>NC_045607.1:76850552-86850552 GCF_009762305.2 Zalophus californianus | reverse complement strand
ACATGGGAAGTAATTTGCAAATGTTGAGTTTAGGGGAAGTATTAGGTTATAACATATAAACACGTGAAGTAATTTGCAAATGTTGTCTATCACTAAGGTTTTACCATCTCCCTTGCTTGGCAAATTGCAAACTCCCCCTGCCCCGGCCCCCCAAAACCACATCTATATGCATAAAGGCTCCTAGCCGGTAGGCCCAAGCCAGAAGCCCCAAGTTGGTGGCAAGATCAACCACTCCAGCCAGTGGTCCCATCTTAAAGTTTCTGCTTTCAAAGTTACCTCTTAAATGCAAGAGCATGCATACCCTTCCTCCATTCCACCCACCCAGGGGCATTTCTAAAATACAAAGTAGTCAAAGGCTCTGCAAGCAAACATTAAGACCCCCCCCTTTTTTTTTTTTTTGCATAATCTCTGTCCTTAATCTCATGGTACCCAGGAGGCAAGCTCTTGCTTCACTTAGAGCCCCCGAATAACCAGCAGGCCCGAGCTTTCCTAGGACACATCACATGAAGGAGAAAGTATGCTAACTTTACGGTATCACCTGCCATCTGATTTAGTTCCTGCAGCATGGCTAGTGTATCTAACGAGGTGGCATTAGCCATGCTAAGAGTTTTTATTGCTAAGCCAACAGAACAGCTTAGCAAAGAGACACCGATTCAGATTGAAAGATACAGAGTGAAATCATCAAGTAAGATTCTGCTCAAGCTAAGTCACACTCAGCCTGAAAGCTAAAAAGCTATCAGTCCTCAAATTTGCTAGCTAAAAATTCTTTAGCTGGGGACAAAAAATTGTCCCTGGACCACTTCTGCTCAACAGGTACATCTCGTCCATCACCTTTGCAGAAGGTACTATTGGACACTTGGTCCTGGAAATAGTCTCCATGCTGTGCCCTAAGAACTCTCTTGAGATGAACTTATAGTAGAAGGGAATACACTAAGCAATTTTGAGTCTATTGACTAACCATCTGGAGAGCAGTCCGCCCTGAGCAGCACTCCTAAGGCAGGTACATTTATCATAAACATCACTGCAGACCTTATCATAGCCTTTGGAGGCATTTGATTTCTCATAGGCTAGTATAGGAACGTGGCTTTCCAAAGAACAGTCAGTACTCAAAGTAAATTTAAATATAACTTGAAGTCAAAGAGGTAACTGCCTATCCTTGATCATTCTTCCTTCTACCAAAAAGGACAGCTTCATTCACATTCTGTAAGAAATAGAAAATGATCTAGATTTTTAACATGACTTATTTGTATGTCTATATGCTGTGCTCTGAGTCTTTTGGCCTTTGGATCAAAACCCAAAACCATGTGCCTGGGAGCTACCTGTTCCCTTGATTATGGCCATGTTCTACCCTGGGAGTTCCTGTGAAGTCTTACCAGTTTGATACTTCTGGAATCGAAGGGGCTTGTAGCTACTTTTCATCGCTTCTAAAATGGTAGTAAAAGTGTGAAATCAAATTTATGGTTATTCCATTTTATGAAAGGCAGAAACACTTAAATCAGGACTTCACTTCTTTGAAGCATGGAGACTGCTATAATTAACCTTACTAGCAACGCTTAGTGCTTCAACATGCGGTTGATCATGGTAAAGTCTTAATATTGGGCTGTGCTACTGAGCCTGGCCTTTATACACACATGAGGAATCTGGGGACACAAGCAGCAAAAGCAGAGAATCAAGACAACACAGGACGGACATTCTAGCTAAATGTCACATGAAGGGAGCAACAGGCCGATTCATGGAAGGGAGGTGCTCAGACTTGAGGAAGCTGTCACTTGCCTGGTGATCCTCCTTTAAAGGAGCCCAGCTCACACGCTCGTTCTTTGGCCTGAACGAGGATTAGGATCACTGTCACACTTTCCCTTGGTGCTACGGGTTGGAAGTCAAGTTTATTTTCTCCTCTCCCTCTGGGTCTCTCGGTATTGCTAGCTTCATTCAGCCTCCTCCCACAGTCAGAGAAGTTTCTGTCTCCTCTTCTGCTAGTTGCTAGTCATATCTGAATAGCCTTCCTAAAACCTTGGTTCTTCTAGGCTTTGGCTTTAATGAATATGTGGTATCCCACATCCTAAGTTTGACCACCTAGGCTGGGGGAAAATGTACCAGAATTCCCAGGGATTTGCAATCAGGTATACTCCTACTGAATTTCAACTTATCTTGTTAGCCTGGTTGACGTTTCCGGTCAGGATCTTAGAACATCCCTGCCCCGTCCTCGAGGATTTTAGACCAGTGCCATGAGTGGGTTTTGGGGGGAGGGGTTGGGAAGAAGGGATGTATACGAAACCAGGACCAGAAAGTCAACCCACATACCCTGGGGCTTTGAACTTGAGAGAGGAGTCAGTCTGGGTTGGCTTAAGATCAATACTTCCCCAGCCAACCCCAGATTCTGTCCAGTTGAAAAAATGATGTGCCGCCTTTCCTTTAAAGAATTTAAGTCTTGCATGGGCTTCTGTTTTTCACTATTCATGGCATGTCATATATTTCACACGTGACACAGGGGAGCCAAAGGGACCCTCACCTACCTAAGACAAGGCCAACAGATGGCTTCAACTAACTCATTTCAACAGTTCAAGGGCATTCCCAGCATTCTATTGGATAAAGTTAACCTCTAAGGGAAAGTTATTACATGTTAAATCAAAAGGATACGGAGAGAACATGCAGCAAAAATGAATCTTTCTCTCACCTCCGGGAAGGTTATCAATAGTTTCTGGTATACCTTAGTCTTTTGAAATGTTAGGAAAAGTATATGCAAGTCATGGTGCTATTCTGAGAAATCATTTAATAAGTTAGTATTGCTCATCCATTAATGATTAATGTTCCAGTCTGAAAATTCTTGTAGGCAGGCCTTTTCCAGGCTCTGAGGTTTGTTACATATCAGAGGTTGTCTCCACGACTCGCCTTTTTCAAGGAGTCCAGGTTGGGGGAAAGAGAGAACAGCGCGACGGAGCCTGTCGGGTGGGTGTTCCACGTTCCCTTACAGATAATACTTCTCAGGCTGCTATATTCTGAGTTCGCGGAGACATGTGACCAACCCAAACGTGATCGGGCGGCCAGCCAATCGCAGAGGGCAGAAAAGCCCGTCCCAGCTTCACACGCTCGCTCGGGACAGTCGGAGCCAAAGGGCAGGGGGCACTGGGAGGCTTCAAACCCCCAAGTATGGCCCGAGAGGCTGCTTGACCACACACTTTTTAAAGTTGGCTCACTTCAGGAGACACGTGACTGCAGGCAGGCGGGCCTCCTAAGCCACCGGGCGGCAGGAGCTAGGGACTCTGGAATGGGTACTCAGGCCGCGGGCAGCTTTCTGTCCCACTTCCCTGGAGCTGGCTAGCAAGCCCCTCTGAGTCACGCACGTCCAAGATCACTTCAGGGACGCGCCGGGACTCTGACCGAATCCTTAGAAGGGCTTCCTGTCCTCTGTCCAGGAAAGTTGTGCGGCTCCAACTGGGAGAGTGGCTGAGGACAGGGCTCCCGGGCCCAGAGCGGCAGACCTTGGGCACTCGACGGTAGTCCCCAGCGCCACACACCAGCTCTCGAGCTACTCCCTTTGATCTATTGTTTGGAATGAAGGCCAATTACACAGTCACTAGATTAGGACCCAATTCCTCCCGAGGAAGTCTCACCGGGAACGAAGATCAGCAAACTAACCTGATTAAGTCTTCGTTGCGCTCCCCTCCCCCGCTCAGCTACACGGGAGACCCGGGAGGTTTACAAACACCACGCGTGGGGGCGAGGGGGGAGGGGTGGGGAGGGAGAAGGGGTGAAACACCCAGTGGGGAGTACTATTTGAAACGGCACTCGTCCTCTAACCCGTACTCCAGAGAGACCACCGGGCGCCCGGGCAGTCGCAGTCCGGGTGCGCAGGCTGCGCACTGGTAGTGGCTCCCTGGAGCCTCCCGGCTGCCGCCCATCGAACGTGCGCCCGCTCACCGCCACCAGGGACTCGCTGCCGGGACCCGCACCCGGCGCCACGCGTCCCCGGAGGCGCCCACCCTCGTCCACCGAGCACTCCTACCCTCCCTCAAGTCCCGGGAGCGTGCACCGGGCTCCCGCGAACCGCTCGGCCCTACCCGGCCCTCTGCCTCCTTCCTAACACTCCGCCTGGCAGAGCAGACAGAACCATTGTTCAGTGGCTCAGAAGCCCACACTCCCCAGACCCGGCCAAGCGGGGTGAAAAACGAGGCAAAACAGTGCCTTTGGGGGACAGAGTGTAAGGGAATGAAGACTAGTTCAGGCAAGGCTTTAGGACACCCCAAATCCCACTGTCCCCCAAGCCCGGCTCCGCGTAGCCGCGGCGCTGACAGTCAGCTCAGAGGCGCCACCAGGGTTGGGAGGGAAAGAGGCGAGCAGAGCGGAGAGGCGCCTCTTAGGAGGGGGGTGGGCAAAAGGAGACCCGCGCCTCAGGGCCCCCTGGCGCCCCGGCTGGGTCCGGGCAGCCAGCGGAGGGGCGCGTTCTCACTCACCCGCTCCGGTGGCGCGGCTTTCCCGGGGCGCCCAGCACAGCGCGAGCAGCAGCCAGAGCGCCCAACGCGCGGACGTGCCCATGGTGCCCGCCTGGATGGTGCCGCCGCCGCCGCCGCCGCCGCCGCCGCCGCTCGCTCGCTCCGCACAACAAGTTACCAGCCCTTCGCAAAGGAGGAAGGAGGTGGGGGCGGGGAGGGGGGAGGGGGAGGAGGAGGGAAAGGAGTTAGAAAGGGGGAAAGGGAGCAGGGAAGAAGAGGGCACCCCCTCCCCTACAACTTGCACAATCTCCTCCCCACCAGCCAACCCACCCACCCACCCACCCACCCACCTCCCCGGGCTGCTGCAGCAGTGCAAGCCGAGCCTGCGGGCAGAAAATAATGCACGCGCTGCAGAGGAGGGGAGGGAAGAGGAGGGGAGGGCTCGGGAGGGGAGGGGGTGGGGAGCCGAGAGCAGAGGAGAAGGCAGAAGAGCGGAGCCGGCCGCGGAGCACCCACACTGGCGGCTGCAGGAGCGCGGGGTGAGCAGCGAGGAGGGGGCAGGAGGGGGAGTGGTCAGCGAGGGGTGTGGGGGGGTGGGGGGAGCGGCGGCTTCAGCCCTCCTTTCCCCTAGACGCGCCGCTCTTACAAGCTCTGGGCAGCCAGGTGCCTGCGCAGGGGGTGTGCGAGTGTGTGTGCGTACGTGAGTGGCCGTGGCCGCCGCTGCCACCCGGACTGCTCCTGGGGCCCGGCTGCTCCGCGCGTCCGCCCGGGGCTCACGGGGGCCCGGGGCGGCCGCTGGTTGGCTCGCGCGCCGCCCTCGCCTCCAATCCCCGGTGCCTGCCCTAATTTCCTGATCTAGGGAACCTGCTGCCGCCGCAGCGGTGCGCTCCCTACAGTCATTACCGTACGGTCCCGACAGCCGCCGACTGTAAATGCAGCGGCCGCAAGGAGCAGCGGCAGTGAGCGCTGATGCAAACTACAGCCATCGTTGCCACCGCCCGCCCGCCCGCCCGCCCGCTAACGGGGCTGGCGGCCCGGGGGGACCTGCGGCTGCCAAAGGCAACAAGCATCTTTCTCTCTCTCTCTTTCTCGCTCTCTCTCTTTCTCTCTCTCTCAGCCACCCTCTCCTGCACCCCAGAGAGAGGCTGGTACTGTAAGGCTGGTAGGTAGCGTCTTCCTCAGGCCTCCTCCCTCCACCTGAAAGTGATGGAGTGGACGGGCTCGAAACGTTCCGGCTGCTCTGAGGTGGGGTTCGGGGTGCCTGTCTCAATCGCACGCCGAGGTGCCATTTTCGCTAAAAATTACACGTGCTTTTAAACGAGAGAGTGTGTGTGAGGGTGCGTGCGTTTGTGGTTGGTTCTCTGTCATAGAACGGGACTAAAATAACCCAGCCTGGGAGGAGGGAAATTGCTAGGGCAGCCCTGCATTCTCTCATCAACGATTATAGTTAATTGCTAATTGCACAAAATGGTAGTTTGAGGGCCTGTAATTAAAAGCTTAACCTTTTCTTGTTTGGGGGGAGGGGAACCTAGGTTTATTCTTCTTGATACACTTTGTAACAGTTAATTATAAGGCTTAAGAAAAAAAGGAAGTAGAGGCAAGATTCCTATGAAGGATTGATTCTTGTTTTGTGCCTGGCAGGACCTGAGCCTGTAATTTGTTTTGTGTGTGTGTGTTTACTTCAGTTTTCTTGCACACTTTCCCTTCGCTGAGGTGCGTTGTCTATTTAGCACTTAACAAGAGTTGAAGGGCACACTGAGCTGTTTCTCCTTCTTCAATAAAGGGTTTACGTATTTTTTAAAAAGTTATTTTCCTTTTTCTTTTTTTTTAAATTTTCATATCAAATGACCCAAACTTTGCAGGTTTCAATAGGACCCCTTTCTAGCGGTGTTCTATTGGTGATCTGAGACGTGGTGGGCACTGCCTCGCTGTATTCTCTTTGCCCTGGTTCTTCTAGGCATTTGTCAAGGCTACCCATCAGAGGGGTTATTTATTAGGAACTTACTGTATTCAGGAGATGGCAAGAAAAGGAAAATTGCAGATCAGGATACACTTTGGTGGGGCCAGAGGATATCAGGATTGTGACTGATAAACATTGAGGGGCTTCACGCTGCGTGTGGGTGGAGTGTTAGACTATAGCTCATTTCGAATGCCGTTTTGCCCGCTCTATGTACATTTGATACCAACTGGAGCAGCCATGCACATGTTGCATGTGAAATTGAATTCAAATTTGTCTTATGCCGTTTAGTAGTGAAAATGCATGCGGGTGTTGTTTACCTAACAGGCATTAAGGTGCGATGGTAAAACCTCCAGGGCACATCATCTTCAATATTCTCAGGGTTCTGAAAGACCATCTGAGAATGAGCTGTGTCACTTTACAGACGAGGAAAGGTGGTAGAGGGATGAGTGGAATCAATATGAAAAAGCACAGTGTTAATAAACAGTCCATGTGGCTTGTGTTTAATATTTTTCTCAGAGATAAATGCCTGGGTACTACAAGCTAAACCCTGGTATGGTATAATAGACTTACAGTTGATGAACATGTACTATGCTCTCTGCCTCTCCTAGGGATATAAATAAATTGTTGGTGAACTTAGCTGAGGCTCTGTGTTCAATCTGGTAGCTTTATTGTTGAATCGAAGCATAACTTTTAGCTGGACCTCTGCTTGGCTGTGTAACTTAGGAAAATCACTGTGCCTCTCCGTGCCTGCCCTCTGACCTGTAAACTGAAAACAAAACTAAGCCACATAAAGTCCGAGTGCTCTCTGGCCTCAGGGACCAGCTCTCCGCAAAGCACTGATAGAAGAAAACAGTTATAAGAAGAAATGGACTTAATGAATACAGAAAGTAACCAAATAACCAAAATGAGAAATTTATCATGAGTGGAGACTCTGGGTGTGGTTGAACAAACTGGTTTCAGAAAGGTTGACAACGCTAGATTCAGAAGCCTTCAGGTAGATGCAGAGGCAACCATTCACTCCCACAGTCCATCACTTTTATTTCTTTGTTGAGGCAACATGCTTTGAGTATCCCTGGGAGGTAGGCACTGTGCTATGCAGTCGGCATAGGGAGATGCTAACCAGAGCAAGCTCAGGAACGGGGTAGGGGAGAGGCAGAGAAACAGCACAGCCCGAGGGATGTTCAAGGTGCTATAAGATTATAGGGGAAGGGTAGCTAATCTGGCTGGGGAATTACAGCGTCAGAAAAGGCTTTCTAGGGCAGCTGACTCTGAGCTGAGTAGAGTCATCATTTTGACCAAGTGATGTCAGTTCTTATTACTGTTGGGCACATGGTAGGGTTGCACTTTCCGGCCCCTTTATGGTTGGGTGGGACGGAAGGACGAATTTGGGGCAATTTTTTGTGAGAAGTCACAGGATGTCATTTGCAGACTGGAGCATTTAATTACTTGAATGAGACCCTCGCTTTTTGTCTGCTGTCTAATGACAAAAAATGTGCAAGATCTGATTGCTTCATGAACCCAGTGTGAATGACTACATGAGTAATTCTCTGCTGTCTGCACGTATCTGGCAATGGTCATATAGAGTAGAGGTCAGCCAATGGCCAGTGACCTGTTTTTGGATGGCCTGTGAATATAAGAATGGTTTTTACGTTTTTTAAAAGATCGCGCACACACACACACACACACACACACACACACACACACACACACACAAACCCCACCCAAAAAACAACAAATGAACAAAACAAAGAAGAAAAATATGTAGTAGAAACTATATGTTGCTCACAAAGCCTAAAATATTTACTACCTGGGTCTTTGGAGAATAAAAAAAAAAACACACAAAAAAAACCCTTGTAGCCTCTTAACACAGAGTGAGTGCAAAATAAATCTGCGTTGTGTTCATCTACTGGGATTTTGTTACCTCAGCCTGACCTGGCATTAACCTGGCTGATGCACTGGGTGAATGGGGAAGGAAAACCAGCGTGAGCAGACAGAACAGAGGCAAAAGAGTATCAAGTATTCAAGGAAATGCAAGAAATGCCGCATGTTTCAAGGGTGAGTTTCAAGTAGGCTTATGGTGGGGAAGAAGGCTGAGGAGGAGAGGTGGGGATTGGTTTATGTGGAGACCGGTATGGCATAGTGACGCTTGGCTTTCATCCTGCAGGCCATGGCAAGGACTGGTGATGGATTTTTTTTTAATTTTAAAAAAATTTATTAAATTATGTGATTCACAAAGGAGTAATTATAAAATGCAGAGAAAAAGAATTTTTAAAGATTTTATTTATTAGAAAGAGAGCACAAACGGGGCGGGGGGGGGGGCGGCAGCAGGCAGAGGGAGAAGCAGGCTCTCTGCTGAGCAAGGATCCCAATGTAGTACTCGATCCCAGGACTCTGGGATCATGACCTGAGCTGAAGGTAGTTGCTTAACTGACTGAGCCACCCAGGCATCCTGAAAAAGAATTTTTAAAAGCATACTCTGAATACCCAGAGATATTGACATATTCTATTTCTTTACTTTAAAAAAATGTATTTAGTTTTATCCTCAGGGCCCAGAATTGTATTGACGTTGCCATAATCAGTACAGTTATGGCTCTCTTTATTTGCTTATTTACTTCTGTAAATATATATATATATATATATATAAGCCCACAGTTGCCTCCAAGTAATAGAATATTGGCAGTAACCCCCAGCTAAGTCCTTCCCTGGGAACACATCTAGTTCTCTTCCCTGGAGGAAACCATGGTTGTGATGATGAGTTTTGACTGGAGCCCTGATAGCCAGTGCATTCTAGAACGTTCCCTCTGGCAGTGGTATGAAGACTGATGGAGCTGGGAAGCAGGTAAGTCGAGAGGAAAAACAATTAGGGGGCTCTGGTAGTGAGGGGAACAGGTAAATAAGAGGAAGAAACTGTTATTTGCGCTGAGAAATATTCATATAATTCCTTCCTGAGATTTTTCTCCCCAGTTCTTTGGATGTATCTCTTAGAACAGTGTTTTCGAGAAACATTCATAATCCGTAACCCTGGCGGTGTCTGCAAAAAGTGCAGGTTCTCAGCTCCTCCCTTGGAGATCCCCACTCAGTGGGTCTCCTGTCTGTCCCAAGGGGCTGTGTATATAATCTTACTCCAGTTGATTCCTAGGATGAGCCATGATTAAGAAACTTTCTTAGAGAATGTCTTCTTCGATGCGGTTTGAATGGCCACGTAGCTTTACTTTTCTCAAATATGCATACGTGTATTTGTTGTTTCTCCGGGGTGAGTGGGGTAGGACCCACAGAAAATGCAAACACGATGTTGGATGTTTCCTTTGCCTCAAGCCTTGTAGTCGCCAGACCGGTTGCTAGTTTGAAGCTCTGACTACTGCATTTTCTACCCGGTAGCCGAGCCACAGGAGGAAGATGTGAAATGAACTTTCCCCTTTTAAAGGCTTTGGTAACTTCTGAGGCCTCTACCGTATCCTTTTGTGATGATGTGACAGCCCAATGAAGTGCATCAGATTCACCCCACTCCAGGCTCCGTGGGGAGGGCCTGATGGTCTCGACCAGCGGGTCACAAACTTTAGCTTCCATCAGAATCACCTGGAGGCCTTATTCAACCAGGGCTGGCTGGGCCCCACTCCAGAGTTCCTGATTCAGCAAATCTGGGGTGGGGCCTGAAAATCTGTATTTATAACAAGTCCCCAGGTGATGCTGATGCCACTGGTCAGGGAACACACTTTGAGAAGCACTGTTCTAAACCCATCAGCATAACTTACCTCCCTCAGCCTCTGTGACTGATTCTAGGGCCTCAACCCATCAGCCCGTGGTCTTGTCCTGGCCACATGGTTGGGATGCTTCAGCCCTAAGCGTATTACTCAGGTCTGTCCAGTTAAAATGACGCTCAGGACTTCTGCTTCATTGGAAAGGCACCCTCTCGGAAGCAGTGCGGTATATGGACCTTGGACCAGAACTTGTACGGTGATTGTACCACAACGACGGAAGCCAATTTGAAGACCAACCAAGAAGAGGACGCTGAGAGACTCAGAGAGATGGCACCCAAACTTGACCTTCAGCCCACCTGGAGGTCGGCTTCTCCTGCAAGCGCTGATTCTGTAGGACTGCTCACTTACTGGAGCCAATAAATTCTCTTTGTTGCATACGTCAGTTTGGATTGAGTTTTCTATTACTAACAAGTAGCTGACTGGGAGAGGTGGCCCCCTGGGGGATGTAGGGTGCTTACTGTAAGGTGTTAGGCAAAACTCCATGTGTGATCATCCAGCGGAAGTAACATGCCCCTCCCCTCCCGGAGGCGATTCACAAAAGGAATGCAGGTACTAGGAAGGCCTGTCCTAACAGATGCTTTCTTGTGAGTCATGGCCAAGTTCTCAACTCTGCACCCCCACCTCAACCGAAATCAAATGCTCCATATGGACTCAGTACAAACAAGCCCCCGCTGAGGGTTACATTCTAAGAAAACCACCTTAGAAATCCCAAGGCCAAAGACTGTTTTCGCAGGCTGCTTTTGAACAATTTCAGAAAGGAAAAAAAAATGTGGCCAATCACGGGAAAGCGTTTACAGCAGAAGTGAAACTCCAAAATGGGTTGAGTGTGAGGCTAGACCAGTGGTTCTGACTGGGAGTGATCCTGCCCTCGGGGAATGTTTGGCAACGTCTGGACACCCCTCCCGGGACAGGTACTATTGACATGCCGGGGGTAGAGCCCAGGGCTGCTGTTAAACCGAAAGCTTACAGAACACAGAACAGGCCCCTACAACAAAGAATGATCTGTCTGGTCCAAAATATCACTGGTGCCGTGGTTGAGACATCCTGAGCTAGACTGAGAAGTCAAGTGATTCTGTAATGTGTAGTACCTAACGAGTAGGATCAGGGGACATGATTTGGAACTTAGGTGGCCCAATAGAAAGATGTTCTCTCTCTGAACAAGGAAAGCACAAACTGGGACTTGTCCAGTAGAAAAACAGATGAGAATGCAGGATCAGAGGGTAGTGGGGAGATTCATAGACCTGGGAAAAGGAGAGCAAACCACAAGTAGTTTACATTCAAATGGACATCCACGGTCCGGTTGCATTGTGCACTAATGGGTGGCCTGTATTTTGCAAAGTGTTGGGTTTTGCTTTACCCGTTTTTCAGTGAAGGAAGGAAGTGCTGGACCAGTTTCACTTTATTTTCCAGGAACTCTTGAGAACTAATTCCTAAGATTCTGGCCCCAAACTGGATTGTTCTCATTTGCCATAACTGCAATTTATAGGAGGTCTTGGAATGTGGTGCTATAGTGTTTAAAACACTCCTACAATGGGAGTTTCTAAGGAAATGGGGGCTTTGTGGCACCTACTGAGCCAGCTAAGTGTAAATGCTTAATAGGACGTAAGAATTTTAATCTGCAAGTTATGAGTAATGCAGCAAGGTCCATAAGCGTATATCATTTCATCACGGTAATTCCATTCCTCAGTTTTTGGTTTCGTGAAGGTGGGGAGTTGATGTATCTAATGTTTTCTTGTTACAGGTATGGTTTAAATTCACATTAGACTGCCGGTCACGCCCTTGAAGGGCTGAGTTTCTAAATGAATATGCTTCCTTCCAACTTGGCTCTTTGGCATCTCTAAATTGTTTCAGAGACACACTCAGGAGGAGTACGAATGCCGATAGCAACCGTATCTAGGGTGTGGAGGGGGCAGTCCTGGTTCTCAAGGGTTCTATGGTAGATGGAAGGGACTGCTAGTCGTTCGGAATTGTTGGAGGGTGGAGTGGCGGAAGGTGGCAGGAGGTACCAGAGGGGTAGCCCAGTGCAGTCGAGGAAGGTACTTGAGATGATTGTATCCACACAGGATCCAGAGGGCACCCCTGTGGTAGCTGAAAACCTTTGTGCACTGAATACAGAGAGGCAGTGTAGGTTAATGGTTAACAGAGAAGGTGCTGGAGACAGTCCTCCTGGGTTCCTACTGTCACCTACTAGCTGTGAAGCTTTAGGCAAATTGTTTAACCTCTCCCTATGCCTCAGTGTTTTCGCCTGAAACATAAGAATGACAAATGCACCCACTTCTTATGAGAATTCAGTGCATTCGTATGAGTAAAGCACTTAGAACAGTGCCTGGCATAGAATAAATGCTCAGGAATTGTGAGGTACTATTATTAAACGTGATATTGATTGTTGTTGTTATCAGCAGCGCCCCCTGTAAAAGACCGAGGGATTGCAGGTCTGGGCCAAGGATTGGAATGAAGGAGGTCAGCGGGCCTGCGCCCTGCCTGCACATTCAGATCCCCTGGAGAGCTTTCCAGAATATCCACGCTGAAGTTCGACTCTAGACCAATTCGATGACAAAGTTTGGAAATGGGACCTGGGCGTGAACTTCCTAGGTGACTGGCATTCTAATTGTGAACCACTTGGTGTCAAGCATGGAGCTCTAGCCTGGCCCAGGGTAGCGTAGAAGGAAGGCTGTGTAGTCGAGTTGGAAGAGGCTTCACCCTCAGGGAGACAGGGAAGTTGGGGTGGCTGCAGCAGAAGAAAGAGGTGGAATCTCCTGCCAGTGTTCCGGAATGGCCTCCCCGTCCTCTCTCTGCATCCTGCTCCCGGCCTGACATCTCTCATCGCAGCTAGATGTGTCAACTGTAAGAGAGCCAAGGACCACAGGAGGTCAGAAGCTCCGCAGAGCCAGACGGTCAGGCACCTAGCTGGCGTCTACCTATCAGTGATGGATTACGTATCACCATTCTCCTGCCTTTATGAGTCAGTCTACCAACAAGGACCTGCTATGGGGCCAGCCACTCGTCAGGTGACTGGAGGACAGGGGCCAGATAGTGATGTGGCTACTGTTGGGGGTGAGTTGTTACTGTTTGGTTTGCTTTTTCTCTGGGAGCCAAAATTCAGGCTTGTTAAGTGGTAATTGACAGTGCTTTCTTCTAAGGAAGTTTCTGCCGGATTTGCTGCCAATAGGAAGTGTATTATTCCTCAGAGCACTATAGCATTCATTTATCGAGTGCCCACTCAATTATGAGGCATGACAGAGTTTGCCATGTAAGAGAGGAAAGACCACTTAATGATTCCTGGAGTCAGAAGTCGGGAATAAATGGATAGACAGATCAAAGAGTTAAGGGGATTCCATTGTAATTGGAGAAGCACTTCCAGCAGAAGCGGGGTCTTCCGCTGAAATCTTAAAGGAACCCTTGAATAAATTGTGTGGGAGAGAAAGTGTGTTTTTGAACATAAATGAATAGTGATTTCAGCTGATCATCTGATGGGATCACAAAGCACAGGTTGCCGTTGTGCTAACCACGGTGGGACTAGAATTAGCACCTCCCAGAAATTAGAATTCTATTTTGAGATCTTAAGAATTATTTTCCCTGATCCAGGAGAAATGGAACTCTCTCCAAAGGTGTGTTTATTAGAGCAGTTTTCTGGGCTGGGTCTGATGATTTTTCTGGATGGACAATTCTTGCACGTGAAGGAAATATAAAGCTTCACCCTTTGGGAGGGGCTTCTGGAGGTGAGGGGTGGTTCTTGGTTACTGACCCAAATGGAAGGATGATGGATGGCTAATGACCCCAATCAGAGCTTGTTCCTAAATTGACTTGGATTTGCTTTGGGAAGAAGATAATGGAAGGCCATTTGGAAGCAAAGATCAGAGGTCTTTTATAGACGGAGAGGTGGATAGTACTGGAATTGGGATCAGGGGGTTTGGGAGAAGAGGCATACCCGAGATTTGCACTAGAGCTAATGCTTACCTTTCACCTTCTTAACACGAACACCCCAATATCACCAACATCCTTCTCTGCAATCAAAACTTATTCCTTTCCTGTCATCAGAAGTAAGCACCTTGAAGGGTAAAAATTATGGCTTAAACACTTAGAAGGCCTGCCATGTTTGTGAAATGGAATTGGAATGACTGTACGCACAGGTCTTTTGATCTGGTTCTTTTGGTTCTCTTGGTGAACTCTGGAGAGGCAACTTTCTGGGAAGAAGTGACTGCAGAGAGGACGGGGGGTGGTTTAGTTTTGTCTCTTTACATTTCTTCATTGCTCTCTCGGCTTTGCCAAAGACGCCAAGAAAGAACAAAGAGGCGAGGGAGAGAGGGCTGGCTGGCATAAAGACTATTCAGAACACTCAAGAGAAAATCTGGGAAGGTCACAGAAGATCTTCTCTTCCTTTTATAGCATAGCCTGGCTAGAGGGGCAGTTTTCTAAATATGAAACAGAAAAAACGAAGGCTCTGTCTTACATAGTGTGTGAAGAATGTCTTGACTTTGTGTACTGCCTTTCTTAGAAGTTTCAAAGCACTCGGCAAACGTGACATCATTACTCCCCGGAGGAGACTGCAGACCCATGCGCAGGAGAATAATCCCCCTGCAGCAGTCTGGAGGAGCTCACGCACAGATCAACGTTCTGAGTTAAAGTGAGTGTCCCCAGCTTGTTTGCGTTAAAAATCTCACATACAGAAAGATGGGCGTCCACACTAAAGGTGGCGAGATGCCTCCACCTAAGTGAGGTCTCTTGAGGAACTCTACATCACAGGCTTTAAAAAGGCACACTGAACACTTCTATAGTTTCTCCTTCTTTTCTCCCCAATGGCCATGAACTTTTTTTTTTTTTTTTTTTTTTTTGAGCCAGACTAAAGCAAAACGACAGAACAAAACAAGAGATACCAAGTAGTATCTGTGTTATCATTGGCTCACCTCAGGCAAAACCCAGAGTCTTAGGGGAGAGTCATTGGAAAGAGAAATGAAAACATTCTATCTCTCTGTGTTGTTTTGATTAGGATCTTGTGGCAGAGTGCAGCAGTGAGAAATTCTCTTAATAACTTGAAGGAAGGAGGAAAAAGAAAACCCAGGAGTTATAATTTGTGGCAGGTAAAGTCCTGTTTTCTGTCTTTGCCAGGAAATTTTAATCACAGCCAATCAAGTTGCTTCTTTTCCTTTTTTTCACTCCGCCCGGTCGATCTGATCTCTGCCTGCCTCCTGAATGGCGCTCTCAAGAAATCTCAGCAGGTTCTGCCCATGAGAGATATTTTGTAGACTATGAAGAGAAATGGAACTGTGCCTTGTGGCTCTCATAGTGTTTCCTGAAATCAAGTCCACTTCGGGGAGGATTCACTGGAGGAATTATCGGAAATATTGCAACAAGGATTATTTGGAAATTGAAGGTGAAAACAGGAACTATTTACCAGTCAGGTCAATTCTCTTCCCATTTCCTTGGACTCTGACGTGAAATGGCAGTAGTTTGTTTATTTCCGCTAACAGGTCTGTTCCCTGTCAGGTGGAGTAGCTGTTCCGTTAGCAGCTTGATTTTCTTAATCACCAAACTGTCTCTGGAAGGAAATGTTACTGGCCATTTAAATCTTGCTCAGCTATAAATACCTGTCCTGTGTCTAGACTTGGCAAGTGTGCGTGTTGGGTTTACAACCTCAGCAGCAAGCTGACTGTGCCTTTTCATGTGGTGATCTGGATTTTTGAAGGGCTCTTTGTGGTTTTCTCCCCAAATACTCCCTTGTTTAATTAAAAAAAAAATCTTCTTGGGGTTGTGGTGGGAGTCATTTATTTGCATTGGTTTGTGGCATTTATTTGTAATTGGACTGCCGAATTCATCCTCTCAGCTTTCCCTGTTGTACATACGACACTTGTTGACAAATTGCCACTGTCTTTCTTTCCAAAGGCTAGCCCCCTTAGGCTGGACCCTTGGACCCTCCTGCCCCCCACCCATCTCTGTGAGCTCATCAGCCCCTCTTCCTCCTCAGAACCTCCTGCTACAGTCATGTGTTATCTCACAGCTTACCTTTGACCCTGGTTGTTAGTATCACATGGGAAGGAGTATATGAAAATTTTGCCGTTATGTACACGTCATACCCGAGCAGTTTGAGGATCATAAAGCATTACTATGTGTTCACCATGTAACTTTGCCTTCCTTCTGGTATTCTTAAACTTTTAGGACTCTGTCCAGTCTCTTCAACTGCATTGACAGTCCTATAATTTTGGGGGTCACAACCATGGAGCCCACACAACTAGGAGGCTGCAACGTGGACACCTTTAAAGGGCCCCGAAGTGGTTAATGAGGATAATCTATACCCTGTGACTATACCGCCTATAACCTCCTGAAATTCCTACTGGAATCGGAACTCAGACCCAACACATTTGAAGCCTTCATAAAGTTCTGTCCTTTGGAACACGTAGCATGGGCCTCTCCTAGATGTGATACTTTATACTGGAATCCTTGTGTAACTTGGCATCGAAGAGTCTGGGACTGGACACAAGACACACCTGTCTTGCACTAAAATGGCTCCATGGAAAGAAGTTAACCATAGGCTTCCACTGTGTGTAGTTTTAACCACTGAATGTGATCTGTGCTACTCGTTCAGTGATATAGATGAAATGCAACATACACCATTCTAAAGGTATGAGCTCTGATGGGTAGGCCCTGGGGGTGCACGTCTGTCCTATGCCTGCAGCCTGGAGATGCTCCGGTTCGTGGTCCTGAACACCAGTTTCCAGGGCCCAGAAGCCCATAGCCATTCTCCCTCACGGAGCTGCATGTGCTCACAGATCTGAGTTAGCTCTGAGCGGTGTGCAGGAGAGCCCTTCCTCCAGTACCTGGCCAGCTCTCTAGGAGGGCAGAGGTGTCCCGCACAGAGAAATGGTGAGGTGCCCATGCTTGATATGGGAAAGAGAGAATGGCCCTTGTCCGAGCAACATGGGATTTCAGAGCAGGGAGCTCTCTTCTGTGATGGGGAACAACACACTCTAAAGTGGCACTCTTGAAACTTTCTGTTCTTCCCCAGGCTCCACAGGACCTTTGAGTTCAGGAACATGGGAGACAATAAGCAGTCATGTTTGATAACTCCAATGTGAAATTTGCAACCCCTAGATAAAATTTTAAGTTGCCTGGACATGTTCTATTAATAAGCAGCTGAGTAACTGGTAGGAGATTGTGTGAGTGTGTGTGTGTGAGTGTGTTTGTGTATGTGTGTGTCAGAAGGATTTCTGGACCCTGCTGGTGATAAGATATACCCAGAATGTAAATAATATCCTCTCTGCTTGTCTAGAGGGTGACTCTATTTCCTTGTTTAAGAACCAAAGGATACATTTTCCAAGGAGTGTTGTGGAAGGGACTTTTTTGACCCTGGGTTGGCTTCACAACATTTTTCATTTTTATCACTTTAATGTGATGCGATCTGTGCTGACATTTGGATTCAGAAATTGGGGTTTGCATCTGGGCTCTGTTACTCCTGAGCTCGGTGTCCTTGAGCCTCACTTTGTTTAGCTGTAGTAAGAAGACAATTTTTGCCCTACCTCTCTTAGACAGCCTTTCATCTGGCTCCAAAGAAAGAGTGTACATATAAGTGATTGTCAGTGGTTTTTATGGAGTATCCAGTGAGGGTTTCGCTGTGGCAGTGTACTGATAGTCAGAATTTAAAATTATAAGGGAAGGGGATGGGAAATGAAGGACTTTGAGTGTCCATCGGTATAAGGACTTTGAGTTTCCATTTTTCTATGGAAATATGTCTCTTCATATCTTCTTCATGTCATAAGGACTTTAGTGACCCTCCTGGGGGTCTTTAGTGACCCTCCTGGGGGGAAAAAGGGGCCCAAGATCTTACTGTATTTCGTAAGTCAACCAGAGAAAGACATGTATCATATGATCTCACTGATAGGAGAAATTCTTAATCTCAGGAAACAAACTGAGGGTTGCTGGAGTGGTGGGGGGTGGGAGGGAAGGGGTGGCTGGGTGACAGACATTGGGGAGGGTATGTGCTGTGGTGAGTGCTGTGAATTGTGTAGGACTATTGAATCACAGACCTGTACCTCTGAAACAAATAATACATTATATGTTAAAAAAAAAAAAAAGAAGAAGAAGATAGCAGGAAGTTGGAGGGGGAGACGAACCATGAGAGACGATGCGCTCTGAGAAACAAACCGAGGGTTCTAGAGGGGAGGGGGGTGGGGGGATGGGTTAGCCTGGTGATGGGCATTAAAGAGGGCACGTACTGCGTGGAGCACTGGGTGTTGTATGCAAACAATCATGGAACCCTACATCAAAAACTAAGGATGTAATGTATGGTGATTAACATCACGTAATAATAATAAAAAAAAAAGTACTAGGGATACAAAGATATACTGGAAATTGTTTCCAAAAGCAAGGGATCTGGCCTTGAGCAAATGGCTTGAGTGGATGAATTCAATGAGACGTTGGTTGGGATCCTGAGTTGCTTGTTGCACGGGGCACCCTCACCTGAGATAACACTGCGGCCTTCCCTCCCTCCACCTGAAGATCGGTGTGGCCCAGACAAGAGTCTGCGCTCTGTTTGGTGGGAGAGGGGAGTGATTTTCAACACTCTCAGTTGCTCCTTTTATGCAGGATCTTGAAATGCCCCTTCCCTATCCTGCAGTGAAAATCATAGATACTATCACATCCATGCATATAACCCACAAAATATAATTGGAATAATGTCCTAAGCATAACATAAAGAAAAAAGGAAAGAAAAACAATTTGTAATAAAGCAATATGACCCAACCAGAGCAGAAGATAGAATGCAGCAGTCTGATGTTGCATACGTAGAAGCTTTAGCTTCTGGGAAAGAGAGGATGGCCCTTGTTCGAGCAACATGGGATTTCAGAGCAGAGAGCTCTCCTCTGTGATGCGGAACAACACAGTAGCACGGGCACCTTATCTTTAGCATCTGCATGCGCAGATGAGCACATCTGCCAACTGTTAGAGGAATCGTGAGTTGGAGACTCCTATCCCAAGGGGCATAGCTCTTAGGGACATGATGTTTTGAAATGGTGAGCCATAATTAGTAATGTTCTAAACCACATAAACAGAGGTTTTCCCCAAACTGCACATGGTAGCCACATTTCTAGGATTGCGGTGCTTGTTGAAACCACCCGGTACGTTGTGTTTATATATAAAATAGAACCAGGATCTAGGCCCAGATCATTATAAACAGGGGAGAAGCACTTAATGTCTGGTGGAATATCTTTGGATGTTTGAATCATGTGGGCCGTTTTTCTTGATGTCTAGTATGTGTCACCTACTTTGCTTTGTCTAGAATTCCTGGGTCCTTCCTGCTAAAGGCCAGCAACACACCTCCAGTCGTTGTGATAACCAAAATGTGCTCTTCTAGTCCCGGAACACCCTCTTACAGGGCCATCCATTTTTTTGCAAATGGCATGAACTCCTCCTCCTTTATGACTGAGTAATATTCCATTATGTGCGTGTGTGCATGTGTGTACTGCCTCTTCTTTATCCATTCATCTACCAATGGACACGGGGTTGCTTCCATAATTTGGCTACTGTAAATATTGCTGCAATAAACATATGAGTGTCTATATATTTTTTGGATTAGTTTTTTTGTTTTCTTTGGGTAAATACTCAGTAGCAGAGTTATTAGATCATATGGTATTTCTATTTTTAATTTTTTGAGGAACCTCCATACTGTTTTCCCCAGTGGCTGCACCAGTTCACATTCCCACCAACAGGGCACAAGTGTTCCTTATGCTACCCATCCTCAACAACACTTTCTATTTCTTGCCTTTTTGATTCTAGCCATTCTGACAGATACAAGGTGATACCTCATTGTGGTTTTGATTTGCATTTCCCTGATGATGAGTGATGTTGAGCATCTTTTCATGTGTCGGTTGGTCATCTGTATGTCTTCTATGGAAATATGTCTCTTCATATCCTCTGCCCATTCTTAATCAGATTATTTGTTTTTTTGGTGTTGAGTTGCTTAAATTCTTTTTATATTTTGGATATTAACCCTTATCAGAAATATCATTTGCAAATATCTTCTCCCATTCAGTAGTTTGCCTTTCTGTTTTGCTGATGGTTTCCCTTGGTGTACAAAAGCTTTTTATTTTGATGTAGTCCCAATAGTTTGCTTTTGTTCTTGTTTCCCTTGCCTGAGGAGACATATCTAGAAAAATGTTGCTAAGGCTAATGTCAAGAAGATGACTGTCTTTGTTTTCTTCTAAGAGTTTTATGGTCTCCAGTCTCAAATTTAGGTCTTTAATCCATTTTGAGGTGGTTTTTTTGTATGGTATATAAAGTAGTTCATTTTCATTTTTTGCATGTAGCTGTCCAGTTTTCCCAGCACCATTTGTTGAAGAGACTGTCTTTTCCTCATTGCCTATTCTTGCCTACTTTGTTGTAGATTAATTGACCCTGTAACCGTGGGTTTATTTCTGGGCTCTTTATTCTGTTACACTGATCTGTGTGTCTGTTTCAGTGCCAGTACCATACTGTTTTGATACTAGAGCTTTGTAGTATTATTTTAAAATCTGGAATCGTGGTAATTCTAGGTTGGTTCTTCTTTCTCAAGATTGCTTTGGCTATTTGGGATCTTTTGTGGTTCCATACAAATCTTAGTATTATTGGTTCTAGTTGTGTGAAAAATGCTATTGCTATTTTGAGAGGGATTGCACCAAATCTGTAGACTGCTTATAAGGGTTCCATTTTCTTCACATTCTCGCCAGTATTTAGACTTGCTGTGCTTCCAGACAAGCAGAATCCAATCAAGTTATGTTTCAGAGTGTATATTGGCTCGGAATCCATTTCTGTCATTTGGTAGCTGTGTTACTCTGGACAAGTTATTCATGGTCTCAGCCTCAACATGAAAATGGGGATAGACCACCTTTGAAGGTTGACGGTGAGGAGTTGTGAGATCTTTAGTAAAGAGCTTTGGAAGGTTTCAGGCATATGGTAAGAACATACTCCATTTAACTATGTTGCCCAGGTAATACAGGCATCCTTGAGGTCTTATTTTTGTGGAGAAGGAAATTGGTCACAACAGAGGCTACATAGAATAGCTTTGTGAGAAGGTACAGTTGTATTAAGCAAAAAGGAATGGGAGTTGTAGAAATAGAAAGTATTTCAGGAGGAAAACATGCAAGCTTTGGTTTGTATTGCATGGGATGTTTTAAACATGAAAGCAGACATCTTTCTATCTATCTCACACTGAACCCTTCAGGGTGTTCTTTCCTCTTACTTCATACCGAGTCCCAGGGACCTCTGAGTAATGAAGGCGTTATGACAATCACACAGTAACCTTTATACGGCTGGAGGTTGCCATGGATTTACAGGTTTGTCTTCTTATATTGACTTATCCACAGCCAAGCCCTGTTAGTACCTGTTACTGCTCTGTGCGGGAGGAACCTGAAACAAAAATTCCTCTAATTCTTCCTTACCCACACTCTTTTCCTAAAAAGCAAACATTAATGCATGCTTATAGCGATATAAGACAGGCAACCAGGCACTCTCCTGCACACGTGTTTTCCTGGGACAAATCACAGAGACAAGCTATTGGAATGTATTTAAATGAAGCATTTTGCTAGCTCAGAACTTCTTAAAGGGATCCAGCTTTCTGAGGGAAAGCAGCCCAAGATTGTTACGAAGGTTGAAGAAGTATCCTTCATTTCTTTTGTCAGCATTGTTTTGCCAAAGAAGATGTTGGCTTTTTTTTTTTTTTTTTTTTTTTTTTTACTGAAGAGTAAAAGGAAATTCTGATCATAAGCTGCTATCATTCCCTGGGCACTTGCCAAGTTTGTGTTCCTTTGTAATGTTAAAGCAAAGTGCCTTTCTTAGAGTTGTCCTGTTTTATAAAAACTTCAAGACAATTTGAAAAATAAGGATGCAAAATATAATAAAGACTGAAGAGAAAGAAAAATAGCATAAAGTTAGGCATAGAAAATATGTGTCCGCGGAAGGGAAATTTGGCTCTGGGCTTCCTAGTGACCAAGGCAAGGAGGAAAATCTGTTGTCATTACATGATTTTTAAAAAATGAGGTTTCTGGGGTCCCTGGGTGGCTCAGTTGGTTAAGCATCTGGCTCTTGATTTTGGCTCAGGTCATGATCTTGGGGTCCTGGGATCGAGCCCCATGTGGGGCTCCACGTTCAGCAGAGAGTCTACTTAAGATTCTCTCCCTCTCCCTCTGCTCCTCCCCACACCACTTAAAAAAATATGCAGTTTCTTAGGAAGAGTTCCCTTGTCCCTGGCTCTGGGAACAGAATTAAAAGTATTCTTGAAGGTACTCATAAAGAGGCTATTCTGAACTCTGATGATGAATTTCCTCAGATGCCCCACAGTGACTGCCACTGAATCATATAGGACTGCTTTATTGAACGTCCCTCATTGTTGGCATTTTGCCAATGTTTAATTCTATAAAGGAAAAGAAAGAACCTCCAGGCAATTCTCCATCTGAACTTTTGCAAACTATTGAGCAGTAAAGAGTTGGAGGTCATCTCTCATAAGTTCCTGGAATGTGATTTTTCTCTGCAAATGGTGGGTACGGAGCCAAAGACTTGAAATGGGTCAGTAAGCTGGGGCAGAGATGATGTTTCTTTACAGATAGGAAAAGGAAGCTCAAAGCTTTGGGGGCCAGAGGAGAAGGTTGAATGTAGAGGTGCAAGTGTATCAAAGAAGATCTAGAAATTTGGGGGAAGAAAAAAATGAATAATTTTATTTCTTCAAGATGACCACTGTTAACACTTTTGTAGGTTTCCTTCTTTTTTCATCATGGGTAATGTTAATAAAGTCAGAATTTGCATGTAATTTTGTGTCACTTTTCACTGAACTAAGCAGTACAGAATAAGCTATTATGTTTTATATTACTGGGGCATGTGTCATGCTATGATGAAATTTCCACCATGGTTTCAGACCTTCCATAAAATGTGATATGTACCAACATGCCATGAATAAGCAACACTTTGGGAAAATTAGAAGAAGCTGTTTAAATGGACTGGTGATGAGTAAAGAGACCAGAGATGTGGTGTGGGGAGGAATTCAGCAGAAACTGAGAATCAGTGGGAGATATGACTGTGAAATCATAAGCCCCCTAGAGGACTTATGACCTTCTGGGGCCCCCCCACTGACTATGAGATTGGGGGTCCAATTACATGCATACCTCAAGATGGAACAAGTACATCTCCTATAGCACTTTAAAAAATATAATCATGCCTTTTCATAAAGAGATAAAAATAGAACATTACATGGGTCAAATAATGTAATAGTGGTAATATTTGGCAAGTTTTTCTCTTTTAAAGTAGCTTTTACAGATGTCCCTGTTTTTGCATGGTCAAGAATTTTTCTTTCTGGGGAGGAAGGGACAAAAAGTCATCTGTCAATTATCGGGGAGACGCTGGTGTTCACATTCAAACTAGGCAAACACATATGTAAACACTTCCCGGTAATCTACCACTCACCTTGTTCAATTTTGCATTTCTCCCTCCCAGAAAGAAAACATTTCCAAAGCCTAAATACAACCACAAATTCACTGAAGTCCTGCCTTGAATGCTCTCTAGGTTCTGACATTCCCTTGTTGACCTTGTGTAGATTTCTTACTGTGTTTCTTATTTGAATTAGCTTCCATTCCAGGAAGGGATTCATAAATGCATTTTCTTAAATTGGGGTAGTTTTGTGCGGGCCAGATGCTGCAGTACAATTCCACCTTCTCCAGGGACTGAAGTGTGAGTGTCAAGAAAAGAGGCTAACCTTTTTTCTTTATATCCTATGTGGCTTACAGAAATCATTCCCACTGTGAATGATTGCTTTGTTCTCTGACCGCCTTAAAAAGTTAAGGGGAGGGAATCTGTCAGTGGATTGTTTCAGAAAATCCCTTTTGTAGTAAAAGACTAGTTCTTCTGAGGAAATTCAGCCAAATGTGACTTTAGCCATCTAAAATCTCCCAATCCTAATAAATGCATGCACGTATTTGAAAAGACACAATAAAATTAGAACCTTTGAATTGATTTAATTAAGCAGCTGGGATTAATGACAGGATGTATTTTGCCTGCAGTTATGAATCCTCCTGCATTACCAGTATTCAGTTAATGAAACAATCAATACATGTTTGGAATGGTTTCTTCTCTCCAACATTGAAAAACTTTTAAGCTGCTAGTTTTAGCAGTGGATGTTGAAGTCTTAGGAAAAAAACAAAAAAGACCCAGCTTCTTTCATACACCAAAAGGGAATAGATTTTTGTGTGTCTAGCAAAACAGGTAGGCTGTCACCAGGTGGCGTGTTTACTGCCTGTATTTCTGTTTCAGAAATGTAAATGCAAGATAGGTACTCCATCATAGAGAAGGCCAATTTCCTGACAAATTGACCCAGAATGTAAGTGTCAAGTGAATTCTGCTCTCTCATTGCCTTCTGTTCTAAAGCCAGAGAAACACGGCCATGCTGTGTCATAGGAATGACTTGAGAATGTCTGTTGGGAGTTCAGATGGTCCCCGTTATTCTGTGAACATCCGTGGAATTTACCTGTGGACTCTTAGTCTCTTCGGTACCTCGGGTAGCGCTGTTCCTAGAAGGACTCCCCTGGGTCTTTCCCTGGATTCTAAGAATGTCTCTCTGTAGTCAGGGCTTCTAGAAAATCTTTCTTCCTTTAGTTTGGGTGCTTGCAAGCAGCTCTGTGGAGCTGGGTTTCCGTGTCCGCTTACCATGGGGTTCACTAGCTTCACAGAGCCCTTTACCATGAATGTTTCTTCCCTTCCTCTTCCGTTCCTACAGAGACCCCACTATTGCCCCATTTCCCTTCTAGTTCTACCCCCCTCTCTTCTATCCCCTTTGTCCTCCCTTCCTCTCATTTTTGGGGGGGTTCTTTTTTGGGGGGTTCTTTTTATTTTGAGACATTAAAAAACATAGAAAAGCATAATTTATTTCTACCATGCAAAATTTATAATCTTTTAAGCTCCAAATTTTAGGGTTTTTTATTTTTTATTTTTTTATTATGTTTAGTTAGCCCGCATATAGTATATCATAAGTTTTTGATGTAGTGTTCAATGATTTATTAGTTCCGTATAACACCCAGTGCTCCTCACAGCACGTTTAAATAAAACATTACAGATAGGAATAAAAGTTCTTTTTGATACTGGGTCCTCTAGTCTTCTCTGCCTGTCCTAGAGGTAACCTGCATCGAGGGTGATGTGTTTCACTCGACCAGACATTCATCCCGTGGCCCTTCTTGGTCTGCATGGTGATGTCACCTGGAGCTTCACAGAAGGCTGTCCTCTTTCTTCGGGGTCACGGTTTATTACACGTCGATGGGGGCTGTGCACTAGATAGGGCTCTAGGTATTCCAGAAGCAAATTTAAGATTTTTTTTTTTTTTTTTTTTTTGACAGAGACACAGCGAGAGAGGGAACACAAGCAGGGGGCGTGGGAAAGGGAGAAGCAGGCTTCCCGCGGAGCAGGGAGCCCGATGCGGGGCTCGATCCCAGGACCCTGGGACCATGACCTGAGCTGAAGGCAGATGCTTAATGACTGAGCCACCCAGGCACCCCCAGAAGCAAATTTAATAAATGTCCACTTTCACCCAAATTGTGTGGGAAAACAAGCAGATGGAATGGGCAAACTCATGAGGAAGAATCAGGTGTAGGAGACTGTAGCAGATGCAGCCGGGTCCTGGCAAGCCCAGGAGCTGTTTCTGGAGCTCTGTCTCCCTAGCTTCCCATCTGTATCAGCAGCTAGATCCTTCGCGAAGGCTCCTAACCTCCTTTCCATCCCAGGAACCCTGCTTATTTTTAATTCAGATGTCCACATTTCTAACCCTGGATTCAGGGCTGTCTCCTGATCCCCTGGTTGTGTGATGCTTTGGCTTTGATATTCTTAAATGTGCACTGTCCCCAGGCTCTGCTTAGTTAAAGAAACTCAGCAGTGGGCTCGGATTCAGGCTCCTCACCTAACCCACCATAGCATGCTCAGAGGGAGCGACGGGCTGGTAATCCACTTGCCTAAGACGTGAACTTGTTCCTGGATCTGCACAGCTTATGCTCCATTACCATCAACTCTCAAGTCCTCAGAGGGGTAAGAGGGGACCCAGGAAGCAAGGCACTGAAATTCAGCAGCGTCAGCGACCCTGGAGCCTAGAGCCCAAGCTTCACCATCACCTCTAGCAGGCACCTGCAGCCTATCGGTGCAGATCTCAGAGGGAGGGAGTGCTTGTTGAAATTGGCCCTAGTCCCAAGGTTCTCTTCTGGGTCTCCTCACCCAACACCTGTGCTTTTCAGAGCTGCGAGAATTGTTGGCAGTGCCATGGAGACCGAGACTGATAAGGCTGGGCCAGGGCTGGGTGTATGTAGGGAACTTTCTCATTAGCTTCACCGCCTTCATGTATGTGTAACGCTCAGTCCACAAGCTGCTTTATGAGCTTCTTGATGCTGTGCTGCTTCTAAGCCTTCTTCTTCCAGCTTTTTCCCATTAATTTTTCCTTCTCCTTTTGCCTTGATGTATGGGTCTGTTTGGCTGTCTCTCTATGTGCTACATCCGGTTAACTGATCCTCTTAGTTGGTGAACTGTAGTGGCACATAAACTGGAAAATAGAAAATATTGATCAACCCTGTATAAAGCCTGCCAAAACTTTCATCATTCTTTCTCACTTTTATCAAATACTAGGGAAATAATATGGTGGGTTACAGACTCGCACAGTCCTCTGAGATTCAGGAATCATGCTGTGGATTGTGTTTGCTTTGGGGGAAAAAATTTCTACTTAGAGTCTTTGAAAAGATAATATTACTGATGAACAACTATTTTGCATATACCATTTTTAATGTTTTTTGATTCTAGATCTCCCTGGTGATTAAACTCGTGGTTCACGAGGAAGAGTAATTAATCCACTTTTTTCTCTGTGCTGCTGTGGCATCTCTTTTCAGGGATAAGTTATAATGCTCAAGGACCCCCTTACTTGTCCCTTTTTCATGCCTTTTTCAGGGAAACAAACCAAATAACATGAAACATCAAACAAAGCAAAACCAAACTTTCCTCATCCTCCGAGAAATTAGAACATGCTCAAGAATCAAAGTACCAGCCAGACCTCTCAGTGAGCACCTCTTCCTCGTACCAGAAAGAATTTTGGGTCCAGTGACATTGGGGCACCTGGCTGGCTGGATTCTAATGCTAGCCAGGGGACCAGAGACAAATCATCTAACCCTTTTGTTTTTGTATTTATTCTATGTATTTGTTTTGAGGGAGACAGAGAGAGAGAGAGAGAGTACTTGTGCACGTGGGGGGAAGGGAAGGGGCAGAGGGAGAAGGAGAGAAAGAATCTCAAGCAGACTCCCCGCTGAGCACGGCTCAAGCTCTCCACCCTGAGATCATGACCTGAGCTGAAACCAAGAGTCATACGCTTAACCGATTGAGCCACCCAGGCGCCCTCCATCTAACCCCTTTGAACCTTAGTTTTCTCACGTGTGAAATAAGAGTAGATGAAACAAGCCTCTCTTTAGATGTTGTGATAAGCAGAGGTAGTGTGTGAAAGGTGCCTAGCACAGAGCTGACATAGAATCAGCCCTCGGGTGTGTTGGGCTCACAATTATGGTTCTTCCTCTGCGTCCTATCGCCCACCTCTTCCTCCTCTAGTGAGTGGTTCAAAACACAGCTCTGTCACGGGGCTGCCTGGAATCGACCTTGGATCCACCTGTTGTTCTGTCGTCTGGGACAAAATCTTCCACTTTGTGAGGTTATTCCTGTAGCTGGGAGGTGATGATGATGATGATGATGATGGTGATGGTATAACCCAAGTTCATTTCAAGTTTTAACATGGAGCATAGTAAATGTTCAATAATTGTTATTCTAACATGGTTAATGGTCTCTCAGTGATCGAAGTCTTAGATCACTGCTTAATTCCTGGGGGTGTTGGCAGAGTCGAGATGGGGCTGGGGTAAACCGCTTATAAAGTTGGGATGAGTCATCAGGGCCTTTTCACAGAAGACCTACTGCTTTGATTTGTTCATTGAAATTTAAGTGAGTCTCCAGTGGTCTCTAGGGTCCCTTTAGGTCTCTGTGTTACAGCCTCCACTTCACCCCCAACCACTAGGATGATGACAGAGGAACGGGGATGTCTTAGGCCCCCTTCACAGAAGCTGCTGCTGAGTGGCTGGAAGGAGGGACGCCGCTAGTCCTGCGAGGCAGCAAGTAGGGTCTTTTGTCCAGACTTCTCCACATCCCTTCACTTCTCCCTCCAACAGGTAAATAGACCTGAGGAGGATCACCCCTGGGGGTGTTGCCAGTCATCCCACCCCTTCGCTATTTCAGAGTTAGTGGGAGTTAACCGACAACTGTTTGAAAGCAAAGATAGGACCCGAGGTGGGTCCTGGGGAGCAGTGTCAGTGCCAGGGTGTAGAGCGGTGAGAAGTACCCATAGTCCAACAGCCAGTTTCATAGGATTTCCTGAGCTCATTTACGCTTACAGATGCAGACTCTCTAATCATTACTGGCCTCTTTATTTATTTATTTTTATTTTTTAAAAGATTTTATTTATTAGAGAGAGATTGAGCAAACAAGAGACAGAACATGAGCAAGGGGAGAGGGAGAAGCAGACTCCCCCCTGAGCAGGGAACCCCCCGCCGATGCAGGGCTCGATCCCAGGACCCTGGGACCATGACCTGAGCCGAAGGCAGACGCTTAACCGACTGAGCTACCGAGGTGCTCCTATTACTGGCCTCTTTAGTTTGGCTTCTTCCATGCACTAATTTGGCTGAACCTAATCCGTATAAACTGATATTCCTCTGTGTGTCCGGTGATAACTACATGCTCCTTCCCTCTGGCATATTCAAGTCTCATGGCTTGAACCGTAGCTCAAGTCTGGCTCTCCCAAACCCCTGAGAAGGAGCCCTTTTCTGGAAGGTTGACAGGCAAGTAGCGAGGGGTCCTCACCCTTTAACCAGAGCCAGCTTCCTTTTCTACCATGTCAGCCAGCGGGGCACCAGCCATCTCTCTCCAGAACGTAGTGACTCAGACTGGACTCCGGTGCACACCCAGCAGAGCTTGTGCACATTTTCTGAAGTGGCTTAAATTAGGGGGTTATGTAAGTCATTACCCCAAGTCATCAAAATAGCAATTAACTCAATAACCATGACATTAAGCCGGCTGTTTCCCTGAGGAAATGTGAAATTGGAAACCAGCACTGCAGTGTGCTTGCCTCAGCCCCAAGCTTCCATGAAACAAAACTGAATATTACAAGTATTGCAAGTGTAAGTTTCATAAATATTTCAGTTTAGAGGGGCAATCCACTACCTCTCTTTTCTGGGGAAAGGGTCATGGGAACGAAAAGAAATGTTAAGAAGGAAAGCAAAAAAGATAAGAGTATCCAGGTCTGGGAGAACACCTTTATAAAAGAATATCCACACCTTTCCTGTTATTTATTGGATCTTGGATTATCTAAACATATTTAACATATTAAGAAGCAGTTATGGTTAAATTTCTCCCAGGAGGTTAATATCTTTGGCAACAGTGAGATAGAAAATTGGACTAATCTCATTATACATACTGACTGTATAGTTTTATTCCTTTAAAATTATATTTTTGAAGATTAAATTATACTTTTCATAAAATAGAAAAGCTAATTTTATACAGGAACTCTGGAAACTTTTTTTAAAAAGTACTTTGAGTATATCCTCTCCCACTTATTTGATCATTTAATGATGAAGACTGAGGTTTTTCTTCAAACCAGAAGCTCCTATACTCAGTGAATATGGCAGTAATCAGATTTGGGTATTCTAGCCAAATGGGGATCCCACAAATACTACAACGAAAGGCTTTGGAAAGAAATGTTTTTCCCCCCAGTTGTAAAATTAACATGTGTCCATAGATTATTTGAAAAAATACAGAAAAGTATAAAAATATAAGTACTACTAATGTAATCCCACCATGAGACTGTTAATACTCTGCTGTTAATATGTTAGTGTACTTACTTTCTTGGGGTTTTTTGTGCATGTGTGTGTTTTTCATATCACACCATAATATGTGCACTTTTATCCTACCTTTATGTACACCTCTTTAGTGGATTCTTACCTTTGAAGTTTTTTGTTGCAAATGTTTTAGCACAAATGTGTCAGACTATTTAATTGTACCTATTATTGGATATTAACAATAACTGATGTTGCAGTGAACATTTCAGTATATTAATCTTTGATTTTCTGCCCATTTATTAGGTTATATTTTTAGAAAGGGAGTCAATTTGTTTAAGCATCTGACACCTTTCCAAATTGTGTTTTGGACAGATGATACTAATTTTCACTCATTAATGTTCATGAACATTCTGACTTAACTATACCCTCAAGGCCATTGAGTATTATTTTTTGATCCAATTTTTCTTAACCCTGGCTTCACTTTGGAATCAATGCAGGAGCCTTAAACAAACAAACAAACAAACAAACAAAATAGGCCTATGTCTGAAATCTGCCCCAGACCAATTAAATCAGAATTTCTGAGGAATTGGGGACCAAGGCATCTGTAAGTTTAAAAGACCTCAAATGAGTCTAGTTGATAGAGTTCAGAACTTTGCTAATTGTGTAAATGAAAAATATTCCACTTCAAAGCCCTTTGATATCAAAGCCATTAAAATCTAAGTAGTGTATGTTTGCCTCATTGGCTTGAAAAACGTGCTGTGTAATTAAGGTCCTGGCCAAAATATTTTGCTCCAAGTGGATTTTCATAGGCTTAGGAAAAAAATGAGGCTATTTCTGCTTCAACATACAGAGAATCCCACCATCACCTGGCCATCTTCCCAATTAATTTTTAGAAAAGTTTTGCACATTCTTTTCTGTGTTTTCCCATTTCATCTCTAAACTTTCTATCACTGAGGTGCTTTGAGAAGTGGTAAATTTCAGTTGTCTAGCCTTTCCATCTTTAGTCACACGTTTTATTTATTTTGGCATTTTTGATAGGCCATGCATTGTCAGTATGAGGGCTTTTACTGTGTCTTAGTGCTACATTTATTTTCCTATCTTATTTGTTGTTTGGTAGATAAAATATACTAAAGAAGACTATGAGTAGCCTGATAAAAATATTAAAAAAGCCCTGTGAATAGGTTGGCCTGTTAAGTTTGAAGAAGCTCCAGGCATTTCTGGGTCCTGCTTTTGGTTGTGTTAATGCAGGGAAACCCTTTATGCTCACCCTGTTAGGGTCAGCGGATGTGAAATATTCTGCTCTTTGGTAAAATATTTTCCTGTGTGTCAGAAATCAGGGAGGAGAATGTTTCCTTCTCACCTCTAGTGATCTCACCTCAAAATCTGATCTCCTTAAAGGCTCTGATTTTTTTGTTTCTGTCTTGACCCTGGCCTCACCCTTTCCTCTTCTCCAAGAAGGAGAATTTCCTTTCCCACTTCCCAAATACTCATTTTCCCATACACTTGCAGCTGAAAGTGGCCGTGTGACACAATTTTGTCCAATTACGTGTAAATAAAACCCTGCCAATAGCCTTGGAGAATAATTTCATTTTCTGAATGAAGGCACAGTGAGTGATAGTGGAACCCCTTTCCCTTACTGTTAGGCTGGATTTGGGGGCCATCTTGCAACCATGAGGTCACAGACCTAAGAGAATAGCAGAGACACAGGCTCTGCTGTATTTGAGCTGGTGAACTCTTCCTAATCATTGCCTGCCTCCGGACATTTTTGGGAAGAAAGCATATTCTAATTGAGTCAGTGTTAGACGGGTTTTCTCTTACTGTCTGCTGAAAGCATTCCTGGCTATTATTCCTTCCCAAATATTAGTCAAGATCACCTTTAGCCACTGACCCGTAGCTTGCTGCTTCCTATTTCATCCATATAAGAGCTGAATTATAAAGGTCAAGACCATCCCTAAATGAGACAAATACTCACTATCTTGATACCTCCCTTTTATTCTCTTCTCCCTCAGGTAATGGTGAGAATTGGGTCAGTTCTTGGACTAAGAACTGAGGAAAGTCACCACTTTGTCGTCTGTCTCTGATCGTGTTTCTGCCCATGCTGGTAGGTCAAGCTGGCTTCAGGCTAAAGCTGTTTAGGCTAATTCAAATAGAAAAAAAAGGGGGGGGGATTATTCTCTATCCTGACTTCTGCTTTTCCCTTTGATTTTGGGCCCACAAACACACATGGTAGTTGCTTGCTTCCTATTTGCTACGGTTTCTCATGGCTGCCTATTTTCTACTGTCCTGATAAAGTGAGGAGGTTGACGTCTAAGGTGGGATAGCAGTACCTCTTGCTTTAAATATCCTCAATAGTACTCCCATTTTGGCACAGTTTCCCTTACCCTTAACGATTGAAACCATTTTGGGAATGAATGCAATTTGAGGTTACATCTATTTATTCCGTTCTGCCAAATGTTATGCCGGTGCCTTAATTGGTTTTGTTAGAGTGAGCTTGGAGCATTGGGTATATAAAGCAATTAAAATCTTTTGGCATTTTGCATTAATCACTGAAGCATCATAAATTCTTGAGTGGCTATGTGATGTACATATTTACCGAACACAAGTAGATATGATTTATGTGCATTCAACTAGGGGATGGCCAAGAAAATGCAAGTGTGTTTGAGGTTAAAGAGAAATATATCAAATGTTCAGTCATTGCTGCAATAGCCAAGAGTTGAATTAAGTGGGGGAATAAAAGTAAATTGAACCTCTTTCCTCTGTATAATCATTACAGGCTTTACCTATTTCAAATTTTTGGCTAAGCGATTTTTAGACGGGTTTGGCATTGTTTTCTAATTATTCACTATATGTTTCTATTAAGTGTGTAGGCATTTATAGACCTGGTCAGTATTTTGCCTCTACACCTAAGTCATCATAAATCTGTAGAAGTGCAATAAAAAAATAGGTATTTATAATTCTGGGCTTGAACTAAAATTCTGAACTAAAGACGCTGGTTTATTTGTAACCAAGAATCATCAAGTTGATCTTCTTTTTCAGATGTAACATTACTAGACCAGGAAAGCAGCTATGAAAAAGAGCATTCTTGGGAGCCTAATTCATATTACCTAGTCCCTGGAGCATCCTTTTCACATAGCCTTGTCACCCTGATCGCAGCTCCATCTGATTGGAAGAGATTGATCACGGGAAGAAGCAAGCCTATGTTGAAATGTTCCTGGGAACAGGTTACAGACGAAAACCCAGGCTGGTCCTTTGCAGACTGACACATGAGATCATGTAGTGACCTTTTCCAGAGAAGACTCTTACTAATGAGAATCTTTACTTTTAATTCACTTATTCACTTTCAGCTTCCTTTGTGGCCAGATAACTGGGTGCCAGCTTCTGTCTGACATCTTAATTTTAAATACACAGAAGGGATCTCTGTGGTCTACCCTGCATGCCAGGCTTACTAGTATAGTCTCTGCATGTTTCTAGGTGAGAGCTGGCTCTGTTCTCTATGCAATCAGGATGTGGGTGAAAGAGAATATGTCCCTTTTTGACTCTTCATGTCTTTCTGGAGATGTTCTGACTTCCCTATCATTCGGAGGTGGAACCAAAAAGATCAGCCTTTATTCTAGAAATCAGCTGTCAAAACTTGAAATCCCCCAAGGTCAGGCTGGGGGTGGGGGACAGTGGCAATGCTCAATTGCAAAGGGGCCGCCGAATTCTTCCTGCCAACACTGTAGCCACTAATGAGTCTTCTCCATATTCTTAGGAAGTAGGCATGTAATAGTTATCTTACTTCTTTATCGACAGAAAGGCAAGAGAATGATTTCTTCATTTTGATGGCTCTCATTTAGACCTCACTCTGTGTTCTCATTTAGGCTCTTGGTCTTTGCTCTATTCTGGCTTGCCATGGAGGAAACCAGCCAAACCCCATCACTCTGAGCTCTACCCCTCTTTTCCTAGTTGCTCCTTGTTAATTATCAGCACAGACCCCAACCCCCGCCCCCGTGTGGGAAGACTCAATAAAATCCTTGCAGGCCTCAAGCGATGAGGCTAAGGACAAAAAAAAAAAAAAAAAAAAAAAAAAAAAAAAAAAACACTACCATGGAAGCTAATTGTGTGTTTTTAATTAATTGCTCCAATTAGTCCCTCTCTTTTCAGTTATGCTACCCTATAACAATGTCAGCTAGGATGCTTCTGGAAGTGGAACTCGCTATAATGATCAGGTACTCCTCAATTAAAACTCTTACTATGTACAATTAGCTCTCTTCATGCTTTCATGGCAAGCGCTGGGGAGTGTCAGCAGTGTGGGTACAGCCTGGCCACTAGAATGTCACTAGAATGAATGATATCACTCCATTTCCTTTCCTCTCATTTCGATAACATACAAATAGTATAGAGAAAAGTCAGTCATCTAAGTACAACTAACAATGGGTTAATTTTCAAAGACCTAGTCTTTGCCCTTTGTTTATTAAATTTGTTATTTAAATTTTGACAAACAAATAATAAAAAGTAGTGAGTAAGGTGAAGGAAAATGGCTTTTATTTATTTATTTTAAAGATTTCATTTATTTGACAGAGAGACACAGCGAGAGAGGGAACGCAAGCAGGGGGAGTGGGAGAGGGAGAAGCAGGCTTCCCGCGGAGCAGGGAGCCCGATGCGGGGCTCGATCCCAGGACCCTGGGATCGTGACCTGAGCCGAAGGCAGACGCTTAATGACTAAGCCACCCAGGCGTCCCAGAAGATGGCTTTTAAAGATAAACACTTCGGTAGCAGCTTTTACATATTATTGATAGGAATATTTGTGATTAACAGATATATTTGTTCATGATAGCCAGGCTTATTTGGTATCACAAGTGAGAAAGAGGAGGTTAGGTTTGGTGTAGTTACATACCTGGGATTTGTAAAACTCAAATATTTAGCCTCTTCTGTAGCCTAAAATTTTACTGTACAATAAAGTTTGCTTACCCGGAGAGCCAGTGCAGTATGACAGGTATTCTAGAACTATTTAATAATCAGAAAGAATTCTTTGCACCACAATCTTTCCTTGAAAGGGATTGTGAACTATTAGAGAACATGCGGAAAAATGCTGAAGGCATAGAAATATATAGCTCGGTGGTTTATCACAAAGTGAACATCCCTGTAAGCACACCCAGGTCAGGAAGTAAAATATTGACGGTGGTCCAGAAGTCCCCCTCCTGTCTCCTCCTGGGCCCTCCTGCCTTCCCTCAAAAGGCAACTTTGAATAAATCATTCCATTGACATTTGGCTTTCATTTCTATGTTTTGAAAGATGGCTTTTGGTCTCATTGCTTCTTTGAAAGAAATTATTTACTTATTTATTTATTTTTACTCCTGCTGCCTTAAAATTTTTTTTTTCTTTTTGTTTGGTTTTCTTCAGTTTTACTATGATTTGCTTATATGAGAATTTCTTTATTTATCTGATATACTTGGAGTTCAGGGGACTTCTTGAACATGCAATTGGTTGTTTCTTATCATTTTGGAGAATTCTCAGACACTATTACACCTTTTTTTTTTTTTTTTGAGAGAGTGTGCGTGCTAGCGGATGGTGGGGAGGGGCAGAGGAAGGGGGGGGAGAGAGAGACTTTTTTTTTTTTTTTTAAAGATTTTTTATTTTATATTAGAGTACAAGCAGGGGAAGCAGCAGGTAGAGGGAGAGGGAGAAGCAGGCTCCCCGCTCAGCACAGAGCCTGACGTGGGGCTCGATCCCAGGACCCTGGAATCATGACCTGGGCCGAAGGCAGCCGCTCAACCGACTGAGCCACCCAGGCGCCCGAGAGAGAGACTCTTAAGGAGGCTCCAGGCTCAGCATGGAGCCCCATGCGGGGCTTGATCTCACGGCCCCGAGATCATGACCTGAGCTGAAATCAAGAGCTGTACTGAGCCACACAGGCACCCCAACTTCTATTTTTCTACCCTCTTAACATCTTTAAAAAGTCTTTTTCAACTTTTTGTCTCTGTATGCTTCCATCTGAGTACAGTTTTTTCTTACCTTGTACACTAGTTCTAGTTCATTAAGCTGTGTACCAATTGTTCTAAACTGATCCACTGAGGTCTTAATTTTGGTTACTTTATTTTTCAAGTCTAGAATTTCTACTTTTTAGGTTAGAATGGTAATTTTATTTATTTATTTTTAAATGATTTTGTTTACTTATTTGAGATAGAGTACAAGTGGGGCTGAGGGGCAGAGGGAGAGGGAGAAGCAGACTCCCCAGCGAGCAGGGAGCCCGATGAGGGACTCGATCTCAGGGCCCTGGGATCATGACCTTAGGCAAAGGCAGACACTTAACCGACTAAGCCACCCATGTGCCCCTAGTTATTTTTCAATCTGAAATATCCTTTAAAAATAACTTCTTTTTGCTGAATTTACAACTGCATCTTTTATTTACTTGAAAGGATAAGCGCAGTTTTGTTTTTATGTTTGCTATGTTTCATTGCTGTTCATGACATACAAACTTGGATGAATGTCACAGACATGATATAATGTTCCCTAGGCAGTGGAATTCAGTGTTTTTGCTGTGGTGGCAACAAAAGAGGCAACTAAGATTCTCTTTGCATTGGTTCACAGGCTTTATTCTTTTTACTACGAAAAATTCCCAATACAGAGTAAAGTACAAGGCAAAGTATATGAACCTACAAGAATCCATCACACAGTTTCAATAAATGTCAACATTTAGCAACCATAGTTATTTTAAAGTGCATGCCTGAGAAGTCTCCTGTTTCTAGATCCACTGTAGGTCTACTTCCATTGTCTGTTTGTTCTGCTGGGTCTTGATATTATCTGGTGGTCTTGCTATTATTCTATTGTGTTTTAGAAATTGTGCTGAAAAATCATTTGTAGAAATAATTTGGTGTCTAGGATATTTTGTTCTGCAAGGAAGATTTACGTTTCTACTGTGTGTGTGGCAGTTCCTGCATCTGGAATCACTTTAATCCAGTTTAGGGATAAAGATGATTCACAGCGGAGCTGAAGTTATTACAAAACCCAGCCTCCTCTGGTTCACCCTGTTGAGGTGACCTAGGCTCTCTTACAAGTACAAAACCAACATTTGTGACTTTATGCCCATGAGACGGCCAAAAGTGCTGCATAGAATTTTTAGCTGCCTCTTCCTGAATTGGTAAGTGCCCCCAGAGGAAAAACCCAAATCATGGACCTTTACTCTCCTCTACTGGTTCTCCAGTATAAATGATACATGTGTATGAGTGTATATATACCTTAATTAATGTCAGGAGGAGGACTGGTCTACCATCACTAGAAGCAAAAGCCTATTCGACATATTTCTTTTTTTTTTTAATTTTATTATGTTATGTTAATCACCATACATTACATCATTAGTTTTTGATGTAGTGTTCCATGATTCATTGTTTGTGCGTAACACCCAGTGCTCCACGCAGAACGTGCCCTTTTTAATACCCATCACCAGGCTAGCCCATCCCCCTACCCCCCTCCCCTCTAGAACCCTCAGTTTGTTTTCTTCAGAGTCCATAGTCTCTCATGGTTCATCTCCCCCTCTGATTCCCCCCTTCATTTTTCCCTTCCTACTATCTTCTTCCTTTTTTTTTTTTTTTAACATATAATGTATTATTTGTTTCAGAGGTACAGGTCTGTGATTCATCAGTCTTACACATCTCTCAGCGCTCACCATAGCACATACCCTCCCCAATGTCTATCACCCAGCCACCCCATCCCTCCCACCCCCCACCACTCCAGCAACCCTCAGTTTGTTTTCTGAGATTAAGAATTCCTCATATCAGTGAGATCATATGATACATGTGTTTCTCTGATTGACTTATTTCACTCAGGATAACACCCTCCAGTTCCATCCACATCGTAGCAAATGGCAAGATGTCATTCCTTTTGATGGCTGCTTAATATTGCATTGTGTATATATACCACCTCTTCTTTATCCATTCATCTTGGCTCTTTCCATAGTTTGGCTATTGTGGACATTGCTACTATAAACATCGGGGTGCATGTACCCCTTCGGATCCCTACATTTGTATCTTTGGGGTAAATACCCAGTAGTACAATTGCTGGGTCATATGGTAGCTCTATTTTCAACTTTTTGAGGAACCTCCATACTGTTTTCCGGAGTGGTTGCACCAGCTTGCATTCCCACCAACAGTGTAGGAGGGTTCCCCTTTCTCCACATCCCCGCCAACATCTGTCGTTTCCTGACTTGTTAATTTTAGCCATTCTGACTGGTGTGAGGTGATATCTCATTGAGGTTTTGATTTGGATTTCCCTGATGCCGAGCGATGTTGAGCACTTTCTCATGGGTCTGTTGGCCATTTGGATGTCTTCTTTGGAAAAATGTCTGTTCATGTCTTCTGCCCATTTCTTGATTGGATGATTTGTTCTTTGGGTGTTGAGTTTGATAAGTTCTTTATAGATTTCGGATACTAGCCCTTTATCTGATAGGTCATTTGCAAATATCTTCTCCCATTCTGTCAGTTGTCTTTTGGTTTCGTGGACTGTTTCTTTTGCTGTGCAAAAGCTTTTTATCTTGACAAAGTCCCAATAGTTCATTTTTGCCCTTGCTTCCCTTGCCTTGCCTTTGGCGATGTTTCTAGGAAGAAGTTGCTGCAGCTAATCTTTTTAAAAGGGAAAATTAAATTGTAATATACAATGATTACAGATGATTTAATTGATGTCTGTATCTACCAGGGGGAATTTATGGATCACTGTTTCTGCAAACTGCTTGTTTACTGTCTGGTCCATCCCATGCTCCTTTGCCCCTCTGATCTGTATCACAGAAGCTCTCTTACTCTTTGGCTTCCAAGGAGGTGTGACCAAACAGGTGCTGGTGAAAAATAGGGCAAGAATAGCAAAGAGTCAGGGTCTTCTCACCTCTTTTTGCTTCTTTGGGTATCTCTGACAGTGGCTGTGCTTCCTACATGGTTCCAGCTCTTACTGGAAGGTCCTGGCTTCTGGGTTGTAGTAACACAACTTCTCTCATTGTCTCCCCGACCCCAAAGAGAGTAGAGGCTTCCTCCTTTTGCTAACTTGTGCTTTACTCTGTTTGGCTTCTCAAGCCTTCTAGCACTGTGTTCCCTCTAAAGTCCCGCCATGTGCATAACTCCCACTATCTCAATGACCCAGTGCAGTTACTTTATCTGTCTACAAGGTTTTGCTATGCTGTGAAGTGCATACTACACCATCCTTGTGTTCAGAGAAGGTATAATCTTGACAAGGAACAAAAGACATCTCTATGAGAAGAAAAGACAAGTGACCTTGTGTTATGTGTCATCCTTAATGATTTACAGGAGAAGGTCAAAGTAACTCAGGAAAAGGAGAAACCCCTGGAATCCTCATGACCTTTTGGTAGAGGTTAAGTTGGACTCCACAGGATGTGTGGTAGGATAGAATAGAAAATACTGCAGGTGGCAGATAGGATCAAAGAATTGAAATAAGAAATTCTGGAAGACAAAATCCTGTCCAAAATCTTCATGGAGAAGTGGCTTTTGAAATTATTTTCCACTCAAGCTGATGTCATATATGAGGAACTCGGTGATTCTTGTGAATGCTTTGAAAAATCCTTAAATGTTGGAAAACCTTTAAAACTGTTTGATGTGATGGCATTTTCAGTCTCACTTTATATACATTTGGTCCTGCTGGTCCATAAACTTGAGCTTCACTGGAAATTACCCTGTCATTCCCCGCAAACAAGCTCTGTCATTTCAGATGCTACCATCAGACAACTTGTTGAAAGCTGAATAATGGCTGATAGGCAGAAAGCTTTTGAGCAAATACATGCATGTTTTTCAGTGATGGTTCATGATGGATGCTCTTTCTAAGGGAGGATGTCACTGTCCTTCTGGGTGGACTGAGGTATCTGAAATAAGGTAGGAAATAGAAGGAATGGTGTGACACCAATGACCTGGAGGTGGGTTGTTATTCTGTTGCTTTTTTTACTGTGTTTCCAGGCCATGCGGGAGCCCAGTGCTAGACATCACCGCGCCTCTCTGCTCGGTGTATGTTGTCTTCATAGAGGAGGAGGGAGAAGCAGTCAACGTGGAGTTAGATCTGAGTTTTCTTTGATTCTTGGGTAAAGAACTTCACTTGATGAGTTTTGCCTTCCACATCCATAAATTAGGAAGAATAATGCAATGTCTTAAGAGGCCGTTGGAATAAATTAGGCAAACGTGCTTAACTATCTCACAAATGTAGCTGTTTCTTGCACATTGTTTGCTGCCCTAGTATGTCGGAGTTACTGTGCTTGGCCAGGTTATACAGTTTGCTGAGGGAGAGAGTAGACACCTCACTGCACTTCCACATGGGACCTTGTGCTTATCACAAAGACAAGAGAGAAAGAATCACATCCTTTTCTTTCTTGCTTTCTTTTTTATTTTTCATTTTTTAATTGCCACTCCTCAAATTCTGGCACCTGGCCCATTAGAATGTTTGTATTCATCATACATATTACCCACATGACGCACTTGGCTCTGCTCCAAAGGTGGAAGTTGAAATAAGTAAAGGGTGTCTATTTGCTTTGTAACTTAGCCTCATTTCCTTTCCTCTCTTACATCCTGGAGCCCTCATCCTATACACATGGCATGAAATGCACACGGAATAACAAGTCATTACTTGCAAAGTACATCTTCTTTCCCCTCCAAGGTCTTATTAGCACTGATAATCTTAAAAATTCATCTCCAGAGCAGGCTCCTCATCAGGTATTTCTTTTTTTTGTTTTTTTTTAAATTCCTTGACCCCATTCTTTTGAGCATCCTAGCCACTCATTGCTAAGCCATCTGCTAAACATCTTAGAAAAAAAAACAGTTCAAGGGACCCCCTGCAAGCTTCTAGCTCCCCCTACTCAACACAAATGCGAAAACTGGTCAGAAGTCACATTATTTCCTCTGAAAATAATAATCTTTTGCAGTTTATGTTTCTCTTGTCATGCAACCACAGTAATAATATGTTTGACATGAACTGCATGCTGATTACTTTTATTATTTCAGATGTTTCATTAGCAACAGTCTTCCCCAGCCCCCCAAGACTCCCCAACTTCCAAACATCTAAAAATATCATCTTAACTCTATCCTTGAAGACAAAATAAATTCTAGGATACACAGTTTCTGTTTGCTCTCCACCCCACCCTCACCCCTGCCAAATCTTTCAACCATTTACACCAAAAAAGCTGTAATTCAGAAAGAAGATCATCATGGTTTCTCAGAGGAACTCTTGTCTCTCTGAATTTAAGAGCTTTAAAAATCTCCTCTAACTCAGACGTGAGGGACAATTAAACACTTTTTTTTCTTCTTTCCTTAAATTAAAAAACAAAACACGCCAAATCGTTGCCTGTGTTTTTTATTTTGTAAACCAATTTTCAGCTATTAGCAGCCTTGGAAACAAATGTAAATACTGAACTTCTGAGTGCCAAAATTTAACTGGGAACTTGAAAGTAGATAATGAAGACACCTGAGCAGTCAAAATAAATGAAATAGCACCCATGGATCACATTCAAACTTTTATTCTAAGCAAAAATTGATCAAGCAGTTCATGGCAGATTGGAAGCAATGAACCTGAAATGGAAATGTGGTCCCCCCGTGGCACAGTCAGCTCGGCTGCCATAACGAAATCCCATTGACTGGTTGGCTTACGCAACAGACCTTTATTTCTCACAGTTCTGGAGCCTGGGAAGTCCAAGATCAAGGCTGGCTGACTTGGTGTCTGGTAAGAATCCTCTTCCTGGCTTGCAGCCTCCTGTCTTCTCACTTCTCTGTGTGTGCACGTGAGGGATGAGGGAGAGAGGGAGAGAGAAAGCATGAGCGAGCACAAGCCCTTTAGTGTCTTTTCTTATGACAACACTAATTCTATCATGAGAGCCCCATCCTCATGACCTTATCTAAACCCAATTATCTCCCAAAGGCCCCACTTCCACATATCAGTTCATTGGTGGTTAGGATTTCAACATATGAATTGTACGGGGGAGAATGTTCAATCCATAGCACTCACTAAAGTCAGATATACCAACAGCAGCCAAAGAAAGAGTATAAATAGCCCTTTGATAGGGAGTGATCAAAGAAGAACTATTACAGCATTTTATTATTTTTTTAATAAAGATTTTATTTATTTGAGAGAGAGAATGAGAGAGCATGAGAGGGGGGAGGGTCAGAGGGAGAAGCAGATTCCCTGCCGAGCAGGGAGCCCAATGCGGGACTCGATCCCGGGACTCCAGGATCATGACCTGAGCCGAAGGCAGTCGCTTAACCAATTGAGCCACCCAGGCGCCCTACAGCATTTTATTATTAAGAGAGACCATTTAGTTCAGGGGCATGTCACTCTGTGGAGGTCAGTGGCTCCTGAGGGCGTCATGATTACTAATATTCTTAGTAATGAGTCTGATCCATTAAGAAGGATGAAGGATCTTCGGTGTATTCTGTTTAAGAGGAAGAGTGTAGAGTACTCTATTTTAGAATTACTTTTGTCAATGTATTTTAAATATTGGTGTGTATACAGGTTGCGATCAGTTATGTGAAATCCCCATTTATGTGCAATGGTTTTTCACTGAAGTATAACTGACAACGGTATTGTATTAGTTTCAGGTACACAACATAGTGATTCAATATTTATATATTATGAAATAATTATCATAAGTCTAATCATCTGTCACCATTTTATATTATTATTGACTATATTCCCTATACTGTATATTACATCCCCATGGCGTCTTTATTTTTATAACTGGAAGATGGTACATCTCAATCCCCGTCCTCTATTTTGTCCAGCCACCTCCCTTCTGGCGACCATCAATTTGTTCTCTATACCTGTTTCCATTTTGTTTTGTTTGTTCATTTGTTTTGCTTTTTAGATTCCACATATAAGTGCAGTCATATGGTATTTCTCTTCCTCTGTCTGACTTGTGTCAGTTAGCATAATACCCTCCAGGTCTATCTATGTTGTCACAAATGGTAAGATTCCATTCTTTTTTATAGCTTAGTATTATTCCATTATATATGTATACCCCTTATTTATCCATTCGTCTATTGATGGACACTTAGGTTACTTCCACATCTTGGCTATTGTGAATAATGCTGCAGTGAACATAAGGGTGCATATATTGTTATGAATCAGTGTCTTGTTTTCTTTCCTTTTCTTTTTCTATTTTTTTAACGATTTCATTTATTTATTTGACTGAGAGAGAGACAGCGAGAGAGGGAACGCAAGCAGGGGGAGTGGGGGAGGGAGAAACAGGCTTCCCACCGAGCAGGGAGCCCGACATGGGGCTTGATCCCAGGACCCTGGGATCATGACCCGAGCCGAAGGCAGCCGCTTAACTGACTGAGCCACCCAGGCGCCCCTCAGTGTCTTTGTTTTCTTTAGATAAATGCCCAGAAGTGGAATTGCTGGATCATATGGTAATTTTATTTTTAACTTTTTAAGGAACCTCCATACTGTTTTCCAGAGTGGCTGCACCAATTTACATTCCCACCAACGGTGCACGAGGATTCCCTTCTCTACACATCCTCGCCAACACTTGTTATTTCTTGTCTTTTTGGCGCTAGCCATTCTGACCCATTGAGGTGATATCTCACTGTGGTTTTGATTTTCACTTCCCTGATGATTAGCAATGTTGAGGATCTTTTCATGTGACTGTTGACCATCTGTGTGTCTTCTTTGGAAAAAAAAAAATGTCTATTAAGGTCCTCGGCCTAGTTTTTAACTGGATTTTTTTCTTTTTTATATTGAGTTGCATGAGTTCTTTATTATTTTGGATGTTAACCCCTTATCAGATAGGCTATTTCCAAATATCTTTTCCCATTCAATAGGTTTCCTTTTCATTTCATTGATGGTTTCCTTTGCTGTGCAAAAGGTTTTAGTTTGATGCAGTCCCATTCATTTATATTTGCTTGTCCTTGCCTGAGGGGGTGAAGCCAAAAAAATATTGCCAACACCTATGTCAAAGAGCATATTGATATATTTTCCTTTAGGAGTTTTATGGTTTCAGGTCTTACATTTCAGTCTTTAATCCATTTTGAGTTTATTTTTGTACATGGTCTAAGAAGGTGGTCCTGTTTCATTCTTTTGTAGGTAGCTGTCCAGTTGTCCCAACACCATTTGTTGAAGAAAGTGTCTTTTCCTCATTGTACGTTCTTGCCTCCTTTGTCATACATTAATTGACTATATGACTGTGAGTTTATTCCTGGCCTCTTGATTCTGTTCCATTGATCTATGTGTCTCTTTTTGTGTCAGTACCATACAGTTTTGATTACTATAGCTTGGTAGTATGATTTGAAATCGGGGAGCATAGTACCTCCAGATTTGTTTTTCTTTCTCCAGATTGCTTTGGCTATTTCAGATTTTTTGTGGTTCTATACCAATTTTAGGATTCTTTGTTCTAGGTCTGTAAAAAAATGTCATTAGTAGTTTGATAGGGATGGAATGGTTTGTTCTCTAAAACCTGGTAAATCTCATATATTAACAAATACCTCTAAAAAGTATGTTCTAGGGTCAGTCAGTGTCATGCCATTTTCAAGGAACAATTTCTTTTAAACTGAATTACGCAAGAGCTAACAAAATTTAGTGTTGATATCTCAGTCATTGAAAACAATCCATCGAGCTCTCTTTCTCTCACACCAACCTCGTACCATGGTTGAAAGAAATTTATCACAGTGCTTTCTTATCCAAGCATGTCTGTGCATGACAAGTCTTATTATCCTTTAATTTAAAGGTGCTAATACAAAGCGGGGGTTAAGTAGAAGACAGGACTTATGTTTAACCACAATTCTTTCACCTGAGCCAAGGAACACTAATTTCCTGATTTGTCTGCCCTTTGTCTTAGTGCCTTCTCTCCAGTTAGAAGCCATTTCCTGGACTCAGTAGCCAAATTTCCCTTCTTACTGTCTGTCATACTTACCAAGCAATCAGCAGTCATCACCACGATGAGGCTAATCTTGCCAAAAGTCCAAGATACTCGAAGTCAGTTGGCCACAGTTCCTCGAATCGATCCCTACAGTGGATCTGGCTTGGCCAATGGGAACATAGTAATTGACATCCTTTGGCAAAGGCTCCCCATTCTCTGGACAATGTTTATAAAGACACAGCTTCTGACTCTGTAATTCTCTTTTTATATATGATTTCATGTTTGAGAAACACCCATTTGGCTGACACAACCCTTCTTTAGCCATATTAAAAGTTCTAAAGTCTGGTCTCATCTTGCTGGCAGTGATACTGGATTGTCTTGGGAAGGTGACCCTGCAGATCTTTGTTATGAGGCATTCTGCCCTGATTTTAGAGTTTATGCCTGGCTGTAATCTTATTCTCTCAGATCGGTATTGTTGAGGAGACTTCCCTGTAGTACTCCCAAATCAACGTGGCTGAATAATACCACATACCACATGCTTTATCTCATATCCACATCTAACCTATTAGCAAATCCCTATGGCTCCACCTAAAAAATGTATCCTCCACCCCTGCCATTTTAGCCCAGGTCTCTGCTCTTCTTCACCTACACACTACCATAGTCCCCAGACTGGTCTCCCTGATTCCAGTCTCATCTATTAGTCTTTTTCAACACAGCAGCCAGGGTAATCCTTAGAACACAGATATACTTACATCACTGTCCTGCTCAAATCTGCTTCCTCTGAGAGAGGAATGTGCCTTCACTGGATACAAGGCCCTGCCTGATACATGGGCCACCTTTTTTACCTTGTCATCTACCATTTCCCCCTTGCTCATTCTGCTTCGCCTACACTGGCCTCCGTGTGCTGCTTCCAACACACCAACCGTGTTCTTGCGTCAGGGCTCCTGCACTTGCTATACCCTCTGCTATGTGCATGTCTCAGTCCTCTACCTTGTTCTGAGCTTTGTGCATATGTCCTCTCATTGGAGAAGTCCTGCCTGACCACCTTATCTGAAATCAGAGCCTCCTAAGCTGTATTACTAATTGTCTCTCCTTGCCCTACTCATGCATGTACGCATTAGTTTTTTGTGCCGCCCCCCCCCCCGTAAAATATGAGCCCCAACAGGGTTTGTTTATAGCTATATCCCAGCGTCTTACAATGATGCCTGATACCTAGTGTGCCCCATCTAAATATTTGTTGACTAAATGACAGAATGATTCCTTATCTTATCGCATCATTACAACACTTCTTTTAAGTGTTAGGTGCTGGTATTCTGATTTTGTAAATAAACTGCAAAGGCAAGCTTGGTACGTTGCTTAAAGAAGGTGGTCACTATGGAGCTAAACTAAGTTTTGAATTTGAGCCTTTGTGACCTCTGGTTCAGTGTTTATTGTATCATACTTTTAACCCCATCTAGTGATGTGGAACCAAGTGACAGTATTAGTGCTGGGCGGTGGCATTCCAGGACCTGCCATGAATGTTCAGTAGCAGGGCAGAATCATTAGGTCAGTGGTTTGATAGAGGATGATGACATTTCTCAAGGAGCTCAGCTGTGGCCCATCCACACATCTATCAGTCAACACCCTTCAGTCTCAATATGGAGATAATGGAGTCTAGTTTTCTGTTTTTGTGACCACTCTGTTCTGAATTAACAGAAAACTAGCTGATAAGTCTTTGTATTGCAATGGCTATTACTGATTTCCTCACCCCATCCTAGATAGATAACCAGGTCATAACAGGAACCAGAGTGCATATAGTCTGGGTCCACAGCCAGAAGACCAGAAGTTAACCAGATCAGAATAATTCATTCAGGGGTCCGAGTCAAAAAGCCAGTGACGTGTCCAGTCCAAGATACAGAATGTTAGATGTTCTATTTTCAGCCACAGGGTCTTCTTATTGATGGATTACTGGCCCATCAGATGACTGCTTGGCTAGTGTTAGACAAGGAGGGCCCTGCAGATTAACTAAGTGCCCCATTTCCTCTTGATGATGCCTCTTGGGCCAAGGCAAAGGCAAAGTCATGAGTCAAGCTGACCCCTACAGGTATGTGCCTCTTGAATATGTTGCCTCAGTGATGGGAAGTCAAGAGGGCACCACGCATGGCTGCTGATGTCTGCATCAGTGGGGTTGGTGTCTGAGTGGACAACACTGACTGTCTTATGGGTTGATGCCATTTGTTTTTTGTTTATGTGTAAGTAAAATTCTGAAGACTTTTTGCTCCTATTTTAACATAGCTGCCAACACAAGTCTGTTAAACTCCAGGAAATAAGTCATTATACATAAATGTGGTTTTTAAAAAAAGTAAGGGTACAATGGTACAACTCAACATGAGTCAGCATATGGGAATATTGCTTAGGGGGGAAATGTGATTCTGGAACTCGAAAACAGGAACCTAGCATGAGGTTCTTTTTCCTGTATTCATCATTTTAACCGTGTATTTTCAGAACACCAACTACATGCCAGGTAATGTGTTATATGCTGGCAACACACAGACACAACAGTCAGTTCTCCAGGGGCTTAGGATCTAGCAACTTCTCTGTGGGCCACATCTAGTCTCTTGTGTTCCCGTTTCTTTTAGCTTTCAAGAATTCTGAAAGGAGAAATAAAAACTTGAGATAAATGAAAAAGAAATCGATGAATGAGTCTGAAAGTGATTTCATTAGCAATTAGAGCTGAGAAAGAAAAGGCATAGCCTCAGTTCATCTCCCGTCACACAGTGAGGAGGTCTTTGCAGTGAGAGAGATGATACGAAGATAGATGTGAAGACCTTCCCTTCTTGACCTTAAAGTAATGAAAATATGTGCATGTGTATTATGTATATGTGTTATGTGTGTGTACATACATATATTTGTGTCCCCCCATTCATATGTTGAAATCTTGACCCTCCAGTATCTCAGAATGTTGCTCTGTTTAGAGATAGGACCTGTAAAAAGGTAATTAAGTTAAATGAGGTCACTGGGCTGGGCCCTAATCCAGTAGGATTGGTGTTGTTATTAAAAAAGGAAATTAGAGTACAGGCAGGCCCAGAAGGAAGACTGGCTGAAGACACAGGGAGAAGAGACAAGCCAAAAAGAAGCCTCAGAAGAAATTCACCCTGTTGACATTTTGATCTCAGTCAGCTTTCTAGCCACCAGGACTGTGAGGAAATGCAGTTCTATTTTTAAGCAACCCTTACCCCCACCCCCACCCCCATGGTGCTTTGTGAGGGCCGCTTTAGTGAAATACTACAAGTACACATACATAATTAGAAGGCCCCAGCCCTAAAGATGTTAAGAACTCAAAAGCTGCACATATATATTAAGGCAAGTTTGGAAAGAAATACTCTCAGGTGCTGGGTCAAGGGCTCAGTGGTCAGATGAGAAATAATGCTGACTGGATACTAAGTGCTTTATATGTCTCTCCTAGTTAATTCACTCATTGAACACTTTATAAGTTCCTGCTATGTACCAAGCATCGAACTAGGTACAGGAAATACAAGAATGATTGGTACAAGAATCTGTCCTCAAGGAACTGGTTATGGATGACCATTGCTACAGTGTGAGAAGTCTTAGGACAAATACATGAACAGGGCACCTAACCTAGGAAGTTGGTTGTCCCAGCTCTGAATTCCCACAGCCACTGGACTACACGTGGTCTTTTCCTTACTTCTCCTATTTAAAAGTCTTCTTTCTTATTGACCTTCTCCAGTCTCTTCTTGTTTTTGTTTGTTTATTTGGTTTTTGGGTTTTGGCTTTTGTTTTGTTTGTGTTTTTTTTTTTCCCTAAATGATTAAGTAAGTAATGGATATCAACACAGGATTTGTAGTAGTTCACTTAGGCTCTTAGGAAATCATTCAGAGAAGATGATGCAGTAAACTTCACGTTAACTCTGACCCTGGAGTGTTATCATCTGACTCAATTCCAGAAGAGAGAACCACCTCCTGTGACCTCTTCCCCCATATTTCAGACCATAAATAGGTGCTGGGGCCCTGCCAAGCTGGGTCACTGTGGCTCATAAGGACTGTCAGTTCCTCACAAACATTACACAGCTACAAAATTACTATGCCGCCCAAGGTGACTCATAAATTGGCCCCTCTTAAAAAGGGAATTTTAGAAATGTCACCTCCAGACTATCATTCTAATGCAACTAAGCTCTCCTCTCAGCTGACTGCCTGGAAGAGTCGTCAGAGGAACAAATGGGAAACCTAGCGCTTGGACCTGCCCAGGACAAGTATTAGGGTGCAGCAAGAGTAGAACTTTTAGGGGGTATTTTAAATCTAGGATAGTGATAAAATATAAATGATGTTTGATATCTACTTGTATTTACAAAGAAACAGACCAAGAGTGTGTGTGCACATGTGAGTCTGAGCGTTTATGGAGAGAGAGAGAGAGAGAGAGAGAGAGAGAGAGAGAGAGAGATTGAGAGACAGAGACTCTCATTGGCTGAGACCCACCCACAGGGTGGAGAAACATCTGCTTTATTTAAAGTCTCCTGATTGTAAATGTTAATCACATCTGCAAAATACCTTCTTAGCAATGTTTAGGCTAGTGTTGGACCAAACAACTGGGCACCATTACCAGCCAAGTCGACACACAAAGTTTACCATTATACTACTTTAAACAGAAAGAGGTAATCTAAGTTCTTCATCAGGTTATTGAATAAGAATATCAATGAAAGTAACTAGCAGTCACACACAAAAAATCTCTAAGCCTCATATTTATCTCTCTTTGGATGCTTTCAGTCTTGGGGTTTAGAGCCATTGCTTCCCAAGTCAGACAAGTCCGTCTTTGGATGACCCTGATAGCTGACAAATCTTTGCTTGACTTCATTGAGTCCTAATCCCTGTCTGTGTAACTCTCGTGCTTTAAATGCTGTTCTACCCTCTGGAACATCATGGAAGCAGATTGAAGACCAATTTGTCTTAAATGTCCAAAATATATTGTACAGGTTATTCATTTTGTGTGGTGCTCAGCATGGGGGTGAGGGATAGAGAAGTTTCTGTGCTCAAATAATTTGGAAACACTGCTTACAAGCTCTTCCTTTAGAAGATTTATCATGGCTCATATTAAAGGCTTCTGCAGCAAAGAAACCAGCTAAGCTGAACTTTAACCTAGCATTTCCCAGACATCTGACCTTGGAAAATCCCCTTCTTCTTTTCACTACCATCCTACAGAATGTAAATTGAAAGGTTCTGCAAGGGTCTCTGACACTATCAATGTTAGCCTTTCATTTATGTGCTCTGTCCCCCGGTTGCTCTGCACCACAGTTGTATCAGTCCTTAGGGGCTTAAAATAATAGCCATTCATTATTTCTCCCAAGCCTGCAGATCACTGGATGATTCTGCTGATCTGGCTTGGTATTGACGGATCTTAGCTGGGCTTATTTATGCATCTGCAGTGATGAGTAAGGTGGAGGCTAGCTGGTCTAGCCTAGCCTTGCCTGGAATGACTTGGCTTTATTCCATGTGCCTCTCTTATCATTCCAGCAGACTAGCAACCTAGGGCGTTCTCCTTGCAGTGGCCGAGATTGAAGGGAAGAAATGGAAACATGTAAGCAAACACTTTTCCAAGTCTCTGCTTACGTCAAATTTGCTAAAATTCTGTTGGTCAAAGAGTGACACTTGGGTGATCTCAGAGTGGCAGGGTACTACACAGTTATAGGGCAAAGGGCAAGTATATTGGCAGCCATTAATTGAGGCCATGCAACAGTCAAATGCAAATCTGAGAAAGGGGTTCAAGATAGCTGTATCGGATCGCTGACAGCAGGGTGGAGGGTGTGTAGTAATATCACGATTCCTCAGAGCCCACCCCTCCAAGATGCTCGGGATGGGGTTAGGTTCCCATAGTCTTAGAAGCTTCCCAGGTAATACAGATGATGAGCCAGGGTTGAAAACCACCAGTCTAGACCCCCCCCCTTTTTTTTAACAATATCAATAATGTGCTTACAATGATAAATTTCACGAGGAATATGGAAAGAATTTTAAGTCGAAGACATTGGTGCTTTTTGCCGCTGAGCTTCCAGTCTCAGGCAGATAAGACCGATGTATGATTAGTTATATGGCAGCAGATCAGCATTCAATCCCACTGCTACCATGACTCTTCCCTGGCCTCAAATATATCCTGGCTTTTGGATTCCTGCAATTAGATCATTTTCTTGAACTGTATCTGATATATTCTGTGTGTGCCACATCCTCAGTCAGGGGGCAGCTGAGGGAAAGGGACTGAGCCAAGGGTAGTGCAAATTTAGCCTGACTAAAAAGGGGCTATAAATAGATGATTTTTTCCCAGAAGACCAAGGATGCCAGGGTGGTCAACAGGGAGTTACTGTTGTAAGGCATTTGACATGTTAAAAAGAAAACAAAACATATTTCCCCCAAAGATATTTATATATTGTTATGAATAGTAACATAGAGGTATTACTGAAGTCACCATATCCAATTATTTGTGTGTATATATGTATTTATATATAATCTCCGTCAAGAGATAATGAATATACAACTAATATCTTGTTGAAGTTCGTATAATTTTAAAATTCTGCAGGTGGGAACTGTATTAGTCTGCTCAGGCTGCCATAACAAAATACCCCAGACTGGCTTAAACAATACACATTTATTTTCTCACAGTTCTGGAGGCTGAAAGCCAGTAGGGTTGGTTTCTGATAAAGGCCTTCTTTCTGGTTTGCAGATGGCTGCCTTCTTGCTGTGTCCTCACATGGTCTCTTCTGTGTGTGTGTGTGTTTGCAGAGAAAGAGAGAGAGAACAGCTCTGGTGATGCTTCCTCTTCTTATAAGCACATCAGGCCCATTAGATCAGGACCCCACCATTATGACCTCATTTAACCTTATTTACATGCCTAACGGCTCTATCTCCAGTTACAGTCACGTGGGGAGTTTAGGATTCAACATATGAATTTTGGAGGAAGCAGTTCAGTTTATAACAGGAACCAGGAACTGTTGCTGAAAATAAAAGAATGCCCTCACTCCTTACTGCCATTTGAGATCTCTTTCCAGACATAACGGGGCCTCAGAAGCTTCCCTACAGTCCATTTTTGAACTGTAGCCGTTCTAGGTAGCACCAAAGATCCCTTGGCTTCCCTACTTCATGTGGTCCAACTAGATTATATAAAGCAATGGGGCGCCAAATATGTGAATTGTATACTTACTTTAAAATCAAATGATAAGTTTATGTATAGATTTTACATCCTAGAGTATTGCAATATGAGTTTAAATAATAAAATAATCTTATTCTTACCTTGATCTATGTTGCAAATTAAAAAAAAACAAGCAAAAATAATGAATACACTGCTGCACAAACATATATTTTACATCTTTATCAGTAAGGGCACAGGTGATTAATATCTGAACTGCAATGCCTTCATGTCTCAGTATAGTTACTAGAATATTTAGTCTCCTAATCTGCATATGTGCTTCACTAGAAGTTAAGAAGGCAAATGTTAATGACATAGAGGTTAACAGTGAGGGTTCCAAAGCCAGAGTCCGTAAACTGTGGCCCATAAGCCAAATTGTGCATGCTGCCCATTTTATAAATGAAGTTTTATTGGAACGCAGCCATGCCTCTTTGTTGGCACAGCATCGATGGCTGCTTTCAGGCTACAATAGCACAGTTGAGTAGAAAACGGCCTACAAAGCCTAAAATATTCACCATCCGGCCCTTTACAGAAAAAGAAGTTTGCTGACCCTCAATCTAAAGTAAAGATCCTGAGATCAAATTCCTAACTCTGCAGTTTCTAGCTGTGTGACCTCAGGCAAGTTATCTAGCCCCTCTGTGCCTTAAGTTCCTCACTGTAAAATGAAGACAATAATATTACCTGCATCAAAGGGGTGTTAAGAGCAATAAATGAGCATATAAACATCTCAGCATAGGGTCTGGACTAAAGTAAACACTCACACTGTAGTTGTTAACCACATAATCCACAACAAACTAAATTCATAATGAAGATGCTAAACTAAGAGCAATTAATAATTAAAAGGAAAATTAAAAGTAATTAAAAACCTGACCAACTCAAATCTATAGTGGTGAGGCTCCTCCCTAAATATCCTTTCTAAAATTTCACAAGAATTCTCTTTCTATGTGGGGCATGCCCAGTAGGAGCTTTTGAACATTGGCAGGCATTGCTGGGCACTAAGCCACATTAGGAGAATATAGAATAAATCCTTAGTAAACTCTGATGATATCCTAAGTTTAGTTTCCTAATAACACATTGAATAACCCTTAATAATTCACTTAGTAATTTACTGGTAAATAGTCTCTAGCCATTCACAAAAATGGAAGTCAGTGGAATTAAATTGTGTTTGTGGTTCTGTTCACAGCCTACCAGATAGGTCATCCTTTGCAACTGTTCACCCCGACTCTTCCCTGACTGGATGCATAGCCATCTGGTTCCTGGAGTAAATGAAACCAAGCCATGGATGCCATCCCTAGTAATTTTGCCAATTTGACTTTCTCCTATGGCCAGAGGATGTGGTGGTATGACATGTGGTTGGGTGAGAATAAATACCTTAGCCCCACTGGAAAATATATCCCAGTGATGAATGGTAGGTAGGTAGCATCATATTTTGTTTAAAAAGTTTACAGTCTAAGAGCTAAAGGTGTAGCGGAGGTTGCTCCCTAGTCTTTGTGAGGTTGTTGGCAGTTCTTTCCAGGAGGAGTTATTTTCGCAGTTGTATAGGTAACACCAAGAACAGCAGTCCTAAAGAATAAACGATGTTTAATTAAGAGGAGGAAGTGTGAGTAGAAAGTCTCTTATCTAATCTGTTGGTTGTTTGGATCCTTGACTGTCAGAAGTCTCTTCACAAAATTTCTAAATGAAGTAGAAATAATGATGAACCTGTGAGCAGGACTAGAAAAAAACCATTGAGAATGGTGACCGAGCGGCGTGGCAAGATCCATTCACCACAGTAAACTCTAATCGTAGGTTCTTTCTCAGATATTCAATCGATTTAAAAAATTGCTGTGGATAGTTCCTGACATAACTTCAACATTAAATATCTGGTCCTTTCTTTCTTCTCATGCTTGGTTGGCCAACTCTCTGATCTGTGAGAATTGCAGCCGCGCCTCTTCTCTCACTTCCTCTCCTGTGTCTCTTTCTCTTCAAGATCTGCCACTGCCTGGAGGTCTCCCTCCTGTGTTCTCCACCTTCCCCCATTGCTTTAATCATTTTTCATTTCTGTTCCTCCCTTGCAAACCCAGCCCAACTTGGATCAAGTGAATTTGCGCTGTCCATACCTCTCCTTTTTTCCCCAGGTCAGAAATCACTAGATAATGTATTATGGAAAAGGAAGAAGGCCATTAAGGAATATATATGTGAATTTACACTTCTTCATTTTCAAAACAACCTGTTTTCTGATTATAAAATACTTGCCCATTTTAGGAAATTTAGCAAAATAAAGAATACTAATAAAGGAAAAGATAATCACCCATAATCCTACCACATGGGGTAAACACTTTGCTGTGTTTCTTCTCTGTCTTCATCTGTAGTTTATAGAGTCCTTACTATGTACTAGATACTACGCTAAACATTTTATGTATTTGATTTCATTTAATCTTCACAACAACCCTATGAAGTATGATTTATATTGTTCTCATGTTAAAGATGAGGAAATAGGGCCCAGAGAATGAAATTACTTGACCAGGTAAATGAGGAAGAAAAGAAGCTAATAGCAGCCCATGATATTAATGCTATGCTATTCTGGTTACCATTCTGCTCTGTTGATATTAGATTTCATTATTTAAATTGAATTTGTTGGGGAGCCTGGGTGGCTCAGTCAGTTAAGCATCCCACTCTTGATTTCAGCTCAGGTCGTGATCTCAGGGTGGGGAGATCAAGCCCCCCGTCAGGCTCTGCCCCGAGTATGGAGCCTGCTTAGGATTCTCTCTCTCTCCCTCCACCCCTCCCCCACCCTGCTCATGTGTGCTCTCTTAATCTAAAAAAAAAAAAAAAAAGAATTTATTAGTGATCAAAGGATGGACTTTAAAAACCTGGTGAGTTGTTATCTTGGAAAAAGTAATTAAATGTGTATTAATGATGGTTCAAAATACATTTTAATTTCTTTTTTTCTTATTTATTTATTATGTTCAGTTAGCCAACATATAGTACATCATTCGTTTTTGATGTCCTGTTCAGCAATTCATTAGTTGTGTACCATCACAACACGTGCTCTCCTTAATACTCATCACCTGGTTACCCCATCCCCCCACTCACCTCCCTTCTGTAACCCTCAGTTTGTTTCCCAGAGTCCAGAGTTTCTCATGGTTTGTCTCCATCTCTGATTTCTTCCCATTGAGTGGAGGGAAAACTGAATGGGAAGAAATCAGAGAGGGAGACATACGTTTTAATTTCTCAACGGAGTACCATTTTGCTTTCTATCAAATGGAGTGGGGAATATTACCCGTACAAAATGCTATAAACTGAACTCCCTTCTTGTCATTTTCCTTGTTTCTTACTGTTCTGAATGAACTGATGAATTTATCAGGTAAAAAAAGAAGGAAAGGAACTCATCTCCTTAACCCACAAAGGATTCACACTCAACCTCTCCACTCACTCCTTCTGCCACTCTGGTAGAGTGACCAGCACCATGAATACCAGATTCATTGCTTTCTCTCTCATTTTGCTCCCCTGATATTTCCCCAGTGGTATTAATCATGAAATGGGCAGAAGTTGAAATTCTTAGCTGACTTAGCAACATCTGACAGAATTATGATTTCCTTAATTACAGAGGGTGGACTGAATGCATATAAAATTTTGCTGTTCTGTTGTATCTTATCAGTATATAATGTGCATTTTTCTTCTATCAGTGATTTATGTCCTCTGAAATAATAGTCTACCAGAGTATAATTAGAAGTTCTGCCTCATCTCCATTTAAAAATATTTGTGTGGAAAATGTTATCTGAAATCATTATACATGTGTAAATTTATAATCTGCTTTTCCTCTTAATGGTTGAGAGACTTACACATTTTAAAGGGCTGCACAATCTTGATTCTTTAGATGTATTTATATTGTTTGTGAGCATGTCAAGTATATCTATTTTATAAATGAGCTTCAGGGGGCACTGCTGCAGAATTCCTTAAAACTACTCTCATTTGATTCCTGGATTTCTTATGAAATGTCAGCACTATTGCCTATTACTAAGAAAGCAGAATAAATAAGCATCATAAAGGGTATTTTTGCACTACCTGATTTCAAGTGCTGAATAACAAGGTTAATTTAGAACAATAAGATGTTATGCTATAACATATATGAGATATAAAGTAAGATGATTCATTTCAGCCTCTTCCTTTTATGGATGAGAAAACTGAGTTTATGGCTTGTCCAAGGTCAACAGCTGAAAGGGAAGTCTCCTGCCTGGGTACAACCAAAGCTCTTATAATTAACTTAAATAGAAAGCACTTATTTATTCCCTATTCCTCAAAGGTTTTGGATTTCGAAAAGCCTGGAAAAATGAACATTTCCCTATATCCACAGTATTTGAAATGGAGTTGCCTCCACTCTCCCACAATTTCTGCAACCAGCGGTATGCAAGACCATTCGGTGGTCAAAATTTCGAATCGCTTTTAGACTTACAGAAAAACTGCAAGAGCAGTACAGAGAATTTCTATATGTCCCTCTCCCGGTATACTAGTAACATTTTGTATACTGTAATATAATTATCATAACCAGGAAATTAACATTGGTATAGCACCATGAACTGAAGACTCCATTTGAACTTCACTTTGAAATTTCCAACTCCTGTCCCTTTGCTTTTGCTGTTGTTCCCAAGATCCAATTCAGGATTCCATATTGCATTTAGCTATCATTTCTCTCTGATCTCCTGTAATCTGCAACAGTTCCTCAGGTTTTCCTTGTCTTTTGTAACCTTGACATCCCCAAAGAATTCTGATTAATTTGTTTTACTCCATGTCACTCCATTCAGGCCTGTCTGGAATCTTATGATTGGACTGAAGTCCTGCATCCCCACCAAGAACACCACAGAAATGGTTCCTCATCCTTCTCAGTACAGCAGATCACAGCATGCATGATATCAGTATGTATTATCATTGATGATGCTGGTATTGATCACCTGGTCAAGACGTCACTACGCTTTTCCACTCTGAAGTTACTATCCCAGTGACCAAGGTGGAACAATTTGAGCACCAAAATAGATAATGATACTCTTAGATTATAACCCACAAAATAATATCCATGAGTCCAATAGTGACGTAAGTAATTGATATCTAGCTATTTGATAAAGTCAATTCTCGTTATTCTCAGTAGTTATGTTCTATAAAGTCAGCGTGTGTACCTGAATTACCTCATACTGAACCATTGCTCTTAGGGGAAATACAGGTTTGAGTTCCTGCCAGCCCTTGGGTCAAAACCTTTTTATCAGTTGATCCATACATCACCTGGTTTTATTTTAATTTCTGTTTAAAGACTCTGTTTGTTGATTCATTAACATTGAGCTCACAGCCAACAGCACGGTAACTCCTGCCGGAATGAAACTCATCTAACACACACGTTTTCTCTGTAAGGCACATCGTACCCTCGCAGTTAAGAACAATAGGCAGCATTTCAGCACCATGCTTGGGGGACATTTTAAACAGTGAAATCGCCAACAAAAACACAAAAATGTGAAAAATGTGGCACTAAATCAATTAATCAAAGGATCCTTGTTTATGGCCAGCGAGCTGACTTAAGGAGGCAGAGTGTTGCCTTGTTGGACCTCAGCGGGGAGTGTGTGTTTCAGGTGTTCCAGATTTGTCACTGCTCTGCACGTGTCCACGAGTGACCAAGAAAGTGCCATGAGTATAAATTTTAGCCTGAGGGTGAATTCTTAAATTCATAATCTGTGAATAATGAGGTTGGACTGTATGTGGAGGAGATGTGACAGCTCTTCTTTGCAGTAGAGCTCTAGTCAAATGCAAAGAATGAAGGACATAGAGAATTGCCACCCCCACAGATAACCTCCACAGGGATCATTGTTGCAGATGGACCACCAATGGCTACTAGAACAGTGGGCAAATCTTTGAGGAAGAAAGGGATTTGCATAGTTTCAAAGTATTTCCCCCAAGACTTTAATTGACTACAGGGGGGAATATAGTAAATTTATATTCATTTCAAATTTAATATTGCATGACTTCATAATTTTGACTATGAATATAAATAAATAGGTGGTATGTTCTCAAATTCTTGATAAGGGGATCTCCACATTTTTCACTGTATTTTCATAGCTGGATAATCAACTAGTACTCAGCCAAAGCTGTTAATTTATGTATAACTGGAGAAAAGTCAAGAAGCTGTCACTTCAAGGGTAGATTTGGGATATGTAAGGTTCACTGCCTGTGTGAAATCATCCCAGGTAGAGGCAAGCACTTACTCTTCAGTGTTCCCACAGTGTCCTGTTTGGATGGACTAGAAATATCTATTTTATAGTATAGATTGATTGTGTGCACATTTGTCTCCTAAACAGGCTGTTTTCTGAATACAGTGGCAGTCCCCTCCACCTTTACATCTCCGGTGACAAGCACAGTGTCTCACATATAGTGGGTGCTCAGTAAACAGTAACTGGAAATGGAATGGCGTGGGATGAGACAGGGTAGGATCCAAGACAAATACCTCAGTTCTGCTGGGCATCCACCGTCCACATTTTTTCACACATGAATTTTTGTTCTTGCCATATTTTCAGACGCTAATGTTTATCTCCTGCCCATGTAAAAACAAGCACGTCCCTTGTTGTCGTAGTTAAAGGCACATGGAAATGAAGACCTTTGTAAGCCCATTTGGCTTGTGGAAAGGTTTTTGTTTCACGTGTGTTAGTTCAGATGTGACCTTAGGTGTATTCCTATACCTACCTTTATCCAAATAATGGTGGTACTATTGTCTCTAGAGGCAAAACAGATTAATGGCAGTATTAGGGATTTTATGAAGCAGCTTATCTGAAAAAGCTTTTATTCTGAAAAAATTGTCATGGTTGGTTCTGAGCACTTGGATGATTTCCGGTTGAATCAAATGTATTAGGGTAGCTAACAAACATAACAGCTCCCCAATTCCAGAGACTTAATATAACGTACTTTTTCCTGCTCATTAACAGTGCAGTGCAGTGTTCCTGGTTGGGCACTTCTCACTCAGACAATGTTTCAAGGACTCAGGCTTCTTCCCTCTCATAGGTCTACCCACCTCCAGGTCTTCAGAATCCTCTCCCCTCAGCTGGGGAGTTTTATGGCCCAGTCTAGGAGTGGTGTTCTGCCCTCTTCCCACATTCTCTTGGAAGTGAATCAATCCTATTTCCTCCCTTATGTGCAAGGCATGCTGGGAAATAGCTAACTCAGTGTGCCCAGAGAAAAAAAAAGAGCAATTGTTCAGTAAACAACCAGCCAGTCTGCCCCACTAGCTTAGCCTGGCATCTCTCTCTCAATTCTCATGTCACTTGTTGTCCTTATTCTTCTTCAGATACTTAACACTTGGTTCATTGTATTTCTTCATTCATTATGAAACCCGTTGGTACCATAATGGGCTTCTACAACATGGCAGTTCATGGAGGTTTTAAAGAAAAATCGCGTGCAGGACCCCACCCTGGAATTCAATCTGGTTCAGTGCTATTTAGCTCTCAGAGTATTTGGAAGTTGTGAAAAAATATGAGTGTGACTACCTATCTCACAGAGTAAGTACTTTCAGCTACTCACTATCTAAATTTTGCCTCAAATATTTATTTGCTGCCCATTCATTTGTTCATATTTTGCCTTTCTGTAGTCTAACTGGACAACAAGCAGAAGCAGATATTTAAGATTTAGGGGAAAAACGTAAAGGCAAAGAACTTTCAATTCTCTCTCTGAATTTACTTATCCTTGGAAATTTGGAAAAGATTATTAGTCTTATTAGAGAATCAGAGTGTGAGAGAGAGCACAAGCAGGGGGAGGGGCAGAGGGAGAGGGAGACGCAGGCTCCCTGCTGAGCGAGGAGCCCGATGTGGAACTCGATCCCAGGACCCTGGGACCATGACTTGAGCTGAAGGCAGACGCTTAACTGACTGAGCCATCCAGGCGTCCCAAGTATAAGTTAGTTCTACATCATTTTCCTCAACTTTAAAAAAATTGTTTTCATTATTTTCCTACTAAAGTGTCTCTTTAGACTTTTTTTTTTTTTTTTTTACCTAATCACTTCCTCCCACAATGACATGTTAATACTATAGGTATGCTGTGTATCTATGAAGTCAGATAGAATTGAGGCGTTGAGGGCCACAAACCACTGTGATAGCCAAGATTTTTTTTGCTCCCCAAGAACCAATTTCACCTGTCTGGGGTAATATCCCCACCATTGAGAATATATATTCTAAATAAAAGGGGAATGAGTTCTAAGAATAAGAAGCATTTTTTCATGATGTTTTGATTCCTTATTAAATTAAAGGTAATTTAATATCACCTGTTGTACATTTGGCATCATAATGAGACAGCATTAGGAAACTCAAAAATAATTTCATTGAATGGTATTACTGAATGCCTGTAGTCTAGATAAAGCTAACAAACATGCCTCCAGCATTTTAAATGGACAGCGATGCTCATGCAAAAGAATAGAGATTTAGTAAAATCTGAAAATGCAAAAATAAAATCTGGTAGAGGGCAAAGATAAGAGAAATTGAAGAGATGGAAGCTTTCTGGAGAGGCCGTTAATCTGAGTTTAAGCTTACCATAAAAAGGAAACATAAAAGGAGGGCTTGTGAGGCAATAGGATGGAAGGAAAATTGTGCTGGATAAGGAAGCTGAAGGAAATCCTATTCCCTTTTCCTTTTGTAGGTGACAGTTACTACAATAACTAGGTAGCTTCTTTTCCTGATTTGTTTGAAAGGGAAAGATTAGGTACCACTAAGTCTGCAAGGCTAGGGCATGTCTCGCGTCCGGGAACATGGGAAGCTTAGAGCCTACGGGCCAGCTGTCTTCTCCTCCAGCCATAGGTCTGGAAGGAATCTTCATGTGGCCTGGCTCTTCTCCTTTCTGGTTCTTCGTGCTGTTCCTCACTCCCCTGCCTCCTGCTTGTAAATCTGCCGCAAAGAGATCCCATCTGAGTTGTCAGCCTTACCTCTTACCGCGACATCTCCCCAGACCCTCCTCTCTTTCAGCTGTCTCCCAATCTCCCAGCGGTCCTTGTAGGCTCCCACTTGCACACTCTTGCTTGTAACTGATATTCCATCTGGACCGCCTTATGCATGCATCTTTGTCTACCTTCGTATACTTCCTCTTCGTTCCTGCTTCCCGATGCTGACACTGAGAGGTGGTGTGAACCTCACTTTACAGGTGCCCGGTCCTCCTCAGATCACACAGCTGGTATGTGTGTGCCCAGGTTCCAGGTCTTCGGCCTCAGAGTCAGATGTGCTGTCAACTCCTCTCTGGCAACCTGACTGACATGTTGTAGATCTGCAGTGAATATTTTTTCTACTGATGAACATACAGATAGATACCTTTTACTCTGAAGATGGATGAACAACGGTAAATAAAACTGCCATAGTCATCTGCATTGTAAGTTTTGTATTTTATTTCCTGCTCATTTGTTGACATCTGTCAGCACCTGGAAATAAAATTTTGAATCTCCGCCTCCCTGTCTGCAAATGTGTTAGTCTGGTGCAAGACGAGCGCTAAGTGTTGACTCCACAGTATGAATACCATACATGTTGGTTCTATGTAGTACACCATGAGTTTTTAGGTATGTACTATGGTAAATGACCACAGATAAATAGAGGCCAAGGGGCTCACAGGCAGTGCTGGGTGTTATGTTGCTTAAAGGTGGAATTTGGTGCACTTATTTTTGTATCCGTGGGCCTAGACTGACCATGGGACATAGTTGGTGCTTAATACATGTTTACTGAAGCAAAAGAGCTATTGTTTCCCTCCTCTATATGGGGTGTCTGCCAAGTCCATAACAATTCTCCCTTCTCAGGAGAAGAGAACTGGAAACTCAGAATTGGCATTGGCTGTTTCTTTCCTGAATTCCTGTGCCCGCCCACCACCAGCCATACTTCACTGACCATAGCTGGCTAAATTCCCATCCTTTAGATTTGGAATTGAGACACAGGGGGACTAAGGATCAGTGTCTGTGGCTAAACCCAGAGCATATAAATACAGGGGCTGCTACAGAGCCGTCTTACAATTGAAGATTGGAAAAAGCTAGACTTGCAAGCTCAAAGGCTGAAGCCACAATATAGAGAAGAGCAGACAGAATATGGAGGGAAATTCTGGAAGGATTTAGCCTGCCTCTAATCTTGGTTGCATTTCCCATTTGATTCCTTGAGACACCCTTGTGTTATTCTAGTAAATTTGTTTTTGTGTTAAGGTTGGTTCGGGTTGGTTTCAATTATTTGTGGCTAAAAATCTTCCACGACTATATCAAAATTTCAGATTTCTCATTTCAATGAAGGAAATCCTACTATGTGGAAAAATTAGGTAAGGAGGAGAGACCAAACTTAGTTTAAAAACTATAAACTGACCCCCCCCCAAAAAAAAAAACTATAAACCAGAATCATCACAAATTGTATGTATTCACAATTGATTTGAGGGGCTTGTAGAATAATGCTGAGGGGCTTTGTGCATTGTTAGTTTTGAAGTAATAAGGAATTTTTCCTTCGTGGTGAAGTAGGAGCACAAAGGGAGTAAAAGGGTAGACAAGAGTCAATGATAAAGCAAAGGACCAAAGAGTTAAAATAAGATACACAAGAAACCAGAGTCATTCCTCCATGCTTCCTCAACTTCAACCCTCCTACCTAACCCATTGCCAAATCCTATCTATTTTTCCACGTAATAATCTCTTCAGTCTGTCTCTATCCACTCTGAGTGGCCATTAATTCTCATGAGGACTCCTGCAATGACCTTCTCTAAATGGACTGCAGGAAGCCACTTTGCCACCATTGTTTCCCCACACTGTGACTAGAGTGGTCTTCTAAAAGTGCCCAATGTGTCTCCTCTTCCAGGTAAGATTTGCAGAGGCGTTCTCTTGCTCTGGCCCATAAAGCCCTGTAAAGCCCAGCCACTGTCCAGTGTGTCCAGTCTCATCTGCTCCCACTCCTCTCCCCGACCATGCTTCTCTGCGGGCTTCTTTCCATTTCCTCGCCCCACCAAGTTTCCTCCGCTATGGGGCCTTTGCACACATTGTTCCCTCTACTGGAACCTTCTTTTCTGCCACTTTATCCAGCTTTCCTTGGCTTCTCTGACTAGACCGGTTAATCCTTGTGGAGTACTGTATGCCCATCCTTTCTACCACATATCCTAGGTACACAGTTTTCCTTTCCTTTTTCTCACTGTATGGTTGTCTTTCTGCTCTTTGGGGCTGTAAGCTCCACAGGGGCAGGAAATCTCTGCTTCAGACTGTTGTTTTAGTTCCAGCCCCTAAGAGGATGATCAACAAATATTTAATGAATGAATTAATATGTGAAAAGGTAAAGAAAAAGGAAGCACCTCCCCTCAAAAAAAAAAGCAGCCTCCAATTTTCTCACTACTCTTTTTCAAAAATTGGTTTTATAATTCAGTTGTTTATAACTCACAGTTTCTCTTCGATACCAGGCTCGTGATGAACAATATTATTAATAATGCTAAAATCCCTTTACAAGTAGGGGTATAAGGTTATCAGTAGATAAAATATAATTAATGTTTAGTAGGACTCCTAGGGCAGTCCACAGAGGCCTGTTTAGCCCATAGTGTCTCTGAAACAGTAGTTTTAAGTTCCCAAGTCTCCTAAGCATCTTGTGTCTTAAGGGGACACAGGCAGTATGAAGGAGAAAGGACTCCATTTACTAGTGGAGCAAAGATGCTCTGAGAGATGTGCTGTAAGTTTGGCCGTTTTGGTGGTGAGCATGGGACAGGGCAGATGGGAATGGAGGGCAGCCTTGGGGACCATTCAAGGGAATAAGTTGCTCATTAGCCAGTTGGTAGGACTGGCTAGGCTAGGTCCCTTTTCCTTTCCCTTTGTGTATGTCTCTTTGAAATTGTGGGCACTTAAGCAGAAGACACAACTTCCTCTGCTGGACAAAGACCTTTCTTTGCCATAGAACACGGAAGTAGTTGTACTTTGGTGGGGCACCTGGCTGGCTTAGTTGGTAGGCCATGTGACTCTTGTTCTCAGGGTTGTGAGTTCAAGCCCCATATTGGGTATGGAGCCTACTTAAAAAAAAAAAAAAAAGTAGTTGTGCTTTGGGCTAGAATTTCTGCATGAGCATTCTATCCTAAGAGGAAGAAAAGGAAAGGAGTTTCCAAAGGAAGAGGGATGGTTACAGAAGCCCTCAGAGAGCAGGAGAGTGAAGTAAATTTGTGGAAGTGATGCTAGATATTGATGACTGAAGAAGAAGGTCAGTGGTGCTCAGGGAATGAGAAGGCAGGAAGGGAGAAAAAAGAAAACAGACTCCTTGCCTGAGAGTAAGGGACACAAACATTCTGCTATTTCAAGGACCAGGTTTTCTTTTTTTTTTTAATTTTATTTTATTATGTTAGTCACCATACAATACATCATTAGTTTTTGATGTGGTGATCCACGATCCATTGTTTTTGTAGAACACCCAGTGCTCCATGAAGTACGTGCCCTCCTTTTTTTTTTTTTTAAAGATTTTATTTGTTTATTTGAGAGAGAGAGAGAATGAGAGATAGAGAGCACAAGAGGGAAGAGGGTCAGAGGGAGAAGCAGACTCCCTGCTGAGCAGGGAGCCCGATGTGGGACTCGATCCTGGGACTCCAGGATCATGACCTGAGCCGAAGGCAGTCGCTAAACCAACTGAGCCACCCAGGCGCCCTGTACGTGCCCTCCTTAATACCCATCACCAGGCTAACCCATCCCCCCCACCCCCCTCCCCTCTAAAACCCTGTTTGTTTCTCAGAGTCCATAGTCTCTCATGGTTCATCTCCTCCTCCGATTTCCCCCTTTCATTTTTCCCTTCCTTCTCCTAATGTCCTCCACGCTATTCCTTATGTTTCACAAATAAGTGAAACCATATGATAATTGATTTTCTCTGCTTGACTTATTTCACTTAGCATAATCTCCTCCAGTCCCATCCATGTGGATGTAAAAGTTGGGTATTCATCCTTTCTGATGGCTGAGTAATACTGCATTGTATATATGGACCACATCTTCTTTATCCATTCATCTGTTGAAGGGCATCTCGGCTCTTTCCACAGTTTGGCTATTGCGTACAAAGAGAAACTCAAAATGGATGAAAGACCTCAACGTGAGACAGGAATCCATCAAAATCCTAGAGAACATAGGCAGTAACCTCTTTGACATCGGCCACAGCAACTCCATAGATACATCTCCAAAAGCTAGTGAAACAAAAGCAAAAATGAACTTTTGGGACTTCATCAAGATAAAAAGCTTCTGCCCAGCAAAGGAAAACAGTCAACAAAACAAAGAGGCAACCCACAGAATGGGAGAAGATATTTGCAAATGACACTACAGATAAAGGGCTGGTATCCAAGATCTATAAAGAACTTCTCAAACTCAACACCCAAAAAACAAATAAGTCAAAAAAATGGGCAGAAGACATGAACAGACACTTCTCTGAAGAAGACATACAAATGGCTAACAGACACATGAAAAAATGTTCATCATCATTAGCCATCAGGGAAACTCAAATCAAAACCATGGTTGAGATACCGCCTTACACCAGTTAGAATGGCATAAATGGACAGGGAAAGAAACAAATGTTGGAGAGGTTGTGGAGAAAGGGGAACCCTCTTACACTGTTGGTGGGAATGCAAGTTGGTGCAGCCACTTTGGAAAACAGTGTGGAGGTTCCTCAAAAAATTAAAAATAGAGCTACCCTATGACCCAGCAATGGCACTCCTGGGTATTTACCCCAAAGACACAGATGTAGTGAAAAGAAGGGCCATATGCACCCCAATGTTCATAGCAATGTCAGCAAAAGGACCAGGTTTTCGGACAAATATTCCCAGAGCTCATGGCTCCACCGAAGGGCCAGTTACTTCAGCTAAATCTTTCTAGAGAATATCAGTTTTATTTTAGAAAGAATAATCTGGCTGCAATGTTAAGAAAAACCTAAAATCCAGAAAATACCAAATTATCTAAACAGCTACATGGCATGAATTATTTTCATGAAATGAGATAGAGTACTCTGCAAAAGCTTTTTTGTTAAAATCCCATCAAAGAGGATTGCCTGAAATTAAACCCAGGGTTCTTTCCAAAGAGTTTTGCAAATACCATCCATGCAGTAGAGAAGCACAGGAATTCTGATGAGAGAGAACACATTTTTCCAGGATTCATAACCCCCTTCTCTTTCACTCAGGAGGTGTCCTCTTATTCGTGGTTTTTGGATAGAACCAGTGAACCAAATCCTTGAAACCAATTTGCTGGTTTGAGAAGAGGTTATTGATTCTCGCAGCGGGTGCATACTTGGCAAATTGCATTGTTTAACTCTACATGTGGATGATTCTTGTCTCATACTCCTTTAAGTCAGGCTGACTGAGTGAGGCACCTAGATTCTTCTTGCTTTATTGAAGTCTTCAGAGGAGCTGAAAATGTATAACAGGTCTGAATGTTACCTTGAGTTAAAAAGACTGCATGTGTTCTAAGAAAATGTCTGGTTAGGTGAGGGATATTTTCTGCAAGAATGTGCATTATTTGGGGGGGCAGATGTTGGGAGAAAAACTTCCTGTGTGTTTTGCCCAGTACCAAGAAGATAATGGAGGTAACTGGTCAACAACCAAATGAAATAAATCCATTTCTGGATCTTATTTAAAATGATCACTGCTTTAGCTCTTGGTGATTTATTGTTTTCAGAACTGCAAAGCACAATCAATGTCAATGTATTATGTGTATCATATGAGCATTTATTGGTCATATGACCTAAATTTGTATTCTTGAAATAAAAGGAAGCTTCCTCCCTCACTGATGGAAAGGAAGAATGGAGAGGGTATGGTTTTGAGCACACACAGACTCCCTGAATGATTTTTGTGCATTTGTGTTATTTTACTCAATAATAAAAGTTCAGTTGAATCATTGATATTCAACTCTTTGGGTAAAAGTGAACAAAAACTCAATGCATTTCAGGTCAATATTTCTTCTGGGCATTGTTTAAGAATACGTACAAGGTGGTGAAGTCACGTGCTGCTGAATATTCCCTTTAAATCCGAGAAATGTGGGTCCCATCCCACTCCAAACCTTTCTCTTACCCTTTTCCCCAAAACATGGGAAGGTTGATTTCAACAGGAGGTTTGCCATTTTGAACCAATGTGAGCAGCCTTCGTAGCAGGAGGAAATGATTTATTGTTCCCAATCACCATTAATAAGACCATTGTAAGCAAGTTTGCTTATAAATCTACAGCCACAGGGGAGGATTTTAATTTGTGACAAGGAAAATTTCTTTCTGCTTAATGGGAAGAGACATCTCTGACCCTTACCTGTATGGGTTTATGGTGGGAGATAGATCCTATGGGTATTTATTGACTTGAAACCAGGAGCCTTTCTAATCAGAGTTACGTTTTAGAAATAAAACTCCCAAGGCCTTCATTTGAGGTGGGCAGTTGGTGGAGAAAAAAATCAAGTTATATTTTATAGTTTCCACAAACATCTGCATTTTCGGCTTCAGTTCCTTTTTTTAACTGACAAGTTATTTCTCTTCCAGGCCCCAGGCTTGATACAGAAGACTGTCATATGGACCAGAAAGAGAACTAAAACCGAAGAAAGGATCTAGATGAAGGCCTGCCACGGGGATGCGAATTAGAAGTTTCATCAAATGGGGCAAGAGACAAAGTGCATGTGGACGGGTAGTGGTGTGGGAAATATTGAATTCCCCGTGGTGATTATTGGCACAGGAAACTCGTGAAGCACATGGCCCCAAATTAAGGGTCTCGTGTTATAATTGTTCAGAGAATACACAGAAGGCACACCAGCCATACAATTAACATAAATAAATCGTTGTATTTCTAAACTGTTATACACTTTGGTGATTAGCAGTTTGGGGTTCCTTCTGCTGTATTTCCTGAGAAAAACCTCCAGAGAGTCAGCGGTAACTAAGACCGAGGCAGCTCTCAAGGTGTGAGATTCATCTTCTTTTGGAATTAGGGTCACCTTGGGATTCAACCTCTAGTCGAGAGCAGGTCACGTGGAATAAAAATTCTTCTGAAACACAAGAACAGGAAGGAGGGTGTGGAGCAAGTCTTTCCCTCTTTGCTCAAGGGACGAACCAAATTTAAAGGCAGTGATAAGAACACTGACAGAATGATATTTTTTAAACATTAACTGATTTTTCCTCTCTGGCAGTTCCTGTTGCCTCTGCCTCTTCCTCACCCCACCCCAGCACACCCCACCCCACCCCAGCCCCATTTCGGCATCATTTACTGCATTAGGGAAAAAAGGGGTTTTACCAAAAAATGGCGGGGGGAAAGGGCTTTTAGTTTTCAAAAGCCAAGACCCTAAGGGCACTTGGCACTTGGCATACGATGAGTTGGAGCTAAGCTTCTAGCCTCTGGTAGAACATGAGTTTTGCAAGTGTACAGCCAGGGAGGGAGGGAGAGACAGGTCTAGATCCAGGGGCAGGGCAGGAGCTCTCAGCCGTTGACAGGGAGGTGAGGAAGAGGGACAGAAGATGGTGGAGTAGAGGAGAAGCAGAGAAAGCCCTTGGAAGCTGGTGGCCTCTCTCTCCTTTGAAAAGAGGCTTTGTGTGGAGCACCCCGGGAGAAAGTAGTCGGTACATCCCTTTCCTGTAGGGCTCAAGGAGACTGCCAAACCGCAGAACAGAAATGACTAAGTGGTTTCCAAGGCAGATAGTCTGGAGGAATCACTACAAGTTGAATGCAAGCGTTAAAACGAGTCCCCGGTGCTCAAAAGTGCCACTGGCATGGTAACAAAGAACCCACAACCTTCACCTGGCCTCTGAAGTAAGGGCAGTCTTGGGAGACTGAGCTCTTAACCTGTGGGCTCGAACTCGAGACAGTGGCAGAAGTGAATTGAATTTCAGGATACCCCGGTGGTATTGGAGAATGGTTGTGTGTGTGGGGAGGAGGGGACCCACATGTTTGGGGTCAGAAGTGTTTTGCGTAAACACAGTTCAGACCTTTTTGACTTCTTCCCTGTTTTTTGTCCAAGGCATAGTTCAGATTGCCTCTGTTTCCAGGCACCTTTCCAGACCCCTCCATCCTTGAGTTCCTTCAGCACGTCACACATGGATTATAGCCCTTTAGCGGAATCCGCTTCGGATCGCAGGCTGAGTTAGTGTCAGCTGCTGCGTGTGAACCCAGAAGGGTTCTGTCTTGTGTCCTCACAGCACCTCCCATGAACGTAGCATCCTAGGCTGGCAGGTATTGTGGTGCCTAGTACATCATAAAACTTCAATACATGTTTGTCAGACTCAATTTAAAATTCTAAAACACATAATTATAGAAACAGACAGATCCTCGAAAGAACGTTGAATTGGCATGACTTTGATTGCCTCACTGCTTTTCCATCTCACCCCAACGCTTTATTTCAAACTTTCTCAAACATACAAAAGAGTGCAAGTCACCATATAATAATGACCTAGCTTGTTCGATAGTCTCAATTATATTCATGCGTCTATGGGTATTGGGGTATTTATGACATATTTATTGATCTATCCATCTACCGTCCATCATTTCTATATTATTTTTTCCTCACTGCCTTTCCAGCACAACTAGTGTTTGAGAGACCTTCAACTTTGGAACAGGATCTGGGATTAATTCCTGACTTCAGCCCTTATTTGTTGCATGACCTTGGGGGTATTGCTTAACCTGAGTCTGTTTCTGCCACAGGGGTAGACAGTGCGGGCTACTTCATAGGTTTTGGTGAGGAGTAAATGAGATGATATAGATAAAGGGCCTGGCGCATCATGTGTGTTCAATACATGGTAGCAAGAGAATAAGCATTAAGTACAACGGAAACATTAATTTCAGCCATCAGCACTGATTTGCAATGATTTGTGCCTCTTGTGTTCTTGCTTTCAGCCCCTGCTTTAGGCCCAGAAAGAAAAGAAATTCACAGGAGACAACAAGTCTCAGGCTCTTTCTTGGATATAAGCGAGAGGTCCCTGGATCTACGAGGTCAGAGGTGATCTGGGCTTTGGTGTGGAAACTGCATTCCGATTTCCCTGGCATAATTAAAAGGCCATATATCTACGAGTAGAATCGATGGTTATTTACTTACCCTAGATGAGATGGGGGGGTTAATGTTTACATAAAATTCTGAAGAACGTTTGCTGGAAAGCAGGTGATTAAGGGGAGAGGGTCAGGACTCTCCCGCAGCCATAAAAACCTCTTCCTGAGTCCTCTGGTGCAGGGATTTGCACGTTTTCTGAGGGTAGGCCCTCATTAGTACAGCCTTCCACTCTAAGGCTAAAGACTATCCCCAAGCTGGGGAACCAGAATTATGCCCCAGTCGTTTTGTTTCTGAAATGGTCCTGCAAAGCTGTGGCCGGAGAACGGAGGATGAGACCACCTCCCCTACGGCGTCAGGCCAGCCAGCGTTTGGGGCGGTCGGAAGGCTGGGAAAAGACAGTCTCCTCCTCTGATTCCTGCCCGTGCTCTTGCCATGCCCACCGCGTGCCCAGGCGTAGCCCCAACCTTCCTACCCCTTGGTTTAATCGTGTTGAGCACGGAAAGGTGTGAATATTATGGTTTGAATAAAATGGGGGTCCATCCCTAGGAACTGCTTTCTGCAGCACAGTTAGAGTTGCACATTTGGGTTCATGTAGGTCAGGAGAATTGTCCCTGAATGAACTGGAAAATGCCCAATGTCCTCCTCCTAAAGGTGTACAACCTACGTGACGGATCACATCAATCGGTGGAACGCTTTTAAAAATACAAGTGCCCGCTCTCCCTCAATTCTGTCCCCACCCCTGAAAGTCTGAGACAGTGGGTCTTGGGAGAGTCCACTGGAATCTACCTTTAAAAAAATCTTTACCAAAAAAAAAAAAAATCTTTACAAATTACTTTGCCTCACAGTCAGAGCTAAGAACTACCTCTGTACTATCAAGTCGCATAGCTCTTCTTCATAAAAGCAGAGATGAAACATGTCTTCTTTTGCGATGCAAAACCTTGGTTGACCTTCCTATTTTTGCTTTGCCTTCCACCAGTTGATGGGCATAAAGTGGAAAGCTAGCTGAAATGAAAAGATTAGGAATACTTCCAAAGTGGAAAGGCTGGGCATAAAGGGGAAATACAGACAACCCAGGAGAGCTTTTGAGGAGACTCTTAATTGATGTAAAGAAGAACCAATAGAGGTTATCACTTAGCTACCCCAGAGCAGGTAAAACGTATAACCCAGGCCAGAAGAGCACAGGCAGATTGAATTACTATATTTTACGCTACAACACCCAGACTTCACATTCTAATATCCCAAGCATCTGTTGGCCAGGTGCCATTTGGAAAGTAGTTGTCATTGTCTATGCAGAATGGATATTGTTGTTATTCATGGTGGCATAACTGGACAGTGTCCCTTGGAGTTTCAGTCAGCAAACAATTTAAGGACTATTCGAAGAAAGAATACAATCCCTGTTTGAAAACCTACATTTGCTGGTTAGATCAAAAAAGTAATAGCATCAAATCTTCAGATCATCAAGTGTTACTTGTTTGGAGGAAAATTCTAGAGAAAATAGTGGAATGTTTTTTAAAGAAATACTGCATTCTTGATGCTCTTGATGACACAGACACAAATATCATGTGGAAAATGGGAACAACATGCCAATTCTGAGTTGAAAAGTGACCCAAGACAGTCAGTTGGATGTGAAGGAGTTTGGGGTATAGTTGATTTGGCGGTATCTTTTCCTCTTCCTTAATGGCAGATAATAGTGATGCATCTTATAACCATTGGTGTCTTCTCTTCAGTGTAATATGATATTTGTGTTGGTCTGTACAAAGGGGAATACTGGATAGAATTCTCCTCTCAATAGTCCCCTGAAAAGCATATATAAAAATAAAACTACAGCGGGGGCCCAGGGAATCACAGATTGATGTGTGTCTAACTTCCGTAAAATAAGTTCTCTCTGAAAAGAGAAAGAACCACCACCATATATTTATACAATGTTAACACTTTTAAAGGAAAGTAGCTGTGTTTCACTAAGAAGGAAGTATTACTATTTTGGTGGAATTTTTTGAAGAGCTATGTAGGCATGTGATCCAGAAACTGGTGGATACAGCCAGATATGCTTCCAAAGAGTCTTTCCTGTTGGAGGTACCTTGGCCGCCCCAGAGTAGAGCTCCTCGGGACCTGTGACCCCCAGGCCCCCTCTCTTCCACATGCTGCCCTTATGATTTCTCACAGTAGCTCTCATATAAACTTCGCTCTTCTTCAGACTAACCATCTCTTTCTTCAAAGATTTATCTATTTTTTAATCCGTTTTTGAGGCTTCCCCATCCTCCAGCCTCTCGTCTGGAATACCCTCCAATCTGTCTACATCCCTTGTAGGGAGCATAGACCCCAGTTTCTCCAGGAGTCTTCACTGATGCCTATTTTCCAGGTTTAATTTATACCTGCAAACCCTTTCATTCTAAAAAGTGTCCTGATTAGAACAATATGGTCTACAGTCAGCCTTCTTACAGCTGAGCTGAGTGCACTACGTGAAGGTGCGTGGATTAGGGAAAATTAGAGCAGAACTCTCCCGGTCCTAAGTGTAGAGGCTTCACAAATTCAGTCAAGTGGTTGCATCAGTGGCTTGGGACACACCTCACACCGTTGCCTTGTGTTAAGCTGTGGCTCATCACAGTCAAGCCTTTTCCACAAAGCCACACCTTCTCTGTGTAGTGGTGCTTCTGGTGGTTCTGTGGCATTTGTTCTTACTCAAGCTCATGGTGTTAGAATTCAGCCCATTGTCAAGAACTTTGTCATCCAAACTGCTGCCTTATCCCTTCCAAGTTCCTGCTGTCAGAAGGTAGAATCTTGCCTTTCTGTATCATTATCCACATTCTGATTAAAGATACTGTGTAGGATAGTCTGGTGGCACTTCACCTCATTTCAGTTTGACCCCCATTCACATCCCAGGGGTCATTTCACATCCCAAACTCCCCTGCCTCCTGCATGATAAGATCTCGGAAGACCTCAGCAAATGCCTATTGAAACTTGACATGTCTAATGTCGAGTCTGTTTTCTTAATCAAGGCATCTAGATCTTGGACCAAAAAAAAAGGAAGAAAACACGGTTAAGTCTAATGTGACTTCTTAGTGAGTGCACTTCTTTTTGGCCCCCATGGGGCCTTGGAAATGGAATGACTGACACAGAACAGGTCAGTGCTCAAGGAATATTTGTTGATCCAAGCATGATTTTTTTATTGAAAAACAAGTAGAAGAGCTTGCTCATGGCTCTTGCTGTGAAAAAAAAAAAAAAAAAAAGCCTATTTCTTTACACCTGTCAAGGACATCTGCTTAGGGAAGTCCCATACCCAGCTTAGGTCCACGCTGGAGTATGAATCGACTATTTGCTAATCATGTAAATATTATTGCTGAAACGAAAACATGATTGAAGCTGGAAGTGTGATCCGAAAGCAAGAAGTGCCAGCTCTTTAATGTATGCAATTAATTAGGCGTCATCTTTACGTCTGGTGATAGGTCCCAGGGTGTTAATCAAATCAAATGCCACCAGCTGCTGAGAGACCAGGCTCATTTGGGAAGGATTCTTTGCACTGAAGGGGAGAGGGAGGTGGCACTGAAATGATTTCCTGAGACTCCAGTAGCTGAGGACTCCTCTAGAGGAATTATGGGAAACGACTTTGTAGGAACATGCGTAGCATCAGAATACACTGTCTTGAGTCAGCTGAAATGGAAGGGCTAGACAGAGCTGAGGTCACCTCCTGGTTCTGCTTCCTTCTAGCCTTGGAAAACCACAAGATCTACCTGAGCCTTAGTTTCTTCAACTTTAACATGGAGGGGACAACACCTACCTTACAGGGCTTTCATGAAGGTAAGAGGCTCTGTAGATGGCACTCTGGGGCAATGCCCAGCCTGCAAGAAGGCCTTCCTGAGGCAGTCAGGGTGGTAGCGATGGTGGTTGTGAGCGTTTGAATGGGTTCCAATCCCCACTCTGCTGCCTACATGTCGTCTTTGACCTTGGACATACCCTTCACTTTCAGAGCTTGCTCTTCTGTCTTTGAAAAGGCAGGAGGGCACTAGAAGGTGTTCCAAGGCTAAATGCCCATCATTCTATGACAGGATAGTAATTGGGACAATTCGGTGATAAGTGGGACGAGACATGGGAAAACTCCCCTGACACGTGGGAGGGTTGCCTCATCACTACGGGTGATGCTTCACAGGGCATTCGTTTTCCTTATTCCAACGCCACCCACCCCCACCCCAGAGCAGACTGCAGGCCACCTGCAATGAGCCATCACCCTCCCTAGTCCTCACCGCTGCACCTGCCTGGCTGTCCTCACAGGTGGGGGCTCATGGTGGAGCACGTCTGTGTAGGGTAGGGAGACACGCAGCACCCTGACGAGGGCACCTGGAAGGAAGAAGTAAATTTTGGAAGGGAGGGAGGGCCTGTATTGAACTACTGGGAAATTTTAAATAACACTTCTTTTTCTTTTTCTTGTTGCAAGTTAGTACACGGCTGACGGGGAGAGCTAGGAACACACGTTAGGTTGAAGCTACCGCCATTAGCATCCTATGGATATCCTTCCAGTCACTTACATATAAAACAAAAATGACTGAACATTACCACCCTATCTTAGAGTATACTTTTCTGGGCATTTCCCCCCTTCTTCATCACTGCTGTTTTAACTTTTGCCAATTTCTGTTAATAGCAATGCCTTGGTTATTTAGCAGAGGCCTCCAAAATAGGATGCTTGCCTCTAGGTCATAACAAAGCAATCAGGGAACAGGAAGAAAATTTTAGAATTTCTGTTTATATTTTTATATCTTCTTTTTAAAATTTGTATGTGTGTGTGTGTGTGTATTTCATAACATGTAAAAATATGTCTGGAGGTAGATTGTCCAGAGCTGGGATGGGGGCACAAGGATACTATTAGAGACTTAAAACTCTTTGTAACTTCCTGCCCTTCTCCCTCATGTATGGGTCTTCATCCTCGGGCTGGCAGCCTCATGTTTGCTAGCTGGCTGCTTCTGTCTCTGCTTTACGTTACATTCCAGGCAAAAATCATAGGAAAGAATGAAGAGCAAAGGATTTTCTCCTAGTAAGGCTTTGCTTTTTATTCAAGAAAGGATGTTTTCCTTCTCATTGGTCAAAACAAAGAAAGTTGGCAAATTGAAAACTTTCAGCTTCTCAGCCTCTGTGGCAAAGGAAGTCAAGGACATAGGGAATTGGGAATTGTTAGGGGTGTAGATCAGCCATAGGGTCTGCCACAGTCCTCACTCCAGGAAAACACATACACATGTGCACGTGTACACACACACACACACACACACACACACACACACACACACACACAGCTTTGCCAGGTGATTTCAGGGGATGGAAGGAGTCCTGCTCTGTAAGGCCAAACTGAGAACGAATGGATGCTCTGCTCAGCCAAAAGCCAGAGAGCATGAGAGAAGCAACAGGAAAAGAAGATAGAAAAGAGAAGACAAGGGAACATCTGTGAATGGGAGTGGCAGATAGGGAAAGCAGATAGGATAATAACAGTGAAAAAGAAATATAATGGCAAAGAGAAATAAAAAGGAAAGAGCAATACTACAACGGGGAACAGGTAAACAGTACTTTATGTATCTGAAGATTAAGGGAGTGCACCCTCCTGAAGGACCAGAAATCAGCTATCCAGTGTGGGTGGGGGTGGTTAAGGAGGTGGCCAAGGAGGGGACCATTTAGTAAAAGCTGGGCCAAGTTCTATTAACGTCTGTAGAAACACAGGACATGCATTAGGACTTCAGAGGAGTTCTGCCGCACGTTTGGGAACTTGGAGATTTGAAGTCTGATATCAGGGTCTGATACCAGGTCCAGCAGGGTAAGCTCGGTTCTGTAGAATGCTGCCACATGGTGTTACATTAGGTATTGTAAATCATTTCTACTGGAGTTTACACATTGGAAGGAACCGATCACAGTGTTAGCGTTAGACATGTTCCTGGTAACATACAATTAAGCAACACAGTGACCAGCAGTACCCCTGAAGCCATTCTACAGGACCCATGAAAAACTCTTGCCAGGTGGACAAATCATAGACCCAAAGATCCAGTATCTTTGGACATTGTAAATTGCAGAAGCAAAAAGTTTTTAAGAACACAGGTGTTTGAAAAAAACAAAACAAAACAAAACACAGGTGTTTGAGCCACATGTATTTTCCTCTAGGAAACTTGGTGGTACCAAAGAAGGACATTACTTCGGAAAATAAGTTAAAGAAAAGAAAAGAAAGAAAAAAGGATGAAAATGAAAAATTCACTGATTTTTTTCCCGAGGAAGAAATACCTGATTTCTGAAAACAGCCTATATCCTGAACAGTTTCCTGGAAATGACACCACTGGTTAACTTTTGGAAAGCATTCCAAGTGTTAAACAGCAAGTTCTGATACTTCCAAGTGCCCAAAGAGGTAAGCAATTTCTTTTTAAGATTTTATTTGTTCGGCAGAGACGGGGGGGGGCACAAGTAGGGGGAATGGCAGGCAGAGGGTGAGGGAGAAGCAGGCTCCCCACAGAGCAAGGAGCCCGATGTGGGACTCGATCCCAGGAACCCGGGATCATGACCTGAGCCGAAGGCAGTCGCTTAGCCAACTGAGCCACTCATGCATCAAAGATAAGCAATTTAAATGAGTTTGATATTTTTCCCTGTATCTGACTTGGAGGCCCACCTGAAGTAAACTTTTCTGTGTACATGCTACTGACTTGATGTCTCTCTCTTTTTATAAGGACACAAGCCTTAATGGATTAGGATCCCACACTTACGACCTCATTTAAGGCCACATCTTAAATATAGTCACATTGGGGGTTAGGACTTCAATATATGATTGTTTTTTTGGAGGCGGAGGCACCATTCAGTCCACTATAATTTGTTTGTATCTCTCAAACTATATGTTTCATAGCATCTTATAATCCCAGCAATCCATATGCTCATCATCACGTGACCCTAGTTCTGCAAGAAAAGATAGTTAGGCTACTTATGCAGTTTACGAAGACAAAGAAATGTGTGTTCACTTTAGAAAAAGTACCATCTTCTGCAAATCAGCAAGACAAATACCTCAATGGAAAATGGGCAAAGATACAAGATCAAAATTCACCGAAAGGAAAAATACAAAAAGCTAACAGGAATATGAAGAGATGCTCAAACTCAGTTGACAGAAAAATGCAAGGTAAATTAACTATTAGGCATCTCTTTACATGTACTAGACTGGCAAAATCAGGGTACTGCCAAGTGTTGGCAGAGACACGGGAACATGGAAGCCCTCACCCACTGCTGATGGGAGTGTAAAATGGTCTAGAAATCCTTCAGGGGACTCTGGTGGTAATAGCAGATTAGGTCTGTGTATACTTCCTGACCCAGCAAGTCCACTTTTGGGTGCATATCAAGAAGGGATTCTCACAGAGTTCATAAGAGTCCTATATGAGTAAGGTGACAAGGCATTTCAGCTTGCCTAGGACAGTACTAGGTACTAGAAGTGTACTAGGTACTAGAAGTGTACTAGTACTAGATGTATACTAGATACTAGATGTGTACTAGGTACTAGAAGTGTGCTAGGTACTAGAAGTGTACTAGATACTAGATGTGTACTAGTACTAGATGTGTACTAGGTATTAGAAGTGTACTAGGTACTAGAAGTGTACTAGATACTAGATGTGTACTAGGTATTAGAAGTGTACTAGGTACTAGATGTGTACTAGATACTAGATGTGTACTAGTACTAGATGTGTACTAGGTATTAGAAGTGTGCTAGGTACTAGAAGTGTACTAGATACTAGATGTGTACTAGTACTAGATGTGTACTAGGTACTAGAAGTGTACTAGGTACTAGATGTGTACTAGGTATTAGAAGTGTACTAGGTACTAGATGTGTACTAGTACTAGATGTGTACTAGGTACTAGAAGTGTGCTAGGTACTAGAAGTGTACTATATACTAGATGTGTACTAGGTATTAGAAGTGTACTAGGTACTAGATGTGTACTAGATACTAGATGTGTACTAGGTACTAGAAGTGTGCTGGGTACTAGATGTGTACTAGATACTAGATGTGTACTAGTACTAGATGTGTACTAGGTACTAGAAGTGTGCTAGGTACTAGAAGTGTACTAGATACTAGATGTGTACTAGGTATTAGAAGTGTACTAGGTACTAGATGTGTACTAGATACTAGATGTGTACTAGTACTAGATGTGTGCTAGGTACTAGAAGTGTGCTAGGTACTAGAAGTGTACTAGATACTAGATGTGTACTAGGTATTAGAAGTGTACTAGGTACTAGATGTGTACTAGATACTAGATGTGTACTAGTACTAGATGTGTACTAGGTACTAGAAGTGTGCTAGGTACTAGAAGTGTACTAGATACTAGATGTGTACTAGGTATTAGAAGTGTACTAGGTACTAGATGTGTACTAGATACTAGATGTGTACTAGTACTAGATGTGTACTAGGTACTAGAAGTGTGCTAGGTACTAGAAGTGTACTAGATACTAGATGTGTACTAGGTATTAGAAGTGTACTAGGTACTAGATGTGTACTAGATACTAGATGTGTACTAGTACTAGATGTGTGCTAGGTACTAGAAGTGTGCTAGGTACTAGAAGTGTACTAGATACTAGATGTGTACTAGGTATTAGAAGTGTACTAGGTACTAGATGTGTACTAGATACTAGATGTGTACTAGTACTAGATGTGTGCTAGGTATTAGAAGTGTACTAGATACTAGATGTGTACTAGTACTAGATGTGTACTAGTACTAGATGTGTACTAGGTACTAGAAGTGTGCTAGGTACTAGAAGTGTACTAGATACTAGATGTGTACTAGGTATTAGAAGTGTACTAGTACTAGATGTGTACTAGATACTAGATGTGTACTAGGTACTAGAAGTGTGCTAGGTACTAGAAGTGTACTAGATACTAGATGTGTACTAGTACTAGATGTGTACTAGGTACTAGAAGTGTGCTAGGTACTAGAAGTGTACTAGATACTAGATGTGTACTAGGTATTAGAAGTGTACTAGGTACTAGATGTGTACTAGATACTAGATGTGTACTAGGTACTAGAAGTGTGCTAGGTACTAGAAGTGTACTAGATACTAGATGTGTACTAGTACTAGATGTGTACTAGGAGAATACACATCTGCTGTCCTGGTGGAATTACTAGTAGCACCCTTATTACTCTCAAAACTGTTCATCCTGTGTGTAAGGATTGTCCTCACAGCCTATTTGTGGTGGTGGTGGTGGTGGTGGAGGAGGGGGAGGCAGGGAGGGTGTTGGAGGCAGTTTGGGGAGTGGAGAGGCCAAATGTGTTGGGTTCGTGCTCTCCCACAGAGCGAAGTAACAGAGTAGATGTACCCTTAGAAAAATATATGGGTCTTAAAACCATGGGCTGAATGAAAAAGAAACAGATTGAGGTTTATACCTATAGTTGCATACCATTAGGATTTATGCATATAAAACTATATGTTGTATAAGAACACAGAGTAGCAGAAGAGCTTGCATTAATCACATTGAAATTGTTGCCTTGGGACAGATGAGGAATAGCAGTGAAATAAAAGGGAAGAAAGAAAATGAGAAGGGTCGTCTTAGATCAAAGATGATAATGAACCTTTGAGAAGTATGAATAAGTCAGGCCACAGTATCTGAAATCGAAAAGAGAGAGTCCCATCAAGGTAGATAAAAGCAAAGAATTTTTTAAGCATTCAAAAAAAAATTAAACTCTAACTTTCTTGAGAAATTGGTATTTATTTGCTTCTTTATTCTCTTAGGCTTTAAAAAGCATTGTAAGTCTACTTAATAAGTATCTTAAATAGGGGCACCTGGGTGGCTCAGGCAGTTAAGCATCTGATTCTTGATCTCAGCTCAGGTCTTGATCTCAGGGTTGTGAGTTCAATCCCTATGTTGGCCTCCGTGCTGGGCATGGAGCCTACTTAGAAAAAAAGTATCTTAAATAGGATAAAAAACCCCATAAAAATCATTGAGTAAGGAAGGCAGAATAGAGAGTACATAGAACTAGGAAAGATAAGGCAAAGTCAGGTGTGAGGTTAATATCTAAAATTCATACCAAAAGGTCCTATAGATTTTCCAGAGATGGGTCTCAGCTTTGGTGCTAAACTTCCCAAAGAAGGAGATGCCCTCACATACATGATCTACAATGTCTGTAATAACAGACACCACAAAACCATTCCAAGTACTAAGAAGCAGCCCAATTGTTTCCCATTCTGAGATCAGAGAGAAATTTCTCCCTTGGGCTCTCATAAGGATGGCATTGTGTAAAGAAACAGTAACCTAGAAAACTCGTCTTTACAGAAAGACTCATTCCAAAGCCATGTTGAATACCTAAATGCTAATTTACTCTAACAGGGTTTGGGTTTCTGGGATTGCTACAAAATAACTAGGTTTCAGTTCCAGGATACTTGAGGAAATGTTCCTGTGAATGCAGTAAACCTGTGTGGCCCACAGACATTTGGGCTCTTCCACTTGGTTATGAACCACAGGGCTGTAAATTTCTGGTCATTACGGCATCTGCTAATGAAAGAAAGAAAAAGAAAAGCGTTCTTCTTCCAGATTCCACGAGTGCCATTGCCTTTCTGCCCCTGAGGAGGGGGCAGGAGACAAAGAGAGAATGTTTTCCTTTATCTCTTCCTGAAGCAACTTTCGCAGCAATTAAATTTTTATTGACTAAAAACCAAACGTAGTAGTTACTGTAGCGGCTGGAAGTAAATCTATTATGTGGAAACAGGTGCCACCATCAGACTGAAGCCAGGGAAGAGCAATGCATAATGGAGGGGTTTAGGGGCAGGCATCTGCAGAAATAATCCACTCTGAGAGATGACCTCCAAATGGACATTTAGGGTGTGTGGGAGGGGATAGGGGAGGGAAAGAGACAATCTGGTGTTTGGTACATTCTGGGCTTGGAGCAAGTATAGTTCATCAGATTCTTTGGAAGCCTGACTGAAATAACCCCTGAACACTATCCAGTTGTAGTGGATTTTATCAAGTGACCTCTGCTTATTAATTCAGTTTTTAAGAGCCCACGAGAGGGAGGGATGGAAAGTTGATGCCAGAATAGCGGTAATTATTACCTTTCCTGTATCCTGTATGTGACTTGGCAACTCATCTTGTCAATAGCTAGAGACTATTAACCCCTCGAAGGTAGGCTGGCTTGTGACTTGTGCCCACAGAATGTGCTGGAAGCCATGATGTACCACTTTTAAGCCTAGATTATCAAGAGGCTTTAAATACTTCTCTCTCTTCTCTCTGTCTGTCTGAACATTGCACAGCCACCATGGAAACACACTCAGGCCAACTTGCTCAGTGATGAGAAACAAGGCCCATTTACTCTTACTGCTCTGGCTGATTGCTGGACTATACTAGCCATGCGTTAGATCAGCGAGCACAGTGTGGCCCAACCACCAGGTGAGCACAAGTGCCTGAGCAGCTGAGCCTCTCCCAGATCAGCAGAATTGCCCTGCTACCCTAGATGCATGAGCAAAAACAAATGCTAATTGTCTGGTCTTTGAGTTTGGACATGGTGGTTATACAGCAAGAGCTAACAGATACAGGATGGTTCCCTGCAATAGTATTATAATTAACAGAAAAAAATTTTCCCACTACTATAAATAAAAGAATACAAATGAAAAATATTACAAATGAAAAACAATAACCACACCTTGGCATTTTGGTTTGTGTTTTAGGATCTTCTAAGCCAGTGAGCATGGAATCCGCTGAGGTCCTGAGTAGCTGTGGATAAGTAGACAAAGTTTAGTTTTAATTGGGTTCTACGGTGGTTTCTGTGGCCACTTCTGACCCCTGACATTTTCTTTTCTTTGAGTTTTGTCGTCAGTTTTATTGTGAGCAGTTTGGTTAGGCTTCACGTTTGCAGCAGGAAGGAGAGGCACAGTGAGTCCTGCCCCTCTTGCCTGTGAATCACCAGCATCTGTTACATGGTGGCCGTGTCTCATTATTGTTGCTGCTGCTGGGCTGGCAGATCTTTTGAGAGCAGGCATGGAGGGTTCTGGGATTCACTAATGACTCCTGGGGAGGTGCCAGAGGAGGGTTACCATCTTGGGGAGGCCATTGTGAAAATGTGCCTGTCTGTGTCCTGCAAGAAATGAAAGAACCCCTTCCTTTCAGCACTGCTAAAGGAGGCAGTACCAGAATTCTTAGGATATCTGTACAAGAAAATTAGAATTCAGTTTATAAAATACCTAGGAACTTTGGGGATCTTTTTGGAAAGCTAAAAATTTTCTCACGCTCTTTCTCCTTTTCAGAAATTAAAGAGTTAGAGCAGTATGGTATAAGGATGTTTGAGCTGGGGCTGGAGTGCTTGGTTTTGAGGTGTACTTGGCTTGTGAATTGTATGCTTTGTGGCCCATTACTTAGTTTTCTGAGACTTCGCTTCTTTTCTATGAAGTGAGAATGATACTAAATTTGTCATGAAAATTAAGTTATTTAAATGTGTGTAATTCCTAGCAAGCTTGGAGCATAAATGTAGGTGATAAATGCAGTTCCTTTATTTTTCCCCTCTGCTCACCTTTCTCGACTTTTAGTTTTTTGTTTGTTCCCTTGTTTTCTTGCTTGTGTATGGTTTGCTGTTTGTTTGTTTGTTTTTCTCTGTAGAATGAAGGATGTATTTTTGGAAAACAAGACGTTTATACAAAAATCTTGAAACTGTATTTTTTACCTAGTAATCTCACTTATGTAAATGTGTACTGAAACAATGGCCCCAATTTTTAGAAGTACAAAGGTATAGTCATAAAGAGATCCTATTGTTGCTTCAAAAATATGTCCTTCCTGGTCACTTTCCTGTTTACCTTATTTTTTCAAAAGGCACTTTCCTCACCCTCTTTTTTTTTTTTTTTAAATCATTTGTGCTATTTGCCACTTATTCTCATTATTGTTTCCATGCAGTCAGTAAATTCCTCTCCCTTCCCTAAATCGTTAAAAAATAGACCAGAATTAATTCCCCATGGGTTCAACATGAATCACTTCCTTCTAAAGAAGATTGTCAAATAGGCTTATTTCTTTAGTCTAGGCAGCCAGTTTCCAGGAGAAGCAAAACTCTGGATTAAAACCCATCTCACATGTTTATGCATCTACGGGGAGATATTTCATAATAATAAACTATGCCAGTTCTTCATAATATTTGGAATTAAATGGTCTAAGAGTACCCTAAGAAAACAGTCCAGAAAGCATTCAAAGTGAGGGTAAGGGCTTTCATCTTGACTAGTCACTTGCTGCTTGCTCATCCCTATGTTGGGGTTTTCCAAGGAATTGCTTTTATAAAAACAAACAAACAACAAAAACCCCTGCCAGTAAACATTTTAATCCCCCATTTCGTGAAAAGGAAACTGAAGCTCCAGAATTTCAAATGTCTTGCCTACAGACCAAGAATTTGAACAAAGGGTTGCTTGGCTTTAAAATCCATGTTCTTGCCTCCAAGGCAGGGATTCTTACACTGGCTATACATTGGACTCATTTGGAAAGCTTAAGACCCAACACAATACTGAAAAAAGAACAAAATTGGAAGACTCATACTACCCAATTTCAAGACCTATGATAAGGCTTCAGTAATCAAGACTGTGTTCATTGGTGAAACAGCAGACGCACAGATCAGTGGGACAGAAGAGAGAACCCAGAAATAGACCCAGGCAAATATAGTCAACTGATTTTTGACAAAGGGGCAAAAGCAGTGCCATGGAGAAAGCTTTTCAACAGATGGTGCCGGAACAATTGGAGCCCATACATAAAATAAAATTTAAAAAATAAACCTAGTTCCAGACCTTACGCTTTTACAAAAATTAGCTCAAAATGGATCATAGACCTGAATGTAATATACAAAACTTTTAAATTGTTAGACTAAAACATAGGAGAAAAGCTATGTGACCTTGAGTTTGATGATGAGTTTGTAAGTATATGATGCAAAGCATGATTTATTAAAGACAAATTGAGAAATCAGACATTGTTAAAATTAAAAACTTCTGTTGTCTAAAAAAAAAACACTGTAAAGAGAACCAAAGGACAAGCCACAGACTGGGAGAAAATATTTTCAAACACATATCCAATAAAGGTCTTATATCCAAAATATAAAAACAACTCTTAAAACTTAATAAGAAAACAATCAAATTTTTGAATGGGCAAAAGATCTGAACAGACGCTTCACCAAAGAAGATATACAGATGGAAAATTGGCATGTAAAGAGATACTCAACATTATTTGTCATTAGGGAATTACAAATTAAAACAGTAATGAAATAACACTGTACATCTATTATAATGGCTAAAATTTAAAAACTGGCATCAGTTGCTGATAAGGATATGGAGCAACAAAGTAGTCTTATTCATTGCTGGTAGGAATGCAAAATAGTATAGACACTTTGGAAGATACTTTGGCACTTTCTTACAAAGATAGGTGTAGTCTTAATATATCATTCAGTGATTGAACTACTACATATTTACTGTTCTGAAAACCTAAGTTACTGTTTTGAAAATTTATATTCATATAAAAAGAAACCTGCATAGGAATGTTTATAGCAACTGTATTTATGATTTCCCAAACTAGAAGCAACCAAGAAGTCCTTCAATAGGTATATGGATGAACAAACTCTGGTATGCATCTGTACAATGGCATAGTAATAAAATAATAAATGAACTGTCAAGCCACAAAAAGACATGAGTGGATCTTAAATGCAAGAGTTTAAGTGAAAGAACCCAGTATGAAAAGGCTACAGATTATATGATTCAAATTACAAGACATTCTGGAAGAGGCAAAAGTATAGAAATGGTAGAAATATCAGGGGTTCCTGGGAGTTCAGGGGAAGGGGAAAGTGTTGATTAAGTGAAGCACAGAAAATTATTTAAGACAGTAGAACTATTCTGTATGATAACTATAATGGTAAAAATATGATATGCATTTGTCAAAACCTATAGAACTTGATAGGACAAAGAGCAAACTTTATGCAGATTTTAAAAAGTTATTTAGTAGGTCGGGATCCCAGGATGAAATGCAGAATTGTGACAAAACAATGTAACTGTATTGTGAATGTATTGAACAGCCTCACTGAAGGTGTGGAGAAGAAAAGGTACTGACCCAAGTAACCTTGGAAATGAGTATAGTCTGTAAGACTAGAGGCAGAAGGAACTGTCCATAAGTGCTGTGCTGTAGTTGATAAACTTGTTTCCCATGTGGATACAGGTTAACAATTCTAATACCACTATACAGGCATACTGGAATTCAGCAGTAAATGGTTAGACAATGGTGGGAGCCAAGTTTCTCACTGTTTGAGTGGGAGGTTACAGAAAAGCAAGAGACTGGAAACATCCACGTGATAATTGGATTAGAGTTGGAGACATCAATATGGACTCATATTAGCTTAATATGCATACAAATAGTTACAAACAGAAGTACTTACAGATATGTGTATGGCATGGGTTAGTATAGACACACGTAATTTCCTTGTCCTGTTGACAGAGCCTAGAAGCAATGTCACCCCTGTAGCAATGAGCACACCTAGCACCCAGATCTCGGTTTCTAATATCATTCTCCAACCAGAGGAACCAGAACTTGGATAAATGACTGATTCTATCACTAGGAAATATGTAAGATGAGCATGGAGCATCTTACGGTGCCCAGAAGTAACAAAGTGCTCAGAAAAACACCACCACTACCACAAAGGGACACAGGGCCAACTGAAATAACTCCTAATGGCCAAAGCTGGAACACTGGAATAGCAAAATAAAAATAAATTAGTATTAGATTGAAACCCAAAGTAGAAAATAAATGAATCTATATGATATAAATAAATGGAGGAAAATAGACAAATTTCCTGCATCAAAGAATTCTAAAAATTTCATGTAGTTCCTAAGCCTCAAGGAAGTGGAATATAACCCTGCATTCCTTAAGTGTGGGTTGCACCTAATGACTTCCTTCAGAAGAGTACACTAAGAAAAAAGGGAGGAAAGACTAACTTTGTCCTGGAGAAACCTGACAAACACTGTCTCAGCCAAATGATTAGGGTCAATCAACATCACTAGTGACAAATGTGTTATGTTGCCATATGTGCCCTTGATCTGATGTGAGTGATGAGAATGGCTTCCTCTTATGGTTTTCTTCCCAAAAGCACATAACCCCAGTCTAATTATGAGAAAAACATCAGACCAATCCCAATGGAGGGACACTCTACAAAATATCTGGCCAGTACTCCTCAAAACTATTAAGATCATCAAAAACAAGGAAAGTCTATGAAACTCTTGCAGCTCAGAAGAGCCGCAGAAGACGTGACGACCAGGTATCCTAGATGGGATCCTGGATACAGAAAGCAAATTAGGGGAAAATTGAGGAAATATGAAAAAAGTATGGATTTTAGTTAATAATAATGTAGCAATATTAGCTTCTTAGGGGCACCTGGGTGGCTCAGTTGGCTTTGGCATCTGACTCTTGACTTTGGCTCAGGCTATGATCTCTGGGTCGTGGGCTCGAGCCCTGGATCTGGCTCTGCGCTCAGCGGGGAGTCTGCTTGAGAGTCTCCCTTCCTCTGCCCCTCATTCCACTCATGTGCGTGATCGCTCGCTCTCTCTTTCCCTCGTTCTCAGATAAATAAATCTTTGAAAAATATTAGCTCAGTAATTGTAACAAATGTACCATACTCCTAGAAAGTGTTAATAATAGGAGGAAATGGGTGTGGGGTATATGGGAAATATCTGTAGTCTCTTTGCAGTTTTTTCCATAAACCTCAAGCTCCTCTAAAATCAAACATTTATTTAAAAGAATTTGTAGTGCCTGGTACTACCCTGAGATTCTGATTTCCTCTGGGTTGTGGCCCAACCCTTGAGACCTTAGAGAGCTGCCCAGGTGATTCCAGTGTGTCTCCTGCAAAATACTGAAAGGAAAGGATGGGTTTTTCCCTTCTCCTTTCTTGTCTAATTATAATAAATGCTCTGACCTTGTCCTTGATTAAATAGCGTGACTTAGAGATTTTGGTGATTTGACTACAGCAGTTCTTTAAATGTACAGCCAATGCTATGGAATTTGGAAAGTGATATTTTTCATTAGATAAAAACTCTTCTCCAAGAGGCTTTAAGTACCATAAACAGTTGAGGAAAGGAGTGAAGGACTGACTCTACAAGGCATATCTCTGTTTAAATCTGTGCACAGTGGGAATGCCTTTAATTTCCTTCTGCTATGCCGGGCCATGTGTACATGGAGGTAAATCATCCCTGAGGTTTTGGGTGCAATGGGTTTAGCTTTAATTAGGTAGTAGGCTCATTCTCCAGGGTCTGGTTGTGATCCATGAAGTAAAAGCCTCATGTGCTGGGGAGTGCTGATTAAAAGGCTCAGGAACTGGGAACTGAAGGGAGCCTTCTGTTTTTCTCTTGAAGGAAACCTGGCAACAGGGGTTCCTGAGGGTCTCATCTGGTGCTAGAGATGATCGGCTCGCCCAGTCAGGGAGGAAGGAATCTTCTTGACCACCGCACCCAGACAAACCTCTGTGAAGAGACAGATCCCGAGATGCATCCTGTTCTCACGCACAATGATGGTGCCTATTGGAAATGGTGAGACTATATTTTCTAGACTTGCTGTGTTTGCTGAAAACCTGAAGAGGCCAGGAAATTGCTTCATGTGCATCAAGGTATGAGAAAGATTTATTCCCCCCATCATTTTCTTCCTCAGAAATAGTCAGAAATTTCTGCTTTTTTTTTTTTTTTAAACCTGTAAAACTATGAAGCAACCAGAAAATATTTATTGTTTTTACACTATGCTAGGCACCGAGGGGGGCATTTGTAAAGTTAAAAAATAATAGTTGCCTTTTATTCTTTAATGCTTGAGTGTGTATCGAGTAACAGACATCTGGGTACTAGAGAGAGGAAAGGTTACCACCCTGCCATCCAGGCAGGGTACAGTGGCACTGTTCAGACGACAGTCGGCATTCCGTCTTCAGGTCCCAGCATCATAACTATGACAGTCCGGGACAGAGGGCACGTCCAGTTAAATCAGGCTGCTCCACAGATGACCTGAGCCTTCTCCTTTTTATTAAGAGCAGCCAAGTTTCTATAATCAGCCCCAGATATGCAGAAGTCTTCTCAAATACAGCTGATCTTTGAACAGCACGGGTTTGAACTGCATAGGTTCACTTATACGTGGGCTTTTTGATAAATACAGTACAGTGCTGTGAATATATTTTCTCTTCCTTATGATTTTCTTAAGAGCATGCTCTTTTCTCTAGCTTTATTGTAAGAATGCAGTATATAAGATATATAACATATAAACTATGTGTTATTTGACTTTCTGTTATCATTAAGGCTTCTGTTTACTAGTAAAATTTTGGGAAAGTCAAAATTTGTTCAAGGATTTTTGACAGTGTGGAAGGTCAGCACTCCCAACTTCTGAGTTGATCAAGGGTCAACTGTAATATTACTGACACTCTTAAAATATAAACATAGTGACACTCTTAGTGACACTCTTAGTGTTACACATAGCATTTGCTCCTAAGTTGAAGCTACTATGAAACTTTTGTATTGTCTTATCATGTGTATTAAGTACTAGTTTAAATTTTACAAGTGGCCTTGCAACCATGCCGCTATAATATAGCCACTAGCCACATGTGGCTACTTATACTTAAATTGGTTGAGATTTAAAAAATTTAAAATACATTCTTCCACCACACCAGTCACATGGGAGGTGTTCACTAGCCACACGTGCCTACTGGCTGTTGAACTGGACAGTGTGGACAAAGAACATTCCTACCATCACGCAAAGTTCCACTGGACAACACTGCCTTATAAGCCATTTCTAAGGATGCTTGTCAGCATGCACAGTTATTGCTAAATCAGGGTTGTTTTCTAGCAGCTGAGGCACCAGGGCAAACACTGCATTATCTCATTATCCTTGTCTGTTAGAAAGACAGACCTGTTTGGCTGGGAGCGACCATCTTTTGTCAGACATGCGATTTTGTGAAGGGTTTATGTAACGGATGTTGGGTAATAGATGATTGAAACTGATTTTCCAGAAGTTGTAACGATGTAAAATTCAAGTAGATAACCTCTATGAGGCATTTCTGATCTAAGTCAAGTGTGTATTATTAAATATTAATTCCATTAAGGTATGTCGGCAGGGAATTCAGATATGTGACCCAAATATATTTCTTTCTAGTAACTGAGTATAATAGAGATCTAGTGCTCAGTGGATCTTAACCAGGGATAAGTCGGAATGAAGGGAGGAGGGAGGATCAGAAAGACCTGGGAGTTCTTGCGAAATGCATAGGTTGCCCCTGCGTAGGGTTTGTCAGAATGGTGGGGCCGGTGGGTGGGTAGGAAAGGTCTTGCAAGTGTCTATTTTGAAAATATTTCCCGTGGAATTCCCCTGTACCCAATCCAGGTGAGTATTGTTTAAAGATATTAAAGGAAAATGATTAATGTGTTTCTTTTCCATTGTATGATGGGGCGGGTAACTTTCAAAAGACACCTGGGCTCCATCTCTAGATATAATTCCGTGCTCTTTGGGTGGACTCAGTTCTCACTGTCCCTCTTTCAAAAGACCCACTAGTTGTTTCTGGCGACCCCTCCCCCTAGGTCACTTAGAATGACCAACTGGGTTTAGAACAAGTGCCTTAGGCATTTCCTTCCAGTATCAGTGTCTTGTTTCTAGCAAACCTGGGCAAGCTGGGTATCACAATCCCTTCTTGGATGCATTTTCTTATCAGTGCCTGAAGTGATGATACTATGTGCTGCTGATCAAAGAGGTGTCACATGCCCTGGGGACACGGTGGCCAGAGAGGACACAGGTAAGGAAATTCAGGAGCCCCGTTTGTATTTTTTGCTCAGGTTGAAGGGTATACTTCCACAGGAAGGTGGGCCATGGGTGTCTGAGCAGAGCTAAAAATATTCTCTAAGAGGACCTCATCAAGCCCTCAAACAACTGTTTAGGTTGAGAATTCAGTTTGGTCCTAGAGTTTGGCTTGTTTTTGTTAAGTTTAGAAGGGTAACTAACTAGCCCAACCATCAGGTTGAGAGCTAGCTTGGCTGATGGATAGAAAACTTCAACACCCTTATCCCAACCCTCATTTAAGCTGGAATTTCACACCACGTTTTCAAGGTATATTGGGCCTGAATGGACCTGTGCGTGTTTTTCACGTTTGTTTTTTCTGTTAATGCATTTAAAAATAGCTCTACTCCATTCCACCATCTCCTTGGTTTCAGATTTTCTTTTGGCAGAAATCCAGTTTTCCCCGTGATACGTAGTAAAATGCTGATCACTTGGGATTTTAAAAGCATAAGGTGGGACTCATATCACTGGGAAACTATCCAGAATATAAAGTCCTTTCGGTGGCATGTTGCACAACATATGACATAAGCAAAAAATGTTCTAGCAACCCCAGCCCAACCCTAGCTTCCCGCGTCTCTTTAGGGCAGCAGGGTATGTTGGTTGTGAAGGTAAGAAGGTACGAAAACAAGGAGACTGGAATAGACTATAAATCAGTAGGTTTGGAATATTTCTCCATTGAGTCTCCCAGGACTTGGGATGTCAGGGGTGTGAAATGTCCTAAGATTCTGGAGACCTGTCCGGGTTTGCCTTTCCTAGAATACCCAGAAAAGGGGGAAGGAGAATCTTAAAGCCATGTATATAGTTTTGGCTTAAAAAATTCAGTAAGTAATCCCAAGGGACGGAAGGGAGGAAGCGGGAGGGAGGGAGGCAGGGACTCTAGAGTGGCTTGCTGAGACTGCATCATTCATTAGCAAATATAACTGTCTGTCATGCACCAGACACTGGTAGGATGTGGCTACATGGCATGATAAAACATATATTTGGTCTTTGTCCCCATTCCTGGCATAGAGCTCCTAAAATCCTTGGAATTTTCAGAGTGTTAGGAATATCTTTTGTATCCTAATGTGGTGACTGAATACACATCCTTAGATAGCTTCAGGATAGGGTTGTTTACAAGGAACCAACCATGTGAGAGGATTAGAACTATTAGCCCAGGCTCCAACCAACAGGAAGAAGAGAGGGGCTGGAGATTTAATTCAATCACCAGTGGCCAGTGATTTAGTAAATGATTTAGTAATGAAGCTTCCATAAATTCTCTGAAACAATGAGGCTAATGGAGTTTTCAGGTTGGTCAAGATGTTGATGTGCTGAGAGGGTGACACACTCAGAGGGTTAGAAATTCTGGATACCCAACCCCCCATCCCTCCATACGTTGCCCTATGAACCCCTTCCATTGGGCTGTTGCTGAGTTGTATCCTTTATAATAAGACTGTAATAGAGAGTAGAGTGTTTTCACGAGTTGTTCTAGCAAGTTATTGAACCTGAGTGGGAGTCATGGGAATCTCCAAATCTGTGGTCAGTTAGATGTTCAGGTTTCCTGGGGACCCCATTTGTGGCTGGTGTCTAAAGCGGGGTCAATCTTGTGGAACTGAGCCCTTAATTTGTGGGGTCTGTGCTAACATTTGAGTAGTGTCAGCACTGAATTGAATTATTGGATACCTGGTTAGTGTCAGAGCATTGGAAAATTGATCGGTATTGGAAGGATGTAGCTGGGGATAAAATGGTGAACGAGAGCAGACATGTTTCTGTTCTTATAAAACTTACAAATACCTTAATGCGTCTGTTGGGTTATTTAGCACTATGCTAAATATCATCCACCTCCAGGTCCACTCACCCTAGTCTTTAGAGATTGACCCTTATGGACCACATCCATGGGCACCCTGCCCTTTATCTCCAGTTGGATTTGACCAAATGGGGAGCCCTGGTGGGAAATAGAAGGGAGGGGGTGAGTGAGGTCAGTCAAGATACTTACTCTCCTCACTTCCTCCTTGGGAAGATGCCTCGGGCTGTGTCCCGAGACAGAATCCCTCTACTCCTTTCAAGACAGTCTTCTGTACATGGCTTTCTCCGCCTTCCAGGTTCTGTTAACCACTGCTCCTCTTTGTCTCCTTGTGCCTAGGGCTTGGGAACAGTGCTTCAGCTCTTAATCCTGGATTATTGCCCCACAATTCCTTGGTGGTTGTTGTTTTTTTTTTTTTTTTTTTTTTTTTAACACTCTGGGGACCCCTTTATAAAAAGTTCCAGAGTGAATAAACCTTAGTTGAATGATTCTGATTTGGGCGAGCCATCTTAATGGGACCCTAACTAATATAAGCACCATTCATTTAAATGCCAAATCTGTTGCCAGATATGTTGATTTTTGTTTTAATATCGTGGATGCTAAACCGGCCATTTAGCTGCTGTTTAAGAAGGTCGCCCTCATTAGCAATGATAAAATCACTTCATAGAATGCTTATCTTGGTATATCCTTTGGCAAGAGAGTATACATTCAGTGAGGGAAAGAGAAGGGGAACTAGGCTATCGGTTCTGTTTAATAGCATTTGGAATTGCAATTTCAGTTGCCAAAATGCTCTTCTTACCCATTATGGTTCTGGCATTAACACTATATTCCAGGCTTTGAAGATAGAGTAATTGCCCAGGATTTATACCAACATGATACATTCTGATGAGAGGCTGACAAATGTTGTAGAAAGTGATTGTTATTAACTGCTTTATTGGTGAAGTAAAACAGGATAGTAGCACTCAGTAGCTCAATAATTGTGCCTAGAACATGTTTCCTTCCATGACAAGCATTATGTTTGTTACTGATCTTTTCATGTGAGCCCATCCCAACACCTCCCTTAGAATCTCTCACAAGCTGGTTTTTCCAAATGATGAATGTCTTGTAAAAAGATACCCATTTATAAGTTTGCCTTTCATAGGAGTTACTTTGAGCCTCCTTTATTCCTTATTTTGCTTTCCAAAGCCATTACTGAAATAAAAATTGGGATGGCCAGACCAGATTAGCAGAGATGGTTTCAGCCTGTATATAATAATCCATTGATCTGTAAATAAGAGGGAAATCTTTTCTCCCAAGATGGTATATGATTACATCTCAGGAGAATTGGTGAGAGGTACCTTCATCCTTGATCATTAACCTTTAGAGATAAAAAGCAATTTCAAAGGTCCTTTGCCCCCTAATGCTCTAGATGAGGAACCTGAGACCCAGAGATACTAGACAGGAGAGCACAGCTTGTATTAGTGTACTGGGGCTGCCTTAACAAAGGACCACAAATCGAGTGGCATAAACGACAGAAATTTATTGTCTCTGAGTTCTGGAGGCTAGAAGTCCAAAATCAAGGTGTTGGCAGGATTGGTTTCTTCTGAGGGCTCGGGGTCGGGGGGGGGGGGGGACGAATCTGTTCCCAGTGTCTCTCCTTCCCTTGTCAATGGCTGTCTTCACCCCATGTTCCTTCACATCATCTTCCCACTAGGTGTGTCTGTGTCCAAGTGTTCCCTTCTTACAAGTACACCATCATGTTGGATTAGGACCCACCTGAATGACCTCCATAATGATTACCTCCATAAAGACCCTATTTCCAAATGAAGTCACATTCTAAGGTACCAGTGTCTAGCACCCCAACATGTGAATTTGGGGGTAATACAATACTGCCCATTACAAGAGCTGCCCAAATACTGACTAGAACCTTGGTCCTCTAGTGCCCTTGTTCATTTTTTCCTCTCTTGCACCATGTGCCTTTTATTATTTGTATTCTAATTGCTGCAGAGAAGACATGTTCTTTTTCACGGACGGTAGGGTACAGGGGTGTGGTCAGAACCTCCAAATTTTTTCAGACATTTCAAATGATTCAATTTAGGAGAATATCAGGTCAAAGTAAGTTCAGAGGAGTAAGGATTCTTAATAACTTGGCCTAAAAATAAAGTCATCTTGGAGGTAAGCAATGAATTTTTTATTATTATGTGGCAGATAATATTAAACCTTTTGAGCGAGAGATGAAGTTCTCCTAGACTTGTCCCATAAACTGCAGCTGATATTGTCACACTGTGATGATAAATGTGTTTGTCCAGTTATTTTCCTCTTTGATGTGGATCTCTCTGTCCCTGGAGCAAAGGCTCCCATGGAAGCAAGCCTTCCTTCTAGACGTCCTGTGATGAGGCTTTGGCAGAACCACTGCCAATCCTGCATTTAATTCTCCTAAAATCATTTTGTCAGTGTAGAGATGCTTAAAGCATCTAAAGGTTATGAGGCAGCCACATTGGTGCCAGATATCTGAGAGAAATGTTTGCACATTTGTAGGAAGATATTTTTGTTATGTTTGCGAAGTGGTCTTTTAGAGAAGGCAGATCTAAATAAGACAAATTAGAAAAAAAAAACTTTAAAGTTTTTAGTTCATGTACCATGTCACCAAGGTCAATGTGGCTTGCTCACCCTTGCATTAATGAAAATTGCTTTCATTAAAGGTTGGAACAGAAGAAAAATAACAGGGTGTTGGACTCTTCGGTAATGATCGCATGCCCCCTGTTCTGATGTGGCCCACCATGCTCACTTTGAAGGTGGGAAATCTGATGATCAGAAAAAAACATCAAAACATCATCAGCTCAAGTGTAGTCCCTCCTAGACCAAGGTGCCTCTCACCCAGGGCAGCAACTGGGATGTAGAACTCTGACACAATGGACTAAGGGGCCATCCTAACTACCCAGTACATTGACTAGTGATATACTTAGGTCTGGACAAGGCCAACTTAACTAAGTCACAGAATATGCCTCTCGGCACTTAAAAGATGTAGTAGTGGCTAGGATTTGCCCCCTGTATCCCTCTGCTTCTTAGCATTTCCTGAAGCATCACCCGCCCTTCAGTATATGCCAAGGAAAAAACTTTCAGTGGTGAAACAAATTTGGAAGATGCCACATACTCCGTCTCTCCTTAGCTACTCATAATGCATATTAGAATATTGAAGGCTTGCGCCATATCTTGCAATATCTTTCTTTAATCGGGTGCTTGCCAAGTTATCTGATCATGGAAGCATTTATTTATGTAAAACCTGTAAGTGGCATGCAACACATTTTGAGAAATGCTGTCAAAACCTGCATAAGTTGAAGAGAGATATTGAAGAACAATGTATATACTGAAAAAGATTTTAGATCAAGTTCATAGATGGTCGAGCAAGAGCTCTGCAGAGATATCCCTATAGACACTTGTGTGACAGTCCTTAGAATCACCCACAAAAGATACCTTGTGGCTCTTGGCAGGGATGGAACAGTACACTGGGCTAGCCAGGCTTTTCGCTCATTAGGTTCTTTCTTAATTGTGAGGGTGTAGATGACTCTGTGTGTGTGTGTGTGTGTGTGTGTGTGTGTGTGTGTGTGTGTCTGTCCTGGATAATCAGGTGGCTTAAAAAAGAAAAAAATTATTGAGAAGAGTCAGAATGCAGGAAGGGTTTTTGGCCTTTATCATGGATTTGTGATGTGACCTCTCTCAGTTCCATTCCTCCACTGGTCAGGGTGGGTATTACTGCATAGCCCTGCATCCCTCTGTCATCAGGCAGGCCCTTAGGACCCAGCAGGCCTCCCTGGACACTTGGGACCTCAGCAAATGCTGTCTGAAGGTGAAGGGGGGCGAGGAGGAGGTTGTCAGGCTGATGACATAATGTCTAAGTGTTTGTCACCTCGGGAGAAGCAGAGTGTTGGGTACAAAGGGCCGTGTCACTGCTGAGGGAGATGTGAATGGACTGTCAGACTCCCGACAGCAGCCTGACTAGCTTGTGCAGGATGCTGGTAGTTACATGTTCCTATAACAAAGACCCTTTGCTTTTATAACAGGAACTGTCTTGAGCTAGCTTAAGAAAAAAAGGTAGTTTGGGTAGATATTTGAGCATGCAGTGGAATTTAAACAATGTGAACAGCCCAATCTTAAGAAAGTTCAGATGACAGCTCAAGGGATGTGTCTGTAACTTCAGTCTCTGTGAGTCTTAGCTCTCGTTTGGGGTAAATGTCCACGCTCGTCCATTTAGATAGGACACCTCTGTTTGTTCAGGAGAGAGTGGCAATACCTTGATCTCAAGGAAAGCCGGTCCTCTCTTCAGCCCCAGGGGATGAATCGTGACAGTCTCAAATAGTCAGTTATTTAATTTCCTGTTGTCAGTAACTAGCCTAGGGGTGGCCATGTGACCCCGGACAAAGGTAGGAGCTATAAATAGGAGGAGGGTGAATATGGATGCTGGGAAAGCTTTTGTCTTCTCAATAAAAAGGAATGACAGAATCATGAGGCATGGCTCTTTCTTCCTTTGCTTTGCCCCTTCTCCGGCATTCAGACATGATGCCCGGTGATGCAACAGCCATGTTGGGACCTTGACGTGACCAGCACCAGAAGAAAGTTGTGTGCTAGGAACAGAGGGTGCAAAGGAGAAAGAGCAAGGTCCTTCTGTGGTCGAGCCTGGACCGAACCCCTCCTGATTTGTAAATATTTGAGAAGAATGATACCCTGGTTCTTGAAATCACAGTGCACTATATATAATATATTGCAACCAAAATCATTTCTAGGTGAAAAGTTATATGGTATAAACACAGATGTCAGGAGCCAGCCCCGACGATCAGAGTGGAAGTCTCAGATCTTTAACGGGGTGGTATTCAAAAGTGTCTATGAAGGCCACCTGGGTGCCTTGAGAGCTCACCAAACCCGCTCTGTGCCAGTCCACACCTGTCCTGGATAGAATTAATCAACTCGTTAAATAACTAATGGTACTAATTTTATTGATCCCTTGTTCTCTGCTAGATATTTTTTTCCGGGGCTGGGGATAGACTGGAGAAGACAGAGAAAATGCTCTCAATTCCCTCCAGGGAGAGTGGACACTAAACAATAATAAATGAAGTGAGTAATCCGAGATAATGAGAAGGTCTGTATGCGACAGGAAAGGAGTATTGCGGTGGGGAGTTGTGGGAGGTGTGCCTGTGGCCTGTGACGGTGATAGCTGACGTGAGCGTTGAGTGACAGAAGGGAGCCAGCTGTGGCAGACAAGGCCCAGGCTTCTGGGGAGGGCTGGTGGCACAGAGCCCTGGGCAGGCAGGAGCATAGCTGGCTAGAGACGCAGAATGAATCATTAATGGGCGTCCCCCGCGAGAGGATGTGGGAGGCTGGTCATGCTCATCTCGCTGTAACCATTCTGGCCACTTGGCTCATGGGCTCGTGATGTATCTTGAGGATGCTGACAGGGCTTCCTGTCACTCAGGTGACTTTTCCTATCTTCTGCTTCAGGCTGTGAGAACCCAGGAATGGGGCGGCTTGGGCAGATCTGCGCATAATAGACGGTGGTCAGGGTGACGGACCCCCTTTCCCTTCGAGAATGGACCCATCACGTTCAGCTACGGCACTGAGACCCCCCAGGCATCTGGCTTCCTTTGGAATGGCGTCAGGTCCATTCTGGAAGGGCTGACAGAGCGTTCAGCAGGCTCACAGCTGCTTCGGCACCACGCCCCTGTCACCTGCTCGAGTTGTAGTCCCCACACTTGACCTGTTTCCCTGTGGCGAGGCCAACGCAGAGGGGCAGGAAGCCTGGCGGTACCCCCGGCTATGACTCCCCAGCCTGTCATGACTGGTCATCTCTGACATCATTTTCAAGTGATACTTATCAGTGAAGTGGTCACATGAGGTCGCAAGGCTAGAAACGCCCTCAGAAGTCCTCCTGCCCTGCATTCCCTTTATGTATCTGGCATTACCCAGAACAAAAATGTGGGATGCCCCCACCCCGAGTTCAAGCATGTAGCTGCTGAAGCAGATATTCACCTAGTTCCAGTAGAGAATCCAGTTCTCTTTTCCCGAACACTTGAAGTTGGGGGGCAGTTAGAACCACTGTAATTATATCCCTGGGCTGTTAGATTGCCTCTGGGGTCCTGTGTCAGGAATGGGACCCCAGAAATGTGATGAGTGTTCACCTTAGGAGGGCAAGCTGGCCTGGAAATACCCAAACTACCATTTCAAAACCCTAGTTTGCTTCTCCTGGATCTGGAACCAAACCAACCACAAAATATCAAAATTGGAAGACACTCCAGTGATTAATACCCCTCTTCTTATAGACGGGGGAAAGGGGGGAAGTGCGCTGACCAAGGTTAGTATTCACAATACAGAGAAAGTCTCTTTGGGATCCACATGGGTCTTTCTCAGATGTTTACAGCATTTTGTTGTAACGTGTGCCGCCTTGACTTATGGAGCAAGGAAAAAAAAAACACGTATCACCGATGTGTATAAAGTTCTTTGTTCCTCTGTCTGGTTTGAATCACCATCCTATGTAATGGGCATTCATTTTTCTCATTTAAAATGAGAAAATTTTATTTTCTCTCATCCAGACAAGGAAAGTGAAGGAAATGAATCCATTTAGTAAGTGGCAAAACCAGACTCAAGCTTAGGCCTTCCCATTTTTATTTGATAGCATTCCCAAGTCCATCTCCACTTTTGTCCTCTGGGGTTTTGGGACAAAGCAGAAATTAGCCGTAACTTAGGCAGAGCGGGGTCCAAGCAGGTGTCCTCGGGTGCTAGAACCTCTAAGGAGAGGATTCTGATTTTTAGCGAACCGCTCTCACCTCTTAGAGCCCCTGTATCTGAGGCAGGGTACCCATGGATCCTAACATAACTCGATGCTGTCAGCTTCTTACTTTAAATGCCACCTCTGGGACGCAAGGGCACATAAAAGCCCAGGCTGTTAGGACCCCCTGGCTCTGTCCAAACCCTGGTTCCAGCACTCACTCTGGGTGACCTGAGACATCTATCACTTAACCTTGCGCTGTCTCAATGTTCCTATCTGTAAAATGGGGCCAGCTCTAGTACCTTCCTGGGAAGATGGTTGCAGACTAGAAGAGGTAAAGCATTTAGAAGAGGAAACACTCAGTAAATGTCAGTGGCTGCTTTGTTTGCTCTCCACACAACGGAAGGAATTCTGTCACAGGTCTGAGTTTTCTCCAGCTGTACGAAAAGAAGATGTTCACAGTTCCTGAAGACTGGTAGGCGTCCCAGGGTGAGAAGTATATAAAGATACACTCACGTACAGCTCACAGCTTGACTCCGGAGAGTGATCTCTTGCAGAGCCTCTACTACAAGGGTATCTTCTTCTGTCACTGTCTCCCCTCCAACAGCAAAAGGCTTTGGCTCACCCACCTGAGAAGCTAAAGCTTGCCTGGAAGTTATGCCTCCAGGAAAAAGAGAAGTCAGAGCCTCTCATGTAACTTGAAGAGTACAAAAGATCCAATGATAAAAACCACTGCCCTGAACTTTTCCAAAGCACAATAAATCCCTGCCTATGATTCTCCAGTCCTTGGCAAGGTAACCTTTGTCTGGTTTTTGTAGACTAGGAAAAAAGTTAATGAACCCACTCCCATTAGGTTGTGTATTTGTGCTGAAAGGCTATGCAAAAGGCTATTATTTCAACTGAGTCCTGTCATCTAAAATACGCCCCATGTTTGTTTTATAGTTCCTCAGCGATACTCTGACTTTAATTTGATCACTTCCGTGAATTTGTGTAGTCCCTCAAGCAAAACTGATTCTCCCTCTCCCCTCTCTCTCTCTCTCTCTCTTTTTTTTTTTTTGCCTCTACTTTTTTGTTCAGATCATCTCTCTCCTGACCTTTCAGTGGCTCAGCACTTTTTTTTCTTCTTCTTTATTTGCAGTGCACAAGCGAGGCTGGAAAACAGAGCCAAGACACAAACTGTGAAGCAACAGTTCACCCTCACAGAGCGAGTGGGCTTTGTGCTATTTCTGGCTAGAGCAGATGTGGCCTCGGTGGGCTGTAGGGAACAATATCCCTCAGGTAAAAATAAATGATTAAGATTAGGACCAAAATGATGCAAATCCTTCATTCCCAAACAGATCATGAACTGGGAGCTGTGTGGAAAGACGACCGGATTGGTAATCGTCAGGGTCCTGCCCTGGATTTATTCCAGATCACTCTACCAATCAGCCATCTGGTCTCGGTGAGTACACATGACTTAGACATACATTTTTTAATCAACAACAACAACAACAAAATAGGGCAAATGCAGTAACAAAACTCAATGCCACCAGTGAGTTACAGGCAACAGTCCTGACATTTTGACTAGCTCACTGCAGACCTAGTTGAGTACTTGGTGGATTTCTCCTTGGCCCCGTTTCCCTTCCTCCCACCCCAGAGACAAACACTGTCCCAAACCTTCATACTTTCATACTTCTTCTCTGGACACCTGCATCTTTCAACAGTAAGTACAGCCATCCTGCATGTTTTTAAACTTGAAGTAAATGGGAGCACACTATATGTTCTGCAGCTTGCTCTTTTTTTTTTTTTTTCAATTGAGCATTAGATTTCAGCAACATAGGTCTGGTCCATTCGTTTTAACTGCACTGAGGTATAATGTTTCATGGACAGACCACCAAATGTTTTATCTATCCTACTGTTGAAGAATTAGGTTGCTTCTCATTTTACGCTATTATAAACAATGCTTCAGTGAGTGTTCTTATACATTTCCTATACTAACATGCCAAAGTTTCTCTAAGATAGAATTTTTTTTCAAACTGTTTTGTGTATACCCACCATTAAAGATACACTTTACATGGACACCCAGCACGTGGGTTACAACTGTGGTGTGTACACATAGATGTGTAATAAAAGTTTCTCAAAATAATACCCTTATTTTCTATTTAGTTACAATCAGTTTAGTGTGGTCTAAAAAAAAAAAAAAAAAAAAGGTACTGGTTACAATATACCGAAGTGATCTTCTGACCCATCTCCATGAAAAATTGGATAAACACTGTTCTGGGACACGTGGAATTGCTGGGTCATACGTTATACCCAGTTTCAAATTGAGGAATTTATGTCTTTGTGAGTTCATGTTAGGCACTGAAATGGAGAGTTGCATTCTAGCTAAAGAAGGAGGCTTTCTAGCATTCTACAGGGAGGCTTTTAGGTCATTTCCTGTGTCCTGTGGCTGGAAATGGAAGTCCTGTTTTAAGTCTCTGAGCTTTAATTTTTCACCTGTCACAAGATGCCAAAACAAAACAGAAAAAATACTAGACTCTTCAGTATTTTGCAGACGGCTTTCTCTTCAACTCCCAGGTCCTGGGGAAGACTTCGGGGTCTGCCACAAAGTGTGTAAGTTGGAGGTAAGGTTAGAGCAGGGAAGGGGACAGAATGAGTAGATGGAATCCTGGGCTTTTCCCCACAGTTCCTTCCAAAGGATTCCATGTTAGTATTTCTCCATTGTATTTCCATTAGATTTAATTTGTAAAAAAAAAAAAAAAAAAAAAAAAAATGTGCAGCTTGAAAATATTCATAAACTATGGGTTTAGATGTTCTCCAAGGCTCTTTCCAGATCTACACTTCAATGAAAATAACTTTTGAGTCTCTGGACATTTAAACTTGCATCCAGAACCAAAGAACGTGGCGGTTTAGGGGGTAGGGCTCTGGCAAGCAGGGCTGGCCCACCTAAGAGTCGGCCTGTCCCTCCCGCCACGGTGGGAGCTGACATGGACAGGGGCCTGTCAGTGCTGAAGGGCAGTGAGCTCGGGATACTCTCCAGCTGGGGCCACCACCTTGGGGACAGCCATTTCTGTTCTGTCCTATGGGCTTCATCCACATGAGGCTGCTCTAAAAAAATCATTGTTTTCATCATGCTTGTTTATTCTGTGAATAAGGACCTAATATACATTTTTCTGAATGTCATTTCTGTCCCCCACAGACCGTTCCACATGCTCGCGATGAAGCTTCTTTGCTCAGCAGGGTACACACACAGTTAAACCATTCTGTTCACAGAGATGAAATTTTATTATCAGTTTAATGAAACTATTCAGCTCCTCTCAGGTTTATTTTTGCCTTCCCAAATATAGTAAGGTCATAAAAAGGAGAAAAAAACTGGTAGTGAGTTGGTAGTAAAGTGGCTTGGGGGTGGGCAGATGTTAATTTATGTGGAATCGCGGATTCCTTCCTTAATAGGCTTGCTTTCTGTCTTGCTCTCTGCACCTCCCCGGGTCTGGATGCCTGCCTCCTCTCAGATTGCAGCCCTTCTGTTCAATTTGTCCTGCTTGCACTTCATCCTCTTTAATCACTGTTTTCATCACATCACTCCCAGGCTCAGAAACCCTCCAGGGATCTTCATTTCCCACCACGCGAAGTCCAAATACAGCTGCCTGTTTCCGAGGCTTCTCCTAATCTATTCTTTCCTTACGTCTCTGGCTTTATTTCCTTTGCCAGATGTGGTTCTGGTTCCTGTGGCTTAGAGATAATGGAATTTTTGTATACACATCACCATCCGTCCCCCCACAACCTCCACCGAATTTGAGATCTGCATCATTTAAAAGATTTTATTTATTTATTCGAGAGAGAGAGAGCATGAGGCAGGAGGGGCAGAGGGAGAGGGAGAAGCAGGCTCCCAGATGAGCAGGGAGCCTGACATGGGGCTCAATCCCAGACCCTGGGATCATGACCTGAGCTGAAGGCAGACGTTTAACCGACTGAGTCACTCAAGCGCCCCTGCATCATTTTTCTCAAGTTCAGCCTAGTTGCCTTAAACAAGAGCACACATACCGGCAAGGATTGCTTCCCTCATCCATAGGCGAGTCCCTTGCCCAGCAGGGTTGCAGGACTCTCTGGAGACAGAGGGGCAGGGAAGCAGTTTATGTCCCTCTGTCCCTCCATACCCTGGGAGAAGATGAGGCACTGAGAAAGGTGACTTTACTCACTAAAGTCCTTGCCGAAAAGCTCTGCGGGTTTGACAAGACGGGAAGAATGTACACAACTCAGAAGACAAATACGAAAGATACTAAATTTTCAAGACTGGTTCAAACCCTTGGAAAAAGGTCCACCCTGTATAAGGCAACATTCAGCAGGTCACTGAGCCCCAGAAAAGATGCTGTGGGGCTGGTAGAGGAGAGTCCTGAGAAGGCTTACCCACTGGGGCAGGCTTATCACATCTGCAAATACAGTTTCTTTTCAACTTTTTATTTATAGTGGTGTGTGTGTGTGTGTCTGTTTAGTGGCCGTGTCCTTTGTTTTTCTAGAATAATTTCCATAAGTCCTCATTCTTCCGTTTAGCAGCTGTGTGATTTGGGGCACGTTTCTTTATCCATAAAGTAGAAGTAATAATGGTACATAGTTTATGGCATTGTTGTGAACTGACTGAATGAGATCATGCATCTAGACCTTCTAGTAGGGAAGACAAACCTGTAAGTAGATGACGTCAGGTTTTTATTTTCATTTAATTTTTTAGAGATAGAGCATGCACGTGAGGGGGGAGGGGCAGAGGGAGAGAGAATCTTAAAATCTTAAGCATGCTCCATACCCAGTGCTGAACCCCATGAGGGGCGCGATCTCACAACCCTGAGGTGACCTGAGCCGAAATCAAGAGTCAGACATTCAACGGACTGAGCCACCCAGGTGTCCCACATCCTTCCAGTTTAGGGCTGGGCTGTCCAATATAGTCACCACTGACCACGTGTAGCTGCTGCGACTAAATTGAGATGTGTTCTCTATGTAGAACACACGTTGGATTTTTAAGACTTGGTTTGATAAGAGAATGTAAAATATCTAATAATAGCCAGTATAGTATTGATTACCTGTTGAAATTCTGAGTATACTGGGTTAAATAAAATATATTTTCTTATTGAAGTATAGTTGACACATGATCTTGCATTAATTTCAGGTGCACAACATAGTGGATTCAACAAGTCTGTGAATTATGCTGTGCTCACCACACATACAGCTTCCGTCCGTCCCCATAGGATGCTCTCTCACAATACCGCTGACTCCATTCCCCATGCTGTACCTTTTATCCTTGTGACATAGTCACTCCGTAACTGGAAGCCGGTGCCTCCCCCTCCCCCGCACCCATTTTGCCCATCCCCCTACCACCCTGCCCTCTGGCAACCATCAGTTTGTTCCCTCTATTTATGGGACTGTTTCTGCTGTTTGTTTATTCCTTTCTTGTAGATTCCATATATAACTGAAATCATGGTATTTGTCTTTCTCTGACTTATCTCACTTAGCATAATACTCTCTAGGACCATCCATATTATTGCTATATCAATATACATACGTGTGCGTGCGCATGCACACAAGCACTACATTTTCTTTAGCCATTCATCTCAGTCGTCACTTGGATTGCTTCCATAACTTGGCTATGGTAAATAATGCTGCAGTAAACATAGGGGTACTTACATCTTTTCAAATTATTGTTTTCTTTTTCTTTGGGTAAATACCCAGCAGTGGAATTACTCGATCATATGGTGTTCTTATTTTTAATTTTTTGAGGAACCTCCATACTGTTTTCCCCAGTGGCTGCACCAATTCACATTCCCACCAACAGGGCACAAGTGTTCCTTATGCTACCCATCCTCACCAACACTTGCTATTTCTTGCCTTTTTGTTTCTAGCCATTCTGACAAGTATAAGGTGATACCTCATTGTGGTTTTGATTTGCATTTCCCTGATGACGAGTGCTGTTGAGCATCCTTTCACGTGTCTGTTGGTCATCTATATGTCATCTATGGAAATATGTTTCTTCATATCTTCTGCCCATTTTTAATCAGATTATTTGTTTTTTTGGTGCTGAGTTGCATAAGTGCTTATATTTTGGATATTAACCCTTATCAGATATATCATTTGCAAATAACTTCTCCCATTTAGTAGTTAGCCTTTCTGTTTTGTTAATGATTTCCCTTACTCTACAAAAGCTTTTTATTTTGGTGTAGTCACAATAGTTTCTGTTTTTGTTTCTCTTGCCTGAGGAGACACACCTAGAAAAATGTTGCGAAGGCCAATGTCAAAAAGATGACTGCCTATATTTTCTTCTAGGAGTTTTATGGTCTCTAGTCTCACATTTAGATCTTTAATCCATTTTGAGGTTTGTGTTTTGTTGGGGTTTTTTTTTGTATGATATAAGGAAGTGGTCCAGTGTCATTTTTTGCATGTAACTGTCCAGTTTTCCCAACACCATTTATTAGAGAGACTGTCTTTTCCTCATTGTCTATTCTTGCCTCCTTTGGTGTAAATTAATTGACCCTATAATAGTGGGTTTATTTCTGGGCTCTTTATTCTGTTCCACTGAGCGATGTGTCTGTTTTTGTGCCAGTACCATACTGTTTTAATACTAGAGCTTTGTAGGAGATCTTGAAATCTGGGATTGTGGTACCTCTTGGTTTGTTCTTCTTAAGATTGCTTTGGCTATTTGGGGTCTTTTGTGGTTCCATATAAATCTTAGTATTATTTGTTCTAGTTGTATGAAAAATGCTGTTGGTATTTTGATAGGGATTGCGCTGAATCTGTAGATTGCTTTGGGTAGTATGGACTACCCAAACCCATGAAGGTCAGTGATAGATAAACGGGTGTGAATGCAATCATGTATACTCTCCTAGGACCCGATGAATGAGAACGTATCAAAAGCTCTCACCTTCCTTTAGGATTCTCATTCATTAGGTCTATACTCTAGGGAGCAATTTTAGGCTGCTGTCCACTCTTTAGGACTATGGGCAGAGGGGAATATTGGTTCTTCCCATCCATGAGCATGGAATATCTTTCCACTTGTTTGTGTCATCAATTTTTTCATCAATGTTTTCTAATTTGCAGAGTATAGGTTTTTACTTCCTGGTTAAATTTATTCCTAGGTATTTTATCTTGCTGTTGCAATTGTAAATGGAATTATTTTCTTAATTTCACTCTTTGCTACCTCTTTATTAGTGTACAGAAATGCAACTGATTTCTAGATATTTGTATCCTGCAACTTTATAGAATTCTTTTAATAGTTTCTTAGTGGCATCTTTAGGGTTTTCTATGTATAGTGTCGTGTCATCTAGAAATAGTGACTGTTTAACTTCTTCCTTACCAAAAAAAAAATTAATTTCACCTGTTTCCTTTTAATTTTTAAAAACTGTACTACTAGAAAACTTAAATTTATGTGGCTCCTGTTTTATTTCTATTGGACAACGCTGGTCTCCGGTGATACAGGGTGCCGTGGGAACCTAGAGGGGCAACATGTCATCCAACCTGGAGGTGAAGGAGTGCTGCCTGGAGGAGTGGATTCATCCCGAGCTGAGTCTTAAAGGCGGTGCAGAGGTTATCCCGGTAAGGGCACATCTTGAGGATATTCTGGATTGGGGTAACAGGAAAACCAGGGAAAGTGTGGTGTTGGGGAGGAGCCCTAAAAGGCAGTTGGTTGTTCCCCGGCCTAACATATTATGGGTTGGGGACTAGAACATCTTCCAGTCCCCAAACATTTAATATCCAGTAGTCATTAAATGCCCTGGTTCTTGTCTTATGCATGAGGTCTGGTTATGTTTCCACTCTTTGTTTGAGGTTTTGGACTATCAGCTATTGAAAGTTGGAAGTTTATGTCTCTACAAGAATAAGACCATCCTGGAAGATAGGACTAATGCATTCACATATGCTGCTTGGAAGGCAGAATGCCATTTTCCCTTTTGCACATAGTCCTAGAGAGTGGATAGCAGCCTAAAATTGCTCCCTAGAGTATAGACCTAATGAATGAGAAACCTAGAGGAAGGTGAGAGCTTTTGATATGTTCTCATTTGTCAGGTCCAAGGAGAGTATACATGACTGCATTCACACCCATTTATCACTGACCTTTAATGAGAGACTACTTCTCACCAATAAGGAATACAGTTGACCTTTGAACAGCACAGGTTTAAACTGCACTGGTCCACTTATATGCAGATTTGTTTACAAGACAGTGCTGTAAATGTATTTGCTCTTAACCTTTTAACATTTTCTCTACCTTGCCTTAAGGATACAGTATATAATACATATAACATATAAAATATGTGTTGACTATTTATGTTATCAATCAGTCAGGCTTCCAGGCTATCAGTGAAGTTTTGGGGCGTCAAATTATACATGGATTTCAACTGTGGAGAGTTGGGCCCTTGACCCATTGTTCAAGGGCCCACTGTAGAATCATTTATCAGATGATATTAATTTGGAAGCTCATCATATCCATTCTATCCCAAATCACTCTCAGGTCTTCTGCCTTTAGGAACTGATTATTAAACGGATATTTAGTAGGTTATGCAAGATGAAAGAGGAGTGGCGAGGAGATGGTGCAAACCTAAGTGGTTGGAGAAGCTGGAGAGTGAAACGACATCTTCAAAGTCTGTTTCTCACTCCTTAATGTACACATGACTCATGCAGCAATCCTGTGAAGATGCCACTTCTAATCCATTAGGTCTAAGGGTGGGAGCAACAATCTGTATTTTTATCCAGCTTCCGGGTGATGTCAGTGCTGCTGGTCCATGGACCTCAGTTTGAGCTACAAGGTCTTCAGAGTCGGTTTAGTACAGTTCTTACCACAGCAGGAATCTACATTGCAACAGCCCTGATAAGTCTTTAGAAGCCTCTGAGGGAAGCTCTATCATCTCCTTTATGCTTCGCCTCCTCCTCCTTTGTGGAGCGAGTCTAATTGTTGGAACAGTTTTTCTTGTCCCTAGATGCTATCTGGGAAATTTCTGTGCATTGGTCCTTGTTCTATTTTTGGAACCCCTGAGATAATGAACCTGATCTCTCTCATGACAGCCATGTGGAAATTTGAAGAGCATTTTCATATTTCCCTTAATTCTTCTTTTCAGTAGACTAAATCTCCTCCTCTCCTTTGGCTGTTAATGATAGGATCCTCTGGCCTGTCCTGGGAATCTGTGCTTTAAGTGTGCCTCTCCTAGTCAAGCACAGCATTCCAAGCTTTGTCTGAATGTCAGAGAGTAAAATGGGCCTGTTACCTACTTGGCTGTTGATTCTCTACTTCTGCCAGAGTCCTCAGTCATCTTGGCATGTTGGCTACTCTTTGGGTCTCAGTGCTTCGGAGCCCCTTAGTGGACTGAGCTAGAGAAATGTATGTATGCTTATGTGTACATTTATGTCCATGTGATTTTCTTATTTGTCCAACCATCCATCCATCTATAGAAAATGCTGAGTTTATAGTGATACTTTTACTCCAACCGCCTAGGTTTATTCTAGTTTTCTCCTTCTCCACATTGATAACTCCCTTCCCAAGGAATAAAAAAACCTGCCTTCTGTGATCTTGAAGATAGTTACCTGTGTGATCAAACTCTTGGGTAAAACCAGTCTTCGGTCCACCACCACTCCCCTCTCTGCCTGCATGCTATGTTCACGCCACTCAAGTTCCAACACACTCCCACTTCTTCTGGGACCCAGCTAATAGCTTTTGGGATAAATTATTTGGGAAGGGATGCGAAGGGGGATAGAATTAGGAGGAGGAGAAAGTTGTTTTTCTCTTTTGACTTCTAATTTAGTGAATTATACTATCAGGTTTTCGAACAGTGACTCATCGTTGGACCTTCACATTGTGCCCTGCTTTGACTTTTCTACTCTTTCATTTAAGATTTCTTGGTAAATTCATTTATTTTGCTGCCATGAAAAGGCTTTGTAATGCTAGAAATTTTCTTAGACATTCCCTGAAATTCATCCTCTTTGATTTCTACAGGGGGAATACAAAGCTTTTCCTGACTTCTGTGGATTTCTCCAGAGCCTTTGCTTTTGGAAATGCTACCAGAATGATGGTGCATTTTTAGTGGTGGAAATTACTGATAGGTCTCAAAAGCAAGGAATCAGAGACTATCTGTCTGCTTTCCAGTGGTGTTGTGTAACTTTCACCAAAGCCACACCAGTATTTATAATACCCTAATGAGTTTTTTTCATAGAAACAGAACTAAGATTCCTAACATTTCCTGAAATTTCGGGGAAAAAAAAAAGAATTCAACTAGATGCCCATTTGTTAGCCCAACACTGGAAGGTATCAGCCTTAAAGAATAATCCGTGAGTAAATCAATACCAATACAACTATCCTTCATCTCTTCATATCTAGCCTGCCCCCAAAGATTTTCTTGGAACTCACAAGGAGGTTAATTGAAAAGATAAATCTGCTCTGGAAAGCATTTGCATTTTAAACAGAGATGGAATTTGGGGAAGTACCATGTAGACATTTATCATTCTACAAATCATAATTATTGTCAGTGACCCGAAACCTGGAGCAGGTTATGATGGTTAAATGATGTCCGTAGTTTTGCTCTTTGGGAAAACCTTTGTCCCCCACCTGATCATTACCACATTGCCTTGGGTCTTTTAGGCCTAAAGTGCATACGTTGCTTATATTTATCTGAGTAGTTAATTTTGGAGGCAACCATTTTGCAGCTATGATCTCCTTCCTCTGACAGATAAGGCCTGGATTGCTCTCCTTTTTATATTTCATTATTCACACTTTCTTCCCCATCTCCCACCAACCCTCCCACCATTTCTATTTAAGGAAGATATTTATTATGTATGTAGATTTCTCCAAAAAAGATCTACCTATGCCACATGCACACGCACACATATACCCACAGTACATGTGCACTTCTCTGTATTTTTTTTTTTTTTCCTTGACTAGGTCACTCCTAAAAAAAACATCTGAGTATGACAAAAGCTGGTAACAGATAAGGAGGATGATACTTTTTGGTTGTGAGGTTTGAATTAATTTTCACCATGCTAAGTTGACTGCTGGGGAACTGTGCCTCCCTGTGAATTGCACACTTCAGCTGGGTCACTGGCTCTGGTCACCCACAGAGAGAGTAATTATCCCAATAAGGAAATGCCTGAAAACAAAGAATAAATAGAAGTTGCATTTTAGAAGCATGCTCGTTCCTAAAACTGGTAGGTCCCATTCGTTTTAGAGGTGCCTCAGCGGGAATACTGTCTGAGGCTGTGATTAGAACATTCATTCATTCATTCGACAAACATTTATTGAGAGCCTTCCAAGTGCTGGGCACTGTCCCAGGTGCTGGAGAGGTATTAATAAGCAAAGAGAAATATGGTCCCTGATGGTAAATTTAACAACTGGTTTTCCCCAAAGCAAAAGCTCTCATTTTTCATATTTGCCAATGTAAATATGAAAAATCAGAACTAAAATATTCCCACCATAGCCAATGTCAAGCTACCCATGTTCCTCATTGCCTGGCACATAGAAACGCAAACAAACATCATCATATCTTGATCATAATTAGCATCATTAAGCTTGATTTGGCGACATAATAAAAAACTCATGACCTACCGGGGGAAAAGTCTTAAGATGGGCCAAGCGTATATGTGTGGAGAAGGGTCTGAACATTGGATTTGGTATGACAACCTCGGAAAGGTGTAGGATGTTCCTTTTTCTTTTTTACTGAAAAATCTGTAAAATGTGAATTTTAATGAGTATGTATTTTATAACTTTTAAAGAATTTACAGTGTCCAAGTGGAACGCGCATAGCTTTCACCTGATGTGGGCCCAATTGTGACCAAATGCATAGTGGATACAGGGCAGTTATGAGAATCATTGCTAAATGATCGTTAAATTGTTTTCCTGGTGAAAAGTGACTTAAAGTATTGACAGAAGGTAAGTATTCCAATTGCTGTAGAACAAATCACCCAAAACAGTAGCTTCAGACAATGATCATGTTTATTTTGCTCACAGGTTTGCAATTTTGATGGAGCATGGTGGGGACATTGTGTCCTTCTCCTTGGCATCAGGTGGGGTGAAGAAATAGAATTGGAAGACTGAAGAGTAGAATTACCTGAAGGGGCACTCATGTGTTGGCAGTAGATGCTGGCTGTGGGCTGCGACCGCCAGGGGGCTGTGGTTGCAGTACCTCCATGTGGCCCGGCCGCATGGCTGCTTGTCTCCCAAAGGTGAGTGTCCCAAAAGAGAGCCAGGTTCAAGCACTGTCAGTTTTTATGCCCTAAACTTGGAAGTCACACAACATCTTTTCTCCAAGTTCTTAAGGTAGTCACAAAGCATCATCCAAGTCCAAGAAGAAAATTAGACTCTACCTCTCTTGGTTGGCAAGTTCTGCAAGAATGTAGGAACTGGAATATCAATGTGGCCAGTTTTGGAACCGACAACCTGCTCCAAGAAATTCTCTCTGTTTCGATGTTACGTGCACCCCACATCTGCAGAGAAAACATGGAAAGTTAGCCAGATTGTCTCAGTTGCCCCGTTGAATGTGAGTATTGCAACTTCATTCCAAAAGAAATGCATTGTAAAAGTTGTAAATTCTTTTTTTTTTTTTTTAAAGATTTTATTTATTTATTTGACAGAGAGAGACAGTGAGAGCAGGAACACAAGCAGGGGGAGTGGGAGAGGGAGAAGCAGGGAGCCCGATGTGGGACTCGATCCCAGGATCCTGGGATCATGACCCGAGCCGAAGGCAGACGCTTAACAACTGAGCCACCCAGGAGCCCTAAAAGTTGTAAATTCTCATGTGGGAAACCCAGCAAAGGTTAGCATTGTATTTCCCATGCCTAGCAAGCCATGGTTTTTAAATTAATTTCCATGTGGACTGTCAAATTTATCTTAACGGCAAAGCAAATGGACTCATTACAAAGATGGTGGGAGTCTAACCTTGGCTTCGATGGACTCTGAGTTTGTATTTTTGTCTCTAAGCTTACTTCTCAAATGCAAACAAAGCACAGAAAGGAGATTCATGAAAATGAACGTTTTTCAAAGGAATTTCAGATATTCTGCTTAATGCATATAGGTGCCCTTCTTATTACCTGCCAGCCACAGAATACACAAGGCTATGTTGAACTTGATGTGGTGGTTGAGAGTCCAGTGCCTTCCTCCTCTTATTTCCTTATTAGGGTTTGAGTCAGTTCATTCATTTGTATCCACAACGTCCCTTAGTTCCCACTGGAGCATGCATAAATAGAACATATTAACAGGAGACTAATCACCAGATATGTATGGATTACCCGTAGAGTAGCACTTAGCGAATTGTCAGAAAATATCCAACTAATGCAGTCTACTATGGATTGGAATCTTCCTCTACGGTATGAATTGGTAGCCCCAAACCAATTGTAAATTAGATGTGCAGGGATTCTCATTTTTAGAGCTATTATTACTGGAAGTTTATATTTCTTTGAACATATCCAAGTTCTTTCCTTATTGAAGAAGATAAGGTCATTGTGTAGCAGGGGTCTCAAAAACCAAGCTCTTTTGGAAATTGACACGTAAAACAAAATGATTATTCATGGTTGGATAAATCAAGTTGAATTTGAACAAAGTTCTGTCCCCAAATATTTTCTTGTTCAGGCTGAAGACAACATATTGTTTTTCAGAAATTTGTTGAAATTTTGAGCCGCCCTTTTTCTCCCATAACTACAATGCCAAAAGAGCGAAATGAGTAAACTGACTGCCAGTATTGTCCCTGCCTCAGTGGAATTCAAATATTGTGTGTCCAGATATTTCTGTTCTTTGACGTATACTTGTAAGGAATACTTGCTGATATCCCCAGCTCAGACAGTTAGTTAGCCTGGTGGTTCTTCACTTCACCTAGGCAGCTTTTACACAACTAACTAATTCTTGGGGCTCACTTTCCAAAGAACAGGCCAAGATGAAGCCAAGGAGTGTATATTCTTTAGGAGTTCCCCTTATGATTCTGGGAATCAGCCCCGCCTTGGGAACAACGGACCTAGAGCATTTGCTAACTCCTAAAATTTTTGTGAAGAAGTTTTGCCTTGATAGAAGTTTCTGTGGCTCAGGACAAAATGGTGTTATGATTCCATTTCTGTCCCTTGGTAAACATTTTACAGTAGAAACTCAGGTTTACACTAAACTTTTTTATATTGACTCACTTTGTAGTAGAAGCTAGAACTTTGAAAAAGAGGTAGGGAAAAGAATTCCAGTTCATTTCCCTCTTGAGCTTTGTTTTTAGACCAGAATTTTTGTATATTTAAATGTTGGATGTAATGATGGTAATGATTGTCATTATTTGCTAAATTTTTGTAGATATCCCAGGTCCCTCCAGCTAGAACTCATGAAATAAACAATTACAAACTAAAGTGGCAATTACTGGATAGAGCCACAAAGAATAAATAAGTTTGCCAGGGCGCCTGGGTGACTCAGTTGTTTGGGCATCTGCCTTGGGCTCAGGTCATGATCTCAGGGTCCTGGGATTGAGCCCCACATCGGGCTCCCTGCTCAGTGGGGAGTCTGCTTCTCTCTCTGCCTCTCCCCTGGCTTGTACATGTTCTCCCACAAATAAATAAATGAAATCTTTAAAAAAAAAAAAAAAGGTTTCCACAGGTAGAGGAGTAGATAAAAGATATTTCCAGGTAGAGGGAACATAATAAAGGCACAGATGCTTGAAGTTGCTTGGCCTACTCAAGGATGGGTGAATAGCTCAGTGTAGCCAGGATCCAATACATATATGGGAGATATCTATGGCTTGAAATATTCGGTCCTCGGTGATGGAAGCAAAGAATTCTCCCTTAAGTTCTGTTTCCAATTGCCTGGAGTGGCTTTTTGAAGAAATATTCTGAGGATGCCTCTGACTCTGGGACTGATTAGGGCTCAGAAGAAGGGGCAACAGTACCCAGGCCACATCTTTTCTCTTTCACACCCTCTCTTAGTTTGGCGCATATATATATATATTCAATGTCTTTGTCCTGCACTTGATTCTCATTGGGCTATCTTTGACAAGGGAGTTTTGCTTTTGGTTGCCATTTTAACCCTAGTGGTGAGTACTGCGGCAGGACTCTGCTGGAAACTATGGAAGTAGTAAGAACTAGGTGAAATACAACACAGTGTTCACTTCCTGAGTTTCTGAATCAGTGATCCAGTCAAAGGAATGACTATTAATCTGATTGGCTGTATGGATTTCCATTTAAAAGCTGTTGGAGCACAAGCATATTCTTTTCCAGAAGAAAAAGAGATAAAGTAGAAATTAGATCCTACTTCAATGTTGACCAAGAAAGTTTGCACTATCAAAGCCCCTGCATTATATGTAACTTTTGATTGGTGAATAATTTTTCAATTTAGTAGTTTTTCCAGAAACCAATCCAAGTACTTTACATGCTTCTAAGAATTTTAAAAATGTGTACTGACCTGCTCAAAACTGTAATTTATGTGAAACCCCTTTTTGTTGTTCCCATTTTTAATTATACCTAATAATCTCAGTGGGACTATATATATATATGTAGGCTTTCCATTAGTAGCACTTAAAGATTTTATATTTAATTGGCATGTTTTTTTCAATTCTAGGACTTTCTTGGGGGGCACATTTTAGCACTCTAAAATCAGGAGGTGTACACTGTCATGTCTATAACCATCTCTCATAGCATTTCCGTCCCTTCCAACTCTCACCTTCCATTCCCTCTCCCTGCTCCTAGTTATTAATTCTGTGCTGCTTGTTGGCCATTTTAGAATAGGGGAAACAGGGAAAGTGCATGCACGGAGGATGGATGATGCTTTCTGATGTTGCAAAAACAAGAGAATAAGAAGGTGATAACTAAGATAGATGTGTCCCTCTTCCTCTTCGTTTGGAATGTGGCTCTGTGGAAACTGGAAGTTTGACATGACTCTTCCCCAGTGTCTTAAGGTACCCGATATATCTTTCATGTTCCTTTAACTACTGTATCCAACATTTTAAAATTATTTTGGTTTAGTAAGGTAATAATGTAAATTGGTTATTGGTGCTGGAGTGAACAATTTTACTTCTACCTAGAGATTAAGTTAAAAACCTTAGAATGTCAATCTACAGGGAGTGTTAAAGGTTTTCCAGTTCAGCCAAGGCTTTGGGAATGGGGCCTTGTCCTCGAAGAACCTTCTCCTTGCTTTTAGGTCTACAGGCTGAGCTTGGTCATCCCTCATGGTGATGCTTATGGCAAGTTCTTAAACAAACACTTCCTGCCCAATTATTTTGATCTTAAAATAGCAGTCTTCAAGCCAACCTAAATCTTCTAGTTGCCGCAGACAGATAAGTTCTGTAAGGCTCAGCAAAACACGAGAGATATTTGGGGGGTCACACTGCAGTTCAAGCCTCAGTACTACCACCTTTTAGATTTGTGACCTGTCCCGTTACTCAACACCTCTGAACCTTATTCATTTATTCAAGCCATGCAGAAAATAATCACTGTAAATGAGGCTTACACATTTAGAATGTGTCAGCACTAGCCTGGATGCTGGGCATATAGTGCTAAACAGACATAGCTCCTGCTCCCAAAGAACCCTGCTCATGAGAATATACAAGGAAGAGTTGTATTTACAATCCAGAAGCTAGGTTCTCCCATAGGGAGAGCCCAGGTAATGGGGTACACTTTTGGAGAAAATACTTCAAAGCTGAGACAGTGAGTGCCTTAACTTTCTTCCCTGCAAAATGGGGACACCCCTACCTTGCTGAGTTATAGTGAGGAAACAGACAATGAGTGTAACCTCCCAAAGCTGTGCCCAACAGTTCGTTTTGGGGCCAGAAAACATATATTGAATAGCGACTGTCCTAAGCACTGGGGATTCAAACACGAATAGGGGGCTGTCCCCAACCTCATGGGTCTCCTAGGCTAGAAGTTGAGCCCTGGCTCCCGAGGCTGCCCTATTACTGCTCTCGTCCCACTCGCCTTATTCAAGTGTCTCAATCTCAAGAGCACCAGCTTAGGAATGCTTCTCTATTGTCCACTGTTGCACGTTCAGTGCTTGCAGTTCCTAGTGGACCTTTGCTACTCACCCTGTGCCCTGCAGCAGATGCAGCCGGCGCCCTGCCTTATCATCTCTCTTATCTCTCCAGCTCCCACCTGTCCGACTTGCAACAGTCCGCTCCTGCATGCATTTGCCTGACGGTCTGCTCTGGCTTGCACGGGCCACTCGGGCCACACCTGTGCAAGGGAGCTTCCGAGCGATGGGGAATTAAGTCCCACCCCAGCTGCTCCACGTCCTTCACCCTCTGAGGCATTACTTCTAGTTACCCCATGGCGATAACTCAGTTGATAATTTACCCTCCATTGGCTGTTTTGCCTTCCTGATCTTACTTGCCCCACTTCTTCACCACTGTGATGTCACCACTGTGTGTGTTGGTTCCCCCCAACTCCCAAATAAACCACTTACATTTGAATCCTTGTCTAAATGGCTGTCCAAACTAAATTGTCCACTCAGCATCCAAGTCCTTATCTTATATTTAAATTATCCCGCTGCCTGTACAGAGCCCATCTCTCATGATGGGAACCGAAAAGGTCAAGTACACTTGCAGCCACAGGTGGGTACCTGACCCGTACTGTGCCAATCAGATACACCCACTCCACTCCCTTCAATTGGAAGCTCCTGTCATGAAGGAGGAAATGCCCGGAATTGATTCTTTTGCCGGATGGTAGCAGAGACAACAATTTGAATGTGAGCGTCCAGCGTCCAAGTGTTGGTGGTGCATACGGTGTGCCCCCCGCCACCCCCTGCATAGAGCATGGCTTCCTTGAACAGTTCTAATGGGATAGTTTTGAGCATTGCTCTTTCCCTTGTTGTACTCTGAGCCTCTTCTCCTTTTGTCCTTTCAGAGATTCCTTGGTCTCCCCACTATCTTTTGTGATGAATTCCTTTCCTGCCAACACGTCAGGTTTGGTTCCTATAACTTGTACCTAAGAAGATAGAGCCAGGAAAACAGTCCTCTACCTCTTCCAAGCCAATGGGGTTTAATACAAAAGGGTATAGAAAAGCTGGAAAGCCCAACAGGAAGCAATGAGGTAACCCACAGATCACTAACACCTGGAAGCTGCCATCACCCTAAGGGCTGGAGGGACAGTGGAGGAAGGGAGTGCATTGTCTGGCAGGAGCTAGAACCACGTTAGGGGGGCTGCCTGGAGAGGTCACCAGTTGGGGTCCAGGACCCGAAGTTCCCCAGGAAGCGGGGGGGGAGAGAATGGAAGCAGCGTCTGGTTTTTCCTTCTCCCCCCAATCCCTTGAGTGGGATTTCATTCTCAGGGGGTGCCTTGGTGTTTCTATGACCCAAGCAAGGGGTCCCTACCCCTTTATCACATGGTTTCTTCTTGACCCAGCTGGAAATATGATCGCCTCGAGGCCTATCACAAAGAAGCATTTTTAATCTCACCTCTACTGCTCATTAGCCAGACGCTAGAGGGCAAGGGAGCCTATATATGTGGAGCATAACTGGGAAAGAGCCAGAAATAGACCTGAATGCCAACAGGCAGTTGACATGCACAAGTAATGGGAGCTCCCATACTTTTTGGCTGAATGAACAAAGAGAATAGCCAAGGAGGGAGCTGGGACCAGACCCTTGTGTTATACCAACTCTTAAAGGATGGGGGAATTAGACTGCCCCTAAGGAGATGCAGTCAGAGAGCTAGGAGGAAACCGAGGCAGGAATAGTGTCCTGTATGGCACAGCTCTGCCATCATATGTGCCAGACTCCTAACTGGATTTCCACCAAATAGACCTCTGAATTATTCATTGAGTCTAGACAGGAGACTCAGAGTGCTTATCCATGAGCTTTGGGTATCATCGCTTCTAATGCAGGCTATTCCCTGGGTAACTGGAGTTATTAAGTGAGGATAACAGTGCTTGCCAACTTTCACTGGGCAAGGTGAGAAGCAACGCATAATGGAGAATTTTAAATACTTGGCAAGAGAGAGAAACCTGTCACAGCAGGAGCCTTAATTGATAAAGTAGAGATAAGTGCATTCACTCTCACAGCTGGAAATTACAGGACTATCTTACATGACTTCCATGAATAGATGGATTGCAACATCTTTGTTAGCGGCGGCACAGAAGAGAAAACAAAGCTCTGGGCTTGGATTTATGAGAAGGGACATGGTGTAATGGACAGAGCATCAATTTCAGATTCAGGGGAAACTCATTTTTAATCTCACCTCTACTGCTCATTAGCCTTGTGATTTTAGACATATTTTCAACTGCGCTTCAGTCTCTTCATGTTTAGAATTGATTCTGTGCCGGGCATTGTGCTGGAATAATAACTTGCCCACATAAGGGGCACTTCATAAATATTTGTTTCCATTCTCAATCTCCCTTTTTACCTTAGCACTAGCCTCTAGGAAAGAAAAGGTGAGAAAGCAAACGAAAATTCTTTCTACAAAAAATGGCTGGCGTGAATCAGTTTTATAGGGAAGTGCTTGAAGGAATTAAAAACCAACTCTCACACCTCCTGCATATTGTTGAAAGTGCCAAAATCCCCATGGATTTTGGGGACCCGAAATTATACATCCAAGGCTGCTTACTCAGAATTTCAGATGGTCTAAAAAAAAAAAATTTATCTGTATGGATTTTGTTTCTTAAAAAAAATCCTTGCTTCCCATGGATGCCATAAAAAGTGTGTTCACATATTTTGAGTGGGATTTCATTCTCAGGGGGTGCCTTGGTGTTTCTATGACCCAAGCAAGGGGTCCCTACCCCTTTATCACATGGTTTCTTCTTGACCCAGCTGGAAATATGATCGCCTCGAGGCCTATCACAAAGAAGCGGGGCCTCTGCTATGGGTCAGCAGCATCAGGAAGTGTTGCCAAGATACAATACATAACACAAGACCCCCAGGTCTCCCTCTGGGTTTCTGGAGCAGCGGTCTTTGGCTCAGCTGTGGAAATTTCAGTTTGGTCATTGAAATCCAAACACACCTGTCCTCCAGACAGGAAAACGGCTAATAAAGGGAATTCTTCCTTGCTGGCTAGTCTTGCGGTTTTATTCAGCCCTTAAAGACAGTGTGGAGGCTGAGTACCACAAAGCAGCCTAGCCAGGGATGGAAGGAAGTCCCTGGGATGGTCCCTGAGGTAGAAAAGCACCAGCCAGCATGGATACCTGGGGGCTGCAGTTAGGGCACTCAGAGCTTGCCTTGGTTTGAAACATCAGATGGAGCTCAGACAAAATCAGGCCTCACTTAAACTTTATCCTTGTGCGGACAACCCGCGTGCCTTCTCTCTCTCCGCAGGCTGTTCTTTGGCACAATGCCTTTTATCTGTTTAATTTCAGAGCATGACAGGGGTATTTATCCCTATGTCAGTCATAGGCCTTTAAATATCATTTGTCATGACTTTGTTTTAGAAAATAAGATTTCCAACCAAAATTTGTTACTATTTTTTTTAAAAGGACTGGCTGTAGTATCAAGCCAAACTTAACCCATGTCCTAGGTGGTGGAGATCAAAAAGAAAATGGGTAAGTTGCCTCAGCAGGCCCCTTACCAGATAGAAAAAAAAAAAGGCTTTTCCAGGGTAAGGGAGACTCATGTCCTGGGACTGTGGAATGAAACGCTCACAGAGGGTAGCTTTTCTCTTGCATTGCTCCCCAACGGTGCAAACTCATAATGTGTAGTGCCACGGACCCTAACCTTGAGGCCCCTGTCAGAAGTCGGTGCTCTGGAATTACTATAAAAGCACCTGGTCCTCCTGTGTTTCCTTTTAAAAAAATTTTTTTAAATTTATTCATTTATGGTACCCAATGGCCATAGTTAACCACATCCTGTGCTTTGAGGAGTGATGTAAATGTATTTAGCCCTTCGTTTTAATATTTCCGTATTCTAAATAGAATGCTACCTCTGTTCACATTCTATTATGGTAGATAAAGTTATGTCTTGTATATCTGTTTACCATTCCTCCATCCTTCCAGTTTGTCACATTACAATACAATATTTGTATTATATGACAATGGAATAGTCACTGTTGAGCCAAGGACCCTATTACCATGTTTCCCTTCTTATCCAGTTATTATTTTCCATAGAGCTGAGAATTTGGTCATTTTTTTTTTTAAATGCCTTTAGTTTTCTCCATACATGGTCTTTTCCGTGCCTCCAAAAGCATAATATCCAAGGCACTGTTTTTTTGTTTGTTTGTTTTAACACACTAAGTATAGTAACTGACTTATTTTGCACAGGAACTCAGTGAGGTATGTACATTATGATCCATCTCCTAATTGGGAAATGTGAAGCATGGAGGGTAATTGACTAGCATGGTGAGATCCTAAATGGCAGAGTCAGTACTTGAAGCAGGGCCCTTGGGCTCCTGCAGCTCCTCTCCCAAGCAACACAGCCCTTGATGTAACTTTCTACACCAGCAAATCTACCAGATAATTCATTGGAAACTTTCTGGAAAGCTTTTTCTGCTGTATGTCCCCTGTCATCTCGTTTCGCCTAGATTGCGTGCTTTCTACCCCTACACCCACTGGTCATACTCGTCCAGGGGATTTCCTTCTCTCCCTCTGGGGTGGATTCCTGGTTTTCTGGATAGCATTCCTTCTTTCTTGGTTTACCTTAGAGCTTTGCGGGGAGCCATCCTCTAGAAGGCTTCTCAGACTATTTAGGTCTTAAATATAAAAAAAAAATGCATTCTGTCTAGATAGCACTAGGTACAGCGTTCATGGCCATTCTTACTCCTGATCATTTGTGTGTGAACTGTTTTTTCCCGTTATTGAATCTTAAAATGGTGATGGGTCTTCTCTCATGCATGGTGCTCAGGAGGCCTTTTCAGTCTGGACATACATATACTTCAGGCCCAGAAAATGTCCTTGTAATATTTCTCTTCCAAACCCTATTTTGTAGGGTATTGGGCCTACTGGACTGGCCTTCTGGTTTCCTCTATTTTTTTCCAAATCTTTTACAAATTTTATATTTTTTTAATATAATTTTAGCTCTTCTATTTAAATTTATAAGAACCCTTTCTTATCTTAATAATAATGTCTGCTTAATAGCATCCTGACCTTGTTTGGAGAAGAAATAGCTTATCTCTCTGAGGTCATTAAATACAGTTTAATCAAACTTTTCTTCTGAGTTTCCTTTCTTCCTTTCTTGTTTTGAGGCCCCTTACTTTTATGTTAGAGGCTTTCTTCAAATGTCAAGTGATCCTCAGCTTTTCTTCAGATTTTAACAGTTGGGGGAATAAATGCTGATTGGAAGATCTGTGTGAAGTTTCTAAATGTCCATACAGGTTTTTCTTTAAGCACATGAGGTATTTATTTGTGTAGCATTATACTGAAATTCAGTGTTAGATGTGGACGTTCCTAAAAAACCCTTCTGCCATTTCTGCAACTCGGACTCTACCTCCCTGCCATGTGGCTTAGCACCGTCTTCTCCTTTTCTTTCCCCCCTACTAAATTCTTAGACATTTTAACGTAGAGCAGTTTGGTTCATGCTGACCCATGTTCTCAGAGCGTTCTTTCTACCCCCAATCAAGCTTTACAGTGTTCCTAAATGAAGATAGTTCTATCAAAAAGAATTACTGTTCAATATGGGCCACAAACCCAAATATCAATTATGGAGTGAAAAACTCTAATACTTCTATGATAGCTATGGATAAACGACGTCTGGACTGGTGCCAACTTACATATAATACTTATTTCCTTATAATGTGTAATAATTACATTTAGATCCCTTCCACTTATTAAGATTATTACATTTATCTTGAAGTACCTTAATCTCCTTGTTGCAGTGACTCTGATAAAACTGCATGTTTAGTTATCTTCCTGATGAGTGTCCTTCAGATTTCCTATGTATTGGAAGTCCTGTCTGTTGCCTTTCGATGGAACTCTCTAGACCTCTTGGCAAGCTTACGGTTAAGGGCTCCTTCCCAAGCCCCTAAGTGCTGTAGAAACATAATAGTTGTAGATATACCTGGACACTTAAACATGATTTCTTTTACATGGAATCAACCCAGGGTAAGGCCAGGAAATAAAGAATTTGTTTTCTGCTTCTTAAAGCTTCCCTAGACACCACATTCTTCTGATTTTGTTTCTATCTCCTATGACACTCTTTCCATTCTCCTTTGGTCCACGTACTCAACTTGCCCCCTGGTGTAAGACTGCTTTGGGGTGCCATACTCACCCCTCCTCTACTAAATCTCTCTAGGGGATTTCCTCCAGCCCATGGTTTTATGCTGATCACTCCCAGATGTTTATCATTAACTATGTTGTATCCCTAGGACTCCTGAGTCTAGTTGCCAGCTTAAAATTTTCACATGCTTGGCATGACCAATACAGAACTTTTGAGCCACTGCTATCTGCCCACACACTAACCACCCCTTATATACCTCTTTCTTCCCATTTTGGAAGATGGCGCCAACATCTAGCCACTTGTTCAAGCGCAAATCTGACAATTATCCTCGATCCTTCTCTTTCACTCAACTTACAAAAGCCATTTACCTACACACTATTGATCCTACTCCAGCAAACACCTTGAATCTGTCCAGTTCTATGCATTTCTGTGACTCTCGCCTTAGACAAAGACATCATATTTCTTCTGAACTACCACACTGGCTTCTTACCTGGTATTTTGCGTCCAGTCTTGCACATAGCAATGGCAGTAAACTTGTTTGAACCATGAAGTAGATCAGATCATAAATTGGTTTAAAATCTTCCAAAAGTCTGTATGACTAAAGCACCATCCGTGCTCCGGCTGGTTCCTCACCACTCCAAGCTCATTCCCTCTCTAGAGTCTTTGCACTAGCTCTTCGGCCTCGAGTGAGTTTCTCTGTGATTCACACATGGCTCAGTCTTTCTTGTAATCTCATCTGAAATGTCACCTCCTCAGAGAATCCTTCCCTGGGCACCCACCCAGGGTACTCAATCATCTTTCGCATCAGCCTATTTTAATTCTGTGGATAACACTTATCACTATCTCGGATATTTTACATGTTATTGTCTGTTTATTGCCCGTGCCAGAATGTAAATTCCTTGAGAGCAATGACCTGATCAATCTCATTCAACTTAGGCAGATTAAAGGCCCTTTAGAAGCGAGAAAACTAGGGAGAGGAGCAACTTGCCACAGATCACGTAGAGAGCAGGCTATTTGGCCTATTGCTTTAAATGTGTTCATTGTCTTAATGACCTCTACTACCTCCCATAGCTACTATTTTTAATTATACTTAGTGGTTTATAATTATACAAAGTGGTTCCACCACTTTGAGCAGTTTTCTTCTTCTTCTAGGGTTTTACCTTCTCAGCAAGATCCCATTTGAGGGTTCTATGCCCAGAAGCCAACTCTGTGTTCTGTCACTGGTCATCTTTATCCTGAGGCAGTTACAAGCTTGGTTTATGAACTTTGAGAACTTTCTTTTCAGCTATTCTTTCCCATTGACCCACTAGAAACCCACCTTTTTGCCAAACCGGATACTTAAGAGTGTTCATGCATAGGGTGGAATTGTAAATCCACAGGGTAATTATGGTTTGGTGGAAAGAGCTTTGCCTGGGGAAACGGGGCTTTTCATCTATTTCTATGACCCAGGAGCTATCCGATCTTAAGTAAGCCCTTAACACTCTAAGCTTCAATTCCGTTGCCTGCCCAACTCTGCCATGAGCAGAGGAAAATTAAAACAACAATCCACTCTCCCTCTCTCCCACCTATTTGGAATAATACATATGAAAATTCACTTCACAGGGATTAAGTGAATTCATAAATAATCCAGTTAGTTGGATTAAATGAACTCATGAATATAAAAACATTTTGCTGATTGTAAAATGCACTACAGATGTAGGGGATTAAATGTAAGGGATTGCTCACAGGAATCCGTTCCTAATGCATTAAATATACGGCCATCAGTAAATATGATTGTTTAAAATCCTGGTTATAAGCCAAACTTTCAGAACAACAGTCTTCCTATCCTGTATGCTTTTGAATAATGATTTTTCTTAATGAAAGTATTGTGTACACAGTAACGAATCCAAATGGTATAAAATGAAAACTGAAAGTTCGCTCTCTCCTCAAACTTCACAAGTGTAATGCCCAGACCCAAGCAATTAATAACTAAAAATAGCAAGCTACGGTTAACAATAATACTTAACATCATAGCTTAGTACTTGACAATGCGTCTGACATTGTTATAAGCCCTTTATAGATTAACTCATTCTGATGCTCACAATAACCCTAGGGCTCAAGTATTACTGTTATCCTGCTTGTACGTGTGAGTGAACTGAGTCACAGGAACGAGAAGCTGTTTGCCCAGGGTCACATTCACACAGTCTGGCTCCAAAGGTCATGCTCCTAGGCACCTTTCCAAATGAGTCTATAGAGTAACCACAGAACATTCCATTGTATAATGTATCCTGGTACGATTTTTATAATCTCTCCTAAATTTTTCCGTATTCAAAACGAAGTGCACAACACAGAAAAATTAAGCCACCATGGGCCACCTGGTGCTTTTGCGTTTGTCCACGGCATACATTTCTCTAAGTGAAAAGCTGAAACTGTCTCAAGGGATACCACCAAACTGCCTTCCGCAATGAATAGTAATGTTCACCTGGAGTCTGCAAACCACCAGATTCACTGGGAGGACCTGTGAGTTTTATGTGCCTCTGTTTTCTTCTCTAATTGCTTTTAAAATCTGACTGCTCTGCTGTTTGACAAGGGATTTTACCACACAGTAAACACAACTTTTTGGGAAAAGCTCCTCACGTTCCCGTGGGCTGATGTCTCAGCTCCTGAGCAGGGGGTGAGCCAGCATCCGGAGACCTCTCTGCTTGTTCTGCCTGGTACCCTGAGGCTCTGGAAAAATTACTGTGAGGCTATTCACCTTGGCTCAGCCCGAGATCTATTCTGACAGATTTATTGGCTCTTAAACTTTTACCCAAGCAGAACCTCTAAACCAATATACGGTTTCACTCATTTGCACTCCAGGGAGAGAGAGAGCGCGCGCGGCAAGAAGGGGGAGGAAAGTCCACTCCTCTCTCATCCGCTTGCAAACTTGTAGGAAATGGAATTCATCATTTCTTTCCAATTTAGGTTCTTTTTTTGAACCAGAGTTTTCCTCAGTCCATGGGTATGTGGAAATACATTGGTGAAAGGAAAAGTAGTAAGCGCATTCAGTCAGCCACTACATCCCTGAGCTGTTTTTTAAAGGAAAATATTGAATGACAAACTGGCAGTTTTCCCCAGCTTCTGTAGGAATGGAGGGTGGAGAAAACGGCATCAATTTAAACAGGAGGGAATTTAGAGCATTAACGAAGAACATCTAAGGAAGATCACTAGTAGGATTATCCCTGTTTTCCTGCTGAGAAAACTAGAGCTTAGGGAGGGGTTAAATGACTCAGGCCAACGTCCTCAGGGCCGAAGCCGCAGTTCCAACTCTGGTTCCAGTGTCCAAGTCGTGTATCCTCTACTGCAGCGGTTGGGGGTCTCCAAACCTGACTGATAACGCTTTCTAATTCCATGTACTTAACATTGCTTTCCTAACATCTAGGTGCTACAGACACATGAAAATGCTGGATAAAATCCAATGAAACTATTTTACATATGGGGAAGGAAGAAAGCGAGAGAGAGACAAAGACTGAGAAGCAGAGAGACAAAACTCTTATGCGCCCAAAATAAAGAAGAACCTCATAATCGATGTGTAAGTACAGGAGTTGAGGCCAGAACAGAAGGTATCAGACGTGACCATAGGACCTAACAGCTAGGGGCTGGAGTTTTTTTATACATGGCCCTTGGGCCCAAGGAAGGTAAGGAGTTGGAACTGAAATTCACTTACAAAGCTAGGACCAAGGAAGACCGGCTCCCACTCTGTTAAGGTACCATAAAGCATTATTCACTTACTAAAGCTACTGGCAAATTTCTCACTGATCAGATATCTGGGTGAGGAAAATTTTCCACAATAAATGGCAATTTAAAGAAAATCTGTGCTATGCATAGGTGTATCATCCAAATTTTAGACCCCCCTCAGAGCAGAGGCACCCCAAGTGAAGATATTAATATATAATATACCATAAATATTTCTGACCAGTGAAATGTCTGCACTTCACTGAAGAATCAAATGTAAGACTTCTCTGAAGGATTACTACCACATCTTAAAGTACCCAAGCATTCCACAGGGAAACTATATCCTAACCGAAAAAAATGCTCACAAAGCACAAATTCAGGAAGCGGTCCACAAAATGGGAGAGTCGACAGATACATGTGGGACGAGTATAAATTTAAGTAAATTCACACTCATGAAAGAGATAAAGGGAGAAATAAAAATCCCTCATGAAAAGAAAAAAAAAATGGAAAAGAATTGGCAGTTATGACAACGCACTAGAACAATTCAAAATGAAACATTGTGAATAAAATTCAGCTCTGACCAGCTTTGAGGGCACAATGGCAAAGTTAAAGAGAGAAGTGATGACTTGGAGGATATGTTTGAGGAAATTACCCAGAGGGTGGCAGAGAGAGAGAAACAACAATGAAATCAAAAAGACAGGTTTGGAGGTATGGAGGATTAAATTAGAAGTTTGAATTTAGCTGTAATGGGATTTCAGAAAGTGAAATGGGAACAGGGCAGTGCTTTGCATGAAATGGCTGTGAATTGTCCAGAACTAAGAGAAATCCTGAGACCTCACGTGGAAGCAGCACACTGAATCCTGCACGTGATATGCAAATCTGGTAGATTCCTTTTATGAAAAGCAGACACTGAGGCAAACACTAGCTGAAGAGCCAATAGACAAAACAGATAACATAAAACGCAATCATCATTAGAATAGGGGACACATTAGCAAAATAGAGACGAGAAAACTAACCTGTCCTATCATCAGAATCACCTGAGAAGTACATGTAAACAGTGTTATGGTTTTACCCCAGATGCTTTGGATGGTGGTCAGGAGTCTGTGTTAAAAAACAAAACAAAACAAAATTTCTGGTGTGATCAAGTAGGTTTAAAACCCTTTTATTCCTGAGCACCAAATACATAAGCACGTACATACATTCACATTTTCACGTACACTGATCTCAAGTGTGTGTTAGTGATATTCCCCCGCCACCCCTAAAAACTATGGAGAGGTTTGATCCAAAACCAAGGATAATTTTTTTGTTAAAGATTTTATTTATTTTTTGAAAGCCAGAGAATGAGAGATAGCACGAGAGGGAAGAGGGTCAGAGGGAGAAGCAGGCTCCCCACTGAGCAGGGAGCCCGATGCGGGACTCGATCCCGGGACTCCAGGATCATGACCTGAGGCCGAAGGCAGTCGCTTAACCAACCGAGCCACCCAGGCGCCCGACCAAGGATAATTTCTAAATTTTTTTTCAATCTCTAGGAGATTCATGCTAAATGGGACCAGAAGATGATCCCCAAAGAACAAGGCAAAGGAGTTAGCACAAGCATCTCTGACCTCAGAGTTCCTCCTCGAGTATCTGTATGTATTAGCATCAGAGGACACATTGTTTGGCCTCGGACCTCCAGAATCCTGTGCGTGTGTTTGAGGAGAAGAATAAACAGCCCACATTTGAGAGCATGTGGTGAGACACAATTCCTGTCTTACTTGATATTTCATATCACATACAAAAAGACACTTTTACACACTAACAGCAGAAATTTAGTCTGCTTTGCCTTTATGGACATCTGTTCTCAGACTACTAGTTGTTTATCTAACTGCTATAATAAGGGCTAATTTCTACATTAAAGTAATACTAATATAATTGGAATATTTTCTAAGTACCCCCACCACCAAAAACCTGGAAGTCTCCAGAAGGGATGGACGGCAGTGAGATTTTACCACGTTGTTGTACATGCATGTAGTAATGTGTTTGCTTTTTGGCTTGAACTCCATATACTTTGCTTTTCCCCTTTCCATAGAGAATGCTTACATAACTAATAGCATATCCACATAACAGACCTATGCCGGTAGAAAAATGATGTTTTGAACAGATAGTTCACAAAAGAAAAATATTTAACTTCATTAGTAATAAAATAATAAAATTCCATTTTCTTCCATTAGATTAATGTGTTGTCTTAAGATTGATAGTGCCTAATGTTGGTGAAGTTGTAGAGAAATGGGTACTACTTTGCTCCTGGTAGTATAAATTGATAGATACTTCCTAGAGAGATATTTGATAATATGTAGTCAAAGTCTTAAAAATTTACACAGATCTTTTTTTTTTTTAGCCCACCAATTCCATGTAAACAGTATATATTCTTTAAAAATTGAACAAGTGCAAAGAAATGGAATAAATAATCCTAAAATTTGTATGGAACCTGAAAAGACCCTGAATAGCCAGAGGAATGTTGAAAAAGAAAAACAAAGCTGGCAGCATCCAAGTCCGGACTTCCAGCTCTATTATCAAGCAGCAGTCATCAAGACAGTATGGTACTGGCACAAAAACAGACACAATGGAACAGAATCGAGAGCCCAGAAATGGACCCTCAACTCTATGGTCAACTCATCTTTGACAAAGCAGCAAAGAATGTCCAATGGAAAAAAGACAGTCTCTTCAACAAATGGTGTTGGGAGAATTGGACAGCCACATGCAGAAGAATGAAACCGGACCATTTCCTTACACCACACACAAAAATAGACTCCAGATGGTTGAAAGACCTAAATGTGAGACAGGAATCCATCAAAATCCTAGAGGAGAACACAGGCAGCAACCTCTTCGACCTCAGCTGCAGCAACTTCTTCCTAGAAACATCGCCAAAGGCAAGGGAAGCAAGGGCAAAAATGAACTATTGGGACCTCATCAAGATAAAAAGCTTTTGCACAGCAAAGGAAACAGTCAACAAAACCAAAAGACAACTGACAGAATGGGAGAAGATATTTGCAAATGACATATCAGATAAAGGGCTAGTATCTAAAATCTATAAAGAACTTATCAAACTCCACACCCAAAGAACAAATCATCCAATCAAGAAACGGGCAGAAGACATGAACAGACATTACTGCAAAGAAGACATCCAAATGGCCAACAGACACATGAAAAAGTGCTCAACGTCGCTCGGCATCAGGGAAATCCAAATCAGAACCTCCATGAGATTCCACCTCACACCAGTCAGGATGGCTAAAATTAACAAGTCAGGAAACGACAGATGCTGGCGGGGATGTGGAGAAAGGGGAACCCTCCTGCACTGTTGGTGGGAATGCAAGCTGGTGCAGCCACTCTGGAAAACAGTATGGAGGTTCCTCAAACAGTTGAAAATAGATCTACCCTATGACGCAGCAATTGTACTACTGGGTATTTACCCCAAAGATGCAAATGTAGGGATCCGAAGGGGTACGTGCACCCCAATGTTTATAGCAGCAATGTCTACGGTAGCCAAACTATGGAAAGAGCCAAAATGTCCATCGACAGATGAATGGATAAAGAAGAGGTGGTATATATACACAATGGAATATTATGCAGCCATCAAAAGGAATGAGATCTTGCCATTTGCAATGACGTGGATGGAACCGGAGGGTGTTATGCTGAGCGAAATAAGTCAATCAGAGAAAGACATGTATCATATGACCTCACTGATATGAGGAATTCTTAATCTCAGGAAACAAACTGAGGGTTGCTGGAGTGGGGGTGCTGTGGGAGGGATGGGGTGGCTGGGTGATAGACATTGGGGAGGGTATGTGCTATGGTGAGCGCTGTGAAGTGTGCAAGACTGTTGAATCACAGATCTGTACCTCTGAAACAAATAATGCAATATATGTTAAGAAAAGGAAGAAGAAGAAGATAGCAGGAGGGGAAGAATGAAGGGGGGGAATCAGAGGGGGAGACGAACCATGAGAGACGATGGACTCTGAAAAACAAACTGAGGGTTCTAGAGGGGAGGGGGTGGGGGGATGGGTTAGCCTAGTGATGGGTATTAAAGAGGGCACGTTCTGAGTGGAGCACTGGGTGTTATGCACAAACAATGAATCATGGAACACTACATCAAAAACTAATGATGTAATGTATGGTGATTAACATAATAAAAAATTTAAAGAAAAAGAAAAAAGATGTGGTATATATATATATATATATATATATATATATATATATATATATATATATATATATATACACAATGGAATATTATCCAACCATCAAAAAAAAAAAAAAACCCCACGAAATCTTGCCATTTGCAATGACGTGGATGGAACTAGAGGGTATTATGCTAAGTGAAATAAATCAATCAGAGAAAGCCAAGTGTCATGTGATCTCACTGATAGGAGGAATTTGAGAAACTAGACAGAGGTTCATAGGGGAAGGGAGGATAAAAATGAAACAGGATGAAACCGGAGAGGGAGACAAACGATAAGAGACTCAATCTCAGGAAACAAACTGAGGGTTGCTGGAGTGGTTGGGGGCGGGAGGGATGGGGTGGCTGGGTGATGGACACTGGGGAGGGTGTGTGCTATGGTGAGCGCTGTGAATTGTGCAAGACTGATGAATCACAGACCTGTACCCCTGAAACAAATAATACATTATATGTTTAAAAAAAAAAAAAGTAGGAAGGGAAAAATGAAGGGGGGGAATCAGAGGGGGAGACGAACCATGAGAGACGATGGCCTCTGAGAAACAGAGGGTTCTAGAGGGGAGGGGGGTGGGGGGGATGGGTTAGCCTGGTGATGGGTATTAAAGAGGGCACGTTCTGCATGGAGCACTGGGTGTTATACGCAAACAATGCATCGTGGAACACCACATCAAAAACTAATGATGTATGGTGACTACCATAACATAAAAAAAAAAATTTTAAAAATAAAAAGAGTAAAAAAAAGTGAACAAGCGCAGCATTGTTTATATTAAGAAAATTTGGAGACTTATGTATCCCAAGATAGGAATTATTCCAATAAAATCTGCAGTTATACAATGGAATACAGTTAGGAAAATATGCGTAATACATAGGTAATAATTTAAAGGTTGCAAAATCGAAGGTAATATAAAGCAATACTTTTATTAAATTATAGACAAGAACACAATGTCAAGACAGACTAAGAATTGAGAATGGTTATTTCTTGGTGGTGGGAACTTAGGGGTGTTTTTTTCTTTTTTGCAGAGTATTTTCTCTAAGTTTTGCAATTTTATTTTATTAATAAAGGGAAAAGTGTGGTCGTAAAAATTTTTAAGCAATTGGAGATAATGCCACTTATGGCAAAAACGAAGGCTACCTTGCGATTACAACTCTACAGAAGTGTGTTCATGAAAGCAAAGAAGGAAGGGGGGAAGGAGAGGAGGGAAACTCAACAGTGCTTTTCTTTGGCCAGTGGAATATGGGGCAAATGTTTTCTGCTTTTATGAATTTTTCCTATTTTCTAATATAGTGTCAATTTTATATTAGAAGGAAATTTAATAATCAGGATTTTCCCATTATATTTCACTTTAGACACCTCTCATGCCATGTCAAATATTCATTCAGAGTCCTAACGCCGAGTTTCTGGGCTCCATCCAGGCACTGAATTAGCTAAGTATGCATAAAATATTACTACTGAATTTATGATTTCAATCTGAGGAGGCTAGGAGACTTTTCTAGAATCCTCTCCTGAGTCTAGGAGGAAGCTGGGCGAGATGAGAACTTGCCTGTCTCCACTCCGTATTCCGTCTGGGTCTGCAGGGGGGAGAGAGCAATGAGATCTTGGCAGCACTGTTGCAGACCCATGCCGTAGTGCACTTGCTTTTTGGCGTGGATTCCTCACACATATGCTTTGCCTCTCCACTTGCAAGCAGAGGGCTCCTTGCCTACACCAGTCCGGATGTCAGCAGGGGGCTTCCGGGCCCCAAAAGCTTTCCGTATGAATTACTGTGTGTGGTTTCTGCACATTGAAACTTGGCACCCACACACAACCCTCCCTCTGCATATCCTCCATATTCCGTTAGAAGCCATCCAGATTCTTGACCTGGATATTGGCCAAAACCAGACTTCAAAGAATCACCTAGTTTCCATCCGCTAAGATACCACACTCCCTTCCCCTTTCCAGCTTCCAGGCCCTTCTCCAGTCCTGTCTCCACATAGCCACCTAAATGAACTGATCTTGCCAGTCCTCGGCCCTAGAATCTTCTGCCGCTTCCCATCGTATACAGAAGAATGTATGTATTCTGTGGATGGAAAGCAAGGTGCTTCATGCTGTGCCCCCAACCTGTCTAGTCGGCCTTGACCTTCACCAAACATTTCTGACCTTCCTTTATTGCTCTAACACACTGTCTCTGGACTTGACTTACTTCCTCTCTTGTCTCTGCTTTTCCACACACGCTTCTCTTGCCTTCTCCACTTTGTCCCTCCTTCAGTATCTTTTCATGCTTCAAAAGTCACTTTGAGTGTCACTCCCGTGGGGAAGGCTTCCTGACTCCCACCTCCCTGTCTCCCCCTCCATCCCAGGTGCTCATTTCTGTCAACACTACTGTACGATGGAGGATGCACATGCCCCCTACCAACATCCTAGAGTATGTGGCAGCTCAGCTCTGTCCTTCACTGGATGGTGAGGTCCTTGCAAACAAGGACCGGGTTTTTCCCTGGTTTCATTCCAGTGTCTACCTCCTTTCATGGTTTTCAGTGACTGGCCAACACTCAAAATGTATCCAGCACTTCCGCTCCTAGTGTAATCCCAACACACACAAGACATACACATTCTTGTGTATTTAAGCACTAAATGAGTTAGTCCCAAACTGGAAAGAACCCAAAGATCTGTTCACCATAGAAGAAGTTAGTAAATCACAGCATTTTAAATAAATAAACCCTATGCAACGATGAGAATGCACGAATGAATGTTGTGAATGAATCTCACAAACAATGTTGAGTGGAAGAATTCACAAAAGAGTAAATGACATGTAACTCCATTTATGTTAGTTCAAATGCCGGCAAAGTCATCTGTGGTGTTAGAAATCTTGGGAGTAGTTACCCTCAGGGGTCCAGGGGAACGGATGGCGCCTCTGGGATCCCAGGAATGTTCTGTTTCTTGATCTGGATGCTGGCTGCACAAACATTTTCACACCATGAAAATCCATCCAGCTGTGTATTTATGATTTGGGCATATATCTGTATCTTCTACCCCAATAAACATTTTAATGTAGAAAAGTTCCCTTTGTGAAACGTGTCTCTCTGTGGCGCGTAGAACAGTGACAGAAATGGGGAATGTAGTTTGAGTCAAGTGAATTGCCAGCTTGATTCATGCTCTTTTCCCCATGCAGGACGGTGTCGCACGGCAGAAAGGAACATTTATTTATTTTTTTTAAGTGAAAAAGTCTCCCTCTAGAGGGTCCAGCTTTTGCTTTAAGAAACTGTGTCAGCGGATGTTCACTCAGAGAGTTGGGCTTCTCAACTTGAATTTCGGCAAGCTCAAATAATTTTGGAAGGCATCAGGGTATAAATCAGCAAATAACTATAATTGGGATTGCACTCTTAACTTGGTATCCTCAGCCTTCTGTTTGTATGGTCTCTGTCCCCAGCGAGCACAGGTTTATGGGTACCCCCCCTCCCCGTGTCAACCACACACACCTTCCCTCCACTTCCTTGATGAGTGTTTCACTGCTGCAGTTCAACATCGGGCTTCTTCTTGGTACAAAGATAAATTATCTAAATGAATCTTTCATCTTTTCCCCTCCAAATCTTAAAGAGTCTAGAAATATAAGGGGACATGTGTAAAAATAGATTTTCTTCTCTTGAAACAGACAAACAGAGGATAGGAGCCTGGCGACCCTGAAACAGCCAAGGCCACCTTGGGCGCCTTGTGGGCGCCCCACTCTGGAGCCCGTCCAGCCACCGCTGCGGGGACTCACCGAGTTTCTCTCTCACTTTCTGTAATAAGAGCCCTTCAGCGTCTGTACAGATGGGAATGTTGCTGCCACCTTCTCATTTCACATTTCCTGCACTTTTCCTCCCAAGCACTCGACTGCCCGGAATAGAAGCATGGTTTTCGGAGTCTGTGTGTAGGAATTTGGGAATGGGGATAGCCAGGGTTTCTGTAATTCCCTCTCAAGCCCTCACCCTGAGCTAATTTTCCTATTGGCTACAAGGTAGATGAAAGTTTCAGAGGCAGGCGCAGAGTGTGTTTCAGAGAAGAGTGTAGGTTTTCCTTCAGGGGGTGGTTAGGGAAGGCCCACCGTGAGGCAGGGCATTAGCGCCCAAGGAGGACACAAGAAGGCACAAAACACAGGCCTTGCCTTTGCAAGCCTTGCCACCCAATAGCCCCCTTCACCAATTCTCTGCTTTCCTGAGGGCTCTTCCTCACCGGATATCCACCCCCCTCCTCTCTGCTTTTTTACTGAATCCCAGAAAGGATCAACCTCCTTGCTCCTCTCTCCCTACTTGAATTCCCTCCATCCCACCAAGTCTAGTTCAAATCCCACCTCCTCTGGGAAGCCTCCCTGGATGACTTCAGCTGGTAGTGATTTCCCACTTGTCTGAATTTGCAAAGCCCCTGCTAATAATTAACTGAGCACTTAAGTGCCAGACATTATTCGTAGCACTTCACATGTGCAAAGTCAGAACCCTTACCATGACTCTACTACGTAAGTTTTGTTATTATTCCCATTTTACAGATGAGGATCCTGAGGCCTCCAGTGATAGCAGAGCTCCCTGACTAGATTAGACGCTCCATTTACCATTCTCTTTGACTTACCGACCCGTCCCTTTCACAGCACAAGACTGGAGACTTGCGATCGCTAATTGTTCAACTCATACTTGTCCACCTCTCTGTGTGCTTAACGGGACTTAAGACTATGACAAAAAGATTTTGGAAAGCACTTCTATCCGTTGGTATATGCTATCTTTCCATTTCTGTCAACACTGCCGTCCAACAGAGGAGATGGGATTGATAAAAACCCCAGTAACAAGGACAAGTCCTTGTTTGGTCTGTGTTGTATGCCAGGCACCGTGGTAAGTGATGTACATTCCATGTCTCTCTTAATCCCAGCTCTTCTTCCCCAGAAGATCAGAGAGGGTTACAAAAGCTTGCAATAGGATCGAATAAGTAGACTGAGCAAAGGGAACACTAATGTAAGAAGTCCAACAAAATCCTGAGTTCGGTTGTTACCCAAGAACATATACCCTAAGGACCCTCCTTTGCAGGTGAACCACAAATGTGGCTCTAGGTTTCCTAGTGTTTATGACAAAGAAGGACACATAATCAATGACAACACTCCCATCGCCTTTTGGACAAAGACAGACCCTCTGTTCAGATGGAACACACATAAATGTCTCATCAAACCATCTCCTATTACAATTCTCGGTGCAGGCCCTTCTCATCTCACTGAAAAACATGATAGTAATAGCCCTCAGGGGAGACGGCAGAACTATTTGGCCTAGGTATGTAGTTTAATTTGGTTTAACTTCATTTATCGAAGAGATAGATGGGCTCTACATGTTTCAGAAATTCCCTACCACTGCTATTTCTCACAACTGGGCTCCATAGTATCTGCTTCAGACGATTGCCTTTACACCTTTAAACGCTGAGCAGGGATTTTGGGATAACCCCTGCGAACATCCTACAGAACTCGCATCCTTCCTGGGAACAGCCTCTGGGAAATCCAGTCTTACAGGCAACATGGAGCTTTAAAAAGGGAATTTTCAATGGGGAAAATGAAATTCAAACTCCTTTGTATGATTTATGATGCTTTTCACAACCCAACCTCAATCTGCTTTTCTAGACCTGATTTATTGTCCCCCTTTTAGCATCTTCATGCTTCATCCAAACTAAACTACATCAAGTTCCATGAAGACACTCCGTACGCTCACTCACTGAGACCCCATACAAGCTTCCTAACCACCCTCTCCTGTCTCCTGTCTCCCCTGGCTTCTCTGGCTACGGAGTCTTGAAGGATGGCACCTTTTCTGTGAATCCTCCCATGATTCTACCTAACAATACATCTTCCCCTTTACTAGATTCCTGTAGCACTTTACTACTACCGTATTTTATTATCCCCTTTTGTTAGCTTCTCTGATTTTTTTTTTCCTGCCACATTGTGAACTCCTCCAGGGTAGAAATGTGTCTTATTTATCTTTGTATCCTGGCATCGGGGACATTGTCTGCCCTGGATTTATTTCACCAGTTATTTATTGAGTGCTTCCTGTCCGGATAAAGCAAGCTGGACAATTCCCATCCCGTGATGCTAGGTTAAAAAAAAAAAAACAATACGTGAGTTACTCCGCAGGTAACCTAAATATGTTTCCATTATCTGAAGCCACCCAGATCTCTGGAGATGGATTACTCAATATGCTTGATATAGAAAAGGAAGGCCCAGTACACAGTTAGGTTGAACCACAAACTAATTCTACCGAATGCCATTTCTTAACTCAGGTTTTCCCAGATTTGGAAAAGCAGCTAAAGCAACTGCATTTACAGGTTGCCGTTTATTTCAAGTGTCTTCTCTTGTTTGTGCAACCTCCGTCAAGCCAAAGGACTTCGCAAAATTATATTCGGCATGCAGATATATCACTTCATCCACCAATAAAACATGTGTCCCTTACAAGGAAAACAGAGCCACAATTCCAGGGGTGTCCGACAATTTTACAGCAGAGGTAAGAGAAAAAGGTCAGGAAAAAAAAAAAGGGTATCTACTCCTCCTTGATTTTCTGACATAAATAGAAAATTTAAGCACTAAGTTACCAGATTTCACTGTCATCTTTAAAAGGACCTATTTAGGTGGAGGCTACAGTAAGCATTGTGCGAATCTGACCTCAGTTCAGGTCCTTGAGAGTTTTTAATTGGCCATCCATCACAGAAAGCCATATTATGGACATTCAGAGCCGCAGGAGCCCTGCAAAATTCTAAGAACATTTCCATAAATTCAGTTCCAAAACTGGGTTGAGCAATGAAAGCATTCTGAATATAGAAACTAGAAACTGGTATTTGAAAAATGACTTCAGGGCCCCTGGGTGGCTCAGTTGGTTCGGCGACTGCCTTCGGCTCAGGTCATGATCCCGGAGTCCCGGGATCGAGTCCCACATCGGGCTCCCAGCTCAGTGGGGAGTCTGCTTCTCCCTCTGACCCTCCCCCCCTCTCGTGCTCTCTAGCTCTCATTCTCTCTCTCAAATAAACAAATAAAATCTTAAAAAAAAAAGAAAAATGACTTTATACCGTATTGTTTATCGCTACACACTAACCAGCCTAGCCAAAAATGTTTGTTTTGCCTTTTTGTGTCCATATGCAAAGGCAAATGACACTAGTAACTTTTGTTAGGAAATAAGTTGTTTTACTTTACAGAAGAGTTCCACGTGGGGCGCCTGGGTGGCTCAGTCATTAAGCGTCTGCCTTCAGCTCAGGTCATGATCCCAGGGTCCTGGGATCGAGTCCTACATCGGGATCCCTGCTCCGCGGGGAGTCTGCTTCTCCCTCTTCTTCTGCCTGCCCACTCTGCCTACTTGTGCTCTCTCTGTCAAGTAAATAAATAAAAATCTTAAAGAAAAAAAAAGTTTTCATGTGATAGAATGAGTGCAGGACTTTAGAAATTTGGCATTATGGTTCTAGTATTCTGTTCAAAATAGTTAAACTATCAAACTTATATAAAGAGTTAATTGTGTGCCAGCCTCGGTAGCTGGCACTAGAGAAAGATCACTAAAATCTCTATCCACATGTATCATACAGCACTTTAGGGAAGACAGACTGGCTAAGATGTGATTTTGATACATTATGATGTAAATTCTTAGATACAGATGTTCATAAAACTCAGAGGAAAAGCACAGATGAGAGATTACAGGAAGGTTTCCTGAAATTGCTGAGTCTTCTTGGAAGATGAAAACAGTGAGCACCATGCATCAGGTGCAGATTACAGCGTATCTCCTCACAATGAAATGAGAGCAGACAGGATCTGGGATATTTCACAAACTAAGGGGCAAGTGGAGGAAGAGGAGACTTTGAAGGGGATCGAGACGTGGTAAGAGAGGTAGCAGCAGAACCACGAGAGAACAGCGCCACAGAAGCTTGTTGTGGACATCAAGGGGTTACAGACAGCAACTCAAGGAGGGCGTAATGGTCCGCAGTAGGGAGAAGACAGGATGGGAGCAATGCCCTCAAGCCGACAGGGCACCAAGAATATGGATGGAGGAGTTGACCGTGAGTAAGAGTGAGGAGCTCCGATTCTCCACACAGCGGGGAAAGATCCAAGAATGGGAACAGGGGTGGTAGGTAAACATAGGTGGGAGCACCAGGGGTTAGTGTACCCCAAAAGCACCAGATGGCTTCAGTTTTTTGTTCAAAGTAGGCAACAAAATCATCTGCTGCTGATGACTTAGGGACTGGGGAAAGGGCTGGAGGGAAATGGTAGTTTGGGGACATCAGAGAAAGAAGTAGAAGAGAAGAATCTTACTGAGAACAGGGGAGAGCATGGGGTTTGAGATGCCTCTGATTCACAGATGGTCGTGGTTTTCTCCACCCGAAAGCAGGAACCCAAGGATTAGAGGGGGATAATAGCAAAGGTTTACTGAGCATTTACTAGATATCAGACATTAAATTTTAGCATCTTTATATTTTGTGGTAAGCAGAATAACAGCATCTCCAAAATGCCTAATCCTAATCCCTGAAACCTGTGATTTTGCTACATCATATGGCAAAGAAGAATTAAAACTGCAGATGGAATTAAGGTTGCTGGTCAGCTCACTTTAAAATAGGGAAAGTATACTGGATTATCTGGGCGGGCCCAATATAATAAGAAGAGTCCTAATAGGTAGAAGAGCGAGGCACAAGAGAGGATCACAACGATGTGATGCGAGAAGGACTGAACGTGTCCTTGCTGGCATTGAAGGTGGAGGACGGGGCCGTGAGCCAAACAATGCAGGTGGTCTCTAGGAGCTAGAAAAAGCAAGGAAATGGATGCTCTCCCAGAGCCTCCCGAAAGGAATGCAGCCCTGCCAACGCCTTGGTTTTAGCCTCATGAGACTGTGTCTCTTTTTAATGCTTGAATCAGTATCTTACCAGTTGGGAAACTTTGTGAGTTGATCCTGCTTATTGCCCTGGATGTCATAAGAGAGGCGGGGACAAATCCTGAGGAAGGAATGTTACCATTTTACAAGACATCGGCCTCAAGGAAATATTTGTAGCATTTTTTAGGCAAGAAATAACGGGCCACTCCTGAAGGCATGGAGAATTCGGACAGGATTTTGATAGGGAGTCTCAAAGTCTCCCATCTAGATGTCCCCACCCCATTCTTTCCCTATCAATTCCCTGCTTTAATATATGAGATTTGGTGAGGTTTGTGTATCAAGCCTTCTCTGCAATTTGACTCACGGTAAGGTCCCTGGTTTTCAGCCCAATCTGCCTTCGGCTAACCGTAGTGGAGGGTCTGTTTAAGGCCACAGGAGAGGCCTTTAGGGTTGTACATTATGCCCTGAATTAGTGGTTGCTCATGTTGAGCCTGCCGACTGGACAGCCCTTATAATTACTACTAGCACCGCCTCTTCCAAGTGTTAGTGAGTCTGCAAATGCCAGTATCACAACCCCTTTGACCCCAGTTAAGATTCTCAGTAGCTCTGATGTTAAGCAAGTCAGGGGATAACACCACTCCACTTTTCTCCTACAGAGGTGGTCTTTCCCAGTTAGACAATAACCAGTTCCAGAAGCATCTGCTACCTCTTAGAATTAAAATGATTTCATTTCAAAACCAAGACAAAAATACCACAGAATACAGAAACCTGAACTCCTAGATATGACAATTTGCTTGTGTTTTACCAACTAAATGATAAACGTAGTAACTAAAATATCCCCAACAGGGGCGCCTGGGTGGCTCAGTTGGTTAAGCATTCCACTATTGATTTCAGCGCAGGTCTTGATCTCAGGATTACGAGTTCAAGCTCCACGGTGGGTGTAGAGCCTACTAACTAACTAGGTCCCCAACAGCTTCCAGTAGTCAATGAAGCTGAGCAAGATGAATCAGCATTGCTATGACAATGTTTCTGTTCTACCTTTGCCTTCCTTGTAGTCACTTCCAGCCTTTTTTTTTTTTTTTTAAAGAATGCTGATTTCTACTTTGATTTGCCGTAATTTTTTTTTCCTGGAACTTTGCCAGGACTCATGGACCAATTGATTGAAGAAAGCATATAGTATATATATATAGCATATGTATGCCCGAACAGTTGCTCCCTGAGCCCCATCTTCTTCACATCTTAACAAAGGATCATCAGAAACCCACTTGGTATCATTCTGCTCTTCTCCTTGCTCCCGCTTCTCCACTCACACCATCTTGGGTTTCTACAACATGCCAAACTCCCTTGCAGGGGTTCTGCACTCGCTTTGCCTCTCCCTAATCTACCTTTCCTGCTACACTCCAAATAGGTGGCTTCTCATTTTAGGTCTCAGCTTAAATGTCACTTTACTTAAATCCTATGGCATCCTTCCTTGACTGTTCTATCTAAAGTAGATTACCTCACAAAATTCACCATCCCTGCATACTCTTTTCCTTGATTATTCATATAGCATTCTGTAATTATTTTATGTAGGTATGTATAAAATTTGTCGCCTGTAAATTCACCTATAATGATACCCTTTAAAATGCTAGCTCAAGGGGCACCTGAGTGGTTCAGTCAGTTAAGCATCCAACTCTTGGTTGCAGCTCAGGTCATGATCTCAGGGTCCTGGGATCAAGGCCCACGTCTGCTCCGTGCTTGGCACATGGAGTCTGCTTGAGATTCTCACTCTCCCTCTCCCTCTGCCCCTCCCCGGGCTCATGCTCTAAGTAAAATCTTTAAAATGCTAGTTCAAGTCTTCACACAAAACAGTCTTAAACATTTGTTAAACAAACATGTGAGTCTACTTCATTGACTCTGAGTGTATTAAAGATGCTGTATATGTGGGAAAATTTTAATTATAAAGCATTTTTATCCTTACTAAACACTAGATGCATATAATAGTTCATAATGTTCAAAACTGTTCCTTATTAGGTCAATGATTTGATGCTACCCCCAAAATAGCAGTATATTATTAACTTTATGGATTTTTATTGTACAAGGCTTTAAATGCTCACATCCATAATTCTTGCAATATTTTCTTGAAGTGTGTCCGTTATTTCATTCTATGTAAATGGAGTATGTGCAAAATTTGAGTTGTGAAAGAATGACACATTTTGAGGGCTCTAAATGTGCAAATGATTACATGTAAAGTGAGGAATTGCTTTCCCTTTTGCCCGCCAGCCAAACTGTTCAAATTCCTTTGATGTATGAGTTGAGGGAGCAAAGAAATAAATACACCTCTGAAATGCCAGTCACAGAAGTGCTCATCAGCTCTGAGTCCTGCCTTAATTGAACATTGGATATGCATGAGAATGAGCTACTTGCCAATGTCACATGATTTATATCCATAATCAGAAAAATATGAGTCTTAAAGTTCAGGTGCAGACTGACATTCTCTAGCCTGCATGAAGCAGATCATGACCTTTCAAAGCCATGAGCAATCACTTAATGTCCATTTCTTCTCAGCCACCTGGAACATCAAATCAAAAACCATCTCTGGAAAGCTAAGATTTTGAATTGCAAAGTGATACCCAAATCATCCAGCTATTAAGCATAGGTCTGGGCAAGGAGAAATTAATCAAGCAGCAGGTTTTTAAAAGAGAAATGTGGCTTCCATCTTTTATACATAAGGTGAAGCAAACATGTTGAAAACTTTTTCCAGAAACAAAATCCTTTGTGACTATGATCCTTTGAACAGTTTAATGATAGTAAGTCCTGAAGTCATTAGAAATACACAGAACGGGTGTGCTCGTCCCTGAACACATGATATTTCTAGGATCAGTTGCAAGTCCACATGCATGTAACAGTGTGAAGGCTCTCAGAGTCATGAGATCTGCCTCTAGTCCTTCATTTAATAGCTTTCCCAAACTAGAGCCTCCTAGATTATTTCCATATGAATGTAAAAAGCAGAATATAATTCAAGGACTCAATAACTGGCTAGATGCCTTGGAGTCCCACGGCCTTCATTTCAGATGGGCCTGGATAGAACAGAACACTATTGGCTATCACATTTGAGTACCTGCAACATACCAGGCTCTATTACATATCTTATCTCATTCAGCCCTCTCTCTAACATCATGATGGGAATTTTTTTTAATGTTACCTACAGGGAAACTGAAAAAAAAAATCATCAAGGAGCACAAACTAGCAAGTACCAGAGCATACGTATAAACCTGTCTCAAAGGCTCATGCTCTTTCTACTACACTATCTGTTCTTCACTTCACTTGACCTCTATTGGGAGTCAACCTATTCTTCCCATCAATGTCAAGACCAGTGTTTGCTAGGAGAGCAGATTGGGTCATTGGCCTCCAAAGAATGCTCCCTGTCTTTTAAGCTAAATTTAACTTCCTGGAGAGTTTCCTCTCAGTGGTCCAGAGCAGTATTTATTGACCTTGCCAATCAAGGTAGCAGTGTCTTTAGGAAAACCCCAACTGAGTTTGCTCCCGTAAGTGCTGGTTGTCAGGAGCTGAAGTTGGTTCCCCCTGAACACTATACCCTGGAGCTTTTTGTAGCAGGAACTCTCATCAGCAGCAGTTGCTCCCAGAAATGACAACTCTCAGTAGCTCTAAGTTGCCTCCTTGCCATCAACCCTAGCAATGAGAGCCAATAATCCTTCTAACTATGACTGACAAACCATCAGCATAGTCCTTTATGGGTCTTCCAGGCTCACCATAGCTTTGGCTACCAAGAGGTAATTATGAATAAAGCCACACAGATCTTTGGAGAAAATTTTTACAATTCTTATGCAAATTCCCACTCAGCATCATCCTTTTGTCTTCCCCACCTCGGCCCTGTTTTACTTTGCTTGAGAAAAGGAAGTACTCACCCTTCTCTTAATCTGCAAGGGAAACTATTCTCCAAGAAGATAGGAAGTACCTGGATTCAGGTTATATAAAGATGTAATGCTATAAAAATGCTTCAGAAATCTCAGACTGTCCCTTCCTGGGGCACAGAAGCATCCAAACAAATCAAGACCCCAGGAGACTCCAAGAAATTCCTTAGCAATCCCAGGTACATTATTCAAATGCAATACTATTAAAAACCAAGTCTAAAGCAAGGCACACACAGAACATTTTTCTTTCTCTTCTGCTTTCTGTGATAATTTGATCTCTCTGAACTTGAAAGAAACCTTTATCTGATTGAATGGTCTCTCTGGCCCCCAGCCAATTTCTCTCCTGCCTTTCCCTGTTTACTTTCTGGACTCAAGATAAACCTGCTGCCATACCCCCCTTTCCTCATCTTTTTGCAGTGTGGTTCCTTCCACCAAAACTCTAATATTCTTGGATTCTAATGTGGGCAATTCCAGTGACCATTGAAAGTCCTCATTTTCCTTGCTTTCTAGAACTTTCCAGGAGAGAAACCAAGAGCTCCAGTTGAGCTGCTCACCAAAAGCTGCTCACTAATTTACTAGTCACATGAGGGAGCCATCTTGGAAGCAAATCCTCCAGCCCTCAGTTAATCACCAGCAACCACCAACTTCTCCCAAGCTAACACTGCATGGAGCAGAGACAAGCCGTATCCTATGGAGCCCTGCGCAAATTGATCTATCAGAAAAAGAAAAACATATATATTGCTATTTTAAAGCCCCTGTTTTAACTAAAACATAGGGCTTCAACCCTAAAGTGCCAGACCCTCCTCTGAACCCCTCTGTACTATTCATCTATCATTGAACTATGCTGTCTTATGTTACAAGTTATTTTTTTCATGTGTCTAGAGACTATATCACCCAAGTGATGATTATCCTCTTGGAGACAGGTATCTTGTACTACATTTGTTGAGTTATCTCTGTGTCACACAGTGACTTTCTAGACAGTAGTACTCTAAGTATTTCTTGGTTAATTAAATCAAAGGCTAGGCGTTCTATAAGAAAGATAATTTCTTATTGTGTCAGTTCTGCAAACATGAGAGATGGCACGGAGAAGACATGATGAAATCCATCCAGATTCTGAGTAGATAACCACACTAACATTTAAGATAATAAAATATCTCCATTATAGAAAATGCATATAACCACCAATTCTTCAGTCTTCTATAGTGGTTATTTAATGCTCTATTGGAATTTGGTATCCAAACCTTGGAATTTATTTAAAAAGTCAAAATACATTAGAGCCTTATCACTCAACAAGTAATTTTTCATTGAGTTACCACAGAAAAGAATCAAGTTTACAGTTAATGAGCTATAAATAATCTATCTGTAAATAATAATTACCACTAATAGCTAAATTAGACTTCAGATTTGTTGTTTTTACACTAATTTTTTTCCTCTACCCTAATAAGTTTCATCTAAAAATAATTAGACATAATTTCTGGAATGGCAGTGTGAGGAGCCCTGCAGCCTTACTCCCTAACAAAACAACCTTACCTAGTAAAAATAAAGTCTCTCTAAATTGCCTAAAGGAATACAATAAATGAAGAAACATTTATTCAAGAAAATCTAATAAATCTTGGTGAGAACAGGGAGAGCCTATGTCAATTGAGTCATGGTCTACTCCCTCTCTTGCCCCTTCCCTCCCAGCATAGCATGCTGGAAGTTCCATTCCAGAGAGGGCTCCCTCTCCCCCAAGCTACCAGTCAAGTGCTATATCTCCCTGGGATGGACAAGTGTCAACATTTCTCATCCTCTCCTAGCTGCCTGTTTCAGAGGCTAAATTTCTAAGCAAGGGTCACCAAGAGGTCAGGGGCTCCCTTCCTCCCTCCAGCCCTACTCTTAGCCCCAGTGGTTCTCTTCCAGGCCAAGATAGCTTATAACACTGGAGCCAATTACCATCACCACAGTCTGCTCATACAGAGGATATTCCACCCTGGGAGAGGCAAACTGGGAAGACCAGAAGCTACTGCTCCAGCCCAGTGCCCTGCTCATTAAAGCAAAAATAGTACTCCAAGAGAAGTGGGTCATTGTCTCTGCTCCCACATCCAAAGCAGTGACTGAGATTTTTGCATAAAGAGAGGCAGGGCAAAAGACTAAAACATGGAGAAACTCTTTCCAGACAAAATTTATTTGGAATAGAATATGGGCAAGTTTAATCCTAAGGGATTCTCAAAGAACAATGGAGATTTTGGTATAGACAATTAAGTGGAGGTTGATGGCTCTATGAAAGCAACAAGAAAAAGCTATAGGCCAACTAGATTACCAGAGAGAACCAGGTAAAGAAATAACTGCTAAGACAAATTCTCCCGGAGTCAGGAAAAAACCTTAAAGACAAGCTCTATAAAAGGGCCCAGATGTAATTGGATCAGACTGTGGAGCACTTTATATATCAGTACATTATCAAAAACTACAGAGTAATCAGCCAGCAATTAATGGAGCCTAACAGCTGGGTGTGATGCCAACGAAGAGAGGGGTCAGGAAAATAGACAGCCAAAGAGAGCCCTGCTAAAACCAGTCATCCAAGGGTGACTGTGCCCATGCCCAAGGCAGCACCTTCTCAAGAATGACATCAGAGGCTTCATGCTGCATGGAGAATAGGTTTCACTAAAGTACTCCAGCCAAGTTACTAAACAAATAAACAAGCAAATAACGACAACAAACCTGGGAGACGAAAAATCAGTATCCAGAGTCCCTACAATATACTATCACAAATGTTTGGTTTTCAACAACAAAAAGTTATTAGACATGCAAAGAAGCAGGAAAGTGTAACCAATAGAGGGAGTGGGGACAAGCAGGCAACAAAAACTCCCCTCTAGGAGGGCCAAGACGTCAGACTTAAGACAAGTTCACAGCAGCCACTATAATATGTTCAAAGAACTAATGGAAACTATGCTTTTAAAAGTAAAGGAAGGTAAGATGACAATACCTCATCAAATCAGGAATAATAATGGAGATGAAAATAAAGCAAATGAAATGAAACTATCCAAGTGCACATGAGACATTCCCCATGACAGACCATAGGCTAGCCAACAAAACAAGCCTTGATAAATTTAAGAAGCTTGAAATCATGGAACTGATGATCTCCACCATGGAATCAATTTAGAAGTCACTAACAGAAAGATATTTAGACAATTCAGAAATACATTGATATTAAACAACACACTCCTAAATATCCAATAGGCCAAAGAAGAAACCACAAAAGAAATTACATAATACTTTGAAATGAATAGAAATTAAAATACAATATAGAAAAACCTACAGGATGCAATTAAAGCAGTGCTGAGAGGGACATTTATAGCCTATGTTTAAAAAATATCTCTAATCAATAACCTAACATTCCACCTTAATACCCTGGAATAAAAAGATACACTAACTTTAAAACAAGCAAAAAATAATAATAGTAATAATAAAGATTACAGTACAATTAATGAAATGGAGAATAGAAAAACAGAAAAAAATCAACAAAACATTTAGCTAGACTAACAAAAAAGAGAGAAGACTGACATTACTAAAAACAGGATCAAAGAGGGAACAAAACTGCTTACCAAAATGAAAAAAATACAAGGATAAACTATGGGCAAGGGTATGCCAACAAAACAGACAATCCAGATGAACTGGACAGATTCCTAGAAAGATACAAACTACTAAAAAGTGATTTAAGGAGCAATAGAAAATCTGAAGAGATCTCTAACAAGAGATTCGCAATAATTAAAAAAAAAAAAAACAAACTAAGCACAAAGAAAAGCCCAGGACCAGATGGCTTCAGTAAAGAATTCCACTAAACATTTAAGAAGAATCAGTACCAATACTTCACAAACTTTTCTAAAAAATGGAAGAGGAAGGAATACTTCTCAACTCATTTTATGAGCTCAGTATTCCTTGATACAAAAACCAAAGATCACAAGAAAGCTATAGATCAGTATCTCTTATGTATAGAGATACAAAAATCAATAAGATGCTAGCAAACCAAAATCAAGCAACACATTAAAAGTTATAAATCATGATCAAGATATAAAAAGGATTATACATCTAACCAAGAGAGATTTATCCCAAGAATGTAAGATTGGTTCAACATCCAAAAATGATTAATATATGTATTAATAAAATAAATGACAAAAACATATGATCATCTCAATAGTTGCTGGAAACAAAGTATTTAACAAAATAAAATATCCCTTATGACAGAAACACCTAAGTACGTGGATTTGAAAGGAACATCCTCAATCTGAAAAAGAATACCTATGAAAAACCCAGAGCAAAAGGGAATGAACAGGAAGATTCTACCAGCTATTAAGTATGCCTATTCCAATTATGCATTCTTTAATTGGGAAAATCACCACGGAGAGATGGGCCTGAGCTAAAACTCCATTGATCACTTGACCTCCATAAGCCCCTCCACTGAATGATGGGGCACAGTCACAGATACTGGGTCTCTTAGATTTAGTTCAGAGCCACTGTCCAGTAATCCCCAAAGGGTCTGATTATTTCCTTTCCCCCAGATGTGGGAGCTCAGGGGAATGCAACATGGTGCACTCATTTTGGAAAATAGTCTGGCAGTTTCTAGAAATATAGTTATTCTGGTAAAAGACTATAGATCACATTAGGGAAACTGGGAGAAAGATGAATAAAGTTCCGGTAGTGTACTGAGGTCTTTCCTCCAGGGGACACAGCCTCCCCCTCATTTAACGGGTTGTGGGTCTATAAGTCAGCTCAAGTCTGGGAACTGATTGAGGGGCCGTGACTCTGTTTTTAGGATTCAGGTAAAACATTTTTGTTCATTTGACTTAAAATTTCTCTGCTCACACCAAGCAAGAACTTAGTAGGCTTCTTATATTTTTACTTCTACTTCACTATGATTAATTAGCCAGAGTCATGGTTCTGCACAAGTCAGACTCCTGATTGCTGCTTTGACTTTCCTGTTTATTATGATACCCATCCCACTTGGCCTTTGGTGGTGGAGCCCCTGCCACTAGGGATCCATCTATTCCCATTGCATTTTGGTTTCCCAATACGGTGACTGCAGTTGCCACTGTGAGGTCTGGCCTACAGAGAAGAGTGATCACTCAGCTCCCCTCACACATTTGTTCCTCACAAGGCTGGTGAAAGGTCTAGCTTTTGGGCCCTCCCAGTGAGGGTGAGTAGGCCTTACGTGACAAATCCTTCTATGTTCCAGTATCTCTAAGTCTTTGAACCCCTTCCTCTCCATTAAGCCAAGGCATGTCTAACATTCCCAATTCACTCATGGTGAGCCACATTTTGGTCCATGTTTCATCATCCTTAAAAGAGAAAATCTGAATGCTTCTCCCCTAATAGAAGGAACAAGACAAGGATGAGTGCTCACGCCACTACAATGTAATAGTGTTAGGAATTAGACAGTCAAATTCTAGCCAGGACAATTAGACAATAAAATGAGGGAAAAAAAGTCATCAGATTGTAAAGGAAGAAGTAAAGATATCTGTTTACAAATGACATCATCCGTTAGATAGAAAATCCTAAGGATTTTAAAAACAATTAAACCAAGTAAATGTGTTCAGCAAGGTTGCAGGCTCTAAGATTAATCCACAAAAACCAATTGTGTTTCTACAAATAGTAAGGAATAAATCCAAAAATGCAATACAGAAAATAATTTCATTTACAAGAGCTTCAAAAAGAATAAAATACTTAGGAGTAAGTTTCACAAAAGAGGTGCAAAAATTATACACGGAAAACTACAGAACACTGCTGAAAGAAATTAAACCCAATTAAATAGAAAGTATCCTGTGTTCATGCAGGGGAAGATTCAATATTATTAGTATAATGATACTCCTCAAACTGATTATAGATTCAACACAATCCCTGTCAAATTCAAACTGGCTTTTTTTCTAGAAATTGACAAGCTGTTCCTAAAATTTATATGGGAATTTAAGGGACCTTAGAAGAGCCAAAACAATCTTGAAAAAGGACAAACCTGGAGGACTTACACTTTCCAATTTTAAAATAACTACAAAGTTAAAATAATCAGGACAGTGTGACACCAGCATAAACACACAGAGCAAGTAAATAGAATTGAGAACTCAGATTTTACTCTCACCCTTAGGGTCAGTTATTTCAACAAGGGTAATAAGACATTCAGTGGGGGAAAGAACAGTCTTTTCAACAAATGGTCCTGGGACAACTGGATATTCATAAGCTAAAGAACGAGGTTGGACCCCCTAAACTCACAATATATATATAAAAATTAACTCACACTAAATGTAACAATGTAAAAGAAAGAGCTAAAAGTAGACAATACTTAGAAAAAAATCATAGGCATAAATTTTCATGACCTTGGATTAGTCAGTGGTTAAATATAGCTAAAAGACCAAGCAATAACGAAGACAGATAAATCAGATTTCACCAAGATTTAAAGCTTTTGTGCTACACCATTAAGACCACCGCTAAGAAAGTTAAAAGACAATCCATAGGAGAAAATATTTTCAGGGTATATATTTGATAAGTGATAAAGAGCCCTTAGAACCTCAGTAATTTTTTTAAAAACAGTTAAAGAGTAGGCAAAGGATCTGAATAGACATTTTCCCTAAGAAGATTAACAAATGACCACTAAGCACATGAAAATTTACTTGACATCATGAGTCATCAGGGAAACGGAAATCAAAACTACAGTGAGACACCACTTCATATCCACGAGAATGGCTATTATAAAAATTGTTGATGAAATCAGAACCCTCATACGCTGCTCAGGGGAATGCAACATGGTGCACTCATTTTGGAAAATAGTCTGGCAGTTTCTAGAAATGTTAAACAGTTGTTGTATTGCCCAGAAATTTGATTCCTAGGTATATAGTCAAGAAAAATGAAAGCACATGTTCACACAATAACTTACACATTAATCTTCCTATCAGAATCATTCATAATATCCAAAAAGTGGGATGAAGCTAAATGTCCATAAACTTAGAAAGGAAGGAAGGAAAGAAAGGGGGGCAGGGAGGAAAGAAGGAAAGAGCGAAGGAAAGAGCGAAGGAAAGAAAGAAATGTGGTATAGCCATACCACGGAATACTCTTGAGCCACAAACAAGAATGAAGTACTATACATACTACAACATGGAAGAACTTTGAAAACATTTCGCCAAATGCAAGAAGCCAGCCACAAAAGACCACATACTGTGTGATTCTCTTTATACGAAATGTCCATTTTAGGTAAATCTGGAGAGACAGAAAGTACTTTTGTGGTTGCTTACAGGTTGGGGCCTTGGGGGAAAACAGGAAGACTGCTAATGGGTATGGAGTTTCTTTTACAAGTAATAAGAATGTTCTTGGGGCGCCTGGGTGGCTCGGTTGGTTAGGCATCTGCCTTCGGCTCAGGTCACGGTCCCAGAGTCTTGGGATTGAGTCGCACATCAGGCTCCTTGCTCAGCAGGAAACTTGCTTCTCCCTCTGCCTGCCACTCCCCCTGCTTGTGCTCCCTCTCTCTTTCTCTCTCTGACAAATAAAGAAATAAAATCGTTAAAAACTAGAATAAAAACGTTCTAAACTTGGTTATGGGGGTGCCTAGCTGGCTCAGTGAGTAGAGCATGCGACTCCTAAATCAGGATCCTGAGTGTGAGCCCCCCAGTGGGCGTGGAGTCTACTTAAAAAAAATAAAACTGATTACGATTGTACAACTTGGTAAATATACTAAAAATCATTGAATTCTGTACTTAAAGAGAGGTGAATCATATGGTTATATGAATTATATCTCAATAAAGCTGTTATATATAAAATATAATTTGAACATGTTTAACTTGTATAAAATATGTTCATTCCTGATTTTAAGTTATTAAAATATCCAAGAAACCAGCTCACAATTCCCCACTGCTTTGGTCTTCTCTGAAAAAAAATGGTTCAGGATGTATAGACCATTTGGGGGCTTAAATAAAAATACTTCTTTAGATGAAGAATTAATGTCAGAATGTGGGAAAAAATGTCTCCCTTCTCTGTCTTTCTGGTAAAATGAGAACTCACCCAGGACTTGCATACTGCAAGTGGCCAAATAAGTGACCATTGAATTTTAGAGCAAGAGGCTGCTCTGGCAACCAGCTAAGAAGCATCCCATGAAAACATTTTTATCTTACTACAGATTCCCCCAAAGCAAATCCTGAGATATGAGCTTGGGTTCAGGTAGTTTACCTGAGTGGATTCCAGCAAGAACAAGTGAGTAAGTGGAGAAAGACACAAAAGGAAAAAGAAAAACCAAAAAAACAATAAAAGTTATAATGAAACATTGGTCGCCTAAGGTGGGCAATTGGGGCTTAATCCCAATGGGACGTTCTGTAAAGACATGTACAATATGGCTCAAAATTGCCCCAAAGAAGGATAGGGAGAGTGAGGCATGTATACACAAGCTCACGTGTCCCTTTGGCTGGGGATTGGTCTGGAGGCGTTAACTCTCCACTTCCGGGCTGCATCTGCCTGCTACAGAACGAGCTTCTGCTGAAGAAATCCTTCAGCCTTAGAAAAATAGAAATGCAGATGTTGGAGGGGAAAGCCATCAGCCTTCTGGAACCAGTTCTACAGCTACAAGCGAGCTTAGGTGGGTTGTAGCGTAAAGAGGTAGAGAAACTAATCACCTACAGTCTCCTGTGACTCAAGAGACATCAGAAGATAGGGATTTCCACCACTGCCCTGGCTCAAAAGAGAAATTCCAACTCACCCTTCCTGCCCCTGCTAATTTCCCTTCAGGATCATCATCCCACAGGTGGCAAAGACTTTTTTGATCTGTGGGGCTTCGGAGCATCTAGGACCTTCACTAGAGGCTGGTCTACAGGAGATGAGTCCATGAGGAAGAGTGGAGGCGTCTAGGCAGTGTCTCACATGCAGCAACAAATCTCATTTCCATCCAGGTGCTCCACAGTCCAGGGGTTGCTCCCTGGGAGTTTGTGGGACACCCATAATGAGAGAAAAGGGACATTTAGGCATGGGGCAGAGTCAATTTCCTCATAGCATCTTGGCACACCAAAGGTACCGGCCTTCTTAGCCCAGTTCCCAACTTCTTTTTACCCTATCGAGGCTTAGTTACTGAGAGAACTCTTTCTGCTGACTTCGGTCCAAGCCTCTCTGTACTACAGCCCCACTGGTTAGTGGTAAAATGTTAACCACAGAAATTAATACCTGGATATGTAAATTCCATGTCTCAAGGTTGGGAAATGTCAATGTAAAGAAAGCCAAACAAGGTTCCTTAGCACAGGATCCCAGATCTTTCAATATGTCCACGAGCCATGACTATCCTTCAGGAGAGGTTTCAAATTCACAGGATTCCTCAAACCTTTTTGACCAGAGCAGTTTTTCCCCAGAGAATTTCATGGAACTTATGTTCTACAGAACACACTTGGAGCAACAGTGGTATAGCCCAATCCATTCGTTTTAGTGATGAGAAAACTGGAGTCTAGAGAGGCTAAGTGACTTGCACAAGTCATGCTGTAAGTTACCGATGCAGACAGAACTTGAACCCAGATCCTTCATCTCTCAGTGAGGGGCCCTTTACTCAGCGAAAACACAATGGTTATGCCTTTACCTGTGCTGGAAAGCTCATGAGTCATTCTTTCCCTGTTGTTTGTGTCTTAGAGAGGTAGCCTCCTCCATCAGTCCAAACCAGAAGACTGAATTATTTGTATCATCCCCACGATCAGCAAATGTCAACTAGAAGTTAATGTGACGAGTTCTCACTCAGGACACAAAAAATGAGGTTTTTAAGCAGCAAGGATACTTTCTCCACTCTCTTGCCTCCTCTACTAGCTGGATGCTAAGAACACTAGGACCCTAGGGAATGACAAAGTCATACAATTGAAGGAGGTCTGTTTTCTGAACCTGCATGGGGAGGGAAGCCACTGACTTGCCTGCAAAGAATCCCACATGAGCAAGAAGGAAACTTCCATTGTGATAAACCAATGAAAGTTCTGGGTTTGTTACAATAGTTCACACTGTCCCATTTCATACACAGAAAGATGAAAAAAAATATGGGGCAAAAGAAGAGATGAGGGATGTCAAGAAGCATGAGATAATTGGATTCAGAATTTTGGAGACACAAAGCCATTTCACCTCAACTAGAAAGAACCCGCCACAAAACAGATCAGCCCTTATTCTCAGGAACCGAGGGGCTAGAACACACACAGCATCCCTGAGGCCATTCCCTCCCTCCCCACACCTTCATTCATCACCTCACTAAATGTTCTTTGCAGGATCTACTTCTCTCCGTTCCCACTGCCAGAACCCCAGGCTGATTCGTCTTCATCTTTTAGCTGAACTATTCCAAATAATTTCTGAGGGGGTTCTATCTTCTGTAAGCTGTCATCATCCCTTGCCCCTTACTAAACCATTCTCCATGCTGTGCTCAGAATCACCTCCAGATCACACAAATCACAGAACGACCTACATTTCCCTCACCCATCCCGGCAGCTTGTATCGCTTCAGTTAATTCCCAATGTGATTACAATGAACTTCAAACTCCTTTTGCAGGCTATATGGCCCTCCTTTTCAGCTCTCACCTCCCCTGTCTTTGGACTGTGTTCTTCAGTCATTCTGAACTTCCTTTGGCTCCTTGATTGGGTCTTGCCTCTCTTGCCTCTTAGCCGTCATATAGGATACTTCCACTTCCTGAAATGGGCTGCTTCTTTCCTTCTTCCCTGCCAAGACCTCATCTCTTCCTATCCAAGAGTTTGACTCTAACTCAACTTAGCTGTCACCTTTTCTAGGAAGGCTTACCTGATCATTTCAAACTGTGTTAGCTTTTTATTTTCTATTTGTCCATAGTACCCTGCCTATGTCCCATCACAGGACATTCATTGTCACAGCTCTAATTGTATGCCTACACATATCCTCTTCTGGAATGATCTTTGAGGGCACAAACACCTCATTCACCACTGAATCTGACCACTGCTTGGGGGCTTAGAACAAAGCAGGTGCTTGGAAATTATTTCTTGAAGGGATGGATGAGGGAGACAGATGGTTGGGATGGATGCCTATTCTATACAAGCCTAAGAAAAAGCTTCACTTAGGTCAGTTAGCAATGTTGTTTAACTATTAGTGAAGACGGGATTGCATTTTTCTCCTATGTATTTAGTTCTGCTCCATAGGGGCACATGGGTGGCTCAGTCGGTTAAGTGTTTTCCTTTGGCTCAGGTCCTGATCCCAGGGTCCTGGGTCGAGCCCCACATCAGGCTCCCTGCTCGGCGTAAGCCTGCTTCTCCCTCTCCTCCCCACTCGTGCTCTCTGTCGTGATCTCTATCGCTGTCTCTGTCTCTCTCTCAAATAAATAAAATCTTTAAAAAAAATAATTCTGTTCCATAAAATGTCTTTTAACATGTGATAGTCTAAAGTTGCTGTGTTTGCCTGTTTTAAAGGATTTGATTAATTGATTTTGTGTATTTACTAATGTCAGTGGAGAACCCACACATCTCACTCAGTCTCTACAAGCCAGGACTATAGAGAAATCTGGCTGGTTGGTCACAAGGAACGAAGCGTGCACAGGGTTAAGGTTTTGGCTCTGAAGTCAGGATGTCTGTGTTGAGTCCTGCCATAAGATTTACCACAACCATACGACCTCAGGCAATGAAATAATGTTTCCACAATCCTTAACAGAGTGTCTGGTACATATTAGGAGTTTAACAGCTGGTAGCAATAGTTATTAATGTTGTATTTGCTATAGAAACTAGTATTAATTTTATCATTATTCTGCTCTACAGTTGTCCTTAGATCATGGCAGAGACATCACCAGGAGGTTGTACACTGTGTGCAGGGAAAGTAACCAACCAAGACCAGCCCTATGAGATCATCAGGGAAGACCTAATTCTCGTCATTGGACAGACAAGAAAAGCCACAGTCAGCAGGGTGAGGAGACCTGCTCCTAGTCACGTAGCCAGTCAGGGCAGAACTGAGACTCAAACAAGAACTTCCAATTCCAAAGCCAGTTCTCTTTCCACTACACTGCACAGCCTCTGGGCATCAGCACTTCCAGATCCTACAGGCTTCCAAGTTTCTAAGATCAAATAGGACTTAGGATTCCAGATAAGCACACTGGGACTGACTGTTCCCCTCTTTCCATTCATAGGTGCTTGAGACTCTGGGCTCCCAGAGCATTCTGCCCGGGCTGCAAGCACTCAGGGATGCAGACCTCTCCCCGGGCTCCCCTCTGCCAAGAGGCCAGACTGGCTCCCACAGAGACTGTAGTGTCCCTTTTATGAAATAGCTCCTGCAAATACCCCAGGACCAGGCTGGGAATGTCAGTTACCCCCTGTCCTCCAAAAGTCAGAGAGGCTGGGTAGATGTGTACCACTGAGACTGAATACACTTGCCACTTGAGTGAACAGAAGGGTGTGCTAAGTCTCTGAAGTCTAGTTCTACGTGCAAACTGCCAAAGCAGATGATACACAGAGTACTTGGAAAGTCATAGATTGTCCAAGCTTGATAGGACCTGACCTTATCTTTGTCTGAACTATTTATTTTGTAGAGAAAATCTGAGCATAGGAAAGGGCAGAAACAAATATCCAGGCTTGGGGGGGGGTGGTGTTCTGAGTTTCATCACACTAATATACATTTTTTCTGGAACATCATTGTAATTGGATAACCCTTATGGAGATGAACTGGCTCAGATGTAGAAACCTGCTTAGGGCATTTCCCATCACTGTGGTGAGCCATTTTTGACATAGGTCATCTTTAGTGATCTGGAACAGGTCCTGAGGATGAGATGACTGTTTTGCAGGGGGGCCACTGTATTAGTCTGGGGACTTTGTTTAACAGGACCCCTAAGAGAGTCCACAGAGAGGCGTGGACGATTCTAGAGCTGTCAAGAATGATGCTCATTGCTGGTTTTTCAGTATACAGAGAAATGCTCTGGAAAGATGATAGATATTCATCAGGATCTGTGAGTCAAGCCAAAAGGCCAGATCAGGGAAGTGGCTATCAGCCACCCAGTTGCAGGGCGTAGCTCTTGAGTGGGATTAGGGAATATCCAGGCACCTGCCTTACCCATTAGCTTCGTGCCCTCTATAGGTGGGAGGGAAATTTTAAAGGGACCAACCTGTGTTCATTAGCTCTTGGAAACAGAGGTCTTCAAGACGCTATGGAAACTCGTAGGAGATCCCTGAACCAGGATTTGCTCCAGTTAGACAGACAGGCAACATATCTAATGTCCTCTGTTCTTCACAGTGTCCCAGTCATAAATCAGGGACAGGCAGTTCCCTAGAGTGTGGTGGTGCTGTGCCGGAGGACTAAAGGAAGTCTGTCCACAGCAGACATCCATTCCCAGTAATGGAGAGCTGGAAGTAGATCTGAAGGGGAAAATCTCCGTCTCTTAATTCCATCCCATCTAAGTCAGAAGACAGCATTTTTTTTTTTTTTTTTTTTAAGTCTTAAACCTGCATTACCCTTTTTGGTAGGGGTGCATGGAAAAGTCGGAATACACATCGGACAGATGAATAGATAGATAAATGAATGAATGAAAGAATAAAGTGAGTGTTCGAGTTAATGAGTAAATGCACAAACTATCCAGGCCGAGAATGACTGTGGAGATACACAAGAGAATTGCAAAACCTTCGTAACTCATGCATACATTTGCATGATTCTGTGCTGAAAAAAGTTGTTTATCTGTTTTTTTAATTCCTATCGGTACAGCGTTTCCTCTTCTGTTCTTTGCTCTCCTGAACTGTGTATAACAAGAAACCTTTAACTATTTTGTTCTCTGAACATTTGGGCAGAATGAAAATAACTTTTTGGTGTTATTTCTTTTATTTCTCTAGCCAGTCGAACATTTGTTCCCAATCCAGAGCCCAAATGAGCTATTTTTCACTTAAACTCTCTCAGTCTTGTCTGTTGCCACCACCTGGCCTTGTCACCGCAATATCCCTTAACACCCTAGTAGGGAAAAGGCAAACTGGAGGCAGAAGACAGCAAAGCAGTGGAATGGAGCAGGGTGGGGTGGGGGGCGTAGGGGTGGGGGTGGGGGGCTCTAGAGACAGACAGCCCTGGGCCGTGGAGTCCTGAGCCCAGCATCTGATGAAGTGGCTTTGGGCAAGTTACCAACCTCTGGGTAATAATGAAGCATGCATTGTGAATATAAGTGGTCATGCAGGGAAAGTATATTGTATCATGTCTATTACACAATGAGCGCTCAACGAATTTTAGTTACTGTTATTCTATTGTATTGTTATGTTCTATTGGATTACATGGTGTTGCATTACATCATATTACATGTCCTACTGGACTGCATGGTGTTGTATCATACTGTATGATGTATGGCACTAGTAAACTCACACTGCCTTGCAGAACCAGGGCCTATGGGTGTGTTGGCCAAAGTCACACCCTTCAAAAATATCTCCTCTAATCACTTCTTAACTTTCCTTCCCAGACTCAAGTCCACTCCTTAGTTCTCTATTACCTACATCAAGAAAGTAGAACACAGTGCTCTTCAAGGAGAAAACCTACTTGCCCTTCCTGTCAAATTTTGAGCCGCATCTGTGGCCAGGCTAATCCTGGCTGTCCTGCAGTGCTTTCTCCTCCTTCCCACTCAGAAGTCACCAGAGTTCAGAGTCCTGAAGGAAGCTCTGTGTCTGTGGAAGAAAATGCACTGCCATCTCCTTTGTTGACCTGACTTTCACCCTTCCCCTCCAGCATTCCAAGCTCCCACTCACGTCAACAAGCTGCATTTTTTAAAAGCTGGTTGGGATTATGAAAGCTGAAGGTTGTCAGGCGAGCTCAAGGAGAGGGCCAAAGCTGAGTCTGACAGCTTATTTCACTCCCTGCACTGGGGCAGTCAAGGCCCAGGGAGTGTCGATGCAAGGCTAGGGTTTTCTAGTAGCCTTGGACTGTGGGCCTTACTCTAGGGAAGGGATTCGGAGCTTCAGACAAGTCCTCAGATCAGAGAAAACAGGTATGTTGACCTGTCACAACTCTACCCTTAGAGTTGGTTACCTTCTTTTCTATCTTCTTTACATCATAGAACCCCCATTTCTAAGGGGTGGCAACATGCTCATGGAAGATAGAACACTTCCCCCAGCCTGAGAGAATGAAACATAATTGGCTCAGGCCAAACAGGGCAATCTCAGTCCCCTTTCCCCGTGATTGACTTGGGAGTGGGCATGTGACCCAATTCTGACCAGTGAGACTAAAGGGGCAATCTACTGATGGATTCTTCCCAAAAGGTTTGTGTTTTCTGCTACAAAAGGTAATAGAAAATTCCTTCTGGCCTGACTTGAATATAATTGCATGGAAACATGACACTTGGAGCTACAGCAACCATTTTGTGATCATGAGGAAACAAGCCAAAGGGTACAGGATAAAAGTGAAGAGATGGAACATGGGGTTTTAGATAGTATCATTAAACCGTTGAACCAATTTGGAAACAGTGTCTTCGAGAATTTTCTGATCTGTGAGGTGATTAAAATTTTCTATTGTTTTAGCCACGATTTCTTTTCTGCTACTTTATTTGCAACCAAACACATCTTATCTGATATAAACACCATCCAACTCACGTTGCAATTTTTATATTTCCTACCTGTGGATTCTGTCTCTCATTTTTGTATTTTTAACATTGAATATGATCCTGGCCCTTGGTAAGGGTCAATGAATGTTTGTTGAAAAAGTGTTTAGGTGATAAAAACATCTGAACTGTGTGTGTGTGTGTGTGTGTGCACGCTCGCATGCACACACAATGGAATATTGCACAGCCATAAAAAATGAGATCTTGCCATTTGTGACAGCATGCATGGACCTAGAGGGTATTATGCTAAGTGAGGTAAGTCAGACAGAAAGGCAAGTATCATACGATTTCATACATATGTGGAATCTAACCAATAAAATAAACAAAAAGCAGAAGCAGACCCATAAATGCAGAGAATAAACTGATGGGTTGCCAGAGGGGAGTGGGATGACAAAAATGGGTGAAGGGGAGTAGGAGACACAGGTTTCCAGTTATGGAATGTGTACGTCACGGGGATGAAGGGCAGAGCACAGGGAATAAAATCAGTGGTATTATAATTGGGTTTTATGGTGACAGATGGCAGCTACACTTGTGGGGAGCACAGCATGAGACATACATGTTGTACACCTGAGACTAATGTAAAACTTCCGGAGTTGGTGAAGCATGAGGTTTAGGATTCAATTTTAGGTTTAATAAAATTCTTGCTTCCCTCCCTGCCAGGGACTCCTTCATCTCTGTCTGATCCTTCGCTGGAGCCAGAGAATGGTTGAGAAGAACTATGAACTATGGTATTGTGGCTAGTAGTGAAAACTATTTCCTGAGAATTCTCAGCAGTTCCCTTCAGCCACGTTTAGATTGGTTCTGGGGTGATCAGGTTTCCTGAACTTGAATCAGTGTACATCATCAATGGAGCTTTTAAATTGGCATTGTCCTAGAAAATGTAGGACATCTGCTTTATACATTTGGTAAGCACTTAGGCAACATCTCTCATCTGCCAGGCACTTTATGATGCACTGGGGATGTAGAGATGAATGATCACAGAGCCCCTATCCTTGAAAATCTGACAGTGAGAAGACAGGATGTTACAACCTAACTAGAGGTATTTACAAAGTATCATATCCAGCGTGGAACATAGCATGGAGTATGCATACGCCCCTCAGTGCTACCCCCGAGTTAATCAAGAAAACCAAATTCCTAGGCACATGCCTTTGACAAAATGATGTCCATGAAAACCTTCCAAGCTTGGTCTTCCCCAGCTGAGTTTCTTTTGGGAGGTGACTCTGCTGTCGTCACCCAAAGTTCTCAACATTTACCACCTACGCTCCAGAGGCACCCTTTGCCCAGAACACACCCTCTGCATGGGTCACGCAGAGCAGTTATTTCATGAGGGAAACAAGTTTAATAATTGTGTGAAGATTTTTTTTTGGGGGGGGTGCTTTTCTAGGTGAAGGGGATTATAAATAGTGCCTTGCTTCCCTATGAATCAGCAAATGTAGAGAAAATGCAGATCAGATCCCATTCTCCTACTTAGCTAACTGTGATTTCTGACCAAGGCCAGAGGTCTTGTGCTCAGCCTCTCTGGTCCATTAGCCCCAAGGGCACCTTTTAGTTCTACATGGACCCTAAGTGCACAAACGTAGACTTACTAATTTCCCCGCTGGTCTACCTTTTGTAGACATGGCCAGGAACTGGTTTTTCTACTGTTCTTTCCTAACCTATGAGCCTTCCCAGCCTCCCTTATATAACCTTCTCCGCCCCCTCTCCTACTGTCTATAGTCTTTGAGCTCTTAGGGATGCCCTGGCCTCCTGCTGGTGGCTCATCTCTATTTTTTTCCTTCTTGGTGAGGCCCTGATTCCAGAGCCTGACTGCCTGGGAATAGATCTCAGCTTCTCCGCTTAATAGCTGTCGGATTCAAGTTACTCTTATTCCCTTCAGCTCAGTTACTGCTTCTGTAAGATGGAGATCCACCACCTCTCCTTCCAGAGTTACCATCATTGGCTTCCAATTTGCCAACTTGGACCACTGACTCCCTCTTAGCTCATCTCCTACTCTAATCATTTGCCATCCAGATTCATGGTTGGGGAGCCACAAGCAGACCCATCACTCTATTTAATACTCCCATTCTGCATCTGAGTTTATGTCCTTTGTGAAAAGTCAAACTGTGCACTTACTTGTGTATTTTTTCTGTATATATGTTACACTTCAGTAAGGTATTTACTTCAACTTTTTGCATTTAGGTTAAATCTGTATAGCCAGACAGGGCTTACTTCCTCACTCTGCTCTTTTTCTCTTACTTTCTTTGATTCAAAAGGACTACACATGAATACAGTTATTTTAGAAAAAGAACATGAAATAGAACAGCAAGAGAATGAAAATTAAAACCCATCCATTATCATCCCCAGCACCCAAGAACAACCCCAGCTATTTGAGAAGGTGTGTATCATTTTTACAAGGAAAAAAATGTTAATACGCTTTTCTAAACTTTTTCCCGTAACCTACCTCTGAATTTCAGTATATTATTTTTAAAGGCTGTGTTATACTCCATTAAATAGGTATAGCGCAATTATTTCACCAAACCCTACAATAAGACATAACGATGGTCCCACTATTTAACAGTGTTGCTCTGAACGGCTTCGGGGCTAAATCATTGCATTGCACTGGGGTATCATTCAAATTGCATTTCAATTATTCATGCCATTCATTCCAGTTTAGATTTCTTGGTCTGTGCAGGCATTCTGAATTGCTTTATTATACACTACATCTTCCGGGCTCGCCTTCCGAAAGATTTGTATTTCACAGAAACAAATCATGAGCTCGATGCAGCCATTTTCAGACATACGATGGGAAGGAACAGAGGCACTTTGGGTCACACATCCCTTTGCTAGTGTGGGCAAGAACAGGGGGCATCACGCCCAAGACCCTCTGACTCGGTGGGGACTAAGGCTGCTCGGGAGCCCTGTTCCAGCACTGAGTGGCATTTGCATCCTGAGTGTTATTTGCAACGTTTCTAGGTGCTAATGACTACAAATTGCTAATGGCTGTGAAAAGCTAATTGTCGTGCAAGGTGTTTCTGCTCTCCCCCAAATGCCAGGAGAGCTCACAGCCACAGTTAAACAGAGATCTCATTAGCGTCTCCGACACAGTCCTCAAGGGGAGTCCTCCTCGCAGCCTGGCAAATAACCAAGCCTCCTCTGCAAATCCAGAGCCGCGAGGCTTTGTGCCTGGCCAGCAACAACCAAGGAGGCAAAAGATGTAGGAAATATTTCCCGTGAGAAAACAGGAAATGGGGTGGTACTACCACACTCCAGCAGCAAACCCCAGGAAATGCAAAGGACACAGGCATGTCTCCCCAAAATAAGGGTATGGTAGCTGGCTGCACCAGGCACCCTGCCGAGTGTCTCCTGGCTTCTTCTCTTTCCATTATCCCCACTTTACAGTGGAGCATGCTGAGGCTCAGCGACTGAATAATTTCCCCCAAGTCCTTTAGCGGATTACAAATCTGGTATATGCTTCTCAACCTTTTTACTCTAGAGGCCAGATTCTTAACCACAGCCTGATAGTACTTCTTGAAAACTAGTGGGCTAGCTTCAGACCATGCTGGGGCATGAGTGTGCGTGTGCATTAAGAATTTGAACACCACATTTAATTCCTCATATTCCGTGATCGATTATGGAAGGTGGTCTGGTTAAAATCAACAGCGAGCTCACATGGCTGATGAAGGTTTCTTCCCACGAGCGAAGGTGCAGTGTCTCCCTCTGTTTCCACTCAAGTCCTGTATGCTCCACTCTCCATTTTTAAAAAAAATCTATTCTGTGGATTATTTCCCTATTATTATTATCTATTATTTCCCTGTCCTTTGACTTAAGTTTAACAATCTAATAAGGCAAACTTAGGCACAGGAATGCTTATTTGAATTTCATGGTGCTGCAGGGTTTGCAAACACTTTCTCTGTTTCTCAAGGGACCCAGTTATTCAGCTGGAAATCGGAGTCTGGCACCACCTGCCCCCAGCCCCAAATTTTAAAAATGTATCCTCCAACAATCCACCTTCCTTTGTCCGGGCCCTACAGCAATTTGCTTCTTTGTGCCGGTAATTTCACATGCAAAACTGTGCTTTCAATTCTGTACAACCAAAAAAAAAAAAAAAAAAAAAATCAAACCACCAGCAATAGAAATGGAAAGAGAAGCCATGTCTTGAATTGTCACGATGATGGTTTTTTTGAGTTCATTCTACATATTCTTTGAGAAAATAAAGAGGAGAGGCCGGCGGATTTGCTAACACGGGACGGAGGGAAGAATGCTGAAAAGCCAAACACTACCATTTACAGTTGTGGGAGAAGTTGCCCAGGCAACGCAGACACTCGAGGGATGAAGGACTGGCCGCACCTGCCATGCCGTGTTTTCCCTGCCTCATTAGCTTCACAGAGATAGCGCTTGCCTTCATTGTCTGGACTGTGAACGGGGCCAAGAACTGGCATTCAAGTTAATGTTAAACTCGCAACCAACTCGATCCAATAATAAGATTCCGTGTGAGCCAAAAAAAATTAACAACAGCAGAGGAGTCCATAGGATTTCCACTGCCTGGGGAGGGGACATGTGCTGACTGCAGCTGATGAACCATCTTGGACCCAATTATTCCAGGCAGATGAGGCAGTGCAGGAAGAGAACTGGATGCCAATACGTGACCTGCAAGTTCAGAGAGCCGGTGAGGGGAAGGCTGCTGAAGGGGTAAGAAAACGGGCCCACGAGATAGTTCAGTGTCTACCCCCACCCTCCAGCCTCCGGTGCTATCAGGCCTCAGTCCAGGATGGGCACTTCAGCTCAGGTGGAGTATGGAACAGCCCCTACCATTTCTGTGGGTCACCGGGGGCTGGAGCAGAATGAGAACAGCCTCTCTCCCTCGTGGCTGAGCTGACAATTGCCAGCAGCTCTCATCACCTAGCGGGAAACCTGGGACCATCACGTGAGAAGGTCCCTCTCTTGCTCGTATTTGGGAAATAGAAGGCCTTCCTCCAGCAACTAAGCTCACAGCCAGGGTAGGAGCGACAGTTTGCAAATGACTTCGGTAAGCTGGATACATCCTTGTGGTTTCTTTTTGCTGGAGTTTGGGACCAGGCCAAATGCATTCATGATTCCCAGAAGAAAACCCTCTCCCCACTGTGTAAATGAGAACCATTTAGGAGAGAACTCAAAGCAATCTCCTCCCTGAAATCTGTTCTCCTGAATTTCTTTTCTTCGTGAAAGGCTCTACACCCCATCGTTTGCCTAAGCCAGCAACTCAGCAAACGTCTCTAACACCTCCCTCCCCTCACCACAGCTTTCAATTTCCCAGACCAGCAGTTTCTACCTCCTTAATATTCCTCACATTTCTCTTCTCCACTCTCACGTGTCCTGCCCTGGTTCAGGATGCCATATTTTTCTTGCTTGAGTTACTCACTGCAGTAGTGACCCAAAGGTCTCCCTGCTCCCCAGGCTTGTCACCCTCTAAGCCTTAGCATTATTCTTATCATTTGTAATCCATATCTGATCATGTCACTTCTCTGCTAAAAATATCTGGCAATTCTCCCAAGCTCTGAGGCTAAAATTCAAACTCTTTAGCTGAGTACAGGCATCATAGAGACAGGACGCATTTTAGCTGCCTTGTTCAGAAGGGGGGAGAGGGCCCTGAGCACACTGAGATCTACCACTGCCCTCTGCGGAGTTAGGATGAGGGTTACTGGGTACTAGCTAAGTGGTTAGACAGAAGGATTGGGTTCTAGAGGGCCAAAGCACAGAGCGAGAAGCTTCCTCCCTAGCAGGGTTGCCAAATCCAATATAAGATGACCAGGTAAATTTGAATTTCAGGAACACAATGAATAATTTTTTTTTTTTTTTTAGTTTACATATGTTCTATGCCGTATTTGTTTATCTGTGGTTCAAATTCAACTGGACATCCTGTGTATTTATTTGCTAAATCTGGCGACACTGCCGCTCAGCACTGGGTGTGGGCTGGAAGATAAGGGTGAGCAGAATCTGTCAAGACAGTCAGGAGGAGAAACCTAAAGGTCAGCGTAAGGGAAAGGGTGGTCGGTTAAATATCGCACGCTACACATTACAAGTCTATCTCAACTCTATCCAGGAATATCTTCCCCAATGATAGAGAATAAGGAAGAAAGTCCCTAAGTTATGAAGGAAAGGAGAACAGGGCATGACAGTAGAAGACAGATTTTTGAAAAATTGGAGGAGACAGACAGTAAAAGTAAGTGGTAACTGACTGCGTCATGCAGAAAGCCTGTGGGGAGAGAAACTGATTAAAGCTGCAAAAATCTGGAAAAGCCAGGAATTAGGGGTACCAGGGGGGCCTCGGAAGACATTGGGGTTGGGAGTGTTCATTCTGCCTAGAAGCAAGTAGCACCCAGACTCCCTCCCCCCAGCTCAGAGTTGCTGGCCGACTTGCTGGAAGACAGGAACATGAGAGGCTCTGAACTTGAACACATCAGGCACAGAAAATAGTGGAAGACCTGCTGAAAACACAGTACTTAACTAGTCCACACAGCGAACACAAAGATTCCCAATCCCTTCCTTCAGGGATTTCAGATTGCGGATACCCTAACTTAAAGGAAAATATCCACTGATACTTGCAAACAACTCACCAGGAAAATTGCTGGATCCCTAACTGAATATTTACCATACTACATGCCATCAGGCAGCCCCGCCTGTGTGGACGGATCACCCATTCGTCTTCCTCCTACCATATTCTTAACCACGCATGGACCACCAGGGGCGACTGATATTTAGGGAAACTTCCTAAAGTGGGAGCGTGACCCCCAAATAAACCAAAGAAAGGGCCTACAAGAAACTTTCAGGAAAACGTTAACTAGTCTTCTCAGAGAAATAAATAAGAGGACGTTCTGAATGAAGGAAACAATGACATGCTATTTAGAAAAAGAAAACATTCAAAGCAAGAGACAACAAATACAAAATTAAAAATGGGGTAACAGAAAGAAAATCTTCGGGAAAACAATCGAAGACAAAGTTAAAGAAACCTCAGAAAGTAGAACAAATGACCAAAGAGACAGATAATGGGAAGGGAGGAGTGGAAAACTAGAGAAGCAGTTCAGATCTGACATCTACCCGATAGAAATTCCAGAAAGAGAGAAGGGAGAAAATGGAAGGGAAAATTATTTAAAAGACAAAACAAAACAAGAACATGAATATCAATTTTGAAAGGGCCCATCGGGTGTTTGAAAAAAGTCAAAATTTTAATTTAATTGAATTAAAGTCATGACTTAAAAACAAGAAAACATATCAAAGGTACATTATCACTGATACCAGGGACAAAGAGAGGATCCTAAAAACTAGGGCCAGTGGGGGAGGTAAAGGTCCCATATAAAAATATGAAAGATCAGAAATCGCATCTAACTCTACCCACACTGAAAGCTAGAAATGACCGGGCAATGCCATAAGAACTCTGAAGGAAACTTACTTCCCGTCAAGAACTCTTACCTCCTGCCCAAGTATCAGTGAAACCATCTGCAAAGGGTAGCATAAAGATATGTTCAGATACCCAAGGTTGCAACGGAATCAGGTCAAGAATGCCAAAAGGGGGCACCACAAACTACAACAACCAACCGGGGTTGAGGGCTCCTCACTTGGACCTAAGAATTGTGGGGTGTATAGCTGTACTGGGCTGCCTTAAGCTCTAGACCGCTCTACTCCTTTGCTCACACTTCAGCCCCCTAGTCCCATCCAACCCCATCATTCCCTGGTGAGCACAGGAATAAACATCCCCTGACTCTTGAAATCATGACTGATCCTTGTGAAAGAATTGGCTTTCAGTCTTCTGCATCCCCACCCTTTATGTGCTGGCCCTTCCCACTTAGATGTCAGCTCTCAGGGTGTATTCATTCCCAAAGAACCAAGCAGTGGTTCATAGTAAACTCCCAAGTAAATATTTGATGGATGAATGGATGAATGAATGGATATGTGGCTTTCAGGGAAATATAGCATTACCCAATTAGTAGCCACAGGGAAGAGAGACTCTTCATATTGAATCTGGGTGCTTAAAAAAAAAAAACAAAAAGGTTTCATCCTGAATCTCCCCTATGGGATAAAATGCCTACATTTTCCATTCATTCGTTCAATAAATATTCACTGAGTACCGTGTCTTATGCTTTACTACAGCTTATATGGAATATTAGATAATGTCTTCTGTTATTTGATGCCTTTTAGTTAAGGAGAAAAGAGCATATGTGTATCAAATCAATAATAAAAGAATTACAGAACAACCTAAGAGATGTCACAATGCAAGATAAAAATCAAGTGTCCGAGTAGAATTCCAAACAGTGAGTATGGAATAGGGAGACCGCCGTAGGCTGGAATCATTAAAGAAGGCTTCAGGGAGGAGGTGTGATGTAAGCCGATCTCTGACAGTTAAGATTCAGGATGAGTAGAGAGAAGTGGAGCATTCGGGCTGGGCAATAAAGGGGATAAAATTGAGAATAACACAAACCGAGCGGAGAAAAGAGATTGTGTCAGCAGCATGGGTGGTGAAACTGGACCAGTGCAGACACGCTAACTGAATGTGTGTGTTCCCTCAAAATGCAAGTGCTGAAAATCTGAGATGATGGTATCAGGAAGTGGGGCCCCTGGGGAGGCCTAGTGTCCTTTTTAAAAGAGACCACAGAGACAAGAAGAGTCTACGACGAACTGGGAAGCCCTTGCCAACACCAAACCTGTGGGTGCCATGATCCTGGACTTCCCAGCCTCCAGAACTCTGAAAAGTAGATTTCTGTTGTTTGTAAGCCACTCCCGTCTATAGTATTTGTTATACCATGCAGTACAGGGTATTTGCATATGGTACTGTTACAGCAGCCGGGACTGAAAAAGACACACACATTGGAGACCCTGGAATGCCGCACCAAAGGGTTGGGGTCTATAAGGGAGAGCCATATGTGAAGGCGTCTCCAAACTTCAATTCCTCCATAGTTAACTGTACAGAATTAGCAACTCCCTCCTCCACATTCCCACAACCTCCTGTACACATTTCCAATAGCACACCCATGGCCGTGAACGATGATGGTCTGGTTATGTATCTGCCTTCCCCAGAGACTGGGAGATCTTGAAAGCCACAGCTGTCATTTTTACCGTTAGTTCTGTACTGCTTGGCACAGTGCCGTGAGCTTAGTGGTGGCCCAGGATAGTAGTGCTGATCGAAGAGAGAGGATGGGAGGGGTGGAGGCCAACTCCACGCAGGGAGAGATGTCTGACGCCCTTTCTGTGCCATCTCCTTCTACCACCACCTCCCATGGTTACTGGGACTCTTCCCTACACTTTAGTGCTAGGAAAACTCTAGCCCTGGGGAGAAACACCGATGTTTAAAGCTTCTACCCCGCTCAGATGTCAGCCCAGAATTAGAACCCAAAGTAATCCCACGAGTCTCTGTGCCCATGTTATTCTTTGTAGACCATACCACCTCTAATTCTGAGAAAAACTGCCTTGTCCTTTCACATGCCTCAGGGAGATCGGCTCTTTAAATCTTGCACAACAGCTTAAGGCGGCTCATGTACATTTTACCCACCCACTTCTTGGCCCAGAAGGGACGGCTCTCCCTTCTGCCTAAATATATAGGACTTCTCAAAAGTTTGGGCTTCGGCCTTAACTCCTGGCTTGGAGAATTCTGCTAATTTAACATTTGTCAGTTCCCGATCCCTCACAAAGGCCATTTAGCATTAGGAGCCAAGTATCTGCCTTATGTATCCAAAGCCATTTACTCTGACCTGCTCAGAGTTTTGCCTACTTCTGGGAAGTGACAGGAGCTACATAAAACTGCATGCTTTCCTGGGAGAGTTGACCAGATGAGTTTTCTGCATCTCTAATTTCTGTAACCACCACTTGGGGAATACACTTAGTTTTATTCCTAAAAGCTATACCACAAAAGTCTTTTAAAAATCCCTCAAAGATTACTGCATTACCTTGTTTTCCCTTAAGTAATAAACACACAGCTTCTAGCAGTTACAGCTTTGTGAGTTCCATCCTGAAATGGCGCCACAGCCAAATGTAATTAAAATGAAGGCACTGTGTTTTGTTTCTCTCCCATCCCCAGCTCAGAATCACTCTATATTTTTTTCTCCTATGAATCAGGAAATAGCTGGCAAACCAGTTCATCCTTTTTATTTCTTTTAGCTCATGTTCAAGCTGGGAAGGCCTTCTAAGCATAATCTCTTCCTAAATAAATAGTTCTCTGGGATCACACTTGCAATAATTTGCCGAGCAGTTACTTTAGGACAAAAAAAAAAAAAGTTTTTCTTAGAAAGAGAAAATGACATGTGATTTTTGCCCTTGAGCATCCCATGAGGGAAGGCAGACATAAATGGGGAATTAGAATGTAATGTTTTCAGTGCCATGCATAAGTGCCTACACTGTGCGGGGGAAACCCAGTTGCCAAAGACTTGCTACAACTAGGGATGTTAGAGAAGCCTTTCAGGGGAAGTACCATTTAATCTGGGTCTTGGAGTGAGGGAGTGCTGGGCAAAAATGGGCTGTTGATGCCAGGCAAATAGTTCAGACATTTGTACAAAGGTATCAAAGACCTCACCAGGGGTGTCTGTGAAAAAACTTAGCGATAACCAAGCTAATGGAAAAATATTACCCATTTCAATGGTAACGGGGGATGAAATTTCCTTCCCTTGGCTCTTCAGTCCCTCAGTCAGCTGACTCCCCTTAGGAAAAAAGACTTAATGCTTTGATTCTATGTTACAAAATTCACGTTTGTAAAGGGTGTGATTTGTAAGATGTTCATACCGTTTATCCAGGCAAATATTGGCTTATGCAAGTTGTCCTGGTATAATGGATAATGGTGTCCTCTCTTGCTCTCAAATGTCTCTATATCTGGAAATAAAAAAATACAGCTATTCCACCTATTTGGGAAAAAAAAAGAAATCCATAAAATATGTGTGTGACCAAGAGAACAGGACTTTCTCCTGGTAGATCCAGTGATCTTACTTCATAGAATAAGAATGGCCTTATATCCTCTGAAAATAAAACACTCTGAGATAGATTACTTCTGGGGAATGGAATGAATTCAGTGAATGCCCAAGTGTTTCCCAAGCATGTAATTCTCCAGTCAAAGAGGTTTCCTAATCCTTTTGACCTAAAAAAACAAAAACAAAAACAAATAAGGGGGGGCCGGAGCAAGATGGCGGAGGAGTAGGAGACCTAGATTTCGTCTGGTCTCAGGAATTCAGCTGAATAGGGATCAAACCATTCTGAACACCTACGAACTCAACAGGAGATGGAAGAGGAGAGTAGCAACAACTCTGAACAGAGAAGTGACGACTCTCTGGAAGGTAGGACGTGCGGAGAAGTGAATCCGAGGCGATATTCGGGAGGATAGACGGCGGGGGAGGGGGCCTCCGTCGGCCGCTTCTGGCAAGTGCTAGAGCCGCGGAGCACAAAATCGGACCTTTTAGAAGTCGGCTCCGCGGAGGGACGGCGCTCCAGTGGCTAAGCGGGGGGATGGAACCCTTGCGGGACAGTGTGGTCTCAGGACCCTCGGGGTCACAGAAAGACCGGGGGTGCCTGAGTGCAGCAGAGCTCCCAGGGATCGGAGCGGGGAAGCGGCTGCAGAGACGGAGCCGAGGCGCGGGCTCTCAACTCGGGGTGGCCATAAACTGTGATCCGCGGCCCAGGCGGACCACTGCTCCTCCAGCAGGGACCCAACAAGCGGCAGAGCCGGGGAGACTCCCCTTCCTCCCCTGGGAGGAGCGGCGCGGGAGCGCACCGCAGGGATCTGCTGGGTTTGGAGACTCCACACGGGGTCGGGTGCCAGAGATAGAAACGCTCGGTCACAGGCCGGGTGAGCACGGAGTGCGGCCGGAGCCCGGGGACACGGGAGTGACTGCTTTTCTCTGGGGGCGCACTGAGGAGCGGGGCCCTGAGTTCTCAGCTCCTCCGGGTGGAGATTGGGAGGCCACCATTTTCACCCTGGTCCTCCAAAGCTGTACCGAGAGCTTGCAGGGAACAAAAGCTCCTGAGAGCAAACCCGAGCAGCTTGCTTAGCCCGGACCGACAAGGGCGGGGCAATTCCGCCTCCGGCAAAGACATTTGGGAACCACGGCAGCAGGGCCCTCCCCCAGAAGATCAGCACGAACAACCAGCAAGCCAAGACCAAGTTTACCCATCAAGGAGAATGGGAGAACTCCAGTGCTAGGGGAATACTGCACAGAGAATTCATGGCTTTTTTTTTTTTTTTACCATGATTTATTAGTTTTTCAAAGTTAATTTTTTAACTGTTTTTTTTAATTTTTCTTTTTCCCTTTTTCAACCAACAACTTATCAATCCCTTTTTTAAAAAAGCATTTTTTATTTTTCATTTTTAGAGTCATATTTTATCCCATCATAGTAGCTCCCCTTATTTTTGGCATATATATATATATATAAGTTGTTCTCTCTTTAAAAGTTTGAGATACAGTTTCTTCTAACAGATCAAAATATACCCTAAATCACTAGCGTATGGCTTTGTTCTAGTCTCCTGCCTGATCACATTCTCTCCCTTTTTTTTTTTTAATCTTCATCTTTCTTTTTTCAAACAACCTCTTATCAATTCCTTTTATAAAATCTTTTATAATTTTCATCTTTATAGTCATCTTCCATCACTTCATTGGATCAACCCTTATTTTATATATATGTCTTTCTTCCTTTAAAATTTTAGGAGACACTTTTTGATAACAGACCAAAATACGCCCAAAATCTAGTGTGTGGCACTGATCTATGCACTAGCCTGATCATATTTGATTATATTCTGTTTTTTTCTTTGTATTGTTCTGTTTTTGTTTTTATCTTTTTCTTTCTTTCTTTTTTTTCCTCTTTCTTTTTTCTTTCATTCCCTTCCTTTTCCCCTGGTTTCAGGTCTTTTCTGATTTGTATAGCGTATATTTCCTGGGGACGTTGTTAACCTGTTCGCATTTTGTTCTCTCATTCATCTATTCTCCTCTGGACAAAATGACAAGACGAAAAAAATCACCTCAGCAAAAAGAACAAGAGGTAGTACCGTCAGCCAGGGACCTACTCAATACGGACATTAGTACGATGTCGGACCTAGAGTTCAAAGTCATGACTTTGAAGATACTAGCTGGGCTTGAGAAAAGCATGGAAGTTATTAGAGAAACCCTTTCTGGAGAAATAAAAGAACTAAAATCTAACCAAATCGAAATCAAAAAGGCTATTAATGAGGTGCAATAAAAAATGGGGGCACTAACTGCTAGGATAAATGAGGCAGAAGAGAGCAATATAGAAGACCAAATGATGGAAAATAAAGAGGCTGAGAAAAAGAGAGAGAAACAACTACAGGATCACGAGGGCAGAATTTGAGAGATAAGCGATACGATAAGACGAAACAACATTAGAATAATTGGGATCCCAGCAGAAGAAGAAAGAGAGGGAGGGGCAGAAAGTATATTGGAGCAAATAATAGCAGAGAACTTCCCTAATGTGAGGAAGGAAACAGGCATCAAAATCCAGGAGGCACAGAGAACCCCTCTCAAAATCAATAAAAATAGGTCAACACCCCAACATCTAATAGTAAAACTTACGAGTCTCAGAGACAAAGAGAAAATCCTGAAAGTAGCTCAGGAGAAGAGATATGTAACCTACAATGGTAGAAATATTAGATTGGCAACAGACCTATCCACAGAGACCTGGGAGGCCAGAAAGGACTGGCATGAGATCTTCAGAGCACTAAACGAGAAAAATATGCAGCCAAGAATACTATATCCAGCTAGGCTGTCATTGAAAATAGAAGGAGAGATAAAAAGCTTCCAGGACAAACAAAAACTAAAGGAATTTGCAAACACGAAACCAGCCCTTCAAGAAATATTGAAAGGGGTCCTCTAAGCAAAGAGAGAGGCTAAAAGCAGCACAGATCAGAAAGGAACAGAGACAATATACAGTAACAGTCCCCTTACAGGCAATACAATGGCACTAAATTCGTACCTTTCAATAATTACCTGGAATGTAAATGGGCTCAATGCCCCAATCAAAAGACATAGGCTATCAGATTGGATTAAAAAACAAGACCCATCAATATGCTGTCTGCAAGAGACTCATTTTAGACCCAAAGACACCCCCAGACTGAAAGTGAGGGGGTGGAAAACCATTTACCATGCCAATGGACACCAAAAGAAAGCTGGGGTGGCAATCCTATATCAGACAAATTAGATTTTAAAACAAAGACTGTAATAAGAGATGAAGAAGGACACTATATCCTACTTAAAGGGTCTATCCGACAAGAAGATCTAACAATTGTAAATATCTATGCCCCTAACATGGGAGCAGCCAATTATATAAGGCAATTAATAGCAAAAGCAAAGAAACACATTGACAACAATACAAAAATAGTGGGGGACTTTAACACCCCCCTGACTGAAATGGACAGATCATCAAAGCAAAAGATCAACAAGGAAATAAACACTTTAAATGAAACACTGGACCAAATGGACTTCACAGACATATTCAGAACATTCCATCCCAAAGGAACGGAATACACATTCTTCTCTAGTGCCCATGGAACATTCTCCAGAATTGATCACATCCTAGGTGACAAATCAGGTCTCAACTGCTACCAAAAGATTGGGATCATTCCCTACATATTTTCAGACCCCAATGCTTTGAAACTAGAACTCAATCACAAGAGGAAAGTCGGAAAGAACTCAAATACATGGAGCCTAAAGAGCATCCTACTAAAGAATGAATGGCTCAACCGGGAAATTAAAGAAGAATTAAAAAAATTCATGGAAACCAATGAAAATGAAAACTGTTCAAAATCTTTGGGATACAGCCAAGGCAGTCCTGAGAGGAAAGTATAGAGCAATACAAGCCTTTCTCAAGAAACAAGAAAGGTCTCAAATACAAAACCTAACCCTACACCTAAAGGAGCTGGAGAAAGAACAGCAAATAAAGCCTAAACCCAGCAGGAGAAGAGAAATCATAAAGATCAGAGCAGAAATCAATGAACTAGAAACCAAAAGAACAGTAGAACAGAACAACGAAACTAGGAGCTGGTTCTTTGAAAGAATTAACAAGATTGATAAACCCCTGGCCAGATTTATCAAAAAGAAAAGAGAAATGACCCAAATCCACAAAATCATGAATGAAAGAGGAGAGATCCCAACCAACACCAAAGAAATACAAACAATTATAAGAACATATTATGAGCAACTCTCTGCCAGCAAATTAGATAACCTGGAAGAAATGGGTGCATTCCTAGAGATGTATCAACTACCAAAATTGAACCAGGAAGAAATAGAAATCCTGAACAGACCTATAACCACTAAGGAAATTGAAGCAGTCATCAAAAATCTCCCAACAAACAAAAGCCCAGGGCCAGATGGCTTCCCAAGGGAATTCTATCAGACATTTAAAGAAGAATTAATACCTATTCTCCTGAAATGGTTCCAAAAAATAGAAATGGAAGGAAAACTTCCAAACTCATTTTATGAGGCCACCGTTATCTTCATCCCAAAACCAGACAAAGACCCCATCAGAAAGGAGAATTACAGACCAATATCCTGGATGAACATGGATGCAAAAATTCTCACCAAAATACTAGCCAATAGGATCCAACAGTACATTAAAAGGATTATTCACCACGACCAAGTGGGATTTATCCCTGGGCTGCAAGGCTGGTTCAACATCCGCAAATCAATCAACGTGATACAATACATTAACAAAAGAAAGAACAAGAATCCTATGATCCTCTCAATAGATGCAGAAAAAGCATTTGACAAAGTACAGCCTCCTTTCTTGATCAAAACTCTTCAGAGTATAGGGATAGAGGGTACATACCTCAATATCATAAAAGCCATCTATGAGAAACCTACAGCCAATATCATTCTCAATGGGGAAAAGCTAGGAGCCTTTCCCCTAAGGTCAGGAATGCGGCAGGGATGTCCACTCTCACCACGGCTATTCAACATAGTATTACATGTCCTAGCCACAGCAATGAGACAACAAAAAGAAATCAAAGGCATCCAAATCGGCAAAGAAGTAGTCAAACTCTCACTCTTTGCAGATGTTATGAAACTGCATGTGGAAAACCCAAAAGACTCCACCCCAAAACTTCTAGAACTCATACAGGAATTCAGTAAAGTAGCAGGATATAAAATCCATGCACAGAAATCAGTGACATTCCTATACACCAACAACAAGACAGAAGAGAGACAAATCAAGGAGTCGATCCCATTTACAATTGCACCCAAAACCATAAGATACCTAGGAATAAAATTAACCAAAGAGGCAAAGGATCTGTACTCCGAAAACTGTAAAATACTCAGGAAAGAAATTGAAGAAGACACATAGAAATGGAAAAACGTTCCGTGCTCATGGATTGGAAAACAAACATTGTGAAGATGTCAATGCTACCTAGAGCAATCTACACATTCACTGCAATCCCCATCAAAATACCATCCACTTTTTTCAAAGAAATGGAACAAAGAATCCTAAAATTTGTATGGAACCAGAAGTGACCCTGAATAGCCAGAGGAATGTTGAAAAAGAAAAGCAAAGCTGGCGGCATCACAATTCCGGACTTCCAGCTCTATTACAAAGCTGTCATCATCAAGACAGTATGGTACTGGCACAAAAACAGACACATAGATCAATGGAACAGAATCGAGAGCGCAGAAATGGACCGTCAACTCTATGGTCAACTCATCTTCGACAAAGCAGGGAAGAATGTCCAGTGGAAAAAAGACAGTCTCTTCAACAAATGGTGTTGGGAAAATTGGACAGCCACATGCAGAACAATGAAACTGGACCATTTCCCTACACCTCACACAAAAATAGACTCAAAATGGTTGAAAGACCTAAACGTGAGACAGAAGTCCATCAAAATCCTCAAGGAGAACACAGGTAGCAACCTCTTCGATCTCACCCGCAGCAACTTCTTCCTAGGACCATCGCCAAAGGCAAGGGAAGCAAGGGCAAAAATGAAACTATTGTGATTTCATCAAGATAAAAAGCTTTTGCACAGCAAAAAACAGTCCACAAAGCCAAACGACAACTGACAGAATGGGAGAAAATATCTGCAAATGACATATCAGATAAAGGGCTAGTATCCAAAATCTATAAAGAACTTATCAAACTCAACACCCAAAGAACAAATCATCCAATCAAGAAATGGGCAGAAGACATGTATAGACATTTTTCCAAAGAAGACGTCCAAATGGCCAACAGACCCATGAAAAAGTGCTCAACGTCGCTTGGCATCAGGGAAATCCAAATCAAAACCTCCATGAGATACCACCCCACACCCGTCAGAATGGCTAAAATGAACAAGTCAGGAAAGGAGAGATGTTGGCAGGGATGCGGAGAAAGGGGAACCCTCCTACACTGTTGGTGGGAATGCAAGCTGGTGCAACCACTCTGGAAAACAGTATGGATGTTCCTCAAACAGTTGAAAATAGAGCTCCCATATGATCCAGCAATTGCACTACTGGGTATTTACCACAAAGATACAAATGTAGGGATCCGAATGGGTACGTGCACCCCGATGTTTATAGCAGCAATGTCCACAATAGCCAAACTGTGGAAAGAGCCAAGATGTCCATCGACAGATGAATGGATAAAGAAGAGGTGGTATATATCCACAATGGAATATTATGCAGCCATCAAAAGGAATGAGATCTTGCCATTCGCAACGACGTGGATGGAACTGGAGGGTGTTATGCTGAGTGAAATATGTCAATCAGAGAAAGACATGTATCATATGACCTCACTGATATGAGGAATTCTTAATCTCAGGAAACAAACTGAGGGTTGCTGGAATGGTGGGGGGTGGCTGGGTGATAGACATTGGGGAGGGTATGTGCTATGGTGAGCGCTGTGAATTGTGCAAGACTGTTGAATCACAGATCTGTACTTCTGAAACAAATAATGCAACATATGTTAAGAAAAAAGAAAAAGAAGAAGATAGCAGGAGGGGAAGAATGAAGGGGAGTAATTCGGAGGGGGAGACGAACCATGAGAGAGGATGGACGCTGAAAAACAAACTGAGGGTTCTAGAGGGGAGGAGGGTGGGGGGATGGGTTAGCCTGGTGTTGGGTATTAAAGAGGGCACATTCTGCGTGGAGCACTGGGTGTTATGCACAAACAATGAATCATGGAACCCTACATCAAAAACTAATGATATAATGTATGGTGATTAAGAGAACAATAAAAAAATTAAAAAACAAAACAAAACAAAAACAAAAAACAAGAAACCTTGCTTCTTCTCTTACCTAGCATCATTTCTCAGAGGCCAACAGAATATCTAGTGTGTAGTAGTAGCTTACCCACTAGAAGAAAAAAAAAAATGTCTTCTGTATTGCTTTTCCCAATGGGCTTTGTAGCAAACAAAATGATTTCCATTTTTGACTAAGTCAAATATGATTCTCCTTCTCTTCAACTGGAAAGATGGTTGGAATACATTGGGATTCAAAACCAAATCTCATGGAAAATCAGAGAGACCGCATCTTTGCACCATCACACCGGGGGTTTAGAGAGCTCAGGTTCTAAAATCTGACTCCACAATTTACAGTTACTGTGTCGGGCCCTGTGCTAGGATATGGAAAAAGACAATGAAGAAGAAGTTATCCCACTTATTCTTGAATCAATCAGGATAGGCTATGTTATGCTGCAGTAACAAACAAAGACAAAGAAAAAAAATTGTTTTTAAATCATCAGGCAGAGAAGGTAGTAATAAACCTTAAAATGGGAGTATACTAAACACCAGCCACAATAGAGTGGAAGTAATGAATAACAAATTAATAAATAGTAAATATCTGAAATTTTGTGGGAAATAATTGCACCCTGGAATTCTAAAGAAAAGAGAAAATTACCTTCAAGGACTCACAGCTAAATTAGCATTGGAAGGTAAAAGTGGGACTTCTCTCTCCAGTATCTCGGTACTGGGCTAATGCTTCTAATGTTGACAATTAAAATGAATGATAATATATAGAAAATATATTTTCTGAAAATATCTAAGAGGCAAAAAGGGAAAAAAGATTTTATCAGTACTAAATCTAAGTTAAGGTGGGAACCCATAGATGCAAGAGGAACATGCAAGTTGCTTCTGCCTTGAGGGTATTCATCAAATCTCATAAACTTGGGTCTCAGTATTCATGGAATCATATGGATAAGGGGTAGAAGATAAGGCCCAGACCTTCTCAAGGTAGCACGTCTAAGAGGTAATCTCCCTTATACTTTCCCATATACTTTCAATATAAGAGCAAGCAGCAAGTGAAAAACCTCATGTGGATTTGCAACCCCAGAATCACCAAGAGAATCCAAAGTCATCACCAACCATTAGTCTTTTAAAAGTATCATTATTAAAAGACCCTAAACTGGTAGTACTCATGGGTTTATGGCAAAGGAAAAGCAAATTTGGTCCGGAGGATTGTAACTTTACTACATTTCTCAAAGACTTCCCAGAAATAATTGTCCTAAGGAAAATACACAACAAACAGAAAAGAGTTTTAAGCACACGAGGAAATAAGTCTTCATGAATAAATACATCAACAGCTAAGGACCTCGAATATTTCAGATATTGGCATTATCACAAACAGAATTTTAGTAATTATGCCTACTATTCTTACATTATAGAAGTTTAAAATATCTATAGGAAACAAGAAACCATGAAGAATATAACTAAGCAGATTTTTTTTCAAACCACAATGAGTATAGAAATGAAAAATAGAATAATTTATTATGTATATTTAAAAAGTTTACAGCAAATTAATTTGGCTGCAGTTAATGAACTTGAATTCTCAAAAAATATATCTACTATGCAACATAGAATATAAAATGGAAAAATTAAAGTGAACCTAAGGACTTAAAGAGCAGAGAGTCTTCCTCTCTCTTTCTCTGTCCCCCTTCCCCCTCCCCACACACACATGCGCATGCACACTCCCTAATAAATCTTTTAAAATATATATGTATATACATACATTTATATACATGTATAAAATATATATTTTTATATACACATATTTATAATTAGATTTCATGGAGGTAAGATAAAAATGTTTGGTAGTGGCAATATTTAAAGGTTTAACAACAGGATACTTTCCACAATTGATACAGTTGTGTTTTTTTTTTTTTTCTTCCCTATGAAGCCCAATGAATCCCAAGCAGGATACACATACACAAAAAAAATCTATACAAAGGCACAGAATAGAAAACCTGTAAGACACTAAAGACAAAGAAAAAAATCTAACAATAGCCACAGAAAAATTGTATAGTGGCCTCTAGAAGTAACATACTGACAGGTGATATCTCAACAGTAAAAATGAATGCTAGAATATACTGGAGTGATACCTTTAAGGAGCTGAGAAAGAATAATGTTCAACCTAGAATTCTATACCAATCCAACTATCTTCCAGTCATAAGATACAATGCGCTATTTTCAAGAAATAAGGACTCAGAAAGTATGCCATTACCAGATCTTCTCTAAAGGATATTTTAAAGGATGGTTATTGGATTTAAAAGAAAGTGATCTAAAATGGAAAGTTTGAGGTGCAAGGAGGGAAGAAGTAGTAGTAATGTGTGGGAAATCTAAACAAATATTGACTGTAAATGACATTTCAATTGGAGGACTGTGGTAGTTAACAGAGTTAAAAAAAAGCTCTAAGAACTTGTAAGGGAGGTGGGAATGGTATTGACGAAAAATAGATTTGAAAAGCTAAATCTGTATGTTGTTCTTTGCAGGTTAACCATTAAATGAATAGACACAGAGTGTATAACTTGCAAACAAATACAGGGACAAAGAGAATAAGAAAAAAATACTTAAAGCAAAAGAAAAAGGAGATGGAGACAAAAATAACAAAACAGAAGAGACAACACAAATATGACAGTATATAATAAATCCAAACATGAATAATTGTATCATAAATGAACCAAGTACTCTAGTTAGAAGATAATCATACTGGATTTGTAAAACAAGAATCCAAGCACATATTTTTTATAAGATAGCTAAAATAAAAGGATATATAAAGGTTAAAAAGTTAAAGAACAAAGATATATCAGGCTAACAGGAGTCAGAAGAGAAATGTATATGTATATTAATACCATGCAAAATAAACTAAAAAACTAAAATAAGGCAAAAAGAATTACTGTAGTTAACAATCACTGCATAATACAAGTTCAATTGTCCAAGAGGATGTAATATTTTAGAACATATACATACATAGTAATATAGCATCAAAATATATTAAGTAAAAACCAAAAGAATTCTGAGGAGAAATAAGCAAATCCACAATTATACTAAGAGATATTAACACACCTCTATCAGGAACTAATGGGACACAGAAAAACAAAACAAAAAAAGCTCTAAGTATACAGAATATTCGAACACCACAATTAACAAATTTGACTTCAGGGATACTTATACAATGTTGTGCTAGGAATTGCAGAATATACATTTTTTTCCAAGCAAGCATGGAATATTAACAACAATTTGCCATATTCTGGATACCTCTTCACAAATTTCAAGGGATCAAAACTGTATCTTCTAACCATAGTACAATAAAGCTAGTAGTAACAAAATGATACTTGGAAATTTTTCTACATGTTTGGAAATTTAAAAATACCCCTCTCAATAGCCTAGGGGTCAAAGTAGAAATCTTAAAGGATATTAGAAACATTTTCAGCTTAACTGTAACAAAATAGTCAAACCATATGGGATGCAATTTCAGCGGCACTCAGAAATTTATAGCTTTGGGGGCGCCTGGGTAGCTCGGTTGGTTGAGCAACTGCCTTCGGCCCAGGTCATGATCCTGGAGTCCCGGGATCGAGTCCCGCATCGGGCTCCCTGCTCAGCAGGGAGCCTGCTTCTCCCTCTGACCCTCTTCCCTCTCGTGCTCTCTCTCATGCTCTCTCTCTCAAATAAATAAATAAAATCTAAAAAAAAAAAAGAAATTTATAGCTTTGAACACTTGTAGTAGAAAAGAAGGTAGGTTAAAAATAATGAGCAAAGCATCTCTCTCAAGATATTAGAAAAAAGAACCATAAAGTAAACTTAAAGAAAGTAGAAGGAAATCATAAAGATCAGGGAGAATTTAATGAACTAGAAACAAGATAAAATAGAGAGGATTAATAAAGACAAATACTTGCTTATTGAAAAGCTAATTGACAAACCTCTAACATGACCAGTCTAGAAAAAAAAAAAAAAGAAATATGGCATAAACAACCAGTATCAAGAATGAAAGTGGTTACGACTGTAGATGTTGCAGATATTAAAAAGGTAAGTTATTCTAAACTTTGCATGAATAATTTAGAAAGTTTTGATGAAATTCAAAGAAGTACATAATCTACTAAAACTATCTCTGACCTGAGAGACAACCTCACTGTTTTTCAAGCCCAATTCTAAATTCCCCGGGGAGAAAATTGAATCGCTCCACTCTAGTCCAGCAACCACACCAGATACAATTAAAACCAGAGTGTTGGATTAAGTCGCAAAACACATCTGCCAGGGATCAATATTGAGGGGAGAGAAAAAGGAGAGTTCTCAGAGAAATGGGGTCATTTCGGAGGGCAGACATTCCAAAGGAAACGTACAAGTGTTGAGGACTTATCTGTATCTATCTATCAATATACATTATCAATTTTTACCTATTGGTTTCCCCTCCATAGGCTTCCTCAGGGCAGTTCTTAGCCAAGTATCTGGAATAAGGCAGGGCTCAGTCTACTCTCATTGAGTGTATGCTTCAGTGAATGAATTTAATCTTTGAGATTGGAGATTTTTGTCTCTAAAATGGGAGTAACAATACTTTATGCCTGAAGGCAAGAATGTGGACCCAATAATACGGAGATTCTTTTCTTAGATCTATGATCACATCTGAAACTTTCATATCTCTATAGATTGATAGGTACAGATATATGTAGATATAAAACAAAGATTTGTTTATTAAAGTTTTATTATTAAGAACTTATTTTTGTTTTCCCAGCTCTATGGAAATATAACTGACAAAAATTATATATATGTAGGGTGTAGAATGTAATGATTCCCTACAGATATACATTGTGAAATGATTACCAGAATCATGTTAATTAACATGTCCATCACCTCACCATAGCTTTTGATTTTGTTTTTATTTTCAAATAAGGTCTACTCTCTTAGCAACTTTCCAGCATACAATACAGTATTAGTCGCTATAGTCGCCATGCTGTACGTTAGGTCCCAGAACTTATTCATCCTTTGACTGAAAGCTTGGACCTTTTGACCAACATTTAACAATGCATTTTACTGGACACACATAACTTGAAGGTTGAACCGAATTGAGCTGTGTGAAGGTGGCCTTTTCTGAGCTGCTGAGGGTACGCCCAGTGCTGGCCTCCGTCTTTGACCTCTCGCTCGTGGGCACAGTCTTCAGGATGTGCTCGCTCTACCTGAGAAGGGTAGACTTTTCTAGAAGAATAATGTTTTGTTTTCTTTGTGCACCTTCTGTCCCTTTCTCCCTTTTTACTAGTTTGTGGAAAAATCTGATTCTCTAATCACAATAAAGTTCACAGATATTAGATCAATTCTCTCGAACATTATCCTTCCATCATGCAAGGCTGATGAGGTTATTTTCCTTTCTAAGACACTTTGTGGTTTTACTCCATAAATGTTACTTCACAGACTTGGGTGGTTCGAGAAATATCACATTTTTAAAAATCCAATTAAATCCAATTCTAAGCCCCTATTGTTACAGTTGGCAGGAAATTCAATCAGCGTACTTAATGGAGGTTCTTCTCTTTTCCTAGAGTAGTCCCAGAAGCCAAGAACAGAGAAGTCCAACCTCTATTCCCTTCCCAGCCAGAGGGGACGCTCTCTCCCTCCCCACCCAGGATACTGAGCATAATCTAATCCAAGACAGGAGTCTTTGAACACAAAAGTAAGAATGCTGTTCTTCCAACAGCTTCTCCTTCGGGCCCAGCCAACGCCCCAGGGTAAGGAAAGAGAAAAGCTCAGGCTACCTTCTGGAAAGAGTGGGGTGTGGTGGGTAGTTATAAAAGGAAAATGCAAGTTAATAATCACAATAAATTATCCTGCTACCTCCTCAAATACTCTAGTTTTTTCTTACACAATAGAGTTCCAACTTATAGTCAGAGCTCTAAGGCCTCCATAACCTGGATTCTGTCTGCTTTTCTAATCTCTCTCTCTCTCAAACCCCACAGAACTACTAGTAATCCCATACTCTTCTAGGCCAGTTTCATGTTTAAGGAACTCTATTTAAGTTTCTCTCTCTGTGCCCGATATCTCCTTAGGAAATACCATTCACTTCAGCTACAAAGATTCAGCTCAAGAATTATCCCTTTTGGGGAGACTTCCCCCAGGCAGGAATGACCACTCTCTTCTGCAGACCCCACTATTCCCTGTAACGTTTCAGTACACTTTTTTTAAATACAGATACCCATCTTTCTCTACTGCCCTTTAAGTCCTTGAGGAGAGCAATCGTGTCTGTTCACTTCTCCATCCCAATATCTGGCCCATGCTTGGCTTATATTTGATGCTCCATAAATAAACAGAAATAGAGAAGCAGCATGGTTGGACCTACAACATGCTCCTAGACCCCTTGACTTCAGAGGTGTTGTGTGTCTGTACGCATGTTGTATCACCACCACCATCGATGTAGGGTCATTTTAGCTGTAGAAGGCACACCCTTCCAGCTGTGTGTGTGCCAACGTCTGTATTTTTCTTTCACTACATTTGGACTTAAAGTACTTGCCAGTTGTGATTTGAGTTTTTAGCCTATGTTCCCTGGAACTACTGTTGGAGGTCTCGGAGAGTCTAGGACAGAGATCTCCAACAAGAAAAGCAATCACTGAAACACAAGCAGCCACCAAGATTTTTTTTTTTTTTTTAATCTGGGTTCGAATGTTCTTCACAGGGTCACATCTACTGCTCAACTCTTGAAGGCATAGAAGTCTGTGCCCCCTGACTGAAACCAGCTTTCCATAGAAACTAGTCTCTCAGTTCTTCCCACACTCAAGCCAGGAGTTAGTCTAGGAGTCGGGTGACCATTTTACTGTGGGTGCATGTGCGTTCAGATGGGAAATGGTGCAGGCAGTAGAGGGCAAGAAGACAAGATGCAAGAGAAGGAACACAAGAAAATGGAAGCTCTCAGTTCTGCTTCCAGCTGGTGGCTAGCCCTCCTTAATTCTAGCACATGTTTCCTTCACGCCGACATGCTGCCCGTCCAAATGGAAATCTGCCCACATCGGCAGAGTCATCCTAGCTTCCATTCCACTTGAGTGGCTTTCAGCCACCTACATACAGTAAGTGCTTTAATACATTCAATTCTGTTCAGTTTAACAGAGAATTAGTTTGAACTTATGCTGTGGTAGCCTACATCCTAGGACTACAGGGATGATACAGACAGCATCTGCACTCTTAGCACAAAATTTACTGAGGACTGACACAGGACAGACCCCTACGAAATAAGATAGAACTATGCAGAGGGTCATGGGGGAAGGTATAGGAGAAGCGCTTGGCCCAATATGGAAATTCAGGGTAGACTTTCCGGAGGAAGTACTATTTATGGCAGGAAAAGAAGGGAAGCCAGGGTGAAGGGTGGGGGTGGGGGTGGGGGTTGCCTAGGAGAATAGGCTAACGAGTAGATTATAAAGGATATAACATGCCAAGAATTTAAAACTTTAATCCAAAGTCAATGGGGATCCCTAGAAGATTTAAGTAGGGAAATGAAGTAATTAAACTTGAATCTTAAAAAGTTAGTCTGTTTCTCTACATAGATATCTTATTTACACTATACTAAGACATTTTAATAAGTGCAAGATTAAATGTTTATATATTCTTGTCTGTCAGTGCTTGTGTAAATATATGTGCATGTGTGCTTTCAGAAAATTTGAAATGTTCTTTTTCTTCCCTTATTTCATTTGCTTTCTTGCTCCAGACGCTGAGATAAAGTCACTTGGCCAAAGACAACCAAAAGCTTCCAAAAGAAAAATAAAACCTAAGACATCCAACTTGAAAGTTGGCAAGTCAGTAGGTCATGTGGAAATTTACCAGATCCTACATGAAATGTGTTCCATCTAATTCTTTCTATACTCCATTCTTATGCCAATTCTGCTCCGAATTTTAAAAAAGACTTAGGGTCTAGCGTTGTGTTTTTGTCACCATAGTAAAAGTACCTTTATAGATTTTTTTAATGAACACCAGTTCTTGCAAATTGATTCTGCATCTGTTTTCCATCAAGGTTTACATGACTGATTAACAAATAGGATCTCAATGAGGAGAAATTCTGGGACTTACTTACAAGGATGTCACATTTCAGCTTACCTCCAAGCTGTGGTTTTTACCTCCACTGCTTATATTTCTGAGTTTGAGAACATTCTGGCTTTCACAAAACCTGAAATTCAAGCAGCTAAATGTTGCTTAAAAGAGAATTTCCGACTGGTTTACTTTCTGTACACCTGAAAGTAAATCAGTATGAGTACGTGCATTTGCAGGGCAGGATCTTTCTCTGCAATGGGACACTAGGGAAAGAGACCTCAGTTTATCTCCGCTTCCCGAATTCCAAATGGAGCAAGGCATATGATTTGTTACTTCCGTAGTTACTGCCAGAGGCTCTCTGTAAGCATTTCTAGTCTTTTCTGGGTTGGGTACCTTTCTCTTTAAAGAATTTTGAGAATATAATTGTCAGATAAGAGAAGTTAGCCCCCTGAGCTTTCCTGCCTTTCACTCCGGTCCTCCCAGGTGCCATCTTTTGCTCCCTGGTTGCCCCAAACTACTCCCATGTCTGTCCTAAGCAAACCTTGATGATCCAAAGCAGATGTTGCCTCCCTTTCCTCTCCCGGTTCAAATTTCGAAGCTGGTTGGCAAATTTATTCCCCCCGACCTTTTAATGGCTAGAGGTGTTTTTACATTATTCCTCCTAGAGATATTCCTATTTTTTTTACTAGGACTGGATTGCTCTCTTTTAAAGAAATAAATCTGCAAAGATTGTGGCAAAATGCATTTATTTTCTGAAGCAATTTACTTTGGTTCCTTCATTTGGCACAGAGCTACAGTATTAAGTTACTACTGTGACAAAGGCACTTTCCTAGGAGCTGATGGAACAGCTCCCAAATGGAACAGACATAGATCTTGTTTTTAAGAGGCTTACAGTTGGATAAACAACACAGCCTTTCAGATTGAAGACACCAGGCTAGGAGAGGTCTTAGTGACTGCTGCAGCTTAGCATCTGAACCAAAGCCTGCACTTAGTCGGTGCTCAGTAACATCTGTTGAGGGACGAAATAGGTAACAGAGAGATGAAGAGACTAGAGCCAAGTCAGGCTTCTGATTATTCTGCAACCTTGCAGGAAGAAGGGGAAGAGTCCTGTTTAGAACTGGAAGTTTAATATAGACAAAAGGCCAAAAAACACCTTTGCTTAGCTAGTGCTACCGAAAAGTAAAGCGGGGAGGGAAACACTACACAGAAGACAAAAATGAATCATCAAAGTCTGTAGCTGGGAGATGGAAAGGGAAGTCTACTGAAGTCTATGAAATCTTAACTGGAAACTCCAGAGTTTTGTCCAATAGCCAAGATGAGATGCCTACAAACAGCCAAATCAAGTTCATCCAGATGGGAATAAACTGATCAAAGAAATGCTAATGTTTAGGGGTTTTTTTAATGCATTTTTAAATTTCTATTAAAATGGTAGCATTCCCAATATAGGACGAAAACCTATGTAGCACTGGAAATCATATACACATTATGAGTAAAAAGTATATATGTGCATAGAATCCTGAGGGACATATCAAAATATTTTTTTAAATTTTATGATGTTATGTTAGTCACCATACAATACATCATTAGTTTCTGATGCAGTGCTCCACGATCCATTGTTTTCGTATAACACCCAGTGCTCCATGCAGTACGTGCCCTCCTTAATACCCATCACCGATCCATATCAAAATATTAACAATGGTTATCCCTAGGTAGTAGGATGATGGGTGATTTTTATTGTAAAGAATGAGTATTTAAATAAGGAGTTGTAAAACTTATTTTAAGTAATAAATTATTTCATAATATTTAAATAATTTATATTTTTAAAACATTTTCCTGGCAGTAAACATTAATTATTTAATGTAGCTTAAACACTTTATTGACAGGGCATATGAGGATATGTGGGTACATATGAAATGAGGTATGGAAAATGCAAGATAATTCTGGGTGTTTGAAGAGAGGCTTCAAAAGACATCTGCCTTTCTAAATGTCACTAAAAACACACACCTTGCTTTCAAGTAAGAAATTCTACTTCTGATCTACCTGGAAGTGTAATGATATACTCTTTGCTTTCCTCTGATTAAAAGACAAACAAAATACTTAAACAACGTGTCTAAGAGATGAAAAGGTGGAAAATGCCCCATTCTCTGAAGGGCTCTTGGATTCAGGGAGGCCAGTGATGGTCACGGAGGGAGTGGAGAGATGGGAAGAAGGAACTGGTCCCAAAGTACCCGCTGTGATCATTGTCAGTTTGAAAGTTACCCCTTTTTCTCAAGAATAAGAGCCGTACGTAGAGGTCTTTAAAAAGTAGCCCAAGCTACATTGAGGTTTTCACAGATCTATCAAGATTTATTGGTGATAGAGGTACCTGGCTGATAGCGCTCAATAGGATCAAAATTAAAGCAAAACAAACGTGTGACTAGAGAAAGACTCCTGGAAAATATACCCAGTGTTCCTAGTGGCTGTCCTTGGCACATACAGTAAGTGATGGATAGGTTTCTCCTCCTTTCTACTCTAGCTGTTCTCAGACTTTCTGAAATGGGCATGGGGAAACAATCCACATAGCCTGATCCCTCTTTGTACAAAGTAGAATTGCATGACTATATAATACATAGTTTTTGCAGGAAAGTATCTAGAAGTCTTACCAGCTTCTTGGTACCCTTTCATGTGCATTTTGTGTATGACCTTCAGAGAAAGTCTCTCCAGCTGTATAGTTTCACTGTTCCAGCTTTGGCTCTCAGCTTTTTAGCCCTTTAAACAATTTCAAATACATCTTAAAAACAAATATTCTTTTTGTATGGATTTTTCCCCACTTTCACCATGTGTTTGAAAATTGGTGAGCCAGGAAGCGGTAATTTGAAATCTGAGATTTCTCTTCAATTTATCTGTCTGTCATATAGGAGGTGGTAGGACCTATTAGTATTTAAGAGCCGTCAATCTGGCTTATATTTTCACTTGTGAAAACTAAACTGGTAGATGAATGGTACCGTTTTCCCCATTTAGCTGTGTTTCCTTGTGTCCTACATGCAGAGCAGAACCAAAATCTCCAGAGGTTAAAAGTTTCACAACCCAAGTCCTAGAAAATTCTGCATAACATGTTCGTCATTGTCTTTTTAAAATGAGAATTCTGTCCCATAAGCCACTAGGAAATGGGGTTCACCGTACTGTTTTAGCAGAGTTGCCACGTTCCCAAGGGGATGCTGGCCTCTAAGCTGCTCAGTGGCTGGACCTGGGTTACCAGAAGTCCTGAATGTCAGCAGCTGGCCAGGGGCTATCAAGCAATTGGATGGTACAGCTGGTAAGGAAATCACTTTCTTCATTATTTCACCCATTTGTTTTGTTCATTTTTCAGTCTCCTTCCCCATCTAGTCTCCCTTCCCATTCTTCTTTCTCCTATTCACAATTCTTTCTTCCTGTTAGGAGTTGAACCGTGTCGACCACACCCCTCACACACACGAAGAAGATATATTGAATTCCTAACCCCCAGTACCTCAGAAGGTGACCTTATTTGAAGATAGGGTCCATCAGAGGTAATTAAGTGAAAATCAGGTCATTAGGGTGGGCCTGAATTTAATATAACTCGTGTCTTCATAAAAGCAGAAATTTGGGTACAAGGAAGAACGCCATCTTCTTGTGTCAAGGAATGCCTGAGGCTACCAGAAGCTAGGAGACGGACATGGAACAGAACCTTCCCTCACAGCCCTCGGAGGAAACCAACTCTGCTGACGTCTTGATTTCAGACTTCTAGCCTCCAAAACCATGAAACTATACATTTCTGTTGTTCAAGCTGCCAAGTTTGTGGTACTTTGTTTCAGCAGTTCTAGGAAACGAATATATCCCACTCCTGCCCCAAAGCTCTCCATTTCTCATACTCCATGCCTTTATATATATAATTTTTTCTACTTTTCTCTGACCTTTCTTGTCCCAGGACAATCTTTATTTCAGTCCTCTGCTTTGGTTGCATTGGCCGGTCAAGCATGTGGTCAGTGTATTCATGGAAACAACCCAGACCACAACAAATCTTCAGAGAAGATAAAATCTTGTTAACCCTTCTATTGGTCATTGTGTTTTTGGATAATTTATACTTCAGGCATTATCAGAGCCAGGGTGTCTGCTTTGTTTCTAAAAATTTGACTCCATGTAGTATCTAGTGCCCATCCAAACTCACATCTGAACAAGTACCTCCTGAAGAAGAACCAAGTGCTTAAAGAACATTACTTTCATCAAAAACAATTGAATTCTGTACTGTATATGTATTACCAATTATTAGTCATTGTGTATGATAATCAAGCACCTCTGTGCTGTTTTACTTTCTGCTCATTTAATAATTAAATAGACTTTTTCCTGATGACAGGAATTGATTTTTATCTTGGCAGTCAGAATTGCATAGGAAATCACTTTGATGTAGAAACCTGTCAAGACTATAGATGAAAGAAATCCAAAGCAACATATCAAGACAACCTAGAAAGCAGTACTTTCCAAGAAGTATTCTGTCCTGAGTTATCAGCCTTAGATCTTAGAAGCCAAATTCCCAGCTGGGATTAGGCTGAATTACTCCAGTGACCCAGACAATAAACTTAACTTTGTTTTCTTAGGGGGACAAGAAGGAAGAACATCAGTAGGCTGTTTTCTCTGAAAATGACATATAGTGTCCTGAGATCCTGTGATTTGTTCAGTCTTCATTTTGCAGGTCACTTATGCTCAAAGCCCAAAGGTTTTGGAGGAATTTTAACCATTTGAGGCCAGCTCATCCTACACACGACACTTGCACATGTGGATCTACTGGCTGTCACTGAGTACCACCTCAGAGCTTCCTGCCAAGTGTCATCCAACTGATGGCATTGCTCTCATTCTTGTTCTAAGGAATTATTTATCATAAAACCTGGCAGTAAGGGTTCAAATCATTATTGATGGTATATGAACTAACTTTAAGTGTATTTCTGGGTTATCTTTGTGAATTCTACCTACCAAGCCTGCCTCATACCACTGAACAAACTATGCATGATCGTAAGTGAGGCTCTGTTGCTTACTTCCCATGGACTACCACTTAACACAGGCAAGGTCTTCACAATCAGACCTTGGCTCTGGGTCATAGTCTCCTGGTCATAGTTAAACCTCCCTGAGCCCCAAATTCTTCTTCAGTGTAACTGAGGACAATGGGAAATATTATACAGAACCACACTACTTTCTAAAATGGGCAGATCAAAGAAAAGACATTCATCTCAGGGCTTCTGTAGGTCCTTTGTACTGCTAAAGAAATCAATGGCTCTTTTGTTTGGATTTTTTTTAATATGTAGTGGTTCTAAAAGTATTGTTCCCAGACCAGCAGCATCCTCACCACCTGGGAACTGGGGATGTGTAAGAAATGCAATTCTCATCCACATCTACAGACTCAAAATCCAGCAAGGTATGTCCTAATAACCTTGGGGGACTCTGATATTTGCTCACATTTAGAAACCGCTAGTGTAGGTCCAGCAGGGCCTGGAGGTGAATGTTGATGTAGAAGCTCGCGAGAATTGAATGTCTATAGACTAGAGTGAGAGGAATCTGGAGATCCTGGGTGCAGTCTGGGAAGGTAATATATGAAGACTGGAGTCAGCAAGATGGTGAGAGGCCAAGTGGTTGCATGAGGACACACCCTCAATGGTATAGTGGCTGAAAAGACTTAATAGGGCTGCCTTATACGCTATTGGGCTCATTTGCTATGCAATGCAATTTTGCTTTGCAATGCACCCTCTCCCCCAACCTACAAATATTTAGCAAAATATCTCCTATATGCAATAACTTCACGCTAGTGGGACCTTGGACATTTGGATATATACACCAAGGTAGGATAAAAAAAAAAAATCAATGGATAAAGAACACAGCAAAAGATATCAATGAAGGTAGGAAACTAGGCAGAGATGATTATATTCTAGGGTAGGGCTTTTTAACCTCAGCACTGCTGACATTTTAGACTGGATAATTCTTTTGTGTGTGTTGGGGGGCAGTTACCCTAATTGTAGGATCTGTAGCAGTATTCCTGACCTCTAGCCACTAGATGCCAATAATATCCCTACTCCAAATTGTGACCACAATGTTTTCAGCCACTGCCACATGGGGTGAGGTAGAAATCACTTCCTCTTAGAACCACTGCTCTAGAGTCTTCTGGGGACATTGAATTTTTTAAGGACATGTAGTGAGGGAGGCATTTGGGATGTGGGGAGTAAATTTTATCTGAATCATAAACAACTAAGTTATCCTAGCTGACATGTGGATGGCCAGTAAAACGGCAGTCAATCTCTTACAGAGCATTGTGAGCATTGTGAAAACTCAATGAGTCTTTGTAAAGTACTAGCAGAGTAGTTGGTATCTGATAGACATAGTGTCTCTTTTCCCTTTCTATTTTAAATTATTTAGTAGACCCTGACCCATGGTGATCATAGAGATCTGTATATCATTTACCACTTGTCAATAACTATGAAGGTTGACTTTACCCTGTTTGTAAGCTAACAACCCATTTCAGGTTCATCGATGCTGAGAAGACACAAAACTTGAAGGTCAGAGACAAGGGATGATTGATTACTCACAGAAATAACAGCAGCCATACCATCATTTCCTTGAGCTGGTTTTCCAATCCCAGGTCTCAGAGGGCAGCACAAAGTGGGCCCCGTGATACCTTCACATACAGTGTGTTGCCTTTTAAGAGAAGAACCCTGGGCTTAGGAAACCTGAATCTTTTTATACTGGACTATAAGCCTGTCTGCCCTGTGCCCTGGATATAGACATTCTGTCTTCCACCGCTATTCACCAGACAGACAGATTTTCTTTAAAGGAAGTCTTTGGTTCTAGAGGGGAGGGGGTTGGGGGAATGGATTCGCCCAGTGATGGGTATTAAAGAGGGCACGTATTGCATGGAGCACTGTGTGTTATACACAAACAATGACTCATGGAATGCTACATCAAAAACTAATGATGTAATGTTGATGAACATAATAAAAAAAAAAAAGTCTTGACCTAAAACAACCCATGCCTCTGCTCCTAAGATGAGCAGAAACATAGACCACTGTCGCCAACACTACTGTTCTGTAAGCTCTTTGGGGACTGAGAACATGTCTATTCATCTTTGTAACCCAGGAAGTCACTTGGTTAGTACTTTTTAATTAAATAATAAAAATGAGTAATGAAAATGCATGGAAGGAGTTTAAGGAGTTACGTTCGGTTGACTCAGATCCTCTATCCACTTGACAGTTGTACTAGTTTTCCAAGTGCTGTTGTAACAAATTATCACAAACTTTGCAGCTAAAACCAACACAAATTTTTAGATTTAGAGTTCTGGGGGTCGGAGGTCTGCAATGGGTTTTACCAGGCTAAAATTACAGGGAGAGGAGATCTGCCTTTCTTTTTTAGGCTCTAGGGGAGAATCCATTTATTGCCTTTTCCAGCATCTTGAGGTCTACATTCCCTGGCTTGTGACCCCTCTTGCCATCTTTAAAGCCAGAGCATGGCAACTTCCAAACTTACTGACATGCCTGCCTCCCTCTCTCCCTTACAAGGACTATAAGGATACTTTTCTTACATCGAGAACACCCAGATAATCCAGGAAAATCTCCCCATCTCAAAATCCTTAATTTCAGCTGCAAAGTCTCTTTTGTCACGTAGGGTAACTTAACCAGCTTCTCGAAATTAGGATGTCAAAAATCTCCATCTACCCTTTTATAGACAAAGTCAGGTTTTCATCCCTTCATTAAGACTTCCTTGAAGTATAAAGCACAGTCATTCTAGTTTCGGAATCTGGAATGAAATTTTTCCTTCACACTATTTTTTTCTCCTTATAATTTACATTTGGAACACATTTAAAAATAATTTTTTACGAGTCCTCTGTTGAACACCCAAAGTATGCTAAGGAAAAGTGCTTTCCAAGAAATAGTAGGCAGCATACTATTTTTACTTGGGATGTTTACTTGTGATTTCCATATTATGTATAGAGAAGATTATGTTCAGTTCCTATTCTTTCATAAATGCCTTCCCTAGGAGATAATTTTTGAAAATAGCAACAAGAACTTCTTTAAAGTCTTGGTAAGCATGGTTAATGCTTTAATGACCTTGAGAGAAAAAATTATTGAGGACTCACTGTATGCTAGCAGCTCTCCTAAGCCCCTAACCTCATCATCTCAGCGACTCCTCAAACACACTAGGTAGTTATTATCATAACCATAGTTTTACAGATGTACATTAGATATGTTGCCCAGGGTCCAATACATAGTGACTGGGTAAGGCTTTTTGCCTCCACAGCCCTAAAGCCTAACTCCTGAGCCAAACTTCTTTCTTGTGTCTGAATCCTTCTTTTTGAAATAGGACTTACACATCAAAAAAAAATGCATAAAACAGAAAATTGTAAAGCAAACATCCATGTAACTATCATCTAGAATAAGGGTTGGCAATGGAATAATATGCAGCCATCAAAAAATGAAATCTTGCCATTTCCAACAACGTGGATGGAACTAGAGGGTATTATGCTAAGCAAAGTAAGTCAATCAGAGAAAGACATGTATCATATGATCTCACTGATATGAGGAATTCTTAATCTCAGGAAACAAACTGAGGGTTGCTGGAGTGGTGGGGGGTGGGAGGGATGGGGTGGCTGGGTGATAGACATTGGGGAGGGTACGTGCTGTCGTGAGCACTGTGAACTGCCAAGACTGATGAATCACAGACCTGTACCTCTGAAACAAATAATACATTATATGTTAAAAAAAAGATGATAGTGGGAAGGGAAAAATAAAGGGGGGGGGAATCAGAGGGGGAGACGAACCATGAGAGACGATGGACTCTGAGAAACAAACTGAGGGTTTTAGAGGGGAGGGGGGTGGGGGGATGGGTTAGCCTGGTCATGGGTATTAAGGAGGGCACATACTGCATGGAGCACTGGGTGTTATATGCAAACAATGAATCCTGGAACACTACATCAAAAACTAATGATGTAATGTATGTTGACTAACATAATAAAATTAAACTAAAAAAAAATAGAATAAGGGTTGGCAAATATGACCTATTGACCAAATCCAACCTGCTTTTTTTTTGGCAAATAAATTTTTTTAAAAATAATGTTCAGTTAGTCAGCAAATAAAGTTTTATTAGAACTCTTCCAGGCCCAGTTCTTCACGTATTGTCTGCATCTACTTTCAGGGTATAATGGGAGAGTGAAGTAGTTGTGACAGAAGCCATTTAGTCTACAACGCCTAAAATAATTACAACCTACCCCTTTACAGATCAAGTCTGCTGACCTCTGACCTAAATCAAGGCAAAGAGCGTTGCCAGAACTTTGGAAGACTCCTCCTTCACCTTTCCCAAGCACAACCCCATTAGTAACCACTACCCTGCCTTTTGTGATCATGATTTTTTTTTTAACTTAATAGTTTTAGAACCTAAATAGTGATGAAGTATATAATTCAGCTTTGCCTGCTTTTGAACTTTCTAAGAATAGAATCATACCATATGACATTTTTCATCCTTTCACTCAACATTGATCTGCGAGACTAATTCACATTGTTGCATTTAGCTGTAGTACATTGATTATCAAATTATACTCTTGGTGTATGGATAAAACACAGTTTATTCCTTCAACTGTTTATGAAAATTTGGCTTAACATAGTGAATCATGGTACTACGGACATTCTTATCCACACCTCCTGACTTACTGTTGGTATATATGTAGGGGATGTGCCGGATCATAACCCATGTTATTTTCAATTCATCATATAGATCATTCCAAATTACTTTCTAAAGGGTGTGTACCAGTCTACAGTCGAGCCAGTTGGTCCACATATTCACCAACATTGACATTATCAAGTATCTGGGGGTCTTCTTTGCCAGTTTGTTAGGTTACCTAGGAGGTAAAAGTACCTCATGTTGGTTTAACTTCTATTTCTACAGCAACAGCTAAGGTTGAGGATGTTTTTCCGTATTTACTGAACACTTAGATTTCCTCATTCTGCGGTGAAATGCTTGTTCAAGTTTCCTGCCCTTTATTCTGTTAGGTTGTTTCTGTTTTTCTTCTTGATTTGTACTTCATTTTTTATACATTCTGGGTCCTAGTCTTTTCTAAGTTATATGTAATGTAAACAGCTTCTCCCACTCTAGGGCTGTCTTTTTCACTCTTTTTATATTGTCTTTCAATGAACAGATATTCTTAAACTAGGCTATGTCAAAAAACCATCCATCTTTTCATTCAATGCCTTTTTGTCTTAAGAAATTCTTCCTTATTTTTGAGATACTCTCCTTTATTAACTTCTTAAAGTTTTGTAGCTTTGCCTTTCACGTGAGGTCTTTAATTCAACTAGAATTTTGTGTCTGTGTGTCCTATGACATAGGGGTCCAATTATTTTTTTGTCCCCGTATTGCTACCCACTGGTTCCAACACCCTTTATTGAAGATACTTTCCCCTTTTCTACGGGACCTCTCTTTCATGTACATAGTGGCCATAGACACACGGGCGTGTTTTCTAGTTTCTCTCTGTAGTCCCGTTGTCATGTTTGTGTATCTTCACATCTAACATTAGGTCTTTATTATAAAATAGGTTGCGAAAACCAGTGTTCCCACCTTGTTCTTCAAGACCGTGGATGGCTGTTTTGGCCATTTGTACTAGAACGTAAATTTTACAATTAACCTGTCAGGTTCCCGAAGTTCTATTGAATCTAGAAATCCATTTGGAGAGATCTGACAATTTTTATAATAACAAGCCTTACAGTCCACAAACACAGAATTTCTCTACATTAATTAGGTATTCCTTAAATTTTTCAAAGAAGTTTAATCATTTTCTCCACAGGTCTTTCACTTATTTTGTTGAATTTATTCCTAAAACTTCATATTTTTAAAAAATTTCCTTTAGGCGCCTGGGTGGCTGAGTTGGTTAAGCGTCTGCCTTCGGCTCAGGTCGTGATCCCAGGGTCCTGGGATGGAGTCCGGCGTCAGGCTCCGTGCTCAGCAGGGAGCCTGCTTCTCCCTCTCGCTGCCTCTCCTTCTGCTTGGACTCTGTCAAATAAATAAATAAAATCTTTAAAAATAATTCCCTTTAATGCTACTATGTAGGACTACAATTATTCTGCATTGCATTGTATATCTGGAAATTTGTTAGATTCTAATCCTAATAAATTTTTGTGTATTTTTTATAGTCATAAAAATTATAGCATCCATAAGTAAAGAGAGTTTTATTTCCAACTGTTAATTTTTTTTCTTGTTGTACTTGAGGTCCTAGTCAGTGTTGATAGTAGTAATGCTAGTTACTTTCTTCTTATTTTAAGGGGAAAGGATTCAACATTTCACTATTAGGTGTAACATCTGCTGAGTCGTGTTTTATAGATACTCTTTCTCTGAATCAGTTAGTTCCATTTTCACTACTAGTACCTTAAGAACTATTTTACCAATCATAAATTTAATAATTTTATCATAATCTTTTTCTTTATCCATTGACATGCTTTTTCCTCCATTACTCTCTTAATGTGTTTAGATACATTAATTGGTATTCTAAACCAATTTTTAAGCTAAACTTGCATTCCTGGAATAAACCTAATTTTGTCCTAATGTTATCCTTTTTACTTACCTATTACTAGATTAAGTTTGCTAATGTTTTGCTCAGGACTTTTGCACCTATATTGATGAGGGTAATTGGCTTATAGCTTTCCTTCCTTATTGCTGCCCTTGTGAAGTTTTAGTAAGGGGGTTATGTTAGCTCATAAAACGAGGGTTGTGTGTGGCAAAGACCATGCCATTTCCACATCCTCTGAGTATGAAACTTTATCACCCAACAGAGACATACGTGGAAAAGGCACGCACTTATAGACTAAGTCAGTTAGAAGTGGCTGTGCCTTCTCCATATTTTCTCTTGGAAATCACACACGTTTCACACAGTGTAAGATGGAAGAGAGCTAAATCATAGCATTTCTTATCCCCTACAAATAAACAGTATGTTCCTTTTTTTCTCTTTTTTGCTCTCTATATTTTTTCTTTCTAAGTTTTTTTTGTTTTGTTTAGGGAGAGAAAGAGCACGAGCAGGGGGAGGGGCAGAAGGAGAAGCTGACTCCCCACTGAGCAGGGAGCCCAATGCAGGGCTCAATCCCAGGACTCCGGGATCATGACCTGAGCGTAAGGCAGATGCTTAACTGACTCAGCCACCCAGGCACCTCTGTTCCTTCTTTTTCTATTCTCGAAAAGAACTTGTGTCAAATTAGGATTGTTTTTTCCTTAGATCTGTGGTAGAACTCACCAACGGTTTTATTTGGAGGAAGATTTATGACTTCTGATTCCATTTCATTAATGGTCATAGGACTGTTCAGATTTTCTACCCCTCAAGTCAGTTGTGATAAATTTTTAAAGGATTTGATCATTTTATCAAAATTTTCCAATTTATTCAAGTTATTTACAATATCCCCTTATTTTCAAATGTTTGCAACATCTGTAGAATATCACTTTTTTTTACTTCTGATATTATTCCCATCTCTTTTTTCCCTTAATCTTGCCTGAAGTCTCTCAATTTTGTTAGTCTTTACAAAAATCAATTTTCAACTTTGTGAAGTCTCTATTTTGTATGTTCCCTAAGTTACTTTCTGATCTGGCTTGATTCCTGTCTGAGTGATTAGCTCTTATTCTGATTTTTTCATATAAAGGCTTAGGTCATTAATTTGAAGCCTTAATTTTTTTCTAATATAAATGTTTACATTATAATTATTTTACGTTATAAATTTCCAATGCGGCTATGTCTCTCCCCTTATAAATACAAAATAGTCATTCTTGTTCAATTAAAAATGTTTCTCTCTTTTTATGATTTGTTCTTTGGCCTATAAATTTGGAAGTAGAATTCTTAATTTATAAGTTAATAAGGATTTTCTAATTATTTTTGCTATGAATTTCTAAATTACAATGTGTCATAGAACATGGTATATACCGTTTTACCCTTAAAAATTTGTTGAGAATTAAAGACACCACAGGAAAAAAAAAATTGTTGAGAATTGCCTTGTCCAGGATATGGCAAAGTTTTGTGTAAAATCCATGAGCACTCCAAGGGATGCCTGGTAGCTCCTCCAGTTAAGCATCTGCCTCCAGCTCAGGTCATGATCTCAGGGTCCTGGGATTGAGCCCCACATGGGATTCCCTGTTCAGCGGGGAGCCTGCTTCTCCCTCTCCCTTTGCCCTTCCCCCCAACTCCTGCTCTCTCTATTGCTCACACTCTCTTGCTCCCTCTCAGATAAATAAAATCTTAAAAAAAAACAAAAACAAAAACAAGTGTACTTCAAAAGAAATTGTATTTTTCATTTATTGGTTATGGGGTTATATGTAAGTTTAGTAAATCAAGTTTAGTAAATCAAATTTGTTAATCATCTTATTTAAATCTTTTATATCATCACAAAGATTTTTGGTCTGCTCTTCCATTAGTTCCTTAAAAAGATGTATTAAAAATCTCCCACTATGATTGTTAATGTTATTTCCTTTTGTAATTCTGTCAACTTTTGCTTTACATATTTTGCAGATAAATTATTGCATAAAGAAACATTTAAAACAGTGGAAAATAGTCTTCTGGTGACTTGACCCATTTGAAGGAACTTATCTCTATGAGTATCTTCTGTCTTAAAATTTGTTTAATATAGAAGAAACTAAATCAACTACACTTTGTTTAGTATTTGTATATTCTTTAACTTTTAATTTCCCCTAATATTTTATGTATGTGTTTTGTAAACACACAGTTACATTTCATTGTTATTTTCATTTTCTATCCAGTCTACCATCTTTGTCTACTAACTGGAGAATTTGGTTCACTTACATTATTGTACTTACTTATGTACTTGTTTTAAGTCTACCATTTTATTTTGGCCTATTCTATAGTTGTTTTTTAATCTCACAGCTTTTATTCCTTTTTCCCCCCTCATTCTACTTATTTTTCCATTTGCTAGAATGGCAGTTTTATGTTCTGCTTCTCCACTTTATTACAAATATTAAGTGGTAACATTAAAAATTGAGGCTAATACCACTATTCCACTCACAGAATCTGTGAAGAACTTACAGTATTTAAATCCAGTTTCACTCCTGATGCATATGTTGTTGTTGCTTGTATTTTCCTTGTACCTCTGGGTTTTTTGATTTTTGTTTTGTTTTAAGACACAGTCTTGTTATTTTATCCAATCTGTGCTCCTTTAGGTTTTATCATATAAGTACCATTTCTTTGCTCTGTTTATCTTTTTATTTCTTGCATTTTACACTTCCAATCTTACATCAATTTCCTTCTGTCCGAAGTTTAACTTTTGAGCAGGATGGAGGACCGAGAAATCCCAATGCTTGTCTCCCCCACAAAAAAACAAAGAAAACAATAAATTTACTAGAAACTGATAGAAATAGCTCAGGAATATCTCGGGACTACAAAAAAAAAAAAAAAAAAAAAGGATCAGCAAAACCACGTGGAGATCAAGGATGGAGGATGCCAAAGAAAAATACATTACCTGTATCACTCCATCCCCCAGTCAAGGGCAGCTGGGCACCAGGAGGGATCTCCTCAGAGGAATCTACCCCATGGGGAAAGCAGAGCAAGAGAACCTAGCAAGCCTCACCACTGTGGATGTTTGCAGCATTTATTACAGAGGTTTATAATGATCCCAGCTGATGGAGCTACCCTGGAGTCCTACCAGCTACACACATTCCCTGAGGCTGTAACTCTAGCTGTAGTGAGATCTGCCTTCAAGGACCCCACTTGCTCCCATGATCTGCTCTTCAGTATCAGGCACCATTGCACCTCACCATATACGGGACCAAAAATATTAGTGCTCTGAGCCCCATCCATGGTCCCAGGTTGGGACTAGTCCCACAGTTACCAGGGCATCCCCTGCTGCCCTGAGTCCCACCCCCAGAGACCCAGGTTGTGGCTCTGACCCATCCTTACCGGGGATCAAGAGAAATAGAAAATCTGAAAACACCAGTTACAAATAAGCAAGTTGAATTAGTAACCAGAAACCTCCCAACAAATTCCAGGACCAGATGGCTTCACTGGTGAGTTCTACCAAACACTTAAGGAAGAATGAATATCAATTCCCCTCAAACTCTTCCAAAAAACTCAAGAAGATGGAGTACTCCCAAATTTTCTAAGGCCAATATTATCCTGTTATCAAAGCCACAGAAAGGCACTGCAAAAAAAGAAAATTACATGCCAGTATTCCTAATATAGATACAAAATAATAAATGGTATTTAACAACACATTAAAAGGATCATTCACCATGATCAAGTGGGATTTATCCCTAGGATGCAAGGATGGTTCAATGTACACAAGTCAACAAATGTGATACACCACATTAATAGAATGAAAGATAAAAAGCATGTGGATCATCTTAATGGGTGCATAAAAAATTTGACAAAATACCACATCCTTCCATGATAAAACAGTCAACAAATTGGGTATAGAAGGAATGTTCCACAGTATAATAAAGACCATATACGACAAGCCTACAGCTAATATCATACTCAATGGTGAAAAGTTAAAATCCTTTCCTGAGAGATCAGAAACAAGACAGGATGCCTCCTCTTACCATTTCTATTCCACATAGTACTAGAGGTCTTAGCCAGAGCAATTATGAAACAAAAGACATCCATATCAGAAAGGATGATGTAAAACTATCTGTTTGCAGATGACATAATCTTATGTATAGAAAACTCTAAATTCTCCACTAAAAAATTGTTAGAATAAAGTAAAAATCACAGGATATGAAATCAACATATACAAACTGGTTGCTTTTCTACACACTAAAAACTATTTGAAAGAGAAGAAAACAATTCCATTTACAAAATAATTATAAAATCAATAAAATACTTTGGTTAAGTTTATTCCTAAGAGGTAAAAGACCTGCACACTAAAAATCAGAGGATATTGATGGAAGAGATTGAAGAAGACACAAATAAATAGAAAGGTATCACATGGTCTTGGATTGAAAAAAAATAATATTGTGAAAATATCCACATTACCAAAAGTGATCTACACTTAACTAATGAATTGTTGAACACTGCATCAGGGACTAATTATGTACTATACAGCGGCTAACTGAACATTAAAAAAAAAAAGTGATCTCCAGATTCAATGCAATCCCAATCAAAATCCTAATGGTATTTTTGCAGAAATAGAAGAAACTATCCTAAAATCTTGTTTTGGAACCACAAGAGACCCCCAAAGCCAAAACAATCCAAAGGGGAGAAAAACAAACCTGGAGGCCACCTGATTTCAAGCTATATTACAAAACTACAGTAATCAAACAGTGTTGTCCTGGCATCACAATAAGCATCAAACCAGTGGGACAAAATAGCCCAGACAGAAACCCATACATATCCTGTCAACTGATTTTTGACAACGTTGCCAGAACACACAATGGGGAAAGGACAGTCTCTTCAATAGATGGTGTTGGGAAAATTAAATACCTATAATGAAAAGAATAAGAAATGACTCCTGTCTTACATCACTCACAAAAATTACTTTGAAATGGATCAAAGAATGCAATGTAAAACCTGAAACCATAAGACTCCAAGAAGAAAACATAAAGAAAAAGTTCCCTACATTAGTCTTGGCAATGATTTATTTCTTTAGGAAATAAAAAGACAAAAGGACAGGCAACAAAAAGACAAATAAGTGGGACTACATTAAACTAAAGAACTTCTGTGTGACAAACAGTAAATTGAAAAGCAACAAGCAGAACGGGAGGAAAATATTCACAAACCATGTAGGAAGTTAATATCTAAATATATAAAGAACTTATACAATCCAACAGCAAAAAGGCAAATAATCCTATTTAAAAATAAGCAAAAGGGGCACCTGGGTGGCTCAGTTGGTTAAGCGGCTGCCTTCGGCTCAGGTCATGATCCCAGGGTCCTGGGATCGAGCCCCGCGTCGGGCTCCCTGCTCAGCGGGGAGTCTGCTTCTCCCTCTCCCTCTGCCTGCCTCTCTGCCTACTTGTGCTCTCTCTCTCTCTGTCAAATAAATAAATAAAATCTTTAAAAAAATAATAAAAATAAGCAAAAGACATGAATAGACATTTTCCTAAGGAAGACATGCTAATGGCCAGTAAGTATGTTCAAAGAACGTGGAAAAAAAAAAGTATGTGAAAGATACTCAATATCACTAATCATCAGGGAAACCTAAACCAAAACCACATTGGAGATAATGCTTCACACCTGCTAGTAAAGCTATTATCAAAAAGACAAGATAAGTGTTGGTGAGACCGTGGTACTAGGGAAACGATATAACATTTTGGCTGAAATGTAAAATGGTACAACTCTCTCCACTTTTACTCAAAATGGTACCAGAAGTCCTAACCACAGCTATCAGAAAGGAAAAAGAAAGAAAAGGCATCCAAATTGGTAAGGAGGAAGTTAAATTGTCACTATTTGCAGATTACATGATACCGCACATAAAAAATCCCAAAGAGTTCACCAAAATATGATTAGAATAAATAAATGAATGCAGTTGCTGGCTACAAAATTAATACAGAGAAATTTGTTTCTGTATACTCATAGCAAAGTAGCAGAGAGAGAAATAACAATCCCATTTACAACTGCACCAAGAAGAATAAAATTCCTAGAAATAAACTTAACCAAGGAGGTGAAAGACCTATACTCTGAAAAGTATAAAACGTTGATAGAAATTAAAGGTGACACAAACTTATGGAAATATTTTCCACGTTCATGAACTGGGATAATTATTATTGTCAAAAAGTTCATATTACCCAAAGTGACCTACAGATTTAATGAAATCTCTATCAAAATACCAACAGCATTTTTTCATGCAACTGAACAAAAATACTAAAATTTGTATGGAACCACAAAAGATCCTGAATAGTTAAAGCAACCTTGAGAGAGAACAAAGCTGAAGGTATCACAATCCCCTATTTCAAGATAACAAAGCTATACTAAACAAAACACCTGACACACAGATCAGTGGAACAGAATAGAGAGCACAGAATAAACGGATGCTTGTATGGTCAGTTAATCTACCACAAAAGAGGCAGGAATATGCAATGGGGGAAAAGACAGTCTCTTCAATAAATGGTGTTGGGGAAATGATAGCTTCACGCAAAAGGATGAACTTGTAGGACTTTTACATAAAAATCAACTCAAAGTAGATTAGAGACCTACACGAGACTAAAACCATGAAACTTCCGGAAGAAAACTTAAGCAATCATCTCTTTGACATTAGCAATAGCAACATATTTCTAGATAGGTCTCCCCAGGCAAAGGTAACAAAAGCAAACATTAACTATTGGGACAACATCAAAATAAAAATCTTCTGCACAGCAAAGGAAAAAAAAATCAACAAAATAAAAAGGCAACCTACTGGATGGAAGAAGATATTTGCAAATGATATATCTGATAAGGGATTAATATCCAAAATATATAAAGAACTTAATACAACACCAAACATCTAATTTGATTAAGAAATAGAGGACCAGAATGACATTTTTCCAAAAAAGACAGATGGCCAACAGACACATGAAAAGATGTTTGACATCACTAAACACAGGGAAATGCAGGTCAAAACCACAATGAGATGTCACCTCACACCTGTCCGCATGGCCAGATTCAAGAAGACAAGAAATAACAGGGCTGACAAGGATGTGGAGAAAAAGAAACCCTCCACTACTATTGGCGGGAATGCAAACTGGTGCAGCCACCGTGGAAAACAGTATGGAGGTTCCTCAAAAAACAAAAAATAGAAGCACTAGTCTAGTAATTCCACTATTCGCCCAAAGAAAACAAAAACACTAATTCAAAAAGATAAATACAGCACTATTTCCAGCAGCCAAGATATGGAAGCAACCTAAGTGCCCACAGATGCATAAATGGGCAAAGAAGATGTGGTACATGTACATATCCATACATAAAACAGAGTATTACTCAGCCATAAAAAATAATTCGATCTTGCCATTTGCAACACCAGGGATGCACCTAAGGGGTAGTATGCTACGTGAAATAAGTCAGACAGAGGAACACAAATACCATATGATTTCACTTATATGTGGAATCTAAAAACAAAACAAAACAACAACAACAAGCAAAAAGAAGATTTCAAACCGAAAATGCAGAGAACAGACAGGTGATCGACAGGAGAAGGGTAGGAAAATGAGCAAAGTGGGTCAATGGGAGTGGCAGGTACAGACTTCCAGTTATGGGATGAATGAATCACAGGAATGAAAGGTAGCGCATAGGGAGCAGAGTCAATGGCATTCTAACAGTGCTGTGCATGATAGATGATAAGCTACACCTGTGGGGAACACAGCATGAAGTATAGAATTGTCAGGTCTGCGTGTTGTGTATCTGGAACCAATGAAACCCTGGGTCACCCGTTCCTCGATAAAAGTAAAAATAAAAACATAAAAAGATACAGCCATTATGAAAAATATGGTAGTTCCTCAAAAAAAATTAAAAATGAACTACCACGTGATCCAGCAATCTCACTCCTGGGTATATATCTAAAGAAACTGAAGTTGGTATCTGTAAAGAGATATCTGCATACCCATGTTCATTGTGTTAATAACAGCCAAGATACAGAAACATGTCAAACAGCAGATGAATAGTTAAGATGTGGTATTTATATAACACATGATAGAATATTATTCAATCATGAGAAAGAAGAAAATACTCCCATCTGCAACAACCCAGATGGAACCTGAGGACATTATGCTAAGTGAAGCAAGGCAGAGAGAGACAAATAACTTTTGATGTTACTTACATGTGAAACCTCTATAAAGCTAAATCCACAAAAACAAATAATCAAATACTGATGACCAGAGGCTGGAAGTGGGGGAACTGGGGAGCTGTTAAGAGTACAAACTTACAACTGGGAGATAAGTAAGTGCTGGAGATCTAATGCACAGCATAGTGAATACAATCAACAACACTGTATTATAAACTTCGAAGTTGCTAGGAGACTGGATCCTTAAATGTTCTTCCCACAAAAAAAGAAATGATAATGATGTGACAAGACAGAACTGTTAGCTAAAGCAATGGTGGCAACCAAGCTGCAATATATAAATATATCAAACCAACACACGGTGCACCTTAAACTCACACATTCTATGTCAACCACACCTCGGTAAAAATAAACATCTTTTAAAATTTCCCTTGCTACGAGTCTTTGAATGGCAAACTATCTCAATTTCATTTGTCCAAAAATATCTTTATTACCCTTATTCTTCAAAGATTCATTTGTTTATTGTTCCAGGTTGGAGATATCCTCTGTTCATTAAAGATATTGTACTGACTTTCAGCTTCCTTACTGCCCTTAAGTGTTGCTCATTTGAAGGTTATTTCCACCCCCTCTGGCTGATTTAACAGCTTCTCTTTGTCTTTCCCAGTTTCTACAGGATATATTTACGTATAACATTCTTTTACTCTTGAACTTGGATTTGTTGGGCTTTGTGAAATTGTAGAGTGGTGTCATAATTTGAGGTAATTTGCACAGTAAGGTCTAAATGTTGACTGGTCACATTATCTCCCTTCTCTCCTCGAAGGGATGAGGCGTAGGTTAAATTTTCTCACTTTATCCTTCATGTTTTTCTAACTAACTTGGTTTCAAAGGTTGGTTTTTTTCTTTTTTTTGGCATTGCATTCTGGATAATTTCTTCACAACTATTTTTTTCAGCTCTGATTTTTCAACCATCAATTGACGGTTTTTGTTCAGTCTATCAACAATTCTTTGTAAAAGGTCTATTTGCTTTTCCCTAATCTGATAGGTCCCTTTTTGTAGCTTGATGTTCTTTGTAGTAATTTCTACAAAGTTTATCTTTTGATTTATATGCGTTTTTTTTTTGTTTGTTTTTTGAGAGAGAGCACAAATGTACGCTAGTGGAGGGATGAGGGCCAGAGGGGGAGAGAGAGAATCTTAAGCAGACCCTACACTCAGCATGGAGTCTGACACTGGGCTCAGTCTCAAGACCCTAAGATCATGACCTGAGCTGAAATCCAGAGTCAAGTGCTTAACCAACTGAGCCACCCAGGTGCCACTAATTTATACATTGTAATCATAGTTACTTTATAATCAGTGTTTTAATATTACCGTATTTAAAATTACAGTATCAATTATAGTATCATTTGGGGGCTGTTTCATTTTCTGTGTTTCCCGATGGTCACCTAGAGTGCCTTAGTCCTTAATGTTTGGTTATTTTGACTGTGTAATGTTAATCGCCCTTAGGTTTTATCTATGGAGATTTTTTGAAGCCTATAAGGAAGGTACCTGCTTTTAAAATGGATGTTTTCACTTCTGCTTGGTAGTATTATCAGTCATCATGTTAAAACAAGTTCATGACTTGAGGTCCCATGGATCCAATGTAAACCCCGGAAGCAGATCTGTACACGGATAGGCTATAACCACAACTTTTTGTGGCTACCTTCTCCCTTTTCTCCTGATGCGTAGCATCAAAGCATTATGTCCTCCAATCTTCTGGCAGGTACTTCTGGTTCATACTTACCCAGGGAGTTTTCCTTTTGGGGTCCAACAGAGATGTAGCCTTGACTTCTGACCCCCTTGATGTGGGGGAAGGTTTTTTTAAATGACCAGAATTTTCCAATGTTCAGAAAATAACAGTGGCTTTGAGTCTCGGGCTCTTAATGTTTTAAGTTTCATTTTCACTTGAACTGGGTCCAGGTAGTTCCTTTAGAGCTTTAAGCTGCTTAATGCTTCAAAGACTTTAAAAACACAGGTTTACCTAAAGTTTTGGTCCAAATCACTTAATTTCCCATTCTCAGAATCAGAAGCCTAGGTGTGTGTAAATGCACATTTTAGAGATGTTCCATACAATACAGTTAGGAGAGAGTCTTTGAAATGCTGTATCCTATGATGGACAGAGGGTATTATCTGGGGAACCATTTCTCAGACTTGGAATCGATAGGGCCACCCTCATTGCCAAATGCTGCATTTCTCTCAGAATGTGGCTTAGTGAGGCATCCTACTTTGTCTCTTCACGCTGAGAGCACTCATCAAGAGCCTGCAGTGGAAAGGACTATCTGGTGAAGTCCAACTTACTTGAAAGAATCTAGCTTCGCATCACTTAGCCTGGGGCTTCAAGTCACTGCTCCATGTAACTTACATCTTCATGAAACTTCTAAGTTTATGTAACACTTTAACCACCATCTTCTAACCTGACCCTCACCACATCCTTATGGGCTAACCAGGGCAAGAAGAGGTACTGCTCTTCCACAGAGGTTAGGGGGTGGGAGCAAAGGCCAATAGGACTTCATGCTCCTGATTTAGTGCTCTTTACCCACAATGCTCATTGCAATCAAACCTCTGATGTGGAAGAGTCTCAAGGTGAAATGTGGTAAGCTATACAGCCTAATGCATGTTGAAACATTGCTAACTGACATGTAGGAATGAACATGTGCTAACATTAATAGCCCAACTCCATACAAGCTTCAGTCACCCATCCTGCATAAACACCATGACTTTTATTGCTATTGTCCTCATGGGATTCTACGGGAGATTATGATCTCTAAGAGTCTGGCTTGTTTCTTTCCCTCCTTTCACCTTCCCCCCCACCCCCAGTCCCTCTCTCCCTTCATCTTTCAGTCCTTTATTTTTTTTCCTCTATGGGCAGCTTTCCATTTGGATTTGGATGAAGTTGAGCAGGGAGATTTAGAAGGGAGGAAGAGGGGAGGTTAACCTCGCCTGAGTTGGGGTCCAGGCTCAGAATTTGATATGTGAACAAAAACGAAAACTCAGCTGAAACCTGTTACAAACCTAGTAGAACCCAAATATCGACCAGGCTTATGATCAGAGAAATTAACAGTTAAATCTGAATGTTCCTATTTTCAATACCCTGACCACTATTTCCATCCCCACAAAGAGAACCCGCCTGCCTGTAACTTGGAAGAGCATCCAGGCTTATCCAACATACATCACTTGACATTATCCTCCACTCCATCCTTCCAAGCTCCATCATGCTGCCTTCTCTGGCTGCCACCCCTCGCTCCCCACCCACCCTGGCCGCCATATGTTTAATCCTCAGGTCAGCAACAGTTCAGTCAACAAGGACTTAAAAATGAGAAATGGCTTCCTCCCTCCATGGTACAGTCCACAGGAGCCCCCCCAGCAGAGCTGCTTGTGTCTACACATGATATGCCGGTCAATAATATAGTGACTTGAGTTTATATACAAAGACCTCTTCATCCCCAGGGTGGACAAGCCCACAGAGGGAGCTGTCAGGGAAGGATCTTACCACCAGTCGCCAAACTTCAGTCAGTCCAACTCACCTCACACTTGGACTGGAAGACTCTTTCCTCTTAGTGGAGTTTCATGGGAGGCTAACCAGTTTCTGAGAGGATTCTGAAGTCCTCCACACCTAAGCCTGCCCTGACCATCAGGCACGCCAAGTGGTTTAGGTCTGAAGCTCAGTTTTAGACATGGTAGGAAGTGTTCCCAGGAGGCTCTGTGGTACATAAGATAATCCAAGAAGCAAGTAGACTGTGGGCAGTAGGCAGCCATCTTCATGGTTGTTTTATCTAAATCTCAAGTTAAGACTAACTGGGACCGCTGACATATCCTGCTGATTATATACCAGGAGTCACTCTTCCCATCTTTGAAGATGAAATTTAAGTTTTATTCAAGGTGACAATATACTCTGCTTCAAGGTTGTATGCTCCCCTCTTGTACTTAAGTGCGCGTCTTATGACTGAGTTCCAGCCAACAAGGTGTTTGCTTCCTGGAACTGGATATGATAGCAGAGGTTCTAAACACATTTTTGTACCATGAAGTGAACTTCATGGATTAAAGATAGGCAAAAAGTAAGGATAGTAGGCTAAAAGTTAAGAAGGAACCCTATCCCCAGTGATGGGGAATTGTTATACCAACCCTTGACTGGCTACTTCCAGAATTTTATCACCAGAAAGGGATTAAAAAAAAAAAAAAAAAAAAAGAAATCTATATGTACTAGCTCTAGTTTTCCCAATTTTCTATTAATACAGAACTCTTTCTAGTTCTAGCTGATGAAGCCCTCTTGTTTGGAGCAACTTTTCCTGGGGTCCCAGGCCTGCTCCCCCATGCTGAGCTCTGTGTCCTTGAACAGTTCATTCAAGCTCTTTGTGCCTGCTTAATTTCAACTAAGAAATGGATAATTAGAGTATCCATCTCATAGTAATTAAGAGAATCAAGCAAGATAATATCATGAAGCTCTCCAAAGAGTCCTTGGAACACAGTCTTCATTAAATATTACATAACCTGTGAAAGAATAACCTGTCCCTACGTTGACTAGGTTTGAGGTTATTCTATGTAGCAAGTTACTCTCAATGCGTTTCCCACCTCTTGGGTTCCAGACAAGGCAGGACCTCTCCGCTGGTAGCTTTATTTGCCCCTCACATGTAGAGAGGTGAGGGGAGAGAGGTGTGTTTTTGAATACACATTTTCTCCTTGATTGCTGACCCCAGAGAATGGTCTCACTTTAAATAAAAATTATATACCAAGTACTTGGTGTTCAAGCTCAAGGTCAATGCCAACTCTGACAAGCCCACATTTTCTTCATTTGGATTTTCAACTGTCCTGTGAACTTCCTATCAGTCACTTGCACTGAGCATGAAAATACAGCCATCTCTGCAACACAGGGCAGGAGGGGGTGGCTGTTACAAAGCTTGACAGACATATGTCGCCATTTGGCAAAGAAACAGAAGAGGCCCACTTCAATTCCAAGGGCAGAAAACATCAAGAGGAAACCAGTCCCGATGCCCCTCTCACGCTTCCCTTGGACATAAAAATAGGAATGGTTGAAACTGAAAATGACGTGGGCAGAATGAGGCACCATTGTGGGAGACACAAAAAAAGACGAAGCCAATGAATGCTATTTGTCCCCACTCCATTATTCAGCATCTGCTGTTGACCCTTTGTCATTTGCATCCTTTTGTGTGGGGCCACCTCAGAGATTTCCCATTTTCTGACACAGATGATGAGTTCCAAACCCACTCTGAATAGGCCATTTGCTGACCATTTGTTTCTGTAGCAAGGGTGAATGCGTGGGGCTTGCTTGCCGCAGGATGACTACACACTGCCTTACTTCTGCCTCGGTGATGGGGAGGCTTCAAGATAACGGTCAACCCTCGGCCGGGGGGCGGGGGGCAGCCCCATCAACCTCCCTAGTCAGGTGCATGGAATTGAGGCAGGTGTCAGTGCATTTTCAGGTGGTGCTGGTTCAGATTTTTCCCTGATCTTGCTTCTCTGAGCAAGGCAGAATCAGAATGAGAAGGCATGAAGAAGAAACAAATCCATGGAAAACAAGGACCACATTTACCATTCTACCCGAGTGTCCTGGAGATTGTGGCCACATCAGCCTGGCTGAGTGGGTATGCTGGGCAGAGTTCAAAGGCACAAACTCCTCAGGCACAGGCAGCCAGAATGCAGGATGCACCCAGTCCTGACCCAAGTGCTCACTTTTACAGTCTGAATGGCCTGACAGCTTAAGCTGGGGGAAAATATCCCATCAACCCATCTATCTCCTAAGTCCGCAAAACCCCAGGAAACTACTTTGTGCTCAGGGAGGTTGGTGCCTTAGAAAATGAACTGCCCAGGTCCGTTTGATATGCAGAGGTCAATAGAAGCCACGATTTAATAGATGGTGAGTAAGGGAAAAATTCAAAACGACAATTATGTTTTCCTGACAGATTCCATGTGCTCTTCTGAGGCTCACCCTTGCTGTCTTCCTGACGCTTTTGATAATTATTTAATTGGTCTCCAATCTAAGTGATGCTGTTTGAACTGCCTTTTGGGGTTATAGAAAGAGTTGCTGATTATACAGCTCTCAGATGAATAAATACACATCACTTTTTTCCTTTTCTCGGATCACAGCAAAGCAGTACTTTAGGTTTATTGACAGACCCAGAGTAGAGAGATCAGGCAATTTCCTGTATAATTTTCAATATGCAAATGCTCTTTTGTGGAAATACGTATCTAATGACAAAGGAGCAGCTTTGTAAATAACACCTGCGTTAGGAACAGCTTAGGGTAGGAGAAAGGGGGAAGAACACTGCTTTTTCACATGTTTCTAAGTAGTGTATAAGAAAAATCATTTAAGTCTCTTAGATCTAAAATTAATTATACATTCCATGTAAGCACTCTTTCTTTATCCTGGATTTGGTGCTTCAGTAATACTTAGGGGATTCTTAGGAGAACTTTGGACCTGAACCCTTTAAGGCTTGACGAAAGAATATAACACATTCCCTTTCTAAAACCAGATCTCCATGTTGCCATCAAATGAGAAATTTTGAAAATGCTATATAAAGGCAAAGGACAAAGCTGTTTTGGTTTTTTTTTTTTTTTTTATTACAAGCCAATGCAGTAATGGTCACATGGCTGGCCATGTATAATCCCAAAGCAGCAACATATAAATGCTATGAAAATTAGGACTTCAAATCAGCTCCTCTGGAGCCCAGCAGAGCTTGGCAAAAACCAACCACTGCCAAAGACTGGATCACATCCTTTGCTGGATGCTGGAAGGGTCTTTCGTGAGACTTCTATTTTATGTGGCAGCGTCCTGACTCAGCTATCTGTCAGAGTAATAACCTATGTCCTTCTTGCAATCCCAGCATTTTAGCAAAACAAAGGCGATAACCTCAGTGTCAAACATTTAGAATCAAAAGCCCAAACGGGAGTTGTGGATTTTGCCCCTGCAGAAAGAAAGGCCCTCTAGTGTCCTCTCTGAGGCTTCCCCATGCAGACCTAGCAGAACAAGTATAGCTTGATAGGAGTCTTCTCTTACCAGTATCCACCATCTCACGTGTGACCCATCTTAGAGATTATCATGACCCACCACCTCTGGCAGGCAGTTGAATTTGCCACCCTGATTTGGTTCAGCCACCTTTAAGGCTTTCCTTTTATTAGGATATTAAACAGAGGAAGGCAGTGAAGCCCAAGGTCACTTATCTGGTCAATGCTGCTGTAGAAAGCCCTCTAAAATGGCGCCCAATGGTTCCTACCTCTTGCTGTCCACTCCTTGTATAATCTATGTCCTTTGTGTGGCTGCTCAATCTAGGGACTTCCTTCTAAGAAACAGAAAACAGGAAAAATGATAGGATCTCACTTCCCAGAATAGGTTATCTGAGACTGACTTCTGTCTTCCTTGTACTCTCTCTTGCTGGCCTATTCTCATCCTATCGACTTCTTGGTTTATTCACTTTGATGAACCAAGCTGCCATGTTAAAGAGTTCAATGTAGCAAGCAGCTGAGGGTGGCATCTGACCAACAGCAAGCAAGAAACTGAGGTCCTCAGTCCAAAAGCTTATGAGAAACTGAATCCTGCCAACAACCAGTGAATGAACTTGGAAAATAGGTCTTGCTGCCCTTAATCAAGCCTTGATGTGGCCCAAGGCAAACCTCGATTATAACCTCCTATAAGATCCTGGGCTAACCCCTTGATTGCAGCTTATGGAGAAACCCAGGAGCAGAAGACCCAGAAAAGCCACACCCAGATTCCTGACCCACAGAAACTATGAGGTAATAGAAGTTGTCTTAAGTCACTCAGTTTGTAGTACTTGGTTATGCCATTAAAAATGTTCTGGTACCAAATCTAGTGGGTATGCCCCACACCAACAAGCAATTCTCTGAGGAAGGCTTCTCCACAAAGCACAAAGTAATCATCCAGAACTCAATTCTGACACTTATTGACCCAGAGACACCATCAGATTCCACAGATAAGGGCTCAGTCCTGCAACAGTGCCCCACCCCCGACACCCACTTCACAAGCCAAGATTGTTATCTGTGCTTCTAACTAACCTACTTGCAACTGGAGGTTCCAATGATCGCCCTCTCCAACCAATCCTAAGTCCACTGTGTTATGTGTATTTTCAACCGGACTGGCTGTACTTCAGAGGTTCCCATGACCCCCTTCTCAGGTTTAAGTAGTTTGCCAGAATGGCTCACTGAACTCAGAAACCATTTTAGTTACTGAATCAAAAGTTTATTAGAAAAAGATGTAACTCAAGGAAAACCAGATTGCAGAGATGCATAGAGTAAGGTGTGTGGGGAAGAGTTCAGAGCTCTCCTGCCCTCTGTTTGCCACTCTCTCAGCACCTCCCTGTGTTCACCAACATGGAAGATAACCACAACCCTGTTCTTTTAGGTTTTTAATAGAGGCTTGATTACACAGGCATGACTGGTTAATTCACTGGCCATTGGCAATTGACCCAACTCTAGCCCCTCACACCTCTTTTGGTTGGAGGTAGGACTACAAGTTCCAACCCTCTCATCACATGGTTGGGACTCCCAGAAACCAGTCTCCATTCTCAGGTGGGCTCCCAAAGTCAGCCCCTTTCACCTAACAGAAACACATTTTTCTTATGACTCAGGAAATTCCAAGGGTTTTTAGAGCTTATGCCAGAAACAGAGGTGAAGACCAAATATTTATTTCTTTGTGTAAATCACAGTATCACAGCAGCTATAGATCACTAATACAATGGCAGAGTAAGAAGTAGAACCTCGACCCCCTTCCTTCCATTTAGCCCTCCACACAGTGCAGGTACGGGCACCCTTGAGCCCCTTTGATTAGCCAGCAGACGACCGTGCTAACAAGCCCAGAATAAAAAGAGTTGTCCTTTTTTGGCTAGACAAGAAGCTTCACAAGCATTAAAATAGCTGCAATTGATCAAAAATTAAATGGAGCAAGATAGAATATAAAAAGGAACACAAGTCACTAGAGTGTTATGCTTGCAATTATCTCTGTTTTTAGGGAGGGAAGTTTGGCTCTTCAAAGTTACTTTCAGAGGAAGTTTGTCCACATTGGAGCCAAAATGGGGGGGGGGGTTGGGCGGCAAAAAATTCCTATCTCCCTGACCCCACTGTCCCTAGCAGAGCAGGAGCCTTTCTCAGCCCAGGAGGGAGCTATAGGTGGGAAAAGTCCATGTGGAACCACCCAGCTGATCGTTTGACATTGCCAGATCCCGTGTCTATTGGACATGGACTGGAAGTGTGGGGCCCTGGTCCCCACAACAGGAGCACCCTCCGGTCTCCAGCCTCAATCATCCATCAGGACTCCCTTTCATGGCCTTGGCTTGGGGCCCGCCCCTCCGTCCCACCATCTTTGGAGACTGTGAACAATTCCCTCCTTTCATTTATTGCTTCTGTGAAGTATAACTTCATCACGTTTCTCCAGAGTCTTCTTTTTCTAGGTTATATAAATTTAGCTCTTCACCCTCCTTCACAGCTTGCCCTCCAATCCTCTTGCTAGTTGATTAATTTTTCTTCATTTCTTACAAATATGCCCAGATATACACCCTTCTGCAGGGTAAAAGCCATGGGAAACAAGACAAAAGACACTGTGAAAAAGCTGAAATTCACCACGCGCAGGGGGGGAAAAATAGGAAACTTCCTTTAGTCTGATAGTAAATGCATGGAAACTTGTTTAGGGAAAGCCCATGAAACGAAGGTCATTCGGAAAAGGTTATGGTTTTTGTAAATTGTATTCAAGTTCTTCCTCAAGATAGAGAGTTCCAATTAAGATCAGCCTATAAGGTGTTTTCATCATGTGCCAGAGGGTTAGGGTTAAGAGATTTATCTTCCTCTTGTACTCCTCACTCTACCCCTACGCTCTGCTCTCTCCCTGCACCCATGTGCATCTCCACCAACTCAAACCAACTCCAAGGCAGGGAAACAGAGGAGCCACTCTCCCTTAGGGGTGAAGGTAAGGACAAGAATGCTAACACTAACACTTGCCCCTGGGTAACTCTTTGTCTACTTGCAAAGTCCTGCAGGGGGTTTATACCCTCCTATCCCAACTGTGAGCTTTCTAACCCCCAGGTACCTATATTTGGGTGGCATACCTTAGATATCTTTTTAAGATATGAGAGAGAGAGAGCGAGCGAGCATGTTTGCATACCGGCGGGGGGGTGGGGGGGTGGGGGTGGGCAGGGCGGAGAGGGTTGTGGAGGGGAGTGGGACAAGCAGATTCCACACTGAGCGCAGAGCCTGACATAAGGCTCAATCTCATGACCCTGAGATCTTGACCTGAGCAAAACCAAGAGTCAGACGCTTAACTGAGCCGCCCAGGCACCCACACCTTGGTTGTTTTAATTGCACTATGGAAATTACTGGAGACCCAATCCAACTATGCCTTGGTTTTATTTTTCTAGAAACCCTCTTGAAACCCAAGCTCTTTTCCTGTTATGATGTAAAAAGCTTTGTTCCATTTCTCTCCCTTTCTCCTTAATCAGTTTTAAGGAGTTGGAAACGAAAATACTTCTGTCATCCAGGACTTAAGTGTCGTCATTTTTGGCATCAGAGGCTGAGGAAAATGACCATCTTCTTTCTAGACTTTGCCTCTTATATTACCCAGGCGTTCAGTGCTTCATACTCCCAAGATGTAGATTTGACACAGGATGAAATCTAGGGCACAGTACCGTGGGGTTTTTTTTATTTGTTTTTTAACAGCTTCATGGTTACACATTTACTTCAGAATCCAACAACTTCGAGTTTTACTTTGTGCTGTCCAAGTGTGGTTACCCCAAAACGGTCACCTGACAAAGCTACCCCATGGGAGGTGGAATAACGGGATCTTCCACCCTTATTTCATTATGCATCTTTTAGCTCTTATGCTATTACTTGTGTTTTGTGGCTTTTCTACTTAAAGGTGTTATTGATCTTTGCAGGAACTAAAATGTATTCTAAGAAATGCCCAATCGCATTATTCTGCACCCATAATGGCTTAGCCTGATGAATAGGTTCTCTGGGTTTGCCTAATTTGATTTTGAGAAAGTCATAGTGTTTTGCAGCTGGCCTCAGCTGGGCTGTTTATCAGGTAATGAGGAAGGATGGAGGCAGCTGTTGCTAAAGAGATCAGGGTTGGCATGCATTGTGCGTGGCCCAAGTTTAAGCAGAGGGGGAACGAGGGGGTGCATCAAGGTTGTTATAGACTGAATTGTGTCCCCCTAAAATTCGTATGTTGAAGTTGTAACCCCCAATAATTTTGAGTGTCACTGTATTTGGAGATAATTACTTCTTTAAAAAGACCTTAAGTTAAAATGAGGTCTTTATTGGGACCTAATCCAATACAGATTAGCATCCTTCTAAGGGAAGATTAGCACATACAGAGAGAAATGCCAGGGATGCACAAGCACAGAGCAAAGTGCTCATGTCTCACTATGTGAAGACATATTGAGAAAGTAGCCATCTGTGAGCCAGTAAGAGATCTCAGGAGAAACTAAACCTGTCAACACCTTGATCTTGGACCTCGAGCTTCCAGGACTATGAGAAAACAAGTTTCTGCTGTTTAAGCCCAGCAATCTGTGCTGTTTTATTATGCAACTCTACCAAACTAACATGTCAAGGTAAGGAAAAAGATAAGAAAGTGAACCCACCAAGTGGCGGGAACGGGGTGAGACAGAATAGGAATCTGATCATCAGAGGATAATCAGATGCAGCCCAGCAGACAGACCTGACCTAAGGCAGACTGTAAATTCCTCAGACTGTTTCCTCCAACTCTTCAGCTTATAGAGCTGGCTCTTTGGAGAGACACCCGGAGACCATGACGAGTAAAAATGACCAAGTCTAATGTAGGCTTTGCCCATCTCAGGTGCAACAAAATGGATCCTGTCTTTGTTCTGTGAGCAAGAGAAGGGGACTTATCAAGAAGGAAGTGCTTAGGGAAGGAGAGATGGCAGATGAACAAACCAGGTCTCCTTCAGCAATAGGATGAAACTGCACAGATCAGAAAGTGGGTACACTGGTGCTATGGGTTCCATAAGTGACATCTGTGGTAGCAGAGCAAGGCACCCCCCTCCCAAAGATGTCCATGTCCCAATCTCCCACACCTGTGACTTCAGGTACCTCACATGGCAAAGAGAATTTTCAAATGTGATTAAAAGGATGAACCTTGAAATGGTGAGATTATCTTGGATTATTGGGCAGGTCCAATGGAACCATAAAGATCCTCAGAAAAGAGAGACCATAGGGGCACAGGTGATGTGTCTATGCTACCGAAGGTTGGAGCAATGCATTTTGAACATGGAGGCAGGGGGTTGCAAGCAGGGGAATGCAGGCAGCTTCTAGAAGCTGGGAAAGACAAGCAAAGAGCATCTTCTCCAGAAGGAATCAGCCCTGCCTATCCCTTACTTTGCCTGGATGAGACAGATTTTGGAATTCTGACTTCCAGAACTTTAGGGGAATGCTGTGTGGTCCCGTGAGCCTGTAAATTCTCACACTGGTCCCAACTCTGAGGGCTGCTCCCGGCCAAAGGGTCCAGGCGTTGAGCAAGAGCTACACTTTCCGCTACCGCTGTCCTACCAGCCTGAACAACTTCAAGGCATTCCGCAAAAAGATTTGGCTTGGGCCTGAACTTAAAGGACATTTCAGGAAAATCCCAACACTGTGCTATGGGCTTTGGATGCTATGGGCTCTAACCTCATGACTGTGTCAAGTCCTATTATTCCCATTTCCCAGATGAAAAAAGGGACAAACCAGAGAGACAGAGACCACCATGTCCAAGGTCATAGAAACCAAGGCCCATCTACTTCCCAAGCCACGCAAAGACAAATGCTTGCAGGGTCAGGAATCTTTTTAGTGAGTCTTCTGATGTTGACACATCGTCCACTAGATGAAGCACAGCAGGAATCTCATGACAAACGCAGTACTTTTACAGGATTTGCTTTAGATTGTTCTAATGCGTGCAGCAGTTTGGTTTGATGAGATTTGGAGTCCGAGAGACCTCATTGACTACCAGCTCTAACTCTGAGATCTTGAGCAGTACTGCAGAGTGGCTATTAACATCAAGTTATATAGTAACCTTCAACTCAGTACTCCCAACCCTGGGAATATAGCCCTTAGAAATTAAAGGACCCATCACTTGAAACTATACTTACAGGATAATTACTGTCTATTTGTTTATAGTGAAGTGAAAAAGTGGATGCCTATCATAGGGGACTGGCTGAATAAATGGAAAATATCCAAACCATGGAATATTATGCAGCAATTAAAACCAGGAGCTAGATCTACAGGAGGGTAAGTTGGGAAGAATCCTATGAAGTATCATATAGTGAGAAAGACAAACTACATTTAAGTGTATATGACAAAATTCCTTTTTGTTTTTTAAGTCAGTGACAAAACCCCCACGCTTGACCTTATATAAGGAAATAAAAGTATTAAGTGATACCAGACAATATTCGATATCCATTAATTTTTAGAAATTGTAATTGCAATAAAATAGTGTTAGATAACTAACTAACAAGATAAAATCCTATCATAATCCCAAAGCTGGCATTCTGCTTCATAGGAAGCACTAGAAACATTACCATTAAAGTCAGAAATAGAATTTGATGTTGTGCTAGAGAGTAATGGCCAAAACTAGGTAACAGAAAATTATCCTAATTCTAAAACTTGGAAGGGAGCATGAAAAATTATTTGCAGATGGTAGGACTGTATACTTGGCAAATGAAAAACAACTGAAAAGCTACCATAACCAGTAAGAGATTCATAAACACTTTAGGGATATGAAATAGATACACTCGCTTTCACATACACACACATATATGTGTATATATATATATTTGTGCATATATAAACAACCACATAGATAGGGCAACATGAGTATAACAACCAAATCAGGAATTAAAAATAATACTATGAAGGGGCCACGGAACAGAAACTTCACAATACTCCTCAGGACTAAAACACACCTTAAAAATGAAAACAAACACCGTGACTGAGAGGCGAATTTTCCATACCCTCATTTGCAAGTTTAATATACTCCAATACCTACAAGTTTAGTTTAAAAAAAGATCAACTAGATAATGGGATTCCAAACCTCACCCGGAAACAGGAGATGGAATAACCAGGAAAACTCTGTAACTCTGAAAAAGAAAAATTGGGGAGGAAAGGGGGGGCGGGAGTTAGTCACACTAGATGATAAAACATTTAAAATGTTCAGTTATTTAAATAGTATGGTAATATATGAATAGACAGATGGATAGAAGGGAATAGAAAGTCCAAAAAAGACCTATACAGACCTATCTGTAGAAACTTGAATAGATTAAGAAGGCATCTCAGTCATGAAATGATTCAATAAAAGGATACGGGATGGGGTAACTACCTAGAAACATGTTAAGACTAGATGCACACTTCACCCTCCACTGTGGGATGGCTTCCAAATGGATAGAAGACTTAAATGCACACACTGAAGTCACAACCTAGACAAAAATAGGGGAGAACTAGAACACTGGAGCAGTAACAATCTAATGAGAACTCAAATTTAGAAATGATTAGAGACTGGTAAACTGGACTTTTAAAATAACAATTTCTCCATGAGAAAACCATCATACTTAAGGTCAAAAGACAAGAGAAACCGGGAAAAAGAACTTGCAACTCCTATCACAAAAGGCCAACTCCGTCATAAATGAAAGGGTACCCGATAGAAGAAAATGGACCAAAGGTAGGCATAGATAATTCACTAGAAAGGAAAAACAGGGATCTTCCAAACATGAAAAGATGCTCAACTTCATCTTAGGATAAGTCAAACTACCTGGACTTAGCAATCTTCGTCTATCAGACTGGCAAAAAAATATCTGAAAATTGGATTAAAACCGTCGGCAAGATTATGGGGAAACAAACACCTTGCATTCTGCTGGGCAGAGGACAAACTGGCCCAACCCACGGAGGGCAGGTGGACCCTGGGATTCAGCAATCTCTCCCCCAGCCAACACGCTAGCACTCGGAAATAAGCAATGGGGCGCGGGAGGGTCTATTTATTTCCACATGGTGTGCAGCAGCAAAAAAATTGAAAAATTGTCTAATCGAGAACTGGTTAATTATGGAATTCATCTTTAGAAATCAAACGGAAACAATGTAGCTCTTTAAAAAGAATTAGAGTCTCATGCTCCATTGGTAAAGATGTACAAAATAGAGTTAAATGGGGGTGGGGGAGGAAGCAAGGCATAGGAGAGCATCTATAGGCTGCCTCCTGTGTAAAGAGAGAAAGAGACCCATGCATACGTAAAAACCCTCCAGAAGGAGTCCTAGATTAATAACAGTGCTGTTTAGTAGTTTTTGCTTTTTTAGGTAAATAGATGACCTATTCCAGAATTAAATATTTCAGTTTTTCCACTTTTTTTGTCATCAGCATACATTTATAAAGAAAAAGGCTTTTTTATTTTGAACAAAAAAAAAACAACTTGGAAATTAGAGTAAGTGCCTTTAAATTCTGGTTCTACCTCTTGGTAGCTGTATGACTTTGGGCGATATATTTGACACTTGACCTCTAAAACGCATAGAATAATACCTCCTGGGTTGTTGCAACCATGTGCTGGGATAATGACCTTTTAAAGGCTTGGGCCCAGAGTAAACCCTCAATAAATAACACTTATTATTCCCTCACAGGGTTGCTCTGGAGACAAGTACAGGAAATAAATAGTTAAAGCTACTGGTGCAGAGCTGGTGCTCGATGAATATTCATGCATCCCCTCGGCTTCCAGCTCCTCTATGGCCCACCTCATGATAGGCCTCATTGCTAGCCGTGTATCCCACGTCTCAACCAAGTTCCAGAATTATCCTTTCTTGACAGTGTGCCATCGTAAAGACAAGAAAAGCTAAAAGCGGGAACTAGGGATCAATTACATGCTTCAGAGGCCATTCACTCTTCTTACAGGAAACTTCTCTAATAATTGTCAATTGTCAAAGGCCGGTTCAGGTCCTGATCTGTTTGGCAAGAAATGGAATTAAAACACAGCTGAGGAATCTCGGTGATCAAATCCTGATGTACGTTAACAGTTCTGCTTAGAAACTTTGCATTTCTGACCTGCTAAACTTCAGAAGATATGCAAAATTAATCAACCTATGCTTTTCAGGCCCCCCACCCTCCCCTCAACCCCAGCAGTGTTAACACTTGAGTTGAACCATCTTCGATTCTATCCAAGGACAAATCATAACTCAGAGTAGGAGACTGGTCACTAATCTAGTATCTATTAAGTACCTGGTAAGTTCAGAGCATGATGCTGGTCTCTGCACATGGTATGAAGTGAATAAAAGTTATGGCTTTGCTATGAAAACCGACCTGAGTAATACCAAGTAAAACCAATTCTTTAGAGCAGGAAGACAAAGTGTCCTTTATTCCAGTCGTATTTAAGGTTTTTCTATGATTTATCATTAATATAAAAGAGGCAGGAAAGGTCAACCTACTTCGGAGAGGGAGCTTCCAAATTTTTGAAACACCAGTTATAGGTAAATAATGCATGTTGATTTTTAATCATTCTTCTGTGTGTGTAAGCACGGTGATATTTAAAAAATTATTTTTCTTAAACACAAGAACAGATCATTGTGACTGCACCGCCCCCCTTCACCCCGACGGGGCTCAGTGGTGGCCAAGTCCGAACATAGCAAAGTCCCCTTTGTGCTGCTCCAGCCATGGGTCCAGCATCCTGGCCTTGGGATTGAACCTCAGGGTCAGCTCGAGGTCACCTTCAGGTTCCAGGACATAGAAAGGGAATGTGTTGGCCAGGTCCCAGGCTGCAGGGAAGCCATATTCCGGGTCCTCTGGGCTGATCTTGGCATCACTCACAGCCTTCCTGGGAGAGCAGGGTAGCATCCTCTTGCATGGCGTGCTTGTAGGTACTGAGCCCGACGTTCTTTCTAACGTGTTCTTCTGGCATCTTCAGCAGCCTGAGCACCATAGGACCCAGGTGGGTCCCAGATATGCCATCCATGGGCACATCACCCACGGGCAAGCTCAGCAAGCAGCTCTTTCCATCTGGGGTTTTCTGGGGCAGAAGGAAAAGGGGTTCTTGAAATAGCAGAACGGCTGCATGCTGGTCACCGCAACTCCGATGTCCTGGAAATATTCCTCCACCGCCCCTTTGCCCTCAAAGTGGCCCAGCTGTCAGCTTCTCGATGTTCTCCAGGCCACCGCAGACGGCGTAGTGAAGGCCCAGGCACTGGGCCAGATGAGCCAGCAGCTTCGCTGGCTTGACCTCCTGCTCCTGGCTGCCACTTCCCCAGTAGTCAGGCATGATGAAGGCAGCGTGGGCCCCAGTCAGGGCCTGCACAGCAAGCTGGCGTCGTCATCCGGGTCTCTCCGCACCACTTCTGCAGCCCGCAGCCTCAGCTTCTTTGCTGCCCTAGGCCCAGAGTCCCACATCACCATGGCAACCCTGAACATCCCATCTTCCGGGAGCATCCGGGCCACTGAGCCTCTGAGCACCTGGGCCTCCAACCACCACCACCAGTTTCTTGTCCGCCATGTAAACTAAGAGGAGGAAGGATGGTCCCTGAGGACTGGGGGATGTGGGACGCATGGGATCAATGATGGGGACCTGGAATGACCCCACGCATGTACCACCTGTTCCCGATGGGCAACTGGCTGGGAGGGGTGGGGAACGCCAGGGCTCTATGACCCTCGGTCGGCTCCACCCCACTTCCCCCTCAGGCATGACACCCCATCCCCCCACCTGACCCCCACCCCCGTCGCCAGCCCCACCTCCCTACCCCAGGTAGGAAAATCGATTTTTAATCATTCCCATCTGTTCAAAAGGGAGCTCTTCTGAGAGTGTTTACCATGCAATACTTTAGAAGCTGAGTTTAATTAACATTTGAAACTATAAATCTCTTTCAAACAATACACTCTGTAATTCCAGTCTCATTTGGTGCCTGCAGGGAAAGCACCGTCAGGAGTGAGGAACGGTGACAGGCTCGGTCACTCACTCCCACACCACTGCGACAGGGGCACCCGTGTTCCCGCTTTACAGATAGTGCCGTGGGGGTGCAAACACCAGCAGCCACATCCCAGACCTGTTTGCTGCAAGGCACTTGCCCTTTGCCCCCTTCACCCCAATGCCAACTTCCCCTCGCTTTTCATGGGAACCACTAGAGAGAACAAAGCCCAAGGCTAGGTACGCTCCGGTCCATGGCACAGAGCATCGGGGATGGCCAGCTTCTTGCCGTGGCCTGCTTGGTGCTGCCAACGGGAACCCAAGCCAGGATTTTAGAGTTCACGCCCTAAGAGAGATGCGTTGGCAACTGAGGGGAGGCAGTCTACTTTCCAGGCCTTGGGAAGGGGTCCCTCAGCAAAAGGGGTACTTCTGGAGTTTGGAACCACCAGCATTTATACAATTGCACTGCGTTACGTCCTCTAGGTTTGGGGTATGGTCCCAGCCATACACCTCTGCCCCCTCCCCCATAGCAGGAGCTTCCCGAGCTACTCTTCTGCAAACTCCCGTCCTCACCCCCGTCCCTTAGTTCTTCAGACAAGGCTGTATCAGTTGAATTCTTGTCGCAGATTTGTTTTATATCCGGACTGATTTTTCACTTAGACACTCATCATTTTAGAAATCCCAGGGCAACTTGGAAGCATTTCCAGGTAGAACTTCTTAACACAAGACTGTTTCATACAAAGTCTTTGCAAGGTCATTGAATAGGAGGAGTTATTAACAATTCACTTCCTACGAGCGATGCGATCCTACCACTTTCTGACCGTGGGCAGTCACACTTCCCAGCTCAGGCTGAGGATCTGCTCTCTAGAACCACCTCTGAAACCAACTGTTTCAGCCCATGTGCCTCAGAAAAGTCTGAACCAGAGGACGTGCCAGTCCTTTCTTGGAGCCCGGGGCAGTGAGAGTAAAGGAAAACAGTTGAGGCACCGAGGCTAAGAAGCCATGAAATGGGGTGTTACCACCTGGACACGGTTCCCCATGAGCCATGAAGAGATTCAGCCGAACACTCGGCAGGGTACCTGCTTCGCCATGTGGGGACACCTCCATCCAGGCTAGCCTTTGCAATAGTCCACTGGAGAAAGAGAGTGTATCTGCTGGCTCCTTATCAGCCATCAGTAAAAGACGGTCTCCCAGATGGACTTGAGTGGACTTTGTCTTTTCAGCAGGTACTCAGGCAACCCAGCAGCACAGGTTTCAATGCATGGAAGCGGCAAAGGCTCGGGGGTTGACCGCCCTCAAGTAGTGAGGCCAAAGGGGAACTGGCCATAGGCATGACTTAGATGGACCGGGAGACCAAGGAGGCCAAAACAATCAGAGGAGGTTCCCAAGATAGGTCGCATGAAGAGCCTGGGTGTTTTCTTTTGTTCAGACATTTCTAACACTGCTAGGCACTGTACAGGATCTTGGGATTACAGCCAAAGTGTTTACTGCCATCAAGCAACTATCTACTGAAGATAAACCAAATAAACACCCAACCAAAAAGCCGTACCTCTCTAGAACAAGAAATCCAACCACGTACAGGATTTTGGCAAAAGGTGTTCCCAGAGGGAACCATCATTAACTGCATTCCATGTTGTAAAATCAAAGTATTCAGTTAGCAAGGAAACTCAAGAGCTCACCTGGTGAGGCTTTTACTTCAATCAGCCAAGCTTTTATGATCCTGAGACCCAAGAGATGTGAAGCACCACCCAATCCCCACCCACCCCGACACCTACTCTGGTGTTACTAACCATTTGCACTTTCCAGATCAAAGATCTTCAAGGTCTCTGAGCCTTCATCAATAAAATTCCCTGCCCAGAATGCCCTTCTGTGTCAGTCAGGACAAACTAGCTTATAGCTGTGGTACCAACTACTGAAATTTCATGGCTTTCCAAAAAGATTTATTTTTGCTCATTGTAGTCATTCAAGAACTTTGATAGATGGAAGTTTCATCTTAACGTAGGTTTCCCCGTTTTCTTTAGCAGTAAAGGGGGAAAATGATCAGTCACATCCTAGCATTTAAAGCTTCCAGCCAGGGGCGCCTGGGTGGCTCAGTCGTTAAGCGTCTGCCTTCGGCTCAGGTCATGATCCCAGGGTCCTGGGATCGAGCCCCGCATCGGGCTCCCTGCTCGGCGGGAGGCCTGCTTCTCCCTCTCCCACTCCCCCTGCTTGTGTTCGCTCTCTCGCTGTCAAATAAAATCTTTAAAAAAATAAAAGAAAATAAAGCTTCCAGCCAGAAGTGACATTCGTCCATCCGTTTCACATTTCATCGGCTCAAGCACAATGTATGGCCACACTAAATTCAAGAGGATGGGGCACACTATTCCATTAGGTGCCAAAGAGAAAAACCAGGAAGAGCCAATGAAGAGTATTAATAACTCACCTTTTTAAAGCTTCTTCACCTACTGAATCCCTACTCGTGCTTCTCGATTGAGGTCAGGTTTTAACCATTCAGAGGAAGCTTCCGCACTCCATTACCTTGACCTCCAGGCTGATTAAGGAGACCTCACAGGTGCCCCCAACACTCCCCTCAACCATTGCACCAACAGCACTGCATAGACATGCTTTCTCCGCTGGTCTGTCTCCCACATAGCACAGAGGGTCCCCTGTGACAGCAACCATTTCTCCTTTACCCCGTATGCTCAGCGCCCAGCACACTGCCTGCTAAACAGACACTCAATGCGTGTTTGTCGAGCTGAACAAAACTGACACGACAGGACGGAAAATAAAACTTCCTTCCTAAAAGAATGCACTGTGCCAGAGTAAGTGAAGCATTGCCCAATGTTATAAGTATTTTTCAATGCAGTCTCGCCTCTCCTGCTGTTTGTCAAATTAAAGTGACACATTCAGGTGATAAAAAGAACACTCCTTGGGCAGAACCTAAATATAAACCTTCTAGGAAACTTTCGCCTTCATCTGTTAAAAAAGAAGGAGAAATCGTGCTTACAGATTTCCATGAGCCTCGGGCTCCGTTGGTTGCGGTCAGAAACCCTGATGCCAAGGCCACGTGGGGCTGAACAGAGCCAGGGACAGCTTCATGGCGATCCCGGGGAGCGGTAAAGCAGAGCCGGCATCTCGTACCTTCTACACGGAGTCTCCCCCAGCAGAGCGAGGGGCGGCTCCTAGGCCCTTTTATGCGAGATGTGGTTCACGGGCCAGAGGCACTGGTATCACCTGAGGCCTCATTAGAAATTAGGAATCTCGGCTCCACACACCACGCCTGCTGAATCAGAGCCTGAATTTCCAGCAAGATTCCCAGGTGACTCTCATGTAACTTAAAATCTGAGCAGCACTGAGCCGGGCTCTGAACACACTTCCTGGGGGAGTCTGGAAAGTGAGGACAGCTGTGCTCATCCCTGTCTCCACCTGTCACTGGGGGAGAGGTAAACACTCCTTAACCCGTGAACACAGCACTCTGTTTATTCATTATTGAGGAGACAAGAGGGGATTGATTGAGGGTGAAGGGAGATCCCGGTGTGTCCACGGATCTCAGGGCCAGGCCTTCTGTGGACAGCTCTCTTGGTAAGCCAGGTGGAAAAGACGGACAGCCAGCTTACCATGGGGTGACCCAAGAGACCCAGAGATGCTGCAAACCACTTCCAAAGGGCCCACGGACCTCCAGCCTCTTACACAACGAGCTACCGCCGGCGTCTCATTCCCAGCCTTTCCAGTCTGTAGGGGAACCCAGGATTCGTTTGTGAGCTGGTGAAGACCCCATGTCATGACTCTCCCTTCACAAGGCAGGGACCCCTCTGTCCTTGTTTATCCTCCCCCCAACTGTCATTTTCGGCTTTGTGCTCTTTGATTTTCAACTCTCTCCTTCCTGCCCGCCCTCTCTACCACCCTTCACAGCACATTGGTTTCCTGGTAACCTGACTATTCTATGTGATCTTGTCTAATCTATCATCTTAGTCTTTGTTGGTAGACTCTTTTAGTTGGTGTCATTCCATCTGCCCTGAAATGCAGGCCTTCCTCTAATGGCTTCTGCTCTCTTGACATTACTGTGGTGTTATACCAGCGATGAGTATGTAGCATGTTCTTTTACCAAAGGACCGACACAGACACACTGCGTTTGGTTACTTGAAAGAGAATCGGATGCTGGGCCAGGCATGGGTGCAAATCTTGCTTCTGGATTCTCTCTGTTTTCTCCTGTATCAACAGTCACCCCATCACCAATGGCAACTGACCTTCAGCCTACAGCATGTTCAGATCTCCGCCATCTCCAAACAATACTCTCAATACTCTTCTCCCTTAAGCACACCACCCCATTTCCATTCTTCCTTAAAATAAAAAAAATTTTTTTTTTATTTGAGAGAGTGAGAGAAAGAATGTGCACACACATGCAGGGGAGGGGCAGAGGGCGAGAATCTCAAGCAGACTCTATACTTACAGGGAACCTGGCCCGGGACTCGATCTCACAACCCCTGAGATCGTGACCTGAGCCCAAACCAAGAGTCCGACACTCAACCAAATGAGCCACCCAGACGCCCCACCATTTTTCCTTTTCAAAGGTGCCCTTGCCTTCCTTCTCTGCCTCCATTTCTCCCATTCTTTTGTACTACTGGCTAACTGAACTCTCTACAACCATAAGCTGTCCCTGCCCTCCCTGGCTGGGAATCTAGCGATTCCATTCTGGATTAACTCCAGATAGAAATCGGGAACAGACACGGCCCCTGCCCTTGGTAAGAGAGCCTACCTTGTTTCAAGTCGTTCCTCACCGGCTTAAATCGTACAGGCAGCCACCTGGTGCTTCCTGGTGATTTCTGACTACAACCATGGTTTTTCTGACTCCCTACTTGTGTCCATAGCAGAGAGCTTTTCCCTATTAGTACCTGACGAGGTCTGCTTACCTCCTAAGACCCAGCTCAGGTCACCTTCCCTGCCTCCCGTCTGAGTGCTCACGTCTTAGCCACACGCCAGTCGCATTCATTGCCGTGTGAATATTTACACTTCTGCAGCGCAAACGTCTTGGTTGCTTAGATCTTTATTCTATTTGTCTTTATATCCCAGCTTCTCATAGGATGCCTGACATATAAATGCACACAAATGTTCATCAAATGACATTTCAAATGGACTCCAATTTCTTTTCCGTGTATTTGCCTGCTGTGGTTTTAGATTCGCAAGACGGCAACAATTCAATCCTGAGAGTCCCGTACAGAGACACGGCCACCAGGAAGCAGGCCAGGGCGTCAGGGAGGTGTGCAAGTCTGGATGGGCTCCAGCCTCCCAAGAAAAAGTGGGTCATGGAGAATCGCCAGGCCTCTTAGCCATGACCTTCCTCTTCCCATCTGCTTTTGATTTGATCTGCTGAAAAAGCACCTTCCCAGGGTTCCTCAGCTGCCAGAGATTAGCCTGGATGATTTGACTCTCTGGAAAGAGAAATGCTGGACCCGTCCCTTGCTGGCCAGATACCCACTGAAAATCGGCCCAGGCTGGAGTGGACAGCCATCAGGGCTCAGCACTATGGGGAATTTGAATAAAAGGAAAGGAGCCTGGAGAACCGTGGAGGGTTGTCACTGAAAACTTCAAGTTTGCTTTATGGAGGCAGGGGAACAGATGCAGGCCCTGTCGGGAGCCCCTGACAAAGCTCTACCTTAGTCTTCTCACTCTCTGAGTATTGCTGACTCAGCTGGCCTCCTAACTTAACCTGTATAGTTCCCTAAGTGGGTTGAGTCTGGCTGTCGGGAGCCGGGCTGTGAGCGGAACCAAGAATCCTCAGGGCTCAGAGCTGACTTGAACTCTACTGGGCTGGGCCACTTCTCAGCCGGCACAGGGGCTCCAAGTGGGCCGGTGGGAGAATCGTCCAGTGTGTTTTACCTGCAATGGGCCTTCTGTACATTGCCCCAAGGCCAGGGTGGGCTGCAGTGAGCATTCAGCACATGCCTGAGTCCCAAGTGGGTGCGTTGGAGTTTTCAAAGTTTGTGATGCCCTAATCAAGTCTGTCTTTGTGGCTAGACATCATGGGACTTCATCGCTTTCAGAAGAAGATGCACTCTCTTCCCCCATCTCTTGCTGAACCTACAGCATCATGAAATGACTGTGAATAGCAAGAATTTTGCTAAAAGTAAGTTAGTGTTTGTGTGTGAGCTAGCGTGTTGTGATCATTATGTTATCTATGTAAATAACTGCAGTGCATGTTTCTTAGGTATAGAAACACTTGTATTTTTCCTGGAGCAATATATATATATATGTGTGTGTATATATATATATATACACACACATATATATGTATGTATTTAATTCTGAAATCTGACTTCTTTACAACTTGAGATATACCAAGAGTTATTTGCTGCATTAAAGTTTCAAATCTACCAAAACTGCACTCACTTAGAAAGCGTTCATCTATGCCTCCATAATCCTCAAGAGGAGAATGAAAATATCAACCAGGCAAGTCAAGCTTCTACTGCAAGGAACATCTCTTACTCTAGTTCAAAGGCTTTCTGCGAAAGTGGAAAATAAACCTGACAAAACTGAAATTGATGCAGGTAGGTCTGTGTCAGATACTCTGTCCACACACGATGAGACCGGAAGAGTCAAAGGGATGGGGGCAACGTTGTCTTTGAGGCAAAGCTAAAGCTTGCTGTCGATAAAGACATTGGGATTTCTGCAGAAGAAGAAGCCAAAAACACCTTCTCAGAGTTGTCAACAAGAGAGAACATGCGAACATGTTAAGTCAGAGGGAACTATTTGGAGCCAGTTTATAACTAACTTCACCTTTGTCACCCCTACAGTGTACCAATAGCTGGAAAAATCTGTCCCCAAATAGACTCTCATCAGGATGCTGTGTATTTTTAATGTAAACTTAACTTCCCAGGAATATTTAACTTGCAACTTTTCATGGTTGATAACATTTTTCTTTCTGTATAGCATTTTTGAGTATTACTCTATTAATTGTATTGCTAACAAGTGATTTTGGAATATCAATGTATTCTTAATATGCATACTTTTAAAATCTACATTTTTACTAGTTTAGAGTATATTTAATTGTTACATATTAAGTATTTCATTTTACTTTTCATTTCATGAACTCTGAATACATTTAGAAAACATAAAAATGCCCAGATCAACACTAGTATTTCAATGTTATGCAAAAATAAATATCAAATTACTGATACTGGCGTTTTACTTTGGTATTGTAATCGCCAAATAAAACAATAAACCCATAATTACACACACACACCCCTGTACACATAAACAGTCATAGAAGGACCATGCAGAGCTTCAGATTTCTGTATCTTTCTTCCTTATGTTTTGATTTTAACCATTTGATTAAATCGAATGCTGAAAAAAGTTCGTACAGCTCATCAAAATTAGGGTTCTCTCTCCAATCTGGGTGAAACTATAGTTTCTCTTGTGTCACAAGGACATAGAAATTCCCAGGTACTGGGAGATAATAGTTGAAAGAGTTGCAGTTTGTCTCGTAATAAATGCAGTGCACACAGCGTTCAGATATGATGAATTTCCTCCCGAGGTTTCAGTGCCTTTGAGCTGGAACAGCTCCCTCCATGGCTCCTTGGGTGCTGACCTCTGAGAGGGTCTCCCCTCCCACAACCAGCTCTGCAGGAAGACCCGGCCCCATTCCTTCTCCTGCTCTCCTGGGGCATCCCGAGGGAGGGGCGGGGGTGGCTGTGTATACCTAATGAGAACCCTCTCAATGCATTCAGATTAGATTTCTCTCTGTTCTTCAACAATAGCATCAAAGGCAGAAAGTATGGTTTCTAAACAAAGAGAGACTTTTTATAGGGCATTTGCAGGTATTACAAGTTTTCTCTTCTGGTTTCAGGTTCTCAGCCTATCCTGGGGAGAGGGAACTTGTTCAAAAGTCAGTTAGTAAATGACTCAGCCAGGTTCAAGCCCCGGTCTAGCTGCCCCAGAGCTCATGTTCCTGCCTGCACCATCAGTGGTCCCTGGACTGCAGAACCCTCTAGAGAGCTGGGCCACAGCCCCAGACACTGGGGTGGGAGCCCACACATTTGTGTTTTAATAAGATCCCAGGTGAGGCTGGTGCTGCTGGTCCTCAGACCACACTTAGAGACACTGTGCCCCACATCAGTGGTCTCCCACCTGAGGCAGAGCTTGTTAGGGAGCCCCAAGCCCCAACCACTCTCTGGTGATTCTGATGTAGATGACCCACAGGTGATATTTGGAGGAAATTACACCTTCCTAGCAGTAGCTACCGGGAAGTTACATCGTAATTCCAAACAGCACGGGCAAAATAGAGTGCTAAACACAAGTTTAAAAATAATTAGAAGTAAAAGGCAAAGAACAAATTATTTTGAATGGGCAGTGGTAGGAACCAAAGACAACTTTCGTGCAGAGGAAGGAGGTGTCTGAACTAGACCTAGCTACATAATTTGCAGGGTCCAATGCACAGTGAAAATCTGGAGTCCTTTTTACCAAAATTAGGAAAAGCGTGGCATTAATGGTACTAAAATATAAAGCTTTTCCCTTCCGTGCTCAGTCTCTCGACTCGTCATGGTGTTTTTTATTTGCTGTTTAATGACTTTCTAAGTAAAGAAAAATTTCAAAATTAAATTATTTGCACAAATTTAACCATTCCTCTTTATATTGTACAATGACCAGTTTTAAATGCAAATTTAAAAGCGTCTAATTAACATGCAGAATGACCAACATAACACAATTCGTGTTTTGGAGCTCATAGAGGCATATGTTTTTCATTCTTACCAGAACAGTGGAAATACTGCACAGAACTAACTGAACTCTTTTGATTTCCCTTCTTGTTTTGCAAAGATTATTTTATTTATTTGGAGAAGAACGCGAGCATGGGGAGAGGCAGAGAGAGGGAGAGAATCCCAAGGAGACTCCCCACTGAGTGTGGAGCCCTGCATGGGGCCGGATCTCAGTCCTGAGATCAGGACTTGAGGTGAAATCAAGAGTCAGAGGCTCAACTGACTGAACCACCCAGGTGCCCCCTAATTTCACTTCCTTTTTTTAAAAATTTTTTATTGTTATGTTAATCACCATACATTACATCATTAGTTTTTGATGTAGTGTTCCATGATTCATAGTTTGTGCATAACACCCAGTGCTCCACGCAGAATGTGCCCTCTTTAATACGCATCACCAGGCTAACCCATCCCCCTACCCTCCTCCCCTCTAGAACCCTCAGTTTGTTTCTCAGAGTCCATCATCTCTCATGGTTCCTCTCTCCCTCCGACATACTCCCCTTCATTCTTCCCCTCCTGCTATCTTCTTCTTTTTCTTTTTTCTTAACATATGTCACATTATTTGTTTCAGAAGTACAGATCTGTGATTCAACAGTCTTGCACAATTCACAGCGCTCACCATAGCACATACCCTCCCCAATGCCTACCACCCAGCCACACAATCCCTCCCACCCCCCACCACTCCAGCAACACTCAGTTTATTTCCTGAGATTAAGAATTCCTCATATCAGTGAGGTCATATGATACATGTCTTTCTGACTGACTTTTTTCACTCAGCATAACACCCTCCAGTTCCATCCACGTCATTGCAAATGGCAAGATCTCATTCCTTTTGATGGCTGCATAATATTCCATTGTGGATATATACCACCTCTTCTTTATCCATTCATCTGTCGATGGACATCTTGGCTCTTTCCACAGTTTGGCTATTGTGGACATTGCTGCTATAAACATTAGGGTGCACGTACCCCTTCGGATCCCTATATTTGTATCTTTGTGGTAAATACCCAGTAGTGCAATTGCTGGATCGTGTGGTAGCTCTATTTTCAACTATTTGAGGAACCTCCATACTGTTTTCCAGAGTGGTTGCCCCAGCTTGCATTCCCACCAACAGTGTAGGAGGGTTCCCCTTTCTCCACATCCCTGCCAACATCTGTCCTTTCCTGACTTGTTCATTTTAGCCATTCTGACTGGTGTGAGGTGGTATCTCATGGAGGTTTTGATTTGGATTTCCCTGATGCCGAGCGACGTTGAGCACTTTTTCATGGGTCTGTTGGCCATTTGGACGTCTTCTTTGGAAAAATGTCTGTTCATGTCTTCTGCTCATTTCTTGATTGGATTATTTGTTCTTTGGGTGTTGGGTTTGATAAGTTCTTTATAGATTTTGGATACTAGCCCTTTATCTGATATGTCATTTACAAATATTTTCTCCCATTCTGTCGGTTGTCGTTTGGTTTTGTGGACTGTTTCTTTTGCTGTGCAAAAGCTTTTTATCGTGATGAAATCCCAGTAGTTCATTTTTGCCCTTGCTTCCCTTGCCTTTGGCGATGTTCCTAGGAAGAAGTTGCTGCGGGTGAGGTCGAAGAGGTTGCTACCTGTGTTCTCCTTTAGGATTTTGATGGACTCCTGTCTCACGTTTAGGTCTTTCAACCATTTGGAGTCTATTTTTGTGTGAGGTGTAGGGAAATGGTCCAGTTTCATTCTTCTGCATGTAGCTGTCCAATTTTCCCAACACCATTTGTGGAAGAGACTTTTTTCCGTTGGACATTCTTTCCTGCTTTGTCGAAGATGAGTTGACCATAGAGTTGAGGGTCCATTTCTGGGCTCTCGATTCTGTTCCATTGATCTATGTGTCTGTTTTTGTGCCAGTACCGTACTGTCTTGATGATGACAGCTTTGTAATAGAGCTGGAAGTCCGGAATTGTGATGCCGCCAGCTTTGCTTTGCTTTTTCAACATTCCTCTGGCTATTCGGGGTCTCTTCTGGTTCCATACAAATTTTAGGATTATTTGTTCCATTTCTTTGAAAAAGGTGGATGGTATTTTGATGGGGATTGCATTGAATGTGTAGATTGCTCTAGGTAGCACTGACATCTTCACAAAGTTTGTTCTTCCAATCCATGAGCATGGAACGTTTTTCCATTTCTTTGTGTCTTCTTCAATTTCTTTCATGAGTATTTTATAGTTTTCTGAGTACAGATCCTTTGCCTCTTTGGTTAAATTTATTCCTAGGTACCTTATGTTTTTGGGTGCAATTCTAAAGGGGATCGACTCCTTGATTTGTCTCTCTTCGTCTTGTTGTTGGTGTATAGGAATGCCACTGATTTCTGTGCATGGATTTTATATCCTGCTACTTTACTGAATTCCTGTATGAGTTCTAGCAGTTTTGGGGTGGAGTCTTTTGGGTTTTCCACATGCAGTATCATATCATCTGCAAAGAGTGAGAGTTTGACTACTTCTTTGCCGATTTGGATGCCTTTGATTTCTTTTTGTTGTCTGATTGCTGTGGCTAGGACTTCTAATACTATGTTGAATAGCCGTGGTGAGAGTGGACATCCCTGCCGCGTTCCTGACCTTAGGGGAAAGGCTCTCAGCTTTTCCCCATTGAGAATGATATTGGCTGTAGGTTTTTCATAGATGGCTTTTATGATATTGAGGTGTGTACCCTCTATCCCTATACTCTGAAGAGTTTTGATCAAGAAAGGAGGCTGTACTTCGTCAAATGCTTTTTCTGCATCTATTGAGAGGATCATAGGATTCTTGTTCTTTCTTTTGTTAATGTATTGTATCACGTTGATTGGTTTGCAGATGTTGAACCAGTCTTGCAGCCCAGGGATAAATCTCACTTGGTCGTGGTGAATAATCCTTTTAATGTACCGTTGGATCCTATTGGCTAGTATTTTGGTGAGAATTTTTGCATCCATGTTCATCCAGGATATTGGTCTGTAATTCTCCTTTCTGATGGGGTCTTTGTCTGGTTTTGGGATCAAGGTAATGGTGGCCTCATAAAATGAGTTTGGAAGTTTTCCTTCCACTTCTATTTTTTGGAACCGTTTCAGGAGAATAGGTATTAATTCTTCTTTAAGTGTCTGATAGAATTCCCCTGGGAAGCCATCTGGCCCTGGGCTTTTGTTTGTCGTGAGATTTTTGATGACTACTTCAATTTCCTTAGTGGTTATAGGTCTGTTCAGGATTTCTATTTCTTCCTGGTTCAATTTTGGTAGTTGATACATCTCTAGGAATGCACCCATTTCTTCCAGGTTATCTAATTTGCTGGCATAGAGTTGCTCATAATATGTTCTTATAATTGTTTGTATTTCTTTGGTGTTGGTTGTGATCTCTCCTCTTTCATTCATGATTTTGTGGATTTGGGTCATTTCTCTTTTCTTTTTGATCAGTCTGGCCAGGGGTTTATCAATCTTGTTAATTCTTTCAAAGAACCAGCTCCTAGTTTCGTTGTTCTGTTCTACTGTTCTTTTGGTTTGTATTTCATTGATTTCTGCTCTGATCTTTATGATTTCTCTTCTCCTGCTGGGTTTAGGCTTTATTTGCTGTTCTTTCTCTAGCTTCTTTAGGTGTAGGTTTAGGTTGTGTATTTGAGACCTTTCTTGTTTCTTGAGAAAGGCTTGTATTGCTATATACTTTCCTCTCAGGACTGCCTTGGCTGTATCCCAAAGATTTTGAACTGTTGTGTTTTCATTTTCATTGGTTTCCATAAATTTTTTTAATTCTTCTTTAATTTACTGGTTGACCCTTTCATTCCTTAGTAGGATGCTCCTTAGCCTCCATGTATTTGAGTTCTTTCCGACTTTCCTCTTGTGATTGAGTTCTAGTTTCAAAGCATTGTGGTCTGAAAATATGCAGGGAATGATCCCAATCTTTTCGTACCGGTTGAGACCTGATTTGTGACCTAGGATGTGATCAATTCTGGAGAATGTTCCATGGGCACTAGAGAAGAATGTGTATTCTGTTGCTTTGGGATGGAATGTTCTGAATATGTCTGTGAAGTCCATTTGGTCCAGTCTGTCATTTAAAGTCTTTATTTCCTTGTTGATCTTTTGCTTCGATGATCTGTCCATTTCAGTCAGGGAGGTGTTAAAGTCCCCCACTATTACTGTATTGTTGTCGATGGGTTTCTTTACTTTTGTTATTAATTGCCTTATATAATTGGCTGCTCCCATGTTAGGGGCATAGATACTTACAATTGTTAGATCTTCTTGTTGGATAGGATTTTTAAGTTTAAGTAGGATATAGTGTCCTTCCTCATCTCTTATTACAGTCTTTGTTTTAAAATCTAATTTGTCTGTTGTAAGGATTGCCACCCCAGCTTTCTTTTGGTGTCCATTAGCATGGTAAATGGTTTTCCACCCCCTCACTTTCAATCTGGGGGTGTCTTTGGGTCTAAAATGAGTCTCTTGCAGACAGCATATTGATGGGTCTTGTTTTTTAATCCAATCTGATAGCCTGTGTCTTTTGATTGGGGCATTGAGCCTATTTACATTCAGGGTAACTATTGAAAGATATGAATTTAGTGCCATTGTATTGCCTGTAAGGTGACTGTTACTGTATATTGTCTGTGTTCCTTTCTGATCTATGCTGCTTTTAGGCTCTCTCTTTGCTTAGAGGACCCCTTTCAATATTTCTTGGAGGGCTGGTTTCATGTTTGCAAATTCCTTTAGTTTTTGTTTGTCCTGGAAGCTTTTTATCTCTCCTTCTATTTTCAATGACAGCCTAGCTGGATATAGTATTCTTGGCTGCATATTTTTCTCGTTTAGTGCTCTGAAGATCTCATGCCAGTCCTTTCTGGCCTCCCAGGTCTCTGTGGATAGGTCTGTTGCCAATCTAATATTTCTACCATTGTAGGTTACATATCTCTTCTCCCAAGCTACTTTCAGGATTTTCTCTTTGTCTCTGAGACTCGTAAGTTTTACTATTAGATGTCGGGGTGTTGACCTGTTTTTATTGATTTTGAGAGGGGTTCTCTGTGCCTCCTGATTTTTGATGCCTGTTTTCTTCCTCACATTAGGGAAGTTCTCTGCTATTATTTGCTCCAATATACTTTCTGCCCCCCTCTCTCTTTCTTCTTCTTCTGGGATCCCAAATATTCTAATGTTGTTTTGTCTTATTGTATCGCTTATCTCTCGAATTCTGCCCTCGTGATCCTGTAGTTGTTTCTCTCTCTTTTTCTCAGCCTCTTTATTTTCCATCATTTGGTCTTCTATATCACTGATTCTCTCTTCTGCCTCCTTTATCCTAGCAGTTATTGCCCCCATTTTTGATTGCACCTCCTGAATAGCCTTTTTGATTTCGACTTGGTTAGATTTTAGTTCTTTTATTTCTCCAGAAAGAGTTTCTCTAATAACTTCCATGCTTTTCTCAAGCCCAGCTAGTATCTTTAAAGTCATGATTCTGAACTCTAGGTCCGACATCGTACTAATGTCCGTATTGAGTAGGTCCCTGGCTGACGGTACTACCTCTTGTTCTTTTTGCTGAGGTGATTTTTTTCGTCTTGTCATTTTGTCCAGAGGAGAATAGATGAATGAAAGAACAAAATGCTAACAGGTTAACAACGTCCCCAGGAAATATACTCTATACAAATCAGAAAAGACCTGAAACCAAGGTAAAAGAAAGGGAAAGAAAGAAAAAAGAAAGAGAAAAAAAAAAAACAAAAAGAAAAAGATAAAAAGAAAAACAGAACAATACAAAAAATAAAACAGAATATGATCAAATATGATCAGGCTAGTGCATAGATCAGTGCCACACCCTAGATTTGGGGCATATTTTGGTCTGTTATCAAAAAGGGCCTCCTAAAATTTTAAAGGAATAAAGACTTATATATGTACAAAATAAGGGTTGATACAATGAAGGGATGGCAGTTGACTGTAAAGATGAAAATTATAAAAGATTTTATAAAAGGAATTGATAAGATAAGAAGTTGTTTGAAAAAAGAAAGAAGAAGATTTTTTAAAAAAGAGGAAAAAAAGGGAGAGAATGTAATCAGGCAGGAGACTAGAACAAAGCCATACACTAGTGATTTAGGGTATATTTGGATCTGTTAGAAGAAACTGTACCTCAAAATTGTAAAGAGAGAACTTATATATATATATGCCAAAAATAAGGGTAACTACTATGAAGGGATAAAATATGACTCTAAAAATGAAAAATAAAAAAATTTTTTTTAAAAAGGGATTGATAAGATATTGGTTGAAAAAGGGAAACAGAAAAATTAAAAAAACAGTTAAAAAATTAACTTTGAAAAACTAATGAATCATGGTAAAAAAGCCATGAATTCTATGTGCAGTATTCCCCTAGTGCTGGAGTTCTCCAGGTCTCCTTGATCGGTAAACTTGGTCTTGGCTTGCTGGTTGTTCGCGCTGATCTTCTGGGGGAGGGGCCTGTTGCCGTGGTTCCCAAATATCTTTGCCGGAGGCGGAATTGCCCCGCCCTTCTCAGTCCGGGCTAAGCAAGCTGCTCGGGTTTGCTCTCAGGAGCTTTTGTTCCCTGCAAGCTCTTGGTACGGCTTTGTAGGACCAGGGTGAAAATGGTGGCCTCCCAAACTCTACCTGGAGGAGCTGAGAACTCGGGGCCCCGCTCCTCAGTGCGCCCCCAGAGAAAAGCAGTCACTCCTGTGTCCCCGGTCTCCGGCCGCACTCCGTGCTCACCCGGCCTGTGACCGAGCGTTTCTATCTCTGGCACCCGACCCCGTGTGGAGTCTCCAAACCCAGCAGATCCCTGCGGTGCGCTCCCGCGCCGCTCCTCCCGGGGGAGGAAGGGGAGTCTCCCCGGCTCTGCTGCTTGTTGGGTCCCTGCTGGAGGAGCAGTGGCCCGACTGGGCCGCGGATCACAGTTTATGGCCACCCCGAGCTGAGAGCCCGCGCCTCGGCTCCGTCTCTGCAGCCAGCTTCCCCGCTCCGATCCCTGGAAGCTGTGCCGCACTCAGGCACCCCCAGTCTTTCTGTGACCCCGAGGGTCCTGAGACCACACTGTCCCGCGAGGGTTCCACCCCCCGCTTAGCCACTGGAGCGACGTCCCTCTGCGGAGGCGACTTCTAAAAGGTCCGATTTTGTGCTCCGCGGCTCTAGCACTTGCCAGAAGCGGCCGACGGAGGCCCCCTCCCCCGCCGTCTATCCTCCCGAATATTGCCTCGGATTCACTTCTCCGCACGTCCCACCTTCCAGTAAGTGGTTGCTTCTCTGTTCAGAGAGTTGTTGCTACTCTCCTCTTCGATCTCCTGTTGAGTTCGGAGGTGTTCAGAATGGTTTGATCCCTATTCAGCTGACTTCCTGAGACCAGACGAAATCCAGGTCTCCCACTCCTCCGCCATCTTGCTCCCGGGCCCCCCTAATTTCACCTGTTGATACGTGCTCATTCTACCTTCAGGTCAATGAGGAAGGAAGGAGGGACTAACGGAAAAGGAACGATGGGTTACTGTCTCTTTCCTGTTCCTGTCATGTATCATTTTCAGCTCAACTGGTTGGTTAATCCAATACTGGTGGCCTGAGGGAAGTGACATGAGTAAGGAAGGGTATGGTAGGATTCCTTCATTGTTCCTGTTTTTTAGGACAGCACTGCCTTTTTTCTGTGTTGAAATAAGTTCAGGTTAGAGCAGAGTATGTGGCTTCTGCAGGCCATCAGTTCCCCACTTTGTCATAAAGAAAGTGTCCTGACCCTTGTACTCACCTTGAACCGTCTTGCTTCTTGGGACCACCAGAATTCTGTGCTCATGAACCGTCCTGAACACCACGAGCCACTGGGGCAGCAAGGGAGAGAGGCACGCCTATTGCATGCCTCATGTGCGCACTCTCCTGTTCCATCAGGCTTCAGGTACAAAACACAAGCTCAAAGAGAGAAGTGTTAAGTATTCCAAGAGTGTAACAGCAGGGCATGAAACCAAGCACGGGGCCCTTTTGACCCCAGAGCACTGAGGGCAGATGATGACAAAGCTGGCTCCAACTCGGGTGTTTGAATGACGAATCATCAAATGGGAGGTTATAAGGGAATCCCAGGCTGAGAGAATCGGGTGGGATGGACCGAGGGATGTACACATTAGGTACCAGGAACAGGTAAGGGAAATCGTGTTCTGTCTCCAGAGAGACTTCCTTCCAGTTGGACCTCTCTTACTGTAGAAGGAACAGGGCTCTAGCTGGCTGGCTATAGTTTATTCTCTTGAGAAAGGTGTTCCCAATGATAAAGTAAGGCATTTTGTTTGTTTGTTTTTTGCTTTTTTCATTTCTAAAATTAAAAAAAGCTTAAATTCATCCATAAAAATAAAATGTGAGATTTTATTATATTATTATATTTTTTTTCTCGAAAGCAAGAAACCTTCTCATGAAAGTTATATGTTATTGATCAGTGTAATAAAAGTATCAGAAGATAATTTTCGGCTTTTGATTGCCTAGAGGACATTTTAGTTTCTCTAATGAAATTATAAAGAAGTATTTCCACTTGTTTGTTAGTTTTTTATATGAAACCATGTTTATTAAATCATATTGTTATTACTTTCTCTCTCCCCTTGGTTATGACTGTGAAATACTGACACACAATGCCCAGCATGTTGGGAATTGTTTAGTAACAAAGCTAATATTTTATGAAAGTATAATATATCTTGGTTTTTCAAATTACTGTCATGTGAACTAAAATTAGACCTCGTATCTACTTGTGTTGTCCAAACTAGCAGAAGATTCTTATCAAAGCACCATTATCTGACTTAATATAAAATATATTCACTTTTTTCCTCGAGATTAGACATTGTATATTGCAGATTAAAATAATATTGTAAGAGCTCAGTATTTAATTTTTCAATATAAATTTAAAATGTTATATCCACAACTTTGTAATTTGTAATCTGTCTTCTAATGTAGACAGTTCACATGTCTAGATGCAAAACCAAATTCTAATATTTGAGATGAAAGTACATTTTGTAAACTTAGAACTTTTAATGTTAAATTGAAATTATATAAATAATATATTAGTACTTTCCATTGTAAAAAATGCAACCAGTACAGATAAATAGCAACCCTCCCTGACACCCCTCCAGAGGTAACAATTATTATCAGTGTGATAGGTATAATTGAAATTATTTTCTTTGTATTTATATCATAAGGAACATATGAAGATTTGTTGTTTTTTTAATATGAGTGATATCATTTTGTGCTTATTGTTCTGAAGCTTGCTTTAATTTTATTTTCTTCATTTTTTAAAAGATTTATTTATTTTAGAGAGAGAGCATGAGTGGGGGGAGGTGCAGAGAGAGGGGAAGAGAAATCCTCAAGCAGACTCCCTGCTGAGTGCAGAGACACACACGAGACACACACGGAGCTCAATCCCAGGAGCCTGAGATCATGATCTGAGCCTAAATCAAGAGTGAGCCACTCAACTGACTGAGCTACCCAGGCGCCCAGCTTGCTTTAATTTTAAACTCTCAAGGTCAGAGAGTTCTAAACTGTACATATGTATAGACCAAGAGATTCTTTTTGACTGCTGCTAGTATTTCTTTGATGTTTGGTTGTTCATTTATTACCCTCCTCCTGATATTTTGGTTGTTTCCAATTGTTTTTTACTCTATATACAATGTTATAATGAACTGCTTTGCCCATGCTTCTTTGTTTACATGAAAATGTGTTTTCAGGGGTACAAAGGGGGGGAAATGGAACCCACAGGTCATAAGAGATATATTTAAAATTTCCAATGATCCTGTCAAATTGCTCTCCAAAAAGAATTGCCACTTATACCCATGTCCGGGTGACCATGCCAAAACTTGTTATTTTGAATCTTTTGTTAAAGATTTTATTTATTTATTGGACAGAGAGAGAAAGACCACAAGCAGGGGGAGTGGCAGAGGGAGAGGGAGAAGCAGACTCCCTGCTGAGCAAGGAGCTGGTCGTGGGGCTGGATCCCAGGACCTTGAGATCATGACCTGAGCCGAAGGCAGATGCTTAACCAACTGAGCCACCCAGGCACCCCTAGTTTGAATCTTTTAAAATATTTGGAAATCTAGTGTGTGAAAACCGGTATTACTTCTCTTAGAAATGCCAGGAGAGTCTAATATTCAAAAATATAATGATAAAATTAAGTCATATCAACAGAGGAGAAAATCATACAATACACGCTTCAGATGCATTTGATAAAACATAGTTCCCTCTCTGTGATGGTCAATTTTGTCTGTAAGCTAGGCTATGATAGCCAAATATTTGGCCAAACATCATGCTGGACGTTTCTGTGAAGTTACTGGGCTTCAAGGGAAAAAGACGGACCTCCCAAGAGCAAGAGGGAGTTGTGCCTGCAGGGTGCCTTTGGGCTCTAACTGCAACCTCAACTCTTTCCCGGTCTCTAGCCTCCAGGCCGGCCTTTTTCTTTCTCTCCACACAGACACACACACATGCACGCATCTAGACAAACACAGAGATACACAGATACTCACACTACACATACAGACAAACACAGAGACAAAAAAAAAAAACCACCCCCCACACGCACACATATGTGCACACATACCTACACACCTTGACTGTATATAAACTTCTGTCCCAGAACGAGGAGGACATTAGGTTTGGCAGAATAGCCGGGTTTCATTTCTCGTTTTGCCACTTACCTGCTTACCCGACCTTTGAAAATGATCATTGAGCTACAGTTCCCTGCTTTCTAATAAGAATAATAAAAAATAATGGCATCCTACACTGGCTGATCTTTTTTAAGCAATTGCTTACTGATGCATTACCACAGAGCACACAGTCAGTTTTAAGGGCTTGCTTTTTAAGAAATAGATGTCTGTACAAACACACTTCGTTCACACTGGATTTTACTCTCCCTTATTAAAGTTTTACATTCATTGAGAACTCCGTGTGTGTTTTTAATGAGACTGTCTGCTAGGAGACCATTCTTTGTCTATCTTCGAGTTGGTAGGAATAAGTATTAGTGTCCTCAGTCGTGGTTTTACGTGTGTGTACTATTTTTTTCCCAAGCAAAAATACACCACCATTAATATAAAAGGCAAAAACATAAACCATAGATATCTCAGTTCAAGGCAACATACAGATCCTGACTTGAGGATACCTTAGTATAGTGCCCCAGATTTCTAGAAGTCGGGCCCAATAACTCCACAGCTCACAAGGAAACAGCTGATAGATTTGATCACATAAGAAATCATAACTTCTAAGTGATGAAAGACACCATAAACTAAGTTAAAAAGAAAAGTGACAGACAGGGCTATTTGCAACATGTATAACAAACAAAAGATACATATCCAGCATCTATAAAGAGCTCCTACAGTTTGAAAAAGACAAATATCCCAATATATGGGCTTGAGCTATGAACAAGCAACTTACAGAAGAAAAGTAAAAATCCAATAAGCACATGAAAAGATATTCAGCATTACCAGTATTTAGAGAAATGCAAATTAAAACTATAATGAGCTATCTTTTTCCATCCCCATCACATTTGCAGAAATTTGAAAGCCTGACAATATATAGCAGGGATGAGGATTGAGAAAACTGGCAGTCTTGCATACCGTCAGTGGGTAGGTAAGGGCCGGCAAACCTGTCGCGTTTTTAAGCGTATATATGCCCCTTGACCCCACAATTCTACTTTAGGATTCCATTCTGCAGAAATACTCACTTATATGTGCAAATATTTTTCTAACAGGTATTAATTGCACACAGTTTGTATACAGCAATACAACTGGAAAGTTCGTATCAACAAAGGAGAATCTGTGCAAATTTTTTTTTTTTTTAAGATTTTATTTATTTATTTGAGAGAGAGAGAATGAGAGACAGAGAGCACGAGAGGGAAGAGGGTCAGAAGGAGAAGCAGACTCCCTGCCGAGCAGGGAGCCCGATGCGGGACTCGATCCCGGGACTCCAGGATCATGACCCGAGCCGAAGGCAGTCGCTTAACCAACTGAGCCACCCAGGCGCCCAGAATCTGTGCAAATTTTGAGTCACTCATAAAATGGAATATTATGCTGACCATAAAAAGAATGAGATGGACATGGAAAGACTTCCCAAACACATGGATGGTTAAGAAATACATTATTGCACCCATTCATTAATGACGAATAGCATATGTATATATAATGGTGTATAAATGCACAGAACAAAATTAGAAGAACACACTTGACACTATTGGAGTGAACAACATGGCATTACAATAGTTGACAATTTTCAACCTACAAATGGCAATATGATAACGCTTAAGCTAATATTAATAATGGTTCTATCTGAGGAATGGAGAAGGTTATGCAAGGTATATATATTTTTTAATTTTATTTTATTATGTTATGTTAATCACCATACATTACATCATTAGCTTTTAATGTGGTGTTCCATGATTCATCGTTTGCGTATAACACCCAGTGCTCCATGCAGAACGTGCCCTCTTTAATACCCATCACCGGGCTAACCCGTCCCCCCACCCCCCTCCCCTCTAGAACCCTCAGTTTGTTTCTCAGAGTCCATCGTCTGTCATGGTTCATCTCCTCCTCCGATTCCCCCCCCTTCATTTTTCCCTTCCTACTATCTTCTATTTTTTTTTAACATATAATGTATTATTTGTTTCAGAGGTACAGGTCTATGATTCAACATTTTTACACAATTCACAGTGCTCACCATAGCACACACCCTCCCCAATCAATGTCCATCACCCAGGCACCCCATCCCTCCCACCCCGCACCACTCCAGCAACCCTCAGTTTGTTTCCTGAGATTAAGAATTCCTATCAGTGAGATCATATACTTGTCTTTCTCTGATTGACTTATTTCACTCAGCATAATACCCTCTAGTTCCATCCACGTCATTGCAGATGGCAAGATATCATTTATTTTGGGCTTTTTTTTGATGACTGCCTAATATTCCGTTGTATATATACACCACATCTTCTTTATCCATTCATCTGTTGATGGACATCTAGGCTTTTTCCATAGTTTGGCTACTGTGGACATTTATGCAAGGTATATTTAAAGACAGGAATACTAGTATTCTTTAAGTCTTCACAGTGAGTATGGATTTATATATCATGAATTATCATTTTTAATTTTTTAAAATGAAAGTCGGGTTTAGCATATTCATCATGATTAATAAGCGTGTGCTTTGTGGTGTGTGTCTGTAGGATAATAAGTGTGTGCCTGGTGTGGTATGGTGTGTGTGTGTATGTGTGTGTATGTGTGATTCAAGAATAATCCTTTTATCATTCTTTCAAAGTTTACAATGTGTCAGGACTGTCCTAAGAATTTCACATATATTAATTATGTCACTTAATCTTCACAATAATCTGAGATGGTATTAGACCCAGTTTCCAGGTGAAAGAAGGACTACCAGCTACCCATAACCCTGTCAAGGCCCCATCCTAGAGAGATGAACATGTCCCAAGTCATAAGACTGGTATGCAGTGGAGCTGGGATTTAAACTTGAGCAGTCTAAACCCAGAACGATGATTATGGTCACTGTGTACCCAGGAGTTTAGACCATGCGCCTCTTCCCTACACCGTGGCCCCAGTTTGAAACAACAGTTTCAATATGGCAACCATGTACGTCTGCCAATGGCTATTCATGCCATTAAGATGATAAATTGTTCTAGGCTTGCCACCAATCAAGACCCTTTTTACACTGTTTTCTTCCTTGGAGCCCATGTTTAAAAGATTCTTCCTCCAATCTGAGTGTAATAAATGATAAATCAATTCCATTTATCTTATTATTTATCCCTGTTTTCATCAGCATCCTGAAATAGACAACACACTGGAATATTTTAAGATGTTTTTAAATGAAAGGGTTGTTTACAGAAATAGGTTTAAGGTAGTGGTAGCCAAGTTAGGGATGACTGCATTCCAGGGGACACATGGCAATATCTGGAGATACTTGTGGTTCTCACAACTAAAGTAGTTGCTACCGGTATCTTGTGGATAGAGGCTAGGGATGTTGCTAAACATCCTATCTACAATGCCAGGACAGACCCCTCACAAGAAGGAGTTATGTGGCCCCAAATACCAACAGTGTTGAGGTTGAAAATCCTGGTTTAAGGTAACAGAGAAGAGATAGTGAGGTGCCTAGAACCCAGCAACCAGGAAACCATGAACACTCCTGGGCCTGAAGGGGAAGACAGGACACTGATGCAGGAGCCCCACTGAGGTAGGAAGTCATGGAACACAATGTTGCACAACAGAGTTTTGGTCAAAAAGGGAAGCAGCCATTTCCAGAACAACACAAAGAAGGTGACAGCGGGAGAAGGAATAAATATGTTGTTTTTCCCCTTCCACCCTCTCCTCTTCTGCTGGTAGTTTTCATTGGCCAAATCAACTAGAATCCAGAGAGCAGGCAGGCTACTGGGGTTGGCCTCTCGAGGCAAGAGCAGAACAGAACAGAGAAGGAAGGGGAATGGAACTCAGAGAGCCGGATATGGGAGAAAAGAGAAACACCAGCATGATGCAATCAGTGATCCCGATGCTCAGCAAGGATCCATAATTACCAAGTGTTCGGGACTGAGTGTTTGTGTTCCCCCAAAATATATATGTCAAAACCCTAACTCTCAACGTGATGGTATGAGGAGGTGGGACCTTTGGCCGGTGACTGGGTTTAGATGAGACTAAGAAGGTAGAGATCCCATGATGGGATTAGTGTCTTAAGAAGAGAGTCAGACTAGTGCTTTATTTCTCTCTCTCTTTCTCTCTCTCTCTCTCTTCTCCCCCGCCCCCCATGAGAATGTAGCAAGAAGCCACTGGGCAAGCCAGGAAAAGAGCTCTCACCAGGAGCTGAATCTGCTGGTGCCTTGATCTTGAACTTCTCAGCCTCCAGAACCATGAGAAATAAAATTCTATTGTTTAAGCCACCCAGGCTATGATATTCACTTACAACAGCTGGAGTAGACTAAGACACGAAGGAGGTGGTAAAATCAGCTGAACCCTGGCCAGGCTATGAGGCTAACGAGCAATGAATCGATAAGGAAACCAACTCTGGGCCACAGCCACTGCCCTGCCCTTCATTTGGGATGCTGGGCACATTTGACCCATTCTGGAAGCAGGCTGCTCAAGCACTGTCACTCTCTAATTCTGGCTCCAATACCTCCATGAAGTCCACCCATCATTTATGTTTCACAAGACCAGTCATCAAGTGCCAATCAGAGCTTCTGATGTAGACATTAAGTGGCTATAATTCTGATCAAAAGCGAAAGGAACTCGTGTGTCGGAGAGGCACCAATTAGTCATGGCTCCTTTCAAACTCTAAAAATTTCAAAAATAACTCATCGCCACCTTCATGAACAGGCTGGGAGCTTTTGAAACAGCAAGAGCAACTCCTCATTTCAGAGTTTCCAGCACTTTCCATCGGGTGCCACGTTAAACTGGAAACGTAACCTCAGTTGTTGGGCATAAGACTGTCTTTCTCGGCATGTAATGGGGTGGGGTGATTCATAATACCAAACTCTGTGTTCTGTGTTCAATATTTAGAATGGTTTTAACTCTTAAGACCTCGAGCCTCCTTACAGTAGAGGACAGATCTGACAAACAGATCCCCTCAGGGGCTCAAGAGAAAAGGAGAACAAGGAAACTCAGGGGATATAAGAACATTTCTTAAAGGAAATGGCCTTCGACTGCATTCCGGTTGTTGTGGAGAATCGGGGTGGGGGGGCGGACAGGAAGGGCTTTTGCATGATAGAGAAGAGATGTAATCATTCTGGAAGACCTTCTGTGTACGAGATGTTTGGCCCAGCACGCACTACCGTGAGAGGCAAGACAACCTAATGGTTAAGAGCACTGACTCTGGAAACTTCCAAGTCTCAAAGCATCGCCCTATCACTTACTAGAAGTGGGGCTTTAGTGCCTCTGTGCCTCAATGATCTCATCTGTCTGGGTAGTAACTGTAACCTACTGCCTGATTTCACAGTGAAACGCATTAGTATGTGTGAGTACTTGGATAGTACTTATTCTGTGTTGGTCTTCCTTATTACTCACAACAGCCCCAAGTTAGCTAAGGGGGGAGAAGGCACGCCCACTTAGCCAATACCTATTTACAGCTGAGGGTCCCTGAGGCGAAGAGAGAATAATGATCTTCTTCCACTTCCTACAGATGGAAAGCAAGAACGCCAGACTTCTGGCTGAATCCCACCTGTTTCTGAATTCTGCAGGCTTTCCTCTCCCACTGAACGCCCTGCTTCTTTCTCCTTTGTGCTGCACCAAAGTATGTGTTGCGCCCGATGCCACAGAAGAGCAAACACAGCTTCATTCTATTTTGTTTCCACCCTCTGGCTGGCTGAAACAAATAATTCCATTGCAGAAAATTGTATTGCTGTTACCCAGCCCGATGTTGATATCGGATATCTCAATCACTCCATAGTAAGTATGTTTTGATGTGACTGAGGTTCTGTTCCTTTCTTCTCTTAAAAAGATGTCTCTACCTTAGAGTTGCTTCCATTTCAAAAACCTGCCAAATCACAGTCACAACGAAAACAACTACCACCCCTTATTAAACACTCTGTTTGCTAAGCACCCTGTGTGCTGAGCACTTTACCTGCATTCTCTCATTTAACCATCGTGACAAGTTATCATACCACTTTTAGAGCCATCAGATCAGGGACAGAAGGACTATGCTCCTAGCCCAAGATCACACAGCAGTCAGCTCAGTAGCTGCAATGTCATCCAAGGTCTGAGTCCCCATACTCTTTTTCTTCCCAATTCATGATGTGCTTCTTAGAATGTTCCATAAGCTGATTAAGAATGAGGACTGTTGACATCATCAGCCAGAAAGACCTCAAACTTCATTTCACAGTATGAGATTATTTTGCACAGTAAAATCCGCTCTTCTTGTAATCGAAAGTTGATGGTTGACTTGCTTCTCTGGTTACAGATGAGGGACCCAGATTCCAGATGACTCGCTTTCTCCCATAAAACTTTTTCATCTCCCACCCTTCCAATGCTGGGAAACTGAGGCATGCAGTTGAAAACAAGTTTGTTTTGCATATTGACGGGATGTGTTCAAATCTAGATAGAAACATGATCATTTGGACCCATGATCAAAAGCTTCCTATTAGTGTTACGGAACCTGGACTGGCTCTCCCAATGGAAGAACCAAGCGGCACCCGGAGATCTCGGAGGAGAGGAGGTTTATGTAACACCCGCGGGCTCAGAGGAGAGTGATCTCCAAAGGTCTGAGCCCCGAGCACAAACAAAGGGGGAAATTTATACACTTCTACTTCCGTATATTTGGCACTTCTGGCGCGTACGCAAAGCAGGGCAGGGAGAAGAACCCGGAAGAGCCCCGGGGCAAGGACTGGGACTCTCTCGCTGGTTTGGTCAGCCATCTTAGGACACAGATTTTCCTTATCATTAGCATTAGTGTGCTGTCATATGATCTCTCGATTGCAATAGAGATAAAAACATAAGAAAAGAAATTTGATATGGTATCATCTTGTCAGACGGGAAACCAACCCAGTTAGTTTAAAACACTTTCTTTAAGAAATACAGTATATTCTCTCTCAGTCAAGTTGGACTAGGCTATACCATGAGAAGAAAAAGACCTCAGGGGCTTAAACAGCAAAGGTTTATTTCTCTCTCGTGTTATACGCCCATCCCAGCTCTGGGTCATCCTGACTCCAGGACCCAAACTGAAAGGTCAGCCATAATCTGGAAGGTCACTGGTTTTCTGGGCAAAGGGAAGAAAGTCCCAGACATTTTGTAGCAGGATTCGAGTGCTCTGGCCTAGGAGGGCATGCTTCTACTTATAACTCCTTCGCCAGACTGATTCCATGACCTCCCCCGTCCCAGGGAAGAGGGGACGTGATGGAAGTGAAGTGCTGGGAAACATTGGCGACCAGCACCACTGACCACCATCGTTACCTAAGTGTAGAGACCCTGGATTCATCACTGCATGGCTGGGCTGGTGTTTGGATACACGAATCCCAAGCTGAACCAACAAAGCACCTATTCCAAAGTGAAACAATCCAGCAATGTGGATGTTGGTTGGGAAATGGATAGGATATAAAAGAAAGCGTGAGAAATATTCATATCCATGTAGCCTACAGTACATTATTTTTAAAAGGAGTCCAAGTTAATTGTAAGTATGATTTCTAAAGTATCAAAACATGTTATTGAATATTATATGTTTTATGGTGATACACACACACACACACACACACACACACACACACACACACACCCCTATATAACTGATTTATTTACTTCAATTTATAGGGGACCTGAGGCAACTATCCGGATAATTTAAAAGCAAAGGCATCCTGTGTCCATCATCTGCACATTTGAGATGAATAAGATTCTTTGGGTTTTATTTTTTAAGACATTTTTTAAGAGCAATTTCAGGTTGACAACAAAACTGAGAGGCAGGTACAGAGATTCCCTGCATACCCCTGCCCGCACATACACTCAGCCCCGGCCCCCCACCACGATGAGCATCACCCATCAGAATTGTGTGTTCTTTACACAGGGTGAACCTACGTGGATGCATCATCATCACGCACAGTCCATTGTGTACATAATGGTTCATTCTCGGTGTTGTACGTTCTGTGGGTTTGGCCAGATGTGTGACGATGTACCTCCAACTTTATATCATGCAGACTAATGTCGCCGCCCTCAAAATCTTCTGTATTCTGCCTATTCTCTGCCCATCCCCTCCTCCCCTGGCAGCCACTGATCCTGCTATTATCTCCTAAGTTTTTACCTTTTCGACAATGTCATAGAATTGGAATCCCACGGTATGGAGCGTTTCCAGATTGGCTCCTTTCCCTTAGTAATATGCATTTAAGGAGCCGCCAGGTCTTTTCATGGCTTGCTAGCTCATCTGCTTCTGGTGCTGAATCATACCCCTTTGTCGGGATGGACCACAGTTTATGGATCGATTCACCTACTGAAGGACATCTTGGTTGCTTCCACGTTTTGGCAGTTATGTACAAAGCTGCTATAAACATTCATATGCAAGTTTTTGTGTGGACCTAAGTTTTTATCTCCTTTGGGTAAATACCAAAGATCATGATGGCTGGATCGTATGGTAAGAGTATGCTTAGTTTGGTGAGAAAGTGCCAAACTGTCTGCCAAAGTGGTTGTTCCCCCAGCAATGAATGAGAGTGTATCATGCTCCCCAACTTCACCAGCATTTGGTGTTGGCAGTGTTCTGGATCTTGGCCATTCTACTAGGGGTGCGGTGGTAGCTCGTCATTTACATTTCCTCGATGACATATGATTCAGAGCCATGAACAGTTTTTAGAGCCATAATAACTCAGACAATGACCTCAAAGGCCTCAGTGTCAGTGCTGGTGGCAGACACATCATATGAGTGATTTCTTGATGTGGCTTGGAAACATTAAATGAAATCTAGAACCTGAATAAATCGATGGCTTATGGAACAATATCCTATTATTGGGACTGGGTCTCCTACAAAATTAAGAAGTTTGGGCAAAACATTCAGATGCCACCAAAGGCCGATTTCCAATTCTAAGGCTTCTGCACATTAAAGTAAAATGAAGAAATGTCAAAAGAAGGTAATGAAATGGCAGTAAATGTTGCCATTTTAAAAATGCAGGGGCACCTGGGTGACTCGGTTGGTTAATCGGCTGACTTTTGATTTCGGTTTAGGTCGTGATCTCGGGGTCTTGGGACTGAGCCCCACGTTGGGCTCTGTGCTCAATGGGGGGTCTTCTTGAGGATTCTCCTCTCCCTTGGTCCCTCCCCAAGCTCGTTCTCTCATGCACACATGCTCTCACTCTTTCTCTCCAAAATAAATAAATATTTTTTTAAAAGTTTTTAAAATTGACACGATGCGCATATCTGTGATACATTTTTTTAAAATCATAGGATTTCTATGTGTTTTTAAGCCCTAGGGCACCACAGACAGTATGGTCAGAATGGGACGCATTAGAGCTATGGAATGGTCATCCTCCCCTGGCTTCGTGTCCAGTCTCACCCAGAGACGGCAACACCTCAGCTTGAGGCCCGTCATGAACATAAGGACCTTCTCGCACACCCGGCCCATGAAAGAACTTGAGTGCAATTAGCTATGCAGGGGTCATTAGTGACACTAGGGTGGAAGTGAATTCACTTTCAGACCTGAAAGCCCAGCATCCTTCCTCTCCTGGAAAGAGACTCCCCACTCTACCCTCCTTCTGCCCAGGCCCCATTCAGTGGCTGAAATCAACTCTGCGAGGAGACCAGAGGTGCAAGGTGGGAGAATGCCATTCTCCTCTGTGGCTTCCGAGGCTGAGTCACACAAACTCTCCATCGTCGGGAAAGGAAGCAGAGATGATCCAGGGGACACACAGGCTTTCAAAAGCACGTGGATGGGAGGCTGCCTTTTCAGGCCCTGATGGCAGCTGGGGGAGAGTAGAGGGCTAGGTTGGGAGGTTGGGGTGTCTGTGAGCTGGCCTCAGGGCCCTTCTACTGCCTAGGGAGCTGTTTATAGCACTTCTCTCCCAAGTCCCCAAGCTTTCAACCCTTCCTTTGTCACCTACAAGGCCCTCTACCTTGTGGATGTTACTACAACATAACTTTACCCATCATGACCGACACAGAAACATATTTCTTTCTTAAAGCAAAGAACTGCGTGTCCACTTAAAAATCCCTTACCAGGGTGTGTGGGTGTGTTAATAAAGAATTTAACTTAAGGCACAAGGGTTCAAATCACAACAGGAAACTTACTGCTGCTGAATCTCTTGCAAGTTACTGAAGTACTATCGCTAAGTACTATTTCTTCAATTCTAAAGAGATACTCTCATAAAGGACCCACCTCGTAGAATTGCTTTGAGAATCAAGGGAGAACACCTGTGTGAAAAGCATACTGGGAATTATGAAACTACTACTGGCCCATCCAGCGTCCTCCAGAATCAGAGTAAAGACAGCCTTAGCCATTCAGCCACAGATGGTCCCTGGCATTAACTGAAGCCTGGTTTGAAACCCACCCCTTCAAACCTAAATAGACAAATGAGCCATTCAGAAAGGCCCTTCCAGACTACAGTGCCCTCAAGCGCAAGGCCCTCGAGTCACGCAGCTCCCAGCATCCAGCCCTGTTTCTGGCTCACAGGTGACAGGTAGCATGCAGTGAATTAACAAGCGTAGAAGGAGCCTGAGACAAGCCACCACTCTACCTCTGCGCTCAGAAGAGCGTCACCCTACGTGGAAGGCAAGTGTGGAAGCAAGTCTGCAGTTCCTGGTATTAACATGAGTCAGAAACCAGAGCAAACAAACAGCAGGCCCAGGGAAGGGATAGGGGAGGTGAGTGAGGGGCTGACCGGCTGACATGCGTACCCGTGACCTTGACGTTGAGATTCCTTTAAATGCTGCCTCCCAGGGGCCTCACTGCCTCAGCCGAGTGCCCACCCTGGGCTACCGTGTACGTGACCAGCTTTACCCTGGGAGTTCTCAGAGGAGTGACGCCAACTCAAGGCTGGTGGGCAACCTCCCACTTCCCCACATGTCTGGGCTATGGAATATTATAGCTATTGAATATTGACTATTGATTAGTGCCCAACTTCACTCACTTCAGAGAAGTAAGCAGATAACTGATGCGTGAGCGGAGAGGTCCGCAGGAACCACTGCCTCGCATTGTCTCACTTTTAAAATGAAGTGTTTCCTCTTTTAGAAGTGTATTTTCAGGGCACCTGGGTGGCTCAGTTGGTTAAGCGTCTGCCTTCGGCTCAAGTCATGATCCCGGGGTCCTGGGATTGAGTCCCGCATCGGGCTCCTTGCTCAGCAGGGAGTCTGCCTCTCCCTCTGCCTGCTGCTCCCCCTGCTTGTGCTCACTCTCTCTCTCTCTCTCTCTCTGACAAATAAATAAATAAAATCTTTAAAAAAATAAAAGTGTGTTTTCAGATTGGCAGAATGCTAATAATTAAAGCTGGGGGATGGGAACGTGGCAGCTCAGTATACTATTCTCTTTTATTTGGGGTGTGTGCAGGATTTCACACAAGACATTCAAAAACCAATCTAAGCTTTCTCTAAATAGCCTCTGCTGCTTCCACCAATTTTCTAAGACGTCAAACAGCACAGATGGCCTCTGACCCACATCTATCCCAAGGCAGTTCTAAATCGTCAAATTCACAAAAATCAAAATATAGAATTTATATAGAATGTTCTCTGACCACCTTCCCTGCTCCCGCCACCCACCCACCCCATGTCATGAACAATACAACAGGTAAATGAAAATGAACTTTTATATGATCTCTTCAGACCCTCCATGAGCGTAACTTCACGTGCAAGAGCGACATCGAGATGCTGGTGGTCAGGTCGAAGCACATCTCCCATGGAAACCACATTTCCCTACATGAAGGACTGAAACTTTTGCCTTGTCAAGATGACACCTTGCTATAAGCCAGGGACTTTGGGGCCACCTGTAAATGCATCTGCAGTAAGTAGAGAATGCAAAGTTCAGTCCTCTAACTCAGATGTGCACAGAATGTGATGTTCTTTATTTTTCTACCACATCATCTGATTTATTTCAAGGCCCCTTTTTGCTAGAAGAGCATAAAGTGAACCAGTCTATTTGGGGATCTCCCCTTTCCCTGGGGCCCTGTGTGAGCTGGGGAGAGCGGTCAACAGGACCATTGGGAAAGTAGCATCATCTCTGGGTTGACATTTGCTGAGACATTCCAGTTCCCATCAGAGCAATCACTGGGCCGTCCCTCATCCCACAGAAAGGCCTCTGGGTGCCCCTCTCTCAGCTACGGCTGAGCTCCACTGAAGGGTAGGGGGCAGTACGGGGACCCCACCAATGGTGAGGCTGTGGAGGACCCCATGCACCTCATCCTTCCACACAGGCGGCCACCTCCCTGGGGCCTGGCCTTTTGCCCTAGGGTGCTACTCAGGGCAGGGAGGTGCAAAGTCTCTTTGTTCTCGGATTTTCCCAATGACCCGGAAGCGCTCTCGCCCCCAGGCTAGTGACAGGTAGAGCACAATACACCCCAAACCCCCACCAGCCCACAACGAACACCCATTCTTGGCTGCCCCTCTTTCTCCAACCCTCCCCAGTAAATTCTGGGAATCTTGAGCTCCTCTGGAGGTAAGACGCCTTCCCCTAACTTACCAGGTATTAGTTAGTCCAAATCTATTATTTATGCCTTAAGTCCCCTCAAGGCTAGGCTTTTGGAACTCAAAGCTTTTTACTCTGTTTTTGCAATGACACCAACTCTCCACGGCAAGGAACAAGGAACACCCCAAAATCTGGACTTGAAACAGAGAATGGTCAAGGGGTAGTGGGGTTGCATACAATAGCTGGGACATTAAGACCTCCATTAATATTTTAAAATATCATTTTGCCACAGGTGCTCTCTGCCTTCCTGGCAACTCAAAGTTCCGGGAGCCTCGGCTCACCTCCAAAGCTCTTCATCCCCTCACTTCCGAGGGGGGAGTCCCAAAATGGATCTCATCGTTGTTCCTTTCCCTGCTAACTGCCAGCTAAGGCCGTTACAAGAGGTGCCCAAGCCACTTCCCCCGGCTGCCTGAACCCGCAGCACCCTGGCTGCCAAGTCTGTGAAGGTTTGCTTGCCTTCCTGACATCCCTGGGATTTTAGAGAAACAGCTCTTTTAGCTTGTCCTCACTGTTTAACTTCCTGGGCCGTGAGCCCATGGGGCTGGGGCAGGGGGTCATTGGAGTGACAGACGTGGCCCCTGTCCCCCAGAGCCGTTCAATTTCTGATGCTCCGAGCGTGCGGCTTCCACAATTTCCGGCCACCAGCGGGATGAGCCTGGTCCAGCGGACTCTTGGATTCTGCAGGCAGAGAGGCCCCTGGTGGGTCAGCCCCACAGGCCCCCTGCATGTGCTCAGACAGATTTGAATCCTAGGACAGAGGCGGCCAAGGTTCTCAAACTGGAACCTAAATCCTGCTCGCCTGCCCTCCCCCAAATTGATACCAATGAGTGATAATACACACATAAATATTGATATCTGGCACCACTTACGGGTGGTGGAGGCTCAACGGCCAGGACTGAGGAATGTTGTCTCTGTTGGTGGACACCGTCTGGCTCCTGCCACATTCTCTCTGAACTCGGAGACAAAGGGGGACAGATCTGTGAGGACAGTCCATGCTCCAGACGCTAGGTCCCTTCCTCCCCTTATTGGGGGTGCAGGCTTGGTGCACCATGGCCCTCCCAGTCTCTTCCCAGATCAATCCCTTAGGAAGTGACATTTTGAAATCTTTCTTTTGGAAAACACAGAGCTTGGTATGTTAGGACAATGCAATTCTCCTTGTCCCCCAACTAGGGCTGGGCCCTAATCCCCAGAACCGGTGAAAGTGGCAAAAGGGCCTTGGCAGGTGTGATTAAAGTAAGAGCCTTGCGTCAGGGAGATGATTCTGGATTCCTGCTGTCGTCACAGGGGTCGTTATGAAAGGATGCAGGATGTACCTGAGGCAGGAGAAGACAATGTGGGGCTGGAAGCAGAGACTGGTGTGATGGGGCCATGAGCCAAAGAATGCTAACGGCCTCCAGAAGCTGGAAGGGGAAAGTAATGGATTCCCCTTAGAGTTTCCAAAAGGAATGAGTCCTGCTGACACCTTGATTTTAAGACTCATTTTCAGACTTTGGGCTTCCAGAACTGTAAGACCTCCCAGACACTAAGTTCATGGTGATGTCTTACCGCGGCAGTGGTAAACAAAAACCTCCTCCTCACCCAGGGTTGACACAGAGTTCAGACCCTGTCACAAGCCAGGAGAATTCATGGATAGCGGTGGGCACTTGTGTCTCAGGGTCTTACCGTGTAGTGCTGGGGCGGTCGGAGAAACAGGGTATTAAGAGAAACAGGGTATTAAGAGAAGCTGGGAGCTGTGTCTCTCACTGGGGTGATACTGGGGATGAGCTTACCTATTGGCTGCTCATGAGCACTCCACACCTAGAATCTGCAGACCGCCTTGAACCCTGGTTCTACCTGCTAACCAAATGATTCAGGGCAAGTAATTTAATCTTTATAAAATGGGGGAGCTCATTAGCTAAAAAGAGAGTGTGAAAATTCAGTGGGATAACTTAAGCGAAAGGACTTAACATCCCATAAAGACCTTTGCATGTAGAAGATTTTCTTACAGATAAAAATACGGTTTCGCCTGTGTAAAAGATTCCAGTCATTCACGTTTCATTCAAATGTTTCATGTTTCCTGGTTGTTTGGACTTCAGATAAATGGGAGTTTACTGAAATTCACTTCGGGTGTCCTTTTAAGGAGCTCAGATTTCATCAAAGGCTTTGGACTCCAAGTGGAAGGTCCCTTCCAGCTCCACCATTCTATAATTTTAAATGTCAGCCTCATAGCAGACAGATAGGGACCAAAAGCCCAGGGAGGAAGCTGGAGTTGCTCAGGTATGAAGGATGGCGTGGGCCACTGGACAGACTTCTTCACGAGAGTGTTTTATTAGCGCCTTCTTTATTCATGTGTTCATTACACATATAATCATGGAGCGAATACCATATAGGCCAGGGGCTATGCTCGGCCCCGGGAAGGAAGGAATAAGAGTGCTCGCGGGACGGGGAGAATTATAAAAATGGATGAGACCAAGTTTCCTGACCTCAGTGACTTCAGAATCAAGCAGAAGAGACAAAAACATAACCCACAGCAGCCCAAATGTACCTAAGCTCACTCTCATGAGGTCTCCAGTGAGGTCGCGGTACATTTATACCCACATCTCCTGGATTTACAAGGACACACCTATTCACAAGACATTCAACCCCTTGCCAAATCCCCCAAGATCTCTAAGGGTCTCCAGGGATTACTCCTGTGTGCTTGACAACATTCTGGGTCTGTTGGCGGCTGCCATTCCCCACAGGGACTCCACGGAACACACATTCCCCCCCGCCCCCCGCCCCGCTCCCCGCCGTGCCCATCAGAGTCAGAGGTGGAGCACCTCTGTATTTCAATGACGTGGCTAAGTTTGGAACCAACTTGCATCCCAGGACTTGTGTGGCCATCTCAACCTTCCCCCCACTTTCTGGAAGTTTCCACGGCTTCCATTTTCCTCACCTGCTTTGTTTACCCCTTCACGTGCCTCCAACACCCTCCTCCACATTCCTGCTGCGGAGCTCAGCTACTTCTCCCGTCTCCAAAGAAATCCAGGCACATCAAGCACATGGAGTACATGAGCACATCACGTCCTCCCTTCCTCCCTTCCTTCCTTCTGTGGATTCAAGCGACAGTTTGTATAACGAAGAAAGGACAGAGTGGGATTCAAAGGGAGAGCACTTGCAGAGTCTCATCCTTCTACCCTCCGCTGGCCCCAACACCCCTCTCCCTCTTCCCTCCCTCTCTTAAGCCACCAAGCAAACCCCACCCCATCCCTCACCCCCCACAGGGCCATTGCACTCACACTTAGATGTGTCGGAGGCTTAGTTCCTACTACGGGCGTTTATCAAAGTATTTTCCCGATAAAGATTCGTGGAATCTAGAGAAGGCGCTGAGTCTCACATGCGAGATCCTTCAGGATAAAATGGAAGAGATCCAGTCCCGAAAGTGTCTTTCATTTCATTTCCTAAAGCACCAGCACACACTCTTTCTGGTTCTAGGGTCAGTCTTGGAAATACAGGAGGAAGGACGCAAGGAGAACGTCAGCCTCACAAGCCAGCGGGGTGGTATATCGAATTGCCGCTGCTGAGTGTGTCATTAAGGACTGGGACGGGCTGGGCGGGTGCACTTGCACCCCGTGGTGAGAAATCGGACACAGCAGGACCCCACAGTATACCCAGAGCAGGTGGCTCTTTCATCTTTAGGATTCTGAGTGTTTCAAAGTATTCGTCATGCACCAGATGTCACTAAAGGAGGCTTTTTTGGAAATAATCTGACTTAAAATAATGAGGCTTCGATTGTTGCTAAGAGCTCAGGGGGATAAAAACATAAACACAAGCGAGGTGGATTCGCCCTGAAACTAACAAAGCACAAGCCGCAGGGCCTGTCGCCCGTACGGGGTTTTTTGTTTTGTTTTGTTTTGTCTTTTCAGGGCGCTGTCCCTAATTTTGTGTTTGTAATTTTATATTTATTTCTTCTAAAGACAACTCCCAAATTATTAAGTTTCGGGTTCCCTGAAATCAACCACCCCAGTCCGTCGCTTGGACATAGACAGGTGCACACACATGCTCTCACTAGACCAGCCCTTGCAAAATCAGGACACGGAAAAGCTTGGTGGCTGACATCCTTCTGCCCCTTCCCCTTTCAGAGCCCATGGCCTTGTGTCTTAGAATTCTCTGTGCTGCCGTTGAACACACACCACCTCCCTACTGGGCGCACTCAGCTGTCTTTCCCATTACCTAATCTAGCGGTCTGCAAACTGGGGCCCCTTGGGTCAAATCCGGTCCACCTCCTGTTTTGCTAGAAAAAAAGTTTTAGTGGAATCCAGCATCACTCCTTCCATTCACGTGTTAGTTAAGGCTGCTTCCTCGAGGCAGAATGGAGTAGTTGCCACAGAGACCAAGCCTCCCCCGAGCCTACAATATTTACCCTTCTGGCTCTTACTGATCACATCCCTGGCAACTGCGTAATGGATATTGATAACTATTCCATCCGCCAAAGATCTGCTTAAGAAATAAAGCAGCTCATGCCCTCTCCTCTTGCTCCCCATGAAACTTAAAATAAGATCCAGCTCCTCACGTGGCCCCCGCAAGGCTTTCTGTGGTCAACCTGTGAACCTGACTCCCTGATCTATGTGCCTTGCCCTCAGCCTTGCTCTCACCGTGACCTTCCCTTTCTGGAGGCATCCCGTGGGCTCAGCCTCTGGGTCTTTGCACATGCGGCTTACTCTTTCTGGGAGCCCTTCCTTTCCTTTCTCGCAATTTGGACCGCAACCCAAACATCGTCTCCCCGGGGGGCCTTCCATGACCCTTTATCAAATACTGTCCCCTACCTTTGGTCACGGTTGGTTACATGCCCCGGTTTCTTCTTTTTATAGCTCTTGTAATGATCTTGCTTGTTTACCTGTTTGCCATCAGTTTTCCCGGAGACTGTGAGCTTCCCAGGATCAGAGCCTCGTCTGCCTTACTCAGTGCTGGAAAGTGCCCGGAACAGTTCCTGGCAGAGAATAGGCTCCCGAGAAATATTTGTTGAACAAGTGAATGAACAGAATGGCTATGCCTTAATAGGGCAATTCTGAAAGCTGAAAAAAAAAAATCACCTTTAAGAGAAGGATTTCAGATTTTTACGCAGAGCTGTGTGGGCACACTGCAGAGAGACCAGCCAGAGGGTCAATCTGATTCTCTTTCTAGAAGCTTTGGGATGCAGGTTTCAGATTTAATCTGTGACCAGGAAACCACCCAAAGCTGACATGGATTGAAGGCAAGCCGTACCTTTCATACTCTCACTGAAGAATCCTCACTCACACTGGGGTTCAGCCTGGGCCGGTGAACTTGTTTATCACCATGAAGTATTGCAATAAACAGCATCTGATACTGAGTCAGTAAGCGGAAGCCAGGCCTTCATGTTAAAACCTCCTTCTCAGTGTCAAAAAGCATCTCCAATTTGAGGCATGGCCCTGAGATTCACCAGTGATTTTTTTTCAAAAATCTCTCCCTGGGGGCACCTGGATGGCTCAGTCGGTTAAGTGTCGGCCTTGGGCTTCGGTCATGATTCCAGAGTCCCAGGATCGAGCCCCCCATGAGCCTCCCTGCTCAGCCGGGAGTCTGTTTCTCCCTCTGCCTCTGCCCCTCCCCCTGCTTGTGCACACGCGCAAACACGCACTCTCTTGCAAATAAATAAATAAAATCTTAAAAAAAAAAAAAATCTCTCCCTGAAACTCTTTCCACCCACACCAGCCTCACTGCAGCCGCCCAGGACAAGCTCTGAATATTGTCTATATGCGTCACCTGCACGCTTTCTTATCCACCTCTCTGCACCGGGGACAACCCCCCAGCTCCCCACCCAGTCCACCTGCCCATGGACCCCCATCCTCAAGGCCACACTTAAATTCCACCTCCTCCATCCCAGAGAGCCCCAGAGTTAGCATGCACCTCATCTTCCCCGGCACCACCCCAAAACTAGTCAGCTTTAAACATCTCATGACTTTGTGGATCAGGAATTCGGACAGGACGCACCTTGGCGGTTTTTCTGCCCCCCCCCCCCCCACGCCAGGAACTGAAGTCATTCAGTAGGTTCACCTGGTGAACGAGTGTGTCTGGTTCATCACAGCTCACTCAACGTTTGGCACATCGGCGGGGATGGTGGCAGGCTGAGCTCAGTGGGGGCTGGCGTCCCCACACCTGCATGTGGTCTCCAGCGCACGTGGCCTCCAGCGTGTCTTCTTTTGCAGCAACTCAGAGCTCCCGGAGACCCGTCTGGGAGACAAGAAGCGGAAGTTTCCCGGGCTGCAGTTTCTTCTCTGAAAATAAAAGCGTGGAGTTGAGGCGACGGTCTCTTGGATTGCCTCCAGGCCCGAGAGTCCCACACTTTTAACTCTGTCACAGACAGTGCGCACTGGACAATTCATCTCTCCTTCTCTGGGACAGCAGGGGACATCTGGGAACGTCGCACAAATGGCGATAGACTATTTTGAGAGCTATTCGTCTAAAGGGCTAGGAGTTATGAACCAAGCTGGTAGGATAAGACTGCGAGTGTATGCCTACCTCACTATGGTGGCAAAAACAAACCCTGAAGAGCTTCTTTAATTGCTGAAACAGATTTCATCTCCCTCCTTGCCAGCTTCGCTCCAGGCCCTGCTGGATGCTGGGGACATAAGGCAGGGGAAGGGGCAGAATTTAACCTGACAATTAATAGTGTCCCCATACGAAAATGACTCTTTCGGACAAATATTCACTTAACTTGTATTTAAACTCTTTACATAGCTCTTTCTCCCTTCTTTGCCCTCTTTTTCAAGATGGCTCGAGGGGAGGTGAAGCGTGAGGGTATGTTTAATAGTCAGCAGGGAGAGGCAGCGGGCGCAGGTACGTCCCTCTCTGCGCATCTGGGACCTGTGGCTGTACCCCTCTCATCTCAGCATTGTCATCTGCTGAGGATGGTCCCATTTGGCCTTAAGGCAGGAAAAAATGTCCCCCGAGGCTGATGGCCGGCCTTTGTCAATGAATTTCATGCCCTTGGCAGTTGCCTGTCCCGGCCTCCCCCCCCCCCCCCCACCGCCGCCCCCCTGGGGCTGTTGCTGGTCTAGCCCTCCTCTTACTTCTCATCAGCAAGCAGCAAGTTTCAGACCCCTTGCCCGACACACCAAGGATCAGTGGAATCCAGAGAGCGTCCTTCAGGCTCATCTCTCTAGCCGGTCCCCTTGTCTCCTTCTGCCCTAGTTTCCTAGAGACCTGAGGTGTTCAGCAGGCCGTGCCTGGGGACGGGGCCACAACACTGCCCAAGTCCAGGACGGGCCGTTCACAAAGGATGCAATGGCACGGGTGTCCCCAAAGTTGCAAAGCACGGAGGGTCTGCTGCGACAAGCCGACCATCAGTCTCAGTATTTGATTCACCCAAGTATCCCCCAAAAGGGGGAAACCCTAATCATACATTTGTGTTTACATCCCTACCTTCTTCTGCCCCCCAATCCAAGCCCCAAGCTCCAGACTTCTCTCTGACCATCCATGAAACCAAAACTTCCTATACATGAGATCCAGAGTCTTCTTTTCTCGAGGTTCTTAGAAGCTTCTGAGCCAGTCCTCCAGTCCTAGCTCCTGTTACATTAATAGGAGCTCAAAGACTTGAAAATTCATTTCTCCTCACCACAGCCTGGCTTTGAAGTCTATTATCTTGCTAGTGACTCAAAAATCCTATTTGCTACACAGAGAGGAGAAATAACCTTATTGTTATAGCTGGTCTCCACCCTTCCCCTAAAGCTCTTGAATCAATTGTTTCAGTGGTTGGAGAACCCCAGGGAAACAATCATTCTAGGAGATGGAAATACAACACCAGAGATATTTTAAATGATTATCCCCTATATGCATATATTTTGCAAACATGGTCTTCACGTTTTATAAACAGTGGCCTTACAAGGCTCTCAGGGGTTAAGAAACAGGGTGAAAGGTTCTCTTCTTTGCTGATATAGGATTTCTTTTTTCTTACCTTCTTCCTGGGTCCGTTTTCCCAACATTTGGGTTTTTTAACACACTTCTAAAGAGAGGGTATATTCTTCCTCCTAGACTGATTATTTCTATTATGAGCTTGCTGCATATTTGGGAGCATGCTTCACTGTGAATTTCTAGGAGAAGCAACCCAAATACCAAGCCTCGTGTGTTTGCCCCTTTCAGGAAAGCAGAGTTCCCATGAAAAACATTCCACATTCTGGTTCTAGCTGTGCAGTTGAGAAGCCTTTGATTTAGAGTAGCACTTCACCTTCGCAGGCTGCAGTTTCTTCGACTGTGAAGTGAGGGGCTTGGGCTCATACATTGGGCTACTCATTCTTTCAAACCCCACTTCCCACCCTCAGGACATTTGGCACTAACTAGAGACACTTTAGTTGTCACATTTGGAGGGAGTGCTCCTGGCATCTAACAGGAAGAAGCCAGGGATGCCGCTGATGACCCACAATGCACAGGACAGCACCCCCCCCCCAAAATGTTAGTAGTGCTGAGGTTCTGCAGCCCTGCTCTCATCAAAGCACAGAGGCTGTGGCCTTCTGTACCTACTCGTGAGCTCAGTCCTGAGACCCTTAGATGCATGAATCGCCTGCTATTCGCCCCCAGGGCAGAATGCTGTTAGCCCACTCCCACTTTTGTATTTGCTTCTTCTTTTTTTTTTATTTATTTTTTTATTTTTTTGACAGAGAGAGAGAGAGAGAGAGAGAGAGAGAGAGAGAGAGACAGCGAGAGAGGGAATGGGAGAGGGAGAAGCAGACTTCCCACCGAGCAGGGAGCCTGATGCGGGGCTCGATCCCAGGACCCTGAGATCATGACCTGAGCCGAAGGCAGACGCTTAACAACTGAGCCACCCAGGCGCCCCTTTGTATTTGCTTCTTGAACAAGGGGACAGATTGTGGGAGCCTCGTTCTTAGAAGGGAAGTGGGTGGGGGGTGGGGAGACAGCCCAGCAAGCGTGGAGGCAGCCGGCCTCCGGCAAGAGAGTAAATGCTGGGGCCCAGGCAGGCTGACGCCAAGTACGCCAGCTGAGCAAGCAAGACAGACAGAAGTGCTCGGTCAACAATGCAGGTTGTGGAGGGGTGAGGCTGGAGCCTTGAGGCAGGAGGGAGAACGCAGGCACCAGTGTCCTGGGGGTGGGAAGCGGGATGTCTGAGAGACACAGGGAGGTCCAGCCTCAGCCCTGTACCTAAACTGCCACACCCAGCCTCTCCTGCAGCCTCACCGGGCCCCGGCTAAGCCTGTGGCTCTAGGGAGCTGGTGTATTAAGCTGATGTGCTTTACTCTGCCTGGCTGTACTTTCTCCTACACATAAACAAATAAATAATAAGTAAATAAATAAATAAAATAAAAATTAAAAAAAGTTTTATCCTTCATTCTTTGTTCCTGCAATCTCTCTTTCTTTGTGATTTTTTTTTTCTGAGAAAACTTGAGGCTCACTGGTATCTTTTTTTTTTTTTTCTTTTTTCAGTTTCCTAACTGGGAGCTCCTGGAGGAACAATATTATCTTTTTCATAAACCAAGAGCCTGGCACCTAGCAGATGCTCAAGATATGTTTGTGGGAATAAAGGATTTTCTAAGGCGGAGGTAACAATGCAAAAGCATGTCGTATTTTCTGTGCTTAATGATCTTATATTGACTGGTCCCCTCATAAACCACGGCAGCCAAGACCTGGCTGGGATCCACCTTCCACCTGTGGGCATGATGCCCTTGCCATGATTTCCTGTCTCTTTAACGTAAATGTAAGGTATAGACAGGGATGCCTGGGTGGCTCAGTGGGTTGAGCATCCAGCTCTTGATTTCGGCTCAGGTCATGATCTCAGGGTCATGGGATCGAGCCCCGCATGGGGCTCTGTGCTCAGCGGGGAGTCTGTTGGAGATTCTCTCTCTCCTTTTCCCTTTGCCATTCCCCCCTCACCCACTCTCTCTTTCTCTGAAATAAATAAATCTTTTAAAAAAATGTAAGTCACAGACAGAAGAATGCATAATTCATAAATATACAGTTTGATGAACTATCACAAAATGGGCACACTTGTGTCACCGGCACCCAGGTTACTTAATAGAACCCTGTTTCCAGAAGGTTCTTTTTGCCCCCTCCCCACACTACTGCTCCTGGCCCCCTAAACCTCAGCATTCTCGTGTTTCTAATGCAACAGAGTCACTGGGCCTGATTTCATAAAAATACCCTTTTGTAAAATGTTTTCAATTGTGAGTTACTTCTTTGGTCAAAATTATGTCTCAAGGCAATCATCCATTCTTTCCCCACATAGCTAGAATTTATTCATTTTCATTGCCATATAGCATTCCATTATATGAATATGCCTTGACTTATTTACCTAATCTGTGGATGATAAGGGGGTTGTTTCAAGATTTGGTAACTTCAGAAATTGTCATTTTTGTATGTATCTTTGGTGAATACCCCAAGAGGTGTGTGTATACTTCCCCACTGGGTATATGCCTTGGACTTAAACTTCTGAATGCAACTTAACTCCATGAACCTTTTGTAGAGACGACTGAATACGTGAATGTCCTCATCTCTTCTTAGTTGGGTGGTTGGGGGGCTGGGGGGCAGAATCCTTGCACCTGTTGTGGTAACTGAGGATGGGGGAAAATCCAGACCGAGCAGAGGGGTGCACAGACCAGAAGGACATGGCAGAAAACCCAGGCTTGCCCACATGCTGAGCATAGTCAGAGGGATGCCCTCCTCACTGCACCATGTGGAAATGGGTCTGGAACCACAGTGACTCTGTCCCCTACCTTCAGCTCCCATCTAAACCACAGATGTTAGCCAAGCCGAGCCCACACGCTGTGGCAAGACTTTCTGTGTAACTTAAATCAGGTTTCATCCCTGATTTATTAGGATTTTCTCAGTTTGCTAATACCATTATTCGAACCCCATCCATTTCATCAGCCACATAAAGCTCAGTGGCCTTGAGTCAGTCCCAAACAGTCCCAAAGGCTTATTTGGCCTTATATTTCTTAACACAATTTATAGCATTCAAATATTGAGTTAGATTTCAGGATGACATTCATCAAGCTTGCTGTAATATGCCCTCGGCTTCTTTCTCATCATCCCTGTCATCTATCTTGGCAGTAAAAGTGCCGCTGCTTTTACCTCTGTTCCATATGATCAGATAAAACCACTTCCTCCTTCCCGGGCTTGCATTTCCACAGCACTCCAGAACTCATCCACACGGACTGCTTAAACGTCATTACTTCTATAACGCTTCATAATAAACTCACCTCTTCAAATATACTTTCCCCCAGGACATACCCCAAATCTGTTTGTTTGTTTGTACCTGTCCAAAAGTTGGGGGGCACCTGGATGGCTCAGTCAGTTAAGCATCTGCCTTCGGCTCAGGTCATGGTCCCAGGGTCCTGGGATCGAGCCCTGCATCAGGCTCCCTGCTCAGTAAGGAACCAGCTTCTCCCTCTCCCTCTGCCTGCCACTCTGCCTATTTGTGCTCTCTCTCTCTCTCTCTTTCTCTCTCCGTCAAATAAATAAAATCTTCAGAAGTTGGAATCGCTTACACGGGCAAGGGATGTTCTTTTCCAAAGCAAAGATCTAGAGACTCCTGGACCTCAAGGTCGCACGTGCTCCCAGGGACAAAGGGTGGAAATACTGTGACTTCTGGGAAAATCCCATTTATAGGGCTCCTTGTCCAGCCTGGGTTACTCCCTGGCAGTGAAATCCCCAGGGCTCCAGCCTAAGAGGGAGCGTTCCCAGGACAGAGGACATATGGTGGTTCCATCCCAAGCCCTCACAGACTCCACCGGAAGCCAGAGTGGGGTCATTCGGTCCAACCCTGCTTGTTCCGTCACATGGGAATCTGAGAGCTACAGAAACTGCAACAAACGGAACTTACAAGCCCCACAAGTTACCAGGGAAAGTCCCGGATGTGCCCTGTGGGTATTTTAGCATCAGTCATCCCTTGTGTCACAAAAACCCTCATTGTACACGATCCAAGGGCAATAGAGCATGGGCTCTGCGGACAGCCTCGAATCCGCATTGAGAGATTCTACCACCTACTGATAATGGAGCAGAGTATTTTCTTCCCCTATGAAGAGGGGGTAGAACACTGCCTCCCTGGAAAACCAGAGTACTCACATAGCACAGAAGGCATTGTAGAACTCGGGACACAGCGGCTAAGCAGTAATTTTGGAGAGCCAGGGATCGGTATGTGGACACCGGAAACTTGGGGAAAAGGGCAGGGGAGCTGGGAGGTGGGGGCAGCCCCAGGAGGAACAGGGAAGCCAGTGAAAACCTCGAGCTCATCTGGCATATTCTATCAGGAAGACTGACAGTGTCAGCCTGTCCAACCACTATATCTCAGACCGTTCAGTTTCCTGGACTTCTCCAGGTCCTGTCCAGTGCCACCCACTAACTCTTGCTCCTCTCCCACAGAGATGAAGAGCTGAGGAAAATAGGAGAAAGAAGAAAAGATGCTGGCCAGAGCCTGCCCCCTCTTTCAGCGAGAAAACTAGATCCCACTTCAGTGTGCTCACCTCTCTCCCTGTCCTTTATTATAGGTCCTTACAATGCATGCCTATCTCATCGTTTGAGGTCTTCCCGAAAACACACGTCCTCCAGTTCTGTCACTTGGGACTCCTAGCACATCGCCGGGCATAAGGATGGGCATCCAGTAAATTCTTTGTAAAGTCTGGAAGAGACTTGAGAGAAAAGCTCACTGCTCTTTTGGTGAAAGAGATTCAGAAAGGAAGGGAACTGGAGGGAGTAGAGCTTTCTGTACATTTGGGTAGATGAGCGGGTATAACAATGTTTCCAAAGATCAGAGCTCAGCCTTCCTTCTGTGCTTCATAGGCCTCCGTTCTCAGGGACCACAAGGGCAGCCCAAGCTTCCTGTTTTCACTCAACCTCCCTGCTGAATCCTGCAATCTTGCATCGTTCAATGGGTTCACGACCACCCACAGCCCACGAGGGAAAACCATATCCTCTCCCTTGAAACTTTTATACAGCCTCTCTCCCGCTAGGCCAGCGCCCCAAGAAAGTCGAATTTCCAGTTTGGAAGTGAGCACACAGCCATGTGATTTCATACATTCTTGCTAGCGGAACTGGAAAAGTCTATCTCCAGAAATATATAGCTGTGCTGAGACCCACGATCTTGGTTTACCAGCAGAGAATAGCAGGGACAAAAAAAAAAAAAAAAAAAAAAAAAATCCTATATTAAGCTTCAGCGATTCCCAAACCCTGACAACTGTCGCCATAGCCAGGCAAGTTAATGCCACCATCTGCAACAGCTGGGTTTCCACAAATACCACCGGGCCTCTTACTCATCAGTGGCATTGTGTCTCTTAAGCCATGTTGGTTTTGCAAGACGGCTTGCTGCCGGCACTGTTTCAGTGTGTGAATATTTCCATTGAAGATTTTCCCATCTGGCAGTTGCCCAGGCAGTCATGCCCTGATGTGCTCGGTGGTGTTCTTACAAGGGGATCCGGCCACTGAGAACGTGACACCTGCCTGTGGGCTATGAGGGAAATCGTCAGGCAAAGCAAAATGTCACAGAGCACGGCTGCGAAGAAATACATCAAATATGTTGCATGCTGTTGATGTAGCCAGGTGACAGAAGCCCATCTGGCTATGATCTATTCCTTGGAAATGGAGTCAGAGATCCAAGAAGTGACAACTGTGCAGATGTAGGAATTTTTGTCCCCCATCAGTAAACCTGCAACATTTAGATTCTCTGTGGCACTCCCCACCTGGGATGTTCACCCAGCTCATGAGAAGGTCTTTTTCAGTGATCCCATGAACTCAGCCTTGCTAGGCTTGAAAAGCCAGCCAATTCGAATCACACGCTAGTCTCCAGGAAATGGGTGAGAGGCAAAGTCAGAGCCACTATGCCTTCCTCCTGGTGACCTCTCCTGAGTAGCTTAATTAAAATGTTCGGGGGAAGGGAAGAAGGTAGAAGGTAGAAGGTAGAACTAGGTTTTCATTTTCTTGCATGGTGAAAACCCATCTATCACTGCGTCTCAACACAAATAGAATCATGATTTATGTCTCCCAATTTTCAAAGGTGATTTCCTGCACCTGTAGCATTTCTGATACGCATTAGGCAGTTATGCCCCCTCCTCCACCAGGAAGCTGGAGGAGAAAGAGGAGGGAGGTGCCTTCCCGCGTGCTTTCGGTACAAAGGGAATGGTGCTGAAGCCAATCCTTTGCCCATAATAAGCGTTGGCTGCACTGAATATAAACAAAGGATAATCATATCCATGGAAGGGAGAGGGCAAGGACTCTGTGGGCATAAGACTCACCCCCCAAAACGCTCCAGTCCCACAAGGTGGGAATTAGGTGTCGGCTGAAGTTGCCTGCTCATCAGAGTGGACTGTTGTAAGAATGATTCCAGATCCTTTACCCGCCCTACTCAAATCCCTATTAGTGAGAGTTGAGTAAGAATGTCCTGGTGAAGTGGCCAGTTTGACTTATTTACTAGCAGCGTCCCCCTGAGCAAATTACCTCTCTTCTGTAAGCCTCAGTTACTTCATCTGTATAATGGGAATAATAATAGGATCTATCCAGTGTCGTGCTGGGGTCAGCTCTCACTGGCCTGAGAGCGCCGTTTCTGTGCTTCTCTTCCCAACTCCGAATTCAGTGACAGCATATTGATGGGTTGAAAAAAAAAACAGGTGGGAATATTTACACCTTGGAAATTGGCAAATGCCACACACCAGAGCATTTTCTTTTTGGAGAGCTAGCTGTTAAACATTTGGGGGGAATTAATAAGATAAATTGTGTTAAAAGGCTTCACGGTGTCTTGCACATTGAGGATTGTGAATGATTACCATATTTCATTCATGCTAAGACTTTTTGTTTATTTTCACATCGGTAAAACCAGGATGTGACTTATAATCAATAACGTCTGACAGTTAATATTTGGCAGCATTTTTCCTTATTGGCTTACAAAATAATGGTTCGTGTGCCAATCAATGGAGTGTTAAGACTTGATGAAACACATTGTTATTACTATTAGTACCAGCATAATCATTTTTATATTAGGTCCTTTATAAGAGTCCATGTATATGATTCTCAAAATGTGAGGGAAAACACCAAAGTCCCACCAAACCTAGAGTAGCATCTGGCAGATTCTAGGGGAGCCTTGGAAGTAGACAAAACCCTCCCTGTCTTCATCCTTGCCTACAACTGGAAGCTCTCCTTCCTCTCCCTGCTGTTCTCTCTCCCCAAATCCTCCAGCTAAGCCCCGTGTCAGAATAATCCCATAGGACCCTTGACATGCATGGGTCACCTCCGTGAATGTGACCCCTCCCGGAACATTTTGCACTGAAGGCTGACAGCTCACTAGGCATGAGGAGCTGGAGTCCCCATTGAAGGCACTCCATGTGTCTGGTGACAGGCAGAAGGGGGCTGGGCTGGTCAGGAGGAGGCTTTCTTGACACGAGAATCACCCACACAGATTGCTGCTTGCAGTTTGGATCCTATTGCCTGGTAGGTGACAGTGGCCAAGAATCAGTACCCCTTAATTGAATAATCCAACGAATGACTAACTGAATAACAATAATAAAGATCTGCCAAATATGAAGGTTTTAATATGTGAGATCATCAAGCATTATTTAGGCTGTAGTAAATGGTACTCAAGCATCTTGCTAGTGAGATGTAAATTACTTTAGCTCTTTTAATGGACGGTTTGCTGGTGCATATTAAAATTTAATACATACCTAGCATGCAGGTCTCCCTTGCACTGCCTGCTTCAGAGAAGCACTCCCGGGAGGCACAAGCTAGAGTTCACGGGATGTTCACGGCTGTGCCATCTCTATCAGCAAAGCCCAGAAACAGCCGAAATACTAATAAGGGATGGGTTAGATAAATGTTGCTGCCCCCATAGCCAGTCTGAGGGCAGCAATTTGGAAGAATGAGGTCAATTTGTACATTGTGACAAGGAAAGAAATATTAGAGGGAGAAGAAAGCAATTTACCGAACTCCATATATACATAAGAGGATAATGAAACAAGACCATTTTTTCTCCCTGTATTTCCATATATGAGCCTAAATGTGTAAGCAAAGCTAAGAACGGTTACCTCTGCAAAGGGGGATACGGTGGGTGTGGGGCTGGTGGAGTATATGGTCAAGGCAGACTTTAGCTTTATTTTTATGCCTAATTTTCATTTTACAACCGAATTTTACATTTAATTTTATGCCTAATTTTAATTTTACAGCTACAGACTTTAGCTTTATTTTTAGGCCTAATTTTAATTTTACAACGTATTCATATGTTATTTGTGTAATGAAAATGTGTAAATAAGTAAGAGGGAAGCCTGGCCCAAGGATGCTAAGGCTGAGGCACCAATGCGTGCAGCAGCTAAGGGAGCACTCCGCTGGGGAGGGGCTGCCCACTGGGATCCGGGTGCCTCGGAGCACAGCAGGGCAGAGAGGCTCACACCTGCCCCGAGAGGAGCCCCGCACGCATGCGCTGATGGGCCCGCCCTGGTCCCAGGGGCCCTGCCTTCCTTCTGTTCTCCTCTGCGGCCACCCGGTGAGGTGGAGGTAGAGGGGTGGCCGGGTGAGGGTCCTGGAGAGAAGGGAGGAGAACGGAGTCATTACCTACCTGGGGATTATAGTAACAGCCAGGCCTTTCTGAGAATTCTGGGGATTTGATGGTTTCTCCACTCCCCCTTCATCCCCTCTACCCTGAGCCAGGGTGATCTCTCTGGGCTCCCAAACTTCTCACATCACAGAGTTATTTATAGAGCTGGTGGGGACCTCAAAACATTATCCTTGTCACCCCCTGCTAGGAAGTTAGCGGTTCAGCAGGCTCTGGAAAAAATAACCACAGAAAGCATTCTTTTTTTCTTCCTCGGAAACCAAAATATTTGTTTTTCTTTGCCACTCCAAGTTCTTATTTCCTGAAATGGTCAGAGAATGGGATTCTACTGCCTTGCTTGGTCTCCATCCATGCAACCGATCACATCTATTTAGCACCAACTATGTATATGCCTGATTTTCAAGGGTGGAGAGTGTCAAAGAAGGCTTTGAAGAATTAATGCAAAAAAAAAAAAAAAAGAGGAAGCCAGGATTCTCCAGGCAAACATGTGGGGTGTGAGTGAAGGGAGGGAGAAGCATGACGAGGTTGCTGAGCAGGCACACGCAAGGCTGACGGAAATGCATGGGCTGTACCACGTGTTCGCAACTCAAACTCCCCTGTGTGGCACAGAGGGGTAAAAAGTCCAGGAAGCAACTATACACTCGGTGATGAAGAAGTACTCGAGAGTCCCTGTGAGACTTTACAAAGCACGGGACCATCATTCTCAGGCACATGTATGCTTGCTAATGAAACACCTATAAAGATTTGGAGGCAGAAATGCAGTCAAGGGATTCAGGATGGGACACCAAATTTCCGGCAAAGGGAAGCCTGATGAAAATGATGCTGGTGTTTTTCACTTCCAAACCGCGGACAAAGTCTGATGTGCTCCGGGGGCCTTTGGCCACGTTGAAAATCAGGAACCAGGTTTGCCCACTGGGTGAACCCTCTAGCTCCACAGCCGGCTTTTGCAATTTTAATTTTAAAAAATCCGTTCTGATGGCTCTCCCACACTCCATAAGAGCAACGGCAGACCCTAACTTTATTTAACGTGCTTTGAAGCTCTGGCTCCAGACAGGGCGGGGATGAACGCTGAGCTAACTCACATCACCTGCCAGAATAACCAAGCGGGCTGGGGCTGTTGGGGGGAAAGCGGCCTGCCGTGGATTTCCGTGGCTCTAGCACGGGTGAGCACATATGTAATGAGTCTGAAAGGTGCAGGTGGGCACTCTACAGGGAACCCAGCACGCACTCTACTACCCTTGAGGCTCTGAACCCTGTCCTGATTCCTGTGTTTGCAAGTGGTTTGTTCATAAAACATTGGCGGCTGGTCATTTAAGTAAACTATTAACCAACCACACAACAGAAATTGATTAAGCAGCTACTGTGTGTCTTTCAGGGTTGAGACCAACGATAGAACTGGGGGCGAGGGCGCCTGGGTGGCTCAGTTGGTTGAGCGACCGCCTTCGGCTCAGGTCGTGATCCTGGGGTCCTGGGATCGAGTCCCGCATCGGGCTCCCTGCTCAGCGGGGAGTCTGCTTCTCCCTCGGACCCTCCCCCCTCTCGTGCTCTCTCTATTTCGTTTTCTCTCTCAATAAATAAATAAAATCTTAAAAAAAAAAAGAGAGAACTGGGGGCGAAGGGCAGCCAAGAACGGGGCTATCAAAAATTGTAGACGGACTGCTTCCTGATGGGAGGTGATGTGGGATGGTGGTCAGGGCTGGCTTTGACTCCTCCTTGTCACTCACCAGCTGGATGACTTCAGTCCCTGGACCTGTTTGTTCTTCTCTAAAATGGGATAGATGCTATTTCCTACTTCAACGTACCATTAGGATTAAATGAGAAAGGATTAAAAGAGATAAGGATAAAGCACTTAGCTCAAAGAAAATCACCCATTATTCCAAGGGCAAAAAAAATTTCCAGTCCTCCTTTTATAAGTGAGGCCCAGGGACAGTGCAACTTCTAGCAAAGCCTCCCAAGCAAGTAAATTGTGGGTTCCTTTAATTCCATATCGGCTCAATTCTAGAGGGTTAGAACTTGAATTTTGCACGCATTCACGCTATGGAAATCAAGCTTTGCAGAAACCAAGTGGAAAAAATAAATCAGAACCTGAAAAACAGATGCATTCTATTTGGGATGTAAATTAAACCTTTTAAGAGGCTTTTAAGAGGTAGCTTTTCCAGGATAATTGCACTAGAAGCACTGGAAGGCCAATCTATCTTTAATCCAAATGTCACCTCGCTGTGGAGACAAGCTGGGTCACTTCTAAACTGATGCCATAATTACAGTGCCTCGGAACCCAATAGATGCTCAAGCAAATCTTCAGTGTCCCTTGCCCCGGTTATTACCGGTAGTCTCCGAGGGGTGCTTCCATGGGTCCCTGGGGACTGGGGACGGAGGACTGCCATACATCCCTCTTCCTGTTTAGCTTTCCCGCCCCGCCTCACCTGCCCCAGCTGGTTGCCCATAAAGGAAACTCACTGGTGCCCCTGTTGTCATTGCTGCCCATCATGGGATGCCAGTGTCCTCGCCCAATGGAGATGTCTCCATGGACCCCAAGGCTGTCAGCTCTTGGGGAGCCAAAGTAGTCATGGGTGGCCCTCAACCCCGGGGCCATGCATTGTGCTTTGGGCCCAGCAGCCACTCTGTGTGTGGTTCAAAGTCCCACCAAGTCCCTCATGAAATCGGTTCTGTCACCTTCTGGCCTTGGCTAGCAACACCACAGAGGCACTTAGCTGATCTGACAGGAAAGAGAGACCAGGCCACGCCTTGCAAGGCCCTCTTCTCTCTTCTCAGCTGCCCCAACTCCAAATCTACCCCTCTTCTCCCCAAGTTCTGAAAAGAGCAGCAAACAGACCCTGATGGAGAGAAGCTGACACAAACAACTTCTTCAGCCAAAGACTCTGTTGTTACCAGGGCTGCTGAATTCATTTGCTTGGACTTCGTGGTCCATAATCCGAAAATAAGGTTTTCATTAAACTGTTAAAAAAAAAGAAGAAAAGAAGAAAAGAAAGAAAAGAAGAAAAGGAAAGAAGAAAGGAAAGGAAAGGAAAGGAAAGGAAAGGAAAGGAAAGGAAAGGAAAGGAAAGGAAAGGAAAGGAAAGGAAAGGAAAGGAAAGGAAAGGAAAGGAAAGGAAAGGAAAGGAAAGGAAAGGAAAGGAAAGGAAAGGAAAGGAAAGGAAAGGAAAGGAAAGGAAAGGGGAAAGGAAAGGAAAGGAAAGGAAAGGAAAGAAAAACCTCAAATAGCTCCCTGATTTTGTTCCAAGTTTGGATCATAGTTGTTCTTCCCTATGGGACCTGGGTAAGCTAACAGAGGCATAAAAATGATCAAAGACATAAAAATACCAAATGGGAAATGCAGAAGATGGTTTACTACAAGTAAATTAATATCATAAACATTCCTTATAAGCTGATGCAAGTTAGAAAATTATCATAATAACAGTTCCTTCAAAGCAGTGATTGGTGAGGGCTGTGATGTATATACTGGTTAAAATATTTTGGTTAGGGGCGCCTGGGTGGCTCAGTCGTTAAGCATCTGCCTTCAGCTCAGGTCATGATCTCAGGGTCCTGGGATCGAGCCCCGCATCAGGCTCCCTGCTCCGCGGGAAGCCTGCTTCTCCCTCTCCCACTCCCCCTGCTTGTGTTCCCTCTCTCGCTGTCTCTCTGTCAAATAAATAAATAAAATCTTTAAAAAAATTAAAATAAAATAAAATTTTTTGGTTACCTGAAGATTACTATGAACCTTCGTTTATACCCAAAATTAACTTTTTCCACTTCAGCGCATTCATCAGAGAGGATTTAGTGGAATGAATTTGTTTATTCTTCACTGCATATTACTGTATTTCTGCTGTGTACCAGGCACTCTTTTAGGGGTATTATACATGACTGACCAAGCCGACCAGACCCTGACTTCATGGATTTTCTTTCTATAATCGGGGGAACAGAAAAAACAAACAAGAAAACAAGAGAGAAACATATAGCGTTAAGAGTTGTAAAGATAAAGTAAGGGACCAGAGATAATAGGAATACTTTAAATAGGGTCAAGAGGAGGTGATAGCTGAGCGGACGTTGGATTGAAACGGGACAGCATGCCATATGGTTACCTAGGGAGAGGCATGGTCCGGTAGGTTGGGGGAGGATAGGAACCGCAAAGGCCCTGAGGTGCTTCAGGTGTTTGAAGAACACAAAGCTAGGGTAGAGAGGACAATTTGGGGGTGATGCTAAAAAGCAATGTCACGGTTGTGCTTTGGTCATGTAGGTCAGGTAGGTCATGGTTATGGATAATTTCTGAATCTGAATCTAAAAATACTCTGATCACGGCACCTGGGTGGCTCATTTAGTTAAGCGTCTGCCTGTGGCTCAGGTTATGATCCCGCGACCCTGGGATCAAGCCCCCACCTTGGTCATCCCTGCTCAGCGGGGCCCCTGCTTCTCCCTCTCCCTCTGCCTGCAGCTCCCCTGCTTGTGCTCTCTCTCTCTGTCAAATAAATAAATAAAATCTTTAAAAAAATAAAAAAAATATTCTGATCATTTCCATAGTGGATGCTATGCTGAACCACCCAAACATCCCACTCCTGCTACAGGATCAAAGCAGTCGTTTCCCCCAAATGCGGGGTTGCGGGATGCCGAAGCCTCAGGCACATCAACTAACTCCAGGCGCTGGGGTTGAAGGGCGGGGCCTCACCCTGGCTTACGCTCCGCCCACACCAATGGCAGCCAATGTCTGGTCAGCGTGGGAATGTGTAGGCTCCGCCTCCTTGCCTCAGTTGGAGTAAGCATTAAGGAGCCGGTTAGCTTCAGAGCCTGTTGTGGGGTGGGTTGAGGTCTCTGCTGTAACTGCACCGTAGTCCAGCGACTCCTGTCCAGTTCTGCTTGCCGCAAGCCGCCAGGGTGTGGATCCTGAGAACAGTGCCTGGGACGCCTCCGGCAGGCCAAACCCAAAACCTCAGAGTCGATCCCCTGGGGATTCAACCCAGGACGAGTCTGAGCAAGGACCTGCATGATACAGATCTGTAGATGAAGTCGAGGGTGACAACCACCGTGTTCCGGCAAGTTGACATAACCGGTGAGTTCATTTTTTATTAGGTATCCTGATTTGGCTGGCCACTTGGTATCCTCTGGTGCTTCTCTCTAAAAGCAGAAAAGCTGATAAGAACAGGGAAGGAGGTGGAGAGTGTTCTCATGAGTTGGAATCTGGTTTTACTCTACTTTGGTTCTTTGTTTCTCATGAGCCAATCAGTTACTTCACTCAAACATAGGGAAAGCATATTAATGCTATTTAAGTGTGAATAGACAACCAAAAGCAGCTCTGAGAAGTTTGCTAAAGACCCACTGTTCTGACTTTCGAAAAATCTAAAGTTCTCAAAGTAGAGAAGATGCTGCCAAACTTAAAAATGTCCCGTTCCTAATAGTCTCATGAGTATATGCAATCAGCTGGATTGAGTGTCCTCAGACATAAACCATAAAGGTGTTTGATACTATTACTGCGGTATCAAATTGCAAATTGAAGGTGATCATTTACCCACTGAGAAAATTCTTTTGACCACCACCATGCCAGGCTCCCAACAACAATCAAAATGTTCCCAGCCCCTCTGCTGTGCTGGTAGAATTTTCCGGCGAGTTACCTACCTGGTGTTTATTGCTCCTTTCCAGTGGAATCTTCATGTTGTGGGAGTGACAGTGTAGCCAGATAAAATCGACATTTCTCAGGCTTCCTTGTTACTTGGGGGTGGGAGGGAGAGGGTGTGGGGGAGGTTACAGGTGCAGGGAGAAGTAACCAGAAGTCATTTGGTGGGAGTTCTGGGAAACCTCTTTATCAGGACCTGACTCAGCGGCTGGGCACCCTTCTGCCTTTAGGATCGGTGGATAACAAACTTGAGGGTCTAAAAGAATCACCTGGAGGGCTTGTTAAAACCTGAGTTGCTAGACCCCACCCTGCACGTTTCTGATGCAGCTGGTCTGGAGTGGGCAGAGGATTTGCAGTTCTCTCAAATTCCCAGGGGGAAAGCACGCTTTGAGAATGATCCTCTGTAGCTGGACCCCAGTGGCTGCTTTGTGAACAAAAGATGATCTTGAGGGTAGAAGCCAAATCCTAAGGATTGTGGAACATAAAGATAGAAGGAATCTGGGTTTCTGATGTGAGCTTGGTGAGATTGTGATTTATGTTAAATCTATACTTGGTTTTTGTCGTTTCTAGCACAGGCTTTCTAAACTAATTTCCAGGGAGGTGAGAGAGGTAAAGGTATCTTTTGTTATGCTGATGAGGTACTTTTGGACTGGCCCTCAGGTGACCTAAGGTTGGGGCTGGTTGCCAAGGGAACCAACCCTGTGATTGGAGGGTTGGAACTTTCCAGGGAAGGGAAAGTGATGGGGGGTTGGCTCCATCTTCAGCGGCCATTGATTTAATCAATCGTGCATTGGTAGTGAAGCCTCCATTAAAAAAACTCCAAAAAGATCAGATTCAGGGAGCTTCTGGGTTGATGAACACACAGAGATAGTAGGGGAATGTGATTCGCCTGGAAAGGACATGCCCTGTCCCCATACCTTGCCCTCCACATCTCTTCACCAGTCTGCAGATACATATTCTTTAATATCCTTTGTAATAAACCGGTGACCTAGTAAGTTAAAGGTTTTGGTGAGCTGCTCTAGCAAATTAACCAAACCCAAGGAGGGTCTGATCTATAATGGGTCATTCCGAAGCAAGGGGTTGGGGGTGCGTCTTGTAAGGACTGAGCCCTTAACCTGTGAAATCAGAGGCTGTCTCTGGTTGGATAATGTCAGAATTGAGTTAAATTGTAGGATACCCAGCTGGTGTGCAAGAACTTGTTGGTGTGGGGGGCACACATATGGTATGTGTGCACACATACGCAAACACACTTTTAACTTAGTCATCCTACATGCCCAGGTTGCCTTTTCCTGAGAGAAAAAGAAAATCTTTTTCCTCTTAAACCACTACTCTTTGGATTTTGTATTGTATACGGCTGAACTTACTCTTACCTGATAAAAAGACAGCAGGCCATATCTAGTATTTCCTTCCTCAAACTTCTTAGAACATGCCAGGGTCTCCTCTTTTGTCTCCCAAGCAAGGAGGAAATTGGAATGTGACCTGGCAAGGAAAGTCTTGAATTTTTACTTTAAATTTGGCTCCATGGCCTCAAGGCTGTCAGAGAATCGGTGGGTACGTGGATTACTTCATGCGAGATTGTACACCCTGAACGCTGGGTGGAGGGGTAACCGAGCAGTGGTTCCTCTAGCACTAAATGAGCTGTCCCCAGAATGGCAGTTCTAGGGAGCCCTAAGTCTTATGCCCCTGACACCCCAAGTCAGAACTTGACTCTCTCCATGGAAGCAATTGGGATCAACAGAGTGGCTTTTGTCTCTTACTCGGAAACAAGGAACAACAAGGCTCTGAGCTCTTTCCAGGTGTCACCCTGCTTATCTGATTAAGGAAGAAAAACCATGCCATGTTTAAAGCTCCTGTGATGAAAGTTTCTTTTGGATAATTATGCTCTTTCTTAAGTTTCTTTGTTAAAACTCTCTCTTGGAGAATTTTGTATGCTTGCTCTTTGAAATTGGCTTTTTTTTAAATCAAAGATGAAGAGAAAGCTTGACTATCGGTCTCAAATAAGGTAACAGATGATTATGACTGGTTGTTGCCATGGGTCCTTATTTCTGCTCTGGTTGAGATAATTAAAGGGGTCAAAACCTTTATCCCTCACCCACACATGTTCCCAGTTGCCTGGTGATGCTCACAGCGGTTCGTGTGTAGGAAGAGGGCGGACCCTGCCTCGCCTGTCTCCAGCACCAGGGCAAGTGCATTAGCTCCAGGCCCAGTATTTGGACAGTTGACGAATTCCAAAAGAGAATGGGCCAAAAGTAGCGCAGGTATCTTCAATTGGAAACTGATCTTTGTCTCAGACTATACACAGGGGAAGGCTGCCTCTGCCAATGAGACCATACTGTTAAAAGGTAGAGTACCTGGGAGGAAATAAAAAAAGTCTCATGAAACCAACTCTTAGAAACCTAAGCCTGAAAACGTTTTGGTCAGCCAATATTGCTATAAAAAAAGCACTTTGCTGATTTCCTAGTTTATAGTCTCTTTCCCCACTTTCAGACTAAGCTGCAGAAAGTTGATCTTAGAACTTTCTCAGATAATATAAGCCTGCTGGGATTCTCAACCAACAGAGTGTCCCCGAAAGCAGACGTTGCACTCTGGGGTTTTTATACTGTGGCACAAGCCCAGGGGACTCCTCAGTCTGGCCTTTTTTCTGCCAGCAGGACTGAAGCCTAAGGCGGAAGTGAAGTGACTTTGGAATGTAAGATGGTGCGCTGACCAAGGGGTCAAGGAACATGTCAGGTTCTGTGGTTGCCATTTGGCTTTCATTCAAGCAGAATTAAGTCCTCCTGAATAGAAAGGGCAGATGGAGCAGGCTGACAGTGTAGGGTTTTGTCCGTCCTTGTTGTTTTAACCAGGGCAACATGAATTACTGACCCATCTCTGTGGATGTGATACGTACGGAAGAGGCAGGGCTTTCCTCTACCCCACGTCAACCCCATGAACACAGAGACCTCTGGTGTTTAGGACCCCTCTCCTTTTTTTTTTTTTTCCTTTATACACAAGCTGCCAAGTTGGATGTAGGAGGGTGGCTGATGTTTGTGGGGGACAAATTCGAAGGGATCCAGCAGGAGTCACAGGCACAGACGGGATCAGTCCTGCTATGAAATCTCAGGGCAGGTATAGGACGTTAATGACTTGAAGCCCATCATTACATCGTTTCTGGGCACAGGCAATGGGACGAGAAACTGTATACGTAGTCCTTGCAAAAGTGACTGAGGAGAGCTGTGATCAGCAACCCCCCACCCCAGTAGCTTTGGAAGAGTTCCCCTCTGGGGAACTCATTGAGAGACCACCCGCCTACTTTTTCAGGAAATCCCCAATTCCCCTGAGACACTTCCTCCCTCGAGCATTCCCTCCTTTCCAACTCTTCCTCCAAACTCCCTTACTTTTTTCCTGGTAGATCTTGATGGCTCGAAGGGCCTGGAGCCCCAAAGAACGGGACCTAGTACCCTTACCTTGAAGGCAAGGAGGGCTTGAAACGTCATAAAATAGCAAAGAAAGGAAAGAAGAGGAAACCTGGTGATTCTCCATATTAGCATTTCTGCACATTTCACAGGAGTGGCCCTATCAGGGTGCACGCGGGGTTCCAGGCAGGAACCTTGAAATGAGCCCAGCAGTGCCAGTGCATCCTGAGGACTGTAAATATTAACTAACAAGGAAACAATTAAGCTTCTTGGATGTGCGCAGTGGGTGTTGATACCTAGCTGTCATTATTGGCATCTGAAATCCTGGGTTGGGGAATTAGAATCAACAATTTTTTTTCCATTAGAATTTTTAAAAATTTTTTTATTGTTATGTTACTCACCATACATTACATCATTAGTTCTTGATGTAGTGTTCCATGATTCATTGTGCATAATACCCAGTGCTCCACGCAGAACGTGCCCTCTTTAATACCCATCACCAGGCTAACCCATCCCCCCACCCCCCCCAGAACCCTCAGTTTGTTTTTCAGAGTCCATCGTCTCTCATGGTTCGTCTCCCCCTCCGATTTCCCCCCCTTCATTCTTCCCCTCCTGCTATCTTCTTCTTCTTTTTTTTCTTAACATATATTGCATTATTTGTTTCAGAGGTACAGGTCTGTGATTCAACAGTCTTGCACAATTCACAGCGCTCACCATAGCACATACCCTCCCCAATGTCTATCACCCAGCCACCCCATCCCTCCCACCCCCCCACTCCAGCAACCCTCAGTTTGTTTCCTGAGATTAAGAATTCCTCATATCAGTGAGGTCATATGATACACGTCTTTCTCTGATTGACTTATTTCGCTCAGCAAAATACCCTCCAGCTCCATCCACGTCGTTGCAAATGGCAAGATCTCATTCCTTTTTATGGCTGCATAATATTCCACTGTGTGTGTGTGTGTGTCTGTGTGTGTGTGTGTGTGTGTGTGTGTGTGTGTGTGTGTGTGTATATATATATATACCACATCTTCTTTATCCCTTCATCTGTTGATGGACATCTTGGCTCTTTCCACAGTTTGGCTATTGTGGACACTGCTGCTATAAACATCGGGGTGCACGTACCCCTTCAGATCCCTACATTTGTATCTTTGGGGTAAATAGACAGTAGTGCAATTGCTGGATCATATGGTAGCTCTATTTTCAACTTTTTGAGGAACCTCCCTACTGTTTTCCAGAGGGGTTGCACCAGCATGCATTCCCACCAACAGTGCAGGAGGGTTCCCCTTTCTCCGCATCCCCGCCAACATCTGTCGTTTCCTGACTTGTTAATTTTAGCCATTCTGACTGGTGTGAGGTGGTATCTCCTTGAGGTTTTGATTTGGATTTCCCTGATACCAAGTGACGTTGAGCACTTTTTCCATGTGCCTGTTGGCCATTTGGATGTCTTCTTTGGAAAAATGTCTGTTCATGTCTTCTGCCCATTTCTTGATTGGATTATTCTTTGGGTGTTGAGTTTGATAAGTTCTTTATAGATTTTGGATACTAGCCCTTTATCTGATATGTCATTTGCAAATATCTTCTCCCATTCTATCGGTTGTCTTTTGGTTTTGTTGACTGTTTATTCTGCTGTGCAAAAGCTTTTTATCCTGATGAAGTCCCAAAAGTTCATTTTTGCCCTTGCTTCCCTTGCCTTTGGCGATGTTTCTAGGAAGAAGTTGCTGTGGCTGAGGTCGAAGAGGTTGCTACCTGTGTTCTCCTTTAGGATTTTGATGGACTCCTATCTCACATTGAGGTCTTTCAACCATTTTGAGTCTATTTTTGTGTGTGGTGTAAGGAAATGGTCCAGTTTCATTCTTCTGCATGTGGCTGTCCAATTTTCCCAACACCATTTGTTGAAGAGACTCTTTTTTCCATTGGACATTCTTTCCTGCTTTGTCAAAGATGAGTTGATCATAGAGCTGAGGGTCCATTTCTGGGCTCTCGATTCTGTTCCATTGATCTATGTGTCTGTTTTTGTGCCAGTACCATACTGTCTTGATGATGACAGCTTTGTAATAGAGCTGGAAGTCCGGAATTGTGATGCCGCCAGCTTTGCTTTTCTTTTTCAACATTCCTCTGGCTATTCGGGGTCTTTCCTGGTTCCATACAAATTTTAGGATTATTTGTTCCATTTCTTTGAAAAAAGTGGATGGTATTTTGATGGGGATTGCATTGAATGTGTAGGTTGCTCTAGGTAGCATTGCCATCTTCACAATATTTGTTCTGCCAATCCATGAGCATGGAACGTTTTTCCATTTCTTTGTGCCTTCCTCAATTTCTTTCATGAGTATTTTATAGTTTTCTGAGTACAGATCCTTTGCCTCTTTGGTTAAATTTATTCCTAGGTATCTTATGGTTTTGGGTGCAATTGTAAATGGGATCGACTCCTTGATTTGTCTCTCTTCTGTCTTGTTGTTGGTGTATAGGAATGCCACTGCTTTCTGTGCACTGATTTTCTGTCCTGCCACTTGACTGAATTCCTGTATGAGTTCTAGCAGTTTTGGGGTGGAGTCTTTTGGGTTTTCCACATGCAGTATCATATCACCTGCAAAGAGTGAGAGTTTGACTTCTTCTTTGCCGATTTGGATGCCTTTTATTTCTTTTTGTTGTCTGATTGCTGTGGCTAGGACTTCTAATTTTTGCAACACAGTGGGAATTATATATATATATATATATATATATATTTTTTTTTTTTTTTTCCCTCCCCCCTGATGGCTTTGCATTACAGGCAGAATCTTACAAGTATGTACTGGAGATGCTAGCCAAGGTGCTCACATTCAGATTTCCTAGGAGAAAGTACTCAGTGAGGTTCTGGAATTGATCAAGCTTTTCAATGTGGCACCAGCTGACCTCTAGAATGGAGATCCACCCTGTCTGATTAAAAGCTGGGGTTGTAAGGGGACGAGATAAAAAGCCCAGGATGGGGGGAAAAGCCATTTGAGAAGGATCCACGATGCTCTTGAGACCATAACTGCTGCCTCTGTTAGTCAATTAACATTCCCTGATGGTCTGTGAGTACAAATGACTCTAGATATTGGTGCTTCAACAGAAGAAATCAGAAAAGCCTCCTACTATCCCTGTTATTAGAAGGGTATGAGTTTTGAACTAACAAGGCACATCATTTTCATTTTACCTCCTCATGAAAGAGCTTGGACTAAGCATTCCTAGTTGAATTTCTTGTTTTTCTTGTGTTTTTTGTTTTTTGAAGATTTCATTTATTTGTGAGATAGAGGTGGGGGGAGGAGCAGAGGGAGAGGAACACGCAGAATCCTCGCTGAGAGTCCCATGTGGGTTTTGATCCTGTGACCTTGAGATCAAGACCTGAGCCAAAATCAAGAGTTGGATGCTTAACCCACTGAGCCTTCCAGGGGGCCCCCACGCCCCCCACCCCCAGTTGATTTTCTTTTTCCTGAGAGCTTTCCTTGATCAAATCCTGGAACTTCATTTACTACACTAAGTGAAAACCAGAATCCCTGAAAACAAACCAAATTAATAATGTAATTCATTGTCTAGGAAACTGTTTCTGTGACTGTTTAGTTCGCTGAAAAATGAGAGACCAAAAAAGAAAGAACAGTAAGAGAAATAGATGAAAAAGAAAGGTGAGAAATAGGGTGGATTAGAAAACACACGTGCATCAAATGTAAGCTTTGCACTGTTTTTATTAAAAAGGGTCCTGTCCTTGATTAGTAGGTTCTTATCAACATGAACTTATTTTTTCTGTTTTGGTTTTTTTTTGGTCGTGCACAAACAGTAATGTATATACATCTTAGCAGAAGTACAGTTTGATCAGAAATTGTACTGCTTCTGGGGCGCTTGGGTAGTGCAGTCAGTTAAGCATCTGACTCTTGGTTTCTCAGGGTCATGAGGTCAAGCCCCACACGGCTTTGAGCTCTACAGTCAGCATGGAGTCTGCTTGGGATTCTTTCCCTTCCTTTGCCCTCTGCCGTTGCTCCTCCCCTTGCTGACATGCACTATGCATGCATGCTTGCTCTCAGTCTCTAAAATAAATAAATAAATAAATAAATAAATAAATAAATAAATAAATAAATAAATAAATAAATAAATAAAATCTTTTAAAAAATGAGTCTCCCTCTGCTCTTTCCCTCCGCTCTCTCGGTCTCAAAGAAATCTTTAAAAAAAATCATACTGCTTCAGGGCGCCTGGGTGGCTCAGTCGTTAAGCATCTGCCTTTGGCTCAGGTCATGATCCCAGGGTCCTGGGATCGAGTCCCACATCAGGCTCCCTGCTCAGCAGGAAGCCTGCTTCTCCCTCTCTCACTCCCCCTGCTTGTGTTCCTGCTCTCGCTGTCTCTCTCTGTCCAATAAATAAATAAAATCTTTAAAAAAAAAAAATACTGCTTCAGATCATTCAATAAAACTTTCTAAAAATTTTGACAAATTTTGGTGGTTTTTGAAACAATGGTAAAGACTGAAGAAATAATGCAAACACACTTGGCACATTATGAACATTTTTATTGTCATAGTCCCTATTATCATGAATGTTGATATTATTGATACTACCATACCCCTTACGTACATATTTTGATCCCAAAGGCAAACAAGAGTTTACGTTAGGTTGAAATCACAGTCTCAGTTTGGGAATAATGCTTTTTCTGGATGTATTAAAAAAAAAAAAAAAAACTTTAGTGACCTCAAGTAAGTGAGTTAATTTCCTTGCTGTAAGGATGCTTGACTGGCAAACACCAGGCAACTGGAATGAGTAGGCAGCTTCCGAAGACAGTCCAAGGACTTAAAAGGTGTGCTGTCCCTGACACTGCAGAAATTTTCTTTTTTCCTAATGTATTCTTGTTAGAAGCAGTAAGAACTAAACATTTTTGCACCTTCAAACAGCTACTTACATCCCCCAGATCTTGATGGTGGTGGGTGGGAGACCAGCAGCATGGGTTTTGGTTCTTATTAAAGCCCTGATAAATAGGAGCTGAATCTAAATCTCGGCAAGTAGACCAGACAACTCTGAGAACACTGTTTACTCCACCGTTCCTGCCCACCACGACACGCTCAGCAAACTTCCATCAGTCCACGTTAGGTAGGCACTCCATTTGATTTAACAAGCTTCTGTTTAAAAAATGAAGCCAGTGCTTGGGTGGCTCATTGGGTTAAGAGGCTGCCTCTGGCTCAGGTCATGATCCCGGAGTCCCAGGATCAAGCCTGAGCGCCCCACCCCCTCAAGCTCCCTGCTGGTAGGAAGTCTGCTTCTCTCTCTCCCTCTGCTCCCCGTAGCCCATGCTTGCTTGCACTCTCTTTCTCTCAAATAAATAAATCTAAAAAAATGAAAAGCCATTGGGAGGGTTGACATAATAAACATAATGAGCCATGGGTGAGGGGTAGCGAGAAAAATATACATGGTCTATTGTTCCTTCTCCGAGCTCCTTCTCTGAGCCTGTCTATGGCTCCTCCGAGCTCCTTCTCTGAGCCTGAAGAGGAAATAATGGAAAAGGGAAGCTAAACCCCAAGCTAGGGAGTTTGGGAGACTTAGGTCTGAATCTTAGCTCTCCAGCCTTGTTGGCTGTGTGACCTTGGGCCAGTTACTTGACTTCCCTGAATTTGAACTGCCACCTCTTTAAAATGGACAAAATAATCCTACTTCCAGGACCATTTGGGGAGTCAAGAGATTACAGTATATGTATCAATTGTATATACCCAGGCAAAGTAGACTATGTAGAACAGTAGTTAGTGCCTAATTATCGGACGTGCCTTGCCAGTTCCCCAGATGTGACAGTGATCTCTGGGTTCCAGTGTAGCCCAAGGTCTGCCCCAAGCATCAGGGCCCATGTGAATGGAGCCTTCCAGGGAGATCCAGTGCAGCCCAGGTGGACGGTGTGGTGAAGCATCTTCCTCAGCGTCCTGCAGCGTCCTCCTTTTACTTAAGCAGAGCCTCCTTGCTATGGGCAGGATGGATACCCTTAAATCTAGGTCTTTAGTTTTAAAATAAATAAATAAGGCCTTCCCTTTTGGCCAAAGGATAATAAAATAACTCTGCTCACAAAGCACATTTCTCTGTGGCTGCCACTTTGTGAACGAACCCCTTATTCTAGTCCCTGGTGGCTCCTATCAATAGTCATGGAACTGGCATCTCTCCCCATACCATCTTGTAGCATTAATACTTCGTGAGGGAATAATAGGGTAGGAGTGGGCACCAGCTTCTGGAACAGAATAAGGCACGGAAAAGAATGAAATAAAATGGCTTGAATACTTAGATAAACCCAGAGCCAGTTTCCTCAGCGGTGTTGTACAGAAAAGGATTTATTGCACAACAATGAGCTTTTATTTATTCTTCTTTCGGGAAGCATCTTTGCATTATTTTTCATTCGGCAATTCAGCTGGGTATTCAGAAGTGACAGCTTGCCAATTTTTTTCACAAACATTTTGGACTGTAACATCTTAATCTGAAATCATTGCAGTAATTACAAGGGGGCAATGGTGGAAGCATGTGGGAAAGGTAGCAGCGTTTTCAAGATGCTCCTACCAAGAGCAATGTGCTGAAGATGTAGCTCTGACAGCTGAAGATGCAATGTTTGAATCCTTGCCAGCAAACAGGAGACTGGGGGCCATCTAGGGCATCCTTGAAGTATGGCCCACAGTGAGGCGTGCTCATATATGAGAGCATGCTCACACCTGTGTAAGCTGAACTAGCCCTTGTGGCTTGGTACATTGTCTTTGAAGGCAGCAGGGAGTCCCTGGGGCTATCCAAAGGCCATACCTAATCAATCGATTTCATTAGGTATCGACTCTGCCCAGTACACTCTATTCATCCTGCTTTAGTTCATTCCCAGTACTTGTTATTAATACTCTTCTATTCCAGCTGAGTTATTTGCCTTATTATCTGTGGCCCCAGTTAGAATGGAAGTCCCATGAGGACAGGAACCTTGTTGGATTTTGTTCCCTGCTACATCCCCAACACCAAGAACAGGGCCCGGCATAGAGTAGAGGCATGATAAATATTGATTGGATTAAGGAACGAGTGAAGGAATGCTCCGTGCTGAGCCGCATTAAGGAATGGTAGGACGGTTTCCCTGATCTTGCTTTATAATCCAGTGGAAAGCCAACTGTGAATACTCAGAGAGCCTGCAAAGCAAGGTAGCACATCAGAAGCTCTTGGTTTTTCTTTGAAGGGTATTCCCTACGAGTGATGACTCTGTGCTCCCCGTGCAGAAGGAAAGAGAGTCTGTTGCTCTCCCCTTTAAACATTATCCAGTGAGAATAAGGTCGTATCACCCTGGGACCTGCTTTGCTGGCTTGCACACTATACCTTACTCTGTACCTGACCCCCTTTCTTTTGATCTCACTGATGAGGTCCAGAGGCTCCCCCACCTGCCATTGTTACCCACTGGTTTGCTCCCTTCCCCTCCCCATTAAATATGTATGTCAGAGGATGGCTCAATACAAATGCATCCTTCAAAGAGCTATTTCTCAACTTGGGTTGCAAAAAATAAAATATATCCTGTGGCTGTGGATAGAAACTTGATGAGAAAATGTTTCTGTGGTCAAATACATGTGGGGCTGAGAGTTCATTGAAGCCATCCTCATAGGTGGTCCCCCAGCTTTCAGTGAACTACATGCATTTAGATATCTGAGAAAGAGCCCTAGTACATAGTGGGTATTTTCCCCCAAATTGATTTGACCCTGGAAACTTTCTCTCCTAAAATAGTGTCTCTTGCTGTCCATGGAACATAGTTTGGGAAACTGCTGGCCTAAGGGAAGGGCACATAGAGGGCTTAGCCTGAACCGGGCCTTTGGGGATTTGAAGACTGATTGGTGGCTCACCAACAGTTTGTTGGGAATTACCATGATGAATAAGTTCATAGAACCAGGATCAGAAGAATTCAGAAGAGGGGGAACCCAAGAAGGTATCATGGAAGAGATGGGATAGAGCTGGGCTTGAGGTGATCAGCGGGACTTAGAGGAGAAGAAAAGGAGATTGGAAGTGTGGGCAAAAGTGAAAAGACGGTGGTGCCCGCCAATGAGTGTTCTTATTTCAAAATTTAGTTTACTCGGGTCTCTGAAAATTCAGTGGGACTTTGATTAACGGTTCCAATATCCAGTCGTATTTGTCCTATTCAGTGTGTTAGTGTGCGTGCGTCCTCTGAAGCAGATGCTAAAGCAGGATTCGATGTACAGGATTTTTTAAGGGGAATGGCTGGGGGACAGAAACTGTGGAGCAGCCAAGGGAAGGTGGGAAATCCTTCAGACCGTGATGGACGTGACCCCATGTGGAAGAGAGAGGAAGAAAAGTCGGTTAGAAGTATCCTCGGCTGTGGTGAAGTCTAAGGAAGATTCCATAATACTGTCAGGGAGTCCTCTCATCAAAATCAGCCATCAAAATCGGCCCCCACATCCTACATCTTCCAGGATTAGCATTGCCCAAGGATTCCTGCCATCCTCCGTTCCCAGCTGGGAACAGCCCATGGAAAGCATGGCCTAGATGCAAATATGGCGACAGGTTCCAGAGCTCGGCGGCTGGCCCCTTGATGGGTGAAGATCCCGGTAGCTGGAATTCTGTAAGATCCTCATGATGGCCATACTCAAGGGAAGGATCTCTATAAAATAAACCTGTTTGGAGGAACCAACTGCCTAGAAACCCAAAGTTCTACATCCGAAATTAGGGATAAAGGCAGGACAGAATCAGATGGGATGCAAAGGGCTACACACTTGGCCTGGCAAAGGGGTCTTGCTACTTACCACTTGATAAATCTCCAGATAAAAATATTTGAGTTTCTCCAGAGCACAGGTTCAGTTATTGTGGGATCTCAAGCTTATAAAATTGGTTGTTGAAAATGGGGGAGACTACAAATACAGAACTGCCAGGGCTCCTCCTGGGGGCCTTGGAAGGCCGCCCCCCCCCCCAAGTAAGAGGCCAGCTCCAGCCTCCTTTACTTCGTGATAAATCCACCCCCGCCTATCTGCAAAATATGGGTAAGAAACTTGGAGTGCATTGCATGAGTGTATTCAAAAATAATTCACTGCTGATTGATTCATGAAAATGTAAGCTGCCTCACAAGTGTTTAATTATGTGAACTGTGTGTGCTTTCAACGGTAAAGAATCAGCTGACGGGAGCCGGCGAGTGAGCCACTGAGGTTAATGCACAGAGGATGACCCTGGTGCGCTTTCTCCAGCAGAGCTGCCCGAGCTGCTGACACAGATCCTGGAGGATGTGTTCTCAAAACTCCGCTCCATCACTGTCCTTGGTGGGGATCACAGCGTGGCCTCCGATGTTCTGTGTCTCTTCAGGGACACAAAATAAGGAAGCCAGGGGACACATGCAGCACACAAATGAGGGTTCTTTTAAGCCAAGCACCACAGGGGAGTGCGAAAGGCAGTCATATCCTGAGGGCTGCAGCTGACACACCTGTGCTGGTTTGTAAAGACCCAGGGATGGTACGAGTTTTCTCCGAATTCGTTTTCTTAGAGAATTCCAAACGACTCCAACAATGATGCCTTCATGAAAGCAAGAAAGCAAGAAAAAAGTAGAGGGGTGCCTGGGTGGCCCAGTCGGTTGAGTGGCTGCCTTCAGCTCAGGTCATGATCCCAGGATCCTGGGACCGAGCTCCGCGTCGGGCTCCCTGCTCCATAGGGAGTCTGCTTCTCCCTCCCCGGAGCTCTGTGATCTCTCTTGCTTTCACTCTCTCGCAAATAAATAAATAAATAAATAAATAAATAAATAAATCAATCAATCTTTTAAAAAAAGTGGAAAAGGAGGAGGAATAAGGAGGAAGGAGGGAAGAAGGAGTCAGGACAGCTAGAAAAGGGAAAGAACTGGGAAGGAGTAGAAGAGAACGGAGAAGAGAGGACTCGGAAGGTCACAGTTGGCTCCATGGGAGCGGAGGCCTGATTCTTTCTAGATCATGTAGCGTCATTGGAAAAGAGACCATGATCCAAAGTAGTAGACTGATACAAATCTAGTTTGGGGAAGTTCTGATTCTGAGTATGCCTGGGCCATACACTGATCATCCATAGGTCTCCATCCCTGTGGTTTGCCAGTTGGGTTGCCCATCCATCTGAATCTGCCATTGCTGGGATAATCTTCCTTAGGCAGGATGATACTAGCGTTCTCCCCCATTCAACATGGCGTGAGGCTCGTCTGCTTGCTGTGTGAATCTAGACCTCTCCCCCAGGCATGCTCTACCACCAGATTTCCTCCATCCTCCATCATTCCTTCTGCTTGCTCTCTAACACTTAACCATATTTCTCATTTTTGTCTTGTTGTCTACCTAGACCCATTGCTCCAACCACACAGATCCTTGTGTTAGGTACTTAAATATGATATAATTCCTGCCTATCTCTGCATTCCCCAGATCCTAGGGGCTCCAAGAGATTGTTTGAACAATCTATATTAGTGGATGACCTGTAGCAAGATCATAATAAATACGGAAGAAATGAATGCATGAAAAGGATTTATTTATATGCATGTATACTTTATACTTACGATCTCTATGACTCTTGCTTAATTATCTTTTTTTAAATCCCGCTTAAAATTTGTCTTTTCCAGAAAAAATGTGTTGAAATACTCTTTTTTTTTTTCACATAGACTCCCACAATTCACACAGTCACACACTCACCCATGCATGCTCCTGATATTTTATGTTGGAAGCTATAGGTGCTGGTTTATTTTTCGTTTTCCTACTGTGAAGTAGTTTGTAGCAGACCAATGATTCAAGAAAGGTTGTATTTTTAAAAAATTCATCTGCTGCAAGGCATCAAGAGAGCAACAAAGAAAATCAGGATTTGAGGGGCCAAGATTTCAGAAGAAAGAGAGCTCATTAATGTGACCCCACCATTTTACACGTGCATTTCTTCTCGGGGCATATGCTAGTTTTTTTGACATCGTTCAAGGGGCTGAGAAGCCAGGCAAAGGTGACATCTAAGAGGCTAGCCAAACTTTTGCCAATCTACCGGAACAAGGGAGAAGAAAAATCGAGTTTGGGGGACCCAGGACTTGTGGTCCAGAGCTCTGCGAGAAGGGAAAGGAGAGGAGTGAGCCCAACATTTGTAGGTCGTCTCCCCCTCAAGGCATTTGAATATTTGATGAAAGGTTTAAAAGCCAAATTTATACCATTTAAAAATCGGAGTGGAATGTTTAGCGGTCTCTTAATCGCAGAGAGACAAAAATCAGAGGTCAGGATACATCTTAAACACCCCACGACCTCGGCTGAGAACCCTAAAGGACTATATATCTTAAGAGCAGGGAAGAATCAGAAGTAGACTGAGGCTTACATGGATTGAGGTGACCTGGCCGTCAGTCGAGCTGCCTGCGGAGGATAGGGCAGATTCTCTCTGGAAGAAAGCATCAGGCAGAGCACCTCCAATTTTTCATACACAGTATGTCTAGCAAACAATCACAATTAGCTAAGAATAAAAAAAGAGAAACAAACCCCAAGAGATGAAAAAGAGAAACCAATCCACAGGTGAATCAGCCACTGGAATGATTACATATTGGCTTGACTGTGCTCAGGAAAAGAATAAGCTGGAGAATTTTACCAAGAACTCGAATCTATTTTAAAAATGATCAAATGAGAATTCTGTAACTGCTATTAAGATACCAGTGAGTGGATTTAACATTCATGATAAAGCTGAAGGTTAATTAAGTAAAAGTGAAGTCAGCACGAAATATCAAAGCTAAATCACTGGCAGAAAAAGAACGTAGCTTATGGGAAAGAGCAGGAGACAAAACGCAAGGAAGAGGTCTCACATACTTGGAATTGGAATCCCAGAAGGAGGGGGAGCAAATCGGAAAGAAGCGATACTTAAAGAGAAAACGACCGGTCATTTTCTAGGACTTTTGAGTACGATCAAGTCACGGATCGACCAAGTACCACACACTAAATACAAACAGGCCAGGTGCCACGAAAACCACAACTAGACCTAAAAGAAAGCCACCGAACGCCGAGGGCACACGGAAATCTTAAGAGCGGTCAGATCAAAGGACCTGTTACCTTCACAGAAGCAAAAATTAGAAGGAAGATGTCCCAAAAGAAGCAATAGAAGCTCAGAGACAAAAGCACGGCATCTTTCAAGTTGAGAGAGAGCAATCCTGTCACTCTGGAATTGATAACCAGGGAAAGTAGCCTTTGAAAAATAAAGTGAAGATGTTTCCAGTCAGACAAAAACGGAGAGCCTTTCATCCCTGGCAGAAGTGTACTTACAAGACAGAGGCCAAGTGGGGAAAGGGGGAAGGGAGTTTCTTCAAGAAGAGGAAAAATGAGCTCCGAAGGAAGTACAGAAATGCAGTCCGGCCAAAAAAAAAAAAAAAAAAAAGAGAGAGAAAAATACATGAGTAATTTTAATATGGACGGTATGAAACAATAGTGATGGGGGAGTTTTAAAACCCATATACAACCAAAGTGCCTGGAAACAATTGTTGAAAATGAGCAAATGCTTCAATGTCCTCTCCATGTCTGCATCGTCAACATGTGGCCCGATGGTGCCGTGGAGGAGCGCTGGAATGCTCCTTGAAATCCCTCCTTAGATATGTGAGGGAGAAAGGGGGAGACCAGAGAGAGAAACTGGATGTCAGAACTGTGCCTAGCACCCAGATCTGTCCCGCCCACCAGCGCTCTTCCAGGGCTGACTTGAGAGTCTGGCTTTGTACTTAGCCCATTCCAAGACTGGTGACATTTTGGGCTACTTTGCATTCAAGTGTGCCTGAGAACAAAACCTTACACCCCATTACAGGCGCCTTATGCCTCCCGGCAACCCTCTGCACGCACTCCCATCCAGGGCCCACCCCTCATCTGAGTTGGGGTGTAACCACTCTTCTACCGTCTTCCCCAAATACCCTTCTTGATGTGGCAAGGCGTTGAGAAACCTGGAGTCACCTTCATGGCCTGGGTTGAGGTTGTGGTTGTTTATACTGGCCTGAGCCCCCTTTTCCTCCAACGCTGAGGCTTTGTTCTGGAAGAATGCGAGCTGGATGAAGGGGAACAGTTCAGCAGCCTGTTCCAGGAGCACGTCTGCTGAGCTGTCAGAGTTCATTTTCCAAGCCATTCTTCCAAAGGTCTTGGGATGACAAACTGGTTCTGCCTTGCCCATGATTTTGTTTTTAAAGGGAAAAGCCCTGGAGGCTGCAGGGAATTTCTGAAGGGGAAGGAATAAAATGAGAGCTTCGCTTTCTTACTGCCCCTCCCTCCCCTCTTCTCCTAACAAAACTGGAAAGAGCCCGCACAGAGTAGGAAACACGGGATTCATTTACAGACTGGAGAGTGACTTTGTGATGTGCGGGCTGGTAACAGCCCTTTTAATTTCTCAGACCCTTTACAATCGCATTTTAGTTAAGGCACAAAATAATCGAGTAAGCTGCTGGGCAGAGAAGAAAGAGCTAGGGTTTGGCAGTGAGATTGCTTGAATTCAGTTTTTATTCTGCTTCATAGAGACAGATCATAGACCAATCTCTTAACTTCTCTGGGTCTCAGTTTCTCCATCTATAAGCTGGAAAGCTAGTATTCCCCACCCAACATGATTTTGGGGGAGGGGATCAAATGAAATAACACGTGTTACTATGCTTTCTAAATGGATGCATCCTGGGGCGCCTGGGTGGCTCAGTCAGTTAAGCATCTGCCTTCGGCTCAGGTCATGATCTCAGGGTCCTGGGATTGAGTCCCGCATCAGGCTCCCTGCTCAGTGGGGAGGCTGCTTCTCCTCCCTCTGCCCCTCCTCCTTGTTCATGCACATACTCACTCACTCTCTCTCTCTCTCAAATAAATAAAATCTTTAAAACATAAATAAATGGAGGAGTCCTGAAAACAAACTCAATTTCTGTTACTTGCCTTAACGCTATAGATATTGCAAACTCTGACAACTGTCGAGTGATGCGTGCATGGAGAAAAATGCTGAGAATGTTTAGAACTGGAAGGATACTTAGCGACCTTCTAGCTGAACACATTTGTATTTCAGATGAGAAAATGGAGTGAAGACCAAATAAGTAGTTATTTTGTCAAAGTAACGAAATCAGAAAAAAGAGGGGGGAAGAACATCTTTCAAATCTGTTGCAAATTCTGCATAGTCTCCTGAGGCATGGGAGTCAGGATTACCGGATCCTAGCAGTGGACTCTGTTGTTTTTTGATGTACACAGAGTGCTGAGCTGGGCAAGGAGATTAGTGGGTGATCAAGGAGAGATGTGAAAAGTCATAAGCATCTACTTAATGGGTGGTTTTTTTCCCTGAATTCCAAGAATTCCAAAAACAAGACTATCAGGAATTCCAAAAGCACTGAGAGACGTCCGCAAAGAATGTGGGCAACTTATCTGAAGAACATCGCTTTCTGGCGGAGGCCCTAACATACCTCCTCAGAACAAGAGCATGTCCTAGACACACTTCAGGACCATTTCCAGGACTTGTGTGCTTCACTGGTGGCTGCTCAAAACCCGGAGAAAAACATGCCATTTCAGCAGATCTTGCATCATCTCAGGAGCATCTGGGAGAGAAGACATGAGGACACCTGACGTGTGATGGTGCACCTTCCTTGGGTGGAAACGACCCCTCTCTGAACACCAGTCATCCAGACTCTCTACAAGTGTGGCTGTATCTGATAAGGAAACTTCTCTCTTGAGTCCTAGGACAATTCCTAACAAACTGGGTTGGAGATTTTCCCAATAGTACAGTTTTGGGGGTCTACACCAAGAAGATTGGTCTACTACCCACTTGGCACAAGACACTTAGAGAAAGTTACTCGAGCCTTTGACCAAATGAGTATTAAAATAACACTCCCTACCCTAGTCTCGTTCATTGCTGTGAGGCCTCAAAAGTCTTTGAAGATGAAGTGACCATTTGATGCTGAACTTGCTACCACCACCACAGCACGAATCAAGGCTTTCCAGCGAGTCTCTTCCCCCCCCCCCCCAATTCAAAGGCTAGACTCAAAAAGCCCCAGTTCTCAGCGGATCCCAGAATGCTGCTGGGTTAACCCAGCCACATGTTGGCACTGGGTCAATGCCTTTGTGTGGACATGGGTGACCGCGGATCACGTTAATCCGTAATCGGTATTTTACTCTGAGGTGGCAAGCCCCAGAGCCTGCCCCAAATCCTAAGATGCATTGATTTCATGTCATCAGGGACTGAATAGAACACTTCTCGTTCAAAAAAAAAAAAAGCCTGTCACTGACTCAGAAACAAGAAACTGCCTGTCTCCAAGGGGGCAGAGTCACCAGGCAGGAGGGTCCTCCCTAACGTATGGCATGGTCGCTTTGTTCTGTGCCCGTCAGCCACTGATTTAAATGGTGTTGTCATTTCTGATTCATCCCTTTCTTTCCACACGGGGTGACTCGGGGGCCAAAGGGCTGTGTAAAGCCCAGCTACATTTAATTAATAAAATATAGTCAGTTACTGCCAAGCCAAAGGGGGCAAATGGGTGGTGCAAGGATGCACTGGAGTAGAACACTAAGCCGCAGGACAAGTGGCTGCAGACAGCTGAGGGGGGACAGGAGACTGGCTCAGCTGGCCTTCAGCCATTTGAGCCAAAGCATCAGGAGCTCTCCGGGACAAAAAGGCAGAGCCACAAGCACTGCTGGCACGCATAAATGCCAGCCGGGAGTGCTGAACAGAAGCAGACCCCAGACATGTGCGCATGAGAAGAGGCACGGTGAATTCTTTGAGTCCACTGTTAAACAAATGCTAATTATTGTCTTATGCACGATGAGCACCATGCTAGGACAATAGGTTATGCATAAAGAAGCAGGAGAGTTGCTGCATCCAGCAAGACAGACCCTAACTAGGCGAGACAAGATGGCACAAAGCTGGGCACTTGTTTTGAAAGAATATATATTTATATATTTTAATATTTTGATATTTTTAATATACATGTATACAGTATGCATTGCATAAGTATATATACACATATACGCATGTGGACCTATGCATCTATTTTTATTTATTTATTTATTTATTATAAAACAGCCTATCTGTTGCCCTCCCCATCTGCATACTGACAGAACCTACTCAAATGAATCTCTTCGGTTAAAAACTAAAGATTAAAAACTAAGTAAAAACTCTTGGGTCAAAAACTAAAGATTACTATGTAAAAATACCGTGTGAATACCACATGCAAATAGAATTTGCATCAGGTAGAAAGATACTCATAAAGAAAAGCTAGGCACTTCTCCATCTCCGGCGGTGGGGGGTGGGGACCACCAGCAGGCACACACAGAGACGGAGGTGGTACCTATGCTGGGAGGCGGGGGGCTCCATCTTATTCAACGCACTTGCTGGCCTGGTTCCTGGGCTCCTCCTTAGATGACCATAAATGCCTAACAAGGTTGTGTCTTACATTATATAATGTTTACAAAGGCAATTCCATTGGTGGGAGAAGGAATGACTTCGAGATGGGGAAAGACTGGAGGTAGGGAAAACCGTCAGAAGGCTATTGTACTATGTGCCTAAGATAACACGGGGCTGTGGGGTGGAGATTGCTGGAGAGGTACCATTGGTGGAACTTGGGTATTAACAGCATACCAAGACAGGGCTCATATCGTGGAGAGATGAAGGTCTTCCTTTCACATACTAGGCTTCTAGCCGTCATGGTTGGTTTAACGTCTAGCGTGTGTGTTGTAGTAACAAATGACTCCCAAATCTCAATGGCCCAACACAGAACGCTTCTTCACCCAAGACCAGAAGTCTCCGTGGCTGTGAGTGGATACAAATAGTTATGGAAGAAAAAGATAACTAGTTCTTACGCCAGAAGTAATTCAGGCCTGCCAAGATAACAGATATGGAAATGTATGTGTTTCACAGAAAAGACCAACTAATTTCAATTGCTAAAAACTGCATGGTGAGCAAGATGATGTACAAGCCAGGCAGTCCAAAAAATGGTGCTTGACATTTGTTTCTCCAAGTACGTTTTGCAGATATTGGAGCCTCCAGAGCCCTGGTTTAATTGTCTCTACAGGTCACCCCTAGTTTTCTGCCATCCAGTAAACCTCCATTGTTGGGTAAGTCACCACTCCGGTGTGAACCTGGAATAGCAGTAGAACAAAATAACCAAGTTATGTAAACATGTACGTAGAGTGTTTGGTTTTAAGAGGTAGAGAAGGATTGCAGGGTAGTTGTCATTCACTTCCTCAGAATGGGACGTAGACTCAGGTTTGTTTTTGTTCCGGAGATTGTGGACCTAGTGCTACGACATCCTATTTTAAGAATACAGAACATTAAAATCGAGGAAGGATTTCGAGTTTACCTCCTCCAGCCTGTCCCATTTTGTAGTTAGGGAAACTGTGACACCACAAATGGCTTCAGTGAATTCCCCAAATTAGAAATCCCCAGTTCTCAGCGTGCAGGTGCACTGGGCAGGGCCTCTCCTGTCGTCTCTCTGTCATTAAGGTCATCTTAAGAACCCGAGCATGGAGAGAAGAAGTGATGTATAAAGTAGTCCTGTCACCGCAGGGCTCAAACAAAATTAGGGCAATATTTGTGGATCTTAGTGTCTATCGACAGAAAGGTGCACCTGGGGGATTGCCAGGAAGTCTAGAGATGGAAGAGGCTTGCTGACGGCCGAAGGTGTTTCAGTCCTGCGCGTTCTCAGAGAAAACAGCCATGCTGTTTCTACGATGTTTCGTTGTCGTATTCATAAACGTGCCCTCAGAGCATTAAAGGAAAACAACGTGTGTGGCCTATGAGCCACTTTATTAGCAGATATACTAAGGAAACGAGATGTAAAAGAGTCAGAGGACATTGATGTGGCCAGGATGTCAGTCTTCTTTCTGTTGCATGTGGCTCCTTATAATCTTACCCAGAGCAATGCGCTGTTCTTCTTACTGAACGATCAAACACTGGATGCACACCGTTAAGAGAATGTGCTTGGAAATTTCTTTTGCTCCCAAAGTGATGGGCTGTGCGATGATCCGGGGTTAAAAGCAGTCCGTAGACATAATTATGACGAGGAGCTAGTCACTTAACCTCTCTGACTTTCTTTTCTTTTTTCTTTTTTTTCCAATTTATAAAATGAAGGAATTGAATTAGATGACCTCTAAGACCCTTTCTAGCTCAGACATTTCAAATCTATGAACACAAAGCCACCTGCCTCACATCAGGATTAAACTTCTAACTGTGCCTCATTAGCAATCTGTCCGAATCAGCCCCACGATGAGGACAGAACAGAGCTTTTATTCGAGACGGGGGCACCAGGAAAACCCGTGATTCTTGATTCAAATTCCCTTCCTCAGAAAAGATTGTCATTTTGCTACATGGCCACAAATACCCTTGCTGGTTAGTGAGCTGGTTCTGGATAGAAACACACACTAGAACTGGATCCACAGCTGTTTACAAACATCCTTGGTTGTTTGTGAGAAGGAATCCTATTAATGTCCTCTACATACCCCAGTTACCAGGGCTCCTGGAAGAGCTGTGACAGGAAATCTCGTCTTAATAGGAAACCTCGACCTCTCAGGAAGACGAAGGCTATCAATCGGAATTTTTATTGGAGTCCTTCTTTTGGAACGCTAACCACCAGTTATGGTGGATCATGTTCACAGTTAATCAAATGTGTTTTTTTTTTTTTAAGATTTTATTTATTTATCTGAGAGAGAGAGAATGAGAGAGAGAGAGAGAGAGAGAGAGCATGAGGGGGGGAGGGTCAGAGGGAGAAGCAGACTCCCCGCCGAGCAGGGAGCCTGACGCAGGACTCGATCCCGGGACTCCAGGATCATGACCTGAGCCGAAGGCAGTCGCTTAACCAACCGAGCCACCCAGGCGCCCAAATGTGGTTGTTTTTATGCAGGAGACAGCCAGCTGATTGTTGAAAATAATTTTTTAGAAACTGAGGGCATGAGAGTCTGTATAAGGAGACCATTTCTGTTTGAAAGAAGCAGCTGTCTCAGAGCTCACTGCAAGCATCCTCTGTGCAGAACAAGCGGTAGCTTAGTCCATTCACTCATCCGTCACCAACTTGAGTGCAAAAAATCCTCTAGCATCAGGTGCAGATATTGTAAATACAAATAGATAGTTCATGTGCTCAAGGACTCATTGTGTGGTAGGGAGACTAATGTGCGCTGGGGGTGTGTACCATCCACGGTACAGACACTGGGGACGGAAGAGACAACGGTGTGTGTTGGGGGGGGGAGGGGGATCCATTAGTAACTGTCCCAGCTTCCGAGAGCGGGGTTGGGGGGATCACTGAGCAGTGACATGTGGGTTTTATCCTCAAGAATGGGCGGTGGCAGCGTGCAGCAGAGAGAGGAGAGAGCATGTGTGCTAGACATCTTCAGTGGGCCCCTCCAGAGCCTCCCCCCCACTTTCTCACCTCTGCCGTCTGCTGGGGTGATGAGACCAGCTGACCGCGAGGATCTGTATTGACAGGCTTCATGCCCTCTGGCTTTCAGTTGGAACCAGTCACTGTGTAGCTCCAGCAGGAGCTTGGAAGAAGGGGAGAGGGGAGGTCGGGGTGTTTTATTCCCCTGGTTTCATTCCTGAGCAATTGCTTCCGGCTAGTTGTTTCTCGGTCTAAAGTTAAACCAGAGATCCCTGCTCCTCTCAAGGTGGCCTCTTTGAGAGCCTCTCCTGTCACGTTCCAGTACGCACTCTCCCCTTGAAGAGCCCAGCAGAGGGGGGGCACGTTTGCACTGTGGCTGACCCTACGTTACCTCCTTAGCCCTTGGGGTTCACTTCCCCTTCATGTGCAAACTTGCCTGCGTACAGTGGGCCCCTTTGCACACCAGTTCGAGTATCCAGTCTCTTCCCAGCTGGGACCCTGACTGGCATGGCATTTGGGGCTGGGTGGATGGCCTGAACAAAGACAAATGGTGAAAAACTGTAGAATCCTGGGAAGTCACGACAGTTCGGAGATGCTAGAATATACGGGGCACTCTGCAGGGCTGGGGTGAGGCAGCACGTTACCCAGGGTTTGTCAAGTAGGACAATAGCACGGAACAGGATTCAATGTAAGTTTACAAAGATCGGCCTGGCAGTGGTGTCAAGAAGGACCTGGAAAGAAGAGAAACTTACGAGACTAGTGGGGTGTCTGTGACCCACCCCTCCCCCCAACACCTGCCCTTCCTGGGGCACCAGCTGCCTCCTGGCCCCATCGCTGTACTTCCAGGTTTTGTTAGGTGACTTCAACCTCTGGGCTCCTGGAACGAGACCCGTTTCCGCTAGCTTTCCAGCCTGCGGTTGCTAGTTTGGGTTACCTCGCTACTCCATATTGGGCTCTTAACTTCTCTATCGCCCGAATTAACCAGTGCAGTTAATGCCCTCTTTTATAAATACGTGAAGTGTGTGTTTTTGTGGTTACACCTAGGAGAGTACAAGGGTCTTAATAGGCCAAGACACTGAGATATTCATAAGGGGGAAAGCTTGCAGCAAAGGGTTGCGGTCTCCCCTCCAGCCAGAAAGCTATTGCTGTCTTTAATGAGGAGCAGAACAGTGCTGTGTTCCGACAGGGATTCCAGAGCCGGCGGCCTGGGCCCACAGCTGCCTCGATGATCCCAAGCAAGTTTCCTGATCTCTGCGTGCCTTGTTTCCTCAGGTGTAAAATGAGGATAGTTATACCACCCTTACGGCGTTGTTGCAAGCATTAAAATGAGCTAATACAGTATGTATAAGATGCTTTAAAAAAACTCCTGGTAGATATCAAGTGCCATATAGATACTAGCTGCTATTATCTGGGCTGGAGCATGAAAGGCTGATGTCTCCCTGGGTCTCCAAACACCAAGTTATCCCCATATTAAGACAGTAGATTTTGGCCACCATATCCTAAAGACGGCAGTTTGGGAAGGTAGAAGAAGCATGCTGTGATTGACAGGGATGCTATAAGGAGAAATGATTTTCCAAGGGCGACCAGTGGTTGCCGTGGTTTCCAATGGGCGGAAACTCCAAGGTCAATTTCTTGCAAATATTTCACTGCTGATATGAGCAGGACAGTTCGTCTCTGCTCCTAATCATTTCCTCTGCACCCAGGGCAGATTGCTCCAAAACTGAGCCCTGCTTTAATGCCGGGCAGCAGGAGACAGAAATGTGAATAAGTAGAAATAAAAAGCACAGCAATCCAGCTGGACTGACCACTGACCATGAAGGCAAATACAACTGATTCCCCAGGGGAGCCAGAAAAGGGAAGTATCACTCAGAGAAATGAAATTTTAATAACCACAGGGGGAAGAGAGCATTTTATTAGAAGACTCCGGTCTGCATTGATAAAGACCACTGAGGACAACTTTTATTATTTGAAATTTTAGTTCTGTTCTCCGAGTGATTCATTTTTTACTTCCCTGGAAATTCAAGTCCCAGGGCACCCAGGGAAATGGCGGAGCACAAAGCTTTGGTGAAACCACCCCTCCCCCCCACCAACCCACCCTCCCCTATCACCACTCATGACCCAACCTAACCGGTTGCCCGCCTGTCTCCGGGCCCTGTGTGTGTTTCATCCTCAAATCAATGTTCCATCCTTAGGAATTAAACTCGTCCGACAGCCCACCTGCAATATCGATTAAACATCTTCCTTTATAGAGTGGCCCCCATTGTTTCTGGAAGCCTCTCCCATAAGGCAAGGGATTAATTTCAGAACCCCACAGTGGTGAACATTCCAGGGGCAGCCCCTTAGCTGGGCACTGGAAGCAGATATATGTTCATGAAGGGGCAGGCTGGGGAGTCATTGCATACACGGTCTAAAAAGACACAAGTTTCTTCACTATAACAAGACTCCTCCTGAGTCAAATACACACACACACACACACACACACACACACACACACGTGCGCGCGTGCGCACACACACTCAAACACACAAATTCCTCTACTGATGATTAACAGCTCAAAGTACCACTACTCATTGACCAGACATTCAACTGCTCTTGGAAAATGCATTTAAATGGCAACTTAGAAAAGTCAAACCAATGTCGTTTCTTACTTAGGCAGCATAGAACACTTGTTTCTCTAGGGAAGCTGGGGCTTAGCCATCTATTTACAAAGCTAAATTAGAGGTTTGAGGAAAAAAAAAGAAATGGGTTAGGATTTGTGATTTTTTTTTTTTTTTTTTTTTAATGGCCATGTTGATCAGGAGTTAGAGTCTTTCCTCTCTTTGTGAATCTGGGCTGCTCTGGAGAGTTGCTTTGGCCAAGAGAAGGCAGGCAGGAGGGAGTTTTGGGACTTCTTTGTCTTGGCCTTAAGCCAGTAGCTTCTGTGGTTGCTCATGGATGTTGCTCCATGTGAACAAGTCCACGCTTGTCTGCTGGAGAGACCATGAGGAGGAGAACTGAAGAGCCCAACTGACAGCCTGCCAATCACCAAGAGTATGAGTGAGGCCATCTTGGACCACCCAACGCTGGCAGCCACCAGGTGGTTGCCTCTGCACAAGGGACCGCAAGCCAAAGCAGCAGAAGACCCACCAGTCTGAGTCTAGCCCAAATGGCTGACCTGTAGAATCATGAACAAATAATATGACTCGTTCTTTTAAGCCACGAAATGTTGGAGTGGTGGCTCACACGGTAACAGATAACCATCACAAGATTAATGCTTGATTCATCTGAGAAATCAAGAAAATCACATCCAATTACAGAAAATACTCAATGAATGGAGTATTTACACTGACTAAATCTTATCGACAATGTTAGGACGAAGACAGCATGCAGAAAAGGTATACAATCTGGATTATTCTTGCCAAACAATCTGATTCCCCATATCCTCATCCTGAATATCTACCTGTATTTTTCAAAAGCAAGTATTTTTATAAAAATTATTTGCACAACTGACAGATTTCCACTTTTTTGTTTTTTTTAAGAGCAGCGGAGTCTTAGGCTTGCTGACCGTACACTCTTACGCGAGTCACTGTTCTGATCAGAGGCTTATCAAATTCTCCTCTTCTGTATAGTGAAGAATCTAACCTTGCCCGAAGAGAGGTCTAGCCCTTCCCTTCAGCTTATGGGAGGGGATCTCTAAGCCCTTGGACTGTTATGCCTGATAAGAGTGTCTTTGTTTGCTTGGCAGTCTTGGGTCAGGCCAGATGGTAACAATATGAGTTTTGGGTTGGGACTTTGAGCCACACCAACAGTGTGACTTAGAGTAGGGGCTTTGGGTCATATAGTATCAGCTTGACCTCCCCAAAAAACTGAGATCAGCCAAGTGGGCTTCGGTCAACCATGCCTACGCGATGGAGCCTCTGATAAAGACTGGGTACCAAGGCTCTGCTGAGCGTCCTCGGTTGTTAACACTTGGTATACATTGTCACACCTCAGTGCCAGGGAAAGAACACTTTCCTTACTCCATGGGGGAGAAGAACTAAAAACTCTGTATTTGGTAGTTTTCCCGGACTCTGTCCTATGCATTTCTTCCCTTGGCTGATTTGAATCTGTATCCTTCCTCTGTAAAATAAACTATTAACTCTGAGTCTGTAATAGCTTCTCATTGAGTTCTGTGGGCCTTTCTAATGACTTCTCAAAACCGAGAGTGGTTTTGGGAAATCCCTGAACTTAAAGTTGGTCTCTGAGGACAGTCCTGTGTGGACCCTTCCCTGAATGTTGCAGTTAGCCTTTACACCTTCCTTTAAGATATAATTCAAACCTGCCTCCAGGAAACCATTCTTGGCCACCTGAGTTCTCAGGAAAAATTACCCCCCCACACACACCCCCGCCGAATCCTTAGAGCCTGTAGGACTCGCCTGTAACTCTCCTGTGATACTTAGACTATGGTTTCTGGCTTTGCTCTTGATCATGTATACTTATTGTGTGTCCAGTACTAGGTTTTAGTGCCTCAAGGAGTGAATTAGTAAAAATATTGAGAAGTGGTACCCTGAGGAAAGGTAGGAAAAAAGAATAGGCAGATTTTGTCAAGAGAAGTTGGTATGGAGCAGGAGAAAAGAGAGAAAGGCTTTGCCCATTTCTCTCTCCTCCCCATCCCCTGCCACTAGAAGACTGATATTGAATGCGTTGGCATCGTCTGCGTAGAGAAATGGAAATCCTTCTGGGGTGCCAGGGGGAATGAACATGCTGATTGCCATAAGTAGATTTGTCAAGTGGGAGTCTTGCTAAGAAGCCCCAAATTAGAATCTTAGGGCAAAGTCTTAGGAACTTAAAATCAATTTATTTCATATTAAATACCTTCTATGCACCCAACACTTAACTAAGTGCTGTGAAGGACTTCAAAGAAGTATAAAATACAGTCCCTGCTTAGTATTTAGCATTTCATTAACTCACATATTTGGCTACGCATGGTGAAAGACATGAAAGAGAATGAGTGAACCTTATTTTCCAGGAGCTCATGGGTCTGTGGGAAAGGCAAGGTATACTCTCGAGATATTTAAAATGTGGTCCTAGGCAGGAAATGGCACATGCCAGAATGGTTTACACCGAGTCTAACTAGCCATTCATTGGAAGGGAAGGACAAAGATGTCCTTCAGGGGGATCCATTGATGAGGAAAGACTGAGCTTGTACCCTTGGGGTCCTGGCTCATAAACTATTTTATTTATTTATTTATTTATTTATTTTATTCTCTATTTTTTAAATAATATTTTCTTTATTTACAAGTTAGATAAACTATTTTCATTCATGAGGAAGTATGCCTGTCATAAAGCTACAAAGAGAAATTCAGGAAAACAAACATATACAGGGCAGCAATGCTATAAGATGGGCTAAGACACTTCAGGAGAAGAAAACATGACCTAAAAGCCCACTAAAACCTGGAAAGAATCTCAAAATGTTGAACCTAGAGTTTCTGTATGACCCAGAAATTCCATTTCTAGGTAGATACCCAAAAGGATGGAAAGGAGGTTTCCATGCAAAAACGCACACACAAGTAACTAGAAACATTATCTGTTGAAGCCAAAAAGTGGAACCAGTCCAAATGTCCATCAACAGATGAATGGATGAACAAATTATGTTATATCCATCTATTCATCCATCTATTCATTATTCAACAATAAAAAGGAATTAACTACTGATACATGCATGCTGTAACATGGATGAACCCTGAAAACAGTATGCTAAACGAAAAAAGACATACACAGGATGTGACATAGTGTAGGATGATATTTACATAAAATCTACAGAATAGGCAAATCTGTAGAGGCAGGAAGCGGATGAGCAGTCGCCAGGGGCTGGGGGAAGCAGGGAGTGGGGAATGACTGCTTAGTCTGTGCAGATGGGGTTGCTTTGGGAAGTGATGAAAGTGTTCTAATATTAGATAATATTGACAGTTGCACAACTTACTAAATCAAAAATTACCGAATTGTTCACTTTAAAAGGGCAAATTTTACGGTATGTGAATTGTATCTTAATAAAGCTGTTGTAAAGATTTAAAAAGAAGAAAAACCTGGGAGGGGTAACTATCCAAAGTTACTAAGGACGCTGGCCTGAGGAGGGAAATTATAAAATAGACAACTTAAGGAAAGACATAGACAGAACATAGGAGATTCATAGACACAGATTGTATCCAGAATTTTGCTTCTCTTTTGATGTCATGGGTGATTAAAATAAAAAACAACAACAAAAATCCTATCAGGTGTACCTGAAGTAGGAAAAAGAAAAAGTGAGGTGTTGTGTGTCATTTTCCATTGGCAACTTAGAATCATGGTTTCTTTATTGGTATGTATTTTGTTAAAGATATGTTAGCATGATCTGATTTAAAAAAAACTTATTATTTCCAAATGATCTCAGATGTACAGAAAGGATGCACAGATATTACAGAGAACACCCATATATATCCTTTAACCTTTTAACTCAGACGCATTTGCACTTCGTGTTAACATTTTTCCCCACTTGCTTTATCATTTATGTTTACACTTCTCTCTTTACTCTGTCTCTCATATGCGTATTTGTATATGTATGTGTGTGTGTGTGTGTGTGTGTGTGTTTATTGCATAAAAATCAGTTAAAAATGGGGAAAAAACCAAATTGCAGCCATCTTCATTGGCTTCTAGAAGTTTGTACCTTTTGATCACCTTCACCCATTTTTATCTATGGCCCACCTCCTGCCTCTGGCAACTACCAGTCCCCCAGTATCTAGGAGTTTGGTAAATTTTTTAATTTACATATTCCACATATATATATAAATGAGATCATACAATATTTCTCTTTCTCTGACTTAATTTCACTTAACATAATGCCCTCATAGTCCATCCAAGTTGTCACAAATGACAAGATTTCCTTCTTTTTTATGACCGAATAATATTCGTGTGTGTGTGTGTGTGTGTATGCGTGTGTGTGTGTGTACATACGTACACACACCACATTTTTTACTGTCATCCATTGGTGGACCCTGAGGTTGTTTCCATGTGTTGACTATTATAAATAATGCTGTGGTGAACATGGCGGTACAGATATCTTTTCAAATTATAATTTCATTTCCTTCAGCTATATGCCCAGAAGTAGAATTAGAATTGTTGGATGATAGGGTAATTCTATTTTAAAATTTTTGAGGAAGTTCCATACTCTTTTCTAGAGTGGCTGTGCCATGAGGGTTCCCGTTTCTCCGCATCTGTGCTAACCCTTGTTATTTCTTGTTTTTTGGATACTAGCCCTTCTAACAGGTGTGAGGGGATATTTTCTTGTGGTTTGACTTGCATTTCCCTGATGATGAGTGATGCTGAGCACCTTTTCTTATGCCTGTTGGCCATCTGGATGTCTTCTCTGGAAAAATATTTATTTAAATCCTCTGCCCATTTTTTAATCAGATTTTTTTTTTTCCTGTTGAGTTGTATGAGTTCTTTCTATAATTTGGATATTAGTCCCTTGTCACATATGTGATTTGTAAATACTTTCTCCCATTCCATAGGTTGACTTTTCATTTTGTTGATGGTTTTCTTCGCTGTGCAGGAGAACTCTTTAGTTTGATGTAGTCCTACTTGTTTGTTTTTGCTTTTGTTGCTTTAGCTTTTGATGTCAAAGCCACAAAACCATCACCAAGACCAATGTCAAGGTGCTTATCCCTGTGTCCTCTTCTAGGAGTTTCACGGTTTCATGTCTTGTGTTCAAATCTTTAATCCACTTTGAGTTGATTTGGGGCATGGTGTAAGATAATGGCCCAGTTTCATTCTTTTGTGTTTGGCCGTCCAGTTTTCCCAACACCATTTATTGAGAAGACTATTCTTTCTCCAGCTATGATGTATAATCTATCCATATGCCATATGCAGTTTTGTCAACTGACACTATGTGTTAGTTTTATATTGCTGCTTTAATGAATGACCCCAAACCTTAGCAGTTTAAAACAACCAACATTTATGATTTCGTGTTTTTGGGGGGTTAAATGTGTCTAGATGTGGCTTAGCTGGGTCCTCTGCCTCTGTCATCAGGCCAAAATCAAGAGGAGGCTAGGGATGTGGTCTCATTCAAAGGCTCGACTCAGGGAGGATCCACTTTTGTGCTTACTCACGTGGCTGTGAATAGGATCTAGAGCCTCATTGGCTACTGGCCAGAGAGGCCTTCACCCACTTTTGCCACTGGGCCTCTCCATAGAGCAGTTCCCAACATTGCAGCTGATCTACCTTAGAATGGGAGAGAGAACAAGCCCCCCAAATGGAAGCCTCAGTCTGTTTTTTGTTTTTTTCTTTTGTAACTTAATTTTCGAAGTGGCATTCCATTACTTCTGCCATTTTCTCTTCATTAGAAGCAAGTCAGTAAATCCAGCCCCCATTCACGGGAGGTGATCGCACAAGGTGCGCATCCCAGGAGATGTTGTTATAATAAGGGACAACCTTGGAGGCTGCCTACCACACCAGGAATGTTTCTAGAACAGGATCCTGTCTAGAATCACATATTGCATTTAGTTGACATATCTCTTCAATCTTTCTCTCTCTCTTTCTCTTTTTTTTTTTTTTTTTAAAACATGGTTACCTTTTTAAAACTAAATGTTCCTTGTTTGGGGTTAGTGTGATGTTTTCTCATTATTAGATTCTGGCTATACATTATCAGCCAAATATTATATAAGGAGTGTTTCCTCTTCAGAGTGTTGTCTTAATGCAGACTGCGGTAACAGAATACTACAGACTGGATGACTTGTAAACAACGTAAATTTATTCCTCACAGTTCTGGAGGCTAGGAAGTCCAAGATCAAGGTGCTGGCAGGGGAGATTTCTTCTGAGGCCTCTCTTGTTGGCTTGCAAGTGGCCATCTTTTTCTGTGTCTTCACTTGGCTTTTTCACTGTGTGCACATGCCCTTGGGGTCTCTTTCTCTTGTAAGAATACCAGTCCTCTCACATTAGGTCCCCACCGTTATGACCTCTTCTACTTACTTCCTTAAAGACCCTATCTCCCTATACAGTCATACTGGGAATTAGGGCTTCAGCATAGGAATCTGAGAGGGACACAATTCAGTCCATAACAATATCCTATTATGAGAAGAGCCCACATCTTCTTAGGCATTTGCTTATTTCTCTGCTTGTTAGTGTATGGACTCATAGATTTTCCTTTTCTCTTTCAAAGGTTTGTAATTTGTTACGATTCTTATTTTGGCGTTCAGTTTGTCACAGACTTAGGCAGTGGATGCCCCTCCAGGTTAGCGCCTCTTTTCTTATGACAGGGCCCCGTTACATTTTGAGCTCTTCCTCACATCCTACATAAGATGATCCGGGCTCTCACTAATGAGAGGTGGTGGTTGTGCAGCCTTGTGAATGTACTAAATGCCCCAGAAGGGTACACTTGAAAATGGTTAATTTTATGCTATGTAAATTTCACCCTGATTACCAAAAAATATTCCAGCCTCTTGCACCTTTCCTGCTCAGCTCTGGGAAGAGTCATTTCTCTGAGAAGCCCTGGTTCCTTTTAGTCAGAAAACAGCACTGGAAGGTGAAGAGCCAAGTGTAAGTTGTGCTTGTTGCTTCTGGGGTATCTCTGTTTCAAGGGACGGAGCCAGGATTTATATACCCTACACATATCACATCAATACACACATAAACATGCATACATGTGTATCTCAGAAATCAGGAGCCTCCTCTCTCTATACTCCAATCACAGACCTTCCCTCCTACATCTCTTATCTTCGCCCTTGCTGTGTTTATAACTCTGTTCTTCCACAGTGAAAACACCAGCTCGCAACATCAACATACTCATTTGCTCAGTGCTGTAAAACATCTAAAATAATTTCAGCATCACTTTGCCCTGCTGCATTACAGAAACAAACGTAGCAGAAAGAGTTGAGCATTTGTTTACTGCTCTCCCCAACCCCCATCCCACCAGAGCTGGACATAGACAGAGGTGGTTCAGAAAGATCTTGGATTCGTTTTTATTTTTTTCCTTTTCAGTGTCATTATTTGCTTAAGGTGCAGTTTGGTTCAATTATTTTTTTCGGTTTACTTTGAGTTTTACTCTTTTTCTCTGTTCCCATACTTGTTGGTTTAATTTCACTTTTTACTTATTTTTTTCCTTTGTATAAAGAAATTTTATTATATTAGTCAGTATATAGTACATTAGTTTTTGCTGTAGTGGTCAGTGATTCATTAGTTGCATCTAAGACCCAGTGCTCATCCCAACACATGCCCTTCTTTTCCTTAAATTTGTTTATTGTTATGTTAATCACCACACAGTACATCATTAGTTTTGGATGTAGTGATCCATGATTCACTGTTTGTGCGTAACACCCAGTGCTCCACGCAGAACGTGCCCTCCTCAATACCCATCACCAGACTAACCCATCCCCTCACCCCCCTTCCCTCTAGAACCCTCAGTTTGTTTCTCAGAGTCCATCGTCTCTCATGGTTCGTCTCCCCCCATTCTTTCCCTCCTGCTACCTTCTTCTTCTTTTTTTTTTCTTAAACATATATTGCATCATTTGCTTCAGAGGTACAGATCTGTGATTCAACGGTCTTGCACAATTTAATTTCACTTTTTAAATACAGGGTACCTTAACACACACTTCCAAAAAATCACAATCAGACCAAAAAGTATGCATGGAAGTGTTACCATTCGCTCTCCTGCCTCTTCCACCTTGTTCCTCTCAAACCCCTTCTAGGTGACTCCTTTTGTCCCACTGCTTCATTTTCTGAATTTTTTATTCTTCCTGTATATTTTTTAAAGACATGCGGTATGTATAATTTTCTCATTTTTTCCTTTCTTCACAAAAGCCAACATACTTTGTGCTTATACATGGGCTTATTTGCACTTTGCTTGCTTTACTTAATATATTTTGGAAAATATTGTCATTTCATTTAGATCTGCTTTGTACTTCCTTTTTTTTTTTTTACAGCTCCATACTCCATTTTGCGTGTCTACCATAGTTGATACAACCCATCTCTTCTGTTGGGACATTTAGGTAGTTTCCAGTAGTTTGCACTTACGGTGATGCTGCAGTGAGTTGATTTGTGCCTATAAATGTTGGAATTTACAGAAAGCCCGAAGCTTTTACAGAGAGGCCTTTATGAAAGTGATCAAACGGGGTCGGTGGGCCAATTGGAGATGTCTGCACTGCGGTGCTGCGTATAAACCGGCAACAGCCTCTTGGGGTAGCCGGTGATGGGCATTCCCCAAAGAGCTTCTGATGGGACCTCCCCCAGGACCCGGATGCCTTGGAATCTTGGGATCTCCCAGCTGTCCGAAGTGTAGGACCAATTTCCTTGAGCGTGGGAGACTTAGCAGGCTTCTCTGCAGAGTCTCACATTCATTCAGCAAACGTCTGTGTCTTTTAACAGCCCACACTGATCAGTGAGTCCTGGGTCTACAGTGAACTTGACTCATAGTGTAGACCCTTCTCTGGTGTGCTCTGCCCTCAGCCCAAGCGCAGGGCCTGCAGGTTCCTAGCATCACCTTCTTTCCTGAACCCCATGGTTTGAGTGTGCAGACCCTTGTCCCCCAAGGCCTTGACGAGTTTTACAGGCCCTTACCTGTGCCCAGTACAAACATGGTGCCTAGTTCTGCCCTTCCTGACAAAAATGAATCCTCCAAGAACAGAGCTTCCTCTTTAACGTGGTACTCGGTATGTCTCAGCTCCTTCCCTCCCTCTCCTGCGCCTTCAGCTTACCTCAACACCACCTTCCCTAACCCCCCTTAGTTTCTCCCAAAGGCTGGAATCATTCCCTAACAGGGCTCCCAAGGAAAGGGGAAAAGATTTTTAAAATGGAGTCATTTCGAAGCCCTCCTGCTCAGTTGCTTGCTGGGTAACTGTGTGCATTAAACCTCCCGGCACCATTCTAGAAGGGCGTGGGTGCGGGGGGCAGCTCTGAAGCCATTTCTTCTCCAGCCTCCTGCCCCCAGCCCAGCAGCTGAGGGTCAGGCATGCTAAGCATGGGTTCCAGGAGACTGGACGCCAGGCCTGAAAGGTGTGTGGGGGCGGGGGGGCGAGACTCAGGCGGCAGTGGGACGTGACCAGCTTTGCCTTGGCAGCACTCCCCACACCTCAACGCTCCGGTGACAGGCGACATCCAACATCTGGGGCTGTCCATCCGTGTCTGTCCTACAGCACAACTCGCTCCAGGAAGGGGGAGGAGGGCGTGGTGGCCTGAAGAAGTCAGCCACAAGCCCTGACGACACGCACTGGGGAGAAAGGAAGGCAGGAGCAAGGAGCTCCTCATAGGGTTAACACAGCCCGGCGCACACAAAGGATGGATGAGAGCGAGGCGAATGGAGAAAACGGGTGTGCAAGGAATGGGGGGAAACACCTTCCACCCTTTTTTTGGCGTTAGGGGGTACATTTACATTTCAGAGTAAACCGAGCTACAAATGAGGGTAGCTGGGAGTGTGTCCCTCCTTAGAAAGCTGATGAAAGAGCCTCCCAACGCCTTTGATGCGTGATGCACTTTGGAGCACGTTTTTAAATGTGCATCTGCGGTTTGTTCAGCCCGGGAACCCCAGCGGAGCTGCCGAGCGGCAGCGGAGGGGCGAGAGGGAAAGCCTTGCCTGGAGCTCTCCGGGCCTGGAACGGAGCAGCACCAAGCAAAACCCGGAGTGGATCTTGGGAAGCGAAGCGGCAATGCTTGGGCGCCTTGCGCCCTGGCCCTTTACACAAACTCATCGCGGGGCTGGGGCTTGGAGAGGCCCACCATTTGAGCACACCATCCCGAGGGCTTGCCAGTGGTGGGAACCTAGGAGGGGCCGAACATGCTGTTCGGAATAATTTAGGAGGGGTGATATTCTTCCTGCTTGGTAGTGTGAAATCACTTATTTAAGGCTTCCTTTCAGGCTCGGGTTTGCAGATAATCCCCCTTTCTAAGCAGCCGAACTCATGAATGTTGATCTTGCAAATCAAGCTGACACTAGCAGCTTTTGTCCACCGGGGCATACATCAAGGCCTGCCTTCTCCCCAGCACGTTTCCCCTCTCATCGGAATGCGCGTCCCAGTCTCCCGGGTTCCTGAAAGGCGCGCTCCGCCCCAAAAAGACCTGGGGTCTCCAGCAACAATTGAGGGGCTTGTCTGCCAAGTGCCTGCCAAGCGCACTCGGGGCCCAACTTGGAGCGTCCTGTTCAGGGCCCCAAGAGAAGTCCTCAAGAAAAATGGCCCCGGCAGGAGGAGGTCAACCGATGACGGGGTCCCCGGGGTTTTAGATCCACACCGCGGGGGGCGGGCTTAGGTATTCGTCCTTAAACACACATGCAAGCCTAGCCCGGACAAAACCCCAGCTCCCAGAAAGGAAGCAATGAAACAATCGCATTTATGTGACAAGTGGACTGAGAGGAGGCAAAGCCAGCCAGGATATATGGATCTGAAATAATGAGATCAGATGGGGGAGGGCAGATGTCAGCTGTATCCACAGAAGCCATCAATAAAGGAGCCTTTGCTCAAAGCAAGGCAGATCTTTGGGTTTAGAGGAGATTCGGTGGTAACTGTGGGACATGGTGCGGCAGGATGCTCTTTTATAATGCCAACGAACTTACATTTTATAAAGTATGCTAGGCTCCAGGGAAATAGGTGCTAACTGCAGACCAAATATGTATTTGAGTGTTTTATGATTAATGTGACTGCTGAATGAACTAAGAATACAGACACCCACACCCTCACTCTTAGGACTCCAGACTCATGAATAAAGATATTCGTGCTTAATTTAAACCTTATTATGATGCAGTTTCCAAACTGGTCTCTCTCTATATAGCTGAGGCAATCATTCTGCTTCATAAATGCATGGTTTCCCTGCATGATTTCTCACCATTTGGTGAAGAGCCTTTCAGAGTTCAGGTAGGGCTGTAGGAAGGGTATGTTCATACATATGGTTTTTGTTTCTTGGGTTGGTTTGTTTGTTTGTTTTAATCGTCTTGATTGCTTGTTACAGAACGAATAATGGAGGTGGTCAGGATTCTTCCTGGCATGGTAATATTTCCTGCCTCCCTCCCCACCCCCAGTCCCCCAATTCACAAATCTCCCCCCACTCAGTGAAATGAAGCCCCTGTAGCAGTTGGAGGCTGTAGATAAGTTCTCTGCCTGGAGGTCCCAGCAAACAAGAGCACTGATTCTTGGCATTTCTTAACCAACTTTGACCTTGTTTCTGTTACTTGTGCACCATGGAGTACACAAGAGAGGAAACCCTAAAGGATGGCTGAAGTTGGGTTTTGTGAAGAGGAAGACGGGTGCTCAGAGTGACCATTTCTCAGAAGAGAGAGACTGAGTTAGGGCACTGTCGGTGGGAAGAATCTTTCCTCTAGGCACCGTTCACCATTTTCACATCACCTCTGCTCTCCAAGCCTTGAGTCCAGCAGTCAACAAAACAAAACAAATTAACTGCTTTCCTTTTGTGGGAAGAATTCGAGGAACAATTCCATTACCATCCAAGAAACGAATCAATCTTGTTTTTGCTTGGGATTCTTGGCTGCATACTTTCTTGGATCTTGGTGATTTCCAGGTCTTGGCTTTGGCAGTGTCCAGCTTGTGGTGGGCATAGGTGGTTTTCATCTGCACATTCTCCTTTCTCTCTGTCTCCCTGACTCCATGTGGCTCTGGTGGGGCAGGTCACGTGACCATTTGGGCACGTGGCCAGACCAGTTCTATCCAGTCTTCTGAGAACTGGGGTCTTCAGGGGGAGACCCAGAGCAGAGGAAATTGAGCACGTCTGATGAGCATACCCTATGGAAAGGGTGCCTCAGGTCATGATCGCTGGAGTTCTTCTGTACCTTCCAAAGTCTATTGCTCAGCTCTTCTCCATTCTGGGACTGTTCGACTTCCCCCTCAAGATAAATATATTGATATATAAGTCATAAGGAAAACAAGTTTAGAAACCAGTTTTTTTCCATGAAATAAAATTTACATCCAGAAAAGCACTTACCAATGGATTACAAATAACACTAAAGCGAGCACCCCTGTATGTGATTGCCGTGTAGGTCAAGCAGTAGGATATTACTCATATGCTTGGACTCCCTCACCTCTGCCACAGCATGCCCTTTCCTGACGATGACAACCACCTTGCTCTTCCCTAACCACTATGCTGACATTCATGATAATCATTTCGTTGCTTCATTTTTTTTGTTTTATGGCCTATATGTGCATTCCTATGCATTATTGTTTAATTTGGCCTGTTTTTGAAATTTATGTGAAAGGAGTCATTTTGTCTTTGCTTACCATTATGTTGGTGAGAGTCCCCCATGTTATGCAGAGAAATAGTTTATCAGTTTTATTACCATGTGGTAGTGCGTTTGTGAATGTTCCACAATTACTTATCCATTCTCTCCCGAATGAGCATTTGCATTCTTTCCAGGGGGCTATTACAGATAGTGCTGCTGTGAGCATCATCGTGTGTTCCAACAACACGTGAGCACATTTCTCAGGAGGAAATCTCTGGGAGTGGAATTACTGGGTCATAGGGTATGTGTATCTTCATCTTTACTAGGTAATGCTGTCTTTCCAAAGTCACTGAACTAGTTTTGCATTCCCACTATCACTAGACCAGAGACCCTATCATCCTGCATCTCTCCAGAACTTGGTACTACCAGCTGTTTAAACTTTGCCCATCTAGTGTGACTTTATTTTTATTACAATTCCCTGATGACTGATGAGGTGTGCATCTTTCCCAATCTTCATTGGCCACTTCATTTCCAAAAACTAATTACTATTTCACATACACGTGCAGGTACACACACATATGTATAAATGTGTATATGAATGGTTCACATTCTTTTAAGTGATCAAAACAGTATCAAGTTTTAGGGTTCTGTTCAACCATCAAATTCAAGGACAATGGTTGTTTTTCTGGCATCCAACTTTTATTGCAGGATGCATTTGTTTATATTTACCTCAAGAGACCTCATTTTTTAAGTTTGAGGAGCTAGTCAGGAAGTCCTACTCTTGAAATTATTTCCTCTCAATTTTCATTTGAAGATCTCGCTTTACTAAAACCTGGTATTAATCCCTGCTCTTGGTAATGACTATTAGCTTTATGTCTACTAAATAGTTCCCATTTTAACCATAGATGCTAGCATAAAACTGAGTCACTACCCTTTAAATAGGAGGACTGCAACGAAATGGGACCTGTGGGATTAGTCCTTGACCTGGTGGATTTGTCCGTTCATATCCAGAAGAGGCAATTTGACTCTCTTATTTTATAACAAAAATGGAGTATCACTCAGCCCTTCCCAGGTACAACCAAAGATGCCTTTACAAACTGTATGTCGATAGTCAGCAAACTTCCTTCTTTCTCTTTACTCACCACCAGTTTTGTTTCTCTGCTCTCCTTCTCTTTGATCGATAAAAGAGAAAGGAGGGAATGTAAGACCAGAGAGTGATAAAAACAAAAAGAACAAAACCACAAAACCTCTGGGTGCTGAATTATTGGGCTGTGGTTTTGGATTCTGTCCTAGCCTCAGGAAGTATCTAGAACAGGGATAGCAAATAGTTTCACACCAGACATCAACTCCAGTGGATGGAAGAAAGTCCAAGTCAGACCTGGGCTCTGTGGGGGAGAATGTCCCATTGCTTGAGTCATCTCTGCTATAGTTTGGGGTGGAGAGAGGGAGGACTTACATCACCTGTAGTACAGAGCATTGGTCCCCAAACTTGGCTGCCTTTGAGACTCATCTGGGGGGTTTTTACATGAACCAGCCTGGGTCCTGTCCAAGACCAATTACATCAGAAACTCTGGGAGTGGCCCGGGCATCAGTATCTTTTAAACTCCCAGGGAGATTCCAGTGTGCAGCCAAGTTTGAGAACCGTGGATCTGGAGCAGTGTTTCTTTTCTTTTCTTTTTTTTTTTTTTAAAGATTTTATTTATTTAATTGACAGAGAGAGAGACACAGCGAGAGAGGGAACACAAGCAGGGGGAGTCGGGGAGGGAGAAGCAGGCTTCCCGCCGAGCAGGGAGCCCGATGCGGGGCTCGATCCCAGGATCCCGGGATCATGACCTGAGCCGAAGGCAGACGCTCAACCAGCTGAGCCACCCAGGCGCCCCTGGAGCAGTGTTTCTTAACCTCTTTTTTGTTGTTGTTCATCCTCACTCCCCACCGAAGGTGGTGATTATCTTTTTAAGATGATTCCCCCCCCCCCCAGTTGCCCTCCCTCCCAGGGAATGTTAATACTAGGGTTGTGTTTGTGTACTTGTTGTGTATCTGTGCTTTATACATAGAAAGGGTAAGATTTTGTCACCCCTCCCGCCCCAAGAACCAATTTTTGCCCCCTTGACAGCAGTATCGGCTCTGCGGAGAATGTGTGATCTTGAGAGTAAGAATTTGCTTTTCGGGAATTCTTTGTAATGACAAAAACATGACTTGGTAGCATTTGAGATTGGGGGGGTGCCAGCAAAAATGCCACGAGAAGCAGAGGAGTGGGGGTACGAAATCATGCATGGAGGCCACTGATCCACTTGGTTATGCTGTTAATAGTTTTCAGAAATAATTAAGCGATAATGTTAATTGAGCAGGGTGCTATCAGATGTGATGATCTCCTGCTGCTAGATAAGTACTGAGAAGTGGGAATGTTTACTTCTCTAGCACCAGAAACTGCTTCTAGAGCAAATAAATCCCAATAATACAGCAATCATTTCCATTTTCCATTATTACCAAAATTGATATTGTTTCTTCAGATGGAGTTTTGTGCCTTACAGAGCTGTCTGATCAGTTTACTGTTATTCACCCGCTTAATAAAAGTCTTAGCTTGAGTTTTAACTTAGGGGCATTTACTCATCTGTAACCTACATTGGTCTTTATCATTAGGTATTTTCACCTTTACAACTGATAAAATGTATTTCTTCAGATGCTCCCAATAAACACAAATGGAAAGACATAGAAGTAAGCTAAGGGACACAAGTTGAGAGCCAGGGACAGCCACCTTACCCTCTTCCATTTCCTTAAGTGCCCTCTCCTCTCCCCCACTGGGGCAGCTGACCCTGAGTCGGGTTGCTCTGGCACTTGGCCGTGTCATTTAATCCCTCTGTACCTTGGTGTCATCTCCCTTCTAAGGAATCGGGGTGGCGGGGGGCGGGGGGGAACCACACAGGCTTCCGGCAAGAATAAATACGTAAAGCTGCTCCATGAAAGTTGACAGGTGCTACCCGGATGAAGGAAAGCAATGATCCCATGCTCTTTAGTGAGTGTTTCTTAGTCACCTGTGTTCCCGTCCCTAACCTTAACCTGGGAGCCTAAAGATGAGTAAGACAATGACTCCACCCTCCATGAGCTCACACTGACAGACTCCCTGCCTTCCTGTTCTCCTGGCATGTGGATTCTTGTTCCCAAAAAAGATGAGGTAGGCAAGCCATCCGATGGGAAGCCAGTTCAGCATTCAGGCATGCTGAGTGTTGTAGGGAACAGAGGGTTTGCGGGGGGAGACCTGCCCTCCCGGGGTTCCAAATCACTGGCGCGTTCTCAGGGCTGCCGTGGGCGAGCGGGCTTGAGTCCCGTAAGGAGGCTCAGTTTGGTCTCAGTCAGATGCACCACGTTGAGCAGGGCTGCTCCTTAAGTGGAGCGCAAGCCCCTTGAGGGCAGCGGCCTGTGGGATCCTTAGGGGGTCCTGAGTCCCTAGATCGCAGCTCCCAACTACCTGCTACTGTTGGAGAGAAATGGTGTGTGATGGGTGTTGAACAGATAGTGAGACAGGCGGATCAGCAGACCCGCGGCCATCTTACTGCCAATGTCATTCTCTAAAAAACCGTATCACCTTAAACCCTTGTTTGAGATGACCAGTTCTCAGCGCTCCTCTGGTCTGTCTCCAGCCGATCCGGCCACAGTCCAGAGGAGCAGGGCTCGCCCTTCTCTGTCCAACATCTGCGGTGTTTCTTAGCTCTCTTGTTCTTACCCCTTCCTCCTTCTCTCAGAAGCCCCGTGCCCATGGCCTTGAGGACTCCAATGTAGTGACACAGAAATTAAATGCCAGGACGTTAAGCTGACCCTACTGTCAGAACCTCCCAGGCCCGAGAGAGCTGCTGATGTCCCAGCTGCTGGGACAGTTACCAGCCCCTGCTGTGGAGGGGAGAGAGCCCCTCAGGCCCACCGCCGGCTCAGCACTGAGTCTTCAGAGTGCCTCTGGGAGACCGAAGACGGAAAGCCAGATTCAGGAAGGGGGGGCAGCTGAAAGAGTGGCTTGATAAGGAGCCACATAAGTCACTGAGCCCCAGAGTAAATGGAGTTGGCTTCTGAGGCTCCCCAGACGGGGACTTCCTAATGAGGCCACCCATAGCCTTAAAGACACTTTGCACTTTTAAAAAGCGACATCCTTGTGTCGCGTGCTCCAAATATAAGGCATGCATTTCAGGACGCGTCGGTGGCAGGTCTCCCCAATCCCCAGTCCGTCTGTGGGAGCTCTTCAAGCCCCGTCCTGGTGCAGAGATGCCACAGGCCAGTTGGCTAGAGGCGGAGCCTTGAGCATGGGGAGAGGCCACCAGGAATCACAGCCTTGCTGCTGGCAGGAAGACCAGGGCATTTTTTTTTTAAAACTCCACACTTCAGCACCAGCAGCCTGTTTGCTATTCTCAGAGAAGGCCTCATGAAAGCTCAGCTTGTGTTAATTGGGTGCGAGCGCCAGCTCCCTGTGTCTCGGGACAAGAAGGTTGTGGCGCGGGTGTCCCCGTTGTTTCAGTTTAACTTACTTCATGTTCTTGAGGGAGTCGAGCAAATGACACCCAGTCCCCCGGAAAGGACACTGACAAGGCAGCTTCAACGGAGCTCCGAGAGTCTTCAGATGAGAGGGACTGGCCCCCATGTCCTCTACGTTTGGCTTTTCATAGATTCCCAGGGCATCAGGTGCAGGTCTGAAAAGGGCGGAGGCTTCCTTTCCCGATTTAATCATCAGTATCCCATTTTTATAACTTAGATAAATCTGGTACAGTCTTTCCAGCACTTAACGTTGGCTGTTGACCTAAAATACCCTCATAAATTGTTTTAGGAGATAAAAACCTCCTGGCGATGTTGTGAGTGTCTACGACGGGTCTCAGGAACACAGGATAGCTGCTATCTCCCCCCCTTCACCCCCCCATTTGAGGCATTGCCACCCCCTCCCTGCTCTTACGCCTAATGCTAGGACTCCCCACTAACCCTCCTCTGCGTCCTCAGGACTGGTCTTCTGACTTCTCCTCCCGCTGGGGACAGGGACAGTCATACCACTTCCCCAAGTCCTACCCCTTGTTTCAAGTAACAGTAGAGTCTGCAGCATTGGCACCTGAGTTTTGAAATGTTTACTTCCTGTGGTTGCCAAAAAATGTAACCTTGCTCCGCCCTTGTGAACATACGGGAATTTACGGAAACGACCCAGTTAATCACGACACGGGTCTTCCCCTGACATTCACGGTGGTAGCTCGCAGTTACTGCGAGACATGTCTGAACACAGCGGGGCATCAGAGTACGGAGCCTTTGGATAGAGAGGGTGGCTCCGGAGCGATTTTCCCCCCTGCATTTTTCAGACGGTCGGGATATTTTAATAAATATTTATTAATAGGAGTTTCTTGAAACAAAGTGTTTCCTGGCCCAGTAGGTTTGGGAGCCACCAAATACCAAATGTCCTGCTTGGAGGTTTCTTTCAGTGTAAAGTGCCATAGTAAATAAAGACTCTGAGAAGCCCCACAGTAAAGTAAAACATCCCTTACCTAGCGTTTTGCAAACACATTTGATCCCAGAACACTTTTTACCCTGAAAAAGCAGCATTGTAGGGGTCAGGGGATAGGACATTCTAACCAAGAAGAGATAGAGGTAAGTAAGCCTTGCTCATTGGAGCTCAACTCTGGAGTGGCCAAGGGCGTCCTGGACCTGCCCTTTAAGGGTGAGCATTTATTGGCTCGGCATCTGGCCCTGCACTTAATCCTTTACCCGAGCAGTTCATTGCCTGACCTCGTTCATTTTAATCCTGACAACAACCACACAGGTAGGTCCTGCACACACCCAACTTTATAACGAAAGAACAGAGGGATTAGGTAATCATCCCAATCATCCCACACGGTCTTTAATGAGTGGAAGAACAGATCCCGTCCTGGAGCCCAAGTATGCCTGTCACCAAGATCTTCGTCCTTCACTTGAAAGCCCTACCGCTTCCCTGTGGAAGTTTTGTGTCCTTGGACTGCCTCGGCAGAGATTTGAATAAGGACTAGTGTGGGTCAGGAAGATGGAAGTGGCCCCCAGGATGCTCTGGAATTGAATGTCTGCTGATATGACAGATTGGACCCAACCATTATCTCCGGGGATGGGGGCCAGGCTGAGATTCAGGCCTGTCATCCTTGTGTTTCCGTCCTGAGTTGATACTGCCCTTCTTCCGATTGGGGCAGAAGCAGCATTCCCAGCTGTGAGCCCCAGAAGGAAGACTTGTAATCACTCACGGCATTACTGTGTGCCAGGAATCGAGCTGGCGTCTAACTGCTCCCTGGTCCTCTTAAGTGGGGTCCCCTGATTGGCAGCATCAGCATCCTCTGGGTACTTAAAGCCAGACTCTTGGACCCCACTTCAGACCTCATGAATCAGAATCTCAGGATGGGTAAAACCCCCCAAAAAAAACTGTTTTAACAAGTCCTGCGGAGGATTCTTAAACACATGCTAGTCCAATCTCTCATTTTAGAGATGGTAAAACCATGTCCCAGGGTAGAGAGTTGAAGTGCTTTACTGAGTTCCTGCAAGTAAGTATTAGTCGAGTCAGGTGGAGGGGATGCCTTGGTTTTACCAGCCTAACTTCCATAGTCCCTTCTTTTGGTAGCAATCCCTAGATATTCCTTGGGGTGTCCTGCCTCATGCTCTTTATTCATGTGCTTTGGCTGGAGCGGACTCCATGCTCCCAGACTTCAAGGTGGGTGCCAGACACAGTCTGGTCAAACAGAGTACCACCAGCCTGGCCACAGATGCTTGGTTCAGGGATGGCCATGTGACTCAAGCCAAGCCTATGAGACTGGCTATGGGAATTTTACTGGAATCTCAGGAAAGAGACTCTTTCTTTCCACTGAGATTGATAGTGATAAGGATGAGGTATGAATGACCTGTGGACCATGAAGCCTACCCGAGAAGAAGTGCCTCTACCTACCCAGGCCCCTACCCAGGCCCCTACCCAGGAAGGTGCCTCTGGCCTCATTTGCCCCACTCTGGCCTCCAAAACCTCGATTTGAGCCATCAGCTAGGCTCCAGTTAGTCCAGGTACCTGCTTATACAGCCCTCAGAGAATATTGCTCACGAGTCTTTTGTGATGGCAGGCTTGCTGATAATGTGACCCCTCACTCTGGCTTGAGAATTACAGGGAGTTCACTCAATGTGATAATCGTCATTGAGTGCTAAAATTCAAAATGCAGACTCTGATGGGAATCTCTCAATCCTTCTTAACAAGGGAGTAGTTGTCATTCTTAACCAACGTGGCGAAGGTGACAGTTCTGGTCTGGACTCCCCCACTAAGTAGAAGTGTGGTTGATAGATGCTGCTGTGGAATGCCCTTAAACGTTCCTAGAACGGAAGCAATAGTTCGAGGCTTTTCTGTTAATCATTCTATAGCCAATATTGTGTGAATTACAAAAGGACTTCTAAATGTAAAACATCATCACTTGGAAATGAAAAGTTTCTTACTATTTCATTCCCGATGAGTAAATCGTCTGGACACAAGAGAGAGGTTCTCCCAGCCATGCCGTAAAACTGTAAGGATAACATTTATGGAGCATGACGTGCCAGGTACTGTGCTCACACTTCGGTAATAACATCTCATGAGTCTACACGGAACCCTAGGAGACACTCGTTATGAGAGCCAGCATCCTGTGAGCACCTACGCTGTGCCAGACACTGTTTTGTGCAGTAGACATACATTAGCTCTCTATCCCCACATCTTCAAACCCTGGCAATCTAACACAGAGGTCGTTCACTGCCTATGAGGTGCCGGTGTAGGTGAACAAAACTGGCAGGACATGAGACAAATGATCAACCTCCTTTTGGTCCCCTCTCCAGGCTCGTGAACTAACTACTTGCTGGGTTGGAATCCTCAGCAGTAAAATGGAGGCCAACATCCATCATCTCCAAAGTCTCTTTTGGCTCTATGGTCAATAGATAGAATGTGAATTTTTTTAATGTTCTTTCTTCACTGCCTCCAAAGCAGCGGGACCCCTGGGGTTCCTCTGTAAGTTTCAGAAGTGGTAACCTGGTTGGAAGGTGAAATTAGAAAACTTGAAACTCCAATTGCATGGCTGGCGGGCTATGTTTATATGGATTGTATGCTTATTCAATGTAGATTTTAGAGGCTAGAGGTTAATAGAAATGATTATAATGCCCTCTCCCAAAAGCTACCACTGGGTGTCTCCAGATATGGCTGTGAGAACACCCATTGTTTTGTTTTGGGGGTGGGGGAAGGGAAGAAATTCCTGCTCTTGGAAAACCTTCTTTGGATTTGGTCCGATACGGAGGGATTTTGCTCTCCTTAAATTTCGGAGGTCATCTCATCCTCCAGATAAGCCCCCAAAGATAGTGACAGCGAGTCTATACATAACAAAGGAAGGACCTATGCTTCAGCTCTGGGTCAAAATCATTTAGCTTAAAGGTATTTTCTATTGGTAATAAGATTTTAGACTTTATTTTAATCAGCAGGTTTTTCCTTTGGGCACAGTCTCAGATCTCTCTCTTATGAAGGTCATGTTATTGGGCTTATTTCCCCTACCAGGTCTTGGGAGAGAAAATAGAATTCTCTGGGAAAAAGCAGTCACTTAAGATAATAATTGATTGAGGGATGCCTGGGTGGCACAATCTGTTAAGCTTCTGACTCTTGGTTTTGGATCAGGTCATGATTTTAGGGTGGATGAGATCGAGCCCTGAGTCAGGCTCCATGTTCAGTGCGGAGTCTGCTTAAGACTCTCTCCCTCTCTGCTCCTTCCTGCCATGCATGCTCTCTCTCTCTCTCCAAAACAAATAAATAAATCTTAAAAAAAAAAAATAATTGATTGACTATTGCTCTGGATATGATTCACTAGGCTGAGCACCTTCTACATGAACTGCAGAGGTTATGAGAACGTAAACCATGTGTGGTTTTTCAAATTTGGTGGTCAAAGCAGGGTAGAAGTGGTCTAGCAGGGCACCAGCAGTCTTCAACTCGGCTTTGTTTGGTATTAATAATGTTCACAAACCACAGGATATGCAAACACAGCAGTCACTAAATGGTTTTTGCTTTGGGGCAAGTTGCTTCAATACCTGCAGCTACCACCATCTTCCTTACCCTCTAGCGGCTCAAAATAACTCTTTGGATTACTGTGTCAGTCCCTAGCAGACCTTCCAGTTCTTATTGCTGCCATTTCCCTAATACCTGTGGTATCAGGATTCTCTGGACTCATCTCTGAAACTATGAGCCTTCCCAGACAAATGATAGAAAAGGGAAGAACTGGGCAGAGAAGTAGCAAATATTTATTGACATCAGTAAAGTTTACAAAGTTTAGTGAAGAGAACCTTCTCTGGGGACTAATCACACTTATTTTCACTGGGTCTTTTGAATGTAGGTAAGTCACTTTCCTATGTTTCTATAAAATCAGGGAAATCTGACCTGCCCTGCGTCCTGAAGAGAGATGTTAGAATTACAACATTTTGAGTATTCTGGGATATTAATTTTTCTTTTGGAGGGCAATAGAAAGACTCAGTCGTCATCTACTTCTGCATAACCCACTTGGGTTTGGTTTGTGTGCTTGCAAGTCACAGAGTCTCTCCAGAAGGTTCCAGTTGAAAGGGTTTTCCTGTGAAAGGACTGGCCCAAAGGGGAACTCGAATCTCCTTGGTAATTCATAAGAGAAACTGTTCCCGTGGCCAAGTCCCCTAAAACCATGACTGGCGACAATCCATTCTAGACTCACGTCTGCCGGCACTAGGATCTCAGAGGCTGAGGGGCTCGTGCACAGATCTTCGCACGGTCATTCTAACATGAAGGAAACTCAGTATTATCTCATTTTCTGCTCCTCTTACCGTGACTTCTCAATTCTTTTCCTGCTTCCATTACACTTCCTCTGTCTCTGTCAAAGCGTCCACTTATTAATGGTTCTCATGCCTCAAGACATTGGCTTATTCAAAACTTCAGCTTCTTCATGATCCCCACTCTCCCTAGTGACATTTCAGCTTCTGCTTCTGCTCTCATTGTGTTCTTTCCATATTTTTCAGTTCAAATTCATGAATGAAAGAAAATTTAGTTGGGCCATCTAGTTCCTCTGTGGGTAGAACTTTTTAGTCCTAGGTCATTTTCTGCCTTGCATATACCTTGATCTGGGACCAGTTGCCAACTCCAGGTTCAAGCACTTTCATTCAGGTGGGAACATGGGACAGGGAGAGGGCTGGCTTCATATGGAACAGAATATGCTTTCTGGGTCGGCCTTGTACCTCCGGCTTTAACCTCACCTCACCTGGGCCACCAGAGGCACCAAGACAGAGGAGACTGCAAAGGAGGGTACCTGTGTGGGGGTCAGAGGAGCCCACTTAGAAAATGTGGAAATTCTGCTCAAAGCAAGGACCCTCCATGTCATGAAATATGTGCCATGTGCTGGCAATAAAAGAATACGATTCGGTCCTGCTCTAACAACATGAGTCATACTTCTTGAGGTTCAGACTAAGGACGAAGAAGAGGAGCTAGAGGTGGTGATTGTAAACTACTCTTTTCCAAAAGTTTGATGGTAAAGAGAAGAGGAGCTCTTCTCTTTGGCTGGTTGCAGTGTTTGCAGGAAGATTAATTTCCAGTGTGTGCATGAGAACAAAGGATGCCTGAATATGTTAGTGGATGACAGAGCCAAATGGAGAATGAGGTAAAATGGATGGTCTCCCCATGAGATTTGTTCATACATTCACACATTGATTTATTGATTAATCCCATATGCTTTACTATCCACTAGGCTTGGTGCTAGGCTCTGGAACAAGATAATGCAGAAAAAAAAAAAAAATCCATCCTTTCTGAACTCAAACCACTTGGAGGTGTGCTTCTGCCTTATGTTCACCTTCACTCAAAGCCAGGTTTTTCTAGCTTCATCACTGACAGTTTTGTGGGAAGGTCAGAGGAACTGATTTTGCAAGGTTTTCTGCCTTGGGCAAAGCCCACAAGAGCCTGGTGATTTGGCGCCCCCCAGGGGTACCCATTCAGCCCCAATTCCTGCTCAGTGATGGATTCCCGCCCCTGAGGGGCAGAGTGAGGCTAGCAGTTAAACTGTCCCGCCTTAATGACAGACTTCATCCTGTGCTCTGGACTTTTCTCATAATAAGGGGGCAGGGGGAGGGGAGGTTGTAGCCCCTAGAAGCTCTCCCTGGTGTTGCTGACATTGTGAGTCTTAGAGTCCTGACATGAGTGGAAACCTAATTCTGCGCTGCCCTAGTCCTGTGACAGTGGACAAGTGACTTTATATTTCCTCATCCGTGAAATGGGGCCAATGATATCTAGTTGAAATGCTTCTGTTAGAATAAAATTATGCAATGACTTAATGATGCATTTCCAAATGACCCACAGAACTCGTACAGACCTAGTTTCTCAGCCCCCAAAGTCTGGAGGGTCCTTGTAGTTTTCCGGAGTGAGGAGAGTTGAGGACAAGCCACACCCACTTCTAGGAAGCCAGTCCTCATCCTGAGAACTGGTACAGCCCTAGACAGACCGGAGTGACTCAGCACAGGGGGGTCCTTGGGTTGCCAGGTGTCAAGCAGTTCAAGTATGAAATCTAGGGTCCCCATGGTCTGTGGATCGCCAAAGTATGCTGATTGGCCAGCCTGCTCTCCAGACAGTGGGTTCAGTTCCCACGGATCTCAGCCCAGCCTGTTACGATCAGATAAGGATATAATGCTCTTATTGTTTTGTTTTTCTCTTAGTCTTTAATCATCAAGTGGAAGTCAAAAACTCACTGGGTTGGCAAGAAAGAAATGCCAGGCTTTGTAATCAGTCCCTTCCTGAAAATCAGGTCACGGTGTTTCAAAAGACAATTTTCTAAAGAAAGAGGTTTTTAGAAGAAAATGCCCAAACTTGCTGGCATTTTCACAAGGATATTATTGATCACCCGTGTCAATCCTCCTAAAGAACTGTTTGTCTTCCTTCTGCTATTGCTATTTGCAGTATGCCTTATCAAAGTGCGGGGCTGGGGTGACAGTGACCTATGTAATGAGGAAACCAAACAGGGCTTCAGAAGCATTCAGCCTCCCTTGGGGGAATTACATCATTGCTGAGACTTAGGGCCATCTGTAGGGAGATAGGCTGTCTTCTCTTAGGCACAGATACCTTCCATCATAAAAATCATAGAGTATGAGAGCTAAAAGAAACTCGAGGGCTTTTGTCCATCCAGCCCCTTCGTTTACAGATGTGGAAACTTAGCGCCAGGCAGGTGGAGTGACTGGCCCAGGGTCAGCCAGAAAGTGAAAGGATTAGAACTTGAACCCATGTTTTCTGACTCCCATGCATGAAGCCCTTTCCAACACATTTGCTTTAGTAGCTGATTCTGGGTGATGTGTTGAGCTTTGTAGGATGAAGGCAGAAGGAAGATCCCAGCCAGGGGCATCTACACAGAGGAGCTAGAGTTGGGGGAGGGAGGTAGCCAGTGGAGGTTGGTGGGTAGCACAGGGAAGTCAAAGAGAGACCCCTTTACCGCCCAGGGAGGGGGTATCAATCATCCGGGAAGAGCTGTCTGAGCTATGTATGGGCTCATAGAGAGCCCAGAAGGAGGGAGACTGTAGCTTCAGAACGTCACTTCTGGGAGGCTTTAAGACAAATTTCTGATCAATGCCACCGTGGAAATCAGAAGAGAGTAAGGACAGTGAACCTGTTTGTCTGGTTCGCTCCTGTGGCCCCAGCACCTGGTATAGTCATTCATTTGTTCATGACATTTATGGGATGTGCGCTGTGGGCCAGGCTTGCACTAGATGCTAGGGAGAAAACGAGGAGCAGATATTGCCATTGGCTTAGTCCTTGTGGAGATTATAGTGTAGTGGCAGAGACAGAAAATAAATTGTCAAACAAGTAAGTGTACAATTATATGGTGACAAAACTATGCATTTCTACACATACATCATTTATGTGTATGTACATGTATTGAAAAAGCGAGAAGAGAATACATACTAAACTTAAGAGTGGGAAGGGGGTTGGGGACCTCCTGCTTTAAGTGAATTATAGGAATTTTTGAAAAACAAAAATGTTCTCATGACATGGAAATCAAAATAGTGGTCATTACCCTTGGAAGGAGGTGTGGTCTTTGGAAAGGGAGGCTTCTAGGATGCTGGAATGATCTGTTTCTTGACCTTGAGCACGCATGAAAAATCATGAAGCTGAACTTCAAGTATGGCTTTACTGTTTGTGTTGCATTTCTGTAAAAGGTTTACCCAAAGTGCATTCATGTCTTTTGCTGTTAATATAAAAATGTTTAAATTGCTACCATGTGAAATGCTACAACTGTCCAGGATCGTGAGCACATATCGTAGGTCAGCAGTGGAATCTCACCTTGATAGGGGAATCAAGGAAAGCTTTCTGAGGATGTGAGTTTTGAACTGAGATCTCAAGGATGAACAGGAGGTTTTGTGTGAAGAAGAGGGGGTATCGTTACAAACAGGAGGAGCCGTGGGTGCAAATGCCCTGTGGCAGGAGGGAACCTGGTGTAAATGAGGAATTGAATCAACGTGGGTTAGATAGAAGGGTAGAAAGTAAGAGAGATGAGAGATGAGAGATGAGAAGAGGCTGGAGAAATGGGTAGGGCCAGATCAGGCAGGGTCCTGTTAGATCACTGTGCTAAAGATTTTGGTGTTGCTCTTGAGTACCACGGTCAGCCACAGAAGTGTGTTGAGTAGAAGGTGCTATGACCAGGTGTGTATTTCAAAATGATCGTTCTGGCTTCTGTCAGGAGGACGGATGAGAGGCAGGCATGAGGAGAGCGAGCTTCTATGTGTAGTAGATCGAGGTGTTGGTGATGGATGAGAAGGCAAAGCAAATTCAAGTGGGAGACTCAAGAGGCATTCAACAGCAACGTCATTAGGACTCAGTGATGAAGCCTCAAGGTTGGTTCCTAGTGACTCCTGAGAGCACTGGCATGGGGCTGGCATGCAGTAAATGTGCACCACATGTCATTGAAACTAGTAAGTGCTCCTGGCCTATGTTGTTGCAGTTCCAAATGATGCTTTGGAGCCTGGGTAGTGCTCAAATGTATTTGTCAGCTTACACTTCACCCAAAAAACTCCTTTGGGAAATCTGGCATTGCTTTCATTCTGGAATGTTCTACCATGTAGGTTAATAGGATTTTTGTCAGAGACTAAGCCCACATTAAATTAGAATACAAAGCTGTAGAGTGAAACCACACCTTTTAGTTTTATTTCTGTTCATGTTGGCACTCTCAGCTCCCATTTTGACATCAGATTAGAAGCCAGGCAGCCTGTGGCTGATGGGATTCTCAGGACGCGAAAGAGAAGCTGGGTGAGAATGTTTCCAGGATCTCATGGAAATCTCAGTGTTCCAGAGAGCTGGCTTCGGGGAAGGAGCCAGAGTGGGGCCACCAGCCTGCAGGGGGCGTGACAGTAGCTGTGGTGAGAAGAAATGGCAGCAGGGTGAGTGGTTGAAGAGAGTAGACGGTGTAAGCTAGATGTCTCCAAATTCTCTAGGCTTTGAGGTCATGCTTCCTCCCCTGTAATCCTCCAGTGGCATGAATCCGATGCCTCATCTCACTTGACCTCTGACAGTCCAATTTTCCCCCCTAAATTCCTTACTCAAAGTATTTCTGGGACTCTGTGATAATGAACCCCAATGCCACACACCTGTCCCATTTGCCTGTTGCCAAAGCCTTGGCTACTTCTCAGACCTTTGCTACAGGTTCACATTATACAAGTTCAAGGACTGCCATCCACATTGCATTGATTGGGAACTGTACCCCGTACCTGAACTCAAGCAGTGCTCAGCTATGTGGCCATTTGCAGTGCCCTTTTCCCAAGTCTGCGTCTTCATTCTTAACACATTCCTTCTCCAAAGCACAGAAAATAGTGGGCTCTAATGTTTTGAAAGATCTGTACACTAGGGAATAACTGGAGGAATCACACGTGGAAAGGAAATCTTCAAATGAGACGTGAGATGTGATAGGTTCGGTGTCTTTGCCCCAGGATTGTCGGCCAGGCCTCTCTCTCTCTCTGCTCAGAGCTAGGCCGGCTACCATGTTGCAGAGGCCAGCTCATCTTCATCGTCCTCCAGCGGGAGCACCGTACCTGTCCCTCTCCCACTCAGAGTCCAAATCTCTGAGCTCTGCAGATAGAGGAATAAAAAGGAAGGAAACTTTTGGTTTCTGGTTCAGCATGTAAGGAGATTGGAAGTCACACTCTATCCTAACAAGTGAAAAGCTGAAAAGTCAACTCTACTTATATCTGGGACAGAAGTGTGGTCACAGGGAAAATTGCTGCCTCCAGACTGGAGAGATAGACAAGCAAGCACAGAGAATTACAATGTAGAGAAGTTGAGGCACAGGGCATTCCTTGGCCTGGCTAAACCTGAGCTATAGTTGAAAAATTGCCAGAGGCTCGGGGTAGACAAGTCTGAGAGTCAAAAACTTCAGGGGGCTCCCAGTCACAGGCCGGGTCCCACACTTCTGCGAGTTTAACCTCCAGGACCTTGAACAGACTCTCACAGTGAGGATCAGAGAAAAACTGTCGTGCTTCTGGCGGGGGAGGGAAAAGAAGCCATCTTTTAAATACAGCATAGCCTTCTGTTCTTCTCAATAAGGCCAGCCCTCGGGAGAAACTAACCAGACCCTAACTCGCTAGGGTTTTTATCAAAGCCTCATTTACCTGGGGGAAGGGGGATACCCAACTCCACGCCCTACCATGGCCATCCTGTCCCACTCGGGGTTTGGAGGGGGTTACTGGGGTGCTGTCATGAAGTTCAAGGTCCAGAGGGACAGGCTCAGTAAAAGAGAGAGGATTAATCAAATGCTTTTTCTCCCCTTACACCTTACCCCACCACATTACTAAAACTCTCTTTACAGCAGTTCCTTTTATCTAATGTATCATGTCTGGCTGTCAAGCTACTAAAAGGCAAAAACACAGTTTGAAAGGACAGCAAGCATCAGAAACAGGCTGAGATAGAGCAGGATGTTGGAATTCTCAGACTGGGAACTTAAAACAACTATGATTAATATACTGAGGGCTTTAATGGATAAAGTAGACAGCATGCATGAACAGATGGATGATACAGCGGAGAGATAGAAATTCTAAGAAAAAAATGGAAAAGAAGTGCTAATAATAAAAAACACTGACAGAAAGGAAGAATTCCTTTGGTGGGTTCAATAGTAGATTGGACATGGCCAAAAAAAAAAAAAAAAAAAAAATCACTGAGTGTGAGTTTTTCAACAGAAACTTCCCAAACTGAAAAGCAAAGAAAAAAGAGCCTGAACACACACACACACAGAACTGTGGGACAATTAAAAAGGTGTATAACATACGTGTAATGGGAATACCAGAAAGGAAAAAGGGGAAAGAAAGGAACAGAAGCAGTTTTTGAAGGAGTAATGACTAAGAATTTGCCCAAATTAATGTCAGACACTGAAACACTGATACAGGAAACTCAGAGAACACCAAGTGGGATAAATGAAAACAACTACAAACACCTAAACATATTATAGTCAGATTGCAAAAAAATGGAAGGTAAAGGAACATCTTGAAAAAAGCCAGATTTAAACAAAAACACAACAAAAACCAACAACCTTACCTATAGAGGAGCAAGGATAAGAATTACATCTGACTTCTCAGAAACATGAAAATGTTAAGAGGAGAAAGCCACCAACCTAGAATTCTATACCTTGTGAAATTATCCTCAAAGGTGAAGGAGAATTAAAGACTTTCTCAGACAAACAATAATTAAAGGAGTAGGGTTGCCTTGCAAGAAATGTTAAAAGAAGTTCTTTAGAGAAAAAGAAAATGATATAGTTCAGAAACTTGGATCTACCTAAAGAAAGGGAGGAAGGGGAGAAGGCGCAAAGGAAGGTAAAATAAAAACTTTTATTTTTCATCATCTTAGTTGATCTAACCAATAACAGTTTATTCAAAATAATAGTAATACTGTATTCAGCTGTTCATATATATGTGTTGGAACATACATCACTTACATATACAAATACCTATGTGCTCATATGGCTTATATGTACTTATATACAGTATAGTATTATTTAAATGTGAACTTGGATTAGTTGTAAATACATATTGCAAACTCTAGGGCAACAAATTTTATTTTTTTACTTTATTTATTTATTTATTAAATTCAATTAGCCAACATACAGTACATTATTGGTTTCAGATGCAGAGTTCAGTAATTCATCAGTTGTGTATAACACCCAGTGCTCGTCACATCACATGCCCTCCTTAATGCCCATCACCCAATTACCCCATCCACCCAACCACCTCCCCTCCAGCACCCCGCAGTTTGTCTCCTGTAGTTACCAGTCTCTCATGGCTTTTCTCCCTCTCTGATGATTTTTCATTCAGTTTTCCCTCCCTTCCCCTATGATCCTCTGCGCTGTTTCTTATATTCTACGTGAGTGAAACCATAAGATAATTGTCTTTCTCTGACTGACTTATTTCACTCAGCATAATACCCTCAGTTCCATCCATGGCAAAGTAAATGGTAGGTATTCGTCCTTTCTGATGGCTGAGTAATATTCCATTGTGTATATATACCACATCTTTATCCATCCGTCTGTCCATGGGCATCTTGGCTCTGGACATAGTTTGGCTACTGTGGACATTAGTGCTATAAACGTTGGGGTGCAGATGCCCTTTCAGATCAATACATTTGTATCTTTGGGGTAAATACCTAGTAGTGCAATTACTGGGTTGTAGGATAGCTTTATTTTTAACTTCTCGAGGAGCCCCCGTACTGTTTCCCAGAGCGGCTGTACCAGCTTGCATTCCCACCAACAGTGTAGGAGGGTTCCCCTTTCTCTGCATCCTCGCCAACATTTATTGTTTCCTGTCTTATTAATTTTAGCCATTCTGATTGGTGTAAGGTGGTATCTCACTGTGGTTTTGATTTGTATTGAGCGATGTGGAGCATTTTCTGATGCTGAGCGATGTGGAGCATTTTCTCATGTGTCTGTTGGCCATTTGGATGTCTTCTTTGGAGAAATATCTGTTCATGTCTTCTGCCCATTTCTTGACTGGATTATTCTTTGGGTGGTGAGTTTCATAAGTTCTTTATGGATCTTGGATATTAGCCCTTTATCTGATACATCATTTGCAAATATCTTCTCCCATTTCATAGGTTGCCTTTTAGTTTTGTTGATTGTTTCCTTCGTTGTGCAGAGCTTTTTATCTTGATGAAGTCCCAGTAGTTCATTTTTGCTTTTGTTGCCCTTGCCTTTGGAGTTGTGGCTAGCAAGAAGTTGCTGTGGCTGAGATTGAAGAGGTTGCTGCCCATGTTCTCCTCAAGGATTTTGATGGATTCCTGTCTCACATTTAGGTCTTTCCTCCATTTTGCGTTTATCTTTGTGTATGGTGTAAGAAAATGGTCCAGTTTCATTCTTCTACATGTGGCTGTTCCAATTTTCCCAACACCATTTGTTGAAGAGACTATGCTCCCCATAGCGATCTACACATTCAATGCCATTACTATCAAAACACCATCAACACTTTTCACAGAGCTAGAACAAATAATCCTAAAATTTGTATGGAACCGTAAAAGACCCTGAATAGCCAGAGGAATGTTGAAAAAGAAAACCAAAGCTGGTGGCATCACAATGCCAGACTTCAAGCTATATTACAAAGCTGTAATCATCAAAACAGTATGGTACTGGCACAAAAACAGACACATAGATCAATGGAATGGAATAAAGAATCCAGAAATAGACTCTCAACTCTATGGTCAACTAATCTTCAACAAAGCAGGAAAGAATATCCAATGGAAATAGGGCAAATAATTTTAAAAATAAAAAATAATAACAAACAGCTAAGAAAGGAGAGACAATAGAAACATTTAAATTGCTCAATTAAAAACACAAAAGGCAGGGGTCCCTGGGCAGTGAAGTCAGTTAAGGCTCTTGATTTCGCCTTAGGTCGTCATTTGAGGATTGTGAGACCCAGCCCCACTTCAGGCTCTGTGCTCAGCTCGTAGTCTGCTTGAGATTCTCTCTCTTTCCCTCTCTCTCTGCCCCTTCCCCCTCTCATAAATAAATAAATCTTAAAAAACAACAACAACAACAGAAAACAGAAAAAGAACAGAAGACAAACATAGAAACAAAGAACAGGGGCAACAAATAGAAAACAGTAGGAAATATGGAAGATATTAACCCAACTATATCAGTAATTAATTTAAAGGTCAGTGGTCTAAATATGCCAGTTGAAACCAATTGTCAGAGAGCACCCAGACCCAGCTTTTTGTTGTCTACAAGAAACCCACTTGAGATATAAAGACACATATAGATTAAAAGTAAATGGAGGAATAAAGATCTATCATGCTGATACCAACTGAATTGGGAGTAGCTATATTAATTTGAGAGTAGACTTCTGAGCAAGGAAGTTTATCAGGGAAAAAGAGGGCCATTATATAATGAGAAAGAGATAAATTCTCCAAGACAGAACAATCCTTAGTACGTATACACCTAACAGCAGAGCAGTAAACTATGTGGGGCAAGAACTGATAGAACTATAGGGGGAAATACATGAATTCATTATTATAGTTGAGGACTTCAACACCTCTCTATCAAAAATGGACAGATCTAGCAAGCAGCAAATCAGTAATGAGGCAGTTGAACTCAATAGCACTCTCAGTGAACTGGATGTAATTGACCTTTGTCGACTGCCTCATCCAGCATCATCAGAAAACACGTGCTTCTCAAGTTCACATGGAACTTTCACTAAGACTGAACACAGTCTGGGCCATAAAATACATCTTAACAAATTGAAAAGAATAGAAATCATTCAGTGTCTCCATTCCGACCATAATGGAATTAAACTAAAAATCAATAGCACAAAGGTAGCTGGAAAATCCCCCAAATACTTGCAGATTAAACAATAAACTTCTAAATAACACACGAGTCAAAGAAATCTCAAGAGAAATTTAAAAACATTTTGAACTAAATGAAAATAAAAACACAACTTAGCAAAATTTGTAGCACAAGGCAGAACAATGCCTAAAAGGAAATATATAGAACTGAATGCACACATTAGGAAAAAAAGTGAAATCAATAACCAAAATTCCACCTTAAGTAGAAAAAGCCAAGCAAATTAAGTCCAAATTAAGAAAAAGCATAAATTGATGAAATCGAAAGCAAGAAATCAATAGAGAAAAATCATTAAAACCGGGGCGCCTGGGTGGCTCAGTTGGTTAAGCGACTGCCTTCGGCTCAGGTCATGATCCTGGAGTCCCGGGATCGAGTCCCACATCGGGATCCCTGCTCAGCAGGGAGTCTGCTTCTCCCTCTGACCCTCTTCCCTCTCATGCTCTCTATCTCTCATTCTCTCTCTCTCTCAAATTAATAAATAAAATCCTAAAAAAAAATCATTAAAACCAAAAGTTGGTTCTTTGAAAATATAAGTAAAATTGATTAGCCTCTAGCCAGACTAAGAAAAAAAGAGAGAGGACATAAATTACTAATATTAGAAATGGAAGAGGAGGCATCACTATAGATCCCTTGGTCATTAAAAGATTAATAAAGAAATACTATGAAAACTCTATCCCTAAATGTATAACCTAGATGAAATGGATCAATACCTTAAAGGATACAATCTGCTGAAACTCATATAAGAAGAAATAGACAATTGGAATGGCCTTTATCTGATTATGTATATATAATACATATATATTTTATATATATATATATATACACACACACACATATAATTAATTGAATTAATAATTATCCAAAACAAAGCATCAGGCCCAAATAGATTCCCTGGTGAATTCTACCAAACATTTAGGAAGTTATTATACCAATTCTCTACAATCTTTTTCAGAAGATAGAAGAAGAAATAATACTTGCTAACATACTCTTTGAGACCAACATTACCCTAATATCAAAACCAAAGACATGACAAGAAAAGTACAGATCAATAGCTCTCATGAATATAAGTACAGAAATTCTATACAAAATATTAGCAATCTGAATCCAACAGGCATCACAACCTGTGTGCAAGGCTGCCTCAATATTCAAATGCTAATTAATGTTAAACCACCACATCAACTGACTGATGAAGAAAAATCACATGATAATTTCAATACAGAAAAAAGCGTTTGACAGAATGCAACACACATTCATGATAAAATTTTTTCAGCAAACTAGGAATAGAGAGGAACTTCCTTGACTTGATAATGAACATCTAAACAAAAGCTACAGCTAGCATCCTATTTAATGGTGATACACTCAAAGCTTTCCCACTAAGATCAGGAACAAGCCCAGAAAGTCACCTCTTACCACTCCTTTGAACATCATACTGGAAGGCCTAGCTAATCCAATAAAAAGGAAAAGAAAATGTTGGGAAGGAAAAAATAAAACTGTATTTGTTTGCAGGTCATGTGACTATCTATATAAAAAACACAAAAGAATTGATAACCAAAAATGGAACTAATAAGCAGCTATAGCAAGGTTGTGGTATATAAAATTAATATACAAAAGTCAATCCTTTTTCTATGCACCAGCAATAAACAGAATTTGAAATTAAAAACAGAGTACCATTTCCATTAACAACCCCCCCCCAAATGAAATACTTAGGTATAAATCTAATGAGAATGTGTACAAGATCTATATTGAGGAGAACTCCACAACTCTGACGAAAGGAAACAGAAGAACCAAATAAATGGAGGAATATTCCCTTTTCATTGATAGGAAGATTCAATATTGTGAAGATGTCTGCTCTTCTCAACTTGACCTATAGATTCAATGCAATACCAATCAAAAGCTAGCAAGTTATTTTGTGAATATAGAACAGGCTGATTCTAAAATTTATATGCAGAAGCAAAATATCCAGAATAGCCAACACAGTATTTGAAGGAAAGAGCAAAGTTGGTGAACTGACACTATCTGACCTCAGGACTTATAATAAAGCTACAGTAATCAAGACAGCATGGTATTGGTAAAAGGATAGACAAACAGATAAATAGAGCAGAATAGAGAGCCCAAAAATGGATACCCATAAATAGTCAGCTGATTTTTTAACATTTGAGCAAGGTCATACAGTGGAGAAAAGATGGTCTTTTGAACAAGCCATCCTGGAACAACTGGACATCCACATGCAAAAAAAAAAAAATAAATGAATCTAGACACAGACCTTATACCCTTATAAAAATTAACTCAAAATGGATCATAAACCTAAATGTAGAATGCAAATCTGTAAAACTCCTAGAAGATAACAAAGAGAGAAAATCTAGATAATCTTGGGTTTGGTGGGGGGTTTTTATAAACAACGCCAAGGATGTGATCCATGAAAGAAATAATTGAGAAGCTGGACTTTGTTAAAATTAAAACTTTCTGTTCTGTGAAAGATCATGCCAAGATATGGGAAGACAAGCCATAGACTGGGAGAAAATGTTTACAAAAGACAGTTCCAATAAAGGACCTAAAAAAAAAATGAAGAATTCTTACATCTCAAGAAAAGAAAACAACCTGATTAAAAATAGGCAGAAGTCCTTAATAGACACACCACCAAAGAAGATAAACAAATGGCAAATAAACATAGGAAAAGATGCCTCACATCATGTGTCCTTAGGGAAATACAACATAAAACAACAGTGAGATACTACTACACAACTATTAGAATGGCCAAAATCCAGAACACTGCCAGCATCAAATGCTGACAAGGATATGGAGCAACAGGAACCCTCATTCATTGCTGATGGGAATGCAAAATGGTACAGCCACTTTGGAAGACAGCTTAACATTTTCTTTTAAAACTGAACATACTCTTACCATGTGATCCAGCAGTTGGGCTCCTGGGTATTTACCCAAAGGAGTTGAAAACTTATGTCCACACAGATGTTAATAGCTACTTCATTCATAGTTGCCAAAACTTGGAAGCAACTTAAATGTTCTTTAGTAGGTGAATGGATAAATAAACTGTGGTACATTCAGCACTTCATTCAGTGCTAAAAAAGAAATGAGCTGTCCAGCCATAAAAGGACGTGGAAGAAACGTAAATGCGTATTACTAAGTGAAAGAAGCCAACCTGAAAAGGTTCCATACTGTATGATTCCAATTCTATGACTATATGCTTTCCTGGAAAAAGTAAAACTCTGGAGAGAGTAAAATGGCCAGTGGTTGCCAGGGGAAATAGGGGAGGGAGGGAAGAATAGACAAAGCATGGAGGATTTCTAGGGCAGCGAAGCTATTCTGTATGATGCTATAATGGTGGATACATGCCATTATGCATGTATCAAAACCCATAGGATGTACAACATCAAGAGTGAGCCCTAATGTAAACTATGGACTTTGGGTAATGATGATGGGCCAGTGTAGGTTCATCAGTGAGAGCAAATCTAGCACTCTGGTTGCAGATGGAGATAATGAGGAAGGCTGTGTGGGGGTGGGGTGGGGAGTATATGGGAAATCTCTGTATCCCCTGCTCAGTTTTGCTGTGAACCCAAAACTGCTCTAAAACATAGTCTATTTTTTGTAAAGTAAAGGGAGTATATTTCAGAGCTTAGTTCTGCCCATAGACAGTGAACAGTGACCTCCAGTCTCAAACTGTGTCATCACGATGATTTTAGTTTTGCAAGACTTAAAAGGCTCAAAATGTGATCTTCCCCATCCCTTCCATTCCCTACCAAAGTCACCATAGCCCCCACCTCCAAGATGAATTTAAGACTTGACTTCTAGAAAAAGAGCCTGCTTAAAGTTTGAAAATAGTGGTTTCTCACCTACCTCTGGTTATCAAGCTATTGAAAAATGACTGGTGTGCTAACTTAGCTAGAGCATCCCAATCCCCAGTTGGGAGCAGTGGCTGGAAGACTCGAGGTGACTAGAGTAAGTGAGGCCTAACCCACTCCCTCCAAGAGTCCTCACTGCAGAAAGACAGAACCATCTAGATGACTCTTCTGCCCTATTGGCCTAGGGGCCTCAGTACAGGACACTGCCCATCACAGACAAAGCAAGAAACAGAGGCTGTCTCCTTCCCCTCCATAGCTGAGTAGTCAGTGCCAACCTTTTGTGTGCTAGGGCCTTCTTCTACCTTGATCATCACTATAAGACATGATGCCTGACTCTTTTTACCTAGAACTCAAATGTGAAACATTGAATTGATGACACACCAAATGGGAAAGATCAGTAGAGTTCATTTAGTACGAGAGAGAGGAAGCAACACATCTGAGATTACCCATATGATTAGAGGCAGAGTTTATTTCAGCCCCTAAATTCCTACGTAGCACTTTACCCACTGTGTTCCCACTGTACTCGGAGATCCTTTGTCAATCCTCGGATTCTTGAGGATTTGAGATACATGAATTGAAATAGTGTTAAGCATGATTGGTTTCTGAAAGATGTTACAGATGTTAGCATTGTTTATCTTTGCTACAACTGAGATATCCCGAACTGGAAGGCTAGCATGTGTTATTCATTTGTTCAGATAACAAACACATCATCGGCCCTTGGTTCCAGACACTGGGCCACACCCTTGTAATTCCTGGCCTTCTCCCACATGGTCTTGAATCATGTCGTTGTAACTCATAAAATCTATCCTTTGATACAATAGTTGGGTTAACATGCTTCTTTAATAATCCACAGCAGTGTTAAGGAGTCCTCCTGCTGAAGGAGGACTATAAATTATCGACGTTTTGAGTCCTGGCCTTCTGAGTCAATTCCATTTTTCCACAGAGGAAAATGAACTTTTTTCTCATCGATTTTGATCCCTCTTGCTATTTTTTATAGTAAACATTGAGAGACTTGGCGAATCACGCATCTAGTCATCTCTGTCTGGTCTTATGTGGTCATTAATTCCTAGGATGGGAGATGGAAGGCTTGCACAGCTCTCCTAATTCATGACACAGGACTGCCACTAGCCTATAAATAATTAATGAAAGGAGACTTTGCTAGTGAAGGAAACTGTCAGGCCCATTAGATTTAAGTCCAACTGAAATTGGACTTAAATCCTGTTAAGTTTTATTGAAACTTTTACAATGTAGAATCAACTTTTAGTAATGCAATAAATTGACATTAATTCAGATCAGCGTGGTGGGGGGGGTGCTTGTGGGAAGGGAGACCAGTTAGAATTAATAAAGGTAGGATTATTTTTGGAATTATGGATTTTATTTATTTTAAGAAACACCATGGATTAAGCTTGGCTACCAGAGGCTTTTCTGGTAGAACTGTTTTAGTAAGAGACAGCTTGGTTGCAAAGAAGAGGACTCCCTCTAGCTTAAGTAAAGAGACGTGGGTGAGTATAGCTCGCAAGTGCTCTTGGTCCCCCCCCCCCGCCCCCGTTCTTCGGCACTCACTGATCCTTCCATCTTGATAGAATCTTCCTGCTGTCCACCGGAGGGTGATCTCTGGCTGCAGGATCATGCAAGGTCCATGCGGAATATGTTGGAAAGTTGACCCTCCTTACGGAGGAGCCTCAAACAGTGGCTGGCAGGAGTTGGGTGGTAAATGTTTTCGCTCCTCACTGTTGTGGTAGGACAGCTCTGGGGCATGTTCTACATAGTCTCTTAGAAGTCCCTGGTGGCCCACAGCAGTAACCTCATTAACGAACATTGCCTTGGTTCTCTTCCCTTCCTTGTTTTCATTTCCCACGCCCCTGGGATCACCTCCCAAGCTGCTTGCACTCAGATCTTCATCTCAGGTCTCCTGGTGGAAGAACCCAACCTAAGACGGCAGTGAAGGCAATGATAGTGATGATGGGCTACAAGAGATGATTTTATTGAACATACAAGGACTAGTAACCAAGGACAGCCATGTAGATAAAGAAATCAACCCATCCATAATAAGTCTGCACCCCTGTGTCAGTAGAGAAGGAAACTAAAATTCTCAGCACAATATAGATCTATAATAGTTTAATGACAAACATTGCAATCTTTTCTAAATAGCTCCTTAAAAATGGGCTACCATATGAGCTCAAGGCCTGCCTTGACCATCCTGGCAGAGTAATAGAAGTTCTCTCCTCTACCGGAGCATCCGGCGGGCCTTTGTCCCTGCTGATCATATGATGATTTGAGAATATTTCCTTGCTTTCTTTGGGCAATGCAGTTCATATGATTAACCAAGTGTTATTTTTCAAATTATGAGTCTGGGGTCTTTGTCTCCGCAAATGGGTCCCATAGGTCCTGAAACTATGAAGTTTGGAATTCTTGGGTCTCTCCAGAGTCTGTCTCATCTCTTGTCCCTGAACGTCTGTGGGTGTCTGCTCCTTTCTTCTACTTTAGATTCTGTGTTTACTCAGTTTTTTGATTCTGTCATTGGCACAACTCCAACAACACCCAAATGTGGTCTCTGTGTCTTTAGTTAAATTCCCAAGAGAAAAAATGCGTGTGGCCATGGTGAGCCTATGCATTCATCCAAATGGCTGTAGCCAGAGTGACAGCCTCTGGGGTTCATCCTTCCACCACAGGGGGGCGGGGGTTTGGGTGAAAGGAAAGTTTCAAAGAAAGAGGGATGGGCTGCTAAGACACCCCAAACTATAGCAACTACAGTATTAATATTACATATCTGTTAATAACCAGAATATCTATTGTTATGATTAAATGGTGTTTCTAAAGTGCTTGAGGCTGCTTGAAGGTTGTTTTCTCAAACAGAATAACCTTTCCCATCAATTTCTTCATTGGTGAATGTTTGCTGTGCTGAAATGAACCAAAAATAATAGCGGGTTAGTGATATTTAATTTTAGTTCATTTATCATGTTGGCTGTAATAACTTTCCGAGCTTCCTCAGTATCTTGGAAAAAGTCCTATTTCCTATTTGTTTTCATCGCCTAGCTACATTAGCTTGCCTTACATAATCCACTGTTCATTCATTTGTGGTGAATGAATGATAATACGTAGGCTAACAAGTGATTCACTGAATTGTCTCTTCTTTTGAGAATCAGTTGTGGAAACCAAGCTTCTGGGGAAAAAGGGGAGACAGGGACAGACCAATTAATTTACTGTATTGTTGAGGATTTGTAATCACTCTGAAACAGTCTTCCCCCGGGACAAATTTTAATTTGTCTCTAAAGTTGATAATAAATGAACTCAGATGTTTTTGTGTTTCTGTTGATCCAGCCCGATTAATATCTTAGATCTACATGTTATGCACTTAATAAAGAATAACACGAGCAGGTTGCGAGGCAGCCTTGCTGAGGGATTAAAAACAGGGCAGGGCTCTGGCACCACTCTGTCTGCTTAAATCCCGGCTCTGCCTGTTACTGCGTGACCTTGGACAAGTTGTTGGATGCTCCATGCTCGCTGTCCTCATGGGTAAACTAGAATACAATACTCTCTACCTTGCAGACTCATTTTGAGGATTATTTCTAGAACAGCCCTTGGACCCATCCTAGCACCTACTAAGCCACAATAAAGTTATCAAGTGTTACCATTTAATAAAAATTGAGTAAAAAGCTTAAAAACCAACACATCACTGTTTAAGTGAACATAGATTGTCTTGTCCATGCATTTGCATATTGTCAAGAAAGATGATTCTTTCTTGTAGTGAACGTGGAGAACAGTTATGAGTGGTGTTTAGCATTAGATTCTGGGGTGGGGGGTGACGACAGAGAAGAAAACGAACACTCATTGGGTGTCAAGATGTGTCAGGCATTTGATGTGTATTACCCCATTTTCTCACACGGTTCACTGGGATTCAGGCCAGATCCATGGGGCTCCAGATCTCGCCATGCTACTCTCCCTTCCAAGTAAAATAAAATCCCTGCCCGTCTTTATCCAGTGAACTAAGAAGGCAGGACTGTGGGTCTTAATTCACCTTCAGCCCCTCACTAGTTCTATGACCTTGGGTGACCTCTCTGATGCTCTGTCTCCTCCTGCTTTTTACCTTAGCTTTCTGTACATTCTTTTTGGCCGAAGTCACCCGAGGTCAGCTCTACGTGACCCAAACCATTTCACGTCCTGGGGTTGTTTCTCCAGCTCCCTGGACCATGTTTGCTGCTAGGACTCTACCCTCTTGGTCATGGCTGCTTCAACTTCCGGACCCGCTGTAGGCAGCCAAACCAGCACCTGAGCTTGGATGAACAAGGAGCCAAGCCCCTGGGTGTTCCCGCGAACTGTACAATTTCTCTTGCTTTTGACTTGTTTTCATTCCGTGGATCAGAAGACTGTATTTTTATTGTAGCTCCAAAGGAAAGACACCGAAATATCAGTGCTGCTTTAAGCATCCCGCTGTTTGGGAACTGTTGCTCTGTTCTCAAGTTTCAGCAAAGCAACTGACTTTTAAAAATAACAGATCAATTTGAAGTTTCTTGTGTCCATAAGCTTGCTTCTGGGAGAAGTTGTTTTGATAGGTCTGGGAGTAACTCCATCTTTGTCCATAAAGTGTCACCAAATACTGTGTGGTATATAGCCAGGTTAAGCGAAATATCACTGGTAATTGATGTTGCATGGAGGCTTTCCAGTGGACTTTCCATCTCTCTGCTCCTGGGCTATTCAATTTCACTTCTTTGAGCATTGCTTCGAAGCACATATCCTTACCAGGGACAGATAGGTTTCAGGTAAACAAGGAAGGATGCAAATTCTGGCCATGCTCATTAGCAAAGGCTTCCCTTAAAATAGATTGAATGCTACTTCTAAGATTTAATCAATTGGACAAAATATATCAGCATGATCTTCCTTCCTCTTCCCCCTTTATGTGGTCAGGACTAATGAAATGCCACTTACTTAATGATATGTATTGCCTATTTGCATTACATTTGAGAACCTGGTCATGCATTTTTTTCTTCTTTATTTATCTGACTCGAAAGAACATTTCAATAGTCTTTTCAAGACCTTCTTAAGTTATTATTCCACTTTTGAATGTAAGAGTTCCTCTTCCCCTCCAGACACATAATCTCTAATCATTTTCCTCATATAAAGTTGACAATTCATTTGTCTCCTAAGCAATAAGACATGACTGCCTCTGTGCATAATGAAGAATTCCAAAGTCTGAATTTATTGTGAAGCGCATAGCAAAACTAATTGCATTTAACCACAAAAGCCTAATCAACATAAAAAATGAAAATATAGACAGTCAGTGAATGCTAGTGCTAGAAAGGACTTGAGAGATCATTTATCATCTGTGCAGCTTACAGATGAGAAAACGCTGTCCAGAAAGACTAAGAAACTTCTGAAGGTCACAAACTAGCTCCTGGCAAAGCTGAGTCTAAAATCCTTCTTTCCAGAGTCTTCAAGCTTCTTTCTCTTAAGTGAACCAATTTTCTCATATGTTAGGAATTTTGAAAGAGAGATTGCAGTGTATTTCTTAATGTTCTTGAGAAGAACTGTAATTTGCTGAAGGCGATCTTAGTACAAGATCAGGTCAAATGCTACCTATACCATGCAAGATCTGCAGATACCACCCCAAAGTGGGAGAACTTTTTACTGTCTGAATTTTCATATGACATTCTCCACCTGTCACAGGACACCTGGCTCTTCCTATCTTATGTTACATTTATCTATGTCTTATGACTTATCTTCTGTACTGATGATTAACTGCTTCAGAGTAGAATTTCTACCTTTATATCTTTGTGATTTCCAAAGTACCCAATACCCTGGTTGGTGTAGATATGGAATACCAATCTCTCCTCCTCTCTCATCTCCCTCCTATAAACTTACGGTGCCATATTCCAAGAATCTCTGAAATAATGTTGACTCTTTTAATTTGAGGAAAGATTTTTGTTTGTTTTAAACCAATAAAGTGATGATCCAGTGCAGATGACATGCAGAATATGCAGTAATTTGAGCAGGAGTCTATAACTTGACAATATAGTGGTATTGTACTTAATTTCATTACTTTGGGCTTTCAGTAAATTGAGCAGGGTGAAGTTAAGCTCAAGCTGGTGGAATATTTTAAATAATTAAGCTTAAATTTATTTTTTCACTGTAGCTTTAAGAGAAATTAAAATTTACAATTTGCTTTTTTGTTGTCACCTCTAGAATTAGGTATAAAGCTAAGATTTCACTGTAACCACTTACAGGAAAGTCAGAAGTTGGGCAATATTATTTTAAAGACCTGTTCTAGAATTTTTATGTCTTTATCCATTCATATGGTCAATAAGTATTTATTGAATGCCAGCCATGTGCCATTCTGATAGTGGACCGGACACTGTGGATACAGTGGTGAATAAGAAAGAAGCGATTCCCTTCCCTCAGGAAACTCATACAATGATGAGCAAGACAAGTAAGCTAGTGGAAAGTTAGAGTTATGTGTGATAGCTCTGACAGGAGAAGCACACAGAAGAAGTCCATGTGGCCAGTCATTGGAGAGCAGAGCAGACTTTCTAGAGACAATGACATCTCAACTGAGCCTTGAAGGGCAAGTGGGAGTTAGCCAGGTTGACATGGTGGTGTTGGTAAGAATGTTCCAGACAGAGAGAACCACATGTATGAAGTCACAGAGGCAAGAGAGAGCTCAGTGTATCAGGTGATGGGAGAAGTCCAGAAGGTCTAGGTTTGGGGATGACAACTCAATCACAGCAAGGACCTCAATATTGTAAAAGAGTGCAGTGGGTCTTCATGACCTTTCAGGAAAGGGTGCTTGTGATTTGATTCCTGGTGCTTACTGCCAGGCAGAAATACAACCCTATATAATTAGATTTATAAATTTTCGACCGAAGCTTGAAGTCTAGACTTTTATGAGAAATCTAGCTATTTTTAAACATTGGTAATTACTCCAAAAAAGTTTTAAAACACTGTGTGGTCCAAATAAATTGGTCTCCCTGCTGGATCCATTCTGAGGGCACCAGTTTATAATTTCTGGTCTGGAACAATGGTTCAGAAAGTATGGTCCAGAGACCACCATCAGTGCCACCTGTGAATTTGTCAGAAATGCAAATTCTCAGGCCCGCCTTTACTTAATGAATCAAAAACCCTGGGGGTAAAGTCAGAAATCTTTTATTTAATGAGCCCTCCAGGTGATTCTGATGCAGCTCAAGTTTGAGAGCCTTCGGTTTAGAGCCGTGCTGTCCAATATGGCGGCAACATGTGGTCAATAAGCACTTGAAATGTGGCTAGTCCACACTGAGACATATTCCACATGTAAGATACATACTGGTTTTCAAAAATTTTTTTTTATAAAAAACTAAAATATCTCTAACTTTGTATATTGATTACATGTTGAAATAACATTTTAGGAATATATTGGGTTAAATATAACATATCCGTAAAATTAACTTCTCCTGTTTCTTTTCATGTTTTAAAATGCAGCTAGTAGGAAATTTAAAATTGCACAGGTTAGATTTCTACTGCTCAGTGCTAGTCTATGGTGTAGTTTGTGGGGCTGGGAGTGTGGGTTAGTGAGCTGGTAAGCTCACTAAAGCTGGTAAGCACAAACAAGCCTTGTAGGACTTTGTAAGCTGTGCTAAAGACCTATACTTTACTCCTAGGAAACCTTGAAATGATCTGAGCTGATGGGAAGTATGATCAGTTTGGTATTTTAGACAAACACTGACCAGAGGGTAGCTCATGCAGTGGAGAGGTGCCAGACTATCCACACAAAGACCACATGGAGTAGTCCAGTGTGGGAATGAATGCTGGCTGGCATTGACATTAGGTGTGTTCTATTTAATATATTTTTTGGTGCCTGTTACTCACCTGGGTGGAGGAGAAGGGCTCACCCAAAGATGAATAATATAATCCCTGTCCTCTAAGGAGCGTATAGTCCAGTACAGAAAAGAGACCCTGAGAAGCAGCCTTCTGTTTTAGTTAGAGTCCTAGTTAGGAGAAAGGGCTCTGGAGCTGGTCAGCTTGAAGAGTGGATCCCAGCTCTACTACCTAGAAGGTGGGTGACCCTGGGCAGGTTGCCTCTCTGAACCTTTGTGAAATAGGAATAATAGTGCCGACCTCAAAGTTGTTGCAAAGATTTTAAGTGAACCTATATCTTTATCCTTTTATCTGTCTGTATGTCTGTCTCTCTAAGAGCTTAGAGCACTACACATGGTGAGCAATATTGCAATTTTTCTCACAACTCAAGGGGGACTACAGGGGAGAAGGGGATGAGTTAAGGAATTAACCTCCACTCTGAACTGAAATGCTATGTAACGCACTGTTTAAAAAACCTGGCATTCCCAAGGCAAAATACAGGAAAATAGAATGGATGAAGTTTCTTAAGCTTAGGACCATCTTGACCTCACTTTCTCCATTTTGTTAGTTCCTTTTACCCTGGTCTGCATCTTTAGCGTTCATGCCTTTCCTTCTCTCCAGGATCCTACTGCAAATTTCCCAGTCTTACCTAAATCATCATCAAATAGTTATAGACCTTCAATATTTCCTCTTGAATATCTATTCCCGTGTGCCATATGTCAGCCTAAAGAGGGGAGTGCAGTTGACCCTTGAACAATGCGGAGGGTTAGCGGCACCAACCCACTGCACAGTTGAAAATCCATGTATAACTATGGACTCCTCCCAGACATAACTACTAAGAGCCTACTGTTGACCAGAGGGCCTTACTGATAACATAAAGTCAACACATATTTTATACGTTATATGTAGTACACACTGTATTCTTATGGTAAGGTAAACTAGAGAAAAGAAAACATTAAGAGAATCGTAAGAGAAAATACATTTACAGGACTGAATTTATTGGGGGAAAAAAATCCATGTGTAAGTGGACCCAGGCAGTTCAAATCTACGTTGTTCAAGGGTCAACTGCAACGACTATTTCCAAGACCCTTTCAGGACAGTGAGATGGAGGTTGGGCAAGTAAAAAAGAAGTTTAAGGGCAGACATTTCTTGTGAATTATTTGAAATCTGCACATTCTAAGCACACCCTACCAAAGGAAGATGATGGGTGGCTTCTTCATGGCCTACCAAGATTAAAATTCCAAGAGCAGTTTGACTTGGTTCATCTCTATCTCTCTTGGGTCTCACACCCAATTTCACTTCCTCCACAAAACCTTCAGGTTCCCTCCATAGCATCTGGCTCCCATCCTTCTCATAACATTTACCACTTTTGGCAACAATAAATAAACACACACTCTAAACAACCAGAATGTCCCATCAATATGGAACGATTTAGGTAAGTTATAATAACAACATAATGGAATATACATGCAGTGGTTAGAAAGAATGAGGCAATTCTTTATGCACTGATATGAATGCTCTCCAAAATAAATTAAGTGAAAAAATGAAGAAGAGTGTACATAACTTTGCTACATATGATGTGTGTGAAGGAAAGGAAAAAACAGAATACTTTATTGACACTAAGACATCATCAATTGTAGATGCATTATGATTTTCTCTCTAAAAAAGGAAAATTGCTGCCAAACATGATTATGACCTCATAGATTAAAAAACATTGATGTGTTTTTTACAGATGTAAAAACACGTAAGTTTTAGCATTGACAAACTGTAATGGTATTTGCTTGTTAAGCACATGGGATATCTCTAGTTAATATCAAGTCCTCTAGGACTGGTGGGGACTGGAGCTGCTCTGCTCAGTGGGCTTCTCACTGCATAGGCTGCATTGGCTGCAGAACTTTGGATGCACCTCCATGAGCCACTGAAGGGGGCCAAAGAGGGGTGTGTTCGCATGTTGGTATCTTTATCTGGTGTACATCCTTTATACTGTTTGCTTGCTGGTTTGGGAATAAACAGTAAAAACAACTTAGAACCAGGTCCAAGTTGTGATTCCTATCCACCCTGCAACAGGAGAGATGCTCTGGTATGGCTCTTGCTCAGCCTTATAAAGCAGGCCAAAGAGTTTGGCACTCAGTAGGTGATGAGGCCATGGCCATGATGATTGGCCATGGAAGACAGAGTGAAGGTAACAGAGTGGCCAGGGAGGGGGTCCTGATTGTAGGGGGTCCTGATTGTAGGGGTGATGCAGACTGGTAGTAGGGTTTACTCTTCCTGATATTCTCCCCAGCACTGAGCATGGGACCCGGCGTGGGATACCCTCTCTGTGTTTTATAAAGGAAGATCATCAAAGCAAAGTTACAGGCTGAAAAGTGGGAATACACTTGGAAAGCAGTAGAAACCGTATTCAACTCCAGGGAAATTTTTCCTATTTAGGCTGTTGATTGAGGACTCAGACTCTCAAAAATATTCCTAGTGAGTCCATAGAAATTCTACAAGGTCATATGGGCTGATTCATACCGAAGGAAAGTGTGCTCAGAATTAGACACCTTAAGTACATCATGCCCTGCAAATACAGCACCATCCCTTAATACTGCTGTAGGACAAACAAATCTTATGGGGTGACTTTTGACATTGTTAGGCTGGCTCTTTTCTAGAAGTAGTATTTATATATGGGGCCCACGTTTGAGTCAGTGTAATATGGAAAGCTCTTTCAAAATTTATTTTTACTGAAGTATAGTTGACACACGTTACATCAGTTTCAGCTGTACAACATAGCGAGGTGACAAGTCTATACATTATGCTGTGCTCACACAAGTGTGGCTGCCATCTGTCCCCATACAGCCCTATTACAGTGCCATTGACTCTATTTCCTATGCCGTACCTTTTATTCCTGTGACTTAACTTACTCCGTGCCTGGAAGCCAGGACCTCCCATGGCCCTTCACCCATTTTGCCCATCTTCCTACCCCCCTCCCCTCTGGCTACCACTCATTCAGTGTATTTGTAGGTCTGTTTCTGCTTTTGTTTGTTTGTTCATTTGTTTTATTTTTTAGATTACACATATAAGTGAAGTCATACAGTATTTGTCTTTCTGATTTACTTCACTTAACATAATATTCTCGAGGTCCATCTGTGTTGTTGCAGATGGCAAGCTCTCATTCTTTTTATGGCTGAGTAATATTCCATATATATGGAATATCATATATTCCGTATATTCCAATATTATATACATACATATATATGTATATGTATACACACACACTACATCTTCTATTGGTGGACACTGGGGTTGCTTCTATATCTCAGCTATGGGAAATAATGTTGCAATTAACATAGGGTGCATATATCTTTTTGAATTAGTGTTTTCAAGTTCTTTGGTAAATACGCAGTAGGAGAATTGCTGGATTGTATGAGACTAGTTTTTAATTTTTCGAGGACCCTCCATACTATTTTCCATAGTGGCTGCACCAGGTTGCATTCCCACCAACAGGGCACAAGTGTTCCTTTTTCTCTACATCCTAACCAGCACTTGTTATTTCTTGTCTTTTTGATTCTAGCCACTCTGGTAGGTGTGAGGTGTTGGTATCTCATTGTGGTTTTGATCTGCATTTCCCCGATACTGAGTGACGCTGAGCATCTGTTCATGCAGCTGTTGGCCATCTGTGTATCATCTTTGGAGATGTCTTCTGCCCATTTTTAAATCTGACTGTTTTTTGGTAGTGAGCTGTGTAAGTTCTTCATATATGTTGGATATTAACCCCTTATTGTATATGTGGTTTGCAAATATCTTTCCTCATTCAGTAGGTTGCATTTTTTGTTGTTGTTGTTGAAGGTTTCCTTTGCTGTGCAAAGGGTTTTTATTTTGGTGTAGTGCCAGTAGTTTATGTTTGCTTTTGTTTCCCTTGTCTGAGGAGACAGATCTAGAAAGATGTTGCTAGGCCAGTGTCCAAGAGATTACTGCCTATGTTTTCTTCTAGGATTTTTATGGTTTCAGGTCTCAAATTTAGGTCTTTACCCTGTTTTGAATTTATTTTTGTGTATGGTGTGAGAAAGGGGTCCAGTTTCATTCTTTACACATAGCTGTCCAGTTTTCTCAACACCGTTTATTGAAGAGACGGTCTTCTCCCCATTGTATACTCTTGCCTCCTTTGTAATAGATTGACCATATAAGCGTGGGTTTATTTCTGAGCTCTCTGTTCTGTTCTCTTGATCTATGTCTTCTTTTTGTGCAAGTCCCATACTGTAGTGATTATAATAGCTTTGTCGTATCACTTGAAATCTGGGATTGTGATACTTTCAGCTTTGTTCTTCTTAAGATTGTGTGGGTGACTCAGGGTCATTTGTGGTTCCATACACACCTTGATATGAAAAGGCTCTTAAATGAAGTTGTATCATTTCTCCAAATCAACCAGCCTAAAAAAATGCTAGAATAAATATAAATTCTCTGGACTTACTTGAATGTGAATTATTACTGTCAGGCTGCCCTTCTCTGGTGGATTTTACCCTTGGGGTCACACTCCAAGGATCCCACATGCCAGACTCACTTAGAGAAAAACCATGGTATTTCTATTAAACCTCAGCAATCATTAAACTCAGAGCCTCACTACAGAGAGGTGATTTACAGCTAGTTATCACCCTTATGAACCAGCTTCCTCAAGGGCTTACCAGGCTGAGAATATTTCTTTAGTAGCCCAACAGTGGCGAGTGATCTTGTGTTGAGAGTCCTGTCAGCACAGGGATCTGGCAAAGAACTAGACCTCACACCCCTGCAGTTCCCAAAATTTGCCTTAGAAATTCCAGAGAAGCCCTGACTATTTTACAAAATTTAGTGACAGGGGCAAATATGGGCACTTCGCTTTCTAAAGACCTTTCAAAAACAAACAACAAAAGCTCTTTCCAAATGCAACTAAATTATGGAGCATAAGCATCTCTTTAAAAGAAGGTGGAGGTATCGTTGTTATGAAAATAAGTGCCTAGTAGTTTTGGTTTAACTGATCAAGCATAAACATGACTGAGAAAGAAAGCAATCAACTTTAGCTTTTGTTTTTTTTGTTGGTTTGTTATTAAAGTCCTGTGTAATTGGAAGGGAAATGTTTTCAGCAGTGACTTAAATGTAATTTTGCTAATTTGTTTGTAAAAAGACAAAAATTATAGTCAGAGTGAGTTTAATGATTTTCTAGAATTATTGATAATGGCTAAGAAAAAACCCCAATACACAAAAAAACCTCCAACTGGTAGCAACTCATATGTCTGTCAGAAGAGTAAATAGTTATCTAAATTATGACACATTCATTGGGAGATCATACAGCTATTCAAACTAATGAATATTAGGGTGCCTGGGTAGCACAGTCACCTGAACGTTCAACTCTTGGTTTCAGCTCAGAATCCTGAGATGCAGCCCCGAGTTGGGCTCTGTGTTCAGCGCAGCCTCTGCTTAAGTTTCTCTTTCTCCCTCTGCCCCTGACCGCCCCCGTCCCCACACCCTTTGCTCTCTCTCAAATAAATAATAAGTCTTTAAATAAAAAAAAAGAATGAGTATCAAAGTGGTGACAGCATTTTGCCTTTGTACTGCTCCATATCATGGCAGCACTTTCCATTGTCAATCTTTTTAACTTTAGCCATTCTAGTGGGTGTGTAGTGGTATTTCATTGTAGTTTTATTTGGCTTTTCTCTAATGATGAGAGATATTGAGCATCTTTTTTCATTCTTTCATGTTCTTACTGAGCATTCATCTATCTTCTCTTGTGAAGTGTCTGTTCAAATATTTTGTCCACTTTTCTCTTGGATAGCTTTTCTTTTTAGTGAATGGTAAGAGATTTTTACATCTATCCCTCGAACAAGTTCTTTTTTTGATATCTGCTTGCAAATATTTTCACCTACTTTGTGGCTTACCTTGTCATTTTTTTTTTCCCCTGAGAGATTGAGTGTGTGTGGGGGGGGAGGGGGGGCAGCTGATGAAGGGGAAGAGGGAGAGAGAATCTCAAGCAGGCTCCCAACTCAGTGCAGAGCCTGACCTATGGCTCGATCTCCCAACTCTAAGATCATGACCTGAGTCAAAATCAAGAGTTGCACACTCAACCAACAGCCACTCAGGTGCTCCACCTTGTCATTTTCTTAACTGTGCTTTTCAAAGAGAAAATTTTTTTAATTTTGAAGAAGTCTGTTTTATCAACATTTTCTTTTGTGGTTCATGCATTTTTTGTGTTCCGTTTAAGAAATCTGTCTAAACCAAAATCATGAAGATTTTCTCCTCTGTTTTCTATTAAAAATGTATTTTAGCTCAGAAATTTAACATCCATTTTGATTCATTTTCGGGTAATTTTTGTGTATGGTATTCGGTATAAGAGTTTATACATTTATTTTTCCTCATACAGGTAGCCAGTTGATATTACCTTATAAACTTAAATCTTTACATTGAATCTAACAATCTTATTCCTCAGTAATCACCTAAGAGGTTTGAAAACATGTCGATCCAAATATTTGTACCTCAGTGTTTATAGCAGTCTTATTTATAAGAGCCAAGAACTGGAAACAAACCAAAATGTCTGCCACATAATGAATGGGTAAACAAATCGTGAGATACTCGTATAATGGCATACTACTCGGTCATAAAAAGGCACAAAACACATATTTAACATAAATGAATCTCAAAAATATTATGGCAACTGAAAGAAATCAAACACAAAAAACCACATAATGTACATTTCATTTATATGAGATTCTAGAAAAGGTAATACTTTAGGGACAGAAAGCAGATCAGTGGTTTCCTAAATCTGAGGGTCGGGGGAAGAAACCACAAAGGGGTATGAGAAAAATTTTAGGATAATAAAAATGTTTTATATCTTGATTGTGGAGATGTCTCCATTACTGCATATAATTGCCAAAACTCTACTTTTAAAATGGGCAAATTTTATTGTGTGTAAATTATATCTTAATAAATCTAGGTGAAGTACATAGGAGAACATGTAAAGGAAATAAATTAAAAATTTAAGAGTGATTCTCTCTGGGGGGAAGCCTGGGTGGTGCAGTCAGTTAAGTGTCCAGGTCTTGATTTCAACTCAGGTCAAGCTTCAGGGTCATGAGATCAAGCCCACGCTACGCTGAGCGTGGAGCCTACTTAAGATTCTCTCTCTCCTTCTCCTTCTGCCCCTCCCCCCATTCATGTTCTCTCTCTCAAAAAAGTGATTCTCTCTGGACAACAGATACTTCAATCATGTTATCATGTAATGACCCTCTATCTCTGATAATTTTCCTCGCTCTGAAGTCTGCTTTGTCCGATATTAGAGTTTCTCCATCTTTCTTTTGATTAGTGTTAGCATGAGGTATCTTTCTCTATTTCTTTACTTTTAGTCTATATGTGTCTTGTCTACAAGAAACCCTTTTCAAATACCAAAAGTGAGTGGGGTCTCGTTTTGAGGTTCACTGTGACAATATATGTCTTTTAACGGGTGTATTTAAACTATGGACATTGTAAGTGATTAATGATAGATTTGGATTAATAGCTACCATATTTGTTACCATTTCCTATTTATTGCCTTTGTTTTATTTTCTTTTGTTTTTGTTTTTTGTCTTTCTTTACCTACTTTGGTTTTGAGTATTTTGTATGATTCCATTTTTTCCCCTCTCACCATATAATTCATATATATATATATATTTTTTTTTTTTTGTTTTCATCAGTTGCCCTACAGTTTACAATATACATTTACAACTAAAGCAAGTCCCCTTTTATATAACACTATACCACTACATGGGAAGTGCAAGTATTTTTTTTAAGATTGTATTTATTTGAGAGAGACAGAGTGAATGAGTTCAGGGGGAAGGGCAGAGGGAGAGGGAGAAGCAGACTCCCCGCTAAGCAGGGAGCCCGATGCTGGACTCGATCCCAGGATCCTGAGATCATGATCGTGAGCCCAAGGCAGATGTTTGACTGAGCCACCCAGGTGCCCTGCAGTGCAAGGATTTTACAACAAGTATTTCCAGTTCCTCCTCCCATCCCTTATGACACTGTTGTCATTCATTTCATCTATCCATAAGCTATAATCATGGGACACATTATTACTATTTTTATTTCAAACAAACTCTTACCTGTTTGATCAATTAAGAATGAGAAACATGAAATTTTTATTTTATCTTCACTTATTCCTTTTTCTAGGGCTCTTCCTTTCTTAATGTAGATCCAACTTTCTCATCTATATGGTTTTCCTTCTCTCTAAGAACCTTCTTTTAACATTTCTTACAAAGCAGGTCACCTCCTGCAATTTTTGTATCTGAGAATGTATTTATTTCTCCTTCCCTTTTGAAGGATAATTTAGCTAGGTACAGAATGTTAGGTTGGTGATGACTTTAACGCTTTAAATATTTCTCTTCACTCTCTTGCACGGTTTCTGAGGGAATTCCACTGTAATACCTAATCTTGCTTCTCTATAGGTAAGGTATCCCCTTCTACCCACACACACATGCTCGCTTTTTCAAGATTTTTTTTTCTGTCTCTAATTTTCTGCAGTTTGAATATGATATGCCTAAGTGTAGGTGTGTGTTTGTTTTGTATTTAACCTGCTTGGTTTTCTTTTAATTTTTAATTTAAATTCAATTTAGTTAACATATAGTGTATTATTAGTTTCAGGGATAGAATTTAGTGATTCATTAATTGCATATAACACCCAGTGCTCATTACATCAAGTGCCCTCCTTAATGCCTGCCCATCACCCAGTTACCCCCTCCCCCCCCCCACCTCCCCTCCAGCAACCCCCAGTGTGTTTCTTATAGTTAAAAGTCTCTTATGGTTTGCCTCCCTGTTTTCATCTTATTTTTCCTTCCCTTCCCCTATGTTCATCTGTTTTGTTTCTTAAATTGCACATATGCGTGAAATCATATGGTATTTGTCTTTCTCTGGTTTATTTCACTTAGCATAATACTATTTCCATACACGTCACTGCAAATGGCAAGATTGCATTCTTTTTGATGGCTGAGTAATATTCCATCGTGTGTATATACTACCTCTTCTTTATCCATTCATCTGTCGAGGGAAATCTGGGCTCTGTCCATATTTGGGCTATTGTGGACATTGCTGCTATAAACATTAGGGTGCATGTGACCCCTCAAATCACTATGTTTGTATCCTTTGGATAAATACCTGGTAGTGCAATTGCTGGCTGGTAGGGTATCTCTATTTGTAACTTTTTGAGGAACCTCCATGCTGCAACCAACCTTCCAGAGTGGCTGCACATTTTGCATTCCCACCATTTTCTTTAAGCTTCCTGGATCTCTCATTTGGTGTCTGTCATGTTTTGGGAAATTCTCAGTCATTATTGCTTCAAATATCTCTTCTGTTCCTTTTTCTCTTTTCCTTCTCGTATTCCCATTATGCATATGTTACATCTTTTGTAATTGTCTCATAGTTCTTGGATGCTGTTTTACTCTTTTTTTTTTCCTCTTTGGATTTCAGTTTTGGAAATTGCTATTGACATTTGTTCAAGCTCAGTGATTATTTCCATGGCTGTGACCAGTCTATGAAAGGCTATTTAAGGTATTCTTCATTTCTGGTGGTGTTTTGTTTTGTTTTTAGTGTTTCCTTTTGATTCTTAGTTCCGTCTCCCTGCTTACATTACCCATATTCTTACATGTTTTCCACTTTTTCCAACAGTGTCCTTACCATATTAATTTATTGTTTTAAATTCCCTGTCTGATAATTCCAACATCTTTGCCATATCTAGTCTCCTTCTGATGCTGTCTTTTCAAAATGCATTTTTTTTTTTTTTTTGGTCTTTTAGTGTGCTGTGTAATTACTTGTTGCAAATAGGACATAATGTACTATGTGGGAAAAAAAATGTACTAATAGGCCTCAATGTGAGATTTTAAATATTCATAGGTAGATAGGCTTTAGTGTGAAATTTTAGGTTTATCTGGCCGGGGCGTTTGCTATCGCTGTAGGTGTCTGGGGCTAAACTTCGCTCTGGTGTCCTTTGTTTTTTGGTCTCCTTTGTTATTTTGGGTTTCCCTAGAGACTTTAAAAATACTACCCGTGATGCACAGTGTTCTCAGGTGTACTCCGATGCTGTACAGCGGCCCTCATGGTGTGGTGAGGTGGGGAGTGGGGAGCCCTGTTCTCCAGCCCTGTGGTCAGGTCCCAGGCTCTTAGAGAACTTGTGCCCCTGGGGCTGTGACCTTCACAGGTGCTTCTCAGAGCGTTTTTTCCCCTCTTAGGAGAGACAGGGAAGCCTAGAGGATACTCGAGTTGGGTATTTCCCTTCTTCCACATTGGTTAGGCTCTGGTAGACTAGTTCCAGGGAGGACAGACCTTGTTAAAAAGAACAGAATATTCTGGAAATATTTAAAAACAGCTACTTTCTCTGTCTGCTCCAAGACTGAGGGGATTTTTCTCCTGTCATCACTGTGAAAATGTGATAGGCTGCTGGATCCCTGGGTGTTTTTAACTCTCACACTTGTCCACATTGGGCCTCCAGTAATTCCTTAGCTACAGATTGTTTTCCCAGGCAACTTTTAGACGTCTGCTCCGGAGAATGCAGCGGTGACTCTGCCTGCGTCCTCACTTTTCAGAGGCAGTGGCTTGCTCTGTGACTTCAGTTCTCTGGCGCATCTAAGAAGAGTGATTGATTTTCTGTGTGCCCAACTGTTTCTCTCTGGTTGATAGGATATCAGTGATTTCTTCCTTGGTACGTCCCTTACTTCCCACATTTTCTCCAGTGTGCATATATTCCTTTTAAAAGGGACAGGAAAGCAAATGTTCTTTTAATATAGAAAAAAATAAAAAATGAGTTTAATCTCCGTCGGCCTGGAAGAAAACAAGGCAAGGTGCAGAGAGTATGGTACTTAAAAAAGTAAGGATAAAAAAGAGGAACATTTACTCCTCCCCCACAGCTTACCATCCACATTAAAATGACTTTACAATTCCATTGTGTCATTAGTACAGTTTGAGTATGCAAGGAGACTCTTGCCCAAGCAAATTCATTACATGAACTTCCTGAAGGACACATGAGCTCTTCCATAAAGCACCAAAACGGATATTTCTGCCCTAAGACCCTTTGACTCTCCACCCCAAATCCTTGCTTTACTACTTCCCCCAATCCTAAATTACTCTATCATGATCTTTCTGCAATTCTAAACAAATTCTCACATTGAAAGGCATACCTTAAATCAAATTTCAATTAAGTCCAACCTTGACCTTCCCTCTCACACGACCAAAGCTCCATCAAGGAGCTCCCTTACTGCAGGAAGCAATACAATCAGCTCATCCTATTAGCAGGTGATGTTGGTGATAGCTGGGGAGCTGGCCTTTGACGACATATATGATTCTATGTGTTAATGTGAACAAGAAGAAAGGGACAAAAGTAACCACATCACGCTACTAAAGCTGATTGCCTGGTGGGGGTAAAGTCTAATTTTTTTTTTTTTTTTGTATTATTTCACTAATTGTGGTGGACCCAGGTCCATTTTGTAATGGACTTTAATTAAAGCTTTTGCAAGAGAATTTAGAAAATACATATATTTGTTGGAGGGACTATGCATCCATTCTCTTTGAAGTTCAGAATCCCACAGTGAGCCTTGCTTCATAACAGTACTTGGGTTCACAAAGGCCTCTTTCCTGTACACAAGAAACCCCAGTGTTTATAAACAGGAAACTGGTTTCCCCATATGCTTGACTTAGCTGTTTTGCCTTAGGCAATTTAGAAAATCCCTTCGGAAAATCCTTACTGAAAGTGATGCAGAATAGGGATGCCCTCTTAGCTAAAGGGCTCAGTCATTCAGAACATGTCCCTTCCACTTTCCATTAAGTCCACTGTCCCAAACCACACCAGTGGTGGATATTGCTCGCCTGGACATCCCTCTAGCAATTCCAGACCTATCTGTCATTGTCTCTCACGCTAGGCTCCCATCATCTTTGATCATCTCTTCCTAAGCACAGCAGAGATTGAAACCCTGCGATTCACACGCTATGACGGTATATGAGGAAGGACAGCAATTGTGCCTTATTGGGCTTGATGTAGCTCTTATTTAGTAAATTTTAGGAAGAGGGATAGAAGGGGCTATTCTTCCAGGAGACCTGTGGACGTAAGATTGTTCATGTCAAATTCTCGTGGGGACCACCTTTATTCATAAGGGGAGACTAGGTCTCTGTCCTTTGGCTAAGCAGACCAGAAACATTCCCCCAAGTATTACACCTTTTCAGTCTGAGTGAGGTTCGAGTCAGGCACAAATGAAGGTTGCTTCCTGGTAACGTAGAGGAGAGAGAGGGAGAAAACGTTCAGCCTTTCCACTTACTCCACGTGGCCTCCGGTCGCTCCCCAGGAGTGAAATAATGGAGATTAACAATATGGCGGAGCTAGCACTGCTTTTCCAACTGGAGCACACATCAGAGTCACCTGGAGGGCAGTCGCACTGTCCACACCCGCTGGGTCTCCCGCTGCGGCTGGGGTCTAACGGACAAGGTTCTGGTCCTTGGGGAGGGGCTTGTCGCTGAGCAGGAAGAGCCAGGGTAGCAGAGGAGTGGAGCCCAGGAGCTTGGGTCTCAGAGGGAAGTTCTGAGCCAGGACTGATTTGTAATCACGGTTGTGTCTGCAAGGGCAGAGCGAATGCATGCCTGGGGTTTAGCAACGAGACCAGTGCCGCGCCTCCCTCGCTGCATGGAACACGGGCCCAGGAGCCGCTTCCAGATTCAGCTTTGGTGCACTGGCCACAGCTATGCGGTCTCTTGTTTGCATGATCCTTACTTGAAAAAGGGAACAAGAACTGTGCCTTCTTCACAGCATTCCTATAATTAAATAAACCCATTAAGGGACCCAGGAGATGGCCCTATACTCTTAGCTTCCTGCCTGCATTCCTAGTAAACCAGGGACCTCGGAAAGAACTTACGCCTACCTCGTGGGCTCAGCTACGCGAGCTGAACAAAACGGCTGTCCCAGTGAGGCTGCAAACAGGCGGCTCCCCAGCGCAGGATGGCCTGCCTCGTGCGCATGTGCGTTCCCTCTCCCTGCCTCCTCACCACTGTGGTGTGGACCACCTTTCCTGCCTCCTGTCCCGTCTGCTAGAGCGAGGGGGAATGACATACCACACAGGCCGCGGGATCAGAATCGGGGAACATTGTTCCACAGTAGAAATCCTGAACCACAAAGGCCGTGGTCTGCATGGCTTTAGCACAGCAGTGCCTCCAAGGCTGAGAAGAGAGTCTGGTTTGTACATGGAGTAGAGGAAACGGAGGGTAGCCGTGAAATAGGATTCTCCTCTTTGAACTGAAACCAAACCATTCAGTAACAAACTCTAATCCCGTTCCCTCTTACAGGGGAAGCTCCAAGCCTCTTGTGGTCAGCAAACTCCACAAAGGGTCAGAGGAAACTCAGCACCATCTGTGATGCTCAGACTAACTAGAAATGCAGACAGGACAGTGGACACTTGGAGGGACAAGGGAGTGTCTGAGGAGGATGCATTTGGCGTGGGTCTGATTTCCTACAAGATTCAAAGTAGGATGCCCTGGCGATGCTTCGTGGTAGGAATGCTGGAATTGTGGCATTCTCCCTGGGGGAGGCTAGGGAAGGAAGTTTCCATCAACCCATGAGGAGAGAGAACTTCTCCATTTTGGGCCCTGGAGTCATGAGTTCCAGAAGGAAGACGGTGCTAGCCTTCTTTGAAAACCTTTGGGACAGTTGGGGAAACGGGACTGTGATGACACAGGAGATACTAGGAAATGTTTGTTAATTCCCTTTGGTATGAAAGTAGGAGTGGGGGAGCCAGAGGGATGGCTTGAGTTGTAGGCAGGTTCGGGCTGAAGTATTCAGGGGTGAAGTGTCATGATGGTTTAATGAAAAGGGGAGGACAAAGTATTGACCATGGTTGCGTCTTGGTAGGAGAACGGAGGCATGCGTGGAACCCGTCTTTCCCTTGAGCCCTTGTGAAATCTTTCAAAATCAAAAGATATTAATACAGATTTGTTACATACCGTATTATAGCACGCTATAAATCTGTATTACCATATAGATGAGCTGGCTAGTAAACAGAATTTTAAGCACTAGAAAAGGTTGAGCAGGGGCTTAGCGCGGTTGGTGCTTAGTGCTTGAGATGATGGATTCCTCTCCTTTGCAACAAGCCTGGTTCATTCCAGGAGACTGGCTCTCTCCGTCTTTTTCCTACCAAGCATGCTGTAGCCAGAGACTATCCAGCCCTCTGCAGGAGACCTTCACTCAGGCACCAGGGTTTCAATCCCCTAGAACTCAAAAAACAAGAGGCAGTGTTTGTTGAGCTAAATTGTCTCTTTATTAGGAAAGCACCAACACCACATTCTTGGAAATTACTGGAATTTTATTTGCCTCAGGCTTATGACTTGCAACCAAAGACATTGTGCAAAGAAAGCAAAGATTAAGTACACTTTAGGGAGAAGGAGACGATACACATCGGTAACATAGGAGATCAGGTGGACAAAAGAAGCCATCCAATACACTATATAGATTGCAATATTCAATAGCGTTTTCAACAAAACTTTTTTTTTTGTTTAAATCAAGAGCAAAAAAAAAATTAAGCAATGTTTACAGTAGACATAAATCTTATACAGTTCAAAAAGCATTTTTTCAGATCATAGAGCATAAAATGGAAAAATGTCTATGCAGGTGAAATCTAACTACTGTACATTTATCACCTATTAAAGTTGCTTATATGTACCACAGTGTAAAAAAAAAAAAATACCGAACAAATTAAAACCTTGAAAATTGCCTGATGAAAAATAAAATAACCAGTGGCTTTTAATGGCTTCTCCTGGTTATCAGTGCTACAAAAAGACAAAAAAAAAATCTTCTCATCTGAACAGGTGGTAAAACCAGGCACAATCAAACCGTTACCAAATTAGACCCACCCATAGAAATATACTATCCACCCACATTTTCCATCAAAAGCTTTGTCTATTTGTTTTAATCTTTGAATCTTTGAGGCCCATTTGGTCACAATATGTTACAAATATTTTGTGTGTGTGTGTGTGTGTGTGTGTGCGCGCGCGTGTTGTGTGTTTTTACACCATGATATCATATGTTTGTCTGGCACTATCCTAAAGCTAGTTTATAGATGATGATGATACAGAAACCACCCAGGGCCCATAGGCCAAATGGACTCACTGGGTAGAAATGAGAGAGGGGAGGAAGGAGTTCAGCTCTACCGAGGGAGGAGAAGGGTCCATACTGATCACTCATCATCAGTCCCACTTGCTTCTGACTGTTCCTAAAAATAAAAACATGATAAAAATGCATGAAATTACATGTAAGAAAAAGGTGTAATAAACCCTGCAGAGGCAAAGTAGAAAAAGACAAGACCATTTGGAGAAGGTTAGCCCACGTCTCCGCATTCTGTGGCAAGGTGGCAGCACATCTGAGAGGAATCGAAGCTCAAAAGGGGAGCTTCTGCTGGGGAATCCCAAAGCCCTACCCACCATCTGTACCACAGTTGTGCTTTCTTTTGCTTTGGCACAAGAAGGTCAAGGCTAGGAACTTTTATTTTTAGCACTGTGGGTTTAGAAAATTCACCAGAGGTCAAGATGGACCATGAATTTGATGTCTACTCACGGGTAAGTCTTCTAAAGAAAACACAGCATTTTAAGTGTGTCTGAAAAAGCCTGGGACAAAGGGTGAAGGCTGGGTGGGGTGGCATTTTCATCAGACCCAAAGGGCAGTGCACTGAAGGAGTACCCGACTAGCATACAGACTCAAATGTTCAATTCTCTTTCTGGGGGTGGTGGGGGGAGCGGGGGTGATAAGGAACCTGCGGTCTCCTGGAAAGTGAACAAAATGGAGGCCGCTGCCTCGTGTCACCCACGTCCAGGGACGGTGCCCTAGACCCGGTTACACTGTTTGGGTCTGAATCCAACCTCTGCTGTTTGCTTCCAGGACCCGGAGCCAAACACACCCAACCTGGGCCTGGATTTCTAGGACACGGTGCAAGTGACAGAGCGCTCCTCGGAGGCTCCCACGAGCACTAAAGATGACATCACGGAGGAAGGTAAGTATTTCAGGGCCTGGCTCCATCCCTGCTCCGGAATTTTTCAAAGATTAAAAATAACCGGCCATCGAGAAAACTGTATTTGTAAGGGGGTGGAAAGGTAAAGGAGAAGAGGAAACTCGACGGAGTAGTTCTTCAGTTTTGGAGACAGTTAAGAAGGCACTGACCAAAAGCCCGAAATTCTTTGTCGTAGATGAGGTAGCTTAGCTCACAGCCCTCAGGAAGGAAATCTCCCCAAGTCTTTACATTTCCATTTCTGGATAATGAAGCGGTTACACGAGAGGAAAGGAGCGGAGAGGACTTCTGGGCTTCAGCCAAAGCCCGTTCCACTTACATTTTCATCCTGCTCCTCATCGCTGTCGAAGTCACTCACTACAGGCTTGGCTTTTCCCCGATTCGGCCTTTTCTTGCCTTTGCCTTTGTCCCGACCTTTCTCGTCTTTTTTATTGAGCTTGATTTTCACCTTAACAGATTTTGCTACAACAAAAACAAAGCAGCAGTGAGGAATTGCAGGGAAGTCCTTCCCCAGGGAGTGAAAAGATTGCCCGGCTGCAGGTGACAAACCAAAGGTCCCTGGAGCGCCCAGAACGTTGTCGATTTATGCCTGTTCTCCATCGTTCTATTAGCACCCGCTTTCACTCACAAACACATCTTGGTTAGGAGGATCCACTACATTGTTACCCCAAACAGGCTACATGAGGGGATGAGATCCCGCAGAAGGCAGCGGGTTGGGTCCTTTTTGCGGCCGCTTAATGGTTGGACGGGGATCTTCCAAATAAGCAGGAGAATCAGAGCTGCCTTTCTTACTCGTGGAGGGTTGTGGGTGTTTATTCAACAGAATTGTGTCAGGACAAAGTACATGTAAGTATAAAGCCTTTTTTTTTTTTTTTAAAGGCCAGTGATACTGTGTAGATAACCCCAGTTTGACTTAAAAAGAAAATTCAGAGTTGAATAGTACTAACAGCACAGAAAGGTACAAAATGGAAAGTGAGGTGATTGTGAACATTTTCTTTCCCTCATCTCTAGTATTTTTCCTGATTGTTCTTCCTGGTGATGATTTCTAGAAGCAATTTATGGTTTATAATTATGTAATTAGAGAACAAAGAATTCAAGCACGTGTACACAGTAATTCACTTGCTTTTTGCATGCCCCAATTTGACACCTCATCTTTATTCTCACCTATGGAGGACACTTCTATCGGTTAATATCTACCTGCCTAATTCTTTGCAAGGCCTGAAAATGTTCCACCTCAAGGGTCCACTACGAATGATTTAACCAGTCATCTCGTGATGGGTGCTGAAGTTCCCAGCTTTTTTTTTTTTGGCCAGTGTAATAAGCAAAGCTGCTGTAAGCCTCTCTGTTGACAGATTGGCAGAATTTGGGGGCGGTATGGTGAATATGTCTGTATGGTAAATTTCTAAGCGTTCTTTTAAATTAGACTTCAGAAAGACAGCACCCCTAGCCACCTTCACAGGGCTATTCTGAGGAAAGGAATAAAAACACACGGGAGAGTTCATCGTGCAAGGTCACTGAGGTAGGCATGTAACCCAACGTCCAAGGAAAACCTGTTCTGGGATAGGTGTCCACAGCATACCATTTTTAGGACTTGATGAGGCAGTCACCGAGGATGTGGGGCTCTCATTCAAACCAGTCATACTGGAATTTCACGTTGGGTCGCAAGGCACCCAGCAATAGATACTGGCCTGGAGGGAATTACAGCTCCACAAGGAAGCTTGAAGAGGAGAGTTTCTCAGACTTTTGTGAAATGGGGGGACCCACCACAGTGTTTACAAAAATGCAATCTTCTGCGGAGGCCGGCTGACAGCACACTTGAGGTCAGAGATGTTCTGAACCGTAGTGCCACCTTACACCCTCTGCCCCTCCCAAACGCGGCAGAGACGGGCAAATCCGAGTACTCGGAACAGTACTTCTGGTCTGGCTTCCGGCCCTTGTACCCAAATGTCTGCTGTTTGGCTGGAGTAATTCGGAAAGGAAGAAAAGATGGGGGGAGAAAAGGTCGATCTATTCACAGAAATGCACAAAGATATAAACAAAAAAAACCCCAAAAAACACGAAATATCTATCCATACAGGTGGAGCACTTCCTGACATTTGGAATACAGAAAAATCCATGCAAGGTGTAAAAGGGCAGAAGACTGGCAGCAAAGGTAGAAAACGTCTCTCCCAGTAGATCATTTAACTCCACCTTGGAGGGTGGGATGCTCTAAAACTAGCAGGCTCTGTGTGCCCGTGGACATGGACCTCCAAATAACCCACCCAACAGGCTGCCAGGCCTAATTTGGTTGAAACACTGGACCAGCACAGGGGCACTATAAAGAGCATCCTAAGGCTTTATGATCCCACCCTTACGGACCCATAGAAAGGGCTTATTATCAAGGGTGGCAGGCAGAATAATGGCCCCTTAGAGAGGTCTGTGTCCTAATTCCCCAGGTGTGACATTACAGGGGCAAACGGATGAAGGTTGCTGATCAGCTGACTCCTGAGGCCTTAAGAAAGGAAGAAGAGGTCCTGATTCAAGATGGGAACAAAGGAACATTCTGAACTCACTTCCAAAGGACACACCCAATCTACAGCTATATGTAGAACAATTTCCTCAGGAAAGAAACCCAAAAATGAGCTGAGTGACTCCTACACAGCAGGTAAATAAGGAAAACCCCTTAAACAGGTAGGAGAGGCTGAGACACACTCTCACTGTAAACCCCACCCCTGGGGTGGTGACCCAACATCAGGAGGGAACTCAAAACCTGGAGCCTCTCCCCAAGGGGTGAAGGTGTTGAAACTCACACTGGGCACCCCAACTTTTAAGAGAAGAGTCCCTAAAACCTTTAACTTCGGAAACCAATGGGTTTCACATGCAAGAACCCCACAAGGCTTCAGCGAGCGAAGAAATAGGTCTCTTGCCCCAGGACCCAGGACCGAGGCAAGGACCGAGCAGCACCCAGACTTTAGGTGGAGAGAGGCTTTGTTTTGTTAAAATATCACCCCGAGGGGCAGGTACCAAATTCGGCACATGTCTCTCTAGAGACGGAGGCATCTTTGCACTTTCCCTCTACCTCACACCAGTTTAGCTCCTGGAAAGGAGCTTGTACCCTCCCCTGGTACCCCGATTTTAGCAGCTACCACCCCCTCAGGGCACAGCAAAAGAGTCCAAGAACCCCAGTCTTTTGGTAGAAGAGACCCATCAGCTTATCTTCACAGATACGGTCATCTATCTAAGGTCAGACAGTAACCCTTTCACGCAACCTTGCAAGGTGGGTGTTATATTTGAGCTCTTCCTCTGCCACATGCCAGAGAGCCAGTGTCTCCCAAAGGGCAGTATTTACACACATTTAACACCCTGAGTGCTAAACGCTGCTGGGACCATCACAAAGGTGAGAGAGACAACCAAGAGTGAGGGCTGGGGTGAAGAAGTTTCATCTCCACCAAGAGGCTACTACTCCTTCAAGAGTCAGAGAAGTGGAGGTTTAAAATTAAGGCTTTGAAACCAATGCAGAGTCAAGGAAGACAGAGAAACAGGAATGTGTTCCAGATGAAAGAGGAAGATAAAACCTTAGGTACACCCCTGACTTCCATTTTCTTAGGAAATTTTTCAGAAGAGGAATTGAAAATGGCCCTAAAAGCGCTCACTGAACTGGGCAGGAGGATGGACGAAGATAGAACTTCCACAAAGAGGCAGAGAGTACCAACCAGTAGCCGTAAAAGTCACAGAGCCGAAGAATGCAACGACTGAGCTGGAAGCTCCACAGAAGACACACCGAAACCCAACCAGAGGGCGTGGAAAGTACACCAGAAACCCACTAAGAGCAGCAGCACAGTCTTTAGCAGAAACTTTCTACACCAGAAGGGAGTGGCAGGTACACAGAGAGTTCTCAAAGTGGGGGGGGCGGGGGGGGGGGGGGAAACAAAGGGGCAAATTAAGAACACTCAACCTGGCAATTTTGTTACTCAGAATTGGAGAGAAAAATGTTTTCCAGACAAGCAACAGCTAAAGTTCATCAACACCAAACAGGCCTTATAAGCAGTGTTACAGGGACTTTTCCCGCTAAGAACAGAAGTGCAAGTAATAAATCAACCAGCAAATATGTAGTGAAGGTGGGGAGGGGAGATTAAAAATATAGAGCTTTTAGAGTATATTACAACTTCAGTTGTTATCAACTCAACACAAAGCGAAAGCCTACAGAGTAAATAAAAGATCAAAAGAACTAAGGCTACCTCTAAACTGAGTCAAGTAGCCACAGATGGAGAGAACAACGGTGCAGAAGGAACCATAAAAACTCCAGAAAGCAATTAACAAAATGGCAATGAGCACATGGCTATCACTAGTTAATTTAAATATAAAGAGGCCAATCAAAAGCCGGGTTGACTGAATGGATTAAAAAACAAACAAACAAAAAAACAAGACCCAACTCTGCTGCCTACTACCTACTAGAGACTTCCTCCAGGACTACAACCACACAGACTGAGAGGGAAGGGATGGAAAAACAAAATACTCCAAGCAAATCAAAACCTGGAGCAGCAATAGTTAGATCAAACAGACTTTAAAACGAAGACTGTATTAAGGGAGAAAGGCATTACATGATGATAAAAAAGGTCAATCCAAGAAGATACAACATTCATAAATACTTATGCACCCAACATAGGAAGTCCTAAATACATGAAGCAAGTATTGAAGGAAGGAAAGGACAGTAAAACGAGAAAAGTAGGGGACCTTATTCCCGTGCTCACATCGGTTAATGACGTTAAATGACACGAGATCACGTAAAGGTAACACATGTTTAGAGAACATTCATTCCATCCAAACATGGAAGAAGACACCTTCTTCCCCAGGGCACATGCAACATTGTCCAGGGCTGAGAACATGTTGGGCCACAGAACAGTTCTCAAAACATCTAAAAGAATGAAATCATGGAAAGCACCTTTTATTTTTGACTACAACAGTATTAAACTAGGAATCACAAGGAGGAAACTGGAAAAAACACAAAGATGTGGTTACTAAATATTCTAAACAACCCATGAGTCAACAAAGAAATCAAAAAGGAAATAAGATCTCTTGCACAAATGCAAACGGAAATGCAAGGTTTCAAAAATCTGTGGATGCAACACCAGCAGTTCTAAGACGGAAGTTCATAGCAGTACAAGCCTACCTCTAGGAACAAGAAAAATCCCACATAAACAATTAAACAACTAGAAAAAGATAGCCCAAAGTTAGTGGAAGAAAGGAAATCAGTCAGAGAGGAAATTGTGACTAAAAAATAGAATGCGGGGCGCCTGGGTGGCTCAGTCGGTTAAGTGTCTGCCTTCGGCTCAGGTCATGATCCCAGAGTCCTGGGATCGAGCCCTGTATTGGGTGCTCTGCTTCTCCCTCTCTCCCACTCCCCCTGCTTGTGTTCCCTCTCTCGCTGTCAAATACATACATAAAATCTTTAAAAAAAAAAAAATAGAATGCATCAATGTAACTAGAAGTTCATTGTTTGAAATGATAAAACTGATAAAACTCTAGCCAGATTCATCAAGAGAAAAAGAGGGCTAAAATAAAATCAGAGATGCAAAGGATCATAAGCAACTACTATAAACAACTATGCCAACAAATTGGAAAACAGGAAAAAAAAAAAAGGATCAATTCCTAGAAACTATCTTCGAAGCCTCCATTAGGAAGAAATAGAAAATCTGAAGAGAGCAAATCCAAGTAGTAAAACTGAATCAGTAATTAAAAAACCCACAAAACAAAGTCCAGAATCAGAAAGTTCCACAGGTGAATTCTACCAACCACTTAAAAGAACAGTTATAACTGACCCTTCTCAATTTATTCCAAAAATTGAAGAAGGAATGCTTTCAAATTCATTTTACAAGGCCAACATTACCCTGATACCACACAGAGACACCACAAGAAAATACAGGCCAATATACATGAAGGACGCAGATGCAAAAGTTCTCAACATGTTAGCAAACTGAATTCAACCATGCATGAAAAGATCACATGCCATAATCAAGTGGGATTTATTTCAGGGATGCAGGATGGTTCAAATCCACAAAACAATGTACTATATCACATTAACAAAACAAAGGATAAACATCGTTCTCTCAATAGATGCCAAAAACACATCTGATAAAATTCAACAGCCACTTGTGATAAAGGTTCTTAAATAAGTATAGAGGGAACATTCCTCAACATAATGAAGACCATATACAAAAACCCACAGATGAAGACATATTCAAATGGTGAAAAACTAAGAGCTCTTCCTCTAAGATCAGGGACAAGCCAAGGATGCCTACTCTTGCAACTTTTATTCAACACAGCATTGGAAGTCCTAACCAGAGCAGTTACTGAAGAAAAGGAAATAAAATGTGTCCACATTGGCAGGGAAGAACTAAAACGGTAACTATTACAGAGGACAGCATACTGTATTTAGCAAAGCCTAAACACTCCACCAAAACACTATCAGAATGAACAAATGAATTTGGCAAAGTAGTAGGATACAAAATTAACACAGAAATCTTTTGTTTCCATATATGACTAATGAGCTATCAGAGAAATTTAGAAAACAATCCTACTTACAATTGCACCAAAAAGCTAAAATACCTAGGGATGACTTTAACCAAAGAGAGGAAAGACCTGTGCTCTGTAAGACACTGATGAAAAGAAATTGAAGAGGACACAAATAATGGAAAGATATATCATGCTCATGGATTAGAAAGCTTAGTATTATTAAAAAGTCCATATTATCCACAGCAATCTAAAGATTCAATACAATCCCCATGAAAACATGAATGGCATTTTTCCACAGAACTGCAACAAGTAATCCTAAAATGTGTATGGAACCACGAAGGACATCAAATAGCCAAAGCAGTCTTGAGAAAGAACAAAACCAGAGTTATCAAGCTCCCTGATTTCAAAATACCTTACAAATCTACACTAATGAAAACAGTATGGTACCGGCACAAAAACAGGCACATAGATCAATGGAACAGGATAGAAAGCTTAGAATTAAACCCATGCTTATATGGTCGAAGGAAGCAAGACTATATAATAGGGAAAAAACAGTCTCTTCAATAAATGGTGCCGGGAAAACGGGACAGCTACATGCAAAAACGTGAAACCTGACCACTGTCTGATACCCAAATAAAACTAAATTCAAAATGTAATAAAAGGTTAAATGTGAGATCTGAAACCATAAAACTCCTACAAGAAAGCACACAGTAAGCTCTTTGACATCAGTTTTAATATTTTTTTTGGTACTAGTTTCTTCAGGCAAGGGCAATAAAAGCTAAAATAAACTAAAGGGACTACTTCAAACTAAAAAGCTTTTGTACAGTGAAGGAAACCGCCAACAAAATGAAAAGACAATCTACTGAATGTTAAAGATATTTGCAAATCATACATCCAACGAGGGGTTAATATCCAAAACATATAAAGAACTCACAAAACTTATTATCAAACACAACCTGATTAAAAAATGGGCAGAGGACATGAACAGACATTTCCCAAAGGTGCCAGCCAACAGATACATGAAAAGAGGCTCAACATCACTCACCATCAGGGAAATATAAATCAAAACCACAATGAGAAAGCACCTCACACCTGTCAGATTGGCAATTATCACAAAGAAGTAAGTGTTGGTGAGGATGTGGAAGAAAAAGGAACCTTCATGCACTATTGGTGGGAATGTCAATGTGTGCAGCCACTACAGAAAACAGAATGGAGATTCTTTAAAAGTAGTACTACCACGTGATCCAAAAATGCCACTTCTGGGTATTTATCTGAATAAGGAAAACATGAACTCAAAGAGATAGATGTACTCCTCTGTTCATTTCCGTATCATTTACAACAGCCAAGATATGGAAGCAACCCAAGCAACCGTTGACAGGTGAATGGATAAAGAAGAGGTGATATATAGAGACAATGAAATAGTACTCGGCCACAAAAAAGACTGAAATCTTGCCATCTGCTACCACATGGATAGATCGAGAGAATATTGTGCTAAGTGAAATAGAGAAAGACAAATACCATGTAATTTCACTTACATATGGAATCTAAAAACAAAACAAAACAAATGAACAAAAGAGACCACAGATACAGGAGACAAATGATTGGTTACCAGAGTGGGGAGGAGTTGTGAAGGAGACTTCACAAACCTCGATTTATAAAATAAAGTCTTGGAGATAAAATGGACAGCATAGGGAATATAGCCAATAATAACTTTTTATGGATTCATGGGTACCTAGATTTACTGTGGGGATGAGTCGTAATAGATATTAAAAAAAATCAAATCACTATGATGTACATCTGAAACTAACAGGATATGTCAATGATATGTCAATAAAAAGATCCATCTATATGCTACCTACCAAATAATTCAGATCTAACGAAACACAGACTGAAAGTGAAGGGGTGGAGAAAGATATTCCATGCAAATCAAAGCCAAAACAAAGCTGGGGTAGCTATAGTTGTACCAGACAAAATAAACCTTTAAAGAAGACTGGAATAAGAAAAAGAGCATTGTGTAACGATGAATGGGTCCATCCACCAGGAGGATAAAACATTCGTCAATATTTATGCCCTCCTCATAGGCATACCTACATATATAAAGCAAATATTAATGAACCTAAAGAAAGGAATAGATAGCAATACAGTAACAGCACATATGGTTAGTACTCCAATTACATCAATGGAGAGATCAACCAGGCAGAAAAGCAGTAAGGAAACATCGGTCTTAAGTGACATGTTGGATCAGAGGGACTTAATAGATACATACAGACCATTTCATCCAAAAGCAACAGAATACACATACTTCTTAAGTGCACCTGGAACAATCTCCAGGATAAGTCATACATGGGGCCACAAAACAAATCTTAATAAACTTAAGAAGACTGAAATATAAAGCATCTTTTCTGACCACAATGGTATGAAAATAGAAATCGATTATAAGAAGAAAACTGGTAAATTCAAACATGTGGAGAGTAAACAATGTTAAACTGAACAACCAATGGGTCAACAACAACAACAAAATACTTTGAGACAAATGAAAACACAGCATACTAAAACTTGGGCAGCAAAAGCACTTCTAAGAGGCTACTTGGACAAAGAAGAAAAGTTTCAAACAACCTACCTTTACACTTCAAGGAACTAGAAGAACAAACCAAGTCCAAAGTTAGTAAAAAGGAGATAATAAAGATCAGAGCAGAAATAAATAGAGAGTAAAAAGACAATAGAAAAGATCAATGAAACTAAAAGCTGTTTCTTTGAAAACAAAATTGACCAACCTTTACCCACACTCACCAAGAAAATTAGGTCTTACATACAGAAATGAAAGAGAAGTTGCAACTGATACCACTGAAATACAAAAGATCTTAAGAGACTACTATGAACAATTATACGTCAACAAATTTGACAACTTAGAAGACATAAGTTCCTAGGAATATACAACCTACCAAGACTGAATCATAAAAAGACAGAAAATATGAACAGATCACTTAATGTGTAAGAAGATCAAATGAGTAATCAAATACCTCCCAAATGATGGAAGTCTGGGACCAGACAGCTTCACTGGTGAATTCTACCAAACATTGAATGTCTGAATAAGAATCTTCTCAAACTCAAACAATGAAGAGGAAGAAACAGGTGCAAACTCATTTCCCCAGGCCAGCATTACCCTGGTACCAAACCAGACAAGGATGCTACAAGGAAATATTATAGGCCAATATCCCTGATGAGCACAGATGCAAAAATCCTCAATAAAACATTAGCAATACAAATTGAACAACACATTAGGAGGATCATATACCACAATCAAGAGGGATTTATTCCAGGGCGCCTGGCTGGCTCAGTCAAACAGGTAACTCTTGGTCTTGGAATTGTGAGTCGCACATTAGGTTAAAGATTACTTAAAAATAAAATATATATAAAGAGGGATTTATTCCAGGCATGCAAGGATGGTTTAAATCTGTAAGTCAATCAACATGATACATCACATTAACAGAACAAAGGATAAAAATCATGATCATCTCAATAGATGTAGGAAAAGCATTTGACAAAATTCAACATCCATTTATGATAGAAACTCTCAACAAAGTACATATAGAAGGACAATACCTCAACATAATAAAGGCCATATATGACAAGCCCACGGCTAATATTATACTCGATGAAGAAAATCTGAAAGCCTTTCCTCTAAGATCGGGTTCAAAAACAAGGATGCCCACTCTTGCCCCTTTTATTCAACACAATATTGGAAGTCCTACCTTGCACAGTTAGGCAAGAACAAGAAAAGGCACCCAAGTTGGAAAGGAAGAAGAAAAACTGTCACTATTTGCAGATCTTATTATATATAGAAAACCCTAAAGTTTCCCCTAATGATTTCAAAATATGTTAGAGCTAGTCAAAGAATTCAGTGGAATGATACAAAATCAATATGCCAAAATCTTTTGTGTTTCTACACACAAGTAACAAGCTCTCAGAAAAAAATCAAGAAAACTATTCTACTTGCAGTTGCCTCACAAAGAACAAAATAGCTAGGAATAAATTCAACCGCAGAGGTGAAAGACCTGTAAACTGAAAGCTATCAGACATTAATGAAACAAAGTGAAGCATATACAGGGAAATGGAAAAAAGTATTAGTGCTATCAACTGCAAGAAATAACATTGTTAACATGTCCATACTACACAAAGCAACCTGTAGATTCAATGCAATCTATCAAAATTCCAATGGCATTTGTCACAGAAATTGAAGAAACAATCCCCTAAAATTTGTATGAAGCCACAAAAGATCCAGAGTAGCCAAAGCAATCTTGAGAAAGAACAAAGCTGGAGGTACCACACTCACTGATTTCAAACTATATCCTAAAGCTGTAGCAATCAAAACAGCATAGTACTGTCATTAAAAACAGACACACAGATCAATGGAATAGAGAGCCCAGAAATAAAACAGTCAATTTACAACAGAGCCAAGAATGTACAATGGTGAAGGGACAGTCTCTTCGGGAAGTGGTATTGGAAAAAAAAGATAGCCGTATGCAAAAAAAAAAAAAGAAAAGAAAAGAAAAAAAGAAACTGGATCACTATCTTACACATAACAAGAATTATTTCAACATGGATTGAAGACTTGAGCATAAGACCCCAAACCATAAAACTCCTAGAAGAAAACAGGCAGTAAGATCCTTGACATTGGTCTGGACTTATGGTGTCCGCTCTGAAAAATCATTGCCAGCCAAAGCAAAAACAAGTGGGACTGTATCAGATGAAAAAGCTTCTGCACAGCAATGGAAATGATCCACAAAATAAAAAAGCAACCTACCGAATGGGAGGAAAAAAAAACAACTGCAAATCATCTCTGTTAAGGAGTTAATATTCAATATCTATAAAGATCTTCTACAACTCAATAGCAAAACAATCCAATTAAAAAAGTGGGCCAAGATTTTGAATAGACATTTTCCCAAAGACATACAGATGGCCAACAAGTACGTGAAAAGGTGCTCAACATCTCTCATCATCAGGGAAATGGGAGATCAAAACCACAATGAGGTATCACCTCACACCTGTTAAAATGGCTAGTATCAAAAAGACCAGAAATAAGAGTGTTGGCGAGGATGTGGAGAAAAGGAGACCCTTGTACCATGTTGGTGGGGATGTCAATTTGTGCAGCCACCATGGAAAACAGTATAGAGGGTCCTCAAAGATTAAAAAATAAAAAAAAGACATTATCCAGCAATTCCACATGTGGGTATTTCCATGAAGAAAAGATGTGTGAACCCCCATGTTCATTGCAGCGTTACTTATAGTCAAGATTTGAAAACAACTAAGTGCCCACTGATGGGTGAATAGAGAAAATGTGTGTGTGTGTGTGTGTGTGTGTGTGTGTGTAGTGGAATATTATTCAACCTTAAAAATAATGAAATCCTGCCATTTGTGGCAACATGGATGGACCCAGAGGGCATTATACTACATGACATGAGCAAGATAAATAACCATATGATCTTACTTAAATGTGATTTCTTAAAAATAAAACAAAAACAAACCAACCCTGAGGCTGGTTGCCAGAGGTGGGGGTTGGAGGGTGAGTGAAGGGGGTCAAAAGGTACGACTTCTAGGTAAGAAATAAGTCCAGTGGTTTATGGCAGAGCATAGTAACTGTAGTTAATACTGGGTATGTGACAGTTGCTAAGCAGGTAGATCTTCTACTTTCCCAACAAAAGAAAACATTTGTAACTATTTGTGGTGATGGCTATTAACCAGATTTACTGTGCTGATCCTTTTACAACATATACAACTATTGAATCCGTATTTGTGCACCTGAAACTAACATGTCATTTATACCCTAAGATTTAAAAAGAAAAAGTAGAAGAGGCAGAAGAGAGGGTCCAAGAGAGGCAGCGTGAGGAGGCTGCATGGGACACGGGTTCTTGCCTTCAGCCTCCAAACAGACCCACAGCACCCGAGGACCTATGGAATTGTGAGGTAATAAATTTGGGTCATCGTTTGTGCTGGTTCATGACAGTGGCCCCAGAAAGCTAACGCACCACGTCTCAGGAGAGCTCAGAGAAGGGGATCCTCGAGGGTTAAGAAAGCAGCTCTCTGAAAGCAGATGAGAGACACGGCTCTCAAGTAAGGAAAGCTCTCATCGAGGTCCGTTATGTAGACCTAATGCATCAAATGGTGGGATATCAGAACTGGGGAATAACCGTACAGAATTGGAAAAGGTCAAATTAATAAAAGGCAGACTCACTGCAAAGACTGACACCAAGAACAGAGGTGGGTGTGGGGACAGACACTCGTCACACACTCCAGGCTGGGGGGTGGGACGCAGGCATCCGATGCTTGAACAACATCCGCGGTGATTTAGGGTAGACGTTTTCAGGACAGTATTTAGAGTGAGATTGATACGTTTTGTTAGACTCATTAATGAATCGTAATGTATATTGCTGTCCGAAGGCACTCACTGCTATGGGAAAAATGTTCATAATACAGAAAAATTAGGCTACGAAACCGTGTGCTGTGGTTTTATGAAGAAAATAGGTAGAGAAAAAAACTGGAAGGCAAATTCTCAAAATGCTAAATGTATACTGGGTAATGGAATTACAAATTATTGTTTCTTAAAAAAATATTTTCCATGTTGTCTGCACTAAGTGTGTAATCAGGAACAAATCTAATAAAAATATTTGAGGTATGCCTGTATTGTTTCATGTAGCAGACCATAAACTACTGGGGTTAATTACTTGGAGAAGAAGTATGGGGTGAGGACCTAATTAGGAAAGTTTTGACTTTTGAAGGCAGCCTTAACCTTGTGTAAACATATGGATTCTCACCGAGGGCTGGAATGAAGCTAAGACAGAAGAGGTCTTGGGTGCAAAATTTCTGAATAGTTAAGAAGATGTGATACACACACACACACACACACACACAATGTAATATTACACAGCCATAAAAGATGAAATTTTGTCATTTGCAGCAACATGGATGGAGCTAGAATATTACGCTAAATGAAGTAAGTCAGAGAAAGACAAATACCATATGATCCCACTCATAGGTGGAATTTAAGACACCAAAAACAAATGAGCCAAGGAGAAAGAGACAAACCAAGCAACAGACTCTTAACTATAGAGAACAAACTGACGATTACGAGTGGGGATGGAGGAAATAGGTGGTAGGGATGAAGGAGTGCACTCATCTGAAGAGCACTGACAAATGTACAGAATTGTTGAATCACTCTGTCGTACACCTGAAACGAATATAACACTGTACGGTAATTATTCTGCCATTAAAATTAAAAACTTAATTAAAAAAATTTCTGAAGGCACCAAAACTCGGTAAGGCAGGTCAATATCCTAATGCAGTATTTGAAAAACTCAAAATTAATGCAAAAAAAAAAATCCATGATGAATAAAATACCAAAATTTTAAATACAGACGGGATCCGTGTTTGATCCACGATGGCTGAGATGGACCACGTTTCCAACTCATTTTGACAATGATTTTCTAAGACACAGACTCTCACGGTGTGCTTGGTCCTGGGTCCAGCAGCCTCAGGATTCCCTGGGAGCGGGTTGGAAATGCAGGCAAGCCCCAACACAGGTTACAGAATCAGAAACGCTGGGGGTGGCGCCCAGGAATCAACGCTCCATAAGTCCCTCCAAGTGAAAAGTCCACTGTGTTACACAACAGTTAGGGGAATGAACAGCAATGTTGGTAGAAAATGTACTTCATGCTGACTTTCCAAAGACAACACTCAGTTGAGTGCTCGCTAGGAGGCTGGCCCTATGCTAAGCTCCCTGCCTGCGCGGGGGGGCATTTTTAGTACCTGGGTTATATAGAGAAGGAAGGGGCCTTTGAGCAGGGTTGTGTACACTGCCTGAGGTGGCCCAGGAAGGACACGCAAGGACACGGGAGCCCAAGGAATGGCATCCAGATCTGCTGGACTCCAACGTCTGTTTTGTTAGCCTCTGTGGAAGCATCTCGGCAGGCGGCGAAGGGCAAAGCCGCGGAAGCAGCAGAGGCCCGGGCTTACCCTCGGACTCGGACTCCTCCTCCTCCTCCTCCTCCTCTTCCTCATTGCTGTCGTCCTCGCTCTCCTCCTCCTTGGCGATTTTCTGCCGAGCACTCTTAAATACGGACTGTAAGACGATGGAGTCTTCATAGATCTAAAGGGTCACGGGGCACCGGTTAAAACCCGCAGCCTGAGGACCCAAGACGCTCAGCAGCAACGTGCTCTCCTCTTCCTCGGGGAACACACCTGCTTTGCTGTACGTGAATCCTCTTACAAACACCAGTGCTAGCTTTTAGCCTGCAGGAAACCCCACCGGAAAACGCTGAGCTCAAACACAGACACTGATTCTTCTGGTAAACAAGCCCATTTGTGGTTGAGATAGTTTGTGTGTGTGTGCGCGCGTATGAGTACGCGCATGGGCATGTATACTCAGAGAGGGGCGGGCTTCCGCAAGAGAGCCTCTCATTTTTGACAACAAAAGGAATATTTTAAAAAACTACACTTCTTATTCGAGTTGTTCTATCAAATACTCTGGTAAAGGAACCTCCTTTAAAATGCAAATGCCCTCACAAAATGGCAGCTCTTCTTTATTATTGGTTTATCCGCACTGGCTGTTACTCCTCGAATCAATACTTCCTTTTTGGTGTCTGCACGTACCTGAGCACAGACCCGGGAGTTGCTAAGATCTCAAGTTCAAAAATGGTCCCTTTTCTCAAAGAATTAAAAATAGAAGTTACTATATGATCCAGCAATCCCGCCTCTGGATATATACCCAAAAGAATGGAGAACAAGGTCTCCAAGGGAGATTTGCACACCCATGTTTACAGCACCATTATTTATTTATTCTTAATAGCCAAGAGTGGAAGCAAACCCGGGGTCCACGGATAGAGGAACAAAATGCAGTGTATATAGAAAATGAATTCTTCAGCCTTAAAAAAGGAGAAATCCTTTCACCTGCTACAACAAGGATGAACCTTGAGGACATTATGCTGAGTAACAGAAGCCAGTCACAAGATGACAAATACTGTCTGACTCACTTCTATGAAGTATCTAAAGTACTCAAATTCATAGGTTCCCAGGGACGGGGGTGGGGGAGCAGTCAAGGGGGAGGTGTTTCATGGGTAGAGAGTTTCAGCTTTATCAGGTGAAAGCATTCTGCAAATCTGTTGCACAATAAAGAAAACACTTAATATTGAACTGCACCCTTAAAAATGGTGAAAAGGATACATTTTAGGTGTGTCAACAAATAAAAAACCATGGGAAACAATGGCCCTAGCTCTAGAACAGAGTCTTTATTGTAAAGAGGAGCCACACGCGCGTGAAGGTGACGGGACACCCTGGAGTGAGCACCACAGGACATAGTGCAAGGAGGACGGAGGGTGGAGAGGGGTCCTGGGATGGGGCTGCAGGGGCAGAATTTGCCAGAAATCAAAATTCAGCTGGATAGTAAGGAGTCCATCAGGGCTGAGGAGGTGAGGAGGAGTCCATCAGGGCTGAGAAAGGAGGGGGGCTTTTTAGGGAAGGAGACGAAGCGCATGCATCTGGCATTGCGCTGAGGTCAATTTCCTGGCGATGACGGTGGACTGCGTTAGGCAAGCTGTTGCTGTCTTGTGACCATATAAAGGGTCTGCAGGCTCTCTCTGTCCTGTTTCTTGCAACAGCATGTGTATCTGGGGAAGCAGGTGTTCATGGGGCCAAGTGTGATTGGACCATGAACTGTTTCGGGTGAGAAGTAGCAGAAGGAGGAGACTACAGCACCAGGGTAGGGTATGACTTTGGAAAGCGGCCTACAGAGACAAAACTTGTTCTAGAACCTAATAGCACATGGTGGGTAGTAGATGGGCAGGAGCAGTGAGAGAGAGAGAGAGACAGCAACTAGTGCCCGGGATGAACTGAGAAGGAAGCCAGTTAAGAGGCCATTTGTGACTCTACTTCCCGTGCAAGACGGGGTGTGGGCAGAAAGTGAGGCTGTGGCACGGGAAGGGGCTGGGAGTAGGTTATGAAGATCCCCCCAAATCTATCCAGGGCCTGCAAGCGGTCATTCGCAGAAGACACCCTCGTTGACTCTTGTTTTCCCTCGAGGTCTTGGCTTTCCTTTCAGCATTCTTTCAAGAGTGTCTCGAATACAGAAGGCGTGCTTTCGAGAACTAGTGTTTCGACCAAGGGAACACCACTGTGAACTGGAAATGTACTGTCTTTTCAGAAAAGACCCATGCGAGGATTCTCATGTTCTCCAGTTTAACGACTGGAATGGACAGGAGGGTGGGGAAATAAAGTAAGATCCGGAGAGAAGCTTAAGGAACTTATTGGTGGCTTGACATTGATACTGGGTGGCAGACACATGGACCTCTCCTTCCTTCTTCATGACACAAGAGCATTGGACTGGAAATACAGACGGGGCAAAAAGGGGTGCCTACAAAAGGGGCCTGGAACTCGGGTGTACCTGAAGTGAGAGTACCCTCCCATTCTCATCAATTGAGTGTCACTTATGCCCAGCAGACAAGGGGAGTTCTTTATTACAGTTGGCTCGGTAAGCATTTTCTGTAAGCAATTAAGAGATAGCAGGTCTTTTTTTCTCTAGAGGTATATTTTGTTTTGTTTGGCTTTAAATCACAGTAGTTTCACTTCCTGATGCAAGGTTACGGTCAGAAAAACGAAGGTGAATATAATCAAATACACAGTCTCGACAAAAGCAAAAACTGTACTTCTAGCCTTTAAGCATTACGCTAAGTGCCTTCCTGGAATTCCTCCTCTAATTAGAAGCCAAGCCTTGAAGGAAAGCACAAATAGGAGCTAGCGCTAGCACAGCTCTGGTCCAGAGGCTGGCCTTAATTTGGAAGTGCCAAAGCCTCAATTTACTTACACGCTAGCATACGACGGAGGCTTTTCTTATTTTTGATTCTCGCCTGGGGGAGAGGCAATGATTCCAACAGCAGAAAAATGGAATCACTTAAAAGTGCAGAAGCACAGGTTAGGTTCTACATTTGTTCAAACAACTGAAGACATACCTGGGATCCCTCCAAGTTGAACGTCTGAGCATTGTGGCAGAGAAGCATGACATCCTTCTCCAGGTCACCCAGGCTCCGGTACTTGTGATTACGAATTCTTTCCTAATGCAAATTTTGGATAAAACAGAGGAAAGAACGGGGGGGGGAGGGGGGGCAAATAATCATTACTTGGTAAAAAGGAAAAAGAAAAAGAAAAAGAAAAAAGAAAAAGCCTGATTTGATGTTCCCTTTGTCTTCACAGCAGATAGCGCTGCCGGGGATATGGGAGTCAACAACTCCAGGGGGCACCATTCAGAGAGCCCACCCTCCCGCAGGTAGGGGAAGGAGCAGCACAGCATGGGACAGAAGAACAGCAAAAGGATGGGGGGAGGAGTCTGAAACTTCTTAAATAAAACGCAGTAGGTTACATTATGAGCTCTCCACATAACTAAATACACGGAAAGGCCCAAGGATCTCCCCGCCATTTTGGTGACGAGCCCTAGATGGCGGGCGGAGGGGTTGTCCATGGTGCTCGGGCAGGACGCCACTGCCCAGTCCTGAGTGTCGTCATTTCAACGGCTTCACCCCCCCCCCTTTTTTTTTATCAAGTGCGTAAACAAAATATCTACCTTTATTTTTTTGAAATCCACCGGCTTCCTAATTAATTCATAATATTCTGGCAATTCTTTCCTTGAAGGTAACTGAATGAAGACTTCACTGAGCTGCCGCCCTGAACTGTAAGGGTGGGAGAAACAGACAGACACAGATCCAGTCATATGTTACCAAGGAAGGCGTTTATGTCAGAAAATATCCAAAAAGCAAACGGCATCCCCCGGCCTACAGACGCGGGGCCCTTTAAATCAAGAAAAATCCCACAAGTGTACTGGAGATGAATGCTCCCTGCGCTAACTCCGAAATCACGTTAAAATGCCATTAGAGCCCCACGTCTGTCACGCACAGAATACGGCAAGTCCACTGTGAGTTCCTCCTTCGGAGTGAACGTGGCTCTGTTTTTTGATAGAAATCCTTAAAACGTCCTATTCAACCAACAATTCCATTTTTAAATGAATAATTGAGTTGGTAAAAAAAAAAAAAAAAACCAAACACAATGGCTTTATTTCCATATTCCTTTGTCTTCAAACTCCCTGTATATTTAGAAAGTAGTATGTTAGAATATACTCCGGAAACTCAAATGAAAAGCCTTTGTGTGTCTTTCTTTTCCGATTCCTTTTAGAGTATTTTACACGCTGTGAACCATGCGTACCTTTATTAGTATTTGCCAGAGGAACCCCTTCAGATCGCCTAACTGCACTCGTGTGCGTACGGAGCCACTTGGGCAGGAAAAAACTAACTTATTAGTGCAGTTGCCTCGTGTATCTGGGATTAGTGCGGTACCCTCCCTCAAACCCATGGTAGCTTTATTTGAAAGCACATTTAATAGCAGCAAATGCTTCGCGACTTATAACTTTGAAAACCAGTCTCTAAAGCATTGTAAGCTTTTAACATCACTTAGAGTATTGGAAGCAGGCACGGTTACAGGAACAGATATTCATTAGGTTCAGGATTCTAACATCTGATTTGGCCTATCCAGATCCATGGCAGCCTGTGAGGTATGGTGGAGTCATTTTTCACAAAAATCTCCCTTCCCTTACGATGCAGTCTCTACTTCCTTTGTGAAGGCACACCTACCAAAAAAAAAAAAAAAAAAAAAAAAAAAAGCCTAAATCCCTGCCATGTAAATTCTGGAAGGTGAGTCCAGGAGCGTGCAAGCACGCTAGAAGCTGTGGCTAAGAATGAGGGACAATATGCTGTTTTAATCCATAGTCCCAGTTGTATAATTAAAAAATATTCATAATGACAGTTATCATAAAAAAGGCATGCGCAGTAACTCAAATGGTTGCTTAGCAACCAGTGGGGAAAATGCTGAAGAGCATAGGGGCCTGCATAAATTAACCGAAAATCCTCTGTCAAAGGAATGGGCGAGTTTTTCTGTTATGCTGGGTCTTGGCTTTATTTTTTTAATACATATAGGAGCCTCATAAATATGAAAATCGGGGACACACACAAGGGGTTTAAGAACAGTGCAGTTTAATAGGGAATTGGATTTTTCGGTTACCGTGGGAAGAACCAAGGAGCGTCCCCCACCCTATGGCCACCGCTACCCCCCTTTTCCGGGCTGATAGATGCATTTGTACCTCCATAAATTATACCAGAGTATGTGACAACAACTGGTTTATTTACTATCACCTTCACCATAGGGCCACAATTTCTGCTTTGTCTCTTTTCCTAGCATTCTGAGATTTATATACACAAACATTTTACCTGCTTGAAAAGGAGTATCTGGAAGGCAATTTACAGGTATCAGTTTTTCTATTTCTATCCCTGTTTTCTCGACAATCAGGAAGTCAGACCTCTTTGTAATCTCAGATTGAACACCTGACCCTCAGTGACATCTTCACGCTGTCATTTTGTACATTGCCAACAGATGGTGTCATTTTTCTATTTGATGGATTACAAGGACATCTGTGCTTTGTACACCTGTGACGGACAGAGTCTCGGTTTCAACTGTGCTACCGGTGAAATAAGAAATAAGCTGTTTTCACCAAGAATGTGATAAAGCGCTTCCGAATGGGGGCAAAATGGCCCAAACAATCCTGGTCCGATGTCCCTGCCTTTAGTCGGGTTGTGGCAATTCCAGACCCTGTGACGAGACAGGTCCAGAATTATCTGTGCTCATAAAGGAGAGAGCTGAACATTCTGAGACTCAGAAAGTAAGACAAAATTTTGTTGATACTGTTTAAAAACTAAGGGCTTACTCGACTCAATATTCCTGTCCTGCTGCCTTTCTCCCGTCTCCCTGAGGACAGAGGCAAACAGAAGACCTGGAAGCTACTGGAAAAGACCTCTTGTGGTTTGCTGGTGCGATCATCATACAGACATCTCGGTTTGGCTTCCAAAGCCCTCCTCTGCTCATGCCCTACAAACCCAGTCTATACTGATGACCTGACTCTTCTCGTCACAACAGCTTCTTTCTTGTGTGCCCGTGAAGACTGTGGTCAACCCCCACTTGCTTAGTCATTTCCAGCCTCCATGCCCCCAACCATACTTCAAGAACCCATTCTCCATGAAAATGGGAAGAAATTCTTACTATCAAACTACCTGCCCAGAACTTAATTCTTCTATGTACCCATTTTTTTTTTTTTTATTTCCTCTTTTCCAAAGCGGGTGGGAACATCTTACATGCGGCCAAGAGCATCCCCCTCCCTGCCGGAGGAGTGGTTCTGATGACCAGCTTGGGCAGAAATGTCAGGAGGACATCCAGCTTTAGGTGACCTATAGAATGCAGCGAGGTAGGGGTGCCTGGGGTGTCTCGGTCAGTGAAGCGTCTGCCTTCAGCTCAGGTCATGACCCCCAGGGTCTTGGGATGGAGCCCCGTGTCGGGCTCCTGTTCAACAGGGAGTCTGCTTCTCCCTCTGCCCCTCCCCACCTCCTGCCCCCAACTTGTGGGCACACTCTCTCTCAAATAAAAAAAAAGAATGCATCAACGTAGAACCACTTGCTACCAAGATCACTACAGTAACTTATTTTTTTCCCCTAAATTAAAGGTAAAAAAAAAAATGAAAAAGGAAGTGAAACAGCCTGACAGAGTTTTGAATTCTTGGCATTTCTTTTTCAAACTTAAGCTGAGCAAAGGCTTTTTAAACATACCTTTTCAAATGCTTTTTTTTTTTTTTCACCCCAGGGCTGGAAAGTTTTTTTTTTTTTTTTTTAAGTCCAGAACAATGGACTAATTGTACAATGGTTTGCAGAAGGTGTTCTGTTTCTGTTGAAATGCTTAACCTACCCCTCCCCAGGTATTTTCCATTATGTCACCTTGTACAATTTAAGGACTCGAAGTAGAAATTGTTCGCTGGAAGAGTGCTGCTTTCCATGACCGAAATGACACCTGCTTCCCTGCTCCCAAAAAAGGATTCCACTGATGGTACGTTACTTCAGATCGATCTCATACAGAGATCTATCACAGAACAGGAAACGTGACCCTGATAAGGAACAACCTGGGTGGGGGAGGAGCGTAACCTAAAATATAAAATAACAGTGTGCACTGCAGAGAGTTTCCAGGTGCTGGTCGACCAAGCAGACCAGGGGTTCCTGCCCACAGAGGTGAATGGACACAGACACATGTGGCCCCAATGTCAGGGTGTGTGAGATGGAAGGGCCCCCCGTGTCACTGTGGGAACAGTGGTTTGCAAACCCCAAATGTACTGTTCGTATGTGTGTGTGCATACACATGGATATGCAGGCACACAGGTGAGGTTTACTTTGCTGGGCTTCGTTTGGGAACCTACTTCTCTCCCCTTACTTCTGCAAACCAAAGGACACACAAAACTTTCACATCTGTACTCCTGGGATTCTAAAATGGTGACAGCACACATGAAGAATGTCACAGAAACACCAGCTTTCCCTTTGATTACATTTCAGGTATGGCAGAAGACGGAAGTGCTAAGAGACCTAATCCTTTAAAATGCTGGCTATTCTGCCTTTTCTGTAACCCAAACCAAGAAGATAAGGTATTGGGTGAGAGGTTTTTGGTTTTTGTTTGTTTTAGGATTTTCTTTTCACCTGCCCAGGCTGATCTGTTGACAAGCATGGATAATGGATACTTCTGAAAAAAAGAATTTAGCTAACACTGAAAAAGACCTATGTATACACGTAATAAAACCTATCTTGCCTCCATAAAAAAAAAAAAACAAAAAACGCAAAACAATGATGTCATGATTTAGAATACCCACTTGGGGTTGGAAGGATTTTACAAAAAAAAAAAAGTTACTACAATAAGGAATCAAACACAGGAAATCTTTTGGGATGAAAACTTTAAAAAATTGGGTCAACATTGGAGGGCAGTAGGTGAAAGCATGCTGTTGCTTTTCAGGGTCAGATTCTGGTGAGGTTTCATACAAACCACTTAAAAATGTACCTGAAACACAGCAGCACCCCACTTCCCCCAGAGAGCCCCCAGAGACCCGAGCTAGGCACGAAACAGGTGTGAGAAGCACCCGCGCTCCGTGTTCGCTACTGAGATCTCTCACCTGAGTCTTACTGAGTATTGATCGATAATTGATTGATAATTCCTAACAAGCTTGGAAACCTGAAGAATATGGGAGGTTATGGCCAAACAGAATGCAATTGGGGTAAGCTTGCCTTTGGCAGTGGAAGTGGTGGTGGGTAAAAATCACCCCAAGGGTTGTGTCAGGAGTGTAGATACAGGACGTGCCTGAGGTGTCAACAAAAATAAGGTTACATCAGGTTAATGCAAGGTAAGTGCCCCAATGTTAGCAGCTGATAAAAGGCTCAGTCAGCTCAGTAAGAAAAGCAGCAAAGATTTATACCCTGCTGCGTGGTTCTATTTTTGGCGATCCACTCTAGGCCAATAACACGTGTGTAATATAAGTACGTCCATGTAACAGACACATACATACATGAATGATGTTCAGCACAGCGTTATTTAGAATAACTAACTGAAACCATCCAGAACGTGTGCTGGGGAAAGGACAATAGAATGCTAGAGAGTCTGAAATTACGAATTCAAAGATGATGCCTTGAAGAAGGGAGAAATCCTTGTTAGGACCTTCAGTAAAAATAAGTAAATAAATAAAATAACACAGGATATCAAACTGTAAATGCAGTACAACTGCAACTGGGTTTTTAAAAAGTCATAAACTAAGGACCACAGGGAGATATGCCAAAGCATAAATAAATATTCACAACAACGCACTCTGATTCAACAGAAGGAGGATTTACACTCTAATGTAATTTGTAACCATATCATCATCCATAAATAAAGTAGGTCTCAAAACACTTTTACTGGGTTACCTTCTTTGAAAACATGCTCTAAGTCAAAAATCTAATCAAATTTTTTTTCTGGGGAAATGAGATCTAAGGGGTATATGACCAACTTTTATTTACATCACCATACGTACGACATTTCACCAACTGGCACCTTTTAATTCTACCATAATAAAGCCAAATAAATAGAATAATTGCATCAAATTTATAATGTATCACAATCATTAGAATCTACTATACTGTTAAGTTCCTATTTATTTCTTCAGCTTTCTCTCCTCAAACTTACTACTACAAATCAAAGGTGCCTGTGGGATTCTGAGAATATGATTTCTTTGCTTAGACAAGCATTTTGAGGAAACTTTGAGATCTATCACCTATCCCTTGACTCTTTTAGAAATACTGACCCAGGATGTCTGGTTGCTTCCCCTTTTTTCTCACCTGACATTTCTTAAGAGCAGATAGAAGTATCGAATCCTAACTGCACACCTGTCCACCTGTGTGACCTTGGTCAGCTACTTCACCAGTCTAGGTCATGTCATCCTGAAGACTTGGACAGCACTCAGAGAAAGCCCTCCTTTCAAAAGGCAAGGACGCACCTTCCCTTCCCGAGTATTTCATTCTTGGATCCGACCCTGTGTCTCTACTTCGTCATGGTAAAAACACTTCAAAGCTTTTGGCTGCAATGTGACCAAACTCAAAAGCACAAAACTGTCACAGGCAAACAAAATCAAATGCCTCTCCACCTGAGCCTCAAGTCCCATGCGTCACTTTGTTAGAGGGGTGGGTTAAAGGGGGCCCCGGAGGGCTGCTCTGTCCTGAGTTGCTATTTTAGCAAATTCCTAAGGAAGATGTAGGACGTGTGATTCTAAGGAAGGAGGCAGAATTTTTCCCCATGACTATGCAAGAACATATATGCCCAATAACTGCCATCTTTCAGAGCAATCCGTTTTTTATTAAAATGCTTATGGAGTGGCTTTAAAGACGGTTCTATCAGCCCGTAAGAAAACCCGCCTTGTTATCCAGCTGGGACTCCTCCTCCTCCCGCAGAGAGAGGTCATTTGTGCTGGTTTTGGTCTGCAGCTCTGAGAGGCAGAGACCCTGCTCTTCCCAGGCCAGACTGACCCGGGAAGCCTCAGGAGGCCTTCTGCGCCTTGGAAAGCAGACAGGCTAAGTTTATCTGTGGGCTGCCCATTGCTTTATGTGGGTATAATTGGCGGAGCATCATAAATAAGTGTCAAGTCACCAGGAGTCCAGGTAGCCTTTTCTACTAAACGCGTGAGAAGTAGTAGTATTTGTCATGAGGGAAAAATAAAGTACCGAAATCCACATTTCCCTGAGCAAATTCTCCCTGGACAAAATGCAACTCCTGAGCTCCACGTCGGCATTTCCCAAAGTGTGCTCCACGGAACACAAGCTTAATGGATTTTTAATGGATCTCCCTGGAAAAGGGGGTTTTGTTGGTCGAAGGAGTTTGGGACACACTGGGTGGAATGAAGCTCCATAGGTTACTTTTGATCAGACTTCTCAGAGCCTCTAACTGCACCACCGGGGCATCTCCAAGAAGCTACAGGACTGGAGTTTGAGGACCCCAGTCTGGGGAGCCCCCTCCCAGACAATGCATGAGGCTACGACCTCACCAGGCTGCAGCTACGTAAGATAAACTGTCGGCCCTGAGGCTGAGCCCCAAGTATCCAATGCAGGAAGAAAGGCTCTTCACCTCCAACGAAGATTTTCTACAAGTGTGTCCACTTGGTCACACTACTATTTCATGAGACTTTCTCGTCTAATTAGAGCTACTATATGCAAAAGTGCTCGGGCCCGAGATCCACAGTCCTAGCCTCCCTCCCCTATTTAAAGAAAGACACAACGTCTGGTGCCAACATTGCTAAAAATAAATTTCATCTGAAAGAGCTCGTTGGCCAGTCCTGAAGGGATAGTCAATACCAGCAACCTAATCCCAACCTCAAGGGCAGTTTACAGCCATGCAGAGAAATTGGGATTTCCTGGGAGGGCGGATGTCAGGCAGGGTAGCCGTGCACGCATGTGGCACCCGCACATGCCCCCTGTCCGTCCACCTGCATCCCTGTGACTGGCACCACACTCACTGAGCAGAGACCCCCGGGCGATCTGTAGGTTCTCTCTCCCGTCCGGTCTGCTCTGGGGTCTTGTCAGTCACACGTCTGGGAAGCCACCTCTGTCCCCACACCCACCACCTTGTCCCACGCTTTGCCCCCTTCCCTTCCTTGCGGGGTCCAGTCCTACTGGGATCCACATGGTCTGTAGAGGGTCCCGCTTTTCCCTAACACATGGTGGCCCATGCACAGGGGACTGAGTGCCTCTGCCCTGTCCTCCACCCCTGCAGTCTACCTGGGGGTCCCCACTCTGTGCACGATTAGACCCGATGCCTTCGCCGCGCCTTGCGACCCTCCCCTCCGTCCCCATACACGATGTACTCATACCCGGTATGTGTTCTTCCTTCGTAGCTCCTGCCAACTACGCTTTAAGGCGTTCCACTGGATTCATTTCTACCCCATTCTCAGTACTCGCACAGAGACTGGCACAGAAAACGGCCAGTGCTTCTGAACACATGAAAAAAAGAACTCTCAAATTCTGTTCATCCTAATACAAACTCTGAACAACACACATCATAAACTTGGGTGTATGGAAAAAAGCAGCGTACATGCCAGGTAAGGGACGAGAAAGACTCCAGAGCCCGGACAGCGGAAGTTTCAAAACCCCTTGCTGTGGCTCTGTAAATCATAATTTAAATGTGTCTTCTGTAAAAATACATGTATCCAGATCCCAGCTACATACAGCCCTATCACCTCCAGGAAAAGCCCAGGCATGACCCGGAAGGCTTGCAATACTCTTTAAAGTTGCGATTCATCCACTTTTCATGGTCACATGACCATTTTGATGGAAGGGGGCAGGAGCTTATGTCTGTCCTTGTTTACCGGGTTGGGCGTTTAGCCACGTCACCCCATTTAGACCATAAAGCCTCCTTTCCATGTTGGGATGGGCAGGGGTAGGGTGGTGGAAGCTGTTATCCAAGTTGCTTCCTTATTTAAAGTGGCCAAAGTAATAATCATAATTTATGTCATAGTTATTTGTAAATCCAGATGAGTTCGGTCTCATGATGCCAAGAACGAAACACAATTCTTGACGTCCCCGCAGTGAACACCACGGTTAGAGTGTCTGGCTTCCAGGGCTGAACCCTGTTTCCTCAACACCAATAGGAATTATCAAAAAAGAAAAACAAAAAAATCAACCATCTTGCACAACAGTCCCATCCCCACACAGACACGGGTAGGCCCAAATCATTCCCACGTTTCATTGCCTTAGATGCGCCACTGAGGATGGGTATTCATTCTGGAAAAGAAGCTTCAACGCCTCTTCCTCCTCGCCCTAAGCTGGTTCCTACGCTAGTGAGGAAAAAAATGCTGTAAACGATGTCACTGGGTCAACCGACACAAATGGAAGAGGGATAGTCAAGTATATCTTTTTTTTTTTTTTTTTTTAAGTTCAGGCTGACTGAAAGAAAAAAGTCTTCCGTTTAGCACTAGTAGCTCCTAACCCTGGGAAGTCTTGCACATCCGCCCTCTCCCACGCGACCAACATCACCTCCTTCTCCCGAAATCTCGAGGCGGAAAGCATTTGTGCTTTCCACCCCCAGAAGCAAAAGCACACAAAGGTCAAACGGCCTGGCTCGGGACGCTCAGGACCACGGGGCAGGCGAGGTGCAGGGGAGGCCAGCAGCCCACCCGGGGCGCCGACGCTCTGCACAAGGCCCGCTGACTCCAGCACGCGCCTTTCCCCGCGCCCTGCCGCGGCGCCACCGCCACCGGCGCCCTTCGGGAAGCTTCCACACCGAGGCAGCCCCAGGGGAGGAGGCCCGCGGGTGTTAAGACAGAAGCGCGTCTCCGAGGTGCGGCAGGGAGGAGGAAGGGCACTTAGAACGCGGGCGCACCCAAACTGAAGCGCGCACAGACACCTTCGCAAGCCCTGGAGGATGTTTTAGAGGATCCGTGCGCCTCCATCCCCCACCCCGAGCAGGGGCCGTCGGGGAGGGGGGGGCGGGCACGCGGAGAAATGGGCTGCCGGCTCCTTCGGAGTCGGTCTGTGTGCTGCGCCAAGGGATACCTGTATTCAGAGACAAGGGGATACAAGACGCATCCTGACCTGTTTCCTTCTATTTCCAACTGAGAATTACCGGGCACCTTCTCCACGTTACACCTGTGGTAGAGTAGAAAGAACACCGGCGTCAGAAGACCTGGGTTCGAGTCCCAGCCCAGCTCTTCCTGCCACGTTGGGTGACCTTGGGGGAAGGCATTTCACTTTTCCAAGCCTCACCCCGCTCACCCACCTGCCTCGCCTACTCGGGGGATTTGGGGGAAGACCACGTGAGGTTCTGGGTGGAACCACACTCGGAAAAAACACACAGTTCTCCGGAAATGGGGGGAAAACCCCAAAAAACGATTTCCTGTATTTCCTCACGTCTCTGAGACTTTTCCCGCTTCTTTTAAACACGTCAATGCCTCTTATGCTGATGCCCTTTCCCTCTGCGCCTGTTCTAGGGGAGCATTAGGGCTCAGGTGCCATCCACTGCCCAGAAGCAGTGCAAGTCAGGCAGCACTGGCTGGGGAGGGGCAGGGAGGGGCGTGACCTCACCAGAGTAGCTGTGACCTGTCCCTGTCCGAGCCTAGCCCCTACGACTTACCTCGAGAGCTGGAGCACACGATGTGGAGGCAGCCAGCATAGGGAGGGCACTCCAGAGGACACCACCCAGCTAGCAGGCTCTGCCTCCCAGCCCTCTAGTCTTTGCAAGTCCCTGGAACGGGAAAGGACCAGGAGCCACCACCCGAGGTCTCTGGCCCTTCCACGGGCCTCCAGGGAAGCCGCTTCAGTTGAGCCATCCTGAGCCTGTTACACTACTGTCCCTTTGTGCAGTGGCAAATAAAGCAGATACGGGGCGTGAGATGTTGCAGGAGAAACTGCCCTCTCATCCAGACCTTACTTCAGGTGAGGACAGCACCCCCTGGCACGCAGCGCCTACCTGGGGCTGCCTAGAAAAATCCCTTCCTGGAGCCACTGCTGGCTCTTAGGAGGGCTCGAGGCATGGCGGGGGGGGGGGGGGGGGAAGCATACACCGGGAAGAGAGGAGAGGTAGGGAAAAAGAAAATGAGCTGGAATGTCTGAAAGAAGAGGGAGAATAGGAAGGGACATGATGGAAGGCGAAGTTGGGAAGGTCATCAAGGCCGGACTATGGAAGACTACCTTTCCCACGCTAAGAAGTTGGATCATCATCATCATCATCGTCCAGTAGGCAAAGGGAAACCGTGCAACGTTACCAGGGAGCCAGGATCAGACACACACCCCAGAGAGGCAGGACGAGGAGCAGACGGGAGGCAGGGGACACAGGCAGCAGGTCAGGCCAGCCACGGGGAGGGCTTCTGCAGAAGCGTGTGGGGCCACACAGAAGCCAGGGTGGCCAGGACAGATGCTCGTGCGTGTGGTGAGGGAACTTGGTATCTGAGTGCATATCAGGAATAAGGCATGGGGTCAGGAATGCTTTTTCTACTGTGCCTTTGGGACGCTGGGTTTGTGATTATGGTAACCACGGGGACACAGAGGACAAACAGCCCACAGTGTCTCAGGACCTGCAGTGATGGAGGAAGAGAAACGTGGCAACAAGAAATACTATCTTAGTTTATAGAGCAGGATGTAAATAATTCGGAGAACGATGAGCAAGGTTCTGTGAGCTGAAACTAATGAAGATTGGAGATCACAAGGGATGCAAGACTCAGAACAAAAGAGATCCTGGCAGAATAATTTTGAATGATTCAGGTGAGGAGTACATGGGGACAGACCTACCCAAGCCAGCTATCTGATCACCTTAGGCGTGGGAAGAAAAAGGGTACAAAATACCAAAACAACAATTAAAAAAGAGTTCAAGGAAGAATAGAGTGATGTGGATTTGGTTTGGTTTTATTTATTTTTTTAAGATTTTATTTATTTATTTGACAGAGAGGCACAGCAAGAGAGGGAACCCAAGCAGGGGGAGTGGGAGAGGGAGGAGGAGGCTTCCCGTGGAGCAGGGAGCCCGATGCGGGGCTCGATCCCAGGACCCTGCGATCATGACCTGAACCGAGGGCAGACGCTTAACGACTGAGCCACCCAGGCGCCCTTGGTTTGGTTTTAAACATCTCTGTTACTACAAATCCATTTTGGAGGGGCAGGAGGAACAGTGGTATGGATAGTCCACCCTGGATCGAAGCCTCCAGATGGTGATCAATGCGGGAGAGCCCCTCTTCCTACCCCTCCCCCCCCGTAAATAATGCACTTCAGGTCAAGCACTTGAGAGGAAACCCTGGAACAAGGCAACATTTTAACAGGGAGCCCATCCCTTCTGGAGAATGGACTGATGTGATGTAGACCTTCAAAGACAGCAGCTCGGCCTTCCTCAAATAGAGGGAAATGCTACCAGTGACTTTGGGGTGTACAGGAGGTAAACGAAGACACTTTGTCCTAAGGTTGGAGGTCTACCCAGTCTTTCTGCGGAAAGGTGTTAAAATGTATTGGAAAGGTGCTAAAATGTAATGGAATAAGATGAAATGGTACCTCTCGTTTCCCAGGGTAAATGTCTTTATAATGATAGCATTTTTTTTCTTCCTAAGTGACCCTAAACACGAGATAACGTCATTGTGTCCTCCTATAATGAGCTCACGTGATCCCTCCCTTCCCTAAATTCCCCTGGTCGGTCACCTGTTGGAAGGAAGACCATGTGGTAGGAAGACTATGTCCTCCAACACATGTATGGTGAGCCAGTGGGGTAAGTACTTTGAGGGTTTTTTTGTTTTGTTTCGTTTTTGTCGTTTTTTCTTTACCCTCTGGCCCTATTCCGCAGTACAGGGCTGCAAATAAGGGAGGAATGCCATACATATTTCCAGGATGAATGAATGATTTTCTACAACTGAGGACAGCTAAAACTTGGAACAAGCCGAGGCTTTCCACCATTCTCAGACATGTCAACCAAGGCTTCTTAAAATTCACAGCAAGAAGAGGACAGTTCCTGTTCAGGGAGGACAGCAGAGCCCCAAGACTGTCAGGGAGGAAGGAGCCCAGCGGTCACCAGCCCTGCCCCTACTTCTCACCATGGGCCAGGGTTTCATCCACCAATCAGACTGGCCAGACAGATACTTCCTGCCTCGCCCACTGCTTCCCTCCCTCCAGCCTCAAAGCTGGACCTGAAGTCCCAACTGTTGGCAGACGGCAGGGCCAGTCCTCCTGGAATGCTCGCACTACAGTCCTCAAAACAACGGCCAGGGAGTGAGGAGATGACGCCACCTCATCTTCTGTTTCCAGATTCTTCAGGGATGAGAACAATGCTCAGATTTGAAAAGCAAGGCACAATAAATGCTGAACAAAAGCTACCAATGGGAGAGTCGACGGAGCATAGAAAGGCACTTCAAATGAGTCCAAGTCTCAGTTGCAAACTAATTACATCCTGAAGGAGTGTGTGGATTGCTTCTCATCATGTTTAAGAAATCACAAAGAATAGAAATGGAGTCAGAAGACGAGAAGAGTGCCGGTGTCCCTATGTCAAAATGAAAAAGGAAACTCGAGGCTGCTATGCTTGCTGTGGACCCTCCGTTAAAAAAAAAAAAAAAAAAAAATTAGGAGAAATTATTCAGATGCCACGGGGCTATTTAGGGAAGATAAATAACATCATTTGAGTACCAGTAGCGGGTCTCCTGGATAAAGCCTTGGCAGGCTAACCTCATTTCATCCTTTCGGTGGGGTTTCTAGGTGGACAGACTGGAGAGGTCACAAATGTGGTATCTCTTGGTTTTAGCCTTGACAAAGGAGAGATGAATGTGCATGACATGATGGCACCGTCATGTGAGTTCGCAGACCGTTGATCAACTTTAGGTATTACTGGTTACTATATTCCTGTCAACCTGAAGTGGTTTTTCAGGGGGCACAGGAGACTGTCCTTTGCCCTTTAGAAGTTTCTCAACAACAGCTTATAACAAATCTTCTGTGGACCAAAAAAAAAAGAAAAAGACCTAGACAAGGAACCATTTTTTTTTTTTTAAAGGCCTAAAAATTAAGTTATAATGGTAGACTAGAAAGTTGAGACATGAATCAGTTAAACAGAACTGACCGGGGAAAGAATGAAGTCAGTAGATAAAGGTTCAAAAAAAAAAAAAAAAAAAAAAATCAAATGCTTACTTAAAGGCTAACCTTGGCAGCTTCGAGTGACAAAAGAGCTTTCTGCATGTTTTGGGGGAATGGAAGCTTTTCAACAAGTCCCATGTTCCATAAAGGTTAAGTCTGTGTCAGAGTTGCTGGAAAACGTTACTACACTCTTGAGTCATGGTAACAGAATACTGGTTTCCAGCCCAAGGAAGCTAACCACCCTGTACTTAGCCATCAGAATACCTCTGGGATTCTGGGTGCCGTATGTTCAGTGGGACACTGAGAAAGCAGGATGTGCCCAAGAAAGGGGACCAGAATGGCGAACATCTAGATATCACTCAGAGCGCAAAGGGAGGGGTTTCAGCCTCAAGGAGAATGTCCTGAGGTGGATATGTTGTTCACAAAGGACATTTCTTGAAATGAGGAACAGGTTTACTCGCTGAAGGTCCAAGGAGAATAGCTAGACGACAGAAGGCTGAGTCCATTTTCATATAGGAAATGACTATTGTGTTTAGAGGTATCCTTCAGTGTCCTGAACTGCCCCCTAACACAGTGGACTCATCCCTGGGAGTGTCCACACACAGGTTGGATGGTGGTCTGTCCAATGTGGTGTCGGAGACACGCCTGGGTTGTGGGAAGATGGACCAGGGAGAGCTAAAACCCTGAATCCCTCTAGAATCTTTGCCTTATCCAAACAACTCTAAGCCACGTCTCTCGACTTGGGACAGCTCTCTCTGGGAGACCCTACCCCTCACCACCTTGTTCTAGATCTCATCCCTGGGGCAGTTTTAAAGGGTTACACATGCAGAGGAGGATGAATCCCTTTTTTAAAGAAATCGAGTCCGAGGTTAAATACTACATAATCTTACAACAGTATTTTTAAAAACCTTCTACAGAAACAGAAAACAATGAATATAAGTCAAAACAAGTACTACTTAATTTAGGGGAAAAGAAAAAGCTAGGAACGAGTAATAGCTGACCAGTACTGCCTTCCGATAGCAATTACCGCAGAAGGATTTTACATTTGTGAATCACACAAAATCACTGGCTCTCTGGGGTCACATTTTAAAAAGTACCCTCCCCCAAAAAAAAAAAAAAAAGAAGGAAAAGGCCTGGCACTGAAAACAAAGGGAATAAATAGATGCTTAAATTATCCTAGTTCTTTATAAAAAAGAAAGATACATCTGTCCCAGAATCATGCAAGAACTTTGAAAAAACCGTCTCATGAGAGCTAATTAATTCTTATGTATCAGTTAAATATAGATGGCAGTTCTTATTTAATACACCGCTAATCTGTATGACTGTCAGAGCCCTAACATTTGGCTGAGGTGATAGGAGGGAGGTGAGCACTGGTGGCATTTCTTGCGCAGGTAGGCTGAGTTACTATATTAGCAGCTGACTTTAATGGTACAGAAATCTCAACACATGGAGGGGTAGGTACATTTCCCAGCAGTATTTTCTAAAACCAACAAAAATATAACAATGTATCCAATTAAGGCCCGCCTAATTTGAGAGCCTCCTACTTGAGAACCAAGTTGGGTAAGAGAAATAAAACACAGAAATATTCAGAATCAGTGCTTTTTCTAGATTACTAACATGAACAATCCATGAAACACGCAGCAGCGACCGAGCACATGCTCCCTAGAATGTACCCAAATGTGGAAGCTGGCAGGATGGGCCTTAGGAGGGTACTTTTCAAGCAAGGGTTAAATAAGTAACTGAAACCAGAGAATGGGGAGGAAAAAAAAAAAAGTACTTAAAGTCTGCATGCTAAAATATACAAATATTCTTTCCCCCTACAATACAAGCAGAGACATGCTCAATAATCAGTCCCAGTGAAACTGTGTTTTCTATTTTTTTTGGGGGGGGGGGATGGAAAGTCTATCAGCAAGGACACTTCCTTTCAAGGGCTCAGAGCTCCATTTAGCCACCTGATGAGCTAAAAGTAGTCAGAGAGGCTGATTATTAGTAATGAGATGCCTCCACCCAGCTTGGCCTGTATTAACTCCTCAAACTCACAGAACGCCTCTCAAGGCAGCTACAGTCAATCCTTCCATTTCGTGGATGAGGCAAACAGGCTGAGAGAGGTTGAGGAAGGTGCCCCAGTGCCCCACAGGTAGTCAACGCTGGATTCAAGACTTAAACATGGGTAGCTGAACCCCGGCGAGAGCTTGTGCCATCAGCTACCGGGCTGTGCTTAGCTCAGGGGTAAGGGATGGAACCTCACATTTGGTGGGGGTTTCGAGGAATGTGGTCAGCCCACAGCTATGTGTTTCAGGAAGTCATAAACTCAAAAGGCTATGGAGCCGGCAGGTAATATAAAGGAGTCGAATGGGCCAGGTGGGAAAGGCATGGGTGACCAATGGCCACCAGCACTGGCCACCCACACTGGAAGGGTGGCAGCAGGTGATGGGGAGTGGGGGCACCCCAGAGCAGGAGAGCCCGTGGGGAGGGGGTGGCCACGTCTCCATTGCCACCGATTGTGACCTTAGGGAAACCTGAGTAGAATGTAGCACGATCTTTAGGTTGTTTGGAGAGAATGGAAAACACCTGAAGTTGATACAAAATCTCGCCAGTTTCATGTGTTTGTTTGCTTGCTTTTTGTCCTCCCTTCCCACCGCAACAACATGAACCATAAAGTAAATCAATCTGTTGGCAATATGTAGTCCACCAGCTGGTGACCTCTTTTACACCATTAAAGGAGGAGCGAGCCATCACCTGGAATAGAAGGCCAAGCTTCTAAACCTCTTCTTGGCTCGTCTCAGTGTTCCCTGGGCCCTAGACTCACTCAGCAGGTTACGAACAAGGCACACCTGGGCAAAGTGACAGATGCTACCTCTCCTGAGACAATGGCAAAAGCGTTGGTGGCGTATGCAAGAGTGACCCGACTTATTTTTCCTTGCACCAGGGGCTGATCAAATAAGGCATCATTGTCCAAGCTGGTTTCCTGGAAACCATTCCTGCCTGTGGCACATCTATTGGTAGGGCTGGGGACAGAGAGAAACTTGACAGAGTTATGGACTCTTGGCTTACAAAGAAATCTGCACGTTCGCTCTGGTCAAAGAAACAGACTTGTGACCAAATTTTCATTCCTTGGATGGCTGTCATTCCCGTGTGTCAACGAGCAGCTTATCCAAACCCAATATAATGGGGCTGCTCTTTGTCACCACTTCCGAAAGATGCAAGGGGATGCACTTGAAAAAAAAATAACACCACCAACCAAAAAAAAAAGAAAAAACAAAAAGTAAAAAGAGTAAGCAGAGAACCTAAAAGATCTGGGACACAAACAGGGGCATGAAATCCTGACTCTTTCACACACACCCCCTCCTGCCACCTTCCACCACTTCTGGAAACTCCTTAGGGATGATATAATGAAGACCTAACAATGAAACCTCTGGGTGGAAAGTATTTTCCTTTTTATACTACTTCACCTTTATAATGAGGTTTTCTTCCTGGTATAAAACATGCACTAAAGTCACAATGAAAAACTGAAATCACAACTTAGTTGTTCATGTTAAACACTCCCAGGTGTACAGAGCAACACTAGTTAATGTAAAAAAAAAAAAAAAAAGATTAGTAACCAAAAACTGATCAATGCCACTATACCATCCAGAGAAATACAATGTTTAATTCTGTTTCCTATCGATTCTTTAATTGGAACGAGATGTGATCTTCCTATGAAAACTGCATCACATGATTGATTATCAAGCAGAAACCAAAACAACTACCCAAAATGCAGTCGAACTAGTTTATCTACTGTATCAGGCTGACCGACACAGGTCTGGGGATGATAGTGCCCGGCACAGATTTCTCAACATTACACTGAAAAGTTCCACGAACACGAGTTACATCTACTGAAATGCCTTGTCTAAGTAGCATCATTACGAAGGAGAGGGTTTGAAACAAGCGCTCAGACATTCAAGTGTGTTGGAAGGAAAGAAGGAATGGCATTTCTGACGAAGCATCTGTTTGGTTTTTTCATCAGAGTCTTGACATGAAATATTTACCTTAAGTATGCTAGGATTCTTCTCTCCCTAACAACTCAGCCCAAAAGTATAATTTCACGCTACCATTCCAAATCCTTACCAAAAGGATGGTATTTCCGAGATCCTTAAGAATTGTCCTCCAGCTTAGACTTTAATTTTGTAATCTAAACTCCTGTCTCCAAATATCTCAAATAACAGCCAGTAAAACAGCATCCGACATAGCAACGGCAGCCATTGTGAACCTGGCACAAGGTTGCTGACACCTTTGGGGCAAAAGCTGTGAAACATAACTAGAAAGAGCCTTAACACCCCAGCGCACATCTTCATAAATCTTGCTCTGTGGTATCAACTGTACTCTTGGTGAAGATGATCAAGGGGTAGGAGTGAAACACTCACCTGTCCTTATAGTTTATCACAGTATCGATGATGGCGTTCATCTGCTTCGTCAGTTTGGGGGGATTTGGAGATAGTTTCTCAGCTGGAGGGCGGCCTCTTCTCTTCTTGGCCTTCTCCACGTCTTCTTTTGCAGGATCTTTATCCACATTTCTTCGTCTTTTTCGCTTCTTGAGCCGTACCTCCTCTTCCATTTCTTCCAAATTGCCGTCTTCAATGGCCTAGTGTAACAGGGAATGAAGGAGGAAAATTCAAGACAGGAGAATCACCAAGAAAAGTTTAAAAAGCCAACCTGAATAGTAAGAATAAAATGAAACTAACAGAAATAAAATAATAAAAAATATAAGTTAACAGTAACCAGGTCAGGTAAGAAGAGCGGAGACTGCCATATTGAATCAATGCGTCTTTAAACCACGTCTAATCCGTGAACAAAATAGGTTGAAAGCCGGAAACACCAATAGAAGAAATGACGAATACAAAAAGAGCTATACATTTAAGTGTCTGAAAGATAACTGAATCCAAATGAAATTTTAGCTCTATGTAAGAAAAAGACCTTAATTGTCTCATTACTGTAAGGGAGGCGGGGAACGGTAAAACAAAACAAAATGAGGGGTGGGTAAAGAAAAAAAAAATCCCTCTAAGAATACATCCTTACAATCATATAAGCTCTGACCCATCTTTGAGGTTTTACATCAATTTACTCATGATTCACAACATAAATCAGAATTCCATCCAGATTTTGTTCTAATGTAGCAATTGGTAAACAAGGAAACAGGAAGTACAAAGCCACATTCCTTGGTAAACGCACTTAAATCATCTGATAAAGAACACACACACAAACAACAAACACTTTTTTTTTCCAATTACCTGCAAACGCTTGCTTTAAACCAGAGCCAGCAGCACTAATGCAGAGAGATAATAAAATAGCTATAAAAACAACCAGGTATAAAAGAAACCTGTTCGTAAATGGCTAAAAAGATCCATGTGACAGACCCAGAAGTTTAAACTTTCTTCCCCCCCACAACCTGGTAAATCTCAGAACTTAAGAAAAATACAAGAACACTGCAATGGAAAAAAAAAAAAAAATAGATAAAAGGAAATTTGACCATGAAAAATAAATTTTTTTAAAAAAAAACCTTTAAATTACATTTCAAGATTGCTTTCTCACACAAAATAACTGACGTTGCTGTTTGTTTCTCCTGACTCTCAATATTGCTTCCAGTATGCAAATGCTAATCAATCCTTTCTCGTAGCTGAAAGAGCCCTAATCATAAAGCAATTACCTTCATTTCTCCACAGCACCAAACATGGCTAATATTTATGATCATGTGAGTATAACAATCAATATAAAGAGTGATTACAGCTCAGACATAATTTCTTTCACTTGTGTACAATGCCTCCTGAAAAAGAAAGGTTTTATGAAGAAAACCTGGTGCAGAACACAAAACAACCTGGCATGTGAAAAATGCTAGTGGGATTAAAAGAAGGTTTTCTGTGCATCTTTCCAATGTGCAAACCCCTAGAAGCAACATGCACACAGACAAGAATCCTAAGGGACAGTCTGAGGCTAGGCCTTAATAATCAAAAGACAATTTCCATCACGATCCTACAGTGTTCAGATAACCACTATGAAGGAGGCGAGATCTGATGAGTTATGAGGAAAATAGAAGGAAAAAAAAAAAGGAAAAAAAAAAAGCTCCACATTATTTCATTAATATTCATTTGCCTAAAAGCAGGACACCCACTATACAGCTAAACACACTGCAGCTAAGCAAAGATGAAGAAAAGGAAATTGTCCCGCAAATCTTGGAGACTGAACATGCTAATAATAAATACAGAATGCAAGGCTGTCAACAGTTAATGGTACTGCTCTCCTCAGGCACCCAGTTGCACACAGAAATACGGAGAACACCGGCTTTTGATGTGTTACACACCTACACATGCCTGGGATGTAGTTCTACTGAATCTTCAAGACAGCAACGAAAAAGGATATTTACCTTACCACTATCAGCAGGCCGGCTATCGGAAATCACAGTTAGTGGGGATAAAATTAACAAGCCAGCAAAGCAGCGAGCTGCTAGTCTCTTCATCAGCTGATCAGGAAAAAAAAGAGAGCTGGGGAAAGGCTATGTTTTCATATACAAGTAATTTTATTTTACTGAAAATTTAATACTGAAAGGATTGTGGATACTCAAATCTGCTGTTTCATTCTACCTACTACAAGGCCCGAAGCCTTCCTCCTTCAGCCTGTTTTAATATTGACAACTACTTATCATATTTTTCCCCCTTATTATTCCAGGCAGCAGAATTAGAGATTTTTTAGCTCAGAGGGTTTCTGATTCTTGCTCTCATTTTCACAATTAAGCCAATAAGAAAACAAATTAATATTCAAATTTATTTTACAAAATTAAAAACAACTTATGCTTTTTTTTGGTATTTTAAACGTCATTTTAGTGCTTTAAAAAATAGGCTGCATGTTTTTGGAGCAATCTGATTTTTATTTTTTTTGGTATAAAAGAATTTTTTTCATTAAATCCCTGTCAGTAAAAGCAATGTGCACGTTCTCAAGTTCAAACATTTTAATACAATGTCATTCTTTCTCCTTAAAGAAAATCCCGAACAACTGTGACACTTCCCTTTCAGTTTCCTGCTGTAAAATTTTTCATTGTTTTTTTCAGTGGGGTACGTGAAGAGGGGGAAGTCGTAAAAAGGATAGCTCTAAAGCTCACCCCCTCCCCTTAATTTTGAAAAAAAAAAATGGAACAAAGCATAAGCTTGTGATATTTGGACTTATCAATCTCTAAATCTGGGAGTAGCTAAGAAGCGAAAACAAATTCAATTGCAAAAAGAACTAGTGGAGACAATGTTTATGACAATTCCTAATACGTGCAGATTCCTATTAAATTTAGGTTTTGGAATCAAAAGGAAACAAAGTACTATTATTCCCCTTAAATTAAGGTTTTATGCAGGAATGCAGTCAGCTACAAAACATCTTCCCTCCTCCCCAAAGACCCCAAACACATCCATATGCAGTACTTTATGTTCAGGGATTTCTAAGGGTCTTTTTCTAATGGAAATCAAATCACTAAATATTTCCCAGTGCTTTTCGCACTTAAAGAAGTAGAGTAAGATTACTCCTGCATGGAAGTAAAAATTATTCATGGAAATTTAAAACTGTTCTTTTATTTTTTTAAATATTTATCAAATTGGCTCAACTGACAACTCAGTGCTAGGCGGGGGGGGGGGGTCACCAAAAAAAAAAAAAAAAAAAACAAAAACTTGCTACACAATGCTAAAGTACTACCCCGAAAAGAATGCCCTTCCAAACCTTTTACCAGCACAATAATGAAATAAATCACAGAAGCAAACCCCCAGTTTCCGACTGGTGACGTGTTGCGCAAGAGTGCGAGCCCTAATTCAACATACAGACGGCTCCCATGCTGAACTGCCTCTAGATTTAATGAAGTGAATAGGAAGGAAGTCGGGGGGAAAAAAAGTGTACAAATAAGAAATTAACACTTTCCTTCCCTATCCAAACGGTGAGATACAACTACAGGGAAGTTTGGTGAGGCACTTCTTTCCTTAAAGGCGCACTGCACCCATTTGGCTCCGGATGTCACTAAAAAAACCCTTCTGGTGATAAAAATCCCCAGCCAAGTTAAAATAGTTAAGCATATTCCAGCCTGCGTTTTTCCTGAATGAAGCTGGGAATTACTCCTTCCTCCACTGGATGGCAACCTTTTCTCCACCCCCCCACCCCCCCCCACCCCCCCCCCCCCCCGCACACACTTCTTTCGCTTTCTTTCTTTTCGTTGCTTTCTTTCTTCTTTTTTTTTTTTTTTGGAAGAATACATTTTCACGACACAGGATGTGCAAGAACGAGATACAGACTGGCTCCTTGTTCAGTTAGCTCCTAAGAAAGCAGCGCGTAGGCTCTGATCACAGAATGCAGGAGACCGTTGTGCAGGGTAAGTGATTTCAGAGCAAACACTTTTGCAGCTTTTGCAAAAAGCACATGGCAGACCCGACCAGGAAATCGTCCACACGTGGGTCTGGTCCGTGCCCCTCTGTCATCCTAACACACGCTAGGTCTTTTAGGGGAAGACGGACAGTACAGAAAGTCGGCATGATCCTTGTCCTTAACCCGCACTGTAATGGGGTTCTCTTATACCTGACCTCACAGTACTACACAGCGGAGCAGAAAGGATCCGTGCCTGTGAATAGGTAAACAGGGACAAGCAAACAAAAGCCACAGGCAACTCCCGGGGTATTGTTTCGCTGTGGTTGCCTTTTCCACTCGGGATCTCCAAGCCCACCACACACAGGGGCACAGCCCCCCCAACGGCGGAACAGACCATCTTCAGAAAAATCAAAAGGAGCAGTTCTAAAGACATGTAGACAATGCATGGGAAATTTCTTGGATAGGAAATGGGAGATTCCATATTCTCATACCTAACTCGGATGTTTAAATATCACTGTTTTCTGCCCACTGACAAAGTCTTCTTGCTCTCTGGGGGCGGGGGGTATCTTTCTCCTTTAGGAACTTGCATTAGATTCCAGAAGAGGATCCTAAATACTGCTGTGGTGGGGGTAGGGCTACAGATGGAGGGCTAAGCATTAAAGCATGTGGGTTAAGACAATTATACATCAATACCACACTGCTTCCTGAAGACCCCTCACACACTGCTCAACTTGATTCTAACATTAGGGGAGGCTAACCCACTCTCCATCCCTGCCGAGACCCTGGAAGCCAGTAAGACAGGCAATGATCCCCCAGACAACCAGACTACCAGCAGTAGCAGGGGCAAAAAAGTGGATTTTTAAAGAAACTTTAAGATTTCACATACGGGAAATTTTCTTACAATAGGGTTTTCTTTTATTTTATGACAGCAGCAAATCGAACATGGAGTTCTTGCCCAAAATGCCACCTCATTTTAGTCACTTGGTTTAATAAACACCGTAGCACTTCTGGATACAGGATTTCAGACTCGGGGCTTGTGATAAATTTTAGGTTTTTGATCATTACCATCCCCGAAAGCAACCTGTTAGATAAATCGGCATAAAACCAAATTCCCAAGGTAGAACAAGCCAGACAGCAAAGGGACAAATACTGGACAAATACTGATTCCACTTACATGAGAAAGAACAGAGGTTGCCAGGCACAGAGTGGAGAGGGAGTGGGGAGTTAAGTGTTCGGTGAGGAGTGTAGACTTTCGGGCTGGGATAATGAACGAGTTCTGCAGTATAGAAGAGTGATGGTTGCACAGCCATCGGCTAAAATGTACACTTGGAATGGTGGAAAGTCGATTTTGCATGATGTGCTTCTTGCCACAACCGAAAAAAAGAAAAGTCACGGGGTTGGGGAGGGGGTGGGGGAATCAAACTCTGTAAATATTTAAGAAACAAACAAACCCAACGGCAGGTTCCTACGTGTTCCTACCACCTCAACACAGCGCACAATACCAGCGAAGTCTTGCTAGCTTTCCCTCCTGCCTCAGACCTTACAGCATTTTCAACAGGTAGCATGTTCCGTCTTGCCCTCGCCAGGGACAAGGAGCCTTTTCCAAAAATCCTTATCCATTCCGAGGTTATTAAGGTAATACCCAGGATGTATGAAAATGCCTGTATATGATGGCGTATCGATTCACAAACTTTATAGTCTTGTTAACAAGTGCCTCAGATATTCAAGGAAAGAGAGGAGTTGATCTAAAAGGTTTTTGTTTTTTTAAGCATAGTTTTTTTTTTTTTTTTTCTTTTTCACTGTGGTGCAATCAACTGATGACCACCTATTAATTCAGGGGACCCTCCTTTCTTACTCCACTCATTCGTCAGGCACCTGGGAGCTGGCCACTGAAATGGGCAGTGCTGGTCATTAAGGGCAAGTGCCAAGAGCCACCATTAACCAAATTCTCAGTACAGTGAGCTTTTTGGTTGCTTATTCAACCACTTCAGATCACTTTTGCAAAAACAGACCAAGGTGCTCTTTTCCCCTAATGGCGTAAGGAAGCTCCCTAAGGAAACCTAAAGAAGGGAAAGAGGTGAGCTTATACAACCGAGACAAGGCAAATTAGAATCCTATTTCAGGTAAAAGCAATTTTGGGGTGGGACGAGGGGAAAAAATAAGGATAGAAAGTATAAAACTTATTTCAGCCACAGGATCAACTAAGAACCCATATGGCACCTTTTGGGGAGTACTGAGTCCAGTACTTCGTGCAGAGCATGACTTTTAGATTTAGTAGAGGGTGGCCCCAGAAACACCCGGCCCTGCAGACCCTACCACATTATAAACATGATGCACGGACACCTTTGTTCTCACCAATTAGGCACACGCGACGCTCCAGCTCCCTTGGGCGGAATAAAGAACCAGAGAGAATTTGAGAGCTAGCAAGAGGCTTAGACAAACGATGGAGAATGGGAAGAAACACAGTTCTGCTTTCTTATCCCGAGACCATTTATTAGTTACTATAACTCACAACCCACTCACCCCCCACGCGAGGCCTGGGTCACCTCGGACTTCAAGGGTCTCAGTGTATTAAAATAAAAAATGAAATGCCAAAAGAAGGTAACAGATTGTGGCGTGTAACTTCAACGCTTACAAAGATTAACCTGATGGTTTTGAGATAGACAGGTAATGGACGATGACAGAGTATCACCTCATCTGGAGGCCCTCAAGCCAAAGAAATGGTTCTCTTTGGGGCTTGCCTGGGACACGGAGCTCTCTTGAGGGCTTCTACGCAAGACAGATTCTCAGAGCTATAACCCGCCCTGTGGGTGAAAAGCATCGAATCCTAAGGAGAGGGTGGCTCAGAGCAGGATGCTTGTTCTGCTTAAAGAAGACAAGTTTTTTAATATTCGTCGGACTTTTTCCAATTGTTTAAGAGAGCGTGAGCGGTGGGTGGGGTGGAAGGGGAGAGGGCAAGAGAATCCCTAGCAGGCTCTATGTCCAGTGCAGAGCCTGATGCTGGGCTCATCTCACAACCCCAAGATTATGACCCAAGCCAAAATCAAGAGTCGGACACTTGACTGAGTCACCCAGGCACCCCTTCCAATCCGGTCTATAGTGGAGTTTCCTGCAGGACTCCTCTCTTCACCCCTGGTGCCCCATTTTCAAACCTTCTAAGCACCTCCAATTTCACTTTCTGCACTGCTTTTTTTCACCTCACTTTTGCTTTTGGTGGCCAATTCCCGCTGTTGATGATCTACTTTGGCTGGAATGTGGTGTGGGTGTATCACTGGGAGACAAGGAGGCACCACAACCCCAAGTTTCACGATGTGCCCTTGGACTGAGTCACAGCTACTCAGTGACCAGTCACCAACACACTTTGCAAGAAGGGATGGGCATGGCTTCAGATCATGACGTGCACCTGTTATGGACATAGCGCGGACTAAAGAGCTGGCAACAATGTCTATACTTTATACGAGGATACAGTATACCATGCTGTTATGGGTCCCCTCCCAAACTCATACGGGGAGGTCCTAACCCCCCGCGTGCCTCAGAATGGGGCTGTATTTGGAGACAGGGCCTTTCAAGAGGTAATTAAGAAAGAGGTCATTTGGGTGAGCCTGAATTCAGCACAACTGGGGTCCTTGTAAGAAGAGATTGGAATACAAAGGGAAGACCACGTGAAGACACAGGGAGAAGCAGATGGTATCTGTAAGCCAAGGGAGGTCACATAAGAAACCAACCCTGTGGACACCTTGATCTTGGACTTCTAGCCTCCAGATCTGTGAGAAAGTCAATTTCTGTTCTGTAAGCCACCCAGTTTGTGGTATCTGGTTCTTGCAGCCCTAGCAGCCTAATCCATATGGTAACTGAAATTTCTGATTGGGGACTGAGGTTTTTTAACTCTACCATGGCATCGATCTTGGAAATGTGTGTAAACTGCAAGGATGCTGCATAAGGACCGCCTGCAAGAGCCTAAACATCCCTGCGAGTGAGGGATGGCAGCCATTGTCGCTCAAGCTGTCCTAGAATCTAAGGGAAACTGCCCTGCCGGGACGTGGGCTGCCTGGTTGTGGTGTTCTGTGTTGGGCAACCTCCCCCTGGCCTGTTCTCACCCGGTGGAAATGGAACTGGTGCCCTGTGCCCTGGGGGGCCTGTCTCCAGGCTTGTGCAGGGCCTGGCCAGAGGGTCTTGGCATCAACAGCAAAGTCCCCAGATTAGTTCGCTTCTTTTAGGGATTTGGACTGCAAGCATGGAAGAGAGTGTCCCGTTGGTGTGGGAGTTGAAACTGAATGAAAGGAGCAAAGAGTCGCTGGTCCCAGGGAGGCCGTAACTGTGTACCCACAGACATATACTTGTAACTGGTTATACCTACGCAGGTACACACATGGGTGTACACACACGCGTGTACACACACACACACACACATCCATGCAGATACCACTAGAGTGTCCGCAGGGGAGTGCCTGATCCCAGTTCAACTTGAGAAGCCACCTTGGACACATGCAATAACAGAACTACCTTGAGCAAATCTAAATCTGAATCTATGTGGCACTTGTAAATATACGTAAAGTTATTTGTCAAGTAGGACTCTCCTCCTTTATTTAATGCCAGGTCAGTAAAGCTAAAAATTCAAAACAGAATTTTGAGCCCTGATTAGCTACAAGCTCTAGGTGTTCTAACACAATTTGTCATGCAATAAACCTTAAAACAAGTAATTTTTTTTAAAGCACAAAGACACAAGAACAGAGGTAAGTAAGACCAGGTTTTACTAACAAACATGCTTATTAGCACTACTCTGACCTTGCATGGCTCATGGCTTCCTGGGGTGCCACGCCAGGGTTTTGCTGGGAATCCATGGCTGAAATTTGTATGGGCGGTGCTGGTGAGCAGAGGCAAAACCAGGAGACCAGGTCACCTGAAACATGGTCAGCGATGCACACAGTGTAGACACACAGGGACCGGCTCTACCTAGCAGGGACATTCATCTGCAGAAAATCTCCCCTAATCGCATTCCAGGTACAGAGCACATAGAAAAAAATTTAAGAGGGGTGCACACTTCTCAGTCATTAAATCTGAAGGAAGGAAAAAGGTTCCTTCAATCTACCTCCACCTTAGGCCCTGCCCACCGAGAGGACCCTCTGCTGGCTCCACCTGTCACGTATGCCAATTGGTTGTGTTCCCAAAGATCTGGAAGCCAGTTACGCTTGTTACGGGAACTAGGTAATTCAATTGGAGATCACATAAAATCAAATACAACTGTTGAAAAGACACAGAGCTCTGATTTCTAAGAACAGTGAGGATGGTGAAAGACTCCATAAAAGGGGAGTGGCTTAAAACACAGAACGAAACACTGCTGAATTTGGCAAGGGCTAGACTCTTTCAACACAGGGAAGAGTCTGCATTCTGCGAGCTTCTAAGTATCAGGATTCTCCCTCAGGTAAGGGAAGTGATCATTAACTAGAATGGGGAGTCCTTTCAGAATGTATCCTTGAGATGTCTTCTAACTTCATTACTTATGCCTCAGTAAACCTGAACTTTAAAAAAAAAAAAGATTCTAAGAACACCAAAACTGGAAATCCTAAGTGTAACATAATAGGGTTACTTACGCAAAGCTGACTAGTCAGACTCCAAGGGGCAACTTTAGCCTTATGTAAAAATGTGGCAAAGAGATACACATTATATTTTCTATTAAAGGTTTCATCTACTTTAAGTGACATTTTCTCAGCTTAATATTTTCATTGACCAACCCGCAGCGGATTATGATTACTTCAGCTAAGAAGGCTTCTGCTGTTCTTTCCAGAGTGGAAGTCAAAAGGAAAGTCACACTACCTTGCTTGTTCTTTCTTGTCATCACGGCTTTTCTCCCCGGCAGTAAGATCTAAATAGCTGGATTCTGGATTTTTTCTAAGTAGTCGTGGGCTGCATCCCATTGGCCAGATCTTAAATATTTCTTTCATCAGGTTACTGCCCTACTCAAGTTGCAAAGCGATCCTCAAGACGCCAACTCCAAGCCTCCCCGCCCGGACTCCAGAGGTCTCCATAATCTGATCTTACCCGATCTAGTTTGCCATTACTTCCCGGCCCATGGCCATCCCACACGGAACAGGAGCAGAAAGCCAGCCCCTCGCCCTGGCGCGCTGTACGTATCCCCCACTTCGTGATTTCTCACACTTCTCACCTGGAGCGCCTTTTCCAGTCCCTTGTACCTGCGCATGTTGTGCCAAGCGTCAATCATCAACTCGTTCCCCGCTCAGGCTCTTTCCCAGCTGTAACATATCACTCTGCTCTTTTTCTTACCGAGACCATGCTTTATTTCTCTCCATTCCCCTACTGTAGCTAACATTGCACTTGGGGAAGAAAAGTTAGGTAGTATAAATATAATCGAATACAAACTGAACTTTTAGACAGGGTCCCCTGGGAAATCAGCTCTTGGCTCTTATACCTGTTTACTGAACACCAGTTGTGAATTCAAGCACCTCTGTTCTCGATCTTTCTATGCTCATCTTCAAGGACAAAATCATAAACTCTAGCACCGAACTTGCTGCATCTTCCCTCTATCTTCTCATTGCTCACTTTCCCTATAGTGTCAACCTCTGGAGTCACCTGAACTGATGAATCAATTTCTGGAGCACAGGGTAAAATTCCTTAGCATCCAGGACAGGACACTGAGATTTTTTTCAAAAGTTGCACAAAGCTTCTAAATCCCCCTTGGTCTAGGCCCTATTTTATTTACTTCCTCCTTCACTATTTAAAAATCTCTCCTTCCTATAAGGCTACAGTCTTGGGTTTCCCCAACTTTTCTCACTGCATTTTCCTCCCCTTTCACACAGATTCCCCAGGTTTTATTTTTGGCCCCCATCTCTTTTGTCACGCTCCCGACAGTAAACATACAGTGAAATGTGGCCACCTGCCCCGAGTCCACGGTAGACATCACTGATAATCTGATGCCCAGAACAGCAACAGCTGAGATGTCTCTTAATGGCCCTTGGGGGAGGGGACGGGCTGCTGGAGAACTTCAAAACCTCTCTTCTGGGGGGCAGCAGGGAGAATATAAGATGTGTCTCGGGAAGGCTTTGGCCTCCCCACCTCTACAGTGGGGTCCCTGGCAGACTTCCTACTGCTGAGCAACCTGGACACAGACTCTCGACCCCCAGGGTGGTGGGTGCTTTCTGAGCAGCCCCTTGCCACGGGTCAGAGGTCCCTGCAAGTCAGATCCCTTAGTCTGGATGTGAAACCTTCTTTGGAGATCCAGATTGCCCCTGGCCTCACTGTGACTTCAATGCGCATGGCTTCAAACCTTCTCTCTCCAGCCTAGACTCGCTTTGGAGTTACCGATGGTGATTTCCAATATCCCGTCAAATGGCCCAGCTCAAAGTCATCGCTCTTTTCCCAGCAGAGCAAATATTTCCCCCTGGATCTCTCTGTCTCATCAAAGGGCAGCATCATTTCCCCCCAGTTATCCAGGCCAAACAAAAAACAAACAAACAAAAAAGACCTTTAAAATCATGAGTGTCCCTCCTTACAGTCTGTCAGGCCTGCCCGTCGCTGCGTGCTTTACCTCTGAAATAGTTCATTCCCTTCTGTTCATTCTCCTCTCGCACAGGCAGGGTCAGCTGTAATGGCCTCCCTGTGGGTTTTTCTTGCCCTCTCTCCTGGGCCCTAATTCATCCTTTACAAAGCGAGCGGTTATCTTCTTTCTGCTTAGAAGGAGGAACGCACATTTGTTCTCGCACTTCAGACCCTGTGGTCTTTCTATGGAACAGAGTAAAGCCTCCAGGGAGTGCCCTACCCTAATCTTTCTCCTCTACTCCTATCCCTGTAAAAACCCCTATAAAAACACCGTGCTCCTAACACACAAGGTCCCAGAGGGAGGAACCACACATTCCCACGCCTCGGCGTGGTGCGGAGCCTGGGATTCTCCTCCTGAGCCCCTGTCCTACACAAATCATGCTCCTTTTTTTAAGAAACGGCTAAAATGTCACTTCCTTCATAAAATCCTACAGGATTCCCTTTTGTACTTTTTACAATGTATCACACGTACTTTTGTTCACTGTTGATTTAATTCTGCTTTGTGTGAGTTTTGTTCTTCTCTCAAAATATGCCCAAATCTCCTATCACTCTGAAATCTCTTTGGGAATTTAAAAAAAGTCCCCTTAATCAAAATGTAAAGGCATTTAGACTGATGCCTTACTCACCAGTGGGACCCAAAACTCTTGTTGCAAGAAAATTAAATCTTCACCTTTTTCTTCAGCTTTCTCAGAATGGGAGGGCTTATCAAGGAAGCACATTGCAAGGCTGTTTGAGGGAAGCTACTCAATTATACAGTGAATTAAAATAAGCACAAATGGGGCAAAATAAAGATTTTTGGTTTCTGTTTACCCTGCTCCAACCCACCTCTGTAAAACTGCCTGTATTTTATTTTTAAATTTTATTTATTTAAGTAATCTCTGTACCCGACATGGGGCTCAAACTCGGGGCTCTGAGCTCAAGAGTTGCACGCTCTTCAGACCGCTCTTCAGACCGGGCCGGCCAGGTGCTCCTCAACTGCCTTTATTTTTTATTTATTTATTTAAAGATTTATTTATTTATTTAGAGAGAGTGAGAATGAGAGAGAGAGAGAGAGAGAGAGAGAGAGAGAGCACGCACATGAGAGGGGGGAGGGTCAGAGGGAGAAGCAGGCCCCTCGCCGAGCAGGGAGCCCGATGCGGGACTCGATCCCGGGACTCCAGGATCATGACCTGAGCCGAAGACGGTAGCTTAACCAGCTGAGCCACCCAGGCGCCCTCAACTGCCTTTATTTTAACTGGTGATTATACCATCCTGGGTCTTGCTCTGGCTTTGGGAGTAAAACGGCCTAAATAAGATATTCAGCCTCATTGGCAAAGAGAACCCTTTAACCTGGAGAACAACCAAGACCGCCCCTCACTTTGCCAGAAGGCAGAGAAGGACGTGTAAGTGCAAGTCCAGGGAGCAAGGCGACGAGGAGGAGAGAGAAGGGCTCTGGCCTCCGTGGAAACAAGGCAAACAGGAAGGGGAGAGAGAGTCCCACTGCTGCGCAGATGGAAGTCCACGAAGAGCGCCCTCTTGAGGGCTGGAGGGGCGTGTCTTACACTTCAGGAGGCGTGTCTTACACTCATTCCATCTGAAGGGCTGTCTTGAATTTCCCTAGAGGCAAGTCCTCCCGGGGTCATCAAGAGACTCACCTGTTGCTCATCTGTCCTAAGCTCCTGCACCTTGTCAAGAATGCACAAGACAGGAGGAGGTCGGCTCAGTGGGCAAAGGGGCTGTAAACCGGGATAGCATTTGTCTTCGGCCAAAACCCCACAGTCCCGCAGACCCTGATGTGCATTTTCAAAATCTACCAGGAGATAAACTGAACGTTCAGCATTCACCCCAACAAATCTACCTGCCGTGTAGTAAACGCTAAATTGCAAAACCAGCTCTTTGCCTGTGAGGCTTAGTTCCTCATCTGTAAAATGGGGGAGAGAATATCTATTCCAAGTCTGTAAAGGGATTAAATCGTGATATAGATTTATAGCTCCCAGGCCGGCAATGTCTGGAACAGAGAAGGGAGAGGACAGAGTAGGAACCGAAAGTCCTGAAAATTCCATGGGAAGGCATTTGGAGTAAGAATTCAGACCTGGCAACTAAAAAGGATACCATATTATTATGTCATTTATATCTCAAAGGAAAGGAAACACATCGGTCCTGGGGAGGGGAATGGGGTGATGGGAGCCCGCTTTGCGGTGGTAAGAAAGCACCAGCTACGTGACACGGAGAGGTAAAAGCAATTTTGAAAAGGGGGGGGGGGACGAGGGCGCCTGGGTGGCTCAGTCGTTAAGCGTCTGCCTTCAGCTCAGGTCACGATCCCATGGTCCTGGGATCGAGTCCCGCATCCGGCTCCCCGCTCAGCGGGAAGCCTGCTTCTCCCTCTCCCACTCCCCCTGCTTGTGTTCCCTCTCTCGTTGTCTCTCTCTCTCTCTCTCTGTTGAAAAATAAATAAAATCTTTTTAAAAAAAGGGGGGACAGCCTGTGAAATCTAAAGTGGGGACATGAAAGCTCTGTTTATGGAGAAGCAAAAAATCATTATTCCAGTGTGGGAAGGCATGCCCCCACATACCCCTTAATGGCCTTCAAAAAAAAAAAAAAAAAAGTCGTTTGGCACAGGGCGCCCTGTAAAACAGGGTGTTTTTAAACCAAATGGAAGGACATGCAAATGTTACTAACAGCAGGCTGGGGCTTGATGGGTACCGCCGGCTGGGATTTATTGAAACGGCTACAAAAGAGCTCAGCCTCATAACAGGTTAAAAATAATTCTGAACGTAATGGCACCAAAATAACCCCTGGCCGTGTTTTCCTTGGCTACTTCTCCAACCTGGTACATGAAGGTCAGTGAGATCACAGGTGATTCTGTTTTCTTTCCCTCACTCTTCTGTAGTTCTCGTTACGCTTTTACGATGCGAAAAATGCCTCCCAAAAAGCTATTTTCAACTTTGCATTAAAAGAAAAAAAAAAAGCAAAGCTCCAAGGGTTTTTGGGTGCGGTTTATAAAAATGCAGTAAGATACAACTAATAGAACAATCATCAAATTTGTGTAATAAGATAAAATGGTGGCAAATAAAGCCCCTAAACTGGGTTTATTATTTCTCTTGCAAAATACGTATTTATGACAGGGAATCCCCTGCAATGTTGACACTGTGGTCTGCTGGACTCCACAGTATCTTCCTATGCCTTCCAGTAACATCCCATGATATTAGCGTAATGATTTTTTTTTTTAAGATTTTATTTATTCATTTGAGAGAGTGGAAGAGGGAGCACAAGCAGGGGGAGAGGCAGAGCAGGGAGCCCGATGCGGGACTCCATCCCAGGACCCTGGGATCATGACCTGAGCCGAAGGCAGATGCTTAACCATCTGAGCCACCTAGGCCTCCCTGTTTTTTTTAAATTAACATGAATGCAAATGGATTTGGTCTTGATAATTTGGGTGGGAGGGGGAGACTTGTTAGGTGTCAATGAACAAAATGGATCCCTTGGCACCTGTTAGGCACACTGCTTGGTAGTATGCAGGAGATTCAAAAAAATGAAGGGGTGGATGATTTCTTCTTGATGACAAAGTGCTAGAAAATTCTTGGTCTTGTTCTGTACAGAATGGCGGAAGTCCCCAGCTACCTGCATGGGGCAGGTAACTCCATACGGCAGGTAGGTGCTCCCACAGTGGGCACCACCCATTTTGGTTTCCCATCCATCGTGTCCTATCAGCACACGGACTCAGTTCAACTCTCTAAATGCTGCCAACAATCAGATCGTCCCAAACACTGGATCATGAACTGAGGCCACCAACATGCCATAGGACCCTGTGTCAAAACTGCATTTTCAAGACAAAGCCTTCCTGAGAACAAGAAGGAAGTCTCTCACCCATGTGCCTCCGAGTTTTAGAGCTGAGTCTCAGAGTTGGAATCAGACCGGGGTAAATCCACATAGTTCTCTCCAGGGTCACGAAAGGCCAGTGCAGGAAAGACGGGGCCATGTACTCTTCCTCACCCCCATCCCTCCCGGGAAGGTGAAAGGACCCATCCACGATGTCACAGCAAAATGATGACAGATCCGGAACCAGAGAGACCCCTGACATCCTGATGCCTGAGGCCCTGCTTCTTCCCACTAAGTTATCAGAGACAACTTGGAAGAGAGGAATAGGTCCACTGGCAACCTCGATAAAGTTTTGAAGACATCATTTTAAATAATCTTTAGGACATCTTTAGAAAATATTCCATACAAGGTCCAAGGGAAGGATATTTTAGAGAACAGCATCCTGCATTAGGAATATGTTTTCTACACAGGACTCTGAGCAGTGTGACCTTAAATATTGTATTTCAGTAGGAGTAGCAGAATCAGCTTTGCCTGGAGCAAAGTTCCATGGTCCCATCTACAATTCTTTTCATGAATTCTGACAATCTAACATTCTCTAATAGAAAATAAGAAAGAAGCCCTATAAAAGTATACAAGTATTCGGCCTTCTGCTGGAAACAACATTCTCTATTGGGTACTTTCTTGTACAAAACTCAAACATGAAAACCCAGCTAATTTAGTGCTTTCTTTTTGTCTTTCAAATTCGGAGTTAGATTAGATGTATTCATCTGGCTTTTGCCAAAAAAGAAAGAAAAAGTTTGACCTGGAAGGCAGTTGTGAAAACTATGGCCATTTGCAAGGAACAGCAAGGTTGGAACAGTGAAGCAGCGATTATACTTCTGGGTGCATATTTAAGTGATCTTCATCACTGTGCTCTGAAATTAGACCAGTGCCTGCAAATTCTTGAGAAGCTCAAGAGCACTTCTGTCAGAACTGCATGCCTTTAGAATTCTTTTAAGTAAGCAATCTTTCCATGAAGACACAGATCACTGGCATCGAATGGGAAAGAATGCCGACAATGTCTACCTTGACCCGCACGAGTCAAAAAGCACAGGATTCACGGACTCTGCCAAAAGGACACAGACCGCGACCAAACCTCCCCCGAACCCTGGTTCTGGCTGGTATGCTCGCTTCGGCACAAGTTTTTATGGAGTGCTCACTATGTGAGGGGCACTCCGGTGCTGGCCTACGGCAGTGCACCTGGCAGGCTAGGGCACTAGCTTTCGTGCACGATGGCAAGGGCCATGCAGAAAACTGCCATAGGTCACAGGACAGATCCTGGGCCGGGCCTGGTGATTTCAGCTAGTGTGGTCAGGAGGGATCTCTCTGGAATGAGACCATCAGGGGAAGGAGGCAGCGACGGGAAGGAGCCTTCCTGGAAGTGCAGAGGACCCGAAAGACAGCCCAGTGTGACAACCTCCCTGAGAGCAAGGGGAGAAGTTGAGGCCAGATGGCCCTGTGTCACAGACCACGTTGAAGTGGTTTTTTTTTTTGTTTTTTGTTTTTTTTAAGAGAGCGAGCGAGAATGAGAGCATGAGCAGGGGGGAGAGGCAGAGGGAGAGGGAGAGGCAGACTCCCCGCTGAGCAGGGAGCCCGATGCAGGGCTCGATCCCAGGACCCTGGGATCATGACCTGAGCCTAAGGCAGATGCTTAACCGACTGAGCCACCCAGGGGCCCAGAAGTGTTTGAGTTTAACTGCACTTATAATAGGAGGCTGCTGGAGGGTTTTATGTGGTGGGGGTGGAGGTGAGGTGGGGGGTAGGGGGCAGTGGTGGGGGCATGCCGGGGAGTGGGAGTAGTGGGTAGGGGGTGACAGGGAGTTGGTATTTGCTTTGGAAAGTTCACCCTCTGACCTCTCTGGGTGGCCACCTGAACTGTTATGAACAAGAGAAAAAGTCATCCTCCACAACGCCAGGAATCTGCAAATATCACATTCTGCAGCACCGAACTCCCTGCATCTCCTTTTCTTTACTCAGAGGTAGAGGATGTGCTGTGCTGTATTTCTCCTGCATGGGGGGCTAGGAGCACGGGTGTGGCTGTCAGAGAGGCTCCGGTCTCCCAGTGGCAGCAGGAGGTGAACTCTATCGCCTTCCCCTTGTGGAGGGGAAGCTGCCCTTCTCTCCTGTGGGAGTCCTGCGACTGGGGGAGGGAAAATCCTAAGTAACGTCCCCAGAGGCAGGACACTGAAACTCTCGCAGAAAGCAGGACCCACGTTGCTTAAACTCTGCTCATTTCTTGAACAGTTCAAGCTGTACAAGTTAGAGCATCTCACAATCTATTTTAATCTCTATTAATTCCCATCTGTGTACACTAGGAGACCTGCTCTTGACAAGCTCTTTAAGGTGGCTAAGTGTGCACTATTATCTCTAATAGCATCTCTCAAATCTGGCTCTTAATTGCACTAATAAGGCGGGCCCCGCTCCGACGGTAAGGAACAGAAACTTGCCAATTAACACCGCGTTCTCCGGTCCGAGCACAGTGCGGCTCAGCCTCCTCCACGTTCGAGAAATGGGTGTCGAGTTGAATCTGCTTTTAAACAGCCTCCACGCATGGACCCACTAACAGGAAAACAGAGGGCGATCATTCTTAAAACCAGAGTACAAAGCAAAAGTCATAGCAGCTTCACATGGTTTTGGAGGTTGTGGAAAGGACCCTGCAATTCAAAGGTAATACAACTCACTCAGCCTGGGAGGCCCAGGACCCCATCCTCAGCTGGTGGCAGGGCCAGGACCCACAGGACCCGGTTCCCGACAGCTGGCCCCCGAGCTCTTCCTGAAGACATGGAGGATTAAGTAGAAGAACGTAGGACGAGAGCTGATAGGTGAGTATGTATAGGCTGGGGGCTTGAGGAGAATAGGCCAGTCCCACCACATATTCAGCAAGCGAACATCTCCTTCTCCTTAATTCCATTGATGAGTGGGGACAGGTGCCTTCATATCTACCCCTTTCCCGTCACCCCAAACCCTGTATTCAAGACACACAATGGAAATATTTTTCCCCCCTCTTTTACTATCACTTATCACATTTACTCTGACACAGCCAGTTTGTTTTTGGAGTCCTTCTTATATGAGCCAGGTTAAATGTTATACATTTAAACCTCAGAAAACTCTACAAAGTACATGCTATTATTTCCCCCCACTTTATAGCAAAAGCTACAAGAGGTTGTACTCGGCACCCAGGGTTACAGGCTCATTATAATTAAAGCTGGGCTTTGAACCCCAGGTCTCAGATTCCAAGGCTTACATTTTTGACCACAATCCTAAGCTACCCAGGTACACAGCCACCTAAGTCATAGTTCTGACACCCACCCAGATGACACCCACCCAGATGTGGACACAGTGATGGTAAAATCATCCTGCCCTGCCTCTAACTTCCTGACCGGCACCCCTCCCTCACCTCCACCATGAATGACATCATTTCTAAATGTATACCTGTATCAAAACATCACATCGTACACCTTAAATATATATACTTTTTTATCTGTCAAGGATAAACAAAAATTTTCTTTTAAAAAGATTTTCTTCCTGCAGCTTTACCGATTAAAGAAAAAAAAAAGTATGGGACAGAAACCAAATCTTGATTCAAAAAAGCAGACATATTTCTAAAACCATCTATTTCTCTGCAGGAGTTGGCTCCACATAAAGATAAGGCGAACTTCCTTGGGCTTGTAAATATTGGTAAGCCTGATCCAATTTCCCATGGTTACTTTCCGTGCCTGAGTTACATTTCCGAGCTGAATCCCTGTTTCAAAGGACAGAACTCGAAACCAGAAATTCCATGCATCACAGTCTTAAAAATTGAGCAAAACAAGTCTCTCCTGCTTCTCAACCTTTAATATTTATTTCAGTTGGCCCTCGGAGGACTGTTTCTTCTACTGAACTTACCCTACTGAATTCTGACAAAAGGGAACACACCAAGGTCCAATCGCTGTGAAAACAATCTAGCCAGTGGATTTAAGAATAAAATAAAAATTGTAGAAAAGTTACCAAAATTTGTTTACTACTGTCAGATATTTCCCCAAACAACTCAAACTCTTGCCACATATCAGTTCAGTACTTCCTTCCTAAAGTACTGAAGAACACGAATTTGGCAAAACCCAAATCTATTTTCTAGGTCCTTAGCTCTCCCTTGTGTATAAAAACGGAAATGCAGCTTGCTAGAAATTTTGCCCCAGTAGATCGGATGACCCAATTTTAAAAGCTAAAAATGCCATTTGATAAAAGAAAAAAAAAAAAATCAATGTTTATGTCTTATAGCAAAAAGCAAAGAAAGATTATTTAAAGTGACAAAACAAAAGCAGCAAAATATTAAAGGCATTCTGCACATTATACTTTTGATGAAGAATCGTGAAAACCAAAACCAACCAACCAATCTTGTCAGTGTAAGATATTTTAGGAGAAAGGGACGTTTCACAGAATCACAGATGTTCTCAGCTGGGATTACAGCGAGGAGTTTCCAGCCCCCATCTCTGATTTCAGGCTGGATTGTACTGAATCCAGCCCAAACACAGGAGACACGTCTTCAGATGGGTGACAAGATAGTTTGCTATTTCTCATTGTGTATTTCAGCATAATTTCAAATATTGTGTTTGAGATACCAATTTCTTTAAACTTTCTTGGTACTTTTTCCAGTTCTTTGTGACTACCTCTCCATGGATGTCTCTGCCTCTTTCCCATGCAGGTTTTGGCACAGGCTTCTGGTGACGGAAAACCAACCAGGGGATCTTATCCTGCTATTTGCATCCTGGTGTTATGTAGCTTTTTAAGATGCCCCCAGGTAAATTCCCTTGAGAAGTGTCGCATTTTACTTACTGATTACCCCCACTACTGTATGGTTTAAGACTCTCTTACTGTTTCCTCTACTTCGAGCTCTGGGAAGGAGAATCTCCCCAAATCCTTTGAGTGGTCAGGAGACAGGACCAGGAGGTTGCCACTTGGGCACAGAAATTGTGGGGAGCTTGGGCTCTTACCTGGTTAACAGACTAGTTGAGGAAAAAGAGGGTACTCTCTGGGCTGCCCTTCCTCGAGGTCCCTCTCAAAATCCTAAACCTTCTCAAATCAGCTGCATCTATCCCTAGATTCAAAGATGGGAGGAAACGAGTCTTACCACCTTCACTTCGGCACCTTGGTTTGGGGCCCAACTGCAAAAACAGAGATAACTGCCTTCATCACCAGAAGCTTCTACAGGATACCTAAAAAAGCATCCCCCTCTTCATGTAGGAGGACCACACAGCGAGACACCAGTGAATAAGAAGGACCTTTCCAAATTACAGTTTTGAGATGTCCGCATCCATTGTGACACAAAAGCGTACTCTTCAAAGTTCGTTCGGCAATTAAATATTATACAGAACACATAATTTAGTTTGCATTCCAATTATCTTCCAGTGCTGTAGGGTATAAATCACTCACTCGGCAATTAAATACGTTCTGCGGTGTCACTAAATGTTTTAAGGGAGGGAAGGATTCTAAAGTTGGCAGAAGGACCAAAGGAACAGGAAGAAGAGAAAAAGCAAGTACTCCAGAATTCACCCTTAGCCCAGCTTTTAGCTTTGCAATCCCCCCGATTTTATGGAGCCCCTTGCCCCCGATAATGATTACAATACTGGAGACATCCCAGACAGTGCACATGTGGTTGGAGCTAAACAGAAAAACCTGTCCCCCTGGACTCATCAGACGGCTGCCAATTTAGGCTGACGGAATGCCTGCTCTCGCACATAAAGACACAAAGATATTTTTCCAAGAAATTATCCACACCAGCCAATTATTGTGTATGTGCAAACACACACACACACACACACGGTATGTGGTGGAGCACGGTTATCACCTTGAGTTCACCATGGGAAAAGCTCTGAAATGCTCATGGATATCATCTTTTTATTTTAAAAACTACATTCATACTCTCTTTTACACTTTCTAAAGGCACCATCCCCTGTTCAGGGGGGCCCCCCACTGCCTTCAGAAGGATTAGGATAAAGTTGGTATGCAAAAAGGAAAAAAAAACACCAAATGATACCAGCGCTTTCCAAAAACGGATTTGTGAGCCCACCACCATCAGACAAGCAGTCTAAATCAGGATTTGTGGAGGGAGAGAGGAGTTTCCTCAATTTCAAAGGCTCTTTGCAGTCGACAGCGATGCCTGGGCGACAGAACTGCCATAAGCCACAGGGCTGGACCCTACGACCGGGCCACATGTGTACAGGAAGTTACTCCATATATGTGACAGGAAGGCGGGGCCGAGTGCCTTCTTTCTTGGTGGGAGTAAGGAGGGAGAGAGGTAAGAGGTCAGGCCTGAGGATATTACCACCTGTTGTATAATCAAGAATTTGTCTGGTCTTTGTCCTTGGTTGCTGGCACAGAGCTTCTAAAGCCCTTGGAATTTCCTGAGTGGTGGCGGTGTCTTTGTGATGCTAATGAGGTGACCAGGGAGGGCCCCTAGAGGGCTTCAGGATGGGGGCTGTCACCAGAAGGACCAACCACTTGATGGGATGGTTGGGCTGTGGAGCCAGGCGGACCTGGGAGGAGTGGGCGGCTGGAGGGGGAGTCTAATCACCCAGCTGATGATTTTACTTTATTTATTTTTTTCCAGTGGATGATTTTAATCATTTGTGCCTACATGGTAATGAGCCCTGGATAAAAACTCGGGACACTGAAGCTCACTGGTGCTTCCTGGTTGGTGAAAGGGACTGACGTGTCAGGAGGGTGATTCGAGGAGGAGAGGACAAGAAGGGGTCTCTGTCTGCCTCTTAGACCCCACCCTGCGCATCTCTTCATTTGCTGGTCCTTCTGACTGTAATAAAACTGTAACCACAAGCAGAGCTTTTCTGAGTTCCATTAATCATCACAGCAAATTACTGAACCTGAGGGGGTCATGAGAAGCCCTGAATTTATAGCCCGTCAGTCAGCAAAGCAGGTGGCCTGGGGGCCCCCAGAGTGCGGCCGGTGGGTGAAATAAGCACCGTTTTGTTGGGGCCTGAGCCCTTTAACTTGTGGGGTCTGTACCAACTCTGGGTAGTTAGCGCCAGAAGTGAACCCAGTTGGGGTTAAAATGGAATACTTGCCCGTGAGGGTCCAGTGGTGCATTTGGGGGGGGTGGTGGTTGCAAGAAGCTAGAGGAATGAGACCCTAAAAGTGCCCAGAGGTAGACTTTCTGTGAAGCTAATAAAGTGCAAACTTCAGGACTTTCACCTGATACGCTCCTTCTAAGGCTCTTGGAGGGTCCCCCACGATATGTTCATACGGCTAGATACAATGTGCCAAAGCTAGACATTTTCGTCTTGCTTGTGTTAAAAAGCTCCCTCACCGGGGCACCTGGGTGTTGAGTCATTAAGCATCTGCCTTCAGCTCAGGTCATGATCCCAGGGTCCTGGGATTGAGCCCCGCATCTGCATCCGTCTCCCTGCTCATCGGGGAGTCGGCTTTTCCCACTCCCTCTGCGCCCCCCCTTGTTCACGTGCGCTCTCTCTCTCTCTCTCTGATAAATAAAATCTTTATCAAAAAAAAGCAAAAAACAAAACAAAAAACCCCCCAAAAACCTCCCTCACCCACCCAGCCATCAGATTCTAGAAACTTCAGTCTTGACAACCCCCTGCTGGTGACTCTGCCATTGTTGAGCAACGGGGCTAGACTCTCTTGCGTGGTCTCACACAGCGTGAAGAAAGCAGCCAAGACTTTGCAGATCCTCAAGCAGGGCACAGAAGAGCTGGGACACAACGACAGCACCAGAGGGCCCTGGGGTCCTCATGAGACTTCAGAAAAGCTGCCAACTGGAGGAGCCAGAACCCCAGACTTCAACAGCACAAACCATGGAAATCTCCCAGGGAATGAGATGGGACCAGATGCATGCTGAGACCTCCAGGGACAGGCAGACCGGTAGCCCTGCGCTGAGCCCAGCAGCGACCCACAGGACAGGGGGGAACCAGGGCACCAGCCCCTGAGGCCACGATGAAACCCTAGCTCCTACCATTATCCAGATGCCACTTGGGAAGGAAGATGGGACAGCAGGCCCCAGGAGAGGAGAGAAACAGCCCGTGGGATACTTGAATGCTGCCCTGACTACCCCAAAAAGATAAGTTAACTCGAGACTGGCTAACACCAAAGAAACCGAAGTTTCCCTCAATGGAAAACAGGGATTTCAGAATAACTTTAAAAAACTTTTTTTTTAATTAAGCTGTGTTTGAAATTGTGATCCTTCTCATTTAAAACAACATTACGAATTACAGAAAAATTTCAAAATCTTCCAACGAAACAGATGGTCTAAAGGTCACTGTGGGAATTTTTAGCATAATACGATTCTAAAATAAAACCTGTTTGTGATAAAACCATAATACAATGTTCAGAGAACAGAGAAAAGTGGCCATATCACTTAAATTTAGCCTAAGTGTTCTGGGGTGGAGACTGCTAGCTAGTCACCAGAATCTTATTTTCCTGGGCTGACGGCCAGACCGCATTCCCTGGTCTCCCTTACGACCAGCGTGGCTGCACCACCGAGCTCTAGCCCATGGACCGTGAGCGGCAGTGATAACGGAACCAGGGCGGGCCTGGCCCGTCCGAACCCCACGCCCGCCACTCTGTGCTGTCTTCCCCACTTCCAGCTCGCTGGGAAACTGATGAAGAAGCTGGCAGAGGCTCCATCAGCCTGGGCTCTGGAATGGCCACGTGGAGAGCCAAGGCCACCACCAACCAGAAACACTCACCTTGGGCTTTTATGTGGGCAAGAAAATTCTACTCGTGAGTAGGGCATGTTTAGGTCCAGCCGTTGCAGCCGTGAACGTGACGCTAGGACATACTCTTCCACATCCATCTGGTGCTAATTCAATGTGGCAGCCAATGAGCGCTTCCTATTTGCACACGGAATTCCTAAGTTCTAACAAGATCCACCTTCCCCGGTACTAGGAAAGCGGGCGTGTGGGCAACTACCAAGAAATGGCAGGAAACTGCATTCCGAGCTGGGACCGAGGAACGAGCATGGATGTGTGAGGGCTCAGAGGAAGTTCGACTGCGCTCTATTTGTGAAGGTGTCACAGATGCGGTGGCAATGGAGCTGGGCCTTGAAGGATGAGAAAGGTTCAGCAGAAGGGGGAGGGGTGGGGAAGTGCATTCCGGACTGACCACAAGTCCTCAGGTTTGATCCAGTGGGATGTGATGCTAAACACAGAAGAAAACAGGGTTCTGTTCACCCCAGGAAGCAGAAGCAAGGCCAGCGAGGGACAGTGACAGGGAAAGAGGAATCTGTTCAAAGCGGGGAGGAACTAACAGTCAGGGCTGACCACAAATTGGAGGCGCTCTGCAGACAAAAAGGCAGCGTGTCTCCTTGAGGGATGGCCAGCCTCTTGGCACGGGGGCTGCGGAGACTGTGGTGTGGGCACGGGATGGGGAGCTGCTCCATTCAGCTGCCTTCCAGCTCTGGGATTCTGTGCATCGCCGAGGCCTCTGCCAAGCAGGCTTTGTACAACATTGCCAGGAGAAAAGAAGAATTATTTTAGCCCCGTCTCAGCATTTCTTACACGACAGGCTTTGCCATATTCCCTTTCAAGGCTGGGTTGGCCGGGTCTATGCAACACACTCAATCATAAGCCAGTAGAGAACATCTCTTCATGTCCAGGCTCGTGAAAACCCCTTGAATATAATGTTATTATCCGAAAAGCTTGCTAGGCTGCTATTGAACAGGACTGCTGCTGGCGAACAAGAAAAACAAAAGACAGTAAGCATCTATTTTGAATGCTTAGGCCATGTCCTGACTGAGGGTCCCGGCTGACTGAGTCACTAGCTCCTTCCAAATGCAGACAGACCATTTTCAAAAGAATGGATCACAAAAAGAGGTACTACAATAGAGCTGTGCTGAGAACACTTCTGTCCTTCCCAGGTGTCTCTGTATCTCACAGGACACCTCAGCATGAACATTCTATTATACTATAAATGCAAATTTCACAGTGTTGTTTTGAAAAACAAACTAGTTTTCCATTTTTAGACGTGTATGTTAGAGGTCAAAGAGTGTCTACTGGATCACTAGGAAGAGAAAGGCTATCCCAACATTATGGTCAACGAGTCAATGTCTACTTTCCTCTTAAAAGTTACAATTTCATTTTGCAAACATTCCTTGGGTCCCTACTATGTGCTAGGCACTGCTATTCATTAGTGACAGACACTGAAGGAAAAAGAACAAATGAGGTATTCTAAACCTGAAAACTTTCTAAGATCCGTGTTATTTTTCTTTTTTCTTTTTAATAAAGATTTTATTTATTTATTTGACAGAGAGAGCGAGAGAGCACAAGCAGGGGGAATAGTAGAGGGAGAGGGAGAAGCAGATGCCCCACGAAGCAGGGAGCCCGATGCAGGGCTTGATCCCAGGACCCCAGGATCACGACCTGAGCTGAAGGCAGACGCTTAACCATCTGAGCCACGCAGGCGCCCCTCCATGTTATTTTTCTTAAAAGCGTTTCCCAATGGTTATTTTAAAAATGGTGAGTTCAGCCACAGTCTTGCCTAAAAGACAAGGTGATTTTGCTTGTAATATCTGCAGATTCTACTTATAAAGATTGACTTTCCATGTTGGCCTGGATGGTTGTATCATCTGCTGTATAGGACTCCAGGTACTCAGTTTATTGCTTAAATAAAAGAGAAAGGGAGAATTTTCCTGAGCTCAGAAATGATTATTAAACAAACACAAAACTCTTCACATTACAGAATGAATCTTAATTATACAGCTACAACCTCACAACTGGGAAACAAAAGAAATTCATAAAACCATGCTCTGGGGCCACGGGGATATTTGGATATGAGAGTAAGACAGTCGCACAGAGGAAGTTAGATTTCACATGCCATTGTTCAGCCATAAATATGAGCAATGCTCTTCTTTTCTCAGTCTTTTCAAAATTCAGGTCACGTCTCTCTCATCATAGAGCATCCTGAGTAAATCACATCTCAAGTGGTGCCAAGATCTATCTGCCTTTGATAACCGATCTCAAAATCCTTCCCGTTGCCTTTCTACCCACCTACCTACTTATGTGCTGGGTCCTAAAGCCATGTTTCACAAAGCTTGGGAATGGCATTCCCTTTCGATAAAATGAACAACTCACAACAACAGCTTCTATTTTGTTTGGTTTTCAACCCAACGGAGCTGACTATTTCCAGTGCACATTTACTGGTCCTGCCTGGAACGAGGGTCCCAGATTGCTGTCACCACCGGTACTAAGTCTGCTCCCAGTGAGGAAAAGTGGGGCAAAACCTTCAAATGCAAGATTCCCACCGGCCGTGGCATTCAAGCACGTCACTCCTAGGGGCATTGCGATATTTCTATGCTCCCCAGGCAAACATTCTGAGATTTCATTCCCCAGTCAAGATGAGAAATCAACATTTTCCAAAGTTGGGGGGGACCCCAAACTACAGAATAACATTTCCAAACTTCGGTAACCCCAGTCTGTGCTTGCGATGGACAGATCACAGTAGCCAAAACTGGGCACACAAATGCTCCAGCACTCACAAATTCTTATTTCTAGCCAGCTGTGTGATCCTGCAGTCACTGAACCTCTCTGGGCCACAACTGCTTTGTCCCTAAAACCAAGAGAATACAAAGACACCTTCCAGCTCTAATTTCTTTGGGTCTAGGAAAAAACAATGCAGCTAGAAAATACTACTGTCTCAACTCTCTCTGCAGGCCTTGGAAAACTAAAACTCCAATTCAAGACCAGGACATTGAGGGGGAACAATTAAAAAGATCTCTCAGGTCCCCTTGCACATTTTGATCCTAACTCCGACAGTGAGGCATGACCAGGCAATTGGTCATAAAACATCAGCGGGCCTCATTGCTTCCAATGGCCAATTCTGCTCTCGCAAGACATTCCTCCTTATATATCAAGGCCCTGCCTTGAAATGCAAAGAGGCCATGGCAACAGCCAAGCGACCTTCCCTGTGTTCAAGAGCCCCTTCTGCTTTCGCTGGCCACTGGTCCCTGGGCTCCCGATTGCGCAAGAACAGGAGCATCCACCTGGCAAGGACAGGTAAGGAAGCCACACCTACCCTCAGCCACTGCTTCTCCGTGAGGGCATCGCTGTAGTCCACGTCCCGGCGCTGGCGAGACCCCCTGCCAAATATCTTCTCCTCCTCTTCTTCACACGTGAGCCGTTCTACTTCGGCATCATCCTTAATAATCCAGGAGGGCAGCTCATCTTCCTCCATTAAGCGGGGCTTACGCTTCGGGTTCCGGGCATCCTCCCTCCGCCGGTCCATGTCCATACGCTGGAGGTATTAACAAGAGTTTCACCAGTGGGAAAGGGGACTCGGCACAGGATCAACCTCACAGCACACAAAACGTTCACAAGTCACCCCCCATGGTTTCAGGGTCACTTTCTGCTTTTCCCATAAAGTCTCTCGATCCTGGCTGACGTGTTCTAGCTCGTTCCTCAAGCACCCTGTCTCCGCAGAAGATTCTGCAAGGTAAAGTCTCTTCCCTCCCTCTGTACCCCATCTTTGAAATTCATGCATGGAAAATACACTCTAAAAATTCCTGTACTTAGTCTGTGTGTGTGCAAAGCTCTCCCTTTAAGTCATAGCGAGGAAAGTCCAATTGGGGATGTATTTAAAAAATATGAGCCCTGGAGATATAATTCACTGCTTCCCTGGCATAAAAGTACTCCTTAAGCCTATAAAAGAGAAACTTCATTAAGAAGACTTCCTTTTACTCAATAGGGCTCATGCTTTTAATTAAACAACCAGGAAACAAAGTCAGCACCCCAAGTGTCACCACAGATCAGCCACCCTCGGACTCAGACATGTGGGTACATTAATGGCTTAATTAGTCATTCGGCCACGAAGGTATTACATTTTTGGTGCACTGTGGGCTCCGTGAGAGGGATGTCCTTCAACTCTTTAGCTTTTAAGAAGTTTAGCTCTTATGAAAATACTATCATGCCAGAGAAGACGGTCAGATGCAATTTCATCTTAACTGATAAGGTTATAAGTAAAGTGTCTCCCTTTCATATATTTTCATAGATTCCCAAACGCCTAAGCCCCCACCTCTTGCTTTCTCTTTAAAAATCCAGTGCACTTGTAAGTAAGGTAAGTGCCACACACTCGGCTTTAACCTGTAATTAAACAACCCGCTAGCTTTAAAAAGCAAATAAAACCTCCACTGAATTGCTGCATACGTTAGTTATATAAGTATATATAGATATATACATTGCTAGCTAGATGTACTATTGCTACAGTCGAATAGACCATGAACCATTCAATGATTTACCTTGCCCTTTTCTTCCTTCGGATCTACCGTATTGAAACAGGGATTCAACGTTACTTTTTCACAAGAACTAAAACTGGCAACCAAAGGTAAATGAAATTTCTATTCAAATCCAAACTTGACCTCTAGGATCCACATAAAAAATTCAAGTTCAAAGTCCCTTAAACTGCACTCACACTTTTTTTGGAAATCATTATATTCCCAACATGGGGCAGGCCTGCAGCATGGGGAGCCCAATTCGTCGATAAGTGTGGCTGTCCTGTTCTGTCATGGGCTAGCTGGAGAGGTTGTTCTTAATCCTGACTCCTAATGCTCTGGTATCAGAAATGGGATCTACCAAACTTGCGTTGTTAGCACAGAGAATGCCTTGCTGAATGCAATCTAGAGAGGGGCTTCTTGAAGTGACCTCCTAACAGTTCTTTAGACTGCTAATAAGAAAACAAACAAACCAACCATTTTTTGGTTAACGTAGTCCACTGAGATAACACTTTGATTTTTGGTTTGACCACCACCATTACCTGTACCAAAAACTGTTAAAATGACTTACGCCATGCATTTGTTCACGATTGGGAATGTAAATCTTTCCTGACATAAAAATAAAAAATGGATATAAAAAAATAAAAAGCAAATTGATATAAAATCTGATACAAAAAGTAAATTGCACTTGCTTTTTTTTCCCTTTTAGAAAGGGTTGATGCATTTTTTTTTTTAAATAAGCTTAAAGTTCTGATGGTTGCATCTCTCTCCAGAGATTTCTACTTGCAGAAGATGAGAACAAAATCTGAAGGTGATATTCAAGTAAGTCTAATTCACTATTCAGGTACGACATGAATATATTTGTCTTAAGACCTGATAATAAACGTTGTGCTAACAAGTACAGTTATTTTTAAAACGTACTTCTTGCCTTTGTAGGGAACATAGCAGTTTAAAGTTTCATGCTTGTATGTTATCAAAATGTTTCATATTTGTACCTTGATGTGTCAGAGATCTTTTTAGGTAAAATTCATAGGTAATCAGCATGAAAGATCACTGTTTCTGAAGTCCCATTTTTTAGAAGGGAACAAGAAAAATACTCAAAAGAAAAGTTTTATTTTTAAAGAGACTGCTTGATGTGAGTTATTTAACTACAATGTCCATGGTAAATCAAATCACAAGCTTATATTAAATTTTTACAGAGAACTTTTTTTTAATAATAAGGGATAAAAAGTTTAAATAGATGAAATCCAAATCTAGCTCACATTCCATTCTTGTGTCTCACTGAACTTTTTCATCAGAGTAGCTGGCAAGGATTCAAATTTGATTTCCTGCCCCCTGGTGGAGGTGCTAATGCATAGTGAATTGGCCAAAGGCAGCCCGCTGCTTAGATTAAAAACAAAAAAACAAAAAAACACCAAACCAAACCCCAAATTTGTATAATTCCAAAATGAAAAGTCAGCCATTGAGAAACAAGCAGAATAAGCCCCAAATTGAAGTGCCTACCAAAAAGTGCTCCCTTTCCAGCATCACTCGTTCTAAACCTGTTCTTTGCATGATAAAATACTCCCAAATTAAAAGAAGGCTGGGCCTTGGCCAGACATTCAGTCCCCCCCCCCCCCCCGGCCCCTGAGGCTTTCAATTTCTGCAAATACCCAGCCCAAAAGTCAGAAAAGAGAAGTACTCCCCCCCCGCCCCCCACCACACACACACTTCGGGGCTGTTGATGGAAATCTCCATCTCTGGGCCTAATCTAATTTGTATAATGACAGGCAGCTTATCCGTTCTTGGGCCTCAAGAGTACCTGAGGTGGTGGCGGTGCTGCATTATTGCCAAGCAGTGAGCAGCCAGGGAAGCTGAGGGCCTTTTGCGCCCCCCGCCCCCGTGTTCCCCAGGAATCTACATTTTAATAAGTTCCTCAAGGAGAGAAAAGATGTCTGCTTCCTATGTATATCTCCAATGTCCCTCGGTAGAGAACAATCTATAAAGGGGGTGACCAACAGTTTGAGTTAAGAAATCTCGGTTTCAGGAACACCTTACATGGGCCATACTGTTATATGACCCCGTTGCATCAGTTTGATCCAAAATGGCCCAACCCGGGGAAGGTGGTGCACAGGAGGTCGAGAGGGAAAGTACACATTCCAGGCTAGGAATTATTCCCATGGCTACCTAAAACTTCCCTCAGAAGGAATTAAGTGTCTTTTTCTCTTGAATCGTTATGTGTGGACACAACGACTGTTCCCTAGACAAAAATTACAAAATCACACACACACACACACACACACACACACACACACACACACACGTAAGCCTCCACACAGCAGGAGCTCCCTTCTCAGACTGTCTATGCTAAAAAGACAGAGAATGCAAATCCTGTGGGTCCTATCTGGGCCAGGGGTCCTGTTTTGTTTGACCTGCAGCATCAGATCATAATAAAAAACTGAATTTAGCCACAAACATTTTGAAATCCAGAGTTGCACATGAAAAACCTACATTTCCAGCTTCTCTTGGCCATTTGGAATTCCTGGCTATGTGGGGCTTGGGGCCCTGTCCCCCTTAGACAAGGTTACCAGGTTACCACCGCTACCCACCCACCCCTCCACTCACCTCACTCCTGCACACTGCTTGACTGACACCTGAGGGCATTCACACTGGGGGGCCTCTGATGTGGGGGCTGTGCAGCATTCAACCACCTGAGTTACAGTTCACATTTATTCACTCATTCCGTCATCAGACTAAATGTCAGAAAGATCAACATGAATGACAGTAGTGGAGGGAGGCTTGCAACTTTCTGTGTCCTGATCCATGCTGACATCTTCACAAGGTCCAACATTTTGCCGGCATTCATTCAATCAGTATTTGTTAAGCAAATACTGATTTCTGAGCATCGGGGAAGCAGAGATAAATAGTTACGAACATGCCTTAAGAATGCAGTAAAACATCACTCCTGAGGGCCTCCTTCGCTCGCCAAGGGGCTTGTTTCTGCACGTCCTGACCTTGTGGCAGGCGACACATGCAAATCAAATGCAGATTCCAGCAAATTACACATGACTACCGACGTAGCGTGGAACGTCAAGGTTGAAACCATGGATGTTAAAGCCTCAAATGTCAAGGTCCTTTTCTATCTGTCCGGACCAGTGAAATCCCAACCAATTTCAATCTTTCAGTGAAGGCTACACCGTGATGTGCTTCTGGAAGGTTCCTGCACCCTTAAGCAGGCTCTCTTTACCATTAAGGAGAGGGATGACCCTATTGTTTGGCTGCTGTCCACCTACCCCAGAGGGAGCATATTTGTTGGGATCCAGTAGGAAGACAGCGAGGGAGTGGCTACAAACTACCTAGAGAAGCCAGGCAGGTTTCCTGAACGACGGCTTGGAGTGAGAAGTGAGCTGGGAAGGGGGCGGCAGGTGGGGGGCGGGGGTCTGTGGCAGAGCTGCAGACCACATGGCCTGGCCAGAGGGTACAGCTGCTACCGAGCCCTGGCCAACTGTTTCCATATAGAGACGTGGGCCTGGTATTGCCCCATTCTCCTTTTTCAAGAGAAGCCAGAAATCAGGATTCTTTTTATGTTGGCAACAAATTTGAAATTAAAAAAAAAAAAAAAAACCACCGCGTGGGCCAAACAAAATATGCCTGCAGGCTAAATTCAGCCAGTTTGCAGCCTCTGAACTGAAGGAAAGGCACAGGCTTCACAAATGAAATTCTGCTAGGGCACGCAGGCTCCAGACATCTCGAGTTAATAGAGAAAGGTGCATGAGTTCCTATGATATTACCATGAAGAGATCAAATTCTTCTTCTCGTCGAGCAATCATTTGGTTCAGAGTCTCGTCGTCCGGCACTTCATCTTCTTCCTGGAGTCAAGAACACGATGACTTAACAGACATTAAGGGAGAGCTTGGACAAGTGGGGTGAGGTATGAAGGAGTCAAGTAGGTCTGTCCTGCAGACCACAGGGGTCTGTTTCTCCAGCCAGAAAGAAGAGGGAAAGGTCACTGGGTGTAGTATTTGCCATCATTATTTTACAAGCTATTCAAACCATCTTTCCCTGAGCAAAATCAGTTTAGAAAGGAAACATGGTACACGATGAGAAATCCTGGGCTTTTTTGGGTGTGGATCTTGATTCCATTACTTCTAAAACAAAGATACTTAAGGGCTCCCTGCCTCAATGACCTAATCTGTAAAATGGGTGTGACATTTACTTGGAAGAGAAGTTGTAACATTTAAGTATGGAAATGCACAGGGGAAAGTGCCTAACATAAATCCCTTTAATGCTATTAATCTCAATCCACATACAAGGGCTTACTTTCAAAGCCTTGAAAAAAACCACAAATAGGTGAAAGTTTGTGACTAGGCACAGAGCAAGACCTTAAAAATCATATAGACAGGTCAAATACAGAGCCTTTAAGATAGGTTCAATCAGTGTCTTTCAGAGGGAATTAATGTGCTAATGGTTAAAGCTGTGGATAGGACAACTAAGAATGTATCCGTGACAAACCCCCCATGAAATACCCTCAATTAAAAAAAAATTAAGTGAAATAGAGAAAGCAAGTACACAAGGGTTAACATTTTCATTTTATATTGTGTTAGACCAAGGCACATGCTCTCTCTGCAAATTCCTCAGAAACCAAGTTCTCCAGCTTCCTAGAAATGCAGTGACTTCCACACTTAAGAAAAACATGATTTTATAAAGTTGGGCAGAGGCTGCAGAACTTACCTTCCAAAATTATTTTTATCATATGCTGGCTAAGCGTGTTAAAAATCGAATGGAGAATTTCAGTGTATTAGCAGAAGGAGGAAGGAGGAAACCCAGAACTTCAAACATCCAGTTTCCCAAATTATACATTCAAAACGAGGTACCTTGTTCTAGAAACAGTATGAGTGTAAGAGCGGCTTAAATGAGATAACTCGGGTGCTTCCCAAGATAATGTCTGAAGCGCTATGTTAGAAATGAATGCATTTCCATAAAGCAAAACTCTAATGATTCAAGCTAATAATCACTTCTAAAAAGCTTTCTATTCTAGTTCATCTCTAGACTGATTAAAGTCAATTTGTTTTAATATTACATTTCATCTGGCAAAGACTAGCTGGCAGGGGGCTGATACTTCACCATACAAAGAATCTGGTTAATGGATCCTTTGGTGGAAAGGTGCCCTGCTTTGTCCACTCTATACCCAGAACCCCATATTATCCCCTCAATGTCTATGCAACAGGGGGCTTGGACTTCCCCATGCCCAGGATGAAAAGATTCTCTTGTAAACTGGCAAGAAGTCTGCCTGCAGGAGCCTGACCTTCCCGGAAACCAGAATGTCTGGGAGGTGGGCTAAATCTCTTCCTGGGCTCTTTGTGCCTTAGTCCTTTGTGGCCTGTCAACTGCGCAGGTTGTGGCCTCAATATTTGGTACCACAGCCCTGGACGGCAGTCTATCAGCATCCCCAAACATCTTCACATGCCGACACAGGCCACCCAGAAAATGGTGCCATGTCTGACACACCCATAGCCTGGAAGGAGTGTGGAGCCCCAGCAAGGCTGCTGGTAATGAGCAGCAACTGGCAAGGGACTCCACTCCAGCCCCCCCGGTGGCCCCCAGGCCTGGGAGACACGGACATCTCCCCACAGCCTAGGAGGGTTGAAAAGCACCAGGCCACCTTGCACCCCATCTAACCCGGGCCAGCTTCTTTCACAAGCCTACACACGACAAGTTAAGCAAAAACACAGTGGAGGCCTTGGGTCACCTGCTTTGTGAACATATATATCACGTACCACCACCACCCCCTTTTCTTCAATTTCCAGGGACGTAAACAATAACAACAACAACAAAAACACCCGAAAACCCGATTCTAAATCAGTACCAAATATTCAATTTCAAGAATTGGACCTATATCACATATTCAGTTTTAAGAACCAGAGTGGTGAACTATTCGAGATCAAAATTTTTAAAATGTGTGTCAAGGTATGAATGTATGTACACACCTCTTTTTCATGATTTTAATGAAATCTCACATGTAACTCATCAAATATAGAAGACCGACAAGTTAGGAAGAAGCACCACTAGAAAAGTGCTCTTCAGTGTGCAGAAAGCTTCATTTCAGGATTCATTTAAATATCAAGATCTACTTCACATTTAGACTCGTTTCAGGAAAAAAAAAGTATGCGAGGCTTTTAAAAGAATTTGGCTTATAGTTTAGAGATGATTTAAAAAACATATATCCTACTGAAGGCAAAGTCAAGCTACATCTAATATATGTAATGAAAAGAGTGCTCCATATGACTCCGTAAGGTCAACCCACTCTTCAGTTTACAAATATGGGGACATCAAACCAAAGGTGTCCATCCCAATACAATTTTGTGATAAAGATTGGTGCTGCTATTTTGCACAGTTTTCTATTTTCTAGACTACACATTGGAACTAGGTCTTTTGATCTCTTTCAAATCCATTTGGGTTGAAAATTTAGTACAGTTACCAAAACTGGGGCAATGCGTGGGTGGCTCAGTGGGTTCAGCATTTGCCTTCAGCTCAGGTCATGATCCCAGGGTCCTGGGATGGGATGAAGCCCCAAGTAGGAAATCCCTGCTCAGTGGGGAGTCTGCTTCTCCCTTTCCCTCTACCCGCCCCCGCTCATGCTCTCTCTCTCTTTCTCTGTTCTCTCTTTCAAATAAATAAATAAAATCTTAAAAAGAATTACTAAAACTGGCAATCTAAAAAAAAAAAAACAAATACAAGGGATGACCTGAAGATTCCCCCCGCTTAGAGAAACATAAGCAATGCATTCTTTGAACAATCTTGCCAAGGAAAGAGAGGTTGTTTTTTGTTTGTTTGTTTGTTTTTTTAAACCGGTCACTTTCTGAGCCTTTGGTCAGCTTTTATAGGAAACCTTGAACTGGGGGTAAAAGTCATGCTCTCCAAGTACAAAGTAAATAGGTTAAGATGGCTTGTCGTACAATCATACTGAAGTACTTAATCAAAAGGCAAAAGACAACAGAGGCCCTGGGGGATGGCAGAGAGAAAAGGCAAGGAGGGGCCCTTCCTCCCAGCTCTGTCTGGTCTCATCTGGTTGATTTTGCCCCCCACTCTCCCCCCATGGGCCTGTCTGCAGTTCTGTGCCTGCCCTACAGAAGGCAATATTTACAATACGATCAAGCCCACGCACGGGTTGCATCTCTGGGGAGAAACCTGAAAGAAGCGTGCCCTGGCTGAGCCTCGCGGTCCCTCTAGCAAATGCTTTTAGACACTGGTTTGGGTAACTTTCAGAGGCTTTCTGTGCTCGGGATGGAAGATAGCAGCTAATTTATTCATTTTAATTAACGCCAGCCCAGGAAACTCTTTAAAGAATGAAGAGGTCATTCTTAATCCTTCCAAGACAAAAGGTCACTTTGATTTCATAAACTCGGCTTTCTGTAATACCTCATTTTCCTCTTCGTGCTCCAGGATGGCCTGCAGGAATGCCCTCCGCTCGTGGCTCGAAGACTTCTGATCAAACATGCCCGCCTGGATCACTTTCTGATCTACGTTCAGCTTGTACTTTGCAGCGGCGAGAATCTTTTCCTCCACGCTGTTTACGGTGCACAGTCTCAGCACCCGGACCTCGTTCTGCTGGCCGATGCGGTGAGCTCGGTCCTGTGCTTGCAGATCCTGTGAGGGACAAGGACATGCTGTCAGGGGCCAGTGCGTGCATTAGCTGAGCACGCATGTCGCCTGCCGGAGAGGGGAGTGAGGAGGGTTGTTTAGCCCACCCATACTCATCAAACATTTTGCTTTCATTTTTAACATAGGCAAGCTAGTTCATCCCTAATGGAGGGAAGCTGGGCTCTGATGAGCTCAGTTCACCATCAGAATTAGTCTCCAACTAAAAACAAAACAAAAAAACCCCCAATACATCTGATGTCAGAATTATGTCTTTGATATGACCTACACCTGACCTTAAATTGCAAGGTCATCACGGCTGCTGGTGTCAAGTGTTAAAGAAGATTTTTAAAATAGTCATGAATTATACACACATATGTTACACCATACACACTGTATATACAGGGATTGCTCAGGTGACAGATCTCCTGGGATCTAAACCCACCAAAGATGCGGTCTTTAGTTTGGGGAAAGAAAAGGATTGCTAGTGGAATACTAAATTGATCACATTTTTGGGGGCAGAAATCTGGCACTGTGTGTCGAAAGTGTGAAAACTGGGCTGGTCCCTGACTCCCGAAATTTTACTTCTGGTAATTTATCCTATGGATATAATCATGGATATGCACCAAGATTTGTAAATAAAGGTGTACCTCTCACTGTTAAATATTATTTACAATTTTTTAAAGCAGAATTAAATAAAAAATCAACAATAACAGGTTGGTTAAAAAACTAGTCTTTGTATGTTATGTGCCATATATACTATATGTACAGTATCATACAAATCAATTAGAAATTTAATAACACAAAGCTATAATAAGTAAAAACTACAAGTTACATATGAGTAGGTACATCAGGATCCTGTATGCACATATTTACCCAGACCAAGAAAAGGCAGGAGGGCCACGCCAACAATATTGACATTTCCCAGTAATGAGAGTACAGTCATTATTAAATTTTCCTTTTATTTTCAAATGGCTTAACATTTTTTTCTGCTTTAAACATATATTACTCTTATAAGAAGAAAAAGGTTTTAATGAAATCTTTCAATAAAAACCTTCATAAACCTGAGGCCAAGTTACCTGATTTTAATGCTATACAATAAAACTTTCTCGGTCTGTTACCTTTACTCATTCTGGCCCAGGGGATGGTCTCTGAGCCCAAACTAAGTAGTGGTTTCCATGTGTCCCCCATTGGACCTGTTTCCATTTTTAGGGCAAAAGTCTGTCCCTTGTACCCTGCATCCCTAGCACCCGATTTTGCACAGAGCTGATACTCCACAGCTGTAAGCCCCTCCTGTTGACCAGATGAGTCATGCACGTGACATAAGGCGACAACAGGCCCAAGTCCACCCAGGAGACCTGTCTTTGCTGCAGGGACCTCTATGATTAAATGACTAATGAGGCAAAAACTGCTCCTCAGAAGATGTCTGAATAATATTAAATATCAGACAGCTGAACCATGAACATGGCTGGCACCCATCCAGATTAGATGATTTTCCAAAGAGGAGAAAGTGAGGTGGATAAGTGAAATCCAAAGTTGGGGGCAGGGGTGGAACCCTGAACTTCATTTACAAGACCTTGGTTCAGTCATCTCTCTGAACACAGGCTCACCAGCGTGGTGAGGCAGCGGCCGAGATGGCGAGTTGTGTGCTGTCAACCTCTGGATTATCTTCTAGAACAGGGGTCAGTGAGCTGTTTCTGCAATGGGCCCAAGAGTGAGGATCTATTAATAGTAAATATTCTAGATTGTCTGGGCCAAGAGCAAACACTTAGCAACTGTTCTCACCGAAAGGCTGATTATCATCTTTTTTCTCCATTTTACATTTTTCTACTTAAAAATGGGGAAAAAAAAAACTATTCTTAGCTCACAGATCTTACAAAAGCAGATGGCAGGCCAGATTCGGTCCCCAGGTCTGAGTTTGCTGACCTCTGCCCTAGAAGATGCTGATAAATCACAAAAATATTAAGGTACAGGTGGCCGCAAATATAACAGGCAAGGAAGTAGAGGGTCTGGGGCATCTACAAACGGGGGTAGTAAGTTTGTGAGCCCTCGTGAGCTGGCTGCCAATGAGGTGTTTTGTTCTGTTTCGTGGTGGTGCCAGTGGTGTTTTTTGTGTGTATAAAGCCATGTATCTATTTGGAAAGCAGCAAAAATTAGTGTTTCTAGGCTGAAGAAGTTTATGGAAGGTAAGCCCGAGTCTGTAAGCCAAAATGGGGAGGGGGGCATATACGGTGACCAAGAAATACACGCTGTCGTTATTGGATGGATTCTTCAATACTTCTGAGATTTTAGTGGTCTGATGCTGCATCACACTAAGCAGGTGTGATTGCATCTGAAGACAAGAACATAGCCTGAAAACCTCCAAGGTAACTCTGCAGTTGGCCCTTCTTTCTAAACAACTCAACTCCAGCTCCAGGGGCTAATAATAAGGGTACCAACCCATGTTTCCAATCCACAGTTTGGAAATGAGAGCCTCAGTAATCCCGAGGGATTTTATTGCTAATTCCACATGTATATGTTCCAACTTTACTTCTAACGAGAGCCTCCAATTAGCGACTTATAGGCCTCTATCTTCAATCTGTCAACTTTTGTCAAACAGAACTGCTCTTTGGTTAATATGCCTTAATTTTGACTCAACATGACAAAGAATTACTCAGAACGCTTTTTTTTTTTGCAACGCATGCTGAAACCAACATGGTAAAAAGAGGTCCACAACTTTCGTTTTGGGGACCATGCAACCTTTATGCAGGGGTACTGGGTGGAAAGAGCCCAAAGCCGGATTCATACCCAGACAGACACGGACAAGTTAATACTGACTGTTTTCCTTAAGTGGGAAGTATTTCAAGGACTAGGTATGAAGTTAGGTTTGCAAACTGCCTTGTAGTATCTAGTGAAGTTTGCTGCTTAATGAAAGTTAGTTCTCTTACCTTTCATATGAAAAATCAATATTCACTCTATCACTCTAAGATCACTGACTTCTGAAAATGAAAAAAAAAAAAGGTTTGCCCAAACTAATGGCCACATTTAAGTGACAGACATGAAAAATATGATCAGCCCAGCTGCCCAAATCAGGCGGCAGTGAAATCTACCTAAGGCAGATAAAAATATTTGGAGAAATATATGGCCCACTGCTGGGAACCTGTGGTAAATAAGACCAGAGGAAGTCTGAGGTCCCGTGTGTTTTATTGCCTAAGTTCTAGTTCAAATACAGTGAAAGGTGAATGAATTGTTCGATGCTCATGCGATTTACTTGATTCTGGAGTTCCACCTTTAGTTAATGGTTGTAAGTTTGTGTGTGTGTGTGTGTGTGTGTGTGTGTGTGTGAGAGAGAGAGAGACAGAGAGAGAGAGAGACAGAGACAGAAAGGGGAAGACAGAGGCGGGGAGCAGCAGCGTAGAGGTAGAGAAAGAGAGACAGGCATGGATGTCCCAGCATCCTTTCCCTGGTAAACCGGCTTTTCTAGAGACAGTGAATACTTCTGGCCTTTGGAATTTGCACTGTGCCAATGCAGGTGGTCACCTGAGAAGCCACAGATGTGCTTACCTCCAAAGATAAAATCTAGCGAACCCTCCATTCACCTATAGACAGGCTTTTTTTTTTTTTTTTCCCTCTCAGTAAAGATTTAGGCAGCAGAGATAGGGTGATCAAAACCACACCGAGCACCCTGGGGAGGAGAAGAATCACAGACTCCTCCCCTAGATGCCCAGCAGAGCCTCAGGGCCTGTGGCCCGGCAGCCACTCTCCAAATGTGGGACTGACGCGGAGTTCCCAACAGTGAACAGGAAAACTGCAGGTCTGTCACGGGAGTAAGAATTCCACCTGTGCCCGGGAACGCAACGTGGGATATAAAGATATATAAAATATATAAAAATATTTCCTGAAGACCAGTGGCCGTGGCCTCCCCGAGGCTCGGAACCACTGGTCTAGTCTTGAAATCAGCGCTCCTCAGCTAGGAGAGAAATGACGCAGAATCTCTAGGGAGATTTTGAATGTCTGGAGAAGTCTGGGAAGCACCTGCAAAACAGGGCATGGGGTGGCAGGGAATGGGAAGCAGGCGTGCGTGCTTTTTTTTTTTTTTTTTCACAAGCTCTCTCACCATTCTGTGCAGCCCAAGACTCTATTCCCTGCCTTAAATGAATGCCGTCCGTAAGCCTTTTCGTCCCAGGCTCCACCGCGACCCAGTGAGAACACTACTACTCTGCGTGTTTGCAGTGGAGGAAACCGAGGCGCAGGGAGCAGCCCGGGGAAACTGATGTTCAAGTCACATTCATATGGGGGAGCTGCAGTTTTCCTTTCTCCTATTTTGAATTCACGTGTGCTTCAAAATGAATCAAATCCCGACACACAGCATTCTACCCAATTTTGCACAAGCAGGTGACTGTCTCCCCGCACCACGGAGGCAACCACGGGGGAGCCACAAGGGACCTCTTCTCTTGGGCTTTTTCAATCATCAAAGCAATCCTATAAAAAGGGTAACTGTAAACTGACCTGGCTCAAAGAACTTAGTAGTAGATGCTCCACGGGATAATCTTTGATGGCGATTTTAAACAAAACACACAGACCAAAAGACAAACTACTATATACGAATTGTTTGACCTTCAGGAACTTACTTACAGCTTCTGGGGACTCATTTTCCCTGACTGGAAAGGTGCATCTAGTGATGTTAACAACCTCACAGCGTTGTGAAAACGGAATGAAGTGATGCACATAAAGAGGCTGGCGCAGTTAGGGTCTAATAAATGTTAGTTGTTGCTGTTTTTATTTTGGACATTGTGATTTATCCTATAACCAAACATCCTTTGGTTTGGGGTCAATCCCAGGAGATGGGTCTAACACTGAGCAGAGACTGAGTTTGTACCCCAAACTGGAGCTTTTCAAAGGCACATCGAAGGTGTGTGGAAGGTGTCTGACCTCCGAGGGAGGTCAGGTAAGACAGCCCTTGGGAGAAATAGCCCACTCTTTTAGAAATCTGCTCTTCCCCACAAAGGTGAATGATGACACCAATAGTCACTTAGTCCCCCTAGTTCCAGAAGGGATGCCAGGGGCCCCCACATCACAGATGGACAGACCTGGTGAGGGTTCCAGTCGCTGTCAAAGATGACCACGGTATCAGCTGCCTGAAGGTTCAAACCCAGGCCACCAGCCCTGGTGCTCAGCAAGAAGATGAAATACTGGGACCCGGGCTCGTTGAATTTCTTCAGCAGAGCAGCCCGGTCCTCAGACTTGGTGGTGCCTGTGGGTATAAGACAAGTAAATTTGCCAATGAACTCCCGTCCGAAAATGGCACAGAGCTAGAGAGATCGGCTGGCCTCCTGGGGAAACAGACACCTCTTGGCACCGGTGAGGTAATCCCCTGGGGTTTTTGTACTTTTTGAAAGGAACTTTGGACATTTTGTAATTAAAAAAGAGAGAGAGAGAGAGGGAAAGAGACTTTTCTCAAATCAAGAAGGAACACGGTCTACTACCCATTGTTTCAAAATGCTGGGTTTAAACACTTAGGACCGGGTGCCTTTGTAACTTTACAAATTCCAGAACATTCTCACGTTAACCTAAAACTTAATGAAAACATTTTCTAGATTTACTTCTGTGCTTAAAAACACCAATTAATTTTTAAAAACCCACGTACCTACACACACACACACACACACACACACGCACATGTGCCTACAAAGATTATTATAACGGTTTAAGGCAATTTTGCCGACGGGCATTAGAGTGAGCTCTTGTTTATGCCAAGAGGGTGAAAACAAAAGGGAAATCGATTTCCACTGCGTTTTACCGTCTGGATTGCTCCTGAACATGATCTGGCTGGGAAAAACATAAAACGTGAAAGGAATATTTTCATCCTGGTTAGCAAGACCTGGAGCCACAATAATCCCTACACACACACACACACACACACACACACACACACACACACACACACACACACACACACACACACACACACACACACACACACACACACACACACACACACACACACACACACACACACACACACACGGAAGCTCTTTAGTCTGTTTCTCATGCTAACATTCTGCTCTGTTGAGTTCAAAGGGTGCTGACCTACAACCCAACAGAGCAGCATATAATACACCTGCCTATGGCTGGCCCCACTGTGCCTGAAGAGATTCCACAACAGGGAGTAAGCGGAGAGGAGCAGACTGCAGAGCACGGTGCTCACATTTAGGGCATGAAGTCACCCGTACCTGCCTCCCAAATCAGCCACTCAATCACACACTCTGTGCTTGTAATGAATTTCCCCGGGAAGCATTGCTGCAGAGTTTTGAAAAAGGCTCTAGGCTGTTGGGAAACAGATATGCGTGTCCCACGATAGTCCCTCAACGCCTGCTATACAAATATTACTTCTACGTGGTGTTCTTTTTTTAAGGATGAAAACACACCAGCAACTTATTTCAGAGGATTAGAACATTTAAGCGAGGACAGCTTATGAAATCATGTTATCCTGAGGGTCAAATACCCAAACACAGCAGGCGGGAGGAGGTGGAGCTGTTCTTCCTATTAATAAAAATGGTAAGTACCCTCCTGAGGAAGGGGAAAAAAAACAACCCTAATTCCCCATATATAGCAACTGGGGATTAGGACCAAGGGGCTTTGGGGGTTCTCCTCATTAAACGAAGCAATGTTCTTTAGAGCTCATTTTGCTTTCGAAATTAGATTTCAAGTTTAGCCACCTGGTCAAAACCTGCAAGGAGAAACGGTAAAGAGTTTAGATTTTGGGGGGAAGAGCACTAAATGTGCTCTGCTGAGTGAGGTCTCAACTCTGTGGGGCTCTTTTTGTTTTTTTTCCTTCTCTTTTCAGAGTTGGCTTTCTGAGAGGACGGTGACCTATGTGCTCACGATCCTAACGGAAGACAAGTTCTGTGCTATCACGAAACCCGCTCGCTCTATCGTCTTTCGAGGTGCAATAACGAAGACAAAATTACTCACATGGAATCACGGTTCACATATTTACCCTCCACCTCAAACCACATGGAAAGTCACAGAAACAACAACAAAAAAGATGTTCCTAACGTGAGGGAAAGGAGGAATTTCCAGAGACAAGGAAGTCTGTTTTCCGACAGCAGGGCACAGCATCTATACTCTCTGAGGATATAAGGTCAGTTTTAAATCCACTGAAAAAGAATCGCCTAACGACCACCTGCATTAAGCTATAAATTAGACTGGTTAGTGGATATGCCTCCTGGGGGATGAAATTAACCCTAAATGCAAAATAAAGCCCTGGAAAACAAAAGAAATACCAAAATGATTTGGTCAAAGGAGTTTTGGGGCCCTCTGCCAGGTACCTCAAGCAAAGAGACGGAGCATCTATCTGGTGTGGATTCACACCGTCTAACTAGCTGGGAACTTGATGAATTTTCAAAGCCAGAAAGATCTATGATTAAATCACGTTTCAGGCAAAGAACTATGACATTTCTAATGACAAGGTTCAGAATTTGCCGGATTACCATTCCCATTAAGTCACAGGTTCCCCGAGTCGAGATCTTCGCTGATCATCAGCAATCGCTGGGATATTTGCTCAGGGAGATTCAAACCACTGTGTCAGGGTTTATCCACAGAGCAAATAAATGCTTCGTGCAGGTGGCACAGGATTTCACACGCTCAGTATGAGCGTCAGTCCCATGTTCTGTTAGACTTTGAGGTAGAACATAACCAAGAACACAATTAAGAGCAAGCGCAATTGTGTTGAAAGTTGCAGAATGCGCTGGAAGGAACACACTGTCAGGCTTTCATGATTACTAATTTTAACTTAGTTTCAGCTGCTTTGGGAAAATTTGGTCTTCGGGGATGTAGCTTCACCACTTGCTCTCACTCAAAAAGCATTTCCAGGGAAAACAAAGACTATATAACAGCACAGTAGCCAAATCTGTTCATGCAACCATCATCTTTGCAAGAAAAAGAAATCTGTTTAGCTGTCATTGAGTGATTTCCACCCCCGCCCCCGAGGTCAAACATCTGAGACCTCAAATTCAGCAACGAAAATCTGAAGTCATTTTAACAAACGGGTGAAGGGGCAGGTGGCTGGAGGCTGGTGCCCTTGTGAGTGTGTAGACCGATTGTTGCCCATTGATTCTCTCCAGCCGCCCGCCCCCCCCCCCCCCAAAGAAATGGCTGCTATTTCTTGTGGGCGGAAGCCTGTACCATTTCCTCAACTCCATCTGTAACATTTTATTATGAAGCTTGTTTACTTGTTGTCTCCTTCAGCCTAATGGTGAGGGCTCTGATGGCAGGAACACAGCGGCTCCATTCATCTTGTATCTCGTTCCAATTCATCACTTTAAAAACTGTGAATAAGTTCAAAATCATTCTTGAAATGCCGCCTGCCAGGAAAGAAGCCTGTATTTTCGGAGAGGGGATGTAGCCTCCTGGGTCTGCTAAAAGTGATTCTGAAAACTAACTGGCATCAGAGAGATCTAAGGTAGAACCTGGCTTTGCCGTTTGCGTCATGCGTAAGTTAGCTCATTTCTCTAAGCCTCTGTTTTCCCATCTGTGAAATGGGGATCGTATTCGTACCTTGGTAAAAGGGGGTAAAAGTAGCCTGTTTGCCGAGAAAATTACATCAATAATGCACAGGAAGTGCTTTGCCCGGTATCCCACCTGCGGTAGGCATTCCATCAACGTCACCTTTTAGGACAATTATTAATGACAAACGGATAAGGTCAGCCACCAACGGCAACCTGTGAAGGAGACTCTCTCAGGCTGGCAGGAGAACATGGCAGAGGTATGTTTCAAGGGAAGCACTTCTTGCCAGTTTCACAGACTTGAATATTCCAGGGCCACAATCCTCAAAGAGGGGAGATTCTAAACGAAAAGCCACAAAGTAGTAAAACAGCACTTGTTCGGGGACACCAGGGCAGGGCTGCCCCTCACCTGAGCAGCAGGGAAGGGGGCTCGCCCTTCAGATGCGGGCTGACCTCGCCCCTCACGGAGAAGGGACGAGAGAACCAGGTCAAAGGACAAAGGACGAGACGCGGTGCAGGAGGCTGGCCAAGAGAGACAGACTGTGGACGACAGAACCGCGTCACGAATTCAAGAAGGAACACTGACTTAGCCATGCGTCTGTTTGCGGTGACTTTGGAGGGGAGAGATAAAAAGATTTTTCAAAATCAAGTCTGTGTGAGGTATAATTAGTTCAAAAGTTAATAATACCCTAGGAGGTACACCAGAAAGAGAATTCACTTAAAAAATAGAGTAGGGCAAGTCTGAAGTTGGTGTGTGTCCAGTTCTATCTAATTAGGGGCAACCAGGGGGACAGAATGTTGGACTGAACATAAAACAAAACCTTTTATTTACTTATTTAATTTAATTTAAAGTTTTTATTTTTTTTAAGGAGGCTCCACGCCCGCCCAGTGCGGAGCCCAACACGGGGCTCGAACTCACAACCCTGAGATCAAGACCTGAGCTGAGATCAGGAGTTGGACGCTTCACCGACTGAGCCACCCAGGCGCCCCAAAATAAAACCTCTTAATGGAACATAAACTTTTAAACTTCCCACATAACAATAACTGGAAGATCGCATCAGATAAAAACAGATATTAGTACTACTAATTAACAGTAATAACAGTAATACTGTTACTATTCTGTGTGCAGGGATTCCATACCCTCCTGGCTATGAATTAGCTCCTATTCCCACGTACCACTCTTAGAAAGTGCTATCCCCCTGCCACAGCATAGGAAATTTGGTATCTTTCAACCTCAAAAATATTAGGGCAGGTATCCAAATCATACAGTACTTTCAGAAATAAATATCTCTAAATGCATGTTTCCTTCCATTCATATGTTCTTACTGATTTTCTAAAAATTGAAATACCCAGGCAAATCAGGCAACTATTTCACATAGTTTTGTAAAATCCAGGACACAGTGGGGCCCTATCTCTTAATGTAGCATGGAGAAATGTTCTATTTAGGAAAAGAAAGAAGCTTTAACGATAATTCAGTATCATCCTAAATGAATAAGTACACTCTTACCGAAGAGAGGAGACACAGCCTTTATCCCCTTAAAATATGCCTCAAAAGACAAAGCTAAGGGCTTATCAGAATATTCGGCATCGTGTGTAGGTCACACACCATCCTAAAAGCAGAGAGGGTTTTTAAATTTTAATTTAGTTTCATTTAGTTTAATTGTGGCACTCATAAATGCCTCCAAGTCCACTTGCGCTGGCTTGTCTGGGGGTGATAAACAGCTGTGCGAGTGATTTCGGCTTATTTTAAGGTGGAGGATGTAAAAATTGCCATCTGCAAAAAAAAAGCTGCACCCTACCCTGCTAGTTAACTCTTCAACAATTTCCCTCCTCCTGCCAGCTGGGGCCAGACCTAAGTGCCCCTCACCCCCTGCGCGCCCGGCGGCGTGGCTTCTGAGCCTGATCCCTTCGGGACTCACCATCAAGGCGAAGGTACAGGAAATTCCGAAACGCAAAGTAATCCTCCATGATGGTCATGAGGGACGTCATCTGGCAGAAAAGCAGCACGCGGTGATTAGTTGCTCTCAGTTTTGGCAGAATACGATCAAGCAGCTCAAACTTTCCTGAGGCACGATACAGCTCAGCTCTGAACCCAAAAAGGCAAAACAAGAAGATGGTATTACTGCTGTCTTCTTGACGGATCCAGGATAGCCTGAATGAATGAATGAATATCCACCCCAGAGCGATGAGGGCATGGCATGGAAAAAGGAAATACTTCTATATAAAACCCACAAGGAGTACATTATAGATGCTATGTTTGGCGACAGATTCCAGAAAGAGGAGATTGTTTCGTGTTCCTAATACTTTCACTAGCTGTCTCTCTCTTCCTCTCTCTCAAGTCTCTCTCCCTCCTATCCACACACAGTCATGAAGCTGTTGTGTTTCCTTAAACTGCTACTTGGTAAGCACATCAAGTTATTAATTTGGGGCACTTAAGATGTGTCCAAATATTTCTTGAGCATCTACTACTACCTGCCGGGCGCATTCCATGTGTACAGGGATGAGAAAATAGAATCCCTGCCTTCCAAAGGGCTAATTGCAAATTGTGATGAGCACTAAAGAGAAAAATAACAAGTTGCTATGAGACAACGCATAACAACACGTGACATCTTTAAATTAGAGCAGGGTTTGGCAAATTTAGGTCCTGGCCTGCTGCCTGTTTGCGTAAATGGAGTTTGATTGGGGCGCAGCCAGGCTCACTTATTTCTGTTTTGTCTACGTGGCAGCTTTCACACCACACAATGGCAACGTTGGGGCAGAGACTTTTTGACACACACAGGCAAAAACAGTTGAGATCTGGCCCTTTAGAGAAAAAAATTTGCCAGCCCTTGATGCAGGTGACCTTGCTGAAGAGAGAACAGTTGAGCTAAAACGCCAAATAATGGGCAACAAGACAACCGGCTGAAGAACGGGGCCTTGGAGGAGGAGGAGATTCCAGGAAGTGGGAAGAGTATGTGCAAAGGCCCTGTGGAGTAAAGGAGCTTGGTGAGTCTGAGGAACTGAACATAAGCAATAGGGGAATTCTGGAGATGGGGACAGAGAGGCAGCAGGTTGTGCGGGGGGCAGGAGGCCGGCAGATGCCGGAGGACTCTTTTAGCCACACTGAGTGTGTTCGCTTTAAGTGCAACAGAAAGCCACTGATGGGTCTGAAAATAGGCCAATGGCGAGATCTGCCACATCTTTTTAAAAGATCACCATGTACACTGTACAGATGGACTGGGGAGGGGACATGAGGCCTGGCTTATAGAGAAGTTCAAATCAAAAAGGATAGTGGGGGTACCTGCTGTCACAGTGTCAAGGAACTGAAGCAGGGCTTTTCCTCTTCCATAATAAACTCCTCTCTTTTGTCAACAGAGATGTGTTAAATTATTAAAACTTAATTGTCGGGCTGATATGACTGGGAAAACTCATCAGTGCATGCCCTCTACAACACTGCAATGGATCATCAGTAGCTGATTCTATGACACAGTGTGTGTCGTCTCTAACACATTTTCACGTGCATGTCTTCCCTACCTCTGTCCCCCATTCCAACCACCATCTTCCAAACATCTCCTGTGGCCGTGTTGTTAGTATGCAACCCAGGAGGGACCATGGGATGGAGAGATAAGCAAGCAGGAGTGGGAGAGCCTGGTGGCTCTGGTTCTGGGTGGGTCCCACTTTCTAGTTCTTAGCCCAGTGACACCATCTGCCTTTGGGATCCAAGCATGTCCCCCACATCCTAATAATCAATGTCCCCTGGTGCAAAACAGAAACTTTCTGTGAATGCAAACTTTTCTGTTTTTGTTGCAAGGACAATGGCACTCTTTAATGGCTGCTGCTAACCAAAAATGTTTCTTTTTTTTTTTTTAAGATTTTATTTATTTGACAGAGAGAGACACAGCGAGAGAGGGAACACAAGCAGGGGGAGTGGGAGAGGGAGAAGCAGGCTTCCCGTGGAGCAGGGAGCCCGATGCGGGGCTCGATCCCAGGATCCTGGGATCATGACCTGAGCTGAAGGCAGACGCTTAATGACTGAGCCACCCAGGCACCCCCCAAAAATGTTTCTTATACGGACCATACTCTGATGAATGACTGGAAGGTCACACATATTTATGGCGGATGAGGCATCTCCTCTCACCCACGCCCAAGTTAAGTATCAACTTGAAATTCAATACGATAAATTCTCTTTCGGCCCAAGCTACACTATTGCTTTCACCACATTTTAGGACACTAGGTTACTATTAATTCTATTAAATGAGATCCGTGTCCTTTGAATAGTCACTTGCTCAAGGAATGCAGTAATTTATGCCAGTAAAGTAAACGAGAAGGCTGGTATCATTTCGGTTAACAACTCCGATACCCTCTGCTGAGGTGGGGGGCGGGTGCAGGAGGCTGGCCGTAGGTACGTGTGTGATAGAAAACTCTACGGAGTGAAAAGTTGACCAACAAGCTGGTTTTTGGAAGAAAGATAAATTTTAAGATTTACCCATTGATGACCCCATTTGAATAGCCCAGGTGTTCAGCAAAGGATTCCTTTAAAAGAGAAAGGAGAAAAAAAAAATGATTAAAAAAACCCACCCAGATATGTAAATTATTAACTCAATAATTACTCTTTTAGTGAGGTCATCCCATTTGTTTCTAGAGCACAGTTAAACAAAACAATAAGTAAGAAAATACTTTTTAGACGATGAACCGGGAACTCAATGTCTTTGAATTCACACTTTCATTCTGCCACAAATGTGTCCTGGGAGTTTGTGCACGTCTCCAGAATCTCATACTCAGATGTCAGGGTTAGTTTACTCATCAAACAGTGATTAAGCATCTACTGACCCAGGGCTGAGCCAGGTAGGTATGGGGGATCCAGGAACAACAGAAGTATCCGTCCCCAAGGAGTTTAGAATCTAGACTAGAGAAAGAGCCTAATACGAACTAATCAGGATTCAGACGTGCATGGAAATACACTGCAAAAACATTTAACAGTAAAAGTCATGGTGACTGTATACTATATTCTAAATCTGAGTTTAGAGAAATCCTGAAATTCCTCCATTCTGTGCTTTTCTCTGTTACAAATAAGGCCCCCAATGGACATGAACCACTCCCTCAGGTGCCCGGGCTCCCATCTTCAAAACACAGAATTTTAAATTTAAAATGAAAATTTTAGAATTTCAAATCAAATTTAAACTCCCGAATCACGTAATTCCCTCCTCACTGATCCTGTAGAAGAAATGTTACTGTTCTCTGAGTGGTGTTTCCAGGCTGACTGGAGGGAACGGGAGACCATCTGTGGGGAAGGAAAGCATGTCACACCTTCACACTAGCCACCCGCTGTCTCCCTCCTCTGCTTCCTTTTCCTTCTCCCTGAGCAGCAAAGCTTCTCCTCCCGGGGGACCAGCTCTCTTTCCCTTTGAGGTCTCCTCTTACATACGCTCAGCTCATTGCTCATCGTCTATGGTGGGCTCTGGCCCCTCGGTGTGCTAACCCTGCTGGCAAAGTCAACACCGAATGGACAATGGCCAGAAAGCCCACTCTGACTCCAAGAGCTATGCCACCAGCAGCCACTCCTCGCTAGATTTTTGGGATCCGTCCCTATCGCCTAAGCAGGGCTATAAGAACCAGAGAGATGGAACGTGTCAGTGCACGGTGATAAGTTTAGGCATTAGCATCGTTTTTTGTTCTTTTGTTTTTTTGAAGATTTTACTTATTTATTTGACAGAGAGAGCACGAGAGCACAAGCCCACGGAGCAGCAGAGGGAGAGGGAGAAGGAGACTCCCTGCTGAGCAGAGAGCCAGACATGGGGCCTGATCCCAGGACCCCGAGATCATGACTTGGGCAGAAGGCAGATGCTTAACCAACTGAGCCACCCAGGCGCCCCAGGGATTAGCATCGTTTTAAAAAATGTGCTCATTTCCCTGGTTTGAAGGTCCCCAGGGAAACAGCCCAACAGAAAGAGGGGGCTTGTGCGGTGATTTCCTATGAACAAAGGTGGTGTGTAAACAATACAAAGACAGAGGCAAAATGCACCCACCAACTCCCAGCCAGACTTGTGGCCATGTGTGCCCATGCCTCTGGGTCTCATTTCTAGGAATACGCCTTCTGAAAGCTTTTATGTTAAAAACAAATCGCGAATCAGAGTCCGTCTCTCTACTGACGGCTATTTAGAATGGAAATATGCAAGGAATGGAGGGCAGGTTACTTAAACTCGGCTCCCCAGGTTCTCCAGACAGAAGCCTGAGGACGGAAGGCATCCATCCCCCTTCCTGACACAGTCTAGCATGTTTCAAAGGCTAATTTTTTGCATGACAACCAAAATGAAGTAAGACTGACACTTAATTTTCATTAACTTCTAAGTCCTCAAACCCCTCTACGAATCAGACTAAATATCTCAAGACTGTTTTCAGGAAAGAGTGGATGGGGCGGTGGGTGACGGGTTCACCTGGCATGACCCTGGTCATTTTCATCATTTGACAATTTTTTTTAGCTCCCCCCGGCCACAGACCAATATAGATCCACCACTAATTCATCGATACCTTCCACCTGTTTAATATGTTATCAATTTATAAGATGCTGCCTTTTTTTTTTTTAAGTTTAGCCTCTGCCAGTCCCATAAGCTGTCACCACATGATGACAAGTCAAGCGCACTGACGCTTGGAGATGGCGAGACATTTTCACCAGGTCACGGTTACAAAGTGGCCAAGGTCATGGCCTCATTGTTGCACACTGGATTCTCCTTCACCGAGTGTCTAAACAGCCAGGATTTTGGTGGGATTTTATTTTTGTTGCTGGTATTGTTGCTGTTGTCATTTGACATGGATCTAGAGCTTGTCAGCCTAGAGATACCCTGCCCTCTGGACGTGGACCCAGCGGCTCAGGCTGGGTCGGGTTTCCAGAACAGGCAGAGGGCCTGCAATAAATACTCCTCTCTGACAAGCGCGACTGCCAAAAATAAGGGAGGAAAAAAAAAAAAAAAAAAGAACCGTCGAAGTCAAGAATATTTCAAAGGCAGGAGTATTTCAACTCAGTTTTTATACTGTAATTATTAAAATTCTGATTTCCCAGAACCTTCTGTATACTTCCTTTTTAACGAAGCAGTGCAGGTGCTGGAGACCTGCAGTGATCTGGTCCCTGATGCCCTAGCTCATGCGCCATGGCAAGTAGGCCCCGCCACGACCACATGCTTCAGCCACAACATGGAACAGTGGGGCCTACAGTTTGGCTCCTTTTCCTTCCTGCTCAGGTCAATTGCTCCCACTGGGGTGAAATCCTGTCCATTTAGAAAAGTTATTTACATGCAGTGAACAGGGCAGAAAATGTCCTCACCCCTAAAAATAGCTCTGTAAGAACCAGAGTGTCAGGATAAAAGCCAGGATTTACATTGTCAGGATAGAAGCCAGAAAGGAAAAATGCAGATCTATGTAGCAGAACCAAAGTCAGTGCTTTTTACAAAGAAAATATTTTGAGAGCATCTCCCTCTTCAACAGGTACAAATACATTATTTCAATATTTTTCATAGCATCCTCCTGAGGAAACTGGATGTATTCATCATTACCTTCAATTTCATAGCTCCTACCATAACAAGGCAATTCACAGCACTTACCCAAACCCACATAATGAGCCCAAGCTTGCAGTATTTTCTCAATGCTTCAAACCCTTGGTTATAAAATTCCAGATGCTCAGTGCTTGGTGCCAATGAGAATCCATAACCAGGAAATTCACGTTTGTTAATTCTGCTTGTCGAGCTATCAGAACATGTCATTTCAATGTCCACACATATTTCTTTTTCTTTCTTTCTTTCTTTCTTTCTTTCTTTCTTTCTTTCTTTCTTTCTTTCTTTCTTTTTCTTTCTTTCTTTCTTTCTTTTTCTTTCTTTCTTTTTCTTTTTCTTTCTCTTTCTTTCTTTCTTTCTTTCTCTTTCTTTCTTTCTTTCTTTCTTTCTTTCTTTCTTTCTTTCTTTCTTTCTTTCTTTCTTTCTTTCTTTCTCTTTCTTTTCTTTTCTTTCTTCCTTCCTTCCTTCCTTCCTTTCTTTCTTTCTCTTTCTTTCTCTCTCTCTCTCCCCCTCCCTCCGTTTTTAAAAAGTAGTGTTAGTAGGAGTAGTGCAATCAGGATCAGAATCAAAGTGGAGAGTGCAGACTTACCTCAATGTGCTGAAACATATAGGGGTGGTTGCAGATTTTTCTCAACTGCATGATAGTGTTCATGAGAGTCTTAGCACCTCCCTTTCCCTGAGAACAAGTGGAGAGAGTAAACACAGGACAAACAAATCGTTAATTGAGCAGATACTGCCCATTTATAAAAAGTAAGCTTTTATAGAGAGGGCCATAGGTCTTCCCCGTAACCTACGCCTGCTGGCACCCAAGGCTCCTGTCACAGAGCAGTTTCTGAGTTACAGATAGAACATCTTTCTCAGGACTAACTTACCCGAGAGGAGGGAATCATATCAAGTTGATGGCTTTGTGACATGACTGTCTGTTCCCCGGGATTCTGGGAAGACAGAAGCCTGGAGCAGATGCCCAGGGAGTGACACAGGATTTTAAAACCTTTCAAGGTGCCACCCCACATTTAGGCAGAATATATTCCCTGCAGAATTGACACGAGCAGAGCTAAAAGCAATTTGGGTGATAGGAGCATACTCCATTCTTCCTGCCCCAATGCAGTTTGCAATGAAGAGGTGATGAGATTTCCTTTGGCAGCTACGACAGTTACGGAATAAGGCCCAGAAATTGGCTCTAACACATCAGCATTAGCAGGGATGCTTCCTGGGAGGATCTGACGTCATGGCTGCGAGAAGACAGACAGACAACACGCTGAGTTGCATCATCTGCTGAAATGTACCTTCTTATCTTTCTCCGAGCCATCGGTGAGGAGGATCCCTTTGGCTTGCATGTGGCGATAGAGAATTTTCTGCAGCGCAGACATATCACACTTGATCACATATTCAACCTGAGGGAGAAAGAACAGTGAGTACGTAGGAGCAGGAGAGAGAAGGTGTCTGTTCTGAGAACACAGCTGGGACGGGGTAGCGCGCAGCAGTCCTGGAACTCTGTGGGTCCCTCCGTTTCCCCTCCCTGGATTCGAGGAGTGGAGGGTGGGATGGGGGTGGTGGTGGAGACCGCGGTCATCGCTGCTAATGGTACCATTATGGGGGAGGGACCTGCCAAAGGGTGTACGTGATTGAGGCTAGGGTCACGTTATCTGAAATTTCTTGACTTGCTCCATATTTGAGAGAGAGAGAGAGAGAGAGGAGCTCACAAACTGTTCAAACACAAAAAAGCTCAATGTAGAGTTTCTTCCTAGTATTTCTTCCACTTCCCCACTACACCCTCTTTCATATGAACAGAAAAACACCGACTGCCCAATATCCCAAGATTTGCTCTGTAAGACATTTTTTGATTTATTGTTTATTATTATTACTTTTATGATTTTATTATTTATTTGACAGAGAGAGAGAGAGCACAAGTAGGCAGAATGGCAGGCAGATGGAGAAGCAGGCTCCCTGCTGAGCGCAGAGCCCAATGCTGGGCTCAGTCCCAGGACCCTGGAATCATGACCTGAGCCGAAGGCAGCTGCTTAACCGAATGAGCCACCCAGGCGCCCCTGTAGGACAGTTTTTTTAAATGGTCATATGCAGCAACCCCCAGTACTAATCCACAAGTAAGATTTGTAATAGCCCTAGGTTGATTGCCATTAACCTCTGCTTTTCAGAGGCGAGAGAATACTACCTGTGAGGACAGCAGGCGGAGGAGAGGAATTAGTCCAAAACTGGATATGCAACTTTATGACCACCTAAAGAAGGCAAAGCCTCGTGGGCCTCCAGTTGGACTACCCCCCCCCAAAAAAAAATCCGATTTAAAACAGTTAAAGGGAATTCATATGCCCTTGGCTTAGCACACACCTGCAATACTTCTAGCACGTTCTTAATGCATAAAGTCTGCCTTGATTATTTCCCAGTATTATTTTCTTTATTAAAAAAATCCCCAGAATACAAATGTGCAATTTTCATAATAAACGTCAGATAAATGCCTAGAAATCTGCAGAATGTGATTAAAAGTAAATCAGCAAGCTGCCTAATGTTTAATAAACTGATTAAAAATGATCAGGTTATTTTCAGCTCTGAGGGCCAGGGCGAGGAGGTCACAGATGAAGAGAAGTTGAATATTCATTCAATTGCAGCTTCAGAAGGAACCTGTCAGGCCAGATGGAACTGCAATTAATAGCCTTTCGCCACTTGTTTTGATGCACCAAAGAGGACTGGAGAAAGGCTGGCTCCTTTGCAGAAAAGTTAAGAAAAGCAGCTGACCTTTCATATACTTGTTTTTGTTTTTAACAACCTTGGCCAGAGGGGGAAAAACAGAAATCTCCAAGTTTAATCAATAAGAATGCACTTGCTACAGGCTTTCTGTTTTAGATGCCTGATCATGTCCTATTTTTAAAATACTTTGACTTTTTCGAGAGACCTTCACTCTCAAAATGAAATCTGATCACGGCAAAGAAAAGTGTTAGACAACTTCAGACTGCAACCAGTAGGAGCATAAAAATGGCACCAAGGCGGGTGCCTGGGTGGCTCAGTTAGTTAAGACTCTTGATTTTGGCTCAGGTCATGATCTCACGGTCATGAGATCAAGCCCTGCCTGCATCGGGCTCTGTGCTCGGCATGGAGTCTGCAGGAGATTCTCTCTCCCTCTCCTTCTGCCCCTCCGTCGCTCTAAAATAAGTCAATCAATCTTTAAAAAAAAAAAAAAAAAAAAAAAAAGGCACCAAGGGCTAATATCACTGAGCTCTTTCTGTGGACCAGGACCTACACAGAGTGCTTTATGTGCCTTCTTTCATTTATCACACAAGAGCTCCAGGAGAGGGTCACATGCCGTGCCTGCATTTTATACAGAACCTGAGCGTCAGAAGTTCAACAGACAGGCTCGAAGTGATAGGGGTATTTAATGGTGCAGTTAGGACTGGAAGCCGAGTCTGCTCTTCTAAGCTCTATGCTGAGGATGACCAAGGAGATGTTCAGGCTTTCCCATGTTCACCGCCATCGGGGATTCTCTGCAGGAAGGGATGGCCACCGCTTGCTTTTAAGTGCTTTAGGGCTCAGCAGATACAGAATTAGGGACGGCACCCTCAACCCACCAGCTACTGCTGACTGCTAAGCGTTTTGGGAAGCAGGAGGCGAGTACTATGATGCCATGCAGACGGGGATGCCAAACCCACCTGTGGCACTCCAGTCAGCTAAGAGCGGCGAACCCATCCCGAGGACCCAACAGCTGCTCGAAGATGGGGAAGTCTCCCTAACCCTCCTCCCTTCGCCATTAGGGGATTCCAGAAGCTGCTGTGATCCACGTGATTGAAATCACTGTCATACGCGTCAAAACCGTGTTTGACGTTTGCTCCCTGTGCCTTCTCAGGCAACTCCGAGCTCTGTTTGACTTTACACTTTTCTCTAGGCCTGGGGTTGGGTGGGGGGGGGGGGGCGACTCTTAATGCCTCCTTCCTAATTCCTACTCTACCTTGAGGGCTTCTTAAAATGTCTTCCCCAATCACCTTAGGTACCAGCCAAAGTCAATTAATTTCTCTCAAAGAAGTGGTTATTAAGCTTTTTCAGTGGCATCCCCTTACCAGGAAGACACGCTAGAGCACATCTTCCCAATACACGCCCATAGATTTCTTTATGAATTATGTGTATGCACTAACGTTAATGTCTACAGACACATGGGACTTTTAGGGTATGGTCGTCAAGGTTAAAGGCCACTGATTTATTCCAAGGGGCCAATTTGATGACATCTAATTATTTTTGGCTAATTCCTATGAGATGGCTGATAAAAACCCACACCAGGAACAGGAGAAGAGACAGGACTTCCTTTTTCTCCCTATGTCCCTAGGCTCACATTCTTCTTGTGTTCAACCTGCTATCCTTTGCAGAATCTTCGTAAGCCCTTTGTCCATGCTGGGGGCTGGGAATGTCGGTCTAGTGAAAATCAGATCCTCCCACATCCTCTGGTCTGGACACAGGGTATTAATTCCACACTGTCTCACCATAGGCAGGAAGTGCAGGAGTGGGGCTGTGAGGGTGGGCGGGCGGTCAGGTGCCCTGGTGGGGGTGCTTCCCATCACGCTCCCCCTGGGATGACCTCCCCAGTCCAACCCAGGCGCATGACGGACTTTCCGATCCCATACCACGTGGGTACCAGTGTCAGTCTGTATGGTAGAGGTCAATGAAGCTTAATTTTTTATTTTTAGAATATAAACGGAAGTTCTAAAAATCTTGTTTCTGTATTCCAAGGGAGTACTAGTAGACAACCCTGCCCAAATACACAACCGTCCCCCCGCCCCCCGCCCAAGGGTGTGTTCTGAAGACCCCTGCCCTAAAGGGCTTGAATGCTTGCATTATTCATCTGGATGGGGTGCATGAGGTGACCTTTCAGCATCACGCCCTTGTCTAAGGTGAGTAGGCTGTGTCACCCCACCCCATCTGCTGACCTGTCACACCGTGCCTGTTTCTGGGGTGACTCCTGCACCTTCCACCCAGGCCATACACATGGCAGGCAGCCAACCAGAGCTAGGTACTGAGAAAAGGACAGACTGAACAGTTATAAAGTAGACATACCCAGAGATCGCCAGGGACCAAGGGAGAGAAGTTTCTATGGTAATCATGCCCTCTAAACTCTGCTGGGTCTGAGTTCACCCCTGGAGATGTGATGGTCCCTGATGATGGCATGAATGAAGTTCCTCAAAATATGCTGACACTGCAGGAAATGAAATTTGTGCCCCTTTCAGAGGGGGGAGTCCCCCCAATGAGTGAGGCTGGTGAGCCCCTGGGGCTATTTTTGCTCAAGTTGTATGTAAAACTGAGGTGCTGACCTCACACCCAGGGTAATTCTCACCTAAGAATTCTTACTTTAGTAAGTGATCAAACTGGTCCCATAAGGAGCCACATCAGGTGTTCATATTGGCCCAGAGTCTCCTCCACCGACCCCCAGAGAAGGATTCAGGCGTTATTCGTGGTTTCTGCCTGAATACTATTCTTCACTTACAACATCCTTTCCAAAAGGATGCATTATTGGAACAGTGCACCCAGACTACAGGGTGTGATACGTTACCACTTTCTGAACTGAGACTTCCAAACAATAAGATTACATACTTCAAAGTCCCAGGTTCTGGAATCTATGGTGCGAGGGAGGAACGAAGTAATGATTAATTACATCAAGCATTCTAAATGTTTATATCATGAATGTACAAGTTGCCCATCTCGGCGAAGCTGATTTGTTGCTTCATGCAGATTAAATCAAAATTAGGGTCGATTTTAGGTAGGTCAACCTCTAGTTAACCTCCGACATTGTATACATATTTTAGCGTATTTAGACGTCAATATATATATATATACACAGCTGTCTGAAAGTATAGTTGGCTCTTGATTATCTATGAATTAACATAGTGGACAGTCAGCATAGACAACCCCAAATGGGAGCCAAATCGCAAAATCAATTTTTATTTAGTTTACATTAGGTTTTATATACGTCCTTTCGTATGAGCTGCCATTCTTTCCTGAGTATAGGGAATGGATTTTATGCTGCAGCTTGGTGGTGTCGGGTGTACTGGGGGGAATGGTACCCTCCCTTGCTCATTAGGTGTGTCACTAGACTCATGATATTATTAAATACTCATCAATGAAAACTCATTTTTATCAAATAGTCATCTATGAAAACTTTTTGCTATGAAGTAGAGCTGTCCTTATCAAAACTTTGACCCTGACATGCCTGCTTTGGTTTCATCTGAGCTCAGTCCAGGATAATAGACAGAATGACTGTTTAGTACACACAAAATACATTTCCTATTTTTAAGAGTTTTTCAGGCTTAACACTCAACAATAAGAAAAGAAATGACCCAATTAAAAAACAAACAAACAGGCAAAAGATTTGAGCACCGTTTCATCCAAGAAGACATATGGATAAAAAGATGCAATAAAAAGATGCCCAACATCAGTGGACATCAGAAAGATACAAATTTATTACACAATACCAGTGCACACCTGTTGAAATAGCTAAAAATGTCAAGAAAACGGACGGCACCCGATGAGGACAGACGGGAACGTGGAGGAAATGCAAGGCTCAGACATTGCTGGAGCAAATGCACAATGGTTCCAGAAGTTTCCTATAAAGCTACGTGTGAACCTACCATAGGACCCGGAAAGCCTGCCCCTGGGTCTTTACTCCAGTGAAAAGAAAACCTATGCACCATGTGTCCAGCAGATGCATCCATAATTGTCAGAAACCAGAGACGACCCAACCATCCCCTCCACTGAATGGACAGACCCACTATGGCGCGTCCATAGATCAGAATACTAACGCAACAGTAAAAACGAGACAACCATAGATACGGGCAACAGCTTGGATGGAGCTCAAACATGTTACACTGAGTGAAAAAATCCAGATGCAAAGGTGTGATGATGAGACATGATGTCTGACTCCATCCCTGTGACATTCTGGAAAAGGTGGAGCTATAGGGATGGAGAACAGATCAGTGGTCGCATGAGGGCAAGGGTTAGGGAGAGGATCTGACCAAAAACAGGCAGCACCAGGGACTTTGCGGGGGGGTGGTACTAGGAGGGAGAACTGTTCTGCATTTTGACTGTGCGTGTGGTTCACATAACTCTGCATTTGTCAAAGCCCACAGAACTTTATACCCCAGAGTGGATTTTATATGTAAATTTAGAAATAAAATTAAAAAACACTCCCCTAACTGGTGGCTTTTCATGAGAGCATTTGAGAATTCCTGCTGTGGAACAGTTGGCCTTTTTCCTGCCATCAGCCAGAATCCCTGCCCAGCTCTTTATAGAGGCTGAGAAAGACATCCGCGTTGTTCGTGGCTGTAAGCCGATGGTGGCGGAGGGAAGCTCCTTACACCCCAAGGACAACACTTCAATGGCCAATTTCCCTCAGGTAAAAAATCCTAACAAGACAGAAAAAGTAGAGAGGGAACACAGACCAAACCACATCAACAGCTACCTATGCGTGCAAAGTGATGAGTTCCCCGACTCCCCTGGAAAGGTTGATGAGCACAGAGCCTGAGGTGAAAAGAAAAGGGAACTAGAAGTCAGAGTAACAGGAGTTGACGCTAAGGAGTATGGTGGCAGTGACTGTCACCAGTGGAGAGCCTACCGCATGCCAGGCTTCGACTCATGGGTCCTACATCCATTTAATCTCCAGTGATTCTGTGAGGCAGGTAGTATTTCTTTGCCAGTTCACTGATGAGCTGGATTAACTGACCGACATGACAAGGTTAGTAGGAGAGAGGGCCCCGTGTCTGCCATGACAGGCAGAGCCCATGATTTCTACTCAACCGAGCTGCCTCCATAAAAGGGAGCTTAGCCGTAGATCATACACCGCATACGGGGCAGTTAACGTACCTCAAATAATACTCTGGGTATTAAAGAGTCTAAGTGTGCTTTATGCAGGAGACACGCACTCTATAATCTAATCCTAATTTTTTTTTTTTTTTTAAGTTTGCCAAGACTCAGGAAGCTCTTCTGTGGAAGGAACAGTGAAATAAATATTTTAGTAAAGCCAAGAATTCCTTTTTGATACAACTGATCACCCCATAACCCTTATGCTGGGCAAGTCTGGATTTTTATAGAATGGATTTTCTTCAAACAGGGCATATTTCCAACTTGTGATGTGCTTTTTAAAAAATCTATCTATTTTAGCCAGTCCTGGAAATTAAGAAAGATGAAGAAGTTTTATAGAATGACTACATGAAGGACTTTGGTTAATTACCTTTGATTTTATGCCTCTGCTAAAGAAACAGAAAACCTAGGACACGTTAAAATCGTTAACATCCACCTCTATACCTTGCAGGATCTCTTGCTGGGAAGTAGTCCAAGGCGGCCAAATGACCACTGGACCCATTCCCCAGTTTATTCAGTAACCAAGGTCCACGTTGAACAGTAAGGGGGTTACCCAAAGATGCCAAGACCATAGGAAGTCAAAAAGATATCAACAGCATTTCAATCCCCAACATGCATTCACTAGCAAAATAAAATATTTCAATACTTAGGCTTCTGCTGGGATAAGCATGATATAAGAACTGTGCTTAAGTTTAATTTCTTCCCCCTGACTGTTAATGAATAGGGGAATCTGGAACAAAATTCTCTCTTAATAAGATGATCAACTTTGTATGCTCTCTTGTCGGCTCCCACTTGAGAGATGAATAGCACGAACCAATCTGTACAAAAAACCAGAAGTCATCACAGAGAAGAAAACACAATGACGCAAAATACACATTTCAGAACTGGCTCATCTACAGAGAAAACTCAAGTCCAAATACCCCTCCTGTACCAAGCAGTATACAATGCCAAACAACCTATCTTCAAGAGAATAAAATTTAGAACTCAGAAGTGTGTGGTTCCAAAATATGATCAGGAACATATTGAACTAATACCCGAAGCAAACCAAAAAATGTGGAGTGAAAGGCTCAAAAGACATTCTCAAGCACTGAGAAGTCAGGGTGCAAGACACCACCTGAAAAATACCTGCGTAAAATACTCATAGGAACTTAATTTTTATGGTGCAGGACAAAAGCCATGTCCAAGAATAATTAGGTGACATGTCTGCAGTTTGCAGGAACTCTGTTTTTCACTTATTACCCGAAGAGTGACATCACAAGCATCACAAGCATTAAATAAATGTCTAGGAAATCTGGTAAATGTTTACGAGGCCTTTTGATGATGATGCAAGTCCCAAACTCATATCCTTGTTTGACTCACTAGCAGATCAATTTGGTGGCAGCTGCAAGAATGAACTTCACGAGGTTAATAGCTTAAAAAAAAAATCTAAGCTTAAAATATGATGTTAAACTAATAAAACGTTGAGTTGATGTAAGTGAAAGGGAAAATGTCAGGAGACTCGATGAATGTGGTAATTTTATAAAAGCTGGCCCCAAAGCTTTAGGGAGACCAGGCTGAAAAATACTGAAATTTCCCTTCTCTCTCTCTCTCTCTCTACATTAAAACCTCTAGCTTTTGTCAAACAAAAATGTCCTGTATGATATTTCCAAGATACCTGGGACTAAAATATGAGCCTGCTGTTTTAAAAACACAATTTCAGACGCAGGTACTTGGGAGATCGGCAAGGAAAGAAACCACGGCTTTTGAATTTTGCAACGTACTTTTTCTGGCAGCTGGGACTCAACTTCTTTCTTTAGCCTCCTCAGTAAAAATGGTCTCAACACCTTATGTAGACGCCTGATGATCAATATAGTTTCTTCTTCATTTAAGTCCACCTAGGAGAGAACCTCAGATGAGTCGTACTTTTTTTTTTTTTTTAATGATGTTTCATGAAATAACGCTTTAGGGTTACATTTATTAATTTGTTGTGATATGTGACTGAAATTTTGTGTCCCTGCAGGCCAGGTCCTTACCTGTTATGCACGCCTCAGAATCCTCCCCCGGGGCCAGGTGGTAATAAAATGGCCTCTAAATGGGTGTCTTTGTCCTAACGCAGAGTTCCATGGAACAGGGGCCCGAGCCACCAGTCCCCCAGCTCAGAATTTTTTTTGGATAGGACTGCAACAAAGTCTTACTGAAGACTGAGACAGAACCCAAGTAAAGGAGCAATAGTGCACGTGTGCTTACTCAAAGTCGAAGCCTTAAGTCAGGCTCCCAACTTGGATTGTCTCAGATGCAGAAACACCCTCAGGCGACAAGGTCAGAACATGAAAAGAAGAAGAGAGTAGACCCAGCGGATGGTGGTGGGTTTCCAAGCCCCGCTACCTCACCACTCTTCCTTGCCTCCGCCCTGATCTTGGTCAGTCCTCTTTATACAGAACCTTCTCTAGCACCTGTGTCACCTTTCTCTATGAACCTCTAGGGGGCAGACTTGATTGACATTACTTTCTACAAATGGGCAAGCCAATGAATTACTGACAAAAGGCAAAGGTCCCTATAATGTACTTCAAAATTAAAGTGCTGAATAGTTCCAACATAAATGTCCCCAAAGCCTTCTAAGTGGCTTTTCATTCCCACAGTTAAGAAACCACTAATCAAAAGGACAGGTACCCATTCCTCTTCCTTGCAATGGCCCGTGACTTCCTTTCATAAATGAGCTCCAAGAGAAGACAGATGGTGGAAGGAATGATAATAAGAAATTTGAAAATGGCTACTCCGGGATTTGAGGAGTATTAATGTAGATACAAAATGGAGGCTCACACTGAAACTGGAAAAAAAATGTGTGCAGAAAACTACTGTGAGCTAGTTCAGTTTCACACACAGACTCTTCATGGGGAAACAGTTAAAAGAGAAGCCCAAGTTTACAACAAGGAGATAGTTTGCTTTTTAAGGTTTGTGTTAGGTTGGTTCGGTGGATCTGGTTAAACTGATTCAACAAATATCTCTCCATTCATCCTCCCTGTAGCCCATACAGACAAGGATTCCATCAATCAGGATCATTCTCTAGTGGCCTGATTAATGTGTCAGCAAGTGACCAAGGACCCTAGAACCTAGGACCCTTAGACCCATCATCAGATCCATTTCCTTAGCGCAGCAAACAACCCTGGAAAGAGAACACACACACCCACTGATGAGTTTTGTAAAGTAAGCGACATTGTCAACTACCCTCCAGGTTCTCTGGGCTCTAACATTCTCAGCTTTGGGTTCTTCACATTCGTTTCATTGCCATGCAGTGGAAAATGCAAAAGTTAGGCCAGTACCCTTTCTCCAGTCATGGCAAATGGAGCGTTAAACCACTGTTCAAATGTGCTGCAGCTCTTGAAAATGGTGGGGAGGAGGAAGTTAAGGAGGGCCCAGAGTTCTGGGAGCTTATTCTGCAGTGGGGTCCCAGTCAGGAGGATCCTTCTGGGGGCCACATAGTGAGTGTTCAAGACCTGAGTCAGCTTGCAGTGGTGATTCTTCATTCGGTGGCCTTCATCCACGATCATGTATTTCCACCGAATCTGTAACACAAGAGGAAGGACCAACGGGCGAGGCGGTGAGCAAGGGAAAATACAACCACTTCCAACAGGCAAGCCGTGGTGTGGAACACCAAGGAATTCAGACTTTGTGTATAATATGGTGTGATTCTCCTTCGGATTAAAAAAAAAAAAGTCTCAACGGTCTGGTTCCCATACTTGATAGATGATGTAACACATCAAGTGGTAATGGGATGTCAGAGCAAACAGTGTTGCTTAGGGGCCATGTGATTCCAAATTGCTCTTGCCAAAGAGGGGAACTTGGGCCCAGAATGAAATGGTTGGGCCAGGACGAGCTCCTGTGTCTCCCCAACCAATACGCCTTCTATCAATGCCAGACCATGACGGCTATCCCCGATTTAGTGCTCATGCTGCCTCAGCTCATAGCAAGGAGAGAAGAGAGCTCTCCACTCGAGGCAGAAATCAATGACCGATTTTCCAAGATGGCGTCAGTAGGTGCTTATAGCTTCATGCCCTCACTTCTGTTGTTATATTGTTAGGGCTTGGCTCAGCTCAGTGTTCTTTTTTCTTCTTAATTTGAATGAGCTGCTAACATTTAAAAGTTGCAATATTTCACATAAAAATCTGAATGTCCAGCTTCTCTTAAAAAAGTAAGATCTGGCAACCTGGAGTCTCTGGGTTCAGACCTACTCCTTAACCTGCCAGGTCCTTACCTGCCAAGTCTAGGATCACTGCTTTGAGACATCTACAGTGCAAGGGTATACTCACTGCCAGTGAAGACAATGCTAAAATATCATTCCTCTATTTTTGCCAGAACTTTGGAATTAAACACAATCTCCTTTCCCAGCATGACTACCGTGTGAAAAATAAAAAAGAGCCATATGACACAATCTTCCCTCCTAAGTCCGCACGCAGGTCTCTTCCTCTCTCATAACTTACCCTCCAGCCCTCTTCAAGGTCACTGGTCTCAGTTTCTTCAAGTGAGAACAATGTGGAATGTCCCACTAAGCCTATTCATTCCCTACAAAACAGTGGCAATGGCCAAGAAAAGCATCTGGTGCTCAGATGTCCCCGGATCCTGCTCCAAAGCTCCCAGAGAGGAGGCAGACGAGCAAAGTATTCTAGATGGTCCCTGCCCTCCTCATCGGAAGTGACAGTAAGTCGGGGCAGAAGGAACATAAAATCCATCAGTCAGGCTGGGATGTTTGTGTAAAAGAAACTACCAGAGCTTTGGTTTTGTTTTTGTTATTTTACTCTTCCTCCACGATTTCTAAGAAAAGTGTCCATGAGAATGAAGTTGTACAGACAACTACCCCAAGCTTACCAATAGCACGAAAAGAGGCCAGCAGATACAAACGTATTTAAGTAAGCAGTCGAAATCTACTTTCCTAATTTAGCTAATGACCTAATAAACAAGGAATCAGAGAGGACTTCGATTCTGCTAATCTACTCATTTACCCATTAGGTCTTCTGCTTGGACAAAATATCACTACCCCTTCTATAGCTTTATTCCTCCAGCAACAAATAAAAGCAACTCATCTCATTACCAGGCTTTGGTAAGTTCTGGTGAGTTCTGAAATACATATGCAGAAGACGTGATAGGACTTTTTTTTTTTTCTTTTTTTTAAAGGATCTCCGATGTTACGAACACATTCCCGGAGTCCTACTGAAAACGTGTCATTTCTGACCCTGCCAAATTCCTCTCGGAGGATGAGGAACGGGAACACAGGCTTATGGCCATTGCCATCTCAATTACTAAGCCTCCTGTGGGAGCCCCTGAGATGTCAGGAAGGGAACTCTCGGTGCCCAGAGCAAAGGTTTCGTGTTGAGAGAGAAGAGATCCCAGACACGGGGATTCTGCTCAGTTCTGGCCATCGCTTAGTTTCAGATTATAGCACTTTCCACACTGCAGGGCAGGAGAAATGAAGTTTTCACGTTCGGGCCCATGAAAGAAGGTATTCTGAGTGAATGTGTTAGGAGGCCAGGTGAGAGAAATCTAAGAACAATTTTCTATCTTCCGGCCTAAGGACAACTTTGGACATACAAATTAGGAGACACATGTGTCTCAGGTAGAGAACAACTCTTCCTCAGCTTCGAGTGAAGAGTCACAGAAACAGCCCAGAGTCATCCAAACAATGACCCGTTATTTTATCAGGGGAAAAAAAAAAAAAAAACCTAACCCAGGAACAGCACCAAAGCTACAGCTTGGACAAACGTTCACAGGGAGGAGACGACATGGAGAGGTGCCTACTCGTCTTTGGAGAGACAGAGGCACAAGAGGAATGAAGTCACGCTGCTGACAATAACCCAGGGCAACCAAAACAATTATTTCTTCCACAAGCACATTCAGGGCCGTTGGAGAGAAAAGGAGTTGCAGAAGGAGCCCAGGTGAATTTTTTTAAGAGATGTAAACTCATTAACTACAAGAGGCTCAGTAAGAGAACCAGGATCAACGACATATGCCAAAAAAAAAAACAAACGAAATGAAACAACAACAACAAAAAGCACGCATCAAATTAAAACCCATTCCCAAAATATATCTGACTCTGAGGGGGGGGGGGGAGAGAAAGAGAGAGAGAGAGGGAAAAGCCATCTAACGATCAAATTATACCAGTGAGTATAATTAGGGGAATACTTTAGACTCCAGTGCAATGGTCCGTAATTAGAGGTAAAAGAACTTTTTTTTTTTTTGAAAACATACCTTTGCAAGAATGTGCTTGTCTTTGATAATGTACTCGTAAGTAGTCAGGAGGACATTGAATTTACCACTCCGTAGCTGGGGGACAAGGGAGCGACGCATGGCAGGCGTACCCTGGATGGAAAGAGAGAGATATATATGTATTACCCAATGGAAGTAATGTGTGCATTTTGCCTCACTATTCATGGCTTAATGGAGCCCAGACACGTGAGTGCAGATTGCACCTCTATGCATTATCATACACACATCCATTATCCACAAAGAAAGTGCTTGGTGAAATCAGCGCACATCTGGACACTTTTCAGACCCTTACAGGCAGGCTTCCCCTCTGCAAACTGAGGGAGAGGGAACACAGATAAGGAAATTACAGCAGCCTCGAGGTGGCAGAGAACCCGCGGCTCGGCTGAAAGGCTCCCTTTCTATGGGAGCGTGTGGCAGGCAGCCCCGGCGGCCGGGTAATTGCCGAACTTTGCGGGAACAGCGGGTATGGTGGTGGCACGCGGAATGTGCGGTATTTGTCATTTGTATTACTCTCATCAGAAACCTCGCAATATGATAATTAACAATTTTCTTCTGCATTTCACTATCTGAAAGTAATTATGGTTTATTACAGTAATCTTCTTGGGATGATTAACTCACACTGTTTGGTACATGATGTACATGACAAAACTTTACAACCAAATACAGTTCACAGATGTGCATATGGAATGAAGAAAAAAAAAAGAGGGTCTATTTTTTGCTTTTCCACATTTATATATAAATACAGCATTCCAAACCTTGTAAGAAATTTTCACCACAGAAGGAGCCCATTTGTCAAATTCATATGTCCAGTTAGACAGAGTCCTAGAGAACAAAAAAGAAAACATACAGAGAAAAAGACATTGGTATCAAAGTCGGTGGTTAAAAAGATGTTCTTATTCATGCTCAGGCCTCACCTTGAAAGGGGAGAGAGAATATAAAATATCTCAACTACGTATTTCTTTCAACGGTGTGGAAATAAGAGATAAGTGGGAAATAAGCTGCCCCAAAGCATGACAACTGTGCTTGTTGGTTCCTAAGAAATCTCATAAGAAAAAAATAAAATTAAAAAATGCATAAACATAGAGGGGGAAGAAACCCCCTTAATTTCAATATTGAAAACAGCAACTGCCAGAGTGATTTGGGGACTCTTTAAAAACTGGTGATGGGTATTAAAGAGGGCACGTTCTGCATGGAGCACTGGGTGTTATATGCAAACAATGAATCATGGAACACTGCATCAAAAACTAATGATGTACTGTATGGTGATTAACATAACATAATGATAAAATAAAAAAACAGCTATATAAGTTCACAGAAAAGTTGAGTCAGGAAAAAGCAAATGACAAAAGCTCATGAAAATTTTAAATAAATCTGTCAAAAGGGAGCAGGGGGAGAGATATGGAATGCCTTTATTTTTTTTTTTTAAATCTCTGAAAGCATCACCATAATATAGGGAGTCAGAACATGAAAAATATAGATAAAGAACAAAATAGATCCTCGAAATGTAGATGCAGTACGAAGGATAACTAAATACTATGGGTTCAGATAATACAGATTCAGCAGGTCTGCAAATAGTCCTCGTTCAGACAGAATTTGCAAATGCTAAACCAGAATCCCTTTGGTTGGTTTGTTTTGCAAGGTCCAAGTCTGTGTTAGCACTGAGATCGACAAAGGTCTCAGTGAATAGAACTGTGACCTAACACCTGAAGCCAGAGACACTACAGTCCCAGGAGGATGGTATTCCTTCTCTCAGGAGAGGCTGGAAAAGAGGAACCGCCCAGGCTCTGGGAATTGAGTGGAGAACAGGAAGCAGCAGAATCCGGGACGTTAGACTGCCCGTTCTGAAGGCAGCTTAAGGCAAAATTCCCAGTTACGACTGTGATATGGATTCTACTTTAAAAGATATGGTCAACGCAGATTTAAGAAGGCATACTTTTTGAATATATGTAACCTTTTGGAAATGGGACAAGGGGAAAAAAAAAATCCAAGAATCTTTAAAAAAATAGATATCAAAACCTTTCTGCCCCATGAGCCGCTTAAGGTGTGATGACAAATAAGTGCGGTGTGCGGGGCGCGGTGCTAAGGGCTGATAAAAATCACTCCGTCCCGTGTTTAAATGGCCATTCAAAAAGGCCGGGGGTGGGACGCGAAAACCTAAGTCCAGATCAGATGCTCTTTGGTGATCCCACTACATGCGAAAATTCGGCCTTAAATGAAAAACAAGGGCAAGCTACTAATAGGGCAATCTACAACGTACAGAAAGATAAGTATGGAATAAACGACTTTACTTACGAAAGGGGAACAATGATGAGATAGGGGCCATTGAGTCTTTTGTGCTCCATCAGATAAGTGATGAGTGCAATGGTCTGTATGGTCTTCCCTAGCCCCATTTCATCCGCTAAGATCCCGTTCAAATTGTTATTATACAGGGAAACCATCCATTCCAGGCCCTGGAGCTGAAATGAAGAGTAATTGCTTCAATTATCCAAGATCTGCACAGGTAATTAATACTAATACAACTCAAGTGAGGCTGTGACTTCTTAACTCCTCGGTGCTATACGTTGGGTTTCCCACAGTAGGAAAGTGGAGGATGCACCAACACAAAAAGAATTTAAAATATGAGCCTGTAATCATCCCTGCTGCTTGGCAGGTGCTAAGTGTTAATCAGATTTAGAAAATGACGGGCTGCAGCATACTGGTGGGATTTTAAGCAGCTTTGCTGCTCATCCCTACTTAGCATTTCACAGTATATGACATTCCAGAGTTATTATAAATGAAGAAAACCCAAACTAAAATCCATTCCAACCACTCCAAGAACAAAAAGCCAATGTGAGGATTAGAGACAAACAAACCAGAAGGCAGGGTTGGCACACGGATCAGAGATCATTAGACACAGCCTTCTTGGCCATGAAGAGCCTCCCCTGGGGTGGGATCCCTTCCGCGAGAGGAAGCCGGCTGACCAGGGAGCCAGGGGCCCACTGCTGGGCCCGCAGGAGGACATTCCCTGGTGTAGCGAGAGCTCCCGGCGCCTCACACGGAAACTCTGCCGTGGGGGTGCTCCCCAAGGGCAGCGCCGGGGAAGATGACTGCCTGGAAACATGTCCAACATATTTTTAAAGGACGAAAGCCCTGCAACAGAGACGCAGCTTTGTGGAGTTCCTGTGTTAAGTACAAGAGAGGCTGGGGTGAAACCACAAAATTGTTCCAGTTCTTTCTCCCAACCACCAATACCAGTACCACCACCACTGCACAGATGTTGGGTTTAAATGGTAGGAGCAATTCAATATGTTTCTTTATTTATATTATATATATATATTTACGTATTATATAATACATATAGCTATTTACACATATTATATATTAGGTATTGCATATAAGTGAACACACGTAAATACACAAATATATAAATATGCATGTCTGCTAAAGTCAATTTAGCTTGCTAATCAAGTCATGCTCAGGGAAATGTTAATTTTGTTTCATGTAAGAACCCAGTGAGTAATTCAATTATTTTCAATATTTATTGAATGATTGTTCTGTGCAAAGGACCATGCAAGGAGGTAGAGCAGACAGATGCCTGGCCGTTATGTAAGATGCATGCCTCCCTTCAGAAGCTTGCAGTCAAAGAGGAGACAAAAGGCATTCACGTATCCACATGTGCCAAAAAGTGGCTGAAAGTACGTGGCATACGTATAGATATGTATAATCTTATTTAAAATTGTTCTGGCACGCGGATTCAGTTGTACCGAGTAGAGATTTTCTTAGGGAAAGCACTGCAATGGTCTGCAGAAATACTTTCATAGGCCACTTGCGGTACCTTGTACCACGCAAGACTCCAAATCATCCTAAAGAATTTTGCAGAAGGACAGCAACACTGAGAGGTGAGAGAAACAGGAAGAGGGGAAGTGACCGGAAATCACAGTGGTGGGCAGGAGGGGCTGCAGGCCTGCAACAGGACCCCAAGACCACCAGACCTTTAGGAAAGTCAACTAAATGCCAGAAACATTTGGACAGTGGTGGTGGGTTTTTATTTTTTTTAAATGAAAACTGGCAAAGGGGCTGAATTTTGCATTTGTGTTAAACCCAGATGAAACAGAAGCATAAACTGGCAGCAGAGGAAACTAGAAATTCATGAAAATGGTGGGAGGTGATTCGGGTTTCCCTAGACCATGGAAGTGGAGGGTTTGGGTAGGGAACCAAATGTGTGCGGCTTTCCCCGGAAGCAGCAGGAAGACCCCCGCTATGCCAGGGTTACATAACTATTAATGATACACAAACCCGTCAAGCAGCAAGGTGGCAGAAAGCTTACTCGTGGACAGGGTGATCCAGGCAGGCCCTGAGCCACAGTTGGAAGCGGTTTGTGAGAAATGGAAAGGATCTCATCGGTCCAATGTGGAAGGTCAGAGTCCAGGAAGGAGGAAGTTGGTGGAGGAAAAGCCCAGAAGGGGACCGACGTGGAGGCCTGCTCAGGAAGTCTACAGCAGCCCAGGAGAGGAAGAAGGGCATGAAGCTCACAGATGGAAATGGGGGAGATAGGTTTGGAAAGGTGGTGAGGACAAGCGATGAGAAAGGCATTGGATCGCAGGAGGTAATCAACGTGGCATTAAAAGTGACTCACCCCCACATCATGGCAGCCAGCACAGTGCCGGGGGTTAAGAGTTTAGGGGAGCCGAGCCCACAAAGTTGGAGAACTTTAAGCATATACTTCCTAAATTACAGGATGTTAATAGGGGATATATGAACATAAAGTTGGGTGGTCAAAGAAACTTGGGAAAGAGGAAGTCATTTTATTTCACTGTAGGACGCTGATATGCAGTCATCGATTGCACGCTATTTTTGCAGAGTCGTGAATGTGCTCATGCACATCAGGGATTACCGGGAGGGGTCACTGCCAAGGTGCCCATATGTCTGGTTGGCTCAGGATCATCCTGGGTTATGCTCGGTATTAATAAGAAGGGCCCCTATTCATTCTCATAAGCATCCAAATCTGCAATAGTAAATTATAAGATAGTCCTACCTCTGGATGATAGTATTTCTCGTATTTATTTGACCGCGAACCTATTTTTCTTTTTAAGGGCGATCTCATGAAGCAAGTGTTCCAAGGAACACACTTTGGGAAATGCCAAAGTGGTAGGAGGTCGAAGATAGGAGCTGACCTTATTCCAACAGGTCAAATGAAACGTCTGTTCTGTTTACAGTGTACGTTTCACCAAAGCTCACCGTTTTACTGTGTCTTAGAAAAAGCATACATGTAGTAGACAGCGGCTCCCAGAAGCTGAATCCTTGGTATTAAACTAGAGCCACCACTGAAGTTTTGGAAGAAATACTTCATTGACTACATGACGAGGCAGAGATGTTCCCTCTACTCATAGGATGTGGCTGGGTTTCCCACTGTGAAGAGATCCACAATAAAACCGTTCCAAATGTTAAGCCCGTATTTCTCAAAACACAACCCATCCTAGATTCACGAAAGAGAAAACGGGTATGCCCTAGTAAGATGGTAAAAAGGAAGCTTCTAAAGCAAGCATTACGGATAATCATCGTATTATAAGCAACGTGGCTCCAAAGGCCTCACCATCATCAAACTCCTTAAGCAATTCTCGTACACATGTGCAAGACACATGCCAGCCGAAGTGAGCTGAAGGACCGGGACTGGCCAAGAAGGCACAGCCCCCACCAATTACCTGGTAATGCTTCAGGGTCCCGTTAATGAGGAGGGCTGACTGCTTCTCCACCCGCTCAGAGATGGCATGGGCCACCGTGTAGTAGGACTGGGAGCCCCTGGCACTGCACTGCATGCTGTACTCATCGTCCACATCCTGCTTGGCGGTCCTGGGACAGAGAAGGCAGAGAATCATCCACAGATCACCGGGTGCACGAGTGGAGAGCCTAACATGGCTACCCTACGTATGGTTTACTGGTCACCGCGTGCATGTCTTCTGGTTAAAATACAGGATCGGGAACCCTCACCAAAAGTGAGCAAGCTAGACAGGAGCATCGTCCCCATTTTACGCACGTGGGGAACTTCACGCTCACAGAGGTTAGTTCATGTGCCTGGGCCACGTAAAAGCAGTGGAGTCAGGACTGGCACGCAGGCCTGCCTGACCTCAAATGACTGATCCGAGCATGAACTGTCTCCCTGCAGATGACCTTGTGGCCAAGGAGGCCGTCCTAGGCTCTCCAGATGCAAAGATAAATCCCATCCCCAGAATGCTGGGAGGGACTTGGGGGAGGGAGCAACATGCCCACAGAGATGGGGTAGACACAGGCCAGCTTCTGCTTCCTATGCCTTGCTAACAAGCTGGTGTTCAACTCCACAGCCAGTGAGGAGCCACTGGGGGGTTCTAAACCTTCGGTGAAGGAGGAGCGGCAGACCCAGAAAACAAAGTTTCCTAGTGTGGGGCCTGCAGCCCTCGAATCAAAGGAGAAAATACGGGCACCTGGGAGGCTCAGTCCGTTGAGCATCTGCCTTCAGCTCAGGTCATGATCCCAGGGTCCTGGGGTGGAGCCCCACATTGGGTTCCCTGCTCAGCAGGGAGTCTGCTTCTCCCTCTCCCTCTGCTACGCACCCCCCCCCCACCGCTCGTGCGCTCTCTCTCAAATAAATAAATAAATAAAATCTTTAAAAAAAAAGGAGAAAATATTACAATGCCTATTTCCACTTTTTTAAAAAAAAATCTCATTACGTAAAAATGTTCTATTTTACATATCATTTCCCCCACGTTTTAACATTAGAGCCGCACAAGCAAAGAGCTGACGTGGAGAATGGCCGGAGTGAAGAACAGAGCTGGCACTTCGGACCCGGGGAGGAGGATGGGGTGCTGAGAGGTCCTGGGTGCTGTGGAGACCACGTTGGGCGGGGGGGACACCCCATCTCTCATGGGCGTTCCTGGGTGGGTGCTGATGAGTTGAGGGAGGAGGGGAAGACAGCAAAGCAGCCAGCTGGCGGGGCCAGCCGCCATCGGCTCAGTCTGGGGCAAAGCGCAAAGGCAGGGAGAAGCCGAGGAGTGACCTGAGCTGGAGGTGGGGGTTCAGGAGGAAGGAAGGAGCCGAGCACCCGAAGCAGAGTGGTGACCTCTGATGGCAGCGTTTCGAGGGAAACATGGCCACGGAGTCGGTCGGCTTCCTTCCTCAGACAAAGTTTTCTGAAGGAAAATCTGTCAAGCACAATCCTCGTGACACACATTTTCACAAGGGAGAAAACTGAGCGATACGCACTCAATGATCTGCTTGGCGTCCTTTTCAGAAACCTCTTCGCTGTTTGGATCCAGAAGTATTTTCTCTTCCATGTCCTGCCGACTGGACTCTTCTTCTTCATCCTGGGAGGCGGGGGTGGGGTGGGTAAAGAACAGGAAGGATTCCATTTCAACGAGGCAATCTCTAGGACTGGCACTTTCTGAAGAGAGACTGAATGGTATTCAGTTTCCCAGAGTAAATACGATGAAGGGAGAAAGTAAATTTAACACCTCCCTAAACCAGGCCATACGCCATTCCATTTCTGTTTAAATCATGGAGCAAGAGAACAGAAGAAACCCTCTGAGGATCCATTAGGACTCTTGCTCCCAAGAATAAATAGGTAAAAGTCACCGCAGATGGATATTTATCATTGTTTGGTTATCAAAGAGTCCTGCACATCATACCTGCTCTCACTTAGAAGCATTCTACAGTCTTCTCTCCAAAGCCAGACTTAGAGGCTTATTACTATTGCCCTTCTCATAAAATTGCTCCCCGATAATTTATCGGTGGGACTTGGATGTCCTCCATGCACTCCAGGTAGTGGGGCTGGAGCTTGTATACCCACTGCTTTGGGACTACTTCACATCACAAGATCTCTCAATCTATAGATGAAAACTGTCAGTAACTTGGCAATGGAGTCACGATCTCCTCCTCCCAACTGCATACTATGCTCTGCTGATCTGCTGGGAAGCTTTGCTATGTAGTCATCATGCCCATGACCAACCACTGGTGTTGAGAGCTAAACCCTTCCAGATTCTCCAGCGGAATTTCTTTAAAAGCAAGTTGTAAGAGAATAATGCTCTCCCATGACTCTTGAATGAAAACATATGAACTGACATGATATTCAGGCTAACAATCAAGCCTATGACAGCGGGTCACTGAGAGGCTGTGGGGTGAGGCGAGGAATCAGTCCAGCCCCTTCGTTTTCCAGGGGAGGGATGAGGCTCTGAGCAGGGACGTGACTCGCCGTGAGCGGTAGACCCGAGACGGGGACCCGGGTTCATAGACTCCCAGGTCAGAGTTCATTCTATTCCCAGCTGCCCAGAGCTGTCTGGGGCTGTCTGTCCTGGACTGACATCTGTGGGTTCAGCAGCCCCTCTGTCCCTCGTCCCTCCCTGGCTCTGTGACCCAAAGACAAGATTCTTCCAATGGATCTTGTATGGACCCATTCATCTGCGTGAACAAGAAACATTTTTAAAAGTGATTCTGGTAGTTTCAAAGATCTCAGAGCAAAAGTGGCCTGTAGAAAATAAATAGCATGCAACCCAAAGCAGCTACTTTTTTACTGGTATGCTTAAAAAAAAAAAAAAACACCCAAACTTTTATTATTCCTCCTCTTTGTAAAAGTTAACAAGTGTTCACAGGAGATTAATTTAGGGGGAAAAAAGGGGTCCGCAAAATAGAAGAAAATCACAATCGTCTTAAAATTCTGGAGAGCTATATGACTGGTGCTGCTTCGCCCGGTCTGTGGCTTCTGTGCCAGGGTGCTCTTTGAACCAAGAGTCCTCCACACTGGTAAACAGAATTAATGACTACCCACTAACAATGCTCTCAGAAAGGAGATAAAAATCTTCCTTTAATCCTCCTATTTGTAATTATAATGCATTTCGTAGTTGATCTAAAAAAAAACACAACCTTTATTACTATTTCTTAAGTTCTGTTAAAAGGATCCAAGATCACCATTTTAGGTTCTAGATAAATTTATTGACCGTTCCTTCCAAGAGACTGAGAAATGTGCTTCTCTTTGGGTAACGGGAATATCCAAGGAATTTAAACAAGAATCACATTTAAAGAGAAACCAAGAGGATCAATAACCTCATCAAACCAAGTCTGTGTTGCCCTTTCATCAAAGCTTCCAGACTTACAATTTCGAATAGACTCTAAGGCCCGAAGGACTCCGGAAACTTTTGGGTGGCTCAGCCTCAGCGTGAACCAGGTAAGGCAGGGCACCGCCTTCCCAAAGTAACCCATCTCCAGTTCTCTCCAGAAGACCTTTCCACCATCTCCAATATAAGGCCCACTTCTCTTTCCTTGGTTTCACACAGATTCAGAATTCTCCAAGTCCCGCCACTGGCCAGGAGCCCCGGCGAGGTCACTGTACTGCTGGACACCATCATTGTCACTCTGGTGCATCCTCAGCTCCAGATGTCACCCCAAGGCCAGCACTGGAGGATGCAGTGATAGACACAGGTGCTTCCCACATACACCCCACAAACAGAGATGCCGACATACCTCCTCCTCATAATCAGAATCGCTCTCTTCACTGTCAGATCGGGGGGCAACTTCGTAACTGCAGGAAAAGGAGTGGGAAGGAGAGGGGGCTTAATTTTTTTTTAAATTACAAGACAACATATACAAGCATAACCTACTTAGCATGTTCTATGTACAAATGACAAATGCAGGTAATGACTTTAACCATTTCAGCACAGGTCATGTTGTTGGAGTTCCGAGATTTTACCGGGACCACAGAAATCTAAGAAGCCACTGGACAGCCAGAATTTCTGCTTTAATGCCATACCCGGGATTCATTTCCAACCAGGCGTCCAGCTGACTTGCTTTGGGTGCTTCTGGTCCAAAGAGGACCTTGCCAGTTTCTGTGTGAGTCACTTTGACGGGCAGGTCACTCATCTGACTGCTTTCATCTATGGGCTAGAAAGGAGAAACAAATACACATCACCGCTGGGTGTTAAGACTGCCTCCCAAGTCTGTGCTGGACGCTTCTCAGGCTTTTGGCTGCCCAGCATCTGAAACCTTTTTCTGTGATTGGAAAGTTCGCCACCTATGAGTGCTGGCAGGAAGTGGGAGGTCACCTCCTACTAAAGAAACCAAAAGCACCGGCCTCCCTTGCAGTGAGGGTGCCAGCACAAGACCTCAGCTCCATCAACTGGATATACTCACCAAGGGTTAGAATGAAGAGCCCAAGGCTCGGGGAGGCTGGGAGCAACAGGCATGCTGGAGGGAGGACAGAGCACAGGGACGGGCCATGCCGAGCCCCTGCTGATGCTCCATGTCAGCCACGGCCTCACTGACCAGCTGTCCAGTGGAACACGGCCTGTAGCCTCAAGGCAGGCTCTTCAGGCTTCCTGGGGATCCAATGAATTACCCAATATCCTATGAATATATTCCCTTCCTACTTAAATGTGGAAGACTTGTCATTTTGTCATTTGCAACTAAGAACCCTCAACCCCCAAATAATACCCCCCCATAACAGCTATTGCAAAGTCGTGCTTTCTGAGAGAATGTGAAAAGAAAGAGGTACTGTGATTTGTGTCACCTCGCGAGGGTCCTGTTTGAGCTTCTGCAGAACCAAACGTCCTGCTATCTAGCTCGGCCACTGGTACCTGGGAGTGAGATAAAGCCAGAAGCTCTGCTCATCTGAAACCGGGGGAATGGACCAAGACTGAGCTGAAGCTCATTATCGGACTCCTCATGAAGAATGGCTTGCTCAGAAAATTAAAAATGAAATCACAGAGGCCATGTGTAACCTACTTCAGAGAACAAATTGTTTTAAAAGGCCTAAAAAAAAAAAATGGAGTAATCCTATGCAAATGAATGCTACTGATTATGGGGTGATGACACCTGCAGGACAGACCCCCCCACCCCAGGCAAGATGCTGGCTGGAAATGCTTGATTTGTGAGCAGCAGGCCAAGTTATCCATCTCCTTAAAAGTAGTAAAATTCAATGTTTACACAATTCATTAATTCCAAAGAATTTTTTCTCAATTGCTCTTAATTGGAGTTAAATAAAAATGACAGGAAACACAGGCTACTGTAGCTTATCTTCCATATCTTATAGGAAATGACCAAGAAAAAAAAAAAGTTGTTTCTCCCTTCTCCTTCAACAAAACACTCTCAGAATAAAAAAAAAAAAAAAAAAACCCAAAAAATAAAACAAAACAGAAAACAACCAATATATTAGCAATTATCTACCAAAGAAACCTTTAAATAAAGAAAAGGCCTACTTTAGGCTGTCCCTTCTTTTTTCTTTGATGTGACTAAAGCAACGGATGTGGGCACCATTACTGTGCACGCATGACATTTCTTCCCGGCTTGGGCGAAAGGTCATCTACACACCCACACGGTAAAGAAGGAAACCTACCAGTCGCTATCACCTCCCTTGGAAAAGCCATATTCCATTATCTTGAACTATTATAACACAGCCTGTTTTATTGCTTATGTCATGCCTTGGAGAAAATCGGGAATTGCTGTAGCTGGAATGAGAACTTTGGCAAAGACCCTGAATGAGCCCGGCAGAGTAAAAGAACATTATTTCAAAACAAACTGAGCAAGATGTCCACTTCACCAACTTCAGCAAACAGAATGCACATGTGTTAAGATTAAAAAAAAAAAAAAGCGTATGTCACAAGCCCCAGATCAGCGGCTAATTTTCCCCATATCCTATATTGGGAAATAAGAGGTAAGGGCACTGTCACAGTAACACGTTAAATCTCTCCCTGTGTGCTTGTTAATTACAGACCTATGTGAGGCGTGCTTACGTAAGGCTGGGGGCTTTTACAAATTAGAGTTGTTTCTAGGTGCTCCAATATATACTATTCTTCCCCCAGAACGGCCCTCTGAGAGTGCCTGACACATCAGACACGCATCCCGATGCTTTGTTCTTTGTGAGAGATTACAGTGGTGAAGCACCACGGATTGTTCAAGAAGTTTCTGCATGGAATAGTGGTTTCAACCTTTTGTCTCTGGATCCAGGCTGTTCACACTCACAGTACGCCTCGCATGCACAGATTCTAGAAGGGTCCCCCCCCGCCCCCACCGCCCAAGCAGGTTTATCAGAATCTGAGAGAGGAGAAGGCAGTTTGAAACAAACTCCTTCCCATTCCGCTCTGGGGCTGTGAGTCCTCATGTGAATCCATGGCAGAGAACTTTTGAGTTTTTGGAGAAAAAAAAAAAATCCATTAAGTAGGTAATTGTATTCTCATGATTCAGGAGAATTTCAAAATCCTTGGAAATCACATTTAGGAACGTACTGATGAATCTACACAGAGAAGCTCTCTCGTAAGCCTATACAAAAATGTCAAAAAAGAGAAGCTCCCCAAGTATGTAAATTGTTTGTGTTGACGGAGTTTTATAATTTCAAATTAGTAATACACTAAGGAAACTGGGTCATACCTTATGCTTCTGTGTCATTTACGGGGAAAATGCAATTATAGAATCACTTGAGATTTTTACACATTCTATGTACTCATAAACATATATGTGCACAGCAGACCCCGGAATGGTACACAAACTTAATATCAGTTGACTGGCAGTCTGAGACGGAAGGCGATTACTTTCCAGTATATCCCCTTTTTCTACTCATCTAATTTTCTACTGTGCTAATGTTTTACTATTTTTACTTAGAAACGAATAGCTGAGTAAAAATAAAGTTGGTATTCACAGAAAATGGTGCTATAGGGCATGGCAGGGACTCACTGAGCAGAACATGGCAGGAATGGGCACAAAACTCCTCACCTCTCCATCTGGTCCCAGGGCAGACTCTCCTCCCTCGGCAATCTCTTCAGCCTTCTGCAAAGCAAGGTCAGATGTTTACACGTCAGTCAAGAAGATGCTATAGGAAGGACGTTGTGGCAACTCAGTGGCCCCAAACAGCACTTCATCACTACTCACCACTGTCATCTAACAGAGTTTAAGTACTGAGGCCTTCTATTTCTATTTCTCTGCACTGTCTGAGAAAAAGTGTGTGGTTTTTTGTTGTTGTTGTTGTTTTACTGGCAACTTGGAGGAAGTTCCTGGAAGCCAGGTGTGATTCAAGGCTGGCCCATGCCGAAGATTTGTGGATGACGTCTTCCAGGACCCAAAGAGCTGGAGACACGGGAGCAGCATGGCTGAGGTCAGCACGTGTGAGATGTCCTTCTTGTGTCTGGCACCAGGAAGACAAATCCTGACATAACCAGCTCAACTTACTCCCCTTAGCAAGTTTTCTAAAAATGTCCATCACAGGTAAACTTGGAACCGCTCTTGAGTCATGAAACTACAGAATCATACAACATTCTGTGAATTCTCTGGATGTTTTCCATTCTACCTTTTCATACTATATAGTATTTCTGCGGGGGGTAATATGAGGAAATTTGATGCAGATACTGTGATCTCATGAAAAATTCTGTCATCGGCCATTTCTTAAATATTTCAGTATCTTAGTCCATTAACCTCTATGTGCCTCAAAGGCAGCCTAAATGAAAAGCTAAGATTATGTCACGTTTTGTACATGCCCGAGAGAGGCTCATCTGCAATAAACACAAGAGAGCCTCGAATTTCTTACATTTATGACAACCTTTCTGACAAGTGAAATCTTTACCATCACCTTTACAGAATCCTTATTTTAAAGTTATTGCTGAAAAGCTACACTACTTCTGCATGAAGGAAAAAAACAAAACAAAACACAACTTTAGTCATTTCCTTTTTTAAGACATTTAAGAAAATGAGCTTTCCTCCCGTGGGCTCTTTAGTTAATTAAAAATATATATAATGATACAGAATCGATATTAACTCTACTTTGTTTACTTAAGGCATTGATTATATAATACATTTTTGCTTTCCATGAAAATGACTCAATTGCCTCTTGACAAAACAGCTTTTATAAAAACCGTTCAAAATCCAATCTTTTGTCTATGCTGAAGAAAAGCAGTTCCCATAAATGTTTGAAATTTTTGAAGTTCTTTTCAAAATTTTCTTACAAGAAATACGTGTATGTACGTATGTACGTATGCCAAAGCACAAGGCATGAAAAAATGTAGCATTTCTACCAAAGAGTAGGAAATAAAACACTCCCTTTGGTTAGGATTTCCCAAGAATTTAATTTTCTATCTATGCCACCCGCAAGTGAAACGTTTACAGGCTCAAAAGTAATGATCAGCATCGAAAAGAGCTAGGCCCTGTGTCTAGGCTATGAATACAGAGAACAATGGCAGAAAAGCTCGGAAAAAAACCCACCCCTTCGACCTGCCCCTAACAGTTCCATTTTTGGAATTCTCAGGCACTATACTCAGGCGACTGTTTTAATTAATGGGAGAAAGTCAATTAATCCCACCATTCTTTCCATACAAATCAGAAATAAGCTACAAATTTGGCCAACAAAGAAAATCAAATGAGACAATGGATAAGCCAATTTCCAATATCTAGCTAGTGGAACTGGATCGCCGTCTCAATGAATAGTACATTAAAGAGCTTGCAGGACCATAAATAATAGATTCAAAACCATTCTAAAGGGTAGTCTTCTATGAATATGCTATTGACTCGCTAGAGTGGTATCTAAAAACTGCCCCACCATCAGGCTCTTCCTTTACTTAAAATCCTCTAAACTCATTTTAAACATTCCATTCGGCATCAAATTCGAGAGGCAATGTAACATGAGACTTAAGAAACTTGGTGCTGGGACTAGACCACCAGTGTCTGAATCCTAGCTCTGCCGCTCAGTATGAGAGATCTTAGCTGTGAGATTTTGAGCAAATCTCCGTGTCTTGGTTCCCTCTTCTGTAAAAAAAGGGACAGTAACAGTCCCTCCCTTGAAGGGCGGAGGCAGAACGGGACCACTGTTTCAGGACGCACGATCCCAGGCTCCATGAAATATATACGGCTAGCGTCCATCTCCACAATGTAAAAGAGTCAATGATCAAGGACAACCTTGCGAGACTGGCTATAGCACTGCCTGACGTCAGGGACTTCTGTTTTTGTCATTTGTGTGTTCTCACACCTACCAGGAGTCCTAGCGCATGAAAGGTACTAGGTAAATATTTGGTGAATGAAGGGAGGAAGGAAAGCATCCGGAACAATGCTTTCCACTTAGCACACACTCAGTGAGTCATCCTCACTGTAATTAGAGGCCAGTCTATTTGCAAGCCATAAAACAGTTAAGAACACACACACAATTCCTCACTGAACGGGCGGGCGCTCCATGAGAGGTCTCTTGCGCCCCTGAACTTAACACCCAATCCTGCCGTTGTTACATGAGGTGGAATCCAGGTGGCAGCCTTCTCTATGACAAGAGACAACACGTTCTCCCATCATGCCTTGGATTCTTTCAGTTGGGTGAGAATCTCTGGTTCTCACATCATACGGGTGGGGTGCTTTAACCTCGCTGCCCAACCCTCTCCCCAGAAAACAAAACAAAACAAAACAAAACAAAAAAACGCTTCCCTTTTCTTGGTTCAAGATTAACTCCAAACAAATTGCGATTGGTGCTACCATGTCTCCCACCAACTGGGGAACCTTCACATGGGGTTATCTCCATCATGCGATCACAAACACATCGTACGTGACCAGCGGATGCCTGAGCTTAATTTTTTCCACTGATTAAAAACAAAACAAAACAAAACGATTCGCTGTCATTCACCCACTAATCAGGACTAAAGGAACTCTGTCCTGGGTTCTTCCTACCTACAAAGAGTTGGGAACTGATTATGCTGCCGGAGGGAGGGGAAGGGTAATTCTCCTAGTGATCGGAGGGGATATGGGACACATCACTCATAACCAAAAACAAGGTGGCTTCCCAACTTGCAAGGCCAATGGCAATTTAGAAATTCCATCTGGGGAGGTTCACCAAGCTGTGTGCACTGCTACCTGTCTTCCTGGCAGAAGCTATAGAAAATAATCAACGGGGGTGAGGAGGTAAAGGAACCCGAAGACGGGAAAATCCCCTGTAAGCCGAACCCAGGAATGCGAACTCCAGCGGGGCGCTTCACTCAGACTGCCGTAACGGGGGCCACAGACGGCCCCAATCTGTGAAGAAACAGTTTTGTACCGAATATTTTACAATTTTACAATTTATATTATAGAGTGAGTACATTTTATCCCCCAGCAGGTGTTCTTATAATCTGCTGAAGCAACGTTCAAAAGTGCCGGCATCTTAAAGGCTCATTCTGTTTCAGTGGAAACCTAAGCTTCCAGAAACCACCTGGGTTATTTTTACTGTCATTTAGGTGGACCTCTGAGCATTGTGATAGGTGATCAGGCCATAAAAAAGACCCAAGAATATCAAATTAACAGGCAATTACACATTACTTTGGTCACACCCTGCAGAAAAGCCAATTCCAACATTTTTGACTCAAGTAACCGGTCAATCCAGTTAAGCAGGACTTGGATCCAAACTTCTGTTTTCACCCATTTTGATACTGGACTAATCAAATGAATCTAATGAATCTGATCACTGTGGCATTGTATTCACCTACCGTTATCACAGTCCCTATACTCAAATTGCCCAGAATTACCTTAGAGCCTTTCTTTCTGGGGGCACCTGGGTGGCTCAGTCAGTTAAGCATCTGACTCTTGGTTTTGGCTCAGGTCATGATCTCAGAGTCCGGAGACCAAGCCCGACGTTGGGCTCTGAGCTCAGCACGTGGTCGGCTTGGAATTCTCTCTCCCTCTCTCTCTCTCTGTACCAACCCCCCCGCTCATGTTCTCTTTCTCTCTAAAAAAATAAAGAAATAAATCTTTGAAGAAAAAAAAAAGAACCTTTCTTTCACCTGTGAAATTCTCCTTGCAGGGGGGAATCTTCATCTTGGGGCAAAAAAGGAGAAAGAAAAGAATTGAGAAGAACTGGAGAGTAACTTGAATTGAAAAGAAATGTCTCAATCATGTTACTACTTTGTATCTCATGCTCTTTTCACCAAAAATTATACCAGGAGGTTTTTCTAATTTGTCGATGTCTAAAAAGGATAAAAACACACTTCCTATTGCTATGTTGACCAGTGTAGAATGCTGTGCCAGAAAGATTTCCCCCTTCCAAAACATCGCAGTCCTGAGATATGCTTATAACAGTGTTTGCTGAGAAAGAGAATAAAAGAACTTTCAGAAGGAAGAGCAAACACCACAATGAAAAAAATACTTGGCATAGTGGTCCCCCATGGATTCTCTGCTGGTTCCTGTTAGTGTCATGAGTTTCCAAGAAATGTCACACATTCACAACAAGGGTGCAGTTCTGTTGGTATATGCTGCATTCAAAGATCTGGAAGAGGGAATTAAATATTTACTTTCCTCCTGAAGTCAACAGCTCAGGAGATGGAACCCATGAAGGGACTGGACTTCCTGAACTAGGCTGGACATGGGAGGTGGTGGGGGGTGGGTGGCGGCTGGCCTGGACGCATAACCAGAGCTTAAAGAAAGATACCCTAGAGTTCTGCAAGGACCACCTGATTACCACCAGGAACCGCTGCAAATGAGAGGCCCCACAATTAGCAAATTCTCTTTGCAGGAGCTAGCAAGGGAGGGGTAAGCAGAGTCCACCAAAAAGTATAAATCCTCATTTCCAATTGCATGCCTCAATGGTCAAAGAACCTGCCACTGTCCAAAAAGACATGCTATTCGGTACCTAACAGATCCTAACTTGGGTGGGGGGGGGGGGGGGGGAATGGTAGCAAAACATTTATTCTCCCAACATCATAGAGAATATACAACATGGGGAAAAAAGAAGATTTTCTTAAAAAAAAAAAAAACTCTTATAACTACATTTCAACAATTGCTATCCTACCTTTATACCACAGAATTGTTTAATAAAATAACTACTATTCACTGGGCACTTACTATGTGCCAGGATACCTTCTAAATGCTTTAGATACACTTTCATGTAATCCTATCACCTCCTCACAGATCAGAAGCATTAGGCAACAGATCTTTTAAGGAAACATTCTATAAGGGAATAAAAGCAAATTAGGAGGGTATGTTTTCTTCCGCAGTTAGGAACTTAAAAGTTTGCGGACTGACATGAGCTCTTGGGCCGTGGGCCCAATTTTCTACGTTAGCATACTCATTCCTATTTGTACACACCCTGGTGGCTTCATGTAGCCCCGTGTCCTTTTTTATCCTGCAGATGTTAGAGACCAATCATGGGAGAGGACAGAGACCTCAAGGTCATGCTGAGTGCACATCAGAGTACATTAATCCCGTCACACTGCAAAGGCTGGTTTCACTTAATTAGATATTTCAATACTTTGCAAATTATTCCTCCTCTAACACCTAGGTAGATACATATAGTTCACTTCCTTTTCTTTCACTTCAAGGGCATTAATGGAAGACAGGGCTGAGAGCGAGAAGTTCCAGAATGATGTATAAATGTATACTTCATAGTAGCGGCTCTAATGGTGAGAAGAGAGCTGCAAATACGCTCATGGCAGGTTCAAGGAGACCCACTCTCCTGGTTACCAACAACAAGGAAACACAACACACTTCCCCAGAAAAGAGGCCTTCTCTGTTACACTGGGGCAATATTAAAAAAAAATTAATAATCCTTTTCCAATGAAATCACAAGTTCAACCACACTCCCCTATAACAGTGTAGACAGAGGCACCTGTACCCTAGCTCACCCCGTACCGGTTGCCATAGTACAATGCTGTTGGTCCACTGGCTCATGAAAAACAAAGGCTTATTGAGGCCTTGCTTAATTGCAAAAAACAACCTCCAGAAAGGCACAGCATCATACTCGGTTCTGTGGGAAGAGCTGAAAGGGTCGGCACAGAATTTTTAAGCTTCTGGACACAGCCTTCCTCCCCAACAGAGAAGCTGGAACAAGCCACCCTCAATCATTCACTCTAATGGAGGGAAGAACTACAGATAATCCAGACTGTCAAATAATCAGCTTTTGAAAGCATCCATTTTCTTTGCACTTGAATAAAGGTGCATCTGGAATTGGGTAACTCGTTTTGAACCAAGTCTCAAAGCCCCACGAAGGGGACAGTTTTCAGGAAGGACTGGGGAGGGGCCGCGTTTCTTTTGTTTCCTTCCTTTTCCCATTGGTCCTAGCAAGATGGCTCTAGGAGGAAATCCAGCCGGGCCCCTCAGTCCTGATGAAGGCAGGGTGAGCTCCAATGCTAGGCATCCTGAGAGCATGCCAGGGAAGAGGCAGAGAGCCGACGATAAAATAATGATTCTGCACATTCAATCACGCACAGACAACCAGCGGGAGCCACCCAGAGATTCTTAACCAGCGACGGGAGTGGGATTGGCTTCGGTACGGACCTTTCATTTGCCAGGAATCCAGGCCCCCTCCCCAGTCTGGCTCCCAGTCTTCCTTCACAGTGCTCATCATGGTTTATGATTATCTATTTGGGTGTGTATTTGATCAATGTCTCTCTGTCTCTCACTCTCTGATGGAACTGAGAGAGAGGGCAAGTGTGCTTTTCCTCAACATCTTCTTTCTCCCCCAGCATTGAGCACTTTGCCTGGTTCACAGTAAGCATCCAGTTAGTATTTGCCGGACAAATGGATAAAAGAGAAAAAATACCTGCTATCAGCAAACCTGAAGGCAAGGGTTGGGAAGTAGAGAGCCAACCTGTAGATCACGTGGGGTTGGCAGCACCAAGAAAAATATTATGACAGGTTCCTGCTTTGTACAGATTAACACAAAAATACAGGCATAATCACTATCACTCAATGATATATCTTTCTTTGCTGACAATGATATAACAATCTCATATCATGCCAGGAATCTATTAATTATAAGCCAGAAGCACAAATCTGGGCCATTAGCTTTTAATCACAAGCAAAATGTAGAATTTGAACTTTAGTACTGAAAACACTGACAGTGACCTTTCTGTGGTAACCTCTGCAAAATACAACCTCTGCATTTGGAAAAATGAAAACGGTCATTTCATATGGTCCCCCTATGGAATGTTACAGAATCCTATCTGTTTGCCTGTGTGCTCTTCCCTGACTCTGAACATGTCCTCTTAAGTCAGAAATTGGGAGCTGGAATTCTGCAAAGTCTGTAACGCTACCTTGACAAGAAAATGAGGTCTTTCTCCCTGGCGACGACGAAATGTCTAAATCCAAACCCTGAGTCATCCCTTGTTCATCTTCACAATGCAGGAAGCTATCTTATACCAAAGGAGTCGGGCGCAAGGAAGCGCCTTCTCCATCATTTATTCCTCCCCCTTAATTACGAAGCAGGTATGAGAATTCAGGAGCCATGAAATTAATTATTTTTTTGAAAAACACTTTGTTCCGTGATTCAGTGCAGAGAATACATGATGAAAAGCCACCCAGCCTCACTCCTCACGACCTCGACGAAGACTTTCTCTTTCCTGTGGACATGTGTGTCGAGGCCAGTCAGGATCCGCCATAAAACAAGATACGAACCAAGAAGTAAACCTCCAGACCACTCAAGCTTCAAAGAGGATCTACATTCACTGGCCTACATGGGCTGCTTACACCTGCATCGAGATATAACAGCCGCAGAGCAGAGATTCTAAATCTTCCCCTTCCCTTTCCATGCTGATTAGGTTCTACTTTACATAAAACCATTTACTATCCTTGGTAGTGACCGAAAACCCTGGCCTGCCCACTCCCCTCAGCGCCACAGCGGGGCAGCTGAATGGAACGCACCATTTGGGCATGGCTGCCCGTCTGAACAAACAGGCTCAAGGGGGCTCTGAAAGCAACCCAAAGCCATCCCTCACACCTTCCTTGGGTTCCTTCCAACGGCACCCTGCCTTTTCTGCTCCATTTTCATGGCCCTACCGCACCAGCATTCACCTCAAGCAAACACTTATGTGTGCCCACGTTTTTTTTCCTTTTTCTATTGACCCTGTATGCTTCATTTTGAAACACGCTACGGAACAAGGAAAATACAGCCTGAACCGTTTCAGTCTCCCCCCCCCCGTCCCCCCTGCTGTTGCACGCTCACCTCCAGCATCCCGTCCGGTGCGCCTGGTTCCCTCCCTCACACCGTGAGAGCGCTCACCTTCTTCCTCCTTCTCCTCTTCTTCTTCTCCTTGGCCGCTTGGGCTTGCTTGTGCTCCCACACCAGGTTGGTCAGGTTGGCCACATACTCATCGGTCTGCTGCAGAAGGTACGCTAAACGCCTATCTTTCTTTTGATCGATCAGTTTTCTATAGCCTTCTTCATCTTCAGCCTATTAAGGAAAGAGGGACATAATCGGAGCACGGTAAAGATGGGGTGGCAACTCCAGTTTCCACTCAGCGCTCCCCATCACCGTCTGAACTCTGACTGGTGGTGAGCACAGCGAATGGAATGATCCAGGCTGCGGGAGTGACCATGCACAATCCGGGACTGGGGTGCGCCCTGGGAGGGCAATGCCTGCCCAAGTCCCAGGACACGGGCTCCATGGCGGAGTCGGGACCCAAAACCACACTATTTACCCGGTGTGGGCAAGCACTTTGACTCAGTTCTGTGTTTTTCGAGGTTTCTTTGCACACGCGCACACACACACACACACACACACACACAAAGATGTGAAAATTTGACAATTCACCATCCGAGTGTATCCTTCACTTGGAAGCATGGAAATTTTCCAGAACAACCCAAAGTGAGGAGAAGAGTATAGTCTCTCATATAACCAACACCAAGCAACCGAAATGAACTCGGGAAGACTCCTGTCACATGTCTACCCTTCCTGCAACTCCCTTGCCTGATCCCAAAATCGACTGCGGCCGATTCCAGACATACTATCGTTCCGTTCAGAAACATTTCAATAAGCATGTCTAAGGGCAAAGACTCAAAAGGGCTTTGACTAGTGTTAACTTCTCATATGTAAAAGCATTACAAACGTGGTGGTTGATAGCAAATGTCAAATCTGGGGGGATTTTTGTCACTGATCAGCACAGCATGGTGGGCCTAGGTGACTACAGGCAAGGCATTTAGCACCCGGAGTCCGATACTGCTGAGCAATAAAACAGATACAGTAATTTCCACCTCTGCCTCCCATTAAGCAACATTATGAGGTTAAATGCCATAAAAACTCTCATGTCCTCGGAGCCATTTCAGGAGAAATCTCTTTTATATGTCCCAATAAAAGGACATCTCAAAATATTTTCCCCAGTGTGACACAGGATAAAAGGGACATGTCACAAAATCCTCAAGAGGCAAGCGCACTGCAGCCGAGCTGAGGATCTTCAGTCCGGGGGCATCACTCCAGCTTCTCCCCGAGTGACGGAAGTTTTATCACTCAGTCTAGCTGCTGTCTGCCCCGTGGATGAGCACGAACCTCAAATGCTATTATAACTCTAATTGCTTTTGGTTATGGTTGATCTCACTTGAAGAAAGAGTGATAAAAAACTTCAGTTTCTCTGTTATCTGTATATTCCATCATTTAATTGCAAAAATTAATGATTTGCAAATGCCTAATCATTAGTGTCAAGCCAATCTGTTACTGAAGTTCTAATACAGTTTCTTTCCAGCTGAATCAGACAAGTTTGACTGCTTCCTGCTCAGACCATTATAAAAATGGCCTCCCTAGCTGGGTGGAAATCTTGTGGACAGTCTTCTCCTTCCCCGTCCCCTCCCCCCAAAATAGAGAGGGAGGTGGGAGAAGATGGTAAGACTTAGTGGTACCTGGACACAGAGCCTTTTAAAATATGGTGTTTACTCTCTGGAATCCAAAAAAGGTAATGAAAACAAAATGCAAACCATAATACCACCAATGAAGACAGTGTCACCTGGAATTTTCCAGAGATGTAATTAAGGGCCAAAGCTAACGATTTCATCTCCATCCCATACTCGGGCATTATGTCCCAGGTAGAAATGTGCAGTTCTCCTATCATTAGAGATCACACACGCTTTTCTAAAACCCACAGTGTGCTCTCAGGTCCAATTCCAAAAATGAATGGTCAATAAAACCAGACTCCCAGGCCAAAGATGTAAACTGATCCCTTCTGTATGTATCTACCCATTAAAAAATAACAGCACAAAGGTAATGATCCATGAATAGCCTTTGACAATAATACAGCCATAACCAAACAAGTAACATTCCAAAGTTAACTTAAAAATCACTTATTACACTAGAAGGGAGAAATTTCTACCATTAAAAAAAAAAAGGGGGGGCGCCTGGGTGGCTCAGATGGTTAAGCGTCTGCCTTCGGCTCAGGTCATGATCCCAGGGTCCTGGGATCGAGTCCCGCATCAGGCTCCCTGCTCCTTGGGAGCCTGCTTCTCCCTCTGCCTCTCTCTCACTCTCTCTCTCTCTGTCTCTCATGAATAAATAAATAAAATCTTTAAAAAAAAAGGGGGGTAAGCACCAGCGGCTTCAAGAAACAGACCTTCTTCGAGTCCAAGACACAAGTTAATGACACATTCGCTCAAAACAACTGTGTCATTAGTCTCAAAGTGGCAATATTTTGAAAAGAACGAGCATATCCATCCTTCTAGATCTGGTTGTTTAACCTCCTGTGAACTGGGGTACCTGCCTTGATGGGAGAAGCCATATTCCACGCAGCAAGGCCACCCCAGGACATGGAGATATTATATACTCATCAGCTGTGGCCCTGGGTTTGTGGCATGCATCGTTCAGGAAGGAGATGTTTTTACTCCATCCATATGAAGTTCAAAGGGGCGTGTTCATATATTTGATAAGCCGCTTTTACCCACTCTTGAGATGGCATATTTAACATTCTCAATACAGGTGCACGCCGGAACCCCACTGCCCGGGGTCCCCGCAGGTGAGCCCCTTACCATCAGTCTCCGCATTCTTTCCTTTTCAATCCGCTCCGTCTCTTTTTTCTGCTCTCTTTCAGTGTTGGCGTGCCAAGTTGCCACTGCTTTGGATAGCTTCTGGATCTTCCCGGCCACAGACCGATGGTACTCCTTAAAATCTTTTGCATGCTGCAAAATGCTGTTCAGGTATTCCTACAGGCCCCGAAGGGAGGAGGGAAAAGGATACTTAAAATCTACTTCCCAGTGTCATCCGAGGTTCCCGCGGAGCCCAAGAAAACGCTTAGGGAGCCTTTCACAACAGCAGAAGACTAGGATCTTCTGTGGGGCAGGTGCCCTGGGATGTCTCTTGGTAGCTGAGCTGTGGGCTTTGGGGCTAGTGGGAAGAACAGCCGCTCACAGGCACCAGCTTGTGGAAGGGAAGCCTCTAGGACCTCAAAGATATAGGGCCTCGTGAAAACAGCAAGATCAAGGACTGACAGATGCCTGCAAAACGGGCAAGGATAGAATTGAAAGCAAATCACCCTCCAGTCAACCCAAGGTAGGCGGATATTTCCAGGGAGAACCAGGTTATAAAAGCAATGCCCTGTCTGCTCTAACTCAAATGCCTCAGCACCATGATTTGCCACCCCTCCACCTTATTTGGATCGACTTTTGAAAGACAGGAGAGGAAACGTGTACCAACGGACAGCTAACATCTTTCAAAATGAAACTAACGCCGGGCCTTAATTTAAGCACAGGAAAACAAACACAATGTCTAGGATTGTCATGCAAAATCAAACCCTCCATCAAACTACTTCCAAATGCCTAGAAAGGAATGTTTTAAAATATCTGCCCCTATGAAACCTCCAACTGGGCCCTGGAAAAGCCCAGGAGACTGTATTTATATTTGCTATAAAAATAACCATGTGCTTTCTTCTTTCCTTTTCCAAGTTCCTGCTCCTGAGGATTTGGCCCCTGGCAACTCTCCCGTGCCCATCCGGCGGGCAGCTGCGGGTGGGATGGTGAAGAAGGTACCTGCCTGGTATCCAGAAAGCAGGGTCCCCCATCTCATCCCCGCCACAGGAGGCCAGGGGCAGGCCGCCCATGTCCCTGGCGTGGCCTGTTTTTACCCCCCGCCTGTTCCATGGGGCAGTCTGCCCACGGGAGCTCCCGGGAGGCTTTCTGCTCTGCGATGTTCCCACCGTGCACCCCAGTTCATTCTCCAGGCCTCCAGACCCCTCCTGAGGGCTCAGTCGGGGCGTCTCTGCCAGCGTGGGGGTGCACAGCCCAGGCCTCGGTACCTGGTGCTTCTGCCGACGCTTCCTCTCCTGCTCGATCTTCTGTTGCTTCTCCAGTTTCTCCGTCATGCGGGCCTCCCGCAGCGTCTGGCGCTTACTCCGTTTGTAGGCTTTGGAGTTGAGGGCTGTCTCCAGCGTGGTATCCCGTCGCATGCAGGCCACCACCTCCTGTCTCAGCTGTGTGTGGGGTGGGGGGAGAGTGGTTGGAGAGCCTTGCCAGATGCAAGGCCTGGTTCCTGGGCCCTGCCCTGCCCTAGCTCCCGGTCAGTGAGGGCACACGGGGGGCTCTAGAAGGTGCACCACCAGAGCGGACCTTTCTGTAAACCAAGGGACTAAACCGTGCCAAATCTATGTGGTGTTTTCAAAGATGGCATAAGTTTTCTTTCCAAGCCATTCAGATTAAGGAAACAGAACAAAACAAGACAAAAAAAAACAAAAAAACAAAAAAACAAAACAAAACAAACAAACAAACAAAAAAACCCAGCACCATGACACTGAAAAAAAGCCAACATTGTCTTGGGGTTTTAAATAAATTCATTCATCCCGCTTAATTATTCTAATGATATTAATTAGTTAAAGAGCTTTTGAAATATTTTACTTCATTTTAAGTGCCATACTAACATTCTCTTTGTGTCTAGAGGTGAAGTTTAATGATCTCTGCAAAAAAGAGTGGAAAAATGACTTCCTGTTCACGTACAGTAGCAGCAGGTACTCAAACACTGTTAATGCAATGTTCATTCTCATACGAAAGATGGGAGATCCTGGCATTGGCTTCCTCCCACTACCACTGAGGATATCCGTCAAGATGTTTAGGTTTCACACTGTACCATGGACTTCCCTTAGATTATCATCAATGTGATGTCTTATCCATGTCGGACGTTATATGGTGGTAGCCGGGGGTTGGGGTTGGGAATATATATTAAAATAGGAATTCGACTGAACCTCAAATCAGCATCAACTAGAGTTAGTTCACCGGGAAACTCCATAGATCATGGATTTTTCCACAATATCAAGGAAAAAATCAGAAACTGGTAAGAGTCCAGCATAGTGAAGCGAATCTGAATATAATCTCATTTGTGAAAATCTACTTGGTTATTAATCATTTAACAATACTGGATCAAGCACTCTATCAATGCATGGTAGGACGTCGCCCGTAAGAAAGGAAGTCAACGGGACTCAGAGGCTTTTATCTTCTTTCTTTTACTCCCACAGAGTGTGGCCAGCTAGTTCCCCACCACCATGGATGTCCTCTTGCGACATTATAACCAAGAGGGCAAGTGTACTCCCAGGTTCATAGGACAGAGGCAAGTGGGGTGGCTTTGCGATTTCAGTCACATCCTGCAACAGACCGAGTCATGCAAATTCCTTTCATTCATTAATAATTCATTTTGCACCCCCCGAGACTTTCACCAAGTCAACCCACCGGCCTGAGGAATACGCGCTCCTCTTCCCCTTTGGCTAAATGAGGCAGTGTGCAGACCAGGAGACCGGCACCTTTTGGGTCCACAAAGCCAAACTCACCAACGTAAAAATTAGTGCTCCTTTGTTTCCCTAGTAATTTAGCAACGATAAAATAGATCATCATGCTAGCACTGATTCATCACTAACTACTAAGAACCAGAGCAAGAAGAAGAGATGGTCGTCCACTGATCAGTCACCACGTGGGGGTGTGATGGGGACAAACAGTTTTATGTGTTTCTGTAAATGATGACTTATTCATTTAGCAGAGTGGCTATCGTATTTGTTAAGATCACTTTCATCGTCATGGCTAGGATTTTACATTTGTGTTTACAAAAGAGGCTCTGATCCTGCTCTCCCACCTTCTTGTTTTTCTTTGCACTCGTAAAGGCAAGCTATCCCATTTGTGCTCGAGGTTTCATCCATGGTAAGAAAATGCCATTACTCTGACTTCGGAAACCATAATATGGAAGGAAAAAAAATGTCTCTGATATACAGAAGCAAAAGATATATATGTATAGAATAATAAGCAATTCATCTTCATTACTTTTAGCTCTACGCGGCTGGTCTAAAAGATATACTATTTTACTAAGTTTATATCTTTCTAACAATATTGAACAGACTTACATTTATTTCCTACATCTCAGATTCACTGGGGAAAAGGTATTACCTGACGCTGGAAATTGAGTAACCGAAGTGCTTTCAGTTCCACAGTTGCTTTGGTTCGTAAATCTGGTGGCAAAGAGCCAGGCAGATTTTCCAGTTCTTGTATCCTATGAGCTATGCGAGCCTGGAGCCTAGAGGAGACGATGAAATGAGGGAAGGGAGAGGTGGAAATATGCATTACAATTTAGCCTTAATGATAAACAATAACCCTCGTGGGTCTAAGTTCCTGGCAAGACACATTCCAGACGTTGCTGGTTGGCCAATTTCTGACACCCAACTAGAGTTTCTGATGTTAAACAGAGAAAAGCTACCTTTGCATGAACGCAGACAGGTGCTACGTGTTACCGAACACTCTGGCCTTCTTCACTAACTTCTCTCTAACACCCAGAAGAAGAAGGGCTCATGATACATCTAGGAGGGAAGTCAAGTGCCATAGCTTGTCTGAACAGAGGGAAAACGAGAGACGGGACGGTGGGATTGGCTCCCAAACACCCAGCCAGCCAGAGCGCAGAGCTGAGACAAGAGTTTTCCTCTTAAGTTCTAGTTCTGTCCCAGGCAACTGGGCTATTTGCCCTCCTTGTCAAGATGCTGATGACAATAGCCGTTAAAGCTGAGTGAACAAGAGCAGTTTTAGGTGCTGCTGAGGCCACAGAAATCAGCCAACCCAAAACATTCAGAGAGAGCCCTGCCAACCACAACCACTTCCTCTATGAGCAGTGCTTGTCTGAGAAAAGAAGAGGCAAATTGGGCATTTTTAAAAATCAGGCTTGGCGCAGCAGGAGATGGTAAAGTAACAGTGTTTAAAAAGTACGAATTTCTAGAAAAGGATTGCAGGGGATTCTCATCCCAGACAGCCTCAAAAATATAACTGCAGGCCCTTCTTCATAATAAAGGCAGATGAGAAAAGAAAAGACATCCCACTTTCTTCACTCAGTTGGGATACTTTTACTGTTACCCATATAAACTGGCTCCAGAGTTCGCCTGGATCCTATCCTTACAAATAATTACACGCCACTTAAATCTATTTTTAGAACTACCTCCCTCCAAATTTGGGGCAGGAGTGTCTTGGAATAGATTTCATGAAGAACAGTAAAAGGTAGTAAGTTAAATTAAGTTAACATTAACTACCCTAAGGTGTAACTAATGCACAATTTTCTTTAATTCTTCCTCCCTCCCTCTCTCCTTCTGTCTCTGTCACACGCACGCGCACACGCGCACACACGCACCCCTACAAGGTAAATGCTAATAATGGTCCCATCTTACTGATGAGAAAATTCAGGTTTGGAGATAGCAAGAAACAGGCAGACTTCACAGAGCTAGTGATTCGCCTGATGCCTGCAGTGACACCGTAGATAATTAATACACATTTCCTAACTGCCGCTTTCCTGGACCTCAACTCTAAAAGATGATAATTAAAGATTTTTGTAAAAATTCATATTATGCAGGGCGCCTGGCTGGCTTAGTCAGTGGAGCATGCAACTCTTGATCTCACGGTTGTGAGTTCAAGCCCCATGTTGGGTGTAGAAATTACTTAAAAAGTAAAATCTTAAAAAAAAAAAAGAAAAAGTAAAATAAATAAATAAATAAATAAATAAATAAATAAATAAATGCAAATCCGTATTATGGTTTTGTCAGCCTTTATGATGCTCTGTGTTAACATGAAAAAGTAATATCTTGTCTTACCTAGATGTCACAAAATATCTTTTTTTAAAAGATTTTATTTATTTATTTGAGAGAAAGAATGAGAGAGAGAGAGCACATGAGAGGGGGGAGGGTCAGAGGGAGAAGCAGACTCCCCGCCGAGCAGGGAGCCCGATGCGGGACTCGATCCCAGGACCCCGGGATCATGACCTGAGCTGAAGGCAGTCGCCCAACCAACTGAGCCACCCAGGCGCCCGATGTCACAAAATATCTTAATACTTCATTTGGCCCGAATATCAAAATGAGTGCTTTAGAAACAACAACAACAACAACAAAACCAAACTTACAGCTGTCTGCTCTGGTAGAGAAGGAAATGTCATTTTTTTCAAAACTTCGAAAATGATAGTAAGAGACACGCATATTTTTTTCACTGACTTCACTGGAAACACTATTATGACAGATTCCTACCTTATTTGGTACACACATGTTATTAATTCTGATTTACTGAATGATTTATCGTCATAATGTGCTATTAGGGGTACTCTCATTGTTATCACACTGTTATTTCAGCTGTAGATACCAACACAAGCAATCACACCTTTAAGTGGTTTAACTGTGCAACAGACTAAACATTTGTGAGCGCAAACAACAATAAGAAACTTCCATCAGTTTTGAAATAGAAAAATAAAATAAATAAAAAATAATAAACTTCCACCATTTTACTCTTTTGATCAAATTGTTCAGGCTTACCCAACATTCTTTCACATTTCTATTACTATTGATACTCATGGGATGATGATCATGGATTTTTTTATTTTTCACTGTAGGAACAAAGGTCCATTTCATTTGTCCAATTCAATTTTTTAAATAGCGACACAGCCAAAAATCTCCAAATATAGCCAAAGATGATGCATCTTAAGTACAATACTGACAGAAAAACCTATTATGTTTTTTTTCAAATATGTAATTTAAACGAGAAAAAAAAACCCTAAATAGAACAACTTTACTCATGTAGAAGGAAAGCCGTACTATAGGAAAAATAAATATTACAGCAGGGTAGATGAGGGCCATTGATTTGGTCATGCTACTTCCTTGGTTCTAGATTTACCGCAGACCTTTTTCATTTGAATATCCCAGAACTCCAATCATCCCTTGATATTCTGGTTTTCTCTCTTTGACAAAGTGGGTCAGGTGTGAAATTAGAGGCATAGCTGCTTTTCCTTAATCTTCTAAAGGTCTGTGGAAATAGGACTAAACAAATAATCTTCAGACAACGGGGCTGAGAGTATAGAGATTAAATCACACAGACTGGGTGGGGATGGAGGGAGGCAGGGAGGCGGGGACTGGGGGCAGATGGAGCCTCAGAGTAGGTGGGGAGCCGGTGTGTGTGTGTGTGGGGGGGCACTTCTTCCCAAAATGTCTGCTTCTCCAAAGGGCCTAGTAATTTGTCAGTGAATCTCAGCTTCCCCGGCACAAAAGAATCCTTTTACGAAAGGGAGGCAAGAAGTGCAAAGTGCAAACATTTGAACTCTAGAATAGGAAAGGGAGATTCCAGAGTAAAATTATATGCATTCGATTCAGTACATGGTGGGTGGGTAGCGAGGGTATAGGAGGGGCTCCTTTAATGTAGGAAATTTTATCTCCTTGCGGTGGTTGTTGTCATTGTTAATAGAAATCCTCATTTTAAATAATGCTCCTCTCCAGACAATTTCATCTCCCCATCAACGGGATTCAGCAGGTAGTCCGATAAAGAGATTCAGGATTCTAAACTTCCAGAAACAACAACACAAGCAATACTGCATAACTGCAGGAGACTCATTTAGTGTCCTCACGAGCACAGAAAATTGAAGCAGAATTAGGTCACTCAGGTTTTTCATACAGATTGAACAGTAAATCAAGAGGGGTTACTGTTCCGGCAAGAAAAAGAGTTCCATTAAAGGTAACAGAATATTTGTTCAGGTCCAGAGGAGAAGTTTATGATTCCTGTAGGAGAGTTATTTGAACAGAAAATGACACTGGTACATTTTGTTCCTTCAAGAAGCTGAGTGACACTTAAAAAAAAAAAGAGAGAGAGAGAGAGAGGGAGAGGGAGGGAGAGGGAGACTGACTTTTTGTAACTCTGCTTATAAAATGGCCCTTGGTAATTTTTTTTTTTTTTTTTTTTTTTTTTTTTTTTTAATTTTTTATTGTTATGTTAATCACCATATATTACATCATTAGTTTTTGGTGCAGTGTTCCATGATTCATTGTTTGTTCATAACACCCAGTGCTCCATGCAGAACGTGCCCTCCTCAATACCCATCACCAGGCTAACCCATCCCCCTACCCCCCTCCCCTCTAGAACCCTCAGTTTGTTTTTCAGAGTCCATCATCTCTCATGGTTCGTCTCCCCCTCTGACATACTCCCCTTTTCTTCCTCTCCTGTTATCTTCTTCTTTTTCTTTTTTCTTAAAATATGTTGCATTATTTGTTTCAGAAGTACAGATCTGTGATTCAACAGTCTTGCACAATTCACAGCGCTCACCGTAGCACATACCCTCCCCAATGTCCATCACCCAGCCACCCCATCCCTCCCACCCCCCAACCACTCCAGTAACACTCAGTTTCTTTCCTGAGATTAAGAATTCCTCATATCAGTGAGGTCATGTGATACATGTCTTTCTCTGATTGACTTATTTCACTCAGCATAACACCCTCCAGTTCCATCCACGTCGTTGCAAATGGCAAGATCTCATTCCTTTTGATGGCTGCATAATATTCCATTGTGTATATATACCACATCTTCTTTATCCATTCATCTGTCGATGGGCATCTTGGCTCTTTCCACAGTTTGGCTATGGTGGACATTGCTGCTATAAACATTGGGGTACATGTACCCCTTCGGGTCCCTACATTTGTATCTTTGTGGTAAATACCCAGTAGTGCAATTGCTGGATCGAACGGTAGCTCTAATTTCAACTGTTTGAGGAACCTCCATACTGTTTTCCAGAGGGGTTGCACCAGCTTGCATTCCCACCAACAGTGTAGGAGGGTTCCCCTTTCTCCACATCCCCGCCAACATCTGTCGTTCCCTGACTTGTTAATTTTAGCCATTCTGACGGGTGTGAGGTGGTATCTCATTGAGGTTTTGATTTGGATTTCCCTGATGCCAAGCGATGTTGAGCACTTTTTCATGTGCCTGTTGGCCATTTGGATGTCTTCTTTGGAGAAATGTCTGTTCATGTCTTCTGCCCATTTCTTGATTGGATTATTTGTTCTTTGAGTGTTGAGTTTGATAAGTTCTTTATAGATTTTGGATACTAGCCCTTTATCTGATACGTCATTTGCAAATATTTTCTCCCATTCTGTCGGTTGTCTTTTGGTTTTGTGGACTGTTTCTTTTGCTGTGCAGAAGCTTTTTATCTTGATGAAATCCCAATAGTTCATTTTTGCCCTGGCTTCCCGTGCCTTTGGCGATGTTTCTAGGAAGAAGTTGCTGCGGCTAAGGTCGAAAAGGTTGCTACCTGTGTTCTCCTTTAGGATTTGGATGGACTCCTGTCTCACGTTTAAGTCTTTCAACCATTTGGAGTCTATTTTTGTGTGTGGTGTAAGGAAATGGTCCAGTTTCATTCTTCTGCATGTGGCTGTCCAATTTTCCCAACACCATTTGTTGAAGAGACTGTCTTTTTGCCATTGGACATTCTTTCCTGCTTTGTCAAAAATAAGTTGACCATAGAGTTGAGGGTCCATTTCTGGGCTCTCAATTCTGTTCCATTGATCTATGTGTCTGTTTTTGTGCCAGTACCATACTGTCTTGATGATGACAGCTTTGTAATAGAGCTGGAAGTCCGGAATTGTGATGCCACCAGCTTTGCTTTTCTTTTTCAGTATTCCTCTGGCTATTCTGGGTCTCTTCTGGTTCCATACAAATTTTAGGATTATTTGTTCCATTTCTTTGAAAAAAGTGGATGGTATTTTGATGGGGATTGCATTGAATGTGTAGATTGCTCTAGGTAGCATTGACATCTTCACAATGTTGATTCTCCCAATCCATGAGCATGGAACGTTTTTCCATTTCTTTGTGTCTTCTTCAATTTCTTTCCTGAGTATTTTATAGTTTTCTGAGTACAGATCCTTTGCCTCTTTGGTTAGATTTATTCCTAGGTATCTAATGGTTTTGGGTGCAATTGTAAATGGGATAGACTCCTTGATTTGTCTCTCTTCTGTCTTGTTGTTGGTGTATAGGAATGCCACTGATTTCTGTGCATTGATTTTATATCCTGCTACTTTACTGAATTCCTGTATGAGTTCTAGCAGTTTTGGGGTGGAGTCTTTTGGGTTTTCCACATACAGTATCATATCATCTGCAAAGAGTGAGAGTTTGACTTCCTCTTTGCCGATTTGGATGCCTTTGATTTCTTTTTGTTGTCTGATTGCTGTGGCTAGGACTTCTAATACTATGTTGAATAGCAGTGGTGAGAGTGGACATCCCTGCCGCGTTCCTGACCTTAGGGGAAAAGCTCTCAGCCTTTCCCCATTGAGAATGATATTCGCTGTAGGTTTTTCGTAGATGGCTTTTATGATATTGAGGTATGTACCCTCTATCCCTATACTCTGAAGAGTTTTGATCAAGAAAGGATGTTGTACTTTGTCAAATGCTTTTTCTGCATCTATTGAGAGGATCATATGATTCTTGTTCTTTCTTTTGTTAATGTATTGTATCACGTTGATTGATTTGCGGATGTTGAACCAGCCTTGCAGCCCAGGAATAAATCCCACTTGGTCGTGGTGAATAATCCTTTTAATGTACTGTTGGATCCTATTGGCTAGTATTTTGGTGAGAATTTTTGCATCCATGTTCATCAAGGATATTGGTCTGTAATTCTCTTTTTTGATGGGGTCTTTGTCTGGTTTTGGGATCAAGGTAATGCTGGCCTCATAAAATGAGTTTGGAAGTTTCCCTTCCATTTCTATTTTTTGGAACAGTTTCAGGAGAATAGGTATTAATTCTTCTTGAAATGTCTGATAGAATTCCCCTGGGAAGCCATCTGGCCCTGGGCTTTTGTTTCTTGGGAGATTTTTGATGACTGTTTCAATTTCCGTAGTGGTTATAGGTCTGTTCAGGTTTTCTATTTCTTCCTGGTTCAATTTTGGTAGTTGATACATCTCTAGGAATGCACCCATTTCTTCCAGGTTATCTAATTTGCTGGCATAGAGTTGCTCATAATATGTTCTTATAATTGTTTGTATTTCTTTGGTGTTGCTTGTGATCTCTCCTCTTTCATTCATGATTTTGTTGATTTGGGTCATTTCTCTTTTCTTTTTGATCAGTCTGGCCAGGGGTTTATCAATCTTGTTAATTCTTTCAAAGAACCAGCTCCTAGTTTCGTTGATCTGTTCTACTGTTCTTTTGGTTTCTAGTTCATTGATTTCTGCTCTGATCTTTATGATTTCTCTTCTCCTGCTGGGTTTAGGCTTTCTTTGCTGTTCTTTCTCCAGCTCCTTTAGATGTAGGGTTAGGTTGTGTATTTGAGACCTTTCTTGTTTCTTGAGAAAGGCTTGTATTGCTATATACTTTCCTCTCAGGACTGCCTTTGCTGTATCCCAAAGATTTTGAACAGTTGTGTTTTCATTTTCATTGGTTTCCATGAATTTTTTTAATTCTTCTTTAATTTCTTGGTTGACCCATTCATTCTTTAGTAGGATGCTCTTTAGCCTCCATGTATTTGAGTTCTTTCCGACTTTCCTCTTGTGGTTGAGTTCTAGTTTCAAAGCATTGTGGTCTGAAAATATGCAGGGAATGATCCCAATCTTTTGGTACCGATTGAGACCTGATTTGTGACCTAGGATGTGATCAATTCTGGAGAATGTTCCATGGGCACTAGAGAAGAATGTGTATTCCGTTGCTTTGGGATGGAATGTTCTGAATATGTCTGTGAAGTCCATTTGGTCCAGTGTGTCATTTAACATCTTTATTTCCTTGTTGATCTTTTGCTTAGATGATCTGTCCATTTCAGTCAGGGGGGTGTTAAAATCCCCCACTATTATTGTATTGTTGTCAATGTGTTTCTTTGCTTTTGTTATTAATTGGCTTATATAATTGGCCGCTCCCATGTTCGGGGCATAGATATTTACAATTGTTAGATCTTCTTGTTGGATAGACCCTTTAAGTAGGATATAGTGTCCTTCCTCATCTCTTATTACAGTCTTTGTTTTAAAATCTAGTTTGTCTGATATAAGGATTGCCACCCCAGCTTTCTTTTGGTGTCCATTAGCATGGTAAATGGTTTTCCACCCCCTCACTTTCAATCTGGGGGTGTCTTTGGGTGTAAAATGAGTCTCTTGCATACAGCATATTGATGGGTCTTGTTTTTTAATCCAATCTGATAGCCTGTGTCTTTTGATTGGGGCATTTAGCCCATTTACATTCAGGGTAACTATTGAAAGGTATGAATTTACTGCCATTGTATTACCTGTAAGGTGACTGTTAACTGTCTGTTGTCTGTGTTCGTTTCTGCTCTTTGCTGCTTTTAGGTTCTCTCTTTGCTTAGAGGACCCCTCTCAATATTTCTTGGAGGGCTGGTTTCGTGTTTGCAAATTCTTTTAGTTTTTGTTTGTTCTGGAAGCTTTTGATCTCTCCTTCTATTTTCAATGATAGCCTAGCTGGATATAGTATTCTTGGCTGCATATTTTTCTCGTTTAGTGCTCTGAAGATATCTTGCCAGTCCTTTCTGGCCTGCCAGGTCTCTGTGGATAGGTCTGTTGCCAATCTAATGTTTCTACCATTGTAGGTTACATATCTCTTCTCCCGAGCTGCTTTCAGGATTTTCTCTTTGTCTCTGAGACTCGTAAGTTTTACTATTAGATGTCGGGGTGTTGACCTATTTTTATTGATTTTGAGAGGGGTTCTCTGTGCCTCCTGGATTTTAATGCCTGTTTCCTTCCTCACATTAGGGAAGTTCTCTGCTATAATTTGCTCCAATATACCTTCTGCCCCTCTCTCTCTCTCTTCTTCTTCTGGGATCCCAATTATTCTAATGTTGTTTCGTCTTATCGCATCACTTATCTCTCGAATTCTGCCCTCGTGATCCTGTAGTTGTTTCTCTCTCTTTTTCTCAGCCTCTTTATTTTCTATCATTTGGTCTTCTATATCGCTGATTCTCTCTTCTGCCTCATTTATCCTAGCATTTAGTGCCCCCATTTTTGATTGCACCTCATCAATAGCCTTTTTGATTTCGATTTGGTTAGATTTTAGTTCTTTTATTTCTCCAGAAAGGGTTTCTCTAATAACTTCCACGCTTTTTTCAAGCCCAGCTAGTATCTTTAAAGTCATGATTCTGAACTCTAGGTCCGACATCGTACTAATGTCCGTATTGAGTAGGTCCCTGGCTGACGGTACTACCTCTTGTTCTTTTTGCTGAGGTGATTTCTTTCGTCTTGTCATTTTGTCCAGAGGAGAATAGATGAATGAGAGAACAAAAGGCTAACAGGTTTACTACGTCCCCAGCAAATATACTGTATACAAATCAGAAAAGACCTGAAACCAGGGGAAAAGAAAGGGAAAGAAAGAAAAAAGAAAGAGAAAAAGAAAAAAAAAAGAAAAAAAAGATAAAAACAAAAACAAAACAATTCAAAAAAGGCAGAATATGATCAAATATGATCAGGCTAGTGCATAGATCAGTGCCACACACTAGATTTTGGGCGTATTTTGGTCTGTTAGAAAAAAGTGCCTCCTAAAATTTTGAAGGAAGAAAGACATATATGTACAAAATAAGGGTTGATACAATGAAGGGATGGAAGATGACTGTAAAGATGAAAATTATAAAAGATTTTATAAAAGGACTTGGTAAGATAAGTTGTTTGAAAAAAGAAAGAAGATTTAAGGAAAAAAAAAAAAAAAAGGAAAAAGGGAGAGAATGTGATCAGGCAGGAGACTAGAACAAAGCCATACACTAGTGATTTAGGGTATATTTTGATCTGTTAGAAGAAACTGTACCTCAAAATTTTAAAGAGAGAACAACTTATATATATATGCCAAAAACAAGGATAACTACTATGAAGGGATAAAATATGACTCTAAAAATGAAAAAAAAAAAATTTTTTTTTAAAAAAAAGGGATTTATAAGATGTTGGTTGAAAAAGGGAAAAAGAAAAATAAAAAAAAGTCAACAAAAATTAACTTTGATGAAATAATGAATCATGGTAAAAAAAAAAAAAAAAAAAAAAAAAGAAGCCATGAATCTATGTGCAGTATTCCCCTAGCGCTGGAGTTCTCCTATTCTCCTTGATCGATCAACTTGGTCTTGGCTTGCTGGCTGTTTGTGTTGATCTTCTGGGGGAGGGGCCTGTTGCTGTGGTTTCCAAATGTCTTTGCCCGAGGCGGAATTGCCCCGCCCTTGTCGGTCCGGGCTAAGGAAGCTGCTCCAGTTTGCTCTCAGGAGCTTTTGTTCCCTGCAAGCTCTCGGCACAGCTTTGGAGGACCAGGGCGAAAATGGCGGCCTCCCAGTCTCCGCCCGGAGGAGCCGAGAACTCAGGGCCCCACTCCTCAGTGCGCCCCCAGAGAAAAGCAGTCACTCCCGTGTCCCCGGTCTCCGGCCGCTCTCCATGCTCACCCGGCCTGTGATCGAGCGTTGCTATCTCTGGCACCCGACCCCGCTCGGAGTCTCCAAATCCAGCAGATCCCTGCAGTGCGTTCCCGCACCGCTCCTCCCCGGGAAGGAAGGGGAGTCTCCCCAGATCTGCTGCTTGTTGGGTCCTTGCTGGGGGAGCCGTGCCCCGACTGGGCCGCAGATCACAGTTTATGGCAACCCCGAGCTGAGAGCCCGCGACTCTGCTCCGTATCTGCAGCCGGCTTCCCCGCCCCGACACCTGGGAGCTCTGCCGCACTCAGGCACCCCCGGTCTCTCTGTGACCCCAAGGGTCCTGAGACCACACTGTCCCGGGAGGATTCCACCCCCCGCTTAGCCACTGCAGCGACGTCCCTCCGCCGAGCCAACTTTTAAAAGGTCCGATTTTGTGCTCCGCGGCTCTAGCACTTGCCAGAAGCGGCCGGCGGAGGCCCCTCCCCCGCCGTTTATCCTCCCGAATGTCGCCTCGGATTCACTTCTCCGCACGTCCTACCTTCCAGTAAGTGGTCGCTTCTCTGTTCAGAGAGTTGTTGCTACTCTCCTGTTCGATCTCCTGTTGAGTTCGTAGGTGTTCAGAATGGTTTGATCCCTATTCAGCTGAATTCCTGAGACCAGACAAAATCTAGGTCTCCTACTCCTCCGCCATCTTGCTCCGCCCCCACCGGCCCTTGGTAATTTTTGAGAAAGAATTTCAGGGTTGCAATGGGGAGCAGGGAAGGACAAAAAGCAGGCTAAGCAGACTACGCTTGCTTCCTGAAGCAAGGTGCGCCACCATGTTCATACTAAATTCAGAAGTGATCCCGAAGACGGCTGGCATGATGCAACGGGGCTCTTCTGAGATACCCTCCTTGGAATGAGAAATGCATCTTCCATGCAAACATTTGTGGAATTAGTTTGCATGCAAATGTGAAACCCGGAGCCCTTTTGCCCAAATATCTACTTTGAAGTGGAAGAACAGAAGTTAGGTATACGGATAGGGCAAGGAAAGTGCCAGAAAGACCGGGGGGGAAAAAAAGCACTGGAAATCTCTCTCTGACACTTACTACAGAAAAACGCAGTCAGTTCCATTATTAAGAAAAAGGTGGTCAAAAAGAAAGGATCCAATTTAAATGGGAACAAAATGTTTTAATGGCAGAACTTGTACAGATCTGAGGCAAAGCATTCACAGTTCACAGGCAGAAACTTATTTATGCTGTTGCCGGATAAAGAAGGTCAATTTGTCAAAATTCTGATTTTATGATGAACAAGAGAAACAGCTAAATGACTGAAAAGTTAGAAAGAAATCTGAGATTCTGACAACTTCCTTTCAATTTTTATAGATGAGGTAAGCGATATTACAATGGCCAAAGAAATGAACATCTGTTAGAGTTTCTGACAGATGATTTTTGCTTCAACCAAGTTTATAAAATTATAAAACAGTTCTTTCTTTCCCCTTAGAACTTGCTCAAATACTCAATGAGAAGATGAAGATACACTAGACCCCTCCAGTTATCGGCGCTAAAGATGAGTGAGCCCCTCTCTCAATGAGGGACAAAAGGAAGTTCCTTCGCTGTCTCTTACAAGAGCACTTGATCTAATCCTTTCTAAAGGAGAAAGGTAACTAATCTCTGCAGCTGAACAATTCATCTCCATAAAGAGAAGTCATGAGAGACTATGGACTCCGAGAAACAAACTGAGGGTTCTAGAGGGGAGGGGGTCGGGGGATGGGTTGGCCTGGTGATGGGTAGTAAAGAGGGCGCGTTCTGTGTGGAGAACTGGGTGTTATACGCAAACAATGGATCGTGGAACACTACATCAAAAACTAATGATGTATTGTATGGTGACTAACATAATATAATTAAATTAAATTAAAAAATTAAAAAAGAGAAGTCAGCTATTGCTCTCTGACCAAGGAAGATAAAAGATGCCCTACAAGGCTACCAGTGGAAACCTAGGTTTCTTCTCAAGATGGCCGTGGGAAAGTTCCAGTCCAAAGTCCCCACCAGCTTTTCAGACCCAGGGTTGCCAGAGAGATGGTTTCGGAAGCCATGCGGCTTTACCGAAGAGGAGACGTTTATAAGAATGATGATAATATGAAAAATAGCCATCACATCACATTCTGCGGGGCTTATAATTTAAAAGATACTGACACCTGTATTTTTTTCTTATTGATACGGGACTGGAGGATCAAAGCATTTCACACCCCAGGATAGGCTACATTGTACCACTTAGTCCTGTATACTTTGGGAGACCATCCATTAAGATCACTTCTGAAAAGGGGGCTAAAATGGGCTCATGACTAGAAAGTCCTGAAAATAAAGTTCTGGTAAAAATGATCAAGAAAATTTAGGAGTCAGTAAAATACACACACACACACACACACACACACACACACCCACGACACAGGCCCAGTAAGGAAAAAAGTCCAGATGTGTTTCTAGGTACAGAGAGTGTCTTTGTTGTGAATGTCGTTTGCATGATGTGACAATAGTACTGGTAGTTCAAGGAAGGGGAAAAATGTTAGCTCTTAGGAAGTCAGGATCTTAGAGTAACTAAACGATACCCCTCTATCCTTTTACTGTCTTTTTAAAAAAATACCTGTGGGGGTGTCCGGGTGGCTCAGTTGGTTAAGCAGCCAACTCTTGATACTGGCTCAGGTCATGATGTCAGAGCTGTGAGATCGAGCCCGGCATCACATCAGGCTCTGCTTCTCCTCTCCCTCGACCCCTCTCCTAGCTTACGAGTGTGCAAGCTTTCTCTCTTAAATAAATCAATCTTTTAAAAGAAATACTTCTGACGTTTTTTTATTCAGTAGCAACATAAAGAAAGTACTGCATATGAAAAAAGTTCTTCTGCCCCAAATGAGAGTACAGTGCTGACATTTGACTTTTGCACCACACAGTGATCTGTGCATCAACATGGCAATACCAATGGACTGACGCCTATCTAGCTCTCTAGGGGTACCTAAAACTCGAGAAACAGCAGGATAAAACTCTTCATCGAGGATTAGTAATAATAATGAGAGCAAAGCTCTACTCTTCATCCAAAAAGCTAAGTGCATTTAATGGCATGTTACTGTGATTTCTTTCACGGAGTTACTCTCAAAGCTGGCAACTTAGTATTTTAATCTAATAACAAATAAGTCATGTGTTTTTTGATAAAGACCCAGGTAATGTCTTTAAAAGGAGCCTTGATGTTATTTACTAACATTCCCTATAATTTCCAAACTTTAATTTTCTTTGGAATGAAATAAGAATTGGGAAACAATAACAGCTGATATGTACTGAAAGTCTTTGTATCATTTTACCTCCCCCACAAGAGGTACTATAAGATTCTCTTTTAACATAAAAGGAAAGTGAGTCACAGAAAAGAGATGTAACTTGGGGCGCCTGGGTGGCCCAGTAGGTTAGGGGTCAGACTCTTGATTTCAGCTCAGGTCAAGATCTCAGGGTCATGAGACAGCCCTGCATTAGGCTTCACACTCAGTGGGGTGTCTGCTTGGGATTCTCTCTCCCTTTCCCTCTACCCCTCCCCTCACTCACATACCCTCTCTCCCTCTCTCAAGTAAATAAATAGATAAAATCTTAAAAAAAAAAGAGAGAGAGAGAGAGAGAGAGATGCAACTTGACCAAGGTAACACAGCTGGTAAGTGACAGAGCCTGCATTACTGGCCAACTCCAGAGACAGAGATCTTAGCCTTGTTTTATCTTGACTCCTTACTCATGGAATCTCTTTTTGGTTAACATTAACCATTTATTTACATGAAGCATCTGCTAACTCCAGCCTGTCCACAGGCCACTTTTGCAAATAAAGTTTTATTGGAACACAGCCTGCCCATTATTGTCTGTGGATGCTCTCACCTGGTAAGGGCAGAGCTGAGGGACCTTCCCTATGGGTCCGCAAAGGGTAAAATGTTTACCACCTGGCCTCTTACAGAAAAGGTTTGCCAAACACGGATGTAGATGAATGTGGCCAAATCGGGCAAAAATTAAGTTTCTGGAGTAAGAGTTTAAATATGGACCCTGCATGAAGACAGCTTACCCCGAAGGCTGCACCGAGCAGCAGATACACAAATGCACAAATTAAAATGAAGGATATATTATACTGAGCCACCTAAGTATGCTTTAATATCATGAAATGGGTCATTAACCTGAAGGTCTGGCCGGCAGGACACCCGCAACGTCCAGCCAGCTCAGAGTCATCTTTGGAGGATAAATGACAAAACACAAGGCCCCGCACAGGCTAAAGGTGCGATCCCTTATGGGATCCCCTTTCTTGGATCCACGAGCACTGGCGGCTGGGCTTTGATCGTGGCCTCCCTAGGGCCTAGCATCGTGCCTGGCGTGTCACAGAGAGTGATGACCTTTTTCTGACTCAATGCAGGAAAATCACAGTCCTGCCCACCCAGAGCCATGAGAGGCCTCCTCCAGCCACCCCAACGGCAAGCAAACTCTGGTTCGAAGGTCGTCCTGTAGCATGAGTTTCGGCCCGTGCCTTGTCCCACAGGGCAGGGCGTCTACCCCGCCCCCCCACGCCAGGCTCGGTGGTCCCCACGAGGACACGGCTGCCAGCCCCCACCCCCGGGGCCGGGGTGCGTGGTACCTGTACTCGCGCTCCTGCAGGATCTCCACCGGGTCCAAGCCTTGTGGTTTCTGGATGGGGCTGATGCGGCTCTGCTTCTGCTGCAGCTGCAGGATGGGCGAGGGCTGCCCCGGGGCTGGCTGCGCCACGGAGGGCCCGGGCACGGCGGCCGCGGGCGGCTGCGCGTCGGCGGCGGGGGGCGCGGGCGAGGGCCGGCCGCTGGGCGCGGGCACCGGCAGCTTCTGCGGGGTGCTCGGGCCGCTCAGCTCTGGCCCCGGGCCTGCGGGACAAGAGCGACATGGGCAGCTCGGGCGGGCCGGCGCCCTGCAGCCACCCCCGGCCTGCCCGCTGCCCCCCGCCTCGGGGACCACTGAACATCCCCAGACAAGGGAGGAGCGGGGAGGAAAGGAGGTGAGGAAGGAGGGAGGGGGGGGCGGGGAGGAGGAAAAAGTTAAGAAGAAGAACCCGGCATCTATCCCCATAGGGCAATGGCATTCACTGATGGACACTGGTGAAATGGTCCAAAAATGACTCAAGTAGTACATCCATTAAAGGAACGGATGGTCAGCATTTAATGTAGCTCTAGAGTGGTTTGTTGGTTTGTTTGCTTTTTTTTAAGAATTGCAGGTGCATTCAAGAGTTCAGAAAAGTAAGGGAGTCATGGAACAGTCAGATGCAATTTGGGTGTGGTCCTAGTACCAAATTTTGCAAATTGCACCTTGGGGGACTTGAGGCAGACCCTCGGCGGCCTGACCCTCACTTTCCAAATACAGCCAGCACGTTGGCCAGCCCTCCCATGTGTACTGAAAGGGGCACAAATTTTCCCTTAATGACCTAAAAAAGGCACATGTCAGGCTTAATCAGTGCATCTCAGGAACTGAATTTTTTTTTTTTTTTTTTACTACATATTAGAAAGTGTTTCTAAAAACATTCAGTGGAGGCGGGGGAGCAAATCTGCTCATTCCACCTATAAAAACTAGCAAATATTAAGATTCAAGGGAGCATTTTTCCTCATGCTAACAGAATAAAGGGATATGCAATCATCAAGCTTATCAAAATGTACTTAATAAGTTAATTTAACGCAATTTTCCACATTAAACTTCAGGAGTTTAGTTATGGACCGAAAGTAAGAAGTGTTCTGTCTCTCCCCATAGTTACATTTTTACTTACTTCAAAATTATAAATAAGATTAGGGATGCTACCAGATGAATGAGGAAATGAAAAAGAAAAATCTCAGGAAGCTGTTAAAACCTCTGAGAAGCATTCTCCTGAGCATTTTCTATATCTTCTCTAAGAAAAGTTAAAACTATTAAACGGTAATAAAATAATAATCTATATACTTCAGGGCGCCTTAATAATTAACCATACAAAGACGTACATTATGAAAAATTAGACACATTTATTCAATTTCCAGCAAACACCATTTAGAAATGGGCTTAAATGACAATGCAAGAAGAGTATAAGCAAACATTTTGACAGGAGGAATGTGAGGAATTAGAACAAACTGCTTAGGAAACTGTACACGTGTGTACGTGTGTGTGTGTGTGTGTGTGTGTGTGTGTGTGTGTGTGTGTGTGTGTGTGTGTGTGGTATTACTGTTGGGCTTTTTTCACCTTCCTTGAGATATTAGCTAAACTTTCCAAAACACATGCAGCTACATAATCCTGAGGTAGCCCTGGGTCCAGTGGGGGATGAAAAACTCTTGACAGAAAAATGCATTCTTAGAAATTTTCTATTTTAGGTATCATAGATATACTATCGTAATAAAGAGATTCTTTTCAGCTATGTACTTTCTGATTATTTTTCTGAATGGGAAGTCTTTTACATAATGCATGGCTTTTCATAATATTTTATATTTAGAAGTTTCTTTCATCCATATATAAGAAACCGATTTCTAAACATTAAATCTCAGGGTTGTTGAGCATTGGAATGAGTTATGGAGGGATGTTCTAGAATATGTTCTCCCTAGAGGTCGTTGAAACAGGGTAGATTTTTCATCAGCGTTGTTTTAGGTGTGATCCAGCCAAAAAAGAGAAGACAGAGATTTCTAACAGGCTGATTCTCTGTGATTCTCTAAATCTCCTTAATAAACTCAAGAAACTGGTAGAATTAAATATATTTCAAGACTCGGGATAAGCATACTAAGTAACAAACTTACTACACTGAAGCCCCCTAAAAACACCACCATCTTTAACATAAAGAAAACTCGCATCTTGCTGATACGATAATATCATAATAATTACTCTACATTCAGTTCTGCAAGTGTTTTCCCTCCTTTCAAAGTTGAAATAATTCATCAACAAAAGCCAGAACAGGGCACTGGGTGTTACACATTCCACCTGTTTCCGGGGCTTTCTTCTTTAGCCTTCTCTCCTGTAAACACCTATGCAGAAACCTCTGATGACTCCTTGAGGTAGATTCAAGTCACTATTTTTAAAGCCACATTTCATCAAAGGAAGGTATCCAAGAGCATGTCTGATATCCCTGGTTCCAGTTCTAGTCATTTTTAGCCTATGACTCAAGACCAGATCTAATACACAGGCACAGGGCTAGACTTTTGAATCCGTTAAAGACAAAGACGTTCTTTAAAGTTGATTGACCCTTAAAATGGAGAAGCAGAGAAAGAGAGACCCAAACATGAACTTACATATTCAAATCTCCAATTCAAAAAGTCCTACAACTTGTTGTTAACGAAAACAGGCACACCGAAAGCATCCTGCCTCTTTCCAAAAGAACTCATGAGTGTCACCTGAGCTCCACCACCTGCTGGTTGCATGAGCCTGAGCTAGTCACTTAACCCCGTGTGCCTCAGTCTCCTCATCTGTAGAATGGGGATAATAATATAACCCCCTAGGGTGGGAGTGAGGATTCAATGAGATCATGTAACCACATGATCCACACCCACCCACACTCTTGTCATTTTTAACCCCAGCAAGGCCACCGAGGCTAAGAAGTCTAATTTAGTTACTTCAGCTCTATGGAAAAACCCCACGGTGAAAAAAAGGCTTTTAAGGAAGCTTGATACTGGGTTAGCTGGCAACGCTGGGAGTACACTCTCCTACAGCAAACTTCAGAATGTTTCTATGGCTCACAACGACTCAGCACAAATACTCAGATAAGTCGGCTTGCCAAGTACTTTCTGCCAAGCGACTATCAGAGCCACTTACAAGCAAATTCCTTTCCTAACTAAACACCGCGAGTTCATTTACTGAGCGGGGCTATTTTTTCCTCCCTCCCAACAGATTACATAAAAACTCCTACTTACAGAGCCCAGGGAAGCGGGAGCAGTTTGCTGCAACTGGACATGCCCAGAATGTAACTACCTGTTCCTCAGGTTTCTTGCTTGTCCCTCTGGTGGCTTATAGTTGAGGTGCCTGGCTGGATTGGCTCTCTATCCACAGAAATCATCTCTGCTACAGACACTTGGGGTCTGCTAAATGATAAGACCGCTTTCTGATATCTTCAAACTTCAGACAAATTACATTCCTTAGCTTATCTCCTATCCACCACCCCCCCATAAACAATTTAGGCTTACTTGTCAGAGGTTCCAAATGTGTCTGTTCTTCCCACATTCCTCACCTTGGAAATCAAGGCAGAGGTTCATCCTGATACCCCTGAGAGCGACCTAGTGCAGCTAAGGTGTGTGTGTGGGGGGTCTTTCTCAGATGTAGCCCTCTGCCTGATTTTAAGAAACAGGAAAACGAACTTATTAAAATACCTGAGTCTCGCATGTACAGAATTTCTGTGCATTCAGAGCTCACACTGTCTTCCCAGCACACTAGGATTCTTACTCAAAATTCTGTGCCTTAAAAAAGGATTTAAGTGGTTTCCACAGGTTGAAAAAATATAAATGTAATGAAGTGTATTTAAATTGAACATACCTAGGTATTTTAGATACCTAAAAAGAGCGGGGGTGGCAGGGACAGGGAGCAGGAGAGAGTCAAGTACTGAAAAAAATTAACAATGATACTTTTACTTTCTACCATAAGGTCCTCCGCACCCCGCACCAAAACAAAACAAAACAAAACAAAACAACCCAAAAAAAACAAAAACAAAGAATAACAACAAAAACCCCCCAAAACAACAACAAAAAAACCCAAACCCAAACTTTAACGGTTCCTATTTTTAATTTTGCTTTAGTTTCTATAAAAGAAAAAAAATGAATCAAAGTGAAAAAGAAGATGATGGGTTAGATTTGCAGGGAGCCCACAGCAGATAAGGACTCAAGAATTATTTGTTCAGTGTGCAACTCCTGCAGTCAACCCATAATTCCCTAGTGATGCCCCTGATGATGTGTGGCACTTAGGGTGAGTCACATCTCTGGAGTAGGTTTGAGGCAGACCACCCCAGCCAAAGAGATTCTCTCAACATGGATAACACTATAAAGCTGGACAAAAGAAACAAGGAATAGGAGTTATCTCCAGATAAGTGGACATACTTAAATTTATTTTTTCCTGAAAAATTAGTAGAGGTATTTATACACAATAACACTTTATTTTTGTTGTTAAGGAGGGATGGAGATAAGCAATAACAATTAAAAATATTAACTCTAAAAATAAAATATTCTTTGCCTTATTTTGACTTGTGCTAAACGCCAAACCCCCCAAAAAAGTCTTTGTCAAGTAAGGATGCCACCTCCCTCTGAAAACTGAGGTTTGGGTACAAGTTCTGTGATACTCTGGGGTGTAACCTCCTTCCCAGCGGCGGGAATGGGTCTGCTCTGGTGGCAGGAGGGAGCTTCTTCCAACTTTATCCACGGCCTCCTTGCCCACTCTGGCATAAAATACTATCTGCCCCAATATTTTCATTTCTAATGAAGCCTGATGGACCGAAATACAAGAGACAGAGCACTGAGTAACAAAACAGATTCCTCCTGATGACAGAGGCCTGGTGAGGGAAGACAAAGCATCAGAGATGGGTAACGTCATGGAGCCCCCTCCTCAGGAAATGGTCCAGAAAATGCACTCGGGATTATGTTTCCTGGGATGTGAAGTGGCTATTAGGTACAAGAGTCCAGACAACAGAAACTTGGTCCCCTAAGTTTTACTACTTTATTCGGTCTCCTTATTCGAACTTTGGGTGAAAAGGTTTCTGAAATGAATCAATGAATCATTCAGCTTCTTGCCTTCTTAAAGGATACTTTGGGATCTTTTCCTGCCGAGCACAGGTCATTTTAAAAGCACTAATGTTTGGGGCACCTGGGTGGCTCAGTCAGGTAAGCATCTGCCTTCGGCTCAGGTCATGATCCCAGGGTCCTGGGATTGAGCCCCGCATCGGGCTCCCTGTTCCGCAGGGAGTCTGCTTCTCCCTCTGCCCTTCACCCAGCTTGTGCTCTCTCTTGCTCTCTCAAATAAAATTAAAAAAAAAAAGAACAAAAGGAGCAATGCTCATGGAGGTCTGTGATGACACCCTGGGACACACTTCCATGTACGGTGAAGGATGCCTACATGACACAGCCCCATATCACTAGCTCCTGGGAGGTACAGGTTTTGCTCCATCTTCCTCCAACTCCCAACTCTCTGGTTGCCATTCAGCCTCTCCTGGAAACTACTACGATGTGGGATGTCAAGAGTACTAATTTCCCTGACATTGTGTCTAGAGAACAAGTAAAAAGGCTCTAGGTGAGGAGCGGAGACACTTCTCCTTTTGGCACACACAGGAGTAAAACGGTTGCAGCCTTTGGTACACAGTTTATGACAGGTTCTTTCCCTTACCATGAGCCCCTTTGTTATGAAAGAGCCAGGACAGGGCAGCTGGTAAGGACATGGGCTCTTGGGTCAGACTGCTAGCATGGGAGTGCCGACTCTCCATATTCTAGATGAGTCCCACGTGCATAGTACTAAAGCTGAGCATGACACAGGCCAGTAGGTGCTTCATAAGTACCGGCTGCGCCGAGACATGCATATATTTTTTCTTTCATCTGGCTGCCTTCCCAGGAGCTGGAGTTATGCTGTTTTGAACCCTCTAAACACATCAAGTGTCCAAACTACCCTTCTCTGCGTGGTTTTCCTCTATAACCTTCTTGGTCCTCGACGTTCAGTCCCACATGATCCTCCACCTACCAACGCACCACAGTCACTACACAAAGATCTGGAGCTGACATGATCCTTTCTTGCTCTTTAAAAAATCCATTCCTAAGGCTACATCCACAATTAACAAGGTGAGTTAATCCTTCGGGTAGGGCAACTCTTGGAGCTTCCCCCACCAGAAAAGAAACATTTACAAACTCAGAAGGCAGATGATAATTGAAAAATAATAATAATAATCTGAATTCCTCCCCACTGCCTAAGTCCCCAAACTTAGACAAAGTACCGATGTCCCAAACGAATCATTCGCAGTGATCGGCATGTCCTGGCTTGCCCCAGCATGAGGGAAGCATTCACAGGAAATGGTGTCAATGTCAAGGAAGGCCCCGGAATTCAAAACTCTATTTAGAACAGAACCATCAACTCTTTGCTTCTCTGGTGGTTAACAAAAACCTTGCCAGAGAAAACATTTGTGGAAGCTCATCGCATAGCCCCCCGCACCTCTGAATTCTAGCAGTGGGATCAAGCCAGACCGCCAGAAGGCCATACAAAGGACTAGCTCATCTCCGCCCATTACATAATATCACAGCTTCGGATCTGATGCCAGGGTCTATGGAAGAAATAGGCTGCATGGATTCTGTTACTCTGTTTATTATGAACAAATCTTATTGATGCCTCTATCGTGCAGTGTCTCGTACAATAATAATAATACCAATGATTAAAAAAAACAATCCCACTTGGAAATTCTACTTTATAGTCTCATGCTTAGAAAAGGCTCTGTGTTCCTCTGTCACTTGCTGCCAAATGGTGAGGATCTGGTACCAGACCCTCTCTCCTTCCCTGACTGCCAGGAAGCTGGAGTCCTCTGTCAAGCTCACAGGCATCAACCGTGAGCTCTCGGGGGCGGCGGGGGGGGGGGGGGGACTCCACGCTCCTGATCTCCCTGACCCCGATTGCTATTTCCCTTTGTTTCTGATTTCCTACACTTGATAATTATTTTACTGCAGGTATGCTTTTTGGAGGTCTCCCTAAATGCTTTTCAAACCACACAAAGGGGTAGAAATAAATAAATCAGCTCACATAACATGGCTCGAGGAGAGCGGAGTCTAGGGGCGCCTTCTGGCCACAGGAAGGCGCCGGGGGCAGGGTTCTTAACCTGGGACGTATGGCCGGGCTCCTGACAAACCTTGAGCCTCCTGAAAGAGAATGCAGAGGCACGGGCGGTGGGGGGGCACTGCTTCCTTCCTGGGACCCTGCGGTCCAGGTGCCCAAGGGTCCCGGGCAGCCAAGTGAAGCAAGACAAGGGAGCCAACTAGGAACAACAAAAGGCTACGATGGCCCTGGCTTAGAGCAGCCCCGCACTCCTGCGCCCTTAGCAGTCCTCCTTAGCCAGACTGGACCACGGCGTTACTCATTTGGTTGCACATTAACCTACCAGATGGTCTGTTGTAGTTAACAAGGGCCTGCTGCTGCGGCTGCTGTGTCTGTGGCTGGGGCTGCGAGGCCTGCTGCATGCCGGGCAACGTCCTTTTCCCCTGGACTGCAAGCTGCAGTGTTTCGGGGAGGGGCTGGCCCCGGGCCAGCATTTTGTAAGCTAAAATCTGTGCTCGCAGCTGATGCAGCTGGACAGGGCTGAAAGGCGAGGGACCTCTGCTGGGCTGGCTCATCGCTTGCGGATCGCCCGAGATGAGGGGCCCTGGCTGGCTCGGCGGCATCTGGGGTGGGGTCGGGCCGCCCCCCGACAGAGGGCTGGAGACGTGCTCGGGGGCTCCCAGCGGAGATGGGTGTGGCGACATGTAACCTAGAACAAAACAGGAAAGGAGATCACACGCTGCCCCCAGTGACCCTGAAAACCCGGCATTCCTGGCCATTTGGATGATTTTTCCTCAACGGCACCGCCTGCTAGAAATTTAAAGTATACGTCACTTAATAATTACAGAACTATGTGTAATTATCAAATTGCCCTGGACCAAATATATGCAATGAAAATTTTCCAGTAGTCACATTAAAAAGTAAAAGACACAGCCAATTTCGATAATACGTTTTGCTGTCAACATACCCCAAATATCATCATTTCAAAATACAAAAATTATCAAAGACATAAAGACATATTTTACGTGCTTTTTTTTTCCATGCTAAGTGACAGCACATCTCAATTAGGACAAGCCACATTTCAAGAAATGACCAATAGCCACGTGTGTCCTAGAAGGTTCACTGCTCATGGCTGTTGTACACATAAAGCAAAGACAGCAGGGGACAGTGTTATACGTTAAAAGTAGCTCCAACCTCCAGAACAAAACCTGGAGAGTATGTACTATCTTGCAACTGGGAATGAAGAGTCTCTCATGGGGAGAGCAAATTATTACTTGGTTTATTCTTGGGCACAATTATTGAGGGCCTCCACTGTTACAGGCACTACCCAAGGCACTTAGTTGAGTTCTCCCTTGAAACAGAGCCTGATGGAAGGATTGAGTGTAAGGGATTTATTTGGAAGGTGCAGGCACACTGGCAGAGGGGTATAGAAAGGTAATATAACAATCAGAGAAAGACATGTATCATATGATCTCACTGATACGAGGAATTCTTAATCTCAGGAAACAAACTGAGTGTTGCTGGAGTGGAGGGGGGTGGCAGGGATGGGGTGGCTGGGTGATAGACATTGGGGAGGGTATGTGCTATGGTGAGCGCTGAGAGATGTGTAAGACTGATGAATCACAGACCTGTACCCCTGAAACAAATAATACATGATATGTCAAAAAAAAAAAAAAAAGTAGAAGAAGATAGTAGGAAGGGAAAAACGAAGGGGGGGAAATCAGAGGGGGAGATGAACCATGAGAGACTCTGGACTCTGAGAAACGAACTGAGGGTTTTGAGGGGAGGGGGGTGGGGGGATGGGTTAGCCCGGTGATGGGTATTAAAGAGGGCACGTTCTGCGTGGAGCACTGGGTGTTATACGCAAACAAGGAATCATGGAACACTACACCAAAAACTAGTGATGTAATGTATGGGATTAACATAACATAGTAAGATAAAAAATGTAAAATAAAAAAAAAGAAAGGTGATATAAGAAAGAGACAGCAGCTGCTGCAGGCTAATTTCAGGCAGAACCTCTGGAGTATGAGGTCAATGACTCACCTCCAAATTATCCCAGGGAATGGGGTGGGGGTGGGGAAGAAGCTGGAGTTTTCACACTCTTAGGATCATTGGTCACTGCTTAGGTCACTGGTTATGACTCTGGGGATCACTAGTCCCCAAGGACTTTTCCAGGTGTGGGTAAGAGGGGCTGGAGTCCACTGGAGGCTCCACTGGAGGCAAGATGGCGGGCTTGCCAGTGGACATCGGGTGGGTGGGTGGGTGCACAGAGAGGGTGAAGACAATTAAAAGGATATGAATGGAGTACACATTATTTCTTCAATCCTCACAACAGCCCCAGAAGTTAAGTGTTGTCACCTCCATTTTTTTTTTTTAAATATGGAAACCAAGGCTCAGAGTGTCACATAATTAGGTCTTGGCCGCTTCAAGATTCAAACCAAAGTCCGTCTGACTCCAATGTGTACATGTTCTCTCCAGGCTCTAATATTAATTTGGTTTTACACAAATAAGTCAGAGACTTGAAAGTCTCAAAAATCTTCTAGAACCATTTATGGTATCACATAAACATGAGAGAAATCTGTCTGGGTTTTAAGAGATCTATGTGGGAAATTTAAGAATACATTTCTTGGGGAAGAAATTAAAAAAAAAATGCATGAAGTATCTCAAGGAACTCATTCCAGGAGATGAACTGTAGATCCTGGCCAAAAAATTCTTAGAAAAACCTATGATTGAGCCTGGCTGCAGGGAGAGCCAAGGTGAGGAGGGAACAAAGCAGCCTCCTGCAATCCTAAAGGTTGCCCTGAATTCAAACTAAGTGCTAATGAATCAAGTCACAGGTGTCCTAAGACACAATATAAAATATCAGATTCAAGGTCTTTGCCCTTTAATAAACGTGCTTGGGTCACAATTATCATAAAGGTCATCACATCGGTTTCTATTAGACATCTGCTGTGTGTTGGAACCCATGTCGGGTTTGGGCCGAAAGCTCTGTGCATCCACGTGGGATTGCAGAGGCCCAAGAACATCAGACTGACACTGGCTGGGGACTCACCATCACCATTCGAGAGACTAGAGAAAAGAAAGGCCGTAATTACTTTTATCTCGAATTGCCGTTTGGAAAGGGAAACACATGTATTCAGGCGCTTGAAGACGAGGGTAGGTTCTGTGCTATCAGCTGGTGGGACGTGGAGCTCCATTCAGAGCCAACACTGCCCTGATGAGAACTGGAAGATCTACTAACTCTCGTCCCCCAAATCCCTACTTCATAACAGAGTGCAAAACCACTCGGCCATTAGGGTTCTATTCAGTCATATGAGTCAGCCAAGAAAATGCCCCCGAGAGCAGCCTGCAAGACCAGCAGAAAGTTAGAGCCTGGTATGTTGTTACTTATGACAGAAAATGTTTAGAAAGGATTCCCAACATGCACAGAACTTTGTCATTAACATTCTTCCTCCTTAATGAGGCTTACATTCGCCCCTTAATTGTAATGCTAGCGCATAAGGGTATATAGTTTGTTCATTATGGAAAACACCTTCCTGGCGCCTTTTTGGCCAACCCTCTATCTACCACAGGGGTAAGAAACTTGCTACCAAAAATCCTCCTCCTGGGATTTTCATAGTAGAAGGGATACTACCAGGCGTTGAAATGGGTCATATGTCTCCTGCCTTCCGGTCTCTCCTATTTCCAAGGTCCTCAATTACGGCTTACCCAAGATACATCATGGGATGGCCAACACAATGGACCAAAACACCAGACAATCTGGTCTAAACTCAAGTGTTGACTAAATTGCTCTGTTAAACTATGAAGTATGGGCAAACGGAGCTAGGAAGGTGAGACAGTGATATCAGGCACAATGATTAAGTTTACCTCAAACTCGCGAAGGAAGAAGTTGAGAGTGGAATAAAAATCATTTTCTGGAATCAATCCATGCAACAAAATTTTACCTCAAATGTGACAAGAAGAAACTGGGGACAGGAATTTTTTTTTTTCCTAGAAAATATAGGCATGTTCATAGAATCATTCTATCACAGTATGACATTACAAATGTGACAGCATTTCAGCTAAAGAGAGAGATTTTTTCCCCCCTACATGACCAGCATTCCATAAAACCTCAGGGAAAACCAGAATCGAAATGATGAGACAACATAACGTATTTTAGTAATTATCTTTAGTTAAGAAAACGGGGCAAAGAAACTGCCTGAGAGCAAATACATGTTTTTCTGCAGGATGCCAGTGTCCATGCAGAATCTGCTCTTTGTGAAGGCTGGTATGGTCTGCTCGTTCAAAAGTGGTCCCCAAAAATGTGGCAGTTTTTCTTCCCTAGTCTTTGAGGGTATTATCTCTCTGGTTTCACCTTGTCTCAAGAGAAGCCATCATGTCTCTCCTTTTAATAATCTTGAACTTGTAAGTGCCAATTTTATATGAATTTTCTCCTCTCTCTGTCTCTCTCTCTCACAAACACACACACACACATTAACTATCACATACTTGCCTTTGAAGGCTTTTCCCATCCAACGGACTAAAAATAAACAGTGTTATCATTGGGACCATAAGACACATGATTCAGTATTTATTGAAGGAAATGGTTTTGCTTCTCAACCAATACCTCCAGATAACCTAATACATTGCTAGGTAGTTAAAGCTAGCAGCCTTCCGATCAAAACCGCACCTCCCCATACATGTGTGTTCCTAAATGTTTTTGTTTTTGTTTTTGTTTTTACAATGGGGTCTTTAAAGATACATGCTATTACAGGGTCTAAACTCTTTGAGATCATTATATAGAATAAGACTCTATTATACCAATACTACTTTATTCAAAAATATGCTTTTAAATAACTCATTCCCCAGCCTGCAATGCACTTTACTAGTTTGGAGAAAAATATTACGTGCTAATTCGGATTCCATTTAGTGCAGACCCCTACATTTCCAGGTAATTATAACTTGCCGAAATTATACAAAAATTAGTATCTATTTAAAATTGTTGACTGGTGAATGCATCAGTTCACTTCTCTACCAAACTGAACAAAATGAACGCGGTATCTATCCAGTTATGTGCTGGACACTGGACCAAGTGTTGGGAGATTCCAAGAAGAATAAAAGGAACCAAGCAGTGAGAGAAATTTTAAGATACATAAAAGTAGAAGTGCTCACTGAAAATTCGTACATTTAAAGTGTTTTGTGTTGGAGTTTTCCTTGGGCCTTACTCCTGGAGGTACTGCAAAGCCAGGAGCAGACAAAGCGGGCACTTGGCTTTGAGAATCACTGAACGTCACTCATCTACACCTCCCAGGCAGTACAAACGAGATCTACATTAGCTCTGGGAACCCACCTGGCTCCTCGGACTTTAACCGTTAAACCTGTGAGCATTGTCTAAATCCATTCTTAACACTGAATGGGTCAAATATTTTCTTCCCATACGGCAAAAAATCCCGTGAGTCAGTCTGCTTGGCTGATGTGGTCAACATTTGAGGCATCATGTGCAACACTTACACCTGTGTCTGCCATCAAAATTCTGATCAGAGGCTGGGATATTCAAAACCTGCTTGACTATGAATGAAGATACATTCCTATGCCTCCATGATTTGCATATATGTGTGTGTGTGTGTGTGTGTGTGTGTGTGTGTGTGTGTGTGTATGTATATTTTAGTTGTGATACATTTCTCTAAATCCTCAGTCAAAAAATCTCCCCTCGGGTGGATGGATGGCTGATCATGAATAGAGGAAAAAAAAACCCACATTTGTTAAATGGCAAAGGAATACATACAACAACACATAAATCACAAACTTTGAATGAGAAGATCAACATGTTAGGGTTAACTGGTCCTAGATCAACGCACACCCTTGCATGCTGAAATGACCGTACAATGATTGTGAAAACAGGTTACAATGGACTCAAAGACTGTGAGGTCTCTTTACTATGCCTTCCACAGGGAGGGAGGAAAGCACCAAAGGGAAGAGAAACATGCCGTATATTGACTGGCCATTATTCTGGGTTGAATTATGTCTTCTATAGAGATTATGTATGCCAAAGCCCTAACCCCTAGTACCTGTGCACGTGACCTGATTTGGATACGGGATCTCTGCAGATGTCATCAAGTTAAGATGAGACCATACTGGATTAGGGGAGACCATAAACCAATGACCCATGTCCTTACGAGAAGAGGGAAATCTGGACACAGGCGTAGACACTCAGGAAAACATCATATGGAGACCAAAACAGATTGGAATGAGAGATCTACAAGCCAGGGAATCCCAAGCGTTGCTCTCAACCACCAGAAGCTAGGAGGAGGCAAAAAAAAAAAAAAGACTCTTCCCGAAAGCCTTCAGTGAGAGCATGGCCTGCTAATACCTTGATTTCAGGCTTCCAGCCTCCAGAACTGGGAGAGAATCAATTTCTGTTGTTTCATGTCCCCCCGGTTTGTGGGAATTTGTTACAGCAGCTCCAGGAGACAAATACAGCCACCCACCAGCAATAACGGGTAATTCCACTGCCAGAAAAAGCCACCTTACAAAACATGAGCATGCAATTCAAGGGACACAGGTGGCTCATTTTACCTTCACATCTCTGCTGTCATTTGGAGACAGACCTGGATTCTCCTTTTGGCCCTTTCACTTACTGGATGTGTTCACTTAGGAAAACACAGCAAATTCTCTGAGCTTTAGCTTCCCCACCTAGAAAATGGGGCTGACCTAATTTACCTCTGAAGATCATAATAAAGAATCTGCATCGGGTACACAAAGCCACCTTGCGGATTGTGTGGACATAGGGTGGCTAGTAGAATTTACTAGTATCTTGGAAATAGAACTGCCCACACAAAAATCATAGTCATATTGGTCCAAGCAAGGGGAGTAGCAGCCTGCAGATTCAGCCTTCCTTAGACACGTTCTTTGGAAGTCACAAGTAAAGTAACCAGTAAGAAAGATGGAAGACTGTGGTATGGAACCCACACCAGGTGTGCAGCGGGCACGGACCTTGGCTGTGTTGATCCATTGGACTCTGGGGAGGACCCATTCCTGGGTGAGGTGGCCGCATACTGGAGCCCTTCATGGATCCACAATGGATGTCTTCCACAATCCCCTTGTCATGCAGACCATCGATGGGCTGAAACATTCAAAGGACATCAGTTAGATGGCTCTTGAAGGTACAAAATTTCCATCTGGACCTTTTAAGATCCCTTGCTTTTAAAGTCTTCAAAACTGTGGCATAATCGTCAGTTGCTCATATGACAGACATACATTTCTATACCTACACTACTTGTATTACCATATATTACATATATTTTATGGGTGGAGACCAAACAAATAAGACCACACCAACAGGGTCAGCAAAACTATCCGTAAGTTGAAAGTTAAGGCTTTAAACAGTTGGATTTTTTTTTGCAATGTCAAAGGCCTACAAATAAAAATGAAGTCCTGCTCACAAATATGTCATCCTTCCCTACCCTTTTAAGTAAGTCCTGAAACCTGTTGTAGATTGAAGTTAGTCCAAAGTCTGAAGGAAGCCTATTTGAAATGTCTGCGATGATGTTTTTTTTTTTTTTTTTTTTTGGTCATTTTTTTTCATCAGAGAGGAAAGAACTATACGGAAAGTTTCAAAGTCGAAGCCAGAAAGTTCCATGCAGTCGGGAAAAGAGGAAGAGCCAGGGTGGAGCTGAGTACTGCCAGAGAAGGAAGATATGACAGATGAATCCGAACCACAGAGAGAACCCAACTTGAAAATGTTTTAAAGGCAGAGTTTGGGGGAAAAAAAAATGTCAAGATCACAGGGACTCAAACCAGGACGTGAGGCCTCATGCCTAACAAGCACACGATAAAGAGCTATTGAGTTGACATTAATCCAATCCAGAATTGGGCAACGGAGCATGTGTTTGAAAAAAAAAAGGAAAAGTCTATTCCTCCCCAAACTGTAAGAGCAATTTTCAGAACCGCCTGAAAGAAATAGTTCCAGGAGTTTATAGAAACCAAATGACTTCAAGCAAGAAAGTATGAGTGTTTGCAGTTTTACAGAAAGGAAAGTTAATTTCTGCAGAGTCAAAAGCACGCACTTGAAAAGAGGAAAAATTTGCCATAAAGAGGATGTTCAGAAGAAAAATGGGAAGAATTTGATATAAAGAGTGTCTCTGAGTCTGTTAAATAGTAATAATAGGGAGGAAATCAAAGCAACACAAGCAGATGTATTTAGGCCACTTGTTTATTTATTTCCAGTGATGCTGAAAAGCAAAGAGCTGAATCTCAGAGGGAGAAGGAGGAGAAAGACAAGGAATAGAGCTGCCTTGTAAAAGGGGCTCCGAGGAAGTGAAGGCATCTGGTCAGCAGGTGTGAACTCAGGCACTTAACCACGTCCCCGCGCAGGGAATCATCTGAGGCGCTGGGAGGAAGGAAAAGCGGGATGGCACAAAATGCAAACTCTCAGCAAAACAAAAGAAAGCGAAACAAAAAAAGAGTATCAAGGGGGGTGGGTATGAGAAAATGTGACAAAGACACTAGGTCACAAAACAAAAGGGATCAGAAGAGATAATCACCCATAGAAACAACCCAGTGCAAAAATCTACCAGCGACCCAACATTCGGTCATACCTTTGTACCTTCCAAATGCCTAAATAATACTAAAGGTCAGCTAAAATTCTCCTTCACCATTTATCTTTCATTTGGGAGGTGAGACAGCCTCAAATCGTTCTGAAAATATTCAGCCCAGCTGGACTAAGGCCGGCGAGTGACAGATCAGACCTATGATAGCTCCCAAATTAATTTAATACACAAGACAATGTAATGACTTCAGTATGTCTAGATGTTCAGTATGTCTCTTCAAGAATATGATACGGAAAATAAGCAGCTTTACTTCTTTAGATACATGACAAGTTAAAAATGTGTTTAAAACAAAAACAAAAACAAACCTCAAAAGCAGAGAGAGAACATGGGGATACGATGGGGGGGGGGGTATCCAGGACACATTGTTGAAAGGAAAGACGAAGCTTCAGAGTAATTAACAGTGATGACATGATTGTATTATGGTAAAAGGAAAGCAAAACAAAAAAAATCAGACCTGTATGATATGCCTACTTGGGCTTACACAGGACTTTTTACTGAACAGGGAGAAACGTGAGGTTTAAAAAGCAAGCACAAAGCTGTTACATGGGGTGAGGCCAGGATTAACTGTTTCTTTACCTCAGTACAGTTTTACTTTTCAAAATAAGTATATATTACTTTCCTGATTTGAAAATCATCAAATAACAAAATTTGTAAAAAAAAAAAAAAAAAAAAAAAAAAGAAAGAAAGGAAAGGAAAGGAAAGGAAAGAAAATTAAAGAAAAAGCATCTTCCCCTCTGGGTTCCAATGCCCTACCTTAAAACTGACCTACAGTCCTATAGGATTAGAGGAAAGACTTGTTCTTTTTTGATATAATCTTTCTGTTTTAAACCAAGATCTTCCACGGTTTGCCTACTTAATACCAAGAGGCAGCCCCACCACCCCGTCCACCTGTGACGTCGTCCGAAAGCAATAGAAAACCTCTACTTGTCTTATCAGGTATGACCCTCAGGTCACGTGTGGTGTGGTCTCACTGAGTTTCACTGGCTACTTACTCCCTTTTAAAGCAAACTGTCACAGGACCTGGCTGGCTTTCTCAAGAGCCAATTCTTTCTTCTTCGCATCTCCTTTGAAAGGCCTAACGCCAAGTTGTACTGATAGGATCATTCCTACAGCAACAATCCAAGCCTCATAAATAGAAGATTATTATGACCTCAGTCCAAAAACAGACAAATGGACTTGCGCTCTGCAAAATCCCAGCCCTCTTCCAAAGTCAGAAAAAAGCCACTTGACCGAGGGGATAGCAAAGTGCATTTTAGGGAGTCCCTGGAAACTATTTCATTTCAATAAAGCCTTAAAAAAAAATGATGACTCGTTTTCTTTCTACTCTGTGGGATCTATTTTTTTAAACAAATATCAACATTCTTAGGGAAGAATAAATTTCATCCGTTCATGGATGATATGTTGTTTTACATATACAGTTGGAAAAAAATCAAGACTTATGTGTGAATACACTTACTCACCAGGCCCACAGCCCACAACCCACAAATCACAGCATCTAATTGTCAGAACTGCAAATCCTATCTAGTCTTGTTCAAAAAGCCAAGATCTGATCTTCCTGTACAACATCTGTAACAATAACAGAGCCTCAGAACGTATGTTTTTAATAACATACAAGATAAGACAAAGACCTCGCTTGATTCTCTTATTAACAAGAGTAGGGGGGGAAAAAGAGGGGGAGGGGGTTATCAGGGATTTTAGCCATCCATGACTCAGAAGACGAGAGTGAACAAGAAAATAAACTCTTACCTTATGCATTTGGTGCACGCCTTCCTGCGGGAAGTCGGCAGATCCCATTGTTGGCATAGGGTGCGAGACACTGGGAGGTCCAGGGCTCGGCCCCATCATACTGTGCACCGAACCCGGCGATGGCCCGGGTCCTGGACTAGGTCCAAGAATGGGTCCAGGCGAGGGTCCGGGCCCCGGCGAAGGCCCTGGGTGGGGCATCGCGCCAGGGTCTGTGGGCGTGGACATCTACCACTCCTGTCTCTGCCAGTCAGTAGAGGGATACTGAGTTGGAAGGAAGAAAAGAGAAAGGAATGTCTTAAACATGATGTTAAGATCAGAATGAAACAGTTGTTAGTCTTTCATGGTGCCATTTCTGTAACAAACATCAAACAGAACTGCCCTGTCTCGTCCAGATGTTTGAGGGAGCGTGCTATATATCCATCTGCCCTAGTCTTTATGAAGACCACTTGTTTAAAAGAAAAAAAAAACACTCTAAATGAATCCCCAGAAGGATATAAATCATCCAAGATACAAAAAAAGGCCCACTGGAGAAACTCAAATTTAACACATAAGCAGAATTCTAAACAAGTTTGAAATTTATTACTGAAGTCAACAGATGCTCTCCATTACTTACTGGCTTGGGCACCTTACAAGTCATTAACCCCCCAAAGCCATTAAAACATAAAACCCCTGAAAAAGTATCCAACCAAGACACGTTTTCCTAAGTAAATGAGCGTCGGAAACTTCACAGAAAATTCTAGACAGTTAAAAGGGGGAAAGAGGTACAATTTCAGAAACTGAGAAGGAAAGAGAATTACCCATTGTGGGAACAGCAGAGGCTGTGGGACGTGGGACTCAAACAAACAGGGGTCCAAATAGCCACACACAACAACCACTGGCTGAGACTGAAATGCAGTGTTGGTTAAGTATATCAGCTCCGGGCCCCACGCAGTAAGCAGCACCTCCCCTCCCCATGCAGCACTGTGTTCCCCACCGTCTCCACTGTACCGCCAGTGATCAGAAGAAATGGTTTGTTTATTTATTTTTTTCAAGATTTTATTTATTTGACACAGAGAGAGTGAGCACAAGCAGGGGGAGCAGCAGAGGGAGAGGGCGAAGCAGGCTCCCAGCTGAGCAGGGAGCCCGATACGGGGCTGGATCCCAGGACCCTGGGATCATGACCTGAGCCGAAGGCAGACGCTTCACCGACTGAGCCACCCAGGCGCCCCAGAAGAAACAGTTTCAAGTGTGGTCCTCCTGCCGGCTCATGAACTGAAGACCACTTGGAGAGCTGAGGCCAGGATTCATCCAAGGCTTCTCTGTGGTCCAGGACCCCCAAGAGAAGTCAGCCGTGACTACCGGATCGGGCCCAGCACGGACAAGGCGAGAAAATCCCAGTGCTCTGATTTCGGGAAAGCTGTGTTCCATCACCCACACTCCAAGACTTCTTGGCATCCCCTCCCCTCGGGAACCGCCTCATGGTGGGGGTATGCCTGCATCTTGGACATGAGCCCAAACGAGCAAATAAGCCATTTCCCAGACTCGCATCAATGACAGCTGAATAACGCTAGTGACAGTTAAGTGTGACACCAGACCTTATGTCATCGGGGGCCACACACACCTGTACACACAAAAACTTCTCTGCTGTCAACTTCCCAAAACACAGAATGAGACCCCCTTGGTGATTTGCTTACCCACTATTTAGTGACAGGGCTGGGACTTAATCACAGGGGTCTCACCCAGCCACTCACAGCCAGGGTCTTTCCACAGGGAGATGAGGTTACAGCAGAAACACAAAAAACCCACATTAGTTCCATTCTTAGCCACCTGCTCTCCCCTCTTGCTGAGTCTCTAGAAGGTGGGGGCCTTGAGGGCAGGGCTCTTGCTCTTCTTCACTCCTCTGTGTCCCCGGGACCTCCAGCCCGTGTGGAGTAAGGGCTCAAAAAAAAAAAAAAAAAAAAAAAAGATCTGAATGAACTGCCCACGAATTCCAAGGGCAAACTATTAATAGCGTCCGTTATTTTATAAATAAAAAATTAGAGAGTAATCCGTGCCTGAGCTATGTTCACATAAAGAAATCTAAGAAGGGTAGGCAAGAATTTAGGCCATTCTGATAAATGAATTCGGGCTAAAACGGGAAGCAATGAAAGGCTACGTTGGAGCGATTATAACACAGTGTTTTGCTGATACAAGACAGCACTCAGAGAACCCAGTTGAAGTGGTTTCTAAAACAACAGGGAAGCTTCAAGGGTGAATTATAGCCTTGAATTCACTAGAGAGCCAAATGTTATTATTTATTCTTTGTGATTAACAAAGCAGGCAGAAGTAACTTTTTTTTAATTTATTTTTTATTTTTTTTTTTTTTGGCGTGCCACCCCCTCACAATCAGGCTCGTTCAGTTAGCGTCTTAAATTTAGGAAGCTGATGTCAATTCAGGGGTACTACAAGTTATAATGTTCTCTCATGAATATCAGCAAACTAATACACCCCTTTATTTTTTAGTGAATAAAAGGAAATTGCTTACTTCCTGTTATGGTTTACCTTGAAATGGGCTTCAATAGCTCTTCCGGTAACCTACCACCAGTCTGAACAATGAAGATACAAACACTCAGCCTGGCAGTCCCCACTTGCCACATTTTCTATTTTAACGTATATTATCCCATAATCCTCCCTCGTGCCTATGGGATCATTTTCATGGGGGAATCTGGCAGAATGCAGTGATTACTTGTATGCTATCCCATAAAAATGCTCCTCATTTTTAGTTAGAGGCAACTCCTAAAAAGCTTCTTAAAGGGGAAAACAGACGAGAGGGGGAATGGAAAAGTACTGGCTACTTCAGGGGAATGTGAACACAGGGGCGAGTGGTGGAGGACACTCCTTAGTATGAAGAGAACCGTCCGATGCATGGGCCTAACGCGTATGTCCATGAAGCAGCACCAATTAACGAAAGAAAGTAGCTCAGAGAAACCGCCAAGTGTAACAGAGGAGCCTCGAGCCCAGCTAACGAAGGGCAGGAATCTGGAGGATCATCCAACTCGGGCATGGGATACTCTGGCTGGTCTGACCGGGGGTCCAGAGACTTGGGCTCCGCCTGGTCTTCTTGTCCCGGGACCACCACCAACCCTGGGGCCTCGGGGCAGAATGCTTTTCCTCCGTAGAGCCTTTGTGGTTCTTCTGGGCTTGAGGAAAGAGTATCTCCAGGCTTCCCCCACCTGTGCACCCGGGACTCAAAGCATCTCCAGGACTTGCTCCAATGCTGCGCGCAGTGGGGTTCGGGGTGGGGCAGAATCTGGGCTGTCCCGGGATTCACGCCTCGCCACCAGCACCCAGGAAGACTGAAGAGGAGTGACTCTCGAAGAGGAGGTCGCAGCCCTGGTCTCTTTGCCCTCCCCCTGCATTTCTGCTGGCAGCTTCATCGCACAGCTCGAGGACATACCCAGCCTTTCCCACTGCGTAAAGCAACTTGGCCGATGCAAATTACAAAGCGGCTCAGCTGTCAAGCAGAGGCGCGGGGCATTACTAAGTTAGCGTGGTTGAGGTTTAAAGTCCAGTGTTGGCCAACTCAGCTTCTCCTTCACCAACCACACCGGGTGTCCTAGGAATCAAACCCTTTTCTTCCTCCTTCAAAGCACTGATGCAGACAGGCAGGGATGGGGGTGGGTACAGTGGGGACCCGGGAGGAGACAGCTCAGATCACCAGGGCAGAGTAGGCGCAGTAGGTCTCTGCACAAGGTAACACTCAAAATCTGTGTTTCTTTTGTGTTGGGAGGTAGAGTGGGGAGAGTTATACACTGTCACAGATGAGCATGGCCTGTTCGACAGGAATGTGGCTGAGAAAATGAAGGAAACGTGTCTGGGGTGGGAGGACAGGGGAGTAAAGCACCGCGACCCCCCCCCCATGCACGGCCCTGTGAGTCCCCGTCCTCCCGTAATGCACCCCCAGAGGGCTGGCCGCTGTGTTCTCGGCCAAGGCATTTTCAGCAGCACACTCTTTGTCTTTTTCTGCGTCTTAACCCGGCCTTTACAACTGGGGAATGTTGTGTTTTTAAAAATAAAAGTTGTTGGAGCTTCCCACAGCTGCAACCACCCCAGACACCTTCCTCCTTCCTTCTTCCCTTGGCTGAACAAGCCCCAGCACACCCATCAGCATATTAAATAGGAGTTCAACTTCCGGAATTGGAAGGGTCGCCAGTCTAACCACGACAACCGCAACCAAACATACACCTGTTCCTATCCTACTGCGACCGGTTGGAACACCACTGACCCCCGCCGTGCGGGAATATTTAAACACACCCACATGGGCTTCACAGTCATTGGAGCCACCCGAGTTGAGGACACATTTGGTCCCATGCCCGTGTAAAAGGTGAGGGCAGGAAGGAAGGGACCACACAGTTGGCCCGAAGTCACGTCTGTCCGCGGAACTTCGCGTCTCTTGCCCCAGCCCAGTGCTGAGCCACTGCACCCAGGGGGCAAGGCCGGCCACCAGGCAGGAGGGCTTTCACTCCAGCTGGAGACCCACCATGCGCAGGAACCAGGAGCGCAAAGAGAAGGGCGTAGAGGCCAAGTTGGAAACGATGGGAGGGAGATTCTGCCAGGCTTAGGCTCTGGCTGTGGTGCTAGATCAACCTATGAAGGGACAGAGAAGTAAAGAGAAGCCCCGCAGACAGTAGGAGGTGGACATGACATCATGGACGAAGGTCGGTGAAGTCTAACCAAACACCCAGAGGGCCCCTTTTACTTATCTGTTCCCAGCTGTCCTGAATCTCCACAAGGGACTGGGCACGAGGCAGGTAGGGTGCACAGAAAGGCCCCGAGGGCGCACCCCAAGGCTCTGCAAGTCTGAGAGGGAAATGGGACCTTTCCATAAATAGACTGGGGGCAGGGAGAACACATGGAAGGTCCTGGAAGACAAGGAGGGCTACAGCTGAGGAGGACCGGGGAGACTGCTTGCAGCCTGCAGGGTGGAAGAAGGAAGAGGGAGTGCGGGGAGGCTTCCTGGAGAAGGAGGCCTTTCAGCTAGGCCTCCAAGAAAAAAACATAAATAAAACCAACCAACCAACCAAACAAATACACAGATGTATGTCTCCCAGACACTTTTGTTTTCTAGTCCCAGGAAGGGCTTTGGGGGAAACACAACCACCCCGACGAGGCAGTACCTAACTCTTCACCAAACGTGGCGAGGAAGCATGGGCAAATCCTGGCTTTTCCTCACATCTTTATCACCGCTGGACTTACAGAAAGACTGGGGTACGGGCCAAAGGTGAACATTAGAAATACACATTAGGCCCCTCGCGCATCCCCGGGAATAGCTCTGTCTTTTTAAAGTTTTCTGGCTGGTGCGGGAGAACTGCAAGGCTCAGGAGATAGTTAAGATAAGGGCTCTTTTTATGTCTGTTTGCTGATTCAGAACATCTCCTGACCTGAAGGGCTTCTCGCTTTCTGTGTAGCTGTCTGTATAAAGGAATTGATAATTCCCCTACAAGAAGTAGCAACATCTCTCCAACGGGAACAGGAGCACTGCTATTCTTAATGGGGGGGGTGGGGCGCGGGCACGAACAGCAGTGAAGATAAAGGAAATAAATCTACCAGAAGTTTCTTTTTCAGAGGCCAAGGTTGCCTGGATGGACGGTGAAACATTACCAAAAGCCCTCCCACTTCTCGGTCTGGGACATGCAACTTTAAACAGGGCGCACCGTGATTTGTGCCACAGGGAAAAACCACGCCGCTCTTAAAAGTTCAACGTGACACGTCACCGGACCTGAAACTCTAGAAAAGCCTGGAAAACATTTTCCTCCTAGTGCTTCCTGTCAGTTTCCCATTCAAAGTCAAGTAGGTTTTAAAAAGGAGCTGGATTAAAAAATGGTGCTCTGTTTGTCCGGCTTCTGTGAACGTTTCCGCCATATGGTCAAGGAAACATTACGCTGTTAGCTGCTGCCCTGCCTTTAAATAACCTGCCCTGGGACTGTCCTTGCCCAGAGTCAGACCAAGGCTCGGGGGCAGCTCTGTGCGGGACAAAAGAGAACACAAACATTGCAGCAGCTAATTCCTTCCCCCGCCATCCCCCGGGGATACTCAGGGACCTGGCACTTAGCATCATCACCCTGCAGAGATGGTGGGTTGCCTTCTTACAAGAGCCTACCCTGTGATACAATTCCAGGACCTCCCTTATGAGGACAGCCAACGTTTCCATCAAGGAAAAGGTCTTTGGAGGAGGGGGTCTACAAGAAAACCCAGAGTACCAGAAGTCCCTCAACAAAAAAACACTAGGGCAGAGCATCCTTCTAACACAGGACTCACGTCCGTCGGTACTTATCAAAGTTATCACGGATCACTATCACTTCCAACATTTAGTTGAACCTAAACTGCGAGGCAATTGGCTAAAACCAAACCATGCCAATCAAACCAACAAAAGCTAGTTTCAGGGCACGCCCCCCTGACGTATACTGTCTTGTGTCCATTTACACATACAACCCTTCTTCCTAGGTTCTCTTAGGCCCCTTTACAAGGCAACCTCATTTGGGATGCTGATAAGAACCAAGATAGCTACTTCCTTCGCCGTCTGCTAAGATAATTGTATTTACACATTAAACATATGAGTCTGAAATACATATTTTAAAAACTCCTCTGGCTGAGATGGCACGCTACGACTTCACAGTAAATCTCAACCCTTCTTTGCTGAATGAACCCCAGGTATATGACGGATGGGTTTTGATATGCCCCACTTGTCCGGGCTTCCACAGTAGCCACAGAAGTTCAAGCAGGAACCCTTCAAGTTCACTGCAATTAAAGTAGATAATGGCCATTTACATGCTAACATGCCCTTTAAAAAAATCACCACCATAGTTCATTTGAGCTCTTCAAGTTTCGAGTTCTTCATCTACAAACTAGGCAAAATCTTCGCCAGCTACAACTGCAATCCTGATATGAATCAAGTAAAATATCACATCTGAAGACACCTTGTGAGCTATAGCGTAAAAATGTACATTGCCTGGAGGATCCTTTCCATGGCTTCAATACCCACCCTGGACTCGAATCCACAGATTAATCTAAACTATTTTTGCTCATGAACTCCCTCATTCAAAACTTCTGAGACGAGCCTCTAATACGCACTGGATAAAATATTCATGCATTAGACATGAAAGACATCAAGTCTTTCTACCATGGCCAACGTTGTCTTCCGCAAATTCTCCCCAACTAGAACCTCTTCCCTGAGCCACCAGGTCAAATGTCTTCTCATGGACTCTTCAGACCGGTCCCCATGATCTCTGGATTTTCTTCTGATGATCAGCACCCCTGCCCTCCTCTGGCCACGAGGCTACCCCACGGACCCGTGACAGCTCACCCTGACCACTCCCTCCATCACGAGGCCCGTGCAGTTTGCCATTTGCTCAGGTATATTCTATAAAACACAAATTCTCAATTGTACATTGTTTTTTTAAAGAGTTATAGGCTTTGCTTAATTGCATTTTAGCACATGTATGAATACAGCGTACGGCGGCCATGGACAGAGGTGGTGCAGATACTACAAAGGTGAACACATGCCCACTTCAAAAGCACTGGGGGAAGAGGGGAGAGGGCTTTCCTCCTGTACATTCAATTTCCAAGTTCAGTGACCTATCTTTCAGTGGGATGGTAACAACTGAAATACACAACATCAAGTAGGTGAAGAAATATGTAATCATCCTAAATAAGAAAAACACAAACACAAACTGATAGAGAATTTCTCTTGGACTACTGTGAACCTACAAAACAATATATCCTGATCTTTTTTGGTCAGATATGTGTTTTCTATTTTTAAGTAATGTAAATTTCCAAATTGTGAATTCAGTTCTTTAAAAAAGGGAGGAAGGGGGAGTTATAAATATATTTAATGGTTTTTAAACTTCAAACTTATTTCAACTCCTAGAGGTTCCACTCGACAATTCACAAAAGGGTCAGCCCATATTTAGATTAGATCGGTTTCTAAAAAGTTTCTGAAATATTAGTGCTTGCATAGCCGTAGATAACATCTTGGTGTAAGACCGATGCCTAAGTTGATGCTTACATGCCTGAAAATACAATAGAATATTGCGATTTTTAAAGGTTTTACATGATACAGGCATACAGCTTGATTATAACTGTATGAATGTTCTGGAAGTCTTACATAACGAAAAAACTATCACAATTCACAGCTTCAATTACATAATAATGTGTTATAAATCCAGAAGTCCAGAAGGGCAGCACTTATGTCAATATTTCAGTCAAAATCCTGTATTCCATATCTAAACCATCATTCCAAATGAGTGAATTAATGATTTATTCACTCATAATTAAAATTAAATGGTGCTTCTATCCAACATCCTAAAGACCCAGCTAGGTGGCTCCTGAATTTCATCAGCTCTATTATATGTTTTGCTAAGGTATAATTATTCAAGCATCTTTGTATCTTTAAAACCTGTATTACTTAAAGTCTCTAATGTATCCTGAATACTTTCAAGGAAAAGTGCTATATTAACATGAGAAAAAAAATCATAATAAGCAGTAATGAGGTCTTAAAGTTTTCCAAACCCACGTTGCAAGATCCCATTTAACTTGCTGATAAATAATCTCAAAATAAATATGCTGTCTTTCATAACGATTGTGGCAGAACTAAGTTTTAGACTTCTGTATTCCCTGGTAAATATAAAGTCATGACTTCCTATGTAGAAAAAACATCTCAGGCCTTCCTAAATACTCTACCAAATAACTTTTACCACCATCCGGATCTTCTGCTCCCAACTACTTAGGGAATGACCCAAGACTTTTTCAAATGGCTAGAGATTAAAGTCCCATAATGCAAACTCTTACCAAGATGACAGAAAAGTCAACATCCTCTGTTGGTCTAAACCAATCCACAGAACACATTTAAGAACAAGGAGTGATTCAGAAGATCATTCTTTCACATAAAGCGACAAGAGAAAAATCACAAGTAGCTCCTATATTCCCATTAGGGAAATTTTCTCATCTGTTCCCCAGAAATACTGCAGAAGAGACAAGTGACTCACTTATAGGGAGTTCTCCAAGTCCACTCATGTCTCCAAGTCCACTCATGTCTCCAAGTCCACTCATGTTAAGCAACAAATTGTCCGTGACTCCCCTTGAAATCATCTTGACCACAAACAGTGGGAACCAGAACTTGTGCTGGTTGAAATCAGGTCCTGTCAACACTCGCTCCATAGGGCCAGCACTGACACACACTGCCCGGCATTATAGTTGTGATAATTCAGTTGTTCTCATGGCAGCATGTCAAGATGTTACAAATCATGATTTATTATTTCTCTGGAGTATCAAAAAGCTGCTGACCTAGGGGAGTTTGACAAAGGCCTTGTTTACAAAGGAAGACTTCTAAAGAAAAAAAAAAAGGAAAAAGCCACCAAAACACTGGAGGACACCACCACTTTTATAGCTTATGAAAGTTTTTTCTTTTCTGATCTTGCTCTAATACATAATAAGCCTTTAAAATGAAATGTCAAAATATTATAGTAATATAAGGGGCGTCACAATGGTCTCCTAGAGAGAATGGAATACGCTTTTACACTGGCCTGTAAATGTCTTATCCTAATCAAAGACAGAAAGTTTTGAATAATTATTTGCCAAAGTGTCACTTTCCAGTTATACTGTCAGAAATATCTTAAAGAGAATTCAAGCATTAGTGATAAAATACAAGCAGGGGCACTTTTTCTTTCCTTTTTTTTTTTTTTTTTTTTGGTCAATTCCAAGCCTCAGGTGTTGGTCAAAGCACCTTTCAAGAAAACTTGACAAGAAATGCTCAAAAACCACTTTAAAACCGAACAAAAGAAAAGATCTAAAGCTGCTTTGAACACACTCTTGCGGTGAATTTTTTCTTAAGACGCCACAGTGCAGCTAGTCCCGGAGCTGGGATGTCACTGCTGTCACTCATAAGAGAAAGGCTGCATTGAAGGGGGCACTCGCGCACCTCTGACCATTCTTCAAGGATTCTGATACCCCAAACTCCTAATTTATTTTCACTATGTTCTTTACCCACAAGACACCTCTGCTTAATGCCTCCAATCAGGTAAATGGACCCCCGTCTCCAGGTTTGGATTTTTTCCTTAGTCCACTGGAAGAAATATCTTGGGTACCTAACAGGTATCTCCAAATCCCTTCTTCCCAGTGGCAAACATTTGAGCCGTCAAGGAGCTTTAAAAAAAAAAAAAAAAAGTCCAGGAGAATAAAAGCGCAATTAGATCCTTAACAGAGAAAGTGTGTCTGGATTTGCATAACAATGCACCAACTTGGATTCAAACCTGCCACACCTCTTTGCACTTAACCAGTGTGCTCAAAGTCGGCTGGATGCCTACCAAGTCTAGTGTTGGCAAACAAGCCTGGGGCAGTGGCCCCCCAAGTAACCGATGGAAAATATTACCGAAATATTTGAATGTGCACATCTAAGTGTCTACACATACACATAATATTGGGTATGGCTTTTATTTTAGTCCAGCTCTCAGGGCCGTCTGAGTCTTAGATGGTTAGACAGAAATTCTCTGCCACTCCACACGCCAGCAACAATCTTTCTGTTCATACAAGCATCCTGCTCCTAGGAGCATGGCACAACCAGGTGTAAATAAAAAAGTCCTTTGCAATGAGAGTTTAAAATTTAACTCTGCTATTCATGACGCACAGACGTTAAAAATAACCACTCCATGCAGGAGACAAACGTGTGTCTTTAATGCCTCCCTTAGGCTCTAACATTACACGTATTTAGGAATACAGTCTATCTAATGACCAGGAGACAATGATGACACCTCTCCATAAAATATTAACCCCGGTCGCTTTGTTGTTTCAAAAGCACCAACGTCCATCAGATCGGGGAGGAAGGATAAAAGGCGAAACCTTGCAAAACTCTCCCAGAAGTTATATAAACAAAGGAGGGGAGAAGCCCAGTGTGGGCTTTGCACCCATGTGCTACTAAAATTACATAACACCCGGCGCAGACATTAGAGAAGGAATGGATTCTGCACACCCCCCCCCACTTTCCTCGACTCCCCAAGCCCGTCTCCTTCTCTTAAAAAATCCTAATGCCTGGCAAGACCAAATGGACGACTTGGAATATTTATTTTATTGCTGGAGTAAATCCTGCGAGAGTTAGAGGCACGTTTAGGCCCGAAGTTTTGAATGTGCAATAGCTCCAGGGCGCAGCGACTCCACTCTCCGGACCCGGAGGAGAAAGAACTGACAAGCGACAGCAACCAGCAAGGCCTTCTCCTTTCCCCTCGCGGTGCTTCCCGCTGGAAAGTTTTCCACGCGATCGATCGGAGGGCGAGGAGCCCGCTTCCCCCGCCTGCCTGACTTTGCAGGAAAGGCGAGCCGGGAGACCGGAGGGGGCCGGCAGCGAGAGAGCCGGAAAGCTCCGCACTCAGCGGGCGGCGCCGGCGCAGGCTCCTTACCTGGGGGACGCGGAACAAAAAGAGGCGCGGGGCTCGCCGAGCCTGTGGCGGCGGCGCGGCCGGCTGTCGGAGCGGGTCTCCCCACCCGAGCCCTAGGCCCGCGCCCGAGCCCGCGGCCCGGCCCCCGCCGCCGCCGCCGCTTCCTCCCTCGCGCGCGTCATGTCACGGCGATCAAACATGTCTGTGTGCGCTTCGCTGCTGTGACTTCCTGATTCTCTGCCGCTCGCGCGCGCACTCACACTCACACTCACAGCCACACGCACACGCCACCCCCACCGGCCCCCGCCACCAAAACCTCGCCTGGTCCTCCCCGGGCTCCCGGCGGCTGCCGGCGCCTCTGCTCGCGTCGCGCTGGCCCCGGCGCGCACAACACACACTCACACTCACGCGCAGACACACTCGCGCCGGCCCCGAGGCGCGGAGACGCGAGCCGCGGGAGCTCGCCGCCCCCTCCCACCCCCCTCCCTACTTAGCCGCCCTGCCAAACTTTTTTTTTTTTTTTCCCCTGCCTGATCCACGTCCAACTTCCCTCCACCCCCACCCCCCACCCCCAGCAGTCCGGCCTGCCCCGCGCTCACCAGGATCCGCCGCAAGCTGCAACCCGGATAAAAATAATAATGCAATCCAGGCGGCGGAGGCAGGGGCGAGCGCGAAGACACTGGCAGGAGGCGATTTCCCCGCGTGTACCGGAAACCGGCCGAGTGCCGGGACTAGGGCACGGGTGTCCCCTGGAGCCCGCACTGCTGCGCCTCGCCCCGCGCGGTGCAACTGCGCCCAGGCTGCGAGGCCTGGTGCGGGGCACCCGGAGGACCCGGCTCGGTGTGCGCCCGCAGCCGGAGGGCGCCTAGGGACTGGCACGCCGGACCGGTTATTTGGGGAAGTGCATCGCGACACCTTTGCAGATGGCATGGCCCTGTTTTGCAACGCAAACGGGAGGAGGGAAGACGGCCGGATGGAGGGGGAGAGCAGAGGAAGGGGTAAATCAGGTTGGGATGGGAATAAAGCAAACTCGAAAGCAGGGAGCGAGAAGGAAGGGGTGCGTGTCATCGTTGGGAGGAGGCTCCCACCCGGTCTCCCCGCCTCCCGCCCTGGCACCCCCCCCCCCCCTTCCCCCGCCCGCTCCCGCTCCCCCCCCCCCCCCCAGCAGCCCTTCCCCTTCTCAGGCGAACGCCACCACTGCTGCCCTGGTGCGCGCGGGTCCTGTTTGTGACAGTCAGGCAGAGAGGATTATCCGGATCATGGCCTCCCGGCCCGCAGCCACGGTGGCTCTCCCGGGCCCCTGCGAGCCCCTAGCACCCGGACGATCGCGGGCGACCCACGCCCGAGGTTCCCGCGGCTCAAGCTGGGGGAAGACGCCAAGCAAAAGAAAACAAACCCCGGGGGGTGGGGGAGAGCAGGGTAACTGAGCCCGGCGGGCACCTCCGACCTCTTTCTTTGGGGCCTCCTCCCTCCCTCCCGGCAGTGCGGCCCGGGCCGGACACCCCGAACTTCAACACCCGAGTCCGCGCGGCCGCCAGGTACCAGAGGCAGCGACGTCCGCAGAGCCCCGGGCGCAGCGCCCCGGTAACCCCTTTGCCTAAAGGCCTGCCTACCGGTCAGCGTCCTCATCCCCGCCCGAGGGAACGCGCAAAGTGGAGGTGACACCTCCGATCCGGCACGCACCGGCCCCGCGGCGGTGGCTGCCGCCTCTACGGCGCGCCAGCTCCGGCTTCTCCCGCCGCGATCCGCTCGCGTCTCGGCAACGGGAGCCCTTTAAACAAGTCCCCGGGAAGCGGGTGGCAGCCGCGTTCGTTGGCGCCCGGCCGCCGGCCCGGGCTCGTCGCCCTCCTCTCCCGCTCCCCTTCCAACTCTTCCGGGGAGGACTGCTCGGGGTGAACTGTCGCCTTCCCCCGCTCCACCGCCCCCCTCCCCCAGCTTTAAGGGGATGGGGGGATTGCAACCTTGCCGAGTGTGTGTGTGTGTGTGTGTGTGTGTGTGTGTGTGTGTGTGTGTGTGTGTGTGTGTGTGTGTGTGTGTGTGTGTGTTGCAACCTTGAGTTGGCAGCGCATCGCTGACTGCCTACCTAGGGTCAAGGCTGTGGTTTGTTGGGATTCCCCCCGCCTCTCGCCTCCCCGAAGTAGTAATTATTACTGTTATTATTAGAACAGCAAGGTTCGGTTGAAACTTTCCCGTTTCTTCCACGGCCGCCCGGGAGCTGTCGTTAGAGCATTCCACCTGAGGCCCGCGGGGAGGAGGCGGGCTTTTCTTTTTGTTGTTGTTGTGGCGGTTGGCCCGCCTGTTTGTTTTGGTCTCCGTGCATGCACAATAAATAATAATTAGGATAATAATGAATAATCCCCGGCGAAGGCGGCGCGGTGCCGGAGGGGTTTGTGCGGCGGCTGCAGCCGGGAGGCCGGAGGGAGGGGAAAGAGGAGAAAGGAGTTGTAAGTTATATTTACCTTGCTCGCGAGGAGTGTGCTGGCTGAATCTCTTCCCTCTCTGAGTCACCCAGAGTACAGAAACAGAGGGAGAGAGGACTAGATTATGAATATGACTTCATTGATGACAGCCATCCCCTCCTCTTCCTAAACTCGGGCTCCGCCCCGCGTCCCACCCTCGCCGCCTCCACGGGCGCCGGAAGACGCGCCGCAGTTGGCCCCGCGCGCCGCTCCTCCCTGCCCGCCCGGGCGCGGGTTGGCGGGACGCGCCTGTCACTCGCCCCGCTCAGCGACTCCGGGAGCTCGGGGGAAGGAGAGGGCGGTGTGCAAGAATGTGGATCGAGACAGCTCTACTGTATGCGTGGATCCGTGTGTGTCTGCGAGGCGCCGGCTCTCGGGCCGTGCTCGTGCCTGGAGCAGAGAAACTGCGCAGGACGCAGAGAGCCCCAAGCCCTGGAGGAGTTAGGCGCCCGTTATCCCTCTCCAGGCCGTCGTCCTGCGGGGGGCGCTGCCGGGCTCCCCCGGGGAGGCTGGGGAAGCAGAGGAGGCACAGCGAGAGGGAGGGCAGCCGTAGTAATAGCGCGTAGTAGTTTGGGGGTATGTGGAGAAGGTGCTGGAATTTAACGGTGCCTCTGCCTGCCACAGCGAGCCTGCAGAGGGAAAGGGAGGGGACAGGGGGAGGGCTCCGAGTGGCACCAAAACTGTTCGTGGCACGGTGTTGACCATGAAAGAAGAAACAGGCATTGTCGTGCCAGCTGAAACTTTTTCTCCCCACCCCCGCCCCCCACCCACCGCGCAAGGTTGTTATTATAAATCTGTCCCTTTTTCCTCCCCGGTAAAAAGGGAGGCGGGCACAAAGAACATTCCTGCCAAATCTGTCTCTTTTCTAAAGGACGGCAAGCTTCCAAATGCCAATGAGGGAAAAACAGCTGAGAGGCTGAATGCCTTGTAAATAAATAAGCCCACCCTAACCCCTCTGTTTACTTTGTGGACCAGATACGGCGCTTGAAGCTTCCCTCACCTGTCATCTTGGAGTAAAATATATACGAAAATATGGGAAAACAACCCCATGGGGGGCGGGGTGAGCGGGTTAGGGCACAGCTGAAGCATGGAATCTGCTTTTGATTTAAGAAGGGGAATAAATCTCTTATCCTGTACAGTCCATAGGCTCTTCTCTCCCACCTCGCATTTAAGACCGATTAAGGCTACACACAGTAGACTGCAGGCACTTGGCAGTTTTGAGACCTCTTGTTCCAATTCTCCTTGAGATACAGTTCTTTGGCTGGCGGAATAGGTCAGTGTTTGCTGAGACAATTTTATTTTTAGTTTTATGAAGTGTGAAAGAATGTTAGGAGATTTTAAATCAGGGGCCTATTATTTCAGACTCAGATTAATGTAAGTGCTTGACTCTTAAAATTAAAACTGTTCCTATATGGTAGTGTTATGAAAAGAATGATGTATCCCTTATTTTGTAATGTAATGGCTTCAATTAGTCATTCAAAGTACGCTGTGACTATTTGGTTGAGGATTTTCCCCCTAGAGTAAAATCCTATTTTTAAGACCATTTTGCTGTTGCAAAATTGACTCTTTGAGCAACGGGGTCTGAAATGCAGTTCTAGGATGCTTGGAACTAGGCACTGAAGAAGTTGAAGGCAAGAAGCAATGGAAAGTGCATCCAGTGCTGCATAGGACCATGGAATGGCAAAAACTGTTTATGTGGCTGGTCCACTGCTAGGGGAAGTAGAGTTTGCAAGTTTGCAAGGGCACCAAGTTCAGGCGGTTAGGAGTGTCAATGCCAGCCACCCCGTAGTTTCTAAGGCTTTGTTACTTGCTTCATAACTTCAGTGTTATAATTTCCTGTCTATCCCAAAGTGAACCTCAGGACAACAAAAGAAAATGCATAGAAGAGAAGTAGAATATAGTATGCCCTGAAGAATCAGCTGTAAGAAATTGTTTTTCTGCCTGAGGATATGCCAGGATAACTTTTCCCTGGAAAATAAACTGTGAGAAACCTTAAAATTAGTAATGTAGTAAAAGTATAACATCTAACTGCCTCATAAATTGCAACTAATAATATAGCCAGATAACCTAGTTGTCCGTAAAAGGGCCGTCACCTAATGGCAATGCTTATTACATTAGCTAATATTAGGTTTTAATTTTTTTTTCAGGCCCAATTTGTTTCTCTGGCATGCCAACCTCACACCTTTCTGTTGTTGTGCATAAGTACCTTTGATCCGTTTACGGTTCCACCTTTACCTGCCATGCCAAATTTCAAAGAGAGAACAATCAGTAAGACACTGAAGGAGGAGAAGGGCCATTCCTCCTGGTGTTTTGTCAGAGGAAGAGTAGAGAAGAAAACACTCGCTTTGCTACATGTGTATATTCTTTGGCTCACATATAATTTTGATGCAGTACTTGGAGGGATCGGTATCAATGCATTATATGCTCAGCTATGGGAATTGAAAAATAAAATCTATCTCTGGGAGCAGAGATTAAATATAGATATCGCATCTCCTTTTCCCTTCGTATTGGTCTAAGAAAGCACCACCTTCTCCCTTCAAGTCTTCTCTCTGAAGAATCGTCTCATTTGTAGCTTGCACTGCAGCAAGTAGAAATGTTGGAAAATAAGGCCTACACTCAGGAGAAATGAAAAGGTATTCGTTCACTCAGTACGGGGGGTGGGAAGATCGTAGAACGTAGAGGATAAGCTTCATTTCTGAGGTAAAACAACACTTAACAATTGATGTTAAGGAGGAAAATGATGGGGTTCTTTTGTTTCGCAGAAGATCCACACAAAAGCCAATATGGTTGCAGGCTAAAAGGACCCCAGGAGGCTGCACAGGATGCTATATTCACATGAGGCTTTTCCCTTTGGACTTTGATGAGTCATAATGTGTTCTCTGAACTTGCTTTTCTCTTTCTAGTTTGGCATCAAGAGATAGAAGTTGCTTTTTCATGTCTGTATGGCCACATTCACTTGTTATGTAAGTCGGCTGTGCTTAATGTTCTGTTTGGAGTGGATATTGGGTTTGAAAATTGATATCTGGTTATAACATCCTCATAAAGAAAAATTCCATGCACAACGTTAGGAAGATTGTAATCCCACCAGGCAAACTGGGAATGCTGGCTGAAATGCTGCCTGGCCTCAAACAGGAGCAAGTCAGACACTTAGGGAATGAATACATCTACAGTAATGGAACCTAAACTTGGACAAAGTGAATTAGCCGACATTTACTTTAGTGATGAGTTTAGAATTAGCAAGTAAATTTACTACAGAGGTAAACACTCCTCTCTCTCCTTTTTCCCAACCAACAGTCTCAAGAGATTTTGTTTCACCAGTCATTCCTCCAAAATACCACCCCAGTTCCTTGTGATGGTATCACCCTCTACCTTAAGAGCCTTTGTCTACTTCTAATCCATTCTATGATAAATTTCAGTGGTAGCATGTCATCCAAGGCTGAGCATGGAGATTCCTGCCAGCCTCATTGACTTCCTCAAACCCCTGGGCTCCAGAAACCTGGTCTACCTGCTGGTTCCTAAGGGGCCATACTGGATATACTTCCCTCTGACCAAAATGCAGGTTCCCAGTCACATCCTCCAAGACTCAGCTATGGCCCAGCATCCTTCCAGGGGCCCTTCTTGCCCTCCCCAGGCAAAGGAAGCTGCTTATCCTACTCTGCTCCCATAGCAACCAGTGTGTACCTCCATTATAGCACTTATCACTTTGATGCTATTATTTGTTTGGTATCCTGCACTAGATGGTTAGTGCCTGGAGGGCGTAGAGCAAGTTCAATTCATCTTTGAAACCTCAGCACTTAGCTGGATGTCTAGTACACTGTATGTTGTTTAAAAACAAAACAAACAAAAAAACAAAAGCAAATAAGAAACCCCACAACTTTAGAGACTGATATTAAAATTATCTGATAGGATTTAATGGGTCTTTCCAATTAGTATTCTCATGTTAATGAACAGGATTACTAAGTGTTCAGAATCCGTTGCTTTCCCAAGCTGGAAAGGTTAATATGCTTTTGTTGTGTTTGTTTTGTTTTGTTTTGGGGAGTAAGGTGGGAAGTGAGAAACTACAGCTCTTGCAGTCCCATATACAGAGCACTGAGAGGAGGTTTTGTTTGGTTTTTATTTTTATTTTTTATTTATTTTTAAAGATTTTTATTTATTTATTTGAGAGAGCAAGAATGAGAGAGAGAGAGAGAGAGAGAGCACATGACAGGGGGGAGGGTTGGAAGGAGAAGCAGACTCCCCGCTGAGTGGGGAGCCTGATGCAGGACTCGATCCCAGGACTCCAGGATCATGACCTGAGCCGAAGGCAGTCGCTTAACCGACTGAGCCACCTAGGCGCCCTGTTTGGTTTTTAAATTAGGCTAGGAGTAATGTTGAGTGTACACTTGGCAACCGCGTGATAGAGTAGTAATCATTATAATAGCATCTTCTGTTACTTCTCCTTTAAATCCCATGCCAGTGTTTGTGCACACACCTTTACACATGCCACGTATGCGCTTGACCCTATGAGTTATGTGACATTATCCCCATTTTACAGGTGAAGAAACTGAGAGGCAGTAAATAATTAGCTTAAGGCAGGGGTCTCCAAAGTGGAGTGAGCAAGAACATTAGGGAAGAGCATTAGAGATTCTATTTCTTTTTCCTTTAATGATTAGAAAATGTAATGACCAAAGAGAGAAGAGCTTTACAAATGTTCATTATATTCACTGACCTAGCACCTTTACATGGTACGGAGTAAAGTGCTCAGGTGCCCAGTATTGGACCTGAGGAGTACTCGCTGAAGAGCCTCGGGCAGCGGGGTGACGGTGGCGCCCCCCTCTGGTTCTTTCACTGATTTCAAGGTGTTGACATTGCCTGAAGTTTACCCCTTCCACAAAGTGTCTTGCCTGGTTTTAACCAATTAACTCTCTTATTTGGAAAACAAGTGGCTTCAAAGATTCCTTCAAAGAAATTGAAGATTGAGATAAATCCAACAATGCACTCACAGGTGAAAATCAAGATCAAATCTGCCACTTTCAGTTCTAAGAGTTTTTTGCCAGCCATACTGAGACGTAAAAACAATGACAGTCTAATTGGATCTGACAAGAAACAGGTCAAAAACATTCACAATTATTCAAGACTACTTGCAATTTGGATTTCTATGAACTATCATTAATGATGAATTCTGATCTAAGCATATATTTTGCTATGAGATATTAGCTATTGATAGAGTATGATATCATCGTGATTAGCAAGATATTTTCTTCTCTCATCTTCTCATTCTTTTATAACTTCTATTTTGTGTATGTTTTATGATGCACTTGATATATTAATACTGAATACTTGTATTACGAATAAATATACATAAGTCATACTCTATCCTTCTTATTTTATTCTTTTCCTTTATAACTGTAAGGGGAATGTGATCAAACAACTTGGAGATAAGTAAGTGATGAAGTCAGAATTTTTAACCCAGCTTGGTAAAGCTCCAGACTCAGCGTGATCCATGTGGCTCATGTAAAAACTGTTCAATCATTTGTCATCAATACAGGGTTCTTAACCCATTAAGGGACAGAGGGAAGGTGGAATATAAATGATCTTTGGCGCATTTGACAATCCCTTGAAACTGTGTTTGAAATTCCGTGATCATGTTAAGATGCACTTTCTGCAAAGGGAGTCCATACATTCAATCAGATTCTCAAAGGGATCTTCATCACAGGGGGTAAGAAGTACTGCTATCGAGGTATCAGCAGCATTAATGACCTAGGATACTTTTCTGATAAGAAATAAATCTTTCCCTTAACTTTGCACACTTTATACATCCAATCATGTCTATCCTTAGAAAAACCATTTAGAACTTAATATTTCTCTAGATAATTCAAATGTATTCTAACTGCCCAAAGGAAGTCTTCATTTGTCTCTGGAGATGGGTTTTATGAGGATAATTTCATCCTGAAGGATTTTCTCAATGATACTCTGTTATATATTGTTGACCAGACAAGAAAGGATTTTACAAATGTTGTCATCAACATATCTCTGAGGCTTCAACACATCTTTGGGCAGGTGCATTTTAGGGATTGGAACAAGAATTCAGAGCCTAAAATTTTTTATTGTCATCAACTGTTCAAATATTTTAACTTTTCTTTGGCAGGCCATTGTACCGACTGCCCTGTTCCTCTGAATGATAATATGCTCTGTACCAGTGGGACGCTGTAGCTCATCTCCAAGCCCCTCAACCAAATGCCACGGTGGCAGAATATACCGTATCCCTTTCCCACACTGTTTTATTAGATTTTATGGCAGCATTTTGCTTTTAGACCACCTTTGGCTGTTACTGGACTTATCTCTTCCGTTGCCGTTCACTGCATTTTATGTGTGTGCGACCCTTTTCCAGCTTGACTTCCAACACATTACCCACCAGATTCTTGCTTCAAGTTCAGCACACAAAAGCGCAATCTGCTGTTGTTTTATTCCAGCCATTTTTTTCTGCGCTTAAAGTCGTTCTATGTAAATTCAAGGGAAGAGTAGAAAATAAACCAGGAACATATGAAAACAGAAATAACCATGAAAATTACCTTAGATGACTCTTTAAAGAAATTGAGATAATAATCTGCTTTGGGGGCCAAAAAAAAAAAAAAAATCAGTCTCTCCACAGGTGGGGATAAAATACATTCCACAACAATATGACTTTATTTTAGTCTTCAATGGTGTTACCAGAAAGTGATGAATATATTAAAAAAAAAAAACAAGAAGAATACGAAAGTTTGAGGAAAAGGGTTGCAAGCGTCTGCATTCTGCATGGGGCAAGGTTTAATGCCAGGCAGAAAGCTTCTATCTTTTATCTCCCCTTCAGATAAACTCAGCTGAACAGTCCCTGACTTCACTGAGTGCTGGGCGTAAAGGAAAAGCTCACATCTGGTCTGGAATTGTGCATATTCAATTGCTTATCTCACCAGAGACATTGTGATATCTGTTGGAATTTTACTATTTTGAAGACTATCTGGGGCCTTTTGGTCATGGACTTTTCTTAAATATGGAGGAAAGTAAGGGAATTGCTGATAAGGTCAAAGAACATCATAGCGTGCAACATGTTTTGTTTGTTTAATAGGACTTAGGGCATGGGGTGGTTATGTCTGCATCTTAAAGAGACTGACACCTCACACTTTACCTATATTTTATTGATCTACTTAAAAAATATATCTACCTATGGGAGCATTTGTCTTTATGTGATGCCTCAGTCTTATGGTGTGATTTATTTACTGACGTTAATGACTGTAACCACTGTTACCTGATATTCTGCAGGTCCCACGGCCCATATCAATGTTTATTCCCTAAGAACTTACGACCAGAATGCTGAGCTATTATTTCTAGTACTAGCATGATAAATACCAATTGAGAAAAATAATTAAATAATGCAAGCATAATGAAATGATCTAGGTAGGTGACTATTCTTTTATACAAATGCTAGTCTCACTGGTCTTTCAGCTGTCACAGGCTATGTATCAAGGTCTTCTTTCAAATGGTTAACACTCTTAACTTCTGATAGGAGTCCCTTTAAAAAGACATGCCAGGGGCGCCTGGGTGGCTCAGTTGGTTAAGCGTCTGCCTTCGGCTCAGGTCATGATCCCAGGGTCCTGGGATCGAGTCCCGCATCGAGCTCCCTGCTGAGCAGGGAGTCTGCTTCTCCCTCTCCCTCTGCGCCTTCCCGCTGGTCATGCACTGCTTGGTCTCTCTCTCTCTCTCTCTCTCTCTCTCTCTCAAATAAATAAGAAATCTTAAAAAAAAAAAAGACATACCAATCTCAGAGCCTCTGTTTCCATGCACAAAGGAAGCATAATATACTAGAACACATGGTTACATGGATTACCCATGGCCACCCACCAAGATTAGAATCTCGGTCTCCTCGCTCCCAGTCAGTACACCTTCTATTATACCACACTGTTTTCCCTTTTTAAAAGAGAGGGGGGAAAAAAAGTCTCTAAGTTCATGCTCTTCAGCTCAGTAATAGCCATCAACGCCCAAGTAAAGAAGTGGGCCCAGCGCTCTCCACCGCATGCTGTCAAATTTATTTTCATAGACTGTGGCTTTCAAACTGTTTTAACAACTACTCTCAGTACAAAATGTATTCTCCATCATGACCCGATATACACATACTTAGGTATATAGTGAATTATGCCAGTCAGGGTCCAACCAGGAAAACAGAGGAATTTAATTCAGGAAATTGTTTACACAGGCGAGGGAAGAGCTGAGAAGTCAGATTTGGAACTGAGAGCACCAACAGTAAGAAGTCACACTCGCCCCGAAGCTGAGGGAGCCAAGGGATGAGGCAGAACCCACAGAGCCCAGAGACTGCCGTCTCCTAGAGAGACGGGAAACCATGATGGTTCTCTGAGCCACTGCAGAGGTAGAGCTGTTGCTGGAGATGCAGCTAGAAGCAGAAAGAGAGGAGGGGAAAAGCACCCTGTCCTCCCCATCCTTCCTGTCTCCCAGCTGTCCTGTCTCTTGCCGGTGCCTCCCAGGGGCTGACTGCAGCAGGCACGGACGCCTGGGAGATGCAGCCCACAAGACTCAGCCCCACTGGCCTCAGAGACCCAGCAGACGAGCGAAGAATGGATGTAGGGCCAACTGACACAGTCAGGACAGCAAAGTCTCCTCCAACCGCACGCACCCCTATGAACAGCAATGCTCTCTGAAGGGAACGGTTTCTATTCTATTTCTTTTTGTCACTGCAGCTCACACCCCACTATGACTCAGAATGCACAGTGAGTTGAAAAACACTCCTTGAACCCATAGGGGATACACATTTCAGGAACCTTTTGCCTTCATCTAAATATTCTTTCAGGTCAGGTTATTACAACACGGGTCTCATGATCAAGACTTTATGGATTGTATCATATGAAACATAGTAAAATAAAAATCTCCACCAGGCTCCTATACTTGGACCATCTTTTTTTTTTTTTTCCTGGTGTGTGGACACCAAGTAAATAATGACGGATGACAACGAGACAAGTCAGTTCCAGGTTTAATTTTTCTACATAATCAGCAAATAGCCAGAGACAATAGAGATTTATCAAGTCCTTTTATTTTCTTTTTCTGTAGAGACTTCAGAGTATAGTAATAATAGTTATATTTTTATAATAGAATCATTCTTTATAAGTCATTTTTACAAAGATACTGGTAGTACACAAACCAGGGTTAGTATGCATGAGCATCCCCCCACAACTGTAGTAAGATATTAAATGTAAAATTTAACTAGTGTTTAAAGCCAATTAATAACATATAAATACATCTAAAACTGCAGATGCAACAGTTTTAGCTTTTTGGAAATCTAGTAAAATAGATACAGTATCCTAATTTGAATTAATAACAAGAAAACTGAAGTTCATGATTATATTTTCATGTGAATATCAGGTTGCATATTATGTTAACAGCAAAATCTATAAAATTTCCCACCTTGGTAAGAATTTAGACTGTGAAATTTGCTAGTAATGCTTCCAGGGCCTAAGGTTTTACTAGATTCATGATGGATTTGTTGGTCGCTAGTCATTATCAAGGGCATAGTATCTGGCCTCTGCTGATTTGTGTATTCAGGGTCTTTTTTGAAAACTGAGCAAAACTATCTAGTAACTCTCTGCATCAAAGACACTATCTATTAACATAAACACTGAAAGAGAAGGTCACTTAGGCATTTAATAACCTAAACACCTTGTTTTGTAGGACAGGATCACCAATGCATATAACTCAAATTAAATTTGTAATCAGCATTCTGCTAAATGATCACAATTCCTCCTCTCTTCTAAATACTATCCACCCTGCCCCCTCTCCAGGTTCTCACTTTATTGATGGATTCGTTACCAGGCTTTAAAAGCTTTGCTGTGTATGACATGGGATACAGTGCTGATCATGAACTAGGAAAGCTACTTGGAGCAGCCAGAGAACACCGAGTGACGTAAGCATCAAAATTTGTCCGTTTAGACAATTTACGTATTGAGGGAACGTGGAAAGTAGGTGTGAGGAAATCCCACCCAAGTCCTTTCGATATCAATTGTGAAAACCCCTAACCAATTGTGGCAAGGCTCAGCAACGCTAGCGGTGGTCTGGCCGCCACTGAGGGGGAGTTTGCCATAACCTCCCTCCCACGAAAGCTCCATTCTTCAAATGAGGTTCAACGACTCTGGAGAAGTCATGTGACATTGACCTGTGAGCCATTTTCCCTTCACTTACAAAATGGAAGGATTTGTGCCGTCTTGTATTTTCTGCCCCGGTTTTCCATCTGTAGAATGGGGAGAAGATAATAACGGCACCCAACACAAAGCACCGTTAGGAGACTTATAAAATCCAGTAGAGGTGGTGTACACATCATGGCGCCAACACAGAGGAAAACACTCAGTAAATGACCTGATTTTATAAACTAAATTCTGTTAGCCTCTTTGTCCCAACAGGTCTCAACACTCCTCCTCCTTCTTGGGTAAATTATGTTCAGTCCCGTCTACGGATTTCCCTTCTTCCTCCTCTTCTGCACTTTCTCCAGCCAAGTCCAGGTTTCAGGTCTTGCTCAGTGCTTCCTGCTGTGAGCTCCCTCCAACCCTCAGCCGTGCCCCTGGCTCACAAAACTCGGTGTCAAGGGTTGATTGCTCTCCACACTTTGAGCCTCGTGTATCTCCAGCTCTCCCAAAGCCATGGCGTTTGGACGGTTTTCCTTTATCTTGTTCTGCCTAAAGCAGAGTTTGTCATTTTTCCTAAAATACATGTCCCCTTCGAGCACCTCTTCTTCTGTCCCTTTTTAAAATTATTTACATGCATTTTTCACATTGATAAACTATGACCCCAGAACCAAAAATTCGATTCGAGAAAAAAAAAAATCCCCCATAATTCTTCAGCCCAATCCAGTCACCGTGACAATGCAGTTGTGGTTCTTCCTGTCCTTCCCACCGTGTAGGCATCTGGACTGTTGTAACCACAGTCTGCAATTCTAATTGTATCTTGCTTACAATTCTAATTATTCCATGAGGATTTTTCCATGTTGGAGAAGCTTTCGTAATAGATTATGGTTTTCCTGTTATCTCTGTTTCCAGCAACTCTCTCCTTCAGTTCATTCTACACACCTGGCTAAGTTTCATCTTATTCATAGCACAGCTTTACGCAGCCTTGGTGTGCTCAGCACCCTGGGGGATTCCTTACTGTTCAAACAATGAAGCCCAGGCTCCCGAGTCAAGCTCAGAGGCCCTCTTCAAACAGCAGTCCATCCTTTCCAGCCCATCTCCTATTACAGAACTTCTCCTTAGGCCAAATCACCATCACTTATTATTCCAAACACAGAAATCATCATTGTCCAGGTGCCTTCCTTCAAACCCGTTCTGCCTACATATGATGCCCACTTGCTGGTTGACGCTTCCTTTAGCTCAGGTGCTACTCCCTCCCCCAGAAAGGCTTCCCCACATACTGTGGTTCCTCTCCTCTCTCTCTGGGCCACTTGTTGGGCAAACTTCTAGGACCCAATCTTCTACCTCTCTGTGTCCTCAGAGCTCAGCACAAAGGGCATGCTCAATAAATATTTATTAATGATGATGATGATACCCACTGTCAGCACAGCTGTTCCACTTTCTACGATAATGAGGAAAGCAGTGTGGGAGCATCAGGGAGAAAATTCACTATAGCCCTCCTTAAATGCTGCCAAAAGTCCGAAAAGATTTATATATATCCTACTTTCATAGCAAAGACACAATCAAAAATTAGGAAGGAAGGAAGGAAGGAAGGAAGGAAGGAAGGAAGGAAGGAAGGAAGGAAGGAAAGAAGGAAGGAAGGAAGGAAGGAAGGAAGGAAAGAGATAATCAAGGACTATTTTGCATTTTCAAATAATCTATTTCATTTGTGATAGAGCAGAGAGCAATGTGAAGCGTTCTTAGATTGTAACATCTCTATTATAAAATGTCTTGAGACCCAGAAAGCTTTAACAGTGGATAGTAGAAGAATCCAAATTAGAGCCCTAGGCTTTCTAAATCCAGCCAATGCAAGTTAGTCACATCAGAAGCAGGATGGTATGATGGTGAAAAGCTCGGGCTCTCAAGTCGTGCTGCCTCGCATACGGTTTTAATGCTACCAATTTTAACTACTAGTTGCATGATCATGGAGAATCTACCTAACTTTTCTGTGTCCCAGTTTCCCCATCTGTGAAAGAAGGACAACAGCAGTGGTATTCTAGAAAACGTTTAGCAAATGGCTCTCCCCCCAAAAAGCCCCGATTTGTAACATATGTCGATTTCCATGGTATAAATAAATACTCCCACAATGACTGATTTCAAGCTACCGACAGGCTCACAAAATTCCTGAAAATTTAGCAATGGACGCTTCCACGGTTCTGTCCTTACAGGGTTGATGCGAAGATTAAGTGAGTTAATATGTGTGAAGCGTTTAGAATGGGCGCTGGCACGTCATATGCTTCGTTGGATAAATATTAGCTGTTTTTATTATTCCATTTTAGTTTCCCTCCCTCTGTGGAAATGGAGGATGGAAATAGCAAGTACTATTGAGAAAAGCAGTTGCCTTGATTTTAGTTCATTTCAACCTCTTCCTAAGCACATGTTTTATGTTCACTATTGCCAAGCAACCCCCGTTGACTTACTTGAATTTCCTTTCCTTTTCCTTAATTCATCTTTTTCGGAAGCATTCTAAGAATCAGAGGACTGGCTAAACGCCACATACCAGGAAAGAAAAGGGGTTATAAAAAGTAAGGATAATCCCAACTGAAAATTTTTTCCTGAATTAATCATTTTAAGAAAAGCCTAAGGACTCCCTCAAATGGCTAGACACGAAAGTTTATTCGGATACAATTACTTATTGCCCATTTTGCGGGGTGGGGGGGATATGAATTGTGCTTCATCTAGCCTCTTTTCAAAATAATTTTATTCCTTGGTCTTCTTCCTGATACAAAATAAATAGGAATTTTTATTAAAAAGAATCCCAAAATATAGGACTCCGAACAGGACTTTCTGCTTTTTGGTTTCAGTGGGTGCTACCGTGATGGCCACTTTTAAAACACCTGCTTACAAATAGACTTTGCTGGCTGTTTCATCAGAACTAACACTCAGGCAATAAATATTTGCGACCTACAGAAAACAAGGTGGTTTTCTATCTTGAAACCAGAAGTTGATCAGCCAGCAATTCTGCTCATCAGCCGGAACCCCAGGCCTCGGCATTTTTCTCCAGAATGTCTTCCTCTTTCTTGATCAGCTGTCTTGTCACAAATTCTGAATTTTTCATTTGCTTGTTCCATTTGCAAAATGGTTTCTAATGGTACTTTTGCGAATTGTAGTCCCTTGTTGGTTATTTTCTCCAGGGTTCCTTTCCTCCCGTTGCTATCAATTTGGGACTTCTTTTCTACGTGCCATGCCTAACATCATCGCCAACTGTTAGGGAGCCTTTAGGAAGAGCCTCCTTTTGCTATTGGAGGAACACTGGAGACAGTGAAACATCCAGGCCACAATCCCATGTGAGTGCCTGCTTGCATTCTGCCTCTTTGGAGAAAATGAAAGCCTCTCTCAACCTTTGGCCTACCGTTTCTCCACCTCCCCCACAGCCCCCAGCCACCTGCCTTCTACTATCTGTCTCCAGGATCATGACTACTCACATCAGTGGAATCATACAATATTTTGTCTTTTTGCGAATGGCTTATTTCCCTTGACATAATGTCCTCAAGCTTTATCCATGTTGTGGCATTTAACAGGATTTCCTTCCTTTTCAAAGATGAGTAATATGCCCTGATATGCACCTACCACGTTTTGTTTGTCCATTCATCTGCCGAAGGGCACTTGAGTTGCTTCCGCTTTTCGGTTATTGCAAGTAATTCTGCTATGAACATGGACATGCAAAATCTGTTCCAGTCCCTGTTTTAAGTTCTTTGGGGCCTGTACTCAGAAGTGGAATTGCTTGGATCATACAGCAATTCTGTTCTTAATTTTTTGAGGAACAACCATACTGTCTTCCCTGACAGGAGGTTTTCCTTTGTGTACCAGTTTACACTCCCTCCAACCGTGCACAAGGATTCCAGTTTCTCCACATCCTTGCCAACACTTGTTCTTTTCAGATTTTTTTGTTTTTAATTTTTTTAACAGTAGTCATCCTAATGGATAGGAAGTGGTATTGCTACAATAAGATACCACTTTAGACCGACTAGGATGGCTATAATACTGATTGCTTCAAAAAATGACAACTACAGTGGTGCCTTGGGTGGCCCATCTACTTTCGGCTTGGGTCATGATCTCAGGGTCGTGCGATCGAGCCCCGCATCAGGCTCCCTGCTCAGCGGGGAGTCTGCTTGTCCCTCTCCCTCTGCCTCTCACCCCCACTCATGCTCTCTCTCCCACTCTGCTCTCTCAAGTAAATAAAGATCTTTTAAAAAAATGACAACTACAGAAAACAACATGTATCAGTGAAGATGTTGAGAAATGACTGGAGCCTTCGCACACTGCTGGTGAGAATGTAAAATGGCACAGCTTCCGTGGAAGACAGTTCGGTGGTTGCTCAATCAGCTAACCATATAGTTATGTTACACAATTCCATTCTCAGGTATAGAGCAGAAGAACTGAAAGCAGGTATTCAAACAAAAGCATGTATGGAAGCTCATAGCACTATTCACAACGACCAAAAGGTGGAAGCAACCCAAATGTCTATCAGATGAACGACTATGCAAAATGTGATGTCTCTACACAATGGAGTTTATTCAGCCATGAAAATGAAGTACTGATACATATTATCACATGGAGAAACCCTGAGAGTATTATGTTAAGTGAAAGAAGCCAAACACAAAAGGCCACATATTTATGTTCCCTTGGTACAACATGTCCCAGTATGGAAAAGTCTAAAGAGGCAAAGAGCAGATTAATGGTTGGCAGGAGCTGGGTGGGGAGGGGTGGGGTGGGGAATGACTACTCAACAGGTAAGGGGTTTCCTTTTGGGGTGATGAAAATGTTCTGAAACCAAACAGTGATGATTGTACGACATCGTGAATGCGATAAATGCCACTGAGTTAGACACTTTAAAATGGTTAAAATTCTATGTTATGTAAATTTTACCCCAATTTAAAAAAACTTACTGATGAATGTATCGTTCACCGTCTATGTGTCAGGCATAGTGGATGTAGTGTTGATTAAGATATCGCTTCTCTCTCTGGACGCTGAGGTCTTTAAGGGACTGACTGGCAAGTAAAATAATACAGAATAAAGGTCTGCGCTCCAACGCATTCACAGGCTGCTGGAGGCCAGTCCCAGTGGGATGCTAATGGTAATCACAGTAGGGCTTTCCAAATGAAGTAAGAGTCTTAGAGGATTGACTGGTTGATGGATTAGAATGCTTTTGAGTATCCCTTTTGTGCCTGATACTGTGCTAGGCTAGGAATGCAACGACAGACAAAATCAGATGTCATCCCTATCTCATGAAGCTTGCTTTTGGGGCAAAGTCAGACACTGATTACAAGCACCTGCAGACTGAGGTAGGCACTATGAAGAAAAGGAACACTCTTCCATGAGAATGCAGAATAAAGAAACTTAGCCTAGACTAGCGATCAAGGAAGGCTTCCTTCTGACAGGAGTTCTTGAGCTGAGTCAATCTGTGAAATGGGTAGGAAAGGTGAACAAGCTCAGAGGGACCAGCATGTGCAAAAGCTGTGGCAGGAGGAGACCTGACATGGAAAGGCATTTGCAGGTGTGAAAGAAGGTCATGGTCGCTGGAACAAGCTGCATAAGGAGCCTGAGGCCGGAGACACAAGCAGGGCCTGAAAGGGCCCTTCTGTATTGGCCCTAGGAAAGATGCTGTTCTTTCCCTCCAACGTGATAGGAAAAGGATGAAGAGGGCTTGTGTGATGGTGACAACCATCCTGGCAGTTAAGAATGGACTGGAAGGGGGCAAGAGTAGATGCAGAGGGGAGACCAGTTAGGAAGCTACTGCAGTTGTTCAGGGAATAGATGATGGTGCTTGCGAGGTGGAAGGAGAGATGGACAGACATGGAGCCAGACCAATAAAGCAGAGGCGGAGTTAGGAAGGGAAGGAGAAGGCTGGCCCATGCTGACTGATGCCGGGCACCAAGGCGGGAGGCGTGAAAGCCTGAAGCCGAAGCTAGGGGAGGCTTACCAGCGTAGGTCCCTATGGCAGCATCCATGAAAAGGCGTAGCTGCAGGAGCCATGGGAAGGTGTTGAGAAGTCTGCAGAGATCAGAATCACAGTGGCGCTCACTGGCGAGTCTGGACTTTGGCGGACATGGGAAACTGTGAAGCGTTAAAGGAGGGAAATGGGACCACCAGATGCCTGTTTTAACACGATCGTGACAGAGGTGCTAGAGAACGGATCTAGCGGGAATAAAGCGAAGATACTCAAGTATAAACAGGGAAACCGATCAGGAGGTTGGTGCAACTGCTTAACATGAGAACTAACGCGTGGCTGGACTACACAGCATCATGAGGTTGGGGGATGGGATGGCTGTAAGAATGAATTGATAACCACAGTAGTCATGATTTGTTGAGCCCATGGCACATAAACAACCAGAACAATGTCACTCAGATGGCCTCACGGATCTTTGTCAGTTTAACAGATGAAAAGTCCCATTGGAGCAGAGTTTCTGACAATGTTTTGCTTTGAGAATTTGCCCCCATTCTGATGTGATAAGGTAACTCAGCTGAACTACAAGTTCTTTAAGGAGAGGGATCACATCTTACTTGCCATGTCATGTCCCACCCCTACTGCCATACTTGCCTCAAAGAAGGGGCTTAATCAATACTTGAATGAGTACCTGAATTAAAAAGTCTTATTTCTCAGTGTCCTTGCCCTATTACTAACATTAAGGGGAAAAATACACACACCTTAAATGATTCTAGGAGCCTGCTTCTCCCTCTAACCCTCCCACCTCTCATGTACTCTCTCTCTCTCTCTCATTCTCGTTCTCTCAAACAAATAAATAAATCTTTAAAAAAAATGATTCTAGAACTCTGAAGCCCCCACCAGTGAGCTTACTAACGTATCAGCTACCTTTTAAGACAAAATGTTGCCCTTATTCTGCTCATGCTGCATAAGAATGAGGAGTATTGCTCCTTATCACTGAGGAGTATTGCTCTTGATTGGTGTTCCGTAGCATGGGGGAGTAGACTAGTATGGGATTTACTGGAGTCTGAAACAAACTCTCTCAGGCTCAAAATACCTGTGAACAGGCTCTCACACCAGCGTCCAAGTAATATGGATGCAAAAATTTCTTTGAACTTGTTCAAACTGTGTCACCTCCGTCTCAGGGATTCTGCAACAAATGGTCCTTCCAATGGACCTGGCTTGTCGGAAATGAATGCTATTTGTCAACTTGCTCTATCTTCAAGCACATGAGCAGACCCCCTTGGAAAATCTGGTTCTGAGACCCCTTACTCAGAAAACTTTAGTCTCAGAAAACTTTAGTTAAGACATAATTCCCAAAAGGCAAGGCTTTGAACATATTGGGGAGAGGGAGAAAGCAATTAGACTAGTAATTCAGAGCTTAGAACTTCCATTGGCAGTATTTAAAGCTTAATAAAGGCTTTAACAAAGAACAATTAGACAAAGTCTCAGAGAGAAATCAGAGAAAAAAAAGTTTATTTGATGTGTGAACACTAAATGGCCTCTAAATGTGTGTGTGTGTGTGTGTGTGTGTGTGTGTGTGTGAATGCACGTGTGGGTATATTTCTATATATTTCTTAGCAGGTTTGGTCTTCCGATTATGACACAAAACTGTGGAAGCAGGGTCACACAATTTCTTTTAGAATTAATTTGTGTAATTTAAGAGACAAATGCTAACCTCTTCGGAAGGCAAAATCTAGTAAAGCTCTAGCATCATCATTTCCATCCATGACCCAAGGCTACTTTCTTTTTTTTTTTTAAGATTTATTTATTTTAGAGAGAGAGAGAGAGAGAACAGGGAGATGGGGAGAGGGAGAGAGAGAACCTCAAGCAGACTCCCCACTGAACACAGAGCCTGTTGATGGGCTGGATCCCAGGACCCTAAGATCATGACCTGAGCGGAAATCAAGAGTTGGATGCTCACCTGACTGAGCCATCCAGGTGCCCCAACCCAAGGCTGTTTTCAAACTTGCTGTTCCTTCCTGATTTAGTAGATGGAGATGGGAGAAAAAGGTGTAGATAAATGGCAAGAGAGGAGTAAGAAGGAAAAACAAGGCTTGGGGAGTATTTGGGGTTGCGTGGAACATTATGGTGTTAGAATTCTCTGCTCTTCTGTGTCTTGCTCTGTGTCCTGAAGGCAGCTGAGTTCCTGAACTGGATTAGTACGCTCCCTTGTCTTCTGTCTTCCAACTGGTGCCAGGGAAAACTCTGAGCCGTGGGCAAGGACTCTGGGGGTGGGGGGGTAGTGAGGTCAGGGTGCCTATTCCTCTGCTGAACTTCTGATCATCAGCAAACCTCCACCTTAGGCCACAGTTCTTCTAGGTGGGTGGGTGGGGGTGTGCATCTTCCATGGCGACTTTCTTGTGTTCTGGGATCTGCTCCTTCCCCTCACCCTCTCAGGCCCACAGGTACTCCATTCTCCACTATTGCCAGTCTGGGGCCGCTTCACCATACTCTGCTGATTTCCCTGAACCCTGCCCATACTTCTCTAAATGTCCCTTCATTAACCTGCCAGCAAGTTCCATTTGAATGCACCATCAGCTTCTTGCTAGGAACCCTGATGGATACAATTGTCTTCTAAGGCAAATACAGCACTGAAGCTCTGACAAGAGGATCTTGGAAAATCCCAAGGAGACAGGGTAACAATTTTTACTGACTTTTTCCTTTGGCCTCAGTAATGAAAAAGTGAAGGGTTGTTTAGAATGTAATCTGTGGTTAATTATTGATGGGATAATGTTCCCTTCTGTAGTACTCACTCTCCTCTGGTGAGCCCAACTCCCCCATTAACTTTAAACAAAATTATGAAACTACTTTATGAACTAAGTTTTAAGCATCTTAAGTTTGAAATGCCTGGGGGAGAGCCTAGTGCCAATGCTTTCTAAGTGTTCAAAGATGAAAATGTTGGCCACTGGAGACAGTGAATTCCACACTTCGGGAGGTGTTCAAGGAGAAGCTGGAAAAGCCGAGGACTGGTTCTTGAACTTGCTGATTTCAAGGTCATTTCCAATGTATACTTTTAGGACTCTTCAGTTGATGCTTTAACGGTTGATTATTGTTTTTATTATGAAAATGTTAACTATTAATTCGGATATTTTGATGTAATGATACATGGACACTATGCACATAGATTTTTCGGCTCAAAAATCTTAAAGAAAATTCGTCTTCAGCATGGCGTGGCAAAACCGCGATCACCGTTTCAATCTTAGCTCTTAGTGAAAAGCTGTGTGTTCGGTGGAAGCTACCTAACATCTCTGTACTCAGTTTTCGCTTAACTTTCTCATCGACAGATGGTGGGCATTCAGTGAAGTAGCGCCTAGGACAAATTTAGGTCCTCCGCCAATGTTAGTTTCTCTTCTTTTGCTTCAGCATCTCCATTAAACTGTTCCTCCTGCTACATCAATTTATGGTGCGAAGGTAAATAAGAATGTATTTAAGAATTCTTTTTTTGAATTGAAAACCACAAAGTAATGATCAACACAACCACTTCAGCATCTCACAACTTTGAGGGCACCGCGTGCCACACTTTGAAGACTACATCGTGTAAGAAAGTCCTCCCTGAAAGGGCTGATATTTTAAAATACTAGTAACAAATTCTATTCATACGGTGCTTTTCACCTTATAGCCATTTTGCTTGGAGCCTCAAAACAACCCTTAAGCCAGGCATTATTATTTCCATTTATAAAGGGAGGAATCCAAAAAGGGCAGGAAACCTCACTCATCCTCAAGGAGGTGGTCTTTTCACAGACTCATTCAGACATTTTACTCAGTTGGGGAAACAAGATTTTAAAAACCAAAATAATTTTAAAAATTAATAAAGGAAACAAGACACAGCGGCTGAGATGAGCCACAAGAGTTAAAACCAAATCATCTCTAAGTACAATTAAGGATTTCTAGAGCAAGAACGCCTCCTTGGGCGACCGGGGCGATCAGAGAAACATGCAGCCCAGGGGTTTAGAGCACAGGCTAAGGAAACTTGATGAATTCCTGGCTCTTTGGCAGGCAAGTTGTGTCACTTTGGACAAGCTGATAAGCATTTACGCCTGTTCTATGCCTCAGCTTCCTCATCTGCAAAATGGAGGTAATAACAGAACCTACCCATGGAGAGTATGTGAGGTTTAAATGAGATAATCTAGTTGAAGTGCTTGGCAGAACCCCTACTTTGGAGAAAATGTTTAATAAATAGAGCTGTTAGGATTATAAGACAGAGCAACAGAGTTCCGGTGGAGAGCTAATTTGCCTAGAGCCACAGAGCTGGTTAGTGACAAAGCAGAGATCGGAGCCTGGATCCTGTCCGGTGTCCTTTTGTTATAAATGAACCATAGCTTAATTAGGTTTTAAAACATGGGTGATAAGAATGTCAGCTAAAAGAGAGAATAAGAGCTAGCTATTCTGCTATCTGCAATATATCAATGTAGCTTTTCCAGGAAGCAGACACATCACAAGTATCTATGCAGAAAACATAAATAAATCAAGTTCCTTCAGAATGTTCTCGTCTTCCTCCTACACATGGGACTGCCTTACAGTGGTACCCCTTCTAACATGACTCATTTGTGATTTGAGTGACCAAATCCCCTTAGACAGGTATAAGAAGGCACCGGCTTACAAAACGCTTGATTCTTACTGTGCCTGATGCCATAGCGAGGCCCCTGTGTAGACAGTTCTGGCAGGACAGAAAAGGATGTGGAGATTAAAGAACTAAAGTAAAGCCTGCAATTATCTTTGAGACTAGCTTGTGCCTGGTTTTATATATACTCCTTAGCTATTTTGAGTCACCGGGGACTTATCACTCCCAGGCTCAATTCAGAAAGCATTCTTCTGGTCACGTGTTATAACCATGAGCTCAGAAGACCTACAACCAGTTACCATAACGTCCGTGGCTAATAAAGGCAGGCCCTATCGCAATGCATTAAAACTGAATGTTGGCCAATCAAGACTTAAATAAGAACGCAACCTGAAGCAAGATTGAGCTTACCACGACTCTTCAGCCTTTTCTCTGCTCAGATCACCTCTGCAAGATTACTTGCTGTTCTGTGCCTTTTAAAGGCATTTCATATCAACCCCAGTCAATTCCAGCAAGGACAAGTTGACCCAAAATCTTTAGTGGGTTCTGGAGGCACCATTTTCTTGACTTTTCTTGGAATAAAACTAGAGCCTCCCTGGGTTTAGAAAGTGCCTTTCTGGTTAATGAGGACTGCACAGCTTTATTCCTAATTACAGTAGTCCCTTTTATGGTGTCATGCTTCTAGAAGAGATTGGAAAGTTTGCATCCTTAAATGCCAAGCCAGCAAAACAGTTGTAGCATATATTAAAATCTGAGTAGCTATAACTCTATTTAAATCCTTAAGACTAGTGGAGTGAATGCCATGCGGACTATCTACAGACTCCCGGAGTCACCCAGGAGGACATTTCAGTCCAGGGTCTCAGCTGGGACTGAGCTGACAAAGCTGGAGTTTTGAGAACACGGATATGAGAGAGTCTGCTGGATGCCTTTCCCAGTGAGAAATCTATTCATCCTTCTTCTTTCTTAAAGAGTAGGGTGACATTTCTCTGCCTCTCTGTTGAACATGAGGAATTTAAAGCTAACCAGTTTAGAGGGCCTGGCTTCGATCGTATGTCTGGATTTTAGCCAATTTGTAGAAATTGGTGTAGAAATGGGTGTTCCTAGCAACAGCCGCTGTGCCGATTTTTAGGTCCATTTGGGGGAGGTTCTGCATATTTAACCTGTATCCTTCTAGTTGGTTCCTCTTTGTTTCGATTTCACCCCTGTGACTTCACCCTTAAAACCAGGAGGAGTTTGGTAGTCATTTTTCTCTTTTAGAAAGTATGGTGGGTCGTACGTGTCACCTCATCAATGGTGACAGAAGACAGAAGGTAATGATAATTCCTTCTCCTGCCTTGGGTCACCTTCCTTGCGGATTCAGGCAAGACTTCCTTTTAGGAAGAGGTCAGCATGGTAGGACAGAATCGGCCTTGGTTCCCAGCATTGCCACACGGGTCACCTTTGCCTCTCAGCTTCCACAACTATAGAACAGGGTAACGGAGCCCCTCCCGCAGGTCTCTGAGAACCACGAGGTAACGCAGACAGAGCCTGGAGCATGGGGCACAAAGCAGTGCTTGCTATGTGTTACTGGCTGTGCCCTTTTCCTCCAAGATGATCAGATGAAACACTTAAGAACCTGCTTCAGGAAAACAAGATTGCAATAGAAACTTCAAGAATTAGGTTAACCAGGGAACACAATCTTCTTTGGTAAGGAAATGGGGGAAAATCAGAGAAATTTGTAAATCTGAGATTTCTTTCCTGTCACTAACCTTAGACCTTTTAGACAAGAGGCAGCAAGACCAGCCCGCATAAGGAATATATAATCAAGTACAAGATTAACATCTGCCGACTTACCACCAGGGGACAATATCAGGCTATAATTACTGTTCAGATGCTCCTTATAAAATACTGGGCTGGGCGATATCAGATCCAAAAAGGGGTATGCGACAGTTTCTTCCAAGAGCATCCAAAGAGGGGACAGAGTTGTGTGGAAAGAATACTGGTCTTTGACTCCGAGTCTTGTCTCGTTAACTATGAGCCCAATGAACATCTCTGAACTCGAGTTTTGTTTATTTCTTATCTGTCAGATAGGCAAGAGAATTTCAGGTTGCCTCACAGGACTACTGAGAGGAGAGCTCCTCAAACTACCAAGCGCCTGAAGATCTTGTTCAATTGTGGTCTGGTTCAGTAGGTTTGGGGCGGAGCCTGGGAGTCTGCATTTCTAGCAACTTCCAAGAGAGGCTGACACTGCTGGTCATGGACCACACTTTGAGAAGCCAAAATTTAGAGGACTGTATGAGATGCACAAGTCAAAGGACTTGCAAACTGCTGGGTACAAGTGAGTAACATGAACAGCAACAGTATTCAAACATTCCACTGAGAAACGCTCTCTGATAAAAAATATTACTGACTTTCATGTCTTTCCATTCTACACTGTTCTTTTCAGTGCTTCTAACAATACCTATATGAAGAATTAATTTTTTTTAGTGTGGTTAGGATGGAGCCTGTGGGAGTTCAACACGCTTGGCACACCACGGACGCTGAGGAAACAATAGGCGAGATCAAGGGAAGGCAGAAGGAAGGGAGAAAGTACAGAAATACGTTGTGTTTTAGGAGTAGTGGTGGCTGTCTCATCTTGGAAATAAGGAGATGTTCCAGAAAGAAGGGAGGCAGGCCGTTGGCATTTTGCCTCAAATATTTAAGGGTGGCAGTAAGTGAAGACGGATTGGTCAGGGTACTTGTATTGACGATGGGGAAATTTAGGGATGCTACTGTGAGTAAACATGGCTTGATAAATTTCCAGAAACTACTTGTGATGCCTCATCTATTTCTATGGCTATGTCTATCCATAGGCCCCTGAAAGAGAGAGAAAAACACGGAGACATTCTTTTTGTCAAAAAACAAAAACAAAAACAAACAAACAAACAAAACCACGTTATTTTTAGAGCTGAGCTAAGACCATGGAAGAGCATTTACTGAGCACTCGCCGTGTGCAGAACAGGATTCCAGGCGGTAGGCCCGTTTCCATGGAAAGTGCTCCAAACCACAGCATGGCCAAATGGGGGCCACCTGAGAGCAGGGCTGCTTTGCCTTTTCACTTTAGGCAAGATGTCTTTACTTCTTAAGTTGTAAAAAGACGTCACAGGTAATTCAGAGTTACTTTCCACTAACATTTGAACTAACAGATAAAAAGGCAAGCATTTAGAAGTAAGGCTCCCTAAAAACTTTTTACTCGAAGGACACCTCCCAATGCCACCCCATTTCAAATTGCACCTCCTTCTCACCCTGCCCGTTCCCTGCTCTGTCCTGCTCTGTTTCTTCACAGCACTTACCACATCTCAGATTCTCGAGAGCTTTCAGACTTACTTTGTCATCATGTGTCTTTGCCACTAAGGCACAATCTCACCGAGGGTGGGGACTTTTGTGTGCTTTGTCCACTGCTGAATCCCAGCAAGTTCAATGACATCGGCACACAGCAGGTGCTCAGCAAGCATTGGTTAAGGGAAAAAAGAAATAGTGAGGATTTGTAATAGATAAATGCTCAGCAGTATTTTCTTGAAGAACTTTAGAGAAGAGGCTGTGTGCTTCTAAACTTGTGGAGGGAATTTCTGGATTTCTGAAAAGCACACCTAATGTCTCATGATTTAATTTTCTCCCTTTCTGTTTCCAACTAAAGATGGTACCCAATATAACACATTGCCCAAAATTTAGTGAATGTTTATTAAATAGTGACTATGGACCGGACACCTCTTTCTCCTGCATCCTTCTAAAAGAAAGGTGCTCATAAAGCCATCCAGAGGGTTCCAGAATTACCTACCCAAAAGCTTCCTGGCCTACAGAAATCACTTCTGAGTCCCTAAGGAAACCCTTTCTCCTTGTATCGGTGGCTGGAGAGCCACGGAAACAGAATTGGGGCAGATGTCTGATCTTTTTGCAGGTGGTCAATAAGAAAGCCTTTGATGGATCTCAGTCGGACTCCCACAAACCTCCAGGATCAAGTGGGGACCCACAGCATCTCTTGAGACAGGAGGGTGGTAGGAAATGCCAGTCCCTAACTTGAGGTTCCCTAGGGCTGTGGCAGTTTGAGTGCCCACCAAACCCCAGTTGAAATAGTGCTCCCTTCCTATATAGATCACTGATTTGGGGATGCCTTGGAGCTGGGGACCCTCAGTCTGGGAGCTACTAAGGTGACCACACTTATTGTCTTAACCCTTTAAAGGAAACACTGACAGTATCTAGCAGAGCAGGGGGCTGTGGTGACCTGACTTTAGAAGTGACTGAGTGAGAGCTGAGCCCCAGCCTGTGAATCCTATTTTCAGTCTTCATGCAGTTTTAAGATTTAGCCCAATTTCCAGACCATCCCCTACCCAGGCTTGAAAATGGCTTTATTTCACACTTTGCGGCAGGAGGTAAGTGGGTTTCTATGTGAAAGTGATGGTGCCAAAGACATTTACGAACATTAAAAAATGTCTGAACATGGCTTCAAGCCACTCAGCCTATTTCTCATCCCGCGCCGTGCCTTGTGAAGCGTATGCAAGTTCAGAGCTCTCTTTGAAATCAGTGGCAGTTATGAGCTTGGAGCAACTCTGTGGGGCACTGAGCAATATAATAAATGAGCCCCTTTGAAGACCAACCATTGTAGTTGGGCTCTTTTTGTGCTATCCGACACAGATTTCTCAGGGACATTCTGTGGTGGTGGGAGTGGCCCACCAGCACACGCCCTCTGGTTCCCCACATCGGGCCGGAATGGGGGAGGGAGGCCAGAGGAGTCAGTCCTCTGATTTCCTTAAAAAAGTGGCCCTCATCTTTTGCTATCCCTTTGATATCAACATGTGGGATAAGCCATCCCACACCCACATACCTTGATTTGAAACAAAACAAAACAAAACGAAAAACTGCCTTTCATCTGCATGCACTTACTGGTCTATGCAGCAAAAACCCAGCAGCAATAACAGTAAGAGACACAAAACACAAACAAAAAGCTATTACCTGCCAGGAGGTAACCCAGATGTATTTGTGTATCAGGGGTTTTTGCAGATTATTTATTTAGTTGAAAGCAAAGAATGCAATCTGGGATATCTTTCATGTTTCTCCGATGACATTACAGGCCAAGTTGATATTCGGATTCTAAGACAATGTTTCTTGAACATTTTTAAAAGGTTTTTTTTATTTTTGGATATTTTAAAAGGTATTTTTAAAAGTTTTGACTTTTGACTAAATACTCTTAAATGGCTAGGATATATATTTCAAGTCATGAAGCTGGATAAGATACCTATGTTCAGGTTGCCTTTACATAGGCCTAAAAGAAGCCTCAATTATTTGGTCCAATTTTTCAAGTGCAAGTTTGAATGGCAACTTGAATGATACCTCTTGTGCTAGATGCAGATTAGCTAATTTTTGCCGAGTGCCTTCTTTACTTCTCACAACCACACTGTGAGATCCCTGGTGTTAACCCTACTCAGCCAACAGAAGAAATGAAGCCAGAGGACCTCAGTGACAAAGAGCTACGAGTGGCAGAACTGGCAGCCAAACCCAGGCCCTCTGACTACCAAATCCAGCCCTCATCCCACCATGAAATTGCACCTGCTTCTCCAATGACAATAATCCATCCCTCTCCACCATTAAATTAACATGTGGGGGGTGCCTGGGTGGCTCAGTTGGTTAAGCGACTGCCTTCGGCTCAGGTCATGGTCCTGGAGTCCCAGGATCGAGTCCCGCATTGGGCTCCCTGCTCAGCAGGGAGTCTGCTCCTCCCTCTGACCCTCTCATGCTCTCTCTCTATCTCATTCTCTCTCTCAAATAAATAAAAAATCTTAAAAAAATTAACATGCGGTTTATTCACCATGAGAAGTGTGTGAGTAAATATTGAGTTAGGACTAAGTCCCTGTAGGGGCCAATCAAGAATGATCATAAGAAAAGTAACAGGTGAAACAGACTTCAAGGAAACTTGCATTTCTAGATACAAGTGTGGGATAAAGAAGTTCCCAGTCCTTTTCACCAACTTTGAAACTTTTCCTAAAGCAAGAGCAAAAATAGAGAGATGCATCTTTATAGCTGTTGACTGGTATAAGGCTTCTTTTAGTATACTTTTTTGTATTCTGCTTCATTCCAAAATGATGGTAGGTGGATAGCAGATAACAAATAAGCGAGGCACAGGAAAAGAACAAAAGGAAAAAAATAATATTAACTGGCGACCAGAAATGACTTAATACACGCAAATGCATGCCACAATGAGGATGAAGGCGATACATAAACACAAAACCAAAGAAGAGCAGTTGTAAGATAATATTTATAACAAGAACAATAATGGGAAATATGTTTGGTGGCCTTATGATTTGCCACACAACAGGGCTAAACACTTGAACATTGACTGTGTCTTACTGCAGCCTTCCGAAGTAGGTAGGATGATTTTTGTTACTTTGTAGATGAGAAAACTGTGTCCCAGAGAACTTAAGAGGCTCAAGTTCAACCAGCTACCAGGTGATGGATGCTGGATTGGAACCCAAGCATTGTGGTTTCAAGACCATGCAGCACTCTACACCACATAAGCACACTGGGGTTGCTAATGAAAAACCAATTGTTTTCTGGCACTTGGGTCTAAGGGAAAGGGCTCTGTGTGCCCTCATGAGTGGAACATGCATGGTTCAGAGGCTAGTGGCTTTCTCAACATCCTCCATGATGCTAACAATGCTGACAGGCCAATGGCTGTTTCCTGTGGGGTCTTTCGATGCAGGCCAAGGCCCTATGCCAAAATGCAATTCACTAAACGTGAGTAAAAGTAAAAGGAGCCAAAACAATACGGTTCAAGTATTTAGCTTGGATGGTTTACCTTGATCTTGAGATATAATCTAAACTATCTGGAGAGATGGATGGACTTCATGTCTCTCAAGCAATCCTCCATGGAGCCTCCCTAGCCGTAAACATTCCTTGAGCCCTGCTCTCCTGGAGGAAAAAGAAAAATCACAACCATAGAGAATGGAGACCATAAATCTGGAGTGAAACTAATCTCAGTTGTGCCTTCACTGCTACTTGGCAGGCCTATTACATGTGCTTCCCCAATTTCCCTCAGCTGCTATTCCAAAACCTTTACCACTCTTCAAAGCTTTCAATCTTTTCTCTTTCAGATGACCTTGTTTCTAAGTTAGGGACCAGCAGCCATCAAAATGGCTTCTTTCATTTTCCCACCCATTCACCCACAAGCCCATCTGCATCTGCACCCATTCTTTCCCTGTCCTCATCTCTAGCAAAAGACAGTTTTCCTGTCAAAGGCAACTCCATCGCTGGTGCAATGGACATTATTCCACCTTGCCTCCTTCGAAAATGTGCTTTATCAATAACATCCTTTTCTAGCTTTTGCACAGCAAAAGAAACAGTCAACAAAGCCAAAAGACAACCGACAGAATAGGAGACGATATTTGCAAATGACATATCAGATAAAGGGCTAGTATCCAAAATCTATAAAGAACTTCTTAAACTCAACACCCAAAGAACAAACGATCCAATCAAGAAATGGACAGAAGACACGAACAGACATTTTTCCAAAGTAGACTTCCAAATGGCCAACAGACACATGAAAAAGTGCTCAACATCGCTTGGCATCAGGGAAATCCAAGTCAAAACCTCAATGAGATATCACCTCACACCAGTCAGAATGGCTAAAATTAACAAGTCAGGAAATGACAGACGTTGGGGTGGGGATGTGGAGAAAGGGGAACGCTCCTACGCTGTTGGTGGGAATGCAAGCTGGTGCAGCCACTCTGGAAAACAGTATGGAGGTTCCTCAAATAGTGGAAAATAGAGCTACCATACGATCCAGCAATTGCGCTCCTGGGTATTTACCCCAAAGATACAAATGTAGGGATCCGAAGGGGTACGTGCACCCCGATGTTTATAGCAGCAATGTCCACAATAGCCAAACTGTGGAAAGAGCCAAGATGTCCATCGATTGATGAATGGATAAAGAAGATGTGGTATATATATATGTATGTATATATACAATGGAATGATATGCAGCCATCAAAAGGAATGAGATCTTGCCATTTGCAACGACGTGGATAGAACTGGAGGGTGTTATGCTGAGTGAAATAAGTCCATCAGAGAAAGACATGTATCCTATGACCTCACTGATATGAGGAATTCTTAATCTCAGGAAACAAACTGAGGGTTGCTGGAGTGGTGGGGGGTGGAAGGGATGGGGTGGCTGGGTGATGGACACTGGGGAGGGTATGTGCTATGGTGAGCGCTGTGAAGTGTGCAAGACTGTTGAATCACAGATCAGTACCTCTGAAACAAATAGTACATTATGTGTTAAGAAAAAAGAAAAGAAGAAGAAGATAGCAGGAGGGGAAGAATGAAGGGGGGGAAATCGGAGGGGGAGACGAACCATGAGAGACAATGGACTCTGAAAAACAAACTGAGGGTTCTAGAGGGGAGGGGGTGGGGGGATGGGTTAGCCTGGTGATGAGTATTGAGGAGGGCACGTTCTGCGTGGAGCACTGGGTGTTATGCGCAAACAATGAATCATGGAACACTACATCAAAAACTAATGATGTAATGTATGGTGATTAACATAACAATAAAAAATTTTAAAAAAATAACATCCTTTCCTTACCTTCGATGTCCTATTGGCTATCTCTCTCAGCAGACCAATATGTTCATCCCTCTCCTTTAAAAAAACAAACAGAAACGATTTAAATAACTAATTTTTTTTAGCGCCTTCATGTTTCTTTGATAGCTATTCCTTTACAAAGTACGAGATTTACTCACTCTGACTCCACATCACCCACTGGCTCTTTGATCCATTCTAACCTTGCTCTAGGCATGTCACCACACTGAGACTGCCCTCCTTCACTTCCTGACCCAGTGGAAGAAGCATTTTTAATTCTCATCTTGTATGACTTGTGCTGCTTACTCTTCTCCCCTTCTTGCAGTTCTGGCTTTGTCTTTCACGACATTTCTCTCTGTCTCTCTCCTGGTTTACGTCTGCACTGGTTACTCCTTTTCTGTGCCTTGACTGGGTTCTATTTCTCTCCCCTCTCCTTAAATGTCAGTGTTTTCTTTCCCATTTTATTCATGTTTGGGGGATCTTGTTCCCAGGGAGGTTTTCCCTCTAAATCTCTATTCTGAGCCCCTATCTCCCGCTGTTTTCTAAATAGTTCCACCTGGGTATCCCACAGGCACTGCAAACTCAGTATGTCCAGAATTGAGCATGCTCATCTCTGATTCTGTGCCCATCCCTCTTTACTACACAAAACCGGCTCTCCCTCCTATACTCTTTTTATTAGTGAACGTTAGACCCTTCCGCCCAGTTTCCCAAGCCAGCATCCTTGGAGCCTTGGCCCGCTTTCTCATGTTCCAAGCAACATATCTTATTTATTCTCTCGTTTATCTCTCTTATCTAAGAGGGCTACCTTTTTACTTGATTAGGTCCATCAACTCCCTTAAGTACTGCCATATAATCCTTGACATTTCTCTCCGGGAATTTTCATTTCCAACCACTTTCACTGGAGGCCCAGAGTTCAAATACAAAAATTTGATTACGTTACTGCCTTGCTTACAATTGATCATTAGCATCTCATGACTCATAGCTCACAATTTGAAATCTTTTGTCTGCCTGGAAACACCTATTCATATTTTTCCTTCCTCTGGGAAGTTTTCCAGGACAGACTGAAATATGTTATCCTAATGTGTCAATCAACTTTGCGGATCATCCAATTTTATAAATCTCATTGTATTTACTTGTTTGCAAGTCTGAGTCTCCACTTGTCTAAATGCCCTGAGAGTAGGACCTGGCTTTCTCCACTTTGTATCCACAGCATGTGGTCTACTAGTAGGCACTCAGTAAACATTAAGTAAATGAAGGAAATGTATATGTATCCAGAAAGTATATAATTGCAATGAGTGAAAAACTTTTGTCTGGGGAATCTCTTACCCTAACAAGAGACCAATATTCAATTACTTCTTTGTAATAACTCACTCTTCCTCTTACGGGGAATATATATCCAGAATATATTGTATATTGAGCAATCCGAAACCATTAAGGTTAACTGGCAAAGCAGAACTAAGAGATGCTTTGTAGCTCCTAGTTGTTTTGAACAAGCACCTTGGAGGCGAATAGACGCTGGCACCCATTTACCCAAACTAGGTAACCTCAGGTGAATCTCCTGTCCTTCTCTCATCCTTTGTGTGCTGTTTGACCCTGAGATTTGAATTCCAGGGAAAAACAACCCCTACACTAATCTGGCTCTTTAGGGTCATGTCAGCCTAATCCTTATGGAGACACAGCTCTCCTGGCTTTCGGCACTTCTGTAAATACAATTAACACACTCAGAGAGATTTATTGGCTGATATCCTCATCTTTGCCACATTTCTTTTGCATTGATTTAGCGGCGGATAAAGCTAGGCCAAGAGCAGGATTTATCCGTTTGAACTTCAACCTGACCTGGAGCCTCATTAAAAATCTGTATTTTTGTGGTAGGCCTGTATTTTGATCATTAAGTTAATTTCCTTGCTGTTCTTTTTTGTTTTTTTTTTTCCACCATTGATAGAAAATCAAATTATGCCTTTTGAATCAAAAGAGAATCGAGAGAGAGAGAGAGAGAGTGGAAATGAGTCCTGGGACAAAGGATGCAAGTTCAGGATCAAGGAAAAAGCAGACTGTCAATGACTCAGAGTGAGAACTCCTCGTGGCAACCGGTGCTTATGGGTCAAGACTAAAAAATACTTTTACATTTAAAAAAGATTCTCACATTTCTGGCTACTTAGTGCTATAAAATATCCGTACAACTGGCAAGGCTAAATAAGGTGCGCCTTCTTTGTCTGCTGTACAAGGTAGTTATAAGAATTAAATGTGGTCAACATATAGGAAAGCAATTTGCCAACTGTAAAATTCTGCACTCCCGTGTACAGTTACCAGAGGAGCCACTTTGTAGCTACTATGGGTTTTGGGGTCACTCATTTCCACGTGACTATGTGACTACGATGAAAGCGGGCTTTCATCGGTTGAGTTCCAGGGAGCATTGGCCTTAACAGGAGCACAGCATTTGCCCCCCAAAAGAATATCAGATACATCACCTGAGAGTACTTTATTTGCTTTAAAGGCCACAGATCTTTTTCTTATTTAAAAAAATGCAAAAGACTTTCTGTTTTTGAAACATAAGTGGCACTGACATCTCTCAAGATTGAAAGCACTATTGTCTCATTGTAAGCACCCCCTTATTATGAGGCGAGGATGTTGTTGGCAGGAATGAATAATTAGGTAACTCTTTGTGGGCACATTTTATTCAGGTCCCAAGGGGAGCGGTACAATTGTAACATCTCCTTGGATTATTTCACAAACATATGGCAAACGAAGCACCTGAGCCAGATGTACAAGCATATTATACTAGGTCTGTTTTAACTTAAAACTGTGAAATACATCAGATGGTGGAGTTATTTTGGTCCTGAACATCCATCATGGAAGTATCTTTTCTTTATTGTCCATTTCACTTGGACTGGAAATAATCAAGAGCAAACTAGCATGGAAATCATCACTTGTAGTAGAAGATTCCAGGTAAAGTTCAGGACCTAATGAAGTGTCTGGTCTGGATTTCCATGGGCCCCAGACACCTCCACATACTTTATTAATGCCTAGTACCAATATTCACTGCCGGCAGGTCTGGAATCTCAATGAAACAATGATTATTTTCAATTCTCTTTCCCTCATCTTGTGTGTTTTCACTCCTCTGGAGATGCGTATAGGTAATTTAATACAGAATTTTTTAATAATGAGGGTATAGTCTCTACTGATTCAGTAGGGAGTTTCTGTTTTTTTTTTTTTTTTTTAGCCTATTTTATTATTACGACATTGGTTGTTTATTTCACTAAAGACTCAGCATCTGACACTGACTTTTTGGAATCATAGTAATCTAAGCAGAAATGTCCATCCCATTTGCTAGTGGGAACACCCCATTTCACAATGATTGGGATAATTTTTAATCCGAGTTACTTAAATTTCAGAATTAGAAGATAGATGCCACTGAACTCCCGAGTGTATCGTGTTGTGCTTGGTCTGATAAGAGAATAGAGTACGCAGGTGTGGGCAACTGTATTTTCCCTTCGATACATACATGCAAATTCCATTAGCATTAACGAGTGCCTCTGCGTGTGTACTGAAAAGGATGTGGACCTAAAGTTACGATGGAATCTATTACCTTATCCAGTTAAAAAAAAAAAAAGACAAGACTTGCATCACACTCCTGAGCTTTTCCTGATAAAGAGAAACACACAGTGTTGAGCGTATGTAAACAATATGGCGGAGGTGGCACCAGGGAGAAGGTACTTACTTTTTATAGCCACTATGGCATAGAGCAGAGATCTTGGGGTTGAATTACTATGGTTGGCAAATGTTGAAGCTGACAATAGAGGTCCACAGAGTCTTGGATATTCTGCCTTTGTGTTGCATCAAAATAAGGAAGCGAAGTATTTATGAACTTAATTCTGCTTTTCAATTTTTTCCCCCATTGAAATGGCAATTCTCTGCACAATAGTATGTATAGATGTGCGGTTCGGATGTGTTCCTAGCCAATGTGATATTCCATAAATGCGGTGCACCTGTGTTTTCTTGGTCACCCTGCTGTCACTGGGGTGCCTTAAAGTGCTCTCTCAAAAATAAGTGAGTACCGGAAGGGAGGGAGAAGGGCAGGAGTGTGAGAGAAGGGGAAAGATCTCCTTTTTAAAAACATTTCTTCTCGTTTGGAAAGCCTTGGAATGTAGATTTAATTTCAGGTTATGGTGTAAAGTTTATCCCAGAGATGTTGACAAATCCCCATGTGGGACTGCAGTGGCCCCAGATGCCCTCATATCCTACCGACCTCGCAGGGATGTCTCTATGTTTATAATACACACTTCTAATATTGCAGACCTGCTAAGGTCAGGGCATTCTGAGCCTCGTGGTATTGGGCAGACAACCACCCCAAAACGGTACATCACACAGAGGACCCCTCTATAAAGCTGCCAACCCAACATCTCTCGGCGACCTATGGGGACACTAGCGTATGAATGACCTCCACCCCGCAAGCCCAACCCCCTGATGGGTCTGAGAAATGGACTTCGAGTGCAGGGAGAAACCACGACAAATGGAACAAAATGGCTGGCAATGAAGGCCAACAACAAAACAGAAACAGCAACTCTGTGGCCCCACCTTCATTTTCCCCCAGAAAATTTAAACTTCAGATGGTAAAAGCAATCATGTTCTGACCTTAAAGGGCTGAGGCCGGGTCACCACTGATTGTTCAAAGACTCAATTCCTCAGCAGCACTAGTACCACTGGCCCTGGTGGTGGCGGCCACGGCAGCAGCCACAGAAACTGGAGTTCAGTCGTCTTGGCATCAGATTCTAGAAAGGGGAGGACAGGGAGAGAGGGAGTCTATTGGCCTAAAAAGCTGAAACATCTGCTGGGGTTATTAACAGCTTTTTGGCTGAGTTCAGCAGCAGGGCACCTTGTGGTTGATAGATTCTTCTCTCAGCAATTCAAAACAATGCAGTTAAAGCAAATTTCTCATTTTCAGAGCACAGCTTAATGAGGCATACAGTATTTTAAAAATAGTCACACTTAAAATGGTCAATAGCAGTCACTGCAATCAGTGGTTACCTTCGGTGCTCCATCGAGTTGTTAACTTTGTCGGGATGATTGCATAACATGGATTTTTTCAAAAGACTGCTGTAGCTCATGGTTAACTCACTTTGGAGGAATTTTATATTATTTATCAAGTTTATGCAGATTACCCTATGGTGTAAATACTGGCAAACTTGATCAAAACCACTTAGAGGCCTTGTGGCTCTCCCTTCCCAAAAGTGTGCATTAAACTATTTTAGGCCCAGAGGTCCAGTTCCGGGAAAGGTTCTAGGGGCCAGATTTCGAAGATGAAGCAAAACTGACCATGTGATGATAGCATGGGCTGGAAAGAGCATTGGTTGGAAGTCAGCAGCTGAGGGTTCTAGTCCTTGTACTAACTGGCTGGGTGAGACCTTGGGGTCAATCAATATTTCTGCCTCAATTTCTTTGAGGAACAAGACCAGGCCTAGTAACGGGTAAGTCCCCCAATGTTTCCATCCAGCTCTGTCATCCTGGGAACTGTGGAGCTCAGATTCAATGTTAAAGTGCTCCTTTCGTGAAATCCGTGATTGTAACCAAGCTGAGACTGCTCACAAATGCCTGTTTTGTATCAGCCCATGACAGTATGCGTGGTATCTGGGTGAGGGCATCAGACAAACTGTAAAATTAAATAGCTCTGTCAGTCACTTCAAGAGGGTGTACCATAGGCTGTAACAGACGTGGGCAAAGTACAACCAGCCCCAGCTGGATTTCCTAGCTTGTTAGTTTATCTGCCCAGATGACGGAGTCCAGCTTAAGGAAGGGTCACACACAGCTTTGTGTCCTACTGATCCAGCACACTAACTCTGGCAGAAGGAAGGGGATGATGAGGGAGAGAGAAGGCTGACCTGGAATGGGCCAACATCTATGATGGTGGCGAAGCTCCCCCCCATCCCCGCCCATGCTTCTCTCATCACTGGCCCCCATGCCCAGGGCCTGGTAGGAAAGGAGAGAGGGGTTGGCTAAGTCACTGTTTCCCCAGGTAAAACAATGATCTGACCATTAATCGCAGGGGGAAATCATGGGAGGACAGCTCCCCTGCTTCCTGCATTCTGATCCAGGATTCTCTAGGGACAGAGACAGTGTTTTTATCTATTCAAAAATGATCCTGGTTGGTTCTAAGATACATGCTGGTAGGTAAGGCTCTCATGAATGTGGGGGTGCTTCTAGGCTCTATAACCAAAAATTTTCTATCATGGAGGGAGGGTACATGATCCAAGTCACATTGATTTGGCTTGTCCCTTACCTTAGTCAGAGCTCAAGTTTCACTCAGAACTGCTTAGAGCATCATACAAGTCAAGTCAGTAAGAATAAAATTAAAGCCTTTCCATGCTGCCCAGAAGGGTTCATAGGGTATGGTCCTTTATTCTCAAAGGAAATTAAAGGAAAATCTTCACAATGCCCAGGGCCTTCTCATCCTACAGATCAAGGACAAGAATATCCTCAAGTTCCTTGCTGCAGAATCCATTTGGGTGGTACCAGGCTTGACTCTTAGATGGAACAGTGTACCTATAAAAGGCAACCTCCTACCTCTTGCAGAGATATAGGATACTTGGGAGATGCTTGTGATGGCAGTTTGGGGCCCTTGTTGTTACCATTGAAAACCCAGCTGATGTCGTATCTTGTTCCCCAGGAACACCAGCCAGTGTGCTGTCTGAGGTTTCCTTGTTGCCCCCAGGAGGCATGTCCACTGCTGAATGATCAACACGTGGAGCCCTGTCTACCCAATTTGAAGCAGTGTGCTGAAAGCCTCAGTCTTGGGGGAAGAGCAATCTCAGGACAGACCACCAGACAGACCACAGCCCTGGCTCTGCGGCATAGGTTCCCTGCTGTGTTCCTGTGTTATATGGACACTGTCACCCTGTGCAACAATGAGGGAGCCACCAGGGGGTCTGATGTGGGGGAATGCCAGCTCAGGAGGTCCTCAGTAAGGACAGCATCTCCCCCACGAGCTTCCATGGAAAGTTGTACCTGAACTTTTCTTTTACAGAGAGACAGATGAGATGCGGAAGGCAGATCCAGCCTTTGCTGAAAAGATAGTGACCAAAGTTCCTGGGTAAATGGGATGCCCAGCTCCTGAATGCAGTGCTAATGAACTCCGGGCTGCAGACTCGTAGAAGCCCCACGTAACACATGCTACTCATTCAGCAGTTCCCCACTAAAGCCTGGGGACTCAGGCTGGAGACTATCTGTGGCTCCCACCCCATGGGCCACTGAATGGGTAGCCATAGACCGCCACAGTATGGCCTGAAGCTGGACAGACTCTTAAAGAGAACCCTAAAATAAGGCTGATGGGAAATAAATATCAGTGAATGGCTCTGCTCCCCAACATATCAACAAATCTATGTCAGAAGCAAGTACAGACATGCCCTCCCATCTCATGTCACTCAGAGCATGGATGTTGATTTGCTGGAAATATGCGTGTGTGAGTTTTAAACACAACATCACCTGTCAAGTCAGGGCATGCATGAGACCCAGTAGCAAATATTTTTTGTATTACTGAATAAAAAGTGATAGTATCCTACTTGAACTTTGCCATACTTAAACATAATTCTAATTCAGACTCAAAGGCCATGTGTAGTATTTGGTACAATCACGTAGAAAATAGGAAACCTATGGGCCATCTTTACTTTGGCCAATAAGCTATTAGTTAATTTTGAGGAAATCCAACATGTATATAATAATTTGTCTTTTTTTCCAAAGTAAAGTAAGACTAAGCATTGTTATCATTTACTGTTAAATAATATGAGACCATCATACTTTTTCAGAGTGAGTATGAAGACCTGGGGGTTTAGTCATAACTGAGTGACAACCTAATACCTTAACAATTGGTAGAACTGTTCTTCTATAATCTGAAATCAATCTTGTAATGATTTGTTACTTAGATGAAGGATATTTCTTAGGGCTGCTACAAAGATGAAAGATGGAGGAGGTAATGCAATCTTGGTATTCCACAGCAAAGTAACTGTACTCTCACAGCAATCCAAGGGACAATAGGGGTCATCTGGTCTAATCACACTGACAAATGGGGAGATAGGCTTAGAGAGGTTAAGCCCCTTGTCCATAGCTACAACAGAGAAGTTTCTTTACAACATATTCCATTTCTCGTCATTGTTTTAATGACAAAGCCAGACTCCCTTACAAGTTATGTTATCAAAGATAGAGTAAATAATCTAAGATAGGACTCTAATCACATTATCTGTCTGCAGGTCTCTCTTTCATACACTCTTCCAAATACCTTTCTTTTAGAGAGGAATGCCTACTCTTTGATCCAAAAGGAGTAGGAAATATTGCTCTTAACATCTTTCAGTGGAAAGTCAGTATGGATAGCCAACACTGATCTTTATCAATTCATAAATGAATAAATAAATATTTTGATGTACCGAAATATGTAAGAATATAAAGTAGCACCAACTGTAAGTGAGGTGCTTTGGGGAAGGAGTACCAATATTGTTGAGTATTCTTTATGTTCCAGATACCTGTTAAGAGCTTTTAAAAGTATGTGACTTATTTTAATTATAATAATCCTCCAAGGTAGGTACTTTTTCACAGACAAAGACACTGGGACCCAGGGAGGGGAAGAAAATTGCCTAATGTTATACCATTACTATGTGGTAGAGAGATGTTTTAATATCAGGCCACCCTGTCTTGACTTCTTTGTTTACTTTATGTACAACACATATGCAGAAGGATATATGTTCAAAAGACCATGCATAGTAAGTGACGGGCATTATAGATAGTAAGTGATAGGAGAATTCAGAGGAGAAATCACTGGATATTCCTGGAATGAATCAGTGGTGAATCCTGCTAGGTTAGAGTGCTTGGCTACCATGTTTCATAGAGAAAGTGGATGAGCCAAGTCTTGAGGAATGGGTAGGTTTCGATAAGCAAATATGATAGGGAAAAACATTTTTACTTTGGGGACATCAATCCTAGCAGAGAAAGCATGGTAAAGAAACATGAGCAGATCGTCTTAGCTATAAAGGAAGGTTTCCTTTGAGAAGTCATGAAACAAGGCTAGAAAGGAAGCTGAGGTCTGGACTCTAAAAACTTCAGTGTCAGGGTAAAGGGTCTGAGTGTAATACTTTGGATAAGAGCGGCTATAAAAAGTTCCTTGTAGCTAGATTAGGGAACCAGAGAAAGGAGCATAGTTCAGATTTTCCTATGACAGTCCAGTCATGAGGTAGTGATGGTAGTGATACAGTGAAAACAGACTTAAAGGAATTTACGGGGTGAAATAAGCACTGTTCTAAGGAGACGTGGAGTTGATTGCAAATCAATCCAGATATTATTCCCTGGAGGGACCTGGTATAATAAAGGTTGTCTAAACTGTTTTCCTTAGATTCATCTGTCAACTACTCAGTTGTTGAATGCCTACTATGTTGAATGTTGACTACTTGGTGCTACAGTGCCCCTTTGTGCTGCTAGTGAACTTACATTCTAATGGATGCTCTGGGGACTGTGGCTTAGGCTGATAGGAACGGGTGGACTCATGAGGGAGGACTGCTTTTGTTAGAAGACAGTGAGTGGGAGGTGAGATTATGGCAGCCCATGTTAAAATGTAGAGCAACAGTAGAGAATAGTGTCTTAGTAGGGAGACCAACATTAGAAGGAGAAATTAACAAGCCCTATAGAAGTAACCAGGTATCAAATCATTTCCAAATTACAACCTATTACCTTTGCATTCCCCATGTACACACCCTCTCAGTCCGTTTTTATCATTCGATCTATACCATGCCCTGAACCCACATCTCTTTAGTGCTCTTTTGGCGTCACTAAATTTTTGCCTATCAAGGAAACAAGATTTGAATAATTCTATTCGTTTGCAGCACAGGAAGATATCCGACTATGTCTGATTGCTTCAGGAGTGGTATGAAATATTTTTATTCCATGAAATTCTTTAGGGCAGTGCTTCTCAAAATTTAATGTGCACACAAATCACTTGAGAATCATGTTAAAATGCAGCTTCTGATTTTGTATATCTGGGCAGAAGCCAGCAATTCTGCATTTCTAAGCTCTCAGGTACTGCTGCTACTGGTGGTCCTCAGAGCTAACTTTGAAGTCTTGGCACCATGATGTTACTATATCTTACACTGTCCTCTGTCAATGATGATACTGAAAACAACTGTTTTTATCTTGGAGGTGTGAAACTATTAAGACAAAGATGATAAAAGGAGGAAATTCAACTGTGGGGAAAAAAGGCATGTACAAATTTTGTTATGTAACCAAGAATATGGATCAATGACCAAAGAGAAGGGCATATTATGGGGAAACACTTCCAGATTGGGTGGTCCAAGGAAGTTTCAGAGAAAGGGAAGCTTTTGAGTGGGCCAGGATCATAGTAGACAAAGAAAGAGAGAAAGAAAAATTGGGGTTACAAAATGACATCAGGGGCATATTATTTTGATTATTGTAGAGTTGTAACACATTTTGACATCTTAATGCAAAGGTCCTCTCATTAATCTCTCAAATATTTTTGTTTGTTTTTTTTGTTTTGATTTCATGGAACTGTTTTTTTTGTTTTGATTTCATGGATCGTCATTAAGTTTCAAGAAAAATATATTGAGATTGTTTGGATTTCATTAAGTTGAAGGATTATTTGATGAGGCATTGACATTTCTTTAATGTTGTCTTCCTGTTGCTATGTTTCTCCATTTATTACAGTCATTATGCTCCTCAAAAAATTTTAGTCTTCTGGGAATAGTATCTTTTTTAAGGTAGATTTTTTTCTCAGGTATTATATGTATGTTTTGGTTCCTCTTATTAATGATATTTTAGTAACTTTTACTTTGGAAAATATTCTCTTTAGTTAAGAAGTATTTCTTCTTCAACTTCTACCCCAACACATCAAAATCACAGTTTATTTCCCTATTATATTTTCTAATCAGTTATTGCAGACACATAGGAAAAACTCCTGAAGTTTGTATACATAACATGCACATTCTTTTCACATATAATAACCTTACTAACTTTATTATGTTCAAATGAGTCTTTTGAGTTTTTCACGTAAATAATAACATCTCAAGATCATGATAATAATGTTCTTGTTTGTACTCCATTTATTTTTCTTACCTTACTGCATAGGCCAGGACTTCAAAAATGCTGAATTATAATGTTTAATTATAGGAACACCTTTGTTTTCTATTTTGTTTTACATTTTGTGATTTTATATCCATATCAATATTACTGAATCATTGTTTTATTTATCTTCTTTTATCAAAACTAATTTGATATTTGTGTTTAATTTTGACTAAAAATAATAATCCCAGATTACCATTAGTCCTTGATGACCCAACCTTTCAAGTCTTGAGTTCTAGTTTTGCGTCTTCTCTTGAATTTTTCAAAACAAACATCTGGGTGGCATTTTAATTTTAGTCCTCAGATTGCTGAGATTTTTACACACATATAAAAAAATGGTTTAGGTTAAAACTATCGGGCTACAATTTCTTCTTATAAAAAACCTTTAACAGTTTGCTCTTTATAGCAGTTTTAGGTTAAGGCTGAGTTTGTTTTGTGTAAGGAAATCATTTTCTTCCCTGACTGAATGTCAGAGATTCATTGCCAGTTCTCTCTGGTCTCAAACCAAAAGATGTCCAGAAAGGGACACATTAGCTCAGCTGTGGTTATCTCCTCAGGCCTTGGGCATGTCTATGGATCTGGGGGTGGTGATACATTGCATTATCCAGGCAGCTCCCGCTTTTCCAGTGCATGCTTGAATGGAGGCATGTTTACAGAAACAGATGGGAAGCTAACAGTCTGCCTGGTGGCGGGCAAGATAAAGGGAAAAGACACAATCTGAGCTGTGCCTTGAGATATGATGAGTTTGCCAGGCCATGCAATGGTAGATGGGAACAATTCAATCAAAGAACCAGCATGCATCCATAGTACAGAGATAGAAAAGCAGGCAATTTCACATAGGAAAACCACAGGGTGCATGAAGGGAATAGCTGTAGCTGAAGCTAGCAAGTAGGATGGGGCCAATTGGAGCAACACCCAAAGAAAAATGGGTGTTATTCTGAAGGCAATCACTGGTCAAACCAATGAGGAATCACCTAAAGTAAAAAAGTTCAGACTTACTTTGCTGACTCATGTTCAGACTTACTACGCTGGTGGTCAGCATGGAATTTGAGGGTGGGCCACTTGGGAGCCTAGGAGAGAGATGAAGATCTGGAACTGGAAATGGAAATGGATCAGGGACAAATGAAAGACCTGTTTTAGGGTCTGAACTGACAAGAGATGTAAGGGAGGGAGAGGCAGAGAGAGACAGAGGGGCCAAGCTGACTGCTGTTTTCCCAGAGTGTCCAGAAGCTATTCAGGAAAGAGCTGTAAACAGGGGTCCGGAGGCTGGGAGAACGCTCTGAGCTGGTGAAATAGAATTGCGCATGCATAAGTGGGAGGAAGTGTGCTTATTCAGAGAGAGATGATGAAATGTGGAGCAAGAGAGCTGAAAGTTGAGGCCAAACACCATGAAGAGATTGGATGGGTCAAGGACTGAAATATGCTATAGGATTTGCAAGTACAGAAGTGAGTCATGGCTGCTTGAGGAGTTCCCATTCAGTTGTGGAACAGAAACCAAGTAAATAGAAACTGATTTTGAGAGAAATTAGGAAGGAGGCCGTGTGATCTTCTAGAAGCTAGAGGTAAAGGGAAAAGAAAAGTATATAGGTAGTTGATGTAGAGGCTAAGATTTTTGTTTAATTGCTGTTTAAGGATAGAACTGAGGAAGCAAGTCCCCAAATTAAGCTTGGCTTATCCTGGGTCTCCAAGTTATTTTTGGTTTCAGTTCCTTGACTGAACCACAGGATCTGCCTACATTTATGCTAATTTATCTTTTCTTCCTTTATCTTCCAAATATTTGGTTTTTTTTTTCCCTCCAGAAGACTGTTCAGTTGTATTTTAATACCTTCCATCTTAATGATCCTATTTGATAGAGAAAATCATAATCTCACCGAAATCAGCAACTAGAAGTGGAAGGCATCTTGGATCATTTTGTCTAACCTGCTCTCCCCACATTGTAATCCCCTTTTACCATCCTTGACATATTTCCAGTGATAATAAATTGCTACTTCAGAAGGGAGCCAATCACTTAGTTTGGACATACCATACTTAAGAGCATATCCATGTTCGTTCAGCGGGGATGTGTTTAGCTGCAAGTATTAGATGATTCCAATTCAAAACTGTTTACACAAAGATGAAAATAGAGTATTTCATCTAATTAGAAGCATTGCAGTAGGCAAGTTTCACAGTTTGCAAAGTCAGTTTCAACACAATGTCCAAGACCCAGGATTTTTCTATCTTTTCACTGAGCTATACTCAGGGTATCAGCCTAGTGCTCCTCATTGTCACAAGATGGCTGCATCACATGTAATCATCAGACATCCGGCAGAAGGAATAGGGCATATCCTGCTTGACTCTTTTTTATTAGTGAGGAGACCCTTTCCAAAAGCCTTCAGGAGACTTCCACCTTAGTGTTGCGTACTGGCAATGAGTGTGGGCAACAAGCTACACTACCTGGGTTTATATTCTAGTTCTGCTTACACACTCCCTTGGACAAGTACTTTTAGTGTCCCTAGCTCTGAATTTCCTCACAGCTGCAAAACTTAGATAGTCCTACAACCTGCCTCACAGGGTTGATGTAAGGATCAGCATAAATATATATAAGGTATTAGGGAAAGTGCCTGGCATGGAATAAATGCTCCATAAGTGTCCATTATCATGCATTCAACAAACCTAATTGAGCAATGTGTCCAGCTCTTAATCAGTCACTGGCAAAGGGAAGGGGGTTACCTTGAGTGGCTTTGAGAACTCAGTATGTGTCCTTGAAATGGGGGCTAAAATTGTGGATTTATATGTGGATTATGAATAAAACCTAGACTCTGTTAACAGGAAAGGGAGAAGGGATAGATTGCTCTTGGGGAGGCAACCAGCAGCAATGACCACACATTGCGCAACTTGCCAATTACTTTCACTCTATTCACTCTAGTTGGCCGACAGTGGTGATTTTGGGAGAAGAAGCTGGAGGCAAAGACAATATCATGCTTCACAGAAACAGCTGAGACTCAAACAAGGTGGGGGCCAGGAGCACTGATACCCACCCCTCACTCCCAGTCAAAAATCCACCTGTAACTTCTGACTCCCCAAAAAACTACTAATAGCCTTCTGTCATCCAGAAGCCTTAACGATAACATAAAGAGTCAATTAACACATATTTTGTGCATTATATGTATTAAATAATGGATTCTAGCAATAGAGTAAGCTAGAGAAAAGGAAATGTTAAGAAAATCATAAGGAAGAGAACATCCATGGATAGTGCTGTGTATATATATATATATATATATATATATGGTCTGTGTATTGGCGGATCCCCGGAATGCAAACCCAAGTTATTCAAGAGCCGATTATACTGGCAATAAGTTGCTAATACTCATATTCTAACTAGATTCATGCTTGAATCCTACTAAGTGAAACCTGAAAATATAGTTAAAATACCGAACAATTCATTACAATATCATCTCAAACACCAGTTTAAAAGAACTTCTAAAATAAAAGAACTTCTATTTCTACATCAATTTGCAAACATTTTTCTGCCTACTTTCCTTCCTTAATTCTCACAACCACCAGGTGATAGACGAAGGGTAAGTATTATTACCATTTGCGGATGCTACCGATGTTCTTAGATCTCTAGTAGTAACTTTGGATATAGAGTTAAGAAGTAGCAGATTTCCAACTCCAATTCAGATCACCCATCTCTGAGTAAGATTTTTCTTCTCAAGCCCAGTGGCTTGCCTGTAAAATAAAGACATTCTGAAATGTTTTCTTAGGCCATCATTAGCTCACTGCAATCTCACGGCCAAGAATCAAATACAATGTGCCAAGTACATGCCAGAATATGTGAGTACAAAACCGACCATGACATTCTTAGCACCATTCATTCCCAGAGAAGCGAACGCACACATTTACGTGTCACTATTCTATGGAAGGGTTATCTGGAGTCTTTTATTATTATGAACATTCTTTCTTCAAGTGCCCAGTGTTAACTGCTAACTCCTATTTATTTGTTTTTTTTTTGTAAAACCAAAATTGGCAATGGGCCATTTGGAAATGTGATTGCAGAGAATATCATAATATGAGAAACCTCTTCACCAAAAGAATTGTTCATTTAAAAAAAAGTCGCATCCCAGAGAGGCAAAATTTGGATAAATCTCCATTAAAAACCATGTGAAATGGCCAGTTATATATGTTTCTTCTTTTTCAAATAAATTGTCATATTCAGTGGAATGGGATAGTTAGTGACCTTTAAAAAACTTTAATTACCATTTTAATAGAAAGTGTTTGACATGCTTTATAAGAGTGCTATAATCAGTGTTATTTACATCATGGTATGCTCAAAGTTTCTGTCAGAGACTGCAGCTGGGGCCCTTGCCCTCTGGACATCTGGTTAACTCCCTCTGCGCCTAATTTCTATGGCTTGTGAGGGTGCAGAGGCCTCCCTGTGATTTCTAGGTGTTTCTAGGACTTACTCTTTTATGTTTTTCTTTGCATCTGCACTCCAAGATCCCGGTAGGAGATCGAGGATCTGCTGTAAATGAGACAGGTATGAGGCCCCAATCTCTTCACTGGTTTTTAAAACAGACAAACCACTTGCTCAAATCATTTCATGAGTTAAACAGCCCTGGTAGGGAAATGGAGGTTCATGGGGTATGGCTACATTGAGAATCATTTAGACTTTTCCAGTCATTTCAATTCCTATCTGGAATAAATGGAATATTACTCTTTTTCTCTCAACTACACCAGCTCTGCTCTCCCCAAGGTCCTATGTTCTCCATTGTCAGGTTATTTTCTCTTACTATTCTCGTTTTGGGAGGAAATCGGTGTCAACTCATAGTATCAAACAGTATTTTCCTACTTCTCTGCATTTCTAGTTCACCTGTCCAGTGTCTAAACCACTGTAAGTATAAATAAAAGACATTATTACAAGTTTACTTGTCCAGACTTTTCTCCCCGTTCTTTTCACAGGTGAAATCATAAATTGGATCAGAGATTGGCAACTGAGGCATGATGGCCAAGCCTGGCTACACCTGTTTGTTACTAATTTTTGTCTAAGGTTGGTTTCACACTCACACTCCACAACATGGAGCTGAGCATTTGTGACAGAGACCATGTGGTCCCCTAAGCTGAAAAGACTAACAAACCGGCCCCTTAGAGAGAAACTTTGCCCTGATTTAGGCAATGTTCTTGAAAATACTTTACTTGTACCTAGGGCTTTATCGCTGACAATGTTTTATTTTTTTTAAGGTTTTTATTTATTTGACAGAGAGATAGAGAGCACAAGTAGGCTGAGCGGCAGGCAGAGGGAGAGGGAGAGGGAGAAGCAGGCTCCCCGCCGAGCAGGGAGCCCGACACGGGGCTCAGGTCCTGGGATCACGACCTGAGCTGAAGGCAGCCGCTTAACTGATTGAGCCACCCAGGTGCCCCCACTGACAACATTTTTACATATCTTCTTTATCTTGGTCCTCTGGCGCCTCTGAAATGCCTATTCTCCCCATTTCACAGGAAAAAAATTAGAGAAAGACAAAGACCATATGATTCCACTAATATGTGGAAACTAAATATCAAAATGAATGAACAAACAAACAAAAACAGAAAGATTCGTAAATACAGAAAACAAACTGGTGGTTGCCGGAGGGGAGGGGCCTGGGGGATGAGCAAAATGGGTGAAGGGGATTAAGAGGTACAAACTCCCAGTTATAAAATAAATAAGTCATGGGGATGACAAGTAGAGCATAGAGAATATAGTCAATAATATTGTAATAACATATGGCGACACCACTTATTGGGGTGAGCATAATGTAACGTATAGAATGGTTAGGTTGCTATGCTGTACGCCTGAATCGAATATAACATTGAATGTCAATGATACTTCAATTAAAAAATAAAATAAAATAAAATGAAATAAAATAAAATAAGATAAAATAAAAAATCCAAAGTGTACAGGGACAGAATTAAAGATGGGATGGGGTCAAGATGGTAATAATGGAAGTACATTGATGTGTAGTTTCTCCCCTCATCTCTTAATTCAGATAATTAAAGCTCAATAGGAATTTCCTGTTGAAAAAAAAAAACCAAACAGGACAATTAGAAAGTGACTAACCCAAGACCACAGAGGTAGTACCTGACAGCTCTGGGACTGATTAGTATAAACTGATGTGTTGGCATACTCTACAGGATGCTCTATTCTGTTTACTCTGAATTCTTGAGGTAAATCCGCCTGTTTGGTTCCCCTCCCTGAATGTGTCAGGAGGTAAGAGATGTTCAAATGGAGAAGAAACAACTGCAGATTAGTTCTTCTGAATTCTTCACTCCCTGGAACAGGATTAGAGGGCATGGAAATGCCCCAGAGACCAAGAGCCACCATGGATGCATAGGTACCTCAGAGCCCAGCTGCTGCTTTGGCTACACTTTGCCTCTGGTTGGGACTGTTGGCTTGGCCTTCTCACTCTGAATTCAGTGCTCTTTCCACTATATTAAGCAGACTGTTGAATAATGGCAGCACAGATGAATGATCATGATTTCATTAGGAAAACACAAAAGAAGAGATGAAACTTTGTGTTGGATTCCAAATGTGGCCATCATCAATTCCTTACCTCTTTGTAGGTACGTGTTACTCCTCACCTCCAGTGGGTGGTAGAGTCTAATTCCTTTCCCCTTGAATCTGGGTGATCCCGGGGCAGGTTTGAGGTGGGACTTCTGACATTAGGTTCTAAGAATTTGTCAACCTCTACCTGGGTCTCTTGGAAGGCTCACCCTGAGAAGCTCCTTCTCAGAAACACCCTGCCGTGCTGCAAGAAATGAAAGTCACATAGAGAGGTCAGACAGGTGTTCTAGTCAAAGACTCCAGCTCATCTCAACCAACGGCCATGTGAGAGTGCATCTTGGACAGCCAGCCCAATGGAGCCTTGAAGGCGACTGCATGAGAAATCCTAAGCAAGAAGCAAGCACCCAGACAACCCATAAGTTTGTGAAAGTTAATACACTATTGTTTCGAGCCACCACATTTTAGCATAGTTTTATGTAGCTACAGATAACCAAATAAAAGTTTCAAAATGAAAAGGCAATTTAATTATATACAGGATGAACGTATTTTGTGGAACAGGTCAAATTAAAAAGAAGACCATTGCCCCGTTATAACCAGAAGAAGGTAATCCCCTAAAGTTAGTGTGACAAAACAAGGTTTCAGATTTCTTTTGACTTTTACTCCTTTTGAAGAAGAGGTAGGGGTGAGATGTGTACAGGTGGGAAGAGGTTTCTACAGCATAATCATGCCTCAAAGTTGTTCACTGTTAGCAACAGAAAGCTTCCCCTCTAGATGATTCAGGCATAAGAATCTAACTCCTGGTGAAAATTAAGGAGGTACAGAATAGAAATTCCTCAGTACCTTCCCAGGATAAATCCAGGAATGAGGATTTCCAAAGCTTTGACCTAGAGGAGGAGGGCCCTGCTTGGAGGAAGGACAAACAAGTAGAAGAGAGTAGAGGAATGCTGGAGACACTCCAGGAACACCTGGGTTTCCATCTGAGGCTGACTCTGTATCCCTGTAAGGTAATCCTATGGGAAAAGAGAAGACATGCTTTGCTCTATCTGCTGCTCCTCATGGGTGCTCTCAGCTGGCTAATAAAATAAACTGTCTATGCACCTCACAGTGAATTCTTTTCATGTTTTAAGATCTCATTAGTGTCTGGATTTCAATGAGCTTATTTTCCTCACGGAGAGAAGGGTGATCATCTTGTGGAGTAAGGGGTGCCTGAAAATGTCTCCCTTCCACTTTAAAACAAGAAGTCCCAACATTGTGTTTCTCTAGTTTTGAAAGGGGGGTGTGTGTGTGTGTGTGCGTGTGTGTGTGTGTGTGTGTGTGTGTGTGTATTGAACAAGGTCAATGCTCTGAAACAGTAAGTTTTAGTCCTTCCTTCTCCAACATCTCCTAACCGCTCCCCCAAGCTTGTCGCGTCTCCTTTCTCTTTCTCCCTCTCTCTAGTGCTGGGTATGCTACCCACCCCTCCAAGTCGGCTCTGCACTCATTTCTCCCCGGCTCTGCGCAGGAAAGCTGACTTACAACAACTTCATCGATGAATCCCCGCCCCCCCCCCCGCAACTTGCCCTCCAGTTCTGGCTGAGTTCAGCCAATGGGGAGCCCCGGAGAAAAGAGTGAAGGGAGGGATAAAAGTGAGACCCCTGTATTTATTCCTCTGGCTTCCTCTCAGTCACCTTGGACCAGCGGGGTCCCTTGTCTGAAGGCATGAGCTCCTCTCATGACACCCCTCTCTGCAGGACTCTCTCATTTTGGGTTCGGTAACCACTTCCTCCCCTCCTCTCTGGGGCCTAAAAATGGTAACAGCTGTGCTTTTATTAGCTCAGGGTGCTGCAGTAACCCTTATGGCTTCCCTACAACTCTGTAAATAGTCTTTTTATTAAATTTATTTAAATTCGCATGGAATGATCCTAATTTGAGTATGCCATCTCTTTCCTGCTAGAACCTGATGGATACACTATTCTACACTATTGGCCATTACATCTCAATATTAATTTAGTTCAAGGTTGTTGTTTTTTTTTTTTTTCTTTCCTTGGCTATTTGTGATTTTCAGTCCAACTGTGGCACTAAAAGAATTTTGGTTCCCAGGAATTTCATGGAGAAACAATCAGGTGGAGTTTGCACTGGTGTGGGAGGAAAGGGTAAGAAGATCAAAATCTGCCCCTCATGAATCACAACCGAAGGAGTCTTCCACTTATTCTGACGTTAATTTTATATAATACCCTACCCCTCACCTCCATGAAAGTGTTAGTTAAGTAACTAAGGGCTAGGTGAGGGTGGAGAGCTAGTTTTCTTCTTCCTGGTGGGGCTGGGATGGAAGATGAATACATGGGGATGCAGGGGGGTGAGGGGGAGCTGGTGGTACAGCGGGTGCGGGGACACACCAAGACAAACCTCTTCTACACTGCGATTGTGCTAAGAGGAACCATGACTAAGCACGTAGCTTCTTGAAGTGGAAAATACAGGTTTTCAATGTAATTCCCACCTTTTCTGCTGGGATTTTGTTAGTTTTAAAACCACCGTGTTCTCACACAATTTAGGTGATACTGAGGATGCTGTTAAAGGTCTCCTGAATAATCTCTGTATTTCTAAGCCGAAGACCTCCTCAGCAGTAAATATGAAAGAGAGATACTTGATCACAACTGTCATTGTCCCTGCAAAGCCCCCAGTGGCCCTCCATTGCTTAGGACGCAACACCCAAACCTTAAGCCTGATGTTCCAAGTCCTATAATCTGGATCAAGGCTTTCTTCTCGGCCTCACTCCAATTCCTAGGCCCTCTCCTACCTCTTCTCTCTTTATTTCTCCATGCAGATCAATCTTCAGCCGAATCAACTTCATTTCTAAGCATGCTCTACGAGACCCTCCCCCTTATGTAGCACCCCCCCACCCCGCCGCCACCTCCGCCCAGGGCCTTCACTCTGCTTCTCTGCCAGCTGGAAGTCCTTTCCTTAAAACACCCAGCCTCCCACTGGGCAGTGAGCTATGGGAGGAAAGGGTGCTTGATTTCCCATTTTGTACATCTCTTCTGCATAGCACAGTACCTTGCACGTTCTAAGTATCATCAAAAGAATTTGTGGAGAAAATTAAAGTAGCTGATCCAAATGGCAATTTTTCAGGAACTGTTCCTAATTTTCTTTGCCTGAGAAAAACAGGCAAAGCTGAGGTTCAGAAATGAGAGAGGTAGACAGCAAGAGTTCTGTACTAGAGGATAATCCTTAACTCTTCCTTTTCAAAGCAACATCTATTTGTCTATCTATCAACAGATCCATGTTGATCTACTAGACCACATTCATGCACAACTATAAGGACAGGGATGAAAAAGAAATTAAAAGAAGTCTTCAATATCATCATTTGCCAGTAGTAAGTTCCCCATAAATACAAATTCCACTGAGGACTGATAATGTGTAAATTTTTCAAGGTGCTATGGAGGAGGGGACAATTTCTTTCATGGTTCCTCCGTATTTATCCAGGTAAAGAAGTAAGACAATGGAATCCAGAAGAAAGTCAGGAATTGAAAAGACAGAGTTGAGCGTCTTAACAATTTTTCTTTCTGATTGGAAAAACGTCCTATTCTGCTGTTTGATGTTGCAAAAAGTTTCCTTCAGCAAGGAGTTAAGGTTAGATGTGGCCCAGTGCCTAGTGAAGTCCTGTGGGAAGGCCAAAGGAAGGCAGTGGACAAAGCAGTACGGAAAATGTTACTTCCAAATCGTTTTATTCCCTGAAGATGGGCCCGAGCTCTAACATTTACCCTGTACCTTATAGTAGCACTTGGGGAATCATTAAAAGCGTTTGGTGTCACTATTTTAATTAAGAGTGAAAGTTCTACAAGGGCCAGACACGCCAAGGCTCTGTCAGTAGTAGTCATAGGGGAGAAGTGGAATGTCAAATAAACGCAGGCTTTCGCTTCTACCACAGAGTCCTAGAACCCCTCATTTGAAGCATGTTTGGAAAGCGTACTCCCTATAGCAAGGAAAGTGCAGTTGGTACAAGTAAAGTGCAATGCTAGGCGTTCTCTCCAGATCTCTCTCCAGATCTATACCGATAACATGTATGTCCGCTGAAATACGGAATCCAGAGTCAGCTAACGAGAGTTTACATTTTTTGCTAAAGATTGCAAAAGTGTTGTAAAATTGGATGTGTGGAAAGCTAAACTTAAAATCTTGAAATATAACTTATGACAGCATCTGCCACATGTGGGGCCTTCCTTTTTCAGCTTTATCCTTGGATACCTAGCTTGCATGACATGTGACTTGACAATCAGTGAGGTAATACGATGTGCATATTTTTATACCTCCTTTCAAGATTGCACAACACATCATTTTATTGACCAACAGTACTCTGAAAGTGTCCTTTCTTCAGGTTAGTCCACCTCTCCGCACCTTTTATGATACACAAAGAACCCTTTTTTTCAAATTCCTAATTTATCATGATACAAAGGCTGAATGAGCAGATTCTGTAATCTAACTACATTCTTTTGGCTTTGGAGGGGATCCAGGGATATTTACTTTGAGTACAGTGCAATCTTACTATAATAAAATACTGTTTGTGAAACATTTCCCAATAACCGCTTACATTAGGATGTTATGCCGTGAGCGATTACTACTCTACCCAGGGCACACTATATCAGAGAAAACACTAAACTTTAACTATTTCCTCCTTTGGGAATCTGAGAGATCACTTTGTGCAGATTAATGTGTTATGTATTCAACGCTCTGTAAAAATGGCCCTTGAATGCAGATTTGAGTACGCCTGCCCTTTGCAGAGGGCTCTGTCCACGAAGGCAGGGATCCACAAACACAAACATGTGACGATTCTACATACATTTAGAAAAAACTTCAGCATGCAAAAAAAAAGAAAAAGTAATTTACGTACAACTTTGCCTGGCCCAGCAGTACCCCATTCAGGAAATACCTCCCGAGCTGCAGACACTAGTGTGTTAATGTCTTTGATTACTTTCATATGGTACACTTGGAATTGTTAAAACACAGCTGCCACACATCAGAAGGTACTAGAAACAATCTGTTGGACAATACAGCAAAATGGCAGTAAATGAATTTCAGAAATACCCCATGCTAGTTACTAGGGGATGATTTACATGAAAAAAGAAAAACAACAAAAATTTTAAAAGTGCCAAACACATCAGGAAATATCCCCCAAACTCACTGGTTTTTTTTTTTTTTTTTTTTTGGTCTTAAACATCCCTTCAATACTCTGCTGTATTCCTAGTGGGCAGGGGGGAGGAATATACATATATAAATACAAAATATATACAAATGTAAAATATATATTATATATAAGCATATATTATATAAATATAAAATACATAATATGTAAATCTAAAAATATATAAAATATGTATACTTTCCCCAATATTGATTAATAAAGTTTTTTCCCCCCCAAGATAATTTTGTTTGCTAAGAGCAAAATTTGCCAGTTTTAGAGGACTAATTACTATCCAAACGTAGAAAAATCACCTTGCTAGAGCAAATCTCAAGAGGTGAATTTGTTTCTATCCCTAGCTTCTAAGTGCTGTGACATCTCATCTAGTATAGGCAGTTACCTATTCTATTCTTAAAACTCTCCAATGAAGATGATTCAGCAGTGTGTCTTAGCTCATTTGGTGTCAAACCAGTCACCTAAAAGGACTTGGAAAACATCAGGCATAATCCCAGTGGGTATGCAAAACTACTAAAACACAGGGAGGGACCTGAAGTCTGTTTCAAACAGAGTCTTTGGCTACCAATATTTTTAAAGCAGGCTCAATTTTGAGGATGGGAATCGCCACAAAGTATGCAGATGGTTTGAGTGTTGTTAATGGAATAAAAGCCTGTGCTATACATTGCTGATAGATCACAACTTTCAATTAGCGATGTGTTGTTTCAACAGCACTGGGTTAGAAGAGGCGCAGTCAGAACAGTAGAGATAGCCGATGTTCCAGCAAAATGAATGTTAAAGTATTGATATGTGCAAAGGGCGAGTGTACAAAGGTGTTAGAGACACAAACTAGAAAGTGATCTGTCAGCAAATATGAACAAATCACGATTCCATGCTAATTTTGAGGCAGGAGTCCTCATTCTCATTTACCTAGAAAATGAGTAAGACAAAGGGTCTAGAGACACCCTTTCCTATGTTGACCTATGGTGAGTATTTTCCCCAACTGCAGAGAAACCGAAAATGAATGTTTAAGATTAATTGATTCAACTAATTCTTAAAGAGCACTTACTATGTGCCAGGCAGTAATATGCTGGGGAATACAGCCGGGAATAAGACACAAATGCCCTGGCTTTTTTAGTACTTACATTTTGTTGGAGATAGACAGGCAATAGATAAGTAGCCAAAAAAAAATCAAACAAGATAATTTCAGGCTAATGATAAGTGTCATTAAAGCCATAAAACTACATAATGTGCGGGAGGGACTGTGGGCGGAAAGATGGGCTAAGAAATTGTATAGTCAGAGAAAGACTCTCTGGGGAAATGGCATTTAGGCAGAGGGATCTGAACGACAAGAAGGAGCCCACTTTGCAAAGCTTGGAGGGAGAATATTCCAGAGAGAGGGAATAGCAAATGCAAAGACCCTCGGGTGAGACTGAGCTTTGCAAGTTCCCAGGACAGACAAGGCTGGTGAGGGGTGAGGCCTGAGCCTAACAGGCAAGGAGCAATGCCCTTCTGTGTCAGCAGCCTAAATATCGTTACAGTTTACAGTTGAGTTCAGAAAGGCAAGAAGCACTTTTAGGATACCAAAAATCATTTTTGATTATGGATATCATCTTAGTTTTCACCTGTGTTTCCAACTGTCAGAACACCTGTGTGCCCTCGGAAGGGAGACTCTGTGAGCACTTGGGCTTTGCTGGCTCTTACCGTGTTTCTGAATGCCGCACCCCAGGCCTCTACAAAGTCCCTACGTTTTCCTCGGGTCATCTTTAGGTCCCAACGGGCAGGTCACATCTGCTCATGTGTAGATCCATCCCTCACCATGTGACTCTGGGATCATTCTTCTTCAGCTGCACTGTTTCTCTGGGTACCTCCCATCTGCTGGCCCTGCTGGGCCCCTGCGCCTAGGGTCACCTCGGCCAGGTATGGCTCCTTTCACTGCCTGGAGACAGCGCCAGCACCTCAGAAGGGACCAAAGCCCTGCACCCCCACAAGTCCCTGAGGTGCTCACATCGCAAGGGATTTCTATAAAGTAGGGGAGAATGCCCTCTTTTGTGACACTGCCCTCTACAATGGGGCTTAAAAATGTGACTACTTATGACCACTCTCTTACAGTTTGGTGACAGTCCTTGCAGTTTCGATTGACAGTGCCACCAACTTGTCTTCTCCTAGTCCCCCACCCTGCCCCTCCCCACCTTTGGATGCACACACAGGTGCATGGAGGTCTAACCAGGAGACAAAACGCAAGGGGAAGCACTATTCTCTTCTCAAAAGTACTCCTCTCCTCTAACAAGCAGCTTGCTTGGTGTCCAGCTCTCTGTTCCCCTAAATAGATCTTGGTCTTTGGAGTCACACAAAAAGAAGTCTAATAAGCCCCTTCTTTCTCATTTCCCCATCTGCCCAGACACGGCTGAGCCCCGGTAGTGGACGTAATTTTCTCTCCATTTGCTAGCCCCCTGCGTGTCTGTGTCCTCTCTGTAGGTGTCCATCTCCTTGGGGACGCACCTGCCAGGGACACCGCTACAGGGGAGCCCAGCAATGCACGAGGCTGCCCTCGCTGAGGCGCCCAGAGCGCTTCCGGCAGCCAGGGCACCGGTGGATTTCTTAGCCTTTCCTGTGAGAAGAGGACCTCCATCAGTTCCAGGATCTGTTCCAGACCTGCAATGATTTTTTTTTTCCAGGTATGGATTGGGCACTTTCTGGTTTTTAAAATGTTATTTTCCTGGCCTTTTGTGTCCTTTACGACAGGCAGCTGCTTGGGGCTGCGAAGCAGAGCCCTGCATATACTGTCTGGCCAGATGGAAATGCTAATTCCCCAGGCGGCGACTCTAGCCACACACTCTTCCTGTTTCAGGTCAAGCAAAGCCTCTGGCTCATATCTCCAAGAGCACAGCCTTCTAGGTTTACTCCTGGTTCTTAACATGGGGTGCCTCCAATGGACTCCCCTCTCCTAGCCCATTGCATTGGGTGGGCTGCCATGGAGAAATGCCCTGAGATCCTGGGGGCCGGTTCCCTGTTTGCCAAGCTGTGCCCCCATCAGGGGTTGTCAGCCTGAAAAAGGTGTATCTCCTTGTGACTTGGCCACCCAGAGAGGCTGCTTTTTTGTAATTTGCACAAAGACGCTGTCTGTGCTGTCCTGACAGGTGCTGGTAGGAGTGGTTCATTTCTCCATCCTAATGACATTCTCTGGGAGCCAGCCTAGATTTCTCATTGTCTCTGCCCTTCCAACAGTCTTTCCACTTCACAGAGAGAACACAGACCAGCCCTAGGTCTCCTCACAGAGCTTCTCAGGAAGGAACTCAGGTGGCTCCCGCTTCAAGGACTCAAGGTGCTTTCCAAATGCCCCAATGAAAGGAACCTCAGGCGGGGACCTCAAAGCAGGAAGTGGGCATTCTTACAGGACTGCAAGTAGCGTGGTGAACATTTTCACGTGCCTCCAAAAACTCTCCTGAAGTTTTAGCAAAATGGCTTTCCTCTTGTTTGGGGGCAGCCACCCAATGACCAACACAACCTCTGACCACTCATAGGCACCTCCAAGGCATCAGTTGACTAGCATCGGCAGTCGGGGTGAGAAAGTGCTCTTGGTTCTTTGTGAGTCAGATCTGTCCTGGGAATCTTCCAACAGGAAAAGAGTCAACTCTTTTTTTAAAAGTTCTTGTCACCACCCACTAATGCAAAACTGTAGGTCTCTGCAAGTTCTTCCCTTCCCCCAGATTTCTCAGAAATCCTTTGGTAGTATCTCCAGTGAATCCAAAGAAAAATTCAAGTTAGTTACGATGCATCATCTTTGTTTTTGGTCTTCTGATACTGCCCCCTGTGTCCTGTGCTTGGCGTGGGGTCCACGTCTACCTCTACCACTAGATATTGATGCATCCGTCCATCCCGATCACCTTACCAGGGGGACTGTGGCCTCCGATGGGCCCAGCTGCTGCTTTGGCAGGCCACTGCCCCCCCACCCCCAGCTCCTCAGCTACGAATGGCCAAGTACCCATGAGATACCACAGCTGTTCAGAATCCTGTTGTGAAACAGGGGGCACACTCCTTCTCTTTAGCCTTTTGTTAACACTAGAGGGTTCCCAAAGCAATAATGTGCTCTAAAATTTCAGAATGGATCTCCTGAGCAGCTCTATCATTTTTACTTCTATTATTCCAGCTCGCCTCAGGACTCAGACATAGGGTGGAGGACAGGGCCAGGAGCTCATCCAAGTGACAGATGCTCTGATGTATTCATAATCACCTCTCCCTGGCTTTGTTCCTGACCGAGCTTGTGCTTGGTTCTCTTTTCCATTCTGATGAGACCTGCCTGGGAGGCTCCTTAGCTCATCATACAAATTGACTTATGGCAGGCCCACCTTGCCTGTTTGCCAGACTCACAAGGCTCCTTAGTCCCTCACCCCTCCCCTACATATATTTTCCAAGTGCAATTAGGTCATATATTTTTCTATTTGCCATCGCTCTTGTCCATGTGTTTTATAAGAACATTTGAAACACTCAACCAATTTGACAATATCTCAAGTGACAAAATATATTAACCAGAGATTCAATCAGTCATCTTCTTCCACATTCTATTAATGGAGTAATGTTTCAAAAGGTTATAATGAGGATGAATTTGTTTGGCAGCTAATGAGGTCATCATGAATCAAAAATGTGGAGTAAAAAGTTAGTATACTTTTTCATTGGTATTCAAGAATATATGTAGCGGGGGCGCCTGAGTGGCTCAGTTGGTTAAGCAACTGCCTTTAGCTCAGGTCATGATCCTGGAGTCCCGGGATCGAGTCCCACATCGGGCTCCCTGCTCAGCAGGGAGTCTGTTTCTCCCTCTGACCCTCTTCCCTCTTGTGCTCTCTATCTCTCATTCTCTCTCTCTCAAAAAAAAAAAAAAAAAAAAAAAGAATATATGTAGCGGTAGAGACAGAAAAACACCTGAATTTAAATGTAAGTTGTAATTGTTTCAAGCAGCTTAAATCCCATCATTAGGTGAAAAAAAAATTCCATCATCAGGTGACTGTACCACTATTCTCGGTTGGGCATTTTGTACAGGTGGATGTGTATGGGTTTCTGTGTACGAGCTTTGGGGACCCTTAACCACCTCCTCCTCCCACAAATAATGCATTCTGAGATTTTTTCTTTTTTCTTTTCTTTCTTTTTTTTTTTTTTTTTTACGGGTAGGACTTTCCAGGGCAGGAGGCAATGTATAAAGATGCGGATGCTGTTGGTGAATAAATTTCATGGATGGATAGGTAACTCAGGGTTAGATCCATGGTTCCCTTTCAAAAGTACTTTTTATCTAACCCCCCAAACTGTTGCAAATTTGAAAGTTTTACTTTTGATGAGTGAAACAGATGCTCAGTGGGGTGCTGATAAATGTTTAACAACTGGCTCTCCAGGGAGGGGTCGTCAGCAGGGAAGGGCTGATTTATAGTGCAGGCATCTCCCTCCATGATGTAAATACTTCCATCATCTGGGATTTCAAGATGTCAACATGATGTCACTGAACATGAACTTGGGAAGAGGTGCACCAGGAGCACACGGTTCTAGAGTATTTCAACCACGTAAACACAATGCATGTCAGCAACCTCAGAAGCAGAGATAAGGGTAAAATGTCGCAAACTAAAAAGATAGTGATGGGTTTTAAATATTTGTTACCTTTGTTTTTAATGTAAGTTATTTAGTTCTGAGTTGGCTTACCTTAATTTTAATAATGGCTGTGTTTAACAAGCCACATTAACAAAATGTGTGAAAGTTTAACAATCAACCCTTGAGAACCTATAGGAGCTGACCCCAGTGCCTTAGCACATACACCCTCTTACTCAGAACTTCTAAGATCCCACTTTGGAAACCGGACACGAACGTTCTGTACCATGACACTGACAAAGACAGGTTCTCCATCATTTGTGGATGATATCGCAGTGGGCTTTGTCAAAATAAAAACCCAATGCATTAGAACCCTCAAGAAAACCTCTCAGTTGCCTAGATTTTAATTTTTAATTTTAATTTTTTATTATTATTTTTTATTTCATGTTGGCTCCAAAAGGTTTCTAAGTCAATATATTTATTCATTTCTTTAAAAAAAAACATCTCTATTCTGGAAAAGGCTTACAGGTTTGCTATCATCAACTTCCTACATTGCATAAAAAGACAAACCACCGAACAAAACTACAAGGAAAGGTAAAAGAGCGCCCCTCAGGCAGGTAAGTTGCCTGGACCGCATGTTCTGCGTTTGTGGCTCCGCCCCAGCCTGGCCTGGCTGGCCCAGGTCCCCTGCTCCAGGTGGCCCATATCCAGGTTGCCCGCAGACATGACGGTCCTGGCAGGGCAGGCTCTGCCCAAACAGATGTGCAAGTGCTTGGCGAGGCAATCACAGCCCTTCCCTCTGGAATTTGGACTGCGGAACAAGAAAGAATTGGTCCAGTCAGTGATAGGAGCTGAAGCTGAAACAAGGTCACGAGGCAGCACCTGGGCCAGGTAGTGAGTTGTAAGTAGAAGTTATGAGCCAGCAGAGGTGGAGCAAGGTGCCAAGGGAAGGAGGAGACGTTCCACGAGAGGGAAAAATGAGGGGCTTGTCTCCAATCAATTTAAATCCCTGTCAGCTGGCCTGTTCCGGACCACGTGTAATCTTTTTAATAAACCAAGGGGAAAAGAAAGGGGGAGGGAGAGAATTTGTGGTACAGCGCTTACCGTATCACAGGTAGAATCGTAATTTTACAGAAAATGGAACTGAACTTCGTCCTGGTGCTGGTTTTTGTTTTTGTTTTGCCAGTATCCGCTGTGTGTCTCCCGAAAATGCTGAACGGAAGAATGGACAGAAGTTTTCCACGGGAATTTTATAAATGACTGAGAACATGCTTCACTTGGTCATTTCTTAGATTCATCCTTAACTGCAAAAGCCTCAAATTATTAAATAATTCAGAGAAGACATTTTTCTGGCAGCTAAGTATTCATGCTTCAATTATGTAGCTTTTTGAGAATTTAACCTGAATAAAAGTCAGATAATCTTTGAGTATCCTTCAAATATCAGGTATCGAAGGCAGCCGTGTGACAAAATTGAAGTCAAGTTTCCCGTTTGTCACCTCTTCCATAGCCCCAGCCAGCATCCCATGTCATTTTTGTTGGTTTTCTGGTGATATTACTTACACAAGGTACTATCTTCAAAGAAAACTTCGAGGAAGTAACACTGCCATGAATTTCTGTAATAAGCAAGGTTCTTTGTTTACGGTCTCCCACTGGAACCTCTTTATGCTAGGAGATGGGTGGGCATTATCATCCCCATGTTTCACATGGGAACACTGAAGCTTGGAGAGTTCATGCCCTACCTCGCAGAATATGGGAGGTGTGGGGGGGGGCGCCCTGGTAGCTCAGTCGGTTAAGCGTCTGCCTTCAGCTCAGGACATGATCCCAGGGTCCTGGGATCGAGCCCCGCAGGGGGCTCCCCGCTCAGTGGGGAGCCTGCCTCTCCCTCTCCCACCGCCCCTCCCCCTGCCTCTGCTTGCCTGTTCTTGCTCTCTCAAATAAATTAATCTAAAAAAAAAAAAAAGAAAAGAAAAAAGAATATGGGAGCTGGGACTTCAACTTCAGTAATGATGAGAACAATAGCTAAGATTTACTGAGCTGTAGCCATGTGCCAGGTACTCCCATAAGCATGTTTCTCACCATTGGATGGATGAGAAAACTGAGAACTCTCCTCACCCAAGTCACCATCAATAACAAGAGGTAAAGGTTTTAAATGCTGATTTTTATGTTTATAGGCTTTCTTTGGAGCTGTGAGCCAGTTAGTAGCTGACAGTGGGGGGAGGTCTGGAGAGTACAGGAAGCTCGATGCATGGGGCCTGCGGGCAGAAGACCAAGGGGAGTTAGCTGAAGCAGGGATAGAAGGTTCTAGAGATACATTACCAACGGGAGGCAGGCCAGTTAGGACTGGAGACTGGGAAGATAAGTGAGAAAAGGCATAATGGCTAAAGAGAGAGGATGGACACCATGGAGGACAGAGATTCAGTAAGCTGGATTTTAGGAAGCGATGTGGATGGTACCTATCCTCAACAATGGAGAGTCTATCTTGGTTTTCCAAAATGCAGAGGCTCTCCCCTAGGGCCTCCAAGATATCGGGAGTACTGGACTTTTGGTCAAATAGAGGACAATGAGGAAGAGCTAATTACTGTATTACTGAGATATACTGGAGGTCAATGAATATTTGTCTTTGCTATAAAATTATCCACCTGTTTTCAGCCCATACCTTCAAGGCTTGCTTACACTACCTGATCTTAGCCTCAGGCCCTAAGTGACTATATGTTACATCAAATCCCCTTGTATCTTGGCAGCCTTGAATTCTGCTCCTGATGGGCGTGTCTCCTGTTCTAGGGACACGCAAACTAGCTTCATCATACCCTGAGTATAAAACACAACAATAAGATTACTTTCTAAAGCATCTGGGTCTAGCAAGCATTTATTATAATTACAGATGTCCTGAAGCTCCCCAAATGGAGAATTTGGAATCACCTCCGTAACATTTCCAAAAACCCACCCATATCCTTTCACCGCACTGCTGTGGTCTTGTTGATTGCCAGACTGGCATAATCTCTTGCCTGAATTTCTACCAAAGCTGTTACACACACTCTTATTCATTATCTATGGTGGATCTCCTCCTTCCTCAGGGCTTCAATGACTCAAAGGACGCCACCGTTCCCAAGTGCATCCCTCACCTGGCCTGACTTCCCCTCTGTTCACTGGCCTGGTCACTTGCTTCTCCCACTGGCACCTCAAACTCAATGTGCCTAAACCAGGACCAACAGCTTCCTACTGCCCCTGCCCAAACCGGACGCTCAAATGTCCAAGATTTGTGCCAAGACCTTCCTATTTGCGCAAGCCAGAAGTGTTGGGTGTTAGCTTCCCTTCTTCCCCCTCTCTCACTGGTATGATAAGTTGATATAACTGGACGTGATAGAGCCATGCCAGCCCTCTTCAGACTAATGAACTCTCTAAATGGCAATGAGAACGAGCTTTCGAAAATGCAGATGTGATCACATCAGTCCTCCAGTGTAAAAAACTCTTAATTGCTTCCCATGCTCTCAGGATAAAATGGCAGCTCCTTGGAGTGACTCAAGAGGTCCTTGCCCACGTAGCACTTCCCCCTCCCTCCCAGTCTAGTTTCCTGTCACCTCCACACTTGCAATTCCTTCAGCCGACGCTGCTCCTTTCTGCTTCTGAGCCTTCACACGTGCTGCTTCCCTGCCAACATCTACCGCTCATCACCTTCCACTTCTTTAATTCAGATGACTTTTCAAATCCCAGTTTAGACGTTGCCTCCTCCAAGAAGCCTTCCGTGATTCTAGAGACTGGGTTAGGCATTCCTTCTACGAGCACCTACTACATTAGTCCTTGCTATAGTCTGCTGAAATTGAAGTTTTTTCCTCCTTCACTGGCTTTACCACCTGAAGGGCACAAACCTGTTCATTTTCAGTTGCAAAACTGTGCTTAGTACACTATCTGACAGAGGGCTGATACTCAGATTGTTTATGCTATGTACACTGTATCCAAAATACCTACCTGTCGATTGAATAATAATGGTATCAGTGGAAATTCAGTGGGCAATGAAGCCTTATTTGAGGTCCCTGATGCATTATACTAATATGAAGGCAGCTGAGAATTGTTGCGTATCTTCTTGTAATCTTTTGTCCCAGAGGCATTTTAATGGAAATTTGAGTCATTCTTTTCAAATTCACTTCCATTTACTTTACAAAATGACTTCAGCACCTGTCTCAGTCTCTCTTTCTCTGTTCCATTTTTGGGGGCTATAACATTCCTCCTAATAACTTCATTTCCACTTGGCCTCAACCACACTGGCTGTGGCCAGACCAGAGACAACGCAGTTACACAGAACTGTTGCACGTTCGCATCCGAGACTCTGACCTTCGCCTGGGAAACGCGGGTTCCCATCCTCCTGTTCTCTCGCCATCAGGGTCAGCATGTCAAACACCTTCTGGCTTCTTGAAGCTTCCCAGTGTGGGGGTCCAGATCACCTGCTGTGTCACTTCGCCTCTCTGGTATGGATCTCGAGGCCGGCCGTTCTGATGATGTGTCTACCGTCATATCCAGATCCCTCGATGTCTTCACATTTAACCACTTGTCGGGGATGAATGACTTCCAAGAGGGCTTTCTCTTCTTACATTCTCAGACCGCTGAAAGCTGCTGAAAAAAAGATAGTGAAAAATGTGCTGGATTGGGTCAGTTAAGGTTTTGTGCAGCCTCATCAGCTGAACCCTAGTGAAACCAAGTACAATAAAAAATAATATCTTTTATTCACCTTGTTGTTGATGCCCTATCAAGCCCTCCACGGCGGGGTCCGAACCTTCTCTCCTTAAGCCCCCAGAGGAGAACTCCCTTTAGCGAGTTAGAGAAGACTTCCCACAGAGCCATGGGAATCATTGGGTTGCCTTCTCACTTACCACCCTTCCTGTTCCAAAATCCTACTAGTGGAAGAAGCAGAGCCCTTGGGGAGAGAGATCCCGGGGAACAGATGGAAGCTGGACTCGACAAAGAATGAGAATGCTCCTTTCTTGAAAGTGAGGGTGAAGGGTGGAGATAAAGAGGGAAACAGGGAAAATGTCAAGGGTAGAAAAAAGTGGGGTTGACAGCATAGACATCAAGTGCTCTCACTGTCTCCAGAGAGATTTATTGAATAGAGAGATACCCGGATTAGGCATCAAAAGATCCACCACTCCATTTCTTCCTGCCTTAATTCCCTCCTCACTCGGAAGAGGGAGTCGAACCCTAAGATGTCTCTAGCACCAATGTCTTAAGATTCAGGCAGAGCTTCTGAATGTGAGAAAGGTTCTCAATTAGTGGGGTACTGGGTGAGTGGGACAGAAGAAATTGGAAACGGATGTGAGGGCATTTTGTGGTTGATAACAATGACAGGGGGGCTTCCTCAGCATTTAGTGGATGGGAATTGACAAGAAAGCAGTGTCCTCCCCTCACAAACGGGGACGGTTCCTCCTCCATACCATATGGCTGCAAACATGTTGTGCGGGTCCCCAAGACAAGTAGCATTTGTCGTTTTCTGAGATCCCTTGACAGTGACTCTTCAGGACCAGCTGGGTTTGTAATAGGTGTTCAATAAAGGCTTGTGAAAAGAAGTTCCGTGTCCCTACAAAATTGTATGTGATGCGAATTTTTGTGGCTCTACCAGTGACTTCCCATTGACATACATTTTAATTTCAGAGGCGCTTTATCTCGACTTCTGATTGACTCTTAATTGGCAGTAGCTCCTAGCACTGAGAAAGCTCAGTTATTAAAATGGAACCCTGCAGGGAATCCATTTGTAAAGAGATAAATCCTTTTATAGTGTGGATAATCACCCATTAATTGATCTGGTTTGTAAATCTGAATTTTCATATGCTGCATTTTTTTCCCCTTAAGTGTGGACACAGCTACGTACCGTCTCCTTAGTATAAACTCAGAGTTCAAGAAGGGTCTAACGTGTCCGACAGTTTTTCTGTTTCACAACTGAGTCCTTCCTAGTAACTTCCAGGCTTTCCCTTCTATTAACTTCTTTTATAGGACATCTGGAACAAGTCTATTTAAATAATGACTTGTTGCTTGTGAAACTATTGGTCCATTCCCATCGTCTTAAAAAACAATCGAGAAACTCTTTGTCGCTGGGGGTCTCTGGGCTGCTCGACGCAGATTTTAAAATGCTATTCATTCCTAGAGGGTTTTCTTTCCTAGAGAAAGGCTGTCTCCCAACCTTTATCATTGATGAAACAGTCCCAGAATGGCCCACAGAACATTACCACGTAAGTGTCTGTGGCGGAAATGTCAAGAGAATTCAGATCATCTCATTTCTCATTAAAGAGTTGCCTCTTGACTAAAGGACATTTTCTTAGTTCTGTGGAAGTGTATTCAGGACGGCTTCCCGTGACTGACATGATGCTGTTCTGAGCAATGGTCACCGAGCGAGTCACCTCCGAGAGCGTCAGAGGTGTCTGTCTGTATGGCCCATTCAAACAAATTCCATCCCCAGTGTAATTTCTAGAAATGAACTCTGTTACACCAGGCTTTCCGCGGGTAAACCCATGCTTGACAATATTTTGCCCTGCTGTTTTGGGTATTATAACAGTTCGTGCAGAAGGTACTGGGTTAGCCTCATCATAGATGATGATGGGGGATATAAATGTGCACGGAATATTATTACCAATAATTACAGAGGGAACACTTAGCCTGGTGTTCAATCCGTGATGCCCGTAGTATAGGTTATAACAAAAAGAATCTTAAGTGGTCTGAAGATACCTGTTTGTCAAGTAATAGTACCATAGGGGTCTTGGGTAACATTAATTAATATTTAGCATAACTACAGCAGGGTTTTTACTTAAGGTTGCTATGGCACGCTTTTTTTTTTTTTTCATTCCCATTTCAGCTTTTTTCCCCCGCCCCTTTCAGACTGACACGGGCATCATTCTCTATATTTTCCTTCTATTATTCTGTTCTTGGACTTATTAATCCATCATTTTATTTGGCCCTGCTTTTCAAATGTTAGATACGAGGGTGATATTTGTCTTGGCTAGCAAAATACACGGGATGTGAGGATTCACTCCAAATGCGTCTTTCTTAGGTTCTTTTATGTCTCCACGAGAAACCCGGGAGACAGGCCTCCTTCTGACTTCCTTCCCCTCTGCCTAACCCCCTCCCAATCCACAACGGAGCCCGTCCTGAAAGCTGGTTAATTATTTCCCCACCCAGGAGGGTGGGAGGAGCAGGGAAGAGACGTACAGGTTTATCAGAAGAACCTAAGTGGCGCTGCCTCAGCACAGCGGCCTCTCCACCCAAAGACAGTGGGTTACAAGCTAGAGACAGTAACATTAAAAGCAATATTTCTGTCATGAGGCCTTCTCAGAGCTGTGAAACTAACCTGCTTGTATTTTTTTTCTACAGCCCGATAAAAGGGCTCACAGCCAGAAAGTACAAATCCCATAGGCTGCTATTATGCTGATGACAGTGAAGAAAGGGGGAAAATTGTTTTGTTGCTGAATTGCAGATATAATTATGACATTTTATATATTTTGCAGCCTGTACCAAAGAGTTGTATTAATATCTACTATGCCCTATAGCAGGAGAGAAGTTAGCACCTTAATTCAGGGCACTCGGGTTCTGATTTTGCTCAGATTGAATCCCCCGGGCTATTTACTAATATGAATTTTGTGGTTAAAGGGAAATTCACAAGCAGGTGATAATGGCTGCATCTTTTGCAGGACCAGCTGATTCATACAAATCATTCGTCCCGGTGCAGGGAGTGAAGCTAATTGCACTTGGACAATGTGTCTTTCACTGCCAAGATCTGCAGCCGAAGAAGTCTGCTTACTTCAGCCAAAGATGGATACAATGGGGCGTTGAGAAAAATTTAAATACGTAGCCAGAGCTCACAGGAGAAACATTTGGGGGTCAATTTGTGGGGCTTGCCAATCAATGCAATTATGACGGAAGAAGCCGAAACTTCTGCAAGGTCACCTCGCAGCCAAGTGTGTGTGTGTGTGTGTGTGTGTGTGTGTTGAAAAAGGGTGTAAAACGGAAAACCAGAACCCGAACCAAAACATCCATCATTACTTTCCAGTGTTGCTCAGACCGCGAGGCTGGGGTTGGTGATCCAGTCCATACCTTATATTAAGAATTAAGTATTCCTGGTGAACAGTGAGCCAATAAATAAACAAACAACATTTTGGGAGATGCAGAATAGACAGGGAAATAAAATGTATAGTAATGAAATATTCATAACCTTGCGTTTTATGGACCTCAAACACTGGTTCCATGATTTACACTATTTCTGTATGTAGTAGTATGGGATCTGCTGAACAATAATAAAGATAACATTAGGATGCTACCGCCTCAGTGTCATGGAAAAGGGAGGATTAATCAGCATCATATGATCGCTGTAAACTCGAGGAAATAGAAGCACATCTAGGTGGTTGCTTCCCCGCACACTTTATGCTTGGCCCATGGAAATGGAGGAGATGAGAAATACAGTAATTACGAAAATGACGCATGTCAGCACCCAGCTCCATACAAATACCCACATTATTCTCCCATCTTGGGGTTGCTCGGGGGCGCTGGTACAGACCATCTGCTCCCAAGAAAAATGCGGTGGTTATTACTTCGCACAGAGAATTACCTTTCCAGAAAAATCTTGGCCCACCTGACCCCTACACCCACAATGCTGTGTTCCGAGCTTGGTGGCTTCCCTGCTCAGGACAGAGGGGCCCGGGGTCCCTCTGGCTCTTGCCCCGGCTGACTGTGGTCGAGCTCTCATTGGGAGGGATGCAGAACTGCAGAGCGAAACCTGGGAGAAGCAGATAAACAGCCACACCATTCTGCTTCAGAGAGGATCTCAAACATTCCGGCTCTCGATCTGTGCCTCCATTTGAGAGCCAGCCTCAACTCTTGTTTCTCTTGTCCCAGATTTCACAGGCACAGCTGGCCGGCCACACATCAGAGCTTCTGCTAAGTCCTCCTGGCCGGGCTGAGTCCCTCCCACCTTCACCGAGGGCTTAGATCACACGTGCTCTGGGCGCTTAGAGTGCCCTTGGCCCAGATGAAACTATAGTAATGGGCAATGCTCCATGAAAACCACCAAGTCATCTTGGCATTTCCCCCATGTCTTCCATACTCGCCAGCGCCCCATCCATCACTGGGACCCAGTTCCCCACACCCCCCCACTTTTGAAATGAACAAAATCAATTAGCTGTCAACTTGCCCCTAAAATATGAACCCCATAATCAGAATACACCTGCTAATCTTCCTACAGGGTGAGTGTGAATGATTCTCATTAAAATTTTAGCATTTATCTTTTATCATTTACCTGTCATGGTATGTCACCATCTCTGCCATGTTACTTTTTTTTTTAAGATTGTATTTATTTATTTGACAGAGAGAGAGAGAGAGAGAGTGCACAAGCAGAGGGAAGAGCAGAGGGAGAGGGAGAAGCAGGCTTCCCGCGGAGCAGGGAGCCCGATGCAGGGCTTGATCCCAGGACGCTGGGATCATGACCTGAGCTGAAGGCAGATGTTTAATGACTGAGCCACCCAGGCACCCCCTGCCATGTTTCTTAACAAGACAACACAGTAAGCCACATTTCCTTCAGTTATATATTAGGCTTTTGATGAAAATGATTCCACCTGCTCTTAGTTCTTATTAGACTTATGGGACATACTTCTTTCCCACACAATGACAAAACTTTTTGAGTGAATAAATCCATTACAGAGAGTCAGACGTTATACCCAGACTGGTGACAAAATGCACAACCGAGTAAGTATAAATTGATTTTTTAAATATAAATTGTTTTTACTCTTTGCTCAATCCTCTATTTCAATGGCTCACAACTGGGAGTATAGTGATGCACAAAAGGTAACAATAGTACGTTCTCAGTAAGTGTTGAAGAAGTGAGTCAATGACTTTCAAGGTCCTAGTGAATTTTTCTTGCTTCTACATGGGACGATGACGTCAGCTGTCATGCTGTTACAAAGAAATTAAGTCAAGAGCGGCTTAGAAGGAATGCTGAACTTAATTAAAACAGAATGTCTTTTTTTTTAAAGATTTTATTTATTTATTTGAGAGACAGCAAGAGAGAGAGCACACAAGCAGGGGGAGCAGAGGGAGAGGGAGAAGCAGACTCTCCGCTGAGCAGGGAGCCCGATGTGGGACTTGATCCCAGGACCTTGGGATCATGACTTCAACCAAAGGCAGACACTTAACCGACTGAGCCACCCAGGTACCCTAAAACACAGTGTCTTATTGGGTCTCCTGGAAGTATACTTTCTTCTAGGACATCCCTCTTTTTTTTTTAAACATTCTGTGCCTTCCTTCTCTAAATGCCAGGCGATTCTTTTACTTGGCATCTTCAAGCATATTTTTCTCTATCATCTACTCATGAACGCAGGTAAAACTGGGGAAGTCTTTGCTCAGTTGCAATGGTATTTTTCAGAATTTTTTTTAATGTATGTGTGTATTATATATATTTTATATATCCATAGATATACATATATCTCAGATAGAAAAAGAATAAACAAGGTAATAAATTGAAGTTCTATGAAGCTGTTGCCTGATTCAGAGCCTTTTTCTAAGGTTTTGTTTATTTTAAAGAAAAGAGAGACATTGCAAGCAGGGGGAGGAGCAGAGGGAGAGGGGCAAGCAGACTCCGCACTGAGCACAGAGCCTGACGTGGGGCTCAATCCCATGACCCTGAGATCGTGACCTAAGCCAAAATCAAGTCAGATGTCCAACCTACCGAGCCAGCCAGGCACCCCCCCAGAGCCTTTTAAGAGGAGAAAATCTTAGAATATTTTGGGCCAGATAATTCCAAAGTGTTTTATAGCTATTGACAACATTCGAAGATTAAAAATGATGAAGGGTAAATAAATCATTGAAGGCAATTATAGGAAGTACCACCTACCTTGGGAAATGAATGACATGAGTTATCTCGTTATTTATGAAAAGCAACCATTGCTGAATCATGAGTATCACCTAAAACACAGACTCTCCAATGGGGCTGCAGAATTGGTTCTACACCCATCATGTTAGATGGATACTTCCAGCCACGAGAAGGGTCTCAACGTTCCCTGAACATATTCCCTAAAACATTCCTCACATGGGATGTACTTTATTCCAGAAAGGTAATATCAGTAGATCTTGGAATGAAGTTTTAAGGATAATAAGTTGCAAACTCTACCTTGTCCTTTGGTTTCCCCTCCTGCTGGCATCCTTATAAATGTCTCACTCTATAACATTTTGGTCTGAGTTGGATAAAACATACCTTCCCAGGGTTCTCTATTTGCTAATAGAAAAAGCACTGAATTGTTGCCACTGGACTTGCTGTGAAGTGCTTTGACCAGGTGAGCTCACAATCAGCTTATCACTGCAGCGCTGTGATGTGGGTCATAATTAAAAGATTTTACTACAGAAAAGGACTGTGCTGTTTGTACATTCCTTTCATGTCCTTGAGGAAGAACACCATCAATCACTTATTTGCCTTTTATATGAGTTTTTAAAGGCAGCCTAGTGAAAGAGAGAAAGCTAACACTATAAAAGAGAGGCCTTCGTTTCAAATCCTGGCTCTGGCAATTAGGAACTTTGTGAACTTGGGCAAATTACTTAGCACTGTTGAGTCTTGGTTTCTTCAGCTGTGCAATGGGCCATAACGTCAGCCTTGCAGGGATCCTGTGGATTAAATTAAATGATACATGGAAAGCATTGGATTTGTAGGCATGTGTTTCATGCTGTAGATCATTATTTTCTCTTCTCTTCTTTCCTTCTACATTTCTATGTTCTTCAATATTATATACCCCTCTCTGAAGGAATGGGATTCTTCCAGGCCCTAAGTTAGGTGATGAGAAGTTATGAAAATCACAAAATCAGTGAGCTCACTTTCTTTTTACTCAGGCAATGGTGCAAGGATGCCCCATCCACGAAGCATTTTCCATTTCTCCATGAAAATCCCTCCTCCCATAACCCATTCTAGTGCTTTGCTTCTTTCTCTATTTGAGTCATATTTTAATAATTTTTATTGTTATGTTAATCACCATGAATTACATCATTAGTTTTTGATGTAGTGTTCCATGAGTCATTGTTTGTGCATAACACCCAGTGCTCCACGCAGAATGTGCCCTCTTCAATACCCATCACCAGGCTAACCCATCCCCACACCCCCTCCACTCTAGAACCCTCAGTTTGTTTTTCAGAGTCCATCGTCTCTCATGGTGCATCTCCCCCTCCGACTTACTCCCCTTCATTCTTCCCCTCCTACTATCTTCTTCTTCTTTTATTTTTTCTTAACATATATTGCATTATGTGTTTCAGAAGTACAGATCCGTGATTCATCAGTCTTGTACAATTCACAGCGCTCACCATAGCACATAACCTCCCCAATGTCTATCACCCAGCCACCCCATCCCTCCCACACGCCCACTCCAGCAACCCTCAGTTTGTTTCCCGAGATTAAGAATTCATCATATCAGTGAGATCATATGATACATGTCTTTCTCTGATTGACATATTTCACTCAGCATAACACCCTCCAGTTCCATCCACATCATTGCAAATGGCAAGATCTCATTCCTTTTGATGGCTGCATATCATTTCATTGTATATATACATATATACATATATATATATATATATATATATACACATATATATATATATATATACCACATCTTCTTTATCCATTCATCAGTCGATGGACATCTTGGCTCTTTCCACAGTTTGGCTATTGTGGACATTGTTGCTATAAACATTGGGGTGCACGTACCCCTTCGGATCCCTACATTTGTATCTTTGGGGTAAATACCCAGTAGTGCAATTGCTGGATCGGATGGTAGCTCTATTTTCAACTGTTTGAAGAACCTCCATACTGTTTTCCAGAGGGGTTGCACCAGCTTGCATTCCCAACAACAGTGTAGGAGGGTTCCCCTTTCTCCACATCCCCGCCAACATCTGTCGTTTCCTGACTTGTTAATTTTAGCCATTCTGACTGGTGTGAGGTGGTATCTCATTGAGGTTTTGATTTGGATTTCCCTGATGCCGAGCGATGTTGAGAACTTTTTCATGGGTCTGTTGGCCATTTGGATGTCTTCTTTGGAAAAATGTCTGTTCATGTCTTCTGCCCATTTCTTGATTGGATTATTTGTTCTTTAGGTGTTGAGTTTGATAAGTTCTTTCTAGATTTTGGGTACTAGCCCTTTATCTGATATGTCATTTGCAAATGTTTTCTCCCATTCTGTCGGTTGTCTTTTGGTTTTGTGGACTGTTTCTTTTGCTGTGCAAAAGCTTTTTATCTTGATGAAATCCCAATAGTTCATTTTTGCCCTGGCTTCCCTTGCCTTTGGCGATGTTTCTAGGAAGAAGTTGCTGTGGCTGAGGTGGAAGAGGTTGCTGCCTGTGTTCTCCTTTAGGATTTTGATGGACACCTGTCTCACGTTTAGGTCTTTCAACTATCTTGAGTCTATTTTTGTGTGTGGTGTATGGAAATGGTCCAGTTTCATTCTTCTGCTTGTGGCTGTCCAATTTTCCCAACGCCATTTGTTGAAAAGACTGTCTTTTCCATTGGACATTCTTTCCTGCTTTGTCAAGGATGAGTTGACCATAGAGTTGAGGGTCCATTTCTGGGCTCTCTATTCTGTTCCATTGATCTATGTGTCTGTTTTTGTGCCAGTACCATACTGTCTTGATGATGACAGCTTTGTAATAGAGCTGGACGTCTGGAATTGTGATGCCGCCAGCTTTGCTTTTCTTTTTCAAGATTCCTCTGGCTATTCGGGGTCTCTTCTGGTTCCATACAAATTTTAGGATTATTTGTTCCATTTCTTTGAAAAAGGTGGATGGCATTTTGATGGGGATTGCATTGAATGTGTAGATTGCTCTAGGTAGCACTGACATCTTCACAATGTTTGTTCTTCCAATCCATGAGCATGGAACTTTTTTCCATTTCTTTGTGTCTTCTTCAATTTCTTTCATGAGTATTGTATAGTTTTCTGAGTACAGATCCTTTGCCTCTTTGGTTAAATTTATTCCTAGGTATCTTATGGTTTTGGGTGCAATTGTAAATGGGATCGACTCCTTGATTTGTCTCTCTTCTGTCTTGTTGGTGGTGTATAGGAATGCCACTGATTTCTGTGCATTGATTTTATATCCTGCTACTTGACTGAATTCCTGTATGAGTTCTAGCAGTTTTGGGGTGGAGTCTTTTGGGTTTTCCACATACAGCATCATATCATCTGCAAAGAGTGAGAGTTTGACTTCCTCTTTGCTGATTTGGATGCCTTTGATTTCTTTTTGTTGTCTGATTGCTGTGGCTAGGACTTCTAATATTATGTTGAATAGCCGTGGTGAGAGTGGACATCCCTGCTGCGTTCCTGACCTTAGGGGAAAGACTCTCAGCTTTTCCCCATTGAGAATGATATTCGCTGTAGGTTTTTCATAGATGGCTTTTATGATATTGAGGTGTGTACCCTCTATCCCTATACTCTGAAGAGTTTTGATCAAGAAAGGATGCTGTACTTTGTCAAATGCTTTTTCTGCATCTATTGAGAGGATCATAGGATTCTTGTTCTTTCTTTTGTTAATGTATTGTATCACGTTGATTGATTTGCGGATGTTGAACCAGTCTTGCAGCCCAGGGATAAATCCCACTTGGTCGTGGTGATTAATCCTTTTAATGTACCGTTGCATCCTATTGGCTAGTATTTTGGTGAGAATTTTTGCATCCATGTTCATCAAGGATATTAGTCTGTAATTCTCCTTTTTGATGGGGTCTTTGTCTGGTTTGGGGATCAAGGTAATGGTGGCCTCATAAAATGAGTTTGGAAGTTTTCCTTCCATTTCTATTTTTTGGAACCATTTCAGGAGAATAGATATTAATTCTTCTTTAAATGTCTGATAGAATTCCCCTGGGAAGTCATCTGGCCCTGGGCTTTTGTTTGTTGGGAGATTTTTGATGACTGCTTCAATTTCCTTAGTGGTTATAGGTCTGTTCAGGTTTTCTATTTCTTCCTGGTTCAATTTTGGTAGTTGATACAACTCTAGGAATGCACCCATTTCTTCCAGGTTATCTAATATGCTGGCATAGAGTTGCTCATAATATGTTCTTATAATTGTTTGTATTTCTTTGGTGTTGGTTGGGATCTCTCCTCTTTCATTCATGATTTTGTGGATTTGGGTCATTTCTCTTTTCTTTTGGATAAGTCTGGCCAGGGGTTTATCAATCTTGTTAATTCTTTCAAAGAAACAGCTCCTAGTTTCGTTGATCTGTTCTACTGTTCTTTTGGTTTCTATTTCATTGATTTCTGCTCTGACCTTTATGATTTCTCTTCTCCTGCTGGGTTTAGGCTTTATTTGCTGTTCTTTCTCCTGCTCCTTTAGGTGTAGGGTTAGGTTGTGTATGTGAGACCTTTCTTGTTTCTTGAGAAAGGCTTGTATTGCTATATACTTTCCTCTCAGGACTGCCTTTGCTGTATCCCAAAGATTTTGAACAATTGTGTTTTCATTTTCATTGGTTTCCATGAATTTTTTAATTCTTCTTTAATTTTCTGGTTGACCCATTCATTCTTTAGTAGGATGCTCTATAGCCTCCATGTATTTGAGTTCTTTTCGACTTTCCTCTTGTGATTGAATTCTAGTTTCAAAGCATTGTGGTCTGAAAATATGCAGGGAATAATCCCAATCTTTTGGTACCAGTTGAGACCTGATTTGTGACCTAGGATGTGATCTATTCTGGAGAATGTTCCATGGGCACTAGAGAAGAATGTGTATTCTGTTGCTTTGGGATGGAATGTTCTGAATATGTCTGTGAAGTCCATGTGGTCCAGTGTTTCATTTAAAGTCTTTATTTCCTTGTTGATCTTTTGCTCAGATGATCTGTCCATTTCAGTCAGGGGGGTGTTAAAGTCCCCCATTATTATTGTATTGTTGTCAGTGTATTTCTTTGCTTTTGTTATTAATTGCCTTATATAATTGGCTGCTCCCACGTAAGGGGCATAGATATTTACAATTGTTAGATCTTCTTGTTGGATAGACCCTTTAAGTAGGAGATAGTGTCCTTCTTCATCTCTTATTACAGTCTTTGTTTTAAAATCTAATTTGTCTGATATAAGGATTGCCACCCCAGCTTTCTTTTGGCGTCCATTAGCATGGTAAATGGTTTTCCACTCCTTCACTTTCAATTTGGGGGTGTCTTTGTGTCTAAAATGAGTCTCTTGCAGACAGCATATCGATGGGTCTTGTTTTTTAATCCAATCTGATAGCCTGTGTCTTTTGATTGGGGCATTTAGCCCATTTATATTCAGGGTAACTATTGAAAAGTATGAATTTAGTGCCACTGTATTGCCTGTTAGGTGACTGTTACTGCATATTGTCTGTGTTCCTTTCTGATCTATGCTGCTTGTAGGCTCTCTTTTTGCTTAGAGGACCTCTTCCAATATTTCTTGTAGGGCTGGTTTTGTGTTTGCAAATTCCTTTAGTTTTTGTTTGTCCTGGAAGGTTTTTATCTCTCCTTCTATTTTCAGTGATAACCTAGCTAGATATAGTATTCTTGGCTGCATATTTTTCTCGTTTCTGCTCTGAAGATATCATGCCAGTCCTTTCTGGCCTGCCAGGTCTCTGTGGATAGGTCTGTTGCCAATCTAATGTTTCGACCATTGTAGGTTACATATCTCTACTCCCGAGCTGCTTTCAGGATTTTCTCTTTGTCTCTGAGACTCGTAAGTTTTACTATTAGATGCCGGGGTGTTGACCTATTTTTATTGATTGTGAGAGGGGTTCTCTGTGCCTTCTGCATTTTGATGCCTGTTTTCTTCCCCACATTAGGGAAGTTCTCTGCTATTATTTGCTCCAATATACCTTCTGCCCCTCTCTCTCTTTCTTCTTCTTCTGGGATCCCAATTATTCTAATGTTGTTTTGTCTTATCGTATCGCTTATCTCTCGAATTCTGCCCTTGTGATCCTGTAGTTGTTTCTCTCTCTTTTTCTCAGCCTCTTTATTTTCCATCATTTGGTCTTCTATATCGCTGATTCTCTCTTCTGCCTCATTTATCCTAGCAGTTAGTGTCCCCATTTTTGATTGCACCTCATTAATAGCCTTTTTGATTTCGACTTGGTTAGATTTTAGTTCTTTTATTTCTCCAGAAAGGGTTTCTCTAATAACTTCCACACTTTTTTCAAGCCCAGCTGGTATCTTTAAAGTCATGATTCTGAACTCTAGGTCCGACATCGTACTAATGTCAGTATTGAGTAGGTCCCTGGTAGTGGGTACTACCTCTTGTTCTTTTTGCTGAGGTGATTTTTTTCATCTTGTCATTTTGTCCAGAGGAGAGCAGATGAATGAGAGAACAGAATGCTAACAGGTTAACAATGTCTCCAGCAATATACTCTATACAAATCAGAAAAACCTGAAACCAGGGGACAAGAAAGGGAAAGGAAGAAGAGAAAAAAAAGAAGGAAAAAGAAAAAGATAAAAACAAAAAAACCCAGAATATGATCAAATATGATCAGGCTAGTGTATAGATCAGTGCCAGACACTAGCTTTTGGGCATATTTTGGTCTGTTAGAACAAAGTGCCTGCTAAAATTTTAAAGGAAGAAAGACTTATGTATGTATAAAATAAGGGTTGATACAAATGAAGGGATGGCAGATGACTGTAAAGATGAAAATTATAAAAGAATTTATAAAAGGACTTGATAAGATAAGAAGTTGTTTTTAAAAAGAAAGAAGATTTAAAAAGAAAAAGGAAAAAGAAAAAAAAGAAAAAAAAAGGGAGAGAATGTGATCAGGCAGGAGACTAGAACAAAGCCATACACTAGTGATTTAGTGTATATTTTGATCTGTTAGAAGAAATTGTATCTCAAAATTTTAAAGAAAGAACAACTTACATATATGCCAAAAATAAGAGTAACTACTATGAAGGGATAAAAATATGATTCTAAAAATGAAAAATAAAAAATGTTTTTTTAAAAAAGGGATTGATAAGATGTTGTTTGAAAAAGGGAAAAGAAAAATTCAAAAAAAACAGTTCAAAAAATTAACTTTGAAAAACTAATGAATTATGGTAAAAAAGCCATGAATTCTATGTGCACTATTCCCCTAGCGCTGGAGTTCTCCCGTTCTCCTTGATCGGTAAACTTGGTCTTGGCTGGCTGTTCGTGCTGATCTTCTGGGGGAGGGGCCTGTTGCCGTGGTTCCCAAATGTCTTTGCTGGAGGCGGAATTGCCCCGCCCTTGTCGGTCCGGGCTAAGCAAGCTGCTCGGGTTTGCTCTCAGGAGCTTTTGTTCCCTGCAAGCTCTCGGTACATCCTTGGAGGACCAGGGTGAAAATGGCGGCCTCCCAATCTCCGCCCGGAGGAGCTGAGAACTCAGGGCCCCATTCCTCAGTGCGCCCCCAGAGAAAAGCAGTCCCTCCCGTCTCCCCGGTCTCCGGCCGCACTCCGTGCTCACCCGGCCTGTGACCGAGCGTTTCTGTCTCTGGCACCCGACCCCGTGTGGAGTCTCCAAACCCAGCAGATCCCTGCGGTGCGCTCCCGCGCCGCTCCTCCCGGGGGAGGAAGGGGAGTCTCCCCGGCTCTGCCGCTTGTTGGGTCCCTGCTGCAGGAGCAGTGGCCCGACTGGGCTGCGGATCACAGTTTATGGCCACCCCGAGCTGAGAGCCCGCGCCTCGGCTCCGTCTCTGCAGCCGGCTTCCCTGCTCCGATCCCTGGGAGCTCTGCCGCACTCAGGCTCCCCCGGTCTTTCTGTGACCCCGAGGGTCCTGAGACCACACTGTCCCGTGAGGGTTCCACCCCCCGCTTAGCCACTGGAGCGACGTCCCTCCGCGGAGCCGACTTCTAAAAGGTCTGATTTTGTGCTCCGCGGCTCTAGCACTTGCCAGAAGCGGCCGACGGAGGCCCCTCCCCCGCCGTCTGTCCTCCCGAATATCGCCTCGGATTCACTTCTCCGCACGTCCTACCTTCCAGAGAGTCGTCGCTTCTCTGTTCAGAGAGTTGTCGCTACTCTCCTCTTCGATCTCCTGTTGAGTTCGTAGGTGTTCAGAATGGTTTGATCCCTATTCAGCTGAATTCCTGAGACCAGACGAAATCCAGGCCTCCTACTCCTCCGCCATCTTGCTCCGCCCCCCTATTTGAGTCATATTTTAAGTAAATACATAATACTTAAGTAAATATTTTAAGTAAATACAGTCTGCAGATTGGATGGCACTCTCCAGGGCATCTGAAGCACCCTGAGGGAGGCCCAGTTTTTTTCTCTCCCATACACAATACCACCATGTTTGGGGTCTCCCAAATATTTATTGGCTTGGATAGAGAACGCAATAAGGTGCTCTGGTGGACTTGGAAGAGTAAATTCATCCTCCTGCGCCCTCCAGTTCATTATTCAGTTGGAAAATCAATCCCAAGATACAATCTTCATTATGCAACTTTAAGAAAAAATGGGCCACATCTGCTCACATCAGGAGGCACCTCCTGGAAATTCCCTGGGTTTCTCTACTTATCCACGTCTTTGAGGATGCCAGAGGGGATGTTCTTCCTGATTCCTTCCTTCCCACTCTAAACACTGCTTTTAGTACCACCAGAAAAAAGATGAAGCCATGGTTCCCCATCTAATTATAGGTTTTATAAGATTCATATGTAGTCTTTGAAGGTCTGGTAAGGAAAAGCAGGTGCCATCACAAACTATGGTGAAGATATGACACAATCAGATTGTGTTCTTTCAAAGACCTTTGTAGAGCGACTATGAAGATAGAATGGTGCAGCCACGCTCTTTTCGTAGAGGACGAGAATGACTGCAGTTTTCGCTTTTGGTGAAACTGGGAAATCAGGCTGTCTGACCATGGGGGCTGCCCGGCCACCCTCCTTTCGGGGATAGGATCAAACTAAATAAACTTTGTTTTTTTTTTTTTTAAGATTTTATTTATTTATTTGAGAGAGAGAGAATGAGAGACAGAGAGCACGAGAGGGAAGAGGGTCAGAGGGAGAAGCAGACCCCCCGCTGAGCAGGGAGCCCGATGCGGGACTCAATCCCGGGACTCCAGGATCATGACCTGAGCCGAAGGCAGTCGCCTAACCAACTGAGCCACCCAGGCGCCCCTAAACTAAATAAACTTTGAACACTGTGAGAGCTTTGGGTGGCTCATTCCCTCCTTTAACACACCTTTAACCAACAAATAAGGATCACTATCGCAGAGGTGCCTAGACAAAGGGCTCTGGAGCTTGGGCCTGGTCTGCGTTTTGCCTCTGTCACTTGCTCACTGGGTGACCTGGGGGAAAGCTGTTTTACCTTTCAAAGTTGTTTTACGGTTTCCTCATTTAGAGAGTAGGGAAAATGACAGAACCCACTTCATAGGGTTGTTGTGAGTATTGAACATTTTATTACAGGAAAAACATTGTGATAAATCTCCTGGCACACCGTAGACACTTGATATATTTGGCTAAAAAGCAGCAACAAAACCCCCAAAACCTCAGTTTATTTGATACATGCATTTGGGTGGCAGGTTTAAAATGAGTGAGAGTTTGCTGGTCTTGGAACCCTCGTTCCAGTAGAAGGAAAGATATGTAAGCAGACAATTATGGTGGAGTAGGGTCTGTATTTACAAAGGAATATGGGGCAACTTTACAGAGAGGGTAAGCTGGGCTTTCAGGGAGCAATGGGCGTTTTCTCGGCAGAAAAGGGGGCACAGGACAAGAGTGGTTCCATACAGAAGGAATGGCGTGAGGGAAGCCTGGTGGAAGCCTCTTGGACATGGCTTGAGAAGAGGCAGGGTGTTTAGGGCAGTGATGAAAGATAGAGCCAGAAAGTTTAGGCTGAGGACAGGTGGCAAAGCTTGCACAGGTCATGCTCAAGATCATCGATGGGCTTCCATAAGAGGCATCCAAGCCAAGGGATGCCATGATCATGTAATGAAGCACTCATTTCTTATTGCATTCATGTTTAACACTCAGGGAGAAATCATAATGACTAAGAATTATAACTAACACAGACATGGTTAATTTGCAGTCAAATTCCCCTTGTATTACTGATAATTATCCTGTTGCCTTGAGCCAATTGCTTCACGTCTCTGAAGCTCATTTTCATCAGGGTTGTTGGGAGGTTTGAATGAGATAATATATGTTAGTACTTTGTGGGATTTAAAGCAACAGGGAACCATGCCATATTAAATGATAAGTCCATTTTAAATTCTTTTGGATCGAAGAAGGCATAAATTCAACTGAGTGTCACAGCCCCTCCTACCAGCCTGCCAAACAAAGTGCTGCATCCTCTAGGGGATGAGGAGGGCCAAGGCTTAGTACCCTTCAGCGGAAAGGAGATGGGGCCAGGACAGGGAAAAAGCTGAAGGACTTTAAAACTTAATGGTCTTGCCTTCTGGGGAGGTGAGATTTTCTCTAACTTCGATTCTTTCACCTTTATTTAGAGATGACACCTACCATGTAGGCGCTGTTAGGAGGTGGGGAGACAATTTACATCCCAAGCAGCATTGGACAACTGCCAAGAAGGCAGTCTTTAGGGTCAGATGTGTCGTTTTAAACCCTAGCTCATTTTTTTAATATCCTTCACAATTTAGCTAATCTAAATTGCCTATCTGTAAAGTGGAGTAAATAATAATAATATTCATTTCGTGAGATTGTTTTCAAGATTAAATGTGGTAACACAGTAAAGTGCTCAGCATAGTGCCTTGTTCATAATGAGCATCTAGTAAATCTGTCATCGTCTGTAAATTTGTAAAAATTTAAAAAACCTGAAATTCAAATTGCTAGTGAATTATGTACCCCTGATCCCTACCTAGTAAAAGGCACACTTGGATTTTAAACTTAAAATATATGCGGCTCCAAGGCTCCTACTTTTTCACCTATATCATGCCACCTCTCCTGATACGTCATAGACCCCAACACAAAAGCGCAGCACTGGTATAAAAATGAGGAATTGAAAGTGAGTAGAGATGATATTTCTAGATTGTCTGTCAAGTTTAGCAAAATGTATAAAAGTAAACAAGCAGTACCAAGACCTGAAGGTGGGTTGCATATTTAAAGTTCTTCCTTTTTAATAATCTAAGCTGTTATTATCAGTGGATAAGAAAACACTAATTTAAAAAAAACTATACGATTTTTTTTTACGCTGATGCATTTTTACCTCTAATGCAATGTACATAGTATAAATAAGTAATGTAATCAAGTTTATCTTTGGAAGAAAAAGTTAATAATCTTACTGGAGAGTTGGAAATAAATGGTGCTCCTATTGCATTTATTACGAATCACACAAGTCAAACTAGCTTAACCTGAAATGATGTAATCATTTGCATATTTTGAATCCCTGTGCGACTGTTCTCAGCCTCCTCTGGACCTGCAGGCAGTGCATGGTACAGAGAAGCTGCCTGGCGTGGGGTTAAGAGCAAGGAGGAACCTCCGGCTCTGCTCTGCAACTTCCAAGGGCGCTGGCATCCTTGTACTTGCAGTGTGGGAGCTGGAGACCCCAGGGAGCTGGGCTCGGCATTCAGGGCTCCAGAAGGAATTGTATCCATCAGGTCAGTGTGGACAAATGGCTAACCCACACAACCGGATGACAGAAGGAAACCCACTGGGTCTGTGAGACTACAAGCAGTGCCCGTGTGTAAGAGAGGAGGGAGGAGAGAGGCATGGAGCAGAGAGTGGATGGACAGACAGACATCACAGGGAAGAGTAGAGAGGAAAAGGAGGCGATGTGGGTTCCTGAGGGACCTCCGCTGGGTCCTGTGACTGGGGGAGTTTATGCAGGTCATGACCAGCTACCTGTACAATGTGGCTCAGGGACTCTGGTGAGACACCCACAGCCTTCACTCCCTGGATTCTATGCCTCCTCTTCCACCCTGGGAATCTAGAATTGCTAAACGGGTGGAATCTGGAGGGCCCCTTTTAGTCCCGTGCCCGAGAGCCTTGTCTGCACTGCTTCTTCTGAATGTGGGCTAAGCCCCTCCCATGAGCTCCGAGTTCCTTCCCCTGCCTTCTCTTTTCACCCGCTACCCTCCCTCTCGCCAGTACTCTCAATGTCTCTATCAGCACTGCCCCCCAAACCCAAACCAAACCGAAAACACCCTCCGTCAAGTCTACCCTAACACCCCCACATGGCCACCAGCCCTTGTTGGGGAGCCTTCTGAGACACCCATTCCCTGTCCTCCTGAGACTCTCCCCCCCGCAACCCCTCTCCTTCCCTCCCTGTGTTCCCTCCGCACTCTGCGTCTGCCTATCATGGCATTTCCACAGGGTATTGTCCCAGCCCGCCCTCCCTCCTCTCTTTCGGTGGCAGTCCATGAGTCACTTCCGGAAGAGGGATGCATTTTTCGTCTTTGCATTCCTGTGCCTGTTGCTATGCCTGGGACTTGGATGTGCTCAAGGTGCTACAAGTGTTGTTGCATACTTGTTGCATCAGGATTCTGCACAAGATGCAGTTGTGGAGACTGAGGAGTCCTGAGGTTACAGTGAGCAAGCTGGAGAGTCGGGAGAGGCTGAAATGGTTCTAGTCCAAGACCAGGGGCCTGAGAACCAGGACAGCTGATGGTGTAGGTTCCAGACCAAGTCTGAGTCCAGAGGCAGGAGAAGATCAATGTCCCAGCTTGGAAACAGTCAGGCAGAGAGAGAGTTTTCTCCTACTCAGCCTTTTCGCTCTGTTCAGGCCTTCAGAGGACTGGATGGGGCCCGCTCACATGGGGGAGGTCACTCTGCTTTACTCGGGCTGCGATTCAACTGCTGAATCAGTAGAAAAACTCTCAGAGACACACCTAGAAGGTTTAGCAAATACCTGGGCATCCTGGGGTCTAGTCAAGCTGACACATAAAATGAACTATCACACGTGTCCACCATATTCCACTCCCACGGTAGGTTCTATCTCCTTCAGGAAAATATTAGCATCACAGCTCCTAGGAAACCCTCCCTTCTGTTTCCTCCAACACTTATTCTCTGCACTATGTGATGGAAGGACCTGATTCTGGCTCTCATCTATTGTTCCCTGTCTCATGCATTTTTTATTAGAATTCTTTACTAACGGGGCGCCTGGGTGTGGCTCAGTCGGTTAAGCGTCTGCCTTCGGCTCAGGTCATGATCTCGGGATCCTGGGATCGAGCCCCACATCGGGCTCCCTGCTCCACGGGGAGTCTGCTTCTCCCTCTCCCTCTGCCTGCCGCTCTGCCTACTTGTGCTCTCTATCTCTCTGTCAAATAAACAAATAAATTCTTTTTTTTTAAAGATTTTATTTATTTATTCATGAGAGACAGAGGGAGAGAGAGAGAGAGAGAGAAGCAGAGGGAGAAGCAGGCTCCCAAGGAGCAGGGAGCCCGATGCGGGACTCGATCCCAGGATCCCGGGATCATGACCTGAGCCGAAGGCAGATGCTTAACCATCTGAGCCACCCAGGCGCCCTAAACAAATAAATTCTTAAAAAAAAAAAAAAAGAATTCTTTACTAACGTTGCAAGCTCCTTGAGGGTAACTAATTACTACATGACACCATTTTCCCACACTCTTCATCGTGCTCGCCTGGGAGTCGGAACAGAGGAGGTACTCCAAAAATAATTATTCAATTGGATTAGATTGAAGTATAATATATACGATGAATGAGTTATCAGACATTAATGATATTTGTCAGATTGCTGGTTATGGATCCCAAACTCACTGTCCTCTTTAATGAGAAAGAGGACTCCTAAAATGTGTGGCTGTGGCAATGTGTTCTGGCCGCATATTGGGGCCTGGGAAAGGGACGGTGAACGTGGTGTGGGGGTCATCACTCCACAGAGTTTAAAATTCTAGCACAGAACTCTGCTTGCTCATGGGACCAGGACAACAGAGGGAAGCTATCGTTCGGTCTTCAATCATGTCGTGCAGACAAGAAACACTGGAGGGAACTGGGCAAGGGGGGGACCTCTGTATGCTCTGGTGCTAATGTTTTTCCAGCTTCCTTTGCAGCTAGGGGTGATCCCACGAATATGTGCTGGCCACTGAAATGCAGACAGACCATCGTGTGGCATTTCCAGGGATGCCTTTTAAAGGGAGGTGACTCAGCTGGGTGCTGTACGGGTTTTACCTTCCCCTTCCCTTTTCTGATTGCCAGGATCCCACACGGGATGCCGGAGCCCCAGCAGTCAGCTTGAGGATGGAAACTACATGCTAGGAATGGTAAAGCAGAAAGATAGAAGGGGTCTTGCGTCTTTGTGCTGCTGTCCTACCAGCCCTGGACAGCTCATTTCTGGGCGTCTTTCACATGAAAGAATAGAACCTTGTGGTTTTAAAGCTCTTCTTATTTTGGTTTTCTATTTTATGCAGTGGAATACAACCCTCGCTGAAACAGAGACAAATTAACACTTGCAAAAGAATTGGAGGGAAGTACCATCTGAAATAAAGGCAAATATTCTTTCAGTTTTTAAAAACAGGGAATTTTTACTCATATCCGAGAAACAAGTGAACTATTATCATCAGATGTATTTGGTATTACTAATATAAAATATATCCCTTTTATTCATTTCTCCCCCATCATGATGAATCCCTCAGTGATGTGGGGCTTTAGCTTGTCTTTCCACACAAGGACGATTTTCCCGTAAATTAGAGCAAAGGGAAAAAAGCCTTGTAAATCATTTCTCTCACTTAACTTGCCCATTGTCCTCTCTCTGCAGGAAACCCAGAGGTTGCAGAGGAAAATGGCTGGTAGAGATGCAGCAGGAATAACTTGGTTTAGAAATGAGGTGAGAATAAGTGAAATTAATGTAACAGCAGACCTTCCTTTTTCTCCCCCTTCTTCACAAACTTAAAATTGGGGAAATCATTGAGAGGAGTGTTTGTTTTACATGAGTGCAAGCCAAGGACATATCTTTCTGAGGCTCACACTAAATGAAGTGGAAAGAGAAGAGGACTCAGAGGATTAATAAAAAAATCCCACCGGCTTCTGTCTCCCCCAACACAAGGGACCTTTTTGCAGTCCTGGGCTGTAGGACTTTTAGAGAAATGCCCAACTCTTTCAGTCTTTGATAATTTCAAAAAGGTGTTCAGAATATGGGCATCAAAGTATCATCTTGCATTTCTCAAGTTCTGCTACTTTCCCTCAAGAAGGGCCACAACGAATGAACCAAATCGAATCTTTTGCGGATGCCAATTCTAAAGTTCAAACCAGTATGATTTAGGAAGCCAATAGGCCTGTTTTATAATAAAACAAAATGGCGCAGACCAAAGGCAGACCTTAGCATAAGCAGCCAGGACGCAGACACAACAGTATGTTAACATCAGGAAGAAATGACGGCGACAAAATCTGGAGGACTCACTTTCTGGAGGCTCCCCTCTCATGGCTGGCTAATCAGGGCTGGCCTTTGTCTAGAAGTTCAACTGGACTGGAGGCTGGAAGCTTTAGTTTCTCTCCACAAGGGACTCCCCACGGCTGCTTCAGAACATAGAGACTGGCTATCAGGACCTGGTGTTCCGAGGGGGAGAAGCAGAAATGCATGGCATTTTGATGCCCTGGCCTCAGAAGTCATGTAGCTCTCCACTTACCATACTCTCTATTGAACACATTCACAGAGATCCACCCCGACTCAAGAGAAGGTGGCCCAGACCCCACCAATTCCGCGAGAGAAACGGCAAGGCCACACTGTAAGAAGACCAAGTGGGGTATCTGGAGAGACTGTGGTCTCCATCTTGGGAAAATGCAGACTGCTGCAAGAGGAAAAGCAGGTTCACAGCAGGGAAAGTGGGAGTTCTTCCATCACCCAGTCAGCTTGAAAGCTAATTTATCGCGGACCAGCTCTCACAACATCTGGGAAGGGCCCGGAAGGAGATGAGATTCCACCACCACGGCCTGTTAGCACCACGAGCTGTCCAGGAGTCGCTGGGAGCACGGAACTACAAAACTCACAGAGTCACAAATGAATTTCCGGGCACTGCCACTTTCAAGAAACACCCCACAGTCATTGTACTTCCACTAAGAATGAGGTGGTTTGGGGGGAAACTGTGCTCTTCTAGACTCTGCCCACCGAGAGGAAGGACAATTGCAAACACGGGTTTCCAGGGCAGTGGGCCTCCATCTCAGGGCCCCCCCTGTCCTGGCAGCCCGAGGGCCTAGGGAGGCAGGCAGTGCTCACTGGGATGGCCATGGTCTCTCCTCCTGCCAGGGACACGTGTGTTATTACTGCGGTAAGTAACAGTGACCCAAGTTCTCCAGCTTGTGGATGCAAATGAGGCCACAGTCCCGGTTCATGAATCACATTTCACTGGTTAATACCCTCTCCTGGTATCTCATCTCAGTGAGCATTTGGGGGGTAACGCAGGGCTTATCTCCTGTGTCGGCCGCCTTTTCAGCTTTTGCTCCAGGCCCTTCTGGTGCATGTTTCCTGCCCGTGAAGTCATTCAAAGGCAGGCATCTCCTCACTGTTGCTGCTGCCAGGGCTAGGGCAGAACTGGGGACTCAGCAGTCCTCATGGAGCTAAGACAGGCTGTGTTTAGGGCAGAGAGAGAGAGAGAGGGTTTCCTGCCCCAGTCCCCAACTCGTAGCCTCGCTCTGGAATCCTTGCGTCTCACTGAGCCCCTCATGACAACAGTCTCCTCAACGTCTGCAGACAACCTCTCTCCACAGGGCTCAGATGAGAATCCAGGGAAACCAACTTCTCAAAAATAGATGCCAGTAGGCTGCCTGCCCACCCCCTCCCCCAAGTCAGTGGACATTTCCAGACATGCCTGATTCCCAGCTGAGAATACAAATTAGGCTCAAACTTGAATCCCTCCTACGTCACTTGACGTGCATAGCACACCACAGTGCTTTCTCTCGAACTGACTCTGTGAGGTACAGAGGGTAGATATTATTAGGGTTTTCATTTTTCTTTTCTTTCTTTTTTAAGACTGTATTTTTATTTATTTATTTTACAGAGAGAGAGCATGTATGCATGCACGAGTGGGGGGAGGGGCAGAGGGAGAGGGAGAGTCTCAAGCAGACTCCCTGCTGAGCGCAGAGCCTGAGCTGGGGCTCAATCCCACAACCCATGAGATCATAACCTGAGCTGAAACCAGGAGCCTGGCACTTAATCGATGGAGCCACCCATGTGTTCCTGGCTTTCATTTTTCATATGAAGAAATTACTTCTTAGTGGGAATAAGCAAGGAGCCTGAAGTGAAATAATAATAAAGATTCAGGTTGAACATTTGTGGGGGGGAGGGCGCCTGTGTGGCTCAGTCGGTTAAGCATTGGACTCTTGATCTCAGCTCAGGTCTTGATGTCAGAGTCTAGAGTTCAGGCCCAGCTTTGGGCTCCATGCTGGATGTGGAGACTACTTTAAAAAAAAAAAAAAAAGATTCAGGTTGACCATTTCAATGGAGGTCTTTGAATGGCCGATCTGGAACTCTCCTTGGAGTCACTTCTTAATGACAGGTCACCAAGCTTGGCCTGGATGCTCCAGGCAGTTAGACACATTTTCCTGTCTGTGCTCACAGCACACTGGTCTGTTGTCACATTTATTGCATCTTATGGCACCACTTTACATGTCATTCTTCCCCACTAAATGCCTCTTGTGTCAGCAGAGTGCCTGGCATGGAGAAGGCACTTGATGAACATTTCTTGATGGAATGAGTATGAGTCTCTTAATGTTTCTCAAGTGGAGGTGCATCCTCCCAGCCCAGAGAGTGTTTGGAAGTGTGGGAGCATTTGTGGTTGTCACAACACTGGGTAGTGATGCTCCTAGCCTGTAGTGACCAGGGCCAGGAATACGGAATGTCTTACAATCTGTCAAGCAGTCCCGCACAAAGATGGATTCTGCCCCAAATGCTAATCGCTCCTTTGTTGAGAGCAACTGCAAGGGAGCTGAAATACAAGGCCTCTCCAGGCTTTGGGCTTAGCCTAGGAACACCTTAGTTACCTTTGACCCTGCTACTGGAGCTTTGAAGTTCAAATGGGGGCTATGCTATCTACCCAACCCATGTTATGGATTACTGAGATCACATATGCAAAGTGCCCAGTTGAGTACTGGGCCGGTAGCAGGAGGACAAGTGGTCTGGCTCCTTTCCAGCTGTCTTTGGGTAATGAGAACGCTTGCTTGTCAGTGGATCAGTCTGGCCTACGGTATGACTCAACAGAAAGGGATTTGCAGGCAGGCCTTGTGTCCCAGAATCTGCCCTTGTGAAATGTAGAAAGTATTACGGTAGGCACACTGCCGGATTGTTAGGAGGATTCAACGACATGAATATGTAAAGTTTCAAAGGACTGGCGCCTGGCACGTCGTGGTCTCTTGATAAACAAGTTGACATGACGAGTGGACAGCAGAGATCCAAGAAAAGCGGCGGTCTCACTGAGACCCATGAAGGCAGCTGATCAAAATCTTAACAAAATCAAGTGAGATTTCTTCAGCAAATCTCCCCTCATCCTCTATTTCCTGCAAATTAAACAGATTTCCCGCAGAGGACACGCTTCTTGACTTCCCTTTCCATTCCCACCACGGCAGGGTAAGGGATGCTCGGCGCAAAAACATCTATGATTCGCCTGCTTTGCTCAGTCCCTTTGTACCCTTCCAATTCCCACTGGTGAGTGTATTTACTTTCCACCTGTTTCTTATTAGAGAACATATGTCATAGCAACATTAAAAAATGTTGATAAAAATAGAAAAACCATAAACCTAACCCATCACAACTTTTTAAAAATTGCCTTCCGATGCTTTTCTGTAAGAATGCTTTTATGGAGTTGCTATCATTATGCACATAGTATTTTGATTTCGACTATATCCAATTTGTATTGTATATATTCAACATTTATATGTAGGATGCGTAATTATTTTGTCTGATGGCAGCAAAATTTTTCATTGCCTTAATACGCCATCCCATCTCACTGGGTACAGAGGCTGTCCTCAAAGTAGTGCTGCAATAAACACTTACAAAGAGTTTTTAGTACTGCTAAAATATTTCACAGAATTAATTCCTAGTACTTTAGATACAGAGTCAACACAGTGTGAACATTATGATTCTTGCTCTATATTTTCTTATTACTTTCCAAAAAGGCTGTACCAATTTACAATGCCTTTAGAAGTATACAAGGATCTAGTTCGACTGTAGCCTTGGACTGGTTCACTGTTTTTTGTTTTTTGTTTTTTTTAATTTAACAGGTGTAAAATGATACAAATGAAAGTTAATTTGCATTTATTTGATTATTATCAAGCATGATTATTTTCCTATGTTTTATTTTCTCTATTCTCTTTCTTGTGAATATTCACATAATCAACCTTCTCCCCAGGCACAGCCAAGTGTAGTGGAAAAAATGAGTGCAAGGTTAGATGCAGGACTGCTAACAGCATGGTGTTCTAGCTTAACTTCTTTCTCTCCAGCACACCTCTTTCTCTGAAGGGGGTGAGCATCGTCTAACTCTCAATTTAAATGGTTCTAAGTACTCTACATGAAACAGATGAAACTCAACTATGTGTAGTATCACACAGTATTATATCTATAGTTAGCTTAGGTAAATGTCTGGAATTTAACATGGGAGTATCTAGAAATCCCAACGGATTCTAGGGATGTCCATGGTTTTTAAGCAGCCGGTGAAGGTAAATAGGGAAATTCTTCATTCATTTACTCATTTATTCAACAGATATTTAGAGAGGGCCTAGAATACACTGGACTCCATAATAGATGACTGGCCTATAAAAATGAAGAAGACGTAGTCCTAGGGGAGCTATGGTCAAGTGGAGGAGACAGTTGACAGATTAATTATAATGGGCCATGACAAAGGCTACAGTGGGCAGGATGGGGAGTGCTCATTTTTTTGTTGTTGTTGTTTAAAGTAAGCTCTAGGCCCAACGTGGAGCTTAAACTCATGACCCTGAGATTAAGAGTCATATGCTCTACCTACTGAGCCAGCCAGGTGCCCCAGGGAGTGCTCATTTTGGAAGGCTTCACAGAAAAGGAGACATTTGAGCCCAGACTTGAAAGATGAGTAAGATTTTGCCAAAACGAAGGTAGAGGAGTAGACAGAGAGAGGAAATTCTGGATGTAACCAAAGAGCATGTAACAGGCATGAAACTCAGGAACAGCAAGAGAATCACAGTGAGAAGTTAAGCTTCTGGAGTATATGGTGTGTTGGGCAGAAACAGAGCCGGACAGATAAACTGGGATTAGATTTTATGCCAAGCCAAGGAGTCTGTTCTTTATCTTCTGGGAAGCTTGGGTTAAAAAAGGGAGTCAGGGGAGGTTTATAAGCAAGAGGGTGACATGACCAGGCTTATTCTTCAAAAAGAAATTCTTTTTTAAGATTGTTTCTAGAAAATTCCCAACTACTATTATTCATCTCAAAGCTAGAGCTGACTGTGTGACCTTGGGAACTCTGTGTTTTGAGGCCTTCACCATTTTGCCTTTACCCCATTGTTGAGCTCTTCCTCTCTTTGCCTCTGGTATCCAAAAAGTTGGGAAACCTAGAATCTACTTATTTTTAAACAGTATGATTCAAATGATGTTTTCCTTCAAACTCCAACATCTCTTCAGGTGAAGTACCTCTGTATGTAAAACAACGTGAATTTCAATTGAATTTCAATTGGTTCAATTCTGAATTTGAAACAAAGTCTAATAAATAAAGTGTCCTGGGCTTGGGTGATAAATGATACTGGCTCATGATCTCAGCTGAGCTATCACAGATCTTGTGGCAGAGGAAGAGAAAACATGGGGGCACCAAGGACGGCCCCTTTGCTTCTGCTCAGACACAGCACACATCTCTTCCGCTCGTGTCCCATCGGTCAAAGCAAGTCGTGCACTTGCATTCTGAGTTCAGTATGCTTCCTCCTGAGGGAAGGTGCTGGAAGTCACATGGACAAGCAGCCTACACAGAGAGACTGTATGCTTATGCAATATATACACCGGTATCCATATCTAGATACATATCACATGTATTAAGATAGGTCTTAACTAGTTTTTGAGCACTGAAATCAGGGGCTAGTCATTTTCCACTTCCTCTTGGCTACATTCCCTCAACTTGCCAGCCCTGCTCTGATCAAGGTTCTGATCCTTGCAAAATAGGCTTCGCAGTCTTCCTTGATTTTGTCTAGGTTTGCTCAAGGGAAGGTTCTGGCAGGAGACTGGAGATTGCGAGGAGGGGAGAAGACAGGGTATTTCTCCCCTTCTCTCTCTGAGCTTCTGGTAGCATCTATGGGCATGGCTGTGCCCACTTTGTAGCTCCAGCAACCTGCAGGCCACCCTCTCTGTTGGTCCCCACTTTTTTTTTTTGCCAATATGTAGTGAGCGAATGGGCAGCTTCCACCGGCAGGCTCCTCTCTTTGTCCGTCCAGCCCCAGGGATGAGAGTGGTTTCTTACAGTCCCCGATTTCCAGTCGCCTCACTGTTTGCTCCCTTGACTCTTTAAACGCCTTTGTAAACAGTTCCTCATATTAAATCCCCTCCACTGAATGACCCGGTGTGGATTCTGTTTGCCTGATTGAACCCTGCATAATTCAGACTCCATTCTGTTCTACAAATTAGTTACCCTTCTCAAACCTGTCTAGTGGCTAGAAGCTTCAGTCATCTTCACTCCAAAGGTAAATTTAATAGAGTCGGCTGTGGATACTTCAGAAAATGGGGCTAAGCTCCTCTAAACCTCATATCCCAAGATATCCCAAGATGAGGCCCTTAGCTTTTTGTTCTAGGCCCAACAGATAGAACAGTGTGGGTACAAATGAACATTTTAAGTATTTACAAAATAAATATTTAAAAATATTTACAAGTTCTCATCTCCTTAAAAAACATAGCAGAGCAGAACAAGATGGGTGGAATTTATGTGACAGCAAATGGGCAAGTGATTGGCCCAGGTTCCCTCCCTCAAAAAATAGGATAAACTTTTTGTGTGTGTGACTAACATATATATCTTCATGCAGGTATACATACATTTACACATACATTTAGCATTTATAAATTTATACATACATATGTACACATATATATGGTACAACCATTTTTAAAGGACTACGGTTATGTATGGTCTTCAGGGAGTTTATTTAAAGACACTTAGAAGGTAATGATCAAAGCCAAAGGAGGATTCATTTAAAAGCTCTTACGTTTTATATTGAATTTCTATTGATGTCTTTGATACCATAATGGAAGCAAATTTTAAATTTGGAAGGGAGGAGACAGAGACACAGCAAAAAAAAAAGATCTGATGGCATCCAGACAGAAGGATATTTTTTTTTTGCCAATATGTAGTGAGTGAATGGGCAAATGACAGCCGCAGAGATGGTGGCATCACATGACGCTTCCTCTGAATTAACGAGGGGATTTGGCTTCAAGATGTACAAGGGAGAGGAGCAGAAGAGTTGGTTTCTAGGGAACAGTTTGCTCATCCTGCCTCGGTCTGCTACTGGTCTAAAACACCAGCAGGCTCGGCTGCGGCTGGGGAGGCCTGGCGGCGGGGGCGTTGCCCAGTGTTTCGCAATGGTCCCGGGCTGGGGGCGGGGGCGGGGGTGGGGGTGGGGGTGGGGGCTGAGGACCTCCTCCCTGGGGACTAGTCATCACCGGGCAGGCCAGGACGGCACACAGGAGCTGGGTGGTCATTAGGTCTTTCTGAGTCCAAATGATAGCAGGTTCCTGTGAGGGATATTTGCTGAGGAGAATGGAGTGGCACGGAGTCCCTGACGTGCCTTTGTGCGAACTTTAGAGACAGACCGACCTGAATTCAAATCCCTGCTCAGCCACTTACTAGCTGCGTGAGCTTGGGCATGTTATGCAATGTTTTGAACCACTATCTCTGCCCTCATAAAAATGGGCAGGAATATACATATGGTTCACAGAAAGCACTCAGTGATGCACCATTTTTATGTAATAGCCGTTATTCACATGGTCATATCTGTAAAATGCTCACAGCCACTTTATAATACTCTCATACGCCCCTGGTTTTCTCCGAGGCTACAGGGACGCGTCGATCAGGTTTTCTCACTATACAGACTGAGATCCTGAAGCCCAAAGGGGACAGCCAAACTAGACAGCTAGTGAGGAGGACACCCAGAACTGTGATCCCCGTGACATGGCCCCTTTAGCATAACCAGGAAGGTCAACAGACGACACAGGCGCCCCGCCCACCCCCTTTACGGCCACGTGCCCAACAAGAGGGGCCGAACGCATCAAGACAAATCTTTCTCCTTTCTTTCATTGACTCCCTGCCTCTTTCCATCTCCTGTTTTCATACCAGAGGCTTAATTCTTTCCTGTCTTGAATCTTATTCTCCGCTCATCTTCCTTCAAGTGCTGACATTCTCTGCCTTTTGGTTACTTTTTTTTTTTTTTTTAAGATTTTATTTATTTATTTGACAGAGAGATAGAGAGAGAGCACAAGTAGGCAGGGCGGCAGGTAAAGGGAGAGGGAGAAGCAGGCTCTCCACTGAGCAGGGAGCTGGACGTGGGGCTCGATCCCAGGACCTGGGGATCATGACCCGAGCCGAAGTCAGCCGCTTCACCGACTGAGTCATCCAGGTGCCCCTTGGTTACTTTATTTTTTAACTCACTCAGCAAACATCTACCAGGCATTTTAGAGGTGTCAGGCTCTGGAGAACAAATGTTTAAGATAAACCCGAGGGGCTCACAACCTCTGGAGGGGATGAATCTGCCAACAGGAATTGCAGTGCCTGTGCTCAAGAGGGGAAGAGAAGACCATGGGACCCCACGCATCTCCCACCCATAACGAGCAGTATCGCTCACCAGCTCTGGAGTCCCTGGCCCGGGATGTGAATCTCCACTCCTTCCGTTCGTGCCCTTGGGGGGACTGTACAGACGCAAAGGCGAATTGTATATTCCTCCTTTGTAAAGGAGGAATCCTGATAGTACCTGCCTCAGAGGGAAGGCGGGACTTCACTGAGAAAACTTTTAAAAATTAAATATTTAACAATGTTTACAAGTTGTCATCTCCCTTTAAATACAGAGCTGATTAGAACAAGGGCTGGAATCCAATGTGGGAGCACGAAACATTCAGTCAAAGCGATTTCTTATTTCCTTAAGAGGGAGAGTAAACAGATTACTCATTACTGAAGAGCCGGGGTTGAGATCATTGATGAAAAAGGATCAGGATCTTTCCTCTTTCTGCAGCCAAAGCAAAAACCTCGTGGTGCTGCTCCAAACCCGAATGGTTACCATGATCAGGAGAGGCTGAAGAACGGGCCCTGGGGGTGGTTGATGATCGACTGTATCTGGAGCGTGGCGTGCCGGAGCGCAGGGGATGAGCGAAGCCTGCGCAAATCCTGCATCTCACAACCTGTGTGGTCCAGCTGTGGGCTGAACAAAGAGCGGCGAATGTAGTGGGAGAGCTCTGAATGGAGCCCGGAATGCCGGCTTCCGTGTGCGGGAAAATGGTCTGCTCAGTGAATACTCGATTCCTTTCCAGCATCCATTCCTCCTAAGGAGCATAGAGGTCTGAAACCATGAGCACATGCCGGTTTGCGGTGCAGCTTGTGTGCTGGCTCTGTTTCCTGGGCAAGATGAGCTTATCACTTTCCATTCAGCTCCCAGCTAATAGAGAAGTTCCTGAAGCAAAACCAAACACACATTGGGAAGGAAGAAAAAAGGAGGAAGGAAGGAAGGAAGGAAGGAAGGAAGGAAGGAAGGAAGGAAGGAAGGAAGGAAAGAAGGAAGGAAAGAAGAAAGGAAGGAAGGAAAGAAGAAAGGAAGGAAGGAAGGAAGGAAGGAAGGAAGGAAGGAAGGAAGGAAAAACATGGTAGTCAGAACAAAACACAAATGTTCTCTGCCCTGCTCTAGGTTTTAGAAAAATGAACTATCTGCAAAAGGGATGCTGAATTAATTCTTCAACAGGCAGCACACTTGTGGGTTTTAGCCAGGGGGAATCTAGACTCTGTTAATCTGTGTGACTCTTACAATCCTTTGTGTGTATATGTGTGTGTGTACGCACGCTTACGTGTGTTCACGTGCACTTGTGTGTGCACGCGCGTGCGTGCGTCTCTGTGTGTGTTCGTGAGGGTGCTTTAAAGGGGACTGCTGTAGCTCAAACAGGGTGGGAACTCATTTTCATTTGGAATCAAATGCATTCAGAGCTAGATAAAATGAAAAACTTTATTCAGCATTTTCTGAAAGAAGCCATCCGAGGTCTCCCTCCTCAGAATCTAAGACCACAAATGCCACTGAAGTCATACAGGCTGTTGTAAGCACACACACATATGTAATTTTTAATGTCCCCCACATGACCAGAATGGATTTGTTCCATTCAGTGGGAAGCCACAACATTTATTACATCTCTTTCTCAAATAAACCTCAAAGCGAGCATTTCATCTTTCCTCATGTAATCATCATAAGGTAGGAAATGAAATTTCCCAAACCTAAAAGCATGTTGCTAAGAGCTCCAGGGCACTGCATGTCACTTCTTACTTTGATGTGTTCATGGAGGGGGGTGGGGGAATGACAAAAAGAGAGAGAGAGAGGGGAAAGAAAAGAGAAAGAAGATGCACTGCATCTTCCTTGAGCTTTTCAGAAAGCCTTTTTTTTTTTTTTTTAACTCTTTATGTAGTGACAAGATGGAGCTGATTAAAACAAGACAAGGAAAGTCTTGGTGCCAGACCACTTCAGAAATGAAGCATTCCAGAAAGGCATGTAGGAACTCCTGTCAGAGACAGGAATGATTTCACGGCCCCTCTTGCATATTAATGAACTACACGTAACCTCCGTTTAGTGGTGCAGATGCAACATTTCAGGAGCCGTGCCAGAACTCAGCGATAAATGCCAGCTTCGGGGGAAATACATTTCATGATAGAATTAGGAGATCAGCCATCTGAGACGTCCGCAGAAATCGCCCCCACCCCTCTGAGATGCAAGGGGGTTTCTGGGGAGCGGGGTACTGGTGGCGTGGGGAATGTGGGGTGTACCAGGTCATTCATCCGCATCGGCTTCCTGTGCATTCGCTGAACCTCCAACTCTTCTGACACCGCGTATCTCCTCAAGCAACAAACCCACCTGCCCAAAGGTCGAGTGCAGGTGCATTGATTATTTTTGCTGCCTATTTTTCCTGGCGTGATTTTTTAAAAACTGTTTGAACATATACTCCTCCTTACTTTAGAAGCAGAACATCTCTTTCTGCCTCTTCTCTTCGCCTCTGCGACTGCCTGCCAGGTGTTTTTGCTTCTCAACTTCTTGCAGCCTGTGGCTGCATTTTCAGACAGAAGACAAGTGCTCAGCAATCCTCTTCTCTTCCAGGGCTCCTCCAGAATTCGCTTGCTTCTCGCCCCTTGCTCACTCGTTCCCCTTTGCCCCATACGCATCGTACAACCGTCACTGTCGTCTGTGCTCACCATCTGTTTCTAAAATTCCTATGATACAGAAGTCACATGACAGTTTGAGGTGCAGCCATTTCAATATTGCGAGGTTTCGCTTGGCAGGATTTGGAAGGGAGGGCTGTGCGGTTCTGCCTGCGGAAGCTGACCAGAGAACATGGTGCGAGAGCTAGCTAGCCCTCTAGAAAGACCTTCAAAAGTGGCTGCCGACTCTCGCTGATGCTTTTGTGAGATTGGAAACGGGGAATAAAGCCGCCGCCTTCACTTTCAGCTGAGACCCAGGCCCGACTGCAGCCAAGAGGAAGAGAAGAGATGGACAGAGCAATGTGCTAGTTCTCATGTAAGACGACAGCACACAGCAGACTTGGGCCAGGGCCAGAGTAACGGTACGTATGAAAGCACTCACGGGCCCAGGTCGACTCTACGTGCCTGTCGTCCTCTTGGGTCAGCGGACTGACCACCTGGCTTGTGTATGCATGGTGATGGCAGGAGGAGGACAGATCCAGCTGGGCTTCTGGCCCATATGCTGACATTCCATGGCCAACGCAGGTCACGTGACCACACTCAAGGTCCAGGGAGGGGAAGAATAAGTCACATGCTTACGCCCAGGCTCAACGGAGATCAGAAAGTATACTCCGCCCATGGAGACAGGAATGGGGTGAAAATAATGAAGCAGTATCATAAAATCGATCATACTTGCTGTGCTGGACATATGGCTGTCCTCCCAAGTTCCCACCCATTCCGTCTTTCAGTCATCTGATTTTTGTCGGGTAGCAGGTACCTAATTCCTCAGCAATTAGACCTTTTAGAGAAACTGATGCCCCACCAGGTTCTAGAGAGACTGGGTATACAGATCAGCCTTATGTTACCAGCCTAATCCTATCTGCTGGCCACAAGTACTGGTTTACAAATAGACATGTGATCCAGTTTGGACCACTGAGAATGAAAGAGAGATTTGGTGGGAACACCTAGAAAAGGAGATTTTGTGTTATGCTGTGAGAACTCCCAGGATATATGCTCGAAGTTGCATGGTGTGGCGCTGTGCCTTTTGCAACTGCTGAGGTGTGATGGGGAAGCTGGCACCCAGAGAACATAGGTGAGAGCACTGTAGGAAAAGCAGTCTACCCCCTGATCAATCCTAACCTGAAGCTCGCACTATTTAAGAAATTTCTAGTTAAGTCAGCTATTAAATGACCTTATTATTTATTGAGCTTTCAAATTGCTCACAATCAACGCCATTTTAGTGAATTCACTCCCTGTGTGACTTTGGGATATTGGTGTGTGTCTGTGTCTGTGTAGTGTGAGGTTTAATTCCTTTGGGCCTGGGATTCCCAATCCACAATACGGGAATAAGTATTGTATTGCAATAATGTGATAATGCCAAGGTCCTAGCTCACAGCAGGTAGAACCATCCTGCACCCTCTGCAGGTTGCTCCTCATCCTCTGAGGATGACTGAAGTAGGGACTGAAGGTAGAGTTCATTCACCAAGCCCTGTGCTGAGACAGCTGCCTCCAGGGAGACAGGACGTCTGCTTCTCGTTTTCTCCATGCCCGTGGGCTAGCAGAGGCCCGGACAGAAGACACTGAACAAACATCAGTCCCTTCTTCTTCCCTTCAGGAGGGAGTGCTGATGGTTAAAAGAGAAGAGCAATTCTTTTTGCTCAGCCATAGGATTCAACAATATCGTTAATTTTTACTCCTCTGTGAAAAGCAGTCAATCCCGCCCCCCCCCCCCCCCCCGCATTTTGTGGTCACTTCTTTTCCCCATTCCTTTCCTGAAGTTCATTTCCTTCCTTCTCTATTCTTTGTTTTCTTGTTCTCGGGCTTCTCCTCCAGCCTCCCCCTTGTGCCCCCTTTCCTTTCTTTGCTCTCCTGGGCCCCTTGCTCTAGGAAAGGACTCCTGAGGTCTCTGGGACCTTTTCAGTCTCTGGGTCTCTCCATGTAAGGGCTGATCCGCAGTCTCTACGAGCAGTTTCTGGAGTGAGATGTATGTGAACCCTGATCCTGGTTCTCTGACTTTGGACAGCCTGAGCTCTCTGGGCCTCGCTCCTCGGCTCTGGACCACGGGTCTGACTCACTCACCTGCAGGCCCCCTAGTGGAGGGCCAAGCAAAATAACATGTGTCAGGTGCCCGAGACCTGTAGCCTCCTCTCCCCGCTAGCTTGACCGAATAAGGTCAGAGCCGTAAATGCCTAGCAGAGAGTAGCCCTCAGATGTTTAGTGTGCTTCATTTGCCACGGATTTAAATAGAATGCTTCCTGATGTCAGCATTTTCCTGTCTTCACTTTCTATCCTGTAAACATCTCTACCTAATTGTGTGAGTAGCTGAATTGTGTGAGTAGCTGTGTGAGAAGCTTCTTGTCTAAGCACGGACGGAGAACCTAGAGGTGAACTCTTTAGTTCATGGTTACTGAGAGAATTCTGGGAACGCTTCCTGCATGCCCTCAGGCAGATGGCTGGCCCACATATATTTCATATTTGAACAACACAAATTAATGTAAAACATATTCATGTATGTATTAATTAATGCTAATGTATTCACAAGAGATTCAGATAATGGGCAGTCCATTCTGACACCTCCCTCCTAATTCATTCACCCTAAAGAGACTGAATCTTGTTTAATTTTAGGCTCAAACAAATAGGTCTATTGTGATTTGGGGGCTCCCTTCCTTCCGCACCCCCTATGGCCACCTGCTGGCTATCTAAGATTTCCTCCCACTAGTGGGAAAGGCTTCCATATATTGTAATGAGATGAGGGGAGAGATGGTGTCTGCGCAGACACAAGGCTGCGGTACTACTTGAGTATGAATGAATCTCGGTCTCAGAGACTCAGACAGAAGTAGGTAGAAGAGTAAAGTGGTGGTACTTGAAGAGGAGGCTGAAAATGAAGGAGGAGTCGCTTGGGGTGAGAGCAGGGCCCAGAAAGGGAAGCCAGGGTGAAACAGGCCGTCACGAAGAGGCTGGAAAAGTGCCCAGAGTCAGATATCTGTATCTTGAAACAGGAGCTATTTTCTGAGGAAATATTTTTTTCTTTTCTTGTGGAGTAGCATGACACAATTTAGGCAAGGTTGAAGTTTAAGGTTGTTTTGTCACTGCTATTTTGTTGTTGTTGTTGTTGTTTTTAAACCATCTATCCTTCAATAGATGAGCATTTTCCCCAGGGAGCTGTTTCATGGCGGAGTTTGAATCCAGAGTTAGGAGATGAAGGTCTCTGCCTTAGAGGAGCTTATAATCAAATTTGGATAAATGTGCAATGAGATAAGACAAGAATAGAAATACTGTCCCCTCCCCACATGACACACCCATTCTGTTGCCCTCCCCTCTGCTGGATGGGCAGGTCTTTGGGGACCGGGTTACCAGAACTTCTGTTACCGGGATGTACACAATTACATAGAAAGCCCTTCCTGAATCTGGAGGAACTGGCACTCTGTTTTCTTACTGGTGTTACTTCTCCGTTCAAACAGGACTTTCACTTAAAAAAAAACAAACAAAAAACAAAAAACATAACTCATGCATGAGACACAAATCATTAATTCAAGTGAGGAAGAAGAATGCAGACCAGATCTGGAGTGAACACCAAAGGACCAGGTCCGTGAGAAAAGCAAAGTAAGCTCCCACATTTACTCGTGCTGGGTAGTTTCTAAAACCCTTTCAGATGTACCAGCACAACCATCCTATGAGGGCCCTGAGGTGAGTAGTAGAATCCAGGTTTATATTCAGGGGGGCTTCTGCTTCTGAAAAGAAGGAGTTTGGAAGAAATGGCTATTTTGGTAGCACCTCCAAGATGGCCTCCAACGTTCATTCCCTTGGCGGTATTCATCCACCCCTCCTTGATGGTGTGCTGGATCTAGTGACTCCTAGTAACTGGAATACGACAGAAGTGACGGGATGTCACTTCTGAGATCAGGTTATAAAAAGACTGGGGCTTCTGTCTTAGGGACTCTCTATTGTTCTCTCTCCTTCTTGGATATTCTCATTCTAGAGAAAGTAAGTTGCCGTTTTGGTGAAGAACTGATGTCTCCGGTCAACAGGCCAGTGAGGATCCAAATCTGGCCAAACAGCCATATGCCAGAGTTTTAAAGCAGATCTTCCTCCAGTCAAGCCAGAGACTGACTGTGGCCCTGTAGACACTTTGACCCCATCTTTTGGGAGACTCCTAGCCAGAGGTGCGCAGCTAAGCTGCCCCAGGACTCCTAACACACAGAAACTGTGAGACAGTAAATATTTGTGGTTTTCAGCTGCTGAGGTTGGAGTAGTTTCTCATGTAGCAATAGAGAACTAATATAAATGCCTTTTTTTTTTTGTCTTTACAAACTATGCTGTATTTTTTTTGCTTGTAAAACTGAAATACACACAAAAAACACTCCAAAACTTGTAACCAAGAGGTTACCAATATTCTCCACACAAGAAGCCATTTAAAATGTGGAGCATATCAAATGATCCCCTCTTCCAAACCATTCAGTGGCATCCCCTTATGTTTGGAATATAATCCAAAGTTCCTATTGTGGTCTCCAACTCTGACTGGCTCCCTGCTATCCCCCTGACTGCGTCCTGTCTGCTTTCCCCTCCCTCACTGAGCTCCAGCAAGCTTGGCCTCTTGCTGATTGTCAAGTCTATCCCATTTGCTCTTTTTTTGACAAATAGAAAGTGTATATATCTAAGGTATACCACGTAATATTTTGATGTATGTATGCACTGTGAAATGCACAGTCAACACATCCATCTCTTCCCATGGTTGCCATCATCTTGTTCGGGTGTCGTGAGAAAACCTGAGCTCTACTCTCATGTGTTACAGTATTATTAACTTTAGTCACACCTAATGCTGTGTATTAGGTCTCCAGAACTTACTTATCTTACAATGAAAGTTTATGCCCTTTGATCAGCATCTCCCCTTTTCCTCATGCCTAGCCTCCAGTAACCACAATTCTATTTTCTATTACTATGGGTTTGATTTTTTTTTTAAAGAGTTTGTTTCTTTTAAGATTCCACACTCATAGGAGATCATGCAATATTTGTCTTTCTGTGTCTGGCTCATTTCATTTAGCACAATGTCCTTCAAATCCATCCAGGTTGTCGCAAATATCTGATAAGGGGTTGCTATCCCAGATATATAAGGAATTTGTGCAACTCACTAGCAAAAACATGAATAACAAGATTAAAAAATGGGCAAAGGACTCAAATAGACATTTTTCCAAAGATGACCTGTAAGTGACCAACAGATATATATACGAAAAGATGCTCAATATCACTCATCATCAGGGAAATGGAAATCAAAACCCAATGAGATATCACCTCACACCTGTCAGGATGAATATTATCAAAAAGTCAAGAGATACAAAGCATGGCAAGGATGGGGAAAAATGGGAACCCATGCACCCTACTGGTGGGGATGTAAATTGACACAGCCGTCGTGGAAAACAACATGGAGGCCCCTCAAAAGAGGAAAAATAGAAATTTCATATGATCCAGCAATCCGACTTCTGGGTATTTACCCAAAGGAAATAAAATAGCTAATTTGTATATGTGTGTACATTAACAGACGAATATGTGTATTATATATATTTGCATATATGTACCAGAACATTATTCAGCCTTCAGAAAAGAAGGAAATGCTGCCATTTGTGACAACATGATCTACACGCTCGCCTCACTGTCATGTCCTTGCTGTTTCATGGCCTGCTCCCTTACCATATTCATCTCTCAAATGTGACCTCCTTGGGTCTCTGTCCAAATGTTACTCCACAGAGGCACTTTCTCTCAATAGCCTCATCTAAAATAGCCCCCTGCACCTACTATCCTCACGCTTCACTCCAGAGCTGAGCCTGCAGCAGAGGCCTCAGGAACACATTTTCTATGGTGTTCTCCTTCTTCCCTCCCTCACTCTGCTTATTCCTCCATTCTTGCCTCCTAGGATCACTTTGCACATGAACTCCCAGCATGCAGTTTCTTGTTGGCTTCTCCTTTTGGGGAAACACAAACCTTAGACAGCCATTGATATTTCAGGGTTATCAATGACAACTACCAGAGTTCCTTAAATAGAACATATAATATCATTTAGTGGGATGTTGAGTTATAAATAACAGTGAAACATGGGGCACTGATGCAGAGGTCAGGGGAGGGAAGCGGGTATCGGAGACTGAAGAAAAGACATTATAGAGTGAAAAAACACATGGTAGAACTGTTTTCCATGGGGGCTAGAAGACAGACTATGTGTTACTGACACTGTGGCTTGAGGGGAAGTAGTTGTCCAAAGTCCAAGTAATGGAATATGTTGGCTTTTATTTTCTACTTTTAGCAAATTACTGCAAAAAAGAAAACCTTGGATGAATGGCTAAGCAAAATGTGGTCTATACATACAATGGAATACTCTTCAACCTTAAAAAGGAAAGAACTTTTGACAGGTACCATAACATGAATCTTAAAGACATTATGCTGCATGACAAGAGCCAGATGCAGAAGGACAGATGCTGTAGGATTCCACGTGTGTGAGGTACCTGGAGCCATTAAACTATTACAAAGAAAGTAAACCGGGGTTGCTAAGGGCTGGGAGGGGTGCACTGGAGTGTGAGTGTTGAATGGGATGGAGCTTCAGCTGGGGTCGATGAAAAGGATTATGTGGGTGGTGGTGGTTGCTTGCCCGAGAACCACAGGTACTCAATGCTACTGAACGGTCCATTTAAAAATAAGATGGTAAATTTTATGTTGTGAACATTTGACTATAGCAACAAAAAGGACATAACCTCAGGATGGAATGGACCAGTTTGCAAGCAGGATCAAATGGATTAGAGAGTCCAGAAATTTGGAACACCCAAGACTGGAAAAGCTCTTTGCTTCTAGGCCCCGAATAGCAAGAGATAAGCATGGAACAGGATTTGTGCAACAAAGGCCCAGTCAAACTCAGCCCTGCAGCACACATCAGTAGAAGGCATGGCCTTGCCAGGCGCATCAGAATTCTAGAGAGCTTCAGGAAAGTCATCAGTGAGGTGAGAGGGGGCATGGCTGGGGGCTTGGGGAGGGGGGAACAACGCAAAACAATAAATTAGGTCTGACAGTAATGCTTAGGAAAGAACTTTGGGTGTAGTTGGTGATACACGGAACTAGATGAAGGCAAATACATCAGAAGCTACTATGTCTTTTAGGGCACGGTGATTGCCAACTGTACCAGCTTGAAGTGTGCTGTGAAAACTGTAGAGCCCCCAGGGAGGCCTTTTTATTCTCACTAGTAACTTTGAAAATGGACAACAAGCAATTTCTCAAGAGGCAGAACCAGGGGCCAGGAACCGTGGTTGAGAGAGTTGCTACCAGAGAGCAGACCAGTGTTTAAACAAAACCAGTCCTCTTGGCTAGGGCAGACAACCTCCGAATGCCAGCCTGGCAGGATTACATCATTGCCAGGTCCCAGAGTCTGTGGTGTGTGGCCCCATCCCTCCACTGCCTGCTTGGGAATATTTATTGGATGATGCTTTATGCATTGGACTTCCATGTGATTTCTTAGATCTACATGGACCACAGTTACCGTGTTTTTCTTTAACCAATGAAACTTTGGCCAGGTGATCTGCTTTAGGTGATAAGACCTTAGTCAATATGATGCCAGCAGAAACTGGAAGAGCACTTGCACATTGGGTCATGCTCTCTTTAGATGCCTAGAGAGCCCCAAGACTGCTATGTGAAGGAGGGAAGCTAGCCTACTGGAAGATGCAATGTCATGTGGAACAATGATAAGCTGCTTCAACTTAGGCACCACACCTGCAACCTCCACACCAATGAGTCTACCAACTGCCAGACCTGTGAGTGAAAACATCTTCGAATATTCAGCTTCAAATAAACTCAGCCAGGCCAGAAGTACTTCACACTGACCCATAAAAGTACAAAGGAAATCTACATATTTGCTGTTTGAGGCCACTGAGTTTTGGGGTGACTTGTTATGCAGAAAAATTTAACAGGAAGATAAAGGAAGCCATTGAATCATTCTAATTAGAAGGATGACATTAGCTGACTTCCATTTTTAAAAGATAACTCCAGCTGTTCTGGGAGGTGGAGCCAAGAGTGGAAACACAGCAGTTGGGGAGGCCATAACTGCATTTCAACTGCAATAACCCAGTTGAAAGACTTAGTGGGTCTGTTCTAGGGTGATGGCAGATCTCTCTAGGGTGAGAGAAGGGAATACACTTAGGATAGAGTTTGAGGAAGAATTGATTTTAAGGGCTAGTTTGTTTTTTTTTTTTTTCCCAAAGAGAAAGGCAGTTAAAAACTCTAGAATGAAAACCAGACTTGTAATGGACTTCTCAAGAGGTATAAAGGATTCTAGAAGACAACAGAGCCAGGCCTTCCAATTTTAAGTGAAAACGATTTCAAACGATGAATTCTGTACTTAACCAAACTCTCTATAAAATGTGAGGACAAAATCCAAACATTTTCAACATGCAAAGATTCAGAAAGTTTACCATTCCAGTCATATCTTCTGAAGAATTAGTGGATGGATTAAAGGTTTTAAACAAACAAGCAAACAAAAAAGTAGAAAATATCAGCCGTAAAAATGGTAGGGCTAATCCAAGCGGGTTCAAGATATTGTCTGTTGGCACTCAGCTCCATAATGGTCTTCTGTAGTCTCCTCTCTCCTTCTAGTTCTGCAAGCCTGAAAACTACCTTTTTGAGACTCCATTGCCAACTGGGTTCTGCTTTATTTCACTTTATTTTTTTTGGCCAATGGTCGAATTGTGAATGAAATTAAAAGGTGGGAGGGAGGCGAAAAAACTTTTGATTGAGGAAGTGGCTTCAGTACCTGTAACACAGCTGCACTAGTCTCACTGATAGGACTTCCAACAACACCCATGGAGTAAGTGTTCCTAGAGCACCAAGGGATTGGAGGCTGTTGGTCGCAGGAGTTCCTGCAAGGGTGGTAGAGGCTCACTAGATTCACTGTTCCTGTGTAACAGCATCTTTTCTCTTTTTCTCTTCCACTCTTTCCCACACTTTAGTAATGAATTCCCTCAAGGTCTAATTCATCTCTCCCTACATTAATTATCTAGAGTGGTTTCTGTTTTTTTGGCCTGGGTACTGAATGATACAGAGTCCAATGAAATGAAATCATGGGCTGAGACATTTCATTACACTTTGAAAGCAACTGATCTATTTTATATAGGAAGTCAACAAACTCCAAGGATGTCTTCAAGAAGAAGAATGGAATGATTTCTAAGCATTAGAAAGGAAAGTCTGGGGTTCCTGGGTGGCTCAGTCCACTAAGCATCAGACTCTTGGTTTTGACTTATGGTCTCCCATGATTGGTCTCACACTGGGCTCCTGGCTCACAGGGAGTCTGCTTGGGATTCTTTTCCCCTTCCTCTAACCGCCCCTCCCTGCTCCTCCCCCACTCATGCACATGTGCATGCACTCTCTCTCTCCAATAAATAAATAAAATCTTAAAAAAAAAAGTAAGGAAAGTCTGAGGAAAATGATAAAGAAATCATGCACTTCTCTGAAAAAGAAAATATGATACCTCCAGGAGAAACAAAATCCTAATAGGAAAGTCGTGGTCAAAATATGAAGCAAACTAAAATGTAACATAGAGGAGATTCTGTTTGACCTAGATTCTAGGATCATCCTTCTTCATGTGGTACAGTGGTCATCTCCTTAGACTCACAGAGAAAGGCAATGCAATCCTAGAACACATCTGGCTTTATGTGGGCAAATAATAATCAACATTGTTCATTTCAGCTCTAAATATCAATCCATCAAAAAATTATGGTTATAGACCATAATGCAAATTTAAGGATCTGAGGACAGGAATGGGGTTTGGAAGGACAGAGATTTGGGTGGGGACATCTTGATCTTATATGTAGAGAATCAAGAAAAACTGCAGAAAATTGATGACATATGACATAAGATGTCCTAACACATAATTTAATGCTACAAAGTACTACTGGAAGTAGTAGTAACAATGCTGTAAAATTTTGATGTGCAAAACGGGTAGTTGAAGTGAGCTAAATCCTTGCCTTAATGAAGAAGTTAATGAATAATTTCTAAAATCAAGGAATCCAGTTATTTACTACTGTTTAGAGTTATGTATTTAGGGAAATGATCTTCTCAGTAACAGAACTGGGCCGGGCAAGGGTGGAATGGGTATTCTATTGTCTTTTATTAATATTTATTAAATTTTATTCTATACTATTTAAATGTCCAAATATTACTTTGAAAAAATACCTTTTTTTAAAGAACACTGCATCAGTGAAGGATGATATTCCTATTTATATATCTTATAACTGTGCTTGTCTTCATCTGTAGGATGAAGGAGTTAGGTCAGATCATTTGCAGTGTCTCCAACTGTAAAACACTGAGTATCTTTGAAGAATGGAATGCACCCCTCCTCCTGGGATGACACCGGAAAGTTCCTTTACATCCCTACATCTTTTATCCTCTCTGAGGACCACACTTAGAGACAGCCGTTCAAAATACTGAGTTTTAATCACGGGCAGGCAGGAAGAGTACAGTTAATTCAACAGCTATTTATGATAGGCCTCTGAGAATACTAGGCTCCAGAACTGTCATTTGCTAGATTAGAAAAAATCCAAATAAGCATCATAATGATTCATAACATATAATTAGAGATAGGCAAAGCCCAAGTATGCACTTTAAAAAGAGCAAGTCTATACTGACATGGCCATATTAAAACAAAATAAAGTATCTTGAGTGGACTTTTGCTTCTTGGAGTTCGGAGTGACAGAAATAAATAATTTCCCCCCCCCCTCAAATGCCTCTGTAGGGAAGCACCGATGAGGTCTAATTGTGTATTTTGTTAAAAAGCGACGCATATATAAAATACTAAAAAGCACTGATGTCCACAACCCAATCGATTTTTTTCAAGTTTACTAGACATAAAATTCTCCCCCCAAATTAAAATCTGCACTCTATTATTTTTTCCATGCCCTCTTAGAGATGATTCTGGTAAAGGCCTGCCAACTTACCTGGAGTCATTCGGCTCATCGGCACGGCAGCTTTGCCCACTCATTGAATCCTGCAGGCCAAGAACCTATTTCCGTTTCTTCCATCTGCCACATCCACTTTGAATCTGGTGGGTAGTGACCATCCCTTCCAAAATGAAAACCACCCCCCTTCAATCTGTAGGTCGTCATTACGCCCTTTTCCATAATACATGCTCTCGCCATCACAGACGCTTAACAGATACAACGTGGAACAGCCGCAAAGCCTATGAAAGGATTTCCTATCAACTTAGGTGCAGTCAGCTTGGGCCAGCAGGCATCCACTGACCAGATGGCCCACTGAAGGCTTGCTTGCACTATCCCAGAGAACTCCAAACTCCACTCATCTTAAAATCATTTTTGACTTAAAATGTGGTAGGTGGTGGTACTTATTATCTGATCCTTACAAGAATCTGTTTTTCTGCAAGGGACTCTCACCATAGTGTTGTTTACTCTCCATGCTGAGAAATTATTTCTTTCCATGCTGGGAGAATTGCTTTTTCTTAAAGTATGTGTTATCCTCCATATATATATATATATATATATATATATATATATATATATATATGCACATATGTTTGTGCATCTACACATGTGATTGTTATTCTGCAAATGCAGGGCAGCGTTTGTCTGGGTCAAGTGCACTGTACCTTGGGGTTGTGCATGTCTCATGCAAGGCCTCCTTTTCAACACCCTCTTTTAGTTTCTGAGCGCTGAGAAGAAAATGAATTTCTAATGTATGGTTTTGCTGGAAGATGAATTGATCCCTGGACTTGGCTTAAGTTTTCATTTGCCCACGTAGAGCAAGATAAGTTAGTAACTGGTTGGTAATTCTCAGTCTACAAAGCTTCTTAGGTGTCACATTTGCAGTTTGGGGTTGGTGTGTTTCTTACAACAAGACTGCTACAGAAAATGTTGCTATTAACTTTGCAGGTGAACCCTGCAGGGGCAACTCGGGGAGTAGGCACTTAACTCCATAGGTTCTGTCACTGAGGTATTTCTGCTCAAGATCCCTGTTGAGGCTTCGTGGTCCATCCTAACCTCCCACATTCTACATATGTCTCAGTTTTCTTTCCCTTTCCCGGCATCTCTGCTGCTGCTTCAGGTCCTCACCCAGCTGCCATGAGCATCCCCAGATCCACGCTGTTCAGTGATCATGCAGGCACCTGAAGTCTCCACATCCTCAGTGGGTGATGAGCATAAATAGCAACATCCAAGAATGAAAAGCCTGCAGACACCTTCAGCTAGAGGTGAGACTCCTTCAGCTCAAGGCAAGTATCAAGGTGACACGATCTGCAGTTCCCAAATAATACAAATTAGTCATCACCTCCCTTACCTACTGATTTTGCAATGTGAACGCAAACCCAACTCTGGCATGGAGGGACGGCTGGGGTATGAATTAGCGGGGCCCTTGTCCATTGAGGTCCTCAAGCCACCTCAAGACTCACGTGCAAACTTTCTGGGGGCTTTGAAGAATTATGTAGCAGAAAAGGCCAAAGCCAAGTGCTCTTTCTAGGAGAATTTTCCTCCCCTTCCTCCTGGCCTCACAGAATGTTAGCCCTGGAAGGGACTTTAGATCTCACATAGGTCACTGCTCTGCTTTGCCAGAGGGGAGTAAGGTGAAGAGAGGGGACAGAAGTCATGCCCTTCTGGAGCCACTGAGCCAAAACTCAAACTCAGGCCTTGGGGCTCCCACAGCACAGCTGTCTCTACAGCACCATGCCTCTCTCCCTGTTCTTTCCTAGCCCTCAGTGTGGGGAGCAATAAATGATCCATTTCCAAAGGAGGACAAGTCCTTCTCTCTTTTCACAATGAACAGGGGAATGGGTAGCTTCCGTAAAGGAATCTCTATTTAAAAAATTAGCTAATTTTTGTACTTTTATAGAAAGCTTCTCATTTGGCCACTTCGAACTGAAATGCAAAAATGGCACCTGCCTTCAGGGGATCCTTGACGGACATCCTTCTTTTCTGTGGGTATTTGACAAAAACAAGTTGATGGTTTACGTGAAGGCAAGCAGACAAACTAGATGTTTGTGTAAGCTCCAGCCTAATCATCGTGTTTGCCACTGGGTCATTCTGATAGGAGAGTAAGCCCTTAGTGAAGATGGGAATGTTGGCCTCCTGTAAGACTTGAGCAGGAAATATAAGAGCCCGAGGATCCAGCTCTATGACTTTGGTTCCCCCTGGTCCCTATCTATTGAATATAGACTGAAGACACCTGGCAAGGGTTGGGCCTCGCCACATGAGGATGCCGTTCGTGGGGACGCTACCACGCTGAGTTTGTGAGTCTTCAGTCTCATAGGGCTACAAAACTGGGCTTCTATCCACTGAAAGCGGGTACATTGTTCAGGGGCAGACTCAGCCTAGCCAAGCTAGCAGATACTGATATTTAAAACCAGAAAATTGTAATCTTTACTTATTAATTTACATTTGGAAATTTTTCTGTGTTGTGGGCTCTAAAATTTATATTAGCCCATTTCTCCCCTGTTTGAAGATATCCATGGGCAGCCATATAATCAAGAAGTTGGCTGTTGGGGATAGAACCAAGAAAAGGGAGGGGAGGGGATTTTTAACAGAAATGGCATAGGGTACATTAGCTTGATGTCTCCACCTCTATACAGGAATGTGCCAGCACAAGCCTGATATTGAAGCCCCACTGGATAAGACTCCTCCCCTGGTCAAATCTTGTTAGGCAATGCAACACTTGCCGTTGTTACTCTTTGGGTCTATGCTTTCATTTCAGACCATCTCCTCTCTTGACTGACATCATTTCTCAGGATTTGTTAGTATCTTTGTTCTCCTAATAGTTTAATTTTATCAGCGTGGAACCATTTCCTTTTTAAGGTGCCTTTGCCTCTACTGGCTCTAATCCACAGTGTAGACTTTGTACTCTGGGATACAATGTCATCACTTCCAAGTTTTTGAGGCATAACACTGCCAACTCCACTCCCAAAGTAGGTACCAGCAACAGTGTCCACATGCAGAAATTTGTTCTTTGTGATATGGTGAATGGTTGCAGTTTAGCAAACCATTGTTTCATTGGAAACAATATCCCAGAGCAGTAATCCAAACCTTAATGTCTGCATTATCAGAGCTATTAATGATTTCCATCACTTTTGTTGTGGCAATTTAGTAGCATAAAGTTTTCTCCAGCACTTTGGGGACCAAGTTAAGAGACAACAGAATGTAGCTTTGTTGAGGCCACTCAATGGGAACTTAATTAGAAAAACGTACAGCTACGGGCTGCACCAAGAGAGGGGTGATGCTTTCTCCCCCTCCCACTAACCAAGCCAAGCACTCCACATGTATCCTTTTAGTGATTAGATCTTTTTTTTTTTTTTTTTTTTTTACCAAGTGCCATTTCTTGGTAATCTTTTTCCGTGGATGATTTTCCATGAATACGCTCTCCAGAATAGTGTGAGCTTACTCTTGGGGTGAAGGGTATTTGTTAATAGAAAAGAAAAAAAGAAAAGCACAGAACGGGGAGGCAGAGCTCATACACAGCACCTAACGATGACCAAAAGTTAGAATTCTCTCCAAACACCCAAGAAGGACTTAATTGAAACATCTGTTTCACAGGGTTCTCGTCCAGGAATGTCAGTGTTGCTTCATGACTGGAAAGAGTAATGAAAGTGATATATAGCTTTGGTTGTGCCAGATGCTTTTGGCTAAGTGGGAGACAAATTGAGATAAAACTAAGCCTGGTGAATAGAAAGCTAAGTTGGGAATAAGACGATCAAAGTTGGGAACTGGGAGAAGTCTGTATTTACCACTCCCAGCCTCCGTTTCAGTCTTAAAAACGTGGGCACCTATTAGCCCTGTGCCCGTAGCTCCTTCTTTACAGATATGGAGCAAGTCACTTTCCTTCCCTGAGCCTCAGTTTACTCATCTTTAAGCAGTTGTGATGTCAGACTTTATACTTAGTGATCTGAATATTCAGATCTCTTCTCCTCTATGGGCGGGGTTCCAGACCCTAGTGCCCACCCGCTTCAGCAGGAAATCCGGTCCACCTGTGTACTCATCACTGATGAATTTGGCTGCAAGTAACAGAAGCTCTACGAGTGACTTAAAGACCTAAGTGTCCATTTTCTTGCAGAATTTGAAATCTAGGGCTAGGCAGCTGCTGGCTTTCGTTCAGCAGCTCAGCTATGTCAGGACCGCTGCCTTGGCGGTTTGCCTATCTTTTTGCCTTTGGTGTTGAGTTGGCCATCACAGCTACGGCAGCAAATCCTCTTTTAAGGCGGCGATAAAAGCAGGGGCTGGGGAGAGGGAGGGAGAGGGCATAGGTGGCGGCAGCCACATCTGTCCCTTTCTCAGAAGAACAAAAGCTTTCTCTCAACCTCCCCGGCAGATTCATGCTTAGGTCTGATTGGTCAGAACTGTGTCACAATACCAATCCCAGGCTCAAGAGAGGCTGGGGAAGTGAGCGTAGTAGAGCTCAGCCATAATATGATTAGTGAGGGCCAAAATGTAATTGCATAAAATTCAGGTTAACAAAATAAGAACTTTTTAGTCTAGCTGTACTATTATGCAACAACAGTGAAACATTTACCGTACTTAACTGACCCTCCGATGACCTGAGAAAATCTCGGTCACTTCCCAGCCCCATCCCTTTCTCCTGAAGAAGAAAAGGACTTTGATCCCTGGATGGAGGCTGGGCAGAACACGGGAGCCAGTTCCCGGCTGTGACTGTGTTACTGTGGGCTGTGTCTTGGTACCACAGGATTTTACTCTACAGAGTTTAGCTTCACTGTGGAGGCAAGTTACGGGAGAAGGGAAGGGATATTAAGATTATTAAAACTGAGATTATTAAGATATTAAGGTTAAAGTTACCTTATTCACAGTATCTGCCATAATGTCCCATTAAGTTTCCCTATGTGTGTGTGTGTGTGTGTATTTATGTATGTATATATAATAAAGATAATAATAAAGAAGTCATACAGAGGAAAACCACCACTAATACTAATCAACGAAGGCAAGGGTACGTTATGATAAATGCAAAGTTCGGGACCTGTTAATTCAAAGGGAACCCTGGCAGGCGGGTGGAATGGGGAACTGCACGTTGGTAAAAAGAAGTTACTGATCCTGTTGGCTTGCCAGGGCTACCGTAACGGAAGACCACAAACCAGGGGCCTTAAACAACAGCAGTTCACCGTCTCACAGATCTGGAGGCTGGAAGTCCAACGTGAAGGCTGGTTCCTGTGCAGGCTGCGGGGAAACTCTGCCCCTGGCTTGCACATTGTCATTTTCCCCCTGTCCCTTCACATCCTCTACCCTCTATGTGTGTCTGCCTCTGGGTGCAGATCTCCCCTTTGTGTATGACACCGGTCATACAGAATTAGAGCCCACCCGAATGACCCCATCTTCACTTACTCATTACATCTGGAATGGTCCTATTTCCAAATAAGGTCACGTTCTGAGGTAGTGGTGGTGAGGACTTCAAGACATGAAGAGAGGACACGATTTGACCTGTGACACTGATATTAGGTTATAATTCCTGTTTGAGGTGAAGGATGATGAGTATTCGTTATATTTTAAAAATAATTAGAAGAGGATGCTTGGAACGAAGTTGTCATGAACCAAGGATCACAGTTAATCCAACTCTGTGGACTTGAGTTCCGTTAAGAAAAAACAAGAAAGAAAACCAACTCAAACAGATCAGAGTCATTCTTAACAACACGCCCTGGGCACAAGGCATGACCGGATCCAGAGTTTCAAACTCTATTGAAACCTAGTCTCCTGCCACCTCTGACTGGTGCTCGGCCATAATTCTCAGGCACCGTGTGGCTGGGCCCCATCAGTGCTTCTCCACGGGAGACGATCCTCCTTCCCAAGGTTACGTTTACTCAGAGGACTAGTCAGGGTTCTCAACACTCTGCTCATTGATTCAGTTTCATTTTCCCAGGGTGAGAGCTTATCCCCTGGAGGGCAGAGAACAGGCAATGTGCAGGACTGCCAGTGCCCAGGCACAGAGCCTCAGTCCCCACACAGCTTCTCACCAGCCTTGTACCAGTGCCCACCCTCAGACACACTGCAACTCTACAGCATCATTGCCCTGCCCGCTTTGGGGCCTTTGTCAGAATCACTTGGTCTATCTAGACAGGTTTCCTTTACTTTTGGGAATAAGGGTTATGGTTTTGTTACCTCTTCTCCAGATTTCCTTTGGAATTTCTAGGCAATGTGGATATTACCCTCCTTGAGCTCTGCACAGCAAGAGATAGTGGGATAGGAGGTCTCCGAGGAAACACATACGAAATACACATTTTTTCCTGGGACTGTGGTTACCTACCTGCCTTACATTTATGAAACAAGGTGGGCCTTGCAGCAACCTTTTTCTGTAATCAAGTAAATCTTTCTTACAGTGGCATTCTGTCTAGTGGCTGGTGTAATTATTTTTTGTAAAGTTTGCCTCCATCAGGTACCTGAAATACAGGTCAAATTATAAGACCAGGAAAATAATCTCAAAGTTCTTCTCCACTTTACAGGTTATTCTATTTTCTCTCATGAAACTGTAGGTAATTTGTACCTATTATGCAAACTTCATATTTGGTACCAAAATTAAAAAAATATATATGTATTCTTAGCATTTTTCCAAGGTTTTGGGCTCCATGGGATTTTTATTTTTTTAATCTTTTTTTTTTTTAAAGATTTTATTTATTTATCTGACAAAGAGAGAGAGACAGCGAGAGAGGGAACACAAGCTGGGGGAGTGGGAGAGGGAGAAGCAGGCTTCCCGTGGAGCAGGGAGCCCGATGCGGGGCTTGATCCCAGGACCCTGGGATCATGACCTGAGCCAAAGACAGATACTTAATGACTGAGCCACCTAGGCGCCCCTCCATGGGATTTTTAAATTGCTAAAGCCTCCATTGATGAATCCCTATGATTCCTGCTCTTAGTGTTCACATCATTGTGTTGTTGTCTCCCACTATAATGTATTAGGGTTGGTGAGTGTGACCAATAACCTACAGCAAAATGATGGTAGTTCCAAGGCTAGATCATGGAAAACCTTACGAATTTCACTTTGCTCTTTGTTGATCACTCACTCTGGGGGAAGCCAGCTGCCATGACATGAGGATACTCAAGCAGCTCTGTGGAGAATCCACATGGCAAGAAATGGAGACCTCCTGCCAAAAACCATAAAGGAAATGAGACTTCCCACCAACAGTCATGTGAGCAAGCCCTCCTGGAAGTGGGTTTTCCAGTCCCAGTTGATCCTTCAGATGATGCAGCCCTAGCTGCAGAGAGCCTTGAACTATCAGCTAAGCAGCTCCCATCTACCTGACCCCCAGAAACTGTGAGATAGTAAATGTTCGTTGTTTTAAACTGTTAAGTTTTAGGGTAATTTGTTAGGCAGCAATGGATAACTAGTACAAATCCTGAAACTGAACAAAAGAACTCTGCAGAAGGAAGGTCCACATGCTGGAGTTACATTCTGGACCAGGAAGTATTAAAGTCAGCTTAGTCTTTGCTCTGGTTCAGTGGGAGAATAACTGTCTAACCTCAGCAAATGCCTGTTCTCTGACTGTGACACTCCCTGGTAAAATGTCTGTGCTTACTCCTCCTTCCACTGCTAGCTACATCACAGCACATGACCTGAAAGAAGGATGGGACAAATTCTGGTTGAATGACTCACTGAAGGAAGAATGAATGCTTCTGATTCCTCCCTTAAAAGAAGATGAGGACTCACTGCTGTTCCATATCCTTCTTCCAGATTTGGTCCAATTACTTTAGAGGATATAAGACAGGAGTGGCTGGAGCATTTTGACCTATTAGACAAGAATGCTCAGAGACACCGTCATCTTCACAAAGACACCCAGTGGTAGACTATCAGAATCGCTATACTTCAATAATAGGGAACCTGGTAAATACACTGGTAAAATTACATAAGGGAATATCATGCAGCCATTTGAAACAATGCTGTAGAACTATATTTTGTAACTTGGAAAAGATGTTTTATGATATTTTGATTAGAATAGAGCCTGACATGTATTTGATGAATAAATGGGTGAATGAAGATTCAGAAAAGTATATTCTATTCAAAAAAATAAAATATTAATATATCCAGATATGTAGTGAGATGGAGAAATCCATATTTGAGATAATATTTCTCTTAAATACTCTGTGTTTCAGGAATGTGTTGGGGTGGAGGTTAGTATAAGGGTAGAAGTTGAGACCCCAGATGCTATGCTGGACTAAAAATTTATGTTGGGTAAGTTACTATCTAAGGAGCCTGGTTAACTGGATGCTTTTTTGTTTGGCTGAGTAATAAAATAATGGGTATATATATGCAAACTCTGAGGCAGAGCTGAATTGCTCTATAAAATAGAACTGGTTTTCTATGACAAAGAAGGAGAGAGGTCATATATGTTTATTTTTAATGTTCCCTGCCATGAGGGATTTCATATAAGAAAAATCTCTGAACCAGGAGTTAAACCCTCACCTTATAGACTATCCATGCTCACTAATTAATAGAGCTTTAGCTAAGATTCACCTTGTATTTCTATCCTCATTCTTAAGTTAGGAGAATGTCAGCATTGTTAGGATTGTCATAGCTTCCTGATATGTCATAGAGGAGGGAGGATTACAAAGAAAGCTACTTAGCACTTATCTTGCTGTCACTTCCAAAGTAATGCTTCTTACATTAAAAGGAGGTGAGTTGCAGAAAATATAAGCAAATTCTACTTTTTAAAATGCACATACTCCATTTAATAATTCTGGCATTTTCTAGAAGAGCCTACTCTCAGATCCTACAAGGAAGTTAGTCTCGTGTTTTTATACTGACATCTCTGTTTTGACCAATACCTTTATTACTCAGGTTGACTTCCCACTGTTTCTTAATCTGAATGTTTTTGCTCCTGGTAATTCCAAAAAGTCAAACGGATCCATAAAAGGAAAGATTTGAGATGATTAGGTCTTAAAGGAATTCAATGTCAATCCTTAAGGCAATTTTAAAAGTTTGACAAACGTTTCTTCAAATGATATCATCCATGAACAGAGACATCACCTACTCTGTTTGCGCCTAGACTAGGAACCCAACCAGTGGGTGGAAATGAATGACCGGATGAAGGAAGGAATAAGAACTTTGATAGAGACAACGTTCATTTAGATTCAGGGTATAATACATATACATAAAATATATAACAAATATACTGTTTATGTATTATATATTTGTTATAGATTTGTATCTATTTTCACATATATTATGTATTTATACATTATATTAGTTACATATTATTTATATATATATATTGTGTTGTGTATTTAATTTCTATAAAATGTTTGCATGTATTTAAGGAAGCTATCCTAGTATGTTTGTAAAAAAACTCATTCATAGTTCTTTTTAGTGCACCCCCACTCATCACCATATACCGCACCTGTTCAGTACTCTTTAGATGTTCTCTCTTGGCCTCATCTGTTAGAGGTTCCAGATGTCTCTGAGGTGACCAATTTCATAGGTTCCAACCAGCTGCACACAGATGCTATCTGAGAGCCTCTTGGCTCCAGCCCCAGGGCTTCCTGGTCGACATCCAGGTGGGGACCCCTGAAGTACTGTGCTTGGCACCCAGTATATAGGTGGAATTGTGGGGGAGGAGTTACACCCCACGGGGCCAGTTTTGATCTGTGAGAGATGAGAAGTGGTGAATACATTTCTCCTGCTCTCCCGCACAAGATGGAAGGTGCCGAGATACAGTGTATTCAGCTTCGAAGGGGATGGTCCAGTGCAAGTGGGCGATCGGTCACATTTAGAGGTGTCTGGCTCCGCAGCAGCTTGTACTGGCCCTCCCGCTTCTCTGCTCTACTTCCCCCGTCCCTCACTCTAGCTGCCTGGGAGCACCCTTCCTCCTATTAGCTGCACAAGCTTCTGCCTCAGGCTCTGCTTTCTGGAACATCCAGGCTAAGGTAATTCCTATGGTTTGATTCAGGAAGCAGATTCTACATCCATTCTTTTTCCCCCACTCCCATATGTCTGGAACTCAACCATCCACTCTATTCTTTCCTTAAAATAATCAGGTGTTCCAGAAATAATAAAATAATCAACCTGAGGCAGGGCACTATTCCGAGATGTTAATTCGTGTTCTTCTTCCCCCACTCCCAACCCAAATCTGCATACAGAATTTTCTACCAAGAGAAGAAGATACTTGCAGGACTTTTTCCTTTTCTGTCATTTATTTGCAAAAGTCAAAATACTTTGGACAGATGCTAAATGCTCTTAGGACAGTTGGAGGAGAGAGCCATTGTTTGAGAATAGGAAGGAGAGAGAGACATCTAAAAAGAGAGGTCAGACTGAGTCAGAAGCACCAGGAGGAATAATTTGAGAGGAGACCAGGACTCATGCTCTTCGTGGCCTACCTCAGAGCAGGCTACAAGGCAGTGATGTGCACTGGAGGGCTGGTCCTCTGGCACTGGAGTGGCGGCCATTGGCAAAGACTCTGGTATCTCCTGTATGTACAGTAGCTGAGACCAAAGGCTTTAAGGGCATGCAAACTGGGTCAATGGGCATCCTGGTGGTACCTGGCATGGACCCAAACCAGGAAAAATCTTCCTGCTATCTTGGCCTTATGTAAGACCTTAATACTTTGGAGCAATCCTCAGGCACATTCCAAGAGTGACTGCACTACATTTCTTGCCACAACATGTGGATTTAAGAAAGTAAAGAAATGGACATTAATCACACATCTGGTTTCTGTGGACTGGCATTCATGCCTGCAACAAACTTTTTTTTTTTCTATAGTTGGTTCAGTTTTCCATGGACTAGCTGCCCCAGGTTTATACAAAGGCCTTGATCAAACTCTCCCTCTAGCTTTATCGGAGAAGGTGGGGGGATCTCATGAAGTGTTACCCAGCTCATCACCACAGCCTCAGAAAAAGCTACTTGAGCTATTAAACTGTTTGCATTCTGATGGCAAGGATTAAAGGTCAGCTTCAGAAAGTAAAGGTACGAAAAAGATTAGCCAAAGCTACTGACAGCCCGGAGAGGCAATGAACATTGCTAGAGTTAATGTTGTGCTGCCGCCACTGACGGCTGCAGGTGAGTTTTCGGAGGCTATCCCGTTGAAGGTCATTCTGGGCAGAAGAACTGGCATTTGGTTGATTTTGTTTGCAATGAATTATTCCTCAGAGAATGGCTTTATGCCACCACTTGCTATTATTTTGATGAACAAAAGCCTGGTTTGACGAAGGGCAGTGTGTATGGTGTAGTGTGTGCACGCGTGCTTGCATTCCAGCTCGTCATAAACAAAAGCCAGTTATTTCTCGAGGGACATAGGGTATCCTAAGTGCACTGCTGAAATAGGCTTATATTTCTAAAGACAGTGGGTTCTGTGAAGAAACAATGGAACTAGATTTGCCGACGTTTTTGGCTCTGGTTGTTTATCAGCGAACCTAAGGCATTACGTTGCTGTAGCATGTGTTAAAATTCTAAATGATGTAGCCAATTGCCAAATCAGCTTGGATACCTGCCCCTTCTCTTTGGCTAGGGTGACCCTGTTTTTGACAAAAATCTTATGATTCTTGGAACCTATGCTAGTGTAGAAAGTCACTGTTGACCATCACTCTAAAGGGAAGAAATCGGAGGATACTAACTTTTAACGTGCACCCATATTGTGCCAGGCACTACGCCAGGATTTGTGCATACGTTACTTTACCTAATCTTCATTAACACTCAGAGAGGGAGCATATTCAATCCTCTTTGGGCAGATGAACAAACCACAGCTATAAAGCTACAAAGCAAATACATCAATATCGCATCAGTCATGACCAGCAAGTACGAAACCACAATGGCATACCACAATAGGCATCTTTCTTATTTGTCTGGGAGGGAGTTAGCGGGGCTCTGTTCCATGCTCCTCATTCTGAATCCCAGGCTGGAGGTAATGTTACCCAAGGCATTTCTTCTCACGCTCATGGCAGAAGTGTAAGCGAGCAAACCCAGTCACACAAGCATATTTCAAGCCTCTGTTTACATCCCAACCACTAAAACTCATTGGAAAAGGCAAGTCACGGGTGCCTGGGTGGCTCAGTTGATTAAGCGACTGCCTTCGGCTCAGGTCATGATCCTGGAGTCCCGGGATCGAGTCCCACATCGGGCTCCCTGCTCAGCAGGGAGTCTGCTTCTACCTCTGACCTTCTTCCCTCTCATGCTCTCTGTCTCTCATTCTCTCTCTCTCTCAAATAAATAAATAAAATCTTTAAAAAAATAAAAAAAAATTAAAAAAATAAATAAAAAAGGAAAAGGCAAGTCACTTGGCCAAGGGGATGAAGAAGTACACCCCTCTCATCACAGGGCCACTAATACAGATGAGTGAAGAATTAGAACCAATAATCCAATGACCATACTGAATATCAGAGACCATATTCCAATATAGTGTATCTCCTTCTCAAGCCTAAGCTCTTTTGGTCATGCTGGGTACGATGAGGCATGCACTTCTGTCTAATGCAAGTTCTCCTGGTACAGGATGCGAATGATGTAGGAGGCTGTGGGCAGCACTGAAAGGCCATGTGTGCAATGCCTCAGGGCTGTCTTTAGAACTGCCCTGACCTCTCCATACTCATTCTTTGGGTGATCTCATCAGACCCAAGGCTTTAAATGTCATCTGTGTGCTGATGGCTGTCATCATCATCTCGAGCCTGGACTTCTCTTTGCACTACACATATATTTGCCATCTCTACTTGGATGTCCAATGGGCCTTTCTAACTTCACATGGCCAACCCTGAGCTCCTGATCTCTTCCCTCAGAGCAGCTCCCTTCATCAAGGTTCTTTTCCTCATCTGTGTAAATGCAAGCCCTATCCTTTCCATTGCTCAGACTGAACTCCTTGGTTCCTTGCTTCCTCTCATAACCTATATCCCCTCCACAAGCAAATCTTGTTAGCTCTACCTGAAAAACATTTCTAGAATCGACCACTTCACATTCTCTTGCTATCGCCTTGGCCCAAGTCCCCATCATTTGGTGCCTGGCACAAATTTATACTCTCTTAACTGGCTTCCTGCCCCTACCCTTTCCCTGTATACCCATTTCCGAGAGCCATCAGATGATCCTTTAAAAAGTGAGTCCAAACTTGTTACCTCATGGCTCACTAAGAGTACAGGACAAAGTCATTATAATGTCCCATAAACCACCTCTCCCTTCCGCTTCTCTCAACTCATTTCCTACTAGACTCTCCCTCTCTCACTCCTTTCTAAGCACATTGGCTTCCTGGTTATTTTCTAACATCTAGGTTTGCTCTTACCCTAGGGCCCTTGCACATGTTATTCTGTCTGCCTAGAAAGCTCTTCCCCAAATATCTAAATGACTTTGCTCGGAATTCACTTTCTTAGTCAGGCTTTCCTTGACTACTCTATTTACTATTACTATTACAACCACAACTCCCCCACCTGAAATCTTAGCACTTCCTATTTTCCTTTATTTTTTTTCCATAGGGTTTATCACCCTCTGATCCATTTTTTACTTTTCTGTTTGGCTCTCTTCAGGCATGAAAGCTAGAAGAATACAAGATCTTTGGTCTGTTTTATGCACTGCTAAATTCTCCATACTTAGAATAATGCCCAACACATAGTAGGTGCTCTACAAATACCGAATGGACAGGTGAATGTGAGGGTGGTGGCACTGCTGCTAATTCCACCAGTAGTTGAGCGTTGGAGGATGTTATTGGATGTATTTCAAGGCAGAGGGACACTTTCAGAGTTCAGCGAATTGAGGCACCCATGCCTTGTGCTGTTGGTCAAAGGGAAATGTAGTAATTTGCAGTAATAGGTAACCTGTGAGTTTACTCCATTTGTGTCCTTACCACCTGTAAGGACACATTTACATGTGGTGGTAAGGACACAAGGTGTCCAATAAATTCTCTTTCAAGACCAAGTCCATCATTCCTCCAGCTGCTGTGAGGGTTTGATGCTGAGGACTCATAGATGAATTCTTTTCCAGGAATAACTTCTGTCCAAAGGGAGATGAATCACCCAAGTTGATAACTCCTCCTTAGAGGCAGCTCGCATTTGCTGACTAGTCAATCCAGGAGTACAAAGACCTGGCCCATCTGCTTCTATAAGGGACAACTCTGAAGGCTGTCTCAGTTTCAGAGCTCATAGGAACCACATCACAGTTGAGCTTCCTCCTCTGTGTAGTCCTAATTCCATTACCCTGGTCAAACACCTGCCTGAAAATTTCCATCTCAGAGTACGTTTCCAGGGAACCCAACTAAACAGAGGTAGTGACTCCCTTATGTTTTTAGCTATTCATTCATGCAGTGTTCATTAAGTAGTTATCAGATAGGCTCTGAGGGGTACAATGGTGACTCTGATAGGCCGAGCCCGTGCCTGTGTGGGGCTTACCGTCTAGGAGGTGAATTATCTGGGAAGAGGCCATCAGAGTGCAAGGTGGTAAGGACACACATGGAGTAAGCTCACAGGTTACCTATTACTGCAAATGATTAAGTAGGACTGAAGCAGAGAATATGCAGGCCATGATGAGGGGTATGGTATGTGGCTAGAGAGATAGGAGGGAGTTTACTCGACGATGAACTCGTGCCTCATATTAAGGCATTTGGACATAATCAGGGTACAAGAGGGAGTCTCAAAAGTGATGAGACATGATCAGAGTGTTTCTTAGAAATTATCTTGATGATAGTCACTGTGAGATTAGGTCAGCGAGATCGACCGACAACGGAAAATTCTTGAGGGTTTCTGGTTATCCTCACAAGGCTATTGGTCAGATTGTTATTTCTTTTACAAACACTCATTTTTCTCTTTAAGTGCATTCTTCTCCTTCAAGTCTGGGCTTATGTCCATTTTGATCTAATTTCGTGTTCCTTTGAGGTAACATCACTGGAGAAATATATTTGTAATATATGAAAAGTAGCAAGAGGATTGCATGTGTGTCTTGTGGATGGAAGGAGGAGTAGGCAGGAAGTATACTGTGGGATTTGTTTCAGTTGATTCTCCAGAGCATCCTGAATCTTAATCCACACCTAATGGACCAATCGCTTAATACATTTTATTGCAGTAATTTGGGTGTGTGTCTTATCATCTTTATTTAATTCTGGGTTCCTTGAGAGCACGGTTGGTGTCTTACAGGTCTCTCATTTCACTATGCACTGTGCAGGATCAACACTTTACTAGGTGGTCAGCTGATAGAATGTGTGTATCTATTTGGTGGCAGTGGCAGGGAGACACTTGGAAAGCAGATGGTACGGGGAGCAAAGCCCCATGATCAACAATAGCCAAACCAGCGTGGGTTTGCTCTCTGTTCACAACTCATCCAGAGTCTGAGATGGGACGAAATAGAAAATGGTGCATATTATTTATAGCTTTCCTCCTTCTGCCTCCTGTCAGGGTGGGGATTTTTTGAGATTTGGGGGAGGAAGAGAGAAGAAATATTTAGGAGGGGTAGGCAGCAACAGTAATGAATGGGGCTTAGGGGAGAAGGGTAAGGAGAATCATTAGGATCTTTCTGTGCCATAAATGTAATATGCTTCTCTGGTGCCCCCGAGAGATTTGAGTAAATATTTAAATTGCTTTTCAGTGCTTATTTGAATGTCAGTTTTTATTTTTTGTAGGACAGTAGGCCGAGATGAGCATTAGGAAGGCTCAGTTTAAGTCATGTGTTATTCCAGGAAGTAGAGGGTTCCTGTGAGGCTCCCTAGAAAGGCCTCTCTCATAAAAAGAATGAGACATGAGTCCTTATTTCTTGGGCTTATCTTCCACGTACACAAACTTTCTGGGCCTTGTGGATAAACTGATGACAGTGGATGGCTCCAAAGCTCATCTCCCAAATCCCTTGGGAGATATGGCTGGTCCGATTACCATAACTTTCAATGAACCAGAACTGGATTCTTCCAGAACATTTCTCTCTTTCTGACAGGGGCTCCTTTGCCCCCTTCTGCTTCTCCCATGCTTTTGTATAGTTAGTGCCATGCCAGGTTCTAGGGGCTATCACTGTCAGAATATAAGGGGCTTCTGTTCAGTGTGTTAGAGCATGGAGTCATTCTGGCTGTTTATTTGCCTCAGACCTTTTATCTTAATTCTTACAATAAGGTTTCTGGTTTGTCCTGAGATTTGTCCTATGCCCTGTTCTGAACTCAGGAACTCTACCTTGCCCTTAACGTCTGAGATCCCCTCTTAGTAGTCCATCAGGGGCCCCTCCTTGTTTTTGCCTGGCCCTCATACAGCCCTGGAGTTTTGTCTTGACCCTACACTAGTGCCCTGATCACCAGGTACCACCTGATCAATATCCCTAATGCAAGTATCTAGTTCTAAAGAGCTGCTCCTGGATTATCCATCCCTGAAGCATAACCTACAAGGGCTTTGGAGAAAAGGAGTCTTGCATTCAAATCCAAGATCTACCATTCACTAGCTGTGACCATGGACATGAGTCTTCACTTCTTACAGCAACAATTCCTTTATCAGGAAATTGGGACTATCCATGCCACCTTGAAGAGTTGTGACAATAAATAACATGTAAAGTCCTCATGGACTCAATACCGATTATGCTGCTGCTGATCATACTCTCCTGCCTGCCCCTTTGAACATAGCTGGATGCCCAATACTACTCATAATCACCTGGAGTGTCCTTTCTAGGTCTTGGCCCTTCCCAGGCCATCCTGGCCTACCGCAGTTCACCAGTTCATCAGTTCATGCCAAGAACCCACCGAAATACAACAGCTGGAGATTTCAGTTCCTGGCAAATCTGAGGATGTGTGCTTAGACACTGGGTATTGTGTTACAGGAAGTGAGAGGGTCAACAACTCCATCACCCCCTTCTTTGGTGGCCTTAGTCCCTTTGGTCTGTATTTGCTCTAGGTTCTTACCAGAGGGCTTGCCTCTATGCTACATTCACAGCCTGTCTATTATTTACTGCACAACAACTGAGCCAGGCACCAAGGGGGTTACCAGGGTTAATAAGAAAAGAACTAACACTTACTCAGCATCTGCTGTGCAACAGCTATAGTCTCATTTATATCCTTTATTTAATTTAATCATCAGAAAGCCTAGCAAGACAGATATTATCCCCATTTTATAGATGAGTAATCATGGGTTTCGTCAGAAAGAGAATAGGGGACTTTAGTACACGTGAGTTAGATGACACATCAAACCAAAAAAGTCTAACAGTAACTAAATTTTGCCCCACTAATTACTTGGATCAGTTCTTATTTTGTCAACATTAGCAGAAGAAAATGTCTGAGTGTGATCTCCGAGATAGTGTTTTTTATAATTTCTTCAAGCCAAGGATGTCGATGCCATGCCCAGAGAGGTTTCTGCAACTAAGTTTCACTGACCGCAACAGAGCAGGAAGGTTGAAACCTAGGCCTCCTGTTTTTGGATCAGTGATTTAAAAAAAAAAAGAAGAGGAAGAAGAAGAAGAGAAAAAAGCCTATACTATTCAAAGACCAAATGAAAGTAAAATCCTTTTCTAGTGTTACATATTCCTATTTTTCCAATTCTGTCCCTGGATCTACTTTTCTTGGCTTACATTTCTATTTTTGTTCATGACAAAGTGCTCTCAGGGCTATCACACTGTGCAAAGGGTGAGGCCGAATAAGAGAAATCCATGTGGCCTGTTAAGAGCAGAGGTTGCTGCTCTTGGCCCTTTGAAAATGGTCCTGGGGGGTTTGGGGGCTTTCTTCCATTGCTGCTTTGTTTTAAATGCTTGCAAGCAAGCATCTCTCACTCTGGAGTTTCTGTTTTCAAATCTCACAATTAACCTGCCTCTGGGGAGGCACGGGGGCCCTGATGCAATGCAGAGAGTGCAGAAGGGAGCGTGTCTGTGTGCCCGTGGGGGCCCTGCTGCATGCCGGGCTCACTCAGTTGACCACAAGCCTTTTCGCCTGGCCACAAGTGGGCATGCACAGAACATCCACTGGGCCTGCAGAGCTGGCCAGGTTCACCCTCAGCTTCCTGCCCTCTCCTTATCACAAGAGGGATGGACTCTGAGGAGTTGCCAGGAAGTTTTCCTTATCCACAAGGCTTGCTTTCTTAGGTTTACATCTTTTAAGACTTTCATTCCTGTTGTGGAAAGGGAGATTTTGTTGATGGTACAGGAGGCTCTGGTCATTAACGGGTGGCACGGACAACTTTATTGAGGAATCTCAGAAGAGAAGGTCTGGGGATTGTTAGACCTGGAGGAAAGACTGCCTTCCTGATTTTTGTATATTTATAAGAGAGTGTGCTCTTCCTCACAGTTTACCTCCTGTTATGGTTGAATTGTGTTCCCCTTCAAATTCATATGCTGATGTCCTAACCGAAAGTACCTCAGAATATAAGTGTTTGGTGATAAGGTCTCTAAAGTGATGACTTAGTTAAAGTGAGGTTTCTAGAGTAGGCTCTAAATCAATCTGAGATTTAGACACAGAAAAAGACACCAGAAGCATGCACTCACTGAAGAAAGACCATGTGAGGACCCAGAAAGATGGCGGCCATATGCAAACCAATGGGAGAGGCCTCTGAAGAAACCAAACTTGCTGACACCTTGATCTTGGACTTCTAGCCTCCAGAATTGTAGAAAATAAATTTCTGTTGTTTAAGCCACCTAGTCTGCGGTCTTTTGTTGTGATAGTCTAACCAAAATAATACACTTTTCTTTCTGCTGCCAGAGTCTCAGAAGCCAAAGACATTAGGTCTATCTTCATGTGCTGTCTGAAAATTGGAATCTTCTGGAAAACCAAGAGGGAAGACAGTACATGAATGGCCTAAACTTTTTGTGGTTTCTTTTGGTCCTTTTAGCACACAAAACATGAGATGAAGGAGCCAAGAGCAGGTATTATCTGAAAGGCCCTCAGTGGTGGCAGGAACACCAAATTATCTCAGGGATTAATATACTGGATCCTGATATTTTTAAAGTGTCAACATTGTTATGTGGGTGCATGACAGAGAAGGGTGCACGGTATAGAAGGACAGAGGACCCGGATGCTAATTACAGAATAACAAAGTGAGAAGAGAGAAAAAGCAAAAACTTTTTGGCTGTGTATAAGAAATACTAATTACAGTCATTTATGTGAACTGCTTACCATTGATAGCTAATTATCATGCAGCCCAATAACAATTATGTGTATCATTAAATATGTATCAGATTAGTCTTATTTGATTAAAATAATAAACTCCAGAAACACAGAACATCAGGCCTAGGAGGGACCTTAGAGATGAACATCTAGATCTAAGTCCTCATTTTATGGATGGGGACACTGAGGCTAGTCTGTGGCAGCTGTTGATGGAAATGCTGGGACCAGAACATATGTTTGTGGCTTCCCAACTATGCTCACCATGAGAAACCTGCCTGAGGTCAGAACCAGAAATCCACAAAGGCCACATCCTTCCTGCTGTATTTAAGTCGCACCCAGCCCAGGCACTAGCACATCGCTCTGCTGCGTTTCCTTCACATCACCCAACAGTGGCTGAGCTTATCTTGTGTATTTATTTGTGTGCCTTTTCACAGCTGCAGCCCTAGTGCAGAGTAGGTGCTCAATAAATATTTCCCAAATGGGATTAATGAACAAACGATGCACCAGGAGAAAGACTCTAGTGGAAGCATCACACTGGAAACATGGTGGCCAGCACGGGTCCACACCTGAAAGCTGGTGCTGAGGTTTCCTGAGACCAGGTTTCCTGTCTTTCTGCTTTCCATGCTGGGTCTCAAGGACCTTTGGCGACACCTGTTAAAAATACAGATTCCCAGGCCCTTCCCCCAGAAATTCAGATCTGGCAGGTCTGGAGAGAGTTCTAGGAACTTGTATTTTTTTTTTTTTTAACAAGTACTCCAGGAATTTGTTATGCTCAGGATATCTGGAAAGCACTGATTAATTATAGTTGTCTCAACTCAAGACCACAGCTATCAACACACAACCTAAAAGAAATGGAGAAAACCTTAATTTTTTGTAGTTCTGTGGAGAAAATTCCATGTTAACAGACCACCAGGTTGTTTGAACAATCCACTGGTGGTGATACAACGGGTAGCAGTTCAAAAAAAAAGAGCACCGTACATTCTGTTAGCAAATTATGCCATGCCAGGCCCAGCGCTAGGTGCTAGGGGTCAATGACATGGGACACGGAAATCCTGCATGCAAAAAGCCCTCACTGTCTAATGGAAGGACTGAGAGACTAGGCAATTCTTTCCAGGATTTTCTAAGGTGTAACTTACACAGGGTAAAAGTTACCTTTCAAGTGTACAGTTCTGGGATATTTCTAAAACACAGTCCCATCCCCCTATTGTCCTGTGTCCCTTTGTCCAGTTCCAGGGGGACCAGCTGTCCCAATGTGCCTGGGACTGAGGTCTTTCCAGGGATAGAGACATTGTAGGTTAAAACCGGGCCGGTCTCGAGCAAACCAGGACCGTTGTTCAAACTTTTCAGTGCACTCCTCCCTCTGCCTCCAATTTCTGGGAACTCTTGCTTTTTACGTTTGACTTCTCTCACGTCAAAGAATGAATCAGAGATTCACTCATGGTGTTGTGTGTGTCAGCACTTTATTTCTTTTGATTGCCGAGTAGCGTTCCACCGTGCGGATGTACCATAGATGTATATCCATTCTCCAGGCCATTTTAAAATATTGTAAAACTGTTGTTAGGGGGCCGAGCGACTGCCACAGGGGTGTCCCGCCCTTGTTCTTTCCCTCTGTCTTCGCAGGTGACTCTCTCTGGTCCTGTGGGAATAATGAGGCTTGTCCATAAGAACTTTCACTGTAGTGTCTCAATCTGCCATCTTGATGGACAAGTGTCCCATAAAGGAGCGGCAGGAGGGTGGGCTGGGGGAGATGGGAGGTAACTCAGCTGTTGGCAGTGGTTCCTCTGAAGGACCCGAAAGCCCGGCAGACACTGAGCACAGATTCATTTTAGCCTGAATGCACAGCCCCCAAATAGCGCATGGGTATCAGAAAGAGGAAGTCAGCGGGCACCTTGCAGGAGCACAGCGACTGAAAGAGGGGAAGAAGGAAATTTCGCTCCAAGGCCTCAGAGAAATGCCTACTGTTATTAAAAAGTGCCTAGGTTAAGAAGATCAGATCTAGATTTTATAAAAGATTCCAGGAAAGCACCACTCGCCATCAATGATATAAAACTCATTTCACCTCCTTGAGACGGTAGGAGCCGGAGTCCCTTGCAGTTAATGAAAAACTTATGGTGGGCAAAGTAAAATGGTCTCACCTCGACTCAGGAGGCTATCTTTAAACAGTGACAGCAAATCCAAAGTCTTTCCCCCTTTCTTTGCCTTTTCCAAGAATAGACTGAAAATCCCAACCTTGTTTCAAAAGAATATGCATCTACAGCTCTCCCTGTCGTCCCCCAAGCTCCTGACATTTTATCCAGGTCAGAGACACTGCATGCAAATACCTGTCTATCTATTCATGTTCTGCCACTCAGGCAGTGAGGCAAAAAATCTGGACTCAATCCTTGCCTTGGGATAATTGCTTAGCAAACAGGATGCACATAATCCATTTTCATTATTAATACTCCCGTTAGGAGCCAGGATCTGTGTTTGGTTTCTCATAATGAGAGGTGCTTTACAATGGAGGTGATGAAATCTGCCATTCAGCTCACAGCATTGAGGGAAGGCAAAGAAACCCCTCCTGTGGCAGATTTATATTCTAGGCATTTCTGCTCCTCATAAAGCAGTGAGCTAGATGGGCCCTCTATTGAAGAGCAGGACGTGCTGATTTTCCTGGCTGGCTGATTTTGGGGAAATGTCGTGCCTGCTCATTTGCTTATTGTATATTGTGCGTTCTTAATCTGGGTCCGATAGCTCCTTCTAAGGCATCTGCCCCATACGATTGCACACCCAGGGAGCAGAACTGCTGGCGTGAAGGAGAACAGAGTTTGAAAGCGACTGTCAAGCGGGCCTAATTCAGATGTAACCAGCACAACCCTCATGGCTGGCTCAACCACGCAGCGGAAACCTGGTTAGTTTTTAAAGGTTATTTTTTTGCAAAATGCTTGAACTAGAGGTGTCTCCTGAAGAGAGTTAAAGGACTTCTTGGTGCAATCTGTTCTCATTCTCCTGCAACTTTCATTCCGTCTCAGTGGAAGGTGGTTTGCTATTAAAAGAAAAGATAATCCATTATCACTGTGAGTCTTGAACTGCCAGGAGGAAGCCTGCAGCTGACTGGAAGGGAAGGCTGATAACTTGCATTTAAAGAAAAAAAAAGTATCAATTGCCAGTCGGTGTCTTGCCATCAGTCAGAAATACATCATAAATTTGTCCACAGGCCGAGGGATGGGGTCCCTTGGAGGATTTGCAATGGAATTCGAAGGCTTCCTATTTCCCTCGAGGTGATTAGTCTGAGCCCAGTTCGGATCTGCAGTGACTGAGTTGGTTGTTTTTGTCAAGCTCTTTGGTGACAGGTGTCCGTGTTACAAGAAACAAATTGGCACTAATTGGGCACTCCTGTTGGCATCTTGGCAGGAGGGAACAACAATGGCTTGATCAGGAAGCTGCACGTTAACAGGAAGGGGACATAGGTGCCGGACACACCCAATCCGTCTTGTTGTCTGATGGTTTTTTGTTTGTTTGTTTCAGGAATCTGAGACATGGCAATGGTGAGTGTGGTGATTTCACCCACGTTCTCTCTCCCACCTATCCCTGGCACGTACACACGTGTGTGTGCACACCCACCCCCACATACCCACACAAAACCATGAGAGACTTTCTCAAAAACCAGTATGCTGATGACAGGCCTAGCACTCCTTGATCATCCAAGATCCTCAGTGAGAGACGTGGGCCGGTGACCCCACTATGATCAAAACGCTAACCACCAGTGGGCCAGGACATTGTATTTTTTGTTCTCCTGTGTGCCTGGCATCCGGTCTGGCACATAGTAGATGCTGAATAAATAGTTGCTAAATGAATACATATTTGTTGATCAAACAACTGCTCTCTCTCAGGACTGTTAATGCATGGCAATCCTTTCAAGTAGAATCCTAGACATTGAGAGTGGGACCTTCACAACCTTCTGAAGAAACTGCTCTCATTGTTCAGACTAGAGACACGAGGGGCTTGGCGAGGTGAGTGACTGACTGAGAGCCTGTCTGTCTTCTGAGCTCCAGTGGGCTGTTGCCCTAGTGCTCCTTCTGGGAAGACCCCTTTCAGAACCCACGCACTGATGCTGGGGAACAGCACAACGGACCCTGAGCAGAGAAACCTGATTTCTGTATTGGGATTCTCTCCCGATTATGTGGCCCCGAGACAATCACTCAGGATTATTGGGTTTCTACTGCTTACAGTCTATGTGGGGAGATGGGCGAGTAACCAGGCAATTACAATACAGAACACCATGTTGGAATAGTAGGGGAATGACCTGGAATGCACAGGCAAAAAATACTAGCACCATTTGGGGGTAAATTTGTTTTCAGCTCTCAATAATCGGTACATTGAATTAGGACATAGAAGACTCTTAAGAGGTGACCCCTGATTTAATAAGTCCTAGGGGCCCACATGGCAATTCAGTGACTGGCCCAGCATACAGTAATGATCCGCTGGGGGTGCGGGTGGAGGTCAAGTTGTTCTGTACCACAGGAGGTAGAGTGATTCGTGTTTTGTAACTAAGAGGAGGTAGGACAGAGCGGGCCAGACTCAGGTCGATGCATATGTGAGGTGTCTTAGTCTGACTTACAGTATCCTCCTCATCGGTGGCATTGACACAGAACGATCCCGACTTGGCTTCTCATTAGGAACCTGAAAAAACTTTTTGCAACCTTATGCTTCTGGTAATTTTCTGGAAATACAAGTCTAGACAGAAAGGAGGAGGTGGGGTAGCTTGTTAGCTGTAGAGAGATTAAATATCCAGTCATCTATAGTAAGGGACACAGGAATAGAGGAAGCTCTTCAGCCACGCAGAAACTCTCCCACGCAGACTTTTGCTACAGCAAGTAGCCAAAATGATGAAGTTGATTGCGCTTCTCCTTTTTCTAATGCAGAGGCTAACTCCCATAGGATGGATAGAATGAAAACAGGAGAGGTGATGTGGTCTAATCAGAAAGTGCATGATAATGATCTGACAGCATCTCTCTGAGAAGCTTCTGGTCCGGGCCACCTGGAACCACGGAAGAGACAGATGTGTTCAAAGACGGAAAGTTCGGGCAATGGCGAGTTATTCTGGACCTGAGCTGGCAAGTATCTACCTTCCAATTTAAGGGTATTAGCAAAGGCCGGACAAGATTCTGTTTGACCTGGCTAAATTCACGTATGTTAAAGAAGGAGATGGGACCCTAGCAGTTCACTCCAGCCTCAGTACTGATCTTGCCTTTAGAAAGGCCTTCTTGTTACTGTGCTTGTACTGATGCTCATTGCAGATGGTGGTTACTGAGTAGTTGTGGCTTTACAGCGTGGCTCTGAAACAGAAGGTCGCTTCATGATGCTAAGCTGAAAGGAAAGATAATCACCTGTGTGTAAACTTTGTCCTATGATAGTAACACCGAACATTCATGTAGTGTTTTTATGTGCCAGTCATTGTCTCTATATTAACTCATTAAGCCCTCACAATGCTGTGGATAGGACTCTTGTTATCTCTGTTTGACAGATAAAGAAATTGAGGCACAAAGCAATTAAGCGACTTGCCAAGGTCATACAACATGCCAAGAGCCAGGATTCAAACTGAGGGGTCCAGCTCTGGAGGTGCTCCTGAACACACTGTTATAAAACATTGTAGGGAAAATATGCACAAGTTATTCTCAGACAAGAAAACCAGCCAAGGAAGAGGCTGCTGTGGTCCTTTTGACCTTGGCAATGGAGATGACAAGAAGCTGCCAGACCATTCCTGTGTGGCAGGAGGTAGGGCGTTTTGACCAAGGGGGACAGACACTGGTGCTTCGGGGCAGGGAAGCAGTGTGGCAAGGCTCTGCAAAAATGGGCCATCCCTGCAGACAGTGTGCAGTTACTGGGGATCAGCAACCTGTATTTTGAGACCTGATCTGGCATGTTTCTTTATATTATCTGTTTTTATTTCCTTTCTTTCTAATTACATCTTAGTATAGCAAAGGATTATGTTTTCAAATAACAGCCTTTTTTTGGGGGGGGTGCTAATGGAAAGAAAGAAAAGGGCCTTCCCCCCAACCCTGGCTCTCGGGCTCCTGGAGTCGTACAGCAGGCACCATGGATGCTCCATCCCATATCTGCCAGACCCCCTGGGCGCACCTGCTACTTGAACAGACGGGGCCTGGCATGCTGACAGCTGCCCATCACAGCTTCCTGCTCCTCCCTTCCTCTCTGCTGAGGCCTTTCTCTGACATCAACAGGGCTTTCTCCACTCCACTAAGTACAACCTGGATGACCAAAAGATTTACATTTTCCAGGGGTAGCTTGGAGCAATGGGAGAGGAGAGTCAGTGGATGAATCCCCCAGCCTCCCCAGCCTCTGGTGGGTGAACTCAGAGGTGTGTTTCAGTTTTCCAGAGGGTATCTAGTAGGTCTGAACCCAAGGTATCCTCAGCAGTAGCTCACTCATTAACATAGCCTTGCTTGGCTTTTTTCACTTCCCTGTCTCACTTCCCAATCCCTCCCACAAGCTCTTGGGTGTCACCTCCCGAACGAACTAACCACACCCAGGTCCTTACTCCAGGCTGGAACACAGAACAGCTTTGAAAAAGGTGGCACCCGTACCTCTGGTGTTGACTGCGGTGGTAGCAGGGAGGCCCAGAAGCAGGGAAAATCAGATGACAATCCTCCCCCTCCCTCCAGGACTCTCCCTGTAGAGCCTGGGAGTTTTAGAAGTCAAGGTGTTTTCCTTCATCAAAGGGAGCCAGCCATTCCTCTCCTTTGGCCCCACACATTTTATTTTGGCCTTATTAAAGGAATCCATTCTAAGGCTGAGAAATCCCACAAAATGTATTTTAATCAGGTGGGTAACAGAAAAGAGCAGCTCTCCTGAATACAGATGTCTGCCCTTGTACAGTGAGTCCAAGAAACGGAACGAGGAGACTGATAACCCACAGGGTAGAAAACATCCTCAAAGCTCTAGTTGTCCATGGTTTAAAAACTAAACGAAACTCCTTCATCCAACCGCCTGGAATCAGAAGGACTCTAGCCCAGCCCCTAAAGCATGGAGGTGAGGGATGTGTCAGGGTCTGCTCGTTCCCTTGTGTAGTTTTCATTAGCGGGCGATCCTATTCTCGGCTCTTCTGGGCGCACGTCTCTACAGCAGGGAACCTGAAGCCCTGTTGATGCCTCGCTTTCATGATTGGAAGGGGGCCTATTTGAAAGTGATGGGGCAGAGAGGAAGTTGGTGGTGACTCAGTAGGTTTCCAAAGGGGCAATATTCTTTGGGAGACTCTACTCCAGTAAAATATGATGTGTGCATAAAATACTTAGACTCTGTGACTCACATATTTAGTTACCAAGTTTTAGTGCCTGGAACAGGGAACTTTCTATGTGGTCAGTCCACACTTGGTTATTTTGTTCAGTTCGGAGAATCCCACTTAGACAGGACTTGGACAAACTGGAGTATGTTCTAAAGGCTAGAAACTGAGACATATGCAGTATAAAGTAATATGCGGGGGGGCTTTCCTCTGGGTGATAACCCGAACCCTTCTCCATTCAAATCTGGAAGCAAGTGAGAAACATTGAGGAGCTCAGACTATCATCTTTACTGTTGGCAAAACTGCATTCACGGGTATGGTTTGGACCTGCACCAAATAGACCTTAGGAGCTATACTCGCAAGGACTGAGCTACTGGAAGAGACAATGACCCAGCCCATGTCAAGGAGCATCTGTGGACAGCCTCACACTTGTTAAACACAGAGAACAAGGACGAAGAAGATCCTCTAGCCATGCCTCTAGAAGGCAGTACTGGGCTTTGATCCAGGTCTTCATACCATATGGAAGCAAGAGCAGGGGTGAAAGCCCTAGCAGGTTTGCCAAAAAAGATGGCCAATCAGAGGCTTGGCCTCACATGTTCTAGACTCGTTATCAATCTCCCCCATAAGACATGGTTCTGCTCAGCTCTTGGGGGGAAAAAATGAAAGGGACAGGGAACAAGTCAAAAAGTCTTGGTTAATACTTCTGGAACGTGGAAATTACTATTTTAAGGGCCAGGACAGAATCATGGAGGATAGAGAAAGTGGTTTTCTCAATGGAAGATGTTTATCTTGGGGAAGAGAAGACTTGGAAGAAGACAGGATGTTTATCTGTAAGTATCTGAAGGTCAGTCATGGAAAAGAGGCCTGAGCAGGTCCAGTCTAATGCACAAAAGCAAACAAAAAAGGGAAACATTTTGCTGAGTCTCACTACTAGAGTAATTTTGCGCCCCCCCCCTCCACCGCCCCCCGGCACAAAAGTCTACTTCAGTCACTGAAAGTGTTCAAGCAAATATTAGGGGTATCTACAGAAGGTATGTAGGTATTTATGTGGAATCTGGGAGAATTTCCTATGATCTTTCTAAACTCTGAGATTCTTTGATTCTCTGAAGGATGATGCAGGTCAATATGAATCCGTCTTTTGTGTAGAATGGGTAAAGATTGTTCTAAGCACAGACAACTCTTGAACCTCTGTATGATGGAAACACAGAAAAAGAATAACAAGAGAAGAGCTTAGGTAATAGAAAATGGCCTCTTCTATCTTCCTATCAAATTTTTATTTATATACATATGCCATCCAATTAAATGATGGGAACTTCAAACCCCATCATGTTGTTCTCTTAATACAAATGCTCTCAGGCAAGAATAGAAGGCCAGCTAAGAATCCTGGGTGATTCACATTCTGACAATCAACCTAAAAGTAAGCATAAAATAAATGTAAACAGAGACACCATTCCTATTTCACTCATCCACCCTCTCCAGAAAAATACCTAAATGGTTTACTATATTTAAAAAATTTTTTTTACCCCATTTCTTGATTGGATTATTTCTTCTTTGGGTGTTGAGGTTGGTAAGTTCTTTATAGATTTTGGATACTAGCCCTTTACCTGATATGTCATTTGCAAATATCTTCTCCCATTCTGTCGGTTGTCTTTTGGTTTTGTGGACTGTTTCTTTTGCTGTGCAAAAGCTTTTTATCTTGATGAAGTCCCAAAGTTCATTTTTGCCTTTGTTTCCCTTGCCTTTGGAGATGTGTCTAGCAAGAAGTTGCTGCGGCTGAGGTCGAGGTGGTTGCTGCCCATGTTCTCCTCAAGGATTTTGATGGATTCCTGTCTCACATTTAGGTCTTTCATCAATTTTGAGTCTACTTTTGTGTGTAGTGTAAGGAAATGGTCCAGTTTCACTCTTCTGCATGTGGCTGTCCAATTTTTCCCACACCATTTGCTGAAGAGACTTCTTTCCATTGGATCTTCTTTCCTGCTTTGTTGAAGATTAGTTGATCATAGAGTTGAGGGTCCATTTCTGGGTTCTCTTTTCTGTTCCATTTATCTATATGTCTGTTTTTGTGCAAGCATCATACTGTCCTGATGATAACAGCTTTGTAATAGAGCTTGAAGCCCAGACTTATGATACTACCAGCTTTGGTTTTCTTTTTCAACATTCCTTTGGCTATTCGGGATCTTCTGTGTTTCTGTACAAATTTTAGGATTATTTGTTCCAGTTCTGTGAAAAAAGTTGATGGTATTTTGATAGGGATTGCTTTGAATGTGTAGATTGCTCTAGGTAGCACAGACATTTTAACAATATTTGTTCTTCAATCCATTAGTATGGAACGTTTTTTCATTTCTTTGTGTCTTCCTCAACTTCTTTCATGAGGATTCTATAGTTTTCTGAGTACAGATCCTTTGCCTCTTTGGATAGGTTTATTCTTGGGTATCTTATGGTTTGGGGTTCAATTGTAAATGGGATCAACTCCTTAATTTCTCTTTCTTCTGTTTCATTGTTGGTGTATAGAAATGCAACTGATTTCTGTGCACTGATTTTTGTATCCTGCCACTTTACTGAATTCCTGTATGAGTTCTAGTAATTTTGGGGTAGAGTCTTTTGGGTTTTCCACATAGAGTATCATGTCATCTGCAAAGAGTGAGAGTTTGACTTCTTATTTGCCAGTTCAGTTGTCTTTTATTTCTTTTTGTGGTCTGATTGCTGTGGCTAGGACTTCTAGTACTATGTTGAACAACAGTGGTGATAGTGGACATCCCTGCTGTGTTACTGACCTTAGGGGAAAAGCTCTCAGTTTTTGCCCATTGAGAATGATATCTGTCGTGGGTTTTTCACAGATGGCTTTTATGATATTGAGGTATGTACCCTCTAGCCCTACACTGTGAAGAGTTTTGGCAGAAGACATGAACAGACATTTCTGCAAAGAAGACATCCAAATGGCCAAAAGACACATGAAAAAGTGCTCAACATCACTTGGTATCAGGGAAGTACAAATTAAAACCACAATGAGATACCACCTCACACCAGTCAGAATAGCTAAAATTAACAAGTCAGGAAACGACAGATGTTGGCGGGCATGCGGAGAAAGGGGAACCCTCCTACACTGTTGGTGGGAATGCAAGCTGGTGCAGCCACCCTGGAAAACAGTATGGAGGTTCCTCAAACAGTTGAAAATAGAGCTACTCTACGATCCAGCAATTGCACTGTTGGGTATTTACCCCAAAGATACAAATGTAATGATCTGAAGGGGCACATGCACCCCAATGTTTATAGCACAATGTCCACAATAGCCAAACTGTGGATAGAGCCAGATGTCCATCAACAGATGAATGGATAAAGAAGATGTGGTATATATATATATACAATGGAATATTATGCAGCCATCAAAAAATGAAATCTTGCCATTTCCAACAATGTGGATGGAACTAGAGGGTATTATGCTAAGCGAAATAAGTCAATCAGAGAAAGAAAATTATCATATGATCTCACTGATAGGTGGAACTTAAGAAACAAGGCAGAGGATGATAGGGGAAGAGAGGAAAAAATGAAACAAGATGAAACCACAGAGGGAGACAAACCATAGAAGACTCTTAATCATAGGAAACAAACCGAGGGTTGCTGGAGAGGGGTGGGTGGGAGGGTAGGGTAACTGGGTGATGGACACTGGGGAGGGTATGTGTTATAATGAGCACCGGGTATTAGATATGACTGATGAAGCACAGGGGCGCCTGGGTGGCTCGGTCGATTAAGCGTCTACCTCCGGCTCAGGTTCCGATCCTGGGGTCCTGGGATTGACTCCCACCCTGGGATCCCTGCTCAGCGGAGAGCCTGCTTCTCCCTCTGCCTGCCACTCTGCCTACTTGTGCTTCTCTCTCTGTGTCAAATAAATCAATAAAATCTTTTAAAAAAGACTGATGAATCACAGACCTATACCCTTGAAACAAATAATACATTATGGTAATTAATTGAATTTAAATGTTTAAAAAACTAAAAAACATTTACAAGAACACAGATGTTTATATCATGACACACATAAAATTCAATTCCAGAATTAAATAGTTAAGATGTGAAATTATAAGACAACCAGAATAAAAATATAGGGAAAGACTAAAACAAAATTAGTTCCAGCGCAGCTGACATGCAGCGTCGTATTCGCGTTGGTTACACAACGTAGCCCTTCAACGATTGCAGTGCTCACTGGGGTACGTGTGCTTAGTCTTAATCCCTACCCGTTCATCTCTCAGTGGACACTTGGACTGCTTCCATAATTTGGCTATTGTTGATAATGCTGCTATAAACATTGGGATGCATGTATCCTTCAAATTAGTGTTTCTGTATTATTTGGATAAACACCCAGTTGGCTTTCTGTATTCTCTAGCATATCTGCTTTCTTAGGATAAAGAGCATTAGGAAGAAATGGGCTACACATAGAAATAAATAAAGGGATACCAGGAAAGGCCGCAGATTGAAAGTGGCTCATCTTTCCCATTGTCTACCAATTCCTTCATGAGAATTTATTCCCATCAAATGGAAAATATCACTGGAAGAAAAAAAAAATTAGAACCCTAAGGGAGCTCTCTATTCCTAGGGCTTAACTGTAAATGACCCTTTGAAAAGGGACTCATAAGGGAATCAATGATATCTATATTATTATTATGCTAAAATTAAGTTCTAATAATGAATTAGGCCATAAGAGCTGAAATCCAGAAGCATCAGCCCAGGGACAAAACGTGTTTCTCTGTTATTGTCTATGCTCACATTCTCCGTGTGGCAACCAGTTTCTTTATCTCCTGGCATGTCTAAGCAATACCCATCACTTACACATTTATTTCTTGTCTCCATTTTTCCCCCACATTGTATAGGCTTCTGGCTGTGAGCTCATTGAAAGGATCAAATTTTACATTTCTATGCTTCTAAGAAGCTGAGGAGCCAAGCAGAAAGATCACGAACCTCCAAGTTGGACTGAACTTGCTTTGAGTCCCACTTAGCCACTTTAAAGCTCAGTTTCTTCCTGTGTGGGGGCTTCTGTGAAACCACTGTATCGAGACAGCTGACTCAGTGGTTAGCACAGGGCCAGGAGTCTACTAGATCCTCCATAAGAGCATGTGGAATGATGGTCAACTTACTGGACAGTAACTAGGAATGGTCCGAGGCATTGGGAGAGGAACAAGAAGAAAGTAAAAAAGCAGTGGGGTGGTAAAGGACGAGATGTCCCCTGCACTTGCTTGTTTGCTAACTTACTTAAGACGGCCTCATTTCCATACAGGGATGGAAATTTTGTTTCTTATTTCCTACACTGAGCCATCCAGGTAAAACAACTACAATGTACTTATAAATGGGAAGGAACCTTTCCTGCCCTTCTCCAACAAGCTTCTATTTTGTAGGGTTAACAGATCCAGATGTTTTTCTGTCTGTACAATAAATGGTTGGTTGGCATCAATATTTGAGTTAGGTGAGACATTCACCCCAGAAACCACTTCTGTCCATACCTGGCTTAATTAAAATGTACAATTCTTGATGGTAAGCAACTTACTTTATCCTATGTCTAGCTCAGTATCTTCTACCTCAAGTAACAGGAAAAAAAAAAAAGGAAAAAAAAAAACTCCAAATGGCTTAAACAATGAGGGAAACTTGTTGTCCCACATAATAAGGGTCCTATGAGTAAGGGCAATTGGGGTACTTGGGGGGGAGTAATGCGGTGGCAGTGGTCTGTCCCCTGCAAAGGGTATTTTATCACTGGCATTGTCAAGCATTGTCAATGCACAGTGATAATGAAAAACAGGCTTATTTTTAGCCAGTGTTATTACTGCTCTAAAATTCTCCATACACAAGGCATCCCTTATTCATCTGCTCCTCTGTCTGGTACACGCTGCTCCTACTGCCCGTCTCTTGGGTACAGTGCTGGAAAAGCCCTGTGCCTCCAGCCTCCCTACTTGCTCACCAGGGGAGTAGGGTACAGAGGAGTGGTAGGAGCATAGGAAAGGTCTTACATCTATTCATCTGCTTGGATATATATCTAATTTTTTAACATATTTATTTTTGTTGTCTAACACTGACTTCCCTGCAACACTTTTATGGGTTCACAGGACATCCCCATCAATGGGGTCATTCTGTAATTTTCTTGGGTGGGCTGCATCTCTTTTACGAATGGTCACAAACCCTTCCTTAGCCCCCAGGAGACTAAGGTTCACCTCCAGGGTGTTGCTGTTGGGGTCCCATTACCCGTAAAGGAGGTGCTGTGGGGATGTGCTACTTAATGCCTCTCCTCTGCGTGGCCCACAGCTAGCACTTGGCAATGATCTATCTTTGGCTGTGGCCAACAGTTTGAGTGAAGGACAACCTCTAAGGGCTGGCTCGCTCCTGGCTGTCAGCCCTTCTCATGACCTCTAGAGGCAAGAGGCAAACCTAACTCCAGGGCTTCCCCCAAACGCAGGGATGGTGGAAGAAGCAGAGCCTCTCTAGCCTAAGGTGAAACAGTTGATTCTCCACCCGAATTCCCCTAGAGGGACGGGAAACCACAGTGTGGTAACAACTCTCTCTAAAAGAAAGTTGTCTCCAAAAAAAAAAAAAAAAAAATCTTCAAAATCCTCCTTTTCCTTCACATTCTTACCTCTAGAGTTATAAAGCTGGTTTTCCACAGGATGTTTGGAAGTGCCACATTAGGGGTCTTCAGGTGCTCTTTATCCTACTGGTATCTCAGTCACAAATGAGGCAGGAACAGACTTCTCTTAACCTCCAGTGACATAAACATGACAACATCCAACAGAAGAACAGGAGACACCCCTCCTGTGTGTCTGGGAACCCCTTTCCGTTATTCCCAGAAGACTTCCTCTCACATCTCACTGCTCAGGGCAAGAGTCCCAGGTCTTCCCCCAAACAGCTGTCCAGGAGAATGGTAATCACAGGAGTGGTTCAGACTAGTCAATGTTTATTCTTGAGCCAAAGACACAGTCCCCTCCCAGAACACATGGTCATAGTGGAGAAAGGTGATGCATGACCAAATTGAGGGGACAGGTACCCAACAGCATCTGCTAACTGGGCATTCAGTATCTGTCAAATGATAATGACTCCGGGAAGCTCAGAGTCAAGGATGCCTGCCAACAAATTCAATCTATCCTAAAAATCATTAGGCTTTTGGAGGTGAATGACAGGGTTAGAGAAAGTAGGGATGGGGCTGCACAGATGGCTCCAATCAGAATGGAGATGGGCTGGTGATGAAAAGATCTTTGGGGCTGTCAGAATGCTCATGGTTTCCTGCCTGCAAACAGACAGCAGGTGAAGGTCCGTCTCTCCACGGACTTTTCCTCCCTGGGGGATTCTCCCCCTCCTCGTGTTTGGTTAAGTTGAAAGACCTCACTTTGATTCGCTGGAGTGTACTTTTCCCTTGGTGCTCTGTGGACAACCTAAGGCATCTCAGACGAGCTTGCTGGACTCTCTCAGCTGTGGGGAGAACTCAGTCGAGTGCAGGCTGCTACCCAGCATGCTCTGGGGTCCCTGGGCCAAACCCCTTTGCTGCCTTGACCTGGGAGATCCTGCAGTCTGCTTCTCACTGTCAGTCAGGCCAAATTGTGTCAAATTAGGCAGGGCTACATTCAGCCACGAGAGCTGGATTGAGACCTACAAAATCATTTTCACATGCAATTTAGGCCAAGATCTTTTTCTCAAGCCTGCCGTGGTGCTGAAAAGAAATAGGATGCCAAAGGCCAAACCCCTGGATTGGGAGGTTAAAACTGTGCCCTTTTTCTCAAGACTTGTAGTACCTCTGCACTGTACTGCCCTGTCTAGCCCTGACTTCCTTGGCTCTCAAGACAACAGCTGTAACATCCCCCAACACCCATTCTCAGGATTTGAAAAATAAAGCTTTATTAGTGGGTTTCTATTTGTTTGTATTCTCTTGAACATGGTGTATATTATCTCAACATGTTTTTGAAGATTTATTTTTATTTATTTTTTTAGAAGTTTTTGTTTCAGATTTTATTTATTTATTTGAGAGAGACAGGCGCTTCAGAGAGAGAGCAAGCATGAGTGGGGGGAGAGGGGGACGGGCAGAGGCAGAGGGAGAAGCAGGCTCCTCACTGAGCAGGGAGCATGACATGGGGCCCAATCCCAGGACCCCGGGATCACAACCTGAGCCAAAGGCAGACAGTGAGCCCCCTGAGCCACCCAGGCGCCCCTGGATTGACTTATTTATTTGAGAAAGAGAGAGAGCACGAGCAGGAGGGGCAGAGAGGGAGAGAGAATCTAAAGCAGACTCCACGCTGAGTGTGGAGCCCAACGCAGGACAAAGCCCGACGCAGGGCTCGATCCCACGACCCTAAGATCAGGACCTGAGCTGAAACCAAGAGTCAGGTGCTTAACCAACTGCGCCACCCAGGAGCCCCCTACCTCAACATCTTTCTAGGGCTTGATCTAAGATCTAGGTTAGCAGTAATTCTAGACTATGTTAAATTCTCTGCAGGATTATAGTTTTTAAAAACACCATTTGGGAAGGCAAGAGGCACAGTCTGGACAAATAACGGAGGTGTTAAGAAACACACCCAACCAAGTACCTGTGGACGCACACATGTGGCTATACATTCATATATATAAATAGAATATATGTGGAGAAATGTAAATTTTTTCTATCTATTTAAAGACGTGCTATATCTAACTCAGAAGGGGAGACAATGGTAAGAAGGTGACGCTCAGGTGTTGTAAGATTCCACCACTGCATTGCTTGGGCCTCTTTACTATAAGCTGAGTTTGGTTTTTTGGGTTTTCTTTCTTTCTTTCTTTCCTTTTTTTTTTTTGAAGAGGCTAGGGTGGGCTTGAGGCAGAGGGACATAAAAAGTAAAACTGATGACTAAGGTAGCTCAGTGCACACTGATTTATCCCCCAGAATCTTAAGTTCTTAAAATTGGGGTCCTTCCTTTGGTTGTCCTCCCAACAAATTCCAGATTCTATTCTTTCTTGGAAATCAAGGAAAACACCATTCCATCCTTGCGGCACCCCAAAGTGGATTCCTTTGAAGAAATGAAATGAGATGCTGATGAGAATGTATTCTTAGTCCTGATTTCCTACATGGTCAGAGGCTCCCTATCCCTACAAAGTTCTCAGAGTCTTGGGATTTTGAGATTTGCACTAAGTTGTATGTTAGTTTGCATATTCCTGAAGCCAAAATTAATGAGAGCTGATATTTACCTAGTGCTTCATAAATGCTTCTATACTGTCCTTAAGGATTTCTATCTGCTAACTCACTTAAGTATATACAATAATTATGTCCATTTTACAGATATGTAAACAGAGGCACAGAAGGTTAAGTAACTATTCCAAAGTCCCACCACTGGTAAGAAGTAGACCCAGAATTTGATAGTCTGGTGTGGGGTGCAAGCTCATAACCATTCTGCCATGATGTTCTCATTTTGTATCTAGGGGCAAGGTGCCCCTTAGAGACTGACAGTAGGTGCTCTTATGAATGGCAAGTCATGGCACTAGAAAAAAAAGGCAGCATTTGAGTGTTTAGCTCACTTTCCTTCTGCCTTGTATCATACTAGTATGTCAGCTGCAACTGAGGCAGGGAGTCTAAACTTGGTATTCTGATATATAGACATCACAACATCTAACAGAAGAACCAGACACACTGCCTCTGTCACCCAGAGGTGCTCCATGAGTCATGCCTAGAGTAGTTCTTCTCAACTGGCATCACTCGGCTTGCACTGCTGTCTTTGGAGATGGTTCTTGTCATTAAGGACAGATCAAACCAAAGGATGACTCTACAGTAGCCACTGTTGGGGTGTATGTGGGGAGCAAGTGGGAAGGGAGGAGAGTGAGACCAACAATTAGTGAGAGGCATCATAAGAGAATAAGATGAGATTTTGCCCTCCAGGAACCAGGTGGACCCTTCTAAGCTTATCCCTTACTCTGTTCCCAAACACAGCCTTCCTGTGAGTCAGCCCAACCCACTTTCGACGTCGCCTGAGTGTGTACCACCCTGCTTCTGAGTGCTCACTTACCACCTGCCCCCCAAACTGAGGCCGTCTTTTCTAGCCTCTGTTTCTGAGGGAATCTTCTGCAGTCTTTAGGTCCTACTTAGAATTCCACCTCATCTTCAAAGTCTTGCCTGAGTATTCCACCTCCTCTTTTTTTGAGGGGGGGAAGAGAGCACATGAAGAGAGTAAGGGGAAAGGGAGAGGCAGGAGGAGAGAGAGAGAAAATCTCAAGCACGCCTAGCACATGAGCCAGACATGGGGCCCAATACCACAACGAGATCATGACCTGAGCCGAAATCAAGAGTTGGACACTTAACCGACTGAGCCACCCAGGCGTCCCTAAGTACTCACCCTTCTAAGACGGTTCACAAATGTCTGGAATTTGGCAGAACAGTGTCAAGGCCCACATCTGGGGATGTGTGATTAGCCATAAAGGCTTATCTGTGGTCCCGGAGGCGGTGCCTTGGGTCAGACCATGGGTTTAGTCACTGTGGTTTGTGAAAAGGCTCTGGGAGTTGTTCCAGAGCTGAGTGTGCATTCTGGGAAAGTCCAGGGATGCTCATGATAGAGCCAGAGGGTCAAACAGTCAGGTGTGGTCAAGAAGAGCAGTTATCAGAAGCAATCTGCTTGAGCCTACTTGTGCCCACATGATTGGTCTCATCCCGGGCTCACAAGATACAGGATCTCTCTCGCCTCCAAATTTCACCAGCATACTTCCTCTGTCATTTACGTGGTATTTGATCATTTATACCCTCATAATACTATTACATGTTTCCTATATGTTGAATCTCTAATCTTCGAGAGAACAAAAGATATAGATATATATAAATATTATATGTATATGAAATACATATTTTAGTTCTCTTTAGTGCACAGGATTGTGCTCTGTATATCTGATTTGGCCATGCCAGAGATATCTATTGCATGAATGAATCTCAGCAATCCTATCTGTTATGGGTTGAATTGCATTCCTCAAAAAAAGATATGTTGGCCACCATTTTGCACCAAAAAAAAAAAAAAAAAAAAAGATATGTTAGAGTCCTAACCCCCAGTACCTCAGACTGTGACCTTATTTGGAGATATGATCTTTACAGAGGAAACCAAGTTAAAGTAATTAGGGTGGCCCTAATCCAATATGACTGATGTTCTGGGAAATCTAGACACAGACACAGTCACACATAGAGGGGGGACAGTGTGAAGGGACATAGGGGAAAGACAGCCATCTGTAAGCCAAGGAGAGAAGCCTGGAACAGATGGTTCCCTCACAGCCCTCAGAAGGAACCATCCCTGCAAACATCTTGATCTCAGACTTCTGGCCTCCAGAGCTGTGAGACAATAAATTTCTCTTGTTTGAGCCACCTGGTTTGTGGTACTTTGTTAAGGTAGCCCTAGCAAACAAATGCGCTATTACTTGCCGAGCATGTATTCTGTGTAAAGCTCTGTTCTAATCATTTGACAAGTGTTAAGTCCCTCAGCCTAAGAAAACCTCCGTGAGATAGGCACGGTACTATCGTTATACCAGAAGAAACTAATACCCAGAGAAGTGAAGTCGGTTGCCCCGACGCCTCAGACAGTAAGTAAGTGACAGGCCTAGGGTTTGAACCCAGGCAGTCTGGTTTCAGAATACATGCTCTTACTCAGTACCTCACACAGCCTCAGTAGGCACTTTGGATCCGAAAGAGTGCAGACAGGTGGGCTTCAGACCATATTCACTTCACAGGAGTTTGGTGTGACCTTGAGGCAGAATGCATTTTCCAAAGATGCATAAAACTGCATTTCTTGTCCCACATGCTCTCATGTGGCGTGAACCCGCCACCTCCCATCAAGAGATGGAGTCCACTTCTCCGCCTCTGCTTCCATGAGATGAGGTAAGCGCTGTGACTGCTTTAACAAACAGGACAAGATGAGAGTGATGCGGTCAAATTTCTGAGTGTGGTTCTTAAGTGGCCTGGAAGCTTCTCTCGTCTGCCTCTTGGAAGTTGGTTGCTACTTACATGTACAGCTTCTTGAGACCGCCATGCCACGAGCACATGCAGAGGCCCTGGAGGGTGAGAGACTGTTCAGAGAGAGCGAGAGAGAGAGAGAGAGACATGGAGACAGAGAGAGACAGAGAGAAGCAAGGAGCAGAGAGGCAGCGGTGCTAGATACGTGGGGGAAGAACGTATTGTTTTGGAAGTGGACCCACCAGCCCCAGATGCCTCAGCAGATGCCACACAGATCAGACGTAAATCGCTCAGGGGAGCCTCCTCAAATTCCCAAACAAGGAAGTCACAAGGAGAGCAAAAAGGCAGCTATCAGCCACCAGTTTTGAGGTTGTTTGTTACTCAGCATAAATAACTGATACAAATCTTGACAACGTTCTAAAATAATTTAATCTGTTAAATTGCATTTGTTATATTTGCTAAATTTAAATTTGCTGGCAATAGTTAATACAGTTGAGAAAGGGCTCACACCACACCAACCTCTCCCCACCCAAGGATTTTCAGCTTTTCCTGAAGAGTGAGAAGCATTAGCTCTTCCTGCTTAGCAACAGTTGCATAAGGTGCAGGAGAGCTCCCCTTTGGAGGAGGCGCATGAAACCTGTGGTGCTCCCCGGAGCCCCTATCAGACTCACTCTCCTCCTCTAGGTAATCTGTCTGTCCCCTCCAGCCTCTTGAAATGTGCGGTGTAGCTTCAGCTCTTTCATGAAAGCCTCCAACCACACTGCCTGGCTCCTGCAGGTAGTCGCGGAGCCTCACCAGACGCAGGAGCATCTAAGTCACCGGCCCCACTCCCCCTTCATCCGGTCTCCTCCATGTCCCATCTCTATCCTCAGGAGGGTTGGGGCATGCAGCCAGGCTGCCGTGCCTTCTGAGGCTTTTCTTGTTTGCTTGTTCGCTACCGCAGGAGGGGTGCTTCTCCAAAATTGAAACTTCATACTGTGCCATTCCTTCATCTCATTTCCAGGCCCCCTGCTGCGTGACCGTGTGACACATAGTCATTCTGTGAGAATTGAGAAGGATATTGGCAGTTTGGGAGCTGTTGTTCCTGCTTATGTATGCAAAGAACATAATTGCTAAGTGCATCATCTGCTGTAATTTACACATCCACATATAGCACTGAGCAGGGCACTCTCTTCTTCCACGGCACCCGGGGTTGAAGTTGCGTACACACTCCAGCCGAGAGAGAAGCTGGCTGTTTTCCAAGGCCCGAGGCAGCCCAATGGAAGACTTGAGCAGCATGGTTTCTAAGACCTCCAAAGTGGAACTGGAAGAACTTCTTAGATTATTTAGAATTTTTGCAAGGGAGAGGCAAGGGATAAATCTGCAGCATCTCACCTCTTTTGGCACTTGATCAAATGAGTCTCAGGTTCCTCCTAAGAGTTAGTTGTAATGATGGCTCTAGGATTCACAGCTCTGTGCAAGTGATGGCATTAAGTGAGGGCTGATCCCTGCACTCAAGACACACACCTTGGAGCAGATCAGCCACACATTTCTGGAGAGCTTTTCACTAGGGAGAGAGCACGTCCTCGTAGCAGATTTGTTCGGACACGTCGTTCGACCAAATCTTGTAGGGGCGCTGGTGTTTGACTTGTACTTATTTCTAAGGACTATAGGATGTTTCTTTGCTGGACTGGGAAGTGCGAAGGGGTCTTTTCCCAGGATGCTCAGGGAGACCCCAGCATTCAGCCTAATTCATTTTAACAGTATGGCTGGGATGCACCAGGTTGCACCCCAGAGCTCAGTTTCTTCCGGAAGCTATGATACGACCAGCATAGCACCTGATGTTGTGAAGGGTACATAGTAGAAAGGTTTCAGTGCTGCTCCCCACAGGTTGCATTTTAAGCTCACATTTTAAAACAGGAGACAAAATCAATACATATGAAACAATTATTTTGGAGGCCTGGACAAAGAGAATGTCAGGAAACTCCAATCCAGGCATTATGATAACTGGACGCTGGTATCAGACGTCCTGGGGGTGAATCCTGGCCCTCTGACTCAGTCATGTGACCTGCAGTGGTTTACATAACCCCTCTGCCTCAGTTTCCTCATGTGTAAGATGGGGAGAGAGCACCTCTGTCAGTGTCACTGTGGAAGGTAAAGGATTTCAGACACGGGAAGGGCAGAGCACACTGCCTGGAGCTTGGTAAGAACTCCAAGGATGCTAGCACTTAGCATTTTGTTCATCACTCTGTACCACCAAACGTTCTTTCTAGACCTTGTGATTTCCTTTATCGGTTCCTCATCAGATGTCAGAACAGCACCCCCAGTCGCCAAGGCCCCTGTTAGCGCTCTTTCCCACCTCCAACGGGCACTGAAGCAGAGCTGGCCTTCGGATCGGACAGAGCTATGCTACCGTTTGTCAGCTGTTTTACCTTGGGCCACGGGGTGAAAACTGTCCCATACCTCAAAGTTTTTCACCTGGAATGGGGACAAACAGTTCCTCTCTGAAAGGACTGTTACGAGCTGAATCGTATACCCCCAAAAGATGTATTGAAATCCCAATCCCTAGTACCTGATGTGACCTTCTTTAGAAATAGAGTTGGTGTAGATGTAATCAGTTAAGAGAAGGTCATTAGAGTGGCCCTTAATCCAATGCATCTGGTGTCCTTCTGAGAAGAGGGACATTGGGACACACACACACAGAGGAAAACACCATGCGAAGACAAAGACATGGAAGGAAGACAGCGATGGGAAGACTGAGGCGGAGACTGGCATTATGCCCCAGGAGCCAAGAAATGCCTGGGGCCAAGAGAAGCTGGAAGAGGCAAGGGAGGCTCCTCCCCTACAGCCTTCAGAGAGAGCATGGCCTTGCCAGCACCTTGATTTTGGATTTCTAGGCTCCAGAACTGTAAGAGAATAAATTTCTGTTGTTTTTAAGTTATTCAGTTTGTGGTACTCTGTTACGCAACCCTAAGAAACTAATACAGAGATTGTATATACACCATGGACTCCTAACAGCGTGAGGGATAGGGTGGGTGCTCTAAAGTGGGTGTTCTGAAGGCTACGGAGCAGTGAATACTGTGCCCTGCATTTGCTATTGAGGAGATTGCTTAATTGGCCAAAGGAGCAAAGGGACAGGCTAAGTTCCTTAATATGCACATGGGATGCTTTCGATGCACATTTTCAAAGGGTAGCTCTTCTATTTATTCAGGCACCTTGGTGTTTCACACAAGAGAAAATGGAACAGCCCATGTGGGCCTTCAACCACTAGAGGGCATTTGAAGGACATCAGATCAATAGGAGCTGACCTCCTGTGGTCAACCAAAGGCCACACATACTATGTGACCCACTGTGCGAAAGGAGGAAATAAATGACTCAAACAATGAATTTATTTATTGATTTCTTTTGGCCAGTAGCGAGTCAAGTGGTTGAGTTAGGAATTCTGAACAAGTAGAATGTAAACATCTCAGCGTGTGTCCTGTCTGACCTGGAGTGGTAGCTATTTCCCCGCCTGTGTGTAAACAGGCAGGACAAAAAACTTCAGTAGTACAAAAAAATCATTTTTCAACAACCAAGAGAATAACAAATGACAGATTTAAGCCCAGTTATACGCTCAATAAAAACAAGGCAAGGCTATTAAAACAGGAAATCCTAAGGTTGGACACTTACCACACGTATGGTGCAAAGGTACAAAGTAGAGTCTTAGACTAGAATCTCATTTAATGGGGTCCCCTCTAATTCAAAATCTGGCAAGTGACTAGGGGATGAATGGGAAAAGCAAAGCCCACAGGGGCAAGGGGGGAGGGGAGATTGAAGACTTAATTCTGTCTCATTCTCGGTGATTGACATCAGGCCGACCCCGGACAATTCACTTACCCTGTCTGGGTCATTGTTTCCCAATGTATAAAACAAGATAATAGCAGTCATCAGATCAATTTTCTAGAGTTCATTCAGGTTCCCTAATGAAAGGCGCATTATAAACACAAATTGTAATTATACCTGAGAGTGCTTTTTCCTTGGAGGGAACCAGAGGGCTTTTCTGTCTTTGAAACTTCAATTATGAAAGTTAGAATCTTATGCATTAGTCAGCGGTGGATAAAAATTTATTCATAATATGAATCATATAAGAGCAGGTTAATGATGCTCAGAGTCTAAAAGTGGGGCATTATGGACGTGAACAAATTACCTGGAACCTGGAGACTGAGAGTCTGGTCCTCGTTTTTTCACTAATTAACCCTGGGGCCTTGGGCAAGTCATTTCACTTCCCTGTGCCTTAGCCATAAAATGATGTGGCTGGATTAGCAAAGAGTTTTCCAAACTCAGTTGCTCTCTTCAGGACTTCTGACATATCCAAGGACCATCTGTATTATTATTAACTTAACATTCTTTAATTTTTTCATTATTTCTTTAAATTCATTCATCTTTTATCTTTTTAAAGGTTTTATTTTTAAGTAATATCTATGCCCAACGTGGGGCTCGAACTTATAACCCCAATACCAAGAGTCGCACGCTCTACTGGACTGAGCTAGCCAGGCACCCCTATTAATCTTTTAAATTCAAATGAAATCTGCCCACTATAGCCCTGACCTAAACAATAATATTCATAATGTTTCAGGTTTAGTGTGCTGGATATACAGATGCAGTTAGAAATATACAGATACAGATCTACAGATATATAGGCACATGTGTGTATATAGTTTTTGATTACTCATTAAAGGAAAATATAATTATTAGAAAACTATTAACTACTAGAAAACATATTTAAAACAAATACGAATATTAGAAAATGTAATTACTAGGAAAAAGTACTCTTCGCTTATATACCATCTAAAAGTCCTCTTATGAAACATATTAGCATCTCTACCAATTTGGAAGAAAAAAATTGGCCTGGATTATCTTGAAGGATTCTTCTAAAGCTATGAGCCTCTGAAAGAAATGAAAGTAAATATCAAACAAGTAGAAGAGTAGCTGACGGTTTTGATAAAATTTGGATCTGTCTATAGCAGAGAGGCTATCAATTTTTTACACTAACAGTGTAAAAATACATTTAATACATCTATCTTCTCTACCAGATAGATGTATTAAAGCCTGATACTGTTAAGTCAGAAAAAAGATTGGCCCGGGTAGCATCAGATGGATATTGACAGGAGAAAGTTGAGAGAAAATATCCTTAAAAAAATATTAACTGAAAAGACAGATACTCAAAGTAGGAGAGGAACTCATCCCACAAAGCCAGGATTTGTGTTGATTGTGGCTCAGAATGTTATGGAAAATAGAGGTAAACGTAGAAACAAAGTGCTGATGTCTCTCTCATTGGTAGATGGTAGCTACCCATCTACTACAGCTCTGCATTTGTTGCTTTGTTCAACTAACAGTGTTGTTTGAGTGCCGACATTCCAGGCCCTGTTCTTGGCATTGTCAACACACCCGTGGATCAGGCCCTCTTCCTCAAAGAGCCTGCCCTGCGGGAGGCTGTGGTTCCCCGGGACGACCTCGGACACGGCCGTGCTGCAGCGGGACGGCCTCCGGACCTGGAGGTAAAGGATCTGTGCTCAAGGAATACCTCTGTGTATTCACAGCTGTTAGATCTACACCCAGACCTTTTCCTTTTCTGGGTTTTCACTTCCTCACCTTTAAAGCGGGTGAACGGTATTTCCCAGAAAAGGCTGAATTGATGGAAGATCCGTGAATTGACCTGGCATGGCGCAAACAGCAAGTGCTACTTGAATGTTGGCTGAATTTGAATCTGAGAATCACAGCATTAGAAAGGAATTTAGAGATAATCTAGCCCGTTCTTTCCCAGAAATAGAGCTGGAAGCCACACGAAATTTAAGCTGAGGGACACAATATGGAGGTTTGGCCTGCTGCCCTGTTGCTCCAGGGCGAGATTTTTATTGTTTGGCTGTGTGATCTCATTTCAAATAAAGTGATTCTACACTTGGAGCTACAATCAAATGTTAACAATATATAGTCATCTAATTATATAATATATAAATATATGTAGCATATATAAATATATAATGGTTTAGTAATAATCATTCACATAGGCTCAACAGTCCACCTCTCTTTAGCTTTAAGGTAAAAAAAAATCTGTATTACCTGCCATTAGGTTTTTGGTTTTTTTTTAAGATTTGATATGTGTGCCACCTTTGTTATATTGCTTAATACACGGCATAACCAGGATATGTTTGAACAATTACATTTCCACTTTTTTTTATTATAAGTAGGAGTATACAGACTCAACCCAAGACCTGGGCCCCGTATTTTGGAGGCCCCTTCTCCAGTCCTCCTCTGGCTGTATTGCTCAGTGGGGTGAGCAGTCCAGGGGCTAAGAGGTAAGGTTACTGGAGCCCTAGCCTGCCCTTTTTGACCATACTTCTAGTACCTGGACCTTAGAGTTCCCTGATCACATGGTTCCAGCATATGAAGGTCTCTTGCTAGGCCTTCTCCACCAGGTCTCTCTGATTCAGGGTAGACAATGCCACTGGCATGCATCAATCTATGTATGAGAAGTGACGAAGGGGAGGGGTACGTGGAAGAAGGGATGGTGGACAGAGCTTGGAAGTGCAAGTCAGTGTGTCCACACACATGTGCAAAAGGCTATTCACCGTGCAGGGTAGAGCAAGGTTGGGGGGAATGGGAAGAAAACTGGGGTTGGGCTGTGGGTTATTTCTTTCTTTTTTTTTAAGATTTTATTTATTTGAGAGAGAGAGAAAGAGAGATAGAGAGCATGAGAGGGAAGAGGGTCAGAGGGAGAAGCAGACTCCCTGCTGAGCAGGGAGCCCAATGTGGGACTCGATCCCGGGACTCCAGGATCATGACCTGAGCTGAAGGCAGTCGCTTAACCAACTGAGCCACCCAGGTGCCCGGGTTGTGGCTTATTTCTGTTCTCAGTTCAAGTAAGTATTATGGTTGGACTTGAGTTTGCTTTTGGTGGCTGTCTGGTTTGTTTCTTCTCCCTTCCTTCTGATGGCCTTCTACCCACTCACTACACTCTGGCACATCTATGACGACTGATCAGGGCAGAGAGTGGAGGCTAAACTCCTATCAGATCATTCTTCTGGTTGTTGAGTAACTAATGATCTTCACAAATTGTGAGCAACCCTGATAATGTGTTTCTTAGAATCACAACATCTGAAAATCTGAAGGGACCTCAGGGATCATTTCTCAAGTCCATGAGGGTAAGAAAAAATGAAAGCTAGAAGACAAAGACAGTTAAATAAGTACACGATTAATCTAAAATCTCATCTTCACCCATTTTTACGATCTTGTTAGCCTTCAAGGCACGTGATCCTTAGCCAATGGTACAGAAACGTGGTTTGTTCTTAGACCAAGGATCCTTGCAGTTATGTGTTTCTGGAGTTGTATTTGCTGTCACTGTGTAGGAAAGAATCTTCATGACTATTTTGTATCCTGCAGACTATTCTACTAGAGGCATTGTAATTCTTGCCCAATTTCACAGGACTCTAGAGCACTTGCCACACTCCGTTTTGTTCATTTGACTAATAATATTTTTGTAAGTGCTCACAACTACCCCCTTTCCTCTAAAAATCTTAACTGCCTTATGTCTTATTTCTTTTGTGCCCTGCCCTACGCCTAGGCTATATGATATGCTCACCTAGGACATAATGCCAATGGTTAACAAAAACTTAATGGCTCTCCTCTCAGGTACCATTAAAAGACCTCCCTTCCATACCTGAACTAAAGAAGGTAGTATTTTTGAATTTCCAGATAGAAGGTCAGATCTGGAAAGGGAGGTGACAACGTAACCCTAAAGCTTTTGGAATTGTTTCAGCCACAGAAGCAACCTGGAGGAAAATGTGTTGGGTGGCAAATAAAAATCAACCCACGCTTTGCGTGCACTGTGTTGGGTCAGTTATCCATGTGAAGTAAGCAGCATTGAATGCAAAGTCTGGGAAAGCAGGCGATGTGATGAGACAAAGGGAAATCAAGAGAAGAACTTCAGCAAGAGAGATCAACAGCAACACTGATGGCTACGGTCAGGGTAGAGGTGTCACAGAAATTATATTCAGTGACAAGGACAGTGCAGAGTGCCCCACTCTTTGTGGATAGAGAAGAAGCAAGCCCGTGAGGAAGAGAAGACGAGGTAGAGGGAAGAATGAGGTATCTCCATCTCAGTAATGGAGCCCTTCAAGCATAGATCAGTTCTGTTCTGTGCAGAAGGAAAAAGATTGCATCTAAATAGAGGGGTCTAGAACATGAATTCTTAAACTTTTTTTCTATGATATACATGATGGATGTGCTCCCAGGCAAGTCCTGCTCTGATGGGGATGCCAGCAATGAACCAAGATTGCTGGGGCCCTGCCACTTCCTTTTTGCCTTTTCAAAAAGCATGTTAGAATGCAAGCAAGAGCACTGTTCATTCACATATGGCATGAAGGACCCCTTCCTCCTGGGGGACAGCACTTACCATAGGTAGAGACAACAAAAGGCAGCATTTGCTGGTGTAACTCAAGGCTAGGCAAGTCCCAGAGACTCTTTCAGCATCATACAGTGGCCCAGCTTAGGTATGTGAGATGCACGCTCTGCACAAACAGCCAATCTGTCACCCACGCAGCCTCCATCACACACACACACACACACACACACACACACACACACACACATACACACACACACCATGGATGTGAGTACAAGGACACGATGACTGGTTGAAGGGAAGAGAGGAGGAAGACAAAAGTCTGAGGGTCTAGCGGGTATTTGGCCAGAAGAGGAGAGAGAGCTCTCTATTGGGGGGAGCTTTTTCAGAGTGATCATGAGAGGAGCAGCCATGTGGGGAAGCCCCAAATGGCCAGAGTACAGCATCTCTGCCTGTTGAGCAGGTGGGTAAGCACAACCCCTGATGCATTTTGCAATTTTTCATAAATTAGAAGCTATGGATCAAAGTTGAAGACAAGACTTTATATAAAATTCCTCTGAATTATCATGGTGTGTTTGACTTGCTCACAGTAAGGTTGCTTGCTACTATACTTGGCATCCCCTCCACTATGATGTGCATAATGCTGGATTACAGAGGGATAATCTTAAACCTACACTACTTCCTATTTGAAAAATAGATCATCAACACAAGCATTTGTTTTTGTAATTACATTACCTGTGACCCATCTCACAACCTCTGAGAACACTTTCGGGGTGTCATGCTACTGAGTTAGGCAGATTAAGATGGAGTAATTTTCTCTGAATGGCATTAAAATTAAGAAAACATAATGATCAGAAATTGTGTGGTTGTGTGCATGTGTGCACACAGGTGCGTGTGTGTGCTCCGCATCATGGGATACCGTGGGGCAGACAGCACCTCTTACTGTTGAATTAGAACACTGTCCATTACGTGAGTGGATGTGAGAGGCAAAAAAAGTTATATGGACGCACCTCTCATGACCCAAAGCTTTTCAGAACGACTAAGTATTCTTATCTGAGTTGTAAAAGGTGGCTCCTGGCACTTCCAACTGAAACAGGGCAGCAGAAAGCTAGATTAAATTGTAGTCAACACTTGGAGCTGGATCTTGTTTGGGTGGAAAGGAAGATGTTGTGGTATCAGAGCCACAAATAAAGAATGATGTGGGGAGGTATTTATGGGAAACGCAAATTCTATTGGGCCTAAGTGTCTAATTACATCATTAATGTTGAGGACACATCAGAACTATGGAAAACACAAAGTAGGAGCCAAGGGTCCCAGGAACTGTGAGGCCGGCTATATTCAAGTCATGGCCTCCTGGATGGAGAGCAAAGGAGAAGAGTGGGAAAAGACTGGTTACATCGGAATCCAAGGAGCTGGAGCTTGGTTGGTCATGTGACTGCATCTCGGCAACTCTGCCTGGGCATTAGATGCCTTGCAAAGTGACTTAGTTAAAAAAAAAAAAAAAAACTATTTTAGAATAGTTATAGATTTATAGAACTATTATGAAGACAGCACAGAGAAATCCCATACACCTCACATCTAGTCAACTCTATATTTAACCTCTTACATTAGAATAGTACATTTGTCATTGAACCAATACTGATACATTATTGTTGCCTAAAGTCCATACTTTGTTCGGATTTCCTTAGTTTTTATATAATGTCCTTTTTTTGTTTCAGAATGCCATCCACAATACCATATTACACTTGGCTGTCATGTCTCCTTAGTCTCCTCTTGGCTGTGACCATTTCTCGGACTTGCCTTTTTAATGATGACAGTTTTGAGAAGTACTGGTTGGATAATTTGCAGAATGTCCCTCAAGTGGGATTTGTCTGACATTTTTCTCGTGATTAGAATGGAGGAACGGGGGAAGATTACAAAGGTCAGTTTCATCTCATCTACCCACGATATAGGCTATCACTATGACTTACCACTGTTGATGTTGACCCTGATCAGCTGGATGAGGTCGTGTTTGTCTGGTTTTCCCACTGTGAAGTCATTCTTTCAATACTGCACTCTTTGGAGAGAACAATCCACAGTTAAGAAGTAAGGAGTTATACTCCATCTCTTTCAGGATGAACTATCTGTATAATTTAATTAGAATTCTTCCATATAGGAAATTTACGTCTTTTCCCCCATTTATTTATTTACTCACTCATTTATTTTCATTGGTATGGACTCATGGATATTTATTTTATACTTATGGTTATAATCTAATACTACCTTATTTATTTTGTTGTGCAAATTATTCCAGCTTTGGCTGTTGGGAGCTCTTTTATATGTTTCCTGTATCTCTTTGACATTCCCCACTGGTTGTGTGTGGGTTTTTAGTTGTTGCTTTGTTTTGTTTTCAGCACTTTCTTACTTTCTGGCACTACAAGATGCTTCAGGCTTATCCTGTATATTTACTGCCCCAGTCCTAGACTCAGTCATTTCTCCAAAGAACCTTTGTTCCTTTTACAGGAGAATGACCTCAGAAACCAAGATCTGAGTACTGGCCAGTGCGGCATTTTTAAAGTTCTGAGCTGCCCACTGTACAGCACACCTATCAATGTGGCCCAGCACATTAGGCATGCTGCAATTATAGATAAGATTCGAGTTGCCCTGACAGGTCAAAGAATCCATATAAAAATTCAGAAGACAACGATATTGGAGACTGTCCTCTCTACTGGGGAGAAGGCTGCTCCAGCTTCTAAGTCACTCATGTGTTTTGTAGAAATCCACCTCCCATCACACACCCTGGAAGCTGCTGTACCTGTATAAGCTTTGCATGGCATTTATGAAAAAGAGTCAGCCATCTAAATATTAGCTGACATCAAAGAATTTTGCAAGAAAGTATACGCTAGAGCAATGGCTCATGTTTGGCCCCTGTTGAAGTCACAATTCAGTCCTCAGTAGAGGCAGTAAAAGTAATCACAGTTGAGTGTATGGGCTCTGAAGCCATCCAGTCTCATTTCAAAGACCAGTTTCTCCCCTTACTACCCTTAAGGAAATTTTTGTGCTTCAACCTCCTTGTCTATACAATAAGGACAATAACAGCACCTACCTTAAACCTGTACTTTCGAAGATTATATGGGCTAACATATGCAAATGGATTAAAGCAGTCACTGACATATAATAAGTGCTAATATGTAAGAATATGTCATTCAAGTTCCAACATCTGACCCTGAATAGCCAAGGCAATCTTGAAAAAGAACAAAGCTGGAGGTATCACAATTGCAGATTTCAAGATATACTGTAAAACTGTAGTAATCAAACCAGTATGGTGCTGGCACAAAAAAAGACACAGAGCAGATGGAACAGAATAGAGAGCGCAGAAATAAACCCACAATTATATGGGCAATAAATCTTTGACAAAGGATTGTAAGGCAAGAATATGCACTGGGAAAAAGACAATCTCTTCAACATATGGTGTTGGGAAAACCGGACCGATATATGCAGAAGAATGAAACTGGACCACTTTCTTACACCACCCACAAAAATAAACTCAAAATGCATTAAAGACCTATACATAAGATGGTAAAATCTTAGGGTCACAGTGACTGAGTCAAGGAGGCCAGGCCAGGGCCAAGAGCGGTGGCTGACCAGCAGTGAAGGGGAGAGGAGAAGAAATCCAGCATTCTTCAAAGAACCAGAAACCACAAAAATCCTAGAAGAGAGCACAGGCAGTACTTTCTCTGCCATCGAGCAGTAGCAACTTCTTTCTAGATATGTCTCCTGAGAAAAGGAAAACAAAATAAAATAATAAACTATTGGGATTACATCAAAATAAAAGCTTCTGCACAGCAAAGGAGACAGTCACCAAAACTAGAAGGCAACCTACTGAATGGGAGAAGATATTTGCAAATGACATATCTGACAAGGGATTAGTATCCAAAATCTACAAGGAACTTACACAACTCAACGCCAAATAAATAAATAAATAAATAAAACTGGGCAGAAGACATGAACAGACATTTCTCCAAAGAAGACATCCAGATGGCCAACAGACACATGAAAAGATGCTCAACATCACTCATCATCAGAGAAATACAAATAAACCCCAATGCAATAATACCTCATACCTGTCAGAATGGCTAAAATAAAAAACTCAGGAAACACCAAGTGTTGGTGAGGATGCGGTGGAAAAGGAACCCTCTTGTACTGTTGGTGGGAATGCAAACTGGTGGAGCCACTGTGGAAAAGAGTCTGAAGCTTCCTCAAAAAATTAAAAATAGAATTAGCATATAATCTAGTAATTCCACTACTGGGTATTTACTGAAAGAATATGGAAATGCTAATTTGAAAAGATACATGCACCCCTATGCATTTTGCAGCATTATTTACAATAGCCAGATTTTGGAAGCAACCCAAGTGTCCACTGACTTATGAATGGATAAAGAAGATGTGGTACATATACAATGGCATATTACTCAGCCATAATAAAGAATAAAATCTTGCCATTTGCCACATCATCAATGGATCTGGAGGGTATAATGCTAAGTGAAATAAGTCAGTCAAAGACAAATGCCATATAGTTTCAATCACATGTGGAATTTAAGGAACAAAACGAACAAAGGAAAGAAGAGACAACAAAAAAACAAGCTTTGAACTACAGAGAACCAGCTGTCGGTTACCAGAGGGGCGGGGGGTAGGGTAGGGGGATGGGTGAAAACGGCAATGGGGATTAAGGAGCACATTTGTCGTGATGAGCCCTGAGCAATGTATAGAATTGTTGAATCACTATATTGTACACCTGAAACTAGTATAATGCTCTATGTTAATTATACTGGAATTAAATAAAATGAAATTCCAACATCTACCTCCGTATGTCCATAGCTTCATTATGAGCACATGACGATAATGACCCCAAGTGAACAAGAGATGGAAATAAGTTTCATCTAATGTTGAAGATAACATGGAAGTCTATAGCATATTTGGAAAGATTTTAAAGTTTGGAAATCCCTCAAAGGATCATAAGGAGCCAGTGTTTACAGGGTTAACAGTGATTCATTGGGGAAAATGCAGCAATTCAGAAAAACTTTCCCCAGGGTTATGGATGGCTGTGTCCTCACTGTACTCTAGGTTTAATAGGAAAACTTTATATATGGGATGTTAAAGTTTACTGTGGTCAATGGTAAAATCTTAGGGTCACAGTGATTGAGTCAAGGAGGCGAGGCCAGGGCCAAGAGCAGAGGCTGACCAGCAGTGAAAGGGAGAGGAGAAGAAATTGGGTATTTTCCTCTCAGAAAATAAGGTTTTGAAATTTTTGCATTTGCTGTGTGTGTATCAATGTGACCGCAAATGTGTGTATCAGTCTACAACAAAATTAACATACTGAATGGCTTAAACAGCAGAAATGTATTTTCTCACATTTCTGCAGGCTGGAAAGTCCAAGATTAAGGTGCTGTCCGGGTTGGTTTCCGGTGAGTTCTCTCTTCCTGGCTTCCGGGTGGCAGACTACTCACTATGTTTTCCTGTGGCCTTTCCTCTGTGACAAGAAGAGATCTCTGGGGTCTCGTCCCCTTCTTATAAAACACCAATCCTATAGAATTAGGGCCCCACCCTTATTAGCTCATTTAACCTTAATCACTCCTTGAAGGCCTTATCCCCAAATGCAGTTACAGTGGGGGTTAGGGCGTCAGTAGAGCAATTTGGGTGGAAGGAAGGGATACACAATTCAGTCCATAATAGTGTGCAGGATGTTAGGATTGATTGCTTCTGGCATTTGGGCAGAATTTTCCTGTCAATCGTTCTGATGTTTATTTTCCTAAAAGGCAAATTGATTCTGGATTAGCCTTTCAGAATTAGCTCTACTGATAGGGGTTAGGAGAAAAGGGCATAAGGAGAGAAAATCCCAATAGAATAAACTGGAAAAGAGAAATACCTTAAACTAGACTTTCTATGACTTAAAACCTCATGAAGTGAGATACGCTGATCTCTGAAGTGACCTGAGTGTTCCTTATGTAATCCCATTGGGAATCTGTTTGCACAGAGTTTAATCAAGGATGTATTCAGACAAGGAATGCGTCACTTGCCACTGCTTTTCTGGACCAGGAACACATAAAAATCAGGAAAGTGGCCTCAAAAGAATTAATGCAACCTCGTGTTGCTGGTCCATTTTTGTTAGGATTACAGAAACAGTCATTTCTTGGAGGATGGACCAAACACGTTTAGCTGAATTTCATGATATTAAGGGACTCTGAAAGAGTGACATTACAATTACACCTCGTGAACTATAAACATTTCAAAATACTTCAAGGTGTTTTTGTATCTCTTTCAAAAGCTATGCTATAAAAAAGACAAGTTTTCAATCAGAATTTTTAATATATTGTCCATCCACCACCAAAAGGCACCACAGCCAGGCTAGAGGTCATGGTCGCCTAAATTGCACTTGATATAATTAGAAGTTTTTATCAAGCAACACTTACTCCATTCAAGGAACAACAGACACTGTGAGTATAAGGATTTTCTAAGAGTTAGTCTTTTACTCCAGTCTCTACAATCTATTTGGGGCAATGGCACATATATACAAACACTAATAATAATAAATAAATAGCTAACATTTATCTAGCACATCTCATGTGTGAGGCATTTTCCATACTTGATTCCACTTAACCTAATTCTCAGCGAAGTCTAAGAGGTGGGTAACCTCATTTAACATACTGTAGAAACAAAACTCAGGGAGATTCCACGACACCCCAAAGTCACACGGAAGGGAGCAGAGAATCTAGGATTTCAACCTGTTCTGTCTATTGCAAAAGCCTGATCTTTCAACCAGCTAGGCTCCGGGGAAAAGTAACTAGGGTCTGGCATTAATTGAAAATGATTTGGATTTTAAGGAAGAAATGTGATCAGGTGGCAAAATAGGGAGAAGCTTCGGGCTGGAAATGCAGAAACGTTGGGTATATTCTCAGAAGGCAGAATGGGTACAGAAAAGGAGTGTCAACAGTGAATGAAGGCAGGAAATCGCAAGGCCAGTTCAGGAGATGAAGCCTTAGTAGTGGATCGTGCAATCATGCTAATAGGGTTGATTGGGACCAGATTATGGGTCGGCAGAAGTTAAGCTAATGAATTTGAAAATTATCTCATAGGTGCTCATGAATTAAAGCTTTTGAGTGGGTGTATATGAAGAAAGAACCATTTAGAATCATTATCTCACATGCAAAATGGATTGAAGAGGGGATGAAACTGAAGGTTAGCTGGTAGTTCCCAGTCCTGGCTGCATATTAGAATCCCCTGGGGAGTTGTTTTTTTAAAATGTCAAGGCTGGGCCCCGCCCCAGCCCAATTTAATCAGAATGTCTGAGGTTGGGACCAGACAAGAATTTTTGTCAAAGCTCCCCCAGGTGATTCTAATGTGCAACCAGGGGTGAGACTCACTGAGTTAGATTATTGCAATCATGCAGCATATAATAAGTTTTTGAGCTAGGATGATAGCAGGGGAAATGACCGAACGCAGCAGACACTGTGGAGATAGGGGAGGAAGTAATAGCTATATTTGGGGAGAAATCATCATAGGTACGGAGGAGGGGGCAACCAAAGACGTTACAGGAGTAACTCTGACAAAATTATAAGAGAATGAATTCAGAAGAATGGCTCATGCGGGGCTAGCGAAGTTTTCCATCTTAGGTATGTTAAGTTTCTGTCAAGAACAGGATGGAGTCTGATGTTCGGGACTAGATCGAAGGAGACATCATGAGAAGAAAGGAGATCTCACAGAGGGGCAGGGTTGCCTGAGTGGCTCACTCCTGTAAGCGTCTGCCTCTGACTCAGGTCATGACCTGAGATCCTGGGATCAAGTCCCACATCGGGCTCCTTGCTCGGTGGGGAGCCTGCTTCTCCCTCTGCCCCTCTTCCTGCTCGTGCTCTCTCTCTCTCTCTCTCTCTGAAAGATAAATAAATACATAAATACATAAATATCTTAAAATTTTTTTTTTAAAAAAGGGCAGAGGGCCTTGGGGGATGTGACCATGGAGGGGAGGCACAGGAAAAAGGGAAGCAAAAAAAGAGAAACAAAATACAGGTTGCGACATGAAGGAACGTGGAAAGGGATGGCTGGCAGTAGACATTGCTACCAAATGGGGCGGATGCAACCTCTCTAGTCCCACGCCCGCAATACGCAAGAACCACAATGCTGCTACAGCTCTTTGTGTCTTCCTATCTGGGGCTCTTGAGCACACAATATTGCTCGCTGTGAATGCAATCTGGTCTCTTTGCTTGATGAGAAAAGAAAAGCACTTTAAGTATGTGCCTCCATGGAGGAGCTTATTAAATCGGCTGAAGGTCTCTGGGATAGGTTGGAAGAAATAACGCAGGAAAGGAAGCCAAGAAAGGGGAGTTTTTTAAGAGGCAGAAGGGAATTAAAATTGCTATCAACAAGTTCGCAAGTAAAAAAAAGTGACACAAAGAAAGAGAACAGAGGGAAGGACAGCATTTCTAGGCAGAGACAATAGAGAGGAACCTTGATGATTTTAAACGTGAAACAGTTGTATTTCGGTTCCATCATTCCATGGTCAGGAAGATTTGGTTTCTACCGGGTTGGAGGAATTCTGAAGAGAATATCGTCCAAATGCACAAAAGGTCCATCGCAGAATGAGTAGGCCAGTAGGATGGTCATCGAGCTCTAAATCATCTGAGATTGGCCTTTAGTTGTCTTCAAATTCTTAAAAAAAAAATCAATAAATGAAAGGAAAAGAAAAGGAGTTGTCACAAGGATGTAACAGGAGTTCTCAAGGGACATGTTGAAAAATTAAATTTTATTTCCTTTTCTGATAAGTTACTTGGCTTGTTGATTAGGGCAGTGACAGAGAGATGTGTATCTGACAACGTCTTTCATGATGTTTTATGACCAACACGGGGCAATGTTAGATGATAGGACATTAGGTGGACTCATAGCTGCTTAAATGATTATAAAGATCGGTGGGCCAGCAATCAAACACACAGGCGCTGGTCCCATTCCATCACTTAGTAACTAACCCGAAGGGAGCTTTCATACTCTCTGAGCTTGACTCTTCATCTCTAAAATGGGTTCAATCACAGCTGCCGTTTGTGGCTCATGGGATGAGTGAGTCATTATATGGTTACAGGCTCCGCAATTTGAGAAGTCTAATAACATCAGGGAACTGTTACCACTGATGCTGGTTGTGGGCAGAATGCCTAACCCCCAGAACTTGTAGGTATGTTATGTGACTCGGCAAGGGGGAATGAAGGTTACAGATGGAACCAAGGTTGCTAATCATATGACTTTAAAGGGGATTATTCTGGATTATGCAGGATCCAATGTAACCACAAGGAGGAGGAGGCAGACGAATCAGGACCAAAGAGATGGCATCGGGACCTGACCAGCTATTGCTGGCTTTGAAGCAAAAAGTCAAGGAATGCAGGAGTCACAGGCCAAGGAATGCAGGCAGCCTCCAGAAACTGGGAAAATCAAGGAAATGGGTTCTCTCCTAAAGCCGCCAGAAAGAATGCAGCCCCACAACACGTTGATTTTAGCCTTAGTTAGACCCATTTGACCTCCAGAATGATAAGATAATTAATGTTTTGTAGGAAGCCACCAAGTTTGTGGTAAATTGTGACAGTAGCAATATGAAACTAATACCATGCCTCTGTGCCAGTCTTTCTCTCATACAGTTCCAGAATCCTGTGCTCTTGGTCCTAACCTATATAAAGTTCCTGTTAACAATTTCTATGAAGGCATAGAAAGCATGCTTCTATAATTTGCATGTAATACAAAACTGCAAAGGACACCATGTCTACTCCTTAAACTCCTGATGAATCTAAAAGGTCTCTGTGAATCAAATTAAGATACAATATCAAAAGGAAATATGAACTTTTCCTTTTAGGTTAAAAATATAAATTGCACAAGTATGGAATGAGTAGACCAAAAGTTGTTCATGCCAAAACAACAGATGAATTTTAATTTGCTACAAAGTCATAATAAATCAAGAGAGACTGATAAACAGCCCATGCAATCCCCAGTCTGCATTGATAGAATCTGGGTAAAGAAATGATCAACAGTTTTGTTGGACTCTAACAGGCGAATACACATTTCCTTCTGGAACATCACATAATTGACTAATGGTGTATTTGCAAAGCAGAGAGACCAATAAGACAAAACCTTCGATACGGATGCCAGGACTGACCAGTGATGTAAGAATCATCTGTTAAAAAAATAATTTATGTCCCCTATCCTTGGCCTACTAAATCAGAATCTCTGAAGATGGGACCAAGAATATGTATTTTGTGTATTGAGCAAGTGCCCCAGGGGATTTTGATACGTAGGATGTGTCTGATGTATGGGACTCTAGGTCAGAGAAGAAAATGGTGAAGTCACTGGGGTAAAACATCGGTACAGATTGTGGAATCTCAGATTTAGGGAAGGCTTCATAATTGTCTTCAAATATTTGAAGGGCTATCAAATGACTATCCTCTGGAGTTATGCAGAATAAACCAAAGGGTGTAAGTTAGAGGCCAGAACGTACTTCTCAGTAACTGAACTTATGTATATATATATATATCTCCAGTTACCCCAGGCTACTTCAGCCTGAAGGTTAAAAAGGGGTCCAAGTAACTGTAACAAAACAGTATTTCTATGGATACATCCCAACCTGGCAGGTGGGGACTCCAAGCCTCTCTCCCCCAGATGTTTCTGGAAGTCTCCAAGGAGTATCACATGTGCCTTTGAAAACCAGCCCCTGGTCTCTAAGATTCCATAACGTATCTATCATTTTCTGTCTCTGGCTGACTACTGCACGTCACCAAACGTACCACTGTAGCCTCATCAGCCAAAGAAACCCCACTGAAGTCTCTACCACAGAGACCTGCCATGTTTTCTTCAGCTACTTCCTGGTTTCTGACGACTATGCTTTCTCTTATGCTCAGCCTGCCGGGTCTCCTTGAGACTAACTGTGGTTTAACAATTACTCCAGTTAGGAAGGTTAATGGTCAATTTATGCCACTCTCTGTGACACAGACTTGTGCTCTCAAATACTTTATAGACAACCTTCCTCTCCTTCCTCCCTTCTCCCTCCCTTCTTTCCTTCCATGAACTCTGCAGTCCCTCTCCCCAGGAAGTAAACAAATGACCAAAATTAACTCCAGTGAGCTTAAGGAGAAGATGAGAAATTTCTTGTATAGATACAGGGGTATTTCAAGAGGAGATATCTAAGCTTTATAATGGATTACAAGCAGGAACTCCAACAGTGTCAGGAGCCAAGGCAGAAACTCTCTGGAGCCATAGACTTTTCTATTAGTAGTTTGCTTCATGCATTTTGAAGTCAGCTTTCACTGCTTCTCGGTGCAGAGGGGAGAGAATGTCTGCCCCAGTTAACACTAACTTTCCAATTATTCAACAAAGATTAACCAGAGCCTCTGGGATACTTAAAATTTCCCATGGGAGAGAACCTAATGGGCCCATTGGGGGTTAGGTGGTCACCCCCAGTCCAATTAGTGGTAGTCATAGATCATATGGTCCAGTGCCTTTTAGCAGATATGGAAGTAGAATTTCTAAGAAGTGGTATGAGCAGTGTTTTCTGTGCAGAAGGTTGTCTTAGGGGCATGGGATGGGCAGGCATCACAAGGGGTCTTTATGTCACTAACCTTGGACCAAATTTGCATTCCTCTACTTTCCTCCCTTTGAATGAGTTTCTCCCACAAGACCCTCTGTGCGTAGACTTCTGTGGGGCTGCTCAACCAGTCTCTGCAAGACGCGCTTGGCCATGACTGCTTCCCAGCATAAACAGAGCCTTTGTCCTCCATGTAAGATCTCTTTTACAAATAATTATAAGATGAGCTTCCTATCCCAGGAAGTACGAAAATCAAGAACCACCTATATAAAGTTGTAGGAAAAAATATCATGCTCCTTGGCATAATAGCGCGGACAAGACAGTTTTAAAACTGATCAGGAGCCCAAGTTTACAGGTAATGTAAGATTTGCCAGCCAACTGAAAGTTCTATTTCCATATTCTTTTTTTTTAAAGATTTTATTTATTTATTGGAGAGAGAGAGAATGAGAGATAGAGAGCACGAGAGGGAAGAGGGTCAGAGGGAGAAGAGAAGCAGACTCCCTGCTGAGCAGGGAGCCCGATGTGGGACTCGATCCCAGGACTCCAGGATCATGACTTGAGCCGAAGGCAGTCGCTTAACCAACTGAGCCACCCAGGCGCCCCTCTATTTCCATATCCTCATCTAATTGTCTAAAGGCGTGAGAACCTACAAAATAAACCTACTCTCAGAACTGGATATATATTTTAAAAAAGAACTATTCTTATTATGACTATAAATCCATTCACTTTGCCAAGAGGAGGAGGAACACATGGGGTTAACAGTTGTAAATTAGATATTTATCAGTTGGAGAGGTTTTCTTGTGCTCTTTTTACCAAATGTTGTAGGGATTTTAAAAGTTTTCCAAGTCATCAGACTAATTACTTTCAGTATTTCTTAAAGAACAGAGGTGGTAAGAAAAACTAACTAAGATGGTGCAATTGAGGGGCTAGGCACTTTGAATACAAAGCAGATGCCCAGCCATGTATTTGGGGCAGCTGATGCTGTGTTTGCTAAGTGGGCACCATTGTGATTTCAGGTCCATTTGGCAACTTCATCTTTTGTCCTTGGCAACTCCATTTTAATTGTGTTTAATGATGAAGAGAGACGTCTTGAGTCTTGATTTTCCAGTGTTTTTTTTTTTTTTTTAATAAGTGAACTGTGTCTTCAGTGTTTCATAGCTTTTTCCTTCCTTGTTTCTTTCTCTAGTTTTATAGAGTGTGAACATTTATGTTATTATCCACAGACAGCAAGTGGTGCCAGTAGCTTGAGAACTGTTGGTCTGCAGGTCTCTCAGCTGCTTGTTCATGCAGGAGATTTCTGAGTTCTCACATCACTGCACTTTAATCCCATGGAGCACTGGGAACAGTATAAGGTCATCTTTCTTGCTATGCAAATCGTTAGAGCAAAAACACAGGCCTTCCCCATTAAACCCCTCTTTTTTTTTTTCTCCCCGTGGGGAAAAAATTAACTATCTAGTAACTAAAGGAACAGACCAGGAGACATCACGATATCCTAGAAAGAGCATGGGTCTTCCAAATACACACACATGAGTTCAAATACTAACTTGATCCTTTGCCCTTTGGGCCTTATTAAAATGAGAATAATAACACTGACCTCATGGGGGTGTTGGAAAAATTAAATGATAAATATGTAAGCATCATACATGCTCAATAAATGTTATTTCTCTTCTTCTTCCACTGCCTCAAAGGTTGTGGAGAGGATTAACGGGGGCATGCATATCAATAGTGCTTGTACATTATTAAGTCAGGGAGTCCAGTGAGATTTTCATTAAGGCTATGGACTTTCTCCTGGGGAAAGGACGAACCCATAAAGATGGGAAAAATGAACACTCGGGGTTCAACTTGAGGAAATTCATGGACCTTCTGAACATAACAATGGATCAGCAGAGTAAGAGCTCCTGTCACCAAACAAGTGATTAATGATGTTAACTGTCACCTCCCTGTCTGCCGCTCTGTTCTGAACTGAATACTTAGTCAGGGCTGATGTCAACATACAGGACCAGTGTGATGTTAAGGACTCCAGCAGAGAGCTTGTTCTTTCTATACCCAAGAACTTGAATTTAAGGCTGAGATCACTGTTCAAAGACTAAAGTTTGGTAACTAAACTTTGAACCTTGTCTTGAGATCAGATGGCAGACAGAGATCCTAGGGACCTGAATGGAGACAGAAGGAAGGAAAGCAAGTGACCCCCAACAGTTTGGGGAAAGGGCTGGAAAACCAGAGGCTGGGGTTCTTAGGTTTTTCTTCATCCACTTTACAATTTTAATCAAGTGTTTGTCTTAGCAGGTGCATCGTCTCCAATTCTTATTTAAGTATGTGTTACGTTTTTAAAAATCAAAGTGAAACATATGCCCAATTTTCAAAAAATGAAACAGTACAGCATAACTTAACAGAAAACAAACACAAAACCTAAAACACCTGCCTACCAACCTATCCCTATCCGGTCAACATCTCTTCCCAAGAGAAAAACCTGACCAGTTTTACTTCTATTATTTTTCTACTTTATATATTTAATGAACCTCCCCCTGCAAGAAGTTAGGGTTTAACTTACCTCACCCATTTAATGGGGGGGGGGAAGAGTGGGGGGAGGGAGAGGGAGGAAGGGAGAGAAAGAGGGAGAGGAAGAGAATACATCTAGGGTAGCCATTTTGGTTGGAAGAATTGCATCTCTCTCTTTAGGTCAGAAAATATGTAACTTACTATCTCTATAGAAATGTGCTGTTCTTCATTTTTTCAGTTCTCTTTCTTTCTGGAAATACTTCTAATCAGATTCTGTTTCTCTTTCTCTCTTTCCGGTATATTCTGGGAAGGTATCTTCCCTTTATTTTCCACTCTCTCCTTTCAATGTGTTTTTGGTAATTATATATGGTTTTAATTTCTGAGAGCTATTTCTTGTTCGATGATGGTCCCTTCTTTTCATAGCCTCATGTTCTTGGTTTATGGATGTAATATTTTCTCAAATTTCTCTTGGGAAAAGAGGTGTCTGTGTAGTTGTTTTTTTTTTTTTTTTTTTACGTTCTTTTTTGTTCCCTACATTATCTCTGTTTCCTCTCAGTCAGTTTTTATTTTTGTTTAATTTGGTCTTTTCATTCCTGCTGGAGGTTTGGATGAAATGACTGAAAGCCCTGGGCTGTCAGGTGATGTTATGAATGAAGGAATGCTGAGTGCAAGCTCTGTGGAGGCAGGAGTGGGGCTTGCAGACTGACACCATGGCTGCAGCATGAGGAGTGAGGAGCCAGCCCCTCATCCTGTGGGCAGCATGTGTGTGGTGGGGGGGGGGGGCATTCCAGAAGCCAAAAAGAAGTCTTTATTAGGAATACCAGCACCCATACTAACTTTCCTAATTTTTCACTAGATGGTGTACAGTCTGTTCAATTTCTTCAGAAAGGAGAGCTCTGGGGTTTTGTTGTTGTTTTGTTTAGGGCCAAGTACTCAGTTGGCTGCGGGCTCTGCCAGGGACGGAGAGGACATGTTTTGTGTTAAGACCCATTTGTTTTCAGTCCCACTCCTCTGTCTCTAGCTCTGCCATAATCTGCCAGGTCGGCAGTCTTGTGGAGATTCTTCTGCGAAGGGAAATGGCCTCCTGAGCTATGTCCCTCTACAAGACTCTTAGGGTAGAGCTTTCTCTGCTGCTTTCAGTCATGATCACTTTTCCATTTGCTTTTCACGTTTGAGAATTCTGTTGAAACACGATGTCTGACGATGATCCCTATCCACCGTACTCTAAGGAAATCGTCGTCATGATTTACGGGGGGTGCCAGGAGAGAGGGGGGGCAAGCGAGGGAGGAAAGTTAGCCATCGTGATAGGGAAGTCACAGCAATTCTTCTCAAAGTCCCTGCCCTGTCTTATTGGCCAAGAACCCTGATGTTTTTAAGGTAACCTCAAGTGCCTAATCTGAAATAACTGTCACTCTCTCATCCGTGCTACCCTGACTCAGGTTCCTAACTATCCAGTTGCCCTTTCTTCCACACTGCTACCTAGGCATACTCTCTGGGTCCTCGGACATGTCCCAGCACTCTACACAAAACGGTACACCACTACTAAGTCTACATTTCATCCGAGCCACATTTTTCTCAAGAATATTTTTTTTTCTTCTGAAAACAGGTGAAAGAGAGAGAGAGTATAAGCATTTACCAAGCATTGTCCTAATTCTGTGTTCTGAGGGCTGGGGATTGGAGAAGCTTGTTGTTAATCAGTACTTTTAATGGTTGTTAACCCATCAGAAATGAAAGAATGAATTTCTCTGGAGCAGTAGAACAGTAAGGTCGGGTCTTTTTCTTTACAGAGAATAAAGCCAAGTAGTTGGGCAATGAAAGACGAAGGAAGCAGAGAGAGCACCTGCCTGAGAAATAGTTTTTCATACAGGAATCGGTATTCTCTGTATTCACAAAGTTAAGTCACAGATAAAACTTTTCATAGAGAAGATGACTGAATAAAGCCGTTGTTTACATTTCTTGAATAGCATTGCACCCTGTTAACTCAAACTGCTGAAATGACTTTTGAATTTTACTCAAAGTCATGGAGATATATATCCACTTTGGTTGTCTGCCCCATCACAGTCATAAATACCAAGAGTGAAGGCCAGTAATTCTGCCATTTCATAGCAAAAACAACACCATGACAATTTAACTAATGATTCCCTCACACCACTTTTATTATATAAAGAAAGGTTTCTCTTTTTGACAGAGAAAGACATCCTTCATGGATTCTTTCCCAGAAGGGCAGAAATGTGTGCCGTGGTGATACAGAACATTAAACAGAAGTACAGAAATAAAGAAATAGGGCTGCCCCCTCTTAATGCTTTTTAGGATTACTTTCTCCCACTCACTTACTTTTTCATATTCTTTCTAAATATGGTTTATAAGAGGATGCCTTAACATGAGAGCTGGACTGAGTTGGTGCCAAGCTTTTGATGGACCTCATAGTGTGGGTCTAGTCAAGGTCTCTTTTATCCCTCACCCCCTTTTTTTTCTGGTCAAACTATTCTAGTCACTGTCCCTGAAACATGCCCTACACCTGCCTAGTGTGATGCTACTGGATACATTGTTTTCCTTGCTTGAAAAGTTCTCCTCCCATTTATATGCCTAAAATTCCCTACCTCCTTCAAGGTCCAGATCCCACCTGCTCTGGAAGTCTGTTCTAGACTGGCCTCCTCCTCTTGGAAGGATTCTCTCCCTGTGTCAAATCTCTATCGTTTGAACTGTCTGTCTCGTGTTATGGCTCTTGAGTGGGCGCTGCAGCCGTAGTACCTCTCTGACTATAGTGAGATCACCCAAATGCTCACCTTTCATGACAGTGAGGGTGTTTGCCCATTAGGGTATTTCATGAAAAAAAGACAAGCACCGATTTTAGACGACTTTTTTTTTTTTTAAAGATTTATAGTTCTTTAACTTAAAAGACACATTTTAAAAATAAAAAATAATGGTTATTTCATACCTGAGGGAAGGAAAGTATTGTTGAAATATTTCATCAAAATATCTACAGCCAGCTAAACACAAATAGCTCAATTCAAAGGTCAATTTCCTCTTCCAATCATTTTCCCCTTATTCTCTAATACTGTTAAGGTTGAAAAATTCTAGTTCACAGTTTATGGTTTTAATAGGTAGTTATGGACATTACACTTGAACACAGACCAGAAATTGGGGTAGATTTCTCACTAAAGACTAATTACAGGATTCCTCTTCCCTTTAAGTTGATGAACACACCAACTGTAAATCTGGAGAGGTGAGCGATTTATATTGGGAGAGTGGAATCAAAGATTCTTAACCCACCGTTTAGTTGCACTGGGCTCAGCCAAGGATTTCTTCATATTCTATGGACACTTGTGGATATGGGTTTAAAATATATGCAATGATAGGTTACAGATTCTTTTCATAGATGATTAAAATAAAGCATTAAGTGTTGAGAAAGGGTCAAAATCATGGTGATTGAGCTATTTTAACCACAAGTATAACTTCCTAAGAAATTTTATAAGTTAACTGAAGTTCACAGTATTTCGCCCTGAAATAACACATGCAGGTTATAATAGTAAGTGTAAAAATACCTAATGTTTATTGCATGATGACTACATGCCAGGCTGCGTAAGCATTTTATATGGATTATCCCATTTGATCCTTAGGAAAATTCTTTAAGGTAGGTACTATTAACTTTACTCACTGATAATGAAATTGAGTCACAGAGGTTTGAAATGACTTGTCTAAGATCCTATAGCTTGTAAATGGTCCAGCTGGGTTTTGAACCCAGAAAACCTGACTCCAGAACTAACTGAAGTCTTAGCCACTATCTTTTCATTCTGGATTACACCTAAGAAAGCCACTCAGAGAAACAACTGTGGTCAGAAATAGTAACTTCATTCACATATTTTAATCTCACATTCATCATTTAATAAAAATTCATGTAAGCGCCACTTGCCCTGACTGCAAGTGTTCTTGTGTATGAAAAAGCAACATTTTACATGGCTGCCATTTTCTTTGCCAAAAGAAGCTGAAAAGATAATCAACAGCTACAATTGGCTTTATCTAAAATGTCCCTATTTCCCTTAAAACCGATCGAATGTTACCAGTAATGTGGCTGACCAACACTTGTATTCTGTGAATAAAGTACTCTGTGATCAGGGACAAACTTTTTCCTTTCTCTAGTGATCCCTTCCTCTCTACACGTATAACTGGTGTAACATTCAATACTTACTCCAAGACAACCTACATCACAGTATATACTGTGATCATTCACTAAACAAAAATCTTCCATGGCACATATTTTCATTAATAAACAAATGAGAAGTTATCCAGCAGTTTTTTTTCTTATACAGTTGATAGTTGAGCAATGGTTGGGGGGGGGATTAGGGTTGCTGACCTCCCTGCACAGTCAAAAATCTGTGTATAACTTTTGACTCCCCCAAAACTTAACCAATTGCCTACTATTAACCAGAACCCATACTGATAACAAAACAGTCAATTAACACATATTTTGTAAGTTATCTGTATCACATAGTATATTCTTACAATAAAGTAATCTAGAGAAAAGAAATGTTATTAAAAACATAAGGAAGAGAAAATGTCTTTCAGTACTATAGTGTACTTATTGAAAAAAATCCACGTATCAGTGGACCTGGGCAGTTCAAATCTGTGTCACTCAAGGGTCGACTGTACATGTATTGCTTGTATGCCAAATGGGGTTTAGTTAAACTCTAATGCAAAATGCCAGCAAAGAGCACGCGATATTAATTGCTGTTTTATATAGTATGATACTGAAATTCCAAAATGTTCTCTTATTGATGAATTTCACCAATAGCAAGCCTTCTGTGGTGGTTTAAAAATATGTCCACAGATTTTTTGACACTCCTCTCTTCAAAAGGTCAACCTTAGTTCCTCTCCTCTTGGGTGTACACTGAGCTTAGTAGCTCACCTCTAACAAATAGAATATGGCAGAAATAGAATGAAGCTTCTGATAAGTCAATCAGAGAAAGACATGTATCATATGACCTCACTGATATGAGGAATTCTTAATCTCAGGAAACAAACTGAGTGTTGCTGGAGTGGTGGGGGGTGGGAGGGATGGGGTGCCTGGGTGATAGACATTGGGGAGGGTATGTGCTTATCGTGAGTGCTGTGAATTGTGCAAGACTGTTGAATCACAGATCTGTACTTCTGAAACAAATAATGCAACATATGTTAAGAAAAAAGAAAAAGAAGAAGATAGCAGGAGGGGAAGAATGAAGGGGAGTAAGTCGGAGGGGGAGACGAACTATGAGAGACGATGGACTCTGAAAAACAAACTGAGGGTTCTAGAGGGGAGGAGGGTGGGGGGATGGGTTAGCCTGGTGATGGGTATTAAAGAGGGCACGTTCTGCGTGGAGCACTGGGTGTTATGCACAAACAATGAATCATGGAACACTACATCAAGAACTAATGATGTAATGTATGGTGATTAACATAACAATAAAAAAATAAAAAAAAAAGAATGAAGCTTCTGAGATTAGGTCATACAGAAGCATTGTGGTTTCCTCCTTGGATCACTTGCTCTAGAGGAACCTCGCTGACCTTTTGTGAGAAGACTCAGACAGCTCCATGGACAGGTCCACGTATCAAGGACGTGAGTTCTTCCAAAAACCATAAAAGAAGTGAGGTTTCCAGGCAAGTCATGAGAGTAAGCCATCTTGGAAGCAGATCCTACAACCGCAGTCAAGCCTTCCAATGCCTGCAGACGTGGCTGACATCTTGACTACAACATCTTTAGAGATGCTAAGCCAGAACTGCCCAGATAAGCTGCTCCTAAATTCCTGACCCACAGAAATTATGAGATAATAAATATAACTTGTTTTAGGCTTCTAGGTTTTATGTCAGTTTATTACATTGCATTAGATAACTAAAACACTTTGTCTTCTGTACACACTGTTCATCATTAACTTTATGACTTCTTTTATATTTCCTCTGCAATAACTTGAATTATACCTGTTTTCACTTGGTGTACCTTGAAAATGTTTGACTTCATCTCTTTCTTTAGCAGCAAAATTCCTCATTTCTAACTGGAAAGGTATAAATTTGCACTTGTACTAGAAAAACTCAACTGGTTTATTAGCACTGTGCCCTGCTTAAATTCTGATGGTCTCATGCCACTACTGGGAAAAAAAAAAAAAAAAAAACTGTAACAATGAATTAAAGGGTAAAAATTAAAGGAGAAATTTGATCTCCAGTCCACTAAAAACCAATTTTCAGAAAAAAATCATTGTATTTACTATTTCCATTTCATTTTTAACTACTTTACAAAATCATGATACTTATAAATTCACTCATTATAGCCCATTCAAATTCATCCTCCATATTTGCAGAAACTATTAACCATTTAACCTTATAGTTTTTCCCTCACTGGTAAGATTTACATTAAAATTTCTAGCAATACTTTTAAGAATATATGTACTACTTTTTAAGCTACAGGACCATTTTGTGAAATACGATGTAATGTAATATAATAGTAATGCAAATTTGCAATTTGATATATATAAACCAAAAGACAAATAGTACATACCTGTCTGCCAAGCATTGCTGAAAGTATCAATACATTTTAAATGTATAGTTAGACCGATCCAAATTATATCATGAATGAAAGAGGGGATGTCACTACAAAATCTACTGATATTTAAAGGCTGAAAAGCGAAAATTATGGACTTTAGGCAATAAGCTCAACAACACAGATGAAATGAAAAATTCTTTGAAAGACTAAAACTGCCAAAGTATACTTAAGAAGACATAGGTAACCTGATTATCTCTATGTCTAGCAAAGATATTGAATTTGTAGATAAAAACAGTTCCAGAAAAACTGCAGATGCACATGATTCCAGTAATCAATTGTACCAAAATTTTGATAAAGAAATAATACCAATTCTACACATTTTTTCCAGAATGTAGAAAAGGAATAAAAACTTCCCAACTCATCTTATGATGCCATAATTACTTTGATGCCAAAATTAGACAAAGACATTATAAGAAGATAAAACTAAAGACCAATATGTCTCATAAACATAGATACAAAATCCTTAAAAAATCTTAACAGATCCTCAATAAAATTTTAGCAAGTCAAATTGAGCCACATATTAAAAGGATAATACAACATGAGCAAGTGGGCTTTATCCCAGAAACGCAATTTTGATATAACAGTTAAAAGACAATCAATGTAATCCATCATATTAATGAACTAAAAAAAAAAAAAGTATCTTAATAGATTCAGGAAAAGCATTTGCCAGAATTCAACATCCATTATGATAAAAACTAGGAATACAAGGTAATTTTATCAACTGATAAAAGGAAGCAACAAAAACTTATAGCTAACATGATACTTAGTGGTAAAAGACTAAAATGCCATGCCCCTAAGAAGGGAACAAGGTGGGATATCAGCTCTCACCACTTGTATTCAGGACCGTACTCAAGGTTCCAGATAGTTCAATAATGCAACAAAATAAATAAAAGACATACAATTTGGAAAAGAAGAAACAAAACTGTTAATTCAAGGACAATATGAATGTCTGTCAAAAAACCTTTAAGGAGTCTATAATCTAGTCTAAAGCTACTAGAACTAATAAGTCAAATTTGCAACAGATATATTTTACATAGAATGTAAGATTGATATGGAAAATTCAACTGTATATCTATATACTAAAAATAAACAATGGGAAATGGAAATTAATAAAATGCATTTACAATAATATTTAAAAATGAAATATGAATCAATGTAACAAAGTATGTACAAGATCTGTATATTGCAAACTATAAAACATTGCTTAGAGAATTTAAAGGAGACCTAAATAAATGGACAGATATACCATGTTCATCAGCTGGCAGACTAATATTGTTCAGGTTTTAATTCTCTCTAAAGTTACCCTATACATTCAAAGCAATTCTAGTTAAAAGTCTCAGTAGGAATTTTTTTTTTTTGTAATAACTAACAAGCTAAGTCTAATTCATATAAATGGGATGGATCTAGACTAAACAAAACTAATTAGAAAAAGAAAAGTTTGAGGACTTACATTACCTTATTCCAAGACTTAGTATAAAGCTACAGTAATCAGGACAGTGTGTTATAAGTGGCATAAGGGCAGACATGTAGAACAATGTAACAGAATAGAGTCCAGAAATGGACTCATCCATAAAAGGTCAATTGCTTTTCTGACAAAAATACCAAGGAAAAAGGACAGTCTTTTCAATATATGGCACTGGCACTGGGTGTCCATAATTTAAAAAAAAAAATTGAATCTCAAGCTTTACCTCACAACATATACGAACATTAACTTGAAATAGACAAAAGGCCTACATGTAAGAGGTACAACTATAAAGCGGCTAGATAAAAACATATAAGAAAATCTTTGAGACCCTGAGATGAGCATAAAATTCTTAAATGGGGTATAAAATTCATAAAAAATATAAAAAAAGGGTAAGTTGCACTTTATCCAAAAACTTTCATATTTGAAAGCTACTGTTAAGAAAATTAAAAGGTAAGCCATGGACTAGGAGAAAATATATGCAAAATATATATCTGACAGAAACTTTTATCTAAATATATAAAGAACACTTACTACTCAATAACAAGGAAAGAAACCAATTATTAAAGATGGACAATGTATTTAAACAGAAACCTCACCAAAGAAGATGGCAAATAAACACATGAAATGATGTAGAACTTCCTTAGTCATTAGGGAAATGCAAATAAAAACCACAAGAAAGCTCTCTACACACTTGCTATTAAGACTAAAGTTAAAATGGCAGATGATACTATGTATTGGTAAGTGCAATTCTCACTGCTGGTGGGAATGCAAAATAATAGAGACACTTTGGAGAACAGGTGGGAATTATTTGACAAAATAAGCATACACCCACATGGCCTAGCAATAACACTCTCAGATATTTACCAAAGAGAAATCAAAATGTATGTCCACACAAAGATGTGTGTATGAATGTTCACAGAAACTTCACTGAGATGGCATCGCCAGGGTGATTAAGAGAGAACACTTCAAAGCCAGGTTACAATGAAGCTAATAATCGCCTCAGGATAAAAAGGATCCTAATGTCCATAAGCTGGTAAATGAATAAACCAATATAATGGTACGTCCGTGCATTGGAATACGACTCAGCAATAAAAAGGAACTAATTAGCGATACATGTGCCTGTGGATAGATCACAAAATAATTATGCTATTAATTAATTAAGCTAGGCCCAAAAGACTATATGACTCCATTTATATGATCTAGAAAAGACAAAGTCGTAGTGATGGAGAATCAATCAGTAGTTGTCAGAGCCTGTAAAGTGGAGAGAAAATTGACTGCAAAGGAGTCCAAGGGCACTATTCAGGGTGATAAAAATGTCCTGTATCTTTATAGTAGTTCTGGTGGTTACAAGACTGTACACATTTGTCAAAACTAATCAAACTTTGCATTTAAAATTAGCAAATTTTATATTATGTAAGTTACATTTCAACAAAGCTTATTAAAAAGAAAAAAAAACTGATAGAAAAAAATTACTCTGGCCAAGATGATGAACACCACCTGTTAAGGAAGCAATGACATTTAAAAGCACAATAGGATGTTATAGACAAATTATAATTTACCTTATGTTTCAAATCAGTGAAAAATATGTAATAAAATTGTTTTCTTGATTTCTTTTTTTTCTGAAACAGACCACTGTGTAGACCAAACTTTGTGATGCCATAATCTAGAACAAAGCTCTGGTTGTGACTTTGCCCTGACTTCCGCTAGTAAGATCTTAGTTTCCTTCACTGCCTTATTTTAGTCCACCCATCCGTTAAATATACACGTTTCCAAATATTCTGCTCATGGTCCTTCACCTTTCTTTTCCTTCCCCAGGGCTTCCCCTCCCCAGGGGAAGGAAACATGCCTCTCTATCTGGTATACAGTGGCTTTGCAGCCACTCTCACTAGAGGGAGAGTATGCTTCTATACCCCCTAAACTCTGAGCTCAGCCACGATTTGGTAACTGTGATGTTTAAAGGACTTAACCCAAGTGGAAGTTCAATGTGTTTGCAGGGTCATGCTTGCCTTGTCCAACTGCCTTGAGAAGAGGTCGTCTCCGGTGGAGCTTCCTTCCCTTCACCCCAGGTCCCAGGACAGCCTGTATATGCCAACCTCCAGTCTACCTAAAGACCCAGGAGCAAGAGAATAAATACTGCATGCCACCGAGTCTGGGGATAATTTGTTGTTGTTTTTTTGAAGATTTTATTTATTTATTTGACAGAGAGAGACAAAGCGAGAGAAGGAACACAAGCAGGGGGAGTGGGAGAGGGAGAAGCAGGCTTCCCGCGGAGGAGGGAGCCCGATGCGGGGCTCGATCCCAGGACCCCAGGATCATGACCTGAGCGGAAGGCAGCTGCTTAATGACTGAGCCACCCAGGGGCCCCCTGGAGATAATCTGTAATGCAGCATTACTGTTGGCACCTTCCGGGCCCTTATCATTTCTTCTCTTCTTTTTTTCTAGGGACTTTTAGTGCAAGAGATGATCCATTCTCCTTGCTATAATTGTCACCTACAAGGGAAAAAACCACTAACTGCCCCAAGTCTGGCCTCTCTTCTGAGCTCCCCATCCCCACATGATGTTTACAGACTAAGTACCGACTTGATATAGGAAGGAAGGGAAATTAGTTGCCTACTAGAAACTTAAGTACTGTTTCCATAAGTTGTACTCAGTGAATATTTTGATTAGTTACTGTAAGTATTATTGGTATAATTTAAATTGGAGAGAAGATTACTTGTAATAACTTGCCCTCTGTAAGATACAATTGGAGCATGTTTTTCCTATTGTATGTTCTCACTTGGAAAGGACCTAAGAAAAAAGGGGAGGGTGGGTGAAATAGATAAAGGGGATTGAGAACACACTTATATTAATGAGCACTGAGTAATGTACAGAATTGCTGAATCATTACGCTGTACCCCTGAAACCAATATAACACTGTATGTGAATTGTTCCTCAATTAAAAAAATGATAGTCCTAAGATTCCAATTAATGGATTTAAAATTATTTTTGGTTTAATTTTTAAGAATTGTTTAAATAGTACAGGTATTTATATTGCTATAATATGGAGCTGATGTTACATATAATATTTAGCTTCTCCCTTCAATACAACATGGAGTTTATATTTTTATAGGAAGAAGTACAGATGCACTAGGGTTCATTTATTGAGGTAACTTTTTAAAAGATTTTGGCTGTTGGATTCAAGAGGGTATTCAGGTGATATTTAAATGCCACATAATCCTATCACTGCAATGGGTTAAATGAGTAAGAAAGGGGATGACTGAATTATTAGGTGTTGGGAAATTCATATGTATGAGTAAGCTATTTTGGTGATGTTGAAGCCAAATCACTTTCTGAAATATTTTCAGGGGGATGATTGAAATAAGATACTTTTTTCCTTGGTTAAAATTTTATTAAAACAGACTGTTTTTTAGAACAGTTACAGATTTATGAAAGGTTTGGGAGGACAGAAAAGAGAGTTCCCATAATATTTCTTCATGTAGTCTCCCCCATTACTAACTTATTAGTTACAATTAATAAACACTGAAACATTAATGTTAAATAAAGTCCACAGTTTATCCAGATTTCCTTTTTTTTTTTTTCTTTTTTAACCTAATGTCTTTTTCTATTTCAGGATCCCACCCACATTAGCACATCACATCTACTTGTCATGTCTCCTTGGGCTTTTTGTTTTGTTTTGTTTTGTTTTTGGCTGTGACAGTTTCTCAAACTTCCCTTATTTTTGAAGAGCTTGACCATTTTGATGAATACTGGTCAATATTTTGTAGAAGGCCCATCTACTGGAATTTGTCTGATGTTTGTCTCACAACTAGAATGGAGAGACAGCTTTTTGGGAAATAGATAACCAGAGGTAAAATGACATAAAGTGGTATTTTCACCACATCCTAACAAGGGTATGTACTGTCCACCTGATTTGTCACTGTTAATATTGACCTTAATCACCTGGCGGAGGTTTGTGTAACAGTTTCTCTTCTATAAAGTTACCCTTCCCCTGGTTTGCCATACTATAATCCTTGGAAGGACGTTACCACGTACAGCCCACACTTAAGGAGTGTGGAGTTAAGCTCCTCCATTTTGAGGATGGAACAGCTACATAAATTATTTTGAAATTCTTCTGCCCAGGTTTATCTCTTCTTATTTATTTACTCATTTGTTTATATCAGTATGGACTAAAGGCTATTTACTATATAGTTTGGGTTATAGTCCAATAGTACTTTGTTTCTTTTGTTGCTCAAACTGTTCTAGCTTTGGCCATTAGTTCTTTCAGTTGGACTGAACTGTCCCTTTGGCAAAACCCCACTAAGGTAGGTTTTTGTTTTGTGTTGTTCTGGTTTTTGGTATTTCCTTACTTTCTGACACTATAAGGTGCTCCAGTCTCCATCTTAAATACTTCCTACTCTAGCCCCAGAATCAACCATTTCTCCAAGGAGCAGCCCTGCTCCCCTTTATTGGAAAATGGTATTAGACACCAAGCTGTAGCTGCTTGGTGCACTTGTTGAGACTAGAGTTTTGTTGTTTCTAGGGTCTGTCAACCAACAGAGCAAGGATGACGTGTGTATAGGAACCCACCTATAGCTATGAACCTACAGATATTTTGATAAGTAACCATGGGTATCTGTATGAAGCTAAATGTGAGTGCATGTTAATGCCTCCAACTCTAATCCATGGTCACATGGATCATTTCGGCCTCCTCCCCTTGCTCAACTGTAAATTCCCATTCTAACAGGGAGAAACGTGGCCCCGACCATCTGCCATATATTTAATTTTTAAATTCTAGTATACATGCAGAGCCGTATCAGAATTGCTAAGCCATATTCCCCATGGGAAACAACTTTATTAACTAGAGTGCAGTGCAGTGTGTGAGTGTGTGTGTGCATGTGTATACAGTTCCTTTTGCCTTTAGTCTTACGGACTCCACTCATTTCTAGTTCTTTAGGTCAGCAACTGTCCCCCACTCCCTTCAGTGAGGTTGTTTCATTCATTTGTTCGATTCCCCTGTCACAGGCTGTGTTCCTTCCTGAGATTCCTGACCTCCTAAATGATTTGTTCAAAGATGCAAGATTAAAGTTTTCTTTGTGCTAGATAAAGCTCTATGGGTTTTGATGATGGCATGATGTCAGGTGTCTGCCATCACGGTAGCAGGCTGAACAGATGTACCACCCTAAAAACCTCCTGTACTTTACCTACTCAGTCCCCAAACTCCCGGCAACCCCTGATTTTTTTGCCGCTTTTACAGTTTTTTTCACTTCCATAATGTCATATAATTGGAATCATAAAATGCATAGCATTTTCAGAATGATCTTTCAAGTGTAATATGTATTTTTTTAAAGACTTATTTATTTTATAGAGAAAGAGTGCATGGGGGGGCAGAGGCAGAGGGAGAGGGAGAGAGAGAAACTCAAAGCAGACTCCACACTGAGCACAGAGCCCTATGCAGGACCTGATCTCATGACCCCAAGATCACGACCTGAGCCAAAACTGAGAGTTGGACGCTCAACTGACTGCACCATCCAGGCATCCCAAGTGTAATATGTATTTTAGGTTCATCCTGCTGTTTTCATGGCTTGATAGCTTATTTGTTTTTATTGATGAATAATATTCCACTGCATGGATATACAATTTGTCTATCTATTCACCTATGGAAGGACATCTTGGATACTTCCACATTTTTGGCAAATACATTCCCACAAGCAATGTATGAATCCTCAACAATCATTGTTTCATGATAAAAACAGAAAATTAAGTGAACATATACGTATGAGATTCTGAGACCCCAGCCATCTTCCTCTAGGATTCCAGAATTCCTGTGCCAGGACTTCTGCCCTCCAGGCAGGATACTGGAAGCATTTTCTCTGGAGGATCTAAAAAGGATCCGAGGCGGATGATGTAACATTAAGGATTCTTCAATAAAATGGCCCAGTCAGGTCACCTTTGGTGAAACTCACCGTCCACCCAAGCATCTGCCATCCCAGTGAGGTTTTAGTCTCTCACTCCATGTCAAGAGACAAAGATCACAAAAATCAGAAGAAAGCCTCTAACATGAAAGGCAGACAGCAGTCAAATAGCAAAAGGCAACTTGGAAATGAGAAGGAAACTTAAATATCCTTTTCCTTAATAATCTCAGAGATAGAAAATATTGCAACCACAGAAAGAGAACAGCAGACTGAATGGGGGTGTGTGTGTGACAGGGGCTAGAAGCCACCAAATTTGGCCAAGGCAAGGCTGTTCATGCCGCCAATGAGGCAACTTTCCATATTGTCCACGCAGTGCCCTACAGCCTTGACATATGCCTCCAGCACCAAAGGGAGCCTTCTAGGACTCCCTTCCATCACAGAGGGGCTGAGAGTCATTTCTGAGCCCGTCAAAATATGTTCTATACTGTGCAATGTTTTCTAATAGGAAAGCCCTTCTTACAAATGAGTCAGAAAACTATTTTGAGACAGGATCATCTATCATTTCTATTTCTCCTCTCCCGATTCTGTGTTCAAGCATGTAACACAGCTGGTCTGTGAACATCACCTGAGGAAAGTGTGTGTGTGTGTGTGTGTGTACACGTATAAGGGATAATTCCCGCACAGAAAAGAAATAACTTAGAAGAGACTTTTGCAGATGTGATTAGTTAATTTAAGATGAGGTCATCCTGGATTCACATGGGCCATAATCCAAGACTAGCATCCTTCTAAGACAAGAAATTAGAGACAAAGTCGAGACACATAAAGAGGGAAGACAGCCATGCTAAAGACAAAGGCAGAAATTGGAGCCATGTAGCTGCAAGCCGGGGAACAGTTGTCACCAGCAGCCACCAGAAGCTGAAAGAGGCAAAGACGGAGCCTCCCTAAGAGCTTCAGAGAACGTGGCCCTGCCGACCTCTGATTTTAGACCTCTAGCTTCCTTACCTGCCAGAGAATAATTTCTGTTGTTTTGAGCCAGCCAGTTGGTGGTATTTGTTCAAGCTGCCCTCAGAAACTAATGCACGGTGATCCTTGCACATACCCAGTTACCTTGGCCGGAAGTCTGACAGAGGTAGGGACCAAAGGCTGGGCAAGAGAAGGGGAGAAGGAGGGGAGAGAAAAGCAGAGAAGAGCTGTGCCCTTTTATTAGGTTTTCCAAAAAGTAACAGAGCTAAAAGAATTTGATGGAGGGACAGATAGATAGATGATATGGGCTGATTTACTATAAGGAATTGCCTCAAACAATTACAGAGGCTGACAAGTCTCAAGATCTGCAGCTGGTAAGCTGGAGGCCCAGGAGAGCTGTGGGGTTAATTCCAAATGCTGATCGACTAAAGACCCAGAAGAGCCAACATTTCAGTTCAAGCCCAAAGGTGGGAAGAAAACTGGTGAACCAGTTTGAAGGCAGTCAGACAGGAGGAGTCCACCTTACTCCCAGAAGGGTCTGCTTTTTCTTCTACTCAGGCCTTCACTGATGGGATGGCGGGGGGCTCTCATCCACATGAGGAAGGGCATCCTGCTTTCCTCGGCCTGCCAACTCCAATGTTAGTCTCTCCAGAAACATCCTCACTTACATACACAGAATAATGTTGGACCAAATGTCTGGGCACTCCGTGGCCCAGTCAAGGTGACATAAAGTAACCATCGCAGTCCTATTTCCTGGCAGGACTGGAGGTAGCAAGTGTCCGGGGAGCAAAGTCCAGTGGTGAATGACGCAGGTCCACAGGACCTACACTCAAGTGTGGCCGGGAAGGCACAGAAAACTGTCACCCCGAGGGGACCGCCTGGATCTGATCTGTATGGTTTAGCCATAACCGGAGCAAACCAAGGACATGCTAAACAAGGTCATTCCACTTCTCTTGCGCAAAACTTTGGACATGCATGAACCCCCAAAACCTTGACCTGTAGCTAAATGAAGTTAAGTGTCTCACAAGCCCAGCAAATGAGAGCTGAAATCGATCAGTCAGTTCCTAGAATAAAGAGAGATGAGATCTCACACACATGTCTTCCTTACCTTTGGGATTTATACTCTCTGTAAAGCAACCTATGGCAAAATAAGATGGCATGGGACAATCCAAAAAACCTCAAGGGACTATATGTTGGCTAACTGAACATTAAAAAAAAAAAAAGGATGATCAAAAAACGCTTGAGAGAATTTCAAGGCCCTGTCACGTAGAACCTGTTTTAGTGAATATTAGACTAGAAATGGACACTTGGCGTTCAAGTCCTGTACCACCCACACCTCTGCTTACACACAGGGCTACTGCAAGCATCTCTAGGACTGCTGTCTGACACTTAAGGGGAGGAATTTCCTGGGCTCTGTGAAGGCTTCTGCTTGCCATTGCCAAGACCACCTAAGAAGTCAGTCCTGTAGACAACAGGGAGGAAAGCTCTTGGGACAGGGCACATATGGTACTACAACACCCAAGTGCACCAAACTCACTATATATGAAACCTCTTTGTCATGATTTTCCAGGAAATCAACTTCTCCCAGTTGTAAAATGTAGAAAAATGTTAAATCACAGCTGCATAATGGAATGACTAGAGAATGCGGACACGTAAATATGCTGAGGCCAGTGGGTGAGGACCTAAGCCTCAGTTACTGCTACACTGATTATGTCATGGAGAGCCTCACCAGAACTAAAAAGCATGAGGGTGTGGTGCCTTTTAGGAACTCTGAAGGCAGGAAGGAAGCTTTTAGTGAGAGGCTGCTTTTCTGGATAATTTTCTTCCCTGGCAGTGGTGTGAGGACCCTGGAAAACTATATACGTTGGCGTCGGAAAGGCTAGGGTTTGAATTCCAATGCTGCCACTTACTGGGATGTTAGGCAAATTACTTAACCTCTTGGTTCTTAAATATAATAAGATTTTTTGCCTGCATCTTCCTCTTCAACTTGATTCAGAACTTACATTACTAAATATGACTTTATATCCTGGCAAGAGAAAGCCACTTTGGGGGGCATTTTCTTTCTTTCTTTTTTAATATTTTTTATTGTTATGTTAATCACCATACATTACATCATTAGTTTTTGATGTAGTGTTCCATGATTCATTGTTTGTGCATAACACCCAGTGCTCCACGCAGAACGTGCCCTCCTCAATACCCATCACCAGGCTAACCCATCCCCCCACCCCCTCCCCTCTAGAACCCTCAGTTTGTTTTTCAGAGTCCATTGTCTCTCATGGTTCATCTCCCCCTCCGACTTACTCCCCTTCATTCTTCCCCTCCTGCTATCTTCTTCTTTTTTTTTTTCTTAACATATATTGCATTATTTGTTTCAGAAGTACAGATCCGTGATTCATCAGTCTTGTACAATTCACCGTGCTCACCATAGCACATACCCTCCCCAATGTCTATCACCCAGCCACCCAATCCCTCCCACCCCCCATCACTCCAGCAACCCTCACTTTGTTTCCTGAGATTAAGAATTCCTCATATCAGTGAGGTCATATGATACATGTCTTTCTCTGATTGACTTATTTCACTGAGCATAACACCCTCCAGTTCCATCCACGTCATTGCAAATGGCAAGATCTCATTCCTTTTGATGGCTGCATAATATTCCATTATGTATATATACCACTTCTTCTTTATCCATTCATCTGTCGATGGGCATCTTGGCTCTTTCCACAGTTTGGCTATTGTGGACATTGCTGCTATAAACATTGGGGTGCATGAACCCCTTCGGATCCCTACATTTGTATCTTTGGGGTAAATACACAGTAGTGCAATTGCTGGATCAGATGGTAGCCCTATTTTCAACTGTTTGAGGAACCTCCATACTGTTTTCCAGAGGGGCTGCACCAGCTTGCATTCCCACCAACAGTGTAGGAGGGTTCCCCTTTCTCCACATCCCCGCCAACATCTGTCGTTTCCTGACTTGTTAATTTTAGCCATTCTGACGGGTGTGAGGTGGTATCTCATTGAGGTTTTGATTTGGATTTCCCTGATGCCAAGCGACGTTGAGCACTTTTTCATGTGTCTGTTGGCCCTTTGGATGTCTTCTTTGGAAAAATGTCTGTTCATGTCTTCTGCCTGTTTCTTGATTCAGAAATCCCCCGTGGGATGATTTGTTCTTTGGGTGTTGAGTTTGATAAGTTCTTTATAGATTTTGGGTACTAGCCCTTTATCTGATATGTCATTTGCAAATATCTTCTCCCATTCTGTCGGTTGTCTTTTGGTTTTGTGGACTGTTTCTTTTGCTGTGCAAAAGCTTTTTATCTTGATGAAATCCCAATAGTTCATTTTTGCCCTGGCTTCCCTTGCCTTTGGCGATGTTTCTAGGAAGAAGTTGCTGCGCTGAGGTCGAAGAGGTTGCTGCCTGTGTTCTCCTTTAGGATTTTGATGGACTCCTGTCTCACGTTTAGGTCTTTCAACCATTTGGAGTCTATTTTTGTGTGTGGTGTAAGGAAATGGTCTGGTTTCATTCGTCTGCGTGTGGCTGTCCAATTTTCCCAACACCATTTGTTGAAGAGACTGTCTTTTTTCCATTGGACATTCCTTCCTGCTTTGTCGAAGATGAGTTGACCATAGAGTTGAGGGTCCATTTCTGGGCTCTCTATTCTGTTCCATTGATCTATGTGTCTGTTTTTGTGCCAGTACCATACTGTCTTGATGATGACAGCTTTGTAATAGAGCTGGAAGTCCGGAATTGTGATGCCGCCAGCTTTGCTTTTCTTTTTCAAGATTCCTCTGGCTATTCGGGGTCTCTTCTGGTTCCATACAAATTTTAGGATTATTTGTTCCATTTCTTTGAAAAAGGTGGATGGCATTTTGATGGGGATTGCATTGAATGTGTACATTGCTCTAGGTAGCACTGACATCTTCACAATGTTTGTTCTTCCAGTCCATGAGCATGGAAAGTTTTTCCATTTCTTTGTGTCTTCTTCAATTTCTTTCATGAGTATTTTATAGTTTTCTGAGTGCAGATCCTTTGCCTCTTTGGTTAAATTTATTCCTAGGTATCTTATGGTTTTGGGTGCAGTTGTAAATGGGATCGACGCCTTGATTTGTCTCTCTTCTGTCTTGTTGTTGGTGTATAGGAATGCCACTGATTTCTGTGCATTGATTTTATATCCTGCTACTTTACTGAATTCCTGTATGAGTTCTAGCAGTTTTGGGGTGGAGTCCTTTGGGTTTTCCACATACAGTATCATATCATCTGCAAAGAGTGAGAGTTTGACTTCCTCTTTGCCGATTTGGATGCCTTTGATTTCTTTTTGTTGTCTGATTGCTGTGGCTAGGACTTCTATTACTGTGTTGAATAGCAGTGGTGAGAGTGGACATCCCTGCCGTGTTCCTGACCTTAGGGGAAAAGCTCTCAGCTTTTCCCCATTGAGAATGATATTCGCTGTAGGTTTTTCATAGATGGCTTTTATGATATTGAGGTGTGTACCCTCTCTCCCTATACTCTGAAGAGTTTTGATCAAGAAAGGATGCTGTACTTTGTCAAATGCTTTTTCTGCACCTATTGAGAGGATCATAGGATTCTTGTTCTTTCCTTTGTTAATGTATTGTATCACGTTGACTGATTTGCGGATGTTGAACCAGCCTTGCAGCCCAGGGATAAATCCCACTTGGTCATGGTGAATAATCCTTTTAATGTACCGTTGGATCCTATTGGCTAGTACTTTGGTGAGAATTTTTGCATCCATGTTCATCAAGGATATTGGTCTGTAATTCTCCTTTTTGATGGGGTCTTTGTCTGGTTTGGGGATCAAGGTAATGGTGGCCTCATAAAATGAGTTTGGAAGTTTTCCTTCCATTTCTATTTTTTGGAACCGTTTCAGGAGAATAGGTATTAATTCTTCTTTAAATGTCTGATAGAATTCCCCTGGGAAGCCATCTGGCCCTGGGCTTTTGTTTGTTGGGAGATTTTTGATGACTGCTTCAATTTCCTTAGTGGTTATAGGTCTGTTCAGGTTCTCCATTTCTTCCTGGTTCAATTTTGGTAGCTGATACATCTCTAGGAATGCACCCATTTCTTCCAGGTTATCTAATTTGCTGGCACAGAGTTGCTCATAACATGTTCTTATAATTGTTTGTATGTCTTTGGTGTTGGTTGTGATCTCTCCTCTTTCATTCATTATTTTGTGGATTTGGGTCATTTCTCTTTTCTTTTGGATAAGTCTGGCCAGGGGTTTATCAATCTTGTTAATTCTTTCAAAGACCCAGCTCCTAGTTTTGTTGATCTGTTCTACTGTTCTTTTGGTTTCTAGTTCATTGATTTCTGCTCTGATCTTTATTATTTCTCTTCTCCTGCTGGGTTTAGGCTTTATTTGCTGTTCTTTCTCCTGCTCCTTTAGGTGTAGGGTTAGGTTGTGTATTTGAGACCTTTCTTGTTTCTTGAGAAAGGCTTGTATTGCTATATACTTTCCTCTCAGGACTGCCTTTGCTGTATCCCAAAGATTTTGGACAGTTGTGTTTTCATTTTCATTGGTCTCCATGAATTTTTTTAATTCTTCTTTAATTTCCTGGTTGACCCATTCATTCTTTAGTAGGATGCTCTTTAGGCTCCATGTATTTGAGTCCTTTCTGACTTTCCTCTTGTGATTGAGTTCTAGGTTCAAAGCATTGTGGTCCGAAAATAGGCAGGGAATAATCCCAATCTTTTGGTACCAGTTGAGACCTGATTTGTGACCTAGGATGTGATCAGTTCTGGAGAATGTTCCATGGGCACTAGAGAAGCATGTGTACTCTGTTGCTTTGGGATGGAATGTTCTGAATAGGTCTGTAAAGTCCATTTGGTCCAGTGTGTCATTTAAAGTGTTTATTTCCTTGTTGATCCTTTGCTTAGATGATCTGTCCATTTCAGTCAGGGGGGTGTTAAAGTCCCCACTATTATTGTATTGTTGTCAATGTGTTTCTTTGCTTTTGTTATTAATTGCCTTATATAATTGGCTGCTCCCACATTAGGGGCATAGATATTTACAATTGTTTATCTTCTTGTTGGATAGATCCTTTAAGTAGGATATAGTGTCCTTCTTCATCTCTTATTACAGTCTTTGTTTTAAAATCTAATTTGTCTGATATAAGGATTGCCACCCCAGCTTTCTTTTGGTGTCCATTAGCATGGTAAATGGTTTTCCACCCCCTCACTTTCAATGTGGGGCTGTCTTTGGGTCTAAAATGAGTCTCTTGCAGACAGCATATTGATGGGTCTCGTTTTTTTAATCCAATCTCATAGCCTGTGTCTTTTAATTGGGGCATTGAGCCCATTTACATTCAGGGTAACTATTGAAAGGTATGATTTTAGTGTCATTGTATTGCCTGTAAGGTGACAGCTACTGCATATTGTCTGTGTTCCTTTCTGATCTATGCTGTTTTTAGGCTCTCTTTTTGCTTAGAGGACCCCTTTCAATATTTCTTGTAGGGCTGGTTTTGTGTTTGCAAATTCCTTTAGTTTTTGTTTGTCCTGGAAGCTTTTGATCTCTCCTATTTTCAATGACAGCCTAGCTGGATATAGTATTCTTGGCTGCATATTTTTCTCGTTTAGTGCTCTGAAGATATCACGCCAGTCCTTTCTGGCCTGCCAGGTGTCTGTGGATAGGTCTGTTGCCAATCTAATGTTTCGACCATTGTAGGTTACATATCTCTTCTCCCGAGCTGCTTTCAGGATTTTCTCTTTGTCTCTGAGACTCATAAGTTTTACTATTAGGTGTTGGGGTGTTGACCTATTTTTATTGATTTTGAGAGGGGTTCTCTGTGCCTCCTGGATTTTGATGCCTGTTTCCTTCCCCACATTAGGGAAGTTCTCTGCTATAATTTGCTCCAATATACCTTCTGCCCCTCTCTCTCTTTCTTCTTCTTCTGGGATCCCAATTATACTAATGTTGTTTCCTTTATGGTATCGCTTATCTCTCGAATTCTGCCCTCGTGATCCAGTAGTTGTTTAGGTCTCTTTTTATCAGCCTCTTTATTTTCCATCATTTGGTCTTCTATATCGCTGATTCTCTCTTCTGCCTCATTTATCCTAGCAGTTAGTGCCCCCATTTTTGATTGCACCTCATTAATAGCCTTTTTGATTTCGACTTGGTTAGGTTTTAGTTCTTTTATTTCTCCAGAAAGGGTTTCTCTATTAACTTCCACACTTTTTTCAAGCCCAGCTAGTATCTTTAAAGTCATGATTCTGAACTCTAGGTCCGACATCGTACTAATGTCCGTATTGAGTAGGTCCCTGGCAGACGGTACTACCTCTTGTTCTTTTTGCTGAAGTGATTTTTTTCATCTTGTCATTTTGTCCAGAGGAGAACAGATGAATGAGAGAACAGAATGCTAACAGGTTAACAACGTCTCCAGCAAATATAGTCTATACAAATCAGAAAAGACCTGAAACCAGGGGACAAGAAAGGGAAAGAAAGAAGAGAAAAAAAAAAAGGAAAAAGAAAAAGATAAAAACAGACAAAAACAGGACAAAACAAAACAAAAAAAACAGAATATGATCAAATATGATCAGGCTAGTGCATAGATCAGCGCCACACACTAGCTTTTGGGCATATTTTGGTGTGGTAGAAGAAAGTGCCTGCTAAAATTTTAAAGGAAGAAAGACTTATATATGTATAAAATAAGGGTTGATACAATGAAGGGATGGCAGATGACTGTAAAAATGAAAATTATAAAAGATTTTATAAAAGGACTTGATAAGATAAGAAGTTGTTTTTAAAAAGAAAGAAGAAGATTTAAAAAGAAAAAGAAAAAAGAAAAAAAAGGGAGAGAATGTGATCAGGCAGGAGACTAGAACAAAGCCATACACTAGTGATTTAGGGTATATTTTGATCTGTTAGAAGAAATTGTATCTCAAAATTTTAAAGAGAGAACAACTTATATATATGTGCCAAAAATAAGGGTAACTACTATGAAGGGATAAAAATATGACTCTAAAAATCAAAAATAAAAAAGGTTTTTTTTTAAAAAGGGATTGATAAGATGTTGGTTGAAAAAGGGAAAAAGAAAAATTTAAAAAAAACAGTTAAAAAAATTAACTTTAAAAAACTAATGAATTATGGTAAAAAAGCCATGAATTCTATGTGCAGTATTCCCCTAGCGCTGGAGTTCTCCCGTTCTCCTTGATCGGTAAACTTGGTCTTGGCTTGCTGTTCGTGCTGATCTTCTGGGGGAGGGGCCTGTTGCCGTGGTTCTCAAATGTCTTTGCTGGAGGCGGAATTGCCCCGCCCTTGTCGGTCCAGGCTAAGCAAGCTGCTCGGGTTTGCTCTCGGGAGCTTTTGTTCCCTGCAAGCTCTCGGTACAGCTTTGGAGGACCAGGGTGAAAATGGTGGCCTCCCAATGTCCGCCCAGAAGAGCTGAGAACTGGGGGCCCCGCTCCTCAGTGCGCCCCCAGAGAAAAGCAGTCACTCCCATGTCCCTGGTCTCCGGCCGCACTCCGTGCTCACCCAGCCTGTGACCGAGCGTTTCTATCTCTGGCACCCGACCCCGTGTGGAGTCTCCAAACCCAGCAGATCCCTGCGGTGCGCTCCCGCGCCGCTCCTCCCGGGGGAGGAAGGGGAGTCTCCCCAGCTCTGCTGCTTGTTGGGTCCCTGCTGGAGGAGCAGTGGCCCGACTGGGCCGCGGATCACAGTTTATGGCCACCCCGAGCTGAGAGCCCGCGCCTCGGCTCCGTCTCTGCAGCCGGCTTCCCCGCTCCGATCCCTGGGAGCTCTGCCGCACTCAGGCACCCCCGGTCTTTCTGTGACCCCGAGGGTCCTGAGACCACCCTGTCCCGCGAGGGTTCCACCCCCCTCTTAGCCACTGGAGCCACGTCCCTCCGCAGAGCCGACTTCTAAAAGGTCCGATTTTGTGCTCCGCGGCTCTAGCACTTGCCAGAAGCGGCCGACGGAGGCCCTCTCCCCCGCCGTCTATCCTCCCGAATATCGCCTCGGATTCACTTCTCCGCACGTCCTACCTTCCAGTAAGTGGTCGCTTCTCTGTTCAGAGAGTTGTCGCTACTCTCCTCTTCGATCTCCTGTTGAGTTCGTAGGTGTTCAGAATGGTTTGATCCCTATTCAGCTGAATGCTTGAGAGCAGACGAAATCCAGGTCTCCTACTCCTCCGCCATCTTGCTCCGCCCCCCGGGGGGCATTTTCCTAAAAGGACATAGCTTTCCAGCTAATCAACAATTACTGAACAACCATTGTTTCAACAGCAAATAGCTCTTTAGAAAGAATTATTATTATTATAAGATTTTATTTATTTATTAGAGAGAGGGAGAGAGAATGCGCACGAGAAGGGGGAGAGGCAGAGGGAGAGCAAGAAGGAGAAGCCGACTCCCCACTGAGCAGGGAGCCCAGTAGGGACTCGATCCCAGCACCCTGGGATCATGACCTGAGCCGAAGTCAGATGCTCAACCAACTGAGCCACCAGGTGCCCCTCTTTAGAAAGAATTATTAATGAAGCAATTACTTAATAAGCTAATGAATGGATAAATAAAAGAGAAGGATATGGACCGATGAGAGAAAGGATAGGAAAGAAAGCATAAAGAAGCATTTAGTGCCTCTCAAGCGAGATTGTTGAATGCAGAGGATCAACTGCCTATGGCTTCCGAGGCCATAAATTGTGGTCACTTCTAATATTGAAAAGCCATTGCAAATATGGTTCTCTGTCACTGCATTGGCTGGGGTTACCTGGGGAAATCACATTTCTGCAGTACAAGTGAAAGCAACGAGTGAGACTGATAAGGGACTAATGAATGGCAGGCTCTTAGCCAATCAGCTGGGCGGGTAGAAGATCCAACTTTTTAGAACAAGCCCCCTTGGCCTTTAGCGGCTACCTGATAGGGCCACCTGCAGGCCATAAAGCATAGCTTGTGACTGCTCAGGGTTAGGAGAATCTTTGATGCTGACTCCTCATGATACGGAAGAGAAGGTCCCCGTGATATCACCAAGTCATCACTCACGTCCAGGCACACATATGAGGCTCATTTATTCTCTGACTTAGGGAAGATCAGCCAGAAATCTCAGAAAGCATCTGATCTGGCCTTTTTGTGTTATAGATGAGGAACTGAAGGTCTGAATTAAGATGGTGATTTTTCTCAAGGTGATTCAGAAGACTGACTTGTATTTTCTCATTTTGTTGTTGACAGGTTGGATCCAGCTTCAACCAAACCACTATCCATAAGCGTCAGTGCTCATATGGCCAGGGGGAGACAACACTGTGGATGTTCAGGATGGAAACGTCAAAGGTAGGTGGAGCCCTAGGTACCTCTTGGCTTCCTTATTTAGTCCTAGTGCTTTGAGGAAGGATATCTATTGAGAGTCTTCAACACCTTGTTTCTCACTCCCTAAACTCAGATAAACAGGAAAATAATAAAGACCTAGTTGTTTAGTATTTATCAAGAGTTTTCACATACATTGTGGGTGTGGGTCTTCGTATGGACACTGTGGAGTCTGTAGGACACGGAGATTTCCATTTTACAGACAAATGAAGTTCTAGGAAGGCCTTGGTAAGAGATCATTTTCAGACTCAGATGAATCATCTGCTCGAATCCCTTCCTTTCTTGAGGAAATCCACAGAGACCAAGGAGCAATCTGAAGATCTCTCCTTTTTCCCCCTCATTTTCTTATACTTAACCTAGAACTAGGCAGTTCCCTGTTTTCTTTCTGTTATTGTAGAACATACAGCATCTCCCAAACAAAAGGCACACCCCAAGATCATACTGCTTTGTACATCACACACACTTTTGACTGCCACTGGCTACTGTAAATCCTTTCTTCGATAAGAGAGGATTAACAAAATAAAAAAAAAAAAAGGTAACCCAGGGTGCCTGGTGGCTCAGTTGGTTAAGCATCTGACTTCGGCTCAGGTCATGATCTCGGGGTCCTGGGATCGAATCCCCCATCGGGCTCCTTGCTTGGCAGGGAGTCTGCTTCTCCTCTGACCCTCCCTCTCCACCGCTTTTTGCTCTCTCTCTCAAATAAATAAATAAATAAAATCTGTAAAAAAAAATAGGTAACCTGATATAAAAATAATCTCCTTCTATTTTTGTTTCTGTCACATTCAGTCTTTCGCAGAAAAATACCTGTAATTAAGTGGTGCTGAAAAAGGGGGGGGGGGGCACTGGATTGCAATTTACCACCACTACTACTATTTCTAACTCCTATTAATATAGCATTTTAAGTGAACATTCCTTTTTTTTTTTCTATTACTCCCATTTCATAGATGAGGAAATTGAGCTTTAATGAGTTTAGGTGAATTGGATTTCCCGTGTATCTCTATCAGCACTTTGCAAGGTGCTCCAGAAGTATTTGCTGAATTGAAGAGCATTCACTTCTATATCTCTTTTTGCACTTAATATTCAAATTAATGGCTGAGCCGGGTTTTTTTTCCCCCTCAGAAGTGCACACCATGGGAAAGTGCCTCTGGGAATGCAAATAGCCCATTCAATGTATTAGGCAACTATAAACAAATGGAGATTTGCACAGATGTAATTAAGAATAGAAAATACAAACCTATGTGCAGAACCATGATTTACAGTCAAATTCACCTGCCTTGAAAGCTCATATTAGATTGCTCCTCGTTTGATTACCAAGCTGGTGTTTCAATGCAAAGCATATGCTTGTGGGCCCCCAGGTTTGCTGGGCTTATGAATTAGCTAATAACTTTGAAAAGAACCTCTTAAGGAAGGATTGGTTTAGGCCTCACCAATGCAAACGTGGGCAAGTGAAAATATATGCATCTTGATGGGCTCTTTCTGTATGGAGGACAAATGTGTAAAAATATGTTTACCAGAAAAAGTTTCTGGTTTTGACTGTTTGCCAAATGTTACACAAGTAATTAGTGATGTTGTTAAATGCTCAGCAGCTCTTCCAAGGCTTCTTTTCTGTCATCAGATATGTTCGTCCTCCAGGATATGGGCACATATAATGTTTTAGAGTATTCACGGAACATAGCTTCTGGCTTGACTTACGACGTGGGCTGCCAATGTCCCGTCCCTCTCATTTATCCTTTTCAGGTTCTGTCTCCTATCTGAGAACCTGAGGAAGAGATGAACGAGGTTTTTTGGTTTTTGGTTTTTTTTTTTTTTTTTGGTCAGAATTCTAACTTAACTTTTCCAAATTGTAAGTAAAATATCCAAAAGCAGTTTTGTCCACACTCTCATCTCCATCATGCATCCTCCTCCCTCTAAGGATATTTGGAGGGTAAAATTTTGAATATGAAGCCAGAAAGCAAAAATTTGAGGGCTGGAAGACCAGAACTTGGCTTTATCCCCCGCCTTATTCCCTGCACCACCCTCCACAACTTCTTGAAAAGCTGAAATGACCTAAAAGAAAGTCTCTTCAGCTCCACTTTGTAGACTCAGTGGATATTGTTAATATGTATAAATTATTATCCCAACAGTAAGCTTGGGTCTTACCACCATGCAAACTCAGAATGTCTGTCATTAATTTTTGGTGACTTGAATGAAATGCAGCCCCTTTAGGATATTGCTAAAGTAAAAGCCACCTCCTCTAACCGCAGACCCACAATGGTCAGTGGTAACGTAGGATGGTGCATTAGTCGGTTTGTCCAACTGGAGGTCCACCCCAGGGTCTTTCCACTACGAGGGAGCCTGGCCATGACTCCTAGGAGTAAGCTTGAAGAATATGTTGTGTTGGAGCCAAATGGAAAACCTGTGTATGATAGATCTATACCCGAAAAAAAAATTATGTCAGGGAGGAAGAATCCTGCTCAAGGCCAAACACCAACCATGAGACAGGATGGTAAGTCAAAAATGGGCACAGTTGTGATGTACTGATGGAGGTAAAAGTCCAAAACAATGGAAGAGTATGTCAGAGGAGAAGAAAGCAAGAATAAGGAACTACCAAAATGGAAGGCAGTCCGGACATGTCCCAGAGCAGAGCACCGTGGCAGAGCAAAGAGAGGTACAGCACATCAGATGCCTTCTGAAGAGCAGTGAGAGCTCCCCATCTTACACATCTAGAACCTGAGTTGGTGCAAGGAAGTCAGCTGCACCACCCAAAATCTACCCAATTGACCAAAGGTCCCACAAAGAGTGATTCAGACCTCATATTCTCACTGAGCAGGTTCCAAAGTCCTGATTCTAGCTGGAGAAACATTCCATGGACCCCCCCCTCAATACTGCCCACCTCTAATAAGACCTGGGAAACTCATGAGACACAGAATCACCCAAGAAAAGAGAAAAGGAGAAAAACAAAGGGGGCTGGATAACATACAAGATGAGACACCTACCATCAGAAAATAAATATATCCCACGTACTGATGGAAATTTAAAAAAAAATGTGTGATCCAAGAGAAAACTCTTCCTATCAGAATCTAGAAAAAAAATAGCCATGCAAATAAAGGCCCATTATTTCCCCCTCTGCACTGAATAGCTGGCTTGGAGTTTTAACACGGGAGGAAAAGCCAGATGGCGGCAGACGGCCTTATTATAGAAAGTCCACTTGTACTGAAGTTTCCTCAGTGCGCTTTATCACGCTGAGGTTTTGTTTTGTTTCCTTCTTAAGTGTAGGGCAGGCAAGCACCAAAATTTGTATAAAGTCTGAAACCTTTTCATGAAAACGTTCTCCTCAATACCACCAATATATGATATACGATACCACCACAGGAAAACTAGTGTTGCTACAGACCTTAATCATAATTATGAAAATTTTTAATTTAAATGTAGGTCTGAACACACAAAATACAGTGCATGGCCATCTGTTAGTTTTCCATCTGGGCTCATTTGCAAAATACATTCTGTTTCGCTCCCCCCTCCCCCCTCTATTTATAATCTTCCCTGGAAAACAAATATGCCTAATCTATGGCATGCCAGAGCTGAAGTTAGCTATTTACAAGGGGCTTTTAATAGACATGGCTACAGTTGAAAGCAGTAACAGAAACTTCAAGGTTTTTTCTTGTTGTTGTTGTTGTTTTGTGTGTGTGTGTGTGTGTGTGTGTGTGAGACACCTCCTCAGATTTTGTCAGATTTCTCCTTTGAGAGTGCCCCATCCCCATGTCAAGATGGCTTTACAGGTTATGTGTAAAGAATAATGAAAAATGGAATATTGCTCTACTTATCCCTTGGTATCATGCTCAGAATAATATCTAAAACTTTAGAGCTTTCGTATCAGCATTTTTCATAGTAGCCAGAATGTAGAAATACAAATGTCTATCAACAGATGAATGGATAAACAAAAGGCAGTATACCCATAAACAGAATATTATTCAGCCATAAAAATGAAGGACTGATACATGCGACATTGTGGCTAAACCTTGAAAACATTAGGTTAAATGAAAGGAGCCAGGCACAAAAGACCCCATGATGCCTGATCTTGTTTATATGAAATGTTCCAAATAGGCAGATATGTAGGGACAGAAAGCAGATGAGCAGTTAGTTGCCTGGGGCTGGAAGGTGAGGTTGGAGAATGTGCGGAGCGACTGCTAACAGATCCCTTGTAGGGCTGATAAAAGTGTTCCAAAGTTGGATGTAAATGGTCGCACAATTCTTTGAATTTACTTAAAAAAACTGGACTGTACAATTTAAATAGGTAAACTTCCTGATGTATCTGAATTATATCTCAATAAAGGTATTTAGAAAAAAAACCGTAGAACTAGACAGAGATGTGGAAATTGCTTAGTCACATTTAAAGAAGGAACAGTGAGGTTTCGGGGGGTGAAAATGACTATGGCCCAGCTGGTTAGTGCTCAGGTTTCGAGGCGGCCATTCAAGGGTTCTCCCTGATCTGTAATGCTGAGCGATGACACTAATAAATTCAGCTTGGGACATGAACAGAGTGGGCTGGAGGAGGAGAGATTCAAATGGGAAGACTAACTAGAAAAATACTGCAGTGAAACAAAATAGAGGCAAGAAGGGCCTTCAAAATGCCAGCCGGAGTAAGGACAGGGCAGTCCATGCGGCTGCAGGGGATCTCTCGGAAGTAAATGCTCTGTGACTTTGCATCTGATGGCTGATGAGGGCAAGAGTCCTGGATGAGTCCGGCAGCTGTGATCAAGAAGCCTGGAGAAAGCAGAAAGTGGAGAAGTAAGAGCAGTCTAACTCTTACCATGAGTTTGAGTTATCCAGAGAACACAGCGTACAGACACCAAACAGGAAAGTGGCATGGCATTGCTCAAACGCTGTCCGAGAGCCTAGGGCCAGTGGTAAAGGAGGGGGCCATCTGCTGAGCACACGCAGATGCCCAGGAACCAGGACAGAGCAGAGACTGGGGATGGCACACAGGGGCTTCCAAATATAAAGGTGCAGAGGAAACAAAGGAAAGGGGAAGGGGAGGCCAAAGAAAGACCCCAAAATAAAGGTGGAAAATCAGGGCAGGTCAGCAGAAAACAAGGCACCAGATCTAATTTAAGCCAGCCGCAGGCTCTAGGATGGATTTTGGAATTTATCATTTGAGGAGTCATCCTTTGGGGGGGCTTTTTGTTGACTTAGGCAGCTAGTGGGAAATAAATTCAGGAACTTGAATCAAACAAAAGCTCTGAGTCTGGAGATAGGAAGGATGAGGAAAAATCTATAAGAATTAAACTGATGAGATGAGAAAAAGTGGTGAATAGCATTAAAATACGGACGAAGGCAGCTGGAAAATTTGAGAACGAGGCTATCATGACAAACTGTGTTGTAAAAAGGAAACTATAGTTCCCAGAAGATCAACTGTCACAAGGAGCATGACAGTAAGCTTTTTCCGCATTTCTGCCATAGTGGAGTGGGGGGGGGGGGGCACAGGTACTAAACGGGGCCTTGGGAGAGGAGCACACTTCTCCCACATTTAGGAGTTTAACCAAATTCTGCGCTTCCCCTTCGGAGAAGGTGGGGTTGACAGTAAGGGCAAACCGAGGCTTCTGAAAATAAAATCCAGTTGCAAAGACTCCCATTAGGAAGCCAGAAAACCAGGAGGCACAGGAGGGGCCACCCCTTGGACACTGTTATCTCAAAAAAAAAAAAAATGTATTGAGCATTTGTTTCCTTACCAGGATGAAGGGCAGGTCCTAGGAATTCAGAGAAAAGAAAGATGTCTTGACTTGCCCTTAAGGAGATCACAGGTAAGTCACAGGCAGGCTGACCAACTGTTTCCAAACCACGAGCTCAGTGCTAGGAGAGAGGCCTGGGTATGCAGAGAAAGGCATGCCCTACCCTCCAAGGAACTGGCAGAGTAGGGTGGAGGAGGGTTTTCACAGCAGAGGTCACAACTGGACTGAATCTGGAGGGATAAACAGTACTTCTACAGGCGGACTGCAGGTGGACTGGGCATGGGGACAGCCAAGGGCCTGTGGTGTGCGTGGCCAGCTAGGGCCTCAGTGCTGGTGGTCATGAGAAGTTGGAGAGGCATCTGCAGGGACCAGAGCATGGGGTGTCATTCTGCATCCTGCCTGACTCTGTTTCAGTATCCCCACAAGCAGACCCTGAGAGAAGTACGGGGTGGAGGTAATTTATGAAGCACAGAGGAGAAAACAGAAGGAATGGAAGACAGTGGCGGCTGAGTGAACCAGTGGGTTACCGATATGGGCGCCTGGGGCTCCATCCCACCGGAGTCTCCCGGGAAGGCAAAGAGGCCCAGACTTCAGAATCACGAAGGTGAGGGCAGGGGGTGGACATTTCTCCAATTCCTATCTCCTGGGGGTTGAGGATTACTCTGGGTGTGTTCAGCCTACACACACACACACACACACACACACACCCCAACATTTTCAGAATGAACCTGCTCCCTGCTTGCCTCCTAACACCCTTCCTCGTCTCAGGCAGAGAAGCAGAGAGAACAGAACTTGAAGCAGGAAGCTGCCTGTGTGTAAGAAGCTGTCTCCCCCAAATGCGGGTGAACTCAGGGGGCCACGAGCAGAACATCAATGGTGTCTGCTAAGCAACTCAAAGCAGGCCACGTGTCCCCTCCTTCCAACCATATCTAGCTCACGTCCAGGCCACAGCTTTGCCCAGGACCCTCACTCTTCCTCAGCCCTAAATTTCTGACACCCTTCCAGTCCTCCTCAGTCAGAACCCCTCCCTCTGCTGTGAACACACAAAATGTGAGTCAATGGCAGCACACGTACCATACATACACCAGCTTTTGTCTTTGTCGTCTCTGAACATCTCATCCCACTTAAATTGCTGGTGTCTTTGCATTCCCCACAGGGCCCCAGACACATTAGCACTGACTGATTGCTCAGGCAAAGGAGAGTATTTTATGAGCTTTTAGGAAACCACGCCCTTCCAGTAATTCGGCCAATCCAGTGCCACCTCAAAAAGCATATTCTTGAGGGCTGCCTGGCTGGTCCAGTCGGTAGAACATGTGACTCTTGATCTGGGGGGTCGTGAGTTCAAAGCCCGACGCTGGGTGTAGAGATTACTTAAAAATAAAAGTCTTAAAAAAAGGCATATTCTTAATACTGAGGCAACAAAGTAAGCCATCCTGGGGGAGAAGAAATGTGCTGCCCTAAAATGTAAACCAAATTAGCCTTATGCCAAGTTTTGACTTCTTGGTAGCCTTCTGTCAAAAAGAAGTGAACTGGTAGAAGTCAGAACATAGTTATATATTTGAAACCAAACTGAAGAATCAGAGCAGATGCAAGACATAAAAAGAGAGAGACAGCACACTGGCTTTAAAATACATAGAAAACATCAATGTCTGCTTCCTAACATTTAAAATTTTTTGCCCTTGGCATCACCTTAATTTTGGATACCACTATTCCCTATGGGCACTGTGAAGAATTGTACATTTAAAAAAAAATCTTTATTTATTTTGGTATATTTTTTCCAACAGGTCAACTAGCATGGAAATCCTGGGCCTTGGGAGGTCTGAGTCTCATTTTTATATTTATCCAGTGAACGTGCTGTTTCTCACTAAAGTCACTTGAACTATATGGGCCAGTTTCTCTTGTCAGCGTCTTGGAAGCTTTGAACTAGAAAAAGAAATACACAGCAGGGTAATCTAGCCCTTTGAAATTTGGGACAACTAGGAAAGATGCACGGTGGTATTGATTTGTAATAGGCTTTGTTCAGACGACATCAGTCTATAATATGATGAGGATTCTTGGATTAAGATGTCCAGCGGTTATAAATGAAAAGCTGGTCTCTTTTTGGGGGAGGGCGGGGCGCCGAGGTGGCGTGTAAGTATGCAATTTTCCGTTATTTCCTTTGTGGGACTTCGGGCATTTGAAAAAAGGCATGTCCTTTCATTAGTGGCACAAAAGGTGGTAGACAAGGACGTGTCGGTTTAGAAGTTAATACATCACAGTGTTTCTCACAGAGTTGAAGACACTGAAGAAGCCACTCTCCTGGGCTTTTTGTGCTGATGCTTACTGTTTATAGAGCCCTCCCAATATGCTGGGTAAGGTGCTACACATCCATCATCTTGCCAGCACTCAAGAAGCTGCGTGCCCATCCGTTTGTTGGGCAGATGTGCAAACTGAGGCTGGGGATGGGAGGGGACCCGGCCCAGCTCAGAGCTGGGGGACAGTGGCACTGAGGTAAGAACTGGTTTGTGTTCCTCTCCAAAGGACAGGCATCAAACAATGACCCTACGTGGCCGGCCTTTGTCCCAAGAAGACTCCCCTGGCCAGACTGGTATGTTAACCTGCTGGGTGTTTATCCACGTCACATCCTCGTCGGTGTAAGAGAGGTGAGTCAGAGAATTCTTTCAGCAGGAATCATTTAAACTATTTGACTTCTAAACGTAACCTCTTTTCAGAGGGCTTCATTCTAAATGTTCACTCATTCTGGCTCCATATAAGGTGTCCCTGGAAATCACTGGAATGGGTTTTTGTTTGGCTATTCCCAATTAGGCATGGAGTCCCAATGAGGACTGCAGGAGTCGCAAGGCATTCCAAGTTATTTTTACATACTGATATTTTGGTGGGTGCAATTTGTTCTTTTCTACTATGAAAAACTCAAATCTGAACTATGGGACTCCTGCTCCGTTAATTAGTGATACAGGATGTTAAAATTTTGAAATGCTGCTGCTTTCCTTTAGAAAGCAGGCAGGCCATGTCACTCCCCGATTTAGAGGACTTTAGGATCTTTTTCTGTTTCAATTTGTATGTCCGTTTCCTGTGAGTTTGAATATATTATATTTATTAGTTATTTGCATTTTTTTCCAGAGTCAGTTAGGACCTCGGTCTAACTGCAGAGACTCCTGAAGGAGCCTCCGGATGGAGTGCCGACGCCACCTGTACCCCCAAAATTTTACAGATACCTGGATGAGGGTTGCATAAAGAGGTAAGGGAAGAGGGAACAGGGTAAGGACATCCCACAGAAGTTGGTGGCCTCCTTTGTTATGGATTGAATCATATGTCCCTCCAAAGGACATGGAAGTCCTAACTCTCAGTATCTATGAAAGAAATCTTATTTGGAAATAAGGTCTTTGCAGATGGTCAAGTCAAATGAGGTCATTAGGTTGGGTAATAATTTGCTATGATGGTTTCCTTAGAAAAAGGAGAAATTTGGAAACAGAGACACAGGGAGAACACCATGTAAAGATTGGAGTTTTGTTGTCACAAGCCCAAAAATGGCAAAGATTTCTAGAAAACCACTAGAAGCTAAGAGAGGAGCATGGAAAGGGTTTTCCCTCACATCCTGAGGAAGAACCAACCCTGCCAGCACCTTACTCTTAGATGTCTAGCCTCCAGAACCGTTAGACAATTAATCTCTGTTCTGTGAGCCACCTGTCCATGGAATGTGGTTCCAACAGTCCTAGCAAACTAAGACAGACTTCATCCCAGGGCTAGGCTTGCCCCTCAGCGCCCTCCTTGCTTCCTCACAACACAGATCCGTTTTCTTCACATCTCTTCAATTTACTTTAAACAGGACTTCATCCCATAAATATCCTGTCTGGAAAGACTCAAACCCAAAGCCAAGTGGTCCATCAGAGTGGTACCAAGGCCTCTGTCTGGAGGGACACCAAGTGCAGAGGATGCAAAAGACATCCATCATCTCACCCTTTTTAATGAAATACTGGTATTGGCTGTTCCTCGACTCAAATACCAGAAGAATGATGACGTCATGCTTTTGCTCTGGTACTGAAATCAACAGTCCCAATTTTCTCTATTACGCCATTTCTTCTTTTATTTAAGCATGTCATTGTAGGGAATCTACTATTTCAGGGGATAAAGGACACTATTGATGGGAATAGTCACTCAATATTTAAAAATAGGCAACTAAAACATATGTAGCACCCCCCGTGTAGGAGTGCCCTCCATGAATGGGCTTCTTACTGCTTCTTTTTGGATTTGGGTACACAGATCGGCATGCAGTCTAACGTCTCCGAATCCCTGTGGGAGAGAGATCCTTGCTTTGTGGACTTGTGCTCCCCCTGTCCTCCCTGGGACTTTCAAAGATAAGTCATTAGCGCTAATTATTCAGAAGAAAAGTTACATTACACTTTGCTCTAACATTACTCCAACTCTGAACTATATTTTCTTACTTATCTATAAAAATAATAGTAATAATTATACTCTCCTCTTAGCATCCCTTTCACATTTGGAAATGTCTAAGTGAAAAATGCTGGGGAGAGTCATGGCTCTGGGAGTGGGAAGATAGTTTACTGTGAAAAAGCTTCACTCTGTTGTCTTGTCTCCGTCTCTAATAATTGGTTTTAGAATCTCAGGGGTTTTAGGATAGACAGTAGGACAGATGTCAGACCTGGAAGCAGCTCATTCTTGGTACCCAAGACGCCTTTTCCATTCAAGTTTTGATTGCCTATTTGTTTGTTTGTTTCCTAGAGTCGCAGCACGTCTAGTCCCCAGAAGAACTGTGTGTGTAGGATAACAATGAAAGAGGCTCGTGCCCCTAATGGCGAAGGGCCAAAGAGTGAGCTAGAAATGAACAGGGGTTGTAGGTACTCTGTGTTTCTTTGTAATGACTTGGGTGGAAAAGAGCTGCTTTCTTTTTTTAATATATATATATATTTATATGTATATATGTATATTTTATTTTATTATGCAAAGAGCTGTTTTCTAATACTTTAGGCAGAGGACTTGATTATAAACAAAGCAGTTAAATCCTCCTTCCTATCATAAGGGAGAAGGTCTCGGTTGTCCCAAAGGTTCATCTTCCCAGTGATGCTGTGTGACGTCTTCATTTCTTCTCCTTTGTTCAGCAAATACTTATTGAGGGCTTGCTATGTGCCAGGCGTTGTGCTAGCCTCTGGGGTATTATCGTGAATAAAACAGTGTCCCTGCCTGCCGTGGGGGAGGCCAGTATGATCTATATTTATGTCAAGAGATACTAAGTGCTAAGAAAAATATAAAATCAGTTAAAGGTCATGTGTGGGAGACAGAGCTGTTCTTTTGGACAGGGCAGTCAAGGAGTCCTCTGTGATGGGGTACATGAGAGCAAAGATGAGCAGGCAGTGAAGAAGCAGACCATGGTGATCTCCGGGCAAAGACACCTCAGGTAGAGGAAAAGTGAAACCCGGAAGGCGCAGCAAGAAGACTGGCCTCAAACAAACAACTGATGGGTGGGGGAGTGTGTAGAGGACAAACTCGGGTAAAACTTATACTCCATATGTCCCCCGAGGGATCAGGCTGAGGGTGGGACGCTGCCTGAAATCACACACTGCGTGGCTTCTTCCACCTCCATGCCCTGTTCTCCCTGTTCCTTTGATGGTCTCCTCTTAGAACGTTTCTTTAGTGACCAAAAATCCTCATCTCAAGGTCGGCTTCCTTAGAAGTAGCCATTGAAGAGTTCCGTGCAAATGAGCGCTATGACCTGCCTCCCGGTTTATAAGAAGCCCACTGGCTGCTGTGTGGAGAAGGAAGGTAAGGAAGTCACAGTAGAACCAGGGAAACCCCGCAGGAGGTTTGTGCCATACTGCAGGAAGTGATGGGGGTTAGGACCAGGACAGTAGAAGTAAGAAGGTGACAGCCGATGGGGCTCGGGAAGATTCTGACAGTCGACAGGGTACAGTTGACAGGATTTGATGACCTTTTAGAAGAGAGAAAGAAGAGAATGAGAGACTCGAAGATGGAATTGCACACACTGGGATGGGGAGGCGGAAGGAGAGCCATGTTTCGAGGGAAGTCAGGAGTTCAGCTTCTGACGTGATGAGTTCGAGATGTCAGGGGGAGGTTCAAGTGTAGGTGTCAGCCAGGCAGTGGGCATACCAGTCTGGAGTTCACAGGCTAGGTCTGGGCTAGCGTGCTGGGAGCATTCTGCAGACATGCCCATAGAATGCTATCACCAGAGGAGTGCAGCCAGATACAGAGGAGGCCTCGGGATCGAGGCCTAGGGTATTCCACCCCTGGAGGTTGGGGAGAGAGAGAGGGACGAGCGAGGACGTCTCGGAAAGAGTGGCCAGTGGGGTGAGAGAAACCAGTGAGAATGGTGCCTTGGCAGGCAATGAAAGAAAGGGCAGCCTGTAGAGAGAGTGACCGGTACACAATGCTGAGGAGGTGGGGTATGATGAGACCTAAGAACTTTCCCTGGATTTGGCAGCAGAAGCCTTGGGCTGTCTTGACAGGAGTTGTTTGGGAGTGATGGCTAGGCACAGTCTTGGTGGGAGGCGCGTCAGGATAAAACGGGACATGAGGAAGTGATGACATCAAGTACAATCAACTTCTCTGAGAAGTTTTGTTTTCAAGGGGAGCAGAGAAATGGCAGATGCTTGAGGGCAGAAGGGAGGGTTTTGAGAGGATGCAGATGTTACTGAATGTTTCCTAATCATGCAAATGATCTTGTGGAAAAATAAAATAAAAATGCAGGAGAAAAGGGGCAACAGTTAGAGCAACGTCCTTGACTGGATGGGAAGAAACAAGACCTGGCCCATGAGTGAAGAGGTGGGTCTCAGGTAGGGTATGTGCACCGTTCCCCTTCCTCACGGGAGGCAGGGCAAACAGATGCAGACACAGGGAAATGGCAGATGAGGTGGTTAGCGCACGTGAATGGTCTTTTCTGATTGCCTGTATTTTTTTAGATATCCAGGACTCACGGTCATAGGCTGTGTTTTAGATATCTGATCAGCTACTATATATCCGTTTCACAATCATGATGATTTAGGCATTGATCCATTAAAACATAACTGACGTCTACAAAGAGCTATATCTCCATGCAAATCTCTGATTCCTGGTTGAAGTTTACATATAGGGATTATTAATAAATCAAGCCGTTAATTAGTCAAATCAATGTATATGATTTTAAGAAAGACTAAATTCATCACAAAGGGCTGATTATCTTATAGGGCACTTTTCACTAGCAAAATACAGATTTAGTTTTAAATTTGCTGATCTCTGCCTACACAAATTAAGGATGGCACACCAACCTTCCCTTTCCAGTCTCCTGGTTTTTGCCACTCTGACCAACCCATAGTATTATTTAAACATCTTTCTCTTTTTATTACAAAAATGTCAGCCTGCAGATTAATGAAAACTTGTCCTTTTTGTGTAATTTATCCTTCGAGGCTAACGGAAAACCTTCAGGGGGAATATAAAAGCAATCAGGCATCCATTTAGAAAAAAAAAGCCGTGATTATATTTTGTATGTGGTTTTATATCATTTCACTTTTCCAATATGTCTATTTCACATAATTTATTACTTGACACTTTTTATTTTCAATCATTTTTGGTTGCTTATAAATAAACATGCATTAATGTCAAGAGAATTAGCATTCCATTATAAACTTTATACAAGCTGAAAAAATGGCTTCAGTGAAGTTGCCTCCTTATTTGGGGCATGCATATACATTCCATGGTGCCTGTCTAGAGAATTAAACACTGGCACATTTTTTATCCTTGCTAAATAGAAGCAGTTGTGAAATGGAGACACTGATTTCCAGAGCAACATTATGCAGGTGAAGATTATGCATTTTAATGTTGTTCTGTTTGGAAGTTAATCTTAAGATAATTTAAGTGGTAGCTTAAATAATGATTCTTTGCACTTCCCCAGGAAGAATTCCAGTCCACAGTAGGACCAAACATGTTTATATATAGTCAACTATTATGGTATGATTTAATGTTTCTTAACATCATAGTTAAAACATGTTATTGGAATATTTTCAAATAAAGTAAAGCATTTCTCCACTAGTCATCAAAGCATATCAAGTTTGAGTTCCTCTATGTAAATCTAGGAAGAAACCAGATTTTTCTGCTAGTTTTGAGATGAAGGCTATTGAATCAGGGTCTGGACAGCCGAGGGCAGGGGAATCTGAGTACAGGGGAAGAAGTCATTATATAATTTTTAAAAGTTATTTCTTGGAAAGTATAACATATAACGTTTAAATACAAATTGCAAAAATAATACAAGGAGGGGCTCCTGGGTGGCTCAGTCGTTAAGCGTCTGCCTCCGGCTCAGGTCATTGTCCCAGGGTCCTGGGAGCGAGCCCCGCATCGGGCTCCCTGCTCGGCGGGAAGCCTGCTTCTCCCTCTCCCACTCCCCCTGCTTGTGTTCCCTCCCTCGCTGTGTCTCTCTCTGTCAAATAAATAAAGTCTTTAAAAAAAAAATAATAGAAGGAAACTACAAACAAAATAAGTTTATAAGCAAAATAAATTTATCTCAACTAATTACAGTAGTTTCCTCTTCTCTTTAGGTTATACAGTTATTCAATAATTAAAATGTTAATAGAGAATATAGAGACAGAAATCACCAGTGCCCAGTACTAAATGGATTTATAACACTTAAAGATTCCTTTTTCAAAGTGTATAAATTTTAGCTACACCACAGGTATACACTATAATCAGTTTTGAACAAAGCTACGATGTGTCTGCCTGAGGCCACAGTGTAAGTGGTACTGACTGAATGGACCTCCTCTCTTTCCATAAACGTATTTGTGATTGTTGGCTTTACTACCCATTGCTCACTAAAAATGTTGCCTTCTATTGTCTGAAGACCTTCAAGGCATCTCATCTGAAACAGGTACCTTGCAAAGAGATATTAATTCTTCCTCTTTTATAAAGATTTAATTATTTTATTGTTTCTAGAGAGAAAGTAAGAGAGCACAAAGAGGGAGAGAGACAAGAGGAAGTGGGAGAGAAAATCCTCAAATTGACTCCCCCCGCTGAATGTGGAGCCTGATGCAGGGCTCCATCCCAGGACCCTGAGATCATGACCTGAGCTGAAACCAAGCGTCGGACACCTAACCAACTGAGCCACCCAGGCGCCCCTATTAATTCTTCTTAAGACCTACCTCCACCACCTTGTGTTGCTTCCAGATTCATAATCTGAGATAAATTCCTATAGATTACAGAAGGTTATAAAACCTTACTCTGGAAGAAGTAGCATATCCACTGAAGGAAGATTTTTGCCTCTTTATATTGGCAGAGCCTAGAGTATGTATAGGGAAATGGATTTGAAGAGTGTAAAACAAGGAAAAAAGAAATATAAAATGTATCAATATGGATGTACATAGTACAGATTTTGCCTTCAATGTGTTATTTTAATATGCTAGTATTTAATAATTTACTTAAGAGACAATAAGGCTCAACATTATCCTGCTTTCTGTGATGAGTGAATTGTTAGAACTTTCTTGGTAGAGGAACGAATTCAGAGATGTAAGAAGAATAATAAAGTTGATTTATCATATCAATTCCTGCATACAGCCTAATCCCCACTATGCTCTCAGGAGAGCTAAGAGGGCACACTTTTTTCTAAGGTATTGAGAAATGACTTGGTAAGAATAGCACCAGCACCCTTAAAAACATTTGTAGTGGTTTTCCCCTGCAAGCCAGGAATGATGGAAAGGGGTGCAACCACTGAGAGAGATCCCCTGATTTCAATGGAGGATGAAGGCATCCAGCAGTGGGAAATGACCAAGTGCCTAGGATAAGACCAATGTTACCACTGGAATAGGTATCAGGTCTGCAACTAAATTCAGAATGGTTTGATTTAGCCTGTAGAAATCTTTGGCAGTGGCCATGATTTCCTTATGACTGAAATAGCTGAACAGACTTATAAGGATGTACTTAATCTATGTAAGTGGGGGGAAAAAAAAACCACCCTCGCATCCTGGTGAGTGGATATCTGACTTCAGACAACAATGGAGAAAGTTATGACTCTTTATTCAATCCCCAAGCCATACAGACACACAATTACTTCAATGAAGGGTAAATACGGGTTTCTTGAAGAAGGACCCTACAAGTTTACCACAAGTATGACCTATGTATTTTCCTCAAAGCATTTCCCCAAAGTGGCTATAATCAGAGTGACTGCCTGTTGGGTAAATGGAAATACCCAGACTTTACAGATTAAAGTATATCACTTAAAAATTTATACAAACACTAATCTTTACGTATCTGATCTATCAGTCAGAGTCAGGACTAAAGAAGTTCAGTTGATAGATGAACTTTAAGCTTAAGTCCATTTACAATAAGACCCGTGGATCTACGACCCCACTCTGTAGTTATTTCTCTACTTCCTGGATGCATAGCAGGGAAGACATATATATATACACTGAATACTCTGGTTAACCCTTCATCCACGGAGTGAGGGCTATTATGGTAGGAAGAAGGAAGATGGAACCACCTGGAATACATTTTCTATCAAAATAGTAAATTTAAAATATTAATGCTTTCATTGGGGGAAATGCAGGGATTAGTTCCACCATCAAAAATTTGAAGGATGCAGGTGCTGATTTCTATTAATTCTCTTTTATCTCCTTATTTAATTTGTGCAGAATATAGACTGCTTATAGAGAATGATAGTGTATTACCACAAACTTAATCAAATGGTGACCCAATTGCATTTACTGTTCCAAGTGTGGTCTCTTTTTTGGGGGCATACCCAACATAAGTCTTGCAAACTGATAAGCAGACATTAATATGATACCTTCTTTCTTCTCTATAGCAATCAACGGGATCACCAGAAGAAGTTTGCTTTCATGGTAGAAACAAAACTATACCATCAGTAACGTTCCTCAGGGATATGTCAACTTTCTGACTCTCCCACAGAAAATGATCTCTTTCTACTTAAGGTATAGTTACCATCACCTGGGAAATAGTTAGAACTACAGTAACTCGGGGCAGAGCAAGATGGCGGAGGAGTGGGAGACCTGGATTTCGTCTGGTCTCAGGAATTCAGCTGAATAGGGATCAAACCATTCTGAACACCTACGAACTCAACAGGAGATCGAAGAGGAGAGTAGCGACAACTCTCTGAACAGAGAAGCGACCACATTCTGGAAGGTAGAACGTGCGGATAAGTGAATCCGAGGCAATATTCGGGAGGTTAGACGGCGGGGGAAGGGGGCCTCCGTCGGCCGCTTCTGGCAAGTGCTAGAGCCGCGGAGCACAAAATCGGAACTTTTAGAAGTCGGCTCCGCGGAGGGACGTCGCTCCAGTGGCTAAGCGGGGGGTGGAACCCTCGCGGGACAGTGTGGTCTCAGGACCCTCGGGGTCACAGAAAGACCAGGGGTGCCTGAGTGCAGCAGAGCTCCCAGGGATCGGAGCGGGGAAGCCGGCTGCAGAGACGGAGCCGAGGCGCGGGCTCTCAGCTCGGGGTTGCCATAAGCTGTGATCCGCGGCCCAGTCGGGCCACTGCTCCTCCAGCAGGGACCCAACAAGCGGCAGAGCCGGGGAGACTCCCCTCCCTCCCCCGGGAGGAGCGGCGCAGGAGCGCACCGCAGGGATCTGCTGGGTTTGGAGACTCCACACGGGGTCGGGTGCCAGAGATAGAAACACTCGGTCACAGGCCAGGTGAGCACGGAGTGCGGCCGGAGACCGGGGAGACGGTAGTGACTGCTTTTCTCTGGGGGTGCACTGGGGAGCGAGGCCCCGAGTTCTCGGCTCCTCCAGGCGGAGATTGGGAGGCCACCATTTTCACCCTGGTCCTCCAACGCTGTACGGAGAGCTTGCAGGGAACAAAAGCTCCTGAGAGCAAACCCGAGCAAATTGCTTAGCCCGGACCGACAAGGGCGGCGCAATTCCGCCTCCGGCAAAGACATTTGGGAACCACGGCAGCAGGCCCCTCCCCCAGAAGATCAGCACGAACAGCCAGCAAGCCAAGACCAAGTTTACCGATCAATGAGAACGGCAGAACTCCAGAGCTAGGGAACACTGCACATAGAATTCATGGCTTTTTTTTTACCATGATTCTTTAGTCTTTCAAAGTTAATTTTTTTAACTGTTTTTTTTTAATTTTTCTTTTTCCCTTTGTCAACCAACATCTTATCAATGCCTTTTTTAAAAAACATTTTTATTTTTCATTTTTAGAGTCATATTCTATTCCTTCATAGTAGTTACCCTTATTTTTGGCATAAATATATAACTTGTTCTCTCTTTAACATTTTGAGATACGCTTTCTTCTAACAGATCAAAATGTACCCTAAATCTCTAGTGTATGGCTTTGTTCTAGTCTCCTGCCTAATCACATTCTCTCCTTTTTTTTTAAATCCTCTTCTTTCTTTTTTCAAACAACTTCTTATCAATTCCTTTTATAAAATCTTTTATAATTTTCATCTTTACTGTCATATTCCATCCCTTCAATGTATTAACCCTTATTTTTGTACCTATATAAGTTTTTCTTTGTTTAAAATTTGGGGAGGCACTTTCCTCTAAAAGACCAAAATATACCCAAAACCTAGTGTGTGGCACTGATCTATGCACCAGCCTGATCATATCTGATCATATTCTGTTTTTCGTTTTGTTTTGTTCTGTTTTTGTTTTGATCTTTTTCTTTTTTCTTTCTTTCCCTTTCTTTTCCCCTGGTTTCAGGTCTTTTCTGATTTATTTAGAGTATATTTTCTGGGGACGTTGGTACCCCAGTAGCATTTTGTTCTCTCATTCATCTATTCTCCTCTGGACAAAATGACAAGACAGAAAAAATCACCTCAACAAAAAGGACAAGAGGTAGTACCGAATGCCAGGGACCTACACAATACAGACATTAGTACGATTTCGGAACTAGAGTTTAGAATGATGATTTCAAAGATACTAGCTGGGCTTGAAGAAAACATGGAAGTTATTAGAGAAACCCTTTCTGGAGAAATAAAAGAACTAAAATCTAACCACGTCGAATTCAAAAAGGCTACTAATGAGGTAAAATCCAAAATGGAGGCTCGAACTGCTAGGATAAATGAGGCAGAAGACAGAATTAGCGATATAGAAGACCAAATGAGGGAAAATAAAGAAGCTGAGAAAAAGAGATATAAACAACTACAGGATCACAAGGGCAGAATTTGAGAGATAAGCGATACCATAAGACGAAACAACATTAGAATAATTGGGATCCGAGAAGAAGAAAGAGAGAGAGGGGCAGAAGGTATATTGTAGCAAATTATAGCACAGAACTTCCCTAATGTGGGGAAGGAAACAGGCATCAAAATCCAGGAGGCACAGAGAACCCCTCTCAAAATCAATAAAAATAGGTCAACACCCCAACACCTAATAGTAAAACAAACGAGTCTCAGAGACAAGGAGAAAATCCTGAAAGCAGCTCGGGAGAAGAGACCTGTAACCTACAGTGCCAGAAACATTAGATTGGCAACAGACCTATCCACAGACACCTGGCAGGTCAGAAAGGACTGGCATGATATCTTCAGAGCACTAAACGAGAAAAATATGCAGCCAAGAATACTATATCCAGCCAGGCTGTCATTGAAAATAGAAGGAGAGATAAAAAGCTTCCAGGACAAACAAAAACTAAAGGAATTTGCAAACACAAAACCAGCCCTCCAAGAAATATTGAAAGGGGTCCTCTAAGCAAAGAGAAAGCCTAAAAGCAACATGGACCAGAAAGGAACACAGACAATATACAGTAACAGTCACCTTACAGGCAATACGATAGCACTAAATTCATATCTTTCAATAGTTACCCTGAATGTAAATGGGCTCAATGCCCCAATCAAAAGACACAGGCTATCAGACTGGATAAAAAGACAAGAACCATCGATATGCTGTCTGCCAGAGACTCATTTTACACCCAACGACACCCCCAGATTGAAAGTGAAGGAGTGGAAAACCATTTACCATGCTAATGGACACCAAAAGAAAGCTGGGGTGGCAATCCTTATATCAGACAAATTAGATTTTAAACCAAAAACTGTAATTAGAGATGAGGAAGGACACTATATCCTACTTAAAGGGCCTATCCAACAAGAAAATCTAACAATTGTAAATGTCTATGCCCCTAATATGGGAGCAGCCAATTATACGAGGCAATTAATAACAAAAGAAACACATCGACAACAGTACAATAATAGTAGGGGACTTTAACACCCCCCTCACTGAAATGGACAGATCATCTAAGCAAAAGATCAACAAGGAAGAAAGACTAAATGACACACTGGACCAAATGGACTTCACAGACATATTCAGAACATTCCATCCCAAAGTGACGGACTAAACATTCTTCTCTAGTGCCCATGGAACGTTCTCCAGAATAGATTACATCCTAGGTCACAAATCAGGTCTCAACTGGTATCAAAAGATTGGGATCATTCCCTGCATACTCTCAGACCACAATGCTTTGAAACTAGAACTCAATCACAAGAGGAAAGTCGGAAAGAACTCAAATACATGGAGGCTAAAGAGCATCCTACTAAAGAATGAATGGGTCAACCAGGAAATTAAGAAAGAATTAAAAAAAAATTCCTGGAAACAAATGAAAATGAAAACACAACTGTTCAAAATCTTTGAGATACAGCAAAGGCAGTCCTAAGAGGAAAGTATATAGCAATACAAGCCTTTCACAAGAAACAAGAAAGGTCTCAAATACACAACCTAACCCTACACCTAAAGGAACTGGAGAGAGAACAGGAAATAAAGCCTAAACCAGGCAGGAGAAGAGAAATAATAAAAATCAGAGCAGAAATAAATGGAATCGAAACCAAAAGAACAGTAGAATAGATCAATGAAACTAGGAGCTGGTTCTTTGAAAGAATTAACAAGATTGATAAACCCCTGGCCAGACTTATCAAAAAGAAAAGAGAAATGACTCAAATCAACAAAATCACGAATGAAAGAGGAGAGATCACAGCCAACACCAAAGAAGTATAAACTATTATAAGAACATATGAGCAACTCTATGCCAGCAAATTAAGTAATCTGGAAGAAATGGATGCATTCCTAGAGATGTATCAACTACCAAAACTGAACCAGGAAGAAATAGAAACCTGAACAGACCTATGACCACTAAAGAAATTGAAGCAGTCATCAAAAGTCTCCCAACAAACAAAAGCCCAGGGCCAGATGGCTTCCCAGGGGAATTCTACCAAACATTTAAAGAATTAATACCTATTTTTCTGAAACTGTTCCAAAAAACAGAAATGGAAGGAAAACTTCCAAACTCGTTTTATGAGGCCACCATTGATCCCAAAACCAGACAAAGACCCCATCAAAAAGAATTACAGACCAATATCCCTATTGAACATGGATGCAAAAATTCTCATAAAAATACTACCCAATACGATCCAACAGTACATTAAAGGATTATTCACCATGACCAAGTGGGATTTATCCCTCGGCTGCAAGATTGGTTCAACATCCACAAATCAATCAGTCTGATACAATACATTAATAAAAGAAAGAACAAGACCCATATGATCCTCTCAATCAATGCAGAAAAAGCATTTGACAAAGTACAGCATCCTTTCTTGATCAAAACTCTTCAGAGTATAGGGATAGAGGGTCCATACCCCAATATCATAAAAGCCATCTATGCAAAACCCACAGCGAATATCATTCTCAATGGGGAAAGGCTGAGAGCTTTCCCCCTAAGGTCAGGAACGTGGCAGGGATGTCCACTGTCACCACTGCTATTCAACATAGTATTAGAAGTCCTAGCCACAGCAATCAGACAACAAAAAGAAATCAAAGGCATCCATATCAGGAAAGAGGAAGTCAAACTCTCACTCTTTGCAGATGATATGATAGTTTATGTGGAAAACCCAAAAGAGTCCACCCCAAAACTGCTAGAACTCATACAGGAACTCAGTAAAGTGGCAGGATATAAAATCAATGCACAGAAATCAGTGGCATTCCTATACACCAACAACAAGACAGAAGAGAGACAAATCAAGGAGTTGATCCCATTCACAATTGCACCCAAAACCATAAGATACCTAGGAATAAATCTAACCAAAGAGGCAAAGGATCTGTACTCAGAAAACTATACAATACTCATGAAGGAAATTGAAGAAGACACAAAGAAATGGAAAAACCTTCCATGCTCATGGATTGGAAGAACAAATATTGTGAAGATGTCAATGTTACCTAGAGCAATCTACACATTCAATGCAATCCCCATCAAAATACCATCCACCTTTTTCAAAGAAATGGAACAAATAATCCTAAAATATATATGGAACCAGAAAAGACCCCAAATAGCCAGAGGAATGTTGAAAAAGAAAAGAAAAGCTGGTGGCATCACAATTCCGGACTTCCAGCTCTATTACAAATTGTCATCATCAAGACAGTATGGTACTGGCACAAAAAAATATACATAGATCAATGGAACAGAACAGAGAGCCCCGGAAGGGACCCTCAACTCTATGGTCAACTCATCTTCGACAAAGCAGGAAAGAATGTCCAATGGAAAAGACAGTCTCTTCAACAAATGGTGTTGGGAAAATTGGACAGCCACATGCAGAAGAATGAAACTGGACCATTTCCTTACACCACACACAGAAATAGACTCCAAATGGTTGAAAGACCTAAATGTGAGACAGGAGTCCATCAACATCCTAAAGGAGAACACAGGCAGCAACCTCTTTGACCTCAGCCGCAGCAACTTCTTCCTAGAAACATCGCCAAAGGCAAGGGAAGCAAGGTCAAAAATGAACTACTGGGACCTCATCAAGATAAAAAGCTTTTGCACAGCAAAAGAAACAGTCCACAAAACCAAAAGACAACTGACAGAATGGGAGAAGTTATTTGCAATGACATATCAGATAAAGGGCTAGTATCCAAAATCTATAAAGAACTTCTTAAACTCAACACCCAAAAAACAAATGATCCAATCAAGAAATGGGCAGAAGACATAAACAGACATTTTTTCCAAAGACGACATCCAAAGGGCCAACAGACCCATGAAAAAGTGCTCAACATCGCTCGGCATCAGGGAAATCCAAATCAAAACCTCAATGAGATACCACCTCACACCAGTCAGAATGGCTAAAATTAATAAGTCAGGAAACAACAGATGTTGGCAGGGATGCAGAGAAAGCAGAACCCTCCTACACTGTTGGTGGGAATGCAGCTAGTGCAGCCACTCTGGAAAACAGTGTGGAGGTTCCTCAAAAAGTTGAAAATAGAGCTACCCTCTGATCCAGCAATTGCACTACTGGGTATTTACCCCAAAGATACAAATGTAGGGATCCGAAGGGGTACGTGCACCCCGATGTTTATAGCAGCAATGTCCACAATAGCCAAACTGTGGAAAGAGCCAAAATGTCCATCGACAGATGAATAGATAAAGAAGATGTGGTATATACATACAATGGAATATTATGCAGCCATCAAAAGGAATGAGATCTTACCATTTGCAACGACGTGGATGGAACTGGAGGGTGTTATGCTGAGTGAAATAAGTCAATCAGAGAAAGACATGTATCATATGACCTCATTGATATGAGGAATTCCTAATCTCAGGAAACAAACTGAGGGCTGCTGGAGTGGTGGGGGGTGGGAGGGATGGGGTGGCTGGGTGATAGTCATTGGGGAGGGTATGTGCTATGGTGAGCGCTGTGAAGTGTGCAAGACTGCTGAATCCTAGAGCTCTACCTCTGAAGCAAATAATACATTATATGTTAAAAAGAAAAAAAGATAGCAGGAGGGGAAGAATGAAGGGGGGACATCAGAGGGGGAGACAAACCATGAGAGACGATGGACTCTGAAAAACTGAGGGTTCTAGAGGGGAGGGGGCTGGGGGGATGGGTTAGCCTGGTGATGGGTATTAAAGAGGGCACGTTCTGCGTGGAGCACTGGGTGTTATGCACAAACAATGATTCATGGAACACTACATCAAAACCCAATGATGTAATTTATGGTGATTAACATAACATAATAAAAAAAAAAGAAAAATACAATAACTCAGGGCCCCCACTTCAGATTTACTAAGTCAAAATCTGCATTTTAACAAAATCCTAGGTAGTTTGGAGCCTATTAAGAGTTTGAAAAGAACTGATCTTGTCTAAAGGGACCTTGCTCACATGACCATCACAAAGAGCACCATACTGGTCCACCACACTGATGACAAGGCTGATTGGACCTGGAAGGAGAACATACTCACGGCGAATTTGTATGCATGTGAGAGGGTGGGAAATAAGCCCTGTGGAAATTCAGGAGCCTGCTACCTCAGTGAGATTTCTTGGGAGTTCAGTGATCTGGGAAATGTTTAGATACTTTGTTTAAAGAGGAAGACAAGTTGATGTAACTTGTACCTTCTACTGCTAAGACAGCGTCACAGAGACTGGTGAAGATGTTTGCTTTTTGGAAGCCAGCGAGACAACATTTGAAAGGTTATTCCACCTATTTCCTGGGTATCTATCTGGGTTGCCAGTGGTACCAGCTGTGACTGGAGCCAGAGCAAGAAGAGATTTTGTAACAGATCCAGGCTGCAGTGCAAGGTGATTCCCCATTTTAGCCATATGTCTCACCGGATACAACTATAATCTAATTATCTGTAACTCAGGTGGTTTTGATATGGTACCTTTGGCAATCCTAATAACAGAATCACAGAGTGTAACTCCAGAATTTGGATAGAAAGGCATGCCCTGTTTTTCAGAGAAACAGTCTCATTTTAAAAACACAGGGCCTGACTTGTGACAGGCTCTACTGGAGACTGAACAGCTGGCCCAAGAACACCGAGGGACCATGCCACTTGAGTCATATCTCATGAAGGAGGTGTTGTGTGCTCCACCAAGACATAGCTTTGGTCATGTCATGTGCAATAGTGCTTCATCACCAAATGAAGTGTTACACATAAGATTGGACTTGGGCAGGTTGTTAAAAAGCAAGTAAATTCACATGCAGTGGACTCTAATGCTAACTGCTATTGATACACAGGCACTTCTCCTTCAACCCCCTGGAGAAGTTCATGCCACTGAGTATAAGAAAGAACAGATTTAGGCCTGTTTTAAAGGTGATTCCACATGGAATGCTGACTCCACATTGGACCACTGCAGCTATATGAGGATACTCTGTAATGACTCTGAAAAACATCTGGGAAGGGAATACTCCCAGCAGAACTTCCAGTGATGCATTTAGTTGTTACCTGTACCTGGAAGGATAAATAAGCAGAGGTAAAGTTTATGTGAATGGGCACCAGCTAATGCTTTGCCCAGATGATGAAAGGAAGTAAATTTGAGAAGCAAATAACAAGGAAGACTGAGGAAGAAGGACATGGTTGGGATTATATCAGAAGGGGCACAAGGCATGAAAATATTTGTATCCACGTGAATGTTCACAAAAAGGTTTTCCTATAATGAAGTCTCTTATTAGGTAGACAAAATGGTCTGTTTGGTGGATCTCAGTCAGCCTTTTTCTCTAGTCACGGGAACAAAGTGGCTTTCACAGTAAAGATGTAAGCTAAAATTATATATGGATTTAACAACACAGATAACAGTCACAGTCGAGTGCCCAACACACTAACAATAGAGACAACATCGAGTCCTCATTATGGCATCATTCCTTGGGAAGATTGATCAACCCCTTGGTGGGATTAATCACATTGGAACTTTCCATCATGAAGTGTGAAATTTTTACTCACTGGAATTGACACTTACCCTATATATTATTTGCTTGCCCTCATGCAGTCTGTAATGATTCTACCCATAGCATTATCTGTGGATTTACTGAGTATCTTTTTCACCAGTAAGGCATCACACTCAACATTGTTTCTGACAAAGAAGCTCACTTTACAACAAAAGAATGGATGCACAATCACAAAATTCACTGGTCTTACCTGTCTTGTAACCCCCAAATAACTGGCTTGCTAGAATCGTGCAACAACCTACTGGAGACCCAATTATGGTGCTACCAGTTATGGGTTTGGGAAAAAGCCGTATGGCTCCACATATTTTCTGAACCAGAAACCAATCACAGGGCTGTTTTTCCTATAGCCAGAATATACAATTTTGGGGATGAACAGGTAAAATTGGCTTCTTTCTCTGTTATGTCTTAATAACTTACTCCAAAATTTTTGTTTCCTGATTTTGCAACTCTGGAGTCTCTGGCTTAAAGATATTAATTTCCAAGGGAGGAACTCTTCCTTGGGGGGCACTACTATGATTGCAAATAACTGGAAGTTGAGACTGGCATGTTTTGGCCTTTTTTTTTGCACTAGCCATAATACTATAATGCCTAATGCTTCAGGCAAAGAAACACTATGGTACTAGATGGAGAGCTCAGCCTTGCCTGATTATCAAGGAGAAATGGGGGCAGTTTGATAATGTTATACAGTGGGGCATGAGGAATATATCTCAAAGTAGGATATTCTTTTGTGAGTCTCTTAGAATTTACATGTACAGAGTAAAGGTTATTGGGAGACTATGGCAATGCAATATTGGAAGGACCATTAATGGCTCTAGAAATGAAGTTCTGGGTCAGAATAGCTGCAATCCTAGCTGAAGTAAATGGTATGTAGAATAAGCCATGGAGAAAGAAAAATAATCATGACCAGTTTTAGAAATGAGGACTGTAGTAAATATACGTATTTTGCTCCTAGTTATATATTTTTAAATATATTAATCAATAACTTCTTCCTTTAGGAGTTAGAAAATATAAAACAAGGCTCATTGAGATGAAGAATGAGAATTACTCAGAAAAATAGAGTAACTTAAAAAAATTTTGTTTTCCGCTTTGGGGGACGAAGCGAGCACATCTTTGGTTATAAAAGGTATAGTTGTATATGTTAGCCATAAGCATGATGTTGTTACAGGAAGTTTTAAATACAGGTAGAGAGGTGTGTATGTTTGCGAAGTTGGTAGAGTGGTAGGCTGTGTCAAACTCTCCATCGTCAAGTAGGAACCACCCTCAATCACTTCTACATTTTGTTCTGCATCGTAGGGAAGAAGTCTGGATCTACATTTCACAGAACCCCTTTCATTACATGGTTCTGGGATATTTTCTGGGATAGAAGCAGTTGTGAAAGGTTTGAAAGTGGAAGAGAAGTCATTAATCCAGGAGCAGCTATAAGTAGACAACTGAAATGATTCGCAATAATTTCCCTTAGTTCTAGGTATGTTCCTAAGGCATTTGTAGGGCTTCCCATGGATTCCAGTGAGTCTCAGAAGACAGCAGTGCTGTAGACAGCTGAAATCACCAGAACCGGCTTCTCTTGGGCCCCCAACTCATGAGAATCATATGTCAGTGTTGCGGGATCACTGTTGGCAGCTTCCCCATGATGCTTACACTTCCTGATTCCACCCCCCAAATAGGTTTTCCTGATTTGTACTCCTCCAGCCATTCTTACCAATCCTACCACTGTGTAAGACTCAAATTCCCTATAATAAATCTTTTACCTATTTGAAATCCTAAGAGTGATACAGTCACCTCCCAGGACAAATCAACCATATAAGAGCAAGGAAAGACCCCTAATTAACCTACACAGACATAATAAAGAACAAATACATTTTATTCACAGGAAAACGTCTCATGTTCTTACTTAGAATCTAATTACTTGTCGTTAATCCTAATAAGCTTGGCCATCGATTCCCAAAGAAGGAACAGAGGCAGTAGATTGGAAAGAAGAAAGTCATCTGAATTTGGGATTCTGACAGCACCAACAAGTAATTAGCAGGGTAGTTTTACTGACTCTTTTCCATAATAGTAAGTATAGGAACTTAAAAAGCTTAGAAGTCTGGGATCATTTAGTATAGGGTCCAACATTTCATGTAACAAAAGATTCAAAAGGTATGGTGATACCGTACACTAGTGTAAAAATCAAAAATGAAAACGAAACTTGTGAAATCAAGAAAAATGCACACCATATTGAGAATGTTTTAAGAAACAAGAGAGATGTGCAATCTATTCAAGACAGTTTGTTCCCATCAAAAATATTCAAAAACTAATGATGTACTATATGGTGACTAACATAACATAATAAAAAATTATTTTTTTAATTTTATTTTATCATGTTATGTTAGTCACCATACAATACATCATTAGTTTTTGATGTGGTGATCCACGATTCATTGTTTTCATATAACACCCAGTGTTCCATTCAGTACATGCCCTCCTTAATACCCATCACTGGGCTAATCCATCCCCCCAGCCCCCTCCCCTCTAAAACCCTCAGTTTGTTCCTCATAATAAAAAATTATTAAAAAATTAAAAAATAAAAAAAATATTTAAAACTGAATAAATACACAATTTTTTGTGTCTCCATACAAATTTTAGGATTGTTTATTCTAGCTCTGTGAAAAATGCTGTTGGTATTTTGATTGGGATTACACTGAATCTGCAGACTGCTTTGGGTAGTACAGACATTTTAACAATATTGATTTTTCCAATCCATGAGCATGGAATAGCTTTCCATTTCTTTGTGTCAACTTCAATTTCTTTCAGTAGTGTTTATAGTTTTCAAATTACAGGTCTTTCACCTCTTTGGTTACGTATATTCCTAAGTAACTTAATTGTTTTTGGTGCAATTGTAATTGACTCCTTAATTTCTCTTCCTGCTGCTTTATTACTGGTGTACAGAAATGCAAGATGTTTTGTATCCTGTGACTTTACTAAATTCATTTATCAGTTCTAGCAGTGTTTTTGGTGGAGTATTTCAGGTTTTCTGTATATGATATCATGTCATCTGCAAATAGCAAAAGTTTTACTTCTTCCTTGCTGATTTGGATGCCTTTTCTTTTTGTTGTCTGACTGCTGTGGCAAGGACTTCCAATACTATGTTAAATAAAAGTGGTGATAATGGACTAAAATTTTTCTGGAACCACAAAATACCCCAAATAGCCAAAGCAACGTTAAAAAAGAAAAAGCTGGAGGTATCACAATTACAGACTTTGAGTTATATTACAAAGCAGTAGCAAATCAAAACAGTATGGTACTGGTACAAAAACAGACACATAGATCAATATAACAGAATAGAAAACCCAGAAATGAACTCACAGTTCTATGGTCAATTAATCTTTGGCAAAGCAGGAAAGAATATCCAATGGGGAAAAGACAGTCTCTTCAACAAATGATGTTGGGAAAACTGGATAGCAACATGCAGAAGAATGAAACTGGACCACTTTTTATACCATACACAAAAACAAATTCAAAATGGCTTAAAGACCTAAATGTGAGACCTGAAGCCATAAAAAGCCATGAAGAGAACAAAGGCCGTAACTTCTCTGCCATGGGCCACAGCACCTTCTTACTAGATATGTCTCCTGAGGCATGGGAAACAAAAACAAACTTTTGGGACTTGAACAAAATAAAAAGCTTCTGCACAGCAAAGTAAACAGTCAACAAAACTAAAAGGCAACCTATGGAATGGGAGAAGATATTTGCAAATGACGTATCTGATAAGGGTTAGTATCCAAAATCTATAAAGAACTTATCAAACTCAACACCCAAAAATGAATAATCCAATTAAAAAATGAGAAGACATGAATAGACATTTTTCTGAAAAAAGATACATAAATGGCCAACAGACACATGAAAAAGTGCTCAACATCACTGATCATCAGGGAAATGCAAATCAAAACTACAATACCACCTCACACCTGTCAGAATGCCTAAAACCATCAGCACAAGAAACAACAGGTGTTGGCAAGGATATGGAGAAAGAGGACCCTCCTGCACTTTTGGGGGGAATACAAACTGGTGTAGCCATGATGGAAAACAGTATGGAGGTTCCTCAAAAAGTTAAAAATAGAACTGCCCTATGATCCAGTAATTGCACTATGAGGTATTTACCCAAAGAATACAAAAACATTAATTAAAAGGGATACATGCTCCCCCAGGTTTACAACAGCATTGTCTACGATAGCCAAATTATGGAAAGAGCCCAAGCATCCACCAACTGATGAATGAAGAAGATGTGGTGTATATACACACAACAGAGTATCACTCAACCATAAAAAAAAAAAAAGAATGAAATCTTGTCATTTGCAACAACGTGGATGGAACTAGAGAGTATAATGCTAAGTGAAATAAGCCAGTGAGTGAAAGACAAATACCATATGATTTCACACATATGTGGAATTTGAGAAACAAAACAAATGAGCAAAGGGACAAAAAAAAAAGAGAGAGGCAAACCAAGAAACAGACTCATAACTACGGAGAACAAACTGATGGTTTTCAGAAGGGAGGGAGGTGGGGAGATGGGTGAAAGAGGTGATGGGGATTAAGGAGTGCAATTGTGATAAGCGCCGGGTGTTTAATATAAGTGGCAAACCACCATATTGTACACCTGAAATTAATATTGCACTTTATGATAACTGGCATTAAAATAAAAACTTAAAAAATAAAAATGAATAACTAGACAATTTTTCTATCTCTTAGTTGTTGGTTATTTTCCAGGGTTCTGCTTGAACTCAAATTTCCTCCCAGTACCCTGTCCCAGGGTTTTCTTATCAGTTCTCTTGAATAGACACATCTAAGCTAGCTACATTTGTAAAAGTTCTCCCTAGGGAATTAAGAAATGGGGCCCCAATTACTGAATAACGATAGCATTTATATAAAACTTAGTAGGTACCAGGGATTGCTTTAAGTGCTTTGCATATATTAAATGAATTAAGCTAATTTTAATAACAAACCTGTGAGATTTCATATTTATATTTCTTTTCATTTATTTGATTTTATGTTCAATAGTAATATTTAATATTATTATATTTCTCTTTTACAGATGAAGGAACCAAGCCAAAATCACCCCTAGTTGTCAGCCATCATCTAAATTCCACTGAAGTCAGAGTGACCTTTCCCTCAGGCAGTTGCTATATTATCCTTTTCCATACTTGGGTGCAGTGACCATCATACCTTGACACCAACTTTACTAACTGTGCTGTGTCTCAACTCTCTCTAATTTTTACACCTTGCCTCTTTGCAACTCTGTAAACACATTCACCAGACATTTCTGCGACCTTTTTGATGATTTGCTATCCATCATCACACCTCCTGGAGAACTCCCCAACCCTCTATGTGACCACCTAGATCCCTGATTCCTGATTTCTCTGCTGTATCTGATTTATCTCTCAATCTCCAAATACCAGCACAGAGTTTGACACCTATTCTTTTCTCTGCAGATGTTTGCTGAACAGTCTTGGAATCTGAGTCACAGTTACCTGTAGGCTTCTAATTCCAATCTCTACTCTCTGCCTCTCAGACCCCTGAACTATGGTACTACAAATTGCACCTGGAGCCAAAAGTTAAACTCATGGGCAGTTCACTTTACCAAGACTGGAGGACCAGAGGTATAGGAACCAGCTGATGAATTCCAATCCAAAGAGAATACTGAACAGGAAAGCATGTGTTTGCCTTTGAGTCAAGGTGGTGATGAGGGAGGACAGAAATGAGGAATAAATGGTGAAGGTAAGGAGCTGGAAGAGAGGGCACTGGTTTTAAGGTATAAATTCCTGAGTCAAACTTGAAGAGCAAATGTTTGGCCCATTTCAATGTTTCTAAAGCTGTAGTACGCAGTCTTCAAGATGGCCCGTAATAATCCTCACCTCATGGCACTACACCTTTGTGTAGTAGTACCATTGTTCTAGGTGGTTTATGTGACCACCAGGATTAGGCAGAGGTGATGCTATATAACTTGAGACTCAGTCATAAAAGACATTGAGGCTTCTGCCTTGCTTTTTATCTGGGGGAGTGATCTGCCATCTTGTGAGAATGCTAAGGCGGCCAATGGAGAGAGCCATATGGAGAGGAACAGAGGCTTCCAGCGAACATTCAGATCAGAGAGCCTGAAGTGACTGCCGTCCCAACCAGCCGCTTGACCGTAAACTGTGAGAGACTGATTCAGAACCGGCCAGCTAAGCTACCTCTGGATTTCTGACCTTCAGAAACTGCAGGGATAAATGTTCATTGTTTTAAGCTGCTAAATCTGGGGGTTATTTGTTTCATAGCAATAGGAAACTAATACAAAAGCCTAAATTATAGGTTGCAAATTGAGGGCTAGAGTGCCATTTCTGGCCTGCTGAGATGGTTTTGTTTCATGGAGGAGGGACAGAAGATGGTTTTAAAAATTCAATTGTCAATTTTTTTTAAAAAAACTCATTTGTCAGTTTCTTTAAAAAGCAAAAGATCTTGTAACACAGCCCTGTCTTTATGACTCGGTTGCCTTAGACTTGATCTTTCCCATTCATTTAAACATTAATAGGCATTTGACTTTGCTACCCTTGGCCCAGGCTCCCATCTATCAGGAAATGATTCTGTTCATCTTATAATGTTCTTGTTTAAGCAAGAACTGTCTTTTTATATATTGGATGTCTTTTGTGGTTGTTACTGTTGTCTTTCAAAGGTTTCACTGGATGAGTTTTGCTGCTAAAATTAAAATAAACAATACAACTCCCATTATTCCTAAACTTGTCAGCTCATCAGAAATATCTGGAAAATTCTGAGATATAAAGATTTCCAATCACGGATTATTATAAATGTTGTCATTTTATGACTGTATGTTTCTATTTCAAAAGAAGGTCAAATTCTTGCTTCCCCTTCTGGAGATGGGGCAGGACTAAATAGGTTCCAGTGGTTAGTCCAAGGAGCAGATCAGGTTGAACATCCCAAAAAGGTGGTTCACAGTGGGACAATTCCAGAAGAGCAGATCTGAACCAGGTCCTCTGTTTGGGGGGAGGGGGTGGAGTAGAGCATTAAGCTGGGAAGAGCAAATAGCAATGCCAAGTCAAGGCAGACAGCAGTGGTATCAAGAATAAGAAATGGAGCCAAGAGGACAAAGGATTGAAAGCAAGAAGTCAGGACAAAGCAGGGGGGGTCTAGGATGATTACCAGAAAAAGCTTTGGTGTTTCTGCAGTTCTTCTTTCTTAATCCATGGATGCATGAGACATGATAATGATGTGGCAGTGGATCTTTAGGAACTCTGCCAAATAAAGGACTGCTTTGAAAATTTATCATAAAGACTATCCACATGATATGGCTGGTTTCTGGCAATCCAGCCTTTCTAGGTAGAGAAAATCCCATTGATTACTTCCAATTATTTTGTTCCCTCTTTTGAAATGCCCTAGTAGTTCAATGCATAGGGCAGGGATGAGCAGGAGAAATGGAAAAATGGAGAAAAGGCCAACCTTCTGACATCAACCTAATATATTTAAGAGAAAGATGGTACTTTAACATTTGCGCACATCTAGTTCAAAGAAATTACATTCACATGCAGATCATATATTTGGTTCATTTCATAAACACACGTTTTATGCCATGCATTCGAGAAATGTGAAATCGAGCCAAGTTTTACATAGCCCACATCATTTTACACATTTGGGAAGGTTAGTAGTAAAAATTCTAGGCAACTGATTTGGGTGCTTTTTAAAATTTGGAGATTCTACAGCTGATTATAGATTTAAAGGAACTTGGAAAACCTCAACAAATTTCTTCCTTTCTTTGGTTAACAGAGAAGGGTAAGAAAAGAATTGCTAAGCAGGAAAGAACGGTTTTGCTAGTTTCCACAATTGCTTTTTACCACCATCCTTCTTCAGGCAAAAGTTAGCCTGGATTTTAAAGTGTCTGGGTATAAACATGCCTGTATTAAAACATTCTCCTTGTTTATAATTTTATGATTTATCTATATATCTTTATTTTTGGCTACCATGGCTTTTACAGCTTTCTAATTTATATAGCCATTTGTTTAGGCTGTCAAAACATTTTTAATTTTAATTACTGTGTATCATGCCTGAGGGTGTAAAACTGTCAGATAAATCTGAGACTCTGCATAAACATGTGGAGAAGTGCATGTGTTATCACTCAACAATTGCTAGTGGGCAGTTAGCAAACGCCTTTCTAGGGGGTGGGTTGGTTGGCTTCTTTTGTCCGCTCACGGTGGCACAGAATGATGTTGTCAGGCTGGGGGTTGGACACTTCATGACACACCACGTGTTGGCAATCTTGGAGCACAAAGGGCAAGAGTGTGTGATGGACCAGCGGGCTGGGCGGCCCACAGACGGCTGATGGGAGAGCACTTCATGTTTAAGTTTCTAAGACTAGGCAACTAGATAATCAACCTGGCATTCGTTTAAAAACATAATTGGGGAAGAGGAGTCAGACTTCTTAAAAAGTGGGATACTATATGTGACTGGCAAAACGTGATCAGGAATTTGGCTCCTTTTTCTTTCTCGTAAAGTCTCAGTAGTATGTATGGATGCATGCAAGTGTCCATCCACCCATCCATCAACCTATTATAAATCCAAAAGTCTTGAATTTGAGATCAGGAGACTTGAACTTGAACCTGAGTCTTGGTAGTGTCACTTACCAGCTATTGTAACCTTGAACACATTCTTTAATTGCAGATTTATATTACAGTGAGCTGAAAAGCTTTTAGAGATAATCTAGCACATTATCCAATACAACATCTAGATCTATGATGAGATATGGTTCTGGATGATGCCTGTATTTATTCAGGCATGACAATGTAATATAATTACAGCTCAGTTATGATTTTTTATGTCAATCTTAGGGGAAATTCAATGCCTAGGGAAGGATGCCTCCACTCTGTGCCTACTTCCCATAGACCCAGCCGCTGAGCTCAAGAACTGGAAAGAGGATGGCACAGGGAAAATGATGATAGAGAGTCCCTTCTGCAAGCTGCTTTTGCGGATCTCCTTTACCTTTTACCCTCGACATGCCGAATGCACATTAATGAGGCAATATGCCTCTAAATAAATGTCAACTAATTGGATGAGCTGTTGGATGCACAGCATTGAGTTTTCCAAAGGGCTTCTTGTTTTTAGTCTATAATCTCAACCAGGTAGAGGTATTTATAATACAGAGCTAAAATGATTATTGGTGTGAAATCTTTCAGACAAGAAGCCCTAATAGAAAAATGAAGAATCTTATACTTTTAAATATTAAAGCTTAGTGACTTACAGACTATGAATTGACTGGATAAGTCACATGAATTCAAAACCTATCCCTTATGTACATGTAGCTCTTTGATGGAAAGGTGCTTATTAACTGAAGAGAGATTTTTTAAAAACATTTTATCATCTTCGATATAGGAAAACACTGCTGAACTAACCATTCAGAACTGCTATTTCTCCTTGAAAAAATGATGCTTTTCCCCTCCTAATTTTCCAATATAACACATTTCTTTTTTTCTACCCTGAGATTTAATGGTCCCCTGTTGGGGAGTCACTTGCTTCCTTATGAAAATATCATTCACTCAGGGCTGATTTATTCGATTCGGTAAGTCCCTACTATGTGCTAGACACTGAGTAAGGGGCAGGAGATTTAGGGAGAGGAAAAACAGGTAATAAACAAGAAATCAGAACTGGACTGTATTTCTGACAGGATGGTTGTTGACAGTTGTTCATCTCTGGTAACTAGGCAAACTGGACTATAGATTATATCTCATTTAAACCGAGTTTGATTTTTATTCTTCCCTCAATACCACACACATGGAAGGAGCCAAATATGACCCCAAATTATTAAATATATAAATGCAGAATGAACGTTTCTCTTTTTCTATTTTTTGATTTTGTTAATTTCACCTTGAAGTCTACACCAAGAAATAAAATTAAGAAAAACATAACACCCATAATGTTACTGTTATTCAATTATCATTTGCCTTGGCTTTGAAAAGACAAAAATGAAGAGGAAATATATATGCCCCTCACTTAATTATGTGCGTCAACACAGGAGATAAAAGGAAGGCAACTTCACACCCACCTTGGAAGTTGCACTGTTCACAATAGCCAAGAGGTGGCAGCAACCTGTATGTTCACTGATGAATGATTAGATAAACAAAATGTGGAATATACATACAGTGGGATATTATTCAGGGAATCCTGTCACATGCTACAACATGTATGAATCTTGAGGACGTTATGCTGAATGAGATAACTCAGTCACAAAAAAACCAAATACTGTATGGTTTCCATGTAAATGAGGTATATATAGTAATCCAATTAACAGAGACAGAAAGTAGAATGGTGGCTGCCAGGGCCTGGGGGGAGGGCAAAAGGGGAGTTGTTCAATGGGTGTAGAGTTTCAGATAGGCCATATAAAAAACCTCTGAAAATCTGTTTCACAACAATGAGAAGAGACTTAATACTACTGACTTGTACACTTAAAAATGGTTGAGATGGTAAATGGTATGTCATACAGTTTTTACCATAATTACAAAAAAAAGTAACTAATATTGAATAAATACAATGTTCCAGGTACTTTACATGGATTATGTCACCAAATCTTCTCTATTCCATCTTTGGACAGGAAAAGAAACACACATAAGTTAAATAGTTTTCCAGGCTCTAGGATTCAGAAGCTGAGGACTTGGAATATGAATCCAAGCATTTATCTATTTTCCTCTTAGTAATGTCTCCCACAAAGCACAGATAAAAATGTCATAGACACTGAGGAGAGATTAATAATATTTAAAATAAGAGCAAAATAATGATATGTGCCCATCAGCTGTGTGCTATGCTCCATGTCTGTTTTTCCGATGGCTTTACACACGACCTATTTAATCTGCAAAACTTATGACATAAGTATTAATATTAACATATTAACCCCAGTTTACAGACGAAGAAAGTTAAGTAACCTGCTCAAGGTCAGGAGTCATTAAGAGGCAGAGACTTCACTCCAGGTAGCCTTACCCTAGTGCCCTTAATCTCATATTACATGACCCAAAAATGAGTGTCTCGTTGGAGGCTGTTTCTTACCATTTCAAGCCACTCTTCCCATACATTATCAATGAATGGAACTGATATCAAGAATCAAGTAGAATTGTGAGATTGGCAAACAGCCATCATTCTCTATTTTAAGGCAGACATTAGAGAAGATCTGTCAGAGAAGTTAGGAATTTTGTCTGGGAACACATGAGGAGTAAATGATAAAAGGAAGATTTGAATCCAGGGCTCCTGTCTTCTGGCTACATGCCCATCCTCCCCCACTACCGAGGTGAAATTCCCTAGACCATGTGGGATATGGAGAGACCTGACCATGTCACAGATACTCCCTTACTTTTACTCCTTTCTCTGAGCTCTGTGTGATTGCCGGTGGCCGTAGGTTGGGTGGAATTTGCCGATGAGGGCCTCTGATGACTCAGCCCTGGGGGCAGGCCACAGGGACGGCCTTGCCTGAGGGGCTCCCCTGGTCGGCTGAGGGAGGCTTGGGCAGGTCTGTGCCCTGCTCTTTCCTGACATGCCCTCAGAGAACAGGATTTTTATTGGACACTTGGTGACGGGCGCAGAATGTGAGCAAAAGGAACCTCGGTTTAATATCTCATGAGAGGGACAGCACGTATTCTCCTGCTAGTAACTCACCACTGATTTACTTCCCTGGACGACTGGTATTTTTTGAAAGAGGAGAGGAGGCAGGAGCAGAAACTGCTCTTGGTTCTTTTCCTGCAGATGTTTGCAGCTGGTACTCCCTGCTTTTCTTCCTCTGTGGGCACAGACGAGTAACTCACATAATCATGTTTCTGTCTTAATTACCTTTCTATTACTTAATTAAAGACCTGATTCTGATGCCAGACAAAGCTGGCAGATCTGTTAAAATCTGAGCAGAGGGGGAGCTGGGCTGTACTTGACTCAGTCAAGGCCTCCTTACCCTTTAAGTCTCTCAAATGAACAAAGTCATAAATCTTAGGCAACTTATTTTTCCCTCTTTCCAAATAATTTTAATGTGTTAGAAAAGATCTGGCCCACAATTCTAAAGTTGCCTTTGGGTTCTCTCAGTTCCACTTACCTATCACTACATAACAAAGTGCCCCAAACCTTAATCCCTGGAAACAGCAACCATTTCCCCACCTCCCCCCCGCCCCACAAATCTACAGACAGGTTGGGTGACTCTGTGGATCTGGGTGGGGACTGTCGTGTATCTTTTTGGGCTGACTTGTGGGGTCACCTGGGGGCTATAGCAGGTCCAGGATGAGCTCTGCTCTGACCCATACGGTCTCTCATCCTGCAGGCTGTCCAGGCTTCTTCTCACGGTGATTATAAGGTTCTCAGAGAAGAAGCAAAGATGTGCTGCTGCTTTTTCAAGCCTCTGCTTATGTCAGGTAGACTAGCAGCCTATTGGCCAAGGTAAGTCACATGGTTGAACCGAGTGTCAGCCAAAGGTGGGGAAATGGACTCTACAGAAATAACAGAGCCTCGGGGCATGGGTACAGGAAGGACTTTGGGGGACTATCATTTCAGTCAATCTTTTACTTCTTGGGAAGTAGCTCTCCCCAAGAAATGGAGACACTGTTTCCTTCTATCCTAGTGCTAGCTTAGGATGCTGCCTTGGATACAGAAGATGCTAAATGTCCTTGAAATGAATGGTTGCAGGGTGTCCTGACCGAGGGCCCAAGTCTCGTCATCACATCTCCTTTGGTTCAAGTAACAAGCATCTCTTTAAACTGGCCTCAACAAAAGAGCAACTAACTTATTTCATTGAACTCAAGGCCAGGAAATACGAACAGGTTTCTTGAGGGACCAGGACCAGGAACTGAAAGTTATAAGGGGCTGAGCCCACTCCATGGGCCAGAGGCCACCCTTACCCTGGTAAACTGGGGGGAGGCAATGGCCCAGTGTCACACGGTACAAAACTTGGCAGCCTATGGAGCTCTGGATGGAGAAGTGTCCATTACAGGGGACTACAGGTCAGAGAGGTTTCTTCAAGAATTTAGAAATTCTTTAAGGTGTGGTAGATAGCCTCAAGATTCCTGTCCCCTGTTCAAACACTCGCCTAGACACTGCTGTGAAGGGATTTGGAAGATGGAATTAAGGTCCTAAATCAGTTAACCTTAAGATATGATGGAGATTATGTGGGTGGACCTGACGACCTACACAGTGTTTTCTCCAGCTCGTAGCAGAAAAGGAATTTGGAGATTCAAAGCATGAGGAAATCTGACATGCTGTCCCTGGCTTTGAGGATTAAGGGGCCATGTGCCAAGGAATGTTTATAGCCTCTAGAGGCTGAGCACAGTCCCTAGGTTTCAGCCTGCAAAGAAATGGGAGACCCCAGTCCTGCAACCAAAAGTGCTGAATTCTGCTAACCACGCCAATAAGTTTGGAACATATGCCTTCCCAGAGCCTCCAGATGAGAGCCCAGCTGGCCAACACCTTGATTTTAGACTTATAACACTCTAAGCAGAGGATCCAGATGACCCACACTGGACTACTGACCTTCAGAAACTGAGATAATAAACAGGTGTTGTTTTAAGCTGCTGAGTTTGTGACAACATGTTAAGAAGCAATCAAAGACTAATACACAGGGTGATTACCACTTCCATTTTACCTCTCAAAAATGCTAATATCCTTTGAGAAATGGCATAACTGAAATTATCACTCATACTTTGGTCTAAACTTGTTGGCCTGAAGAACCTCGTGATCTGTGGGAGCAAAAATGTTCTCAGGGCGCCTGGGTGGCTCAGTCGGTTAAGTGTCTGACTCTTAGTTTCAGCTCAGGTCGTGATCGCAGGGTCATGATATCGAGCCCTGTGTCAGTCTCCCTGTTCAGTGGGGAGTCTGCTTAAGACTCTCTCTCCCTCTCTCTCTGCCCGCCCATCTCTCAAATAAATAAGTACAATCTTCAAAAATTTTTTTAAAAATGTTCTGAGGGAAAAGGAACATGACAATTCAAAGGGGTAAGTTGCGTGTGTGAGAGAGAGAGAGGTTAAATTTTGAAAGTAAGGTTTTGTGGGTTGTAATCTTGCATGCTAGGCTTTCAAGGATACAGCATCCAAGTACTAAGACACTGGTAACCTGAGGGGTGAGTGCATGCACATGAGTGGTAGACAGAGAAGAGAGAGACAGAGAGACAGATAGAGAAGATAGATAGAGACCGAGAGACAGACAGGCAGACAAAGACAGACACACAGGCAGACAGAGAAGACAGATAGAAAGAGACAGAGAGACAGATAGTGGAGAAAAAGAGATGGGGAGGGAAGAGATTTGTAAAAAGGCACTGAAAAGAAATGAAAAAGCTTCAAATTACCTCTACTTCTGCATATTCCATCTCCTTCTCAATTATATTAATATCATCAGAACTCAAACTTGCTCTAGTAAATCTGATCTCGATCTATATATATATATGAATGAGAAAGACAGAGAGGGACGGAAGGAGAGAGAGAGGAAGAATATAAAAGAATGTAAAGGAAAATGAAAATCAGGGAATTCACAGAAGCTGTGTAGATTGGGATTTGATACCATTCCATAAATCTCCCAATTCTTCGGTAAAGTTAGCAACTTAAGAAATGCTGAGAGTGATTGGATTTCTTATGGGATTGAAGGTGCAGGAGCTTTGATGAGAATTAGAATCAAGATGTGATGCAGTGCACGAGGGGACAATTTCTAAAGGACAGATTCGAGGGAGCAAGTGGGACGAGATGTAACCTTCTTTTGACCTCTGTGAATTTCCAGTGGATGTCGGGAGTTACACAGATGTAGAAAACTTTTCTATTCATTCAATGAGCATTCCTTGAATATCTGTTACTCACAGGTGCTTGGACTGGTGTTATAGGGAATATAAGAGCACATGATGAAGGTGGTGGTGGTGGTGGTGGTGGTGAGGATGGTGATGGCAAGGGTGGCAATGTGGCGGTGGTGGTGATGACGGTGAGGACAGTGACAGTGAGCCTCTAAGTTCACAAAGAAACACATCTCTTCTCATTTGATCCTCACACCTAAGCCAGGAAGATAAATAGGTCAAGGACATTCTGACCTTCTTTACAAGAGTGAACAGGGCTCTGGTGATCAGCCCAAAAGATGAAGACAGAGCTAGCCCCTGACCCAAACTCTAAATCTGTGTTTTTTGTTTTTTCCACTAACCTCGTGTTTCCTGATTATGGTTCTGTTTCTTCTGATGGTGGGCCCCATATTTTAGTAAGCATACAAGGTGGCATTTGAGTAAATCCACTAAAGGACAAGCAAAACGTATTGCCTGGTGGATTCTGGGGCTGGATTGCCTCCTCTGGAATCCTGGCTTTCCTACTTAGCTGTGCAACCTTAGACAAGATATTCACCTCTCTGTTTCTCAGTTTCTTCATTCACAAAAAGGAGGTAATAATACCATTCCCACAGAGTTGTTGTGAGGAATCAGTGACTTGGTTAGAGGAAGAATGCCTAGTGTAATAAACACTATGGACATCTTTGCTATTATTACCTCGGGACTTTGGAGAAGGGTCTGTTACACGCATTCGAAAGGATGAAAAGCAGCTTCATGGAAAAGTGGCATCTAAAATGGGTCAAATATGTTATCAGCTTACCTGCATGGAGCTTTCCAACCATGCCAGGGAAGGAGAGCGAGCCGTGGCAGAAAGGTGAGGGCAAGCAGGCCAGGGGAACAGAGGAAAGAACTGGCAGCAGGTGAGTCTGTTTCGTTCTTTAGAGACCAAGCAGAAACCACCACTGCTCCAGATTGCCTAGGTCTTCTTTCCTCTGGGTCCTGCTCACAGTTTGAGGTATCTACCATGTCTGAGGCTACCAGGCAAGCTTGGCTAATTTGTTGGAAGGTCACACACCCGTGGGGCAGCGTGGTGAAGCAGTATCTAGCTACCTCCCTGTGACTCTGTCTCAGCAAGAGCAATAGCTCTGGGAAAGGCCACAGCAAGACTCCCAGAAGGAAGCTGCCAATATTACTGAGGCCTGGCCTCCTGTTCTAGCCCCCCTGCGCTCATCCTCTAAGAACAACCCACTCTTCTCTGTTTCACAACAGTGGCTGTTCAACAGATCATATGCTACTCTGTTAAACAAAACCAAACATAGTTACTCTCTCCACATGCTATTAAACACAGCTACATTAAAATAATGTGTAGGTTGAGACGAATACATACCACCACAAGATAATTGGGAGTTAAGTCACTGTGACAAGCTGAATAACTAAATTAACCCTATTAAAACCTGTTTTCATGGGGTCAAAGGCTTTTCAGTGGAAGAAATCAGGTGTAAAAGAAAGCACTCATTTTTTGAACACCTTGCAACATTTGCTGAAAAATAAACCAGTCGCCTGAAGAAGCAAGCAAACAATTTGACTTAATTCAAGGAAAAGATGAAGCGAGGTCACAGGTATTTTCTATCTTTAATTTAAATTCTATCAGCTTATGAAGGGACACTATTTTTTTCTTTTATCCCGGTAAAAGCATTTTTATGATGAGTATTCCAATATGCTGAATGTGGCTTGTTTTAACAGTGAATCACTAGAACTTAAAGAAATTTCAATTAAAACAACAATGTGGTTTAATAGTGAACCTATCAAATCTGGAGGACTTCACAAAATGATAAAAATTTCATGCTGGTGAGAGTGTGAGGAAACAGGCTCAAACACAGGAGTGCATATTCCTGGATGACTACTTCAGAGACAAAGAATGATCCGTATATTATGTGCATTCCTAGGCAATTATTATATCTAATACCAAAGGCGATAAAATGACTATACATTAAGCTACAGGAATATAAGCTCACTGAAAGCAGGAATTATTTTGGAATTGTTCCATACCTAACTGCTTAGTCATAGGAATGGAGGAAATAACATACGATCTAATAATACAAAAGGATGATACAGCCATTAAAAATAATGCTGTAGAAAAATATGTTTTTGATCAATTGTTACCTGAAAAATAGCTGTTTTAAACAATACATACACTGTAATCTTAATTTTTCTATAAAGAGTATGTACAAAAAGATACAAAACCTGGGAAATATATACTAGAACATTAACACACTGGTTATATCTGGTTGTAGTTTACTGATGATATTTTTCTCTTAATCTTTTAAAATAAGAAAAAAAACTGTAATGAGAATAGCAGGAGGTCAGGGATCAGACTGAAATGATGAATAAACTCCCTCAAAGAGAGAAGAAAAAAATTTTTCTGAAATTTTTCTCTAGAGAGAAGATACAAGACCAACGGGAGAATGGAGCTGAGAAGCAGACATCGACTTGGCGCAGGCAATCAGAGCTGTTCAGCAATAGGGTGGTGCCACGAGATGAAGTAGTTAACTCCTTGTGCCTAGAGCTATGCACTTAGAGGCTAAGTGACCATCCAAGAGGGTTAATACATTAGAAAAAAATCTTGGGCTAAATGAACTCTAAGTTCTACAAACCCAAGAACTGAAGACTCCACGAGCTGACTGGCAGACATCCTTCTACAACCTCTATTTGATATGATACAGAATTCTTTTTTCATTGACAAAGGATGGCTTCCTATTTATCCTTCTGTTTCCTGTGGTATCTTCCCTTGCCTGTTGCTTCTTTGTCAGGTCTTTCTGTAAGCTATCCTTCTTTACTTGTTTACTACCTGTATGAACAGAGTTTCATTCTTATCTATTTTGATGGCTTCTGGGTCTTCAAGTAACCTTTATAGTTATAGAGTGTCAGTAACCTTTATAGTTATCATGAATCTTCTTAAAGTGAATTGGTTTTCAACCAGCTGAGCCTTCCCTTTACTAATACCACAGGAAAGGTTCTAGAAAAGAGAGAGTCTAGGATGAGAGCCAAGAGCTGCGGAACAGAATGGAGAGAGGATTCTATATATCCACTTGATGGTTTTGATGAGGGATGTTTGTAGCCAATTAAAGTGCCCATAGAAAAGTCACTGCCTTTCTTGAACTACCATACATTGGTCAATATCTATTTAAAGCTTCAAATTTTTGTTCGACAGGAAATTACAGAATAATTTTGATTCTGAGTCTGGAGCTAATTTTAAATAGTTCAAAGGATCACTGTTTAGATTCACAGTATGAACAAACTTTGTACAAAACCAGTTATGTAGTGTTCCAGTTAGTGTACATGGATCATGGTTTTTGAAGTTGTTGGGTCCTGAAGACAGTTCAGGGAACAAGGATCTATTCTATACAAAAAGAGCATCATATCTTTGGTTTGTAGTAACTTGATGTTGGACAATATTTGACTCAACTCTCTTCTGGGCTTGGTCCCCCATGGTAGGTTAGAGTGGAAAATTTATTTGGTACAGATCCAAGTGCTACATAAGGATAACTTGAAACAGATCCCAGAGCCTGCCATGGAATTAATCTGGACCCAACTGCTCTTGCAAAAACTTACTTGGTCAGCCTTGTAGAGCAGTGAGAGGATTTAGAACATGTATTTATTTTGCAATAAAACTACAAAACGTCTTAAGACACACTTGTTCGCTTTATAAAAGAACACAAAGTGCTAGCAAAGTGCCAAGTTCATCATTTGTGTGATCCATTTCTTGGAATACTTTGGAATAACCATGTGGGCTCTCTGGCAGGGAGTGAAGAAGAGAATGATAAAAGAGTATAAAACCATACCAAATGGTATCCTCCATGGTAACTGAAGCAATGTTTTGAGGAAAGACTGCTGAAACATCACACTTCTCCCATTGCCAAGAACTCCTGGAAAATCACAAGGTAAGCAGATTAGGCAGAAGGCATTTGGGATGCTTCATCAAGCCTGCTGAAGCGCCTTCGAGCAATATCCCATTTCATTAGCTATTCAATGGAATGGGAATAAGGGAAGAGGAATGCCGTGCTGACCAACAAAACAGAAGGTCACTGTAAAGCAATTTCTTACCCCGCTGCCCAATGCCAAGTGCCACTGCTAACGCATTTCCAGTTGGAAAAGGCCCATCAGCAAGTTTCCAGGACAGAGAACTGGAATATACTCTTCTCCGTTACTCTCTAAAATGTGTGGTCTCGGAATAGTATGGAGGCTAATTGGGACACATGGCACAGTGCCTGCAGTCCTTCAAGCTTCTCTTGGATTCATCAAATCAACCCATGTGCTTCCTGCCATACCATGAGCCTCAGATATTCTGAAGATGTAGACGATAAGGGGCATGAAGAGGGAGAGGATATGCAGAATACGGTAGGACAATGTGACCTGAGCTTTGTTAAGAAAGTAAGCAAAGCTGTAGGCTTTTGAGAAGAAGCAAAGCTCAAAGACGTGATCTTACAGCACCATGCCCACAGGTACCCAGAGATGGGATGATAAGAACAGTAATGAACATGATAAAGTTTGAAAAGCCACAGGGATATCAGACTGATCCATTCCATGACACAGATATCTATATAAAGACTTTTAGGTAATAATATTTTAATGTCAAGTTCTTTTCATTACTTTGGCTGAAATGCAGGAGTGGACATTAACACATATTTGGCATGTGGGCTATCTCTGGCACACTCATTTCCTCTTGCTTAGTCACGTAGCCAGCAGCAGAGCTGATCTCAACTAACGTGGTTGGTACTAATTGTTAGTTTCCAATTACTAGTTGTTCAAGGTTTATCAAGTATTGTGACTTTAATTAGGGCCCTAAGATGTAAACTGCAATGTCTTTAACAGACACATTCCGATGGGGATAATTTGATGAGCCAGTTGCTGTTGTATAGTAATTGAAAACCAAAGAGAGATTCACATATGAATAGTAAATTAAGATGTGCAGTAGTAGCTGGGATTTATACCTGGACCGTTAGAGGCCTTAATGACCCCATAAAAGGGAATAAGGTCATTTGTTATTTAAAGGATCATAAGATATTGCATTTCATAAGGATATTGAGCATGCACAAGGTTAAAGCGCTCATGGGTGAGCCAGATTCCCCCTTTATTCCATTTATAAGCAGAACCAGAAGAGTTAGCACTTCTTTGTAATAAAGCTCTAAATTCCAGAATGACTTGCTGCTCTACGTCCCAAATCCCAAAGGGCAGCTGCTGCTGGGCTGGGCTTTGTAAAATGTTAGCTTTATCCTCAAACTCAGCACAGGCACTGAATCCTCCATTTTAGAACCAATTAAAGTGAACGCTTTTCCAATTTTCTGGGACAGAATGTCACAAGTGGGTGAATGGGGAGACCCAGAGGTCTGGAAAGGTGGCGGGGTAAAAGCCTAATTCTTGTTATTCTTGGGTACGGCAGGTCTCATTTTAGGTTGAGTAAAAAATTAAAAGGGCTTAGCTATATATAGATGAGGGGGTTAACAGTGGAAATAGAACTCTCAATTACCCATGGAAACAAAGGGAAAATCCAAAATAGCAGATTATCCAACATAATATGCGTTGGCATTTAGAATGTATGGCCAGCATCGTGTTGGTATCCTTAATTTTGTTTCCCTTAGGCTACTGCTAGAGTTCGCTGTGTTCCCCTTACACACAACCTAACAGCAGGGAAGGAAAGCTGGGGACTACATTTGAGGGTTCTAGCCTGGGATTAAAATTTGGTTGCGGATAAACCCTTCTGTAGATAATGGAGAAGTGACAGCAATGTTTTTCCTATCTATGACACATTTCGTTTCCTTCCTTTTGTGGCAATAGGCACGTCTGCAGACACACACACAGACCTTCCCAGAGAGCCATGTAATCATTTCTGCTATCATTATCATGCAGTCTACAGATGTTTTCTGTAGCCAGGGTCTAACCAGGCACAGCAGAGGCCTGTGGAAGGACAGGTTAGGAAATTAGGAAACAATTTCTCCAGGTAAGTAATTAGAACAACAGGAGCAAATCAGAGGACTAAATGTTGCTATTTAAATGGAAATTCAGCCTGGTCCCCAACAGGCTGTGAATTTTATCTATACAACATTAAAAAGGCCCAGGTGATGAGACTCTTAGGTGTGTGACTATGGGTTGCTGCACTGATGTGATGGGATTCCAGGAAATATTTCTGGTGTGGAAAGATGATCATACAATCACATGTGAACTGTTATTAACATGATCAATTATGAACGACTTCAAACATGCAGGAAGGTACAAAAATAACAGGTACCCATATATCTACTTCTCAGAATCATAAATTCTAACAATTTCTTTCCTTCAGATTAAAAAAATAAAGCTACAGACGTGGCTGTGGTCAATGACAAAATACACAGGGATGTCATTTTCCACCTCTCTGCCGGCCTCCTCCAATGTGACTGTATTTCCTCCCAGCAAGGGTAGAGTCTTTCTCTCATTCCTTGAAACTAGGCTGGCCTGGTGACTTGTTTAGCCAATGGAATGTGACTCTTTGACTTGGCATGGTCAGTGTGCACCAGGTCTGAGCCAAGGCATCAGAAAAACCCTGTCAGGGCGCCTGGGTGGCTCAGTTGGTTAGGCGACTGCCTTCGGCTCGGGTCATGATCCTGGAGTCCCGGGATCGAGTCCCGCATCGGGCTCCCTGCTCAGCGGGGAGTCTGCTTCTCCCACTGACCCTCTTCCCTCTCGTGCTATCTCTCACTCTCTCTCTCAAATAAATAAATAAATAAATAATCTTAAAAAAAAAAAAAAAAGAAAAACCCTGTCAGCTGCTTTGTGAACAGGACTGGACCATCCTGCTGGGTGATGAGACACAAGTGACCCTGTCACTCCCATCACCTAGTGACAGCCGCCACCCACCCCTCCCCATCTGCTAGCTGACTGCAAACGCATGAGTGAACTCAGCTAAGAGCAGAAGAGCCTAGCGGGTCCCAGCTCAAATTGTTATCCACATAATCGTGAGCAATAATAAGTGGTTGTTATTTGCAAGCCACTAAGCTCTGAGGTAGTTTGTTGCATGACCCTAGACTACTGATATAATGGAACACCTACATTCTCCTCATGTTCCCTCTCTACCTCCTCCTACCCCTTGAAATTCCACTATTGTGAAATTGGGGTCTATCCATTCAAAACATATAAAGATACCCTAGGTGTATACAAAATCAATAGGTGTATACAAAATCAATAGGTGTATACAAAAATCAGTATTAAATACTATTCCTAAAAGGGTGTATAAGGTGCTATTTAAAGGAAAGATAAATCATACCATACTCTACATATCCTTTGCCCCTTGTGTTTTCCAATCTACTTGTTTTCATACGTATCCTTGGTGACACATGTGGATATCATTTATTTAAGTACTGTATATTTTTCCAGTACTGTATGAATATACCACAGTTTATCCATTCCCTTACTGTCAGAGTAATGAGGAGCTGGGCAGAAAGATCTTTCAGCCTTACCATGCTATGATTCAAATAAATGCAAACAGGTAAAAACATTCTGTAAGGAGTCAATCAGGATAAGAGATAGAAAGAGTCCTTAAGCCTTCATGTACCAAACACCTCTTAATTAACTGATAGCTCTGTTGACCCTTGAACAACATGGGGTTGAACTGAGTGGGTCCACTTATACGAGGATTTTTTTTTTAGGTAAATATAGTGCAGCACTGTAAATGTGTTTTCTCTTCCTGATGATTTTCTTAATGACATTTTATTTTCTCTAGCTAACTTGGTTTGTAAGAATATAGTATACAATACACATAATGTCCAGAATATGTGTTATCAACTGTATATGTTATTCATAAGGCTTATGGTCAACAGCAGACTACGAGTAGTTAGGTTTTGGGGGAGTCAAAAGTTATACGTGGATAAAGAAGAGGTGATTTATATATATATATATATATACACACATAGATAGATATCTACACACACACGCACACACACACGCACGCACACACAGAGGAGAATATTATTCAGTCATGAAAAGAATGAAATCTTGCCATTTGCAACAACATAGATGGATCTAGTGGGTATAATGGTAAGTAAAATAAGTCAGAGAAAGACAAATACCATCTGATTTGACTAATATGTGGAATTTAAGAAACAAAACAAAATAAAAAAAACAATGAAAAATAAAGAGATAAACCAACAAATGGACTCTTAACTTGCACAGAACAAACAGAAGGCTCCCAGAGGGGTGGTGTGTAGGGAGGATGGGTGAAGTAGGTGGAGGAGATTGAGTACACCCATCTTGAGAATTACTGAGTAATGTACAGAATTGGTGAATCACTATATCATACACTTGAAACTAATGTAACACTGTATGTTAACTATACTGGAATTAAAATTAAAAATTTTTTTTAAAGTTATACATGGATTTTGAACTGCACAGGGGGTCGGCACCCCTAATCCCTGTGTTGTTTGAGGGGCACCTGTACAAACCAAAGAATATTTATTTTCAATTACAAAAACTTCTACATTATTAGGTCAGGATTAAGAAAAATAAGCCCAGGAATATTTAACTTTAATGTCACTCACTTACCCCTAAGGGCTTTCCAAAACCCACAGAGTTTTACCTTGAGAAAATGGTTATTAAATTGTTTCTTACAGGGGTGCCTGGGTGGCTCAGTCTGTTAAAGTCTGCCTTCTGCTCAGGTCATGATCCCAGAGTCCTGGGATCGAGCCCTGCATCTGGCTCCTTGCTCAGCGGGGAGCCTGCTTCCCCCTCTCCCTCTACTCCTCCCCCGCTTGTGCTCTCTCTCACTCTCTCTTGATCACTCTCTCTCAAAAAAATAAATAAAATCTTTAAAAAAATAAACTGTTTCTTGGGAGCAAGATGGCGGAGGAGTAGGAGACCTGGATTTCATCTGCTCTCAAGCATTCAGCTGAATAGGGATCAAACCATTCTGAACACCTACGAACTCAACAGGAGATCGAAGAGGAGAGTAGCAACAACTCTCTGAACAGAGAAGCGACCACTTACCGGAAGGTAGGACGTGCGGAGAAGTGAATCCGAGGCGATATTCGGGAGGATAGACGGCGGGGGAGGGGGCCTCCGTCGGCCGCTTCTGGCAAGTGCTAGAGCCGCGGAGCACAAAATCGGACCTTTTAGAAGCCGTCTCCGCTGAGGGACGTCGCTGCAGTGGCTAAGTGGGGGGTGGAACCCTCGCGGGACAGTGTGGTCTCAGGACCGTCGGGGTCACAGAAAGACCGGGGGTGCCTGAGTGCGGCAGAGCTCCCAGGGATCGGAGCGGGGAAGCCGGCTGCAGAGACGGAGCCGAGGCGCGGGCTCTCAGCTCGGGGTGGCCATAAACTGTGATCCGCGGCCCAGTCGGGCCACTGCTCCTCCAGCAGGGACCCAACAAGCGGCAGAGCCGGGGAGACTCCCCTCCCTCCCCCGGGAGGAGCGGCGCGGGAGCGCACCGCAGGGATCTGCTGGGTTTGGAGACTCCACACGGGGTCGGGTGCCAGAGATAGAAACGCTCGGTCACAGGCCGGGTGAGCACGGAGTGCGGCCGGAGCCCGGGGACACGGGAGGGACTGCTTTTCTCTGGGGGCGCACTGAGGAGCGGGGCCCCGAGTTCTCAGCTCCTCCGGGCGGAGATTGGGAGGCCGCCATTTTCACCCTGGTCCTCCAAAGCTGTACCGAGAGCTTGCAGGGAACAAAAGCACCGGAGAGCAAACCCGAGCAGCTTACTTACCTGGGACCCGACAAGGGCGGGGCAATTCTGCCTCCGGCAAAGACATTTGGGAAACACGGCAACAGGCCCCTCCCCCAGAAGATCAGCACAAACAGCCAGCCAAGACCAAGTTTACCGATCAATAAGAACAGCAGAACTCCAGCGTTAGGGTAATACTGCACATAGAATTCATGGCTTTTTTACTAGGATTCTTTAGTCTTTTAAAGTTAATTTTTTTAACTGTCTTTTTTTTTTTAATTTTTCTTTTTCCCTTTTTCAACCAACATCTTATCAAGACCTTTTTTAAAAAACATTTTTCATTTGTAGAGACATTTTCTATCCCTTCATAGTAGTTACCCTTATTTTTGGCATATATATGTAAGTTGTTCTCACCTTAAAATTTTGAAATACAGTTTCTACTAACAGATCAAAATATACCCAAAATCTCTAGTGTATGGCTTTGTTCTAGTCTGCTGCCCGATAACAATCTCTTTTTTTTCTCTTCCTTTGTTTAAATCCTCTTTCTTTTTTTAAACAACTTCTTACCTTATCAATTCCTTTTATAAAATTTTAATCATTTTCATCTTTACACTCATATTCCATCCCTTCATCATATCAACCCTTATTTTGTACATATATAAATCTTTCTTTCTTTAAAATTTTGGGAGGCACTTTCTTCTAACATAGTGTGTGGCACTGATCTATGCACCAGCCTGATCATATTTGATCATATTCTGTCTTTTTGTTGTTTATTTTGTTTTTATCTTTTTTTTTCTCTTTCTTTTTTCTTTCTTTCCATTTCTTTCCCCCTGGTATCAGGTCTTTTCTGATTTGTTTAGAGTATATTTTCTGGGGACATTGTTAACCTGTTAGCATTTTGTTCTCTCATTCATCTATTCTCCTCTGGACAAAACGACAAGACGGAAAAATGACCTCAACAAAAAGAAAAAGAGGTAGTACCGTCTGCCAGGGACATACTCAATATGGATATTAGTACGATGTCACACCTAGAGTTCAGAATCATGATTTTAAAGATACAAGCTGGGCTTGAAGAAAGCATGGAAGGTATTAGAGAAACCCTTTCTGGAGAAATAAAAGAACTAAAATCTAACCAAGTCGAAATCAAAAAGGCTATTTATGAGGTGCAATCAAAAATGGGGGCACTAACTGCTAGGATAAATGAGGCAGAAGAAAGAATCAGCGATATAGAAGACCAAATGATGGAAAATAAAGAGGCTGATAAAAAGAGACATAAAAAACTACTGGATCACTAGGGCAGAATTCGAGAGATAAGTGATACCATAAGACGAAAAAACATTAGAATCATTGGGATCCCAGAAGAAGAAGAAAGAGAGAGGGGCAGAAGGTATATTGGAGCAAATTCTAACAGAGAACTTCCTTAATGTGAGAGAGGTAACAGGTATCAAAATCCAGGAGGCACAGAGAACCCCTCTCAAAATCAATGAAAATAGGTCAACACCCCGACATCTAATAGTAAAACTTGCAAGTCTCAGAGACAAAGAGAAAATCCTGAAAGCAGCTCAGGAGAAGAGATGGTAGAAATATTAGATTGGCAACAGACCGATCCACAGAGACCTGGAAGGCCAGAAAGGACTGGCATGATATCTTCAGAGCACTAAATGAGAAAAATATGCAGCCAAGAATATTATATCCAGCCAGGCTGTCATTTAAAATAGAAGGAGAGATAAAAAGCTTCCAGGACAAACAAATACTAAAGGAATTTGCAAACACGAAACCAGCCCTCCAAGAAATATTGAAAGGGGGCCTCTAAGCAAAGAGAGAGCCTAAAAGCAGCAAGACCAGAAAGGAACAGAGACAATATACAGTAATGGACACCTTACAGGCAATACAATGGCACTAAATTCATACCTTTCAATAGTTACCCTGAATGTAAATGGGCTCAATGCCCCAGTCAAAAGACACAGGCTATCAGATTGGATTAAAAAACATGACCGATCGATATGCTGTGTGCAAGAGACTCATTTTAGACCCAAAGACACCCCCAGATTGAAGGTGAAGGAGTGGAAAACAATTTACCATGCTAATGGACACCAAAAGAAAGCTGGGGTGGCAATCCTTATATCAGACAAATTAGATTTTAAACCAAAGACCATAATTAGAGATGAGGAAGGACACTATATCCTACTTAAAGGGTCTATCCAACAAGAAGATCTAACAATTGTAAATGTCTTGCCCCTAACATGGGAGCAGCCAATTATATAAGGCAATTAATAACAAAAGCAAAGAAACACATCGACAACAATACAATAATAGTGGGGGACTCTAACACGCCCCTCACTGAAATGGACAGATCATCTAAGCAAAAGATCAACAAGGAAATAAAGACTTTAAATGACACACTGGACCAAATGGACTTCACATATTCAGAACATTCCATCCTAAAGCAACGGAATACACATTCTTCTCTAGTGCCCATGGAACATTCTCCAGAATAGATCACATTCTAGGTCAAAAATCAGGTCTCAACCGGTACCAAGAGATTGGGATCATTCCCTGCATATTTTCAGACCACAATGCTTTGAAACTAGAATTCAATCACAAGAAGAAAGTCGGAAAGAACTCAAATACATGGAGCCTAAAGAGCATCCTACTAAAGAATGAATGGGTCAACCAGGAAATTAAAGAAGAATTTAAAAAATTCATGGAAACCAATGAAAATGAAAACACAACAGTTCAAAATCTTTGGGATACAGCAAAGGCAGTCCTGAGCGGAAAGTATACAGCAATACAAGCCTTTCTCAAGAAACAAGAAAGGTCTCAAATACGCAACCTAACCCTAAAGGAGCTGGAGAGAGAACAGCAAATAAAGCCTAAACCCAGCAGGAGAAGAGAAATAATAAAGAACAGAACAGAAATCAATAAAATCGAAACCAAAAGAACAGTAGAACAGATCAACGAAACTAGGAGTTGGTTCTTTGAAAGAGTTAACAAGATTGATAAACCCCTAGCCAGACTTATCAAAAAGAGAAATGACCCAAATCCACAAAATCATGAATGAAAGAGGAGAGATCACAACCAACACCAAAGAAATATAAACGATTATAAGAACATATTATGAGCAACTCTATGCTAGCAAATTAGATAACCTGGAAGAAATGGGTGCATTCTTAGAGATGTATCAACTACCAAAACTGAGCCAGGAAGAAAGAGAAAACCTGAACAGACCTATAACCACTAAGGAAATTGAAGCAGTCATCAAAAATCTCCCAACAAACAAAAGCCCAGGGCCAGATGGCTTCCCAGGGGAATTCTATCAGACATTTAAAGAAGAATTAATACCTATTCTCCTGAAACTGTTCCAAAAAATAGAAATGGAAGGAAAACTTCCAAACTCGTTTTATGAGGCCACCATTACCTTGATCCCCAAACCAGACAAAGACCCCATCAAAAAGGAGAATTACAGACCAATATCCTGGATGAACATGGATGCAAAAATTCTCACCAAAATACTAGCCAATAGGATCCAACAATACATTAAAAGGACTATTCACCACGACCAAGTGGGATTTATCCCTGGGCTGCAAGGTGGGTTCAACATCTGCAAATCAATCAACATGATACAATACATTAACAAAGGAAAGAACAAGAATCCTATGATCCTCTCAACAGATGCAGAAAAAGCATTTGACAAAGTACAGCATCCTTTCTTGATCAAAACTCTTCAGAGTATAGGGATAGAAGGTCCATACCTCAATATCATAAATGCCATCTTTGAAAAACCTACAGTGAATATCATTCTTAATGGGGGAAAACTGAGAGCTTTCCCCCTAAGGTCAGGAACGTGGCAGGGATGTCCACTGTCACCACTGCTATTCAACATAGTATTAGAAGTCCTAGCCACAGCAATCAGACAACAAAAAGAAATCAAAGGCATCCAAATTGGCAAAGAAGAAGTCAAACTCTGTTTGCAGATGATATGATACTTTACGTGGAAAACCCAAAAGACTCCACGCCAAAATTGCTAGAACTCATACAGGAACTCAGTAAAGTGGCAGGATAGACAATCAATGCACAGAAATCAGTGACATTCCTATATACCAACACCAAGACAGAAGAAAGAGAAATTAAGGAGTTGATCCCATTTATAATTGCACCCAAAACCATAAGATACCTAGGAATAAATCTAACCAAAGAGGCAAAGGATCTGTACTCAGAAAACTATAAAATACTCATGAAAGAAATTGAGGAAGACACAACGAAATGGAAAAACCTTCCATGCTCATGGATTGGAAGAACAAATATTGTGAAGATGTCAATGCTACCTAGAGCAATCTACACATTCAATGCAATCCCCATCAAAATACCATCCACTTTTTTCAAAGAAATGGAACAAATAATCCTAAAATCTGTATGGAACCAGAAGAGACCCCGAATAGCCAGAGGAATCTTGAAAAAGAAAAGCAAAACTGGCGGCATCACAATTCCAGACTTCCAGCTCTATTACAGAGCTGTCATCATCAAGACAGTATGGTACTGGCACAAAAACAGACACATAGATCAATGGAACAGAACAGAGAGCCCCGAAAGGGACCCTGAACTCTATGGTCAACTCATCTTCGACAAAGCAGGAAAGAATGTCCAATGGAAAAAAGACAGTCTCTTCAACAAATGGTGTTGGGAAAATTGGACAGCCACACGCAGAAGAATGAAACTGGACCATTTCCTTACACCACACACAGAAATAGACTCCAAGTGGTTGAAAGACCTAAATGTGAGACAGGAGTCCATCAACATCCTAAAGGAGAACACAGGCAGCAACCTCTTCGACCTCAGCCGCAGCAACTTCTTCCTAGAAGCATTGCCAAAGGCAAGGGAAGCAAGGTCAAAAATGAACTACTGGGACGTCATCAAGATAAAAGGCTTTTGCACAGCAAAAGAAACAGTCCACAAAACCAAAAGACAACCAACAGGATGGGAGAAGATATTTGCCAATGACATATCAGATAAAGGGCTAGTATCCAAAATCTATAAAGAACTTCTTAAACTCAACACCCAAAGAACAAATCATCCAATCAAGAAACAGGCAGAAGACATGAACAGACATTTCTCCAAGGAAGACATCCAAATGGCCAACAGACACATGAAAAAGTGCTCAACATCGCTCGGCATCAGGGAAATCCAAATCAAAACCTCAATGAGATTCCACCTCAAACCAGTCAGAATGGCTAAAATTAACAAGTCAGGAAATGACCGATGTTGGCGGGGATGTGGAGAAAGGGGAACCCTCCTACACTGTTGGTGGGAATGCGAGCTGGTGGAACCCCTCTGGAAAACAGTGTGGAGGTTCCTCAAACAGTTGAAAATAGAGCTACCGTACGATCCAGCAATTACACTACTGGGTATTTACCCCAAAGATACAAATGTAGGGATCTGAAAGGGTACATGCACCCCGTTGTTTATAGCAGCAATATCCACAATAGCCAAACTGTGGAAAGAGCCAAGATGTCCATCAACAGATGAATGGATAAAGAAGATGTGGTATATACATACAATGGAATATTATGCAGCCATCAAAAGGAATGAGATCTTGCCATTTACAAGGACGTGGATAGAACTGTAGGGTGTTATGCTGAGTGAAATAAGTCAATCAGAGAAAGACATGTATCATATGACCTCACTGATATGAGGAATTCTTAATCTCAGGAAACAAACTGAGGGTTGCTGGAGTAGGGGTGGGTGGGAGGGATCGGGTGGCTGGGTGATAGACATTGGGGAGGGTATGTGCTATGGTGAGTGCTGTGAATTTGTGCAAGACTTGAATCACAGATCTGTACCTCTGAAGCAAATAATGTATGTTAACAAATATATGTTAAGAAAAAAAAAGAAGATAGCAGGAGGGGAAGAATGAAGTGAGGGAAATCGGAGGGTGAGAGGAACCATGAGAAACGATGGACTCTGAAAAACAAACTGAGGGTTCTAGAGGGTAAGGAGTAGGGGGATGGGTTATCCCGGTGATGGGTATTAAAGAGGGCATGTTCTGCATGGAGCACTGGGTGTTATGCACAAACAATGAATCATGGAACACTACATCAAAAACTAATGATATATGGTGATTAGCATAATAAAAATTTTAAAGAAAAATTTAAAAAATAAAGTTTTTCTTACAGTCAGCAAACTCATGGAGTTGCTTCATACTATATACCCTTGTTAATATCCTTCCAAGAACTGATCCCTCCCTATAGCTGATAAGTAGAGGCTCCAAGTACAACAGAGGGATGCGCCTGCTTTCACATCAGCACATCACTGTGTGTGGAGGTGATTTGTCAGTGTGGGGGAGGGGATGTCATCAGAGTGTGATAGCAAGAGTGATCACACGCCCAAATCTGCCTGGGACAGACAGTCCTGGTTTATGCCTGTTGTTACCATACCATAGTTAGTAGTATCCCCATTCATTCAAAAAAAGGGGTTGTGATTCAGATTATAAATGACATGGACACTGTGGTGTACATGGGGTATGCTGTCCAGATCCCTCTCATGAAGGACTTGTTACTGCTTGTTGTGAACAACTGGCCTGTGGCTTTCTGCCCCTTCAGGGATGGCCTCAGCTGCAGAGACCTGCTTCAAAGTCACACTTCTTTCCAGGAGTTGTCCACATGCAGTGACGTTCAGGAATTATAAAGGCCTGGCTCCCAGTTCATTCAAAGGACTCTGGAATTCTGGCTCAGTATTCTAGAGTTCTGGGTGAGTAATGCCCCCCACCCTGTTCCCCCCATCCCACTCCCGAGTCCTTCCCTTTCACAGGTGTTGACCCCAGGACACTCCAAAGCAAACATGCAAATTGCACTTTAGCATCTGTTTCTTAGGGAACCCAACCCACAACAAATGGGATGAGAAGAGGGCTTTTGGAGCTGGGCCAATGTGATGATCAAGAAGTTGAGGGAAATGATTCCGATGACAGGCCATGATCAACTGCGCAGTTTCCAAAGCTGAGCTGGCTTTCTCAGGGGGAACCCCATGACTGAACAAGTGACGGTCCCCCGTCACTTACACTTGCAGTAAGTTGCCAGTGTGATGGCAACAAAGCCCCCAGTTGTTTTGCAAAGGGACCAATGGTCACTTACTCGAGTGAGTGCGAAGTAGGGAAAAGGTAATGCATCAACATCCTCAGAACCACTGAACACAGAATCCAAATGGACACTGACACGCAGAAATCCAAAGCACCATCATGACATCCTTGTTGCCCTAGGGGCAGATGGCAGAAAGGTTACAAATGCAGCCCTGGATAAGCTCTAGGTCATCGTAGGCCAATTAAGTCTACAAACCAATTTGGTAGTCATTTCTTTGGCCTGTGCTTATATAACCTAAGAACTCAGAAGAGGTAGTTGGTACCACCTACTCTTTGAGTCCTTGGACTGTAGAGTAAGAGGGATCGTGGGGGATGGAGAGGCCAAGCAGAGGTTTCCACAATAACAGGGAACAGAGAAAAAGCTGGACAATGATGCCAAGAGCACCAATACACCAAATCTAACACAACGCTGCAAGAGGACTTCAAAAATATTTCCTCCCCCATGCTGTCTTTTGCCACCCAACCCAGCAGAATGGAATTGGAAGGAAATGTGTACAGGCTGAGCAGGCCAACATGACTGAGGAGGTCTGCTTTGGGAAATGACTGATGTGCTCTTCCAGACATTGACTTATTGCTTAGAAACAACAATTATTTACTTTAGCAGAGCTACTTTTTATTAGAGTAAAACGTCCCAGTCAGCTTATTGGTCTCTTTCCTTTAATAGCTGTTCTCAAGGTAATCAATGACTTTTAACAGCCAGGCTCAGTTATCAATGTACATGAGTAAGCTTATTGATTTGACAGATACTTTTCTTCATTGGGCACCAATTATTGCTCTCTGAATTGTGCCACATTAGGCTAGAAACACCATGTAATCTTGCTAGTTACTTGATGCATTCTGGTGATTGGCTTCAAGAAGCTTTATAATCACACTGTTGATTTGTGAGTTAACAATACTTTAAAATTCCAGTGAAAGCTAAGAAGCAGAGTCTGCTTAAAAAAAGGTTAATAGAATAAGACATCCAATCTATTTCGTTTTTGTGAGGATAAAGGAATGGAAATTTTACAAGGCTATGTAAATCTCACATACATTGTGTGTTCTACTGGAAACTAGGGTATTTCTAAAATAGAAAAATCACCCAATATTGATACCCGTAGCTCCATTAAAATGCAGACTATTTGATTTCATAAACATTCCTAAAATTAGAAATCATTAAAACTATTAAAAAGACATGTCTCTATTTCTGATTAAAAATGGAGAAAAATCAAGGCTCAGAATGTCATTAATATTATTAACCCAGGCACTAACCTAGCTGCTTAATTAAAAAACAATATATATAAAAAAAAAAAAATGCAGTGAGGGCTCCAGCCAGGCAGAGCATCCTCGGGCTCGACAGAGGTTGCGGGAGGTGTGTGTAATGACACGTCCTTACAGCCCAGAATTTAGCCCCTGAACACATCTGACATTCCCTTGTTCTGTTGTTTGTACAGAATTCGTTATGGTTGCTACCATTAAGACCAACACTCCTTTCTGGTCTGAATCTTTCTTGCTCCATCTTTCTTTCCATCACTTATTCAGTAAATAATTACCGTGTTCTTACAATGTGCCTTGCCACACATCAGGCCCCAGTGATACCCAGTGGTGAATAATATAATGATGGAAATGGAAGTATTTCCTCCTTATACCCAGTTCTACCATTCATAGTTCTTTTCAAATAAAAATAATTTGATTGCTGCTACAGGGAAATGATTATGAATTTCAAGTGTACCTAGAATATCAATAATAATGGATATTTGGGGCCAAATTCTCAGTGTGGCTTACCTTGAGTCTGTATTTTTTTTAATTTGTCCAAATTCTGAAATATTAAGATTTCACATTTGGATGAATAATTAAACAGCACTGTAAAGTTCAGGATGCCCAGATAGAAACAGATTTAGTTAATATTGTATTTTATCAGAAGAATATGCCTCATTTTGCCTTCTTGTGTGCGGGACCAGGATCTTTACTAAAATAGTCAGGTAGCATTCTTTCAGTACAGAAATCCATGTGCATTAATACCTGGATGGGTTAATGAAGTTGGGACTTCACGGGAATGACAAAAATATTTATTGCAAGTGATTGGTGCCAAACTTAGGTAATGAGGACTATAGACATGTTTTATTATAATTTGGGTATAAAGCTATATAAACACCCTATATGTATAGTGGACTTCTGATCCAAGTTCCAGTTTCTTTTTATTAAGAAAGTTCTTAGTCGTTGCTTCTTCAGATGTCCAAATGCACTGTAAATATATCTTTGTTTCTGGATTTTTAAGGAGATTTGTAAGGGGCTGTCTACTCCACCTGCTAATTCTGGAAAGAGTTCTGCAGATCTACTGGCTTCTGAAGCTGTTTCTGAACACTTAATCCTGAACCGATGTTCCTTGTTATAATCATCATCCGTGTTTTATGGCTCTGGCAGTACAAACAGAATTATGTTTCATAACTTTTTCCTAGTGATTAGCTTTATGGAATATGGATTCCCCACTTCCTTTCCTGGAAAAAGGTGTCCAGAACTTGAGCCATACATGAGTGTAAGAAGTACTGTAAGAAACACCTAGTTAGGGGGGGTGTCTGGGTGGCTCAGTCACTTCAGTGTCTGCCTTCAGCTCAGGTCATGATGTCGGGGTCCTGGGATTGAGCCCCGCGTCGGGCTCTCGGCTCACCAGGAAACTGCTTCTCCCTCTCCCTCTGCCTGTTGCTCCCCCTGCTTGTGTTCTCTCTCCCTCTCTGTCAAATAAATAAATAAAATCTTAAAAAAAAAGAAAGAAAGAAAGAAAGAAAGACCTAGTTAGGGTAGGCTAAACTGCTGTAACAGTGTCAACGAAACAAATTTAAGAATATGTGATGGCTCAAGTACAATAGAAAGTCATTACTTCTAACCCAAAGGTCCAAAGCAGGTATTCCTGGTTGATGGAGGCAATCCTCCTGTGGTTGTTCCCCATGAACCTGAGGGAGAGGCAGAACCACCCACAGAAGGAATGCACAGGAGTGAAAGAAGAACATGAGGAACAGCTGCTACAGGACTAAGGACCTCTGGTTTGTCCTAAATACATGGACAGTGTAGATCTCAAGGCTCCAGTATGACCTCAAGGCAGTGAGAGGGGCTCCTGAAAAGTGACTGATATTGGGCTTTTTGCTAACCCCAGAGCCTGTGTTTGATTTAGAAAACCAAAGAAAACTGACTTTGAGTTTTGTGGAAGAATATCTGCCACATTTATGTAAACCACAGTTTATTCCATTGTTGCAATGTGAAGCTACCAATTCCAATTTTCTAAGTTTCGGTCAGCTCCATTTTTGTCTCTAAGGATGTGTTGGTCTTTCTGCAAGGATACTGGTGGTAAAGTCTGTGCATTCAGGGGATAGTGAGTGGTCCTTTCCATTCATCCCTTCCCTCTTCCATGACAGCTGTGGTCATATCCCTCAGCACAGGCCACTTCTACTACCTTTTCCCTTCCCCTCACTGCTCTCTGTTTTGATTCTGCCAAGTTTCTCTCTCCCCCATCCAAAGATAGGGTAGTGTTCGTCCTCTTCAGCTACCGTGGTTCTTCCCACTCTCCTCTTAGACCTTTGCTATCTTCAGGCAAACTTCCCCTTCTCAAATGCTGCAGCACCTCTTGAAAGAAGCACCAGCTGACTGTCTCTTCCATTTATAGTTCACAAAGAGGTATAGTGGGATGCACGTTCTACTTCTGGTGGTACGAAGTCTCTTCCTGATTAGACTCCCAGTAAGAAAGAATCCCCTTTAGACAGGTACATATAAACTATGAAAAAATTAGTTGCTATGGCATTACACATTGTCTCCTGCCTCAAGTGACACTCCTACATAACCACTTATGGGCCCTAGTACACAGGCTTCCACAGTATGACCGAATGTTCAGGAGCTGCATGCTGAAGACTCATGATAAAGATGTCAGGGCATAGAAACCAATAGCATAAGAGTCTATTTCCTGCACGTAGGGTCTGGTTTGAAGATAAATATCTTCACATAATGATCATTCGGAAAACTCATTTCCTGATTTCTCTGTGAACTAAATTTCAACAAGTCTTTGCTACACTGTATTTTCCAGAGATCATTTAATTTTACTACATTCAGGCCACAGGAGACAACACAGGCAACAAGGTACATCTCATGATAAATAGTTTTGGTTCATCTTTCAGCTTTGCAAGAATTTCTGAAAAATTCTGATTTTTTTCCCCTTAAAATGACTTAGTATATTGCATACAAAAAATGAAAAAATTTCAGCATGGGTTGGGGGGGGGTGGTGGTCATTAATGTTCGGATATGTACCAGAACCATAATCCGAGCACATTCTTTTTGTTATTTAAATTCAATTAGCCAACTTATAGTACATCATTAGTTTCAGATGTATTGTTCAATAATTTCTCAGCTGTGTATAATAACACCCAGTGCTCATCACAAATGCCTTCTTAATGCCCAGCACCTAGTTACCCCATCCCCTCTCCAGCAACCCTGTTTGTTTCCTAGAGTTAAGAATATTCTATCAGAATAATCACAGCTGATCTAAATGGTTGGCAGTAAAATCAGAGTATGCATGATTTAATAACAGCAACTACCATGAACTGAGCACTAGCACGTCAGGCCCTGTAGTCTGCACTTTATATGCGTTACTTATTCAATCCTCACAAAAATCCTGCACACATTAGCCTCATTCCAGGGATAGGAAAACTGTGGTTCAGAGATGTGAAAAATGACTTTCCCACTGTCCCACATCTAGGGAAGATCAAGCTGGAATTCAACCCGAGGCATTTATTCTAAATGCCACATGCTTCCTCACTTTACCACCTCCATTAACTTTGTGCACCTTTGGGTGACTTTCTACTTTCGTGGAGTTGCATTTTGTAAATTTTTTTTTTAATTCAAGTACAATTAGCATACCGTGTTACGTTAGTTTTCAAGTGTACAATATAATGATTCAGCAATTCTATACATTTCTCAGTGCTCATCAAGGTAAGTGTGCTCTTCACCCCCTTCACCTGTTTCACCCATCCCCCCAGCCATCTCCCCTCTGCCAACCATCAGTTTGTTCTCTCTTTTTAAGAGTCTGGGCTTTTTTTGTCTCTCTTTTTTCTTTGCTTATTAGCTTGTTTTGTTTCCTAAACTTCACACAGGAGTGAAATCGTATGGTATTTGTCTTTCTCTGATTATTTCACTTAACATTACACCTTCTAGGTCCATCCATGTTGTTTCAAATGGCAAGATTTGATTCTTTTTTATGGCTGAGTAATATTCCATTAAAAATAGATCATATCTTCTTTATCCCTTCATCCATCAGTGGACACTTGGGTTGCTTCCATATGTTGGCTATTGTAAGTAATGCTGAAATTAACATAGGGGTACATCCATGTTTTCAAATTTGTGTTTTCATTTTCCTTGGGTGAAACCCAGTAGTGGCATTCCAGGGTCATATGGTAATTTCATTTTTAATATTTTAAGGGACCTCCACACAGTTTTCCACAGTGGCCGCACCAATTTGCATTCCCGTCACCAGTGCATGAGGGTTCCTTTTTCTCCATATCCTCACCAACACTTGTTGTTCCTTGTGTGTGTGTTTTTTTTTTTATTTCAGCCATTCTGACAGATATGAGATGATATTTCATTGTGGTTTTAATTTGCATTTCCCTGATGATTAGTGAAGTTGAACACTTCAACTTTTCATGTGTCTGTTGGCCATCTGTATGTCTTCTTTGGAAAAATGCCTATTTAGGTCTGCCTATTTCTTAATTGGATTATTTGTGATTTTTTGGCATTGAGTTGTATCTATCATTTTTATATTTTAGATACTACTCCCTTATTGGATATATAATTTGCAAATATCTTCTCCCATTCAATAGGTTGCCTCTTTGTTTTGTTGATGGTTTCCTTTGTTCTGTAAAAGTTTTTTTTTTTTAATTTTGGTGTAGTCCTAATATTTAATTTTGCTTTTGCTTCCCTTGCCAGAGGGACATATCTAAAAAATGTTTCTATGGCCAGTGTCAAAGAAATTACTGCTTATGTTTTCTTCTAGGAATTTTATGGTTTCAGGTCTCATATATAGGTCTTTAATCCATTTTGAGTTCACTTCTGTGTATGATGTAAGAAAGCATTTGACAAAGTACAACATCCATTCACGATTAAAAACTCTCAACAAAGTAGGGTTAGAGGGAAAATACCTCAACATAATAAAGGCCTTATATGACAAACCTATAGCTAACATCATACTCGATGGTGAAAAACTGAGAGCTTTTCCCCTAAGATCAAGAACAAGACAAGGATGTCTACTCTCACCACTTTTATTCAATGTAGTACTAGAAGTTTTAGCCTCAGCAATAAGAAATAAAAGGCATCCAAAGTGGTGAGGAAGTAGTAAAACTGTCACTATTTGTAGATGACATGATACCACATATAGAAAACACTAAAGAATCCACACCCCCCCCAAAAAAACCTACTAGAACTGATACACGAATTCAACAAAGTTGCAGCATACAAAATTAATATACAGCAATATGCTGCATTTCAATATGCCAATAATGAAGTAGCAGAAAGAAAAATCAAGAAAACAATGCCACTTACAACTGCACCAAAAATAATCAAATAGCTAGGAATAAACTTAACCAAGGAGGTCAAACACCTGTACTCTGAAAACTGTAAAACACTGATGAAAGAAACTGAAGATGACACAAACAAAGGTGATATAGCCCACGCTCATGGACTGGAAGAACCAATATTGTTAAACTGTCTACACTACCCAAAGGAATCTATAGCTAATGCAATCCCTGTCAAAAACCAACAATAACACAGAACTAGAACAAATAATCCTACAGTTTGTGTAGAACTACAGAAGACCTTGAATAGCCAAAGTAATCTTGAAAAAGAACAAAAGTGGAGATATCACACATTGCCAGATTTCAAGATACACCACAAATTTGTAGTAATCAAAACAGAATGGTACTGGCACAAAAAGAGACACAAGGATCAATGAAACAGAATAGAGTCCAAAAATAAACCCATGGGTTTATGGTCAATTAACCTAAATCTAAAAAGGCAAGAATATACAATGGGTAAAAGTCTCTTCAACAAATGGTGTTGGGAAAACTGGACAGCTTCAGGCATAGACATTGGGGAAGATATGTGCTACGGTGAGCGCTGTGAATTGTGTAAGACTGTTGAATCACAGATCTGTACTTCTGAAACAAATAACGCAACATATTTTAAGAAAAAGAAAAAGAAGAAGATAGCAGGAGAGGAAGAATGAAGGGGAGTAAGTCAGAGGGGGAGATGAACCAGGAGAGATGATGGACTCTGAAAAACAAACTGAGGGTTCTAGAGGGGAGGAGGGTGGGGGGATGGGTTAGCCTGGTGATGGGTATTGAGGAGGGCACGTTCTGCATGGAGCACTGGGTGTTATGAACAATCAATGAATCATGGAACAGTACACCAAAACAAATTATGTAATATATGGTGATTAACATAACAATAAAAAAATTAAAACAAAAAAAGAATGAAACTGGACCACTTTCTCACACCATACGCAAAATAAACTCAATATGGAGTTGCAGTTTGGAGATCCACTAATGAATAGTTTAATTTTTCTAATTGTGCCTCCTGTCTTCTCTCTAGTTTCCTAACTATTCATAGTGAGTGGTTTGGAGATGATAGCATAACCTTTACAATTCATTTTTTACATGTAAGGAAATTAAAAGTAATTTTGAAAATTTGGGTCATTTCATAAAACAACATAGACCAAAATATTATGTTGGATTTTCCATGAGAATTTTTCTTGTATATAAAGTTCTAGAAAGAAAGGTGAATCCCTGGCAGAAGCTCATGGTTAATGACTAAGGGCACTTAGTTAATGTTGATTGAAAGGACTCAGGGTGGAGTTTAGTTAAATTTTAACGGGGTTTTGGGCAGTCCATCAAAAGAGTGAGTGTGCTCTCTCATTTGCCCAGGACTAACCCAAATTACATCCATTGTCCCCGCTTAAATATTAATGATGTGCCTCTCTCAAAAATAATTTGATATGAATGATAATTTTACCACCATCCCTCCATGAACAACCCCTCCCTGGATAAACCTAAAGATCATCATTCTTTGGAGCCTGGCACCCAAATGTGGCACATGAACCTCACATTTCATTGGAAATCAAAGTCGGCTGCAGAGACCAGGAGGAATCTGCAGGGCTGTCAGCTGCCTGCACCTCTGATTGAGTTTGGGAAAACAGATCAGTTCAAAATCACTAGCCTCTCAGTGAAAACTGCAGGATGATCAATTCCAAATAGCACATATCTCCGGGAGCGGACGTTATCTACACGTTTGTTTCTTCACATCTTCTTCTCCACATGTTCCCGGCTCCTCACTCAAACAGCTATTAGCAACAACTCCAAGAAGCAGTGGGGACTAATGACAAGTTTCATCCCCTCAGTTTAATAACCCCGTCCGAATTCTCCCGTATGCATTATCCCCCGGTACCAAACCATTTCCATTTGCACACCAAAGCAATCCTCCATATCTTTAGTGTTGATGTCAGCTTGATCTGCACTGATCACTTTCATTAAGAATATGCATTTACTGAGTAATGTGATCCAAAAACAGATGCTTCCCAAATAAACCACTCGTTGTATTGATGAAAAGACACCTACGTGAAGGTCAAAAGCCCTGGACTTTTCCCACTTACCAAAGGGAAAATAGATAAAGAATGATTACCTCGTAAATTTTGTTATTCATTCAACAAACACACTGGCCACATTTGAGGCACTGTGATCAGTGGTAGGACACAAAGATGAACAACAAAGCATAGAACAAACTAGAACAAACTCTTAAGGGGAAAGTTGCCCAGTGGGGGGTAGTGTAAGAATCCTACATCCAGAAAGGAGGGGATCTGGGACACTGTGCCCTGGCTAGGGTCAGAGGAGTCCTGGTCTCTCTACCCTATGGAAGGGTCAGTGCTGGCGCACTGGCTCCAGAACACAGAAGACGGGCAGATGAAAGAAACAAAAAAGGCAGAGTTAAGAGCTAAGTGGACAGTGGCACTGAAGAAATCACCACAAGGGGATTGTATCAGTTTGCTAGGGCTGGTGGAAGAAGGTCCCACACATTGACTGGCTTACCCTGTAGAAAAGTATTTCTCACAATCCTGGAGGCTAGAAGTCTGAAATCGAGATGTTGGCGGGGTTTGCTCCTTTTGAGAACTCTGAGGTAGAATCTGTTCCAGTCTTATTAGATTAGGACCCACCCTAACGACCTCATCTTAATTTAACTAATTACATCTGCAGGGACCTCATTTTCAAACAAGGTCACACTCTGAGGTACTGCGGAGGTGGGGGGTGTGGTTATGACTTCAATACATCCATTTTTGAAGGACACAATTCAGCTCCTAACAGAGCTACACAAAACGGCAGGAATAAAGTAGCTTAATAGGACAGAAACTGGACATAGATAGAGCAGGACACCAACAGAGCCTGGGCAAAGTCCGGGGAGGCAATGGCACGTAGAGTTTTTGTTTTTTATCTGGACTTCTGAAGTTCCAGGTGCCAGGGTGAGGAGTCCATTCTGGGGGAGATACAGACATTTCCCTGGGTGCTAGAGCAGGAGAGCTGTCCTGGGGGCGGGGGTGGGGGTGGGGTAAGTGTCCAGGGTTCTGAGAACCCTAGAAAGAAGCACACCCAAGGCTCATTCACCCTGTTCCCCCATTTTACCTGATACTCCAAGGGTCTGACCATAGAAAAATACAGCTACCCTCTCTTATTCAATCTCAACCATTCATAGGACACTAAACTTTTAAGAGCTGCTTTGGGGCCTATAATACACAAACTCTCCAAACACTTTGAAAACCATTTGCTTTTATTTGTCGGTGTGAAGAGGTGGGTAAATTATGTCCATGCATGTACTGCCTACTGTGCAAAGGACATTTTTTTTCTTTTAACCTCATTCGAGTTTCATGCTACCAATATACCTTTTCCTAGAATTTCCTAGTATTTTATCTCATTCACGTTTCATAGGGATATGCACTTTGATCAGTGCAGATCAAGCTGACATCAACACTAAAGACATGGAGGATTGCTTATATTACCAGTATTGGTAAATTAGCGTGTCTTTTTAATGTTATCTCCAGACTACGTTTCAAGTCCGTCCACTTTGTCCCAAGGTCCTTACCACAGGAGAGTTCAGTGGTTCTCGGAGTGTGGTCTCCAAATAGCAGCATCATTGCAAACTTGTTAGAAATGCGAATTCTCCACCCAACCTCTACCTCCATCACCATCAGACGTATACAACCAGAAACTCTAGGGGTGAGGCCCAGAAACCTGTGTTTTAACAGCTCTCCAGGTGATTCTGGTCACTAGGCCAATGTCATTTCCCACATGGTCTGATGCACTAACTAGTATCCCTACTTAACTGTCTATTCTCTCCAAAATGATCTCTCCAAAATGCCCATCAGATTGTGTCATTCCCCTCCTTACAAATTTTAAAGCAAAGGCTTCCCACTGCACTTAAAATAAAAGTGAAGTTCTCACCCTAACCTGCAAGACTTTGGGTGATTTGTCCCCTGGCATTCCACCTCTTACAATGCTATTCTCCCCACTGACCACTAGATCTAGGAATACTGGTATTTTAGTTAATGAAACGTGCTAAGTCAGCCTTATTTGCTCTAGTATCCTTAGCCCTGGTGCATAAGAAACATTTACTAAATATTTATTGAGTCAAACACTTAATTGGAGTGGCGCCTGGGTGGCTCAGTCGTTAAGCGTCTGCCTTCAGCTCAGGTCATGATCCCGGGGTCCTGGGATCCAGCCCCGCATCGGGCTCCCTGCTCAGCGGGGAACCTGCTTCTCCCTCTCCCACTCCCCCTGCTTGTGTTCCCTCTCTCGCTGTGTCTCTCTCTGTCAAATAAATAAATAAATAAATAAATAAAATATTTTAAAAAAACACATTTAATTTGAAAAAGTGCCCTTTATCTACCTTGTTTAGGCTTTTATAGAATCCAAATCTGTCCCTTCTTAAGTTTTGTCTGCTATGTTTTAAGAGCCCTGTTCTTTTATTTGTCCCCATCCTTTGGATCATTCAGTTAATCACTAGTAAACTCTACAAAAAAATAATGAAACACCTATTAGCGCAATAAAATAAAACATGGGCTCCTCCCTAGAAGTTCCTATGCTAGTAGAAAAGCAGACATGTAAACACTTTCTTAAAAAAAAAAAAAGCAAAAACTTTATGGTAGGTAATATAATACATGGTAAAGAAGGTAATATTTGATCTGGGTCCAAAAGGAAAGGAAAGAATTCTCCAAGTAAAGAACCGTGGAGGGATAGTTCTGACAGAGGAACAGCATGTGCAAAGGCACTGAGCTAAAAAGAAAACAAAAAACCAAGTTCAGAGTGGTTTGGTCTCGGGGAAGAGATGCTGCACATGAGGCTGAGGTATAAGGAGAGACCCTACACATAGTGAAGGACCCTGTAAGCAAGGGAGTTTAGAGTTCACTCTAGAAATGAGAAGCCCCATATTGTTTTCCATAGTGGATGCACCGTTTTGCATTCCCACATTCCTACCAACACTTGTCTTTTCTTTTTGGAATAATAGCCATCCTAACAGATGTGAGGTGATCCATCATTGTGGTTTTGATTTATATTTTCCTGATGATGAGTGACACTGAGTATCTCTCATGGAAGAAATCAGAGATTCTAATCTGGACAGGGGTAGGACCATATTTGAGTTTAGGGTCCCTCTGGTGGCAATGTGGGGGAAGAACTACAGAGAGAAGAGACAAGAGGCATGAAGCTCATTCAGGAGGCTATAATTTTTGAAGCCTCTCTGCTTCTCTCCCTTGGTACTTATGGGGAAGACACGTGGACCGTCCTCATTACTCTAGACAAGGTGATGGTCAACACGGTCTTTCTTCTTCCTTCAGTTGCTCTACGTGCAGCTCAAAGTGTTGTCAGTTTTGGAACTAGGTGGGCTCTGTGTGAAGTGACATTCCTTTGAGCCCGTGGTGTGCTCTGCTATCCAATGAGTCTCCTCTGGAGCCTCTCTCCCCGTGCTCTCTCCAGACTTCTACAGTGACAGTGGGCCCGGTGACTGCAGGATGGCATGCTCACTACTCCTGCCTGTAAGACTTCAGCCCGCCTGCCTATCCGTGCTTTCTTCCTGGTACTTGTGAGGCCCCCACATTTTATACCGGAAGAGACACTGATGAGTATCTACTACATTCTACAAACACAGAAATTGGTAGCGAAATAAGTTTTTTGCCCCGAGTTATACACCTTAGTAGTGTAAGATTAGTGTAAGTGTAACTTGACTCTTACCACCACAAATTATTTGTTCCCTAAATGGTATCCTGTGGACACATGGAAGCATGGGGTGCAAATGACAGTCACAATAATAACCCGGTAGTGGTATGCATGGTGATTTACAGCTTACAAAGTGATTGTTATATCCATTATGTTATTTATTTGAAACTATTTTATTGACGAATACACTGAAATTAGAGAGATCGAATGACTTGCTGAGTTGCCCATAGACTGTGCTGGCTGAGAAGACCCCCAAATCCAGATACTTTGATTCCTAATCTATACCTTTTCTATCACATTCCATGGCCCTGAGTGCACACTAGGCTATAAATGAATACTTGTATCTCCCTGACACGACCTTTACATATCCTGGGTTGGTGTATCTTAACACTGTCTACGGGACGAGGATTTGAAACTGTCCATACGCTGGTTGACTCAGCACACCGACTTAAGTTAGGTAGATGAGCAACAGCTTGACTGAAAAGAATGTGAAATCAGAGGCCTTGAATAAGTAAGATTCTGACAAATTGTAACAAATCAGTAAAACAAGCAGAGGGAAATTAGAGGGGGAAAAGAATGAGAAAAATATAATTGAGATAGAATTCCAAAATATTAGGTAAGAGAAGTTGTACAGATGCAGTGGAAAGTCTAGGGAACATCCCCAGAACCCCCAGTGCAACAAGAAAACAGCCAACAAGAAAACCAAAGCATGATGATTCTGGTGTTTAAGCGGACCCAACACAGAGACATGTACATCGCTGCTATCTCCCGAACCCGGGCAATGTAAGTGGTCTCTCAGAATGTCAACACTGTCTGGTATTTGAAATTACATTACACCTCTGCAAAGTTTGCTAACTCACTGCACAAAGGACTTTATTTTTTCTAATGACAAAATTTATTAACAGTGATACCTGCTATTTAGTGAATGTTTTCTATCAATGAGCAGCAACCACAACAGGTACTTTATGTGCATTATCTCACTCGTACCCCCTGTCATTATTAATGTTTCCATGTTTTAGATGAAGAAATTGAAGCTCAAAGAGGTTAAGTAATTTGCTCAAGGTCACACAGTTAATAGGTGATAAAGTCAGGATTTGAACCCAGGATTGTCTGAGTCCAGAGTGTAGGCTTTTAGTCACTAGAATTTGGGGGGAAGTAAGTTTGCATAAGAACTGGTATAAATCAACTTTTTTACAGAGTCATTCTCTCTGAAATAGCAGCAGCTAAAAGGCAGAGTTTGGTTTTCTCTTCTATTCGACCAATAGGGGTATGGAAAACAAAGGAGCAAATTTCTTAAAGCCGCTAGGTTCTAACTGATTTTATTTTTAAAGATTTTATTTATTTGACAGAGAGAGACACAGCGAGAAAGGGAACACAAGCAGGGGGAGTGGGAGAGGGAGAAGCAGGCTTCCTGCCGAGCAGGGAGCCTGATATGGGGCTCGATCCCAGGACCCTGGGATCATGACCTGAGCCGAAGGCAGACGCTCAGCGACTGAGACACCCAGGCGCCCTCTAACTGATTTTTTAAAATAGCCCTGTTACTTATGTTTACTTACATCAAGCTACTGACCATATTTTTGAATGTATATTTTTTGTGTAGCAAATCATCAAACTGGTGTATTTTACAGTAAATATCAATAATATATTAAAAATCTAAACATGATTTTCAAAACTTACAAGCAGATGTTATTTTTTGTGCACGTCTCACAACAGCACCAGAATTTTGGGGGCATATTCAGCTTGACCCGTACATGTGGTCTGGCATATATTTCTATATTATCAGGAACTCTGGCTTTGTGAAATGAATGAATGTCATGGGGATAAATGAGAATGATGGTATGGGTTATTGATTCCTAGGAGTATCTAAAATGATTCACCATAAATCATGATTTATATTTTATTCCTCCATTTTAATATTTTAATCATAACTCTCTAGTCTTAAGATAGTACATCTCGCCCAAGAATTCCATAACCTCAATTCATTCCAGAGTGTCCTTGAAGCCAGAAGTCAGATAAAACAGTAATTCCCCTCTTAGGAATTGGACCGACTAGAGCACTTGTGACTTGCTTAAGGAAATGGAATGGAAGTTTCCAGAAAGCAGCTTCATCTCATTAGTAAGTCCCACCACCAAAACCAGCATCAGCAGCCCCATGATCTAGTGCGGCAATCTTCAGACTGTGGCCTATGGGCCAATTGCCCGGCCACCTGATTTTCTAGGTCTTGTGAGCCAAGAATAGTATTTACATTTTGAAGGGGTTACAAAAAATCAAAAGATGAAGAATATTGTTTGATAGGTGAAAATTACAGGAAGTTGAAACGTCAGTGTCTCTAACGAAAGTGATTTGGAATACAGCCATTCCCATTCATGTCTGTATTGTCTGTAGCTGCTTTGTGCTACAGGGGTAGTTCCCACAGAGACTGTATGGACCATGAGCTCTAGGGTAGTCACTGTTTGCCCTTAACAGAAAAAGTTTGCTGACCCCTGATCAGGAGCGTGACCCTTCCATCTTCAAAAGGTGCTGGACACAAAAAATTCCTATGACAAAACACTGCTCTCCTGTTGCACTGAAAACTCACAATCACTTGCTCTCAAACGTTTACTGAGCATGCACTATGAGGCAGTGTCTGCGGAAGGCATGTGAAATGCAGAGCTCTGCGGGACACCGCCCCTGCTTGTAAGGAGCGTGTGGTCTAAGAAGGATATAAAATACACTGAAAACACAAAGCCAGAGGCCAGGACAAGCAGAGGTATCAGACCAGACTGGTGTTTACAGTGGGAACTAGGTAAAATCCTCAGTGAGGTAAGTTTTTGACGTAAGTCTTCAAAAGGAGTCAAAGTTAGGAGTCAAGTTAATGATCCCTGCTGGGTAGTCTGGGACTTATGTATTCACGATTAGCCATCTGAGTATTCTTCAGTCTTCGAATGGCAAGCTAAAGAATCTTGAGACTTTGCATACGGAAATAAATAAAAAATGTCTCTTTACAAAGAAGAAAATTAGTTGTGCCTGAAGGGTGTATACATTTGTATATATTTGTGTAGGTAAATGTGTATACATTTGAGAGCTGTGGGGCTTGGGAATGATGAGGTCACAGTGGCCGGTTAACTGCATTTTTTGGAATCCTTCATAACGATCTCATTGTCATAAATCCTGTTAGTGATTTATTGTCATGACAGAAATCTTTATGAACTCATCTCATATGAATATGGCTGTCTTAAACCCTTTCTTTGGTGCTGCCCTGAGTTTTCCGACACTGTCACCTTCTTTCCAGAAGCAGCAACCCAAAGCTAAGCCCTTCTGAGGAGAGGACTAATAATGGCCTGTGGAGGCCAAGGCAGGCTGCCCTCTGCATGCATGCCCCATTAACCTGCCTCCCTTGAAACTTTATCACTGGGTCTTTTATTTCCTATCATTTTCAAATTCCACTTGCTCTGTGATCATTTGCCTAACAGCCTAGAGAGAGAGGAGATGACTGCTGCTATCCCTTTTTTTACAGATAACAAAAAGGAGGTAAAGAGGACCAGGGGTAGTTCTGCTACATCCTTTATTTATTTTCTATAGAATCAGTCAATAGAGAACCATGAGTTCAGACTATAGGTATCAGCTGAGGGTGAGCAACCACGGTTTCCTTCTGCACCATATCCAAGCTCTCAGGACTATGCTTGACGTGAACCAGATCCTCAGCAGTATGTGATGACTCCATGGAATCACTGCCGGCCCTTTTATCAGAAAGTTCCTCCTCTTTCTCTCACTATTTTTACATAGGTGTCTTTTTCAGACTCAGTTATTACCATGCCCGGCAGCAAACATGTATTAAGCAATGACCACATGCCTTATATTATTGGGTATTATGAAGGACCAAAGAGAAGTATCATGTTGCCCACCCTCTATCCTTAGGGAATGTGGGATCTTTTGCAGAAGTCAAAGAAGATCTAAAAAATCTTTGAAAAAAATCTTAATGATGCAGTCAAACAATTTTTAAATTCTCTCGAGGTGTATCCCCTGATAAGTGTACTAAAGACTATATCAAAAATTAATGAAGTACTGTATGGTGACTAAAATAACATTAAAAAAAAGAAGATTGACATTGGATGCTAAGAAAAAATTTCTTCCTTGTGATTATGGATTGTCCTTCAGAAACCTTAAGTCTTGTTGTACTTCTTCAAAGAGCCCAGGAGACAACAGGAAATAAAGAAGATGGAGTGACAAGACAAGGGTCCCAGTCCTGGCTCTGCCATTGATTCATTCTGAACAAATCAGATCCGCTCACAGAGCCTCACTTTCCTCCTCTGGAATATGGAGGGTAGGGCAGAGATAACGCTCTGGGTTCTTCCTGCACACACGCAGGAACGCCAAAGCCCCAGCCCCCTTGCATCTAGAGGACACTGTGGGACTGAGTTCTGGCCCATGGAACGTGGGCCACTTCCAACCCTGGACATAAAATGGAATCCCCCGTGTAATCTTCCATCTTTTCCAAAGGACTCTAAAAATCTCTGAAATGGTGGAGAGCCTCACAGTAGAAGAGGCCTGGATGCCTAAGTTCCCTGTGTAAAGGAGATTTGCCAACGGGGAGCCTCCAGATCAGACTCTGTGTGAATGAGAACAAATCCTTTTTCTGTTATGCCCCTGCAATTTTGAAATTGTGGCAGCAATTGGTCTATCCTCATGAAAACAGATATGTTGGTCTACATTTATCTTCAAGGATCTTTCGAAGACAAGAATTTACATTCTTGGTAGTTCTGCTACATCCTTTATTTTCTTTTGCAAGACATGAGTGGACAGTATTTGGACTATGGTTTCCACTGTCTTCTCTCTCTTTTTTTTTTTTTAAAGATTTTATTTATTTATTTGACAGAGAGAGACACAGTGAGAGAGGGAACACAAGCAGGGGGAGCAGGAGAGGGAGAAGCAGGCTTCCCGTGGAGCAGCGGAGCCCGACATGGGGCTTGATCCCAGGACCCCAGGATCATGACCTGAGCCAAAGGCAGACGCCTAACAACTGAGCCACCCAGGCGCCCCTCCACTGTCTTCTCTTAACTGACATATGCACAAAGCACCAATCTTCCTATGAGCTTTAGGCATCAGACTTACCTCTATTTTCTGGAACTCATCACAAAAGTGTTTGGTATCTGCTATGGACTGAGTGTTTTTGTGTCCTCAAAATTCATATGGTGATGCCTTAACCTACAATGTGATGGTATTTGGAGGTGGGGCCTTGGGGAGGTGATCAGGTTTAGAAGAGCTTATGGGTCATGAGGGTGCCGCCCACCCATGATGGGATTAGTGCCCTTCTAAGAGGAAGAGACACCAGAGCTGCCTCTCTCTGTCATGCAAAGATAGCACAAAAAGACAGCGATCTGCAAGACTGGAAGAGGGATCTCACGAGACAACAAATCTGCCAGCACCTTGATCTCAGACTTCCCAGCCTCCAGATGGTGAGAAATAAATATCCATTGTTTAAACCACCCACTGATGGCATTTTGTTACAGCAGCCCAAGCTGACTAAGACAGTATCTAACTCAAGGAATGTTTCTTTTTCAATTGTAATCTTTTTACAAAACAACCAAAAAGAATTACTGGATTGATTTGTTTTTTCACTTCTGCAAGAATATTTCAACAAGTACAAGGCTGTGAAAGTTCTATTGGTCTGCAAAATCTGCATCGGTGCCGATCTCAAACACCAACCCTCACCCCTAAGTTCTTCCCTTGCTCGCTTCAGCAGAAGACCCCCAGATGCAAGATGGGCATGGGCTTTATCTACAGACTGAGCCTGAGGACCAGAGAGCCAGAGAGGTCAGACATCCTGGCATAAATGCAGTGCAATTTTCGGGAGCTCCAAAGAAGAGGCCACGTGCTCACAATGCTTCATTCCCCTGGTGACTGCCTTCCCCAACCCCTCCATTTCTCCCCCTTCCTGCCTTTCTTTCAGGTCTTGATCCTGTGGGCCAGTGCTTATTTATGTGGTTGTTTTTTATCAACCAAAAATGAAAAACATAATAGAGGGAAAAGGGAAAGTGAGACGAGATAGGACGCAGCAATTATCCACCTTTCTGACAGATGATGTTTGCAGTCCAGGATCATTAACTGTACATAGAAATAGCGGTGTTTTTTTAAATAAGTCATCCTCGATGTGTGAGTGTGTGGCTGTTTAATTTATCATGATACGAGATTGCAGGGCACACCTGTGTAAGTACACACTTCTGGATATCGCTGTGCATAAATACAGCTAGCTGGGTCCCCGTCTGCAGAGCTGGCAGTAGCCCAAAAAGGAAATTTTCATTGATCTTCCAGTTTAATTATATCTGTGGCGATATCTACTACCTTGTGAATCATCATGTGGGCTCGTTAGGCACCTGTTCTCTCTCCACTTGCAAGGAAAATGTTTCAATTAGAATAAAAAAATGATTAAAGATCTTTCCTCTTCATTTCTTGCCCTAGGTAACTGGGAGAAAATTGACATGAATATGCAGCTAGTCAGGCGGAGAGCAGGTCAAATCGCAGACGGGAACTTATTAGCTCTGTTCCATTTCCCCCAGTGCACTCCCAACTTTCTTACCCACACACACAAATCAGCATTCATTATATGGGTGTCACATACATATTTTTTACTCAAACGAAGGCTCTACAAAGCGTTGTGAGTCAAGGTGCTGCACTGTTTCTTTGGTCCTGGCAAGTCTGACGCCGGGATTTGTGAGTGGCTGAAGTTGCAACTGCTGGTGACCCAACACCATGAGATATAGAGTTAGAGGATAACCCGTAAGTATTTTGCGTGCCAGGCTCCGTATGAGGTACCTCTGTGTAGTGTATCCAGCAAATCTTCACACCCGTGCTGAGGATAGGTACTGTTAGTTTCACTTCTTTGTTGGGAAAATGGAGGCCAAGCCATATTCACAGTTAGGTGGGTCTGGTTCCAACATCTATTCCAGACCCATAAGTGTCAATGCTCATTGTTGTGAGCCTCTGAGACTTTGTGGTTCTCTGTCATGCAGCAAACTAACAGAGGCAGCAAAGTCATGCCATGAATTCCACTCTCTCACGTTGGCTTCCTAGGTAGAGAAAGTGAACAACAGCTAGGAACAGAAGGCATCAGCACTCTTCATCCTCAGTATGAAGTCTCTTAGTTCCCTCCAGTTTGGATAAGGAGCAAATATGACAACTAAGTCAGTATGATGAGCAGGCTGCTATTTATGAGCTGTCTGTCAGTCCTCTGAAGAATCATCTCAGCACTATGGTGGACGATGGGTTAGAGGAAGTTCTGACAGCCAAGGTTTGGATGGCTAAGAATATATGAAATTAGGAATTTTACTTCAACCGGACAATTAGCAATCCAGACAGCAGTAATGTCCATGAGGGTGATGGGCTAGTCTGCTTATTCCACTTGTACCCTCTCGACATACCTCAAGAAGAGCCTGGAAGGCACCAACCCACTTTGACTATCGCCTTCTTCACTAAAACAGGATGACTACTCTGTAGGAGTAGCTGAACACAGGCAACGGAATGTAGTAATAAACCTCTGGTCCACAACACAGGGTCCGACACATACTAAGGGCTTAGACAGTGTAAGCTTCACCTTCTCTACCTATCATGGATACTTAATAAATATTTGTTTTAGTTACGAGAATTGAAATCATAAACCAAGGTCAGGGCAGTCCAGTAGATCAGAACCAGGTGCAGTCAGAACCCGGTGACCCCCCAGTGACCGTCTGCTGGGGCCAGTCAGTGCTTAGGAATGAGGCAGTGGGTACCCCCGTTCACTCCCCTCCTCTGTGTTTGGAGGGGGCTCTTCTGCACCTTGACTGTAGGGTTGCCCAAATAGCTTGCTCTGGCCAAGGGAATGTTAGAGGGTGGGTGGCATGTGACTGAAGGCTTGGAAACTACCTGCACAATTGGGCTTGCCCTACAAGAAGAACTTGCTCTACAAGTGAACCTTCTGGTCCAGGTTAAGGATGAGACACATGTAACACAGAGTCACTTTACTTGAGCTGTCACAGCCTGGCCCAAGCAGAATCAGCCAACACTTACTGACCCCAGACATAAGCTAAATAAATGCTGGGTACGGTGTGCCTCTAAGACCTTATGATTGCCTGTTATGCGGCAAACAAATACAGACAGTAAAGGGACACCAGTAATCCCACCCTCTCCTTGGAGAAAGAAGGTAATAGCCAGAGAACAGACAGACAGCACCAGCTTCAGCCTCAGTAAAGAGCCTCTCCATTCCTTCCAGTTCAGATAAGAGACCATCAATGACTGTAGTCAAAAATCATACCACTTTAGGTCTGGCAGAATGAGTAGCAATGAGCACATTTTACAAATGAGAAATCGAAAGTGTCATGGCTGGTCTGTAGCTGCCCAGATGGTGGATTTGCAGTTCCATTTGTAGCTGCTGGATTTTCCGACTATGACCTTTCTAAGCAGAACAAATAAGCCTGGCAGAAATGGGGGATGTTGAGTGAAGTCTGGCTCAGGCTGAACTACTGACAGAGAGAGGCCCAGGTCTCTGCTTTCTAGAATATGCTCCATGCCATTAGGGGCCTTGTGACCCACTGTGGCGGGGAGACTTTCAATTCTCTGCTTTACCCAGAGCACATCAGTGTGGTGGGTTTGCTCCTCATGCTTCTACCACGAGTTTCCTCCTCCAGTGAGTTTCTTTGTATGTCTTTAGACATACACAGATCTGTTCTCCAGCCCAGAGGAAGAGAGTTCTAACTTACTTTGTGTCTATCCAGTCAGCAGCTTTTCTGGGGCACTGTCTCCTGCACTGTCCTGTTAGTGGCCTTTCCTAAAGCAGTGAGGTCCAGACAAAGCCGGTCAGTCCCGTGTCCCTAGTGAGTCTAAATGTTCAAAAATGAGCTTGTTGCATATTCGTTACTGGCATTTCCATTATCCTTTCACTAATTCTGGAGCTAAGCTGTATGTATGCTAACTCGAAGTCACAGACAGCCTCCCTGGTCTAAGACACCATCTGTTCCTGTTTTGTTGATTCTCTAATGCCGTCTATTAGAGGGTGTGCCATAATTTAATAACATATTTCCAGAAGTGGAGGGAAGCAACACTACATTTATGTGCAACTGGAAGTAAGATGCATGCCTAGTTCAGTGCCATTAAATTGTAAAAATAATAATAATAATAAAAATAATAATAATGCAACTCAGAACCAAAAAAAAAAAAAAAACCACACATTCCTTAATGGATACAGATACCTCACCCATGGCATTTCCTCTTTTTTTGCATAGTGGTTTGATTCTTGTTCCATTATCTCAACTCAGAGCTAGGGCACTTTACCCAGGTGTCTTAACTGGGTCTCTTTTGTCCTTCCTTTTTCTGACACGAAAGCGTCCTTTCCAAAGGAAGCCTTTTGTTCTCGCATTTTTATCTCAAGACTGTGATTCTATCCACTTGTTCTTAGAAATGCACGTGCAATTTCACTCTTCTGGGGAAGGCAGCTGGGAGCATGACACATGAGTGAAACATCTCTAATGTCACCCTGAAGAAGAGCTACGGGTGAGGGAAGTGGACAGAAGTTTCCTCCTAATTTCAGGGGCCTTGGCTCCCTGGGGACCAGGAACTCAGGTTTACGGCAGCTGGGGTCCTTCGTTAGCCACTCCTGCCTCACATAAGAACAGGAATTTAGTAAAAGGATTTTAGTGCTCAGAGAAGAGCTAGAAAGCCTGGAGGACCAAGTTCATCAAGCAGGAAGGGATGAAGGAAGCCAAGCAGTAGCCAGAACCACAGGCAACACTGTCTCACAGAACTCTTGGGTGAGACCACTACTACTGAGTCCCCTGGATACCGTGAGCCACAGCTGGGGCTTGCTGCCCCTGAGCCAGGATATGGGTCCTGGCACCAAAGCTGCTGGCGTTCTTGGATGATGCTACTGGAACCACCACCTAATTTTCCTCTGCATTAAACATCCTTCCTGCAGAAAGCCATGTGGCTTGTTCTCCATCCGCTTTAAGTGTTAGCTCAAATATCACCCTTTCAGAGGCCCTCAAAAATCTTACTATTTACAATTTTACCCTTCACATCTGCCCCTCCTCCAGCATATTCTAACCATTATGCTTGCTTTTATTTTTTGCATATCTGTTGTAAGCCATATGCTATACCACGTAGATCACTCACGTACTTGTCTATTTTCTTCTCCCCATAGAATATGAGCTCTATGGGGCAGTGATTTTTGTCTGCCTTGTTTTCTGCTGTCTGTCAAGTACCTGGCATACAGTAAGCATTCCATACATATTTGTCAAATGAATGAATGCATGCATGCACGCACACACAGAGTCTCAATTGCCCCTACTTCTCTGAGTAACTAATTCTCAATTCGAAGTCTGGAGACGGGGGAGTTGATTGGTTGAATTCAGGTCACATGCTTGGGCGCCTTGTTTTCTATAATGATACTTGTTCTTGCTTCATGTCTTACCTGGGCTAGCATCAGAATTCTTTACCCAGCCTATTTTTACCTTTCACGTATTTTATAATGCTTTCACCGAGGTGTCGCCACAGCACAAATTTACTTATGATGATCAATTACATCATCTGCAGATCTGAAACCTCTCTCGACCCCCTCCTCTCCTCACCTGTAGGCCAAGAGCAAAGTATTTGCTGCGGCGGAAAGGGCCCTCCGTGTTTGGTCACCGCCTCCCTCTCCTCCTGCTAGCTGGAATGCCCCTGCCCTCGTGTGTGCTCAGGGAGCACCTACTCTCCCTCCAGCAGCCCCCAAGTGGTCTTGCCCTCAAACCCTTGCCCTCTGTAATTCACCACATCTGACTTCCACTCCCATCCTGCCTGGCCCCAGGAAAGTCTCGGGGACGACCGGCTTTTCCTGGAGCTTCATACGCCACCGCAACAGCCCCCGTCCCCAGCTGTTTCCCTTCTCACTTATTCACAGGCAGTGTTCACCAGGAGCCTTTCCTGGGCCACGTGCTGAGCCATGTGCTGGCGGTTCAGTGCGGGCCGCACGGAGCTGGCCACTGTCCTAATGGAGCTCACCGTAAGTGCACAGCTATGGGAATGAAGCATTAACAAGCACCCTGGAACGCAACGCCGAGGGCTCTGGGAGCATCCAATGGGGCAACGATACCTCCCTGAGGCCTAAAGGATGACGGAGGTAGAGGGTGGGGGGAACTGGTGGGAAGGGAGCACGTGCCCAGTGAGGGAAGGAGGAGAAAAAGTTTCAGGCAGGGGTATAAATGTCAGGCCTGAGGTCCCTGAGTAAAGATGTTTTACATATGCAGGAAGCCAAAAAAAGGCCACGGCAGATGAAGTATGGTGACGGATTGGGGAGCCTGGTGGGAGATGGTGCTATAAAGACAGAAAAGAGCTGGGTCACCCTGGGCTTTCCAGGCCATATGGAGAATTTTGGATACCATCCTAAGAACAACAGGAAGCCATTTAAGAGTGTTAGCAAGAGAGGCCCACGGTCTGATTTGCATGTTACATCTATCATCCTGGCTACAGTGTTAAGGATGCCCAAAGACAGACAAGCCTGGAGATGGGAAGCCCCTGGGAGGCCACTGCTCCAGCCTGTGGGACAAGTGACTCTGACAGTCATGGGCTAGGCTAGTGGCAGGGAGGATGGGGCTGGAAGGTAAATTTAGGAAATGATTACTCTGGTTAATGATTGGGTGTGGGGTGTGAAGGTGTGAAGCCAAGGAAAATGCCCAAAAGGGACTCACAAATTTCTAATATAAAAACCATGTCTAATTCCCCCAACGCTTTGCTACTCACAGTGTGATCCGTAGGCTAGGGACAGAGAAATGCAGACAATGGACTGAGCCTCTGCACGTGAACAATCTCCTAAGGTGATGATGTATAGGCACATTCAAGTCAGAAAAGCACTATCCTTCTAGACATTGCCCTTGTAATCCTAGCATAGCACACGTAAACAGTACACTGCAGAAATGTGACAAATGAATCTATGTATTCATATATATGTGTACGTATGTGTGTGGACACAGACATTAAGTCTCATGCAAATAAAGTAAGCAATATGCAAATATTCCTAAAGACTGGAGCTTTGTAAATTGCCATAAAAGACAATTTGCAAAATGGTCAGTTTTTCCATTTTGAAAAAAATACTGTCCCCAAGATCTACAGGGGAGGCACTGTATTCTCCAGATAATCATAACCAGAATAACACAGAAAGAGCAGAAATAAAAGAGTAAATAAGATGATTTTGTGGATAGGAATGTCTATCTGTGATTGCTGTGAGTGTGTCTGGACCTGTGGCCACACAAAGCTTCTCAGCTGACCAATATAGAAAATTGGATTCACTTTGCTGGTTCCCTTGGATTATTCCAGCCTTGCTCAATGAAGGACTGCTTGAGAGAAATGAAGACAAGCGCAGAAACAGGCTGGCCACACATAGTTTATTAATAACAGCACAGTCTGCTGGATAGCCTTTCCCGCCCTTTAGTTTTTCCCGGAAAATTAGTTAACTAGTAAGTTAATTGAATGCTATGTGGGAAGCCTGCACACATCCACAAGTGTGTGTGCAGGGTGGGGGGATGGGGGTGTGTTTAAGCTGATCACGCTCAGGAGCGCTTGTGTTCTGGGGAAGGAAGGGAAGGGGGGGTGTTGAAACCACCCTCCCACTGGTTTCTGGGTCCTCGCTGGCCACCCTGGAACTGTGCCCAGGCTAACTTGCCGAGATGTGTCTGTCATTTTTGACTGGGTGTGATTATATCAGCCCAGTGACTTGTCAGGTCCCAAAGAAATTAAAAAAGGAAAAGTCCAGATGGTGACATTTGTGGTGAAAAAGAAAAGTGTCTTTTTCAGTCAAGCTGCCTTCCAATTATTTAAATTTATACAGAGTTTATTTATTTATTTGCCATTTTCTAGTCTAAAAAGAGAAAGTTCTAGGCGTGGAAGGGGGTTGCCTCTTGCCCATGGCATGGTTGCGTTCATCTGCTCATGGTTAGAATGACCGGTTTAACATGAACTGAAAGGGAGGCATGGAAGTTTGCCAGGAAGCAGCTCCTCCATGGTGTAAAATGACTGAGTCCTGTCTGACTTAGGAGGATCTCCAAACCTTCCCCGCAAAGGTTTAATTTTTTTTAAGATTTTATTTATTTATTTGAGAGAGAGAGAGAATGAGAGATAGAGAGCACGAGAGGGAAGAGGGTCAGAGGGAGAAGCAGACTCCTCGCTGAGCAGGGAGCCCGATGCGGGACTCAATCCCAGGACTCCGGGATCATGACCTGAGCCGAAGGCAGTTGCTTAACCATCTGAGCCACCCAGGCACCCCTAATTTTTTAATGGCATGGAATTCAATGTTTGAATGCTTTGAGAATTTGAGGGGGAAATATGTACCTCTTTGCCTCTTTATTAAGTTTGGTACCATGTGAGGCCCCATAAATGCTATGATTAATTATCAAGTAACATTCAATGAAAGCTGAAATGTTCTAAGCACTGTTTTAAATGCCTTACATACATTATTTCATTTGATCCCCGTAACAACCTAATGACATATGTATCCATTATCATTCCCATTTTTTTCAGATAATGAAAAGAAAATGAAGCTTCAGGAGGTTATGTAAATAGCTCAGGGTCACATATTAGCAGGTGGCAGATTCAGAGTAAGAACTAGGTCTATCTGATTCCACTGTAACTGCCCAACTTCATAGTAGAACAAGCCCTACAGCATAGCAAGTGACTGATGAATGAAAGTTGGGTGCTCTGGGGCTATCAGGGGAGGTGAGCTTGAAGGAATGCACAGGCATTAACCAAATGAAGAAAGGATGTAAGGGCAGGGGTTACACATGAACAAAGACATAAGACATGAATATGAATATGGCTTAATTTGGGAAGTACCTATGGTTGGACCATAGGGTGTGTGTGTGTGTGTGTGTGTGTGTGTGTGTGTGTGTGTGTGTGTATAAAATGAGTTAAGAGAGGCCAGAAGGCATTGCCATGTTGTCTGCCCAACTATGAAGTTTCTTCTTCCCTTATAGCTGGGAACATGTTTTTTATAGATTTTATTTATTTATTTGACAGAGAAAGACAGCGAGAGAGGGAACACAAGCAGGGGGAGTGGGAGAGGGAGAAGCAGGCTTCCAGCCGAGCAGGGAGCCCAACGCGATGTGGGGCTCGATCCCAGGATCCCTGGGAACCTGACCTGAGCTGAAGGCAGATGCTTAACAGCTGAGCCAGGCACCCCAAGAGCTGGGAACACTTTATTTTTATTATGTTAAGTTAGTCACCATACAGTACATCATTAGTTTTGGATGTAGTGTTCCACGATTCATTCTTTGCATACAACACCCAGTGCTCCATTCACACGTGCCCTCCTTAATACCCATCCCCAGGCTAACCCATCCCCCCACCACCCTCCCCTCTAAACCCTCAGTTTGTTTCTCAGAGTCCAGAGTCTCTCATGGTTCATCTCCCCCTCTGATTTTTCCCTTCCTTCTCCTAATGTCTTCCATGCTGGTAACACTTTAAAGCAAGGAAGTTATGTGGTCAGCAATACAATTTTTGAAAGGTACTCTTTAGACAGATAGAGGATACACTTGATGTTTCTCTCCTACATCCTTCTACCCGTGTCCCCCAGCCTGTAGCCCTTACATGGAGGTAGAGACCACAAGGCATCGGGTGTTTGAATGTGCCTGGCCCCCAGCACTCTGTCCTTGGCCAGTCGTGCTTGAATCCTGGCCCTGACCACAGAGATATCCTAACTCTGTTTGATGAACCTCACTCTAGAAAGACAAAAGAGCATGGCTAGCTTCTTGATCTTGATCTTCCTTCCAAAGAGAGGGTCCAGGTATACCGACAAATTACGAATATTCTGGGAGGCTGTGGCCAAGAGAAGTGAGAGAGCCCTTCTCTCATCTTCAAGACAGTCTTGTCTCATCTCCATCCAGCTCAACCCCTGTGGCCATTCCATCTGTCTAGAACCCCCATATACCTCTATCCCAGTTTAAACATTTTTTTTAAAAAAGATTTTATTTATTTGAGAGGCAGAGTGAGGGAGAGAGAGCACAAGCAGGGGGAGCAGCAGAGGGAGAGGGAGAAGCAGACTCCCCACTGAGCAGGGAGCCTGATGTGGGACTCGATCCCAGGACCCTGGGACCATGACCTAAGCCGAAGGCAGACAATTAACTGACTGAGCTACTCAGGCACCTCTCAGTTTAAACTTTCTGACTCCAAATTTTGAAATCACATCCCTTCCCCTCAATGCAATGTCTTACTTCTTTTACCTCTCTCTTAATTTCTTAGTCCTCTGTCCCTTTACCTCAACCCTGAGCCAAACCCACCTCTGAAACTTCTCTCTTTTTCTAGAACCTAATGATAGCTGCTCTCCAGCTGACCAAGCTCCTAGCAACCACTGGCAACAATATAGAAGGTGGTATATAATGAAGCCTTCCTAATAACCTAGCAGTGAGTCTTAGGTTGATAATCAGAATTTTTCAGATTGCATGTAAGACAGACAAGATCACCTTACTTTAGTGATGATAATTTATCATTGAGATTTATGGAACATTCTTCCTGCAGCATCCCCAACAGTCCCCTAGAGAAGTGAATTATCATTCGTTGATATTCGAGGGTATAGCATTGGACAACAGAAATCCACGTTTTGTATAAAGCAAAGTGAAAACCCCTTAACTTAAAAAGATACTAAATTGGTCTTTATCTATTGGTGCTTATAATCATCTCTGTGTATCTTCCCTAATCCCATTCTCTGAAGGTCTTAAAATCCTTCAAGTTCATGTCAATTGGAGTTTCTGATATGGGACATGTTCCATGTGGGATCATCTTAAATAAGACAGGAGACCTGCTGGGGTGAGGATCATGCCATTGGGATGCCACTGAAACAAGCGGATCCCCGAGGGTGATAAAACTGATGGACAACATACATATTTGGTAGGGTTCACTCCCTCTGGTGAAGACAGTTTCAGGGCTGAGGTACCTGGGTGGCTCAGTTGGTGAAGAGTCCGACTCTTGATTTCAGTTCAGGTCATGATCTCAGGATCATGGGATCAAGCCCCGTGTTGGGCTTCGAGTTGGGCTCCACACAGAGCATGGAGCCTGTTTAGGATTCTCTCTCTCCCTCTTCCTATGCCCCTCCCCACTGCTCATGCACTCTCTCTTAAAAAAAAAAAAAAAAAAGATAGTTTCAGGGCAGTGTTCTCTCCAAGCAAAACCACTGAGAATCACAGCATATCAGTCTGTCTCCAAGTCCCTCATCCTTGAATGGTGTTGCCATCAGGATGTGAGAGTGAACTTTCAAACATATCCTAAAGTGATATTTTGGACTATCATGTAAAAATTTCAAAGTATGTGTCAAGCACATGCTTTACAGTTCCCACACATTGATGGTATAAAAGAACTGTGTTTTAGGTAATTTGTGATGATAGGAGAGAGGGAGAGGATGCTTCCCTTGTCATTTTAAGTCAATAGGACCATTCAGAGAGCTTGATATGTATTCCATGATAGTTTGACCTTGTGTCTGACACCAACTGGAGTAATCCGGAGAGCAAGAGAGAGGCTGGGTAGCTGCTGTGGCAGTGAAGTGGAGAGCTGCTGCTGCATGGGGCTTGGTCCACATTTCAGAAACCTGGTGGTGGACACAACGCAGGAGAATTTTCCATAGAACACACAGAGGTCATGTGGGAGAAATAAAACTGCCCTACAGCTGTCTGAAATCTTACCCAAGTGGGTTAACTGAAGGAAGGATAAGGCCCCCAAAAGAGGACTGTGTGAAGTGGATGGCTAAAAAAAAAAAAAAAAAAAAAAATCAGGAAAGAAAGACCAAAGAAAGGAAGACACATCACCTGGAAAGTGCAATGGATGTTTCCATTAGGATGTGTTGAAGTGTCTCAAAAATATCCAAAGAGAAAGATCAATTTTAAACACTGGGCAGAACACAGAGTGTAAAGCTGTCTTAGCTAACTAACCATCGAGCAAGAATATTCTGCCCTCATTGCTTTCCTTCTCTTCCTCTGGTTTTAACCTTTATGCTGTGAGAACTGTGATACTAGAAGAGGGAAAAGAAGTAGAGTCAAAAAGTATGAAGAAAGAAAAGAAGGATCATGTCTCTCTTCCTTGTCTTGTGATCTACAAAACCCTAACCTGGAAAGAAAGAATAACTGTGATGTGAATGAAATTCAAAGTTAATTAATATAAGGAACTGAGCACCTCTGAAGCTCAACACTAAAGATCCTAGTATCATAGACTGAAGAGAGATGAACAAGAACACAGACGGAGCCAATGAATCCAAACCACAATATCCATATAAATAAAAGTTATAGCTGTAGTTAAAAAGAGGTCTATAGGTTTGAGGAAGCTGGTTGGTTTGTGAAGAGGTGAAAGACTTGATCACTTTACTTACTTAGGGGAAAGAGTCAGTAGAAGGGGCAAGATCTCTGACTTCAGAGTAATTGATGGTGCGAGCCCTTAAAGAGGCTGGAAAAGGGGCTATCTTTAGGCAAAGGAATTAGTTTTGGAAATGAGGAAAGACACGTCCTCTGAAAACAGGAATAAGTAGCCAAGGACAGACAAGAAAAGAACGTAGTTAAATCCAGAGTTTGGTTATAACATTTGAGGGAGTTACAGAGCCAAGACAGCATTCTCCCCTAGTACTGCTGGGGAATCCTCAGTGCCAGTAGTTAAAGTGTGTCTGGTCACTGTGGTGTCCAAGAAAAGAATCAGGACAGTTGATGGAAACATCTTGGGAGTTCTCTCTTTTGCAGCATTCCTGACTCTTCTCCCAATCCCATATGTGCTTCGCCCCCCGGTGGCATCTTTCTCCCCGTCCCCCCCCCCTTTTTTTATCGTAGCTTTGGGACAAAGTGAATTGGGACCTGAGAAAGTTTACTAGGTAGACAGGATCCAGAGAAACACAACAGTAAGAACTGAGTCCTGTGGTGGACTGTTCATGTGTTGCGAAGCCTGAGGGCCATCTCATTTAGTTGGTGCCATTAGAGAGAGACCAGATGACGAGTCACAAAAGGAGTGCCCAAGGATATACTGAAATCAAGAGACTGTTCAGAGTTTATGAGACAGATTAATCTTTGCCCTTTCTATGTCACCCCTAATTTTCAAGAGGCCACCTGTACAGGTAGTGGAAGGTACAGGGAGACTATTTGTTTGACGGAACCTACTACGTCAACTACTCATTTTGTCATCATGTACCTATGGTCACGGAGGTTAGGTCAATCATTCTTGACTTCCCGATACCAACCAACTTAGGTACTTCAACCTATTCCTTCAAGACCAAAGGCAGTCATAGCTGATAGCCTCCACAGTAGCAAGATGGCAAAATATGTTACTGCAGTTAGGCCACTCACACAATATTTTATTAGTCCTTCTTTCTCTGCCTCTTTGTCCATAATCTCTGTTTGCTCTTTTGAGCTAATTAGAGGGCTCACTCTGTAGTACGTGGGTTTAAGTTGTAGCCTCTTTATCATAGTCATGAGGACCATTCATAAATAGCTTGACAGAACTTGACATTTTGCATGCTAAGTCTTCTGGAGCTGACTTACACTAGTCCAACCTTTCTGGAGTTTTTGCTATCAGATAAACTCTGTGTTAGGCAGAGAGAGACAGAAGAAGGTGGACTGGATGAAATGTCTGCTCTCAGGAGCTCACAGTATCTCAGTGGGGAGGCCAGCATAAATACAACATAAATGCTGTTGACACAAGGTAGAAAACATGTGCTAATTTAAGATAGAATCCCTCCTTATGATTCAAGTTCATCTTTTTAATTTTTCATACTCGTTTTCCAAAAGGCAGGGGAAATGTTCAAATGTCTTAGAATTCCATTTTCGTAGTCATAAACTTTGAAGATAACAGGGATAATTCTTACAGTAATTGGATTCTTCCACATTACCAGTATATTTTTTTCCAAAGACTCATATATCCTTCATTACTTAAAAAGTACCTTCTTAGAGATGAAAATGTGAATGAAGCAGAGATTTGCAAGACGTTCTTCTGATAGATCAGTGTGAACATTACGTAGACTCCCTATCCCTATGATACTTTGCTTAGTGTGTGGTTTAAAATTTGGCTTATGATCACCAAAGCATCTCTTTGTAAGAAAATTTGCTGATATATAAATCCCCCATCCAAATTGCTTTTTGTTGAGCTCCCAGTAAAATTCCCTCTATGCATTTTGACTGTTGTTGTGTTACACTCCAAGTTCAATGAACTATGACAAGCTGGGACATGTTTATTTAAATGGATTTTGTGGAAATGTAACACTAGCTTTCTAACACCTGTTTGCATTTCCATACAGACTCAACATAAAGGAAGTGCTATTCTCATGAGGAACATGAGGAATATCTCAAATTTTCTACTTCTGATTGTTGTAGGACAGGCAAGTTGTCTTTATCTTCTTTGTCATTTCTTTGTTCAGTTAATCACTCATTCTCCATCATATATTGGATACTTATGCTGTACCAGGCCCTGTAGGTAGACACTGGTTATACAAAGATGACTAATCATGCCATGGAAGGCACATACCTATGTTAGTGGAAGGGTTTGTTTCTTCCCAAATTACCAGCCATCATGTCTACTGCAGGATTCCAGCTATTCTTTTCCGAATTTCTTTTATATTGAACATTTATAGAGAAGTTATCATATTCTCAACAGTAAGAGTGTAGATTCTGCAGTAGAATATCTCTATTCAAAGTGGAGTAATGTCAGTTTTTACTTGTGCCACCCTGGTCAAGTGGCTAAGTTTTCTTATCTATAAAATGGGTACAATAATTACACCTACCTCAAAGGATTTTTGAGAAGACCATCACTGGCAGATAGTAAGCAATCAAGAAACATGAGTCAGCTTTTATTTTTTTTCTTGAAGAGATAACATAGCATTTTTGTATATTTGATGTATTTTGCGTTTTTCTTGGAAATGGTCAGAATTAGGCAGTTCATCCACCCTACGTGCCAACGTGCACCTCATTTTGAGTGACTTTAGACAGATTCCAGGAAACATCTTGAACTAGATATGGAGAGAGGGCACCCAGCATAGCAGCAAGAAGTACTTGGAGGGAAAGGCAATAGCATTCCTTGTGTATGGAATCACAGCATATGAAGTGGTACTATTCAAAATATCCCACAAGATCCTCTAGCATAAAACCTTCCTTTTTGAGGTGATGAAACATAACTGGAGAGGGTAAGACTTACACAAGTTTCCCCAGATAGTGAGTGATGGATCTGGGATGCCTAGTTCATTCCACAAATTGAAGACTCAGAATTGCATAAAGAGGTGGTAGCGAGGTGGAAATAGAGAAAAGGACTAAATAAGATGATCTCTATGCCATTCTGAGGGCTGGTCCACTTGCTTCATCCATCTCTACTCTCTACTCTTTCTCGAGCTATAGGTCATATACCATACCTCTGAAGGCCCCTACCTGGGCTCACATTTTGGTTTTTGTCAAGTGAAGCTCTCCAGTGATGTGACTCTTGGTTTAACTTTATGAGTAACTGACAAATCCAGCTCAGGGCAGACAAATCATCACTTTGTCTAAAATATAAACATTAGATAGAAAAGAAAACTGACAGTGCTATAAACTTTACTTACTAATTTTCATTGACTCTTTACAACAACCCTGTGAAGTAGGTGTTATCACCATTGGGAAGCTGTGAGCACTAAGGCACGGAGAAGTGGAGTGACCTAGTCAATGTATCATAGCTCATTAAAACAGAACTAAAATTTAAAACTAGGTCTGATTTGACCCTGAGAAAATGTTTATGCATTCTTGTTAAATGGGAAAAAAAGTTATCAAACAGAATAATCTCAACTACATTTAAATAAACTACCTTACATGTAACAGAATAGGGGGCAAAATCTACCTACTGTTTATCTAGAGGTAGAGGAAGTACTGGTAGTGACTTTTATCTTTCTTTTTTCTAAAAAATACTTTTCAAATTTTCTACAATAGAAATATTTGCTCTCATAATAAAATGACACACAAAAAAACGTTATCCTGAGAAAAAAAATTAGATCTGTGCAAGTGGCATTGAAGTAGGAGTTCAATGGCAGAAATGTAGAGGTTAACTAGTCTTAATTCTCCTTGGGTTCAAAGGGCCCTCATTTACAAATGGAGAAATTTAATTGAATCTAAGAGCGCTTTTCTTTTTGAAGCTAAGTAAAAGAAGACAAAAAAGTTCCCAACTGAACTATAATTAAAGCCATGTGTTCTTAAAATTTTATCTGCCCCACATTTACACCATATCCAGTCACTAAACCCCATTTAATCTAAGTGCAAACATTTCATCTCAGTACCAAGGAACTTGCTGTCACTTTGATTTTTCCACCCTAATTGTCACAGATGACTCTCCTTTAATTACAGTGAAACAAAACATAATATAAAGGGAAAGTTTATGCAGATCCTTCAACAATAAATTTACTATATTAAAAATCATTTATATGAATTTTGTTTCTACTTCTTCCAGATACAAGTCATGCGAACTTGACATAGCAGTATAACCTCTCTAGGCCTCAGTTACCTAATCTGTAAAATCTGGAGGATTAGGATGAGGTTTTCCCTGGCCAAATCAGTTACTGAAATCAAATTATATTACAATTATATAGTTAAAAATTCAGTTTCTCAGTCACCCTAGCCACATTTCAAGTGTCCAGTATCCACATGTAGCTACTAGCTAGTGGCTACCATACTATATAGCACAGCTATACAGTCCCATCATCACAGGGCATATTATTGGGCGGTATAGGAATGACAAATGCTTAATTTATGGAACATTTCACAGGTGCCTAAGCAAGCTTCATTTGACTGCCTGTTCCAAAGCCCTATGAAGAAAAGCAAAAGATGGGAACTGAAGCTCAGAGAGGCAAGAGTGACTTCCTCAGATCACAAAGGACTCAAACCAAGGTCTTCTATTAATTCCAAGTCTTTCCTGTAGTTTCTACTCCATCATCCTGGATTCTGAGAAACCTTGGGAATGGATGCCAATTTTAACCAAGCAACAAACAATAGCTATCTTCTTTGTGCATGGCATGGTGGTATAGGTACCATGAGAAGGAAAATACCACCTCCCTGCACGCCAGCGGCTTGCAATCTGGTTGAGAGCACACGTTTTGTGAATAAAGAAATACATAACCCAAACAGTTTTTAACCCAGACTTGAACAGGATATACCGTTAAATATCAAAGAAATGAGGAAAATAAAATCGGATTCTTTGGATGATCACGTATAAGATATGGGGAGATCAGACAGGAAACTGCTATTTTTCAGTATTCTTTGCCTTTTAAAACCGAGTGCATATATTACTTTGATTAAGAGAGAAATCATATGAAAGAAGAAAATCACTGGGGGCTTTTATGACATCGTATGTTAGTCTTCTCAGTAAATAAAATAATTACAGTTCTAAAATCATTCCTTTCGAATCAGTCATTTTCCAATTTTTATTCTTTGATGTGATTAATTCTCCTTTATGTATTACCCAAGAAAATTTCAGTCTAACTAGAATACTTCCCACCAGGATTCTCGAATATATATGATACAATACATGCATTTGTTTTCTTAATTTTTAAGAAAACTTTATCACCTCTTTCTTGGTATTTACCACTAATGTCCACTTGAGACACAGAAAGTCAGGGACCATACATAGCACAGAGCAGACAACACTTGAAGGTTATTTGTTCAATGAATATGTAAATATGTACTCAGACTAACAATGCACCTAGGCATTGAAGAAGTGTTCTGGTGAATAGTGAAGAGAAATAACAAAACTCAGTAAAAAGATGGGAGGAAAAAGACTGATGGAACTATGTAGGAGAGCTTGTGATCTTGCTGATAAAAAAGGTTTTATAAAGAAAAAGTATATAACCCCAAACAGTTTTTCATCTAGACCTAAACATGATAAAATAGGAATCTATGAATTTCTTGCCTCGTAACATGATTATTTCTCCCACCTGTACTTTTTTCTTTAGTCTAACCTTCTGATTTTATAAATAGTGAAGTAGCTTATTTCAGAACCCCTTTCCTTTAGGTCTGAAGATTTTCTTCCTGTATCAGGATATTTCATATTGGAGTGTAAGGCCATGTGTTATTTTCATTGGGGGAAACAAAGAAGTAAATACCTGGTCCCTGATTTTAAAGGGTTTGCAACCCAATTGGAGTGATAGGACATGAAAACATTAAGCAACAGTACTAGAAGTGCCAAATATACAGTATAGCTGCTGCCTTCTCCAGTTTCACAGTCTTGTACTTGACTAACAAGATCTAAGTTGTGTGTATGTGTGTGTGTGTGTGTGTGTGTGTGTGTGTTTTAATACTCCTATCACATCACAATCAAGAATAGGTCTTCCCTTCATTGAATGCATCCCCAAATTTCAACATTTATTAAGCGGTCAATCAAAATCTCTTCTTTCCTCACCTAAGAGTAAAGAAAGTTGAGATAGGGTCAAGTTGCCTTTTCTTGTCAAGGAGAGAAGTGTAAGTGGCCCCAATCCTTGAATAAATGATATAATCCTGTTCCAAGTTGAGTCTTACCTGTCTTTTAATAGACTTGAGATATACTTTTTCCCAAGAACCTCCAACACAAATTTCCCCCATCCTCACATGGGTGGGTAAAACGTAAAACTATGTTGGCCAAAATGCTTATTTCAAATAAAAAAAGGAAAAGACAGCTCAAAATATGGAAGGCAAGCCCTAGGATAACTACATTTATAGGAGTGGCTTTGCCATGGCAATCTTAAGACAAGAATTTATCTTAATAACTGGCATTCTCAAATACCTTTGGTTCCAAATTATTGTTCAGCTCAGAAACTCCATTTGCCTGATGTCAAGTCTCTGTGATTTAAGCCTATAAACTCTCTGGAATCCAGAGCTTTTCAATCCTTCTACCTGCCTGTATGTCCTGGCATGTGTGCATTACTAATAATGAACCAATGGTGTTTCTGCACATCTCTGTAATCCTTCAGTGTAATGGGAAAACCAATCTGAGCCCCACACTCTAAATCACATTCTGAATATTAACATTTACTTGGTCAAACTTGTTTCTTCCACCTTTTCCTCTTGGAGAAAAAGTAAGCCACCCAACTCAATTATAAATCATTGTATTGTGTAAATACTTTGGAGGTGTCATGAACCAGCTAATATTGACTGGGCCTACCAGAAGGGCAAGTAAGTTTTACAACAACAATAACAAAACAACAGAATCCATCAGCCTGTTTAAAATATTCTTCAAGACCAAAGCATTTATAGATTTTACTAAGTGTGGAAACTCTCTTGACCTCACACCACTCTAATCCATCAAAAAAAATTTTATTTTGCTCTCTTTACGAAGGGTGAGGCATCTGCACTAGAGAACTTGGCGAGAACTGATGGGTGTGATTCGCAGAGAATGGCTATATATTCTAATACCCAGAAACACAGCCAGACCTTTTAAGAACACACATCATTCAATCAAGAATGATTTTGTTTTTGTTTTATATGGTTCTGAAACATCGGAGAACAACAAAAACCCAATCCGCAGAAGCTAAAGGCACTGATCTGGGTGAAGGTCTAAATGATGTTACTGACTTGTGATGTGCTTAGGGACTTGCTCTAACATATAAAACCAAACAACCAGTAGTACTATACAATCACAGAAATCATCAAATCTTACAGCTGGCAGGGCCACTGAGACATCATCAGGTTTATTTTTCTTTTTCAAACAGTAGAAATAAGTCTTTTAAATTTAAGATGACATTAAATTAAGGCACTCAATAAATGTTAGTTGATTTATGCCAATGAAAGGGATCCTTTTATGTGCAGTAACGAAGCATTCCAATAATCAGTCAATCTCTAAGAAATTCTTTTACTGATCCATTCATTTAGGGAATATTTTAAAGGACCCACTATCTGCCTGGCAGTAATACAAGGCACTTTAAAGGGAAGAAAAAATTTTGTCATTTTCTTTGAAATTGAGTTTCTCAATTAAAGTCTACTCTATTTAAGTGCTTTACCAAGAAGTGTTTAATTAATCATTATTAACTCAGTTTTTTTCCCCCACATATGCAGGTATGCAGGTAGGAGGACATATGCTGTCTTATTGAACAAAGGATATAAGTCATCCTTAAACAAAAACTCGTACAAACTTTTTGACCTGAAAATCAAGATAAATGCAGGTATAAGAACAGAAATTCAAGAAGAGGAGATGAAATGAAAAGCCTATCACTTACAAGTAGGTAGTTAAAAGCTCACATTTGACTGTGAGCTTCCTGGAAGCCTAGGTGTGAAGTGAGGCACAGTAAATTGTTTATATTGACAGAATGAAGAAACACAGTTATTCTTTAAGAGAAGCAAAGGTTTCATCAGCATTGGAAGGCACGATAACTTATCTAGGGACTTATGTGCTGCATATTTTCTGTAACAATTTTCCCACAACAATGGCAGGAATAGGTTTCTCAAGAATAGACTATCCTTACAATGTACCTGAATGTCCCCTTCAGCCTGGTAAAATGCCTGCTATGTAGTAAAGTGCTGAAAACATGAATGAACAATAATAAAAACAAAAACACTATTCAGCATAGACAATTCTATCCTTGGGGACAGGCCAAGATAGAGTGACTTATGAATGAAATTAGTGAAAATATGACAGATGAGCAAATGTTTACTTGTACTATTTTTTTTTAATGCACCTCAAGTCATAGTAAAATGACATTTAAAAAGATCAAGGAGAACTAGTTAAGAGACATCACTATAAAATTTGTACAAGCAAAAAAGCAGATAGCTTTGAGCGGCTGAATTAGAAGACCAAAGATTACTAAAGACTATGCCTACAGTATTGGAGACCTAGAAACCAGGAATTGCACTGCAAAATCCAGAAATACTGAAGAACTGGAAACACGAACAAGCTAAGAGTTGGGGAGTACGGGTGGGTTTGAAAATAGGAGGATTCATTTAAAATCTATATAAGAAGCAGTTGCACCATAAGATCTCTCCAACTCACAAGCCTAGGGAACTGCCCTTTCCTAACCCTGGAGGAGGACTCCAGGTTAACACTTTGGATGGGCTGGAATGGAAGGGATTCTTACCTTGGTAATGACTGGTAGAGCAAAATATAGCAGTAAGGCCAAGAGGTTAAAAAAGGAGTATTAAGTGAAACTTGACACCACTAGCCCTCTTCCTTTCTTAACTCCCATAACCTGGCTCCACAAAAGACTGGGCCAAACAGGAGAATGGAGATTTTTTTAGAGAAATGGAATGGAGCAAGAGATTCTGATATTCGGTGGTCACTCAGCAAAACAGCGAGGTTCCTGGGGTGCTTGGGTGGCTTGGTTAAGTGATCGGTTAAGTGATCGACTCTTGATTTCTGCTCAGATCATGATCTCAGGGTCCTGGGGTTGAGCTCCTCCCTGGATTCCGCACTCATTCGGGTGTCTGCTTGGGGAGTCTCTCTGTCCCTCTCCCTCTGCCCCTACACATGCCCACACACACTATCTCTAAAACAAACAAATAAATCTTTAAAAAAACATTTAAAAAAAGCTAGGTTCCTGCCTGATAACCCTAAATTGAGTTCACCAATCCATATGCCCCATTATGCAGACATAGCTTCCATTTAGGTATTTAGTATCTTACCCTTAAATAAGAAAGGCCAGTCAAGGATCATTAGGCATTTGAGAAAAGCATCTGACAGACACCACCAGAAACAAAACAAACTTAACAGAAGGAATTTAAAGGAAACAGACAAAATGAATAAAAAGTCCAAAAATGTAATTATTACTCTCAGATTGTTGAAAGAAGACAGAACAGTGAAGGTACAAAAGTAGGAATAAAACAAAAAAAAATTTTTTTTTAAAGATTTTATTTATTTGAGAGAGACAGACAAAGAGAGCAACAGAGAGCACAGGCAGGGAGGAGTGGGAGAAGCAGGGTCCCTGCAGCGGGGAGCCTGACAGGGGACTCGATCCCAGGACCCCAGGATCATGACCTGTGCCTAAGGCAGATGATTAACTGACTGAGCCACCCAGGCTCCCCAAAACAAAAAATCTTTTAAAAATAAATAAATTTTGGAAGTTGGGATTAAAATATAATAACAGAAATGGAAGAAATCCAATAGAACGTTTAGAATATAAACTTGAGGGTGCCTGGGTGGCTCAGTTGGTTAAGCGACTGCCTTCGGCTCAGGTCATGATCCTGGAGTCCCAGGATCGAGTCCCGCTTCGGGCTCCCTGCTCAGCAGGGAGTCTGCTTCTCCCTCTGACCCTCTTCCCTCTCGTGCTCTCTCTCTCTCTATCTCATTCTCTCTCTCAAATAAATAAATAAAATCTTTAAAAAAAAAAAAGAATATAAACTTGAGGAAATCTCCCAGAAATTGGAAGGAAAAAGTCAAAGAGATGGGAAATAGAAAGTATAAGTAAACAAGAGAATTAGTGTAATAACATGTGAGTGGTAAGATTTCCAGAAAGTGAAAATATAGGAAATGATGAAATTTACTAAAGAAGCAATTTAAGAAATTTTCTTAGAATTGAAGAACATGAAATTGCAGAATCAAAGGGTCCAATGAGTGAGCATCACAATGGACACATGCCAAGGTACCTGACTGAATTTTCAACACTTGAGGCCAACATAACTAAAAACAAAGAATCTTCAAAGCTTTCAGAAATATATCTTTTTAATCTCAAAAGAGAAATGAACAATCAGAATGGCAGTGGAATTTTCAACCATCCTGCTGAAAGAAGAAAAGAAAAAAGTAATGTTTCCAAAATTCTGGCTTGCAACCAAGAATTCCATAAGGAGCCAAATGATTGATCAGGTATGAGAATGGAAAATAAGACATATTCAGATGTCAGATCTCAAAAATCACATTTCATATATCCCTTCTCAGGAAACTAGAGAAGTTCTACCACACAGTGCATTGAAATAAAAGAAAGGCATAGGGTTCAGAAACTGAAGATCTAAAAATACCCCAAGACAGAGAAATAATAAGAATAATGATAAAAGGATATCTCGACAATAGATATAGATCAAAGAGAGGCTTGTCTATGCTAGAGCAGGAGAATGGTTGATTATAGAAGGGATATCTCAAAAATAAAAAGTATGTTTGAATATATTAAAAAAATTATCTTTTTAAAAATTGTGATAAAATACACAAAACATAACACTTACCACAAACATAACTATTTTCAAGTGTTACAGTTCAGGAGCTGCAAGTATATTCTCAGTTACGCAATATTCTTCCAGAAATTCTTCATCTTGAAAACTGAAACTCTATACTCATTAAACAATTCCCCATTTGCCCCTCCTCCTAGCTTCTGGCAACTACCATTCTACTTTCTGTTTTTATGAATTTGACTACTCTAAATACAGCATATAGGTGGAACAGTACAATACTTATCTTTTGTGACTGGCATATTTCATTAGCATACCATCCTCAGAATTCATTCATTTGTAGCAGGTGTCAGAATTTTTTTCCCATTTAAGGCTAAGTAATATTCCATTGTATGTATATAGCACATCTCTGTACCCATTCATCAGTTAAAGGACATTTGATTTCTTCTAGTTTTTTTCTATTTCAAATAATGCTGCCATGAACACGGATGTACAAGAATCTCTTTAAGATCCTGTTTTCAATTTCTTGGGATATATACTTGAAGTACATTTGGATGGATGATATACTAATTCTATTTTTAACTTTATGAGGAACCACCATACACTTTTCAATAGTGGCCATCCCACTTTACATTCCTACTGACAGTACACATGGGTTCCAATTTTCTACATCCTCACCAACACCTATTCTCTGATTTTGATGGTAGCCATTCTCAGTGTAGGGTGCTATCACATTGTAGTTTTGATCTGCATCATTCTAATCATTAGTGATATTGAATATCTTTTCATATGCTTGCAGCCACTTGTACATCATCTTTGGAAAAAATGTCTTTTGAAGTGTTTTACTCAGTTTTAATTAGCTTTATGGGGAGGTTTCTTGCTGTTGAAGTTACTGAATTGTAAAAGTTCTGTATATAATCTACAAATTAATCAGATAAATGATTTGCAAATTTTTTCTCCCACTCCACAGATTGCCTTTTCACTCTGTTGGTTGGCTGTGTCCCCTAATGCACAGTTTTCCATTTTAATGCAGTCCAATTTATCTATTTTTTTCTTTTGTCACCTATGCTTTTGGTATCACATCCAAGAAATTACTAAATCTAATGCCATGAATCTTTTACCCTATGCTTTTCTTCTATGAGTTTCATATATTCTTAGCTCCTATGTTTAGGTCTTTGATCTATTTTGAGTTAATTTTGGCATTTGGTATAAAGTAAGGAACAAATTTCATTCTTTTGCGTGTAGATCCAGTTTTCCCAGCACCATTTGTTGAAAAGGATGTCCTTTCTCCTATTGAATGGTCTTGGCACCCCTGTCAAATTATTGTCCCTATAGGCAAGGTCCCCCCTACCCTGGGTTTCCTATGCTATTTCATCGGTCTATGTATCTGTCTTTATGCAGTACAATACTATTGTTTTGATTACTATAACCTTGTAGTAAGTTTTAAAATCTGAAAATATGAGACCCCCGATTTTGTTATTTTTAAAGATTGTTTTGGCTATGCAGGGTCCCTTGAGGTTCCACATAAATGTTAAGATGGATTTTCCATTTCTACAAGAATCACCATTAGTATTTTGATAGGGATTGCATTAGATCCGTATATTACTTTGGTTAGTATTGACATCATAACAATATTAAGTCTTCCAGTCCATAAATATGAGATCTTTCTACTTAGGTGTGTCTTCTTTTTCTCAAGCAATATCTTGCAGTTTTCAACGTACAAGTCTTTTGTCACCATGGTTAAGTTTATTCAGAAGTATTTTTTTTTCTTTTTGATGCTATTATAAAAGAAATTGTATTCTTAATTCCCTTTTGGGATTGTTTATTATTGGCGTATAGAAATGCAACTGATTTTTGTGTGATTTTGTATTCTACAAACTCACTGAATTATTTGGTCTGTTTTTTGGTGAAATCTTGAGGGTTTTTTACTTAAAAAGTTATGTTATATGTGAACAGCGATAATTTTACTTCTTCTTTCCACTTTGGAAGATTTATCTTTTTTCTTGCTTAGTTGCTCTGGCTAGGACAAGTTAAGTAGAGAAAAAGCCTCAGTATAGTGTTAGCTGTGGGTTTTTCATATATGGCCTTTATTATGGTGAGGTAATTTCCTTCTATTCCTAGGTCGTTGAATGTTCTTAAAATGAAAGGGTAATGAATTTTGTGAAATGTTTCTTCTACGTTGAGTTTACCATGTGTTGTTTTTTTTCCCATCATTTTGTTAACGTGGTGTGTTACAATGATTGATTTTCATATGTTAAACCATCCTTCCATTCCAGGGATAAATCCCATTTGCTAATGGTGTGTAACCCTTTAAATGTGCTGCTGAATTCAGTTTGCTAGTATTTTGTTGAGGATTTTTCCACTAATATTCATCAAGAATATTGGTTTCTAATTTTTCTTTTCTTGCAGTGTCTTTGTAGGACTTTGGTATCAGGGTAATGCGGGCCTCATAGAATAAGTTTGGAAGTATTCACTCCTCTTCAATACTTTGGAAGAGTTTGAGAAGGACAAGTGTTAATTCCTCTTTAAATATTCGGTAGAATTCACCAGTAAAGCCATCTGATCCTAGGCTTTCTTTGTTGTGAGGTTTTTAATTTTTTTTTATAGATTTTATTTATTTATTTGAGAGAGAGAATGAGATAGAGAGAGAGCACGAGAGGGAAGAGAGTCAGAGGGAGAAGCAGACTCCCCGCCGAGCAGGGAGCCCGACGCGGGACTCGATCCCGGGACTCCAGGATCATGACCCGAGCCGAAGGCAGTCGCTCAACCAACTGAGCCACCCAGGCGCCCTCTTTGTTGTGAGGTTTTGATTAATGATTCAATCTCCTTACTAGCTATAGATCTGTTATGATTTTTTTCTTCATGATTCTATCTTGATAGGTTATATGTTGCTAGGAGTTTATTCATTGTATCCATTTCATCTAGGTTTTCCAATTTGTTGGTGTACAATTGTTCATAATGTTCTCTTAGAAACCCTCTTTTGTGGTTATTAGTTGCAATGTCATGTCTTTCATTTCTGATTTCAGTTATTTGAGTCTTTTTTTCTTAGCCAATCAAGCTAAAGGTATTTCAATTTTGATCTTTTTGAAGAAACGACTCTTGGCTTTGATTTCCTCTACTGCTTTTCCATTCTCTTTTTTGTTTATCTCTGCTCTCATCTTTAATATTTCCTTCTATCTGTTTGTTTTGGATTTAGTTTGTTCTTCCTCTAGTTCCTTAAGGTATAAAGCTAGTTGATTCAAGACTTTTCTTCTTTTTTAATGTAAATATTTACAGGTATAAATTTCCTTCTTAGCACACTATTCTCTGCATCTCACAAGTTTTGGTATTTTGTGTTTTCAGTTTCATTTGTCTTAAGATATTTTATAATTTCCTTTGTTACTTCTCCTTTGATCCAATGGTTGACAGTATGTTGTTTAATTTCCATATATCTATGAATTTTCCACTTTTCCTTCTGTTATTAATTTCTACTTTCATTCTACTGTGACCAGAAAAAAATACTTTGTATGCTTTCTATTTTTTTATTAAGACATTTTGTAACCTAACATACGGTCTATGCTATAAAATGTCACATGTGTACTTAAGAAAAATGCGTATTTTGGTATTGTTGAGTAGTGTCCTGAAGTAAGTTTGTTAGGTCCAATTGATTTATAGTATTGCTGATGGCCTCCATTTTCTTCCTGATGTTCTGTATGGTTGTTCTATTCTTTACTGAAATTAGAAAATTGAGACCTCTGACTACTGTTGTAGAACTACTTCTCCCTTCAGTTTTGTCAGTTTGCTTCATATATTTAGTAGCTCTTAAGCTTAGCGCTATATACTTATAACTGTAAAATCTTCTTGGTGATTCTACCCTTCTACCCTTGTATCATTCTATATAAGGTCCTTTTTTGTCTCTTGTAACAGTTTTGACTTCCAAGTCTATTTTGTCTGGTACTGGTAGAACCACTGCTGTTCTCTTTTGGTTACAATTCCCACAGACTGTTTTCACCCTGTCACTTTCAACCTATGTGTGTCTTTAGAACTAAAGTGAGTCTCTTGCTGTGTAGACAGAATATCACTAGATTTTTTAAAAAGTCATTAAGCCAATCTAAGTCTTTTGATTGGGCAGTTTAATCCATCTACATTTAAAGTAATTACTGATAAGGAAAGACTTATTATCAATATTTTATTGTTTTCTACATGTCTTTCAGCTTTTTTGTTCCTCATTTCTTCCCTTACTTCCTTCCTTCACATGTAGCTGATTTCTTTTTTTTTTTTTTTTTTTTGCAATAACATGCTTTAATTCTCTTCTCATTTTCTTTTGTATATATTCTGTTTTCTTTGTGGTTACCATGGGATTACCTGTAACATCTTAAGTTGTAACAACTTATTTTAAACTAATAACAACTTTCAATTTCAATCACATATCAAAACTGTATTCATTACTTCACTCCCCAGCCCTTTATGGCTTTTTTTTTTTTCACAAATTATATCTTCATACTTGTAACATTTATATGGAATATGTGCCTATTGACATAGATTTATCATTATCTTCATGCTTTTGTCTTTAAACTCTAAAAAAAGATTAAAATTTTAATGTAACATGGGAATGATATCCCATGATACTGGCATGAAGAAGCTGACCTCCAGCAGACAACAATTTTTATCTTTTTTTCATTTATTTTTTAAAAAGATTTTATTTATTTACTCGTCAGAGAGAGAGAGAGAGCACAAGCAGGGGAGCAGCAGGTAGAGAGAGAGGGAGCCAGGAGCCCAATGCAGAACTCGATCCCAGGACCCCAGAATCATGACCTGAGCTGAAGGCAGATGCTTAACCGACTGAGCCATCCAGGCATCCCAGACAACAATTTTTAAAACTGGATAGAGTTATAAATAAAGCTTTAATTTTAAGTCACTGGAAAATGAACAGTGGTAGGCAGAGACTGGAGAGGAGTAAATTCTCGATTGCTAGTGTTCTGGGTAAGAACTGTGATTATGTAGCTTTGTTGCCCAAAGATATCCCCAAACTCCCATCCCAGTTCTGGTGACATAAAATTGCAGCTTTGTCAGCTCAAGGTGGCAGACAACAGAATTCAGATCATCAGAGTTGTTGGAAATTTAAGAGAACAATTTTTGGAAGTGAGAATTAGAAAGGCTGATATCCAAATTTCTGCCTAACTGCTAAACTACACATTTACACAGGAGACCCCCGGGGGCTCAACAAAGAAGCAGGCAGAAACTAGAGGATGGCCTACACTTGAAAAATAATACTGCTCCTCATGAGATTTGCAAATTTCCTATGTCTTTGACTAAGCACATTCCCTAACTACACACAATCCACATGGTAAAAAGTGAAAGCCTTATTGTCTTGAGATGTTAGAGGAAAGAACTTGGGAGCTGAAGAAGCAACTGGAAATTTATGGGGAACCACAGAGCAAATGAACCATGGAGAGGATGATCCCAAATCTTGGTTTAAATTTACTCCAATTCTTGACTGTCATAATATGAAGGCACAGAGAAGAAATTCTAACGTTTAAAAAACAGCAGCTGGAAGATGAAAAAAGGATAAGGTGGTTATACAGCCTGAGAAGTCAGATTTTGCAGTTTGAGTCCAGATAAGACAACTACATGTTACGTCAGAACAAAAAACCCAATAATTTTCAGAAGAATGATACAGAATACAGAGTGGCTGGAGCATAATGTTCAGTTCTCAACCAAAAGTCACCAGGAATGCAGAGAAACAGGAAATAGTGATCCATATCCAAGGGAAAAAGTAATCAACAGAAATAGACAACAAGTAGAGCCAGATACCATATTTAGCAGAAAAGACTGCTAAACCATGGACAGAATTAGTAGACATTACAAATATATCAAAGGATGAAAAGAATGTATGTTCAAAATATTTAAAGAAAATATGGCATTAATGAGTGAATAAAAGGAAGTCTCAAATAAGCAATGGAAACTCTAAAAAAGAACTAAATAGAAATTCTAGAGTTGAAAGTAAAACTGAAATTTTAAAAATTAACAATGAATCAGGGAACACTACATCAAAAACTAATGATGTACCTTATGGTGACTAACATAACATAATAAAATAAAATAAAATTTACAAAAATAAATTCAACAAAAAAAATTCTCTATGGTGAGTGAAATTATCTTAATGGCATTTTTGTGAATCAAAAAGAATGTATCAGTAAACTTGAAGACAGAGCAATAAAATCATCCAATCTGAAGATCAGAGAAAATAAAAAAAACGGAAGAAAACTGGACAAAGCTTTAGAGGCTTGTGGGGAAGTAAAAGCTGTCTAGCATGCATGTAATCAGAATCCTTAATGGAAGTGAGTGTCCCAAAAGGAGGCAGAAAAGTATCTGGCGGGAAAATAATGTGTGAAGGGGTGCCTGGGTGGCTCAGTTGGTTGGGCGACTGCCTTCGGCTCGGGTCATGATCCTGGAGTCCCAGGATCGAGTCCCACATCAGGCTCCCTGTTCAGCAGGGAGTCTGCTTCTCCCTCTGACCCTCTTCCCTCTCGTGCTCTCTATCTCTCATTCTCTTTCTCTCAAATAAATAAATAAAATCTTTTAAAAAAATAAATAATGTGTGAAAAGACAAAACCTGTGAATGTGTATAGCAGTTTTATTTATAATCACCAAAAACTGGAAGCAACCAAGATATCCTTCAATAAGTAAATGAGTAAACAAACTGTTGTGTATGCATACAATGGAATAGTATTTGGAAATTAAAAAAGAAAAGAGACCTATCAATCCACAAAAGGGATAGAAGAGACTCAAAGTGCATATCTAAGCAAAGAAGCCAGACTGGAAACGCTACATAGTGTGTGATTCCAACGATATAACATTCTACAAAAGGCAAAACTGTAGAGTCAAAGAAAAAAAAAAAAAAGATCAGTGGTTGCCAGGGACTGAGGGGCAGGTGGAGAGATGAAATGGGGAAGCACAGGAGATATTTAGGGTAGGAAAATGATTCTGTTTGGTATTCTAATAGTGGATATGACATTTGCATATTTCAAAACCCATAGGACTTTACAACACAATGAAATTTAATGTAAATTATGGACTTTAGTTAACAATAATAAATCAGTAGTGGCTTATTAATTATAACAAATGGGACACATGAGTACAAGATGCTAATAAGAGGAAAATGTGGGAGGGAGAGGGGCTTATATGGAATTCTCTATATTATCTGCTCAATTTTTCTGCAAATCTACAACTGTTCTAAAAAAAAAGCCTCTTAATTTTTTGAAAAAGCTTCTGAAATTTGATGAAGAATAAAATAGATTATTTAATAATTCAAAATAATCCTTAGTTGCCAACTGCAATTGTTGTGGATACTGTGCTAATTTGTGATCGCTTATGAAACTATGAACTGGAAACGAGAAAATGGACCTTAGGAATACCCGAAAAATTAATCTTCTTTATTTAAGAACCTGAGAGGAAGGTCTTGGCAAGTTAATTAATTGGTCCTTTCTCTTTTCTAAAAGCTTTTGCCACGCAAATCATTGCCACACTGTGAAGTGATGTCTGTGCATCAGGGGTGTCACAACCCACCAAATGTCAGGCTTTTTGATTTGGGGGCACAGGGAAAGAACTGTGGAGAAGTGCTTCCCTAGGGCCTGAGTCGTGCAGGCCACGACTGACACTGATTAGAACAATAGTATGTGTTGTGTGGCTTCTGAGTTTCAGATCCTCAGTGATAGAGGGGACTGTGTGTTTTATAACAGGTTGCTCTTGAGTCTTTGTGACATGTAGAGCCCTGTAAAGTATGAGGCTCCTTCTGCTAGGGTTTAAAGGAAAAAAAAAACCACAAGAAATAGTATTATAAGCATGTTATTTAGAAATATCATGCTAAATACCAAAAGAAACAGGTAAAATAAGCAAATATGAATGATTTTTGGTGATCATGTGTCAAGATATGGAGACGATGGTCAGGGAAACACTGTTTATTAGTGATTACTATTTGACTTCAAAATTGAGAGCACATACTGTCTGGATCAGAAAAGAAATTAAAGAAGAGAATTATTGGGAAATATGAGTTGATGGCTTCACGCTTCGGCTTTGCCCTCCACAGAGTAAACAGTCCTAGTTCTAAAGCCATTCCTTTCAACTGGTCATTGTTCAGTTTGTAACCTTTGATAGGACTCTTTCCGTTTATTCCCCCAAGATGGTCTCAGTCCAAATAAAATAATTCCCAACAAAAATCCTCAAACATAAGTGATCTGGTATATACATCTGTTTTCTTAACTTTTATCTTTATCACATCTTTCTTGGTATTGACCACTAATGTCTGATTAAGATCCATGAAGTCAGGGCCCATACATAGCACACAATAGTCTTTTTGACAATTACTTGCTAAATGAATAGGGAAATATGTAATTAAACTAAAAATGTACCTAGGCAGTGAGGAGGCATTGTGGTAAATCATTAAGACAGTTAATAAAGCCCAGAAACATATAGGAGAACATGATGGAACTAGACAGCATTATATGTTATTTTAAAAGATGGGGAATAGAATGGAGACTCAAAAGAAGATCTATAGCACATCATTCCCATGCCCTCCTACCCCCCATACCTGTCCAAACAGCCTTGAAGAAAACACATATGGTGTGTTTGGACGGTCAGAGTTATGGGGGTCTAAGACTGAGGATAGGATTTCTCACCTTTGGCACTATTGGCATGATGAGCCCACTATTCCTTTGTTGATGGGGGGCTGTCCTTTGCACAGCACGATGTTTAGCAGAATCCCTAGCCTCTACTTACCAGATGCCAGGAGCATCCTCCCTCCAGTTTTGGTAATAAAATGTGTTCGGATATTGCCTAATGTTCTCTGGGGAGCAAAATCTCACTGGGTTGAGAGGAAAAAAAACACAAAAAAACACAGGCCTAGAGTGAGATGCGCTGCCTTCACTCAGCTGGCTCTAATGTACAACGTGGAAAATGATCACAAGTAGACTGTGTATATTACTAATAATCTTTTAGATGTGGTTAACACAAAAACTATTTTATATATAAACTACCTCATGGATCTAAATAAAAATACCTTTCTATTAATTCACACCACCCCCATTTTATTAGGGTAGGGATATAAGGCCACCAGACCTTAGGATCCACACGAGTGTCTGTGATGGTCCATTAACCACCATATGGGTATCGATATACTCTTTCTCGGGTAGTTGCCTCAGTGGTCACTGTGGGCTGGTTATGGTGTAAGTGGTCTTGTCAGAGTGAAATCCAGAATCTCTGGCCATAGACTTAACACTGCAATGTTAGCATAGTAGTAAGACAGCTTATACTCCTGTAGCAAGAGCATGTATGTGTCATACAGATCTAAGAACTCAGGGTGTTCAAAGTCAGTAAAGCTCTACATGTTGGTCTGATAGACCATTAGAGCACATACCAGAGCCACGACTTCCACCCATCTGGTGGTAGGTTCCATCTATATGCAAATCAGACAACCCTAACATGTGGAGTCCAATAATACATGGTATCTTTCCCTGGGCAAAAGCAGGTCTTATGACATGGTCTATGGCCAGAATTTGGATTTAAGAGTCATTATTAATCAAAACAAACATTCTACATAGAGAAACAGAATACATTGTCAAGGATTTTTAATCCTCTAAATTGGTAATTTCTTTCCTCATGGTGTGTTGGGGCAAAGTTGTGAAAGACAAGTTGATAATTTCAAACTTTTAAAATTTATTGTGATCTGTGTGCTGCTGAGAAATGCATAATTTGGGGATTTAACACCTGATTAGCTATTAAATGGCTGTCAGGAGAAAATTTTGCAGTAATCGGTTTAGCTTTTAGCCCCTAATTATCACTTCACAGTGGATTTGGGTTGAGATAATTGAGAACTGCAACACTTAAAGGACTCCAATTGGGCATTTTTTAATACAACAAAGTGAATTATTTCTCTACGAGGATTGCATTTAACAGGTATTGGTAACAAGGAAGGAAATGTGATAGTGGAAGGGATTTTGCAAAGTGATTTAAAGTAGTTGATTCATTCATTATGCAATTAAGTGGAGCTCAGCTGTGTATAACTTATCTGGTGTCTAGGTCAAAGAATGTCTTTCAAACCTCCCAAAAATTCACTGGGAGGAATTTTATTTTAATGGTAGATTGGAGAGATGTCATTGCTGTCTGGACTATGTAACAGATTCTATCTTTAGATACTGTGACCTTGGGCTGGCTCCTTTCTTATTCCTTTGGTTTCCTTTTCTGCCCAGTGAAATACCTATCATTCCATACCCTATTTGTATAAAAGCTCTTAAAAGCTCAGCCCTGGCAGGTAGTTCCTCATTTATCACTAACAGGGCCTTTCTGTCAGAGCTAGGTCGTTGCACAGTGTCCAGCCCCCACACACTCTACACTCACAACTGCTCACTCCTAGTGCACACACATACACACACATACCCGTTCATGCTATTACTTTAACTGTTGCACTTTTCTCCAGAAAAGCCCAAATCCTTTCCAATCTTTCAAGTTTTTTTCAAATCAACAAAGAGCAGCTGAATCCATTCTGTATGACGACCTGTTAACCACGAAGATGATGGGACACAATGACCCTTACTGTATCTTGTAGGGCACACAAGCAGACATGTAACTCAATAAGGGAAAGAGAAGAACCAGTTTCGCACACTTATCTTTAGCTCTCCACTCACCCAATCCAAAATGAGTATCTTTTTTTTTTTAAGATTTTATTTATTCACTTGAGACACAGAGACACAGAGAGAGAGAGCATGAGCAGGGGGAGAGGCAGAGGGAGAGTGAGAAGCAGGCTCCCCGCTGAGCCAGAAGCCCGACGTAGGGCTTGATCCCAGGACCCTGGGAACATAACCTGAGATGAAGGCAGATGCTTAACCATATGAGCCACCCAAGAGCACCCAAAATGAGTATCTTTAATTCAAGGGGCAGGACTCTGACCATGCACTATGTTCCTTTGTCTATATTCCCATCTCTTTTAACCACAGTGAAATAGGATGTGATTTTTTACCTAAAGGCCATTCAATGCTACCCTTCTTCTTTCATAATAGAAAGCTGATTTGCAAGAGATGGGCAAGTGCCTTTCCCAGAAAATAAACCAGTATTGGTATAAACCAATAATGGCAGTTTCTCTTCCCTTTGCAGAGTACTCACTTTTCTAGATGCCCTCAAAACCAAAGTGAACACGTGACCTGTTATTGTATTTGAGGTACTTGGAAAAGCATGCTCGAAGGCTTCTGAGTGTGATTTTTCTTAATACAAAGGGAGGATTCTTTTTTAGCCATCTCATCCTCGAGTGCAAGATGACCAGTGTAAGTAGTATGTCAGCTTGCAAACAGGAGACAAAAAGCACAAGGGTGAGAAGTCCTCAGTGTAAGCCTGACAGAAGGATGTAAAGGGACTGCAAGGACTTCCTCCGTTGAATGGTTGGAGCAGCTTGTCAGATCATGATCCTACTGGTGACAGCTAAAAATTGCAGAGAAAATACAACAATCATCTGGCTAAAGGTGCTGGATGCCTAGTGAGGCTTATGAGAACTGTAGAGGCTAAAACTCTGCAAAGGGGAAGACCTCAGAGAGGTAAGCTGAATTCTACTGCCATGGGTACTCTGAGGGCATTTAGTGATTCTGAGCTTGGCCAAGAGGTTTAGATTCCGGATTTGTACCAACTGCTGCTAGTGAACAGAGAAACTGGCAGAGGTCCGAGCTGAGACTGGGGAAGAGGAACTTCAGCATGCAGCTACTTTTCCCTTAAGGACATTTGCTGAATTCCAGGGCTGATGCAGAGAGGGTGAGAAAACTAAGCAGAGTAAAGTCAAGAGTTTCATGAAAGAAATATTGGAATTCAGTGCCCACCAAAAGGAAGGGTCTTAAAGGGTCTTAAAGAACACACCAGGCCCTTGGTTGAAAACCATGAAGGGCTAGGGTGAGCTAGAAGGAGACTGGGCCTCACTAGGGATACTAGCCTTGATTCGGTCCTTATTGGATTAAGGAAGGATATCAGTTACCATTCTCTCTGCCTGGCAGCGAGACGAGTCTCTCTCTTCTGGAGGAAGATAAAATAATCTGGGACTTACATACATTTTAATACACAGTGTTTGGTATTCAATCCGAGACTACTTGGCCTGAGGCAAGCTCGAACCACATGACTGAAAACCAAGAAGTGTGCACGCACACCCACTAAAAACAGAGCCATGCATAGTTTAGACACTATACTTAGCTGAAAAGAACTTTAATAGAATTACAGTTAATTTAGTCAACGTAAAAGGTAAAAGATGCAGAAGACAGATAAAAGACTTGCAATTTCACCAGAGAATAGAGTCTGTTAAATAAAGAAACAAATGGAAATTATAAAATATACAAAATCTGAAGTTAAGAATCATTATAGGGGTTAAATACCAGATGAGGCAAAGCAGAAGACAGGATCAGCGACCTAAAAGACAGGTCAACATAATATAAACCTAAACCACACCTAAGTACAGGAGAGGAAGAAAAAAATAAAGGGAAAGATCATAAAAACAGTCAGGAAACAAGATACATTACCTTCAACAAAGCAACAATAAAACTTAAAGATTACATCTCGAATGAAACAATGAAATCCAGGAAGCAACAGAATGACATCTTTAAAATGCTGAAAGAAAGAAAGAACTGACAATCTAGAATTCTATCCTTCAAAACTAAAAGTGAAACAAGGACACTTAAAGACAAACATAAACTAAGATAATTCGCCACCAGTAAATCTGCTCTAAAAAGAAATAGCAAAGTGAGTTATGCAGGGAGAAGGAAAATGAAGCCAGAAGGAAACAGGGATGTAGGAACGAAGAGCAACAGAAAGGGTAGAATGTGGTGAGTATAAATAAATACTGACTTTATAAAAAAAAGGAGTAATATCTCCTGGGGTTTAAAAGGAAATCAAATGCATGGCAATAATACAAAAGGCAGAGGGGTAAATCGTAGTATTTAACATAATAGCCAGAAGAGGTAATAACTTGTTTTAGACAATAATTGGTCAATGACAAATGTTGTAATCTCTAAAAAAACTATATAACTAACCAGTTAGAAGAGGGAAAATCCAATATTAAAAATACTTGATTATTCTAAAAGAAACCAAGAGAGGAATAGAAGCATAAAACAGATTAATCAGAAAGAAAAAATAATAGTAAGAAGTAGCTAAAATTTAAATCTACCAGTAGTTACATCCTTTCAATTAGCTAAATACCACATGTAAAAGATTAATACTGCCAGGTGAATAAAATAGCTAAAACCCAGCCATGTGCCGTAAAACCCAGCTATAAGCCTTAAATATAAATATACAGAAAGATTCATAAGATTTACCATGAAGCTGGTGTAACTCAACCAATATCAAAGCAATTATTTTCTAAGGCAAAAGTAGACAGAGCTAGGTACAGATAAGAGACAAAACCAAGTTAAAGTAATATAATAATAATAATAATAATAATAATAATAATAATAATACAGGAGTCAATTCACGAGATAGACACCACCCAACTATAGCTTCAAACGTGAAGAAAGTGCTTTGGATAATGATGGTAACATGGATCCAGAAAGCAAATCTTACCTTCCCAAACCACCTGCTCCATGTTTCATCACAACAAATCTCATCAAGCCTTAAATCACTGCTACTTTGTATCACATACAGCTGAAAGTATTCCTACCCTTCACCTGGTCACCAGGCTAGAAATCTGGCATCATTATTTAAGCAAACATTTGAGGGGGGAATCAAAGACTTCTGCAAAATGATGCCGATCAGAATCTGCTGAGGCAGAAAGCAAGCTCGCAGACCACCTGCAATCCATTTATCTTGCCAATGAAGAAATAGGGACTCAAGGGGGACAAATGACTTGGCTAAAGCCACCGACTGGTATCATGGTGGGATGAGGAGGAGTCCTCAGGTCCCTGACTTCCAGTACACACTGCCTGCCACCCAACCCCCTACCATGCCAGGTGCTGCTAAGCCTCTCTCTGAGCTGCTTTATTATTATTACTACAGATAACTCAGCTTTATTTTCCACAATGCCATTCATCCCTGCAACTATGCCAAGACGCTTTACCAGAGAAAGAGTACAATTACGAAGAGTAAATAAGAGGAGAGAGAAATTAAATACTGTAGGTGCAGACACAAAGACATTAAACCAAACTCAATTTGGAAGGAAGGCTTTAGACACATTACCCACAGACACACACACACCCCAAAGCTCTATGCACCATGCCACTTGCATGGTTTTCAGACAGGATCATTTTTACCTCAGTGTTAAGGGAAACAGAATCAGGGACAGTGTAGAGTATGGCACTGTGCTTTGTCTGGCGGCAGCACCCTCCCCCGCCCCATTACCATACACCCTGGGGCTCAGTGAAATCACAACAGCACAACCTCACTGCCACGCGACTCCTTTTTCTCAATCGCTGATAAGTTGTGTTGAAAATGAGTTTCTTGCTCGACTGCTTCCTATACATATGTTGGTAGGAGGAATTCAGGACAGAGCACACCCGAGGACCCCAGGGCCCCCTGCTGAGGACATATGAGTATCTAGACACACTCGGTTTCAGGTTGTGTGACTGCAGGCAGCTGAATCCCCAGATGAGGAATTTTTAAACAAGTTGGTGATTTTCAGATGAAGGATACCAGCCACAGAAGTTTAAAGTGCTCCTGAGCAACTTGGGCTGCCAGTGAAATACCAATTTCTCCTTTTTTTAGAACAATTATTTCTTTTATTTTTCCCCAGACAAACCCTCAGACATTCTTCTCCTCCCTTCTGAGGCTTCTCTTTGAAAGAGCCAGTGCAGTAGATCATGCCGGGTTACTCCCCAGATAGAACTGCTGAACACAGGTGCATTCTGGGGCTTCAGTGTCTGGCTTAGTCTCTGATTTGTTGCAGGAAAAATACTTGCTGTAGTTTCCCAATTCCCAAATGTGGATACTTTGAAGATGGATATGATGTATTAATTTTGTGTTTTTACAGATTTATGCTCTGCAGACGTACCTACATTTTTCCAAGAAATGAAGCGAGCACTGACTTCAAAATCTGTACATCAGGAATGGCATGACAGGATTTGTGGGTCTTCTTGTCTCTTAAAGGACGCAGCAGAGCATCCAAAAATGAAAATAAAGAGCCTGCTGTTTGACCTAGAGTTTAGAAGACCCCACTCCCAACTTCTTGAGGTTGATGTCGAAAAGGCAACATGGGAAGCACCTCACATGGTATTTGGCAAATAGAAATAACTCCGTAAACAGCAGTCCCTTCCTTCACTCCACATGTGCCCCCTCATTGTCATCACCAACTATCAGTTACTGAGGGTTTGGTGTCCAAGGTAAAGTATAAACATAGTTTTCTTATACTCAAAATAGCTTTTAAAAAATCTGGTATCTTTGATCAACATGTTTAGGAGTAACAGAATCCCTAAGGGTTAAAAACATTAACTATCAGGGGTGCCAGGGTGGCTGAGTCAGTTGAGAGTCCAACTCTTGGTTTTAGCTCAGGTCATGATCAGGTTATGATCTCAGGATTGTGAGACTGAGCCCCGAGTCAGGCTCCACACTCAGCGGGGAGTGTGCTTGAGATTCTTTCTCCCTCTGCCCCTGCCCCAGACCCCCGTGCTGTCTCTCTCTCTCTCTCTCAAACAAAAAACAAACGAACAAACAAAAACATATTAACTATCAACCAAAGAAATTAGGTAGTTTTAATAGAAGATTAATGCAGAAACAGAGACCATGCTTTTGTTTGTTTTTACCGATATTGAATAATCTTGAAAGTTTGTAATGATAATACTTAAAGAACATTTGTAAAGTAGTTTGTAGTTTACAAAGCCTTTTCCTATCCGTTATCCCTTTTGAACCCTGTAACAATCATGGGAAAGAGGCAGGGGATGGATTGTCACTCCCATTTAATAGATGAGAAACCAAGATGGCAGAGACGGAGAGCGGCAAGAGAGAATGAGTTAGCAATGAACCTGGGAAGTAAGATGAAGGATGGTGAGGGGGGGCGGAGTAAGGGCTGTAATATTTTCTGTGGTGAATGCTGGGGTTGCTGCCCAGATCTCCCCTCACTAGAGGATTTGCTGTCTGAGCTGCAGATAGTGGTGTCAGCATAAAGCCTCTAGCCAATTGCCCCTTCAGGGACTACTTCAGCTGCAAAGCCTTCTTGCCCCAAAACATGGCCCTTGCTAGGGTGGTGATCATATCCAATAACTGACTGATGTGAAGAGCCCAGTCTTTCCAGTTGAACTCTGTATAGCTCTCATGTGCCATTTTAGCTGCAGCAGGTCCTGCAGGTTTGGCAACATTGCACCTTGCACCTCCTCTACCTAGTTGTGTTCCCTTCCCCTCTCTTCCAGAGGTGTGATACCTGCTGTAGTTTCCCAATTCCCAAATTGTCTCAGAGATTCCTGGAAACCCAACTTGGGTCCATCATGACCAGGAATGACTGGAAAAAGAACCTGGCAAGAACGGGTTTTGGAGATGACTCACACACTCACTGCCTGGTTGTCAGTGAAGACCTAATCGCCACTGGTGAAGAACTGAGTATCTGGTACAAGGCGAGTATCCACTTGTTAAAATGGACACCAGATGTGAACTGGAATGGTATACAGGCTGAATGGAGTGCACTGAGTGGTACAATATACCAGAGATTGTGAAAACTATGGGGGAGAGTAATCATGAAGACAATCAATTCCAGGGGTTATTCTAAGCTTGAGTGACATTCTAGAAAAGATAATAAAAGTCTGAGAGCAATTAACAGGCAATGGAAAGCCAAATATGAAAAGGGTAAACTATGAAGACACTCTCCTCTCATGCACTGATGCGCAGGGAAAGCTTAGGTCCAGGATCAGAACTTCATCATAAGAGCAGCCAAATATCTTAGTTATCTAGGCTGCTTTAACAAAAATAACAGAGACTGTGTGGCATATAAACAACAAGCATTTATTTCTCACATTCTGGAGGCTGGAAAGTCCAAGGTCAAGTCACAGGTAGATTTTGTGTCTGCTTCTTGATTCACAGACTGCCACCTTTGCCCTGTGGCTTCACATGGCAGAAGAGGGCAAGGGAGCTCTCTGGGGCCTCTCTTATAAGGGCACTAATGGCACCTATGAAAGCTTCATTACCTCTCAAAGGCCCCACTTCCAAATACAATCAAACTGGGGATTTGGTTTCAATATATGAATTTTGAAAGGACATAAACATTCAATCTATACCACCAACCTCCAAAGAAGATTAAATTCTGAGAAAAGGCAAGTCTGCTATTTCGAAGTCAGGGTCCTGCAAAAATCTGGGACCCTGACACTTAGGATGGAAACATCTGGGTTGGTGTCCCTGATAATCGTGACTCCTTAGGCTTCTCTGAATGCTCTGAACTCTCACTAGTGGCCTAATACTCCCTACTAACAGCTAATACTACCTCCTGGCTTGAAGACCATGAAGAGCCCTCTCTCCTGCAAGATGACATGACTCCCACCCAGGATCTGCCTCTACCTCCTCCTCTGGACTCAACTTAAGTCACGGCAAAACCTAGCTGGGACATTCTGGGCCTAATAAGGGATGAAAGGGACTATCTATATACCAAAGAAGCTGTGAAAGTTAGGTATGGCAGGGGCTAAAAGGTATGGTGCTAATTACGGTATTTGATTAAGAGGGCAAGAACATCAAATTGGATGAGGGAGAGTTTAACATTGTGGGAGTACTCTCCTGAGAAACAGGATTTAATACCCTAGCAAAGACCCCAGGAGGTGATGTGAACTTGCTGCAAGGATGACTCCTAGAAACCTGAAAAAAGTGATGACCCACACTGAGTGAGGTTCAAATGTCAGAATTCCTATAGTTGAAAGAAATAAATAAAAGAATTAAGAAGTGGGTGTGCTGGAGTAGCTATACTATATAAGGCCAGAAAATCCAACATAAGATAATGCTGCACAAGAAAGACAGTGGACACACCAGTAGCCAAGGCCATAAGCAATGATCTTGTGAGAGGGTATCAGTACCACTAAAATGTTCAGTGGTGCTCTTGTCTACAGAGCTGTTTGTAGGTGTAGTCATTACAGAACTAGGCTCACTGAGAACCATGGATATGACAGGACCTCAAAACAACAGAATCCAGGTGGCAGTAAGTTCAGTTGGAAGACAAATGGATGTGACTGCTGTAATAAGCAGCAATGTAAGAATTGTAAGCAGGGGGCCTGACCTCCAGAGAATGATTTTTTTAAGTTTGTTTATTTTTAGTTATCTCTACACCCAACATGGTGCTTGACCCCATGACCTCAACATCAAGAGTCCTATGCTCTTCGACCTGAGCCAGTCAGGCATCCCTGTAAAACAAGTAAAAAAAAAAATGGTAATAAATACATACCTATTAAAAACTAGTTTGAAGGTACATAGGCTAAATGTTCCAATCAACAGGCACAGGATGATGGAATGGATAAAACAAAACAAAACAAAAACAGAACAAGATCCATCTATATACTGCCTATGGGAGACTCACTTTAGACCTAAAGACACATGCAGATTGAAAGTGAAGGAATAGAATGCAAATGGAAGTGAAGAGAAACATGGGGTAGCAATACCTATATTGAACAAAGTACACTTTAAAACAAAGACTGTAATAAGAGACAAAGAAGGACACTACATAATGATAAATGGAACAATCTAACAAGGAAATACAATTGTAAATATTTATACTTTCAACATGGGAGCACCTAAATACATAAAGCAACTATTAACAGACAAAAAGGAAAAAATGGACAGTAATGCACTAATAGTAGGGGACTTTAACACCCATCTTATATCAATGGATAGATCATCCAAACAGAAAATAAACAAGGAAACAATGGCTTTGAATAATACATTGGACCAGATGGACCTAACAGATATATTCAGACCAGTCCATCTGAAACCATAAGAATACACATTCTTTTCAAGTGCACATTGAACATTCTCCAGAATAGATCACATGTTAGGCCACAAAACAAGTCTCAAGAAATTAAAAAAGACTAAAATCATATCATGCATCTTTTCCTACCACAATGATATAAATCAAATGCAAGAAAAACTCTGAAAACAACACAAATACAAGGAGACTAAATAATACTCCACAATGAACGGGTCAACCAAGAAACCAAAGAGGAAATAAAAAATTATATGGAGACAAATGAAAATGAAAACACAATAGTCCAAAATCTTTGGGATGCAGCAAAAGTTGTTCTAAGAGGGAAGATTATGGCAATTCATGCCGACCTCAAGAAGCAAGAAAATTTTCAAATCACCTAACTTTACACCTAGAGGAGCTAGAAAAAGAAGAACAAACAAAGCCAAAAGCCGGTAAAGGGAAGGAAAAAATAAAGATTAGAACAGAAATAAATTACAGACTGAAAAAACAATACAAAACATCAATGAAATCAGGAGCATGTGTTTTTAAAAATTAAACAAAACTTATAAACTGTTAACCAGACTCACCAAGAAAAAAAAGAAGACTCAAATAAATAAAATCATAAATGAAGTAGAGAAATAACTGACATCCCAGAAATACAAAGGATTATAGGAGAATATTATGAAAAATTGTATGCTGAGAAATTGGACAACCTATAAGAAATGGATAAATTCCTAGAAACATAGAACTTTCCAAAACAGAATCAGGAAGAAATAGAAAATTTGAACAGACTTATTAGTAGCATAGAAATTGAATCAGTAATCAAACCCCCCCTCAAAAAAGTCCAAGGCCAGATGGCTTCACAAGTGAATTCTACCAAACATTAAAAGAAGAGTTAATACCTATTCTTCTCAAAATATTTCAAAGAATAGAAAAGGAAAAAAGCTTCCAAACTCATTTTATGAGGTCAGCATTACCCTGATACTAAAACAAAATAAAGGCACTACAAAAAAAAAAAAAAAAGAAAGAAAGAAAGAAAGAAAGAAAAGAAAAAGAAAACTGCAGGCCAATATCTTTGATTAACATACATATTAAAATCCTCAACAGAATATTAGCAAACAATTCAACAATACATTAAAAAACCCATTCACCATGATTAAGTGGGATTTATTCCAAGGAAGCAAAGGTGGCTCAATATTTACAAACCAATCCATATGATACATTAAATTAACAAGACAAGAGATAAAAACCATATGAGCATCTATTCATCATAAAAACTCTCAACAAAGCGGGGTTAGAGGGAACATACCTCAACATAATGAAAGCCATATATGAAAAATCCACAGTTAACATCATACCCAATGGTGAAAAACTGAGGGCCTTTCCTCTAAGATCAGGAACAAGACAAGGATGTCTACTCTCACTACTTTAAGAAGTCCTGGCCACAGCAATCAGACAGAGAGAGAGAGAGAGAGATAAAAGCCATCCAACTGGTAAGGAAGAAGTAGAATTGTCACTATTTGTAGATTACATGATAGTATATATAGAAAACCTCAAAGACTACACCAAAAAATGACTAGAATTGATACATGAATTCAGTAAAGTCACAGGGTACAATTTAATACACAGTAATCTATTGCATTTCTATACTCTAATAATGAAGTAGCAGAAAGAAAAATTAAGAAAACAATTCCATTTACACTTGTACCAAAAGAAGAAAATACCTAGGAACAAACTTAACCAAAGATGTGAAATACCTGTACTGTGAAAAGTATAAAACAGTGATGAAAGAAATCAAAGATGACACAAACAGATGGAAACATATTCCATGCTCATGGATTGGAAGAATTGATATTGTTAAAATGTCCATACTACCCAAAACAATCTACAGATTTAATGCAATCCCTATCAAAATACCAACAACATTTTTTTTCACAGAACTAGAACAAATAATCTTAAAATCTGTATGGAACCACAGAAGACCCTGAACGGCCAAAATAATCTTGCGAAAGGACAAAGCTGGAGGTATCATAATTCCAGATATCAAGATATACTACAAAGCTGTAGTAATCAAACTAGTACTGCAATGACACTAAAATAGACACATAGATCAAGAGAAAAGAATAGAGAGCTGAGAAATAAACCCACACAACTTATGGGAAATTAGTCTATGACAAAGGAGGCAAGAATACACAATGGAGAAAAAGACAGACTCTTGAACAAATGGTGTGGAGGAAACTGGACAGCTACATGCAAAAGAATGAAACTGGGCCACTTCCTTACACCACCCACAAAAATAACTCAAAGTGGATTAAAGACCTAAATGTAAGACCTGAAACCATAAAATTCCTACAGGAAAACACAGGCAGTAATCTCTTTGACATCAGCTGTGGGAACATTTTTCTAGATATGTCTTCTGAGACAAGGGGAAACAAAAGTAGATTTAAACTATTGGGACTACACCAAAACAAAATCTTTTGTACAGCAAAGGAAACTATCAACAAAACAAAATGTCAATCTACTGAATGGGATATATTTGCAATATATTTGCAAATGATATATCCAATAAGGGGTTAATATTCCAAATATATAAAGTACTGATACAGCTCAAAACCAAAAAATAATTATTAAAAATTAGCAGAAGACCTGAATATACATTTTTCCAAAGAAGATATACAGATGGCCAACAGACACATGAAAAGATGCTCAACATCACTTATCATAAGGAAAACGCAAATTAAAACCACAGTGAGATATCACTTTACACCAGTCAGCTTGGTTAAAATAAAAAACACAAGAAATAGCAAATGTTAATGATGACGTGAAAAAAAAATGAAACCTTCAGGTACTGTTTGTAGGAATGGAAATGGTGCAGCCACTGTGGAAAACAGTATGGAGATTCCTCAAAAAATTAAAAATGGAAAAACCATATGCTCCAGTAATGTCACTACTGGGTATTTAACCAAAGAAAACAAAAACACTAATTTGAAAAGATATATGCACTCTTGTGTTTATTGCAGCCTTATTTACCATAGCCAAAATATGGAGGCAACTCAAATATCCACTGATAGGTGAGTGGATAAAGATGTGGTATACATACAAACATATACACACAATGGAATATTACTCAGCCATAAAAAAGAATGGAATCTTGCCATTTTTAACAACATGGATGGACCTGGGGGTATAATGCTAAGTGAAATAAGTCAGTCAGAGAAAGACAAATACCACATGATTTCACTCATATGTGGGATTTAAGAAATAAAACAAATGAACAAAGAAAATAAGTGACAAAAAAACAATAAAACCCCAGACTCTTAAATATGGAGAACAAAATGGTGGTTGCCAGAAAGGAGGTGGATGGGGGATGGGTGAAACAGATGAAGGGAATTAAGAAACACTTATTTTGATGAGTACTGAAAAATATTTACAATTGTTGAATCATATTGTATACCTGAAACTAATAGAGCACTGTATGTTAATTATATGTGAATCAAAAACAAGGTTTTTTTGGTAGAAACTGTAAATAAATATACATAAAGATTTGATATATGTATATACTGTGAAAGAATTCTCACCACTGAGTTAATTAATATGTCCATCACCTCATATATACACCTTTTTGTATGTGAGAACACTTAAGTTCTACTACTTTAGTAAACCTCAAGTACACAATACAGTTTTTTCAACTACAGTCACCATGTTATACATGAGATCCTCAGATCTCATTCATCTCACAACTGAAAGTTTGTATCTTTTTATCAGCCTTTCCATATTACTTCCTCTACCCCCAAGTCCCAGATAACCACCACGCTACTCTCTGCTTGAGTTTAACTTTGTTTTGTTTGCTTTTAGATTCTATCACAGGTAAAACCATACAATGTTTGTCTGTCTCTGTCTGGCTTACTCCACTTAAGTTCACCCATGGTTTTGCAAAGGACAGAATTTCCTTTTTTCACTGGATAGACAGATAGACAGACAGACAGACAGACCGACTGACCGATCACATTTTCTTTATCCATTCATCTGTCAGTGAACACTTAGATTATTTCCATACCTTGGCTATTGTGAATAATGCTACAACGAATGTAAGAGTGCAGCTATCTTAAGGTAGTAATTTCATTTTCTTTGGCTATATACCCAAAATGGTATACTGTATCATATGGATATACTGTATCATATGGTAGTTCTATTTTAATTTCTTAAGTAATCTCTACAGTGACTAAACCAGTTTACATTCCCACTAACAGTGTACAAATTTTATCTTTTCTCCACACTCTTGCTAACATCTGTTATCTCTTGTCTTTTTGATAACAGGCATCCTAACAGGTGGATACCTTTTATTGTGCAATTCTCTAATGATTAGTGATGCTGGGCACCGTTTCATGTACCTGTGAAATATTTGTAATCTTCTTCTTTGCAAAAATGTCTATGCAGGTCCTTTGCACATTCTAATTAGATTATTATTTTGTGCTATCGAGCAGTATGAGTTCCTTTTATATTTTGGGAAAACATTTATCTCTTATTCAATTCTGCAATTCTGAAAAGCAACTCTGCCAGGTAAAGTATTCTTGGTTGGCCAAGTTGTTTGTTTGTTTGTTTGTTTGTTTTCCAGCACTTTGAATATATCACTTCTTCCTGGCTTGCACGGTTTCTGCTAAAATTTTTTCTAATAGTCTTATGGGAGTTCCCTTGTATGTACAAGTTGCTCTTCCTGTTGCTTTTAAAAATTCTGTCTTTAACTTCCTCTTTTTTAAACAGTGGATTCTTTTATTTTTTTATTTTATTTTATTTTATTATGTTAGTCATCATACATTAGTTTTTGATGTAGTGATTTTTTAAGTAGACTCCGTGCCCAGCATGGAGCCCAACACAGGGCTTGATCTCATGATCAGATGCTCAACCAACTAAGTCACCCAGGTACCCCCTGTCTTTAACTTCTGATAATTTAATTATAAAGTGTCCTGGAGTGGACCTCTTTGTCATCTTATTTGGTATTCGTTGGGCTTCCTAGATCTGGATGTCTGTTTCTTTCCCAACATTAGGGAATTTTTTTGCCCTTGTTTTCTTGAAAATGCTATTTGACTCTTTCTCCCTCTCTTTTCCTGTGGAACTACCCTAATGCATACAGTGGTCCTCTTGATGGTGTCCCGGGAGTCCTTTGTCCTTCTTCTTCCATTCCTCTCTTTTTCTCTTCTGACTGAAGGACTTCCATTGCCCTGTCTTCAAGTTCTCTGATTCCTTATTTCACTTGATCTAGTCTTCTGTTGAATCCCTCTATTGATTTTCCAGTTTGGCTGTATTCTTCAGCTCTATGACATGCTTGGTCCTTATATTTTCTATCTCTGCTGAAATATTCACTTTGTTCATGCACTGCTCTCCTGACCTCAGCGAACTTCTTCATTACTGATATTTTGAAATATCTATCAGATAAATCACTTATCTTCATTTCTTTAAGATCAGTTTCTGGAGAATTATCTTGTTATTTTGTTCAGAACATATTCTCCTGTTTCCTCATTTTCTTATGGTTGTTGTGTTGATTTTTCCACATTAGATGAAACACCCACCTCCTCGAATCACGACAGAGTGGTCTCATGTAGGAGATGTATCTCATCAGTCAGACTGTCCCAGGCTCCTGTTTGCCTCTCCAAACTTTGTGATTATCTAAGCTGCATCTTTGTTCTAGTGGCTCTCAGGAGTTGAGGGTATGCCAAGATCCATCAGTGTCCCAAAAAAGAAGATTGCAGTCATCACCCAGATGCAGGCTGATTAGAAGATGGACCCCCAGGTAGCAGCTGGTAAAATATGCAGTTAAGCCCTTCTAGAAAGAAACTAGAAATGAGCATTTTTGTCTATTCCCTCTGCACTGAGTCTGATGCCCATTTAAAAATTGCATTTATGTATGCTATAGTCCTCTGGGACTCAAGGACACACACCCTACTGGCTATCAGAGCTAAGTGATTTGGCGACCTGTTCCTTGGATGGCAAGTTAGGGTGCTAGATAGGTGGATAAGCTCCTTCCTGGGAGATAGTGGCAACTTGGATTTATTGTTGGAGACAAAAGAGAGAAGGCAGGGAAAATGCCCATCTGCTCTTTGGAGCTCTAGAGAGGACTGCAGTCAGCATCCAGATGTGTGTTAATTAGAAGTTGAGCCCTCATGCAGCAGCTTATAAGACATGCACTCAAACCCCTTCCAGGGAGAGACTGGGGGAGGGTGTCTTTGCCTGCTCCCTCCCTGGAAGGACAGTTATGCAAGTCCTAGTGCACCCATTAAGAACTTCTTCTTTGTTTACTATATTCCAGTGAAACTTGTGAATGCAAGCTGCTTTGGCTTTCAAAGCTGGCTGTTTTAGGGGCCCATCCTTTGGGTGGGAGCCTTAAAATTTGGAGTCCGATATGTGCAGTCCAAACCCCTCACTCCTCATGAAGATGGAGTTCCCTCTTGACTGTACGCTGCTGTGCCACGGGGTGGACTTTACAGTGACAGTGTGTCTCAGCCTTTTCCATCCGTTTCAGTGTGGGTGTTTTCTCAGTTGCCTGATGTGTAGGAGTCGCTCAGCTTGTTTCTCAATTTCCTTCAGAAGGAATTACCCTCTGTGTAAATGTACATTTGGTGTGTCGGTGGGAGGAAGAAAATTCAGGAGCCTCCTCTGATCTGGAGACTCCTATATAAACTTTTTTAGAGTTTCTTGACACATGGCTGGACTGGCTACACACCTAATGCAGCAATATGGCCTTTTCGTTAGACGGGCCAGTTAATAAATTAAATCCTGGCCCAGGTTCAGCTCACGGTGGGTCCTCAAACCCACCAGTTTTGTCTTTTCACCACTTTCGAAATATAATTGGGATAAACATAGCCTATGGTCAGCGTAACTCCCACAGTGGATCCCTTGGCTTTAGGGTCAAGGATAACCTTAGTGCAAAGGCCAAAGAGCAATCTCTAAAACCGCTCCCCTCTTCTCTCTTTTGGAAAAGATAATACATTTTTTCTTATTATTTTTTTCTTTTTCAAGTTTTTATTTAAATTCTGGTTAGTTAACATATAGGGTAATATTGGTTTCAGGAGAAGAATTTAGTTTTAAAAACTGCATACTCAGGATAGCAGAAATCAGCATTATCCATGAGATCCCAAGGATGCATGAATGTTGATACCCATCAAGTCCTCAATACACCAGTCTGGTCCCTGAAGAAATCAGAAGCATTCTGGAAGATGTCAGGAGGCTTCTGCAAACACAACAAAATAGTATTTCCAATTGCAGCTGCCGAGCCAGCTGTGATATCTTTGTTAGGGCAAATTTATATGGCCCCCGGGTACAGGGTATACAACTGCTGATTTCACAAAGGCATTCTTTTCTTTCCCCATTAAATAAAGGTACAGTAACAGTTTGAATTCATATAGAATGAACACCAATATATACTTTAAAAGTTTTGTCTCAGGGCTATATTAACTTTTCCTGTGTTCTGTCATAATTTTGTTTGAAAAGATCTTGACCATCTTGATATCCCACAGAGTACTGCATTAATCTTTAACTTTGGTAATATCACGTTTATTGGTCTAGATGAACAAGAAATGGTTAGCACAGTGGAGGCCTTGGTAAGACACATGTGCTTCAGCATTTACATGCTCCTGACAAAGATCAAGAGGCCTGCCACATTTGTAAAATTTTGAGAGGTCTAGTGGTTAGGGGCATGTGGAGACATTCCATCCGAGTCAGATTATTTCATCATGCTTTTCCGACCACAAAGAATGAAGCCTGGTGCCTGCTAGACCTCTTCATGTTTTGAAGGTAGCTTATTACATACCTGGAAATGCTGCTTCAGCCCATAGAAAGGCGGCGGCCAGTTTTCAGGCAGCCCAAAGTAGGAAAGACCCTTGCGGAGCAGGTTAAGAATGCAGTGCAAATATCCTGAAAAGCTTATGATGCTAGATATGCAAGTGGTAGGAGAAGATATCTTTTGGAGTTTACGGCAAGGACCAAAGGGAGAATAGCAATATAGATGCCCGAGGTTCTGGAACAAGGCCATGCCACTTGCACTGGAGAATCAGATATTTTTTGAAAATATAAGTCTGGCATGCTACTGATCTCTGACAGATACAGAGCATTTGACCATGGGACATCAAGTAACCATGCATCAGAATGACTTACTATTAATTGGGTTCTGTTAGATACACCAAGCCATCAGGTCAGGCGAGTCCAACAACAAGACACTATAAGGTGGGAACAGTACACCTGGAATAAACCACAAGCAGGGCCAAAGGGGGAAAGCAAGTGAGCTGCGTGGAGCTCAGGCACAGCAGGATTCCTTCCTCAAATCACACTCACAATGGTAAGGGGTCAGTAGGAGAGGTTCCTTATGAGCAACTGACTGAGGAGAAAAGGACCCATGCAATACAGATGAATGTGCTGACTCATTCTGTGTCCAAGCTGAAAAATGTGTGGGTATATTAAATCCTCACTCAGCGTTGCCCTTGAAAAACACTTATGAGAGAAAATACTCCTAATGGAATTCCTAATTTGAAAATGCACCTGAGCATCTACTCTTCTCTGATCTGAGAAGGACTCCAGGACCAGATGTTCATACCCTTCACGCTCAAGTGCCTGGATCACCATTCCAGGTAAGAAACCAAGACTGTCAGAAGAGCTGGCTGAGGTGAGAGAAAACAGTGGAGAAAGGAGAGGAAAAAAGTGGAACGATGAGTGGCCTGAAATATTGCTATACACAGACTCACAGACAGTGGTGAATGACCGGCATGGCTAGTGGTGGAACAGGAAGAGGAAAAATGAGAAGATCAGGGACAAGGTGGTTTGTGGGGGTGGAAGGTGACAGGAGCATGAAGGTAGATGCAGTGCGTGAAAATCTTTGTATTGCATGTTAATGCCTAAAAGAGTTTCTATGGCAGTAGAGAGACCAAACAACCAGTAAGACAAAATTACTTGGCCAGGTGATGTCAGCCAGCCTCTGTTACTGGCTACCCTAGTTTGAGCGTGATGGAGAGTTGAGCGAAGTGGCTATCACAACAGGCATAGAGATTGTTTGCATTCTGAAAACACGGACTCTCACTTACTGAAGACGAATGACACACTCTTGCCCCTGAATGTCCAAACTATGAGAAACAGAGACCAGGGCTAAGTCCCCAATGTGGTACCACTCCTCGAGGAAACCAAATTGCCCCCTGGTGGCGAGTTGGCTACATTAGACCCCTTCAATCTAGAAAATGGCAGATACTCGTTCTGACAAAATAGACACATTTCTCAGGTATGAGTGTTCCTTTCTTGCCCACAGACACTCAGGAGTAAGTAGCATCCAAGGGCTTACTGAGTGGTGGATCCACCACCACCATCTTACACATCCTGAAATCAGACCATATGACCCTATAAAGCAAGCAGAGGGAGACAATGTGAACCAAGAGATCCACTGGTCATACAACACATCTCACCATCCAGACACTGCTGTCCTGATAATGTGTGGGAATGGCCTGCAGAAGGCCTGACTGAACTACTATCTAAGAAACAATACTTTATTGCAAGAACAGTGTACCAACTTCTAGGACAGAGAATCCTTGAACCAAAGATCTGTGTAACTGGCTCATCTCTAATAGTTAGAACACATCAACCTGTAAGTCAAGGGGTTGAAGCAGGAGTGGTCCAATTAACATCACTCCTAAGAACATACTTAGGAAATTCATGTGCTGCATACTCCCAACATTGGGCTCTGTGGGTTTAGCAGTCCTGGTCACCTAAGGAGGAACATTTCAGACTAGAATACATTGGATTTGAAAGTTATAGCAGCTATCTTCTAATTCTTGGGTTCTTGTGCCTAAGGACCAGAAAGAAAGAAGAGGAGACACCATTCTGTCAGTGGTAAATGACCATCATCAGAGGACTGTTTATACAAAATGGGGAAAGGCACTCTCCAATAAATGTCCTTCATGCTAAAATCGTCTCAGAGTCTGCTTTCTGGAGAACCTAACCTGGTCTTCAAAACGTTTTTATAATATACATTATCTTATTTGCTCTTCCCAGTAACCCTGTAAGCTAAACAATGACAATTTTATTTTATAGATACAGAAGGGCCCCAGAGAGGTTAAGTGGCTTTCCAAAGTCTAACAGTTAGCTCATCAGTGACAGACCTACCAGTGGCACCCTGGACAGTTGCCTGTCTCTTTTCTTATACCACCATATGCCTTTTCCCTGAGGAGGGGAGCCAAGCTGGGCTGCAATGTCATCCTTCTGTTGTGACAATGACATGCCTGGATCTTAAGACTCATTCTGTCAGAGGTGCTCTGGGAGATGTAGTCACAGCACCATCAAGGCAATTTATAACCAGTAGAGGGGAATGCTTTAATGATGTTGTTATGATATATTGGTCCTGTAAAGGCTTATTAAAAAGTAGACTATGCTAATAAAATGCAAAGGTTGTCACTTACAATGAAAAACCTGGTGATTTAGAAGTAGCGCCCAACTTCTGGATCATCTTTTAGACAATGAATAAATCAAAAGAAGCAAGGTGTCAGGTGCTAGGAATTGCACTGTTGACTCTGATCTCAGCACTGGATGTGTCTTGTCATTGGTGTAGATTGACCTGTGAATATCTAGAATCCTTAAATGAATGACTTGATTTCTTGAAGTAGTGCAGTGTGTGGAATCATTCTTTCTCAGCATTATCTTCCAGGGGCAACACTCAGATTTCCCCATGACGCTCAGTGGTAGGAGACTATAGGGTTATGTGAGTGAATAAACGCTGTGGGTGGTCATATGGATATCCTTTGAAGCCTAGGCTTCGAAGATGTGGATCCTAAGCTGAACCTAATTCCTTATGTGACCCTGTACACATCAAAGTCTCTCTCTGGGTCCAGGGCCCCTGTCCCAAAGTGGGAAGAGACCAAGATGATTATCAGTCCACCCTATACTGTGACTCCATGCTCTGATTCACAGCTTCTCCAGTGTTTTCTTCTGGGCTCAGCTGCCCTGTAGCTTGGAGATAGAATCAGCAACGGTTTCCAGAGTTTGAAGCAATAAATCGGTTACCAAATGTGACTGTGGTAGAACTTAAGGGCCTCCTAGTTTCTTCATGTTATGTAGATAACAAAGAGAGTCTAAGACTGGGACAGTGTCAGGGACAGTGGTACAGGGAGGTAATCTACCTCCTTGACCCTGGGCAAGTTCAGGACAATGTATGGGATTCAGTATAATCAACTGTGCATTGGCAATAATGAGATCTACATCAGAGTATTCTTATGAGGGATTTAGTAAAGTCATTTACATAAAGGGCCAAGTTTATAATTAGTGCTCAATGGATACTATGTCCCTCTGTTTTTCTAGCTCTTTCAAAACTTTCAAGAAAGGGGTCTGAAACCAAAAGGAAAACCTTTATTTCCAAACGCCTGAAGGAGAATATAGCAAATAGGAACCCAAAGGCAGGCATCCAACATCCCTGTAAGGATAATTTAAGTAAGTGGCAATGGTAGCCCTGGCTAAGAGAGAAATTATTATTGAAATCTAAGCAAGAATAGCCTCCAGGTAAAGGGCCTAATTGACTGCTTGCTAGTGTGACTTTAGGGAATGAGCAGAAAACAAAGGCTACCAACCTTCACACCCCACTTTAACAATTTCCTGAAGCCTAAACATCTATCTTCTCTATTTTTGTCATTTTTCCTAAAAGCAAAGATGTTCAACATTCTTGTAAGGGGCAATTTATTTATTTATTTATTTTTACCTCTACAATTGTAAGATCAGTTGGCAGTAGCTTAGGATAGGAGAAATGACTGAGTGTGACTTGATCAAGAAAGGGATATCAGCCTTATAATGCTTTCTTTCCTTTTGGCGGGGAATCTCAACAAACCACAGACAAAGGGCATAACAATGGATCAAGAAAGTGGTCTCATTTGGGGGAGCATGAAAGCACTTGCTTTTCCTCTTTCCATCTTTTTCCCATCACAAGCAGTGGTTTTAACCCTATGTTTAGGCCCAAAGAGAGCATCCCAACGTAAAGGAAATAAAGAAGAAAATTTGCTGACAAGAGCCAGAAACCTGCCTGTGAACACAACAGACTAGAGCACCCTTCCCTGGTAAGACTATGAATCTAAGAGCCTGTATTCCAGCAGCAGCCACAAATGGAGACACTGTGCCAAGAGTGGGCGCTTAAAGAAGCCTGGCGGGAGAACTCTACCAAATAAGGGTCTAAGTTTTCCATCAGATGCCAATGACTGCTAGGGATCCTAGATCCTAGTTCAGTGCTTAGTTCCCTGTTAAAATACAGATGCTCCTGAAAGAGCTGACACCAAAGAAAGGTTCTTAGGGATCTTAAGAGGTGAAAAGCAGGACTTGAAAGCAGATTTTTGAAAGGAGGGAGAAGAGAACTTGAGAAGGTTCATGACTTGAAGAGAAAGCCTTCTAAGAGGGAAAAATTAAGGCTGAAGCAAACCCTGACCATGTCAGCATTTTGCTTAGGCTGGCAAGGCATTTGGACTACTCTCTCAGTTGTTCCCATGGAAGCCATTCATTGCCTGGTATCCATATGGATGGAAAAGTGGGAAGACAGAGAGCTTCCAGGTCCCGTGAGATGAAGTAATTTCCAAAGGTAACATAGCTAGTACATTGGGAACCAGAGTTAAGATGTAGGTCTGTTACCTGCTTCCTCATCTAGAAAAATAACATATCCTTCAGTGAGATTTCACAGTAATTAAATGAAGTAACATATACAAAATGGCACCTGGGTTAAAACAACACAACTCTACACAGAATACAGTATAAATTAAAGTGTCAATATATCTTCCCAGAAGGCTTTTCTCAGTATTTGGCAATATAGTAGGTGCTCAATAAATGTTCATTTTTCCTTCTTTTTAGGAAGGCGTTAACCTCTATTGCAGCCAGAATTTGAAACAGCAACTCATCTGCTAACCATGATAGAATCAAAATGTATTAGAACCTCCCTTTTCCTGAAGTAATTTTTTTCATGAGTTTAGCATGATCCTACTCTTCCCCTACTGGTTAAACAATGTGAAGTCCATTTTATTTTCTGCTGTCTGCACTCTGACAACATGTTTGACACTCTTTAATTAATTAGTTCCCTTCCAGCCCCTGCATGCTGGGACCTGCTGGCCAACTTTGGAACATCTTCCAAGTCGGTGACCCTTGGGTGCTGCATGTCTGTTTTGTGACTGGTGTAACCTGTCAGCACTTCCATTTTAGGAGGTTTTTTTTTTTTTTTTTTTTTTTTTTTTTCATCTTTTGTGTCTGTTTTCTTCCTCCATGACAGGATCTGGCAGAACCTCATTCTTTTGCAATGGGATTCCAAAGAGCATACTAACTATCCAATTGCTTTTCTGATTACCACAAGAATAAAAGAGGTTTAATCCCACATTGAAAGCCAAGCTATATAATGACTGTTGACATTAGAACAGCAAACATTGGCAAAACTATTAAGAGAATAGCAGATTGTGGGTAATATTTTATCTTTGCCTAAGGGGGTCTTTAAAGGATATTAGGAGAGTGTATATCTATGGGAATGTATCAGAAGATACCAGCTTTAAGAAAAAAAAAATGCCATTTGTAGAAGCCATCCTGCCAAGGATATGGCAGCCTTTCCTGAATTCATACCCACCTGCCATTTTGGGGCAAAACGAACACAGGTGGTAGATCAAGAAAGGAAAATCAGAAATTCTCTTATTCGGCTCCTGCTTCAAGAGCTTCTCTTCATTCAAGACTAGCTCAAAATTAAACTTTTCTGTGATGTTTTACTTCCCACAGGCAATCAGTGACTCTTTATGAATCCCATAGTTATTTGCACACATCTCTGTTTTGATTTTTTTTAATGCAAAATCCTTTTAAGTATTTGTTAACATGTCAGTGCCTCCCACTATACTGTGAGTGTTCTGAACCACAGATGTCTCATTGATATCTCTATCCCTGGCACTTAGTAGAGTTCCTGACACAAGGCAAATACTTAATGAATGCTGAATGAATTAATGGATGAATAAATGGTTAACAGAATCCTGGACAGATATTTTGTTCCACTTATGATATGCCATGGACACCAAGGAAATATCATGTTCCAGTCAACTGTCGCTAGGACCACTCTGCTGCAGCTTAGCTGCCCCCATGAACCCGCAGGAGAAAAGGTGTGAAGGCTCCCCAGGATGGTGATGAGGTGAACCTTCTGCGGCGAGCTCACTGACATGGACTCTCAACCACACAGAACTGCATCTTCCAGTAGATGGCAAAACTATGCTATAGCTAGAAGGAACTGTCAAGACTTTACTTCAGATATTTCATTAGATAGATAAGAAAAGTGAGCCCCCGGAAAGTAGAATATCAAGTTCAATTCCATAAAATAGCAGTGGGATAGAAGATGTAAGAATGGAACTCATGTATCCTAAACAGAATGGTAGAGTTTTGTTTTGTTTTATAGTAAAATATACATAACACAAAATCTACCATTTTACCCATTTTGAGTGTACAGTTCAATGGCATTGGATATATTTATGTTGTTATGCAACCACCATCACTCTTCATCTCTGGGACTTATTTTAAAAGATTTACTTATTTATTTATTTATTTAGGGGTGCCTGGGTGGCCCAGTCGGTTAAGCCTCTGCCTTCAGCTCAGGTCATGATCCCAGGGTCCTGGGATGGAGCCCCACATCAGGGTCCCTGCTCAGCGGGGAGTCTGCTTCTCCGTCTCCCTTTTCCCCTCCCTCCTTCCCCCCTGCTTGTGCTCTCTCAATCCCTCCCTCAAATAAATAAATAAATTCTTTTTTTAAAAAAAGGATTGTTTATTTTAGACAGAAAGAGAGTGGGGGGAGGGGCAAGCGGAGAGGGAGAGAGAATCTCAAACAGACTCCCCGCTAAGCATGGAACCCAACACCGGGGCTCAATCCCACTACCCTGAGATCATGACCTGAGCTGAAACCAACAGTCAGTTGCTTAACCAACTAAGCCACCCAAGCACCCCTCTCCAGGACATTTCTATCTTTACAAACTAAGACCTGTAACCATTAAACAATAACTTTGCATTCTCTCTTTCCCTCCAGCTCCTGATGACCACTATTCTACCTTTTGTCTCTATGAATTTGACTACTCTAGGTACCTTACATAAGTGGAATTACACTTCTCCTCTTGTGTCTGGCTTATTTTATTCAGTATAACGTCTTCAAGTTTCACCCATGTTGTAGAATATGTCAGAATGTCCTTCCTAAGGCTGCATAATGTTCCATTATATGTAAATACTGTGTTTTTGTTCATCTGTTCATCTGCTGATGGGCATTTGGGTTGTTTCTACCTTTTGGCTGTTGTGGATAATGCTGCTCAGAACACTAGTGTAAACTATCTGTTTGAATCCTTGGTTTCAATCTTTTGGGTACATATCTAGAAATAAAATTTCTGAAGAGTGCTGTCTTGATTATACCACAATGTCTCAAATAATAGGCAAGCTGCAGCCCATGCTATGATCTAGCCACTTGTTTCTTAAACATTTACTAGAAGGATCTGGATCTGGAATGGGTTCCAGTCTGGGTAAGTTCTTCAAATACATTCTGGGTATCTCTTGTGTGGCAGGCTAGGTAGTTGGGGTGCACAGGTGTGAGACGCAGTAGCACGCCAGTAGGACAAGCACAGCACATGAGATACACCCAGCGGAGGAGAGGAGGGGGTGGCTGATCACAGTGAGTTGTGGCAGGGGCACTGAGGGAAGCTGTTCGGTAAAGGCTTTACAGTCAAGGACATGACACATGAGTAGGGTTTTTGAAAGATAAATAAAAATTCAACAGCAAAATTAAGGTTGAAAAACTGTATACTCAAAAATAAGAGTGTGAAAAGCCAAGGTGTAGAGTTTAATATGACTGAAGTCTAAAATGTAGGAAAAGAAAAAAGCAGAAAATGAGTCCACAGAGCTAGACAGAGTCATGAAGTCATGAAGGCCTTGAACACCATGGCAAGGAACTTACATTTTACATTTTGCTCTTTAAGCAAGAGGAGCTACTGAAGAATCTTAAAGAAAGACACGCATTATGAGAATGGCGCTTGGCTACGTCACTCTGGCCTCTGTGGGGGCTGATCAAAGAGTGGGAGGGGGTCCAGGTAGGAGCAAGGACTGTCACAATCTGAGAAACAGAGAAAGGTCTAAGTTGAGATGATAGAGAACCTGGAAGTGTAGGATTTGGTGGTTGATTAAGTGATTACGGGGGGAGAGAGGGATGTTGGAAGGAAAAGCAGTTAAGGAAAACTTTGAGGTTAGTGGCCTTGTAACGAGGCTGTTGGGTAGAGCCATGTCTTGGGGAAATAGGATAAGGCTTAAATGAGGATAATCAATTCAGTTTGGGGTATGGTGCCTATAGGGTATCTCTCAAGTAGAGAAGATTCATAAGAGGTTGGAAGTTAAAGATTCAAAAATTGAGCCCAAATTCGTCCATTTGTAAGAAACAAATCGCTCTCACAACTTTTTCTCAGCAAGAAATTAATACAGGGAATTAAGTGTTCATGAAATCATTGGAAAAGCTGGAGGAGCCCGCTCTAAATTGAATTTCCAGGAATAACGCCCAGAAAATGACTGCAGAAATAACGTGCTAGGAAAACTACAATCCCCATACTAATTAGGAAGCTCAGTCAAGTAATCAGGAAGCCCCTACAGCCATTGATACTACTGCCTCTTGACACAGAGGAAGTCAGTGACTCGAAGTTACACACCCAGTGCTTCCGTGATCGTGCCTGCCAGCAATCACAACGAAGAGCAGTAAAGACAGGACTCTGGCCTCACTTCTGCCTCTCGAAAAGTACATCTTTTCTTGATTGTGTTGGTGGCAGCACAATTCTATGAATGTACTAAAAGCCACTGAATTATACACTTTAAAGGGGTGAATTGTATGGTATGTGAATTAAAGCTCAGTGAAGACACTGAAATACCTTACCTATTTTCTCACTGGCAGGACGTATTCTGTACCCTGAAACCTAGCTGCAAGGGAGTTGGGGAAATGTAACTTTTAGCTTTCTAGGTTTCATTGTATGGGAAGATAAAATAGAAAGAGGTTGAAATGAATGTGGACCAAACCAATCTTTGGTTTCCATCCAATAGGAATGGATAAGTTTTCCTAATAAAAGTTTATCATAAAGGAGAGGGAAAGGAAAGAGCAAATGAATATTTGTAATGTAAGCACTTTAAGGAAGAAAAGCAAAAACAGCCAAGAAGTAAAATTGATAAGAATGATCGAAATGGTAAACAAAGAACCAGAAATACACTGTTCTAGAAGCCAAACATAGAGACTGAAGGAGGGAGGTCAGAGAGGTAATGGAAGCAGCATCACTTCATAGGTAGGTAGGCTAGGCAAGTCACTCGACCTCTCTGAAATCTGTTTCTTCCTCTTTAAAGTGTGGATGGTAACAGTAACATTCGTCCCTGCCACTGAACTTTTCTTATAGATCAACTGGGGCGATGCACGTAAAACGGAATTGCAAACTATAAATCATTCTAGTAATTGTTATTAATAATTAATTAGTTGTGATTATCTTTATAAGAAATTGTGAAGCCTCTACTGCTAATATGCCCCTTAATATTAGATATAACTGAACAAAAAGCCCCCCCATACCAATTTGACCATTTTATCTCAAAAGAGATGAAGAACGACTACTCGCAGCTACCCATATGCCACCCACGTTTGTCCATGAAGAGTGTCATAAAGCGTTCTTCTCAGCCAACACATTACTGCAAAGATCTGAGAACTGATTTACAAATACAAACTCACTACACTTCCCACAACAGTCCTCCGCGGTCGTGGCTGGGTGAAAGACAGGTTCACAGCGCCAGCAGATGCATGGAGCTTGGCTTTCTCATGCTCAGCCCCCTCCGGTCCCCGTTGCACCCCTTTCCTGCCATGTCATTTACCAAATCTCAAATATCGACAGCCTGCGGGCATAGGAGTGGGATTCCAATCATCCCACTTCTTAAGGCACTTGGGTGCATTTGTAACACACCAGCTGTTTCTGAGAACACATTCTTAATATAGGAACAGCAAGAAATTCCACTGTAGCTGTCCCAAGCCACGCTTAGAGTGCTACCATGGCAGTGACATCTTGTGGCAGAATAAGACTCAAAGCTGAATCGTAAGGGAACTGGGCAAGCATCACTCTCTCACTGTCTCTTTCACCCTGAGTTTGCTGTCACAGGATGGCAGGCCTGAGTCCTACCTGGAATACAGGGTCAGGTAAGGTGGGATCTGGCCACAGGGGAACATGGTGCAGAAAAATCACATAAAGCCCAAGCAACATGTCCATGGGGCAAGAAAATCAAGAGATGAGGATATGAAACTGATTAAACCGCCTGCTTGTCAGAAGTCATAGACGGAGCGGTCATCGTGCCCTTGCCATTTCAAAGCCTTTCTTACGAAAAGAAAATTAAAGTGGATTTTTTGGGTCTGGAAGTAGGGATCTGTTTTTTCACTATAGATGGTCAGGATGCACCATTCATCTTAAGGATAACTTGACATTTGTTGATCTTTCATTAGGGGAAGTATGGTATTTAAGAGCATGGACTTCGGAGCCAGGCTGTCTTGGATTATTGGATTCCTGGATCTGCTGCTTCCTAGCTATGTAGACTTAAGCAAATTACATGACCTCCTAGGCCCCAAGTTATCTTTTAAAGGAACAATTCATGTAAAGTGCTTAGCACAATCACTGGCCCATATTAAGCCTCCCATAAATGTAAGCTACTATTATTCCTATCCGTAATTTTGCCTGAAGAATGCTGTAGCATCTTTCAAATCATTTTATTTATTTATTTACAGTACATAAGGAAAGGGGAGATGTTCTCCTTCAGATGATTATGGTTCTCAGCTGGACTGAACGGAAGCAAAAGCCTTTCTAACATCACCTTACTTCCTTCTTCTGAACACTTTCTTTGTGTTACTGTTTGCAAAATGGTATGTACTTCTGGAAGTTATTTATCCAGACTGGTGATCCTGCCTGTCTCCTTTGGTGAGGTGAGCTTACTCAACAAAGATGAAGCACTGATGATGGAGAAAGAAAACGTCCATTAGCAACAAAGAGTGGGGAGGTTATGTTAATGTTTATCAAGAGATGAAGTTCTTATACTGTTATTTATTTATTTAACAGGGAGAGAGAGCAAGCACAAGCAGGGGGAGTGGCAGGCAGAGGGAGAGGGAGGAGCAGACTCCCCACTGAGCAGGAACCCCCGACGCTGGATTTGATCTCAGGACTCTGGGATCACGATCTGAGCAGAAGACAGATGCTAAACCGACTGAGCCACCCAGGCACGCTTGTTTTTAATCAAACGAAAAAATCACCGATTTCATCACATAAAATAAATAAGCCCTAACATCCCAGTGGCTTGACATAGTATGAGTTTATTTCTTACCCATGTTAGAGCCCAACATGGCCTGGAAGAGGAGGAAAGGGAGAAGGGCACAGTGAGGCCTCTGCCCCAAGCTGCCATTCAGGGACAAGGCTCCCTGTGTTACGTGACTTCATGTACTTTAGGGCTTCATCTTCCTCTGTACCCATCCAGCAGAAGCGGGGCAGACAGTATACGCAGGATCACATGGGACCAGATCTGAAAGCTGGCCAGAAGATAATCACGTTGTTCTACTTTACTGCAAGGGAAGCTGAGAAATGTGTTTCTAAAAGGCAGAGGCAACAGAGTTTCTGAACCTACTAGGGTGCTTGATCCTCTCTATTGCTCACCCAGACAGTGAGTCTTTGGTCTGTCTTTAAGATAAATTTCCCTTTGAGATCTGCAAGCTTTTGGCCAGTCCTTCCAAATGGCTCCACATCTTACAAATGAATAATCTTGACTGAAATGTTAAAACTTCCCAGATCATGTCTAACGATGAATGCTAGATGAGGTCTAGCACCAATTAAAAAATTATGTACTGAACTTACAACTGCAGGCATCCCCATAACTACTGGCATCAGGGGAGGGGGCAAGATGAACGCTGATGTTCAAGCCTATCACGTTCTTTCAGGTTTTTGAGATTATCACGGGGTTCTAAAGGGCACAGTCTCCTAATGGTACACAATTTTTTTTTTTTTTAATCAGTAAGGCACATTAAACTATATAGTTGCAAGTATGGATTTCTGCTTGGTGATTCGAGCACATCTTCACTGACATGGTCCTCATACACACCAACCTGAACAGCTCACAAGAGCCAACGGCCCCTCCCACACATGGGACAGCAGAGCAGAATGAGAAGGGGGAGGTGCAGAAGTAAATGAGTTTCTCAGTATCTCGTCTGCCCTTAGGCAAGCCAGAGCAATGCAGACATGTCAGAAGTTGTGAACTGAATTCAGACGAGATCTCCAAGAACAAGGACAGGGCACCATGAGGAAGGACAACGAAGTCTTTGGATCTCCCCTTTTCAGAGCCTGTGCTAGAGGCAAGCTAGAGATTAAACCTGGCTTAACATTTCAAATGCGCATCTCCTCTTCCCTTTTCAGAAAGTGCCTTTGTTGTGGTTTTGCTCCCCAAGTGGGTACTGAGCTAAGTGGCAGCATCCAGACCCTAAAAAGAGCTGAATTCCTCCCTGAGCCTGAGGCTGACCACGGAGCTGGCTCCTTGTAGAGCAGAGCTTAGCGACCTTGCCCTCACTTAGCATGTGTCCATCTGACAACACCCCTCAAGACTCATCTCAGTGTTGATACTACTTCTCTTAGCAAAGACGCACCGGATTTTAAGTGAAAGGGATCAACAAGAGACAAGCCTCTGAAGGAAGTTTCTGTTTTTCCTAACGGCAACCCCTCTTGCCAACCCAGCCAGATTATCTCATGTTCGCCAACATCCCCCCAAATCGAGTCTAGTCTCCGGGCCTTGTAGCTGAACTCTCTCTGTCCTGGCCACATGCACTGCTGCTAGGCAGGCGCACTGAAGTCACCGCCACACCACCAAACCCCTAAGAACCTGAGTGTGCAGTGTGCTCTGCGCACGTAGATCATGAGGAAGCTGAGGCTGGTCTAGCCCAGCCTGCATTTCTCAGTGCTGCAATGCAGAGAGAGCCTGCAGTTATTGGGGGTAGCCAACCTCCACAGCCCCTGACATTCTTTGCTCCTCTAGGAGACAGTAATACATTACAGGTGTTATAACTTTTCCTCAGAATCAGACTGCCTGGGGAACTGTAAATCTAAATCATGGCTGCCCTCAGGAAACCTGTGGGCCTGTAAACACAGTGAAATGAGAGAGATGAAAGCATCTGAGGGAGAAAATGAATTTCTGGCATCCCACCGAAGTCTATTTCATTTTTACAGTCTGGTCACCCCCACCCCCTTCCCCGGGGCAGGGGCAGCGCCCAGGAGGGACAGGCTGCCTCCTGACTGACAGCTGACAAGCGTGGCTCCTCCTGGAAGCCTTGGCTCCGGGGCCTAATCAAGGGACAAGAGCCGCCACCGATTCAGCGTGTCGCCAGCCGCGCGCAGAGTGCCCCCCTCAGACGCCGCCAAAGCCACGGCCGGGCTTTCTCTTGGGGAGGCTGGGCCTGTCCGAGCAGGCATTTGTAACCAAGGCCATTCTTCAATCCCACGGCAGAGCAGAGCATCGTAGGCGGGGTGTACGCGAGGTTAGAGAGGGGAAGAGAAGTGGCTGCTCAGAGAAGGCCCGGGCCCTGCGCAAGCCTGGCAGCGGGCCGGAGGAAGACCGCTCACAGCGGTGGGGTCCCCCGCCCCTCCGGCTCTGCGAGCGCAGCACCCAACGCGGGAAGCCATAATGACAACAGGGGCAGGAAAGAAGAACTGCGACAGAGTTTCTCATGTGGCAAAGCTGAACTGCCCAACAGCCCGACCGCATTCTTCAGCTATGAAGGCAGGAGTGATCACCCAGGGGGAATGCTGGGTCACTCTGAATGCCCGACAACATTTGGATGCAACCACCGCCTGGTTTTCACAAAGGTTCGGTTTTTCCATGAAACCAAGCATACTGCCTTCGTCGCCCGGACTGATGGATTAATTCAACGGCTGAGGTCAGGATGAAAGAGTTCTTCAGTGTCCTTCCTAGTACGGATGAGGGAAGTGCCAGAGGCTTATAACAGTAAACTGAAGTCACTTCTATTCCCACAGAATTCCACGTAGGGCTCTGAAGGTGATGTTTGAATTCTTAGCTAATCCCCCAAACTCACATTTTACATGCTTTTGGCAATGGCTGCAAAACTGCAAAAGCCTGTTTTTAGAAAATCACCTAGACTAGTTTGTAGTGTAAATAATATCTTAAAGCGTTGGAAATAATGTCTTGATATTTCAACTTGCAGATTCTTGCTGTAGAGGCAGGAGCGTGTGCTGAATACCAGCCTAGGATCCGGAGCCAGACCGTCTTAGAGCAAATCCCCGTTTTTCCACTTCCTAGATGTGTAATCTTTGGCAAGTATCTGAACATCTCCGTGCTTTGGCTTTCTCGTCTGTCAAATGGGTATAAGAACAGTAGCACCCTCAAGATCCTCTGAGGTTTAAGTGAGTTAAAGAATTTAGAGTATACAGGACGGGGTCTCGTGCCGGGTAAACAATGAATAAATATCACCATGAGTACTGGAAGTGAAGTTTCTCAACATTTTAATTTTGTGTTTGAGTAGTACTAAGACTAGCTGATGATGGATGATACATGGCCTAGTGATCCCGCAAGGAAGTAAGTGCACGTGGGTCTCGGCTTTACGTGTGATACCCATTAATCCATCAGCCAGCAGCGTTCTCTCCCTAGAGACATCTTTGCTGCTGGAAAAAATTATACTCACTTTTTGTGACCCAGCACAGTTGGAATCTCCTCCCGGACACCTTCCTGGACTGCTGCAGGCAGCTCCCCTGGCTTTCTCCTTCAGCCCCCCATGTCTCCTCGCACAGGCCCAGAACACAGCTGTCCTCATGTGAGAATGTGACCGAGTTTCCTATCACCCAGCAGGGCAGGACTCCCACCTGGTGCATGTCTACACTCCCAGAGTCTGCCAAGTAGGAGGAAAGAAAGGAGAAGCTATAGAGAGGAGTCTTACCTCAGGGAGAGGAAAATCAACAGATCAAAGGAGTCAGGACTCTCAGTCAAGGTTCTCACAGCTACCGTCTACCTGCAAGCGCAAGGACAATTGCTCCCATGACCCAGACAACGATGCTACCGAGGATGACACTGAGGGTAGCGACCAAAGAATATGGCACGGTTTTCGCACGGGTCTGACTCTCAGATCCTACATTCTCTACGCCATCCTCCCAAATTAAGAGTCATTTCTCTGGATATGGATCAGAAGCGAGATTAGAGCATGTGCAAACGTCAACATCCAGTGTGGGCAAGACAAAACACTTTTGTTCCCTGGGACCATGTGACCATTTAGATTTCTTTTAAATTCAGCTTGTTTTTCCAGTTTCTTCTAATACCTATAAACGTGTAGTTTCTAAAGCAAAATAACATTCCTGACAAGAAGAGAAAGTCTAGGTAATAATATTAATGATGGCTGATGTTATGGAACACCAACTATGTGCCAGACTATTCTAAGAGCTTCCCATGGATTAATCATTTAAATCCTCAGGTACTCTTTCAGAATTCTTTCAGACAGAGCAAACCTATATCAAAGTAATTGTAATTTGTCTTTATTTCCGTGATCAAATTGCCATGTCACATATTTTCAAATGCTGCAACATACCAACAGAGCCCTGGAAGTGTCCTTTAATTATCATCTCAAGGTTGCATGCTGACAAGACTAGTGTTTCCCACAGAGTAGTTAGGAGAGAGCTCAGATTTACAGGCATCACAAAATTGTCACCTCCAACACACTGCTTGGTCTGAAAGTTATTTTCTATTTATTCTACAAGTCAAACTATGGGAAGGTGAAATAAATGCCTGAAACCTTCCAGGGATCATTCCTTTGTCTGCAGGGACTCATATTAATTCCAGGTACATGTTCAAATGAATGAGCAAATATGTCACTGGGACAGAGGCTGAGAACACACAGTGTCTGCACAATGTTGTTCCTCCGCTTCTTTTTGCACACGTTTGTTTCCTCTGCTGCTCTGTCTGGCTTCCTCCCTTCCCCATTCTTGGTACCAAGAATCAAAATCACTCTTAGATTTCAAGTATAAAATTGATGGGGGGAGAGTTTTCTGAGAAAGCTCTTCACATTCTTCCTATAGGGAGGGAGGGAGAGAAGGAGGGAGGGAGAAAGAGAGAGAGAGAGAGAGAGAGAGAGAGAGACTCCATCATTTCAGGCAAGCGTCTGTAACTTCCTGCCAGACCGGTTCCCAAAACTGGCAAAAGTGCCACTCCAGAAAGGGTTCTCATCCTTCCAAACCCATTTTCCCATCCACGGTTAGAATCAATTGCCATCAAACTGGAACTTCTCAGAGAGCATGCCAAGAGTGCAGTTTGTAAAACTGGTACAAAGAGTTTCCATGAAGTCGTCAGAGGGTGAGGTGTGAGTGCAGGACCACTAGGGACTTGCCTGAAAATATGTGGGAAGGGATGCACCGGGAGATGAGGGAGTTTTGTGAAAACTGCTGGAAGTAAAATGCAAATGAAGTTGCCCATGTCTGTCTTTCTTATTTTAAATCATTCTTTTGTAAACAGAAGTTTACTCTTAAAGGCTGGCAGATTTTTGTGATTTGTTTAAAAGCTTTGACTGGATACTTAATATTTTATCCTTGTTTTATGTCATCCACCGTGCCTTACAAGGTGCACTGCCTTACAAAGATGCTTGAAACATAATTTGAGGATGGGTGGAAGAAAGAAGAAAGAATCACTCTTTGCCTCTGACTCCAGGGATGGCAAAGGGAACACAGAAGAAACATGTCAAATGTGCAATAATCGGAAGTCAGTCAATGCTGTTCAAGGTCTGACTTCCCCCCAAATAGAGAACCTACAGGACCTGAGTCAACAACACCAATTTTTTCTTAGAATTTCTAATCAGAGTGATTCTTTATGGCTGAGCATCTCAAGATGTGTTTGAGATCCTGATGAAAAGCTTACAAGCAGATGTTATGGTTTGTCAGGTCAAAAGCAATATTTTTTGTTTTTTTCTTGCTGAAAAAAAGATCTGCCTCTAACATTATTAAAGTCTGATAGGAAAAGTGTGTTTTTTTAAAACGTGTCTCTACCTTTAGAGAATTCCAGACACTAATGGTTTTAAAGTAATTCTTACACACTTTAGAATAAATGACAACCTTAAAAAATGTCTGACTTGGTATTTACAGGTATTCATATTCCCTCAGCTTCCTGTCTAGTTTGTCAATGCTCGAGTATGTCCTTAAGAATAATGCTTTAAAAGGAGAAAAATTGCAGTGCCAGAAAGTGCAAAAAATCACGAGAAGAGGCCCCTAATTCACCCTTACATATGCACCCCGCCAAAGGTAATGGAATTTATCTTTAGGCCGGTGGCTTTTTCATGGTAAACTCCCTGAAATTTAAACTGGGACTCTTAGTCCGTTGATTTCTCTGTCTCCTAAGTGCCAAGGGATGTCCTTAATGAACAGGGTGCTGCAGAATCAGCACGTGTTGAGGCTGGTAGGAGGCAGACCTGGTTGCTGGGAGCTGCGGGGCTGTCTCACACAGACGTGGCAGCATTTCCGGGGCTTGCTAACACTCCCAGTGCTCCGCTTGGTCAATCTTGGCCAGTGGACTCCAAGTCCAAGCCCAGAGGCCAGGCAGCTGCAACCTACACACCTTCCCAGTGGAGGAGTGGAGATGCAGTAATATCAGGACCATGCCCCTCATGGGCTGTAAATACACAGAGGCAAGAGCACAGAGATAGGCGGCACCCTCTGTCCCTGCTCAACCCGCACTGGAAAAGCTTCCCTGGTTCTTCATCTAAGTAGGCTGTTCTTGGCATGTCAGGAGTCTCAGAGCACCCATGTTCTTCTCCTATCCCATCCCACATCACTGTCGCCCCTCCTGATTGCAATGCTCTTTCTCTCTCTCTAAACCCATGCAAGCAAAGTACTATGTCCAAGTTATTGACTGTTTAACTTTCCTATAGCCACTGTAACCCACCTTCTTGCTGTGTCCTCACATGGTGCAGGGGGCCAGGGAGCTCTCTGTGGTGTCTTTTGTAAGACACTAATCCCATTCATGAAGGCTCCAGCCTGATGATCTAAGTACCACCCAAAGACTCCACCTAATACCATCCTCTTTGGGGGTTAGAATTGCAACGTAAACATCTGCGGGGCAGGGACACATACTCAGACCATAGCAGTCCACCCCTGGTCCCTCAATATTCACATCCTCGTCACATGCAGAATACATTCATTCCATTCCAACAGACCCCAGAGCTTTTAACTTGTTCCAGCATCAACTCAAAAGTCTCAGTGCAAAGCGTCATCTGAGTACGATCTAAATCAGATATGGGCGAGACTCGAGGTAGGTTCAACCCCAAGGCAAGCTGCTCTCCGGCTGTAAACCTGGGAAATCAAACAAGTTATGTGCTTCCAAAACACAATGGTGAGTCAGGCATAAGGTAAGTATGCCCATGTCAAAAGGGAGACAAAAGGAAAAAAGAAAGGATCTCTAGCAAGTCCAAAAGCTCAAGTCCCATTATGGGGAAGGGGTTCCCTCTTCCATAGCTTTGTAGGGCCCACCCCCATGGCTCTGTTGGGCACAGCTCATTCTGCGTCTCCCATGGGTTGGCGGCCTCTCTGGGTCTGTGGCTCTCCTCAACTCTTCCAACTCTGCATCTGCAGAGAAGGCACCATGCTGATGCTGCCACTTGTGTCCTCCAGAGGGACAGCCACCGGGCCAGCACGGTACCCGGGTCCCCCTAGGACAGGATATGGAACAGCTGCTCAGTGTGGTACCGGAATGGGAGTAGCCAAGCCAGTGAGGTGAGGAAGCTCTGAAATCATTCTGCCCAGCAGGCCCTTGCACTCTGAGGCTGTGGTAGGCCGGATAACCCTGGGATCTCCGAAATGCCTTTTAGAGTCGTGCTTCTGGCTGGCCCGGCTTCTGTTTAGATGGCTGACTAATCTCAGAAAGTCATTTGGCCATACCTGTATCCTCTCCCAAGCACACGTTCTTATTTCTTTCAATATGGATAAGCTGAGAATTTTCCAAATTTTTAACTTTCGTTTCTCTTGTGATTAACAATCTCACCTTTCAATCATTTTTCTCTTCTTGCATTTTACTATAAGCATTCAAGAAAAGCCAGGCTGCTCCCTCAACACTTTGCTTTGACACTTCTTCAGCCCAATACTGAATTCCAATGCTTCCAAAATCTACCTTCCACAAAACAAGAGGACACGAACACAACTCGGCCAGGCTCTCTGCCACTTTATAACACGGAGCGTGCTTTCTCCAGTGTCCGTAACGTGTTCCTCATTTCCATCTGAGCCCTCATTACCAGGACCTTTACCATCCACATTTCTACTGATGTCCTGTTCAATATGACTTTGGGATTCCCTGCTAAGACTGGGGCTTTCTCCACAGCTCTCCTCTTCTCCTAAGCCCTCAGAAAAATCACCGTTAACAGTGCTTTGCTAGAAACATCTGCGAACTCTCCTGGCATCTGCCCGTTGCCGGGCTCCAAAGTCACTTCCACATTTTTAGGTATTTGTTAGGATGACACCCCTCTCCTGGCATTAATTTTCCGTCTTCGTCTCAGGCATTAGGACATGGACATGTTTTAGCAAGAAGGGCCAGCATTCAACCCACTGCTGACCATTCATGTCCAGTGCCTAGCGTGGTGTCCAGCCTGTAGTTGCTGATCCATAAACATTTGTTAAAAGGAAAAACAAATGCTTCTGGCCCCATTTCCAGACCTTTCTTTCTTTTTTTTGCTTCTATCTGAGGGTCTCACCACTGGCCTGACTCAACACTGGCTACAACTTTTGACCACCATCTGTTTCTATACTTCCCCATCAGCAAGGTGCTCCATGTTGTCTGCTCCAAGCTAACAGTGTTGGGAAGTATCGTTAGAGATCATCGTGGCTGTGAGGGTTCCCACAACCCTATATTTCACAGAGCAGTATACTTAAAACATATTATAATTTTTAAAAAGATTTTACTTATTTATTGGACAGAGAGTGAGAGAGCACAAGTAGGCAGAATGGCAGGCAGAGGGAGAGGAGAAGCAGACTCCCTGCCCAGCAGGGAGCCACACGTGATTTGGGACTCGATCCCAGGACCCCAGGATCACAACCTGAGCCAAAGGCAGACGCTTAACTGACTGAGCCACCCAAAAGCCCTATTTTAATTTTTTTAAAGTAAACTCTACGCCCAAGGTGGGGCTCAAACTCACAACCCCAAGCTCAGGAGTCACACATTCTACTGAGCCAGCCAGGTGCCCCTTAAAATATATTTTAAAACAGAAGGGGTATGAACATATATAGGGTTTGCTAGCATTGTTTTTTGCCTAAAACCAATTTTTAAAGGCTACTGTCTATCATGACTGGCTCATAAAATAAATTACTAGCAGTAAAAACGTAGGAAAGATTTTATTTCAGACTGAGGAATCATCAGCAGTTCAATAGAGATAAGTCTGAATATGGCCCCACAGAAACCTGGGGATAAGCAAGCACAGATCCACCTACCTGTGTTCGGGAGCTACTAATGTAGTCCAACTATTCCATCTAACAGATAGACAAAACAAGACCCAAAGTGTGAAATGACTTTTCTAAGGTCACAGAACAGAACAGGGAAAGAACTCAAATATTACAACTAGTTAATGATAACCATTATTTTTCAAATCATAATTTTTTCTAACAACAATAACCAGGCAATGGGCACCTGTTATGTGTCCATCACATATAGACAATGTGCTGCGTTTACCAGAGAGCCTTCATTGCATCAATGATAATAATGAGCCTAATACACGCTAATGCTAACTGACTTCCAATTTAGCCACAGTGCTAAGCCCTTTACATGCAACATCCTCTTTAATCTTCACAGCAATCCTATAAGGTAGCAACAACATTGTACCCATTTCCAGATAAACAGACAGCAGCTTAGCGAGTGTGAATGTGATGACACACCGTGAGTGGCAGAGCTGGACAGAGAATCTAGACCAGTGTGGCAGAGCTGGACAGAGAATCTAGACCAGTCTGAATCCAAAGCCCTTTGTTTTAATAATGATGCTTAACTACTCCCTTCTTCCTCTACAACCTTCTCTCCATGGGCTCTCCCCTCTCAGCAGTGAAACATGTCTACACATTGTCTTTTGTCTCCACTACTACTGCAAGAGTCTTTCCTGCTACGGAATCCTGCCTGCAGTGGCAATTCCACGTCAGAGAAGGTATTTTTGCTGAATGGCTAGAATCTGGGCTCCTGGTTGATGAAGCCCCAGAATGGAGTAGCAAGAGGCATCCCACAGAAGTCTTCACGTCTCTTCTGAAGCCCACACTGGCCCCAAGTCCCTCACTGCCACCCCATAATGCACCCCTCCGTCTCTCTCTTCCCCAGCTCTCGCTTCCCGGCTCCTAGGAAGAACTGATGTTTTGCATATATTGAGAAGCTGGTCTGTGCCATATAATTCCATATGTAAGTCTCATTTACCTTTACTATAGTTCTTCAAAGTGGTTTTTAATCACCGCTTTATATAGACATTGGCTATAATAAGAACATATTTTACTCTGCATCACTATAAGCTAAGACTCAGAGATTTTACTTGAAAGGCAATACATACCAGTGGCTCAGTGGCTTAAGGTGTGGGCACTGGAACCAAATGCCTGAGGCTTCTTGCCTTTGTTACTAGCTGTACAACTCTAATTATTCAGTCCATTCTGTGGCTTAGTCTCCTCGGCTGGAAGCTGGGGAATATGATGATAATAACAGTACTCACTAAAAGACAATATGGTGACAATTAAGTAAAATAATTCACCTAAATGATTTAGAACAGTGCCAGGCCTAGTGAATTTTCAATAAATACGAGCTGGTATCATTATGCAAATTATCCTGTTTCATCCTACAACTCAAGAACCATCATTAGCCATATTTTCCAGGGAGCCTGAGTGATTTATCCAGAATCACACAATTAATTAGTCAGAGCGCAGGGATCCTGGTTAATCTCACTAAGTCACCTGAGTCATATTCCACTTCCTTTTCCCTTCTGCCACAGCTGCCCTAACAAGGGACTGACTTCTCCCCTTGGGTGGCAGTTAATATAAGCACAGAACTAGGAGTACATTTTTAAATAGTAATAATTATATTATTAATAAATATATTATCTCAAATGGAGATTCAGAACATAAATGGAATGTACTGAGGATAATTAATATATTAGCTAAATGCATTAACTGAAGTTAATAAGATCACATTTCAGATCAAACTCTTAAAATGGGCTCCATGATTCCAATTCTGCCCCCCAAATTTTTCTTCTTCTTTTAGCAGTTTGCTTTTTAAGGACACACAGCACTTTTTTTCTGAAAGCAGAGCTTTGGTATTTTGAAAATACAAGCAGATCACAAATGTTGCACAACATAACTACAAAAATAGAACTTCATGCTAATACCCATAAAATGGCATAGATATTAAAAGTGGAAATCAAATAGAAATTAAAGCAATAACTAAATTCAGTGCTTCTAATGCAAACTTCTGCGATTGCCCTGTGGAGGGTTCTAACTACCATTTCCCCCGCCCCCTTTGCAGTCCAGGAACTGTGCTGTGGGGGCACACTTTACATCTTCCTAAGGGGACCATTTCGCGCTTTCATCTGTGATGCTACATAACCTGGTGGGGAAAACAGACCTTCCACTCCCATCACCGGTGCAAAGGAAGATGTTTTGACTTTGCACAGGGTTCAGAACTAAGGGGAGTTCTTGCGCTTGGAGAAGCCAACCGGCCAAGACCCTGGCCATTAGAAAGCGCAGCCATGGAAATCACTCCGTGAATGGCACACAGCTCAGCCAATGAGAGGGCCACAGGAACATCTCAGGGTGTATACTGTGAAGCATGGTCTGGGCCAGACGCTGATTTGCAAGACGACCTGGTAGGAGAGAAGGGCGCCTACAGGTCTTAAAATAAAACTACTCAAGGACAGAACAACATTCTGCTTCTTTCTCTCTCTGCCCCTGTACTTTTTAGAGCACCGCAGCTTAGATGAGGCACAAACAAGCACTGGAGGCTGAAAGGACATCAGTGGCCCATGGTCAGTGGTGCAGAATCTTCAATCCCAACCCTTTCAGTGGCTAATAATCATGTCCTTAGCAATATTTGGTCTCAATGAGTCTCAGTTTCCTTATTTTAAAAATGAATCGTAATTGGGATACCCATCTCACAGAAGGATGGTGATGGATAAATAAATTGGTGATGTAGAAATTGTTTTGCACACTGTGTTATAAGATGTTTGATTATTTTAATTATTCGTTTTGTAATGGGGTTCCAATGGGAAAATTTGATTAACTGCATAATTATCTGTGGGTCAAGAGTGGGAATTTCCTAATGGCAAGAGTCCTGCATGCGAAATAAACACCCGCATTACATATTTACCTTCAATCTAGTGACAAATGTAGATTTCTGAACTTTTAACAAAAACATTAGGAAGGGGCGCCTGGGTGGCTCAGATGGTTAAGCATCTGCCTTCGGCTCAGGTCATGATCCCAGGGTCCTGGGATCGAGTCCCGCATCGGGCTCCCTGCTCCTTGGGAGCCTGCTTCTCCCTCTGCCTCTCTCTCTCTCTCTCTCTCTCTCTCTCTGTGTCTTTCATGAATAAATAAATAAAATCTTTAAAAAAAATTAGGAAAAAATTACTGAATAATTGGGAAATTATGTCTTCTAAGAGGTTGCTTGGATCATGCCTTTTTTATTTTAGAATAACATTCTTTTTTGTTTAAAATTATGGCAACAGATGTTTAACGTATTGTTTAACAAGAATTTAGACAACACAAATAAGAAAATAATGAGTCAACTGTAATTTCATTACCTTGAGATGACCTCGTTAACAGTATTAGCTAAACTTGCTAATTTGTTCTACATATACATATATGAACATTACATATACTGAATGTTACATTTAATAAAAACGGATCACACAATATACATTGTTTTGCTTACTAACAATATGTTGGGTGCATTTTCCCATGTTAATACATGTATTTCTGTAATATTATTTTTTTATAGATTTATTTATGAGAGAGAGAGAGAGAATGCACATGAAAGGGAGGGCTACGGGAAGAGTGAGAGGGAATCTCCAGCAGACTCTGCACTCAGCGCAGGGCTCAATCTCACAACCGAGATCACGACCTGAACCAAAACCAAGAGTCAGACACTTAATCAACTGCGCCACCCAGGTGCCCCTGTAATATTATTTTTAAGAGAGGCACAGTTTTCTCTTATGAGCATATGGGGTAATTTATTCACCAATGATTTCTTTTAGATATTTATTCCCAATGGGTTTACCATAAAGATGAGCATATTTTATATAAACATTTTCATGCTTTTATAATTTTACCTCGGGATGAGTCTCTCATTGTAAAATTGTTGGAAAATAAATTTTTTTTAAAGATTTTATTTTTAAGTTATCTCTACACCCAGTGTGGGGCTCAAACTCACCATCCTACAACAAAAAGTCCCATGCTCCATCAACTGAGCCAGCCAGGCACCCCAGAAAATAAATTTTAACATGGATTTTAAAGGATATATAGATTTTTTAAGTATATTAACATACTCCCAAAATAAACTACAAAGCAGATTCTAATTTATACTCCCACTAGCATTGTACAGGGTTGCTCGTTTCTATGTATTCTCGTATACACTCAATGACTGAAAGGTAAAAATTGTTACCTAACCACTGTTTTAAATAGTATTTCTTTGATTACTAGAGAGAGCATACTATTTTTGTGTATTTATTAGACATTCAAATTTCTTCTTTGAAAAAAACATGCCCCTACATATGTTAATCTTTTTTTCCACTTCGATGCTCATTTTCTTTTTTTATGATTTACAGAAGCGAAGTAGGCAGCCTTTAAAATGGCTCCAAAAAATCCTTGCCTTCTGGTATTCACACACTTGTGTAATCACCTTCCCTTGAGAGTGGGCTGGAAATAATCACTTTCCTCTAATGAACAGAAAATGGCAAAAGTCATGGGATGTCGCTTCTGAGAGGAGGTTACAAACAGATGTAACTTCCACGTTGCTCACTTGCTCTTACTGTCTTTATCTCTCCTCCTTTCAGGAGCCCTCGCTCTGGGAGAAGCAAGTTCCCATGTTGTGAGTAGCCCTGTGGAAAGACCTGAGTGCCAAGGAAATAATGTCTGTAACCAACAGTGAGCAAGGATATGAGCCTTGCCAACTGCCATGTGAGTGAGCCAGGACATAAATGTCCTGTGACCTGCCAACAAGCACATGAGGGAGCTTGGAAGCAGATCCTTCCCGGGTTGAACCTGCAAATGATTCAAGCTCTGGTCAACACCTTCACTGAAGCCTTCTGAGAGAAAAGCTGCAGAAGGATTCCTAACCCACAGAACCAGTGAGAGACTAGCGGGTTGCTTGAAGACACTAAGTATTAGGATAATTTGTTACACAGAAACAGCTAACTAGTTCAAGGAACTTTACAAAAATATGGCATACTAGATTTTTAGAGGCCTCACACCAAAAAAGATGCTGCATAAAATATTGATGACATATTTCTTAATGTATACATGAGATGCCAGGAAAATAAAGGAATCTCAGAGGTTAGAAATGACAAGAAGTGAAAACCCAGGAACTAATAAGCAAGTACTAGAGTCTGTTTTGCCCTCAAGATATCTGCCAGTCCCTGGTGACTTAGGTCCTCATTTTAATGGACTGACAGGACGGCAGCAAAGCTCAGAGCCTGAGCAGTGCGGGAGGTCTGACTGGAATCCCCTCACACGTATGTCATCAAAAGTCTGACTTGATCAGTAGGTGACCTAGAAAAAAATCTACCATGCAGAAGGAGAGAGCAGTGCTGTGTCCCTGGCTTGACCTTGGACAGAACAGAGAGAGGAGTAAAAAAGAAGGAAAGCCTCCCATTAAAATCCCTAACCTCAAACCCACACAACACAGAGGATTGAGGCTTGAATTTGTACTGTGTCATATAAAATTCTAAGCTAAAGTTTAGTTTAAAGTCTTTCCTGGTTGATAATTCTCCAAGGTGCCTAGCAGAAGCAAATGTAAATTCCCTCTGGAGGAACACACTATACAAATGTCTAAAAGAATTTCTGTGGATAAAAGACCCAAGGCATAGGAGCTCACCAACTTACTGAACACAGGAAGGAACTAAAGCCATGAGCAAGAGTCAGGAGAAACAACAAAGCACATTATTAGGTCTGTAAAAGCTGTAGATCATGGACTGATTGAACAGAGAATATAAAACCAGTGTGTTTTAAATGTTTATAGAAATAAATGAGCATGTTGAAAGAACGATGAAAAAACATTAGACTACTAAAACTGACCATATGTTTGAAAAACTAAACAGAACTTTGAGAAATGTAAATATAGCAATTTGCATTGAAAAGTCAATGGGAGGAAGAAGAAGACTGGACACAGGTAAAGAGGGAATCTGGAAAATACACGTGAGAATTACAGGGGATCTGGCACATGGAATCAGGGATATGAAACATGAAAGAGAGGCTAACAGACATAGAGGACAGAGGGAAAATATATGCAAATGTCAGCGGAGTCCGATGAGGAGAAAAGAGAAAGAATGCAGGAGAGATGACATGAAGAGGCAATAAATTAGAATTTTCCAGCAATGATCAGACAGACACCAGTTAGGAAATTCAAATAGGGTAAATAAAGTTATCCACACTTAGACATCAAAATAAACTTGCAGAGTACCAAAGAAAAGTTCCAGACTTAAGAAGTTGGGCAGCCAGAGAGAAAAAAACAAGTGAACAGTGATAGAACTATGATCAGACTGACAGCAGACTCCTCAAAAGCAACTGCTTTAGTTTCCTACCACTGCTCTAACGTATCACCATTAATGTGGTGCCTAAAATCCCCACACATCAATTTCCTTACAGTTCTGAAGGTCAGAAGTCCAAAATGAGTCCAAGGGGACTAAACTCGAGATGTCAGCAGGGGAGGTTCCCTCTATAGATTCCAGGGGATCTTACTGCTTTCTGGCTTCCAGAGCTGCCAACTTGTGGCTGCATCAGCCCAGCTTCTGCTCTGCTACCACACATCCTACTGTTGACTTTGACCCACCGGCCTATCTCTTATACGACCCTTGTGATTACACAGTGTTCATCTGAATAATCTAGGATCATCTTCCCATCTCAAGAACCTCAATTTAATCACATCTGTAAACTACCTTTTACAATGAAAGGTACCATATTCACAGGTTTCAGTAATTAGAACATGGACATTTTGGGGCACCATTATCCAGCCTCCCACAGCAAGAGCAGGAGGCAAAAACAGTGGCATAGTATCTTTGAAATGCTGAGACCTGAACTTCTACATCTGGTGAAATCATTACTTAGGAAATGAGATGAAATAAAGATATTTTCAGAGCAACTAAAACAGAAAGCATTTGTCCTTTAATTCACTAAAGGGATTTCTAAAGGATGAACTTGAGGAGAAAGAAAATGATCTCAAAAGAAAAATCTAAAACCCTGAAGAATGATGAGCAAAGAAGTCAATAAATACATGGGAGAATTTAGACACAGACTGAATAAGGAAAGCTAAAAAATAAACAAGATTCAGAATAATAAAGACTTACAAATAAAAATGTAACAAATATTTAAGAATTTTTTTAAATTTTATTTTGTTATGTTAGTAACCATACTGTACATTAGTTTTTGATGTAGTGTGCCATGATTCATTGCATATAACACCCAGTGCTCTATTCAATCATTTTATGCCAATAAATTAGAACGGTTAAATATAGAGATTTCTAGAAAAATATAAATTACCAAGATAGATCAGAAGAACTAGGAGATCTGAATGGTTCTATAAACATTAAAAAAAGTTGACCCAGTGTTTAAAAATCCTTCCACAAAGAAAATAGACTTAGATGGTTTTATAAGCAAATTCCACGTGCATTCAAAAATAGTTACAATATTACAGAAACTCTTTCAGATAATAGAAAATACTTTCCAACAAATTTAGGCTAGCTAATACAAACTTAATGCTAAAATCTGAGAAGCCTGGGCACCTGGGTGGCTCAGTCAGTTAAGCCAGGGTGCTGGGAGCAAGCAAGGAGTCCAATGCTGGGATAGAGTCCAGCACTGGGTTCCCTTGCTCAGCAGGAAGCCTGCTTCTCCTTCTCCCTCTCCCCTCCCCTCTGCTCGTGTATTCTCTCTCTCTCTCCCCCCCAAATAAATAAATAAATAAAATCCTTAAAATAAAATAAAATCTGAGAGGCCTAAAAAGATAAGGATGGCTAAGTTCACTCATCAACATATATGAAAATATCCTAATAAATATTAGCAAACTCCATCCCTAAGTATTACTTATTTAGATTTCTTCCACAAAAGCAAGACTGGTGCCACATTAGAAAATCTAATAGGGCAATCTGCCAAATTAACAGATTAAAGGGAAGAAATTACATGGCTATCTCAAAAGATGTAGGAACACTGATTAATTTTCACAATCAGGAAAAGAAGATAATTTTCTTAATCTTAAGAAAGGATATCTATAAAATCTAAATGGACATTATATCCAATGGTAAAATGTAAGACATGTTTTATGTAAAACCAGGAACAAGATGAGAATTTTCACCATCACCACTTCTATTCAAAATTACATTGAACATCCTAGCCACAAAAAGATGTAGAAGTTGTATGATTCAAAATAAAGACAACTCTTATTATTCATAGGTAATATAGCTGTTGACATAAAACACAAAAGTATCTACACACATTATTAAAATCAGTAAGAGAGCTGAGAAAGGTAATGAGATGTCCGAAGACACTATCAGGGAGGGAAAAGACAAGCCACATACTGGTGGAAGATATTTGTTAACACATTAACTGATGAAGAATTTGTGTCAAAATATGTAAAGAACTTCTACAAATCAATAAAAAAAAACTGACCCTACTGAAATTTGGTAAACAATATGAACAGAGATTTCAGAGAACAGGTCATATGAAAAGATGTTCAACTACATCAATATAAAGAAAATACAAAATAAAACCTTAATGCGTTGGCATCCCATACCAATAGATTAGCAAATATTTTGATCCTTAATGTAGACTAATAAATGTGATGAGGACTAGAGCAACAAAACTTTCATTCACTCTTGGGGTATAGTTATACATGGGTACGTGCACATTGGAAAATAACTCAGCACTACTTTATAGAGTTGAATGTATGCTTGTCAAATGACTCAAGAATTCCATTCTTAGGTATATACCCTAGAAAAATTCTTGCACATTGGGACCAAGAAACATGCACATAAATATTCAGAGCAGCGTTACATGTAACTGCAAAAAAATTTGAAACAAACTGTATGTGGTTATACAGAAGATTAGAAAAATGAGGCTGTATTCATACAGCGGGATACTAAAAAAGTTCAAATGAATGTGTTAAATAACGTTAGTCACCAACATAGTAGAGTCTCAGAAGTATAACGTTCAGTGAGAAACCCAAATCACAGAATACATACAGTATAGTGTTATTTATACAATGTTAAAAGATAGGAAAATGAAGCACTGTATTATTTAGGGATAGGTACATATGTAGAAAATTATAAAGTACAATGCTGAATAACAGAAGTCATCATATCTATTCTTGATATTCTTCTGACTTTTCAGTGTGAGTTATTATGTAATGTGCTTGCTACTCTTTCAGATGTGTAATGTTACATATGTGGTATTGGAGTTTCCTGGAGCATTTTTGTCATCACTGGTGTTCTTAAGAATGAATTAAGAACAAATGTTGACTTTTATCCAAACACTCTTCCATATCTATGTATGATCATTTATTTTTCTCCTTTACCCTACTAATGTGATGGGTTATATTAATAGATTTATGTTGAACCATTTTTATATTCTCCAATTACAGGATCACACTGTCATGTATTTATTCTTTCAACAAACTGATAGATTCTATTTGCTAGCATTTAATTTTGGAATTTTCTGCCTATGGTAATAGGTACAGCTGACATGTTGGGGTTTTTCTGTTGCCATTTTTTGACCTGTCTTTGGTTTCCAGGATATGTTCACATTGTAAAGTCAATTCGAAATTTTCTTTTTTCCTCTATTATGGAATCATTTATATAGAGAGAAATATTTATTCTTTTAAGGCCTGAAAGCTCCCAAATGTAACACCACCTGGACCTGAAGTCTTTTTCAAGCAATTCTCTGACAACTTTAAATATTTGTTTTCAAGGTAATTGTTCTCTTCAGATTCTTTTTCACTACACTTCACATTTTTCCACCTATCTCAATGGCTGGAAGTCAAGGAAAGGATGTGGTTTCTTCACCGCCCCCCGCCCCGACATGAAGGAGGGTATAAGCAGGCTCAGAGGCACAGGAAAGATAATTCATGGAGGCAAAATAGTCAAGCACTTATGTGCGGGCAGGCGTGTGCTGCATGTGGGTGTCCTGAAGATGGCCATTAGCTTAGTAGCAACCTAAAGACTCCAGGTTCTTGAAATACAAAGATCCTTAATATCCAGAGCATGGAATCATTTTAGGAAGGAACCAATATTAGGTCCATTTATGCATTTCAAACTCTTTTGCTACAACCCCCAAAAAGCAATATAATCCACATTACCATATAATTATACACACACACACACACACACACACACACACACACACACACACACCACTGAAATAAAAATTTCACAAAACAATACTTATCCTTTCTGCCCGTCACTCTGATCTACTCATTTTTAAAAAAAATATTGTATAAAGCTCACTAAATTGTTTTCATGACTTACTAAAGGATTGAAACTGGCAATTTGAAAAATACCACGTTAGGGGCTTGATGAAGGATCTGTCCAAGTGGTGATATGTGAGTGGTAGCAAAGTAGAGGAAAGAGTGAATAGAATGGGAGTAGTTTATTCACCAAACAGGAGAGGTCAAGTCAATCCAGCACATCAGATGAACTTTTAAATGTACAGGGGTCACAGACCATCTTTTCCTGAATTTGCTCATCTCATAGACTATCATTTGTTCCAGCCAAATTTCTTCTGAAATGGACTTTGTGGAATATAAAATACTATTTAAAATCAAAATAATCTTAATAACGGTATACTTAAGTTTCATTTAAGATTATGTCTTAATAGAACTTGGTCAATTCAAGGCTATATCTTTGCATACAGAGTTCCCAAATTTCGTAGCCTCTAAAATAAATCCAAAACATGTATTGAGCTAGCCTATATGCATAAATAATATGATACCGCCTCCGAAAGTGAAATTGGGGGAACTACACATTATCTGGGCCCACCTTAGAAATGTTGACACCTTTTCCGCTGCCTTGAAGGGATGTGGGTGGGTGAGAACTGACACCAGCATCATAATCCACAGGCGTCTTGTAATGAAATGAAAACAAGCAGTGAAATTGCCATTGTGGGAAAAATTTAATTACCAGGGAAGTCAGTTTCGCTTCAGAATGACTAGGATAAAAAATATATATATAATTTAAAATGCCAAACAAGAGGCACTCAAATAAACCAAGATATCCTATCTGTAGGAAAACACGTGAGGGCAGCTTGATGGGTTCCTCTATAGCTGCCGCTGAGTCAATAATCGATCCATGTAGATGTCAGGTGCAGCTTTCACTGAGCTTTATTTCCAACATAATTGTGGTTTGCAAAGCAGCAGAGAGTATCGTGCAGTTAACCAGTTTCGTCGAGAATGAAAACGTAGTTCAAGAGAAAGGCCAGAATGTGCAGGCCAATCCCAAGTGGGAGTTTCAAGAGAACATGGGGAGACAGCGTTGGCAAACTGCAGTATTATCTTTGCTAAGCTACGTGTACTCTGTTGACGGCCTCCCTCTCCCTCATGAGCCTCCTCTAGGAGAGTAGCTCCAGAGAGCCATGCACCACAGAAGAGCCAGAAGGAAGGTCAGACGGCTCCTGAGAGGGTTCAAGCAGCCCTCAGATTCACTGGAATCTGCCTCCTGGATCTGATTTCCTTTCACAGTGGATAGTACAGTTCCAGAAGCCCTCGGCCTCTGGGTGAGCCTGGGAGGGTTGGATTCCAGAGTGGCAACAAGAACACATGAGGAAAGACAGAGAGGGCAAGCCAATGGTCGGAAGTAAAAGAGCATCACCATGTGTCCGATCCTGGAGGGAAGGACAGAGATCCTGACAGGGGCCGAGGCAATGAGTCAGAAGGCAAGGAGGTCAGGATGGGAGCCGGAAAGCTGGGGGTGGGCAAGACGTGCTGGAAGTCAAGGCTGAGTGTGTGAAGATGGCAAGGGAGCTGGGTGCTCACACTATTGGGGCCGGACGCACAGCAGGGGCTGAGAGCTGTTTCGGACTCAGAGTTGGGCCTGACAATACTGTAATGTGGTCTCAGGCACCGAGTGGTCAGCCTGGGCTGAGGACGGGGAGAGCGGTGGAGAGGGAAGGCGAGGACACCTCGGTAAACCAGCTCTGCGGGCACCCTCAGCTGTCAGCCGTCATCTCAACACCTCACGAGAGCGTCTCTCACACCTGACTGTGCATGGGGGTCACCTGGGCACCTTGTTAAAATGCAGATTCTGATGGGTCGAGGCTGGGACAGGGTTCGACATTACGCTTCTCCATCAAGCTCCCAGGAGATACCCCTGCTCCTCGTGTGAGGAGCACACTCAGAGTAACAAGGTCCCATAGACGTTTTTTGTTTCATTTTTGTTTTGTTTTTAGACAGAGAGAGAGTGCGTGCGTGTGAGCTGGGGTGGAGGCAGAGGAGAAGGAGAAAGAGAGTAGACTCCCTGCTGAGCACAGAGCCCCAGGACGTGGGGCTGGCTGGATCCCATGACCCTGAGATCATGACCTGAGCTGGAATCAAGAGTCTGACGCTTAACCGACGGAGCCACCCAAGCACCCCAGTCCCTTATAAGTTTTTAAACTCCTCTGAGGTGCCCACTATTGCCCGTTGCTTAAATCCCAATGTTACGGTTTCTGTCCCCTTGCTGGTTCTCTTCAGGGGTCAGAAACAGAACAATTCCTTAGCTATAGTTGTAATTCCATTCCTTACAACACACGTACACACACCATATCCTCTCTATGTCACCATAATTAAATAAGGGACCGAATTCAAAACAGGACCGGGACATCTCGGTCTTCCTTACTGCATTTACCAAAGGCCTGGCTTGTAAGTATAGAGATCAGGACAGAATATAGCACTTGACGGAAGGGAAAGATGGGAAAAGATTAACATTTCTTCAGGGCCCACCACGGACCAGATACTTACTGTGCTAGGCGGTGCTCACCACGGCTAAAAGCTTGCTGAACTCCTATATTCCAAGCCCTAGACTGAGGACTCGTCTCACATTCCCTCAACTATTTCTCACAACAAACCCATGTGTTGTTACTTATTAAAACCCCCAGAGGCCCCTGCGTGGCTCAGCCGGTTAAGTGTACCACTGCTGACTGCAGCTCAGGTCATGATCCCAGGGTTATGAGATTGAACCCCATGCATCAGGCTCCACAATCAATGGGGAGTCCGCTTGGAATTCTCTCTTTCTCTCTCTGCCCCTCCCACCACCTTCTCTCTCTCTCCCTCTCTCGGGGAAAAAAAAAAAAAAAAAAAAAAAAAACCTTACAAAAGGGAAATCCAGGACTCTGAGGGGTTAAGCAGTTGCCTAAGGTGACATAAGTGTTCAAAATGGGCAAGACGTGATCCCACCCAGTGAATAATAATCCAGGGAAATATTGTTAGTCTTGTTTTTTTTATATGTAGGAGAAAACAATTCATAGGCGGCAAAACATGCTTTCAAAACTGCCCTAACCGAGAGGTTTAAACCCTTGCTGCAAATAGGCAGCACCGTGGGGCCTTTAAAAATAATAATTTCTCCACCCGAGCTTCACCCTCAACCAAGTAAGCCCCAATCCCTGGAGGCGGGGCCTAGGCACGGGCATTTTCTAAAAGTTCCCCAGGTGATATATTTTTAAAAAATTTTTTTAAATTTGACCATGAGTCTTCCAGGACAGCCAACTGTAAAAGGGGAAGGTGAGGCAGGTCAGTCCCTGTCATCATGAAGGAGGTGAAGCTCACATACCTGGAGAATGTGGTTTCACTGCACCCCGCTGCCAGGGCTCAAGCCGACTGCCATGTCTCCGTGGGGTCCAGCGGTAATGGAGGAACACTGCCTACAGGAAGTGGTCACTGAGCTGAACTCTGAAAGAATGAAAAGAATACAGCATGAAACAGATGACAAGGCCAGAGTTTGATGACCCCTGTTCACGGGTCCCTTTGTGCTGATGACTTTCCTGCAGAAGAAACTGGTGAACCCGGTCGTAAGAGTCAGGCCTCGTCAAGTTCAATGGTTTCTAGTTTCTCAGCACATCTCCTTCTCCGGGAGTGGCTGGGTTTTGCTAATAACAAATTGTTGGAAAAGTGTTTTCATTACCAAGGATTTACTTAATATGTTAGGGTACAGCTTCAAGACTCAGGAATGGTTTTGCTGGGCTTCCATCATTATGTCACTGTTTCATGGGAAGACCGTGAATTCCATTAGCATTGGACATGAACAGGTGTGAATGATACTTGTCCAGGCAACTGCTTGCAAATGGAAATTAGCTGGAGTATATGTTTAGTGTGAAGGGGTGTGTGTGTGTGTAGGTGTGGGCTGTAAAAAACAGCCCACCAGGGCAATGTTAATGGCCAAAGAAGTTGATGTAAACAAATCAACAGACTTATTGATGATTTAGTAGAAACGACCAGTTGCCCCGTCAGGGGGCATCCCCACTCTTCTTTATGGAGAAATGTCCATAGTATGAGAGGTAGATTGCAAGAAAGAGTTTAAAAATTATTTTTAATTCAAGAAATTAGTACAGACAAAATTTTTTTAAAAAGGATTAATACAATTTGCCTTATAAAATAGTTTCCCTATACCTATAGGAGAACACAGTATCTATCTTATCTACTGGTATGTACATGTATATCTTTACACATATTTTTCCTTAAATTGCTTTATCATGAGATTAGATGAACCACTGATATAATATCAGAAGTAGGAGGGGAGATATATCAGATATATCTACTCTTCACCCTTAACATCCAACCCTCAGGAAAGAGAGTCTCAGGATGTAAAGACCTGAGGAGCAGTGTGTTCGGTGTGAACGAGGGCAGCGGGGAGGCAGGTGAGGCTGGGAGGCTGGAGCAGTCAGCCACAGAAGGGTGGCGGGCAAAGGGCCAGGGCCTCGTGGCCACAGTAAGGACTTAGGTTTTTATTCACTGTGTTAAGAAATCACTCAAGGATTCTGTGCAAGGGAATGCTATGATCTGATTTCTATCTGGAAGGGATTTCTCTGGCTGCCCTGAGGAGACTGTGGAAGGTCAGAGGTAGAAGTAAAGGAAACAGGATGTTCTTGCAGGAAATCAGAGATGAGGGTGCCAGCTATTCAGGTGGTGAGAAATGACGGGACCGGTTTTTAAAGACCGAGCAGATTCAGGACTTGATGAAGGATGCAGTGATGGAGAAAAGTCAAGAATATGCGTTCAGGATGGATGGCATGTCACTCTTGAGATGTCTAGCACACATTCAAGTAGAAGAACTTTATAGGTTGCCAAATAGGTAAGTTTGGGGTTCAGAGGCAATGTCAAGGCTAGCGATATATGTTTCTGAGTCATCAGCATGCAGATGGTATTTAAAGTCAAGCAACTGGATAAGGCACCAAGGGAGAGAGCAGGAAAAAAAAAGAGGGCCAACCGTGGGGCAAACTGACCTTTAGAAATCTGGATTACGAGAAGCGTCCAACAAAGAGAACTGAAAAAGTGTAGCCTTCATACCATGAAAGAAAGGAGGGAAATCAGGAGTGTGGCAGATCAGCTTCCAAGCTTTCTTTTTAGAACAGCATAACTCTTTCAAAAACTATTGCTAAATCTGGGCGTCTGGGTGGCGCAATTAAGTGTCCAACTCTTGGTTTCGGCTCAGGCCCTGATGTCAGGGTCATGAGATTGAGCCCCATGTCGGGCGCTGTGCTCAGCAGCAGAGTCTGCTTAAGACTCTCTCTGCTCCTCCCCCATGCACTCTCTTCTCTCTAAAATAAGTAAGTCTTAAAACACACACACACACACACACACACAAACTATTGCTAAATCTAATCTTACAAGAAGCTAACAACAACAAAACATTTTAAACCCTGCTGTTTAAGAGAGGAGTGTTGGGGATGCTGGATGTGTACCTGTTGGTAAGAAATGCTTCCTGAACCCTGGGCTTTCTGACGGTCAACCATCCCCCCACTGGGATAATTAGAGGTTCCTAACCAAAGCTTCATGTCTGTCCATTTCTTACACTCCAGGGCCCAGCTGAGAGCAAGGGATTGAGGAATTACACTTCGGTAAACTCATTTGGGGTCAGAAGAGATAGGTGTGACTGGCAGGTACTACAGACTGAATGTTTGTTGTCGCCCCAAATCCATATATTGAACCCCTAATCGCCAATGTGATGGTACCTGGCGATGGGCCTTAGGAAGGTAATTAGATCATGAGGGTGAAGCCCCCATGCTGAGATTAGTGCCCTTATGAGAAGAGAGATGCTGCCATTCTCTCCATCCCATGAGGGCACAACCAACAGGAGGTTCCTCATCAGGATCCAAATCAGCCAGAATTCAATCCCAGGCTTCCTCGGCTACAGAACTGAGAGAAATCAATTTATGTTGTGTAAGCCACGCAGTCCATGGTATCATGTTATTAACAGCCCAAACTGACTGAGACAGCAGAGAATGGAAAAATACAAACAAACAAACAAAAACCCACCCCAAGAGCGGCCAGGGGCCTGTCAACAGTAGCACATGTGTACGGAGTGTGCAATGTGAGGTGAGGGAAGCAAACCCAGGCTTGGCTCTTTGAGCTCTGCTTCCGAACAACTCTTACAGGAAGAAGTCAGGCCAATGTGCTGCTGTGGGGACTAAACACATTTTGTCCACGAGTTGGGTATTTTCTCTTTCTTTTATGTTTTGTAATTTTTGTAATGTTTTACACTTTCTAATTCTTCTTGAACTTGGATCTTCATCTCAGGAGACCACAGAGTCTTATTTGCCCCGATAATCCATTGATTTCACTCTCAGACACAGTCTGCGCCTCAGTCTGGAACCTGTAGTTAATTACTTTTCAGACTCACTTCTACACACTGGGAAATTGACTTCGGTTCCCACCAAGCAAAATGTTTTCCTTCTTTTAAAACTATTCCGTGTCAGTGAAATTGCAATTTAAACAACTGCATTGTTAAGGTCCTAAGCTATAGTTCTTCCTTCTATTCATTTCCTCCTTATTTTAATGGGGATCTTCTTAGTGACATTCATGCATCTTTTATAAAAATTCACTCATTTAGCATTTATTTACTTAGCACCTACTAGGAACCGGGTACTGAGCTGGGCACTAGGGCACAGTAGGAAACAAGACAGACAAACATCTCTGCACTCAGGAAATCTGTGTTCTGCAGAGGCGGATGTGTAAGGGGGAAAGTCAAGTTAGAGAAAGCTTTTAATTATGATTAGCATAAATGAGGTAATAAAGGTAATGTGAAGAGAGTACCTGTGCAGACCATTTTCCACAGAATGATCTGGGACACACTCTGAAATGGTGATATTTGAACTGAGGGGCATGCCTGAGGCAACTATACAAGTGACTTGCAGAAGGGTCCGAGGCAGAAGGAACAAGTAGAATGTCTTGGAAAGGTAAGCGGCCTGACCCATCGAAGGAAAAGAAAGGAAGCCACTGCAGCTGAAGCTACAGAAGGAGCGACAGAGAGGGAGATGGTTAGAAAGGCTGACAGGGGGACAGATCTTACAAAACCATATAAAATCTAGAAAGGTCTATTTATTTCCTGGGGGATGAAAGTCAAATGCTTTCAAGGAGGATGGAGACTTGATCTAGTGTACATTTTTTTAAATTAAACTTTTGTATCTTGAGGCAATTATAGATTCCCAGGCAGTTGTGAAAAATAAAACAGATCCCATGTACCCTTTTCCCAGTTTCCCCCAATGGTAATACCTTGCAAAACTACAGTACAGTATAACCACCAAGATACTGAAAGTGATACAATCCACCAATCTTATTCAGATTTCTCACGTTGTATATGTACTTGTGTATTCAGTTCAATGACATTTTTAACAGACTCTATTTTTTTAGACCCGTTTCAGGTAAACAGAAAAAACAGAGCAGAAAGTACAGAATGTTCCCATGCGTCCCCTGAACCCACACACTCATACCTCTTCCACCATGAACCTCATGTACAATAGTGCTATATTTGTTACCATCCATGACACCACACTGAAACATCATCAAGTCCACGGTTCATATTAGGGTTCATTCTTGGTGTTTCATCTTCTATGGTCTTGACAAATGTATGAGGACACATCTCCATCATTATAGTATCATACAGAGTAGTGTCACTGCCCTAAACATTCTCTGTGCTCCGCCCATCACATCTCTTTCTTTCCAACCCAGGGCAACCTCTGATCCTTTTACTGTCTCCTTTTTGCCTTTTCCAGAATGTCATATAGTTAGAATCATACAGTAAGTATCTTTTTCCGATTGGCTTCTTTCACTATTGATATGCATTTAAATTTCATCCATGTCTTTTCATGGCTTGACAACTCACTTCTTTTTAGTGCTAAGTAATGTTCCATTGACTCTACATACCGCAGTTTATTTATCCATTCACCTACTGAAGAACATCTTGGTTGTTTCCACGTTTTGGCAATTGAATAAAGTGAATAACACTACCATAAAAATCTGAGTGTGGACACAATTTTCAACTCCTTTGGGGAAATGCAAAGGATTGCTGGATCATAAAAGTAAATCTAGTTTTGTAAAAAAAATTGGCAAGCTGTCTTCCACCGTGGCTGCATTCCACCACCAGAATGAGTTAAGAGTTTGTTGCTCCATATCCTTGCAAGCATTCAGTGTTGTCAGTGTTCTGGATTTCAACCATTTTAAGAGATGTGTAGTGGTATCTCGTTGCTTTTAATTTGCATTTCCCTGATGACATATGATGTGGAGCACCTTTTTCATATGCTTATTTGCCATCTGTGTATCTTCTTAGGTGGGGTGTCTGTTAAGGTGTTTAGACCATTTTTTAATCAGGTTGTTTGTTTTCTTATTATTGAGTTTTAAGAGTTCTTTGTACATTTTGGGCAACAGTCCTTTATCAGATATGTGTTCTGCAAATATTTTTTCCCAATCTGTGGCTTGTATTCTCAATAAGTCATCACCATAGCAAAGGTCATTTAGGTTTTCTCCGATATTAATCTTCCAGGAGTTTTATAGTTTTGAATTTTCAGTTTATGTCTGTGATCCATTTTGAGTTAAATTTTATGAAGGGTATAAGGTCTATATCTAGAATTATTATTATTTCTTACATGTGGATGTCCCATTGTTCCAACACCACTTGTTGAAAAAAACATCTTTCCTGTATTGTCTTTGCTCCTTTGTGAAAGATCAGTTGTTCATATTTATGTGGGTTTATTTGTGGGCTCTATTCTATTCCACTAACCTTCTGTCTCTTCTTTCACCAGCACCACACTGTCTTGACTACTGCAGCTTTATAACAAGTCTTAAAGTTGGGTAGTGTCAGTCCTTCCAATTCGTTCTTCTTCCATACTGTGTGGGCTAGTCTGGGTCTTTTGCCATTCCATATAAACTTTAAAATCAGTTTGTTAATATCCACAAAACAACCTGCTGGAATTTTGATGGAGATTGCATTGAATCTATAGATCAAGTTGAAAAGAACTGACATCTTGATAATATTTGTCTTCCTATGCATGGATATGGAATACGTCTCCACTGATTTAGTTTGTCTTTGATTTCTTTCATCAAGAGTTTTGTAGTTTTCCTCATATAGATCTTGTACATATTTTGATAGATTTACCCCTAAGTATTTTTTTTTTTTACTAACATAAATGGTACTGTGTTTTTAAACTCAAATACCACTTACTCATTGCTGGTGTATAGGAAAGCAATTGCCTTTTATATAGTAATCTTGTACTCTACAGCTTTGCTATATCATTTGTTATTTTTAAGTTTTTTCATCAGTTCTTTCAGATTTTTCTACAGAGTTATGTCATCTGTTAACAAAGACAGTTTTATTTCTCCATTCCCAATCGGTATGCCTTCCTTTCCCTTTTCTTGTCTTATTGTATTAGCAAGGATTTCCAGTACGATGTTGAAAAGGCATGGTGAGAAGGGACATCTTTGTCTTCCACCTGATTTTAGTGGGAATGCTTCAAGTTTCTCACCATTAAATATGATGCTGGCTGTAAAATTTTTGTAGATTATCTTTATCAAGTTTAAGATATTTTCCTCTATTTCTAGTTTACTGAGTTTTTATCATGAATGGGTATTGGATTTGTCAAATGCTTTTTTTTCTTTTTTTATTAACATATAATGTATTATCTGTTTCAGGGGTACAGGTCTTGATTCACAGTCTTACACAATTCACAGCGTTCACCATAGCACATACCCTCCCCAGTGTCCAACACCAGCCACCCATCCCTCCCATCTCCCTCCACTCCAGCAACCCTCTGTTTGTTTCCTGAGATTAAGAGTCTCTTATGGTTTGTCTCCCTCTCTGATTTCATCTTGTTTCATTTTTCCCCTCCCTTCCTCTATGATCCTTTGTCTTGTTTCTCAAATTCCTCATATCAGTGAGATCATATGATACTTGTCTTTCTCTGATTGACTTATTTCACTTAGCATAATACCTTCTAGTTCCATCCACGTCATTGCAAATGGCAAGATTTCATTTTTTGATGGCTGCATAATATTCCATTCCACATCTTCTTTACCCATTCATCTGTTGAATGCTTTTTCTGCAACTACTGATAGGATTATGCATTTTTCTTTTTTAGCCTGCTGATGTGATAGCTCACATGAACTGATTTTCAAATGTTGAATCAGCTTTGCATATCTGAGATAAATCCTATCTGCTTATGGTATAGAATTCTTTCTATACACTTCTGGATTTAATTTGTGATTTTTGTATCTATGTTTACAAAAGATACTGTTTGTAGTTTTCCTATAATGCCTTTGGTTTTGATATCAGAGTAATGCTGGCCTCATAGAATGAGCTAGGGATCATTCCTTCTGCTTCCATTCTTTGAAAGAGGTTGTAGAGAATTGGTATAATTTCTTCCTTAAATGTTAAATGAATTCACCAATGTACCTATCTTGGTCTGGTGTCTTCTGTTTGGGAAGATTATTAATTATTGATTTAATTTCTTTAATAGATAGAGGTCTATTTTTGTTCATTTTTATTTTTTATTTTTTTAAAGATTTTATTTGACAGAGAGACAGAGAGAGCACAAGTAGGCAGAGTGGCAGGCAGAGGCAGAGGGAGAAGCAGACTCCCCGCTGAGTGGGGAGCCTGACGCGGGACTCAATCCCAGGACCCTGGGATCATGACCTGAGCCGAAGGCAGATGCTTAATGACTGAGCCACCCAGGCGCCCTATTTTTGTTCATTTTTAAATAAGGTCGCTCATTTTCTTATTGTTGAGTTTCAAGAATTCTTTTGGAAATTTTAGAAAATAGTCTTTTACATTAGTCTTTTGAAAATATTTTCTCAGCCTGTGGTATGAGTTCTGTGGAATTTCACTGCAGGCTCATGTATGATCAGCTCTGTCAAGATACAGGACAGTTCCATTACCACAGGATCCTTTATAGTTGCCTTTTACAACCATACCCACCTCCCTCTTGTTCTCCTCCCCAGTCTCCTCCCATGGCAATCACTAATCTGTTCTCTATTTCTATAATTTTGCAATTTAAATAATGCTTTATAAATGAAATCATAAAACATATAATCTTTGAGGACTGGCTTGTTTCACTCAGTATAATTCTCTGGAGATTCATTCAGGTGTTTTGTGCATCAATAGTTCATTTCTTTTTATTGCTGAGTAGTATTACACAGTATGGATGTACCACACAGTTTGTTGAAACATTTACTCATTGAAGGACATCGGAGTTGCTTCCAGCCTTTGGCTATTGCAAATAATGCTGCTGTGAATATTCACATACAAGTGTTTGTGTGAGTCTAAGCATACATTTTTCTGGGATAAATGCAATTGCTGGTCACAGAGTAATAAATTTTTAGACTTAAAAGAAACTGACAAACTCTTTAGTAAAATGGCTATATCATTTTACATTCATACAGAAATGTATGAGTAATCCAGTTTCTCTAAATCCTTGTAGGAATCTGGTGTTGTCACTATTTTTAAATTTATTTTTATAGTTTGCAGTGATTACTCATTGTAGTTTTATTTTGCAGTCTCCTAACAGCTAATGATGTTGAATGTGTTTTCATGTGCTTGTTGGCCATCTATATATCCTCTTCAATGAAATATCTATTCGTATATTTGCTCATTTTCTAACTGGATTGTCTGGGGATTGTTTTAACTATTGAGTTTTGAAGGGTTCTTCATATAACCTAGATGCAGAACCTATGTCAGATATGCAATTTGTAAGTTTTTTCTCCTCCTTTATACCTTGTCTTTTAACCCCCTTATCTGAGTTGTTGATAGAACAAAAGGTTTTAATTTTGCTAAGTTCAAATTTATCAATTTGTTTTCATATTCACATCATATTCATTCATTTCATTTCATGCTGTATTTTTGGTGTTTAATAAGAATAGTTCATCTACTTTGCCAATCTCTGTCTTTTAATTACTGTATTTAGACCGTTTACATTTAAGGCAGTTATTCATATGTTAGAGCTTAAGTCTACCATTTTGTAAGTTTGTTTGTCTGTTTACTCTATTTCTTATCCCTGTGTTTCTATTTTCTTGTCTTCCTGTGGAATAACTTGAACAATTTTCAGAATTTTAACTTAATTTTTTTAAAAGATGTTACTTATTTGTGAGAGAGAGAGAGCACAAGCAGGGAGGAGTTGCAGGCAGAGGGAGAAGCACGCTCCCCACTAAGCAGAGAGCCCGACGTGGGACTTGATCCAAGGGCCCTGGGATCATGGCCTGAGCAGAAGGCAGACACTTAACCGACTGAGCCACCCAGGTGTCCCTTAACTTAATTCTTAATAGTATTTTTTAGTGTATCTCTTTGTATAGTTTTCTGAATTATTGTGATATCGTTTAAATTTTTTAAAGGGTCACAGGCTGCTGTTACTAGAATGGGTTTGAAAGTAAAAAAATTAATGAAGAAAAACAGGTGGAAATGCTGTTGAGGTTATTACACTAGTTTACAATGGTTACTTTAGTGTTGCCCCAGTTGGTACAGTCTCCAAAAAAGCACAGGCTTTTCTATCTGGGTGAGGTACTATTTCTCACCCCTTTCACCTAAACTTTTTCTCATCTTCTATTTTGTCACTTTCATCTAGAAGCCATTTATTCTTAAGATTGGATTCCTGTGTTGCCCCAGATAACCCCTAACACCTCCAATTATACAACTAACTACATGCATTTGTAATTGCTTATTTATTTGTCTATTCTTCCTATTACACTATGAACTCCATGAGAGAAGAAACATATCTTTTCCCTTCTCGGAATTAACCCCTCACAGAGTGTTTGGGACCTAGTAAGCCCTGAGAGCATATCTACTGACTGAATCAATAAATTTTGCGAAGTAGATGCAATGTCTTAAAAGGGCAAATTGTCTTCCAAAACATGGTCAGTTTATTCCCATAGATGTTATCAAAGTGCTTCAATATAGTATATGACCAATTTTAAAGATTACTTCAAAACCACACGGTTTAAGTTTGCTTTTACTATATTCCACTAGAGTTGGGTTATAAACAATAAAAGAAATATTGACTAGTAAGTTTATTATACATAAAAGCACTCAGTGTGCTAATGCAAGATTTTTTAAAAAAATGCTCTTTCTGGTCACTTCCGACTGGAAGAGAAACAGAATACTGTTGCAGAACTATTCCAGTGCATCAAATCATTATTTCAACTCACAGGGCACTATGGATTAATCACTTCAGCATCCAAAATGAGTTCTGGTTTTGATTTCCCTGAGGTTTCAAAGGTAACAAACCAAAACCTCCCATTTTTATGTTCTAAGGAAATATAGCTGAACCCACAACACTCATGTAACACCAAAAAGTGGCCCAAAAAGCTTCTGCTGCTGAAACCTTTATGTGCAGATCATAACCCAGAGGAAACATTTTCAGACAAGTGTGGATGAGGCCTTTCTGCCCTGAATTCACTTTTCAAATGGCTGACACACAGGATGACAGTGTGGCAAGGGAATCAGTATTCCAGGCTATGTTATTCTAAAAAGTATTGCATGACTGCTCCCCAAAGAAAACAAACCATGCAGCCAGCCTGCCTTTATCTTTCTGTCAAGTGCATAATTGTATTAAAATTCTTTACATATAGGACAATGGGATTTTCCCAGAGTAGAATGACCTGCTGCTTTATCAATAACCTGGCTTCTGTTTTTGTTAGGTAAAATCTTAGGGGATGTTGACTTCATCTGTAAAAATATGACAGGAAGGAACACTAGGGGTGAAAAATAAACAATGACCTTCTTGGATTTTCCAAGGAATGATTTTCACAAGAACCACAAGATGGCATTGTCTGCTATGGGACTGTGTTCTGACACTCAGCAAGAATTGACAGCAGAAAATGGAGAGACTGGTTTTACATTCCTCGTTTTATTTAGGAAATCTTGTACTTCCCTTCGTCAGCTTTGTTCACTGTGTGTCTGTGGTTGTGGTGAGTGCTGGGTTGTAGAGGAGGAGAAGGGGTGGGAAATGAGTCTTGGGCAGCCTCAAGAAGGGCACTGAAAAGCTATAATGAAATAAAGAGCAAAGAAATTTGGGTAAGAACATAAGAGCTCCTACCTGCCACAACACCAGATTCGAAGACTCAGCTTGTTTACAGATGAACACAGGGGAATTTAGACCAGATCCAGTTACTTTAGTTCAAGAGCCTCAGATATCTGTTTGCGTTACTCATATCTAAAAGACTATCTTTCCCTTTGGCATCCCTCCATATCTACCTACACGGCAACTCTAAAGTTAAACTTCTGTAGAGTGTGTAGGATGGAATACAATCTCGTCATGTTATCTCCAGTCCCTGAGCATGATGCCATTAATGTAAAGCAAAAAGAACAAATTTATGGCAAGTGCCTATGCTGAACCTTGAACTTTACAGAAGTTTCTCATTTTAAGCCCCATACAACTGCTTTTTGTAGGTATTTTCCTCCAATGAAGAAATTGAGGCTCAGAACAATTAAGAAACTAGAGCAAACTCATAAAGTGGTGTCCTATAATTTAGTCTCAAATTAATCCAACCCTATTGCCCATGAGCTTTCCATTATACCACACTGTTTTCAAACAGAAAGACCCTTTGCAACTAAGCAAACCTGAAACAAGTGTCAAAGTTCTGTCTTTAGCCTTAGTGTACCTATCCATAACCGGAAGGTTGGTCACAGGCCATAAGCACCCATATGGCAGACACTATGCCTGTCCCACACTGCTGTTCTTCAATGTTCTGGTTGAGATGGCTTGTTACTATCACACATAAAGGGATGGGATAGTTGTACTTGCTCCCTCAATGGACCAGAAATTCGACTGCATCTACCAGGTCAATTTTATATCATGCTTTATGAACCACTGTTCATGAGTTTTCTGTGCATCATGTGCAGTCTCAGTGCCATACAGGAGAGAGTTTGCACTTTGAGGACTTAGAACTTGTTGTAAAATGTATGGTTTTTGCAAAAATCTATCCGTTAAAGTGAGCAATCTTAGATATCAGACGTATGCCAGGAGCTAAAGGTTCAAAGATGCATAAGATGACATTCCTACAGAGCTTAGAGTCTAGTGAGGGAGACAGACACATAAAGAGATATAATTTCATCGTAATTTGGTAAGTGTTATAAAAGAAGTAGGAACTGGAAGCTAAATGAACACAGAGATGGGCATTTACTCCATCTTGAGGGTTCAGGGAAGGTTTTTGGAAGGATACGATATATTAGCTAGGCCTATAAGGATGATTTAGAGGCTACTGTTAAAATAGACTGAATCTTAATCTTTTCCTCCTACTCTTCACTAGAAACGCACTTAGTAGGGAAACCTTCACCAAGTCTTGGTTGAGTATCAAATGCTTATTTTGGGGTACATGCTGGTTATTCTTCATTCTATCCTCCAAATGATTTACACTATCTTCACTGAGAGGCTAACCTCCAGAGGCTGCATCATTTGACTCCATTACCCTTGGGCTTCAGTTGGATTTGGCCAACGTGGAAGCACCAGCTGAAGATTCCACGGAAGGAGACTGGAGTATTTATAACTCACACTGCTTTCAGATTTGTTGCAATTATGCTAGTCACACCATATCATCCTAGGACTAGAGCTTCTGTCCCTCTTCCTTAGCTGCAGCTCTCAACTCGGCTCTAGGCACACCATTTCCACCTTTGCCCTGTTGCTAGTGCCCAGGTGCCCCAACACCCATGCTAGTTCCCTCAACCCTTCCCACCTCTCTCTAAATTATTCTCTTATTAAAACAATTATTTACAGAGGGGGCGGAGCAAGATGGCGGAGGAGTAGGAGACCTAGATTTCGTCTGGTCTCAGGAAGTCAGCTGAATAGGGATCAAACCATTCTGAACACCTACGAACTCAACAGGAGATCAAAGAGGAGAGTAGCAACAACTCTCTGAACAGAGAAGAGACCACTTACTGGAAGGTAGGACGTGCGGAGAAGTGAATCCGAGGTGATATTCGGGAGGTTAGACGGCGGGGGAGGGGGCCTCCGTCGGCCGCTTCTGGCAAGTGCTAGAGCCGCGGAGCACAAAATCGGACCTTTTAGAAGTCGGCTCCGCGGAGGCACGTTGCTGCAGTGGCTAAGCGGGGGGTGGAATCCTCCCGGGACAGTGTGGTCTCAGGACCCTTGGGGTCACAGAGAGACCGGGGGAGCCTGAGTGCGGCAGAGCTCCCAGGTATCAGAGCAGGGAAGCCGGCTGCAGATACGGAGCAGAGTCGCGGGCTCTCAGCTCGGGGTGGCCATAAACTGTGATCCGCGGCACAGTCAGACCACTGCTCCTCCAGCAGGGACCCAACAAGCAGCAGATCCGGGGAGACTCCCCTTCCTTCCCGGGGAGGAGCGGTGCGGGAACGCACTGCAGGGATCTGCTGGGTTTGGAGACTCCGTGCGGGGTCGGGTGCCAGAGATAGCAACGCTCAGTCACAGGCCGGGTGAGCACGGAGTGCGGCCAGAGACCGGGGACACGGGAGTGACTGCTTTTCTCTGGGGGCACACTGAGGAGCGGGGCCCTGAGTTCTCGGCTCCTCTGAGTGGAGATTGGGAGGCCACCATTTCTGCCCTGGTCCTCCAAAGCTGTACCGAGAGCTTGCAGGGAACAAAAGCTCCTGAGAGCAAACCGGAGCAGCTTCCTTAGCCCGGACCGACAAGGGCGGGGCAATTCCGCCTCCGGCAAAGACATTTGGAAACCACAGCAACAGGCCCCTCCCCCAGAAGATCAACACAAACAGCCAGCAAGCCAAGACCAAGTTGATCGATCAAGGAGAATAGGAGAACTCCAGCGCTAGGGGAATACTGCACGTAGATTCATGGCTTTTTTTTTTTTTTTTTACCATGATTCATTATTTCATCAAAGTTAATTTTTGTTGACTGTTTTTTTTTATTTTTCTTTTTCCCTTTTTCAACCAACATCTTATAAATCCCTTTTTTAAAAAAAAAAAACATTTTTTATTTTTCATTTTTAGAGTCATATTTTATCCCTTCATAGTAGTTACCCTTATTTTTGGCATATATATATAAGTTGTTCTCTCTTTAAAATTTTGAGGTACAGTTTCTTCTAACAGATCAAAATATACCCTAAATCACTAGTATATGGCTTTGTTCTAGTCTCCTGCCTGATCACATTCTCTCACTTTTTCCTTTTTTTTTTCTTAAATCTTCTTTCTTTTTTCAAACAACTTATCTTACCAAGTCCTTTTATAAAATCTTTTATAATTTTCATCTTTACAGTCATCTTCCATCCCTTCATTGTATCAACCCTTATTTTGTACATATATGTCTTTCTTCCTTTAAAATTTTAGGAGGCACTTTTTTCTAACAGACCAAAATACGCCCAAAATCTAGTGTGTGGCACTGATCTATGCACTAGCCTGATCATATTTGATCATATTCTGCCTTTTTTGTATTGTTTTGTTTTTGTTTTTATCTTTTTTTTCTTTTTCTCTTTCTTTTTTCTTTCTTTCCCTTTCTTTTCCCCTGGTTTCAGGTCTTTTCTGATTTGTATACAGTATATTTGCTGGGGACGTTGTAAACCTGTTAGCATTTTGTTCTCTCATTCATCTATTCTCCTCTGGACAAAATGACAAGACGAAAAAATTCACCTTAGCAAAAAGAACAAGAGGTAGTACCGTCAGCCAGGGACCTACTCAATACGGACATTAGTACGATGTCGGACCTAGAGTTCAGAATTATGACTTTAAAGATACTAGCTGGGCTTGAAAAAAGCGTGGAAGTTATTAGAGAAACCCTTTCTGGAGAAATAAAAGAACTAAAATCTAACCAAATCGAAATCAAAAAGGCTATTGACGAGGTGCAATCAAAAATGGGGGCACTAAATGCTAGGATAAATGAGGCAGAAGAGAGAATCAGCGATATAGAAGACCAAATGATGGAAAATAAAGAGGCTGAGAAAAAGAGAGAGAAACAACTACAGGATCACGAGGGCAGAATTCGAGAGATAAGTGATACGATAAGACGAAACAACATTAGAATAATTGGGATCCCAGAAGAAGAAGAGAGAGAGAGAGGGGCAGAAGGTATATTGGAGCAAATTATAGCAGAGAACTTCCCTAATGTGAGGAAGGAAACAGGCATCAAAATCCAGGAGGCACAGAGAACCCCTCTCAAAATCAATAATAATAGGTCAACACCCCGACATCTAATAGTAAAACTTACGAGTCTCAGAGACAAAGAGAAAATCCTGAAAGCAGCTCGGGAGAAGAGATATATAACCTACAATGGTAGAAACATTAGATTGGCAACAGACCTATCCACAGAGACCTGGCAGGCCAGAAAGGACTGGCAAGATATCTTCAGAGCACTAAACGAGAAAAATATGCAGCCAAGAATACTATATCCAGCTAGGCTATCATTGAAAATAGAAGGAGAGATAAAAAGCTTCCAGAACAAACAAAAACTAAAGGAATTTGCAAACACGAAACCAGCCCTCCAAGAAATATTGAGAGGGGTCCTCTAAGCAAAGAGAGAACCTAAAAGCAGCAAGGAGCAGAAACGAACACAGACAACAGACAGTTAACAGTCACCTTACAGGTAATACAATGGCACTAAATTCATACCTTTCAATAGTTACCCTGAATGTAAATGGGCTAAATGCCCCAATCAAAAGACACAGGCTATCAGATTGGATTAAAAAACAAGACCCATCAATATGCTGTCTGCAAGAGACTCATTTTAGACCCAAAGGCACCCCCAGATTGAAAGTGAGGGGGTGGAAAACCATTTACCATGCTAATGGACACCAAAAGAAAGCTGGGGTGGCAATCCTTATATCAGACGAACTAGATTTTAAAACAAAGACTGTAATAAGAGATGAGGAAGGACACTATATCCTACTTAAAGGGTCTATCCAACAAGAAGATCTAACAATTGTAAATATCTATGCCCCGAACATGGGAGCAGCCAATTATATAAGGCAATTAATAACAAAAGCAAAGAAACACATTGACAACAATACAATAATAGTGGGGGACTTTAACACCCCTCTGACTGAAATGGACAGATCATCTAAGCAAAAGATCAACAAGGAAATAAAGACTTTAAATGACACACTGGACCAAATGGATTTCACAGACATATTCAGAACATTCCATCCCAAAGCAAAGGAATACACATTCTTCTCTAGTGCCCATGGAACATTCTCCAGAATTGATCACATCCTAGGTCACAAATCAGGTCTCAATCGGTACCAAAAGATTGGGATCATTCCCTGCATATTTTCAGACCACAATGCTTTGAAACTAGAACTCAACCACAAGAGGAAAGTCGGAAAGAACTCAAATACATGGAGGCTAAAGAGCATCCTACTAAAGAATGAATGGGTCAACCAAGAAATTAAAGAAGAATTAAAAAAATTCATGGAAACCAATGAAAATGAAAACACAACTGTTCAAAATCTTTGGGATACAGCAAAGGCAGTCCTGAGAGGAAAGTATATAGCAATACAAGCCTTTCTCAAGAAACAAGAAAGGTCTCAAATACACAACCTCACCCTACACCTAAAGGAGCTGGAGAAAGAACAGCAAAGAAAGCCTAAACCCAGCAGGAGAAGAGAAATCGTAAAGATCAGAGCAGAAATCAATGAACTAGAAACCAAAAGAACAGTAGAACAGATCAACGAAACTAGGAGCTGGTTCTTTGAAAGAATTAACAAGATTCATAAACCCCTGGCCAGACTGATCAAAAAGAAAAGAGAAATGACCCAAATCAACAAAATCATGAATGAAAGAGGAGAGATCACCACCAACACCAAAGAAATACAAACAATTATAAGAACATATTATGAGCAACTCTATGCCAGCAAATTAGATAACCTGGAAGAAATGGCTGCATTCCTAGAGATGTATCAACTACCAAAATTGAACCAGGAAGAAATAGAAAACCTGAACAGACCTACAACCACTAAGGAAATTGAAACAGTCATCAAAAATCTCCCAAGAAACAAAAGCCCAGGGCCAGATGGCTTCCCAGGGGAATTCTATCAGACATTTCAAGAAGAATTAATACCTATTCTCCTGAAACTGTTCCAAAAAATAGAAATGGAAGGGAAACTTCCAAACTCATTTTATGAGGCCAGCATTACCTTGATCCCAAAACCAGACAAAGATCCCATCAAAAAAGAGAATTACAGACCAATATCCTTGATGAACATGGATGCAAAAATTCTCACCAAAATACTAGCCAATAGGATCCAACAGTACATTAAAAGGATTATTCACCACGACCAAGTGGGATTTATCCCTGGGCTGCAAGGCTGGTTCAACATCCGCAAAACAATCAACGTGATACAATACATTAACAAAAGAAAGAACAAGAATCCTATGATCCTCTCAATAGATGCAGAAAAAGCATTTGACAAAGTACAGCATCCTTTCTTGATCAAAACTCTTCAGAGTATAGGGATAGAGGGGACATACCTCAATATCATAAAAGCCATCTATGAAAAACCTACAGCCAATATCATTCTCAATGGGGAAAGGCTGAGAGCTTTTCCCCTAAGGTCAGGAACGCGGCAGGGATGTCCACTCTCACCACTGCTATTCAACATAGTATTAGAAGTCCTAGCCACAGCAATCAGACAACAAAAAGAAATCAAAGGCATCCAAATCGGCAAAGAGGAAGTCAAACTCTCACTCTTTGCAGATGATATGATCCTGTATGTGGAAAACCCAAAAGACTCCACCCCAAAACTGCTAGAACTCATACAGGAATTCAGTAAAGTAGCAGGATATAAAATCAATGTACAGAAATCAGTGGCATTCCTATACACCAACAACAAGACAGAAGAGAGACAAGTCAAGGAGTCGATCCCATTTACAATTGCACCCAAAACCATTAGATACTTAGGAATAAATCTAACCAAAGAGGCAAAGGATCTGTACTCAGAAAACTATAAAATACTCATGAAAGAAATTGAAGAAGACACAAAGAAATGGAAAAACGTTCCATGCTCATGGATTGGGAGAATCAACATTGTGAAGATGTCCATGCTACCTAGAGCAATCTACACATTCAATGCAATCCCCATCAAAATACCATCCACTTTTTTCAAAGAAATGGAACAAATAATCCTAAAATTTGTATGGAACCAGAAGAGACCCAGAATAGCCAGAGGAATACTGAAAAAGAAAAGCAAAGCTGGCGGCATCACAATTCCGGACTTCCGGCTCTATTACAAAGCTGTCATCATCAAGACAGTATGGTACTGGCACAAAAACAGACACATAGATCAATGGAACAGAATCGAGAGCCCAGAAATGGACCCTCAACTCTATGGTCAACTTATCTTTGACAAAGCAGGAAAGAATGTCCAATGGAAAAGAGACAGTCTCTTCAACAAATCGTGTTGGGAAAATTGGACAGCCACATGCAGAAGAATGAAACTGGACCATTTCCTTACACCACACACAAAAATAGACTCCAAATGGTTGAAAGACCTAAACGTGAGACAGCAGTCCATCAAAATCCTAAAGGAGAACACAGGTAGCAACCTTTTCGACCTTAGCTGCAGCAACTTCTTCCTAGAAACATCGCCAAAGGCACGGGAAGCCAGGGCAAAAATGAACTATTGGGATTTCATCAAGATAAAAAGCTTTTGCACAGCAAAAGAAACAGTCCACAAAACCAAAAGACAACCAACAGAATGGGAGAAAATATTTGCAAATGACATATCAGATAAAGGGCTAGTATCCAAAATCTATAAAGAACTTATCAAACTCAACACCCAAAGAACAAATAATCCAATCAAGAAATGGGCAGAAGACATGAACAGACATTTCTCCAAAGAAGACATCCAAATGGCCAACAGGCACATGAAAAAGTGCTCAACATCGCTCGGCATCAGGGAAATCCAAATCAAAACCTCAATGAGATACCACCTCACACCCGTCAGAATGGCTAAAATGAACAAGTCAGGGAACGACAGATGTTGGCGGGGATGTGGAGAAAGGGGAACCCTCCTACACTGTTGGTGGGAATGCAAGCTGGTGTAACCCCTCTGGAAAACAGTATGGAGGTTCCTCAAACAGTTGAAATTAGAGCTACCGTTCGATCCAGCAATTGCACTACTGGGTATTTACCACAAAGATACAAATGTAGGGACCCGAAGGGGTACGTGTACCCCAATGTTTATAGCAGCAATGTCCACCATAGCCAAACTGTGGAAAGAGCCAAGATGCCCATCGACAGATGAATGGATAAAGAAGAGGTGGTATATATACACAATGGAATATTATGCAGCCATCAAAAGGAATGAGATCTTGCCATTTGCAATGATGTAGATGGAACTGGAGGGTGTGATGCTGAGTGAAATAAGTCAATCAGAGAAAGACATGTATCACATGACCTCACTGATATGAGGAATTCTTAATCTCAGGAAAGAAACTGAGTGTTACTGGAGTGGTTGGGGGTGGGAGGGATGGGGTGGCTGGGTGATAGACATTGGGGAGAGTATGTGCTACGGTGAGTGCTGTGAATTGTGCAAGACTGTTGAATCACAGTTCTGTACTTCTGAAACAAATAACGCAACATATTTTAAGAAAAAAGAAAAGAAGAAGATAACAGGAGAGGAAGAAAAGGGGAGTTTGTCAGAGGGGGAGACGAACCATGAGAGATGATGGACTCTGAAAAACAAACTGAGGGTTCTAGAGGGGAGGGGGGTAGGGGGATGGGTTAGCCTGGTGATGGGTATTGAGGAGGGCACGTTCTGCATGGAGCACTGGGTGTTATGAACAAACAATGAATCATGGAACACTGCACCAAAAAAAAAAAAAAAAAAATTATTTACAGATTCCCTTACAAAGGCACCACCTGTTTTCTGTGGGACCCTGACTGAGAATGTCAGAGAGAAAGAAGAGCTTTCTTGCAGCTATACCATCTAAAACATGTGGCCTTGAAGGTTCTGTGGAAGAGAAAAAGAGGCATGGAAGCAGTGCACTGCTTTTAATAATCTGGGCCTACAAGTAACAAAGTCACTTCTGTTCACGATCCATTACTCAGAACTAACTTCTGCCTAATGAACACAGGGGTTCATGGAGAGACTTGTGGAAGAGGTGACAGCTGAGCTTGGTCTCAAAGAATAAGACGAAATTATAGATGATAAAGGAAGGGGAGGGTGTTCCAGACAAAGAGAAGCACATGTTTAAAGGGAAAGCAGCAAGAACAGGTAGGAGTCTTCAGAGCAGTGTACATATTTTGACACAGTTGAACTCTAGGAGGTCATGAGAAGGTGGTAGGAAGTGTGGTAGGACAGGAAGGCAGTGGCCACGTGATGAAGGGCTTTGTTTGCCATTGTTAGGATCTGGGGGGCTACCCTAAAGTTTATGAGAAGACAAAATAGGGTTTCAAAGATGGAGGAAGTAACATGAGAAACATTAAATTTTAAAACAATTATTATCCTAGCATGAGGAGAACACATATCAGAAGGGAGTGAACCAGAAAGCAAAGGGTCTCTGGCTTCAATCTGGACACAGACAGGAAAGGCCAGAAGCAAGTCAGCCGCAATGGGGGCAAAGAGCATAAGGGACCCGAGACTTCAACAGCTCTACAACCTGGAGAGGAGGTGGGACAAGTGAACTTTGACCTTTAGGGCTTCTGAAAAGTGTCCCTTGATAAAGCATGATACATTCCCTCAGACAGCACGTAAGAATAAGAGGCAGATGGTGATGGGTATTAAGGAGGGCACGTACTGAATGGAGCACTGGGTGTTACACGCAAACAATGAATCATGGAACACTACATCAAAAACTAATGATGTAATGTATGGTGACTAACATAATGAAATAAATTTTTTTAAAAAAAGAGTAAGAGGCAGACGATCAAGGGGACAGTCTGAGATATGCTGAGGTTCAGTCTTCCGCAGGATCCACAGGAGGAGATGTTCAATAAATAACTGGAATTGGATCAAGACCTTGGCTGAAGATACAGAACTGGGAGTCAACAGAGGTGGTCACTGAAGCCTTGGGAATAACACAAGTAACCAGGAAGAACGGATAAGAAAGCTCAGGATGCACCTCGATGAGACCTAGCAGAGGGGACACCACTAAGTGATGAGCTCCAGAGGAGACATGGATAAATGGTGATCCAGGGGTGTGAAGGCAATGCTCAGAAATGAAACGTGGGTCGGAATAAGGGGAGCATGAGGGTGACAGAGAAGGAAATCCCATCAAACAATGAGTCTGTGAGTGGAAGAGAGGGATAAACAATGAACTACACATTGCAGAGAGGTCATCAAAAGTCAGAGAGATGGGGTAACTAAGGCAGCAGCTCTGAGAATTCTGAATCAGTAGATTAGAGAAAGCTGAGTGTACAGCTGTAAAAATATCTTGGCTAATATGCCCAAATACAAGTCAGTGGGTCAGTGTCCTTCCTTCCCAATGATTACCACACAGACAGCTGTCCATACATTTCTCTATGGACTGATGGTACACTGTATAAAGCAAATTTGGAAACTGCTAATTTGATAAATTTGGGAATTGCTTAGGCAGCAAATCTAAAAATCTCTAATATTTTTTAATTGAGGACTTAAGATCTACTAGGCACAGCCATAGTGCTTTATGTTTGCTCCCTCATTTAATTCTGTGAAGAGAATATTATTATTCCTATTAACAGACACAGAGGAATCAAGGGTTCAGATAGATACTATGGTGCACCTAAAATTGAACAGCTGGCAAAGGACAAAGTCAAAGGCAATAGCCAAGTCTTCAAATTACCAAAGCTTCGGCCACCAGCCATCCTGTCTCAAAGTGGTCAAAGAGGAAATGCCCCCAGGCAATCAGCTCTCTTAAGACAGACAAGCAAGCAAATTTGTAAATCAGGGAGTCTTGAAACCTTAAAACTATTATCTAGGATTGTCTCACACCCTCTACATTGAGCATTAATGCTCAATATACATAAATGTGAAATGCTTCGTGGTTCCTCCTTCCATCATTCTCTTTTAAATAACATGAAGATTCATTATTAAGCAGCATCTCACTCCAAACCTGGGTCCCTACTGGACTTATGCTGTGTCACAAGGGGTAGAGAGACCACAAAACTAGGTACCTACCTCAGTACTACCTAGAAAAAGCCTTCCCCACTATGCAAGCTTCCCCTCATCTCCAGCTCTCCAGCTCACACATCTGTGGTAACTAGGGGAACAGGAAAGTGTAGTGAAAGGATTTAGAGTGTTCAGGAAAAATCAATCAAACACAGTGACAAGCAAAACCCCTTTTGAAGGAAAACTAGTAATAAATAAATAAATAAATAAATAAATAAATAAATAAATAAAAAGGAAAACTAGTAGTGTCAACATACATAACATACCACTACATAGTTAATTATGTAATTAATATGATAATAATATAATAATTAAAAAGTATCTGTGACTGCTGATGGAAGTGACAGACATTTGAGGGACAGGAAGGGCAGGGCCATGACGGCATGTTAATTTGCTCCTCGGGCAGAGAAAGACCAAATATTACCTTGTTTTGTCTTTGACAAAGAAATGCACATTCAATGATATGTTTTATAAATGTGAAATCCATCTCTAAGAAAGTGAGAATCAGAGTATTTTGTATCTTGATCATCACTGTAAAATATTAAAACACATGATAGAACATAATCAAACACATATTCAAACAATCAATCAAACGTGATAGAACAAAACAAACTACGAAAAACATACACAAAAGATGAGACTACCAAAATCAGAAGATGTAAAATAAGGTATAAAATATAAATTAAACATTATTTGCTTAAATATCCTTACTAAAACACAAAAGCAGTGAATATAAAATGGTTGTAGTTCTTTATCAAAAAGTAAATAGTCCCAAACCAAAAATGTATCATATATGGAAAACATATACAACAAAATGATGCTAAAAATTTATGATTAAAAAAAGGAGGAGCAAAGATCCATCAGGAAAATGCAAAGTTACAAAAAAGGAAAATGGATATTATTAATATCGTGGAAGGTAGAATTTGAGAAAATATCATATGACATAAATGAGGCCATTTTGAATCATCAATACGTATAATGAAATTATGTTACACACCAACTTTAAATAATGGATCAGATCCTTCATAAACGGGAAAAACTGAGTGAAACACACGGAGAAACTGACAGGAACCCAGATGCATGGGAGATTAAACAAAGCACCGTTTGTCTGTGTAGTAAGTAAAGATCATCAGTACTCCTGAACGCTATACCTACTGCTTAGGTGCTTCTACCTCCTCACCTTCTGCTCCATAGACACGACGTCAGCCCTAGCTCCCCCACATTCCTCTGTGTGAAGCACAACAAACCTGAAGATTTACGAGGCCCAAACAGAAACTATCAATGAGAGAAGCTGCCAAGTAGAGAAAGGCCCATGCAAAGGGCACAGGCAGTACCCGGTCCAGACAGTTTCCACCAAGGAAGGAGAACAGGGCTGTGTTGCAAGGAAGCCAGAAACTCGGACTTGTAGGTGGCCTCTCAATTTTTCAATGTTAGTTCGCTTCATTACCAACAAAACAAAGTAAGACTCCACTTTGTGATGAATCTAGCCCATAAAACTCCAGTCCAGTTCACAATGTCCATTCTAGGCTGTATCTCTAATTACGGAACTTTTTGGTCTTTGACTTTTGATATATACACAGCAAACTCCCTGGAATATAATTGTTAATCAAAACACTTGGTGAATGAATGACTGCATGAGTGAACTGAATTGTATTGTACCTGCTTCCAAGTAGTTTTGGTCTAGTTTGGAAGAAAAATAATCACTGATGAAAAGACAGTATGGTAAATGCTACAGAAAGGCCATACCAAGGAGTCAATGGAAGCCAGAGGAAGGGTCCTTAAGTCAACTCTAGATTCTCCTTCCCAGAATATTTTTCTAAAAATCTCTCTCAAGAGAGGAGTGAATACATAAAAGAGGAGGTTTATTCATTACAGTAACCCATAACGAAGTGAGGTTGAGTGAGTTTCATTTACAAGTAGCAACATGAACAAATATCAAAAAGTAGTATCAGGTGAAAGAAACAAAGTCACAGATTCCTAGAGAAAAATACCAATTATATAAAATTTTAAGGTACACAATCACTACATATGTATTTTTTTTCTTTTTTTGAAGAATATATTCACATGTTCCTGAAGTTAAAAAAGAAATGTACTGAAATGATATATGCCAACCTCAGGGCAGTATTTACTCCTGGGGAGGAGGAAGGGAATGGGGGTTGGGGGAGGGCTGGGCTTTAATTATATTTGCAATATTCTATTTCTTACGAAGATATGAAGCAAATATATGGATATATGTTGATAGTCATTAAATTTGTGGGGTAGGTTCACTGGTGTCTTCATATTGAATATTGTTCTCTGTACAGTGTGTTTAAAACATTTCATAATTAAGAATAATAATTATGATGCCCATATTGGGAGAAGGAAGTTTGGAGTTAATTCTGAGAACGTGGCAATTATATTTTCAGGGTTAAGATGCAAACAATGCAATGAAATGCTAAGCTTCGCTGTGTAGCTCTGACACACTTGATGTTTCCTACTCAGATTGTTACATGGACATTGCAGTTGGTCTCGACCTTCCCCAAGCCCAGTTTTTGTCTATCCCCAGCTCCCCTGGCCCACGGACTTGGCCACTGGTCACACTAGACCTCAGGGAGCCAACTCCCAAGTCTAGACATGGCCACTGGAAAACACACAAGAAAACACAGCAAGAAAAATAAAGAACATTGGTTCCCTCACAAAAAAACACAGAGCACACTCAAGGAAAGAAAGAGGGTAATCTTATAAAATTCGAGGTCCAAGAAAAACCGTAAGAATTATGAGGTACACCTCCAGTTTTACAACAGAGGAAATCCTCAAGGAAAAGAAGGACATTCCTCAATCACAAAGGCTAATTAATAGTACGGCCTGGGGGTGCCTGGGTACCTGCTCAGTTAGTTAAGCATCTGCCTTCAGCACAGGTCATGAGCCCAGGGTCCTGGAATCCAGCCCCGTGTCGGGCTCCTTGCTCCAAGGGGAGTCTGCTTCTCCCTCTCCCTCTGCCCCTCCCCCTGCTCGTCCTCGCTCACTCTCTCAAATAAATAAAATCTTAAAAATAAAAAACAGTAAGGCCTGGGCACAGGCGAGGAACCAGGGTCCCACTCCGGGAATCCTCTTACTATTGCACCCAGCAATCTAGCAGAATTCTGGAGACAGAAGGGACCCTGAAGCTCTCAAATTCCATGTCCATTATACTGCAAGCACAAGGACCAAGACTTCCAACAATCCTCTCATCGAAGCATTTAAAAGTTGTCAAGTCAAGGAGGCGGAGCAAGATGGCAGAGGAGTAGGAGACCTGGATTTCGTCTGGTCTCAGGAATTCAGCTGGATAGGGATCAAACCATTCTGAACACCTACGAACTCAACAGGAGATCGAAGAGAAGAATCACAACAAATCTCTGAACAGAAAAGCGACGACTCTCTGGAAGGTAGGACGTGCGGAGAAGTGAATCCGAGGCGATATTCGGGAGGATAGACAGCGGGGGAGGGGGCCTCCGTCGGCCGCTTCTGGCAAGTGCTAGAGCCGCGGAGCACAAAATCGGACCTTTTAGAAGCTGGCTCCGCGGAGGGACGTCGCTGCAGTGGCTAAGCGGGGGGTGGAACCCTCGCGGGACAGTGTGGTCTCAGGACCCTTGGGGTCACAGAAAGACCGGGGGTGCCTGAGTGCGGCAGAGCTCCCAGGGATCGGAGCGGGGAAGCCGGCTGCAGAGACGGAGCCGAGGCGCGGGCTCTCAGCTCGGGGTTCCCATAAACTGTGATCCGCGGCCCAGTCGGGCCACTGCTCCTCCAGCAGGGACCCAACAAGCGGCAGAGCCGGGGAGACTCCCCTTCCTCCCCCGGGAGGAGCGGCGCGGGAGCGCACCGCAGGGATCTGCTGGGTTTGGAGACTCCACACGGGGTCGGGTGCCAGACATAGAAACGCTCGGTCACAGGCCGGGTGAGCACGGAGTGCGGCCGGAGACCGGGGACACGGGAGTGACTGCTTTTCTCTGGGGGCGCACTGAGGAGCGGGGCCCCAAGTTCTCAGCTCCTCCGGGCGGAGACTGGGAGGCCACCATTTTCACCCTGGTCCTCCAAAGCTGTGCCGAGAGCTTGCAGGGAACAAAAGCTCCTGAGACCAAATCCGAGCAGCTTGCTTAGCCCCGAGGGACAAGGGCAGGACGATTCCGCCTCCGGCAAAGACATTTGGGAACCACGGCAGCAGGCCCCTCCCCCAGAAGATCAGCACGAACAGCCAGCAAGCCAAGACCAAGTTTACCGATCAAGGAGAACGGGAGAACTCCAGCCCTAGGGGAATACTGCACATAGAATTCATAGCTTTTTTTTACCATGATTCATTAGTTTTTAAAAGTTAATTGTTTAACTCTTTTTTTTTTTGAATTTTTCTTTTTCCCTTTTTCAACCAACATCTTATCAATCCCTTTTTTAAAAAAGCATTTTTTAGTTTTCATTTTTAGAGTCATATTTTATCCCTTCATAGTAGTTACCCTTATTTTTGGCATATATATATATATATATATATATATATATATATATATATGTATAAGTTGTTCTCTCTTTAAAATTTTGAGATACAGTTTCTTCTAACACATCAAAAATACCCTAAATCACTAGTGTATGGCTTTGTTCTAGTCTCCTGCCTGATCACATTCTCTCCCTTTTCCTTTTTTCTCTTCTTTTTCTTTAAATCTTCTTTTTTCAAACAACTTCTTATCTTATCAATTCCTTTTATAAAATCTTTTATAATTTTCATCTTTACAGTCATCTTCCATCCCTTCATTGTATCAACCGTTATTTTATACATATATAATAGTCTTTCTCCCTTTACAATTTTAGGAGGCACTTTCTTCTAACAGACCAAAATACACCCAAAATCTAGTGTGTGACACTGATCTATGCACCAGCCTGATCATATTTGATCATATTCTGGTTTTTATTGTTTTGTTCTGTATTTGTTTGTTTTATCTTTTTCTTTTTTCTTTTCCCCTCTTTCTTTTTTCTTTCTTTCCCTTTCTTTTCCCCTGGTTTCAGGTCTTTTCTAATTTATATAGAGTATATTTGCTGGGGACGTTGTTAACCTGTTAGCATTTTGTTCTCTCATTCATCTATTCTCCTCTGGACAAAATGACAAGACAAAAAAAAAAAATAACCTCAGCAAAAAGAACAAGAGGTAGTACCGTCTGCCAGGGACCTAGTCAATATGGACATTAGTACGATGTCAGACCTAGAGTTCAGAGTCATGACTTTAAAGATACTAGCTGGGCTAGAAAAAAACGTAGAGGTTATTACAGAAACCCTTTCTGGAGAAATAAAAGAACTGAAATCTAACCAAGTTGAAATCAAAAAGGCTATTAATGAGGTGCAATCAAAAATGGGGGCACTAACTGCCAGGATAAATGAGGAAGAAGAGAGAATCAGGGATATAGAAGACCAAATTATGGAAAGTAAAGAGGCTGAGAAAAAAAGAGAGAAACAACTACAGGATCACGAGGGCAGAATTCGAGAGATAAGCGACACAATAAGACGAAACAACATTTGAATAATTGGGATCCCAGAAGAAGAAGAAAGAGAAAGAGGGGCAGAAGGTATATTGTAGCAAATTATAGCAGAGAACTTCCCTAATGTGGGGAAGGAAACAGGCATCAAAATCCAGGAGGCACAGAGAACCCCTCTCAAAATCAATAAAAATAGGTCAACACGGGCGCCTGGGTGGCTCAGATGGTTAAGCGTCTGCCTTCGGCTCAGGTCATGATCCCAGAGTCCTGGGATCGAGCCCCACATCGGGCTCCCTGTTTCTCGGGAGCTTGCTTCTCCCTCTGCCTCTCTCTCTCTGTCTCTCATGAATAAATAAATAAAATCTTAAAAAAAAAAAAAATAGGTCAACACCCCGACATCTAACAGTAAAACTTACAAGTCTCAGAGACAAAGAGAAAATCCTGAAAGCAGCTCGGGAGAAGAGATATGTAACCTACAATGGTAGAAACATTAGATTGGCAACAGACCTATCCACAGAGACCTGGCAGGCCAGAAAGGACTGGCATGATATCTTCAGAGCACTAAGCGAGAAAAATATGCAGCCAAGAATACTATATCCAGCTAGGCTCTCATTGAAAATAGAAGGAGAGATAAAAAGCTTCCAGGACAAACAAAAATTAAAGGATTTTGCAAACACAAAACCAGCCCTACAAGAAATATTGAAAGGGGTCCTCTAAGCAAAGAGAGAGCCTAAAAGCAGCATACACCAGAAAGGAACACAGACAATATACAGTAACAGTCACCTTACAGGCAATACAATGGCACTAAATTCATATCTTTCAATAGTTACCCTGAATGTAAATGGGCTAAATGCCCCAATCAAAAGACACAGCCTATCAGATTGGATTAAAAAACAAGACCCATCGATATGCTGTCTGCAAGAGACTCATTTTAGACCCAAAGACACCCCCACATTGAAAGTGAGGGGGGGAAACCATTTACCATGCTAATGGACACTAAAAGAAAGCTGGGGTGGCAATCCTTATATCAGACAAATTAGATTTTAAACCAAAGACTGTAATAAGAGATAAGGAAGGACACTCTATCCTACTTAAAGGGCCTATCCAACAGGAAGATCTAACAATTGTAAATATCTATGCCCCTAATGTGGGAGCAGCCAATTATATAAGGCAATTAATAACAAAAGCAAAGAAACATATTGACAATAATACAATAATAGTGGGGGACTTTAACACCCCCCTGACTGAAATGGACAGATCATCTAAGCAAAAGATCAACAAGGAAATAAAGACTTTAAATGACACACTGGACCAAATGGACTTCACAGACATATTCAGAACATTCCATCCCAAAGCAATGGAATACACATTCTTCTCTAGTGCCCATGGAACATTCTCCAGAATTGATCACATCCTAGGTCACAAATCAGGTCTCAACCAGTACCAAAAGATTGAGATCATTCCCTGCATATTTTCAGACCACAATGCTTTGAAACTAGAACTCAATCAAAGAGGAAAGTCGGAAAGAACTCAAATACATGGAGGCTAAGGAGCATCCTACTAAAGAATGAATGGCTCAACTGGGAAATTAAAGAAGAATTAAAAAAATTCATGAAAACCAATGAAAATGAAAACACAACTGTTCAAAATCTTTGGCATACAGCAAAGGCAGTCCTGAGAGGAAAGTATATAGCAATACAAGCCTTTCTCAAGAAACAAGAAAGGTCTCAAATACACAACCTAACCCTACACCTAAAGGAGCTGGAGAAAGAACAGCAAAGAAAGCCTAAACCCAGAAGGAGAAGAGAAATAATCAAGATCAGAGCAGAAATCAATGAACTAGAAACCAAAAGAACAGTAGAACAGATCAACGAAACTAGGAGCTGGTTCTTTGAAAGAATTAACAAGATTCATAAACCCCTGGCCAGACTTATCCAAAAGCAAAGAGAAATGACCCAAATCCACAAAATCATGAATGAAAGAGGAGAGATCACAACCAACACCAAAGAAATACAAACATAAGAACATACTATGAGCAACTCTATGCCAGCAGATTAGATAACCTGGAAGAAATGGATGCATTCCTAGAGATGTATCAACTACCAAAATTGAACCAGGAAGAAATAGAAAACCTGAACAGACCTACAACCACTAAGGAAATTGAAGCAGTCATCAAAAATCTCCCAACAAACAAAAGCCCAGGGCCAGATGGCTTCCCAGGGGAATTCTACCACACATTTAAAGAAGAATTAATACCTATTCTCTTGAAACTGTTCCAAAAACTAGAAATGGAAGGAAAACTTCCAAACTCATTTTATGAGGCCAGCATTACCTTGATCCCCAAACCAGACAAAGACCCCATCAAAAAGGAGAATTACAGACCAATATCCTTGATGAACATGGATGCAAAAATTCTCACCAAAATACTGGCCAATAGGATCCAACAGTACATTAAAAGGACTATTCACCACGACCAAGTGGGATTTATCCCTGGGCTGCAAGGTGGGTTCAACATCCACAAATCAGTCAACGTGATACAATACATTAACAAAAGAAAGAACAAGAATCCTATGATCCTCTCAATAGATGCAGAAAAAGCATTTGACAAAGTACAGCATCCTTTCTTGATCAAAACTCTTCAGAGTATAGGGATAGAGGGTCCATACCTCAATATCATAAAAGCCATCTATGAAAAACCTACAGCAAATATCATTCTCAATGGGGAAAAGCTGAGAGCTTTCCCCCTAAGGTCAGGAACGCGGCAGGGATGTGCACTATCACCACTGCTATTCAACATAGTATTAGAAGTCCCAGCCACAGCAATCAGACAACAAAAAGAAATCAAAGGCATCCAAATCGGCAAAGAGGAAGTCAAACTCTCACTCTTTGCAGATGATATGATCCTGTATGTGGAAAACCCAAAAGACTCCACCCCAAAACTGCTAGAACTCATACAGGAATTCAGTAAAGCGGCAGGATATAAAATCAATGCACAGAAATCAGTGGCATTCCTATACACCAACAAGACAGAAGAGAGACAAATCAAGGAGTTGATCCCATTTACAATTGCACCCAAAACCATAAGATACCAAAAACTAGATTTTTTCTCCCTTTACAATTTTAACCAAAGAGGCAAAGGATCTGTACTCAGGAAACTATAAAATACTTTATTTAACCAAAGAGGCAAAGGATCTGTACTCAGGAAACTATAAAATACTCATGAAAGAAATTGAAGAAGACACAAAGAAATGGAAAAACCTTCCATGCTCATGGATTGGAAGAACAAACATTGTGAAGATGTCAATGCTACCTAGAGCAATCTACACATTCAATGTAATTCCCATCAAAATACCATCCACTTTTTTCAAAGAAATGGGAAAAATAATCCTAAAATTTGTATGGAACCAGAGGAGACCCCGAATAGCCAGAGGAATATTGAAAAAGAAAAGCAAAGCTGGTGGCATCACAATTCCGGACTTCCAGCTCTATTAAAAGCTGTCATCATCAAGACAGTACGGTACTGGCACAGAAACAGACACGTCAATCAATGGAACAGAATCAAGAGCCCAGAAATGGACCCTCAACTCTATGGTCAACTAATCTTTGACAAAGCAGGAAAGGATGTCCCATGGAAAAAAGACAAATGGTGTTTTTCAACAAAAAGGATGTCCCATGGAAAAAAGACAAATGGTGTTCTTCAGCAAATGGTGTTGGGAAAATTGGACAGCCACATGCAGAAGAATGAAACTGGACCATTTCCTTACACCACACACAAAAATAGACTCCAAATGGTTGAAAGACCTAAACGTGAGACTGGAGTCCATCAAAATCCTAAAGGATAACACAGGTAGCAACCTCTTTGACCTCAGCCGCAGAAACTTCTTCCTAGAAACATTGCCAAAGGCAAGGGAAGCCAGGGCAAAAATGAACTATTGGGATTTCATCAAGATAAAAAGCTTTTGCACAGCAAAAGAAATAGTCCACAAAACCAAAAGACAACCGACAGAATGGGAGAAGATATTTGCCAATGACATATCAGATAAAGGGCTAGTATCCAAAATCTATAAAGAACTTATCAAACTCAACACCCAAAGAACAAATCATCCAATCAAGAAATGGGCAGAAGACATGAACAGACATTTTTCCAAAGAAGACATCCAAAGGGCCAACAGACACATGAAAAAGTGCTCAACATTGCTCGGCATCAGGGAAATCCAAATCTAAACCTCAATGAGATTCCACCTCACACCAGTCAGAATGGCTAAAATTAACAAGTCAGGAAACGACAGTTGTTGGCGGGGATGCCGAGAAAGGGGAACCGTCCTACACTTTTGGTGGGAATGCAAGCTGGTGCAACCACTCTCGAAAACAGTGTGGAGGTTCCTCAAACAGTTGAAAATAGAGCTACCATCCGATCCAGCAATTGCACTACTGTGTATTAACCCCAAAGATACAAATGTAGGGATCCGAAGGGGTACGTGCACCCCGATGTTTAGAGCAGCAATGTCCACAATAGCCAAACTGTGGAAAGAGCCAAGATGTCCATCGACAGATGAATGGATAAAGGAGATGTGGTATATATACACAATGGAATATTATGCAGCCATAAAAAGGAATGAGATCTTGCCATTTGCAATGATGTAGATGGAACTGGAGGGTGTGATGCTGAGTGAAATAAGTCAATCAGAGAAAGACATGTATCATATGACCTCAGTGATATGAGGAATTCTTAATCTCAGGAAACAAACTGAGGGTTGCTGGAGTGGTGGGGGGTGGGAGGGATGGGGTGGCTGGGTGATAGACATTGGGGAGGGTATGTGCTATGGTGAGAGCTGTGAATTGTGCAGGACTGTTGAATCACAGATCTGTACTTCTGAAACAAATAATGCAATATATGTTAAGAAAAAAAAGAAGAAGAAGATAGCAGGAGGGGAAGAATGAAGAGGAGTAAGTCGGAGGGGGAGACGAACCATGAGAGACGATGGACTCTGAAAAACAAACTGAGGGTTCTAGAGGGGAGGGTGCTGGGGGAATGGGTTAGCCTGGTGATGGGTATTAAAGTGGGCACATTCTGCGTGGAGCACTGGGTGTTATGCACAAACAATGAATCATGGAACACTACATCAAAAACTAATGATGTAATGTATGGTGATTAACATAACAATAAAAATTTTTTAAAAAGTTGTCAATTCAATTTCATTCAGTCTAAAATATACGGTGTTAATAAACCTGAGAAACTTCATTCTTGAATATAAAAATTTCTAAGTCACTTAATCTGAGAATCAACGAATCCAATAAATTCTGATTCATCAGATCTGAGACTCTTGAGTCATCTCTTTGTATATATTCTACACTCAGGCAGCTTTCTCCATCTTATCTAGAGAAATACTGTTCATCCATTCACTTGCCACTTCCTTTGAATTCTTTCGTTCCACACCAACTTTGCCTTGGTTTCCCCTTCTCTTTATTCCCATGTGACATTTACAAAACCACTCAACCCTTTGAGCAATCAAAGAAGTCAGCAAGCTTGCTCTAGGCTGCCCTGATAGGAAGTGTGAACTTAAGTGAATGTTATGCAAATACCATGCCAATGGCAGAAAGGATATTTTAATAACCAAACCAATCTAGTTCTGCTATGTAGGAATATGTACCCTTTTCTTAGAGGAATTCCAGAAGAGGTCAGATGGCCAATGGCTTGGGATGTGGTTGGGTGGATTTTTATCTTCATTAGAAAGTGGGGTCACATTTAGGGCATCCACACATCCTGTTTTCTCAGGACAGTTGCAGTTTACATCTTTTGTTCCAATAAAATTATTAGTTCTGCCCCATTTCACTTTCAAAAATGTCCCAGTTTGGATGATAAATCCTATGGTCACCCTACCTACATGAAATGACTCTAAAATCCTTCTCAACTTTCATAATCTTGCTCAATGTTTAACCTAGCGGTAGGAACTTTGTAAAAGAAAGGACATCTCAGCTGGGTTAGATGCGGGACTTTCAGATTGAAGGAGATATTCCCCAAGATCCCACTAAATTACCTCTTCCATCCCATTACTCCAACTATCACTATCTGAAAAACTCTCAAACCCACTGGTGACCTACTAAGACGTGAGTTCTCACCAGCCTTATGGAGTGCAGCACCTTCATGTACTACAGACACCTCTAATACAACTTAGTTTGTATAGTTTTAGGAAAAATACCCTGAGAGTTCGTTAGAGGAGCATTTTCTGGCAACATATCCTTCCATAATAAAAATTCATATGGATAGAGTAATAAAATTAAAAATTAAATACAGGTACTAAAATTATGTGTTGATTTACAAGAATTCATGTAAAGCTCCTTGACTTTATCACAGAACCTGAATACTTGTGTAAAGATTCTCAAATGTAATGAAAGATGATGGTTCTTAGCCTGGTGCTATATACTTTTTTGCCTCCTTAACATATATTTAAATGATAGTAGGGTCTTCAAGTAGGAAAGGGAGTAGGTGTCTGAAATTTATATTTTCCTGTCGCTAAGTAATATTTTTGACTATCAGAGCTGAAGAAGGGTCACAGACTTTAACACATATCCAAAGATTTGTCATAGCTCTCCCCAGGGTGCCCATGGGTAAATCTGAAGATGTCTGCAGTGAAAATGAGAACACTGTTTGTGGCTGCAGCCCAGCAAATTTTTTGGAGACATCATAGTGAATGACGAGGTAAAGGAGTCAGAAACTAGACCAACCTGACTCTGCATGGATGCATCCGGCATCCCTGGGTACCATCTGATGTAACTTACCTCTAGTCTTGGAGTTCAAATTTCAATACAGTTCAGAGCTGCAAAGTTGCAAAACTGTTGAAATGCCTGAGGTGTGCAACCTAGCTGGGAGTATGGCCTGAGGACCTGGGCATCTGCGATCACCTGGGTGCTCATCTGAAATACAGAATCTTGGGCTCCACCCTAGATCTGCTAGATCAGCATCTGCATGGTGGCAAGATCCTAGGCAAAGTCATATCCACTTTAAAAATGTCAGAATTAAAATGTTCCCATCACGAGAAAAAATAATGTAACTCTGTGAGGTGATGGATGTTAAGTTATTGTGGTGATCAGTTCATAATATACACATATGTCAAATCATTATGTTGTACACCTTAATGTTATACTATATCTCAATAAAACTGCGGGCCAGGGGGCAGGTGGGGGGAAGCATGAGAAATGCAAACTAACCACTTACCCAAAGCCTACAGGTGTGGATTCAGATCTGGACTCTTCTGTTCACTGCAATACTTAAATTGCAGGACTAAACCCAACATCATGACTGACAAAGAGGAGGGGACCCCTATATGCTGTAACTATAAGTTGCTCACCCTGAATAAAATCTGTCCTGGACCTGGTCAGGCCCCAGGAATGAGTTCCTCTGCACATCCTTTCCAACCTTTTCACTTGAATGGATTGCCCCCGTTCTTAGAAAATATCCACAGACACTGGCCCAGAAAGACCCACCTGGTCCGTGACTCACAATCATCTTCCCACCCTGCACCTTCCTTCTGAAGATTTAGAAAGGGTTTTTGCCTCAAGATAAAAATAATCAGAAAAGCAGAACCTGGTTCTGTATTTTTCACACAGCCTGCTTGGGGTTTTCGAAGAGCATGAAATGCAATTAACACCAATGTGAAATCCGCATTTGTTCATTATGAGGTTATTCAATGCTATTGTTACCTGACCTATCAGCAGCTGTTGCCAACTAATGTAAAGTGTCACTGGGATCTGGAATTATTACATACAAGTGAAATAAATCTGCCTTTCAGATTGGCACGTTACAGAACCCTTCGCTCCCCTGCTCTCGACCCCTCACTGTAGTGGGGTCATGCATAGCTATGGTCACACGTCTCACTTTTCTTTATGCAATTTCTCTCTTTTTATTTTTTCCTCTGAAGTGCTGCTCTATTAAACATTCTTATTCTTGCAACCCAGGATTTTTGGCCATTGAAGACATAGTAAAGAGGTTAATCTGAGCTGAAATAGATCAGATCTGTTACACTCATTCTGATTTATCTGACTCCTTTACTGGTTAACCAGCTTGAAATCTTTGGCACTGGTTCAGGCCATGTTTCTGGTAGAGAGGTTTTCCTTTTTCTTTTTTTTTAATTTATTTTAAAGGTTGCTGCTCTGTTTTCATTACAGATGATATGGCTGGATCTCAAAGTGCCACAAAGTAAAATGCATAGACTAAATTTGATAGATATTTTTCCCCCTGGGGCCATAAAAATGCTTAAACAAAAGCAATTTAAGGAGCTCTTTTCAAACTTCTGGGACATACATTGGAAAATGTATTAGGTTGGTTAGACTTATTTTTGTTCTTGGGTGCTGAAGACCCTAAGGCAGCAGCTGTTTTTTGCATATGCTGTTATTATTCCTACCACGATAAATACAGATGTGCAGCCTGCTGGACAGAGAGATACACTGGTACTCTCTGGCTCCTCATCAATGAAGAATGTTAGAGCTGGCTAGAAGAGGAAGAGCTCAGTGACCAAAAATACCAAGAGAAGGCAGAAATCCTGCCTTGAAGGCAAAGAGGGGAGAAGGCAAAATAGGACCCAAGCTGGAAAATCCCTTGCTCTTGGCAGGACAGTCTGCCCTGCTTCCCAGCTCCCCATGCTTCCCCAGGAATCTAGAGGTCGGTTTGGACTGCTTGATTAGCATAAACAACTGATTTGAAGAAGATGATTCAAAGTGGATGTGGATGGGAATTAAGTACACAAGTGTAATGAATCTAACTGATTAAAAAAGAATTTTTCTGATAAGATAATGCAGCCTTTGCCACTGATGAGTTTGGCTATGAATTTCAAGTAAGCATAATGCAGGATAATTTAAATTCGGATTGTATCGATTACAACCTGGCTGTCATCCTCTGCGGGGCTCAGTGCAATATGAGCCCTTAGGAGACAAGGCCTTACTTCCAGTGTAAGGCCTACTTCCAGTAGCCTACAGAAGGAGAGCACACTCTGCCCGGTGCTATGTGGGGCAAGCCCAGCACCAGATTCTTGAGTCTCAGTCAGGCACGAAGGCTTATGTCCAAGGAGTTTCTCTCCCAACCAGAGACAAACAATCCAACATCTTTGGAGCTCTTTACTTCAAACCCCAACTGGAAATATTTAGAAGGTATTAGAGTACTGACTCCCATATTTCCTTCGAGGTCTTGTGTCTTCGGGGTCAAGGATGTCTACAGCACCTCTACTTTCTTGAATACTGATTTTCCATAAACTGGTACCTTCCCATGCCTTGGGCTGTGGAGGCTGGATCTCAGGGCTGAACGCAGAGCGGATGCATGACTCCATCTTTCCTCAAGAAGAAACCCTCCAACAGACAGAGGAAACCTTCAAACAGAGGAAGAAACCTTCAAACAGACAGACTGACCGTACCAGGCTGCCAAACGGTTTTCCTTATTTCCCTGAGGTACAGAGATCTAAGACGGCCGGTCACAAAGGTCCCACTAAATAAATGCTCCACACGTGTGGCTCTGCTGTGTCCAAAGTCCTGGCTGTTTCCAGGAAAAAAAAGCAGGCCCGATTTACTTACACATACAATGTTTTGAATCCACTCGTCTGCCTCACTTCAAAGAAAGCCTCTGTTTACAAGTTTGTCCCCGGTATGTTTTCACTTCCCCTATAAAGTCTCCGGGGCTGTAGAGACAATGACAGAGGTGGGGTCAGGCGTCCTCCACGCATCTCCACTCAGAGCTCTCACTGAAGAGGACACTCGAGCTTCTCCTCTTCGCGTCCGGGAGACACAAGTCTAGGGGACGTGACTGACAGATTGCCATGTCAGCTCTGAGGCAACGGCACAGGCCTCAGGGTCTCGTGGACGGTTTGATTTGGTGGTTTGTTTTCTGAAAGGATGAAATCAACTGGGAGGAACAGCTGTTCCGTTTATTTTCAAAAATGCTCCTCAAGTAAAATAAAAGTGTCAGGTCTTTACAAATACTACCATGACTACTCGGAAGCTTATGGGGTAACCCAGATTCACCACCCATGCGTGGTGACTAGAAGTATTAAGCACCACAGATCTGCTTCTCTGACACTGGTTGTGTTTTATTACAAAGAGCGTTCTCTTTGTGATTCCTGGCAGGTGCACAAAACTGGGTTGTCAACGTCTTGCACAAACACTGTTGACCCTAAACTTATTTACAGGCAATTTCCAAAGGTTCACTTATAAGTTGATTTTTCTGGAAGTCAGAACCATTCTACAGAAGAAATAAGATTAGAAATTATGTTTATGGTTCTTCAATATTTCCTTAACGCATAATGTATTTATACTAGTCTATGCTTTAAACAAAACATAGTTAACAACAACAAAAAGCTAAAAGAACTTTTTCTACTCTGAACATTATTTTCTGATGAAAATACTTTTATTTTCATTAGAAGAAGATGTGGAAGAGCCAGTGGAAACTTTACTGTAGATATAAGTAATTGGACACTTTCTAAGGCTTCAGGATATAACGGCAATTAGCAAATTTCAAAATTTGTGGTGTTATTTACTTAATCAAATGTGTTAACTGGTCATGCTTATCAGACCATTTTGGGCTCCTCTTCTTCCTTTTTTAAATCTCAATTATAACCCCACCTCAAAAAAATTAGCCAAAGAAAATGAGAGGAAAAGCAGGAAAAGATTTCTTTTCCTAAGACATCTTAGGTGAAAGGTAGGTAAATTTTACAAAAAGGCAGATACCTAAGAAAATGTGTGTTGTTATGAAAAAGCAAATGACCTGAAGTTTTAAATTAGCTAATCTGTGGTGAGTGAAATTGTTGACAATCACAGGGTACAGCCTGGGCATGGCCTCCTTAAAAGAAAGACCATTATGGTAAAGCAACTCTTCTCAAGGTGTGGTTCTAGGACCAGCTGCTCACCACCTGGGAGCTTGAGAGAAATGAAAATGACTGGGCCCAACCCGAGACCTTCTGAAGCAGGAGCTCTGGGAACAGGGCGCAGCAATCTGTGAAGAGACCCTCCAGGAGATCCCGCAGGCCACCGTCGGAGAAGCACGACGGTCAAGAAACCCTGAACGGGAGAGTTTCCTGGAACACCCGCTAGGTGGCTCTGTTGGTCAGGACAGAGTGGGGAAAGAAGGCAGTTGGGTGGTCAGAGCCCACGATGGATGCTACTCCTCAGAAGCTATGGAGCAGGATGACCTATCTGCTGCCTTTTTAAAAATCTTTTCTAAGTCATCAGAAAGAAACTACGAATAAGTCCACTCTCCTAAATGGCCCACTAAAATTATGAGACATTTCTAGGTTTGGTTTTTCATGCCTAGGGCATGTTTGCCAAAATATTAATTTTTATTAATATGTAGAAAACACAAAATACCTGTTTCCCCTACTATAACATCAAATATTGCTACTACTACCTAAAAACATCATTTAATTGTCCCCGGACTTAGACGCTTCATACCATGACACAGCCAACAAAATTAGAAATGAACCCTTAACACAACCTTGGATTCTACTGCACTTTGTGTCCATCCTTGGATCAACATTTCACTGCATAGGTCTACTTTTCACTTTGTCTCTCTGGTCTGACCCCTCTAGCCTTTCTAGTTTTGACCCAATCTTATACTCAACCTAGAGCATTTCTCATTCGCTGCTTCTACAACACAGCTCTACCTTAGTCCCTGTGACTCTACTCAGGGTCAGGCACTCAAGACTAAGAATGGCCTTGGTCCATTCCACTGGACAGGGCATCTATCAGAGCGGGGAGAAAGGGAGAGCTGGGAGCCTCCATCATAGCAGCCTTTGGACTGGGTACATTTTTGTATCCACACTGAGGAGATACTATCATAGTTTAAATGTTCCTCATGAAACTCTTTAAATGCTTCAAAAGAAAGACGCTAGAAAGCTCAGTAGAAATGGTTTGAATCTTTCTGTCATTATTGTACCACTGGTTTTATAAGAAAAGGGGTACTTCACCCACAGGGGTTCTTAACCTAACACTTTCTGACATAAAATTCCATTTCAGTATGGTTTTCCTCCAGAATTCTAGTGTTTTTTACTATGTGAACTGAAAAACTATTATTCTGAAAAAGGTTCTCTGGTTTCATTGGACTGCCAAAGGCGTCCATGTAGGATACAGATAAAGAAACACTTAATAGCACTGGGGGCACTGCCTCTGCATCAGAGGAAGGTAATGCTGACCTCCCTGGGCCTCACCAAGGGAGAGAAGAAACAATCACCCAGGGGCAGAAAGTAAACTGAGTCCCTGGATGAGCTGATCGAGGGTTGTCATGCTCCCAAATTCAGCATATGTCTTAAGCCAGCAAGCGAGAAGTACTGTACGTCAAGAACACACCCCATGAGAGCCCATCCTAATCTCCCCAGAACCCCAAAGAGTGTAAGGCTCCTGATAGGTACTTAGTGCAGTTAATACACACTGCATGGGTGAAGTACAGTGGACTTAAGTGTGACAAATGAAAAACACATGCCGGATTATTAGTCTGAGACATGAGTTCTTATGCTATGCAAATTAACAAAATGTAACCTCTATTTTCATAAAGGCCAAGTAAGCACCTTACTCTCACTGCAATGTTTGGGGGCAATTACGGCATCACTAATATAAAGTACATCTTGCAGTGGGAAAAAGCATTTCCTGTTTCAGGAGATGTTCAGGACCACGGGAGGTTTAATAGCTATAAACTAATCTTAAGCATCTGGCTCCTGAGCAGCATAGTCCATAGCTCATCCCTGCCAAAGTCAGGTCCTGACATTCTGCTAAAACTGGCCAAGAACAACAGGTTGAGAATTTCAGGGTACAGTTAGGAGCTTAAAAGAATCAGATCTTCCATACCCAACAGAAAATTAAAATTCTCTATCTTTGCAGGGCTCAGGAAGAACCTATTTACAAGTGTCTCTATCATGGAAATAAACAGTGATTTTATTTTTTTTATTTTTTTTAAAGATTTTTTTTTTATTTATTTATTCATGAAAGACGCGCACGCGCGCGCGAGAGAGAGGCAGAGGGAGAAGCAGGCTCCCAAGGAGCAGGGAGCCCGATGCGGGACTCGATCCCAGGACCCCGGGATCATGACCTGAGCCGAAGGCAGATGCTTAACCAACTGAGCCACCCAGGCGCCCCTAAACAGTGATTTTAAAACCTACTCCCCTTCTTAAGAATCGGTCTCTTCAAGTGTTACTCTTTGTGATTACAAAATAGCATTTTCCTCTCTCTATATTATTTTGTTCTCTCTCAACCCTTTTTTAGGTGAGTAGGGGAGTATTAGTCCCTACTTCACAGCTGAGGGAACAAACAATGCTTTTGTCCCTGTTTACATGACTAATTGGTCCTGGAATTAGAAGACCACAGAGTCTGTGGTCTTTCAGTAAGAGCTGAGGACCTACAGAGCGATGTTAAACAGTCCACTTGACTTTTCACGACTTTCTTTTCTCTCTCATTCAATATCAATAGGAGTTGTCATCTTTGGTAGGGAAAACACTCAGCCTCTACTGGAACAACCACGACGACAGAAAAGACAATCTCCCATCCCTAAAGAAATGAACCGCTTTGTGCTTCCCTGTTTGCTTGCATCTGGTGCCACTGATTTAGTTCCCAGTCAACCAGCCAAGGGGTTGGACGGGTTTCGTCAATTATGGAAAGGAGATTGCAGCCTCTTACTGAAGTTTTTCACTCTCTCTGCCACAGACTGAAGGCTGACTACAAAGTATTTACTAGAGTGGGCGAAAAAAATTCATAGGATTTAAGCTTCAAATCAGTAGGGAATTCAGAGATATCCAGCAGAATTTTATATTACCTTTGTCTGATTTAACAGATGAGGCAAAAATAAGAAAATACATGATTTCCCTTAGAAGGACAGACTCTGCTTCATTTCTTAGTACATGGGGAAACAGAACTCTTCCCACCAGTACTGGATATAGCCTGTACATTGAAGCTAAAATCTGCATTCGAGTCAGGGTTGAGGATGGAGGTGGTAGTGCTGGCCAAAAGCCGTCCCCCTGCCCCCCAGTCCTCTGAGGGTAGGAGAGGGATCATGAGACGGGACGTGAACTAGATTCAAGTCACCCTAAGACCACAGAAGAAGTGAACACTTAGGACCAGACGAGCATAACTGATGGGACTTCACTAAGATTTGGAAGGCAGCACACTTGCTGCAATTAAACAAGCTAGGAGCAGAAGTGACAGGCTGGAGTTGGAAGAGGAAGGGACCATAAGACCATTGGCTACTCGCGCTGTGGCCAGAGCAGGCCACCCTGTGGCATCAGATCAGCCTAATTCATGAAATTGGAGTTGGATCAGATTCTGTAAAACCTTGGGAGACAAAGGGAGGTTGGCTGCACTTGGGAGTTAGAAAGTAGTTAGAAAGTTTCACTGAGAAATGAGAGGAGCTGCAGAGAAGGAATGCCTTGAGTAGCTGCTGTGAGCAAGGGCACAGCGCTGGCCATTAAGGGCTGAGAGAAAATGGGACAGCCGAGAAAGGCAAGAACATCCATAAAGGAAAATGCTCCTCATTTCGGCTGCATTTAAAGTAGGGTTTTGTTTGTATTTTTATCTATCTATCTATTATTCTTATTATTCCTCCTACAGCATTGTAAATGACTGTGCAACCAAAAACAAAAGGGGAGAGGAGTCTGGGGCGCCTGGGTAGCTCAGTTGTTAAGCGTCTGCCTTCTGCTCGGATCATGGTCCCAGGGTCTTGGGATCGAGCCCCACATGCTTCTCCCTCTTCCACTCCCCCTGCTTGTGTTCCCTCTCTCGCTGTCTCTCTCTCTGTCAAATAAATAAATAAAATCTTTTAAAAAGTAAGATAAATTTAAAAAAGGGGGGGAAAGGAGTCTTGTCCATCTTGAGCATTTATCTGACTTCACAACTCTCAGCTACTCCTCATTCCCATCCTAACTTCCCTTTCCCGAACTACGAGAAGGACTATGGAACAGGTGTTCTTAGTGTTCTAGCTCTGACCATTTGGCACTCACCATTCCTGGACCTAAGGGTACATCTTACGTGACAACCTGCAATTCTGCTTGAGAGAACATGCTAGCAGACACCAGACAGGCTGCAAGTGCTGGGGCTTCATGCTCCTCTGGAGGAGGGACCCCAACCAATGGCAGATAGGAGCAGGTGCATAACCACCCTGCCTTCTCTCCTCCAGGGGCAAACCCCAACTACCATACATGAGTCCTACCCTGGCAATACTGAGCCCCAATTGCCCCAACACTACTCAAATAACTAGCACACATCTGTACTACTTCCTACTAGTGCTTTGTGGGCTCAGCAACTAAATAAAATACTCACCCCAAAACCATGTCACGGGATATACTTCTGGGAAAACCTAAGACTCTGAGTGTGTGTACATGTGTGTGTGTCCGTGTGTGTGTATAAATTTTAAAAAACTATTAAGATTTGATATTCATCGATCAAGTTTGCCCTGAAGTTGTGCAAAGTTCCTACGCTGCCAAGCCACAGAGTTTTGGGAGAAGGGAGGTGGGCATGCTGCTGGCTTGCAGCCAGGGGCAGCCATAAAAGCAGAGCTTTCACGGGCTACTTTCCTGGCCTCAGACTCTCTCGTGGAAAGAGAAGGCAGATCATTTTTCATCAACAGAGAAAACTGGGTTTCTGTGGGGTCTACTCACTAAGGGTTTTGACATCGTCAAATGAATCAAGCATGAATATATGACTTTTTTCTGCACAGCATTTTGTAAGCACAAATAACAGGATATTTTAAATAAGTCTACCAAAAATGTAAAACTTCTCTGGTCATAAATAAAAATACACCAACAATTGCCTTCTGGAGGGACTGTAACACTGTGTTATTTATTTCGGGATATGACTACCCAGAGAGACAAGTACATTTAGCATATTGTAAAATCTTCTTTCTCTCTTCCCAGAAATTTGTACGAACAAGGAGGTAGGGGGAAGAGGAAAGAGAGTCATTTTTACACTCATTTTAAATATCAGTTTAAACATTTCTCCTAGAAAACATTTTGGCAAGCAGTGAACCTTTCCCAGCTGCCCTCGGGATAGGAAATACCAATCTATTTTATATCATCCTTCTCTCAATTAAATATTTCCTTGGGAAATTGACTGGAAAGCTTATAACAACCAAGGACAAAAAAAACTTTTTGGTGAAAGATTCGCATCCATGTGCTGAGGCAGGACATTGTGTGAGAGGCAAAATAAAACTGCCAGGTGCAGAGTCTGTCAATAAGTTGCTCAGCCCCTCAAATTTGCCAGGTAAATGAATAACGTGTGGAATAAATTATCTCCTGCCAGAGAAGAGTTTGCATGAATTTGAGGATAAAAGATCTTTTCTGTCCCTCTCTCCTCCCCAGACACCTGTGATTCTGTGGCTAAGGATGGATTGCTTAAATGCAAGGTGATGGTTGAAGCATCTTAATGCTGTGAGCCCATTACCAAGCAAAGTGTCACCGAGCAGCACAGGAAGTGATCCCATGTCATCAGGAGACTCAGGGGACCCTGTGACCAGGCAATGAAATACACTGTATTTGGTCAGAGTGGGAACTGCTTTAAGACGTGCCTTGAAAGCAGAGGTCCAAGCAGTACTGCCTATTGGGCAGGATGGAGATTTCTAATCAAAAATGAGGAAGCAAAAGGAGAACGGATGGGAGATCCAACTCTCATTTAAATACCTAAAATATACTGCAGCGAAAGGCCCCACAGAGACACGTGCAAACTCCAACTGCCCCCCTGCCCCCACCTTTTGGGAATTCAAAGCTCTGAACTGACCCTGCATTTCTAGGTAATCCCCACCCTGGCTATTTCATATCCAGAGGACCATCCATCCTGTTTGCCTATTTGCAGCGTCCAATCTGAAATAATCACTAAATAATGTCAGGAGTGGGCGTTCCTTGATTACAAAATACAGGATTGCCAAGGAAACCATGTGAGGTCTGATTTCGGGTCAGTTCTCTGCAAGCAAGGGAGGCCACCAGATGGATGGGTCACAAGGGAGCACAAGATGAAAGCACTGGAAGCTCAGTGTAGATGGGAGACTGCCACCCACTCACCTGGATCCCGACTGAGAAGCAGCAGCAGCAAGAGGAAGGAGATAAGCAGGTAGTATTTATAAGCACCTATTATATGCCTTATACTGTGTGAAGTGAAGTTTATATATTTAAAATACACTTAAACTTAATAAATATGATTCACTGTGCTAAGAACGTGTATTTGCTGTATAACTAAGTTGTACCACATAGAGTGTTACCAGCAGAACAAAGACTTAAATCTCAGTGTTTCTTCCTTCTGTGTCATGAACTCTCCAGTTATAGAACAAATGCCCAGCTTATACTTACTTCTCCCCCAGCCATCGAACAGAGATATGGCACCTCAAGGCCAGCCATAGCAGTACGGGAGGATCACAAAGCTTGGGCAGACACTTCCTGAGGGCTTATTTAAATACACGGGGTATTTTTAAATACATGGGGTATATTTACACAGCTAAAATGTTAACCCCGATGGGATCGTAGAAACCATACACTTCTATTACTCAGATGAGAAGACAGACGATCAGAAAGATGAAGCTACTTGCCTAAGGCCACACAGCCTGTCAGAGAGTGGGAGCTAAAACCCAAGAGACTGCATTAACAGATTAGAGAGTTCTTTGTACCACAGAAGGCTCTTTTTATTCAGGTTGTCAGAAGTGTCCATTCAATATTAAACAACAAAACAACAACAACAACAACAAAAAAACCTTGTTTAAAAAAAAATAGGAAAGATTAAAACGTCAAGTGAATTAGGTATTCCAGAAGCTCTCCGAATTCTTATCTCTGGGTCATGAACTTTGTCTCAGTCTCAGATTCTGATGAGTTCGGACAAATTCCAGAGGTCTCAGCACATATGTGTGAAACGCATATGTTCACGTTCTATTGGTAATAACTCAGCTGAATGACGGTCAGGGCCACGAAACTCCACACATCAGTCCGGTCTGGCATACCCTCTGCAGCGATTTATGGGACCACGGGGGGCAGGCGGTCTGGGGTGAGATTAGGAGCCTGGCAGGGGCTTCCGGCGGTTCCTAGCAGCCCCTGCTGTTGTTGCAGCTGCCTGGCAGCACCATCGCAGAGAAACGCAGCCCTGGGCAGAGTTTAACATCGTATGTATTTGCCCAGAGAAAACACAACTCTTTCTTACTGTCACTTGATCACTGCAACAGGCTCACAGAGTTTTTCCTGGGAAGAGAAAAATGAGTCTCTGAATCTGTGAGCACATAAGGTGGCATGAGAAAGAGAAGAGAATTTTTCTGATGCCAGAAGCCTGGCCTCATCACCAGTTAGCTGTGGGTCCTTGGGCAAGTTCCTTCTTTCTGGGCCTCACTGGGCCCACCTGTGCAGTCAGAGAGGCAGAGGATTATCTGGAAGGGTCCTTCCAGGTTGATGGGTCAATGTTTACTGACTGGGTGCTATATCCTAGGGACACAAAGATGAACAAGGCGAGTCTCCGTGACAAGGAGCCCACCACTGCATGTGAGACACAGCAAAGAGTAATAGTAGTTAATAATAGCAAGTACCACTGTGTTTTAGGTACTCCATGTGCTTGACCTTGCTTAATCCTCACGACGACCAATGTTATTCCCAGTTTACACGGGGGAAACAGGTTCATACAGAATAAGTAATCTGCCCAGGTCACATGTTTAATTAGAAAGTACGTAAGTGCCCTTTGGGCCCTGAAGGGAGAGTCAGGGAAGATTATACAGGAAGCGCTATTCACTTTGTCCCTGAGATATGAACAGTTTACCAGGTGGAGGAGGGATGGCTGAGAGGCAAGGACACTCCAAAGAAAAGGAACAGTATATGCAAAGGTGCAGAGGCACTAACTAGTGGAGATTCTGGCCTGGCAGATGGCAGTTGGCATGCACTGAATACCCATGCCCCCCACCAATGCCCCCGAATTCATACTTTGAAACCCCCACCCACGGTATGGAGGGTTTTGGAGATGGGACCTCTAAGTAAGGAAATAAAGTTACATGAGGTCATAAGGATGGGGCCCTGATCTGAAAGGATTAGTGTCCTTATAGAAAGAGACTCCAGGGATGCCAGGGTGGTTCGGTCGGTTAAGCATCTGCCTTCAGCTCAGGCCATGACCCCACGGTCCTGGGATCGAGTCCTGCATCGGGCTCCCGTCTCAGTGGGGAGTCTGCTTCTCCCTTTGCCCCTTCCCTGTCCCCTCTCTCTGCTTATGCTCTCTCTCTTGCACATGCACTCTCTCTCTCTCTCAAATAAATAAATAAAATCTTTCAAAAGAAGAAAGTGACCCCAGAGAGCTCGCAGCCTCTCTGCTCTGTGAGCACACGCCATGAGGAAAGGTCACGGGAGCACGCAGGGAGAAGGTGGCTGTCCACAAGCCAGGAAGAGAGCTCTCACTGGAAACCGACTTTGCCGGCACCTTGATCTCAGACTTTTGGCCTCCAGAACTGTAAGAAAGTACGCTTCTGATTTTGAAGCCATCCACTGTATGGTATTGTTAACACATCCACCTGAGCGGATGGATACACACGTGAGGTTAGTAAGGATCCAGGGGTGCTTGTAAATCAAGGGGCTAATGTGTACTCTCAGAAGCTGTGGGGGGGGGGGGGTGCTAGAAGAAGGAGGTGAGGCACACAAGGATCTCTTAGGAAGCCCTCCCAGTGAAACAGCTCCAGAATCGTGAGGGCCCGACCCAGGCACCGTCCTCAGTTCCTACTCAAGAAAGAGCCCAAAAGTCAATGCCTCCAGAGCGTGTCCAACTCTGTTCAGATGCTCCAAGGCCCTCTGTGCCCATCCCTGTTAGATATGTGTGACTCTGAGAAAGTTATCTAATGTGTCATGAGTTACAGGGTGAATGTCTCTTGCCGCCTTCCCGCCAGCTGGTCAGCATAGATCAGCACTTAGCACCCAGCAGCAGCCGATTAAGAAAGCTCAGGGAGAGAGGTTCAAACAAGCAGATGTGCCATGGTAGGTCAGTTCAGGTCTGTGCCCCAAAGAGGGCAAACCTAGGCCAGGGACACACTGGGCCCCTTAGGATTCTATTTCACCCAGCTCTTCTCTCCTATGTTAGGGTTTCCCTAGGCCTCCTCATGAAAGAGGAAAGCAAGGAACATAGATGGATAAAAATCCAACACTGGGTCATATTACAGCCAACTTACTTTTCTTCCATTTAAGGAAAAAGACATCCCTTTTGGAGAGAAGAGAAAAGACTATAAATATTATAGTATACAGAGTGTGGAAATACCATATACATCTATGGATACAATTCCGTCTTCTGCATGTGGCTGTCCCGTTGTCCCGGCACCACTTGTTGCAAAGATTTTTCTTCCAAAATACTATGTTACCTTTTACAACAGACCACATACACTGTGATTATCTTAACACTGTTATCAAAAGTCAACTCAACATGTTGGAAGAATAAATATTGTTAAAATGTGTATACTACCCAAAGCAACCTACAGATTCAATGCAACCTCTATCAAAATACCAGTAGCATTTTTTCACAAACTAGAATAATCCTAAAATTTACAAAAAGCCACAGAAGACCTTGAATAGCCAATATAATCTTGAAAAAGAACAAAACTGGAGGTATCACAATCCCGTATTTCAAGACACACTACAAAGCTGCAGTAATCAAAATCGTAGGCACAAAAACAGACCCATATATTATTTACCCCAAAGATACAAATGTAGGGATCCAAAGGGGTACGTGCACCCCGATGTTTATAGCAGCAATGTCCACAATAGCCAAACTGTGGAAAGAGCCAAGATGTCCATCGACAGATGAATGGATAAAGAAGAGGTGGTATATATACACAATGGAATATTATGCAGCCATCAAAAGGAATGAGATCTTGCCATTTGCAATGACGTGGATGGAACTGGAGGGTGTTATGCTGAGTGAAATAAGTCAATCAGAGAAAGACATGTATCATATGACCTCACTGATACGAGGAATTCTTAATCTCAGGAAACAAACTCAGGGTTGCTGGAGTGGTGGGGGGTGGGAGGGATGGGGTGGCTGGGTGATAGACATTGGGGAGGGTATGTGCTATGGTGAGCACTGTGAATTGTGCAAGACTGTTGAATCACAGATCTGTACCTCTGAACCAAATAATGCAATATATGTTAAGAAAAAAGAAAAAGAAGATAGCAGGAGGGGAAGAATGAAGAGGGGGAATCGGAGGGGGAGACGAACCATGAGAGACGATGGACCCTGAGAAACAAACTGAGGGTTCTAGAGGGGAGGGGGCTGGGGGGATGGGTTAGCCTGGTGATGGGTATTAAAGAGGGCACGTTCTGCATGGAGCACTGGGTGTTATGCACAAACAATGACTCATGGAACACTACATCCAAAACTAATGATGTCATGTATGGTGATTAGCATGACATAATAATAATAAAAAAAAGAAAGAGTAAAAAAAAAATGAACTGATCATAAATGTGAGGGTTCTATTTCCAGACTCTCAGTCCTATTCCACTGATGTCTGTTCCTATGTCTTTACTACACTGTCTTGATTACTACAGCTGTGTAGTAAGTTTTCAAATATATACTGTGTGCGTGTGTGTGTGTGTGTGTATATACAACGTATATAATTTAATTGTATTTACATACAAATTATACATAAATTATGTTAAACATCTTTGAGATATACCTGACATATCCTAAAACTTTCCCATTTAATGTGTACAATTCAATAGTTTTTAGTATATTCACAGAGTTGTATAATCATTGCAGCAGTGTAAATTCAGAACACTTTAACAACCCCCAAAAGAAATACCCTATCCTTTAGCAGATGCCTTTCCCCAGCCATAGCCAACCATTAAACTCTTTTCTGTCTCTACACACTTTCCTGGTTTTTTGGTTTTTTTTTTTTTTTTAGATTTTCCTGTTGCACACATTTCATATAAATGGAATCACAATGTATGTGGTCTGTTGTAAAAGGTAACATAGTATTTTAAAGGTTTATCCAAGCTATAGTGTGAATCAGTGCTTCATTCCTTGAGGTTAAATAATTTCCCATTGTATGGATATACCACATTTTATTTAACTATTATGAATAATACTGCTATGAATATTAGCCTACATTTTTATTTTTTTAAAGATTTTATTTATTTATTTATTTATTCATTCATTCATTTATTTATTTATTTCAGAATGAGGTTGAGAGTGAGGGAGAGCACAAGTAGGGGTAGAGAGAGAGGGAGAAACAGACTCCCTGCTGAGCAAGAAGCCCAATGCAGGACTCGATCCCAGGACTCCGGGATCATGACCTGAGCTGAAGGCAGATGCTTAACTGACTGGGCCACCCAGGTGCCCCGAGCCTATATTTTTAGACATATATTTTCATTTCCTTTGAATATACGCCTAAAAGTGAAATGATGGGTCATATGGTAACTCTATGTGTAACAATTTGAGGCATTGCCCAACGGTTTTCCAAAGCAACAGTGTATGAGGATTCAAATTTTTCTACATCCTCATTAGTTCTTGTTATTATTTGCCTTTTTGATTACAGCCATTTCATCATAGTCATTACACGCATGTCCTAGTGGATGTAAAGTGGTATCTCATTGCGGTCTTCATCTAATTTCCGTAAGAGCTAATGTTATTGAAAATCTTTTTACATGTTTTTTAGATATTTGTATATATCCCTTGGTAAAATAATACCTATTCAAACCATCTGACATTTTCTTAAGTTGAATTGTCTTTACTTTGTTAAGCTATAAGAGTTCTTTATATGTTCTGAATACGAGGTCTAATCACATATATGATTTGCAATAATATGCTCCTACTCCATTCATGATCTTTTCACTTTCTTGATGGTATCACTTGTAGTAGAGTAAGTTTTTAACGTGATCAAATTCATTGTATCTATATTTTCTTTTGTTGTTGTCCTTTGCTGTCATACCTAAGAAACCACTGCCTAATCCAAGTTCAGGAAGATGTACTCCTAAATTTTCTTCTCAAAGTTTCTATTTTTAGCTCTTACATTAGGTATATGATTTACTTTGAGTGAATTTCTATGTAAGTGAGGTGGAAGGAAGAGGTTGAAATTCAGTCTTTTGTATGTGGTTATCCTGTTGTCTCAGCATCATTTCTTGAAAAGACTTTTCTTTCCCTCATTTAACTATCTTGACACTGTTATCAAAAATCAACTCACCATAAATGCTAGGGTTTTATTTCTGAACTCTCAGTTCTATTTCATTGATCTATCATTTTGTCAGTACTACACTGTCTTGAATGTTGCAACTGTACAGTAAGTTTTTAATTTGCAAAGTGTAGGTCATAATTTTGTTCCTTTTTTCAAGATCATTTTGCCTATCCTGGGTCCCCTGAATTTCTACATGATTTTTAGACTATCTTGTTAATTTCTGTATGAAAAAAAAACTAGCCGGGATTTTGATAGGAATTGCATTGAGTCTGTTGGTCAATTTGAGGAGTAGTGCCATCTTAACAATATTATATCTTCCATTGCCTGTATATGAAATGTCTTTCCATTGATTTAGATCTTTATTGATTTCTTGCAACAATGTCTTGCAGTGTATATTAGTATCTCACTCATTTTGTTAAATTCATTCCTGTTTTTGATATTATAAATGGAAATGTTTTCATAACTTTATTTTCACATTGTTAACTGCTAATGTACAGGAATATAATTCATTTTTGTATATTGATCTTATATCCTGCAACTGTGCTAAACTCATTTGTTCTAACAGTTTTTGTCGGGAGTCCTTAGAAATTTCTGTATACAAATTATGTCATGTGCCAATAGAGACAATTCATTTCTCTTTCTTTTTTCAAAATGGATGTCTTTTATTTCTTTTTCTTGACTAACTCCCTGTCCAGACTCTCCAGTACAATGTTGAATAGAAGAAGAAAGAGAGGACATCTTTGTTTTATGGCTGATTTTAGGAAGAAAGCATTTAATCTTTCACCATTAACTATGATGTTAGCTGTGAATAGTTGATATGACTTTTAAATGTCTTTTAATCTCTAGGTTCTATTTCTCTGTCTCTCTATGTCTTGCTCTGTTTTCCTCTCCCCCTCTCCTTCGGACCTTCCCTCCCTCCCTCCTCTCTGCACGTTTTTTTTGTTTGTTTTGTTTGTTTGTTTTGCTTTGTTTTGTTTTTGCTCTTTGAGGGAAACCTCTTGCTTGGGGTAGTCCATCAGGGCAGAATGAGAGTAAGAGTAAGTAAGCTAACTGGCTAGTTTATCAACTTGTGTTTTAGTAGAAATACTGTGGCTATACACAAAGCACATGGGGAAAAATATCTTGCATTTCCATTCAATCATGCTTACAATCCAAAATGTCACTAATTAAAAATGATATTGCTTTGTTTATATTAAAACATCTATTCATATCATTAAAAGAAAAAATATGGATTTAAATTACAACTGTGTACTTTGGAACTAATCCTTAACTATTACAATTATAATTCCTTCTCTTATGCCCTTTTGTGAATCAATGAGAGACTGCTGACTTTTTCATTTCACATTCTTGGTTTGCAGTAGACACTCAGCATGTTCAAACTTGTGGCCTCTTATATTTCAAGTAGAGTTAGACATCCTTCCCTCCAAATTCCCTTTAGATTCCCGAATGCTTTCTGTATCTTACTTTCCTACCTACTAAAGGAAACCTGCAAACAGAATGGCAGAGACAGAATTGTGGGTCCTGGGGTTTAAAATAGTGCTGATAAAAACAGACACATGGGTCAATGGAACAGAATAGAGAAGCCATAAATGGACTCTCAACTCTATGGTCAACTAATCTTCGACAATCAGGAAAGAATGTCCAATGGAAAAAGGACAGTCTCTTCAATAAATGGTGCTGGAAAAATTGGACAGCTATATACAGAAGAATGAAACTCGACCATTGTCTTAAACCATACACAAAGATAAACTAAAAATGGAGGAAAAACCTAAATGTAAGACAGGAATCCATCAAAATCCTGTAAGAGAACACAGGCAGCAACCTCCGTGATCTCAGCCACAGCAGCTTCTTACTAGGCACGTCTCCAAAGGCGAGGCAAACAAAAGCAAAAATGAACTATTGAGACTTCATCAAGATAAAAAGCTCCTGCACAGCAAAGGAAACAGTCAAGAAAACTAAAAGGCAACCTATGGAATGGGAGAACATATTTGCAAATGACATATCAGATAAAAGGGCTAGTATCCAATATCTATGAAGAACTTATGAAACTGAACACCCAAAAAACAAATAATCCAGTCAAGAAAGGGGCAGAAGACATGAACAGACATTTCTACAAAGAAGACATACAGAGGGCCAACAGACACATGAAAAAATGCTCCACATCACTCGGCATCAGGGAAATACAAATCAAAACCACAATGATATACCACCTCACACCAGTCAGATTAACAAGTCAGGAAATGGCAAATGTTGGCAAGGATATGGAAAAAGGCGAACTCTCTTATACTGTTGGTGGGAATGCAAGCTGGTGCAGCCACTCTGGAAAACGGTATGGAGGTTCCTCAAAAAATTAAAAATAGAGCTACCCTATGACACAGTAATTGCACTACTAGGTATATACCACAAAGATACAAATGTAGTGATCTGAAGGGGCGACTGCACCCCAATGTTCATAGCAGCAATGTCCCCAATCGCCAAACTATGGAAAGAGGCAAGATGTCCAACAACAAAGGAATGGATAAAGAAGATGTGGGGTGTACACACACACACACACACATTGGAATATTACTCAGCCTTCAGAAAGGATGAATACTTAACCATTTTCATCGACATGGTTGGAACTGGAGGGGATTATGCTGAGCAAAGTAAGTCAATCAGAGAAAGACAATTACCATATGGTTTCACTCATATATGTCATATATGAAACACGGCGGAGGACCATAGGGGAAAGGAGGGAAAAGAGAATGGGAAGTCATCAGAAAGGGAGAAAAACCATGAGAGACACTTAACCATAGGAAACAAACTGAGAGTTGCTAGAGGGAGGTGGGTGGATGGGGTAATTGGGTGATGGGCATTAAGGAGGGCATGTGATGTGATGAGCACTGGGTGTTATACAAAACTGATAAATAACTAAACACTACATCTGAAACTAATGATGCACTATAAGTTGGCTAATTGAATTTAAATTAAAAAAAAAAAGAAAAGAAATAAAATAAAACAGTGTCGATCAGGGGCACCTGAGTGATTCAGTTGGCTAAGTGTCTGCCTTAGGCTCAGGTCATGATCTCCAGGTCCTGGGATCCAGCCCCTGGGCTGGCGGCAGTCACCCTGCTCAGCAGAAAGTCGGCTTCTTCCTCTCTCTCCGTCCCTTCCCCCAACTAGTGTTCTCTCTCTCTCTCTCAAATAAATAAATAAAATCTTTAAAAATAAAATAAAATAGTGCCAATCAAACATCAGTAAGTATGAGAATCATCTGGGAAGTTCAATTAGTAAATTCATGAGTCCATTCCCTAAGATTCTACTTCTATGGTGAAGAACACTGGCTCTCAGCAAAGTTCATTTTCTCTTTTTGGGGGGCACATGGCTAGACCATGTATCCCAACTTATTCTGTAGTGAGATGTGGCCATGTGACTGTGTGATAGTTAATGGAATATGAATTGACACTGTGTACTTGCTCCAGGCAGGGCCCACAAGTTTTCCCATGTACCCCTGCATGCTCTTCTCTCTTTCCAGGTGCCTGAGATGGTGAACTCCAAAGCCACCTTATTTTCTCTTTCATTTTTCAAAATTGATGTAAAATTCACATAATGTAAAATTCACCCTTTTAATCATTTTTAAGTGTATAATGCAGTGACTTTTAGTTCATTCACAATGCGTGCAACCATCACCAGAATCTAATTCCAAAACAGTTTCAGCATCCCTAAAATGATACACCTACCCCTTATATGATCACCCCCTCTCCTTTCCTTTACATACCTCCTGGTGACCACCAATTTTCTGTCTCTGTGGATTTGCCTATGCTAGATACTTCATATAAATGGAATCATACAATATGTGGTCTTCTGTGATTTGTTTCTTTCACTCTGTATGTTTTCAAGGTTTATCTATGTTGTGGCACATGTCAGTACATCATTCTTTTCGTGGCTGAGAAATAGCCCACTGCATACGTAGATCACACTTTACTTCTCTATTTGTCAGTTGATGGGTATTTGACTTCTCATTTTGGGCAGTATTATGAATAATACTGCTATGAACATTCATATAAAATCTTCTTCTAAACAATTTATTTTCAGTTCTCTTAACTATACAACTAGGAGTGGAACTGCTGGATCATATAGTAACTATGTTTAAATTTCTGAGGAACTGCCAAATTGTTTTCCACAGTACCTACACCATTTTACATTCTCAAAAGCAATGTATGAAGTTTCAGCTTATCCACATCCTTTGCCAATGCTTGTTAATTTTTACCATTTTTATTATAGCCATCCCAGTGAGTCTGAAGTATATCTCATAGAGGTACTGATTTGCATTTACCTGATAGCCAATAACGTTGAGCATCTTTTCATGCACTTATTGCATTTGCATATCTTCTTTGGAAAAATGTCAATACAAATCCTTCACCTGTTTTTAAATTGCATTATATTTGTCTCTTATTGAATTTTAAGAGTTCTTTATATATTATGGATCTTAAGACCCTTACCAGGTAAATGATGTGTGAATAATTTCTCCCATTCTGTAGGGTATATTTTGCTTTCTTGATAATGCCATTTCATGCACAAAAATTTTTAATTTTTAATTTTGATAAAATCCAATTTATCTACTTTTTCTTTGGTTGCTTCTGCTTTGGGTGTCATCTTTAAGAAAAATGCCTAACCAAATTCATGAAGATTTATCCCTATATTTCCTTCTAAGAGTTCTATATTTTTAGTTTTTACATTTAGATTTTTAAGCCATTTTCAGTTGATTTTGTATATGATCTAATTTTATTCTTTTGCATCTGGATATCCAGTTGTCCCACCACCACTTTAAAAAAACATTGTTCTTTCTCATTAAATGGGCTTGGCACCCATGTCGAGAATCAATTTATTATAGAGGACTGGTTTCTTTTTGGATTCTCAATTCCATTCCATTGATCTAAAGCTCTGTTTTTACACCACTGACACACTGTTTTGATTACAGTAGCTTTAGAATACATTTCTAAATCAGGAAGTGAGGATCCACCACTGCATTCTTCTTTTTTCCACACTGTTTTGACTCTTTGGGCCTCTTGCAATTCCATCTGACTTTTAGAATTAGATTTTCCATTTCTTTCGAAAACACCTGTTGAAATTTTCATAGGGATTGCACTTTATCTATTGATTGCTTTGGGAAGTACTGCCATCTCAACAATACTGATATCAATTATTAAAATCAATATTAAATAATTAAGTAATAATATTAATATTGAACCCATAACACAAATGTCTTCCCATTCATTTAGGTCTCATTAATTTCTTTTGTAGTTTTCCGTGTACCAGTCTTATACCTCCCTAATTAAATTTTTTCCTAAGTATTTTATTCTTTCTGATGATTTTTTTTAAGATTTTATTTATTTATTTGACAGAGAGAGACACAGCGAGAGAGGGAACACAAGCAGGGGGAGTGGGAGAAGGAGAAACAGGCTTCCCGCTGAGCATGGAGCTTGATGTGGGGCTTGATCCCAGGACCCTGGGACCATGACCTGAGCCAAAGGCAGACGTTTAACGACAGAGCCACCCAGGCACCCCCTTTCTGATGATCTTATAAATGGAATTGTTAGTTTCATTTTGGTTGTTCATTGCTAGTGTTTAGAAATACAAATGATTTTGTATATTGATTTTGTATGCTGCAACTTTGCTGAACTTATTTACTATCTCTACTAACATTTTGTGACTATTTTGATATATAAAATCATGACATCTATGAGTAGAGATAATTTTACTTCCTTTCCAATCAGAGTGCCTTTTATTTCTTTTCCTTGTGTAGCTGTCCTGGTGAGACCTCACAATATAATGCTTAACAGAAGTGGTGAGAGTGGATATCCATATCTTGTTCCTGATATTAGGAAGAAAGTTTTCAATCTTTCACCATTAATATGATGTTACCTATGTGTTTGCACAGATGCCCTCTATCAGGCTGAGGAAGTTCCCTTCTTTTCCTAGTTTCAGTAATATTTTTATCATAAAAGGGTATTGGACTTTGGCAGATACTTTCTCTTTATCAACTAAGATGATCATGTCAGTTTTTTCAGTCTATTAAAATGATGTAAATACCAATAGAGTTTCATATGTTAAACCATCCTTGAATTTCTGGGATAAACCCTATTTGGTCACGGTGTATATTCTTTTTAATATGCTGCTGGATTCCATTTGCTAGTGTTCTATTGAGGATTTTTGCATCCGTGTTCATTATGGATACTGGTCTGTAGTTTTCCTTTCTGGTGATGTCTTTTTCTGGCCTTGATATCATGGTGACACTGGCGTCACAGAATGGGTAAGCGTTCCCTCCTTCTATTTTGGAAGAGTGTTGGAAAGATAGATATTAACTGTTCTTAAGATATTAGGTAGAATTCCCCAGTGGAACCAACCGAAGCTAGGCTCATCTTTGTGGAAAGTTTTTTGTCTTTTGTATTCATCACTGATTCAATCTTTTCACTTGTTATATGTCCATTCAGATTTTCTGCTTTGTCTTGAGTCAGTTTTGATATGTGTATATAGATTACCTAAGATGTTGGCATATGATTAATAATATTTTCTTAAAATACCTCTGATTTATGAAAGGTGGGTAGTTAGGTCCCTACTTTCAGTCCTTGTTATAGTAATTTTGATCTTTTCTAAAGATTTGTCAAAAAGGAGCTACAAACCAAAATTCATTAATACTGACCTTTGTATTTACCCATGCAGTTATTTTACCAGTGTTTTTATTTCTTAGTTTGGATTTGAGTTACTGACTACTATCATTTTATATCAGCCTGCATGACTCTCTTTAGCATTTCTTATAGGACAGATCTACTGGTGATAAACTCTGAGTTTCTATTTAACTGGGAATGTTTTAAGTTCTCCTTTATTTTTGAAACACATTTTTGCCAGACACAGAATTCTTGTTTGATACTGATTTTCTTTCAGCATTTTTAATATGTCCTTGCCCATCGTCCACCATGGTTTCTGGTAAGAAATCAGCTGTTAGCCTTATTGAGAATCCCACGTACATGCGTCCCTTGCCTAACTTTTTAAAGATTTTTCTCTTTGTCTTTGTATTTTGACAGTTCGATTACAATGTGGTTTGGTATAAGATTCTCTGCATTAGTCTACCTGGAGTTTATTGAGCTTACTGAATGTATAAATTTATGTTTCATCAAATTTGGATAGTCTTTAGACATTATTTTTCAAATATACCTTTTGCCCTTTTCTCTCTCACTTCTCCTTCAGGGATTTTTTTTTTTTTAAGATTTTTATTTATTTATTTGACAGAGACACACACAGTGAGAGAGGGAACACAAGCATGGGGAGTAAGAGAGGGAGAAGCAGGCTTCTCACTGAGCAAGGAGCCCGATGCAGGGTTTGATCCCAGGACCCGGGGACCATGGCCTGAGCCGAAGGTAGACACTTAACGATTGAGTCACCCAGGTGCCCCATCCTTCAAGGATTTATATTAGGCATAGTTAATATGGTTGTTGATATCCCACAGGTCTCTTAAGCACTGTTCATTTTTATTTCATTCTTTTTTCTTTCTGCTCTCAGACTGGATAATTTTAATTATCTTATCTTCAAGTTCACAGATTCTGTTTTCTACCTACTCAATTGTTGAATCCATCTAGTGAAATTTCCATTTCAACTATTGTACTTTTCAACTCCAGAATTTCTCTTTGGCTCTTTTTCATAATTTCTATTTTTTATTGATATTCTCTATTGGATGAAACATCATCCTCATGGTTTCCTGTAGGCGTATTTAAAATAGTCAATTGAAAGTCTTTGTTTAGTAAGCCAAATGTCTGGCCCTCCTCTGTAATGTTTTCTATTAATTACCTTGTGTATGGGCTATATTTTCTTATTTCTTTGCATGCCTGCCTTCTAATTTTTGGTTGGAAGTAGGAAAATTTGAGTATTATAATGTGACAACTCTAGAAATACGATGTTCCTCTGTCCCTAGGTTTATTGTTATTACAGCTATTGTTAGTTTAATCACTTTTTTTAACTAATTTTAAAAGTTTGTATTCTTTGTTATGAGTGGTACTAAAGCCTCTGTTCCATTAGCTTAGTGGTCAGCTAATTACGCGACAGAATTTCTTCAAATGTATGAACACACAAACACCTCTATGTACATGTGTGTGTGTGCCTGTATGTGTGTGCACACACATACAACCCAGTCTTTGCAGATGGGCTATGAATGTGTGCCAGGACATGCTTTACCACTCAGACAAGCAGTTCACAACTATACTTTCCCCTTTAGATCCTGCTTGCACAGAGCATGAAGTTCAGCCAGAGGTAAGAGTTTAGATTCTTCTCAAGTCTTTTCTGAATATGCACCCAGACTTTGGGCATGTGTGTGGCATTCTGGTTCCTAGGAATTTGTGAGAGCTTTATAAAGCCTTTTTTCCCCAAAGCATCTTATTCCTCAACCTTTATTACCAAGACTTTTCGTTAGTCTATTGTTTACCCCAACCATTATTCCTTGGCCCAGGTGACAGTGCCTAATACATTCTGTCTTTAAATGCTCTTAACAAAGCCTGAGCCTCTTCCTTTAGGCATTTTTTAAAAGACAGGTCTGCAGAGAACAAATTATTTCTATTATCTCTCTTTTCCTTCATCTGAGAATGTCTCAATTTACCCCTATTTCCTAAACTACTTTCACTGATACAGGATTCTGAGTTAACATCACTTTTCTTCAAGCATCTGAAAAATACTGTGCCACTTTCTTCTGGCCCCCTAGGTATCTTATGAAAAATCCATTGTGGTATTATTTTATTCTTATAGGTAAGATGTTGTTTTCCTCTGGTTGCTTTAAAATTTTTTCTATCTTTAGCTTTCAGAAGTTTAATTATAATGCTTCCTGGCATGAGTTTCCTTGGGTTTTGTTAGAGGCTCACTTCATAGTCTGTATGTTTACGTTTCTTGCCAAATGTGGAAAGTTTTCAGCCACTATTTCTTCAAATATTTTTCAGCTTTATCATCTTTATCTTCTCTTTCTAGGACTAATAACATGAATTTTAAGTATTTTGCTAAAGTTCCACAAGTTCCTAAAGCTTTGTTCTCTTTTATTTTCCAGATTATTTTCAGCTTTTCAAACTGAGTAATTTCTATTGTCCTGCCTTCCAGTTCATCAATTCTTTCCTCTGTCCCTTCCAGTCTGCTCTTGAACCTATCCACTGAGATTTTCATTTGTTATTATAATTTTTAGTTCTAAAATTTCCGTTTGTTTCCCCTTAATATCCCCTATTTTTTTGCTTTCTATTTTTTTTATGTGTTTCAAGTTTGTTTCTAATTTCTCATTGAAGCATTTTTATCATGGCTGCTTTAAAGTCTTTTTCAGATAATTCTAAAATTTTTGACATCTTAGTGCTTGCATCTATTAAGTGTCTTTTACCATTCAGGCTAAGGTAATTTAGGATGAAATTAAAAGCATGGAAAAAATATATCATGCACATGTTAATCAAAGGAAAGCAAAAGTAACTATACTGATACCAAAGCAAAGCAAATTACCAGAGACAGAGAAGGAGATTAAGAGCAACTTTACCAAAAACACATAAAGTTCTAAATGTGTGTGAGCAAACAACACTGCTGAAAAATATGTGAAGCAGAAACTGATGGAATTTAAAGAAGAAATGGACAAATCCACAATTACTGTTAAAGACATCAATGCCCCCTTTCAAAACTTGATTGAACAACAGAAAATCAACACCTATGTAAGAACTCAACAACACCATCAACCAAGAGGATCTAACTGAAATTTAAAGAACACCCCATATACTAAGAGCAGAATACAAATTTTCAAGTGCCCACAGAACACATAGCAAGACACACCTTATCCACACAAACCTCAACAAATTTTTTTTAAGATTTTATTTATTTATTTGACAGAGAGAGACACAGCGAGAGAGGGAACACAAGCAGGGGGAGTGGGAGAGGGAGAAGCAGACTTCCCGCAGAGCAGGGAGCCCGATGCGGGGCTCGATCCCAGGACCCTGGGATCATGACCTGAGCCGAAGGCAGATGCTTAATGACTGAGCCACCCAGGCGCCCCAAACCTCAACAAATTTTAAAGAATTGAAATCATATAAAATATGTTGTCTAACTACAATAAAATCTACTAGAAATTAATAATAGATATAAGGAAAATCTTCAAACATTTAGTAACTAGACCATACAATTCCAAATAATCCATGAGTCGCCAAAGAAATCTCAAGGGAAATTTTTATAAAATACATTGAAGTGAATGAAAAATACAACATATCAAAATTTGGGAGGCTCAGCTAAAGCTCTGCTGGGAGGGAGGGAAATTTATTACACTAAACATATACATTAAATAAAAAGAAAAGTTATTATGAGCAATTATATACCAACAAATTGGGCAATCTGGAAGAAATGGATAAATTCCTAGAAATGTAAAAACTACCACAACTGAAAGAGAAAATTTGAACAGACCCATAACCAGCCAAGAAATTGAATGAAGAATCAAAAATCTCCCAACAAACAAGAGTCCAGGGCCAGTGGCTTCCCCTGGGAATTCTACCAAACATTTAAAGAAGAAGTAATACCTATTCTTCTGAAGCTGTTTTAAATAAAAGGAAAAGCCTCTAATCAATAATCTAAGCTCTCACCTCAAAAACCTAAAACAAGAAAGCAAAATAAATCCAAAATAAGCAAAAGGAGGGGCGCCTCGGTGGCTCAGTTAAGTGTCCGACTCTTGATTTTGGCTCAGGTCATAATCTCAGGGTCGTGAGAGGGAGCTCTGCACCAGGTGTGGAGCCTGCTTAAGATTCTCTCTCCCTCTGCCATCCCCCACAGCTCACATATTCTCTCTCAAAAAAAAAAAAAAAAAAAAAGGAACTCAAGCAATCCAATAGAAAAATGGACTAAAGACATGAACAGGCATTTCAGAGAAGAGGAAACTCAAAGGACAAATAGACTCATGAAAACGTGCAACCTCATTAGCAATCAAGAAAATGAAAATGAAGGCCACACTGATATACCACACTATACTCATTTAATAGGGAAAAATTAAGTATTGTAAGGAGTATACTACAATAAGATTTGCCATGACTGCTCAAGGCAGTATTTGTACAATGGTTGCAATAACTCCAACATCATGACAATTACACTGCCTTCCAAGGAACTCTGATCCTGTTCCTTTCCCTTGCAGGAGCTGTTACTGGTTCTTTCCACAGTTTGGCTATTATGGACACTGCTGCTATGAATATTGGGGTGCATGTGGCCCTTCTTTTCCCTACATCTGTATCTTTAGGGCAAATACCCAGTAGTGCAATTGCTGGGTCATAGGGTAGCTCTATTTTTAATTTTCTGAGGCACCTCCACACTGTTTTCCAAAGTGGCTGTACCAATGTGCATTCCCACCAACAGTGTAAGAGGGTTCCCCTTTCTCCACAACCTCGCCAACATTTCTTTCTTGCCATGTCAATTTTTGCCATTCTAACTGGTGTAAGGTAGTATCTCAATGTGATTTTGATTTGAATTTCCCTGATGGCTAATGATGATGAACATTTTTTCACGTGTCTGTTAGCTATTGGTATGTCTTCTTTGGAGAAGTGTCTGTTCATGTCTTCTGCCCATTTTTTGACTTGATTATTTGTTTTTTGGGTGTTGAGTTTGAGAAGTTCTTTACAGATCTTGGAAATCAGCGCTTTGTCTGTGGTGTCATTTGCAAAAATCTTCTCCTATTCTGTGGGTTGCCTCTTTGTTTTGTTGACTGTTTCCTTTGCTGGGCAGAAGCTTTTTATCTTGATGAAGTCCCAAAAGTTCATTTTTGCTTTTGCTTCACTAGCCTTTGGAGATATATCCTGAAAGGTGTTGCTGTGGCCGATGTCAAAGAGGTTACTGCCTATGTTCTCCTCTAGGATTTTGATGGATTCCTGTCTCACATTGAGGTCTTTCATCCATTTTGAGTTTATCTTTGTGTATGGTATAAGAGAATGGTTGAGTTTCATTCTTCTGCATGTGGCTGTCAAATTTTCCAAGCATCATTTATTGAAGACACTGTCCTTTTTCCATTGCATATTTTTTCCTGCTTTGTCGAAGAGTAGTTGACCATAGAGTTGAGAGTCCATATCTGGGCTCTCTATTCTCTTCCACTGGTCTATGTGTCTGTTTTTGTGCCAGTACCATGGTGTTTTGGCGATCACAGCTTTGTAATATAGCTTGAAATCGGGCAACATGATGCCCCCAGCTTTGTTTTTCTTTTTCAACATTTCCTTGGCAATTCGGGGTCTTTTCTGATTCCATACAAATTTTAGGATTGTTTGTTCCAGCACTTTGAAAAATGCCATTGGTATTTTGACAGGGATGGCGTTAAAGGTGTAGATTGCTCTGGGCAGCATAGACATTTTAGTAACTTGAGGAGACATGATTTTAAAAGGATTCTGCCTCATGGGCTGCAGCAAAATGCTGAGAAGGCAAAAATGCAACATTTTCAGTTTTCAGTTTGGTCATGAGTAGTATCTGCAGATGAAGAAACTGAATCTCCCAAAGGAAAAAATAATTAACCCATGGTCATACCAATAATTAAGTTGAAGAGCCTGTATTTAAATCTAGTTCTTTCTGACTTGAAAGTAAATGTTCTTTCCACTTAAGCATCTAAACATCACTAAATAGTCCACTTCAAAATTAATTATGACTCTTTACATTTCTAGTTGGTCGTCAAGCCACTGTTTCTGAAAGAGCAATATATACTATGAGAAGGAATAGCCTTGTTTTGTTTCTGTGTGAGGTAAGGCTGGGTGATGGGTTTTAAAGAACTGAGCTCTAATCTCTTTGAAAGTGAAGCACTGTGTTTTATTTAGTGTGTGTTGAACAATGGCTTTCCAGACACAACTGACAAGTTTTGTTTCTGGTTATTCATTTGATACCCACCACTTTAAAACTGAAAAGTGATATGTTGACTTCAATTCGTTAACAACGGCATCTACAATAAATATAAGCTATGCCTGACAGATATCCTCTTTCAGTAACTGCTATAAAAACAAGCCTAATAGACTCAAAATTCCTATGGAAAAATTAATCATATTGGATTAAGAGGAAGCATTTTATGATTTCCACAGACATTCCTTCCAAAGTACCTGGCCGCGGTTTAGTTTTCTTAGTAATATAAGAAAATATTAACTAAAATTCAACACAGGTAAAAGCAAAACCTGAGAACAAAGAGCATAGAAAAGAAGGAGAGCGCTCAACCAACCGCCTCAACGTCAGGGAGATATGAAGTCGTTGTTGAGGAATTCCAGACTTGAGCAGCCCAACTTCTTTGAAATGATGTGTAGAAAGTTGAGAACAGGTAATTATCCCCCCAAGAGAGTAAGTATTCCCCAAAGGCCACACATGCAGAGACGGCAGGGCCCCTTCACAATGGAGAGTGTGTTTGGTAAAAATAGTATGAAGTTTGGGGACACAGAGAAGAGAGGGTACCGTAATGCCCTTTCTCCCAAACTCTTCTCTCTTCCTTTCTCTTCTCCCAAAAGAAATGCATTTTATTTTTTTATAGGACTTGAGGAGTGATTTGTGTTCCTCTCCTGAAGGAGGGAGAAAGCCAAAAGTAGAATCCAAACTGGCTACTACCTCACAAAGTGACCCTGAGTAAGTCACTTAAATTTCTTTAGGCCTCAGTTCCTACAGCTATAAATGAGACAGGTGTATTAGATCAGCTGTCAGGCTCACTTCAACTACACATCCATGTGATTTTAGTAATTCTCTACAAATAATTGTGGACAAGTCTGAAAACGCTTCTCATGACCAAACTGAAGATTTTCAAAAAGTGAAGTGTTCATGGTTTTATATAATCCAGATTCAAAAATCAGCTTCTTTAGCTGCCTGATACAATCACACATGAGTTCAATTTTGATCAAGACTGCTGTGATCCAGCAATATATCCCAGCAGGTGACCTATTATATTATTTCCTCTGCTCACTACAAAATGATTAGACTTGGAAAAACAATCATAATTTTGGGGAACAATAACAAAAGTAAGCACATCCTTTGGAACTGGAGGGTGTTATGCTGAGTGAAATAAGTCAATCAGAGAAAAACATGTATCATATGACCTCACTGATATGAGGAATTCTTAATCTCAGGAAGCAAACTGAGGGTTGCTGGAGTGGTGGGGGTGTGGGAGGGATGGGGTGGCTGGGTGATGGACACTGGGGAGGGTATGTGCTATGGTGAGCACTGCGAATTGTGCAAGACTGTTGAATCACAGATCTGTACCTCTGAAACAAATAATGCAATACATGTTAAGAAAAAAAAAAAGAAGAAGAAGAAGATAGCAGGAGGGAAAAATGAAGGGGGGTAAATCGAAGGAGGGGACGAACCATGAGAGACGATGGACTCTGAAAAACAAGCTGAGGTTCTAGAGGGGCAGGGGGCAGGGGGATGGGGTAGCCCGGTGATGAGTATTGAGGAGGGCACGTTGTGCGTGGAGCACTGGTGTTATGCACAAACAATGAATCATGGAACACTACATCTCAAACTAATGATGTAATATATGGTGATTAACATAACAATAAAAATTTTTTAAATTAAAAAAAAAAGTAAGCACATCCTCAAGGAAATACAGTATCTTGGATGGGATCCTGAAACAGAACACAAGCAATAACAGAAAAAACTGATGAAACCTTATGTAATTTAGTTAATAGCCAATACCAGTGTGAATTTCTTAGTTTCGACAAATATTATATAACATGTTCACATTAGAGGATACTGGGAGAAATGTATACGGGAACTCTCCTATTTTGCAACTTTTTAATAATTCTTTTTTAAAATTTTTATTTTATTTTATTATGTTATGTTAGTCACCATGCAGTACATCATTAGTTTTTGATGTAGTGTTCCATGATTCATTGTTTTTGTATAACACCCAGGGCTCCATGCAGTACGTGCCCTCTTTAATTATTAAATTGCTCAAAATTTTAGACAAATTAAATACACCACTGGCAATTATTACGTTCTTTAGGTTGAGCTACTCATGTGGCATTTATTTCAGCAGATTTTTAAAAAACTCTCATCTAGCACTTAATCATCTTCCTTTATGTTCACTAGATTGTTTAATTGAATTCTCTTCCACCATTTATTCTATGAAGTGTACTTCATAGCCTTTAGCACTGTGTCTTGCAAAGAATAGTAAATGCTCAATGATATTTCTTAACCAAATGAAGAAGGGAAGAGCTCTGTATCTCTCAACAGTACAAGGCACTGAGGCCTAATTCACCTATAGTGTCTGAGTGAATGAAGTTACTGTTTGTAAGAGAGATGGTTGCCCAGTTGACTTGATTTCCTGGGAGTTTCAGTATTCTAAAGGCTCAGTGCTCTGCTTTATTACGAAAAATGTTCAGGGAACTTGACTATAAGTGATGAGCAGGACAAGGTCCTAGAATTACCTTTGCTAATTAGTTGTACTATAATTGTCTTTTATCCACGTCTTTTCTATACGTCTTCCTGATGGTACAGTATAGTTCAATCTTGCAAATAATTTTCAAAAATCACAACTTCATGGAGCCTGCAAATGGGCAATAGCCCTAGTAGCATTTTCCAGACCACTCACTTCCCTTTGCTTACTTTCTTACCCTGCTCTGTGCATCATTAAGAATGTGAAAATGACAGAAAACTAATAGGCCCTCAACTTCACACAAGTTCCACAGAAAAACTCAAAAGGAAGCCACACACCTCTTTTCTCTTACAATGTATATTTAATTTCACTTGACTTCTTGGTTCCCCTTATGTCTATCTCGACACTGTTCAAATAAGTAGAAGAGACTGTGCTTATTTTTATGGCCCAGTTTTTTTTTTTAAACCATATTTGTCTTAGAGGGGGAGGGGCGGAGGAGAGGGAGAACAAGAGAGAGGATCTTAAGCAGACTCTACACCGAGCATGGAGCCCCATGTGGGACTTGATCTCATGACCCTGAGATCACAACCTGAGCCAAAACCAAGAGTCGGACACTCAACCGAATGTGCCACCCAGGTGCCACATGGCTCAGCCTGGAGGACCTGTGGCTTATAGGTAGGAGAGGGGGTGAGGAACAGGTAGGTGGGATACAGCAGGGTGTGGTGTAGTAACCTCCAAGCTCGTTGGCCTGTGCATTTCAGAAGAAAGAGATTTCCATGTATCATGGATACACACACTTTGAAGTTTCATGATAAAACACCCTGGGTTCATAGAACATTCTCTGATGTTTTCTATTCTGCTTCGTTCTCTATCTCATCAAAACAAAAATGCTACTTGTAACCAACTGACATAACTGGAACCTCAGTTTATAAAAGCCTATAGAGTAGACATAAGGTTCTAGAATTCCATGCAGACTGATTTTCAGACAATTATCATTGGAACCTTGAGCTAGAAATTCTCTTAATCTCTTTGCTACTTCACTTTTTCACCTGTAACATCAGAAAAATAAACTTGCTTTACACCATAGCTTTGAGAATTTCAGCAATAATGCACATAAAATTACAAGGCACATAATAAATGTTATCCCTCAAATACACCCTGCTATATAATTTTATATTAGTTGAATTTCCTTTCAAAGAAATAGTATCAGTAGCAGAATGAGTTCTTCTCAGCCCCACATTTATAAATTGACTCAGACCCCCCAAACTATAGAGCAGTCTACTGTCTGGCAGAGGGAACAGAGAGAAGTGACAGGAAGACTTAAGATCCGGGCTCCACGGCCTTCCTGGGGACACCGGTGGTCAACAGGGTGGGTACAAGCAGGTGGGTAAATTCTGGCCATGGAGTCAGGCTACATTTCTAAGCCTGGAGAGCGAGGAATGTAGAAATGATTTCCCTCCCCTGCCTGGCCTCCCCGTCTGTACCACCTCTGTTTGTTTATCCACAGACATCCTGAACAACACGAAGGGGATCTGATATAAGGTGTTGGCTTCATTCAGCTGCACCTGTGCAGAAGCAATAGTTAATGTCTCACTGAAGCGCTCCACATGTTTCTTTTACCTCAAACCAGCTTAGTGACGACATTCTCACATGCTCTTTTAATCCTGGCCCCCATAAATCCTTTACAAGCCCCTCCCTCCATTGTTCCTCCCATCCATCAAGAGCTCAGTGAAATCCCTTGGCATGTACAGTACATCTTTTCCTGAGCCCATTCACAAAGAAGCCCTGTCATCACTGTTATTTGCAACCTCCATTCCTTTTTCCCCTTTGTGTATGAGTGGGGGTGTATTTGTGTGCAGTGTGTATGGTTGGGGCAGATGTGGTGAGGGGACAGAGGGCTATCAAGTTGTATGTATGGTAAGGATTTGAGAATGGTGTGGGAAAACTCAAAAGAAGGTAGAAAGGCCAGGAGAGGCCAGCCAGTGGGGCAAGTATAAGTCCTAATAGCTTTTCCGCAATCTTATGTGTCTGTAGACATGAACCAGACTGAGTTTAATTAGTAATAGTGACTAGGATCAGTGTCTCCAAATAATACTGTAATCCTAAAAATCTGCTGCTCTTGCATCCAGAACAACTGAAATAAAAAAGCAGAATTGCTTTCTAGAGAGGTAAACTGGTCCCAAACCCTCCACCACCCCCTTGGATGGGATGATGTACTTCTCAATTAATTTATCTACTCTGGTATTTTTCAGTCTCTATCATTATCGCCCCCCTAGAGAGAAAAAAATAATTTAGATTTTGTTACTGTACTTTTATGCCATTAATTAAAATAACTTACATTTAAGTTATATTTCATTTTTCTCTAATGAGAGAAATGAAAGACCAAGCAATAATGTCTTATTGGACAGGACTGAGCTTTAGACCAATGTAATATCTAGGATTTTGTTCACCCACCAAGAATAAATTTTTGCCCCCTTGGGGGCAATACTGCCTCTGTTGGGAAGACATGTTCTGCTCTGCTCTATTGTATGTACTGACCCCCAATTTGAGATGTTCATTCTTTAGATCCTTCTCTCTTCCCTAGAGAAAGTTGTAGATAAAGTCAGTAAGTGATGATATATCACTGTCTAGGAACAAATGATGTCACTTCATTGTCTTCAGAAACTGTTCAAATTCTTATACTTTTTCTTTAAATAACTCCTGTCTACAGTTCTGTCTTATTTTCAAATGAAAATGTCTCCAATTTTTATTATAAATATTATGTAAACTTATTACAAAAGATAGCGGGACTTTATAAAGAAAGTTATAAACAAACCATCATTCATTATTTCATCGTACACTTTAAAATAAATCCAGACTTATGCACATAATCCCAATAGGTACATTTAAAGAAAAGAAAAGTGAATCCTACATTTAAGTATGTTTCTGTAATCATTTTACTCTCATTTTACATATGTCACAAATATACTTTTGTGACAGTAGAACAGTTTGGGTTTTCCATTAGGTAAATACATCATAAATTCATTAATCAACTGCCTACTGACTGAGACAGTTAAATTGTTTCTAAATTTACTATAATAAAAATATTCTATGAGGAATATCACCTCATACGTATGAAGAGCCTCACCTTGTACATCACAAGAGCTGCACTTCTTTGCCTACTTGCCCAATTATTTCCTAAGAATGGATTCCTAAAGGTAGAACTGTTGCCTCCAAAAGAATTCACAAATTAAATGTTGATACACATTGCTATACTGCCCTTCCATCTTGATTGTATGGATCAAAATTGATGCACTGGATTGTTTGGTGTGCTTTTACACTTTACATAAATAACCTCATATTCACTGATTCATATTCTAAAGCCTTTTTCTTCAATATAATTATTTGAGTTCTATCTTTTTTGAGACACAAAAATTAATTCATGCACAGGTAAATTGCTGTAGAATATTGTTCATCTGAACACCATCACATCTAGTCTTCTATTTGTGTGCATTTAGATTCATTCCAATTGTTTGCTATCACAAATGATGAACATTCAAATATATATCTCCCTATGCATGTGTGTAAAGGTTACTGTATAGAGTTTACTGGTAAGTAGAACCTCTGGGTCATTAGTGAATGCATATATTGAACTATGCTAGAGATGAATTACTAATTCATCACAACCATCAGCAGTGGTTGTGCCAACTTTGACTCCAAACCCAGAGCAGGCATGATTTAGAATCTGGTTTCTCTCTCTGTGTCTTTTTTAATGTTCAACCAGCATTTGGTATGTTTGAGTATTTTTATTTGGGTAAAATGATACCTTGATGTTGTAATTTGAGTTCTCCTCATTACTAGTGATATTAAATATATTTTAAATGTGCTTATTGACTTTTTAGTTTCTTACTGATTGATGGGGATTTATTAATAACATGGATAATTTGGATTGTTTTAAAACTGGACTGTCTTTCTCTGCCACTAAACCGCAAAGATATTTTTCTGTAATTTCTCTTAAATATTCAGTGTTCTATTTTTTCATTTTGGGGAATTTTTTTGTTACGGTATCAGGTAAGAATCATACCTACTGGTATTTTTCATACTCTCCTAGCATCATCTATTCGGTAATCATTCTTACTGATTTATAGAACGACTCATTGTATCATTATAACATAGCAACTTTCCATATTTATCTAGGTTCATTTCTTGGCTCATTAGCTGTTCGTTTGTCTACTGTTTCTGACACTGTTTCAAGGCCACCACCAGTCTAATTACTACAGCTTTAGAAACACTCTTGATATCTGCTGTTACGTGAGCAAATCCCACCTTTGTGCTTCCTCATTGAAGTTGCCATGATTGCTCTTAGAACTCTATTTTTTCATATAAACTCTATAACTATTTTGTTAAGTTCATGAAAAATTCTGTTATGATTTATTTTGGGACTATACAGATAGAAGCATACAGATTAAATTGGGGAACCACTGACATCTTTATGATATAGAACCTTTTCATAAAATATTTATTCAGTTCTTTTTCCATGTTCTTCAATAAATGCTTATAATTTTCTCAATAAGTACATTAATCAATATACATAATAATATATAAAGTAATAAATAGTAATAGTAATAAAATTAAAAATTAAGACACCCCGAAATTATATTATTAATGACAAGTAGTAATAATATGTTACTTATCTTTTCTCTTCAATGTGTATGGCCAGTTCTTACCACCTTCATATTAGTTTCTAAGGCTCCTGTGAACAAAGCAACATAAACTAGAGGCCTTAAAACAACAAATATGTATTGTCTCACAGTTCCGGAAGCTATAAGTCCAAAATACAGGTGTCATCAAGGTCATGCTCCCTCTGAGAGGATTCCTGCAGAGGAATCCTTCCTGTCACTTTCCAGCTTCTGGTAGGTTGCCTACAATCACTGCTGTTCCTTGGCTTACAGAGGCATTGTTCCAATTCCACCTTTATGTGGCTTTCTCCCTGTGTGTTTCTGTCTTCCTGTGGCTGTATTCTTATAAGGACCCCAGTCATACTGAATTATGGGACCATTCTACTCCAGTATGGTATCATCTTAACTCATCATATCTGCAATGACCCTACTTCCAAACAAAGCCATATTCTACGGGTTAGGACCTCAATGTATCTTTCTCTGAGGGGACACAGTTTAACTCATGACACTTCCCTTCCACCATCTCAGTCTAAGCCACAAGTGTCTATCACTTGGAACACTGAAAAGGTCTCCAAACTGCTCTTTCTGCCTCCACTCTGACCTTGTGCCTCACAACTCACAGATGTTCACTTGCATACACAGAAGTCTATTTCCACATAGCATGGCAGATCATTTTCAAGCTTAACTACATTCATATCTCTCCCCTAATGAAAATCCTCCAATGGCTTCTCAGTACCAGACAAATAAAACCTAAACTTCTTATAAGGGCCTATTGGGCCCTACAAGATGAGCTACTATGTGAGCAAGTCCCACTTTTTTTCTTCCTGCACGTTACCATGATGATTCTCTACAGGATCGGGCCGTCCTGCTCAAACTCCTCTCATTCATTTCCCTCCAGGCCCTCTGGTCTTCTGATTGCTCTTAGGACACTTCAAGCTCATTGTTGTCCTAAAGCCTTCACCCACACTGTTCCTCCCCTTGGAGTATTCTTCCTTCTTTTGCTATCACGAAGACATCATGTAATTATTTGTGTTTGATCTCTCTACCATATCCAATTTTCCCTCTCTACTGGATTATTCCCAAATACCTTACAAACATGCTTTAACATAGGAGAAAACATACAGAAAAGAAAGCCAAATCTCCTCCTTGATCCAGATAACACCTTATATTCTCCTTTCTTTATGGTAAAAGTTTCTGAAAGAGCTGTTTAGACTCAAAATCTTTAATTCCCCTCTTTCCACTCTTCCTCTTTCCCTTTTAAACTTTTCACTTGAAAACGTACAGGCAAAAGTATAAAAAACATTCCTGTGTCCATTATCAACTTCAGCAATTTTAAAAATGTATTTACATCTAAAAAATTTTCAGTATAGTTGAGGCACCATGTTACATTAGTTTTAGGCGTGCGGCATAGTGATTTGACAATTCAACAATGTTATGCTGTGCTCAGCACAAGTGTAGCTGCCATCTGTCACCCCACCACGCTACTACAATACTACCGACGGTATTCCCCATGCTGTGCCTTTTAACCCCTTACTTTATTCACTCCATAACTGGAAGTCTGTACCTCCCAATCCCCTTGGCCCATTTTGCTGACTTCAACAATTACTAACTGTGTCCAATACTGCTGTGCTCTGGATTATTTTGAAACAAATACTCTGTACCATACAACTTCGTGTAAATATCTTAGTACATCTTTTATTAAAGATTTACTTACTTACTTACTTACTTACTTACTTACTTACTTACTGAACATGAGTTTGGGGAGGGGCAGAAGAAGAGGGACAGAGAGAATCTCAAGCAGACTCAGTGCTGAGCACAGAGCCAGTGCGTGATGGCATCTCAGGACCGTGACATAATGACCTGAGCCAAAATCAAGAGTCAGATGCTCAAGTGACTGAGCCACCCAGGGGCCCCTTCAGTATGTATTTCTGAAGATAGAGTCTCTATTTTTAAAAAATCAACTACAACATCTAAACAAAATACAAAAGTATTTTATTATCATCAAAGACTGTCCACGTTGTATTATCTTCCCAAAGGTGTCAAAAGAGAACTTTGTGTTCACTAAATGGCTAGTGTTAGTGCCACTGCAGGATCTTTTTGGTCCTGACCATGGCCTTGTTCCTAGGTCTGCCATGGAATGAGTTTTATATATTAGGCTTATTTGGTGGGCGGGGGGGGGAGTGCAATTTACAAATATAATTAGGTACATTCTCTCTGACATGTTCAAAAAAGGAAAAATCCTATAAGGTCTAAAAGGATGCAAATTTGTAAGAAGGAAGAGATAATTAAAATAATGAAAAGTGTTCATAAACTGCATCATTCAGATAATGAAAAGGCATGCCCCTAATTCCAGGACATATCTACTATATCTGTAATTAATAAAAACACTCATTTAGAAAAAATAAAGAATCTTTACAAATGGATAAAAGATTGTACACAACATAATAGTAAAAAAAAAAAAAGTGGGAAAAGTATTGAACAGGCCCTTCACTAAAGAGGATACCCAAATGGCCCATAAACATAGGAAAAGGTATTGAACTTCCTCGGTCATCAAAAAAACACAAATGAACATATTAAAAGCTGAAATTTAAAAGACTAACAAAACTGCGTCTTGACAAAAAGGTTGAGAAACTGTAACTCTCATATACTATTCAAGGGGGTTTAAGTAAATTCTTTGGAAAACCAGCAATATCTACTAAAGCTGAACATATGCATACCATCTGACCCAGCCATTCCACTCCTACGTAGATACCCACAGAAATACATATGCATGTACCCCAAAGCTTATCACAATCTTCACTGCAGTACTATTTGCAATAGCAAAAAGACAGAAACAACCCAAATGTCCTTCAACAGTAAATGGATACATTTTGATAAAATCATAATAGGATCCTCTACAGAAATGAAAATGAATTTGCTGCACTAAAAAACAATGGATAAAGCTCACAGATATAATACTGAACAAAAGGAACCAGACACAAAAGTCATACTATATGACTCTGCTTATATGATGTCCCAAAACAGGCAAAATCTACCAATGGTGATAAATACCAGGAGACTGATTGCCTTTGGGGAAAGATTTAGTGACTGGGAGAAGTTACAAATGGGGCCTCTTGGGTAGAGATACTGTTCTGCTTCTTAAGGTGGTGATTAAATGGATATGCTGACACTGTGAAATATGGGCTGTACATTTATCATTGTTCAGTATCCTTGCCTGTATGTTATACTTGAATAAAAACTTTAAATGAAAATAAAAAGTAATCTCAGCCTTCTGCAGGCAAGCACCAAGAACAGCAGGGGAAAAAAGCTACTAAATCTCAGCACAACCAAGATGATCATTTACTAATTGAGAAAATATTTTCTCTTTGGGGTTGGTTTAGACCAACATCCACCAACTTAAATGACTGTAGAAGGCATGGCTTTCAAAAACATGAGTGATAGGGTCAGGTGTAAGGCAGTAGGGATTAAATGGGCAGCAGTGTTTTCAGACAAAATGCAAAACCCAGTTACTTCACCTTTAAAAACACTGTGTGCACATAACTTACAGACCAGTGGATACCCAGGTTAAGATTGCTGGGACTATTTTGTCTGCAAGGAAAAACAAAAACAAAAACAAAAATATCTGTCTTTTCATATGCCTTTTCTTTAATCGGTCAACTAGTATTGGAAATGGCAAGCCTATCTGTGACACTTAACGTGTGGGTACAGAAAAAGGAAATTCAACTGGAGAAGCTACAATGAACATTGTCCATGGGACTGGAGCCCATTTTTCCTGCTAGGAACCATGAGACTTAGTGGCAATGGACATCAAATGTTCACCCTGTTGAAAACCAGGGAGCTATGTGACATTGTAGGATTTGGAAGGCAACAAGGGGTAGGAGTTCTTCCTGTGGGGACAAATATGTTTACTCTGTGGAAGCCAATCTTACCTCCTGTTTTTAGGTTTGAAGAACTTGAGGGCATAACATCTTAGAATGGTGAACTAAAAGGGCCCTGGGAGAAGCCAGGGGACTTGGAATGATAAAGTACAGGATAATTTACTGATTAGCCAGCACCTTCTATTTATAGTAGGATGAGGAGATTTATATTTTGTTTAACTCTGGTATTTTTGGTATATGAAAAGGAACACCAGCCATGCAGTCTGAATTACAGAGCTCTGCCACTCACTAGCTGCTGTGTGACTTGACCAACTTACTAAGCATTTCTCCATCTGTAAAATGAGGAAGGAAGGGTGACTCCCATCCTGAGTGAGAAGGCAAAAATCTTAGTGCACAAAAGAGCTTGTAAGAATTCTATTAATGGGGGTGGAGTCTTTTGGATTTTCCACATAAAGTATCATGTCATCTGCAAAAAGAGAGAGTTTGACTTCTTCTCTGCCAATTTGAATATGTTTGATTTCTTTTTGTTGTGTGATTGCTGTTGCTAGGACTTCTAGTACTGTGTTGAACAATAGTGGCGAGAGTGGGCATCCTTGACCTATTCCTGATCTTAAGGGAAAGGCTCTCAGCTTTTCCCCATTGAGAATGATATATTTTTTTTAAGATTTATTTATTTATTTTGAGAGAGTGAGAATGAGAGAGAGAGAGAGAGAGAGAGAGAGCACATGAGAGGGGGGAGGGCCAGAGGGAGAAGCAGGTTCCTCACTGAGCAGGGAGCCTGATGCAGGACTCGATCCCGGGACTCCAGGATCATGACCTGAGCCGAAGGCAGTCGCTTAACCAACTGAGCCACCCAGGCGCCCGAGAATGATATTTGCTGTGGGTTTTTCATAGATGGATTTTATGAACTTGAGGAATGTTCCCTCTATCCCTATACTCTGAAGAGTTTTAATCAGGAAAGGATGCTGTATTTTGTCAAATGCTTTTTCTGCATCAATTGAGAGGACCATATGGTTCTTCTCTCTCCTCTTATTAATGTGTTCTATCACATTGATTGATTTGCAAATGTTGAACCACCCTTGCCTCCCCAGGATAAATCCCACTTGGTCGTGGTGGATGATCCTTTTAATGTATTGTTGGATCCTATCATCTAGGATTTTATTAAGGATTTTGGAATCCATATTCATCAGGGATATCAGTCTGAAATTCTTCTTTTTGATGGGGTCTTTGCCTGGTTTAGGGATTAAGGTAATGCTGGCCTCATAGAATGAGTCTGGAAGCTTTCTTTCTGTTTCTATTTTCTGAAACAGGTTCAGGAGAATAGGTATTATTACTTCTTTGAATGTTTGGTAGAATTCCTGAGAGAATCCATCAGGCCCTGGACTCTTGTTTTTGGGGAGGTTTTTGTTCACTGCTTCAATCTCATTACTGGTGATTGGCCTATTCACGTTGTCAATTTCTTCCTGTTTCAGTCTTGGCAGTTTGTAGCTTTCCAGGAACTCAAAATGGATGAAAGACTTCACTGTGAGACAGGAATCCATCAAAATCCTAGAGGAGAACATAGGCAGTAACCTCTTTGACATCGGCCACAGCAACACCTTTCAGGATACATCTCCAAAGGCTAGTGAAGCAAAAGCAAAAATGAACTTTTGGGACTTCATCAAGATAAAAACTTCTGCCCAGCAAAGGAAACAGTCAACAAAACAAAGAGGCAACCCACAGAATGGGAGAAGATTTTTGCAAATGACACCACAGACAAAGCACTGATTTCCAAGATCTGTAAAGAACTTCTCAAACTCAACACCCAAAAAACAAATAATCAAGTCAAAAAATGGGCAGAAGACATGAACAGACACTTCTCCAAAGAAGACATAAAAATGGCTAACAGACACATGAAAAAGTGTTCATCATCACTAGCCATCAGGGAAATTCAAATCAAAACCACACTGAGATACCACCTTACACCAGTTAGGATGGCAAAAATTGACGAGGCAAGAAACAACAAATGTTGGCGAGGTTGTGGAGAAAGGGGAACCCTCTTACACTGTTGGTGGGAATGCACGTTGGTACAGCCACTTTGGAAAACAGTGTGGAGGTGCCACAGAAAATTAAAAATAGAGCTACCCTATGACCCAGCAATTGCACTACTGGGTATTTACCGCAAAGATACAGATGTACCACATGCACCCCAATGTTCATAGCAGCAATGTCCACAATAGCCAAACTGTGGAAAGAGCTGAGATGCCCTTCAACAGATGAACGGATAAAGAAGATGTGGTCCATATATACAATGGAATATTACTCAGCCATCAGAAAGGACGAATACCCAACTTTTACATCCACATGGATGGGACTGGAGGAGATGATGCTAAGTGAAATAAGTCAAGCAGAGAAAGTCAATTATCAGATGGTTTCACTTATTTGTGGAACATGAGGAACAGCATGGAGGACATTAGGAGAAGGAAGGGAAAAAGGAAGGGGGGGAAATCGGAGGGAGAGATGAACCATGAGAGACCATGGACTCTGAAAAACAAACTGAGGGTTCTAGAGGGGAGGGGGGTGGGGGGATGGGTTAGCCCGGTGATGGGTATTAAGGAGGGCACGTACTGCATGGAGCACTGGGTGTTATGCACAAACAGTGAATCATGGATCACCACATCAAAAACTAATGATGTATTGTATGGTGACTAACATAATAAAATTAAATAAAATTAAAAAATAAAATAAAATGATTTTCAGATACATTAAAAAAAAGTTTGTAAGAAATATCACTTGTTTTCCTTATGATTGACTGGAGTCCATCCACGTCCCAGCAAGCACTAGGTGGTCCACTGTGAGGGATTCATCTGAAAGGGATTTCATGAAAGGATTATTTTGAGAGTGTGAGCTGAGTTGAAGAAATGAACAAGGGAGAGCAATGCAGGGCTTAACAACAGCACAGAGCCTGTGACCTCTCCTAAGCCCAATGGGCAGGGCCAAAAAAAAAAAAAAATGTTACTAGGTCAGTGACAAAGCTGGAACCCTGAAAGAGGAGCTGAGAAGCAGGATTTGTGGCCCCAGGGACAGAGCCACTGCCAGCACAGTGGCTCACAGGAAGAGGGCTAAGACGACAAGTATGTGAACTCCACTCCTGCATCTGCTAGTATCTCCAAATGAGTGAATCCAAGCATAAGTCAGAGGACAAGAGAAAGTGGGTGACAGATACCAGAGCAATGGGCCTCCCACGCTCAGAACAGGGAAGACAAGAGCAGAGTGGATCTAGGGGTGGGACATACAGAGAGTAACTAACAAATCAGTTATTTTTGTCCCCATTCAAAATCCCGCCACATTCAGTTTTAGTCATTATTTCCCACCTACCCCTACCCAACCCACAAGGGCTGGGCCAAACTCCTGGGGTGATTCTCAGTACCGAAAGATTCAGTAGGACCTGTGGTCACTGGTTCATGCTAGTAACTTCTGAGGATCTCTTATCTCAGTGCCCATGGTCCTTGCACGTCCAGTGGTCCAGGTGAGTTCTCTAGGCCATGACTCAGAATCTATGCTTCCCTATGGCCTGCATTTGGCCTACACAGGTCACCATATAATTATTTCCAGGGAAGGTTATGCCATCTCACCAAGCCCATTCAAGAAACAAGTGTCCTCCCAGGCCTCTGGAAGTACTAACCGCTGTCTACTTCTCAGTCTGTAAGAACCCTATCTATCTATCTCTCCATCATCCATCCATCCATCCATCATCTATGTGTCTATGTATCTAACATCCAAGGACTGATGCTTTTCCCTCTCCCTTACCCACCCAGCCTTCCAACCTTATCATACTCTGTAATAAGCTTGACCTTTCCTAAAAGTCTTAGTTCTCCAGCAGCTTTTACAAAATTCCTGTAGACAAGGAGATACTGAGGACCCAGATACTCATTTAGAAACCTGGAGGGGGAAACTTATTCATCTGCTTTTTCCTCCCTCACCTCCCTTGTCTCAAGCCATGGCACCATCCCTTCTGCTCCTGGAACAGCTCCAGCTCCTTCCAGCCTCCGGGACTCCATGCTTGCTGTTCGCTCTTCCCCAAACACTTCTCTAATTTGATGCACAGCCAGGTTACTTTGTCTACTCTGGCTCTCAGTGCAAATGTCTTTTCCTCACAAAAAGTCTTCTCAGGCAACCCTGTTTTGCAATATTGTTTATTTCTACCAGCATCTCAAACTATCTTGTGCACTTATATACTGGTTCATTATTTGTCTCCCACAACTTGAAGTCTGTCCTGTGATCTCATTATGCTGGCCAAAATTCCCAGCACATAGTAGGACTTAATACAGATTATTTGGTGAATGAATAAGTGAATGAATCGATCAACCCATTTGTTGAAACGAGTATCATAAACTCTCTTGTCCTTTTGCCTTCCTCAGAGGGTTATTGTATGGATCAAATGAGATAAATTAAACGGAAGGGCTCAAAGTGTTACTCTACGGGGGTGGCTTCTTGCTGGTCTGCTTCTCTCACACCAGGATTTTTGGAGCCACTAAGAATTCATCTTTTTTAGCTCAAAAGAGAGATGGCATGTAGCTCTTACATAAAGCGTGAGAAAAATCAAAGTGTTGCGGAAAAATTACACATTCCAGTTCTTTTGAATACGAAGGCTTTCAAACTGTTAGTTTGTAAGAGACATAGCTTAAAGTACCATGATGTAGACATAAACAGCAATGTGGATATTATCCACAGACAGGTAGGTAGATACATATATACACACATATGCACAGTATCTATATAGAGATATAGATATGAAAAGTTGGGAAAGTACAAAACATAATAAAAATAATGAGAAAATAACACGCACAATCCCTTTACCCAAAGATAACCACCACTGATGTCGAGGTGTAATTTTCTCCCCCCTTTCATATTCTCCTTCCCATTCTTAGGTTTGCTTACTTATCTTTACCTTTTGTTTTCATACTACATTGCTTATAACAACAGTTTCTATAATTCACAGAGACTCTGGCTTCTCATTTTAGTTGATAATTTCAGAATGCTCTCATTTAGCGCTAACACACAACAGAGCATGAATGTGTCTTGTCCTCTCCCTTGGTTTCAAGCCCCCTCTCTCCATTCCTCCCCATCCCGGGCAATGGCAATGTACTTGCAAGAATGGGGGGCCCAGAAAGGTTTGGTCTTACCAGACTGGTATGCTGAGAACCTGCATGTGAGTAAAGAGACCCCCCAAAATTATTCTGACCCTGGCTTACCCAAGTCCTTGTTTACCTAAGCCATGGGCTGCTGAATACTATTCTCAGGATGTCCATGCCGTGTAGGAAGCAGAGGAAGAGGCAGGCATCTGGGCCTGGGAAACAATACCCATCAGAGGCTGACACTTACTGGGGACTTCCAATGTACCAGGGACGCTGCTTACGTTTATGGCCTATCTCAAAAAATTCTCTCCCAATTCATTTGTAATGACTACTATTCCCTTTTCTCATTTCAGAGACGAGGAAATTGAGACTCAGAGAGGTTAAGTAACTTGCCTAAACTCACCTATGTAGCAAGTGGTGAGCCTGTGACTTAAACTGAAGGGTCTAACTTCAGAGATCCAGGAGGAAAACAAATTTGATGAAAACAACAAAAAACAGAGAAATAAGTACACCTGAGAACTGATTTTGGAAGAAGAAAAAGACAGCCTTATACAATTTTATCCTTTCCAAAGAGCACAGATCTCATTACCTCTCCCTAAAAGCACACATTTATTTTGTCTCCAGAACGGAAGCGCACTATCACTCAAGACCAGTGAGGGATACCAAGACACAAGGCATTTTATGAAATGTATCTCTCTCCTCTGTTGAGATGTGCTCAATTAGGAAGGGCTCTTCCCACTACCTTAACCAATTTTTATGCTGGAACAAATCTTTTTTTTTTTTTTTATTCAAATACAGTTAACACAGTGTTATATTAGTTTTGGGTGTACAAATAATGATTCATAAATTCTACACATTAATCAGCGCTCATCGTAAGTCTCTGAATTCCCTCTATCTATTTCACCCATCCTCCCACCCACCTCCCCTATGGCAAGCACCAGTATGTTTCTGTATTTAAGAATCTATTCTTGATTTGTCGCTTTTTTCCGTTTGTTCAACTTATACAACTCAATACCACAAAAACAAATAAGCTGATTTAAAAGTAGGCAGAGGATCTGAATATACATGTTCCAAAGAAGACATACAGATGGTCAACAGACACATGAAAAAATGCTCAACATCACTAATCATCAGGGAAATGCAAATCAAAACCATAATGAGAGATCACCTCATACCTGTCAGAACGGCTAAAATCAACAACACGAGAAACAACAGGTGTTGGCAAGGATGTGGAAATGAGGGTACTCTAGTGCACTGGCGGTGGGAATGCAAGCTGGTGTAGCCACTGTGGAGAAGAGTGTGGAGATTCCTCAAAAAAATAAAAAGAGAAATACCATATAATGCAGTAATTCCACTGCTGGATATTTAACCAAAGGAAAAAAAAATACCCACTAATTCGAAAAGATACATGCACCTCTATGTTTACTGCAGCATTTTTTTACAATAGCCAAGATGTAGAAGCAACCCAAGTGTCCATCCACAGATAAATGGATAAAGAAGATGTCATATATACATACGATGTTGGAACAAATCTTATCTTGTTCCAAACAGATGAAGAAGACAAAGATTTCTTTTTCCTTTTTCTTTATTACTTCTCATAGCTGCAGAGGTCATATCATTCCCAGGTTGATTAAAGTAAAACAAAACAAAACAATTACTCTTGTCAGAATTTTGCTTCTCGTGGCACTTAAGGAATTCGGATGGTACGGCAAGGCTTTTAAAATTCCTTTATTGGTGACATCCCTGCTGATGAATGACACACTGTCAGAGCTCCAGCTACAAGCTGAGACCAACAGAGCTCTTCTGCACACAGGGCAGGAGTCAGTAGGTAAGTCAACTCGTCTCTCTACTTAGTACGTGTCATCCCAGCACCACTCTAATGGCAAATTTAAGAGAAATTCTAAGTAAAAGAAGAATATACATAAAGACAGAGGAAGAAGAATAGCAAGTCTTCCAAAACACCCATGAAAGGGTGCTTCGCTAGCTCCGTCTCTCTCTCACCCTCTCTCTGATGATCTCTCTCTCATACACGCACACACACTCTTAAAATCATATGCTTCAGTAAAATCACTCATAATGTGCCTTCCCAAAACCATTTATTCAAAACATTCATACCCCACCTTTAATAATTTTCTTTCTTCTTTTAAAAAATATGTTTGGGGCACCCGGGTGGCTCAGTCGGTTAAACGTCCAACTCAATTTCGGCTTAGGTAGTGATCTCAGGGTCCTGGGATCTAGCCCATGTGTGGCTCTGTGCTCAGCAAAGAGTCTTGAGGATTCTCTCCCTCCCTCTCCCTCTGTCCCTCCCCCTGCTCACTCTCTTTCTCTCCCAAATAAATAAATATTTAAAGTATATATGTTTAATCCAGGTATTTCCTTCCTATAGAGTGTGAATTACATACTGTAGACAGCCTCAGAGGAAAAAACTGAGTGTATCCATAACCATAATCATTAACTATACCTTTTTTTAAATCATTTTTTTAAGATTTTATTTATTTATTCATGAGAGACAGGGGGAGAGAGAGAGAGAGGCAGAGGCAGAGAGAAGCAGGCTCCCCGCTGAGCAGGGAGCCCAATACGGGACTCGATCCCAGAACCCTGGGATCATGACCTGAGCCGAAAGCAGACGCTTAACCATCTGAGCCACCCAGTCACCCTAAAATCATTTTTAAGTAAGCTCTACACCCACAGTGGGGCTCGAACTCACAAACCCGAGATCAAAAGAGTTACATGCTTTACTGACTGAGCCCGCCAGGTGCCCCTACGGCTCTATCTTTTTATTAAATTTTTTGAAGTTGTATAAACCTTCCTTGCCCTCTCAGATACAAATGCCAAATTCCAAACTCTGAGGCTTTTATACAACCCGTCCATGAAGGCAGAAAACTGTTCTCTATTCTCCCTGTGTGTGAGTCTTTTCCTAATTCTTGATTCTTGTGCATGCATTATAGTTCAAGTCTTTCTTGGTGTGTGTGTGTGTGTGTGTGTGTGTGTGTGTGTGTGTGTGTGTGTGTGTGTGTGTGTGTGTGTGTGTGTGTGTTTTCCCAAGAGACCAGATGCTTTGGGAGGAAGGAATCCCACAGTACCACTCCTCGCTCTTACATAGCTTGACAACCCAAACATTGTTCCAATATGGAAAAGCCTGGTGTAAGGCCGAGAGCCAGAATAGATGCTATTACTAGTACTTGTCTCATCAGAATTCAGTCCAGTGAAAAACGTGCCACTGAGATTTCTCAGATGGGCTTTATTCCAACCCAACGTCTATACTGAAAACAAAAGTCTCCTAAATAATCCCCTGTGTTTCCCCAGTTAATCCAATACTTTGTGCCATGACGTCAATGTCCGTGAGTTCCAAATGCTATTTGTGGGAAACAGGTGTCCCCTCCAATGCGCATGGATGGTGCTCAGCGTAGAAAAGCGGAGTGGACAACTATCAGGGGCAGTCTTTAAAGGTGTTTTTCTGATTGTGTTTCAACTCTTCATTCCTAAGACAGTTTCTATGAAATACCGTGGCATTTATTTTTTGAAATTAATACTACTTTTATTGCTTTCTTGATGTATAATTTAAATTAATTTGCATATAATAAGCTGCAGATATTTAAAACATACACTTTGATTAGTTTTACGTATGTATACACTGGTGAAAAACATCACCATAATCAAGATACCAAAAATATCCATTACTCCCCAACGTTTCCTTGTGTACTTTTTCAATCCCTCACTACCTCTGTTCCCATCCCCAGGGGCATTCCGTCACTACAGATAAGTCTGCATTTTCTAGTACTTTATGTAGGTGGAATTATACATGGGTGTTCTATTTTTAGTCTGACTTCTTTTACTCAGCAAAATAATCTTGCAGTTTCTCCATGTTGTTTTTATGTATCTATAGTCCACTCGTTTCAAACGTTGAATAGAATGCCATTCTATAATGTATACCATTTTGTTTATTCATTCACTTGTTGATAGACACTCGGATTGTTTTTCCAGATTAAAGCTGCCATGAACTTTTTGTTCTTATGTTCTTATCTTTCTGTGGACATAGGATTTCATTTCTCTTGGGTAAATACCTAAGGGTGGACTTGCTGTGTTGTAGCATGATTGTACTGCATGTTTAGCTTTAGAAGAAAAGAGCCAAACTGGTTTCAAAAGTAGCTGTACCATTTTACACTCCTGCCAACAATGTTTTGACAGTTCTAGTTGATCTACATTCTCACCAACACTGGGTATTGCCAGTCTTTTTCACTTTAGCCATTCTCAAGAGAAGGAAATGGTATCTCATTGTGGTTTTATTTGTACTTCCCTGATGACTGGTGAAATTGACCATCCTTTCATGATTAAATGGGCCATCTATAAATCTTCTTTTGTGAAGTGTTTGTTTATATCGTTGCCTATTTTTTATTAGAATTTCTTCTGGCATATTCTTGACTTTTAAGAGTCCTTTATGTATTCAAACTACAAGTCCTTGATCTATGTATTAGTCATAATAGGATCAAAACATTATTTCTGGAGTGTGTTTGACTACAATTGCTTAATCAGATGTCAGAAATCTTGATAAAGAAGTAGAGGTTTTGGAATCATTCATTACATATTTATTTGGTACTTTCTAAGTGCCAAGAACTCTGTAGGCCCTAGTAAAATAAACACCCCTAACAAAAAAATTTGCCTTCAAGGAGCTCGTTGTTAAAGGGGAAACCAAGACATTAAAGAAATAAACCTACAATAGAATAAAGATTCTATTGCGGGTGGAGGGGAGGGAGCAGTGAAGTTATTCTGCCTAAATGAAGACTTTCAGAAGCAAAGCCATTTGAACTAGGCATTTAAGGATGAAGAGGTATGCTACATAAAGAAACTAGGTAAAAAAAAGTATAATCACACTAAATATTATATTAACTCAGAATGATAAATCATTTTTTATTTGCACTGGTACACCTTAAACAGAAATGGTACACATCACAGTAGGACTACTGGATCATCTGGAAACAGCCTTACCAACATCAGTTGCTATGAGGTTGCACTTCCATAAAGCAGGGGTACCTTTACAGGAAAGGTACACGTTCCCTGGTCCCTAGTTAATTGCCTTGTATGAATTAGTACTCAGTAAGTATGCTAATTAAATGTAATATTAAATAAATAACTGTTTAAACTAAATAAATGGATATTTTAGCTCATTGTGAGGGATTCAAAGATGACACAACAGAGACTTTTTTTTTTAACCATGGACAGAGTGGGCATGAATAACAAACAGGAGAAAATGGCACCTCCTTTCTGAAGCTTTCCCAGAGCTTCCATCCAGGGAGACATCATTGTAGCCCCCGGTTTGCTACTACAGCAGTTTACTCTTACTCCTTGTGAGGACACATCTCTACATACAGGACTGTTTTGTTACAGACTGAGAGCTAGAGCAGACAGGGGCCATATCTTGTTCATCCTTGCATTTCCAACATTTCTTGCAAATAGCTCAGTTCCTGGCATACATTAAGTATTCCACAAATGCCTATTATGTTGGAAGAAAACTGAAAATACCTAAATATAATAATATGCTTAAAGTAATCGGTGACATATGAGATGTGCACATAATGTCCTGTGAAATGTCAAAGAAAGAAGTGGTTAATTACATCAGGATTGGATGAAGTAGTATTAGAGAGGGCTCTTAATGGAAGGGAAGGGTTGTGGATTAGGTGCAATACAAGGAAGAGAACTTCAAGTAAAGCAACGAGTAGGAGCAGAAATGGGTATGTGCTAGGTTTCTAAGTGAAAAGAGCCCAGATTGATTTGGCCAGTCCTAAGGATTCATTTATTAATTGATTCATCAAACAAATATATATTCAGTACCAAAGGGAACTGTAGACTATGAAAACAGAGAAGAAACCCACCCCTACAGATTAAGCAAGCAAGACGTTGGCTTGCGGAAGCTCCACAGATGCTAAAAGTAGACAAGGTTCGATGGATCCAAACAAGACAGTTCATTACTCATAGCACGGCCAACAGCAGTAGGATCTGCGTGGTTGTGCTTTTCCCTGACCCAAAATCTCCCTGTCCCAAAAGGGTGATACAACAGACACCAATGACAGCTACACATGCAGTAGGTTGTGGTGCCACAGAGGCACCCAAAGCTCAAGGCTCAGCACATTTTGTAGCAAGCAGTAAGCAAGCAGTGCCATTCCCCCAGGGAGCAAGGGATCTCAGGGCAGAGAGGCTGCAGTTGCTATGACCCACTTAGTTGCCCCTGTGACTAGCTACAGAAGCAGCTCAGGGGCAGAGAATGGTTAGGCCTTGCAGTTGACATACTCAGTGAAGATGTGCAGGGATCCTCCTCGCCCATGGTAGACACCCTCCCTCAACATACCTGAAGGCCAGACTAAGAAGTCTAGCTTTCCGTCTGTAGGTAATAAAGACTTGCCAGAAAGTTTTGAGCAAACAGAAGAATGTTAGTGAGGGGCCGCCCTCAGGAATGAATAGAGAGGAGGATACCAGTGAGAGAGCTCACTTAGAATGGGGCTGTGATGGGTCACTGTTCAGCAGATGCATGGGCAAGGAAGAGGGAGGAGAGATTTCTCATCGGTTCCAGGTTTTCTGCAGACACCCGGCTCAGGAAGGTGGTTAGTGTGAGACAAGTGAAGGACATGGGATCAGGGTGAACGGTGGAAACCGGAGCCATGTGAGATTGTATGGAGGCTGGAGGGAAGAAAGGAAGTGGAAAGGAAGAGGATATGGCACATCTACACGTTAATAAGACTAAAACCATGAGTTACGGAAACCAAGCCCTTTCATCCCCATACAGTTCCACGGCAGATGGATGTTTGGCCTGATATCATCCAGGGAGGCTACCATGACAGCTCAGCCTTCAGCTTCCGCCTCACCACATGCCCTCTGCTATGCAGCTCCTTCACCCCCACCTACTTTCCCAGCAGCCGAAATCCCCCTACTGAGTAACGGAGTGCACAGAGCCCATGAGAGCTTGAAACATCAGTAAGGCTGCCTTAGAGTCACACCACCCACTTTAGCATGGTAGCTTTTCTTTCTTCAGTATTTGTTTTCCCCACTCTTGGCACTGCCTGACCAAGAGAACAAATATTCCTGCTTGCCTTTTGTTTGGTTGGTTTTTCGGGGTTTTTTCCCCCCTGCTGTTGAATCTGTCTTTTAACAGTTTCATTTGTGTTACCCTGAACAGTGAATCTGGGAGATGGTTTTCCCTATTCACATGGAAATTACAGAGCCATTCTCCATCACTTAGAAGCTGACAGGTGGAGCCCAGAGCAGAGATTTGTTCAGAATTATTCTGTAGACAATGAGGACTCTACGAGGGCCTTACCTTCCATTTTCATGTTGTCATTATTTTTAACAACAACAACAAAAAATATCTGGCGATTGGAAGTTAAGGTGAAGATTAAACAGTATTTGACATAATAAACACAGATGGGGAGAACTTCTTCCATCCTTCGCTTTGCCTGCAGGAACTTGCACAGCTGCAACGCTTTTGTATCTCCCTACCCAAGAGGGAACTAGAGTCGGGGTACTTAATTCTGACCCTTAACTATTTCAGGACTGTCTTTCTTCAGCAGTCTTTCAGCAAAACTCTTATTTTTAGGTACCTATGCTACTTTGATTTGTCTGAGATGGAAAAATGGTTTCTAAGGAATTCCTTCATTCAGGATGTACTGTAAGGTAATAAAATACATGTCACATATTGCCCAATATTTGCTATAGTTTATTAAAATTATGCCTACTGAGAAATGAGCACAAATAGTCCCCAGTGTGAGAAAGACCTAGAAGATCTGCATTTTAATCTGAGCAATCCACTGACTGGCCTCTGGCAAGTCAGTGAATCTGTCTGACCTTCAGTCTTCCTCTATCTTCAAGTGGGAATAAAACCACTTGCCTATCTGCTTCACAGGAGTACTAAAGGATCAGAAGAGGGGGTATAGGAGAAATGCTTTGAAGAACTGTGAAACTGATTTCTGGGAACTCTAAAAACTGAAGGTGAAAATGCCTGTTTTATATATTTCATTGAAAAAAAATAGGTTTGTTTTGTACTCCTGAAGTAAAACATGTTTGGATAGTTGTAAAAATAAATATTTCCTAAGTGAATGATCTGATAGAAGTCCAAGAACAAAAGAGGTCACTACTGTCCTTCTCCAGTATTAACTCTCTAGGTGGTGGGTAGATGCAAAAATAATTCAGAAGAAAAAAAGAGAGAGGTTAATGGATGTGTGTGAATGCTAGGAGGTAAGAACCATGGGTGGATTAATCTCTGGACTTGGAAAAAGGCAACAGGATCATCTCGTATGCCTGATTAATGCATTATAAGGGTGTGTTACTGTCTGACATATCTAGATATGAAAATTCATAATGTTCCATTAACGGTTCTTTATTTGGAAATTGGGGCATGAGGTCTTCTTTTCCCTGTCCTTTTCTGGTATTCTTCAATTCCCCCGGAGGTTCCACACTGAACCAGATTCGAGACTGCCCATCTATAAAGGAGAGTGGTTGTAACATGTGCATTGTAAGGAGAAAATCATAATAAAGAGCTGAAAATAATTTAAATATTCTTGATTCAAGCTGCCATTTGGCAATTCTGTCCCATGCTGTGGGGAACAAGATTACAAAGGGATTACAAATGAGTCAGACTTAACTTTGAGGGTCATGGATATGTTCACAATCTTTATAATCCCAATGATTTCACAGATGCATGCGTATGTCAAAACTTATACACTCTACACATATTCAGTTGATTTTATGTCATCTGTACCTTAAAACTGTTGACAGTAACATAGCAACTTTTAAACACAAAAATTTATGTAAGTTTACACCTCACATCTGTCCGAATGGCTAAAATAAAAAACTTTAAGAAACAAGTGTTAGTGAGGATATGGAGAAAAAAGAGCCCTTTGAAACCTGGTGCAGCCACTGTGGAAAACAGTAGGGAGGTTCCTGAAAAAATTAAAAATAGAAATACCATATGATCCAGTAATTCCTTTACTGGGTATTTACCCAAAGAATATCAAGATACTAATTCAAAAAGATATATGCACCCCAATGCTTACTGAAGCATTATCTACAATAGTCAAATTGGAAACAGCTCAAGGGTCATCAATAGATGAATGGATAAAAAAGATGTGGTATATATATATGCAATGGAGTATTACTCAGCCATAAAAAGCAATGAAATCTTGCTATTTGCAACAACATGGATAGAACTAGACAGTATAATGCTAAGTGAAGTAAGCCAATCAGAGAAAGACAAATACCATAGTATTTCACTCACAGGTGGAATTTAAAAAAAAAGAAAAAGAAAAAAGAGACAAACCAAAAAACAGACTTTTTTTTTTAACTATAGAGAACAAACTGATGGTTTCCAGAGGGGAGGTGGATGGGGGGATGGGTGAAATAGATGATGGGGATTAAGAGTACACACTTAACCATGATGAGCACTGATAAATGACAGAATTGGTGAATCACTAATTTGTATACCTGAAACTAATGTAACACTATATGTTAATTATATTGGAATTAAAATTTTTAAAAAGTTATGGAACCTTATAATGAATTATTCTTGGAGGGAGGTCAGTAGGACTATTATTTTCTCATTGAGTAAAATCCAAGTTTTCTTTACCTCTTTAGCAATTTAAAGGCATCCATAAGGATATTTTATTTACCAAATCTTACTTTTCTTTTACATTTATACTAGTCTCCAAACAGTTATCTCCTGTTGCCCATTTGAGCAACCGATCATTCTATTAGTTTTCTCTTGCTGCATAACAAATCACCAAATATTCAGTGACTTAAAAAAACATGTATTGTCTCATAGTCTCTGCACGTCAGAAACCCAGGCATGCTCTCATTGGGTTCTCTATTCGGGATCATGCAAAGCTAAAATAGATTGGCCAGGGCTGCAGTCTCCTCTGGAGCTGAGAGCCCCCTTCCAAGGTCATTCAAGTTGTTGGTAGACTTTAGTGTCTTGTGGTTGTAGGACTGAGGTCCCACTTCCCATCTGGCTATCACCTGGAAATCATTCTCACATCCCAACTGCATGGCCCCTTCCACGGACAGTTGATAAGAGGAATTTTTGCTTACTTCTAAGCCAGCAGAACAGCAGCTGTTCCTGTCTCTTTTAATTAAGGACTTACTTGATTCTATCAGGGTCCCCCCGAAAACCTCCCTTCTGATTAAGAGAAAGTCATCTGATTAGGCACTCTAAATTACATCTGCAAAATGCTCTTTGCTTTAAAATGTATAGTAGTCATTGGAGTGTTATCTCATTATATTCACATTCCCTGCTCACACCAAAGGAGAAGGGATTCTAAAGGGCGTGTACACCAAGAGGGGGGAATCTTGGAGGCCACCTTAGAATTCTGCCTGTCATAATTATTCATCACTAAAGCAAGATTTTATACTTGTTTATAGAAACTTTCTCTTTTTGTTCCTTTCCCAGGTTTGGGGTATTAAATATTCATTCTGACTTATTTTGTCATCTTTGGCAGAAGCAAAACAGTAAAACCACTGAAAAGATGCAAGGACTGAGGGATGCTGAAGTGAGCAACAGATCAACGGACACTCAGGAAGTTTCTGCCCTGCTGGTATGGGCATTCTGGGCACACGTAAAGTGGCTTTAACTGAGAAGCTCATCAGAAATCCATGACTATAAATAAGAGACAGTACCAGGGAAAGCCAGAATCAGACACTAGCTCTGATCCAGGAGGAGTGTAAAAGCCTCAGGGGCAGGTTTGGCTGAGAATTAATGATTGCGCCTCCTAAGAGAGACTTACCAAGTCAATGTCACAATATCCCCAGAAACACACCATTATAGTTTTTAGGGGACAAAGAAATTGGAAAAAGTGCTTTATCTGCACACATCACAGCATCAGGTGGGTAATGTTAGGCAATACAGCCAGGCAGAGATCTGATTAGTTAATGTGCAGACATGAGTTGTGAGCCGAAACTTCAGCTCCTGGGGAAGTGCGGCTGGCAAGCACAAGTAAGTGTGGGAGCTACTAGGAATGGACTGGAATATTAGGGACATTACCAAAAAAGGAATAAGGGAAGCCCAGGTGAATGGACAGAGACAAAGGTTAGAAAGGAAGAGCTAGCACAGGAAGTCAAACATGGGGCCCACATGCTCAGGTCTGGGCACAGATAGCTGGATCAGTCAGGAGAGGTTAGGTTACGTTACAGGAACAAACAATCCCCAAATCTACCGCAACAAAATTTAATTCCTTCTCACACACTCTTGTGTACCTAGTTATCTTTCCAAGGCAACTGTCCTCCACGCAGAAATGCAACACTTTAGGCTGACAGAGGCTTCACTATTGTGTAGCTAAACTACCCTCTTTATGGTTGAGGGAGAGCCCAAGAAACATGGAAGTAAACGACCTTATTTCTGACCACATTATGGTTGCCTGAAGTAAGTTATGTGACCATCCCTCTCCTTGTAAGCCTGGAGACTTTGAATAACAGCACTATTTTTGACCACAAAATCTGGTTATGACTTAGAAGCTACCCAACGCAGGCATTTAGAGCAAGATACTAGAGCCAAAAAGTCTGAGTTTGAACCCTGACTCTTCTACTTACTAGGTGTGGACTTCAACTTCCTTTCCTCATCTTCAAATTGTACTTACTTCAAAGGAGTGTTATAAGGACTAAATGAATTAATATGTCAAGCTTAGTATGTAGTCAGCACTCTGTAAGTAATGACCATTATTAGAGAACAAATATGGGGACCCAGCAGTTGGCCTGGAAAGAGGCAGATTATCCGTGGAGTGGATGGATGGCCATGGTCGGTTTTAGGCCACTATATCCCTCTTCAGTCTAGCATTTTACTTCTTCTGCAATTGTTACGCCATTCATGACTGCCACAGTCCATGCTACTCCCTCTCCCTGGAAAGCCAGCTGGCCTTCCTCCTCCTGGTAACTTTTATGTCTCATTTGAGACGGCAGTTCTGTAAGACTTTCTCTAATAACACAGGTAGAAATACTGCCTGTCTCCTCTGAGGGTAAAGCAAAATAATAACAAAATACATTTAAAAAACTTATCAACTACTTTTAGACAATGTACTAGGCATTGTACCTGCTTTTCTCCTAAAGATTTTATTTACAAAGTGCGAGTGGGGGAGGGGCAGAAGTAGAGGGAGAGGAGAGACTCTCCAGCAGACTCCATGCTGAGCACAGAGCCCGACTCAGAACTCGATCCCACAACCCAAAGATCATGACCTGAGCCAAAATCATGAGTTGGCTGATCAAGCAACTGAGCCACCCATGCATCCCATGTCTGTTTTTTTTTTTTTTTTTTCCTCTCTCTCTCTCTTTCTTTCTTTTTTTTTTTTTTTACAAATACATATTGACCACCTACTTGGTAGGGATATATTGGTGAATAAAGCAATGTGCCAGCCCTCATGGAAGTTACACCAGTGTAAATTGCTAAGTAAAAGGCATTATTATGAAAGTTTATATTAGAGAAGTTAAACAACTTGTCCAAAGTTTCACCACTAGTTAACATCAGAATCAGTGTTTGAAACCAAGCTCATCTAATTCCAAGGCACCTACTGATAGCTACTGGATAGTATTTTCTCAGGGTTCCACTAAGCCATTTGGAAATAACTCTCTAGTAGGATAAAGTATATAGCTCTAGAATAATTATTCTGTTTTCTTAATATCTTCTCAAAGAAACTGTGAATTCTTCAAGGGCAGGGTCCCTGGATAATACTGAATTTAATAAATTAATCAAGACTTGTTACTAAAGCCCTCAAAATGATTTAAGGTTTGGGAAATGAATCTACAAGTGAGCTTCAACTCAAGTATAGACTGGAAGTGAGTTAGGGGTGGATCTGTAAGTGGGGAGATGAGTGGTAGGGGGCTAGGAAAATGTGGGAAATAAGGCTGCGACCTGGCAGGCTGTTTTAGGCCAAACTGTGCAGAAAGCAAGTTTATCTTTGAATTTTTGCTTCTTTCTTTTTTGTGTTCCTTTACCTCATCCAGGGGCCCTTCTTTTCAGGCAGGCTAAACTCTTTAAAAGGAAAACATTATTAATGACAACAAAAGGATCCCTAATAGTAAAGAGGTATATATAAAATGAGGAAGAATTCCAGACTCCCAAGCTGGAGGGAGGAAAGAGGAAAAAGGCTTCCCAGCAACCGTAAGTCACAACACACGGGCAACCTCTCTTCCTGGCTGTAGGTCTGCCCAGAGAACAAGCGCAGGCTCCACCAAAATGAGGTAGAGGTGGTGTGTATGTGTGCTCTCTAATGACGAAGACCCTCCTGTTTGCTACCCTTAACAGCAGCGATTCCCCTATGGCTACTAGTAAGTCACTACGAACTAGAAACGCTCTTGGACGATCAGTAATAATGGTGCTTTGTCCAGCCCCATTCTTCCATGAGTGATCTTAACATGACTCTTTATACGGTTTCCTACAGAGACTAGTTAAGAATCAAGAGGCAAGAGGATGAAAACGCAGAGACTCTAGACAGGATGGGCCAAACATATTTCCTTCATGCTATACCTAAAAAGCTTTGTGATTCCCTAGTAAGACGAGACTGGTTATTAATACCACAACTATGTTTAACAGCAACTACACATTATATGTGTGATTTACAGGTTTCTGTGTATATGTTGTACATATCCTATGTGCATACAATCCAGTGGTTTGCTGATGCCTGCCCTTCCTGCTCACATGATGGACTGTTCAGATCCTAACTCCACATTCAGTAATGTCACTGTGGTTGCCTGAAATTGGCCACAGTAGGAACACTTACACAATAGAAACTGCCAAATACTAGAAATTAGGGCTTTTTTTTTCCTTTGGAGAGCCAGTTATTAAGTATTTGCCAGCGTACCACTATGTAAATACATCAGGGTGTGTAAAGAGTATCTATATGCATATATAAACATGAAAGTATTTATATGTGTATACATACATGTATATGCATATATATGTGTGTGTAGGCATATATTTTATATCTTAAGTGAAAGGTTCTTCCAACTTAATTCCACAGTATAAGTTCATTTCTCAAAAATATTGTATTATTATTAAAGTATTTTAACTTAAAAAGACCACCTTATACAACGTAAAAAGATAAATATATTCATTTTACAAAATTTTTCTATAATTCCCTTGTAGTGGACAAAGATCAATAATAGCTATGAATTTATATTTAGAGTAAGAAAATCTCAATGACCATTATAAGTAAGGTCACACACCCCATGAGTATACAGTGTAAGAAAGTCTGTACCTCTATGACAAAATCAGTAAGCACATGTGAAAGCTCAGGTCACTAATGCATCAATCTTCTTTACCTTTAAAAAGCAGTTAACAGTGTCCAGTTAAGAACAGTTAGTTCTTAACTAACCTCTGGAAGTCACCGGCCCATCAGTGCGCAGGGGAGGGAAAAACGGGTTCCTCCCAACACTGCACACAAGCTAGTAGGCCCTGGAGCTGCCTTTGGGCAAGCAGACATCGGAGCCAGGTGCTTATGACTTTCTCTAATGACTTGTCAACACAAGTCATTGGTCCAAGCTCCAGTAACTCTCAACAATGGAAGAAAACTCTTTGCAAATAGGGGAGTGCGAGGAAAGAACTTAAATCAAACTCAAAGCTTAGTACCTGCCAGATTTAATCCCTTCTTCTCTCCACTGACAGAGCTAATGAGTGGATTGCAAGATTTTACACCTCACCTCTGCTGTTTTAAAGACCTCAGATAATAACAGAAATACATTTATATAGTGCTTTATATATGTTGTCTCATTTAATCCTCACATCAATGCAACAAAGAAGTATTAGTCATGTCTTACAGCTGTGGCAATAGAAGCCTGGAGGGATCAAACGACTTCTCTAAAATCACACAGATGGTAACTGAGAGGTCTTCTGACTCCAAGCTCAGTGCTCTTTCCTCTACACTTTCCCAGGGGTTGATGAACTGACATGGAATCCTGCTTTTAACAACAAGAGGAAGTCAGTCATCAATGCAGATAAGCTGAGAAAACTTTAGAAGCAGTTGTTCCCCATCCCAGGCCTCACTAGACTGTACCCCTGCCTCTCTCCAATCTTCAGTGTTCCCCGAACCAGAACCAGTTATCAGAATATCAGAACCCTGAAATTCAAACGCTCATTCACACGTATGCAGAAGTTAATTGTAATAAGTTAAACTGTTAGCCTGTCTATATTTTCACTTAGAGGTAACTAAAGCCTAAAAGGTGCCAGGGTGGCTCAGTCGGTTAACCATCCAACTCTTGATTTCAGCTCAGGTCATGATCCCAGGGTTTTGAGATCAAGGCCCACATCAGAGCCTGCTTAAGATTCTCTCTCTCCCTCTGCCCCTCCCCCCTAAAAATAATAATAAATAGAGGCAATTAAAGTCTTAAACGGGAGGAACAGCATTTGGGCAAGTCGTAGACATCAAGTGTGTGGCTACATAGCTAGAATACCCGCAGCACTAGTTGTCTAGCTGCATTTATATGAATGGCTTAATTTCTAGTATCATAATCTAGATGTGTTAGAAAAGGATACCTGTTCCAATGGCTTGTCCAGATCTACCCAGACCTGCCTAGGCCCTTCTAGCATCTTCATCTCAGCAGACAAATCAACAGTCACAGTACTCACAGAGATGATTTAATATTTAGGCACATATTTTGTTCAATTGTGTCATAAAAGTCTTCTTCGCATCTGTGTCAGTCTCAGACACTTGAAATTTTTTCTTCTGTCCCTGCCTGCCTCCCACCCACAATGATTCAAGAGACACAGACTGGGAGTTGCATGTGAGATGGTGATACCTGACTCCATTCCTGCCCCCCATCCTTTCAAAATGGAACATGACTGCTTCTTTTAGTAAGAGAGTGGATTGTGGTTGTCACATAGATAAATGCAATATGGTTTCACGCCATGTCCATTTTGAGTTAGTACGGAGGAACTCCCAAGAAGCATCTCCACTGAAGGAGAATTCAGGTGTTTTGATGCCATGCCAAAAACTACATTTTTGAAAAATAGGGTTTTCATGGCAAATCCAGGAAGAAGAATCTCTTGCCATCATCAAAAAATATCTACCATGTAGCATAACAAAAGTAATGCACTCTTGATATTAAATGGGGCCCTTGTTCTCCAGTGGCATTTTCAATCACAAATCTAATCAGGCATATAATCTATCCTGAAAGAGCGTAAGAGTTTGCTAACCACAGCTTGAATGTCTTTTCATTTTTTGGTGGGGGCGGCGGGAAGCTGCATTTTTGGAAGCCTCAAGTATAGAGCTACTCTACCAGTTTCTTCCCTTCCATATAAAACCTCCTAAAATCCATCTAAAACATGTTGACTTATAGGAGATCACATTAAAGATAAGGTAAGAAAATAACATTTTTCAAATATTTCATTCCCATTGAAAAAGAGTAAAGAAGATTGTTCCAAGCCATGGAGGGTATGTAGAAGAAAATTGTTAGCAAAAAAGCGAAATGTGAAAATGTGATCCATACTGAAATCAATTAAGTCTGAGAAATCTAAAAATAGTCATTTAAACCTGGCACATGTAGACTTTCATAGAAATTTGTGCCTAAATTTTGTCTGAAATGTAATACTGAAAGTAAATTAAATGCTGCTACAGAACCATCTAACTCTGAAAGGATCGCCACGGTAAATATTCACTGATGGCTAATGCATGGTGCTTTCACACAATGACTGGAAAAACTATCCAAAAGCTTCAGCCTAGTGAGTTCAGAATCATCTTGGTTACACACAGGATGAAATTTTATTATGTACAAAGTAGTTTTTCAAAAATATGAACATCTGGAGTTGAACTGAGTCTGGAGATGAACCCATATATTCATGGCCAATTGATTTTCAACAAGTATGCCAAGATCATTCAATGAAGAAAAAAATAGTCACTTCAACAGATGGTGCTGGGACAACTGGATATCCACACAAAAGAATGAAGTTGGAACCCTACCTCTACTATATACAAAAATAAATCAAAATGGATCATTGACCTATGTATAAGAGCTAAAACAAAACTCTTAGAAGAAAGCATGACATAAATCTTGATGACTTTTGATTTGACAATGGCTTCTTAGATAAGACATCAAAAGCACAATCAACAAAAGAAGCAGATAGATAAATTGGACTTCTTCAAAATTGAAAACCTTCACACATGAAAAAGTATTGTCAAGAAAGTGAAAAGACAACCAGGTTGTCTGGTAATTCATGTCTCTGATAAGGGATCAGTATCCAGAATATAAAAAGAACTCTTACAACTCAAAAATAAAAAGAAACACAATTGAAAATTTGGCAGACAATATGAATAGACATTTCTCCAAAGAAGATACATGAATGTGGCCAAAAAGCACTTGAAAAGAAATCACTAGCCATTCAGGAAATGCAAATCAAAATCCACAATGAGATAACCACTTCATACCCACTAGAATGGCTAACATAAGAAAAATTAAAAATAAGTCTTGGTTCCTTTGCTGTGCAAAAGCTTTTTATCTTGATGAAGTCTCAAAAGTTCATTTTTGCTTTTGTTTCCCTTGCCTTTAGAGACATGTCTTGAAAGAAGTCGCTGTGGCCAATGTCGAAGAGGTTACTGCCTATGTTCTCCTCTAGGATTTTGATGGATTCCTGTCTCACATTGAGGTCTTTCACCCATTTTGGGTTTAACTGGGTGTGTGGTGTAAGAGAATGGTCGAGTTTCATTCTTCTGCATGTGGCTGTCCAATTTTCCCAGAACCATTTATTGAAGAGACTGTCTTTTCTTTTAAGATTTTATTTATTTATTTGACAGAGAGAGACACAGCGAGAGAGGGAACACAGCAGGGGGAGTGGGAGAGGGAGAAGCAGGCTTCCTGAGGAGCAGGGAGCCCGATGTGGGGCTCGATCCCAGGGCCCTGGGATCATGACCCGAGCCGAAGGCAGACACTTAATGACTGAGCCACCCAGGCGCCCTGAAGAGACTGTCTTTTTTCCATTGGATATTCTTTCCTGATTTGTTGAAGATTAGTGGACCATAGAGTTGAGGGTCCATTTCTGAGGTCTGTATTCTGTTCCATTTATCTATGTATCTGTTTTTGTGCTAATACCCTGCTGTCTTGATGATCACAGCTTTGTAATAGAACTTGAAGTCAGGCATTGTGATGCCCCAGCTTTGGTTTTCTTTTCCAACAATCCCCTAGAGATTCATGGTCTCTTCTGGTTCCACACGGGTTTTAGGATTATTTGTTCTAGCTCTGTCAAAAATGTCAATAGTATTTTGATAGGGATGGCACTGAAAGTGTAGATTGCTCTGGGCAGCATAGACATTTTCACAGTTTATTCTTCCAGTCCATGAGCATAGAATGTTTTTCCATCTCTTTGTGTCTTCCTCAATTTCTTTCATAAGTGTTCTATAGTTTCTAGAGTATAAATCCTTTACAGTCAACAAAACTAAGAGGTAACCCATGGAATGGGAGAAGGTATTTGCAAATGACATCACAGATAAAGGGCTGGTATCCAAGAGCTATAAAGAACTTCTCAAATTCAACACCTAAAAAACAAATAATCCATTCAAGAAATGGGCAAAAGACATGAACAGACACTTCTCCAAAGAAAACATACAAATGGCTAACAGACACATGAAAAAGTGTTCAACATCACTAGCCATCAGGGAAATACAAATCAAAATCACAGTGATCTACCACCTTATACCAGTTAGAATGGCAAAAATTAGCAAGACAGGAAACAAGTGATGGTGAGGATGTGGAAAGAGGGGAAAACTCTTACACTGTTGATGAGAATGAAAGCTGGTACAGCCACTTTGGAAAACAGTATGGAGGTTCCTTAAGACATTAAAAATAGAGCTACCCTATGACCCTGCACATACACTACTAAGTATTTACCCCAAAGATACAGATGTAGTGAAAAGAAGGGGCACATGTACCCCAATTTAATAGCAGCAATGTCCACAATAGCCAAGCTGTGGAAGGAGTTGAGATGCCCTTCAACAGATGAATGGATAAAGAAGATGTGGTTCATATATACAATGGAACAGTACTCAGCCATCAGAAAGGATGAATACTCACCATTTGAGTTGACATGGATGGAACTGGAAGGGATTATGCTAAGTGAAATAAGTCAAGCAGAGAAAGACAATTATATGGTTTTACTCATATGTGGAACATAAGGAATAGTGCAGAGGACCACAGGGAAAGGGAGGGAAAACTGAATGGGAAGAAATCAGAGAGGGAGAAAAACCCTGAGAGACTCTGGACTTCAGGAAGCAAACTGAGCATTTCAGAGGGGATGGTGGTTGCAGGGGTGGGGGTAACAGGTGATGGATATTAAGGAGGGCACGTGTGGTGATGAGCACTGGGTGTTATAAGCAACCAATGAATTGCTGAACACTACATAAAAAATTAATAATGTACTATATGTTGGCTAATTGAACATAATAAAAATAAATAAATAGAATAATTCAAGCTAAAAAAATAAGTATTGGTGAAGACACAGAGAAATTGACAACTTTGTACATTACTGGTGGGAATATAAAACATGACAGCCACTAGAGAAAGCGGTTTCATCAGATTCTCAGAAAATTAAACATAGAATTATCCCATGACACAGCAATTCCACCTCTAAGTAGAGACCCAAAAAGAATTCAAAACAGGTACTCAAACAAGCACTTGTACACAACTGATCATAGTGGCACTCTTCAAAATAATGAATGAAATTAAAAATGTGGTAAATCTATATATTAGAATATTATTCAGTCACAAAAGGATTAAGTACTGAAACAGGCTACAACATGAATGAACCTTGAAAACATTATGCTAAGTGAAACAAGTCAGACACAAAGGGTCACATTTTGTAGGACTCCATCTATACGAAAGATCCCGAAATAGAAAGTAGACTGGTGGTTGCCCGAGATGGGAGGGAGAGTGGAATGGGGAGTAACTGCTTAATGATGTGGGGTTTTATTTCAGGGGATGAAAATGTTTTCAAATTAGAGATGGTGACTGCACAACATGGTGAATCTTTTAAATTCCACTGAACTGTTCACTTAATAATGCTTAATTTTATTTAAATTTAACACCAATAGAAAAATATATGGACAACAGTCAGGAAATCCTTAGAATTTCTCTTACGAGCCAAGGGTCCATTATGAATTTTAACTTCCAATCATATCATTTTTCTTTACTTTCTTTTACTCTGTTCATCTTTTTGTTCAGGGTGTAATTTTTTGTTTTCCTTTGACTCTGCTACAAGAGTACCAAACATAACCCAGAACACACCAAAGACAATATGCTATAGCCTTCTGGATAGAATCTTCATTGTTTTCCCTCTTGTAAATGGAATTTGGATGTCTTCACTGAAGTAGATATTGTTTTGTTTATTCAGAATAGCCCCATCCATTCCTATCCCTAAATTTAATGAATACTTCTTCAGCCCAGTTGGTTCCGCAGGGTCTGGCAGTCATAGCACATGACTCAGTGTGGGCCAGTCTTAGACATAATTCAAGGATAAGCACATGACTCAAGTCATAATTATCAGATACCTTCTCCAAGATTTGTTAAATTCAAGCTAGAAGAGGAGAACCCTTTTCTCTTTGGCTAGCAAGACATAAGAATGAGGTTCACAACAAAGCTAGAGGTATCACTCTTAGATTTCCAAGATACACTACAAAGCTACAGTAATTAAAACAGTATGGTACTGGCATAGAAACAGACTCATCTATCAAGAGAACAGGATAGAGAGCCCAGAAATAAACCCATACATCTACGGTTGATTAATCTTCAGCAAAGAAGGCAAGGAAAAGATAATCTCTTCAATAAATGGTGTTGGGAAAACTGGACAGCTACATGCAAAAGAATGAAACTGGACAAGGTTTTTTTTTGGGGGGGGGGACCTGTTTCTTATGCCATATACAAAAATAAACTTAAAATAGAGACCTAAATATGGGAAGTAAAATCATAAAACTCCCAAATGAAAACATAAGCAGTTCATCTTCTGTACAACATTTTTCTGAATATGTCTCCTCAGGCAAGGGAAACAAAAGCAAAAATAAACTATTGGAACAACACCAAAATAAAAAGCCTTTTCACAGTAAAGGAAACCATCAATAAAACAAAATGCAATGTACTGAATGGGAGAAGATATTTGCAAATGATATATCCAATAAGGGGTTAATATTAAAAATATATAAAGAATTGATACAACTTAAAACAAAAAAAAAAGCCATAATTTGATTTAAAAATGGGCAGAAGACAAAAAAGGGGCGGGGGGGGATGAACAGACATTTTTCCAAAGATATACAGATGACCAACAGAGACATGAAGAGATGCTCAACACCACCCATCAGGGAAATGCAAATCAAAACCACAATGAGATATCACTGCACACCTGTCAGAATGGCTAAAATCAAACACACACACACACACACACACACACACACACAAGTGTTGGCAAAGAGGTAGAGAAAAAGGAACTCTTGTGCACTGTTGGTGGGAATGCAAGCTGCTGCAGCCACTGTGGAAAACAGTATGGAGGTTCCTCAAAAAAATAAAAATAGAATTAATACATGATCCAGTAATTCCATTCCTGGGTATTTACTCCCAAAAAACAAAAACACTAATTTGAAAAGATACTTGTACCCCTATGTTTACTGCAGCATTATTTACAATAGCCAAGATATGGAAGCAACTCAAGTGTCTGTCAATACATGAACGGATAAAGAAAATGTGGTATGTGTAGAGAGAAAGAGAGGGAGAGAGAGAGAATGGAATATTACTCAGCCATAAAAAAAGAATGAGATCTTACCATCTGTGACAACACAGATGGACCTAGAGGGCATTATGCTAAGTGAAATAAGTCATAAAAAGACAAATACCGTAAGATTTCACTTATATGTAGAATCTAAAAACAAAACAAATGCACAAACAAAACAAACAGATTTATAAATACAGAGAACAAACTGGTGGTTGCCAGAGGGGAGGAAGGTGGAGGGATGGGTGAAATAGATGAAGGGGCTTAAGAAGTTCAAGTTTCCACTTATAAGACAGGTAAGTAATGGAGATGAAAAGTACAGCACAGGAAACACAGTCAGTAATGTTGTAATAACACTGTATGGTGACAGATCATGGTGAGCATTGCAAAATGTACAGAATTGTCAAATCGCTATGCTGTACACCTGAAACCAATGTAACATTATACGTCAAATATATTTCAATAATAAAACTTTTTTTGCATTTTTAAAAAATTTTTTAAGTAGGCTTCATGCCCAGCATGGACTCCAATGCAGGGCTTAAACTCACAACCCTGAGAATAAGACCTGAGCTGAGGTTAAGACTCAGACACTTAACTGACCAAGCCACCCAGGTGCCCCAATAATAAAATTTTTTTAAAGATTTTATTTATTTATTTGACAGAGAGAGAGAAAGCACAAGCAGTGGGAGCGGGAGAAGGAGAAGCAGGCTCCCCACTGAGCAGGGATCTCAATGCGGGACTCGATCCCAGGACCCTGGATTCATGACCTGAGCTGAAGGCAGATGCTTAACCATCTGAGCCATCCAGGCGCCCCAAATAATTTTTTTTAAAAGAATGTGGAACAACTGGAACTCTCATACACTGCTAAAGGGATGCAAAATTGGCACGAGTACTTGGGGAAACTGTTTGGCAGTGTCTTACTAAAACAAGAGATAGGATAGACCAATCATCCAGAAATTTACTTCCCATGTATACATTCCCAAGAGATATGAGTTGCTGCACTATTGATATCAGCCAAAAGATGTAAACTACTAATGCCCATCAGTGGAGAATAGATTTTTAATGGTATATTCATACAGTAGAACACTATACAACAATGAACAGTCTACAACCACATACAACAATATGGATGAACCTCACATACATCGTGCTGGGTGAAAGAAGCAGACACAAAAGTGTTCACACGACATGCATTCACTTGTAAAAGTAGAAAAATGGGTAAAACTAAATGATGCTAGCAGGAGCGACTATACCTGCAGGGACAGTGGCTGCAAGAGAACATGAGGGGGCATATGGAGTGCTGACAACGTGTTTTTTATGTGAGTGCTGGTTATTCCTATTTTTTCGGTTTGTCAAAATTCTTACCAAATTTTCAGGCTTGGTTTTATTTCATGAACATTGAAAACATCATTGTTTTTCAGTCTGTATCTGATTATTATATTATCTGGAGACCCCATATGCCTTTCATCTGTTGGTTCTTGTTTGGGGTACACTCCCTTGTGTGTCTGCTGCTCTCTGGGTTTGTGCTTGGTATTGTGTTTCTAAATTATTAAGGGAAACAATTTTTAAGACTGTGGTGACATTATTTTCCTCTAAATAGGATTTTTTTCCCATTGCTTTGACTTAGTATTTGGGGTCATTAGCATTCTGGGGTCATCTTAATCCAAATTCAGTGCTTCAGATTTTCCAGGCCTCTGATGACTCAAAGCCAGGCAGAAGTAGGTACGTGAAGTCTTCTTTAATTATGGTTTACTCTTACTCCTAGGAAACCTGTTAAGAATGTTGCCCAATATGGAGTTGGTTTGATCCTTTTAAATAAGACTGATTTCCCAAGACCCTATTAATGGTGGAGCAATATCCGGGCTCATCTTAACAAGCTGTCATGGGATGACTTTCCCAATGGCTCTTCAAGACCAATAAAGATGTCTGCGCCCCCACTCCACCCTCTTTCTTTATGAACCTGAGATCCAAGCACCAATTCTCAGATCTCCCATCTTCATCAGGGCACCACAGCATGCTATTCTGTCTCCTCTTTTTAGGGACTGGAGATCCAAGCACCAATACCCTCCTTCCCACCTTTAGCCATGAGGACAAAAAAAAAAAAAAAAAAAAAAAGACTGATTTCAAAGTTGCCTATGGTCTCTATCATTACTCCTTACCCTCCACAAACACCTCTTGAGGGAATGAAGAAGAAGCTAGCATCCAGGGAAAGCAAAGTGAAAAAATGGCTAGAGTGACATAAACATCTCTGGTTCCAAATTGTATGAGGGCCAATACCACCAAACGGCCTTTCTCAAGTGTTCTTACATGAACCACACCAAATTTATTCCTTTTTCCAGACATTCTGGCACTTCTGAAGGGCTTACCTCATGTTTACAGGGCACTGATACTGTATCTATTGCTATTCCAACGGCACAGAATAACGACAAGAGCTACGTCTTTGGACCTACTATCCACTCTGGCTTCAGATCCTCATCATTTACACTTCCCAAAACTGAGTTGGAACCTCTTTATAACAAAACACCTAGACTGAAGATTTCAAATCCTTACTGCACAATCTCTGGAAAATTACCTTAGGATAAATTGAGAGCACATTCTGAGAAAAAGCTATGCAGAGCTTCATTTCTGGAAGTCAATATAATTTTCTAGTTATATACAATGTTAGTCACACAACTTCTTGAAAACAAAGAATCTGTCTTTTATATTTATGCCTGGTATACACAAGGCACTCAAAAAGTATTTGCTACATGAGAGTCTTTTCCTGTGGGACGCAATATTAGGTTCAGTTAAAGATAGAAAGGAGGTGATTCCCTGAAACTGAATTGCGATGTGCCGATCTTACAGGGAAAAGAAGAAAAGGTGCCCTCATACGTCACATTTCAAGTTTGTTTTCTATAGAGAGAAGGAGCTCGCACTTATTTAAAAAGACCACTGGGGCATCTGGGTGGCTGAGTTGGTGAGCATCTTCCTTCTGCTCTGGTCATGATCTAGGAGTCCTGGGATTGAGCCCCATGTCAGGCTCCCTGCTCAGTGGGGAGTCGGCTTCTCCCTCTCTGCCCTCCCCTGCCACCACTCGTGCTCTCTCTCTCTGTCTCTCTCTCTCTCTCTCAAATAAATAAATCTGTAAAATTTTTTTTTAAAAATAAAAAGACTGATTATAAAAATAATGGTAACAATTTAATAAATAAAAAAATAAAAAGACCATGAATTATAAACTATGATAGACGATTTCACATGCATGATTTCGTTTAATTATCACCACCAGCATGTGGGGAGAATAATGTTAGCTGCATTATTACATGCAAAGAAAATAAAACTCAGAAACCTGAGTAATTGATCCAGGGTTATAGGATAAGCATGGGACAGAGGCATCGCTATATCTGGTACCAACATCTGCCTCTTCAATACAAATTCTTCTGAGCCTTGATTTCCTCATCTGTGCCATGAAGAATTTAACTAGGTCTGGATTGGCAAATAGCACATAAGCCAGTGCCATCCCTGGCGGCCATCAACAAAATCAATCATGTCCTTCTTTTCTGCTGAGTCATGACTCACAATCTCTGTAAGTAAGTTGGTCCGGAAACAACTCTAACCATCAAGCAGAGGTAGCACTCATATTAAATGCTTTATTCCATCCTTGTTCTTAAAATGATGTTAAGCTCTTTCCCAGACCTCCAGGTTCAAGCTAAGAATTTCAGCTATAGCAAAGCAGACCTAAAGAGGTCACTGTGTTCGACCTCACAATACAGATGCCCTGACACCAGGAACCCTCCACCAGATAATCTATGGAGCTGTTACTCCTCGTGAAAAAACTCCTTAGCCTCGGAGACACCAGGCTGGCAGGCCTAGGCTTCAGTGTGAAGTAGGTCCAGAGAGTGAAAATCACGTAGAAGCCAACGTTTCTTGGCAGTTTCATACCTGAAAAGATAAGCTAAACTCTGATGAAAGGAAGCAGAACAAGGGGTAGGAGGAGTTTGGGTGTGTGGCAATTTGGGTAGCTGGGAAATGTCAGCTTGTGGGAGCTGGGAAGCAATCAGGGACCCAACATTTCAGCATGATCAGGTCTCATTTTGTCATTCTTCACCCTTGGCCTAAAGAATATGCTGAAGTGATTTCAAACGAAGCCTCAAATTCCTGGCTTGATGAAGGAGGCAATATTCATTTTGAATTATGTTTGCAGAAGGCTGGGGGCAAAATATAAGAGGTTGGGAAAGGTGAAGTGACGTGGTGATGTCATTTTGAGTGGAGTTATTTTGCATAATAGAATTTTCTCCTATGTAGGGCACTGTGGAGAATGACATTTCAAAAGAGCACAGCGAAAATAGAAGGCCATCGAATGAAGTGGGAGTTATCAAACTTGAGAATGTTTTGGACAAAACCTAATAACCCAAGTGCTAAGCCAGGCTCTCCCTTCAGCGACATCTCTGTGCTATGTCACCTGCTTTGGAATCCTACAAGTATGGAAGTGAAAGTCCACTGGCTTTCAAAATTGTATTAGCAGTGAAATGTTTGATAAAATGGAACCCCATATATAAACCTATATCTAATGAAGTCTCCCCGAGCTTCCATTCTGAAGCAGATGATGTGCGGGGTCCTTCAAGAGGATCTACCTGGATTCATGTCATGGCGAAATATACAAAATGTATGCTGACCCTACTGTCAAATGACCTGGTTCAAGACCCAGATCCTTCACTCACCTATGTGACACTGAAAATTAATGCCCATCTCTGAGCCTTGATATCCTCATTTGTAAAACTTGGGGCTTGATGTGATGTTATATTAGGAAAAGGAATATGCAAATAAAGCCTTTATTTCTGTGACCTTCCTTTTTAAATTAAAGAGGAAAGAGAAGAAAAAAATTTTTTTTAATTTTTTATTTGTTTTTTGTCTCCTTCCTCCCTCCCTCAGCTGTGATATTGTCTTTTTAATGACAAATGACTCAGTGATAGCTGTTACTTGTCACATAAGAATCAATGGTTGCTATAATAAACTCTGCAAACTTGAGAAGAGTTAACAGAATGTAAGTTTGTTTCTTACTCAAGCAAAATGCAACAGGCATGTTCCTGGTCAGTCCATGGCCTTCCATCTAGCTCCAGCAGCCCCTACGGTGTCAGGATCCTCGGAAAGATCCCATGCATTCCGCCAGCAGACAGCAGAAAAGAGGACAAAGGATGACATGGGAGGCTTCTGTGCCCTTGCTGGATGTGGCAACATGGATTCTGAGCATATTTCATTGTCAAAACTCAGTTACAGGATCCTGTATCGATGCGACAGGAAAAAGGAAACACAGAACCTGTAGAAGTCATCTGATGGAAGGAGAGACTACACAAGTGTCAACCTTATGTGATTCTCCATATGCCACCATTGAGAGTTATCCTGTGAACACATCCTCCTTGAAGAGGAAGCAACTGTTGGCCAACACAACTACAGAGATAAGAAAACACAAATGAGGATCTATTCTGAAGATAATGCAAAATGCACTTTTTCTAAAAGCCTATATAGTCACGTGTGTGAATCCTGTGGGGAAGAGGGTTGGTTGCTACAGAAAGAACAAAGTGTGTTTTGCATCCCCAGTTTAATTTTCTCTATGACCTTTTATGACTGTTATTGATTCTCTCCAAATATTCCTTTTCTTTTTTCTTCCCTGCTACTTTTGAAAGATACTTTTACCTGCCTTATTTAGATGTTTATGAACTATAATATTTCTGGACTCCAAGTTCTAGGAGTATAGAAGGGGGATGTTTGTGGAGAAAATATTATAATCTTATGTTTTTCCTTAGCCACAAATTAATTCTTGATACATGATTTAAGTTGGTTAATCCGTAAGCACTGTGCAAACAGGTGTCATCTGTGATTTTCAAAAGTGATGTAATATGCAAACGGTTCCAAGTACATGTTCCATCCATGGTGCTTACTGATATAAATGTTTCTATGAACTAATGTTCACTTTGTTTATATGAAAAGACCAAATGCAACAGATGGAACAGCGATTTGGCCTGGAAGCTGGCCTACGTGTCCCGCCATGGACCACAGAGCCCTCTTGCCATCTGCCTCTCACAGGGCAGCCTCTGTCTGCTCTCTGCAGAGTGGCTTCTAGCCTCTGGGGCCACTCACTGAAAGCAGGACTCTTACTGGGCCATCTCCGATTGCTGTCATTTACCTCCCTCCCCTCTGTGCTTGGGAACTGTCTACCTGAGCACATCATTTCTTCTCTTCCAAGAGCGGTGCCAAGTCCTCAATAAGCACTTTTTTTCCTGTTTCAAACTCTCTGCATCTCTAGGGACCTTCCCTTCCGTTCCAGGGTCTGGCTTGATGGATAAAACTAGTTCTCACCATTGTAACACAGGGGAGATTTGATTCCTTGCAGCCCACCACTGGGAGTGCTCTAGCCCAGCACAGTCCTAAGTGTGTTTCAACAAATTCCCTTTCCATAGGTTGTTGACAGATGTTACCAACAAAGAGGTAAGAGAGGTTCCAATCATCCAATACACTGTGGAAACACTGAGAAAAACAAGTTAAACATGTGTATATTTAATGCAGCACGTCTCAATGCTTGAACTAGACCATTGTTGTTAGGAATCTCTGAGAGAGGGATATAGCATGGAGCACTTCCCAAACCCATGTGACTTAAGCACCCTTTTCCTCAAAGTTTCTCATGGTACCAATGCTGACCAGAAGACACTTTGGGAAAAATGGTGATCCAAGCTCTTCTGTCTCAAGTTGGCAAGTCTACCCATCACAAGAGGGTTTTGTGATAACTCGCTCTGATATGACTCTACTCATGAGGAAGCGGCCTTGCAAAGATTTGCCTGATACTGTTTCACACAACGGCAACTCCTGAGCAGCAGCAAATGTGCCAGATATGGGGAGGTGCTGTCCAGTGTCCCATTCAGGATGCACTTGCTGCCTCGCTACCATGAGCAAAGAGCTTCCAGCTCTCAGCTCCTGCAGGTTCTGCTTCAGCGGCAGAGAGCCCCCTTGTCTGCAGTCACATCCTTCCCAAGGCCATCCCTACTAGGTGTCGGAGCATGGCAAAGAAAGAGGATTCATCCATTTTGGCTTTAATGTGAGACACTCTGATGTGCACCTTTCACCTCCTAATGGGCTGACTAAGGCTTTCCCAGGCTTGCATTGCAACTCAACTTGCTCTCTGCCCAATCCTGCTGCTTGCCTGCCCCTTTCCTACCACAGGCACTGAGCCATAATAAACATCCTATGTCCAAACGTCCATGTCATCTCAGTGTCTGATTGCAAAGAACCCAACAGCGAAAGCTACGACCTGGAATAGTCTCTGGAAGCCATACTAAGATGGGGGTTTGGAGCTGGATCATGTACCTTCCAGCCAGCCACTGAGGACACCGTCACTAGTGGTAACTCCTGGCACAAGCTGATGATGACCTGCTAAGTCTTCTACTGGAGGTAAATGGGGATGATGAACCAGAAAGGAAGGCACTGAGGGTGGGGTGGACAAGGTAGTAGGTTTTTTGAGACATGAAGGAAATAGGAGCTATCAGGATAACGATACTGATGACTTCTGCTAAGCAACAAGGACATGCCACAGAAAGATAATGAACATCTGAGGGTGAGTGACAAGAACTGAAAACCAGGTCTCTTGGGATATGGAAGAATGACAGAAAAGGTGAGAATCAGGCCCAATCAGAGAGACTGAACCTTAAAGGTGGTTAAATGTCCAACCAAGGCAGATACATTAAACCAAGGTCAGGGCCTTGTAGGGAAAAACCACCACCCTGACACATGGAACGGAACATACAAACTGGCAGAGCCTGAGGTATTGCAGGTGTCCATCGTGGAAAAAGACATCACATGGAGCTGCAGCAGGTCCCACTGAGAGATTCACAGCACAAGCACCCAGAGCTCTGGAGCAAGGCTACGTCATCTGTCACAGAGGAGCCTTCTGCAACCTGTGACACACTACCGGACATGGGGAGGGACAGAATGCCTGAGCATGGGCCACCACAAGACCCTGAATCCAAAACTACCCATTATGAGCTGGATCCTGTCAATTCACCAAGTTACAAAGTTGGGTGGGCTGAGCAACAAATGACCCTAAGATGAAAGCAGTGTATTTGGGATCGAGCATGAACATGGCAGTAGCTCAGATCCCCCATGGTGCCCACGATGGATGCACCAGTAGGCCCCTGAGCTCACATCTATGTCTGTATGAGAGATCCCTTATGACTAGCTGAAGGAGGAAAAAAAAGCCCGAGTTTGATTTGCAGAGGAGCTGGCTCATTATGTGAGTGCAGCTGCATAACATTCAGGCGCAGCCTTACATAACTAGTGAGAGAAAGCTCTTCCAGTGGACGGACAAAGAGGTTGGGACTCGGTCATGTTAACGGACATAGCACAGTGATCATGAAGTGTGAAGACTGTTTTGTGCGTATGTTAAGGCCCATTAGCCAAAATTATTGAGCCAGTTAACGTCAGCCAGTCCCTGTCACTGGCCACCACAGTACTGGGACAACGAAACATGAACTAAGTGGCCAAAATGAGGGAGATGGCGGTTATGCTTGGGCCCAACACCATGCACCCCACTTATCAACAGAATATCCAATATGCCAGCAACAGAAACCAACACTGAGCCTCCGATGTGGCACCATTCCTCCTGGACACCAACTAGCCACCTTGTTCCTAAAAGGGTCAGTGGTTCTATTTTCCTGGAATACTTTTTTTTTAAGGTTGATTTATTTGTTTATTCATTTATTTAGCATACACTCAAATGGGGGGATGGGCAGAGAGAGAGAGAGAGAGAGAGAATCTCCAGCAGACTCTGTACTGCGCATGGAGCCTGATGTGGGGTTTGATCCCACGACCCTGAGACCATGACCTGCAACGGAATCAAGAGTCGGATGTTTAACCAACTGAGCCACCCAGGCGCCCCTGGAATAGACAGTTTTTGCCATGCATGTGTTTGTGTTTTCTGCCTATAAGGACTACACAAATACCACTATCTAAGTACAGAGTGCTTGATCCACTGGCATGGGATCTCACAAATAGTACAGCAGAGCAGGGGACTCACTTTGCAGCAAAGGAAGTACAGGAGTAAGCCCATGCTCATGGGACCCACTAGTGCCAGCACACATCACAGCCCCCAGAATTCCGACAGAGCACTGTAGTCGCCTGCTGAAGGCATGGGTGACGTGCGAGCCCACAATCATCTGTGCTGATGGGGTGCCGTCCTGCAGGGGGGCAGGTTATGAATTATACCCTCGTGTCTTTAATGGGAAGACATGTGTTGGGGAACACATATGTGGTGGAGGCAGGAGTGAGCCCACTTACCACTATTCTCTCTCCTCCACTGGAGGACCCCGTACTTCCCATCCCACAACTCAGGACTCTTTGTAGCTAGAGATTCTGCTTCCCAAACAGGTTATACTTTCACCACAGGAGACAGAGAGATGACAGTCAATGATCAGCTAGAGCTGCCACCTGGACGTTTTGGATTTGCATGCAGGGACCAGCAGGTAAGAAGAGTCACCATCCTGGCAGGAGAATTCACCCCAATCACCAGGAGGAGACAGAGCTGTGGCCTGTGATGCATGGGGGCAGGAAGAATACACATGGACCCCAGGAATCCATGTGGTACTCCTTTGCCCACTTTGACTATCAGTAGGCAAGTACTGCAACCCTAATCTATGAAGGGCTCAGCAACCAGGGGCTTAGGCCCTTGTACATGGTGGCTGAGTCATATTTACACGAAAGTCATCAAGACAGAAGTGATAAGCAAGGCGAGGGCAACATGTCCTGCACAGCGGAGGGGACAGATGAGCACCAACTGTGTCTCTGAGGCCCACATGTAGCAGCATGGACTAGAGATCCCCCCACTAACTGCCCTCTTCCCATTTCTCTTAGGAAAGGAGGTCCACTGGAATCCTGGAGAAGTTGTTCACTGAACATATATGGAAAAGTGGATTTACACGTCAATACAGTAAAGAGAGAGCGGCATGGTCGAGGGTCCCCTTCAAGGAGGGATTTGCTGCCCAGCTGTGGGATGTTCAGCAGGCAGCTCCTAGGGGTCAGCTCCTTCAGGACGGGCTTCAGCTGCAGAACAACACCGCCAGGACTGCCCTTGCTTGTGACTGAGGGAAGCAGGGTTATAAAGGCCGGGCCATTCTGGCACAACGTGGAGCACCTGATGGGCAATATTCCCTCCAGAGTTTGCCGCTGGATGGCCTGAAATTTATCAGCCCAACTTGCTGGTCAAAATCTTCCTCTGACCAGCCCTGTTTTCTCCCCTTTCTCTCCACAGGCCTTGATCCCTAAGAAACGTTTGGCACTCCAAACTCCACCTCAGCATCTGCTTCCATAGGACATGACCTGTGGCAGTATCCACGCAGTAGGAATAGACAAACATAGTACCAGACATGGGCAATGTTTGTTGAGCACTCAATATGAGCCAGGAATGTTGATGAATGCTATATGTATGTATGTATGTGTGTGTGTGTGTGTGTGTGTGTGTGTGTGTGTGTGTGTGTGTGTGTGTGTGTGTGTGTGTGTGTATTACATATGTCATTTTATCCCAAGGAAAACAACACCCTGTGGGATCGATATCATTATCATCTCCCGCACTATACAGATGAGGGAACTAGAGGCACAGAAGGTCATGCACCTTGCCCAAGGTCACATTTCTAAAGTGCCAGAGCCGAGGGGCGGAGCAAGATGGCGGAGGAGTAGGAGACCTAGATTTCGTCTGGTCTCAGGAATTCAGCTGAATAGGGATCAAACCATTCTGAACACCTACGAACTCAACAGGAGATCAAAGAGGAGAGTAGCAACAACTCTTTGAACAGAGAAGCGACCACTTACGGGAAGGTAGGACGTGCGGAGAAGTGAATCCGAGGCGATATTCGGGAGGATAGACGGCGGGGGAGGGGCCTCCGCCGGCCGCTTCTGGCAAGTGCTAGAGCCGCGGAGCACAAAATCGGACCTTTTAGAAGTCGCCTCCGCGGAGGGACGTCGCTGCAGTGGCTAAGTGGGGGGTGGAAACCTCGGGGCACAGTGTGGTCTCAGGACCCTCGGGGTCACAGAAAGACCGGGGGTGCCTGAGTGCGGCAGAGCTCCCAGGTATCGGAGCGGGGAAGCCGGCTGCAGAGACGGAGCCGAGGCGCGGGCTCTCAGCTCGGGGTGGCCATAAACTGTGATCCGCGGCCCAGTCGGGCCACTGCTCCTGCAGCAGGGACCCAACAGGTGGCAGATCTGGGGAGACTCCCCTTCCTTCCCGGGGCGGAGTGGCGTGGGAACGCACCGCAGGGATCTGCTGGGTTTGGAGACTCCACACGGGGTCGGGTGCCAGAGATAGCAATGCTCGGTCACAGGCTGGGTGAGCACGGAGAGCGGCCGGAGACCAGGGACAAGGGAGTGACTGCTTTTCTCTGGGGGCGCACTGAGGAGCGGGGCCCCGAGTTCTCAGCTCCTCCGGGTGGAGATTGGGAGGCCACCATTTTTACCCTGGTCCTCCAAGGCTGTACGGAGAGCTCGCAGGGAACAAAAGCTCCTGAGATCAAACCCGAGCAGCTTGCTTAGCCCGGACCGACAAGGGCGGGGCAATTCAGCCTCCGGCAAAGACATTTGGAAACCACAGCAACAGGCCCCTCCCCCAGAAGATCAGCACAAACAGCCAGCAAGCCAAGACCAAGTTCACCGATCAAGGAGAACGGGAGAACTCCAGCGCTAGGGGAATACTGCACATAGAATTCATGGCTTTTTTTTACCATGATTCACTAGTTCATCAAAGTTAATTTTTGTTAACTGTTTTTTTTTCCTTTTTCTTTTTCCCTTTTTCAACCAACATCTTATCAATCTCTTTTTAAAAAAAAAAACAAAAACATTTTTTATTTTTCATTTTTAGAGTCATATTTTATCCCTTCATAGTAGTTACCCTTATTTTTGGCATATATATATAAGTTGTTCTCTCTTTAAAATTTTGAGATACAGTTTCTTCTAACAGATAAAAATATACCCTAAATCGCTAGTGTATGGTTCTGTTCTAGTCTCCTGCCTGATCACATTATCTCCCTTTTTTTTTCTTTTTTAAATCTTCTTTCTTTTTTCTTTTTTTTTTTTTTTTTTTTTTTTTTTAAGATTTTATTTTTATTTATTTGAGAGAGAGAGAGAATGAAAGATAGAGAGCACGAGAGGGAAGAGGGTCAGAGGGAGAAGCAGACACCCCGCTGAGCAGGGAGCCCGATGCGGGACCCGATCCCGGGACTCCAGGATCATGACCTGAGCCGAAGGCAGTCGCTTAACCAACTGAGCCACCCAGGCGCCCAATCTTCTTTCTTTTTTCAAACAACTTCTTATCAAGTCCTTTTATAAAATCTTTTATAATTTTCATCTTTACAGTCATCTTCTATCCCTTCATTGTATCAACCCTTATTTTGTACATATATGTCTTTCTTCCTTTAAAATTTTAGGAGGTACTTTTTTCTAACAGACCAAAATACGCCCAAAATCTAGTGTGTGGCACTGATCTATGCATTAGCCTGATCATATTTGATCACATTGTGCTTTTTTTCTATTGTTCTGTTTTTGTTTTTATCTTTTTTTCTTTTTTCTTTTTTTTTTTTCCTCTTTCTTTTTTCTTTCTTTCCCTTTTTTTCCCCTGGTTTCAGGTCTTTTCTGATTTCTATACACACAGACAACATACAGTAACAATCACCTTACAGGCAATACAATGGCAATAAATTCATACCTTTCAATAGTTACCCTGAATGTAAATGGGCTCAATGCCCCAATCAAAAGACACAGGCTATCAGATTGGATTAAAAAACAAGACCCATCCATATGCTGTTTGCAGGAGACTCATTTTAGACCCAAAGACACCCCCAGATTGAGTGAGGGGGTGGAAAACAATTTACCATGCTAATGGACACCAAAAGAAAGCTGGGGTGGCAATCCTTATATCAGACAAACTAGATTTTAAAACAAAGACTGTAATAAGAGATGAGGAAGGACACTATATCCTACTTAAAGAGTCTATCCAACAAGAAGATCTAACAATTGTAAATATCTATGCCCCGAACATGGGAGCAGCCAATTATATAAGGCAATTAATAACAAAAGCAAAGAAATACATGGACAACAATACAATAATAGTGGGGGACTTTAACACCCCCCTGACTGAAATGGACAGATCATCTAAGCAAAAGATCAACAAGGAAATAAAGACTTTAAATGACACACTGGACCAAATGGACTTCACAGACATATTCAGAACATTCCATCCCAAAGCAACGGAATACACATTCTTCTCTACTGCCCATGGAACATTCTCCAGAATTGATCACATCCTAGGTCACAAATCAGATCTCAACCGGTACCAAAAGATTGGGATCATTCCCTGCATATTTTCAGACCACAATGCCTTGAAACTAGAACTCAATCACAAGAGGAAAGTTGGAAGGAACTCAAATACATGGAGGCTAAAGAGCATCCTACTAAAGAATGAATGTGTCAACCAGGAAATTAAAGAAGAATTTAAAAAATTCATGGAAACCAATGAAAATGAAAACACAACTGTCCAAAATCTTTGGGATACAGCAAAGGCAGTCCTGAGAGGAAAGTATATAGCAATACAAGCCTTTCTCAAGAAACAAGAAAGGTCTCAAATACACAACCTAACCCTACACCTAAAGGAGCTGGAGAAAGAACAGCAAATAAAGCCTAAACCCAGCAGGAGAAGAGAAATAATAAAGATCAGAGCAGAAATCAATAAAATAGAAACCAAAAGAACAGTAGAACAGATCAACGAAACTAGGAGCTGGTTCTTTGAAAGAATTAACAAGATTGATAAACCCCTGGCCAGACTGATCAAAAAGAAAAGAGAAATGACCCAAATTAACAAAATCATGAATGAAAGAGGAGAGATCACAACCAACACCAAAGAAATACAAACAATTATAAGAACATATTACGAGCAACTCTATGCCAGCAAATTAGATAACCTGGAAGAAATGGGTGCATTCCTAGAGATGTATCAACCCACCAAAACTGAACCAGGAAGAAATAGAAAACATGAACAGACCTATAACCACTAAGGAAATTGAAGCAGTCATCAAAAATCTCCCAACAAACAAAAGCCCAGGGCCAGATGGCTTCCCAGGGGAATTCTATCAGACATTTAAAGAAGAATTAATACCTATTCTCCTGAAACTGTTCCAAAAAATAGAAATGGAAGGAAAACTTCCAAATTCATTTTATGAGGCCACCATTACCTTGATCCCAAAACCAGAGAAAGATCCCATCAAAAAGGAGAATTACAGACCAATATCCTTGATGAACATGGATGCAAAAATTCTCACCAAAATACTAGCCAATAGGATCCAACAGTACATTAAAAGGATTATTCACCACGACCAAGTGGGATTTATCCCTGGGCTGCAAGGCTGGTTCAACATCCGCAAATCAATCAACGTGATACAATACATTAACAAAAGAAAGAACAAGAATCATATGATCCTCTCAATAGATGCAGAAAAAGCATTTGACAAAGTACAGCATCCTTTCTTGATCAAAACTCTTCAGAGTATAGGGATAGAGGGTACATACCTCAAAATCATAAAAGCCATCTACGAAAAACCTACAGCAAATATCATTCTCAATGGGGAAAAGCTGAGAGCTTTTCCCTTAAGGTCAGGAACGCGGCAGGGATGTGCACTCTCACCACGGCTATTCAACATAGTATTAGAAGTCCTAGCCACAGCAATCAGACAACAAAAAGAAATCAAAGGCATCCAAATCGGCAAAGAGGAAGTGAAACTCTCACTCTTTGAAGATGATATGATACTTTATGTGGAAAACCCAAAAGACTCCACCCCAAAACTGCTAGAACTCATACAGGAACTCAGTAAATTAGCAGGCTATAAAATCAACGCACAGAAATCAGTGGCATTCCTATACACCAACAACAAGACAGAAGAGAGACAAATCAAGGAGTCGATCCCATTCACAATTGCACCCAAAACCATAAGATACCTAGGAATAAATTTAACCAAAGAGGCAAAGGATCTGTACTCAGAAAACTATAAAATACTCAGGAAAGAAATTGAAGAAGACACAAAGAAATGGAAAAACATTCCATGCTCATGGATTGGAAGAACCAACATTGTGAAGATGTCAATGCTACCTAGAGCAATCTACACATTCAATGCAATCCCCATCAAAATACCATCCACTTTTTTCAAAGAAATGGAACAAATAATCCTAAAATTTGTATGGAACCAGAAGAGACCCCGAATAGCCAGAGGAATCTTGAAAAAGAAAAGCAAAGCTGGCGGCATCACAATTCCGGACTTCCAGCTCTATTACAAAGCTGTCATCATCAAGACAGTATGGTACTGGCACAAAAACAGACACATAGATCAATGGAACAGAATCGAGAGCCCAGAAATGGACCCTCAACTCTATGGTCAACTCATCTTTACAAAGCAGGAAAGAATGTCCAGTGGAAAAAAGACAGTCTCTTCAACAAATGGTGTTGGGAAAATTGGACAGCCACATGCAGAAGAATGAAACTGGACCATTTCCTTACACCACACACAAAAATAGACTCCAAATGGTTGAAAGGCCTAAACGTGAGACAGGAGTCTATCCAAATCCTAAAGGAGAACACAGGTAGCAACCTCTTTGACCTCAGCCGCAGCAACTTCTTCCTAGAAACATCACCAAAGGCACAGGAAGCCAGGGCAAAAATGAACTATTGGGATTTCATCAAGACAAAAAGCTTTTGCACAGCAAAAGAAACAGTCCACAAAACCAAAAGACAACCAACAGAATGGGAGAAAATATTTGCAAATGACATATCAGATAAAGGGCTAGTATCGAAAATCTATAAAGAACTTAACAAACTCAACACCCAAAGAATAAATAATCCAATCAAGAAATGGGCAGAAGACATGAACGACATTTTTCCAAAGAAGACATCCAAATGGCCAACAGGCACATGAAAAAGTGCTCAACATCGCTCGGCATCAGGGAAATCCAAATCAAAACCTCAATGAGATACCACCTCACTCCCGTCAGAATGGCTAAAATTAACAAGTCAGGGAACGACGGATGTTGGCGGGGATGTGGAGAAAGGGGAACCCTCCTACACTGTTGGTGGGAATGCAAGCTCGTGCAACCACTCTGGAAAACAGTATGGAGGTTCCTCAAACAGTTGAAATTAGAGCTACCGTTCGATCCAGCAATTGCACTGCTGGGTATTTACCCCAAAGATACAAATGTAGGGCCCCGAAGGGGTACGTGCACTCCAATGTTTATAGCAGCAATGTCCACAATAGCCAAACTGTGGAAAGAGCCAAGATGTCCATCGACAGATGAATGGATAAAGAAGAAGTGGTATATATACACAATGGAATATTATGCAGCCATCAAAAGGAATGAGATCTTGCCATTTGCAAGGAGGTGGATGGAACTGGAAGGTGTTATGCTGGGTGAAATAAGTCAATCAGAGAAAGACATGTATCATATGACCTCACTGATATGAGGAATTCTTAATCTCAGGAACAAACTGAGGGTTGCTGGAGTGGTCGGGGGTGGGAGGGAGGGGGTGGCTGGGTGATAGACATTGGGGAAGATATGTGCTATGAGAGCGCTGTGAAGTGTGTAAGGCTGTTGAATCACAGATCTGAAACAAATAATGCAACATATTTTAAGAAAAAAGAAAAAGAAGAAGATAGCAGGAGAGGAAGAATGAAGGGGAGTAAATCAGAGGGGGAGACGAACCAGGAGAGATGATGGACTCTGAAAAACAAACTGAGGTTTCTAGAGGGGAGGGGGGTGGGGTGATGGGTTAGCCTGGTGATGGGTATTAAAGAGGGCACATTCTGCATGGAGCACTGGGTGTTATGAACAAACAATGAATCATGGAACACTACACCAAAACAAATTATGTAATATATGGTGATTAACATAACAATAAAAAAATTAAAAAATTAAAAATAAAAAAAATAAAATGCCAGAGCCCATGTAAACACTACATATATGAAAAATAAAATTTCATGACAATAAGATTATGTTGAAGAGCTTTTGTAAGCTGTGATATGTTATGCAAATAGTAGTCAATCCCCAGGTGTGTCAGAAAAGAGATGACACACTCAAATTAAGTACTTTAAGGACAGATTAATAAACGATTTGCAAGGCTGTGAGCCTGGTATAGGGTAACCATAAGAAATAGTACAGTGCCCCAGGGCTAGGAATACTGGAGTGTTCTTTCACCTCTAGGTATGGAGGAAGGAGAGGAGGAAGCAGTCAGAAGCAGAAGCAGAAGCAGAGAGGGCTCTGTAGGAAGGTCGGCCTGCCAGAGCCTGTGCCCTTGAACTGATGATAATGGGAAGAAGACGAAGAAATAGTACACTAACCTTCTCTCTTCCTTCCCTCTACTCTCCTGCCAGGCACCCCCACTGGCTGCACCTAAAGACAAGCCAGAAGTCCAGTCAACCTGTCCCAGCAGCAAGCAGGGCACAGAGAGTGAAGAGCAGATCAGAGCAGCAAACGGAAACCATCGAGAACACCCAGTTAGACAGGTGGCAGGTGAAGAAACTGAGGATCAAACCAGATTTCAACTAAGACCACTCAGTCTGGGTGGCAGAACGAGAACCTGAACCTTCTGAACCCAATCCTGTGTTTTCCAACTTCACTGCTTCAAAAACTACCCAAAAGCAGGGTACTCTTCTCCTTGCTGGGTGCTTGCTTACAAAACAATCATATAGCCTCTCTGGGCTCCTAATAAACTTAAGAGCTCACTAGCTTATTTCTTGCCCCAGGTGACAGGTCATTTTTTAGGGTTCAGCTGATTGTCAATGGGATGATAATCCACCCTATGGTATAAAGAGATTTAATGTACCTCCTTAAAAAATACCATCTTCATTGTCTATAAACATCTAACAGAGCATGAGAAGTGAAGCAAATCCTGCTAAAAATGTAAGACTTCCCTGAGGGGCCAAACAGTGTGCAGAAATGAAGGAAAGTCAGAAACTTGTGCAGTTTGGAAATTTCTGGGGTGGAGCAAGATGGCGGAGGAGTAGGAGACCTGGATTTCGTCTGGTCTCAGGAATTCAGCTGCATAGGGATCAAACCATTCTGAACACCTACGAACTCAACAGGAGACCGAAGAGGAGAGTAGCAACAACTCTGAACAGAGAAGCGACCACTTACTGGAAGGTAGGACGTGCGGAGAAGTGAACCTGAGGCGATATTCGGGAGGATAGACAGCGGGGGAAGGGGGCCTCCGTCGGCCGCTTCTGGCAAGAGCTAGAGCCGCGGAGCACAAAATCGGACCTTTTAGAAGTTGGCTCCGCGGAGGGACGTCGCTGCAGTGGCTAAGCGGGGGGTGGAACCCTCGCGGGACAGTGTGGTCTCAGGACCCTCAGGGTCACAGAAAGACCGGGGGTGCCTGAGTGCGGCAGAGCTCCCAGGGCTCGGAGCGGGGAAGCCGGCTGCAGAGACGGAGCCAAGGCGCGGGCTCTCAGCTCGGGGTGGCCATAAACTGTGATCCGCAGCCCACTTGGGCCACTGCGCCTCCAGCAGGGACCCAACAAGCGGCAGAGCCGGGGAGACTCCCCTTCCTCCCCCGGGAGGAGCGGAGCGGGAGCGCACCGCAGGGATCTGCTGGGTTTGGAGACTCCACATGGGGTCGGGAGCCAGAGATAGAAATGCTCGGTCACAGGCCGGGTGAGCACGGAGTGCGGCCAGAGACCGGGGACACGGGAGTGACTGCTTTTCTCTGGGGCCGCACTGAGGAGCGGGGCCCCGAGTTCTCAGCTCCTCCGGGCGGAGATTGGGAGGCCACCATTTTCACCCTGGTCCTCCAAGGCTGTACCGAGAGCTTGCAGGGAACAAAAGCTCCTGAGAGCAAACCCGAGCAGGTTGCTTAGCCCGGACCGACAAAGGCGGGGCAATTCCGCCTCCGGCAAAGACATTTGGGAACCACGGCAGCAGGCCCCTCCCCCAGAAGATCAGCACGAACAGCCAGCAAGCCAAGACCAAGTTTACTGATCAAGGAAAACAGAATTCCAGCACTAGGGGAATACTGCACATAGAATTCATGGCTTTTTTACCATAATTCATTAGTTTTTCAAAGTTAATCTTTTGAACTGTTTTTTTTTTGAATTTTTCTTTTTCCCTTTTTCAAACAACATCTTATCAAACCCTTTTTTAAAAAAACATTTTTTATTTTTCATTTTTGGAGTCATATTTTTATCCCTTCATAGTAGTTACCCTTATTTTTGGAGTATATATATAAGTTGTTCTCTCTTTAAAATTTTGAGATACAATTTCTTCTAACAGATCAAAATATACCCTAAATCACTAGTGTATGGCTTTGTTCTAGTCTCCTGCCTGATCACACTCTCTCCCTTTTTTCTTTTTTCTTTTTCTTTTTAAATCTTCTTTCTTTTTAAAAACAACTTTTTTCTCTTATCAATTCCTTTTATAAAATCTTTTATAATTTTCATCTTTACAGTCATCTGCCATCCCTTCATTGTATCAACCCTTATTTTGTACATATATAAGTCTTTCTCCCTTTAAAATTTTAGCAGGCACTTTCTTCTACCACACCAAAATATGCCCAAAAGCTAGTGTGTGGCATTGATCTATGCACTAGCCTGATCATATTTGATCATATTCTGTTTTTTGATTTGTTTTGTTCTGTTTTTGTTTGTTTTTATCTTTTTCTTTTTCCTTCCTTTTTTCTCTTCTTCCTTTCCCTTTCTTGTCCCCTGGTTTCAGGTCTTTTCTGATTTGTATGGAGTATATTTGCTGGAGATGTTGTTAACCTGTTAGCATTCTGTTCTCTCATTCATCTGTTCTCCTCCAGACAAAATGACAAGACGAAAAAAATCACCTCAGCAAAAAGAACAAGAGGGAGTACCGTCAGCCAGGGACCTACTCAATACGGACATTAGTACGATGTCGGACCTAGAGTTCAGAATAATGACTTTAAAGATACTAGCTGGGCTTGAAAAAAGTGTGGAAGTTATTAAAGAAACCCTTTCTGGAGAAATAAAAGAACTAAAATCTAACCCAGTCAAAATCAAAAAGGCTATTAATGAGGTGCAATCAAAAATGGGGGCACTAACTGCTAGGATAAATGAGGCAGAAGAAAGAATCAGCAATATAGAAGACCAAATGATGGAAAATAAAGAGGCTGAGAAAAAGAGAGAGAAACAACTACAGGATCACGAGGGCAGAATTCGAGAGATAAGCGATACGATAAGACAAAACATTAGAAAAATTGGGATCCCAGAAGAAAAAGAAAGAGAGAGAGGGGAGGAAGGTATATTCGAGCAAATTATAGCAGAGAACTTCCCTAATGTGGGGAAGGAAACAGGCATCAAAATTCAGGAGGCACAGAGAACCCCTCTCAAAATCAATAAAAATAGGTCAACACCCTGACATCTAATAGTAAAACTTATGAGTCTGAGAGACAAAGAGAAAATCCTGGAAGCAGCTCAGTAGAAGAGATATGTAACCTACAATGGTAGAAACATTAGATTGGCAACAGACCTATCCACAGACACCTGGCAGGCCAGAAAGGACTGGCATGATATCTTCAGAGCATTAATGAGAAAAATATGCAGCCAAGAATACTATATCCAGCTAGGCTGTCATTGAAAATTGAAGGAGAGATAAAAAGCTTCCAGGACAAACAAAAACTAAAGGAATTTGCAAACACAAAACCAGCCCTACAAGAAATATTGAAAGAAGTCCTCTAAGCAAAAAGAGAGCCTAAAAGCAGCAAAGATCAGAAAGGAACACAGACAATATACAGTAACAGTCACCTTACAGGCAATACAATGGCACTAAATTCATATCTTTCAATAGTTACCCTGCATGTAAATGGGCTAAATGCCCCAATCAAAAGACACAGGCTATCAGATTGGATTAAAAAACAAGATCCATTAATATGCTGCCTGCAAGAGACTCATTTTAGACCCAAAGACACACCCAGATTGAAAGTTAGGGGGTGGAAAACCATTTACCATGCTAATGGACACCAAAAGAAAGCTGGGGTGGCAATCCTTATATCAGACAAATTAGATTTTAAAACAAAGAGTGTAACAAGAGATGAAGAAGGACACTCTATCCTACTTAAAGGGTCTATCAGACAAGAAGATCTAACAATTGTAAATATCTATGCCCCGAACATGGGAGCAGCCAATTATATAAGGCAATTAATAACAAAAGCAAAGAAACACATGGACAGCATTACAATAATAGTGGGGGACTTTAACACCCCCCCAACTGAAATGGACAGATCATCTAAGAAAAAGATCAACAAGGAAATAAAGACTTTAAATGAAACACTGGACCAAACAGACTTTACAGACATATTCAGAACATTCCATCCCAAAGCAACAGAATACACATTCTTCTTTAGTGCCCATGGAACATTCTCCAGAATAGATCACATCCTAGGTCACAAATCAGGTCTCAACCGGTACCAAAAGATTGGGATCATTCCCTGGATATTTTCAGACCACAATGCTTTGAAACTAGAATTCAATCACAAGAGGAAAGTCGGAAAGAACTCAAATACATGGAGGCTAAAGAGCATCCTACTAAAGAATGAATGGCTCAACCGGGAAATTAAAGAAGAATTAAAAAAATTCATGGAAACCAATGAAAATGAAAACACAACGGTTCAAAATCTTTGGCATACAGCAAAGGCAGTCCTGAGAGGAAAGTATATAACAATACAAGCCTTTCTCAAGAAACAAGAAAGGTCTCAAATACACAACCTAACCCTACACCTAAAGGAGCTGGAGAAGGAACAGCAAAGAAAGCCTAAACCCAGCAAGAGAAGAGAAATAATAAAGATCAGAGTAGAAATCAATGAACTAGAAACCAAAAGAACAGTAGAACAGATCAACGAAACTAGGAGCTGGTTCTTTGAAAGAATTAACAAGATTGATAAACCCCTGGCCAGACTTATCCAAAAGAAAAGAGAAATGACCCAAATCCACAAAATCATGAATGAAAGAGGAGAGATCACAACCAACACCAAAGAAATACAAACAATTATAAGAACATATTATGAGCAACTCTATGCCAGCAAATTAGATAACCTGGAAGAAATGGCTGCATTCCTAGAGATGTATCAACTACCAAAATTGAACCAGGAAGAAATAGAAAACCTGAACAGACCTATTACCACTAAGGAAATTGAAGCAGTCATCAAAAATCTCCCAACAAACAAAAGCCCAGGGCCAGATGGCTTCCCAGGGGAATTCTACCAAACATTTAAAGAAGAATTAATACCTATTCTCCTGAAACTCTTCCAAAAAATAGAAATGGAAGGAAACTTCCAAACTCATTTTATGAGGCCAGCATTACCTTGATCCCCAAACCAGACAAAGACCCCATCAAAAAGGAGAATTACAGACCAATATCCTTGATGAACATGGATGCAAAAATTCTCACCAAAATACTGGCCAATAGGATCCAACAGTACATTAAAAGGATTATTCACCACGACCAAGTGGGATTTATCCCTGGGCTGCAAGGTGGGTTCAACATCTGCAAATCAATCAACGTGATACAATACATTAACAAAAGAAAGAACAAGAATCCTATGATCCTCTCAATAGATGCAGAAAAAGCATTTGACAAAGTACAGCATCCTTTCTTGATCAAAACTCTTCAGAGTATAGGGATAGAGGGTCCATACCTCAATATCATAAAAGCCATCTATGAAAAACCTACAGCGAATATCATTCTGAATGGGGAAAAGCTGAGAGCTTTCCCCGTAAGGTCAGGAACACGGCAGCGATGTCGACTCTCACCACTGCTATTCAACATAGTATTAGAAGTCCTAGCCACAGCAATCAGACAACAAAAAGAAATCAAAGGCATCCAAATCGGCCAAGAGGAAGTCAAACTCTCACTCTTTGCAGATGATATGATACTGTATGTGGAAAACCCAAAAGACTCCACCCCAAAACTGCTAGAACTCATACAGGAACTCAGTAAAGTGGCAGGATATAAAATCAATGCACAGAAATCAGTGGCATTCCTATACACCAACAACAAGACAGAAGAGAGACAAATCAAGGAGTCGATCCCATTTACAATTGCACCCAAAACCATAAGATACCTAGGAATAAATTTAACCAAAGAGGCAAAGGATCTGTACTCAGAAAACTATAAAATACTCAGGAAAGAAATTGAAGAAGACACAAAGAAATGGAAAAATATTCCATGCTCATGGATTAGAAGAACAAACATTGTGAAGATGTCAGTGCTACCCAGAGCAATCTACACATTCAATGCAATCCCCATCAAAATACCATCCACCTTTTTCAAAGAAATGGAACAAATAATCCTAAAATTTGTATGGAACCAGAAGAGACCCCGAATAGCCAGAGGAATGTTGAAAAAGAAAAGCAAAGCTGGCAGCATCACAATTCCGGACTTCCAGCTCTATTACAAAGCTGTCATCATCAAGACAGTATGGTACTGGCACAAAAACAGACACATAGAACAATGGAACAGAATCGAGAGCCCAGAAATGGACCTTCAACTCTATGGTCAACTTATTTTTGACAAAGCAGGAAAGAATGTCCAATGGAAAAAAGACAGTCTCGTCAACAAATGGTGGTGGGAAAATTGGACAGCCACATGCAGAAGAATGAAACTGGACCATTTCCTTACACCACACACAAAAATAGACTCCAAATGGTTGGAAGACCTAAACGTGAGACAGGAGTCCATCCAAATCCTAAAGGAGAACACAGGCAGCAAACTCTTCCACCTCAGCCACAGCAACTTCTTCCTAGAAACATCGCCAAAGGCAAGGGAAGCCAGGGCAAAAATGAACTATTGGGATTTCATCAAGATAAAAAGCTTTTGCACAGCAAAAGAAACAGTCCACAAAACCAAATGACAACCGACAGAATGGGAGAAAATATTTGCCAATGACATATCAGATAAAGGGCTAGTATCCAAAATCTATAAAGAACTTATCAAACTCAACACCCAAAGAACAAATAATCCAATCAAGAAATGGGCAGAAGACATGAACAGACATTTTTCCAAAGAAGACATCCAAAGGGCCAACAGACACATGAAAAAGTGCTCAACATCGCTCGGCATCAGGGAAATCCAAATCAAAACCTCAATGAGATACCACCTCACACCCGTCAGAATGTCTAAAATTAACAAGTCAGGAAACGACAGATGTTGGCGGGGATGTGGAGAAAGGGGAACCCTCCTACACTGTTGGTGGGAATGCATGCTGGTGCAAACCCTCTGGAAAACAGTATGGAGGTTCCTCAAACAGGTGAAAATAGAGCTACCATACGATCCAGCAATTGCACTACTGGGTATTTACCCCAAAGATACAAATGTAGGGACCCGAAGGGGTACGTGCACCCCGATGTTTATAGCAGCAATGTCCACAATAGCCAAACTGTGGAAAGAGCCAAGATGTCCATCGACAGATGAATGGATAAAGAAGAAGTGGTATATATACACAATGGAATATTATGCAGCCATCAAAAGGAATGAGATCTTGCCATTTGCAATGACATGGATGGAACTGGAGGCTGTTATGCTGAGTGAAATAAGTCAATCAGAGAAAGACATGTATCATATGACCTCACTGATATGAGGAATTCTTAATCTCAGGAAACAAACTGAGGGTTGCTGGAGTGGTGGGGGTTGGGAGGGATGGGGTGGCTGGTGATAGACATTGGGGAGGGTATGTGCTATGGTGTGCACTGTGAATTGTACAAGACTGATGAATCACGGATCCGTACTCTGAAACAAATAATGCAATATATGTTAAGAAAAAAAAGAAGAAGAAGATAGCAGGAGGGGAAGAATGAAGGGGAGTAAGTCGGAGGGGGAGACGAACCATGAGAGACGATGGGCTCTGAAAAACAAACTGAGGGTTCTAGAGGGGAGGGGGCTGGGGGGATGGGTTAGCCTGGTGACGGGTATTAAGGAGGGCACATTCTGCGTGTAGCACTGGGTGTTATGCACAAACAATGAATCATGGAACATTACATCAAAAACTAATGATGTAATGTATGGTGGTTAACATAACAATAAAAAATTATTAAAAAAAAGAAAACTTGTAAAGTTCTGCTCTTTTATGAAACCAATTCAGTGAAATTATAGAGGTAAAACAGAACTAATATTAAGTTTAAGGAAAGCAAGAAGGGAAGGATGGGCCAGTGGATGTTTACTGACTACCATAAGCAAGGCCTTGTTCCACACACACACACACACACATATATGGGGCATCTGAGTTTGACTATTCCAGATTTATTCTCCAACTGGAGACATAAATGGAAATCTCCTTTGGGAAACTGCTCTTGCTTCTTTTTCAACCATAAAGGTGAAAGAGGTTGACGATACCCCATGTCTAGGACTAGGCTCTGACTGGGTCATACCAGTATAACCTGTCTTCTTATATTAGTTTGTGAGAGCTGCCATAACAAAATACACAGGCTGGGTGGCTTAAATAACAGAAATGTATTTTCTCACAGTTCTGGAGGCTAGAAATCCAGAATCAAGGTGTGAGCAAGTTTGATTTCTTTTGTAGCATGTCTCCTTGGTTTGTAGGTCAGGCTTCCTGCTGTGTCTTCACATGGTCTTCCCTCCATGTGCTCCCATATACCTGTTCTAATCCCCTCTTCTTATAAGGATACCAGTCATATAACAGAGCCCACCCATATGACCTTATTTCACCTTAGTTACCTCTTTATAGGCCCTATCTCCAAATACAGTCACATTTTTAGGTACTAGTAGGGTTTGGGAGTTCAAAATATGAATTTGGGGGAGGCGATACAATTCAGCCCATCACAGTCTTTTTGGGCATCATATATGGTTCAAGAATGGGAAAGTATTCCAGTCAGAGGCTTGAGACTCAAAGGAATACTTGTCCAGACTTCTGGGAGAGAGCAGTTTCCTTTCTTCCCCTGGACTCAGTAGTATTACAAGGCCTGGGATTCCTGCAGCCACGTTTATGCCATAAGGAAGGCCAACTCAAGATGAAACATCACAGAGAGGAACGCAGAACAGAGATTCGGGGAAACTGTACCTGAGTATATGATTTGAGTCTCTAAACTGCCCCTGGACTTATACTTGAGCCAATATATTTCCTTTGGATTTAAGCCAATTTGACTTGGATTTCTTTAAAGTACAACATCAAAGTTCTTAACTGATATAATACTATACCTTTGTTTTTCAAAGTCATGTAGCTAAGTGCGTGCTAGAATTTGTGTCCATCTTTGACAGATGCTAATGTTCTGGCTTTTTCCACTCTACCAAGTTTACTTTTTGTAGCTATAAGGCTGTAAGACAGCTACAACTATGGCCTCAACTTCAGTGTCTCTTTTACACAAGAATGGAGTAAATTACCTTTCCTTCCAAAATCCATACGTTTCGCACAACAACCCCCAAATCCAGTTTATGAATAGGCTGCTTCAAAATGATAAACCATTTGTCCATCGATGAACACTTGGGCTGCTACCATATCTAGGCTACTGTAAGTAATACTGCAATAAACATAGGAGTGTATATATCTTTTCAAATTGGTTTTTCATTTTCTTTGGGTAAATACCCAGTAGTGGAATTATTGGATCATACGCAATTTTTATTTTTAATTATAACAGATAAGGAAGATGTGATACATACAATGAAATATTACACAGCCATACAAGAAGAGACCTTGCCGTTTGTGACAACCTGTATGGACCTCAAGGGCATTATGCTAAGTGAAATAGGTCAGACAGAGAAAGACAAACATGACATGATTTCACTTACATATGGAATCTAAAAACAAAAACACAAACAAAGAATAAACAAAGAAGCAAAAAGAATCAGATCTATAAACACAGAGAACAGAAAGAGGACAAAGGGGCGTGGGAGGTAAGGTACAGGCTTCCAGCTACAAATGGAAAAAGAATGAATAAGTCACAGGAATAAAAGGCACAGCATAGGGAATACACTCAGTGATAATAGAATAGTGCTGCGGGCTCACTGATGGCAGCCAGCATAATATAGAAAGAAGCTGAATCACTATGTTGTACACCTGAAACTAATGTAACATTGTATGTCAACTTTACTCAGATTAAAAAAAATATGTAAAGAATTTCAAAAAAAATAATAAAGTCACTGATCCAAAGGAAAAAAATGAATAAAGTGGCAAACCAGCCAGGGACTCTCTATTCAAATTCTAGAGGAAACCCTAAGTTTCTGAAATGTCACCCATCTTGGATAGACTTCTAAAGACACTGAAGCCGGAAATTCCCAGAGCCACAGTTATTCTGAAAAAACGGGACTAAGGCAGGACTTTTCAAACTCCTTCAATACAAGTGAACTGACCACCATTTGACTGTGCCAGGTACTCTGCCATGTACTATTGGGGGGGGGGGGGGTGTCTAGAGATGGGTGTGACATGGCTCCTGCCCTGAGGATGTTCACATTTATCACAGGAAGGGGAACCCGCAAACAGCTGACAAAATACAAACAGAACCAGAAACAGGATCTCTTGTAGCTTTTTATTTTATTATGTTCAGTTAGCCACTGTATAGTACATCATTAGTTTTTGATGTAGTGTTCAGTGATTCATTAATTGCATATAACACCCAGTACTCATCACAACACGTGCCCTCCTTAATACTCATCACCCTCATACCCCATCTCCCGACCCCCTCCCTTCTGCAACCTTCAGTTTGTTTCCCGGAGTCCAGAGTCTCTCATGGTTCATCTCCCCCTTTGATTTCTCCCCCTTCAGTTTTCCCCTATGGTCCTCTGTGCTATTCCTTCCGCCCTGCTAAAGAATGACTAGGTCAGCCAGGAAGTTAAAGAAGAACTTAAACAATTCATGGAAACTAATGAGAATGAAAACACATCGGTCCAAAACCTCTGGGATACTACAAAGGTGGTCCTAAGGGCAAAATACATAGCTATCCAAACCTCTCTCAAAAAAGTAGCAAAATCCCAAATGTACAAGCTAACCTTACAACTAAAGGAGCTAGAGAAAGACCACCTAAACCAAGCAGGAGAAGAGAAATAATAAAGATCAGAGCAAAGATCAATGAAATAGAAACCAGAAAAACAGAAGAGATCAACGAAACTAGAAGCTGGTCCTTTGAAAGAATTAATAAGATTGATAAGCCTCTGGCCAGAATTATCCAAAAGAAAAGAGAAAGGACCTAAATTAATAAAATCATGAATGACAGGGGAGAGATCATGACTAACATCAAGGAAATAGAAACAATTATTAGAAATTATTACCAGCAACTATATGCCAACAAATTAAGCAACCTGGAAGAAATGGATACCTTCCTGGAAACTTACAAACTACCAAGACTGAAACAGGAAGAAATAGACAATCTGAATAACCAATAAGCAGTATCAAAATTGAAGCAGTAATCAAATAACTCCCCAAAAACAAGAGTCCAGGGCTAGACGGCTTCCCAGGGGAATTCTACCAAACATTTAAAGAAGAAATAATACCTATTCTACTGAAGCTGTTTCAAAAAATAGGAACAGAAGGAAAACTACCAAACTCGTTCTTTGAGGCCAGCATTACCATGATCCCCAAACCAGGTAAAGACCCTACAAAAAAGGAGAATTACAGACCAATATCCCTGATGATCATGGACGCCAAAATACTCAACAAGATCCTAGCCAATAGGATCCAACAGTACATTAAAAGGATTATTCACCACAACCAAGTGGGACTTATTCCTGGGATGCAAGGGTGGTTCAACATTCGCAAATCAATCTCATGTAGCTTTTAAATAAATATCTTTGCTCAGAGAAGTTGAGAAGAGCACACTGCCTCAGATTTGTGGTCACGGTCATCTTTGGGTGGGAGACCAGGTCATTAAAGAGTAACTGTTGAACAATGAAATCTACTAAAACTATATAGCATTTTGCACTTGTCCACTGCTGACTTTAAAATGCTTTTGCCACCATTTCCAACAACAAAGGTATAGAGAAATATAGAACCACGTGGAACTCTAACATCTCATCATACTCCATGCCCTTTCCCAAAGGAAAATAATAAAGCTGTAACCACAATAACTACGCAATACAGTGGAAACAATACAGAAAATCACAGAACCGAGAGCATCTAAAGGGATTTTTTTTAGGACAGTAATTTCCTCAATAATAACATGGCTTTTTTCTTAAGTTAATCTGATTATGTGGCTTATAAATTCAAAACACTGCTTGGCTTTCTGTCTTTGGGTTTTGAAATGATGTCCTTATTATATTAACTGAAAACAGAGAACTCATAGTAAAAAAACATCCTTACAAGGACCCTGGAGACAAAGTATTTGAAATTTAGAGTGCCTGAAAATTTTAGAACACTGGTGTCCAAAACCATAATTTAATTATTTCTCTTCCTTACTGTTTTTATTATGATCATCAAATGCTATACTGAATAGTATACTGGACAGATGAAGTGCTATGAGACTTGTAAAATCTACTTTGAACAGCCTCTTTTATTGCGAAGATTATAGTTCAGTGGAAACTTTACCACTTAGGACGGACCTACCACTGAGTCCTTTTGGAAAAAAATATGGTTTTTCTGCCTTTTTTTCTTTTTTAACTTGGTGTAACCAACAATCCACTAAGACAGAAATGAACTTCACGAAAGCAGCATTCACTAAAGGCATGTACCTTGCTTGGGTTAGCCCGATCCTAGCAGCGGCTTCTTGTCTCCAATAGACCAGGTATATCAGGCTCATTCCTCTTCTACTCCCATACTTGGAGGGATGCTTTAAATGAAGAATTATTTGACTTTCTGTATGAAATGAAAATGAGGTAAAAAAAAAAAAGAAAAGAAAATGAGGTACGTAACTATGCCCCATAACCTATACTGTGTACATGCAACTGGGACTCCAGATTTCCAGTCCTTTATCCCTTTAACTCCAGCTGAACTCAGTGAGGGGTGAAACTCACGTAACAACCCTGTTGGACTTCTCTGGGATCACGGTCCTGTTTCTACTCTTTCGTGTCGTCCTTATGCTGCCCCATTCCACGGGAGTCTGAGTGATGATCGTCACTTACCCAAATCTAGGTCCCAGATTACCAGTGTGCATTTTCAGAAGCTCCAGATGCTTTTGAATAGAAGCACTATCTATGCTATGTAAAGGCAGTCACTCTCTTCCAATGCCATCTACTAAATGCCTTGTGACAAGTAACTATTTTCCAGGAAATGGCTTCTCATGCCGATCGCATGGCTTAAAACATTCTCTTTGAGTGCTTTCTGACCTGCCTCTTAGTATGGCTCATGCTCTAGTGATAATGACAGGACTGCAACCCACTTTTGGTAGAATGAGTGACTTCCCTATCATGCAGCTGAAACCAACATTCACCCCAGCCGCTGCAGTTCATTTGGCAGGATAACCAATTATTTCTCGTGTATTGTGTGAGCTTTACTTGCATCTGAAGAATTGGTTATTTCTGAGCAATATGTGTTTGTTAAAGGATCCATGCTAGGAGCTGTGGAGAAATAAGATAGTCCTTATTTTTCAGGAGGTCACATCTACCCGGGGAGCCGAAACAAGATGCATAAAATGCTGCTTGGGCAGAATAAAAGACTCTTGCTATCCCTAAGAATTATGTCCTAAGACATTCTTGCATCTCAAAATTCATAATTTCCCTCATAAAATACGGTCAAAAATACTTAAATGGCACCTTCAGACATAAATGATTTTCCCTAAATAGGTCTAAAATTATATATAACATAGCCTATTTCTGGCTAGGAATAATCACTTCCTTATAACTCTTCAGCTGCTTCTCAATCCATTACCAGCATCTGCATGCTTTTAGGAAGAAATTAACCTCAAAAGGAAGTTTTAGTAAGCCCTAGAATTGCTGCATTTGTAAAGAACAAGGTATCAGTGTTAAGTGATCAACTAGATTCCATTATTAGTCATGTGCCTTGCTTCCATAAGCCAGTCTCACAGTTCTTAAGAGTTTGAAACAAAATCTCAAATTTAAGTCATTACCCATCATGGGCCTCTCAGTTGCTCACAAGTGATGGAAACTATGTGTTGAATCTCTGATTGCCAAGCATCAACTATCTACACTTAACAGCAATGGGTAGAATAGGTCAAAAGTAATTATCCCATGTGTATGAAAGAAGTCCTTGGGAAAATTTTTAGATGAGAGATAGAACTTGAGCTGAAATATAGGTAAAGTTAAATAAGTAAAGAGGAGGAATGCGTGTGTGGCTGCATGAAAATGTATCTCTCAAATCCCCTGCTGAAGTGCAGAGAGATGGAGGTCTGGGCTCTAAAATCCATCCTTGCTTGTGCCAAGACCATGATTCCCATCGGTGGTTCCCAACCAATGAATGAGTCCAGCAGGGAAACTAAGGCAGGCCCAGTCCCGGGAGATGTACAACTCCTCTGAGGGGCAACTGCAGATCCTTGCTGACACTACCCAAGCGTCGGTAGATGTGCACTACGGCCTAAAGGCTTCTTTCTTTCCTTCCTTCAATCTCCCATCTTAAGGGAGACATTAGACAATCTCCTCCTGCTCCCCCCCAACTTTTCCTCAGAGCAAATGTCTTACATGTCTAAGCTCATCGTGGCATTTGCTTTTGAGCAGTTGGACAAACGCAACTATATTCCAGGCTGTTTTCGAAATCTGAGTTTTTGCTCTTCACGATGATTATGGGATTGCTGGGCTGGGGCGAGTACTGGCGTTCTGGATACGGCCAAGGGCGCAAATAGCTATACACTCTGGAACAGTCTGTCCCAGGAAAGAATTTTTTCACATCTCTCGCAATTCCTACATGTTTTCCCAGATATCCATACAGATGAAACACTGTTTTTTTTTTCCTTTTTTTTCATATTTTATTTTATTATGGTGAGTTAGCCAAGTCTAGACCTTAACTCCATTTTAAATATAGACAAAAATATATATTTTTGCTTTATTTTTATATTCACTGAATTTTCTAGGAATGCAGCCACCTTGCAAATCAAGGGACAATCATCTTTATGTGGCTGAGTATTTACCAAGAGGTGCTCACCATTTCAGAAAAACTGCATCACCAATAACCATACTATTTAAGATATTTAAGTAGCCAAAATTAACACCATTTTCAGTCTGCATTTGTAGCTTGGTGCTGATTATGTATACAGGTAAAATTGTGTCTTATGGTTCATTTTGCCTCAAAATGGATATGTTCAAACTTATGCTGTTTTATTACTAAGTACTTCTCTTACATTTTCCTTTTATTTTACATTTACTTAAAGCATTTCACTGACTTTTGTCGATGTAGGTACAGACAGGTCACTTAACATACTTCCATTTCAGAATACAACAGGGGTATTACAAATATCCATTATGGAAAAAAAAGAGAGAGAGAAGGGCTCAGACAGAGCTTAGAACCCCTGACTCAGAGTAAGAGGAGAACAAGATGATTTTTTGGAAGGAAAGCCAGAAAGACATCCTGGCAGGGGTAGATACGTATTTTCTATTTTCATGGTTCTTTCAACCATCCCCCACTCCTGGCCTGACCTTGATGAATGTGTGTTTTCCTGCAGGACCCCTGGTGCAAGTCTCTATTATTCCATTACAGAACTTGAATCTTGGAAACCAATGGCAAATGGGCCATGGGACCCCTGGGACACAGGGTTAAATACACTGCTCTTTTGGCTAAATGTTCCAAAGCTGTCAAGCTTATTCCAGGGACTCGAACAGCTATGTACACCCTTGCTGTGTGCAAGTTGCAGTGGGTTTCCAAAGCTAGGCTATGCATGGTTAGCACAGAAGGTGTGGAAGCAATCAGCTTTGCACAGACCGGGAACAGGTCTCACTTTCTTTGAACCAGATGGCCACCATTCCCAGGTATTACCTTGGTCTTATTTACACATAATTCTTTCAGCTGCCAGTTTCTGTAGTCCGCACCATGCTAGCAAAGCTAAGTTACACCTTGGGTGAAGGGCTATTACTAGATCAGAATAATTTCTTACAAGATAAGCAGAATGCTTTATGTAATTCAACCCCTCAGGTTCCAATACACATTTATAAAGTACCCAAAGGATGCTGTACAGCTCTAGGCATTTCATAATAAGGGAACTGAATATAGGAAAGATTTGGTGTCTGCACTTTTGGTAGGCACCTTAGTAAAGCCAAACCAAATCAGTATCAAGAACAATAAACCTTTACTCAGAGACGTCTCACATCATTAGGAGCAAGATTACTATCTTCCTGTCCTCCTGATATTTACCGATAATGTTATTTCATCATAGATATATCCTCCAGTGCAGACACTTCAAAATGATATTCAGAGGAACAAGTTCTCAACTTAATGAACAAGAAGGCAGCTTCAGCCTTCAATTCTCTCCTGGGAATCCTTAACCAATATCCCTGAAGCTTGCTCATGTCTGCCTCTGTTGCAACATTTTCTACTAAGAATTCCTGGACTAAGCTTCCTGGATTTTGAGTAGCCCTCCGAAAAAGACCATACAAATGAGTTGGTTATCTGTGCTTGCGGCCATTCACCTTATTAACAATACAACCTGAATTTCATTAAATGTTATGGTACTTGGCTTCATATGCAATTTATATTAACATATCAATAAACAATTATTATAACTGACTAGCTACAGTTTGCAATGGGAAATAATATTTCTAATGAAGTCTTTGTTGTTCCTTTCCCCAGAGTTATAAAGTCATAGTACTTTTTATACCCTGATCAAATATAGCGGCTCATTTGGCCTCGTGAGACTTCATGGGTCTTTTCTACGAGGTCATATCTTTCCTCTGTTTCTCCTCTTACCTCCTGGCCACCAGAGGTATCTTCCCCTGGTTGGGTTTATGTGGCACTCTGTAACTCTACATGGGCTATCAACTGTTTATAAAAAGGGACTATATTTCTGATCCCTTGTTTATTCCCATTTCCTCCTAGTATCGTACAGTGTTTTACAGAGAAGAAAACCAGGCAGTGGCAGACTTAAATTCTAGGCCCAAATGTAAAAAATCCAGGACTGGCTATGCTACCCTCAGTTAACTACTCACTCAGGCCCTCCTCAAGCTCTCTCTTGCTATCAGGAGCAAAGTAGAGATTTGGGGTTTTTATCCTCATTACACACTTTTTCTTAGCTGAAAGCCTTCACTATTACCCACTTTTTCTTATTTAATTTGGAAAAGAGATTTTCTTCCCAATAACAAGTCCATGTGAATTGTCTGTCTTATGAGGCCTGCACATCAAGCAGGAGGGAAGAAGAAAACTGTTATTTATTGAATATGTAAGGTGTGACTCATATTGTTTTAGTGTAAACAACTCATGGAAAAGGAAACCAAATCAGGTGGTGGGAGTAACTTAACCACTGATCTAGTAGGTGGCAAACCAAATCTCTGACTTCACTGACCCACTTTGTCCACTGATGCCTTGAAAGAAATGGGGAGCAAAATTCAGGTTTTGAAAAAGACAATAGTTAGAGTAACAATTAACATCTCGAGCACCTATCCTGTGCCAGGGATTATAGTGATTTTCCTACATAAATTAACTCAATTCTAATAACCACCCTCCCTAACCTGTTTCTTCATCGCTAAGACAGAAATGAGAAGATAAGAGGTTGGCCCCTATTTTTTCCTATTTCTTTCTCATCTCCTTTTTGTAGGTTTTCTAAGGAACAAAGAGGTCAGACAACTCTTCTGCCTATGGTCACAGAGTTCATAAGTGGAGTAGTCAGAATTAAAATGCTGCTGGTCTGGTCCCGGGGTCCATGTGCCCAACACTAAGCACTACCTGACATTTGGGAATAGGGAGGCAAGTGGTGAGTAATGGTGAATGTTCTGTCAAAAGGTGGTATCTTAAAAGAGGTACATACAATGAATTTGACCTTGTGGCATGTAAAATTCATTAATAATTGGTGTTGGCTGTGTATATTGTAGTGATACTCTGGAGTCCTACCATAATGTTAGTGTCTGGGAACAAGACATTAACCCACATTATAGATTTTACTTGCTCTAGGAAAACTATTTACTCATTGGTGTGCACACAGAGGCAAAATTTAACCCCAAATACTCCTGACTATGTAGAGTGCCCAGCCTCTTCTCACGGGGACCTGCTAAACTACATATTCAAGCAGAGATATCACCTTATATTTTGACTGAAAGGCTGAGCCCTGTGGTTGCAGGGTGTCTGGTGGAAGGATCACTGAACTTGAAGTAGCCTTGAATTCTCATTCTGAACCACAGAGGCTCCTTTTCAGAAAACACTGGTCACCATCTCTACTGTTATTCCTCTACAATTTTGTTCCTTAAGTTATATTCCTGCTACCTCTCATCTGATTCTGACCATAGTTTAAGTAAATAAAAGAAAATCCACTTGAGGGTACACAGGCAGGATGAAAGTGTGGCACAGCTCCAATAAAATATTAAAAACCGGGGCGCCTGGGTGACTCAGTTGTTAAGTGTCTGCCTTCAGCTCAGGTCATGATCCCAGGGTGCTGGGATCGAGCCCCGCATCAGGCTTTCTGCACTGCAGGAAGCCTGCTTCTCCCTCTCACACTCCCTCTGCTTGTGTCCCCTCTCTCGCTGTGTCTCTCTCTGTGAAATAAATAAATAAAATCTTTAAAAAAATATTAAAAACCACCCTAACCATTATTATTATTATTGCTTTTAATACTAACTTGTTCTTGTTTTAGCATAAAACACTCCATAAGCCTTCTCAGCCTTTATTGTTGGGATATAATAGACTCATTATAAGCCACATGCTCTTAAGTTATTCCTATATAAATTCAGTGTTCCTAAAGCTAGTTTCAAGAATGACATCTTTGATGATCCTTAGTCTTCCCATTTCGTTCAAACCATAGACTTTGTGGTTTTCCAAATGATCTCATCCAGGCCTATGGTCTCACTACCATTTAGACCTAGCTAGTCCCAGCAGCAACTTTAAAACTGCCTGAATACACAGTCCCCATGAACTGAATAACCTGCACATATGGCCTCCACCCATACCCAGAACCCATGGTTTCATGTGCCTGAGCAGGGACCCCACTTCGGATTGATTCAAGTTGGAACGTGAAGTTTTCTATTCAGTATTAAGCCCTGATACAGAGTTGAGAGTTAAGTATTTACAGAATAAATCAAAGGAGAGGTTTGCTCATCACCACGATGCTCCACAAAGTGTGTGTGTGTGCCTGCTTATTACCAGGGAATGTTTTTCTCTCTGAATTAGTGAGGTGGTGTCTACAACACAAGAGCATCCAAAGAAAGACTGTGAAGCATATTATTTTCAGAATATGATGATCTCAGAACTCACAGAGTAACTCAGCAATATTTCAGAAGAGAGGAGCATCCTTCTTGCTGGAGAGTTTTAGATATTTCCCAGAAATACCTTTGTTCCATATAGTCTACCTCTTCAAAAAATTCTGCCTGCACAAATATTCTCTCTCCATGGTGTGAAGCTCTAAATAATCATTCAGTTGGTTTTATGTACTGGTCTAGGAAGTGACTGGCCATGAGTGTGATGTTGAGGCTCTGCAATGAGTGAGTTCCCTGTTCGAAACCCTGAATTAAATAAGTCCCTCCATGTAAATGTGCCTGGGAAGGGTATGACTTGAGCTACTCCTAAAGCAATCGTTCTTTCTTGAAAAGTGGGTTTTAACAGAACAGAACGCAGAGCGTAGGTAGGAGCGGTCAACACCTGAAGGAAGGAAGGACAGTTCTGACGAGGGTGGCAGGGCTTTGCTGAAACTGAGGACAACACATTTCAAGGACGAAGTTCACCTGTGTGGTGGACTAAACGCGGATGGAATAAGGAATGGGAGACCTTGAGATATCCCGAGTTTTTCATTAAATAATTTTGTGACTCTTGGCACGTTGTCTGACTTCTCTCGTCTTCAGCTTCCTCATCTAATAACTGGGGTTCTAAGATGTTAACTTATGTCCCTTTCACTCCATTCTCCCCCAATCTGACCTCGAAGTTTTGCCTTGGGTGACCAAGCATAAAAGTCTTAATCCAGGGGCGCCTGGGTGGCTCAGTCGTTAAGTGTCTGCCTTCAGCTCAGGTCATGATCCCGGGGTCCTGGGATCGAGCCCCGCATTGGGCTCCCTGCTCCGCGGGAAGCCTGCTTCTCCCTCTCCCACTCCCCCTGCTTGTGTTCCCTCTCTCGCTGCCTCTCTCTCTCTGTCAGATAAATAAATAAAATCTTTAAAAAAAAAAAAGTCTTAATCATACTTCATATTTTGACTTCATCCCTGGTTCTCTTGTCCCAGGGGAAGCTTGGCAGAACATGGGCTTGGGAAGCCATTACTGGCACTGAACTGAAGGATCCAAGAAAGGTGAGAAAACTTTGTCTACATCCTCCCACTCACAGGGCAGTCAGCTGGTCTCCCTGCCCTGAGAAGTGGAACAGGACAGCGGAGGTTTAATTAGTGGCTTTACAATAGCCTTACAGGAAGCCCATGAAATGTCTGATTCATTAGGCCAGTACAAACTTGAACTGAATTACATCTTATTCCTGACTCAATACCTTTTACTGTTGCTAAAATGCATGGAATAAATACATAAGGTTGAAGTTGTAAGACTATAAAGGCAGGGGGTGGAGGCAAAGACAGTAACGCCTTAATTCCTCCCTATTGGCCAGGCTCCCTTTGCCCAGACTTGCTGGTGTTAAATGATACCAGATACAGGATCCAGAGAATGACTGTTGACCATTTGGAAGGAGCTTCACTAGTTCCACATGTTGACCTCAGAGCGCTTATACTGAGAACTCTTCTTGATGTGGGGGGTTTGAGTCACAAGCCTCTGTCGTGGCTCCCTGTCTGTTCAGCCCCCTGGCCCGTGGCTTTGGCAAACACAGGAAGCAGCATCTCCTCCAGATGTGTGAAATATCCTAGCAGCCACATGTGGGGCAACCACTTAACTAATGTCTATTTGACAAAACAGCCTTATGGAAATACACGTACAATCCTGCACGCTCATTTCCAGGATTTAACTTACTGCTGCTGAAGTCGTAGCCCCAAATGCAATTTAAAAGTTTTTTGTGCCCAGATAAGAATTATGGAGCAGGGGTGACAGGGCAACTGCTGCCAAGACGCTTGGGTTCTGGGAGTGCACGGCCAAGTCTGAAATCCTGGAGCTGACTGGCTACGGGTTATGTTGCACTCCTTGGAAGAGTGTGCTATCAGGGGCTGGGGAGTCAGAGCTCATCAGATGAGGGCATTTGGAAAGGGCCCCTCCCCACCACGTTGGGCCTCATGCCCCTGACCTACTCTAAGCAGCACTTAATGTGTGTACATTTACAGAAGCACGTGTGGAAGGTGCTGGGGAAATTCCAATGACTGCTTCTGCTCTGCTGTGTCCTGTCTTTTCCTCCATGGAGACACAGCGTGGGAATGGATGCTTTAAACAGGAGCTGGTACAAATATGTGCCGCCTTATTCTCCATCTCCCTTCTGACTAGTATCTCGGAAAATGCCTTCAGTGATCTCAACTGTGCATTTGTACAATATTTCAGCTCCTGTTTCATCCTTACTCACCGCATTCTCTTTCTCTCCAAAGGATAGATTGTTGCTTTCTTCGCTCTTTTGCCATGCCCCCCCCTTCCTCCAAGTTACAGACGTAGCTTCTGCAAAAACTCCTGATCTTGTGAGCATTGCTAGAACCAGGAGTGTATTTCTATGGGGGAGGCTCCATCTATAAAAGCCTTGTAGGACCCCTTCATGCCATCTCTCTTCCCCAACTCCCATCACCCACGTGATAAATACAAGATCTTAATCCTGGCCCATATGGGTCTCCACTGCCAACCCCCCAAGATTCCAAATTCACCAATTAGTGTTACTCACAGCGGCCCACTGCCTGCTCAAGTCTAGTAGCAAACTATTTTCTGTCCTCAAACTATCACTCTTGCTTCACAGACCCATGCCATGACACACGCTTTTCTCGCTGCATGGCCTCACCCATCATTTGTGCTTGTCCACCTGAGAAAAATCCTCCTCAGGCTTCAGACTCCACTCAAGGTCTCCTCCTCTCTGAAGTCTTTCCTAAACCCCCCAGAACGCAGCAGATCCAGGTACTACAGAACCCAAAGGATGAAAAATTACAGTGAGGAAGATTCCTTAGTAAAAGCATATAAAATAGGGGCACCTGGGTGGCTCAGATGGATAAGCGTCTGCCTTCGGCTCAGGTCATGATCCCAGGGTCCTGGAATCGAGCCCCACGTCCGGCTCCCTGCTCAGGGCATAGCCTGCTTCTCCCTCTCCCTCTGCCATTCCCTCTGCTTGTGCTCCTCTGTCTATCTCTCTGTGAAATAAATAAATAAAATCTTTAAAAAAAATAAAAATAAAAGAATATAAAATAGACATTTATTAATTAAAGTTAAAATACTTTACTTCTGCAAAATTTATACAAACATGGTAACTAGAGTCCCTCTAGACCTTAGGAAGGCTTCTGTGTAAGTGGGACCCTGACTCTTAAGCATCATTAACTTCTCAGTAAACCCACCCCTGGGAGACTTGCCCACTCCCCTCCTTGGTCTGTAGTGTTCTCTGTACTTTAGTTATAGCACTTATCAAAGTAAGTACTATTAACTAATTACTTTTAAAATTTCCCAGGATTAAATTGTGAGCTAAGAACATATGTTGTCAATTTCTGGAATCCTGATACCTAACAAGTGGTTTTTGACTGCTTTAACACTGAGGATATATTAGTTGAAAGCATAAAAATCCAGGCAATCTCGATAAATGAACTGCCGGGTTGTGTTGTAGAGATACAGACCTCCCGAATGCCAAGATGGGAAATGAAGCATTTGCTGTAACTGTCAGGAGAGGGACTTCGAGAAAAGTCCTCAAGTCCAGGTAGACCTGGCATCTTGACTTTAGAAGTTGGTATTCTGTCATTAACCCGGTCTGTTGCCTCTCTGTATCTATTTCCAGAATCCCTGCAACCCACCAGCAAATTTTCACAGTATGTAGGTTCAAGTCTCCGGTGACAGAATTTAATTGTCTCAACCCAGACAACTGTCATCCTCCCCTCCTTCTCCCAAGCTGGCTATGAGAGGCATGTGGGAGTACAAACGGTTTTGAAAAATTTTTCACCAGTATCTTTTAAGTCTGAACACATTCATAAACTAGGACTGAGTATTTCCACCCTTAGCCCTATTTATACTCAATAGGAATGTGTACACCTGTTCACCAAAAGACTTGGACTAGAATGATCATGGTATTCTGGTGGTACTAACTCCAAAACGAAAAACCGATTGCCCACCAACAGGTGATGGATAAACTGTGATATACAAGGGAATACTAGACAGCAAAGAGAATGTGCACTTAACAAGTACAAACGGTAATATGGATGAATCTCATACATAGAACACGGAGCTAGAGAAGCCAGACATGAAAGAACACAGCCTGTATAGTTCCATCTAAAGTATAAAAATAGGTAAAACTCATCTATGGGGCTAAAAGTCATGACAGTGGTGCGTCTTGGGTTATGGATACTAATTAGAAATGAACATAAAGGAAACTTCTGAGGTGATGATAAATATTGTGTTTCTTTATTGGGGTGCTCATTGCAAGGTTGTGTTCAGCTTGTGAAAACCAACTGAGCAACATGCCAATGTACACTTCTCCATATGTATATTATAACTGAACGCAAAATTTAGATGTTTTCATTTAAGCAAGCATTCACTTCTCTATAAAATAGAATTAAGTAATGACGAGTAGGCTCTCCAGTCCAGACCTGGGGAAATTTTGATTCCACCAAGGACCACTAATCCGAAGAATAAAATTTGAGTCTCTTAAGTAGAGGGTAAATTAATTTTTTTAAAAAAGAAATATCCATGTAATAGATAGAGCATTATACTTATATTCACAAGATCTGGGCTTGATTCCTAATTCCAGTGATCACTATCTATATGACAATAGCTAAGTTAATTCTGCTCACTTCACAGATAAGTCCTGGGTTTAGAGAGATTAGTGATGACCTCCCTACTGTCTTAGAGAAATACTCTAAATAACAAATCAAATCAAACAGTGCAGACGAAGCTGCTTCTAACTGCCCCCCCCCCCAGTGCTACAGACCTATGAAATATCCCAGCTTTTAGAATTAAAAAGAAACATAAAATAATGCAGTGGGAAAAAATAATTTTTAATGAAAAACAAAATAAACCAAAGACCCATGTAATGGCTTTAAGCCAAGGAATCCTGATTCAATTTTAGAGCACAGTATGTTTTATTAAACGAATAAATTATTGTCAAGTGATTTCTAACAGCAAGTGGTTCAAAATCAAATTCTATGAATCATGAGCAAAAGCAAACATTTAAAGTTTCTATTCTAGGAATTAATAAGAAGTTAAGCTGGGGCATTCATCCCAAATGCATTTTAGACAACTAAAACATTAGGCAGTTGGTGTACAAACTTCCAACCTTAGCCATTTTTGAGAGAAATGCTTTTGAAGTAAGTATTTTGAGAAAGGAAACACACAATCAGGAAAGTGCACACAACACTAACATACATCTTGATGGCTTATCATAAAGCAAACACTGGTGCACCCACCACTGCAAACATCCCAGAAAATCACTCCTGCTGCCTTCCCAAGCCCACCTCTTTCCCTGAAAAGGTAGTGGCTAATACGACTATCATAGTAACCACTTCTTCCCTTTAAAGTTGCAAACTCTAGTCAGGCCTTTCCCACTGATTATGTTGTGGACATCTTTCCATGCTAAAAAATCATCACTCTATTTAATGGCTATTTTTAAAAGAGGTGCCTGGATATATTTTTTAACTACTCAGTTTTTAAACGTCTATGTGCCATCCATATGAATGTGATTGTTTTCCTGTGCAGGACCTGTGATGGCCCCAGGTGCCAGTCATTTAGATAAGCAAGGCCATTTGCCCCCAGTGAAATGGCCTTAGACTTCTGAATTACTCCTGCTTTGTTCCTCTGTGTCCTTTGTTTGTAGGAGTCTTTCACCCAATGGTGTTTTTGCAAACCTACTTCACTTCCAGGACCTCTCCCTCTGTCAAAATAGGGCACCCACAGCTTATTTTCCTTAGTTAATATCCTGGACAAAAGAATGAATACACAAGACCAAGTCTTCTTTCCAGCCTATAGAGAAAAATGACCAGAGTTTAAGAATACAAATTCCTAAGTCCAAAAATTTTACATTCTGGAGGTGTAAGATGGGGCCCCCAAATCTCCAAATGCCCCAGGTAATTCTGTTGGTGCTGGGCCCACAAATCAGTGTTTGGTAACCACTGCTCTCTCTAGAGTTAACCAGGCACACACTGGGACTCCATCCTAACTCAGCACACCCTCAACTCACATGTGCAATGCATAGACATGGCATGTGCACCCCAACACATGCACAAGCGTGCACATGCTCACTAAGAAAAATAATTCTGCAGCAATCTAGGAATGATCTAGGAATGAATAAAGTTTATTCTAATTCTAGATTTTACACATGTTGGAATTTACCTTGGGTGAAAAATACTGTGAAGGCCAAAGGACAGTATTTTCCTGAAACCCAATGGAGGACATTTAAAATTCATGTTTGCTTAGTTCACTAATTTTTTTCTGTCTTTAAAGGTCTCTAAAGAGTAGAAGGAATTCAAGGAAGAGAGAGGAAGGGAGAAAGGAAAAGGAAAAGTAGAAAACAATGCTGGAAATCTCAACAGCACCCCATGCTAGGAACAAAATTAAGTTCCTAGTCCTTACAAGTAGCTGCCAATGAAGGGACAGCGACATAAGAAAGACCTATTTAATAATCAAACAATTATGTATGGGAAATCTGTAATTCCAAGCACTGTGCAGGGTGCTGAGGAAAAGATGAACGAGGCAGACACAGTCCTTGCCTGCAAGCAGCTGAAAATCCGATGGGAGTGAGTCACACTTAGGACACAGGAAGCAACAGTCTCACTATGCTTTGCTCTTCTCATAAGTTCTCCGGACTGCAAAGTTTGGTTCTCAATGCACAAATGTCCAATGGGTAATGATAAGGGAGAATGCCTGTAGAGGACTATGAGGTAGGGAACTGTAAACCATGTCAAAATGAAAACAGACTGCATGAACTGAACAGGTTAGCCTGAAAAAAAATGCACCAAAGAGAGGTTGGACGGCTGTTTTCAAATATTTGAAGGGAAAACCTGTAAAAGCAGGAAGGGATGCACTTAGTTCCTCCACAACAGGCAGAACCCAGATGGACAGGAGAAAGCAGCAAGGAGACAGGACAGACCCCACCCCACCCCCCAAAAAAAACACTTTCTAACAACTTTAGCAGGTCAGTAATGAAATGACTGCTTTGAAGTACTATGAAGTCCGAATTAATGAAGTGCTAAAAGGGGGGGGCCTCTGTCAGAGGAAGGTTCTTGCACTTAACTGGAAAATGACACTCAAAGTTTCCATCCATATCTAAGGTTCTGTGATGGCATAAAATCAAGTGAACAAGTGAATTACAACTACTTTCACTTATAAAAAGTTTTGTCCCAAATGTTTTGAATTTAACAAAAAATAATCTTTCTCTTCTGCTTAATAATTTTCATCAAACCTTTTGAGTAAGAACACAGATACTGAGTTTTCTAGAACGTGGTGGATTTACTTACAGAAGTTGTAAACTCACAGACTATGGGCTGAATTCAGGCTTGCGGATAGATTTTGTTTAGCTGATACAGGGTTCTACAGCTGGGATTTGAATTTCCTTTAGGTAGTATGTTGCGTTTTGCTACAAAACCCAACCTTCCTGTTGGACTCTATCTGTGCACTCTCCACACTCACTTTACCCTCCTCCTCACCAGGGACAGCACCTGAATCTGTAATCTTGATTTAGAGTGAGATGACTGGGAACAGCAAGACCAAAAATATAAGAGTGAACGGTATCCTAATTTTGGTAGAAGAGGCAGCTGTCTCTTGGAAATTCCAGTACGTCAGCTGGCTTCTCAAAGGACTGAAAATGAGATTGGCACATTTGGATGTGTGCTTGGGAAGTTCTGCTACAGAAGGAGATCACAGGTAACCCATGGCAAATTTCTGAGTGGAAGAGAGACCAGAGGGAAAAGACTGCCATTGGGTATCAGAGGGTAACAAGAAATTGAGTAAGAAAGTACGTCGCTAATATATCTCAACTTCATTTTAAAACCTCACTAGCCTTAAGCCCTAACATGCAGAAGATAGGGTTACCTCCTGAACAGGTTGCCTGGCTTCCGCCTATTTTGTTAGTATCTCATTTGGGTTAGCATTTCCCACAATCTTTAATTTTTATTTTTCTCAAGGTGAAATTCACACGACGTAATCACTTTGAAACGTTCGCTTGAGTGGCATTTACTACATTCGTAATGTTGCACACCACTACCTCCATTTAATTCCAAAACCTTTTCATTGCTCCAAAGGGAAATCCCATACCCATCAAGTAGTTACCGCGTATCCCTCTGCACAGGCCCCCACAACCACTAATCTGCTCTCTGTCTCTATGGACCCGCCTATTCTGGATATGTCCTAGAAAAGGAGTGACACAGCATTTGACCCCTGGTGTCTGGCTTCTTCATCGAGCACAATGTTTTCTATGTTCATCCATGTGGTGGCAGGTATCAAAACTTCATTCCTAATAGATGACTGGTATTCCATTGCATGAATATACCACATTTTTCTTATTTCGATCTTCAGTTGAGGAACATTTGGGTTGTTCCTATCTTTTGGCAACTGTGAATAGTGTGGCATAAGCTACACTTTTGTGTATAGGTTTTTGCTTGGATACCTGTTTTCAGTTTGGGGGATACACACCTGGGAGTGGAATTGGAAGGCCATGTGGTAATTCTATGTTTAGTTTTTTGAGACACTTTTGAGCTACCGTTTTCCACAGCAGTGTAACCATTTTACATTGCCACCAGCCATGCACAAGGGTTAAACACCTCTCCATATCCTCACCAATGCTTGCTATTTTCTGTTTTTTTATTTTTAGATATCGCAGTGAGTGTGAAGTAGGATTTCAAATGTTTTTGCTCTGCATTTATCCAATGACTAATGATGTTATAGATCTTTTCATGTGCTTGTTACCTATTTGTATTTATTTTTGGAGAAATGCATATTTAAGTCCTTTGCCTATATTTTTTAGTTTGTCTTTCAATTGTTGTGTGACTTCTTTACACATTCTAGACACTGGGTGCTTCTCAGACATATAATTTTCAAGTGTTCTCCCATTCTGTAGTTCATTGTACTTTGTTGACAGTGTCCTTTGGTGTACAAAAGTTTTTAATTTTAATGAAGTTCAATATATCTACTTTTTGTTGTTGTTGCTTGTGCATTTGAAGTCATATCTATGAATCCATTGCCAAATCAAAGGTCTTAAAGATTTACTCTTATGCTTTCTTCTAAGATCTTTATAGTTGTCCTTATGCTTAGGTTTTTAAAAAAAATGTTTTAATTTTTTTTACATGGCATAAGGTAAGGATCTATTTCTTCTGTGCATACATATCCAGTTGTCCCAGCATCATTTAAAAAAAAAAGATTATTTTTTCCTCCATTGAATGATGATATCCTTATTAAAAATCACTTGGTCCTTCACTGATATGAGGAATTCTTAATCTCAGGAAACAAACTGAGGGTTGCTGGAGCGGTGGGGGGGTGGGAGGGATGGGGCGGCTGGGTGATAGACATTGGGGAGGGTATGTGCTATGGTGAGCGCTGTGAAGTGTGCAAGACTGTTGAATCACAGATCTGTACCTCTGAAACAAATAATGCAATATATGTTAAGGAAAAAAAAAGAAGATAGCAGGAGGGTAAGAATGAAGGGGGGAGAAATCGGAGGGGGAGACGAACCATGAGAGATGATGGACTCTGAAAAACAAACTGAGGGTTCTAGAGGGGAGGGGGTGGGGGGATGGGTATTAAAGAGGGCACGTTCTACGTGGAGCACTGGGTGTTATGCCCAAACAATGAATCATGGAACACTACATCAAAAACTAATGATGTAATGTATGGTGATTAACATAATAATAAAAAAATAAAGACAGAGAATAAAAAAAATACAAAAAAAATCACTTGGTCCTAAGTGTATGGATTTATTTCTGAACTCTGAACTCTATTCCATTGATCTATATGTCTATTCTTATGCTAGTACCATAATGTAGATATGGAAGCTTGTAGTATGTGTTGAAATAAGCAACTGTGAGTACAAGTTTCTTCTTCATGGCCTTGGATTGGGCAATAGTTTCTTAGACATGACACCAAGAGCAAAATAAGCAACAACACAAATTTAGATACAGCAACAACACAAAATCAGATACACTGGACAACATCAAAATTAAAAACCAGTCCTTCAAAGGACACTATCAAGAAAAGGAAAAAAAAGAACACAGAATGGGAGAAAAAGTTTGCAAATCATGTGCCTTGTTCTTGTATCTAGAACATACACAACCCAATTTTAAAACTGGCAAATTATCTAAATAGACATTTCTCCAAAGAAGATATAAAAATGACCAGTAAGCACCAGAAAAAAATGTTCAACATGAACCATCAGGGAAATGCATATTAAAGCCACAGGATATATGGCTTCAAACACAGTAAGACTGCTATAGTAAAAATGAAAGATCATAAAAAGTATTAGCAAGGACATGAATAAAATGGAATCATCATACACTGCTAGTGAGAATGTAAAATGCTGGAGTTGCCGTGGGAAATGGCCTGGTAGTTCTTCAAATAGTTAAACACTGAGTGACTATACGATCCAGCAATTCCACTCCCAGGTATACACCCAAGAGAAATGGAAATACTCAAGAACTTGTCATGAATGTTCATAGTGGCATTATTCATAAGAGCCAAAAGGTGGAGACGACCCAAATGTCCAAATGATGAACAGATAATTACGAAGGTAGTATATCCACATCCTGAAATATTTAGCAATGAAAAAAGAAATACTGATGAATGTTATAACATGTATGAACATTGAAAACATATGCTAAATGAAAACGCCAATCACAAAGGACCATGTACTATATGATTTCCATTTATGTGAAATGTCCAGAATAGGCAAATCTATAGAGACAATAGAAAGATTATTGGCTGCCTATGCCTATGGCTGGGGGTGTAGATGGGGAATTTGGGAAGTGATGGTTAATGGGAGCAAGTTCTCTTTATGGATTAATAAAAAATGTTCTAAAGCTGTGATGATGCATATCCAACTCTATGAGTATACTAAAAGCCATTGAATGGGCTTTGAAGGGGCGAATTATATGGCATGTACATTTTAACTTATAAATAGAAGTAGTTCTCAGCAAATTTTTTTGTAAATATACAAGGAACATTTTAAAACTTCTATGGAATGGCAAAACAGTTATAATAGCTAAGAAAAATTAAAGAAGTTTAAAATGGTAGGAGTCAATCTACTTGATGTTAAAACTTAATTTATAACCATAGTAATCATTACAGTAAGGTACTGGCAGAGGAATAGACATACAGATCAACAGAATGCAATAGAGAACCCAGAAATACATCCAAGTGATTTTCGACAAAGATGCAAAAGTAATTCAATGGAATACAGATAATCTTTTCAACAAATGATGCTGGACAAAATGGACATTATAGGCAAAAGAAAAGTAGATTTTCATACTCTAACCAAATATCAATTCGAAATAATATGTAAAATTCTAAAACTTCTAGAATACACAGGAGAACATCAAGGACCTAGGATTAGATGAAGACTTATTAGACTTGACACCAAAAGGACAATTCATGAAAGAAAAAAAAATTAAAATTGGAATTCATCACAATGAAAAACTTTAGCACAGTGAAAAATCCTATGTTAAGAGGATGAAAATGCAAGCCACAGCTAGGTAGAACATAGTTCCCAATTATGTACCAAACAAAAAGCTTATTCCTAGAATAGATAGAGAACTCTCAACAATAAAAAATAGACAATTCAGTTTTTAAAAAATGGGCAAAAGACATGAACAGATACTTTACCAAAGAGGAGATATGGATGGCAAACACGATATGAAAAATGGTTAATATCATTAGCTATTAGAGAAAAGCAAATTAAAACACAACCGGATACCACTACATATCTATTAGAATAGTTAAAATTAAAAAATAGTTCACAGCAGCAATGTCCGCAATAGTGAAACTGCGGAAAGAGCCGAGATGCCCTTCAGCAGATGAATGGATGAAGAAGATGTGGTCCATATATACAATGGAATATTACTCAGCCATCAGAAAGGATGAATACCCAACTTTTACATCAACATGGATGGGACTGGAGGAGATGATGCCAAGTGAAATAAGTCAAGCAGAGAAAGTCAATGATCACCTGGTTTCACTTATTTGTGGAACATGAGGAACAGCACGGAGGACATTAGGAGAAGGAAGGGAAAAATGAAGGGGGGAAATCGGAGGGGGAGACGAACCATGAGAGACGATGGACTCTGAGAAACAAACTGAGGGTTCTAGAGGGGAGGGGGGTGGGGGATGGGTTAGCCCGGTGATGGGTATTAAGGAGGGCACGTACTGCATGGAGCACTGGGTGTTATACGAAAACAATGAATCGTGGAACACTACATCAAAAACCAATTATGTAATGTATGGTGATTAATAATTTTAAAAAGTGAAAAAAAAAGGGTGCTTAATAATAAAAAAGAATCAACCACCGATGTGTGCAACAACATAAATGAACTTCAAAGACACGACTCTTAGTGAAAAAGGTCAATCTTCAAAGATTGCATGCTGTATGATTCTGTTTATGTAACACTCACAAAGTGACAAAACCACAGAGATGGATACCAGATTCGTGCTTGCTAGGACATAGGGAAGGCGGGCTGGGGAGAGGAAGGGAGAGGTGCATATAAGAAAGAGGTAAAACAATGATTTTCCTTTATGGGCATGGAAGAGTTCTGTGTCTTGACTGTGCTGGTGGTTACATGAATGTACACATGGGATAAAATTGCATGGAACTACATGCACACACACAAATGAATGGAAGTTTTAAAATAGGGAAAACTGAATAAAGTCTACAGTCTAGTTAACAATAATGTATCAATATCAATTTCCTGGTTTTAATACTGTAATACATCTGTATAGGAGATTGCCAGTGGGTAAAGTTGGATGAAGGGGACACAGGACTCTACTATTCTTGCAACTTCCAGTCAGTCTATAATTCTTTTAAAAATAAAAAGTTAAAAATTAGAAGGTATGATGTCAAAATTTACAAATATTTTATTTACATACAATTAGAGTGAATAATAAAAATCTTGTAATGAAGCTCATATTGAGTAAAAAATTATTATATCATGGAGGCATATATTTTCTTTGCTGCCCATTTTTTCGTACCAACCTGCTATCTTATTCCATTTCTTTTTTTATCCGTAAGAACAGAGACTTCAGAAATGTATGAGACTTGGGAAAACTAGTGTGTAAATCAACCACAATGTCTTAAAATCGTATTAAACCTTTTGTATGTGATTTACATGCATTTTGTTCAAAATCAATTGGAAAGCTTCAATCAAAGAATTAATGAATGGAGCACAAAAAAACATCATTTTTGCTTTTATTTAATTGCACTTATTGAAAACAACATTCCAAACTGACAAAAGTTGAAATTTATCTCTATGTAATCTAGGAAGAAGCTAAACAAATTAAGTAATGAGAATTCTACTGGGATGTAAGATTTAATTTGAAATTTTGTAATGTACCTTGACTTGTGGCAAATCTGATGGAGTTCCTATTTTAATTGTGTAAGTTTATATTCTATGTTAGAAGAGAATGAAACAGAGAAAGCCTACATTATTCAACATCTAGTTCTAGCAAAATAATTGGAAGAAGAGTAAATACAGACAATTTAGTTGGTTATATGTTAAATAAAATTATTTATTAAATAAAGATGCACAGAACAGAGGCAAAAGAGCGCCTGGGTGGCTCAGTTGGTTAGGCGACTGCCTTTGGCTCGGGTCATGATCCCGGAGTCCCGGGATGGAGTCCCGCATCGGGCTCCCTGCTCAGCGGGGAGTCTGCTCCTCCCTCTGACCCTACCCCCTCTTGTGCTCTCTCTCTCACTCTCTCTCTCAAATACATAAAATAAAATCTTAAAAAAAAGACTGTGAACATGTTTGGGTTGAAATATTTGTGCATTTCAGCAAACAAAAATTACAACTAGAAATGTTTTGTAATTAGCAGACTTTTAATTTTCTTGTAGAAAAAAAATATTCTGAAAAGAACTGAACAGAAAAATTAAAAATATGGCCTACAGAATAGAGACAATGAAAATATCAAAAATTTCCAAATTATTGACTATAAGACATCAGGCTACTTAAAAATAATATGCTCAGATTGAAAGATAAATTCTTTAGGGAAAATATTAGGGATATGGTATTAGAAAAATGTAACTAAGAAACTGATTGTACAGTATGTGTGAAAATACCACAAATAATTATTTTGCATGTTATTTTAGTATTCCCATAATCAATACACATTTTTCAAAAATTGAGGTTTGTATTAACTGATGTGTTATTTTTACTTTTAGAAAAAATTTTTTTGAAAACTGTTAATAGAAATGTTTATCATCTAATTCATTAGCCAAGTAATATAAATATTTCCAAAAATATATATTTTTATTATTTTTTGATCATTAAAATCCCAAATGTATCCCAATTTGGACAATAAATTTTATGGTCACCCTCATAAAAGTGTTCTTTTTAGGAGAAATTAACAGCAATTCAGGAGTTTAGAACTCTCATATACCTAATTTCATGGAAATTTGTTGAGGCATACCTAACACACTGAGAAAAGCAAGGCAGGGTCAGTTCTGCAAAGGAGCAGGACATAGGCTTTGCTTGGGATGTGATTCTCAAAGTCAACTGTGGTGACCACAGAAATGGGGAAAATCAAGTCAAATATTTGGAGTTAAATGATTCGGATTCTTTCCTAACAGGAGTGGTTTTTAGCCTGTGACCTCAGGGAAAATCACCGAGTTTCTCTGAGCTTCAGTTTCTCCATGTGCAAAATGGGGATAGTACCAATAACTTATGAGCCAGGAGGGCCAACAAAGAGTATGTGTGAAAGTGCCTGGGAAACCAGGAAATAACAGGCAACCTCTGACTTAAGACAGCAGAAGCGGGGAGCAGACCTTCAAGAATCAAATAAGGAAGAGGGAAGAGCTCTTGGAACAGCCTTTGGCTGCCTGGGGTGGATCAGACAAAAGTGGAGGGAGTGGGCCGGAAGACTGTCTAGGATTTAGTCAATCCTTCTAACTAGACCTTTGTTTTGGTGTCTGACCTTTACAGCAGTGCTGGTCATTTTGTGCTAAGCCAAGAGCCTTCCACATCCATTCACGCCTATTTTTCAGTTCTTCCTTGTCCACCTCCCCATCCTCCACAGCTCAGCTGCCCCTCATCCCTAGTCTACAAATTACAGAATCCTACGCCACCACTGTTACAAAAATGCACATGTGACAATGTGTTCTTCCTCCCTGCTCCAGGACGTCTGTCCACCCTAAGGTGGATATGGACAGAACCCACCAGGACAGACCCTCCACCATAACGCAGATCAGCTGCTGACTGGCTTGGCCATATTCTGGTGAAAGATCCCTTCTACAAGGGTGCCTTGTGTCCCAGACTCCCACAGTCTTTTCTGTGAGATCTGTAACTTGAGCTTTGTTTGTTCCCAAGGATTAAATCACAGAGGCACAATGTTAAATATTCACAAGTTAAATATAACCATGTTCCAGTGTTGATGTACTTTTATTTCAAAGTTTTGGGATTTACAATTGGCTACATTTGCTGGGAGCCTCCTACTCTTACTTTTTAATCCTACCTAAACTCTTATCACCATCTGCCCACCCAGCAGCCTGCTTTTCTGAGGTCTCTAACCAGCTTCCCTTCCCTAGGCCCTGCCAGTCTTTTGTGATTCTCTGAGAAGATGGAGTCCTTCTGACACTGGAATTCAGCCTTCCCCCAAAGTTCTTTTTAGAACAGATTTCCACAAAGACCTGTTAAAGATTCATACAAACAAAAACAAGCAGGCAAAAAAATAAAAAATCAGCATCTACAGTGGCTTGAATGTTGCCCAAGTCAGAATAAAAGGGTCAAGAAGCACCCCACCTTTATTTACAAATCCAGAGTTGAAAAGAATTCAGCACAGTACCTGAAACCATGCGTCTTGAAATCCAACAGACGCAGTTCACATTTGTTTTAATTTCTACTGGTTTGTATGACATTGCACAAGTCCCTTTTCTTCCCTGGACCTCAACTTCCTATCTGTCAAATGAGAATGATAACTATGGCTACTTTATCACACTGATATAAGGATCGACTGAGAATACATAAAAGGGGCCTCGAGCATAGAGCCTGTAGAGAGTAAGTACTCAAAGCAAGTACTCAATAATTATTATTAGAAAGTACTAATCCACTCAAATGAAGTATTATAAATTATATAATTCACTGAGGCCCCTGAGAAGGTAAGTGACTTGCTTAAGACCATGCACTACAAATCTGAGTTAATGGCAGAGCATAAACTTCCACCAGGCATTCACTTCATTTAGCATCTACTCCATGTCTTTGTGCTAGGCACCATGCTAAGTGCTAGGGATGCAAAGATGAATGATACAAGGTCAACAGTTTCAAAGAGCTCAGACATTATTTAATGGACAGGAATCATAAATGCAAATAATTAAAATTTGGTAAAGAAAGTAACAGAAGTACATAGAAAAAAGAGAAGTAGCTAGAGTAATTCTTTCTCAGATAAAGTGAGTCTTACAGTAAAGTTGGTAAGAGACTTAGTTGTTTTTTTTTTTTAATTTTATTATGTTATGTTAGTCACCATACAATACATCATTAGTTTTTGATGTGGTGATCCACGATCCATTGTTTTCGTATAACACCCAGTGCTCCATGCAGTACGTGCCCTCCTTAATACCCATCACCGGGCTAACCAATCCCCCCTGCCCCCTCCCCTCTGAGAAACAAACAGAGACTTAGTTTTGAAGTTTACATAGGCAAAGTGTAAAATAATGGAATTCTAGGAAGAACAAAGAGCATGCAAATATATGCAAAATGCACAGAGGTCTGAAACTGCATAGTCCAAATGACAAAGTTTTTTTTAGCTTAATTAATTAACTAAACTCTTTGAAGCAGAAAGTACAAGATGGAATTGGAGGCAGCAACCTGCTGAAATGCCCTCTAGCTCATCCTCCTCACCTCGTTATAGACTCTATGGGAAGTGAAACCAAATCAGAACTTGTGAAAAACTTTGAGAATCCAATTATCATTAGTGACAGATATTACCTGGAAAGTAACAAGGATGGTGATCTAGGCTCTCTCTATTTAACTAACAGTAATCTATCCTCAAAATCAGCTCAGAAAGAGAGACTGCAATTAAAAGTCAAAACCAACTCAAAGCATCACTGAAGATTCACGTGCAAAAAAGAGCTGAACCTTGGGAGTTTGGGAGTTTGCGTGACATGACCACTCCCCTCCTGCTTCATGCCCTGGGAGTGCAACCAAATTCTGTAAAGACCTCCGTGATCTTGCTCAGCCTCATTCTCCAATCCCAGGTCTTATCTTTCTTTCTTTTTTAAACTTTTTTTTAAGATTTTATTTATGTATTTGAGAGAGAGAGAGAGAGAATGAGAGATAGAGAGCATGAGAGGGAAGAGGGTCGGAGGGAGAAGCAGACTCCCCGCTGAGCAGGGAGCCCGATGCGGGACTCGATCCTGGGACCCTGGGATCATGACCTGAGCCGAAGGCAGTCGCTTAACCAACTGAGCCACCCAGGCGCCCCCCCAGGTCTTATCTTTCTCTGAGCTTACCCAACTGGTGTCATTTCAGTTCCACGAACAGACCTTCTCCTCCTTGCTTCAGGGCATTTGCGTTTACTGTTCCTTTGGTCTGGAACATTCACAGCTCACTGCCTTCTATGGCTTTCTACCTCCCATCCTTGAAGTCTCAGGTCTCATTGTCACCAGCTCAGAGAGTCTGTTTCTAACCAAATTGCACATAAACTACCTCCCTACACATGTATTTTTTTCTATCATACCACCATGCATTTTTCCTTCCATAAAAGTTATCCAACTCTGTAATTATATTTTTATGTGTTCGGTTGTTTTGTTTTGTTTTGTTTTGTTTTTTTTGATGTCCCCCACTAGCTTGTGATTTTTGTGAAAGCAGCAACTCTATTAGTCTCAACAGCATTGTTTCCCCAACACCTGGCCCGGTGCCCAGCATACAGAGTATTCAAGATGTATTTGTTGAATGAAGGGGCAGTTTTTTGTGGGAAGGACAGAGCAGGATGGGAGATCTCCATCTCTACAACCTGGTACCAAAGGTGACTCTTAGAGTCAGGCAGAACTGGGCTTGAATCCTACTTCTTCTAAATATGATGTTTGCCCTGGGTAAAACTGCTTATCTTTCGGGTACCTACCTCAAATTTGTCATTTCTAAAATAAGGACAATAATATTTACAGAAAGTTTGTGGATAGACAAGAGACCATTTAAATCATTTAAAGTCATCTAGATCAGTACTTGACCATTTCTCTTTAAACCTTCACTTGTCCAGACCTCAATCTTAAGGGTCAGGTAAAGGCCTCTAACCTGACTGACTTTAGGGGAAGGGAAGGGGTGAGACAAGAACCCCCAAAAGGGCAACTGGAGCACAAGGACACAACACGAGAGAGTAATTTCATTCAGGACCAGCCCTAGGAATAGTTACACTATCAATTTATCTGAAGCTTTTCAGTTTTCTCCTAGGGAAAAAGGTGTTATTGGAGGGAGGACAATTTTCTTTTTTTTTTTTTTTTAAGATTTTATTTATTTATTTGACAGAGAGAGAGAGCTCACAAGCAGGGGGAGCGGCAGAGGGAGAGGGAGAAGCAGGCTCCCCACTGAGCAGGGAGCCCGATGCGGGAGTCGATCCCAGGACCCCGGGATCATGACCTGAGCCGAAGGCAGACGCTTAACTGACTGAGCCACCCAGGCGCCCAGAGGGAGGACAATTTTCATGGAACCACGGGCAGGTATTGGTGCCTGGCCATATTCAAACTGATCAAAGAAACCAAACACATGACCCTCCAGTGTCCCTCTTACAACTCAGCTTCCTGCCTTGTTAAACACTACCATTAGTCGAGGACGCTCACTCTGGTTCACCCCAACTTCATCTACTGATCGTAAGAGAACATTTCTTGGTAACTGAGCAGGTGCTACTTGATGCCAAGGATGCATGAAAGGAAATAGCATTTATCCCCGCACTCATGTCCCCATTAATCATATGGACAAGACACGGAGATCAGATGCATTTTTCTCTGTTAACAAGCAAAGACAAGGAGGTATATGGGGCTATCTGTAACCAGAACGAGGTGAGTGAAGCTGTGAACAACTCACGGTGGGTTGTTTTAACTTTCATATGGTGTCCTCACCACACACATACAAACACCCTTGCTGAAAAGTTTTCATTCACTTGTAACACTGCCCACATTTTTCCCGCTTGACCGAGTCTGACAATGGCCACCGCTTTCGGAAAGATTTTTTTCTCCACTAGTGCCTTCTGTGGTCACCTGTAATGGAGGATGACAACTACCTTTCCCTCTTCTTCTCCCCTGACCCCAGCTCTACCGGTTCCACCCAAAATAAAGTGTTTCCATCATGAGAAAGTTTTTGTATTAAACAAACAAAAAATAAAACAAAATTAAAAAAAAAAAAAAAGCACCGTGACCACAGAACTGTGACTAATATTGGAATTTAGCAAGAAGTCAGCTCTGGTTTCATGAGGCTACACTAAGACTTTGGGAACATTCTGCTACTAAAGCTTATGATGAATGACTCCAGGAAGAAAGGACTGCTATTTCTTATGCCCTCTTCTCTTTCGGTGTCAGTTTCATGCCACTGGTAACGGGGAGTGACAGGGAGGCATGCGGTAAATTGTCTCCTTGACTGACAAAGATAAGCTACTATCATATCAGTTCTAGCATCAGAGAGCTGCTGGGTTGTGGCTCAATTTGATTCAAAAGGGGGGGCAATCAGGAGAAAATTATAAATCATACCACTTTGTCTATGTTTAGAATGAATCCATCAACTCCCAAAAGGTTAAGCAATGTACACCTAGCAATAAAAAGAAATTCAATCCTCTGTGTTCGAGCCAATTCACTTTTGGTGAATTTTTTCCATATAATTTCAAGCTTTCAGATAAGCTCTTAAGAACGATACAAAGAATCTGTGTATCTCTTTTCCAGATTCAACAATAGTCACATATTCTTCAACTTGCATTATCATTTGCTTGCTTGTGCTATGTACATGTGCCTGTGTGTGTGTGTGTTTAATTTCTTCAAACCACTTAAAAGAAACTTGTATATATCATGCCCATAACCCTAAATACTTTGGCATGTATTTCTTCCTTTTTTTAAATAGAGAGCAAAGAAAGAGTGTGCATGCATACAGCGATGTGGGGTGGAGGGAATCCTAAAGGCTCCTTGCCCAAAAGAGAGGCCCAATGCAGGGCTCAATCTCACAACCTCACAACCATTTAACAATACAGACCATGTGAGATCACGACCTGAGTCAAAATCAAGAGTTGGACACTCAACAAACTGCACCACCTGGGCACCCTGACTTCGGCATGTATTTAAGAACAAGAACATCTACTTACTCGACCACAGTTCAATAATCAGAATCAGTGTAGTTTAACAGTGTTATATTACTATTATCTAATCCACAGATCATATTCAAATTTTACAGTTGTTTCAATAATATAGTTTAGACTTTTCCCCCAACCCAAAATCCAATCTAGTCATTCACTCCATTTAGTTGTCCTGTTTCTTTACTTTCTTTTCATCTGAAAAAGTCCTTCAGTTTTTCTCTATATTTTGTGACCTTAGCACTTTTAAAAGCACAGGCCAATTATTTTATAAATTGTTCCTACGTTTGAGTTTATCTATTTTCTGTATATGGTTACATTATGAAAAATATGTATTATGTATTTTTCCAGAAGACCACAGAAGTACCACTGAAAAAGAGGAGGCAAAAGACTCTAGGGCCCACAAAAAAACAGTGAGTTAGTTCTAACTCCTACAACCCTAAATGAAAACACTTCCTAAAATAAAGGACACACATGTGTTCCTCAGCAGGGTTTTCTTTTGTGGTAGAGCCAAATTTATCCTGGACAAAAAGTACTTCTAGACCTATCCTGACAAAGTTAAAAAGTATGTTTCAAGGGATCAAACTGAGTCTAAATAACTGGGTTTCAAAACAAAACCCAGTAAGATTTAAAAGAATACATAGCACCCAACAAATGAAATTCAGAAATTTTTCATCCAATAAAAAATTACCAAGTATGCAAAGAAGTAGGAGAATATGACCCACATCAAGAGAAACAAAGAACAAAAATAGACCCAGAATAACAGATGATAGAGTTGGAAGACCAAAGGTGTTAAACAGAGAAATATAAGATATAAGAAAGCCCCAAAAGAATTTTCATAAATAAAAAATACATTATATATACACATTATAAATAACATATACAATAGATTAAAAATGTGATACATAAATAATACACTATAATTAACATTATATTAGACAATGTAGAGAAAAAGGTTGATAAGACATAGTGATAGAAACAATCTACAATGAAACAGAGATTAAAGAAGCTGAACAGAATATCAGTAATACTGTGGGACAATAACACACATTCTAACAAATGTGTAACTGAAGGCTAAAGGAAGTTAGGGAAGAAAAAAATATTTGAATAAATAATGACATACATTTTTCCACATTTGACGAAAACCATAAACTCACAGATCCAAAATAGTCAAAAACCCCAAGCAGAAGAAACATAAAGAACTTCTCAGCAAGGCATATCACAACCAATTTTTTTTTAAAGATTTTATTTATTTATTTGACAGAGAGAGAGTGAGTGCACAAGCAGGGTGAGTGGCAGGCAGAGGGAGAGGGAGAGGCAGGCCCCGTGTGGAACAGACACTTAACCAACTGAGCCACCCAGGAGCCCTTAGAAATGTACTTTTGTATGGTTATTACCCTGAGGTGCAGTGATGAAATATGTCAAGCAGGAGATGAATATTATAAACCCCAGAGCAACTACTAAAAAACAATACCAAAATACATTTACATATTTAATAAATACATATACACATTTATATATAATAAATTAAAGGAAATAAAATGGAATTACAAAATTATTCAATTTATGCAAAAGAAAGAGAGAAAAACTACCAAAAAAAAAAAGATGGTACGTACAGGAAACACATGGCAAGATGGTAGATTTAAACACAATCATATTGATAATCACATTAAATGTAAGTGCTCTAAATATTGCAACAAAAAGCACAGATTCCCAGATTGATAATTAAAGAAAGATCTAATACTATGCTACCTACATTAAAACTTTTTAAAATATAAATACAGATAAATGAAAAAGTAAATGAATGGAAAGAAATATACCATATAACCACAAATCAAAGGAACGATGAAATGGCTATATAAATATCAGACAAAGGGGATTTCAGAGTAAATAATATTACCAGGGATAAAGGTCATTTCATAATAATAAAGATGTCACTTCATCAAGAAGACATAACAATCTTGAAAGCATATGTACTTAATAACACAATAACACAATTTTAAAATACAGTAAGCCATTAAGTGACAGAAGTGAAAGAAAAAGACAAATCAAAAAGTTGATAATTGGAGATTTCAACACTTCTGACTCAACAATGGAAAAAGCAGACAAAATCAGTATGGATACAGAAGATTTGAACAACACATTCGATCAACTTGACATTTATTGAACACTATATGTAATAGACATTATATTCCAGTGCACACAAAGCATTTAACAAAACAGACCATGGTCTGGCCACAAAACAAGCACCAACAAATTTAAAAGTACTTAAAAATACAAAGTATATTGTCTGATCACAATATAATTAAATTAGAAGCCAATAACAGAAATATACACAGAAAACCCTCAGATCTCTGAAAATTAAATGACACATTTCTACATAACCCATGTCTCAACGAATATATGAAAAGGGAATTAGAAAATATTTGAACTTCATAAAAATGCACACACACATATCAAAAGTTGTACAATACAGCTAAAGCAGTATTTATAAGAATTTTTTTATAATATCAAATACCGATATCAGAAAAGAATAAATACCTCAAGTCAATTACTTATGCTTCCACATTAAGAAACTAGATAGCCAGTGACATCACCAAGATGCTGAAATAAGTCATTCCTGACTTCACTGGCCCTCACAAAAACAACTAGTATCCACAGAGCTCATCCTACAGACTCACTTAGGTAGGGAATTAAGATAGCATTTCTATGTAGCTATTCTTAGCCAGAGGCACACTCCACCCCATCCCCATCCTCAAAGCTCAATTCATTGCCTTGCCCAAAAATAAACCATAATAGCAGGCCCCACCTGCCCAAGGACATTACAAGAAGACACATCCAGAAACTCAAATGAGTTGAATGGTAAAGAACAGTCTCTGCCAAACCAAATCTGTAAAGTCTGAAAAAGGAGCTTAATTACTCAAATGCGCATACACCAATGTAAGGAATCAAGGGGCACAAAAAATCAGGTAAATAGGATATCACTAAAACTAACTAATAAAGCTCCAGTAAGAGATACTAAAGAAATGGTTATTTATGAACTGTTAGACAAAGAATTCTTAATAATCCTCTTAAGAACATTTAGTGAACTACAAGAAAACACAGATGACTACATGAAATTAGGAAAACAATGCATGAACAAAATGAAAAGTTTGACAAGGATAAAGTAACCATTAAAAACAAACAAACAGAAATCTTAGAGTTGAAAAATACAGTAACTGAACTGAAAGAATTCAATAAAGAGTTTTTTTTTTTTTAATTGAGGCAGAGAAAGAGAGCACAAGTGGGGAGGAGGGTCAGAGAGAGAGGGAGAAGCAGACTACGCTGAGCAGGGAGCTGATGAGGGGCTTGGTTCCAGGACCCTGGGATCATGACCTGAGCCAAAGGCAGTCACTTAACCAACTGAGCCACCCAGGCGCCCCTCAATGAGTTTCAAAAGTAGATTCAACCACATGGAAAAAAGAATCAGAGACCTAGAAAATAGGACACTGGAAATTAGCCAGTCAGAGGAGTAAAAAGAAAAAAGAATGAAAAATAGTAAAGAAAGCCTACATGAATTATAGGACAAAATAAAAAACTATTCACATTATGGGAATTCCAGGAGAAGAGAAAGGGATAGAAAGGATATTTCAAAAAATAATGGCTGAAAACTTGGCAAACCTGGGGAGGGAAATAGGTATCAAAATCTGTGAGGCCTAAAGGATCCCCCAGCAGGTTGAACCTGAACAGGGCTATACCAAGACACATTACCATTACACTGTCAAAAGTTAAAGACAAAGAAAGCATTTACAAAGCAGCAAGAGAAAAAAAGAGAAGTTATATTTAAGGTAACCCCCATGATAATACGAGCAGATTTCTCAACAGAAACTTTTCAGGCCAGGAGAGAATGGAATGACATATTCAAAATATTAAAAGAAAATAACTATCAGACAAGAAATCTATAAGCCTGAAAAAGCTGTCAGAAACAAAGGATGGATAAAGGCTTTCCTGAACAAACAAAAGATGAGGGAGTTCATTAACACCAGTCCTGCCTTAGAATAAATACTACAGGGAGTTCTTTAAGTAGAAGTTAAACAATGCTAATTAACATCATAAAAACATAAAAAGGTAGCATAAATCTCACCAATAATGATAAATATATAGTTATAGTTAGATTCTGCTATATAATAATGGTGCATAATTCACTAACAACTCCAGTTTAAAAGTTTTAAAAGTGAACATAGTAAAAATAACCGTAATAACCTATTATTAGGTACACCATATAAAAAATATGTAAATTATAAAGACAATAAGCTAAAATGTGAGAGGGAGGGAAAGTAAAAGCATAACATTTACAAATTCTAGTGAAGTTTTTATCAGTTTAAAATATGTTGTTATAAAAAAAAACAAAAAATAATAAATAAAATAGAGTGTTTTAAGTGGAAGATATTTTATGTTAGCTGCAAGAGAGAATCCTATAATAATTACAAAAAAGAACATGATAAAGAAGTCAAAACATACTTCTACCAAAAGACATCAAAACACATGCACACACACACACAAGACAGCAGGGTAAGAAACAAGGAACAATGGATCTACAAAACAATCAAAATACATTTTAAAAATGGCAGTAGTGGGGCACCTGGGTGGCTCAGTCCGTTAAGTGTCCAACTCTTGATTTTGGCTCAGGTTATGATCTCAGGGCAGTGAAAGTGAGCCTCATGTGGGCTGAGCATGGAGCCTGCTTAAGGTTCTCTCTCTCCCTCTCACTCTGTCCATTCCCCCGCCATGTGTGTGCCCACTCTGTCTCTCTCTCAAAAAAAAAAAGGGCAATAGTAAGTCCTTACTCATTAATATTACTTTAAATGTAAATGGATTAAATTATCAAATTAAAAGACATAGAATAGCTGAATGGATTTAAAATAAAAAAGATCGAACAATATGCTGCCTTTAAAAGACTCACTTTAACCTACAAGAGACACACACAGACTGAGAGCGAAGAGATGGAAAAAAACATTTCAAGCAAATGCTAACCAAAAAAGCAGGGGTAGCTATACTTCTATCAGGCAAAACAGACCTTAAACTAAAAATGATAAAAAGAGACAAAGATGATGATAGTGATGATATAATAAGTGAGTAAACACATCAAGAAAATATAATAATTATAAATATTTATGTGCCCAACTTAGAAACACCTAAATATATAAAGCAAATACTGACAAAGCTAAAAAGAGAAATAAATGGTAGTACAATAATAGTTAAAGAACAGCAAGTAAACCCAAAGCAAGCAGGAAGAAGAAATTTTTTAAAAAGCAGAGCAGAAATTAATGAAACAGAAAACAATATAAAATAGATAACACTAATGAATTAAAAACTTGGTTCTAAAGATCATTGAACTGAATAAACCTCTAGCAAGCTGATAAGGAAAAGGAGAAAGAAGATGAGAATTAAAAATATCAGGAACAAGAGAAATGACATCACTACACATTCTACATACATTAAAATTTTAATTAGGGATTATTATGAAGAATTTTTAAAAGAAGTCCAGCAACCTGATGAAACAAATTCCTTGAAAGATACCAGCTACCAAAGCTCAGCACAAAACAAGAAGGTAACCTGAAAATCTACACCTAATAATGAAATTGAACTGATCATTTTTAAACTTCCCAAAAGGAAAACTCTGAGCACAGATGTGTTCCCCAGCATATCCTTTAAAACGTTTAAATAAGAAATAATGCAAATTTCATTCCAACTATTCTACCAAATACCACAGAAGGAAACCCTTCCAACTCAGTGATGAGACCACCATTGCCTTGACACCAAAACCAAAGAAGTTACAGGAAAATAACTGAACAGTATCCCTCGTGAATATAAGCAAACATCTTTAACAAAAATTTAGTAAACTGAACCGAACCCAGTAATTCAAGGTAGGTTTAACATTTGGAAGTCCATTAATATAATACCCCGCATTAAGAGTCATAAAAAGAAAATACATATAAACAACCCAATAGATTCATAAAATGGATTTGAAAAAATTTAACATTCATTTATGAAAAAAAAAAACCTTTCCAACAAATTAGGAATAAAGGAGAACTTTCTAAATCTAATAAAGAGCACCCACAAATAATCTACAATTAATATTATACTTATTGGATAAAGACTGAATGTTTTCCTTCTTAGATGAAGAACAAGACAAGATGTCTGTTCTCATTATTTCCATTCAACATTATGCTCTAAATTATGGCCAGAGCAATAAAGGAAGAATGAATGAATGAATGAATGAACGAATGAAATACATATTGTAAAGGAAGAATTCAAACTGTCTTTGTTCTCACGAGGACACATTTATCTATAAAAAATCCTAAGGAATTTTCAAAAAGGATCCCAGAAATAATGTCAGTTTAGCAAGATTATGGTATACTAGATAAATATTTAACAATTTCTACATATTAGCTACAAATAATCAGAATTTTATTTTTAAAGAAATACCATTTACATTAGAATTAAACATGAAATAAGGAATATATTTAATAAAATATGTATGTCATACTCACTGAAAATTGCAAAATATTCCTGAGACAAATTAAAGAAAACAAATGCAGAGCTGTATCATTTTCACTACAAGAAGATTTTTTATTTTTACACTTGATCTTAGCCAAAAGGCCGAGAAGCGACTGGAAGAGGATTTTTTATTTTTTATTTTTTTTAAGATTTTATTTATTTATTCATGAAAGACAGAGAGAGAGAGAGAGAGAGAGGTAGAGGGAGAAGCAGGCTCCCAAGGAGCAGGGAGCCCGACGCGGGACTCGATCCCAGGACCCTGGGACCATGACCTGAGCCAAAGGCATTTTTTATTTTTAAGATCACTGTTTTCTCCAAATTGATCTACAGATTCAGTGCATTCCCAAACAAAATCCCAACTATATTTTGTAACAATTTGAAAGCTAATGCTAAATTCATATGGAAATGCAAGAGATCCAGAATAGACAAACCAATTTTAAAATTAAAAATAAAGTTGAAAGACTCACACTATCTAATTTCAATACTTAACTCTAAAGCTACAGTAAGTAAGATGGCTTGGTATTGACATAATGCATACAGATGAATAAAACAGAAAGCCCAGAAATAAATCCACGCATATGTTTACAACTGGATGTAGCAATGTGTCAAAATAAGTCAAATGGAAAAGGATTTTGTTTTCAACAAATTGCAATGGAATGAGTGTACCTTTATATTAAAATAAATTAAACTTCACCTCATATAATACCTCAGAAGAGATCATACACCTAAATAAAAGAGCTAAAAGCTTAAAACTTCTAGAAGAAGAGAGAAAAAACTTCTAGAAGAAAAGAGAAAAAACTGTGAAACTTTGGGTTAGGCAGAAATTTCCTAACTAGGACACAAAAAGCATGAAATATACAAGAAAAGTTAATGAATCATACTTTATTAAAATTAAAAGCTTTACTCTTCAATAATTTTAAGGAAACAATAGACCAGACAGATAGATGGATGGATGAGATAGATAGATGTTTGCAAACATATACACTTTAAAAAAAGTGCTTGTACTCAGAATCTATAAAGACTCTTACGATTCAGTAAGACAAACAATTCAATAAAAAATTAGACAAACAATTGGAACAGACACTCTACACTCTTATTTGCAGGTGGAAATAAGCATATGAAAATATGCTGAACATCAAGAGTCGTTAAGGAAATGCAAATAAAACCACAATGAGATACCACACCCATTCATTAGATATTTCCTTTTTTCCCTTTAAATTTTTTGTTATGTTAATAACCATAAATTACATCATTAGTTTCTGATGTAGTGTTCCATGATTCATTGTTTGTGTATTAACACCCAGTGCTCCATGCAGAACATGCCCTCTTTAATAGCCATCACCAGGCTAACCCATCCCCCCACCCGTCTCCCCGCTAAAACCCTCAGTTTGTTTTTCAGAGTCCATCATCTCTCATGGTGCCTCTCCCCCTCCGATTCCCCCCCCTTCATTCTTCCCCTCCTGCTATCTTCTTTTTTTTTTTTTTAACATATAATGCATTATTTGTTTCAGAGGTACAGATCTGTGATTCAACAGTCTTGCACAATTCACAGCACTCACCATAGCACATACCCTCCCCCATGTCTATCACCCAGCCACCCCATCCCTCCCACCCCCCAACACTCCAGCAACCCTCAGTTTGTTTCCTGAGATTAAGAATTCCTCATATCAGTGAGGTCATATCATACATGTCTTTCTCTGATTGACTTATTTCACTCAGCATAACACCCTCCAGTTCCATCCACGTCGTTGCATCATTAGATATTTCTAATATTTAAAATATTGACAATGTCAAATATTATGAGGTGGGGCAACTGAAAGTATTCTACATTGTTGATGAGAATAAGTAACAGGACAAGCAATTTGGAAAACAATTTGAAAGTTTCTTATACATTTAAACATATACTTACCAAAAACCTAGTAATTCCACATCTAGGTATTTACTCAAGGGAAATGTAAATATACGTTCACACAAACACTTGTGTATGCATGTACGTTATCAGTTTTATTCCCAATATCCAAATACTGGAATAAACTCAAATGCCCATCAACTTGTGAATGTATACTAAATTAGTGCAGTGATAAAATGGGATTATCTAGTCAATAAGAAGGTACAAACTAATGATGCTTTTAGCAATATGGTTGAATCTCAAAAACAATGCTAAGTTGAAAAAAATCTAGACACAAACAGACTACTGTATGACACCTTTAGTTTAAAATTTTAGAAAGGGCAAAATATAGGAAAGAAAAGGGGGACAAAAAAAAACACAGTGATTGTCAGAGATCAGGTGGTAGTAGAAGGACAGTGACTATAAAGAAGGTACCAGGGAATGATGAAAATATGCTATAACATCATAGGAGTGGTGGTGAACCAATTTATTATATTTGTCAAAATTCACTGAATTGCATACTTTAAACTGATAAGCTTTATTATGGGTAAATTATACCTCAAGAAAGCTAACAAAAACAATTATCTTTCACCACAACAGAATTTGTATCTGTGTGTGTGTCTGTGTGTCTGCGTGTGTGTGTATAAAATAGTGAAACTGAATCTCAGAGGTAAAAGAGAAAGGATATTTGAAATCACATTGTCAGATGTTTAGACCCTGCTATAAATTCAAAAAATGTTGCTAATTAGAAATATTTGAGGTCATTTAAGCAGTTAAAAAAAATAATTCAGAACGTCATCTCACAAGCAAAATTAGTTCCAAAATTTGTTTTTAATTGTGTTAAATCTGTTTGAGATACTACAAAGATAGAGTGAAGGAGAAAGGAACTAAGATTCTGAGTGAAAACTATGTGTTAAGTTCTTTCAACGTCTTTGCCACCTCATTTAATCTTCCCAAGAACTCTGCAAGTCAGACTGAGCTATCACCTCAAGGATATCAGGCGGCTAGAGACATGGAAGTGATTCAAGTTCAAATCAATTTGACTCCAAGGCCTTCCGTCCAGCCCTTATTTTCTATATCCAGAAAGATAAAGTTTTATTACAAGTTCACAGAAGACCTGACAGATACATCTACATTTAGAGATTTCCGAATGCCCCCAAGTAAAGAGTAGGTTTTTCTACGTTCCATTTTCCAAGCCTTATGTTGGCACTTTGGCATATCTCTTTAAGCCTTTTAACAAGCCAATGGGTTAAGCATTATTGTCAAAGCCATTTTGTAGATAAAGACTTTCATCTGACACCAAATTCTGTGTTCTTTCTACATCAGTCACTGCCTACTTTCGTAACTGATCCTCAGGAGACTTAGGGTCTGTAATTTTCCAATAAAACCAGCAGCCACGGGTTTCTGTGACTACGAGTCAAACACTTAAAAATCCTGTGCGTACGCAACATGATGATTCCTCTGTACCGAACCCACCCGCGTCCCCGCCTCTGTGCACCTGGCCCTGCCGAGCTTCTCTCCTTCCCTTACCTCCTGCCCCAACAATTCTATTTCCTTTGTCCTTGCATTTCTTCCAGGTACAGAAAATCAGGATTATGCCCAGCATGTCTCTTGCTCATATTTATTTTACAGCCAGATCTTCCTTCTTTTTGTCTTTAACGTTTTCCACTGAACACTAACATTAGTTGATGGTACTAGGCCACAGATGTAAGTTCCTATCCTTCTGAAACTCTTGGTCTTCACTTGGTCCCTGGACTCCTGCAGGCAGATGATAGTAGAGTTCTATTTTAGGCAGTGGCTAAGTCCTAAAGTCAGGGCATAAGAAAATAATTTGCATAATACCAAATTTTCTCTTGGAAAATTCTTAGAAAAGGATCACACTGTAAGCAAATGGACAACTTTCCAGTCTCCCCAGCTCTTCCGCTTGTTGGGTCCCTGCGGGAGGAGCAGTGGCCCAACTGGGCCGCGGATCACAGTTTATGGCCACCCCGAGCTGAGAGCCCGTGCCTCGGCTCCATCTCTGCAGCCGGCTTCCCCGCTCCGATCCCTGGGAGCTCTGCCGCACTCAGGCACCCCCGGTCTTTCTGTGACCCCGAGGGTCCTGAGACCACACTGTCCCGCGAGGGTTCCACCCCCCACTTAGCCACTGGAGTGACGTCCCTCCGCGGAGCCGACTTCTAAAAGTTCCGATTTTGTGCTCCGCGGCTCCAGCACTTGCCAGAAGCGGCCGACGGAGGCCCCCTCCCCGGCCGTCTATCCTCCCGAATATCGCCTCGGATTCACTTCTCCGCACGTCCTACCTTCCAGAAAGTGCTCGCTTTTCTGTTCAGAGAGTTGTTGCTATTCTCTTCTTCGATCTTCTGTTGAGTTCGTAGGTGTTCAGAATGGTTTGATCCCTATCCAGTTGAATTCCTGAGACCAGATGAAATCCAGGTCTCCTACTCCTTCGCCATCTTGCTTCCCCATCCCACTTACCTGTATATTTAATGACCAGAGTTACTTTTAGTGCAGCAAGATGCTCTAAGAAAGTTACATGGGCTTTGTCTTCCATCTCATGCTCACTAAGCAGAATGGTACCTGGAATCACCTACAATAACTATTACCTTTTGTTCTCTGTCTCCCTCACTCTTTCCATTTCAAATTTTGGACAGCACTAAAGGCTGAGTATGCATACATTACATGCGTTTATAATGCAATGTGCTACATAGAGATATAAAGAGAATATTACATAATCCCTGGTTAGTGTGCAGCCCTGAATTTTGGCTTCATGGAAGACCAGTGTGTTTCTCTTCTCCAAACGAATGTAGTTCATCATGATGCTAGATCACTCTCTAAGACTTACTAGCAAACTATTACTCCTGCCTCGCCTTCCCACACTCTGGGACCAGAGGGAATGATACCACCATCTCGTGGATAAACCCTTGATCTCCATGTGGCATGATGTGGAGACCTATTATCTCAAGTTCCTCATCCACAAGGCAGAGGCAGTAGGAGATAAATCACTGATAATTAAATCTCATTAGATAAAAAGACATCTATTTTAAGGATATATTAAAGATTTATTCATTTTTTTCCCAAACTTTTCAGTCTTGAAAACATCATCAGGTTTTTCCAAAGTCTTAGTCCCTCTTATTCTTTAAAGCTTTTTTTTTTTCCTTTGAAGGCAATTTAATCCATGTGTTTCTGATTGGCTTTCTCTTAAAACATCAGTGTATTTTTTTCCCTAAATGGTATATGGTATCCAAGAAGCCTTAAAATATGCTTCCACAGAAGGTTTCTTTTGTTTTGTTTTCCCTTTTTGAAACCTGGAAATTATTCTTTGCCAAATAAGAATTAATTCAGACACCAAGAGGTTTGAGTTCAGGCTGAAATATCATATCCATGAATTTTGACTAGGTTCTAAACTTGGCACAGTCTATTCTGTATCTGGACCTTGTAGTCATTAGTTAGAAAAGATAGTCTCTTGATTAAATGACTTCTGATAGCTAAATAAAATGAGAAAGTTGAACAAGTGCAGCTAATGATAAAACACTGAATGTCATCACGTGCAAAGAGGAAAGATCCAAACTCCTCAGAAGTTGTCTATCAGCCATGGGTGTTATTTAAGAAGCTTACAGAACAGTTGATTTGTTCCCAGAAACCAAATACTAGAATTTCAGAGAATTTAGGTAAGCCATTTGTCAAATATTCATGATCAAAAAATTCCAGAAAATGGGACTGGGGACCTAAGTTCATTAGATGCAATCCCATGGTGTTATATAGCATTATGATTCTCACATTGATTCTATCACCCTGCTTTGTTTCCTGGGAATGCAACAATGAAGCTCTATAAGAGCTGTGTGTGCAAGGGAAAAAATTCTTCTTTTAGTTTTCTTCCCTGCAGTCACAAGCATAATGTACATTTTTATAGGTGTACCCAGCAAACTGGTTGGTTGTGACCACCTTCTCCATCCACAATTCCCAATAAACAAGACTTGCTGGAACAAAGCATCATGGAAACAGAAAAGTTCTGAGTCAAGCTAAATCACGAGGGATGCTGTGTCAATTTCCCATTGCTATATATGCCCCTGAGTCCATCATTTTAGTAGCTTCAAAGCCCTTCCTCACATCTGATAAGTATAGAAGCCAAAACAACAAGCATAAAAATGGATATAGCATTTTCCCCAAAAGGCATGCAACAGAGTAGAACTTTCTTGTGAGAACCTAAGACAGGCTGCCCATTCACTGGTTAGTGACAGAAAACCAGCATCTCTCATCAAATTCCAACACCCTCTACTTCTTTCCTGATACCCGGCTTACTCACAATCTTAGGATTAAATCTCATTTGGCTACCTGGTATTTCTTCAAATGCACCTTGTGTTTTGTTTTCACTGCTCTACATGTGTGCTTCTGCTGTTTAAATAACCTGGGACTGCCTTTCCCTGCCTCTCTGCCTATTTAAGTCCTACTCTTCCTTCAAAGACCCATTTACATGCTGCATCGTTTACGCCCCCAGCCACACACACCTGTAATCAGAATTCATCACCCTCTATATGCCAACACTACCATTTTTAACACCATTATTAGTAGCATCTAATTAGTATTATAACTAAGACTTTGCAGGGCTACCTACTCCACTAAAACATGAACTTGATCTTTTTGAAAGTCTCATTTATCTAAAACTTTCCAACAACTATTGCTGAACAAGCTCTCAGTAATATATGTTTAAATAATACCCAATAGGCATAAGCCATGTATTGGATTCCATACAATAAACTGTAAAAAATATGATTCTTGAGATGCCTGGGTGGCTCAGTCAATTAAGAGTCTGCCTTCAGCTCAGGTCATGATCCCAGGGTTCTGGGATCGAGCCCCTCATCGGGCTCCCTGCTCAGCGGGGAGCCTGCTTCTCCCTCTGCCTGCCGCTCCCCCTGCTTGTGCACACTCTCTCTCTCTGACAAACAAATAAATAAAATCTTAAAAAAAATAAATAAAATTTTTAAAAATTTTGATTCTCAACCACAAGGAGTTACATTCCATAATATATTACAAAAACATAAACATTTAACAAACTTTTTACCTGACACAAGGTTAACGACTTTTTCTGTAAAAGGCCAGATAATGAATATTTTAGGCTTTGGAGACTACACACGGTCCTAGTCACATATTCTTTGTTTGCATTTATAATCCTTTAAAAATGTAAAAAATATTCTTACTTGTAAGCTGTACAAAAACAAGCCAAAGACCAGATTTGGCCCAAGACTGTAGTTTGCCAACCCCGATCTAAAACAGCACCACCCAAGAGAACATTTAATGATGATGGAAATGTTCTCTGCACTGTTCAGTATGGTAGCAACTAGCTGTATATGGATATTGAGCATTAGGAACTATGGCTTGTCAGAGGAACAAAATTTTGTATTTTATCTCATTTTAATTAATTTTAATAGTCATACGTACGTACTGGTTTGCCTATGTGAATAGAAAATTTAGGGCGCCTGGGTGGCTCAGATGGTTAAGCGTCTGCCTTTGGCTCAGGTCATGATCCCAGAGTCCTGGGATCGAGTCCCGCATCGGGCTCCCTGCTCCTTGGGAGCCTGCTTCTCCCTCTGCCTCTCTCTCTCTCTCTCTCTCTCTCTCTCTGTCTCTCATGAATAAATAAAAAATTTAAAAAATCTCAAAAAAAAAAGAAAAGAAAATTTAAAGATTATTCAAACTACCAACCCGCTGGCATTGATATGACCAGACTATTTTGGAAATGGGCAATCGGCAACCAAAAAATCTGTGATAATGGATCTCTTTGTTCAATATGATACAAGAAACCTTAAAGTCCCCAAAGTTACCTAAGTATTACAAAAGAAAATCTCCATTTGTGCAATTCATATCAAGTAAAAGATTTTCAGAGTTAGTGATTACATGAAGTTGCTTCAGTTGGTGGATTCAGAAAGCTAAGGTTAATCCTTGCTATCTATAAGAAGATAAACTCAAAAGAAATAACTTTATTTTACAAGCTGACACATCAGTTTCCAATTCCCTCGAGATTTTTAAATGTCCCTACCCCCTCATCATTTCTCCTAATAATTTACTGAGGGCCTAGTCCTTTAAGAATCCACAGGTTCTTTACCTTTTTAGTTAGGTGTATTCCAAGGTATCTTATGGTTTTTGGTGCTACTGTAAATGGAATCATTTCTCTAATTTCTCTTTCTACAGTTGCATTGTTAGCGTATAAGAAAGCAACTGACTTCTGTGCATTCATTTTGCATCCTGCCACATTACTGAATTGCTGTATGAGTTCTAGTAGTTTGGGGGTGGAGTCTTTTAGGTTTTCCACATAAAGTATCATGTCATCTGCGAACAGAGAGAGTTTGACTTCTTCTTTGACAATTTGAATACCTTTGATTTCTTTTTGTTCTGATTGCTGTTGCTAGGACATCTAGTACTATGTCGAACAACAGTGGCGAGAGTGGGCATCCTTGACGTGTTCCTGATGTTAAGGGAAAGGCTCTCAGCTTTTCCCCATTGAGGATGATATTCGCTGTGGGTTTTTCATAGACGGATTTTAGGAACTTGAGGGATGTTCCCTCTATTCCTATATTCTGAAGAGTTTTAATCAGGAAAGGATGCTGTATTTTGTCAAATGCTTTTTCTGCATCAATTGAGAGGACCATATGGTTCTTCTCTCTCCTCTTATTAATGTGTTCTATCACATTGATTGATTTGCAAATGTTGAACCACCCTTGCATCCCAGAGATAAATCGCACTTGGTTATGGTGGATGATCCTTTTAATGTATTGTTGGATCCTATCAGCTAGGATTTTGTTGAGGGTTTTGGAATCCATATTCATCAGGGATATCGGTCTGAAATTCTCCTTCTTGATGGGGTCTTTGCCTGGTTTGGGGATTAAGGTAATGCTGGCCTCACAGAATGAGTCTGGAAGCTTTCCTTCTGTTTCTATTTTTTGAAACAGCTTCAGGAGAATAGGTATTATTTCTTCTTTGAATGTTTAGTAGAATTCCCCAGGGAATCCATTAGGCCCTGGACGCTTGTTTTTTGGGAGGTTTTTGATCACTGCTTCAATCTCATTACTGGTTATTGGCCTATCCAGGTTGTCAATTTCTTCCTGTTTCAGTCTTGGGAGGTTATAGGTTTCCAGGAAGGCATCCATTTCATCCAGATTGCTCAGCTTATTGGCATATAGTTGTTGATAATAATTTCTAATAATTGTTTCTATTTCCTTGGTATTAGTCATGATCTCTCCCCCTTCATTCATAATTTTATTAATTTGAGTCCTTTCTCTTTTCTTTTGGATGAGTCTGGCCAGTGGTTTATCGATCTTATTAATTCTTTCAAAAAACCAGCTTCTAGTTTCATTGATCTACTCTACTGTGTTTCTGGTTTCTAATTCATTTATCTCTGCTCTAATCTAATTATTTATCTTCTATTTCATGACTTAGGCATAGTTTGTTGCTTTTTCTCTAGTTCTTTAAGGTGTAGAGTTAGATGGTGAATTCAGAGTTTTTATATGTTTTTGAGTGAGGCTTATATTTCTCCCTTAGGACCACCTAAACAAAAAGATAAAGGATCTATACTCTAGAAACTACAGAACCATGAAAGAAATTGAAGAAGACAAAAAGATGAAAAAACATTCCATGCTCATGGACCAGAAGAATAAACATTGTTAAAATGTCTATGCTACCCAGAGCAAGCTATACCTTCAATGCCATCCCAATCAAAATTCCAATGACATTTTTCAAAGTGCTGGAACAAACGATCCTAAAATTTGTATGGAATCAGAAAAGACCCAAATCGCCAAGGAAATGCTGAAAAAGAAAAACAAAGCTGGGGGCATCACATTGCCCAATTTCAAGCTACATTACAAAGCAGTGATCACCAAGACAGCATGGTACTGGCACAAAAACAGACACATAGACCAATGGAACAGAATAGAGATCCCAGATATGGACCCTCAACTCAATGGTCAAATAATCTTTGACAAAGCAGGAAAAAATTTCCAATGGAAAAAAGACAGTCTCTTCAATAAATGGTGCTGGGAAAATTGGAAAGCCACATGCAGAAGAATGAAACTCGAACATTCTCTAACACCATACACAAAATAAGCTCAAAATGGATGAAAGACCTCAATGTGAGACAGGAATCCATCAAAATCCTAGAGGAGAACATAGGCAGTAACCTCTTCGACATCGGCCACAGCAACTTCTTTCAAGATACAGCTCCAAAGGCTAGTGAAACAAAAGCAAAAATGAACTTTTGAGACTTCATCAAGATAAAAACTTCTGCACAGCAAAGGAAATAGTCAACAAAACAAAGAGGCAACCCACAGAATGGGAGAAGATATTTGCAAATGACACTACAGATAAAGAGCTGGTATCCAAGATCTATAAAGAACTTCTCAGACTCAACACCCAAAAAACAAATAATCAAGTCAAAAAATGGGCAGAAGACATGAACAGACACTTCTCCAAAGAAGACATACCAATAGCTAACAGACACATGAAAAAAATGTTCATCATCACTAGCCATCAGGGAAACTCAAATCAAAACCACACTGAGCTACCACCTTATACCAGTCAGAATGGCAAAAATTGACAAGGCAAGAAACAAATGTTGGCGAGGTTGTGGAGAAAGGGGAACCCTCTTACCCTGTTGGTGGGAATGCAAGTTGGTACCGCCACTTTGGAAAACAGTGTGGAGGTGCCTCAGAAAATTAAAAATAGAGCTACCTTATGACCCAGCAATTGCACTACTGGGTATTTACCCCAAAGACAGAGATGTAGTGAAAAGAAGGGCCACATGCACCCCAATGTTCATAGCAGCAGTGTCCGCAATAGCCAAACTGTGGAAAGAGCTGAGATGTCCTTCAGCAGATGAATGGATAAAGAAGATGTGGTCCATATATACAATGGAATATTACTCAGCCATCAGAAAGGATGAATACCCAACTTTTACATCAACATGGATGGGACTGGAGGAGATTATCTTAAGTGAAATAAGTCAAGCAGAGAAAGTCAATTATCATATGGTTTCACTTACTTGTGGAACATAAGCAATAGCATGGAAGACATTAGGAGAAGGAAGGGAAAAATGAAGGGGGGGGGAATCAGAGGGAGAGATGAACCAGGAGAGACTATGGACTCTGAGAAATAAACTGAGGGTTTTAGAAGGGAGGGGGGTGGGGAGATGGGTTACCCCAGTGGTGGGTATTAAGGAGGGCACGTACTGCATGGAGCACTGGGTGTTATACGAAAATAATGAAACGTGGATCACTACATCAAAAACTAATGATGTATTGTATGGTGACTAACATAACATCATAAAATAAAGTTAAAAAAAATAAAAATAAAAATAAATAAATTCCACATAAATTTTACAAAAAAAAAAAAAAATCCACAGGTTCAAGTGGCCACAGAGGTCCATGCAGTTTGCTTCCACCTAGCTGAATGCTTTCGCTGATGGTGACAGTGGAATGATGGGTCATGAGATGGTAAGCAGAACAAGGAGGGGTCACACAAAACAGAAAGGTGTTAATGGGTAGTAGGAAAGCAGTGAATCAAGGAATCTGTGGGTCTCCCTGGTCAAAAACCTGTGGCAGAGAGATATTAGAGCACGTAAGCTAGAAGTACAGGAAATAGTACATGGGGTGAGTGGATTTTGAAACTGAGACTTTGGAATTGGAGCAGTTACTGGTGATGACAAGGTCTAAGATGAAACTTGGCTGCAGTATGGTGGAAAATAATGTGTTGTTGGAAATGGGGAAGTAAGGGAAGGAGAGGCCAGAGTGTTAGATGGGTCATCTGTTCTACATGCTGAAGTCATGAAAAATGATGATAGAATTAGGGCCAGGAGCCAACGTTTTCAAGGAACTAAGGATGGAAGTAGGGTGGCATAAGCCAAGGGTAAACAGCTGACAGCAACAATAAGGGTAGTGGGTGGTATAGCCAGGTGGCATCCCACCACATGCCCCCAACGCCATGTGCATGCACTGCTACCTCCTGGGCCAAAGCTAGCATTGCAACGTGGGATCAGCTTGTGCTGAGACCGATACCAATTAACAGTCTCTGCCTAATTTGGCTCATCATGGGTCAAGGCCACTTCCTGTTTTAGCCTTCAAATACAAAAGGGCCAATTAGAACTCCCCAATTTTTGCCCAGTCCACCCAAGTCACCCATCCTGAGTACCTTCTGGAGTTGGGGACCTATACCTCTCCCATTTTGAGACAGACTATGGTAAGAACGTAAGAGTACTCAGGGCTTTCTATGAAAGGAGGAAACAGAACCAATAGGGAGAGAGAGACAGTATACAGAGAGAAGTTTATTACAAGGAACTGGCAAATCCTCAAAATCTGCAGAGTAGGCTGGCAGGCTAAAGGCCCAGGGAGGAGTTGATGCTGCAGTTCAAGTCTGAAGCCAGTCTTCTGGCAGAGTTTCCTCTTCCTCAGAAGTCAGTATTTTTCTTAAGGCCTTGAACTGTTTGGATGAGGCCCACACCCATTAAAGAGGACAATCTGCTTTATTCAAAGTCTACTGATTTAAATGCTAATCTTATCTAAAAAATACCCTCACAACAGCTCTGAAGACTGAGAACTGAAAACTGAAAGAACTTACAGAGGATTTAAGTATGTACCACTTCCAACAAACTATGTTTGCTAACTCAGAAGATATCATTCCTTGCTCCCAGGCAAAGTTGGCCAAACCCTTGCATGAGGGTAGTGCTTGCCAGTCTCATCTTTTTATGCAGTCACAGTTTCTTCTGCTTTCCCTTCTTTCTTTCTAAAGGAAGTTCTTTCTCATTACTTGTCTTTATCTCCAGTTTTACTTCATGAAAAATAAGTGTGCCTCTCTCTTCACAGCATATGCTCGCCCACCAGAAGAAACAGATAATTTACATATCTCTAAAGAAAAGTCTAGTGAAGTACTTGTAAATTCAGCATCTCCCACACCTGCCTTTGTTTTCAGAAAGTTTGTGGTGATCTCTCATACATGCAAAAGATTTTGCTACTCCTAAACTTAAGAGTAGTACTATATGGGGGCACCTGGGTGGCTCAGTCTGTTAAGCATCTGCCTTCGGCTCAGGTCATTGTCTCAGGGTCCTGGGATCAAGCCCCATGTCAGGCGCCCTGCTCAGCAGGGAATCTGCTTCTCCCTCTCCTTCTGCTCCTCCCTCCTGCTCATGCTCTATCAAATAAATAAATATTTTTTTAAAAGTAGTTAATATTTGTATTATATCTCATTGACTATAGGCAAATGATTATTGCTTTGACAGAAGACTATTATAACACACAGTCCTTGGCATCTAGTGGCATCTTTTATTCTTGTTGGAGATGAGTATGTAAAAACAAATTTCTGGACAGATAATCTTTGTCCACCAAGTGTGTGGTACCTACTGCCTGAGTTGCAGTAGGTCTGTTTATTTAAAAATGAATTTATTACCTGACTTCTGTACTTAATAAAGTGCCTTCAAGTGCACTTTCATGGGACCTAAAGGAAAAAAAGGGACCAACCCCTTCTAACCTAGAAATCTTCCTATTAATGTTCCTCATATAATTCCACAGGGGCTGAGTAATTTCTCCTCTTCATTATATAGAAATCTGGACACCAACTGACCACCCAAGGAGGCTATCTTATGGGAAAGAGTCAATCTTTGATTGATAGAGCAAGCTCAACATGGGAGTGTAGGGGTGAACAGCATATGTAGGTCACCTAGGAAAAAAAGAAGAAAATGATACCTTTTAGACTCACTGGTTGATAATAAGAGGAAGTTGGAGGGGACCTGGAAGCATGAGGACACAGTCAAGTTCAAGTGAACCTCAAAAATGTGTGGATTAAAAACCGGTCATGTACACTGGATGAGCAAATTCTTTTTATCCCACATCCTGCAGAGAATCCTAGTTTAAAAAGAATGTAAATGTCTGTCCTGGCTCTCATCCTGGGAAGGTATAATTTTGCCAGAATCTACCTTATTTTCCTCAGCCTTGTCTTTCCTTCGATTTATCTCTCTAAAGGGGTAACCTCAGTAAGAGTAAAGCTTTGGTTTGAGCTTGTGGGACTTCTTCTATTGGACAAAGTTCAACAGTTTCACTAGGCAAATTATTAACTGATGTATTACTTTCAAATTTTGTTGTGCTGAAATGGCTCAATGTCCCCAGGGATTTGAAGCCATAAGTTCAACTCTTTGGGAATTTCCCATTCAACTAACATAGTACTAGGAAGCACAAAGGAGCCAGAAAGAATGCATTGCGTCCAAAGCAAGGCCAATTACGTTACTGCTAATACTCACATCTACCTAACACAATTCAACCTGAAGACAAAGTTCTCCCCTTGCCTTCTCCCTTTGTTTTCATACTCAAAATATACCACTTATTTTTTTGATTTTATTTATGTTCAGTTAGCCACTGTATACTACATCATTAGTCTTTGATGTAGTGTTCAATGACTCATTAGTTACATATAACACCCAGTATTCATCACAACACGTGCCCTCCTTAAAGCCCATCACCTTGTTCCCCCATCCCCATACCCTCTCCCCTCTGAGACAGAATAGAGACTCTAGAAATGGACCCTCAACTCTATTGTCAACTAATCTTTGACAAATCAGGAAAAAATATCCAATGGGAAAAAAGACAGTCTCTTCAATAAGTGCTGCTGGGAAAATTAGATAAGAAAACCAGCACTGTTTTCTACAAGTCACTCATTAGCAAATGAACATGGCAAAAAAAAAAAAAAGTGATTTGTTCTACCACCATTTAAGGACAAAGGAAAAAAATCATTTCACTGATTCATTTATTTACATTTCTTTCAAGACTAAAAAAATTATGAGATTCTGAGTTGTATTAGCATTGCAAGAGGGTTTCTTAATATGTAGGTCTAAGGAGTCCTGGAAATCAATGGGAAGAAAGAATTTAGATGTCCTGTGAACTTAAGGAAAAAAATGCATCTTCCATTTTGTTAACCTCCAACTAAAATCTAGCATTTCCTTCCACTGTGAATGCAGACCACAAACCACAGTAGTATTCACAGTACCTGTAATGGCTAAAATTAACAAGTAAAGTAAGAACAGATGTTGGCGAGGATGTGGAGAAAGGGGAACCCGCTTATACAGTTGGTGGGAACGCAAACTGGTGTAGCCACTCTGGAACACAACATGGAGGTTCCTCAAAAAGGTAAAAATAGAACGACCCTATGATCTAGCAATTGCACTACTAGGTATTTATCCAAAGTATACAAACATAGTGATCCAAAGGGGCACATGCATGCCAATGTTTATAGCAGCAAATCAATGTCCACCACAGCCAAAATATGGAAAGAACCCAGATGTCCATTGACAGATGAATGGATAAAAAAGACACACACACACACACACACACACAATGGAATGTTACTCAGCCATCAAAAAGAATGAAATCTTGTGGGGCACCTGGGTGACTCAGTCGTTAAGCCTCTGCCTTCAGCTCAGGTCATGATCCCAGGGTCCTGGGATCGAGCCCCGCATCGGGCTCCTTACTCCGCGGGAAGCCTGCTTCTCCCTCTCCCACTCCCTTTACTTGTGTTCCCTCCCTCACTGTGTGTCTCTCTCTGTCAAAAAATAAATAAAATCTTAAAAAAGAAAAGAATGAAATCTTGCCATTTGCAATGATGTGGATGGAACTAGCGGATATTATACTAAGCAAAATACATCAGTCAGGGAAAGACGAATACCATATGATTTCACTTAATATGTGGAATTTAGGAAACAAAACAGATGAACATAGGGGAAGGGAAGGAAAAACAAAATAAGATAAAAACAGAGAGGGAAACAAACCATAACAGACTCTTAACTCTAGGAAAGAAACTGAGGGTTGCTGGAGGGGAGGTGGCGGGGGGGTACCTGGGTGATGGGCATTAAGGAGGACATTTGATGTAATGAGTTGTATATAACTGATTAATGAGTTGTATATAACTGATTAATCACTGATTAATCACTAAATTCTACCCTTGAAACCAATAATACACTATACATTAAAAATAAATTAAAAAATAGTAACTGTGGCACACATTTTCATACCATATTACATTTGTTGTAAATATTTCAAAATATTAATACTCATCACAATTTCAAATTTTCAGTAATTATTAAACTTACCTTTTGATTTGGTTTTTAAAGTATTAATAAAGCATACATATTACTGTATCAAAATTCTTATTAATTTTACAACTAGGATGAGTTTTAATTAGTTTCCTTTGTAATCATGTTTTATATATTCAAAAAGATGAAAAGAAGGTGCCCATCCATACTGTCTAAAACTGAGGCTTAAGATAGTAACTTAGGAAACTCTGCTTCTTAAAGGTTCTCATAATTTCTTTTTGAACTTCAGAGAAGTATTTTAGAAACTACTATCCCTTTCACTGTAGCACAATTAACACACTTCTGTTTTTTTTTTTTTTTAAGATTTTATTTTTTTTTTTTTTAAGATTTTATTTTTATTTATTTATTTGAGAGAGAGAGAATGAAAGATAGAGAGCACGAGAGGGAAGAGGGTCAGAGGGAGAAGCAGACTCCCCGCTGAGCAGGGAGCCCGATGCGGGACTCGATCCCGGGACTCCAGGATCACGACCTGAGCCGAAGGCAGTTGCTTAACCAACTGAGCCACCCAGGCGCCCTAAGATTTTATTTATTTGACAGAGAGAGACACAGCGAGAGCAGGAACACAAGCAGGGGGAGTGGGAGAGGGAGAAGCAGGCTTCCTGGCGAGCAGGGAGCCTGATGCGGGGCTCGATCCCAGGATCATGACCTGAGCTGAACACAGACGTTTAAGTGACTGAGCCAGCCAGGTGCCCCTAGTTCCTGAGTTCTTTATTTTGGTTCATCTTCTTTTTGGACAAGATGTTATTGTGGAGTTGATCCTCAAGAAGTGCTCATGAGTGCTGCTTTCATGTGCACGATTCCCTGTTTTCATGACATTCTGAAATATTTACAACAAATGTAATTTGTCTTCAAATACATTATGACCTTACAGGGGCCTTGGATGGGGGACTGATCACACAAAGGCTAAGAGACAAGTATGCTGGTACTAAGTAAAGGGATGGTTGGCAGAGGAGAGTGAAGGGAAGAAAGAGTGACTAGGGAAGACTTTCAAAACAGGGATTGAGCCAAGCCTTGAGAAAGGGGCAGGAGTAAGATAATCAAAGAGAAGAGGGAAAGGACATCTCGGGCAGGAGAGTAAGTGGCAGCGAAGACCAGAGATAAGGACACATTTGGCATATGGGAGAGACAGATTAACGATCTAAATGTGTGTGCTGGGGAGCCTATGTGTCAGAAAACTGACACACATCACTTGACAGTTTTACACCATTTCTGGACTCCAGAGGGAAGTTGGCACTTATCTCCCAGGAGCTCCTGAGTGATAATCGAATGGCTGCTACTTTTTTAAATTTTATTTTATTATGTTATGTTAGTCACCATACAATACATCACCAGTTTTTGATGCAGTGATCCACGATTCATTGTTTTCGTATAACACCCAGGGCTCCATGCAGTACGTGCCCTCCTTAATACCCATCACCAGGCTAACGGCCGCTATTTAAATCCCTTCATCCTTGACCTCTGTGAAGCACCTGGACATTCCTAAGCACCTTCCTTTTTGAAGTTCTGTCCTCTCCTGGTCTACCAGTCCTGAGTCCCTCTGGCCTTCCTGTCTGCACCACCCCGTTCACCCCGCCGGTCCTTGACTATGGTTCTCTCACAGTGTCTGTCACTGGCTCTGTTCTCTACTGCCACCATTGTTCCCTGGAGAGTTCACCCATCCATTCTCACCACATCAACTACTACCTGAAGGCCAATGATCCCTAGATAAATAGATGTCGTGCAGGCTGACTCTCTCCTGGGTCCCCAATCCCTATGGATGGGACATCTCCACCTGGGTATCACAGATGCTCCTCACATATAGCATATCCAAAACTGATGACTTCCTCTCCCCAGCCTGCTCTTCTTCCTGTGTTCCTTATCTCAGCATGATTCAGAAGTGGAGGCAGAAAAAAAAAGCAAAGGAATCTGAGACAAGGAAGGGCGTGCTAAGTGCTACAGAGCTCTTGCATGTCATGTCTTCTTCCCTTTCCAACCCAAACATGAAACTTTAGGTCCAGCTCCCTTTGCTTCTCACCTGTACTCCTGCACCAGCCTCCTGACCGTACCTAGACCGCTATTCTTGACTTGCCTTATTCCATCTTCTATAGCTGGTCACAAAGATCTGGTAAAACATGAAATTGAGCATTGATCTCAGCATAAACATTCTTACCCTCATGGCCCACCTGCCCAAATTTATTTTTAGCACCCCCATCCTTGCAAACCCCTTTCCAAACATAAGCATTTTTTATAAAATCCAACAAAACTTTGATACCCCAAGCACACTCCAGTCGAGGCTCTCGGACTTTTCCCACACCTCACCTGTTCTGTGTAAGGATCTGTCTTACCTCTTCCCACTTGGCCATCATTCACTGGTTCTGGAGCGCTCAGCTTAGATGCTACTTTTTCTAGAAAGACTTCCCACCCTCCAGCCTGCACTGGGCCACCCTCCCTGGTTCTCCCAGAGACTGGGTATGCCCCACAATCTTAGATGCACCAGATTCTTTCGTAATTCTTTGTCTCCAGGCCTGCCTAGCCCTCTAGACTCTAAGCTCAGAGATTCCAGCTTACAGTGGGTGAGGGCTCTATCAATATTACTTATTTTAAAGCAGTCAACCACACGATGGCATTTTTGGAATACTTGATATTGAATAAAGATAACAGATAAAGGGCAGAGACTTGAAAATAGGACTATCTCAGAAAATCCAGGTATGTGGCTATTATAACACAATACATCTGGGTGATTTATTTGAATTTCAGAACTCAACACTGTCCTTTCCCTCAGAAAGCTCACCTCCTTACTTACGACATATTTTTAAGTAACACACAGTGAAATGACCTGAGAACTCCGAATGCTGTGGCCCACTCCTCCTGCGGAGGTCATCCACACCAGGCATTTAGGAAACCTCATCTCCCTTTCTGTCTCAGCAGTGAGCCCGGTGCTTCAGGGGACTGTATCCTGACTGCGAATAAAGTAACAAGGCTCAGCCCCTCAGCCAGGGGTAACAGACTGAAGCTGCCAACCAGGACCGCACTCACCCCTGACCAGGAGGCTCTGTGTGACCAGGAATCCACTCAACCACATCCTTACGGTGGTTTGTTTTTCCAACAAGTTTTTACTAAGTCATAGCTGCCCACAGTCCTCATTTCTTAATTATGCAAAGGGGGTCCCTGGGCCCTCCCCTCTGTGTTTCCCCCATGCTCTATAGCCACACAAAGATGGAAGCACAAAGCCCAGGCTCCTCCTGTCGTCTCTGATGCATACCATTCAAATGTATATCCTGATAGGAAAAATACCCTGAAAAACTCTGGCCTTTGACCATTTTTTTCCTCCTCCCAACATTCAAGGAGCCCCAGAATATACCCACACCGTGCCTCTTTCTGCCTTCAACCCTCATTTGTCCACTTCTCTGATTTCTGAATATTTTTTCAATGTTTGCAGATGAAGCAAAGCATTTTGCAGGTTCCCCTGATGATCCCCTGGTGGTGGAGAGGTGGTGGAGAGGATCTCAACAAGCTTCCTCTCCCCGAGCTCCTCTTCTTCTTCCCAGCACACCTGGGAGTCCCAGCTCTGAGTCCCAATCTCTACATGTGTGAACTGGAAACAAGAAGCCTCATGTAACCATGAGTCAAATGAGAAAGTGCAAAGTACATCTGAAAACTGAAAATTTTAAATATTACATACAAGATAGAATTTATCAGCAAAGTCCTTCTAAGAACCAGGTCAGTAGGGAAATTGCCTTGTTATTTAAAGAACACTAAATTATTGCTGGGCAAATAATGCACTAGATAAAAATATTAAGAGCACCTGTTGGGCAAAGTTCCGTATGTGCTTAGAGCCTTTTGTAACCTATTGAAAGGAGGGGGCAGAGTAAGAGCTTCAAGAGACATGCTAGAGAGACAAAGTGGTCACTATACCACCTTCTAAGGATCAGAGGTTGTCTTCTGCAGAGCTGCCACTTTGCTGGGTGGTGTGTGGAGGTTTGCCAGAGCTGAATGGCTCTGGACCATCAAGGGGCCATTGGCTGCTAGTCAATCAGAGAGAACCTCCTCCCCATCCTTCTCCAGACTATGCCACTTTTCTCTCTAAATGTGAGTTAAAAAATGTAAAGGCTCCAAGGGGGCGGAGCAAGATGGCAGAGGAGTAGGAGACCTGGATTTCGTCTGGTCTCAGGAATTCAGCTGAATAGGGATCAAACCATTCTGAATACCTACGAACTCAACAGGAGACCGAAGAAGAGAGTAGCGACAACTCTCTGAACAGAAAAGCGACCTACGGGAAGGTAGGACGTGCGGAGAAGTGAATCCGAGGCGATATTCGGGAGGATAGACGGCGGGGGAGGGGCCTCCGTCGGCCGCTTCTGGCAAGTGCTAGAGCCGCGGAGCACAAAATCGGACCTTTTAGAAGTTGGCTCCGCGGAGGGACGTCGCTGCAGTGGCTAAGCGGGGGCTGGAACCCTCGCGGGACAGTGTGGTCTCAGGACCCTCGGGGTCACAGAAAGACCGGGGGTGCCTGAGTGCGGCAGAGCTCCCAGGGATCGGAGCGGGGAAGCCGGCTGCAGAGACGGAGCTGAGGCGCGGGCTCTCAGCTCGGGGTGGCCATAAACTGTGATCCGCGGCCCAGTCGGGCCACTGCTCCTCCAGCAGGGACCCAACAAGTGGCAGATCCGGGGAGACTCCCCTTCCTCCCCCGGGAGGAGCGGTGCGGGAGTGCACCACAGGGATCTGCTGGGTTTGGAGACTCCACACGGGGTCAGGTGCCAGAGATAGAAATGCTCGGTCACAGGCCGGGTGAGCACAGAGTGCGGCCGGAGACCAGGGAGACGGGAGTGACTGCTTTTCTCTGGGGGCGCACTGAGGAGCGGGGCCCCGAGTTCTCAGCTCCTCCGGGCGGAGAGTGGGAGGCCACCATTTTCACTCTCCTCCTCCAAAGCTGTACCGGGAGCTTGCAGGGAACAAAAAATCCCGAGAGCAAACCCAAGCAGCTTGCTTAACCCGGACCGACAAGGGTGGGGCAATTCCACCTCCAGCAAAGACATTTGGGAACCACGGCAGCAGGCCCCTCCCCCAAAAGATCAGCACAAACAGCCAGCCAAGACCAAGTTTACTGAGAAAGGAGAACGGGAGAACTCCAGCGCTAGGGGAATACTGACATAGAATTCATGGCTTTTTTACCTGATTTATTAGCTTTTCAAAGTTAATTTCTTTTAACTTTTTTTTTTAATTTTTCTTTTTCCATTTTTCAACCAACATCTTATCAATCCCTTTTTGAAAAAAAACATTTTTATTTTTCATTTTTAGAGTCATATTCTATCCCTTCATAGTAGATACCCTTATTTTTGGCATATATATATATATAAGTTGTTCTCTCTTAAAATTTTGAGATACAGTTTCTTCTAACAGATCAAAATATACCCTAAATCACTAGTGTATGGCTTTCTTCTAGTCTCCTGCCTGATCACATTCTCTGCCTTTTTTTTTTTTAAATCTTCTTCTTTCTTTTTTCAAACAACTTCTTATCTTATCAATTCCTCTTATAAAATCTTTTATAATTTTCATCTTTACAGTCATCTTCCATCCCTTCATTGTATCAGCCCTTATTTTGTACATATATAAGTCTTTCTTTCTTTAAAATTTTAGGAGACAGTTTTTTCTAACAGACCAAAATACGCCCAAAATCTAATGTGTGGCACTGATCTATGCACTAGCCTGATCATATTTGATCATATTCTGGTTTTTTTTGTTTTGTTCTGTTTTTGTTTGTTTTTATCTTTTTCTTTTTCTTTTTTTTTTTCATTCTTTTTTCTTTCTTTCCCTTTTCACCTGGTTTGTCTTTTCTGATTTGTTTAGAGTATATTTGTTGGGGACATTGTTAACCCGTTAGCATTTTGTTCTCTCATTCATCTATTCTCCTCTGGACAAAATGACAACACGGAAAAAATCACTTCAGCAAAAAGAACAAGAGGTAGTACCGTCTGCCAGGGACCTACTCAATACGGACATTAGTACGATGTCGGACCTAAAGTTCAGAATCATGATTTTAAAGATACTAGCTGGGCTTGAAAAAAGCATGGAAGTTCTTAGAGAAATCCTTCCTGGAGAAATAAAAGAACTAAAATCTAACCAAATCGAAATCAAAAAGGCTATTAATGAAGGGCAATCAAAAATGGGGGCACTAACTGCTAGGATAAATGAGGCAGAAGAGAGAATCAGCGATATAGAAGACCAAATGATGGAAAATAAAGAGGCTGAGAAAAAGAGAGAGAAACAACTACAGGATCACGGGGGCAGAATTCGAGAGATAAGCGATACCATAAGACGAAACAACATTAGAATAATTGGGATCCCAGATGAAGAAGAAAGAGAGAGAGGGGAGGAAGGTATATTCGAGCAAATTATAGCAGAGAACTTCCCTAACGTGGGGAAGGAAACAGTCATCAAAATCCAGGAGGCACAGAGAACCCCTCTCAAAATCAATAAAAATAGGTCAACACCCCGACATCTAATAGTAAAACTTACGAGTCTCAGAGACAAAGAGAAAATCCTGAAAGCAGCTCGGGAGAAGAGATATGTAACCTACAATGGTAGAAACATTAGACTGGCAACAGACCTATCCACAGAGACCTGGCAGGCCAGAAAGGACTGGCATGATATCTTCAGAGCACTAAACAAGAAAAATATGCAGCCAAGAATACTATATCCAGCTAGGCTGTCATTGAAAATTGAAGGAGAGATAAAAAGCTTCCAGGACAAACAAAAACTAAAGGAATTTGCAAACACGAAACCAGTCCTCCAAGAAATATTGAAAGGGGTCCTCTAAGCAAAGAGAGAGCCTAAAAGCAACATAGATCAGAAAGGAACACAGACAACATACAGTCACAGTCACCTTACAGGCAATACAATGGCACTAAATTCATCTTTCAATAGTTACCCTGAATGTAAATGGGCTAAATGCCCCAATCAAAAGACACAGGCTATCAGAATGAATTAAAAAACAAGACCCATCCATATACTGTCTGCAAGAGACTCATTTTAGACCCAAAGTCACCCCCAGATTGAAAGTGAGGGGATGGAAAACAATTTGCCATGCTAATGGACACCAAAAGAAAGCTGGGGTGGCAATCCTTACATCAGACAACTTAGATTTTAAAACAAAGAGTGTAACAAGAGATGAGGAAGGACACTCTATACTACTTAAAGGGTCTATCTGACAAGAAGATCTAACAATTGTAAATATCTATGCCCCTAACGTGGGAGCAGCCAATTATATAAGGCAATTTATAACAAAAGCAAAGAAACACATGGACAACAATAAAATAATGGTGGGGGACTTTAACACCCCCCTGTCTGAAATGGACAGATCATCTAAGCAAAAGATCAACAAGGAAATATAAACTTTAAATGACACACTGGACCAAATGGACTTCACAGACATATTCAGAACATTCCATCCCAAAGCAACGGAATACACATTCTTCTCTAGTGCCCATGGAACATTCTCCAGAATTGATCACATCCTAGGTCACAAATCAGGTCTCAACCGGTACCAAAAGATTGGGATCATTCCCTGCATATTTTCAGACCACAGTGCTTTGAAACTAGAACTCAATCACAAGAGGAAAGTCGGAAAGAACTCAAATATATGGAGGCTAAAGAGCATCCTACTAAAGAATGAATGGGTCAACCAGGAAATTAAAGAAGAATTTAAAAAATTCATGGAAACCAATGAAAATGGAAACACAACTGTTCAAAATCTTTGGCATACAGCAAAGGCAGTCCTGAGAGGACATTATATAGCAATACAAGCCTTTCTCAGGAAGCAAGAAAGGTCTCAAATACACAACCTAATCCTACACCAAAGGAGCTAGAGAAAAAAGAGCAAATAAAGCCTAAACCCAGCAGGAGAAGAGAAATAATAAAAATCAGAGCAGAAATCAATGAAATAGAAACCAAAAGAACAGTAGAACAGATCAATGAAACTAGGAGCTGGTTCTTTGAAAGAATTAACAAGATTGATAAACCCCTGGCCAGACTTATCCAAAAGCAAAGAGAAATGACCCAAATCAACAAAATCATGAATGAAAGAGGAGAGATCACAACCAACACCAAAGACATACAAACAATTACAAGAACATACTATGAGCAACTCTATGCCAGCAGATTAGATAACCTGGAAGAAATGGATGCATTCCTAGAGATGTATCAACTACCAAAACTGAACCAGGAAGAAATAGAAAACCTAAACAGACTTATTACCACTAAGGAAATTGAAGCAGTCATCAAAAAATCTCCCAACAAACAAAAGCCCAGGGCCAGATGGCTTTCCAGGGGAATTCTACCAAACATTTAAAGAAGAATTAATACCTATTCTCCTGAAACTCTTCCAAAACATAGAAATGGAAGGAAAACTTCCAAACTCATTTTATGAGGCCAGCATTACCTTGATCCCCAAACCAGACAAAGACCCCATCAAAAAGGAGAATTACAGACCAATATCCTTGATGAACATGGATGCAAAAATTCTCACCAAAATACTAGCCAATAGGATCCAACAGTACATTAAAAGGATTATTCACCACGACCAAGAGGGACTTATCCCTGGGCTGCAAGGTGGGCTCAACATCCACAAATCAAAACAAAGAAAGAACAAGAATCCTATGATCCTCTCAGTAGATGCAGAAAAAGCATTTGACAAAGTACAGCATCCTTTCTTGATCAAAACTCTTCAGAGTATAGGGATACAGGGTCATATCAATATCATAAAAGCCATCTATGAAAAACCTACAGCGAATATCATTCTCAATGGGGAAAAGCTGAGGGCTTTTCCCCTAAGGTCAGGAACATGGCAGGGATGTCCACTCTCACCACTGCTATTCAACATAGTATTAGAAACCCTAGCCACAGCAATCAGACAACAAAAAGAAATCAAAGGCAACCAAACGGCAAAGAGGAAGTCAAACTCTCACTCTTTGCAGATGATATGATACTTTATGTGGAAAACCCAGGAGACTCCACCGCAAAACTGCTAGAACTCATACAGGAATTCAGTAAAGTGGCAGGATATAAAATCAATGCACAGAAATCAGTGGCATTCCTATACACCAACAACAAGACAGAAGAGAGACAAATCAAGGAATCGATCCCATTTACAATTGCACCCAAAACCATAAGATACCTAGGAATAAATCTAACCAAAGAGGCAAAGGATCTGTACTCAGAAAACTATAAAATACTCATGAAAGAAATTGAGGAAGACCCAAAGAAATGGAAAAACGTTCCATGCTCATGGATTGGAAGAACAAACATTGTGAAGATGTCAATGCTACCTAGAGCAATCTACACATTCAATGCAATGCCCATCAAAATACCATCCACCTTTTTCAAAGAAATGGAACAAATAATCCTAAAATTTGTATGGAACCAGAAGAGACCCCGAATAGCCAGAGGAATGTTGAAAAAGAAAAGCAAAGCTGGTGGCATCACAATTCCGGACTTCCAGCTCTATTACAAAGCTGTCATGATGAAGACAGTATGGTACTGGCACAAAAACAGACACATAGATCAATGGAACAGAAGCGAGAGCCCAGAAATGGACCCTCAAGTCTATGGTCAACTAATCTTCGACAAAGCAGAAAAGAATGTCCAATGGCAAAAAGTCTCTTCAACAAATGGTGTTGGGAAAATTGGACAGCCACACGCAGAATGAAACTGGACCATTTCCTTACACCACACACAAAAATAGACTCCAAATGGTTGGAAGACCTAAACGTGAGACTGGAGTCCATCAAAATCCTAAAGGAGAACACAGGTAGCAACCTCTTCGACCTCAGCCGCAGCCATTTCTTCCTAGAAACATCACCAAAGGCAAGGGAAGCAAGGGCAAAAATGAACTATTGGAATTTCATCAAGATAAAAAGCTTTTGCACAGCAAAAGAAACAGTCCACAAAACCAAAAGACAACCGACAGAATGGGAGAAGATATTTGCAAATGACATATCAGATAAAGGGCTAGTATCCAAAATCTATAAAGAACTTATCAAACCCAACACCCAAAGAACAAATCATGCAATCAAGAAATGGGCAGAAGACATGAACAGACATTTTTCCAAAGAAGACATCCAAACGGCCAACAGACACATGAAAAAGTGCTCAACATCGCTCGGCATCAGGGAAATCCAAATCAAAACCTCAATGAGATTCCACCTCACACCCGTCAGAATGGCTAAAATTAACAAGTCAGGAAACAACAGATGTTGGTGGGGATGTGGAGAAAGGGGAACCCTCCTACACTGTTGGTGGGAATGCAAGCTGGTGCAGCCACTCTGGAAAACAGTATGGAGGTTCCTCAAACAGTTGAAAAAAGAGCTACCATACGATCCAGCAATTGCACTACTGGGTATTTACCCCAAAGATACAAATGTAGGGATCTGAAGGGGTATGTGCACCCCGATGTTTAGAGCAGCAATGTCCACAATAGCCAAACTGTGGAAAGAGCCAAGATGTCCATCGACAGATGAATGGATAAAGAAGAAGTGGTATATATACACAGTGGAATATTATGCAGCCATCAAAAGGAATGAGATCTTGCCATTTGCAACGACGTGAATAGAACTGGAGGGTATCATGCTGAGCGAAATAAGTCATTCAGAGAAAGACATGTATCATATGACCTCACTGATGTGAGGAATTCTTAATCTCAGGAAACAAACTGAGGGTTGCTGGAGTGGGGGGGTGTGGCTGGGATGGGGTGGCTGGGTGATAGACATTGGGGAGGGTATGTGCTATGGTGAGTGCTGTGAATTGTGCAAGACTGTTGAATCACAGATCTGTACCTCTGAAACAAATAATGTAATATATGTTAAGAAAAAAAAAAGAAGAAGATAGCAGGAGGGGAAGAATGAAGGGGGGGAAATCGGAGGGGGAGACCAACCATGAGAGACGATGGGCTCTGAAAAACAAACTGAGGGTTCTAGAGGGGAGAGGGGTGGGGGGATGGGTTAGCCTGGTGATGGGTATTAAAGAGGGCACGTTCTGTTTGGAGCACTGGGTGTTATGCACAAACAATGAATCATGGAACACTACATCCAAAACTAATGATGTAATGTATGGTGATTAACATAACAATAAAAAATTTTTTTAAAAATGTAAAGGCTCCAGACCCCCCAGTAATTAGCCTACCCAGACTCTGTCCCCATGCCTCCAACCAACCTTGTTCCCCAGGTATACTTGTTAATGGAAAACTGGGGAATGTCTGTAGAAAAAGAGTAAGGGGCAATGACGCAGTGGCACAATGAGATAGGCAAACCACTAAACAGACCTCCAAATCTACAATTGGGGGACAAGAACAAAACCTGTATTTTTTTTCTGGGTTCTACTGAGTGCTATGGCACCTCTGTTTTCAGGCCCAGATGGGAGGAGCTAGGTGATCCTTGTGCAAAGCATCTTCAACAATGACACGGTATACAATTTCCTTTGGTGGTACTAATTTCAGGCCCAGGAGAGGGCTTGCTTTTTTCCTTCCAGGCCCTCCAGGAGAGTTTCCAGGTGATGTATTGGAACTGAGCACATCCATCCTCCCCATCACCCACAGTTTTAGCCAACTTCTAGTACAGGTCTTCACAATGCCTGTAAAAGCTTGGATAATTGTTTGTTTGAAATCAATAAGCTCTTCACACATGCTAATAGATTTTTCCAGCAGTCTGAGCCCCATTATGAAATTTATTTTCTTCTTCTCCCCACCCCCAGGCCCCACTGTAAGCAGCACATGAAAAGCTTATCACATCCTTATATTTGCATGAGCCTCCAATTACAGTTAGAGTATGCTCACCCTCTTAGCCCTCCAACAGGTGTAGAATTGTGTTGTGCCACACAGTGTCATCCAAGGAATTTCCCAACATACTTATACAACTATGCCCCAATACTCTATATTTGGCAAGGTTTAGACTTAAAAGTGGTCCAAAGAATTGTGTCTTCCCTAAGAGCAATAACATTTAGTATATTGTAGCTCATTTTCCATTCTAAACTTCGATATCAAACACACACACGAAACATTCATATAATCATTCCCTCTTTCTATCCCCAAACCAAGTAAAGTCCTGTATAATTTTGAGGAAGAGGAATGGGGGAGAGGGTCACTGGTTTCACTCTATGTGTTAGACCCACTAAGTTCAACTATAGCAAGTCCTATAAGTATTCTGGTTTGCATTCTCTTGTCTCTGTGGACACCAAATGTATGAGTTGTGTGAGATCTCACACAAATACTCTGCCTTCATTTTAAATTCCTACCCAATTTATGACTCATCACCTCAAGTGAGAGAATGAATGATGACATTTGCTGCAACATGGAGTAATCTTCCCTCATGAGTCAGCCCCCCAGTGGCCATAAATGTGTCTCTAGCATTAAGAACCACTCAGATGTAGTTGCAGTAAGACCTATGATGTGAATACATTTTTATTTGAAAATAACAGAAATCATAATCTGAGAAATAGAGCATTGTCTCATATTTACAAAGAGTTCATCGGTAGAAGTTGCCACCCCAATTTCTATTACCAGTTTCCACTAAGGACCACAATATTCTAAACTCAATTGGAATGATCACATTCTATTAAGCTAAACATTCCATCTCCTCAACTGGAAAATCTGACTCAGCTGAGCAAGAGTTAATCCTACTTCATTCTTTCACTGTCCATTTCATGAGTATTTTATTGAGTTAATATAGTTTACTGGGGGGAAAAATTCAAATGCACATCTGGAGTTCTGAGTTCTGCTTCCAATCACTAATAACAAACTTATGGGCGCTTAATCAATCACTTAAGTTTTCTTGATCCATTTCATCATTTATAAAAGGACAGACTGAAGCTGTGCTTGTGAATTTCAAATAAGACAATAGATTTGAAAATGCCATCAGGAAATTATTAAGCAATTGTTTTTTCTGTTGTTATCATAACAGTCTCAAGCCACTGGAGGCCATATAAAAAGTGTTAAAGGATCAAGAGCTTTCAAAGCAGACTGCCTGGGAACAAACTCCAGGTCCACACTTATTGGGTGTGAGAACATAGGCAAGGCACTTAATCTTCTATCTGTGAAATTGGCCCAGCAGTACCTAATTTATGGGGTCGTTATAAGGATTGAATAATATAAAGTCTATGGATCCCCAGACAATTCCGAAAACATTTTTAAATGTTAGTGTTTATGATTCCACAATAAAAGGCACTGGAGATAGACAGCTATCTACCAAAACCTAGTCTTTGCTCCCCCCCTGCCCCAGTTAGAAAGTAGAAGAAGTTGGGTTTGTGGAGAGGCTAGATTTCCTGGCTTCCTTTGCTGGGATCACATGAGACTGTTTGACTATGCTTTGTCAATGGCTAGTGAGTTCAGGTGATTCTGCAACTTCTAGATCTGATTAAACTATGGGGTGTGTGTTTATCCACAATTTCCCTCCATGTGCCATGAGCTGGATCATGACGTGCCTGCATTCAAGCTTCAACCATGTGAGTGGGGACAATGTTCTCAATGATGGCTGAACAGAATGATGGCAAGAACCTGGGTCCCTGAATGACTCTGTGAGCAGAGCTTCCTTGCCAACCTGGATCACTCACCTCAGAATTATTTGTGAGGAAGAAATAAGCATCTGTTTTCTTTCTGCCACAGCATTTGGGGACTTTCCTGTTATACAGCCTAGTCTTGCCAATAGCACATGGTGATCATGTCTTATATTTCTGTGAATTACCCCCATACCTACCATCATAGCCTATGCAATAAAGTTGCTCAAATGTGTCTTTTGAAATACTGCTCCAGCAATTGTATATTAAATCTAACGGTATTAATAATAGCACACTATATGGAAAGTGGTGCTCCCTATCATTTTAATTGATATTATTGCATCAACATAAAAATCCTAAATTTACTGATGGCTTTGTTCTGAAATACAGTCCTCAGTTCCTGAGAACCAATGACTGATCTGATGATACATGAGTTAGCGTCATACAAGAGGCCCTGGATAAAGATGGTATCAAAAACACTTCCAAGTTTCACTTAATGTCCACAGCTGTCTCCACACTCTGTGTAAGATGCCTCAGTCAGACTGGTTTTAATACTTACATTACTGTTACACTTCCTTATGAACCTGAGAATGTCAGCATCAATGGAATGGGGTCCAGGAGTTACTGCTCAGGATAATTAGCTGTTAAAGCAAACAATATCCTCTCTATATGTGGTCCATGATGACAATAAAGGATGGAAGAAAGAAAAATAATCAGAAATCGAGGGACACTAAAACCAGTATCAGGAAGTAGGTAAAGTGAGAAAAAACACTGCCCATAAAAACAGAAAATAAAGAAAACCTATCCAAAAGAATGCACTAGCGCCTTCCTCAGCCCTTCCTGCCCTTGGCTTCTAGGCACTGTGCTCTCTTGATTTTCCTTCAGCCCCACTGGTCACTCCTTCTCAGTTTCTTTGGCAGTGTCTCCTCTTCTTGCAAATTCCCTACCACTGGAGTGTGCCAGGACCCCATCATTGATGCCTCCATTCTTTCTCTATACACAGTCACCTGAAATCATGTTTCTTGGCTTTAAACCATTTATCTACTGAAAACTCCCAAATGCTTAGGTCAGGCCATTCGGCTAAACCGCAGACTTAAATTTCCAACTGTCTACTCCACCTCTCCCACTTGGATGTCTAACAGTCATCTTGAACTTAACATGTCCCAGATGAATTTGGGATCTATCCTCCACAATCCTCCTCCACGTGCAGTCTTCCCCGTCCCGGCTGATGGCAATTCCACCTTGCAATCATTACCATGATGACTACATTTACTAGCATTTTCTCTCTCAGTTATGCATATCCAGTGGCCTTGCTACTCCTTGAATTTGCCAGTAAGTTCCCACTCTCCCCAGGGCCTTTGCCCGAGCTGCTCTCTGCCTATAGACAGCCCCCAGATACTGCATAGCCAATCCCCCACCCCCGCCACCGCTTCCTTCCAGTCTTTGCTCAAATGTCACCTATTCAAAGGAGGCCTCCCATGACCACCCTATTTGTAATTGTAACTCCCAGAACTGTCAACCCGATACCTTGCTCTCATCTTTCATTACCACTTACCATGTTTTAACATACTATATAATTCACTTATGTATTATAACCGTTTTTTATTGTCTGTCTTCCAAAGACAAGGGCAGTGAGAAGCTAAGCACCATAAAAGCAAAAACTTTGTCTGACATGGTAGATATCAAGTTATACTGGTCAAACGAGTAAACAAATGTTTACTGAACACCTACCTTGTGTTAGGCATTCTGCCAGACCCTGCAGATAGAACCTGACTGAACTGCCGACGTGAGCCTTGCTCTGCTGGAGCTTACAACCTAGCTGTGATCTACAAAAGGACCACTCTGGTGAACTCATATTGCTACATTTGTTTACAGAAACAGGAAAAAAGGATACGTAATCAACTCTAATGAGGAACAGTAGGAACATACTACAGAGATTTTCAGAGGGCCAGCCTTTCAGAATAGCCTTCAGAGGACCTCCTCAGGGAAATGCACAGAGAGACTGCCCTTGCCCCGCAAAATGAATTCAGTTCTCCACTCCTTCTGCAAAGTGAATCTTGGGCCCATGGACTCCCATCAAGAAGACAATTTGGTATAGATGAAGCATGGAGGGTTTTCTCTTATTATTTTCAAGTTTTGGTATACTTTGGGAGAAGCGTCTTCAGAACAGGAATATACCACAGGAATATGCTCAGTGAGAATCCATGCAATGTTGAACTGGGAGGGTGCAGAGATCAGAGCTTGCAAGAAGACCCAGGAATTTGGAAGGCTAAACTTGAAAGTCAGCACAGACCATACTGCCCCCTGGCCCCCCATCAGCTCAGGAACAAAATCAGAGTTGTAGATGGGCTGATGAGTTTTGTAGACTGAAGCGGACCACAAATCTCCAGCACATGTAAGACGTCACCACTTTTATTACTGGATGTGTGTATTACATACCATTTTCTATAAATTGCAAGTCTTCGTACAAGTTTCCGGAAGCAATGCTGGTCTCTTTTCTCCTATATTCCCAAGAGACCCGTGAAAGAAAGCTCTTCTAAACTGGCACCATACTAATTACTTGGAGAAAGTTACTTGATGTACTGAAGACAGTGTGACACAAGCCCAAATGCAAGACAGAGACACCGTCCTACTGCAAGGAGTTTTCAAAGTCCCAAGACAGACAGGAAAATGTGCTCTTCCTTTTCCACTCAGAACCTCCAAAAAAGGTATCACTGTTACAAGAGGCCACCCAGGGAACTGCCTTAGTTACGTTCAGCACCAGAAGTGAAAAAGGGCAGAACTGGCACATTGCTTCCACTTGAGAAAAGAGATACAATGCTGTGTTGTCCAGGAGAAAAAAAACTCTTCAGTCCTGGTTTGCTTCCACTATTTCTGTCATAGAAAAGCAATTTTCAGAATGAAAAGAGTCATACTGACAATATATATTCTAAGAAAAAAAATCATACAACAAAGGAGATTTTGCATTCCTCTCCAAATTTTACAATATAAACTTATGAACACATATGTTTATGGACATGTGTGTTCACGTGTGTGTGGAGGGTCTGCCCATATATGTATATGGGGGCAATGGCTGAGGGAAGGCTGGAAGACCTACCCCAAGTTGTTAAAAGTAATTGTCACTAGGTACAAGTGACTTTTTTCCTGTTTTTATATATTCTACAATTTTCTACAACATGTATTACTTTCCTATTAAGAAAACCACATATAACAAATAGATGAAAAGGAGAGACTTATTGCCAAAGTTAGATGAGGAGAGACAGAGGAAGTGGCTACGATGAATGAATTGAGGTTTCCTGAGCTGCACGTCAGATCCCAAGGTATTAAAGGAACATGCAGATGTGGTCATTGAACCAGTGTCAGCAATCCTAGAGGAATTACAGAAAGCAGGCATGGCTCCAGAAGACTGCAAATTTACAAATGTTGTCCAGATTTTCAAGAGAGGGAGACTGGTGAATTTCAGAGACTTGATCCCAAGGCGCATGACATCAACCCTTGCATAAATTCAAGAACAGATTATTAAACAGATGGCGTTTGAGCTCTTAGCAATGGAAGTAGTGGGCTCCCTAGAAACACATCATGCCAAACCAACTTCGTTTCTTTCTTCAGTTGGACTAAGAGATTTGTAGGAGAGAGGGGCTGTCATTTCCACAAGGCACCTGATAGTCTTTACTGACATCTGCTAACACTAGAGCTTTCTTCGCTGGTGGAATCCGGCAAACTGGGAAAGACAAGAGCAGTCACACCCTCCAGGATGGAAGAGGCATTTGGGAAATTGACCACATGTCTGAAATGGGTGGAAAAGGGGGAAGGAAGTCATGGTGCAGATCCCTCTGCAAGAACCCTCTGCTGAGACCCTCACAAGGCTGGGTCCTCATCACTCAAATGTCACCTCTTCAGGAAGGCCTTCCTGACCACCCTCTCTGACCCATCACCAGCTGCCCTGTCAATTTGTTTTTCCTTTAGAACACTTCTCCTTCTCTGAAATTATCCTATTTATTCACTTATTTGTCGTCTGTCTTTTCTCGCTGGCACGTTAAGTCCTACGTGAGCGAGGATGATTCTCTTGTTCAGAGCGGAATGCCCAAGGCCTGGCACATAGAATGATTTGACAAGTTTATTTTCAGTGCATGAAATCTTCTACTCTACATCATCTTCTCTGGCCATATGCAAAGCTGCCTTATTTCAGGGACCTGGTTGTTTTTGTTTTTGTTTTGTTTTTATGTTATGTTATGGTAGTCACCATACAGTACATCATTAGTTTTTGACGTAGTGTTCCATGATCCATTGTTTGCGTATAACACCCAGTGCTCCGTGCAGAACGTGCCCTCCTTAATACCCATCACCGGGCTAACCCATCCCCCCACCCTCTCCCCTCTAGAACCCTCAGTTTGTTTCTCGGAGTCCATAGTCTCTCATGGTTCGTTGTCCCCTTCCTTCATCTGTGAGCACCAAGACCTCCAAAGTAGACTCCCTGCCTTCAGCACCACTGCCTTTAACCCCTTCTTCTTGGCCACCCCCCCAGTTTGCTCTGATGAGAAACAAAGATATTTGGCAGCACTCCCCAACACCTAAATCCCCCTGCTGCCACCAATAACAACAACCACCAGGTCATGAAGTAGGTAAGAAGTGGGAACACTCTAGCAAAGGACATGTTGATTACTGTGAATGAGGTCTTGGGCCTCAGACTGTGGTTACCACGGTCAACACAGCTGGTCACATGTGATTAGCATGGGCCAAAGGAGAAAACAAGCTTCCACCATTTCAACAGCTAAACACGTCCCTCCTCCATGGACAAGAGCCAATCAGCAGGTTGCATGAGGAGCAAAGCATCTTCCTCAAGGTTTCCTCCAGAAGGTAGAAGGTAGCAGAGGTTTCCTCTCCACAGGACAATGCAGCTGTTGAGGGAGAGGAGACAGGCGTCCCAGCAGCTTAGAATTCCACTTCCTAATATGACAAGTTCTCCAGGGCTTCATCTCGGGCCTCACAATAAGCCCACTCCTTTAGTTTTATGATTTTTTAGGCCAGAAATGAGGTAACCTAACACAATTGTTAAGAGGACAAACTCTGGAGCCAGGCTGTCTGGCTTCAAATCAAGCTTTACTGGTCACCCACCAGCTATGTTACTTGGCAAGATAGTTCATCCCTCTGTACCTCAGTTTCCCCAAATTTAAAATAAGGATAAGATAGCATCAACCTCATAGGCTTTCTGCAAATACTAAGTGAGTTAATAAATGTATGTAGAACCATGACTACATATATTTAAGCACTATCTGAAGTTATTGCTGCTCTTATAAATCTGTAAACACCTAATATTTTAGTATATCACCAGAAGGGTCCTCAGCATATATGCAGCACCTGCGTTTTTATTAATCACTAACCTCAGCATTAAATTTCAGCCCCCAGATTCAAAGAATGACAGGCAGATACCACACCAAAGGTAGAAAAGAGCACTGGTAAGGATCTAGATTCACGTTCCATTTCTACCACATTCCATGTGTGAGAATGTGGTCACGGTGTTAATGCTATCCAGAATTCCTCTTAATCATTTTTTTAAGTTTTTATTTAAATTCCAGTTAGTTAACTTACAGTGTAATATTAGTTTCAGGTATAGAATACAGTGATTCAACACTTCCATACAATATTGGGGCTCATCGCAAGTGCCCTCCTTCACCCCCGTCACCTATTTCCCCCATCCCTCCCCACCATTACCCCTCTGGTAACAATCAGTTCGTTCTCTATAGTTGAGAGTCTGTTTCTTGGTTTGCCCCCCTTCTGTCCCCCCTCCCTCATTTATTTTGTTTTTGTTTCTTAAATTCCACATATGAATGAAATATGGTACTTGTCTTTCTCTGACTTATTTCACTTAGCATAATACTCCCTAGCTCCATCCATGTTGATGCAAATGGCAAGACTGCATTCTTTTATGGCTGAGTAATACTCCATTGTATATATTTGGCACATCTTCTTTATCCATTCATCAACAGATGGACATTTGGGCTGTTTCCATAATTTGGCTATTCTTGATAATGTGCTATAAACACTGGGCTGCATGTATCCTTTTGAACTACTATTTTTGTATTCCTTCTTAATCATTTTTTAAATTAAGATAATAGGGCAACAGTAATTACTCAGATTTTCTCATGGGATTCGTGTAAACTAACAGAACATGCATGACAGTTTTCTTACAAAGAAAATAAGTACTATTATTAATATGTGAGGTGTTCTCACTACCACCAGAACCTATAAAGTAAGCCAATCACCAACAAAAGGAAAATACAGTTAAATGCACAGGGGCTGGAAACAGACCACCTTCACTTGTCCTGCAGACTACAACTAACAAGCTGCATGACCTCAAGAAATCTCTTGGGCTTTCACTTCCTCACCTGTAAAATAAAGTGGAAAATCTCTAATGTCCCTTCTGATTTTCCTCTTGTGGGAGAATGGCAGAGCAGGAGCTTTTTGGATTTATATTTTGTATATGGCAAAGCATCACATAGAAAATATTCATGTTATTAATTCAGTTAGTAATCAACATGTTAGTATATGATTACTGGTTTCTACTAATAAAAACAACTAAAAAATGTCCTCATCAAATACACAGATAATGAGTTATTACAAAGCAGGAGTAATTTAATTTGAAGCCTTCTATCCTAGTGAGAAGTGTTTGTTTTTTAAGATGCGGTTGATGGGTTTTCCAAGTTCATTTGTCAAACAGAATAATGGGGATTGTAATTTATACAATGCTTTTATTTATGAAACTACTGCTGATGTGCAATTCTCTCATTCCTCAAATATTTTTGAGTACCCGCATTTTTTGAGGTGCTAGGAAAAAGCAAAGAACAAGACCAGAAAGGTCCTGGTCTCGGTACACTTACATTCTAACAGAGGATACCAGCAGTCTACCAGCATACAGATCGATAACAAGATGATCACAACAAAGGACAAGGAATCTGACAAATGGAAAAATGTGCTAGGAGGTACTTTCTAGCAGAAGTACTATCCAAGAGAAGGTGGTTAGGAAAGAAGTCTTTAAACAGGTAACATTAAACTACAATCTACAAGATAAAAATGATCCACCTTATAAAGACACGGGGATAACTGTGTCAGGCAGAAAAAATATAACTAGTGCTAAAAGCCTAAGATAGGAAAGTGCTTCGAATGTCTTGAGCAAGTGAAGGAAGAGCCAGGTGACGGAAACAATATGAGTGTGGGGGAAAGAAGTAACAGTCTCAATGGGGAGGCCAGCTTGGGTAGCCCAAAACCTTGTGGTCACGGAACAAAGTTTACACATTATCCTAAGATCAACAAAGAATTTAGGGACACAGAGACATGCCACCAACCAACCTCTCATAGGGTAGATTCACACACACTAAGACAACTCATTTAGTGCTCCTATTAACCCCCTCTGGGGCACTTTTTATGGTTCTGCAGTCTGCTAACAAGCTCCATCCACTTTCTGGATAGACATGCGGTATCTTAGATTATTCCAAAATACTCCACTTATCCAAGAAGTCAGGTCTAATTTGGGTGAAAGCTTTTGGCCCTGAAAGATGTTCAACCTAATGCTGGATGGTCTTATGGCTAAGTAATCCCAGAGGGGTCAAGTGTCTTCTACAAATGCCCAAGGGTCATCAGGAACAGACACAAAACCAAGAAATGAAAGCCAAAGAAAGGCAGATTTTATCTCAAAATAAGGAAGGGCTTTCTAAAAGTTACGAGTTTTACCGGATCCAAATAAACCAGGGGTCAACATAGTTTTTCTGTAAAGGGCCAGATCATATGCACTTTAGCTTCTGTAGGCCTATAATCTCTGTCACTGCAGACAAAAGCAGCTATAGACCACACACAAACAAATAAGCATGGCTGTGCTCCAATACAACTTCACTTAGAAAATCAGGCTGTGGACTGGATTTGGCCTGCAGGCCACAGTTTGCTGACCCCTGAAATGGGCGAGGAAAAGAAAAATGGCAGCTCACAGATGTCATTCAGCCCCCTCCAGACATGTTTTATTTGGCCCAAACAGTGTTCCAAAATAGAAAACATTGAAAGGTAGAGGATTTTATTAAAACTCCAGATTCCTAGCTTTTCTTGAAAAAGTGGAAGATTAGTAACACAGGGCCCACATTCCTACATGTCAACAAGTGTCAGCAAGTGTGTGCAGCTGAGCAGTGGCTGCCCACTTTGGAGGGAGCGTGGGCTCTCCAGGCCACCACAGACCCCACCACAGGCCTATCGCCTTCCTGCCGTTAGGGCTGGCTGCTAAGTTGCCACTTAGCATTATGCTCACCCAGTTTTTTTCCTTATATTAGAGAATTATTTCTGTGAACCTGCATCTATATCCAATGAAGGAAAATAAAAGACAGATTGAAAAAGCCACATTTCAAGAAAAATAAGCGAAGGCATATGGGTTTAATATGCATACAAAGGATGCTATGTTAAAAGAATCATTGTTTCTATTTTTCAATTTGTATTTTTTTCACTTTTGAATTTAAAATATTTATGTATTTACATATTTATGTTACATCCTTATGCTATAATTCCGGAACAATAAAAACAGTTTGAATATATTTCTGCGTTTGATTTTCTTATTTCTTTATTCATTGTTTACCTGCCCAACTCCCATAGGCCTTTGAGCTTGTACTCCTAGAATAGACCAACACATAGGTGATGAGCACCCCACCCCTGGAAGACTGGAAGCTGGTGAATGACTCAGGTGGAAAGGCTTGCACTGGGGATCCTTTTGGGGGTTAGAGGCTGTGATTGTGATCATCTCTAATGCCTGTGATTCTAGAATCCTAGAAACTCTGAAGAGCAACCATGGCAAGGCAGCTCAATGAGTAGTGTGATCATCCTCAGCATATGACCAAATCATCAACTGGCCTAACAGGAGTCCATCCATTTCATAAACACAGACAGAGGTGCCAGCTTCATGAACAGAACTCAGAGTAAAAGAGATTTAGATAATCTACTTAATGAAGGAAGAAAGCCAAAACTACCAATTAAGTGTAGGGCAGATGACGCTGCAGAGCAAGCTAACACAATTCCTTGTTTCTACATGCAGCAAGTTCTTTTCCTTTCTTCCTCTTCTGACAATGATCAGGTAATACATGCTTCCAACCCCATCTGACCTCCAGTTTCTGAAGTAAGTTCGCATCCATTCGTTTGCTTCGGGCACATATACAGACACTCTTCAGCTTAAAGAACATCCAAGTCAGTGAAAAATTACTGATGCTGACACTGACTAAAAAGATTTTTACCCAGACAGAAGGATTATCACTGTGTGAAGACATATTTTTCATTGAAACAATGACTGGAAACAAATATGCAATCATGAAAGTTGTTGGAGACTAAAACATTATGGAAGCTTGACATTGCTCTTCTACTCCCTGTAACTTTACATGATTTTTATAGTAATAAGCAAATAAAAGTATAAGATATCGCATAAAAGAAATCACAGACATCAAAAGACTTCGATAAAGAAAAACCATTTGTAAACAGGTAAGGAGTGAAATCTATTATGAATCTCAAGCAACTGTGATGCCTTCTGATCACGGGAAAAAGACTAACTGAATAAGGCTTTTTTGTCAGTTAGAAACACAAAGGCTGTAGCAGAAGCTGTTATGACCTGTGCTAAGAAAGCTCTGGGTAAGGTCTCTAGCATACGCTGTGGGCTCTAGCATATGCTGAAGGAGTTCCGGTTCACCCTCTGCTTGTCTAAAGACGCCACTTAAGATCACTAAAGTGCACATAATTAAAGTGAGCATTCTCCAGCTGACTTTTAGAGGACGAAAAAAGCCTAATCCTTTGCCCTCCCCTGTCATAGCTTAAGTCTTAAGACTGTCCTCTGAGCACTCAAAATTACATGCAGGGCCTAGTCCGACACAGCACAAATCATTTACCTTGCACATTTTGCTTCAGATCAGTGTTAAGTCTTTATGACCTCGAATTACAGAATTTTTACAACTTAAATGGAAATAAAAATTATCTAAACCAACCTGCTCATTTAGCAGATAAGATGGGTTAAGGGACTTGTGTAAGGTCATACACGTGTTAGCACCCAAGTCAGGAAGATGGCCTGCGTCTCTGTAAACAATTTCTAATGGAGCTCAGACACGTGATAACTATTTTATATTGACAATGACAATCACGAACCACAGTAACTAGAATGCGGCATCTGTTTTTATGAAGCATGGAAGCTGTTATTTTGTTTTCTCATAACTTTTAGAGAAAACAGTAACAGCTATATTGAGATTTTTAGTTCATGATTATTTTTCATGTAATACATTAGCTCCACAGAGCACTGTTGTTCTTTGGCATGCGCCAAATACTTTAGACGTCACTTGCAATAAAGATAGAATCCTTGGAGAGGGCCTTTGCATGTGCCAAATGAGTGTTCTGCTCCACACCCCAGAGAATACCCGTTGCCTACCATAAGTGACACAAACGATACATTCATTTCATTGTAACAATTGGGCCTGTGGCAACATCAGCCAGGAGGAGGGGAAATCTAAAGTAAGTGGCCATGCACACCTGGAAATTAATTTCTCACGCACGGCTTTTCATTTGGAAATCCATCAGTCGCCAGTCCTCAGTGAATTTCTTGAGGTGCCACTGTCATGATTTCCCTAAATAAACCATGGTATACACCACAGAAACCTCAATTTTTCCACCACGAGCGTTGTGGGCCCTGCACAACTCTACCCCACAAGCCTCTTTGCTATTCACCGCATTTTTACACATGTATTTTATTTCATGCTTTTATTAATCCAAGTCTTCCCCGCCCTCATTTCAGCAGTAACAAAAGAAGCTGTATCAAATCAATGAGCTCAGAGCTGAGAAACAGGGGCCAGCCCTGCGTACCCTTTCGACCCACCGGGCACAGGCTTGCCGAGCGGAACCGGACGTCTGAAAACACTTTCTAGACCAGCCTCGAAGTCAGAGCTGGCTTGTCTCATGAGTCAACACTTAGAAGGAAAACACTGGTGCTGTTTATAGACAGGAATCCTTGACCGAGTATTACTTGGAGAAAGAAAGCAGAGTAGACGTTCTGTTTTCACTTTGAAATTACAGAATTAAGACAGGGCGCAAAGGAAAGGCGGAGGGTGGGTGAGGGGTGTCTAGAAGGGAACAGACGTGCATACTTTTGTGTGTTTGTCCTCTTAGGCTCAGTTACGCCCACCTCACCATGGCTAAACTGAAAGGCCTGTGTTCGGCGGACAGATTGGCAGCTGAGTTTGTACCACGCGGCAGAAACCACGAAGGCCAGCCCTGCTCTGAAAGGTGGCTGTCAACGTGTGTGTCTCATTCAGCCTTCCTGCGAGCGACATTCTGCGTGGCTTGCCGGGGACACCATGCCAGCCTGGGACAGCAGGATGTTCTTGAAGTCTCTCAGTGGATGGCGGTAGAAATATTAAACCAAGTAACCGAGGGATGAGAAAGAAAAAAGATTCAGGAATCCTCAAGTCAGTGTCAGAGTGGTAACTCGGATTTCGGATTTCCCTGATGGGAGGAGCATCCTGCTAAGCCTGGAGCTTCATACACACCAGAATTTCTATCCCAATGAGACTATAATAGGCCAGGCCACAAAACCTTGAGCTACAGGGGTCCTCCTATTTTCCCCCGTGCCAAGAGGCGGGGTTGCCACGTCTGTAAAACAAGACTGGCAGGGGTTCTAGTCCTTATTTTTGGATGGCACTGCTCCTAACAGTTGAAGGGAACTGACCTTGTGATGGTAACTTTGTGCCACAAAGGGTACAGCAGCAGCATCCAACCCAAAAGGACACTGTGGACGATTCACTGGGCCAAGGCTGAGAGCCTCCCGGCTCACTACCAAGATCCCCAGGCCTCTCAACATGACTCCAAGGGGAGAATTCCAAATAGTAAGCAAAGTTACCTATCCCACAGTACAGCAGGGAAGGGGCACAGAATAAAAATGAAGTTGACTTCTAAAAAAACACAGAGCTGCGACACTGCCACACTGAAGCTTGGCAGTTTTGCGGCCTGAGATTCATACTCATGCATTTCTCTCCTCCGCTCCCCCGACCCCTTTCTCTCTCTCTGTCTCTCTCTGTCTCTCTCTCTCTCACACACACACACACACACACACACACACACTAGTTTTTACCTGCATGATTCATGCTTCATCTCTAGTATTACCCTGTAATGACTGTACAGGACTTTAATCCTAGACTGACTTGTTGCTTTTCCCCTTCCAAGCTCTCTGCAGCCATTTTTTTTTTTTTTTTAAGATTTTATTTATTTATTTGACAGGGAGAGAGAGACACAGCGAGAGAGGGAACACAAGCAGGGGGAGTGGGAGAGGGAGAAGCAGGCCTCCCGTTGAGCAGGGAGCCCGATGCGGGGCTCCATCCCAGGACCCTGAGACCATGACCTGAGCCAAAGGCAGACGCTTAACGACTGAGCCACCCAGGCGCCCCTCTGCGGCCATTTTAAGAACCCTCTCACTTACGCCCTGTCTCCTCATGAGACAGGGTTATCGCCCTACATATCGAAGGTAGGAGATGGTATCATATAGCCCACCTCTAACTGCAGCGGGCGGGTAGAAGCTGGGGCTCCCCCTCACAGAACGCAGGACAGACTGTTGCTTTCCCACATCAGCCTGGATGTCGCGATGGTTCTTCTGACTCGGAGTGGCAGCCACTCTTCACACAGACATAGCCTAACACCTGTCTTTTGCAATCATGCGTGATTGTGTGTAATTTTTGAAATACTTATTTCTAGTCCAATCTTCAAATATTGTTTTTTTTCCCTACCCTACCCAATTTTAATCAGCCAATCTATAAACATTTATCAGGTTCACAGTTAACCGTCAAAGAGCCCTAAGTTCTAACCCCAGCTACCTGCCATGCCATCTTGGAGAAGATAATTTCTTCCCCTAAACATCTGCTTCTTTTTATTATAAAATGAGATTTAGAATACTTCCCTCATAAATATTTTTATAAGGATTAGAAATAAGGGTTGTAAGATACCAACCACAGTGTTCAACATTTGGGAAGCATTTTTAATCAATGGGAACTATTATTATTATTTTATAATATTTGTAAGTTTTACAACTTTATGTTCACAAATTTTTATACATTATGTAAATATAAAATATCTAAGTATAGTAAATACAATATGATGCATATTTTTATATATTATACATTTTATGATTTACAATAATTATTTTTACTTTCCAAGTGCCAGGGAAAATTTAAAGATTAAAAAAGACTTATCTCCTTCCTTTCAGAGGAAAGAAGTCCTATACACTTGAAAAAAAGAATACTTTATGTCAAACACCACAGACCAGGATTTAAAAGACAAAAGTGAACCTTTTGTTTTGGGGGTGAAGAGACCATGGTAGAAGGCTTACCAACTGGTCCTCAATCATGCAATAAACAAGAGCATGCATTTCTCTGTGGGATGCATGTCCTATAATGAAGAAATCAAAGATGTGTACAACTCGAGACACCCAGGAGTGTCTACTAGCCAGACACCTGTTCCCGCTGTAGGCCTGTGGAGCACTACAGGAGTGCAAACACTCTTTCCTCTGCCATGTAAAAAAGTCAGCCAGTCACACCCCTTCCTCTCAGAGATAGAACATAATTCTTTTCTCCTTGACTGGGGGCTAGACTTGGTGACCCACTGCTAACAGCAGAGTATAGAAAGGGAAAAGATGCATCTTTAGAGGGAAGAAACGTGGCAGGCAGCACCTCAACCAAGTGATCAAGGTCATCAATGACCAGTGTAAGTCATGCTGATATCAAGTACCTTAAATATGATGCAATGAGAAGGGTACCAAGGTATTTACCTCCATGCTATTCTTCCAGAAAACCGATAACCTCAGTCTCTTCGTGAGAAAACAAGACACAAACCCAACTGAAATGCATTCTACTAATACTTGGCAAGTGCTCTTCAAAAAGTCTCAAGATCAGGAAAGACAAGGAAAGACTAAAAAACGGTCCCAGGCTGGAGAAGACGAAGAAGGCATGCTGGCCAGATGCAATGTGGTGTCCTGGATTAGATCCTGGGATGGAAAAGGTTGCTAGTGGAAAATCAGTGAGAGCTGAATACAGTGAGTAATTTCGAGAACAGCACCGGACCGAGGTTAATTTCACATGCAAGATGCCAGCTTTTAAAGAAACTGAGTGAAGGGGCATTAGAATTCAATGTATGATCGTCATAACTCGTCTGTAAATCTGAACATTATTTCAAAATAAAAAGATTTTAAAATCAATCAGTAATTCTTGAACCGATTAGAAGAATGACATGCAATTTTATGAGACAGAAATGAAGCAGTGCCTAGTTTGTTGTAGAACAACACAATTAGTAATTTCTACCAAGTCTTTCTTTAAATAGGTAATTATATAAATACATGTAACATGTATGTATACAATTTCTTGTTATTAATTTTGTAATACATATTGTATAGTTATACATTATACTACATTTTTATATAATCCATATTTTGTGTACATAATTAAATGCATATGTACATATATGCATCCATATATAAGCAGATCACCCTAACTTATGATGTTAGAAAAAAATTTTTTAACCTCAAAAGGTAATTTCACACAAACTAGAGGTATCACTGTTGGTTATGTTACCATGCCAACTTACAAAATCCACATAGTGCAGAATATGGCTAAAATGGGATAAAAACAAACTGTGAACCCCAAGTCCTTCACAGGTTCAAGGCCAGGAGAGAGTAAACAGAGAGGAAAGAAGGCAGGCAGACTGGGGTCACACACAGCTGACTTCAAGTCCTAATTCTGACATTAACGGCATAATCCTGAGCAAGTCATTTAGACTTTTTGAATCGTTGTTTCCTCATTTTATAAATGATAGGTATATTCCCTATACCAGAATTTTCACAAAAATTAAATGAGACAATGCATGAAAACCACAGTTGCTGAAATATCTAGGCACAATGACTGGCCCCTGCAATTAAAAAAACAAAACAAAAAAGCAACTCCAAGGCTTCCTGAGTCCTTGGACTCCTGTAGGGTTCAGAATATGATGGTAATGAACTAATGGCACTCACTGGGTTGGGTGTTAAGAGTTTGTGGATCTGGCTTTGGTGCTATCAACCAGTGAGACTCACTACAAATTCCTCATGAAGGGCTCCAGTATGCTGATGGGATGGGAGGAGAAAAAGCAGTTTTAATTGTCAATTAATGGGTGACTGACTCGGGTGCCTGGGTGGATCAGTTGATTAAGCGACTGCCTTCAGCTCAGGTCATGATCCCGGAGTCCTGGGATCGAGTCCCACATCGGGCTCCCTGCTCAGCAGGGAGTCTGCTTCTCCCTCTGACCCTCTTCCCTCTCATGCTCTCTATCTCTCATTCTCTCTCTCTCAAATAAAATCTTAAAAAAAAATAGTAATAAACCTTAAAAAAAAATGGGTGACTGACTATGCATTTACGCTACTCCGAACTATTTGAAACCCACAAACTAATATAAACCCACAAAAGTTACCTTATCCTGTGTTCCAGTTATCCAGAGCTGTGCGACAGACAAGCTAGACAAGAACTTAGTGATGTGAAACAAAGATAACACATATGTTGCCCTCATATCTGCAATTTGGGTGGGGCTCAGTAAGGATGGCTCATCTCTGATGCATGTGGTTTCAGGACGGGCAACTTGAACCTGGGGACTGGAATTCTCTCCCACTGGCTGACAGGTAAGACTTTAGTTGGAACCATCACCTGGAGTGCTTACAAGGAGCTTCCCCATATGACCGGGGCTTCCTCACAACATGGTAGCTGGGTTTCCAGGAGGAGCACACGGAGAAAGAAAGCCAAATAGAAAGCACACTCTGTAGGACTTAGTATCAAAAGTCATGCAGCATCACTTTTACCATATTCTATTCACCAATGATGCTACAAAGGCCCACATAATCTCAAGGAGAAGGAAAACAGGCTTTGCCTTCTGATGGGGGATGATTCACGTTCTGAAGAGTGTGTGATACTGAAATACTGCTGAGGCCATTTCTCGAAGATACAATCCACCACATCTTATGAACGGTTGCTACTCAGGCTAACAAAAAAAAGGTGGGGGGAGCAGGAGTAGGGGGTCAGTTATTTTCACATAATCTAGAAACAGAAAAATGAAACAGCCAAATCTTGTGTGAGTTGGAATGTTATACACCAGTTCACCTTTGTCATATTTTAGGGACCACATGTCTTCTCTTATTTGTCTCTGTGTACCTGATACTACATTCTCCACCCTCTGTCTAAAAAATAGCTTTCTCTTCTTCTTCATCAGCTTACACAAGGCCTACAACTTTGCCCTCAACCCTTCTGTTTAAATGATTCATCTACTGGTAACAAAGAGACTCAGTAATCAGACTCTGGCAGTGCATTTCCCATATCCCCTCAAGCCCTGAAGGCTTCTCTATCTGCTAGCCCACTATTCCATGCCCACACTTGCAACTCTTTATTATTATTAACATATAATGTATTATTTGTTTTAGGGTTACAGGTCTGTGATTCATCAGTCTTACACAATACACAGCATTCACCACAACACATACCCTCCCCAATGTCCATCACCCAGGCACCCAAATGAAACAAGAAGAAACGAGAGAGCGAGACAAACCATAAGAGACTCTTAATCACACTTGCAACTCTTGATCCCAAAGTCACCTCTGGCTGTTTGGGTCTGGTCTGCCCAAAGACAGTGCCTGTGAATTAGCACCTCCTGGGAGCAGCTCTTAACCAAGAACAACATCAACTGATGGATGAGTATCTTAGCTCCCTCACCCCATAAGATGGGCAACTCAGACACATTCCCCACTAAATTCTTTAACTGCATTAAGCTGCGGTTCCCAAGTAGTCACTTGTTTGATGCATTTTTATTGGCATATTTCCCTTCCCTCTTTTACCTTTCCACTCCCCCACAGATGTTTTCCTAGATCTCCTCTCAAACTTTTGCACTGAAATCCTTACCTAGAGTTCTGGGGAAAAACAAACTAGAACAATCTCTCTCACTTCCCTGATTTCAAACCTCTGTTGGGGATCAGTATAATTGGCCCAACTTGGCTCACATAACCCTTTGTCATCTGATCTTCTGTAGTGGAGGGATGGGTTGTGAAATAACATGGCTTCAGAGGCTTCTGATAGAGAGGTTGTAGGTGGGAGCGATTTCCAGAGAAAGTATCACTGGGCAGAAAGGCACTCCAAAACATGGCTGCCGAATTCACATGGTTCATTTCTAACTTCTGCATTCATAGTTTCCTTTATACCCAGACACTGTTACCCAAATCTTATAAAAGAGGAGCTCCAAATTAAAAACAGAATGTCCACAGCTGAAACCCTGCCTTTATAAATGTATTAAGTAAAAACCCTTTATAGCTTATAGAGATAGTGGTTTACCAATTACTTAGAATCTACTGTGCTAGACACTTTATATGCAATCTCTCATTTTATCTTCATAACAAGTTCACATTTTAACAAGTAGAAACAGATCAGGAAAGTTCTTTAAATCAGACGGCTGTTTTAACAGCCAACACATTTCAGCATGGAACAATATTATTTCAGATCACTCACCATCTCTTACCAGCATTGTAGAGACTCACCATTATTTGAAATAAAATAAAATACATAAAATTAAATTTAAAATATATTTAAAATAAAATTAAATATATACTTTAAAAATAAAATTAAATACATAAATAACATTACCTAGAAAGTTGTGCATGTTTACCTTCAACTATTCTGTTGTAATAACTACTTATGAATGATGTGGTTAAGGAATTCCTTGCAGCTACTAACTCTGTAAACATACCCCAGAATCTTTTTCTATTTCAGACTAAGACTCCAAAAATGGTTGTACCAATACATCCCCCCAACTCAAAATATGTTTTATTATAAAATTTAAAATCACATTGAACTTAAACACCTGATAATCAACCAATGTTACAATAATCTTAACAGCCTCTATTCCCCGCCAATTAGATCTACCAGGTAAGAACTGAGACTTCCTTGAAATTCCACCAAGTATTTTCTCAATTCCTCAAAGTGAACCATTTTGTCAGCTACAGTCACTAAGTGGCCTCCAAATTTTCCTCTCCTACTTCCACTGAACCTATCAATGTCAGGTGAAGCTGCCTGAAGGAACCACCCCAATACCATGTTGATGGTGCCATCTTGAGCAGTGAGGCTTGACGCAGTCAAGGAGCGCCAGTTTGCCACCAGTCAGTGCTAGATTCTGAGTAGAGCAGGGGAGATTATTACATGCTCCAGCTTCTGGCCTGAGGCCAAGACAGCCCAACCTGCATTCCCATGAATGCAGTCCATTTCTAGCCCTCATTCTCTAACAGAAGGGCCTCAGACTTAGTCCGAGGGGTCAGTGGGTAACAGACACCACCATATCCATGGTTGGATGAGGCTCTTCACCCCATGTTTGTGGCTCCTATCCAAAGAATATCTTTCATATGTGTATGTATTGAGATAAACAGACAAAGGTGTGTATGTGGAGAAAGAGTAATGGCGTTTCCCCCCACAGTCTCTGACCCTACTTTGCCATATCTGTCATGTGAGAAGCACTACAATGTTATGCCTAATTTCTTGGATGATTTTATTATTGTTACCACTCAGTTAAATTAATTTAACTACATTTTTACTACATCAGTAGCATGCTACTATAATGCATTTAAATAATGCCCAACACCCCCACTGGGCTGGATTCCTAAATAACCTAGGAGACGATGAGACAGCCCAAGAGGGACGAACATGATGCAACTAGGAGCAAGAAAAGCTAAAGAAATGCTCCAAATAAACACTGAAGCACAGCTTAAAAAAACAGGGCAAGCCTGAAAATGCCAGAGATGGCAAGAGCAGACATCTCTGCCTGGTGGGTGACAGTCGTATTTAAGAAATGGAATCGCAAGTGACACCAGGTTCTGCATAGAGTAACTGCTACTTCATATCAAAAAATGACCTTTCCATGTGCACACCTCAGAAAGCACTGTACCTTCCAAATGCACACATTATTCACCTCCCCACGCAGAGCAACCCACTCAGTACTGCCCCTTAAAATATGAGCAGAAATAGAGAGTAGCCTTCAGTTTTGTTAAAAACATGCTCTATATTCAGTGGACACTCAATACCTTTATTGCGTTGCTGTCCGAGGCCCTACCAGCACGGTCAATTACATATCCAGGCTTAAGTATATGGGATGGAACCTAATGTTTGCTCTCAGCCAGTTCTTTCAAAACTAATTTTTAAGCTGGTATAAATGGAGCACATTGCTCCAACACTGCGTTTGTGTGTCAAATATTTTACCTGGACCATCTTGCTTAATCCCGATCACAACCATATGAAACAGGTCCTATTCTTATGAGAAACTCGGGCTTAGAAAGGTTAAGTGGTTTGCCCAGTATCACAGTACTAGTCACAACACAGACAGGATTCAAACCCCCAGAGTCTGACCACAGACCTCATGTCTTAATGACTCCAAGGTACTAGCTCCAGATTTTTGGATCACTGACTTACTCCAGTCTGTTGTTCTGACCTGGGCAGTGAGGGTGCCAGCAGGTATCTCTTTAGGAGGTCCATTTGCACAAAGTTGATAGTCCATGCTTGCTGATGAGTAAGTGTTCTTTCAGCATCTCCGCTTGTGTAGCAGAGTGCTGCAGGGCTGGAAGGGGTGGCTGGCAGTAACTGGCCCAGTGGGTTCCAGAGGGAGGAAAATTACATTTACAGAAAGAGCAGGTGAGGGTACTGCCCACTCCTTTATGTAGTTAATCAACCCAGGCAGTGCGGTTAATTTGGTCTGCCTCTCCTCACAACTCACTCTATCATAGTAGAAGCCTTCGTAGAATTGGACGGCATTTCCACAATGTTCAGAGGCTGTCCTCTTGCCATTGGGTGGCGTGGCCAACCCACAAACTGTGGGAAGTGACCACTGTCCCCCAGTGCTAAGGGCCACCATTGATCTTCCATGACTCACTTCTTCCCGTGACCCCTGAGTGGCTGCAATCACACAAAGGAGAAAGGGGGGGAGCCAACACTCCTCATGTAGGCCTGTGCTGAGGACTCCATCTACATACCTTATTTATTCACCATAAGAAGCCTTTGTGACGGACATTTCCTCCATTTTACAAATAGAAGAACAGACATCTCAAAAAGTTAAATACTGTGTCTAAGTCCATCTGACTGGTTAGTGCCAAGTCTTGAGCCTAATGCCAAAGACAAGCCTTCTTCCCACGGAGAAGGGGACTTGTCGTAGTTTGCTGGTTTTGGTCGGGAGCAGGTCAAGAGCGTCTCTGGGTCCATAAGGGTATGTTATAAATATGACACATGCAAACAGTAGATCTGATTTAAGAAACTCACTAAAAGTGAGAGAGCGAGAACTGCAAAGGTGGGAAAATTCACACTTCTCCTGCTACCTCTCAATCCCCAAAAAGGCAGATTTATTCCTAATATTTTCTGGGATTTAAACACAGTCAAACATAAATCATACGGAAAAAAATCGCCAGTTTTGTAGCCCAAGCATGTGTTATCTGTGGGAACAGCATCCCCTCTACTTTGCTCCTCCATCACACCAACCCCTTCCCCTCAAATTCAGCACACCAACCTTGCACAGAGGCCCTGCTGTGGCCTAGGAAATCTGGCAAAGTAAGCAAACCGCGGTTTCACACTGGTCTGGGGGCAAAGTTTGAATAAGATATTGTATTTTTAAAAAATTGATTTTGTATACTCCTTGGGCCAACTTCCTGGGATTAGAAGTTTTCTTTCACACTTCACGTTCTCTTCAGACTTCTCAGGTATCAGTAAAAATAGAGCAAATGGAGACCACGGCAGAACAAAACCATAATTCAGGAGTCGGGTAATAGGTGAAAGATGCTAATCCCAGTTGAGAGGAGTTCATAAAAATGAATCCTGGCCCCTCTTTGGGTAGCAGGAGTACTGCATCATGAATATTTATGGTGGAATATGGGAAGTGTTGGGAAACACGCTCAGCAGGGGCCAATCTACCCGAACAGCTGGGGATCGTTTGGGTGTTAAAATGAAGTTTTAAGGGACACCATTTAGATAAAATCATATTTGAAAAGAATTATGCCTGTGTTCCAAATAACATCGAGTGTAGAGCAATTTTGAGTTTTATATGCTTTGCAAACATCTGCTTGCTTTTAAACTTTACTCATCTTGTGCCGTGAAGCTCGAGTCAGTTTCAAAAATCTCCCCTATTTTTATGGTGGGGTGATCCAGTTAAAAGCGTTTATAAAAATGTTTTTTTTAAAAAAGTGTGTATACATATATGTATATATCACAAACTAACTTTTCAAAAAGCATTAATTTTAAAGAGGTGCTGGGTCGAGTGGTTAAGCAAGTAGATTCTGAAGCTAGGTTCCCTGTGCCCAAATTCTAGCTCCACCACTCCCTAAGGCTGTGTGGCCTTAGTCAAGTTACTTAAACTCTCTGTGCACTGGTTTCCCAGTCTGTAAAATGGGGTTATAACAGTGCCTCCTCTTGTGGCTACTGAGATTAAGTTAGCTCCTGGCTCATAATAAGCAGACTGTGTTAGCACTGGCTTGCATCATCATTATTTAAAATTATTCTTGTTTCACTGGGATAATCAAGTAAAGGGTATAAAACGAGATTCATATGCCTACCCCAAAAGCTTTTGTAAGAATTAAAACAGATAATGAGCTGAGCATCTAGCCCAGATGTATGTAAGAGGTGCTGAAGACGAATGACCGGGGAGCCAAAACACACTTTTGTCATCGGCTTGGCTCTCAGGGAGTATTCCTGAAATGAATTTGAGCATTCACCAAAATAGGAAGAAGTTACCACCAACTAAACCAAAACTGCCATTAATGATTTAATGCCTCGGTGTCGTTGCATATTTTTAATGAATGAAGACTCAACTTACTGTGTGTTGCCAAGAGGGTCATTCCTATGGTCTACAGAGCAGAATTTCTTCTCAGCCCGTGCCCCAGGAAAATGTCATGGGAAACTCTTTTGGTCCCAAATTCCTGATTTTGCTCATTCATTAATGATTTAATTCACTTATCCAGAACAAAAATAAGAAATGAAGAAATAAAACCACCAGACTCCATTTAATAGACTGCTCAGTGATATATTATTGTTATTGGGGTGTAATTGTTAATTTCAGCTCTGTAAAAATTCCAAACGGTGCTGAGGATGATTAATAATAATTCACATGCCCCTTTTGAGGAAATTCCTGAAAGCAGGTTCAAAGATATCTAAAATCCAGACTGCTGCATGAACAAAGAGCTCTCCCTCATCCAGAGAGAAAATAACTCACTCCCAACAGTCCATTCACTTCACGGTAGCCAGAGTAAAAATGCAAATATGATCATGCTGTTTCACAGCTTAAAATTCTTTAAGAACTCCCAAATTCCCTTGGGATGAAGAATGAAATCCTTAATAGCTAATTTACATGCCATGACTCTGGACTAGCCTCCTGCCTGGCTCCCCGCACTCTGCCCTACATCCTAACTCAGGTCCCAGCTGCAATGCCCCTCACTTGGTTCCCTGAACTTGCCAAGCTCCTTGCTGGCCAGCACCAGCGACAAATATGTCCATTCCTTGGAAGCACAGTCATCTGGGGCCCTACAAACTGAAAGCCTTTAAGTATTTGTTCAATAGGTACCTAGTGAGAGTGCAGTGAACCTAATTTATTAGTGATAAAAACTGTTTACATGAATGGATTTAATATACATTTTACTTCACCTGGGAGAAGCAAAATCAGTATTTTGAAAAAGTTGGACTATTTTCATTTGTTCTCTAGTTTTTTTTTTCCCCTTAGGCTTTATTTTGTCAATTATGAAACAAGATGATTTCCTAGGGGGTGGGGCAGTACATTACACTTAGATCACGAAGACCGTCACTTCTTGTGCACCCTGCACGGTGTGATTTTGGAGCTCCAGATGACCAGCTGCACCTGTGTAAGTGCACACTAAGAATACTCGAGAGAAACAAACCAGTGAGGGTTTGGTTTCATTCTGACTCAACAATCCCCTCAGCTTCAGGAAGGGAAGAAGCCCATGGAGCAAGCTTAGACAGCAAGCGTGGGCAACCCTCTTGCACTGCTGCAATTTGGTGGTGGGACAAGCTGTCCAGCTGGTCGGCCCCATAATCTGGCCCTGCCTTTACCAGGATGACACTTTTCCACCTCAACTTCTGGATCACTTCTTGGTTTTCAGGTCTAGGACCGTCACCATCTCCAAGAAAATGTCGCTGGCCCGGAAGACCGGGTCAGATCATGGAGTGACTGTATTCTCACTGATTCTGCATTATTTTTATATTCCCACATCTCTGAAATTAGACGTGGCTTTCTAACAGTCAGCTCAGGCTGATGACGTGGCCGTCCAGCCCGCACATGTGTGCACGTGGGGGTGAGCCCCAGCAACTGACTGCACCACTGAAGCCTCTTGCCTTTGCCAGCAAACCACCGAAGGACCATTTGAGGAAAGAATCTGAGTCTTAGTTGATGTCTGAAAAGCTCCCGTTAACACCTCTTGGTAAGATCGAGAAAGCACTGGTACGTGAACTCTGAGAACAGGCCAGTCACTGGGGAGAACACCAGGCAACAGCAAAGCACTGTTTTTAAGAAATGCTCTTCCTAACTCTTCTGATGACCAGAGAGTGACACTGGGTGGGAAACAAGCATGCTGATGGTGCTCAGTCGGCAAGTGAGCCCAGAGTCCAACTCTCATTCTGAAAAAGTTTTAGGAATGCATTATTTAATTTATATTTTCCTTTTTATGGATGTGTAAGAGTCATATATGATTTTTTAAATCTTTGAAAAAAGTCCAAAATGAGCTTTATCAGTAAAACAAAATGAGTTGAAAGCGTAGGGCTTTCATTTCTTATAAACAAGCAAGGCTTAAGGCCATAATTCCATTAACAGACTTTTGTCTTTCTTAGCAGTATACAAAATCGTGATGTCACTTATAAGCAAGCAAGTTTTAGGAAACAAGGTGTCATGTTTGTGTAGTTGCCTGGGATTTTCATTCACTCTATTTATTACAACTGTAATTCTACCTCAGTAATTAACATCTATCTCCCCAACCTCAGTAGGGACTGATGCCTGGAATAAAGTACACTTTCATTAAGTATTTTATAGTGAATTAAGTATGCTTAGATTTTTGTTCCTGGGTACACAGATGTCACCTGGGATCTTTTGTCCTCTCCCTGACTTCCAGGGCTAGATGGCTGCAGGCTGGATCTGAGATGCAAATGTACGCTGCTTGATGTAGTACCGTCTTCCTAAAAACAATTTCAATGAAACTGAACGCCTGCCTCTAGGTGGGGCATGTGGTCTCCAATTCACTGTCCCTAACACTTTTATCCATTTACATCGACATCATCTACCTGCCTCTTGAAGCCTTTTGAGTTTGTGATGCATATCCTGTGCTTTATATTATTCACACACAAAAATCACATCCTTCATATGGTCAGAGGGATAGTTACTGATTTGTGGAACAAAGCCCCAACCCGGGCCACAAGTGTACCCGTGAAAACATTACTGTTGGAAGAATTTACATTGTCACATTCAGCAGGTGGTCAAATTTTTGCACAAATACTTCATCACTGGTCCTCCTCGCTTGGGCCTACAGCATGCTTGTGCTGATGCTTTCTGCCGTCCACAGGTGGCAGCGGTCTTTCACTATTGCAAACGTCCCAAATGCCACCCTTGCTTCTGAGCCCTGAAATCCTGGGCCTTGGGAGAGGATAATCTGCAGAGTTCCAGGGCAGTGTCTGACTTTATCACTCCACCTCCTAGATGTTGGTGCCCATGTGCAGTATTTACACAAGGAAGAAATTTGGCCCCTTATGGGTCATACAATGTGTTTACGCTGAAAAGTAAATGTCAGTTTGCGAGGGAGAAGGTATTCTTCCCCTGTGGCTTAAACCAAGTAAGTTTTCCAGTCTTTCCCCTCAAATGAGAAAGCAGGACAGGAACAGGGATTTTCTGCTGCTTTTATCCCCTTATATTCTAATCTCTCTTTTAGTATCATCCTAATATATTAGTATGTCTCCAACTTGACTTGTAAGTATAAATGAATTGTAAAAACTAAGACATTTTAGAAAACATTAAACACTGTCTTATCTGTTTTTCATTTTACCATCATTCCATATATGTATAGACACAGGGGAAAGCTCAGTTTTAAAGAGGTTGAAATTAAGCAGTATTTTAGCTCTAGCCAATTTTTCCAGGTAACTTAGCATTTGACAGATGGAAACTCTAAAAACAAGGCTTCTGTACTGTATCTTTCTTCTCTTTGAACTTTGGCCGAACGAACGTGTTCAACTTATAACTCAGTTACAAAAGTATTTGTTTTTCCTAAGAACAGTCCCACAAATGTAAATATTGCTTAATAACACATGACCAAATGTTAAATGCTTTTGTTAAAGACCATGGTGTTACCTACAGCAAGGAGTAAGTCACAGCACATAATTTTCAATGGACTAACTACTGCAGAGAAAAGTCAGTCCCACTGTACATACGATCATTAGCAAAGGCATTTGTTGGAGGTGGCTTAAATAACTTTCTTCACACAAGGAAAAAATATGGTTATAAAAGCAATATTTCCATGCACAGGATCAGCAGCTCATTCCTTTTCATGATTTGGCATTAAAAATATTAAGAAAAGTAGAGCCTTTTAAAAAGTATATATTGCTGAATAAATGGAACCTGTTTTAAAGAGGCCACTTGAATTGAAAAATCTTTTGTGAAATTGTTCTCATATTTTTAAAATTGGGAAAAGCACATTAAAGACAAATGGCCCCATTTAGACCTTATAAAAGAGAAAGAATAATTTGATAAATAGTAAACATTAACAATGTTGTTTTCCTCTACTGAGAGAGATTTATGGTCCCTTCTATCTCATTCAGAAGTAAAACAGCCGGTGTGCGGCCCTTCCTGCGCTGGCAGGGTTAGCTTCCCCAGCGCAGCTGTGCACATCCGGTGCTGAGTCCCCACCACCACACAGCGCCACAGAACCGCTATGTAATCTCTGTGCTCTCTGCCGATAAGCCCCTGCTGCTCATGTCCTCCCTGGAGGTGCTGCTTTATCTGAGTCCTGCACCTAACCGAATCTCTACCCAATGCTAAGGGAAGACCAGTTTGTTGATCTTCCCTAGACTCAAAAATCAGTTTATCTTCCGGTTGTTGCAAGAAGAAAATATTGGGCAGGAGGAAGAATACACCACCAGGGAAACCAATGCACTGGTGTTGGGAGATTTGGGCAATGGAACCAGGTACAACACCCATGACTTTATACTTCATTGAGAGGCTCACAAAATGTTCATTCCTTAAGCTTCTTGGGGACAGATCTCTGACCCACCTCAACGTTATTTCCTTGGTGCTTCCAACTGAACCAACAAGAGCTGCTGAACCTGAAAAAACTTTCAGGGAAAAACCATCATGTCATTCAAAAGCAACATCCAAGTACCCAAGTTACTAACGGGGACAGAAATTAGCATTTATTAAGTTCCCACTATAAGCCAGGTACCTTAGACGCAGTATCTTAGTAAATGCTTAGAAACAGCGTGATGGAATTTTATTAGTCCTTCTCCACGGATGACACAACTAAAATTCAGAGAGATTAGAGGTTGACTCCTTCTATGTTTTTTTGTCCCTAATTTTTAAAAATACTTGCTTTGGGGGGTGCCTGGGTGGCTCAGTCAGTTAAGTGTCCAACTCTTGGTTTCAGCTCAGGTCATGATCTCAAGGTCCTGGGATGGAGTCCACACTCAGTGGTGAGTCTCTTTGAGGACTCTTTCCCTCTGCCCCTCCCCGCCACTCACGTGCACTTGCGCTCTCTCTCTCTCTAATAAATAAATAAAACAAACAAAAAAACCTGCTTTGGAAAGGGTAGTCCCAGCGCCTATGAAATTTATTCCCTCCATTCTTTTATGAAGGATCATGGGGGTGGGGCAGGAACTTGATATCAATTGTGGCTTTGGATATGGCATTTACTTTTATAATAAATATTATTTTCTCTGAGTTCAATGATAGGCATCTTTGATTTTAATGGAAAAAGATGTCCTTTTTATGATGGATTTCAGCACTAGCCATACAAGTTACATAGATTCAGTTCCTAAATGCAAGATAATCACAGATATGTAAGAGCAGAGCAAGTCTACACTTGTCAATGCATTCCATGTGTTTCTGGGATCACTTTATCTTGGCCAGTGTCTGTAGCAAATAAGAGTATGAATTTTCTCCAGAGAATTCTCAGGATATACAGCACTGTGGCATGGCCTGAGATTCTTTCAGCTTCCATATCCCAGCTGATCAATGTAGAATTGCAAAGAGACGTGAAGAAGAGCTGTATTATTACAAAGAGCATAAGCTTTTCTGCTGAGAGGTCTGGATGACCCAAATGCCCCTGGTTCGTGTCTGCTGAGTATAAAGCAAGTCACCTGACTCAAACAGAATTTCAGACGGACAGCTTCCGAGGGGATGGGCATATATGTCAGTCATTTAGATACAGTAATTAAGGTGAAAATCTTCCAATTTATAAAATATTTTGTGTTTGCCTTGGGATTGTGTATCAGATGTGAAATCTTCCTTATTCTGTTTCAACAAAGATTCCAACTGCTCAAGACCCACCCAGTCCAGTTTCATTCCCTTCCTCCCTTTACTCAAGAAAGACAGAAGCATGGGAAACACCCAAATATTAAATAAGCCACTCGTGTAGCCCTATGCAAAGTAAAGAAAAATTAACCCTGGTGACACCTGCCTTCTGGGGTCTAGAGATTTCTATCCATCAGGAATTGACTTTTCTGAATAAAAAAAAAAATAGAATTTGACAAATACTGTGAAAGTTTTCAGACTGATGACTCTATTTCATTTTTAGAACTGAGAACTGCATCAGAAAGTAAGAAAGCATAATTATCACCCACAAAATCCTATTCCAGCCATATTCTTCTATGGAATATTCACAGGCTTACAGTCATCATCTCAATTTTCCTTATTTGTTTGGTGGAAGAAAAACATTTTAAAAATTTATTTCCACTAGTAATATTTTCCTTGAGACCACCTAGCTATTTTATAGATGTATTGTTGTTGCAAAGACAGTCAATGGGAGCTAAAAGTACGTTACACTCTAGAATGCTCAGAAGCTAGGTTCAGATGATTTCCATTTGTCTATGGTGTAGACAAACTAATTATCTTTTTTTCAAGATCCTTGTTTTATTGAGACTGTGATCTAAGACTCTCTATGACCACAAGCATGTCAAGTTACTTGGTACACTAAAAAGAGCCCCAGGTCCTGAAAAAGGAGACCTGAGTCCACACCCCACATTTAAAAACAAAAACAAAAACAAAAACATTTATTTATTTGAGAGAGAGAAAGAGACAGAGTGAGGGGAGGGGGAGGGCAGAGGGAGAGAGACTCTCAAGCAGACTCCCCACTGAACATGGAGCCCAACACAGGCCAGATCCCCAGATCCCGGGACCCTAAGATCATGACCTGAGCCGAAATCAAGAGTCAGCCACTCAACTGACTGAGCCAGCCAGGCACCATCCCTCTTTTAGAACAACAATGAAATCAGATGATATTTCAGAAGTCACCACACCTCTAGCGCTATTTCCCTATGTAACATAAAGCTGAAAAACTCAGTGATCTCTAGGGCCCCTTCACAACTTAACCTATTTTAATGTATGAAGCACATCTTTAAAATGTGTACAACATAAAGAGCCGATTTTAACACATTTTTTTAAAACTCAGAATATTCCCTGATAAGTATCATATCTCAGGGCGCCTGGGTGGCTCAGTTGGTTAAGCGACTGCCTTCGGCTCAGGTCATGATCCTGGAGTCCCGGAATCGAGTCCCACATCGGGCTCCCCGCTCAGTGGGGAGTCTGCTTCTCCCTCTGACCCTCTTCCCTCTCGTGCTCTCTATCTCTCATTCTCTCTCTCTCTCTCTCTCAAATAAATAAATAAAATCTTTAAAAAAAAGTATCATATCTCAATTATAAGTAAAGCAAAATGAAGATGTAAGTGAGAGAAACAGATACAATTATCTTCCACATTCTGGGAGCTCCTCTAAAAATCCACAGCTGTGGAAGTAAGCCAACGTTCACTCCCCTGTCTCCTCCAGCAAATGTCACAGGCAGGCACAGGTTAGGCTACCTTGACTCTCTCCAGCAACGCCAAATTGACAGGAGGACTGTGAGCACATCTGTGCTTCCGGAATCCCTCTCCCGGCCAGGCTATGAGACATCGACACAACTGAGCAGTTGGACAGCGCATCCCTGGCCCCCGTCCTGTGAGGATTACTATTAAAACAGAGATTCTGGGGACACACCACTCTTGTTCCAAATTCAGAGTTCAGTTACCCACAATCCTCTTTGGACACAGACCGGTAAAAACTCACGGACTAAACAGCACACACCTGTTGCAGTGTTTTTGAATGTAACTCAACCACGTAGACTTCAACGGTGGTGGGGAAAGAGAGGAGGGGAGCTGGAAATAGTTGGAGGAGAAACCTTTTTATCCCAAAGACTACAACTTAGAAAAAAAAAGAAAAAGGCTCTTTTGTTAATTATTAGATGTCGCCAGCTAACAAACTTGAAAGTTTCGCTATGTGGTAAGCATTTAAGAAGCATGACCTCACTTAGGCTATTTGACCAAATGAAGTACACTGGCTATTCCTTTCCAGAGAATGAATGGAGATTTCAGTGAAGTCAAGCCCAATTTCAGCTGCTGTTTTATCAACAACCCGGATAACGCCATGCTAAGTTATGCCCGAATTCAGAGACACTGGGGTTTTGGTAACTGAACAAAGGCAAGCAGTTGAGCCAGGGGTTCCAAAGTGAGTCTCTGGTTTTGAGGACAATGCATCGACTATTTCTCCAGGTGCTCTGTTCACAATCACTCATTTAGCAAGAATTTAATGTGTTTAGGCTCTCGGGAAATAAAGATGAAGCTACACTGTCCCTCGGAGTGCCCAGACAGACAGGCAAAGACACGCTAGAGGGCGCCTGGGTGGCTCAGTTGGTTAAGCGACTGCCTTCGGCTCAGGTCATGATCCTGGAGTCCTGGGATCGAGTCCCACATCGGGCTCCCTGCTCAGCAGGGAGTCTGCTTCTCCCTCTGACCCTCCCCCCTCTCATGTGCTCTCTCTCTCTCATTCTCGCTCTCTCAAATAAATAAATAAAATCTTTAAAAAAAAAACAAAACAAAGACACGCTAGAAGTGGTGATTGCTGTGAAAGAGGCATGTACGAGGTACACAAGGGGGCAGAGCCTCTCCATGTGCCTGGTAGAATGAGAGGAAACCTCACAGAGAAAGTCTTGCCTGAGGGCACACCAGAAGGATGAGGAGACATGTATTTGCTGGACCGCTGTGGAGACATGAGGGTGGCAGTGAAGTCTTAGGACAGGGTATGGGCCAAGACACAGACATTTGAGAGAGTTTAGTTACGAACTGAGAGCATAAAGTTCAGAGAATGTATGGCAGTTCATGATAATAAACAGGCAGGAGGCAGATTATGCTCCAGAATTCAGACTTTTGCTGATGGAAGGCCCCACATCTCCCCAGCATTTGTTTTTCAAGTAACAGTACCTTATAAACAGGTAGAATGTGGGATGCAAATTGAAACCTGTGGCTCAGGGGTGTGTATTCAGGAAAGAAAAGGAGGCCTCCCTTACTAGGATATTGGGGTGGGAGATCGTTTGGAGGTTCCAGTAACAAAGTTCGCACATCACAATTCAGTGTACCCCTGTAAGGCTCTCTGAGTCCCCTCAAAGTGAGGACCTCCCTTTCTCTCATACATACTACATATCTGACTCTCTTGGTCATTTCAGAGCATTGAACTGGATGGAGGCGATTATCTTGCAAAGCTTAAAATGGCACGGAGTCAATTTCTTTTACCTAATTCAAGTTTGAAAATGGAGTCATGCTGCTACTGATGATTTGCCATAATGAGCAAGGGAGTATGAGCAGGCCGGTGACAAGCAAATAGAAAAGAACAGCACATATGGTGTCACACACCCATTTAGCCACACTCAAACACGTTACTGCTGTTATATTCATCATTATGTAATAGGAATTATAGGAAGCATCCCCACAATCTCACAAAGTAGGAATCCAATCCAAGCTATAATGGATCCAGCAGTGACTCATTCAAATATTTGTTACCACAAATAGGAAAACTTCTAATAAAACTTGAAGGATTATTAATGACTGTTCTTAGTATTCTAAGAAGCCAGAAGACCTAGTGTATATAAAATCCTGCCTTTTACACCTACTTAATATCCAACTTTGAATAAGTCATATGATCTCCTGAAAGTTTCTTACCCTTTATTTATTGAGGTTCGGATTGGTCATCAAGTACTCAGGAAAATGATTACTTTACTATTTTAAATGACTAAAAATAGAAGGAGGAAAAAATCATTATGTAACTGAATGAGACCCTTTTTTCTACTGTTTTACTGTAACATACATGTATAAACACACACACATACACACACATACACACACACACACACACACACACATACCAGAACAACAACAAATCACAGTAGAAGACAGAACTAAAATCCCATTTTAATGAGACAAAGATATGGCAACAAGCTAAAATTACAAACAAGAAAATCCTATTTATGGAGAACAGAGATCAAACATGCCCAAGCATGGTAGACATCTAAGGTCCAAATGGGGTCCTTCGTGGGGTTGCAGCCTATGGAGAAGGGAGGAAGCAGATACACCCTCAAAACTGGGAAGTGGCGATGCCCTGCTCTGGCTAAGGGCCTGGAACACTGCTATTCCTGCAGGGTAAGAGCTCCAATCTAATAAGTCAGACCTGCTTCTGCTTCCGAGCTGCGTATCGCCGTTATCACCTATACCACTCAACACAGGCTGAGACATCATTAAAATTCTTTGATGCATAGGGACAACTAAAAAAAAAAAAAACAACCACTTAAGGTAACTTTCAAACAGTCAACAAAACCAAAAGACAACCGAAAGAATGGGAGAAGATATTTGCAAATGACATATCAGATAAAGGGCTAGTATCCAAAATCTATAAAGAACTTATCAAACTCAATACCCAAAGAACAAACCATCCAATCAAGAAATGGGCAGAAGACATGAACAGACATTTTTCCAAAGAAGACATCCAAATGGTCGACAGACACATGAACAAATGTTCAACATCGCTCAGCATCAGGGAAATCCAAATCAAAACCTCGATGAGATTCCACCTCACACCAGTCAGAATGGCTAAAATTAACAAGTCAGGAAACAACAGAATTTGGCAGGGATGCAGAGAAAGGGGAACCCTCCTACACTGTTGGTGGGAATGCAAGCTGGTGCAGCCACTCCAGAAAACAGTATGGTGGTTCCTCAAAAAGTTGAAAATAGAGCTACCATACGATCCAGCAATTGCACTACTGGGTATTTACCCCAAAGATACAAAGGTAGGGATCCGAAGGGGTATGTGCACCCCTATGTTTATAGCAGCAATGTCCACAATAGCGAAACTGTGGAAAGAGCCAAGATGTCCATCGACAGATGAATGGATAAAGAAGATGTGGTATATACATTCAATGGAATATTATGCAGCCATCAAAAGGAATGAGATCTTGCCATTTGCAAGGACGTGGATAGAACTGGAGGGTATTATGCTGAGCGAAATAAGTCATTCAGAGAAAGACATGTATCATATGACCTCACTGATGTGAGGAATTCTTTATCTCAGGAAACAAACTGAGGGTTGCTGGAGTGGTGGGGGGTGGGAGGGATGGGGTGGCTGGGTGATAGACATTGGGGAGGGTATGTGCTATGGTGAGCGCTGTGAATTGTGCAAGACTGTTGAATCACAGATCTGTACCTCTGAAACAAATAATACATTATACGTTAAAAAAAGAAGAAGAAGAAGATAGCAGGAGGGGAAGACTGAAGGGGGGGAATTGGAGGGGGAGACAAACCATGAGAGACGATGGACTCTGCAAAACAAACTGGGGGTTCTAGAGGGGAGAGGGGTGGGGGAATGGGTTAGCCTGGTGATGAGTATTAAAGAAGGCATGTTCCGCATGGAGCACTGGGTATTATGCACAAACAATGAATCATGGATCACTACATCAAAAACTAATGATGTGTAATGTATGGTGATTAACATAACAATAAAAATTTTTTTTAAAAAGGTAGCTTTCAAATAAAAATTAGAAGTACACAAAAAATATTCTAGCACTGGGAAAGACAGTTAGCAAACAATCACCAAAAAAATGATAGCCAAGAATATAAAACTTATAAAGCAATTTGAAAAGAATTCTAAGTATGGATTTCTAAGACCTTCAAAAGGAAAAATGTATCCATAAAATGAAAACAGGAGATTATAAAACCAAAGCATGTAATAATAAACTCATGAATAGAAATCTTATCATTTATCTTCTTAAAACCTCAAGAGATGGGATAAATAGACTAGACACAATTAAAGAAATAATCCGCAAATGAGAAGATACAACTGATTGAGTCACTCAGAACACAGCAGAAAGACAAAGACATGGAAATGGGAAGTGACACATAAAACAAATACTGAGTAGTTCAAACCTAACTCCAAGAGATCTCCAGGAGAAAATACAAAAAGGCATATATCAATATGTAATTGCTGAAATTTTTCTTAGATTTGTAACCTAACCTGGACTAAATGGCAAAAGGTTAAACTTATAATTAAAATGAGCTAGGAATGAGTGTTAAGAGAGCCAGTGTCTCCAACCTTTTCTTGTTTGACTTAAAAAATCGTAAAGTAAGAATGAAATCTTGTTAAGTATGGAAATGTCATGTCATTAGTAATTTGTATAAGCCGGAGAATACTGTCATTGCATGTAGAGTAGCACGTGCCAACGAACAAACCTGTGACGACTTCCCGATAGGTCTCCAACCCCACCCCTCCTCCTCCCCCACGGCCCCATCCCATGAATCCACTTTGTTAGGCATACTCAGTAGACTGGGTCATTCTTCTAAGTTTGTTCCTTCCCTGGTTGAAGTGATAAGACACTAAATTTCGGTTCCATAACACAAATACCTTAGACTCCGCTGAGCTGAGTGAGGAAACTTCCCTGAGAACCACAGTACCTGACAAATCCTAGGTCTATAAATAACTGATCCTGGGCAGTAACCAACAAAACAGAGGTCTGAGATATCGGTGGAAAGGCTTCCCATCATTTTGAGATGATCTTCCTTTGTCCTGGTCTTGCAAATTTAGCATCCCTTTTTTCCTCAGTCCTTTTTAACTACTAAACATCCAGTGAATATGACAAAAATACTGTGGGATCTGGTATTTTGAGGCTAGACAGAGACCCTAAACAGTAAGAGGAAGCATGAAAGACATGAAATGGTAAGTGGGGCTCATTGTGAGGCATGGCTGCCATTTAAGGATTCATCAGTGGTGGAAAGACATGGAAGGGAAAGACAGTAGACACTGGGAAGCGACGGGAAGGCCAGAGGAGCTTGAGTTCATTTTAGAATAGATCCCAAGAGGTTGAATGTACCCTGGGGAAGAGGAGGGAACAATAAATTCCACTGCATTGCCAAGGTAGGCTGAGAACCTGGCACTGCAAGTTCCAAATTTATGTATTTCTTTTTTTCTTTAACCCCAATCATGACACTTGAGGCAAGATTTATTGAAATCTTTTGAGAAATTTATCCTCTGCTGATATCATATCCCTAAAGTATTAAAACACAGCACCACTCCTGAAAGCCGAGAAAAATGGAGCCTCCATGAAGCCCTGGAAAGTACCACAGGCTAGAGGAATTCTAGCGGCCTAACCAACTCAAAACGTCCCCTCACTTGCCCGAAAAAACCATTAAGGAAATAATAGACTCTAAGCCCTAGTTGTTACTACTAGAGCTGTAAAAGGGAAATTATGAGGAGGAACATACTTCTAAAGGTTTGATTTTGTTTTTTTCTGTAATGAAGATTTGCATCAAGCACTGTTATTTTCTGACCTGGTCCCCCCAGTGACTCGTGTGAGTTTATACTTTAACTGAAAGGATAGGAGTGGAATTGGGAGCAGCCACTGACTCGGGGACAGAAAACAGCCAGCCCACCTGCTCATGAAGGCCTCAGGGTGTACGTTCAGGAATACTGAGTCTCCTGGGCTATCTTATTCATTCCTTCTTTCCACACATTTTTACTAAGTCAATCACATACCTGGCAATACACTCAGGACTACGGAGACAAAGGTGAATTAGACAAAGAAAATCCTTGCCCTCTTGGTGGGGATGAGGGGACACACTAAAATGAGGAGACAGATGAATCAGTAAAACAATTGCAAGTTTTAAGAAATGTCGTGAAGGAAATCAACCAGGGCAAGTATACAGGGGAGACTTATTCTAGATTAAGGAGGTCAGGAAGGGCCTTCCAAGCAAAAAAATATCCCCATCAAATTCCTTCAAATATTTGAGAATAACTAAGGTCCAAGAAAAATTGCCTTCTTTTCTGGGTAAAACATTCACAGTTTCTTTGGCCCATCCTCCTATGAAATGGTCAAAGACAGTGCCTTCTACATCTTCTTAACCCACTTCTAGACATGAGTCTTTCACGATAAGGAAAGGATGGAGAAGATTCAGCTTAAGAGAATTTGGGGGGGGGGGTGGAATAGTGGGTAGATATGTCAGAAAAACCTTGACACCGTATCATTTGCTGTCATTAGGAAAAAGCTAGAATCCCAAAATCTGATCTTCAAATCTTTGTTTGCAAACAGTTCTGGATCTCTGAAAAAAATCTCCCGCTGAGTACACTCCTGGTGCCAGGTGCTATCAGCTACCACTGGAAAGCCAAACCCACACGGAGGCTTCCAGAGCCCTGATATCTAAGAAGATGCTCAGCAGGCTGTTATTCACAGAACAGCATTTTCCATCCCCATTTATCTCCTGTTTTGACTTGTCCAGGCCACTTCACACTCCCTCCTCATGCCCACTGTTTCACCCACAGGGAGGCTATCATGAGGGTCCATCGAGAAATAAGGCTAGGGGATGCACGGGCAAGGCAAGCGCTCATTCTTGTTTATTCCAGATTCGGGAAGAAACTCATTCCCATCCCAAAGTGGATATATGAGACATTTCGAGAAAACGAAACCAATTTGTTCACAAAGGATGGAAACGTTTTCAGTACAACATGCAGATATTGATCACACTATAAAGGAGGCACTAGTTTTATTTACTAAACACCCCCCTTTACTGGGTTTGGCTGCAGCCAGTCAGAACTACAAAAAATGTGAGTCCAACTGGTTTGCGCAAAGCTTATTTTTTTAAAGTTCCTCCAATCTCCCAGCTCTGTAAATATTTACTCAATATTTTACCATACTTAAATTTAAGATTTCAGTTGTCTCTCTTAACTGGTTTATAAACACCAAACAGAAGAACCAGTTCTTAAGATGGAGGAGATAGCATCTGATTGACACACTGAACCTGGATTACGTATTAAACAAGAAATGCCCTCCTTGAGCCAAGATCATTGTGGAAAAGCAAGTGACTTTCTCGGCCGATGATGCGTCCATAAAATGGTTGGAAAGCTGCCCTGTTTGCACATGGAATCAGAAAATAAAACAAAGTAAAAAGAATCTATCCCATTCCTCTAATTTCATCATCTTGCTTCAGCCCTTCTCCCCAGGGCTTTCCTCTAACCCAGTTGCCAAGGAGGCATAAGGGGTTATCCTCTCTGAAATACCATTAACAATTCTGTGGGCCCTCCTGGGGCCACTCTGAAAGAGCTCTGTAGGGAAACTGGCGGCTTCTCTGGGCTCATCATATGGAAAGTATATTTCTCAACACGGCTGGCAAACAAATCTCCTTGAAGGAGATAGCCAAGAGGCCTGAGATTGGCCCTCCAATAATGAGTTCAGCATCTTTCACTCTCCCCAGCCTATAATATTCTTCCTCCCTTGTAGTTATTTATTATTATTCAATACTTATGCAAGCTATAAATGTGCAGAGCACTGCACAATATCACAGAGAGGGCCAATGCAATAACACCATCTTCTCCCGAGGCAGAAGAAAGAACCAGCAAGTCCAGTCCAGGGGCAGAGGCGTCCAAAGAAAGAGGAGAAGAGCGAAGAAGATGGAGGGCTGTCTATCTGGAATCGAGGACCCATTCTTGGGCAGGGCACATTCTGCTGGATCAGAGCTCCTCTACCCTGCTACGGATCACAGGGGGAAATGGCTTGACCTCTCCATGCCTTGGCTATTCCACACTTGTTTTGTAAACAGAGGTAGAAATAGTGATCCAGAATTAAGACATGCACCATAAACTACAACTCCTATTCCTAGGCCACATCCAAAGTAGTGGGAACTATTAAAAGCAGGAATTTAGCAAGCAGTGCTTTCACTTGGGGTGCTTAACCTGTGGAACACCCCAATACTGCCTGTGTCCATTTTCAAAAATAAAATGCCCTGACCTTCTCTAGCAATAACCTGAGCACGGTTTCTGTGTACCAAGAAATGAATGCAATCAAGTTCAGGCCATGGAAGAACTATCCAAGGTCATGTCATCAGAAAATGACAGAGCTGAGACCCAGACCCAAATTCCCTGACTCCAAGGCCAGTATCTCTCCATGGTAGGATACTGCTGCTTTGGCTTGCTCCTTCCTTGGCTGCTCTGCACGTCAGTTCCCTGGCTTTCTTCCTTTCTCTTCCATCCTTTTTTCCCCAAATGGTTATTCATCTTCCCCTTTGACTCCAGGCCTTCTCTAGCCTCTGGCTTCTTTATTTCTCTCCTCATCATCCCCTCTGCTCTTTTTTTTTCTATGTTCTTCCTGGGAAATGACACTGTCTCTCATGCTTGAACCACCTGCTCTATGCAGTGGATGCTCCATTAGCTCTCCAGCCCCACACTTAGTCTAGGCAAAAGCTTAGGGATGTTGGAGTCAAACAGACTTGGGGTGTGACCTGTGGGACCTTTTTAAGCTCTCTAGAACCATTCTATATCTGTCAAATGGGATAATATTTACCTCAGAGCTAAGGCTGAGACAACCAGGTGCTGTCTAATGGACATTCTCTGCTCTTTCTTGGTAACAGTGCCCTGGTTTTCAGCTAAATACATTATGTCGAACCTACCACACCAATCCTCAGCCTCCCTTTCAGCTTCATATGGTCATGTGATTATGTTCCAGCCAGTGAGATACAAGGTGAGGAATGCAAGGAATAATTTTTCTTCTCCGTTTCCTCATTCCTACTGCCTAGAACACAGATATGGTGGCTGAGCTTCATCCGTCATTTTGGATCCTAAGGAGACCCTGACAGTAGACACCAGGTGCCAGATATGGCCAAGCAGAAAGATAAATGACTAAAGAGACTGCAAAGTTACTGTAACAGCCCTGAACAGCCTGCACTTTATGTAACAAAGTAGAGGAAAACTACTACTTGGTAGGGTTTTTTTTTTTCTTATAAGCAAATTCAGCCAAATATAGCATATATATGGGGTTTTTCTCCCTTTTTCTACCCAGTGGGAAAAGATGTCACAGAAGAGACAGGACACTGGAGAGACAACTGGAAGCAGACAGGAAAGAAATACCTTTCTCCTGCCCTCCAATCTTCCATGATGACACTCACTGACCAAACCTAGCCAGGAGCCATTTTCCAAAAAGTCTAGGAAATGTTGTTGCATAGGACAGCCTCCTTCAATGTGGAACAAAGCAAGAAAAGGTCAGGGGATGGATTTGAAAACAAAGAGGCATATAACATGCCCAGCCCAGAGAATGTTAATTAAAGGAAGACCCATATGTGAAGCATTTGGCACAGTGCCTGTCACATAATAGGTATACCATAAATGCTGGCTCCCCCTTCACCTTCAATGATTTCTTTTCTGAGTTACAGATTCACAAAGTCATTCATCTCTGTGTTTCTCTATCTAGATATTCCATAAGTACCCCCACCCAACTTGAAGACAAAACTCAGCACCTTCTGCCCCTACAAAATTCCCTTACTCCTATGATCTAACACAGGTGATGGAATCACCACCACCCTAATCACAGTCTTGAAGTATCAGAGTCCTGTTAAACTCTTCCCTCTTCCTAACTCCCCTTCTGCACATCCACTGAGTTACAGAGACACAGATGTCCTGCCTAGCTGCATTTCCTAGCTATCGCTTCTCATTCTCATGACCATGAATCTAACTTGCTCTTGGAATCACTGCATCTTCTCACACAGTCTCTGCCCTCCTCTGTTCACCCGCACTACCCACATCTCTCTTCTAGCTTCTCCATCACCTGCTTATTTTTTTTTCTCTCCTCACAGAGGGCTTTGAATTTTAGGTGGTTCAGACTCAACTTCCTGGCCTCCTTTTGCCATCAGTTACATGGCTAACTCACAAATTTCTGTGTCTTAAAGATTAAGTTCACAAAAGCAAGACTCTGATTGGCCCCATTCATATTTTCTTGCTACACCACTAAGTTATTACCTATGGCTCACCTGCCTGTGAATGATATGTCTACCATGCCTGCCTACTGGAGGTCAAGAGAGGGCAGAACAGGCTACAGTTGCTATCTTGTAAACAAACAGCCCTGTTGCCCTAAATATTCTTTTCAATCTCAGGTATAATCATGGTATCCTTCTGGTCAAAATTATCTAAGCGTTCAAGGCCTGGCGACAACAGGAGGGAAAAAATTGTTTGCAAAACAGGAAATACCTCCATCATGAAGAGATGTTTGTCATTTTGTGACTCATGAAATGATAAGTAAAATGTGCTCACTGGGAAATCATCTACAACATGGAAACAATTTCCAGTGGATCTTTCTGTGCTATGCATAGAGCATATCCTATGCTCCACCGTCTTGGATCCAGTGTCTGGGATTTACTTTCCATTTCCAAATACACCCTCCAGAGTCTCTTCTCTGAGCTTCTGTTGTGTCTGGAATCCTTTTCCCTTGATATCTCTACATGTTGAGATCCTACCAAACAATCCCAAGAAATTTTAACTCAGAATTAGTCCCTTCTAGACACGGACGCCCTCCGCACCCTATAAGCTCCAAGAGAGCAAGGACAATGTCTGTCTTGCTGGCCAATGTAGTCTCAGCACTGGAGAGACCGTGGCAGAGCAAATGCTCAACACCTATCTGTGGAATAACTATGCACCTCACAGCACATCATTTCTTCCCCATATGTCTACTGCAGCACTGATAACAGCTTGCCGACGCCCCAGCCATGACGGTGCCTGTCTCTATCCCCTCACAGTAGTGAGTAAGAATACGTTTTACTAACTCTGGCAGCTCCCATGCACATAGAGGACTAACTGAAACACACCAGGTACTTGGTAAACATTTGTGAAATTACACAGTTGAATGTATTTATTCCTCTTGAAGTCAAAAGAGAGACTTAGATCCATAAAATACGTTTTCTTCACAAGTGAAAAATATAACAAAGACAGCTATAATGCAAAAGAGAAATCTCTAAAACTCATGGAATAATATTTAGGTTTTTGACATTTCTTAATTATAACATTTTAAGCTGAAATAACTAATTCCATCGGAAGCAATTAATGTTGTTCTCATACTGTCAGCCGGCCACTACTGCAAAAATAAGATGTTCTTAAACTTCACGTAGTAAAAACAATATATACTTTTTACTAGTGCAGAAATTATCTTAATTTCAACTCCATCACCTGTGGCAAGGATTCTTTTCAAAATGTATCAGGAGTGTCCTATTAGGATCAATAAAGACAGGATGCCTGTAAAGACAATTGTTGCTTTAAATGGTCACATACAGTAAGTTTAACAGAAGCAAAATGAATTTGGATAAAAAAATTATTCTCATTAACTCTTTCGTCAAAGGTAACAATGTGTGGAATTAAACTAAAAATTTATTATTTTAAGGGTAGAAGAGTGTCCACTACAGAAGAAATTGTTTTGTTTTTGTTTTTGTTTTTAATGGAGTCAGAGACAGAGGACAATGCTGAGGAAGTCATGAAATTATATGAATTCATACAAGATAAAGTTCAAAATAGAAGGAAGAATCATTCTTCAATATTCCATCCAAGCACCTTATTCCAACCACGTCACCTCTTCAGCCCTCCTAGGGAAGTTCTGAAACTTCTGACTCCACCCAACACCCTACTTCCTGTCCCTCTGACTTGCCATCATGGGACCATATTTCTCTTTGGGTGGGATGCATGGACACATGGGTGGCCTCACCTCTCCCCTAGTCCAGCAGCACTAAAATCCAGGGCCACGGTCTTGGCTTGCAGGTTCTGCAGGAAATGCAGTTCATGCTCCCTTCTGGGAAGCATGGCCAAGATCTGCTGATTTATCCTGCTCTGGCTCACCTCCCAAACAATGTAGGTAGAACACGCTAAGGCCATCTTTCCACATGGCACACATCCCATGCTGGAAGGGTTGAAGGAAGGCACTACATCGATTTTCATTCCATCTTTGCTGTTACTAAAGATCATCCCATGATATCTATCAGTGCCTCTCAAAAGGGTTGTTAAAAGCAATTTTTGGTGCATCAGTTTTTGTTGTGTGAAACTGTTCTGAATATTGTAGGGATGTCTCACTTCTCTGCTTCCCACCATTAAATTCCAGGAATGCTCCCAGATGTTGTGAACATGAAAAACACCCCCACATTTTCCCAAACCCTCTAGAAGGATGGTAAAGCTCATGTGCCTAGGCTTCCTTTTGGTCTAAATTCAAAACTGAGGCTGGCTGAACCTTAATTTCCCACACAAACAGTGAATTAGATATTTAGGTTGTGGTCTTGGTGCCACTGCTGTCAATATAGCAGGACCAATCGAGAAAATGTATCATTTTTACTACCCTGAGACAGAGAAGACACAATTCAAAAAACGCTCTTGCCCCACAAAATTCTAATGAAAATACTATCTCCACTTAGAAGAATTTATCACTTAATAAACTCAAGAAATGACAAGTAAAGTATGTTCTTAAAGTTAAACCCACCTCACCCCATACTCCTCATTCCAAAAAACACATATGTAGAGAAAATGGCTCCCACTATAGATGAGTTATCTGCATTCATACAGACAGTTTTGACAGCTGGAAGAAAGGAAGGGCTTATTTGAGAGAAAAATATACTGAATATTGACTTTTCAGGCAAATGCTTGTTAGTGTTGCACTGCTCCTCAGGGGACAGGGATATATCCTGAAGTTTAAGATTTAATGAGGATTTTTGGAGAGCAGACCAAATTGCAGCCACAGAAAATAAATTATAGGCAATTAGGTCTACATCTGATCCGTTTTCCAGCACCCTAAGTTTCACTCATAATCTGTCCTCAGATTCACATTTTCCTGCAAATACCAAAACTGCTTTGCTGTTGAGAACACAGGTGATTGGAAATGAAATGTCTCTGGCTTGACACCCCAAAGTCCAGCCACAGATGAACCCAGATTATATTTGCAGGCAGCCAAGTATTGAGTTACTGAGTCCTTCCAGGGTATATGTTACAATCCCACTGAAAATCAGTTGGCTTGGCAGAGAAGGTCTCATTTGCAAAGGAGAAAAATGAGAATTGGGCCAGTGGACAGGGCGGCAGATCTAGCAGGTGTTTGCAGCAGCTACAAAACACTGTCTCTAAGCCTGGCTATACCAAAATTACCTGGTGACAGGGCTGGAAATACAGCTTCCCTGAGTTCTACCTGTTATGAGACGAATTATATCTTCTCTAAATTCCTATGTCGAAGTCCTAACCCCCAGTGCCTCAGAAGATGACTGTATTTAGTGAGTGGGTCTTGAAAAAGGTCATCAAGGTTAAATTTGATCAAGTGGAAACTAATCCAATATGACTGGCATCCTTCCAAGAGAAGGTTAGGACACAGACAAGCACAGAGGTAAGACCAAGTGAAGATACAGGGAGCAAACGGCCAACCCCCCTGACACCTTCACCTAAGTCTTACAAATGTCTCTTGTTTAAAGCACCTAGTCTGTGGTAGTCTGTTACAAAGTCAAGCTGAGTAACACACCCTTCCCTAGACACAGTGACTCAGAATCACAAGTAAGTCTAACACACCAGGGTTTGAAAACCACAACTGTGAACTTCTTCCCAGGAGGCTAAAGCCCTTCCCCAGATCGCCCAGCACCTTGATCTGCTCTGACTGTGGCCAAGTGCTGGGCCCACTTTTGCTCCAGCAACACTCAAGTGTCTACAGTGGAGTCTCAGTTCTTCCTCCTGCTGGAACCTGACACATAAAATAATTGCTGCCTTTTCGTTCCAGGAGTTTCACTGGAACTTGTGTCCTCAGAACCTGCTTCTACCAAAGCTATTTGAAAGATAGCTCAAAGGGGTATTTGAAGATGACATTAAAATCTATTTTTTTAAAGAAATAGGTAGAGAAAAAGCAGAGGATCAGGTCAAGCTGACCAACCTGCAGGACGACTGATAAGAGATGACGGCAGCTCAGTGGCTCAAGGGTTCTATGTTGAAGCACAGGGCATCACGAGCTCACTAACCCTGGAAGTCTCCAGCTTTTCCTGGGGCTGCAGAGTCCAAGTATGCCAGGCTCCAGAAAGGACATCTGGGAAAGCCGCGGTCACTCTTCAAGCAATTATCATGCAAAACCACCTTGCTCATCTCAGTTCATAAACACATAGGCAGTAGCCCTGGGGAGGTTATAATATGTGGTCTAGCTTGAATACTTGCTTCTGGTAAACCAAAAGCCATGCAGGGATCCATCTCACAAAGAGCTCCGGAGACTCTAGAATCCACCTGTGGACAAGAGGGACCCTTGCATATCATTCTGTTAGAGCCATGGCCAAATACCCAAGGGTGAAAGGAAACTATTAAGTCCCTTCCATCCCCACCATTTAAATTATCCAGTTGGTTCCCTAACATTATGTTTCAGGATTACTGCTCCCTGCCCCTAGATTTGCAACTTTGCATTTTATTTGCCTAGAAGCAAATGTGACCAGCAATACCTCCTATCTGGGCATAGGGACAACTATTTCTTTGGCCCAACCCTACCCCAATCACCACCATCTAATAACCTCTCACCCACTAAACTTCCTGGTCATGTAGTCATGTCTTAATTCAATAAATATTTACTGAGTATCAATTACAGGTTAGGCATATTCCAAGCCCTAAGGGTATAGTAGTGAACATAACAGACTAAATTTCTGCTCTTATCGAACTTAATTTCATGTGGTGGAAACAGACAATAAACAAGTAAATGAATACAAAGACAATTTCCAAATATATGCTAGATGAAAAGTACAGCAGAGTCATGAAACAGGGCAGTCATCCCCCCAGAGTGGTCTGTGAGTCAGCAGTGTCAGCCTCACCTGGACACTCACTAGAAAAGCAAACTCTCAGGCTTCTCTCAAGACTTCCCAATCATGATGCTCTAGTGATAGGACGCAGCACACACTCTCAGTGAAGTTTGGAGAACCATGACCATAGGAAAGAATGATAGTAGGAGAGTTGCTTTAGATTGAGTGGCCATAGAAAACCTCCCTGAGAAGGAGACATCTGAGCTGAGACCTGAATACCACCTGTGCTAGGACATGTCCTGGTATTAATTCCCCACAGTGGTCACTTCAGGTCTCCTAAAATTTTGGTCTTTGTTTCATGCTTACCAAACACTCTCTGAGGTTCATTTTCCCTCACGGCTAGCTTCGTGGATGTGTGACCTGTGCTGTCACAGAAGTCCTTGCTCTCAGAAGGGCCCCACCTTTGGCTTAAAGCTCCACTGTCACCACCATGAAATTCTTGGTAGTTTTATCCCCGAACTTGTTTTGTAAGTGAGCTCCCACAGGACAAGAGAGCAGGTATGTGAGCCAAGGAGGTGTGCGCATCATGGGGGCTGCCGCATTCACACGCAGCACAAGCAGGCCCTAGGAGCACAGGGTTCGGACGGACTTGTAATACACAGGAGTTCCGTGATGCTCAAAGCGAGTTTCATGTAAGTGTGTTAAGTCCACCACTGAAGGAAGCAGGGGCACCAACTCCTCAGAGAGGCCATGTTTTCTCTTCTACTCAGAATGGGCTTCACATACAGAAAGAATGCGATGGTATTCCAGGAAATCAGACCTCCCAAGGAAGGCTGTCAATATCTCCATACTCAGGTTACTTCCCTATTTTCACCAAACCACTTATGCTGAAAATGATGACGCAGAAAATTAAAGGTATGAGACAGTCCACAGCTCCTTTTCCTTTCAATTCTTCTTTACTCTCCAGTAAGTGGAGGTAGAATGTGCTAGCACGATGCAGGTGAATCAAAAAGTGAAATAAAAACAAATGAGTTAGTATCGTGCAGCAATTCCACTGTTCAGGCAAGGATGAAAGACAGATGCATACATGAGCTACCAAATACGTGTTGTATAATTTCAATGACTCCATATAGGAATTAAATGCTCATAAATTTACAATTAAAACTGATGGGCACAATAGAAATGGTCAAATTCATGCAAATAATGTAAAATTTTTTCTTTACTTAAATGAAGTGCAATACCAAATCAAACGTCGCATGACTCATTGAGAGAAAAAAACAGGGAAGAAAAGGAAAAGCTTTATATTTTCATTCCTTTAGTGACAACTGTTCCCTGGTGTTTGAACAAGGAGGCCCATAAATCACGTAGCCAGCACTGTTTCCCACGAGAAGTCTGCCCACAGAGAGAAGGCACCCTTGCTGGGCTAACATGAGCATTCCAAGACATGTATGTAGAAGCTCTGTTCTCTTTGTCACAAATGGGTCTCATCTCTGAGAGGGTGCCAGGTGGCACTGTGATCAGAAAGTGAGCTTTATTTGTATCAGGCAGGAAGACAAAAAGAAAACTTTTCCCCCTAGCTCATGCCCAGACCCTATGATAGCAACCACTTCTTTAGAGACAGACAGGTGGGTATCTACCATAACCTAGCACAATGTTGAAGCTTAAAATTGGCCCCTAATCTGTGAAACCACTGAGCCTCTCCTCAAAAGCAAGAAATACAAAAGAGCTTTCAACCCACGTACTTCCAGAAGAACAAATGCAGCATGGAGACATTCAGTAATTGACTAGCGCTAAAACAGTACACACACAAACCCAGCAGGACTCCAAGAGGACTCTAACTGTTGAAGATCATGAGGTTTGGTGCTCCTGTCTTATTGTACCTTCTGCTACAAACTCACATTACACCCATACTTAGTGGACACAGCCCCCTTCTCTCATTCACTTCCAATTTGCATTGCATGCCTCGAACAACCAACCAAGAAGTGGGGGAGGGGAGGAGTTCCTCTGACTTTGCCTGCCCAAGGTTCAATCCTAAATGCTAAAAGGGACGTCCATTTACAGGCAGTTCCAAGGCCTGGTGTGTGTCACCTCACACGATCAGATGCATCACTGAGGTCACTTCAGTTCATGAGAAATCTGGGCTCTCTGTTGCACATGGTGCCAAACGGGGTACAAAGGCTGCTTTCATGAACTCAGGCAGGTTTACAAGGCTGAAAGTGCCAAGATTTCAGGGTTGCAGCACTATCCCACTCATTTCTTATTAAGATGCTCCTTCATCATTGGAAATTCCTTTCGGTCCCAAATGATCTCAGTCCTGTTACTGAGCCATTAGTTAAAAGAAAAGGCTGAGAACCAAAATCCTCACCTCCCCAATGAAACCATTAGCTTTTGGAGATCGATTTTTACAAGATGCCTAAATGCTGACCCTGGAGAATACGCGCTCTATTAGGTGAAAACATGGGTAAAAGATTTATTTTTCACCCTCAAAATCAAGAAATAAATAACTTTTGTTGATAAGTCATGTGTGCAAAGTGTTCTGGAAGAGTTCAGAGGTGGAGTTTACACCCTACTCCACCACAAAATAAAGAGCTGCCTAGTGTATAGACCCTGCAAAGAGGCTGGAGGTGAGGGGCGTGGGGGGCAGGTGAGGTAAGCCACCTTGTCTGCCCTCAACCTTCAGCTGCTACATCTGTTTTTCAGTGTCTCCATCTCCAAGAGGATCACAGAGGGGACTGTAACTGCTCTGTGAAGTTTTTAGGAAAAAGGTTGTGAAGCTTTGGTGAGCATTAAGAATCACCTGGGATGTGTGTGCACAGACCATACTCACACTCCGCGTATGAAATTGATTTAGTAGGTTGAGGAGGACACAGGACCCAGCAACCTTAATTACTAAAACAATTTTCAGCTGATTCGGAGGCAAGGCCTGCGGAGGTGCCAGTTTTAAGTTGAGGGAATAGATGTGTAAAGGGCTCTACCTCTTTACCCCTGCATGCAGGAAAGCAGCTCAGCCTTCTTCTATTTAACAATTAAGCCACCCTACCCCTGGGGAACCTGGGTGGCTCAGTCTTGCCGTCGGCTCAGGTCATGATCCCAGGGTCCTGGGATTGAGCCCCGCATCGGGCTCCCTGCTCAGCAGGAAGCCTGCTTCTCCCTCTCCCACTCCCCCTGCTTGTGTTCCCTCTCTCACTGTGTTTCTCTGTCAAATAAATAAATAAAATCTTTTTTTTAGAAATGAAATCTTAAAAAAAAAAAATTAAGGGCCCCCAAAGCTTGAAAAGGGACTCGCTGCTTTGAAAGGCACAGGACTGGATGTCCTCTAATGCCCTGTGCAGTGTCTGTGTCTAGGATTCCAGGAAGCCCATGTGAGGCCAACTTCACTTAAAGGAGGTATGCTTAAGAGCCTCCATTCTTTCTGTGGAAAACCCCCACAGTGGGCCAGACAAGAGATACTCACCCCGCATCCCAGGACTCCAGGACCTCAAGCAGTTCTACTCCCATAATGGAAAAAACATAAATACCCCAGTTCTTTAAGAAATTACTACAAATAATTAGTGCTGTGGGTTGAATTTTGTCATTTCAAAAGACATGCTGAAGTCCCAAGCCCCAGAACATTACACTGTGTTCTTTTTTGGAAAGAGGGTACTTAGGGAAGATGACGTCACACTGGAGCAGGGTGAGCCCTTAGGGCAGTATAGCCAGTGTCCTTAAAAGACAGTAGGAAGACGCAGGGAGAATGATGACATGGAGGTGGGGAGTGGCACAGGGAAACCCAGCAAGGCCTGCCAGCAACAAGCAGCAGCTAGGAGAGAGGCAGAAAAGACGCTCTCTCAGAGCCCTCAGAAGGAACAAACCATGCCCTCACCTTGACTTCAGACTTCCCGCCTCCACAACAGGGAGAGAACAAATTTCTGTCGCCGTAAGCCACCCAGTTTGGGGCACTTTGTTATGGCAGCCCCAGGAAACTAAGACAATCATTAAATTTGCACATGATAAAAATGATCTTTGCAAAGGTTGCTCTTTTATCTTAATTTAATTTTCAGTGCAGGAATATGAAAGATTATCCAAACTCGGCCCCAGCACGAGAGAACCTTCTACCCACCATCCTTCAAAAGTGACAAGGTCCATCTCTAATGGAGTCTCAATGTGTCAATGTGTCATTAAATCTCTAGGTCACAGTCCATGTGGCCCCATCACTCGGGGTGCCTCATCTTTTCACAGAGGTCATTAATTGGTTTCAGGCATGAAATGAAAAAGCTTTAAAAAAAAAAAGAATGTTTAAAGGGAATAAATGATCTCCATGTAAGAGGATTCCAAAAGCTCATGTCCTACAGGAGGCAGGAAAACATTGTACATTCTGAAGTTTCTCTGGAAATAGGTCACATTTCCATTTCCCTAAAAAGGACTTCCCATTTTTAATCTCATTGGATATTGTGATAATTAAAATCGCCTCTCAAAATATCTACACAGTGGTACTTATAAACCACTGGGCTCAATTAGCCTCTTCTTATTAAGGAGCCAGCCATGATTTTAAACATATTTTTTGAAGTAGAACACATGTGACTACTACCCTCATTTCTATGAGGGATTCAAAAAGAAATCCAGGTTTCACAATTAAGACAGTCATTTTTATTATGAAAGAAAATAATATAAATAGGAATCCAACTTGTGTAAAACACACATAGTCAAATCTGATAAATATAAGGAAGTGTGGCAGTTAGATTTTACATGTCAAAATACCCACTATCTAATGTTAAAATTCTTTCCATTTTGCTTTAAGTTTTAACACCATTTTTATGATGACACGTGCTCTGCATGTCTACAAATATAGTAAGATGAAAAATGAAAGAAATTCTGGGGCCCCTGCCATCTGGCTTGTGATGTGGATTGCTAATTGATCAATAAATTCCCTGTAGGCCCCTCCCCTGTTGGGTGAGTTACTCCTTCCCCACCCCCTGCTTTTAAATCCTGGTAAGTGCAGACCTGAAGCCTAAGCAGCTAAATCACATTCAAGTAAGTTATGTTGTTTAATGAGTACTTACCCCTGTACTTTGATGTAAGCAAAGCTGTGACATGACAACCCAAACTACCAAAAGTATTCACTGGAGATGATTATTTCCATCATAAAAGGAATCATAATGAAACTCTCTGAAATAACACTTGATGTTAGTATACTTAAAATTTGATTCAACTAAGAAGAATTCTATTTTCACAAAATGTTTAGGAGCTCAAGTAATATATCAACTGAGGTGAGATGATTTGTTTTATACATATATATATACACACACACACATATAAATGTATAAACACACATACACACACACACACACACACATATACACACTCATTTATTCAACAAACATTCATTGTATAAACCCCCTATGTGCCAAGAATCATTTGGCACTAGGGACAGAGCTGAATAAGATACAGACCTTACCATAAGAATATTCCATACAATCACATCTCATAAATAAGTACAATGGAAGGGAAGGAAATGAACAACTGCATATGCAAATTAAACTCCTTAACAAAAACACTAGGTTTCATTGATGGCTACATGAGGTCTACCCTAATTTATATCCTTCTCTCACACCCCTCTGTTTGCTTATACAGGATTCTGAGTCTGGGTTAACTTACATATAGCACCAAGAGCCACCCCAATTGGAGGGCTGGGGATTACTGATTCAGAATGATCCAGAAATGTTAAGGAACTACAGAGCTGAACTCCCTCCAGTTCACAGGAAAGTCGTCATATTCTCAGCAAATTATACCTGAAAAATATTTTGATTTTGATTCGTAGAGCTCAACAGCTGTAATAGACCCAGTTCCAAGGAAGTGGATTACAACTTTTACCATACAACCATTTTCAGTTCATCAATATTTACCCAAACAATTACTCCATTCTTCCCATTCCCAACATACACACATTAAAATAAATCATAAATTGGTTATCTTGTATGTATAACCAGTTGCTTAAAGGTAAGTATATCTGTTTTGGTTTCAAGCAACAGAAATCAAATCTGAGTAATTTAAGCAAAGGAGTGGTCATTTATTGAAACCAAAGAAACTGTTGAACAGTTAAGCCTTGAGAAAGACACCAATATATCCCTAGAGTCTCAATAAGTATGCAGAAGTTCTCTCTAATGAGCTAATTTACTCCTAGCATGGCTCCAAGGAGTCCTGGCCTCCTGACCATTCCAGTTTGTGTTTCAGATTTCCAGAACCAAGAACCTAGTTGGCCTAGTTTGGATCATATGCCTACCCCTAGAACACCAAGGGGTAGGATCAGCATATGTAGGTCTATTAACGGTGGGGGGGGGGGGGGGCGGGGGGAGGCTGCTGAAAATGGAGAAGTTGTCTTTGGCATTAAAGTAAGTTTTTAAAATAGTCCCTCTCTTTAAGGAGTTAGATTTCCCAGTTCACCACTGCTTCTTTTCTAATACCTATTCTGAGTATAGCACAACAACTGTGGAGAACTATAGGAGACAGGAGAGTGTAAAAATAGTAAAATGAGCATAACATACAACACAGCACTTTACATTCATCTCAACACGTAAGAGCTACTTTGTGATTTATTCTTCATCTTGTGGACATGGAGAGCTCCAGGAAAACAACAGTCACCTAGAGTCACAAACGGAACTGATTTCTAGAGTCAAGAGAACAGAATGAGGTTTACTCCAAAGCCTAAGGAGAGCTTCATACTCCCTTAAAGAGCCAGCAGAGGGATTCCTCAGAATCAGTGCCTCATGGTATCTCCAATATTTCTCTGACAGGGAGACATTACCTTTCTTTGTGAATTCTGAAAAACAAAAACAAACAAATAAAAATCCTAACTTCAAAAAAAAAAATGAGGAGGAAGCAAGGACTCTGGGTTGATATATGATGACTGTCTAAACATAGAAATTGACAGGGTGCCTGTGGAGCTCAGTCAGTTAAGTGTCTGACTCTTTATTTCAGCAAAGGTCATGATCTCAGGGTCTTGAGATCAAACCCTGTGTTGGGCTCTACGCTGAGCTTGGAGCCTGCTTAATAGTCTCTCTTTCCCCCTCTGCCCCTTCCCCCACAACGCATCCGCTCTCTTTAAAAAAAAAAAAAACCTCCACAAAACTGTGTGTGTGTGTGTGTGTGTGTGTGTGTGTGTGTGTGTGTATAGTAAATGGGTCTACTGTTTCTTTCTTTTGGAAAGATTGCTTGATGAGCCCAGTTTTGAATTACATGAAAACACTTCTACACAGCGAACACTTTGAGTCTAATGAGAAATGTCAAATGGAAAATGTAACTAAAAGAGTCTTGCTCAAAAAGTCCCTGCTGATGAAACCTGAAATCAATATTGATGAAACTGGCTTGCCCAATTTTTGCTGAGTAGAATGAACTGGGTTGGTAGGAGAAGTTATTTTAGCTATATTTCCTCAGCATGCCAATAGAGATTTGTCCCTGTTCCTCCAGCCACACATGTGGCATACATTTATTATTTACAATACATGCACAGGAAGCACTTGATTGATGAGATAACCCCTCTTTCAGAAAGATCTTTTCCAAATGGGACTTTATACTGTAGGTGTTAAATGAAATACCATAAAGTCAGTAAGATATACTTTTTCAACCATAGATTTTATTTCCGATAAAAATATCACAAGGGTGATTTTTTTTGTAGACAGTATGTGATGTAAAATATGGTTACAGATAAATATAGATTGTGCCTATATATTTTTCTCTTTACATGCTCTCAAAGGCTTTGTGTATGGTATGTATACAAGCCTACGTGGATATGAGAGGAAAGAGAGAATAAGAGACTGGAGAGACTGAAACTGGGATGGTTTCTGTATCAAATTTAATCATATAGAGGAGGTTATTGTATTCATGTAGATTTTAGCCCATACTTAGATATTCATATTGTACTATTCAATTGAATAAGAAGTATGAGCATTCAAAATAGCATCTATGCAGCATCAAAACATCTATGTTTCAAATTTGATTTTGAAACATCACTATTGCTACCCTCTGAATGTTCCCATCTAGTTTTAGAAAGCAAATTTTGCTTTTGAAGAAGGGAATAACATTTAGGACAATGTCAAATTCGTATCATTTGGCTTAATATGAGCTACTGGTTTTAAGTCTGACCACATCCAAATACAGTTCTGCCTCCTTTAAGAGTCTTGAAGAGTCTTTTGTGTGTTTGTGTGTTTGTGTGTATGTGTGTGTGTGTGTGTGTGTGTGTGTGCCGAAAATTTCCTTTATAAAGAAATAACTCTTTCCTTCCCAAATCATCACCTTATAGTTTTCCTTTTAATAGTATTCACCAAGAGCACATTTCATGGACAATTACAGTCACAAAAAGAAAACATTCATATATATTAAATATATATATTAAGACATATTTATTTATACATAATATATATGCATATATGCATTTATAAATGTAAACATGTCTAAATTATAAGTAATTTGACATCATTCTAATTAACATTCTTACAATAGATCAGGCACTATTCTCAATGACGTGTAAATATTTACTTTGTATAACAACACTATAAGATAGGTATTATTATAATTATTCTTCTCAATTTTCAAATGGTGGCACAGAGGTACAGTGCGCTTTGTAACCAGCCTCAGGTCTCTCTCTGAAACTGCTCAGCCAGAATAAGTACCTAGCAGACTAGACACAGAGTCTGCAGGCTCACTCACCATGCTATCAAGAACAGGGGTCAGGATTTCTGTTGCATATTCGTCTTTTTTAACAATACATTTTAAATGTTGTTCACAGGCAATTACAACAACACGCCAAGGGCTGGATGTGGCCAGGAGGCCATAGTTGGCCAATTCCAGTTCATTGCCAGATATTCTCACACAAGTTTTTTAAAATGTAAATGCAATAAATGTAGACAAGAGAGCTTTAATTTTTGTGGACAAGTACTCTTGTCGACCTCACAGTTTTTCCCAAAGACCTTATGGGAAGGTCTTTAGGACCTTCCTTAAGTCCTTAGACTTAGAGGTCTAAGGACTCTAAGACCTTGCCCCCTCTAAGACCTTGCCCACCCTTTAACCATGCCTGGGTTTGAGCTCCTGGTGGTCCAGTTCGTATCCTGTGACCCTACCACCCAGGCTCAGGTGACTGGTCCCAGGGGATCTTGTCACCCAATCTGGTACAGAGGATTGGGAATTCTTACCTTGGGTGACAGTCCCCATCTATTCTGCTTGAGGGTCTGTATCAAACGGAATAGGAGGATTTCCAGGGGTCGTGGTTTCCACCAGGTGATCTGGCAGAGCTGAGACCGTCAGCCTGAAAGGGAGAGTACTGAGTCAACACACAGACAAGAGCAGGGTGACATATGGAGAAAGGATCTTGACAATGAGTCCTTCGTTTAGTTTATTCCTAAGGCTCAGCCGCATTCTTGTCCTTGGATTTCTTGAGAAAACTTCTATTTCCTTGTAATAAATCCCCCTCTGCCTCTCAACTCAGCTATCTGGCATTGGTTTCTGTTGCTTGCAAACAAAACTAATACTTTTTATGCGTACGTACTGTTTTTAATTAGCCAGCATGTTTAGACAGCGAAATTATTTTTAGGGAACTGGCTCACTAAAAGTTTAAGAAAGTGCATTCTTTCAGATGACTTAAGAGGTTTTTAGTTCAGATATTTCCATTTAGACATTTAAAATACACCTCTGAAGCAAGATCCTCATTAAACTAAACACAGAGCAAAATGTAAGAGTTCATCAACAGTACTCATTTCCCTCCCTATCGCCTCCAAGAGCGGTTCTAGTCACTCAAAGGCCAGAAGCTGATGTACAGGGCAGTTCTACAATTTTTAAAATTCCTGCTATTTTCCAGCACTTTTCTTCCCTTCAGCTGTCACCCATGACCCAAAATTGTGTCTAGGGCAGAATCATCACTGGACACATATGGAATCAAAAGGATCAATGAATCAATACACCCATTTTATGATTTTTTAATGTTTAATAACCCTCAAAAGGCCCCTCTTCATCTGAAAAGGATTTTTAGTTTAAATAACTACTTATTAAAAATGATTAAGAAAAAATCCTAGGTAAAAATAAGAAAAAAAGAAGAAATCAGGGTGAGGGGAATCTTGTTTTAAGATAGTTATGTTACAGTGAAAACACAATACATGTGATATCTAAAGGAAAGGACTTCGGTTTTAATGTTTTTGGTGCAATTTAAAAAAAATGGGATTATAACAATACGTATAGAATTTTCAAACTCTTTAGGAACATCAAGCCGAAATTCGTATGTGGAATTAATGGGGGCTATTTCTCTACCATCTCTTCTCCTGGAAGCCACATAAAACCGTAGTCACACTTTCAGGGCAAATGGCAAAAACCACCCTCTCTTTTGTTAAATGTGTTCTGAAGAATGGCCAAGGAACCTGCCATCCTGGTGAGGTCAGTCTCACCAGCTGCTTTCTTCAGTTTAGTTCCACAAGCCAAATGAATCAACTGACATAAATGAGATGCAGTATGGCGAAGTGATTTCTTTAAGAAATTCATAGATTTTTTTAAAGTGAATAATCAAATGGAGTTTTCAGTATCAAAAGATTGGCCTATACATTTGGCATACACACACACACACACACACACACACACACAATGTTCCAAAGGGACCAGCTTCATTATGAGTCCTGTTGAACCTTCTAGATGAAACTAATGACACTGATGACATCTGGCCACCAAATATTAGTTGGATACCACACATTTACCACTGCATATTCTTGTTCCTACACCTAAAGATTCTGTGCTTCAAACACACAACACCAGAAGATCCATTCTGTGTTTTCCACAGTTCTGGTCTCATTTCATTTCCCCCCACCACAGGACTGCCTTCAGTTGTTAACTCTACCCCAGAAGGTCAGGAGGTCACCTGGAAACAGTCCCATTTGTAAAATAAGAATCTATATTTAAAAAAAAAACACAGAAACCCACTCTTCTGGGTTGGAAGGTATTTTTATTTGAGCACTCAGACGATAATGACCATTGTCCATCAGTTGCCAAATAACGTTCTCTCTTGGGATCCTTACTGTTTCCTTGTTATTACACAGAATAACAACTCTTTGGTACTCATTTTTCCCGAAGAAGATTACTTTTCGGTATCAGACTTCACCAACAAGCCTTTTCCCAGCCAAGGACTACAAATCTACACTGTGCCTAACAGAGTGACTCTCCCACTAAAGCTGAATGGGGAAGAACACAAACAAACAAACAAACAAGAATGACGGAGTTTGCTGAGTTGCTCCACTGCCGCTCATAAATGAGCACTTCACTGGGCTGTCCTCATGTAAGAGAGAAAAGGTTAGCCAGAACAGTGGTACAACTTCCCGACCAGGATTTAGGGGTCCACCAAAATAGGAGAAAACAGTGTCCATGACCAAGGCTCGGTCCATGTCAGTTAGAAAAGGAATATGGAATGTTTCAAAGATTTTCAATAGATACTGGTTCATTCCAGGTGACTGTTTTACACAGAAGGTCACTTGGACCAGGTCCACACACCACATAGAAGTCCACACGTGTTGAGTGACCACCTCATGAATATGAGACTTGGGAGTCACGATGTGGCTTTGAATCTGGACTATTAAAACATGCTAGCTAGCTGTACTGAAAAGATAACCAACCTTAGTGAGCCTCAATTTTCCTTATCTACTAATTAGACATATCTAGTTCACAATCTTGTTTCAAAAACTAGATGAAGTAATCTCTGTGCAAATATCTAACCAGCACAATAGGGACACAATAATGAAATAAATGGTGAAATAGATTTTCCTTTAATGGCATCCAGAGGGTGATGGCAATGTGGGCCAACTCAAAGCAGCTGAAACTGACAGCTGGTATGGCCACAAACAAACCCACAGAAAAATGCAAATCCACATCAAGATGATGTCTTCCTCAGCAAACACTTTTCCTACAGCTGGGAATTCAGAAAATTTCTGTCTCTAATTAATGTAATAAAGGAATAGAGGACTACTGGAATGCATATAGGGTACACTTAAAATCCAGTAACAACGCCAGAAAAGGTTTCTCTATAAAAATTCAATTTAACGAAACAACCCACAATTACTGGGAGCAGTAGGCATCCCTTATGTTTTATGATTTACAGAGTGTTTACATGGTGTAGTTTGGGTTTCTCAGGAAACAGACTTTGGGATGGAGATTTGTATAAAGGGAATTAACTGGGACTAGCTTCTTTGAGGGAGCAGGGGAAGCAGGATTGGACAAAGGGAGAAGTCGAACAACAGGGGTGTAACCACGGACTCGAGCAATTCCACAGGGAGGCTAGAAAGCTGCTATGGTCCATCAGGGTGTCCCAGACTAAGAACAAAACAGACAGTTGCCCCCATGCTTTGACCCATCACTGAATGCAGGCTACACCTAAAGAGAGGATGTAAACTTGGGAGAGGCAGCTCTGTCCAGTCCCAAAAGAGACTCAGCTCTGAGTGGTAAGCAGCCATACTCATAGTAGCTGGAGAATAAGCACCTCGGTCCTAAAGCACGATCTGGGTGCATCACAGACACTTGCTTCACATAGTGAGTCCATTCCTTCTAGAAATAACTCCCACAAGTTTCTAGTTTGTGCCTTTTCCTGGGGAGCCTTTTAGGAGGACAGTTATTGAGACAAATTAGAACTTCTGCCTTTACAGCTGGTCATGGGGACATACTTGGTACTCAATGTCTTCGTTATTATCCATTCTAGGCTCCTCTCACCCTCTGCTAGCAGCCCTGTCGGTCATGACGGTTTACCAGGTGCGGATGCAGACTCTCATCCCTAATCGGTCTAAATCCTGGTCAGCAAGCACTTCTCAGGCTGTAGCTGTAGCACTTTGTCCACTTACTGTCAAAACCGTACAAAAGAGAACCAAGAAACATCCCCAGTAGAGCACCTGGGAATCAAAGGCCCTCTTCCCTGCCCCGTTATACAAAAGCAGCCCTGTCTTCTCCTAACATCCAGGTCAATTACTCCTGCTGGGATGACGACTCAGTCCCTTGTCTGCTCACGTCCTGGCAATCAGAGCCCAGAGTGGCCAGGTGACGTCATAGCTTACAATATAATACGATTCTTGCTGTGTCCCCTATGGAAGTATTTGGCCTCTGGGAACCTCCAGAACTAAACAGCTTAGACTTGCAGAAATACAAAGTATAAATTCCTCCAAGTAGGTCACTGGGAGTGATGACAAGCAGGGCTACTTCTCTTTCCAACCCTTTCTAGACCCAAGTCTTCTGCCTATTAAGGACACAGCTGTGTCAATGATTTTAGAGTGCATGCCACAACCTCCCGGGTGGTCTCCAGAGTCGGAGGTTTACCACCTCCAAACTGACACCTCAGCCGTACCTTCAAAATGTTTCTCCACTTCCTTGTAAGCTGATGGCTTCTGAGTAGTGTGGTATGTGATAGGACAAGTGGTCCCTTGGTCATGGGCTTACTGTCATACCTCCTCTGATAGGAGTCCCTCATCTCAAGCAGTATTTTGTGGTATCCTGTTTCAGTGAATAAAACCCTCTTTAAGGTATCTAATGGTGTGGCGCCCGTGGCCCTGCCATCAGGAAAGGCAAATCCGTACCTAGAATACGTGTCATTTCACGTGAAATGCTGCCTCCCCCCCACTTTTAGAGTGAAGGGGTGTCCATAGTGGCTAGTTGGGTTTTGAAGAACAGTGCTGTATCACAGGTTCAAGTTGGACAGATTGGTAGGTTGGACATTCAACAGCAGCAATAGCTAGATCAGCACTGGTAAATGATGCCCATGATCTTGGGTCCAAGCAGTGTTTCCCATCTGTGCCAGCAAGGATGCTCTGTTTATGAGCCCACTGTGCCAAAAAGGGAGTGGCCAATTATGTCTGGCTGACATCAACTGTTCAAGTCCTTCTGTCTAGTGCCTCTTCCATGACGGAGATTTTCTTATGAGAAATAAAAAGCGATACAAAGGCCTTCAAGCTTTGTGCCCACTCTCATCGGTCCATCCACATGCCTGTTACTCCCCGAATCTCCCTGTCTCTAATATTCTTTCTTCTTCCAAGCTGTTGGCAAACCACCAACCATCCACCACTACTGTATCCATATACACTCTTATATCCAAATCTCTTTTCACACTATGTGGATGCCAGATACACCTGCCAAAGCTTTGCCCACTGGGATGATTGCCCCTCTGTCTTTTTTCAGGGCCACCCATGAGCAGGGCTGCAGTGGAGCAGCAAACCATTTTCAGCCTGCGCCCATCCATGAATCAAGTTCAGACTTTTCCCTCTCCTGTCAGGTGCACATAGGGACACTCCCCTTACAGGTAGGAGCAGAGACAGAGACATTGGAATAGTGGTAGATGATACGGTGGTCTGACAATGTGCTAGAGCATCTTATTTGCCTCCTCTTGGCCATGTTCATGTTCAATCCTGAGTGTACTACTTCCATCTTACAGTGAATTTCTGCCAGGCCCACCTGAGGTTATGACTCAGTGGCTCTAACAGAACTGGGCTCAAGGTGGTCACTTGATATCCCATGTTCACGTGTTCCATCTCTTTCAGTACATTAGGAGCCACTCTTTCAACAGTGTATATTACTCTACTGCAAATGTCATGGCCTCACTCAAGAGTCCTTGTGGCTTTCCACAAACTCTACATGGCCTCTTTCCCATCATATAATTACCTCTAATACCATAGGATCTACTAGGTTGTATGATCTTAGAGGCACCCTTGACTTGCTACATGAAACTTTCCTGCTCTGAGCCTCCACTGAAAGTTGGCAGCTCTGTCAGTTACTAAATTGGTGGGAGTAGTATTCCCAAATGTGGAATATACTGCCTGCAGAACCCAAAGAAACCTACAATATATTATATTTCTTTTTTGGTAGTGCCGAGAACAAGATGCAGTATCTTTTCCCTTTACTGAAGTGAATGCCCTAGCATGCACCAGACCATGGGACCCCTAAACTTTCACTGATGTTGCAGGACCCCGAATCTTTTCTCCTACTCTCTGGACTGTGTGGTACCAATGGCCTCCAATATTCTTTCCACATTTTTTCATCTGGTCCAAATAATAAGATATCATCAATATGGTGGACCAACTTGATATTTCATAAAATATCCAAATGGCCCAGTTCCCTTTGGCCTGTATTGTAGGAGGATAAACTGTCAGACTCTAATGAGAGTGGGAGAGTAAACAGAGCCTTGGGGCAAGACCATGAATGTATACTATTGGCCATTCCATGTAAATGCAAAGTGCATCTGGTCTTCTTTCTTCACAGGAACAAAAAGAAAGACTATCTGCCAAATCAATGGGAACATACTATGTACCTGACGACATACTAATCTCTAAAGTTTGCCACACCTGACATAGAGTTGTACCTGGGGCAACTACTTGATTGAACACCAGGCACGAGGGAAGATTCAGAGGCCTCCACTGGTTTTATTATGAACTCTCTTACCACAAAGTCTAAGGAACTACTGGGAGACTTCTTCCAATTACCAAAGATGTCCATTCCAATTATACATTCAGTGACCAAGGAAATGATCACTGGAGGTCCCTGGACCCAGTGGATTCCCTATAATCCAACCTGGCCAGTACATCATTTATGACTTGGTTCCCATATGTCCCTACTTTAACAGAAGAGCAATGATGATGTTTTGGGGCCATAAAAATCAATATCAACTTAGACTCCATGTCCAACAGTCCACAATTATGTTTGGTATATATACTTTTCCCAATGCATGATTTTCCAAGTAAATAGCCATAGTTCCCTATGGGGAATGAATGGGAGTATAATTAATGTATACAGTTGTCATGGTGTCAGAAGAGCTTTCTTTCTGGATATTCAGCCTTTCCTTTAGTCACTGACTTTCAGGTCTGAAAACTGGCTCAGATCCTAAAGCAGGGCTAGCCACTGCTGCCCTCAGATTCCTGATCATTAATCCTTGATTCCTTTGATTAAGTAATACTACCACTGGCTGCCCATTTTTCTGGTCCCCAAGAATACTGTATTTTGATATCTCCATAGCTCTCTGTAGGTCAGGCTGACCAGCTGCCATTTCAACCTTGCTGTATATCATCGTAATTGCTCCCACCTTGCTTTTGATGGGCAAGGGCTTCTACCTGGCCTATATTATCAGGCTCCAGTCAATCCCATTGCATAAGAGCCCAGTTCTATAACAGCTTTCTATCAGCTCTGACCTCAGAGGACAGCCACCACTGAGTCTCTCTACAATGCTCTGGCCCCTGTTATCAGTTGTTTAGAGGAGTGTCCTTTAAGTCCTCACACAGAATATAGCCGGCTGACAGTTCTCGCAGACTACATGCTCTCTTCTCTGAGGGTTTTGAAGCATTCATCATCTGCCATGACAGTTCTGGCAATTCTGCTTCACTCAGTGTGGACCATCGCTTTCTCAAGCTTTAAGAGTATGTTAGCAGTATGCTAGCATTATATTCTTGGATCCCTTATGCGTATTAGGCCCTGTATCACAGGAGTATACCCACATCAACATATCCAACCATATCTCCCTCCTTCCACTTTATTCAGTACAAAAACCATATTTTCCTAGCTCCTGCTGGCATAAATTGCCTAAGTCCTATAGCTTCTTGGGGGTATAGTTCCTTTCCTCCCTTAGTATAAGAGTATTTCCTCTGTTGTAATCTGACACTAATTGTTGGTCTGCTGGCCAGGAAGGTGGTGAAGGTAGATCCTGAGAAGGCTACATGTTGTCATCCAAGACAAATTCTTCTGCATCTTCTTTAAAGGGGGCATGCTAGACTATACAGGGAGAAGTGGACCCACTGTAGCCCGGAGGGTTCGGGAGAAAAGAAAACATTTTGAGGAAACAAAATCTCCTACTGTACTGTCACTGTGCCAAACCCCAAGCTCTCCCTTTTTTTCAATCAGTGTCCTAACCTTGCCAGGGCAGACTTGCCAGAGTGGAAATTTTAGCCTTCCCTGCTGCTCTGCTACCCTTACAACTGAGGGTTAAGTTGTTAGGATCCTCTGCTTTTTCTGTTTTCCAACTGCAGCAGATGAGAATATTTTCATATGCTGCCATGAACTTTCTGGCTTTCATACTTAGGATCAAATTGATAATTAATTACCCTCAGCCTATTATTGTCTTTTTCCAGTTCCTGAATAGGCCTTAGCAAGAGCTATCCAATTCCATAGGCCTTATTACTACATGAACCCCTCAAAAGCTTGAAATACTGCACAATGCACTGCGTTCCCTTCCACCTGTGTCTCATTCAAGTTCACCACCAGTCACATCTGCATTGCAACTCCATGCCAGGTGTTATGAGTACTCCATCTACCACCAGTGAAAAGGGCTTCAGTCCCAGCCAGCCGACAGGTGATCCAGTTTCAAAATCCCATTTTGAAATCCTCTTCCTAGGACAGTTCCTGGTACCAACTGTCATAGATTAGGTTCCCTAGAAATAGACTCTAATATGAAGATGTGCGTGGAGGAAATTTACTGGTCCGTTGTCCTAGGAACAACACCTGTGCAGGAGCAAGAGAAACAGGACTGGGCTTGGGGGGAAGATCAAGTATAGTGTATTGGCAACTGAGTTCTCAGCTGAGACTGCACAGGAATGTCTGAAATTGCTCTTGAAGGACATCCCTAATTGAGACACAGAGCCCAGCCCCTCCTATACCCATTTGGACCAGCCACTGAATGGGGACTTCCCTCAGGCAAGGATGTAACTGTGAGTAAGACAGTTCCCATTGGCCAAGGGCAAATTCCAGAGAGGAAATCAGACAGGAGCCTTCAGCAGTCGAAACTCCTGACAAAGGGAAGCATGAATCCCTCCGTTTTGAGAAAGAATCTGAATATACACCACAGCATCCACTACATTACCTAAGAAGTTAAAGTGTGTTGAATTTAAACTGTAACTTGAGGAACTGTAAAATGTTACTCAGGAGATAATGTATTTGGAGAAGCACTAATGAACTAATAAATAACAAAAGAAAAAGAAGGAATATGAATTTTTCAAAGTGCTAGGAGCAGGAAATGAGTGCCTTGATTCATGTTAACAACAAAAGCTAACTTTCATTTAACAGAGCACAGGGCTAAGAGCTTAATAAACATCAACTCATTTAACCTACATTAAACCCTGTAAGTTATTCACTCTTGTAATTCCCATTTTCAGATGAGAAAACCAGGACCCAAAGAGGTTAAATTATTTGCCCAAGTAATGATTCCTAGTAACTCATCAGAGCGGGCATTTGAATCCCAACAATCTGTGCTCTTAACCACTGTGCTAAGCTACTTCTCTTATAAATATGTGTCAGATCTTGTGCTAAGTACTTTACCAGTTCTAGTCACTTAATGATCATAATAATCCTATTATGAGATTGGTTCTATATTTACCACATTTACAGAGGAGGAAATTAAGGCTAAACATTTATTTTATTCAGTAAGATGCCCTCTGGTCTTCATTTAAATTATCAAATAATCATGTCTGGAGCTAAGAATCCTGATTCCATCACTTGCTACCTGTGTGGACTTAGCCAAGTTACTTACCCTTCCAGGCCTATTTCCTCATATGTAAAACAGGGACCCATGCATTGTGTTGTTGATATATAAAGCTCTCCTATATCCATGCTAAGAACTCAAGAACTGTTGACCATCATCAACATCAACATCATCATCTTCATCATCACTATGAGGCGAACCCATCAAATGTCCAATTAAGCATTCCTGCTCATTTGGCAGTTTTACTTATTAGTCTATATGAATTAATTTTCATTCTGATTTATTAACTAACTGCCTGTTAGTAAGCTGAAATACCCCAAGGTAAGCTGATAAAATATATCAATGAACCCCTAATCACTGAGGCAGGATTTAGCCTTTTACTGCAGGCTTTTTTGGCTTTATAGAAGAGCAAGCTCTCCTCTGTCCACTGAAATTCACGCACTTTCAAAACTCAACAGTGTCACATACCCTAGAAATCATACCTAGAAACCACAGTGGTTATCACTGGTCAAGGATGACCCGTACAGAACTATCAGTGAACTATAATACCCTCCCGCTTCCTGCTGGGATGATAAAGGGAGGTAGCAGTAGATCAGAACAGTGGAGAAGAATGACTTGAGGGTCTGCCCCCTCCCCCGCACCCCCACTGGCTCCTTTCCTACCACATCACATGGTTTAGCTACACCCCTATATCTGTATCTCCTGCCAGTAACCTTTTCCTAGATCTGGAGCTACTCTTTTCCATGTTCCATCTTCTGTTCACCCCTTCTGGCTTAGGGTGGTAAGGGTTCCACTGCTCAGCTCCAAGAAGTGGCAATATCAGTGATGCTTTCCCTAAATCTTGGCCACACTTTTGCAAATAGTTCGTCAAATTCTCAATTATTCAATCCTAGTGTCATCTACTTCCTGCTGGGACTCTGACTTATACAATACACTAAAGAAATGCTAGTCCCTTCCACTCAAGGAGCACCTGTCTCCTGTCCCTGGTCGGGATCCTGTCACTCTGCCCTCAGCCTCATGCCCTAGCCCAATCCCTTCTCTATGCTTATTCATCAGCCAGTCTTAACATTCTCAGTCAGTCCTTGAAAGGAGCATCTACTTATTGCAATGTAATTATTTCTGAGACCTAAAAAATGATCAGATAAATTGCCGTCAATCCATTTTTGCCTCAAACCCCCACCTGGTACAAATTAACTCATAAGACTAGTGTATTCAGGATGAACTTCTTTTTATCGTCAGTCATTTCTGAACTATTCAGTCTCCCAGCCTAAATTCTGGTGAACAGCAGATCATTTCTGCAGGGATCAGTGCCTAACTTTTCCACCCTGTCCCCTTGTCAACTCTGCCTGTGTTACGGTCACAGGGAAGCCTGACCTAATCACTCTGTGTCCTGAATTCCTGGTCACCATCTCGGATTCCTCTCACCATTTAACTGCTCAAGCAATAGAATCAATTACAAAACACACGTGACCACAAATTAGACAAGTCATGGTCTAGTTATAACTCTGCCACTACTTAGCTGTGTGCCTTGACTATGTCACTTCCTTGGGCAGCCATTTCCTTGTTTATAAGCAGAAGGCAGTTGAACAAAATCTCTTCCAGATCCACAAAGAGACCCCCCCTTTCGATCTTTTATTGTGGGTCCTCTCATTTCCTCTAATCTTCTTCCCTTGCTACATTCCTGAAGCTCCCTTGGTCACCCCAGTGAGGTTATGCCCTTTCTTCTCAACCATAGCTTTATCTTTGCCATATGTGTGTGTATATTTACTCTGAACTTAAATATATGTGTGCCTGAGTGTGCACACACTTTTCCACAGCCACACATGGGAGATCACATTGCCTTACTTGCCACATTTCTGAACTACAATTAATGGTGAAAAAGGAACCCCCCAGGCTACATGGCGTATCTAACCAGATGCCTCACTGTCCTATCAATTACACACACACTTTCCAAAACCATCATAATGCTGAAGTCTACAAAAGATGTCAGCTTTTCACTCTTTATCATATATATACAAGGTGACCAGAAATATATTGTGGGGCCCACTTGTAAGAGCCGAGTGTAACATCTAGCAAAGAACAGACCTGTTAAGAGAATCAAGTCTCTTGGGGCGCCTGGGTGGCTCAGTTAGTTAAGCAACTGCCTTCGGCTCAGGTCATGATCCCGGAGTCCTGGTATTGAGTCCCACATCAGGCTCCCGGCTCAGCGGGGAGCCTGCTTCTCCCTCTGACCCTCTCCCCTCTCATGCTGTTTCTCTCTCTCTCTCTCTCTCAAATAAAAAAAAAAGAATCAAGTTTCTTTTTCTCGAATGATATCATATGTAATAAAAAAAACATAAAATGGGCATGTTGATTTAAAAGGGGCACAGGGAGATAAGAATGCTCCCTCAAGTTATGAGTTTAACAGGGCTTTGGTTTCCAAATATACTCTGTATCATTACAGCAGTTTTCCTCTTAGTGGAGAGGTGAACCACTACCCCCAAAGAATCCAATCATCTGGTCACCTCACGGACCTATAGATATGGAGGTACACCTTTTTTGTTTGAAGTCAACTGGAATGTGCAGGGGATTGAGGCTCAAGTATGTGGGTCAGGACAGAGTAGAGTTGAAGACCACAGGCAAATTTCCCCCTGACTTCTATACCAACAATTAGTTCTGTTTTTCCCATCCAGTTCATAACATTTAAAAATGGAGCACTGGGTGTTATATGCAAACAATGAATCATGGAACACTACCTCAAAAACTAATGATGTAAGGTATGGTGATTAATAGAACATAATAAAAAATAAAAAATAAAAATAAAATAAAAATCCTAAAAGAATGGTTTGAGAGGGACTTCTGAATGCGTTATAATCCAGGCCAAATGTCTGGATTCTAAGGAACAAAAAAAAACTTACTTGCCACCATGCCACTCATGTGAAAATATCCTGCAGATCTTATGGCGAGTTTGGGAATGGACACTACTTCTTGCCTTTGATTCAGAGAGAGGAAGACACACATCACCATTGGGCCTGGTGGGATCAAGCAGCCATAATGAAGGAAGGACTAAACTGTAACCAGAGGTACTGAACCTGGGTAAGCTGAGTTACTACCTTCCAGGAAGCAGATTCCCTCCTCTTTCTCCCCACTCTCATACCAAGACGTACAGAGATACCATGAACTCTCTACTCTGTCTCACATCATTTTTCATTCATTTATTTTTAATTTCCTTGAAGTTCATACCTACTTACCAGTCATAAATATACAAGGGTTTTAGAAAGAAAAATGTTGAAAGGTATATAACAAAGAACAACAGACCCCTGGCTTACCACTTCGTCACTCACAACAATCCTCTCTTCTAGAAACAACCACTGCCAGTTCTTTAAGCTGTTCTGCTATGAAACTATTTTAATTTTTTTTGCTTATAATATTCTTTCCCAATTTCAATTTTAACCACTGTATATTGATTTCTTACTATGGGAGAGGTATTTTAGCTCATCTATACCACCATTCCCTATACTTCCACTGTCCTTTCCCACAACCTACTGATACAATTAACTCACTGCTCAGGTTTACATCATCATCATTTTATATATATATACACATATATATATATACACACACACACACACACACACACACATTCAGTATTACAGTGCTGTGACAAGTAGGAAGTATGATTACATTTCCTTCCTCAAAGAACCTTTTGCTTTTTCTGGGATTCCCTTAGTTTTCTAGATACTTATAACCAGATCTTCCTACATTCTCTCAGAGCTCCTCAGTACAATTTTCCATAAGCTCAACTACATAAAGTCATTAATTATGTTTTTTTCTTGCCCTCTTCTTGCTCCTGGCTGACCTGTCACTCTCCTGTACCGCTGTGGAGCTGACAGCCCGGGGTAGGTTTCCTTCTTGTCACCTAGAAATGCCCCTCACTGCTTCCCTATGTTGCATTTCCTATTTCCTGGATCTTATATCCTCTTCCAGTAGCTTCAGAGTGGCATAAGGAGAATATTCCATGAAGACCTGCATATCTGAAAATGGCTGTCTTTATTTCACCCTCACATTCGATTATAAGTCTCTGAGTATGTGAGTCTATGTTGGAAATATTTTCCCTCCCAATTTTGAAGGCTTTCCTCTGTTATCTTCTGGACTGATTCCAATGTTGCTACTGGCCAACGCTATCTTAGTGTCTCAACCTTTGTAAGTGAGTTGCATTTGGTTTCTAGAAAGTTTTAGGATTCCTTCTTCATCCCTGTCACAAAAACGTGCCCAGGTTCTAGTCATGGTTCCAGGGGCGAAATGGATTTTTGCAATATGGAAATTCATGTTCCTTCCATTAAGGACATTTTTTCTTATATCATTTCTTTCACATTTGCCCCTCTTCCATTTCTGTTTCTGGAAATCCCATTAGTCTGGGTCATTCTCTAATCTCTGTACCGATTCTAATTGCCTAAGAATTCTCTGTCTTCCGCAGTGCTTGTCTTTATCTTCCATGCCTATCCCTCCCTTCTGTTAGATCTTAATCTTGCCGGTCATGAACGTACTTGGCAAAATTTCTCTCTTACGGTTCCTTTTAAAAGTACTCTTTTCTCGGATCCTAGGTGGCTCAGTCGTTAAGCATCTGCCTTCAGCTCTCAGGTCATGATCTCAGGGTCCTGGGATCGAGCCCCGCATTGGGCTCCCTGCTCGGCGGGGAGCCTGCTTCTCCCTCTCGCTCGGCTGCTTCCCGTTTGTGCTTTCTCTGTGTCTGTCTCTCTCTGTCAAGTAAATAAAAAATCTTTTTAAAAAAGTACTATTTTCTCACTATATAGATGCAGTACCTTCCCTCAGCTCTTCTAATGCCTGAACCATCCGTTTCCCCCATATTCCTATCATTTGTATTTTTTATAGCCTCAGGATCTCATGTTAGCCACTGCTTTCTGAGCATCTATTATATTATATAAATATATATATATAAATATATATATATTTATATAATTTATATATTATATTAATAACAAAAGCTCTTTCCTCCTTTGTTTGCTTGAACTAGGCTTACAGGCCACTGAGCTTCACTTTAGGATGATGGGACTTTCATACTGGCCCCTCTCCCATGACACTATCTGTATATTTTTTCTCCTACACCTGTTCTTCCAGAGGAAAATCTTCCAATTTCCTACCCAGAAGGTACAAGTCTGGCTTTTAACATTCTAGGAGGCTTTTGGGATCCTTTGGGGAGGAATGGCTCATTGTTTGTCAGAATTTCCCTCTATGTTACCAATCCTCCATCTGTTTGTACAACAGGTTGTATCCTCCCTCATCTGCTCAAGGACATCACTCAGCAATTTTCCTCTTCAGTCTGTGTCCATTTTTGTCTTTCCACTTGATCATTATCATCACCACCAAATATGCTCTAGAATCTCACATCTTAAAAAGAATAAATAAAACCTTCCTTGATTCAAAATCTCTCCCAACTAATGTTGACATTTTCTACTCCCATCTTCAGCAAGATCCTTGGAAAAGAGCTGTCATCACCAATATATCTCCCTCCCGTTTTATCTGAAACCCACTCCAGTAAGGATTTTACACTGTCATGGCCACCGATGAACTCCACATTGATAAACACAAAGGTCAGTTTCTTAGTCTCCATCTGATTTGGTTTGTCAGCAGCATCTACAACAGCTGATCATACCCTTTCACTTGGCTCTGGAGACTGCTCTCCCCTGGTTCTCCCTCTACTTCACTGGCTACTGCCTTTCGGCTGCCTTTGTTGCTTCCTTCTTAATTCCACACATTCTAAATGCTGGAGTATCCCAGAGCTCACACTTCTCTCCTCTGTCTGCATACCCTTCCTCAGCTATTTCAGCCAGTCTCCTGGCTATAAATTGTATCTATAAAGTGACATTTCCTAAAATTATATTCCTCAGCTTTGACCTCTTCCATGACCTCCATATGTTTTAATCAACCCACCCTACTTGGCATCTTGAATTTCTAATAAGCATCTCCAACAGGATCAAAACAAATTTCTGTTATCTCCCTAAACTCTGAAATGCCTTGCTTCTATGATATCTCAGGAAACAGTAAGCTCATTCTTCTCTTGCTCAGGTCAAAAACTTTGGCATCATCCTTAACCACTTTCTTCCTCTCATTGCATCTAATCCAACAGCAAATACCATTGTCTCAACCTTCAAGGTATATCCAGAATCCAGAAATTCTTCCTAACTTCACCAATATCACCCTTGCCCAAGACACTGCCAACTTGTTCCTAGCAAAAAACCTCTAAACTGCTTCCTTTTTTGTATCCCTACCATTTTTCTGAACACAATAAATACCCTAAAAATATATCATTTCTCATCTCTGAACAAAACCCTCCAATAGCTTCCATGTCCATCAGAGAAATGTTGAAGTCCTGACAATTGCCCTCAAGACTCTACAGCCTCTATTCCTCACTCTGATATCATCTCCAACTGCTCCCCACCGCTTACTTATTCTGCCCCAACCACCACAGACCTCCTCGCTGGTCTTCAAACACTCTGAGTGGACTCTCTACTCAGGCAACCTGAACTTGCTGTTCCTTCTGCCTAAAATGCTCTTCTTCCAGGTCTCCAAGTAGTAACTGCTCAAACGTTACCTTATCAGTGAAGACTTCACTGACCACCCCATTCAAAACTGCAACATTCTCCCCTACTGGCACATCTTACTACCCCTTTACACATTCATTTTTCCCCCATTAAAACTTATTACAATCTAATATACTCTATACATTGTTCACTTGCTTATTGAGCTGTCTTCTATCTTCCTTCAGGGCACACATTTTTCTGTTTTATTTCCCTCCCAGATTCCCAGATTCTAAGACAATGCCTGAGACCTAATCATTAATACAAATTTGTCCAATGAGTTAGTGAACAAATGAATAAACTCACAGAGTCAGATCTCAAGTGGCAGCAAAAGACCTCATTTTGAGAAATATGGGCTAAATCAGTGTTCCTACAATTGCTCCAATCAAAGACTGGGTTGCTTCTGGAGCCTAGGATAAAGATGAGACTACAGGTAGGGATGGAGTGGTTAGAGAGGTAAAATTCCATCAAAATGATCATCAAAAGAGGCTGCAGAGCCCAAAGAGGTCACATGAGCTTTAGCAGACGGGAGGTGAACAGCTTCACAGAATTCAAGGAGGAGGGTATGGGGCGCTGCACAAATGAAACACAAAAGCATTTCAATTTCTCTCACACCTTCCAGAAAGGACTCCAAAACACAGGGCTCAGAAGACTGCCGTGATCTGAAATACCAACAGGGTGGTTCACAGACTGATTCCAAGTCCTCAAAAACACAGACACAAAAGGCAAGAGGTTCCAAAGAGAATGTACAAAGACGGCTCCCATTAAATGAGAGAGACAGAGAGAGAGAATTGAGAGAGAAAAGAATGCAAACCACATACCTTACTTGGCTAGCAAAGAAAGCACATGTTCTGAGACATCAGAGGGGAACCTGAGCTCTGTAAGAGCCTCACCCTCCTCGTGCTCTTTCCTGATCACTTTCTTCCTCCGATCCAATAAACCTTTTCATCTCTTTTCAAGCAGTCCGGAGGGAGCCATAAAAAGGCAGGCCTGACAGATGTTCATGTCAGCTCAACACTGCCAAAAACATGCATCTGGGCCCACCGTTCCTTGGCATGCCACTTGAAGGTTTCACTTGGGTGTCCTGGCAGGACGAGACAAGGGGGCCCTACTGAACCTGCTGGTGCCACATAAAGAAGGAGCCCCCAGAGGACTGCCCATTCAGAGAGTCCTGTCGCTGAATTTTCTAGATAATCAAGAGCATACAATGAAAATTTTAAGGTTAAAAAAAAAAGAGAGAGAGAGAGAGAACATGGGAAAGCCTCAGAGACTGCAAGATTAGATACTTTCAGGGAAAAGAATCTATTCTCACATTTATAAGGCCCTGGTTGTCCCCTTTGTTTAAGGGACTCTTAAAGATTCAAACGATAATATGATGTTAAGTATCTTTTTAAAAAACAATTAATTTGGTTTTTTGTTTCTTTTTTACTGATGTCTAATAAAAATGCCAGAGATGAGGAAAAGAAGAGAAAAAGAAAATTTGAGAAAGTGTTCTTTTAGTACAAGGGCTGGGAGAACTGCTGACACGGCAGGGACAACTCAGATACCGTCTTCTCTGGGCCTCTGGCTCCCAGACAAAAGGACGTGACTTGGTTCATACAGCTGCCTTCATCTAGATGCTTCTCCGGCCTTCTCCACAACCACTTCTTACGTGTCTTCTAAGGCCCAGTTCAAAAGCCTCAACTGTGAAACCAAACTCCCCTTGTCCTTTTGGTTAAATACATTAAACATTTATTTATTTTTTTTAAAGATTTTATTTACTTATTTGAGAGAGAGAGAATGAGAGGTAGAGAGCATGAAAGGGAAGAGGGTCAGAGGGAGAAGCAGACCCCTCGCTGAGCAGGGAGCCCGATGCGGGACTCGATCCCGGGACTCCAGGATCATGACCTGAGCCGAAGGCAGTGGCTTAACCAACTGAGCCACCCAGGCGCCCCTAAATACATTAAACATTTAAAAAAGGAAACTATTGTTAGATGTTCAATCCCACTAAACAGTCTATTTCTTAAGTTCAGGGGTCATGTCAAATTCATATGTCACCCCTAAAGCATCCATCATGGTCCTCTGCCTAAAATAGAACCTCAGGGCACCTGGGTGGTTGAGTTGGGTAAGTGTCCAACTCTTGATTTGGGCTCAAGTCATGATCTCAGGCTCATGAGATCAAGCCCACGTTGGGCTCCACATTGACTGTGGAGCCTGCTTAAGATTCTCTCTCTCCTTCTCCCCATGGCCCTCCCCATGCGTGCTCTCACTCTCTAAATAAATAAAAACTCTAAAAAAATAAATAAAATAAACTAGGTCCTCAATAAAGCCTTCATCAATCTATCAACTAACTAAATAAGAACAAAATTAAGAGTTCAGAGTGGGGGATATCAAGAGTTCAATGGGTGCACTGGTGAAGGGTGGTTATATTTGGGGAGGGGGACATCCAGCCATCACCTGATAAAAATGGAGACAATGGCTTTCAGGAGGAAAACCAATACATTCCCATGTTGTCAAACCACTGAGCAAAGCTTCCAGCACCACTACAACCATGGCATTATTTCACTTAAAAATAAGAAAAATATTCCCAAATGTGAATTTCAACAAGGGTGCTGGACAAATGTAAGACAGTTGATCATTGGGGCAGACCAGTGGCCCAAAACCCTGGGACCAGAGGGTTCTTTGCACATGTGGCTGGTGCTCCACAGAGCAGCATACATTTAAGAACAGAGCCCCACATAGAGCAGCAATATGGATCTCCAGGCTGCTTCAAACACAAGCTCTGTAACCTTAGGTAGGTCCAGTGATCCAGTGGACACACGAGGCTTTCAGGGATTTGCCTGTCAATGAAGAGCTAGGCTGGATGACTCTAAAATCCCTTCCAGCTCTAGAGTTCAATGATTTTCCATCTGTTCCACATCATAAAAGCATTTTAGCTCTGTCCAAAATGCAATCATCCTCAAAACAATTTTTTATAGCCATGTCTTCAAAATTCTACAGACTCCCTGGAGATTTAGTAGTGCCAAGCTACATATGACTGTTCAGGTGGCCCAATCTCAAGTCTGTATCCCTCCTCCCAGATCCCTTAGCTTCATTCTCTTGGTCCCCAGCAGCCCTCCTAGGTCCAGGACCATCACCTCCACACCACATCCCTCCCCACCCTCATTAACGTATGGTCTCCCTAACTCACACGATTGTCTGCCCCACTTTTGGTAAAGCTACTAGTAAAAAGTTCTGAAATGGAAACCAGATGTACACTCGCACCTTGGGATGTATGTATTATAGAGATGAAACTGCCACACTCTTCCCAGTTGGCTTCGCCTCTTCTTTCCCCACCTGGTCATGTGGTGCACACCTGCGATGCACTGACAAGGCTTTAGATTACAACATGAATGGTGATATCAAGTTCCAGGATGGCCTTGGTTTTAATCCCAGGTGAGTTGTGCATGCATCAAGGGTTTTTATTCCCACTTCACCTTTATGGTTCTCAGAGTTTGCTCTTGCACACAAACTTAATATTTCACACAAACAAGCCTCTAGTTCCCCTTCCATCTTCCAAACGTTTTTTTTTTTTTTTTTTTTTTAACCCAATTGGTTTCCCCTTCTTCTTAACTGTCGGTAGAAACACTGTGGTGTGAAGCAAACATGTACTATGTTTGGGATACCACTCCCAGTGTAAGATGGCTTACCTTTTTTGACAGATTTTCTCAGACTGGAAGAATGCCGTTGAGCCTAAAATCTAGAAGAAACCTCAGCCTTAGAGTTCATGTCTCCTGCCACTGCACAAAAATGCCTATTAAGCAAAGAAAAGTGGAAAAGAAAACAGCAGGGTTCTAAATAATTCCACAAAGCCCAAATGCCAGAGAGCTATCCAAGTCAACACTACAGACAAAGGATCTACAAGTAGAGCGACCAAATCTTCTGAACCAAAATACAGAATTTTATTTGGCAAATGATGTGAGACTAGAACAGAACATTTTAAAGTATAAACACCTTGGGGAATCTAAAATGTAAGATCACCCGTGTTAAAAGTCACAGGCTGAAAAAACTGGACCATAAAGTTTACATCAACAAACAATTTTTAAGCACCTACTATGCATCAGTCACCATTGCCCTGTCTTTGCTTATTTCTATTTTTATAATCCAGATGTCAAGTCACAACCCTGTAAGAATGCATAACTTTGGACATCCTTTCCTCCTCAGGTGGCCACAAATTCTTTGCCTCTCATCTACCAGAGAGTGAGGTCTGTTTCCCTTCCCCTTGAATCTAGGTTTCTTTGTGACTTGCTCTGATCCATTTTGGAAATGATGCTGTGTAATCCTCTAAGGAAGGACCCTAAAAAATCTGTAATTTCCATTGTTGTTCTACCTTCTATCTTAAAGCCTTTTGGAACCCTGGGGTAAGAAGCCCTCATACTACATTGACCTGCCACATAGAGGAAGACCAAGGCTCTATGGCCAAGAGCCCCAGTTGAGCTCTCAGCTGGCGGCACCAAATGCCCATCATGTGAATAATTCATCAAGAATAAACCAGCACAGTGTAGTCTCCTGATGATGCAGCCTCCGCTGACATCACACAGAGCAGAAGAGCTCCCAGGAGAGCTCAGTGAACCCACAGAATCATGAGAAGGAATAAATGATATTTATTCCCTTTAGCCATAATGTTGAGATGGTTTATTCCGCAGTTACAGATTAACAGAAATGCTTTTGTCCCTCAAACTCAATTCTCTTTATTATGTAATTTATTTCTTCCATACTCAGTTTTTTCTGTTTACAAAATAACATACATATAGTTGGCTAAAACAGATCCTCACTTCCAAAACTATTGTTGAGTGGCACAGAAGAACTGAAACATGCTCTGAAATTCATATTTGTCCCTGTCACTCTAACCCAGGTGTCTCTATGAAAAGAGAGGACAGAAATTTGTTTCCCCACTGCTATTAATTAGGTCACCACCCTTAAAAGACAGACTTATCTATAGCCAGTTCAAGTTTTAAACAGAGGCTAAAGCTCACTTGCACAGATGCCATCCAAGGCCCCAGAAGGAGTCTTGCCTTTGTGTACACATGTCATAAGACATTGAAAGTTTGCAAAAACCACAATATGTTAACTGTAATATGTTTCCACTCTGTTACACTTCCCTCCTAAAAGGGTGGCTTTTGAATGGCCACAGACTTTGGTTATGGGAATCTAAAGAAAGGGAACAAGAAATGGGCATAGATGTTGTTTGCGTTCAGGGAGACATATTTATGTGGTTTACAGTCACTTCTGCATCTAGTTATTACTAACCATCTTGTTATAACAAGCAACTGGCAGAAATTATCCCACAGCTGAAAATGCAAATTCACTCAACATTGTAATATGGAGATATAGGATCAAAGATGATGACAAAATACAAACGTATCCTATGGTGCACAGCAATGGGTGAATCACAGAGTAAAGAAGAGACATGGTTTGAAATGTCTACCACCAAATGTTGGTCTGTGGAATATTCCACCAGCCATCAAATGTATCAAATTGTAAGCAGAGGTTTAGGGGGTTAGGTTCTTACTAACAACAGTCAAAATGGAAGACCTCTCATTTCAGAAACAAATTTCATAATGCCCTGATACCATCATGAACACATGATGCTTTTTTTTTTGCTTCTTTTATGATGGCAATTATATGAAATTAAATCTAATAAAATTTCTGAGTTTTAACATAATCTTGACCACTATTACAAAGGTAGAAGGGTATCTCTGTAACAAGTCTTAGAAATCCGTATTTATTGTTCCTACAGACTAATAATAATAGTCAAACTGTGTCCAACCATTTTATAAATGAGACTGAAAACTTTCTATTCTTCTCTGAAAAGTAATATTACAAAATGAGAATCATAAGAAAAGGCAAACCAAAAGATGCAACTAGCTCATATAAGGAAACAAGTATCAGAGAGGTGCAGCCAACAATAAATTGGAAAAAAAAATATCACGTCAGAATTGTGTACATGTTCTACACAGAAAGAGAAGAAGAGGGGCAAAGAATACATGTCAAGTGTATCTGTCCCTTTTCACAAGCCTTTTCTGGAAGCTTCATCCAGCAATTTCTTCTGACTTCTCTTTAGCAAGAAGCAAGTCACATGGCCACCCTAGGGGCAAGAAGTAGAAGTAAAATGTTTCTTTTGTTGAGTTTTTATTCCTTTGCTGGATATACTGCGGCTCTCCCTGCTCAAAATCCTCATTCTGGAGGTGCCTGATTTGGGGGGTGACTGATTCAGAAGAGCATGTGACTCTTGATCTCAGGGTTGTGAGTTCGAGCCCCCCATTGGATGTAGACATACATCACTTAAAAATACAATCTTTAAAAAAAAATCCTGATTCTGGTACAAAAGAAGAATGGGAAAATGGAAAATTGGGGATCCAACCAGCAGGCTCTATCTACTTCAGACAACTGAGATATTTCTGTTTACTGATGGTTATCAGCTTGAGAAAAACCACCATTTGCTTCGGCTTGCAGCCTCACCTGCCAATGATCACAAGCAGTTCACAAGCTGGATCCACCATTCACAGACCTGATCGTGTACTGAAATACTTTGAGAAGACAGCTTATAAGTTATAATTAGTCCAAAAAAAAACTTTCAAAGACAATCAAGCAGTCAGGACTATTATTTGGATTGTTCCCGCTCTCTTTCCCTTCCTAATTATAATTATCCATATGGAGGTATTTGAGAAATTAGCATGGACAGCCCTACTACCACATTAAATATCTTTCTCGAGTATTTCCTTAGTTTCAATAGTCCAAGAGTACTGCTTGGTGAGAAACGAATCAAGTTTGATTTCTGTTATGAAACAACTGCTCCTTCACTCTGCTCAAGTTTCAAGGTGCCTTCTAAAAGAGAACTAAGTTGGTTCCTGACTGCACACACCACAGGGCACCACATGGAGGCCCAACGTAATTCACTAACACACCTTGTTTCGTCCCCACAGTGTTTTAATCGGCGCAGTCATTAACATTTAAGAACCAGAACTATGACTCAGATTTCTTGGTGTCTACCTTTACTTGAATGGTCATAAAGTATGGCAACCGTGGCTTGCTTTTGTGCGTAACAGCTATCAACTGTGGCTAGTCGTGGCTCACAACTTTCCACTTGACGCAGCTCTAGCCTGACCCACCAGCTCACTTAGGGTATCTGCCCGGCTCACGACTTTCCACTTCATGCAGCTCCAGCCTGACCCACCAGCTCACTTAGGATTATCTGCCTGGCCTCTGCTTATGGATGTCTAGATTTATGAACCTCCACATATTCCCACGTTCAAAACTGTAAGAGAGAAATACTTTTAATTGTTGTGATTATTTGCAGAATTTACATGAATCTATTAATGAAGGGCTTCCCTATGAAAGATGAACAGTGGCATAAAAAATAGTTCATACTCTGAAAAGATCATAAAATCTAAGTGTTCAAACATAACACAAAAACTTCAAAGAAGCAGGTGTAGTAAGTATAAAGATGCATACATTTAGTGGGACAGACAGTAAGCAACGAGTGATAATTCCATGGTGGCTAGGGATGAATACATTTCTTTTGTAATAAGAAAAAAAGTAACAAAAAAACGCATGCCCCAAGAGAGATCATATTTCCTCACTCAATCTTACACAGCATCTGTCTTTCCTCTTGGCCAAATTCTGAAGCATTCTATTATCTTAGCAGACTGGACCCTCTTCAACATGCCAGGAGGGCAGATTTTCCAATAGAAGCTACAGGAGAAGGCCTGGGCACATAAGGCCACAGTAGGGGTCAAAAGAAAATTGTCCAATTCTACTTTGGGAACTACTGTGAGCCAGCATCTTCTCGGCTGCCAAAATGTTACCCTTTTCTTTAGAGAAATTCATGCAGGAGAGAGGTAATATGTTTCTCTAAATTTCTTTTGTCATTACAAAAAAGTAATGACATATATTTTTTTAAGTTGTCATAATGATAGTTAACAATGATTGAGCACTTTCAATGTGCCAGGTAGTAGGCTAAGAACATCATGAATACTATCTCATTCACTTAAATTTTCATTAAAGACCCCAACACAGAAATGAGAAATAAAACAACTAAGGCAAAATAACTTGTGCTAAAAGTTTTTAACACCTTCAACAGGACACCTAGGAAATGGAGTCCTACTGGACTTTACGTATGTGTGACAAGAGTATCTGCTTTACCACGGTCTAATAATTACAGCAATAAATACCACTTGTAAAATACAGTGAGGGTTATGAAGTATCTTATATACATTAATTCATTTGATCCTAAAAATCCTGAGAAAGGTATAACATAGTAATAAATATGTGAGGTATTCTTTCTCTTCTCCATAGGAAAAAAAGACTGAGCAACGGTTGAATGTGTACCATTTGCAAGGCACTATGACACAAAGGCAGATAGTATATGAGAAGAGTAAGGCACAATCCCAAATGGCTATCATCAAAAAGTTAAGAAATAACAAGTGCTAGTGACAATGTGGAGAAAGGGAAGCCTCGCACACTGTTAGTGGGAATGTAAATTGGTACAGCTCCTATGGAAAACCGTAGCGAGCTTCCTCAAAAAGTTAAAAACAGAAATACTGTATGATCCAACAACTCCACTTCCAGGTATATATCCGAAGAAAATGAAAAACACTAATTCAAAAGGGTGTTAGCACCCTCATGTTCATTAGAACATTATTACTATAGCCAAGACATGGAAGTGACTAAACATATAAATCATCAACATATAAATGGGTAGAACAAGATGTGGACATATTTACACAATGGGAGACTTACTATTCAGCCACAAAAAAGAAAGAATTCCTTCCATTTGCAACATGGATGGGCCTTGAAGGCAATATGCTAAGTGAAGTGAGTCAGAGAAAGACAAACCTATATGATCTCACTATATGTGCAGTCTGAAACAAAACAAAACAAAAAACTCATAAAGAGATCAGATTTGCGGTTATCAGGGGCAGTGGTGGAGGGTGAGGGAATTGGACCAAGGTGGCCAAAAAGTACACCCGTCCAGTTATAAGTAAGTACTGGGGATATAATGTACAATGTGGTTACTATACTTACCGCGGCTGTATGGTATGCATGAAAGTTGCTGAGAGAGTAGATTTTAAAAGTTCTCATCACAAAGAAATAAACATTCTTTTGGTAACTATAAGAAGTGATGGATGTTAACTACACGGACTGCGATAATCATTTTGCAATACACGTAAGTCAAGTCATTATGCTGAATACCTTAAACTTAGTACTGTACATCAGTAATGGTTCAATAAAAATGAACTTTTAAAAAAGGCCCCTCTAGTTGTGATACCTTTGGTTGAAGGTAACTCACTTATTACATTAACTTCAAAATCTGACCACGGGCTTTAAAAAAAAAAGACACAGCCCTGATTTGATATAGATCATCACTAATGCAAGAATGAAACGCTCCCAATATTTCCTGGGTGAATTAAATCAATGCTATAACAAAAAAATACAACTGAAATTGCAAAGGTATCATGGAGGACTGAGTGAATTCAAAGACAAAAAGGAAACCTTGAGAGAAGTCAGGGGCAGGGTTTTTTACAGGCAGGGATGGGAGCACAGCACACTTCTAAGCTTAGAGAACAATACAGTGAGCCATGACACACACGTGAGTGAAAAATCAAGGGCGTGTTTGAGAAATGGTTCTGTGTAGCTAGAACGAGTGAGTAAGGGTACAAGGTGTGCAGAAAACAGAAAAGTAGGTCAGGCAGAGGCACTGGAGAGCGAATGATGTTTGCAGGGGACACCAGCCTGATCCAAACTGTATTCAAGGGTGACACCCAAGTCACCAGTATAGTGGATGGACGAGATTACCAGCGAGTAACCTGGACTCTGGGGCCACACAGAGCTACCCTAGCTTGTTAATTTTTAAAGTCTGTGATCTAATTTAAGGATGAAAAATAGTAAGCCACTTATATGTTATCATTCTCAAACATACACAGCCACGAACTTGCTACTGACTAAAAAAACACTTAACAGTTTTCTCATTGATATTGTTCAATTGTAGAAAGCAATTCATTGAACTTGGAAGAAACCATGTATTTTCCCTAGAGACTTACTAAAGCTGTGTTTTTCTTTTTGAATGACAGAACCAAAACTTCTACCAATAAATTTTTCATCTAGATTTCCCTCAATTAGTCTTCATGAACAAGTATACATACTGCCCAATCTAGATTATCCTAAGGAAAGAGACAGGCCAGTCATGAAATTACTGCAACAGTTTTGGTTTGATTGGACTAGCATCTCAGCAGATAAAATCGCACCTAACCTTCATCTGCCATGCAGGAGGCACATGAGGTGTTATCTCACACAATCCCATGAGGTTCTACAAAAATCTTGATTTTTATGGACAAGAGAACATAGACTCTTAGAGAGGTTATAGAGCTTGCCCAAAGTCACAGAGCTATCAAAGAGAGGATTCAGAATTTGACCCCCCAGATGTGTCCATTTCAAAGCTCTTTTTCTTTACCATGATAGGAGAGCATCACCCAACTAGGGTGATGGCAGTGGGTGGAGATACATTAACACAGGCAGGACCGACTTGTCTTGATGCCAAAATGAGTGTAAATGTTTAAGAGGAAGTCACTCTATTTGCCATGCCAAGGGAATAGGACATGAGGCCATTAAAGGATTTTAGGCAAAAGTATGATGTGATAAGATTAGTGAAAACTGGAAATTACGGGACAGTCTACTTCAGACAATGATGTACACCTGGCCAAAGGCAGAGGCAATTTGGCACTTTTTTTCCCCTGAAACAAAAACTGCCAACACTATCGCTCTGTCAGGGTTTCTCGACCTCAGCACTATTGATATCTGGGGCCAAATAATTCTTTGTTGTGGGGCCGGGGGGGCTGTCATGTGCACTGTAGCAGCATCTCTGACTACTACCCATTAGATGCCTGTATCACCCCTGCCCCCTGCAGCTGTGACAACCAAAACTGTCTCCAAAAAATCACCCCAGGTAGAAAGCCACTGCCTGAAAAATGTCCATACTAAGTGTAAAATGCTTGAACAAAAACTAAACAGAGAAATACTTATAAATGAAAAAAAACAAGAAAGAAACAAATTACAACCATACTAAATATTGGGATGCCACTCCATGGACCCTGTTTGCTGATGCTTGTGAAAAATGGAGTGAAGTTCAGCCTTGAGAGGAGCATTTGACGGTCAGGGTGACATGAGCATCTCAGATGAGTGCCTCTGACAAATCACGGAGCACTCGATCTATTTTTGTCTCTGAGGCTGCATGAAGTTCTAATCTGCTTAGATCTGATTGGATGGCCCTTTGATTGCTCTATTCATCTGTTCATCTAAACTCTCTTTCATGCAGGGTTTTCTGACTACACTCATAACCCAGCAATCATCCCAGCTATATCAAGCGGGATAATGTGGCTTTGCTTTAAGCTGAGATACTCCACGAAGCATAAACAGGAGATTTAAATTCAGCTGAGGTTTCTGAAAGTTAAGAACGCAGCAGGAGTTATCATTTAGGCAACAAACATCACAAGGTCCTGGTTTAGCTTTTCCTCCAGTTGCGAACATACTTTCCCATTTCCTTAGATCCTTTTCATTAAGTTAGACCTTTCATGCCAAGCTTCCCCTGGACTCATCCTGGGCTTCTGTGTGGGATGGCGTTTGGTGGCTGACAGACGGAATACTTTAACGCACCTCCTCTAGCCACAGCACCCCCAGGAATTAGGCCCCTGTGAAGTCTCCCGGTAGCACCATGCTATGCACTGCTAAGAATTAACTTGTTTCCAGAAGGAGGGCATATCCTCCTATCATAACCACTGGAGGAGAAATCATCATACTACTCAGAGTTTTTGCTACTTCCAGACAAAAGCCACCCTGAGATATGCCACTTCACCCATGCTCACTCAAGAACTGCAAATGATCCTATCAGTACCCCAGTCACTCTCACACCCTCACAGAGACACCTCAGCTGGCTACCACCCCCACACAGGCATGGAGTGATGGCAGAAGCATATGAGGAAGTCAGTTGACTTCTTGACCCTACCCAATCATTTGGTGGCTGTCACAGGGATACCAAATGTGAAGCAGAAGTTTGTCAGAGATGAGCTGGGCTCAGAAAGAAGTTCTGAGGGCACAGAGAGCCTAAAGAGCCTCCAGGGATCCATCCATCTTCCTGAGGAGCCTTGTGATCTGCACTTTAGAATCAGGTGCGCCATCTTGAGAAACCATCCCACATTCCAAGCAAAATTAGTTTAATGTTCTCACGTAAAAAAAGTCCCAAGCCAGGTGGAGGATCATTATATGAGCATACACCGTGGAACTAAAAAGGTTTGCATGCTGCTGGAAGGAATTTATGGGGAAATTTATTACAGATCCACTTCTTATGTAAATCGTGTCACCATATGATGATGAGCTCAGTGAGAGTTGCAAGGGCAAGAAAGGTTATTTGGGCCAAATATCATTAGGGTTTTGCCTTTGAGAAATAAGATATTCTTCATCCAGATAGGCTTATGAATCCCAAGAAGAGTAAGGAGGGCAAAAGAAAAAAGAAAAAAGAAAAAACCTTCTGTAAGGGTAGGGAGGGTAATTCCTTTGCCTTTCTGAGCAGTCCCTGTATTTCTAAGTTCTTCCTTAAAAAGGAGGCAAAACTGGAAAAGAGGATAAATAAAGGGAACTGGAAAATGACACAGGTTGGCAAACACAGCAGAGCTGAGAAGTAACCAAGAATTGTGAGTTCTTGGAGACTGGGAGCCCTTTTATACCTCATAGACCCTGAGCCAGGGACATGTGTGGTAAAAGGTCAGCACAGCAAAATGCCAGAGCACGCACTGGGAAGATAAACAGGTCCAGAGTCGCATTCTAGCCCTCTCATTTCTCATTTGCACTTCTAATAATAGAAAGCAACAAAAAATAACAACATCCAGATCGGTGATTCCTGTACTCCATGCCTCCACTAACACCCATATCACCCAAACGAGGAGCCACTGAATTCACCACAAGATGCTAGATGGCGCACTCTAAACACACCCGTGCAATTCTCCTCCTTAAATTCCATTCCAACCACAGTGGCCTCTGTATTATTCCTGGAACATACAGAGTACACTCTTCGCCCCTTGCACTGGCTGACCCCTCTCTCTGAAATGCTCGCTCCCAGATCCTCAAATTTTCCTCTCTTTGCTCACATGTCAGCTTATCAGTGGAGGCGAGCCTATCTAAAATGCAAAGGCCCTCCACTCACCCCTCTTTGCTGTGCCCCTAGATTTCCTATTCTCCTTGCCCTCTTTCATTTTTCTCTGTAGTACTTATTACCAACTAAAATAACATATAGTCATTTATCATATATTGTCTCATCGTACACAAAGATGTATACTCCATAAGGACAGAATTTTTACCAATTATTTTCACTGCCAAACTCCTAGAACCTAAAACAATGCCTGGCAAAAGGCAATGCCTATGTGAATGGATGCAAGTGACCACCTACTTCGTGCCAGGCACTTTCCATAGGCAAGTTTCTCTGAATTTCACTGCCAAGTACATACGAACAATGAATCAATTACACTCAGGTCTTTACTTAGGGCAATCCAATCCTTAATAAATTTACATTTCTTTAAACTCAGCTAATTAGAGCCTTCTAATAATACACAGTGTCTAAATCAGGTAACAGAAAATAAACTTCTGGCAATTGTCTATTTTCAGGAATTCTCTCCCTGTTATCACAAATTTCCCCAAAGCTTAGTGGCTTGTAACAACAATCGTGTTATTTTATTTCTCACTTTCGTGGGTGAAAAATTCCAGCAGGTCTCTGCTGGGTGATTCTTCTGTTCCATGTGGCCTCAATGGAAGTTCCTCAGTGATATTCAGAGGTGAGATGGGCTTGTTTGGAGAGCAGTTCGGCTTCACTCACACATCTGATGGGGAGGCCTGGTGGGGAGGGCTGGGAAGGACTGCCTACCAAAGTGTCTCTGCATGGATGCTTTGTCTTCAAGGTTAGTAAATCGGACCAGAAAGCAATTCAAAAAAGGAATCCCTAAACATTGTGAGCAATGGCAGTATTCCTGAAATGGCATCTGGCTCCCAACAAAGAGAACATCTTCATGTCCCAGTTTAATAGGCCTCTTGAAGCAGTCATCTCATAACTTGATTTCATACTTCACAGACTTAATATTCAGTCCTTTATTTTTTTAGCTATTTTTTTAAAGATTTTATTTATTTATTTATTTAAGAGAGAGAGAGAGAGAGAGAGAGAGAGAGAGACCACATGAGCAGGTATAGCGGGAGACATAGAAGCAGGCTTCCCGCTGAGCACGGATCCCAATGGGGGGGTCTCAATCCCAGGACCCTGGGATCATGACCCGAGCCGAAGGCAGACACTTAACAACTGAGCCACCCAGGCACCCCAATACTCAGTCCTTTAAAATAACTGACATGGAGAAGAAAAAATAGTCTCTAGGCATAAATATAATGAGAACTTCATTTTCTGGACTGGGGGTCAAACTCAGTTGGAGATACCTTTAAACTTAGCCACTATGTAAGCCAATGCACTAACGTTTCATAACCCCCAAACAACAACATGATGAAAAAGAAAAAGAAAAAATAGTAAATGCCCATCTGGGCTGTTTTCTACATTTTAAAGGTGGGCATTTTGTTTTACCTCAGGTTGAAGTGAAAAATGGCTATGACAGGTTTTTGTCTTTTTTTTTAATTAATTTACTTACTTGAGAGAGAGAGAGAGAGAGAGAGAGAGAGAGAGAGAGCAAGGGGAAGGTCAGAGGGAAAGAATCTCCAAGCAGACTCCACACTGAGCCCAGAGCCAGACACAGGGGTCAACGTGCGGCTCAATCTCACGACCCTGAGATCATGACCTGAGTCGGACGCTCAGCTGACTGAGCCATCCAGGCACCTCTGGATATGACAGTTTCTTAAGAAAACATAAGGATTATTTTCAAGAATAGACCTACCACCTTATCTCTCACACCTTCCCTTGCAATCATCTAAATAATGATTTGAGAAGAAACAGGGAAACAAAACTCCCTGCATCTGTTTTATTTAAAAAACAAAATCCTCACCCACAATTTCACCTTTAAGTGCTCTCAGAAACGCCTATCAGAACCTTCCCCCAACAGAAAGTCTTCTGTCCTTTGAGGAGCACCTAGACGTGCTCGTTCATTCGCTCAGACACAATAAAGAATGATACTGCTGCGCAAGACAGGATACAAGGCCGAATCCAACAACATGACTGAGTTCCCATTTCCGTGGGCAGGCAGGTCTGCAGGAGCTCTGGGGGGAGCCCGGGAGGCTGCCAGTCCGCTGGCAGGGGCGGAGCTGACCCAGGACGGCTTGGTGCCTGCAGTCCATCCACCTGGTTCACTCCCTCCTCTGTGTCTGTGAGCAGCATAACCTTCTTAGCCTTCGCTTTCCTCCTCCAGGTCCTCACATATGGATTGAGTTGTTTTTTTTTTCTTTTTTAAGATTTATTTATTTGAAAGGGGGAGGAGGGGTAGAGGGAGAGATTCTTCAAGCAGAACATCCCCTCCCCGCCCCACCCACTAAGCACGGAGCCTGACTCAGGGCTTGATATCGCGACCCATGAAATCATGACCTGAGCAGAAACCAAGAGTCAGAGGCTCAACCAACTGCACCACCCAGGCGCCCCTGGACTGAGATTTTTGGTGAAATATGCATCCTTGTCAAAAGGTTTATATATTTTCCCAAGTTTGAAAAGGAATTTTTCAGCTTCCTCCATTTGACGTAAAAGCATAGGTCACTGTGGAATTTGTTTTATCTGTGAACGCTGTGTCTTAGCAGCAATATTTACAATAATGACAAATAAAATTAAATGAGCAATTTCTAGGTGTTAGAAGTCTTTTAAAAGTCTTAAATGTACTAATTCATTTAATCCCTATGGTAACTCTAAAATATAAGTCCCATTACTATCTCCATTTTTCAGTGAGAAAATTGGGGTTAAGAGACCTGGGAAATCTACTTAAGATCACTCAGATAATAATGGTGAAGCTGGTAGTTGGGTCCAGACACTCTGGTCCAGAGCTACCATTCTTGATACTATGCTGCACTACATCCATAAAAACACCAGCCTTTAAAGCATGATTTTGTTTTAATCTGAGATGATAAATTATGAATTTGATAATGAGCCTGCACACAGATCATACCATGCCATGAATTGCAAACTCCCTTACCACTCTCATTTCCAGGAATCCCCAGCACCTGTGAGGATGTCTGGTCCACCTGCCTGGGTATACCGCCTAAATTCCTGGTTCTACCCTTGACCCTATCACTCAATTCCACACTTCTCTCTCCACCTAAAAATTCAATATAAACTTCAAGAATTAAAGGATCTTTCTCTTTTCTGTTCACTGATATACCTGAATCACCAAGAATAGTACTTGACACATGGCAAGCACTCAGTAGGTAGCTGTTAAATGAATACATGGACATCTAAAAGGCATCATAAATATAACAAGCCCAAAATAAAGCTTTTCACTTTTCTCCCCTAAAAATGTGTTCTCCACAATCCTTGACCCAGCTTCCCAAATGCTAGGCCCAAACCCTCAGAACCATTCCTATGTGCTCTCTGTGTCACCCCCACAGCCAATCCACCAGCAAAAAGTGTTTTCTCCATTTTCAAAATGTATCCCCAATCTTCCCACTTCTCTCCATCTCCCCAACTAACCCCAGGTCCAGGCCCAAGTCAACCACCTCTCACTTCCTCATGGGCCCCCTGCTTCCATTCTCTCCCAGGCCTGCTCCTAAAATCCAGGCCTGCTTCTTAAAATCCATTGCTCAGACATCTCTTCCTGCTTAAATGGCTGGTCATTACACTTTGAACCAAATCCAAACTCCTTGCTTGCTTTGCAAAGGCCCTGTGTGATCTGGCTTCTCCCACCTCCCTCAACTTCCTCACAGTGCTCCTTACGCACTGGCCACTCTCTCCTTCCTCCTACTGTTTGCACACACGAGGTCACTCCTACTGCCACACTGCACAGGGGGCAGTGTAGTGCAAAAGGTGCTATGTTTATGCATGTGTTCCCATGCGTGCGTAAGAGACAAAGTGTGTGTGTGTGTGTACACACGTTAATTCTAATTTATACTCTAGAGGCAGTTAGCATTTGAAGTTCCTATATCAGATCTCAATATCCCAAGAGTAGTTACGTATAAAATATAAGACAACTTCATCAAGAGTCAGTACCTTAAGTGTTGGTTACTTAGCACTTAAAATACTGTTATCCAAAAGCCAAATGAATTACCAGGAGAGATATTGTGCTTTTATTGTAACAGTCTTGAGTCTGCCCAGAAGCAGACCCTGAGATGATAATTCAAGTGCAAGTAATTTAGCCGGGAGGTGAAGGGGACAGGCAGGCAGGAGTATAGGACTTAAGGAAAGGAAAACAACGGATGAAGAGTACATGATCAAGCCAGCTACCACTGTGAACTCCTGCACAAGAATGCAGAGACTGACGGAAGAAACTGGGCAGAGCGTGCTATAATGGACCCTTAGGTCACAGGGCTACGGACAAGTCAGCGACCATATCTGTGTCTGCAATACCCCACCTGCCTGAACATGAGTAAAGACTCATGACCCCAACTTACTTCTATCTTCCTTGGTGACCAATGCATAGCAAAAGAATCTGCTGGATGTTTCTCATTTGCTGACATGGGGCATAAGCCAGTCTGAAACACCCTCCTTAAGGTTTTTGCATTTGCTGTTCCCTCAGTCTGGAATGTGCGCAGGCCATTCTTAAAAAGATGATCCAGGAAAAACTTGGTAACAGAAAGCTCTAAGCAGGTTATTACTGACTTCCTTTCCCCTAGGCCTTTGGACAATAACTCTCTGGAAGTTCCTCCAATGCAAAAGCACACCCAAGGCAAGCCCAGAGCCTTCCCACCCTAAGCAGCCGTGCAAAAGGGGAATTTTCCAAAGGCCTTCTAAAGGAGGAGAAACTTTGCTGCCCCACCCAAAGCTTCCACTTCCAGTGGAGGATAGGAGACAGGGTAGGTTATTACTCTTTAATACTTGTCAGGTGCTCATCCTGCTTAGGGTAGGATCAAAGAGAACAGGTGTGAATGCCCATCATTCGTGAGTGGCTGCTATTAAGCATTATCAGCTATCTCTTGCTACTTTAATTCCACATAACAACCACATAGCCTCAGTGACATAAAACAGTATGTTTATTACTTGTGCATCTAAGGTCAGATGGGGGTCAGCTGGCTATTGGCTGGGCAACTGGGGATCCCTGCTGCATATGTCTCTCTTCCTTCCAGAGGCTTCTCTAGGCAATTTCCACGGCAATGGCTAAGCAGCAAGAGTGTGCAATCTCCATCTACAACAACTTTTTAAACCTTTGTTTCCATTTTATTTGCTAACATTTCCTGGGCCCAGAGCAGCAGTTTGCTGGAGCTTGCTCCTCCAGCTTCCTAAGAGCCAACTGTTCGACACAGGATTCCCCTGCTACCCCAAAGTAGGTTCTTAGGAAATCTTTCAAAGCCAAAATGGTGTAAAGCAAAGAAGCAATTACCCATTGTTATGAAAAAAAGTTCAGCATTTCCAGACCCAAAAATAACTTCTCTTAGGATTTTCTGATACCTTAAGACACATCTTGCTAATGGATGCACAAAACAAAGGGAGGTAAAGCACACATTCCCACAGACACAGGGCAAAGCCATGATGGCTTGAGGCTGAGATGCTGAGTGGAGTTCCTGAGGAGGCAGCCTGGTGGGGCCACTCCTGCTCCTCAGGATGCTTACTGCTCTCTAATGGCCCAGCTCGCTTCAAAACAAATGCCAAACGCTAATTTTTGCTTTTCTCCTCTTTTCTTAAAAGTTAAAATCCCCTTCACATTGACCTCAGTTAGTGAAACCGGGTACTGATGTAGGTCTTTCCTAAAAGTGAAATAGCAGAATGTGAACTTTTGAAAAGCAGGGGATACCTATATTCAAAAATGTCCTTGAGTCAGCTACAATTGCACTGGTAGGTAGAAACTTTTTTTCAAAAAAATCAGGAAACACTACAAAACAGGCTTTTTTTTTTTTTTTTTTTTTTTTTCTTCCCAGAGAGCTGGTACACATGGCTGAGCCATATGGCTGAGGGGGGAGTGAAGGGGCAATCCAGGCCAGCCCGCCCAGAGGGAAGGGCTCTGTAAAGTTACAAGGACAAGGGAATGGACTTGGGAAGTGGTCAGGAAGGAAACGAGGGCCCATGTTGGCGTTTATCACAGGTACTCAACAATGCCAGAAGAACTGAGTTTTTTCCAGGCTCTACTAAGTGTGGGGCCAGTCAAATCACTTTTTATTGTTACTTTTTTTTTTTTTTTTTTGTTAGTCAGGTCACTTAAGTCTCATGTTGTTTCATTTTGGCAACCTTGCTTCTTCTCATAAAGAATCATATGGTCTTGGATGTTAAAAGAGCACTTTAAATCTTTCCAAGGACTGTGGCTAATAAAAAGCAGGGACCTGTTTCTTCATGCCTGTGAGCTCCAAGAGCTCAAGGGTTGGGATCTCAACCACTGAAGAGATGGAAAAATATCTGGGAAAAATGAGAGGTGGAATTCATCCAAAATCCAACAAGTAAGAGTTGGGAGGAGGTCTCACAAGTTCAAGCCCATGACCACATCCTTCAGACAATCAAGCTTCTGAGCAGGCCCAAGGGGGCGATACAGTAAACACGGAAAAGTCAGGTGAATTTCCCCATCACTGTCCCTGAAGCATGCCTCCCTTCCTCATTTGCCAGGTGAAACTGACCTACAATATATCAGCTAAAGTATTAAACTGCTTCTCTTACAACTTAATATGGTCTATTATGTATTAAATAGGAAGTTATGTTAAAACTATCCTACCCTGTGCTGCCCCTGGATTAGCTGGGTGAGAAAACACAGAGCGTTAAGGAAGACACAAAAAGTGTCATGACCCAATGCAATGGGGAACTGCTTTCACCTTGACGAGACACGCACTTCCAAAAAGAGCTTTCCAACAGTGTATGCTGGTCTTAGTTGGAGCTGCTATAACAAAAATACCCCATCCTAGATGGCCTAAACAACAGAAATTTCTTTCTCACAGTTCTGGAAGCTGGAAGCCTAGGATCAGGTAGGTTGCCAGCATGGTGCGGCATAGCTGCATTCCGGTAAGGGCCCTCTTCCTGCTTTACATGTGACCTTCTTCTCCTTCTGTCTTCACGCATCAGAGAGAGAGACAGGCAGGTAGGCAGTCAGGCAGAGAGAAGGAGAGAAGGAAGCTAGCTCTCTGGCCTCTTATTTTAAAGGCACTCATTTCATCATGAAGGTTCCACCCCATGACCTAATCACCTCCCAAAGGCCCCACCTCCAAATACTATCCCACTGGTGATTAGGGTTTCAACACATCAAGGTTGGGGGACACATTCAGTCCATAAAAATACCACATCCTCATCTTAAACAGTCACAGTCAGTATTAGCACGTGGAAACCACTGAGAAGTCTTCCATAAGGGAAACCATTTTACCTTCCACAGCCCAGTTTTTCCCCCATATCTGACCAGAGAACCTTGGAATACACACTGCCATCACATAGGACACCACTGACTTAGAGGACATGGTTTGAGACTCTCCTAGCCTCAGTAAGATGCTAGAGAATGGGTTCCAGGGACCCAGAGGACCACTGAAGAGCAAAGGGTACAACAAAGAGTATGTCTCCAGGAATGTTCCATAGAAACCAACCAGGCTCCTTGCCTCCAGTCCAGAGGGGCTAGAAAAATCATCTCCAAGTCTCAAGTCTCAGGAGTGTTCAACAACAAAAATTAACTTTTCAATCACACTCATGTCCTTTATGAGTCAAAACAAGAGCTCTGCACAACGCGGTCACTCAGAGACCCAGGGTAACGAGCAGACACCATCTTCAAACCAGCCCATCACCAAACAGGAAAAAAAAAAAAAAAGGAACATACTAAAGCACACACTGGCCCTTAAAGACACACATGGCCTCCACTCACATGTCATCAGCTGGAACAGCCACAGAGCCACCTCTAACTTCAAATGGTGAAGAAGTGAAGGGCAATCCTACCGTATTCGTTTCCTGAGGCTGCTGTAACAAATTACCACAAACATGGCGGCTGGAACAACACAGACTTCTTCTCTTACGGTTCTGGAGGCCAGAAGTACAAAACACTATCACCAGACTGAAACCAAGGCACCGGCAGCACCACATTGCCTGAGGAGGCTCTAGCTTCTTGCCTCTTTCCTGCTCCTGGTGGCTCTTCCTTGGCTTGGGCCCACCTTACTCTGGGCTTCCAGGCCAGCATCTTCAGCATCTTCACATCTCTCTCCATCTCAGTCTTCACATGGCTTCTCCTCTACCCATGTCAAATCTCCCTGGGCCGCTCTCTTACAAGCACACATGTGACTACATGGGGACCCACCAGGATAATCCCCCCGTATCAAGGTCCTTCATTTCATCACATAGGCAAAGATCCTTTCTTCAAATAAGGTAACATTTACAGGCTCTAGGAATTAGGACCCGGTATCCTGGGGAGTCATTAGGCAGTCCAAGGAAAGAGAACTAGAACACTGGATTTATGAAGAGCTCTAATGCCTATCATACCCTCTTTTAGTCTTCCCTCCCACTAGACCTCCTAAGCTCACAGGGTTCTAAGCACTTTGCTCATCTATAGCTAGGCATTCATTCCATTTCAGACAGAGCCAGAAATGTACATTCAGAGAGGACCTCAAAGACCCACTTGTCCAGCCCTCTCCTTTTACAACCAAATAAACCGGGGCTCAGAAAACATCACATGTCCAGAGTCACACGTGGAGTTTGAGAAGAAAGTAGAACAGAGGTCAGCAGACTTGTAGTGAGCCAGCAAACACTAAACCATACTCTGTCAGCTGTCTGGTTGGCCACTTGGTGGGTAACCTGATTTTTGCCCTCTGATACATTCCTGCCATGGCAACAGCCTCCCCAACCTACATCACTCTGTCACCTAGCCACTTTCTTAGGAATTATCACCATCTGACATTTTATATGTATTTATATATTTATTAGTTTATTGTTTGTTTCTGTCCACCAGAACATAAACTCCACTTCAGCAAGAGCTTGGTATTGCTTACCGCTCTACCTCCAGGGTCTGTATCAGTGCCTGGCACATGATTGGCATTCACTCTTTGTCCAGGTGAATGAATAAGTGAATCTGGTGAACTTCTCAAATGGTTTATGTAAAAATCCTGCCATCATGTTAATTTTGTGAATGCCTGTTAATGTCATCTGGAGTCTAACAATGGATAATGTTTTCTACTTACTGTGAATATGGTTGCAGTTTTTAAGCCTTTGTATTTATTCTGGTATTTTGTATTTTAATATTTTTTAAATATTTCATTTATTTTTGAGACAGAGAAAGCGAGAGAGAGCACAAGCCAGGAGGACTGGAAGAAGCAGGCTCCCTGCTGAGCAGGGAGCCCAATGTAGGGCTCGATCCCAGGACCCTGGAATCATGACCTGAGCCAAAGGCAGATGTTTAACTGACTGAGCCACCCAGGAGCCCCTATATTTTAATATTTATTATTTGCCAACTATGTAAGACAGTGGTCTTTCTCCCTGGGAAAGACACACAGGAAACCAGTTCAGGGCTCCGACTAGAGGAGAGGAAAGATCTGGATTATGTATAGATCTAGGCATGGTGTGGCATGAGCCTAGTAGCAATCTACCTCTCCAAGCTATCCAGAAGTTTATGAATGATCAGAAAACCTGCTATAGACCGAATTGTGTCCATAATATAACTAATTTGAGCTTCGGGGATTCAGATATTTATCTCAAAGAGCCACTGCAGTGCATAACCATATGAATTCTAGGAGGCTGGAGGAGGGTATGTTTCTGGAACATGGGGACTGTTGTAATGACAACAAAGGCTCTTCCAGAGACACAGCAATTCAGAAGACATCAAATGCTATGTGAACAATCAGAAGTAAAATTAAGAGGAAAGGACTGTGACAGATAATTTTATGTCATCTTGACTAGACACTGGGAGCCTTAATTAAACATTAAACCCACTGGAATCACCTGGGGAACTTTAAGAATTATTAATACCACTAATACTAATACTACTCAGAGCTTCTGATTTAATTGGCTTATGCATAGCCTGGGCATCAAGATTATTCAAAGGTCCCTAGGGGCAGCCAAGACTGAGAACCACTGATGGACAAGAAGAGTTACTGTCATCAGAGCAGAATATCTAATCTCTTTATAATCAAAACCTTATTCAGTCATAATCTGAAACCCTTTTCCTAATCTGCCATGTTTAAAGACAGACTCCAGAAACGTTTGGGTGGTATTTATTGTTCTTATTAAATAGAATGTAATGAAATCTTGGAACAACTAGAATAAAATAATTAGGAAAACCTTGAAAACCCAATGGCATTTCGGTATTCGCACTGTTTACTCAATCATCACCAATCAATACCATTATCACTAGTACCCGGCACACTGCCCTAACCCTATAACCAGGCATTACGTTATGAAGTACTTGAAAGAAGGCAGAGATGGGTCACTGATAAGTGTTGTCCTCACCGCTCTGCGACAGCTCAGGCTGGTGGCAACGTTTACTGGAAGAGTCCTCCATTGTTCCAAATGACACACATCTGCCTGCAGCCAGTTACAATTTACAAAATGGTGGAGCTTTCACCTGCTTTCTTGGCACTCATTTTACCGTTCCTTCATCTTCCATTGCAATTTTATTAAAATGACCACCTTGACTATGAATGTAGAGTAGGGAAAAGCACCCAGACCTTGTATTGTTAAACAACTGGATGACTCATTAGCCGTGTGATTTCCGGCAAGTTACTCAGCCTCTCTGAGCCTCATTTTCCTCATTTGTAACACTGGACCAACAATATCAACGGTCCAGGCATGCTGTGATGATAAAATGAGATCTGGCAGCTAGGGTACTAGGGCAGGGCCTGCCACACACTAGGTATTCAAGTGCCTGGCTCCAGGTGAGCACTACAGAAGTATTAGCTGTTATGGTTATTCTGCCCCTGTTGGCATTATTCTACAGGGTACAAATGGGAACACTACCACAGATAAATCTTGTCTGCCTAACAAAAGAAGAAGATTAAGAAGTCTTTTTCTCTTCCCTCCTAGCCAATCTCAAGTTTATCTGGGAGAAAAGATTCAGGTCAGTGATCTGCATGAGGGTTATAAAGTGCTGAAATTAGCAGCTACTGACTTTGTCAGCTCTGGGTCTTTGCATCATCTAAAGCTTTTCTCGTGTAGATGCTCAGAGCCAGAAAGGATCTTGAAGATCATGAAGCCCAGTATATCTTAATAAGAAAGAAACAGGTCCTAGAGTTTAGATGGTGCTCTGGACATGCTGGATACTATCTACTTATCAGGTCAGAATTAGCCACCACTCTGGAAGCATCAATAGGAAGATTTTATATTCATACAGCTCTACACAATTTATAAAACACTGAACTCTCACCACAACCTCTAAAGTTAGGCTTCTCAACCTTGGTGCTACTGACATTTGGTGCCAGATAATTCTTTGTTGTAGGGACTGCCACTAGATGCCAGGAGCACCCCCTCACCCCACCTCCCCCGCCTTCGCCCTCCAACAGACCAGTTGTCAAACCAAAAATATCTCCAGACATTGCCAAATGTCCCTGGGGTCAAAACTGACTTCCTGATGAGAACCACTGCTCTTGAGATAAGCCAAGAGGCACACAACTATGCTCAGAGAGGTTAAGCAACTCACCCAAGGTCACATAAGCTAGGAACTGGTTGAACTAAAGCAGAATGGGGGTTGGCACAAGGAGGTGAAAGACAAAAGCAAACAGAAAGTACACACATGGGCTATTTGTTGATTTTTCCATGTTCCCCTCTGCTGAGTGAAGGTGAGTTGCACTCTTTCTTATTCTCTCTTAGAGAAAAAAAAAAAAAGAAAACATATATATAAACAAGAACTTGAAAAGCCTGTGGAGGCCAACTGTTTCAAATATGCTCTGCATGAATTATCAATATTTTCATCAGAAGATACAGAAAGTGTGAGTTTACTGTAATTATTTTTAGATGAGGCCATTTGAAAGTACATAACCCACAGGGTATTTTGTATACATACTTGAGTTATTCTTGCCCCTCACATACATTGAAGTCCCATTCCTCCAGGGCACAGTTTTGACCCAGATCAGTGAGAGATGATTCTGTTTTAGCACTGGAGATATAAAAATTCTAGTACAAATGGACCATAATTTCCCTAAGAAGTGGTTACAAATGTTCAACTCAGCGGTTCAAATTAGAGTAGTTAGAAACTACTTCAACAACCAGTAGATTAAGGAACCAGTCATGCTATCATAGGTGTGGATAAGAATGTGAAGGCCGAGAGAAAATGGAAATAAGAGATCTGACTTTGTCAAGGTGAATGATGTTATCTTGAGTAAAAAGCTACTGTGATCTGCCCACTGGAGGTAGAAAGGTATTGGATTACTGGCAGAGCGGCTCTGGACATGACCCATACAGTGAAGACAGTTTTCCTCTGGTTCCCTCCACAAGGAGGCATTTGCATATGGTCATGGCCTTGTACTGTTGAGAAACCTCTGCTCCTTTGTTTCTCTAGTTCCCCAGCTAGGCCCTAGTACAGCAGTTTCTGAAGCAGCACAAAAGACAGCCAATAAGCAGGGAAGTAAAGCCCGCAGACACCTAAGTGAGCTTCCAGTTGGCAAAAGGCCAGAAATCAAATTAAGTCTACAACAGAGAAGAATAAGCAAACTTACAAAAATAGGCCCAAAGAGAAGGGTAAATGAAATATCCCATCTACCTTATGCCTGGGAAGGTTGGACATGATCTTAAGATTCAACCAACCAGAAAAAGTTAGACCTAATTCTTTGGCACAGCCACTAAGATATTTTTCAGCAATGTGCCCCTCTACAATGCATGGTTTTTCCCTGAGCCTCAGTGTCACCGTCTGTACATTGGGGATAACATGGCTATTGCAGGGATCAGTTGAGATCATGTACGTAAGCTGTTTAGGACACTGCCTGACACAGCGGAGTCATCCTGTAATCCTCTTCCTTCTTTTTCTAAACCCACACTGGAACTGGGAAAGTCAAAAGATGTCGTTTTGCTTTTAATGCCTCACATTTTCCTTTACTGTCATCTCAAGACTGTGAATTTGGCCCTGACGTCAGACCCTGAGAAAGGTCAATTCCCCCAGCAAGACCCTAACTGCAGCTGTGCTGCTATCTCAGGCAAGGGTAGAGGCTGTCCCCGCTGCAGTGGGGTGTCCGATCCAGAGCCTCGTGTCCAGCCTGGGCTCGCCACCCTGGAGGAGATACGTGCAGCTAAGAAATCAGATCAGATACAGGGGTGCTCAAAGCCAAAGTGGAAACATCAGGGGGTGAAATCACGGGAAGCTGGGGAAATGCCTGGGGCAGCCTTTACCTGTTGCCCAGAGAGGAAAATCCTCAGCCAACTCTCCCTGTTCCAGATAGTACCCTCCTGGCTGATATTTACCTATTTACACCTAAAGGCAGCTATAAATGCCATCAAGTCAGTAGCTTCATCATTTTCAGTAAGAAAAGTAAGATCAAGAGAGTTATGATTTGCCCCAAAGTCACAGTTAAAATATCTTTTTAAAATCAAAAAATTTTAAAAAAAGTTAAACAGCTTGGCCCCCAAAGCAGAGCTCCTTACTAACAGAACCTTCTCCATGAGCTGTGCTCTTCATGGGACCCTGATAAAGAACCACCTGTTTCTAAAAGTAAGGAGACAGCCAAGTACTTGCAGACACTGTGTCATCCTTCCACATCTCACCTTTTCACTCAGTAGCATAAGAATTATGCTCGTAAAGGTGAGGATGATAAAAAAAAAAAAAATCCCCTGGTAGCCATTCCGCTCTAGCCACACAGGTCTGTGGAGCCCCAGCAGGAACAGACTTCATGTCACTGAGATATAGAGACATGAGGGTCTACACACAGAGGTGCGGGCCGGGCGGAGGGTCCCCCAGATGCTAGCAGGCAGTAGCACCTCAGGGCCTGCAGGGGCCAGGAAGGAGGGAGTGTCACTGAGGTCCTGTGAGACACAGAGCCTGTCAGGGAGGGCTACTGTTCCTTCTCCATGTGCTGAACCCATTCGGAGGCCGGGAAGCTAAGATCACAGGTAATATAGTCAGTTGTCAATGGAAATTACCCAGGACGAGTCCTCCCCAAAACAGTGTTGGACACACCCTGGTTAGGAACTTGGGAGGGCTGCTTCTCTAAGGGATTCTCATTCACTGCAGGAGTGCCTGGAGCCTAACTGGAACAGGGGCCAAAATGAAGTCGCCTGCAGGGAGGACATTAGAAGTGGCAATGGGGCACCAGGGAAGACCAGGGAAGATATTGTCACTAAAAAGAGAAATTTACAAGACGCCCCACAGAGAGAGATGCCCCTCCCAGAAGTAATCCAGCCCCCAGCGTGACGCAGACAAGCACTACCCGGTACATGATGTGACTTACAGACACAGCCAGCCGGAAATGAGGTCACGTAAGATAAGCCTCACACTCAGGAACCATAACGAGCATGGACACGTGCAGAATTAAAGGTGGTGGAGCTGAAGTTTTAAGTACGAAAGGAAGCGTAGCAGGGGCCCAGGGAAAGGGGAGCTGGATCCGCGTTAAGAGCCTCCAGCTTTGTTCAGAAAACAGAGTACTCCTGCATATCTTAAAAAAGGAAGACAGGACTTGGAGCTGCGGATAGTTGAGCACCCGTTCTGACCCAACCAGGCACACAAGCACTTCATCCATTAGCATCTCATTTAATTTCCTCTTCACATTGCTGAGGGAGCTCTTTTTGTCCTTGTTTTACAGATAAGGAAACAGACGGAGGACAGCTTAGCGGTTAGGAACACAGGTGCTGGGGCGCCTGGGTGGCTCAGTTGGCTGAGTGACCCACTCTCGATTTCAGCTCAGGTCATGATCTCAGGGTCCTGGGATCAGGCCCCACCTCAGGCTCCAAGCTCAGCGCAGAGTCTGCAGGAGATGATCTCCCTCTCCCTCTGCTCCTCCCTTCCTTGCACTCTCTCTCTAAAATAAAAATAAATAAAATCTTAAAAAAAAAGAGCATAGGTGCTGAAGGCACATTCCCTGAGTTGCAATCTTTGCTGTGTGACCTTAAGCAAGTTCTTACGCCTTCTGTACCTACGTTCTCTCAACTATGAAATGAAGTCGGTAACAACGTCCACCGCCTTACCTACTTTCACACGCTTAAAAATACTTGCAAGGTGTCAATACTGGTCAGTGTCTGCCACATAGAAGACGTGCAGCAAACGCTAGTTGCAGGGACTGCCCACTGCCTAAATGCATGCTGCCAATAAACACAGGCGCTTGGATTTGAGTCCAGATTTCACTCCCAAAGTGGTAAGTGTTATTACCACTCTGCGATGCCTGCACCCTGTCCCAACTGCCCCAGACGTCCGAAGAACAGAAATCCCTGAGCCCTATGGTGTCATAGGCTCTCTTTCAGACCCTGCAGCTCTCCATTCCAATTGTCTAAGGAACCTTGGGACTGATTGCTCATTCCAGTTCCTGGGACCCTCAGCTATGGGGAGGCTTACTGACTGGCACCACCAGGGAAAGCTCAAAGTCAAAGTGCCTGTACCTGGCCTGGAGCCGGCGCTCCACCAGCCTCTGCTGGGTCTGACTCTGTCCACACTCATTCTGACGCTCTGCACACAGGGGCCTTCCATGAGACTCAGAAGCTCCTTCGTCCAGTAAAGGTGGTCAGAGCAGAGGCACTCCCTCTCACCCTCTCAGAGCCTGCCGTCTCCTGGCTTCTCTGCCCAAGGCCATGCATCCCCCTCCTGAGGTATCCCGTGGCCCCATGACAACGTGTGCTCCCGGCAAGGAGTCATTCCCGGGCTGCAGTAGCAAATGTGCTCTCTCATCCCTCCTCTGCACCAGGAGTCTCAAGTCTGTCTTTTGATCATACGCCAAACTAGGAGGCTCAAAGCGCCCTGGTTTCGTAAGCTGTACGATGATGAACTCTCCCAGTAACCACAGCATGTGTTATAGACTGAACGTTTGCATCCCCCCAAAATTCTTATGTTGAAGCCTAAACCCCCAATATGATGCTGTTCGGAGCTGGGGCCTCTGGGAGGAATTAGCTCACGAGGGTAGAGCCTCGTGAGTGGGACGAGCGCCCTTATGAGAAGAGAGAGGAGAGAAATGATATCATCTCTGTCGCCTTCTTGCCCTCCCACTCTCCGCCATGTGGCGATTCACGGAGAGAACAGGCATCCACAAGCCCAGGGGAGGGCCCTCACCAGACCCCAAATGAGCTGGGGCCTTCCATCTTGGACTTGCCAGCCTCCAGACGTGTGGGAAGTAAATCTGTGGTTTATGCCACCCGGTCTCTGCTATTCGGTTATGGCAGTCCAAACTGACAAAAACAGCTTGCAAGGAGGAAGGGAAGGAGAGAGGGAGGGAGGGGGAAAGGAGGGAGGCCATTAACCCTAGGGGAGGCATCACAAACGGTGACAGTCCCGGGACTGGAGTGTTCCTGGGTCCCCTCACAGTTCACCCCACAATAATTCCCTGGCATATAAGGCCACTGTTGAGCTTGGGGCAGTTTTCCTAGAGGGTAAGTGCTGACCATTAAAACCCTGGCTCTTCAATATTAATAGTCCAGAGGGTGGTTTGTGGGGGCATCAAAAAGACCTGACTTTTACCTCAAGTCCACTCACTCGCTGATGGTAACTTGGGGAAGTTACCGAACCTCTCGGCCTCAGTTCCTGGGCCTGCTAAGTAAGAATGACGCCCCCTGCCCACAGGGTTCATGGGGTTGCCAGAGGATGAGACAAGGCGGGGCAGGCCAAGCATGCGCACAAGCAGTCGGTGCTGACCCCTTGCCCTCTCTTTCTTTGCCAACAAGATGCAGCAGCCTACGAGGGCCAACTTCCCAAGACTGCCAGCCTCCTCCCTCTGGGGACTTGGCCCACTGGGACCGTGACAAGACCCACACCGTATCAGCGATGGATCACCTTGGGTGAAGCAAAGGGCAGAGGTGGGAAATGGCCAAGAAATCACGTGGGCCTGCTCATGCCTCTCCCTTCTCCGCATCCTCTGTCCTCATCTAGCCTTGTTGTAAAGCGGCTTCACGGCAAGAATCCCAGCTCCTGAACTAGGATGTACGCTGCTAGGAGGTGGGGTCCTTCTGTACCTCCCTGAATGCCTGGCTTTACTGCCGGGGCCAGAAAAGGAAAATGCTGACGATCGGAGTTCCCACTAACTTTGGTAGTTTCCAGCTTCTATCATATGCACAGTGTTGCCAGAGTCGCCTTTAAAAAAAAAAATGAATTATCACATATTATACTTCTTATGCCTGAAACATCTGGATTTGTCCGAAAATATTTTCTGGAAAGGAGTCAAATAAACAATGGCTCGAGAACCTTTCGAGGTCTCAGAATGAGTGATTCTTTGCTAATAAGAGAGCCCCTAAAATCCAACAAATTTAAAATGATGCCACAGTGAAGAAAACTAGTTGTGGGAAGAAGAGAGTTCACCTAGTATTTGATGATGCTGTGCAGAAAATGTCACCCTATACACAATGAGGAACCCCTCTGCCGCCCCGACGGCCATAAGAAAGTGATTCACACCGGCCAAATCTCAGAAAATGGGGACTCTGTAATTGCAGCAGAGAGGCTGGGGTCCACACAAAGCTGAGCACAGCAGAGAAAGGACGGAGGCTGGGACAGAAGGGTGACTGGACAGAGACAGCTGCATGGCCCTGTGCTCAAAGGCTACCAGGGTTAACAAGGAAAACTGACAGCATTTGCAGGGCACGCTGGAGAGCATCAAAGGCCTCTTTGTAAATCACCGGCTAAAGACTCTCCTAGGAACTGGTTCAAAAGCAGAAACTCAGGAATAATGGCCTTAAAACAAATAGAGAGGGCTATATCCTTGCCTCTGAGGGACAAGAACCACACAGAGCACCCAAAAGAGCATCAGCACCACGTGGGACAAGAAAAATACAGGCAAAGGTGAGGAAGTAACTTAACCTCCCGAGTAAAGAGACACTACAATTTAATGTCAGAATGCACTATATAGTTTGTATTCATCCCTTTAAACATACATTTTATATTGTTCTCCAATCAGAGTGAAGATTCTGATATCCTTCATAAAAAATTTTATGATATGAATCACCTTGCAAACTTCTGAGTGTTTCCTCTGAGCAAGATACTGTGGTAAGTGCTCCACAGCCTTATCTCGGGAAATTCTCCACATGACCCTAGCTGGTGGTACCACAGTTGTTACTACTTCAGGGAGAAAGAAAGCTGAACACTAAGAGCTTACACACACACCATTTCCAGGTCACACAGATACAAGGGGGAAGAGCAGGATTTGAACCCAGAGACAGTGAAACTAAGGACAAGAGGAGAGACTCTCAAAATTCAGTGGGAGTTGTCTGGGGGTCCTGTTAAAACTGCAGGCTCTCAGGGCACACCCCCAGAGTTTCAGATTCAGTGGGACTGTGGTGGAGGGCAGGATCTCAGGCACGCCCAGGTAATACCAGTGGGTGTGGTCTGGAAGCACACTTTGCCCGATGCGTCACTGTATCATAACACCTCTTTCGCTAACCTTCGAAAGTCCCATGCTAAAGATACTGTTCCAGGTGTTGTGTATGGATACGCTGACTGGGCAGACCCAAGCTCAGAATCAAGGTTCCAAACCCCAGAAAGGGCCAAAGCCGGTCAACAGCTGCAACCCCTTGGAGAATTTTCTCTCCTTGTGGTTTTTTTCTGCTTGAGTTCTTCCACACAAATGACAGCATGCTCTCCTTTATGTCAAAAGAAAAGGCAGCGAAGAGCATTACAGAAGACGTAGCTACTAAAACAACAAAAGGGATCAAGAAAAAATATAGGCCTGCTCTAACTTGCTCTGTTCCTGTTCACCGAGAGGAATCCAAGCACCGAAAAATTCAACTGGAAGACTTCAAGCGTCTCCACATCACCATCTTTTATTTACATGAAGTAAGATTTTTAAATTACAAGTCTAATAAATGGTGGAATTGAAGAAACAAAACACAGGAACATAGGGGAAGAGAAGGCAAATTAAGATAAAACAGAGAGGGAGGCAAACCGTAAGAGGCTCTTAACTACAGAGTACCAACCCAGGCTCCCTGGGGAGGGGGTCGCTGGGGGACGGGCATTAAGGAGGGCACGTGATGGAATGAGCACGGGGCGTTGTATGCAACTGAGGAAACACTGAACTCTACCCCTAAAACTAATAATACACTATATGTTAACTAAATTGAATGTAAATTAAAAATTTACAAAAAGACAGAGAGGATTCACATGAAGAAACATATGAACTTTAAAAAGAGAAGATAACCCTTAATGCTTCGGGGTCATGAAAAGTCACGTAATTAAAATGTAAAAAAGACTCCAAACCCTGAATGTTAGCAGATAATAAAAATTGTGCATTCTGTATGAAAAAAACAGTGGAATGTAAGATCCTTTTAAAACGTATGAGACTTGATCAACATGGCCAGTTCAAAAAATTTTTACATGTCGTCATACAGGGACTTCTTATGTTACTGAGAATAGGATGGTTTGGATTGGCTGTTTTGTTTTGGTTAGAGATGCTTCCTAAAGAGCACCTACTTTTTCTTAATATGGCCGTATTTCTTAGGTTTCTCATACCAGTATTATCACCGGGTTTATTCTTTAAAAATGGGTTTTCTGAGTAAAATTCCATCTGGAATTCACGATTGCCCCATCAACTACAAAAATTACAACTGATAAAACTAACAATGACTTTACTGAAATGATGTATTTTCTAACTTCCCTCACAATGAACATGGCACTCTTTCAAAATGCTGATCTAACATCTTCGTATCACTAACTTACCAGCTCCACCAATCATTACTCACACTGAGTTTTGTTTTTTGGAGGGTTTTTGAGGTGGGGGTTTTTCTGTTTTTTTTGTTTGTTTGTTTTTAGTTTTGCGTTAATTAAATTCCAGTTAACATACAGTGTAATATTAGTTTCAGGTATAGAATTTAGTGATTCATCACTTATATACAACACCCAGCGCTCATCACATCAGATGCCCTCCTTAATGCCCATCACCCATTTAGCTCATCGCCCTACCTACCTCCCCTCCAGCAACCTTCAGTTTATTCTCTATAGTTAAGTCTATTTTATGGTTTGCCTCTGTTTTTTTTTTTCTTTTATGTTCATTTGTTTTGTTTCTTTACTTCTGCATAGAGTGAAATCATATGGTATTTGTCTTTCTCTGACTTATTTCGTTTAGCCATAATACTCTCTAGTTCCATCCATGTTATTGCAAGTGGCAAGATTTCATTCTTTTTGGCTGAGTAATATCCTGTTGTGTATGTATACCATTCCACTCATCATCAGGGAAATACAAATCAAAACCACAATGAGATACCAACTCATACCTGTCAGAACAACACAGGCAACAACAGGTACTAGCGAGGATGTGGAAAAAGGGGAATGCTCTTACACTGTTGGTGGGAATGCAAGCTGGTGCAGCCACTCTAGAAGACAGGATGGTGGCTCCTCAAAAAGTTGAAAATAGAGCTACCCTACGACCCAGCAATTGCACTAGTAGGTATTTATCCAAAGGATCCAAAAATGCTCATTCAAAGGGGCACATGCACCCCAATGTCTTATAGCAGCATTATCCACAACAGTCACATTGGGTTTTAAAAAGAGTTTATTGGGGCACCTGGGTGGCTGAGTCAGTTAAGGATCCAACTCTTGATTTCGGCTCAGGTCATGATCTGAGGATCCTGAAATCCAGCCTGTGGGGCTCTGCGATGGGCGTGGAGCCTGCTTAAGATTCTCCCTCTCCGTCTCCCTCTGCACCCCCCCCCACCCGGTGCTTATGTGTCACGCTCTCTCTCAAAATACTCAAAATAAATTAAGTAAATAAAATTAACTTATTAAATACTGTTCTTAGAGAGGCAACAATTTTGACTTGCCATAAAAAGTTACATGTCTTCATGCTGTTTAACAAGGATGATATGTGAGACAGAGTTCTAAACTGCTCTCCACTGACATTCTCCAACCAGTGCAGCATGATGTGGTCACTTCTGCATTTCTAGAGTAATGTTTTTTAAAGTCTGTTCTATGCTATTCTTCAAGGACTGATGCCTAATGACAGAAACCCATTTTGGGGGGATGCGTGGGTGGCTCAGTCGTTAAGCATCTGCCTTCGGCTCAGGTCATGATCCCAGGGTCCTGAGCAAGGAGCCTGCTTCTCCCTCTCCTCCCGCTCCTGCTCTCTCTCACTATCTCTGTCTCTCTCTCTCTCTCAAATAAATAAATAAAATCTTAAAAAAAAAAGCTATTTTTTTTTTCTCTATCCATTCTGCAGTACTGGAGCCAGGAGTATTCCCACTATAGGCCAGAATTTTCACTTTGTCCACTTTAGTAAGCTCTGTCACCTCTCTGAATTTCAAAAGTCCACACAGTATCACAAGATCTGCTTGTATGTAGAAAGCCTCTGAAAAGTTGACTCTGTCCCTGGGTGTCTGTGCCCCCTGCTGAATTTATAGCCTTATCGAACCCAAGTGGAACGTGAAGGGCAAGTGGGGGATGATCTGTGCAGACTGTGTGAACTCTTCCGGGCCCCCCGGAAGAAAACACTGTTTCCTAACGTGCATTTCTGTGTAACTGATACGCTACAGCTTAAGAGGGAGAAACTGTGGATGTCCTGTGGGGAAGGCCTGTGGAACAGAAGCCACACGGCCAGGACTCAACAGGAGGTGCCTCCTTTCTGCAATGGCCTCTTGAGCAGCCCCAGAAACTGGAGAGCTGAGTCAACAACCCAGAAGTGCTCAGAGAACCTGGAAGTGAAACCACACCAGGTGGCAAGGAGACCCCCATCCCCACCTTTCAAACAAGGCTCTAGAAACCATACCTTACCGTCCCCAAGCACTGGAATGTACAAAGTCCGAGCAGTTCTCTTGGCAAATAAAGCAGTAAATACTCACAGCTTTCTCCTCTGCAGTGGCTGGAAAGACCACTTTATACTTTAAAAATTAAAAAAAGACTGTTTCAGATTTTTATATGTGTTTAAAATACTATGGATTAGGGAAACTCCCCAACCTTTTTTCTAAAGTTTTTATTTATTTAGGTCATTTCTACACCCCACTTGGTGCTCGAACTCATGACCCCAAGATCAAGAGTCTCATGCTCCTCTGACTGAGCCAGCCAGGTAAACCGCCCCCCCCCCCAACCTTTTCATAAAACACCAGTGTGTGTCAAACACCAAGTTACAGAAGGGTGATGGGCCCAGCTACAGCTAGACAGCCTAACACTTCTATGTAAATTTCTCAATAACGGTTAGGAGAAGAAATATAGAGAACTTTAAAAGCTGATGATCAGGGCAAAAAATGGAATCATAAACTTACTCAAAATCTAAGACCATCATCATGCCACTTGAAGTGACTTAGAAATCTAAAGCAAACAAGGTCTTAAAAGAACACGTCATGAAAGCTCTTTATTTCACAAAGAAACTAGTTTATGGTTGGCCCCAAAGTCTTATAGTTTCTTTTCTGCTTTAACGTTTAAGCAAGATTTAAATTCAAGAAGAACAAAGACTTTATCAGAGATTTTCCTTTGATAAGCAAGAGTGAGGAACCGGACTTCAACACGGAAGACGACTGAAGGCCAACAGATGCTGAAAATGGAAACCACGATACCTGAGTACAGGGTGAGAAGTGGGTTAATAGCTGGGCTGTTTTAAAGTGACTATTAAGTGGATTGGCCACAAACAGGCAGTTTGGTGACAAAGAAAATCATCCCTAGAATGCATGGCATGCTGGACCAGACAGAAACCTGACAGCTCATCTAGTTTGACCCCCGATTTGCACAGATGAAGAACCTGAGGGTCAGAGCGGGACAGGTACTTACTTACCATGTTCGCTCGGCAGATTCAGAGCAGAGTCAGGACTACCACCCCCAGCTCCTAATGCTGGGGCCCACAACCATTCGTTCCATCAACCTGCCCTGCAGAGCCCACATTAAGGTTCTGCTTCCAACACTGAAAAGTCAGATCTTAAGGATGTAAATAAAGCAAGAAGTAGAAGATGTCTTTGGTTTTTAGATATATTTTCCGTATCTTTCAATGTGTGGAAGCCAGGTCTGTGAGTCACTGACATCCAAAAGAGGACTGGACCTCTGTGAAAGGAAATGGAAGGCAACACAGAATTGGGGAGAAAAAAAATCTCACCTTCCCATTCTTTACTTGAGATAGTGGAAAAGCTCCAGACAGAAGTGGTGTATTCAGTATGAAGTCATCACAGAAAAGCTGTGAATGCAAGAAGCACCTCTTTTCTATTTATTCATAGTCAAAAATCAATCCAAATTCAAGACCCCAATTTTTACCATTATCGGGGCTCTCACCCATAGCTAGACAAAGGTCTCTAGGAGTTTTTCCACATCAAAAAATGTTTGTAGATGACCCTCTGTCCCTCTCTCCACACGGGTGACTGCTGAGTGGCCTCCCACCCAATCCCACAGGATCCCTAGAAATTGAGGGACGCTGCTCCATCAGTGCCCCTGGAGCCCAGGAAACATTGCTGAGACGTCCAGAGTCAACACCTGGGGCACACCATCCACCATCCCCTTGGAGTTCCAGCTCTTTCTCAAACCTGTCTGTATTTAAAACTGTGATATTTAGTTCATCAATTTTTAGCATTGATTTTTACTTTTTTTTTTTTTTTTTTTTAATTTTTTATTGTTATGTTAATCACCATATATTACATCATTAGTTTTTGGTGCAGTGTTCCATGATTCATTGTTTGTTCATAACACCCAGTGCTCCATGCAGAACGTGCCCTCCTCAATACCCATCACCAGGCTAACCCATCCCCCTACCCCCCTCCCCTCTAGAACCCTCAGTTTGTTTTTCAGAGTCCATCATCTCTCATGGTTCGTCTCCCCCTCTGACATACTCCCCTTTTCTTCCTCTCCTGTTATCTTCTTCTTTTTCTTTTTTCTTAAAATATGTTGCATTATTTGTTTCAGAAGTACAGATCTGTGATTCAACAGTCTTGCACAATTCACAGCGCTCACCGTAGCACATACCCTCCCCAATATCTATCATCCAGCCACCCCATCCCTCCCACCCCCAACCACTCCAGTAACACTCAGTTTCTTTCCTGAGATTAAGAATTCCTCATATCAGTGAGGTCATGTGATACATGTCTTTCTCTGATTGACTTATTTCACTCAGCATAACACCCTCCAGTTCCATCCACGTCGTTGCAAATGGCAAGATCTCATTCCTTTTGATGGCTGCATAATATTCCATTGTGTATATATACCACATCTTCTTTATCCATTCATCTGTCGATGGGCATCTTGGCTCTTTCCACAGTTTGGCTATGGTGGACATTGCTGCTATAAACATTGGGGTACATGTACCCCTTCGGGTCCCTACATTTGTATCTTTGTGGTAAATACCCAGTAGTGCAATTGCTGGATCGAACGGTAGCTCTAATTTCAACTGTTTGAGGAACCTCCATACTGTTTTCCAGAGGGGTTGCACCAGCTTGCATTCCCACCAACAGTGTAGGAGGGTTCCCCTTTCTCCACATCCCCGCCAACATCTGTCGTTCCCTGACTTGTTAATTTTAGCCATTCTGACGGGTGTGAGGTGGTATCTCATTGAGGTTTTGATTTGGATTTCCCTGATGCCAAGCGATGTTGAGCACTTTTTCATGTGCCTGTTGGCCATTTGGATGTCTTCTTTGGAGAAATGTCTGTTCATGTCTTCTGCCCATTTCTTGATTGGATTATTTGTTCTTTGAGTGTTGAGTTTGATAAGTTCTTTATAGATTTTGGATACTAGCCCTTTATCTGATACGTCATTTGCAAATATTTTCTCCCATTCTGTCGGTTGTCTTTTGGTTTTGTGGACTGTTTCTTTTGCTGTGCAGAAGCTTTTTATCTTGATGAAATCCCAATAGTTCATTTTTGCCCTGGCTTCCCGTGCCTTTGGCGATGTTTCTAGGAAGAAGTTGCTGCGGCTAAGGTCGAAAAGGTTGCTACCTGTGTTCTCCTTTAGGATTTGGATGGACTCCTGTCTCACGTTTAAGTCTTTCAACCATTTGGAGTCTATTTTTGTGTGTGGTGTAAGGAAATGGTCCAGTTTCATTCTTCTGCATGTGGCTGTCCAATTTTCCCAACACCATTTGTTGAAGAGACTGTCTTTTTGCCATTGGACATTCTTTCCTGCTTTGTCAAAAATAAGTTGACCATAGAGTTGAGGGTCCATTTCTGGGCTCTCAATTCTGTTCCATTGATCTATGTGTCTGTTTTTGTGCCAGTACCATACTGTCTTGATGATGACAGCTTTGTAATAGAGCTGGAAGTCCGGAATTGTGATGCCACCAGCTTTGCTTTTCTTTTTCAGTATTCCTCTGGCTATTCTGGGTCTCTTCTGGTTCCATACAAATTTTAGGATTATTTGTTCCATTTCTTTGAAAAAAGTGGATGGTATTTTGATGGGGATTGCATTGAATGTGTAGATTGCTCTAGGTAGCATTGACATCTTCACAATGTTGATTCTCCCAATCCATGAGCATGGAACGTTTTTCCATTTCTTTGTGTCTTCTTCAATTTCTTTCCTGAGTATTTTATAGTTTTCTGAGTACAGATCCTTTGCCTCTTTGGTTAGATTTATTCCTAGGTATCTAATGGTTTTGGGTGCAATTGTAAATGGGATAGACTCCTTGATTTGTCTCTCTTCTGTCTTGTTGTTGGTGTATAGGAATGCCACTGATTTCTGTGCATTGATTTTATATCCTGCTACTTTACTGAATTCCTGTATGAGTTCTAGCAGTTTTGGGGTGGAGTCTTTTGGGTTTTCCACATACAGTATCATATCATCTGCAAAGAGTGAGAGTTTGACTTCCTCTTTGCCGATTTGGATGCCTTTGATTTCTTTTTGTTGTCTGATTGCTGTGGCTAGGACTTCTAATACTATGTTGAATAGCAGTGGTGAGAGTGGACATCCCTGCCGCGTTCCTGACCTTAGGGGAAAAGCTCTCAGCCTTTCCCCATTGAGAATGATATTCGCTGTAGGTTTTTCGTAGATGGCTTTTATGATATTGAGGTATGTACCCTCTATCCCTATACTCTGAAGAGTTTTGATCAAGAAAGGATGTTGTACTTTGTCAAATGCTTTTTCTGCATCTATTGAGAGGATCATATGATTCTTGTTCTTTCTTTTGTTAATGTATTGTATCACGTTGATTGATTTGCGGATGTTGAACCAGCCTTGCAGCCCAGGAATAAATCCCACTTGGTCGTGGTGAATAATCCTTTTAATGTACTGTTGGATCCTATTGGCTAGTATTTTGGTGAGAATTTTTGCATCCATGTTCATCAAGGATATTGGTCTGTAATTCTCTTTTTTGATGGGGTCTTTGTCTGGTTTTGGGATCAAGGTAATGCTGGCCTCATAAAATGAGTTTGGAAGTTTCCCTTCCATTTCTATTTTTTGGAACAGTTTCAGGAGAATAGGTATTAATTCTTCTTGAAATGTCTGATAGAATTCCCCTGGGAAGCCATCTGGCCCTGGGCTTTTGTTTCTTGGGAGATTTTTGATGACTGTTTCAATTTCCGTAGTGGTTATAGGTCTGTTCAGGTTTTCTATTTCTTCCTGGTTCAATTTTGGTAGTTGATACATCTCTAGGAATGCACCCATTTCTTCCAGGTTATCTAATTTGCTGGCATAGAGTTGCTCATAATATGTTCTTATAATTGTTTGTATTTCTTTGGTGTTGCTTGTGATCTCTCCTCTTTCATTCATGATTTTGTTGATTTGGGTCATTTCTCTTTTCTTTTTGATCAGTCTGGCCAGGGGTTTATCAATCTTGTTAATTCTTTCAAAGAACCAGCTCCTAGTTTCGTTGATCTGTTCTACTGTTCTTTTGGTTTCTAGTTCATTGATTTCTGCTCTGATCTTTATGATTTCTCTTCTCCTGCTGGGTTTAGGCTTTCTTTGCTGTTCTTTCTCCAGCTCCTTTAGATGTAGGGTTAGGTTGTGTATTTGAGACCTTTCTTGTTTCTTGAGAAAGGCTTGTATTGCTATATACTTTCCTCTCAGGACTGCCTTTGCTGTATCCCAAAGATTTTGAACAGTTGTGTTTTCATTTTCATTGGTTTCCATGAATTTTTTTAATTCTTCTTTAATTTCTTGGTTGACCCATTCATTCTTTAGTAGGATGCTCTTTAGCCTCCATGTATTTGAGTTCTTTCCGATTTTCCTCTTGTGGTTGAGTTCTAGTTTCAAAGCATTGTGGTCTGAAAATATGCAGGGAATGATCCCAATCTTTTGGTACCGATTGAGACCTGATTTGTGACCTAGGATGTGATCAATTCTGGAGAATGTTCCATGGGCACTAGAGAAGAATGTGTATTCCGTTGCTTTGGGATGGAATGTTCTGAATATGTCTGTGAAGTCCATTTGGTCCAGTGTGTCATTTAACATCTTTATTTCCTTGTTGATCTTTTGCTTAGATGATCTGTCCATTTCAGTCAGGGGGGTGTTAAAATCCCCCACTATTATTGTATTGTTGTCAATGTGTTTCTTTGCTTTTGTTATTAATTGGCTTATATAATTGGCTGCTCCCATGTTCGGGGCATAGATATTTACAATTGTTAGATCTTCTTGTTGGACAGACCCTTTAAGTAGGATATAGTGTCCTTCCTCATCTCTTATTACAGTCTTTGTTTTAAAATCTAGTTTGTCTGATATAAGGATTGCCACCCCAGCTTTCTTTTGGTGTCCATTAGCATGGTAAATGGTTTTCCACCCCCTCACTTTCAATCTGGGGGTGTCTTTGGGTGTAAAATGAGTCTCTTGCAGACAGCATATTGATGGGTCTTGTTTTTTAATCCAATCTGATAGCCTGTGTCTTTTGATTGGGGCATTTAGCCCATTTACATTCAGGGTAACTATTGAAAGGTATGAATTTACTGCCATTGTATTACCTGTAAGGTGACTGTTAACTGTCTGTTGTCTGTGTTCGTTTCTGCTCTTTGCTGCTTTTAGGTTCTCTCTTTGCTTAGAGGACCCCTCTCAATATTTCTTGGAGGGCTGGTTTCGTGTTTGCAAATTCTTTTAGTTTTTGTTTGTTCTGGAAGCTTTTGATCTCTCCTTCTATTTTCAATGATAGCCTAGCTGGATATAGTATTCTTGGCTGCATATTTTTCTCGTTTAGTGCTCTGAAGATATCTTGCCAGTCCTTTCTGGCCTGCCAGGTCTCTGTGGATAGGTCTGTTGCCAATCTAATGTTTCTACCATTGTAGGTTACATATCTCTTCTCCCGAGCTGCTTTCAGGATTTTCTCTTTGTCTCTGAGACTCGTAAGTTTTACTATTAGATGTCGGGGTGTTGACCTATTTTTATTGATTTTGAGAGGGGTTCTCTGTGCCTCCTGGATTTTAATGCCAGTTTCCTTCCTCACATTAGGGAAGTTCTCTGCTATAATTTGCTCCAATATACCTTCTGCCCCTCTCTCTCTCTCTTCTTCTTCTGGGATCCCAATTATTCTAATGTTGTTTCGTCTTATCGTATCACTTATCTCTCGAATTCTGCCCTCGTGATCCTGTAGTTGTTTCTCTCTCTTTTTCTCAGCCTCTTTATTTTCTATCATTTGGTCTTCTATATCGCTGATTCTCTCTTCTGCCTCATTTATCCTAGCATTTAGTGCCCCCATTTTTGATTGCACCTCATCAATAGCCTTTTTGATTTCGATTTGGTTAGATTTTAGTTCTTTTATTTCTCCAGAAAGGGTTTCTCTAATAACTTCCACGCTTTTTTCAAGCCCAGCTAGTATCTTTAAAGTCATGATTCTGAACTCTAGGTCCGACATCGTACTAATGTCCGTATTGAGTAGGTCCCTGGCTGACGGTACTACCTCTTGTTCTTTTTGCTGAGGTGATTTCTTTCGTCTTGTCATTTTGTCCAGAGGAGAATAGATGAATGAGAGAACAAAAGGCTAACAGGTTTACTACGTCCCCAGCAAATATACTGTATACAAATCAGAAAAGACCTGAAACCAGGGGAAAAGAAAGGGAAAGAAAGAAAAAAGAAAGAGAAAAAGAAAAAAAAAAGAAAAAAAAGATAAAAACAAAAACAAAACAATTCAAAAAAGGCAGAATATGATCAAATATGATCAGGCTAGTGCATAGATCAGTGCCACACACTAGATTTTGGGCGTATTTTGGTCTGTTAGAAAAAAGTGCCTCCTAAAATTTTAAAGGAAGAAAGACATATATGTACAAAATAAGGGTTGATACAATGAAGGGATGGAAGATGACTGTAAAGATGAAAATTATAAAAGATTTTATAAAAGGACTTGGTAAGATAAGTTGTTTGAAAAAAGAAAGAAGATTTAAGGAAAAAAAAAAAAAAAAAAAAAAAAAAGGAAAAAGGGAGAGAATGTGATCAGGCAGGAGACTAGAACAAAGCCATACACTAGTGATTTAGGGTATATTTTGATCTGTTAGAAGAAACTGTACCTCAAAATTTTAAAGAGAGAACAACTTATATATATATGCCAAAAACAAGGATAACTACTATGAAGGGATAAAATATGACTCTAAAAATGAAAAAAAAAAAATTTTTTTTTTTTTTTAAAAAAAAGGGATTTATAAGATGTTGGTTGAAAAAGGGAAAAAGAAAAATAAAAAAAAGTCAACAAAAATTAACTTTGATGAAATAATGAATCATGGTAAAAAAAAAAAAAAAAAAAAAAAAAAAAAAAAAAAGAAGCCATGAATCTATGTGCAGTATTCCCCTAGCGCTGGAGTTCTCCTATTCTCCTTGATCGATCAACTTGGTCTTGGCTTGCTGGCTGTTTGTGTTGATCTTCTGGGGGAGGGGCCTGTTGCTGTGGTTTCCAAATGTCTTTGCCGGAGGCGGAATTGCCCCGCCCTTGTCGGTCCGGGCTAAGGAAGCTGCTCCAGTTTGCTCTCAGGAGCTTTTGTTCCCTGCAAGCTCTCGGCACAGCTTTAGAGGACCAGGGCGAAAATGGCGGCCTCCCAGTCTCCGCCCGGAGGAGCCGAGAACTCAGGGCCCCACTCCTCAGTGCGCCCCCAGAGAAAAGCAGTCACTCTCGTGTCCCCGGTCTCCGGCCGCACTCCGTGCTCACCCGGCCTGTGATCGAGCGTTGCTATCTCTGGCACCCGACCCCGCTCGGAGTCTCCAAATCCAGCAGATCCCTGCAGTGCGTTCCCGCACCGCTCCTCCCCGGGAAGGAAGGGGAGTCTCCCCGGATCTGCTGCTTGTTGGGTCCTTGCTGGGGGAGCCGTGCCCCGACTGGGCCGCAGATCACAGTTTATGGCAACCCCGAGCTGAGAGCCCGTGACTCTGCTCCGTATCTGCAGCCGGCTTCCCCGCCCCGACACCTGGGAGCTCTGCCGCACTCAGGCACCCCCGGTCTCTCTGTGACCCCAAGGGTCCTGAGACCACACTGTCCCGGGAGGATTCCACCCCCCGCTTAGCCACTGCAGCGACGTCCCTCCGCCGAGCCAACTTTTAAAAGGTCCGATTTTGTGCTCCGCGGCTCTAGCACTTGCCAGAAGCGGCCATCGGAGGCCCCTCCCCCGCCGTTTATCCTCCCGAATATCGCCTCGGATTCACTTCTCCGCACGTCCTACCTTCCAGTAAGTGGTCGCTTCTCTGTTCAGAGAGTTGTTGCTACTCTCCTGTTCGATCTCCTGTTGAGTTCGTAGGTGTTCAGAATGGTTTGATCCCTATTCAGCTGAATTCCTGAGACCAGACAAAATCTAGGTCTCCTACTCCTCCGCCATCTTGCTCTGCCCTCGATTTTTACTTTTTAAATACAGCTCTAGAATACCATTTATATGGGTTACTGAGATTTTTGGAGTCCTCTCAAATTTTGAGCCCGAGTCAAATGCCTCACTTGCCCCACCCTTGCCCTTGCCCTGTCCCCCCTTAAGGCACGTGAGAAAGTGGGTCACAGGTCACACCACCTCTCATGGAAGCCACATGCCGTGAGAGCCCGTCTCTCCCCCTGGCTTGGGTGGGAGTCTCTCTCCAACATCACTTTCCACCTCACCCACATCTACTCCCCTAACATCTCCTCCCCACAGCCTAAATCTCCCTGGAGCTTCTGCTCTCTGAGAGCAGAAGCCAGGACCTGGAGGAGGGAAGGGAGCCCCTTCGAACACTTCATCTTCGGGCCCATCTACAACCTTCCTCAATGCAAGAAGTCAAAGTCGGGCTAAGAATGGATTTGGGGGAAGAAGAGACCAGGGAGAAAATGGTAAAGAATCACAAACGCTCCTAACTGAATCAAGAAAGAACTGTCTCCTAACTGAATGGCGGCCAAGAGCGGCAACAAAGAAGGGGGTCTGCACAGCTAGGTATCTGTCCACAACACAGGGTCTCTGCTGGAGAAAGTGGACTCTGAGTATGTGATCTCTCCTAGGGGCAAAGATAACAATTTGTGTTTTAGTAAAGGAAATACAAGCATGATGGGGCGCGAAGGGAGATGGTGACAGAACCCAACTATTAAAAACTGACCAGCCAGACTCCAAGCTTTGGGGCCAAAAACAAAAATAAAAATTTCAGATTCCCTACGAAGATGTAGGAAATGCAGTAAGAGGAGCTACGATCTGGGTGGAACCTGCTGTTGAGTGAAGAGCCCAAAAAGGTTGGTGAGCAGGTAAGAGGAGACACGAGGGAGAAATGCTGTGAAAATGTAAGAACGATTAAGTAAGGAAGAGAAATAAAGCGAGAACAAGGTCTCCAGTATTCAAACTGGAGAGGCTGAGAGGGGAGAGGAACGAAGTCTGCCCAGGAGGCATGTGACTGCTGGAACCATTCACAGTCTGACAGGATCCGTCTCCATGCAAGGAGGCCACAGCAGGTGCCGGCCAGAGTGGAAGCTTTGCGGGGAACCTTGGGATGGGGCCTGGTTGCACCGCTGGGTCTGAGGGCAAGGGCAGGTGGGGTCTGTTCTTTAGGCTGACCAAAGACACCCGCTGAGGGCAAGGGCAGGTGGGGTCTGTTCTTTAGGCTGACCAAAGAGACACCTGCTGAGGGCAAGGGCAGGTGGGGTCTCTTCTTTAGGCTGACCAAAGACACCTGCTGAGGGCAAGGGTGACCAAGAGGCAGAGCTAAGTGAGGATTCTTTTTTTTTTAATTTTTATTCAAATTTTAGTTAGTTAACATAGAGTACAATATTAGTTTCAGGAGAATTCAGTGACTCATCACTTACATTCAACAGCCAGGGTTCATCACAAGTGTCCCCCTTTATGCCCATTACTCAGTTACCCCATCCCCCACCCACTCCCTCCATCAACCCTGTTTGTTCTCTATCATTAAGAGTCTCTTACAGTTTGTTGCCCTTTCTCCTTATTTTCCTCCTTCCCATATGTTCACCAAACTATGGAAAGAGCCTAGAGGTCCATCAACCGATGGATGGATAAAGAAAATGTGGTGTGTGTGTGTGTGTGTGTGTGTGTGTGTGTGTGTGTGTGTGTGTGTGTGTGTGTGTGTGTGTGTGTGTATGCATATACACACAATGGAATATTACTCGGCCCTCAAAAAACAGTGAAATCTTGCCATTTGCAACGATGTGGATAGAGGCAGAGGGTATTATGCAAAGCGAAATAAGTCGGGCAGAGAAAGACAAATACCATTTGATTTCACTCCTATGTAGAATTTAAGTGCAGATTCTTAAGGAGAGAAAGACAGACATGCTTGAATCTGGAAAGAAGCGAGTGCTAAGAGGATGCAGAGGAGGAGCTGAAAAAGCAGAGAGAGAGAGAAAAATGAGAATGGAGAGAGAGAAGGTACATGAAAGAAAGAAAAAAACGAGCCTGGTGGTTTGAACCAACGCTCCTTTGAAAACCTGTTAGAAGAGCAGAATTTATCAACTGGGAACTTAAATAAACCATCCTCCACTCAAATACCACAAGCTCAAGAAAGCAGAAACCCACGCCTCGAGCTTCTCTCTCCGTTCCACCATCAGTAGAGCACTGGCAGGGGACATGTGCTCCAGAAGCCCGAGCCCTGCCATGACCCGCTAGCTCAGTAAAGGCATGACCCCGCTTTGTTTCTGGGATGGCCTACTGTGTTCTTTCTCACACAGGCACTGTTAAAAGCTTTCAAGCAGGTACGGCAGTTCCTGGTAGGTACCTAATACAATTGTCTACGTGAAAGTAAGACAGTTCAACAGTCCCCTTGTATTTTTAAATCAGAAATAGTCATCTGTGACAACTCAGTCAAAATAAAACCCAAATAATTCCTAATTATGCTTTCAGTTCTACTTTTTGTACAGGGCTTATTTGTGTAAAGCTAGAATCTGAAATCAATAAACTCTTCTACACAGACTCTATCTCCAACCCATCTAACATCTGAGAGCAAGGAGACAGATTTTTGTAAGATGTTGGGACTTCTTTCCAAATATGCATCATATGCGTTTTTGCGACACATCTACTAAGAAAATATTGACTTCACATGAATCCTAGCGGTTTTGTGGTTTGTTTCTTGAACTTTCTTCCTCTATGCTACATAAGTTTAATAATATTTTGGCTAATCAGTTGGGAAAGGAAAGGGGTAGAAGTAGTTTTTTATCACACAGCCTCCCAAGCTAACAGATTAAATTTCTCCATTTATACTGACATAAACATCTTTGATAGTATAAGAGAAAGTTATGAATACATGAGAAATACTGAAAACATGTTCTCTACTTTGTGGTCATTTCAATAATATTTTATGGTGGGAACTCATAAGAGTTTGAAACAATATAAATGTTACAGGCAACTTAGTTCTACTTTTATTAAGACTATTTTTAGAGCAGCTTAAGGTTCACAGCAAAACTGAGGGGATGGTACAGAGATTTACCATATGCCCCCTGCCCCTAAACATGCACAGCCCCACCCATTATCAACACACCCCCACCAGAGTGATACATTTTTTACCATCCCTGAACCTACACTGCTATGTCATAATCACCCAAAGTCCAGAGTTTACATTAGGTTTCACTCTTAATGATGTACCTCCTACGTGTTTAGACAAATGTATAATGACATGTATTCATTACTATGGTATCCTACAGACTATTTTTACTGCCCTAAAAATCCTCTGTGCTCTGCCTATTCATCCCTTCCCCCCAATTCCCCTCCAAACAAAACCCTGGCAACCACTCATCTTTTTATTGTCTCCATAGTTTTAGAGTAAGAATGTCATAGAGTTGGAATCATTCATTATATAGCCTTTTCAGACTGACTTCTTTCACTAAGTATTATGCATTTAAATTTCCCCCATGTCTTTTCATGACTTGACAACTCATTTCTTTTTGGTGTCGAATGATTTTTCATCCTCTGGATGTACCACAGTTTATTCATCCATCACCTACTGAAGGATATCTTGGTTGCTTCCAAGTTTTGGCAATGTGAATAAAGTTGTTATGAACATCTGTATGCAGCCTTTTGTGTGGAAATAAGTTCTCAGCACCTCTGAGTAAACACCAAGGAGTACAACTGCCAGAACAGTTAGAGAGTAAGAGAATTTTAGTTTTCAAGAAACCACCAAACTGTCTTCCAAAGTAGCTGTACCATTTTGCATTCCTAACAGCTACAGTTCAGGGCTCTTGCTCCACATCCTCGCCAGCATTTGGTGTTGGCAGTTCTGGACTTTAGGGATTCTAACTGGTGTTCAAGCAACGTATTTAATGAAAAAAAAATGAACATAATCCTCAAAAGGTGGTTTTGCTGAATGAGTGATTCCTTTTAATTAAGTAACAGTTAAATCCTGTAACCTAGTGCGTTTCCAAACATGGCAACAGGTAAATTATAATACACTTCACAGGTTAATATCAAGAGACCTAAGAAGAGTTTGAATTATAGACACTGAGCATCTAACTCTGTCAGGAATTGTTTGGACCATCAACTTGCTTATCTCCCTACTAACAATATAATATACTTGTTGAATCTCTGTGGACATACTACTGGATTTGGAGCCAGATAGTCAGAGTCTAATTCCATCTCAATATGCCTCTCTCTCTTTCCTTCTGAATAAAATGAAAAGTCTGGACTAATCAGGCTTATAGGGGGTTGAGTAGTTCATTTCAACAAGTGAAGCAAGCCAGGTGGCAACTACGAGAAACTAGGGATCACCTGACTCAGAAAGACTGGGGAGCTGTGGTTCTCCGTAGTTGATTCTTGCTGTGTGGAATATACATCTCAATTTGCCAAATCTGTAGATTTCTCATGAAAAGGCAGAAATCTCTATTTGAATAGGGTACCTCCTAATTTGTATCTCTTGGAAACAAATTATTGCAAAAACACACTGAGTGGGACACCCATGCTTCTGGCCAAGATGGAGTAGCCAGAATTGGACTTACCCTCCCATTTGAAATAAACAAAAACAGACAAAAAATGTGAAACAATGATTTCAAGATTCTGGGTATCATCAATGAGGGACAGTAACTTCTGAGAGGTGGAAAATGAGGTAAACCCTACAACGGCCCCAGTGTGAGAGAGTGCCCTAGTAATTTAGTGCAATAACGGTAGTTTTACCAAAAAAAGATGCTGGAACAATTTGATATTCATATAAAAAAATAATAAACTGCCATGTAAACTTCAGACCATCTACGAAATTCACTTCAAATGAATTCGGACCTTAATGTAAAACCTAAATTATAAAATTTTCACAAACATAGTGAAAATTTCACAAACATATAATTATTATGACTATTGTATGAACCTCAAAATAATTATGCTGAGCCAAAGATACCAGACAGAAAAAGAGCACACACTGCATGACACCATTCAGTAAAAATTCTAAGAAATGCAGGGCTCCTGGGTGGTGAAGGCAGCTGGGCACCCCACTCTTCGTTTTGGTTCAGGTCATCATCTCAGGGTTGTGAGATCAAGCCCCACATCAGAATCTGCACTCAGCATGGAATCTGCTTGAGATTCTCTCCCTCTACTTCTCCCCAGCTTCCAAAGGTGCATGCACACACACACTCTCTCTCTCCCTCCCTCTCAAATAAATAAATCTTTAAAAAAATTCTAGAAAATGCAAACTAGTCTATAGTGACCAAAAGCAGATCTGGGACTGTCTGGAGGGGCTGGGAACCCTTAGGTAGTGATGATTATATTCATTATCTGTATTGTCATGATGGTCTAACAGGTATATACCTTCACCTAAGCATGTCAAACTGAATATTTTAAATATGTGCAGTTTATTGTATGTCAATTAGGCCTCAATAAGATTGTTACACACACACTAAGTGGCCAAACAAAATCCAACTGCAGGCAAAATCTGGTGTGCTGGCTGCCAGTTTTCAATTCCTATATTCAATGACATCTAGAGTCACTTCCAGTAATCTGTGATTCTTTGAAATTTACTCAAGGCTGCAGCTAAGAGATAATTTCCATAGATAGTACATATAACTATAGAAAATCATTCTAGGAAATATTTAGAGTTGACAATTTGGATATACTGGATGTGTCTATTAGCATAAGCAAGAAGGCTCCCAATGCAGTTTTGACTTAATGATTCTTTGACTTTATGATGGTATGAAAGCCATACGCATTCAGTAGAAACTGTACTTTGAATTTTGATCTTTTCCCAGGCTAGCCAAATGCAGTACCATCCTTTCTCATGATGCTCCCAGTGAGCCCCACAAACATGAGGGTAAACAACCCATATAACCCACAGTCATTCTGTACCCATATGACGACTCTGCTTTTTTACTTTCATTTTAGTATCCAAAAAATTACATGAGACATTCAATACTTCATTATAAAATAGGTTTTATGTTACATGATGCTGCCCAAGTATAGGCTAAGGTAAGTGTTCTGAATATATTTAGGGTAGGCTGGGCCAAGCTATGGTGCTCACTAGGTTCAATGTATTAAATGTATTTTCAACTGAGAGACTTTCAACTTACAATGCATTTATTGGGACTTACCCCATCATAAGTCCAGAAAAAATCTGTGTAATTACTGGATAATTATAAAGTTTGTGTCATCACAAATAAGTAAAATAGATTGTTCATCTTCAACAGATCTGTGTTTCCTTGTCCCTTTGGCAAAGCCTGTAATGTTCTCAGAGCCCAAGGGGGTAAAAGGTGCAAATGTATCTCATGCTACATTCCAGGACAATTAAATCATGATATCAAGAGGAATGTTGTAAAAGATATTCCAAGAATGCCTACCTTTTCCAGCAATTCTAGTATTTAGGAGTACTGTAGGATGTAAATATTACATGACTAGCATTCACACAGTGAATGGCTTTGGGGCTTTATGCACTCTACAACCACACATACAAACTTGTGTGCACACCTAACTATGAGGTAACGTCTTAACTCAGCGTCAGTGAATACAGATCATTTGAAAAACACTTATGCGTATTTTTCTTGTATGACAATATTCATGGATACATGGGCATATCATTACTTATAGGACAATATTCATGGATACGTAGGTGGGTCACTACTTATAAACACTGTTCCAGATTTAAACTGAAACTGCTCAGACAACTGGAGAACCAGAAGTGACTGGTAGTCTGGTAACCAGGTTGTCATTACCCTCCCCACCAGTATCAGCTTTCATTTGCCATCAGATCATTATGAAAGTTCTGGAGTTGCTATAACCCAGTTCTGCACGTAAGAAGAGTCCTGACATATTTTGTGGCAGATGGTTACATGAAAGGACCCGGAGGAATGTCACTTGTTCTGCATCAAAACAATATGATAAAGGGTTCTATTATCGTGGGTCACCCCATTTTGGTCCTCTTAATGCAGGTGGAGCCCCATAAAACTCCATCTGGAATGTTGTCCATTTGTGCAGAGAGGCACTATTCACAAGTTTTTTTTGTTTTAACTTCTTTATATTGTGGTTTTGAAAAAATGCTCGTGGCATTAAGAACACTCAGACACTGGACAATTTTCATAGCTCAAGTTGCGGGTAGAATAAATGTCTCCTGCACCATGTTGGGGAAGTCCATACAAGATCTTTTTTTTTTTAATTTTTTATTGTTATGTTAATCACCATACATTACATCATCATTAGTTTTGGATGTAGTGTTCCATGATTCATTGTTTGTGCATAACACCCAGTGCTCCACGCAGAATTTGCCCTCTTTAATACCCATCACCAAGCTAACCCATCCCCCCCACCCTCCTCCCCTCTAGAAACCTCAGTTTGTTTTTCAGAGTCCATCGTCTCTCATGGTTCGTCTCCCCGTCCAACTTACTCCCCTTCATTCTTCCCCCCCTGCTATCTTCTTCTTTTTCTTTTTTCTTAACATATGTTGCATTATTTGTTTCAGAAGTACAGATCTGTGATTCAACAGTCTTGCACAATTCACAGCACTCACCATAGCACATACCCTCCCCAATGTCTATCACCCAGCCACCCCATCCCTCCCACCCCCCGCCACTCCAGCAACCCTCAGTTTGTTTCCTGAGATTAAGAATTCCTCATATCAGTGAGGTCATATGATACATGTCTTTCTCTGATTGACTTATTTCACTCAGCACAACAGCCTCCAGTTCCATCCATGTCGTTGCAAATGGCAAGATCTCATTCCTTTTGATGGCTGCATAATATTCCATTGTGTATATATACCACTTCTTCTTTATCCATTCATCTGTTGATGGACATTTTGGCTCTTTCCATAGTTTGGCTATTGTGGACATTGCTGCTATAAACATTGGCGTGCACGTACCCCTTCGGATCCCTACATTTGTATCTTTGTGGTAAATACCCAGTAGTGCAATTGCTGGATCGAATGGTAGCTCTAATTTCAACTGTTTAAGGAACCTCCATACTGTTTTCCAGAGTGACTCCACCCGCTTGCATTCCCACCAACAGTGTAGGAGGGTTCCCCTTTCTCCGCATCCCCGCCAACATCTGTCGTTTCCTGACTTGTTAATTCTAGCCATTCTGACTGGTGTGAGGTGGTATCTCATTGAGGTTTTGATTTGGATTTCCCTGATGCCAAGCGATGTTGAGCACTTTTTCATGTGTCTGTTGGCCATTTGGATGTCTTCTTTGGAAAAATGTCTGTTCATGTCTTCTGCCCATTTCTTGATTGGATTATTTGTTCTTTGGGTGTTGAGTTTGATAAGTTCTTTATAGATTTTGGATACTAGCCCTTTATCTGATATCAGACAAGTTCTTAATAGCAAAAGTAAATAACACTTCCTCACGATGGTCCAGGACCCCTGCCTTCGGCTTCCATTGATTAACAAATGCCTGCCTTCTGTTTCTGAACAATTCATCTGATATGAGGCCACTGAAAAATTATAATCAACATCTTTAGAACAGGTAATTAGGAAAAAGGCTTTTTTTTTTTTTTTGCTTAAGACCCACTAAAGAAAATTGTTCCAGGGGCACCTGAGTGGCTCAGCCGTTAAGCATCTGCCTTTGACTCAGGTCATGATCCCAAGGTCCTGGGATCGAGCCCCACATTGGGTTCCCTGCCCCGCGGGAAGCCTGCTTCTCCCTCTCCCATTGCCCCCTGCTTGTGTTCCCTCTCTTGCTGTGTTTCTCTCTGTCAAATAAATAAATAAAATCTTAAAAAAAAAAAAAAAGAAAATTGTTCCATACATACTCATGCTAAGGCAAGTATGAGGATCTTTCTGGTTGAACATTCTTCTGCAAGTGCACTGTAGGTGGACTTTCTCCATTTGGTTCTCAAGATAGAATATTCATTCTTAAAATACATATATGATTTAAAATATATACAGTATTGAATTAAAAGTCATAAGAAATAACTAAAACATTTACACGAAAACATAGCAGTAACTCCTAAGTATGACTTGATTAGGACTGTTATTGCCAGAAAGGCCCTGAAGTAGACAATCTCTCCAGAAAAGTTGGGGAAAAAAAATAATAACTTTAAAATAAACATTTCTATTGCTAAAATGGCAGTGGGAATTTCATGAATACTCTGATAAAGAAAACACCTCTTGCCTCCTGAAACAATATAAACAGCTAATATTGATGTTCCACTTATGTGCTAGGTGCTATTTACACTCATTCAGTTCTCAAAAAAATGCTATGACGTAGTTACCATTATTATAGACGAGGAATCTGAGGTAGGCAGTCATTAACAAAGTTGCCCATCACACAGCTAGTAAGTAGCAGAGATAAGATTTGATGTGGCTCCAAAATCAAAGTCCTTCAACACCATGCTCTCTTGCCTTTTGAACCTACAGAGCACTACCTTACTTGCCCAGACCACTGTCCTCTACTAACTAACCACATGCAAGGCCGAGCTGTTTGCATGTGCTTTGTTTAGTTCCAGCTGGCTCCCTGCTCTGCTGCCCTGCTAAGAAATTCCATCATTCCAGCTCTGTCCATCTAGTTTCCTGCAAATAATCTTTAAAAATGTGAACCATTGGTTATTACTGTTCATTTACCTTTAAGAGTAAACAAGGCTCTAAGAGCAAATTTTGATGGGAAGAGAGTATTTGAAAGAAAGAGGACTCCTAGGGATGAAAGGTGGCAGCTCCAGAGGCAAGAGGAGAACAAGAAGAACATGACTTGGCCAGTCTAGGCTGACTTGGGATTTTCAGGGACTCCTGACTCCTCCAGGTTTAGCACAACTTCAGTAACTCATCTACTGATGGCTATTAAGTCCTAATCAGAAGGACTATGGAGCTCTGCACAGAAACCAAGGGGTCAGAGGGGCAAAGCTGGTGCATGGCACTCCTCCATCCAGCCTGGAACAAGCTTCACACAATGCCATGTCCTCCTAAAATCCCAAGTGAAAGAAGGGTCTTCAGGAGGGCAGCTGGGAGCTGAGGATAAGAAGACTGCTTCTCAAGAATGTTCTCATCTGGGAGGTAACAGACCAAGGTTGCCTTTGTGGGCTACTCTTAGACCTGCTCCCTGCAGAAAAAGGTCCACAAAACTCAGCTTACATTTTCCTTTGCCGATCTTTTTCCTACCCTTCCCCAGTTTTGGAAGTCTGTGTCTATGGCCAGAAAGACCACAGGGATGGATACTCTTCATTTTCCCATTCCACCCTGACATCTATCCTTGGTAAAAGTTGTTCCCAAAGGCTTGATACGCTCACAAAAGCATCGCAACGTCCACATCTACACATTAAAGTACAGGAAATTATGGAAGAATTCTATGTAACTGGGCACGGTTCTGTTCTTCTCTAACTCAGACCTCTGGAGCTCCACTCATGTAAAACTGGACAGATCAGCCCATTCTTCACAGAGAATGTGTGTGCTGTGCTTAATTAATGTCTGCCACTCTTTCCTGAAAACATAACAGTAAAGTTATACAATAACATGTGGACATTTTATGTGATTCACCGTGATTTTGTATTTATATGCTTTTACCATGTATAAGTATGGGCTGCTTATCTGAATTTTTTAATTATGTAAAGAAATTTCTTTGTGAAACACAACTACTGAATCGTCCTCCTGCAAAGTTCTAAATTGGTTTAATTTTAAAAGAATCTGGAAATTGCAGTGTGAACCATTTAAAATAGTAACATTTGAAGCTACTTATCTTTCTAAGTAAGGTTTTGCTCAATGCTGTGCAGTCAAAACACAAAGAGGTATGGTTTAAAATCTATAACCCTGATTTCCAGTTTTTGTGCCCCTAAAATAACAGCTTTGTTTTTTCTTTCTTTCTTTCTTTCTTTCTTTTGATTTTTTTTTAATTTATTTGACAGAGAGAGACACAAGCAGAGGGGGTGGGAGAGGGAGAAGCAGGCTTCCTGCCAAACAGGGAGATCCCAGGACCCTGGGATCATGACCTAAGCCGAAGGCAGACGCTTAACAACTGAGCCACCCAGGCACCCCAACAGCTTTGTTTTCAATGCATGTCTCCCCAATGTGTAAAAGTGAAAGTCTGATTTTATAAAGTAAATGTGTACTAGTAAATTGCTCTGAAAACGCTCCTTTGAGATCCCATTCCCATTTTTATTTTTTTGGTCAGCTTTGGAGCTGACTTCATACTCCAATGTCCCATCTCTCCTGTCAGCCTTCTGCTACTCTATCCTGAGTCACAACCACCTCCTCTGCTTGCCCCTCTCTCGTCAGACTTCTGGGTTGTTTTGAGTTGTATGGGATCATTCACCCTCTACTTTGTGTGATCCTTGAATCATGTCTTTCATGCGTGGGTGGAAAGATAGAGAATGACAGGTTAAGCCAGCCTGCACAGATAACAGGATCTAGCCTGACTTTTTCAGTTTCTGGAGTGGAACGGGCCCCCAGCACAGCAGACACAGATGTGAAATGCTCCTAATTAAATGAGCAGTTGTTAGGGCTTTCAGTAGGATGATGCTGGCTGACCCAAGAAGCACTTGCCATCCAAGATGGGAGCCAAAGGATTCTTTGGAGAAAGAGTGCCCCTCTTCTTTCGGAATCTGGACCATCATTGGTCTAAGCCGCCCTGGAAATACGAGCAGCTCATGACAGTAGCGGGAGAAAGCCAGGGTCTGATGGAGCTCCCAGTTTATGCCATGAGGCAGGTGAGCTGGAGGGGGGGGTGAGCGGACCCTTTCCAAGCCACAGAGTGCCTCCTCTCCATAACCTTCAGAAGTCACAGAGATTATTTTCATTCCTGAGTAAACAAAAATTGTTCTGGAAAAGTATGCTTAGGAATGGAAAGGACTAAATGTGAAATCCTCCAACAGGGCTACGCATGTTTCTTTATAACCAGGCAACTGCTGATGAATTGCATAATATTTAGCTCTTCATTGGTGCTGCCTTTCAGGCTTTAGGCCTGCCTGACCCAACAGCTGCTTAACTTGGCTCCAGGCATTTATGACTTTATTTTGAACAAATCTCCAACATTTTCATTTGACTTTTCCCAACTCGACTATGCAATTCAAAATTTGTTTTAAATTTTACGGTTCTTTTTTTCCCCCTCTCTCTCACTCTTTCTCTCTCTCTCTCCCTTTTTCTCCTTCCTCTTCTTACAGCTGGAGCTTTGGAATTTGAGTTGGTTTTCTTTCCAGCAGCAGATTTTGTGATGCAAAAGAAAGGAAGTTTGCAGAAGGGAAGGGGGCAAAACAGGGGAGAAAGGGAAGGTCATTTTACTAACTCTTTGGATCCCTTCAGAACAAGCGAAAACCTAATACTGTATAAATAGTGAAGTGCACAGTAGAGTCAAAAGTATTCAATAAACATTTACTGTGAATGGAGGCATTAGAATAGGCTTAGGCCCCGCCTGAATTCCCATGAAATTTGTAAATATTTCTTTCATTTGTTCTCCATTTACAATTAGTTGCGGTCAAGCTGATCAAAGCCAGAAGAGGCCTGTTGCATGTGAACCCGCATCCCTCACAATGACATCCACGAAGCAGAATGAAATATGGAATATCAGGTTTCCACGGATGTATGAACTTGTAAAAAATCTGAAAGAATAGGAGGTTTTTCACACTGAGTAATGTGAAACATTTGGTGCGGATTGTAGGCCTCTGCAGAGGGAAAGAGAGAGCCCAAATCCATCAGGCTATAAAACAGGAGCAGGCCCAAGCAGACACAAGGGCCTCCCCGCTCCCTGCCCCCATGTCCAGTGATTTAGCTGTCATAGGCTCTCTGCCCTCCAGAGGTCCTGCAAAGGAGCCCCTTGGGCAAGGAGACAGGAGGCACCCACAGGTCCACTGGATGCCAGTTCTCCCATGGTCCACATTCAGCTCCATCCCACCCCCACTCCTTCTGTTGCTGAATTAAGGAACATTGTTCCCCTACCTGAGCCAAATACACACATACCTTTTAATTGCAGCATTCACAAAGCATTTTCAATCAGACAAGCATTAAAGGACTTGGATAAGCACTTAGGCAGGCTCTTCCCATTTTTACACAGTCTAAATAGATAAATAACCCCAAGTGAATCCAGAAGTATACACTAACACAAAGTCTCAAAAAGCCACATATAACTGCTGCCCGCTAAGTTCACTCATACTGTGTCTTCTTTTGCAGACTTTCTCCTTCCACAAAGGCTATCTATCACACAGTCTGTGGGGCTCTTCATTTCTTTTTGACAATTCAGAGCATTTTAGTCCCTTCCTATGTTTTTTCCTGCTGTTAAGCAATAATGGGATCTGAGGTAGGGACATGGGCAGCTTTAGCAGTTTATACTCTTTGGCCTCCTCAAATGCCTAAGGCCATGAGGCAACATCTTCCTCCTTTATTAGAAAACTGAGCAACCAGTACTGCTGGCTTAATAAAAGACCTCAGGGTAATTCACAAATATGCCGAAGGAAATAAGCAAGGGTTATTGCCAAAGATTTCCAACCCGCAAAGGCCAGGAGACTTAAAGCCTAATGCAGCTCTCTTTGGAAAACACAAACAGTCCTCCCTCATCCCCTTACAGGGGCTGTAATTCCCCATCTCTCCCCTCCCCCATATTTTTGAGGGGGACACGGTGTTTTAGGGAGCATATTATGTTCAAGGTAAAGTCTGGCACCAAAACACCAGGGAGAAGAGCAAGGCTGCAAGCCTTGTGTTTCACCGCGTTTCACCACGTTGAGAAAAGGTTTGTGAGGATTAAGACTGGGGTAGGTAAACAATTAGGAGAACCAAGGCTTCATGAAAGCTCAGCCTCCCCCCTCCCCACTCTCTCCGCCCTCCTCCTGCTCAAAACAAAGGAAGACCCAGTAGCCTGTACAAACAATGGATGATGTTGGTGGGTGAGGAATAAAGTGTCACCTTTTAACCGAAAGCTACTATGCAACACCGAGCTCTTCTTTCAGAGGAAGTTTTCCAAAGCTCTGGGTTGGAACTGACCTGGGCTCCTGCTGCTGAACACAAAGCTCTGCCCCTGGACTCAGGAGAACTGATGGACACCCCCTGATGTAGGAGAGTGAGACCCTAATGTTCATGCAATCAAAATAGAGAACCATCATCTGACCTTGCATGGAGGTCTCTGGCTTAGGAAAACTGAATCATCCCCAACTTTTCAGAATTTGTTGGGCAGGGCAGAAGGAGAATAACCTTTAAATAGTGTCACAAACAGTCTCCAAAGAACTTGTGAAAACAAGGAGCTGCACCCAAATGCTATTTTGGCAATTTGGTCACAAATTATTTGAAATGTGATGGGTTGGGTTTGTTTTCAAATGATCATGAGTTGATAGTTTTTAAGAAGAGAGCACTCAAAGGAAATTTACCACTGGAGGTTTGGCTAAAACCAAAATCTACTCAATATGTTTAGCTCACTCATCGTTTGCCAGGATGTGGGTACCTACAGACACTCTGGGCAATACCATCCAGCCTGGCACAGGGTAGAGAAGTTGCTTCGGTATTTTTCCTAAATGAACATCCACCATCCATTTCAAGACCACCACCACCCCAGAACCCACTTTTATACATCACAGACTGCACCCATTCCTTCCTCCTTGGAGGTAACCACGTTGGTCATTTATAGTGTTTACCACTTACATAGGTATCCTAAAACAGCATATAGTTTAATTATCTGAATTTGAACTTTATGATCATGGAATTATACCAACATATCCTTCTTTAGTGACCTGTTTTTATTCAATATTGTGTTTGTGAGATTATCACTGTTGATACATATAAATGTGTTTCATACACTCTGCTGTACAGTAATCTACCCTATAAGTATACATCTTTTGGGGCGCCTGGGTGGCTCAGTCGGTTAAACGGCTTCCTTCGGCTCAGGTCATGATCCCAGGGTCCTGGGATCAAGTCCCGCATCGGGCTCCTTGCTCAGCAGGGAGCCTGCTTCTCCCTCTCCCTCTACCTGCCTGCCGCTCCCCCGTTTGTGCTCTCTCTCTCTATCTCCCTCTCTCTGTGTCAAATAAAGAAATAAAATGTTTTAAAAAAATAAGTATACATCTTTCTTTAGATAAATCTATTAGGGTTTTCCAGACAAACAGAAACCAGTATATATCCTATTGGTTCTGTGATTGATAGACAGATAATATATAAATACAAAATGAGGAATTGGCTCATGCAGTTATGTTGGCTGAAAAGTTCCATGATCTGCCATCTGCAAGCCAGAGACCCAGGAAGTCTAATGGTATAATTGCACACCAAGTATGAAGGCCTAAAAACCAGAGGAACTAATCATGTAAGTCCTAGTCCAAAGACAAGAGAAGACCTATATCCCAGCTCAAATAGGCAGGCAGGAAGCAAAAAGGGTGAATTCCTCCTTCCTCCCTCTTTTGTTCTAGCTCGGCTTTGAATGAATTGGATGATGCTCACCCACATTGGGGAGAGTAATCCATTTGACTGAGTTCAGTGATTCAAATGCTAATCTTATCTAGAAACACCTTCATAGAAATACCCAGAAATAATACTTAATCTAGAGACCTCCATGGTGCAGTCACAAGATTAACCATCACAATAAACTACTGGGTTATTTATACATTATTATATATTTATGTACACTATTTATATAAATATATGTTATATATTTCTGCTCATAAAAATGCCCATCATAAATATCAATGTACATGTTTCCTGGATGACATATACAAGATTTTCTCTAAGGTACTTACCTGGTCATATAATTCGCAGGTCAGCGGACATGTTCATTCATGGTTCAACACTATCAGAGTCATGTCCAAAATAGTTATATACATTTCTACTTCTAATAAGAGTGGATGACAATTCCTATATCTCCTTATCCCAGTTAACACTTGGCATTGTCCAACAATGGAGTATGAAATGAAGCTTACTGTTATTTCAATTTGCATTTCCCTGACTAGTAATGAAACTAACCATTTATCCATTTGTCATGTGAAAATAATTCTGTAAAACTTCTATTTTTCATTTGCCTGTATTTTTATTAAGTTGTTTCCCTTTCTTATTCATTAGTAGGAATTTATGTATTGTGAATAATATTTTTATACAATTTGTGATATCTTTTAATGAACAGGAATTCTTAACTTTATTGTAGACTATTTTAATCAGTATTTCCTTTATTAGTTATGGTTTTCTGTGTTAAGTAATCTTTCCCTACTTTAATGTCACAATGATATTCTCCTATATTAATTTCAAAATACAATATTATCTTTTACATAGGGGCTTTAGTGTACATGAAATTAATCTTCGAGTATCATGTGAGGTAGGAATCAAATGTCATTTCTTTTCCAAATGTATAACCAATGGTCTCAGCATCATTTATTAAAAATACATCCTTTCTTTGCATCTACTGAAATGATCACGATTTTTATCCTTTCTCTTATTGATGTGATGTATCACATTGATTGATTTATGAATACTGAACCACCCTTGCTTTCATCCTGGGGAAAAAAAAAATCTCGCTTGATCATGGTGAATGATTTTTTTGGATTTGGTTTGCTAATATTTTGTTGAGAATTTTTGCATCTATGCTCATCAGAGATATTGACCTATAGTTCTCTTTTTTTGTGGTGTCTTTATCTGATTTTGGTATCCAGGTAATGCTGACCTCATACAATGAATTTGGAAAGCACGAGATAAAGTGCAACACCCATTCATGATAAAAAACCTTCAACAGAGTAGGTTTAGAGGGAACATACCTCAACATAATAAAGACCTTATGTGAAAAACCCACAGCTAACATCATACTCAATGGGGAAAACCTGAGAGCTTTTCCACGAAGGTCAGGAACAAGACAAGGATGTCTACTGTCATCACTTTTATTCAACACAGTATTGGAAGTCCTACCCGCAGCAATCAGATAACAGAAAAAAATAAAAGACTTCTGAATTGGTAAGGAAGAAGTAAAACTACCACCATTTACAAAAGATATGATACTATACATAGAAAACCCTAAAGACCACCAAAAAATTACTAGAACTGATACATGAATTCAGTAAGGTCACAAGTTATAAAATCAATATACAGAAATCTGTTATTTTTCTATACACTAATAATGGAAGCAGCAGAAAGAGAAATTAAGAAAACAATCCCATTTATGACTGTACCAAAAATAATAAAATACCAAGCAACAAACTCAACCAAAGAGGTGAAAGACCTGTACTCTGAAAGCTATAAAACACTGATGTAAGAAACTGAAGCCAACACAAAAATATAGAAAGACATTCCATGTCATGGATTGGAATAACCAATATTGTTAAAATGTCTATAATATCCAAAGCTCTCTACACATTTAATGCAACCCTATCAAAATACCAATAGCATTTTTCAAAGAACTAGAACAAACAATCCTAAAAATTGTATGGAAGCACAAAAGACCCCAAATAGCCAAAGCAATCTTGAAAAAGAAAAGCCAACCTGGAGACATCACAATTCCAGACTTCAAGTTAACTCAATTACAAAGCTGCAGTAATCAAAACAGTATGGTATCGGCACAAAAACAGATCAGTAAAACTTAAAAAAAAAATCCAGAAATAAACCCATAATAATATGGTCATTTAATCTTCAACAAAGCAGGAAAGAATATCCAATGGGAAAAAGACAGTCTCTTCAACAAGTGTTGTTGGGAAAACTGGACAGCTATATGCAAAAGAATAAAACTGGACCATTTCCTTATATCATACACAAAAATAAACTCAAAATGGATTAAGGACCTAAACATGAGACACAAAATCATAAACATCCCAAAGAGGGGTGCCTGGGTGGCTCAGATGTTTAAGCGTTTGCCTTTGGCTTAGGTCATGATCCCAGCGTCCTGGGATCAAGCCCTACATTGGACTCCCTGCTCAGCGGGGAGCCGGCTTCTCCCTCTCCCTCTGCCTGCCACTCCCCCTGCTGGTAATCTCTCTCTGTCTGTCAAATAAATAAAATCTAAAACAAAACAAAACAAAAATACACAGCATTAAAAAAAGAATCTCAGAAGAGAGGACAGAGCAGTAATTTCTCTGACATGGGCCATAGCACCATCTTTCTTGATAGGTATCCTGAGGCAAGGGAAACAAAAGGAAAAGTAAACTACTGGGACTACATCAAAATAAAAAGCTCTGCCCAGTGAAGGAAACAATCAACAAAACTAAAAGACAACCTACTGAATGGAAGAAAATATTTGCAAACAACATATCTGATAAAGGGTTAGCATCCAAAATATATAAAGAACTTATACAACCCAATACATACACACAGAAAACCCGCAAATAATTCAATTAAAAAACAGGCATAAACAGATATTTCCCCAAAGAAGACATACAGATGGCCGAAAGACACATGAAAAGATGTTCAACATCACTCATCACCCAGGAAATGCATATCAAAACTACAATGAGTTATCTCCTCACGCCAGTCAAAATGGCTAAAATAAACAACACAAGAAACAACAGATATTGGTGAGGATGTGCAGAAATATGAAGCCTCATGCATTGTTGGTGGGAATGCAAACTGGTGCAGCCACTGTGAAAACCAGTATGGAGGTTGCTCACAATTTAAAAATAGAACTACCCTATGGTCCAGGAATTGCACTACTGGGTATTTACCCAAGAAATACAAAACATGAATTCAAAGGGATACATGCACCCCTATGTTTATTGCAGCATTACATATAATAGCCAAATTATGGAAGCAGGCTAAGTGTCCTCCGATAGATGAATGAATAAAGATGTGGTGTGTGCACACACACACATTATATATATACATATTCATATATATGTATATATATATGTAGGAATACTACTCAGCCATAAAAAAAAAAAATCTTGCCATGTGCAACAACATGGATGGATCCAGAAGATATAACGCTAAGTGAAATAAGCCAGTCAGAGAAAGACAAATGCCACATGATTTCACTCATATGTGGAATTTATGAAACAACAAACAACCAAAGGGAAAAAAAGAGAGAGAGACAAACTATGGAACAGACTCTTGACTATAGAGAACAACCTGATAGAGGGGAGGTGAGTGGGGGGTTGAGTTAAACAGGGGAAGGTGATTAAGGAAGGCATGTATCATGATGAGAACTCAGGAATGTATACAATTGTTGAATTACTATACTATACACTTAAAACTAATACAACACAATATTAACTACATTGACATCAAAATAAAAACAATAACAAAATGAATCAATGGATCACTACATCAAAAACTAATGATGTATTGTATGGTGACTAACATAACATAATAAAATAAAATTTAAAAAAATAAATAATAAATAAATAAATAAAAACAAAAACTACAACAAAAAACAATCTTTTTCTTTCACTACCCCAAATAATTTTAACAAATGTCTTTATATTCATGGGTCCATTTTATTCTCAAGTGTTCTATTTTCTACTCCTTTACCAAAAACTGCCTACTGGATAGAGCAAGTCAGAAGAAAAGAGATGCATGACTTTAACAGGAGCAAGATAGATAGCTCATCTAAAAGAAACATCAGAAGCAAGGAAACAAAGGGAAATAATGTGCCTACATATGGTCTTCTTCATATTTTTCTTGTTTGGAAAAATTACAGCACTCCTTGAACCTGTGGCTTGCAATCTTTCATCTGTTACATAAAATTCCAGCATTACTTCTCCATAACTCCTTCTGCCATGTTCCTTCTCATCCACTTTTGTTTTTTAACATTTTAACTCTGTCCCATGCATTTATGCTCTTTCTAAATTGGCCATCCCTTTCCATTTCATTCTTCAGTATAGACATTTTATTCAGATCTGTTAGTTTACTCATTTTCTTATCTGCTGTGTCTAATCTGAAGTTAAAATACATCTGCTGAGTTCTTTATTTTAGTATTGCATTTTTCCATTTTAGAATATCCACTTGATTTGTTTTTTACTTTCTCATTCTTTGTCAACATTCTCCATATTTTCTTTTAGCTATTTTAATGCACTAATCACAATTATTTTAAAGCTGTATCTGATAACTTACACAACTAACTCCCTGCATGGTCTGCTTTCAATGTACTTTTTTCTCTTTTTTTTTTTTTAAGAGAAGTCTTCTCCTATTGTATATTTAATTTTTTTGATAGCACATAAGACATTTTTTATGCTGCTCTGGCTGTTGTTATTATCCTCCAGAGGGACTTGAACTGCAGTTAATTTTACAGGCAGCTAAGGTCCAGCAAGGATTAAACTGATTTGATCTTTAGTCCTATGAGGATCTGCCTGGCTCTGGTTCACTCCTACTCCCACTGTGTAGCTTCTTGGGGTCCTAACTGAAAGCTTGGGGGTGTTTATCAGAGCAACCTTTTCTTACTAGGCCCTGAACTCTACTATTTGTCCCTCCAGCTCTAGAAGACTATGGAAAGCTCTGGTAAGCTTCTGGATCTCTTGGCCATAGCTTCTGTTTTCAGAATCTATAGTTGCCTGAAGGCAACCTAAAAGCCACCTCCAAGGAGAGGAGCAATATGGCAGAGGAGTAGGAAACCTAAATTTCATCTGGTCCCAGTAATTCAGCTAGACAGTTATCAAACCATTCAGAATACCAACAAACACAACAGGAGATCGAAGAAAAGAATAGCAGTAACTCTCTGAACAGAAAAGCAACCACTTTCTGGAAGGTAGGACGTGTGGAAAAGTGAATCCGAGGCGATATACAGGAAGATAGACGGCGGGTGGAGGGAGCCTCCATCAGCTGCTACTGGCAAGTGATAGAGCCATGGAGCACAAAATCAGAACTTTTAAAAGTCTTCTCTGCTGAGGGATGTCACTCCAGTGGCTAAACGGAGGGGGTGGAACCCTCACTGGGACAGTGTGGTCTCGGGACCCTCGGAGTCACAGAAAGACCGGGGGTGCCTGGGCGTGGCAGAGCTCCCAGGTAACAGAGCGGGGAAGCCAGCAGCAGAGACAGAGCCAAGGCGTGGGCTCTCAGCTCGGGGTTGCCATAAACCATGATCCGTGGCACAGTTGGGCCACTGCTCTTCCAGCAGGGACCCAACAAGCAGCAGATCCGAGGAGACTCCCCTTCCTCCCCGGGGAGAAGTGGCGCAGGAGCGCACCATAGGGATCGGCTGGTTTTGGAGACTCCACACAGGGTCGTGTGCCAGAGACAGAAACGCTCGGTCACAGGCTGGGTGAGCATGGAGTGTGGCTGGAGACTGGGGAGTCGGGAGTGACTGACTGCTTTTCTCTGGGGGCGCACTGAGTAGTGGGGCCCCGAGTTCTCGGCTACTCCGGAGCGGATATTGGGAGGCCACCATTTTCGCTCTTGTCCTCCAAAGCCATGCAGAAAGATTGCAGGGAACAAAAGTTCCCGAGAGCAAACCTGAGCAGATTACTTAGCCCGGACCCGGCAAGGGCGGGGCAATTCCACCTCCGGCAAAGACATGTGAGATCCGCTGTGAGGGGCCCCTCCCCCAGAAGATCAGCACGAACAGGCAGCCAAGACCAAGTTTACCAATCAATGAGAACAGCAGAATGCCAGCACCAGGGGAATACTGCACATAGAACTCATGGCTTTTTTTCCCATGATTCTTTACTCTTTCAAAGTTAATTTTTTTAATTTTATTTTTCTTTTTCTATTTTTTTAGTTGAATTTTACATCTTTCCTTGTTCAACCAATATCTTATCAATTCCTTTTTTAAAATCGTTTTTAATTTTTTAATTTTTACACTCATATTCTATCTCTTCATTGTATTTAACCTTATTTTTTGTATATATAAGTTTTGCTTTCTTTAAAATTTTGGGATACAGTTTCTTCGAACAGACCAAAATATACCCTAGATCTAGTGTATGACATTGTCCTAGTCTCCTGCCTCCTCACATTTTTTTAAATTTTTTTCAACCAACTTATAAATTCTTTTTTTAAATTTTTTTATTTTTCATCTTTACAGTCATATTCTATCCCTTCACCATATTTACCCTTATTTTTGTATATATATGAGTTTTTCTTTCTTTAAAATTTTGGGAGGCGATTTCTTCTAACAGACCAAAATACATCCAAAATCTAGTGTGTGGTTCTGTTAGTTTCACCAGCCTAATAATATTCTTTTTTTTTTCTCCCTTTCTTTTTCCCCCTGGTTTTGGGTCTCTTCTGATTTGTTTAGTGTACATTTTTCCGGGATCATTGTTACCCTTTTAGCATTTACTAGCATGTTGTTCTCTCATTCATCTGTTTTCTTCTGGACAAATGACATGATGGAAAAACTCACCTCAAAAAAAAAAAAAAAAGAGCAAGAGGAAGTACCGACTGCCAGGGAACTAATCAATGCAGACATTAGTAAGATGTCGGAACTAGAGTTCAGAATGATGATTATAAAGATACTACCAGGGCTTGATAAAAGCATAGAACATACTAGAGAATCCCATTCTAGAGAAATAAAACAACTAAAATCTAACCAAGTCGAAATCAAAAAGGCTATTAATGAGGTGCAAACCAAAATGGAGGCTCTAACTCCTACGATAAATTAGGCAGAAGAGAGAATTAGTGATACAGAAGACCAAATGATGGAGAATCAAGAAACTGAGAAAAAGAGATAAACAACTACTGGATCACGAGGGGAGAATTCGAAAGATAATTGATACCATAAAGTGAAACAACACTGGAATAATTGGGATCCCAGAAGAAGAAGAAAGAGAGAGAGGGACAGAAGGTATACTGGAGCAAATTATAACAGAGAACTTCCCTAATTTCGGGAAGGAAATAGGCATCAAAATCCAGGAGGCATGGAGAACCCCCACAAAATCAATAAATAAGGGTCAACACCCCGACGTCTAATAGCAAAACTCAAAGTTCTCAGAGACAAAGACAAAATCCTGAAAGCAGTTCGGGACAAGAGGTCTGTAACCTACAATGGTAGAAACATTAGAATGGCAACAGACCTATCCAGAAAGATCTGGCAGGCCAGAAAGGACTGGCATGATATCTTCAGAGCACTAAATGAGAAAAATATGCAGCCAAGAATACTATATCCAGCTAGGCTGTCATTGAAAATAAAAGGAGAGATAAAAAGCTTCCAGGACAAACAAAAACTAAAGGAATTTGCAAACACCAAACCAGCCCTACAAGAAATATTGAAAGGGATCCTCCAAGCAAAGAAAGAGCTTAAAAGTAACATACACCAGAAAGGAACAGAGACAATATACAGTGACAGTCACCTTAGGAGCAATACAATGGCACTAAATCCGTATCTTTCAATAGTTACTCTGAATGTAAATGAGCTAAATGCCCCAAACAAAAGACACAGGGTATCAGATTGGATTAAAAAACAAGACCCATCGATATGCTGTCTGCAAGAGACTCATTTTAGATCCAAAGACACCTCCAGGTTTAAAGTGAGGGGGTGGAAAACCATTTACCATGCTAATGGACATCAAAAGAAAGCTGGGGTGGCAATCCTTATATCAGACAAATTAGATTTTAAAACAAAGACTGTAATAAGAGATGAGGAAGGACACTACATCATACTTAAATGGTCTATCCAACAAAAGATCTAACAATTGTAAATATCTATGCCCCTAACATGGGAGCAGCCAGTTATATAAGGCAATTAATACCAATAGCAAAGAAAGACATCAAAAACAATACAATAATAGTAGGGGACTTTAACACCCCCTCACTAAAATGGAGAGATCATCTAAGCAAAACAGGGAAAAAAGGCTTTAAATGACACACTGGACCAAATGGACTTCACAGATATATTCAGAACATTCCATCCCAAAGCAACAGAATACACATTCTTCTCTAGTGCACATGGAACGTTCTCCAGAACAGATCACAACCTGGGTCACAAAATCAGGTCTCAATCGGTACCAAAAGACTGGGACCATTCCCTGCATATTTTCAAACCACAGTGCTTTGAAACTAGAACTCAATCACAAGAGGAAAGTCGGAAAGAACTCAAATACGTGGAGGTTAAAGAGCATCCTACTGGGGCGCCTGGGTGGCTCAGTTGGTTAAGCGACTGCCTTCGGCTCAGGTCATGATCCTGAAGTCCTGGGATCGAGTCCCGCATCGGGTTCCCTGCTTGGCAGGGAGTCTGCTTCTCCCTCTGACCCTCCCCTCTCTCATGTGCTCTCTCTCTCTCTCATTCTCTCCCTCAAACAAATAAATAAAATCTTTTTTAAAAAAAAGAGCATCCTACTAAAGAATGAATGGGTCAACCAGGAAATTAAAGAAGAATTTAAAAAATTCATGGAAACCAACGCAAATGAAAACAGAACTGTTCAAAACCTTTGGGATGCAGCAAAGGCGGTCCTAAGAGGAAAGTATATAGCAATACAAGCCTTTCTCAAGAAACAAGAAAGGTCTCAAATACACAACCTAACCCTACACCTAAAGGAGCTAGAGAAAAAAACAGCAAATAAAGCCTAAACCCAGCAGGAGAAGAGAAAGAAGAAAGATCAGAGCAGAAATCAATGAAATAGAAACCAAAAGAACAGTAGAACAGATCAACGAAACTAAGAGCTGGTTCTTTCAAAGAATGAGTAAGATTAATAAACCCCTGGTCAGACTTATCAAAAAGAAAAGAGAAAGTACCCAAATAAATAAAATCATGAATGAAAGAGATCACAACCAACACCAAAGAAATACAAACAATTATAAGAACATATTATGAGCAACTATAGGCAAGCAAATTAGATAGTCTGGAAAAAACGGATGCATTCCTAGAGATGTATAAACTACCAAGACTGAACCAGAAGAAATAGGAAACCTGAATAGACCCATAACCACTAAGGAAATTGAAGCAGTGATCAAAAATCTGCCAACAAAGAAAAGCCCAGGGCCAGATGGCTTCCCAGGGGAATCCTACCAAACATTTAAATAAGAATTAATACCTATTCTTCTGAAGCTGTTTCAAAGAATAGAAATGGAAGGAAAACTTCCAAACTCATTTTACAAGGCCAGCAATACCTTGATCCCAAAACCAGACAAAGACTCCATCAAAAAGAACTACAGACAAATATCCCTGATGAGCATGGATGCAAAAATTCTCGCCAAAGTACTAGCCAATAGGATCCAACAGTACATTAAAAGAATTATTCACCATGACCAAGTGGGATTTATTCCTGGGATGCAAGTTGGTTCAATATCTGCAAATCAATCAATGTGATAAAATACATTAATCAAAGAAAGAATAAGAACCATATGATCCTCTCAATAGATGGAGAAAAAGCATTTGACAAAGTATACCATCCTTTCCTGATTTGATTAAAACTCTTAACACTGTAGGGATAGAGGGTACATACCTCAATATCACAAAAGCCATCTATGAAAAACCCACAGCCAATATCATACTCAATAGGGAAAAACTGAGAGCTTTTCCCCTAAGGTCCGGGACACGGCAGGGGATAGTCTACTATCACCACTGCTGTTCAACATAGTACTAGAAGTACTAGCCTCAGCAATCAGACAACAAAAAGAAATAAAAGACATCCGACTCCACAAAGAAGACAAACTCTCACTCTTTGCAGCTGATATGATACTTTATGTGGAAAACCCAAAAGACTCCAACCCAAAACTGCTAGAACTCATACAGGAATTCAGTAAAGTGGCAGGATATAAAAATCAATGCACAGAAATCACTGGCATTCCTATACACCAACAACAAGACAGAAGAAAGAAATTAAGGAGTCGATCCCATTTACAATTGCACCCAAAACTGTAAGATACCTAGGAATAAATCTAACCAAAGAGGCAAAGGATTTGAACCAGAAAACTATAGAATACACATGAAAATGATTGAGGAAGACACAAAGAAATGGAAAAATGTTCCATGCTCATAGATCGGAAGAACAAATATGGTGAAAATGTCTATGCTACCTAGAGCAATCTACAGATTTAATGCAATCCATATCAAAATACCGTCAACTTTTCTCAAAGAAATGGAACAAATAATCCTAAAATTTGTATGGAACCAGAAAAGACCCCGAATACCCAGAGGAATGTTGAAAAAGAAAAGCTGGCGGCATCACAATTCCAGACTTCAAGCTCTATTACAAAGCTGTCATCATCAAGACAGTATGGTACTGGCACAAAAACACACACATAGATCAATGGAACAGAATCGAGAGCCCAGAAATGGACCCTCAACTCTATGGTCAACTAATCTTCGACAAAGCAGGAAAGAATGTCCAGTGGAAAAAAGACAGTCTCTTCAACAAATGGTGTTGGGAAAATTGGACAGCCACATGCAGAAGAATGAAACTGGACCATTTCCTTACACCACCCACAAAAAATAGACTCAAAATGGATGAAAAACCTAAACGTGAGACAGGAGTCCATCAAAATCCTAAAGGAGAAAACAGACAGCAACCTCTTCGACCTCAGCTGCAGCAGCTTCTTCCTAGAAACGTCACCAAAGGCAAGGGAAGCAAGAGCAAAAATGAACTATTGGGACTTTTTTGCACAGCAAAAGAAACAGTCCACAAAACCAAAAGACAACCGACAGAATGGGAGAAGATATTTGCAAATGACATATCAGATAAACGGCTAGTATCCAAAATCTATAAAGAACTTATCAAATTCTACACCCAAAGAACAAATGATCCAATCAGGAAATGGGCAGAAGACAGGAACAGACATTTCTCCAAAGAAGACACCCAAATGGCCAAAAGACACATGAAAAAGTGCTCAGCAACACTCGGCCAGGGAATTCCAAATCAAAACCTCAATGAGATACCACCTCACACCAGTCAGAATGGCTAAAATTAAGTTAGGAAACAACAGATGTTGGCGAGGATGCGGAGAAAGGGGAACCCTCCTACACTGTTGGTGGGAATGCAAGCTGGTGCAGCCACTCTGGAAAACAGAATGGAGGTTCCTCAAAAAGTTGAAAAGAGAGCTACCCTATGACCTTGCAATTTCACTACTGGATATTTACCCCAAAGATACAAATGTAGTGATCCGAAGGGGCACATGCACCCCAATGTTTATAGCAGCAATATCCAGAATAGCGAAACTATGGAAAGAGCCAAGATGTCCATTGACAGATGAATGGATAAAGAAGAAGTGGTATATATATACAATGGAATATTATGCAGCCATCAAAACACACGAAATCTTGCCATTTGCAACGACATGGATGGAACTAGAGGGTATTACGCTAAGTGAAATAAGTCAATCAGAGAAAGACAAGTATCATATGATCTCACCGATATGAGGAATTTTTTTTAATTTTTATTGTTATTTTAATCACCATACATTACATCATTAGTTTTGGATGTAGTGTTCCATGATTCATTGTTTGTGCATAACACCCAGTGCTCCACGCAGAACATGCCCTCTTTAATACCCATCACCAGGCTAACCCATCCCCCCGCCCCCTCCCCTCTAGAACCCTCAGTTTGTTTTTCGGAGTCCATCGTCTCTCATGGTTCGTCTCCCCCTCCGACTTCCCCTGCTCATTCTTCCCCTCCTGCTATCTTCTTCTTCTTTTTTTTTTCTTAACATATATTGCATTATTTATTTCAGAGATACAGGTCTGTGATTCAACGGTCTTGCACAATTCACAGCACTCTCCATAGCACATACCCTCCCCAATGTCTATCACCCAGCCACCCCATCCCTCCCACCCCCCCACCATTCCAGCAACCCTCAGTTTGTTTCCTGAGATTAAGAATTCCTCATATCAGTGAGGTCTGATATGAGGAATTTGAGAAACAAGACAGAGGTCATAGGGTAAGGGAGGGAAAAATGAAACAAGACAAAACCAGAGAGGTAGACAAATTATAAGAGACTCTTAATCTCAGGAAACAAACTGAAGGTTGCTGGAGTGCTTGGGGGTGGGAGGGATGGGGTGGCTGGGTGATAGACATAGGGGAGGGTATGTGCTATGGTGAGTGCTGTGAATTGTGTAAGACTGATGAATCACAGACCTGTACCCCTGAAACAAATAATACATATGTTAATAGAAAAATAAAAGAAAAATAAAAATAAAAGCAACGTCAAGTGCTGTGCTCACTTTTCTTGAAGCTTCCCTCGTAATCTAGATTTGGGACCTGAAAATTCTCACTGCCTACATAGCTCTCTGCACCTTACAACACTTTGTGTGTGTGTGTGTGTGTGTGTGTGTGTGTGTGTGTAGCTTTTCTCTGAAGGTTGGTCTGAAGCATCCTTGTCCACTGTCACTGGAAATGAAACTCTTTTTCGATCCTATTACAAATCCTATCTTTTATTTTTATTTTTTATTTAAATTCAATTAGCCAACATATAGTACATCATTAGTTTCAGTTGTAGTGTTCAATAATTCATCAGGTGCGTATAACAACCAGTGTTCCTCACATCACGTGCCCTCTTTAATGCCCGTCACCCAGTTACCCCATCCCCTCACCCACCTCCCCTCCAGCAACCCTCAGTTGTTTTTTTTTTAAAGATTTTATTTATTTTTTTGACGGAGAGACAAACGGACAGGGAGAGAGCACAAGCAGGGAGAGCAACAGAGGGAAAGGGAGAAGCAGGTTCCCCGCTGAGCAGGGAGTCCACTGCGGGACTCGATCCCAGGACTCTGGGATCATGACCTGAGCTGAAGGCAGACGCTCAACTAACTGAGCCATTCAGGTGCCCCCTCAGTTTGTTTTCTATAGTTAAGAGTCTCTCATGGTTTTTCTCCCTCTCTAATGACTTCCCATTCAGTTTTCCCTCCCTCCCTATGATTATCATATGGTTTCACTCATATTTGCAACACAAGGAACAGCAGAGAATCACAGTGGATTTTCTTTAAAATGATGTTATTTTGTATCTTTCCATTTTGACTGGATTTTACTTTTCCTTAAATATGACACATTCAAATGATATGTCCATTGACCCTGGAGGGAGGCGGGGGCGGTGGGGGAGGGTCTTCACTCTTCCTCAGTGAGCTAGGATCCTGACACCAGGTGTCAGGAGAATCTCATCTGTGTTATTGTTCAATTGGTGCCCTTGCTGGGCCTCAACTTCCTTATCTGTAAAACGATGAGAGATACAAATGCTAAATATTTTCCAAAAGTCCTTTTAGCTCCAAACTTGCAATGGCTACAAATAGCCGAATATTGCTTAATCCATTAAACAAGGGTTATGAATAGTTATTTAAATTACTTTTTAAGACAAACAATCTAGTAGAATTTAACCAGAGGAGTATAGCTCCTATAGGACTTGAGTGAAATTCTTTTACAACTATATATATCATAGGAAGTTACCTTTCACATGAATGCAGAGGTGGGCACTGGCCTTCCCATATAAACATATTTTATTTTTGCCTTCGTACATTTTGATGCATCTTTTTTGGTGGGGGGAGTTTAAATGTTCTAAGGTTTATTGTGTCTGGAAAACAGTAACAGGGAGGGGTGGGGGATGGGGTAACCAGGTGATGGGTATTAAGGAGGGCACGTGTGGTGATGAGCACTGGGTGTTACACTCAACTAATGAATCACTGAACACTACATCAAAAACTAATGATGTACTATATGTTGGCTAATTGAATAAAGCAGGAAAACTTGGAAAATAAAAAAATAAGGTAGGAAGAAATTAATTAATTAATTAATTAATTAATTAAATCTAACATATATTCATACTGTTATGTTTTCCAGACACAATAAACCTTAGAACATTTAACCCCCCCAAAAATGTTATCTTATTAAAACTAATTTTCATTTATAGTTGTTATACAGAAATGGGACCAGTTTTACCAAACTTATATTTATATCCAGCAATGTAACCAAATTCTGAGTAATTCCAATCATTTACTTATAGATTCATTAGGGTTTTCTTTTTTTTTAAGATTTTATTTATTTATTTGAGAGAGAGAGAATGAGAGATAGAGAGCACGAGAGGGAAGAGGGTCAGAGGGAGAAGCAGACTCCCCGCCAAGCAGGGAGCCCAACGTGGGACTCGATCCCGGGACTCCAGGGTCATGACCTGAGCCGAAGGCAGTCGCTTAACCAACTGAGCCACCCAGGTGCCCAACATTAGGGTTTTCTAATAAATCTTAATTACTCATATCATCTGTATTTACAGCTTTGTTTCTTCCTCTCTAGCGTTTATATATGTTTAATCTCTCCTTGTTGTCTCACATGTTGGTTGGAAACTCCAAACCAATGTTGAATCAAAGTGGTGATAGAGGGCACTGTTGTCTTATTTGCAATCCTAAAGATAATGTTTACACATGTTTTCCAACAAGTCTGATCCTTGCTGAAAGTAATTCGTAAATGCCCTTTATCAGAATAAATACGTTTTCCATTAGACCCCATAGGCTAAGACTGAATGTGCAGAAATCAAAGTTAGCTCAGGTAGGTGTTCAGCAAACTCAAGGAACACCAACTCCGTCAGTGTGTCACTATTTACAGAATTCCAGGACCATGTCTCACTCCCTATATAGAGGGAGCAAGTTAGAGAAGTGCCTTATTTACCCCTTCTGGGGGGCCCTGCATTCCAGATATACTATTAAGCTCCATTTTTGGCTCCTGGGCCCCAAAGCAACATTAGCATATATAGATTCCTTTCCTCATACCGCTTCTTCACACTCTTCCAACATTTTATCAGAAAGTTCTAAAGTCATCTCTATTCTACTCTCCTGATGAAAGATATCAGCTAATCACCAACTTTCATACAAAAGCACTTTTTTTATAATTGAAAAATGTTAAGCTCTCCCCTTTGTCCTTTCAACATACCAAATAAAATCAACCTTTTTTACTTTACCCCATGCCTGGTATTTATTCGTGTCCTCTGAAAGTCCCCAAATTTCATCATAACTGCACTTCAGCACCAGCATCCTAAGTGGGGCAAATCTAGAGAGACTCCTAACCACACCAAGTACCAGGGAAAGGTGGCACCAGGATTTCTTGCTCCCCGAATTTCACATGCTCTGATTCTTCTCTGCTTTTGAATCATGGCCCTCCTTTGCTGAATCACTGTTCACAGGCAGTTCACTTTGACATCTGGGTACTTTTCTGATGTGTTAGGATAGAGGTTCTCTGTGACTAGCAGGACTGTGACATGCATCCACACTTTCTCCCTCTCGTCACAGTCGCTTAACATTTTAGTCCTGATGGGTTTCAGGAGGTTATCAGTTTTGTCCAATTGCCCATCACAGGCAGATGGAACCATATGTCCTATACTTATTCTTCTCAACCACTAACGAACATAATTAGTAGAACTGCCTCAGGGCCAACTACTTCAGAGCTCCTATCAATAAAGCAACATTCCCATATTCATATGGAACACCCACTATCTAGCTGCACATTATGGAACTTTTTGAAAATGCCAATACCTCAGCCCTACTCCAAAAGAATCTGATTTAATTGGCCTGGGGTGGGACTGCCCAAGTGATTTGAATGTGCAACCAGAATTAAGTGCGCTGACCAATATCCCTGATACACTGTGCTGTGTCTTGTATGTTTTGAAAGCACAATAGCTCTCAAACTTCACTGTGCACACAAACCACGTGGGGATCTTTCATTCAGTAGGTCTGGGATGGGACCTAAGATTCTGCATTGCCAACAAGATCCCAGTTGAAACTGATGCCATGTCCCACATTCTGAATAGCAAGAGAACAGAGACCCTTACTCAAATTGAACAGCAAGTTCACTGTTGAACAGCCTATTCTAAACTACATGAAACATGAACATGCTAGATAAAATATCTTTTAAGCCTAAATCTGACACCTTATTCAAAATATTTCCTGAAATGCACTCAGCCTTTGCCCAGGTCCTATGGTTCTTACCAGAGTTCATACTCTGCCTCTGTGTTTTCTGACCCATATTATACATGACATCATTTTCTGGGTTTGAGAAATAAGTGAGCATATGAAGCTGGGTTTCCTAACAAGTATCTTAGCATCTGCCAGTGGCCATCCATGTCTGAGTCTCCTGAGAGATAGACTTTGGCCAAAAAACCTCCTTCTCTGAGGTTTTCTGGGTGTCCTGAGGGGAAAAAGATTCAGCACTGGTGCCCTTACACACTCAAACACACACTTTCCCCACACCTGAGTATCAGCGTTTCACATGCAGACCATGGTGTCGTCAGGCCCTTGCCCTCCCTAGGATATGGAGGTTTTAGGAAAATGAAAAGTAGCTGCTCTCCCCTTCACAAGAAGGCTGGGGCCCCAGGTAGCAAGGGATATTATCCAAGACCTTGTGCTGAGCCCTGCCTGTTTTTAATTCCATCATAAACACTCCTCACATATGTCTTATTTCCTCCACCTGTGTTGAGAGCCATTCTGCTCACCAATGCCAAGTATCATCTGGCTTTAGGGATGTGTCATTGGACTCTTGCAGCCAGTATACTCGAGAGTATCCTGGCATTTCTTTCGATAGGGTTATGAGATCCTCACTGGGGGAACCCAAGAGGCTTTGAGGAAGACAAAAATCCCAGCTCAGTCACTTAGCAATTGTGTGATCATGACAAATTATTCCATTGTCCAGAACTTTATTTTCTTCATCTGAAAATGTTGCTAACAGTACCTGTATCACAGGGTTATTGTAAAGATTCTATGAGACGCACAGAAGAACTCTACAGTGCCTGGTACCTAGCAACAGTTCGATCAAGGCTCATGAACCCCAACACGAGTCCAGGTGAGTCCTATCTGGGATATTTCAAGCCCTTTTTTGATGCCTTACAGTTTCTGTTACATGCCTAAGAGGAGGTGTATAACCTCTGTTACCAGCCTCTGTCTCATATTCATTAACTTATAAACCATATTGTACATACTCCCACTGGATTTCCCCACCCCTATTCTATCATCTTCTCCCACACGCCCCCAGCCCCAACAACAACAAATATAAGAAAGAGAAATTTTCATCAGAAAATAAAATTACTCTATATTTTGATTTATGCTAACCCATGTCAAGCATTAAATGTCCAGCAGACGTCACTCTGCTTCATGGTTTCATTTTTCTTTCTAAGCCTGAGGAGTTGGCTGCTGTAAGAAACTGAGGACAGAATAGGAACAAGGCCCTTCCTGAGGGGCAGAAAGGAGAGACTGGGCTTTCCTTCCTTTGCAGGAAAAATGATGAGAGCAGCCAGAGAGCATGCAATGAAAAGGCAGATTGGAGACACCATGCATCCAGTCACTTCGGGAGCACTCTGGATGAGTCTGCAGGGGTAGTGAAACCCACGGCCAAGCCTTGGCCTGCTTTGGTTTGACACAGTTGGTTCATCAAGCACATCAGTTACCAGGGTAAAAACTCCAAACCCCTCCATTCTAACCCATGAAAAAAATCCAAATGCACAGAATCTATACTAGATAATATTAAAGCCTCCAAGATCATCAGTAGGGCCCAACATTTATTAACTAGCTCACCATCACATTTGTTGTCATCAGGTTCATACAGAATGGGAGAGGGAAGGGGTGAGAGCTATTTCTCAAGTTCTTTTATGGCAAATAAAACTCAATTCTTTTTGTAAACATGAGCTTTAACGAGATCCATAAAAACACACTTATGTAACAGAAAGCAAGCCCATGGCTGGGACTTTGCCCTACTTTCCTTTAGGTATACTTGGCCACACAAACTTTAAAAGATGGAAACTGTTGTGGAGCACCTGGGTGGCTTAAGTGGTTAAGTGTCAGTGGTTAATCAGTGGACTCTTGGTTTTGACTCAGGTCATGATCTCAGGGCTGTGAGATCGAGCCTCACATTGGGCTCCCCGCTCAGCAGGGAGTCTGCTTGAGACTCTCTTCCTCCGCCCTTCCCCTGCTCGCTTGCTCTCTCCCTCCCTCTCTCTCTCTCTCTCTCTCTCAAATAAATAAGTCTTAAAAAAAAAAGTTGGAAACTCCTGTCAGAAGTCAAATGTTGGTCAAAGTAAATGGCAACTGTGCTGAAATAGTACTGAAAACTATGAATGTACATTTATACTCTGCTCCTGCATATTACTCTAACCCAAAATTCAGGATTCCTAATCTCACAAGAACATATTTTGATTTGTGAGAAGACAAATGATTTTAAAATAAAATCATAGTTATCTTTTTAATGGATTGACCTCCCCCCACCCCCCAAAAAAACTTACATGGAATTGTCACTGGCCTAATCCTAGAAAGTGACACCCTAAATATGCTACCTCAGGTACATGTTACTACCATGTGGCTTCAGAGAGCAGTTACTCAGCAAATACACACCACACTTAGGGTGGACAAGGACCCAAGTCTTTCTCACATCTCACAATCACCATCAGGCTGAGCAACTCTACAGGAGGTAGGAAGAAGCCATAATCGTGAATTCGGCTGCCTATGCCCTCAAGTCTGTTTAGCTGAGGCATAAGACACATACACACCTGGAAAACAATGACAAAACTATATAGATTCTATCTGGTCTTGACTGAGACTGTCAACCCCATACTCCTAATTTCTAGAACATTCTTGGGGACACAGAAGGTACTCAATAATCCCACAATTGCCAAATGAATGAATGAATAAATTACTTAATGGTTCTTGACAAATAAAATTAAAGTGTTTGTATTCCAATCACAATAACTCCCATTTTTTCCCACAGTTATGAGAGATCTGTAGCACTCTGGGCCTAAAAAAAAAACGGAGAATCTAGGTATTCATGCCTGAAGCATAGGGAGAATGGGAGAAGGAACTGGGATTTCAGGGTAAGAACAGATAATGACACAGGAAGCTGAGGCAAACTGGAGACCTTATAGAAGAGAGTGAGAACTTGGCTAACTCAGATCCAGTAATGGTAAGCTAGGGTACAAGATGGAACCACAGCGGAGTTACATGGGGTCCTGTACAGCAAGCAGAAAAGAACATATACCTGAAGCCAACTGAATCCACGACTTACTAGAAGGCCCAACCATGACTTCAGCACCTATCTTTGAACCCTCTGGCCCTATTTAATTAAAGAGGTCAAAGACCCCCACTGAGGAGTGAGGGGCACCAAGGTCATCTCAAAAATTCAGCTTGTATTTTATAACTTTCCTATTAAAAAAAAGAGTGCAGAAAATTTTTCCAACTTTTGGGTTTTCAGGTTATATATATTTTAAATCAACTGTGCCTACAATTCATATGCTGGGTTCATATTAGCATCTGTGAATATACACCATTTGCCTAGAGGGAGATAGTTCATGGCATCCTGAGAAAGAAGAGGAACCCACAGAGGTTTCAAAATATGCTACTGATGTTTGCCGAAAACAACAATCTACAGCCAGACAAATGCTGCCAGGGGCTAGCATGGGCACTGGGGCCGTGAGACTTGCCATCACCATGCCTGTGCACACTTATGCCGCTGATGGATGTAACACTTCAGGGGGAATACCCTTTATAAGGGGAGGAGCGGGTCACAGACTCTGCCTCCGCTTGTCCAGAGAATTCTGCAGGAGAGACTGGGCACCAAGCAAGGTCCCCTCAGCTACGAAACGTTCAGCAGATTAGGTTAAGAGAGTTAACATAGTTCTTGCAGGAGTTAAAAGATGTGTTCTGGGGAGCAAAATGGCAGAGCAGTAGGAGGCCTAGATTTCGTCTGGTCTCAGGAATTCAGCTGAATAGGGATCAAACCATTCTGAACACCTACGAACTCAACAGGAGATCGAAGAGGAGAGTAGCAAGAACTCTCTGAACAGAGAAGCGACCACTTACTGGAAGGTAGGACTTGCGGAGAAGTGAATCCAAGGCGATATTCGGGAGGATAGATGGCGGGGGAGGGGCCGCCGCCAGACGCTTCTGGCAAGTGCTAGAGCCGCGGAGCACAAAATTGTAACTTTTAGAAGTCAGCTCCGCTGAGGGACGTTGCTCCAGTGGCTAAGAGGGGGGTGGAATCCTCCCGGGACAGTGTGGTCTCAGGACCCTCGGGGTCACAGAAAGACCGGGGGTGCCTGAGTGCGGCAGAGCTCCCAGGGATCGGAGCGGGGAAGCCGGCTGCAGAGACGGAGCCGAGGCGCGGGCTCTCAGTTCGGGGTGGCCATAAACTGTGATCCGCGGCCCAGTCGGGCCACTGCTCCTCCAGCAGGGACCCAACAAGCGGCAGAGCCGGGGAGACTCCCCTACCTTCCCGGGGAGGAGCGGCACGGAAACGCACCGCAGGGATCTGCTGGGTTTGGACACTCCACACGGGGTCGGGTGCCAGAGATAGCAACGCTCGGTCACAGGCCGGGTGAGCGCGGAGTGCGGCCGGAGACCGGGGACAAGGGAGTGACTGCTTTTCTCTGGGGGCACACCGAGGAGCGGGGCCCCGAGTTCTCAGCTCCTCCGGGTGGAGATTGGGAGGCCACCATTTTCGCCCTGGTCCTCCAAAGCTGTACCGAGAGCTTGCAGGGAACAAAAGCTCCTGAGAGCAAACCCGAGCAGCTTCCTTAGTCCGGACCGACAAGGGCGGGGCAATTCTGCCTCCGGCAAAGACATTTGGAAACCACAGCAACAGGCCCCTCCCCCAGAAGAACAGCGCAAACAGCCAGGAAGCCAAGACCAAGTTTACCGATCAAGGAGAACGGGAGAACTCCAGCGCTAGGGGAATACTGCACATAGAATTCATGGCTTTTTTTTACCATGATTCATTAGTTCATCAAAGTTAATTTTTGTTAACTGTTTTTTTTATTTTTCTTTTTCCCTTTTTCAACCAACATCTTATCAATCCCTTTTTTAAAAAAAACATTTTTTATTTTTCATTTTTAGAGTCATATTTTATCCCTTCATAGTAGTTACCCTTATTTTTGGCATATATATATAAGTTGTTCTCTCTTTAAAATTTTAAAATACAGTTTCTTCTAACAGATCAAAATATACCCCAAATCACTAGTGTAGGGCTTTGTTCTAGTCTCCTGCCTGATCACATTCTCTTCCTTTTTCCTTTTTTTTTTTCTTAAACTTCTTCTTTCTTTTTTCAAACAACTTCTTATCTTATCAAGTCCTTTTATAAAATCTTTTATAATTTTCCTCTTTACAGTCATCTTCAATCCCTTCATTGTATTAACCCTTATTTTGTACATATATGTCTTTCTTCCTTTAAAATTTTAGGAGGCACTTTTTTCTAACAGACCAAAATACACCAAAAATCTAGTGTGTGGCACTGATCTATGCACTAGCCTGATCATATATGATCATATTCTGCTTTTTTTCTATTGTTCTGTTTTTGTTTTTCTCTTTTTTTCTTTTTTTTCTCTTTCTTTTTTCTTTCTTTCCCTTTCTTTTCCCCTGGTTTCAGGTCTTTTCTGATTTGTATACAGTATATTTGCTGGGGACGTTGTAAACCTGTTAGCATTTTGTTCTCTCATTCATCTATTCTCTGGACAAAATGACAAGACGAAAAAAATCACCTCAGCAAAAAGAACAAGAGGTAGTACCGTCAGCCAGGGACCTACTCAATAAGGACATTAGTACGATGTCGGACTTAGAGTTCAGAATCATGACTTTAAAGATACTAGCTGGGCTTGAAAAAAGCGTGGAAGTTATTAGAGAAACCCTTTCTGGAGAAATAAAAGAACTAAAATCTAACCAAGTCGAAATCAAAAAGGCTATTGATGAGGTGCAATCAAAAATGGGGGCACTAACTGCTAGGATAAATGAGGCAGAAGAGAGAATCAGTGATATAGAAGACCAAATGATGGAAAATAAAGAGGCTGAGAAAAAGAGGGAGAAACAACTACAGGATCACGAGGGCAGAATTTGAGAGATAAGTGATACGATAAGATGAAACAACATTAGAATAATTGGGATCCCAGAAGAAGAAGAGAGAGAGAGGGGGGCAGAAGGTATATTGGAGCAAATAATATCAGAGAACTTCCCTAATGTGAAGAAGGAAACAGGCATCAAAATCCAGGAGGCACAGAGAACCCCTCTCAAAATCAATAATAATAGGTCAACAACCCGACATCTAATAGTAAAACTTACGAGTCTCAGAGACAAAGAGAAAATCCTGAAAGCAGCTCGGGAGAAGACATCTGTAACCTACAATGGTAGAAACATTAGATTGGCAACAGATCTATCCACAGAGACCTGGCAGGCCAGAAAGGACTGGCAAGATATCTTCAGAGCACTAAACGAGAAAAATATGCAGCCAAGAATACTATATCCAGCTAGGCTGACATTGAAAATAGAAGGAGAGATAAAAAGCTTCCAGAACAAACAAAAACTAAAGGAATTTGCAAACATGAAACCAGCCCTCCAAGAAATATTGAAAGGGGTCCTCTAAGCAAAGAGAGAGCCTAAAAGCAGCAAAGATCAGAAAGGAACACAGACAACATACAGTAACAGTCACCTTACAGGCAACACAATGGCACTAAATTCATACCTTTCAATAGTTACCCTGAATGTAAATGGGCTCAATGCCCCAATCAAAAGACACAGGCTATCAGATTGGATTAAAAAACAAGACCCATCCATATGCTGTCTGCAAGAGACTCATTTTAGACCCAAAGACACCCCCAGATTGAAAGGGAGGGAGTGGAAAACCATTTACCATGCTAATGGACACCAAAAGAAAGCTGGGGTGGCAATCCTTATATCAGACAAACTAGATTTTAAAACAAAGACTGTAATAAGAGATGAGGAAGGACACTATATCCTACTTAAAGGGTCTATCCAACAAGAAGATCTAACAATTGTAAATATCTATGCCCCGAACATGGGAGCAGCCAATTATATAAGGCAATTAATAACAAAAGCAAAGAAACACATTGACAACAATACAATAATAGTGGGGGACTTTAACACCCCCCTGTCTGAAATGGACAGATCATCTAAGCAAAAGATCAACAAGGAAATAAAGACTTTAAATGACACACTGGACCAAATGGACTTCACAGACATACTCAGAACATTCCATCCCAAAGCAACGGAATACACATTCTTCTCTAGTGCCCATGGAACATTCTCCAGAATTGAACACATCCTAGGTCACAAATCAGGTCTCAATCGGTACCAAAAGATTGGGATCATTCCCAGCATATTTTCAGAGCACAATGCTTTGAAACTAGAACTCAATCACAAGAGGAAATTCGGAAAGAACTCAAATACATGGAGGCTAAAGAGCATCCTACTAAAGAATGAATGGGTCAACCAGGAAATTAAAGATGAATTAAAAAAATTCATGGAGACCAATGAAAATGAAAACACAACTGTTCAAAATCTTTGGGATACAGCAAAGGCAGTCCCGAGAGGAAAGTATATAGCAATACAAGCCTTTCTCAAGAAATAAGAAAGGTCTCAAATACACAACCTAACTCTACACCTAAAGGAGCTGGAGAAAGAACAGCAAATAAAGCCTAAACCCAACAGGAGAAGAGAAATAATAAAGATCAGAGCAGAAATCAATGAACTAGAAACCAAAAGAACAGTAGAACAGATCAATGAAACTAGGAGCTGGTTCTTTGAAAGAATTAACAAGATTGATAAACCCCTGGCCAGACTGATCAAAAAGAAAAGAGAAATGACCCAAATCCACAAAATCATGAATGAAAGAGGAGAGATCACAACCAACACCAAAGAAATACAAACAATTATAAGAACATATTATGAGCAACTCTGTGCCAGCAAATTAGATAACCTGGAAGAAATGGGTGCATTCCTAGAGATGTATCAACTACCAAAATTGAACCAGGAAGAAATAGAAAACCTGAACAGACCTATAACCCCTAAGGAAATTGAAGCAATCATCAAAAATCTCCCAACAAACAAAAGCCCAGGGCCAGATGGCTTCCCAGGGGAATTCTATCAGACATTTCAAGAAGAATTAATACCTATTCTCCTGAAACTCTTCCAAAACATAGAAATGGAAGGAAAACTTCCAAACTCATTTTATGAGGCCACCATTACCTTGATCCCAAAACCAGACAAAGACCCCATCAAAAAGGAGAATTACAGACCAATATCCTTGATGAACATGGATGCAAAAATTCTCACCAAAATACTAGCCAATAGGATCCAACAGTACATTAAAAGGATTATTCACCACGACCAAGTGGGATTTATCCCTGGGCTGCAAGGCTGGTTCAACATCCGCAAATCAATCAACGTGATACTATACATTAACAAAAGAAAGAACAAGAATCCTATGATCCTCTCAATAGATGCAGAAAAAGCATTTGACAAAGTACAGCATCCTTTCTTGATCAAAACTCTTCAGAGTATAGGGATAGAGGGTACATACCTCAACATCATAAAAGCCATCTATGAAAAACCTACAGCGAATATCATTCTCAATGGGGAAAGGCTGAGAGCTTTTCCCCTAAGGTCAGGAACGCGGCAGGGATGTCCACTCTCACCACTGCTATTCAACATAGTATTAGAAGTCCTAGCCACAGCAATCAGACAACAAAAAGAAATCAAAGGCATCCAAATCGGCAAAGAGGAAGTCAAACTCTCACTCTTTGCAGATGATATGATACTCTATGTGGAAAACCCAAAAGACTCCACCCCAAAACTGCTAGAACTCATACAGGAATTCAGTAAAGTGGCAGGATATAAAATCAATGCACAGAAATCAGTGGCATTCCTATACACCAACAACAAGAGAGAGAGAGACAAATCAAGGAGTCGATCCCATTTACAATTGCACCCAAAACCATAAGATACCTAGGAATAAATTTAACCAAAGAGGCAAAGGATCTGTACTCAGAAAACTATATAATACTCATGAAAGAAATTGAAGAAGACACAAAGAAATGGAAAAACGTTCCATGCTCATGGATTGGGAGAACCAACATTGTGAAGATGTCAATGCTACCTAGAGCAATCTACACATTCAATGCAATCCCCATCAAAATACCATCCACTTTTTTCAAAGAAATGGAACAAATAATCCTAAAATTTGTATGGAACCAGAAGAGACCCCGAATAGCCAGAGGAATATTAAAAAAGAAAAGCAAAGCTGGCAGCATCACAATTCCGGACTTCCAGCTCTATTACAAAGCTGTCATCATCAAGACAGTACGGTACTGGCACAAAAACAGACTCATAGATCAATGGAGCAGAATCGAGAGCCCAGAAATGGACCCTCAACTCTATGGTCAACTTATCTTTGATAAAGCAGGAAAGAATGTCCAATGGAAAAAAGACAGTCTCTTCAACAAATGGTGTTGGGAAAATTGGACAGCCACATGCAGAAGAATGACACTGGACCATTTCCTTACACCACACACAAAAATAGACTCCAAATGGTTGAAAGACCTAAACGTGAGACAGGAGTCCATCAAAATCCTAAAGGAGAACACAGGCAGCAACCTCTTCGACCTCAGCCGCAGCAACTTCTTCCTAGAAACATCGCCAAAGGCACAGGAAGCCAGGGCAAAAATGAACTATTGGGATTTCATCAGGATAAAAAGCTTTTGCACAGCAAAAGAAACAGTCCACAAAACCAAAAGACAACCGACAGAATGGGAGAAAATATTTTCAAATGACATATCAGATAAAGGGCTAGTATCCAAAATCTATAAAGAACTTATCAAACTCAACACCCAAAGAACAACTAATCCAATCAAGAAATGGGCAGAAGACATGAACAGACATTTTTCCAAAGAAGACATCCAAATGGCCAACAGGCACATGAAAAAGTGCTCAACATCGCTTGGCATCAGGGAAATCCAAATCAAAACCTCAATGAGATACCACCTCACACCCATCAAAATGGCTAAAATTAACAAGTCAGGGAACGACCGATGTTGGTGGGGATGTGGAGAAAGGGGAACCCTCCTACACTGTTGGTGGGAATGCAAGCTCGTGCAACCACTCTGGAAAACAGTATGGAGGTTCCTCAAACAGTTGAAATTAGAGCTACCGTTCGATCCAGTAATTGCACTACTGGGTATTTACCCCAAAGATACAAATGTAGGGACCCGAAGGGGTACGTGCACCCCAATGTTTATAGCAGCAATGTCCACAATAGCCAAACTGTGGAAAGAGCCAACATGTCCACCGACAGATGAATGGATAAAGAAGAAGTGGTATATAAACACAATGGAATATTATGCAGCCATCAAAAGGAATGAGATCTTGCCATTTGCAACGATGTGGATGGAACTGGAGGGTGTTATGCTGAGTGAAATAAGTCAATCAGAGAAAGACATGTATCATATGACCTCACTGATATGAGGAATTCTTAATCTCAGGAACAAACTGAGGGTTGCTGGAGTGGTGGGGGGTGGGAGGGATGGGGTGGCTGGGTGATAGACATTGGGGAGGGTATGTGCTACGGTGAGCGCTGTGAATAATGCAAAACTGTTGAATCACAGGTCTGTACTTCTGAAACAACGCAACATATGTTAAGAAAAAAGAAAAAGAAGAAGATAGCAGGAGAGGAAGAGTGAAGGGGAGTAAGTCAGAGGGGGAGACGAACCATGAGAGATGATGGACTCTGAAAAACAAACGGAGGGTTCTGGAGGGGAGGAGGGTGGGGGGATGGGTTAGCCTGGTGATGGGTATTAAAGAGGGCACGTTCTGCATGGAGCACTGGGTGTTATGAACAAACAATGAATCGTGGAACACTACATCAAAAACTAACGATGTAATATATGGTGATTAACATAACAATAAAAAAATTAAAAAAAAAAAAGATGTGTTCTGGACTAGCTCCCGACTGGTTAGAGGAAAATGAAAAGTCCCAAAGTCCTACAGCCAAAGAAGAGAGAGCCCTAGAGGGAGTGCCCAGCCCAAGAAATGGGGCATAAGAAAACCAAGATCAGACAGATGAAGACTTCAGATGAAAATTCATTCTATAGTTTGGGGAAATTTTAAAATAGTCACAATTTCAAGTTTTCCCGTTTAAGAAGTCATTTAGTTATATTATCCCATTGTCTAACCTTATAGGTCCACTGAAGTGTTAAGTAACACACATATTATCTGTATAAATAAATACTATTTCAGTCAATTATTCCTTGGAAAAAATGTTATCCACTGGTAGACAAATGGATCTTAAATCCCTAGAAGGCAGGAAGCTGAGCACCTTCTGTGCACACTGCAGGCCGTGCAAAAATGACTGTGGAAGTGAAGTTGAGAAGAACTGCAACATCCCCATAGGAATCTGTTTACTGTAATAGGACTAAAAGGCAAAACATTCCCTGGAAAACTGCTGCCCCTGCCCCCTTTCTCCATCACCGCCAGTCAATAATGGAAATGTCTGATGTCATATTAGTACATTAGAACCCCCTCTTAAAATTCTGCATTTCTGAGAGACTGTAGGAAAAAGATGGTTGCCAAACGGTACAGGTGTATGTGCCCACTGGTGGCATATTCTGGCAGAATCACCAGGGGAAGCATTCCATCTATGGGACTCCAAAGCTGATCCCAACCTTTGGATGGCCCCTCACCTGCTTCTGAGCTCTCCATCTTAAAATCTAGAGAGCTCTAAGAGCCATGCCTCAGGAACCATGCAGAATTAGGTCCATCCACACCTGGACTTCACACTGGAATGAGCCAGACGGTGCCCACGGAGAGAGGATGGAACATAGGGCAGCTCTGACACCAGGAAGGAGCTCAACAGAATGAGGCCACCGGGCCCAGGACCCTGACATCACACAACTCCACTGAGGGGCATTTACACAGATAACAACATGAATGGTGCCCCATGGAGTTATGCCACACGAGCCTGTGTGGTACCATGATCTGAGACCAGACCAGTGGATGGGTGCCGGAAGATTCCAGAATGGAAATATCTGAGGCTTCTGAGCCCCAAAATTTCAAGTCATATTTTCTTAAGTAGAAAAAAGAAAAGTCTAGGGCATGACTTCACAGTGGTCGTCAAGACTACTAAGTAACTAAACCAAGTAAACCCTTATTCTTCATTTAGGGCCATACAATATTATAAATAGGTAAGAACTGATTACTGTGCCTTGGGAATCTAACCAATTAAATAAATAAATAAAAACAGGTTCTGAGATGTTTTTACTGCAGACAGAAAGTATGGCCTCTGAAATTAAAAAAAAAAAAAAATACTCGGCTTCACTTTCTAGCTGTATGACCTATGGATCATCTGCTTCCTCATCAGGAAAATGGGAATAAAAATAGTACGGACAACACAAGTAAGACGTGTACTTTCTAACAGCGGTTCTCCAGGTATTTTCTCCCTTGGATCCTCATTGGTATTTTTGATCTGAGAGAATTCTCCTCATACTCCTCAAAAAGGGCTACTTTTACTTCAAGGGGGCTTGTACTCTCTCATTCATACTCCCTTGGCCACAACCCTCATTCTCTCAGTGTGACCCCCACCGTATGTACACCTACACTCCAGCCCCATTTCTCACCTCCCAGGCCCCAAAGGATCATATTTAATCACATATTCCTAGAAATTCTATATGATCCTGAGTAGTTAGTTAAATCTCCGGGGCATGAATGGCTTTTGATAGTAAACAAACTAACTCAAGAAATAAGGCAACCAATGCTGAGCATTTCCTCTCTGCTCAAGTCACCTCCAATCTAGTCAATGCCAACGTGGATTTGGAGAACTGGCGGGTCTCAAGCTTTCAGAGTGGGAAATTTTAATCCCATCGAAGGTGAACCAGACAGTTTTCTATCTGTGAGAGACCTGGACCAAATCTGTGTGTTCAGCCTGAACTAGACAAGTTGCAGCATAAAGTAAGTTCTTACATTTGCTATATTCACTTACATATGTGCACCTCCTACCTGTAGAAAGACAATTTATTCATGTCGCTCCTGAAAAATTTTAGAATACGTAAAGAAAGCCCATCAAATACTGTCCAAATATTTAGAACATACTGGTCACTAATAATATTGCTCTCCACCTGCCATAAAACTGGCTGTCAGGCTTCTCTCGTGCCCTTTTGTAGTTCTGAAACTTTTCCACGGAAAATGTTTCTCAATAGCTTCTTTTCCCATTGGTTTCAAATTTTAGCCCCTTCTTAGTCATTGAAAGTGAACAGCCTCCCTGTGCATTGTCCAGTAGAGTGGTTTTGTACATTTTTTTCTTTTTGAAAGAGAATCTCAGTGCATGAAACAGACAGAAATGCAGGGCTGCTCTTGGTGAAGCTGTGGAGCATGGCAGAGAAGGAGAGGAAACAGCCCCAAGGGAGGGATCCTCCTTCCCCCGAGTCCATCCAGAAGCTGCTTAAGGGTCTCCATGTAGTCTCCAAGGACTCATATCAAACACCATTGCTCCCCCATACCGATATTAGAGCTGCTATAAGCCAGAAGAAAATGAAATCTTACCTCCCCCTTTTACAGGAAGAGAGCCAAAGTGATAGATTGCTCACAGTAGTTTCAAAGAGGGCAAAAGCAAATGATAATGCATGCCTCTGGAGGTCAAACCCATGTGCTTTTCACTATTCCAAACTGCCACCTAATGAAAATAAAATCTCTCCAGGAAAGAAATGTGTTGGAAACATCGAAGCCCATGCATCCTGTACACTCTAAGGCTTGGTACCATGTGAGCACCTGGCCCTGCACAAAATCAGATAAATGCACACGCATACATTTTGTTCTTGTCTGCAACTGAGTCTAGGTTATTCGTCTATCAGATCGTACATTCTCCCAACCCTCCTGCTTATTACTCTTTTGTGATATGCATTGGAATGGCAGGTGAAAAAGGAGGCATGAGTGGATGGGGAAAATCTTGGGGTCCCAACCTCTTGGACATCTCTAAGTCACCAGCTTACTGGAAGCACACTGTACTTCCAGATATAAGTCAAGGCAACTTCTGCCCTCATTTCCTCAGATGTGGTAGGAAACCCAGAATTCTCCCCAGTAACTGCAGGTCACCTCAAGCCCCAAGTTCCTGTTTCTGCTCAAATCTTTCATTCTGCCCTTGGCATTGTTGGATACCTTGCTGATTTCTTTACACTGCACCTCAGCACTGGCCCCAGGTTGTACGTGTAGATGACTGTACTGAAGATTTCTAGGAATGGGGCGGGGGGAAGCAAGGTACAGTGAGAACTGCAAAGTAAACAATATAATGTAAGAACTAGACATTCCTATTATTAAAAATCCCTCAACCATTTCTTCCTCCTAGAAAACTATACTCATTTTTCCCCACTTAGGGGTCAGTCTTTTGCCATTCTACTAGAACCCCCTTTGCTCTTTTTACTTCCTCCTCCGTCCTCCCTGGCTGAACCCCCCTCCAATACCCCAAGCCCCTCTCTACTCCTTATGCAGGATAAGTTAGGTACCTCTCAATCCTATTTCTCCAATGCATCCATATCCGAAAGTCGTGGTTCTCCACCTTTCTAGTGAGATTCGTAGTGAAAGATACATTTTAGATTGTAAACACACACGTGTGCACACACATCATATATATATATACCAAAAATTAAATTATATGTGTACATGTACTAGTGCATGTGTATGCACACACATGTACACCAAAGTTTCGGTGAACAATAATTATCCCTACTACCACGTATGCAGATATTTTCAGTTCTACTCTCCACTCTTTCCTTTTTTTAAAATCATACTGGTCATAGTCTACTAATAATTGATATCAGGACTCAAATCAGTTAAAACCCACTATCTTAGCTTGGGCCACCATAACAAAATAGCAGGCACCGAGTGGCTTAAACAACAGGAATTTATTTCTCACAGTTCTGGAAGCTGGGAAGCCCAAGATCAAGGTGTCAGCCAATTCAGAACCCCAAGTGAGGGCTTTATTCCTGCTTTGGAGAGGACTGCATTCTTTCCTGTGTCCTCACACGGTGCGGGGGGGTGGGGGGGGGGGAACACTAATCCTACCAGATGGGCCCCACCCCCCTGACCTCACCTAAATCTAATCACCTTTAGAATATTCCCCCTCCAAATACCATCACACTGGAGTTGGGGCTTCAACATATGAATTTTGGGGAGATGCAAACATTCAGTCCATAACACCCAGATCAAAAAACATTCCTTTAAGGTCTTTCCTTCCAGGTTCCAGAAGCCCACCAGGGGATTTTACTGAGAAGTATACTTCCAGTCTCATAAAACATGAAAACTACAATCGGAAAAACTTAAAATATCCTCCCAAAGAAAGCAAAAGAGTATAATAATAAAAATAGATGGGCTACAAATGAAAAATGGCTAGATTGAAATCTTGTTTTAACTCAGTTCATAACTTCTCTAAGCTTTACTTTTAAGTATACTGCTACATCGATAGCTAAATCACAGGAATACTGTAAGGCTCAAATTAAATGAAATAAGCACATTATATAAAATATACGGCACAGTATTTCCCTACAAAGTAAGTACTGAACATATGGTAGCCATGCATATTATTATTATTATTCACAAAAGCAAATGATATTTAGAGGATCTGTTTATTGTAAGAAACTATTTGTGCAATTGGTTGCTGTGGAACTGAAATCCGGCCCCTGTGTGTGGTCTGCACCTCCAGGGCAAGAGAGTCCCACGCTGTATGTTACCAAGGGAGAAAACAAAAGTTAAATGTAGGAAGGGACTCATCAGATTTTATGTTTATTTCTCCAACTATCACAACATTTTTTTGCTTAGTCAGCACAAGAGTTTGGTATCCAGGCAAGTTTGTAACTGAGAATGCAACCTTTTGGAAAGTAAATCAAAAACATTGTAAAAAAAAAAAAAAAAAAAAAAAAAAAAAAAAAAAAACCTCTTTCACTTGGTTTCCTCTGTTCCTCATCACCCCCCAGAATTTTTCACCCTTTAAAAGAGACAAGAATAGGATGAAATCTACTTCCCTGACTGTGTCTCTAAGTGTTGTTGTACGGCTTGCAGAGACTGTGGGTCAGCTATTTTGAAGCCAAAAGTGATATAGGACAGGGCAGGCTTAGCCCAAGTGACACCCAATGCCTAATATGCTATTCTGATGATGAGAACCTATGGCCTTTTCCATCACTGAACCAGGGACGCAGCATGAGCAAGCAGCTGGGCAACTTAGAGGAGAAACCCTCCAATATCATCAGCATCAACCACCTGCCCAGCAGCACCCTTTAGGACTTTCCTTCCAATTCTTTGAGACTTACTCATGTTTGTCATTTCCCTTGGCAGGGTTGCCATGGATACATGAGACACAAAAGTGGTTTGTTTTACTTTCAGCTACAAAACCTATGCGCTAACAGCCCCCTAAGAAGGAATGTCAACAAGACAGGATATTTATTTTTTAAATCTTGTTTACGTCTGTCCTGATCATAAAACTCCTTGGGTATGCCCCTGTCACCATTCCTGTCCCCACTAAGAAGCAGTAACCACTTCTCATTAGGTGAACCATCCATCTAAAGCTACTTAAGTGAGACTGTCCAGGTTAACCCAGATGCTATTTGAAACTTAACCCAGGGTGGCAATAAAATGACTCACTGGGGACACTGACCTCTACAGACCCAGGCCAACCCATACATCCCTGTCCCACTGGAATCAATGTTCTAAATTCGGAATACTAACCAGATCAGGGAAGGCCACGCTCTGATGTCACCGTGCGCTCTCTCACACCGATCCGGATGCCAGTGAGAGCTCTCCCAGACTACTACTCCCTTGACTTTGCAGCCCCAGGCCTATCACAGTGCCTGACACATTGTACCTCATCAATAAATGTTGTCTGGATTGAATTGCCTTGACTTGTGGAAGCCAATATAATATGAACAGAGTAAGTTGGGTATTTTAATTCAGGGCCTTCACTTCCCAGACTGATTTTTTTTATTAAAATTTTAAATCAAAAGCAGGCATATACATCACCCTAAATTCTCTGCTAACACTGCATCCTCCAAACCACCTAGCTCTCCCTGACTTTTATGAGCATCAGTCAGAAACTGTGGTATTTGAATGGGGTTTTTGAAGGGTCTAATCTTATCTCATGACCATATTAAATCTGCATTTATTAAAACTATCTCACTTTACAGGCCATTCCAGCCTCAGTCCAGCGTGTAGGAGGATGTTAAGAATGAGCTTATGATTAAAACCCTTTTGGAAAACACGAACAAATAATAACCAGTTGTGATACTTTTCCACATTTTTACAATATTTAAAAATATGTTCAGATATCCAAAACTGATCCCACAATTTGATTTATTCACAAGTTCCCTGAAGTGCTTAATAAGTACAATATGGCACAATGAAAATCATGGTTATTACCGCTATTGGGCTGGTAATTCTCCAGGATGAAATCATACTTTTCAGGTTATAAATATACATTTTATTGTTGATTTTATGCCGCATTTTGAAATACTGCTTCTCTGCTTTCATATTTTCAGGGCCTTACAAGGGCATCATAAATCAGCCCCAAACTGGAGGAATGCTAATTGATATCAGGTGATCTCAAAATGAAGCCTAGGTTAAACTTACTGTGTTATGAATCCCAATTCTTAATGGAACTCTTTCAAAACCAAGACATGCAAGGAACTCATTTTCCAAAATCAATTAAGTAAGTGTAAGCACATTGGATATTTTAATTATCTAAAAGAGGGCTTCACTCAGTTCCAGTGTATGTGCAAGTCAGCTCCAATGCCAAAATACAGAGGACACAGAAGGACATACACAATGCACTGTCATAGGATCCAATGCTTTCTTAGTTAAAAAAAAAAAAAGTAAAGTTCTATTACCCATAACCTGATCTGAATGATTTTTCTAACCCTCTTCTGCCCCTTTCTCTGCTCTTCGATCTTGCAATCTCTGTCACATCTGTGTTACACAGAATTCCAGGTGTAGATCAACAGGTGTTACTGGCAAGAGGAAGGCTGCCATTTCTCAAAACCAATGACGTAAGATTGTCTTTAGGCTAATAGGAAATGACCTATGACACAGCATTCATTTTGGCACATCAGATAAGCTAGTCAAGATGGAAAAATTAAATTTTTGAGTAGGTGTATAGTAATCTCTCTCAAAAAAAAAAAAAAAGCCATAGCAGAATTTCACAAAATGTGTTATTACATGAAAGAACAAAAGATGTTAACAGCTGGAAATTTAATGTGTGTGTGCATGCGCACACGCACTTGCGCAAGTTTGCACACACGTGAATATTACTGAGGAAGAGGTTACGTTTAAAAAGTGAAAAAATATTGAGTCGAGGTAATGCATAAAGGCAAAAATATGAAGCAGGCATAAAAGTTAGTGTATTTTGAGACATATACATTACAGCATACTTCAGAAAAATAATGCCAGAACTAAAGATCCGAGTTAAATGATACCCCAAATTCCCTGATTTTAAAAAATGGGGTAATTGAGAGCTGAAAAACTAAAATACTAGCTGAAAGTTACAAGGTGGTGAGTAGCAAAGCCAGGACAAGAAATGAGGCCTTCAGCTTCTAGATTAGTTCTCCATCCACATGACCATAGTGAGGGCAATGAGTGGACCACCTGTAATCTCTCCCTTTCCAGGCTGTAACAAGGCCAAGAACCACACAGGAAATGATTTCTTACCTCGATCAGCTCACATGTCACTTGGGACACTTCCTTTTTTTTTTTTTTTAAAGATTTTTATTTATTTATTTGAGAGAGAGCGTGAGAAGGCAGAGGGTCAGAGGGAGAAGCAGACTCCCCGCCGAGCAGGGAGCCCGATGCGGGACTCGATCCCGGGACTCCAGGATCATGACCTGAGCCGAAGGCAGTCGCTTAACCAACTGAGCCACCCAGATGCCCCTCTTGGGACACTTCTTAATCACACTAAAGAAAGTACTGCTGAAGGAGACAGGCTGTTTTTGATACTTCACAAGTTACTGAGAAAAACCAACATCCTAAAAACAGATTATAAACCATGGATTTTAAAGATATTTCTTGTTTTTCTTTGGTGACTTTCTGATGGATTTGCTCTGACATCATCAGAATACCATGCAACAAACACAGGAACTCCACTCTCCTTCCCACCTCTTCTCTCAATCTGTGGTATTACATAGGAACAAGGAGATCAGAAAAGCACCTGTAATGGCTGACTCGGGTCGCACAGACACTGAGTTCAAAGCATGTGTGTGTGTGTGTATGTGTGTGTGTGTGTGCATGTGTACATGCACATCCCTGCTCTTGCACACAAATGGGCATTCACTTGTTATGCTCATCACGTGCGTGATGTGTGCTAGGTGATGTCTCCAACAGATCCCTTTTCTAGGCATATTTTCTTTGATCACTAAGAGGATAGGACAGAAGTCCACTTCTATCTAGTCCGTCTACCACAGCCTGACCACCACTGAGATAACAAAGAGTAGATTCCCACATTTGCTGCTCCTTTAAGAAGAAAGTGGTCAGCTGTCAAATATCCAGAGAACAGGGCAAGGAAAGCAAATATTTAAATACCCACGGTGAACCAGGACTTGAGATATGCCCCATTAATGCTCACCTTGACCTTGAGAGGGTCAAGCAATACATTAGGGAAGTGAGGATCTGAGAGGCTAACAAACTTTGTCCAAAGTCACCCAGGTCCATCTGACTCCAAAGTCCATTCTCTAGTCTCATTTCATCTTATTGTTATGGAAATGAGGGTCCAAATAGCTGAGGTAATGTCTAGGGTCACAGGCCAAGCAGTGGCAGAGAGGAGACCAAAATCACTGACTCTGGTCCAGGGCTTTTTCTACAAATTTTAGAGAGTTTGATAACTTGGAAACTCAGAATTAATGACAAAACAAAACAGGTTAGTACAAGACTGTCAGAAACTCCAAAGCAGCAAAGTAAAATAAACCATACACTATTACCAACACGTGCAACCTGTTAGCATAGGGGTGTGTGTGTGTCTTAATATACTTGGTATATCACCTGTGCTATATGTCTCTGTCAGCTATATGGGTGGCAGGGTGAATACTTAAACATCAACGAACTGTGCTTCTATCTACATTTCCATTACCAAAAGCTAATTGGAAAATAAAAGAATTTTTTTCCTTAAGAAAATTTCTCCCTGCACAACATTAGTAAATAAAAGAGTGCACTGTAGCTAGCTTTCTGGGATGGACTTGAAACTGGTGAAATTCAAACATAGTTGTGGAAAGCAAACACTTTCTGTGGTCAAAAAAAAATAAATCAATAAATGAATTATATGCCACCCCTGAAGATTAAACATCTAGGTACATTACTGGATAGCTCACTTATAAAAGAATTTCTTTAGTGTCAGATTTATATATCCTCTTTGCCATTAATTTTCACTCTATTATAGCCTTACCACTCTATCTTATGGATTTATTAGCATTTTGTTAAAATACGCATAAATCTCAGAGCACCTGGGTGGCTCAGTGGGTTAAGTGTCCCACTCTTGATTTTGGCTCAGGTCATGGTATCAGGGTCATCAGATAAAGCCATATCAGGCTCCACACTCAGGGGGTGCTCTCTCTCCCTCTCTATCCGCCCCACCTCCTGCTCGTGCTCACTCTCTGGCTTTCTCAAATAAATAAATAAGGCTTTTAAAAAATATGCATATATCTCTACCACAGCATTAGGGGAGAAGGCAGAAACTCCAAAAAAGAATAAACATCCTCAATTGTACTAATAAGGATAAAACTAAGAGTCATTACAATTAACACTAAAAAATCAGTGGCATTGCTCATTTATCACTCATGTCTTAATCTAATGCAAATCCATAAAGGGTCTCTGCTCCACAGAGTCATCTGAGAATCCAGAATTTTCCATTCCATGGCTGAACCAACTCTTTGGACTTCGAGTGCTTTACTGTGTCATCAGAATTGAAATGGCAGGCAAGGGAAGAGTGACAAAGCATGGAGATCGAGTAGGAAGTTTTCTGGGGCCAGGGATGAAAGTATGCCAATGTATCACTGACCACAACCTAGTTACATGGACCTGCAGGCAAGGCTGGGAAATGTAGTTTTCCTGTATGCTGACGAATTAAAAAAAAAAAAAAAAAAAAAAAAAATGTGCGGTTTGGTGCCTCATAGCAGTCTCAAATAATTAAATCTTAATTAAGATTTAACAATCAAGCCAGTCTATTTCTAGAAGGTAGACGAAAGAGCAGAATGAATTAGCTTAAACTAGTTCTGAGTTTTAAATTGTTTTCTATAAGTTGCATCACATCACTTGGTGGAAGGTGATGTGCATGTGTATACATACACATGTGGACGTGTTATTAAAAATATCAGAAGAAATCTAAACCCACATCTTCATGGCCACTGTACTTCCTCCCATAATATCTAACCTCTTCATTCTCCCTACTGGTTTTCTTTCCAGACCCCATTTCGTCCTTCGCTGTGAATCCTCCCGTCCCAAGCACATTCTACTTATCTTATCTTTTCTAAAGACAGCCCTGACTCTATCCCCATCTATACATCTTCATTAGAGAAGCCGCCCCACCAAATTACTATCCCTATGACCCCAGAGAATAACCCCTACACCAGGTACATCTAAACTGACCAAAGAGGAATGCCTGACCCCTACCGGGCCATGCATCATTAGTCCGGGATTTTGTAGTTGAGACTAAAGTCTATAGTTATTGGGAATAGGGTGGGCACAAAAGGTCAAGTTGCCTGGCTGCTGCTGGGTGCTCCCTTAAGTGCAAGCCAAGGTTATGGGAGTGAGATAACGAAATGCCTTGCAGGGAAAGATGCTGCAGAGAGCAGAACGGAGCAGGAAGGCAGCAAAGCAGCCATGCAAGAACAAGCCCTCCAGAAAGAGAACAGCGAAGACAGGAGCGGCCTGAGACAGTGAAGCCCAGCCTACCTCCTGCCCCTGGGTTCCATGAACATTCCCTACATTTTTACAAGAAATTCCCCTTTTCTAGTGCTATTTCAAATGGGTTCATCTTTCTTATCATTGAATGACTCCTGCCTGAGAGACCTATTAGCTCATCCTGCCTTCCCATGGTTACTGAACTAAATCTAACTTTCCCCCCAAACATTTCCCCTTAGGTCATGACTTAATAAATCCAATTCTCAGGGACCAAGGTTTACACACAATGTAGAAGATTTATTAAACAGACAGGGAGGGTGACAAATTGGTCTGAAGAAGTCATTCAAACAAAAGAGCAGAGAAATGGGGCTGGGGATGAGGGTGCCCTCAGGAATAACACGGGTATTCCAAGTGCTTTTATAGTCTACCCATGCCCTCTCCCGATTGTCTCAGCATGTCAGATCCTTCCCCTTCCTTGAGGTCTTTGTATTTTCTGTTTCTTCTGCATGGCCCAAATTTCATGCTCCAAAGCTCCCTACATCTCATTCTTCTTCAGTCAAGTGTCTGCTCAAATCTTACTTCCCAGAGCGGACTCCTTTGTCCACATCATCCAAGGTCCCCACGTACTTTTGTCACTCTTTAGCACACGGACCTGGCACTTATTTTCTGAACTTAATTCATCTCTTTATATATTTATTTGTATCTCTGTTTTACTGAAGTGTAACTGACATACAGTATTATATTAGTTTCAGGTATAAAACAATGACTTGGCTACTATAAATATTGTGATATCATCACCACAGTAAGTCTAGTTACCATGTCAGTATACGAAATTACAAAATGTCTTTTTCTTACGATGAGAACTTTTTTTAAAAGATTTATTTATTCATTTAGAGAGAGCATGCATGAGAGCGATTAGAGGGGAAGGGCAAAAGAAGAGGGAGAGAGAGTCTCAAGCAGACTCTGGGCTGAACATGGAGCCAGGGTTTGATCTCACAAGCTTGAGATCACGACCTAAGCCAAAAGCAAGAGTCAGATGTTTAACTGACTGTGCCACCCAGGCGTCCCTCTTATGATGAGAACTTTTGAGATTTACTTTCTCAGCAACTTTCAAATGTGCAATACAGTATTATTGACTATAGTCACCACACTGGACGATATACTCATGACTTATTTTATGTACTTATTTATTTGTACCTTTTGACCCCCTTCACCCATTTCACCCATCCCCCCCATCCCTCACCCTTTTGACAACCACCAATCTAGTTACTGTATCTGAGTTTTACTTTTTTCATTCACTTGTTTTGTTTTTTAGGTTCTACAAATGAGTACAGTCACACGTTATTTGTCTTTCTCTGATTTATTTCACTTAGCATAATACCCTCCAGGTCCATCCATGTTGTCACAAATGGGAAGATCTCATTCTTTTTATGGCTGAGAAGATTCCATTATGTATGTGTGTGTGTACAGCACATCTTTACCCATTCATCCATCCGTGGGCACTTAGGTTGTTTCCTTGTCTTGGCTATTGTAAACAATGCTGCCGTGGACATAGGGGTGCATCTATCTTTTCAAATTAGTGTTTTGTTCTCTTTGAATAAATACTCAGAAATAGAACAGCTGGATCATATCTGTTTTTAATTTTCGAGGGTTCCCTTTTCTCCTTATCCTCGCCAACACTTGTTATTTCTTGTCCTTTTGATAAGAGCCATTCTTACAGGTATGACATGCTACCTTATATGGTTCTGACTTCCGTTTTCCTGACGAATAATGATGTTGAGCATACTTTCATGAGTCAGTTGACCATCTGTGTGTCTTCTTCACAAAAATGTCTATTCGTGTCCTCTGCCCATTTTTTTTAATTGAGTTGGGGGTTTTTTGCTGTTGTTATTGTTAACGAACTATAGGAGTTCCCTATAGATTTTGGATATTAATCCCTTATCAGACATACGATTTGCAAGTAAGTTCTCCCATTCAGTACCCTGTCTTTTTATCTTGTTGATGGTTTCCTTCACTGCGCAGAAACTTTTAGTCTGTTGTAGTCTGTTGTTTATTTTTGCTTTTGTTGCCATTGCCTTTGGACTCAGATCTAAAAAAAATAACGCCAAGAGTGATGTCAAAGAGCTTACCACCTGTTGTTTTCTTCCAGGAGTTTTAAAGTTTCTGGTCTTACATTCAAGTTGTTAACCCATTTTGAGTTTTTTGTGTATGGCGTAATGTGGTGGTCCAGTTTTCTCAACATGATTTACTGAAGAGACTTTCTTTATCCGTCATATATTCTTGTCTCCTTTGTTGTAACTGACCATACCTGCTTGGATTTATTTCTGGACTCCCTGTCCCAGTGATCTCTGTGTCTGTTTTTATGCCAACACCCTAATGTTTTGATTACTATAGCTTTGTAATATAGCTTGAAATTAAGGCACACGATGCCCCCAGTTTTGCTCTTCTTTTGTCTTTCTTTATATACTTTTTTTCCCCAGAAGAATGGAACCTTCCATGGGGATAATATGATTCCTTGACTTGTCACTACTGTATTTCCAGCTATGCTGAGTGAGCCGGGTATAGACCCTCCAAAAACATCTTAGCTGCATAAGTGAAATACTTCAAATCCAATGTCTACCTGGACTGATGTCCACCACTGAGATTTGATCACAGAGACAGACATGCAAAGAGGTTCACCTAGATAAAAGAAGGGCATACAGCCTCTCTCTGTAGTAAACGGAATATCCATGATGTAAAATAAAACAAAAATGAAATGAAAACTCAAGAGGAGATGGAGATACAACTAACAACACAAATACTAGTTGTCAGAAATCATTCAAGGAAAGGATACGCTCTCTCCACACCTTAAACAGCTGTGTGTTGTTAGTAAACCCAGAGATATGCCAACAAAATGAAGCCAGGCTGAGCTAGAACATTTTGGAAGATGAAATTTTAATAAAATGTCACTGTTGGCCTATACAAAGGAATCCATAGCCAATCGTTTCCTTAACTGTTGACAAAACAGCACGGCTTTGGAAACAATCTCTTTCCAAAACCATCCCTTCTTGGTCCCATCTTTATGTTTCTCCAAGATTTTGTTCCTCTAAGGATGAGGAAAATATGTCATCTAAGGGTGGAGATGGCCACTGTGGGATTTACTGAGAAGGAAAACTCTGGAGCAACAAAGTTCCTGGAAGACCAGGACTGAAGTTACTCACTCCCTTGTGCCTCGTGCACAACCTGGCAGAGCAGACAATCAGTATTTGTTGAATCAATAAATAACTAATAATACCATGTAGTCCCAGAGCTTGAGAGCTGGGAAGGGCCCTTAAAAGTCATCTTGATTTACAGAAGACAGGACTGAGGCTGAAAGGAAATACTGTTCCAAGGTCCCCCTGATGCCCAGATCAAAATTCAACATTCCTTTCTTTACGCCCGCTCTGTGCATCAGCGTACTGCTCTCTAGATTACAAACCTTTTCATACACATGTGAGGATCCCCACTCTCAGGCAATGGGACAGGACAGTTATTACCCTATTTTGCACTATGAAGAGGTCCAAAGAGGTGAAGACACTTGCCCCGTTTATACAACTCGTTAGTGATCAGTGTCAGGACTAGACCCAGTGTTTCTAACACCTGGCCCAGGACTCTCTATAATCCACTGAAATTCAGAGAAGAGGAAGGTTTTAAGCTGAACGTGAATAATGTCTCATGTATTCATTTGCTAGGGCTACCATAACAAAGCACCACTAACTGAGTGGCCTAAACCCAGAAGTCTGTTGTCTCACAGTGTTGGAAGCTAGAAGTATTTGAAGTCAAGGTGTTGGCAGGGCCAGTTTTCTGAGGGTAGTGAGGGAAGGATGTGTTCCAGGCCTTTCTCTCTTTCCTGCAGACAGTTACCACCTCGCCGTGTTTCTTCACACTGTTACCTCTATACTTGCCTGTCTCTGAGTCCGAATCTCCCCTTTCTTAAAGACAACATTCTAATTAGATTAGGGCCAACCTCCTCCAGTATGACCTCATCTTAACACTGTTTACAAATAAGGTCACATCCTGAGATACCGGAGTGTTTGGACTTCATCTTATGAATGAGGAATTAGGACACAATTCAACACCTAACAGCTAGAAAAGAGTATAAAAGTGGAGAAACAGCTTTCAGGTGAATTGAATGATGAGTAACTTAAATCAGCAAAGATGCAGGCAGAAATGAGATTGGCATGGGAGGGCCAATGCTTGCTGTAGGGAAACACTGAGAAAGGGAGAGAGACAAGGTCAAATGGGCCCCGCTTAGGATGGAGAGACCCTCTAGGAATCTTTCCCCATGAAGGATATGGCAGTACATAAGGATTACAGAGGCAGAATACGCTTATTGTCTTTCTGATATCCTTGGTCTTTCACTCTTACTCCATATAGGAAAATTAATCACTTGAGATAAAGGGCCAATACGTTTCTATTTAAAAGGTATTCAAAGGCATATATAAATACTATCCAAGACAGATCAAAGGAGGAGAAAGAGAAGGAAAGTTATTACAGTCAGTGGGGAACTGACTGTCCCTGGGGCCCCGCACCGCACCCTCCTGGCCCACCTGATTCCATCCCTCACTGTGATGAACTGATGATAACAGTGTCCCACTTCAAGTGCTCGTAGGTGCTACCCTCTGCATTGAAGACGTCTGTCAATGTGAAGAAAAGGAAAGAGTGGATAAATACCTTCAGCCTCTGCCCTCAGGATGGAAAGTTCTGGGGATTATTCTATACCCTTCAAAGGGATTCCAGTGAAGTAAACCCCCCACCATTGCTGACAGCAGAAGCCTTCATAATTCTCCCTAATGTTTTCTTTTCCTCTTTTCCCATCTTGTTGTCACCTCTCTCACCCTCCTACTTCTTGGGCTCACCTCCGCAATAAACTACCTGTACCCAAGTCCTTACTTGAGGCTCTGCTTCTGGGAAAATCTAAACTAAAACAGTAAAGAATGAAACTGAGGTCAGCTATAGGGGTCCCAGCACTGAGCAGTTACCTCCTATGAGCTAACTATCTGCTTGCTCCCAGAGGACTAAATTCAGTAAATGGCTCAGTGGCTGCTCCATGTGAGGCACCTGCTGGGCACTGAGAATAGAAAGTGGAGAAAGACATGGCCTCTGCCCTCAGGAAGTTTAAAATTTGCTGGAAAGGATTTATGGTGTGGAATATTCTCTAGCTCTTGATGAAACACAAAGATCCATCTTCATCTGATATTTTTGATCCACAAGGTCCCCAATAATTGCCCCCCAAAATCCACTTCGTCTCTTGCCTCAGGACATGCCATTCAGTTTATGACCTGGGTCCCCACGGCTCCATTTACATGTGACTCACATAACATCTGTTTAATTTTAAAGTTTATATGGCAGCTTTTCGAAATCCCAGGGACTTTCTCAACTTTTTCCCCTCTTCCCTCAAACACCAAAAGGATGGAGAAAATTAATTTCCTGTGCAAAAATGCAAGATGACAGCAGGTCTAAGGTTAAACCTATTTACAAAGGAAATTGCTGCCAATGTTTAGAAAAGCCTACTTTTATTTGAAGAATTCAGTGATCTACCTGGCTTCTAGTGTCTCATGGCATTTTGTCAGGAAAGAGTTTCAACCCATAAATAGCAATAGAGAAAAACATAGTTCATATTTGCTTTTCCCCAACGTGCTGTGAACTGTTGGCTAATAAGGCAATCAATTTGTTTCACTCAACAGCCACCCTGGGAAGTTCCCCATTTTCCTCTGGCAGTGTCTGGGAATATCTAGGTTGGCCTGGAATCCCAGGTTGGCCTGGCTGCCCCTGCCCTCTCGAGACTTTTCTTTTAGTGCTGAAGGCATCAAAGGTTGTGGGCTTCACCTGTAGTGGAGCAAGCCGAGCTTGGCTCACTCAAGTGCACAAGCCAGACACAACTCCTCCTGTGGAAAGAAGAGGGAGGGGTTGGGGTTGAGTCCTCTCCAGACAGATAAGTGAGGTTGCTTTCCTTCCCCCATCTTTCCATGCAGATGGCAGCTCCAATCTTTCTCATTCCTATCCAAAAGGCCCTTTCAGTTTGGACCTTGCTCCAAGTTGAAGAATCCTCTTGGCTCAAGAGCACATTCTACAGCTCCACCATCATCATGGGGTTTCAGGAATCTTCGTGGTCCTCTAAGGCCATGTCTCTCCCAGGTCCTGCTGAGCCACACAAAGCCATTCTGCTGCTCTCACTCCTCTAAGCGGAGGCCTCTCTATATGGACACAACACCTGATTGTTTATACCTTATCATCTACTGAAGAAATAAAGCCCGGGTCTCCTTGGCTCTCAATTTCTCCAGACGTTTCAGGGAGTATACTATGGATTGAACTGCGCCTCTCAAAAGTATGTATATTGAAATCTTAGTCCCCAGTACCTTAGAATGTGACCTTATTTGTAAATACGGTTGTTGCAGTTATAATGAGTTAAGATGAGGTCATATTGAAGTGGGTAGGCCCCTAATTGAATATGAGGCATTCCTGTGAAAAGGGGGAATTTGGGCACAGAGACACAAACAAAGGGAGAATACCGTGTGAAGATGATTTACCTACAAGCCAAGGAAGATCAAAGATTGCCAGCCAAACACCAGAAGCTAGGCATGAGGCATGGAACAGAGTCTCACTCCCAGCCCACAGAAGGAACCAATCCTGCCAACACTTTGATCCTGAATTCCCAGCCTCCAGAACTATGAGACAATAAAAATCTGTTATTTAAGCCATTCAGTTTGTGGTACTTTATTACGGGAGCCCTAGCAAACTAATATAGATTTTTATTATTGCTACCATAATATTCCTTCCATAAGGCAAGCAACACTTCTAGTCCACTTGGCTGAACTGGAAAAGGGTCAAAAGGACAAAATGCATTGGGGAAAACTTCAAGAATATTATCCTGCCACCGTTTCACGTAATTTAAGAAAGGGCTGTATGAAAGGGATTATTTTGGAATTCGACTGGAAAAATGTTAGCACTTTAGGATGCTATCAGCATTTTCCAGTCTTGATAAAGTGACTCCCGAGTTGTTTTAATGCCCAAGATAATATTATTACAGAAATCATTAGTTTGGGGCTTGCGTGGTAGACACAGTAGAAAAGATATATGGGCCTAGGGAGGCCCGGTGCTAGTTCCAACATGTGCTGACTTTGGGCCACACAAAATCCCTCTCAATGTTTTCTCATTTGTGAAAGGAGAACAATAACACCTCCTCGCAGGATCATTCAGGAAAATAAAACAATTTACACAAGCGCAATGCCTAGTATTTGAGCATTTTTTCTTCTCTTCTTCATAGCCCATACATTGGGTGTCTAGCCATCTGGAAAATGAAGAAGGGAAGGAAAAGGGGGGGTGGGAGGTTCAAGGCAGACAAAAGCCCTTCCATTTCAACGAGAAACAATGTTTGTGACCCATGATTTGATGTCCTACATACCATCAATAAGAAGAAGGATCTTTGCACACTCCCTGCTTTCTTAAAACTAAGCAAGTGATTCAAATGAATTATCATCATTGTAAAGCTCCTCTTTATACTGACGAAATGTAAAAGGAAGTTTTAATTTTAAAAAACCTATACTGGGTGTTATGCGTAACTGGTGAATCACTGAACACTACATCAGAAACTAATAATGTACTACATAGTGGCTAACTGAACATAATAAAAAAATTAAAATAAAATAACCCATACAATGAGATTTATAGGCTCAAAGACATTTAAATGTTATTTCCACTAGGAGAACCAGATCACCTCTTTGATTCTAAAAAACATATTTCCAAATTTGATTCACCCATGAAAGAAGAGAGAAAAAAAAGTGCCTGGAAATAAATATAGATACCACCTTTGAAACTTTAGCAAAGGGTCCCCATCACTCAAGGTGAGTCCTAAACAAATTCGGTTGCTACCTTAACATGACTAGAGCAATGGCTCTCTCTTCAGTTAACAATGGACACTGAAAGAATATCTCCTAGGAAACTCTAAGGATCACTGGCTTGGCCTAAGAATGAAACTTTGGCAGCTCAACCACTGGTTCTCAGACATGCCTGAGCAGCATTGAGAGGCTTAGGAAACATACTCAAAGTAAATAAATTCAAATATTAACAAATGGTAAATCCTTCCAGAAGGTAACTGAGGATATGCACAGATATATATGTGTGCTAAGATGTATGCACACACATACATGCATGCGTATGCTTGTATGTCTGAAAATATATGTGTCTGTATTGTACATACACAGACACACACACACAATGAAATTATTGTGCAACTCACTTTCACTTAAAATATACATGCATCTTTCTCTATCTACAAAGATCATTCCCAAATGATCTAACTTACTAACTGTATAGTATTCCATTGTGTAGAAATGTTTTCATTCATTTAACTCCATTGACAAATCTTTAGGTTGTTTCCAGTCTTTGTCATCATAGAGTTACATCTATGTTTGATACTTATGCAGATACATTTAAAGGATGCAAAAGAATTGCTTCTTCAAAGGGAAATGGATTTTACATTGTGATAGAATGAAATTTCCCTCTAAAACAAGGGTCTACCAACTTACAATCCTGCGAGTCACATATGAGGATACCTAGTAAGGATGAGGAAGGGTGATTCAAAAAAAAAAAAAAAATACAGATACAGATACCCAGGCCCCATGCTCTTGGGAATGTTGATGCAGTATGTCTGAAGTGGCCTCAAATATCTGTACTTTTCCAAAGTGTCCAAAGAAATAGAAAGATCAGCCAGGATTAGGAATGTCTGAGGTAAACCATCTACCCATGCAGGAGATACTCATTAGCTACGTATCACTTATTCATCATATTGAGAATTCCTCACACACGTGGCTCTGACCTGTGTAGGGAGCAGGCACTGAACACCAGCTAGCATTCGTGCCAGAAAGACAAGCCCTGTCTACTGATCCTATTGCCCATCAGGCTGTTAAATTTCCTGGCTGGAACTGCTGGGATCTGTTTGGATGCTAAAAAAGAATGTCTTGTTTTATTCCAATACTTTATTTAGGGATGAGGAAGGAGACATCCTTGTTATTACTCTACCAGCAGTTCAACGTGTGAGTTAAAGAATTCTTAGTGCTTTGAAAAAGTTTTATGAACTTGGAGCATCTGGCCAATGGAGAGTGAAAGCAAATGGCATTTGCGGTTTCACAGACCAGGTCCACTGTGGGGGGACATTAAATGTTGGACGGCACCCCTTATCTTGATGGGGAAGAAATCTGCCTTCAGTCTTCCCAGCCAAGTGTGGGAAGGAGGAGTAGAGTAGTGAGGAGACTGACCTCCTAACTCATGACAGTAAGTTGATGCACAGAGATACTAATGATGTTTATTATCTAAGGCACATCTCTTCATCTGCCTAGCAAGACAGTATAGAGCATTCTTTTTTTTTCCATTTTTTTATTTTATTATGTTATGTTAATCACCAAACATTACATCATTAGTTTTTGATGTAGTGTTCCATGATTCATTGTTTACATATAACACCCAGTGCTCCATGCAGAACGTGCCCTCTTTAATACCCATCACCAGGCTAACCCATCCCCCCACCCTCCCCTCCAGAACCCTCAGTTTGTTTCTCAGAGCCCATCGTCTCCCATGGTTCGTCTACCCCTCTGATTTACTCCCCTTTATTCTTCCCCTCCTGCTATCTTCTCCTTTTTTTTTCAACATATAATGTATTATTTGCTTCACAGGTACAGCTCTGTGATTCATCAGTCTTACACACTTCACAGCGCTCACCATAGCACATAACCTACCCAATGTCTATCACCCAGCCACCCCATCCCTCCCACCCCCCACCACTCCAGCAACCCTCAGTTTGTTTCCTGAGATTAAGAATTCCTCATATCAGTGAGGTCATATGATACATGTCTTTCTCTGATTGACTTATTTCGCTCAGCATAATATCCTCCAATTCCATCCACATCGTTGCAAATGGCAAGATCTCATTCCTTTTGATGGCTGCAAAATATTCCATTGTATATATAGAGCACATCTTCTTTATCCATTCATCTGTCGATGTACATGTTGGCTCTTTCCATAGTTTGGCTATTGTGGACATTGCTGCTATAAACATCTTCTTTAATTTCCTGGTTGACCCATTCTTCTTTAGTAGGATGCTCTTTAGCCTCTATGTATTTGAGTTCTTTCCGACTTTCCTCTTGTGATTGAGTTCTAGTTTCAAAGCACTGTGCTCTGAAAATATGCAGTGAAAGATCCCAATCTTTTGGTACCGATTGATACCTGATTTGTGACCTAGGATATGATCAATTCTCGAGAATGTTCCATGGGCACTATAGAAGAATGTGTATTCCGTTGCTTTGGGATGGAATGTTCTGAATAGGTCTGTGAAGTCCATTTCATCCCGTGTTTCATTGAAAGTCTTTATTTCCTTGTTGATCTTTGGCTTAGATGATCTGTCCATTTCAGTCAGGGGGGTGTTAAAGTCCCCCACTATTATTGTATTGTTGTCAATGTGTTTCCTTGCTTTTGTTATTAATTGCCTTATATACTTGCCTGCTCCCACGTTATAGGGGCATAGATATTTACAATTGTTAGATCTTCTTGTTGGATAGACCCTTTAAGTAGGATAGAGTGTCCTTCTTCATCTCTTATTACAGTTTTGTTTTAAAATCTAAGTTGTCTGATATAAGGATTGCCACCCCAGCTTTCTTTTGGTGTCCATTAGCATGGTAAATGGTTTTCCACCCCCTCACTTTCAATCTGGGGATGTCTTTGGGTCTAAAATGAGTCTCTTGCAGACAGCACATTCATGGGTCTTGTTTTTTAATCCAATCTGATAGCCTGTGTCTTTTGATTGGGGCATTTAGCCCATTTACATTCAGGGTAACTATTGAAAGGTATGAATTTAGTGCCATTGTATCGCCTGTAAGGTGACTGTGACTATATATTTTCTGTGTTCCTTTCTGATCTATGCTGCTTTTAGGCTCTCTCTTTGCTTAGAGGACCCCTTTCAATATTTCTTGGAGGACTGGTTTCGTGTTTGCAAATTCCTTTAGTTTTTGTTTGTCCTGGAAGCTTTTTATCTCTCCTTCTATTTTCAATGAGAGCCTAGCTGGATATAGTATTCTTGGCTGCATATTTTTCTCGTTTAGTGCTCTGAAGATATCTTGCCAGTCCTTTCTGGCCTGCCAGGTGTCTGTGGATAGGTCTGTTGCCAACCTAATATTTCTACCATTGTAGGTTACATATCTCTTCTCCTGAGCTGCTTTCAGGATTTTCTCTTTGTCTCTGAGACTCATAAGTTTTACTATTAGTTGTCGGGGTGTTGAGCTATTTGTACTGATATTGAGAGGGGTTCTCTGTGCCTCCTGGATTTTGATGCCTGTTTCCTTCCTCACATTAGGGAAGTTCTCTGCTATTATTTGCTCCAATATACGTTCTGCCTCTCTCTCTCTTTCTTCTTCTTCTGGGATCCCAATTATTCAAATGTTGTTTCGTCTTATCGTATCGCTTATCTCTCGAATTCTGCCCTCGTGATCCTGTAGTTGTTTCTCTCTCTTTTTCTCAGCCTATTTATTTTCCCTCATTTGGTCTTCTATATCGCTGATTCTCTCTTCTGCCTCATTTATCCTAGCAGTTAGTGCCCCCATTTTTGATCGCACCTCATCAACAGCCTTTTTGATTTCGACTTGGTTAGATTTTAGTTCTTTTATTTCTCCAGAAAGGGTTTCTCTAATAACTTCCACGCTTTTTTCAAGCCCAGCTAGTATCTTTAAAGTCATGATTCTGAACTCTAGGTCCGACATCGTACTAATGTCCGTATTGAGTAGGTCCCTGGCTGACGGTACTACGTCTTGTTCTTTTTGCTGAGGTGATTTTTTTCATCTTGTCATTTTGTCCAGAGGACAATAGATGAATGAGAGAACAAAATGCTAAGAGGTTAACAACGTCCCCAGCAAATATACTGTATACAAATCAGAAAAGATCTGAAACCAGGGGAAAAGAAAGGGAAAGAAAGAAAAAAGAGGGAAAAAAAAGAAAAAAAGATAAAAACAAAAAGAGAACAATACAAAAAAAGCAGAATATGATCAAATATGATCAGGCTAGTGCATAGATCAGTGCCACACACTAGATTTTGGGCATATTTTGGTCTGTTAGAAAAAAGTGCCTTCTAAAATTTTAAAGAAAGAAAGACATATATGTACAAAACAAGGGTTGATACAATGAAGGGATGGAAGATGACTGTAAAGATGAAAATTATATAAGATTTTATAAAAGGAATTGATAAGATAAGTTGTTTGAAAAAAGAAAGAAGATTTAAAAAAAAAAAAGAAAAGAAAAAAGGGAGAAAATGTGATCAGGCAGGAGACTAGAACAAAGCCATACACTAGTGATTGAGGGTATATTTTGATCTGTTAGAAGAAACTGTACCTCAAAATTTTAAAGAGAGAACAACTTATATATATATGCCAAAAATAAGGGTAACTACTATGAAGGGATAAAATATGACTCTAAAAATGAAAAATAAAAAATGTTTTTTTTTAAAAGGGATTGATAAGATGTTGGTTGAAAAAGGGAAAAAGAAAAATTAAAAAAAAAACAGTTGAAAAAATTAACTTTGATGAACTAAGGAATCATGGTAAAAAAAAGCCATGAATTCTATATGCAGTATTCCCCTAGCGCTGGAATTCTCCCGTTCTCCTTGATCGGTAAACTTGGTCTTGGCTTGCTGGCTGTTCTTGCTGATCTTCTGGGGGAGGGGCCTGTTGCCGTGGTTTCCAAATGTCTTTGCCGGAGGCGGAATTGCCCCGCCCTTGACGATCCGGGCTAAGCAAGCTGCTCGGGTTTGCTCTCAGGAGCTTTTGTTCCCTGCAAGCTCTCGGTACAGCTTTGGAGGACCAGGGCGAAAATGGTGGCCTCCCAATCTCCACCTGGAGGAGCTGAGAACTCAGGGCCCCGCTCCTCAGTGCGCCCCCAGAGAAAAGCAGTCACTCCCGTGTCCCTGGTCTCCGGCCACACTCCGTGCTCACCCGGCCTGTGACCGAGGTTTCTATCTCTGGCACCCGACCCCGTGTGGAGTCTCCAAACCCAGCAGATCCCTGCAGTGCATTCCCGCGCCGCTCCTCCCGGGGGAGGAAGGGGAGTCTCCCCGGCTCTGCCGCTTTTTGGGTCCCTGCTGGAGGAGCAGTGGCCCGATTGGGCCGCGGATCACAGTTTATGGCAACCCCGAACTGAGAGCCCGCGCCTCGGCTCCGTCTCTGCAGCTGGCTTCCCCGCTCCGATACCCGGGAGCTCTGCCGCACTCAGGCACCCCCAGTCTTTCTGTGACCCCGAGGGTCCTGAGACCACACTGTCCCGCGAGGGTTCCACCCCCCTCTTAGCCACTGCAGCGACGTCCCTCCGCGGAGCCGACTTCTAAAAGTTCCGATTTTGTGACCCGCGGCTCTATCACTTGCCAGAAGCGGCCGACGGAGGCCCCCTCCCCCGCCGTCTATCCTCCCGAATATCGCCTCGGATTCACTTCTCCGCACGTCCCACCTTCCAGTAAGTGGTCGCTTTTCTGTTCAGAGAGTTGTTGCTAATCTCCTCTTCCATCTCCTGTTGAGTTCGTCCTGACTTGTTAATTTTAGCCATTCTGACTGGTGTGAGGTGGTATCTCACTGAGGTTTGATTTGGATTTCCCTGATACCGAGCGATGTTGAGAACTTTTTCATGTGTCTGTTGGCCATTTGGAAGGACATACCAGATAAAGGGCTAGTGTAGGGCTTTCTTAATTTCAAAGACCTGAAAGGCCCCCTCTAAACCTCCACAAAGACTTTAACCCAGCAGTTCTCCACCCTAGCATTAGAAAACCTAAGGAGCTTTAAATATTACAGATATTCAGGCTCCATTCTCAGAGACTCAGAATCCACTGGTCCGTGGCAGAGCCCAGGCACTGGCGTGTTTTCATTGTTTGCACAGGAGAGCAGTAATGAAATAAGAAAAGTGAAAGGTCATCTAAAGAGATTTCCTGGGCAACCCTTCCTCTTTTGCCCCGCTCTGTCCCTCAGCTTCAAATTATGTCCCTGCTGCCCGATGTCAAGCTCAAAGAAAAGAGTTCCGGGGTGGAGTGTCTTTTAGGCAGGTTAAATGAGGCCCAAAGTCTACAGGCTGTGACCTGTGATTTCAAGGAACCATCCACTTTTTCACGGTTCAAACCTGGAAACACTGATCCTAAGAGTGCAAACAGTAAAATACAGCTGAAACCCAAACAGTGACAGGTTTGGTTAACTTATTAAAAGTCAGGTCTGTGTCTCTTAACCAGATGAAGGTCACAGAAGTGTGGGGAGCTGGTGCAGGGCTTACTTTTAAGTGTTAATCCAGATCAAGTGCATGGAGCTGGTTAGAGATGCATCTTTCCTAGGATCCTACCCCTTCATCCCCACCACGCCAAATAAAAGTCCAGGTACACCTTCTACTTTGTTACATGCCAAGGAAGACTCTTTCCACATGATCTTCATTTCCTTGGTCACCATCTGTTACCCCCAATCCTGCTTCCAACAGGTATGCAACTGTCAGCACCATCAAGACAAAAGCATTTTCCCTAATTAATCAAAAGAGTCTGCTGAATCCCCTTCCCTGAGATTAGGATGATAGGAGTTTGCCCTCTGGAGAATACACAGCTCCGGCAGACAGGTGCTGACAAACCGGAAGGGTAGAGGCCAAATGGGCCATGGTTATCAATTAAACAGGGAAATCCCAGGGAGGTAGTAGACAAGACTAAGTCAAAGGATTAGGACGTGTATACTGCACAGGGTCTCGGACATACATTCTGTGGCCAGAGAGGGAAAGGAAACCTCCCACCTCTTCTGTCTCCCTCCTCTCATCTATGAAAGGGGAGATTCAGAACCCTGCACTGCTTTCCACAGACTGGGTTTGAGAATCAAATCCTAACAATGCATGTGAAATTGGCTTGAAAACTTGGAGTTCTGTGCAGAAGTAAGAATTCCAAGGGTCTGGCTGGGAAGTAAAACGACACAGTGGGGAGATGTGCTCTGAAAGTTCCTCTCCCCAGAAAAAGCAACTGTGGGAGCCCTGGTCATCTGGTCCACTCAGGGGAGCCTCCACAGGAGACTGGCTGAAGAGGAGGAGGAGACAGCAGGGCAAGATGGCTGGCCCCAATTCCTCCAGGCCCAGCTGCCGCTGGCCCCAAAGAGGGTGAGAGCCTCAACCTGGTGCCAGGTTGTAAAAGCTTCGACATTATGCCCTTCTCTCCCAAGGGCCCAAAAGTCGGACTTCATCTGTGTCAGAAATGTCAGAGAGCCACTCGTTGAGAAAAAGAGAAAAGAGATGGGAAGGACAGAGTAAACAGGTTGGAGAGCCAGGCGCCAACCTGTGGCGCATGAAGCGTTCTGAGGGGAGAAGAGCGGCTGAGATGCCATCAGAGGAGGAGACAGTTGGGTTTGTCGCGCAATGCCAGACCCTCTGGGGTTTGCAGAAATGTTGTAGTGAAACTCTAATAGATGTTCAATGTATTTTTTACCTCAAGCTGATGTATTTTCTGAATATGATGCTTCTGACTCTGATGAGAAGTAGGATCAATTTATTATGACTTACAAGCTGAGAAGTTAAACCAAACACAGAGCTCTATTTATTTAAGTGACAAAATATATTGTTAGCAAAGGTTATAGGTGATTTGAACAATGAAAAACCAACAGGAGCAGAGCAGCTGGGTAAAATGTTATAAATACGACAGAACCAAGAAGGGCCCTGATGATAGAAAGGATTGTAAGGATTTTATAGGCAGAGAGGAAATGGGAGGGCTGCAGAGAAGTGGGCGAAGAATATCAGCAGGGACATCTTTGCTTTTAAGCCACCAGAGCTATGAAAGCCCAAGGCTTTTCCAAGTGCAAAACCATATATCCAGATGTTACTACCCCATCTTACAGACTAGAAAACTGTTAGGGGGTGCCTGGGTGGCTCTGTTGGTTGAGTGTCCGACTCTTGATTTTAGCTCGGGTCATGATCTCGGGGTCATGGGGTCAAGCCCCACATTGGGCTCTGTGCTCAGTGTGGGGTCTGCTGGAGATTCCTTCCCTGGCTCAAGCTCTCTCCCTCCCTCTCTCTAATAAATGAATACATAAAATCTTTGAAAAAAAAGAAAACAGAGTGTTAGTACCCATTGTAGAGATTATAAAACTGAATGTTAGTTCTGAGACTTCCAGCTTCCTCTGTGGCCAGAACGAGGAGGTGAGAGAATGAGGTCTCAGATTCACAGTCCATAGGTCTCTCTACCACACTTGTCCCTAAAGAAGAACTAAGATCTGATGGGCCCTCACGTGCTCTAGCTCCAGAACTTCCAAAGCTTGTCCCTGAGGCAGGTGCATTAGCGAGCAGTGTTGGAAGAATGGAAGACCTCTGGGCCCAAAAAAGAGGTGTTGTAGTAGGAAAAGGGAGGCTAAGTGATGGAAGGCCTTAAGAACAGAATGAAGAGAATTTGGCCTTTATCCTGAAAGCAGTTAATTAGCTGAGCACTAATGACATGGAGATACCCCAAACACACTAAATGCATGTTCTATGGCTCTCTGGGTCTTAAAGGATAGACATGCTCTCAGTCAAGGGCCCTCGCCTCACTCTCCTGTGAAAAATAATGAAAACAATGACTCAAAAGAATATCCATCTGTGGCAGTTAAAGCCTTTTCAAAGAAAATAATCCATCCATGGAAACGAAAGAAGCATACATAGAGATAGTTTTGCCCTTGCTGGTGAGAGAGACGTCAACATATCATCAGCTCAAAAACCAAGCTGAGAAGTGTAAGGAAATTTGAGAAGGTCCAATTGTGTACCATTTCAGAATTCAGGGCCACAGAGACAACAAAAAGTATTTGCAGTCAGCACACAAAATTAACTTTTTCTCCTCTTTCCATTTGTAGGCCTTATCAGGTCGGGTAATCAGACACTCTGTGGTCTACTCTGAAAAGCATTTTCTTTTTGTGTGTGTCATGACACAGGCTCGAACTTAAGTTGTACAGAATTGTTTGACCCGATGATGAGGGGGGAAAAAAAACCACTGCTTCCACTGAAGAATTACTAGGTGTCCTTTGACCACTTCTCTCTGTTTCCTTTGAAAATGTTAAGTAGATGTAAGGGGGAAAAGCAAGTTAAGTTTCAATCCTTGGTAACACAACCATGGCCAGGAACAGGCATGTGAGAAATAAAGAAAACATGGTGGAACGAGAATGTTGCACTCAGTGTGTGCATGGAGTCTGTCAGTTTTTAGCCAGGAGCCATGATAATTACGAGCTAGCCCATGAACTCTGCTCTGTCCCCTACTGTTTCCTGCCTGTCTCTTCCCACGGGGTTCTTTGGGTGCCCCACGTAATGAAGAGCCCATTACTTCTTATGCATTAACTTTACTAAGGAAGCATCACACAATGCTCCCTGCTGATTACCAGCTGAGTGATGGTTACAAAGGCAGTCCGCATATTTATACTGAGGAGAAATTTGTACACTATGTAGCTTTGATCAATACTTAGCACATGAATTTAGATAGCCCATGATCTTGCGCAAGAACAGTGTAACAGAATAAGCTGGGGACTACATGTTTTAAGGAAAAATCCTTGAGATATTAGCAAGATGGCTGAACGCTAAGAATATATTCATTTATAGACATCTGTTCACCTCCCCTTAATGTCCCTATGAAAGACGAACTCCCAAAAGTAGGGTGCCGGGATCAGGCAGGAAATCGCCGCCAGGAAGAAAACAGGAAGGTGACTGAGATATAGCAGGTTCCTCCTTTGTTACAGACACTGTGCTAAGGACTCTAGCACCAGTGTTACCCTCTCAACACCCTGCAAGAGAGAATCCATCTCTGTTTCACCCAGGAAGAGCAGTGAGGTCAAGGGAGGTGCCCAAACCCACCCAGAACTTCCATACCTCAGACTTTGCAATTCAGTTCACTCATCCCTTTACTTGCTCATTGATGTACTGAGCACCAATTCCATGACAAGCTCCATGTTAGGTAACGTAGACATAAAGCTAAATAAAACACATGCTCTCACTCATGCAAGACTGTATCATTTGTCTAGTGGAATTTCCAAAATCTTTCAATGACATGACCTAATGATGCCAATGGGAAATTGCCTATGTTTGTTAGTCCTTCTTTTCTCTCTTTTATCTTCTTCCCTTCCTTCCTTCCATTTCTTTCTTTCACAGGGAGGAAAGAATTTACAACACTCCGTACATATGATCCTAGAGGGCAATGTACAACCATCAGTGGAACATAATGTCCCAAATCAGTGTTCCCCATATGACTACTGAAGGTAAGTCAACTCCAGGTATATCAGAAACAAAAGGGGTCCTATAGTCAAGTAAGTGCACAAAAATGGATACACAGCATTCCCCTCTGATGATTCACAACACCCACCAGCATTTTAAAGGCTCACAGAAGAATTTCTTTAACACTGCCCAGTGGAGGACCCCCTAAACTCTTCTAAGCATTGGAATACTTAATTGGAACAACCTGACAGTTTTCCAAATATTGGCATGTGGAGGGAGAATTGCACTAGAGAATAGATTACTATTTTGACTGGGGAAAAATATATGGGCCTTTAATTCAAGTTACCACCTTACAGAGAAGCAGAGAATTTGATCTTAGAAGACCTTGGTTGAAGTCCATAAATTGCCACATACTAGCTAAGTAAACTTGAGCAGGTCAATTAACCTCTTTGAGTCTTCACTTCCTTATGTAGTAAATGAATTGCATAACACATACCTGGCACTTACTATAAAGATTAGAGATAATGTGCATATATTGTAAAATGCCTGGCAAACAAATGCACCATAAATCATGTCCATTTTAAAATACAGAACATAATACGGCTAACCTACAATGAAAAATACGTGTATTCTAATCTATTGTCTTGTGATTTATGAAGGTCTTTGAGCTGCCAGCCATCCATATTTACCAGAGACCCTCGGAGATATGACATTCAAAAACAAAACAAAACAAAACAATTGACAGGAGTCACTCCTACATGAAATACTTTTAGAATAAGAAAATTGGCTTTTACCGTGGTTGGCATCGTGGTCCAATCAACTTAACTAACTTGCAAGACACTGACAGGAAATTACACAAATGAAAAAAGAAAACTTTGCTTAAGAAGTTATTATTTCATCATTTATTTTGTCTTTGTGTTTTTCCTTTGTATTTGATTCACTGCATTTCTTTTTCCCCCATTGTCTTTACTACATAAATTAAAAACAACAAAATATTTTAAGCTCTGTTTTTCTAATTATCAAAATCAAGAATAAAATGGAATTTCCTGACATCCCATTATCTAAAACAAGGGATTTGGCAGGTTCTACTCTATAGTGCTTTTTACTTCCATGTCCTAGTCTTGTTTATTATAATTTGGTAGCTTCGAGCTAAAATATAGTTATGAAATAATTATTTTTAACTTATTTACTTTTAACATTATGTTTGACATTTATAATCAGCATTGCAAACATATTTACAAAATTATTTAGACCATCTTTTTTACTTGCTTCAAATATTATTATTATGAATAATAAAGTAAATTCATATTTATTCCCAGGTTAAGTTTATCTTGAATGAGGTCACCAAAAGTCTGCATGTAATAATCCCGTTTCCTTACAAATATATTCAGTAAGTAAAAATTTATGTATCTTGAAAGCTCTGTATCAAAATGACATTAACAATGAGTATGTCTAGAAAGTGAGATTATGGGTGATTTTTAAATATTTCACCTAAATACACTATCCCCAACATTCCCTACTAACATGACAATAAAGGGATTTTTATAAAGATATAAACACATTAGAATAAAGAGAACAGGAGAAAAGACAACAGCAACAAAATTGTGGAAGCTGGAAAGCAGATGGCCCATGGTAATTGACTTAGCAGACCCAAGAAAGTTGAATCCTAAGCTGACAGTGGGAAAACCCATGAAAAATCCAATTTACCCTAAGGAACACCCAAAAGACTCAGAAATTGGCAGCACCAGGTACCTCTGTAAGTGGGAGGTGAAGGTCAGACTAAAGAAGGATTTGTGCAAGTCTGTTTAACAAGTAATGAGATCCCCAAGTCCCCTCCAGTACTTCGTGTGGCCAGGCAACTGCCTATCCCTCCCCCAAAGCTTCCCTCCAACCCATGCCTAACACTGGAATTTTCATCTCCAGAGAAAGCACAACAGAAGGGCCTGCACAGGAAGATATCAGATACAGGTGAGGATGAGGGTACGGAGCCCTAGCGAAAATAAAGGGATTAAGCACACATTCTGAACACTACCACCCCTCCTTCCTCGAGCAGTTCCCATAATGCGGGCAACCAGGTCTTATGCCCCCTCCAAGCAGGAAATGAGAAGAGTTTTATCTGCTGTATCTGACCAGTACAAAATATTAAAAAATAAATGTTAAACTAACAACAGGGGTTCCCCAGGGAAACAATCCCATCAGCTCAAAGTACAGTGACACCAACAATCAATAAGTCCCATCAGAGTCCCTTGGCTATGAACTATACTGATGGCATAGTGAGAACAAAAACACTGAAGAAAAATCAAACCACAGTTATCCGGTAAATATATAACCACATCCAGAGGACAACATAGTATGTCTATGTGTGTCTGTGTGGGGGGGGAGGGAGGACTCCTATGTGTGTCTGGATGTACCTAGGTAAATCAGGAAGATAAATCCTCATCCCCCACTGCGGAAAGTAGCCATCTAAACATGTCACGTGGAGCCATGGAGGTAAATGCTAAAAGAATCTCCTTGAGAAGCCAGACGTGGTGGCCTCTGAGAAGACAGAGGTAACAGGAGGCTGGGACCAGCGGGTGACCACCGCTCTTTGTAACAAGATCTACAGAACAATTTGATTCTTTCAAACGTCTTAAAAATCAGATGAGTAACTAAGAAAATTGTTTTGTTACATGACGCGACACAGTGGAAATCTCAATGAATGGAAAGTAAAGTCCATGTCTTTAAACATAATACAGTGTAATTAGATATTAATCAACCAGTGTTTAAAAAATGAACAACCTAGCAAACAAGGTGGGGCAAGGAGAGAATGTAAAAAATAATCCCTTATCAGGATTAGCACAAAATCATTCCTTCTCAGTTAGCTCTGTGCAAAATAATTCAACAGCAAAAAAAAAAAAAAAAAAAAAAAGGTTTCTGGGAGCCCATCCTTTGAGAACTATGCAAGCCTTCAGCTCCAGAGCCTGGTCCTCTGTCAGTCAACTCAAATAAACCTCGAGTCTTGTCTTATGTCCTATCGTGCCAAAACAACATTCACAGAAGTTAGAGTCACATACTTTTTAACATATAGCACAAGAAAACTTATCTGAGTCTAAGGAAAACCATTCAAAGTATAAAACAATCAAATCACCAAGTAAAATTGGCATATTTAAATATAATAATTTTTAAAATTTCCATAAGACTGAAAAAGAATTTAAATTAAAAAATAAATGTTATAAATGATTTTTAAAGCACTTTTTTTAAAGATTTTATTTATTTAATTGACAGAGAGAGCACACACAAGTAGGGCGAGCAACAGGCAAAGGGAGAGGGAGAAGCAGGCTCCCCACTGAGCAGAGAGCCCAATATGGGGCTTGATCCCAGGACCCTGGGATCATGACCTGAGCCAAAAGCAGCCGCTTAACTGACTGAGCCACCCAGGTGCCCCAAATGTGAAATGATTAATCAGGAAAAATTATTAACTATAAATATGATAAAGGAATAATATCTATACTAAATGAAAAAAATCTTCCAAATAAACAAGAAAAACACTCATGTCAATAGAGAAAAGAGAAGAAATACAATGAGCAGAGAATTCACAAAAGAGTAGACATTAACATGTGATAAATGGAAAACATGTTCAGCTCTTTCTTTAAATACAAATTAAAATACCTATCATATGGAAATATACTTTTAAAGGTAATATTTAGTGAGAAAACCAAGTATTCTCATATATTGCTATTGGAAATTTAACTTGGAAAGCTATTTGGCAATATGTATTAAGAACCATAAAAGTGCTCATACTTCTGAATCAATAATACCACTTCTAGAAATCTATCCTAAGTAAATGAGAAATGTAGTAAAAGATTTATGTACAAAAATATTTATCACTCAGTTATAACCCCACAAAAGGGAAAAGATTCAGTAAATTATAGTGTGCCTTGTAATAGAATATTAGGTAGAAATTAAAAGTCATATTTTTGAAGAACATTTAATAGCAAAGGTAAATGTTTATGACAAAATATTAATGTTAAAAACACATGGTACAAATTATATAGAGTAATGACTCCAATTTTGTAATACACACATATATCAAATTTTATTGTATATGCATATTACTCTATATGTGTATTCAAAAATACTTGAAGGAAATATATGAAATCAGTAAGAGTTAACCTCAAGTGAAATGACCATAGGTGAATTCTACTTTCCTTTTATTCCAAGTCTTCCAAACATTTTTCTAGTGAGTACAAATTACTTTTCAAGTGACAAATTACTTTCAAGTGTAATGGAAGTAAAGGAGTAATTAACCTTACCATAAAAAACAGCAATATTGACAATATTTACAATCCAAATTCCAGTTTCCATAATTCTGGACCTGTAAAAATCTGGACAAAGGATAAAGTTTGGCTTTGTCTAGTAAACCTTTCATAGGAGACAGAATACATGAATAGCACAAATAAAACTATAAGAGGAAATATACAGGCTAACACTTATTGTTTGCCATGTGCCAAGAGCTATAGTCACATATTTACCATGTGTTCTCTCATTTGTGAAGTTCTTATTATAATGCCCCCATTTTACAGGTGAGGAACTGAGATTCAAGGGATAAGTAACTCTTGAAGGTCATCCTGCTAGGATGTATGCCTGCCCAGCTTCAAAGCCAAGTCCAACTCCAGCGGCACAGCTTGTGACCTCTTCAAGGATCTCAATGCTGATGGCCTATTGCAATCATCTGGAGAGCTTGTAAAAAAAAAAAAATAGCCCAAAGCCCAGACTGCACCCCAGAGCAATTAAATCAGAATCTCTGGCAATGAAGACACATCTTAAAAGAACTCCCCACATAAGTTTAACATGTAACAAGCCTGAGAATCTGCAAGTCTAGCCAAAGGTTCTCAATTTGCAGCTATGATTGCCAGGAGGCTCCACCAGATTCTGACGCAGCAAGCCTGTGGTGGGATCAGGGATCTGCATCCTTAATACATGCTTCCAAGTACTTTAGTTCTGAGCAGATGATCCACAGTCTGCCATTTGATTTTATTGAAAAAAAAAAAAACTGTGTGTGTGCATATGTTAATTATATATGTCTATATATACATATATATTATTATGTCTATACATACATATACATATATGCATGTGTACATACAGATTTGTTCCTAATTATTCCAGTGTGAAAAATGCCATGATTGTTTTTCTATACCTTGCTGCTCAAAATGTGATACATAAACCAACAACATTTCTATCCCCTGGGAGTGAGTTAGAATTGTAGAATTTCAGGCCCCATCCCAGATCTACTCAATCAGAACCTACACTTGAACAAAATGCCAGTAATATGTATACACAGTAAAGTTGCAGAAGCACTATTCTAAATCCAGTTAAAGCTAGCTATGCCCATTCTTAGCAGAATGAGCGGGAAACCCAATTTTATGCATTTGTTGTGGACTCTATCTCTGGGATCCTAAGCCAACCTTGGGGTTTACATAGTCTCAGAAACTTGGAGAACATCCTCCACTATTTGAAAATCATCTCAGTGGGCACCCTGAGATGATCCTTGTTTAAGAAAGCACAGCCCATTTGAAGGTGGCAGCTATTCTGTTTGCAGTACCTTCTCTGTCTGCACCCCCAGGGCCTTTGCCCGGGGAGAAACATTACTTAGTGTTCTGTCCTGGACATTCACACTACCATCTCCCCTTAGCAGGCCTGCTGTCTCTGGAACATGGCATAGGACAGGGCCCAGGTCAGCTCCTAGAGCTGGCCACACCTCTTGTGCACCATGTCACAGGAAATTCCAGCCTCCCCCCGCCTTGGAAATCCCAAGGCTTCCGAACAAAGATGCTGGGGGCTTTCTCTAGCTGACCATAAAAATCTAAGGAAGCTATTAATTCTCCAGAGACAAGGTAAGCCAGAACAGACACTGTCCATGGTTGCAAGAGAGTGGAATAATTGCTTTTCTACCTTTTTTCAGTCTCTTAATCAAAGACCAAAAAAGGGCACTTCAAGAAATTATCTAGCATTATATTCATACGTATTATATATCTTTGAGGAGAAATTTTAAGCATCCTCAGCAATTTCTGGGATTTCTAACAATCAATGTGCCACTCACAAATTAGCACTGTATCTTATCATAAGGCTCCTGAAGCTACGCATCAGAATGGTTTGAATGAGTAAGTGAATGAAGAAACAAATGAATTAATGAATGATATTTTCCAGCCAGAGTTATATCATTTTTAATCAATATTTCATGTACTCATACTACCCTCTCAAATAATAATATAGTATTATATAGTCTTTTTTCCCCACATACTTTTGATACAGCAATTGTTAAATGTTAGTATCAGCAACATTCAACCACAAATATGGGATCTAGGTGGCAGCAGTACATGTCTCTCCAAGCTTGTCCATACCTGGCTCACTGTAAAACAGACCCTGACACATTTATAGGCATGTTAAAATGCTTTGTGGTTTTGTGATTCAGATAAAAGGTCCAGTTCTGAGGGACGAGAATCCATCAACAGTTGCTTCCACATGAAATACTACAGAGAAAACCTAAAACCCAGGTCTGCAGGGAAAAAGGCAAGCTCCCTAGTCCAGTATGTAACCATCTCAAATGAGTATTTGTCTAATGAAAGCACACTGACTGCAGTAGCTTTGGGATTTGTACAGCTCACTGTCCTTTCTCCAAACCATAGTAAAGATCTAAAGTGCTTTGACCCTAACACCTGCCACAGAAAGAACAGATGACTCAACCCAAAGGTCTTGATTTTCAACAGGATGCTTGTGGCTCAAATTATTCATGGAGTGAGTCTGCTCTGGTGATTAAAGCAAAGTGGTAATACTTTGCATATGTCTTGCTACAGGCATTTTTCATTGCATGACTGCAAATTTCTTCTAGGAAGACCCAGACTAGGGTAGGCAAGAGGGACAAATCTTTCAACTTAATAAAAAAGGGTAAATTGGCAAGAAAACCTGTTGGCCACAAGCCAGAAGCTTAGAGTGAACAGAATCATAATGTAAAATTCGCATGTGATGGTACAGAAATGACAGAAAATAAAATATTTCCACTTAGCATGTCTCTTAATTAACTCCATGTTTGTACACACATACATACATTTATATATCATGAACTCACAGGAGTACCATGCTATACTCAAAACATATAGTCTCCCCAGTGAAACAGAATTGAGAGCCCAGAAATGAACCCTCACAAACAGGGTCAACTTGATACTTGAAAAGGGAGCTAAGAACACTCAGTGAGGAAAAGATAGTCTCATAAATAAATGGTGTTGGGAAAACTGGATAATCACATGCTAAAGAAAGAGATTAGACCCCTACCTTATACCATTCACAAAAATTAACTTGAAACAGATTAAAGACTTAAAGATAAGAACTGAAATTGTAAAACCGCTAGAAAAAAAACACAGGGGAAAAGCTTCCTGACAATGATCTTGGCAAGAATTTTTGGATGTAACACCAAAAGCACAAGGAACAAAACCAAAAATTAATAAGTGGGACATCAAACTAAAAAGCTTCTGCACAGCCAAGGAAACCATCAACAAAATGAAAAAGCAACCTACGAAGGAGAAAATATTTGCAAATGATAAATGTGATAAAGGATTCATATACAAAATATATAAAGAATTCATACAACTCAACAGCAAAAAGAAATTAACAATCCAGTCTAAAAATCAGCAGAGGAATTGAACAGAGGATGTATCAATAGTGAAGAGGTACTTGAAAAGGTACTCGATCGATATCACTAATCATTAGGAAGGCCCAAGACAAAACTACAAGGAGGTACCACCTCACACCTGTTAGAGTGGCTATTATCAAAAAGACAACAAACAACAAGTGTTGGTAGGATGGAGCAAAGGGAATCCTTGAGCACTGCTGGTAAGAATATAATGGTACAGCCACTACAGAAAACAGCATGAAGGTTCCTCAAAAAATTAACAATAGAGATACCATATAATCCAGCAATTTCACTTCTGGGTATATATCCCAAGGAAGCAAAAACAGGATCTCTAAGAACTATCTGCATTCCCATCTTCATTGCAGCATTTTTCACAATAGCCAAGATACAGAAACAATCTAAGTATCCATCAGCAGATGATGGAGAAAGAGTGTGTGTGTGTGTGTGTGTGTGTGTGTGTGTGTGTGTGTGTGTGTGTGTGTGTCTGTGTGTGTCTGTGTGTGATGGAATATTATTCAGCCGTGAGAAGGAAGAAAATCCTGACATTTGCAACAACATGAATGAAACTTGAGGGCAATATACTAAGTCAAATAAAGTCAGGCAAAGAAAGACAAATACTGTGTGATATCACTTATATGTAGAACCAAAAAAAGCCAGGCTCATAGAAACAGGATAGAGTAGGGGTTTCCATGAAGTGATGGGTAGGAGAAACGGGAAGATGCTGGTCAAAGGGTACAAACTTCCAGTTTTAAGTTAAGTTCCGGGAATATAAGGTATGGTGGTTATATTTCATAATACCTTATCATATATGTGAAAGTTGCTAAGAGAGCAGATCTTAAATGTTCTCACCAGAGAAAAAGTAATGAAGTGATGTGATGGAAGTAGTATTAGCTAATGTCATGGTAGTAATCATTTTGCAGTCTATAAATGTATCAAATCAATACACTGTACTCCCTAAACAATTTTACATGTCAATAACCTCAAGGAAGCATGAAATAAATATGTTAACAAATAAAATGAATAAATAGGTTATAAGAAAGTTATCAAATAAAATGTATTCAAAGAGGGGTAATAGGTAGATGGACAGATAAATAAAGACACACATGTTTGTATTGTTTATTGGAGTTTATTCAGCTTTTTTCTAAAATGAAGTAATGTTTTAATTATTTAAAAGTTAATAATTTCATAGAATAATATCTTCCATAAGTTAAATATATAGCCTTTAATTGGTATGGCTTAGATATCTTCTGAGTTTCATAATTTCCTTAAAAGAGTGCCTGTCCTAAAGAATACTGTGTGGAAAATTCATTTCATACACTATAAACTTTCCAGCAATTGTGTTGGAGTGTAACTTCCCCCTTCTCTAGTTGGATTTCCCAAACCATACAAAATATATCTAGGAATGTACCTGGAAATTTTAAAGGTCTTTAGTTTTAAAGAAAAATAAATATCTTTCACAAGTCTTTAGCATTTTATTCTCAGGAGATGTAGAGCAATAAAGACTTTGTAAACATCATTCAGAAAATTTCCTGAGAGTTCAAAAAGCTAAGGACTTTTGAAACATCAATAAAGATTTCACTGAACAAGAAATTCTTTAAAATACTACCCTTGCAAAGTAGTTAATACTGCTATTTTGTTTAAAGAAATTTACAATGACTCCCTGGCCACCTCACCCAAACTCCCATCACATATACCATCAGAGCAAAGTATCTCAAAAACACAAACATCAATTATGTGTGGCTGCTGAGTTGGTTAGAAGTTCCTATGGATCCTTCTATCCCTGGAGATTTTCTACCTTTTATTCATTTGTTATAGACTGAATCTACCCAGACATCACAAAAATTCATGTTCACCATGAAGTAAAGAGAGAATGGTGGCATGTGCGTAAATCCAATGCCAGTCCTGGAAATAAGGCAATCCTTCCGTATGGTAGACCAGTTGTATGTCTACCAGGTACCAGAGTACACAGTTGGTTTGTAACCTCAAAGATGAGGCCCCCACCTCACTCATCTCTGTACCCAGAGCACCAGGCATTGAGCCTGGTGTGGAGATGATGCTCAATAAATGTTAAAATAAACAGAAGATGGATTCTTAAACACCCACTTTAAAACATTACCAAAAAACACCAAATGCTAAATAAAGCCAATCACAGAATCATTCAGTAATTTACATATCACCTCTTCTATACCCAGCTGCTGTATGCTGAATAACATGAAACAAAAAGAGAAATAGCAGGGGCATCTGGGTGTCTCAGTTAAACGTCTGCCTTCGGCTCAGGTCTGCAGGGAAGCCTGCTTCTCCCTCTCTCTCTCTCTCTCTCTCTCTCTCTCTCTGCCTCTCCCCCTCCGTTTGTGCTCTCTCTCTTTCTCAAATAAATAAATAAAATCTTAAAAAAAAAGAGAGAGAGAGAGAAATAGTCAATGCAGTGTCTGTCTTTGAGAGACTGAACCCAGTGTAGGAGGAAGCACAAAGACTAGAATCAGATGGTCTTGGGTTCCAAGCGAGGCTTTGCCATTTTGGGTAAGTTATTAAACACTCTGAGCCTCCACTTTCTCAACTCTAAAATGGGACAGTAACATACTCTACAGGGCCAATGTCACACTTAGGGGTAGAGCACATGAGTAAGGTGCTTAACATCTAATAAGTAATAATAGCTAATACCTAATTGGGAGTCAATAAAGTGTCACTACTGTCACCAGATACAAAGGTTTGAAAAAATTAATACGAAACTATTAGAGAACAAACACTAAACCATGTAGAACTGATGAAAGTGCAACAGGAGTGCAGAATAAGCCAGGTGGACTGGAACAACCAGTTAAGTCTTTACGGCAAAGACAAGAAAGAGAGCTCAACCCTGAAGGGCAGGCAAGTCTGGGAGAGAATGAGGTGGGAGCAGATGCCAGCACACGCTATGACAGGCGTTGGTTACAGGAATGGAGCAGAGCACGTATATGAAGGAAAGCAGAGAAAAGGGCCCTGTGGCAGGCGAGACCACGTTAGAAGCAGTCCACCTGGTCTCTCAAGGAGAGGCTAGACAAAGGTTCTGTTTGATCTGTTGCTGAATAATCATCTTCCTAAATCCACCAAAATAAGAGAATGAAATTGAGAATTTCTCTAATAAAAGGAACTGTAATAAAGAAAAGTTACAGGGAAGAAGAAGGTAAACAGATTTTGTTGTCCTAAAATTCTTCAGCACTAAAAACAGCTTTATTTTCAGGAACTTGGATCTCTGAAGCAATGTGTTAATTATTATTGATAAATCTGTTTTAGCAGTAAGTAGGACTTCCATACTCACATATTTATAATACGGCACCTCAATACACCAATGTCTCATGGCAAATGGGACACCTGAGATGGCCAACTATACCAAACATGTGCACTCTGCACCCGAATCCACCCAACGACAACCTGTAGAAGTCTACAGCATATGTCCAGACCCAAAGAAAAACTCTAGAATGAGGCCTCCCATGTCAGAGTAAACTGGGTCTAAACCATGAGCAAAGATTACAGAACCCCACACTGTATTACTCAGTAAAACCCACTCTCAAAAAAACCCCAGCAGGCATAGACTTTATGCAAGGAAAAGCATGTTACTTAACTCACTCAGCTAAGGAAGCCGATCTCAGAAAGACCTTAACAGAGAAGGGAGGGTCTCAAAGACCTCACTGGCATCTGCAAAGGTGGATCTTAATTTTGTAAGACTTCTGGCCCTGAGGCGACAGTTAAATGAGAAAATGTAAGTGATCACTGTCAATGCCAACATCATTCTTTGCCAAGCAAAAAAATAATAATAATAAAAGATAAAGGAACTTAATCCTCCTAGCACTTTCAGCTGACCAGCCACAGAATCACAAAGGCAGAATCTCCTAAAGGCAGAAGTTAGCCATGCTAACACCATTTTCACTGGGTCTTCATAGAAATCACAGGAGAGAGCAGCATGCCCCCAGCCAGCTAGGTGAACTGTGAAGTTTCCGAATACCAAAATCTGACCCAGACTGGAATAAAGCCTTTTGTTCTTTCAGCAAATATGATAGACTCTTAACTGAGAAGCACCATGTCTGTTTTCACAAACAAGGAATTGTTTACAGCGTGTTTCTCTCCCACCCCAGATAAGCTGCTGAGCTACAAGAAAGCAGAGGGTCTCCTCCAGGTAAAGATGTGGCATCCTCCGCTGGGCTTCCATGTCTCAGCTCCCACCACCTGCCACCCCGTATATTTTCCAAGCCTCTTTTGCTAGAAACTTAGCCAAATCTTCAGCTTTTTTCCTTCAAGATCAGACATCTGCAGATGTAATTTTCAAATTACAGAAGCACCAGGATAATCTACCGATGTTACTATTTTTCTTTTCACACACATGCTGGGAAGTTGTAGGGATACACGAAAACTCAAACAAGGTTTTATGAGGAGAGGAAGGAAAAGGGAGAGGGGAGAAGATGAAGGAGGAAAGGAGTTGGGGGAAGTGAGGGGGAGAGAGAGAGAGGCTGAGAGGACAAAGCTCAGGCAGGAAAAAGTTTTTATAAACCTTAACTGCCCTCATCAACCTTCACCCCTTGTCAAGAGTTCCTTACAAGTTTTTTACACATGAAACTTAACTCCAGCCTGTTTAGTTAATTATGAAAAATCAACATGGAAACCATTATTTCGGTGTGTAAATTTATTCACCAGGTGTTGTCCACCCACTGCCCTCCTGTTCTCAAGCTGACAAGAGTAGCCTGAGGCGCCCGATGAGGGGAATCCACAGGGAGCTGTCACATTATTCCAGAAGATGCCAGGTGGAGGAAGCAAGGCTCCACTGCCCCACCTTACTGGGTTTAATTTTAAGAAGATAACTATTTGGTGAGGGCAGGGCTGTCTCCCAGGGTCAATGTTAAGAGGGAGGGGCCCGGCTTAAAGCCTGTGTGTTCCATGCGAACACACACACTGGCCTCAGGGGAAAGGCTCCTGGGGGCCTGCACAGTACCATGTGAGCTCACTGGAAAGGGCCGCCTGCCCCCCCCAACCAAAATCTCTTCTATTGGCCCATCTTAGGTTGGGTTCCTTAAAAGCAGAAGGAAAAGAGGGAGTGTTGTGGAGTCTCAGGAGAAACCTCTAAGGGAGGTGGAAGAGCAGGGAAAGATGCTAAGCAAAGATGTACTCTCAGCTGATGTCAGGTTTCAGCCTCATGCCACTGGCAGCCCTGGAGCATGAACTGTAACTCAGAATGAACATTGGCTGAACACCACAAACCATTACTACCATATACGCAGTCACTGCTTATAGGTCAACCCTGCAGGAATGGAGAGATGCATGAGCTCCCATCTAACGAGGCATTTCTCTGGACATGAATGATGCTGTGATCTCTGCTATTAGCAGCCACCATTTGAGCAACTGCAGACAGGTGCACCGGCTCAGCAAAGAGAACGGAGGCAGGGCACCACCAGCTCCTCATGTGGGCTGCCTCTAGCACCGCTCAGAGCCCTGCGTTTCCCATAGGAAGTTCATCCTTCCCGACACAGCTTCCCCAAGAGTCTGGTTCATCACCCTCTCCTACCAGTGTTCTAGATCCCTTCCCAGCAGCTGGCACTTGTGCTGATCTAGGTGATTCGACGGATGGAAGGTTCAGACCTCACCCCTGAAGAATCTGTGCCCCTGCTCATCAGGTCTTTAGCACAGTCAGAGCCGCTATAATTGCCCTTTTACTGTTAGAATGGAACGGAACGAGGAAGGGCTGCCACAGCAAATCATCTGAATGCAAAACGTTTTCCTCCTGGCCACCATGACATAGCAGTGGCCCTAAGTCCTCGTCATCATCATGGTCATTTACCCCTAATTTCCATTCTTGCCTGCTATTCTCCTGGCATAAGGAATCCCAAATGACTAGTTGCAGCCAGAGCTTTAAATTTAGTATGGCTTCCGTGACCCTCTGGGAATCCTGTAGCTCTACAGAATCTAAAATTGCAGAGACGGGAAACATCGATTCCCCCAAGTGGATCACTGGAAGTGATGGGGACAGGGCCATTCCTACTGCCATCCTCAGGTTGCCAGACTTATGTATTCTACCCAAAGGCCATGGCTCAAGATGTGGATCATCGAAACCTGAAGGGTAACACCGAGCCCCACGGGACTTCATCTACGAGTTGCCTTTAAGAGGTCATCATTTCATCATCCTATCAGACCTGCAATCTCTAAATGGTATGGCTTGAGGTAGGACCAGAGGACTCTCCATGTTGCTGTGCTCACTGGCACGGCTTCTTTGCCAAACAGTGCATCCTTTGATTCAAGGTGATGTTTTGCAGGACTTCCTGCCAGTTTTTCAGATACTCTGTGAGCCCTCAAATAGCCATGCCAATGAAGTCATTGTGGAAAGGAAAGGAAAATGCAAACCTGGAATATGTGTTAATCTTGTGCAGGATTTTTTTTTCCAGATGAAAAGGTTCCACTGTAACCTACCTGCCAGTGAGTTGGCCAAGGACAGAACTGGCTAACATCCTGTCCACGTAGTTATTTAGTGACACTTCTGCAGTGGAGAGTCTCTGCGGGGCATCACTCTGCAGTACAGAGTTCCTCACACTTTGTTCTTGCCCGCAGAGGACTATCCACATGCTTCTTCCCCAGACCACCTCATCCCCAGTCTTTCACCCATGCTCGTTCCAGGCCCCTGACTACCTGCTAAGCCATGTACCAATACCCACCAGTCTGTGTTTATACTTACCTTGGACCACTTCTCCCTCCACACAAAAGGAATTACCAGATTCTCTGCCTCAAGTTCTGCCCTCCAGAGGTTTTCCCCTCAGCACTATTCACTCCGGGAGGGGTTGTACCACAATGGCTGTCTATCTTTGGTTTGCGCCAACCCATCTGTGAACCAAGCTCAGGGTCTCTCCTCTTCTATCCTCTATCTTGGTCATGGGGAAGCCCCATGAAACCACAGTGTGAGCCGAGGAGAAGCATTGGTGCGACAGTGGAGAGGTAACCTGGGATCTGGGCCATCTTTTTGTTCAGCTACCTCTGAGCTCCCTCAAGTCAACCCTAGATGGAACACTTCCGTCTTACTGTGAGTCACTGCCTTACTGTATGTGACATGCCAAGCTCCTAACGGACAGTCCTGACCACATAGTCACTTGCTGTTCCATAATTAGACTCTCAAGTCTCTTTTGAGGCCCCATCGCTTGCCAATAGCTGGTTTACAAAGAGTGAATAGTTCTCTGCTACCAGTGATATGGCCTTGCTCAGGTATCCAGGTGCTGTGCCGTGACTCTCCACCTGGGGCTGGCCCACACCTTCACGTAACTTCTTTACTTACCACAGATTGCTCTAATATCAGGGGATCTGCCAAGCCGTATGGCTGATACTGCAACTCAGGCCAGTGCAGAGCTTTCCTTCTTTCTATTATCCCCCCCCAACCCAACAGCCTTCCGCCCACTTGATAGTCAGCCCAGTACTCCCCGGTGTGGAGTGTGTCCCCACTCCCTCCTCCCGGACCCTCTCCCCCACGCCTGTGAGGAGGTAAGATGGAGCTGGCCCTTAAAAGCACTCAGGGGGTCCTGCCTCCAGCTATTGCCTTAACGTTCTAGTCCTGCACTAATTTCTCAGAATAATCACAGACTTCCCTTTGAAGTTGCCCCATGGGTCTCCATGGTACATGCGGTCCAGATAAAACACAGTCACTCTAGGCCCAAAAACGAACCCCAATTACACAAACCCACCACAGTCAACATTCAGAGGTAACTGAAGAAATAATTCAGATGGTGTCCTCACAGAGTTGCTTCACCCATTCAGTGGCTCTGCCTGCTTTCCTAGGGGGCATTCGGGTCCTGCCTGACCTGGCCCCTGCCCATCCCTTCCAGGCTTACCTCCCACGGCTCCCTCACCATGCTCCATCGACTCTGACCACGCTGGACTCATTAGTGCTGCCCTTGTGCAATATTATAATGCATTTGCACTGCAGTATCCACTCCCTAAAGTGACCTCATCAACAGTGTCAACTGGGGGGGCTAGTATCCCCCCCACCCCCGCCCAAACACATGGTGGGTCAGGTGCCCCAGTGCTCTGCTTACACAGCCCCTTCCTTATAGCCATGATTATACTTTATGGGTTTGCAAGCCTGCCTTCATTCTTCCCTAGGCTGTGTGCCACTTCAAGTCAGGCACTAAGACCTGTTTGAGGTCAAGCTTTTTATTCTCATCACCTACTCCAGAGCCCGGCACAAAATAGATACTCAAAGGATATCACATCAACAAATGAATGAATGCATGTAGGCGAAGAATGTATGTCTCACATAAGAAAAAAAATCCAGGCTACAACAAAATAATTCATAAACATATATAACTAAAACCCTGTGTCTCCCCACCTCCCACCGCACCCTCCCATCTGAGAATCTAAGATGTTTGCAGAAATGGAGGATTATTAGGCACCTCTGATTATTCCTAAGTTGTCTGAGTCATGCCCCCAACCGTCAAGATTTCCTGACTGCAGTTATTTGATAACTCATTCCCACTCTATTTTCACTGGTGACCAATGCCTGTCTCACCCCACCAGCATGACCACAAAACCCACAAAACATTCACCCTTCTTTGCTCTCAAAATCCTGACTCCAGCTGGAAGAGAGGAACAGGCTGCAGATCTCTGGGTTCTCTGGGGCACTCCTGCTGCCTCACTGGCCATGTCAGCCACTGTGCTGTTGATTCCCAGCCAGAGTACAGCTTAAACCATTCCTGATGGATAGGAAATTGCACAGCTATGGTTATTCCTGAGCCCCTTCTCTAAGGGAGAGTATCCCTGCTAAATCATTAGAGGCAGCTACAGGGTTTTTTTTAGTTCTTTTAAGAAAAGGCTCTCAAAAAATGTGAGAACCCCACAAAATGATATTCCTAACTGACCACCAAGGCAGCACGAAGGTTCTCTGTCTCTCTCCCGACCACAGGAGTGAGTCTACCTGCTCTCAGGAAGCCTGCACAATGGAGAGCATACTGGCATTGCTCAGGTTCAGGATGCAGCCACAGCTCCAAATTCTTCATGTGTCTTTCCATACAGAGTGGAAAGCCACATACACAAAGTGGATCTCACGAACAGTCTCAGGTCTCCCCTAAGGTAGTTAGATACCTCAGTTATTTAGGCTGACCACGTTTATTGTTGTTTTTATGTTTTTATAGTAATCATTCTAATCTTATCAACATGGATTAGGTCTTCATCCTGGTTTCGAGAAATCCCAGTGTCTCTACAATGGGTATCTAAGGGTAAAATATTTCTGACTGAAATTGATGTTATTAATTTTGATTTTTAAAAAGACCTCAGCTATGGACCACTTTTATGAGGCTATATCCCTCCAGAGAGCCCACTGGTTGCCACCCCTCCACTGCGGCTGTTAAGACTGCACTGGGGTCTGGCTCTAGTCTGGCTCACCACCCAGAAGGACAGAACATACCAGCAAAGTCCAGTCACAAGGGACAAGCGTCACCATGCATTGGATTTGACCCAGGTCTCAAGGGGAAGGGAGCTATCATGAAATCAAATAAACAATACGGGTCATGCCCCTGACAGGCAGTAAATCACTAGTCTAAAATCAGTCTCAGCTTCTGCACTAATTCCTTTCTGAGCTCTACATTTGCTGAAGAAAGTCAGGATTCTCAACAGGGGACAATCTGACTGATTTGTTTCTCAAAGGTTTCAAAGGCTTACAAAGGAAATGTGATTTTAATTTACAGCTTTTAAAATTCTCTCTGCTTGAAGCGGTTTGCACATTAAGGTTGTGGCTACATGTCAACACAGCTTGTTGAAAAGTTTAAAATATCAGAATTTAAACTTTGTTGCTGGTAGCTGTTACTCCTCTGGATGGCTATATATAAGTCAAATAACCAGTCTGACTACTTTTCCCCGACTGAATTGACAGCTGATCTTGGCATTTTTGTTGAAAACACCTGAGAGCTGCTTGGGCTCCCAACTCCCTAAGAGTAAAACACTGAGGGCAAAGTTCATCACTATATAAGCCACCTTCAGGTTTATCCATTGGACGCATCAAGTTTTTCCAGCTTTCAAGACAGATTTATGAGACTAGAACTACACGGTAACATTCCTATTCTTTGGTTGGCACTACTCAGCAGCAGACTTATCCCGTCTGCATGCTCCCTCATCTGTAAGAGGAATTCATGAGATGGGAAATGGTACATGTAACCCAGGTCAAACTTTAGCTCAGTGATGGATGTAATCTGTCTATTTGTAGTAGAATCCAAGGTCTCTCCACCCAAGGTCAGCCAAGTGTACTCTTCCACTGTCCACTTCCCAGGCTCTATTCTCTCCTTGCTACATGAATTTTCATCTTGACAAAGAACATGAATGCACAAGAGAAAAAGAGCTCCCATTCTGTCTTCTGTTGGCCCAGCCACAGAAGTTCTTCTCTCTCTACACACAACAAAAAGAACCTTCTCATTACGGACATCTGCCTCCCTGATACCTTGTTTCATCCTTTATGAGCCCCATGTGTTGTCAATGCTATGTGTCTAAGGTGGGATGGACTGCCTTGTGGGAGAGGGGTCGTCTATCAGTGGAGGTGTTCACACAGTGTTGAATGATACGTATCTGTGATATTACAAAGTAGGGGGTTGTGTTACATGAATCGAAGGTCCTCTTTGACTCTGAAATTCTATATCTAATTATTGAAATCCATGTCTCCCCAGGCCCACACCAGCCTACTGGGATATATGGTGCTGCATTAACATCAGTTAACCACCTCCAACTACTAGTACAACCTCCTGCTAAATCTCTGCTAACTGTTTGTATAGGCACTTGCTACAATTTTCAGAACATGCCATCCAGTTGCCTTTACCAAGTGCCATTAACCTTGCCAGTCAGTGCTGTAACCTCCACCGGGAGCTCCCCGTGATGCATCGAAGCCTTCCAGTGACAAAGTAAGTCTGGATTCTCTGGGTTTCTCAATGTGTAGAAGTTGGCTGGTAGTCCAGGCAGAGGAGAGAAGAATGTCACCTTCCCAATTGGTGATCACACTGTGCTACACAGGTACTATTGTAGACTGAATTATTGGTCCACTTCCGCACCCCCCTGTGATATTAGCATATATCCCACATCCTTACCAAGCCTCATGCAGCGCAGAATGTACTCCCCTGCCCTTTGACTCTTGCCCTGACCATGTAACTTGCTTTGGCCAATGAGAGGTAAGTAGGGAAGACATGAACAGATGTTTTACGTGTGCTTGCACCTTTGGTCTGGTTCCTGTGCTTCCATCATCACCATGAAAACCTACTCTGGGTAGCCAGGTCCCCAGTATGAAAAAAAAAAAAAGAGCCATCTCCGAAGACCTGCTGACCTACAGCCTATAGCAGAGTCCCCACCACAAACCTGCACAACCATGAGCATGAGAGTAAACCATCAGTGATTTAGGTAGTGAGCTTTGGGGTGGCTGGTTATGCAGCATTATGGTGGCAAAGAATAACTGGTACAGGAATTAAAGTAATGCTGTTTATAAAATTGTGGTGTCATAAAACCCTTGATATCCACATGATTGTTAGCTTTTCTTTGCCTTTTGCCACTTCCATAAAACCCAGATTAAGGTGTACGGTAGACTTGGGCAGTTTACAAATTGGCATGTCAAATATGATGCTAGATTCTAGAGTTCCTTTTCTGCTCTGATGACTGAGGCTTTGTTACTGAGTGGCGTTTCTTCAGTGGATTCCTAACTGGGTTCCTCAGATCTCTAGAGATTCTACTAAAGAACCAGAACGACATTCACAGAGGATCCTTGCTCCTATGTGCTAGAAATTCAGAGCAATGAATGGGATACCCTCCCCTTTCTCCCCAATACTCCAGACCAACCACAGTGGCCTGGACATAGGCCGTATTTCTTCATTTCACTCAGAACGGCTGACCTCACTTCCATCTCCAACATGAAATACCTTAAACCCCTCACCGGTTCCTTCAGACCCTTCTTCACTCAGCAAAGCTCTGCGCACCTACTACGTGCCAAGCTATGAGCTGGGCACTGGTGACAGAGGAGTCATGGACAGAGCCATGGACAGAGCCATGACTGCCGCTGCCCCAGACAGGGCTTTCCTTAACCGGAGAAAAGTCTTTTATGTCTTCTTCAGCCTAGCTTGTGGGTTCCTGACCAACATCATCTTGACACCTGCCCTAATATGCAAGTAAGTCTTCACTCCATACCCCAAGGCCATCCTTTTCATTCTCCTATTTGGCTCCTCCTCTCTGGACTCCCGACTCCCATATGGCTAGAAAGATTATCTATTGGTCATTTTCAGAGTGTTCCTTCCAGTCATACCTATGACACTCAGAGCAGTACCCCCAAATACGTACAGCAAAGGTCTCCACTGAATGCCTTCTCTAGGTTGCCAGAGGATATAGGTATTCACTGAGCTATGTTCACACACTCCTCTCGCTGATAGCTTCCCTAGGTCTTTTATGACTTCTTCTGTACTTCCATATTCCAATTTCTTTTACCCAAACCTTTTTACTCAAGGGCATCTCCTAACATCTCCAAGGCACACTCTAGCTTCTGAACCACTGGAAATGGCACCTCTTTGGTTTTGTTCCACCAAAAAGTAACTATCTTCAAGGACATTAACAAAAATATTTCTGATTTCCAGAGTCACAATCCTAGAAGGATTCCTTTCTTAATGTCCTCTGATTTGTGGGTGACAGCTCACTGCCCGGACGCTATTTTAAAGAGACGGATCCCTAACTCTACTCACAGTTACAGCTCTATTAGGTTTCCAAATCTAGCCCACTGTAAACTTGATTTCCTCAGTGCCAGAAAGTGGTTTCCTTGCCAAACACAGATGACCTACTCTGCCCACCCATCTTTCTTACTGGGAGCACAAATGTGAAAACCATGAGGACCTGTTCCCAGGACCTCTCTGAGTCTGGTACTCCCAAGCATCCTTCCCAGAAATGTAATGACATGTCTCACTGTCATACTTTTGATGCTCTCCACATATACTCAAGTTCCTAGGGCAAGGATGGCACCAAAAACCATCTCAGCACCCAATTTATTAGTACTGGTAATTTGTACTGTCTTGAAATTCTATCTGAGACCACATCCTCTGTCAGCAGGAAAGAAATCCACGATCAATGAGTTATGTCTGCTGTGGAGCCAAGATAAATAGTGGCGCCATCCTGATGTTGAACTTCAAATGTAAATGATTGGGCTAGAGCTTCAGCAGCTATTTCTTTCAGTGCTACATTTTCTTACGTAAGTCTCTAATTTTATTTAAAGTCAAATTTCAAAGGGTACCAACATCTTTCATAAATCTATTATACATCTATTTCTGGCACGTCCACTCCATAGCCATTCAAAGATACGGGGATATGTCTAAACGCTGGCAGTGGATTCTTCTGGGGCAACACCCCACCAATACATTTACAGTTTCCAAAGGAGTCAATGCCAGGATCTGTACTCTGTTAATGCAGAGACCAAAAGGGAAGTAGTCTAGCAAACCATGATGGGGGGTAAATTAGATTATTATCCAGCTAATAAGAACTCCATCCTCCACCTCCATGGGCAAGTATCTCCCAGCTCCACTGATGTTGGGGTTTGTCTATGACTTGCTCTAGATGACAGAGTATGGGTGGAAATGAACGTGTGCCAGGTTCAAGCCTAGGCCCCAGGAGCCATCATGTGTTTCCATAATTCCAGTTGGTACTATCCCTTCAGGCTGCCTGCCAAAAGGAACACATGGAGCACAGCTACCCTAGCCACCCCTCAGTGAACTTCATGAAAACAACTGCTTAGGGTTGCATGATGCTGCATGTTAGAGGGGTTGTTTGGGAAGCAGTGAATGTTGACTGACTGGCCAGGTCACAAGCCAAACAAAGGTGGGATGCACCTTGGCAAGCAGTTACCTAGAGGGGGGTTTGGTCCAGTCAGAGGTAGGAGTTCTCTCTAGAGAGAAATTCACAAACAGTAAGATGGGGCTAGGCTTGATCAAAAGGCCAAGAAGAATCCTATTAGGGAAGGCGGGGGGGGGAGGGGGTACCGTTGGTTTGCCAGTGTCCACAGACCACCCCCTCTGCTCTGCAGGAGCATGCTGCTCCCACGCTTTTAGGAGGGGCAGGATCTCTGCCCGCAGCATGACTGCTGCACACCATGTGTAGACAAGATCCTTGAATGGTCAGTGACCTGGCAGAATGTGCCCCTAAAGACCTCATCACTATGAAACTATCTCTCACGCTTCCCCCCACTCTCCCCAGCCTTGCCATGCCCCACCACCTCCCTGTGCGGAGGAATCCCATACCTGCTGCCGCAATGAGAACTAGCAGCTGCACCACATGGACCTCGGAACAATAGCTGGGACTGCACGCTCCTAACCAAGGAAGGAATATGAAGATGTTTCCTTCCATTCTACTGGAAAACGTAAAGAATCTAGAAACACCAGATCTCAGAAGTTTGTAGCCAGGCTGTATGCAGACATTAAGTTCAGCAGGATATGGCTAAAAAATCCTGGTGACCCAATCTGCCACCACCAATTCTGAATGTCTTCAAGCACTTCAGAGAAAGGCCAGTCCTGCCCTTAGCAGGCTACCCAAAGCCATGCCAGGTCCAAATAGCCACCACAGGACTGGTCTCAACAGTGGACCAGGGCTAGTACTTAAAGAGGAGAATTGTGGTTAAAAAAAGAGAGCAGAACATTGCTCCTCTAAAGAGATGTGATTCTCAGCCAGCTTCTCCTGCTCTGAAAGTCCACAGCTGGTTTGGTTTCATTTGCTGGACTGGGGCTGGAGGTATGAGGAAGAGTTCTGAGATGAGGGTAGAAGAAACCATTATTAGGGTCACCTAGGAACAAACTAAAGCAAACCCAATATACAAAATAAAGCTGTAAATTTCCATTGTAAACACAAAGGGAGAAAGTAAAGAAGAATTCCATGCTGGGGTTGCTATTTATCAACATTTTCATAAGCCATCCCAGAATCCTAACAGTAGGACCTCCTCGTAAGAAAATATGAAGACATGGCAATACATTCTCATTTGGATCTCCTATTCCCAACTTTCTCAAAGACAAAGCCAATCATATGATACAAAAGAGCATGTTTCTGAAAGAGATGGAGAGAAAGGAAAAAATGAGGCAAGTCATATAAACCTCTCCATGCAGGTTCATGCCCTTGAAGTCCTCACAGGACCCACTGGAGCCTACGGGAGAGGAATGGAAGCCCCCGGGTCAGAAGGGCAGAGCTTCTCAATAGTATCTCAGGAAGACTCATATGTCTCTGTCCAAGGAAAAGAGTATTTCTCCCACAGTGACAGGGGAAATGCTTTATGATTTAAGAGAGTGAATCCCGCAGCCTGCCCAGGCCAGTAATGGGTGAGAAACTTCTCTCAGGTGACAGATGAGGGCTCACCAGGTAAGAATCCAGCTCCAGTCTGGCTGTGGCAGGCACAGGTATGAGAGAAGAAGCTGACGTTTCTATGGCCTGCCTATTCCCCAAGATCCAGGGGCCCTTCTCATCATGCTGTTCAACACCCTGCAGTAAGCTCAAACACCAAATTACAAATGATAGGATTCAAAGATTACAGAGCAAGTGTCTTCAGCACTTCTCAGAAAGGAATCCTGAGGAAAGGAGTGGGGGTGGGGGGACTTAAGAGCCACACCTTCATAAGGATTACCTGGGAACTTGTTATAATGCACATTCCTAGGCCCTCTCCAGTATATTCTCCAGATAGGATGGGCAGGGACTCCTGCTAGGTATTTTTTTTTAATTTTTTTATTATTATGATATGTTAATCCCCATACATTACACCATTAGTTTTTGATGTAGTGTTCTATGATTCATTGTTTGCGTGTAACACCCAGCGCTCCACGCAGAATGTGCCCTCTTCAATACCCATCACCAGGCTAACCCATCCCCCCACCCCCCTCCCCTCTAGAACCCTCAGTTTGTTTCTCAGAGTCCATCGTCTCTCATGGTTCGTCTCCCCCTCCAATTCCCCCCTTCATTCTTCCCCTCCTGCTATCTTCTTCCTTTTTTTTTTTTTTTAACATACATTGTATTATTTGTTTTCCTGCTGGGTATTTTTAACAAGCATCCAGTGATTGTGATTCAGGAGTGCTCTGCTCACACTCTGAGGGGCCAAAGTATGGTCTACAAACCACTCAAAACTCAAAGCTTAAGATGCAGTCCCAAGCCTGTCATAAAGCAGGTACAGTGCCTCAAGCCCCTGATGTCTCCTGGCCTCAGGTTCTCTATCTACAAAATAGGGCAGAGTTAGGCTAGATTGGGACTTCCCTGAACATCCACACTCCACCCTGCTTTGAACAGGGAATCCCTGCTTCATTAGTCTGAGTTTCTAAAATGATGCCCAGAAGAAGAGAGGCTGGTCTTCTGCAAAACAGACTTTAAAAACCACTAGATTAGATGATCCCTTACATCGCAAACAATCTAGAAGCCCAGGAGATCTCATCAACCTGTTTCATTATCCCAAGTCCCTAGTTTACCAGGACTGTCCCAGTTTTGACACTGAAAGTCCCAGACCCATGGAAAACCCTTCTCCTGGGCCTAACAAGGCAGCTTAAAGTCATGCAACCCCACTACAGTTTTGTTTTGTTTTTTTTTTTTCCCCTAAGAAAAAAGTATCAACATTATCTGGCACTCTCCTCTGCCTTCCCTTCTTCCTGGCTACTGTCAAGTGCTACAAAGTCTCGTGAGGCTGTTTCTCCTTGTCTGTGCATCCTGAAGGGGAAAGGAGGAATGCTCATTTCCAGCCTTTAGTCTCCCCAGCTATTCCATTTATTTCCAAGTTCATTCCCCCCCCCCAAGTTGTGCCTCTAGCACTGACTGTGATGAGCAGTGCAGGACAAGTTCAAGCTGTTGGAGAGTAAGGCATGCCCTCTCTCATATACTTCTGGGCTCAAGTGTTTCTTAACTTCTGCCTGATGTTATATGAGCAAGACATGGGATCTTGGAACACCTGTGTCTAGCAACTGAGCTGGCTCCAAACCAACCCACACTCATCTCCTCAAAATGAGTATGGATGTAGAAGCCTTCATTAGTTAGAAGAACCTTACTGTCCTATACACACTTGCTTGGAAACATCAATCTTTCACTGTCTTGGCATTTTTCATCTTTCTTTGGAGCTAGACCAATTGAGTCACAGAATCACTCAGGGGTTTTGCAAACATGGTGAATGTCACCTGACCATCATTCATTAGTCTTCAATTAGCTATCAATATTAATGAAGATGGTGGGCATGGACCCAAGTCATGATAATTAAACCCTTCTTTAAAAGACAGTATGAATAAAAAAAAATAAAAAAATAAAAGACAGTATGATTTAGGCAGTTGGGACCAAAAAAAGAAAGAAAGAAAAAGCTTAGACGACATAAAGGCGTTCTGAATTCAACTCAACTTGACTGTGACAAGAAGAAAAGTTAGTATAGACATCAGTTCAAAATTAAATTGTTGATAGAGGATACTATTAAATGTCTTTTTACAAGTAATGGTCAAGTTTTGTTTCCAGTATCCAAAAACTGAAAACAACTTATCAACAGTAGAATGTGCAAATTAGTCATGTCATATTCATACAGTGCAATAATACACAAGGAAAAAGAATAAACTAGTGATACATGCACGAATCTTAAAAGTGTTACTGAATGAAATGCGAGACACAGAAGAATATGATCCCGTGTATATGAATTTTAAGAAGAGGCAAAATAAATGTAAGGTGCTCCAGGCAAGTGCACCCTTTTTGTATGCTCACGGATGGAGAGATTTGAGGAAGAGGGTGACCCTCTATCCTATAAGACAGAAGTTAGGGATGACCTTGGAGAGCCATAAGGATTCCATGACCCTAGAAGGTCATGGTACCTCTTCCCAAATTTCTTCCTCTGATAATGGTGCTCTTGAACATAAATGTAGTTGGTCTCTATTCTCTTCCCCAATAAAGGGTTGCTGTGTACATACTTTGTAGGAACCCAGCCTTGATGTCTCCAGCCCACGAAGTTCAACATTGTTGTACTATTTAATAACATAAGTGAGGATAAGAAAATAAGTCATACTGCAAATCACAGGTAATTATAGCCAAAGGGCTTGGGTCAGGTATTAGCAAACACACAGCACAGAGGATGTACAAGCCCTATTCTAAGTACTCATTAAATCTTTTCAATAACCTGGGAGGTAGATACTATTATTATCCCCATTTTCCAGGTGGGGAACCTGACACCTGTAAGTAGCATAAACGAAGTTTGGAACAGGCAGTCTGATGTCTGGGTCTATATCCTTAAGGAGTATATATATCACACTGCCTTTAACTTGCTTGCTATTTCTTTACATTTTCCTCTAATGTAATCATCTGTTTTCTGAAATATAACAAATCAGATTGTTTCATTGTACTTTTTTATTAGACAAATTTTATCATTTTGTTCTTAATGTTATTAGGGTCGTGACAGACTTGGATTTCTGAAGGTCTGTATCTCTTTTCATCCCTCCCACCTCTTTTTTCCTTTTGCTCTTAGCAGGAGAAATGGAAAATCGCATTTTACTTTCCATCTTCCCATACCACTTTGATGAAGGCCAAACTTCCCCAGTCAGCCAAGTTCGGCATTTCCAGCAGTAATCTAACGTGCCATAAAATGTTTCAGAAAGATATTCTTTTACTCCTTGGAGTGCTGATCAAATTCTCCCAAACAGAATCAGAGTGAATTTTATCCTAAACTGAGACCAAACAAGAAAAGAAGTGGAGGGTCTCTGGTTCAATGCAGAGTTATCTGAACCCTTTTTCTTTCCCCTCTGCAGTAAGGAAAAGAGTGCTTTAAATCACAAACATCATTGTCAATGAGTACTAGAAAACTTAATGTACCAGAGGGCAGGAAGATCAAAGCTTAGCACCTGGAGAGTTCCACATGGTGTAGATTAATAAAACAATGCCCTCCATTACATAAATCTTGAGCGAGGTTGCTCACAGACACACACCCCAAAAAAAAAAAAAAATTACTGTAGGGGTCAGATAACTGATATACAATACATGTAGTCTCCCAATCAGGAAGCGTTCCCTTACCCTAGCTCAGTTGTTGACACAAAGCAGGGAGACTTTATTTTGTTTTAAGCTTCTTTTGTCTAAAATTGACATTACAGATTTTGGACCTAGACACAGCACATCTGCAAGCCAGCGGAAATACCAAGATCCTGCGCACTCCTTTGATTGTTACATTTAAGATATCATGTGTGCTACCAGCTCAGCTGCTGCAAAGCATTATAAGCCATTACTCCAGGCTTGTAAAGTACTTTAGAAATACTATAGACCAGGATTAGGGAAGATGAGTATTCCACATGGTTTCAGGAGGGATGATAACCAAGGGCAATGCTGTACAGTTAAACCGATCTATGATCAACATGTGGGAAGCAACAGCTTAAGAATCCTGCTGAAGGTGTGGATATGAATTTGTGTGTTTGTGGTTTTGAAATAAACATGTTAGTCAAGCTCTAGAGAAAGGTGGGAAAAGGTGATGAAGGTGGAGGGATACATGAAGCATGTAAGTTGTGTGTGTGTGTGTGTGTGTGTGTGTGTGTGTGTGTGAGAGAGAGAGAGAGAGACAGTCTGAAAGCAAAACCAAAATTGAATTCAAATATCCACTGCTGAATGTCACTTTGGAATTTGGCTGACAAGTCCTGTGGCTTTTTTTATAAGTGAGAGGCCGATTCATAGGGAAGTCGTGAGTCCAAGTGCAAGGTAGCCGAGGTTTTGGTATTACATTCTATGGGGGAAACTTTAGCATGTGTTGATAATGTCCTGGAAACTTTCCCGGTGATAAAAATAAGATAACTTTCATTTGCGTAGGCCATTTAATGCTGCTAGATCCCAAACAGAACATAAAAGTCGACGCAAGTATATATAAGAATTACAAATCACTGATTCATTATGCTCGCATGCCTTAAGCACATATGAGTTGTTTATATATGATGCTCACACAATGAAGAGACGGTGGCGTACAGACTATCTATGTAACCTATATATATATGATGCTCACACAATGAAGAGACGGTGGCGTACAGACTATCTATGTAACCTATATATATATGATGCTCATACAATGAAGAGACGGTGGCGTACAGACTGTCTACGTCACCTAGCCATGTCTCACTGGGGGGAGCACGGCTGCCCAAACGCTTCTCCCATCCCATGTGAATCTCACAACCAATCTGTGTGCTAAGAGATATTATCATACCCAATTTACAGGTCAGGAAACCGCATCCCAAAGAAATTCAGTGATTTATGTAAGCTTTGATGATGATTAAGTAACAACATAATAAAACCCAAGCTGTGGAGTCCTGCATAAATTCCACACCACCACTTTAGAGGCACAGAGGGGAGCTCTATCTGCTGTGTCCCAAGCCATTCTCATGAAACTCTGGGACTTACAGATAGTATGAGAAATGGAAAAATGAGAGACTCTCCCAGAGTCATCCGGCCATCCCTACCTCTCTTGGAAAATATATATATACACATCATCCCTTCCCAAAAGGAGTTTAGCCAGACTCGAAAGGTTGGCACAAGCCCCATGGTCTCGGTATCCACCTTCATTCTATGCAGAGGATCTGCATGCTCGTTGTTTTGGGGGAGGCTCACAACAAATCCTTCAGCTTATAGAATGTGCTAACTTTGAGGTGTTTGGTGGGGAGTTAACAGAGAATAAAGAAAGGCCTATTCTGAATTTATATTTATATTTTCATTGTCCATTTTTATTGTTCCTTATGAGTAAATAAGCAATACACGGTCACTCTTTTTAAAATCTGGAATATACAGAATACAATCATTCTATATATGATATCATATATAAGCACCTCAAAATTATGAACTATTACCCAGTTGATTTAATTTCAAAATCATCATTTCTATTGTCCCATAACAAACAAACCCAAAATGGCCCAGTGGGAAAGGGTTGGATGTTGGGGTAAGGAGCACTGTGAGGCTGCACCCAATTTCATAGGGGATGCTGCAGGGGGGCCAAGGGGCTGCTCTACAACGCACATCCACAGCCTCTCTATCAGAGAGAAAGGGATGCAATGGAAAAGGAAGAAGATTCAGGTTCTAGAGGAGAATTTGGCAACTGGTTTAGAAAAATAGCAAAACAGACTAACAGGCAACACATACACAACAATGTAACTTTCTTGAGACCTTTCATTTTCCAAGATCTGTATTAAATGCTCTGTTTTATTGTTTTATAACAACGTCTGAGGTAGGACCTATTAACATCTGCATTTTACTGATGAGCTAAATGAGGTGCAGAGAGATCAAAGAGCCTTGCCAACACCATACATGCTGAACAAGGAACATACAGTAGAACATGAAGCTAATCCTGAAGCCACAGAGACTGACCTCTTAAGAAAAAGTGATGTATATGTAATTTGATGATGACTAAGGCACACTCATCACTCCTGTGCTTTTCCCTCCTAAGTCCTTTCTATCATTTAATCCTTATCTGACTTCCTGGGGTAGCTATTAGCCCTACTTCAGTGAGAAAATTGAACCCCAAAGAGAGTAGATGGTTTGTCTCAGCTCATCTTGCTGTGAATGGTCACAGCTGGATTCGCACCCAGACCTGAGGGGCCCCAAAGCTTGCTTTCTTTCTTCAGCATCACACCTATTCAGAGAGGCCAAGACCAAACCCTGTCCTAAGAAGCACCTTCTTTACACTATCCAGCCAAGAAATAGTCATTTTTATGTTGCTTCCCTCTCTGCCATCAATCAAAAGTCCCTGATCACTACTCAACCTACTCACACCCCACAGTAGTATAAATATAGAAGGAACCTAACAAAGTATTTTTTTTTTGAACCTAACAAAGTATTTTAAACCAAACCCAACCATTCAGGCTGGACTGTAATTGTCCTGCAACTGCCGTTTCAGAAAAGGCAGGCATAACTGCAGAAGGCCATAGAACTTTCTGAACAGCTAGCCTATCGAAGGCAGACTGAGATGCTTTAAGCTGATTGCTTTGATCACCATTTCTTCAGCGCCTGGCCTCCCTCCTGTGAGTAACCCTTTCACTGAAGTCTATGAGAGCCTGGAACCCCTGGGAAAATAGGTAACATAGAATACAGCCCTTTGTTCTTGGGCTGGCCTGTCAAAATTCTTTAATTTAAAATAAATCCCTTTTCTTGCTTGCATTCAATTATTCCTTTTTGGCTAAAATGTCTCCGTGAGTGTGTGTTATTTCCTGCTTAGTCTTTTAAGGTTTTTGTTTAAAAAAAAAAAAAAAGTGGGGGGGGTCCTTCTATCTTGGAGAATAAGTGTGTCTTGCACAGTTTGAAGCAGAAACCATACTGACAAAAAGCTTTTTATTTTTTCAAATACATTAGCTGCGGTTATAACTTCAAACCCTGGTAGGGTTTCAATCACATTGGGATACATGCAATTTATGGCAAAATAAAATAATACCAGGTCATTTGGAATATAAGAATATTCCTAATTTACCTTTTTTGCAATACTGTAAAAATATACCTTTGCGCATAAGTGAACATATCAAGTTTTAAAAGTTATTTTCTCCACAGTCATAATAAGGGTCCAGGAGTTAGGGCTTAGAATGGCTTTTCCATGAGTTTTCAGGAAACTTGAGTTTCTGTCCAACAGTCGGCTATAGAGAGGTTTTGCTGAACGTGCTATATTTTCATCTGCCTCCTGCCTCTAAATTCTGAAGGACACAAATTACTAACCATAAATCTGTCTTCTCTACTAAGACCAAATCCATCAAATGAGGTCATATCATTTTGGTGATATTTTTTGTCATCACTGGGTATGCTGTAGGATTTGAAAAAAATAATTCCTATTCCTCTAATGATTTCAATGACATATACATCGTTTTACAACGTCATCTAGTCTTTCCATCCTGATTTGACTTCAATCCTCTTGTAAAGAATGCCGACAACAAACCAGATCTGTGTTTACCACACAAGTGTGCATGTAACATTCTATACTTTCACACTGATGATGTCAATTAATCAGGTTTATCATCTTATTTGCTATCTATAGATAGAGAGTTTAGTATCAAGCAATAAATGCTACCACGTAATTTTTAATCTAAACTCAGTCTTCTTCCTTTTCTAATATGGCCAAAGCACAGAGAGAAAAAAGTTATGCGAGTATATATGTGTGTGTGTGTGTGTGTGTGTGTCTGTGTGTGTCTGTGTGTGTGTGGATATATACACACACACACAAGCGCATATATAATTATATAATTACTAATATATATTAGTTTAATTATATATATTAATTACTAATACACATACACACACACAAAAGCTTATTTCAAATCCTCAGCCAAAACTGGCCACACTCTTTACCCTTTCCAGAGCATGGACAGAGAGCTGCGTCCCACCATGGAGCTGTGTCTCGCTTTCCTTTGCCAGCTGATCTCAGTCTCTGTTGAATCTGTGGACCCACCAAGTTGTCAAAATCCACTCCCTTCTGCAGCTTGTGAGGCACATCAAGCCACGAGCTCCAGTGATGTCGTGAAAACAGAGATGTAGTGAAAAAGGCAAAAGTCTTGGCAACCATTTATAATGTGTATAAAAAGCCCCTAATAGAACCTCATCGAATATCAACTCTGGCATTTGGGGGGGCTTGAAACCTGCCCAACATCATAATTTATTTTGCCAGGAGGTAAGAAATTGACCAGGGCTCAGAATGTAATCCTTCTTCAAATATTATTTCTGGGAACACTTTTCTCACCAAGCATGACCCCGCAAATTGAATCTTGCCTTCCCATCCCCCATCTACATTCTCTAAGTTCTGCTCTAAAAGTAAATTGTTTATACAGGCAAGGAGAAAGTTGGGTCTTATTATGCAGCAGAGAAAGATTTAGGATTTTTCTATCTGATAGTTTTTCACTCATTTCCCTTCCTCAACCGCCCCCCCCCCGCCCCGCTCTGCAGATTACCAAAACAACTTTTACAGCTCATGTTTTAAGTAGATCTTGTGAAAAGCTGCCACCATACCAAATTCAGTGCTCTTTTAACTAATCATGAATATGAACAGTCAGGAAAGCATGCAAAATTGCAAATCTTAGATAATACAAAGGCGTCATTTAAGTGAATAATTTCATTTGCTTTCCTTTTTCAAACTTCCTATCTTTTGACCAGCAGAACATCTGTTCAAAAGTGAGTGTCAACACAAGTATTTCAATCAAAATAATAGGTAGCATCAACACTTACTGTTTCCTATTTGCCAAAGACCATATGTTTTATCTGTTAACTGTCAGAGCCACATTATGAGAGACTTGATTGTCCCCGTTTTACATGTGAGCAAACTGAGGCATAGAGATGTAGCTAACTTGCTAAGTCACACAGCTACACACGTTATCCTTTGACCTAGTAATCCTATTGCTGGGAAAAGAATAACTCAAAAAAAAAAAAAAAACCATACACACAAATACCTTAATGGCTTTAAGATATTAATAACATTCCCCAGATCACACAACTAGGTAGTAGAAGAACTGAGCTTTGAATGCAAGCAGGCTCTGCTACAACCAGACACTGAATTGCAATGCTATACTACCTGCTCCAAGCTATGGGGGTTGTAAAATTTAGCATCATATGTTTAAGTACTTGCAGTACAGCACAAGGGATAATGTCAACACCAGGAAACAATTAGAAGACAAGAAAGAAATGCATGGCAAATACTGTAGTGTGATTGGGTTGGACTATCCAGAGAAGTGTGAGGGCTATGGGAGACATGTAGGCAGGACACTGATGAATAGCAATTGGGTAGTATTGCCTTTGATTGGGCAGTGACTGTGTGCCAGGCCCATTTCTAATTGCTTCCCATTTCCCAACTAATTTAACCTAACAAGATATAGTCCATTTGTTCACAGATGTACATCTGGCGGGGGGTTCATGTCACCAGATCAAAGAATCAGCTTCCAACTTGAAGATTAAGTCATAGAAAAAGACCATTACTAGAACCATACTGTATTTCTCTAGTGAAAAATATTTTTTTAGTAATCCCCCACTCATCAAGTAACGTTTTGGATATGGCATGGTAGGGCTGGGGAGAAAAAACAAGAGATGCTCCTATTTTCCAGACTCAACCCAATCAGCTTCCAAAGAAACCCACCTGTGCTCTTCCTTGCCCACTGATTATGCACCCTCCTGGCTTCTTCTTTTTACAACCACATCCACCCATACACCCGAACTCATGGTAGATTGTTGGTTTTATGAATTTTTTCACGATCAAGGGATATATAAATAGTTTTGACATTAAGAAAGGTCCTCACTGGCCTAGTATGTTTAATAGATGCTTAAAAAGTAAATGCATTTTATCTTTGTAGAGATGAATGTTCAATAATTATTTCATTTTATTAAAATATTCTCTAAACATATTTGTTACTGTTTCATCTGTCAGATAAAGATGTGTTAAAGGACCAACCATGATCCTACCAGTTTCTCCCCATGGTTCCAATTTTTTTCTTTAACTTTAGCCTACATTATTCCATACACATAGATTCACAATTGTTATACTTGCACTGTAAATTACACATTTATAAGTATAAAAACAATGCTCTGGCAAGTTTGAATATGACTCTGATGCTCAAAATTTGCATTTGACAGCAAACGCAAATAAGAGTGACTTAAACAATTAAGGTTTGAGCTAGGTTGCTGACTATAGTGATATGGAGAGCAGAAGACTGACATTAGCCATCACAATGGAAAATGTAAGTCCCTCTCCCAGATCTGATCCAGTGTATTGACCTAGAGCCCATTGATTGGAGGAGAGATGAGGCACTGTTGAGGAAGGACCTTGCAAGGCAACTACAAGCATAATGGTCCACACTCCTCTGATAGTTCTCCAAGGAGTGTGCAATTCTTTCCCATGGTAACTGGGTCCTGGGGAAAGGGATAACGTGGGCTTTTTGAAGACCAAAAGATACAGAACCTGAACTAACACTAATAGCAGAAGACTCAAATGCCAATGTGGTGCTCTAGTTAAGAGTAGGGTCTTTACAAACCATAAGAGACGATGGACTCTGAGAAACAAACTGAGGGTTCTAGAGGGAGGGGGGTGGGGGGACGGGTTGGCCTGGTGATGGATATTAAAGAGGGCACCTTCTGTGTGGAGCCCTGGGTGTTACACGCAAACAATGAATCATGGAACACTACATCAAATATTAATGATGTACTGTATGGTGATTAACATAACATAATAATAAAAAAAAGAGGGTCTTTAGAAGTCAGGTGTTAAATACCTACACATCCTAATTTTATCTCATAGTTAGTAGTATGGCTTATTTTCCCCAAAGTCCTCTGTATAATTGGAGTATAAATAATTAGCAGCTATCATAATATTCACATTTGTTTCCTAACATGTGGAGTAAGAGCCATCAGGAGAGGAAAAGTCAAGTGAAAGCACATGAAGCTACTACCCTCCCGCAACCTACCCAACCAAGATAATGAGAAGCAATACCTCATTCCCATAAAACCTTAAAGGATACAGTATGGTAATCTCCATCATATCCCCATTCAACTCAACTGATTCCTGAACAAACTAGATTATTTGTGGCAGGTGATAGTGAATTACCATGAACTTACCAAGGTAGCTGTCCCCATTGCAGCTGCTCTGGTAAATGTGCTATTTTCACTAGTGAGATCAACCTAACTTCTGCCACTTGGTATGCAGCTATCAATGTGGCAAATGGATTCTACTCAATTCACAACAGGAGGAAGAATCAAAGGCAGCTGAACTTCACATGACAGGGACAGCAATACACATTCACTATTTTGCCCCAGAGGCTATGTTCATTCTATGTGAACTCTCCTGTTCTCCATCACATAGTCTGTAGGGAACTGAATCTTCTTGACATTCCACCGAACTTTATGTTGGTCTACTCTTAATGACAATATGCTAGTCAGACCAAGTAACCAAGATGCTCCTGTATCACCTGTATGCCTGACGGAGGGAGTCGTCAAGAGCTGCCCCATCAGTGAAGTTTTTTACAGATACAAATGTCTGGAGATATTCCAGGATCTCTCTTAAGAGAGATTAAGAGGTTAAGAGCTAGTTGCCATGAGCTAGCTAGTCATTTCAGCTTGCATGTTATGCCGGCAACAAAAGGGCCTAGTGCTTTCTGGATGTCTTTGGATTGTGGAAGACTTACTATATGTGGGAATACTGCTTTTGTCCATTTACCAGAGGTCAAAGGTTGGGTTCCCCAAAAGCACACTCTAAAATGAGGCTGTGAGTACAAGTGAGTACAAGTAGCTTATTTGAAAAGGGATCCTCAAGAAGTGAGATAAGAAATCCAAGAATACTATTAAAGGATGTGTTATCAAGAAGACTACCATCTTCTTGGACACCTGAGGCTCGATCATACTAAGGAATTCTAGGAGACCATATATAACACACCTTGGGATTGTCCCAAGGAAGTGGTGAAGCTATCTGCAATTGCTTGAGGGCTGCTTTCAGGGGCATTAATTCTCTGGCACTTGGGTTTTTGCCATGCATGGACTATGAATACTCCCACCGGTGTTAAATGCCTCATTCAGAGAGTCATAGGTATTCACGGTAAACCATTTTCAGTGTATAGAAGTGACAATCAAGGATATTTGGGCCAGGAACTTAGAGTGTTGGCTCTATCTGGTGACCTATAATGCTGCCAGATTCAAATGTGGCAGAACCCAAGGGAGGTCCAGACTGTGGTAGAAACTGCCCTGCCACACATACACAGTCTGTGTGACCCACTAAACACAATGTTGATGAAGGTATCCACAGTGGATAAGGATGCTCCATGGAATCTCTGGTAGACCTCAACAGCAAAGTCGTGGTCTGTGCCCTCAAGGCTCCCGAGCAAAGCTTTCTTTAGCAGAGAAGTATTCTCCATTTGGCAAACAGTTACGGTGCAGGATACCAACTGACTACACTTGGAGCTACCCATCATTAGCTGGGTACTGTCAGATCCACCATGTCATCAGACTGAGCAGGCAAAGCACAACTTTATTGCATAATAGAAATTACATATCTGGAATTGGGATCAAGAAAATTCATAGTACATTTCTGGGACAGGGGACCAAGACCCTCAGGCCTGTATTGCCCTAATGCCTGTGCATTGCCGTCTCTTCTTTGGATTCAATTTGTCCAGTCAAGCTTGGGAACTTCAACAGCTGGTAATTTTAGTGTAGATTTTCATTTTGACTCAGAGTGGTGGCTTCCTACAGAGGCTGAGGAACAAGAGAAAGGCTTGGCTACTTCAGACACTCTTCCAGCAGCTCTTCAGGATGCAGCAAGACACAAAGGTAACAGATTTCAGTTCCAGCCTCCCCTCTTCCATGAAAAAGCATCTATGGGAAAGCTGTCAGCAAATCCAATGGACCCGTTCTGGGAAATGGCCTTAACGAGAATAAGAATGATCTAAAAGATCTAGCGTGGAAAAGATTTCTGAAAGGTTTCCAAATATCTCATTATTTTCCTGTCTTAGGGTTGAGAAGGAATTTGTACTCACAAAGAATGGCTCTACTTATACCAGCCTATATGAGTCCTTATATGTTTTACTTATTAAATCTTAGTAACAATCCTACAATGGAGGTAGTATTAGGCCTATTTGCCAAGCGAGAAATGTCGAGATCACAGATCAGGATTCCAGCTCTGTCTGAGACTGGCAGCCCATGCTCAGTCACTACACTGAATGCCTTGTCAGATGGTCAGATTACTGCCTGTTAAAAATCATCTATTAGGTGCCACCCTCAAGAAAATCCTGTGCTAAGTAGAACCTACAGTCACCGGCACAAGCATAAAATGACTTTTTTTTTCCTTCTCACAAAACCAAGTGGAACCAAAGGCTGTGATCGTTATTCTTAACTTCCCAAGTACTTCACACATAAAAATTCCAGAGGCAGACAGGCACAAACAGCAAAGAAAGTGCTTCCTTCTACTTTGTTGTTCTACCATCCTCAACACATGGCTTCCACCTCACAGTCCAAAATAGAGACCCTGAAATTGCTGTCACTTCCAGAAAGGAAAACTGATGGAGGACAATTTCCTGGAGAAGGGGACAGCTGTGAGCCATGAGCTGCCCACACTCTGAAAGGCCGGGGGATGGGTGTCCCAGCCCAGCCAGGAACTGTGCAGGGCATTAACTGTGTCCACTACCTAGTCCAACCATCAAATCCACATTCTGGACAGCAAAAAAGAGAAAGAGATGTCCTCATTCTCTCTGAGAGCATTTCCCAGAAGGAGTATATACTGCTTCTATACACATTCCCTTCTATCAGAAGTTTATCATGTGGCTACGAACAGCTACAAGGAAAATTGCAGAATACAGTCTTTATAATGGATGGCTATATACCCAGCCATAAATTGGTGGTTCAATTATTTAAAATATCGGGAGACAAGTGGTCCGTACTACAAGTTGCCAATTTGATCTTCACTGCTCCTCCCCAATGGCAAGGCATTTGCACTTGCCTGTGGACTTCCAGCTATTCTGGGCATCCTTCCCACTGACCTGGCAATGGCTCTGGGAACCTCCAGCTTGAGATATGACCACTTTTATCCTCACCTACTGGGGGCCTTTTTACACCCTCAACTTATAGTCTTGACTTATCCGTGCTCATGAGCCATCTACGTCCTCCGTCTCCCACCTAGCATCCCATCTATTAATTCTGGTTTCTGAGTGGCTAAGACATTTCTCTTCCTCATATGACTGACATAAAAATATAACATCACTTTTAGGGGTAAATGGCTCTTCACACGTACTTTAATGTAACTTCACCCCTACTTGCTAACCGTTACCACAATTTAATAGAAATTGTAAATCCACACTCAGAATAATAGGATGGTGGTTTCCTTTTATTTTCTTAAGATTTTATTTATTTATTCATTAGAGACACAGAGAGAGGCAGGGGTAGAGGGAGATGCAGGCTCCCCGAGGAGCAGGGAGCCTGACGCAGGCCTCCATCCCAGGACCCTGGGATCATGACCTGAGCCGAAGGCAGGTGCTTAACCAACTGAGCCACCCAGGCACCCTGAGGACAGTGGTTTCCTTAGACACGGAGATGGCCAGCAATTTTAAGGGTGCTCTGTGTGTGGAGAGTACTTTTCCCCCTTAATTCTAAGATTAAGAACTGGTTTCCAGGCAGTCTACTCCACTAAAAAGGGGGCAAAGGTGAACATTCTGCATCAGATTTTTTAATTATAAACCAAATTACACAAAGATATGAAACCTTAATGGGAAATGAGCTAAGGATGTGAACAAAAGTAGAAACACAAATGGGCAATAAATCTATGAAGAAATATTCAACCTCATTAATCACCTAAGAATACAAATTACGATAATAATGAGACATCTTTATCTTCTAGCTGACTGATAAAGATTAAAGAGAATTAGGTAGATAAAGGAAATGAGGCAGTGTCAAACTTAACCAGCTGAAGTTGAAATTAGTACAACCTTTCTTGGGAGAGCCAACTTGGAAAAACTGCCAAAAATCTTTTTAAAAATGCCTTGACCCCAGGAATCCTCCCTGCTGGGAAATGGACACATGTGAAAAATGTTTGTATGAGACTGTTCTTCTCAGACTTGTTTATAATAAAATAAAACCCAAATGTCTAATGCTAAAAGAATAGTTAGATATGTAATGGAATGCTACGTGAGCCATTTGAAATTCGGAAGATCTATAGTTGCTGATAAAGAAAAATAAGTTACATTTCAATTTAGGGAAAACATGCAGCTTCCAGAATACATGTGCTGTATCCAATGCCCTTTTTGTAAAATGTGTGTAAGTATACATTTATTTTTCTATATTTACAGTGTACATAGTGTGAGAGGACATATACCAAAAATGTTACCTATTATTTTCTGTAAGGAACAGAATTTCTGAATATTTTATTGCTTTTCTTTTTTTTTTCTTTCCTCAAAGATTTCACATTACTTGAGAAGTTGCTTTTAAGTCATAAAAAAAATCTCAAAGAATACAGGATTGAACCAATTCCTTGCACAGAAAATGACTTTCTAAGAAACAGAAATCACAGAAGAAAATGACTCACTGGTTATTATTTACCAAAAATACAGTTTGGGTATGTCAAATAAATAAAATAAAAAATAAGTCGTCTCAGGAAAAATATTCACAGCAATACCTAACACAAAATTTCATATAGTATATTCAGAAAAACACCATCTTAAAAGTTAAATAGGATGGTGCCTAGGTGGCTCAGTCAGTTAAGCATCTCCCTTTGGCTCAGGTCATGATCTCAGGGTCCTGGGACTGAGTCCCGCATTGGGCTCCCTGCTCAGCCAGGAGTCTGCTTCTCCCTCTCCCTCTGCCCCTTTCCCCTGCTTGTGCTCGCTGTCTCATGCTCACTCTCTCTGAAATAAATAAAATCTAAAAAAAAAAAATCAATTCCATTAATTTAATAAACAAAAATTAAAACACAGCTCTAAAAATCAATAATTATTACATTAAGAATTGTGTGAAAGTAGCTCTGTTGTACAGTGTTTCTAGCTATATAAATTAATGCAGTATTTTTGGAAGGCCATTTGGCAACAACTATCAGGAGCTGGAAAACTAGTTATCCTTTGATTCAGTAATGTCCTAGAGGAACAATCCCATTAAAGAAAAAGCAACATACAGGAAAATGTTTATGATAGCTTTTTTACAATAGAAAATACGTGGAAATAACCTGTCAACAAAGAATGCTTAAATATATTACTGGTAAAACTACTAAGTGGAATGTAGGGCAACTATTAAAATTATGTTATGCTAATTTTGTATATATGATGAAAAACTCATGTTAAGTGCCAAAAACAGGATACTGAGTTGCATGGTATTTTTAGGGTTTGGATAATAAACACTAAGACAAAAATGCAGATACGTTCAAGCAATTAAAAATTTATTAAAACTGCTAGTGTATTTTCCTTAAAGAATATGTATTTTTAAATCATCTAAGTGATGGCTATGAAGCCGAGGTAGCAACATGGAAAGCTGTAATACGTTATTATCTGAAGAATGTGTATTCAGTTGCATGTACGTATGGACTGCAACATAAGAAAGTTTTTAAGAAAACTGCTATGATAATAAATTATGGGTCAATTTTTATCTCATCTAGACAAAACTGTATAGTTTTGTACAGACAACTTATTTTGAAATAAAAATAGATATGGTACAGCCTGATATCAATAAATAACACCTTTTGAGCCAAAAAAGGGTACGTGACATAAAAAGAATAAGAAACTTAGATCTCAATTTACTATCTTTCTTTCCTTCTTATGTTCAAAACCTACACGTCATTAACAAGCATTTACTTTGCTTTAGAAGAAAATAGTTGGGCAATGATTTTGACAAGAATATAGGAAAGCGAGACAGACAGACAGACATTAGTATTCAGCAAACTTCTGAGCGGCATTAAACAGCCTGAGGTCCTGAGGTGAGGAAATGAGGGCAGACACGGTGCCGCTTCCTCGTTCCTGAGAATTTCCAGCTTTCTATGATCAGCCTTCCACAAGCCTGGCCTGGGTCCCAGAAAAGAAAATACACAAACTTTCGACTTCCTCACTGCTGTGCAATCCAACTCATGAAAAATTTAAAAATGATCTGGGTCTGCCGTCTTCCCTTCGCGAGTGTTTCCAATGCACCGACTGTTCACATGTGGCTTCTGCACTTTGCCCATCCATACAGGGTATCCCACAGGGTTTGCAAAGGAGCAGTAACTCCTGGGAAACGGAACTCTCCTTGCCATCCCTCTTGAGGAGCGAGGAAGCACTGGTCAGGACAGCCTGGCGTCCTGGGGGCAGCAGCTCCGCTCACCCTCAGAGGAAGGACGCACACACTGACTTCCAGCAACCACGTACGCTACTCCCTGTTCAGCACCACACTTTTCAAGACACGCTGGAGACAAACTGGCAAACAAGCAGCTACGGAAAAGGCTGGCTGCCAGACAGTTGAGCCTTTGAGTTTAGTTAACAGCCGTGACTTGCGCAACTGAGCTGCACAATGGCAGTAAGCTTTTCCAGAGGGCCTTCAGTAGGTTTTCAGCTGCTTAGTAAGATTTCATCCCATTTGCTGACACCACGTCTGGGGGGTTATTTAAGTGCTCAGGTATTTTTCCAAGCAGACTAGTGGCTCTCCTCCATAGGACTCCAGCCCCACAGTTCGCAACACTTTCTGAACAATGACACAGAAGAACAAAGACTTCTGCCCATGGGGAAAGTTCTAGCAGAAGAACCTCCCCTCCCCCAGAAGATCTGGTGAAGTCACATAGTAATTTCCAATCGTAACTCTTCACAGTACCTCTAAGTGAAATACCGGCACCCTTCCCTCTCCCATTCAAGGAGGCACACAGAACATCAGCTGACCTGAGCAGCCGGTCCACCCCACAGGGAGACCCCTCCACAGTATTTGGCACAGACGCAGAGAACGCAGGTCCTCTGCAGAAAGGCACATTCCTAAGAGAGGAGGATAAAGCCTAGACAAACATGACCAGTTCTTCTTCCAAAATTTACAAATGGGATGAGTCAATTCATCTCCCCTAGGGTACAGCAAGTAAAGGGGCTGATAGAGTTCTCTCCACAATATGTTAAAAAAAGACCTCAGTGAGAGAAAAGTATTCTCCCCAAGTACAGCCCATTTCAATGATGAAGCTTTAGCACATACTGAAGAACCTCATTTGTACAAAGTTCATGGGGCAGGGATAAGCAATGAGGGGACTAAGGAAGAAATCCCCTGTGTCCTACTTAATTTTTCAACAAACAGGAAAAGAATAAAGAAATGCAGTCATTCCCATTTTCAACCATCAGCTTGGAGGTGAAGAACAATCAGGCCAGGTCCTCCCCTAACAAGAGTCTGAACCAATCAGTCTGTATACACTCTGTATACACAACCAAAGCAAAAATCTCTATCTAATTCATCGTGTGTGTAGGAGTTGGCTTTCAAACTTTCTTAACTATGGTCCACAGTAAGAAACGTATTTTACAAAATGGCCTTGCACGAGCCACACACATAAATATATATAAAACTGGAAAAGTTTCCACAATTCTTACCCTTGATTCAGAGCTTCACTTTGCTAATCTTGACCTGTCTGCAATACATCAGTTAGGAAGGGAACAACGTGGAAGCATGAAAGTACAACGTGTTCTGTAGGCGGCCCACCTGGCTGGTCCCTTTACAGGCCTGTGAATCCATCCACCAGCACTGGTGAGTGGTGGCTGTACCCTTGTCTGGGTAATTGCCCTTCGCCAACTAAAGCCATCTTGACAAGAAATGTTCCAGAGGTTATACCTGACCCAAGGCATAGCCGGCAACCAATGAATGACTGATATAGGGTCAAAATACCAGCCCAGCTGCCTCGAGATGGGACAACTCTGGAATGCATCTCTCCTCCACATCCTCTAGAAGTCAGGCTGACGCCAGAGTGAAGTTAGCCTCTCCCCTGCCCTATCCTGCCTCCCTTGCTTGCTTAGTGATTTCTCCTGAAACCCTCAACAAATCACTTGCACAAGATTCCCCATCTCAGGCTCTACTTCCCAGAGGCCAAACTTAAGACAGGCAGCTAGACATCAGAAAGGGAAAAAACCATGTTTGAGATATTCCACTGCCTCCTATCAGCTCCCTCTTCTAGTTTGGTCACCATCTCTATAGAAAAACTCTTACCATATTAAAAATACTTCACGTATCATGTATAATCACAGCTGGAGCAAGCAATGATTCCAAAAGATGTACTGTCTTAGTCAATTAAATCCCTTCCTTGTTGATGAAAGATCCATTGTACGATTATTCACACATTCTGAAGTTATAGGGGTATGCTGCTGTGTCTTCACCTTCACATTATGCTTTCATTTGTTTAGTTCACCATTTAACTTCTCCCTTGTTAGTAGCCTCCCCTGCCTTGTGCAGAAAAGACAAATGACCAACCAAAGGAGAATATGGAAAAGGTCAGGGAAGTAGAAATTATAGCCATATTTCATGGAACAATGTATGAACTGCAATCCGGATACATCATCCCCTCCATGAGAAGGCTAGCAGCAGCAAATACGTTCTTTCACATTCTAGTAACACCCAGTTCATTTACAGACTAAACAGATGGAAACTCAGAACACCTGACCAGCCTTGTCACCCGCTCCCCACAGCCTTCCTTTATAGCTGAAATCCTGGGTCTCCTGAGAAACTGCTAAATGGGTGACACTGGTCCACATGTGAACGGTACCTAATACTTTTAAATTATTTTATCCCAAGGAATCATGCCACCAATTGGTGAGGTACGATCTCACTCTCAAAATTCATCAGAATGCATAAAAGTGACAGTTACTTTCTCCTTCATATCAAGAGTAGGAAGCTTGTAGTTGAGAGTGTGGGCTCTGGAGAGAAAGAGTCCTGGGTTCAAATTCCAGGTTTGCCATTTATTGGTTGAGTAAACATAGGCAAATTATTTCACCTCTCTCAGCCTTGCTTTCCCCATCCATTGAAATCAGGATAAGAGACCTACTATTTTGATGTAGTGAAGACTGATTCTCATATAGATACGCCCTGAGTACAACAGGTGATGCAAGGTATTCAAATAGTATCTGTTATGGTTCATTTTCAAGCCATGTGTTTAGAATTAAATTTGGTAATATGTAATCCCGTTTTATAAATTAAAAAAAAAAAAAAACCATTACACATGAGATCAGTGAATACAAATTCCCAAAGAGTACCCAGTTCCTGTGCACCGCACATGTCAGGGCTCTCCACTCGTGTGCAACATGACGGCATCCTGCAGCTGCTGTGTACTTTGCTTTGTGCCCCTCATTAGACCCTGAGCATGGCAAGCCTTACCTGAGTCAGTCCTGCTCATGGTTTATCCTGCTAGACTTCCTTCAAAGAGACCAACCACAGTCACCCACGTCAGACCCTGTCTATACTATGACGATGGCTCCACATGACTCGGGCAAAAAAAACAAAAGCAAATTGGTTTATATGATAAAATAATTAAACCAAGGACTTGGTCAAAAATGAGTATCTGAAATCACTGGTTTTTCAGAATTTTAGACGTCTTGCCTATTCTTTTTTTTCCTAATTCATTTTAAGCCAGCTACTTCTACTCTATGCCGTTTGCAGCAGCAGCAAAAAAAGAAGAAAGAAGAAAGAAAAAACAATCTAATCATGCAACAATGAGAACGGACTCTTTTGACTACTTGCCAGCATGATGGTGTGGTGATTATCACTACTACTCTGTTATCCTTACTGTGTCCTGTTTCTCCTCGCTCCATGCCCCAGGAGGGCAGCAAGCAGACCAATATTAGACTTCATTGTTGGGCTCCTTGCCCTCTAGCTTTTACTCACATTGGGCCAAAAAAAAAAAAAAAAAACAAAAAACAAAAAACAAAGCAAAACAAAGCACTTCAGACAGGAAGGGGGAGAATGAGGTGGAAGTTCTGTATGTATTTCCCCCCCTCCTCCCTGGCCATCAGAGTAAGTTGACTTGACTACATCCCTCTACTGAAGACCACAACTCCTGAAAAGTGGCCCCCCTCATCAAGCTTCCTCTAATCCTCCTCTTCCTCCCTTTCTTTGTTCCCTCTCCCCCTCTGGTTCCAGGAAACCACAGCCCCTCTTCCTCCCTTGGGCCCAGGGATGGGAATGACTTCCCACTGTGACTAGACTCAAGGTATCGCACTAGCCTTTCTGGCTTGCCCTCATTTTGCGTGTCCTTTGATAAACAAGCCCTTTTTATTAGTCTCTCCCCAAGTTCTGCAATCTGAGTGTTCCACCTGTTTCTTGCTGGGACTCTCACTGAATACATTTAAAGAAAGTCAGTAGAATACAGTCCGAGGATCTGATATATAACGTGGTGACTGCAACTAAAGACACTATAGTACTGTAGGACTGAAATTTGCTAAGAGAGAGAACTCAAGTGATCTCACACACAAAAATAAATAAATATATATATATGTTTAAAACATATATATATATTTGTTTATATATGTTTAAAACATATATATGTTTTAAAAAACAAAGTCCATACAGGGTATAGCTTAATTTTCATGTAAGGAATTACTCTTAGTTGTATTTCTAAATGCGTGAGTCATAGTTCTCTTCCAATGTATGCAAATCTTTTCTCACCATTGCTTCCAACTGATACGGTAAGAACCCTGGCTCAGGAACTAAATCATATGGAGATCCAAGCTTCCAAATAGTTTTATTATTTTCATTATGGTGGTGCTAAACTGATCAGATCCACTGTAGTGGATACTAATCTCAGACCACAAAACTGAATCTAAAGAAGACAGCACATCTTTCTTTTCTAGAAGTCAATTCTGAAGTTGGGCCCTCATCTGTGATCACCCCTCCTTCCTTACGCAGAATCTCAAGTCCTATGGTAGACAGTGGGGAGAGCTTATTGGTAATCAGTCATTTGTCCATACAGTTTGCCAAAGAGATGGCCACTGTCTTGTCCCTATGGCTCCCTAAGTCCCCAATTCTCTCTGCTGCTGCCATGGTCCAATAACCCAAGTTTCTACGAGGATGTCTCTGGTTCATCTACCTAGACACACCTTCTGGCGTCTTGCTCCCTCTGCAGGAATCAGCCAGGATCCCCACTTCTCGAGGGCTTCTCTCATTTCCTCCATGCGGCCCAGAAGAATATTCTTCTAGTCTGCACCAAGCCCTTCTATGAACTCCTACTTTTGCTAGGTCACTGTTTCTTCCCTGAGAACCACTCTCTCCTTTTCTGGTCTTTGTTGTTTGTTTCAAGCCCTCCTACAGGCTTTGCCCTTTAAAACAAATGCCTGGAAGAATTGACAACTTCCTTTGTCACGTTCAGCCCTGCTATTGAAGTCCCTGAGGAAATGAAGTAACTGAATATACATGGGAGACAAAAGGGAAATAAATTAACCCAAATAACTACCTCAAACTGCATCTAGCTACATAGTTAAAATCAGTTAATTCAACAGTAAAAAGCCATCATGTGGTCTGTGACTATGCCTTCCGTGCCTGCATTTGAGCTCACTTGCACAGCATAGCTTTTACTCTGCTGCAGGGGACCGCCTCAAGGAGACAGGGTGGACCTGAACCCCGGGGGTCCACTCATAAAAGCTTAGCAGGCTACAGACACCTGGATCGAACAATACTGTTCCACTCAATCCCATTTTCATTAAAAAATCTAATTTTCCATTCCATTAGTTTAAAATAATAATGTGCCATCATTTAATTTCTTTCTAATTGTCATTTACAAAACGATTTTAAAAGCAAGAAAGCTGAGGTTCCTATCTCCAAAAGCTTGAATTTATACATCTCTTTGATGTCAAAACCCCTACAGCCCTTTTCTACCTAAAGAAAGTTGCCTTCCGGGGCACCTGGGTGGTTCAGTCGTTAAGCGTCTGCCTTCGGCTCAGGTCACGGTCCCAGGGTCCTGGAATCGAACCCTGCATCGGGCTCCCTGCTCAGCGGGAAGCCTGCTTCTCCCTCTCCCTCTCCCACTCCCTCTGCTTGTGTTCCCTCTCTAGCTGTCTCTTTCTCTGCGTCAAATAAATAAATAAAATCTTAAAAAAAAAAAAAAGTTGCTTTCCCTTCTCAAAAAGGCAGGATTTCCTTGTGAAGTTGATTACCAGAATAATTAACTGATTATTGAATAATTAATCGTGGCTCTAGCAGATTTCAAGTTCCATTCCATAATGAACTTCTAGGTTTAAGGAAATTGTGTCACTTTTTTCCAGATCAGACTGCAACATTTTTAAATAGCAAAAATGGCTAATTACAGATTTTCTAGTACAGTATCACGGAAGATATTATCCACACACACATCAAATTGATTTTTTTTTAACTTTTCAGCAATTGTACACTCTCAGTCCTTGCTAGGCAGCAAGGAACATGTGGAGCACTGTTTTGTGGCAACAGTAAAGTCAGACCCTGCAGACTCTGAAGGAAGCATGCAAGGACTGGTAAGGGTTCTAATATTTAAGCACAGCAGGAGAATGTTACAGCCTCTATCCCCACAAGATGTGACAGGATTCCTTGCATTTCCTGCCGAAAATACAACCTCTTCCAACCTCAAATATCCTGTAATCCTTCAAGTATTAAGAAAGCTCCTACTCTGGCCTTTTAATACAGTTGACTTAACCCATCTCCTCCCTTCACCACAAAGCCTTCCCAAATCCCATCCAACTGCTCCAGCTCTCACTGGGAAGAGCAGAATCTGAGCTATACTTGGGTTAGGCTCAGAGCCAAATTCCTAAGTTTGTTAAGAACCAACCTAAAGTGACCAATCACAGTACAGCCCCATAGATCAAAAACCTTGAGATATAGATAAGACCTTACAGAAAAAGCACCCTGAACCCCACCTTCTCCCATGGATTGAGTCTAGTCTGCTCATCTTTATTTGCACTCTAAACAGGCAGAGTGCAGATACTATGTAGTATGGCTAGATGGTCGCTGAACAACTCAGGAACAGGGCTGCCTATGAACTGCCTTTAAGGCTACAAATAAAACTGAAATCTTATTAAAATATTTAAAGTTGCACAGACAATCTGTCCAGCAAGATCCTTTCCTTATTTAGGACATGTCTGCCTCTCTGTGTGTTTTATAACCTATGGAACTAGAGCCTATTATCCAGTGATGCTTATAACCCCTAGGCTTTTTAGTGAATTTCTCTGTAACTAATGCCCTTTTGTTAGTTGTTCACTTGCCTGGAAGACAGGATAATTTGGAGTCTCTGAAGTCTTAGAAATAGGCATTTACCAAATTCCTTCCACTTGTTTGAGCTTATTTACTGTTTAAAAAAAAAAATCTTCTAAGTATAACATTCCACAAACCCCACCACCGACACTGTTCTCTAAACACCTGGCTTAGTTGTCGAAAGGAAGAGACTGGCTTGGGGCAGGAAGATTGAACTGAGTGAGCCCCAGCCTGTTTTCATTTATGAAATCCCCTCCACCAATGCGCTGATGGCGAGGCAAGGCTACAGAGACTTCTTGAGGCATCAATCTGCTTGAATTAATCTGTTACTACCCAGAATCTGAATGTGGAGCTTAAGAACCTACATTTGGGGAGAAAATGCCATGTGTGTCTGGGTATGCGGTGTAGATTGACAGGGAAACCAAGGCAGGCATGTGGTTGACTTTACAAAGCATATCTGGGTGCTATAAATCACCGGGTTTACACACGTTACTAAGAGTATCTGCACAGAGGGAAGGCAAGTATTATTACAATATTAGAACCATCTCCCCTTCCAGGGCATTTTACACCTAGCTCATTGAGTTAATTATACAGATATTATTTTCATGTCTCTAAGTTGTCTGACTTATCATGTTCGAAAATTACTTTATTTGCATACATCAATATATTCTTAGAAAGCCCAACAATTTTCTTAGAATTAATAAATTTTAGGGTCTAACACAAAACATATATGCAAAATTTAACAGCTTTCCTACCTACCAAGAAAAAACAAGGAAAATAAATGGAAAACTAAGTCTATTTATATTAGCAATAATACGCACTTCTGAATAACTTTAGTGATAAATGTGAATATCCTTATGAAGAAAACTGCACAACTTTATTGAGGTACATTAAAAATTTTTGACTAAAGATATATGTACTACATATATCTGGATGGAAAGAACCAGTATTCTAACAAGGTCAATTGTTACCAAATGAATGTGAAGATTTGATGCATTCTAATCAAAATGCCAATTTATTTTTTGTAAATTGATGAAGTGATCTTAAAGTTTATCTGGAAGAAAAAAATAAGAATAACTAAGAACTGGGCGCCTGGGTGGCTCAGTTGGTTAAGCGACTGCCTTCGGCTCAGGTCATGATCCTGGAGTCCCGGGATCGAGTCCCGCATCGGGCTTCCTGCTCAGCAGGGAGTCTGCTTCTCCCTCTGACCCTCTTCCCTCTCGTGCTCTCTCTCTCTCTCATTCTCTGTCTCTCAAATAAATAAATAAAATCTTTAAAAAAAAAAAAAAAAAGAATAACTAAGAACTGACGAAGAAGTTTAGTAATGTACACCAGTAGGAACTAAAACGTAACACAACAAAAAAATAATTTTGGCATTAGCACAAGAACGTAAAAATAATCAGAATCGAATACATACCTAAAACAGATACTCCTAGCTACACATTTTTTAAAATGCAAATTTAATATATGAGGAAGGTGGCATACCTAAATCAATGATGAAAGGTGCTCAGACAACTGGTTTAAGTCACTTTCAGTCTATCACTTGCGGTCACTCAACCTTTTGCACATTCTCCCTCTATATATGTTTAATTTCCTATATTGTGAGGACTGCCTTCTCAAAATAATTTCCAGAAAACTTCTTCCCTAATCAGATGCAGCCACCTAACACTCTTCCTCAAAAGTAAAGCAGGAAAAACAGCTCTAAACCTGGCCTGGCCTCAATTTTGCTGGGAAGGGTATCATCACAGGCATCACTGGCCGACCCCTCACCTGGCCAGTTCTGGGGCCCAGCTCCAGGCATTACTGCTGGAAGTTACCCCCTGTAAGCGGAGATTTTGTGAGCCACCTAAAATTCTCAGAACATTATGTGTCTGCTTAAGCTAGCCCAGAGGGGATTCTGTTGTTTACAACTAAGGTGCTGGGAAAAAATGGTTACTGATTCCAAGAAAAAGCTATGTAAATCCTCACCTCTACAGCACATAAACAAACTTCATGCAGATCAAGGAATAAATTTATTTTAAATCAGACCATTTTTTAAATCTAGAAAAAAAATACAAAGATGAACTCTGGATGGAAAGAGACTGAAAAGACAAAAAGCAAAAAAGAGAACAAGGAAAAGAAATAATTTTTTAGCACTTAAAATGTTATATTCCTATGCTGCCAGGGGTGGGAGGTACAAAAGCCTGATATATATGTGTCTGTTTGCTTGTTTATGCTTTTTCTTAAAAGCTCACTAATAATTTTAAAAATACAGTGAAGTAAGATATTTTTACCTATTAAGTTGGTGAGATTTTGTTAGTAATAATATTCCATTCCAATAAAAATTTATCCATTTATTCAATTGGCAGGAAGGTGAATTGGTACAAACTTTCTGGAATACAATTTCACAATATGTATATTAAGGGTCTAAAATATTTATGCTGTACATGAAACCAGCACTTTTACTTCTAGGTACCTGTCTAAATTATTTATATTTTCTATATGACTTTTATAAGCAGAGAAACAAAGGTACTACAAAGGTACGAATATCAGAAAAGAGGCTACAAGGGACTCTTCCACCAAGACTGCTTCAACATAATACTGCCTCCCCCAAACATTTAGAATTACGTATGAATCAATGAAAGATGGGCCCACTTAGTCTCCAAATCAGAAGCTTATAATAGCAAGGTAACTGTCCCCTCAGGCACATGAGGAGAAAACTCAGTAAAGGTAACCACAGTCTCTCTGGGAAGGAGGAGAGAAGGAAAGCAGAGCCATGGGCTAACGCACCCCCTGTATCCCAGGCACATGCGGGGAAAACACAGGGAACGTTTTTTCAAGGACTCTGAGGACCTCCTCCAGTCCTGGACTAGGGTGGGTATTTAACCCGCACTGCCCAGAAATACCAATGAATTTGAACGAACTGAATCACTGAGAAAAAGCTTTATCTTTTCTAGACTAACAGTGGTAATAGCCCTCAAGGTATTTCTTCTCATCCAAAACCAAGACAACAACCCCTCCCTGGAAGCTAATGGCAGACCAGGAAGCCAACTGGAACTCAAGAGTCAGAAGGACCCCAGGGGTGTCAGCATGGAGCCAGGGCCACATCAGACCAGGCACATCAGCAGGCATGGGGGGACCCAAGAGCTCGCTCAGCCAGGGGATGAGGAAGGTCAGAGAAGAAGCAGAGACTATATACTAAATAAAAATTGAGGACATAAAACTAACAGTTCCCACTGTACTTACAGAGACTGCAAGACCCAACATTTAACCCTGGAACTATTCTAGAACACCCAGTCAAGTGGTCATTGTGTGACTCTGACATCTTCTCCATTTCTACACAATGGCTCACAGAGTGGGCCTGCTCCAGGCCACCCCAGGGTATTTCATGCTGCTCAGACACTCACAGACTACAGCCTCTGTCTTAGTTTGGTCACAAATATAATTAGCTACAGAGTAAGATCCAAAATTTAGTATAAACAGATGTTTTGGAAGCAAAAATAAGACAATTCTGGATATACTGAATCCAAAATGTAGAGTGAATAATGGCCACTCATGTGAGTTTTCATTAATAGTGATGACATAATCACTTAAATCTGGAAGTTACGTATTTCACAAACTAGATACTTGAATATCAGCTAATTCTCCAAAAACCTTCAGTAAATTATTAATTCTATTCCCCACGTGTAACTCTCTCGTATGTACTTTTAACCATCGTCCCACTTCTACAAGGACCGAGACATCTGGGTCATTTTCAAGATGCCACAAAACATCAGCCTGGGGCAGAGAAGGCTAGGATCAAAGGTTCGAAGATGCAAGTAATAGGAGTGGGGTGTGGGTGAGGCTGGGAGGTGGGCGCACACACAGTGGCGGACCCGGTGGTCTCAGAGGGGATGTGCGGGGTCAGTCTTACTAACAATACACCCCCCCTCCCGTACAGAATTATCAGTAACCTCTTCAAAATCCTCTGAAAACATAAAGACAGAGTTGAGAGGGTTCTCTTTTTTCTTTACTTGGTCTGGCAATTTGAAGTTTTCCAACTCTGAGTCTACCTAAAGCTAGAAACATAATTGATATTTAAGTATTAACGTTCAATGGAACTCACCATGCCCACAGTGATGAGCGCAAGTGATGAGAAATCAGAGCAGGAACCTGAGAGACACCCGCCATGTCCAAGAAAGCAGCAGCATGCAGATGACTCTCTCCTGACAATAATACACGATTCTGTCAAGACAGAGACCAAGAATTATTCAAAATGCCACAACGTAGCCTATGGTATAACTGGGAAATAATCACCATCTTCTTTGTGACTATCCAAGGAAAGGACCATAGGGTTTAATTGAAGATCTAGTCCATTTATCTTTAAAACCCCATTTTAGTATTATTTGTGAACCTATGAAATAAAAGTCTATCCGACACCTAATAGAGTCAATTAATTATGTCATCAGCTAATGCAGAAATGAGCTCAGGTCAGGCCTTGAATCTAACATGAAGGAGAAAGTTCCTCCTCTAAGTACAATCCTCAGGCAAGGAAGATTGAAGAGGCGTGTTGTGAGAAAATGCAGGGCTGAAAACCAGACTATCAAGACCTCTCTCACCAAAATGAACTCTTCTCCTTCGCACTGTACCACACTTCTCAGCAAGTTCTCCCCCATTCCCACTCCCCTTACAGGCCCCAGGCTGATGACAAGGAGCCTGGCCCTTATATCACAACCAAAACAAAGTAGTATCTCTGGTGTGAAGGAGATCCACCTTGTTTTCAAGGCCCTTCTTGGCATGGATGCTGCCTTGCCCTGTTTCCTATCCCATATGGCCCTTCTAGCTCCTTGAAAGTCATTCTCTAGGCTCTTGGCCACTCTCAGCCTTTCCTCCAAGGCTTCTGAATTTCTCGTGTTGCATGACTTTCCTAGCACTCAAACCACCCCTGCCAATCAAGGCTTTCTGCCCCCACCCTACAGCAACTCCAACACCAGAATTCTGGGAGCTCCGGGGCCCTGCCCAGCTCTGGAGCCCACAGGGATGGAGACAAGGACATTTGCAGCCTTGCCTCCACCCCCATCTGACAAAGTCTGTTGTATACAACCCAGGTACCCACTAAGTCTGTTGTATACAACCCAGGTACCCACTAAGGCTCCCCCCCCTTTTTTTTTTAAGATTTTTATTTATTTATTTGACAGAAAGATAGAAAGAGAGCACAAGTAGGGGGAATGGCAGGCAGAGGGAGAGGGAGAAGCAGGCTCTCCGCTGAGCAGGGAGCCCGACACGGGGCTCCATCCCGGGACCCCAGGATCATGACCTGAGCCGAAGGCAGTCCCTTAACCAACTGAGCCACCCAGGCGCCCCACTAAGGCTCTTTTTGAACCATAAGCTCCCCCCTTGTCTCCTCATACAAGGGTAGGGTTTACGGCTCAGTTTCCCCATTTAGCACTGCCATTGCTCATCAGTATTAAAGTCATGCCCGTCATAGCCTGGGCCTGAGAGCCCAGGTAGTTTTGAGTGGCCTTCTCACCGTGCCTTGCTCTGTGACCCAGGAGCCTGACCTGACCGATCTCCTCGCTGCTGTCTTCAGACTGGGCCTGACCAGCAGAAGGCATCAGGAGAACACAGGAGGGAAGGACAGGAGGTCAGAGTATTTCATCTCCGTTCTCTGCTCTATAGTCTGAATATCTGTGCTCCCCCAAAATTCCTATGTCCAAGGTGATGGTGTTATAAGGTAGAGGTTTGGGTCATGAACCTGGAGCCCTCATGCATGGGAGTGATGTTCTTATCAAAGACCCCTAAGGGGAGTTCCTTAGCCCCCCAACCATATGCAGACACAAGGAGAGTCCACAGCCCGCAGGGTACCGATCACGTCGGCGCCAAGGAGAGTCCACAGCCCGCAGGGTCCCGATCACGTCGGCACCAAGGAGAGTCCACAGTCCGCAGGGTACCGATCACGTCGGCGTCAAGGAGAGTCCACAGTCCGCAGGGTACCGATCACATCGGCACCAAGGAGAGTCCACAGCCCGCAGGGTACCGATCACGTCGGCGTCTAGGAGAGTCCACAGCCCGCAGGGTACCGATCACGTCGGCGTCTAGGAGAGTCCACAGCCCGCAGGGTACCGATCACGTCGGCGTCAAGGAGAGTCCACAGCCCCTCAGGGTCCCGATCACGTCGGCACCAAGGAGAGTCCACAGCCCGCAGGGTACCGATCACGTCGGCGTCAAGGAGAGTCCACAGCCCCTCAGGGTCCCGATCACGTCGGCACCAAGGAGAGTCCACAGCCCCGCAGGGTACCGATCACGTCGGCGTCAAGGAGAGTCCACAGCCCCTCAGGGTCCCGATCACGTCGGCACCAAGGAGAGTCCACAGCCCGCAGGGTACCGATCACGTCGGCACCAAGGAGAGTCCACAGCCCGCAGGGTCCCGATCACGTCGGCGTCTAGGAGAGTCCACAGCCCGCAGGGTCCCAATCACGTCGGCGTCTAGGAGAGTCCACAGCCCCGCAGGGTACCGATCACGCCGGCGTCCTGATCTTGGACTTCTGGCCTCCCCAACTGCAAGGAATTTCTGTTGTTTATAAGCCATGCGTCTGTGGCATTTTGTCAGAGCAACTTGAACAGACTAAGACACCCTCCTGGTTGGGGCTCTATGATCCTAACACCGGCCAGGAAGGCCCTCCCCCACAGCTTCCACTCTCCCTGGGCGGCAGAAACGTATCCCCTCACTTGTCCCTTCAAACACAGAGTGGTAGCAGCTCCCAGCTGTGGCTGGTCCGAGTACTTCATCTTTGCTGCCTCCCTCAACCTTGTCCACACCTAAGTTTTCCCCCCTTCGTCAGCAACTCTTGAACCACAGGACCTGGATTCTATTTCTTGCAAAGTCCCTAATTCGTACCTACCATCATGTGATTTCCTGTCGCTCCCTCTTCCACCTGCCATGTTCCCCATCCACTTCCTTAGACAACTGTGCCCTGCACACAGGGGATTCCCAGCTTCTGTATCCCACCAAGTGTCCAAGCCATGCTATACACCTTAGTCATTAGGCTCTGCTCCGTTCGTAAGCAAGACATCCGTACTTTCACCGTCCGCCTGGACCATTGCTGATCTGTGACTGTCCCAACATACACTGTTCACACACACACCCTGGTTCTGATCCACCTTCTCCATCAGTACAGTGGATATGCCTCACTCTGAGTTCTTTCCCTTGCAGTGAAACCCAGCTCTAACCTGGCTACTAGCTATCAATTGCTACTCAGAGTGCGCGGCCCTGAATGTGACTCTCTGTCCTACAACACCGCTCCAGCTGGCGCGCCTCCTGGTAATCCACTGCAGTCCCAGCTTTGCCAGGGGGGACTCTGTCCATCTTTCCATTTCTACTCCCCCTCTATCCCACGGGGCCTCATTCTTCATCTTCCTGCTGTTACTGAAGCTGTAAAGCCCTTGCATTAAATAACAGTCCTGCCATCGGAGGACCCTCAAATTCTGGCTGATTCCGTATCCATAAAACTGACCTATAACTGGGGATGTGTAGAAGCATCATGGTCTTGGGTGACTTCAAAATTGCCCGTGGTAGTTACTCTGAGAAGGCCGTTTTTTGGACTTCAAAATTTCCCCTTCTAGCTACAGAGGTCTTCGTGACCAACTGCTAACCGCCTCCATCGTCCAGGGCCTGACCTCACAATCTGGGAGGCCCACTCCGCTCTGGCAATATCTATCCCAACAAAAGACAACTTCTCCTGCTCCCTGAGAGCCTGCCTCTTTGCTCTCCAAAACGCCACTCCCTTTCTTCCGAGCCTCCCAGTCCTCCCTCTCCAGAACATCAGCCCTTATGCGTAATAAATAATTCTTACATCTTCCTCCAAAACTCTTCCTCCTTTTCCCTTGCTGCTTTCATTTACATACTGATGTCAAAAGGAGGCGGGGGTGAGGAGGGCCATAGCCAGGAGGGAAGAAGATACATTACCTTCCTGGCATTTTACTAATAAGGTCTTTTTTCCTCCTCCTTTCAAAATTTGAAGGGAGCTCCACAAGCTGGAACAAATTTCTTTCAAGCCTGTTTAGCCTTTCTTGTGCTTTTTCCATTATCATTTTTATAGCGGAGATTTCAGTGAGGATTCACAGTGAGTCATTTTATGAGGCAGCTCCATCTGTACCATCTGCAGGCATGACTTTCCCATCACTCGAGACATTACGTATCTCCTTATGGCAGCCCGGACAGGGGGTGGAGACTGCCAAGCCAGGTCACATGCCAGGAGTCCATCACTCATCTGAAGGGGGCGGGCAGGGTCTGCTTACAATTAGACTCAACTCCTGGTTCTGGATAATATGTCCCTCTGGCTTCAAATTCTTTCTTGCCAGCTCCCTGCTGGGCCCAGGAGGAGTTGGGGTCCCGCCTTCTTGGTTTCTTTCCCTCTCCACCTCTGATCCCCACCTCTCTCTCCTCCCCTCTCATTCTCACCTTCCCCAACTGTTGTCTTCTCTTTCCATCAGTCATCTCTCCCTTACATAACTCCGTTTCTTTCTCCCCCTATCTTTCTCTCTCTCCATCCCTCTACCACCTCTCTCCCACTTGGCCTTGTCCTTCATCTTCCTGCTGTTGTCTTTCTCTCCTTTCTGTCCTTCTCACCATCTCTGGTCCTTTACAAAGAATATTTTCATGTCACACCAACAGGGAATACAGCAGTTTCTCACAACATAACCTGAATGCCAGGATGCAGAAAAAAAAAAAAAAATTAAAGTTCATCTCCCCAGGGAGAGAATCTCACATTTAAAACTCATCAGGGCTTGTGTATAATGATAATGTAAAGAAAATATATCTACACTTTTAGGAATAGGGTAGGAAAACCACTGTAAATTGAGGTAAATTGAGGGTTTGTATGGAGCAGTCGCCACTGAAAAAGAAAGGTGGACTCCTCAAAACAGTCATTTCAAAGCTCTTCGTCACAAAGGTAGCCCAAAATTTAATTTGGAATAAGTTTCAATCATCTCTCCTATATTCTAGTCCATTCATCAGAAAGCATCACAGCCAGAAAAGGGGAGCTTAAGTAGAAATACCCCTGGAACTCACACTCATTTGCATTTACTTCACATCTTACTTGTAAAAGCTACATAAATACATAAATAAAGACATCTGAATCTTCAACACTGTCAATTCAATTTAAAGGATATCGAATGCTGGCAAAAAAAAAAATCCATCTTTTAGTAACTAGTCCAACTATCACTCCATTAAACAGATGAATCTACTTCATGATTTTCTGAAACCTACCATGGTAAATCCTGTAAACATCAAGGGAAGTTATGGTGGCTTTCTTATTTATTTATTAGCCTCCCAGAGACACTCATGCAGGTTCCATTAGAGATCAAACTCAAAATCAGTATCAAAATCTATCAAATTCAAATCACTATACATTCAAATCCCTTCCTTGCTGGTTTACCTATTACATGAAAGTCATTTTACCTCTAAATGTCTTGGCTTCCTCATTTGTCAAATCTGCACAATAATACCCACCACCTGGTAGGGTCCTTAGGCAAATCTAATGAAATACTCTGCCTACTTTAGTAAAACCCACTAGTTAAAGCCTGACAGTTCTTCCCTTTCCCTTCCCATAAACTACCAGGTTCTATGGATCAAGTCTCAAATTAGCAAAATTACTCAATGACGTAGATGAATGAATAACAGTGTTTTAAAATTATTTGACAGCTTTTCGCAAAATTTATTTCATTGTCTCACCCTTAGAACTTCAGTAACATTAATAGCAAGAGCTAATATCTATTGAGCCAAGTGCTAGGCTGGATGTTGTACATGCAGTATTTCATTTTGTCTCACTACAATATTCTCAAGTAGAAACTGAAACCACTCAAAAGCATAAAACTGAACAAAAATCAAAATGGCTGTGCTAATGCTTCAGCAAAGTCTGATTTTAAAACTAACCTTTGTACTCTCTTCTGCAAACCGCCCCCCCTCCTCAGCCTCTGGTTTCAGGACAAGGGAGGCTGGAACCAAGTGCACAATTCTTGTCAAAGCCAGCTAGATCCCATATTTCCCTATAAAGCCCCCAGCCCCTCCGTGTGCACCAGCCTGCAGTTTTTTTGGAAGGCCTTAGCCTGTTACAGCCTCTTTCGCCTGCTAAGGCAATAAAGCTATAGTTCCTCTTTACCCAAACTCTGCCTGCATGTGATAGTTTGGCTCCAAAGCACAGAGGCTGGTTTTCGACAACAGTATCTTCCTCTTTTCTCACCAGACTGAGGCTCACACTTGCCAGATTTGACACAATATGTGGCCTAGCTGGCGATTTTAAACCATGCTCTCATCTCGAGGCAACAGCAGAACAAGGCTGTCGGGTGAAGACCTGGGCTAACAATTAGGGCCACCAGAATAATCCTATTCCTCCTCATTACATGGTGAGTGAGTACCGAACGCTGTCATCACAGTTGCTTTGGCTGAAAGACGCCTGAGGTTTTTTTAAATCTACGAACAATCTAGAAAGCTAACAGCAGTGTCTACATTTATTTAATGCAATAGTGCTGCCTGCCTCAGCATTCCTCAGTCATGAGATCAAACATCGCCTTGGACAAGGTGGGAAAGCCATCTTAAATGGAGCCTGGAAAACAACCAAGGCCCTAAAGACTCGGGAAGAAACTCTGACCTGCCCTGACCAACTGCCTAAAAGAATTTAGACACAGGACCTGTTCCAGGAAAAGAGCCATCGCCATAGATAATTACATTATAATATAAAAGAGGTGTGAAAACGTGGAGGCATTTGGCCCAAGTCGGTTAAAATACCTCTGTGCCCCATTGTTTCCAAGTGGCACAGCAAATATTTGTTTACCAAACATTTACTCTTTTTCATCTTCCCATTAATTGTACTCCTTCCTTGTGAAGTCCCAAGCCTCTACCCCACTCCGCTCAGTTCTAGCTCAGTTTTCGTGACTGCCTCTTGCCTGTCAGGCCCGTGTGGCTTCCCCGTCTGTAATTCCGCACACAGATGCCACGGAGCCTGAGTCCCAGCTGGGCTTGAGTGCCAGCTCCGCCCGCAAGCTCTGTGCCTGTGGCGACGTCCGAGCACTTCTCCAATCCTGGCTTTCCTCAACTTTCCAATGTTAAAATAGGACTAGTGTAAAAAGTTGAAGATTGAGCTCAACAGTGTCTATAAAACCACCTTTTACATAAATGCAGAAGTATTTTTATTTACCAACACAGCTGTGCCAGACAATAGACAGCTAAGTTGCCCTGAGGTAAGTGTGGGGCTGAAAGAGATTTGCTCTGCAGGCTACTTGGCCAAGGCAAGAGTCTTAAAAGATCCCACCAAGGGAGAGGGGATGGTAAAACTTTTGACAACACACCAGTAAGAAATAGAATGTACGCATCAATTCATAACCAAGAAAGAAATGTCATTCATGGCAGGAAAAAAGAAACCTGTATTTTTTCTCTACATTAACATTTTTTATACATTTTTACGTATACTCTAACATCACATTGTCATTTACAGAGTCTAACTTGCAATTTACTCCAAGGCCTAGAAAAAGACACAGAATCTAAGACTCTTGTGGAGTTTCATTCTCTTTGCCTGAAGATGGCTCGTGTCCATCAGCAAACTTGCTGTCACGGATCCCAAGTGTCTGTTGATTCACCTGCCGGCTCTTGGGGTATGGGGAGGAAGATAAGTCACTTTTCGGTAACCCTTGTCTCTTTTCTCTTGGGAACCTCTAAAGGATTTGGGGTTCAACGAATGCTTTCTTGGGCCCCATGTGGTACATTTCCATGTTGTCTTCGCCCACTCAGGATTCAACACTGGTGGGAACCTAATGAAGGAAACCAGCGAACAGAGAGTCAACAGAAAGCACAGCTCTTCCTGGTCTTTCTGTTGGATCCAGGTGGAAAGATTCACTCCCTAAATCATTTCTCATCACATAGTAGCTGAACTGGAAAAATGATGAAGAAAAAGAACGTGCTGAAAACCAATTGAATGGAAAATTATTCTTAGATGGCATCATCTAGTAGTGGAAGATCAGCATCCTGGAATTCCAAAATCTGATCTGTACCTCTGTCTCTCCTTGACAAAAGTCCCTGAATTCTTCTGATTTCAGTGGTCTCATCTATACAATTATAGGAGTCAACAAAATGGTTTCTTTCTAAGTCCAAGACCAATAATTTTGGGGTCAACTGCATTAAGCAAAACTAAAATATTGTGATTCTTGTTGAGACCCATTTTAGTATTTACTCCCAGAAAAAGAGAAGAATCTGCCTTTAAAAAAAAAAAGATTAAGAAGAATGAACTGTCAGCTCTGGAGAGGTAATGCTGATTTGCTTCATCCTACGTAGTCCACAATGGACTTCAGAATCAGAACGCTGAGTGAAATCTTAACCCTGCAATCAAACGCATACTGAAAGCACCTGACACATGGGCCAACCCAAGTGTTATTTCCCCTTATCCAATCTTGCCCAGGATCTTCAGTGTCTTCCTGAAACCGAAAAAGTTAAGGCTGCCTAAATATCTGCTTCCAGAAACACATCTCACCCATGCAGTGCCAGCAATAACAAAAGAAATCCCAATTTTAACGCAGATGTTGCAGACAATCATCGCTGCTTTGCCACTGGCAAAGCAACTGCAATCTGATACTTAGGGCATCATTTTTCCTTTGCAAAAGATGAGCACTGGGGTCTTTGCTGAGAAACAGCTAAACTGATTGTCTCCAGGATGGCATGCATGATTAAAAGAAAACCAATTTAAGTAAGGAGAGTCTCTTTTTTGTCTTGGGGGTACTCTTAGAGCATGGCTGTTCAAATTTAATTTCCCTAGTAGCAAGGGTAGTAGTGTGAAATGTGAAAAGACTACTCAAAATTACGGCCACTTTGGAGACCAGGTATAGTAAAAACTGAGCCCTTTCTGCCCCACTTTAAGAGAGAACAACACAGAAAGCAGAAAGCAGGACAGAGTCTTCTAATAGCTTCTACACTGCAACAATGAGATAGTTCACTACCAGAATCTTCACAGCAAAAAATTTCAGGCTAACTGGTTCACTACAATAACAAATTACAAAGCTCAAAAGCCGGATTCCAACAGGCTTCTCTTTCTTTGACTCAGATTCAGAAGCAAAGATTCGTGATCCTGACGAAACCAGTATCCAAATAGTATGATTTTAGTAAGAAATGCAATAGACCAAAAGCAAAGAAAGCAGCCTCCCGGCACACTGGCTTATGGCCCAGGCCTGACAAAACCATTTATAGCAATAGTGAAGAGGTCCACACTCTGCCCTCGCACTGATAAAGTAGTCCAATCTCAGCTGATGAAAGCTGTCAACTAACCAAAGTCTCCTTTCCTTGGCATAGACCAGAAAAGAAGAGGAGCTGCCTGTCACCTTCCTTGCAGCCTAGGCTTACTTTTCACAGGTCCATTTCGTTGTAAGAGCCTGCACACTGGACACCAGGGGACAACAGAACTGGTTCTGCTCGACACTCCATGAAGGTCACATGAGCACAAACTGCTCAGGGGGAAGCACAGTAGCCAATGGACCAGAGAAGACAAGGCAGTCTATCACTAAGGTAGCACCCCCTGCTTTGTTCAACACCATCTATGTTTACTACGGAAAACAGAGACAGGCCAATGGTTTAAAAAGCAAAGCCACCTATATCCTTACCATCCAGAGATAAGCATCTTTGCATATTTATATATGCCCTTCTAGAATTCATTCCCAGATATGTATACATGCATTTTTATAAAAATAGAATCACAGAATATATACACACACACATATTTTATATGTATATATATAAACTGTCCTGCAAACTCATTTTTTGAACTTAGTAATACATAATATTCTACAGTACATGGTGTTACACGCAAACAATGAATCATGGAACACTACATCAAAAACTAATGATGTATTGTATGGTGACTAACATCATAATAAAATAAAATTTTTAAAAAATTTTTAAAAAATTCTACAGTACTTTTAAAAACACCAAATCCCCTATTTTGTCACACTCAGTGTCTCCAACTTTCCTCTGTTACAATGGGTAGACACATACATTTGCATGGCATTAATTTTGGAAGGGTATAGACAAAAAAATACCACACTGTGATAAAGATCTTTGAGCATGCATCTATTCGATGAACATCCTTTCTCTGATATTTTTTTCTTTAAAATGCTCCAAGAGGTAGAAGTAGAGATGCCAAGTCTATGCACGTTTTTAAAGCTACTGAGACTTATCCCCCGACTGCAGTGCATTTTTCTTGAAGGGAGCCCCTGTGCTTAGCATGGGGGCACACAGGATGCCCATGATTGGATGTGAAGTGGCATGCAAATCCCAACTGCCAAGAAGCCAATGGAAAACAAATTGGAACACTTTCTAAAGCATTAAGGTGATTATTGCTTAGTACCCAGAGATCTTTCAGCAATTTCATATAAAATATCCCTTCATGTCAGACCCATAACCACCTTTTCAAAATTGTGCCATGGAGAGTCGTCGATATGTGTTTGGTGTGCAGTGCATAAATCTCTCAGATCCATGCTGCAACCTGCAGAGCCTCCCTCCTGCAGGAGAGGCGCTGCTCCGATGCCGGCCAGCGCAGCTGAACAGCATATATTCTGCTCCTCCCCTCTCACCTCCTCCCCTGCACCCTCCCCCAGCTTCCTTCCGCCTTTGGGCCGACATATTTCTCTTTGATAAATGCTTTCAGAAAAAAATACTTTACAAGATACTTACCTATGCAAATCTGCATTTCGAAACCATACCCATAATCAAACCTAAACACGCCAAGACTGCACTCACTGGATGCCAAATGGGAACATCAGGACAGCCAAAGCTGTAGGGATTTGGTGAGGGCTGACTAGAAGCAAGCACCTTTCTGGCCTGAGTCATCTGAGCAGAAGAGCAGAATGTAGTTGCTTTGCCCTTCAAGTAATGAGCTGCACACACAAACAGAGATCAGGTAGCAGGTAGATCAAACAAGGGTCATTTCCCTAGGAAGTGGCCATAGAAGCTGACACGTGCAAAGAGCCTTCCTCTCAGTCCTAGGGTGTTCCATCACCATCTCTTACTTTACTAGGAAAAGAATAATCTAAGTACAAACAGCTTCCCAAGCCCCCAGCTAAGGAGTCCAGCTCCTCCAAAAGTTGCCAAGAGTCCCCATTCCTGTTTCCCAGAGTTCTCTGCATCCCAACAGGCTTGGCTGCCCTAGCTTCTGGCACCATACACAGCCTTGCCCAGCCCTGGGCTTAGGTGCCCTTGCTTCTGGCACCACACACAGCCTTGCCCAGCCCTGGCTTGGGTGCACACAGCACTCGCTGACATGGCAGCACATGAAACAGCTGGGCTGGTATTTCCACTGTGGTCTTGTGGCCAATGCCAAGTGACCTACAAGCACCTGAAATGCATCCTGAGACCTGACACAGGAGGGCCATTTCAAGTCCACATCTGTCCAGGACCTGGAGTATTTGAGGAAGGCCCCTAAATGCCGTGGCCAGTGCTTGTGGTCACTCTGAATTTACCGTCACCCTCAGATGTCAGAGCTGAGAAGCAGTTGCCGGGGGAAGAGCTGCTGGTAGGGAATCGGCAAGGACCGCAGTGGCGTTAAGACAGCTGTGCAAAGGCAGCCCTTCTGTGGCAGTTAAAGAGGTGAGCAGGTCTAGAGGCTTTGGAGGCTGCTTAAAGAAATACTCTATATCCCTGCCGAGTGGGTATCTTTCTCCAACCAGGCTCTCACAAAGAGAAGGCTCCCAGCCCAGCAGCTCCAGGGTGATGAGAAGTCATCCGGGAGATCCCACACTCACATCAGTCTCAGGAGTCCATAAACACCATTTCCTGAGAGTCCCGAACCCACGGGTGAGTAGACAGCCATTGCTCCAGGGGCCCAGACAACAATCATCACAAAAGCAACAGTGACCGCACCTGTGATACATGGAGCTTTACACACCACTGTACACGTCTTTGTAAATGCAGCTGCGCCCAATCTTATGTCATCTTCCCAATGCCTTCATGAAGCCGGCGCTGTCATTCCTTCTTTTACAGGTGACTCTCCTAAGGCTCAGAGATGCTACAGTGACTGCCCAGGTCAGACAGCTGGTTTTGGATCCAGATCTGACTCTGAAGCACCTCCTCTCTTCACCTCTGTAGCAGGCACACACCTGCCTGCTCATTTAGACCTAAGCACCATGGTCCAGGTGGCGCATACAAATAAGTGAAGACCAGGACACTCCCAGTTATTCTAAAGTTAACAATTTGTCTCTTGACAGTTCACCCATGCCCTATCCCCAGGGGTTTACTGGACCATATCATTTGAATGCTCCCCAAACCCACACCACCACCCAGTCTGGCCCAAACAAAATCATTCTCCTTCATCCAGACCCTTTCTTTCTTTGGCTTTGACCATGGAATCACTGTTATCCAATCAACCAGGTGTGAAACTACAGAATCATGTTTAACAAACCCTTCTTCCTCACCTCCACAAAGTCAAATAAATCCTGCCTTTTCTCTTTAAAATGGTTCTTCAAAGCAGGTGGTCATTACTTCCTTATATACAGCCTTGGACCTATGCTCCCAGCCTCCAGGTTCTAGCCCCTCTAATCTATCCTGAATATCACCTCCAGAATCAATTTCCTTCTGCAGTGCTTCTGCCATGTCATACCATCCAGTAGACCCCCATTCTCAAGACGAAAATTCCTTTGTCTGGATATATCAAGACCCCCTCTAACTGGCCCCATCAACCTTTCACTATCCCTCAGTCACCCTTTGCCCCACCTCTACCATGCTTGAGGCAGTGGGCATTGTCTCTCCTGTGGGTCTTATTTCCTCCATGGAACCTTCTTTTATTTTTCCCCACCATCATTGCTCCAACTTTTCTCTGATCCGGACTTCCGGTATACTCAGCACAATACATCATTTAAATATTTTCTCACATCCTTCACTAACTGCTTCCTAATTACTTGACCTTTTCTTCCCAGCTGGATGGTTCTTGAAAAGCAGAACTACATCTTTAATTTCTCAGTACATACTTACTAATGAAGTGATCAGTAACCTTGTTTTCTTGTAATTACCCAAATTTCGCATTACTCCATTTCACAGAGACCCCCACACAAAAACCTCAGTCAAAACACACATTTCTAAAGCAACCATGATAAAGTCAAGACAATTTTCCCAAATCAAGAGGCGTGGCTTGACTTTGTGTGGAACACATACTGGCCTTTGGTTGACCGTGAATTTAAGTGAATCAGTTGAAGGACAGAGCCACTGAAAAAGTCAATCCAAGGCAATCTGGGCTTGTGTCATCAGAAGCATGGTGCCCAGATCATCCTAAAATATTGCCTGCACTAACCAAGTCACAACCCGAGTGATGCGTGCAACTCAAATTCTGGGTATCATATCGTCGAGCTACTGATCATCCACTACAGTGGGATAAAACCAAGGAAAGGACGTGGAAATGCTTACTAATGGAAAACCACTGAAAGAATCCGTATGTTCAGAAGACTAGCTAACTGGATGGACATTTTGGCAAGGACAATTACTTGTCCTATGTTCCTCCATGGGGCAGAATCACCAGGTAGAACTTTTAGTTAAGGGGAGAAAATGGTACCAGTTTTAGGTGTATTAGGTGTATATGCAAAAAGTTATTCCCTAGTCACTGAAAGCGCTGAAGCAGACGTTAAATGTCTATGTCCAGAACGCTTTTAAAAGGATTTATATGTTAAGGAAAAGGTATGATAAGGTGGTCCAGTAAAGGGCCTAATATCTTCTACCTCATTTTCTGAAATTGAGGAGGTCCCAGATTTCTCTTGTCCTAAGACTATGAGAGTCGGTCAGCTCCAATGATCATAAGCCATATTCCTTCTTTTCTGAACCAGCCATGGTGAGCTAGAACAGAAAATTCAAATGCCTATAGGCAGGCAACTAATTGTTTCCATCAGATTGAAAATAAAATAATGAAAGAGATAGTCCAGTGTAGAACCAGTAAGTCCATACACTTCTCAAAGGTATTCAAATTCCAGTTATTTTAAAATACTGTGCCAGGCAAAATGAAACAACCAGTTTACAACCCCTAAAATAATCACAGTACAGAAAAAAATATGGAAGGATTTTTATTTGTTTTGTTTTATCCTATTTTTGCTGTGGCCATAGATTATAGTTATTATTAGCATGGACTCTGAGCCAGAATGACTGGGCTCAAATAATAGCTCAGTCATTTCTAGGTATTTCACTTCTCCAAACCTTAATTTCCTTTTCTTCAAAACAGGGTAAGAAGTATACTTACCTAACTGGGTTACTTTGAGGAAACAATGAAATAATGAGTATTATATATTTAAAGAACTGCCTAGCACTTAGTGAGTGCTCAAAAATGAAGCTGTAATTGGAAGGATATTCTAAAATACACCCTTTTTAGAAATCTCCAAGTGGTATGGCTTACCTGAGAGCACAATTTCCAAAAACAAAGTCCTTGAAAGACTTCCTAAATGTTCTTAACAAAGAGGGTTCCATGATTAAATAATTTTGAGAAATGATATTCACTACTGAAAATTTACAATATACATTTGCTTACTAACATCACCAATATATTAACTTGGTTTAACCTGTTTGACCACAAAACTTTATTTTTTTTAATAATTTTTTATTGTTATGTTAATCACCATACATTACATCATTAGTTTTTGATGTAGTGTTCCATGATTCATTGTTTGTGCATAACACCCAGTGCTCCACGCAGAATGTGCCCTCTTTAATACCCATCACCAGGCTAACCCATCCCCCAGCCCCCTCCCCTCTAGAACCCTCAGTTTGTTTTGCAGAGTCCATCGTCTCTCATGGTTCGTCTCCCCCTCCGATTTCCCCCCCTTCATTCTTCCCCTCCTGCTATCTTCTTCTTTTTTTTCTTAACATATATTGCATTATTTGTTTCAGAAGTACAGATCCATGATTCATCAGTCTTGTACAATTCACAGTGCTCACCATAGCACATACCCTCCCCAGTGTCCATCACCCAGCCACCCCATCCCTCCCACCCCCCACCACTCCAGCAACCCTCAGTTTGTTTCCTGAGATTAAGAATTCCTCATATCAGTGAGTTGACCACAAAACTTTAATTCTTTGACACACACATCTAGTATCCAAAGATCTAGTCCTTTTATGAATACATCTTAGAAATGCCTTATTCTGAGTTTCCAATTTTCTTTCTTAAAATACTTACTCTTTCACCATTTATACCTCCTTCTATTTCCAAAAAATGATTTGAATCAAATTCTAATGGAGTCAAAGAAACTCATTTCTGTAGAGACCTCAGTCTTCTTTCTTCACTAGATTTCTTTCCTTCCTCAAACCCACTGCAAAATTTCAAAGTCACCATTGGTGTCCATTTCTTTTTTCCCCCAGTCTTACTGAGAACCAACTGACATATAATATTGTGTTCCATTTAAGGTGTACAACGTGTTGATTTGATACACTTTCTATTGTACAATGATTATCACCATAGCATTACTTAACACCTCCATCCTGCCATATAATCACCTTTGTGATGCGAACACTGAAGATCTCTTGGCAATTTTCAAATATGTAATACAGAATTGTTAACTATAACCCCCATGTTGTACATTAGATCCCAAGAACTTATTCATCTTATAACTGGAAGTTTGTACCCTTTTGATTATCTCCCTGTTTTTCCCACTGCACCCCCTATAGCCTCTGGCAACCACCATTTTACTGCTTCTATGAGTTCAGCTTTTTTAATATTCTACATATAAGTGAGATGGAATGGTATTTGTCTTTCTCTGTCTTGACTCATTTCACTTAGCATAATGCCCTCAAGGCCCATGTTGTTGCAAAGGGCAGGATTTCATTTTTCTTATGGCTGAATAATATCCCATTGTTTATATATATGCCACCTTTTCTTTATCCATTCATCCACTGACAGACACTTAGATGTTTTGGCTAATGTGAAAAATACGACAATGAATATGGGAATGCAAAACCTCTTCAAGATCCCGTTTTCATTTCCCTTGGATATATACACAGAAGTGAGATTGCTGGATCATATGGTAATTCTATTTTTAAATTTCTGAGGAACCTCCATACTTTTTCCATAACAGTTGCACCAATTCACATTCCCACAGATAGTACATAAGGTTCCCTTTTTCTCCACATTCTACCAATGTTTCTTCTGTCTCCCTTTTTGAGGATAGCCATTCTAACAGGTGTGAGGTAATATCTCACTGAAGTTTTGATTTGCACCTGATGATCAGTGACATTGAACATCTTTTCACGTACCTGTTGGCCACTTGTAGATCTTCTTTTGGTACCTATTTCTTAATCCTGGCTCAACAGTCTCTGCCTAAATAATCACCTTTTCTGCAGTACTGAATATCTAGGGAGTAGTCCTCCCCTTTTCTAAATTCCTAGACCATTTTCATATCTCTCCAGGGACTAATTATTCCAACCACTGTCCTACAAGTTATAAAAGACACAAAGATAGTATAAGACACATGGTCCCTGACCTCATGGAGTTTACTTTAGACTGGAGGATCCAGAACTCAGATGTAAGAATCAGAGAGGCTCAAAATTAACAACACACTTCTGTGACAAGTGATCTAAGAAGGCTCCCTCCATCTTGAGACTGACTAGGAAGATTTGAGAAAAGATTAATAGCATCAATAAGGCAACAATGACCTGTGTCAGGGGTGACTCAAGGGCACATGAGACCTCCAAGCATCAGTGATATGGTTGAACCTGTGCTGCCTGTGGCTTAACAAGAAACATGGAAGGTCTTGCATTCCTGTGGGTCTCTATAAATAACAGCTTCCTCACATTCACCCAAAACTTGCTATGCTTCCAGAGGCTGAGGAGAAAACAGTTTGATGACATGGTCTAGAAAGCAACTGCGGAATTAACTGGAAATTTTTACTTTGGAGCAGTTTGAATAGAGTTTGGAGTGGTCCAGATTGAGTTTGGGGCAGTTCCTGTTTAGGTCAACCTATGAGATTTCCAGTGGTATGTGTGTGACTTTGGGGATTAACAGGGGCTAATGCAGATGCGAGAAGGTTCACCCATGAGTTACAGAGTAAATCTGGCCCTGAAAAGTGAGCACACTTAACAACAACAGCCCTTCAGGGTGTGAAGATGCAATAAAAGGTCCTGTAGTCCCCATCACTGGGACAGCTAAGCAGAGTGCCGGCAAGGCCAGAACGAGACTACTCGGGACTCAGCCACTTCATGTGGCACAATTTTTTTTTTTTAAAGATTTATTTCTTTGAGAGAGCGAGAATGAGAGAGAGAGAGCACATGAGAGGGGGGTTATTTTAGAGGGAGAAGCAGGCTCCTTGCTGAGCAGGGAGCCCGATGCGGGACTCGATCCCGGGACTCCAGGATCATGACCTGAGCCGAAGGCAGTCGCTCAACCAACTGAGCCACCCAGGCGCCCCATGTGGCACAATTATTAAATGAACATTTGAAAAGGTGCTACACAGTGTATGAAGCACTATCACATGCACTGTTTAACTGTCCCAAGTTTCCTGTGAGTTGGGATCCCTGTCTCCATTCTACGGATTGAGAAACAGCAGCCCAGAGGCAGAGATAAAGCGATTTTCCCAAGATCCTATAGTTCATAAATGGCAGACCTGGGACCCAAACACACATCCTCCTGGATCCAAATCCCATGTTGTTTTCTTCCTCCTAACACTCAATACCTCTGCTCTCATAGGTGGTAAAGAAATCCAGTCAAAAATTTAAAAACAGCAAAGCTTTCCCAGGCCTGCTAAACCACTACAGCAAGTGACATTCCAGTGTCAGCAACCCAAAGGCTATCCTCCAAGTCTGCCCTGCTGTGTGTGACATCCCTTGTTCCGGAGGAGTAAACCCATCATCACAAATTCCTATCAGAAGCACACATCTGAACAGTGGAAGAGGATTCAGTGGCAAAGAGAAATGAGCTTTCAGGCCATGAAAAGACATAGAAGAATCTTAAATGCATATTACTATGTGAAAGCAGCCCATTTGAAAAGGCTACATACTATATGATTCCAACCATGTGACATTTTGGAAGAGGCAAAACTATGGAAGCAATGAAAAAACCACTGGTTGCCAGGGGCTGAGGGGAAGGATAAGTAAGCAGAGCACAGAGGATTTGTAGGGCACTGAAACTATGCTCTATGATAGTATAAAGGTGGATACATATCATTATGTATTTGTTTAAGAACACAGAATGAACCACACCAAGAGGGCAGCCTCATGTAAACCATGGACTATGGGTGATAATGGTGTGTCAGTGTAGGCTCATCAATTAGAACAAATCCTTCACTCTGGTTGCGGGGGGGTGCCGACACTGGGGGAGGGGTGCAGGGGGGCAGGCAGGAGATATAAGGACAACCTCTGTACCTTCCAATTATGTTTTATCTAAAAAATAAAACCTATTTTAAAAAAAAGGTTCATATACCCATATTGTTCCAAACGTACTTAAAAAATTCTCCAATGACTGACTTGTATAGCAGTTTTTAAATTCAAATTAATTAAAAATGACTTTTGAAATTCAAAACAAAATCGTATAGGAGTCACTATAGAACCTCATCCTCATTTTTTTTTTTTCTAATTAGAAACTTCCTGCAGTCCTATCTTCTCAGGAGCAAGAGGCCATTTGGAGAATCTGTTGCCTAGATTTGGAAAGTCTTTCCCCAGTCCAGAAGTTGTACATGAACATCCTAGCCAAAGTGAGTTGCTGCTGTTGGAACATCACCCAAATACGGAACCATTCAGAGGTCCAAGCTTCCCCTTCACACCCTCCACCCCAAGATTAGCAGGAGAGTCTGTGAAACTGTCTCACGGAAGTAAAAGCACATTGCCAGTTGCGTGAGTCATCCTGGTCCAGCAGGCATCTGCTTCTCCTGCCAGAATATGGATTCTTCTTCTCCTCCCTCCCCATCCACTCCTGGAAAACACCTCCTAATGACTGTGGATGGTGCCCAAGAGAGGAGGAGGAGGGAGTCACCTTCCTGACCCGACAAGCAATCTGTTCACACCTGGCAGCCCGAGCCTTGATTATCCTCGACTTAGGTTGTATAACTACAGATGTCTCTAATTTTCACAAAGCCAAGGAGCTCTTGTCTGGAATAAATGAGATAGATAAATTAGAGGGGGAAGGGAAAGAGTCAAAGGTGTCTCCCCCTACTTTTCATCTGTGGCGATCTGGCGCTCTAATCTATTGTACAAATGTCTGCACACAGCATGCCAACACTTGCTTGTAAACTCACAGGAGAAATATCACCTGGAGACAATGAATAATGTCTGTTTCATGCCTTTCGCCCCTAATATACTTTTTGTTTTGAAGGCATCATATGGATTAAGTTAGTAACACCCATCCTCACGTTTTCAAGACACTATCTCCCCCTAAATCATCTCTTTTTGGAACTTGTCAGGTTATCACACCTTGTCTCATTTCATGCTGCAGTTTCCCACGAGAAGATTAGTCTTGCTTCACAAATCACAGGCTCCTTTCCTGAGTGAAACACCTTTAAAATTAGAGCAACTTTCCCCAGGGGGTATCAAAGTTCTTCCTGCCAAGGTCTGTGGTATTCCACCACAGGGCTTCACCGTTCTGAAGCACCACACCTTGGATTGCCTCCTTGGCTGAGGGTATGATAGAACAGCCGGAGGAGAATTCACCAAGTGCATGATAACTTCATCTCCCCTTTCACAGGGTGCCCTTGGGGCAGGGCTCCAGGCTGCCTCAGCGTCCTGAGCATTCAGAGGGGCAGGCAATGCCTGGAGCTGCTCTCCCAGGCCCTAGGTGCAGAGAGAGATGATAAACAGACCATCAGCATCTTCCTAGTGGTTCTGTGGTTCACAGAGTTCAAGCACAACCGCTTGCAACTTCCCAACTCATTCCAAGCCATGGTTAGACCGAATACAACCAGATGTGGCAATATCCGTGTAAAGAGACACCACAGAAGAGTCACAGAATTTGACTGCTTCTCCCCAGGGCTCCTAGGACATACTTTGTACTGGTAGCAACCGTCTGTCACTTCTATGATGTTAGGGACCCAGAGACATGGCACAATCCCTGCCTTAATGATTTTACAATCTAGTACCTGATTTGGCAACAAAATCCAGTCTCAAGACTTCAAGTGACAGTGGGGATTCTTGAGTTTATTTTTATTAATAAATTCAATAGCATGGACTGGCATAAGGATCTAGCAAATTTATAGAACCCAGCTGGGTGTGCCAATGTAAAACCTGTGTTTATTACATGCTTTTGTGATAGGAGGTAAATGCCTATCTAACGAATTCTGGAAAGAGGACTATGATGACCACAGGTTGTTTATGTGTACAAAGGGTCCATTCCTTCTGATAATGACTTTGCAGAACTATCTCCACCATTGCCTGCAGTCTTGGTGTGGCTGTCAACTTGTTAAGACTGCTCCCACTCCCAAACCACGGCAGGGCCATGAGATACAAGTTGGTCCAATCAATTAGATTACTCCTGCTCGGTCCCCTTTCCAAGTCTTCCCCTCTCCCTGTATGCTTCACGCTTCCCTTTTTGTTCTATACTCACTCCCAACTCATGACCTTAAATTTCATATACTGTCATCTCTCAAATTACTATCTCCAGCACAGCCCTCTCCCCTGAACTGAATGTCCGACCTGCATGTCCAACTGCCTACTCCTGATACTGTCACCCAGGCTCACCCTTAACACAACCAAACCAAGCTCCAGATCCCTGCAGACATTTTCTTTCTTGCAGTCTTTCCCATCTTAGTAACTGCTCAAAAGATTTTGATTCTTTTGATCACTGGGCATCACTGTTGATTCTTCTCTTTCACACTCCATATCCTGACTTCCTTCAAATCCTGACAGTTCTCCCTTCAAAAGAGATCTAAAACCTGGTCACTTCTCACCATTACTTCCACTGACATCACTCTGGCCCAGGCCCAATCATCTCCCACCTGGATGACTACAGAAGCTTTCTCACTGGTGACCTTGATTCAGCCTCTGTTCCCCTTCAGTGTATTCTCAATAGAGCAACCAGCATGATCCTTTTCAAGATTGAGTCGACACTGTCCCCTCTTCCAGGAAACTCAGAGTTGGTGCAGATTTATTCCAGGACAAGTGCCCAGAAGAGACCACCTATTAGCACCTGCCACCTAGATCCTCTGAGCTGTCCTTCTACCTTCACTAACGCACAATTCTGCTTGTCCTTCAGTTCCATGAGCTACTGTACTAGAGCCGCTAAGTTGCCTATTTAATGCAAGCCAGGATCAGTTTATGTTGCCTACAGCCAAAGACTCCTGGTTGATTCAGGAAGCCAAATAGCTACACTCTTACCACACCATTTACTGTCATAAATGCATAGAGATATGGTGGTCTGGTGCCTTGGGTGACCTTTTCCACAATAGATATAAGGCTTTACCTGCAAAAAGAGTTGCTTCTAACTTAAAATCACACAAAAACAACATTAATAAATGACTTCTGTCTGGGTCTTTCCTGAAATGAATATGGTGTTAATTTAAACCAATCAGAACTTCATTAATTTATGAAATGCTTTTCCTCATATAACAAAGATGTGTGCACAAATATCCTAAAACTCTTTCATAAGATAATAATGAACAGATTCATGAAGAGAGCAGAGTACCTTCAGCTTCACATTAGCAATGAGAACCATAATATCACTAAGTCTGACAGGATAAAACATGAAGGGTATGAAATACAGCATACGTGTCTTTAAGCAGACTGATTCCAAGTTTTATGAAAAGAGAAAGAAGGAGGATATACACCAGAACATCAGCAATGGTTCTCTCTAGGTAGAGGAATGGTGATCTTTTCTATTTCCTTATTTATCCCTTCCTGAATTTTTACAAGTTCTGTAGTTAACAGCATCATCTTTAATAAAGAAATAAACAGTATTCATTTAGAATATGAAAAAACCAAAAATTTTTTTAAATAATTTTTTATTGTTATGTTAATCACCATACATTACATCATTAGTTTTTGATGTAGTTCCATGATTCACTGTTTGTGCATAACACCCGGTGCTCCACGCAGAATGTGCCCTCTTTAACACCCATCACCAGGCAAACCCATCCCCCCACCCCCCTCCCCTCTGGAACCTTCAGTTTGTTTTTCAGAGTCCATCGTCTCTCATGGTTCCTCTCCCCCTCCGACTTACTCCCCTTCATTCTTCCCCTCCTGCTATCTTCTTCTTCTTTTTTTTTCTTAACATATATTACATTATTTGTTTCAAAAGTACAGATCCGTGATTCATCAGTCTTGTACAATTCACAGTGCTCACCATAGCACATACCCTCCCCAATGTCTATCACCCAGCCACCCCATCCCTCCCACCCCCTGCCACTCCAGCAACCCTCAGTTTGTTTCCTGAGATTAAGAATTCCTCATATCAGTGAGGTCATGTGATACATGTCTTTCTCTGATTGACTTATTTCACTCAGCATAACACCCTCCAGTTCCATCCACGTCATTGCAAATGGCAAGATCTCATTCCTTTTGATGGCTGCATGATATTCCATTGTGGATATATACCACATCTTCTTTATCCATTCATCTGTCGATGGACATCTTGGCTCTTTCCACAGTTTGCCTATTGTGGACACTGCTGCTATAAACATTGGGGTGCACGTACCCCTTCAGATCCCTACATTTGTATCTTTGTAAAAACCAAAATTTTTAAAAGATAGCAGAAAAATATGAAAAATGGTGTGCCCTTTGGTGAAACCTCCCAACTACTAACAGAAAGTCATCAAAATTAAATGAGATCCTCACCTTCTGAAACACCTTCCCTTCTGGAAAGCACCAGAACACTGGCACAGGGAAGGAGAGGAAATAAGAAAGGAGAACAGACGATAGGTCAGCACTTCTCAAATGACACTCAGAAAACTGTCTGCAAAGAATCACCAGGGCACTTGTTGAAAATGAAGATTCCTGACAGCCATCCCAGACCTGTTGGACCGGAGTCTCTGAGGGTCAAACCCGGGAACCTGCCCTGGACAAATTCCCCCAGTAAATTTGAAGCCTGCTAACATCCAAGAACCACTGGAAAGATGAAGGAGGCTCCTTCAAGCTCCTTGAGGATTCACCAAGCCTCTGCTTTAATGATCTCAACTGAAATATAAAGCTTAACTCAGTAGAAAGGGAAAATTTCAATCAATCAGAACCATCACCAGGTTCCCACTTGCTTTCTATTGTGTCGACATAATCTATACCATATGCCAGAAACATAACATTTGCTATCCCAACCCCATAAATCCATCAGCCAGTTGTTGGATGATAGAGTGGAATCTTCATTATGAAAGAGTATTTCACAAGTTCTAATAACTGATAGTTGACCATGTTTCCCAGAACAAGACTATCATCAGTAAAAGTTCGATCCAACTCAATTAGTCCTAAACATATTTGTTAGTCCTCTTTCCAGTATTTTCAAAAGACAACACCTTAATATTTAATCATTTCAATACTTGCCTGGTCTTTCCCATCTTTTCAGTGGATCTGAAATTAAATTTCAGCCAAAATAAATTACTCTCCACACTGTTCGTGCCTTGCTCCCTAGATTTGGTACATACATTCCCATGTCTGTGCTTCCCATGGATGGCTCTCCCCTCTCCTCTGTTCTTCTGGATATGCTCCCTCAAGGCCCTGTCCATTCAGATTTGGCCACCTGGAGCAGAAACCCAGTGACAGTGGCTTAACTTAAGAGGCACTGGCTTTTCTCACCCAGCGAGAAGTCCAGAAGTACACCTCCCAGGGCCGGTACCGGTACTCAAGGATATCACTTAGGATGCAGACCCTTTCCTTCCTCCTGCTTCACCCTGCTTAGCATGTAGCTTTCGTCCCCTTAGCTGTAATGTGGCTAATCCACCTCTGAGCATCACATGTGCATTTCAGACAAAAAGATGGAGACAGGCAAACATCTTTTATGCTAGCTAAAACTGGCTCTTTTTATATTTTTTATTGATACTTTCTTTTATTTTTAGATTTTATGTATACTCAAGTTATTGAGTGTGTGTGTATATATACATATATATATAGGGAGAGAGAGGGAGATTTTATATATACTCAAGTTAACATATAGCGTATTACTAGTTTCGGGGGTAGAATTTAGTGATTCATCAGTTGCATGTAATTCTGGAAGACAGTATGGAGGTTTCTTTTCATCTTTCTTAAAAAGTAAACAAAAAAGATATGATCCAGCAACTCCACTTCTGGGGATATATCCAAAGGAAACACAGTCACTACGTCTGCACTCCTGTATTCACTGCAGCATTAATTACAATAACCAAGACATTCATACAACCTAAGTGCCCATCAACAAATGAACAGATAAAGAAAATGTGGCATATATGCACAATGGATTATTATTCAGCCATTAAAAAGGGAAATCCTGCCATTTACACCAACATGAACGGACCCTGAGGGCATTATGTTAAGTGAAGACAGGCAGAGCAAGACAAATCCTGGATAATTTCACTTACGTGGGAAAAACAAGCAAACTCACAGAAAGAAATTAGATTTGTGGTTGCCAAAGGCAGGGAGGGGTCAGGAGTCAGGAAACTGGGTGAAGGTGGTCAAAATGTACAAAACTCCAGTTATAAGAAAATTAAGTCCTTGGGATATAATGTACAACATGATAACTAGAGCTAACACTGAGTATGGTATGTTGAAGGTTGCTAAGAGTAGATCCTAAAAGTTTTCATCACAAGGGGAAAACGTATTTGTAACCATATGAGGTAATGGATGGTAAGTGAACCTACTGTGGTAATCGTTTTGCTATGTATACATTTGTCAAGTCATTATATTAACCTTAAACCTATACAGTGCTGTACATCAGATAGATCTCAATAAAAACTAGGGGGAAGCCTCCTGGGAGACATTTCTTTTCCATCTAGTGGCCAGAAATATGCAACACTGCCATCCAAGCTGCAAGGGGGCTAATTTGTTAGCTGGGGTTGACTAATGACAAAATAAGGGAGAAAAGATATAGAGGTGGCAACTAGCAGTTTCTGCCACAGTATCATACTCAAGTCTGCGATGAAAGCTTTTCGGACCCCTTTTTCCACAAAGATCTGCCCCACTGCAAAAATTCCTCAGCATTCACTATCGGTTCCTCTCCCGTTTGTTGCCCGTCCGTGATAATGAATCTGATACAGAGATTTATCCACACACACATATAGTAGGCATGAACTTCAGCCTAAAAACTTAATGTTTAAAACTATTTTCTTCCATTTTCTTTAACTCAGATTCGGTCTGACTCTTGACTTCATCCGCATGGCTATCAGTCATGATGTGAAGTGAAGCACACTCTTTAGGTCACACCCAAAGACCCAGGACTTGCATGCTATCCCGAGTCCTTCAGCACATCACGGTTCCTGCCGACAGCCCTATTGTCCAAGCCCAGTCTATGCCACTGGGTGTGGGAGCTCGGGATGCAAGTCACATATGGCTACCAGAATTCTCATGGAAGTAAAGCACAGAGGCAGCCTCGCTAAGGGTGCCACACAGTCACCTCCTCTGACATCTGGAACCACCATAGAACAGGTGGTAGGCCCCACTGTTCTTTTACCCACTCTCATTTTTTGGTGGGAGCAGGGAGGGAGGAGAGCCAAGAGTCTCACAAAAATCCCTTTCTGTTTTCTTCAAAGTAATACAGCAGAAAGTTCTTTCCCATCCACTCTGCTCTCCATGAGCCTAGCATTTAGGAAAAGTAAAGGAAGCAACGGATGTGTCTTAAAGTCAGCCTCTGCGTTAAGACCTGTAGGGGGCTGAGAGGGGCTTAACTGCCTTTGCAGATCAGGTGAGGGAAAAATAGAGGAGGGGGATGAAAATACATCTCTTAATATGATTTCCTGAGACACTGGTATGACTTACACCCACATCCAAGGGGAAGTTCCCAACCCCCTTACAAGACACACTTTGGTCTTTCACACCTAACATGATGTCATGAGCACAGTAACCTGCTCAATCCATGTTTATCCCGTACCTGCTCAATCCATGTTTATCCCGTACCTGCTCAATCCATGTTTATCCCGTAATATTGAACTAGTCGCTCAAAGTTCTGCTCAGTCACCTGAGTGATAAATGAGCAGTATATGTATAGGGTCTGATGGTGTAGACCTCTACTAATTTGACATGGTTAGGCCTTTGATGCACATTTTCTCAGATTCAGTTGTAAGTATCACGCAATGTCATAAAGAGAGGCTGCAAGTCTTAAACCCATGGAGCAATGATTAAGAGGACCATGAATGGGGAGAAGGCCATAAAAATGGAAACAAAGATGTGAAAACAAATACAGGCCAGGCCAGCTTTGTAATACAGAGAAAAGCACATGGATTTTAGACATCAGAAAGACCTGGCTGTAAATTTCAGCCTGTGAACTGAACCTCTCTGATCCAGTTTTCTTATCTGTGAAGGACAAAACTTTGAGCGTTTCCAACCAGCATGTGTTACCTAGTGCAAAGGAGGGTGAATGTCATGAAGACTAAAATAAGAAAGCACATAATAACACATGGCCCATTGCCCAGGAGTTGGTAGACTCTATAAGAAATATTTGTTTCCCCTTCTGCTTTTCCTCCTCCTGTGATTTACTCTGAGTTTGGGCTCCTAAGCAGTACACGACACTGTCAAAATGATTGCCTTTCAATTCAACATCCTGTCTGATTAATATTATAAGCATCAAAACTAGCACTTCCCATTGAGATGAATCCCATAGTCATCAATGGTGTTATTCCTCCTACCTCTGAGTGCTTTCCCTTGCATGTTCCAGAACCTCCTTTAAATCACCTCTGAAATTAAGCTTAGCAATCTCATCAAAAGCTTCTCCTTGGATTCCCCCTATTTCTCTCGGTCCCTCTGGTTTACGACCAGAGTCACCTGGGTTTTCTCCCAGCCCCACGCACCAGGCCTGCCAATTTTTCCTTCCTAAAATGTCTCCTAGCTACCCCTTCTGTTCATTTCCTTCTGCCACTTCCTGAGTACCCATTCCCTTCACCTCACAACTAAAGTGTTGCCAAAGCTTCTTTGCTGCTTTGCTCATGATGATGCCTGATTCGGGAACTATCTTTTCACCATGTTCAAGTCTTTGAGCCTCGCCAGAGGAAAGAAAAAGTGTCTTTTACATCTCTTCTGCATCTAGCAAGTGCAGGGACATGTGGTGCCTCAAGAAGGACCTGATCAGTTGGCACCGTTGTTCAGTCTGTGTGATGTCAGCTGTGCATTGCAACTGGGGAGCTGTGATGACAGAAAGCAGTGCTTTCTGTTTCTATCACATTTGTTCCAGCAGTTTGTTCACTAGGCCACAAGCAGGCCTTCCAAAATTGCATTCTTTATTTTTAATGTTATTTTATTACGTTATGTTAGTCACCATACATCATTAGTTTTTGATGTAGTGATCCATGATTCATTGTTTTCATATCAAAAATGCACTCTCTAAAAATAAGTGTACCTTTTCCTATTTGAGAAATGATTCACTGAACTTCAAAAAAACCTCTTGGCATTTTTTTTCTGATTTAAACTGGCAGTGTCTTATTTTAATCCCCTTAAATTGTAGTTCCAAATATATTCTCTCTCACAGTCCTATCATTGCTCCTCACTGGTGAGTTTTATCGATCCTGTGTAAGAACCAATGTGGGCAACAACTCTTTCCTCTTTGAGAACTTAATGAGCCAGTGCAACAGCCTCTGTCTAAAACGCTAGAGGTTTTATTTTTTGAATGCTTCTAACAGACCTTATGTTGAGGTTTTCCTTTTCCCTGATCTAAAATGTGAAAATGGGACTGCTGAAAAAGTCAGGTTCTCCTAAAAACATAGGCAAAGGATCACTTGTTCATCTCCTTTTGCTTCTCAATACAAAGTCGTCCAACCTTGTTACCTACTTTAAGTAATGTTTTGGAGAAAAATAAAATATTTGGGGAAGTTTGCTCTGTAAACAGTACTTTGTGAACAACTTAAAAAAGAGCTTAATGTCTATCCATAAACACCTCCTCTGTGATTGCAACAAGGGTCACAGTTGTAAACAGTTTATGGTCAATTACTTGATCAAGAGTCATTGAAATAAAAGGTATTCTGGTCTTCGTGCCTCTGCACACCACCCAATGCTCCCTTCCCCAGCAGAAAAGTACATTTTAACCCACTGCAGAGAGACCTGTTCGCGAATGTTTCTAATTCAGCTAAACATCTTGATAGGAAATATCATAAATTTTATGTATTGGCTTGTCAGTATAATTTTCAACAGGAGTAACATGAGTTCAGTTTGAAATAAAATGAAAACTTCAGACCAATTTTTTAACTTGCTACCCTGAGTTTTAATCCAAAACCCATTTGTGCCGAAAGAGAAGGCAAAATTCTAGTCCTCTTGGAAAAAAAACCTACCACTGAGAAAGATGCTTAAGGTGCATTCAATCTGTTTTCTACTTTTCTGGTAGGTAGAGGAAAACTATGCAAAGGCATATAAATGTTCAGATAAAAACCATACGTAGCAAGACCTTTGGTGTACTTAAATATCCACTGCATTACTTCAGTTCATGCTTGGCTTCCACTTAAGGGGTCCTTTGGACTTCTTCCATCCTAGACAATTAAAAAGGGGTCACCAAAGGGCAAAAGTGTGCGAACCTAGTGGACACTAAATTTGGAAAAAGGAAGGGACAGGCAAGATCAGGGCTGACAAACTTGAATATTAATTCCTTTTGCAAGTTTATTTGCACTAACACAGCACAGTCAACATTTAGGAATCTGTTGCACAACTGTCTAGAAAGAAAATGAGATTAACAGCTAGTTCTCTAGAACAAATTCAACTTACAGAAAAGTAAGTGCAGTATATAAACACAAGAAACACATGCTTGCTTTTTTTTGTTCCTAGTGCAAGCTCACATGTCTTCTGCCCCCTTTTATTTATACATGTGGTGAACAAGACTTCCTTCAACTCCCTATTCCTAGAGAATAAGCCTACATAAATGTTTTTGTTTGTTTGTTTTGGGTTTCTTATTATTTAAATTCAATTTAGTTAACATACAGTGTATTATTAGTTTCAGGGGTGGAATTTAGTGATTTATCAGTCGCATCCAACACCCAGAGCTCATTACATCATGTGTCCTCCTTAATGCCCATCACCCAGTTACCCCATCCCCCCACCCACTTCCCCTCCAGCAACCCTCAGTTTGTTTCCTATGGTTAAGAGTCTCTTATGGTTTGTCTCCCTGCTTTTACCTTATTTTTCCTTCCCTTCCCCTATGTTCATCTGTTTTGTTTCTTAAATTCCACATATGAGTGAGATCATTCGGTATTTGTCTTTCTCTGACTTGCTTATTTCGCTTAGCATATTACACTCTAGTTCTAAAATATAATATATAAAGTGAAGAGAAAGGTTTAGATGAACAGGCTATGACCATATAAACAGAGCTGCTTTTCCATTTTCACCCACAAACCTATCATAGAAATCATTTTGGGGCCGTTAAACGAAAAGGCTAAGATTATATAACCAAAAAAAATCAATCCAAGAAGATTCAGTATAATTGATACCAATATTTTCTTTCTTCAGAAGAACATTTTATATTAACTTTGGAATTCTAGTCCCACAAGTTTAATGTATCCATATGGACAACAGTACAACCAACTTGCCATTCCTCATCTGGAAACCAAGGAAATTAGATTCGATCTTAATAATATAATGTTGGTTGCATGTATAGTAAAAACTCATCAATTAAGAGTTCACTGGCATCATTTTAAAGTACCTATTACACCCTGTGTGATTCTATTTCTGTGACATTCTTATAAAGGCAAAACCATAGGAACAGAAAACACATCAGTCATAGCCAGGGGCCAGGGGCCAGGGAGGTGGAGAGGCAACGGACCACAAAGGGCCATGAGGGAACTTTTGGGGGGGTATGGGAACTGTTCTGTATCTTGGTGGTGATGGTGTGGTGAATAAACACTTCTGTCAAAACCCCTGGATCTATGAACCTAGATAATGTATGAAAATTATACTTCAATAAACCAGGCTTTTGAGAATACCTATTGAGAAACAACTGAACAGTTTTAATACAGAAGATTGTAAAATGAAAAATAACTCAAAATTTTTAAGCGGATTAGAAGCAGCGCTTGCATACTAGCAGTGTGACTCGCTGACATGGCAATGCAAGGAACAGAGATTAGACTATTACTGATACATGCTAATGACAATGCTTCCTTGAAGAAGGAACTCTGCCAACAACCAGGGCTTAACATACTCTCCCCCTCAGTGCACATAACTGGAAGTTAAGATAATTTCAATTTAAAAAGCACTGCAATCAAGTTTAGCTTTTCCTCACTTGCATGAATTGGTGGGGTGTTTAGTCTAGGTCAGAAGTTGGCAAACTTTTGCTGGATGGGCTAGCTGGGTAATTTTGCAACTACCCACCACAAAAGCCAGAGAAAACAATAAAGGAACATCTATAGCTGTGTTCTAAGACTTTATTTATGGATGTTGAAATTTGAGTTTCACCTAATTTTCACGTTATCACAAAATCTTCTTTTGGTTCTTTGCAGCCATTTGAAAATGTAAAAACCATGCTTAGTTCCCAGGCCGGACAAAAGCAGGCAAGGACTATAGTTTATCAAGGCTATGGGTGCTAACTGTAAGGTCTTCTTTGACATGTGGGTCTCTCCTGTACTACGAACCCCTTTTTGCTAAGGCTGTCCACACCCAGTGCTACAGTTTTGAAGTCACAGAGCTGTGCCTCCCACACACAACTACCCAGACTGCCTTGGCTTAAATAGCAGAGAAGATAAAAAAAGGTGAGGAGCCCCTAGAAATATATAGACCATGAAAAAGAAATTCTACCTGTAATAAAAAGAAGCAAAAGAAAGAGAGTGGATCCACACCTTTCTACCTAAGGTTTTTCAGACTGCAGACTAAATCTGCCCAAGGAAAGCAGGGCTGGTTTGGCCCCCCAGGGGTAAGGGTTTAATGTCACCTGTTTGTGTAATGAATGGCTGATACTATTATTCTTTCAAACAGTGTTTCGACTGACTGTAACTTATGAACACGTATTTTTAGATATACAAGATGGTTTAGAGGGATGGCTGCGGTGGGGGGAGAAGGTTCTGTCTTAGTGAGGACAGGAACAGGGCACATTTATCTGAAACACATTTGTGTGATGGAAACATTTCCAGCTGCACAAATGCTGTAACATCTACACCCAAATTAGCTCAGGAGTCAACAGATCTCGTTTGGTTATTACATTTATTGCATCTATTATCTACAAATGAAATACAGCTGCGTTGTCAGTATCCCCACATCCAAGCATCTGCTTAATGAGCTTGCAAGGTAGGACAGATCAGGAGCACTTGCTGACAACAAATAAAGAGGAAACCCAATCCTCCCACCCTGGACAGACACTGCCCAGCTAAAATTCCTTTCCTTTATGGGCAGCAGTAGTCATATTTTAAGAGACTCTAATCGGGTATTTATCCTAAACACAAGCAGCAGTACATTCAGTTTATTTGCTAAATAGAAATTGGGTAAATCTGGCATCCACATCACAGTCACGGCTTTGCCCATACAGTCCAAGGTCACTTGGGTCGCCTTGGGGCATGGGAGGTTTGGGGGGAGGGAGAGGGGGGACCCAAGGCAGGGGACGAGAGCCACATTTCCAGCTGCGCAATGCCCAGTCTGACGTTTTGACAGAGCCTCTAATCTTTTTCACATTTCTCTCTACAGAACAGGATGGTGGAACCATATGCTCCCAGTTTCCCTGCAAGTTTTTTGGATTATGTTTTTTAAGAGAGATGAGGCTGGAGGCCTGGATCTAGGCAGAGTCAGAGCTAGGAATTGTCTCCATATTTCTACCAGTTGAAAGAATCTCCAAGGATCTCCCCCATTGCCAGTATATATTTTATAGGCACTGGGTACACACCTGTTTTTAATCGCACCTTCACATCAGAGGAGCCCTCGAGGAGTGGCCTGCAAGCACAGGCCTGGCTGAGAGCAAAAGGAACAGTTGCCTGCCCAGGGCTGTCTCCTCTGTTTGCTTTGTAAATGATTTCTGAGCCACGTGTGGGAGAAGGGCCTGCCCGGGCTCTCGCTGACATCATGCCTGTGGAACTCCAGTCTCGCCATAGGAATGCTATAGAGCCGGACATGTGTTTAAGCCACTGGTCAGCCGGGGTCTTCCTCACTGCAAATGGATTTGGGCTCATAAACTACGGGAGATTAGTTTTAAGCCCTCACGGTAGACCTTGCTGAGCGGACTCCAGGTGACATGAAAGGCAGAGGAGGAGCAGTGAGCCAAGCCCAGCCCCACACCCCGTTCCAGATGTCTGGACTCAGAACCCGGGGTGTGGAGATGGATGTCCAGGGCAGCTGGATTGCACTGATGTAGCCAGGGCAGGTTCCACCTCACGGCACCATGTGTAACACACCTCCCCCCAAAACGATTCACCAAAAAACAAAAGCTTTCATCTCAAGGTATACATGGGATTGTCATTAAGAAGCCAGGCCGTCTCCTCTGGTGGGATCTGAATGTCAAAGCACACACTGAGAAACTCCTTAGCCATCCAGTCCCTTAGCATCAGGGAAGAGGATTAAGATACCTTTTCCCAGGTTTAGAGAAACCTGGATTCCAATCTCACTTTCTAGGTCTGTGACTGAAAACAAGCCACTTTCATGATCTCTAAACCTGTGCACTGATGTTGCTTACTTACTGCAGACACTGCATAAATGTGGAATCTACCGGAAAAAGACAGTTGTCTATGAACCAGACATTGTAGCTGCAGTGCTCAGATTCCCGTATGCCAACCAGATCCCAGCCAAAGCTGGGCTTCCACGACCTCGCATGACAAGTGGGAGCTTGTGGGGTTATCCTTCCCATCTGCCCACCTTCCAACCTTTCCTGTTGCCAAACCCTGGACTTGACTCTCCCTGTTCCCCACAGCCAAACTCGGCTTCTTCGCTTTGGTTAGGCTCTATATTGGAAAGCCTCACATAAACCAATTTTGTAGCCACTGAGAATAGCTGAATAGAATGTCTGCAGTAAACCAAGGGAACACCTCAAGCTCAAAATCGAACAAAATCATAGCTTCAGCCTTCAACCCACAGTGGAAGGGGACATGAAGAGGCAGTCTAAAGGCCTTCCTGATCGCGTTCTGCAGGTCCTGCTAGGTCATCTTTTGGTTAAGTCAAGGACAAAACATAATCAGAAACTCAGTGTGAGAGTGGTCAAGACAGACACATTCATGCTACAAACCCCAGAACCAGGCCATCTCACCATAGCCAGGCCTCTCTCTCATAAACCTTCCAGAGTCAAGGGGGCTGCGTCGTCAAAGGCTGGTGGTATCAGAAGGGGCCAATGAGAGCTGCGGCCCTAACTTCCCAAATCCTGATGCTACAGCAGCAGTGACAGCTTCTGCCACCTTCTTTCTACCCTACTTTTTCAGACACTTCAGGGGTTGGATGCTTTAGGCCATTTTTCCTTCCCCATCCCCAATTCCGGTCTTTCCTTTCTCTTCCCTCCCCCCACCAAGGAAGATGAGGACCTGAGCTTGGGATGGATGCACCATGGACTGAGCGCCTGTGTCCCCCAGAATTCCTATGTTGAAACCTAACCCCCAGTGTGATGGTATTTACAGGTGGGGCCTTCGGGATGGGATTGGGTCATGAAGGTGGAGTCCTCATGAATGTGTTGTGTGCCCTTAGAAAAGAGACGCCAGCAAGGTCACTGCAAAAGGACAGTTCTATGAATCCAAAATTGCAGCTTCAGCAGACACTGAATCTGCCAGCACCTTCACCTTGGACTCCTCCTCCAGAAGTGTAAGAAATAAATTTCTGTTGTTTTTAAATCACCTAGTCTACAATATTTCTGTCACAGCAGCCTGAACAGACTAAGACAGGAGGCAAATGGCAAACTTCACGGTAACTGAGCCACTAGCATTAGAATCTGCCACCTCTGCCCAAGCTTCCCCCATGCTCTTCTCAGCAGGATTTCACTTTGTTTTTGCAAAGAAAGAAAAGAAAGAAGAAAGAAAAGAAAAAGAAAGAAAGAAATAAAGAAAGAAAGAAAGAAAGAAAGAAAGAAAGAAAGGAACGAAGGAAGGAAGGAAGGAAGGAAGGAAGGAAGGAAGGAAGGAAGGAAGGAAAGAAAGGAAAGAAAGGAAAGAAAGGAAAGAAAGGAAAGAAAGGAAAGAAAGGAAAGAAAGGAAAGAAAGGAAAGAAAGGAAAGAAAGGAAAGAAAGGAAAGAAAGGAAAGAAAGGAAAGAAAGAAAGAAAGAAAGAAAGAAAGAAAGAAAGAAAGAAAGAAAGAAAGAAAGAAAAGAAAAAAGAAAGAAAAGAAAGAAAAGAAAAAGAAAAGAAAGAAATGCTCCATGCCGGAGTCTTGGTGAACGTGCGGGGCCATGGCTCTGAGGGCAGTATGGAACTTGGTTTTCACGGACACCCATGCTAAAGTGTCAGTTACCGATTTCAAACACCCACATAGTTACATTCCTGCTCACAAAGGGTTTCACACACAAAACCCGCACTGTTTTCCTTCCTATTATCAGCATTTCATAGCTTGTAATCCCACTCAACTTAAAAAAAAAAGTTATTTTGCCTTCATTTGATCTGTCATCATGGGGTGGTTTCCCTGCTCTCTCCCACACCAAAGCACCCCCCCTCGTGTGCGAGCGCGTGCACGTGCGCACGCGCACACACACACTTTTCAATGTGGGCCTGCCCTTCAAAAGCCAAAACCAACAAGATCAAAAAGTTGTTGGTGGAGCAGATGTCAAGTGGTCCCCCTGGACTCCTACTTAACCCCTTCCAGAGATCTGACTGGCCCCTGACAAGGAACTGACTTGGTGAGGAAAGCAGAAGGCTTGATAAACAGGGCCCCACCTCTCCTTATAAATCTCCCCAAGGAAGGACAGTGCAATGAGGCTACACAGTTGCCATCTGCTCCCGGGGAAATGCCCACACAACTGCTTTTCAAAAGGAAACTTTAACTGTGAACATGCTTTGCTAATTGGGGTTGTTTATGACCCAATGTAATAAAATTTGATGTTGCAAACTGGAAGCATTTTCCTTGTGCTGCTTCTTTAGACTTTCCTCTCTTCCTATTCTAGAACTGTTACCTAAAACCAGGTGTGTGACATGTCTGAGTAGAAGTTAAGTAATCGGGGCCTTTTATCTATGTGACAGAGATATATGGGGGATTTCAAGACCTAATGATTACAAATGGGCAGGAAATTAGCATGAAGGAACTTTTCCTTATCTTACCTCTAAACACAGCATGCATCACTAATTTATCATATTAGACTAGGGCCATATTGGGATGACCTGCAACTCTTCCACAAGTAAAAAAAAAAAAAAAAAAAAAATCACCAACTATTTTTAAAGTCCTCACAGGCATCATCTCAAATTGCAGCTTTTTAAAAAAAAAAGATTTATTTATTTATTTTAGGGAGACAGGGAGAGAGAAAGCAAGCAGGAGGAACAGAGGTGAAGGAGAGAGAATCGCAAGCAAACTCCACGCCAGAATGGAACCCGTCCGCAGGGCTCTATCTCACAACCCCGAGCTGAAACCAAGAGTCAGATGCTTAAGCAACTGTACCACCCAGGTGCCCCTCAAACTGCAGCTCTTTCCAAAACTAAGGATTACCCAAATTGTAAAAATACATTAAGATGAAAAGATGAACATTTTCTGAAAGTGCTTGGCTGGTGCAAGTTTCCAAAATATTGACAGTAATCAGAATGATCAAGTTATTTTTCTGTAATCAGATAACTTTAACTTCAAATGAGTGGCCACTTAGTAAAGGAGGAACTATGTTTGCAAATCAAATATAGACTGTGACGTAGCATTGAATCAATTTCCAACTCGTTGAACCAAAGTTCTATGGTCATTAAATAGCCCTCAAAGATGTAAGCAACCTCCCTGCCTTAAAAAAAAAAAAAAAACTAGAGAAAGTCACCTTCCATGTGGCTTCAGATTCATGCTCTTTTTAATCAAAAGCATTTGACAGTCATTAATTACATGTTTGTCAGAAACTCTAGGCTGTTTCAAACAGTGTTCTTTGAACTGGAGTATCACGTTCAAGTGCACTGCCAGTCGACAGTGGGTTTTATTGCACTTTTACTTCACCTTTTCTCCAGTGTCAAGCGATTCAGGTTGCGTGGGAGCTGACAAGCATCAACAATGGAAAGTCTGTGGGGGATGACAGACAGTGGCATTTGTAACTTTCAAAGATGTGGGCCGCCGTATTTCAGGGGGTAGGCCCCAGTGATAGGTCTGCTTTCATTTACTTGGGCATGAATGCTTTGGTCCCAGGGCTCAGTTATGGACTTTGACATCTCCCAAGGTGCTCCAGAAAGCCATTTCGAGGCAAAAATGTGCCAAATGACAACTTAATCATAACCAGGAGATGCAGCATTATGTATGTGGCTGGCCACTCTGAGCACCCCATTCCAGAAACCCAGTCTGCCACCACTGTTGTTTGCAGGAGGCAGCAAATAAGCCCATAGGAGCAGGCCTAACAGGAAGGAGGCCACAAAGATGCAGTTTCCAAGTGCAACAGAAAGGTAAGAACTATGTGCATGTGAGGAGGACTACACGGGACCTAGAATCCTAGGTTCTGCCCTAACCAGGTGGTTTCAAGTTCTGTCAGTCTCTCTGTTCCCTTAGCTGGTCCTGTGGGAAACAGTAAGCATGGTCCCTGAAGATGCTACCAACAGCTCCCTGCATCTTCTATCCTCTGTGCCACTGCTCAAGCTCCTTCTTCCTCATGGAATACCCTCATCTTTCTTTTAAATTGAACCCATACTTCTAGGTCCCAGTTCTCTCCCAGAGCTCTCCCAAGAACTTTCTTAGTATCATCCAGACGTCATCTGAGTCTCTTTCTCCTCACAGATGCAGTTAAACATGACCTGGTCTCCAGTTCCCTAACTTGGGCTGGCATGAAGTTCTCCTCCTGATGATAGCCATGATTCCCATCACATCTATCTTCCCATTTCACTCTCCTGACCATGCCCTGCATCCAGTGTATGTCCATTCTGCCTCACTAGAGCCAGAACATACAACTCAGTCCAGTAAATGTATTTTTACTAAGCATTTAATCATCTTTGAGGGCATTACTGAAGATTTAGCACTTTTTAAGGAGGAACTACAATGACAAGCATGCAACCTTTCATTACCTCTTGGCTCCATTTCAAGCTATCTCTCCCTCCCTGTTCCTTCCCTCCCTACCTCGTCCCTTCCCTTCCTCCTTCCCTCCCTCTTCCTCTGTCCCACAACAACACACTTTTTGCTCTATCCTAAGTAGGGCAATTCATTCAGGACACTTATGATCCCATTTCCACCCACAATTATTTGTCAAGAAACTAGAAAAAGTAACATTCTTGAAAATGAAAACATGTACCCTGAACAAAATTCCTCTGAAAACCATTTTTACCAGATGTGTCGCCTTCAGAATTAATATCCCTTCTAAAACAATAATAGTGGGGGACTTTAACACCCCCCTCACTGAAATGGACAGATCATCTAAGCAAAAGATCAACAAGGAAATAAAGATTTTAAATGACACACTGGACCAAATGGACTTCACAGACATATTCAGAACATTCCATCTCAAAGCAACAGAATACACATTCTTCTCTAAGGCCCATGGAACATTCTCCAGAATAGATCACGTCCTAGGTCACAAATCAGGTCTCAAATGGTACCAAAAGATTGGGATCATTCCCTGCATATTTTCAAACCACAATGCTTTGAAACTAGAACTCAATCACAAGAGGAAGTCGGAAAGAACTCAAATACATGGAGGCTAAAGAGCATCCCACTAAAGAATGACTGGGTCAACCAGGAAATTAAAGAAGAATTTAAAAGATGCATGGAAACCAATGAAAATGAAAACACAACTGTTCAAAATCTTTGGGATGCAGCAAAGGCAGTCCTCAGAGGAAAGTATATAGCAATACAAGCCTTTTGCAAGAAACAAGAAAGGTCTCAAATACACAACCTAACTCTACACTTAAGGAGCTAGAGAAAAAACAGCAAATAAAGCTTAAACCCAGCAGGAGAAGAGAAATAATCAAGATCAGAGCAGAAATCGATGAAATCGAAACCAAAAGAACAGTAGAACAGATCAATGAAACTAGGAGCTGGTTCTTTGAAAGAATTAACAAGATTGATAAACCCCTGGCCAGACTGATCAAAAAGAAAAGAGAAATGACCCAAATCCACAAAATCATGAATGAAAGAGGAGAGATCACAACCAACACCAAAGACATACAATTATAAGAAGATATTATGAGCAATTCTATGCCAGCAAATTAGATAACCCGGAAGAAATGGATGCATTCCTAGAGATGTATCAACTACCAAAACTGAACCAGGAAGAAATAGAAAACCTGAACAGGCCTATAACCACTAAGGAAATTGAAGCAGTCATCAAAAATCTCCCAACAAACAAAAGCCCAGGGCCAGATGGCTTCCCAGGGGAATTCTACCACACATTTAAAGAAGAATTAATACCTATTCTCCTGAAACTCTTCCAAAAAATAGAAATGGAAGGAAAACTTCCAAACTCGTTTTATGAGGCCACCATTACCTTGATCCCAAAACCAGACAAAGACCCCATCAAAAAGGAGAATTACAGACCAATATCCTTGATGAACATGGATGCAAAAATTCTCATCAAAATACTAGCCAATAGAATCCAACAGCACATTAAAAGGATTATTCACCACGACCAAGTGGGATTTATCCCTGGGCTGCAAGGTTGGTTCAACATCCGCAAATCAATCAACGTGATACAATACATTAACAAAAGAAAGAACAAGAATCCTACAATCCTCTCAATAGATGCAGAAAAAGCATTTGACAAAGTACAGCATCCTTTCTTGATCAAAACTCTTCAGAGTATAGGGACAGAGGGTACATACACCTCATTATCATAAAAGCCATCTATGAAAAACCTACAGCCAATATCATTCTCAATGGGGAAAAGCTGAGAGCTTTTCCCCTAAGGTCAGAAACGCGGCACGGATGTCCACTATCACCACGGCTATTCAACATAGTATTAGAAGTCCTAGCCACAGCAATCAGACAACAAAAAGAAATCAAAGGCATCCAAATCGGCCAAGAGGAAGTCAAACTCTCACTCTTTGCAGACGATATGATACTTTATGTGGAAAACCCAAAAGACTCCACCCCAAAACTGCTAGAACTCATACAGGAATTCAGTAAAGTGGCAGGATATAAAATCAATGCACAGAAATCACTGGCATTCCTATACACCAACAACAAGACAGAAGAAAGAGAAATTAAGGCGTTGATCCACTTACAATTGCACCCAAAACCATAAGATACCTAGGAATAAATCTAACCAAAGAGGCAAAGGATCTGTACTCAGAAACCTACAAAATACTCATGAAAGAAATTGAGGAAGACACTAAGAAATGGAAAAACATTCCATGCTCATGGACTGGAAGAACAAACATTGTGAAGATGTCAGTGCTACCTAGAGCTATCTACACATTCAATGCAATCCCCATCAAAATACCATCCACTTTTTTCAAAGAAATGGAACAAATAATCCTAAAATTTGTATGGAACAAGAGGAGACCCCGAATAGCCAGAGGAATGTTGAAAAAGAAAAGCAAAGCTGGCGGCATCACAATTCTGGACTTCCAGCTCTATTACAAAGCTGTCATCAAGACAGTATGGTACTGGCACAAAAACAGACACATAGATCAATGGAACAGAATCAAGAGCCCATAAATGGACCTTCAACTCTATGGTCAACTCACCTTCGACAAAGCAGGAACGAACATCCAATGGAAAAAAGACAGTCTCTTCAACAAATGGTGTTGGGAAAATCTTCTGCCACATGCAGAAGAATGAAACTAGACCATTTCCCTACACCACACACAAAAATAGACTCCAAATGGTTGAAAGACCTAAACGTGAGACAGGAGTCCATCAAAATCCTAAAGGAGAACACAGGCAGCAACCTCTTCGACCTCAGCCGCAGCAACTTCTTCCTAGAAACATCGCCAAAGGCAAGGGAAGCAAGGGCAAAAATGAACTATTGGGACCTCATCAAGATAAAAAGCTTTTGCACAGCAAAAGAAACAGTCCACAAAACCAAAAGACAACCGACAGAATGGGAGAAGATATTTGCAAATGACATATCAGATAAAGGGCTAGTATCCAAAATCTATAAAGAACTTATCAAACTCCACACCCAAAGAACAAATAATCCAATCAAGAAATGGGCAGAAGACATGAACAGACATTTTTCCAAAGAAGACATCCAAATGGCCAACAGACACATGAAAAAGTGCTCCACATAGCTCGGCATCAGGGAAATCCAAATCAAAACCTCAATGAGATACCACCGCACACCAGTCAGAATGGCTAAAATTAACAAGTCAGGAAACGACAGATGTTGGCGAGGATGCGGAGAAGGGGAGCCCTCCTACACTGTTGGTGGGAATGCAAGCTGGTGCAACCCCTCTGGAAAACAGTATGGAGGTTCCTCAAACAGTTGAAAATGGAGCTACCATACGATCCAGCAATTGCACTACTGGGTATTTACCCCAAAGATACAAATGTAGGGACCGGAAGGGGTACATGCACCCCAATGTTTATAGCAGCAATGTCCACAATAGCCAAACTGTGGAAAGAGCCAAGATGTCCATCGACAGATGAATGGATAAGGAAGAAGTGGTTTATATATATAATGGAATATTATGCAGCCATCAATAGGAATGAGATCCTGCCACTTGCAATGACGTGGATGGAACTGGAGGGTGTTATGCTGAGTGAAATAAGTCAATCAGAGAAAGACACGTATCATATGACCACACTGATGTGAGGAATTCTTAATCTCAGTAAACAAACTGAGGGCTGCTGGAGTGGGGGTGGGGTGGGAGGGATGGGTGGCTGGGTGATAGACATTGGGGAGGGTATGTGCTATGGTGAGCGCTGTGCATTGTGCAAGACTGTTGAATCACAGATCTGTACCTTTGAAACAATGCAATATATGTTAAGAAAAAAAAAAAGAAGATAGCAGGAGAGGAAGAATGAAGGGGGGGAAATCAGAGGGGGAGATGAACCATGAGAGACGATGGACTCTGAAAAACAAACTGAGGGTTCTAGAGGGGAGGGGGGGGATGGGTTGGCCTGGTGATGGGTATTAAAGAGGGCACGTTCTGTGTGGAGCACTGGGTGTTATGCACAAACAATGACTCATGGAACACTACATCAAAAACTAATGATGTATGTATGGTGATTAACATAAGAATAAAAAAATTTAAAGAAAAAATATCCCTTCTAAATTACCACATTATATGTCTGTATGCCACTGATCCTTATATAATAACATAAAATCTATTTTTTATCTGAGCTTTTTAGGTTTTTGTCTTACTTTTCCATTATTTTGAGGGTTCTGGGAAGTACAAACCATGCATATTCATTTTTGTATTCCTTTAAAATACTTCACGCATTGTTTTGGCCCTATGTGATCCTCAAAAAATTTCTGAAACTGTACCAGAAAACGTGTAAAATGTGCATCATTCTTCCAAGTAACATCCAACTAGTTTGTGTTTTCTTGAAATGGCATTCTTAGAAAGCTCAAATACCACCTACCACCAATGTCATATATTTAGAATCCAAGAAGATAGAATAGACACAGATGTGCTTTGGAGAAACTAGCCAAGTCTGCTATTAAACACAGTAAAAGAGTTTTATTTCAAATAATTCATCTTCCAGATGAAATCCAAACCTGATTATTCTCTGTACTTTAGTATTCCCTCCACAAGCTTTTAAATTGGTCTTTTTTTCTTTACAATAAACACTATTACATTTTATGCCTAAAAATGCCAGTATCTGAAGTTTTTCTGGTTTCATTTCTGTTGTATGTTGTTTCTGTTCGTTCTTACTTATGATGACTTTCTCCTTAAAATGTTTAGTGAATCATGACAATAAGTTGCTTATTTTCCTGAATGGAATGAAAGTGGTTTCCTCTGGAAGAGATTTACCTTTGCTTCTGTCAGGAGCTTGGGGGTAAAAGGGCCTACTATCCTGATACCACTTTAAACTAAATTCTTAGGTTTTTGTCAGACCATGCAAGTAGTGTCAAGTCAGGCTGCAAATACAAGTGAGGGGCACTGTGGTTACAACTTTTCAGGAACTTGTATCTTTCTTCTTCCCCTGAGCAACTGAGGAATTTCCTTCCAGTTCTCAAGAGAGGGATGGGAAGTGGATTGGGAAAAAGGTTTATTTTTAGTCCATCCTTACATTGAAGGTCAACAAATCCCAAGCAGGATAATTAAAAAGGAAACCACATTTAGACAACTAAATACAGAACAACCACATACAGAACAACTAAGCCTAAAAGATCTTAAAAGCAATCAGAGAGAAAAGACTAACTGTATTCAAAGGGGTGGCTGTTAGGCTGAAAGTTACAATGGAAGCCAGACAAAAGTGTGCTGAAAGCAAAAAATTGCCAACTTCAAATTCCATACCTGACAAAATACCCATCAGGGATAAAAGTGAAATAAAGACACTTTCAGACAAACAAAAACTTAGAGAGTTTGCCACCAGCCTAAGTAAATTCTACAGGATATACTTCAGGGAGAAGAAAAGTGATTCCAGATGGCAGATAAGAGATACAGGAAAAATAAAGAGCAAAGAATGCAACAAATACATGGGTAAAATTAAACGAACATGAACCATGTTAAATATAACCATATAAATAAAAATGATAATATCTTTTGATAAAAATAAAATATACAACCATAGTATATAATTCAGGGATAGGGTAAATGGAGTTCATGTATTCTAAAAGCCTTATTTGAAAAGAAGATACAGACTGATTTACCTTAGTAAATGAGATATGCACGTACTAATTGCACAACTAATCACTAAAAGAGTAGAAAAAGAATCCAGTAAAAGAAAAAAGGGACAATGAAAATATGAACTCAAAAAAAGTCAATAAATTGGGGCACCTGGGTGGCTCAGTCAGTTAAGTGTCTGCCTTCAGCTCGGGTCATGACGTCAGGGTCCTGGGATAGAGCCCCAGGCATTGGGTTCCCTGCAAGGGGGGGAGTCTACTTCTCCCTCTCCCTCTGTTCCTCCCCCCACAACCTCCCCCTTCCCCCGCTGATACTCTCTCCCTCCCTCCCTCCCTCTCTCTCTCAAATAAAATCTTTTAAAAAAAAGTCAACAAATAAAATTTAAAAACCAAAGATCAGACTAATAGATTAAATAAAGTCTACAAAATATGATATAAATTCAAATACATCAATAATTAAATAAATGTAAATGAACTGTGATTCAACTGAAAAATAGATATGCAGATTAGATTTTTAAAACTACAAGATAACAAAGGAATTTTCCTTTTTTTTTCTTTTTCTTTTTTTTTTTAAGTAGGCTCCATGCCCAATGTGGGGCTTGAACTCACAGCCCTGAGAGCAAGTCAGATGCTCTGCCAAATGAGCCAGGCAGGCACCCCAACAAAGAAATGTTCTCACCCATTATAGTATCAAAAGAAAGGAGAACTAAAATTGATCTATGATTACACTTTTCAGAGAAACCACACTCACATTTTTGCTTATCCTTTTAGCTTTTGTCACAAAGACAAACATATATCTTTCTATAAAAATTGTAATATATGTTTTAACTTTTTTCTCTTAAAAGCATCATGAATATATTTTCTATAGTTAAAACTTTCTCAAAGTTTTACACTGAGATTAAAATAATACATGTAAAAAATACAGAGGGCCTGTACATTTATTGTCATGTGCATAATATTTCACTGGATAGTTATTTTAAGCAGTCTATCACTGGATATTTTGGTTGTTTCCAATGTTTCATTAAGATAAATACATATATATTAATGTTTTATATAAGTATACACACACACACATCCTCAAGGAACATTTTTAGAGGCAAACATTGACACATATACTTTCATATGTCTATCTTTGGGCTACATTTCCCAGTATGCACATCAGATGCTTATAGCAAAATCACCCTCCAAAAGGTCTACAAAAATTTAGTCTTCGACAAGAAATGTGTCTATTTCCCCTTGTCCAAAGGGAGTGATTATTTCCCTTACCTTATTCAGAAATTAAAGAGACAAATCCGGAAAATTTTCTAGATCACTGGATTTATTTCACCCCTCTAGTATGTCTAAACCTTTACAAGTCAAAAGCAATACGCACAATAAAACTGTCAAAAAAGCAGCAAAACCCCTTTCTCCTTCAAAAAAACTTTTAAAAGATGATCCCCAACTCTTTCCTGCTTCATCTTCTGATATTACCTCAAATTGAACATATTTTGAATTTTAAAAATCAAGAGGAGTTTACCTTTATTGGTGTGTCAGAGTCCTGTCTAAAGCAAAGCCAAGAAGACAAATTTCAAAACCAATAGTTTACATCTCATAATTCCATGGACAAAACTCCAACTGGCATAAGCCCTTTGTCCTGATGGTTACCTTTCCTTTCTTTCTATTCATCACTCTATCCTTTGAGAAAATCTGTCAGGAACACGTTTTTAAGTTACAGCAGAAATTTAAGTCCTTGCTCTACCATTTTCTAGTTGGGAAAGGCTGAATAACTTAACCTCTCCACCCCAGTTTGTTCTATACAATATATGTTCCATACAACATACTGCTTATAAGAAGACTCTAGAGCCAAAGGTATGGATTCATGATCAAAGGTCTACCACCTATCAGCAGTGTGTCTTTGTGCAAGATTAATTATTCTAAAGCTTCATCTGTAAAATGAGTTTATTATTGGATTTATTTGAAATAAATTTCTTAATGCAGTACTTGGCTCACAATCAAGCACCTAGTAAATGCTATACAATTGATCTTCATTATTGTGGATTTTGTATTTGCAAATTCCCTCAAGTCAATAAAAATTTTTTTAACTTCAGAATCAATATTCATGGTGCCACATAGTCATTCACACACATGTGCAGACCAGCAAAAAATTTGAATCAAAGCATCTATTCTCAGCTGAGGTCATACTCAGCCTTCTTGTTTCAGCTCTTACACTGTAGCTAAGAGTCCTTTCCACAGTCTATTTTGTACCATGTTTTTCACTTTATGCTTTTTGTTGGTGATTTCACTGTTCAAACCTCCCCCCCCCCCGCTGCAAGCACAGCGCTGAAGTGCTGTTTAGTGTTCCTAATAAGCACAAGAAGGTTTTGATATACATTATGGAGAAAATACATGTGTTACTGAAAACTATAAAATATTAAAGACTACACAAACAAATGTTAAGATATTCCATGCTCATGGACTGGAAGAATATCGTTAAAGTGTCTATACTACCAAAGCCATCTATAGATTCAATGCCATCGCCACTGAAATTTCAATGGTGTTTTTCACAGAAATAGAACAAACCCAAAATTTATATAGAACCACAGAACACCCCTAAAAGCCAAAGCAATGTTGAGAAAGAAGAACAAAGCAAGAGGCATCACACTCCCTGATTTCAAACTATATTACAAAACTACAGTAATCAAAAGAGTATGGTATTGGCATAAGAACAAACACATCAAGAGGTGCCTGGGTGGCTCAGTTGGTTAAATGTCCGACTCTCGATTTCAGCTCAGGTCATGATCTTGGGGTCACGGGATCAAGCCCCGTGTCGGGCTCTGCACTCAGTAGGTAGTCTGCCTGAGATTCTCTCTCTCCCCCTCCCTCTACCTCTGCCCCTCCCCTCCCCATGTGTGTGCACTCACTCTTTCTCTCTCTCAAACAAATCCTTTTTTAAAAAAAAATGAACAGACACATTGATCAATAGAACAATATAGAAAGCCCAAAAGTAAACCCACACATATATGGTCAATTTATGACAAAGGAGGCAAAAATTTACAATGTGGAGAAGACCATCTATTCAGTAAATTGTGTTGGGAAAACTAGACAACCACCTATAAACAAATAAAACTGGATTCTGACACCATACATCAAAAGTAACTCAAAATGGATTAAAGATTTGAATTTAAGACCTGAAATCATAAAATTGCTACAGGAAAACATAAGCAATAAGCTCCCTGAGATCAACTTTGGTGATGATTTTTTAGATCTGACACAAGAAGTGAAAATAATCAAGTGGGACTACATCAAATTAAAAAGCTTGTACACAGCAAAGGAAACCATCAACAAAATGAATAGGCAACCTACTGAATGAGGTAAAATATCTGAAAATCATTTATCTGATAAAGGGTCAATGTCCCAAAGATATAAAAGCACTTACAGAACTCAACAGCAAAAAAAAAAAAAAAAAAAAATCTGATTAAAAAATGGGCAGAAGATCTGAATAGACATCTTTCCAAACAAAGGCATACAGATGACTAACAGGTACATGAAAAAGTACTCAACATCCCTAATCAGCTGGGAAATGCAAACCAAAACCATAGTGAGATACTACGTCATACCTGTTAAAATGGCTATTACCAAAAAGACAAGAAATAATAAGCATTAGAAAGAATATAAAGGGAACCCTCCTGCACTGTTGTTGGGAACGTAAATTAGTACAGCCACTAAAGAAACCAGTATGGAAGTTCTTCAAGAAAGTAAAAATAGTACCATCATATGATCCAGCAACTCCACTTCTGGGATTTATCTGAAGAAAATGAAAACACTAACTCAAAAAATATATGCACCCCCATTTTCACTGCAGCATTATTTATAACAGTCCAGATATTTAAACAACCTAAGTGTCCATCTATGGATGAATGGATAAAGAAAAGTGTGGTATATATATACAATGAAATATTACTCAGCCATAAAAAATAATGAAATCTTGCCATCTGGAACAACATGGATGGACCTTGAAGGCATTATGCTAAGTGAAATAAGTCAGACACAGAAAGACAAATATCTTATGATCTTACTTATATATGGAATCTAAAAGAAATTTTTTTAAGTAAGTTTTTAAAAATCTCATTGATACATCTTGATGATTGCCCAAGGCAGGGTAGGGATTGGGCAAAAGGGATCCAGTGGGTCAAAAGATATGAGTTTCCAGTTTTCCTGTTATAAAATAAATAAGCCATGGGAATGTAACGTAGAGTAGATGACAAAAGTAATAATACAGTATTGCATATTTGAAAGCTTCCTGGCAAGCAACTTGAAGATGGACGTATTATGACTACCACATTTAAAAGGAGTCCATCCTTCATCTTGTGTTGAGATTTCACAGTGATGCGAAGAAAAGAACTCTTATTCTACTCCCAAAGAAATTAAGTGTATGAGAAAAAGGGTAAGCTGGGGTCCCGAAATACTAATACTATAAAATAGAGGACAATGGCAAAATCAGTTGCCTTTGTCATACTTACATACCCTTCAGATCAATGGGGTGCTCGAGGTTTATGGTCAGCCACTTTGACAGACATCACTGTGGCCAATGTCCGATTTATTGCTTCAGCAAACCAGGGAATAAGTCATTGTTTATGTGTTAATGAAATACATGAACTTAAGAAAAAGTTGGTTTTTACCCTTATCAACACTCTCCTCTGCCTAAATGATAAAACCCAGACTTGATGGTTTAAGCTGACCACACCATGGTTGCAGCCCACCCATACCAAAACGTCCTTACAGGAACCCTGATACACTCACGTGACCTCATCACTGGGCCCCCAGGCACACGTTCTCATGGCCTCGGCCTCCGCTTGGTCATCGCCGTCCCTCCCCCAGGACACACAATTACATTTCCTCTTCGCCCTGCTTCAGTTCTTCCCATCTATCATCATCAAGTTTGAGTCCCCATTTCCTCCATAAAATACCTTTCCCAATTACACCAACGCACTTACTGTCAGTAGCCAGGCAGGGGGAGACTGAGGGAAAAACCAAGAGGGGATCTCTAGATCTATGAAAGGAGCAAGACAGCAAAAAAAAAAAAAAAAAAAAAAAAGGAGAAAATTTGCCCAATGAAAATTTTCTGGTATATCTATGTCTTGCTCCCCAACTTGGCTGTTCCTTTTTTCATTTTTTTCCAATGAACTGCTCCCTAACTTTGTGTCTTGCAACTGCTTACTCTGGTCGTGAATATCTATTTTTGTTTTCTGAGTACTCAACCACTGCCCCCACTCTCTCAATTTCTGCTCTGTGGTATACCTACTAGGCTACAGCCTGACTTTTCCAGTCTAATATTAACAGTTCACATACAACCAGAAATTTGGCCCATATGGTATCATCATATATTACAGAAAAATCCACAAGCTTAAGCCCTGTCTTACCAAGTAGATTATAAATTCTTTTAAGGTAGTAATTTATGTCCCCACAGTTTATAGTGTAATGATAATGATGACATTAATAGAATATAGGACATATGAGTTCTTACTGTGTCGCTGAAACCATGCTAAGAGTTGTATAAGCATTACCCATTTAATTCCCACAGCAAACACTCACAATATTATTGTATCTTTGTTTTCTATATGAGGTAAGAAAACTGAACCCTAAGAGTAAACAATGCCAATACATTTAAACATTTAAATCTAGTCATAAATTAGTTAAATCTAGTTAATAAACATTTGCAGTGAAGAAATAAATAATATCAATTTTTCTTTCAGGTTCTCAAAGACAACAGATGCAACCTTGTAACCTTTGTAGCTCCTTCTTGATAATTTCCTAAAATTACCAGAGTGCCAAAAGGAGAGGGATTAATCTCACACAGGAATTTCAAATTTTCTGAAACAGTAAACTTTACAAAAATGTGCTAAACCCCAAAATATAAGAAAAAATGTCCCTAGTCACATAGGGATCCTTATAAATTACATATATGTTTAAGATTCCATTACTATAATAAGAGCTTTTTCTTGCGATTGAAATGAAGAAAAGTCTGTGCCACAAAGTAGTGCAGTATTTGGTATTAACAGTAATTTTAAAGAGATGTTCTCCACATTCCTCAGAGAGTTTAAAGAGAGTTGTTACAGACAGAATTGGGTCTCCCCCATAAATTCCTAACTTGAAGCCCCAAGCCCCATTGTGACTATACTGGAGATAGGGCCTTTAGGGAGCAAGTTAAGGTTAGATGAGGTCATAAGGGTGGGGCCCCAAATCAATAGGACTAGTGTCCTCATTAGAAGAGGAAAAGGTATTGAATGCACATAGGCACCCACAGAGGAAAGGCCATGTGGAGTATAGCAAGCTAGGAAGACAGACTTCACAAGAAACCAACCCAGCTGGCAACTTGATCTGGGAATTCCAGCCTCCAGACCAGAGAAAAAAAGAATTTCTGTTGTTTAAGCCAAAGAGAGAGAAGAAAGAGAGAGAGAGACAGGAAGGGGAAAAAAAGGGAAGGGAAGGAAGGCAGAAAGAAAAGATGTAGATAGCAAGTTTATGAGAAAATACATTCTCTTTTTCTAGGTAATAGTCTGATTGTTGACCAAAAAATAGTTAGATTCTAGACCTGTACTTCAGCACACATAAATATTGCACGAGCTAGTCATAGCCTTATGATACCAGAGAGAAACACTGTAAAGTATGCAACACTTACCAGGTTGCTTTTCTGGCAAAGAGAGCCAAAACAGCTACTTGATAAGGAAGAGCTAGCTTTCAGAAAAGCAAATGCAACTCGGTTTGTGAAGCTAGGGAACTCCTTCCCCAGAGAAAAATGGACTGCCTACCTACCTACAATACTCTTATGTCCTCGGCAAATTATGCTTTTCTTATATTTGGACAATTTCCTTTTGGTCCAGCATGAAGCTTGGGAAAACTGAGGGGCAGGAGACACCCCTATAGCTGACCATCCCAGTAGAATCAGCAGTAGTGACCATCACAGCCTCACAGTGACACTGGCTTGGCACTTGACGGTGATTATACAGCATTCATTACTGCTGCCAAAGGGACTATTGTTACCATACAATTTCACTTAAGATGAAGATTTCTTCCAGGTACTTCTAAAGACAATACCAGTAAATCCTGGAAAATATCACTTTCAAGCTTTTGTAATAGAAAGACCAACAAAAAAGTTTCAGAATCAAAGGTGAATATCAATCCCAGAGTACACACAGTCCTGGCCCACCACATTGCCCCCCCCCCAGGGAACTCCCTTCCAGAATATAACAGGCATGTCCTCTGTACTCAGGTGACTGCTGGGAACAATGAGTCTGATGTGACCCAGGATGTAACCGTAATTCTCTTCACACTCAGGAGGATGAGGGAAAAATGAGTAAAACCCGAAGAAAGTCATAACAAGAAAAAACCTAAAGATTTTGCCATCTATGTTCTAAGTAAAAACTCACGAAGTCCATTTACTAATAGGTAAATTCAAAATCCAATTTCAGATTGGGCATAGGCAATGTAAAGTGGACCACTGAGCTCAGTACTTATGGATAAGTGAGCTATATTCTACTCTCTCCTCTCCTGAACAGACCTGTTTAAGTCAATCAAATGGGCCCCAGCACAATAAACCAACATTTCAATCTTCTTCCCAATGTGTGAAACCACTGATTCGATCACCCAGAAGTTAATTAGATTTGGTCGTAAAATTACCCAAAGGGACCCAATGACTATGTCACCACTTGCCTTTTACTACAGCCCACATTTCTGTACTACAAACTAATGACAATATCTACTTCTTCAGGACAGCAATAAGCTAATCAGTAATGGTGGAGGTATGTAACAAGCATTTCTTATCTGCAGTAAGTGTCTCAAAAAAAATTATATAAATTGTAGGGTTGGCATAAGTGGATTAAATTCCCACCAGATCCAGACACTGAGTTTGGGTACAGGTTACTTCAGATTGCAATTTATCTTATCTCAACAAACTTCTCCAGTTAGTGTGTTGTGAATAGAGTGACCATGTCTTTCCAGTTTTCCTGAGACTTCCTTGGTTTTAGCACTGCAAGTCACATATGCTGGGTCTCCAGTTAGGGGACCAAGCTGACCCAGTTTATCTGAGACTGTAGCAGTTTTAAAACTCCAATTCCTACTCCTCAGAAATCCCCTCAGTCCTATGAAAACCAAGATGGCTGGTAAACCTAACTGCAAAACACAAAAAAATAAATATATGTTATAGTCCTTCATTTCATTGTGTCGAAACATCTGCCCTTTCAGTACTTAAAAGAGCATATATGACTAACGATAGGACTAGGCAAACACAGAATACACAAGAAACGCTTACAGTCTTTTGTGTGTGTGTAATCCTCACAATAAACTTGTAAAGAAGATACACAATGTAATGTCCCTGTTTTGTAGACGAGACGACTCAGGGGCAGAGAAGTAACTTTTTCAAGGTCAGCTTATTAATTAGAAAATAAGCTAGAGCAAGTAATACAGTGAGTGACTCAAAGATGAGACAAATCCATTTTCTCCCATTTAACAGGACAGAGACAGGTGGGCAGGGATACATGAATGCCTCTGCAGCACATGATCATTCAGGGACCCCTGTGCCTCCTATGTTGCTCCACCATTCTCCACATGGCAGCCCCCATCTGTGTGGTAGGAGTTGGTTCCTCACCGCCACATCAGTGTTTCAGCTCATAAGAATACCTGTACTCACAGGTAAGGGGTGAAGGCCTGGTGACTGCCTTTAAGGAGGTGATACTGGTACTTCACATGTCACCTCCACTCACATTCTAAATGGTGAGAACTTCGTGCCTGAAAGGTCTGGGAAATACAGTCCAATGGTGAAGAACGATGTGCCTAATTCTTCTACATACAAAAGAAAGAAGGGGAAATAAAGACTGGGGGACAATTAATGATCTCCAGTGATTAAATCGCTGGTGTTTGGGATTGCTGGGATGGCGACCCAATTCTGTCAGACTCTGAAGATCACCACACTTCTCCCCCTGTGCCTTGCTACCACTACAACTATTTTTGGTTGTTGTTTTGCCAGGAAATATGTCATCCAAGAAAAGTGCTTCTCAGAGCTTACCTTAAGGAAAACAAGATATTCTAAGCACCTGGAGACCACCTTTCCTCCCAAATTATCCTGAAACAAGCTTAAACAAACTATACCCTTTCACTTAAAATCTGACAGGGCTCTGAGTCTTGGGTGTGAAGTGAAACCCAAGGCCTGTCAACTTTCAAGTGTGATGTTTACACAAAGATGTGAACAGCAGAGAACACTGAGGGCCTGCTGGAGAAACAGCAAAACGTGGTAGATACTTTCTCTAGCCAAGTCCCCCAGGAACGAGGAGTTAGGCATGCCGGTGGGTATCCCCATGAAACAAGGCTGGCCAGTACCACCAAAAAGGGAACAGTTTAGGACTCGGCTCTCAGAGGTTATGTGACCTGGAAAGAATATTCCTGATTAGAAAATGTGTTAGGTACTTTCTTTCCTTTTCAATTGCTTTTGAAGGTAACATGAGCCTGAAGACGGAAGTTCACTCTGAGTTTATCCTAGCTTCTGTTGCTCAGAGAAACCTAATTTATGCAAGACAAAGCTATCTGTTGCCACTGTTATTCTCATCCCACTTGCTTTTCTCATTATTCATAGCAGCTTCCAGCTCCTTCCCTGCACTCTGGACTCATCACTGAACCGCTTAGAACTCCAGCCTCTAACACTCCAGCTTTGTAAGGTTGCTGTAAAGAAGCAAGGACTCAATAAGGATGGGCCTGCAAAACAGTCACTCCTTTAAAAGTACAAAGAAAATCAGAGGTTTGTTGCTGAAAAAGGTAACAGGAAAGAGTGTCACCAGGTGAAATTTTTTTCCATTTGAAAGTAATATTGGTTTCTAGAGCCCCATGGAATAAATGTGTATTCTTTAGAATACAAACACACAAATGCACACACAGCACACACCAAGCCAATGACAGTCACACCACAGGATGGTAAAGGGGGAGCAACAGCACAGAGGCAACCTGTAAGACCAAAGAAGTGCTCACCCATCCTGGGTCAACCACCTCAACTGGAACTGTTATTTCACATATCCTACTTTTGTTTACTTGTTTTTGATAACAAGAGGAAATGAGAAGTCTCTGAGCCATTCATTTAACATTACTATTAGTAACAAACATTTCCAATAAATGGAATTCCCTTTATCACGACTCATGCCAGTCTGGATGTATTTACGGTTTCTGTAGATGTCACAGATATGCACAATCACTTCTTCATCATTCAAAGCCACATTCAGATTTTTCACACTTGATCCTAAGACCAATGAGCTATCTTCTGATTAGTCTATTAGATTAAATTCCTCTACCCCTATCATGCTTTAAAGTTGGAGGCTTTTGAAGTCATGAAAAAAGAAAAAGAAATGTTTTCTCATCCCTTAAACAAATGTCTAGAGACCCTGTGCCTATATTTTGGGGTTGGAGCAATTTGTTTTGCTCCAGTAAAGGCATTTAAGAGTATAAAAATGGAGCAGCAGAGCAGGAAAATGGCAACAAAGTATGAGGACCCTAAGCTCATCTCATCACAAACACAACCAGAGAACTATCAACTATCCTAAATACTCCAGAAATTGACCTGAAGACTGAGAGAACAAGCTCCACAATAAAAGGAGAGAAGAGGCCACATCAAAGAAGGCAGAAAGTGCAGAGACATGGTTTAGGGGGGAAAGGAGTCATGGCTGCTGTGGAAGGGAGGGAGCCGTGGTCATGGAGAGGGGTGAGAGAGAAAGAGGGAACACCCAAGGAAAAGGTTTCCCCAAAGCCACTGGCTTGGAAAAGGAGAGGAGCTGAAATTCTTGAGTTCTTGTAACCAGCAGGACTCCAGGCCTGTACTTTCAAAGGTCAGCAGGGCTTGACTGGGATAGTACCCGGAAAGCACTATGCTGCTCCTGGAGAGAAAGTAGGCAAACAACCCTGAAGGCAAACAGTGTGGAAACAGCCATCTGAAGAGTGCCTGGGCACACACGTAGGACATTATTCACTCTTCTCAGACCACATCCCTGAGAGGCTGTTCATGGACATACTTCTCCAGGAACAAAGGAGCTGACCAGCACCATTTCCCTCCTCCACCCTTGAGCATAAACACAGGGCCAATGCAGAAAGCAGCACAGTGCTGACAATGACTGCCTAACTTGCTTACACAACTCCCCACCCCCACGCACTCCAGAACTGCTCTTCTCAATCACGCTTAACTCAGTCAGCCCAGGGGGCCCCTCCCCCAGAAGACCAGTACAGACCCCTGCTCATGCCACATCTCCCAACCAGAGAGTTCTTCAGGGCCTCAGTTACAGTAGAGGTGGCATCAGGCCTCATTTCAGAAACAGACACGAGCACATGTAGTTAAAACTCACCACATTCAAAAAAAAAAAAATTAAAAAATTAAAAAATAAAACTCACCACATTCAAGCCAGGGACTAAACACTGCCCACAGCAAACAAGGAGAGCCACTGCAGACAACTGGCCTGAAGGACAGAGCAGCCAGAACACACAGCACAGGGCATGCAGCACATACCAGAGACACTCCCTGAAGGGCCAGTCCCTGGGCACTACCTGACCTCTTCTTCATAAGACCATTACATTTGGAAGAGGAGACATACTGGCTTTTCTAACACAGAGAAGGCAAACTTAGACAAAATGTCAAGACAGAAAAATCTATGCCAAATGAAAGAAGATAAAGCCATAGCCAGATATCTAAGCAGAAAAGGTATAAGTAATATACCTGATGCAGAATTTAAAGCAATGATCATAAGAATACTCACGGGGCTTGAGAAAAGAAGACATTGGTGAGACCCTTACCACAGAGGTAAGATTTTTAAAAAATGACCTATCACTGATGAAGAGTATAATAAATGATATTAGAAACATGCTTCATGCAATGAACAGAAGGCTGGAAGCAGCAGAATGAATTAATGACCTAGAAGACAAAGTAATGGAAAGCAATGAAGCTGAACAAAAGAGAAAAGAATTATGCAAAATGAAAAGAGACTTAGGGGAGGGGCAGAGCCAGATGGCGGAGGAGTAGGAGACCTGGATTTGGTCTGGTCTCAGGAATTCAGCGGGATAGGGATCAAACCATTCTCAACAACTACGAACTCAACAGGAGATCAAAGAAAATACCAACAACTCTCTGAACAGAAAAGCGACCACTTTCTGGAAGGTAGGACGTGCGGAGAAGTGAATCTGAGGTGATATTTGGGAGGTTAGAGGGCAGGGGAGGGGGCCTCCATCGGCCGCTTCTGGCAAGTGCTAGAGCTGCGGAGCACAAAATCAGAGCTTTTGGAACTCGGCTCCGCTGAGGGACGTCGCTCCAGTCGCTAACCGGGGGGTGGAAACCTCGCAGGACAGTGAGGTCTCAGGACCCTCGGGGTCACAGAAAGACTGGGGGTGCCTGAGTGCGGCAGAGCTCCCAGGTATCGGAGCGGGGAAGCTGGCTGCAGAGACGGAGCCAAGGGGCGGGCTCTCAGCTCCGGGTTACCATAAACCATGATCCAGGGCACACTCGGGCCACTGCTCCTCCAGCAGGGACCCAACAAGCGGCAGAGCCGGGGAGACTCCTCTTCCTCCCCCGGGAGGAGCGGCGCGGGAGCGCACCGCAGGGATCTGCTGGGTTTGGAGACTCCACATGGGGTCGGGTGCCAGACATAGAAACGCTCGGTCACAGGCCGGGTGAGCACGGAGTGCGGCCGGAGACCGGGGACACGGGAGTGACTGACTGCTTTTCTCTGAGGGCACACTGAGGAGCGGGACCCCAAGTTCTCGGCTTCTCTGGAGCGGAGATTGGGAGCTTGCCATATTCACTCTCGCCCTCCAAAGCTCTGGAAAGCTTGCAGGGAACAAAAGTTCCCGAGAGCCAATCCGAGCAGATTACTTAGCCCAGACCAGGCAAGGAGGGGGCAATTCTGCCTCCAGCAAAGACATTTGGGAACCATGGCAACAGGTCCCTTCCCCCAGAAGATCAGCACGAACAGCCAGCAAGCCAAGACCAAGATTACCAATCAATGGGAACGGCAGAACTCCAGAGCTAGGGGAATACGGCACATAAAAGCCATGGCTTTTTTACCATAATTCTTTAGTCTTTCAAAGTTAATTTTTTTTAATTAATTTTTCTTTTTCCCTCTTTCAACCAACACCTTATCAATTACTTTTTTAAAAACATTTTTATTTTTCATTTTTAGAGTCATATTCTATCCCTTCAGAGTAGTTACCCTTATTTTTGGCATATGTATAAAAGTTGTTCTCTCTTTAAAATATTGAGATACAGTTTCTCCTAACAAATCAAAATATACCCTAAATCTCTAGTGTATGGCTTTGTTCTAGTAGTCTGCCTGATCACATTCTCTCCCATTTTTTTATCCCCTTTCTTTTTTCAAACACCTTCTTATCAATTCCTTTTATAAAATTTTTTATAATTTTCATCTTTACATTCATATTCCATCCCTCCATCGTATCAACCCTTATTTTTGTACATATATGTTTTTCTTCCTTTAAAATTTTGGGAGGCACTTTCTTCTAACAGACCAAAATACACCCAAAATCTAGTGTGTGGCACTGATCTATGCACCAGCCTGATCATATTTGATCATATTCTGTTTTTTTTGTTTTGTTTTGTTTTTGTTTTTATCTTTTCCTTTTTTTTTTTTTTTCTTTTTCTTTTTTCTTTCTTTCCCTTTCTCTTCCCCCGGTTTCAGGTCTTTTCTGATTACTTTAGAGTATATTTTCTGGGGACACTGTTACCCTCTTAGCATTTGGTTCTCTCATTCATCTATTCTCCTCTGGACAAAATGACAAGACAGAAAAAAATCACCTCAACAAAAAGAACGAGAGGTAGTACCGACTGCCAGAGACCTACTCAATACGGACATTAGTACGATGTTGGACCTAGAGTTCAGAATCATGATTTTAAAGATACTAGCTGGGCTTGAAAAAAGCATGGAAGTTACTAGAGAAACCCCTTCTGGAGAAATAAAAGAACTAAAACCTAACCAAGTCAAAATCAAAAAGGCTATTAATGAGATGCAATCAAAAATGGGGACGCTATTATTCAATCCTGGGAGAGGATTCCTAGCATTTTGTGGGGGGTGGGTGATAGACATTGGGGAGGCTATGTGCTACGGTGAGCGCTGTGAATTGTGCAAGACTGTTGAATCACATATCCGCACTTCTGAAACAAAAAATGCAACATATGCTAAGAAAAAAGAAAAAGAAGAAGATAGCAGGAGGGGAAGAATGAAGGGGAGTAAGTCAGAGGGGGAGACGAACCATGAGAGACGATGGACTCTGAAAAACAAACCGAGGGTTCTAGAGGGGAGGAGGGTAGGGGGATGGGTTAGCCTGGTGATGGGTATTAAAGAGGGCACATTCTGCATGGAGCACTGGGTGTTATGCACAAACAACGAATCATGGAACACTACATCAAAAACTAATGATGTAATATATGTTGATTAACATAACAATAAAAAAATTTTTAAAAAATGGGGACGCTAACTGCTAGGATAAATGAGGCAGAAGAGAGAATCAGCGATATAGAAGACCAAATGATGGAAAATAAAGAAGCTGAGAAAAAGAGAGATAAACAACTACTGGATCACGAGGGCAGAATTCGAGAGATAAGCGATACCATAAGACGAAACAACATTAGAATAATTGGGATCCCAGAAGAAGAAGAAAAAGAGAGGGGCAAAAGGTATATTGGAGCAAATTATAGCAGAGAACTTCCCTAATGTGAGGAAGGAAACAGGCATCAAAATCCAGGAGGCACAGAGAACCCCTCTCAAAATCAATACAAATAGGTCAACACCCTGACATCTAATAGTAAAACTTACGAATCTCAGAGACAAAGAGAAAATCCTGAAAGCAGCTCGGGAGAAGACATATGTAACCTACAATGGTAGAAACATTAGATTGGCAACAGACCTATCCACAGAGACCTGGCAGGGCAGAAAGGACTGGCATGATATCTTCAGAGCACTAAACGAGAAAAATATGCAGCCAAAAATACTACATCCAGTTAAGCTGTCATTGAAAATAGAAGGAGAGATAAAAAGATTCCAGGACAAACAAAAACTAAAGGAACTGGCAAACACGAAACTAGCCCTACAAGAAATATTGAAAGGGGTCCTCTAAGCAAAGAGAGAGCCTAAAAGCAACATAGCCCAGAAAGGAACACAGACAATATAGAGTAAGTCACCTTACAGGCAATACAATGGCACTAAATTCATACCTTTCAATAGTTACCCTGAATGTAAATGGGCTCAATGCCCCAATCAAAAGACACAGGCTATCAGATTGGATTATAAAACAAGACCCATCGATATGCTGTCTGCAAGAGACTCATTTTACACCCAAAGACACCCCCAGATTGAAAGTGAGGGGGTGGAAAACCATTTACCATGCTAATGGACACCAAAAGAAAGCTGGGGTGGCAATCCTTATATCAGACAAACTAGATTTTAAAACAAAGACTGTAATAAGAGATGAGGAAGGACACTATATCCTCCTTTAAGGGTCTATCCAAGAGGAAGATGTAACAATTGTAAATATCCATGCCCCGAACATGGGAGCAGCCATTCATATAAGGCAATTCATAACAAAAGCAAAGAAACACATCGACAACAATACAATAATAATGGGGGACTTTAACACCGCCCTCACTGAAATGGACAGATCATCTAAGCAAAAGAGCAACAAGGAAATAAAGACTTTAAATGACACACTGGACCAAATGGACTTCACAGGCATATTCAGAACATTCCATCCCAAAGCAACAGAATACACATTCTTCTCTAAGGCCCATGGAACATTCTCCAGAATAGATCACGTCCTAGGTCACAAATCAGGTCTCAAATGGTACCAAAAGATTGGGATCATTCCCTGCATATTTTCAAACCACAATGCTTTGAAACTAGAACTCAATCACAAGAGGAAGTCGGAAAGAACTCAAATACATGGAGGCTAAAGAGCATCCCACTAAAGAATGAATGGGTCAACCAGGAAATTAAAGAAGAATTTAAAAGATGCATGGAAACCAATGAAAATGAAAACACAACTGTTCAAAATCTTTGGGATGCAGCAAAGGCAGTCCTCAGAGGAAAGTATATAGCAATACAAGCCTTTCGCAAGAAACAAGAAAGGTCTCAAATACACAACCTAACCCTACACCTAAAGGAGCTAGAGAAAAAACAGCAAATAAAGCTTAAACCCAGGAGGAGAAGAGAAATAATAAAGATCAGAGCAGAAATCGATGAAATCGAAACCAAAAGAACAGCAGAACAGATCAATGAAACTAGGAGCTGGTTCTTTGAAAGAATTTACAAGATTGATGAACCCCTGGCCAGATTTATCAAAAAGAAAAGAGAAATGACCCAAATCCACAAAATCATGAATGAAAGAGGAGAGATCACAACCAACACCAAACAAATACAAACAATTATAAGAACATATTATGAGCACCTCTATGCCAGCAAATTAGATAACCTGGAAGAAATGGATGCATTCCTAGAGATGTATCAACTACCAAAATTGAACCAGGAAGAAACAGAAAACCTGAACAAGTCTATAACCACTAAGGAAATTGAAGCAGTCATCAAAAATCTCCCAACAAACAAAAGCCCAGGGCCAGATGGCTTCCCAGGGGAATTCTATCAGACATTTAAAGAAGAATTAATACCTATTCTCCTGAAACTCTTCCAAAAAATAGAAATGGAAGGAAAACTTCCAAACTCGTTTTATGAGGCCACCATTACCTTGATCCCAAAACCAGACAAAGACCCCATCAAAAAGGAGAATTACAGACCAATATCCTTGATGAACATGGATGCAAAAATTCTCATCAAAATACTAGCCAATAGAATCCAACAGCACATTAAAAGGATTATTCACCACTACCAAGTGGGATTTATCCCTGGGCTGCAAGGTTGGTTCAACATCCGCAAATCAATCAACGTGATACAATACATTAACAAAAGAAAGAACAAGAATCCTACGATCCTCTCAATAGATGCAGAAAAAGCATTTGACAAAGTACAGCATCCTTTCTTGATCAAAACTCTTCAGAGTATAGGGATAGAGGGTACATACACCTCATTATCATAAAAGCCATCTATGAAAAACCTACAGCCAGTATCATTCTCAATGGGGAAAAGCTGAGAGCTTTTCCCCTAAGGTCAGAAACACGGCACGGATGTCCACTATCACCGTGGAACACTACATCAAAAACTAATGATGTAATGTATGTTGATTAACATAACAATAAAAATTAAAATAAAAAAAAGAAAACAGATTTAGGGAAATCAGTGACTCTGTCTAACGTAGTAACATTCTCATTATAGGAGTTCCAGAAGATGAAGAGAGAGAAAAGGGGACAGAGAATTTATATCAAGAAGTAAATGCTGTAAACTTTGCTAATTTGGTGAAGGAAATGGACATGCAAAGAGAACTCCCATCAAAAATCAACAAATGCAGGTCAACACCACAATATATTACAATTAAATTTGCAAAGCATAGTGATAAAAAATCTTAAAAGCAGCAAAACCAAAGAAGTCCTTAACTTAAAAGAGAAAACCCATAAGGCTAGCTGGAGATTTTTCAACAGAAACTTGAGAAGCTAGAAGGAGTGGCATGATATATTCAAAGTGCTGAATGGGGAAAATCTGCAGCTGAGAGTACTCTCTCCAGCAATGCTATTATTCAGAATAGAAGGAGAAATGAAAAGTCTCCCACACAAAAACTAAAGGAGTTCATTACCACCAAACCAGCCCTGCAATAAGTATTAAAGGGGACTCTCTAAGTGTAAAGGAGAGACCAAAAATGACAGTATAGAGACAGGAAACACAAAAGCAGTAAAAATGAGTCTTTGTGTAAAAATCAGTCAAGGAACTCACTAAAAAGGATATAAAATAACAGACCTACAAGGTGGGGAGAAGAGAAGAAAAGAATGGGTTCAAAACTGAACAACCATCAACTTATTATAGATTGCTATGTGCAGAAGAGGTTATAAACAAACCTCATGGTAACCATATATCAAAAACCACTAATAAACATGCAAGGAATAAAGAGAAAGAAATCCATGTATCTCACTAAAGAAAAACAGCGAAACACAAGAGAAAGACAACAAAGGATCAGAGAAAATCTGCAGAAACAACTACAAGTAATAAAGTCGCAATAAATACATACCTATCAATAATTACTTTGAATGTAAATGGACTAAACACTCCAATCAAAAGACCTGGGTGTCAGAATGGATAAAAAGCAAGATCCATCTATATGTTGACTATAAGAGATTCATTTTAGACCTAAAGACACCTGCAGATTGAAAGGGAGGGAATGGAAAAACATTTATCAGACAAATGGACGTCAAAAGAAAGGCAGAGTAGCAATACTTGTATCAGACAAACTAAAGACTGCGGGTGCCTGGTGACTCTTGATCTCAGGATTGTAGGCTGAGGTACCGCGCTGAGTGTCCGCATTAAAAAAAATCTTTATAATAAATAAAACACTGTAACAAGTGACAAAGAAGGGCACTATATAATCACAAAGGGAACAATCCAACTGGAAGATACAACAGTTGTAAATATTTATCCACCCAACATGGGAGCACCGAAATATATAAAACAATTAATAAGAAACACAAAGGAACTAATTGATGATAATACAGTAATAGTAGGAGACTTTAACACCTCATTCACATCAACAGATCATCTAAATAGAAAATAAGTAAGAAAACAATGGCTTTGAGTGACACACTGGACCAGATGGACTTAACAGATAAATTCAGAACATTCCATCTTAAAACAGCAGAATACACAACCTTTCAAATGCACATGGAACATTCTCCAGAACAGATCATATTTTAGGTCACAAAACAGGCCTCAACAAATACAAAAATAATGAAGTCATACCATGTACCTTTTCTGACCACAGTGCTATGAAACTAGAAGTCAACCACAAGAAAAAATCCGGAAAGACCACAAGTTAAGGTTAAACAAGATGCTACTAAACAATGAATGGGTAAAACAGGAAATCAAAGAAGAAAGTAAAAAACACATGGAAACAAATGAAAGTAAGAACACAATGGTTCAAAACATTTGGGATGCAGCAAAAGCGGTCCTAAGAGTAAAGCATATAGCAATACAGGTCTGCCTGAAGAAGCAAGAAAATCTCAAACAACCTAATCTTACACCAAAAGAAGCTAGAAACGAACAACAAAGCAGCAGAAGAAATAATAAAGATTAGAGCAGAAAAAAAAGAGCAGAAATAAAAGATACAGAAACAAAACAAAACAAAAAACAACAGAACTGATGAATGAAACCAGGAGCTGGTTCAATAAATTTTTTTAATTTATTAAAAAATTAATAAAATTGATAAACCCTTAGCCAGACTTATCAAAAAGAAAAGAGAAAGGAACCAAATAAATCACAAATGAGAGAGGAGAAATAACAACCAACACCACAGAAATACAATTTTAAGAATATTATGAAAAACTATATGTCAATGAATTTGACAACCTAGAAGAAATGAATAAATTCCTAGAAACATTTAAATTACCAAAACTGAAATAAGGAGAAAAAGAAAACTTCAACAGACCAATAACCAGCAAAGAAATTGAATCACTAATCAAAAAACTCCCAGCAAACAAAAGTCCAGGGTCAGAATGCTTCACAGACAAATTACAATGAACTATTAAAAGAAGAGGTAATATCCATCCTTCTCAAACTATTCTGAATAAAAGGAAGGAAAACTTCCCATTTCATTCTATGAGGCCAGCATTATGCTAATACCAAAACCAGATAAAGACCCACTAAAAAAAGAACTACAGGCCAATATCCCTAATGAACAGAGATGCAAAAATTCTCAGTAAAATACTAGCAAACCAAATCCAACAATACATTTAAAAACTCATTCCCCATGATCAAGCATGGGCTGTAAAGGTGTTTCAGTATTCACAAGTCAATCAATGTGATACATCATATTAATAAAAGAAAGGCTAAGAACTATATTATCATTTCAATAGTTGCAGAAAAAGCATCTGACAGAGTACAACATCCATTCATGATAAAAACCCTCAAAAGAGCAGGTTTAGAGGGAACATGCCTCAACATAATAAAGGCCATATATGAAAAACCCACAGCTAGTATCATCCTCAATGAGGAAAAATTGAGAGATTTTCCTCTATGGTCAGGAACAAAACAGGGATTCCACTCTCACCATTGTTATTTAACACAGTACTGGAAGTCCTAGTCACAGCAATCAGACAACAAAAAGAAATAAAAAGCGTCCAAATCAGCAAGGAAGAAGTCAAACTTTCACTATCTGCACACAACATGATACTATATATAGAAAATCCAAAAGACTCCACCAAAAAAACTGCTAGAACTCATAAATTCAGTAAAGTTGCAGGATACAAAATCATCATAGAGAAATCTGTTGCATTTCTATACACCAATAATGAAGAAATAGAGAAATGAAGGAAACAATTCCATTTACCACTGCACCAAAAACAGTAAGATACCTAGGAATAAACTTAACCAAAGAGATGAAAAACCTGTACTCTGAAAACTGTAAAGAAACTGAAGATGACACAAAGAAATAGAAAGACATCCCATGTTCATGGATTGGAAAAATCAATATTGTTAAAATGTCTATACTACCCAAAGCAGTCTACACATTTAATGCAATCCCCATGAAAATACCAATAGCATTTTTCACAGAGTAAAACAAACAATCCTAAAATTTGTATGGAACCCCAGAAGACCCTGAACAGCCAAAGCAATCTTGAAAGATGGAGGCATCACAATTCTGGACTTCAAGTCATATTACAAAGCTATAGCAATCAAAACAGTATGGTATCGGCACAAAAATAGACACAGAGATCAATAGAACAAAATGAAAAACCCAGAAATGAACCCCCAATTATATGGTCAGTTAATCTTAAAGCAGGAAAGAATATCCAATGGGAAAAAGAATGTCTCTTCAACAAATGATTTTTGGAAAACTCGACAGCTACATGCAAAAGAATAAAACCGGACCACTTCCTTATATCATACACAAAAAAAAATTCAAAATGGATTAAAGACCTAAATGTGAGACCTGAAACCATAAAAAATCCTCAAGAGAACACAGGCAGTAACTTCTTTGACATCAGCTGTAGCAACTTCTTTCTAGATATATTTCCTGAGCCAAGGGAAACAAAAGCAAAAATAAACGATTGGGACTACTACTACCAAAAAAAAAAAAAAAAAAAACAAGTTTGCCAACTCCTGCTCAGAGAGATTATCGGACTTTCACATAGTCACATGTCAGCAATTTTCCTTGAGCCTGATAAATTTCCTAGAGGAAGTCAAATAACATCTCCACCTCAACACATCTGACCCTTTCCATTATGTCACACTGCCTTTTCAGGAGCTGGTCATCTTTAGAGAGCTCTCTAGCTGGGCCAGTAGAACCGCAAATCAAATCATCATTACAGGGCATCACACAGAGGAAGCACCCAGGACTGTACAGGATAGGGTATACAATGAAGAGAGAAGTATTAACCCATCCAATTATAAAGTTCTTCCTTGAAAGCTGCAGCAAAGATGCACATATCCAAGACTTCAAAACAGTACCAATGACCTTGGTCTGTTGATTTTAGGGACCTTTGCTGGTTCAGTCCTTGAATGAGAGACTTCTATAGGTGGTCTCACACAAGCTATTACTTATCATTCTCAGAACTTGGAGTATTTGGTCTTCTGTGTTTTTACCGCCGTTCCTTCTATTGCCGTGGTTTAGTTTGGTTAGTTTTTATGGCTTTTAAGTCTACTTTGCAAATTGAGTCCTACATTTATAGAAAAATGTGATGGCTGCTTATTTAGTATCAGAATGACATTGGAAGGTGGAAAAAGACTGCAGGAACTGAAATGTGTCTTTTTAAAAGTCCTAAAGTGCTTAATTAAGCACTAGTAGTTCTCGAGTTCAGACATTGTTTCTTTGGTGTGTGGCGGGGTGCTGCTTTGTTTTTAAGGAGACAGGGGAAAAACAAGAAGTGGGGACAGGGAGTACCAGACTAACCACTTTAGAATAGATCCATGTTCTCCTAAAGAACAAAACCCCTCTATTTGACAAAGCCAGGCATCCCCTAGGAACTTAAAAACATAAACATACCCAATGCCGTAAACTGCACTACTCCAGATCTTGGAGATATGACCAGAAAAATAGGTACTCAAGGATATATTGGTCTTGAAAGATTTCCACACCAGACGCAAACTTATACTCATTCAGGTAATGGTAAAAGAATTTGAAAGATGCCAGGAATCTGTGTATTCAAATTTTGTTTGATTTTGAAGGTCCAGGGTTTGCAGCCTTTTCTGTTTGACTACGATGTAGTTATTTGTGTTACATTGGAGTATTTTTGAAGAAATGCCCTTTGGTAAGTATGGTGAAGTGGAAAGAAGAAAAACAGCCTTTTTAATCTCCTAAGGCTATGAATTACATCCTGGGGAGGTGGCTTCCTCCAAGAGCTGCATCTGCCCTAAGTATTTAAAAGTGAAACCCTGGCACAAGGAGTTACCTGTAAGAGAACAGCCAACAAGAGTGTTAGGCCGTGGTTCTTTTGGGCTGAATCTCAGTGCCCTGGGATTCATCCCTTTTTTCTGCCATAACTCTCCCAACATACATTATCTGACACATTAGCAGACAGGGTACCTTATACCTCCAGGGAAATAAGAGCTCACAGGTACTGATGAATAAATTTGTAACATACAAATTGAGCAACTCCCCCAGGAGAGGCAGGAGAAAAAATAAAGAGAATAAGAATACAAAAGAGCAGTTTAGAAAAGAGCATTCTAAAAATAGAATTACCATATGATCCAGTAATTCCACTACCGGCTATTTACCCAAAGAAAACAAAAGCACTAATTCAAAAAGATATATGCATCCCTATGTTTATTGCAGCATTATTTACAATAGCCTAATTATGGAAGCAACCCAAGTATCCATCCACTGATGAATGCATAAAGAAATTACGGTTTATACAGACAATGGAATATTACTCAGCCATAATAAAAGAATTAGATCTTGCCATTTGTGACAAAATAGATGGACCTAGAGGGTATTATGTTAAGGGAAATGAGTAAGAGAAAGACAAATACCATACGATTTCACTCATATGTGGAATTTAAGAAACAAAACAAATGAGCAAAGGAAAAAAATCTAGACAAACCAAGAAACAGACTCTTAACTACAGAGAACAAAGAGATGGTTACCAAGGGGTGGTGGTGGGGAGTTGGGTTAAATACATGACAGGGATTAAAGTGCACACTTATCAAGATGAGCACTGAGTAATGTATGGAATCGCTGAATCACTATACTGTACACCTGAAACTAATAACACTTTATGTTACTTATACTAAATTTTTCTTAAATATGTGGTCAGAAAAGAGCATTTTAGATACACAGGAGAAAAAAAATACTGCTTTTATCTGAATAATGGGACTTTTAGGAAGAAAGACAAAAAATAAAGAGAAAATATTTGAAGAAATAATAAAGATAAATTTCCTACAAATAAAGCTAAAAGACCTGAATTTTTTTTAAGAGTTTCTATTATTTATTTGAGAGAGAGAGCATGAGAGGGGGGAGGGTCAGAGGGAGAGGCAGACTCCCTGCCAAGCAGGGAGCCTGATGAGGGACTCGATCCTGGGACTCCAGGATCATTACCTGAGCCGAAGGCAGTCACTTAACCAACTGAGCCACCCAGTACCCTAAAAGACCTGAATTTTAAAAGTCCTCTAGAGAATGCCATACAGAAGATACAAGTAAAAGTACTCCTCTCTCTAGAGATGAAATTTTAGATTATCAAAGACAAAGCAAAGCTTCTAAAAGCTTATAGAAAGAAGCAGATTATCTCTAAAAGAATTAGAGTCATATTGTAATTACACCTCTCAACCCTAATGCTAGATACAAGAATCAATGGACCGGTATTTTTAAAAAATTAAAGAAAGATATATTTAAAACCAGACTTTTCTAGACAAACTGTCATTCTAATGTGAGAACATGATAAAATATTTTTGGGCACATAAGTTCCAAAAGGTATGCTACACAAAAACCCACACGATAAGGAAACATATTCAGAAGTTCAAAGGATATAGGAAGTAATGGGGTATCCCATTTCCTAAAAATGTATCTCATTGTCCAAACAAATGTAAAAGACTAAAAAAGAGTAAGTATGGGGTGCCTGGGTGGCTCAGCCATTAAGCGTCTTCCTTCGGCTCAGGTCATGATCTCAGGGTCCTGGGATCGAGCCCCGCATCGGGCTCCCGGCTCAGCGGGAAGCCTGCTTCTCCCTCTCCCACTCCCTTTGCTTGTGTTCCCTCTCTCGCTGTGTCTCTCTCTGTCAAATAAATAAAATCTTTGAAAAAAAAAGAGTAAGTATACTTGCAATGAACTAGAAATAAAATTCCAGACAATATGAAGATGATGGAGTATGACAAAGTATGGGAGTGAAGGTGAATGTACTGCTCTTGTTAAGGGTTGTATGTAAATATTGATGCATTTAAGGAGTTGATGGAGGTAAATAAAAATCAAGATTATGAGGGCAACCACCATAAAGACCAAAAATGGAATATTTAACTTTTCAACAAAGACAAAAACAAAAATTCCATCTATTCAATGGAAAACAGTAAAGAGAGGGAATAAAACAAAGAATGGAGAATCCAAACCCATTGCTCTTTTCAGTTTACCTATCAGTAAGTAAATATAATACTCCAAGGTCATGGATACATCCTCTTCAGTTAACCTCTAATAGCTTTTTTGCTTCATACTTAGGACTTTAATCCACCTAAAAGTAATATTTGTACATGGAGTGTGGCAAGCGTCAAGGATTTTTTTACATGGGAGAAAAAAAAAAAGAAGAGCACTAATAATTGAGAAGGTCATCTGATCCCCACTGCTCTTCAGTGCTACCTTCATTGTAAATCAAATGACCACATATTAAGAGTATTACCTGGATGCTCTATGCTGTCCCAGGGGCCTGTGTCTATCCTTGCACCAATACCATCCTGCCTTCATACTGCGGTCATATAATAACTTTGATATCTCATAGAGTTAATCCCCCCAACTGTATTCTTGAGGAATATCTTCACTATTCGTGGGCCTCAGCCTATATTTTTTTAAATTAACTCGTCAAGGAGCTCCTGGCTGGCTCACTATGAAGAGCATGCAACCCTTGATCTTGGGGTCATGAGTTTGAGCCCCACATTGGGTACAGAGATTACTAAAAAAATAAACTTTAAAAATAAACTTGTCAACTTCTACAAACACACACATGCACACAAACCTAAAATATTGATGAGGATTCTATCTTTACATTACTGAGACTTCCAATACATGAATGACATATCTCCCCATTATTTAAAGCTTCTCTCATTTCTCTTAATATTTTTAGTTTTCTGGGAAAAGGTCTCACAAATTTTGGTTTAATATTAATCTAGATAGTTTGTTTTGAAAATTAAATATTTTATTTTTTAATTATTACCAATACATATAATATGTAATTAATTCTTTACATTCACCTTGTGTTTAGCAAATACACGTATTCGTCTAAATAATCTATATGGTACTTTGGATTTTCTATGAATACTAAGTTTTACTTCTTTATAGATCCCCCCCCCCTTTTTTTTGGCTTTATTGTACTGGCTGGCTAGGCTCTCCAGAAAGCAAATGTTGAATTATAAAGTGTTGATGGATATACTTGTCTTTCTCATTTCAAAATGGAGAAGATACTTTTAATATTTTACCACTGAATATAATGTTTACTGGATGTTCTTTGTAGGTACTTGATGAGATTAAGGTGGTTTCCTATGTGGGGTGGGGGTTAGAGGGAGAGGGAAAGAATCTTAAGCAGGCACCACACCCAGCACAGAGCCCAGCATGGGGCTCCCTCTCACCACCCTGAGATCATGGCATGAGCCAAAATCAAGAGTCAAACACTTAACCAACTGCACCACCCAGGTGCCCCATGTTGGTTTCCTTCTATCTCCATTTTATAAGATTGTATTGTCTAAATGGATATTAATTTTTATTAAATGTACTTTTCACATTTATGGAGATAACCCTAGGACTTTCCTCCTTTTTCTTTTCATACAGTGATTTACAACTGGTTGATTTTTTAATGTTCAATCAGCCTTATATTGCTAGCTCCAAAAGAATCTTGGTCCGATATACTATCCCTTTTATGTATTGCTAGATTTGGTTTTCCAATACTTACTTTGGATTTTTTAATCTGTATTCATGAGTGAGACTGGACTGTAATTTTACTTTTCTATAATGTCTGTATCAAGCCATGTTATCAAGATCAGGCAGCCTTATAAAAGGAGTTCAGATGATTACAGGGAAAATGCCTCCTGCCCCGTGGAGGAGCCAGCAGCCACAAAGCTGAGGCTGCCTGACAGCCTGAGCCTGAGGAACACACAGCTGTGCAGCAAAATGACTGACTGTTGAGCCAGCTGGTGGCAGTGAGCCGCTGGCCACATAGGTAAGTGTAGGCTACAGCTATGGGGAGGGGAGCTGGCCAGGGGAGCTGGCTGGGGACTGCTGGGCACTCACTGTGACATTTCTCTCCCCTTATCTGGATAGAAAACACCATACACCTTTCAGAATAACAGCTTTTGCCTGCTATTCCAGGGCTTCTTTTGTCATAGAATCCAGCAGAGTTGCAATTCTTCATGTGCCAGTCCTGAGCTGAGTAAGAAACTTCCAGCAGAGACCATAAAAATGACAAACTCTGAAACCTTCCAAGGTTATCTGCCAAATCGTCACTAAATTCCCTGCTTTATCCACAGCAAGGCTCATTCAGCAAACCATGCTGTACTGATATCCAAGTCCACCTCTTTAACTCTGGGTGAACATGGGCTCTGGCCCAGCAGACAACAGTCCTCTGCGTAGCTAACATGCTGCAGCAGAAATCTATTGTGAAAACTACATAATCCCTCCTGGTTGGAAATATGAACCTGCCTTTTAGAGCAGTCAGCAATATAAAAGATGAAAGTTTCTCATCGAACTAGCTCACATGTTCAAAGACAATGGTTGGGACTGAAAATTTTCCATTCTACTTTGAATACCATTCTTGTGAAAGAGACTATAAACAAGATGCAAACAAAGGAGTGCCCTGCTTCACAGTATTTCCTAAACTTTAACCTCACAGGCTAGCAGCAAAGCTAGGACATTCTTTATCATTTCTCCTGTTCTTCTTGAGTAAGATGTCCCTCCTATACATATCTCCTCATTAATGAAGTTATTTCTGAAATTCTTAATGACCTTTTTCAAAACACTGTTTTAGAGAAATGATGATCCAACTGATGTTTCATCTAAAAACCTTTATTCAAGTTGAGCGCCAAAATAAGAATTCCTAAAGAATATACGGAATCTCTCACATAAAAAATGTCCACCCCTTTGGGGCGCCTGGGTGGCTCAGTCGTTAAGCATCTGCCTTTGGCTCAGGTCATGATCCCAGGGTCCTGGGATCGAGCCCCGCATCGGGCTCCCTGCTCCGCGGGAAGCCTGCTTCTCCCTCTCCCACTCTCGCTGCCTGCGTTCCCTCTCTCGCTGTGTCTCTCTCTGTCAAAAAATAAATCTTAAAAAAAAAAAATGCCCACCACTGCCCTTTATAAGAGTTAAGGCAATGGAAGGTTGGTAGTTCATATTATTATAATTTATAATATATAAATATTATAAATTAAATGGGTACTCATCTTGTAGATGATCAACTGCTTAAGTTACAAGGCTCATTTAAGTATCTTCCAGAAGCTATCACTACATTAATACATCAGATGTGTTTTTTGCTGAAAAAGAGAGAACCTCACTATTTTATATAGGTTATAAGTGGAGAAATAGATCTAATGTTAGTATCTTGTCTATTTAAGCAATGAAGTATCTTATCTAAAAAGTGAACTAGTCATAAATGACTACTCTCCTAGAGGCAGAAAGATGCATCTGTTATTAAGGAAATATTTGTCTCTTATTCAGTTACTGAAACTGGAAATCATACTTTTAATGGTGCAAGTAACTTTATGGCTATTTCAATGAAGAAAGAAGTTCCTAGACTACTATCAGTGTACTTGAAAAAAAATATATTATATATATATATAAATATATATATATATATATATATATATATGTATGTATGTATGTATGTATTTTACAAATCAAAGGGGCTAGAACCAAAAAGAAAATTAACACTTGAGGGGCGCCTGGGTGGCTGCTTAGTCAGTTGAGCGAGTGTCTGCCTTTGGCTCAGATCATGGTCCCAGGGTCCTGGGATCAAGCCCCATATCAGGCTCCCTGCTGATCAGGGAGCTTCAGGAGAGCTTCCCTGCTTCTCCCTCTCCATCTGCCCCCCACCTTGTTCTCTCTCTCTCTCTCTCTCAAATAAATAAAATCTTAAAAAAAAGAAAAAGAAAAAGAAACTTGAAATGTCCCAGGCTTTATTAAATATTTTCAGAAGGATAAAATTATAAGGTAGTTTTAGATTTTTTAAGTGAGTTGATATTTTATTTGCTGGATTTTTATTTTTTTTAAAGATTTTACTTATTTATTTGATACAGAGAGAATGAGACAGAGAGAGAGAGAGAGAGAGAGAACATGAGAGGGGGGAGGGTCAGAGGGAGAAGCAGACTCCCTGCTGAGCAGGGAGCCAGATGCAGGACTCAATCCAGGGACTCCAGGATCATGACCTGAGCTGAAGGCAGTCACTTAACCAAGTGAGCCACCCAGGCACCCTTTTGCTGGATTTTTAAAAACTGAAGGTGTAAATTTTTTTTTTCTACTTACTAGAAGAGACGATATAAAACTGGTGTTATTTCTTAAGGATTGGTAAAACTCATTGGAGAAGACATCAAAGCCTAGAGTTTTGAGGGTTTTGAATTATCAATATAATTCTTTTTCTTAATTCTTATAGAATTCTTCAGATTTTCTTTAAGTTACTTTTTTTTCTATGGCTTTTCCTTTTCGTCTGAATTTGGCACTTTTGATTTTTAGTAGTTTGTACATTTCATCTAAATTTCCCAATGGATTGCCATAAAGTTGTTCATATCATTTTTATAATTTTATTTTATGTCTGTAGGATATGTAGTCAAGTTTTATTTTTCATCTCTCCCTTTTTATTGCTCAATTTTCCCAGTGTGTTTATTCAATACCAACTACTCTTTTAAGGAACCTGCTTTGGCCTTCAATAATCTTCCCTATTGGCGGAGCAAGATGGCGGAGGAGTAGGAGACCTAGATTTTGTCTGGTCTCAGGAATTCAGCTGAATAGGGATCAAACCATTCTGAACACCTACGAACTCAACAGGAGATCGAACAGGAGAGTAACAACAACTCTCTGAACAGAGAAGCGACCACTTACTGGAAGGTAGGACGTCCGGAGAAGTGAATCCGAGGCGATATTCGGGAGGATAGACGGCGGGGGAGGGGCCTCCGCCGGCCGCTTCTGGCAAGTGCTAGAGCCGCGGAGCACAAAATCGGACCTTTTAAAAGTTGGCTCGGCAGAGGGACGCCGCTGCAGTGGCTAAGCGGGGGGTGGAATCCTCCCGGGACAGTGTGGTCTCAGGACCCTTGGGGTCACAGAGAGACAGGGGGTGCCTGAGTGTGGCAGAGCTCCCAGGTATCAGAGCAGGGAAGCCGGCTGCAGATACGGACCAGAGTCGCGGGCTCTCAGCTCGGGGTTGCCATAAACTGTGATCTGCGGCCCAGTCGGGGCACGGCTCCCCCAGCAAGGACCCAACAAGCAGCAGATCCGGGGAGACTCCCCTTCCTTCCCGGGGAGGAGCGGTGCGGGAACGCACTGCAGGGATCTGCTGGGTTTGGAGACTCCGAGCGGGGTCGGGTGCCAGAGATAGCAACGCTCGATCACGGGCCGGGTGAGCACGGAGTGCAGCCGGAGACCGGGGACACGGGAGTGACTGCTTTTCTCTGGGGGCGCACTGAGGAGTGGGGCCCCGAGTTCTCGGCTCCTCCGGGCGGAGACTGGGAGGCCGCCATTTTCGCCCTGGTCCTCCAAAGCTGTACCGAGAGCTTGCAGGGAACAAAAGCTCCTGAGAGCAAACTGGAGCAGCTTCCTTAGCCCGGACCGACAAGGGCGGGGCAATTCCGCCTCCGGCAAAGACATTTGGAAACCACAGCAACAGGCCCCTCCCCCAGAAGATCAACACAAACAGTCAGCAAGCCAAGACCAAGTTGATCGATCAAGGAGAATAGGAGAACTCCAGCGCTAGGGGAATACTGCACATAGATTCATGGCTTCTTTTTTTTTTTTTTTTTTTTTTTTTTTTTTACCATGATTCATTATTTCATCAAAGTTAATTTTTGTTGACTTTTTTTTATTTTTCTTTTTCCCTTTTTCAACCAACATCTTATAAATCCCTTTTTAAAAAAAAAAAAAAATTTTTATTTTTTTTTTTCATTTTTAGAGTCATATTTTATCCCTTCATAGTAGTTATCCTTGTTTTTGGCATATATATATAAGTTGTTCTCTCTTTAAAATTTTGAGGTACAGTTTCTTCTAACAGATCAAAATATACCCTAAACCACTAGTGTATGGCTTTGTTCTAGTCTCCTGCCTGATCACATTCTCTCCCTTTTTCCTTTTTTTTCCTTAAATCTTCTTTCTTTTTTCAAACAACTTATCTTACCAAGTCCTTTTATAAAATCTTTTATAATTTTCATCTTTACAGTCATCTTCCATCCCTTCATTGTATCAACCCTTATTTTGTACATATATGCCTTTCTTCCTTTAAAATTTTAGGAGGCACTTTTTTCTAACAGACCAAAATACGCCCAAAATCTAGTGTGTGGCACTGATCTATGCACTAGCCTGATCATATTTGATCATATTCTGCCTTTTTTGAATTGTTTTGTTTTTGTTTTTATCTTTTTTTTTTCTTTTTTTTTCTTTTTCTCTTTCTTTTTTCTTTCTTTCCCTTTCTTTTCCCCTGGTTTCAGGTCTTTCCTGATTTGTATACAGTATATTTGCTGGGGACGTTGTAAACCTGTTAGCCTTTTGTTCTCTCATTCATCTATTCTCCTCTGGACAAAATGACAAGACGAAAGAAATCACCTCAGCAAAAAGAACAAGAGGTAGTACCGTCAGCCAGGGACCTACTCAATACGGACATTAGTACGATGTCGGACCTAGAGTTCAGAATCATGACTTTAAAGATACTAGCTGGGCTTGAAAAAAGCGTGGAAGTTATTAGAGAAACCCTTTCTGGAGAAATAAAAGAACTAAAATCTAACCAAATCGAAATCAAAAAGGCTATTGATGAGGTGCAATCAAAAATGGGGGCACTAAATGCTAGGATAAATGAGGCAGAAGAGAGAATCAGCGATATAGAAGACCAAATGATGGAAAATAAAGAGGCTGAGAAAAAGAGAGAGAAACAACTACAGGATCACGAGGGCAGAATTCGAGAGATAAGTGATACGATAAGACGAAACAACATTAGAATAATTGGGATCCCAGAAGAAGAAGAGAGAGAGAGAGGGGCAGAAGGTATATTGGAGCAAATTATAGCAGAGAACTTCCCTAATGTGAGGAAGGAAACAGGCATTAAAATCCAGGAGGCACAGAGAACCCCTCTCAAAATCAATAAAAATAGGTCAACACCCCGACATCTAATAGTAAAACTTACGAGTCTCAGAGACAAAGAGAAAATCCTGAAAGCAGCTCGGGAGAAGAGATATGTAACCTACAATGGTAGAAACATTAGATTGGCAACAGACCTATCCACAGAGACCTGGCAGGCCAGAAAGGACTGGCAAGATATCTTCAGAGCACTAAACGAGAAAAATATGCAGCCAAGAATACTATATCCAGCTAGGCTGTCATTGAAAATAGAAGGAGAGATAAAAAGCTTCCAGAACAAACAAAAACTAAAGGAATTTGCAAACACGAAACCAGCCCTCCAAGAAATATTGAGAGGGGTCCTCTAAGCAAAGAGAGAACCTAAAAACAGCAAAGAGCAGAAACGAACACAGACAACAGACAGTTAACAGTCACCTTACAGGTAATACAATGGCACTAAATTCATACCTTTCAATAGTTACCCTGAATGTAAATGGGCTAAATGCCCCAATCAAAAGACACAGGCTATCAGATTGGATTAAAAAACAAGACCCATCAATATGCTGTCTGCAAGAGACTCATTTTACACCCAAAGACACCCCCAGATTGAAAGTGAGGGGGTGGAAAACCATTTACCATGCTAATGGACGCCAAAAGAAAGCTGGGGTGGCAATCCTTATATCAGACAAACTAGATTTTAAAACAAAGACTGTAATAAGAGATGAGGAAGGACACTATATCCTACTTAAAGGGTCTATCCAACAAGAAGATCTAACAATTGTAAATATCTATGCCCCGAACATGGGAGCAGCCAATTATATAAGGCGATTAATAACAAAAGCAAAGAAACACATTGACAACAATACAATAATAGTGGGGGACTTTAACACCCCCCTGACTGAAATGGACAGATCATCTAAGCAAAAGATCAACAAGGAAATAAAGACTTTAAATGACACACTGGACCAAATGGACTTCACAGACATATTCAGAACATTCCATCCCAAAGCAACGGAATACACATTCTTCTCTAGTGCCCATGGAACATTCTCCAGAATTGATCACATCCTAGGTCACAAATCAGGTCTCAATCGGTACCAAAAGATTGGGATCATTCCCTGCATATTTTCAGACCACAATGCTTTGAAACTAGAACTCAACCACAAGAGGAAAGTCGGAAAGAACTCAAATACATGGAGGCTAAAGAGCATCCTACTAAAGAATGAATGGGTCAACCAAGAAATTAAAGAAGAATTAAAAAAATTCATGGAAACCAATGAAAATGAAAACACAACTGTTCAAAATCTTTGGGATACAGCAAAGGCAGTCCTGAGAGGAAAGTATATAGCAATACAAGCCTTTCTCAAGAAACAAGAAAGGTCTCAAATACACAACCTAACCCTACACCTAAAGGAGCTGGAGAAAGAACAGCAAAGAAAGCCTAAACCCAGCAGGAGAAGAGAAATCATAAAGATCAGAGCAGAAATCAATGAACTAGAAACCAAAAGAACAGTAGAACAGATCAACGAAACTAGGAGCTGGTTCTTTGAAAGAATTAACAAGATTGATAAACCCCTGGCCAGACTGATCAAAAAGAAAAGAGAAATGACCCAAATCAACAAAATCATGAATGAAAGAGGAGAGATCACAAGCAACACCAAAGAAATACAAACAATTATAAGAACATATTATGAGCAACTCTATGCCAGCAAATTAGATAACCTGGAAGAAATGGGTGCATTCCTAGAGATGTATCAACTACCAAAATTGAACCAGGAAGAAATAGAAAACCTGAACAGACCTATAACCACTAAGGAAATTGAAACAGTCATCAAAAATCTCCCAAGAAACAAAAGCCCAGGGCCAGATGGCTTCCCAGGGGAATTCTATCAGACCTTTCAAGAAGAATTAATACCTATTCTCCTGAAACTGTTCCAAAAAATAGAAATGGAAGGGAAACTTCCAAACTCATTTTATGAGGCCAGCATTACCTTGATCCCAAAACCAGACAAAGACCCCATCAAAAAAGAGAATTACAGACCAATATCCTTGATGAACATGGATGCAAAAATTCTCACCAAAATACTAGCCAATAGGATCCAACAGTACATTAAAAGGATTATTCACCATGACCAAGTGGGATTTATCCCTGGGCTGCAAGGCTGGTTCAACATCCGCAAATCAATCAACGTGATACAATACATTAACAAAAGAAAGAACAAGAATCATATGATCCTCTCAATAGATGCAGAAAAAGCATTTGACAAAGTACAACATCCTTTCTTGATCAAAACTCTTCAGAGTATAGGGATAGAGGGTACATACCTCAATATCATAAAAGCCATCTACGAAAAACCTACAGCGAATATCATTCTCAATGGGGAAAGGCTGAGAGCTTTTCCCCTAAGGTCAGGAACGCGGCAGGGATGTCCACTCTCACCACTGCTATTCAACATAGTATTAGAAGTCCTAGCCACAGCAATCAGACAACAAAAAGAAATCAAAGGCATCCAAATCGGCAAAGAGGAAGTCAAACTCTCACTCTTTGCAGATGATATGATACTCTATGTGGAAAACCCAAAAGACTCCACCCCAAAACTGCTAGAACTCATACAGGAATTCAGTAAAGTAGCAGGCTATAAAATCAATGCACAGAAATCAGTGGCATTCCTATACACCAACAACAAGACAGAAGAGAGACAAATCAAGGAGTCGATCCCATTTACAATTGCACCCAAAACGATTAGATACCTAGGAATAAATCTAACCAAAGAGGCAAAGGATCTGTACTCAGAAAACTATAAAATACTCAGGAAAGAAATTGAAGAAGACACAAAGAAATGGAAAAACGTTCCATGCTCATGGATTGGGAGAATCAACATTGTGAAGATGTCAATGCTACCTAGAGCAATCTACACATTCAATGCAATCCCCATCAAAATACCATCCACTTTTTTCAAAGAAATGGAACAAATAATCCTAAAATTTGTATGGAACCAGAAGAGACCCAGAATAGCCAGAGGAATACTGAAAAAGAAAAGCAAAGCTGGCGGCATCACAATTCCGGACTTCCGGCTCTATTACAAAGCTGTCATCATCAAGACAGTATGGTACTGGCACAAAAACAGACACATAGATCAATGGAACAGAATCGAGAGCCCAGAAATGGACCCTCAACTCTATGGTCAACTTATCTTTGACAAAGCAGGAAAGAATGTCCAATGGAAAAGAGACAGTCTCTTCAACAAATCGTGTTGGGAAAATTGGACAGCCACATGCAGAAGAATGAAACTGGACCATTTCCTTACACCACACACAAAAATAGACTCCAAATGGTTGAAAGACCTAAACGTGAGACAGGAGTCCATCCAAATCCTAAAGGAGAACACAGGTAGCAACCTTTTCGACCTTAGCCGCAGCAACTTCTTCCTAGAAACATCGCCAAAGGCACGGGAAGCCAGGGCAAAAATGAACTATTGGGATTTCATCAAGATAAAAAGCTTTTGCACAGCAAAAGAAACAGTCCACAAAACCAAAAGACAACCGACAGAATGGGAGAAAATATTTGCAAATGACATATCAGATAAAGGGCTAGTATCCAAAATCTATAAAGAACTTATCAAACTCAACACCCAAAGAACAAATAATCCAATCAAGAAATGGGCAGAAGACATGAACAGACATTTCTCCAAAGAAGACATCCAAATGGCCAACAGGCACATGAAAAAGTGCTCAACATCGCTTGGCATCAGGGAAATCCAAATCAAAACCTCAATGAGATACCACCTCACACCCGTCAGAATGGCTAAAATTAACAAGTCAGGGAACGACAGATGTTGGCGGGGATGTGGAGAAAGGGGAACCCTCCTACACTGTTGGTGGGAATGCAAGCTGGTGCAACCCCTCTGGAAAACAGTATGGAGGTTCCTCAAACAGTTGAAATTAGAGCTACCGTTCGATCCAGCAATTGCACTACTGGGTATTTACCACAAAGATACAAATGTAGGGACCCGAAGGGGTACGTGTACCCCAATGTTTATAGCAGCAATGTCCACCATAGCCAAACTGTGGAAAGAGCCAAGATGCCCATCGACAGATGAATGGATAAAGAAGATGTGGTATATATACACAATGGAATATTATGCAGCCATCAAAAGGAATGAGATCTTGCCATTTGCAACGACGTGGATGGAACTGGAGGGTGTTATGCTGAGTGAAATAAGTCAATCAGAGAAAGACATGTATCACATGACCTCACTGATATGAGGAATTCTTAATCTCAGGAAAGAAACTGAGTGTTACTGGAGTGGTTGGGGGTGGGAGGGATGGGGTGGCTGGGTGATAGACATTGGGGAGGGTATGTGCTACGGTGAGCGCTGTGAATTGTGCAAGACTGTTGAATCACAGATCTGTACTTCTGAAACAAATAATGCAACATATTTTAAGAAAAAAGAAAAAGAAGATAACAGGAGAGGAAGAAAAGGGGAGTATGTCAGAGGGGGAGACGAACCATGAGAGATGATGGACTCTGAAAAACAAACTGAGGGTTCTAGAGGGGAGGGGGGTGGGGGGATGGGTTAGCCTGGTGATGGGTATTGAGGAGGGCACGTTCTGCATGGAGCACTGGGTGTTATGAACAAACAATGAATCATGGAACACTGCACCAAAAACTAATGATGTAATATATGGTGATTAACATAACAATAAAAAATTTAAAAAAAAAAATAATAATCTTCCCTATTGTCCACTAGGAAATCTTTTCATTAATCTCTGCTCTAATATTTATTATTTTTCCTTCTGTGGGTTTACTGTTCTTTTTTCCTAATGTCTTGAAATAGATGTTTAGATCATTTACCTTATTCTTTTGCAATTTATGTGTTTAGGGCCATAGACTTCCGTTCATGCATAGCTTTAGCTCTATCCCACAAAATGCCATCAAAATGTCATATTTTCATTTTTATTTAGTTGAAAATACTTTCTAATTTACATTGTGATTTCCTTTTTGACCTATCGATTTTCAGAGGTATAATGCTTAACATCCATTAACATTTGAGGAGTTTTCTACTTATCTTTTGTTTACTGATTTCTTTCCATTGGCTTAAATGACACAGTTCATATAATTTTAACCCTCTGAAATTTGTTAAGACTCATTTATTTTATGACACAGCATATGTGTTCAACTTCAATGAATTTTTCATATGTATTCAGAAAAAAAATGTGGCTTTTGCAGCCATAGGGTACAGTGCAATATATACGCCTATCAAATTTTTCATTGTGTTGCTCGAATCCTTTGTATTTGTGTTTAATATTTTTTCAGACGTTCTATCAGTTACTGAGAAAAAGTAAGATACTAAAAGTCTCCCACTATGATGGTAGATTTGACTCTTTCTTTTAACTTTGTCAATTTTTGCTCTATATATTTTGAAGCTAAGTTATTAGGTACATGTAAGTTTAAAACTATTTTATCTTCCTGTTGAATAAAACTTTTATCATTAATGTTCTTCTTTGTAGCAGTACTTTATGCTTTAAAATGACCTTTATCTATTTGTATTTTATGAGTTCCTCTGTTCCATGTTCTGATTTCTATCCTTTCTTATCTTCTATTAAATTAAACAGTTTTTGTTTTTCTATTTTTCTTCTCCATTAACTGATTATATATTCTCTTGCTATTGTTTTAGTGATTACCTTGGAGATTACAATGCGTCTTTTCTTAAAATCTTTTACCACTTCCCCAGTGCAAGGACAACACCTTACCTCTATTTACTACCCACTTGATTTTTACTTTAACTGCATATATTACCTTTATACTTCCAATTCCGAAAGACGTTTTTAATGAATATAAAATTTTAAGTTGGCATTTTCCTTCAGTACTTTGAAGAGATTATTCCATTCTCCTGATATCTACCATTTCTGTTAAAAAAAAAAAATCAACTGTCAGCATCATTATTGCTCCTCTGATGATAATATAGCTTTTTTCCTTCACCTGCCTTTCAGATTTTTTTTCTTTGTGTTTGGTTTTCAGCAGCTTTTAATATGCCCAGATGTGGTTTTCTTTTTATTTATCCTGCTTGGTGTTCATACTATTTCTTGAATCTGTGGTTTCCTATCTTTTATCAGACCTGGAAGGTTCACAGCCAGTATCTCTTAAATGTTTCTCCTGATGCATTCACTCTCTCTTCTTCTTTTGGAATTTCAATTTCAGGTATATTACATCTTTTCACAATAATTCATATAATTCTTCATCTCTTATTGTCTATCTTTTTATCTCTCCATGTTTTATCTTGATGATCTTTCTGAGCTATCTTCCAGTTCACTGAAGTTCTTCCTGAGCTTGATATAAGCTGCTGTTAAATTCAATTCACTGCATCATTAATTTCAATTATCTTATATTTTTATGCCTGGAATTTGTTTCTTTTCCATAGTTTCTAATTTTCTGCTGAAATTTTCAATTCTATATTAATTCCTTGGGTGTGGTTATCTGCAAGTTTATGCCTGATAATTCCATTACCTGATGCCCTAGGAAGCTGTTTCTATTACCTATTGATTCCCTTCATTTATAGTCAGGACTTGTCAACTTTTATGCCTGTTATTTTTGCTTGATTTTTAATTACTAAAAGACAGAGAGATGACCTGGAACTTTGAATAAATTATCTTCCTAAAGAACATTTAACTTTGTCTGGCAAAACTGGGGCAATAACAATCCCAAATCACTATAATCCAATCAGGGATTGAGATTATTCAAAGCTCAATTTCCGTTTCTGTAAGGCCTGGTCTATTTCTGATGCACTCTTACTCACCTAGTAATGCTCAACTCTGTGATTTTAACCCAAAGATTGCAGTTTACTTGGACCCCTCCCTTTCAAAGGTCACTGAAATCCAAGTTTTGGCATTATAAACCCATGAATCTGTTGAAGGTTCTCTTCAGCTCTTCATCAGCAAGTGAAATAAGCAAATGCCTCTAGGGTAAAATTAGTCCCAAAGGCCGGACTCCTCTTCGTGGCTTCTTTCCCAGATCCTGGCCCTGGGATATTTCAGTGCCTTTCTTATAGATTTACATGGCCTTTAAAAAGGTTTTTAGAAAATATTTGTCCAGACTTTCTAGTCGTCCTAAGTGGGAAAGTAGGTGGAAAGCAGATATGTCACTGTATCCCAGAAACAGAAGTCTCCCTGCTGTATTTTTTAAACCTCAAATCTCTCAATACTATCCTTTGATGCCATTTATCTTTTAAAAGGTTTTATATATTTCATGATGTACATTTCTTCACCTCATACTCACAACTCAACTCAGTCTAATCCTTTGCCTCAATGATCCACCAAAAAATAGGTCTAAAGTCACCAATGACCTCTATCTTGCTAAGCCAACATGAGGTTTTTCAGTTCTCTTCTTTGACTTCTCATCAACATTTGTCCTTATTAATATCCCCTTTTCCCTTCTTGACACATTCTTTCCCTTTTTTCCATGTTAATTTTCTCCTTTTGCTAGCTCAGCCTCCTCTGCCTAGAAAGTGTTTCGTTGCTCAAATGTTGAAATATAGCCCTCTCTCATTTACACTTGAAACTCTTAGCGAATCCCATTCATCCAAGCAGAGTATCTATTTGCAAATAACTCATATGTTTTTATGTCTAACTCAGACCTCTCTTCTGTGCTCCAGATGCAAAAATCCAAGGAACTACTTGAAACTTCTTGATGATCATAATGGTACTTCAAAATCCGAAGGACCAAAATCAACCTCATAATTACCCACAATTTAAAAAAGAGGTGTCTTCTATCCAGTTGCTCAAGCATCAAACCTAGTATTCTCTTTATACCTTTCTCTCTTACCCCACATACCGAGTCTGTCGCCAGGTACTAAGTTATCACTCAACTCCATCTCTTTCTCTTCATCTCTACCACCATCAACCTAATTCAAACTATCATCCTTTTTCACCTAGACTATTGCGGCACACTTTTAACCAATCCACCCATGACCCCTCCTCTCTCTGCTACTTCAGTTGGTTATCCAAAATACAGCTGGAGAGACCTATTTTATGTATATATATATATATATACACACACATACCTGATAATGTGTCACACACTTCACTCCTTAAATCTTTTAATGGTTTCCCATTTCTCTTAGGAGAAAACATACTACATGTTGGCTGATTGAACATAATAAAAAAAGAAAGAAAGAAAGAAAGAAAAACACATACCCTTTACCATGCCTGTAAAGTCAGAAATTTGCTGACCTGTCCAGCCTCATCTTCTGCCCTGTGCCCTTCACTGTCTACCCTCCAGCCACACTAGCATCCCTTCGGTACCCTTCTCTCCTACTAGAAGAACTTTGTTTTGCCTCTTTGCAAGGAATTCTCTTTCCCTCCCCACTTTCTACGGATTAACTACTGCTCATCCTTCAAATCTGTTTCATCTTCCCCAGGGAAGCCATGCACGATCTCACTAAGTCATCCTAATATAAGCTCTCATAGTATCTATTATCTGTCCTTCATAGAATTTGTCACAGTTCCAATTTTATATTAATTGTTCCGATTTTGTAATTGTCTGTCCCCTTGAGTAGATTAGAAATCCCATAAGGGCAAGAGACATGTTTGTTTTTACTCATTACCTTGTCCTAACACCCAGCTCTGTGCCTGTCATGTTTTACAGACCCTCAACTGTATCTGTTGGATGGATGAATGAGTCTGATGAGGTCCAAAGAGGACAGGAGGAGAAAATCTACTGAAACAAAACTGTTCACATATGCGTAAAACACCTCTGAAAAAAATACCTAAGAAACAGGTAACCCTTGGTTACATTGGTGAGAACTGGGTAGCTGAAAGAGGGGAGAAAGGGGCTTCTTACGGTCTAATTTGCAAATTTTAAAACAAGTAACCATATTGCCCATTCAAAAATGAATAGGTTTTATAAGAAATAATGAGTTCCACAGTTAAAATTCTTTTTTTCTTTTAAAGGGGGAGGGGGAAAGGGGGAGAGGGAGAGGGAAAATCTTAAGCAGGCTCCACACCCAGCATGGAGACCAACACAGGGCTCAATCTCACAACCCCAGGATCATGACCTGAGCCAAAATCAAGTTGGACACTTAACCAACTAAGCTACCCAGGCACCCCAGAAGATAGTTCTTTTAGCTCAAGATTTTGAGTGGTATGAATACAAACACCCCAGGAAAGGTACAGCAAGTTTATGTGCCTTCTTGCTTATACTATTTCAACTTACTTGCTAGTGAGACAAATAGAAGCAATTTTCAAAGTTCAATTCTATCTACAACTTCCTTTATTGACATGTCCTAGAATAAGAATGCAAGTGTGAGGGGCACCTGGGTGGCTCAGTCATTAAGCGTCTGCCTTTGGCTTGGGTCATGATCCCGAGGTCCTGGGATCGAGCCCCGCGTCGGGCTCCCTGCTCAGCGGGAAGCCTGCTTCTCCCTCTCCCACTCCCCCTGCTTGTGTTCCCTCTCTCGCTGTATCTCTCTCTGTCAAATAAATAAAATCTTTAAATAAATTAAAAAAAAGAATGCAAATATGAGATGGGGATCTGCTGTTGCCTCCTCAGCTCCCGTGTTTCTCTCCTAGTATCAGTGTACCACTCCAAGTGTAATCCTTATGTTTGAAAATACACTATCTCTGCCCTGGACAAATAGCTCTAAAATAAAATCACCCTAATTGATTTTGTTCAAAGAATTGTTCTAACTCAGAAAAAATATATCTGTGCTGCACTTTTTTGCAGGACACTGTATCTATCTGTTAATGTACTTTATGATGCCAATAATGATTTAGGGGATTTTTGCTCACTTAAGGATCATATCCCATAATATGGTATATAATGGTATATAATATACTATATAATTACCAGCAATTTGTACATTTGGGCCAAGAAATACTGAGTGCTTAATATTTGTTAGGAAATTTCTGGCACTAGGGACCCAGGAAGCACAGAGATTTAATATGAAGCTCAGATATAAAATAGAAGTTATAAACCAATGTGATGAGTGCTACACTGGTAGTCTGTAGAAGGCTGTCAGGAGACAGAGACACCCCTGATGCTGACAGCTTTTGTTTCCTATTATAGTGAAGCAGCTCACTGCCTTCAAAGATCAAGGAATCAGTCACAGTTGCCTTCTAAGTTTGGGGAAACCCAATGCTGCATTCCAATATATATAAGAGCCACTGAAATGGGAGACTCACAGAGTAGTACCTGGATTCTGGAGCTCTTAAACCACATGTCAAAGAGCTGCATTAAATACTCTCCTTGAGCTCTCCTGCCATGTGAATCTACAGTGACAATTTCCTGTTAGAACCCTCCAAATAAGAGGCCCAGTGGGAAGTCTGCCCTATCATAGTAGTCTCATAAAATGCCTATTTAATTGCCTTTTTTCTCTATGTCTGGCAGCCACCAAATGGCTATCATGAAGTTACTCTTTTACTTCCCCTTTACCTATCCACTGTCAAAGAAGGGATACTGGATGTTCCTGGGACAGAGACAAAAAGCAGCAGATTTTTAGGCAGGTAGTTCCGAGGGTCATCTCTGTCCTCACATCTTCACTGGTCCCTGATGCTGGGCAGATTTAAACAGATCCAAGTTAACTGGCTCAGATTCTTAATGTCAATATAATATCCTAATATTTGTGCCCTGCAAGGAAATACAGAAAAGGAAGAAGTAACTAAATCTCTGGGAAGAAGAGGGGGTATCTAAGGCTCTGAGAGAAGAGGTTTTCTCAGATGAATGTTTAAGATGCCTAAGAGTTCACAAAGCAGGTGGAAGTTGGGGAAACAACACTTCAAGCAAAGTCAAGTCATGGACAAAGGCATGGAAGAGTGGTAGAAATGAAAAACACAGATTTTTAAAATATATTTATATTTTACTTCTGTCTGTATTATATTTTGTTTTTATCGGGAGGTGACACAGAATAGAAGGTGGGCCGGTGAAAGGATACTTTAGAGAAAAAGGTCTGCCAGCTCTCCACCCACAAAGTTCAGCAACATTCCTGAGCTGCCCAAGACTGCCTTCTTTCCTGGCCACGGGACTGTCAGTGCTAAAACTGAGACAGTTCCAGGAACATCAAGACACTTGGTCATCCACCCATCCAGCCAAAGCCCAAGAGTGAATTTCCCACTCAACTTTTCACTTTTCTCAACCAGCCTTCCAGTAGCAGCTTTAAGAAAAGAAAAAAAAAAAAAAAGGTAAACCAGGACCAAGATTCAAAGATAGGAGAATGTCTAGCAGAACACAAATATAGGGAGGCATTTGGGAAGTCTCCAGGCTAAGTCTTTCTGAACTTTTTTAACAGTTTTATTATTATTATCAATTATTATTATTACCATCACTGATTTTGAGCACTTCCGTGTTCTTCCTGATCCCTTCCTGAGGGCGGAAGAGGAACACGAGTAACTATTTCATTTGCCCATTAAAAAATTATCATAAACCAACAATTTAGTCATGTACCACTCATATTTTCCAAACCCATAATACTCCCCCATTTGGTATTTGGACTACCCATTCTAACACATGGTCCTGCATTTCATATTGACTGGGGTCTCTCCCCAGTATCTTTCAAGGGGATAAGAAGGTACTAGTTTCTTTTCAGCAGAGCTCTAGAAAAATGAATCCTACAGTACAGCTCCTGCTCCCCAGTTTATGATCTCATTGGGAAGGCATGACAAAAATCCCTTCAAGGTGTGAACAATTCAAAGCAGCATAAACACAAACACATACTTCTCTTGCTCTGCTATTTAACATTTAGCTTCGTGTAGTCCTGTTCAAACTGGCTTGCACTGTACCTCAGATGACACTTGTGACAGTTTATTTTAAAAAGTGTCACTCGGAAAAATATAAGTTGAAGATTCCAAGGACAAGGGACCTCAAGATCTACTCTATCACTCTACCAGTTTGCCCATCTGGAAAAAAAAAAAAGTCACAGGTATTTGACAATGATTTCCAATATAACAAAATTAAAGCATCTTATTTGTCCCTTGGACATGAAAAGCTAAGTGCACTGGTCCAGAGCAAAGAGAAAAATTATCTATGTAATGGAAACAGACCCAGTTTCAGAAAGTTGAGCATGATAAATAGAATACAGTAACCTCTGAATCTAACAGGTGAGGGGCACCTGGGTGGCTCAGTTGGTTAAGCGACTGCCTTCGGCTCAGGTCATGATCCTGGAGTCCCAGGATCGAGTCCCGCATCGGGCTCCCTGTTCAGCAGGGAGTCTGCTTCTCCCTCTGACCCTCCCCCCTCTCATGTGCTCTCTCTCTCTCTCTCTCTCTCTCTCATTCTCACTCTCTCAAATAAATAAATAAAATCTTAAAAAAAAAATTGTATCTAACAGGTGAGCAGGATAAACAGAAGACAAAGTACTAGTTCTCACCTGACAAAGGTTCAGGTAAGCAGGTCAATTCTGCAAGCAGATACAAGCCACCCAAGTTTAGCTAAGTGACAAAACTCCAGCTTTTAGGTGGGGTGTGATGAAAACCAGGGCTAATTCATTCATTTATCGAGAAATAGGAGCCAATTCTGTACAGGGCCATGTACCAGGACCTCAAGAACGACAGTGAACAACACAAGCCTGGTCCCTGCCCTTATAAGAAATTTATACTAAGCAAGGGAGAACAAAACTAAGAAACAAAATAATTCTCAGTTGTCCTTAGTATTTTTGGAAAACAACCAATAAGGCACTGAGGTAGAGAACATGATGGGGAAATAAACCTAGTTTAGAAACAGAAGTCAGGGGGCGCCTAGGTGGCTCAGTTAAGCATGTGCCTTCACCTCAGGTCATGATTTCAGGGTCCCCAGATTAAGCCCAGCGTCAGGCTCCACACTCAGCAAGGAGTCTGCTTGTCCCTCTGCCCCTCCCCCCTGCTTGTGCATGTGCTCTTTCTCTTTCTCAAATAAATAAATAAAATCTTAAAAAAAAAAAAAGGAAGAAAAGAAAGAAAGAGACAGCAGTCAGGGCTTGTTCCCATGAGTGGTACCAGTGAAGCTACAGAAGAAAGAATGAGAAAGAGCTAGCTAGCCATGTGGAAGGAAGGCATTGGTGCAGCACGTGTGAAAGTCCTAAAGTGAAAAAGCAGGTGGTGGGTTCTTGTAGTTAAAACAAGATCAGTGTGGGTGGGGCAGTGTGAAAACTAGAAGAGTGGCTATGAGAGTCCAGCAGGGACCAGCTCAGGAAGGGTGTTAGGTCTAAGGAACTCAGATATTATTCCAAATTCACTGAAGGACTTGCCAACAATTAATGTTATGCCAAAGAGGCACACAATGTAATCCACAATATGGGAATATCACTTCGGCTGTTGGGGAGAGAAAACTGACTGGCTGAGATCAAGAATGAAAGTGGAAAAACCAATCAGGAGAACGATGGTGGGAGACTGGACTCAAGGAAATGGGGGAGATGAAGGGACAGATTTAGGATATCTTTTGGAGTCTGAATTGAGAACTCACCACAGGATGGACTTAGGGACATAGAGAATTAAGGATGACTTTTGGATTTCAGGCCAGAGCGACCAGATCACTCTATCTATTTCCAGGTTGGAGAACATTAGCAGGACTAGAGAGACTTAGAGGACAAAACTGATATGCTACCTTTGAAATATTTGTAAGACCTCCAAGCAGAGACACCAAATCGGTTTGCAAATCTGGAGCTCAGATGAGAGAGCTGGCTTAGTGATACAATTTTGAGGGTCAGTAGTCTGAAATGATATGAACAAGAATACCATGGTGGGAGAACTAGGGGCAGGGAGAGGAATTAAGGATGAAACCCTGAGAAATTCCTTAAGGTAAAGCACATTTCTCAGCCTGACTTCACATTAGTATCATAGGAATCCCTGATGGTCTTGTAGCCATTAGTGCCCTCTTTTGGTAACACCCAGTCCCTGCTCTCCAGTTCTTCTGGATTCCTCTAAATCCATTAAGGTCCCAGTAATTTGATTCCCTAAACAACTGAAGTTGGAGAATGGCTATTTGGAGACATGGATATTTATAATGGCTTTTGCAAGAAGAATTTCTATCCTTGGCTTTAGAGGATCTGGGGGTATTGGGTGGGTTACTGAGAGATCATCCACCTTAATTAACTTTCCTGGCCTGTGAGCTGGACTTGGTGCCAACACTTCCGAGTAGCCCTGGCACCTCCTTAAACTCCCCAGTCCTAACCGGGCTCAGGGCTCTAGTTCTGGGAGCTGGAGAGCTGCCTCGAATATGAGAGAAGAAAGACTGTAAGGATCAGGAAGGACAAGTCAACAGGCTTAGAAGAACAGAACAGATATGCAAATTGGTATTAAAGCATCAATGTCACATGAGAATGGAATTAAAGCACAGATGAAACAAAATTATTCTACCCAAAATGGGATTTATGGATTCATTAATTCAACCAATACTTGATTTTCTGAATAAGCTATAGACTAGAAAGTCAGGCTGCTCAATTTAGCAAGCAAACATACAGGACACTGGTGAGCTCGTATGTCACCTAGCCAGAGAGAGACACTTAAAAACCAGGCGCACCGCCAAGTGGCTCTGCCCTCCTTCTTTGTATTAACTACATATTCTTCTTTTCTGCATTCCTGATGCTCTGACACCTAGGGCCTAAATACCAGAAGAGGAACTATCCCTCCCAGAGTCAGCTAATCCCTAGAGAGAGCCACAGCTCACCAGGGAGCACACCTTTCATATGCAAACTAACCAATCCAAACCCCAAACCCCAACTACCTCCTTTATGGAGCTCTCACAGCCAAGCCACTACCCACAGTGCCCTGATCACCCCAGGGGCAGGGATAAGTAGGAACAGCTCCTCTGCCCAAGAGCCCACTGAAATTACTCTGCCTAGCCAATCCTTAACCTGCTCACCCTGCCTCGCCCTTCCAGTGTCAACCACACTAAAGGTCGTTGCTCTCTAGCCCCTTCTACCTCCAGGCCCGACTCTGGTGCCTCCCACAGCATCCCTGCGGGGAGTAGTATGCTTCCTCCTTTTGTGAACTGTGAGAAACCACCTCTTCATTGTCTCCTGATCTGTTAGCCTAACAACACTGGAATAATAATAAAAAACCACTCTTCCTCCAGATGACTGGGTGGCTCAGTTGGATAAGCAGCTGCCTCGGGCTCAGGTCATGATCCCGGGGTCATGGGATCAAATCCTACATGGGGCTCCTTGCTCAGCAGAGAGCCTGCTTCTCCCTCTCCCTCTGCTTGCCACTCCCCCTGCCTGTGCACGCTCTGACAAATAAAATCTTAAAAAAGTAAATAACATAAAACACTCTTCTTCTACACGTGTTCAAAAACTACCCTGGAGGGGTGCCTGGGTGGCTCAGTTGGTTAAGCATTTGCCTTTGGCCCAGGTCATGATCCCAGGGTCCTGGAATCCAGCCCCGCATGAAGCTCCCTGCTCAGCAGGCACTCTCTATTAAATAAATAAAATCTCTCTATTAAATAAAATCTTAAAAAAAAAAACCTACCCTGGAGTGATTTTAAAACAATAAAATTCTTTTCTTATACAAAATGGTCAACAAATTAGAAAATTTTAATCTTCAGTTGAAGTTGAAAAGTAGTTCCTTGGACTCTGAGCAGACACACAGAAAGCAAAGGATTCTCAACAGAAAAATGATTTCAGAAAAATGGAGAACCTATACAAACCTGCCCCCAAGAGGGTTTCAGAAAGGTTTGCAGACATGGCCCTTTAAGATAATCAGTGGTCTCGTGGCTCCGTTTTACCAATGAAAAAACTAAGACACAGAGGAATCAAGCTAACGTCACAAGTGCACCCAGCTAGTGAGGATCGGAGCCAAGATTTGACCCTAGGCTGTCCGAACCCGCACATACAAGCATGAGCTGCCTTTGTGTCATTAGTAAGGAAGATGCTGAGTTGACTGCATATGATCCTCGCAGCACATTATTTAAAACTGACTCTGAAGAGCATCAGACTATCAGCTTTCTTAAAAAAAAAAAAAAAATCAGTCTTGTCTATGAGACAGCTTGCCTTAAAGGCTGTGGTTCTCCAGGTGTGGTCCTTAGACCAGCAATATCAGTATTCCTCCAGAATTTGTTTTAATGCCAATTCTCCCTCTTAACCTATATCTACTGAATCAGAAAGTGGGAGGATGGAGCCCAGCAGTGAGAATCCTGATTCTCCAGGTGATTCTGATGCATGCTGAGAACAGCTGTCCCAAGTGTGCTTAGCTCACTGTATTAAGAATGACTTGCACCAGACTGTTGAATCACAGACATGTACCTCTGAAACAAATAATACATTATATGTTAAAAAAAGAAGAAGAAGAGGAAGATAGCAGGAGGGGAAGAATGAAGGGGGGGAAAGCAGAGGGGGAGACGAACCATGAGAGACGATGGACTCTGAAAAACAAACCGAGGGTTCTAGAGGGGAGGGGGGTGGGGGGATGGGTTAGCCTGGTGATGGGTATTACAGAGGGCACGTTCTGCGTGGAGCACTGGGTGTTACACGCAAATAATGAATTATGGGACACCACATCAAAAACCAATGATGTAATATATGGTGATTAACATAACATAATAATTTAAAAAAAAGAAAAAAGAAAAAAAAAGAATGACTTGCACCTTTATCACAAGGTTTCTGAGAATCTTTTTTTAACTGACTCCATGCATTCGGTTTAAGAGAGATTTTCTAGGGAAATCCTAGGGATGGTGGTGGAGACAGAGTTACAGGCATTCTAAAAAAGGAGTACAGTGGCTGAAGCTTAGTACCCGTCAGTGCTCAAAGACCTTGTATGGTACCTAGAGTTCCAATCAAAACCTCAGGAAGGGAAAATCTCAAGAGGGACAATGTTATTCTAGCATTTTAGTTGCAGAAAGCCATAAAATACACAATTTAAAAATTAAATTCTTGTATTTTAAGTTAGCTGATTGTCTTCTTTAAAGCCCATTCACTGCCAGTCCTCTGACTTGACCCAAATATAGTTTCTTTCTCAAGTCTTTGAGCTCCCTGAAGACAGTAACCAAGCCTTGTTTTTTTTATGTACCTCTGCACCAAGAACAGTGCCTGGCTCCTATTTGGTGCTTAGCAAGTAACTCTCAAACGTAATTGCAGCCTCCAGTCACAGATGTTCCACAGCCTGTTGTAAATCAAGCCATGAAATTAGCATTTTTTAAACCCACATTTACCTTTGGTTACTTTCTGTCCCTAGGGAAGGGAGGAACTGTAGAATTCACAATTTAACTTGGGGAGGAGACTATTCCTTCACAGGACACAAGCAAAGTTCTGGCCAAAGATCTTGATTTATTGGGCAGTGGGAGAATCTGATCACTATATATTTATAGCAGTAGCTAGAGATGAGTACATTCAGGAAAGTGCTACTGAAATGTATTTCCTTCATTTCCTTGACAGCAAAAGGAAGCAATGAATGCTTTAAATCACAGAAAATATTTAGAATATAAAAGACAAATGCAAGTCACATCTCTCTCAACCTACAGAATAGCCAATATTTTATAAGGTTCACCAAGAGTTTGTGGGAAACTGTGATCCCTCTTCCTGCTGCTTCTGGAAGACTCCATGAAGACCCAGTTCATTTTCCAGGCACTGGTAAGAAGTTGTCAACTAAAGAGATATATTTCTTACCAAATGGATGGTCACTGCTTAAAGAGAGGTTTATTCTCCATACTTCTCTTATTTTTTAAAGATTTAAGATTCTTAAAAGGAACTAGCTCCCTGTTCATTTTATTCCCCTTGATTCACCTGTCCAACCTTGAAAGCACATATGTTAAAAATAAAATGGGACTTCATTCTGAGTTCCACTGTTTCTAATATTTTTATGACAAAAAATTCAAACAATATTGAAATATACAAAAAAAATCCTGGGCCCCATCACTTTAAACTCTTAAATTCAAACTCTTAAAAACTATTAACAAGTTAGAATGTACCTTCCAAATTTTTTCTACAAATTGTGTATGTAGACTTTTTCAGACACTGTATATATATATATGTACATTTATTTTTCAAATGCCATACTTGTCAACTGCATCGTGTTTTTCTCACATATTTTATTTTAAAAACAAGATTTTTTACATTGAGGTTTTTCCCAGCTTTGAGATATAACTGACAAAGAGCACTGCAGAAGTTTAAGGTACATAGCAAGATAGTTTGATCCATGTATTTAGCTTACGAAACGACTACGGTAAGTTTAGTTAACACATCATTCTTTCAAACAATTACAATTTTTTGCGGTCAGAATATACAAGGTCTACTCTTAGCAACTTTCAAGTATTCAATACAGTATTAACTATAGTCACCATACTGTATATTAGATCCCCAAAACTTACTCATCTCATAGCTAGAAGTTTGTACCCTGTGACCAACATCTTCCCATATCCCCCAGCCCCTGGTCCCTGGCGATCACCACTGTACTGTTTCTATCAGTTTTTTTCCCCCTAGATTCCACATATAAATGAGACCATATAGTACTGGCCTTTCTGGAACATCTCACTCAACAAAACATCCCCAAGGTCCACCTTTTGTTTTGCCACAAAGGGTAGGATTTCATTTTTTATGCCTGAATAATATTCCACTGTATATATTCACCACATCTTCTTAACCATCCATCTTTTGATGGGACACTACTGTTGTTTCTGCATCTTGGCTGTTGTGAATGATGCCACAATGAACACAGGTGTACAGATCTCTTCAAGGTCTGGTTTTCATTTCCTCTGGATATTTATACAGAAAGTGAGTCTGCTGGGTCATATGGTAGTTGTGTTTGTTTGTTTGTTTGTTTGTTTTTGAGGAGCCTCTATACTGTTTTCCATAATGGCTGCACCAGTTTCCATTCAACAGGGCACAAGGGCTCCCTTTTCTCCTACACTTGCCAGCACTCATCTGTAGTCTTTTTCTTAGTCACCCTAACAGGTGTGAGGTGGTGACTCACTGTGATTTTGATTTCCACTTCCCTGATGACTTGGGATGTTGAGCACCTTTTCCTGTACCTGATGATCTGTCTTTTTGGAAAAAAACATCTCTTCAAGTCTTCTCTCTTTTCTTTCAATTACTTGGGTTGGTTTTTGTTTTGCTATTGAGTTGTACATGAGTCCCTTACATATTTTGGATATTAACCCCTTACCAGATAAGTATTTTCTCCCATTCTGCAGGCTGCCTCTTTATCTTGTTGGCTATTTCCTTTGCTGTGCAGAAGCTTCTTAGTTTGATACAGTCCACCTCTTTATTTTTGCTTTTGGTGTCATATCCAAGAAATCATTACCAAGAACAATGTCAAGGAGCTTTCTCCCTATGTTTTCTGAGGTTTTATTTTTTTCAGATATTACATTTAAGTTTTTAACTGATTTTAAGTTAATTTTTTGAGTGGTGCAAGATAGGGGTCCAATTTCTTTCTTTTGTATAAGAATATCCAGTTTTCCTCATACATTTACATCTTAATAGCCCCAGCCAAGTTGAACTCCAAAAAAGATATATACCAATATATAGCTCCACAGACTGTGGATAATTCCTCCTTTCCCCCACACTCACTATCTGATAGACACATGATGGGTACCTCACTGTTACTTTTAATTCACATTATCTCCTGAGCTGTTGGTTTATTTTTCCTGTTAATATGTAGAAGTTTTCTTAGCTCATGGTGTTACATGAACCCTCTTGGGGTTTTTGTTGGTATTTTAAGGCTTACTCTGGACAGAAACATCTATATCTATGCAATATTCTCATCTGGAAATGTAGCCATCTTTTATTCAGGGCTTTTTTTCTATCTTTCCAGAAAACTATCATTTTCTTCATGTAAGCCTTACATTCTCCAGTTTACTTCAAGATATTTGAGGGATTTTTTATTTGTTTTTGCTGTTTGAATAGGGTTTTTTTTCTGTTTTCTTCTTAGTTTTTGTTAAAATGTAAGAATGCCATCAGTTTAGATATATTGATCTTATACTTGGACCTCTTGAACTTCCTCCTATTAATTCTAGTAATTGCTAATTGGTTGTCCAGGATGTTCTTGCTATACAGTCAGCTGATATATAAATGTAATTTTAATCTTACTTTTCTCCCCCACCCATTGCATTGACAGGTACCTCCAGAAAAATGTTGAATCCTTGCCTTATTCTTTACTTTAATGACAAGTTTTCTAGTATTTCCTTAAGTGTGTTGCTGACTATAGATTTCTAATATATTCCTTTTTTCCAAGTAACATTCTTGCTACTCTTAGATTACTGGGTGTTTGTTTTAATGGGAATAAATGAATTTTAACAAATGCTCATTTTATGTCTAGTGTGGAATCAAACAGTGCCAATTTCCTAATGGTGAAACTGCTACGTATTCTTAGAACATGTTTGCATTGGCTTCTGACTCAGTGTAGATGTTAGTACAGAGTAGACTCGAAAAGCAGAGATGAGGAGAAAATTTTCCACCCTACATTTAGAAAAATGCATTCCTCAGGACTCAAGAAAGGATCAGAGTCTGCAATTAGTCTGCCTAATTATACTGATTTCAGCTTACTGACTCTCCCAGCTCCATGTCCTGGAGTAAAGCTGAAATAATAGGTCATGGGCCTACTTTACCATTAAATAGTGTTATCTTGGGAAAAACAAGGGGGAAAGTAATTGCCACTAGAAAACTTGCAACAACAGAAATCATACCAAGGAAAGAAATCACTCAACTCTGAACACCGCTTGTTCAGCTGTCCTTAGTACTATAACCAGGACCTATAAAATCTTATCCCCAGAAACATGCTATCCCATCTTACTCCCTATCAGATCTCTTCTCAGCACCAAGCTCTCAATGGAAGTAGATTAATTTCTAACCTTAAGAAATCAAAAGGTAAACTAGTGACAAAGGATGCTATCAATTTCAAGAGGTGATGGGCTCAGAAATGAAGGCAGAAAAATGACCCTAGGGTACTTCTTCTCAAAGCCAAGGAGGTGAAACCACCATGGGATAGAGCACCTCGGGACAGGTTGGGCTAACGTAGCCATATTTAGCAAATTAAAACACAGAAGGTTCTATTTTCATTGACCCATGCAATATTGGGGTCATACTACCTGTACTAAAAAGAAAAAATTACACGTTGCTCATCTGAAACTCAAATTTAACTCAGTGCCCTATATATTCCAGCTTATGCTAGAGTAATTAATTAACTTGTCTCATTTTCTACCCTGGTCCCACCATAAGACCCTAACATGTTAGGAACCCATTCTAAGCCTAGTTTCCTCAATGATAAAATGATAATATTAAGGATTAAATTATCTGAAGCACATGAAATACTCAGCACATTCCTCAGCATTTAGGTAACAGTCAATGGCAGACAAACCTTAGGGTTTAAGTAATGTTCAGGATGTAGAGACAAAAGTACTAGAGCAGGGGGCACCTGGGTGGCTCAGTCGGCTCAGTAGCTGACTTTTGATTTCAGTCTCAGGGTTGGGGGATCAAGCCCCGCGTCAGGCTCTATGCTCAGCTTGAAGCTGGCTTGTCCCTCTCCTTCTACTCTTCCCCCACCACTCATGCTCTCTCTCTCACTCTCTCTCTCAAATAAATAAATAAAATCTTCATTTAAAAAAAAAAGAGTATTAGAGCAGGGGTTAGGAGATGTGTTTCAGTCCTGACTATGTTTCAAATTAGCTGTGTGCTAATTAAGTCCTTTAACCTCCCTGGGTCTCAATTTTCTCATCTATAAAATAAGATTGAATTAAATTGTCTCTTCCCACTCTTAAGAGTCTCTGATTCCTGAACCCCTATTGCTTGGACTTTGGAGAAATATCAGTGTTGTCGATTCCCTTTAAATGAATTCTTCCCATGGAGCCATATGTGATTAATATGTTTTGAATACTACTGAGGGTAAAAATATGCTGAGTTGATATTTTAGTAGCGTTTACTTTGAGGAATACAGGTGCAATTGGTCATACTTGTTCGCAGACAAAAGTCCATGTGGTTTCATGGACTTAAGGTTTCACCATAAGTTATAAATCAATTCCTGGAGCCTGAGCCTAATTCAACACCCTGATTGCAGGTTACACTATCTTCAGCATTAGAGCAATATTGTATCTTGGTTGTGACTACAGAGGAATTGTGGGGTTTCCAAATAAAGAGCCACAATATACCTTTCTAACAAGTACTATCCACAAGTTTTACTTAAATTTAGAGTTAATTTTTCCCCTCTTAAAGTCACTAAAAAGCTTTTGATTTTTATGGTGGTATTGTTACTGTTGTTCAATAGGCCAACAAGAAATGATTAACCTATACAACTGAAGAGCCATTTAAACCCATGTGCTTCTGATTTTCAGAACTAAAAACCACCTTCCCATATATTATGTCTATAGAAAAAGCCAAACATACACATGCACATGCAATGTCTCCATCAAAATTATTATGGAAAAGTTTACATTTTTTTGGATCATATAATGTTAGCGCAAGAAGGAAACATGGATCTAGTCTGACTCATTTTACAGATAACGAAAATCAGATTCAGAACAGTTATATGAATTCTCCAATATCAAAAAGCACAAAATCTACCTTTTCTCTGATGTTCTCTTTACTCTCATACACGCTGATCAACAGCATTTAAGTTGTTAGTCAACAGATGACAAGTAAGAGTTTCTGCTGACCTACCCTAGAAGCCCATGACCCTCTGAGTAGCTACTGTATGCTGGGCACTATGCTAGGCACTGGGATATTAATAATGAACAATCCAAGGTCCTGTCCTACTTCCTATTAACTGAAAAAAATTAACTAAACCAAGCCACTTGTCCATTTCACATACATAGCAATCACATGACATGAACTCAAAGGGTACTATGGCTTTGAGGTCCCAGAGTTCATGGGAAACCTTTGGAAACAGCCTTCCAAAACAGTACTTGAAATCCTATTCCTGAATGCCAAGTTTACTATTTCAGTAGTTTCTCCTGAAATTATCATTTGTATTGTAGGCATGTGTCCAGGTAGCCCAGCATAGTGGGAACACACATGGGTTCCACTCCCAAACGTGCCACTAACAAACTGAGTAAGTGACTCAGTCTCTTTGGTTACCAGCTTCACCACCTATAAAATGAGGAGCTTGATCAACAGGACCCAAAGTCTCCTGCAAGTTACAATAGTCTAAGTTTCTACCTAGAATGCAACAGATACAGTCAGCACAAGGATCAGGAAGCATTCAGTGGGGCTCAGAATGGAACCAGCCAACCCCAAAGCTCCTACTTGGGACACTGAGGGTATGACATGTAATTCCTTCCAAATCTCACCCCAGAAAGGAGTTCAACAATTAAAGAATGTTCTTAGGTCTAAGCAAATATGTGTACCTCCCTCAAAATTCCAGAAGTAGTTAGGGACTTATTAATGACACAGGTGATGGAGAGAATGCCACTATTTAGACAAACAACTCATGACACTTTACATCCCACTTTGGCACCTAGCCAACTGTGCTGAACTATCATATCATCCACTCTCTTCAGTTGGGGTTTTTGAAGCTGTTCTCATAGTTCCAAAGATTTATTTTGACCTAATGGGGAAAAACATTAGTCCTGGACAGCAAGTAACACCACCCCAGATTACAGTAACTATGCCATAGTGGAAGGTAACAATTTGCCAGAACATTTTCCTCTTGCATTACTATTCCAGGAAGGCATGTGATGTCCCCAGCTCTTTACCAGCCCAGACCAACAAGTTCTTTGCATCCTACTTCAAGCAACAGCCAATTTCATTGTGTCAACATAGTGCTGCCTCTGAAAACCTGAGACAATCATATTTCACAATGAGGAGGCTGGGTTTCTTGGTTGTTTTTAGATCCAGGTTAGGAAACCCTGCTGATGGGGAACCAATTTTCTATGCTTCATAAAAAATTTTCACCTTCAAAAACATTGGTCTAGTAGAAAAACACCACTCTGAAGTTGCCAATATCAGGTGCTATACTAATAACAAACAAATTCTTTGCCACAAGAGTTACAGTCACTTTTATCAGTATGGGGTTTAGAGGCAAGAGAGACAAGCCTTGGCCTTGAGGTCAGGGAACCTGATTCAAGGCCAGCTCTGGAAGCAAGTAGCTTTGTGACTTTGCAGGAGTCATTTCACTTCTCGGGTCTCAGTTTCATTGTCTGTTAAGAGCTGGGTGACATTATCTCAAAGACTCCCACCACCACCTGCTCCAGCACTAATGTCTTTTGTTCCCACATTCTTTTCTCTCAGTTGCTGGCCAGTTACCTGCTTCAGAAGATGTATTAACTCTCTTAGGCCACGGGGTACTATTTAACACATTCCTGATGAATAAATCAACAGTCTTTCTTTCCCTTTGCATTAACCTCGCATTTTTTAATATCACTCTGGCCATGAAGAATTATACGTGAGCAGGTGCCTCTAGTGTAAGAGTAAGGCAACTCCTGGAGCTGGGACCTCTGATATTGGCACTCTCATCAGTTTTCCAGGTGAACTGGAAATCACTGTTCTGAACCTTAATCGTCCATAAGGCCGGACTGACAGTCTTCCTGTGAAGTGATGTCACTTCACACCCCAACAGGGAACACGAGGATGTGGGGGCTTGGGGTCTACAAAAGAGCTTGGTGGCTTTTTATTCGTTCATTCATTCACCCCTTCCCCCAAGCCCAGGACTAGCTATGTAATTTTTGGTACCCAGTACAAAGTAGAAATGTCATGTCCCTTATTTTTAAAAGGGGGCTGGGGAGGGGAGAGAAGAAAAAGCATCAACATTTCTAAAATAAAAGACATTTTCTTTCCATGGTCTTTCTCTTGACGGGGTGTAGTATTCTTTATTTGCTACTTAAGGTCATGCTCCCTTGGACAGGGGGAGTTGAAGCCCACGCAGGCGCCAGGGTAACTTGGAGCCTGCACATCCCCTGGCTGCCAGTTTCCCCTTCCGCCAGCACAGGACTGAAGGGCCATACCACAGGCCTGGTCTGGGAAGTCAAACCGGGCACTTCCCCTTCCCACAACCTGCAACCCCAAACCACAGTAGATGTGCAACTCCTGGGGCCAGGATGTGCTAGGTATCTGGATCCAGTGTGGTCAAGAGGCTCACCCAGGATGAGGAAAATGCACTGCGGTGCTGCCAGACCAGGGCAGGGATGGCCACCATTGTGCCCCACTCCAAAATGCGGTAGGGCCCATGCACTTACGCCTTCATAGGGCCCTTCACTTACGCCATCTTCATAGCACCTAAACCCAGGCCCCCACTGGGGAAGGGTGCACAGTGCTCCCTGACTGGGGAAGAAGGGAGCGGGGGGCAGGTGGGCCTCAGAACCAAGAGGTGGAAAGCAGATGGTCAAAATTATTCCCTTTTAGGGAGGCATGGAAGGCAGGACCAAGAGTGAGCCACCACACCAAGCTTCTAGCACATACTCTTTTGTCCCACTGGCTTCACTCACAGAACATAAATCCAAAGAAAATATTAGTCCCTATCATCCATCAAAACCCATGGGGTCGGTCATCACTTCTACTGTGAGGTCTTTCCTGCCTGCTGTCCACCAGGCAGCCTATCACACTCTCCCTTGTACTCCCCCATATTATCTCAGGCATACCTCGACTACCATATTATACAACTTTATTTCCATTTATTTCAGTCTGTCTTCCCCATGAGCCTAGGAAATTTCAAAGCCAAGTCTATAGTTTATTCACTCTTTAGATCCCAAAGCATAGTAGGTGCTCAGCTCTCTGAGTCTTATCTGGACTTCACGGCAATCAAGTCCTGTATTGACTTGGTCTCTGCTCACCCCATGGTATCTGCTGATAAAGTCTATGGCCAATGAATTCAGGGTCTCTTCTCTCTGCTCCATCAGGCCTAACAGGTCCTTTCTGTTGAAGTGGCCTTCCTTCACCTCTTGCTAGCACAACATATTCCTCTTATGTCTGCACATGATGCCCACTTGATTTCTATTTCAGAGTTATCCCACAGCCCCTAGTTTCCACTTTATCAAGCTTGGAATACCTCTTCTGAACGTGCTGCCTGCTAGGCACATCAGCCACCATATATGTAACTCCACAAGGCACAGGGAATTCCTGGACATTTCCATACTACACACAGAAAACAAAACAGACTCAAGAAAGCCAACTCAGAAAAGGGCCACCACAAAACACAACTCAAAGGGACAAAGCATTCCCAAAGTCTAAGCGTACGGTGACCTGTGGAATTGTTCAGTGTACAACCTGCACAGCTATACGCAATGTCCATGACTCAGGTCTTCCTCTGCCTAATCCCACCATTGCGACTGTTTTCTCTGACACAAAAGGCATCTTATCCTACACATCTGTTTACTACAAAACTCCTTCTTTCCACTTTCAATGTATTCACTATGTTCTTTTGGATTTTAACCTTGGTTGGCAATGAGGCAGTAAGTATAGAGCCATAACCCAAGTGATTAAATGTTTTTCTGCTTTTGCCTACCTCTTCCTCCTTCCCACAAACTTCCATGGAAAAAGAGACAAACTTTACTTCTTCTGACTGTACTCCCTCTATATTATGTCCTTTTCCTTCATGGAGATGCTAGGCCTTAAAAGTGAAGGGGTGGCCTCTCTACATTACAAAATATCATCTCCAGTCTCCAGGCTTAGCTCTTAATATGCCAACAAGGACATTGAGGGATTCCTTCTCTAATACTCCTTTATTTAAGCATACTGTTATGCTCTGGGCTAATAAAATCTTACTCTACATGTCAAAAACTATTGAAAGGTACCCTAAGGCATAAAGGTAAGCAGTAAACTATGGCCAGCCTGCCTGGGTTCACGTTATAATTGTAACTACCTTGTAAGGCTGCTGTGAGGATTGAATTAACATCTGTGAAACAGAGAGAACAGTACCTAACAACCAGTAAGCACCACAGACCCACTGGCTGCTATTATGGACTCTTTCTTTCTCTGAACATCTCTGCCATCACTTCTCCATTCATCAGAGGCAGATGCCTGTGGCAAAATAGAGAGAGCCAGCTATTTCAAATAATACCGTTCTGCTATACACATTATCTCACCACTGAAGAGTTAAAAAAGAGTGGCAGAACAGAGACGCCTAATCCTACAACAGAGCTATTATAGGAACTCTTTTTTAAACTGCCACCAAGAATGGTCTAAAATGAGAATTAAATTATGCTGGTAAAGACCATTTTGTCAAGATGTTTGCCTAGGCCCAGATCTTTCCATGTGATGGAGATCAAGTTGAAAAACATAACACAAAGAATTCGACAGTAAGGGTAGCTGGGTCTGACACAAACTACAGGCGCCTCCACAGGAACGTGCTACTGTTTAATTTCCAGATTGTTGTGATTCCTCCTTATAAAAAGATGGTGTCAAGTTGGGACATTCATGTCCCTAGAAAAAATCACTTTGAAACAGATGCAAATGGATTATTTTCCCATAAACCCCAAGGTGCAACATGTCTTGTGCCAGGTAATGGATTAGAATTTTCCAGCATGGGTTTATGTTGTCAGCCCCTATCAGTACAGCACCCGTCAGAGAGATTAGTCTGACATTGTCAGGATTCTTGTCCAACAATCATAGTTTAGAACTTAAAAGCATGCTGTCTTGCCTTACATCAACTTCACTATACAGTAACAGTGAATCAACAGAGAACTGTAGACAGAGAATAACCTGACACGCAACTTTCAATTTAACAAAGAAAGCTTTTTAAGATGTCACTGCATTGAGATAAGAAAACATGTCTTTTATCACTTTGACCATGTAGATGTGGACATTTAAGTATTCAAAAACCTCTTGGTAAAGTTTCTAATTTCTTACAAGAAGACATTAACTCATGAAGGAGAGAAATTTCAACTTTCACCAACTTAATCCACATGTGCTTTAGAGTATTTGATACTTTCATTGTGTTCTTCTTAGTCTCACCTCCACAAAGAGCAAGTGAAGTATGTACCTGTACCAACAGAACTTGGGTATCTTGTTCCTGAAGTTCCTTAATTCCTTGGAACTTCAGAAGGTGAACTCTGGCTCCTTGAAGAGGCTTATTTGGGTCATTTCACAAGCCTCTGTCCAGACATAGCCCAAAAAAGCATCTTTTTTTCTGGCTACAGGAGAAAAGAGACTTCCCTCGGCTGCTAGCATCCTGACCAAAAGTCAGCCCTGGGGTTTTGATCTGGTTCAATACCACACAGCATTAAAAACTTCTAAGGCTTTTTTGCCCACAGGATAGGGTCTAACCTCCTTACCCTGCTCTAGAATGCCCCTTGTGATCCAACCCCTACCTCCACCTCCCACTCCTTCTCACCCCCATTCTGCCAGGATTCCTGTATTCCAGCCACAACGATTTGATTATTGTTCCCTAAACATCTCCAGAGTTTTTAGGAGTTTCTCACTCTTGTTCTCTCTTCCTAAGTTCCCTTCATCTACTTCTTCAGCATAAAGGTTACATCCTCCTCCATCAAGACTTTCCTCCCAAGAGTATGTATGTGTATGTCCACATACCCCCCTCTCTCAGGCAGTTATCTTGAGTGTCCTCCCTGTCACTGAAGTTCTTGCCCAAGCCGCTAATACAATCATCACGCTGTGCTGTAATTTCCCTGTGCCTCCCTGGAATCATAGTTTATCTATCTTTAACCCCCAGCACCCAGGAGTGTACCACTCAGCTGTTCACTCAAAATGTTTCTTGGGGCACCTGGGTGGCTCAGTCAGTAAAGCATCCGACTCTTGATTTTAGCTCAGGTCATGATCTCAGGGTCATGCAATCAAGGCCCATGTCAGGCTCCGTGCTCAGCAGGGAGTCTTCTTGAGATTCTCTGGTCTCCCTCTCCCCCTTCCCACCCCCCTCACAGGTGGACACACTCTCTTTCTCGTGCTCTCTAAAATAAACAAATCTTAAAAAAATATTTCTTAGCATCTAGGGGCATCTGGCTGACTCAGTTGGAGGAGCATGCCGCTCTTGATTCCGGGTTCATTAGTTCAAGCCCCATGTTGGGTGTAGAGATTACTTAAATAAAAATTTAAAAACATTTCTTAACATCTGTAATATGCCCTGCTCAAGTCCATAGGGTCATCCTGAAGGTCGCAGGCTCCAGAGTGGATCACGTGACTCCCCTCTTCTGGACCATGGACCATGTGTGGAAGAAACATTTGCTTAAACTGAGAGGCAACTGTGGGGCACCTGGGGGGCTCAGATGGTTGAGCGTCTGCCTTCAGCTCAGGTCATGATCCCAGGGTCCTGGGATCGAGCCCCGCATCAGGCTCCCTGCTAGGCAGGGAGCCTGCTTCTCCCTCTGCCTCTGCTTCTCTCTCTCTCTCTCTCCCTCTCTGACTCTCATGAATAAATAAATAAAACATTAAAAAAAAAAAGAAAGGCAACTGTGGAAATCTTCCAGACTGAAAGTAGTATTAGGAATTGCCTAGAGTCACCCAACTCATATAAAGATGACAAAACTGGGGTCCACAGAGAGGAAGCAACATCCTCCAGATCAACACAGTGAATCCATGCCAGTTCTGAGACTGTAACACACATCTCATGGCTCCTACTAGGTACAAGGTTTTCCCCCTCATCCCACCAGAATGCCTCCTCCCAGTATTACTGAGCCACTTCTAAACATCACATCTGCCCTTACGGGGTGAAAATACTCTCCAGATTTGAAAGATGTGTTTCCAATTCTATAGTCACTTCTGAGCAGGACAAAAAAGAATAACATGTCTATCAATTAAGGTTACCAGTTGTACACCAAAGCAACAGAACCTGGATAACAGAAAAAGAAGTGATTGAGAGAATACAGGGCGGCTCAGAGAACTCCCAAAAATGGTGCACAATCAGGCTCAAACAACAGGAGGGAACAATCAGGGAGTGACGCTCCTGCTGGCACCAGCCTCTCACTGCCCCGGGCAGCCGGTACTACTGCTGCAACTGCCCTGGACGGTGGTGTTGCTACAGCCCCCACTGCTCCCGTAAGTTCTCCTCTGGCCCTCTACCATGACATCACCTGTCTAGATATGAAATCTAGGGAGAGTGTCTGAAAGGCCTAGCTTATGTACACTGGGTAAGTCATGTACCCAGGCCTGAGGGCCAGAAGGAGAGGTGCTCTTGTTACCAACTACTGTACAAATGACCCCCCCAGCTCAGTGGCTTTAAGAGTTTATTATCTAGATGAATGGATAAAGAAGATGTGGTATATATATACAATGGAATATTATACAGCCATCAAAAAGAATGAAATTTTGCCATTTGCAACGACATGGATGGAACTGGAGGGTATTATGCTGAGTGAAATAAGTCAATCAGAGAAGGACATGTATCATATGACCTCACTGATATGAGGAATTCTTAATCTCAGGAAACAAACTGAGGGTTGCTGGAGTGGTGGGGGGTGGGAGGGATGTGGTGGCTGGGTGACAAACATTGGGGAGGGGATGTGCTATGGTGAATGCCGTGAATTGTGCAAGACTGTTGAATCACGGATCTGTACCTCTGAAGCAAATAATACATTATATGTTAAAAAAAAAAAAGAAGAAGAAGAAGATAGCAGGAGGGGAAGAATGAAGGGCGGGAGATCGGAGGGGGAGACAAACCATGAGAGATGATGGACTCTGAAAAACAAACTGAGGGTTCTAAAGGGGAGGGGGGTGGGGGAATGGGTTAGCCCGGTGATGGGTATTAAAGAGGGCACGTTCTGCATGGAGCACTGGGTGTTATACACAAACAGTGAATCATGGAACACTACATCAAAAACTAATGATGTAATGTATGGGGATTAACATAACATAATAAAAAAAAGAGTTTATTATCTCTTATATCTCTGAGGGTTGAGTGGGCTCAGCAGGGCACCTCTCCCTTGGAACCTCTTGTGCCATCAGATGTCAGCTAGGGCTGAAGTCATCTGAAGGGTGGACAGGATGGACATCGAAGGGGGCTCCCTCATGCTGGCAGTTAATCCCGGTTATCAGCCAGAACAACTACACATGACCTCTTGTTGGTGCCTGGGGTTCTCACAACATGGTAGCTGGGTTCTCAGAAAAATCATCCCGAAAACAAGCCTTCCAGGAGATAGAAGTACTCCCATGCTGGGAGGCATGATTCACTGGGGCTTATCTTTTGAGACCAGCTATCACAGAGAAAAAAAATCAGGATCTGATTCTTACAGCTTTGAGGGGTATTGAGGGCACAGAGCTTGTGCTCAGCAGTTCACTGCTGAGCAACAAAAAATAGTCAAAAGCCATTTCATTATGATATCTACAGAATTTCTCAAGGGTATAGGGATTCCTATGTATATTTGTTAAAAGATCAGCCACAGAAAGTCATAGCATTGTCACAGAGAAGCACACTAGGTCCACTTTGAGCAGGAATTAGGAAAGCCATCTGCACCCCCACATACTTACTGCCTCCCTGAGAGTGGTCTATTCCCCAATACCAAAGATCCCTCCAAAAACTAGGACTCTGAACAACTGCCCCAACTTTCTCCAAGGAAATCCAGCCCTCCTGCAAGGCCTGCCAGATCCTCATGTTTGTGCTGGGGAGTCTGAAAGCATGATCAGGGAAGACTCTACCATCTGCGCAGGGAAAGAAACAAAGGAGAAAAGAACAAATATGGAGGGCAGGGGAGGAAAAATAGAAAACAGGCAAAAGAAAAATTTCAGGGGCTTACTTGGAAAGAAAGTGGGCCAAAAAAAATCCAGTTGCCCTCCTTCATTTGTCCATACCAGCCTTTAATTTTCTTCAGTTTTCATTTTCAATTTGAGGCCAAATAACAGCCTCTTTTGAAAAATTATGGAAACATTATGAATACTGTTTTTTTGGAAAATTCTTATGAATATTGTTTTGGAAAATTCTGTGTTTTTCATGCAAGTCATCAAGGTGGTATTTGGAAGAAGCAATCTGGGGGGGGTGGATATCTATGTATCCCTGTCACCTGGGTACTGTTTCCACTCTACTGCCCACTGCAATGGGGTTTCCTGGCCCAAGTGAAGCTATACTCCCATTTCTGTGATGACTGGTCTACAGTTGTTCATTCAAAGAACACTTATTTGATGGGAGCATTCTGGATTCCCAGCAGTGTTCTCAGTCCTAGAGGCAAAGACTGATGAGTCAAATGCCCTTGACAACTGGTTAGAGAAGGGATATCTCTTCCAGGGATAATCCTGATAAAGATTGCTACTGGGTAGAATATTGCCTTTATCAGGTATGAAGGTTTCTGAAGTAGACCCTATCTGAAAAGATACTTTTGTTATGGGTTGAATAATGTCCTCTAAAAAGATGTGAAAATCCTAACCTCCAGTACCTATAAATGGGATCTTACTTGGAAGTAGGGTCCCTGCCGATGTTCAAGATAAGATGTGGTCATTAGAATAGGCTGTAAGTCAACGTGACCGTGTCATTATAACAACGGAAAATTTTAACATAAAGACAGGCATAATGGGAAGACCATATGAAGACAGGGGGAGCATACTACCTATAAGCCAAGAAGTACCTGAGGCAACCAGCAGTTGGAGATTCATCCTCACAGCTCTCAGGAAGTGCCAATCCTACCAGTACCTTGACTTGTAGCCTCCAGAACTTTGAGAGAAGAAATTTCTATTATTCTATTCTATTATTCCCAGCCACCCAGTATGTGGTATTTTGTTATGGCAGCCCTAGGAAACTTCTAGAGTTTTCATGATTAAATCCCGTTAAATTTTGGTAAAGATGAGGGGTTTTTTGCTTACTCAACAAATAGCTATTAAGAAAGCATCTTGAAAAGCAGAATGTTTATTGTGGTTGGAGATTAAAAACAAGAAAGGGAGACTGGGAAGAGAAAGTGGAACACCAAAAAGCTTTGTAGTTCATTTTAAAAGTGTTCTCAAGGAGGGGCACCTAGGTGGTGCAGTCGATTAAGCATTTCGGCTTAGGTTGTAATCTCAGGGTCATGGGACTGAGCCCCACATCAGGCTGCACACTCAGCATGGTATCTGCTTTAGATTCTCTCTCCCTCTCCCTCTGCCCCTCCACTCACTCACGCTCTCGCTCTCTCTCAAATATACAAATCTTTAAAAAAACAAGTATTCTCAAGGCAGAACAATTTCAAGATTGTAAGAAGGCATATAGCCTTGTTAGATTTGTGTTTTAGAAAAGTCAGTGTGCAGAAGGCATGGACTCAAGAGAAACAAGACTAGAGGCAGGAGGGCCAGAGAGGACACTACGAAGATAAACTGGGCAAGCCATGATGATGGCTTGGGTAGGGTGGAGCCAAAGAAAATGACAAGTAGATAAATATGAAATATAGTTAGGAAAGTGAATTAACAGGACACAGTGACTGATATGTCATGAGGGTGACCATGTCGAAAATGGTACTTTTGGTTCTCATAGCTGGTTGGGCAGCAAACCCACCTTTTCTATTACTATTTCTGAACAACCGATATGCTCTCTGGTTCAGGGCACATAAGGAGATTCTACTGCTGGACCAAACCTATCACTCACAGCCAGGATCCAAGTCTTCCCCTCTGGGGCATACCAGAGAACATCATTTATCACTGTGCCTAACAAAACCAATTCTAAGTAAGAGTTACATCAATTAACTCATCACAGATTGGGGTCACATTTGGCCAACTTACCCTAGCATATTGCACAGATGCTGGATCCAGAAGTCTGACTTTTGATACCCAGCTCTAGCAACGTAGGACCTTGGGAAAGTTACCCAACATCTTTGTGTCTCAGTGTTTTCCACTGTAAAAAGGTGGCGATTGTATCCACCTCATAGCTGACATCAGTAAATCAGTCAATATAAACAGAGTACTTAGAACTATGCCTGACTTAAACTTAATATCCCATAAATAAAATTAGTCGTTGGTAACGATCAATTTTTTTCCTTTTAATTTTTGTTGTTAATCACCATACATTACATCCTTAGTTTTTGATGTAGTGTTCCATGATTCATTGTTTGCGTATAACACCCAGTGCTCCATGCAGAACGTGCCCTCTTTAATACCCATCACCGGGCTAACCCATCCCCCTCCCCCCTCCCCTCTAGAACCCTCAGTTTGTTTCTCAGAGTCCATTGTCTCTCATGGTTCATCTCCCCCTCCAATTTCCCCCCCTTCATTCTTCCCCTCCTGCTATCATCTTTTTTCTTTTAACATATAATGTGTAATTTCTTTCAGAGGTATAGATCTGTGATTCAAGTCTTCCACAATGCACAGCACTCACCATAGCACATACCCTCCCAATGTCTATCAACCAGCCACCCCAACCCTCCCACCACCCACCACTCCAGCAAACCTCAGTTTGTTTCCTGAGATTAAGAATTCCTCGTATCAGTGCGATCATATGATACATGTCTTTCTCTGACTGACTTATTTAACTCAGCATAACACCCTCCAGTTCCATCCACGTCATTGCAAATGGCAAGATCTCATTCATTTTGATGGCTGCATAATATTCCATTGTATATATACACCACATCTTCTTTATCCATTCACCTGTCGGTGGACATCTTGGCTCTTTCCACAGTTCGGCTATTGTGGACATTGCTGCTATAAACATCAGGGTGCACGTACCCCTTCGGATCCCTACATTTGTATCTTTGGGGTAAATACCCAGGAGTACAAATGCTGGATTGTATGGTAGCTCCATTTTCAACTTTTTGAGAAACCTCCACACTGTTTTCCAGGGTGGTTGCACCAGCTTGCATCCCCACCAACAGTGTAGGAGGGTTCCCCTTTCTCCGCAACCCCGCCAACATCTGTCGTTTCCTGACTTGTTAATTTTAGCCATTCTGACTGGTGTGAGGTGGTATCTCATGGAGGTTTTGATTTGGATTTCCCTGATGCCGACCGATGTGGAGCACTTTTTCATGTGTCTGTTGGCCGTTTGGATGTCTTCTTTGCAGAAATGTCTGTTCATGTCTCCTGCCCATTTCTTGATTGGATTATTTGTTCTTTGGCTGTTGAGTTTGGTAAGTTCTTTATAGATTTTGGATATTAGCCCTTTATCTGATATGTCATTTGCAAATATCTTCTCCCATTCTGTCGGTTGTCTTTTGGTTTTGTGGACTGTTTCTTTTGCTATGCAAAAGCATTTTATCTTGATGAACTCTCAATAGTTCACTTTTGCCCTTGCTTCCCTTGCCTTTGGCGATGTTTCTAGGAAGAAATTGCTGCGGCTGAGGTCGAAGAGGTTGCTGCCTGTGTTCTCCTTTAGGATGTTGATGGGCTCCTGTCTCACATTTAGGTCTTTCAACATTTGGAGTCTATTTTTGTGTGTGATGTAAGGAAACGGTCCAGTTTCATTCTTCTGCATGTGGCTGTCCAATTTTCCTAACACCATTTGTTGAAGAGACTGTCTTTTTTCCATTGGATATTCATTCCTGCTTTGTCGAAGATGAGTTGACCATAGAGTTGAGGGTCCATTTCTGGGCTCTCGATTCTGTTCCATTGATCTATGTGTCTGTTTTGTGCCAGTATCATACTGTCTTGAGGATGACAGCTTTGTAATAGAGCTGGAAGTCCAGAACCGTGATGCCGCCAGCTTTGCTTTGCTTTTTCAACATTCCTCTGGCTATTCGGGGTCTCTTCTGGTTCCATACAAATTTTAGGATTATTCCATTTCTTTAAAAAAAAGTGGATGGTATTTTGATGGGGATTGCATTGAATGTGTAGATTGCTCTAGGTAGCATAGACATCTTCACAATGTTGGTTCTTCCAATCCTTGAGCATGGAATGTTTTTCCATTTCTTAGTGTCTTCCTCAATTTCTTTCATGAGTATTTTATAGTTTTCTGAGTACGGATCCTTTGCCTCTTTGGTTAGATTTATTCCTAGGTATCTTATGGTTTTGGGTGCAATTGTAAGTGGATCAACGCCTTAATTTCTCTTTCTTCTGTCTTGTTGTTGGTGTATAGGAATGCCAGTGATTTCTGTGCATTGATTTTATATCCTGCCACTTTACTGAATTCCTGTATGAGTTCTAGTAGTTTTGGGGTGGAGTCTTTTGGGTTTTCCACATAAAGTATCATATCATCTGCAAAGAGTGAGAGTTTGACTTCTTCTTTGCCGATTTGGATGCCTTTGATTTGTTTTTGTGGTATGATTGCTGTGGCTAGGACTTCGAATACTATGTTGAATAGCCGTGGTGATAGTGGACATCCGTGCCACGTTCCTGACCTTAGGGGGAAAGATCTGTTTTTCCCCATTGAGAATGATATTCGCTGCGGGTTTTTCATAGATGGCTTTTATGATAATGAGGTATGTACCCTCTATCCCTATACTCTGAACAGTTTTGATCAAGAAAGGATGTTGTACTTTGTCAAATGCTTTTTCTGCTTCTATTGAGAGAGTCATAGGATTCTTGTTCATTCTTTTGTTAATGCATTGTTATCACATTGATTGATTTGCAGATGTTGAACCAACCCTGCAGCCCAGGGATAAATCCCACTTGGTAGTGGTGAATAATCCTTTTAATGTTCTCTTGGATCCTATTGGCTAGTATTTTGGTGAGAATTTTTGCATCCATGTTCATCAAGGATATTAGTCTGTAATTCTCCATTTTGATGGGGTCTTTGGTTTGGGGATCAAGGTAGTGGTGGCCTCATAAAACAAGTTTGGAAGTTTTCCTTCCCTTTCTATTTTTTGGAACAGTTTCAGAAGAATAGGTATTAATTCTCTTTAAATGTTTGGCAGAATTCCCCTGGGAAGACATCTGGCCCTGGGCTTTTGTTTGTTGGGAGATTTTTGATGACTGCTTCAATTTCCTTAGTGGTTATAGGCCTGTTCCGGTTTTCTGTTTCTTCTTGGTTCAGTTTTGGTAGTTGATACGTCTCTAGAAATGCATCCATTTCTTCCAGGTTATCTAATTTGCTGGCATAGAGGCACTCATAATATGTTCTCATAATTGTTTGTATTTCTTTGGTGTTGGTTGTGATCTCTCCTCTTTCATTCATGATTTTGTGGATTTGGGTCATTTCTCTTTTGTTTTTGATAAGTCTGGCCAGGGGTTCATCAATCTTGTAAATTCTTTCAAAGAACCAGTTCCTAGTTTCATTGATCTGTTCTACTGTTCTTTTGGTTTCGATTTCATTGATTGCTGCTCTGATCTTGATTATTTCTCTTCTCCTGCTGGGTTTAGGCTTTATTTGCTGTTTTTTCTCCAGCTCCTTTAGGTGTAGGGTTAGGCTGTGTATTTGAGACCTTTCTTGTTTCTTGCGAAAGGCTTGTATTGCTATATATTTTCCTCTGAGGACTGCCTTTGCTGTATCCCAAAGATTTTGAACAGTTGTGTTTTCATTTGCATTGGTTTCCATGAATTTTTTAAATTCTTCTTTAATTTCCTGGTTGACCCATTCATTCTTTAGTAGGATGCTCTTTAGCCTCCATGTATTTGAGTTCTTTCCAACTTCCTTTTGTGATTGAGTTCTAGTTTCAAAGCATTGTGGTCTGAAAATATGCAGGGAATGATCCCAATCTTTTGGTACCGGTTGAGACCTGATTTATGACCTAGGACGTGATCTATTCTGGAGAATGTTCCATGGGCACTAGAGAAGAATGTGTATACTGTTGCTTTGGGATGGAATGTTCTGAACATGGCTGTGAAGTCCATTTGGTCCAGTGTGTCACTGAAAGTCTTTATTTCCTTGTTGATCTTTTGCTTAGATGATCTGTCCATTTCAGTCAGGGGGGGGGTCTTAAAGTCCCCCACTATTATTGTATTGTTGTCAATGTGTTTCTTTGCTTTTGTTATGAATTGCCTTATATAATTGACTGCTCCCATGTTAGGGGCATAGATATTTACAATTGTTAGCTCTTCCTGTTGGATAGACCCTTTAAGGAGGATATAGTGTCCTTCCCCATCTCTTAATACAGTCTTTGGTTTAAAATCTAATTTGTCTGATATAAGGATTGTCACCCCAGCTTTCTTTTGGTGTCCATTAGCATGGTCAATGGTTTTCCACCCCCTCACTTTCAATCTGGGGGTGTCTTTGGGTCTAAAATGAGTCTCTTGCAGACAGCATATCGATGGGTCTTGTTTTATAATCCAATCTGATAGCCTGTGTCTTTTGATTGGGGCATTGAGTCCATTTACATTCAGTGTAACTACTGAAAGGTATGAATTTACTGCCATTGTATTGCCTGTAAGGTGACTTACTCTATATTGTCTGTGTTCCTTTCTGGTCTATGTTGCTTTTAGGTTCTCTCTCTGCTTAGAGGACCCCTTTCAATATTTCTTGTAGGGCTGGTTTCGTGTTTGCAAATTCCTTTAGTTTTTGTTTGTCCTGGAAGCTTTTTATCTCTCCTTCAATTTTCAATGACAGCTTAACTGGATGTAGTATTCTTGGCTGCATATTTTTCTCGTTTCGTGCTCTGAAGATATCATGCCAGTCCTTTCTGGCCTGCCAGGTCTCTGTGGATAGGTCTGTTGCCAATCTAATGTTTCGACCATTGTAGGTGACAGATGTCTTCTCCCGAGCTGCTTTCAGGATTTTCTCTTTGTCTCTGAGATTCGTAAGTTTTACTATTAGATGTCAGGGTGTTGACCTATTTTTATTGATTTTAAGAGGGGTTCTCTGTGCCTCCTGGATTTTGATGCCTGTTTCCTTCCCCAAATTAGGAAAGTTCTCTGCTATAATCTGCTCCAATATACCTTCTGCCCCTCTCTCTCTTTCTTCTTCTTCTGGGATCCCAATTATTCTAATGTTGTTTCGTCTTATCGTATCGCTTATCTCTTGAATTCTACCCTCGTGATCCAGTAGTTATCTTTTTCTCAGCTTCTTTATTTTCCATCATTTGGTCTTCTATATCGCTGATTCTCTCTTCTGCCTCATTTATCCTAGCAGTTAGTGTCCCCATTTTTTATTGCATCTCATTAATAGCCTTTTTGATTTTGACTTGGTTAGATTTTAGTTCTTTTATTTCTCCAGAAAGGGTTTCTCTAATAACTTCCATGCTTTTTTCAAGCCCAGCTAGTATCTTTAAAATCATGATTCTGAAATCTAGGTCCAACATCATACTAATGTCCATACTGAGTAGGTCCCTGGCTGACGGTACTACCTCTCGTTCTTTTTGTTGAGGTGCTTTTTTCTGTCTTGTCATTTTGTCCAGAGGAGAATAGATGAATGAGGGAACAAAATGCTAACAGGGTAACAACATCCCCAGAAAATATACTCTAAACAAATCAGAAAAGACCTGAAACCGGGGGAAGAGAAAGGGAAAGAAAAAAGAAAAAGAAAAGAAAAAGAAAAAGATAAAAACAAAAACAGAACCAAAAAAAACAGAATATGATCAGGCTGGTGCATAGATCAGTGCTTTTGCTTTTTGTCTAGTGTGTAGACACTAGATTTTGGGTGTATTTTGGTCTGTTAGGAGAAAGTGCCTCCCAAAATTTTAAAAGAAAAACTTATATATGTACAAAAATAAGGGTTAATACGATGAAGGGATGGAATATGACTGTAAAGATTAAAATTATTAAAAATTTTATAAAAGGAATTGATAAGAACTTGTTTGAAAAAAGAAAGAAGAGGTTTTAAAAAGAAAAAAAGGGAGAGAAAGTGATCAAGCAGGAGACTAGAACAAAGCCATACACTAGAGATTTAGGGTATATTTTGATCTGTTATAAGAAACTGTATCTCAAAATTTTAAAGAGAGAACTTATATATATATATGCCAAAAATAAGGGTAACTACTATGAAGGGATAGAATATGACTCTAAAAATGAAAAATTAAAATGTTTTTTATAAAAGGGATTGATAAGGTGTTTGTTGAGAAAGGGAAAAAATTTTCAAAAAATAAATTTCAAAAAAATTAACTTTGAAAGACTAAAGAATCATGGTAAAAAAAGAAATGGATTCTATGTGCAGTACTCCCCTAGCGCTGGAGTTCTGTGGTTCTCATTGATCAGTAAACTTGGTCTTCGCTGGCTGTTCTTGCTGATCTTCTGGGGACGGGGCCTGTTGCCGTGGTTCCCAAATGTCTTTGCTGGAGGCGCAATTGCCCCACCCTTGCTGGGTCCTAGCTAAGTAATCTGCTGGAGTTTGCTCTCGGGAGCTTTTGTTCCCTGCAAGCTTTCCAAAGATTTGGAGGACAAGAGTGAACATGGCGGCCTCCCAATCTCTGCCTGGAGGAGCCAAGAACTCGCAGCCCCACTCCTCACTGCGCCCCCAGAGAAAAGCAGTCAATCACTCCCGTCTCCCCGGTCTCTGGCCACACTCCATGCTCACCCGGCCTGTGACCGAGCATTTCTATCTGTGGTGCATGACCCTGTGTGGAGTCTCCAAACCCAGCAGATCCCTGTGGTGCGTTCCTGCGCTGCTCCTCCTGGGGGAGGAAGGGGAGCCTCCCCGATCTGCCACTTGCTGGGTCCCTGCTGGAGGAGCAGTGGCCCGACTGGGCCGCAGATCACAGTTTATCGCACCCCCGAGCTGAGAGCCCGCGCCTCGGCTCCATCTCTGCAGCCGGCTTCCCCGCTCCAATCCCTGGGAGCTCTGCCGCACTCAGGCACCCCCGGTCTTTCTGTGACCCCGAGGGTCCTGAGACCACACTGTCCCGCGAGGTTTCCACCCCCTGCTTAGCCACTGCAGCGATGTCCCTCAGCGGAGCCGACTTCCAAAAGTTCCGATTTTGTGCTCCGCGGCTCTAGCACTTGCCAGAAGCGGCCAAGGGAGGACCCCTCCCCCGCCCTCTAACCTCCCGAATATCGCCTCGGATTCACTTCTCCGCACGTCCTACCTTCCAGTAAGTGGTCGCTTCTCTGTTCAGAGAGTTGTTGCTATTCTTCTCTTCGATCTCCTGTTGAGTTCGTAGGTGTTCAGAATGGTTTGATCCCTATTCAGCTGAATTCCTGAGACCAGACGAAATCCAGGTCTCCTACTCCTCCACCACCTTGCTCCATCCCCCGGTAATGATGAATTTGATATTGTTGGTATTACTAACATAAAGCTAAAGTTCCCAAATGCTCATCAGTAATAAAGTTTATCAGTCTACTGCAAAATTGTAGGTTTAACATTTCCAGCTGTCTTTTCTTCAAGAACTATTCTGTCTCTGTGATTATGTCCTTTCTATTTGGTTAGAGTTGGGATCGTAAAAATATCCTTTCCTTTAAAAATGGATGATGACAGGGGTGCCTGGGTGGTGCAGTTGGTTAAGCATCTGACTCTTGGTATCTCCCCAGGAGTGCCGTGATCCCGCCCTGCCTTGGCTCCGCACTCAGCACAGAGTCGGCTTGAGATTTTTTCTCCCTCTCCCTCTGTCTCTGCCCCTCCCACTTGTGCTCGCTCACTCTCTCTCTAAATCTTTTTTAAAATGATAGTAAAAGATAGCTGGTTTTAAGTATGGACGTTAAAAAATACCCAAAGTAAAAGTTGGCAGCCCTAGGTCAATCATCAAAAAATCATTTGTTGGGCGCCTGGGTGGTTCAGTTGGTTAAGCGACTGCCTTCGGCTCAGGTCATGATCCTGGAGTCCTGGGATCGAGTCCCACATCGGGCTCCCTGCTCAGCAGGGAGTCTGCTTCTCCCTCTGACCCTCTTCCCTCTCGTGCTTTCTATCTCTCATTCTCTCTCTCTCTCAAATAAATAAATAAAATCTTTAAAAAAAATCATTTGTTGGGCGCCTGGGTGGCTCAGATGGTTAAGCGTCTGCCTTCGGCTCAGGTCATGATCCCAGGGTCCTGGGATCGAGTCCCGCATCGGGCTCCCTGCTCCTTGGGAGCCTGCTTCTCCCTCTGCTTCTCTCTCTCTCTCCCCCCCGCCTCTGTCTCTCATGAATAAATAAAATCTTTAAAAAAAAAAATCATTTGTTATCTTATCCCACGAATTCCAGAAGTCTGAGAATACCTGATAAAGGTACTATTAGCATGAGGAAGTGAATGTCACCAAAGCTGAGTAGTGAGGAAATGTCACCAGCTGTAGTGAGGAAATGACACCAGATGGTAACTCAAAATCAGATAAAGAAATAAAGATCAGAAATGGTTTAAAAAAAGTTAACCCAAATATCTATTTTCCCTCCTTCCTTCTCTCAGCTTTTTCCTCAAGACATACTATCATAGAAAATAATTTTAACAGTGTATCATTAGGTAACTTACATAGACATAATATGTATGCCACTAAGAGCATAAAGTATATTTTACTTGAATTAAATCTAAACGATATTTAAATAATATGCATATGACAAGCCATAGAGCCACAAACAGGAAAACAATTCAAAAACCTCTAATTAAAAATTTAAGGGAATTACTATGTGAAACTAGAAAACATCCACTTAATACAAAAGGAAGTAAAGGATGAACAGAGTAACAAAGACAGCATGAGGTACATAGGGAACAAAAGAAAAACAGCCAGTGTAAATCTAACTGTATTAATAATATTAAGTGGAATTGAACTAAACTGTCTAATCAAAAGGCAGAAAACACCAGATCAGGGGCAAAAAATCATAATCCAAATAGGATGTCTATAGAGGATGCACATTACTTTCAAAGATACAAATAGGATAAAAGTTAAATAATGGAAAAAGATATATCATGTAAATAGAAATCACAAGAGGATAATATCAGACAAAGTGGACTTTAAAACAAATTTATTAGAGAAAAACATTTCATAGTAAGAGTTAATCCATCAGGAAAATATAACAATTATAAACATATGTGGACCTAAAAGACCCAAAAACTACACACAAAAGACAGAAATGAAGGGAAAAGCAGAAAACAAAACAGTAAGAATTGAAGATTCAATACTTCCGTTTCAGTAATGTATGGAACAAGTAATGTGAATATTGAAGTGGAAGAAGACTTTCAAGTCATTATAAAGCACCTACACTAACAGACATCTAGAGACACCTACAGCACTATACCCAACAACCACAGAATACACATTACTCTCAAGTGTACCTGGAACAATGTACAAATTCATAAAGCAGTCTTCAATAATTTTCAAAGGACTAAAATCATACAAAATATCTACTCTAACCACAATGGAATTAGAAATCAACAAAAAAAGAAATTGAGAAATTCACAAATATGGCAATATAACACCACACTCCTAAAATCAACAGTGGTTCAAAGAAGAAACCACAAGAAAAAGTAGAAAATATTCTGAGATGAAAGGAAACGAAGATATGACATACCAAAATGTATTGGACATCAGTGTTTAAGGGGAAATACATAGTTGTAGCAGACTATATTTAAAAAAAAAAAAAAGCCCTCAAATCAATAGTGTTAGCTGCTACCTCAAGAAACTGGAAGTAGAGCAAACTAAACCCAAATTCAGTAGAATGTATAAAATAAAGATTAGTTTAGAAATGAGTAAAGAATTTTAAAAATAGAGAAAGATCAATGACATTGAAAGATATTTGCAAAGAACAGATTCTACAACCCTTGAGCTAGACTGACCAAGAAAAAAGACTTAAAGTACTAAAATTAGAAATGAAAGAGGCAAAAGCATTACTGACAAAAATAAAGAGGAATAAGAGAATGCTATAAACTGTATCTCAACAAACTAGACAACTTAGATAAAATGGACAAATTCCCACAAAGATCCCAACTACTGAAACGTTATCAAGAATCAGAAAATGTGGGGTGCCTGGGTGGCTCAGTCATTAAGCGTCTGCCATCAGCTCAGGTCATGATCCCAGGGTCCTGGGATGGAGCCCCACATCAGGCTCCCTGCCCCGTGGGAGGCCTGCTTCTCCCTCTCCCACTCCCCCTGCTTGTGTTCCTTCTCTTGCTCTCTGTCAAATAAATAAATAAAATCTTTAAAAAAAAAGAATCAGAAAATGTGAGGAGTATGAATTATTAATTTAAAACAACCCACAAAGAAAAGCCCAGATCCAGATGGCTTCACTGATGAAATCTATCAAATATTTAAGTATCTATACTAATCCTTCACAAGACCTTCTAAAACACAGTAAGAGGGAACACTGACCAGCTCAGTCTACACAGCCAATATATCCAGATACCAAAACCAATACCAAAGATACCACAAAGAAGAAAACTTCAGGCCAATATTTCTCATGAATATAGACATAAAAATCTTCAACAAAATACTAGCAAAATGAATCCAATGTACAAAAAGAATTACATACAATGATCAAGTGGGATTTAGCCCATCAATACAGGATTGTTTGACATTCAAAATTAATATAACACCACAATCAATAAAGAAAAAAATGCATGATCATCTCAATAGATGCAGAAAAAGCACTGACAAAATTGAAAATACCTTCATGTTGAAAACAGTAAACAAATTAGAAATATAAGGGAACTTCCTCAACCTGATAAAGGGGATCTACCAAAAAATAAACTAAAAAAAACAAAAACCCTATCATTTTCACTTACTTATTCATACTTAATGGTGAAAGACTGGATGCTTTCCCCCTAAGATTAAGATCAAGACAAAATGGTGAACAACTTCTATTCAACACTGTACTGGAAATTCTAGCCAAGGTAATTAAACAATAAAATGAAATAAAAGGCATCCATATTGGAAAGGAAAAAAATTATGTTTTCATAGAGGACATGATCTTATGGGCAGAAAAATCCTATATAAGCCACTAAAAATCTATTAGAACTAATGAATGAGTACAGCAAGTTTGCAGGATACAAGATCAACATATAAAAATCAACTGTATTTCTACAATTCCACACAGAAGCAATAAGCAAACCAAACATGAAAGAAAATAATTCCATTTACACCAGTATCAAAGATAATAAAGACAGTTAATAAAATTTTTTTGAAGATTTTGTTTGACAGAGAAAGAGATAGCGAGAGAGGGAACACAGGCAGGGGGAGGGGGAGGGGGAGAAGCAGGCTTCCCGCCGAGCAGGGAGCCCGACGCCGGGCTCGATCCCAGGACCCTGGGATCATGACCTGAGCCGAAGGCAGACGCTTAATGACTGAGCCACCCAGCCTCCCCATGAGACACTCAATAAATTTAATCAAAAAAGTACACAACGTATATTCTTAAACTTCACCACTGTCGAAGGAAATTTAAGAAGACATAAAGGGAAAGGCAATTAAGATTAGAAGACTTAATATTGTTACGATAGAAATACTCTCCAAATTTATGTATGAACTCAACACAATCTCTACCAAAATTCCAGCTGGCTTCTTTGCAGAAACCCACAAGTGATTCTAAAATTCATTTGGAAATGCAAGGCACCCAGATAGCCAAAAGGATCTTGAATGAGAACAAAGTTGGGAGACTCAGACTTACCAATTTCAAAACTTACTATCAAGCTACAATAATCAGTGTGGTGCTAGTGCAAGGACAATGTGTCTGTTCAATGGAACAGAATTCATAGTCCAGAAATAAGTGCTCACATCTATGGTCAACTGATCTTAAATAAGAATGCCATGTCAATTCAACAGAGAAAGGATAATGGGACAGAGGTAACATGAAAGAGAATGAAGTTGGACCCTCATCTCACACCATACAAATAAAACATACTCAATTAGAAAATACTTTAATTGGTCATTTCATTAGTTCTTAAGGGTAATATAAATCAAAACCATATCACACCTATTAGGATAATAAAATTTAAAAAAACACAACAGTAGAATGTGTCAGCAAAGATACAAGGAAATTAAAACCCCCGTTCATTGTTAGTGCGAGGATAAAATGACACAGTCAAGTTGAAAAACAATCTGGCAGTTCTTCAAATGATTAAAAAGAGTCACCATGTGACTCAACAATTTCACTCCCAGGTATACATCCAAGAGACATGAAAACATATGTCCATACAAAAACTTGTATATTTTTGTTTATATGATGTTTATAGGAGTATTATATTTTTTTAAGATTTTATGTATTTGAGAGAAAGAGAGAGCACAAGCAGGGGGAGGGGCAGAGGGAGAGGGAGAAGCAGGCTCCCCACTGGGCAGGGAGCACGAGGCAGGGCTCCATCCCAGGACCCTGGGTTCATGACCTGGGCTGAATGCAGATGCTTAACCAACTGAGCCACCCCGGTGCCCAGGAGTATTACACTTTGTCTATATAATGTTTATAGGAGTACTAACAATAGCCAAAAGTTAGGCACAACCCAAGTATCTACCACCTGATGAATGGATACATAAAATGTGGTACACGCATGCAACGGAATATCTGGCAATGGAAAGAAATGAAGTGCCAACACATGCTACAACTTGGACAAGCCTTCACAACATTATGCTGGGTGAAAGAAGCCACTCACAAAAGGCCATACACTGTATAATTCCATTCTCATGAAATATCCTAAATAGGCTAATCCATAGAGAAGTTATATACCTAGGTATAGATAGATTTAGAGATAGCTTGCTAATGGGTATGGAGTTTCTTTTTGGGGTGATGAAAACATTCTCAAATTAAATTGTGGTGAGGGTTACACACTGACGATACTTAAAAAAATGAATTATACCCTTTAAACTGGAAAATTGTATGGTATCTGAGTGTTATGGACTGTTTGTCTTCCCTCAAAATTCATATACCAAAGCCCTAACCCCCATTATAGTATCTGAAGGTGGAGCCTTGGGAAGGACCTAGGTTTAGATGAGGTCATGAGGGTGAGGCCTTCAACATGGGATCAGTGCCCTTCTCAGAAGGGTTATCAGAGTGTGCATGTTTTCTCTGCCATGTAAGGACACAGAAGAAAAGCTGCCCTCTGCCAGCCAGGAGAGCTCTCACCAGGAACAGAATCTGATCCTCCAGCCTCCAGAACTGGGAGAAATAAATGTTTGTTATTTGAGTCACTCTGTAAGATTTGTTATAGCCGCCTAAACTAAGAGCATGAGTAATCTTCCTTAAGTATTTTTTACTGGACAAGAACTACTTGGACAGAGACAAAGGAAGAGAATGTGTCTTATGCAAAGTTTTCAAGTAGAGACACAAGACAGAAATACCCAAGGGACCCATGAAACTAGCAGGCAATTAGCAAGGAAGACCAGTAGTTGGAAAGGTTGAAAATGTAAGTTAGTGTCAGACTTAGAGGTCCTCAAACGGCAGGCAGAGATGTTTTGTGTTTTCCTGTCAGTGAAGGGGGACAGGTGGCTGTCGCCTTAGCTCTGCAATATTTCCTCCCCCAAATAAACTGAGCCCTTTGTTTTTGAAGGCCTAAGACCAAAAGCTGTAACTAGGGTCAAATGGTCTTTCAGAAATAGAGTAAAACAGTTTGCCTACAAACAAGTACATTCCCGTAGTTGTGTGGGTTTATTTTCCTTTTACACAGCTGCCCAGTCTCCTAACCTGTACTTTTCCCACATGGATCACACTCCTGAACCCCTTGCTTTGAGCACTGCAGATTTTATTCACACTGAAAATGGCAGAAACAAAATACCTGGGTGAAGGAAAGAAATTTCTGCCTTCTAATTTCTGTCTTGCCTTTCTTCCCTGCCCCCAGGACTACGCTAAACTATACTGGCTTCATTTTCTTTTACCTCCCCTAAGAAATACCTCCAGTCCTAAACACTGTAGCTGTCCCTAGACTCCGGCTGACATTTCATGCAAAATTCATTTTAGAGAACATCCACCCTTTAGTGATTTATAACCAGAGTGTTCGGGATTTCAGAAAGCCCAAGATTTGAAATACTACCAAACAAAGACCTCACCTTGTCAGTCACTGTGTGCTCTTTTTCCGGGGGGTGGTGGTGCATTAGAAACGTATTGTTCTGAAATTGGAAACAGAACAAAACCTCTATGTTCTCGTGGAAAGGATTTCACGGTCATTATGTGAAAGATAGAGAGGAAAATGCCTGCCTGCCTTGGTATCAACCTGAGGGCTGAATATTTCAGTATGGGAGGGAAATAAAAGATCTCAAGGGTACCCCAATTTTTTAACTGGGGATAAGACACAGCTAGAGCAAACGCAGTGGAAGTTTCCCTAAGAATCGCTTTAATAGGAGTCCAGGTGGAAAGGCAGGAGTGGAAACTGGAGATGGAGCCTGGAACCTCAAGTCTAGGACTTCTTGTTTTCAGTTTGGATGCTAAACCCCATAACTTTTGGCTGATAATTAACTGTCCTGGACCACAGTCCTCACTTGTGGAATGGAGATCAAACTAACCTATCTTGTACTGCACAGAACAGTTAGTTTAGAAAAAATATATATAAACATTCAAAATCTGTACGAAGATGCTATGCCACATGAGGATGCTTTGGGCAATGCTAACACACACTTCAGAAGTAGCCTGGGGTGTAATGGGATTACTTTCATATACCCCAACATACCCACTCTTACCCAAAGAGTTTCAATTAGGACGTTCAGAAACCACTGGCTATGAATGTACTCTCACATAACCTTCTTCACCTTGACTTGACTGTCACTTTAAATATTTAGCCATTAAAAAAGGCACTTGAACACCTGCGGTACAGAGAGAACAACATTTCATTTCCCTACCAGAAAAACAATCAAGCAAATTTAAATACATCACCTCAGTGTAGCTCCAGCAATGGCCCAGGTGCCTGCTTATTTGTCCCTGACTTGCCATGAGATTTAACTTATCCCTGCCTGGTCAATTTATCAAATAAAAGTACCATGTGTCGCTGACACGCACTATGTCTGAAAAACCACACAAGGGGACAGTGGCTTTGTGATAGCTCAAGGAAATCTCTTTACACTGATCCCTAAGTTTGTTATCCCCCAGCCCCCATCCCTCTGTCCACACATTTTTCTCACCCACATACTTTTTTCTTTAAGATTTATTTATTTATTTTAGAGGGAGGGAAGGGGCAGAGGGAGAGGGAAAGAGAGTATCTCAAGCAGACTCCCCACTGAGTGAACGGCCAGGGCTCTATCTCAGCACCCAGAGACGATGACCTGAGCCGAAATCAAGAGTCAGACACTTAACTAACTGAGCCACCCAGGCGCCCCTCCCCCACATACTTTCAACAATGCAGTCATACAGGGGTTCTCTATGTGAGGTCCCCCAAACCAGCATTAACATCACCTGGGAACTTGTAGAAATGCAAATTCTCAGACCTCACCCAAGACTTCTAAATCAGGACCTCTGAGTGGAACCTAAAAATCCATGCCTTAACAACACCCCCAATTGATTCTGATGCCTCCTTCAGTATAGGAACGACTGGTACAGTTAAAAAAAAAAAAAAAAAAAGTCCTCACACCTGCCTCCAGTCCTCCTTCCAGAAGGCTCACATATTAAGCTTACCACCCTGAGACCATTGCAAATCACCTTAGTTGGGAGAACTGTTTGCCCTTGTAAGGCGTCATAAACCTGCTCAGAAGTCTACAGCTCTTTGGGTTATGCAGGGTATGGGGCTGTTTTCCTGGTTTTGTAATTAGGCCATCACATATGCTAAGCAGAGACATCAGGTTCCCATCCCAAGAGAGGAGGTTGACTGAGATCCTCACATGCCCTATCTCTGAGCATTCGGCACAGAGTCATTTCTTCAGGATCTTGCCATTTCGGCATCTTCTCAGCAAGATGTGGGCCTGGGACGTTAAGAACAGAGGCAGCCTGCCTGTACTCTGGAAAGCCTATTCCATTCACAGGCGTCACCTAGTGGGCACTGCAGAGAGGGAAGTGGCCTTGGAGGCACGCACACGCTCCCATCTGGAGACCCAGCTGCAATCATTGACTTCTCTCCACAGCAGAATGACTCCAGGATAAGCTGGCTACAAGGTGGGCCTGAGGGTTCTAAGTTACTTTGATATTAACTGAGACAATGACAAAGTATTTAAGAACATACTTAAAATTCCCTATTAAAACCAACATCTGAAAAGGTTTACATCCCAACTTTTGGATTTCAGAAGGAAGAACTATCACACATCTCTTATTTGGCTTCAGCGAAATGACAGCCCTGGTTTTCTATCAGTATTTGTCCCATAAAACTGCTAGATTGGGCTGGCCACTTTGTTCTTGTTTTTTAGGATGCTGTGACCTCCCTCCAAGGGGCCCTGATGTAGATCCATCCACGACTCCTAGGCCCTCGTGACCCCTAAACCGTGGGCTCCACCTCCTACCTCTCCGGTTCTGTGGCTGGCTCCAGCTGCTGCCCAGACCTCTCCTCCGTGACTCATCAGTGCTATAAACTTGGTTTTACAGTACCACTCAGACTCTACTCCAGTCGTGTGGATAAGGGCAGAATGTTCTTGAGTGATACAGCAAGGTTTTATGGGAAACTCTGGTGCGAGTCTCACTCGCAAAGGTGAAGAGGGGACTTCAATATGGCCCGATGCAGGCCAATGACTTGGCGGGGGGTGTTTCTGTGTGTACTGCAGCTTGTTTTCATCAGGGATAGTCATGTCAATTAGAAGGGTGACATATACTACCAAGTTTGATTTTCAGGGCTGCCAAAATCCACTCTCCGTCCTCCAAATTTGCAAGTTAGGAGGAAGTGAATGGTTTGAGAATTTTTTCATATTTGAAGGGAAACAAAAAACAAAAACACGCACACAAAAAATACCTTACCTAAGGGGCGCCTGGGTGGCTCAGTCCGTTAAGCGTCTGCCTTCAGCTCAGGTCATGATCCCGGGGTCCTGGGATCGAGCCCCACATTGGGCTCCCTGCTCAGCGGGAAGCCTGCTTCTCCCTCTCCCACTCCCCCGATTGTGTTCCTACTCTCGCTATCTCTTTCTCTGACAAATAAATAAAATCTTTAAAAAAAAAAATACCTTTCCTAAAGAGGTGGCTAAATTTTATTGAGGTAGAATAGAGTTTTGACAACCCGTTATTAGGTGACGGGGTGACCCCCTACATGGAGGGAGAACTCCAGAATGATCAGCAGGAACCCTGGAGACAACCTGTGACCCAAACTGCCTCACATTTCAGTGAAAGGAGAGCAGGTCTGCGCAGAGGGGACTGGGTGTAAACTCCAGCTCTACATAAACTTGGGCAAAGGACTTCTCCTAGCTTCCACTTCCTTATTTCTTGAGAAAGGGGGAAAGTTACCTTGCAGTACCACTGAGAGGAACAGTAGATGCTTGATTAATGTCATCCCTTATCTTTAGTAGTTACAAATCAAATATTATCAAATGTAAATTATTTTAAATACGAGAATACCAATAAATTAAATTAAATACTAGTATTCAGCCTCAGGAAAGGAGGATTAGCAGTACCTTTTCAGTGCTCTGTGAGCCCTTCTCCCTCCCCCACCTAGAAAATATTAGTTGTTCTACTTATGCCCTAAAGTTGGCCCCATCAGCCAGATTAGCCATTTTAGCATTTAAAGACAGGCACCTGTTTTTTTCACCGACCCAGCAGAAGTCATAAGAGACTCCAAAGACAGGCCTCACTTGAACCGTGAACTCTCTCATTCCTGGGCACCTCATCCACAGTGTTTCCCAGTCTTTCGGACCCTCCCGCCTCATCTTGAGCCCCGGAGTAAATGTGTTCCTTGGTTTCTGCCCTAGGTTCTGGGCCCTTCTGGGTCCAACCCATGCCTGGGTCTGGCCTCCCCTCTTTCATTCCCAGCCTTGCCTCAGTTTTCCCTGTATTGAATACAGGCCCACCTCTATCCAAGGTCTGAATATAATGTGTATCAGGGGTGGGTGAACTCTGCCCCCCAGGCTGAATGGACAGGTGATTGGCAAGGTGGGAAAAACAATCCTTGGAGAAAAGATGAACCCAGGGCCATAGGCATAAATCTCCACCTCTTTAGGGTGTGCTGGTATGAAGACAGTAAAAAGTTAACCTGACTCCACCACCAGTAAGACAGCCCCATCTCTCCCTCTCTCCCTCAAGCCAACAATTCACTCATATGTCCTTGGAGCCATTTATATGGTGCCAAGTCCACAGAGCCAAATGAAACCATCTGGTCCACAGTAATGAGAAGCCTGTTCTTAACATCCCAGAAAACGCCAAAGGAAGGGGGAGACCTGGCCTATTCCCAAGAGACGTTTGCAACATACCAGAAATATGATAAGCCTAACTAAATATGAGTGAGGACACAAATTATGGAGGAAATACTTTATATGAGACCAATTACAGTTGTGTAGTTGTTAAACCCTACGGCAACTGTTCTCAAAATGTGGCTCCCAGACCAGCAGCACCAGCATCATCTGAAAACTTGTTAGAAATGCAAATGCGATATGAGGAATTCTTAATCCCAGGAAACAAACTGAGGGTTGCTGGAGTGGTGGGGGGTGGGAGGGATGGGGTGGCTGGGTGATAGACATTGGGGAGGGAATGTGCTATGGTGAGCACTGTGAATTGTGTAAGACTGATGAATCACAGACCTGTACCCCTGAAACAAATAATAATATGTTAAAAAAAAAAAAAAAGAAGATAGTAGGAAGGGAAAAACGAAGGGGGGGAAATCGGAGTGGGAGAACCATGAGAGACTATGGACTCTGAGAAACACACTGAGGGTTCTAGAGGTGAGGGGGGTGGGGGGATGGGCTAGCCTGGCGACGGGTATTAAGGAGGGCACTGGGAATGGAGCACTGAGTGTTATACGCAAACAATGAATCATGGAACACTACATCAAAAACTAATGATGTAATGTACGGTGATTAACATAATAAAATAAAATTTGGAAAAAAAGCAATAAAAAAATGCAAATGCTCAGACTCCTCCCAGACCTACTAAATCAGAAATCTGGCAGAGGGCAATCTTTAATTTAACAAGCCTTCCAGGTGATTTTGATGACCAGTAAACATTAGAACCCACTGCTCTATAGCCAAGTTTCTCAGACTTGGCACTATGGATGTTTCAGGCCAGATCATTTTGGTTAACAGTGCTGTCCTATATACTGAATCATGTTTAGCAGCGTCCCTGGCCAATCCCCACTAGATGCCAGTAGCAACCCACACCCCAGTCATGATAATAAAAAACTGTCTCCAGACATTGTGAAATGTTCCTGGAAGGCAAAATTATGCCCAGTTGAATAACCACTGCTTTATGGAAAAGGGTTCCCTGGTGTGATTGCAATTATTATAGACGATATAGTTATGGAGTATCAATAACAGTGCCCAGTGCAAGAGCGTACAGTTAGGCTTTTCTATAATACTGAAGGGAGACAAGAGTCTGCAAAGACTCCCCAAAAACACAAATCAACGCCAGCTCCTAGCAAAGCTCTAGTTCCTGGCTATATCTGAAATATGAAGATACAGGTGACTTATTTTATTCTCTGTAAGTTTGTTTTGCTTTCAGTTGTTCTACTCCATGTATTAGAAGTGTAGCAAAACAAAGGACTCGAACACTGCGATGCTGTTTCATCCAAATACTCCTTCCTTTACTCCCGTTTAGCAAGGAAAAGTAGGAGTCTGGAATGACATTTGTATTTTCTGGCCAAATCTGCTCTCATCTGACATCTAGATAGATGACTCGCATTTGTGCACAGTGCTTTATAAGTTACCCACTGCATTCACGGGTTTCATCTTATAGGTTATCACAGTAATTCTTTAAAAAAAAGTTTGGAGCCCCAAGTTTCAAATCTTATGTCAAATAATTATTTCAGCCATTTCCTATGTCCAACACCAGGATCAATTTCTCCATCATGACAACTAAAAAGCTTTGCTGTGTTTGGTTGCCCAGCCCCTAGACCACACTTTGAGCCTGGACCACAGCGTGGTCCCCATAGCAACAGCACTGATGCCCCTCAGGGCCACCCGGAACCTAGGTGATCATAGGGAGATTCCCCAGGTGATTTCTATGCACATTCAAGTTTGAGGATCACGGACTTGGACCACTGACCTGGTAATCACCTCAAGGCAAGCATCAGTATCTTATTCATCTTTGTACTTCCCCATCATCGGCACATTTGGTGTTTGTTCAACATGTCGGAGTTACAACTACTACTGTTGAGAACTACCCAAGCTTTATGGCTTTGAACAATGAATAATTGTCTCACAGTTCTGAAGGCCATCCAAAATGGTTTTCACTGGGCTAACATCAAGGTGTAGCTGAGGCTGCCTTCCTTCTATATGCCGGAGAAGAAACCTGTCCCCTTTCCCTTTTAGTTTCTGTAAGCCAACCGCATTCCTAGCCTTGCGGCCACAGCTCCAATTCCAAAGCTCTCGCGAGTCTCACGCGTCTCCCGCTCTCGCGAGTCTCACGCGTCTCCCGCTCTCGCGAGTCTCACGCGTCTCCCGCTCTCGCGAGTCTCACGCGTCTCCCGCTCTCGCGAGTCTCACGCGTCTCCCGCTCTCGCGAGTCTCACGCGTCTCCCGCTCTCGCGAGTCTCACGCGTCTCCCGCTCTCGCGAGTCTCACGCGTCTCCCGCTCTCGCGAGTCTGGTGCTCATCCTTATAAGGACTCTGCGTGCTCTGAGTCCACATGAGGGTAATCCAAAATACTTTCCCCACCTCCACGTCATTAATCTAATTACATCAGCAAAGTATAAAGTAGCATATTTACAGGTTCTGGGGATTAGGACATAGAGAAAAAAATGGGGGTTGAGGAGAGTGCATAGGGATTATTCTGCCTATGCCAATAAATGTTTGCTGAGTTGGATTCAAATGGAGTAAAGTGATCTATGGTGGTTCACTTCTTCCCAGGCTCCGACTTTCTCAGGAACTCCGTGCTTCCCACAAGTCAGTCTACCTCTCTGTCTCCTTCTCTGCTCTCCTGTCTGGACCACAGCACCTAGAGCTGGCCTCTTTCTCCTCCATGCCATTCTACCATCTTTAGAGACTATCATTGTCAGCACTCATTTCCTCCCACTCCTAGCTTACCTGCCTAGTCTTGCTCACTGGCACTGCCTATATTTCCTTCTTTTCTTCCCTTCTTCCCACTGTCTTCCGCATGATGCTGATGCCTGCCACCAGTCTGTTGGCCCAGCTACACTTTTTCCTCTTTCCAATCTCCCTGAATATTCATTTCTTCAAAAAGACGTTAAATGTTAACTTCCTGGTAAGACATTTCTTTCTCTACTTCCTCCCCTCTCAAGCTCACAAGAAAAAAAAAAGAGAAACCACAAATAAGTATACTATTTCATGTTTACAGAGCACATTTCCAAGGAGATTCTCAAGAACATATGAGCTGGACTTCATTAATGCTTCCACATCATGGCCAGTGGATTCGCAGACTAAGAAAACATTAACCTCTGGTTAATGAGAACAGACTGAAAAACTTGTCCATACAATGACAGCCAAAGTTCACTTTCAGGATTAACCTCTTACTGTGTCTTCCGCATGAATCAGTCCATCTGATTAGCTTGGTCACCACATAGTTCCCAGGGGCAATGGGATATAAAAGAAACCAGAATTTTCACGAGGAAATTTTAGAAAGTATGCTCTTCTCTGGGAGAGGCCAAAGTGTGATGACAGGTTACAGAAACTTAAGAGGTAAAGTGGATGCTCAAGAGATATAAGGGGAAAGCAAGCCACTCTCCTCATACATATAAACAGCAGAAAGGACCCTCCAAAGTGACTCAAAGAAACAACTGAGCCAAAGTGAGAGAAAGCAATCTCAAGTTTCAATCTGCCACACACATTAAAATAATAATGACAAAAACCACAAGAAAGACCATTGAGTTCTATAAGAAGACTAAAAGAACACAGACTAACAGTTTTGTCCATGGTGGCCTCACTACCTTTCCCTGAAATCACTAGAGGCAGAACAAATTTAGAAGCTGGAGCAGACACATTCCACCTTACTAACAAAATCCTTATTTAGTTTGGGGTAGCAATATACCCAACTGAAACATTTCTCAGCCATGCTTGAAGCAATGAATGGCTAAGGGACAGCTCTGTACATTGAGGTATAAACAGAAACCTGCTGAAATTTTCTGGGAAAGTTTTGCTTTTCTGACATAGACTGACCTTCCTCCTTGTCTTTTTCCATTTACACCAGTGTGTAAAGCAGATATAATGGCTGGACTCATAGCAGCTATATTGTGCACATGACAGAAAAGGGCAAGAAAACTGCAAATCTCAGTACTGCAATCCTTGAGCCACAGAATCAATACCAATAACTTTCTATCTCTAGGTATCCTGTTGCTTGAGAAAAAAGTAAACCTGTAATTTTTTAAGCAGATATTATGTCCATTCATAGAGTTTTTCCTCCATGCAGCCAAGGAAGCTAGAAAAGCCTCAAAAAGAAGCTAGAACTGGTCATTGCCCAACTTGTACATTAGGTAAAAAAACTTTTTGACACCTTCCCAGCTTCACTCCTGAAGTCCATCTCCTTCTTTGTGATATCTCTTCTCACTGACCCACTTCTCTGAATGCTCAAGTCCCCAAGATTTTAGTGCAGTCCTGAAAAGTACCCCTCTATTAGATTCCACTGCCTATTTTAGGAGACCATTCTATCCTCACATGATTAAATTAATCTCTGGCATTTCACAATATCTAACAATTGTAGAAATTTATTTTACTTACATTATCTCAAGCCTAAAACAAGTCCTTAGAGCAGTAATTTTCAAAATGTGGCCCTTGGTCTAGCAACATCAGCATCACCTGTAGAAATGCAAATTCTTGGGACATGCCCAAGATCCACTGAATCTGAAAATTTAAGGGCAGGTGCAGTAATCTCTGCCTTATCAAACTCTCCAGGTGATTCAGATGTGTGCTCAAGTTTGAGAACCCCTGCTGTGGGGTATTATGCACATTTTTCAGAAAAAAGAATTGAAGCTTTTGTGGGTTTTACTGACTTATCAAAAGCCTCCCTGTAATGTATTGGAGACAGGCCTTTTGACTCAAGCTCAGAGCTGTTTTTACCTCATACAAGTATTTTCCATTCAGACACACTTGTTAACTGTCTCATTCTAGAGGGAGCTGTTATTTTGGCGAAAAAAGGGAAAATCTTACAAACTAACTCAATGTAGAGTATTTACATCTGATAACGTTTTTGTTTGTCCTTCTCAAGGGAATTTTAAAAGAACTACAACTCAAATCACCATGGAGATACCAGCTCACACCCATTAGGTTGAAGTTTAGCAAACAAAACAAAACAAAATAACAAGTGGTACAGAAGGATGTGGAGAAATTGGAGCTCTTGTGCACTGCTGATGGAAATGTACAATGGTGCAGATGCCATAGAAAACAGTATGGTAGTTCCTAAAAAAATTAAAAATGGAATTACTATATGATCCAGCAGTTCCTCCTCTAGATATATACTCAAAAGAATTGCAAACAGAGACTTGAACAGATGTGTGTACACCAATGTCCATACCAGCATTATTGCCAATAGCCAAAAGGTGAACACAACCCACGTTTCCATCAATAGATGAATGCATGAACAAAGTGTGGAATATATATATAGTGGAATATTGTTCAGCCTTCAAAAGGAAAAAAGTTGACACATGCTACACCATGAAGGAATCTTGAGGACAATTTGCTAAGTGAAATAAACCAGTCACAAAAGGGCAAATACAGTATGATTCCACTTACATGCAGTACCCAGAATAGTCAAATTCATAGAGACAAAAAATAGAATGGTGGTTGCCAGGGCCTGGGGGAGAGGGAAGTAGGGAGTTACTGTTTAGTAGGTACAGAGTTTCAATTTTTCAAGATAAAAAGAATTATTACGGGTAAATGGTGATGATGGTAACACATTCTGAATGTACTTCATGCCAGTGAGCTGAACACTTAAAAACTGTTAAGATTTGTTATGTTATGTGTATTTTATGTTATGTGTATTTTATCACCATTTTTAAATGTATTTTAAAGGGAAAAAAGAGAAATACAACTCAACTTATAAAACTCCTATTCACTTCTGATAAGCAAAGTGTTAGAGATAACACAGTCAGGGTGACTTCCTTGATACCACTTAAACCACATCCCAAAAGGTAATTTCTTTTTTTTTTTTAAGATTTTATTTATTTATTTAACAGAGACAGACACAGCGAGAGAGGGAACACAAGCAGGGGGAGTGGGAGATCTCAGGACCCTGGGTTCATAACCTGAGCTGAGGGCAGACACTTAACAACTGAGCCACCCAGGTGCCCCCAAAAGGTAATTTCTTAAAGATTATTGATATAAAAACATCAAGTTGAGAAACAAAGTCTTAGCAAGGTTGAAACTGTTAGGTTTGGTATATACCATTTTGAGTAAAGGTAAAGATAAAACCCTCTATTCACCAATAAATGCGTCATTTCCTTATAATAATGTTTCTAAACTTTCTAAACTTACAAACGAGAAGGCAGTTAAACCAACAAGGAGGTCTCTGTTCCTAATGAGTCCGTCTTGGGGACAAATATGCCCTTCAGGAGTGCTATTAATCCATTCTTTTGGAAAAACAGAGGTAGCATGGGTCAAAAGTTGGTTGCCAAAATTTGTCAGTGTTTTTGACAAAGGGCCCTACTTACTAATTTCCCCCCATTTATTTTCAATTCTGAAGTAATGTCATACTTACAAAAAAGATGTAAAAATCATACAGAGTACTTCCATGTTGCCTTTACTCATGTTCATAAACTTTCACCCTATTGCCACATTGGCTTTCTCATTCTTCTACCTATATACACATCTTTACTTATGTCTTTTCTGACCCACTGGAGAACGCTCCCTTTCCTTCATATTTTGGCACATATCTCTTAGAAAAAGAATATTCTTTTACAATGCTATAATAATTACCTAATTCAGGAAACTCAACACAGATACAATATTTTTTTTATCTCATCTACCGTCCATAATCCAGGTTTGCCAGTTGTACCAATTATACCTTTTATCACATTTCCTTCTCCAGTACAGGATATCATTAAGGATCCCATACTCAATTTTATATCTCATGTCCTTTTAATCTCTTTAAACCTGAAATATTCCCTTAGTCTTACTGTAGAGGTCGGCTATTATATAAAATGCTCCTCAGTTTGGGTCCTGCTGATGTTTCCTTGAGATTAGATTTGGTTACATATGTTCAGCCAGAACATTAATGTAATATATCCTCAAAGCATCATATCTAGAGGCACACAAGTCCATCCTTGGTGATACAAACTTTTATTACTAGGCCAAGGTGATGTCCTGGTTCTGCACTGTGTATTTACTACTTTCTTCCTTTACACCTAGTAAATAATCTATGGAGAGACATTTTAAGACCATGCAAATACCCTGCTCCACATCACATTTTACATTCTGGATTTAGTGTGCATTGATGATTCAAGCCTAAACCAATCTTTGCTATGATGGTTGCAAAATAGCAATTTTTCCAACTATACCTCTCCCTTCAAGTTTATCAGTTGGCATTTTTGCCTTAAGGAAGAAGCCTCTTTTCTCCCCTATTTTGATTTATCTATTTATTATCAGTACAGACTTGTAGATTCTTATTTTATTCAACAGATGACAATTAATTAATGTTCTTATTTCTTTTGAAGCTCAACTTTTTCCAGATTTGACCCATTTAAGCTGGTTTCCATATCCTTTGACAGGTCCCCATCATTTTTTATGAGGACTCCTTTACTTTCCGGCATAATAACATGTTGCAAAGCTCATCTGTATCTACACTGTTCCAGTCCTGGAATTGCTCATTTCTAGTTCATTTTCCTTTCTCCCAAATTTGTAACATATTGAGATGGAATTGTTTTGCTCTGTTTCTGATGACAGACTGGCTTTCATTTTTGTGTCTCTTTCATATTATCATTAGAGATCTTTTAAGGAATCCAGTAGGCTACGTAGCAAAGATGTGCACTTTGGAAAGACACCCAAGTTTGAACACTGGCTCCATCACTCACTAGCTGCAAGAACTCAGGCAAGTTAGTTAACTTCTTCAAGGATTTGTTTTCTCATATTTAAAATAGAGGGTGGGGGGAGAATGTGCATCTCAAAGCATTATTATGAGGCATAAGGGACATAACATAACAGCTTTAAAATAACCAACTTTTAAATTGCCTACCTCAGAGCCTGACACATAGTAAATACTCAATAAATATAGGTTACTTTTTACCCTTTCAATCACAATATTGTACAATTTTAATGGGATTCTTTCCCTCTCAATTCAATTGCTTCCAATGAAGCCCTGGAGAACCACAGATTATCAGCTCCGGTATTGTTCGCTGAAATTTGCCAATAATCTCCAATTCCCCCTTTAACCTATTAAGATTCCTTGGCATAGGACAGACGCATAATGATCCCACCTTCTCTTCCCTTCCTTTTGTTCCTTAGAGTGAGAGGCAATGTGGTACAAAATTCTCTTGATTATCAAAAAACATAGAGACAAAGCATGTAGTAGTAGTAATGAATTAGAAAATAAGATGCCGTTTACAATAGTAACAAAAATGATAATGTTTTAGGAATTAACAAAAAACTCATATAGCCTTTATAGAAAAAACACTAAAAATATCCTATTAAAGGACATAAGGGAAAGTGAATAAATGGAGAAAATGCAATTATTCGTGTAGAGAATGACTTATAGAAGTAATGATGTTAGCGCTCTCCAAACTAACCTAGACATTCAAGGCAATCCCATCAAATTTCCAAGGGGATTTTTAAAAGAATTCCATTAACATCTTAAAATTTATATGGGAAAGTAAACTTTCACCAAAGCTAAGGCCATTTTGAACTACATAACAAAGAAGGGATACTCACCACACCAGACATTGAGACATACTACAAATCCACAAAAACAGCCTGGTTCTGAATCTGGAACAGGCAAATGGGCCACTGGAAAAGAACAGAGTTCTTAGAGGTAGGGCCACAGATATATGGTAACTCCATCTCAGGTAAAGTTGGTATCATAAAACAATGGGCAAAGGATGGATGTTTGTAAATTGTGATGGGAAAGTGGTCACTATGATGAGGGAAACTAAGTCTGGACATTACAACTTATATGGAACTATTTTTTCGTTTGCTTCAGATGGATTTTGACATAAATGTGAGAAGTAAACTTACACAGAAAATAGAAACATAAAGATTTCAAAGAAAATGTATAAAACAGTATACTTTTTAAATAGGGGAGGAAGGGGGACTTCTGAATAAGACCCTAAAAATACAAATGCTAAGATGAAAAATTAATGAATTTGATTCTGTCAAAATAAAGATCACCATAGACAAAGGAGCTAAGACTTTAGGGGGAAAGCATTTGTGACATACAAAATCAGCAAAGCACTCAATGCCCAGAGTAGGCAAACAACTTCTTTAAAAGCAAAAAGCAAAAAAAAAAGGAGGGGGGGACCCAATTTTATTATTTTTAAAGGTTTTTATTTATTTATTTGACAGAGAGAGAGCATACGAGCAGGGACAGAGGGAGAGGGAGAGAAGCAGGCTCCCCTGCTGAGCAGGGAGCCCAATGCAGGACTTAAATCCCAGGACCCTGAGATCATGACTGAGCCAAAGGCAGCTGCTCAACTGACTGAGTCACTCAGGTGCCCCTGGAAACCCAATTTTAAAATGAGTAAAGTACGGAATAGGTAACTTTCAAAAGGGAAGCTCAAGTAACTAATAAGGATATAAAGAAATACCCAGACTCTTCAGTAAACAAATTCAAATGAGAACGAGACTATTAGAATGGAAAAAATTAAAAGGTAGGTAAGTCCAGAGATGACAGAATGTAGCAACATGGAAACTCTGGTATACTTCTGAGGAAACCGTAAGCTGTATAGTCATTCTCGAAAACTGTGTATCCTCTATGACTCCAAAATCCCATTCTGGTCTCTGTGTCAGAGAAATTCTTGCACAGCTTCCAAGGGGGATCTATATGAGATCATGTTGTGTTCCTGGGACTTGAGAGCAACCTAAATGTCCATCAGTAGGGGACTAATAAAATACAGTGAATGCAGTGGTGGTTTCCAGGGGCTGAGGAGAAGGGGGAATGGGGAGTTCGTGTTTAACAGTTGCAGAGTTTCAGTCGGGAAGATGAAAAAGTTCTAGAGAATGGTGGCGATGACTGTAGAACAATGTGGATGTACCTAATGCCAAAGAACTCTACACTTAAAACATAGTAAAAATGGTAAATTTTATGTTATGTATATTTTACCACAAATTTTTAATTATTTTTAAAAATAGAGTGGAGGCACACTATGGAATACCTTGCAGGAGTTAAAAATATTGAGCAAATTGTAGTTATAGCCTCATAATATTAAAAACAGGATTGAATGACAAATTCAAAACACAAACACGTCGCAAACAACACTCCATATACTAGCACATACACATCTTTAAAGACTCATTATCAACACATTAGTTTGGAAACTTATTAGTTTGGAGAGGGGACTGGGAACAGAGGTTGGGGATTAAGGGGAAAAAATAATAAAACAAGAGGGGTGTTACATGGACCAATGATGAATGACAATAAGATATTATGAACTGAGAAGTTTGTACCTTCAGCTAAAAAGAAATGACATCATACACGTGAAAACACTTTGAAAGAACATAAAGTTTAACAGTTTATAGTTTATTATTTCCTTCCTTTGAAGGGGAGTGAAATAAGCCAAAAAAGATTTGACTCCTAATTTTTTGGATCTTCAGTGAACTCTGAAAAATGGTGATTTACACATTGGCTAAGCATCACACGTTGGAAGTTCATCTGTATTTTATGAGCTTTTAAATATTTCCAGTGATCTCTCATTACCACAGATTTCTTCTTTCCTCTTTTTTATATTCTATTCTACACTGAGCCAGATTAAGGAGTGGGTCAGACAGGAGTTGCCTGGAGTGCTAGTATTTAAGAGGTGCTAAAAATATCACTAGAATGATGGCAAGATGGAAAACATTATATTTTCTAGCACTCCTGTTATGGAGAGCACTTTGCAAGATTAGAAAGAATTCAGTTATAAATTGTGTGGGGTGGGGCTGTGTGTGTGGCCCCTCTCCCAGCGAAATACACAACTAATAATAGGAGTTATTTAAACTCAGGGACACAAGGCCACGCTGTAGAGTTGTGCACAACTCCAGAAGATGTCATTTACATATGACCGGCAAGACTGTCCACAGTGGCCTGTTTAAACTGCCTCCTTGGAAGGGTTACCTAACCATTTGGGGGAACAAATATCCCACTCGGTCAAAATGAAAGGCTTTTGTATCACACGTTGGGTAAGCATGTTTGGGGCTAGAGTTGAATTGTTTAGGAAAAGAGAGAACACGCTGAGTGCTATCAAGGCACCAGGTTTTTAGACGGCTCAGAGAGTTACCTGTTCCTTTCTGGTTCTAATTCCAAGACGGAATTACAGAAGTTCCCTCTTTTTAGAATGTCAAAGCCTGATCATCACTCCCATCCTGTGCCAGGCCTTCAGAATTACCCATGAGCTTCATCTGGCCACCCTTCCTTGAGTGGCAGGAAGGGGTAGGAGGAGCTGATGGTGGATAGCTGATGGTGGTTAAGGGGTCCTCTCTGGATTCCATTTGCAAATGGAGTAAAGTTAGCATGGCTGTGCATACAACCAGGCCAAGAATCTTAACCTGACCCTACAAAAGGGTATTTTTAAGAAGAGGGATAAGTGTCTTCATTTAACCCTAATTCTTGGGGCGCCTGTGTGGCTCAGTTGGTTGAGTGACTGCCTTCGGCTCAGGTCATGATCCTGGAGTCCCGGGATCAAGTCCCACATCCGGGTTCCCTGCTCAGCAGGGAGTCTGCTTCTCCTTCTGACCCTCCCCCCCTCATGTTCTCTCTCTCTCTCTTATTCTTGCTCTCTCAAATAAATAAATAAATAAAATCTTTTTAAAAAAACTAATTCTTAGGAAAAAGGGATGGACCATTGCTAATTTCTTTTTTTTTAAGATTTTATTTATTTATTTGAGAGAGAGAGAGAGAGAGGGAGAGAGAGCACGAGCAAGGAGCTCGATGCTGGGCTCCATCCCAGGACCCTGAGATCATAACCTGAGCCAAACGCAGATGCTTAACCAAATGAGCCACCCAGGCGCCCCGCCATTACTAATTTCTAAAGGCATTTTGGGAATATCAAGAGAATTGTTTGCTCATGTGTTTGTTTGAGCATACCTCTATGGGATGTTTGGCAACCATAACTCTTTTAAACTCCATTCTCAACTTAATTTTACATGATTTAATCCAAGGTGTAATGTAGGCATTTTAAAAAGTATTTTCTAATTGCTGAAGAACAAATCAGGACTGTATTTTGAAGAATGAATTTGGACTGTATTTTCATACATCAATAAGAAATTTTCCTTAAAATATCCCTTTTATTTGTTTGTTTAGTTCATATATTAAGCTGTTTAACAACTTGTGTCATGCATTAAGCAGTTCACAATATTATGCCAATTGACTCTCCAGAAAGACCTCGAAACAGAGGCACAAAGCAAAAGCAGTCTCTTCTGGTGATGTATCTAGCATCCCAGAGTGCCAGACACCATAGAAGGTGGTATATCTTTTGGGACCCTGCCCTGGAGGAGTCTGATAAGTAGAGTGATTTAGCACTCTTAATGATTTAGTAGGGTGATTTAGCAGCACCGTTCTGGGACTGAAACATGTACCTTTTCCATCCTCCTCTGCCTGTCAGCCCATGGGCACCCCAGCCCCCCTCAATAGGAGGAAGTTGAACTAGTCACTTCAAAGATAATTTCCAGCTTTTGAATTAGACATTTTGAAGGAAACTTTAATACTTTACCACCTTTCTTCTATGTAATGAGTTCTTTTTTTTAATTTTTCTTTTTTTTTAATTTTATATATTTATTTGACAGAGAGAGCACAAGCACACAAGCAGGCGGAGTGGCGGGCAAAGGGAGAGGGAGAAGCAGGTTCCTCGCTGAGCAGAGAGCCCTATGTGGGGCTCGATCCCAGGACCCTCAGGATCATGACCTGAGCCGAAGGCAGACGCTTAACCACTTTAGCCACCCAGGTGCCCCTATGTAATGAGTTCTTTTTAAAAAGGCACCCACACTGGAACATGACCTAAGCATTTTACACACATTAATTTCTTACTCATCCACACAATAGTCCTCTGACGTAGGCACGGAGATGCCCAGTGTTTGGAGCAGAAAACTAAGTACCTTCCCCAGGGTGCCATAACTAGCAAAGGCTGGTGGGGAAACCCAGGTCTGAGACAAAACTGGAGAGCTCACATTGTCTTTACCTTCTACAACTGCCTCTGATGTTTCTCCCTAGTTATCTGCCTGTGACTCACCAACTGCCAAATCTTGGGTGTTTTAGTTATGTGCACTTCAACCACTTATTTCCACTCTGTGAAATGAACAGCCTCCTGAAGAGGATCTGTTTGCATCGTATTCCAGCCAAGGGAGTCAGCCAGCCAGGAGGAGGGGCTACTTCCCAGGATGGGCGGAATGCCGGGATGATGGACAGCCACGCCCGCATGCTCCCCGAGGCTCTCCCCACTGAGCCACGAGAGGCGCTCTCGTAATTCACATGCTCCGTTTGAAAAATAGATGCTGAAGCACAAGAATTATACATCTGTTCCCTTGACTTTTTAACCAAAGAGTGTTAGTTTATTGCTGAGCTTAAGGATAAAAGAAGCAAGAAATGAAAGTTGGGTTGTTGTGTTTTTTTTAAGTTTCCTCCCCAGTAAGTACAATCAGATGTTGGACTCTCAGAGCCCGATGCTGGGTGGATGTTCACTTCACTTTGCCTCTCAGTTTATCAGCTCGTTTTTTGAGGTAACACTTTTCATCACAAAAGAAAACCGAAGGGCCCTATACAAATATTTTCAGTGAAATGCATCAAACAGCCCCAATGTTGTGGTGCCAGAAAAAAAATTTTAAAAAAAAGGAATGATATCGAAACTGATTTATGAGGCTTTATAGGGAAACAACTGTCCTTTCATCTCTGGATACACAGTTTATCTCTGGCCCTGGAGAACTCGCTGGAATTCTGGGCGAAGGACACCTATTCAGCCATAATCTATCCAAGACCTGAGGAGCTCCATCATGAACCAGAGATCAAACACTTTTATGTCCTTTCTGGTCCAGGATTAAAACAGCAGACCTACTATATTTTAATGCACAAATAAAGAATCGATCAGGGGAATCTGCTGCCTCAGCAAACACTTTCATCCAAAAGAACAAATTACTTGTGATATAAAATCCAGTGAGTGTCTCTGTTGAGTATCTCAAAGATGGAGAGATGGAATGAGTCTTTTCAAAGGTAGTAAGGTAAATGAATGACAAAGCAGTTTGACATGTCTTTTCAAGGGGTAAAGAAAATGTGAAAGTGCTCATTGAGTTCACCCCTGGCTCTAAGAAATGTATATTCCTTTAGGATGCATGGCACAAGAAATTTCTCTGCACTCTTCCCATACTTTCTCCTTTGGCCAAGAGAATATTTTGCCCTTCATCCAAGATTTTTATGTGGTCTCTGGGTGTATCACCCAGAGTTCCAAAAGGTTTCTGCACCTGGAGGCCAGCACAGAAGTATATCAGGTGCACAGGGTTTTTTGCAAGAAATACAGAGATGCCTGGGCACCTGGAGAGACCAAAGACCAGCTCACTGTGATGGGCACCAAATGGGGTCTGCCTGGCTCACGCATTTCTTTTCTGGTCTCTAGCAGCCTTGCCTGTGCTTTGTGTCTTCATCTCCCTGGCTGAGTTGCTGGCTGAGGGATGGTTCTCTACCAAAGCCTGAAAGAGACAAGAGCAGGAATTCTGCATTCTCACGGGTAAAAGCTATGGAATGCAATGCTGGGGAGGGCCCTGGTCTGCAATGAGAGAGAATGGAGAAATGCAGCAAGAAGAGATGACAGATGACAGATGAAAAAGAATCCTGCATCCAGAAAAAGGTCCTGGTTCTGATAGTTCCTGAAGTTCAGATGTTTCCTTGCGTTTTCTGAGATTTTATTTATAAATCCCTCCTCAATTATATAAGAAACCCTTGTATTCCAAAAATTCTCCATTTCTGCTTAAACTAAATGCTTAAGGGTTGGATTTCCATCACTTGCAACCCAAAGCACTCTTTTTTTCCCAAGTTTTTATTTATATCCCAGTTAGTTAACATACAATGTAATATTAGTTTCAGGTGTATAATACAGTGATTCACACTTCCTTACATCACCCAGTGCTCATCACAACAAGTACATTCCTTAATCCCCATCACCTATATAACCCATCCTCCCAGCCACCTCCCTTCTGGTAACCAGCAGTTTGTTCTTTATAGTTGAGAATCTATTTCTTTTACTTTTTTTTAATATTTTATTTATTGGACAGAGAGAGACACAGTGAGAGAGGGAACACAAACAGGGGGAGTGGGAGAGGGAGAAGCAGGCTTCCTGCCGAGCAGGGAGCCCGATGTGGGGCTCGATCCCAGGACCCTGGGATCATGACCTGAGCCGAAGGCAGATGCTTAACGACTGAGCCACCCAGGTGCCTCGAGAATCTATTTCTTGGTTTTCCTCTTTCCCCATGTTTGTTTGTTTTGTCTCTTAAATTCTACATGTGAGTGAAATCATATGGTATTTGCCTTTCTCTGACTGACTTATTTCGCTTGGGATAATACTCTCTAGCTCCATCCACATCATTGCAAATGGCAAGATTTCATTCTTTTTGATGGCTGAGTAATATTCCATTGTATACATACCACATCTTTTTTTTAAGATTTTATTTATTTGAGAGAGAGGGAGAAGCAGAACTCCCCACTGAGCAGGGAGCAAAAAGCAGGGCTCAATCCCAGGACCCTAAGATCATGACCTGAGCCAAAGGCAGACGCTTAACCAACCAAGCCACCCAGGCACCCCTATACCGTATCTTCTTTATCCATTCATCAGTCGATGGACATTTGGGCTCAATGATAATTTGGCTATCATTGATAATGCTGCTATAAACATCAGGGTGCATGTACTCCTTCAGATTAGAATTTTTGTATCCTTTGGGTAAATACCTAGGAGTTCAATTGCTGGATGGTAGGGTAGTTCTATCTTTAACTTTTTGAGGAACCTCTATACTGTTTTCCAGAGTGGCTGTACCAGTTTGTATTCCCACCAACAGTGTAAGAGGGTTCCCCTTTCTCCCCATCCTCACCAACACCTGCTGTTGCCTATGTTGTTAATTTTAGCCATCCTGGAAAGCACCTTGGTGGCTCAGTCAGTTAAGTGTCCAACTCTGGATTTCAGCTCAGGTCATGATCTCAAGGGTTGTGAGATCAAGCCCCAAGCTGGGCTCTGCACTGGGCGTGGAGCCTGCTTAGGATTCTCTCTCTCCCTCTCTCTCTCTCTCTGCCCGTTCTCCCACTTACCCCCCCAAAAAATATTTAGCCATTCTGACTGGTGTGATGTGATATCTCATTGTAGTTTTGATTTGTATTTCACTAGTCAACCCCAAGCATTCTAACACATCACCCAATACAGAATCCTATAAGCAGAAGTTGGTGCACAGATATTCTTCTCCCAGGTTCATATCAGCTTATGGAGGGTGGTGGTGTTTCTGCAAGCCTGAACTTCCGGTGGTAGTAAATAAAGTTTCCCTAAATCTATGGGGTTCACAGTCAAAATTATTCAAACTAGACTGAATTTTGAAAACAAGTATGAATGGATCACGAATATGTCTCCCTCATACCCCTGCTCCCACCTTCATTTCTGTGAAATTTATTCTGTATTATTAGGGCTTGGGTATTACCATGAGTAAAGACCTAAAAATGATAGTAGTGGTCTGGATAAGAGGTTTATTTCCATCCTGTCCTGACTTGGGGACATCTAATATCTGGCCTTCTCATACTCATTAGGCTTCACCTTGTGTGGAACCCATTTTCAATCATTAATTCATTAGCAGAAAGTTAGGTACTGAAAAAATGGAGTTGTTCTGCTCTTAAAGATCCAAAGTTTTCTAGTAATGAATCATGAAAAAAATCACATTCTGTATTTTCTCAGAAAAAAATGTTGGGTTCTGATGAAGTGTTTTAAAATAGCATAATCTAGGAAAATCTGTCTTGTTTAAAAATCAGTAGTATGTTTGGAAGGGAGCTGGGTGATGGTGGACATCCATGTTATAAAAATCTTCCTTGATCACAAAGGTGGGTTGTAAGCTGAAAAACTTTTTCATGAAAAGGGCAGGTTAGAACATGGAATATAGCTGCCAGGAAAATACATTTTTGGAAAATTACCAACATAGAAAATAGTAACTATTTAAAGTTAACATATTTATTGAGTACACACAATATCAGACCTAATGTATTATGTGACACCCCTGTTATGTGTACCTATTTCCACTTTATGGATAAGAATAAAAAAATCATAGCTTGCACAAAATTATACAGAAACTGTGCGCATCCTAATGAGAGGTTTATGAACATTTTTCCCTTAGTTCCCTTAATTGAACAGAAAAGCATGCTAATCCATGTTCCCAGTAGCTATTTGATCTATGAGACCATAGCTGATCACCACTATCTGAACCAAAAACAGAAGAACCAAAAGGCAAGTGGGGCTCTGAAGTTAAATTTGCAAACTCCAGCTCCATAGTTTTCCAAAGATGGGGGAAATCAGGTGAGTGATGAGGATCTCGATTTAGAAAGGAGTTAGACATCATAACTGAATTTAAAAATGGCTATTTTGGGGCGCCTGGGTGGCTCAATCAGTTGAGCGTCAGGCTTTTAATTTTGGCTCATGTCGTGGTCTCAGGGTCATGAGATCAAGCCCCAAAATAAGCATGTGATATTGATTTCCAATGTGGAATGTGAGGACACCACCAACTGGGAATCAATTCAGTTATTTTATTTTTTTAAGATTTTATTTATTTATTTGACAGAGAGAGTGAGAAGCAGGCTCCCCACTGAGCAGGGAGCCCGACGTGGGGCTTGATCCCAGGACCCTGGGATCGTGACCTGAGGTGAAGGCAGACATTTAACCAACTGAGCCACTCAGGTGCCCCTCAATTCAGTTATTAAAGAAGGTATTGATCATCCTGCAAAATAATGCCAATATTCTATATGCCCATCAATAGTGGACCATTGAAATAAACTGTGGTACTTCCAAATAAAAGAAAGAAAATAGATATAATATACTGATATTGAATAACCTTGAAGATATATTATTAAATGAAAAAACAAGATGAAGGAGAGAGAATCATTTGCTACTATTTGCATTGAAGAGGAGGAAGAAGAATGTCTACCTGTATTTTCTGTATATACTTTAATAATTCATCTGGGAAAAAAATACAGTGATTGCACCTAAAGGAATGAACTGGGTGGCCAAGGGACATGGGTAGGAGTGCAAATTTTAATTGTATACACTTCCCTATGCTTTGGAGTTTGAACCATGGGGATGTATTACATATTCAAATTTTTACATTAAATATAAAAAAGAATGTATTGATTATCTACAGTGTACCAAATCTTGTCCTAGAACTTGCTGGTCTGTTTGAATATTCTCTTATTTCCATTCTCTCAATTTCTATATCACTTTTGTCTGTATCATTTATTTGAATATTAATCATATTTTGCCTCTTATCTTTTCTTTTAATTATCTGGAAATGGTTTAGGGGACTTAAACTGTTTATAATTTAGTATCTTAAATACTTACCTCTTACCTATTAAATTAGTTTATTAGTTCCTACAAATAGACAGCATTTCACTATTCAAAATTTTGTCCTTTGTTTTAGGTCAAAATTTCATCTATATTGTTTGATGAAAAGTCAGTTTTAAATTTCACTAAGAATACACTAATGCTTTCCCCTTGTAAAACAAAGTGGTATATTAGCATCAAGGTTAGAATTCCTACGGCTTCACTCACCTTCGCTGTGAGTGAAATTCAGTAATTATTATCCCCTTAGGATGTCCTTCTATGTCTATTTCTGTGCTTCTGCCTCCACATATATGTAATCTAGCAAATATACAGCATGGTGTGGGTGTGGTTTTTTTTAACCTACATGTCATAATCTATGTCTTGTCCTGCATTATTTTTTTACTCAGTAACATCTCTCCATGTTTGTACACATATATCAAGCTCAATTTTTTAAAAGTCTGCACAGTAGCAATGTGCCTAGGTATGTGGTATGTTAGCCCAGTTGGTTAAGTATCTGACTCTTGATTTCAGCTCAAGTCGTGATCTTGGGGTTGTGGGATTGACTCACTGCAGAGTCTGCTTGAGATTCTCTCTCTCCCTCTCCCTCACTGCTCTTCCCCCCAACTCACATGCACTCTCTCTCTAAGTAAATAAATAAAATCTTTAAAAAAAAAATAAGTCTATACAGTATCTCATAGTTTGGATGAACTATATTTTCACCCATTTCTTATTTATGGACATGTGGAATTTTTTCTCAATTATTTTGGTCTTAAATAATGTTGCAGTACACATCCTTCTGCAGGCCTCATTGTGTCCAAGGGTATACCTCTCTCTATATTCTGCAGTCTCTAGTCTACTGTTATCAACAAAGTACATATTCAATATGCATTTGCTGATTTGGTGACACTTCTCTGATATATTGATCTGCACTTAGGTACAAACAAGTAGCCAATAATTATGTGAAATCATTGTATATTTTCACTTTAGTATAACAGCATTTTATGAGGCATTAGTATGCTATCGAATCCTAGTTATATACTAATATTTCTCCTAAGAAAACAGATAGGATTTTGGATCAGGTAGGTTGCATGTTGAATATTAGCCATAATACTACTGGTAGAACAGATTATGCTTTGTTGACATTTATTCCTACCAAATGGTACCATTGCTTTGAAAAGTTCCTCATGGCTTTTCATCAGAACACATTCAACCAGACTCAGAAATGTTCTCCTCACTCCCCAGTTCCCTAACTTATCACTTTCCCATTTCAAAGTCTGATCAAGAAACTATAGTCCTTTACAAATGTTAACTATTCCCAACAAACAGTCCTGTATTAGCAAAGAAGGCCTTTTTACCCAGATCTGAGGAATATTGTTTCCTTCTATGAGAACCGAAAATGCTGGAACACCATATATAGGCAATTGAGGCGAAGACTCAGGCCATGCAAGGGAGTGGAGGAGTGAAGGGCTCAGGCAGGGAAGAGCGGACAGCAGTGGGTTGGGGAAGGAGAACATGAGTGGAGCAGACTTGTCTGTAATGGATAGCCCCAACGAACCACGTAGTAGCTCACTTCTCTTGGGAATTTAACTGTGCCCATGGGATTACAAAGCAAGGGTAGAGGCTGACACTCCAACCAAAAGGTTAACAATAGGGAGCTCTCTGTATAATTTACCATAACTGATTGTTCTAGGAACCCAAGCAGAGCAGGGCTCTGCTATGTTCAGACTCTGTGCGTTTCTGCTTAGGACTGTGCAGTACAATCCTGGCACCCATGTTTGAGGGGGCACCATCTCTGGTCTTGGAAAGTGGCAGCAATAGTGCAACATGGGGACAGAGAAGTAACATTTTTGCAGATAATTCTTATTTCAAACCTAGCAGCTGCTTGGGAGCACAAGGTTTTATATATAGACCCAGGGCCCTTGGAAAGAGGTCTCAAGAAATGGCGTCATGTCTACCCAAGAGAAATGAAAGACAGGTTCACACAAAAACTAGATCACGAATGTTAATAGCGTAGTAGTCAAAAAGTGGGAACAGCCCAAACATCCATCAACTGATGAATAAAGTCTATATCCATACAATGAAATGTTATTTGTCAATAAAAAGGAATGAAGTACTGAGATGCTACAACATAGATGAACCTCAAAAACATGAGGCTAGATGAAAGAAGCCAATTGCAGAGGACCACATATTGCATGAGCACATTTATATGAAATGTCCAGAATAGGCAAATCTAGAGACAGAAGTAGACTCATGGTTGTCTAGGGCTGAAGAGATGTGAAAGTTGGAAATGACACTTAAGGTGGGCAGGACTTCTTTGGGGGCTGATGAGACTATTCTAGAACTGATGGTGGTGATGGCTGCACAACAAGCCACTAAATTATACACTTCAAGTGAGTGAATTGTATGGTATATAAATTGCATTTCAATAAAGCTGTTAAAAGGGGTGCCTGGGTGGCTCAGTCTGTTAAGCATCTGCCTTTGGCTCAGGTCATGATCTCAGGGTCCTGGGATGGAGCTCCACGTCTGGCTCCCTGCTCAGTGGGGAGTCAGCTTCTCCCTCTGCCTAACATTCACCCTGCTCATGCTCTCTCTCTCTCTCTTTCAAATAAATAAATAAAATCCTTTTAAAAAATAAAGTACAGATTAACTGACTTCAAATCCACCATGTCCTCTGTCATCCCAGCCTAATTTTTGGGTCCTGACCCCAGCAGGGGCTGCTTTGCAACATTAGGTGCACAGTGGATCCTAATGCGGAGTAGATTATGACCTGTGTTGTGTGGTAATGTGGCCATAGCTGCAGTGGCCGGCCATCTCTGTCTGAGGTCTGCCTGTTTCTGGTGGACTAAAGGTAGCCCTCTCTGCTCACAGGTAGTATCATGAATATTTCCACCCCACCATCCCCATTTTGCTATGAATACAATTGTATGTATACATACATGTGTATATAATCTTTGCATTCCTTCCTCTCTTACTCCCTTATCATGTAACAGTAGATGTATTGATTTTATATCATAGTAGTTAATTATTGTTAATTTTACATAATAGTATTTAAGTTACTGGACACCAAGAAGAGTAATCAGCACTCACGAACTTTAACACCTCTTCTCAGGAAGGGGTTAGTCTGTTTCTGATTGTACACAGGATAAGTGTATCATGTTAGACACAATTAGGACCTTGTTATTAACTTTATTTAGAGATTAAGTATGATTTAATGTGACACAGGTGGGTGCCAAACTGACAAGAGTGGATTTGTGATGGTTAATTTTGTTTGTCCACTTGGCTAGGGATCCCAAGATTAAGTATTATTTCTGGATATGTCTGTAAAGGTGTTTCCTAATGAGATTAGCATTTGAATCTGTGGACTCAGTAGATTGTCCTCCCCAATGTAGGTAGATATCATCCGATCCACTGAGGGCCTGAATAGAACAAAAGGCAGAGGAAGGAGAAATTTGCCCCATTTTTCCTGCCTCACTGCTTGACCTGGGACATCTCATCTCATCTTTTCCTGCCTTCACACAAATTTATACCATTGGCTCCTCTGGTTCTCAGGCCTTCAGACTCAGATTAAATTACACCACCAGCTTTCCTGGGGTTCCAGCTTATAGGTGACAGATCATGGGACTTCTCAGCCTCCATTATCAAGTCAATCAATTCCTCATAATAAATTTCCACATAAATCGATATAGATATAGGTAGATAAGTGTACATGTATTTCCTACTGGCTCTGTATCTCTGAAGAACTCTGATTAGCACAGGTAAGTGGTGTCAGAGCTTAGAGAGACCCACCATCTAGCTTTGCAGATAAGAAAGATACTACCGAGAGAAGCACAGGGATTTGTCCATGGCACAAATCTGCTCAAAGGTAGAACTCATTCACATATTCCAGCAGTGTGCTGGACCCTAGGGATATAGTGGTGAGTCAGCCTGCACATAGACCCTACCCCATACAGTTTACAAGACTGTGACTGGGAATTCAGACTTCTAATTTGGAATATCTTTTTCTTGAATCCAAATGTCTACTGCCAGAAGGTCCCCAAGTCCTCCAACATGTGCATTCAATTGCAAATAAACTGGTTCACACTCCTCACCCTCATTCAGGATCTCCTTCAATTTCTCAGAGTGTTGATTTGCCGGCACCTATATCAGAATCATCAAAGGTACTTACTTGTCTAACAGACATTTCACCAAATGGCTAACAAACACATGAAGAAATGCTCAACATCACTCAGCATCAGGAAATTACAAATCAAAACCACACTGAGATACCACCTCACACTGGTCAGAATGGCTAAATTAAACTACTCAGGAAATAACAGATGTTGGCAAGGATGCAGAGAAAGGGGAACCCTCTTACACTGTTGGTGGGAATGCAAGCTGGTACAGTCACTCTAGAAAAGAGTATAGAGGTTCCTCAGAAAGTTAAAAACCGAACTAACCTAAGACCCAGCAATTGCACTACTAGGTATTTATCCAAAGGATACAACCATAGTGATTAGAAGGGGCACATGCACCCCACTGTTTATAGCAGCAATGTCCACAATAGCCAAACTATGGAAAGAGCCCAGATATCCATTGACAAATGAATGGATAAAGAAGAGTGGTATATATATTTATAAAATGGACTATTGTGGAATATTACTTAGCCATCAAAAAGAAGGAAATCTTGCCATTTGCAACAACATGGATGGAACTAGAGGGTATTATGCTAAGCAAAATAAGTCACTCAGAGAAAGACAAATACCATTCACTCATGTGTAGAATTTAAGAAACAAAACAGATAAACATAGGGGAAGGGAAGAAAAAATAAAATAAGATAAAAACAGAGAGGGAGGCAAACCATAAGAGACTTTTAACTCTAGGAAACAAACTGAGAGTTGCTGGAGGAGAGGTGGGTGGTGGGTGGGGTAGGTGGGTGATGGGCATTAAGGAGGGCATGGGATGTGATGAGCACTGGGTGTTATATGCAACTGATGAATCTCTAAATTCTACCCCTGAAACTAATAAGACACTATATGTTAACTAAATTGAATTTAAATAAAAAAAATTTTTTTAAAGAATCATCAAAAGTACTTGTCCAAAATACAGATTCCTGGCCCCATCCCCGGAATCAGAATTTCTGGAGCAGCATCTTAGAGATTGCATTATTGACACAAACACCAAGTGATTTTCATATACCTAAAAGTCTGAATACCTCTACTCTAAGGACTCCAGGAGGCTTTAAGTGTGGGGTAGAAGGTTATACTTTCCAACTCTGCTTGCCTTTCCACTGATTTTTGCCTGATAATCATTGCTCTTGACTCATTTCTTCAAGTCTATATAACCAGAGGATGGAAAACCACCCTCTTTTTCATTCCAACCCGAGCATTATTTGCACAGACTATTGTGTATTTACTTCTTTTTTTTAAGATGTTATATATTTATTTGAGAGAGAGAGCATAAGAGAGAGAGCACAAGCAGTGGGGAGGGCAGAGGCAGAGAGAGAAGCAGACTCCCTGCTGAGCAGGGAGCCTGATGTGGGACTCGATCCCAGGACATGACCAAGCGGAAGACAGATGCTTAACTGACTGAGCCACCCAGGTGCCCATGTATTTACTTCTTATAAAGACCTAGGAATGATGAAGATGGAGCAGGGCAGTTAAGCATAGTATAGGGAACAAGAAGCAACTTAACTCACAACATCAAACATCTTTCATTAATTGGCTATAACCACTAGGGGTAGAGTAGATCATTGTTTACCCACTATTTACTTCCTCCCCTCTCCCTTGCCCACCTCCAGTGGAGGGTTATCCCCACATACAACTTTAGATTTGGCCAAGAGACTTTCTCTGGACAATACAATGTTATTATACATATCCAAATAGCTCTTAATATCACCAGTGGAAAAGAAATCTGTTTGGAAAATAAGGAACTTGGGTTTTAATTCTAACTCTGTTACTAACCAGATTTTGACCTTGAGGGTATGGGTTGAACCACATGACACAGCTAAGGTCCCTTCCAGTTCTGATGTATGAACCTATGTAATGTAATGCACATGACATCATAGGGGAGAACTTCCCATTGGAAGAGAGAATAGCATCATCACCAGAACATGAGACCTGACCTGGATGTAGTATGAAGGACAACACAGATAAACTTTGATCTGCCACCAGGTGATCTTGGCTCTTAAATTCTTTCATAAGGAGCCCCATGTTCCCCTACAACTTGATCAAAGAGTGCTCTCTGAGCCACAGTACAGAACAGCTCTTCCCTCAGCTCAGAGGCAAACTCAGGGCCAATATTTGGGACAGCACCTCTTTCCTCAGCTTGGTGGCAACATCTCCAACTCCCAGATGTCCTGGATCCCAGCCTCCTTCCCTCACCTTCTATTGGTACTCTGCTCTAGCACCTTCATTCAGTCTGAGGCATCAGTGAATTGGAGACTTGTCAGAATCCTCTAGGGGTCTTTTCAGAAACACCCTGTCCCAGGTCCCTAATCTACTGCACCAGAATCTTCAAGGATGAGCCCCAGGAATGCAAGTTTTGAAAAGCCTTTTAAGCTATTCTGATGGTTGGCAAGGTTTAAGGACTAAGTTCCCTCCCAGAGCAGAAACCCCAGCCCAGCATGTGCCTCTGACAACTCATTTGGCCAGTCCATTCCACTTCTGGACAATGTCAAGGTCCGAAAGCTCATCCTAAAACTGAAATTACCTGGCACTTCTACCTGCCCCTATGAATTCCTTTCTGTGAAGCTATATAGAGAAAGCCTAACTCTGCTTCCAGAGAAAGTCTTCAGATATGAGAAGATAATTGTTATGCTCTTACTCTCTTGCAATGAGATTTCCAGATCTTGATCATAACTGTACTTGTCCTCTGGATATGCCCAGTTGACCAGTGTCCCCCTTAGAATGTTGTGCCCCACAAAAATATTCTTCTGACAAATGTAAAAATGTAAGAGTTGACTTTCAAGTATTACCCTTCCTGGGGATACTTACTTTGTATCATTGCTAGAGGTAGAGATTTGGGAATTCTCCAGCAAAGAAGGAAAACCGGAGGATGAGTTTGACCTTGTCAGTGCTCCTCCAAATCCTACAGTCTTGGCTGGTAATAATCTGCTGGTGCCAAGATATGATTTAGAGTAATTATTCCCTATCTTGGGAGCCTGCCTCAGCTCTTCTCTGTTTTCATTACACAAGATGAAAAGAGGCAACTCCGTAGAGGACCTTCACGCTGCCTCCAGAACACCTAGAGAGACATGCATCTCCATAATTCACAAATCATAAGAGATGGGGGAGCCTGCCAAGATATACTCATTCCTAAACAGAGAAGCAGGAGGAAAACAGCAAGATCCTGGGGTCATGAAAGGCATGACTTCAGTCCTAAAAGCCTTACCTTCTGTCCCTTCAAAGCAGATATCATGTCCCCAATTCAATGGCCTAAGGCAACTTCATGCTTATTGTAATGCCCAAACACCCTCTTAAAAGAGAGGCCACCAATCACTCTGGGATTTGTAAAGCTGTTTGACAACGTCTTCCATCCAAGAAGCAAGATATTTGTGGCAGTAAATTAAGAACAACCAGCCTGACCCTTATAATACAAATGTGAAATGCAATGATATTTTCCCCTGATCAGGGCTGCCCCAGTGTAAGGATGGCTCAGATGACTTTGTCCTCCAACTCCGATGAATGGAGCACTTTCCTAGGGAGCATGGGAAGGATTCACAATAGGCTGAGAAGCCACAATGAAACCAGGTGGAACATTCTATGGTTTATAAGAAGGAAGTGGGAGGCTGGCCAGGTTGGTTGGCAGGTTTGGTTCTTATGGACATGAAGTCAGTTAGCAGTGTCACCTTGAGAACACCTATGTGCCTGGGCTTGCACCACGAAGCCAATATAGTCTCACCACACCTGTGACTTTGAACCATATCTGCTAGTGACTAATTTCCCAGCCACTCTTGCATCTACCAACACAACATAATGTGCCTTTCCATCAAGACTCAACAAAGTCATTTCTTTAATTGAGAGTACTATGTCTAATCAAAACCTATTCACTTTCCACAATTTATCGTCCTTGTGCCCCCTTTCCCAATGACCCAGCCAAGAGGGAGAGAGAAAGTAGTGTGCAGTGCCTGAGGGTATGGATTTTAGAGTCAAAGAAAACCAAAATCCTTGGGCAAATTCTTGAACTACTCAAGCCGCACTCTCCTCATTTGTATTTACAGCTCTTGTTAGGACTTTTAAATGACTTAGCACATCATAAGCGGTAAATAAATATTAGCTAACTCACTGGCCCATGTGCTCACACACGTGTCTGCACGTACTTACATTCCTACACAACCTGATGACGCAGAGAGCTCACTGAAATAAAAAATCAAGGGATCTGCAAACTGGAACGATTCCTACCCCATCTGTGGGCCACAGTGTCCTCTTTTGCACAGTGAAATGTTGTACCAGGTCATCTCTAAGAACCTGTCCGTAGAGCCCAATAGTCTGAGTCGACTTCAAGGTTCATCTTTCTCTGAACTGGCATGGAATGTGCTCCACAACACAGCACTGAGTGAAGAGGACAAGATGCCGAGCTATGCTCATGTCATCTCCCATCTATGCTGTGTGGTCACTGACTATCTCTGCAAGATAGATAAGGAACTGGCAGCAGTAGTTCCCTCTAGAGAGGGGATACAGAAGGCAGGAAGGGCACTAAACTTTGCTCTGTATACCCTTTGTTGTCTTGGGCCATGTGCCTTCTTTACCTATTTTTTTAATAATTTAAAATCTAGAAAAGAGGCCCAATTACAAGTGGATACAAAATTGCTACTTTTTATTATAGGGTATTTCCACAAACCTGTAGCTTGCTATTATAATAATTTCATATTTATTATTATATTAAAAAATTAAATGATACAGGCTGCAGTTCTATGGAATCTTAAGACGAAATTTTTCCACCTTAATGATTAGTCCTTAAAACCATCCAATTCTCCTTGTAGGTTGGTTGAAGTTATGGGCTCCTGGTGAGATCCTTCTCACCACCATACCTTCCAGGGAATGCCATGGGTCAAAGGTGGGGAGAGTAACTTAATTATGGACCAGGGACTTTACATACACTATCTCACTTAATCCTCATGGCAGTTCTCTGTGCTGTAATTTCTCCACCACACAGAAGAAGCAAAGAAAGCTCACAGAGAGGAGACAACTTGCCTGGAAGAGCTGAGTTTTAAACCCAGGTTTAACTTGACTCAGTGCCCGTATGCATTCCAATTTGCCAGGCTGCCTCCTGGAAGCAATGTGGGAATCGGGTTCACATTGAGAACACCGGTCATTTACGTGAGTAGGGAAAGGAGGGGAAATGTCATAGAGAGGATGGACTAGAGCTGACGTTGCTATGAACCTTGTCTGTTTCCTGGTATAGGCTTCTCAGCACCAGGATAAACTTCTTAAAACACATCCTCTGGTTCATGCCTCTGATGTCCCCTGGACAATTTGTATCTATTCTACCTGAAGTAGATTTTTTTAAAGAGTCTCTTTCCAGAGGAATAATGCTACATATGGAGCCCAAGCTGAAGAGAACGGCCCGAGCCACCACAACTATGTTGGTTCTAGAGGGTCTTGCTGCCACGGGACAAGCATGCGGGCCCAACCAGGATTTAAACCAAGTCCTTATGGCCTATTTCATCTGCTCCCCTTCTCTGACAGATGGAAAAAGATCTGAGGTCCAGAGAAGCAAAAAGACAGAGAGAGGAAGAACTGGGTCAGAACTGAGCCTTCCCACCTCTCCGTCCTATATCCTTCCTCCTACACCAAGATGTTGCCATGAAACTGCCATTTTTTCATATATGGGAGATGCCATAAGATACTCATTCCAATGATCCGGTGTTCTTCTCTAATCAGTCACTTCCCAGATGCATGGTACCTGGCTAGGTGCTTCACTTCTCTAAGCCTATATCCTTACATGGAAAGTGAGGGGGAAAATTTTACCTACTTTACAAGTTAAACTTTGTGTGGATTAAATATGGAAAAAATGAATGGAGCACTTTCCTAGGGAGCATGGGAAGGATTCACAAGTGAAACAATGCATGCAAAATGTCAGGCAAAAACCAAAGAAAAGAGTAAATGTTAGCTATCTTTACAGCTGCTATTGTCTAAATTAGAGTTGGAAAAAGATTTTGCAAAAAAAACATGAAGCATATAGATGCTTCTCCTGAAGTAGGTTCTGAGCTCTTGGATTGTAGGGAGTATGTCTTACTCTTCTATGAAATTAATGTGGGAGAAGGATTTATTATATTCTAAGAGCCATCTACTTCCAAGATTCCACTGAGGGGTTTCATAGGAGAGCTTGCCATGGTTTATACCATGGGACTCCCCACAGAAGCTAGGAGCGGGCAACTTACCTGTAAGGCTTGGCTGAAAGAAGACAGCAGGAATTAGCTGAATTCATCAGCTCCCGTTCTTAGGTTTGAATGAAAGGCTTACAGTATGAGGCGACAACAGATGGTGAGGAAAAAAGCCAAAAGATGCACATGGAGATATGAGTAAAGAGAAGCCATGACAGGGAGGCACCTGGGTGGCTCAGTTGAGCATCTGACTCTTGGTTTCAGCTCGGGTCCTGATCTCATGGCTCATGGGATCAAGCCATGAGTCCCACTCAGAGTCGGCTTGGATGTTCTCTCTCTCTCTCCCTCTGCCCCTTCCCCCACTCGTACTCGCTCTCTCTCTCAGATAAATAAATCTTAAAAAAAAAAAAAAGAGGAGGGGGCGGAACAAGAGGGAGGAGGAGTAGGAGACCCGGATTTCATCTGGTCTCCGGAATTCAGCTGAACAGGTGTCAAACCATTCTGAACACCTACGAACTCAACAGGAGATCGAAGAAGAGAGTAGCAACAACTCCCTGAACAGAGAAGCGACCACTCTCTGGAAGGTAGGACGAACGGAGAAGTGAATCCGAGGCGATATTCGGGAGGATAGATGGCGGGGGAGGGGGCCTCCGTCGGCCGCTTCTGGTAAGTGCTAGAGCCGCGGAGCACAAAATCGGACCTTTTAGAAGTCGGCTCCGCGGAGGGACATCGCTGCAGTGGCTAAGCGGGGGCTGGAACCCTCGCGGGACAGTGGGGTCTCAGGACCCTCGGGGTCACAGAAAGACCGGGGGTGCCTGAGTGCGGCAGAGCTCCCAGGTATCGGAGCGGGGAAGCCGGCTGCAGAGACGGAGCCGAGGCGCGGGCTCTCAGCTCGGGGTGGCCATAAACTGTGATCCGCGGCCCAGGCGGACCACTGCTCCTCCAGCAGGGACCCAACAAGCAGCAGAGCCGGGGAGACTCCCCTTCCTCCCCCGGGGAGGAGCGGCGCGGGAGCGCACCGCAGGGATCTGCTGGGTTTGGAGACTCCACACGGGGTCGGGTGCCAGAGATAGAAACGCTCGGTCACAGGCCGGGTGAGCACGGAGTGCGGCCGGAGACCGGGGACAAGGGAGTGACTGCTTTTCTCTGGGGGCGCACTGAGGAGCGGGGCCCCGAGTTCTCAGCTCCTCCAAGTAGAGATTGGGAGGCCACCATTTTCACCCTGGTCCTCCAAAGCTGTACCGAGAGCTTGCAGGGAACAAAAGCTCCTGAGAGCAAACCCGAGCAGCTTGCTTAGCCCGGACCGACAAGGGTGGGGCAATTCCGCCTCCAGCAAAGACATTCGGGAACCACGGCAGCAGGCCCCTCCCCCAGAAGATCAGCACGAACAGCCAGCAAGCCAAGACCAAGTTTACCGATCAAGGAGAACGGGAGAACTCCAGCGCTAGGGGAATACTGCACATAGAATTCATGGCTTTTTTTACCATGATTCATTAGTTTTTCAAAGTTAATTTTTTTTAATGTTTTTTTTAAATTTTTCTTTTTCAACTAACATTTTATCAATCCCTTTTAAAAAAAAAACATTTTTATTTTTCATGTTTAGAGTCATATTTTATCCCTTCATAGTAGTTACCCTTATTTTTGGCATATATAAGTTGGTCTCTCTTTAAAATTTTGAGATACAGTTTCTTCTAACAGATCAAAATATACCCTAAATCACTAGTGTATGGCTTTGTTCTAGTCTCCTGCCTGATCACATTCTCTCCCTTTTTTTTCTTCTTTTTTTTTTAAATATTATTCTTTCTTTTTTCAAACAACTTCTTATCATATCAATTCCTTTTAAAAAATCTTTTATAATTTTCATCTTTACAGTCATCTTCCATCCCTTCATTGTATCAACCCTTATTTTGTACATATGTAAGTCTTTCCCCCTTTAAAACTTTAGGAAGCACTTTTTTCTAACAGACCAAAATACGCCCAAAATCTTGTGTGTGGCACTGATCTATGCACTAGCCTGATCATATTTGATCATATTCTGGGGTTTTTTTTGTATTGTCCTGTTTTTGTTTTTATCTTTTTCTTTTTGCTCTTTCTTTTTTCTTTCTTTCCCTTTCTTTTCCCCTGGTTTCAGGTCTTTTCTCATTTGTATAGACTATATTTGCTGGGGACGTTTTTAACCTGTTAGCATTTTGTTCTCTCATTCATCTATTCTCCTCTGGACAAAATGACAAGACAAAAAATATCACCTCAGCAAAAAGAACAAGAGGTAGTACCGTCAGCCAGGGACCTACTCAATACGGACATTAGTACGATGTCGGACCTAGAGTTCAGAATCATGACTTTAAAGATACTAGCTGGGCTTGAAAAAAGCGTGGAAGTTATTAGAGAAACCCTTTCTGGAGAAATAAAAGAACTAAAATCTAACCAAGTCGAAATCAAAAAGGCTATTGATGAGGTGCGATCAAAAATGGGGGCATTAACTGCTAGGATAAATGAGGCAGAAGAGAGAATCAGCGATATAGAAGACCAAATGAGGGAAAATAAAGAGGCTGAGAAAAAGAGAGAGAAACAACTACTGGATCACGAGGGCAGAATTCGAGAGATAAGCGATACGATAAGACGAAACAACATTAGAATAATTGGGATCCCAGAAGAAGAAGAAAGAGAGAGAGGGGCAGAAGGTACATTGGAGCAAATAATAGCAGAGAACTTCCCTAATGTGAGGAAGGAAACAGGCATCAAAATCCAGGAGGCACAGAGAACCCCTCTCAAAATCAATACAAATAGCTCAACACCCCGACATCAATAGTAAAACTTACGAGTCTCAGAGACAAAGAGAAAATCCTGAAAGCAGCTCGGGAGAAGACATATGTAACCTACAATGGTAGAAATATTAGATTGGCAACAGACCTATCCACAGAGACCTGGCAGGCCAGAAAGGACTGGCATGATATCTTCAGACCACTAAACGAGAAAAATATGCAGCCAAGAATACTATATCCAGCTAGGCTCTCATTGAAAATTGAAGGAGAGATAAAAAGCTTCCAGGACAAACAAAAACTAAAGGAATTTGCAAACACAAAACCAGTCCTCCAAGAAATATTGAAAGGGGTCCTCTAAGCAAAGAGAGAGCCTAAAAGCAGCATAGATCAGAAAGGAACACAGAAAATATACAGTAACAGTCACCTTACAGGCAATACAATGGCACTAAATTCATACCTTTCAATAGTTACCCTGAATGTAAATGGACTCGATGCCCCAATCAAAAGACACAGGCTATCAGATTGGATTAAAAAACAAGATCCATCAATGTGCTGTCTGCAAGAGACTCATTTTAGACCCAAAGACACCCCCAGATTGAAAGTGAGGGGGTGGAAAAGCATTTACCATGCTAATGGACACCAAAAGAAAGCTGGGGTGGCAAACCTTATATCAGACAAATTAAATTTTAAAACAAAGACTGTAATAAGAGATGAGGAAGGACACTATATCCTACTTAAAGGGTCTATCCAACAAGAAGATCTAACAATTGTAAATATCTATGCCCCTAACGTGGGAGCAGCCAATTATATAAGGCAATTAATAACAAAAGTGAAGAAACACATTGACAACAATACAATAATAGTGGGGGACTTTAACACCCCCCTGACTGAAATGGACAGATCACCTAAGCAAAAGATCAACAAGGAAATAAACACTTTAAATGAAACACGGGACCAAATGGACTTCACAGACATATTCAGAACATTCCATCCCAAAGCAACAGAATACACATTCTTCTCTAGTGCCCATGGAACATTCTCCAGAATTGATCACATCCTAGGTCACAAATCAGGTCTCAACCGGTACCAAAAGATTGGGATCATTCCCTGCATATTTTCAGACCACAATGCTTTGAAACTAGAACTCAATCACAAGAGGAAAGTCGGAAAGAACTCAAATACATGGAGGCTAAAGAGCATCCTACTAAAGAATGAATGGGTCAACCAGGAAATTAAAGAAGAATTTTAAAAATTCATGGAAACCAATGAAAATGAAAACACAACTGTTCAAAATCTTTGGGCTACAGCAAAGGCAGTCCTGAGAGGAAAGTATATAGCAATACAAGCCTTTCTCAAGAAACAAGAAAGGTCTCAAATACACAACCTAACCCTACACCTAAAGGAGCTAGAGAAAGAACAGCAAAGAAAGCCTAAACCCAGCAGGAGAAGAGAAATCATAAAGATCAGAGCAGAAATCAATGAACTAGAAACCAAAAGAACAGTAGAACAGATCAACGAAACTAGGAGCTGGTTCTTTGAAAGAATTAACAAGATTGATAAACCCCTGGCCCAACTTATCAAAAAGAAAAGAGAAATGACCCAAATCAACAAAATCATGAATGAAAGAGGAGAGATCACAACCAACACCAAAGACATACAAACAATTATAAGAACATATTATGAGCAACTCTGTGCCAGCAAATTAGATAACCTGGAAGAAATGGGTGCATTCCTAGAGATGTATCAACTACCAAAATTGAACCAGGAAGAAATAGAAAACCTGAACAGGCCTATAACCACTAAGGAAATTGAAGCAGTCATCAAAAATCTCCCAACAAACAAAAGCCCAGGGCCAGATGGCTTCCCAGGGGAATTCTATCAGACATTTCAAGAAGAATTAATACCTATTCTCCTGAAACTCTTCCAAAACATAGAAATGGAAGGAAAACTTCCAAACTCATTTTGTGAGGTAACCATTACCTTGATCCCAAAACCAGACAAAGACCCCATCAAAAAGGAGAATTACAGACCAATATCCTTGATGAACAAGAAGGCAAAAATTCTCACCAAAATACTAGCCAACAGGATCCAACAGTACATTAAAAGGATTATTCACAACAACCAAGTGGGATTTATCCCTGGGCTGCAAGGCTGGTTCAACATCCGCAAATCAATCAACGTGATACAATACATTAACAAAAGAAAGAACAAGAATCCTATGATCCTCTCAATAGATGCAGAAAAAGCATTTGACAAAGTACAGCATCCTTTCTTGATCAAAACTCTTCAGAGTATAGGGATAGAGGATACATACCTCAACATCATGAAAGCCATCTATGAAAAACCTACAGCGAAAAAAGCTGAGAGCTTTTCCCCTAAGGTCAGGAACGCGGCAGGGATGTCCACTCTCACCACTGCTATTCAACATAGTATTAGAAGTCCTAGCCTCAGCAATCAGACAACAAAAAGAAATCAAAGGCATCCAAATCGGCAAAGAGGAAGTCAAACTCTCACTCTTTGCAGATGATATGATACTGTATGTGGAAAACCCAAAAGACTCCACCCCAAGACTGCTAGAACTCATATAGGAATTCAGTAAAGTAGCAGGATATAAAATCAAGGCACAGAAATCAGTGGCATTCCTATACACCAACAACAAGACAGAAGAGAGACAAATCAAGGAGTCGATCCCCTTTACAATTGCACCCAAAACCATAAGATACCTAGGAATAAATTTAACCAAAGAGGCAAAGGATCTGCACTCAGAAAACTATAAAATACTCATGAAAGAAATTGAAGAAGACACAAAGAAATGGAAAAACGTTCCATGCTCACGGATTGGGAGAACCAACATTGTGAAGATGTCAATGCTACCTAGAGCAATCTACACATTCAATGCAATCCCCATCAAAATATCATCCACTTTTTTCAAAGAAATGGAACAAATAATCCTAAAATTTGTATGGAACCAGAAGAGACCCCGAATAGCCAGAGGAATATTGAAAAAGCAAAGCAAAGCTGGCGGCATCACAATTCCAGACTTCCAGCTCTATTACAAAGCTGTCATCATCAAGACAGTATGGTACTGGCACAAAAACAGACACATAGATCAATGGAACAGAATCGAGAGCCCAGAAATGGACCCTCAACTCTATGGTCAACTAATCTTCGACAAAGCAGGAATGAATGTCCAATGGAAAAAAGATAGTCTCTTCAACAAATGGTGTTGGGAAAATTGGACAGCCACATGCAGAAGAATGAAACTGGACAATTTCCTTACACCACATGCAAAAATAGACTCCAAATGGTTGAAAGACCTAAACATGAGACAGGAGTCCATCAAAATCCTAAAGGAGAACACAGGCAGCAACCTCTTCGACCTCAGCCGCAGCTTCTTCCTAGAAACATCACCAAAGGCAAGGGAAGCAAGGGCAAAAATGAACTATTGGGACCTCATCAAGATAAAAAGCTTTTGCACAGCAAAAGAAACAGTCCACAAAACCAAAAGACAACTGACAGAATGGGAGAAGATATTTGCAAATGACATATCAGATAAAGGGCTAGTATCCAAAATCTATAAAGAACTTATCAAACTCAACACCCAAAGAACAAGTAATCCAATCAAGAAATGGGCAGAAGACATGAACAGACATTTTTCCAAAGAAGACATCCAAATGGCCAACAGACACATGAAAAAGTGCTCAACATCGCTCGGCATCAGGGAAATCCAAATCAAAACCTCCATGAGATACCACCTCACACCCGTCAGAATGGCTAAAATTAACAAGTCAGGAAACGACAGATGTTGGCAGGGATGTGGAGAAAGGGGAACCCTCCTACACTGTTGGTGGGAATGCAAGCTGGTGCAGTCACTCTGGAAAACAGTATGGAGGTCCCTCAAACAGTTGAAAATAGAGCTACCATACAATCCAGCAATTGCACTACTGGGTATTTACCACAAAGATACAAATGTAGGGATCCGAAGGGGTACATGCACCCCGATGTTTATAGCAGCAATGTCCACAATAGCCAAACTGTGGAAAGAGCCAAGATGTCCATCAACAGATGAATGGATAAAGAAGAGGTGGTATATATACACAATGGAATATTATGCAGCCATCAAAAGGAATGAGATCTTGCCATTTGCAACGACGTGGATGGAACTGGAGGGTGTTATGCTGAGTGAAATAAGTCAATCAGAGAAAGACATGTATCATATGATCTCACTGATATGAGGAATTCTTAATCTCAGGAAACAAACTGAGTGTTGCTGGAGTGGTGGGGGGTGGGAGGGATGGGGTGGCTGGGTGATAGACATTGGGGAGGGTATGTGCTATGGTGAGCACTGTGAATTGTGCAAGACTGTTGAATCACAGATCTGTACTTCTGAAACAAATAATGCAACATATGTTAAGAAAAAAGAAAAAGAAGAAGATAGCAGGAGGGGAAGAATGAAGGGGAGTAAGTCGGAGGGGGAGACGAACCATGAGAGACGATGGACTCTGAAAAACAAACTGAGGGTTCCAGAGGGGAGGAGGGTGGGGGGATGGGTTAGTCTGGTGATGGGTATTAAAGAGGGCACATTCTGTGTGGAGCACTGGGTGTTATGCACAAACAATGAATCATGGAACACTACATCAGGAACTAATGATGTAATGTATGGTGATGAACATAACAATAAAAAAAATTAAAAAAAAAAAAAAGAGGCACCTGAGTGGCTCAGTTGGTTAAGAGCGGACTCTTGATTTTGGCTTAGGTCATGAGATAGAGCCCCACATCCGGCTCCATACTCAGTGGGGAGTCCACTTCTCTCCCTCTTCCTCTCCCTCTATCCCTCCCCAACCCCCCCCCACTTTAAAGCACACATGCTCTCTCTCTCTCTCTCTCTCTCTCTCTCTAATAAATAAATAAATCTTAAAAAGGGAGAGAGCAGCCATGACGTGAAGGAAAATAGAGAAAATACAGTGAGAACCAGAGGAAAAGCAGATGCAAACAGACGCTTCATCAGAACGGAAGAGCCCTCCCTTATCAGGAGGAATTACACTCAGCTGTTCGTTAACAAAGAGCCAGTGACAATAGCTGATGCTCATAAAGAGTTATCATCTCCCATAAAAGGTGATCGAACAGAGGAAAGCAATTCAGAGCTGGCATAGCAGACCCTCGTGGGAACAGGCATCCTGGCTCGTTTGATTTCTCTGCTCCAACCTCCTTTGAACATGGCTGCCAACCTTAAGGTCAAAAGATGCTACTAGAATTTCAAATTCCAGGAATAAAGAGGGCAAAAGAGAAAAAATCCAAAGGGGCTCTTCCCTGTTGTTGTAGTCCCCTGGGTAGAGATTTCCTGAGGTCACTCAAGGCTGTGCACCTGTATCTTGAGGGCCATACCAAGATGCAAATGAGGCTGGAAAATGCTGCCTTTTAGCTGGGCATGTCACCAGTCTGAATAAAACCAGGGCTCTGTTATTAAAGATGAGAGTGGATATTGAACAACTGCAGTTTCTGGTACTCTCCATAGGTCATGCCTTTATCCACCAAGGGAATAACAAGGAAGTAAATCTGCTCCACCAAGCTGAACCACCTTCCAGTGCCCAAACCATGATCCAGTCTTTGTGAGACTTGCTAAGTATCAAGATTCCCATCTTCCTATTTCTTTATCTCTCCTTAAAATAAACTGTTATTTTTAAAAATAAGTAGGCCTCTTGAGTTTTGAGGATTTTTTTTTTCTGCTTAAAAGAACCTAAGTAACACATGAGCCCAGCATCTGGCATATATCTGGCATGCAGAAAATGCTCAGTAAATGTTCACTACACTGAACTAAATTCCATGAACAATCATACAATCACAGAGCTCTATCATTTACCCACCTGCTATCTGCCCATTCTGAGGCTTCAGATGTATTATCTCAGAAGACAGTGCTGGGCCTTTTGTGTTTATTTCTCACTGGGATTTTGCCCATGTTTTATGCATAGTCATCATTACTAGCAAGCATTTGGCTGATTTCCGGCTTTTGGATCACAAGTTAGCGTGTACATTGATGAATGAGGGTCCTTTGTTGATTTTAGGGCTGTCACTGAGCTTGAGTTTTTTAGCAAATTGGAGCAACTGAGACCAAACCCACTATTTTCCTACAGGGAACTCCTGAGTCCACAAGTTTCATTTTAAAAGCTCTGATTGAGGGATGCCTGGTGGCTCAGTTAGTTAAACATCTGCCTTCGGCTCAGGTCATGATCCCAGAGTCCTGGGATCCTTGCTCAGCGGGGAGCCTGCCTCTCCCTCTGCCTGCTTGTGCTCTCTCTCTCTCTCTCTGACCATGAATGAATAAAAACAATTAAAAGTAAAAAAAAATAAAAAATAAAAAGCTCTGACCAAAATAAAAAATAGAGGGAGAATATAACAGAGCTGAGTCACATTCAAACAAGCCATGCCTGAAATGACAGGAAATAACCATGGACTCTCTCCAAGCAGGGGATAGAGGAAGCGGGGAAACAGAAGGGCTGCCTGCATTCACAAAAATACAGTGGACAGAGAATTAGTGAATGTAATCTAAATTAATCTCAAGATCACCAATTTTTTGAAAGGCCAGATCTTAGTTGTCTCATCTCTCAGAGCTCAATATTACCCAGCCAAACGTAGGGGCTCAGTAAATGTTTGCTGAATTAAATAAAAAGATACTCAAGTCTAAAGAATCAGATTTATGGATCTATCCATACCATAGCAAGTAGAACTGAACTTCTACTTTACCATGCTTGAACAGACTCAGACTTTATCTAAATCAATAATCTCAAACCCCTTTTGGTTTCTTTAACCATATTGAACATAATTTTCCATCAAAATTGACCAGCTATTAAAGTAGCTAAAACAGAGAAGACACTTTTGAAATTCATTATTTGTTATCATATAGACAATAATCTTAATCCAATTATTCCTGAGAATTCGTATATAAATTTAATTTCATTCAAAGCAAACCAATTGCTTATATTTGTAATAAGACTTTCCACGTCATAAAACCTCAAAAAACACTCAATAAATGTTTTTTGGAATGAAAAAAAAAAGACTCAAACATATCAAAAGGGAAAAAATCAACTAGGTTAGGGCATTTATCCAATCTAATCATTTTTGAAAATTTCATTACTCAAGTTGGAATTATACAGAATAAAGGTGCAATGTTCTTATTCACAATGATGTCTGATTTAAAATATTCAGTGAGTTGTTTCTTTATGCCATCTTTTAAATTAAAAGAACAAATTGGTGGTGGGATATTCTTAAGAGTTTGGCTGGGAGAGGAAAAATACTTCATCTAATCCTTCCCACAGGTAGTGTGTTATAAAATCAGGAATTATTGGAGTTGAAAAATACTCTCCTCATTCAGTAAACACTTCTTGACTCAATTGTGTGGTAGGATGTGGGACACAAAGATAAATGAAGCAGAGTCTCTGCTAGCTAATTCAGTGTCATGCTCAATGCAAGCCTTCTTCCTGTGTCCCACATGAAGGCCTCCAAGGGCATTCAATACAAGGCAGACCAGTTCGTTCATGGACAACTCAAACTAAAAGATGGTCTCCCTTTTATTGAGCTGTATTTCACTCCCTGTAACATACTCTTAGCTCTGCTTGCTTCTTCTAGAGACTCCCAGTGGACCTTAATTAATGAATACATTAATATGAAGATACAAATCAAGTGTTTTTCCTTAAGACATCTCTTCTCCAGGTCATCATCCCCAATGTCCTTACTGTCTATAATTAGACAAGATGTGAAGGTCTTTTGCCTTCCTCATCCTTGGTTCCACTCCTTCTATGGAACCAAGTCCACTGATGTCCCTATTAAAAATATAACGCCCAGGGGCGCCTAGGTGGCTCAGTCAGTTGAGCGTCTGACTTCAGCTCAGGTCATGATCTCAGGTTCCTGGGATGGAGCCCTGTGTTGGGTTCCATGCTTAGTGGGGAGTTTGCTTCTCCCTCTCCCACTGCCCCTTTCCCCCTGCTCATGCTCACTCGCTCTCTCTCTCTCTCAAAAAAAAATTTTATAAAAATATGTAATGTCCAGAACTAGACATAAATACCCAATGTGATCTGACCAAAGGCAGTGGAGGAGTGGAGAAGAATACATAATAGTTAGCATTCCCCTTGATCTGGAGACTCTATTAATGGAATCCAAGTTTTCATTAGTAATTTCTTAAGCCATGACTCATTCTTGGTTCCTTTTGAGCTTTGTGATCCCCTATGACTCCCAAATCATTTTCACATAAACTAATGTCAAGTCAAATCTCCCTCAACATATAGTTTCATAATTGGATGACAGTTGTTTTCAAAAGTCAAATATAAGATTTTCCATCCAATGTATAGTCCCGGTATAAATCCAATTCTGCCATCAACACAGAGGTCAGACCTCACAACTTAAATATTTTCTACATGTTGATAATACACCTTTTATGTTTTCATTTGCTAACCAGGATCCAAAACAAGAGGACCCATGAGTCATAAGACTAAAAGCCTTCCTCAAAATTGGCATTGATTTGTTACTCAATCCCTTTTGAAAGTAGCTATTCAAACAGCTACAAATCCATTTGACTTCACTGTTTCCCACCCACAATTCCCTATCATGAAAGATTTTGTTAAATGCCTTGCTAAAATGAGATACATTTGGTCTACAGCATTCCCTTGATACCTCTCTAGCAACCCTCTCAAAAAAGGAAATGCTATTAGTTCAGCTTGATAACTTCACAACATCTCAGATACCTTCCTATAACTTTTTATGATGATGTGCCATGAAAGCAATGTGGTGGTGGCTGATAGAAGGAGAAACCCTTTGGGCCATGCTACTTAACAATATCAAATAATGTTCTCATTAGTGAAATGATACTTCAGTGCTTGCCAGCATGTTATACTTACTGCTCTAGGTCTCATCTGGGGTAAATTAAGTCACTTCTCCTGTTTTCTTTTTTGTTCTAAGAAAATGCATATAGCTTTTAGCCTAGTTGCACATATGAAGTAATCCTACGATTTCCTATCCCCTAGCTTGTACCTTCAACAATGACTTACACTCTGATTGCAGTCATCAAACTCAAGGGTATGTGGCCTTTGGATCGACATCAATCCAAAACAAAGAAGATAATAATAAAATGTATGTGAACCCAAAAGGTGGAGGGAGAGTAACTTACCTGATTGGTGAGTTTGGGATTAGGAAAGGGGTATGGGTAGCTCTGCCTATTCCTGTCCCCTTCCTTTTAAGAGCCAACCTGTGTGCAGGGAATAGAGACAGTCAATCACTCTCTGCATGCAGGAGAGGTGTGGGGACCACTGCCGACTGTTTCTAGGTGGGTAAATCGACCTAATCCTGGAGCTTAGTCTTAGGGATCCAACCCAGATGTTAGTTTTAGAGATCAACTCAAGAAGTCTCCTTGCTCCTGGATATAAGTCCTTCTTATTATAATCATAATCAGTAATAAAGGTAGGTAAGGTATATTCTAATCTCAAATGCCAACCCTTTTGTCTTATTTCTTGATCAAACTCCAGGCATATAATAGAGGTGCTAGTTTTTAGGCTCCTCAAACATCCATAAGTAAATACTTGGATAGGGAGTCCCCCAGCCAAGGATGCCTGTTAGAGGGGTTCCATATCAGGGCAGAAACTGTTCTGTTCTAGCAACTCTGCTCTACTGTCACTTGCTGGAAGCAGCCAAGGAAAGTGTGGCCTTGGCCGAACACTGCAGTGGACCAAAAGGTCTGACAGCTGGGGCTGTCAGTCAGTTATGCTTGCCCAGGAGACTCCCTTTCTCATTCTTTATCTCAATTGTTCTCACAACTCCAAGAAACCCTGTGTGTGTGTGTGTGTGTGTGTGTGTGTGTGTGTGTGTGTGTGTGTGTGTTACTTTATGGACAGATTTCCAAATATTTCTACATAGAGATACAGCCAGTCATACAAGTAACATTTTTATATATACAAATATATATATTATATATTATATATGTTACATATATAATTATATGTAATTATAATTACATATGTATATATTACATATACACATTTAATGCATATATAATGTACATATAATAGATATTATATAATATACACATTACATAGGTATATTTATATATAAAAATTAAATGCACTTAACATTTACATAAAAAATCTTAAAAATAGATTAGACCACCCATCAAGTCATGTTATATACTGGGGAAAAAAATTCCCCAAATTTCTGTCCACACACACAGAGATGAAATTAAGCTCTTTATATGGCCACTTGCCAATCTTACACAGAATTTTTATGAGGAACAAAAGAGTTAATAAATGTGAATGTGCTCTGTAACTTAGCAGGCACTATACACATGCTAATTATTATTATGCACAGTTACCATCACACCAAATGCTAACCTATTTCCAGCTATCTCTATCTCTAAATGTGTTTAGATATAGTAAGTTATAAACCAAAATAACTAAGGGTGATAGAGCATGATAAAAGCTTGGTACAATCATTAAAATAAATACAAGTGGACCAAAGTTTATTATTTCAGGATCCAGCCCTCTAAAGAAACTATCAGCCCTACAAATTGGATTCTAGAAGGAAGCCTGAATTTACAGACCTAGAAGAGGAATAAAAAAAGGTAATCCAAAAATAAATAAAATCAGGTAGGCCAGTAAGAATTCTACTCCCAAATGAAAACCCAGCCTTGATACTAAGCAATGTCATTATTCTACAGGGAATTGTGGATTCTCTTTTCTTCTTTATCTTGACCCTCAGCCATTTCTTTGGTCTTTAGTACTCCTGAGACTTGGGAGAAGGAATTCCAGAAAGTTTCTTAATACAAGCTAATACAAGTCCTTCATTTCACAATTGGAATTAAGTTTTTAAATGCAGATGATGTGATAACACACACACTTAAAGCACATCAAACAGTGCACATCTGATATTGGAGCCTCAGGGCGGAGTGGTGTTCCCCTGGGAAGGAGTAGAGATGGTCCACACACTGGGGGCAGAGGGGGTGGGGGGTTAGGGCGGGATGGATGTATACTCGAAAAAAAACTGAGTTCCTGAAGATTGGAAGAAGGTGAAATCAGAACGTGAGGACTCAGTGAAGAGATATTTACACGTAATGTTCACAGCAACATTATTCACAAAAGTCAAAAGATGGAAGCAACCCAAGTGGTCATTGACAGATGGATAAACAGAGTGTGGTGTATGCACACAATGGAGTATTATTCAACCTTAAAAAGGAAGGAAATTCTGATGTATGCCATAATATAAATGAACCATGAAGTGATACAAGCCCTTCACAAAAGGAAAAATACAGAATCGTTCCACTTAATATGAGGTAACTAGTGTAGTCAAATTCATGGAGACAGAAAGTAGAATGATGGTTTCCAGGAGCAGTGGGGAGGAGGGAGTTATTGTGTAAGGAGTTCAGAGTGTCAGTTTTGCAAGATAAAGAGTCCTGGAGATGGATGGTGGTGATGGTTGCACAACAGTGTGAATATATTTAATATCAATGAACTGTACCCTTAAAAATGGTTACAATGGTAAATGTTATGTGATGTGTATTTTACCACAGTTAAAAAAAAAAAAAAAAAAACATTTTTTAACCAAACTAAAAGATCTTCTAGTTTTAATAAAGGAGAGAGGGAAGCAATCTGTCTTCTTTAGGACTATGCCTAGGCCTTGTCCTACTTTTTTCTGCCACCAAAGGGTTAAAAAAGGATTTTCTTTCAATTGCCTTTATTTTTTTAGAATAGTTTTAGGCTCAGGGCAAAATTAAGAGAAAGGTACAGTGATTTCCCATATTCCTCCCCAATCCCAACACACGCACAGCGTCCCCCCAGTAACAAATCTCCCACCAGAGAGGTACATGAGTTACAAGTGATGAACCTCCACAGATGCTTCATAATCACCAAAGCCCATTTTACAGTATGATTCCCTCTGAATGTTGTATAGTCTGCGGGTTTGGAGGCAAATGTTTTTTCAATTATTCACATATATTAAATTATTTATGATAACTCCATTGCCTTAGAACTCAAAATCCACAGAAGAGTATATTAAATGTGCACTGAAATAACAGAAATGTAAACATTTGCTACTCAAAGTGTGGGCTGGAGACCAGCAACACCAGTATCCCCTGGGGTTTTTAGAAAAGCAGAATCTCAGGCCCTTCCCCAGACCTACAGAAAATCAGAATCTGCATTTATCAAGATCCCCAGGTGACTGACTGTCCTTTCAAGTTTGGGAAGCACTGTTGTAAACTATCCATGACTACAAACTGAGCAAAAAATCATAATGTTTGACCGGTTGAGATGGAAGGAAAATGTGTCATTAAAGCTGCATTATTTTACTGTGAGTTAAATGGAGGAAAAGGTCCATGTTTTATTCTTCTCTGCATTCTTAAAAATAATGAAAGCCAATCCATTTATTGCCTTGAACATAGAAAATGCTTAAACTGAACCACAAGTTTGATTTGATATGTCGATGACAGTGTTCTTGGAAGATTCTACAGAATCAAATAGCTTTGATCAAAGTGAAATGATGAGAAGACACAACAAGCCAAGCACCGATATTGGAGTGGCTGATGGTAGGTTTGAAATCCCAAGAACTCATCATTATAGCAGAACGGATGCAGGATATAATAATATTTATATGACTTTAAGTGCTGATCCTTATAAATGTTCAAGAAGAATAAAATTCTGGTCACTGGTGGGGCACCTGGGTGGCTCAGTCGGTTAAGCATCTGACTCTTGGTTTGGGCTCGGGTCATGATCTTAAGTTTCTGAGACAAGAGCCTTGTGTGGAGCCCCTCCTTGAGCCCCATGTCACGCGTGCATAGGGCTCCACGCTCAGTGGGGAGTCTGCTGCTTTCCCTCTGCCCTCCCCCACTCACATGCTGGCTCTCTCTCTCTCTCAAATAAAAATAAATAAATCTTTAAAAAAAATTCTGGTCACTGGTATGTGAGGAAAACCACTAATACCCACAACCAACTGGATTCACTTAACGGGACTAAAATGATAGAGGACAGAAAAGATGTCCCAAAATGTTCACTGAACACAAAAGGGAAAAAAACTGACCCATATAAGTATTTGAATTATTAAAATAGAGTAAGAAAGAGAGGAAATCCATGTTTGGATTAAGAAGGGCTTCTCCATGGGATTTTTTTTCCCCTTGGGATTTTTTTCCCATGGGCTTATTCTGATGTGTTTCCCACATCACCTCTGCGGTTCTTAGGTTGAATGCTAAGTTTACACTTCACACTGGACACAAAAACGTAAATTCCTGATAAGAAGATAAAAATTAACAACTATATAGATAAAACAAAGATGATTGGAGGAGCAGGAGGGGTGAATGAAGTTAGATTCTGTCCCAGACACCAGGGCATTCGTGGCTGGAAAACATATTTCCACTTGATGATAATCTCCGTCACTGTGAGCTCGGTCCTTTTTCATTTTCTTTCCCTCTGGCAAACTTCCATTTGCTCTGGCTTTTGCAATAGTAAGAATAAGTAAATTTGACTCAATCAAACCAAATATTATTTTACAAGAACAAACTGGAAATCAATCTAAGGCCTGGCTTGTTGTTTTTGAAATCAATTCTAATTTTAAGCAACAATTCAGAGAACCCCTGGAGGTTTACATGAGCTCATCAGTAGCAAAATCATTTTTAAGTAATTTTAAATGTTTTCCAGAGCAAGAAAGAAACTCTTTAAACTGCCAAACCTCTTGGCACACTCCACATGCCCCAATGAGTGGTTTTTGTTTTTTTTTTTTTTTTTTAAGATTTCATTTATTTATTTGACAAAGAGAGACACAGCGAGAGAGGGAACACAAGCGGGGGGAGCGGGAGAGGAAGAAGCAGTCCTCCTGCTGAGCAGGGAGCCCGACGCGGGGCTCGATCCCAGGACCCCAGGATCACGACCTGAGCCGAAGGCAGACGCTTAACGACTGAGCCACCCAGGCGCCCCCCAACGAGTGTTCTTGTTCCCCAAGTGAGAGGAGAATTGGAAGCGACAACTCACTCCATTGCAAAACTAAAGGTGGGATGTTTGGCTCCTGATTTTCTGGGTTGAAATGACATAAGGCATCTTAGAACTTCACTTGGGGTCCACAGATGAGGTCTTCAGAGATAAATTTAATACTGTCATAAATGTCTTACTCTCACTTCACCAATCACATAGAACAATAGTTATTAACATTTTATTGAGTAAAACTATAGGGTAATAATGAACTCAAAAATGGGGGGAGTGGGGTTAAGACTCAAGAAGTCAACCTCACGCTGTGATAAATATCTGCAGGCTTAGGCAACTGTCAGCTGAAGCAATTTGAATAGTGATTTTTGTTTAAAGCTACACTGAAAGCCTTTGGCACTGGTGACAATGTGGGAGCGTCAAGCTGATCCCCGCACACCAACGGGTCATGACTGTGCCCGCCTCTCAATGTCTGCTGTCACCAGTCCTTAGGGAACAGTGAAATAACAGAGCTGAGAGGAGTTCAACCATACACTCTCATGGTTTGAACCGACTGCACCTGACAAGTGAACCAGCTCTGTGACCCAATGCCGCCTAGAAATCATAGAAAGTTCAACCTAGGAAGGAAGCTTGAGGCCCCAAATACACATCTCGTCAGGAAAGGAAACCAGGACTCAGAAAGCTAAAACACATCCGTCCCGAGAACTCAGGTCATCATCTAAATAAGATCCTAAACTTGATTTTCCCGCAAATTAATTCCCCTTTGTCCAATCACGTAAAATTATGATTCTAGAGACGTGCAAACCTGTTCTATGTTCTCCTTAAAGCTATTTTTGCCTCAGTCTTGAACAGCTAAATTTACATGCCCTCTAAAATGCAAAACTAAGGCACTATAAGGTATCTCCCGTGGCCCCCAGTGACCACTGAGAGCACTTGAAACTACACAGAATCACAGAAAAATACAGAATATATTTCATGGACACTGGTTTTTCCTGTAGACAGAGATAACTAGGTGCTTCTGCAAATATTGGGTCTTTTAGAAGACAGTGTCAACTTTATTGCTTTTTGAAACGCTGTGTAAAGCACAGAACTTTACAGTTTGCACATAAGCAATTTCCATCTTTAAGTTTAAATATATTTATGGAAGAAAAAGTACATGCATATGAATAGATATAATTTTTTAAATCATCACCATTTACATTAGAAATTTCTTTATACAAACATCTTAGCTTTTTTCTTAAAAAAAAAAAAAATTAGCAACTGGTAAGACCCCTCTGAGATGGCAGAAAATCCAGCTTTCTGTGTAAGCAGCCTTTCACTGAGAGATGTGAGTGATGGCAGATGAAGGCCTCTTAAGAATAGACTCAACAGAAAATGACAGCGGTTCATTCACAGAGAGTTTTGTTCCAACTTGTTTGGCTACGAAAAGGTCTTTGGCATATCTGTCTATTGTAAATGTGTACTTCTGGTTCTCCTTGACTAAACACTCTCTGTGTTTCTTAGGGCCCTCTTCAAAGGCCTCTTTGACAAATGGTGTTTTCAACCCAGGACCTGATTTGTCATTCAGAGTTTGCTGGAATAATGAGTGGAATGGATTATGTTTAAGTGGCAGAGGGTGCCTGGTGCTTTCTTTGCTGATCTTGGTTAAGATGTGCCCTTGAGCTGCCAGGGAGTCCGAGTCAACAATGGGAGAGAAATTCCGTCTGGGTGGGGAGAATGCAGACCTCTCGGGGACAGCCTGGTGACCCTGAAGGTCACCTCTTGCGGTCGGGACCTCCGGAGCGTGAGGCAGAAGCAGCGAGCCTTCTAGTTTGGGGGGCATCACGTCATGTTCTGCCACAAGTCCATCCTGGACTTGCACCCCCTTCAAGTCCCAGCTGGCCCCAGGCTTCAGGGCTTGAACCGAAGTGGTGGTGTTTAGCAGGCACTGCTGATAGAGAAGAGTGTCACTGATGGGGCCACACTTGGGCCAAACTAAAAATCTCGAGGACAAGGGATACTGTCTGTAAGTCGTGGCCACACTGACATTGGAAGAAATGAGTTCCATATTCCCAGACCCTGAATACTGCATGGTTAGATCAAGGCAGGTGGGGAGAAAATTGCAGAAGTCTTTGTTTGGCGGTTCCACTGGGGTGGGGCTATAGGCGCTTTTGTAGGAGTTATATTCAGGTCCGTGCACCATGCGGTTGGGCAGGAACAAGGCAGCAGCTTGGGACGCTTCCAACATCTCCCTCTCTTTATATTCTCTCTCCAGCATAATGTTCTCCAACTCTTTATCAGCAAAGGCCCGCCTTTTCCGCATCCGGTCACTTACTGGGGGAGGTAGGGGTAAGCTCCCTCCCACGTAAGTCTCGGCTGGAATGGGGCGGTAGCCTAAAATAAGCAAGCATCGCACAGGAAAAGAGATTAACATCTAGGGAAGACAAATCTGGAAACTGAGAAGGCAACAGAAACACTGCAAGTCAGCAGAACAAGAACAATTCACAGTTCCAAAACATTCATTTTTTATACAGAAAGCAAAAGTATAGGCTAGGTTTAAAATGGGTCTCTTTGGGGAGCAGGAGAGCCATATTGTAACTTTCTGTTATTGTTGTTTCGTCATTAGGGGTGTGTTTGTTTACCTTTACGGGCAAACTTCACTGGTTGAAAATGTAATACACTTCCCAGGCTCCTACACATTAAGAGACAAATCTGCTCATCTTGCTTCAGTCAACGCTTTCTCACTATCCGTGTCATCTTTTTTCATTTTTAAAAAAGATCTCTATTCCTAAAGCTGATGGCATGGCTATTTTCTAAAGATGGTTCCTTATATACACATTGTTACAGGTGTAGAAAAATCCAAGAAGAACTAGGGAAAAAGGGAAAGTTACAGATTAGTGGGGAGAAAAAGAGAAGAGAGACTTAAGGAAACAGAGAAACACAGAAAATTGAAAAGAGCTGTTAACTAGTCCAACAGACTCTGCCGTGATTTAACCAGGCCCTCCCCCAGGCTGGAGGTGGGAACAAGCAAACAACAGTAAAGGCAGAGGAGAGGAGACCAGCAGCTATATTGAAAAGAACTGATCTAAAACATTTTTCCCAAATTCTGATCATGTTGGCCAGATACCAAAATGGTTGAACAAGCAAACATTACAATATAAAGTCAGTGCACATTTTATGAATAAGGACAAAGTTAAAAAAAAAAAAAAAAACGACGACAATTAGCATGGCATAAATAGAATTCCTGGCAGCATAAAATACTTTGAGTATTTCACTAATGCCAAGCACTGGCTGCTCTCAAATTTGTTTGAAGAATCCATTGTGATGTTTGTGTTTACATAGTGACAAACCCATCGTCCTCATTTGCAAATAAAATAAAATTTGAAAATTAATGTTTCCAGGTCTATGGTAGGTTTTGCCAGGATGTTATTTACTTGAATTTACTCTTCCATTTAGCCCTCCCACTCCTCAGGGTTGCTTTGGCACCGTTTCAATCTATCCGTGTGGTCCCTATGGCTATAAATCTGTTTACCCAGTTTGCAACCAAATTCATTAACATGAGAAACCATTCTAAGGTCAGAAGTATACAGGACAGGGCGAGACTATGAACAAGCTTTAAAACCTGTGTAGAACCAACGCAATTCAGAAGCCACATAAAAAAAAAAAAAAAAAAACGGAATTCAAATATCTACTTAAAACAAAAAAACAAAAAAACCTGCTGTTCAACCTGAATCTTATGAAGGGACAGTGATTAGAACAAATATAAATTTTCCTTTATTTACATGGTGAAAGGTGACCAATGTATTATTTATCAGACCAATAGATAAATCCCATCACCAGTGTTGCTTTTAAAAATCAGCAATATTTTAAGAAAAATTCACGTATCTCCAGGCTTTAGAGAAAATCAAAACATGGTAGAGAGACAGAATTCACGCTGTTCAAATTCAACTTCAACCTCCACTTCTCTCCTGTGATTCAAAACCTCTTCCAGATTCTACAATCTTGACTGTCAGAAATGGTAAACTGAGATGTGAATAACCACAGTTATGTAGCTAATCCACGGAGGAATACAGTACCATGAAAAAGAGTGGTATTAGAGGTTGGATCAGCCAGACTAGAGGTCTTTATCAGTGTGGGTAGCTGTTCACCTCCTTATTTGACTTATTCTAGATCCAAGGACAACCAAAGAATTTTTTTTTTAATTTATTTCCTGGGGCGCCTGGGTGGCTCAGGCCTTAAGCGTCTGCCTTGGGCTCAGGTCCTGATCCCAGGGTCCTGGGATCGAGCCAAGCCCCTCCTCGGGCTCCCTGCTCAGGGGGAAGCCTGCTTCTCCCTCTCACACTCCCCCTGCCTGTGTTCCCTCTCTCACTATGTCTGTCTCTGTCAATAAATAAACAAAATCTTTTAAAAAAATATATATTTCCCTCTTCACGATCAGGTGGCAGTGGATCTTTGCACATCCCTCATGCCAGGGCAAATTTCAAATGCACTCCATGTTAACCCCTTAACTATTAAGCAGACAACAACTATTAAGCAGACAGCAGAATTATCGGTGACGAAAACCTCAGGAGGTATGTGAGATCCATTTTCCCACATCCTGATTTCTTCCCTAGAGCAAAACTTCCTAATAAAAAGCACCCTCCCCTCAGACTGCTCCTTCACAGGTTAATAAAAATGCCATATGTGTGAATAATGGGAATCCCTCAGAACTTGGTTTAAAAGGCTGAAGGATAATTCTGCATTGCTTTACCTTCTAAAATGCTTTTGGCCAGCAAACTGGGTGCCCTGACTTGCCTCTGATACACAGCTTTGCGCTCGAAATTATTCTGCTTCCCAGAAAGCCCCTTCTTGTCCTGTAAATACAAGAAACAAAATCAACAATGCTCTAAAAGAAATTGTGGGACAGGAAGGAGTAGGAAGGGTTATCAGCAACCCCCCCAAATGTATTTATTTTCCCAACCCATGTCAAAAAATGACTCTAAACAAATTTACACCAGCACCCCTTAATTCCTGGGCAACAAGCTGGAAGCTCTGTCTGAAGCCGCCAACTTCAGTTGATGGGGAGTGGGGCAGATTTTCTCTAGGGCCACTTTGCTAGAGTCACCCCAGATTCATCCCGCAGCCAGAAGTTAGGGGACATCCCACAGGAAGGCAAAATCCACAGCGGAGACCATAGGAGCCAGGCCCCGAAGGAGAGCCGTGGAGGATAACTGTGTCCCAGGCACCCAGACGTAGGGCCAAAGGTGCCCATGGCCTGCCACTGAGCAGTGAAGTGGAGCTGGTTTCTTCTCGCAGTAGGGCAGGTGCGATGGGGCGCAGGGGGTTGAAGGAGAAGTATGAGGGTACCGGTCTCACAGACTCTCCCGAGCCTGGCCCAAAACACTGGGAGACTGGGATACAGGCAGGCTAGCAAAACCCTCAGAGGTCTCCTGGGACGGAGAAACAAGGGGAAACCCGACTTGGCTCCCTCCCTCACCGCCAGGTCCGTGGTATTCTGGGCCCTTCCACGCCCGCGAGGGACCCAGGAGACCGCGGCGAAACGCACCGCAGGCGGGAGCAGGCCCAGCCCAGGGCCAAGGCCACCTGGGGCATCTAGCGCACACTCTCCCGGGCCTTGGGAAATTTTCCAGTAGGGTCCCTGCCTTCTGTGTGTATGGTGATCCCCTCCCCACTCCCGCCTCGCCAAAAAGTAAAAGCAAAAACCTTCCCATGCCCTGAATCTGGGAGAAGGGACCCCGCGCAGCCTCCCTCGCTCTGAGCTCTCCGTGCGCAGGAACACAAGGAAACGCGAAATCCTAAATTCAAGAAGAGCCTCACCCTTAAAGAAAACCCTGGCTCTCACAGCTGGAGCCCCACGGTGCGAGGCAGCAGGGAGCCTTCCACCGGCTCAAAGGTCAGAAGCTTCTGGCTTCATGACCTTGGGCTGCGGGCACCTAACGTCCCAGGCCGTTTTGGTCTCATCTGTAAAATGGGCAGCACGTTCTGCCTCTCTTAAGTGGGCCGCGACAGCCGAAGCGCGGAGCGCACACCCCGCTGCGTGGTTCTTTTCCCGAGATCCCGCACTAGAACACAGCGATGGACGACAGAAGTGGTGCACTGCGGCAACCGCTGTTCTCCTCCTGCCCCCAGCACCACCAAAATAAACTTTAACATATAAAAGATTAAAAGAAAAAATGTCTTTCCCACAAAGTTCCGAGCCACTTTCAGGGCCTCTCCGCCTGCTTTTCTTTTCGGCCAAGCTCCCCCGGCGATGCCCGCGGCCTCCACTCCACCCCCGCCCCGACTCCGCAGGCCACGGTGAGGAGAGAAGCGTCCTCACCACCCTTCCCTGCAAGCGCCTGGCGCCGCGGCCCTGGGCCCGGGGCCCGGGAGCGGCCGCGTCCCTCCCCGCGCCCGACCCCCACGGCGGCCCGGGTCTCCCGGCGAGGCGCGACCCGGGGCCGGCGGGTACGCACCTCGGTGGCCTGCTGCCTCCGGAGCGCCACCTGGGCGGCCATGACGCGCTGGCGCTCCACCACCAGCAGGCAGTTGGCGCACTGGCAGTCGCGCCAGCGGCAGAAGCGCTTGTGGCCCTTGAGGCAGGACACCACGCCGTGGTTGCGGCAGCGCGCGCACTTCGGGGTGCGGCTGAGCTTGCGCGGCTCCGCGCCGCCGCCCGCGTTCGCGCAGCGCTCCGGCGGCCCGGCCTGCGGCGGCGAGGCCCGCGGCGCGGGGGTTGGCCCAGGCGGTGGTCCCCGCTGCTGCCCCGGCCGGCCCGGCGCCCCGGGGGACGCGCCCGCGTCCAGGCCGTCGCCCTCGTCCTCCGCGTCGTCGTCGTCGTCCTCGTCCTCCTCGTCTTCGCCGTCCCCGTCGGCCGACGGCGGGCTGGGCCCGGGCGGCGTAGGCGGCGGCGGCCCGCGGCCGTCCTCCTCCAGCTCCAGGCTCTCCACGTCGATCTCCCAGTCTCCGGCCGCCGGGCCCGCTGCCGGCCGGCCTGCCATGGCGCACTGCTTCTCGCTCCGGCCTACGCTCAGTCTCCTGCGCTCTGCGGAGACACCAAAGACCCCAGGACGCACCCACCGCCGTCAGGCACCGACCCCCGGCCTTGGGCCCCAAGCTCCTGGTCTGTCGCCCCTGGCCCCTTGAGGAGCCCTGTCTCTACACGTCCCTCACATCTGCACCACAGTGCCTTTCTTGTATCTTTAGGGTCCCCAGAAATCCCCAACCCAACAAGGGTTTTATCTATTGATTCTAAGTGCTCTATGAGCACCTGACCTTTAACCACAGACCTCTCTGGCTTTACACCCGCTTCTGGGACAAGTCCCTAGGTAACGCACGGCTCACACACACAAAAGTATTGTGTCCAACTAGACCGGCCTAGGCTACTTGTCAGGCTTCCCCACACCCAACTAGCAAGGCCATGATGAATAGGAAAACGTCGATGGGAGAGTCATTTTCCTTTAGATCACAGGGGCCTTTCAGATCCAGCGAAGTACCATCCTACGCCTCCCAAGCGCCTTTCATCCTCTTACACCACCACGAGGACCCCTTTTTGAGCTTGGAAAGCTCCTTTCATGCCCCCCAACCCCAGCAAATAATCAACTGAAAACCAAAATTTTTCTCCTGTCAGAGCCCCATAAGGACACTGGGCATGGAGCTGCAGATGTCCTTCCAGCCTCAGTAGTGCTTGAGCCGCGCAGGGCTGAGCTGCACGGTCTCCGTATACATCGGGCAGGGTTTGCACTTACAGGCAAGACATGCAAGTAAAATAGAAAAGATAAGAAAAGGTGATTTTGCCCTCCCTGACACCCGGAACAACATCACAGCACTCACCAAGACTCTGAGGCCCAGGCTAGCGGCCGAGGCAAAAAGATATCCAGCCTTGGGACCTGGCTCTTGGGCTGCTGGCTGTGCTTGCTTGCAAAAAGAAATCGGGGTCGCCACACCCTGCCACGAAATCTGGGGCTGATAGCTGGAGGCCTGGAGCCCAGTGGATGGGGAGTAGGGGAGAAGGGTGGAGAAGATGAATCAAGTCCTCAGCGGCCTCGCCCCGCACATCCCGGACTCTGCAAAGTTCTAATCGATCCTTTGCCCCGGGCGCTTCACCTCGCTGAAGCTGCTTTCGGCTTCCTCGGACCCAGTCTGGGCGGGAAGGTTGGGCCGCCCTGGCCTGGCTCAGATCTCGGGCTCTCGGGGCGGGCGGGTGCACGCAGTAGCGTGCGGCGCAGCGCCCCTGGCTGCAATAGCCAGCCTCTGCTCCCTTTCCTAGTATTATCGGCTCTGGGCCCCGAGCTCCGCGCCCTCTAATTGGACGGTTGTCAGGCGGTGTGCACGCTGATTGGCCGAGGCGCGCCGGCCTGGTGCTCTCCGCCCCCTCGCGGCCGTCGCGCCCCTCCCTTCCGCGCTGCTTCCGAAAATCCTCCCGCGCAGCGTTCGGTGCAGCGGGGTCGTCTGTCCCAACGTTAAACCCGAAGTGTGACAGCGTCTGCTGGGGTGAAGTCGCCATTTATCTCGCGGACTATAGGAAACAAGCAGAAACATACTCTTAACGAATCGCGCTGTTCACAAGAGAAGGTAATGGTCAAGGCAGCTGTCAGAAAGACTGGTGTTGGTCTCTACGTTATCAGCATCTCCAGTATTTCCGCGACTCAATAACCCAAACTTGGGCGCGGAAGTGGGGCCTCTCTGATCGGGGGCACAGCGGCATCCTACTTTCTCCTGCAAGACTAAATCAGTGGTTACCTGGCACCACCAGAGCGCCAGGTTGACGGACAAATGATCTGTAGATATTTTTGTGCCTAGCGCCCCTCATCCTTGAAATGCAAAGTAGTTCCTCATTAACTTTCATCAAACCCGCGAGGCAGGCAGGTCGCCAAGTCACCCACGTCACTTACGTTTCTCTCCGATGTCAATTACTGTTAGTTGATGGGGGGGGGACGGAAATACATGCCATTAAGAGATTTAGGTGCAATATATTCACTCTAAGCATGTTTTTAAACGAAGCTTTTTTTTTTAAGGATGACTTTTTTAGTGTGCATGGACGTATTTATAAAGAGAAAGACTTTCTACCGTCTGCATCAAAAATCCCTTACGCAGATGTTTAATAACAGTTAAGTTTTCAACAGGTTGAATTAGTCCCCTATTTCAACGTTACATTTTATTTCTTGAAAATCACTTAGACGCATTTCTAGTAACACCTTTAAATAATCGGTGCCTCTCAGGATCGGTTTAGGAGAGATTGGGAAATTGAGTGCCACTGCACTGAGCACATAGTAGGCCTGCGATAAATATGTGTTAAAAGAAGGAAATTGCTGAACTGGTTCTTACGTCTCTTTTCTCGGAGCCCATGGAAGGAAGTTAACCAAGTTCTGAGCAGTGGAAAGGGGGCAGTGTAGGGATTACTGTGAAAGTAACGAGATCGGCCGGCGGGACGCGCAGGTATTCTCAAGCCTTTGGCAGAGTTGCAAAGCTCTTTCCTGGTAACCAGACACTGGGATTTCCCTTCGTGCGGGTGCTTCTCCCCGGAGCCTCTCGCAATGTCCAGCGGAGGAAGCACAGAAACAGTCCTAATTATTGCAGTAAGCGGCTGCTCAGTTGCTCTGGGCGTCTCAGAGGGTAAATTGGAAGCTGTGCACGCTCAGACACGGGACAAAGCGTCACGCAGACCCTTCGTGCCTCTCGCTTGGCCCCACTAATAACACCAGTGATTTTTCTTACCTTTTTCGTAGTTTCTTATACTCGTCGAGGTGCATTTGTTCACCTACGTTAGAGCGTTTGGATTCTCAACCACAGCAGAAATGTATTATTTTCCCCATTTTTTCCCAAAGACGACACTGAGGTTCAAAGAGGAGCCCTGGGTCACGCAGTGGTCGCTGGGAGAGCAATGGACTGGTCGGCCTCTTCTCTGAAGTCTCAGAAACTTCGCTCCCAACCACAAAGACTCACAATGGGTCCCCATTTTTTTTTAATTTTATTCCCAGGCTCCCCGTCTGATTTTTGTACCTGGCGTTATGAGCAACCCTCCTGTAACAGGACACAACACGTTTGTATCAACTCTTCTGCGTCTATTCTTCCAGCTACATTTCTGCTTTTGCAAACACGCATTTCAGTGCTTCTCCCCTGCGACGTGAAAGTGAACGACAAACCTCTACCAGGGCTGGCCGCGTGTGCGCACGGTTGTCACCCTGGGCTTTTATTTCATTTATTGCTTTTGCGGGGGAAGATATGAAATCATTAGCCCTTCACTAGTTATTCTGAATATTAAGAAACAAAATCAAGAAAGTAGGTTGGCTAATGTGGGGTAATAGATTGAGGGGAAGGGGAACCGGGAAGGAACGGGAGGGCAAAGGGGCACTGAGTGGCAATTTCCTAAACAGAAAATAAACCAGACAGCCAGCCCTTGAACTAGTTGGAGTTGTAAAAGCTGCTACAAAGGAGGAAACAAGAGGGATTTGTGTACAGTAAACCATGCGGTCAAAACTAGGGCAGGAGATGGGGGCTGGGGGTGTGGGAGGTAGTAGAACCCAAGGACAGTGGTGCCGGCTCCTGGGACTCAGAGCAAACCGAGAGAGCAAGGTCCTGAGAACGTGGGTCGTCGGCTGGACCGGCCTCTCCTGCCCGGACGCGGGGAAGGCGGCGTTCTCCCGCTTGCCAAGGGGATTGGGCCCGCAGATTTCAGGTGGGTGGGCCCAGAGCCGCTCCCTTCTCAGCACGCCCCCACCCCTAGCAGAAACCGACAAGACAGCCCCACTGCTTCCTCCGTACTTCCCAGCCCAACTCCGCTGCTCCCCCTCTACCCCACCCCCCACCTGTCCTACCACCTTCCCGGCACACCATCTGCCACTGGGAGGCCTGCAGCTGTAATCCCGATCCAGTTGAATTACACTGCATTCCCTGGCCCCGAATGCCCCCCTGAGTATCACAATTCCAACAATCGCTCAGAAGTGAGGTATGTGGGAAGGGAGTGGGGAAAGGGCTGTCTTTATCTTGGGGTGAACTTCAGGAAGTCTGAGGAACTCCGATATTAAACAAGAAATTATCTCCATTTTTCTGGGGAAATGAAAAAGGAATGAATCTAAGGTTACACAAACTTATTTAAACTTGCAGAAGCAAAAGGAGTCAGAGAGCCTGGGCTGTAGACGTCTTGTTCCACTGACCACGTGATCTCGGTCAATTCTATTTCTGCGCCTCAGTTGTCTCATCTGCCCGATGGGGAGAGTGGCCTTCCTCCGTGTAGTCTTCACTTAGTAGGAACTGTTCAACGAACGTTTGTTGGTTGATCGGCCAACGGCCCGTCCCCCGCAAGCCTCGAAAGCTCGACCAAAAGGCGAGGGCACAGAGAGTCCAGGTCCTTTCTCCGGGTTCTTCTCTAAAAAGGCGTCAGGCCATGAGTTGAGGACCTGTTAGGTGAGGAAACAGAAGTCCTTTGCCTGGTAAACCGACACCAAATTACCAAGTGCTAGTCCGAGTCCCTCTTGTAAATGACAAAGCAGCGGGGCCGCCTCGACTCTGCGGGTCTGGCTTGGTGGGGGAGGCCCGTGGAATCTCCTCTCTTAGCTGCTCAGCGCCTATCTCTGCTTCCTTCTCCTCCTACCTCCAAATCTCTCTCACCCTAGCCGCCGTCCCCCGTTCCCGTACAGCTCGTACCTACCCGCTTCGAAGACCCCCTTTTCCAAGTCCAGCAGGGGAACTTGAACAACAACGCGGAAGGGGGAAGGGGTCTTTTTCTTCTTTTTCTTGATAAAGGTGTCTTTCTTTTTTTCTTCAAATACCCCTCCAAAAAGAAAAAGAAGAAAGAAAGAAAGAAAAAGAGGGCAGCATGTTTCGGATCAGCTCCCGCTCACGCGTGCATTCACTGCGGCGCACCCCGCTGGCCTGCCCGCGCCCCGCCCGCTGCACGCAGTGCCTCCCGCCCGCGTGGCCACGCCGGCTTCGGTGCGACTCGAGGGCGTTTGGCTTCCCCCCCCCCCCCCCCCCCCGGCTTGGCCGGCCACCTCTCGCCGGGTTCCTTGAGCCCCCGGCCTCCGGACTGTAGCGGGCCATGGGCCGGTTTCCGGGCGGTGGCTCGGGGTAGGCGATCCGGCTTGGAGGCCGAGCGCCCGGGTTTCGGAACTGGCAGACATGGCTTCAAATGCGGGGTCTGCCGCTCCTCCTCGGCTGGGTGGTAGCGAAGAAGATCCTTCACCTCCCTCTGCGCCTCACTCTCCCCCAACTGCGAAGAGGGGTCAACCTTAAAGGACAGACCACTGTAGGTTCCCTGGCTCGGTGACCCGGCCATACTGACCCTGGAGTACCTGGAAGTTGTTACTTGTATTAGCTTATGGTTGTCATTTTAACTCCGCTAACTAGCCTACAGAAAGCCCGAGGCCGGGGGGAAATTCCAAGCCTGATCTCCTCCCCAGCCGGCCCGACTTTCCAGCTTCCCAGGCCTGGAGACGAAGCTGGACCCTGGAGGACCCCTGCCCGGCATCACCAGCTTGAGGCGCCAGCTAGATCAACCTGCTGCGAGCGCCTGGGGTGGTGAATGACACTTGGAAATTTCTGGGTCTCGCAGAAGTGCTTTGCTGTGGCCGGTTATGGCTCTGGTTTCTCTGGAGATGAACTCGAATCCACCTCCTCTCGCGGGAAGCTACTTTTAACATTGTATCCTCTCACAACTTTGACCGGCTGTGGACGCGGCGAAATAAATAATCCCAGATGGGATTGCAGAGATATGATTTCCCAATTTGCTTTGCGTAATCAAATATACGACCTGTCACAAGCAAGGGGGCGGGCGGGGGGCAGCTTTCGGGAGATAACTGTTCTCCCTTTCCTTGTTCTGCGTGCCCAAAAAAGCTGAACAAAAGGACAATGCGATCTGGGTTTTCCTCCCTCCTCCGTATGAGACAGGGTTTAAATCACGGGCATTTGAAACCAAGAGGGTCATAATTAGTCCATGCCCCCCCCCCGGTTTTACAAATGCAAAGGAAAACTGAGGCTGAGAAGCTCATGGGATTTGCTAGGGAGGCATACAGCAACACAGTGGCCGCGCGGGACCCACGGGGCCACAGTAACTTCTCAGGCTCCAGGATGCCTTCATACAATTAAAAAAATAAAGTGCCCTTTGCAGCGGGATACGGAGTCTGATGGTGGAACTGTGAAGCAATCTTGCCTCCCTTGCATTTCTGAAGGATCTGCCAGCCTTCGGGTCCCAAACCTCAGGCAGTATCCATCCTCCTTGCTGGGAAACGTGGCTCAATTCACTGGAGAGTCACGTAGCAGCTAGGAGATGAGGCAACCACAGAACTCCTTCACTCCTCAGTACCCATTCCAAATGGTCATCAGGGGAGGTATAGACTCAAGAATGGTAGTGGAACCTGGGTTCTACCCCAGGGGCAGTGCCATGCTATGGAAGGTCGTCAGGAGAGGACATATGGCTTGTTGCCTCGTCCGGAAGCCCTGTGCGCACACACAGGGCTCCTGCTCTGGACCTCCCACTACCCCTAGGGGGCCTCATGACTAACTGAAACAGTAAACCCTTAACCCTGAGAACTTACGCCGCCGCTCCCATCCCACATTGGGGTTTAACATTTGGAAGGGGCAGACTTTATCCACGCTCAAGTCACTCTCGATATTTTCCTGACAGTCCAACTATACCAAGTAGAGAGAAATCAAGAGAGAGAGAGGAGGAAGCAAAGCAGGGAGGGGTCCTCAGGCACTATGGTGAAAATTTAATTTCATCCATGTGTAGCAGGCAGTGGGTAAATTTTTTTCACCTTGCTGGGCCTCAGATTCTTTGACTAAAAAGTGAAGGAGTAAGATTCAGTGGTTTCCAGATTCTCTCCCAAACCTTAAAGTCTCTAACAAACTTTAACGTCTGTTGATGGACTCGTGGCTCATGGTAATAAGATGAAGGACATGAGAAAAGTCCAAGGAGGAAAAGAGGAAGAGGAAAAGAATTAGGAACAAACTTCAGTGTTGGTTCTGACATCTTGGTGGTATTTCGGCTCTACCATACTTCTAAGATTGATCCTGTCTAGTCAAAATGCTAGTCAAAAATGTGAAAGCAAAATCAAAACAAAACAAAACAAAAACAAAAAAACTGTCACCTAGTGAAAGAGGGGAACATAGAGTCATATCACAAAAGAGTTCTCTAGAGCCCAGATCCAATGAGGATTCATTCTGGTGACAAAGAGGGTTCTCACAACTCACAAAGGTTCCAAACTAGGATTTTAAGCAAAAACTAACCAGGCCATTTAAACAGGCCTTCCTAGCCTTGTTCTGTGTGATATGCTGGCTCAGGAGTCTGAGTTTGGGCTTTGGGGAAAGCCAAACTATTTCCATGGCTGTTAGCCCCAGGAAGTCTCTCTGAGAAGGGTCTCTCCTGGCAGGGGGGATCCTCCTAATTTCTACCAGAAACATCCCTTGGCTGAAGCTTTTTATTTTTTTTTTAAGATTTTATTTATTTGAGAGAGAGAAGCTTGGTAGAAGACCCTGACAGGGTAACCTGCACAGCTCAGATGTACCATAGTGTCTGCTAAGGATTGGGGGCGGGGAGGGGGTAAGTAAACCTCACTTAGGAAGAGAGGATCAAACAGCACTTGGTTCTGTCTTTGCTTTCCTGTGGCTAGCAAGCGACTGTCCATATATCCCCGTGGTGACTGAAGTGTGAGTGCCGAGCCTTGAAGCCAGTTGGTGAGAACACTGACACCTCTGCAAAGTACTTGACTTGGCCTAAGATAGTTCAGGGATTCTTTCCATCTGTGAAATAAGTAGTGGGGGAGGGGGAAGTAATAAGACTCTCTAAGGATTTTCCTGTTCTACCTTCGGTTTTGCCAACTAAAGTCACCCTTGACCTTGGGCCACTTTCCTCACCCTCCGTCCTTGAGGCTTCCATCTGTTACTCTGCAAAATGAAAGACCTGAAGTTGATACAAATCACCTTTAAAGTTATGTCCCATATACTTTTTTATACTTCTAGGTGGGGTGAGAAAATGGAAAAGGTCTGTGTGTGGGGAGGAGAGGGGGGAACAGGGAGGAGACGAAAGCCCTGCCTGAGGGCGCGCCCCTTATAACAAAGTGAGACATAAACTTTTAAGAGCCGGAGGAAATATTCTCTTTGAAAACGCTGACCCCACAAACAGGCAGTGTTCTAAAGGAGGGAGATGAGCGGTTCCAAAGGGGCAAGAAAGGGGGAGATGTCCCTTGCTTTTTACTGATTTAACGGGGCGGGAGCACAGGTGCATGACACTCCCCTCCTCCCAGCCACCAGGCCCCCCTTGGCCCTCCACCCCTGCCCCTTCTTTCGCAGAAAAATTTATTGGCGAGGTGAGGCCAGGCTAACAAAAGTGCATCCCTGGGCGCTTTGGGCTCCACAAGAATGCTTTGATCCTCTCCCTGTGTCTAGTGGTCCCCAGGCGATTGCATTGCCAAATGCCAGCGACCCCCCGGGGCGGGGTCGCTGCTCCGGGACCCAGTATGGGGAAACCAGTGACAGGTTCGTCCTCCCTGCGCAAGAGGCCACGCGGGGGCGCTGTAGAGCGGGCACACAGACCTGAGACCCGGCGGACCCGGCAGGGCCAGGGTCCTCAGAAAAGAGCAGCACCCGCGCACCGGCGCCGTTACATCCTCCCCACCCCGCCCAACCGCTTTTCCAGGGTAGTCTGCCGTCCTAGCACACCGTGATCGGTTCAGAAATTTGGAGGGTCACTGGCAGAGGAAAGGAAGATGGTGGGGGTCATTTGCTTCCCTGGGGGTTCTGATTCCTCTCCTTCCAGACTTTAAGCATCTACTCGGAAGAACAGATTCTTGGGAGGATTTTGCCAGGAAGGAAGGAAGGAGAAGAAAGAATCTCACTGAGTGAGGGTCCAGGTCAGGCTTTGTCGTGGCCGGACCCTTCCAACATGGCATTACTGACTTGTCCACAGCTCTTCATTTTACACTTAATGGGAGCCAGTTCCGAAGAGCTGTCCTGTCCAGAGCACAAAGTTAGGACAACAGAAGCCACGTCTGAATTTGAAGCCCCCCATTCTAGCACTTTCCCCAACAGGAGTTAGCCAAAGGGGCCCTAATGAAAAGGGACCTAGGTCCCAGCTGCTTCTGCAGGAAATCCGCCCCCTCCTCCACGCACCCACGCCCCCAGGTTTTTCTTCCAGGAGAAGCCAATTTGATCTCCACAGACAGGAATTTGGCAAGCTCTCTTCGCAGAACTGCCCCAGCCCATACCACATCCTTGTTCTCGGTCCGTCTCCCCTCCCATACTCCCCTGCTTCGACCTTGCAGATCTCTCCCTGAAGACACCGCTCTGAAGAACAAAGAACATTTGCAGTGAGGAACAGATTTCCAGAATTTGCTTTATAGCCAGTGAGGAAGACTGAAGTTTGGTGGTAGGAAATGACCCAAGACATCCACATAATGCAAACAGTACAGGAAGCTGTGTAGACCAGCCTGGGCTCTGAAACCATAGAAGACATTCATAGGGGTTCATCTCTGGAACCCCTAAAAAGTTTCGGACAAGTCATTTAACCTGTCTAAGCCTCTGTGGCTCATTTGTAAAATGGGGACAAGAGATACTTTTCCTTGCCTATAGCAATGGTTTCTGGAAATAAGTTCAAAAAATATTTGGAATTCTTTGAAAATCATAAAACATTTTGAGCATTAATGAGGTTCCCCTTGTCTTATTTTGCTCACTTTCAAATCAGGAACATCATAGCCTGGGTAGCAAGTTGATAAGATCAAATAAGATGCTGTCTGTGACAGGTTACAGAGGGAAATAACAGGTTCTGTTTCATTAATGATTGTTGAAGCAATGCCCTTCTCTCAAATTAAGCTGCCATTATGTTCCTTCATCCACCAAATTAAAAAATCCAATGCCTTACCTCTCTTGCAGCCAACAGAGAACTAAGCTATGGAATGTTTACATAGATTTCTTTATCCCTGCAGAAGCACTGAGAAGGAAATATTACCCCCAGTTTGAAAAGCAGGAGGGAAGCAGAAAGCTAATAAACGCTTGCTAAATAACCAGGCTGGCCCAAATACTTTTCATTTCTCTTCCAAAGAAACGTTGTGCTGTTGTGTGGGAAAGAACAAGTTCACCCTCCTCTTTTTTTTTTTTAAGATTTTATTTATTTATTTGACAGAGAGATAGAGAGCACAAGTAGGCAGAGTGGCAGGCAGAGGGGGAGGGAGAAGCAGGCTCTCTGCTGAGCAGGGAGCCGGACATGGGGCTTGATCCCAGGACCCTGGGATCATGACCTGAGCCGAAGGCAGCCGCTTAACCGACTGAGCCACCGAGGCACCCCTCACCCTCCTCTCTCTTATCTCAATCTGCTAAAGCTGGTTTCTAGCTGGAACTATACACTGAGCTGTTTCTTTCCCTTTCTCTTGCTTACACTTGTAATAATGAAAATTTTAAACAATATACAAAAGCAGGCCAAACAGTGAAATGTCCATTAGTATAATCCAAATGTAGAATATCCATGCTATCCATTTATCTATTTGGATATATAATATCTATATATCCATTAGCCCGATTTAGCAGTTGTCGGGCCATTCTTTCTGCCCCTCCCTGCTCAGAAGATGCTTGAGAAAGTCTACTGCATTTTTGTCCCTTAAAGTTGCAGCCCTATTGGCTGAATTGGTATACCAAGTGGATGGAATTTCTTGGGCCTCAGATCTGATACTTTCTAGAATTCACAACCGTGGGACAACTCATCCTAGCCAAATGCTCACTATTCGAGCACCTGCCTTGACGCCAGTGGACTGGGGACAGAAACACAAGTGGCAGAAGTGAATCATGGCGCTAGATTCTAGAGTCTAGAAAATGAATTCCACGCAGCCTGATTTTCTAATCAACTTGCAGGAGTTCTTCTCAAACACACAGTAATTAATTACTCCTTCAAAGGTTCAGGATTGTTACCCTGTAAGGGCCTGTAAGTAGCTATTTCACAGAGAGCTTACCTCAGCCTTGGTTTTGGAACTATGCACCTGTTGGGTTCCTCCCCACTTGGGGAATTTTACTCTGCCCACTAATGAAAACATGTCTTGAGCCCAAAGACATCTTTGCCTGCCCTGCCTTTACATAAACAGACAACCTCCCAGGGCCTCCAAGAACAGGGGTTTGTTGATGTTTTCTTCTCTACTGTTTTTCTTCCCACTTACGCAGTGCACGCAGACATCTGTCCGCTTAACTTTCATCTACTAAAGAGTTACAAAGTCAGTAGACCCCCGCTTATCTTTTCCAAAAGAATCGGATCTGGCCTCTGTCCACAGTACAATATATGAAAGCACATAATCAAGTTCCAGTTATGGCACTCTGTGTAGTATTCCCAGATGCTCCACGTCATTTGGCAAATCTATAATGTAATAAATATTGATGGCTTCCTTACATGTGGTGTTAAGATTTGCTCAGCCAAATATTTCTTTTCTGCACTCTTTAAAAAATATCACTAGAGTTGTCATCCTGAAAGTTGTTTGTACTCTCGCAGCTTTATGTAAATGTCAACCAGATGCTGAGTTTCACTGTCATAGTTTCCTTTTGTTTTTATTTGTCTCTGTGGATTATTGGTGTTTGAAAACATATTTTTGAGCCTTCCTAACATGCCTGTTCCTGAGTGAAGATAAAACATTTTTTTTTGTATCAATGAACTTCCTTGCTTAACATGTTTTCATTGTCCTTTCTGACTACAGGACCACGGTTCCTGAAATTCAAACATTTTTTCAAGTCAAGACACAAGTTGAGTAACTGCCTAATTGAGTGTAGCTTGAAGTTACTGGAATGGTGACTTTCGCACCACAGAAGGGACCTGTCAATTACAACCTTTTCCCCATCCACGTTCAGTTACACACATGCCTTCATTCAAAGCCCTGTTTTCACTCCTTTCCAAAAATATTATCCTTCTGGGGAGAAATTTTTCACGCATAAATTCAGCTTAACCAATGATTTTGTTTAAAGACAAGCCTGAGAACACCAATTCTTAGTTATATGAGGGAGGTAATGTATACACTGGTTTTTAAACCTAAATTTGTGGATGTTGATAATTAAAAATTGAAAGAGGAGAAGAATCCATGCATTTAGCCTGCCCTGAGAAAGACTCTTGAGTCCTTTGGAGCTTACCAAATAACTTCGTAAGAGCAAAAAGTGGTTTAAAAATTGTTTTAGATTACAGACCCTGCAACACGACAGAAGGATTTCCATTTTTCTCACGTTCCATAATTGTAAACATTCTTTGCCATGGGGGTATAGGTATTGGTAGGCTCAGATAAATAACTATAATTTTGTTATCGCTGCTACAAGAAAGGTTTTTGTTGATTTTTTTTTTAACAACTCTTCTGTTAAAAAAAAAAAGCAAAGGGAAATAAAAGAAACTCTGATCATCCTGTATGGTACACAGAAAATAAGTATCAGGACATTTTAGAATATTCCCTTAAAAATCCACATTGTGTATAAATGACAATTTCTAGAAAGACATTAATATTTAAGTGTGGAATTTTACCTAGAAATTTTGAGAAATCAACATCATAATGACATTAACCCCACCTTTTTTGTTTGTAAGTTTGTAAAGCATTAAAGTTTTATTAACCAAATTTTTGATAACTTGTTATAAATTAGAAATAGCATTTACAAGCTTTCTAAAAGTACAATTTGCTTTTGCTTCCATTGTACTTTTAGGCTCTAAAAACTATAAAACAACTTAAACTGATATGAAAGATACCTGTGGTGCATGGTTTGGGGAAGGAGACTTACCTCAGAGGCGCTAACCATTTCATTTCTATTTCTCATTGTTTACAAAATTGTACATGAAACAGACAACAGAGGCTACTTTTCCATTATTCAATAATTACGGTATTCTCACAAAGGAAGTCGGGAATGCAATTTATCATGTGTGCTGGACTTATTCAGGAGTGACAGGCAAGAGATTTTTCATGTGATGTCGCTTGCTTTATGCTACTATGTTACATGATAGCCCTCCTCAGGGCCCCTGGCCCCAGTCCTACCTTGGTTTTGAGTCTCATCCAGCCCAGAAGTAATTAATCTCAACCCAAGTCAGCCCTACTAAGCTTCAGTGGAGTCATGGTGAAATTTTGGGCAGCTGCTTATAAAAAAAACCAGAACAGAGGGAAAAGCCACCCATCATCTTCTACCATTCATTGCCTCCATGAAAGCAGATCTTAATGGGCTTTAAAAGGCATTTGTGTGAATCCATTTTTTCCCCTCTACTTACATTCCTATCACCCAATCTACTTAATACGGAAAAAAAATGAAAGCGCCTCCTTCCTTTGTATGCAATGACTTCTTTTTTATTCATCTGTCAATGAAATTAAAAGAATATTTGGGCCATATGGGATGGCTCTCCAAGATTCCAAGTTAAAGCTAGATCACTCTAATGTGTTTGAGAGATAAAATTATGTCCATCACTTACTAAAAGAACAGCCAGAGGACAGTTGAGGCCACAAGCTAAGTAATTCAGAAACTCAAACTACTCTGCCTCTATGTTTGGAGAGTCGGGGAGCAGGCCATGTCTCCAAACAGACAGGAACAGACAATTCTTACAGGCATAAGCAAAGCCCATTAACCTGATAGGGTCTCAGCGACCAGCACAACATTTATTTAACACGTTGTTCCTTCCCATCGGAAAAGGGTCTAAGCTAAACCCACTTGTGAGCGCTGCATAAAGACAGCTGAAACCGTTTACGGGGGGGGGGGGTCCATCTCCACTTCTGGGCACTTGGGACCAGGGACAGACAGGTGATGTGAACTCATCTTGCTAAACATGCAACCTGATGTAATTAATGTTTATTAGACATTATAAAACATTAAAATTAATGCTCACAATGTTTATTTTTTTGATGTTTATCAAAGCCTGGGACCCAAGTCTGTCTCCCTCTGAAAACCAAATTTAAAATGGGGGCTAAGAAAGGTTTTAAAAGACTTCTTATCTAGTTAAAGGGGCCACGAGCCATGAAATGACCAAAAAGCTAAATGTTAATATAAGGAAGATGAAAAGCGATACTAGAGCCTAGATAATGGCCAAGCTCTCTAACCAGCCTCTTGTGGGCTCAAGAGTTTATTTTCAAAGCCAGCCTTCTTCCCTGGTGCTTGGCTCAGTCTCCCATGCCCTTAGCCTGGCCCGTCTCCAAAGCCTCCTCTGCTGGCAAGCCTCTCCCCACTCAGCCCTCCCGCACACGTCTGCAGGTGAGTCATCTGATGACATTGCCATGGTCCGCTCTCCGAAGCCATCACTCCCTCCTCCGTGCCCCAGGACAACGCCACCAGCCCTGAGTCTTGTCCAGCTTGCGAAGCCATCCACAACCTCAATCCCCACTTTTGCCTAGAAGAATCCCCCCACACTGGGCTAGCCAATGCCCTCTCACACACCTGCAGGTCTTTACGGATGCCTTCGCTATATCCTTCCACTGGCACCAAACTACCATATCTTATGGATTTGTTCAGATCCCTGTTTGACGAAAAATCTTCCCTGCCCACCCTATCCAAGAAATACTTTTCTCCTTTGACCTCAGATTTATCTCAATGTCTATGCTCTTTATAATCCACCATCATGCCTTTTTAGTAATGTTTATATCGTTTTATTTAGTTTTTATCATTTTGGTCTAAGTCATTTTTCCAAATCTAGCCTGTAAGCTTCTTAGGAGTAGGGTTCATATCTTAAAACTCCTCATGTTCCCAATAGCACCTAGAACAATACCTTAAAAAAATGCGTGGTCAGTGGATATTTTTGGATTAAGTGATTAAGCTGTTAATTTGTGAGTGGCAAATAAAAGTCTTTCATTCATTAATTTAACAGATATTTATTGAGTACTTACCATGGGTTGAGCCCAATTCTAAACTCTGGGGACACCGCAATGAACAAAACAAAGTCTCCCAGCGTCATGGGAGAAAGATGGACAATAATAAATAAACCAGAGAGGCACCTGGGTGGCTCAGTTGGTTAAGAGTCTGCCTTCGGCTCAGGTCATGATCTCAGGGTCCTGGGATAGAGTCCCACATTGAGCTCCCTGCTCGGAGGGGAGTCTGCTTCTCCCTCTGCCCCTCCCACCCACCCCCGCTCACCAATCCTCCCCTGCTCATGTTCTCTCTCTCTCAAATAAATAAAATCTTAAAAAGAAAAAAGAAAAAAACCCAAATAATCCAGTAAGTATGTAATATGTCAGATGGTGATAAGTTACATAGGGAAGAAAAAACCCTGAGTGAGAAGGATAGGAATGACTGCAGGGGTGCTGTCATTATATACAGAGCCTCACAAACAAGGGGCATTTGAGCAGAGACCTAAAGGAAGTGTTGATGATATCTGTGGAATAACATTCCAGCTGGAGAAAATGACAAGTGCAAAGGCCCTGAGGTAGGAATGTGTTTGGCATGTTTAATGAACAAGAAGTGGCAAACGCAGCTGTATCAGAGCAAGTAAGGGAGACAGTGGTGGTGCATAAGTGTTTGAGAGGTGGGGAAGGACAGATCATACAGAGTCTAGAGGACCTGGGCCCTCACTCTGAGAGAGATGGGGGATCTAAATAAACAGAAATGTAAAATATTAACTCAGTTTTTATCATTCAACATGAACGCCAGTTTGTATCATTCAGCATGAACATCTATGATCGGACCAGCACTCAAGCAATTTGTGTAAAACAGAAACACCACTACATTTATAGAGCATCCACCTGGACCAGATGCATGAATAGATTACCTAATTCATTTCTCAAAACAATGCTGTGAGTCAAGCACTATGTCAATTTTTTTAGACTTATAAGAGTTTAAGAAACTTACCCAAGGTCACACATATGATAAATTAGGGGGGCGGGAGGGGTGGCTGGCATTCAAACCCAGGTAGATCTAACTCCAGAGCCCAATCCCTTCACCACTGCCTGTGGGAATGGCAGAAATCCCCAACATCCATTACATTTGTGCACATGCTCTTGAGTACAGATGACCTCTGTATAAGATAGCCAATGTCAGCTGTGTGGGCGTCCCCTTTTCCTAAGCCTAACATTTGAGAATCTGGATGCAGATTGTTGGCAAGGGGCACTACACAGGTAAGTGATAAGTTATCTGCTATTAATGTGTTACTAGTAGTTCTCTTGTGGAATAAAGTTGCATGAAGGGCCTGAGAGTGAGAGCTCTGTATTAAGAACCCCTCTGCATCCTGTGACCACAGCCTCTCCGCTAGTCTGGACAGAACCCACAGAGGCAAATACTGACCGCACCTTTCCCCAAGGGCAGAGGTTCTCAACTTCCAGAACACATGGGAACCACCCGCGAAATCCTGGTTCTTCTTTCCCCCTCCAGAAAGAGTGCTCAGGCCAGCACTCCTGCAGGCACTGAATCGACAGGTCTGAAGGGAAAACCAGCTACTCTGATGCACACTGAGGATGAAGAGTCACTGACCTAGGGGCACAAGTGGTCTCTTAGAGCCTTGATATTCAGGGAATTTGTCCAGATCTGACTTTGTAATTGAAAGGCTACTTAGCAAATATCGATCCAACAAATTCTCTTTTTTTTTTTTCTTTTCTCTTTTAGAATCATAAAACATTGTGTCAGTCAGATGAACTTCGAGACGTAGTTTTTGGACCTGAATACGTGAAAGGAGGAGCTACTGACAGGGAGTCTAGTAAGCAAAAAGTGAGTAGGTAGTGTTGTCACTGCAAAGAGAGGTACCCACTGGCCAACTGGATCCTGGAATCATCAGGAAGCAGTGGTGAAACCATCCAATAATTGTCTTTCTCCAATTGACTTATTTCACTTAGCATAATAGCCTCCAGTTTCATCCACGTTGATGGAAATGTTAAGTATTCGTCCTTTCTGGTGGCTAAGTAATATTCCATTGTATATGTACCACATCTTCTTTATCCAGTCATCTGTCGATGGACATCTGGGCTCTTTCTACAGTTTGGCTATTGTGGACATTGCTGCTATAAACATTGGGGTGCAGGTGTCCCTTCCTTTCACTACATCTGTATCTTTGGGGTAAATACCTAGTAATGCTCTTAACTCCAGGGAACAAACTGAGGGTTGCTGGAGGGGAGGTGGGTGGGGGGTTGGGGTAACTGGTGATGGGCATTAAGGAGGTCACGTGATGTGATGAGCACTGGGTGTTATATGCAACTGATGAATTACTGAACTCTACATCTGAAACTAATGATGTACTATATGTTGGCTAATTGAATTTAAATTAATTTAAAAAAAAAAAAAAGGAAACAGCGGCGGTCACAGGCAGGATGCCAAATGGGTTTCCATCCCCGCGCCAGGTCACATGGCCAGTTTGCGGCTGCCAGGATCACTGCACCGTGACAGGGATTCAGAGGGTGGGCAGGACAGAGCAGAGTGATGGATTAACAACATCTGTCATGAATGTGCACATGCAACAGCATGGTTTAGATGAGAGCCAAGTGGGAGAATATTGCAGCAGAGAAAGGCATCTGACCTGACCCAAAAAAAGAAATGAAGTTGCAAGAAACATCAGCACTGATATTTAGCAGGTAAAAATCCATCTATTCTCTACTTAATCATATGGGTATCCTGACTGAGATCTCAAGAGAAAGCTCAGTCTTTAATATTATTTATTAACTTAGCTAATAAGGTTCATGTTTAAGAGGAAGGGTAAATTGAATTATCAGGTGGTTTATAAAACATACTATGGTTAATGAAGCTGTATTTATTGTAGTCCCATGGCTGGATCAAAGCCATCAACAATGACCAATTATCAAATTGTCAATGTGCGGACACCGCTATTCTTCATTTAATGGCTTGTTTATTTAACTGCTGGCTACTGTCTCTCTTAAGAGCTTTTAGCTTCTTCCTCTGATGTTTTCTGAGCCTGACAGTGTGACATTGTTTGTTTTTGTCTTTTTCCCCAAGGTTTATTATTGGTTTGTTTTAATATTCTCTTGTTGGGCCAACTTGTTGGACAGTCAAATAAATCCCTCAGCTGAGGATACGTGAGAAACATGCCACTGTTTACCAACAACCTGATCTTTAAAAATATTTAGGCAGGGAGGACACAAACAAGCCATTTTCAGGTCACCTTTCTTTCTCTACACAATACCAGTCTCAAAACTATTTTGATTTTTTTCCTATTTGTACCAATTTGTCATGTGTAATACTTAAAATATTATAATATTCTATATGATGCATAGTTATTTTCTTCCATGTAACTATTAAGAATATATGGATTTTTAAAAAAACCATTGAACACCTTATATTCTGCATAACTATCATTTTTCCTGCATTACATGTTAGGCATGCTTCAACATGAAAAGATTTGTTGATTGTGGGAAGATAATAAAGTAAAGCTCACACGAGATGTGTGCTCAGGCAAACATCTCCTAATTGGGCTATGGAGTGATGGAGACATTAAATTAAGAACTGGGAGACACCTTAGAAATCATTTACTCCAGTGGCTTTCAAACATATTTTAGCTTAAGACCCCTTTCCACCAAAGAGAGCATCCTAGAAGGCCCCAGGGTGAAACGCCTAAATCTGGAGCCACCCTGATTGAAGCACCCTGTGCTTCTCCACTTCCACAGCCCAGTCCAGCCTGGTGGTCCCTAAATCATGGAAACTGAGGAAAGGGGGGCTTAGTCAGATACTATCTTATGCACGATTTGTTTGCTGAGCATTTCAACACCAGACAGCAAACGCTTTATCAGGTTTCCTTTGGATCGCCCCTTTAGGAGAGGCCCCGAAAGCAGGAATTTGCCATGTTTTATATACCAACCACTGCTAGAACATGAGGTTCCACCATGAATGGGCTTTGAATATACCATTCCTCTTTTTTTTTAATAATTTATAAGTGTACATCCATAATCATATTAATGAGAATATTATCGGGGCACAACAATCAGACAATTCAACAGACAAGTTATGGGTCCTATTGTCATATTAACCTCAGCCTCTGTTTCTGTATCTTTTTTAAATTTTTTTTAAAGATTTTATCCGATTATTTGCGAGAGAGAGAGAGAGAGGGCCAGCGGGGTGGAGGGGAGGGGCAGAGGCAAAGGGAGAAGCAGACTCCCCGCTAACAAGAGAGCCCGATCTGGGGCTCGATCCCAGGGCCCTGAGATCATGACCTGAGCCAAAGGCAGACGCTTAACTGACTGAGCCACCCCAGGGCCCCCTGTTTCTGTATCTTATTTCAGTTGTAAGACATTCTGATAGGTTTAAGCAAAGGGATAAGGTATAAGCAAGGGGTAATTTTTTAAACTTTTTAATTGATGGAGAATGATGTCCAGTGAAAAGTATAGCTATTAAGCGTACAACTCAATGATAAACGTGTATATACCCATGTAACCAACACCCCAACTGAGATGTAGGCGCACTTCTGTTTGACTGCCTTCGAGGTGACGCATAAATGCTTTGTGCCATGTGCAGGTGCGCCCTTCTCAGACAGAAAGTCTTCCTGAGAGGCTTAGGAGCTGAAGACCGGGCAGTGGCCAGAAGTCCCAGTCAGAACAGTAGCCCAGGACGTTGGAGGAGTATTCCTGGTCAAGTACAGCTGGAGAGCCCCACACCACTACTCTAGAAACTCAGGCACTGTCTCTGAATCCAAAGCACCAAGTGGCCAGTGGGCACTATGGTTATAATGATGCACAACGGCATTTTTTTATTCGATGGGGCAGGTCTGGCCGGGGAGAAGAGGCTGGAGCTCCACTTCCCAACGCAGCCTCTCGCTGGGTCAATAGCAAGATTGTTATAGAGGGTAACCCGAGCCGGGTAATGTGTGTAGGATCTGTGGCTTTATTGTGTCCCTGCTATGTTAATTAGTACTAGAAGCATGATGGATTGGCAACACGTGTGCGCTCTGAGTCTGAAACCAGCCCTGAGAGTTTAGCACTCCATTAGTTACACATCACAGAAACCCAGGGGATGTTTACTCAAAAAGAGGATCACTTACAAGAGGGAAACATGCTAATTCATTCCTGATACCGTCTGGGGAGAGGGACACCCCATCGGCCTGTGAGTGGTATAACCTGTCATCCAAGACAGAGATGGAATGAGAGGCTGGCGGGAAAATACAGAAAGCCCCCGGCCCCCTGGCCTGGGAACCCTGAAATCTCAAATCCTCAGTTGTTCCTACATGAATCCCTCTGAGACAGAAGTTCAGAGAAAGCTCTGTGTTGACATTTCAATTCATTACCCCGTTCCAGAGGCAGGGAACCCTGGACCCGATCACTCCCACACCCTTGCCAGGCCACAGGGAGGGGAATTCTCTTCCTTCTCACCAGGTTTTATGCCGGCTGCTGACTCTCAGGCCTGGACCAGCTCTATGTACCCCTACCTCAGCCTGACAGGTACCAAAAGGCCTCAGAAAGGATGTCCAAAAACCTGGCACTCCTCTGAGCCAGGTGACTATTACAGGCCTGTTCTTGTAAACTCAGAGGACTTTGAGAAGACAAATTCCAAGTTCCCTTCCCATGGTAAGGTTCCAGAGTTTCAGTGTTGTCAAAGCAATTGTGTCCACGTGAGAAAATACAGAAGTGGCCAAGACATTTTTTTAGAAGCGACTAAAATATGAATGGATCTGTGAATGGTGCTTGCTTTCAATTAGGCAGTATAACTGGCATGTAATATCGCCTGAGAATATGGAATACGTGTAGACACATTTGGGCAGTGGTGTGCTGGGAAATGTTGAACAACTGGCTGAGGGTGGCGGGGAAGCCCTGATGTGCAGGGCCTGGTAGCTTCCGTAGTGTACACATTCCCACCGCAGCCAATTTCGAGCTACCAACCCGACATCGCTGAATGCAGAGCCAGGGAGAGATGTTCGCAGGTGTTCCTCACAAGCGAATAGGAACAGGCTCCAGTACATGGTTATAAGCTGCATAAATACATTTGAATAAAAACCATCCCTGGTCCTCATGCCTTGAAATGCTGGTCCTCTCCCCCCCTCTGTTTCTGTTCACACATCTCAGCACGGTAGTTAAGGGTTTGGGACCCAAGTCAGCTCAGCTGCTGTGAACCGACTGTGTATTCCTTTGTATCTTTCCTTGTCTACCAAATTGAGACTTTTTATAGATTTATTCATTCATTTAGACAGCGGGAGGAGGGGCAGAGGGAGAGAATCTTTCAAGCAGTCTTCCTGCTGAGCACAGAACCCCACGGGGGGCTCAATCCCATGATTCATGAGATCATGACCTGAGCCAAAACCAAGAGTCCGATGCTCAACCGACTGTGCCACCCAGGCGCCCCCCAATTGAGATTTTATAAAAAATGGGATCTTCTCCACAGGGATGCTGTGTGGATGAAATAACTTACTTAGCACACTCTAACATAGTGATATTCAAACTTCAGTATGCATCAGGACCATGTAGACCGAGTGCTAAAACACGGATGGCTGAGCCACACCCCCAAATTTCCTAATTCAGTGGATCTCAGTTAGGGCCTGAGGATGTACATTTCTAACAAGTTTCCAGGTGGGGCCTGAGTTTGCATTTGTAACAAATTCCCAGGTGATGACGACATGGTTGGGCCAGAGCCCACACCTGGAGAACCATCCTATAGGTTTCAGTACGGTGCCTAGAATCCATTACAGATTGGCTGTTATTATTGTCAATTTGAAGAGGTCAGAGCCTTTGCCTATAAATAAGGCAAAAGACCCCAGGCCTTTCCTAAACAAGCAAACTATCCCAGAATGGCTTCTTAGGATCTAAGAGAAACCTCAGCTCCCCTCAAACAAGGAATAGTGGGGAGAGCATTCACTTTTCCCTTTCTTTGCATCAGTCGGTCAACAAAATCATCCCCACCTGAGTCTTCACAACAGGCCAGCACCAGGAGGGAAAGATCAGGTAGGGCTAAAAGGCACATGTATTAAAGAAGCAGGAATCAAAACTTGGATTATTTCTTGAGGACACCGGCCAAAAGGAGAAATCCCCAAAGGGCAGCTGTCTTCCGTCAGGCATTCAAGTTGGTATGTTTCTTTTGCAGTAGCTGAGTACATATACTATACGCCTGGACAGCACTTACATTAATTGGTGAGCACAGGGGCTGATGGCTCATAGCTCTTAGCACACTTAGCACCAGACATGACCAATTCTTGAGTAAAGCACAGAATTTATATTCTGTGTCACTCATTCTTCATCAGTCTAACATTGTGAGTCTTAGGCTTCACTTCAACAGCTTAAAATTATGTAACATCTTATATTCATCTCTCACTACAATTACTAATTGCTCTAAACCCACTGCGTTCTCTGTATAACTGAGAGGCAAGGAACAAATGGTTAGCCCTTCATGGTTTTTTAGGTCAATGATGCCAGTAGATCAAATAATTGTTCTTTACTAATAGATGTCACATAAGCCACATCCTGGGGTCAGGCCATAGGGCAATGGTAGCCCAGTGCTTACAAGAACACAAGGGAAAGTAGGACTCACCAACTGAGAAAGAGAATGTTTATGCCCCTCTCATTCCCACGTGAACTGTCTGGACAGTGATTCCCGGCGGCTGGGGAGTTGGCACACATGCTCTCTTTGATTATGTAACAACTAGCAACTTCCCTGCTCTGCGCATGGAGACCACAAGAAACACAGAATAGAAAACCCAGATGGGAATCCCTGGGGAGGCACGTGTTTCAGGTTTTCTGTGGACCTAGCCTTTTGGAGTCTCAGTGTTCTGATTTTTGGATATTCCCAGAAGGTGCCTGACCCAACATTTCTACCTGATTTTAATATGGCTCATTTGCTTCCCTTTCACAGAGCAGTTGAACTCCAGTGTGGGCACAACACTCCCACTGCACACAGACCCCCTAACTCAACCCTAAAAGTCAGCTTTGCCCGAGCCAAGAAACACAGACTCTATCCTTCCTCTTTTTCCCATGTTTTATTTAGAAGGTAGTTGGTCCCTCCAAAGGCATTTCACTATGATAATCCTCTTCCTTCCCCCAACACTCAAGCCAGCTGCTTTTCTCCCCTCTTGCCATCTTGAGTTTCCACAAAGGGAATGTGGAAGGAGGAAGAAGAAAGTGAGCCTCCTGCCTACCTGCTCCTAAATCCCATTGAACAAAAGCACAATGCCAAAGGTATTAGAACTCTATCATACCCTTCACACTAGTAATAATCATATGACCCAAAACTTCCTAAAGTAAATACGGAGTGAGGTGTAAACTAGCCAGAAACATAAAACTAGAGAAATTTTCCCAGCTCATGAATTAGGTGCCTACCTTTCCCCTATTGCTTGTATTTGCATTCCTAGCGCTTATAAAAAAGGAGGCAAAGGAAAAGATCAACAGATTTGACTACCTGAACATTAAAATAATGGATGGATGGATGGATGGAAGGAAGGAAGGAAGGGAGGGAGGGAAGGAGGGAGGGAGGGAGGGAGGGAGGGAGGGAGGAGGGAGGGAAGGAGGGAGGGAGGGAGGAGGGAGGGAAGGAGGGAGGGAGGGAGGAGGGAGGGAAGGAAGGGAGGGAGGGAGGAGGGAGGGAGGGAGGAGGGAGGGAAGGAGGGAGGGAGGGAGGGAAGAGAAAGAAAAAGGAAAGGGAAAAATAGACTAGGGAAAACATTTGCAGCAAATAGGATAAAGGGTTAATATCTTAAGTAGATAAAAATGTTATTTAATTGATAATAGAAAAGAGAAATGAACAGAAGTCACAAAATAATAAATACAATAAGTAATGAATACAGAAAAATAGTCTCATTGGAAATCAAAGAAATGCAAAATTTTAAATATCAAGATACCAGTATTTACCTAATAAAGTAGCAAAAAATGTGATGTTAACTCCCAAAGCCATGGTGTGAACTGGCCCCAAAACATTGCTGGGAGCATCCAAAATTGGTACAACCCTTGAGCAAAGAAGCTTAGAAACCTATCAAATGCCATAACATTGTTCATACACTTTGACCCAGAAATCCAACTTCTGAAAGGAAATAACATAAAAGAAAAAGCTACATACACAAATATATTGAAGGTAACATTATTTATAATTTTTTTAAATGGAAGAAACCCAAAAACCCAGCAATATAGAACAACTAAGTAAACTATGGTACATCCATCCATTCATTTATTCAACAAACATCTTTTTAATTTTTCAAAAAGATTTATTTATTTTTATCTTGGATAGAGAGCCTCTGTGTGAGTGGAGGGGGAGGCAGAGGGAGGGAAGGAGAGCGAATCCTCAAGCAGACTCCCTGCTGAGCATGGAGCCCAACTCGGGGCTTGATCCCAGAACCCTGAGATCATGACCTGAGCTGAAATCAAGAGTTGGACACTTAAATGACTGAGCCACCCAGGCGCCCCCTTTATTCAACAAACATTTATTAGTCATCCCCCATGTACTAGTCCCTCCTTCCTCACTGTCGAAGTCTAAGAGTAATCAATAACAGATAAGGAAGAAGGGCTCCTGGGTGGCTCAGTTGTTAAGCATCTGCCTTCAGCTCAGGTCATGATCCCGGGGTCCTGGGATCGAGCCCCGCATTGGGCTCCCTGTTCAGCGGGAAGCCTGCTTCTCCCTCTCCCATTCTCCATGCTTATGTTCCCTCTCTGGCTGTGTCTCTCTCTCTCTCTGTCAAATAAATAAGTAAAATCTTTAAAAAAATAAATAACAGATAAGGAAGATAAAAAAAATACATTGAGATGATTTCCCTTTAAATCAAGAAATGTCAGCCTTCAATAGACCATTGGTATGTATAGTACATCCAAATCATCAGGGCATAAAATGGCCAGTATACTGTAAGAATGGTTATCATCAAAAAGATAAGAGATAATAAGTATAGGAGAAAAAGGAACTCTTGGGCGCTGTTGGTGGGAATGTAAATTGGTGCAGCCACTGTGGAAAACAATATGGAGGTTCCTCAAAAAATTAAAAATAGAAACTCCCATATGATCCAGTAATCCCACTTCTGGATATTTATCCCAAGGAAATGAAAGCAGGACCTGGAAAAGATATCTGCACTCTCGTGTTCGTTGCGGCATTATTCACAACAGCCAGGATATGGAAAGAACCTAAAGCTCCATCAGTGAATGAACAAATCAAGAAATTGGGGCATGTACATCCAATGAAATATTACTCGGCCATGAGAAAGAAGGAAATCCTGCCATTTGCTACAACATGGAGCAACCCTGAGGGCATTATGCTAGGTGAGATAAGTCAGACAAAGATGAGTACCTTATGAGATCACTTATATGTGGAATCTAAAAAAGCCAAACTCACAGAAAGTGAGACTAGAATGGTGGTTGCCATGGGCTGGGGGGTGGGGGGAATGGGGAGATCCTGGTCAAAGGGCATAAAGTTTCAGTTATAAGATGAATAAGTTCTGATGATGCAATGTACAGCATGGTGATTATACGTAATAATACTGTATTACATGCTTGAAAGTTGCCAAGAGAGTAGATCTTCAATGTTCTCACTACAGAAGAGAAACGGTAATTGTGTGATGCGACAGAGGTGTGAGCTAACCCTATGGCAGTAATCATCTTGCAATATGTAAGTATATCAAATCAACAGGTTGTACACTTTAAATGTACAAGTTATATGTCAATTATATCTCAATAAATCTGGGGAAAATAAATTTAAAAAAAAATGCTCAGTATTAATATCGAGGAAGTCATGATGGCACTTGTCTTGAGGCTCACCTGACTATTTAAAAGCATTTGATGTGAGCTTTGGGGAAATCACGTGAGACAGCGGTGCCAGGCTCCCAGGGGCCCAGAATTCACAGTCCACTGCTTTAAGGGCTTGAACTTAAAGGCACTGGAGCCCCAGGGCCTCAGCAACCACTGGCCTTCAAAGAGCCCTGTAAACATTTACGCGATGCCTGGGTTCTGGGGGCAGCAGAGGTGACAGGCAGAAGCAGGTGATGAAACGGCATTGTTCCTCAATGGGGCTCCTTTTCTCAAACGTAATCTCTCAGCCCTTCTGATGTGCTCTTCACTGTCCCTCCAGCTCTGTGGAGCATGGTAGGAGGGGAGCAAGCTTGTAGTCAAGGGAGCTGACTTGCTTCAGACCCTGGGCTGCTGGGGTTGGCCAGAGCAAAGAGAGCTCCTCGGGCTGCCCCAGTTGCCACTTGCCTCTGACGGCAGACCCATGTCCCTGACACTACCATTAGACACCTGCCTCCAAGCATCAGCTAAAATGCCTCCCTCTAAAGGAACCACTTTTCTGGGTGGCTCAGTCAGTTAAGTGTCTGCATTCGGCTCAGGTTGTGATCCCGGAGTCCTGGGGTCGAGCCCCTCGTTGGGCTCCCTGCTCAGCGGGGAGTCCACTTCTCCCTCTCCCTCTGATGCTCCCCCTTGCTTGTGCTCTTGCTCTTCTCTTTCAAATGAATAAATAAAAAGTCCTTTAAAAAAATAAAATAAAGGAACAACTTTCCCACCACTCCCTAACACCAAAGATGTTTTCCAATAAAGGCTAATCCTTCATTTCACAATTGGAGACAAGGCTTAAAACTGACATCATAATAATTAACAAATAAAGCATCGAGTGTAATAACTACTATGTGCCAGCTATTCTAAGTGTTTTGCATGCGTGATTCACTTACTACTTATAACAAGCCCGTGAGGAAAGTACTATTACTTCCGATCCCACTTTACACATGAGGAAAGGTGAGCTTAGAGTAACTTGCCAGGTTCACACACAAGCGGGATGCCTTTAAACCCAGCAATCCCACTGCTGGGAGTAAATCAGCCCACAGGAATGAAATCTCTCTATATAAATACATTTGCGGTGCTATTAGGTAACATGCGGAAATGTTGGAAGCAATCTAAAGAGAGTAACAAGCAGAGAACAGCTAAGTAAAGGCATTCATTTATTAAGAGACTCAGGCAGGCTGGCTCCATGGACCACTATACCACCCTGCCCCCTTAGAAAGAGACTGATTACCAAAATTTATACTACGGGTAAATGGCTGATAGGCAGAGGCCTTCCCAAAAGCTGGAGGAGAAAGTAATGCCTGACAGATGAGGATGTGGGGGTGGTGATGAGGATCCAGGCTCAGGCAATACATTTTACTCACCTCTCGGTTCTACCTAAACTAGGTCTGGGCTATTCTTTCCCAGAATCAAACTCCAAATTCCCCCTCCTCTTCTTCTTCAAAATAAAAAAAGAGCAGGCACTAATCTAAGTACTCACTGATTCAAAAAAAAAGGGGGGGGAAATAAATGTCATCTGTTTTGTTTCTTAAATTGCACATACGAGTGACATCCTATGGTATTTGTCTTCCTCTGACTTATTTCACTTAGTGTAATACCCTCTAGTTCCATCCACGTCATTGCAAATGGCCAGATTTCATTCTAAGGGAAAATAAAATAAGATGAAAACTGAGAGGGAGGCAAACCATAAGAAACACTAAACTCTAGGGAACAAACTGAGGGTTGCTGGACAGGAGGTCGGTGGGGGGGATGTGGTAACTGGGTGATGGGCATTAAGGAGGACATGTGCTAGAATGAGCACTGGGTGTTGTAATGCAACTGATGAATCACTAAACTCTCCCTATGAAACTAATAAAAAAATAAAATAAATAAAAAATAATAAAATAAAAATTCAAAAATAAAATAAAAAAGGAAATAAATGTGCTTTTATTCTCCCCGTCACCCCCCCCACCGCCCAAAAAAAAAAAAAAAAAAAAAAAAAAAGCCTTATAACCACCAAGCTAACCTAAACCAAAACAAAACTTCTCTGCATTGCTTCAGGCCAGTAAAGGACCGTGTTAACAGCTCTTGGTGTGGGCACTGATCAAAAGCCTCAAGCTGAGTTACCCGAGGGCCCGGCAGATTCCCACAAGTGCAGGCTACCGAGGAGGGCTCCCGAAGTGGGTTTCCTCACATTTAAAAGCCCTTCAGTCATGCCAGGGACCAGGCCAGGGCACAGAGCATAGCTAGGACTGATGTGTGTCATCTTCAGGGGCCACACACACACACACACACACACACAGGCCGCCTCCCTCCCCGCGCTCATGAGTGTGTAGAAACACACTCCACCTTCTACCCACCAAACAAGCTCCTGCAGGAACCTGCGAGCACGACACGTGCTCTTTCCTTCTCCGGTTTATCTCCCTCCTGCCTCCTCCATGACTCCCACCGCTGAGCAGCACATCCTCCCCGGGGTTCTGCTGAGAGGGACCTAGTGACGCAGGTAAGGCCTTCCTAAGCCTCAGTTTCCATTATGGACTTGGGTATTCATTTCCCTCTTTTACTTCTGAAAGGACACTTCCTAATTCCTTCTTTCATTTACTATCCCAGGATACAGACAAAGTTACCTCACAGAGAAATCAAGGGCCATCTTGGATTAAGTAGTGTGGACACTTGGCATTCCTAGTTTCAACACTCACCGTTCCAACGCAAGCAAACTTGAAGATCAGGACATGTGGACACGAGCGATCTCTCTGGGGCAAAACGTTGAATCGGTCTCAGCGCCTGGCTCATGTGGAAGTGAGCTCCTTCATCATAGTAAGTGAGCCTCACTGAGCACCCGGTGAGTACATCTCAGCTCAGCTGTGTGGCTCTCTTCTCAAAACCTAGAATGCATTTTATGGAAGAAGGAAAGATACTGATAGAAATGGGGCTCTTGTGAAGGTCCTGGAATGTGTCTGCAGAATGTCCTGGGTCAGCCTTCTCTCTCACGGTCATAAAGAAATCAGGAAATACATCCTTAGCATGAGTGAGGATAAGGATTTGGTTCCGTGAGCTGTGTTCACAGTACAATCTGCATTGATCAGTCAGTAAATCAGCGCGTCAATGATGCAGAGACAGCACCTCTTCCCCTCCTGCCCGGGGAATCAGGAATTCTGTTCTAAGCAAAGGAGTCAGAAAAGAATTGGGCCCCATCGTTTCCTCTGGGAAGTTGTAGGATTAGCAGAGAAAAGGGAGTGAGAAAGACAAAAGAAAGTGTAAGCTGACAACAAAGGCTCAGTCCGTCTCCGTAAGGGGGAAGGTTTCGGAAATATCTCAAACACAGGTTTGGTGTCAGACATGAGTCAATGTCCCAGCTCGGCCATCAGCGGTTATATAATTGCTCTAAGATTCCATTCCCTTCTCTGAGATGACAATAATAAAAGTGCCTTCCTATTTGGGTTCTTATGAAGATTCAACGAGATCTGTGTTAGCTGTTCATCACAGTGCCTGGCAACTAGTACGTGCTCGAGGAACATTCAACAGTATGTTTATTACTTTACTATGTGTTAGACAAGAATGGAAAGTAGAAATTTCCTGACTGCCTCCACCACCACTTTCTCCTTTAGCTGCTTCTGGTCAAGAGGTTTACTCTCCTGATCTGATAAATGCCTTCTGGGTTCTACTCCGTAAGGCTAGAGTGGCCTCCACTGCCCATCCTCTAAGCCTACAGGAGTAGACAGGACCTACCTTGCAGGTCTTGGATAACTTCACTCTTTGCTGGAAGAGAATCAAAGAGGCCAGGGACGGCCCATCTGGTCAGACTGCCACTAATAAAAGCCAGGACGCTGCAGAGAAAGAGACAACTTTTCAGAAATGTGATAGACCCCCTTCTGTGATGGACAAAACATCTGTTTGTTCCATCTTGCAGATTTGGGGATGCTGGGTCTAAGAGCTGTTTCTTTCTGACAGCACTAGATGGAATACTGTTTCTATGCTCACACAGGGTGTCTTTTCAACTCTAAACGTAAACATTTAGCTCCAAGAGTAGAAGAAATAGCAGGTTGCAGGGGTGAGCAATGACTTGGTGTTTCTTTAAGGATCCCCTGGTTCAGAGCTACTTGTGGGTGAGTTAACTCCTGATCAACACCCAATATTGCATGGGAGGGGCAAAAGCTTTTAAAACTAGATTGGAAGAAAATAGCCATAATACATCTAGTTGACAAGGGAGTTGTAACTACATTATATAAAGAACTCTTATAAACAAAAGGCAAACAATGCAACCTAAAGAAACATGGGTAAAAGATTTCAACAGACGCTTTGCCAATGAAGACAAGCCCACTCTTAATAAGCGCACGAAAAGATGCTTAACATGATTAGTCACCAGTGAAATGCAAATTAAAACCATAGGGGAACAGCACTATTAGGATAGCTAGAAAATGTTTAAATTTGGACAATGCCAAGTGTTAGTGATATGAAGCAACCGGAACTCTCATACTTACTGGTGAGAATGAAACCAGTGCCACTATTTTGGAAAACGTTCTGGAAATTGCTTGAACAGTAAAACAGGCACTGGCCCCACATGACCCCCAAATCCCACACCTCAGTATTCACTCGAGAAAAAGGAAAACATATGTCTATATAAAGATATGTGCAAGAATGCTCAGAGCACCCTTATTTCGAATATTCCAAACTGGAAATAAAACAAATGTCCACCAGCAGGCGAATGGATACACAATTGTGATGTGACCATGTCCCTGCCCTATCCAAGAGTACTCAGCAAGAAAACGAAAGGAACTGATATCCACACCAAGACAGGTGAACCTGGAAAACATCATGCTGAGCAAACCAAGTCAGACACAGAAGACTACACACCGTAGGTTTCCATTTACATGACACTCTAGGAAAGACGAACCTAATGCGTGGAGACAGAAAGCAGGACAGCAGTTACCTGGGGCTGGGGCTGGGGACACTGCCTGGGAAGGGACGGAAGAAAGTCAGTGATCCCCAATCTAGGTCTCTCTTTAGCCGCAGGAACAAGTTACCAGTCTTCCTTAGCAAAACACCTCTTACCAGGTAAGACACAGAAAGAAGCTGCTAATGAGAATTTAGCCTAAGAATGGATTTTCCCTATGATCCAAGGTGGCATGGTCATAGAGAAAACATGTATGATAGTTATTCTGTGCCAGGGCCCCTCCTAGACACTGCAGGGATAAAATCCTCCCGGGAGCGTGGGAGGTACGTACCGGCAGGCACCTCCCGGTGGAGGTAGAAAGCAGATGCCTCGGGTAGCAGGTGTCTCCGCTGGTAAATGGCTGAACCAGGATTTGGATGCAGACAGCACGTCTGCAGGAATCGGCTTCCTTAGCCACATTGCTAATACTGCCTCTTGGAGCGGGTACTATTTTGGCCCCAAAGACTTCAAAAAGGATCTCCTTGAAGCATCACTAAGAATAGCCCCAGATGGCACAGGGGGCACATCCCACCAGGGATAAATAGGTTTTCCTATTTTCTGAGAGGGCATGGGCATCTCGGAACACAGGCCATTTTTTTCTGGAGGCAGCAGACTGGATTCGAACGACATCTGAAAGTCCCTCCCCATCCCTTGCCTCTGCTGGAGGGTATAAGACGATGTATTTGTGTGCTGGGTAAAGTAGACACGCACCGAGGCCAACATACGGAGTCCCAAGGTGGTTAATCCAAGAAGGGGTATAAAAACACACTCGAGGGAAAACAGTGAGAAAGGAAGCGTCCACCAGGTCCCCACGATGAAGAAAACACAGGGAGGTGGCATCTGACAGCTCCTCTCCTTCAGGAGCAGAGGGGACTAAGAGGGAAGAAGAGAAAATAAATTCTCAACGCCCACTTCTACAGGAGCATACAAAGCTTTGCTCAGGCTAATCCCTCGGGGCAGGGATAAGGGGAGGCCAGCCTTGGCGCCAGGCATCAGCAGCACTATATCCAAAAACATCACCTGACAGTGGAAATTTTGCCACTCAAGCCCCGCGTGAGGATGAATCAGCTCCTTCCCAGAGCAAACTGATAAGAGGAGGACCTCCTTGGAGCCTCTGTTTCCTAAATCCTGACTCCCGACTACCTCATCATCCTTAACAGCCTCCTCACCAGCCCGAGCCGGCATCCCTGCTCGGGACACGTTTTTACAATCTCAGAGTACTTTTCAGGTTCCCTCTTGCGCGCATTGCATATCTTTTATTTCCCACTAGAATGAAAATTCTAGGAAGCCAGGGACCGTGCCTAAAGTTCTGTGCATCCGCTTCTGCATCTATTATACATGAGCAATGGAACTATATCTGATGCACAGAAAGGAAGAGGGAGGAAGAGAGGTAAGAGGGGGGAATGTGTGAATAAGTGAACGAAGCTGTATTTTCCTAAAACATGAATGCTAGTAACCAGAAGTGATATTAAGAAGCACACTTCCTAATCTATGGTGATTAACACAACAATAAAAAAACTTAAAGGAAAAAAAAAAAAAAAAGCACACTTCCCCAGCCGGCTAAGGCCTCAGGCTTCAGGACCTTAAAACATCCCTGATGGCTTTATGTGGCTTCTAGAAAGAAGCCCCATTGCTTCAGAACCAAGTGATGACTCCTGTTTCTGCATTGCTAGTTTGCAATCCCAACCCTAGCGAACAGATAACTCTTTGGATTGTCATCAGTGAATAATATCTTCCAGGTGCCGAATGTTGGATAAATACATTTGTCTTACTAGAAAGCTCAGGAGGGTTTTTTTTTTTTTTTTTTCTTAATGGGAAACTATAAAACTCCGAACGGGTCTGCTTCTACTGGGTCCGTCCTCCTCGACCATCCTTATCCTGGGTTGAGTAACAAGGTCCAGATGAACTGTAACGTTAGTTAATTTCTCTCCGGGCCCTGATTTCCTATGAGAAAGGAAGGTGAATGACATTTCAAAAGAGCTTTGTGAGATTTATGTTTTTGTATCTGTGGAGGTCTTTCAAGAGCCCGACATTTTCTCATAACTTGTGGAAGCTCCTTTTGTCTGTCTTTGAACCTATTTATTAGCTGGACAATATTTTAGGCGAATTGAAAAAAGAAAGAGTCTTCAGCTAGATACAGAGAGGGGTTAGGAAAAGTCATAAATCATGTATGGATTGCCAGTGGTAAGAAATGGTCTCACTTGAAGTGTGTGCACACGCATAGTGTGTGATGTGTGTGCATACAGACATACCTCTGTGTACGTGAAGAGAAAGCCATTTATCCTTGCGGTACACTAAAATAACCCTAGTTTTCCTAAATTGTGTTAAAGGGAACACGGATATTCTATTTTTATCAAGTGCAAAAAAAAAAAAAAAAACAACTTTTGAACCTAAAGTGAAGAGAATTCCTACATGAATCATCATCACAACACACCCCGCCAGGCCCCTGGGATGCCCACAGCACGATGCTGGCTCTGCGAAGCATATAAAGAAACATAAGACTCTGGCCCTGCTTTAAAGAGTTTACTGTCCTCATGGAGACCTGCAAGATGTGCATATAAAATCTGACCATATCACTTCCCTACTGAAAACCCTAGAATTATTTCCCGCTGTACTTAGGATAGAAAGTCAAAACATGTAGCACATCCCTGCTGTCTTTTGGTCTCATCTCCTTGCTCTCTGCAGGTTCACCCAGGCACACTGGCTTCCTCAATTCCTCACAGGAACCAAGCTCATTCTGACCCCAGGCCCTTGGCACCCGCCGTTCCCTCTCCCTAGAACCTTCTTCCTCCCAGTGTGCCTCCTTTATTTCTAGTCTGTTGTGTGCTCTGTATATTAATCAGAATTCTCTAGAATAACAATCAATCGGATACATACATACATAAGAAGAGATCGATTATAGGAATTGGCTTATGCATCTACAGGCTGAGAAGTCCCACAATCTGCCATCTGCAAGCTAGAGACCCAGGTGAGCCAGTGGTATTATTCAGTTTTGAGTTCAAAGGACTGATGGTGTAAGCCTGAGAACCACAAGCACCCCAGTCTGAGGGCAGAAGGGCAGGAGAAGACACATTTTTCAGATGAATCAGAGAGAGCACGCATTCACCCTTCCTCTGCCTTTTTGATCTATTCAGGCCCTCAGGGGGTTGGGTGATGCTCACCCACGTTGGGGAGGGCCCTCTGCTTTCCTCAACTCACCAATTCAAATGTTAACTCCTTCCAGAAACACCCTCCCAACACACCCGGAAATAACACTCTACCAGCTTTCTCTTGGCATCCCTTAGCCCAGTTACACAAACGCATAAAATTAACCATCACGGCTTGTTGGATCACTATGCTGAGCGCCTGAAACTAATGTAACATGGTGCATCAACTACACCCCAATAAAACAACTGATTAAAACAAGTAGCCAACACACTCAGAAAGCCTTCCCCGAATTAATTAGGCTCTTTGCTCGTGTATCTTATTGAACCCCTTTAATTTTTTCTTCATAGTTATGTTTGTAGTTTATCTGTATTTAGGGTTATATTTGTTTCCAGATTGATATCTATTTCCAGATTTCCCCACTGGACCATAAGCCCCATGGCAGCTGAGCTCTTTGGCCCTTGCTATCTCAAGCACCAAGCCTGGCATGCAGTGGGTGCGCAATAAATATTTGTTGATTGAATTAAGAACCTAATGAAAATGAAACTTTACTGGAACTTCACCACAAGGTACGGGGCTAGGTACACAATAACTCAGTGAATGGTTCAGTTCATCCACATTTCCTCAACTTGATACACAAGATTTATCTCAGTTTGTCGTTTTTCCTTTTGTATACCCCCGAGACATAGCAGCAAGGGACAGAGACCCCACTGCTCCCCTCCCTGTCTGCTGAGGCTTGGAGCCTTCAGAATATCAAAGACCCTGGCCCAGAGGGTAAGTCTTCCCTCTGGTGGCTAAACACTCCCTCCTAGCGCTGATTCTGCTTTCTGCTTTTTTTTTTTTTTTTTTTTTTTTAACACAGGGACATTATAGTAGGAAGGAAGATGAGGTCCTTCCTAATCATGAGGAGTCTCTAAATCTTCCAGAGGAAAAGCTATTTACAAATGGTAAGTGACAGTTGAACATGGGGCCAGGAAAGAAACTGCAGGAACGCAGTACTTCATCTGCATCAAGCTATCATCCAGATGTCTCTATATATTTCATGAACAGTATTCAGATTCAAAGATTCTATCCCAAATTTGAGGAGGGTAGCATTATTTTTGTCTTTATGTTTAAAGGCAGAGACTTTAAACTCCCACTTTTCAGAAACAGAAATAGAAGTGGCATGCTCGGGGCACCTGGGTGGCTCAGTCGTTGAGTGTCTGCCTTCGGCTCAGGTCATGATCCCAGGGTCCTGGGATCGAGCCCTGCATCGGGCTCCCTGCTAGGCAGGAAGCCTGCTTCTCCCTCTCCCACTCCCCCTGCTTGTGTTCCCTCTCTCGCTGTCTCTCTCTGTCAAATAAATAAATAAAATCTTAAAAAAAAAAAGAAGTGGCATGCTCAAAGTTATGTGGAAATTTCTGAAGAGTATCAAAAAGCAGACCTCTTGGTGGATGGGCTTTAGACACCCAGGAAATCTTCAGGCACTTGGTTGTATTCATGGGGTTCCTTTGGGGAAAAGAACAAGTCATTTTGCTTTAATGCCCTTAGTGGGAAGAGTTAGCACCCCATCAGAACCTACAATGAGGAAATGGGCTTGGATGCCAGTTTGGTAGAAAGAGCAGAGTGGCAGGTGTTGGAGCAGAGCAGGCTCTGACTGCCAGACCATGTGTTTTCTTCCACCAAAGGAAACTGGGGGGGCCTGTGGGATGGGTCTCTTTTATAACCTAGTAGTCTGACCAAGACTCTCCCATGAAATTACATATATTCCTTGCTCTGTACTAAGTCATGAAGATGGCAAAGCTAAAATTCTTGACTGAACCAATCTAGAATTTACTCTAGGTCCTGGGGAAGAAATGCATAAGAACTAATTGCATCAAGAGGGAAATGTCCCAGGAATCACCAGTCTGTGGGCAAGCATGAGGCCATGTAGGAGTACGGGTCCCAGAGTCATTGTGGGGAATGTGATGAAGGGATTATCCTTTTTTTTTTAAGACTGTATTTACTTATTTGAGAGAGAGAGTGAGAGAGCCCAAGAGGGGGTAGAGTCAGAGGGAGAAACAGACTCCCTGCTGAGCAGGGAGCCTGATGTGGGACTCGATCCCAGGACCCCGGGATCATTACCTGAGCCAAAGGCAGTCGCTTAACCAACTGAGCCACCCAGGCACCCGACGAAGGGATTATTCAAAAGATGTGGGGCAAAGAGCCCTCAGACAACGGGATACCTGCGTGCAAAAGAATGAAGGGCCCCGTCCTCACACCATACACAAAAGTTAACTCACAACAGAGTACAGACCTAAATGTACAGCTCAATGTAAGAGCTTAAACCATGAAGCTCCTGAGAAAACACAGGAGGAAAGTTATGTGACCTGACATCAGGCAAAGCCTTCTTAGGTACAACACCAAAAGCACAAGCAACAAAGGGAAAAAGAAAGAAATTGGACTTCATCAAAATTTAAAACTTTTGGCTGCACTCAATACCGTCAAGAAAGTAAAAAGACAGTTCACAGAATGGGAGAAGATATTTGCAAATTATGTCTGATAAAAGACTGGTATCCAAAATATATAAAGAACTCACACAGCTCAACAATAAAAACAGGCAAATAACACAATTTTAAAATAGACAAAGGATCTGAAAAGACTTTTCTCCAAAAAAGATATACAAATGGCCAAATAAGCACATGAAAAGATGTTCAATATTGATAACCATTTAAATAAATGGAAATCAAAGTTACAAGGAGGCACAACTTCACATCCACTCAGGCGGCTATAATTTTTTAAATAACAACGGAAAGCAAGTAGAGATTTCTGGAGCCAAGATTCCAGAAGGAAGAGCGGCATGGAGGAGGGCCTGACATTCAGCTCTACTTTTCTCCTCCAGCATTTTCCAATACATAACTAGGGACCAAGAAGCTAGAAGCTAAACAGAGTTTTTAAATCTAGGGAGACAAAATCGGGGTTTAGGAGGAAAGGCCCTGTGAAACACCTCAGGCTTTGTTAGGACCCCTAAAATCCTCCACTCTAGGATTTAGGACAATGGAAATAAGCCAACTCTCATAAATACAGAAGTGGAGCCTCGAATGACCTCAAATCTAGATTGGATAAAGTAGTCTGCCCCTAGTCCACCAGAATCAGATGATATGATTTTAAAAGTTGAAAAAAAAGATGAAACAACAGATCAACTATTAGAATCAATAATTGAATTTAACAAGGTACAAAATATTTATAACTACCATTTATAATAGCATAAAAAATCAAATGTCTGGGAATAAATCCATCAAAGGATAGGCAAGACCTCCATTCAGAAAACTACAAAATATTATTCAGTATAATTAGAGAAAACTTAAAAAAACAGGGGGATACCTCCTGAGTCGGAAAGATATTAGTTCTCCCCAACTTATATATAGATTCAAATTATTCCCAGTCAAAACCCCAACAGGCTTTTTTCCCCCTGAAGAAATTGACAATCTAAATCTAAAATTTATATGGAAATAAAATGACCAAGAAACGTCACTAAAATCTTAAAGAACAAAACTAAAGGACTTACATGGTAAGGTATCAAGACTGATTACAAAGCTACAGTAATTAAGACAATCTTATTGGCAAAGGGATAGACAGATCAACCAATGGACCTAAAAATAGTCCAGAAACAAACTTTTTAGGTAGTCATTTGATTTATGATGGAATTGCAAGGCAGGGGAGGAAGGATGGTCTTTTCAGTAAGTGGTGTTGGGTCAACTGGAAATCTCTATGGGGAAAAAAATGAATCTTGACCCCTACCTCACCCTATACACAAAAATCAATTCCAGATGGATTGCAAATCTAAATATTAAATGTAAAACAACCAAGCTCCTAGATGAAAACACAGGATACCTTTATAACCCTGGCCTTCATTAAAATTAAGAACTTCTGTTATAACTACATCAAATAATAGGCTTAGACTCATAACATATAAAAACTTCTCCAAATCAACTTAAAAAGACAGATAATCCTATTTTTAATTTTAAAAATGTGAGTGGACACTACATAAAAGAGAATACCCAAATGGTTAATAAACATTTGAAAAAAAATGCTCAACATCATTAGTTGTCAGGGAAATGCACATAATATTACAATGAGATAATCACTGAACACTCACCAGAATGGCTAAAATTAAAAAGACTGACAGTACCAACTGTTGGCAAGAATATGGAACATCTGCAACTTTCACGCAGTGCTGGTGGAAATAGAAATTGCTACAACTCTTTTGAGTAACTGTTTGGCAGCATCTGCTTAAGCTGAACATATGTATACTCTGCCTGAGCAACTCCACTCCTACCAATAGACATAATAGATATATGTATATATGTTCACCAAAAGACACAGATGGGTAAGAATGTTCACGGAAGCACTATGAGTAGGAGCCGAAACCCAGAAATAGTTCAAATGCCCATTATCGGTAGAATGGATAATTGTGGTGTATTCACACAATAGTATGCAATGCAAAGTGAAAATGAACAACAACCACATGCAACAATGTGGATCAATGTCACAGGTGGAAGCTGAGTGAAAGCGGCCAGTCACAAAAGAGAGCGCATTGTAGGATCCCATTTTTTTAAAGATCTATCTATTTATTTATTTAATTGGGGGGGAGGGGCGGAGGGAGAAGGAGAGAAAGAATCCCAAGCAGGCTCCCCACTGAGTGTGGAGCGCGTCCGGGGGCTAAGTCCAATGACCCCGGAGATCATGACCTGAGCCGAAACCAGGAGTTGGTCACTCAGCTGACTGAGCCACCCAGGTGCACCTGTATGATTCCATTTTTATAAAGTTCAAAAAAAGGCAACATGAATCTAGTGTCAGGAATCAGACTTGGGGTTACCTTTGTTGGGGGAGAAGATGAGTGGCAGAAAGAACAAGAGGTGGCTCTGGGATACTGGTAATATTTTAAATCTTGATCCAGGTGCTGACTGCATGCATGTGAGGTCATCTTGTGAAAATTCACCTTGCTATGTAATGATTTGTGCTCTTTTCCATACCTATGTGATACTCAAAATTTATTTTTAAACTGTTGCTGAGGGGGTCTGACTGGCTCAGTCAGTAGAGCATGTGATTCTTGATATCCGGTTCATGAGCTCAAGCCTCAGGTCAGGCATACAACTCACTTAAAATAAATTGTTGTCACTAAGCTGATTTTTACTAGTTTTGTGCATATTTACTTTGTATCAGAACTACAAGGATTTGAGGATGATATCTGGTCATGTTGGTACATAATTATATTACAATAAAAATAATTTAAGAAAATATTAGGCGAGTACTCATGTATTAGAATCATTTTTAACGTACTGAATTTTAGATATTGCTAAATGATGCCAGGTAAAAAAAAAAATCAGGAAATCAAACCTCTTAAACTTCTTCCCAATCCCCTTCCCCAACCTTGCTTGTTGTTGTTGTTTTGTTCTCATTAGTTTTACTTTACTTTGTCATCTTGGAACATCCTGTTCAATCATCACAACCTCATGGTTATTTTATTCTTAGTTCTGGTTTGTATTGGTCACTTACCACAATCTCTTTATTTTACGGCACCTTTTTCATTACTGCATTCGTCAAACGATGCGACCACCATTCAGTATCTGAAATAAAAAGACAAACCTGGAGTTAACGGCTTCCTTAGCGTCTCTCCATCAGAGGAAACTACTAACATCAGCGGCAGCTTAGGGGAAGAGAGAACTAACATGACGTCATCTGATGAGGCTGTTGTTGATTGGTTGGCAGTCAGAGGCGTGTTTAATGCAGTGAGTCCCTTCCTGATTGGCTGACGTTCAGAGCGAGGAGGCTGGCCCTGATTGGTTGGCTTGCAAAAGTATGTTCTCTGAATTCCAGTGCTGTTGATTTGTTGGCAGGGGCTTTTTTTGTTGTTGTTTGTTTTATTATTATTATTTTATTATATTCAGTGTTGGCAGGGTTTTAAACCAGGGATGCAGGTGTACCTTGCTCTCCAAAAGTTCACCTTCCACCACTTTGCTTTCGTGGAAGACCTTCATTAATATGATCAGAGCTTTCTTTATATTAGTGAAAATCCTCAAATTTCTTACGTTGAGGAAAACAGGTCCTAATAGAGGTAAGTAAAGTTACTTTCTGAAAGCAGAGCAAACCTGTATGTCTCCAGGCTCTTTAAAGTGTAGTGGCACCATTTTCTCGCCATTTTGTCAACCCATTTTTGAGTATTTTTCTTTTGGGTACTTACGGGTATTTTTTTCCTTTTAGACTGTATTGTTCATCTGTCTTTGCATGCTCTGTCTCTTTTATTCCTTTTCTTTTCTGTAATATTTTGTACATTTGCTGTGTCATTTCATCTTTTTCATGTTTAACTTGGGCAATTCATCCAGACATTCCATAGCAAACAAACCTGCATCCCGTGAAACAAACATGTATTTTGTTTGGTCCACCCAGCATTTTCTGAAAAATGCAGATTTGTTACCAACATTTAAAAATTGGGAGGTTCCACATGAAATTGCACTTACATATTCTCTTGAAAACCATCAGAAAACATGACAACATTCTCTGATAGCAACAATCAGCTAAAGACTTTTTGCACTGGCAGTTCTTAAACTTCAGTGAGTATCGGGACCATCTGGGGTCGGGGACGTTAAAATCATTTTTCCTAGGCTCCACCTCCACAGTGTCTTTAACAAATATGCGTTTCTAATGAGTTCCCAGGTGATACTGCTGCTGATCTGAGGACCACATTTTAAGAACCATTGCTTGAGATGACGCTTTTGCCTTCTAGTTACTACACCACTCCCTGTTGTCTCATACCTAACCCGCATTCACTTACTTACAGCACCTGCCTGGTCCTTGTAGGTAGTTATGGTGATAAAACCTGTGATCTATTTGATCTGAATTTTCCTTGACCACCTGAGACCTGGTTGTCCACAGTCCAAACTTCTATTGGAAGGCTGCACAGTGCAGTGTGACCCACTTTTCCCAGGCTACAGGCATAGAGGCTCTGCTGGGACAGTGCAGATCCTTGCAGAAGGTCCTGGGCTCCCTGGTCAACACAAGGTTTTATACATGTGCTGTACAGGGAGAGGAATCGCATGGCCATGAGAGGATTTTCTCAGGGACATTCACCCAATTCTGATGCATCACCGGGAAACAGCCAGCCAGATTTGTTGTTTTTCTTTCTTGCCTCTGCTCAGGTCTCAAGAACTCACAACACACACAACTTTTCCTTTACCCTGCCTATTTACTCTCTAGGAGTCGCCCCCCCCCCCATAATGGTAGATAATAGTGAGAATTCTCAAGATTTTGTCACCAACTTTCTTTCTTTGAAACATCTTCTGGTGGGTAAGTTGGAGTAGGTAGGTACTTCTCAGTTCCACAGGAGACCCTTCTGTTTATTTTCTTGGCCACCACGTTTTAAAAATTCTAGCAAGAATTTGTACCTCTTTGTTTTTTTCCTGGCTTCGACCCTTTGTTTTTGTTCCTTTTGTGAGGTCTTCAGGAAGGAAGGGTCTGTGGTCCAGTTTCCCTAAACCATCATCATGGTGAAGTCTAGCTCTGGGTAACTGTATGGTTCTGTCCTAAATGATCAAACCTCTTTCTAAATGTGTGGCCCACCCCCAGAGATCCCATTGGAACCAGTCTGGGCTGAGGCGTGGGTATCAGGAGCTTTAAAAGCTCCCCAGGTTATTCTAATGTGCAGTGAAAGTCAAGAAGCAGCGCTGTAGCTCAGTGCTTTTCAAATGTTAATGTGCATCCTGACACCCCTTCCCCCCAAGGTCTAGTTAAACTTTAGATTCTGGCTCTGCAGGTCCAGGGCGTTCACGCTAGAGTCTGCATTACTAACTCGCTCCCAGTGTGGCTTCTGCAATTGCTCTGGATCCTAGACCACACCTTGTAGCAAGGTTCCAGAATTATCTTGCTAACACTCTTGCCTGGGTACTCTCGATCTCTCACGTCCACAGACCGGCCCAGTGGCCTCGTGCCATCCCCTGAGTGGGGCAGACGCCCTGCCTGAAGCGGGACACGGGCATGGATGTGGACTGTACTTTCCTCGAAGGTGCTCCACACTTGTGTGGCAGTGAGTCCCAATTACAGACCCTGGAAATTCACAAATTCTTAGGGTTTGAAGGACATGTAAGAGGTAAAAGCATCTCCTCAAATCCTACTTCAGAACAGACTTGCACTGTTTTTTACTGGGTGCCTGGTATTTGGCCTCACTTCTCCCAAGCATAAATAGGGCCACACGAATAGAAACGGCATAACCCGTGTAGCGCCCCGCCCCATTACACAGTGAGAGGCACGGGAATACCGCAGAGCCAGAGAGAAACGGTGAACAATGTTGTCACATCTCCAAAGCTGATGAAGCCCAGGCACCTAGATCTGTACTTTGTCTACTAAGTGTGAAAGACAAGAGGATGCTGTAAAAATAATAATGATAAATTTAAAAAAAAAAAAAAAAAAAAAACCCAGAGGCTCTTGGGAACATGGTAAATCAGAGTTGATGCAAAACCCGGGACCAGTGGCAAACCGGTGTGTTAGCGTCATACTTCCACAAGATGGCGCGTTGGCTCGAGGAACAAAGTGTCAGTAACCTCAAGGTGGGGATCTGGTTTCAGCCCCTACTTCAGGGAACAATCCTTAGACAGGTGGAAGGAACATGATAGGAGTGAAAACTCAGGGCTCCTAGAAGCTGCTTTTCATCAGGCCAGGAGCCTTTGACATTTGGAACAATCTAGCAATGTCTAAGAGTCATCCAGCTGTTGGGGGCTGACCAGGTCATTCTTGGCATGAGACAAGGATCCCTGGAGGAATTGTGTGCCCAGTGGATTAATGAAAATGTAATCTTTTTCTACAAACACTAGAATCCTTCTATGAAGTGAAAAAACCCTATTTTTTTAACTTTTTTCCCCAAATTATTGGGTACTGGGGGCTTATGTGAACGGAAATGTATTTAGTACTTTAAGTGCATTTTTCATTTAATGTTGATTTCACCCCTGCGGCCTTATGATTATCCCATTCTACAGGTGGAGAGTCCAAGGGCCAAAGCAATTAAAGCACCTGCCCAAATTATGAAGCCAGGACTCGAACCCAGTTTGATCTGTCCCAAATCCTGTGAACTTAACCACTGTGCTGTATTACCTCCAGTCAATATTCATTCACAAATGCACATTGTTCCGACACTGGTCTTTCTTAGTCTGGTTTTCTGTGACTTGCAGCAAAAACATCTTACAGGATACAGTGTGACAAGGGAAGAATGGGTATTCTCAGTGTCCATAACAGGAGCACCTAACGCATTCTTAAGCAGCAAAAATTTCTGGGAACATCTTTATCTTTTTCCCTCCTTCCTATTACTTCTTTACTTCTTTAGTACTATTTGACTGAAGTGCTTCCTTCCCAGGGCACTTTCTCCGTACCAGCTTCCCCACAAATTTATTCTTTCTCAATAAGCTGTGGAATGGAAAGCAAGCTGCTTGTACTAATTCTCACTAAAGTGTATACGATTGATAGTCACTGCATTATATTATCCAAATAAGACCTGCTTGGCTTTAGACCTAAAAGAATAATTCAATGATGATATTTCTATCTACATGCTTGTTCATATCTCAATACTTTCCTTATTTGAGGAGACAGACCCTGAAGAGAAGACAAAAGGCAGGAAGAAAAGATAATACCAGCAGTTAAGATGAGTCAACTAGTAATTATGAAATTTCACACACACTTGGTGCTGAACGTAAAATGATAACTTGAGCTAAGAAGAAAGCTCTCTCCTAGGCTCATTCCATGGTTTGAACAATATCCTGGTCCTCTTGTACTAATTTTTATTTTTCTCAACTGGAAAAAGGTTGAGTAACTAAGGAGCAAAGAAACCTGAGCAGATCTTCAGCCCTTTTACAAATGGTATAAACTAGTCCAGAATGACAAATTGCCCTGGTTTTCTTCATATTAAAAAAAAAAAATCTAGTTAATAAATGTGAAAAAACATGATAGAAACTAGGGGCGCCTGGGTGGTTCAGTTGGGTTGAGCGTCTGACTCTTGATTTCGGCTCAGGTCATGATCTCAGGGTCATGAGGTTGAGCCTGTACTGTGTTCTGCGCTGGGTGTGGAGCCCGCTTAAGATTCTCTCTTTCTTTCTGCCTCTCCCTCTGCCCCCTCCTTCCTCAAATAAATAAAGAAATCTTTTTTAAAATGATAGAACTAGAACTCTCCATTTGCCCTCCTAATGAAATAACTGATTCTAGCACCCCCCAGTGGGCAGGTGAAATCATTACATGAAAGGTAGAAGGGGAAATTTGCGATGGAGGGGTCTGGCTGACATAGCTTGACCCCACTGTTGCTGCTCAGTGTGAAAATAGACCCACTAGGTGCCTTCCAAATCGATGCAGTAGGGGGTGCCAATATGTCCTATGAACTCTCACCCAAAAAATAACTGAAATCATCAAATGAGTTTCTAGAGCTAGCTTCCATTCTCAGGAAATACAAGGGGATACAGGAACAAATTAAATGATACCACAAGGAAGCAATACGCAAATTCAGAACGGATGGACTCTGGGCCATGGGGCTCACTTCCTCACAAAGGCAGAGAGCATCCTGCTCTGCAATCAAGCACTTTAGAAACGTTAAGAACCTGGTTCAGTCGGTTGAGCCTTCAGCTCAGGTCATGATCCCAGGGTCCTAGGATGGAGCCCCCACTTCACGCTCCTTGCTCAGTGCGGAGCCTGCTTCTCCCTTTGCCTGCTGCTCCCCCCTGCTTGTGCTCTCTCTCTCTCTCTGTCTCTCTAATAAATAAATAAATAAATAATCTTTAAAAGAAGAACCAAATACAAGCGTGTGGACCATGAATGAAACCAACCAGTGGTAAAGAGAGACTTGAGACAACTGGTGAATTTTTACAAGGACGAGGTATCTGATGATACCAAGGAACTACAGTTAATCTTGTCTCATATGGTAATGGCATTCTAGTTATGTATGAATACATCCATTCTTGGGAGATGTTTACTGAACTCATAAGGGTGAATTGATATTATTTGCCTTAAACTCTGAATAAAAAGGAAAAAATGAATGTAGCATAATCTTTATGACTGCTTAATCTAGGCAATGTGTATTTTGGGGTTCACTGTTCTCTGTGTACATTTTTTGCTTCATAATATGAAGGTTTTTAATAATCAAAAAATAAAAAGGCAGCCTACCTTAGATAGTGTGATATTCTCTGGGACCAAAAGAAAATTCAGTAGGTCCATGAGATCTTTTTCGGCTTTGATGGGACACACCCACAACCGGCACGCGACCTCCATCAGTGTTAAGCCAAGACCCAAACGTCCCCTCTACAAACTGCACTGATTTCTGTTATCCATCTCAGAAGGACAGAAGGGCGCCACGAGCCTGGTTAGGAATGGATTCCGTGCCTCAAGCACTTCCGATGGGGTGCACTACAAACAACTTAGAGTTCACCTAGGAGCTTCACCTCTGAATCCTGGTGGTTGGGCTGCAGTGGGTTCCACCAGCTTTGAGCCTGGGTCGGGTACCTGTTCAAACCCAAGTGTTGTCCCCAAACTCCTAGAAAGATAGGCTCACTGATGCACAGGACTCTAAAACATGAAAGATGCTCGCCCTCATTCATAATAACAGAATGAAATTAAAACGTAGTCAGATTCTCAGGTTGTAGAAAATCAGAACTGAAAACACACTTGCTGAAGATGTAGGGAAATGGATCCTTTACTAGTGGGAGTATAAACTGGACAGAACCTAGTGGGAAGATAATTTGGCAGCATTTGGTACAATTACAAACACATATGCCCCTTTTGCCCAGGAATTCTGTTTTGTATGAATTGATCCGGCTTACACTTGCTCCCACCTCAAGCAACACGTGTTCTGTTACTCGTTGCCACATTGCTTGTTGTAATAGTAGGTGATTTGAAAACTTAAATACCTACCAGAAGGGGAGTGTTAAATTATGGAACAGCCACACAGTGGAATATATATAGCTTTTTTTAAATGAAATCACGTCTATAAATATATCAAACTACCCCCAGACATATTAAAGTGAGGGGGAAAAAAGCAAGATAGATAAGGCAATTCTGTTATGTAGTATGCAATCATTTGTGTATAGAATGAAAAAAGCACACCTCTGCTTGTGTATACAAAGAAACTTCTGGAAGAATGAGTAACACATGAATGGTACTGGCTGCCTTCAGGTTGCTGGGAGGAGGGAGGATTTTCTCTTGAGTCTTGAACTCTGTAAATGTATAAATATATGACCTGTTCAAAAAGTTAGAGATACAATTCATTTCCTAACAACAAAAAGCAAAAGAAAGTCAGTTGACTTTCACACCAGACTTAAGGGAAACAGTAGGGACTTGGATTCAGGGCGAGGCTGGGGCAGAAAGCTGGAAAATGTGCTGGAATGTGAGCACCAGGCAGCAAAAATCACCAAAACACAGTTCAAGCTCCCTGTCGTGGCAAAATAGAATCCATTTTAAATCAAATTAAAGCCAAGTCCCTGTCGAGAGTGCCCGGCTGGCTCGGCCTGTGGAGCGTGCAACTCTTAATCTCGGGGGTCATGAGCTCAAGCCCCACGTTGGGTGTACAGATTACTTAAAAAAATAAAAATAAAGCCAAGTCCTGGAGGCTGGTCCAATGATTCCAGTTGCATCTTCCACGGAGGCTGAAGTCTTCAGATAGGGTGGTCTCTGAAATCCTGAGGAGGGGGCTCTGGAGGTGGGCGGGCCCGTCAAAGCCCCAAAGCCCCCTGAAGCCAGTGCCAGCACTAGCAAAGCCCCCCAAGGGCCAGGCTCTGGGATGCAGCTCTCAGGGAAGGAAGTCTCGTCCCCACCAGTCAGCTCTGTCACCCAAGGAAGCAACTCAGGGACTCTGGTGTTGTGCTGGGTAGATGTTCATGTAAAGAATGAATTGCTGAAATCCTATGCAGTAGGGTCCAACCTGTCAATTCAAATACAGACAGTGCCCGTTTTTTTTTTTTTTTTAATCTATAAAAAAATAGTAACTGGGGAAAAAATATAGTATCCATCTGGTGGGGCTGTTGTGAATCCATGCACATAAAAGAGGTAAAGTAAAGGTTACCTATCATGATCAGGAAGAAAAAGATAGGACTTGGAAATACTTAAGAGCCCAGAATATCTGGGCGCCTCAGTCAGTTAAGCGGCTGCCTTCGGCTCAGGTCATGATCCTGGGGTCCTGGGATCGAGTCCCACATTGGGCTCCCTGCTCCGCACAGAACCTGCTTCTCCCTTTCCCTCTGCTGTTCCCCCTGCTTGTGCTCTCTCACGCTCTCTGTCAAATAAATAAATAAAATCTTTAATAATAATAATAAAAAAAAAAAGGCCAGAGTATCTTTAGCATCCATTCTGCCGAGGTGCTACCAGTCATCACACGTGAGCCAGCAGACCTATGACCCACACCCTGGGACCCACTCTGAAGGGGGACAGGGTGTCAGATCTTGGAGCTAAAGGGGCGCCGTGGCTCATCTCGTGTCCCCCTTTAGTGCTCACTATGTGCATTCCTCTGCACCCTTCCCCGCCACACAGACAGCCATAAACTTCCAGCCCCGCTTCACTTAAGTGAGACCCCCAGGACCAGATCCAGCTGGTGAAATGCGAGCAGAGGCGGGCCAGGAAAGCCCCGCTTCAGCTATCTCTTCTCCCGCCACAAAAGCCACGTGTTGAGGTGGCAGGGCCACAGCAGAGAAAGAAACTGAATCCGAGTGTCACTACCCGTAAGAGCTGCCTCACCCCACCGCACGCTTTGCAGGGGCTTCAACTTTTCTGGGTCCAGCCACGGAAATTCTGGAGTTTGCTGCTGCCGTGTCACCTAGACCCAACCTGACTCAGCTGGCCCCCCAGCCCCCTCGCGGCTCTGAAGGTAGCAGCAGGGGCCCCGGGGCGCATTTTCAGTAAGGTTACAGGAAGCTTACAAAATGTGTTTGCTTTTAGAAGGGATTTTGATCAATGAGGTGTGGTGACACCGGTTGGCTGGTTAGCTCTCAGGCTGACCAGAATTCACAGGCTGTTAGCGGTATATGTCATTTGCTCAGGGAAACGAGATCTTTCAAAACATTGGATTTGCAGTGGCATGGGGTTGATAAAACAGAACTTTTGGTACCAAAGAAAAAGAGTGTTGGGAAGCATGGATGACTTCCCTGTCATTCCATCTTATTTATTTAGGTAACCTCTACACCCAAAGTGGGGGCCTCGAACTCATGACCCGTGATCAAGACTCTTGCCTCTTCCGACTGAGTCAGCTGGGTGCCCCACTTCCCTCTATTTTAGAGATGAAAACTGAGACCCAGAGGAAGGGCGTCAGGGATTTGTGCCACATCACACCTCAGCCCTTCTGAGGAGCAGGTTAGCAGGTCAAAAGTGGGGGGGTGGGCAGAGGGACAGAGCCCCCACACCCCAGATGAACCGGGTCAGGGCCAACAGTCACTCAGGGCTGCAGGACCAAAGAAAACGCCTCCCCACCTAGGGCAGGATGTACGGTCCTAATGCTCTACATGGGTTGGTCCCGAATGCAGCTTACAGGAACCAGGCAGAAGTGAGACCAAGAGGGTGGGGGCAACCAGTTGGCTTCCCTGTGATATTGCCAGGTTTCCCAGTTTTGCCAGGAAAGCCCCAAAACCTGGCGTTTATGTGAGATCTGCCAGTTTTTCAATGTTGGCCAGTCGGCTGAAATGAAAGTAAAACTCAGTACGGTTCAAACAAAATACATTTGAGGGCTGGTGAGGCCTTCAGTCCAGCGAGTCAAGACCCAGCTGTCCTGTTTCCTTGACTGTAGAGACAGGACCACAGCCACGGCCACAGGCAGGCCACAGAAGCACTGTTCTCCAGGTAGGGCCACCAGACTTAGCAAATAGAAACAGAGGACACTCAGTTCAGCTGGACTCTAGACAAACAATGAATAATTTTTCAGTATAAGTATGTTTAGGCAATACTTATATTGCAGATATAAATATGTCCCAGGAAATTCTTACATAATATTGCCTGGGACATACTTATGCTAAAAAAATTATTCACTGTTTATGTGAAATTCCATTTTAACTGGTGTATTGTATCTGGTGCCTGACCAAGGCAGCTCATCAGTGAGCTCTTCTTCCTTTGGCCTCAGTTGTCCAAGAAATCTGAAAATAAAGTAGACTTAATCCCAGCCGCACTGAGGTACTCCCACGAGAAAGTGGGGCCCGGGACCCCTGGATCTGGCTGTCTGGTCAGGCATCCTTCAGCAAGCTGATTTCTGTCCGGGTGGCAGGCCTTCAGGTCCCAGTGGGCACGTCACTCTTCCCCTTTGATCCACTGGGAGACAGGCCCCCTACTGCTCCATGGGTGACATTCCTGTCTCTGCCATGAGGACGGAAGCAGGATGCTTAGAATTCCAGCACACGGGTTTGCTCAGCTCTACTGCTCTGTGAACCTTCGTTCATGCACCTCAGTCCTGGCAGGGGCCAGTGGTGATGGGGAATTCTGCTGGGGTTGCTCTAGTCTCCTCCTCCTGTGCCCCCCACCCCTGAGAGGGAGACCAGAAACCACAATTCCTCCCTCCTTACCGTGAACTTCACTGTCTGACACTGTCCACTGTCAGGAAGGAAAAGTTCTTCCTCTACCCTCTTATGTTCAGTAGCTGAGGGTCTGCAATTAAACTAACAAAGACAGATTAAGAGGAGGAAAAGGCACATGATTTTTATTAATATTTACATGCATGTCACAAATATTTACATGCATGTCAGTTCCCAGAAAGAAGTGAAACTCAAAGAAGTGGCTCTAGGCTTGGGGGCTTCATATGCTTTCTTATAAAAGGAAAGAGGTTTTGAGGTCAAAGGGGATAAATTGCAGGGAAGTGACTAGGACATAATGGAAGACAAGGGTATGTTTCTGCAAGCTCATTTTGGTGTTGATTCCCTGTTTTCAGTGATGAGAGTTGCTCTTCTATCCCTGATACAGGGCAAGCAACTTCCTTCAAGGGAAATTTATGCCCTGCTTTTAGGCAGATCGGGGGGGGCTGGGGCAAAGAAATCTTCCTGCATCTGTTGATTTCTCAATTGCGTTCAGCTCAAAATAATCCTTATGCCAATGTGGCACATTTGGGGTGACATAATCTGATCCCCTTCACCACTTAGCTCCTAGGTAGAGCTGTTTTCGATTGCTGTTGGTCAAGAAACCAAGCAGAAGTTCCAGATGCTACCACCACCAACTCTTGCACAGATCAGGGGCCTTCCATAGTTGAGCAGAGTCTTAATTGCACACCTAAACAGGCGGGAGCCCTGTTCTGCCCCAAGGGTCTCCATCTTCATCGCCTCCTTCCCCCCTCTTCTTCCTCCTGCCTCACAAGGACAGAGGGAAATGCTGATGCATCCATTTTACTCCAACTCACCTCTAGGGGGCAGCAGAGGGGGGGAAGACCATTCATTAATAGGCAGCTGGTCTTGGTCTGTTCCGCCAGCTGGCTCCGCTGATGGACGGGGAGGGTCCCGATTACTCCAGTGCCCCAGACTGCAGCCGCAGCTGCACTTCCCACCTCTGATGGAGGCATCTTCGGAGAAAACCAGGGGGCTTAGCAAAGAAAGGAAGAGGAGCTCTAAAACACCCTGCAAATCCCAGGGGCGCCTGGCTGGCTGAATCTGTAGAGCATGCAACGCTTGATATCCGGATTGTGAGTTCAAGCCCCACGTTGGGAGTAGAGCCTACTTAAACAAAAAAAAAATTTTTTTTTAAATAAAAACCCTGTGGGGCATCTGGGGGAGGTGCTCAGGCGGTCAAGCATCTGCCTTCCACTCAGGTCATGATCTAAGGGTCCTGGGTTCCAGTCGCACATCCAGCTTCCTGCTCAGCAGGGAGCCTGCTTCCCCTCTCCCTCTGCCCCTCCCCCGCTGCTCATGCACATGCGCAAGGGCGCGGCGCGCGCTCTCAAATAAAATCTTTAAAAATAAATAAATAAATAAATAAATAATAAATAAATAAATAAATAAATAATAACCCTGTGAACTCTAAGCCCATAGAATGAATCCAAAGAGGTAAGCCCCACATCCACCACTTCCAGAAAGTTGTCCTTGGACAAACTTACTTCCTTGCTTCCCCATCTATCAAAGGGAGCGAGTGATACTGCTGACCTCAGATGGTTGTTGAGATGAAATGAGTTAATAGATGTTCATCATTACGTAGAAAAGTGGCTAGAACAGATGCTGTTCTAAATGTTCTAAAGGATTGCTCCTGAGTCCCACTTAACTCCCCAACTACTTCTGGAAAGTGCTGGATTCTGGGTAGCATTTTCTGTTTTTGGGTTTTGGTTTTTTTTTGAGAGAGAGCGCGAGCCCGTGAGTGTGGGGGCGAGGCAGAGAGAGACAGGGAGAGAGAAAGAATCTCAAGGAGGCTCCACACCCAGCATGGAGCCCGATGTGGGGCTCGATCTCAACCCTAAGATCATGACCTGAGCTAAAATCAAGAGTCGGATGCTTAACGGGCGAAGCCACACAAGAGTCCCTGTTTTTAATAAATTAATTGGCATTTGGATTGGATCTAGACATATTTTAAACAATTAATAACATCCAACAGGTGCTTTGTATTGCTAATTTGAATAAATCATGTTGGATCAACAAAATTTTCTCTAATGGGTATAAACACAGATTTTTGGAACATGTTTCTGACATACATACAGGGTACTCTGGTAAACTGAATATTCCATTTAATACGAGTTAAATACGCATCATGTCCAATTGCCAGTTTTTAAAACTTTACATATACTATCTTTAAGACTAAACCACAAGGCGTATGTTTCTTGACGAATCGGGATCTGCAGTGATCCTTGAATATGACTGTATTGGAGACAGGCAGAGGGCTGGTTCCAGAGCGCTCCCGAAGACAGGAAGCTGCATCTTTCAGGGCTTGCTGCAGGCATTTTCATTCATTCATCAGCTTTGTTTCCCATACACTGTTGCCCACCTCAGGCAGCCCCAAATAACATCTGTCTGCCCGGCTGCTAGTGGCCTGAGCTTATTTCAGAGCCGGGACAACCCTTGAGACGTCCTGGGTCAGAATGGAGGCTGAGATACATGCCAGCAGTAGGTGCTCAGTAAAGGCTGGTTCTCCTCCCTCTCTAACATCTCCCTTTCTTTCTTTTCCTTTCTTTTTTTTGGGGGGGGAGGTATTTTTTTTTATTTTAGGGGAGGGGAGAGAAGCACTGTGGGGGAGGGGCAGAGGGGAGAGAGAGAATCTCAAGCACATTTCCCAACTGAGCGTGGAGTCTGACATGGGGCTCGATCCAGGGACCCTGAGATCATGACCTGAGCCGAAATCAAGAGTCTAATGCTTAACCAACTGAGGCACCCAGGTGTCCCCTGACATCTCCCCTTTCTAATCTCAAATGCACCGTGTGAGATTTTTGTACACTTTAATTAAAGTGACCAAACTATCTCCTATTTCCTCCAAGGGGATAGGCTGAGGGAGATGCGGTGGCAAAGATTTATCAATAGCGTCCACAGCTAATTCCTTGAAAGTTCAGGCTGTTCACTTGCAACTCATTCACTCTTTTCCCTTTTCCCTACCTTCCCCAGGTGCCGGCTACACTTGACTCTACCTTCCGGCAAAGTAGAAAAGGCACCTCCCAAAACAGTGCCCTTACTGCTCTGGCAAATCAGAAAAGAGCACTCACTCCAGATCTGAGCCCCCACCCCCCTTGCCCTCTTGGCCAGGCTCTCCGGTGCAACACACAACATGCACCAACCACCCAGGGCAGCCAAGGTCACCTGGCGCTCCCCTGAAGGCAGAAGCCAACGAGGAAGGCTGGGGCCGGCTTGGGGAGCCAGGAGTCTGCGGATGAGACAGAGCCCATGCGGATCGCCATGGTGGCCCTGGGTCCCAAGTCCCACTCACCAACCCTCCCTCCAGAGAAGCCATCCCACATCTGACTACACCTGGTGTAGCTGGGAGACCTTTGGAATGTTTCATTTAAATTGCAGTGTAGGAGCACCTGGGTGGCTCAGTTGGTTAAGCATCCAAGTCTTGATCTCAAGGTTATGAGTTCAAGCCCCACACTGGGCTCCACGCTGGGTGTGGTGCTCACTTAAAAAAAGAAGAAGAAGAAGAAGGAGTTGCAGTATAAGTGTGAGGCCAGGGTCTAAAACAACTAAGCAACGACTCAAGTCTTCTGGAGTATAATTTTTCTGCCAACTGCTAGTTTACTTTTAGTTAAGTCCAGTGGCTTTGCCCGTGGGACATATGAAACTCCTGACACAGCCTAACACCCCTGCCGACTCTCAGAATCCGATCGGTAAATAAACTCCATTGTAATTTGAGGAAAACCATGACCCTTTTTATTGACCTTTCACACTGAAATAGTAAACGATACTGTGAGGACACTAAGAGCACCTCACTGAACAGACCATCAGCAAGAGGCGAGATCGCCCTTTCCAAGCTCCTCTGCCCCTCTGAGATTGGAATTTGGGAGGATGCACTCGGAAATGATTTTTTTTTCCAGTAATGACAACGTTCAGTACCACATAGAAATGAAAATGAAGTATTGATCTTATTCTTCAAGTATAGGATAGCTTCAATATTAAATTAACATATAAATTTAGCATCCCATCTTACTTTCAACTCACTTCTGCTGAGTAAATGTGCATATAAAGAATGAATGACTGAAACAGTATGCCCTGAAATCATGTCCATTTTTCAAATATGTCAGATCAAAGGCAATCAGCGCCTGTTTTCTGGGCGCCCAACAAATGTTCCCAGGATGTCCCCCTTCCTATCACCTCTCATCAACCTAGCCACAGGGCAACCTGGGGACCTTGGACGATGAGTCCCTTAAAGAGCAGACCCCATGATACATGACTGCTCCCACTGCATACCTCCTCCTCTGGTTCAATTTCCTTCTGTAAATTTTAAATGTTCTTAGGCTCTTAGAAGCCTGCTAGCTAACGGCCACAGCCTGGCCAGGGGCTCAGAATCCCCGCCCTTCTTCCTGGTCCCTGTCACCTCTCCAGTCACTCTGCTATTAACTTCAACCACAGCCATGTACCTGGCTAAGAAATGCCTTGCTTCTCAAAACATCTGTGCAACTACTCTTGCTTTTCCCATCAAGAGCATTGATATTTCACAGGAAGACATCACCTCACACCTATTAGAATGGCTATTATCAAAAAGAGAAGAGAAACTAAATGCCGGCAAGAATGAGGAGAAGAGGGAGCCCTTGAGGGGTGCCTGGGTGGCTCAGTCGGTGAAGCGTCTGCCTTCGGCTCAGGTCATGATCTCGGGGTCCCGGGATCGAGCCCCGCGTCAGGCTCCCTCTCCCTCTGCCCTCCCCCTGCTTGTGCTTGCACTCTCTCTCTCTCAAATAAATAAGATCTTTTGAAAAAACAAAACTACATTTTTAAAAAAGAGAGCCCTTGGGCATATTGGTGAGAATGTAAACTGGTGCAGCCTCTATGGAAAACAGTATGGAAGCTCCTCAAAAAACTAGAAACAGAAATACTCTATGATCCAACAATGCCACTTGTGGGTATATTTCTGAAGAAAAGGAATCAATATCTCAAAGAGGTATCTCTGCCCTATGTTGGCTGGGCATTATTCACAATAGCCAAGACATGGAAACAACTTAAGTGTCCATCAACAGACCAAGAGAGAAAGCAAATGTCACATACTAAGTGAAATAAATAAGCCAGTCACAAAAAGACAAGTACTGTGTGATCTCACTTCTACATGGAATCTAAAAAAGCCAAATGCACAGAAACAGACTGGAATCACGCTTGCCAGGGGATTGGTTGGTGCCGGGGGTGGAGAGAAATGGGGAAATGTGGGTCAAAGGACACAAACTTACAGTCGTAAGATAATTCTGGATATCCAACGTACTGCCTGGTGGTTACATCTAACAATACTACACCGGATGCTTGAAAGTTACTAAGAGAACAGGTGGTAAATGTTCTCACCACTCACACACACACACACACACACACACACACACACACACACACACACACACACCCACACAACACACACACACACACACACGTAATTATGTGAGGTGATGGATGGGTTAACTAACCTACGGTGGAAATCACTTTGCAATATATACACCTATCAAATCGTCACCTCCTACATCTTAAACTTACACAATATTCTATGTCGATTATATCTCAGTAAAATTAGGAGGGGGGGAAGGGAATTATTGATGTGTCTTAAAACTCAAAGCTCCAGCCCCAGAGCAAAAACTACTTCCAGGTGTCACTAGTAAACTTGGAATCACACACACCTTAAGGGTCAGCAGCACTGAAAAATCTCGGGAGCTTTAAATGGCATTCCCCTTGAGGGTAAGGGGAGCACATTTATGCTAAGATCAGGTGCTTGCCAATCAAAGGTTTCCCAAAAAACAGGCACTTCTGATCTCAAATGTGTACTCGATTCAAACGTTAACATTGCCTCTAAAGTTACGTGAACTACGTCGAGGGCAGGAGTGGAGGACGTAGGGATTTAAACCTCTCCCTCGGCTCCTTTACTGGGCATAGGTCTAAGACGAAAACCCAAGGACGTGATGTGCTCCAATCTTAGTGAGTTTAAGAGTCACCTGCCGAGGACGATAAAAACAGAGGTGTTGAGGCTCTCCGAGATTCTGAGCTCAGCAAGCAGGGCTCAGGAATCCAAACTAGAAAGGGAAGCGTTGGGAGTGCGCGGATCACACCTGGAGACAAACCGCTGTAGAACATGACCGACCCGCCCCCACTCACATAGTAGATGAACAAAGCATTTAAGACGAGCAATTGGCAGGTCCTCACTAGAAGGGGAGAGAGGCGCCCCGGTTTCACATGGATTAACTTTCCATAAGGCCGGCTTGCCCCAGCTGCAAGTGACCCGCCAAGCACCCTGTTACTTGTCTGTGTGACAGATGGGATTTAGCCAGAAGGAGTTGGCTGATTTCTTCTCTTTTATGTGAGTATCTGAGGGCCCGTGGGCTACACGTCAAAGCAGGATGGTCTTTGAGAGCTCACCTCAAATCTAAGAGAGGGCTCAGACCATAGGACAGCAGAGGAAGCAAAACTGACTGCTGGACAAAGGATATAGGATCTGAACCAATTTCTCCCATCTGACCCCAGACCACACTTACCACCCCCCCTTAAAATAAATATATCCTGCTTCAGAAGATTACATTGAGGATCAAACATACCCGCACTAGCCTAGGAGTTCGCTGCCTTACAGATAAGTCCATGTTGCTGGCCGTTGTCACAAGGAGTCCATGAGTTTGGTGATCTGTGGGCGGGGGTGGGGGGGGATCATGCTGTAAAGACACTGCACCTTAGGGCGAGTGTTGCTCAATCCGGGTCGTTCAGCCTGAAGTAGTAACAGCTAAAGACAGATTTTGTAGCACCACGGGCTCACAGGGGATCTGTTACCACTGTTGCTTGTTAAATGATTGCAGATAAGCTTCTGAGACAAACATACCTTGGGAAATACATTTGTCCTAGGTAGGCCCAGACATTAGCCCATCACCACCACATAAAATGTCCCAGACATGGGTCTTTAGAAACAGGGGTCCAATTATTTTCTTCTACACTCGCTCGCTTTCTTCCCTGACATATATGCTAATGTCAAAATACAATCCTAACAACAATAGTATTTACTTTTAAACTCCCTGGTAGGGACCTATGTGCATGAAATACGTATTAGTCCAAATAATATAAAGAATTTTTCCCCACCAAAGATTCTCATTCCCAAAGTGTCCTATAGAAATAAAGATGAGATTTTTAAGTGGTTTTTCTTTTCTTTATCCCCCTGGGACCCATCCCAAGCGTGGTTGGCAGCTGATAGGAGCTCCTGTCCCTCAGCTGAGGGAGTATCTCAGGCCAAGGGGATTTGCCCTTCTCCCTTCCAGACTGAAGAGCCCTTCCAGACTTATTCTCAAATTGGGAGCTCTTTCTGCATCCTCGTCATGCAGAGGCTTTTATTTATTTGCTTACTTACTTCCCCTCTCACTTTGTAAGTTTATTGTCTGACTTAAGCGGTCATCTTTGCTTTCAAGCGCTTTGAAGAATGGACACAACAAGAGAAGTGGTTAGTGTGGGCACCACTGAATATTATTATTTGCAAACTCTCTTTTTAAAATATCTGAGCAAGAATGCAAAAGCTAGTGAGCTTAATTAAAAGCAATCATAGCTCTCATATATCAAGGGCTTTCTCTATGTCAGGTACAGTGCTAAGTACTTTACTTCCCACGTTGTAAATTGTTTCGTTTTTACTTTATTCTTTAATGGGACTCTCCATTATCATCCCTGCTTATCTTGGACTCGTGGACAGGTGACTTGGATAATAGCAGACAAAAAGCATTCTCTTACACATAGGCACTCACTACATATCTGCTGAAGAATTAAATGAATGAGTGGAGGGACTGAACTGAGCTCTATTCTTAAACAATAAATTCCCAGTCTTTCTGAATGAAGCCCCCAAACTTTGCCATTCATTTTTCTCAAGGAATGTCGCGTTCCACAGATCCCTTGATTCCTCACCCCTGCGCTAGGAAGTAGCTTTCACATCGAGCTTCTCTCTTTAGGGATCCTCTTTCCACAAGTAGAAATGACATGAACGAAGATGGTCTCCTTAGTTTATTTTTTTTTTCTAGAGTCCTCAGCATGCTACATTAACCTGACAAAGCTTAATCTTGTGTTCATTTCACAATACATTTCATGCAGTTCACAGCTGTGATGGGATTTACATTGACATCACGCATGTTTCCATTCAGCCCTGTGAGAAGAAGAATTCTTAATGGAGTTTGTCTCTGAAAACTGTCCAAGCTTAAAAAGCATGTGAGTGGTTCACTCTATTCCTAAGTGCAGTCGCTCTCTAAAATGCAAGAAGGATTTTTAGCATAAGAATATAAGGTCCCTGTTTATAGTCCATTTGCAACCGAACCACTTGCTTTAGTTTTTACATATCCTGAGGAATCCTCTTTTGGGAAACCGCATTCAAGTATACTATTTTCTCGGACATTCCGGGTTGAGTCTGGGAGCAAAGCTGACCCTCAGCTTTCCATCCCCAAATAAATCTGGCGGCAGACCCGACTTTCCCAAGACTATTCTTAGCATTAGACTCTCTTTTACAACAAACATTCAGCACTAAAGCCACAGAGCAGAGCTATTTGGCATTTTCCAATGAAGTGCAAGAAATTAAATAAGTTATGTTTTTTATTGCTAAGGTATAGAATCAAGCACAGTCACTTTGTCAAACAGAAGTAAAAGGTATACACAGGATGTGGCCCCCCTCCTGGGGGTGGGGTGCCCCCGGGGTTTCAAATGCACAGAAAACGTCACCTGGTCACACCACCCAGCAGGGAGCAACTTTAAGAGGAGGTGTTGAGTATTCTAGAGTCTGAGGAGTCGGACCTCTCGTCATAGTCCTCCTCGGTGTAAATGGACTGCTTCGCCACCATAGGACAGCCATCGTCGGGGATGGAGATGCGGGGGTCCTCGGGGGCGCGCGCGGGGAGGACAGGCGAGCTTCGGAAGACGCTGGCCGAGTTAGAGGGGAAGGGGCCCACGTACTGGGACCTCAGCTGGTACTGCTGCTGCAGGGTCATGGTGTTCCACAGGGTGACGTCGCTGGGCAAAAAGGGGCTCGACTGGTTCCTCGCCAAAGTATTCCTCAGCATCAGCGGGTACCGGGGAGGCTGGGGGAAAGGATGCTGCAGGGGCACGGCCAAGGGGTTGGGGACAACGTTACTAGAGTCGGCAGAAAACCTCAGCGTGTCCGGGACCCTGAAGGCCGAGCCCACGGACCACTTGGAGGAGGAGAGGGGGTAGGAGCTCAGGCTGTGTTCAAAGATGTGCCCGTTGGGGGCAGCACCAGCCCCTCGGGCTCGGCCGCAGTTCGGTCGGCCGCCGCGGACCCCGAGGAGCGGCTAGACAGCAGGACCTCCACGGCGCTCACCAGGTCCCCGCCGCAGCCCTTCAGGATGAGCTCCAGCACCCGTGGGCTTCTGGTTGGGGAATATTTTTTTCAACACTTCCAGGGGCGGCCTGTTGGCTTTCAAGCTGAAGGGCAGGGACACCGTCCCCGAGGGGCCCTCGATCAGCAGGTGGTTCTGCTCCGCGTGGTACTTGGGGCTGTCGGGGCGGCTCTCCGGGTTGCCTCCGTTTTTCTGGACCGCGTAGCCCCCTTCGTCCACCGACACCATCTCGGGGCTCTCGGGGGTGAAGCAGCCCTTACTTTTGGCCACATCCGGGGAGCTCCTCTGGTCGGCGTCTTTGTCGCTGAAGGTCTCCGTGTTGTCGGCCGAACCGCTGTCCCCCAGCCGTTCTTCCGTCAAATCTGAAAAGCAGAGACAGCTGCGTTAATCCTTTCCTGGTGTGCATAAAGAGGAACAGATGTGCTCGGGCGAGAGCCCCACACAGGCGACGAGGAAGGGGGAATGCGACTGGGTGGGTGCCAACACACTGGACGCCTTTATCTTTCTCTCTTTCTTAAGTCATCGCTACACCCAACGTGAGCCTTGAACTCATGACCCTGAGATCAAGAGTCGCACGCTCTAGGACTGAGCCCGCCAGGCAGGCCCTCACCCCCCCCCCACCCCCCGCCGAAAGCCTTTTAAGAAGAACCCAAACCACCTCACTGGCGAATGTGGGGTTAAAAAAAAAAAAAGACTAAACAAAAATCTAGAAACCGGAGTGATTTCTCAGGCTGATGTGCGCAGAGAAGCTTGCCTTGAACACAGAACAGGGATATGATCCCTATAACCATAAATGATGTAGCTGTCATAACAGTGACGATCTAAATAGGGGCCTTCTGTAGGTCTAGGAATAAACGCAGTGCAGAAAAGAACGGGAAAATGAGCTTGGGTTTGTCTTCTGGCTCCTTTTCTGCAAATGAGGTGGCTGGTGTCACCTAGGGACACCACCAGCTGGCTCACGACCCATATATCCATAGAAGGGGACTTTCATATTTTAAATCCATTTCCCATATGCAGATTTTGCGTTACATATGTCTTGTGAACTAGTCCTGTGTTTCCTCAGGTTACCATGTACAATCATCAATGGGATTACCAGAAAGAAGCCTCTCTGCATCGACATCTTTCTTCCGAAGCCACTCCAGGGAGCGAGAGACTCCACTCAGGTCGCCTGCAACTTGCACAAGAGGGGCAAGTAGAACGAGCTGTGACTTCTGGATGGTGGGGCAGGTCGCAGGACAGGAAGGAAATGGCTGGAGAGATGTGTCAAACTGCACAGGGGCCATGACCCGTCCATGAAACAAGGCGCCCATAACTCCAGGACCGTGGGTGTAAAGAGGTGAAACTGTTTCATGAACTGTTTTATTAGTAAGGTTCATGGAAAGGATTTAAAGATACCTTCTTGAATTATACCAAAAGGAAAGAAAAAGTTTCCCAAATAAAGCAGAGATTTGCTGTGAACCAAAGCAGCTACAAATTTAACATTTTGACCTAAGACATTAGCCCCCAAAGGGCTAGTATTACAGCGCTAAGCACACAGAAGGGAGTAGACTGGATTTCCTTGCAGTGGGAAATACCAACAGACCTTTTATAAAAGAACATATTCTTTATTCGCATGCTATATGCAGGTAGGTTTTTATCCTTTTGAAAACACTGACTGGCTGTCTCTCCTCAAAGCCAATGTAACTGATCTAAAAATGGAAGTTATTAATGACCCAGTTGCCAGGGTGTAAACAATTGGTCACCCTATGTTTTCTGCTGCTCAGCCTGAATAGCTTCATTGTCGCCTTCTCTGTGGGAACACCTGATTAAATTTAGAAAACCAGCCAGTGAAATTTCATCACAGCACCTTCAAAAATCTTCCTCCTCCAATTTGTTGTTGTTTACTTTAAAAGCCTTAAACAAAGGCCCATTTAGGAACATTTTTCTAATGTGGGATTTATCTTCAATATACTGGAAAAACAAAACGTTGATTCTTCACAAAGCAATACGTATGTGCCAAGCAAAGATAAATGCATTTTAAAATAGGCTTAAACTCTTTATCAATGCAACTGGCAGTTGTAAGTCTGATACAAATTCACACTTATCCCAAATGTGCATTTTAAGTAAACTACTGCAAGGTTTCTATGTGGGGATCATCTACAGCCGGCAATATTAAGCCAACTTGGCTTTCTAGAACACCTCTGGGACGTGCAGAAGACCTATTTTTGTAAGAGACATTTGACATCTTCCCTCCTGCAACTCCTCAGGACAAGGGACCCAGAGGTTATCTCCTGAGTGAACCTGGTATTTGTTCTTAATCCAAAAGAGAAAAACAACAACAGAAAAGCTTCTACAGATCCACATTCTAATCAGCTAGACCTATCTACATTTTCCTGACTCATGACCCCATGCGTACCTCTTGGCAGTTACTCTGTTATTAAACACTTGAAAATGAGTGTACAGGGACGGTGCGTTCACCCATCACTGACCTCAACACACAATTGGACTTCTGACCCTGCTCAGTGGAGCTTGGAGAAACAAGTCAAAGACACGGCCCAGGTAAATATAAAATAAAATTATGCTTTAAATACTGTGTACCTCTAAACAGGAACAGGGTTTTTAGATTTAACTTCAGCTTTCCTTACCTATTCTTATCAGTGTCAAGTATTTGTATCCCTGTACTATGCAAGATATTGAAGGAAACAGAAAAAAAGGAGGTGAAAAATACCAGGAAGTTTAAGACTGGTCCTAAACTTGTGGGATTTATTATCTCGTTGGGCAGATAAGATGGATGTGCACGGAGAAAAGGAAACACAGCCAGAAAGAACTTGCTTCCTTCCAACAGGATACATACTGTACACAAAGGTTCATAGGTGCATCATCTCCAACAGCCTAAAGGTGGGAGCAACTCAGGTGTCCATGGATAAAGAAAATGTACATACATACAGTGGAATAATTAATCTCAAAATGGACTGAAATTCTGACACATGCTATGATGGGGACGAACCCTGAAAATATGCTAAGTGAAATAAGTCAGCCACAAAAGGACAAATATTCTATGACTGCACTTAGATGAGGTACGTAGACTAGACAAATTCACAGAGACAGAAAGTGGAATGATCGTTAGGGGCTGGGGTGGGGGCGGGGGAGAGGGACTGAGACTTAGTGAGTCACAGGTATAGGGCTTTCAGATGATGAAAAAGCTCTGGAAATGGACAATAGGGGTGGTAGTACAACATTGTGAATATACTTAATGCCACTACATTGTACCCCTAAAAATGGTTAAAATAGTAAATTTTATAGTATATATATTTTACCACAATTAAAAAAAGAGAGATAGAAAGAAATATGACACGCAGTATCAAAGCAGTGTAAGAGATGGTGAGATTTTTTTTTTTTTTTGAAAGGAAGAGAAACAACTGGTTCTTCTAGGAAATAAAAGGTACAACTAGGAAGCTCAAAACTTAGCTGTTTTTTAAATGAGTGAACCTAAAGATGGCTTCCTATTTTAAAAGATAATTCTTCTCAGGGTGTCTGGCTGGCTCAGTCCATGGAGCATGTGACATTTGATCTCCAGGTAGTGAGTTCAAGCCCCACATTAAGGGTAGAGTTTACTTTAAAAAATAAAATAAAAAAAAAGATAATTCTCCCCACCCTGGACGAGCTGCAAACACTGAAAACATTTGTGGAAAATGTGTGGAGGTCTATCACCGAATTCACTCTTCCACAGAACACTCCAGAAGAAAGTGATTCAAAGAGCAGAGGTTCAGCCAGAGAATGATGTTCTGGCAAATCTGACACATCTACCATTATGAAAATGTAGTATTATTTTTTTTCAAAATGGCAAAGGATACACTATCCCAACCCACTGGATCCTGGATGTCAGGACTCCAAATCTGACAATACGAAATTCCACCTTGGTACCTATGTGTCTGTTCTGCAGACGAGGCCACAACAGAATCTTATATGGGGGCCAGCCTTGTTCACCAGCTGGGAACCCCCAGCCTGCAAAAACCCCTGCCTGTCTGATTTTCTTGCGTTCCCCGTTGCCCCTGCCACGGTGGCATGCCCAGAGCAGCACGTGTTTCTGGTTACTTCTCAGGGAGTGGTGGTGGTGGATGGTGCTGACTCATCCATACTCTCTTCTCAGGTTTCGGGGTAATCGGCCTCTCCAGCTTGGTGTCCAGGCTATGGCCACATGGTAAAGAGGCTAAGCGGTGTCCCAGGAATCAAATCTACAGATTCAGGGCATTCCAAGCAACTGGGCTCGGTACTGCTCATCCTGTGCTCAAAGGGAGGACAGAAGACCTTGAAGGAACCGAGGAGTAGGGCACAGCCAAGGCTTTTGTGCACCTGAGCAGCCCATGAAGTCTCGCCCCAGACTGTCCGGTGAGCAGAATCCCTCTCCACAGCCCAGGCTGTTGGGGTTGCAAACCTGGACAAGGGAAGACTAACCTCTCACCTTGTGCCAAGAATCCTTCATCACCATCTTAATTTCTGAAGGGCAGAGTGTGGAGCCTGTGCGATTTTGTGGCACGCTCTACCTTGGTTGTACTGTTGTACCTAAACTAGATGTACTGTACATTATTCTATAAATACAGACTTTCACAAGTAATTATAGGGGGTGGGTTTCGAGGCCAGTGATAACGTGTAATTTAATAACAGGCGTTGCTTTACATCTCTAGGTTTTATTTTCCTAAATGAACTTTATAAAATGTTCATGTTGGTTTAAAACACAAAGGCCTTTCTGGATACAGAAATGTGACGCTGCCAACCAACAGAATGAAAAGGGAAATAGTCCCCGAAACACTTTACCCTCTTTCTTCTGGAAACTGACACCCTAATTCCTAGAACACAGGGAGTAAGAATATACTCCAGTTGATAACATTTTTACCCCCTAGCATATGGGTGCAGAAAGCCAGACCTACTAGTCAAAAAGTAGAAAGAAATCAGTTGCATCTGAGATTCCAAATCACCTATTGAAAGTGATCCAATCTGCTGTTTCTAATGCTTAAGCATTCAGCTATTTGAAAAATCTTACTACTCACTCTTCAAGTTCATATTTTTCATGATAGAGAAATATTCCTAGCCACCCATGAACTAAACCCTTCGCTCAGGTCAAAGTATGTAAAAGAAGTAGATACTCGATTAAGAAGGAAATTTTTTCTATCAACAATAATGCTACCAACTTCAAAAAACACATAAGCCTGAAGACAGCTACAAGACTTCTTTTTCCCTTTGGCTACAGACTAGGGAGAGGAACTGAACACTAACACAATCTAAAACTAGTTTGCAAAATCCTTCCTCCTTTAGAAGACTTTTTTTACATGAAAATGTAGTTCTATATTAAAAAAAAAAAAACCCTAGGTATTCATTTCAAATATTTTGGGGAAGCCTACCACATACGAGAAATAAACATACACATAAAAATGGAGAATCTTTCAGACTTAAATGTGGTGGGTTTTATCCATTCAATCCAATTATATCTACAAAAACAAAATATTATCTTGAATGAAAACACAAAAACATTGGCATAGAGAGGAATGTTTCCTAGTACAAAAGTCACTGGACTTTTTTTTTTTCCCTTTTGAAATCATGTCACACATTTTGGAACATGGATTGTATGTCCTCTTCTGTTGACTTGAGCTTTGGGGGACACACCTCTAACTGTTCCCTGATGGGTCATTTTCCAAACACACAAATCTTACAGCAACAACAGGAAGGAGCCCAGGCAGGACTGGGCTTCTAGAAGATACCAATGCCCTGTCAGAATGCTAACAGGAGACACACTTTTTTACATTTTCTGTTATCTTTATTTCACACTAGAAGTGCTGAATCATTAAAACAAACAAACAAAACAAAAACAAAAACAAAAACAAAACCCTAAGTGGCTGAAAACCTAAAGTACAGCAGGGAATGAATATCAGTGGAAAATCTTTCCTTTTCTTCCTGGGTTGGGGGGTGGGGGGACTTGTGAAAAGTACAAGTTGTCATGCTTTGCTTTTTAAAAAATCATTAACAACACAGGATGGTTCCTTGGGATCGATATTTGGGGGGAACATTGGTATAGAAATGTCAGAACTTAAGGAAATAAGGCTTGCAACTGTGGACTTTTGTATGTCTTGCAAACATTTAGTTTTGACCCCTTCACTGCCTCAGGAACAATTTTCAAGAAGCAGGAGGAAAATGGCCTATAAATCTCCACGTTTATTCGGAACAGATAAAAATGCAGCTGGCTATTCATTCACCCATTTAACAAAAATCCTTACGTCTCTTACGTCTCTTACTACGTGCCCAGGCACCGTATTAGGTGAGATTATACAGAGCTGATCGAAACATTGCCTCTTGGCCACTGAGAGGCTTCCAGTTTAACTCTTCTGTAAAATGTCCACGTTATCTGCGTGGTTGGTCAAATTTTACACTGAAACACAGCCAGTAACTCAAAGGCCAGCCTCTGGGCAGACTATGGTGTATTCATAGCATTCATACTGCTGTAAACATCCCCATGCAGAGACACGGGTGCAACAAACATTCATAGTGAACTAATAAAAGTAATAAACAGTGAGGGGGGAACCAGAAGACCAATCCCAGCTTCGTAAAATGTACACCTGCCTAGTCAGTGCGATAAAAAAAAGAGAGAGAGAGATTAGAGATTCAGTAAAGAACTGACCCATTCGGAATGTTCTGTTTCCCATAATAATGTTAAGTAGTTGATTGTGCTCATTTTTTAAATAGCTGTTTAATTATAAAATAAAATGGAAACAGCCCACAGAGGTTTTCCTTTCCCCTTAGTTTCTTCGGAGAAGTCTGCAGGGCCCAGACGATGACTCCCTAAAGCCTGTGGGACCCTGGAGAGTGATAGGGTGAAGGACCTGGGATGGCCAGTTGTTCACTACTCAGGCCCTGATCTCTGCCGCGAGCACCCACGTGTACCCCAGTTCGAGGCCCACTTTGCCGGGAGGGCCACATGGGACGAGACCTGGAAATCCAGAGACCCAAGGAGCCAGACCAGGTTAAAAAGCCAAAGAAAGGAGGAAAACAAAAGGGGAGGAAAAAGGAACCGGAGGGACAGGGGAGGCAGGCGGGCAGGCAAATAGATTCAGAGCTCCATTCTCCACCCCTGTCAGAAAGAAGTGCAACATTTCCAGAAAGGGGCTCCAAGTCCTCCGGGGACGTTGATTTATGAAGATTTACTCACTTGCTCTCTGTAAAGCTGTTAGCAGAAAGTGCTGACTGCCTGCAGCAAAGAATTTCTCATCAATGCTCTGTGATTGTATTTTGCAAACAAAACGCCTGTTGCTTGGTAACATTTCACTTGAGCCTGACCTTCCCCGAAAGTTATTGCAATCAGATTCGATTTACACTGTCCTCCGGTGATTACTGTAATCTTTTAAACCCGGGAGTTCATCCATCAGGGAAAAGAAAAGTTGGTCGTGTAAGTCGAGAGCCCGGCTGTCCGCCAGATTTATAACCTAGAGGAGTGAGATGGCGTGGGGGGGGTGGGTGGGGATTCGTTCCCGGAGGGCAGTGGACCTGCGGTTCCCAGACGCGGAAAACGCGCTCGTCTTTCCTGCCAGCCCTGTCCTGGGCGCCGCAAGACGGACACGAGGGGCCCCACGGAGAGAGAGAAGCTGGCGGACGCGCCGGAGCCACCCCCTCCCCGAGGGGCGCCCTGCGCGGAGGGCGCTGCCTGGGTTTAGGGTTGCCGGACAAAAACGGCAGGACGCCCAGTTAAATCTGAACTTCAGATGAATAATGAAAAAGTGTTTTAGTCGAAGTATGCCCCGGGCAATAGTTGACATCCTATTTTTTGTATGTTTGTTTGCCTATTTGCACTTTTTTTGTTGCTGCTGAATCTGGCAACCCACCGAAGCTGCGGAGGCAGCAGGGAGGGAGCGGGAAAGGCGTGGAGGGGCCGCCGGCTTCCCGCCCCTGCAGCGCGCAGCTCCCGGGCCCTGCCCTCGCGGCCCTCGGGTGAGCCAGCAGGGAGCCTGCGGCCCCCGAAGCGGCCCGGGAAGCCGGGGTGGGCCTGGGAGCGGGCCCGAGCCGCCGCCTGCAGCCTCCCCGGGACCGGAACCGGGTGCTAGGGGCCAGCGGCCCAGTGCAGCCGCCCCGCCGCGGCGCGCGCCTTTCCTAGGGTTCCTGCTCCGCTCCCCTGGAAGAGGAAAGCCCCGGCGTAGGTGCCTCTGGGGGGGGTTCCCCCCTCCGGGACGTTGCCCCGGGCCACCGTCTGCACCTGCTGCGCTCCCCGGCAGCTGTGCGTCCTGCGTCCCACCCCCTGCGCCAGCCCAGGCGAAAGGTTTGCAAGAGGCCACGAGTACGGGACCGCTTGAACCTCTGCATTTGGTCGGTTTTTGTGTTTCAAAGGGCTACTATGAGTCAGGTTCCTCGCCCCAAATCAAGCCGTCTTAAATAACCAGATCGCCCCCGGTTTTTTTTTTTTTTTTAATTCATAACTACACTTCATGAATGACTTTGAAGTCTTTCTGGCTTTTTCGTTTGCTTCTAGTCTGTAATCACTAGGGTTTCCCATTCTGGCCGGGGACCGGTGATCGGGTAACAATCATTACACTTGCAGGTGCGTCTATCTCTTCTTTAAAAAAAAAATTTTTTTTTAAGTACAATTAAATATTAGGAAGCAGACGGGACAGGACTCAATCAAGCTGGAGCAAAAAAGCACAGAGCTGGCATTAAGCTGCTAAGAGGTGCCGAGCAGGAGATAAAACTAAATAAAGACAGTTTTCTACAATCTCCTTACTTCTCTCCTTGTAGGTCTCTTGTTTGCTCCTCTTCAGGAGAAACACAGAAAAGGAGCTCCTACTTTCCTACCTGATCCTGGCCTTCTGTTCCTAACCAAATATGCTGTTTTTTTATTTCTTTTTCCTTCCTTTTCCTTTAAGAACATTTTAAAGAACTTGTGTACCATTTACTTTGTAGACAAATGTAGGAAGAATCTATAACCAGGGGTCTTTCCTTGCACAGCCCCAGGGTACCCAGGACACGCTCCTGGGGAGGGGGAGAAGCTGGCGGTGGGGGAAGGGATGAGAACACAAGAATGTAACTTTAGCTCCTCACCTTGGTCGTGACCCTTAACTTTCCTCAGCTCTTGAGCCCACGTCCGGAAAGGCTGGCTTGGCTGGTTGAAGCTGCTGACTCAGATACACTAAGAGCTGAAAAAAGTTCACACTTCCCATGATATTTTCATGGGGGGAGGGGAGAGGGTGAAGACGATGAAGAGGGAATTTAGGAGAATAGGTGAGTCAGTGGTATAAAGAAGCTTAAATTAGAATTTGGGGCTCAATCAAACTCTAGTAGTGTGAGGCCAGTCATAGGCGATAATCAAGGAGCAAGGGAAATTACACCCAGAAGGAAAAAAGACGGCTCCAATCCGGAACTAGAAGTAATGACATTAGAGTAGGAAAATTCTCCTTAAAGCCACCGCCACATTGAAAGGGATGCTCAGCGTACTCCCCTGTTAGATAAAACCACCCCCACTCCTTTAAAGAATCTGAAGCGGAATTTTGGGATAGAGATTTCTTTGAGCAACACAGCTGAAATGTGGTGTGAACGTGTCACTCCCCCAACGGGGCATTTTTCCTCCAGCGGTGCCCAAGAAATGTACCCTTCTCTAGGGCAAGCGGGTCTTCTCAAGGATTTCTGGAGAGGGAAAGACTCCTGCGTTTGTATCCAATAGCAAACAAGCATATGTCTCCATAGCTATGTACTAAAGAGGCCCTTTGCAAAAAGAACCAACGGCATTTTTGATACAGATATCACAAACAAGCACATCTCTGTAATGTGCCAGCCGACATGTAGATTCTTAATGGTCTGTGAACTTACACGTGGACCTACCATTCCAATAGAGCGTCACTTACTTCTCTAAATGCAGTGAGCTACTTGTCCAGGAGTATCTGATACGCTGCTAAATACACATAGCATGTTACATACAAATACATTACAGAACAGCTGCAAAAAGGCATAGTACAAACAGCAACCGTTCTTCACACTAGACAGTTTTCTCTGACTTAAACCCCAAATGGGCTTCCTCCATATAAAGCAATGCACCTGTAGGCTCGCCTTCCTAATGGGAAATAATGATCTGTTTTTTTCCTGCCTCCTCCCACCTTTGGATTGGTGATTGGCTATTTTTTAAAAGCATGGAATTATGGGGGTCGAACCGATTGAAAGAAGAGAACAAAAGTTATATAAATGAATGTGCAAAATATGCAGCCTGAGGAGCCGGAAACTGGGCTTTTGGTTCCTGATGGCTCGGGTCCCCCAAAGCCTAGTCTCCTGTTCAATTACTTGTTTTCAATTCGGAAGGCTCAGGCTATCCCCGAATAATTGGTGTGGAGTAAGAGCGAGCGCACCAGGGTTGGTTTCTCCAGTTGAATGGTCTCCCTCTTTTATTCCCCAGCCAGAAGCTGGCTATGGCAGCTTCTACCCCGCCTCCCTCCCGGCTCTCAAGACCCCTCCTCCCTTGGTTGTTTTGGTTTTGCAACTCCTTAGAAACCTTGAACTCTGGCTATCCCAAAGACTGGTTTGAAGAGCACAGGGTGTGAAAGAATCCCCTCTTGGACAAAGACTCCAGAACCCAATGCCCTTGGGGTGCTGCTGGGCAGATGGCCACAGCTAAAAGCTACCACTGGCTTACAGGGCCGGCTCCTGTTCTGCCACTGGGGGAACCCAGACAGGGAAACTGGAAACGGAAAGGTTAAGAAAAGTTACTGGCATGGGTCAACTTCTAGAACTGAGATACAACCCTCCTAGTTACTTGTCCTAACTTAAAAGAGAAAAGCAAAAAGAATCTTCTTGAGTCGTCTTTCTCCTCGCCTCCCATTCCTCTAAGGCGAATGTATAAATACAAAGAGATGAGAGGGACAAAAGATTGCCGAGGCATGGGGGTTGGGGGGGTGCTCATTACCCCCACATACGCTTATACCCTACTTTAGATTAAATACCCACAAAAATCCATGTTCAGCAAACTGTCCACAAAACGCCCAGTCCTACTCTTCACGTAGATGTTCTCAGCGCTTCGGGCCTGCAGAGCGTAACTGAGCAACAGGACAGCGGACCGACCTGTGCCCTCCAGGCTGCCTATCAGCTCACCAGTGAGTCTGCACTTCCCCAGCTCCACACAGCAGTCCAGTGCTCCCAAAAGCATCTCTCCAGAAGCCAGGGCCAATGTATTTGAGGGGGGGGGTGTAGGCAGAAGCTCTATCACAGCTCTACCTACAAGAGGGCTCTGGGCCTTCCAGGGCCTGCCCTCTCCAAATTTCAGTATAGCCCCTACTCCGCTTCCGGGGAAGATGGGCTTTTTACCTGTTGTACACTCGGCCCGGTCCAAGGGAACATCAAACACATGACCACTGAATTCCAAGAGCCTAAAATCACAGGAGCACTGGGGCTGGCAAGGACAGCAAGCCAGAGATTCCCCAGGAGGAAAGAGACTCAACTGGGGTCTGCAGGGCCGGAGGAAGGAAGCAGATGGAAGCGGGGAGGTGGGCTGTGGGAATATGCCCACCTCCAGGACTCGGCAGACTCTCCCTCTCTGCAGCACCGCACAGGAGGAGACGGAAGGGGAGGTGAGAGAGCCTTTTCTTCAAAGCTGCCGCTTAGTAGCAAGGGGCCCACCACCACATCCGCCCAGAACCCGGGAAAGGGCTGGGCAGAGGTGTCCTTCTCCACTGTAGGACAAGTTTTAGCTGTATTTCTTTAAACCACAGAGACCGCTGAGGGCGGCCGGAGGAACGGCCTTAAAAGATCCGAGCAGCTCCGCAAGAGCTGGGTGCGCCAGATTCGGGGTCTCCCGCTACCGTTTCAGAAAGCTTTCTGGCCCTTTTTACTAAGCTTCTAAATAGGGCTTCCTTCAACAGATCGCAAGAAGCTGGAAGTCACAGTGCCTTACTAGAAAGGCTTCGGGTTCACTCCAGTTCCCTGGGCCGGAGAAGCACGCCCAGCTCAGGCTGGCCAAGCCTTGGCCTAGGCTACAGTTCCCTGGACCTACCTGTCCCAACCTCCAAAGGCAAGGCCCTCTGTGCCCGCAGCCAGAAAAGCCCGGCCGCGCAGTGGGGTGTGTGCCCGCGTGGGTTTTAACGTGGTCCTGCTTCGACCTCTTTATTTACCGGCTGGAGCGGCCACGTTCCCCCGGGGAAGGCGTCTGGCGACCCCGACGCCCAGTCCCGCCATTTGGCTCGCCCGAGGCACCTTGCCGGCAGGTGCCTGGGCTCCACCTGCTCCGGGTCCAGACTGAAGGCCGGCCTGCGCCCGGAGAGTAAGAACCGTCCTGGCGAGAGTTGGGCGGGAAGGCCCGAACATTACCTGCGGGCCTCCCCCGGGCAAAGCCGCCGCGGCCGCTGCGAAGGTTTCGCCCACGCGCCGCGCCCGCCTCGCGCACAGCAGACGCTCTTACCTGGCTTGGCGAGCGGCGCCGGCAACGGCCCGGCCTGGGGCTCGGCGGCCCAGCGCAGCGCGGCGGCCGCAGCCAACTCCACGGCGGGCCGCGGCGGCGGCGGCTGAGACGGCTGCGAGGACGGCGGCGGCTGCGGGGCGGCGGCGGCGGCGGCGGCGGCGGCGGCGGCGGCGGCGTCCCCCGGCGGCGGGGGCCCGGGCAGGGCGCGCAGCGAGTCCGGGATGAGGCTCTCCAGGCTCTCGTTGGCCTGCTGCCGGCGCAGCGCCACCTGCGCGGCCATGACCCGCTGCCGCTCGATGATGAGGATGCACTTCTCGCAGGTGCAGTCCTTGAAGCGGCAGTAGCGCTTGTGGCCCTTGAGCCAGGACAGCACGCCGTGGTTGCGGCAGCGCGCGCACTTGGGCGTGCGCTGCAAGGGCGCCCGCGGCGGCTGCGACACCGGGCCGCCCATGTACAGGTAGGGGGAGCCGTAGCCGTTCATGTCCCGGACTCCAGGGAGAGGAGGCGGGCTGGCGGCGGCAGCGGGCCGGGGGGTGCCGGACGGCGGGGCCGGGAGGCCCGCTCCGGGGCGGCCCGCGGGCGGAGCGGTCCCTGGTCCCGCAGCCCCGGCGGCTGCGTGCGCTCCGGGATGGCGGGGGGTGCAGCCGCCGTCTTCACGGCTCCCGCGGCGCCCGCAGCCTCAGCCTCCCTCGGGTGCTCGGCAATCCCCCGCGCGTCGCGCCTCCGCCGGCGGCTGCCTCGGCCGGCACGTCCTCCCTCGCCGAGGCGCTGCGGCGGCTGCGAGGAGCCGGCGAGAGCTCTGGTTAAGGTCTGAGGCAGCTCGTCTGCAGCTCCCGCGCGCGCTGGCCGGCCCCTGCACCTCCTCCGCCGCCCTCCCCCCACTCCTCCCCCCTCCCACTGCCACCCCCACCCCCGGGGTCCCGATCTCCTTGCGCTCCCCACTCTCCACCCCACTCCACGCCTTCCTCCTTCCTTCCCGCTCGCGCCCCCGGAGTCCCTGCACTTCACCTTCCTTGCCACCTGCAGCCGGGCCACTCTGGCGGGGGCGCTCACGGCCCCCTACTCCAAGCTCCCTACGCTTTGCCGGACTGCGGCGCTCGGGACGCGGCCGTGCCCTCGGGGCGGGGAAGAGGTGGACCCGCGGGGGTGAGGGTGGGGGTGCCTGTAGGCCAGTGAGGTGACCGCTCCCCAGCGCTCCCCCCCACACGCCCCCGCAGGCCTGCTCTGGCAGCACCGAGCCGGAGGCCGCTTTCATCCCCACACTTGGCCGCAGGGAGGGCGCCGCGAGATCCGGGGCCTATCGGAGCGCCGCGGGTGCCCCCGGGACTCGGCAGGAGCCGGGAGAGTTTTAAATTGGGGCGAGCCAGGCCCTGGGGCCACTGGCGGGTGGAGTTGGGTTAGGGCAGTGGAATTGGTCCAGGAAATTTTGGTTTTCTTCATTTCCTTTTGCAGCATTTTTTCTTTTGCTGCGGTAGAATAAAATGAATGTTTATGAAAACCTACGGGCCCAAGGATGACACCCCATTTTGCAGGCTATTTCAAAAAGAACAGTCCTCCCTCTCTGGCCCTGACTTTTGTTTCTCTACCCTCCTCCCCATGTTTTAGTAAAAAACAGTTTCTGTCCTGAAAGGTCCGGAGGCGCTCTTGTGGAAGACTTGCTTGAGTGCGGGGTCTAAACTTTACGACAGCCGACGAGGGAGCCACGTTAGCGCCCCACAAGTTACCGGATGTGATGATCCCCGCTCTGCTCTGCCCAACAGCCATCGCGCCATCAAACCGAGCTCTGGAGTCATCTAATTCAAATCCCCACAGACTTGGTGATTGAGTTGCGGAGAAGGGATGGGGCCGTTCTCCCCTTCCCCCACCCCAGCGTCTCTGCACACGAGGACAGCATCACACTGTTTAAACTGTTACCGGCGTGTCTCTAATGTACGAGTACCGGTTTGGCCTAATGCAGACTACCGCGAGCAATGCACAGGGAAGCCTAAGCAAACACACACACACACACACACACACACACACACACACCCCGCAAGGAAACAAACAAACAAAAACAGGAGGGTGAAGCGGTGCCGGCGAGCACAAGGGTTCAGTGCAAAGCTGGGGAGGCGGCATTCCCCGAGGCTTCGTTCTGCAGGCTCCTGAGAGGACACCGAGTTCATCTCTTGGAGGTCGGGGCCAGTCGAATTCGAGATGAGTCCGCGGCAATGGCCAACCCTTCGGCTGCACAGCGCCCCTTGTCCCCTCGGGGAGGCCGTTTTTCTCTGCACCGTCCTGAAAGCAAACAAGCAACAGGAAAACGTCCCTCTGTGTTTGCTGTGAATTCAAGTAAAGCGCCGCCAGGCCTCCTGGCAGCCAACCCTCCGCCCCGAAGGGTGATTCTGGGAAGGGAGGAGGATTATAAAGGAAACCCGGTTGTGTGCGTTTCCCTTGAAGCCCTTAGTCGCCCCCCTTTTCAGACTAGTCCTGGGGTTGGGGATCGCTGGATGCTGGCTTGCTGGTGGGGCGTGGGCAGGAAACCCTGACGCTAGAGTGCTACCCCTAGGAGGCCACCCCCCAAAGCTGCGTCAGCACAGACCCCTCGGGCGCCTCTCACCCTCCACCCCCCCCCACCTCAATCCCTCCGCTCCCAACCTTCGCTGGGAAAACAAACCCTAAAGCACTACAGCTGGAAGGAACTTCATGAGCTCTCGGGACGGGAGGCAGAGGTCACCGGAACCCCCAGAGGGCAAGAGGCTGGGAAGTGGGATGTTGACGAGTCCCTTCACATAAAGAGAGACGACGAGGGTCTGGAATGACACTGAATCTGGGAACTTTCAGGCGGAAATCTCTGGGTCTCTTGGGAATGCAAAGACCACGGACTTTTTTCAGACACGTCTCCCAATTTTCTCCAAATGGTCAGCGAAACTGGGGAGTATAAGTAACTTGGGAGTAAAGGATTTTTTTTTTTTTTTAAGGAAAACAGCTCTCAAAACAGGTTTGGGGGGCATTCCCACTACCAAGGCGACCTCCTTCCCTCCTTCGGTCACCTAGCCATCCTATCCCTTTGCCACTGGAACAGTCTGGCATTATTTGGTCCGGGCCCCGTTTCACTCCAGTGCACATCGGGGGCTGAGATCTAAATACTCATTTGATATAGCGCAATAATCCTTTTCTCATATTTGATGGGAATGTTTTCCATATCCCAGTATTTGACAACATCTCCCTATAGGAACAGGTTTGTATTTATGTTGGTAAAATGTCCCCTGCCTCAAAGTCTATTGTAACCCAACACCTGACAACCCCGAGTCCCATTTCTGTTTGCAGAAAGGGTTTATTCAAGCACATAATGGGATCCCAGCAGAAAGCCTTTCAGAACAAGGGCCTATGGTAAACTTCACCACATGAACTCCGTTTCCAGGGCTATTAAGCTTTTAATTGGAAAATAGCAGAGGAAATTTCAAGGTGACTATAACGTGTTAGCAGTTAGTGCGGAGAAGAAAAGCCCAAGCGGGAATGAATGTAGAAAGCATATGGTCCGAATCACGTTCAGGAGCGGCCTGTTCTAATAAAGTTCCCGCCGCTTATGCACTTATGGGAAAAATCATCAAAGAAATTGGGAAGGGAGGAAGGAGGATTACAAGTAAATGTAACCTCACTCGATTGGACCCACTCATGTTCTGCTCTGGGTGGTGCGAGCGCTCCAACCACAGTTATTAACTAGGTAGAATTGTGACAGGTATTAACAGCGGAAGGGTCAAAGAGAATGCGCGTATGTCGTTGTTTTTCTCTTGGCGCACAATCCCGTGGTGTGTATATTATTTAAAAGCTGGGAATGTAGATGCCCTAGCTGAGAAGCCGAAGATGTTCTGACTCCAAGTCCAGGAGTCCTGGTGGATGTTCCTCAGCGAGAAACAAAAACAAAAAAAAACCCACTTAATCAAAAGGACAGTTTCACATTGTCCCAGATGCAGAATGCAGCAGGAAATTTTCTGCTTTGCTGGATTCTCATGGAAGGGGAGGTCAGGGTTCCTATTTTCCGTTTTAATCGCGACCACGGTGACGCTGGAGGCCGGGGCGTGCAGAAAGCCCTGTAAATGCAGGAAAATGAGCCCCCTCTGTCCGCGCGTGAACTTCTCGGCTCTCATCCCGTCCGCGCCTCTAGGCATTGCTCTTTGGCCAGCTTCAAATTGGAAGTGGGGAACGAGTGTCCGGTGAGGCGGTGGGGCAACCAGCAATTGATTTCTTGAGGTGACAATAATGCCCTTGTTCTCCCTCAGTTAAATGGGGAGAGACTCCTGCGCCCCTCCCACAATATCCCCGTAGCCACCCTCTAGGGCGCGGGGTCGAGGGCAGGGGCCGCGTGCGGCCTGGGGCGGGGGGCGGGGGGACGCGAATGAACGTGTCTGGTGGGCCTGGAGATGCGGCTCAGCAGAAGGAAGGTTCAGGACGGGCCTGTCCCCACACCATCTTGGCAGTGGGCGGCCTCAGGATCCTTAAGGGCCGAGGCCTTCTTCAGTAAACGGGGCGTAGACAAGCCCGCAGGTCCTGTGCAGACTGCGGGTGCTGCTGCCTGCTCGGCGCTTCACGTTCTCGAACTCTCCAAACCAGCAGGGGCTCATGTCTGGGCGCGAGCGCTCCCGCTCGTGCAGATGCCTCAGACCCAGTCCTAACCCCCGAGGCCGTGCCCGCCGCCATCCTTTGGGGGTGGGGTGGGGTGGGGGGTGTCGCTCCAGCTTTGCTTCGTCCGAGCGGCCCACTGAGCGCCGACCTCTGCCCCGCGCTTCGCAGGGCGAAGTGGAAAAGCTCGTCCTCGCGGCGCTCCTCACGGGGCCAGGACCCCCGCCCGGGGCCTCTGCCGCAGGAGGCCCCGGGCGCGGCCCACCCCGCCCGGCAGCAGGGCCCCGGGGTGCACTGGGGGCGCCGGTGCCGCCCCTACTGCACTTTGTTAGAGGCTCGCAGTAGGCGGCCTGCAAACCCTGTCCGCCTTCTGAGCAAAGGGGAAAAAATAACATGTCTTCCCCAAAGGGAAATGAGAGCAGCGCGGACCTGAGAACATTTAAAAGATGTTTCCCCTGCGACTTTAGCATTCAAAACAAAACAAAAAGGCCAAGGAAATCTTTTTAGGTACTCCGAGGAACGCTGAAGGGGCAGGGAAAGTTTTCCTCCGGTGCTCGCTCTCGGGGCGTTGGTTCAGTTCTTCCCTAGAACCAGCCGCTCTTCCAGAACGCCCTTCTCAGCCTCCCCTCTCGCCCCGCGGCGCGGGAACGAAGTCCTGCTGCGGGGGAAGCGGGCGGCTGTGCGGGATTCGGCGAAAGACGCCCCAGCTCGGCTGGGCGGGGGTTGGGGAGCGGGGATAACGGGAAACGGCGGGCGCCGCCCGCACCCCAGGGACCTGGCTGCGAACTCCACGCACGGAAGCCCGACCACGGGCGGGAGAGTAACGCTGGAAGGCCGGGGCCAGCGCCCCACGCAGAGGGACCCAGGCCCGGACCCTTCGCTCTCACGGCCTGCTCCGGAGCCTCCTGGGCGGGGCGACTTCCGGAGCACTTGGGGCTCCGCCCATCCGCCAGCGCCCCGCCCCCAGCCCCGTTCGCTCCGCCCACGCGCCCTGGGCCCTCGCCTGCCGCCTGGGCTGCCTCTCGGAACCCGCGGAAAGTTAGCCGAGCGTGTTTTTGGGGGTAGGAGGGAGGGAACTGGACGAAGTAACGGCTGAGCGAGGGCCGCTCGCGTTTCTGTGAAGGGGCGGGAGGAGGAGGAGGCTCTTCCCCAGGCGAGAACGGCTGGCGGGGGCTGAGCGTGCTGTTGCAGTCCTCCGGCCTCGTCCGCGTGTGTGTGCGCGGAGCGGGAGGAGGGCGAAGGCCCCGCGCCGCTGCCCGGGCAAACTTCCCGCTCGGGCAGCCGGCGGATAGGGCCGGCTCCTTCCACCCTCTCCTTCCACCCGCTGCCCTCAGGCGTTTTTTGAGACGCCTAGCCCTTTCCACAAAGCGCTTCTAATACAACTTAATGCAAAACGTCAAAATGCGGTGCAGTGTGCGTGTACGTGTGAAACCGGTTTGGCACCGAAGTTCCCGCGAAGCGGGGAGGGGCTCGGTGTTTATGCGTGCGCAGCAGTCTGGTTTCCACGAGGTGCAAGGGAGACAGCGGTGATGGCTCAGCGGGTCTGGCTCACGGCCCTGCCCCGAATTGCGGTTTCGCGCGTGGGTTTCGGAGGCAGCCCCCGCGCTACGGGTATGGCAGTGGCTGTGGCTGTGGCAGCGAGGAATGTGTCACCAGCGTCGCCCCGGCCCATTCAGGCAGCTTTCCCTGATGCCCTAGTCCCGCAGCGTGGGGGCCACAGCTCATTAGGATGAGTGCAGGGGGCACCCGAGTGGGGCGCCGGGCCGGAACAGCGTCCGCAGGTAGTGGGGGAACGGTCGCCTTCGCCCGAATTCCCTGCAGGAGCCCGAGGCGGCCTTGAGGTAAGGCACGCGTTTCATTTGCCCGCTGCCCCACGTCCCGTGACGGTAGCTTGCCCAGCGCCCAGGAGGGGAAGGCTTGGCGAGCCTGCCTCGGTTTCCCCGCGATGGAGCAGCAGAAACGCCTGTAAGGGCTCAGGGCTGTCCCAGGCCACCGCCAGACGCGCAGGGGATGCTCGACACGCCCACACTTTGCACACACGTGTTGGGCACACTCGTACACCGCACACTCCATGAACATCACCCGCAGGAGGAAGCGGCCTTGCGGTTACAGGTCTCCGTAGGAGGGCAAAGCTTAAGTGATTCAAATAGGGTTAAAACCCAGCAACCAAGCCTTCCTGTCTTTGCTCTACCTTGTGTTCAGAATTTGCTAAGTTCCTAAAGCCGAGCACTTGCTCGGCTGGGCCAGGCCCTGGCTCCCTCCCTAGCAGTGAGAAATAAACACCCGGGGAGTAGTGGACCTGGGGCCGGGCTTTCGCGCCGGGAGTGGCCCGCCTCGGGGGGAGCGGGGCGGCGGGGTTCAAAACCAAACTCGGCATTGGGCGCGGCAGGTTGCAGGAGGCCGGAGGGGGCTCTCCAAAGGACAGGAGCTGCCCACCGGACCTGATCCCGGGGCTCTGGCAGCTGGGAGTCGAACTCAGGCTGCAGAAGGAGGCTGGAAGCCCACGGCTTGTGAAACCGGAGCCCGGCCCTGAGTTGCGGGGAGGGGGGGGGGGGGTTGGGCAGCAGGGGCCCAGAAGGATCTCGGCCAAGTCTTTGACAGCGCGCTGTTATGTTTACCCGGGCTCCGCTGACTTTTCAGAAACACAAGGGCACTTAAGGGGCACCCCCCTCGGCCACTGAGGGGGGCGTGTCCAGATTCTCCAACAAAACCACCCCGCAAAAATCGTGTTGGGGGTCTTCTCTAGAATGGCGGGAACTGGAAGAGTCCTGGATCCTCAGAAGCCAACATTATTCAAAAAATGTAGGGGGCCTGGGCCGTGGGGCAGCAAGTGCAAGAGGTATCTTCATCTTTTGAAAAGCCACCATGAGCGCCTTGGAGGTGGCCGCCTGCGCCCCCAGGTCCCTTCCTGGTGCGCCCCGCAGCCTCCAGGCGATGCCTCACAATAGCTACAAGCCGCCCCGAAGGGCACCCGGCCGCAGTAAGAGCGGCCTGACAAGTGTGATAAAATGATCTTCCTTAACTAAACTCGTAAAGCACTGGGCAATAAAACTCAATCTTCTGTAAAATCCAATTAAGTCATTATCTGACTGATTGTATCTTTAATTGAAAACAGAAGTGACAGTAAATTTCTGTGATATATCAGGATCAATCGATACCACTATACAATTCAGCCCCAAGAAGTGATTTATAATGTCAAACCTATATAGGTAACTCCACATTATTCTCTCTAAAACCACTGGTGGATGAAATTAAGAGTAAGTGCATTTAATAAAAAACAAGATGGTCAGGTTATTGATTACAACAGATGGGGGTGAAATCAAATAGATGTTTTCAAAGCACAGAGCGAAGAAAATACAAGTAATTTCTTTTTTCCTGTTTAATACCCGCTCACCAAATATACACACAAGGAAATTCAGTCATCAATAACATTTTTATTTCAGGTACAGCTGCAACTACACAGAACAATGAATTTTTTTCCGACTAGTTTCATTTCAGGATGGCTTCTGTTACATAAGGAAGTACTCCACAAGCAATTTTTAACAAAATAATGAACTCAGAAATCTGTAGTAACTTTTAAAGATGTACTTATTTTCAAATCAGATTACAACCTAAGGTTACAAAATAGTCTAGACTGCATCCATTTTTTTCCCCCTGTAGTAGAAAGAATGTGTAGGATAAACTCTCCTATTATTCTAGAAACAAACCCAGGAATTCTGCATTGCTGAGGTTACTTTAAATTGCGTTGTTTTGAAATTACACCCTTTACACAGAAAATGTATTGGCTCTTTAGGGCTTTAATTTCTTTTTCTGACTGTATTTCAATCATGTTTTCGAGTTGGGGGGAATGGAGGAGGGCCTGGCTTTTCCAACAGCAACACAAACACACAGTATTTCCAATCACTCTGACCTTCTTGCAGATTTCTAAAACAATTACTAAGTTTGTCTGCTCTCTTCTTCTCACTGGTCAGGTATTTGGCTAAATTTATATTTTTGCAGTATTATTAAAATACTAAAATAGAAACGTCTGAAGCACCTAAGATTTCATTTTAAAACCAGAAGTAGTATCTAATTATGACACATTTAGATGCAAATGTACTGCTTGACTTTAGTGAATTACTGTAATTTCTTGAAAACTACGTGTAAACCAGTATCATAAAAAAAGGGAGGGGGAAACAGTACTATTTGACTCCCGTGAGCAAAGCACTTAAGTCTTGCAGATGGTAGTCACGGACCCTAAACTATTCCAAATGCATTTTAGCCCAGAGGCTAGGCTCTAAGGAGTATAAACCAAACACGCTCTCAACAGTTAAGTCGACATGAGTCAAGGCAAAATGTTAACAACAAACCCCGTGTCTAAATGGAATAAGCCTGCTATTCCAAGTGAAGCAAACGGCCAAAGGCACCGGGCATCATTTACTCATCCTCTTCGATGACGGGAGGGACGGTGAAGCTGCTGGGCTCGGAGGCAGACTCACATTCGAGCACTCCCTTTGTGCTCTCGTTACTAATAGGAGAGCTGCTGGAGAGGGAAACCAAGCCAGAATCTTGACTGCTGGGCGGCGAGAATACTGGGACGTGGGGAGAGACAGGAAGGGAAAAGCGTATGTTAAAAGTGGCTAGTCTTTCTGCATTCAGTATTCAATTAGGTTCCAACAAAGATAGAGGCACACTCTGCATTTCTATTCTGAGTTGAAAGTATTGTTCTAGACACTCATTAAAAACCCCAGTGTTTCTTTAGAATTAAAAAAAAAACAGTATTTCTGCACAATATCTATTCAGTTATCTGAGTTGAAGGGGAAAGTTAGGTAGCAGAGTTCTGGATTTATGTACATAAAGAAAAAAAAAAAACCCAGTCTGCTACCCCTCCCCCCTCTGGGGAAACTATTTCCACCCTTCACTGAACCCCCTCCCCTTTATGTAAAGGATGCTAATAGAACTTGTCTTGTCAAATGATCCATCTGACGAATTACCCCAAGACTCCACCCATGTGTTTCTACCATTTGACAGGTAACCCTAAGTTTTTCAAAATACAACCAGCAAAGGTGACAGCTTACTAATATTCCTGTTATTTCTCTTGGACTTTTACAGGACCAAACACTTGCTGTTTACATAACTTTTGAAAACTAAAAAGTTTTTAAAAACACAAAAAGTTGAAGGAATACTTTCACTAAAATAGAAGTCAGGTAAAGATTTTAAAAGTAAATCCGTGAACATAAAACTCTACTAGGACCTGACTTTAAATATGAAGGATGCTAATGTGCTGAACAATTTTTGCAACCTTAGAAGCCACAGTAGATACAAAATTTAAGCAAAAGGGTCTCTGACCTTCTTAACCTTAGCTGAGTTCAGATCCACCCCCAGAACTCCCTTCCTGCCTAGTGTGAATGTAATTAAGGGGAAGCTGCAGTGGTAATTTCTCTCCTCATTAACTTCCTGATTGGTTTCAGCCTCAGGATTCTGCCGGGCAGTAGTTTGTCACCAATTCCAAACGGCCAATCGTTAATACTAATGTTTGTGTAACTAACTGCCAGCATCCGCCACGGCTTCTTGTACAACAATAATGGTGAAAGGGTACATTAGTGCCCTGTGTTAATTCAGCTTGTGTTCATCAATAGGGACATCTATGATGTAATTAGCCAAATGCACCGGGAGCTGAGTGCTGAAGTCATTTGTAGAGAACTAAATCATAGTAGGAGCTGTACCGGGTCCTGATGTGTTTGCCATCAATACTTATTATGTTTCGGATTTAATAAGGTATATTACCATGCTGAAAAGAGACCTTTTTACAAGAGAACACTATTTGCACTTGTTATGGGTTTGGAAAAGGTTTGCTGCAGCTAGTGGAACCACAGAGAACTAAAAGAACAGAGCTGGGACCTAAGAGGCAGACCTTGAACCACGCCACTGGACCAAATTATTTCAGAAAGCCCCTTTCTTCTCACGTGACATACAGACGGACAGACAGAAGGACGGAGAGTTTTGTATGGCTACCTCTAATACCTCCAGTAAGGAAAGGCATGATCTGAAAGCTTAGTAAATCTGAGAAACAATTTAGGCAATTTCCTGACCAGCAATTACCTTTGATATTGATAGTATTTGTTTAGTAACTTAACTAAAAAGCCAGGGTAAAAGTGTATAAGCTTTATTTTTATTTTTTAAGTAGAACGCTGTTAAATGTACGTTACAGACACCAAAAAGAGTACACAGGGGCGCCTGGGTGGCTCCGTTGGTTGGGCGACTGCCTTCGGCTCAGGTCATGACCCTGGAGTCCCGGGATCGAGTCCTGCATCGGGCTCCCTGCTCGGCGGGGAGTCTGCTTCTCCCTCTGACCCTCCCCTGTCTCACGCTCTATCTCATTCTCTCAAATAAATGAATAAAATCTTAAAAAAAAAACGTACACATGCGTACATAATGGCAACCAAAAAAAAAAAAAAAACCTGGGAACCTATGAAATCTGAAGCCTTCATCTTATTGCAGTTCATAAAAGGCTAAATTCGAATTGTCCTATGGATGCAAAATTCCCTGCAAATCCAAGATGATTTATGAATGGGGCTGCATGCCCAAGATGTTGTATATACAAAGAAATGTTTTCCAAAGGCAGCCGACTCTGCTCTGACATCTTGGTACTCTAGCCAACTAAGAGCCAGCTGCAGAGTCCATGAGCTGATCTGCTCCCCCCCCAACCCAACCTCGAACCAGTGAGAGCAGGTCCTCTGTCAGGAGCCATGGGGACAGGAGGGAGCATTTACTGCCTACTTCCTGTATGCCACATACCTTAAAGAAGTGTGTAGTGCTCCAACCATTCACTGGAAAAATTGTTCTCACCGGGTGACACAGGGGACACTGTGGAAGCCGAAGGGCAGTGTGGCACCGACCAGCCCCACCCCCGCGGTTTCACTCTCCCTGCGCTGCCCCACCCTTGGGCGCCACGTTTAGTCACTGGCCATGGAACCTTCCTAGTCTCTGAGTTTAAGGAGGCAAAACACCTGACCCTTGTCAGACTAACGCAGCAGCTAGGAAGGAGTGAGTCAGTGCTCCCCGACATGTCCTGAGCCCCCAGCCTGCCTCCTGCCTTCAGTTAGCAGCCGACCTAGTTACACCCCCTCCCACCCCCAGTTAACTGATCTGTGACCCAAAGGGGGAGGAGCAGGAATTCTGCAAAAGGAAGAAATGGGGGATAGCCCCCTTTTGCCCTCAGTTGCCTTGTGGGTGTTTTCTTGGGAAGTATTCCTGTGACTCCAACTCCAGAGACACACACAGTGTCACCTGCACCGACGGGGGGGGGGGTGGGGGGGAGATGCTCCACGCATCCTTCACACATGACCGCACTCCAGAGAAGATGCAAATAAATGAACTCAGCCCGTTTTGAAAAATGCCAGTAGTTTTCAGTGTCTCTACACTCAATTTAAATCTACGCTGTTTTTACTTTTGTTCAAGGCTTAGCGTTGTCTTCGCAAAGGGGGCTGCTGAAGTTAGGGATAGTGTTTGTTGGCCTTTGTGTGGCCCCTCCTAATAGTAGTTACAGTAAAGATTTCCTCAGTGTCTTCCTGGAGACTAATGTCCAAAACCTATTTTACTACCACCCTCAAAGGGACCCTCTCCATTTTAATGCAGCTTCATTAAATTTTGTTGGGGGGAAGAGTAATCATTGATCACTGTAAATCATTTTATACCAATTAAAAATTCAAAAGTCAGAATTATCCTTTCTGGCTTTCAAGTTGATTCTAACGAGCCTGACACAAGGCTAATTTCAACTCAAAAGGTTCCTCTTAATTATTTTGTGAAACTGCTAATGTCTTGCGTCTGTAGGACTGTAAGAAAAGGTACACTGTTGGTAGCACTAGAAATTGGTTCAGTCCTTCTAGACAGCAATCCAGTGACATGTAATAAGAGCGGTAAAACTGTTCATACCCTCTGACCTGGTAATTCCACTCTGGGGAATAAGCCCAAAGAAAGAGAGAATAATTGGCCCAGAGATGCTCAACACACGACTATTTGCATCACTGAAGATGTTAATGCTTTGCTCTGGTGCTGGGGGTGGGGATGGGGGCAGCTGGGCTTGCGGGGGGGCGGGGGGGGCACAGCAAGCATTCACAGGCAATAAACAATTCCAGATTCTGCTACCCCTCGGTCATGGACAGGCTCCCAGCATTTTTGGAAATGGAAGAAATGACTTCTGGAGACCGAAGTAGAGACTAAAAAGTAAGAACAGAAAAACTTGTCCATCTGATTTTTTTGTGTGTTCCAATGAAAGGTGGGCAAAGCTCCTCCAGGCCTCACTCTCCATTGAACCAGCAAGCCCAAGTATCTGTTTTCTCTCAAGTAGCCTATTTGTCTACAGAAGCTAAAGGGGCTTTCTTTTACTATTATTTAAAAACAAACAAAAAAACTTTACACATAATCACTCTTACCAGTGCTGGGAAAACAAATTTTTAAAGATGATTCTAGTGATACTATCTAACCAACCATCTTGCTGCACACCCCCCCAAAAACCCCACCTCACTAAAAAACAAACAAAAACCACTCTAACTGCTAAATCTTTCAACATTGCAAAGACCCCTGACTTTTAACTTGAATGATCTGTTGGAAGTCAGTGGGCTGGAACGAATAATTCTCGTCCAGGGATGTGAGAAAACAGGATATTCATGCTTGAGAAAAACTTTCTTCCTCTCTATGTTAAATGCTGTTAAACGCCCACAATATAAGTGGCATTCCTCAATTATTAGCAGCTCCACACCTCAAAGTGGACAGGAAGAAAACAAAAGTGCTGGCCTCTGGTTTCCTGAGTTCGCAGGCCTCAGAGTCTGATGAAAAGCTAATGAAAATTTCTCAAACAACAAACTCTTCCGCTCCGTGATAACCGTCGTGTTTGGAAATAAAATCACGTCCAAGCAACAGCACTTAGCAGATATTTAATGTTTCACAATGGGACTCTTTTCCAGAGTGGTACTGCTGCCCTTCTCACTCACATCTAAAATAATTAGGATTATCGGAGCCGTCCGAAGCTTGGCAGGTTCAGTTTGTACTTTCAAACAGCATTAATTCTTGGCACTCGGAACAAGGGATAAAAGGTAAAGATATGAATGGAGATCTTTATTCAACCCGATCTATCACGGATTAGCTCATTCTTTTCCAGTTCATGCCTGCACTCTAGTTAAGGGCAGGGCTAAGCTGTAACTGATGTAATTAGAAACCACAAGCTGAGAAAAATAGCCCTTTATTAATCTCCCCCCATTTACTATATATTTGCTTAAAAATATATATATAATCTTTGAAACAATTAAATGTGTTTTTTCCCCCCACATACATGTAATGAAAGGGCAGTGACAAAGAGAGGGCTGTTGAGGATGACGCCCTTCCTGCAAACACATCTTCAGGAGCAGCCCTAAAATCTAACATCCGTTTTGAGAGGGGCAGCTCTGTGCTCTGCGTGTTGTGGGGGGAGTGGCCGAGCCCCGGGAAATGGGGCCCCTGTGGTGGGAAGCGGGCACACAGCAGTCCCCCTCCCCACCCCCAACAACAGCACGACGTGCAGGCACGGGACGGCCAATGCTAAAAACGAAGTGAACGTGTAAGAGAGAGTACCTATTTATGCACTATTAACAGTACCTTATCGTGTAGGACGTGGATACACAACTCACAAAAATAACACCAGAACGACTCTTTCGTTCTGCAAATCAGCAGAAGCCTATCAGGCAGCCTGCAGAAGCACCTGCAGAGACCTCCGGCCTGGGAGGGGGGGCGGCCTGGGCTCCCAGCCTGGCCTGGCTGTGGCTGCAGAGCCGCCCGCTCTCGTACTGCTCCAGCAACTAGAGACAACACACCAAACCCACTCCCCTACCCACCTACAGAGTCCAACACAAAGAACCCTTTCTCCATCGTTTTAACGTAGTGCACAACAAAGGAAAAGCAAGAAGGGACAGCATTCAGCCCTACCCCCCCCCCCGCCCCCGCCCCCGCCAACCTGGGCCCCCGGGCAGCACCATCTCGGGCCAGACGCCCTCCTCGACCCCCACCATCCCCCCTGCATGACAGACACTCCTGAACTAAGGCATGGCAGCTCCTGGGGCCCCTCATTCCTTGCTTATTTCTTAGAGGGGGTCAGAAAACCGACTGGGGCGTCCAAGCAGGCCCATGAATAAGCAAAGCACCCCGACACCAGCCCCATCCTGACGGCTGCTCAGCATCCCTGAGGACCTCACTGCTCACCTCCCCAAAAGCCCCCGCCCATCAGCGGTGGGGCTACTGCTGGTGACTCCCTGACCCCAAACTGTCACCATCAGTCGTAGAGACGTTTCTCTCTGACTCCTTCATTCCTGAACTCTCTCTGAAGGAAGCAAGTGTGCCCAGGAGGGGTTAACTCATCATCACTGGCCCCACGGACTTCTCTCACCCAGGGAGGCCGCATTTGGTGATACACACAATCCAAACATTCACACTGGGGGCGCCTGGGTGGCTCAGTCGTTAAGCATCTGCCTTCGGCTCAGGTCATGATCCCAGGGTCCTGGGATCGAGCCCCACATCGGGCTCCCTGCTCCGCGGGGAGTCTGCTTCTCCCTCTCCCACTCCCCCTGCTTGTGTTCCCTCTCTCACTGTGTCTCTCTCTGTCAAATAAATAAATAAAATCCTAAACAAACAAACAAACAAAAACAACATTCACACTGCCTCACTGTGTTTTCACCAAAACATACTCCGTCTTAAAACCTGCACATAGGGGGCGCCTGGGTGGCTCAGTCGGTTAAGCCACTGCCTTCGGCTCGGGTCATGATCCTGGAGTCCCGGGATCGAGTCCCGCATCGGGCTCCCTGCTCGTCGGGGAGTCTGCTTCTCCCTCTGACCCTCCCCTCTCTCATGTTCTCTCTCTCTATCTCATTCTCTCTCTCAAATAAATAAATAAATCTTTAAAAAAAAAAAAAAAAACCTGCACATAGTGTGGCTTTCACTTCTCTTAGGTAACAAGATCCCGAGACGAATCCTCACATTGGCTGACTCTGCTCTACTTTGCCCTTCAGTGAACCAGACACGAGGCAGACTTTGAACATAAGCATTCTGAGCCCTGGTTTCCCCATCGTGACATGAGGCTAACCACAGGCCACTGTGATAATTAGCGAGTAACAGTAATTTTTAGTTTCCTTATTCCATTGGTCTGCAGTCTACGTCTCAGTATCTTAAAGTTGGAAGATTCTTGCTTCTGAAGGTGCAGGAAGTCAGTGAGGATTTAGTACAAGGTCTGCTCACACATACATGTGCCTTCCTGAGAGTGGGGAATGAGGAACACACGTGTACTTCACCGGGCCCAGAGCCCAGCCGGGGTGTCCCGATCAACCTAATCGTCACTCAGACAATAGGTCCCTTGTGACACAAGCTCTGCTTTTTTCATCTCTGGGGGGGGGTATAACAGGATGGCTGATGTCAAATCAAAATCAAATAGCAGAACATCTGTGGACATGCTTTATAAACCATACAAAAAATAGTGTTATCATCCAATGATCAAGCAAACCGTTCCTTCAGACAGCAGTATCTGGAAGCAGGAAGAATCTCTTAAGTTTGAGCCTAAGTTTGTCCTAAAAGGTAGGAACTCTGGGAAGTAGTGGACAGAGGCATCCATGTTCCAGAAGTAGGGGTCTCCCCAGTTCCCAGTCTACAGCAACTGGGTGCCTGGAGCCCTGAGAATGGAGGCCTGCTGGGGCAGCAGAAGCCAATCCTCAGTCAAAGGCAACAGGGCAGAGCCAGGGTAAGGTGTGCAGGCTTTGGTCAGCTCCACACTCTCTGCACGCCTCAGTGTCCTTGTCTATAAAATGGGGACAGAGGAGAGCACTTTGGATGGATGGTTCTACACAAACCGGTGGGGCCCTGTAAAGCCCAATGCAGCTGAAAAGCCCACGCTGAAATCACATAACGCTTCACCATTTGGTGACCCACACGGGGGCCTGGCCCCGGCAGCACGGCGGCAGTCTGAGCCCTGCCCCAGCACCACTTCCCGGCCTCGATCCTCAACCCCGATGCCCTCAACGGCCTCTGAGAGTCCGTGCTGAAAGGCTGTGCAACAGACCGGCATCTCAATAAACACTGGAGTCTCGGTTTCTCTAATTGTCAAAGGAGGAGAATAATTATGTGTCTCACAAAGCTGCTCTGAGGATTGAGATGGTATATGACAAAATAGTTTGCAAACTTGATGACTCTACACACTTGTCAGTCATTATGAGTCCCCCCCAATGAGTCCGCAAACTTCTGCAGAAGTGAAGTGAGTCTATGTACCCCACGGTCTACACAGAACCAAGAAGTTAGTAAGATGTGTAGTAACACTGGTTGAGAAAGGGGAAAAAGAAAAAAGAATTAGTGACAACACAGTTCAAACATCCCTGAATGTTCTCAGATGAGGTTCAATTCTGATGTTCAAGGAAAGGGGACTTTTACTTTACTCATCCTTCTTTTTTTAAAATTTTATTTATTTATTTATTTGAGAGAACAAGAGAGAGTGAGCAAGCAGCAGAGGGAGAGGGAGAAGCAGGCTCCCCGCTGAGCAGGGAGCCCCACACAGGGCTCGACGTCCCAGGAGCCTGAGATCCTGACCTGAGCCGAAGGCAGATACTTAACTGACTGAGCCACCCAGGCGCCCCTTTATTCATCCTTCTTTACACATCCGAAGCCTGACAGTTAAAATGAGTTCCAAGCTGAAACCCGAGCCTGTTAGTTTGTGCCTTCCTGAGCACCAGGTTTACACATGATGTTTCCCGAGGCAGGGCCCACAGGCCAGAGCCAGGGCTGAGCAAGGGGAGCCCCCAGAGCCTCCACCAGAAACAGGAAGTCAGCCTACAAGGTGGAAGACAAAACATTTGGTAAACTAAAATAGGCTGAGGACATCTACCACACAGTGCAGTGCACACAGCGGGTGTTTAATAATGGATGAATGTGTGGGAAAGACCATGGGAGTTGGTCTTCCCAGGACGTGCCATAACCACAGGACAGGGCTCACGCACACATTGGCAGGAGAGTCTCAAGCGTAACGCTAGTTTTAGGGACTAGAGCGTGCACGGGTTTTATTTGATTCTGTCAGTCCTGCACAGACTCCAAGCAAAGCCGGGGCACACAGGCAGAGAGAGAAGCCACACCAAACACACGCCGGGACAGGCAGTGGCCCCGGGACCTCAGCCTGGGCCGGGGCCGTAGAGCCTGGCTCCTGGGGAGCACATGGGACCCCGTTCGTCAGGGACTCTGCAATGCCAACAAGGGCTCGGGTCCCGGAGCTGTGCCCCGATGGGGTGGTGACACATGCAGGTGCAAACGCAGTTCAAATACGCCCGTGACAGAATCTCAGAAACTAAAGCAGACCAGGCAAGCTGGATGCTCAAAAGTCATCTCTGGAGTCAATTTCCCATTTGATCCCGGGACCTGAGAAAACGGAAGGAATCAAACCCAGGAAGAAGGCTGCGTGTGGCATGTGCCATGCTAAAAAAATGACCCCTGTCCAGATACAAGCGAAAGATTTCAAGGAGCCCCGCAGTATTCTGAGCTCTGAGAAGGAGGAAGGGTCACAGATGTTTCAGCCTTGAAGGGTAATATGATGGGCATCCTGTGAAGGCAGAGAAAAAGCATGCGGGTTTTGGACACCACTGCCAGGGGCGTGGGTCACAAGGACACAGAATGCTGCCTTTGAACCCAGCGCCCCGGAGGAGCTTGGTTTCTGGCTAATCCACCAACCTGCCTTCCACCTTGGAGTCTATCATCCTCCATGAAACACGCTCTTTAACAAAACATTTAAGATATGTAGTTTTAGCTGCATGGTGTTATTTTTTTTAATTTTTTTAAATTTTATTTTACTTATTCATTTGAGAGAGAGAGAAAGAGAGAGTGTATGAGCACGGAGAGGGGCAGAGGGAGAAGCAGGCTCCCCACGGAGCAGGGAGTCTGATGCAGGACTGAATCCCAGGACCCTGAGATCATGACCTGAGCTGAAGGCAGAGGTTGAATGGACTGAGCCACCTGGCACCCCTAAGCCACATGGTTTTAAAGAAGTTTTTCATTTAGAGATATCCTGACACTCTGCCACTGAAATGGTTATAAGAGAAAGTTCATGAGCCATTTCTCAAATAGAACTCGTATAAAATTTGCAGCTTGTAATTCAAAAGTAAATATTGTGCCCCAAATGACATGCTAGAAGCAGGGCAGAGGATGGTGTCAGGTAAATTATTTCATCCTTACTACCCAGGGACTCAGTGTTCTTTCAAAAGCAAATACAGGACTCCTCAGTACTGCCTATCATTCGACGCCAACTTCTCATTCTCCTTCCTAGCTAACGTTACGGGAAATCTAAGACTAGTAATTATTAATATTTTCCTCTGGTACAGAATAAGGAAGCAGATGCCAGGACACATCTAAAAAAACATACACCAGATGAAATCAATCAGGATAGAAAATTCCAGGCATTTCCGGACAGGAGGATACATGCCTACTCACAGCCACACAAGCTATTTTGCCGCCTAAATACAACACGGACTCGTGGACGGACAAGGTAAGTTCAGGTTACAGGAGCAAGAATACACTATTTTGGAATGGTTCACATTAAGGGTGAAGAGAAATAACAAAATAATAGCACAAAGTGCACATTTTTCAAAAACACAATTTTTACACGTTTTCTAAGACCACAAACGCTAAAAAAAAAAGAAGAAATTCAATATATGTATTTCTGAAATCATTTTTACGTAAAGTGCCACCTTTTCATTTAGCTCCCAAGAAAGGACTTCCACCCTTTCCGTGGATCCAGTTAACCTGTGGGTGATAGAAGGCATTCGGGGAATGTGATGGCGCCTTCTCCCCTCCAGGCGCCTAGGATATTTTTTAACCATTTCAAGAGAGAAGAGCTCATGTTTGGACAAGCATTTTAGTTTGCCTTCAAGAAAACGGTTTCCTGGGGCGCCTGGGTGGCTCAGTCGGATAAGCGTCTGCCTTCGGCTCAGGTCATGATCCCAGGGTCCGGGGATCGAGCCCCGCATCAGGCTCCCTGTTCAAGGGAGTCTGAGTCTCCCTTTCCCTCTGCCCCCCAACTCGTGCTCTATTAAATAAAATCTTAAAAATAAAAAAAGAAAATGGTTTCCTTTTTCTCCTCATGAAAATGGTTTCCTTTTTCTCCTCAGTGCATCCTGTCTGAAGCCAAAGTTCAAAGGAGCCTGTGCTTGGGGGCTCTGCAGAATGACCGCCGCCGGCCTCCCCGGGTGAGAAGCTCCTGCACAGGGACGGCAGCTGCTGGTCCGCTGGGCCCGGCTCTGAACTGAAGGAAACCAACCCTGGCAGGTATCTACCAAAGTAGGAGACAAATTGTTACTTCACTCTTCCCTCCTCTGGTCAACAGGATGGTTTCCTTTTCAGGATTTAGCTTCCAGGTTTGATTTTTTTTTTTTTTTTATTGTGGTGAAACACACACAACACAAAACCTATCATTTTAACCATTTTTAAGTGTGCAGTTGGGGGGTATTATGTCTAGACACTCTGTTACGCACCTGCCATCTCCAGAACTTTTTCGTCTTCCCAAACGGAAACTCCACCCAGGGACTGTCCACTCCTTCCTCCCTCGGCCCCGGGAACCATCCTTCTTCTACTCTCTGTCTCTGTGAATGGCACAACTCCAGGACCCTCCCATCAGTGGGGCCGTGCTGTATTTGTCCTGTTGCGACTGGCTTATTTCAGTGCACATCATGCCCTCGAGGTTCATTCATGTCATAGTGTGTGGCAGGATTTCCTCCCTTTTGAAGGCTGAGTAATATCCCACGGTGTGTAGACACCACACTTTGTTTACCCATTCATTTATCAATGGATGTGCGGGTTGTGTCTACCTCTGGCTATTGTGAATAATGCTGGTATGCTCGGTGGTGTTTCTGTTCACATCCCTGTTTGCAGTTCTTTCAGGCACATCCCCAGAAGTGGGATTGCTGGATTATAGGGTAATTCTGTATTTAGGTTTTTGAGGACTTGCGAGACGGGTTTCCACAGCAGCTATACTGATATTCCCACCAGCAATGCACAGGGGTTCCAATTTGTCCGCATCCTTGCTACCACTACTTTCTGTTTGAATAATGGCCATCCTAAGGGGTACCTGGTCTTTTTTTTTTTTTTTTTAAGATTTGAGAGAGAGAGCATGAGCGGGAGGGGGAGAGGGAGAGGGAGAGAGAACCTCAAGCAGATTCCCTGCTGAACGTGGAGCCCGATATGGGCCTCAATCTCATGACCCTGAGATCACAACCTGAGCCAAAACCAAGAGTCAGCCATTTAACTGTGCCACCCAGAGCACCCCTGATCTTTTTCTATTAATCCCTTCCCTCGATTTCTCCCCACACTCCTTGATGCTGACTTACTGTCCTGTCTGCACTATATTACCAACAAATTTAACTGAAGAGCTGGCCTCACCGCCCACTCGCTGGGTTACCCCTGGCAAACTGGTGGCTGTCTTATTCCCAGGCAAGTTTTCTCCAGGTCACCCATGACGTGCTGATCATCACAGCCCACGGCTGCTCCGGTCTTTCCTACTCCCCTCAGGGGCACTAGACACTTGACCTTGCCCCTTCTCCCTCCGCCTTCTGCTGTGGCTCTCCCAGCTTTTCCTGCCTTCCTCTCTTCTCTAGCCTCTGCCCTATGGACTTTCTCCAAACTGCGTGATGTGGCCCCCTCTTGCCACACAAGCTTTAAATACCACCTCCTTGCCAATGGCTACTTCACAATTTGTATCTCTTGCCCTGATTTCTCACTGAGGACTATTTCTGTATTTTCAGTATCTGCTGGACATCTCCATCTGGATGAGCTCCCTGCAATGTAAATTCATAGTGTTCCAAATTAAACCCACCATCGCTCCCCACAGAGTAAACCCGACCCTCTTCTCTTGGGTCCTGAGCACGCCCATGTCACCTTGCTCAGGCTCCAAGCCTCAGGATTACCCTAGGAAATTTCTCCCATCACCTCCCTCCCACCGCCAAGCACTGGCAAAGTCCTGCTCACGGGAACCCCACGGAGCTCTACCTCTCCCTTGCCGTGACCCCATCCCTCCACAGCCCAGATGGGATCCCGTCCTCATTACCTTGTACCCGACCTGCTGGCCTCTGGCTGTCCCGCTCAGTCCTCCCTTTGTCTTGCACTTTAGCCCGGATGACCACTGTGCTTCCAGAGGCCTATCTCCTTTCCTAAACCAACACCTCCCATGGCATGTGGAAACACCCAAACCCGCTGGCCTGGCATCTGAGGAGTGAGCGGACTCCCCACATCTCTCCTGCACTGGAATCCTGTGCCAGGCTCCTCCCGCCCTCCAGCCGGCGCAGACCCAGCGTCCCTGCCTCTGACATGGGCTCGTGCTGGTCTCGCTGTCCTCCCATCTCCACAGGTCAAAACCCAGCTCCAAGCCACTTCCCTGGCCTCTCTCAGCAGAAACAATGCTTGTGGCCTTTCTTGTGGCTCTGCCACTCCTGTCTTCCTGCCCCCTTCCCCTTCCATCACTGACCTAACAACTCTCCCCAAAGAACAGGGAAGGGGGCACCCGGCTGCCTCAGTGGGTTGAGCATCCAACTCTTGATCTCAGCTCAAGTCCTGACCTCGGGGTTGTGAGTTTGAGTCTTGCGTTGGGCTCTGCGGTCATGGAGCCTACTGAAAAAAAAACAGGGTAGGATCCACGTTGTATTTGTCTTCGGGGCCCCTTGGCGGCCACCCGTTAAAAGCCATACACCTGGTAAGCACTCAACAAGTGGTGGTGGATGAATAAATGAGAGAATGAGTAACTCACTGATCAAAGCGAGCGGAGCTGTCTCCCGCACAGTCATGCCCAGTATAGGAACACGGCCGGCAGGCTGCTGTCAGGACCAGGGCCAAGGGATGGCCGCCAGCCCCACATCCAGGAAGGGGAAGGAGCCAGGAGAGCCGCGAGTACAAGAAGAGATGTGACAGTGAACCTGAACCCTCAAGAAAGTTTCAGCATCTTGAAGGCAAGAGAGAGGAGAATCCACTTATAAACCTCCCTGTGGTCAGGAGGAGAAAAGATCAGTCATTTGGGAAATTCATTTCTGGGAAACAGCTAATTTCTCAATGACGGAGAGTTAATGAGGCATCATGAATCGACTTTTTTTTTTTGGAGGGAGGGTGGGGGCGGGGCAGAGGGAGAGAGAACCTTAAGCAGGCCCAGCCCAAGGCGGGGCTCGATCACACAACCCTGAGACCATGACCTGAGCCGAAATCAAGAGTCCGACCCTCAAATGACTGAGCCACCCGGACGCCCCCTGAATCTACTCTTAAGCGCAGCCCCTGGACACCGCACCTTCACTCGGGACACTAACCAAGATATGAGAACAAGTGAAACTGGAGGACCGAAAGGCACTTGTTTTCTCCGCAGTGAAAGAACCTTACAAAACTACTACCTTCAGCAAGTAGGTAATGTGGTGCCATCGGACAGGTTTTGGAAAGACTGCTTTTATTATTGACTGTCCGAAGATGCAAACACCACAACAAACAGGCTTCATTCAACAGACCTACAGAGAACTCCGGCCTCAACAGTCCTCACGGTGCCCCTGACACACGCGTCCGCAGCGGCCAGGGGCTAGGCTAGTGTGCAGAGCGAGTCTCGGCTAATCTCAGAGATGAGTATCTTCCAAACCTTGAAGTTTTGGAGATTCAAGTCTGTAGTCTATCAGAATAATTACTAAGAAAAAAACTTTTCAGCTTTAAAAAAAGGGATTAACAAGAAGTATATAAATTTCACTGACTCCGACTAACCCACAGGGCAGTGTTTGGTCACAATATAATCGATTTCGCCCTTAATGCTACTGTTGAAAGTATTTAAATGCCTGGGCACAGACTCCAACCCACACACTCCTCCTCGATCCCCCATTCCAAGTAGATCAGGTATTTTCACACTTGGTTCATCTTCAGTGAAGACTGTAATTAAATCTTTAATTTGAAAACAAGAGTGAAAGTCCAGCACTCTGCATTATCAGCTGCCCTCAGAGCTTAGAGCAAAGAGCAATCAAATAACAAATGGTGACCTTGTCTCCTTCAAGCTCAAGTAATCTGCTAATTTCAGAAGGTACGGGCTCATATCAAAAGTGACCAATTTACCCGTGGAGGTGCTTTCCGCAGTTACCTGGGCAGCCCCCTGGGAATCAGAAACATTATCTAAATTGCATAAATTGTCAAGCTTATGTGCTGACTGGCCTTTTGATGACACCATCATTTTTAAAGCATAAATTTCAGAATTTATGCTTTATTTCGTGTCCAAGGTGTAAGGAAGAAGCCTGTTAGAGAGCTGGGTGTTCTTAGGATTGTGACAACTCCTGGTCCTTTTTACTTTCTCATCCACCTCCAGAGCTTGCTAAAACTCTTCTTCAGCATAAGGAAAGGCAGTGCAGTGCAAACGAGTTACCTAATTCTAGGAGTATTTAGTAAGCATCTGCTCTGTGCCCTGCATGGCTGTAGCCACAGGGAACAGGGCCATGAATAAAATGAGTCTCTGTTCTCATAAGGAAAACGCCGGGCACACCTGTAACCAGAGACACCTGGGACCGGATTCCAGCTGGGTCACTCACTGGGGATGTGACCGTGGGAATCATGTCACAAATCTGAACCCTCGACTCCTCACCATGTATTCATGGAAAACAATAATGTTAAGGCTGTTGCACTTAAAAAATAAAACACACCGAGTATTCGGTTGACACTAGTGTCCTTCCCCCCCTTTCTGTAGTAAGAGAGCAGATAATCAGTACATGCTTCAAATGGACACCAGGGGCCATGTGAAGCAAAATCAGGACGAAGGTGGTGTTTTCTTCTCCATCCTGTTTGATCCTTTGTGTCTTTCTCACCTGTTTGCACGTCTTCTCTGCTGTTAGGAATCTGTGGGCCCTGGCCCTCTTCCCTGGTCTCCCCTCTGCCAAATCACCCCTTCCCCTTCACCTCAACCCGCTCCAGAAACAGTTCTATCCATTCAGGAACCACTTGGAGCTCTTGATGAAAAGCGCCCAATTAAACTAATTCATGGGGTAAATGAAGGCTTCATGCTTTGACCCTCTTGTCAATGTTTTCATTTTCTTGACACTGCAGGGATGTCATCTGGAGGCAGGGCAAATTTCTAAAGTGCTGCCTATCCTGCTCAGTACACACTACATACTGTTATCAAGTGGGTACATCCTGAGTGTCACTTTCACTAGGTCATGGTTTTGTAATGTACAGCAAAGACATTCTTGCTGAGTGAGGTTCTGGTCCACGCACAGCCTGTGGCCCCCTCCCCAGCATGGAGTCACAGCCTTTAGAGCATCTACTGGTAAGAGAATCTCCCGCTGATAATCAGCTTCCCTTCCTGAAGCTTAATGAGAATGCAGTCCTAGGGCACACCCGAAAACCAGTGGTATTTTAAGAAACGAAGTTACAAGACAACTGCTTTCCACTAACAGTAACTATTTTCTAGCACTTCACGGAGGCTCCAGAATCCTAATGAAGTGTTTGTCGGAGCACTGAATAAAATGAACTTCTAATTATTTTTCTTACGAAGTGGTGTTAGTTTTCACACTAAACCAGGTAAAACTGAGAGAAAAGGAAAAGACACAAATATTAGCATTAGCTAACCATGTGCTTGGTAGGTAAGGGGGGAAATTTATCATGCTAAACCAAGGTCATCCATTTATGTAAAAGTACCTAGAAGCAAGCTTCTGTGTCAAACTACACTATCAGATACCAAAAGACTTAAGTTTGCTAACTGTGTTTAATGAACATGTATTATTTTTGTAGTAATAAAAAGTGACAGAAAAAGGCAGAAACGAAGGATAAAAGGAAATGAAAGAAGCCAGAGGCCATGCTGGAAACCCAGCCCCCTGCGTGAACTGTAGGAGGGAGCTCTTTAATGAGCGCAGGCCATGGCCACTGGGAGATGAAACAGGGATTCTGAGGAAGGCTGGACCCCCGGCCTCAGGCACGAGCTCAGTGCTGACCTAGGTAAGCAGGCTTGTGAAATGAGCCTCAGCCCACATTATTTATTAGCATAATTATTAATAATAATCGCTGTCATTCACTGAGGCCCTATCATGTTCCAGGCTGTACTTTGCTTACCATCTCCACAAAAAACCCTTTGGGGATGTGGGTAGTAATAACCTCATCTGACAGATTTTACAAACTGAGGCCCGGAGATGGTGACTAACATCCAAGGTCACACAAGCGCGGCAAGTCAGAGCCAGAACGTCCTTAGGCCCTGAGCCGGGACTGACCACCACAAGGTCGCAGAGCCCAATGAGAGGTCTGTGGGCTTGCTGTCTCTGCCTACCTACTGCAGACTGCACCCAAGGAGCCCTCTGCCCACCAGGCCTCCTCTTCTGCACATTCACAAAGTTGCTGCCCGAGTTCTTCCCCAGAAAGCCACAGTTCTGCCGAAAGAGATGGCTCAGACATCCAAGCATCACCTGAGCTGGAGGTTCGCCTTCTGAAAATGAATCTAGGAAGGGGCAGCTACCCCGGGGAGCCCAATTTCCACAACTTTTCAATCTATTTTCCAAGCAAAAGAGATTTCAGGGATCCATCATGCGATTCGGTGGAGTGAAGGGTTGGGGGCTACTTACCTGTTTGCAGCTGATGGTCAGGTCCTGGGTGTTTCAGAAAATAACGTCAGAGTCACTTGGCAGAACCCTGCATTCTCTTCCAAAGCCACCTCCTGCTGCAGAGCCTTGTGAGCCCCAAAGCAGCGGAGTGTGGAGGAGGGGACAGTGTGTCTGAGCCAGCAGGGAGGCTGCCAGGGGCCGTGGGGTGCTGCCTTCTACCAAGACCCCGGGCACCTGATAGGACAGTCTGACAGAGAACCATAAGCTCTGGGAATCTAAGAGCTGCCAGATCCTAACATGTCCAAAGAGCATGCAAAGGATCTTATCTTTCCCAAATTGCATGTGCCTCGGGAGAGGAAAGGGGGACAACAGACCCTTCCTAATGTAAACGCTTGCTTCCCCCCTCATCCAATTTAAGAGCATGATGACCGTTCCACAGAGCACACATCTGACCGAGCAGGGGCAGGTTGGCACCAAGGCGGGATGCACCCCACAGACCTCACGCTCTTAGCATGCTCCCCGAGCACAGAGAGGTACAAGACAGCCCAATTCTGGGCAGATTCATATAGGTAAGTTTTCAGGGTAGATAAGTAATTATCCAGTTCCACGTCTTGTGACCTTTCATGAAGTCAGGATGGAGACAATGAAAAATGAACCAATTCACCCCAGCAGGCTCCAGCACCTCACGGTCAGCAGTATCAAGGGCTCCTGATACATCTAACAGAAGTGCCATGGCGCCTGACCGGGGCCACCAGCGGGAAAAACCTATCCATCAATGAAACTAACACACAGTCCGCATCCTGCTCAGATCGGAAACCAGAGCATCAGGGAACGGTTCACGGTACAATAATTAACTCCTGGATTCATGCAGCAACTGTCTTTAAGGGCAGGTCATCTTTGGGGCCTCGGTTTCTGTATCTTCAAAGCTTGGAGGTCGGGCTCAATGACTTGGACCTTGTCTCCCAGAACAAAAATTCTGTGTTATGATTCCCACTGTGTTACAGTTTCTCAAATCTCCGTTTCCTTTAGGCTCTAAAGGGTTAAGTGCCTGCTCAAAGTCAGTTAACTGAGTATGAAACAGAGCTGGGGAGTTTAACATCAAGTGATTACTTCTGAAGCAAGGAATTAAGACCTTTTGCTTCCCTAATAGAGATATTAATGTTTTCTGTCAACAATGGATTAAGTAAGTTCTTTCCAATCCCTGGGATTTGGCCACTAAAAAGGGACGTTCAACCTCTCCATCTTTGTGCTGCTGAAGAAAGTGGCTTCAGGTGACAGGTGACAGTTTCTGCCTCAGAATCAAGCACTGATCATGTTACGATGACTCGATGGAAACCACATTAGTTAATTTTTCACAACCAGTCTCGTAACACTACTGGTTCTCTGGTATCTTGATAGGCTCAGTCTATGAATCCAGTTCTTGAGGAGTGTTAATTACTGCTTTTGTGAGGATCTCTGCTGTTGTCCACAGGACCTTCTGGACGTGGACACACACCCCTTAGCACAGAGAGGATGCATCCGCAGCCTCTCCTACAAAGGAGACAGTGCATTTGCAGCTGCACTGGAAACACAGTTGTCTCTACACCACGTCAGCAAGAAAGCAGGTGGATCACCGCCTCCTTCCTGTATTTTGGGCTGCCTATTAGACTCAGTCCTCTAGTGACAAGAAAGCAGCCACAGAGACAAGAATGCCTGGGGTCTTTACAAGCACTTTTGCTTGTCCCAGAGTCAGTGTTCTTATGTGGACACGGACTGGGATTCAGTGCAAGCTGGCTGTAGATGGACCAGGCTGCGGGGCTTGGCCTGGGATCTGTCACCTGCTCTCGTCCTTTCCCTGCAGGCCCTGCCCAGATGCTAGACAAGAGCACCTCCGTTCCTGCCAGGCCACTCAAGAGGGGATCTGGCTCCCTGATGGAAATGAAAGCCATCACTAGACATCATCTTCTACCCACCAGACTGACCAAAATATAGATGTTAATATTAATAGTATCATGCTAGCAAAAGCTTGGGGGAAGCAGTATTTTCATACAGTGCTGCTAGTGAACCAGTGCCGCTCAGTGTGGTGGTTAAGGGGACAACATTTAATACAACCTGAGATGCAGGCTTTCTTTGAAATGCCCCTTCTTAGCATCTCCTCAGAAAAACAGCAGCATGTATGTATAAGGTTCTGCAGCATTTGTACAAAACAACATGACTGTCAATCAACAGGGAAATTAACCGGTAAACTGTGGTCCATCCAAACTGCAGAACAGTTAAAAAAAAATAAAGCAGGGACTCCTGGGCAGGTCAGTCCGTTAAGCACCCAACTCTTGGTTTCGGCTCAGGTCATGATCTCAGGGTCGTGGGATCGAGCCCCAAGTTGGGCTCTGTGCTGGACGTGGAGCCTGCTTACGATTTCTCTCTCTCCCTCTCCCTGTACCCTTGCCTTTGCTCACATGTACGCTCTCTCTAAATAAATAAATCTTTTTTTAGAAAATAAAGCAGACTTACATGAACCAACATGGAAGATTTCTTTTTTTTTTTTTTAAGATTTTATTTATTTATTTGAGAGAGCGAGAATGAGAGAGAGCACATGAGAGGGGGGAGGGTCAGAGGGAGAAGCAGACTCCCTGCTGAGCAGGGAGCCTGATGCGGGACTCGATCCCGGGACTCCAGGATCATGACCTGAGCCGAAGGCAGTCGTTTAACCAACTGAGCCACCCAGGCGCCCCAACATGAAAGATTTCTAAGGCCAACTGTTGAATGCAAAAAGTAGATGTGAGCAACAATGTGTTTGCTACAACCCCACTTATGATAAAAAGTCAGGCAAACTGTGTATTTCTACAGAAACCTGTATCTGAATGTGACTTCGCAGCAAAAAGTCTGGAATGACGTACAGTAAGAATTTAGCTTTTGAGGCAACCAAGGAAAAAGACCACAACACAGTACACACACTGAGATTACAACAGGTTAAAAAATATGTGTATTAAAAAAAAAGACAACTGTCAAGAATTATAGACAAAATAAAAATAGCAGTGTTCTGTTCATTTAGAAAAAAATAAACTTATTTTAATTGTTCACTCAGAAACATGTTCTGAGAAACCACAGTTTTCCAAGTTATTTTTAACTGCTCTCTTTTAAATCTGACTTAAAAAGGTAGTTTTTTAGATGAATAAAGCATGAAAGATAGCTATATGGCAAGTTTCATCTTGATGGAAGAATGAAATGCCTGATTGCAAACTACTTTGAAAGAAAAAATACCTAACTAGAGAGTCCAGTGATATTGTTCTTATGAGCCACTTGAAGCTATTTTGATTTTTGGAAATGCTACTTTACAGAAGGTCTAATATGCGGATAAAATTTGCAGTGTGTTTTTACCACCAATTTGTTGTAAGACAGCAGGTCTTCAGTGAACAACTCGAGACAATTCCTTTGGTTAAGCTGGTCATTTTGGGATGTGTGCTTCAGGCAACTAGATCTACTAAATTATCTTGTTAACTTAATAACCTTCTAAAATCCAACTTTACACACCTCCCAAAGCAAACAAGGGACTGGACTAAAAAATATACCATGGTGTCTGTATGTAGAACAGTAATATTTTATGACACATTCCCTATTATTATAAGTGTTATATTATAATACAGGCACAAACAAAATGTTTGGAATAAAGTCAAATTTAAAGCATGTCAAAACCCAGATGCTTGAATCAGGCCTGGCTCCATGGACACAAAAGATGTGGTTACTTATGAATAAGAGATACGAGGGCGCCTGGGTGGCTCAGTTGGTTAAGCGACTGCCTTCGGCTCAGGTCATGATCCTGGAGTCCCGGGATCGAGTCCCACATCAGGCTCCCTGCTCAGCGGGGAGTCTGCTTCTCCCTCTGACGCTCTTCCCTCTCATGCTCTCTATCTCTCATTCTCTCTCTCTCAAATAAATAAAATCTTTAAAAAAAAAAAAAAAGAGAGATACGAGAGTCAGGGGACAAGAGATTCTGTCCTCAAAAGATACCTGCTACCCACAGACCAAAATACCTGAGATGCCACCATTAAAGATCCATTTCTTCAGAATGAACACCGATGTCCTTTGAAAATGCAAATCATCAGGGGAACTATGACATAAAGTCAGTATTATTTTACCATGTTATTTATCAGACTGTTTTCTCTTAAAAGAGGGGGGCCGCCGGGGAGCGGGCTCCAGAGAATAAGAACAAGGCCTAGATGTGTGTGTGCCCTGACTCTGTGAGAAAGCTGGATAGCGTGCTGAAAGCCAACCCTATCAATCCCTCCATTTCTTTCCTGGGATTGGCCCTGCCTAAAACACACTCAACTGTAATCTTCCTAAGAATTGTGGCAGGCACAAACTCCATCGGGAACATAAAATTAAGATCATGCAATTCCTAAAAAAAAACAATGATAGCAACTACAACTTACTGAACACTGACCACATGCTATATGCAACAGTTAATCCTTTGTCATATATGACTTCACTCGATTCACCCTAAAAAACCTTAATGAGATGCACTCTCACCTTCAACTTACAGGTGTAAAAACTGAAGTTCAGAGGGAGGAAGACACTTGTCCAGGGTCATGTGGCACGAAGTGACAACCCAGGTCTGGCTGACACCAAACTCAATGTTCCATTATTCAACGGTGCCTCATCCCCCCCCCCCAAAAAAAAATTACAAAGGGAAAGAAAGTAATTTGACCACAAATCACTGCTGAAGCCCCCAAATCAACCACATTCTCTGAATGGTCACTCATACTTTTAATCTTTCTTTAAATACATATATTTTGGTTAAGAAAGGTAAAAAGAGCTTCTTTCCCAGGATGCCTTTCCTGCCTTTCTTATCACAATAAATCATCTCTAGAATGCGGAAATTCATCAGTAACTGGAAGCTGCTGGTGAATCTTCAGCATGTTAATCTCAACCAGTCTTTCCAGTCCCTCTCCCTGGCTCGTGTTCCCAGATAGAAAGGCAGGCTGTTTGGCCATGGGCCATCGATGCCACCACCCCAATAACTTCTGGACTCTAAGGAAATAAAACTAATTCACATTACCCAAAATCCAGGACAGAAGGGTTAGGCAGCTCTGTGTTCTTCATGGAAAAGAGAGCTGGATTAATTCGTTGTCCTATGTGATTTGGAATGAGATTCCCATAAACAAACAGAACGAAATGCCCCTGGTGCCTGACTTACATCCGGACAACTTTACATCGGCTTTTAACCCTCCCTCACCCCTCCTCCTTGGAACTACCACCCAGTACACCACAGCACACCGGTCCTTGTCCACAGCACACCGGTCCTTGTCCACAGCACACCGGTCCTTGTCCACAGCACACCAGTCCTTGTTCACAGCACACCGGTCCTTGCTGTTTCGAGTTCTGCTCTTCAGTAGAACCCAAGCTGAGACATCCTTTATACCCCACCAGGTAGCATGATATAGTGGTCACGGGGGGGGCGGGGGGAGTATGAACATGAAAGACAGATGTGAGTTCAAATCCCCGCTCTGCCATTCATTGCCCCCCCCTTTTTAAGATTTTTATTTATTTGAGAGCGAGAGAGAGACAGCAAAGTGGGGGGGGTTTAGAGGGAGAGGGAGAAGCAGACTCCCCGCTGAGCAGGGAGCCTGACACGGGACACCATCCCAGGACCCTGGGACCATGACCTGAGCCGAAGGCAGGCGTTTAACTGACTGAGCCACCCAGGTGCCCCCACTGGCCCCATTCTTTGGGAAACTGACTTACTGAAGCGTGTTGGCTTTATTAACACAAATACCCATATACTTTCTTGGTTGGGATTGAAAGAAAAATCTGGAAATAATTTCAAAAATCTCTTTAAGAACTCGCGTTAGGTCAATCAAAATCCACACATAAACAAATAAATTCATCTGATGGTGCTAGAAATGACCAATAAAACCAATGAACCTTTGGAAAATCTGACCATGAACACAAGAAACATATAAAGAGAAAAGCATTAAACACAAGACAGTAGGTATAGGCACGGGTGTAGTATTTTTTAAAAATTTAAGAGACTGTTGTAATTTCATATCCTTCTGTTTCATCCTATGAGCTTATGACCACCGTGACGCAAGGAACATGATAAGAATACCAGAAAAAGGGGCACCTGGGTGGCTCAGTCGTTAAGCGTCTGCCTTCGGCTCAGGTCATGATCCAGGGTTCTGGGATCAAGCCCCGCATCGGGCTCCCCGCCGAGCAGGGAGTCTGCTTCTCCCTCTCCCTGTGCCTGCCGCTCTCCCTGCTTGTGCTCGGTCTCTCTCAAATAAATAAAATCTTAAAAAAAAAAAAAGAATACCACAAAAATAGGAAAGTAGGTTGAGCTCACTTATGGCGGTAAGTACAGAAGTCCCAATAAAGACAGGTAAAGTGAACCCAACAATGTATTAAAAAGATAGTACCTCATGACCAAGTAAGACTTATTCTAGGAATATAAGGATAATTCTACATTAGGAAATCCATTAATGTGACTTACTACATTAAAAAGAAAAATCACATGGCTATTTTGATGGATGCCAAGCAGACATGTGATGTAAAGGTAGGGCCCACTCCTGTAGATGTTCATGGCATTACCATCACACACACTGGAGAGCGAGGGACACAAAATACGTCCATCTGTACGACAGAAGCAATAAAACCTCACTCTGAAACCTGCTTCTCTGTATTTCTCTATTTTCTGATTTTTGTATTATTTGATTTTTCCCCCAATGATCTTGTACTGCTTTTTGTAAAAATAACAATAGCAATGGCCTCGCATGAAGCCTTGAACTAGGAGTTAGGCAGAGAACCACCCAAAGCCATCTCCAGGCAGCTATGGTCTGTAGTAAGTGCCAATAAAGAAATAATAAAGTTCAAAGAATGAATGAGGAAAAAGTATTAACAGAAAGGGATGCCTGGGTGGCTCAGTCTGCTAAGGATCTGCCTTCGGCTCAGGTCATGATCCCAGGGGCCTGAGATGGAGCCCGGGGAGCCTGCTTCTCCTTCTGCCACCTCCCCCAGCTCATGCTCTCTCTCTCTCTCTGACAAATAAATAAATAAATCTTTAAAAAAAAAAAAAGAATATTAACAGAAAATAGGAACAACTATTTTCAGTATGTGTGGAGAAGTTTCCTTCTCCAGCAGGACCAGGGAGAACTAACCCTGTTGTAGTTCATTTTGGAGCAAGTCACGATCTTCGAGTTCTAGAGCTGCCTACTTCAAGAAGAGGACGCAGCGGAGGAGAGGGCTGGGAGCACCAGGGAGGGGGTACAGTCTGTTCCCATACAGGGGACAACTGGCAGGGAGTTCCACAGCAACGAGCAGTTCAACGGAAGTCCTTAGTAGCCTGGTGAGTGGCTCCCGGAGCAGAGGGTGGGCACCAGGATCACCTCAAAAAGAAAGATCCTGAACCATCCAGGACACAGAGATGAGCAGGAGCGAGGTCAGGATGCAGCAGTTATGGAAACAGAAAGGCTTTTTAGGGGAAAGGGCCCATGAGGGACGACTGTGGTGTCACCGGTGCCCTGGGGGCATCCCTAGAACACTGGTGCTGAGGCAGCTCAACCAGGGAGGGGCCGGGGGCAGTCAGAAGGCCACCCTGGAGCTGAGAACCCCACCACCCCTCCTCTCCCGGATCAAGGATTGCCTCGGACCTTGGCCTAAACTTAGACTGTTACACAGCCCTGTAAATATATATATATATACATATACATATATATGTTTTTTTTTAAAGATTTTATTTATTTGACAGAGAGTGACACAGCGAGAGAGGGAACACAAGCAGGGGGAGAGGGAGAGGCAGGCTTCCTGTGGAGCAGGGAGCCCGATGTGGGAGTCGATCCCAGGACCCCGGGATCATGACCTGAGCCGAAGGCAGACGCTTAACGACTGAGCCACCCAGGAGCCCCTATATATGTACATTTTTAAAGATTTTTTTTTTTTTTAGAGAGAGAGTGTGCGTGAATGGGAGAGGCGCAGAGGGAGAGAGAGAGAACCCTGAAGTAGACACCCTGAGGTGCACGGAGCCCGACACGGGGCAGGAACCCAGGACCCCAAGATCATGACCTGAGCCAAAACCAAGGGTCAGCTGCCCAAGCGACTGAGCCACCCCGGCACCCCAATCCTGTGAATGTATTTAATGCCACTGAATTAAACACTTTAAAATGGCAAAAATGGTCAATTTTATGTTTTATGCATATATATATATATACGTACACATGTGTATGTATTTAGCATCATGAGAAAAAGCATAATCACAAATCAACGATTATTAATGCTTCACTGAGAGAGGCGTTGCTGACACGGCCCATCAAGCCTATGGAACAGGTAAGTGGAAGAAGACAGTGGCCCAACCAAAAGGAAAAGAGAAGAGAAGGAAGACAAGAGGAGACTCGGAGACGGTTCTTCCAGCCAGTGCGGACTGAGAGCACGGCTCCCGGCGCTGGAGCCAGCTCCATCACACCAGCCGTGTGTGCGGCCCAACCACCAAGCCCCTGAATCTGCAAAAGGAATGAATGCAGCCCTGTGAACAGTCTCTGTCAACAACCAAGGTAAAGAAGAACCAGGTAGCACACGCCTTTCATACAGACGTAGCGACCAACAACCCAACCAGAGAAATGCCTTTTCCAAAGCGTGGTTCCTTCGCCCAGGAAGGTCTGGGGTCAGACAAGCACGTCCTCTCCCCCGGGGCCCCGGGCACCACTGGCTCAGGTGAGGCACTGGTCTGAGGCAAGGCTGACACCCACAGCGGGTACGATGACCATCAAGTGTTCCCAGCCTCGAGAATGATTTGGGGATAATTGCACTTGCTGCGCGGGGACACGTTCCTACCTATCAGTACACAGAACAATACCTGATAAACCACTCTGGTTTAGCAGCAACTAAGTGCTATTCACGGGATTAAAAAATGAGCAAATCATTTGCCTCCATTTCCTGGAGACAAACATTTGGTTTGATAAGTAAACAAAAAGTCATTTATACTCAAAAGACCACTCGCATGGATAGAAACAGTTCTGATTTACTCCACCGGGTCTGGACGGGGTGTCATTCATTTCAGTCCACTTAGCGCTGTAACAACTGCTTTTCAAAAACCGACATTGATTCATGAAAATGAACATACGGACTCTCTGCAGCATAAACCCTGACAGCCTCGGGCAACAGAAATGTAGTACAAGGCACTGGAGGCTGGGATGAGGAAGCGAGCAATTATGCCGGTATTTAACGCAATCTATTGCTCATCAGAAAAGCGCTTAGCACCGGAGTCAGACCCAGACAGCCACTTAACTGTCCCCTCCAGCGATTACACTCTCTCAACCCAGGAGTGTGTCAAATTAAAACAACTAACATTGACTTTTTGCTTCTGTAAACATTAAGGGGTGATTGACAACTTCAGGCTGCCGCCAGCCAGGCATTATCATCCGCCCCTTCTTGCTTCTCTGCTCCCCGCTGCGTAGACTGTTTCCTTAGCAAGATTCCCACGGAACGCCAAAGGGTTTCAGGGCTTTCCCCCGGGGGGCTCACCTAAGGAGGGTCTACCATCTCTTACATGTGACCAGCTTCAGATGACCTTAAAAAACTGGGCATTTTAAAATGTAATATTTGTCATTGTCTTTTAGGAAAGCTCTACACACTTCCAGTTAGGAAAATGGAAAAGCAGCCAGTCTTTTTCCCACACCACTATTCTCACTGCTCTACTATGATCCTGATTTTTGGAAGGATTCCCTTCCCTTCTTACCCACTTCTCCTTTATTTCACAACTGTAAGGTAGGTGGATAAAAGGTATAGTGGAGACAGCAGAGAGAGAGACAAGTAAACAAAAGTAAAAAAAAAAAAATAAGCAAGAAGATCTATTCACCACTGATATCCTGGTGAATCATCAGCTGGCAACTTCACAGGCTTGTTCTGTGGAATCGACATGCAAAGCCTAATGTTCTCTAATGATCATCGAAAAAGGCCACAGGCAAGTGTCGAGCATTAACCCGTCTGACACTCTTCCCCCTTGGTGCCCACACCGTTCAAAGGGGAAAGGAGTCTTCAATAAGGGAAAACTGGATATCCACATGCAAAAGAGTGAAGTTGGACCCTTCCTTACCTTATACAAAAATGAACTCAAGATTGATCAAAGACCTAAATGTTACAGCTAAAAGTACAGAACTCTTAGAAGAAAACATGGGGGATGGGGAGCTTCATGACGTTAGATTTGGCGATAGCTTCTTGGATATGACCCCAAAAGCATACGCAACAGAAGCAAAAACAGACAAATTGGATTTCATCATGATTAAATATGTCTTTGTATCAAAGGATAAAACACAATCCAAAGTGAAACTCACAGAAGGGGAAATCATATTTGTAAATGGTGTCTCTGATGGGGGATCCAAGCCACTTTTCCCCTCCTGGTTTTAATGCAAGCAATCCTTGGCAAGTCCCCAAGGACTCATGTGCTCACATGCCACCGCATGGCCAGAAGACAAGTTTTCTACCCATTCGTGGACTGAGATCAACCAAGTTCTAGTATACGCACTCACTTCCATCTGCTATTTAAAGTTAACAGTCTGCAACACAGGTCAGGTCCAAAGATCAGCTAATGTTAATCAGTATTCAATTATTCCTCCCCTAATTAATCCTCCCCAACCCCACAGGTTATGTGAAGAAAGTCTGATGTTGCCACGGAAGTTAGACTTCGATTACATTTGCTGAATGTGTATATATAATTTATTTATTTTAGTAATCTCGACACTCAACGTGGGGCTCAAACTCAGGACCCTGGGATCAAGAGTCACACTCTCTTCTGACTGAGCCATCCAGGCACCCCAAAAGTCACCTTTAAAATGGTGTTTGTTGAACTTGTGTTACTCCTTTGTCTCAGGTTTAAACACCACGCTGCCCCTTCCATAACAAAAATAGCCCCCACTTGTCCTGGATGGAACTACTGTCCAGGAGAACACCTGTGGTGCTGGGTGGGGCTGATTTCTGCATTATCCAATATGGCAGCCACCAGCCACACATGGTTGCCAAGCACTGAGAATGTGGCTGGTGTGACAGAACTTGATTTTGATTTTAATTTGTTGAAATTAAAATAGCCCTATGTACCTAGAAGCTTCTGTATTGGATGGTACAGGCCTCAGAGAGCAGGCCGTCTGAGGTTGGACAGACAGACAGACAGACGTGGAGTCAGGAGACAGGCCAAGCTGCATCACTTATTCTCTATTGAGCAGTTTACTCTGCTCTAAAATAAGGTCAATGATTTTTGCTCTACCTGCCTGTGGATTCACAGAAAGATACTCGGTCTTTGTCCCTGGTTCCTGGCACAGGGCTCTGAAAACCCCTGGAATTTCCTGAGTGTTAAGAGTGACAGAAGCCTCTTTGATTCTGATAAGGTGGCACTTGGCGGGCCCCCAGGTAGCTTTAGGATGGGGGCTGAGCACCAGAAAGACCCAGCCTTAGAAGCTAGGAAATTCTAGCTCTACCCCGTCAACAACCAGGGAGGGGAGAGGTGCCAATGGCCAATCGTCTAATCAGTCATGCCTAATGATGAAGCCTCCGGGTTAGTGAACACATCAAAGTGCTGGGGAGGGTGCCCCTGAAGAGAGCATGGGATCTCTCCACCCTCTTCCCATTCTTCGCCCTACACATCTCTTCCACTTGGTTATTACTGAGTCACATCCTTTACATTACACCAGTGATCCTGTGTGTGAAGGCCCCAAAATCTCATTTGCCAGGAAAATAAGCAAAGACTAATTTAATCTGTAGCATCACCCTGGCGGTAAAGGTCATGCAGAGCACTGCAAGAGCAAAGAGGAGAAGGAATTGGAAACCCTTTTCCCAAAATCAGAAAGAGGAAAAAAAAAAAAAAAGGAGGTAACCAAATTCTCGGGGGGAAAATGTGGGAAAGAAGAGAATAATCTGGAAAAGAAGTGCTCTGGGTGAATGGGGCGTGCGTGACCATGGAACTCTCCATCTCTGCAAAACAGCCCTGCTTTAGGGATCTGTCAGACGAGGGCCTGCCATGGGCCGGGCTTGGCATGTCAGAGAATGTGCAAGGTGAGTGAGTAGTCAGCAAAGTCCAGACATTCAGCACGGGACCGGGAGACACACGGGCCCACCAGGTCTCAGCGTCCTTCTCCTGGGCCCCAAGAACCTCAGCAAGAGGAGGAGACATCTAGAGACACGAAACTCTTCAACAGCGTTACAGGTTTCATTGTGTCCCCCCAAATTCCTGTGTTGCCGCCCTAGCCCCCCAAGGAGACTGCACTGGAAACTGGGCCTTTAGGGAGATGAAGTGAATTTTAATGCGGTCGTTAAGGGTGGAACCTGGTTGGACAGGACTAGCGTTCTCCTAAGAGCAAGACAGGGGCACCCAGGGGCGCAGTCAGGCGGGCATTTCTGGATTTTGGCTCAGGTCCTCTCAGGGTTGAGCCCGCCCCATGTAGGCGTCTGTGCTCAGGGGGGCATCTGCTTGAGATTCTCTCCCTCTGCCCCTCTGCGCTCTCACGCACTCGTTCTTTCTCAAATAATCTTAAAAAAGAAGAGCAAGGGAGATGAAAGCTCTCCCTCTTTCTGACTCTGACACCGAGAGACAAGGCTGTGTGTGGTCACAGCGAGGCAGCAGCTATACCCCCAACCGCACCTTGACCTGAGACATCTAACCTCCAGAAGTGTGAGAAAATAAGTGTGTAATTTAAGCAGCCCAGTGTGTGCTCTCCTGCTACGGCACCCCCAGCAGGACAACGTAAACAGTGTCAGCATAAAACGGAAAACCACACAGCCCCGCTTGTTCAATGTCCACAAACATCAGTTCCTCTCCTTTCACACAGTAGGTTCTACTCATTCCAGGCATTCACGTGCCGAGTTGGAAGAGCTGGAGGTTTACTAAAATGAGATTACACACGTTATCTCACCTCGAGAATCTTGCGGTTTCATAGTTTTTGCGGGGCCCTGCAATAGTTTTCGAACTCAAAATAAACCCAGCCCTTCCACACAACAGAATATTATTTTGCCATAAAAAAGGAATGAAGCACTGTTGTGTGGTACAATGCGGAAGAAGGGAAAAAAGCTGGACATAAAAGGTCACATAGGAGGATTCCATTTCTACAAAATGCCTAGAATAGGCAAATCCACAGAGACAAGAAAATAGGACAGCAGCTTCCAGGGGCTGGAAGGGAGGCGTGAGGAGGAGTGACTGCATATGGGGAATCCTCTTGGGATGATGGAAACATTTCTGGGATTAAGTTGCGGTGATGACTACACAATTTTGTCAATATACTAACCACTGAACTGTATGCTTAAAGGAGATGAATTTTATGGTGTGTGAACTATGTATCAATAAAGCTGTTATAAGCAAACAAATAAATAAATCAAGCCCCATGCCACCTCTCTAACCATGTAAGTAACAAAGGCAAAACATGCCCAGACAGGGCTGTGTATTTGGAACATCTGCCCACAAAGGTTGGCTGTAACCCTGGTTTCTCTAACTGTACTCAGTGGGGAGTCAAGCTGCTTGAGATTCTCTCCTCCCCTTGGGTTACAGAGAGACCTCAGCCGAGTCCTGAACAAGAGCAAGACGGCTGGGCACATGGCTCTGCCCTTCCACAGCGCGCAGAGGTAAGGCTGGTCTCCTGGGGACATGAAGGGAAGGGCATGAGTCCCCAGGATCTGCTGACTTTTAAGGGTGACCGTCCCACACTCTCTGCCACGTTCGCATCCTAGGCAGGATGCCAGGTCCACAGACAGCAGGCTCTCCAGGTTACTACCTGTGTACTGACCGAGCTTACGTCCTGGTGGGGGTTCGGGAAGGGGACAGAGAGGGCCTGGTCCTGCTGAGAGTTTCCAGAGTCACTGTTATGCCTGGTAAAGCTGTACGAGGACACAAGTGAACCAAACGCACAGAGAGTATAAATTTCCATTCTGATTCCGAGCGGCAGTGGGTTAAATTGTATTTACTGCCATATTAATGGATCTAAACCATAAAACATGAAAAAAGAAATGTGTGGACCCATGAATTACCCAAACGGAGGAAGAAACACTACAGTTAATGTGGACAAGGGTAACTTATAATCCAGAAACTCTTCACTGAGAAAGCCATGAATGGCTTTAACTAAAGTAGGAAACCACTCCATGCATGATCAGACCTGCCTCTTGTAAGATTTTGATAGAAACACAAAGGAAGCAACTCTTAAAACTGCTGAGTATGCTTCCAGAAAGTACTGCTGTCCTGTGTCCACATTTTTTTTTTTTTTTGCCTTTTACCCCTTAAAATGGTCTTTGAGAGAAGACTTGAATGGAGCGTAAGATCGCCAGATTTAGCAAATAAAAACACAGGATGCTACAATTTAAATTTCAGACAAAATAAATAATTTTTAGCATAATAAAATACTGTGGACATAGTTATATGAAAATAGTTGTTCAGGGTTCATCTGAAATCTGACTCTCACTGGCCACTCTGTGTCTGAGCGTGCAGCCCTCACGGAACGGGCGCGTCAGGCTGACCTGGGGCTCTTCTCTCCCTCCCGTGGCGACAGAGCCCACGGAAGCCTTCTGGCCCCTGTGCCACCTCTAGAGGCCAGCACCGAACGCCTGCAGCTGTGTCCCACACCGCTCCGGGAAGCTGGGAAGTAGCACCGTTAATCAATCCCCAGTGAGAAGACATTGCAACTAAGAGGAAAAGCGCAGAGGGCAGAGGTGGGAGGGCTGTCTGCCACCGAGCTGCAAGTGGGGGGAAGCCCTGCCCTAGACTTGGTGTAAATGGGGGAGAAACCCTGGATTCATTGTAGTACCAGATAGGAAAAGGCCACAAAATGGTTCTCCTAATTTCCCTGCTACGCTGAAGAGACGATTTAAAAGTATGTGGTAAGATGACTGTGGGGCTGCAGGGCCCGAGTATTATTTTTTTATGGAGCTCATTTTTAATATCAGCACTTTTAGGGTGAATGTAAATAAACCTGATTATGCCATAAATTCAGTGTGCGCTTTTATTTTGCAGATTTCAGCTAAAACACCATAAATCTTTTCTTGGAAGCAGCATCTTTCAAGATAACAGAGGCAGCACCAGGATTTTGATACCCACTAAGAAAGCAATAAATAAGCAACTGACTTCGGAGACCTCCCCAAGTGCATGTGCGTGGCTGACAGGCGAGGCACTCGAGGAACCGTCCTGTCCGGGGTTTCTTCGCTTTGCCCTATTATCGCAGGGATCATTCCTGCACACCACAACCATTCCGGGAGAGGGGCTTCCTCGGCTTTGTAAGAAAGGATGGTAAAAATGACCACTGCAAGCCCACTCCTACAATGAAATAACCATCCACTCTAGTTCCCCCCGAAGACGCCAGTTAGGCCAATTTCAATGAACCACCGTCGGAAGGTCCATAAACGCCCATCACCATTCTTCACAGCAGAGGCCCGGCTGGAAGCTGACCTCAGCATATACTGTGTGCCCGTGTATATGTGCAAGATGGGAAGTATATGCCTATATATAAATACATATAAAGCTAACTTTCAGTGTTCGGAAAACAAAAGCTATCCCCATATAACAGCCAAATTCTGACATAACTCAATTTGGACACCTCATCTGGTGTGCACTGCACTCATTCCCAGTGTAAACCCCACGGCGCCGGGCAATGATATACTGTAATGTCACAGTGCAATCTGGATTTACTATAAAGGGCCGCGGACGAGCTTCAGAGCAGTAAACATTGCAGCGAGGTGTATTTCACACTGAGCTGGTTTTTATGAAGAACACTTCACCGCCCAGGCACGGCACCTGGATGATGGATGGTGAAAGATGCATGACAAGCTTCATCATTGTTTGTAAATCTTAACTGTTCCTGCTCACTAACTCTGGAGGCAATTTTCAAAGACAGCGGCCTACAGAAGGACAGCACAGTTCTCCTGAAGGTTATTCAAGTTGTACTTGGCCTGGGCCATGCCTCTGAGGAGCCGAGGAGGGAAAATAAACTGCTGAGTTACTCCACACTGCACCCGAAAAGCATCACCGAGGCCCAGCGGTTCCAGACCGAAATGAAGAAATCTCCTTCATGAGGATGTGCGATGCTCCAACCAGAGTGGCTACTGTCGCATCCAAGTTAATACCCACGTGGACGCTGCCTCTTCAGGAATTTTCGAGAGAAATGGTCCCTGAATGAGTAACGGGATTGGCAAACTCGATGTGCGCTGTGCCCACAAAAGGCTGGGCTCCCTGCACTGATCAGGCAGGGAGGGGACCAGACGTCACCCCTGAACTCCATCGAGATACAATCAGCACAGGCACCCCGGGCAAGCACTGACTTCTAGTAACTGTGTGCAACCTAGTTATGTCAGGACATGTAGGAATTCCCAAAATTGTGGTTTCCAGAGCTCAGACTCTGTCCTGCTCTAGTTGGTCTTCTTTAGCCCAAAGGAAAACCCCTACAAAGGCCCTGAGTTTTTTGAGAATAAATTAAAGATGTAAAAGCAACCTCGTAATAAGCCATTGACACACCAGGTAGAGCATAAAATACTGCCTCAAAAATTATCTGGGGAAAAGATAGGCCTTTTCTTCATCCTAGTTTCTTTTTTTTTTTTCATTTTTAAGGATTTATTTATTTGAGAGAGAGAGAGGAGGGGCAGAGGGAGAGAGGATCCTCAAGCAGACTCTCTGCTGAGCACGGGGCCCAACGCAAGGCTCGATCTCACGACCCTGGGATCATGACCTGAGCCGAAATCATGAGTTGGACACTTAACCAAATGAGGCATCCAGGCGCCCCTCACCCTAATTTTAAAATAGCACAGAAGAGCCAGAGAAAATAAAAACAACCATAGGAAAGTGGTTGATTGTGTTTCTATTTACACTTATAATTTCAAAGCCGATAACTAGTTATTTAATGTTTTAATGTCTGCCCTCATCAAATATTAACAACTTTCTCCTGTTAAATACAAAGAAAATGCACCTATAGCCACAAAATTAAAACTTTACTGTGTTAAGTCATAAAGGTGTTCCAAAGTTTATATTTAGCTTTGGGAAGAGCAATGTAAATACTACACCTGATATGCTGGTGGGTTTTCTCCAAGGCTGCTTTTCAGGGTTTTTGTTTTTGTTTTTCTGTGACACCAGCATGCTATAGAAAGGCACCCCTAGAAGGGGTATTTCTGCATGATGCATATGCTGAAGAAGTAGGCCCTAGAATTTTATCATTACAGAAGAAGAGTTGCTATTGCATGCCTATCTTTAGACTCAGCAAATGGAATGTTTCCAACCCCCAATCACAGCCATCATTTCCTTAAAAATATTTCCCACAGGAGAATGCCAGACTGTCACCCAGTGAGGCCTCAGACAAGCTAAATAAAGCATCACTGTGCCTCAGTTTCTCTACTTGCCACTCGGAAATGAGGACCGTTCTCTGTCTCTGTGCCTCAGTATCCTCATCTATAAAATGGGGATAATTATACGACCAGTAAGAATTAAACGAGCTATCCCCACGGAGTGCACAGAAGCTTCCTGTAAGAGCTACCTGTTTGTGAGGAGAGGAACAGAAACCACAGGATATGCCAGCAGAGAGCATGCCCCGGGGAGTGGCTCGCAGACCTGTTCCCCGACACTAGCAACAAGGCTCAGAGATGTTACGGCACTCTGCCTGCAACCTCCCCACCCTGCCCCAGCCTCTCTGCTTAGTGTGCTTGGTGAGGAAGCTTGACCTTGCTCCCAGGGCTGTGTTATTCATCAAAAACCAGTCTATGCAACGGAGGAAGTCTTTAAAATTTGAGTTTTCCAAAGGGAATATAGGGAATATTCTACATGACATGAATGCAGGATATGCTGCAGCCTGGAGGCTGTACCCTACCTTTGCCCAGGTCTGCTTTATTCCCATGACTGTTTTACTAGAATGCCAGACTCCGGGCCAGTGAGGCACCAGCAGGAAGGATCCAAGGTTTCTTATTCATTCAAGGACACAGGGACCATCCCAGGAGCCCTCCGAGAACACAGCAGGATGCGTGCTCCTGGCACCTGGCAAAGCGCAAAGCTGAACGGACATGATTCCTGCCCCGCGTGTGCGAGACCACAGCCCGATGACTCTTGCAGAAAGGCTGTGTGCGTGAACTTCTTCCTTACGTGAGTCTGACCTCCCACATGTGGGACTCTGGGAAGTGCCTGCTCTCTCTAGATTGCTGGTGGCCTTGTCGGAGGGCAGTGTTTTACACAGAAGGCACGCTAAGGACCCATCCATTCTCAACCTTCCCGGTTTGCCCTGTAGGGTGCTCTTCTCATGGAGGAAGAGAAAGAGGTTTTAAGAAACAACGGAAATCTGTGTGTCCTCATCAAATGGCATTTCAGCTCACCTTCAGTGCTATTCTTCAGCTACAAAGGGACCTTCTGGTGTCCTTCCACACTCTTCCCTCGTTCCCTCTGCTTTACTTACTAAGCATACCACATGTAGTATATCAAAAATAAGCCTCCAAAGCTGCCTGCTGTTTATTATATGCTTAAAATGATGCTTCTTCCTCTTCGCTCAGAAGACCACAATGTCTAGCTGATTTCAAGAATCCCAATACACATATGGTTAGTTTCAAACAGGGCCCCTGTAGGGCTAAAAATAGGCCCACCTTAATGATTGTGAGGACTTTATTTGTATAGCCCCCTGCCAGGCACTTGCGGGCACAGAAAGATGTGTAAGACATGGTGGCAGGTCTTCATATGGAGATAAGGGAGTTGACAACTTCTGCCATGTCTTTTCTACATAATTTTTCGTAAAAATTTTTTTGACCCATGTGTAATAGGTAAGGCTGTCATTTTTTTTCAGCTTTCCAGATGAGGAAAGTGAGGTTGGAAGAGATGAAGCGAGCATGTTACAGTCAGGTCCAGAGCTGGGGACCTGAGCCCAACCTCCTCTCCTAGGGTGGGACCCATCGCCTTGCAAGAACTGGCCCCCACGGTCCTTGCCGACAAATGGCCCATTTACCTCTCTGTTCGAAGCTAGAGCTGAGGGCGCCTGGGTGGCTCAGTCGGTTTTAAGCATCTGCCTTCAGCTCAGGTCATGATCCCCGGGTCCTGGGATCAAGTCCCGCATCAGGCTCCCTGCTCTGCCGGGAGTCTGCCTCTCCCTCTGCTGCTCCCACCCGACTCGTATGAGTGCGTGCGTGCGCTCTCAAAAAAAAAAGCTAGACCTGAAAATAACAGTCACATAAGGAAGACAGTTTACCAGTCAAGTGCTTTTCTTTGAAATTTAGCACATTTCCTGAAGAGTCTGACCTCCCTCAAATCATTTCCTAAACAATCAAGTCATTTCCTAAAGAGTCAAGTTTAAACTCAACATTCTATAAATATTGCATAAAACATATTCAGCTTTCCTTAAAGAAGAGGAAGAAAAGGGTCAGTGTTTTTCTCCCCTGCAGGCTTGCCATACGCTTCAGAGAATATACACAAAAAAGTGAGCCCTCAGATTCTTTGGCCTGCTCTCCTTCCTGTCTGAGCAGGACTCTAAAACATTGCCAGAACATCTTTCTCCCTGACAAGAACTGCCTGAAATGTCAACACATCCCTCACAGAAAGGAATGGTGGAAGTATGTACAGTATTTTGCCATCTCTTGCTGCATTTGGTGATTTATAGAGCTTGTTTCCATATGGGACATGAGTTCATCCCCACAACACCTACCTCCTCACCCTCCGTTAAGGGGTGAGGAAAGTAAGGGTCTTGGAGAAGAGTCTGATACTCCCAAGGCTACACAGCTCGTGAATGGTGCCTCCATTCAGAGGCTAAGCACAGAATGCTGCTACTGCCCCACCCAGGAGCGGTGGCAGAATGTCACCTCACCTCACCAAAGGGCAATTCTGACATCCCGGGATCATGAGCAGGGGAGACCTGAGGGTGCTTCCAAGAGGGAGCAGCCCCCTTGCTGTTCTCACCTGCAAAACTAGATGGATGATCTTTAGCTAAAATCCAATAGGCAGCATGAAGCAAACCCATTCCATGGAGTGAAAGCTTAACCGTTTCATCATGACAACTGTGGGCGGGGGAGGGGGGGGGCGGGGGGGGGCCGGGGCGGGCAGCATAAGCCACTGGTGAAATCGGGCACTTCTAGATTCACCGGGCTACAAAACTGCTAATGTTGAATGGATTCAAAAAGTCATGTTTGGGAACACAGACATCACAGAAGGAGCATGAGGCCTTCGACTCAGAGAGGCCCTTCCACTGACTTGGGCCATCTGACCTTTGGGGAAAACATAATGCTCTCTATCCTGCTTCATGGATCTGCGGACATCCTATGTGTGCTAAATGAATAATACAAGAAGAGCTCGTAATACATAATGAGCACCTCAAATGAGTGCTCTTCTTTCTTCTGAAAGAGCAGAGGTTGAATGTAAAGGGAGAGTGAGTCTGTACAGGGGTCTGCTGTTGTATTCGCACTGGAACGGGCCAAGATGCCAGAGAAACCGAAGGCACCAGCTCTAACGTTCAAACTGAGACTGCAGAAGAAGTAGACAAAAAGATTAGAGTATGTTCGTCTTTCTCACTTTAAGGTGTTTTTTTTTTAAGATTTTATTTAATTGACAGAGAGAGAGACACAGCAAGAGAGGGAACACAAGCAGGGGGAGTGGGAGAGGGAGAAGCAGGCTTCCCACTGAGCAGGGAGCCGGAAGTGGGGCTCGATCCCAGGACCCCAGGATCATGACCTGAGCCAAAGGAACACGCTTAACCGACTGAGCCACCCAGGTGCCCCCATCTTTCTCAATTTAAATGGAAACCTTTTCCCAGCTGTTAGCCAGCCAAGTATACTCCAGGAACTTACATGCAAGAATTCAACATGTAGACAAAGATGCCCGTTTATACCCATTAACATGAGTGTATCTATTAACACAGAGGCATGGCTGTGGAGATCACCTCTTTATCCCGCGTTGAAGAAGCGTTATTTCCAGGGTGCTCCGACCACCACTTCGTGAACCACTTGCATCCGTTACTATGAAGAGGCCACATTCATGCATAAGCTAACCTTCTGTGTGAGTACTAGGATCCATGTTTCTCAAGCTATCTGTGGGGAGGGATCTGTTTTGCTTTGTTTAAAAAATTTTTAAGACTTTATGTTTAAGTAATCTCTACATCCAATGTGGACCTCGAACCCACAACCCCAAGATCAAGAGTTGCAACACTCTACCAACTGAGCCAGCCTGGCGCTCCTAAGATTTTTTTGTTTCCAATCTGCCATGGTCTGATACTTTCCTAAGATACAACAAAAATGAATTACGAGAATCATAATTTAAAAAAAATGGAAAGTAACGCGAGCAGGCTAGGGAAATCGGAACCCTCATACGCCAGTGGGAAGGTATAATGGTGCGGCCACTACAAAGAAGTCTGGCAGTTCCTTAAAAAGCTAAACCCAGAATTTCCACACGATCCTACAATTTTGCTGCTGGGTATGTACACAGAAGACGTGAACACAGGTCTCCAAACAAAGAACACAAAGATTCACAGCACAGCTATGCACAACAGCCAAAAAAGGTACAAACAACGCAAATGTCCATCAGCTGAAGAACAGAAAAGCAAGATGTGGTTTATCCACAACAATGGCATCTTAGTAGACCATAAAAAGGAGTTCAGTACTAATCCCTGCTACAGCACCCCGCTAGTGTCCCTGACGATGGTGGCCCCCACCACACACAGCCTGCAGGGCAAACCTTCCCTCTGCTGGACCACACAAACCTACTGTGCTATCTCCTGTCTTTGAAAAAGAGAAGATCTTCCTTGAACTCCGCTCCCCTCCAGCTGCTGCCCCATTCACGACTCCCCTTACAGCAAAACTCCTTGAAGAAGTGTCTGTGCCCCCGCCCGCATCTTCTCTCCCACGCATTCCCGAATGTAGTCAGGCTTTCGTTCCCGCCTCCGCACCCGACTGGCCACTCTGTCCAGGTCCTCCATCATTCCCACCGTACAACAGCCGGTCATGGTTGATTCCAGCCCTCTCAGCTGACCCATCAGCTTCTTTGGCTCTGTTCACTGAAATGTTTTCTTTGCTCGGCTTGCAAGACAGCATGCCCTGTTAGTTCTCCTCACTTTCTCCTTTGCTGGGCCTCTTCATCTGCAACACACCTCCAGACCCCAGAGGGCCCTGGGGCTCAATCTTCGGTCCTTCATTCTGCTCCATCTACACTCACTTCTTCTTTTTTTTTACACTCACTTCTCTAGGGGCTCTCATCAGATTGACTTCAAGTAATATCTATGCACTGGACTCTCAAGCTTTTATTTCCAGCAAGGATGTCTCCTCTCAACTTGAGACTGAGACTTCATACATCCAATTCCTACTTGACGATCCACTTGGATGACTCAGGAACATCTCAAACTTCATGTGCAAAATTAAACTCCTAATTCTCACAAACCTGTTCCCTCACCACCACCCCGGTCTTCTTTACCTCAATAAACAGAAACTCTAATTTCCTACTTGGTCAGATAAAAAAAAATTGTAGAGTTACCCCACTTCTCCCTTCCTGGCACATCCCAAATCCATCAGCAAATCGTGTTGGTTCTATCTTCAAAACAGATCTAGAATTAAACCACCTGTCATCACCACCACGCTCCCCCCCCCCCCCGCCTCCAACTAGCTCACTGCCACCTTTCTCAACGACTACTGCAATGCCTTCTACTGGACTCCGTGCCTCCCCTCTGCACTCCTATAGTCTGTTCTTACACCGCAGCCAGAGTGATCTGCCAAAACCACAGGACAGACATGCCTCCCATGTTGCGCCTTTGCTAGAAAGCCTGCAATGGCTTCTCCTCTCACTTGAAATAAAAGCCAAAGTGCTTGCAATGCTTTACAAAGTCCTACATGACTGGGCCTCACCGTCTCTCTGATCTACCTCCTGACACTTTTCGGGATATAGAAGGGGGAAGAAATGCCTCCTAGCCTCTTTACCAAGAAAAACATTAAACAGTAGCAACACAGCAAAAGGAACTTTCACTGGAATCCCCGCCACATTCTATCTGCATGTTGCAATCTCCAGCAAAAGCAGAGGAAGACTTTGAACCGGGACTCCTTTCTTTACGTGGTAAAGAGAGGTTAAACTTCTCTTTCAAGAAGGTGAAGAAAAACTGATTTAATGGACAAATTTATACTTTAAAGAAAACATTAAACCGAATGAAAAACACTGTTTTTCAAATTACTTACAGTAAGTCCCCACTTAGATCTTCCAAACATAACTTATTTATTAACATGACCAACCAAAGGATCTCAGCCCGTACCTGATGGACGTGATAAATGCAACGGGCTACGGGTCAGCCTCTGTCACCTTGTCAGAGTGACTACACAGCTGTCCCGCCCCCCGCCCACCACACCCAGCCACCAGCCTCAGCCCCCCTCAGCGGAAGGGCCTAAGCTGTCCCCGAGCGCCTACTGGTGCCAATGCTGATGATAAAACTGAGGATCCAGTGCTCCAAGAGAGGACCCCTGGGGTGTCCCTTTGGCCCCCAAACACAGCTTTCTCTTCCCTCATCCCTTCCCACTTGCTCTGTAAGCATTCCAAGCAACACAGAAGCCCCAAATACCATGCATTTGGAAGTCATAAAGCCACATTTATTTGAGCAATTAGCTGAGATCTGGATTTTCTACTGATCCGTATTCTCCTTCTCCGTGGCAGTCCGTAAGTAGGTATTACGGAGTCTCACTGTAGCTCATCCTAGCTAACCCGCTCAGGTGTGAGGCCAGTAGGGAGGGAGAGGGGCACCAGAAGGGTCAGCCTGAGGCCGCCTCCTGCCTTCAAACACACGTCTCACCGGCGAAAATGTGAGAAATCCTCACGGGTAGCCGCCCTTTCCCAGTGAGTGCTGGTGCAGCCGGTCCTTTCTGTCCTGGGCTGTAAACTCTTTCCTTCTGAGCCTTTGTTTTCTGCCATAAATTCAAATGCTTCCTGCCCCTCTTCATATCCGTCCCTCTCTGCCTAATAAATTTCCTCTTATCTTTTCATCTAACTGCCCTGCTCTGAATTTACACCTTTCTCTCAAGAGTGCAAGGGCTTCTGGGAATATTCCATTATTCCTCGCGCAAGAGGCTCAAGCAATTTCTTCCTGAAAGTAGGTTCACTCCTAATTTTCTGTGTGAACAAACATTTCCTTAACTGCTTCATCACGAAACTCTGCACTGATTCCACAGACCATGAGTTAGGATTCTGACCTTCTAGGCTGCTGTTTCTTTACAGAGTAGCAAGCTCCCTTAAAAAATAATACCTCCTTCATTCATTCATTCACTTGCTCAGCCAATAAATAACAAATAAAAGGCATCATAGCAGGTAAAAAGATATGTAACATGTGTTCTCTGTCCCTAAAGAGCTTAAAAGCCAGATAAATACGCAGAATCAAAGACAGTATGAAAGAAGGACCATATGGGCATACATTCCATGGTATGGATATTTATAATACAGAGTTGAGCTTGTCCACTCCTGCGAAATAAATGGTCATTAATGAAAGTCAAAGTGCAATCAATAACGTGTGCTTCAGTTCCTCCACAGTTCGAACAGATCCGTTCCCTTGTCCTCTATATTATGCATTAATGAAATCCTCTATTTTATTTCAGTATGGCAAATAAAGCATAACTTGCCCAGCTTTTTTAGACTTCCTTGTCCTGAGTTTGGAAATCAAAGTATGGTTCTGATTCTTGTTCTTTAAACGCTTGCTTTACAGACAAACAAGTTCTCTGTAGAGTGTCAAGTTATTCAGAGAACAAACCTCTCTTTTTATTTAGTGGCGGGTGAGTTCCACCAGTCAGGTTTACTACCAAGTCACACACTATTGCCCTGATTTCTACGTACAGCCTCGACTGTATATGCTTCTCACTTTCCTAGATCAAAAGATAAAGCTTAAATATAAAGAACTTAAAAACAGGGCCTAGAAACACAGCAGTCATAAAAGATCCGCCCATTACCACAGTGTAAATGCTGGGGAGAAGGTTAAAACTGAAGCTGAGGAATTGTGTATTTCAAAGCACTTTGGTTCATTAAACACTCATTTTTTCTTTTAAAGCTATCATATCAGAGTTATTTGCATTGCTCCTGCATAAACTCTGAAATCTACTGTATTCAGAAACGTTTTATTATTTTATTTCCTCCCCCAAAAGATGAATACGCCTTCAATTTTAAAATGGAGAAGTTTTCAATACAAGTATTTAACACAGAGAAATTCGCTTTACCAAAAATATCAGGATTTGAGCCACATTTTCCTTTGAACCTGTATTTCATAGTGCTTCTCCTGAAAATACGTTCTTTTTAGCTTTTGATGGGAGCCTCTCACTTTATTCTTGTCACTCCAGGTAGTCAGAAAAGAAAAACGTGATATTAAAGCAAAAGCATTCCATAACGGAATATTGTAAAGGATACTCACAAAGATTGGCAAGCTCCCAAGAGCTCCTGACTTGCAAGACCTTGGAGAGGTCTAGAGACCCAGTGATGGCTACTCATCCTCCCTCCACCCCAATCCACGCTGTGCATCCGGACACCTACCACTGGCTTTGGCTTCTGAGTAAGAGGGGCCATCCTCGAAAGTGAAGATTTGGGACACGCTCTGGCCCAGGTAGGAGGGAGGCGGGTAGTAAGAATGCATCCTGTACTGGGAACTCACTGCATGGCGGTTCTCCGAGTTTTTCATCTGCTTGAGAAAAAAAAAAGAAGGAATACACTGAGCCCAAAGTTGTATTGTACAATGATTACAAGAACTGCCCGATTCTTTAAGAGAATAGCCTATTGTTGTTGGAAGTACCCTCGACCATGAATATGCCTCCCCAGAGCAATGACCCTAGAAACTCTAACTGTGCATCCTTAAGGTACCTTTTCTATCCTGGGGTTGAAGCTGCATTTGGTCACATGATACTCAGTTAACAAGCACTAAGGAAAATAGAGCAATAGAGAGGGGACAGCACTACCTAGAAGCCAACACGTCTCTGTAACTCTAATTATTCAGCCGTAAGCAAGTTATTTGCTTCCTCACTTTCCCTCATGTGTAGAACAGGCATCTCACCTTAGTTACCTCGCTGTGTTCATATAGAAAGAGTATTTTAAAAAAGACAGCACACAAGCTGTGTGTAAGGGTAAGCTGTTGTCATTCGCGCAATGACACACCCCATACTGTCCTCACGTCTGTAGCAAAAACCCAAGTCTGGGATCTCCACTTCCCACACCCTCCTGTCACCAGGTCCTGGAGGTGCCGTGGATTCCACAAACAGGACATGAAGGGAGATGGGGGAGGCAGAATCTGCGGTCACGTGTCTTTCTGGCAATCAGACTGCCTTTGGGACACTGGGGCAGCTCTCGTGTAAGGAGCAGCTCCCCACTGCTTCCCGACCTCTCATTCAAAGCCAAGGTGACGTGACCTGAAGATGTGGAAGCCCCCCGACCTTCCGCAAATATGCAGAACTGTTCTGTTTCCTGCTCGGCCTCTGTACAGACACTGAGCATTACAGGGGTGATCCTATCTTCCCAGCAAGAACAGCTAGACTTCAATTATTTATACTACATTTAAAAAATTAAATTCAGATGGTATTAACTTTATCTAAAAAGTCAATTTAAGGGAATGTTCAGGAAAAATCAATTCTGTCCAAGAATTAAAGAGTAAGTTCAAAATTACATTTTTCAATCAAATGATGCTACTCGATTAAGAAAATCATACTAACATGACGGGCTGGCAGGGTAAACTTATGTACTGGGCTTCCTCAAGATTATCTAAGGACATTAAATTTTGGACAATTTTCCAATGACTGAAGGCCTATGTGTACTTTGAATATTTGGCACTGCTTGCTGGAAAGGCCTGAGCCCCTGACTTCTGTGGGCTAATTTGAGAAGCTCAAGAGACTCGTTTTTGACCCTCCCACCAAGCACTCCCCAGCACAAATGAATGCTCTGATGGGTGGATTACTGCTTCTTAGAGAAGCAAAGAAGACTCTATTCCAATTATTTTCTCTCACTTGAAGTTTATCTGGCAAGTTCCCTTTATCTTTCCTACTCTGTTTCTCTGAAGCATATGAAATGGTACCCCTTCTAGCCCAATCAGACAATTTTCACCTCCTACCGTCACATAAATCTTACTAAATAAGAGGGCGAGCAAGCTATGCTTGGAAGCAGCCAAAGAGGAAAAACTGGCTGCCCTTAATTAGCGAGCCCAGGTCAGGAGAGCCATTAAGGGGCCATGAAATCATTGAGGAAGGCAGTGACACTCAGTGGTCACTTAACTGCACAGAACCCATTATCAGTTAGACCAGTGCATCCCAGGGCTCTCTTAATGTGTATGCAAATGACCTGGGGCTAAGCAGATCCTGATTCAGTAAGTGTGCGGTGGGGCCTCAGTCTGGCACAGTCCCAGGACTCCGCTGGCTCAAAACCCTCACGCTGGTGACAAGGGACTAAATGATCCTTTCTCTCATACTTCACACCTTCAGGGGCCCATGACCAAAAAAGGACCTTCTAAAAAACCCTTTTGATCCATTGTTTATGACCGCCAACTTCCCATCTGAACGGAGGGAGGATGGAAATCATGTAAACAGCACCATGATTTTTCATGATATTTGTTTTATACATGAGATTCCTCAGAGCTAAAGGAATTTTTTCAGGGGTCTGCCGACATATAGAATTGCTGCAGTGGTAAGACCAAATTCAAACTGTCTTCAAATCAAAGAGCCATTTCTGCCTCTCCAGACCTCCCTCAAGACTATTACACAGTCTACGTAATGAACTCTGAGCGAGAAGCCAAGTCGACAGCTTTAACGCGCACACAGCACACGCACACAGTGCCACAACACAAATGACGAAGCTTCCCCCCACCCACAGCAGGTGCTGAGCTGGTCACACCTCCTTCCGGTTTGACAACATCTGCAAGTCAGTTCTTCAAGAAAAATGCTTTTCAATTTTCCCCATGTACAAGTAAAGTGGCACAATTTGAGACCTGCAGGCTCTGCAAAATGCTGTATTTTTCCCCCCTTTTACTCTGAATTTGTATAAATCCTCTTCAAAATGTTGGAAAATGTTCACTGTGATTCTAGAGCAGGGATCAGCAAACCTTTTTGGCAAATGGCCAAAGAGAAAATATTTTAGGCTTTGAAACCCACAGGGTCTCTCGACAACTGCCAAATGAATGGGCATGGCTATGTTCCAATAAAACTTTATTTATAAAAAAAGGTACACTGGTTCACAACCTTCACTCCCACTGGCGGAAAAGGAGATCACCCAGCACTGATGCCTGGGCTCCATCACTAGAGTGTCTGATTTCAGTGGTCTGGGAGGTGGCCTGGCCCCGGGGTTTTTCAAAGCTCCCCAGGTAATTTTTTTTTTTTTAGTGTTCGGTTAACCACTGTATAGTACATCATTAGTTTTTGATATAGTGTTCAACGATTCATTAGTTGCATATAACACCCAGTGCTCATCGCCACACGTGCCCTCCTTAATGTCTATCACCCAGTTACCCCATCCCCCACCCCCTCCCCTCTGAAACCCTCAGTTTGTTTCCCAGAGTCCAGAGTCGCTCATGGTTTGTCTCCCTCTCTGATTTCTTCCCATTCAGTTTTCCCTCCCTTCCCCTGTGGTCCCTCTGTATTATTCCTTATGTTCCACATATGAGTGAAACCATATGATAATGGTCTTTCTCTGCCTGACTTATTTCACTTAGCATAATCCCCTCTAGTTCCATCCATGTCGATGCAAATGGTGGGCATTCATCCTTTCTGATGGCTGAGTAATATTCCATTGTATATATGAACCACATCTTTATCCATTCCCCAGGTAATTCTAATGTGATGTCAAGATTGAGAACCACTGCCCTAGATATACTGACACATTTCCCACACCCCCAAGAAGTATGAAACCCCAAGATCCCCAGTGTTAACTAAAAAATGCAAAAGGTTAACCAGTCTATCGACTGGTTAACTGCTGCCAATCTCAAATTGTATAGAATTTGCAAAAAGGTTTAAATAAACCGTAGAGTTTTTTAACTAAAGCTTACCAAAAAAATAATTTCAAACCCATGCATGTTAATTTTTTCCTTTAATTCCTCTTATGTTTCTAGAAAGCATCAGATAATAAGGATTATTTAGAAGTAGGAATTGAGGGATTTGAACTCAAACTCACACTTTCTCTATTGAATCCCAAGATCACTGGGACTTCGAGGAAAAGAAAAAGATACAAAGGGTCAGACTCCATTTGAGGTTATTAAATATGAATTTGCCGAAGCCATTCATCACATCAGCCACATTCAACTTGAAGAATAATCTATAAACAACCATCCATGTGCTCACCTGGACATGAGGATGGCTGTATGTACAGCTGACTCTTGAACAACACAGGAGCTTAGGGGCTTCAACCTCCCCATGCAGTTGAAAATCCACATATAACTTCCGACCCTCCCAAAATTTAACTACTAAATAACCTCCTGTTGACCAAAGTCTTACCGATAACATAGTAAATTAACACATACCAACAGTACTCTTAGAATGAAGTAAGCTAGGGGGATAAAATGCTATTAAGAAAGCATAAGGATGGGTTAGCCCGGTGATGGGTATTAAAGAGGGCACGTTCTGCATGGAGCACTGGGTGTTATACGCAAACAATAGATCATGGAACACTACATCAAAAACTAATGATGTATGGTGATTAACAAACATAATAAAATAAAAAAATAAATAAAACTTAAAAAAAAAGAAAGCACATTTATAGGACTGTATTGTATTGACTAGAAAAAAATTCACATATAAGTGGACTCGTGCAGTTCATACCTGCACCATACAAGGGTTGACCGTAGCATTTCAAAGCGTGTGTGTAAATCTCTGAAACGTGAAGCTAAAATCAAATTGTGACTCGTCTAGAAAAAGGTGTGGCAGAATGAGATTTCAAACACTAGGTCCCTTCTAGTTCCCTTCCAACTCAAAAAAAAAAAAAAAAAAATCACAGTCCTGGCTGCTTTTGGATTAGACAAATGGGTAAACAAGGAAACGTTTGAAACCTGCTTTACTTGAAACCAGTAGTACTTAACTGGGGGCAATCTGTCCCCTGGGGGACATCTGGCAACTTTCGGAGACCCTTCTCCTGGTCACAGCTGGGGGTGGGGAGGAGAAGGGTATGCTGCCGGCCTCTAGTGAGGAGAGGCCAGGGGGGCTGCAATGCACAGGACGGCTCCTGCACAACAAGAATTATCCAGCCCAGCATTTCAAGAGTGCCAAGGTTGAGAAAACTTGCTTTAAACTACCCTAGTCCCGGGGCGCCTGGGTGGCTCAGTTGGTTAAGCGACTGCCTTCGGCTCAGGTCATGATCCTGGAGTCCCGGGATCGAGTCCCACATCAGGCTCCCTGCTCGGCGGGGAGTCTGCTTCTCTCTCTGACCCTCTTCCCTCTCGTGCTCTCTATCTCTCATTCTCTCTCTCTCAAATAAATAAATAAATAAAATCTTAAAAAAAAAAAAAAAAAAACTACCCTAGTCCCTGCTTGTGCTCAGCCCCTTACCTCCAGCTCAAACGGCAAAGTTCTACTGAGGGACAGAAGTTACACACAAATTAGAGGCAGCGTTCAGTTCTGCTAAAAGGATATGATTTTTCCTTTATGCAGGGCGGTCTCGTTTCTTCTCAAGATTTTATTTTTTGTTCCTTCAAATTAAACAAACGAACGAGGTAAAACCTAAAAACCCAGTATTCCAGTGAATTATGACTCCCATTACTATTAGCATGTGGTAGATGGCAAGCAAGAGGCATGTTTTATAATCTTATTACCCACCTCAAGTCTCTGAACCAGAGTGTGACCTACAGATAGAAACTGGGCTGGTGGGGAATGTGCATAGTGTTAGTATTAACCCCGAAGGAACACCCTGGGTTTTATTTTATTCAACTGTTGAGGACATATAGCACAATAAATCTGAACCACAGGTTTCCTTTTTATATACCTTAGTCACTCTTTTTTATAGTTACAATAAAATCCCAACAAAACATAAAAATATTAGACCCTACTTCCTTAAAAGAAAAAAAAAAAAACCTCCTAAACACTGTTCCCTGGTTGTCTGGGAGCACTTCAGCCGGGAAGAGCATGGTCTTGCAGTGAACTGCACGCTCCATCCAGGCTGAGAGGAGTTCGTGAAGACCAGACCATGGTCTAGCTGGTCGCGGAGACTGGCTCAGCTGCAAAGCAACAGGGCTGGCCAGGAAAGGGGACAGACTTCTCGAGAACCATATGGGATAAAACTCCCAAGTGCAAACCCCGATATTTAAACGAATAGTGAGAAGATGCCCTTGGCAATGTTGTGTGGTTTACAGCCCTTCAAGTTGCAAAAGCTACATTTGGGATGAACCTTTGATTTTATGAAGAGAAATGTTCTTCTGAAAAAAGGCAGGGCTCTTCACACACTGTGGAATTCCAGGTCTCCTGGTGATGCGAAGAGTGAAGGCTGGGGGCTGACTTTTGCCCTCATTAAAGGATTTCTTTAGCTTTAATAGAAGCTTCTTTTCAAACCCTCCGGACGGGATGCCTGTTCCCACGTTCACCTAATCACACACGGTGAGTCCTCCTAGTCCACGGATTTTACCCAAAGGGCAAGTACCCATTCACCTCCTGAAATACACACCTCATTCATCCTCCAGGATGCCACAGGTCACAGCTGGAAAGAATCCTTCTTAATATACGAGCTAAAAATGATGCCTATGAAGAGCAAATTTCAGAGATGACTGTAACATTAACAGGGCAAACGCTGACTGTTGGGACACCTCTTCCTTCCTCGTCCCTCAGGTCCTCTCACCCAGCTTCCTTAACTTCCTGTGCCGGGCTCACGTTACGGAATGCCCTCCACGTCCCTTCGAGTGGAGGAAGCCAAGGGGACAGCAGGTGGAGGCTGGCCCTGTGCCAACCCGGGCCCTTGCAAGAGATTGCCCCAAAGCCTGGGCGGACCTCTCCAGTGAACCACGGGGGCTTGAGGGTCCGCTGAAGAAGCTAAGCGCTATATGCCCCCAAACGGAAGGAAGGCTCCTCAGAGGGGAGGCGGGAGAGCAAACGGGCAGAAGAGGAGGGCCATGCAGTACAGCGGAGAGGACAGTCAGTGAAGAAATGACACCTCTAAGACACTTGAAGCTGCGAATCCCACAATTCCCAAAGCTTCAGAAAGTCTGTGACACAGGCAAACACAAAATAAAACTTGTGTGAGTGGGGCCTTCTCAAAAAGAATGGAAGGAAAGGAGCTCAATGTCAGGTCTGGATTAACACCAGAGTAGATACAAAACACGTGAAAAACAGCCATAAGATGCACCACGGAAAAATAGGCAAGTTGTTTGGAAATACAGAACCAACACTGATGGTAAGAACATAAAAGCAAGCCTCCCTCGACTCCCAAAGTCCCAGAGAGGGCACGAAGAGTCGTACCGCTCTGGCACACACTTGAAGGGGTGGACACCCCACAGGGATCAGGACCACAAGCACCTTTATCAGTGATCTGTTATGCTTCTCCTTCTTGTGCAGAACAATTAAGATGGGAATATTTCCACATTTTAAAAAACCCAAATTAATTTTGGTTAACTTGTGCTGCTCAATTGGTTGTTTTCACCATCTGCATCTGAGAACAGGGTCTAGCCTTAGACAGTGTTTTCCAAAATGCAGCGCTGTGACTGTGAGTGATCTAATTCAGCAGGCTGTGATCAGCATTTAAAAAAAAAATTACAGTATAGAAATGGACAGAATGAAAGCAAATAGAATAAAATAGAAGAGAAATCTAAAAATTCATTGTATATGGTATGGGTAAGAACTGTTGTATGAAATGTTTCATTTTGTGTTTATATGTATGTGTAAACATAAGCCCTATGACAATATTAAACATTTCTTACTGTGGATCTCTGTCCAAAATGTCTGAAAGACATCAGTATATAAATCTGGTAAAAGCAAGGACTTTCAAAAACAGGTACACACAAGAAAAGCCCATTTTATAAAATGGTTCCTTTTCCTGGACGCTGGAAAGATTCAGACGCACTTCAGGGGGCTCACAGAGAGAGGAAGGGGTGGTCTGTTGGCCGAGAGTCTCGGTTGCAGCTAGCCCAGCGCCCCCTTCGTTTTCCCAAACCACACATCTATGCAGGATTATCCAGCTCCTGGGTCAGTACTTACATCTGGGAGCTGATTCACAAATCTAAACCACAGACCCCCACTTTCCACCTAAAGTCACACAGAGCTAGACAGAAACGCAAGCATCATTTACCTGAAAGCCAACAGAAAACACAGCTTCAGTACAGTAGCTGGTGGAAAAGGGCATGGAAAGTCTGCATTTTTATATTTGGGCTGATAACTATCCAGACACAGGACTGCCCATTTCCACTAACAGGGCAAGTTTCTGAAAGCCTAATAACACCTCTTCAGAAAGGCGGTGGGGGGCTTGTGATGGTGACTTTCTTAAAGTAACTTTCTCGAGAAAATGTTGGTTCTTGACCACAGGACGGATGGACTTTCAGAGGAGGAAAGTAAAGTAAAACTGAGCAAATTCATTGAGAGATACTACAGAGGCTTGTCCTGTGTTCTCACGGAGTCCTCGGTGTAATAATCATTAACATAAAGAAGAACTAACTGCTCAGGGGGATCAAGTAACTGGCTTCCACTCATAAAGGGATTAAGCAGAGAGGCAGGATCCAAACAAAGCAAGGCGGCCTGGGGAGCCTCTCTACTAGAGCTCGCCGCCTTTCCCATTTCCCATTAAGATGTCTGCTGATTATAAAGACCTCCTCACTACCTGTGGCTTTTACCAGTTCTTCCCGTTTTCACTGCTTCAAGATCAAATAAGAAACTTTTTTGTGGGGGGGAGAGTCCGAAAATGAGAAGAAAACAGGCCTGTAATCACACATTCAGGAACTTTGATTTTAGGACCAGAAGCATTAGACGCACCCATATCTGGTCCCATCTTGATGGACAAACTTAATGAACCTTTGCTACCCTGTTCCAACCTACTGCTTTACACAAAACTAGCGACCCACAAACAATATGTTACCATCAGAATCTCAAGGGCTGTGACACCAAGAGATACAGCCCCATCAGCAGTATCGGGAAATAAGCCACTTGGATTAGCTGCTCTAAGAAATATGGATTATATTCACGTCACACATGAGCTGTCAGAAACATTACGATACTTTTAGCATAAATCAGCAGTGTGAAGGGTATCTTATGAGTACTGAACATGACGGACTGCTCGGAGGGCAAGGTGAGACTGTCTGGGGCCAGCGTCTACACATGAGCACAGGCACCAACTCACACACTTCACCTGAGCTGGTAGTAAAAATTCGAACGCAGGCTGCTGAGGCACGCCCAACTCACGCTGGCTTAGCGTCATGGAAAGGCCACACCAAGACTAGGAGGGACAGCCCACCTCCAAGTAACCACAATGACACAAGGATGACCAGAAATCTGTGTCCCTAAAGTGCACAGAAGGGGGGGGGCAGGAGAGGGGACATGAGGGGGAGCCACAGAACCATGCTTAAGGACCCTAAGCTCAGCGATTTAAATTTGGTTAATCCTGTGAAGACACAGGAGTCTCCACTTTCTCTAATATACCAAGTCTCGGAAAACAGATAAGATACGTTACACCCTCCAAGATCTGATAAGACATATCATAAAATATAAGAAAACATCATATAACACCTGTTAAGGCTTCTTACAAGGAAAACCAAGAAAGTGTGCTGTTCTAGGAAGGCAGGGAGATAGAATGGGAACAGGCGTGCCCTCTGCAGTCAAGTAAACCCCAGCTCAAATGCAACCCCCCGCTCAGCAGCTGTGTGATCCTGGCAAGTTACCTCATCTCCCCAAGTGTCTGAGTGTCTGTTTTGAAAAAAACAAAAAAACAAAACAAAACAAAAAAAACAAACTCCATTCTCTAAACTTTTTCTACTTTTCAAATCTTAAAAAGTTGAAAACCCAACTCCAGATCCTATCTTGCCACTGTCATGTACAGAGTATGAGAGAGAGAGAGAGAGAAGAATGTGCCTTCACGTTTTTGGAGTTCATACCATTACTCAAGACGGGATTATTTTGTCTTCCTTCATTCTCCCGGAATTGGCTAAGAACGACTAACTGCCAAAAAGAATGTGCATGAGAAGGAATGAGATGAAAAGACGTGAAAACCAAAATGAGGACGTAACCCCTTTTTTCCCGGTTTCTCCATCTTCTTATGAACCCCCTCCCCGGAGGCTGTGCATGGCCAGGGTGATGCCCACAGGGCCCTGGGAGCAGTCTGTCCTGGGGGTGGTCAGTAAGGGGGTCTACTCTCTGCAGAGAATGGTTAAAAATTAATAAAACTCATGGAGTGCCTGGGTGGCTCAGTCAGTTAAGCATCCAACTCTTGATTTGGGCTCAGGTCATGATCTCCCTCTCTGCCTGCTCCCGCCCCCTGCACTCTCTCTCACTCTAAAATAACTAAGTAAAATTGGAAAAAAAAAAAAAAAAAGAAAGGTAGTAAAACTCATTTAAGTTTCTCCTGTCATCCACTTCCCTGAAAGCTACCCCTGGGGGGATGCGCGAGGCTAGCACAGCACCGGGGGCAGAGCTGGGACTCAGTAAACGAATGGTAATGATGAATGCATGAGTGAATTTCTTATACACACTCTGTAATAATGATGGAGATTTTCTGATAGCTTTTTTTTTTAAGATTTTATTTTTAAGTAATCTGTATACCCAACGACATGCGGCTCAAACTTACAACCTCGAGATCAAGAGTAATGCATTCTACCAACTGAGCCAGCCAACCAGGTGCCCGGAGAATTTTTGTAACCCTGTTTCACCTGTCATATTCCTAACATAGTTTTCTAAAAATAGGGCCAACCAGCCTCTCCTACGCATTCCCTTGATTTTGGTCTTTATTCAAGTAATGAGGGACACCTAGCAAGCCATACAAAATGGGCTCCCAAGAAATTTGAGCCTCGCCCAGCCATGTACTTAAACACTCTGAAAAGCAACTAATTTTGTATCATATTCACATCTGCTTAGGAAAAAACGTAAGCTAAAAGGTCAAACATAAACAGATAAGATTTTGGCCACCAGCCCAACCAAATCAAATCTGAAAGCTTTCAAGAACTGTGATCTAATTATCTGGTTTTCAAGCAGATTACAGAATCCCCAAATGACTGTATTATTTACTGACCTGATGCTACTGTGTCAGAAATCAGGTTGTGTAACAATCTCACAACAGACTGAAAATGTATTTATTTCTGCCCCTGACTGAATATGGAGCAGTCCCCAGGGTACACCAGCCCTTTGCCGGGTTTTCCAGCTCGGTTCAGATCACACTGAACATGTACCAGGGTCTTCCCAGGTTCCTAAAAACCTGAGCTTACACTCCACTGGGAATGCCTGGATGTTACCACACCACTCCAGGCAGGCTGACAAACAGCCCCTCAGGATGTTCAGGGCCCAGTCCCTGGCCTGGATACTCTCCGTCAGCACCGCCTGCCCCCTGGGCCGGGTTTCCAGAGGCCACTTTGGCTTTCTTCTGTCATACGCATGTTTTCCACCCAAATACTCTGCGCAAATGCCCACCCTGTGCCCTGTCGCCGCTAGGAGAGATCCCTCAGCCCACCTCCCACCATCTGTCTGGGGTCAGCTTCCAAAATGCCCACGGCCCTCCCTCAGCTCTGTTGCAGGCCCAGAGCCCCCCCGCGGCCCTGGTTCCTACCCACAACTGCTCTTGCTGCAGGGTCAGAGCGTGCAGGCCACGGAGCCTTCATAATCTGTGAGACAAAACAGCAAGTCCCTCAAGAAGGACGTAATAAACGCCCGATGCTGGCCGTCATGACCATGGCTTGTCACCATCTGAAACCAGACAAGGGGGCAGCTCAAAGGCAGGGAGTGGGGACTGCACTCGTCCAGGCCGCAGAGCTCCGTGGCCAACAGAAGCCCGCTCCCTGCAGGAGCAGGAGTGTGTTGTGAAGGCCCCAGAGGACTGGAGGTATTATTTCTCCTTCAAAGAGAAGGACCTCAGGAGGAAGTATGCTTCAGAAAGGTATAAATGCAGCTAAGATGTGACAGGCCGCTGAAGGGAAAGTTCACAGTAGAGGCAAGGTGGCCCCGAACGGGGAGAAGCCACACACCTTCGCTGCACTAGCCTTAAACTCTCCGAGGTCTGTGGGGGACTCCGTGTTTCCTTAAATAGAAGATTCTCCGAGACCGGCCTTCTGACCTGGCCGAGTCCTGAGTCCTCACTGAACCAGAGAGCAGGGCCTACTGGGGTTGCATGGGAAGGAGTCCCACAAAATGCTGGGCGTTCACAGGGCTGCCGTAAAAAGGAAGGGAAAGCCCAAAGCACTCTGCCTGCGAAGAGTTAAGCTGAGCCTTAAGCGGACACAAATGCCGAAAGCAGCAGAGGAAGACCTGGGCAACTCTGCTGTTGTCATGGTGACACGGTGACTGACACAGAGGTTTCCAGACTCTCACTGCAGGCTAGTAAGACAGAGAGGAAAAAGAGAGAGACGGGGAGGGGCAGGGGTGGTGCTGCTGAGTGAGGGCATTTACACAAAAAGAAAGCCTGCCACCTAAGAGGATCATTTTATTTTCACAAAATGTTGGAAGGGCATAGTCTCAGTAAAAACAAATTTAAAAAATTTTTTAAAGTAAGCTCTAACCCAGTGTGGGACTTGAACTCACGACCCCGAGATCAAGAGTTGCATGTTCTACTGGTTGAGCCAGCCAGGCGCCCCTAAAAGCCATTTTTTGAAGTGAATAATTGAGCTCTACGAAAAACTCCCTTGTCCACATGAAATTTCTCATTTCTCTGTAAAAACCAGCACAGGTAACAACAACCCGCATGAAGGACAGTGAACCACTAGACACATTCCCAGTAAAATAAGAGGACACCAACATCCACTGCAGGTATCAAAACTGAATAATGCACCAAGATCATATATGAGAACTGGCGGTATTTGGGGGGAAATGGCAGTACCCACATTTTTCTGCGTCTAACTTAGATACGCCAAATAAGCAACCAGAAAATGATTAGAACTACAGAGTTCACAAAGTGGCCAGATACAAAATAAGTATACCCCATCAACTCAAGAGAACCTGTAACACTTTCAATCAACATAAACGTGTGTCCCTCTAATTCCCCTTTAAGAAACCAAATAAAGGTTGTTAGCGCTAACAGTCCAAAACAAATACCACATCTATTTTAATGACTCTTTCCTAAGGAAAGAAACTGCTTGGAATGTTCTAAAAGGAATCTGTTCTCATAAACTCTTCTTGTGTCTGCTGGCAAATTCTGTCAGGTTTTCTTTCTTGACAAAAAAGGCAGCGTCCATCCGCCAACAGAAAGTGGCCAATACCCAGCTTGCTCTAAAAGGAGAAGCCTTGGCTAGTTTTACCCGCTGGGGCGGTGATAGTTTGGAGTGCGCAGCCCTGGCGATCACAAGACTGTTTGTGGAGAGAGCCCCTGACCAAGGGTAGAGGGCCCAGGGCTGGGGCCTGGCTCCCCTATAACCAGCTGTGTTCCACAGATCACTTCAACTTTCTCACCTCAGACTTATCCAGGAATCTGAGGTGGCCACAGGCACATCATCCTGGGGTCCCTGATGGTACAGCTTGGTGGTCTGAGGCAAACATAAAAGTGTACCTCAAGTCTGCTTCACCTTAAAACCTGACGTGGATTTTGCATTCTACTTCCTTTTCTCTGACATTGTTTTTCAAGTTTAGGAATATCTTAAAATGCTGTTAACGAGAACTGTCGTCCTGCGAACAAGAGCCAGGTTTAAGCCACCTGCACCACCGCTGGGCTCTCCTGTGGGACTTCCAGGAGACGGGGAGGGGCCCCTGCTGCCCCCACCCAGCACATGCTCAAGAAGTCACTTCCTCTCAATCTTTTTAGCTAACAGGTTGTTCTGATGCTGAGCAACGCTAATGAAAAGAAGAGGCAGTGTGAAAAGGGCCCCATCAGGCTGCTTGTTGTAAGACTGAGAACATCAAAGGGCAGGGTCTTCTGTAAGGCCCTGCCTGGCCCTGCTGCCCGCTGCCCCCCGCCCATCAGAGGTGCTAGAGGGCCATCCCAGGAATGCTCACAAGGGGGCACCTTCTCTGTGCTCAAGCCCCAGATACCAAAATCTCCTTTCCTTCCTGCCTGTAGCTCAGTTTCAAACCCAGGGCCACTTAGATGACCCCTAAGTTCCCATCTCTTTGTCCCCCCAAGACCTGCTTTTCACATTGTTGTCTGTTTGGTTCTCCGTGCATGCTTATTTAAAAAACGAGTGCATCCAGTGAGCTGCATCATCATACATGGGCAACCGGTACCCTAAGACACTTCAGACTGAGCCCAAAATAACCACCAGAAGGAATGAAATCACCTGTGTTGCCACTTTGACCACACCCAAACTGTGGTCCGAACGGGAGTCTACCTGCAAGTCTACACATCTGGTGGCCCCAGCTTCTGAAAAGCAATCCAGAGGCCGCCTGCCAGAGGGACAGAGAAAGGAGACCCCAGGTACAGCTCTGAGCCCTCCCGTATTTATTTCTGCTCACTTGATATGCGCCTCTCCCTTGTCAACCTGGTACAACATGTTTATTTAGGAGATAATGTTGCCGTGGAGGAGTGCACAAGGCAATAAACAGCTTTTGCAGGCAATTAAATGCAGAAGTGAAATTCAGCTGCTGGTCAGAGGAACCAGCCATTCATCGTGAGTCTGTTCCAGTGTCCCAAATGTTATTCCTGTTTCACAACAGGACAGAAATCTGTGATTGGGCCACAAATCTCCAGAGGCTGGAGGCAGACCCAAAGCAATTACAGCAGCTCTCAGCATTCAGGGCATTAACATGAAAGAGTCCTGAGATGCTGGGATGCTGACCCAGTACACTGCTTTATTTCTTTTAGTAGGTTTTGCACTTAGTAGGTGCTCCATAATTATTCGTGGCTTGCTTGATTTTATAGGGATACTCATCGGAAGCCTCACCTTTCCAATAAAAAGTCAATGGTTTTGGGCGCCTGGGTGGCTCAGTTGGTTGGACGGCTGCCTTCGGCTCAGGTCATGATCCTGGAGTCCCGGGATCGAGTCCCACATCGGGCTCCCTGCTCAGCGGGGAGTCTGCTTCTCCCTCTGACCCTCTTCCCTCTCGTGCTCGCTATCTCTCATTCTCTCTCTCTAATAAATAAATAAAATCTTTAAAAAAAAAAGTCAATGGTTTTTTTCCGCAAATAATTCAATGCCCTCCCTACTGATCTCTCAGAAGACTAACTTTAAAAAATTATGATGATCTGCACTTCTGTCGGTTTTTTTCCAGGAGTCAGAAAGGAGCTCTTTGTTGAGAAACATGCATCCTGCTCATTCAGCACACACTGATACACCGAGCAACAAGGGAGGAAGCTAACGAACAGAATGGTGACTCGCTCTGGCCAGAGAAGTGAGCAAGGAAGTCAGCTCCCAGCAGCAGAGCCAAGAAAGTAGATGGAGGAGAGGCTGCCGAAGATTCGGGCCCTTCAGGCAGCGCCAGGGCCTGACCAAGAGAAGATGCAGTCAGGAGAAGCTAGCACAGGGCTCTCTGGGTGCAGCTGTGGGACACCTTCCACAAAGGAGATGCAAAACATGACCACAAGCAAGGGAGCTCCCCATGCTGCCCTCCCCGGGGAAGCTTCCACCAGGTGGGCACAGGCATGGCCGAAAGAACAGAGCCAGGACACCTTCCCAAAACAGGGCCAGAGCTCCATGGCTGTTCCCCACGCTCCTGCCCGAACAGCTTGGTTTAAGAAGGGAGTCGTCCAGTTCCTTATGAACAGCAGTAACACTTACCAGTTGTAAGTAATATTTGTAGGTGTTCACTATTTAATTAATACTCCTCTGTAACATACACATCTTAAAGATATGTTGCCTCATTATAAACTTTGTCTATGCTTTCGGTTTCCTATTTACTAAGTGGAACACATTCTTTCTTCCCCAACCCAGATAGAAGTTATTCCACATACGTTCATACACTTCTCAAATGTCGCAGTCTTTTAATAGTAGCTAAAATGTACTTTATGTATACTGCATCTCGTTACAAAGGGGATCTGAGATATCTAACTAAAATACATATGAAAAGAAGGCTGAAAATTAGATTTTTTTGAAGATTTTATTTGACAGAGAGAGCACAAGCAGGGGGAGGGGCAGAGGCAGAGGGAGAAGCAGGCTTCCTGTGGAGCAGGGAGCCCGATTTGGGACTCGATCCCAGGACCCCGGGATCATGACCTGAGCCAAAAGCAGTCCCTTAACCACCTGAGCCACCCAGGCACCCTGAAAATAGATAGATTAAAAAATAATAATAATGCTTAATGAAAATAAGCCATGGCAGTTAACAGCGGCACAGCCCTTGGTGCACACAGAGGCTTCCACGTGTGGTAACCACCTCACTTCAGGTGTCCACTGCTGCGTACCCAGGCAACAAGCCTGGGAAGTGGGCATACAGTTTCACCTTCACAGACCAAAACACAGAGATTCAAAGGCTATTTTGTATTTTGCTCAAGACCTCAAGAACAGTTGGATCACAAATTAGAAATGAATATGGATCTTCCAGCACCAGACCCCACGTTCCTCTAATCCAATAGGACCTAGATTTCAGTCCAACCTCTGCCATCAACTGACTGTGGGTGCTGAGCGAATCCCTTCAGCTCCAGACCTCAGTTTTCTCTACAGCAGGATGGGGTGACTAGGACCCACTGCAGCTCTGATCATCACTGGACTGATGGTCACCTGCCATTTTGCAAACTGACGGCTTGCACCTATGCAGGCTCTTACATTTTTAATGCTAGGAGTTTATTTCCAAGAGAAGTACTTTTTGTGGGCATAACAACAAGGTTGTAAGTCAAGCTTGTGTTTGTACCTGGTTATAAGGTTAATCCACAGACTCATGCAGCATCAGACTTAGAAGGGATAGAAAGACCATATGGTCAAGTCCCCTCATCTCAATCGTGAGGATCATTTTCTAGATTACAGACGCATGGCAGGTGTGCCTAAATATGCTTTTACTGATAATCACATTCACAGGAAAGTTGTAGGCAGATTCCAAAAGCAACTTTCAGACAGCAGGGAATTCAGTATATTTTAAACACTAAATGCCAAGACGGCGTATTTCAGGAAAGCTTCAGAGGCCCCATTCTCAGCCATCGGAAGTAACCACACATCGGCACTGTTCTAGAAGTTTCTGCCTAATTCCAACCTCCACAAGTGAAGAAAGACAATCCGAAGAAGGTTCCAAGGAGATCTCCAATGAAAAGCAAAATACTTAGGTAGAAATTCTACGCCCTAAAGAACTAAAGAGGGCGGCCTTAGTGTTCATATTAATTGATAGTGGTTGCCGTGGCCCTGAGTTTACAGCAGACCCAAAGATAACCAGTGCTGAGAAACACTGTGGAGCCAGAACTCCAGCTCTCCTGTCTGGTGGCTGTGTGACCTTGGCTAAGTCAGCCCTCTGAGTCTCAGTGCCCTCCCCAGTAAAGAGGAAACAACACAATCTGCTCCCTGAGGCTATGAGGACTCACTGCTCAACCAATGCTGCCTGTCATTACTGGTGCTGTTACTTACTAAGAGGAATGGGCATCAACTGCAGTAGCAGAGAAGGACCTATTTCTTTCTTTTTTTTTTTTTTTAAGATTTTATTTATTTATTTGAGAGAAAGAATGAGAGAGTGAGCTCATGAGAGGGGGTAGGGTCAGAGGGAGAAGCAGACTCCCTGCCGAGCAGGGAGCCCGATGCGGGACTCGATCCTGGGACTCCAGGATCATGACCTGAGCCGAAAGCAGTCGCTTAACCGACTGAGCCACCCAGGCGCCCAAGAAGGACCTATTTCTGCAAAAGAATTTGTTATATGAAAATAGATTACCAACGGTGACCAAGTAAGAAAGAAAAAGTCTTAAGCCCAGCCTCCTGGGAAAACAAACTCATATGTTAAATGATATCTTGGCATCTCTCCTGGGGGGCTAACCAGGGACACCTCTCATCATAGGTGGTGGTGCTAGAGAAAGCAGAAACAGCATCAAAGCTGCCTGTCCCCACAGGATGAAGAAAGTTTGGGCAAGGTTCTTCCTCCCCACTTCGCCAGCCAAGGTGCAGGAACTTGCCCTCAGGGGACTCTCTCCTTGCACACAGCACCTGAGACGTGTCTCCAAGACAAGGCAAGGAGGATGGCTGAGCGAGCCCGTCTCCTCCTGGCTGTCCCTGGGAGGGAGGACTTGGCAAGAGAGCTCCAAGGAAATCCAAGATCTCCACCATGCCCTTCCCAGGTTTTCCAGGTTGAGTAAGAAGAAACGTTACTGTGTCAAGCATCATACGCCTGCTGAAATGAAAGAGTCTGACAAAGTAGATGTTTGACTTTGCTGTAAAGCTGATCATGAACTCGCTGGCTTTCTCTCAGCAAACACTCAAGATGTTTTTTCTCACCCCTTTTCTCATAAGCCAACAGGTTCACCTTCCTACTTTATCCTTAAAGCCTGGAAGTAGCCAGAAAACCAGGACACTTCAATAGTAGTCCCTGCTTCCTGGGAATCTACAGGATGAGTTGTTTTTTTTTCAGAATTATAAGATACTTCTTTCTCCTTTCAGAGAAGAGTCTCTGATAGAAATCAACCTAAAACCTGCCCCCAATAATAAAATCCAACTGGCACTTTGACAGGCTTGTAGGGGTCCAGGGAGAAGATCCATAAATCACTGCATTTTCTTTACACTCATACTATTCTGAGTTCTCACACACATACGCTTTAAGGTCTCTTTTTAAAAGGATGACTCTTGGGCACCTGGGTGGCTCAGTCGGTTAAGTATCTCCTTTTGGCTCAGGTCATGATCCCAGGGTCCTGGGATGGACTCCCACATCAGGCTCCCTGCTCAGCGGGGGGAGCCTGCTTCTCCCTGTCCCTCCCCCTGCTCGTGCTTTCTCTCTCTCTCTCTCAAATAAATAAAATCTTCCAAAAAAAAAGTAAGATTCTCAAAATAAATTGTGTGGAAAACTTATGAAACTGTGTAGCCCAGTGGATTACACTGGACATACTGATGGGCTGAAGAAGTCTGATCCCGAAGGGTAGTGAGAAAATCCAAAAAGTGGGGTAGCATGAATATTAAGGACTTCCCCACACCTAAAAAATGCAAAATGGAATAGAATTGCTCAGAGAACGATTTCAACTCACATTTTTCTAAAAGTGGGCATAAGAAGGTCAAAGATTTGCCCTAAACTCCCAAATGTCTGTCCCACTGTGTTGGAATCAATGCCCAGCTGACAAAGCCTGAGCATGGTAAGTGTACCCAAAATACAAACAGTTGTCCCAGAATCATAACACTAATGGTCGGAGGGGGCCTGGCAGTGATGAGTGTCAGCACTTGTGCGTCCGAACCCCCGCAGTGTGGGGACCCAGCCTGGAAATGCTTTCCCCGCCTCCATCTGCCGCTCACACACTCCAGGACCGAAATGGTTAAAGCTGAGGGAGCACGACAGCTCTAGAACCACACTCCTTCCCTGACAATGCAAAATGCTGTTTTACCCAGATGTTAATTTAAAAGTTACTGGTTGTACACTAAAGAGTACGAATGATGACCTTCATTTTCAGCTAAAAAATCCCAATTTGGCCCAGAATGACAGTGACTTAATTCCTTTTCATGCCTTGCTTCCACGCAAACATACGGATGATAACACTCCTCCCTCCCTGGGTGTAAATTCATCATTAGCATTACTGCCAACCAGAAGGCTGCACCCAGCAGGTTCTAAGCTGCTCAAAGGAAGTGGGGATGAGTCTGGAGGAGGTGAGACCTCACACCGTGAGCCCCTTGTGATTCTGACTCCAGCCAACTGGGTCTTTATGCAAAATGATATTGAAAAAGGAGAAAAGTAAAATCTCAAAACGCAAGCGAATACATGCATACTCGTTTACAATCCCTGCGGCCAACCTCGGGGGTCATCACGTGACATCATGGGAGCGTGAACACCTTTTTGTGCCGTTGGCATAAAGTGCACACACGTGTGCTGGGCTGGTCCTGTGCGCGTACTGTGTGCTCTTGACAGATCCAGCCGCTCTGGGTAACACCTTACCTGCCACTGGTTTCCGGTCTGCCCAGGCACGTAAGGTGCGGGGAGGCTCCGAAGGCTGTTCTTCACGGGGGACCCCCCGAGGGGGCTTCCCGGGTCCCCAGAAGAGGAATCGGCAGCCAAGGCCATGGAGTACTGCGGGTAGTTGTACAGATTGTTGTAGTATGGGAACAGAGACGGCTGGTAAAAGCTGCTGTAGTAGGTGGGGTCAGACACCAGGTCAGGTGTGTTCTCCACGTGCCCTCTGCTGGTGACAGCAGGAATATCCTGGATGACCATGCGTCCCTCTAGAAAGAAAGAAAGAAAGAAAGAAAGAAAGACCACATGGTATTAATGTGGAGGTCCACAGAGCTTTTGCTCGAAACGCTGGCGACCTATGGCCTTTCTCATCTGCAAAGGGGCAGAGCAAGGCTCTGTAACATGCTGCTTCCTCCTAGGGCCGTAACAAAGGACAAGTCTGGAAGGCTGGCCGAACTCGTGACACAGCTGGTCGACCCCTGCTGGTTAGTTCTTTTTACTGAGCATACCTAAAACATTTTAGTAACATAAAGCTTGACCAGATCTAACTTCTACCCAGATAATCCTACTATCCTAATGTTAAGAAATTAGAGATCAAATCTAGTTAACTTGGCTGTCTGCATCCTTTTTACAACAAAATTAACTGTACTTCACTTTAAATAAATAGAAAAATCCCAGTGCCCAAACTATGGTAGTCATGTAGTTATGTCAAAGAGCCAAAGTGAAAGGCTAAGAGTTGAAGCAAACATTGTTTCCTTTACTTCCTTCCACGGCTGATACCAAATCCTTCAGGAGTCTGGACAATGGTATATATCAGGGGTAGACAAACTTCTGTAAAAGGTCAGTAACTATTTCAGGCTTTGTGAGCCATTCAAATGAAGAATGTCCAGGTTGCTGAGTGGTTGTGTTGCAGTAAAACTTTATTCACAAGCACAGGCAGTGGGCCGAAGCAGCCCAAAGGCTGTAGTTTCTCAACCCTGGCTCTAGATTTTAAACTGTGTCGATGCCAATAAACAAGCAGACTTCTAAGTCATCTCTCCAATGGACATCCATTAAACAATGTTCAACAAGTGGGTCCACGTGCCTGAAAGGGCTGCAAGGTGTCAGGATGCCCCTCCCTCGGGAGTCTACAGCCTAGGGCGAAACGTGATGGAATTACAAATAACAGCAAGGATTATCACACAGGAAGACCCATACGCTTTTATGGGAAACCTAAAGGCTGGAAAGATGACTTGCAGCCTAGAAAGGATTACAGAGCTCTTGGGAGAAAAAAGCTGCATCCCAGCTGCACTTTAATGGAGGAACAGAACAAGGTGGAGGTGGAAAATGAGAACAAGCGTCCTGAGACAAAGGAATGGGAGCGGGAAAGCGGGAGGGTTTGGGAGTGCTGGACAGGGCGGTGCGGTCGAAGGACTGGGTGGTGGGAAAGGCAGGGAGAGACGGAGCTGCAGCAAGGGGTAGGGAAGCCCCCACCAGCCCTCCGGACCCTGCAGGGTGTGGCAGGACCTGGGGAGGATTTCTGAGCCGGGAGCAGACGGTCAGATCTGTGTTCCGGAGTGCTTGACCTGGTGGCAATCTTACGACACGCAAAGGGAAGAGAGACCTGACGTGTGCAAACAGAAGCGAGGGGCCTGTGCCATGGGCCGGGAGACAACTCAGCAGACCTGGAGGGCCCGGCTGGACAGACGATGGGAAAAGGGGAAGCTGGTGTTGCAGGGGGGAGGGAGGCGGGGTGCTCTGCTGAATGGAGGCGACCCCGGAGGCCTGCCCAGGCTACCAATGAGGGTGGGCAGAGGAGAGGCTCTGAGAGCCAGGAGCCAAGGAGGTGCTGGCTGCCTCTCGGGAGAGCAGGAGGGAGTCACTGCTACAAAAGTATGTTCTGGGAGAAGCAAAGGGAGCCGGTGGTGGAAGCGGGAGAACGGAGGAGAGAACACACTGTCACACAGGCCAAAGGTGATGTGGATCCTGGAGGGGCCAGGATGCCCTGTCAACTGATGCCAAGAGATCAGGCAAATCAGTTCTGGGAAAGACCAACTGAGGACCAGGTCTTGAGGGCCCTGTGGTTTTTGCACAATGGAAGGAGCAGAAGCATGCAAGAGATGGAGGAGCAAGTAAGCAATGAGGAAACAGACCAGATGAGCACAGCCAAGAGCTTTCTCTTCACCAGAAAGTTGGTCCAGCAAGCAAGCAGGCAGCATGCCTCCAGGCTCACCTGTGCATCCCCATACCGAGCTCAGTACGGGACACGCAGTGGTCAGTATTTGCAGGATGGATCAATGTGTAATGGTTTTCCAAGTAGCCAGACATCAAAATAAATGTGAGGAAGACATAGAAGCTCCAAGGAATAATAAGATGTTATTTCATTTTAAAACCACAGGTAAGCGGAGAGAAGCCAGTGGACAGAAATTCCCCAGTCAATGCATGGCCCAGAGCAGGTGCTCAGTATGTGGCTGTATGTGGAAGGAGAAAGAAAAAATATAAAAAAGGTGCAAGCTCTGGAAGGTATTTTTACAACCTCATTTTAAAGTCAGTGCTAAAGTCTCTTTTCTCTGAAAGAACCCCAAATCCACCCACCTTAACCTCCTGCCAGTGTTCCGTCAAGCCACTATTTTATTATATTTCTTTTTCTTCTTTTCTCTTCCCAACTAATGAGATGAGAAATTCCAATTTTGTTATTCTATACCACATTTGGAGAAGGCACATGCCCATTCCCTCCTCCTGAACTCCCCTACTTTTTCTTATTTTCAACACCAATTTCATGGCATAACAGGTGGTTTTCAGTAGCTGATTCTTTTGTGTTTAATGTCATGTCTTCATTGTTTTCCAGATTACATAAGCAATATAAATTTTGCAAAAATGACAAATTATATGGATATATAAATCAGAGAAGGAATGAATGACATGCTTTTTAAAATATTTTATTTAAATTTCATTTAGTTAGCATACAGTGTATTATTAGTTTCAGGGGTAGAACTTAGTGATTCATCAGTTGCTTGTAACACCCAGTGCACATTACATCATGTGCCCTCCTTAATGCCTATCACCCAGGTACCCCCCCCCACCCTCCTACCTACCTCCCCTCCAGCAACCCTCAGCATGTTTCCTAGAGTTAAGAGTCTCCTATAGCTTGCCTCCCTGTTTTTATCTTATTTTATTTTTCCTTCCCTTCCCCACGTTCATCTGTTTTGTTTATTAAATTCCACGAGTGAAATCATATGGTAGGTCTTTCTCTGCTGACTTATTTTGCTTAGCATAATACCCTGTAGTTCCATCCATGTTGTGACAAATGGCAAGATTTCATTCTTTCTGATTGCTGAGTAATATTCCATTGTATATATGTACCACATCTTCTTTATCCATTCATCTGTTGATGGGACATCTGGGCTCTTTCCATAGTTTGCCTCTTGTGGACATTGTTGCCATAAACACTGGGATGTAGGTGTCCCTCTGAATCACTATGTTTGTATCCTTTAGGTAAATACCTAGTAGTGCAATTGTTGGATCGTAGAGTAGCTCTATTTTCAACTGTTTGAGGAACCTCCATACTGTTTTCCAGAGTGGCTGCACCAGCTTGCATTCCCACCAACAGTGTAGGAGGGTTCCCCTTTCTCCTCATCCTTGCCAACACCTGTTGTTTCCTGACTTGTTAATTTTAGCATTCTGCCTGGTGTGAGGTGGTATCTCATTGAGATTTTGATTTGTATTTCCCTGATGCCAAGTGATGTTGAGTACTTTTTCATGCATCTGTTGGCCATTTGGATATCTTCTTTGGAGAAATGTCTGTTCATGTCTTCTACCCATTTCTTGACTGGATTTTTTGCTTTTTTGGTGTTGAGTTTGATAAAGTTCTTTAGAGATTTTGGATACTAGCCCTTTATCTGATATATCATGAATGACAGATCTTTTTTTTTTAAAGATTTATTTATCTATTTGACAGAGACACAGCAAGAGAGGGAACACAGGCAGGGGGAGTGGGAGAGGGAGAAGCAGGCTTCCTGTGGAGCAAGGAGCCTGATGCGGGGCTCGATCCCAGGACCCTGGGATCATGACCTGAGCCGAAGGCAGACGCTTAACGACTGAGCCACCCAGGCGCCCCATGAATGACATATTCTTAACCACTCAGTCACAAGCACTGGTGGGACATCCATATACAATCCCACAGACATTTAGGAAGGCATTTTAGATGTTTTTCCATGTCCCTGCAGTGGGAAAAACTGGATACCCCTTACAACCTGCCCTTCAAAAGCAAGGTTCTCAGTTAAAAAAACAAAAAACACAAAACACAGCAAAATACATTACTTAAGAGTTAAACAGAACCCCAAGAACACAGGCATTCTAAGATTAGGATACAGGTTCATGAATTTCTGCATCACAACCTTAGAACCTTTTATCAGGTCTCAGCTTTACCCAGCAACAAAATGATGTCCGTAATAATTCTCGAGGTAACAAGAGGATGGCTTGAACAAACTCCACAGTGAACCTCAAATGAACTGCTGTGTCAGGTCAGAGCAGGGATTTGTTTTGCTACAGCAGACTGCAATTAGCTAATGATGCCATCATTTTCCCACTTACCCATATTTAATTTCTTCTTTCAAATTATATTGAGCATTTAAGAATAAATTAAGATACGTGTTGGAAAAGTTTCATTTCATACGAGTATTTAAATAATAAAAATCATTTGAGCTCTTTAAGAATAGATGCCTAAATGTTTTCCAATCCTAAAATGTTTAAGCACTCTTAAATGACATTTTAGGGGCACCTGGGTGGCTCAACTGGTTAAGCGTCCAACTCTTGACTGCAGCTCAGGTCATGATCTCAGGGTTGTGAGAGAGCTGGGCATGGAGACTGCTTAGGATGCTCTCTCTCCCTCTCTCTCTGCCCCTCACCCACCACTCTCTCTCCCCCTCTTAAAGAAAAAAAGAAAAAGTGACATTTTAAAAAGGTCTAGGGACATGTGGAACTATTAAACACTGTATCTTATAAATCACAAATTTCACTTCCAAGTTCACATCAAAACTCTTGGTCAATGTTAAAAACAGCTTTATGACTCTCAGCCTCTATGTGCATGCTACTAGTACATGGAAATTTCCCAAGGTTGAAATAAACACCCACAAACGGCAGGTGTCTAATCCAGTGGTGCTCAGAATGTGGTCCTTGCAGCACTCGCATCAGCACCACTTTCAGAAAAGCACACTCTTGGACCCCATCACAGACCCACTCAATCAGAAACTCTGAGGGTTGGGCCCAGCAGTCTTGAGCTTTAACAAAGCCCTCAGAAGGCTCCGATGCACTCAAAGATCGAGAATCACTGGTCTACTTTAAAGATTCAAAGCAACTGTTCCGTACATTATCCCTAAAAATGTGACGCCTGACTGCATTAATGTGACACTCCTCAATGGCTACCAAGTAAGACCATGCCAATCAATACCACTTTAACCAAAATCTCTGCAGAGCTCCAATTGCAAGCAGTGTGTTTCCTGCTGCCAAATGGTTCCGTGGCCTACACCCAGGCTTTCTTCATGTATTGTAACCACAAAGGCTTAATTCAACTATTCGAGCACCTATTCCCTTTGAAAACTTTACTATTCTACACAGGGCTTCTGGAAAATCAAGAGGAGCAGGTAATATAAAAATAATTTATTCTTAACCTTAAATTGTATTTTTGTATTTATACTTGATTCACTCATTGGTTATCCTAGAACAACTATGTCCAAAGCTTTGCTTTAGCTGTAAAAGGCATAAAGAAATATTCAGAACGTTTCATTTCTTCTTAAGAGTGTGCCATCGAGGGACGCCTGGGTGGCTCAGTCAGTTAAGTGCCTTCAGCTCAGGTCATGATCCCTGGGCCTGGGATTGGGCTCCCTGCTCTGCGAGGAGTCTACTTCTCCCTCTCCCTCTGCTCCTCCCTCCCCCTGCTCATGCTCTCTCTCTCACTCTTGCACTCTGTCTCTCAAATAAATAAATAAAATCTTTAAAAAAAAAGAGCATGCCATCTACTTGAGAAAATAGGCACAGAGAAATCTATGAAGCATTCAATTCACTGCCACAATGACAGTATGGGCAGATGGCACCATCAGCACAAGTGGGAGAGACCGGAGCGAGGATGGAGGGGATTTGGACATGATGGCATGGGGACATACTCAAAAGAGAATGACAGCAACAGGGTCACGAAGAGGGAAGCACGGCAGTGTTGCAGGGACAGTGAGCGGATGAGCCTGGAGGGAGTCCAGAGTTCACGCCCAGGGCCCACCGGTGATGAGAATTTCTGGGAAGTTGCGTTGGCTCAAACTGTGGAGGGCCTTGAATGTGGAGGCCAGCCAAGGACTTCCAGTTTCTTCTCAATCTACAGGGAGTCAGTGAAGGTTTTCAGAGTAAGGGAGTAAAATAAAAATGTCTTAGGAAAAGTGATCCAAGCACAAAACATAGATCTAGGAGAATAAGGAGGCAGCAGAATAGACTACACTGGAACAGTTTATTCTGTATACGCATATATGGTCTGTAAGTTAGTCTATACAAGGCTCTTTAAATACTCCAGGCCTGCAGAGGTAATGATGGGCCTGTACAGCAAGGCTGCAGTAATGCACGGAAATCCGGGGCACATCTGTGCTGTGGACATTTCCTCCAAACAACCAAGTTATGCTGCTGACACCTGGCACCGAGGAAAGCCCTCCAGCTCCCCGATCAGACCCTTGGTCCCCTGCTGAGTGATCATGCGACACTCCAGCCTGTGAAGAACACAGCTCTCACCCAGACTGAGGAAGAAAGAACAGAAGAAGAACATGCCACCTCTCCAACCTCTGCTCCAGCCTAATCCCCAAAAGGGTAACTAGAAACGTTCTCTTGAACGCTGGAACGTCGCCAAGCCTGGCCCGTTGGGCCAAGTGTCACTACTGATTGGCAATAAACCCACAGGCAGACTTATAACTCAGAAACCACAAAATATATAATGATATACAATTTGAAATGTATATGTATGTATGTATTCAAAAAGTGGTTCCCCATGTACAAACTCTTAATAGGCTATTCCTAACCCTTTTCTGAGTCATAGGGAAAAAAAGTAAGTATTGACAGTTGGCTCTACCTCCTGCTCCCCATGCCTGACATGCACTGTGACGGGGACATTTTAACTGTACGGCCAGGGTGAGGAAACACAAAGACAGTGGAAACCCTTTTTTTTTTTTTTAAGATTTTATTTACTTATTTGACAGAGAGAGACACAGCGAGAGAGGGAACACAAGCAGGGGGAGTGGGAGAGGGAGAAGCAGGCTTCCCGCTGAGCAGGGAGCCCAATGCGGGGCTCGATCCCAGGACCCTGGGAACGTGACCTGAGCAGAAAGCAGATGCTTAACCGACTGAGCCACCCAGGTGCCCCGAAAGTAGAAATATCTTAATGAGTTTGCTAAAAATTCTTAAGCTGGATCTCACTGTTTATTTTTCTAGAATAAACACGGGCCAAGATGACTTAAAAATGATATTAGAAATAACAGAAAACACAACAGCTGTGCTTTCCCAAGAGAATGTGGCAGCTTTCTTAACCAGCAGTCCCTCGTAAAAATTATCAGCCTCTAGGTCCTCAAGATGCCAATGGAAGAATGAAGTCAGACGTTTTCAGTGCTGGTATTTATTACTGGTACAGTATTAATTTGTGCTAGAAGGAAGAAAAGGTCAGCAAGGCTGGATTCAACAACTAGGAAAGCAAGGAGGAACTAGAGGAGCATGTATCTGGAAAAATGACCCACGGCATTCGTCTGACAGAGACGTGTGCAGAGATATGCCTACAGACTTGATCTCTTGTTATTCCAATGCTCTTATTGTGGCTCAGTACATTTACCTTCCACACATCCAGTTCTTTGATAAGGATTCCCAATCCCTCTGCTACTTTTTTTTTGCACTAACATATGCAGCGTGAAATATGATTCACTCCTTCATGAGAGATCAATACCCACACATGATAAATACCCGTATTGATCTTGCAGTGTTATATGCTGGTCTCCGGGCCCACGGCATATTAATGGTAGTTAACCAGTAATTCATTTTAAGGTACGTGAAGGCTTTTTTCCCTACTCTTCTCTAGTGTCAAGATTCCCGGAGTTGTGGCACTTTGAGTCCTTTACGTTTAAACCTTTTCAATGACAAAACCAAACCCCAGTCTCCTATACGAAAGATCACACAGAAAACCAGAATTAACAGTTTACAAACAGTAAGACCCTGTATCATTCAGTGATCTCAGGTGAATGGTTAATTTACATAGAGCAGGTTTTACTTTTCTTTGTGATCCCATGCCTTGCATGGTCCCTGTCCAACTTAGCTTCTGGTTTTAAGAGTTACCCACCAGGCAAAATTGCTCACTTGCTAAGTCTGAGATCTCAAAGTTACCTATCTAACACGTTGTGCTGAGTATAAGGAGGATACAGAAAGAGTGTCAGTCATTTTCTCTATGCCTTTTTATTTTTTAAGGAAAATTAAGGTCTGAAGACTATGTTCAATGATGACCTGTCAATCAGGAGGATGACAGGGGTACCAGCCTGGGATAAGAAGGCTTGCTTAGCAACTTGCTTTTTTTTTTTTTTTTTTTAAGCTTTCTTTCTGCAGGGCAACCCCTATGTCCAGATTAACAGCTCCTGGCATTTCCTAGACTTAGGAATAACAGAGAAACCCAGGGAGAAGCTTCGAGTCTCCCCCCTCCAACGGGGAGAACCTGGAGAGAGACACGGGGGAGAACAGATGTCCTGTGAGCTGACCACTGGAGCCCCTAAGCACGCACACAATTCCGAGACAAGCCTGCCACCCTGACAAGGGAATGTGTGGGTTTCCAGAGGGAGAGCAGAGCTGGTCCAGCAGGGAGGCCTGATCACGGAGGGGGCACGTGCCTACTGTTCCCTAACTGGTGTCTGTGGTAACGAACGAGGGACCATCACCTGCACTGGCACCTTCCCCTGGAGGAGACACAATCCTGTTCCACACAAGAACCTACTGTGTGCAAGGCAACCTGTCTGGGACCTCGGGGCACAAAGGCTGCAGTCCTTGTTGCTGCAGGACTCACAGGGACAGTCCGAGGCAAACACAGAAGGAGAGACTGGCCAAGGCTGTGGGAAAACACAAAACCCGTGCGAAGGGAGGGCGAGATGAAGTCCAACCTTCCAAGTACATGTTCTGCTGCCGCGGGTTCGCTCACGTCACTCCTGTACACAAAGCAGCGAATGTTTGAGCCAGTACCTCCTTTTTCCCAAGGGTTTTTTGTTTTTTGTTTTTTTTGTAATCTGGTCCCAGAGGAATTTGCCAAGTTCAGTGTTCTTAGGGTGATGGCTTTTCAAAACAAAACGAATTTGAAGTCGGTCTTTCAAGCCAGGAGCAGTCTGGTTCAAAATGTGTAAAATATCAATGTGGGATGCAAAGGGGTCTGGAGAGAGAGACAGAGAGAGGGAAGAGACAGAGGGAGAGAGCCTGAGGGAGGGGGAGAGAGAGGGAGAGAAAGAGAGAGGAAGATACTGATTGTTAAGCACGACCACATCAAAGAAACCAACAGGAACTACAGGGGAAATGGAGAAACATGAAGAGTGGAAAAGCCTTCCAAGGGAGCTGGCCACCATTTGAAGCAGGCCACCCTGGGGCCATTGAAAAGCCCTGGGAGTAACACATCCATTGTGTGCAGCAATCCCTGAACTTGGGCTTCACTGACCTCCATGCTGACCTCAAACTTTCTTCTAGCTGACCTCTTAACAGGCAAAAGACCCTGTGGGCAAAGCTTCCCTGGAATGGGAACTGAAGCTGCCCCTCAAGCAACCAGGACTGCCCTGAGCCAGCAGACCCTGCGGGACAGACCGCAAGACAATGCTCGACTTCACCTTCACCACCCAATGCCCCGCATTTTCCTTTTTTAACCCTGGAAGCATTTTCAGCACTTTAGAGACAATCTTTGAGACGCTTATCTGCTGTCTTCCAGGTGCTGGACTCACTAAAATAAATTCCTTTCTTGTTTCTCTGTTACTCATCTCTCTGCCTTAGGACTTTTAACAACAGCAAGTGGTTGAAGCTGGTCTGTTTGGGACCCCCGGAGCTGGGTGCTCTTGCACCCCCTGCCCCAGCTACAAGCCCAAGTGCTGGTCAGTCAATCCCTGCCCTCAAGGAGCTTCTCTCTGTGGTGACAAAGAGCACCAAGGAGAAATTAAGGAATCAATCCCTGCCCTCAAGGAGCTTCTCTCTGTGGTGACAAAGAGCACCAAGGAGAAATTAAGGAATCATTAAAGATTCCTATAAAAGAGAAAAGAGTCTTTCAAAATACACACACACACACACACACACACACACACACACACACACACACATTTCAGGAATCATTAAAGATTCCTATAAAAGAGAAAAGAGTCTTTCAAAATACACACACACACACACACACACACACACACACACACACACACACACACACATTTCCCCCAGCAGGAGGAGAATGAGGCTGCCGTCGGCATAGAAGGATGGAGTTCAGGCTCTCTTCCAAGGAGAAAATCGTAAGTGGATCTGAAGACTGGCACCCACTGTGCAGGCTTCACCGTGTGGTCCCAGAGCGCAGCTGACGGCATTGCACAACCGTTCCCTCCCACATGCGCGCACCGAGCTGCATGCCTATTCCGGGTTTCTGCTCTCCCTTCCCTGCTCCCTGCGTGTTTCCCCTTCCACATCCCCTCCGTGTGTGCCTCAGAACTCCCGGGGCCACCCAGCAGAACTGCTGGACTGCAGAGGGAGGCGGATATGAAGAAGATGCCATTTCTCTTTGTTAGAAAATGTCTCATGGCCACGGAAGTTTTCTCGCTTTAGGCCAGCTCAGAATTCCCTATCACTGGCAAGATGCCAGAGACAGCATGCAACTTGACTCTGTCGACACCACGAGCGGACGGGATGACTGGCAGTGCCACCAACAGGCTAGTGGCCGGGCCCGGGTTTGGGAGAGGACGGGGAAGAGAGGACGGACGTCCAGTGCTCTGCTCCCAAAGAGACCTTACAGGGAATCCCTTCCCCACCCTTTCTCGTATCCCTTGCACTGGGAAAACTTTCAGTTAGGAGCACCTGCGACAGACTGTGAACACAGATGTGTGTCTGCTCTGGATCGTGTTCAGACGACTTCAAACGCAGAGGCCTCCTCAGGCTCTTCTGCTTGGGCCACGAATGACGCTGGGCACGGGGGTGTCCATTTGCAAGTCTGCTCCTGGTAGCATCCTTTAGAGCTGGGATCTAGATTCTTTCAACATTTTCTTTTAAAAATACGACCGTGGGGCGGCTGGGTGGCTCAGTCGTTAAGCGTCTGCCTTCGGCTCAGGTCATGGTCCCAGGGTCCTGGGATGGAGCCCTGCGTAGGGCTCCCTGCTCCGCGGGAAGCCTGCTTCTCCCTCTCCCACTCCCCCTGCTTGTGTTCCCTCTCTCACTGTGTCTCTGTCAAATAAATAAATAAAATCTTTTTAAAAAAATAAAAATAAGATCGCAGAGGGAGGTGGGTGAGGGATGGGCGGGACAGATGATGGGTCCTAAAGAGGGCACCTGTTGTGATGAGCACTGGGTGTCGTACGGAAGTGATGAATTGCTGAAATCTACTCCAGAAACCCTTATTGTGCTGTATGTTCTAACTAGAATTTAAATTTGGGGCACCTGAGTGGCTCAGCTGGTTAAGCATCTGCCTTCGGCTCAGGTCATGATCCCAGAGTCCTGGGGTCGAGCCCCGCATCAGGCTCCCTGCTCAGCGGGAAGCCAGCTTCTCCCTCTCCCTCTGCCTGCCTCTCTGCCTACTCGTGCTCTCTATCTCTCTGTCAAATAAATAAATAAAATCTTAAAAAAAAAACAAAACAAAAAACTAGAATTTAAATTTTAAAAATTACGGAAAAAAGAAAGAAAAATGAGATCACAGTTGTTTGTCTTTGCTCCTGCAGGTCTCAGGTGGTGATGGGAAGTTTGGGCGTGGACGCTTAAGTAAACGTGAAGAAATAAAAAACCAAATTACATCTCATCATATGGTTTCACACGGCTTTTGCTCAGCTTGAGATTCGACCTGGTTCCAGTGTCATTTCAGTGAGGTAACTGTCCTGTAGTATGCTTCAGGTCTTCAGGAACGGTCGCTGAGTGGGCCTGGGCCACCCCAACAGCCTGCCTCTCAGCCAGAGGTCACCCTTGGCCACAGGGGGTGGCCTGGGGGGAGAGTGCCTCGGGGCCAGGCCACACCCCAGCCACTGCACACAGCAGCCTCTGGCGAGAGGACCCATCCCGGGGACCCAGGGTGACACCAGGACCAGCCGTCTGAGCCCAGGTTTAAACACACCACAGGCTGGCGTTTGTACGCCGAGGAGCCACACCTTACATCTGACTGCAGCAGTTCCAAATGTGGTGGAGGCCGCCATCCACAGCTCCCTATCAAGGGTCCATGAGGTCTAATGGGTTTCCACAGTAATGCAAGGATGTTAGTCGCCTTCTGCCGGGTGCTAACAGCTGCAATGGTGACGCGGAAGCAGTGGTGGGGACATCGAGGCAGTCCCACCAAACCGCGCCGGTGCTCATTGCTCACTGCAGTCCTCGTTGTAATATTTTACTTCGTAAATATAAAGAGGCTATTCAAACACTTCTCTCCCTTTTCCAAAAATTTATCTATGTGAAACTGAATTTTCATGTATTTCAATCAAAACAATATTTACTTTGTAAAATATTGAAGAATTTAAAAAATTTTATGTCAATCTTGCTTAAGATGCCCTTGAGGAAGCAGAAAAAACAAAAAACAAAAAACCCTTGATTTCAACTCCCTACCTTTGCCCACACCTTTTTAATATCCCAAGACAAAGTGGGTGGGACGCATAAAGCACTTCTCTGCTGCACCCCGCTGGTGATGGTTTCCTCCAACAAGGCGCTTCCTGCAAATGTCTGAATGAAGAGCGATATGCTCGGCTTTTTTTATGGACCACCACATGTACTTGAAACAATGATGACAAACTCTGGCTACTGGGGCTTGGGCACTTGGTATTGTCTTGAAAAGGAACAAAGTGAGCCAGTCATTTCAAGGAAAACAACTGACTATTTATTGGCCAAAATTCGAATCAGAATTTTTAGAAACTTACATCTGCCACCATGCACTTGACAGCTTCCCAAATGAAGACTGTTTTGACAAGATCAGTAGTGATATTAACAAATGGGATTTTTCTGATATTTTGCCATGAAATAGGACCTTTGGAAGATCTACACAACTCAGTGAGTTAATTTTTTCCAAATGACCAATGAACGACGTTAGAAAATAATGCACGGGCAAAAGGTCCATTTAAAGTGCATAATGGCAGGTGCCTAGGTGGCTCAATCTGTTCAGCATCCGACCCTTGATTTCAGCTCAGGTCATGATCTCAAGGATGTGAGGAGGAGTCCTAGGTTGGGCTCCTCACTCAGTGGGAAGTCTGCTTGGTATTTTCTCTCTCTCTTGTCCCTCTTCCTCCGCCCCTCCCCTAAGCCACACGCGTGCGTGTGTGCTCTCTCTCAAAATAAATAAATCTTAAAATAAGTAAATAAATAAAGTGCAAGATAGACCAGTGTATTTAATTTGGCAGAGAAAAAGCTCATTAACACAACTTCAGACTCCACCCTGCAACTAATCCTTAAGGAATTATCACTGGGGCACCTGGCTGGCTCAGTTGGCTCAGACTCTTGGTTTTAGCTCAGGTCATGATCTTGGGTTGTGAGATTCAGCCCTGCATCGAGCTCTGAGCTAAGCGCAGAGTCAGCTTCAGGTTCTCTCTCCCTCTCGCTCATGCCCTCTTGCCCTCTCTCTCTCAAATAAATACATAAGATCTTTAAAAATAAACAAATAAATAAATGAATAAATCACCTTTCAAGTTTTGGTCCAGTATCAGAAAACAGGAACAAGGGTCTCAATAGGCTATTCAAACACTTCTCTCCCTTTTCCAAAAATTTATCTATGTGAAACTGTATTTTCATGTATTTCAATCAAAACAATAGACTAAAAAAGTAAATAATGGCAACTCAGCTATGTCTGAGTCAGACTTATAAGTTTGCAAAAACGTCAAAACAATGCCACTTTCCTAAGTTTTATTTTGGAAAAATACACCTTTTTTTTTCATTAAAATATGTTACTTTTCCTAACAAGTGACACATTTATTAAAGGAATTAACAAATATGTTTTTAATTTCTCAGTTTGGGGCTTTAATTCAATAAATGTTGATAGAATCCACATACATACAACATACAAGCTCCTTGAGGTCCTTGATAATTTTTAAGAGCGTAAAGGGATCCTTGCCACTGAAAAGTTTGCAAACCTGTGTCTTATGAGTGCTTCTCTTTCCAGGAGGACCGATTTCAGAGCGACTGGAGTCCAGGGTGTCATCCTGAGCTCGCCGCATAGTTGGTTAGCAGTCAGCAGCGAAGTCCCAGCTGGGCACCCCTGGCTCTGAGCTTAAGCTGGAAACATTTCTTTCAGTGGGAGAGATGCCAACCAGTGCACAGAACTTCCGGGTGAGAACGTTAGCTCCCACGCCGAGCTGCTCCATCAGATCGGGATCTAGTGCCCCATGACCCTGGATCCAGGGACTTCGTGTTCTGCACCCCAGCGTCTCCACATAACGTGGGGATAATGCTGCTACAGACACCACAGAGGGTGCAGCAGGCTCTGACGCACGGTAAGTGCTCGAGAGAGGTTTAGCTATCGTTCTCATCTCTGTCATAACAGAGTGGTGGCCTTCTCTGCATCGAGCAAGAGAGCCACCAAATAATTCTGAAAAAAAAATCCCTGCTCCACATGCTCATCTTTGGGGTACCGCAGGAGGGCCGGGCTGCACCTGGCAGAGGCTTCCCGAGCGCAACTGAACTTGGAAAGGAACAGAATCTTCCGCGCCTGGCCTTCTCTGAGGTCAGACAGTAGCCTTGAGTACAGTTGGTGTGATATCACTCCCTAAAGGCATAATCAGGAAATGCGGGAACAATCTGTTTCTCCCACAAGGCAATCATGACAGGGCTATTTTAAACGTCAAACACGAACCCAGAGCGAGGAAAGCAAACGACCTCTTCTTCCCTGTGCACCTGCCGCGGGCCTGAACCCATCTTGACTTAGTGAGGCGAATACAGCCGGGCGGCCAGTGGGGGAGAAGAGCTGACCCCTGCTTCTTCTCCCCAAACTCTCTCCCCCCTAGCCCCACTGCCTCCGCTACTCAGCTCTGCTTCTGAGAAGCACAGTTACTATGGTGTTTCTTCCCTTAAGGCAGTCAGGGATTTTATTTGCGGGGACTGCTGCTGTTCCAGGGCTGAACTTTTAGCTTGCCATAACGTTAATGTGCTAGTCAGTGTTCATTCCAGGCAAGACTGTGGGGCTGTGTCTTTTCTGCCACCCCCAGAAGCCCATTATCTGTAATTGCCCATTACTATTCATAATTATTTCTCCTAGCCTGGTCTGTGACCTCCAGGGTTGCACACTGTAACAGCTAACTGCTCCGTCTTACCAAATTTGTGAAGGAAGCACTTCTGACCTTTAGCACTTGCAAGGGGCTGTTCCAGGGCCGACACCAGAAGCTTCTCGAATCAGCAACATTTCACATTTCTTCCCGATGCACCTTTCCCACCTCCATGGAGTCTTCCCTCCCCGCAAACAACAGGAACACAAAGCATAATCGACTCTCCGTTGTGTGGGAGCTGGTAACCCAAACTGGGAATTATCTGCAGCCCCTTGTACTCCCTTTTCTTTGAATTTGACTATTTAATTGTACCACGCTTTTTAAAGATTGCTACTGGGAGAAGGTGGAGGTAAGGGAGGGTGAAATTTTAAATCTTAAATTCAATATATATGCTCCCACATTTAGTGTTTGTTGTTGTTGTTGCTGTTGTTTTTATTGAGTGGGAAGAGGTGTTATGTTCCAATCGGTGATGAAAATGGAATTTGGGGATTCCATGTGCACTTACAATACTAACTCTAGAACTGACATGCGGTCCCCGAAGTGAGTCACCCTACAACCACCCCACTTTCCAGCATCAGCAGGGACAGGTGGAAGGGACAGGATGCTGGCTGCACGTGGTGTGGGTGCGGGGGGCTTGACCAGCCCCTGGCACTTCCACGGTGTCCCCACTACAGCTCCCTGCCGGAGCCCCGCTGCACAGCGCCAGCCTGACGGTGTGAGACACGCTGCTGAGCACGCATCCGGTTCACATCACGGTCCACAAGAGCATGTGCTGTCAGGAATGAGCCCACTCAACTGTTGCGTGGCCACTCACTGCCACTGCCCTCATGCTGTCCACCAGCATCTCCAGGATGCACGGCCTGTTGGCGTTTGCCATCTTTATTTTCCTTCGGTCTTTCCTTCCTTTTCAACAAAGCTCCTCTAAAATTAACAGAAGTCAGTTCTAAGTACAAACCCCGGTGCATCCTTTCAACGGTCACCTTTACCAAAGCCGGACAGAATGAAGCCTAACGGCTTTTCACAGATCCGACACCAGGGAAGGCCTACGACGTCCTTCTGCCCTTGTTTTGATATCTGGAGAGGTAAGAGTGGTGAGTCCGAGCACATGTGTGCAATGGCAGCGGACAAGGCTGGGGCTCCCGTGCTTCGCCACGGGCCGTGTCATTTCCAGAGAAGGAAGCTGCGCAGACATGGCCCATGAACATGCTGAGTTTAAGAAACATCTGTCGCTACTGACAAAGAGTCAAGCCTGACGATTTCCTGGGGAAGCATGTAAATGACGGCTAAGGGTTAAAATGCTGGTGCGGCGGTGCATCAGACACGGAGTCGAGAGAGTTCTCGGATTCCGAAGACAAGACCTGGCCGTCCGAACCTCGTCTCACCACGCTGGGGAAGGCCGGCCAAGGCCGCCACACCGGCCCGAAGCCCCTGACTTGTGGCTCTTCCGACTCATCCCTGAGACGGCTCGTCAGCCTCATTTCCCAGCTGTCCTCCACGTGTGCACACCAGCCCCCCAGACTCTGAGTGAGCCCCCTGCAACTAGGTGCTCCACCAAACGTGTCACGAACCACAGGGACAGGAGGGCACAGTGGAAGGTGGTGTATTGTGGCGACGCCCGCCTGCCCAGTGTGGGGGCCAGGACACCCCCCCCCCCCAGCCTCGGTGCGGTCCGGGCCTCGGCACACACAGGAAGCAAGCTCAGCCAGTCACCTCGCCCCAGTGAGACTTCCGTTGTGACAGTGCCTTTCTTTCCTTCTTTCTTTCTGGCTGGAGCCAGAGGTTTCTGGCTTTTAGTAATAATGGCAGACACAGCATCTGCAAAGCCCTTAAGACTCTGACCACCTGGGATATGGACATGTGTATTCAGACACATGCATGCACACATTAATACGTATGCATGCACACATACATGCACACGCAGATCTATACCCACGCCTTTATCTGTATCTACGTATCCATCAACATCCTAACAGCAAAGAAAGGCAAATCTTAACTGCAAGAAATCCTTCCCCAGAGTCAGCTAGAGTGCTCTCTGGCAGCTAAGACAAGCGGGACGGGAGCTGCGGAATGGCCGGCTTCGTGCGCCTACAGGCACAACCACATCCCGTCCACCTTGACCTTCCTCGCCTAGTGACCCATGTTGTATGGACTTGCGCACATCTGGAGCACTAGAAATCGAATGTGCTTCCAGAAATTCCGCTTCACAGAAAGGTCTCCGCTCTTAAGAGCTGCTTGACAGCACACAGCACACTTAGCCCCCAGGAACATGTCTGTAGGGGGTATGGCCCGTGGCACGGCGGGAGGGGTGCACCAACTCTAACCCAGGGGCCTGCAGAGAGGGAGCCGTGTGTGCAGCAAAGGAGTCGGCAGACTCTGTGGGCCACACTTGCTGTCACCTGTGGCTGCGTCACCCACCCGCCTCACATGGGCTTCTCCAGTTTATTCTGACACAGAAACAATACTGGACTGCCAAGAGAAGATATTGTTGTTGTTGTTGAATTCAATGAGACAAGGGTAAGTATCTGAACAATAAAAAAGCACACACTCCTAGAAACACACACGTTGGTAAGAATAAGTTGTCCCCCTGCCCCAGGAAAGAAAGACGGAACAGGCAGAGAGCCTCGAGCCCCACGGGGGTGCCCCTTCATCCTGGACTAGACACAGACCAGAAAAGCAGTGGGAAGACTGTTTTCCTGTGAAGAGACTGCAGTGCTGGGACCGGATGCTGTCACAGAAAGGATTCGCCAAGAAGTCAGCCACAGAGGCCGTAAGAACTGTTCTTTCGTATGAGCTGAGCAGTCCCAGCCATTTGCCCCACAAAAGTCAACTTGTGAGAAAAAGCTCTCAAAACTCAAATTCATTTGGGGCGCCTGAATGGCTCAGTCAGTTAGGCATCCGACTCTTGATTTCGGCTCAGGTCATGATCTCAGGGTTGTGAGATCGAGCCCTGTGTTGGGCTCCGCACTGGGTGTGGAGCCTGGTTGGGATTCTCTCTCCCTCTGACCCAGCCCCTCCCTTCCGCACCCCCCCCCATGTAAACTGCAGGTGCCTTCAGGTTCAGCCAGAAACTAGGAAGCCCACCAACTCCACAGAAGGTGTAGGGCTTCATTTACTGCAAGCCAAAACACAGACACTGCAGACCTGCCTTAACCCCTGAAACAAGCATTGTAGACCAGGAGCAGAGACTATTAAACAGTGCAACAGAAAATATGACACCTCAGGTAAAAGTAAAACGAAGAGAGTAATAAGCAACAGATTATTAAATTCTCAGGGACTGGAAAAGCGAAAGTAGGGAGGAGAAACAAAGTCACTGCAGATTAAATATGGCGAGTTTTAAGCCAATTATAAAAGATCAAAGAGAACATGAGAGAGGAGGAGTAGCCTTACAAGTAACCGCGATAGGAGACCTTGGGAGAAATATGACCAGGGTAAAATCATTACAGTTTACAGTGAAAGTAATCTAGGGAGGACTTCAGAGAGAGAAATTCACTGGAGACCACCACGGGATGAACAACATGGGGACAGAAATCAACAAGCTCTTTATTTTAAAAAGGCACAGGACTCCAGAGGGAAGGTACTTCCTCTGTAGAACAACAAATAGATTGGCAACACGGGAAGTTGGAGTAAAAAATGTCAGGGCCATGAGCCACATTTTGGGTTTCTATAGCATCGACATCTGGCGAGGAACTCGGGCGCAGTCTTCACCGCCTGCCTGCCGGAACAAAGGGAAGAGGCAACGTTGTAGTAACCACAGGGGAGCATCCTTGAAACTCATCTGGCACTTGCTGTGTCACCCCCAATAAAACCTGACACTGCCCCCTGTGAATAATGTCAATTGCCTGGAAAAGTCTCAACCCTTACTAACTCTCCTAGACTTTAACTAGAGAAGCAGAACTAAGAAAAGAGCCGCTAATATGAATGATGCTAACTTTAACTTAAATATCAGCTTTGATTTCTGGAATACCCTCCAATTTACTAATTTACATACAATCTTGCAGTTGCTACCCGCAAGAGCTCTGCAAGGACTCTGGGGGTGCTGACAGAGCAGGAACGAGGATGCTCCCCGGGAGAGGAGCCGGCCGTGGCTTAGCAGGTGCCCTGCACACCAGGGAATACAGAAGCACCTGGAGTCCAGATGCAACACAGGCCTTCTGATTCCAGGTTTGGATCCCCACACCCTCAAGATGACAGGAAAAATCCCAACACTCAGTTCTTCACCCTTGTTCTGAGTAGTTAATTCTGTGTGTTCTGTTTTGATTTTTTAGCAATCATCAATACACCAGATACTACAAAGTATCAGAGCCAGAAAGCCAAGAATACGGCCTAGGAATCCTCAGGACAGTAAGCCCATAAGATCGAGCATAACACCTGCCTTATAAAATTTATCTTTCTTATGTGAAATTGTACAGGTCACTGTAGATCTATGAGGATGACTAAAAGCTCATGTATAACTGAATTTATAATATGAGAAAATGTAAAGTAAGAGAAAATATAGCTCAAGAAAAGAAGGAGAGAAAAGAGAGCTCTGGACATCAATTCCTTTATTCACCCCACATCTGGATACAAACTGTTTACCTGGCTGAGCACCCTGGCTCCCCAGTGTGTCTCAAACGACTCCTGTCACGACCAAGCACACGAGCCTGGGCTGTGAGTCCCAGACCTGGGAGGGAATCCCGACCCTACCACTTAATACACGTGTGATCCTGAGCACGTTACTGGACTCAGTTTCCCTCTAAGTGGAAAAACAGTTCCTATTTTACAGAGCTACTGCAGAGATTAAATGAGAAGGTAAGTAACAAAGCAGCCCGGACCACATCCAGCGTGAGCTGACCTGGGTAACTGAGAGCTAGCGGTATTGTAAGGATTATCACCACCTCTGAACACACAAAGCCAAAGAGCTGGGATTTAAACCACGTACTAGAAGGCAAAGAACAAAAGCACTGTCCTCCTCCCTTCTCATGGAAGAATCAGAAAAACGTTATTCACAGTTGTGTGTGGATCCTCCGTTTCAGACACTTCACTTATTCCCGCCATTCGGGCTCCTGGCAACACGGACTAAGGGGAGAATTACATTTCTTTGCTTAATCACCCCTATAACGCGTGGTCTTTTTGGGTCTACCCGATTCCCCCTGCTCCTAGATGCAAACGTGTGTCCCTGTCAAACTCCTGCCCACTGCTGCAAATAATCTCTCTCCCTCTTTTATATTACCTTTCAAATATTTATAGACCGTTATTCTCCTCCTCTCGAAGCCATACATCATTTTTGTTGTCCTTCCCTTGGATTCTCTCGAGTTTATCTACATCTTTTAGAGGAAAACAAACCCCAGGTGCTCCATGATGAAAACAGCACACCCACAGCGAACAGCCCTAAACCAGTAAGGCCTCTTCTTCCAAAGCCACGAGAAAATTCTTTGATGTGCTTCTCACTCCTTTTCTCCTATAACTCATAACTCCATCTTTCAGATAAAAACTGAGGCACCGTGTGATAAGGGAAATGACCACCACCCTCATCAAGAGGATGGCGGGGCTCTAAGAGGTAGCAGCTCCTGGGCTGGGATGCCGAGGGGCCGTCTCAGCCAGGCTCAAACTCGCTAATGAGGAACTGTGCACTTCTGCTTCTACTCGCACACGCTGCCCCATCCACTGCTTTCCAGACGCGTGCATCAGAACAGTGTCCTTGAGACTCCCTCGAGGCTTTTTTTGTTTTGCCCCTAACAAAAACATCTGACACTGGGTACTTCCAAACAGTTTATTTTGTTTTCAAAAACTGTTTATGTTCAACACAAGTTTAGGAGTGTTTTTAAAACTGAAAATTTCTAAGGGCGACAAGGGTGGCTCAGTTGGCTGAGCATCCAACTCGTGGTTTCTGCTCAGGTCAGGGTCTCAGGGCCGTGAGCTCAAACCCTGTGTGGGGCTTTGTGCTGAGCACCAAGTCTGCTTGGGCTTCTCTGCCTCTCCCTCTGCCCCCCTCCCCCAGCCCACCTGCTCACTTGTGCACATGTGCTCTCTCTCTTTAAAATAACAAGCAAAATCTTTAAAAAAATAATAAAAACTTCTAGAACTGAACATAAATACTATCCTCATCACCAGGTAGACTCCACTTCGGTGGGTAACTGAGACTCAGCCTAGCTCAGCTTTCTCACACTTTGCCTGGACAGTGGTGGTGACGTCAGAGTGTCCTCCCCCGGCCCCCAGCAGGCTTGTGCTGGTACCCTCTGCTTCTTATGCCAACACGCACAACGCACAGCTGAGGATTTCAAAAATGTGTGCCTTCTGTCCAAACTGTGAAGGGCAGCAAGATCTGATGGAGCTTTCCCTATTTTGCTGGCAATAAGTTCCTTGTCTCTGACTCCTGAGTATTTACGTGGCTACACAACATTCCTACACCCTTAGGAAGGATAAGAGAGGCTAACACTAAAGACCTAGATCAGTAAAAGTAATAAAAAAAAGAAAAGTAAGGCCAAGAAAAGAAGGTGGAAGCTTACTCATATTTTAATGTGAAGATACAATATATTTACTGTGTGTGAGTGTGAAGATATACCCCTCAATTGGAAGAACCAATATTGTTAAGATGTCCATACTACCTAAAGAAATCTATAAATTCAATATAATCCCTCTCAGAATACCAACAGCATTCTCCACATAACTAGAATAATCCTAAAATTTGTGGAACCACAGAAGACCCCAAATAGCCAAAACAATCTTGGAAAAAAGAAAAAAAGGAACATAACTGGAGGTATCACCATCCCAAACTTCAGGATATACTACAAAGCTGGAGTAATCAAAACAGCATGGTACTGGCACAAAAATGGACATACAGATCAATGGAACAGAATAAAGAATCCAGAAATATACCCATGATTATACTGTCAATCTTCAACAGAGCAGGAAAGAATATGCAATGGTAAAGGACAGTGCCTTCAAAAAATGGTGCTGGGAAAACTGGACCACTTCCTTACACTATACACAAAAACTCAAAATGGATTAAAGGTCTGAATGTGAGACCTGAAACCATAAAAATCATGGCAGTAATCTTTCTGACCTCAGCCTTATAGGAATATATTTATGGAGAGGGAAGAAAACATAGGCAGTAATCTTTCTGAGCTTAGCCTTATAGCAATATATTTATGGAGATGTCTTCTTAGACAAGGGAAACAAAAGCAAAAATAAACTACTGGCACCACACCAAAATAAAAAAAATTCTGCACAGCAAAGGAAACCATCAACAAAACAAAAACCCAACCTACTGAATGGAAGAAGATATTTGCAAATGATATATCCCGCAAGGAGTTGATATTCAAATTATATAAAGAACATATACAGCTCAACACCAAAAAACCCAAATAATCTTATTTAAGAATGGGTGGAAGACCTCAATAGACATTTTTTCCAAAGAAGACATCCAGATGACAACACACACACGAAAAGATACTCAACATCACTCATCATCAGGGAAATGTAAATCAAACCCACATGAGATATCACCTCACACCTGTCAAAATGGCTAAAATCAACAACCCAATGAACAAGTGTTGGCGAGGATATGCAGAAATACGAAGGCTTGTGCACTGTTGGTGGAAATGCAAAGTGGTGCAGCCACTCTGGAAAACAGTATGGAGGTTCCTCAAAAAATTACCATATGATCCAGTAATTCCACTCCTGGATATTTACCCCCCCAAAACAAATCTACTAATTCAAAAAGATATATGCACCCCTTTGTTTATAGCATTATTTACAATAGCCAAGATCTGGAAACAACCCAAGTGTCTATTGATAGATAAATGGATAAAGAAGTGGTATGTGTGTATATATATATGCCATGAGTAGTATTCTATTGTTTGTGTGTGTGTATATGTATTACTCAGCCATAAAAAAGAATGAGATCTTGCCACCTGCAACAACATGGATGCATCCAGAGAGAAGAATGCTAAGTGAAATAAGTCAGGCAGAGAAAGACAAATACCATATAACCTCACTCGTACGTGTAATTTAAGAAACAAAAGGAGCAAAGGGGGGGGAAAAAGAGAGAGGCGAACCAAGAAACAGACTCTTAATTATAAAGAACACACTGGTGGTTACCAGCGGGGAGGTGGGTGGGGGATGGGAGAAACGGGTGAAGGGGACGAAGAGTGCACTTACGGTGAGGAACCCTGAGCGACAGAACTGCTGAATCATTATACTCCACACCTGAGACTAATATAACACTCTACAGTAATTACACTTGAATAAAAACTTAAAAAACACTTTTTTAAAGATGTACGCCTGAGATTCCTGGCATCTGGGGTATAGGTGGGGTGGAGAGAAATGTGGGGGGCTACATAATCTTCACCCAGAGGTATAATCCTTGCCTTGTCAGTCCACATGGCTTTATCTGCACAAGAAACCAGCTCATGGCTCTAGGGCGGACGGCACCCAGGCTCACTCCTCTGCCCCCACATCAGTACCTGAGCCTTGAGTGCTAAGCATGTTTCTGCCTTCCTCAGGGTTGACAAAGAGCTTTCACATACGTTTCTAGTCAAGCACTGTAAATTGGGCAAGCATTACTACTTTCTCCATTTCATAAATGAGCAAACCAAGTGAAGTGAACAGCTCAACAGCAGACAGGTGGCAGGCACCCGAGCCAGACCTTGGACTCTGGGTCTTAGGTTCTTTCGAGGACATGGAGCTTCCTCCCCGGGTATGAAGTTAGGACATACCAGCAAAACTCTTTTCCCAGATGTCTTGAATCTCTGAGACCTCTGATCGAGCTTCTGTTGCCACATACCCCTGTCCTAGGGAGGAACCCAGCATTGCCACGTGGTGGTAACAACTCACCCCGGGAAAAGCAAGACCCTGGGCATGTTCCGCACCAATGAGAGAAAGCAGTAAGTACGTGATGGATAACGTGCATTGTAATTTCACATAAGTAACCCTGGTAAGAATAAGATTAGTCTCCAGTAAGTAGAATATCTGACTAGACGGTACAATCTGATTCCCCAGTCATGGCCATACCAGTTTATCACACACCAAACAGTCGTACTGAACCTGCCAGCCCACAACACTGGACAGGACTGTGAAATGGTTTAATCCACTGGGGCCATTGGCTTAGCTCGAGATCTGCCCAAAGTGAAACTGAAATGAGGGATAGAAGCTGGGAGAATAGGAAGAACACAGCAGACTTAACCCTCTGCCACGGCTGTGTTCACTTGGCTAACGGTCTGCTGACGGGAAACCAGAAGAGCCACAGGCTTCCACTCCTCGGCCGGAGCTCCAGAGAGTGCAGTGACCAGGGCTCAGTCCTCGGGCCTCTCCTCTCTGCCATCTGTCCCCCACTTGTCTGTCCCCAGCTCCTCTCATGGCTCGAAACCCCAGGCAGACGGGCAGGTGGGGGCTACACCTCATAGCACATCAGACCGTCTCCATTATAAATGACGGTTGGGGGATTCCAAAGAGGAAAAATTATAAACGGCCCTCAAACATATGAAAATATGTTAAATTTCACTAACAACAAAAAAAAGTGATTACAAACCGTATTTGTTTTCTATTGTTATATAACAATTACTACAAAGTTAGCAGCTTAAAACAACATAAATTTATCATCTTATAGCTCTGTGGGCCTAAAGTCTAATACAAGTGTCTAAAAGGCAAGGCGTCAACAAGGCAGAATTCCTTTCCGGGGGCTCTGGGGGAGCGTCCGGGTCCTTGCTCAGGCTGGGTGCGGGCAGAGTTCAGTTTCTTGCCGTCAGAGGACCGAGGTCCCGTGTCCCTGCTGGCTGTCAGCAGGGGGCTGTCCCAAGCTCTTCGAGGCCTCCCGCACTCCTTGGTTCGGGGCCCCTTCCTCTACCTTCAAAGCCAGCAGCAACGGGTCAAGGCTCCTGCCTCAAAACCCTCCTGCGGCTCCTTCCACTTGGCATCTCTGGGTGTAGCCAGGAAGGGTTCTTCAGTTTTATGGATTCACGCCGTAAGAACAGACCCGCCCGGAAAACCCACGACCACCTCCCCATCTCAAGGTCCTTGATGCTTCATCACATTTGCCATGGACAGGGACATCTTCACAGGTCCCAGGGACTGGGGTGTGGACATCTCTGGGGGGGCCGTTACTCCAATGACCACCCCAGCATACAATGCTTCACCTTTCAAGCCAGGAAGCACCAATGACAGCCTCGTCCTGGCAATGCTGTGGCAGCCGCTCCCTGCAGGAAGTGCGGTCGATGAGACTCCCCAAGGTGACACGTGAATTTACGTCCCAGGGAGACCTCCTGTCCCACCGTTTCTTTCCAGCTCCACTCCCAGCACCCCAGGGCAAGCAGCACTCCCCCTGCCTGGGCCCCTGCGGTCTTCCCTTCCATCTCTCACCCACTCCTCCCCTTCAGTCTACACCCCAGGCCGCAGCAGAGAGACCTTTTGAGAAAGTAAATCAGATCACGCCATCCACTGCTTCAACACTCCAATGACTTCCCATTGTGCTCACATTAAAACCCCACCTCTCTCCCGTCCTACAAGGCTCCCCGAGATGCAGTCCCCAGTGATGTCAGCCCCTGCCCTCAGCACACTGGCCTCCTCCATTTCCACACAAGGTCTCCCTCCACTGTGCACTCGGCCTAGAAGCCCCAGACCTTGACCGCGAGGGCTATCACTCAGGACTCTCCTCAGAGAGGCTCCCTTTCCTTACCTACCCTATCAAACAGCCACTGACCCTTTGGACACGTCCATCCTATCATTCTGTCTTTCCTCATAGCTCTGACCACTTTCTGAAAATATCTTGTATTCGCTGGCATACTTGTTTATCAACAGTCTCCCCTGCTGGATTCCTAAGACCCACGAGGCACATGTTTTATGTGCTGCTGTATACCCCAGGCCTGGAAAAGGGTCTGACTCAATGCAGTCACATGATGAACATCTGCTGAATGAATGAAAATAAGATAGAAACGCAGAAGGAAGAAAGGCAAGAAGGAAGGAAGGGAATCTTGTTCAGAAGGCAGACTCCCTAACCAAGATGAATTCGATTCAGTTCAGCAAACACTTACTGGTGTTTGATAAATCCAATATGCTTCCCTGAATTTATTCATATGCTATGTTTAAGATAAACTCCAAAACCTCAGGACCAGAGTTAAGGGGTGTTGTAAATATAGTAGTTTTATAACTGCTGAAATCAACAGAAAGTCATCTGTTATTACACAATGAACTGACATTGGATGGTTGAAGCAATATCTAAGAATTCTTACTGCCAATAATCATCAGAAAAATCTGCTGTAATACTGAGGGGCGCCTGGGTGGCTCAGCATCTGCCTTCGGCTCAGGTCATGATCCCAGGCTTGAGCCCCTGATCAACGGGGAATCTGCCTCGAGGCTTCCTGATCAACGGGGAATCTGCCTCTCCCTCTGCCGCTCCCCCTGCTTGTGAGCTCTCACTCACTCACTGTCTCAAATAAATAAATAAAATCTTAAAAAAAATGAAAGAAGAATCTGCCATGATACTGAATCAATATTTTCTTTTGACAACCAGCTACTTATACTGTACTTTAAGAGTTTCTTGTGCATTTTCTTCTGAAAAGCATGTTCAGTGGGACTGTACAATAAGACCAGATTCATGATTGTGAAGTCCGCCAGCAGACATAAGAGACTAGAGTAAACTGGGTTTGAAATGTAATTTGGGTCAGCCACAGTGATCAGTACTTATGTGAATTTTCTTTGGGGAGTCAAAAAGGTTGTCACGCTGAATTTTTTCTAAGTTGAAAAATAAGAGACAGAGGCTGAGACAGAAACACAGATCTGCACTTACATAGTTGCGTGTGACGATGACAAAAAGGACCATGACAAGTCAAGACCCCACAGGAGGGCGGCTGGAGCAGCGGCTCCCGCAGGCACCCCCCACCCTGCTTCCCTTGCATCGCGGCACCACACAGGGCGGCCCTCCGAGGAGCGGAGCGGAGATCACCTGGCAGAGGTACAGAATCGACAGCGTCCTGCAGGAGGTGTTAGCGGGCACTCCCCTGTGCCCCTTTCTCTATAAACCTCAGTCCTTTGGGAAACTCCAGTCCCCATGACCCCAGAGCTAGAGATTACACCAGCATATACAACAGGGAAGGCAGCAATAAGGCAGAACTTCAGGGGCTGGGAGAAGAAGAGAGGAAGGTAGGATGCCGACGGCGATTCAAGGGATCGGCTTATCTCCTGGGGGTCGACGGGTGACTTCAGAGGCCAAGAAGCTTTGAAGAAAGCTCTGCTAGCAAAGCAGGCAGTTCTGAGTCCAAAGCCAGTTAACGAGAGGGAGAGAATGGGGAGTTACAGCTTGATGGGGACAGGCTTCCCGTCGGGGAAGATGAAAACCAGCTCTGGCGTGGGAGAGCGGTGACGACCGCACCACAGCGTGAACGTGCTTCTTGCCACAGGACGGCATGCTGACAAATGTTAAAATGGCCAATTTTATGTGATGTATGTTTTGACACGATAAAAATTTTACTTTTTTTTTTTTTTTAAGAAGGCTCCATGCCCGGCGCGGAGCCCAACGTGGGGCCCAACGTGCGGCTTGAGCTCGCAACCCTGAAATCAAGACCTGAGCTGAGATCAAGAGTCAGAAGCTCCACCGAATGAGCCACCCAGGCGCCCTGAAGCAATAAAAATTTTAAAAAGTAAGTTAGTTAATAAAACAACAGATGGGACAGGAAGGCATCCGCAAGACCCAAAGAACAGCTGAGCGGTAAGGGGGTGGTCAATGGACAGAATCCTTGAATCAGCAGATAACCGGGAATCCGTGGTTCAAGGACTCCAGGGGGTGCTGCGGAGCAGGCAAGTGAAACAGGTGACACAGATGAGCTTTCGGGCCCGGCAAGAGTCTCCCAAGATAGCAAATGCCAAGGCCGTGTCACACTACACCAGGACCTACTGCTGCAAGCAGCTGTTGGCAGTAAATTCTAAGACAGTCAGTCTATGGACTGCCGTCTTCCCACTGGTCATGTAGGCGACAGAAGTCCACGGTCACCAACCCTCAGCTTTTCTCTTTTGTTTTCCACTAAAGCCATGGTGGTTTTTCATTTTCAGAAATGCAGTGAGGAAAAATTATTCTTGCCAAGTTTCAAGGCAAACAGAATTCTGCCTCCCTTCTCCTGAGGAAATGCTTGTCACCCAAGGTCTGAAGAGTTGCTTTAGCCAAAAAACAACAAAGAACGCCCATCAGCAGGTCCCTCCATGGTTCACCTCCTCAAACATTGTTCCTTTCACTAAAAACTGCACGTGATAATGAGGTAAAAGAGGAAACTTTTTTTTTTAAAGAGTTATTTGAGAGAGTGCGCATGATCACACATGAGTGGGGGGGGGGAGCGGCAGAGGGAGAAGCAGACTCCCCGCTGAGCAGGGAGCCCGATGCGAGACTTGATCCCAGGACCCTGGGATCATGACCTTAGCTGAAGGCAGACGCTTAACCAACTGAGCCCCCCAGGATCCCTAAGACTGAATATTAACTTATTTCCAGGGATAACAAAATACAAACCTAAAAAATGCTTCATGATCTAAACTTCTGATCTTCTAAGAGACTCTCACTGGGTATTATGTCTGCAGTGTTTACTAGGATGAAAGCATCTTACCTTTTCACTTTAAAAAAACTTAAGTTTGAATTTTCTGGCACCCTTATACCTTGCTTATGGGAATGTAAATAGTGCAGCCTCTTTGGAAAACATTCTCAAAAGTTCCTCAAAAGGTTAAAAAACATACAGTTACCATACGATTCAGCAATTGGGACTCCTTGGTATATACCGAAGAAAATGAAACATATGTTCATACAAAGAACTGGTACAGGGGCGCCTGGGTGGTGCTGTTGGTTGAGCATCTGACTTGGTTTCAGTTCAGGTTGTGATCTCAGGGTCTTTAGATTGAGCCCTTAGTCAGGCTCTGCACTCAGCGTGGAGTCTCCTTAAAGACTCTCCCTCTGCCGGGCACCTGGGTGGCTCAGTTGGTTAAACGACGGCCTTCAGCTCAGGTCATGATCCTGGAGTCCTGGGATCGAGTCCCGCATCGGGCTCCCTGCTCAGCAGGGAGTCTCCTTCTCCCTCTGACCCTCTCTCCTCTCATGCTCTCTCTCACTCTCTCTCTCTTAAATAAAAATCTTAAAAAAAAAAAAGACTCTCCCTCTCCCTTTGCCCCTCCCTCCCCTTAAAATAAATAAGTAAGGGGCACCTGGGTGGCTCAGTCGTTAAGTGTCTGCCTTGGGCTCAGATCATGATCCCAGAATCCTGGGATCGAGCCCCGCATCGGGCTCCCTGCTCAGTGGAGAGCCTGCTTCTCCCTCTCTCTCTGCCTGCCGCTCTGCCTACTTGTGCTCTCTCTCTCTGTGTGTCAAATAAATAAATAAAATCTTTAAAATAAATAAGTAAAATCTTTAAAAAGAGGTACAAAGATGTAATAGAATTACTCTTAACAGACAAAAAGTGTAAGCAACCCGGGCGCCTGGGTGGCTCAGATGGTTAAAAGCATCTGCCTTCGGCTCGGGTCGTGATCCCAGGGTCCTGGGATCGAGTCCTGCATCGGGCTCCCTGCTTCTCCCTCTGCTTCTCTCTCTCTCTATCCCTCTGTCTCTCATGAATGAATAAATAAAATCTTTAAAAAAAAAAAAAAGAAAAAAAAGTGTAAGCAACCCAAACGTCCATCAGCCGATGAAGAAAAAAAATAGCATGTATACATATAATGAATTTCTTTTTTTAATTTAAGTAGTCTCCACTCCCAGTGTGGAGCCCAATGCAAGGCCTGAACTCATGATCCTGAGATCAAGACCTGAGCTGAGATCAAGAGTTGGACACCCAACTGACTGAGCCACCTAGGAGCCCCTGCATATAATGGAATATTAATTTTCAAAAGATTTTATTTATTTATTTATTTAGGGGGCAGGAGAGAGAGAGAGAGAGCACGTGAGTGGCAGGGGACAGAAGGAGAGAGAGAATCTCAAGTAGACTCTGCACTGAGCATGGAGCCTGATTCGGGGACTCAATCCCATGAACCCGAGATCATGACCTGAGCCAAAATCAAAAGTCAGATGCCAACTGACTGAGCCACCCAGATACCTCTATTGAATATTTATTTTTAAAATGAGTAATAAATGCACGTTACAACATGGATAAACCTCACTTACATCAGGAGAAGCAAAAGAAGCCAGACACAAAAGGTCACACATATGATTCCATTTATATGAGGGGTCCAAATATATGAAACGTCCAGAGTAGGCAAATCTATGGCAACAGAAAATATATTAGAGGTTGCCTAGGGCTGGTATGGGGAGTAGGTGGGGAGTGACTGCTAATGGGCACAATTTCTTTTTAGGAGGAGACAAAAATGTTCCACAATTAGAGTCTGGTGATAGTTGCACAACTCTGTGAATTTACTAAAAAACAATGAGTCGCCCATTTTGAATAGATGAATTGTATAGTACGTGAATTACATGTTGAACTATTCAATTATGTATGAGTTCTTACCCTTTCAAAAATTCCAAAATACATTAAAAAAAATCACAAGACAAAACTAAAAACTGCACCTTGGACATCGATCAACTTACCCTCTGACATCTGCAGATGGTTCATGACCACAGGTCTAACGTTTTAAAACAACTTCCAATGTAACCATCACTGTTCACTCGCTTAGCTAAGGTTTATCGACCATTTACCATAAAGCCAGGTACTGTTCTGGGCTGTGCACATGAACAGTGATGAACAAAATGCACTCCCTGTCCCTAAGATTACATTTCCACGAAGGAGATACAGATATAAACCTATCAAATGTTTTCATGTCTTTTGCAAGTGCTGTTATCCAACTAATTTGTGGTTTAAACCCTGTATTTATCTTTTTTTAAAAAAAGATTTTATTTATTTATTTACTTGAGAAAGAGAAAGAAAATGTGAGCAGGGGGAGTGGCAGAAGGAGAGGGAGAATCTCAGGCAGACTCCACACCGAGCTCAGAGCCCAACATGGGGCTTGATCCCACAACCCTGAGATCACGACCTGAGCCTAAATCAAGAGTCAGACCCCTAACTGACTGAGCCACCCAGGAGCCCCCTGTATTTATCTCTTTGTGGCTCTAGATGTTTTCCAAATTTTCTTCTTAGCCAAAATTAGACCAGAAGGTTACTTCCTGTGTATTCTGTTGCTATATAACTACTGTATGTAAATACTGTCTACAGAGAATTTCTATCAGGCCAATTAATTGCCATATCTGACATGTAAGTGAAGACTGCCCTTAAAATCAATAAAACTGACTGAGATACTATCTAAAACAACAGATTTCAAATGATCAGTAGCATGACTCTTCAGTGTTTGCTTTTTTAGTCAAGCTCCACCCGTTGCTTCAGTGTAAGGAGTTTTGTTTTGTTAAGACATCCTGGAAATTTCCTTGACTCTGAAAGTAAAACTGGGGAATACTTGTATTGAAAGTCTTCTTAAAAACAAATACCTACATTTTCTATCTAAAATCAATGGAGCTCATCCTATATAAGTGGTCAGAATCCTTCAAAAGTGAATTCTCAAAAAGAGATTTAGACGAAATTCTTTGGGTGTTCATTTAAATGAAGTGCTTCTTTTGGTACAATATTGAAAAACTGCAAAGATAAAAACTGAAATATTATTTTAAATTTACCTAACTCCACCCAGGAGTTTTAGGTCAGTGAAACAACTCTGTAGAATACAATGACAGTGAATGTGTGCTATCATAGATCTGTCCAAACCCAAAGAACGTACCGTCCTGTGAACGATTGCCATCAGGTGGTGATGACCTGTCAACACAGGTTCAACTGCACCAGATGTCCCACTCTGCTGGGGGATGTGGATAGTAGGGGAAACTGTACCTGCGTGAGGGAGGGGGCATATGGGAAATCTCTGTACCCTCCTCAACATTCTGACATGAACGTAGAACCACTCTAAAGAATAAAGTTTATTTTTTAAAGATTTATGTATTTATTTGAGGGGGAGCAGAGGAAGAGGGAGAGAGAGAATCCTCAAGTAGACTCCATGCTGAGCGCAGAGCCCCATGTGAGGCTTGATCCCACACCCCCGAGATCATGACCTGAGCCGAAATCAAGAGTCAGACACTTAGCTGACTGAGCCACCCAGGCGCCCTGAATAAAGTTTATTTATTGTTTTTTATAAATCTATAAACTCGGGAGCGCCTGGGTGGCTCAGTCAGTTGAGCATCTGCCTACAGCTCAGATCATGATCTCAGGTCCTGAGATCGAGTCCTGCATCAGGCTCCCTGCTCAGCAGGGAGTCTGCTTCTCTCTCTCTCCCTCTGCCCGCCCCCTGCTCGTGTTCTCTCTTTCCCTTTCTCTCAAATAAATAAAATCTTTTTTAAAAAAATCTATGAACTCAGGATCTTCAATTGTTCGTTCATTAGGCACATTTCTTACCGGTAAAAACCGCATGGGCATAGGACTCCGTAAATTTTCAAACTGCCCCGTTTCAGCCTATAAAGCATTTACGCACATGGAAGACACGAGATGTGTTCCCCTACCAGTGTGTGCTCTCTCTGTCTGCATGCTGCAGTGAGGAATTACCGCTAAAGGGGAGACGCACAGGGGGAGGGTCCCATCACTATCAGGCACAGGCTCGACTGACTGACCCTTCCAACAGGGGACAGGCGAGGGAGAGCGGCCATCGGCCCCAGGAGGCCAGGCTGCAGGGGGAAGGCCAGAGACGGTAGGGGGTGGTTTGATGTGAGGGAGTGTGAATGTGAGTGTGTGTGGAAGTGCAGGGTGCTCCAGAAGGGAGGGCCCCAAGGGCGATAACATTCAGGTCCTTACTTACAAAGGACACACAGGCAGAACCAAACGCTCTACAATGCAACCCTTCATCTGCCAGGGGCATACAGAAAAGGAGAGGTCAGGAGCCACACCCACCTCAGCGGGAGCAGTGGGTGAAACAGCCTCTGGCTGGCTGCTCACACTGAAGGGGAAGGGGAACATAGCGAACAACACAAAGATGAACCCAGATTTCAAAGCGGGAGAATGTCTGTGAGGGTCTGTTTAAAGTCAGCGGACACTTTTGAAAATTAAAATCTATCGATTTTATGCTAAAATTCAAAATGTAAAGCCATGGAGATAATGCTAACATTGTTTTAATTCACTGTTATCCATAATCAAAAATGCTTTTTTTTTTTTTTTTGGATCCTGCTAGCATAAGAAATAGCAAACGAATGGGGTGCTGCTTCAGAAGGCTCTTTCTTCCATACTGACACCCAGCATCATAGATGACATAACACTAAGAATCATTCACACCCATCGTTCCAGGAATCTCTGGTCAGTGTTTTGGCTGATTCTAGCCAATCTCTGATTAAGGATGGTAGAGCCATTAGGTACGTGACCCTACTCAGAGGAAGTCCGTTCTCCAATAAATGCGATGACAGCTTGGTAATAAACCCAATTTCCTTCACGGCGTCCTTTGAGTTCAGCCAATAATCTCAGCAATAACTCTTGGGCGCTCTCCACTCTCACTTGGGCACTTTTGGGAGCCAAAAGGAGATAACTAAGAAACTTCAAGGACATAAAAATCTACTGAATTTCGCTAAGCTACTGCCCTTGCAGACACTTAACATTAGGGATTAGAAAGAGAAGGGGAACAGCTTGCCCCCGTGTGAGCCAGGTCAGTAGGGCCCCCATCGTCTGACCCCGCCGACGGCTTTCACCCCTCCTGAATAATTTCAAGTCCTAGGCTTTCACATCCACATAATGGGATGCTAGCACGTTATAAAATTTCAAGCTGTTGTAAGTGAAGGGAAAAACCCTAATTACACACCAGTGGGAATAATACACTGCCATTATGTTAAATACATAAATAATAGATATATCTACGAAAGCGACAGACACATGAGCCTGTATGGCAGCGGGTAATCCTGAAATGCCAAACAGAAGCGACCTGCAGGCTGGGATTGGAAGGACAATTCCATTTCACTGAATATGCTTTTCTACACTGCTTCCCACTTACATGAAACACTATTTTTAATAAATCCCACTCTCTGGAAATGTAATATTAAGCTCTACCTGTTAGCAGCAATTTCCAGAAGTTGGGCCCCATGTGCTGCATGAAACTTGAAGGACACTCTTCAGTCAGTCAGTCTGTCTGTCTTTTCTCCCTCTCCTCCACCTCCCCACCTCCCTTTCTTTTCCTCCCTCTTCGTCTATTTGTGTAGTTTACTTCTACTGGCCCAGTCTGGAATTCTCGATCTCAACTCAAGAGCCCTGGTGCAAGTCTTGGGTGTGAGACCATGTATCTGCGGCCCCTGCCCCGTGGAAGTCGGCTAGCGAGGGGAGAGCCCCCTGCCCAAGGCAGGCAAAGCCTCCAGAGCGATGCTTCCAGAGCCCAGAAGCACAGCACACTGCTGGCTTCCGAGTTCCCCTCCCTCTGAGGGTCAATTTAAGACTCCAAAATGACTCCAAGGTCTACCAGCTCCAGCGGCAAAGAAGGGAATCTGGTCACATCCTCCTTTGACCCTGAACCTTCTATCTTGCTCCCCTGCTGCTTCTCTTTGTAACTTTCCCTGTTGCCACTCTGAAATACTCTGCTTGCGAGAAGCCTTTGTCATGCTGAACTCCATCTAGCCTGAGATCCTTCTCCAAAGCTCCTATTTTGGGGTAGACAATCCAACTGTGGCATCCCTTCCTTGGAGGTGGAATGCAGGACAGCAGGTGAAACCAGGTTCACTTCTAGTGCCCCAGAAACTGCCCAGCTTGGGCGTTTATCCATCACCGTATTCCTCCCATGAAGCTCAGTGGCCACAGCCTTCTATGACAACGGTGAATGGCAGGGACTTTTGCCCCTAATGTTGTTCTTATTGGCCGGGCAGCCCTAAATCCCTTCTGAGGATTAAACCACAGCCTCTGTAATTGTCCATTTCCTAAGGAAACATGGCAACTGCTCCCACAGTCTCTCTTCACAGGCAGGTAAAATGGAAAATCCATGGGCTTTGGGACCAGACAGCTCTGGAATGAATCCCAGCTCAACTCAGCTTTATTCTGGGGCACCTTCCTTACCACTGGTTCCCTTATCTGCGAATGGGAATAGTTCCTACGTTTGTAAAAATCCAATGAGTCACTCCCCTTTATTCCTCTGACACACCCCTTTCTCATTTCAGCCCTCCAGCTAAATCCACCAGACCAGCCCTGACCTTGAAGTGTAAAGATCCTATTTCTGATAGATACACTCCGTCCTTTTTATCAAAAAGGAAGTCTGGAAAGCCTTGTAAGCATATGTTATGAGCAACCAAACTAAAAAAAGAAAATATGATTCCCCTTGATAACTACAGAATCTACAGCCCCAGCGACACACAGACTGACAGGTCCTCAGACAGACCTACTTGGGGCGTAGACGCGAGCTTTCCATCCCTCACTGGCTTTCTTCGATGCCTGCTGACCTTTACCTTCATTATAATGGTCAAGACTCAGTCTTCAAAACGCTCAAAGACCTCCTCCCTCATTTTTGATAGAGAAAACAAAAGGCCCAGAGAGCTTCAGTGACCTGTTCAAAGTTGTACAGTGAGTAAGCGGCAGAAAGCTGAGTAACTTTAGTCCAGCTGGTGGGCACAGCAAACTGCGTAACTCATGAAAAGCTGTTAGGAGGAACCACATTGCGAGGCTGTATTTCAGGGAGCCTCAGCAGACTCAAGATGTTCTGTGAATCTCAGCATATGTTTTTAGTATGTAATACAATGGACTGTTGAAGAACACAGGATCTGAACTGCAAGGGTCCACTTCTATGCTGATTTTTTCAATAAATATGGCAGTGGTGTTAGTGTATTTTCTCCCCCTTATGATTTTCTTCCTAATAATTTCTTCTCTCTAGCTTACCTGGTTATAAGAATACAGTGTATAATACATATAACACACAAAATACCCATTAATCGACTATTTCCTGTTATTCCTAAGGCTTCTAGTCAATAGTAGGCTACTGGCAGTTAAGTTTTTGGAGAGTCAGAAGTTAACAGGTGCATTTCTGACTGCGCAGGGCGGAGGTGTTGTTCAGGGTTAACGGTGTGCGTATTTATTTGCCAACAGGATTTCACAGATCTTTGGTGGATTTCTTAGAAATCCTGCGTTCTAGACCAGTGCCACTAAATGGAACTCTGTGAAAAAAGGAAAGGCACACTTTCCAACAATTTAAGTAATTAGAACCTGAGCTAGATGTGCCTACAGGGCACTTGAAATGTGGATCATGCAACCGAGGAGCTGAAGATTTTAAATTTTTCAACGTTTTTCACAGTGGTAAAATACACATAACATAAAATTTACCATCTTACCCATTTTTAAATGCACACCGGCAATACTGAACACACTCACGATGTCATGCGACCGTCGCCACACTATCCATCCATCTCCACAGCCCTTTTCGTCTTGTGAACTGAGACTCTATCCCCATAAAACATAACTCCCCGTTCCCTCCATCCCCCCACCCCCAGCCCCTGGCAATCACCATTCTTTCTGTGCCCATGATTTTGATGACTTTAAGTAAGTACAACCGTACAGTATTTGTCTTTTTGTGACCGGCTTATTTCACTCAGCACAATACCCTCAAGGTGATCCAAGTTGTAGCATGTGGCAGGATTTCCTTCCTTTGGAAGACTGAATAACGTTCCACTGTGTGTAGAGGCCACAGTTTGCTTATCCATTCAGCAGTCAGTGGACACTCGGGGTGCTCCCACATTTTAGCTACCGTGAATGCTACTATCAACACTGGTATACAAGTATCTCTATGAGACCCCACTTCCAATTCTTTTTGGTAAACACCAGAAGTGGGATTGCTGAGTCATCTGGTAATTCTGTATTTAAGTTTTGAGGAAGCGCCATACTGTTTTCTCTAGCAGCTGCACCATTTTACATTTCCACCAAGAATACGCAAACATTCTGATTTCTCCCCATCCTTGCCACTACTGTTATTTTCCACGGTTTTGTTTTTTGTATTTTTGATGGCAGCCATCCTAATGGGTATGAAGTGGTATTTCACTGTAGTTTTGATCTGCATTTCCCTAGTGATCAGTAATGCTAACCATATACCTTCTTTGGTTCAATGTTTTCATTTTATTTCATTGTAATTAGATTAAACTTAAGTGGTCATATGTGGCTCGGGGCTGCCATACTGGACAGTGCAACTCTAGACCACAGTGATTCCCGGGGTAATTTGGAGACCCAGGGCAGTAGGCACAAGGAGCTCTGGAGGCAGATGGACCAATTCAGATACTTTCTAGTTCTGTGGACTTAGCCAGTCACATTTCCCACACCGCAGTCTTTAAATGTGTAAAACAGAGTTAGTACAACCAGATTACTTTATCTAAGAATGAAAAGAAATGAACCAGCACGTACACTGCCCCTGGAACAGTCTTAGCACACGGGGGAGAATCGAAGCCAATGGGGCATGCCTCCCCTCATTTCCCAATGCCCACCGACACTGGACACCTAGGAGCTGGCCTTTTCAGACACTTTCCCCAAGTGCATCGCAGTCCTTGCCAGAGAAATGGACTTACAGTTCTGGGAAAGAAGGATCGTTAGCTCCCACCAACAGAACCCCCAAACGGAGGGTGGACAGAGATGAAATCTGCAATCTCAGCCCTCCAATAATCGATGAGTCTGACTCTGTCCAGATTCAGACTTAGCTCATAACCAACAGGAACGTGAAGCTACCAAACTTCCAATTCTAGAATTCCTGGCCATCTCCTTTGGGGAGCAGCCAAAAACAAACCTGTAGAGGGAGAATGTTTTAGAAAACTCTCTAAGTTCTGGATGTGATGCATGGCTCAGGGCAGTCCTGAGACGGTTTTTGTGGCCAAGGCCTGGTCGGTGGCCATGTGAGCCCCAGGCCCCCCTTACCTGATGCTGCAGTGGTGGGGGTGCTGGCCGGCGCGGGCTGCGAGGGGCTGCTGCTTTCCGTCATCAGGCACGGGTTGCTGCCATTGCTCTCTCTCTTGACAAGCAGCTCGGCAGCGCTGGGCAGCGGAATGGGGTGGCTTATCCCCAGCTCTTCCTCCTGGGCCTGCTGCCTTCTCAGGGCCACCTGGAAGCACAGGGCAGCCCGTCAGCCTCCCGCACTCCAGAATCACTTGCACAGCTTTGCCAAAACCCCCCGGAGCCCTGGTCACCCCAGATATCATGATTCATGAGCTCCAGGAGTGAGGTGTGAGATTCTCTCGTTCTTTTTGAATGCTACCCAGGTAACCAGGATGTGCAGCCAAAGCTGAGAAATGGAGTCTAGCCCACAGTAGGTCAAAAAATGTCTGTTACACAAATGAGTATGTAGAGCAGGAACTAAGGTTGGCTAGGGAGGATCAGGAAAAACTGTAGAGTCAGCCAAGCACAGATCTGAAGAGAAGTCAGCATTGATAGATTAGGAAGTTAGGAGAATGGGATCACTCATTCCTTCACACCACACATTTGTAAAAGGCCACTGTACTGGGGCCAGCGACCAGCAAGATACAGTAAGATTAGATGAGATCCCAAGGTACTCACTGTTTAAAAGCAGAAAAAGGAGGCAGGCAAACATGCAAAGGCAACTCAACACCAAATGTGGCAAAAACCACGGGAGGACACATCAAGCCCACAGCAGGACTCTGGTGGCAGAAATGGCTTTAAGAGTAAGAATCTGCCAAAAGAGGTACTGGAAGAGGGCCTTGAAGAACAGAATGAGTAACACTTGCACAGGCAAGAATGAAGGAAGGGGCAGCAGAACAATCCTGAGCAAGGAAGCAGGGTGGACAGGAAAGGCAGGGGCTGCTTAGGAAACCCCACAGCACCCCCCCCCCCCCCCCCCCCCCCCCCCCCCCCCCCCCCCCCCCCCCCCCCCCCCCGGCAAATGGAGGGAGCATGCAGAGCTGTAATAGTGGGAAAGGGGCTGGAATAGGGTGTTGAAGTCCCGGGAGAAGGAAGAAGCTGCAGGTAGAAAGGCAGAAGACAGATCCTCTATGGAAGGAGTGGGAAGTGAGGATGTAAGGGACCTAAATTACCTAAGAGACTCCTCGTGGTCCCTCTTCAACTTATCTGCTTTTAAATAACATTGTTAAAGGTTGCAAAAAAAAAGTGTAAAGAAAATAAATTGTACTTTTGCCTACAAGTTAACAAAAAAAGAGACTTTCTGTTGAAACTCGACTTTCAGTGATAGTGAAATGGGAAAGTAAAACATCTGTACCTCAGAGGCCAAAACAGAAGCCAAAAGTTGAAATCAAAATGGTAAACCAGAAACACAACTACTATTTGTTTTAGGAAAACTGTAGTCCAAACTTAGCAAGATGATTAACTTACAAATAATTTTACTCATACCAGGAGTCTTCAGCTTACAAAAACATCCTTAAATAATAATTTAACATTTCATGATTAAGCTTCAGTCTTGAATTTTTCTGTTATTAACCAAGTTTAGAAACAGAATATTAAGGATTTGACCAAAAAATAGCAACAAAAAATACCTACAAATCTCTGAAATATGTCAATGCATGCTTATCCCGATTTACACAAATCCCATAAGTGCACAAAATGCACAGGATATTTATTTTACATGCCATAAACTAAGGACACCTTTATAAAGGCCTCTCAAAGATTTTAAGGAAAAGCTATTTAATAAGGGAAGGTGGGGGGGGCAAGTGATTAAAATGCAATTATTTTATGATCATACCGAAGATCAATTTCACACTATTTCGAAAAGAATGGCTGGTAGGTGGAATTTTACAGGATTTCATCTAGCACAGCAGGAGCCTTCCAGTGTGGAAAATGAAGTTTCGTATTATAGAAGTAATCCTGAGTCGTTTTTATTTTTTAACATAGCAAACAGCCTTTTTGCAGGTTGGTGCGCCTATTAACAAAATTTATTCAAAATGAACGGCCCTACTTAAATACATGTTTTTATTACATTTTGAGGAAAAGTCTCCTCCCAAGCATACTCTCCGCACTCAATATTTAAGCCAACAACTCATGTTCAGACGATTTTTCTACCTACAAATACAACTTCAACGTCCGTAAGTCTTTTTCAGTAAACTCACTGTGATGCATTTTAACGCTACATCAGGATAATCTTTTCACCCACTATAGATTACGCTAAAAACCCATAAAAAAGCAGTTAAGGGAAACCTGTATGCCCATGATTGCACTTCATATATCCAACTTAAAACACATTTTTAAAAAACGAGATGTCTATAAAAAGCATAATCTTTAAGCATTTACACAGTCTTTGTTAAACACTCTTATACGAATTCTTTTCCACGGAGGATATTTACACGTTCCCAGTGAAAAGTAGCGCATCGTTAGTAAACATTTCTTTGGTATCTTTTCATCTTAAATAAACTGTCTTAAAAGGATGAAACAAATTTTAGCTGGAAAGAATGTATATTATTCTCTCCTAAAAAATCCTTTCGGGACACCAAACGACGCGGACAATTTCGGTTTCAGATGCTAAATCCCTGACCTGCTTAGGACGTTTTAAAAAAAGAACTGCAGACGAACCCTCAAACCCGTGCCATTCCCCCCCGCCCCCCGCGCTTCCTTTTGAAACTTCTGAAGTGTGTTTGAAAACCAACGCAGACTAACTTGTACCTGAGTCAGGTCGAGGGGAGAAGTTAGAAAGCTAATACTATTTTCGCGGCGCTCAAAATGGCTGAAGCGCGCGGCGCGGGCCCGCGGACGGCGAGCTCGGAAAGGGCGCCGGGAGCTCGGCGGGGACCACGCGGCGCTCGCGCGCGCTGCCGCGACTTTTCCAGAACCACGCGACGCGCACGGTACCCGGAAGAGCGGCGGCCGCCGTCCCCGAGTCGCCCGAGTGGGCGCCCTCCGCACCCCCTGCAGTGTGAGCGCTAGTCTCTGCTCGGGGGCGGGGATCCTAGGGCCTCCCGAGGCGGGTGGGTTCCCCAACTCTCTGCTCCGACAGCGAGGTCGGAGATCCGCGGGACACCCCTCCCCCCGCCCCGCGGCGGGGCGACCCCCGCAACTCCCTGCTCTGAAAGCCCGAGCAGAGATCCTGGGGACCTCCGAAGGCGCGAACCCCGCAACTCTGTGCTCTGAGAAAACGATCGGAGATCCTAGGAATTCTGGGGACCTCCGAGGGCGCGGACCCCGCGACTCTGCAGGAGGGCGGGATCAGGGACGCCCGAACAGAGCGAACCCCGCACCTTACTGTTCCGGAAGCAGGATCGGAGATCCTGGGGATGGATTCTTGGGACCTCCGACGGGGTGAACCCTCTAACTCTCTGCTGGAGGGCGGGGTCAGGGATCCCGTAACTCTCAACAGAGCGAACCCCGCAACCCTCTGCTCTGAAAGAGCGATCAGAGGTCCTGGGGAAACCCAAAGGGCCGACCCCGCAACTCTGCTGAAGGTCGGGGTCGGGGAACCCTCGGAGGCCGAGCAAACCCCGCAACCTCCCTGCTCTGCGGGCCGGATCCCGGAGGTCTCCCGGCCCTGCGAGCCCGGCGTGGCGCGAAGCTGGAAGCCCCGGGCCCCGCGCGCCGCGGCCGTCGGCGAGCTCCACTGCCTCTCCCCGGAACCCCGGCACCGCGTGGCTCCCGCCCGGCCCGGGGAACTTTAAGTTGGGGGCTGACCCTCGGTGTCCGGACGCCCGCACTCACCTGCGCGGCCATCACGCGCTGTCTCTCAGCGATCAGGTTGCACTTCTTGCACTGGCAGTCCCGCCACATGCAGAAGCGCTTGTGGCCCTTGAGCGGCGACGCGTAGCCGTGGTTCCTGCATCGCGCGCACTTGGGCAGCCGCGGGGACTTCTTGCTCCCGGAGCCCATGCCCGACGCCCCCGAGCCTGAGCCTGAGCCGCTGCCGCCGCCGCCGCCGCCGCCGCCGCTGCCCCCGGCGCCCGCGCCGCCGCTGTTCCCAAGCAGCGCACCAGCCGCTTTGCCAAAGCCCCCGGCCTTGCCCTGCGGGGGTGCCCCGGCGGCGTGCGGGGCCTCCGAAGATGCAGAGGGCTTGCTGAATGCGTCGTCGTTGGGCATGCTGCCCCAGCGAGAAGTGCGAGGACCGTCCGGCCCCCTCTCGGGTCTGGAGTGGCTGCAAGGGAAGAGCACGGCCAACCGCGAGGCTCCCGAGGGGAAGGCGCAGAAGGCGTGTGCGCTGCAGCCAAAGGTGCAGCCCGAGTGGCGAGGTCCGGGCACACAACGCCTAGACTAGTGGGGGGTTGTGCCCTTTTTTTTCTTTTGGCGCGCGCGCGGCGCAGAACTTTTGGATACTTTTCAGAACGTTCCCGGGACTGCCTGGGCGGGAGAGGGCGCGAGGGAATGCAGCCACGCCCCCCAACTCCAGCCACAGTGTTCCCGCCGGGAGCCAGCTTGCACTGGCTGCAAACACCGAGGGCGTGGCTGCAGGTGGCTGCAAACGCACCTCGAGGTGCAGAGCGGCCGGGGCCAGTGCGATCTCCGTGCTCTCCCAGGTGCCAAGGCCCGGCTGCAGGGGCACACTGCGCATGGAGGGAGCTGAGCTCCCAGGTCAGGAATGTTGTTGTGCATCCTAGTGGTGCACGCTGCTTGGAAGAGGTGCATACCACCCTGTGGGGTCCTCTAGCTCCCTTCCCCCATTCTCCACGTTAGCTCGGTAGGGCAGAGGCTGGCAGAAGCCAATTCGGAAAGCGGTTTCTTTCTCACCTAAGTATGAGATTGAAGGCCTGAGAAAACAGAAATCTCTGCACTTAATCCACAAATAAGACCCCCAAGCGCTCCAAAAATTGGGTCTCTCAGTTCTCCAGTTATTCCTTCCTGCCTTTTGTGTTCATTCGTTCACGAGAGTTCTGCTGGCTCCAGGTAACTCTCAAATGCATAGTTCCAGCCCCTGTTGCTTCTCACTGCTGGTGCATAAAGTTTCTTGTCTTGAGGCACCTTCACATAGGTGCAGGCACGTGACACTCAGCCTTTAAAAAACCTCATTGGGGTGGAACAGGGGGCGTACTTAACAGATGTAGACATTTATCAAAAATTCATCCCACACATAAGATCTATGCATTCATTGTGTGTAATTATACCTTAGGTATTTAACTTTTGCTTTTATAAGACCCTCAGTGGTCTTATAGCCTTCCCTCCCCACACACACACCCCTACCTCACCCCTGTGTGCCTCCTCTCTGTTCACTTACACAGCAAATCCATCCCTAGGCCTGCTGATCAGATCATATTTCTTCCCACACACCCACAATGTCCCTACAACACCAGCCCGTCCCTTGTTTGGATCTGCCGTAGCTTCCAACTGGACTCCCTGTTTCTTAGTCTTCCAGTATATTCCACAAAAACAGCAGCTGGCCCCATGCAGTGGCTTGGTATTGTTTGCCTTGTGAAAAGCAAAAGTTAAATACCTAAGGCTGTCTTTTAAAGGACTTCAGTGACCTCCCTCTGCCTTTCTCAGCCTCACAGTTTCCAACAAGCTTGGAAGAGCTCATTGTTGGCCCTTTATCTGTTTTGCTCGGTGCCACTTCCCTAATCTCACAATGGCCCTTGTCCAGCCAGGGGGCTGCCCTAACATCTCTCCCCCACTCTCCTTGCTTTTCCCCTGTATTGGTTCTCAGATTCCAAATTCCATGCCCCCTTCCAGGGGGTTTCAGTCTGCAAAGGATGGAGGCCACCCCACTTGGCTTCCCATCAAGGTGGTTATCTGGTTACCCTCCCTTAGCAGATGAGCATTTTCAGCACTGAGCTCTGAAATCCTCCAACCTACTTTTCCCATTCTGATTCTGAAGCCCCCCTCTCACAGGCTCTTTCCCTGAGCCTGCATTTTCTCCACTAGTGTTCTCTGGCTGAAAATTATTTCCTAAAGAAACTTTTAGCTTTACACAATACCTCATATCCTTACCATCAAGCCAGTGAAGCTCTACTCTGGACAGAGGCCAGGATGCAACCATTTATCTCATTCTGGAACCTGTCAAATGATAACCATTATTTTGTTGAGGAATACTCCTAAATCTTCCATTAAAACACACATGCCAATTGCGATTACCTACCAATTATCCTTTTCCATATATTTATACTTTAATACATTAGCTAGTGCCCAATTATTCCCAAGACCCAATCCAATTTAAGAGAATGAAGTAAATGCTGGAAACAGTGATCGTCGAGTCCCAAATTACAGGGGAGCCCGTGTTTCTTAGGAGCCTCCTATCACTAGAATCTGTGATGGAGGGATTTAAGGCTACAGACAACAGACAATTTGGGGCTAGGAAACTGTGTGACCAAGGTACGAAAACGTAGAACGTGATGAAGTTAGTAGCCTAATAAAGTTTTTATTCATAAACCACAGAGGAGGTATCAGGCACAAGATGATCCAAAAGAGAAGTAGGGAGCCCTTAGGGACGAGCAGAGTCGTTCTGGATATTTTGAGTAGTCTGGCCCTATTGTCTCCTTTCTTCCCTCCCCTCTTTCCAGAAACCAGATCTTTGAACGCTGATGATGCAGATCTGTATGCACTGAGGTAGACAGATGGCCAAGACATGCTGATGAGTGTGGGGGGAGGGTCTGTTCCAAAACTTAGGGTTAGGCAAAGACCTCTTGGATATGACACCAAAGCACAAATGATAAGACAAAAAGAAAAAAATGGTAAACTGACTTTATCAAGGCGCACCTGGGTGGCTCAGTTGGTTAAGCGACTGCCTTCGGCTCAGGTCATGATCCTGGATTCCGGGGATCGAGTCCCGTATCAGGCTCCCTGCTCAGCAGGGAGTCTGCCTCTCCCTCTTCCCTCCCCCCTCTCATGTGCTCTCTCTCTCTCTCTCTTTCTCTCTCAAATAAAATCCTAAAAAATAACTGACTTTATCAAAATTCAAAACCTTTGTACTTCTATTTTTTTCTAAAGATTTTATTTATTTATTTGACACAGAGAGAGAGATAGTGAGAGAGAGAGAGATCACAAGCAGGGGGAGCAGCAGGCAGAGGGAGAGGGAGAAGCAGGCTCCCTGCAGAGCAAGGAGCCCGATGCGGGGCTCGATCCCAGGACTCTGGAATCATGACCTGAGCTGAAGGCAGCCCCTTAACCAACTGAGCCACCCAGGTGCCCCAACCTTTGTACTTCTAAAGACAGCACTAAGAAACTGAAAAGCCACAGACTGGGAGAAAAATATTTGGAAATCATATATCTGACAAAGGACTTGTATCTAGACTATATTAAACCTCTTGTGATTTAATAAAAAAACAGACAACCCAATCAAAAAAATGGGCAACATTTTGAATGGACATTTCACCAAAGAAAATATTCGAATGGCCAATAAGCACATGGAAAGATGCTTGATATCGTCAATCATTAGGGAAATGCAAATAAAAACAACAGTGAAGAATCACTGCACACCCACTAGGATGGCTATGATCGAAAACAGACAAGTAGCAAGTATTGGCTAGGGTGTAGAGACATTAGAATTCTCAGATATTGCCAGTGGGAATGTAAAAACAGCACAGCCATCTTGGAAAACTTTACCATATGACCAAATAATTTCACCCCTAGATATCTACCACAGAGAAATGAAAACATATGTCCACACAAACACTTGGACATGAACATCCATAGCAGCATCACCCACTTGAAACAATCCAAATCCATCAATGCTTGAATGAATAAACAAAATACAGTATATACATCCCATGGACTATTATCCAGTCATCATAAAGGATGAGGTAGTGCTACATTCTATAGCAAGAATGAAACTTGAAAATGGTACACTAAGGAAAAGAAGCCAGATTCAAAATATTGTCTGTTCCCATTTATGTCAAATGTCCAGAAGAGGCAGATCAATATAGAGAGGATCACCAGGAGCTGGCTGGGAATGGAGAGGAAGTGCAGATGGGTATACGAGGTTTTTCTGGGGGTGATGCAATGGTCTAAAATTGTATTGTGGTCATGGTTGCAAAATTCTGCAAATTTATTAAAATTATTGGTATGACTAAAATAAGAGAATTTTATGGTATATAAATTATGCCTTGGGGCACCTGGGTAGCTTGGTCAAGCAGCTGCCTTCAGCTCAGGTCATGATCCCGGGGTCCTGGGATTGAGCCCTGTGTTGGGCTCCCTGCTCAGTGGGGAGCCTGCTTCTCCCTCTCCCTCTGCCCATCTCTCTGCTCACGCTATCTCTCTCTCTCTAATGAATAAAATTTTTAAAAATTATGCCTCAACAAACAAACAAGCAAAAAACACCACGATATACAATGTGGTTCCATTTCCGAAATAAGAACTAATGTGGATTTATATCTGCTTGATAAGCTGTTTAGCTCTCCCTGGGTTACCGGATTATGGGGGATGATCTCCTTATACTTTGTTTTTATGTTTTTTTGCAAAGTCGATCCAGGTTCTGGCACCCTCCATTCTGCCTCTCCCCCCATGGCTGTGTGGTAAGGGCTGACATCTGGGTTGCGGCAGAGCCGGCCCAGCCTCAGCCCTGTGGTCAACCTCAGCTAGCCAGCATTCTTAGCACTAGAATTCAGAAACCAAGCTCATTGCACAAAAAATTATTACATGTTGTGCTTTCTAGTCATCATAGTTCTGGGGTGCTTACACTTTACTATCCGATTTTTGAAGACACTTGGCATGGGCACCTGGGTGGCTCAGTCGTTAAGCGTCTGCCTTCGGCTCAGGTCATGATTCCAGGGTCTGGGATCGAGTCCCACATCGGGCTCCCTGCTCAGCGGGAAGCCTGCTTCTCCCTCTCCCACTCCCCCTGCTTGTGTTTCTGCTCTCGCTGTCTCTCTGTCAAATAAATAAATAAAATCTTTAAAAAAAATAAAAAATAAAGACACTTGGCAGGCATTACTTTCACCATCAGAAAAAACAATAACTTATTAGTGAGGCAGTATAGCATCATATTTAAATGCCTAGCTTTGAATCCCAGCTGTGTGACCTTAGACAAGTTTCTTAACCTCTCTGTTACTCAGTCTGCTTATGTGCAGTAGAAGGATAATAATAATATCTGCCTCAAAGGATTGTTAGAAAGTTAAATTAGTTAGTACTCATGAAGTGCTTAGAAAGGTATCTAGCACCCAGTAATAAGTCTGTTGTTGTTGTTATTATTATTATTATTATTATTTCCATATTGGAAAGAAAAAAAGAGTGAGAGAAAGCGGGGTACTTATACATATAACCTTCCACATGTTAGTATAATTTAGCAGGGGGTGGGGAGCTATATTAGAAAGCATCAGTGATAAATTTCATCTACTTTGCATTTTGTCCATGGAAAGCAGTCCTAGGCCCTGGTCTTGGTGCAACAGGTCACAGGGAAAATTCTCTGTGGTGCTTCTGACCCTATATACGAAGCTAGATACTATATGAGTCAAATTATTCAGCTCAAGGGTCAAGTGTGGAGCTCTGAGTAAAGACTCAGTGTACAGCTGTGTGGGGGCAATGCCCCACGGGATGAGCAATAGGAATCTCGGGAGGAGTGAGCATGGGAGAGCCCCAGGCGCTGCATGCAGGAGAAAGACAGCCATGGGGCCATGGTCCCACGGGATCTGAGCAGGCACCAAGGGGAAAACGGGACCTTTTAGGTCGTGGGAACAACGGATGGAAGGCTGGACACTGGGAGTGAGCCTGTGGGTTGGGGGAGAGGGCCCAGGCATGCCAGTCTGGAACAGAGGAGTCAAGCTGGAGCCCAGCAGGAGATAAGGTTGGAAAGATAGGGTGGCACCTTGCCTGCCAGCGAGGAATTTGGCTTCTATCCTATAGGCAAATGGAGAAGGATAAAGGTTTTTGTCCTTGAGGTGTTTGAGGAATAAAAGTGGCGGGTCTGCCAATTGCTGGGTGATGTGGACAAGCCACTTAACCTCTCTGGTCGCTATGAGGAGATGACAATATCAGAGGGTTCAGAGTTATTTGCAAGATGCCCAGGACCATGCCTGGCACACACAGACGGAGGATGGAGGATGGCAGTCAGCGAGCATCCTGGAGAGCGTGGCTGCCTGGGTTCGAGTCCTGGCTTTGCCACTTACCAGTGACGTGCTGCTCCCGGGCAAGTCCCTCACCCTCTCCAAGCCTCCCTTTCTTCGTGTGGAAATTGGAAAGGACCTGAGAATTATCATAATGCAATGACTAACATATGTAAAGGGCTTGGGTCAATGTGTGCAAGAGATTGAGCACAATCTTAGTGTGAGCAGTTGATTCAGAATACCACAGGAGAAGCTTGAACCACCAGCAGAAGATGAGGGAAATTAGGAGGCAGCTTCTAGGATCTGAGCAGTTGGCTAGTTCTTCCCAAGTAAACTGTTGCCAACAAGGTCAGTAATTAGGAGCCCAGCCTGGAACTTGGAGGTGAGGGGCAGAAACTCTGAGTAGCAAGCATCTGTCACAAAGCACTGTCCACACATTATCTGAGCATCTGGGGCCCATCTCAGGCCCTAAGACTGAAGGAAGCAATAAGGTGGCACACCAAAAGTGAGCCGAAGAGCACGGGTGGGAGCCCATGGGAGGGAGGAGTCAGCACCCAGGGAGGCAGGGCTCTGTGTTACTCAGGGCAGAGGCTTACTGCCTGCAGGGGACCCCCACCCCCCGCCTCGGGGCAGCCCTGTTTTCTAAGACTGTGCAATGATTGATTTTCACAAGTAATGCCCCCGTGAGTTAGCAACAGAAGTTTAAATCCTGTTCTATTCCTTACCCTTTAAGAAAAGAATATAAATATTTTATAATTTTTCCCATGGAAGAATTGTTAAAATGTAAATGTTATGACATTTAAAGGGAAAAGCTTAAGTAATCTAGAAAAAAGAAAAATCACTCAACTTGAAAGTTAAACGAAGTGATCCAGAGAAAATGCACTCAGCCTCCAGAGAAAGTAAAAAAATGTATTCTGAAGATAACTGTAGACGACTTTTCAGTATTAACTGCTGTTCTGAGATTGTCAGCAGCATAGTGACCCTTTTATATTAACCTAAAGGAAAAGAAATGGCTTGCCATCCTAAGTTTTTCTTGTGGGATTAATTGCTTAAAATTTCAAGAAGAAATTTGGTTAAAAATATTTATTTTAGGGACACCTGGGTGGCTCACTTGGTCAGGTGTGAACTCTTGGTTTCTGCTCAGGGTATGATCTTAGGGTCCTTGGGTGGAGGCTCTCCTCCCTGGACTCCCACTCAGTGGGGAGTCTGCTGGACAGTCTCTCCCTCTGCCCCTCCCCCCACTCGCCCATGTGCAATCTTGCTCTCTCTCTCTCTCTCTGGCATAAATAAATAAAATCTTTATTTTTGTCAGAGAGAGAGCACAAGCAGGGGGAGTGACAGGCAGAGGAAGAAGCAGGCCTCCCTCCGAACAGGGAGCCCGATGTGGGACTCTATCCCGGGACCTTGGGATCATGACCTGAGCCCCGAAGGCAGATGCTTAACGGACTGAGCCACCCAGGCATCCCAGTAAATAAATCTTTAAAAAATATATGTATTTTAGACGGTGATTAAAGAGCACACTTATGATGAGCCACAGATTAATGTATAGAATTGTTGAATCACTAAATTCTACACCCAAAGTGTGTTAACTAACCAGAATTTAAATGAAAACCAAAAAAAAAAAAAAAAAAACCGTATTAAAAAAAGTAAAATGTTAGGTTCAAAAAACTTTATTTTACAAAGTTTAATTAGGTGGAGAAAGAATAACAATATACCTTTAATGTCTGAGATTCGTAAAGAGCAAACACATTCAAATTGCTATTTTAGGTTTTAACTTACAAATGCCTTCTTTTAATTGACCATTTAAAAACAAAGGTGTCTAGTTTTTAATTTTAACAATCCCCCTGAAATTACTGTCTATTTATTTAAGTACTTTCTCATACAGCTAATGCTCTGGTAAATTGAGGCTCTTGCAAGGTTTTCCTGTGCCTTCTGCTGTGATAGTTTTAAAAGACCAGAGGAAACAGTGAACACAAATCCTGAAATAACATTTCATTTAAGAGTTTCAAATGAATTGGAAGTTAAAATGTATATCAACAAATGTGCTCAGATACATCTCCCATTGGGTTCAATAGCCACTATCTTGCTGATTTCTCAGTTTGCTAACAAAATAAAAAGAAGACAAACAGATAGATTCACAATGCTAATACTGCCAAGATAAATAACAATGTAAGTGTGCCTGGATTTTTACCATAGGCCTTTTACATGAGGCAGAAGCACTGAGAATAGTAAAATGAATATTTTGTGGCTGATTCAAAGTTTAAAAATTGAAACCTTTAGGAGACACATATATCAGTTATTATGTGCTTTAGCAAGCTCCCCCCGCCCCAAAGAAGACCTTGTCAGGTTTCCACTTTCCCAACAAATAGAAGGAAACTATACTAAGGTTTAGACATACATTATAAAAAGAAAAATTCATCTAATCCCAAAAGAATGATGGGTCAAGAAGCTAGACAGTGAGGATGACTATGGCATTTGATGCCAAGATTAGGTTAGACTAACCCTAATCATTATAATTATTGGCACAAATTATTTAAAAACTACCTGCAGGGATGCCTGGGTGGCTCAGTCTGTGTGGCAGACTCTTGATTTCGGCTCAGGTCGTGATCTCGGGGTCATAGGATCAAGTCTCGCGGCGGGCTCTGCTCTTAATACAGAGTCGGCTTCAGAGTTTCTCTCTCCCTCTGCCCTTCTCTCACCTCTAAATAAATAAATAAAATCTTAAAAAAAAAGACAACTACCTGCAACTATAAAATGACAAGAAATAATTATTTATATATTTCTATACCACTACCAGTGAAGAGTCCCCCTTCCCTGGGACTCCAAGGTCATTGGTTGGGGTTCTGCCAGCCCAGAGCCAGATTTGCCACCACAAGGCAGGCGCCATCTTTATGCAGCGCCTCTGCCAGCCAGTATGTTTGCCCTACATGACTGCCATCTTGTACACGTGCACTGGTGTGGAGCGGGTCCTGGGCGGGGCAAAGAAGCTTCTCCCTGCTCCCTTTCAGGCCCTACTTCCTGCCCAGAAGACAGGTAGTGTCTGTTTCCCCCCACCCACCCCTACACACTGCAAACTCAAAGGGGTCTCTACAAGGGAATACGCATAATCAACTGTTGTAGACACCAGCACAGTGGTGTTGGAGGTGGTGGGTGGTAGGAGTAGAGGGTGGGATTGGTAGCCTTATACTCAGTGAAAACTATTGATACGCTCTGAAGTAGGGGTACCAGATGAAATACATAAATATTGCATGGGACATACGTACACTAAAAACTATTTTTCCTTGTTGATCTGAAATTAAAATTCCACTGGGTGTTCTGTATCTTTTATTTGCCAAATATGACAACCCTAATTTTATAGGTCCTGGGAAATACCATTTCCCCAAGTCCTCTTAGGAATAGGAAAAAATAAAACACTTTTTTTTTTTTAAGATTTTATTTACTCATTTGAGAGAGAGCACGAACACTCCCTGCTGAGCAGGGAGCCCGATGTGGGGCTCGATCCCAGGACCCTGGGATCATGACCTACGCCAAAGGCAAATGCTTAACCAACTGAGCCACCCTGGCGCCCCCCAAAAAAACCATTTTTGGATCGGGGTCCTCCAGCTATACCTCTGTAGGCCAGATTCAGATGAGCGTATGTTTCCTAGCGCCCATAGGCTAAAAATGGGTTCTACATTTTTAGATGGCTGGAAGAAAATGAAAAGTAGAATTTTTGTGACACAGGAAATTATATGAAATTCAAATTTTGGTGCCTATAAAGTTTTATAGGAACACAATTACACCCACTCCTTTATGTGCTATCTATAGCTGCTTTGGAGATAGAAGGGCAGAGCCCAGGAGCTGCAACAGAGGCTGTATGGCTCACAAAGATTAAAATATTTTCTATCTGGTCCTGTTACCTAAAAAGAGTGTGAATCCCTGCTATGGACTTCCATTTGTTTTTGAGGTTCCCAGTATGTTTTTTTCTTTTTTAAGACAACATTGCAAAATGGGATAATACATTTGGAGGTACATTCAAAGTCTTTCGTGGACAGCAGGCTTGGTCTAAAATGAGGGACCTGTCTTTGCCCCTCAGGTTCCCTCCCTCCCGCCAGGCCCCTCCTGGCTGGTGGGTTAGAGGAGGAATCCGACATAGACTCCTTCTTGCCAGCGCTCAGGATTACCAGGGAAGACAGCTACATAAATAAAGCGTTCGGCTGGATACGTATTAAGGAACTGTATCAAGCCTGGGGAGGAGAGGAGTCATGCCAGGCAGGCAGGGGGGGCAAGCCTATTTCAGCCCAAAAGGAGGACAAAAGTACAAATGCACGCAAGCCTAGGATCTATTCCAGACACGAAGATGCGGGACTCGATCCCAGGGACTCCGGGATCACGACCTGAGCCGAAGGCAGTCGCTTAAGCAACTGGGCCACCCAGGCGCCCAGAGCTGGGATGTTTCAGGCTTATCATGGACAAGTGTGCTGTGAAAACTAATAAAGGGAAACCTCATTTAAAATGGAGATGCTGGAGCACCAGCATGGCACAGTCAGTTAAGCGACCAACTCTTGATTTCAGCTCAGGCTGTGATCTCCAGGTCCAGAGATAGGGCCCCGCCGGGGGCTCTCTTGGGATTCTCTCTCCCGCACCCTCTGCCGCTCCCCCCCGCATGCTCTCTCTCTAAAATTAATAAAACCTCAAAAAAGTTAAAAATAAGATAAAATAAAATAAAATAAAATGGAGTTGGGAAGCCAGAAGGGAGAGCTCTGGGGCCCTACCACTTGCAGACCCCAAGAGGAGGAGACAGTACCTTGCATTCCAAACAGGAAGGGGCCTATACTTTGCTACTCCCCCCCGCAGGAAGGAAGATCTTCTTCTTGCCCAGGAACAGCCCAGCCAATGAGAGACAGGCACAACTCGGCCAATGAGAGGCAGGCACAACTCGGCCATTGAGAGGCAGGCACAACTCGGCCAATGAGAGACAGGCACAACTCGGCCAATGAGAGACAGGCACAACTCGGCCAATGAGAGACAGGTACAACTCGGCCAATGAGAAGCCACTGTATTTGGAACTGCCAGTTTACTCCAATTGATATTTTGTTTATAACAGCCCCTCCCAACTCCCCCCACCCACCCTTTATAAAAAGGTGTTCCTCTGCTTTGTTCGCAGACTTGCCTATTGTTTTCCCCCAGCTTCCTTCTGCGTGCTGGATGCCATTCTCTGCTGTTCCTAAATAAACTTGTTTTTGCTCGTAAAGTAATGTCAGTTTATTTTTTAAGGTGAACAGTGTGAACAGTGATAGCAACTTAATTAGGGTGATCTGCACTGAGCACTGTTGAAGCCAAAGCAAACAAGACAAAGGGGCAGGTAATTAACAGTTATTTGCGATGCAGATGAAAAAATTCTGTAGAAAATCGGAGAGGAAAGGAGGGGAAGATTCCTGTTCATCAAGGAGTTATGACTGGTGTCAGAGCTGGTCTTTTGGACACTCAGAAGCAAGGGGTGTGAAGTCTATAGAGTCTTTTCCATGTTTTTGTTTGGTCTTGCTCACAGCTGTATCTCCACCACCTAGCCCAGGACCTGTGATGCCCTAGTGGCTCATTAATGTTTGTTGAATGAATGAGTGGATTTTTAAAAAAGATTTTATTTATTTGAGAGAGTGAGAGAGAGAATACGAGCAGGGAGAGGGAGAAGCTAACTCTCCTACTGAGCAGGGAGCCCGATGCGGGCCTCGATCTCAGGACCCTGGGATCATGACCTGAGCTGAAGGTAGATGGTTAACCAACTGAACCACCCAGGTGCCCCAACTGAGTGGATTTTAAAATAGGTACATATTTTTGAATGAGTAATACAGCCTTGGGGTTCGAAAGTTAAGAAATTAAGAAAGCTGGAGAATGAGGGGTGCCTGGTTGGCTCAGTCAATTAAGTGTCTGATTCTCGATTTTGGGTTAGGTCATGATCTCAGGATGGTGAGATTGAGCCCCGTTTTGGGCTCTGCACTCAGTGGGGAGTCGGCTTGACATTCTCTCTCTCCCTTTCCTCTGCCCCTCCCCTTGCTCTCTCTCTCAAATAAATAAATCCTAAAAAGAAAAAGCTGGGGCTTTTTCTCCTATATATATAAAGATATCTATATCTTTAAGTTTATTTGTTTTTAGTAATCTCTACACCCATTGTGGGGCTCAAACTCATAACCTCGAGATCAAGAGTGACACACTCTTCTGACTAAGCCAGCCAGGTGCCCCTCACTGTATATTCTTTTTTTTTTTTTTTTTAAGATTTTATGTATTCATTTGAGAGCAAGCGAGTGAGCGAGCACGAGCAGGGGTAGGGGCAGAAGGAGAAACTGACTCCCCGCTGAGCAGGGAGCCCGATGCGGGGCTCGATCTGGGATCATGACCTGAGCCGAAGGCAGCCGCTTAACGACAGAGCCACCCAGGCGCCCCGGCTGTGGAGATTAAATTAAAGAAGAAAATGAGGTGCGGGACAGGGGAGGGAACCACTTCTGGCCTTCCTTTCTCGTGCGGCTGGGCGGTGACCCTCAGGATTCTCTTGTGCATGTGCCCTCCACCCGTTTACTCTCCCTCCCGAGCCGGGAACAACTGGATGATCTCGAAGTGGGCAACATGGTTGCAGCCTGAAAACATGATGCTAAGTAACAGACACCAATCACAAAGGATCACAAATTGTAGGATTCCGTCTATATGAAACGTGCAGAAGAGGCAAATCTGCGGGTTGATGGTTTTCTTGGGCTGGGGGTTGGGGGCAAATGGGGCAGGAGTGCTAAGGGTACATTTTTGGGGTGATGAAAATGTTTTAAAATTGATGAGGTTGCACAATTGTCAATATACCCCAAACCAGTGAATTGTATACTTTCAATGGGCAGATTTCATGACTCGTGAATTTTACTAAAATAAATTTGTTATTTAAAAATGCCCTGGAGAGGGATGTCTGGGTGGCTCGGTGGGTTAAGAGTCTGCCTTCGGCTCAGGTCAGATCCTGGGGACCTGGGATCGAGTCCTGTATCGTGCTCCCTGCTCAGCGGGGACTCTATTTCTCCCTCAGCCTGCTGCTCCCTCTGCTTGTGCTCTCTCTCTCTCTCTCTCTCTGACAAATAAATAAAGAAAATCTTTTAAAAATGCCCTGGAGGGAAAGCAAAGTAGAGGAGGAAGAAGGGTCAGAAGGAGTCAGGAGCAGCCGAGAGAAAGGGCCACACTGAAGGTGCGGGTCCCGTGTAACAAGAGGCACCAAGGCCTAACCCTCAGTAGTGGCTCAGTCTCCAAATGCTGGGTGACCTTAGAAAAGCCCCTTAACCTCTCTGTGCTTTGCCTCATGAAATAATAAAAATGAAATAAAAAGAAAGAGGTGGAACTTAATGACCTAGGGTCTCTTGGCCACCTAAAAGTCTGCAATGTGCCTCATGCCTCATGCTGGGGCTGGCAGGGGGAAGCCAGAGATGGGAGGAGAGCAGATATACTGGCTGGACCTCTCCCCTCCTCTCTTTGCCCTGCTCTGCACCCTGCCCTCCCCTTGAACCCTAGGTCTTTGTTCTGCTTCCCTCAACCCTGGGAGTCCATGCAAGCAGGGGAGAGTGTGAGGGCTGGGTCAGGTCAGGGTCACAAGGAGGCCCGGACAGGAGCCTCACCCACAGATATGATTCCACTTTCTGGGAGAGATGATCGACCTTGGGAAGGAACTTGGGAAAACGGATGCAGAGCCAAGGCAAACGCTCCAGGCAGAGAGGTGGTTTTCCGTCTACTCAAAAGGACAGCTTGGCCATCATTAAGGTTAATTAGCATCCTTCAGTATATGAGAGGGACCTGTACCAGATCACATAAGTGCATCATTTTTATTGTGGTAGGGTTTACATAAAAGGTACCATTTTAATCATCTTTAAGTGTGTGGTTCAGTGGCATGAAGTACAGTCACAAAGTTGTGCAACCATCCCCACCAACCAGCTCTACTTTAACATTTTTAGATGGAAGTAGAAGAAACAGAAACTGCAGGAATCCTAAGTGTTCTCCTCCATGAATGTCTACATTGTATAAACCCAGATAACTGCCATCCAGATCGAGCTACACACTGCTTATAGAACTCCAGAAGGCTACCTCTTGACCCCTCTCGTGGATGATAGTTTGTTTTTGCTAACTTTAACTCTTTGGGGGGAAGAAAAGTTCTTCTGCAAACAACTTAGGTGGTTTCGCAAATTGCATAGTCAGTATCTCGGTGTTTCATTCCTGAAGGTTCAAGTCCGAGTGTACTGAGGCAGGAAGGGACTGTGCTAGGTCAGCGAACACGCTGCTCTCCAAGGTTTGCTCGCCTTCAGCTGGCTGCTATCCCCACGCAGCGCATCCAGGGGCCAGTTCAGGGACTGAAAAGTTCTCGCTGGAATGTGCTCTAAATTCTCAGTGCCAATGGAACAAAGGCGACAACCTTTCTGCGAAACAGAATGCAGAGAGATTTTCTTCTTGCTGCAGGTAACCTGTTGGGGGACGTATCCAAACCTGTGACCCATCAGTGACGTCAAAATGTCTGCTGGTTCTGCAACTGCCTTAAAGGGGGCATCGCCTGGCCCCCTACATCATTCTGTAGCAGAAACTGAAAGCTAAGGTTAGCATGAGCCTATGATTATTTTTTCAGATTTTAAAATTTAATTTCTTATGGCCATGTAATTGACACACACACACACACACCATTCGTTTTAGCTGTGCGCCAAAGAGGCTCCAGATTTGTACACGTTGCAAAATGATCACCGCGATACGTCCAATTAACGTCCATCGCCACACACAGCTACAGTTTTTTTTATTGTGATGGGAACTTTAAATACCCACTCTCATAACAACTTTCAAATATACAGTATGGTATTATTAACTATAGTCACCATGCTACACATTACATCCCCAGGACTTATTTTATGGCCGGAAGTTTGTACCTTTGCCCCCCTTCACCCATTTTTGTTTTCAGTGAAATCGAGGCGGGTGAAGGAAGCAGCAGAGGAGTTAGGGAATAATTCATCGGACTAAGAAAGCTGCCTGTAGGAAACTCGGGAAAATAGATGACGAAGGAAGCTTGAAGGACAAATCGGAGGATCATATCGATCCCAGATCCCAGAGAGAGAAAGAGATCACACAGCTCCGGTCAAGGAATCCAGAAGAAGGCAAAAACAACGCCCCATTGATCTTCAGCTCCAACCTTCCTACCTGCAAACTGGCTCTGCATTTTGTTACCTTGGCCGAAAGTACGGCCAAAGCTCCTGTGTTTTGCTCACCACTGAGCCTAACACAGGGGCCTGGCACCTGATTAAGAGTCAAGGACTGGGGAGCAAAGGAGGAAGAACCAGCTAGGATTGCCCCTCTCTAGCTGGAGAAAATGGCCAGGACAGGGAGGGTGGGAGGCAAGGAGAAAGGGTCACCAGGAAAATGGTCACTTCTTAGAGTGAGCCGGACTGGTGCTGGACTTCCAGGGGTAGGCACAGAGGTACATGGGACAAGGAGATAAGCCTTAGGGTTTTTTTGTCTTTGTTTTTTTTTTTTTTTTTGAAGCTAGGGGGAAAAAGCTGTAATTATGTGTGGCGACGGAGGGTAACTAGACTCACATGGTGATCACTTCACAGTATATACAAATACCGAACCATTATGTTGTACACCTGAAACTAATAGAATGTTACCTGTCAATTATATCTCAATCAAAAGAAATTAGAGCAAGGGAAGTAAACAGAACGAATGAGGCAGAAGCACCCAAGGAAGATGGGGGAAAAAAAAAGAGCCTTTTCTTTAAATCAGTGGGAAGGGGCGCCTGGGTGGCTCTGTGGGTTGAGCTTCTGACTCTTGATTTCCATTGGGGTGGTGATCTCGGGGTCGTGACATTTAGCCCTGAGTTGGGCTCTGTGCCAAGGCTGCTTGAGATTCTCTCCCTCTCCCTCTGCCTCCCACCTCTCTCTAAATAAATAAAATCTTTAAACGAGAATAAGGCAAAATAAAAATCTAAGAAAGATAAAGAAAGAGAAAGCAAGGCATAGATTGGGATTTTAAATGTTTAGCCTTCCTGGCGGAAAGTGGGGAGTAAATGGAACCATAACCACAAAGTGCTGAATTTCCTTGGCAAATCAAAACCACGGAGACGGGGTTTTTCAAGTGAATGCTGTAAGCTTTCCGGCCACAGCAAAATGAATGTAATTTGATTTCCCTAAAAATACTGATTTTTAGACTTTATTAAGCTTTTCTGTGTGACTTAGTACATGATCAACTTGGGGGCATGTTCTACAGTTATTTAAAAAGACTGTGCTCGGGGCGCCTGAGTGGCTCAGTCGTTAAGCGGCTGCCTTCGGCTCAGGTCATGATCCCGGGGTCCTGGGATCGAGCCCCGCATTGGGATCCCTGCTCTGCGGGAAGCCTGCTTCTCCCTCTCTCCCACTCCCCCTGCTTGTGTTCCCCCTCTCGCTGTGTCTCTCTCTGTCAAATAAATAAATAAAATCTTTAAAAAATATAAATAGGGCGCCTGGGTGGCTCAGTTGGTTAAGCAACTGCCTTCGGCTCAGGTCATGATCCTGGAGTCCCTGGATCGAGTCCCGCATCAGGCTCCCTGCTCGGCAGGGAGTCTGCTTCTCCCTCTGACCCTTTCCCCTCTCATGTGCTCTCTCTCTCTCTCATTCTCTCTGTCTCAAATAAATAAATAAAATCTTAAAAAAAAAATAAATAAAAAATATAAATAAATAAATAAATAAATAAATAAAAAGACTGTGCTCTACTAGGTATTTACCCCAAAGATACAAATGTAGTGATCCCCAAGGGGCACTTGCATCCCAATGTTTATAGCAGCAATGTCCACAATAGCCAAACTATGGAAAGAGCCCAGATGTCCATTGACAGATGACTGGATAAAGAAGGCATGGTATATATACAATGAAATATGACTCAGCCATCAGAAAATGAAATCTTACCATTTGCCACAGCGTGAATGGAACTAGAGGGTATTATGCTAAGCAAAATAAGTCAATCAGAGAAAGACAATTATATGATTTCACTCATATGCGGAATTTAAGAAACAAAACAGAGGAGCATAGGGGAAGGGAGGGAAAAATAAAACAAGATGAAATCAGAGAGGGAGACAAACCAAAAGGGGCTCTTAACTCTAGGAAACAAACGAAAGGTTGCTGGAGGGGAGGGGGGGAGGGAGATGGGGTACCTGGGTGATGGGCATTAAGGAGGGCACTTGATGGAATGAGCACGGGGTGTTGTATGCAACTGATGAAACACTGAACTCTACCCCTAAAATTAGTAATACACTGTGTGTTAATTAATTGAATTTAAATAAAATTAAATTAAATTTAAAAAGTAAAAATAAAAAGACTGCTAATTCTGGGAGGTGCAAAGTTAGAACATACGCTCAAGCTTGAACATATATTCAAGTTTATTTTGTTTTCATATACTCCACATCTTTATTTTATGCCCGTGTGATCTGTTGATGTCTGAGGTCAATGTGCTCAAGTGTCCCTACAACCACAAACATGCATCTGTTCATTTCACCTCTTGTATTAGTGGGGTTTTGCTGTATATAATTTGAGGCCGTGGTTCTGGGGGCATCAAGACTCATGAACTCATGATTATTACATATTCTCAGTGGATTATGTCTTTAATGGAGAGTAAAATATCTCTCCTGGTCCCTTGTAATGATTTTTTTCTTGAATTTTGTTTTGTTCAGATCAATATTTTCTACACCTGATTTTGCTGTCCTGGTGTATCTGTTTCCACACAAGATTCTTTCATTTCTACTTTATAGAGCAAAGTGAACCAACATCAAAAAACACACCCACAACTTGAAAATTTCCATTAGATTTTTTTTTTAAAGACTTTATTTATTTGAGAGAGGGAGAGTGAGAGAGTGCGAGACAGCATGAGCAGGGGGAGGGTCAGAGGGAGAGGGAGAAGCAGACTCCCCCCTGAGCAAGGAGCCCGATGTGGGACTCGATCCCAGGACCCCAAGATCATGACCTGAGCCGAAGGCGGATGTTTAAATGACTGAGCCACCCAGGCGCCCCCCATTAATTGTTTTTTAAAACAACTTTATTGAGGTATTATGAGGTATAATTTATAAGCCATGCAATTCACCTGCTTCCAGTGTACAACTGAGTGATTTTTAGTGAATGTACAAGTGGTGGGCTCATCGCCGCAGTCGGTTTTAGAACATTCTCATCCCACCAAAGAAGTCGCTTGTGTCCATTTGCAGTCACTCAGCGCAAGGAGCCACTAATCTATTCTCTGTCTCCACAGATTTGCCTTTCCTGGACAGCTCAAAGATGGAACGGTATAATATGTGGCCTTTTGAATCTGACTTCTTTTACCTAATGCAATAGTTTTGTGGTTCATCCACGCTGAAAAGTATTTGACCGTACGGAACTCTGTGGAACACCACTGTATTCACATGTACGGAACATTTGGTTTATTTATTAACCAGTCGGTGGACATTTGGATTTTTTGACTATTATGAGTGATTCTATTATTATAAACATGTACATACAAGTCTTTGTAAATGCCTATGTTTTCATTTCTCTCAAACAGATCCTAGGAGGGGAATAGCTAGGTTACATGACAATTTTATATTTAACTTTTTAAAGAAATGGCCAAATTGCTTCCCAGAGTGGCTATCCTGTTTTACCTTCTCACCAGCAACGTATGAGGGGTCTGGTTTCTCTACATCCTCTCCAGTCCTTAATGATTTCTGCATTTTTTTATTATAGCAATCCTAGTGGGTATGAAATGTATCTCATTGTGGTTTCAAATTTCCATTTTCCTGCTGACTAACGATGTTAAGCATCTTTGTATGTACTTATTGATTATTCCTATACCATCTTTGGTGAAATAACTATTCAAATGTTGTGCTCATTTTTTAATGGGGTTGTCTTCTTATTATTAAGTTTTAAGAATTCTTATTCTAGGGCGCCTGGCTGGCTCATTTGGTAGAGCGTGTGACTCTTGATCTCACGGTTGTGGGTTGGAGTCCTACATTGGGCAGAGAGCCTATTAAAAAAAAATAATAATAATTCTTATTCTGGATACAAGTCCTTTATGAAACACATGACTGACAAATATTTTCTCCCAGTCTGCAATTTGTCTTTTCATTTTCTTAATGGTGCCTTGGGAGTGTAAAACTTTTGAATTTTGGTCAAGTCTAATCCATCAATTTTTTTCTTTAATGTCTTGTGCTTTTGAGTGCCAAAGCTAAGAAATTTTGCCTAGCTCAAAGAAAGACCTGGTTTATCCAGTTGGAGGGTAAGTTGCTCGCAAATAGGAGGTGACATTTCTAGGTTTGTTTTTTTTTTTTTAAAGATTTTATTTATTTATTTGAGAGAGAGAGCACACAAGCAGGGGGAGCAGCAGAGGGAGAAACAGTCTCCCCCCCGAGCAAGGAGCCTGATGTGGGACTCGATTCCAGGACCCTGGGATCATGACCTGAGCCGAAGGCAGATGCTTAACTGACTGAGCCCCCCAGGCATCCCCATTTCTGGGTATTGATGTGATTTTAGAATTAGGGTTTCCAGAATGCTTGTTATAGTAAACTCGATCCCGGGACTCCAGGATCATGACCTGAGCCGAAGGCAGTCGCTTAACCAACTGAGCCACCCAGGCGCCAAGGGCAGTTTCTTGAGTGTCATTTTTCCACTGAGCAAGTCTCTGAAGTTTTGTTAAGAAGATCAAGTGCGTTGTGAACAGAAGTTAAGCTTTCTTTCCTCCTTTTGTGTTTTTAAGAATCCAGGGTCCTTCTGAGGAAATTGGGAAGGGAAAATAAAACCCCAGCTTTTTCCTTCGAGTTTTGGGGAAGAGATCTTAGAAGGGACAGGCATGTTTATTCATTTTTAATAAATATTTGTTGAACGTCTCCTAAGTTCCAGGCCCTGTGCTGTGAACACGGCAGATGAGGGGCAAACCCCCTGGAGCTTCCATTCCAGGAGCAGAGATAGACATTTTACCAAGAAGCACAGAAATAAATATGTGTGTGCAGACTGGGAGGAGTTTTACAAATGAATCCACTCAAGGGTGCAGGGACAGATGGTAACCAGGGGCTGATACAGATAGGAAACCTAGGAGGGCTTCTCTGAGGAGGTGACTCTACGCAGAGACCTGAAGGATGAGCCCAAGTGGTCAGGCTGACGTGTATGGAGGAAGAAACAGCTAGAGGAACAGCGGGTATGCAGTCTCTCATCAGTGATAACCTCTTTGCAGAAAATACTGGGGCTTTTGCTTCAGTATAATAAATCCTGACATTTGGTGGCACTTCCTGGCTTCCTGAGTGTTTTCCCGGAGTGGGGCAGGTTGGCACCATAATCACCACTCAGGATGAAGGAGCCCAGGCTCTGCGCCATCCCATTCCCCGCCCAGCTCACCACACCTGGAAGGGAGGACGAAACTGGAGGCTGTGCTCTGGTTGTTTTAAAGTAGCTCATGTTGAAAAGGAAACTTTGAAAAGTCCCCAGACACAAGTGGTTTTATTTCAGGCAGCAGTCTGGCAGCTCATTTGATGCTCAACAGAAATAACTAGCCATTTCTCGAAATAAATGGCGTTTTGAATAGGACAGAGGCCTAGAAGGAAGAGGCCCTGGCTGTAGATTTAACTGTAAGTCATCATCATAAATATAACTTGTTTCATCAGGCCTGTAATAAGGTTCTTCTGGGCAGAATGAGCTAGGAGGCGGCTGTGGCGGGTGCAGGTTTGAGTAATGGGCGATAGCGTCAGGCCACTGACAACACCACACATTTCTATGGAAATTACTTTTAATATTGAGTTACTACAACTTAATGGCCACATTTTTCTAAAGATTGGCTAAATCATAGACCACAACCTCCTCTCATCATTCATAAAATTAAAGATGGGACAGCAAAAAGGGTCGAATCCAACCCAGTCAAGGAAGAACACTATGTCACACCTTTACTTTCCTCACTAGAGCTGTTAAAATTCGTCCATGAAAGGATCCAAGGTAGTGTTCCTCACCTTTGTCGTTCACGATCACCCCCGAAGGAAAAGAATTTAACTTAATAAATGCAAATCAATTAATTAAGCTTAAATAAGATAAATTCTATAATGTGAAACACATAATGTGTACTTTAATTTCTTCCTAATGAGAGAAATTAAACAAATGGTGAGGAGTAAGATCTCGTCAGATAGAGTTTGACTTTGGAGGAACACAAGTCTTCGTAATGTCTGGGAATTTCTTTGTCCCCCAAGAAATCAATTTTTACCTCTCTTCCTCTTGAGAATTCATGACCTAAAGGAGAAGCAAGGAAAGAAAACACACGCGCGCGCGCGCACACACACATGGTAGAGCTACATTATCCTATTGTCTTTTACAGGATGACACTACATGGAATTGGAATGGTCATTGCACTGGTTAATATAATGTGTCAACTTGGCTAGGCTACGGTGCTCCACTGTTTGGTTAAACACCAGTGTACATGTTGCTGTGAAAGTCTTTTGTAGATGTAATTAATATCTACAATCAGTTGACTTAAGTCCTTGTTGTGGGTGGGTCTCATCCAATCAGCTGAGGGCCATAGGAGCAAACACAGTTTTCCCTAAGAAGGAATTCTGCCTGGGGCACCTGGGTGGCTCAGCCGGTTAAGCCTCAGATTCTTGGTCTTGGCTCAGGTCATGATCTCAGGATGGTGAGGTTGGGCTCTGTGCTCTGCATGGAGTCTGCTTGTCCCTCTCCCTCCCCCTCTGCCCCTCTTCCAGCTCTCTTTCTCTCTCAAATAAATAAATAAATAAAATCTTTAAAAAAAAAAAAAAGAACGGAATTCTGCCCAATGGCTATAATATAGACACCCGGGCAGGCGTCCAGCCTGAGGGCTGGCCCTACCGATTTCTGACTCATGACCTCCACAGCTGCGTTAGCGACTTCCTTAAAATAAATCTGTTCTCTCTCTCTCCCTCTCTTTCTCTTTTATAATTCTATCTGTCTATCATCTATCCATGTATCTATCTATCTAAAATCTTGGTTTCAAAGGGAAAATAAAATTGAGTGCCTCCTATGTGATCGCCATTCCGCTATCCCTGGACTGTCTTAACGGAGCTGCAAGGTAGGGATAATCACCTCTGTTTCATGGATGAGAAAACTGAGACACACAAAGTTGACGTAAAACCTGCCCAAGGTCATGTAACCATGAAATGGCAGAACAAGATCTGAACCAGGACTTCCCGACTTCCGAGCTCCCAGCTTTCCAGACAGCACTTGCCTGTCCCCCACCCTGCCGCCCGTGACCCTCCCATAGCTCCCAGAGAGCCAAGTAAAAGGTTTCCGCTAAGCCTCCCAAGGCACTGGGAACAGAAAGTGCTGAGCGGCTAACAGAGTCAGTCCATAGCTCCTACTGTGCACGGGACACGTGGCCGCGGCGGGAAAGTGTCTGCTTGTGTTATTTGTCTACTGTACCTAACAACCTTAGCAAGCACATCCTGCTGCTGTTTGTCTTTTTTTTTTTTCTTTTTAAGGTTTACTTATTTCAGAGACAGAGCTGGGGGGAGGAGCAGAGGGAGAGAGAAACTCAAGCCAACTCCACACTGGGTGCAGAGCCCGATGTGGGGCTCAATCTCCTGACCCCGAGGTCACCATCTAGCCAAAACCAAGAGCCAAGAAGCTCAGCCGACTGAGCCACCCAGGTGCCCCACTGTTCAGCTTTTCTAAATGAAGAGGCTCTGTGCGGTGTGGTGCTCCCAGCTGTGAGGTAGCAGAGCTGTGACTCCTACCCGCTCTGTCCCCTCCAGGGCCCCGCTGTAACCACGGCATTAGACAGCCTTCTCGAAAGTTGTCCTTAGGACCTTGGCAGCGTTTGTCTCTGGGACCGCATCACCCCCTTTCCCCTTCTCTACCCTTCTGGCTTGCTCTTCCCGACTCCCTTGTCTATCTCTCACCGAAGAAGCTACTTGACCTGGGACAGGGATGGGCAATAGTCTGATGAGCAGTTGTTATTAATGGTTGGAAGATTCCTCGCCTTGGTCTTTACACACAGAGGACACCCGGAAACACAAATCCTTAACCCACGAGACTGAACGGTGGGCTCAGCAGGTGGGCAGAATTGGAGCAGGTGGGGGGAGCAGGGGGGTTGCTGGAGGCGGGACTGGTCAGGGTACCGACAGGAGGGGGACGGCACCCCCAGTGGGGAATGGAGAAGTGAATAAAAACACACTTTACAGGGGTGCGGGGGCAGTCAGGAGAAATCAGTATGGGATGACACAGCACCCTGCGGCTGGCATCAGCAAGGGGACATGGGGAGGAAGAGTCGTGGGAACCCGTGAGTTGCTGACGCCTTGGAGAGGGCCCCCCGGCAGGGGCTGTGGCTCAGCAGAGACCGAGCCAGCCTCTGGCCACCAACAGGGAGAACACCAAGGAAAGAAGTACACCTTGCCCTTCTCCTGCCCTCCCAGGCTGTAGGCACGCCTCCCATTGACCACAGCCAAACCCGAGCCGGAGACTAAGGGGGCCTGTGGGTGCAGTCCACACAGGCCAGCATCCCAGGGCACGGAGCAGAGCGGGGAAGAGAAGACAGGGTGCCTGGAGGGCAGTGCACAAACCCAGCGCGGTGGCCCTCTGTGACAGGTGAACACAGGGCCAGGTTCATACACAGAGCACACAGACAGCTCAGAGTTCCCTGAGTGGTGGAGGGAGTAGCAGCGAGGGGCACAGGCCTGGAGCTTGACTGCCTGCCTGGGTGCCCTTGGACGCGTTCCTCGGCCTCTCTGTTTTAGTTTCCTCATCTGTGAAGTAGGGATAGTACCAGCTCCTCGCTGGGGTGTTGTGAGGATGAAATGGGTTATGGCACTCGAACGACGTCCGCCAAAATCAGCACCAGCCTTATCATATACTCTGGGCCCAGGAAGCAGGGTGCCCCGGGGTCCTCACATGCTAGGGAGTTGGCGGTGGGAACAGAACCACCAGCACTCACAGTACAAGGCCAGGTGGGCTGTCAGCCAGGAAGGACTCAGCAGGAGGGGGGCTGACTGGGGTGGGTCAGGGTGGGCTTGGCAGAGGACGCGCTGTGAGCAAGTTCTTGCACAGGGTAAGTTTTCAGAAGGTCCTTTTTGCTCATAGAACCAGGACGCATGTCCAGGGAACATCAGTTGGCAGCCCCAGGCCTTTAAAGAAGGAAAGAAGGAAGGAAGTCCAATTGGGGATTAAAGAGATTAGAGGCTTTGTAGAAAGTGAGAGGGCAAGAATCAGCCCGCCTCGAAATCGGGGCATGACTAAGCAGTGCAGCTAGAATCCAGCAGGTGGCATAAACAGGCCGCTCATTTGGAGGGACTGCCATTCGTCATTGTCTTTTTTTTTTTTTTTTTTTCGATTTGGGGCATTTTTTTTTCCCCTTTCCTTTTCACTGCCCCGCACCACTTATTTACAGAGCCAGGAAAATCCTTTTCAAAAGACCCACTGAACAATCCAAATACATTATTTTTTTTTCTTATCACCTCTCAGAGTTTTCTGGTCAAGATTCATGATTTCCAGATATTTCTATGTGCATACATCATCTATTTTACCAAATACATACTGCCCATTTCGTTAATATAACGATTGGAAGTTTTGTATGATCTTTATTTAATGAGGTTAGATTATTTTTAAAAATCAAGGCAAGTTACTTAACAATTGCCATCATAATTCAGCACCTTCTAGGGGCGCCTGGGTGGCTCAGTCAGTTTGGCATCTGCCTTCGGCTCAGGTCATGATCTCAGGGTCCTGGGACTGAGCCCTGCGTCGGGCTCCCTGCTCCAAGGGGAGCCTGCTTCTCCCTCTCCCTCTGCCTCCTGCACCCCTGCTTGTGCTCTCTGTCAAATAAATAAATAAAATCTTAAAAAAAAAAATCAGCACTTTCCAGAAATCCAGATAGAAGTATGAGACCATCGTTATCTACAGAATGGCTGATTTATGCTGAGGTGAACTTATTTATTTATTTGTTTGAGAGGGGGTGGGGTACGGTGGGGGAGGGGCAGAGGGAGAGAGAGATTTCCAAGCAGACTCCCCACTGAGCGCAGAGCCAGACTCTAGGCTCCATCCCACAACCCCAAGATCCCGAGCTGAGACGAAAACAGGAGTCGGAGGCTTATTCAAATGAGCCACCCAGGTGGCCCGAGGTAGAACTTCTAAACCCAAGTTTCATTATAGGGTGTTCCAGAAGAAAGATACAAAATAGAACACATTTGAGTGATTTAATGTGATCAGTTTCTCTTTGATTTCGGCCTAACGTTTCCAAAAGCAGGCGCAAATGTTCTTATTTTCTTTGGACTCTTTGGAGTTGGTTCACTAAGGGAACAAATTATGAATTTATCATAGTTTGGAATATACAATAGGACTACACTTTTTATGTTTATGTGGGCATTTTGGAAGGTAAATAATTCCTTTTTTCCCCTCTTTTTTTATTATAATATAGAATTAATATTACAGAAAACATAAAAAAATAGAGAAAAGGGGGGAAATGATCTTTAATTCCAGTAACTTTGTAGAAAGTCTTGGCAATTTGATGTATTGCCTTTCTTTTTTTAATGCATATTTTCATTTGTTCATAGAACAAATATTAACTGACCAACTTTTATTCTGGGATCTGGGGATCTAATAGTAAATGATAAGCAGAGCTCCTGATATCATAAACAAGAAGAACATTAAATGAACACGAGAAATAAGGATGACTTCATGGCCCTTCACCAGCACTATGGAGAAATCAAACAAGGTGATAAAGATGTGGTCAGAGAACCAGCCAGGTGGGCCGGTCGGGCAGCCAGGGCGAGAGCATGGGGCTTTATTCTGTTAATCATTGTATATACATTTGCAAAAACACATTTATCACCCTGATTTTTCCCTGTGACATTTGAAAAAAATATTTATTTATTCATTTACTCATTTTAGAGAGAGAGCGACCGCATGTGAGTGTGGGGGGTAGGGGGTAGGGGCTGAGGGAGAAGGAAAGAGCAAATTCCAAGCAGTCTCCATGCCCAGCATGGAACCCACCACGGGGCTCAATCCCACCACCCTGAGATCACGACCCGAGCCAAGATCAAGAGTTGGATGCTTAACAGATTGAGCCACCCAGGTGCCCCATTCCTGTGACATTATTAATATACCTCTCCTTATGTCATTACATAGGCACTTCAAAACCATCATTTAAAAACAATACATAAAATTCCACCAAGTAGATCTTTAATAATTAGCTTAACCATTTTCCCTATGAAAGGCATATTCTCTTAACAAATATCCCCGTGTGGCAATATATGCTTAATCATAAAATTATCTCCTTTTAAACAAAGAGATAATTTGTTTCCTTGATCCTTATTGTTTTCAGTTGTTATTGATTCGAGTTGGTTGCAATAGACCCTCTGGTGTCTCTTAAGAAAGTTCATTTATGGGGCGCCTGGGTGGCTCAGTCATTAAGCGTCTGCCTTCGGCTCAGGTCGTGATCCCAGGGTCCTGGGATCGAGCCCCGCGTCGGGCTCCCTGCTCCGCGGGAAGCCTGCTTCTCCCTCTCCCACTCCCCCTGCTTGTGTTCCCTCTCTCGCTGTCAAATAAATAAATAAAAGCTTTAAAAAAAAAGTTCATTTGTAGTTGGAGCATTTGGCTCGTGTACATTGCAGTGAGGTAAAGGAGAAGCGGAGTTAGACAATTCTGTCATTCTAAGACCAAGCATAGAACGAGGGGGCAAAGTAAGAAATTCATAGTGATCAGGTCTTTCCGTTTCTCCCCGTCTGAGATCGTATCGCCTTACGAAAGGCTAAGATCAGGAATGCTGTTGTCACGGAGGCAGGAAGAATAACATTCTGGAGCTAGTGAGCTTTGATCTGCACTTCTGTACGCGGCACGGAGAGCCAAGGAAATCCAGCAGAGCTTTGCTTAAGAATAGAAGGAAAGAGTACAGGGTGGTTTCTCTGGTTCGCCCGTGTTCTGCTAGGTGAGTAAAACAAGGCTGCCCCAGATGCTTATATTTTCACGGTTCTGTGAACATGATTGTTTTAGAGAACAATTTTATCAAGGAGCTCATTCTGTGACCTGTAAGGAAGAATGGGGTTTTTAGCAACGGACGACGCAAGTCTTCGCACCCCGTGAGAGAGCTGGGTGATCTGTGCATTTATCGTTAGCTTTGATTTAGTTGTTATTTCTGACCGTGGTCATGCCCCAGCCTGCGTAGCTGACTTGGTAGCTGTGTCAATGACTCTAGAGGAGTGTGTGTGTCCGTGATAGAGCCAGAATCCTCTGGAAACTTGGGGTTACTCACCGAATCACTGTGTGCATGACACTGGCAGGAACGGGTCTGCTTGTCTTACTTAGCAGCTGCATAACACCTATTTTAAAATGTTTGGATCTTGGGACCCCTGGGTGGCTCAGTCGGTTAAGTGTCTGCCTTTGGCTCAGGTCATGATCCCAGGGTCCTGGGATCGAGTCCCGCATCGGACTCCCTGCTCACTGGGGAGCTTGCTGCTCTCCCTGCTTGTGCTCTCTCTTGCTCTCTCTGACAAATAAATAAATAAAACCTTTAAAACTAAAATAAAATAGGGGCACCTGGGTGGCTCAGTCATTAAGCATCTGCCTTCGGCTCAGGTCATGATCTCAGGGTCCTGGGATCGAGCCCTGCATCGGGCTCCCTGCTCAGCGGGAAGCCTGCTTCTCCCTCTTCCTCTTCCCCTGATTGTGTTCCCTCTCTCGCTGTGTCTCTCTCTGTCAAATAAATAAATAATCTTAAAAAAAACACCTAAAATAAAATGTTTGGATCTTCTTCTATTATCTGACCATAAGCCCACTGTAAAACTATACCTGCATTCCATTGTCAATACCAGTTATAAATTCTCCTCTGTGCTGTATGGGCTTAGATTTCTAATACTGGAAAAACTTTAAAGCTTATCTGAAACTCCTCATTTTTATAGATAAGGAAACAGAATCCAGAGAGATTATAGGACTCACCCAAGGTCATTTATCTAGTTAATATTTACAGGTTGTGTGTGTGTGTGTGTGTGTGTGTGTGTGTGTGTGTTTTAAAGAAATCCAGCCTTATTCTCTTTATTTATAAATCAGCTTTGGGTTGAACTAAGACCAGGTTCCTACTCACAGATTTCAATGAGCTGCTCAACCATTTTTCCTGGAAATAAAACAAAGACATCTTTTGGGAGTTGAATTGTGTCCCTCAAGAACTCGTGTATTGAATTCCCAACTCCCAGTGCCCCTGAACGTGGCCTGCTTTGAAAGTGGGGTCGTAGCTGGTGTAATTATCAAGCTGAGATGCAGTGGAATGGCCATAAGCTGGCCTGCTCATCCAGTATGACTGGTGTCCTCAGCAAAGGGGGACATTTGGACACATCAACGCACTCAGGGAGAAGGTTGTGTGAAGGTGAAGGCAGAGGTCACGTTGACAAGCCAAGGAAAAGCAAAGATTTCTTGCAGACTGCCAGAAGCTAAGCGAGAGGCCTGGGACAGATCCCTCCCTCATGGCCTCAGGAGGAACCCACCCTGCCTCTGTGTGTCTCTTCTTGATGTTGGACTTCCAGCCTCCATAACCGTGAGACAGGAAGTTTCTGTTGCTCGAGGGCCCTGCTTTGCTGTACTTTGTTTGCATCTCAGCACACTAATACAATTACCCACGGCTGCTGGTTTTCGCATGAATTAGGGAGTCCAAAAATAATGTGGCTGTGCCTTCGCAAAACGTGTAAGAGCCTCACTGAGCCCACAAATACCTAATATTGATATGAAAGCAATTTGTGGCTGTGGACCTGAGAACCACAAATTGCCACACTACAAACTACAGAGGTTTCCTAAAATCCAACGTAGTATCAGCCTGTGGGGCTTCTAGAGACCTCCGATTGCCTTGCCTGCCCAACCACGGGGTGTTAGAGACAAACTGTGCTTCCCCATATAACATTGTTGGGGGAAGCTAGGGACTGAATTTAAGCATCCTGGCTAATTCTTTGTTATTTTTAGGGTTTCTCATATGCTAACTTGATTTTTATGTAGTACAGAGCATGATAACGACTTTAAATTTTGTTCCCTTTCTTTCCTGAGAGCCATTCCCTTGTATTATGAGAAGAGCCATAGTCCTGTTCGACTTGAAATCCTTCTCTCCTCGGGTGTCATTTCCTTTTGCATGTCCCCAGCATGTCACTACATCATTGTGTGCAGTGACAAACGGAGGGCGCTGAGAGGTGGACAGCAAGGGGGCCGTGAATCTCCTTTTTGGTCCCCTCACACCTGAACGGAGGACAGCAGAGAACCCTTCTCTCCCCAAAAGTACGGCCGGGAGGCGACCCTAGGGGAGCCCGATGCGGGGCTTATATGGCCAAATCTCGCTTATGAGGACTCAACACAAAAGTACAAACTCTCAGCACACAGCCCAGTACAGTCTAACCTTTCGAAGGCTTTGTCCTATTAAAGACTGTTTACCTGAGTTGGCAGGTAAAATTATGGCCGGGAGGTGAAAATACGGAGGGCAGCAAATGCAAGAATTAGTGCTCGGTTAAAATTAGATTTGTCAATCAAGCAGGGAAACCCTTGCCCGCTGGGGCTGCTCAGGGCGCTCTCCCAGGTCCCTGGCCAAGGACGCCGCTGCCACAAAGGAGGGGACTTTTGTCACATCTCAGAGAGGGTCTTTCCAGCATCTACCTCCACGGTCTGCCCTGGCACTAGCTCAGGAAGGGGTGCATTCGGGGCAAGCTTTGCCTGGAAAGTCCCCCACTCCCCCCAGGGCTGATTTCCACACCTTTGGGTTTTCTTTTTTGTTTTGTTTCGTTTTTTTTCTTGTTTTTTTTTTTTTTTTTTTTTTTTTTTCCTGTTTGGCTCTGAAAAGGACTCTGCTTATCAGCCCACCTCAGACTGGGGCCCCTGGAATGCTTTTGCTTTTCAGAAAGCAAGGAAATTACCAAGACTTATAAAAAGGCAAGTCAGAACCATGGCATTTAGAGAACAACCGTATGACTCTGCCTCGCGCCTGTCCTTTGGAGAGGGGAAAACAACTGAAGCAGTAACACTGAATTCTGAGCCGCTTTGCATGACTCATTAAACTGCCATCTTGAACTCTTTTGCCTCGTGCTGCAAGAATGATAGAATCCTAGAACAATCTATACGTTTAAGTTCTTTTATATCAGAAAAGCCTTTCGGTACAAGGGCCTTCAGACGTGAGCACAAACATCAATTGAAATACAAGACAGTCATAATAGACCTAAATTTGATAAGGCACTCGAGCGTGACCCAGGCAGCCTGGCCTCTTAAATCAGGGCGCACAACTAATTGCTACTCTTTTATTTATTATCTTTAATCCTCATTGGATACAGTTGACTTGCTACTTCCTGGGATGAGGCCACAGCATGGGGGAGGGGGAGAATGAATAATTTTAAAATTTCAAAGCTATTTCTTTGTTACAAACCTGGGCTGACAATGTCAATTCCAGGCATGTCCTTTCCCCAGCACAGTGCCCTCTGAATTTGGGAAGGGCATTCATTTTTCCTTCCTGCTCCCTCCGGTGGGCAGAAAGTCAGGCGAGTCCAGTTCTTGGAAGCCACTGGTGTCTTTCTTGCCCTCGCCAAGGAATTGGCCTTACTTCCCTGCGTCTCCTTCTGGATACCCCAAAGGCTCATGACTGACCTATATCATACTGAAAATAGTAAACCTCTCTCCTGGGTGAACCTGCCCTTTCTACCTCCCTCTTCCACCCTACCTCCAACTGGGTTTATTCATTCCTGGTCATTTGATCAAGGTCAGCTCCTCTCGGGAGATAAGGATTTTGCACTTTGAACGTCATTGATTTTGAGCTGAGTCAGCCTAATGCATCACCAGGATTTGATTTCAGAGGCATCGGGAAATCTTTTTTTCCCTCCTGCTTATTTTAACAGCCTCCTCCTTTGTCTTGATGGTGTCTAAAATTCTACTGTTAGGGATGTCATCCTTCTTCTCTGTTCCGTGGTAAAACATATATTTTCATGGGAAGCATGATGCTTTAAGAATTAACAGTCTTTTACCGTTGAGCCTGAATAAGTTCATAGACTCCTATCTTGAGAGGAAGCCGAGTAAGGGAGAGAGAAGGGCAGTGAAAAGGCGGGACAGCTGTGGTGGGGGAGGAGCCACACACAGTGGGGAGACCAAGAGAGCAAACGACCCTTAGCCCTCTGCTTTGGAGCAGCATTGGCCCTAAAGTTGGCAGAAAAGGATTAGCATTGTTTGATACATGTTTGCATCCTGAGATCCTTCTTTATTTAAAAAAAAAAAAAAAACTTTCATTCCTGATTATAAAAGTCACTGATGCCTATTTACAGAAAACCTTATAGGATATATAAAAATATAAAAATGCTCATCATCTTAGAGTCTGGACGTACCCAACACTTTGCTGCAATTGTATGTAGTCAATATCACACTTTGTGTAAAGTTGTTTTTTTATTCTGTCTTTCTCAATTGACGGTACGTTGCGAGGATTTGCCCCATGGCGATTTTTCATGGCTACATAATATTCCAGTGTTTGTTTAACCAGCTCCCTATCAACCGCTGCTGTTACACATGACAATAGCCGACATTTGCAAAGCTTTCTTTGTCCCTTTCGGAATGCTTACATGGGTGAACTGACCTCATCTTCACAAGAGCCCAACGAGGAGGTACAAGTATTCTTCGTATTTTAGAGATGAGGAAACGGGCACGGAGAGGTATCTTGTCCAAAGCCGCTTGCCAGGAAAGGGTGGAGCCTGGGCTCTTAATATTCCCGCACAAGTGTGATTGTCTTTTTAGGCTGCCCAGAGATAGGATCTCTAGGTCAGAGTTTCAAGGGCCTTTTCAAGGCTCTTGAAATATTGCTAAATTGCTTTCTGCAAAATTCACTCTTTCGGCAATGAGTTTCTATTTCCTTTCATTCCTTGATGTTTGGAAACAAGAGTGAAAGACAAAACCACCTGTGTTGCTGTAACTGAATGGCTCTTTTTCCATCTTGCCTCCCATCCTGGCAGTTGCAGGAGGAGGGACCCGGAACACAAAGTTTAGTCTGGGCAGGAGACCTCAAGGCCTTGAATCCTGGCAGCTTTGGGGATTTCTGAAAGCACATTCAGATCAGGCGCATCCTGGGCCTGGCCTCCCTGTTCTCTGAGTTGCCTTGGAAATGAGGCGAATTATCAGTGTCACTCCTTGCGGGCTGCTTTTCCACCGGCGGGTTGGGCTGGGGAGTCAATGACAGGAGCCCTCCCAGCCCTCTATCTTCAGGGTACGGAGTGTGCGCTGGGCCGCGGGCCCGGGGGACCGGCTGCCTGGAGGAGGCAGCCGGGGAGGGCCGGGGCCCCAGCTGGGAGGCCCTGACGTTCACGTGCTTAGTTGTTTGTTTGTGTACTGGATGTTTCTGATAGAAAAGGCTTTTCAGTGTTTCAGGAGAAGACTGGTGAAATGAATTAGGGACATCCATTTAGTGGCATGGTGTATATGAGGTAATCCGTATGTACTGACAGGGAAAGGAGCCCAGAGCATGTAGTTAAAGTAGAAAAAGAAAAAAAGAACAAATTACAGAATCGTATGCATCATTCGTTCTCATTTCAGAGAATGTATAGAAAAAAAAAACGATTTCTTCTAGAAACTGGGAGGCAAAGGGTTTAGGACCCTCTATTTCCTATCTTATGTAGGTTTATATTCCTTGAACTTTTCAGTGAATATCCATTATTATTATTTAGAGAGAGGGGTGGGGGAGGGGCAGAGGGAGAAGGAGAGAGACATTCTTTTTTTCTTTTTTTTGGAGAGAGAGACTCTTAAGCAGACTCCACACTCAGTGCAGAGCTGCACGCGGGGCTCCATCTCATGACCGTGAGATCAGGACCTGAGCCAAAATCAAAGAAGTTTGAGGCTTAACTGACTGAGCCTCCCAGGCACCCCAAACATCTATTATTTTTAAAATTAACTTAAAACCAATAGAGAATTTGCAGTAAGGCAGACTGCCTGGGGTATAAAATTTTAAAATACACAAACATGTAAACTCACATTTACAAATAGGGAAGATATATAAAGATGAAAATGGTATCTAAGGCAATCTAGCACAATTAATACAAAAGTACTTACTGAGCTGGTATTTGGGGAATGGAAGTGTATTTTTTCTCGTTGCATTTCCTAAATGCTTGCTGATGCAATTGCATAACTACTCCACACTATTTAAATACTCTAAATGTAGATGTAATGAAAGAAGCATGAAATTGTATTAAAAGTAAAGGGAAAAGGCAACTCTGCAAGGCAAGGAGAGAGTGTATAGGAGCAGCATGAGTGAAGATCCAGATACCTGGGTCGCCCCCAGGCTTGCTGTGTGATCTTGGGCAAGTCACTTGGCCTCTCTGGGCTTTGGATTTTTTATCTAGCCTGGGGGTTCTCAACCCTGACTGCAGATCGGAATCACCTGAGGAGCTTCTAGAACTGTGCCCCGGCCTCTTTGGGGTGGGGTCTGGGTAGGCTCCCTGGTGATTCTGGTGGGCACACAACGGTGAGAACACCCATAAGCCTGAGCTCAGGGAAAGTCAGAAGCCTCTTGACCCAGACCCAGAAGGGACATGTGGTCATTGAAATAAATAAATAAATAAGGAGAAGATTAATGCAGCTCTAGGAGAAGAAAATTTGAAAGACACCACTGGGCTGGATCACCTCTTGGTTTTGAAAAGTGGTTGCTCTTTGCTCATAATAACCACTTTCTGTTGGGATTTTCCCTCGGCATTTGGGTGTAAAGAGTATGCATTTTTAAAGCTGTCCAAATGCCTATTTATGCAGCAGACCATAACTCCTCTCTCGATAGGCTGCTATGCTTTATCAAATAAATGATACACATTTAAAAAACTGTCTGAAGGGGCATTTACCTGAGGGACTGTTATTGTGTTAGGATTTTTTTTTTTTTGAGCCCTTATGGTTCATTGGGTAAATAATACCTTTTAACCAATTTTTAAATAGACGCATCTAGCAGGATGCCATTTAATCAATCTTATCCACTCTCATACCCTTCAAAGAGGGCTCTTTTAGGTTGTTTTGATTTTAAATTTTACATTAAGATACTTTACCAAAAAAAAAAAAAAAAGAAGAAGAGGAAGAAGAAGAAAAGAAAAAGGATCAGATCTTAAAAAATGGAGCACAAAGCAGGCACCTGCCATCCGACTTTTGTTTCCCTTTGGTAGATAAAAAGACGTTCTTATAACTTTATCTTTTCTTCTGTGGGGCTACTTCGGTTTCTGTGCTAAATTCAAGGCATGTTTGCCTTTGAGCAAAAGAGACCCTAACCCTGTCCTTCAGTGAACATTCCCGATTGGATTATTTTGGGAGAAAGTGGGGGAGTCTGGGGCAGTTACAGCACAAGAGGGGGTTATTTAGATAGGATGCTGAAATGAAGAACATCTGGTAGGATGGGGTTTAAGTCAGCATGAGTCATGGGACTTCCGCAAGCAATAGAGCCAGGGACAGAGAATTGACCCCAAGTCCCCAACGGAGGCGACAGGAGGATTCGGTGGAGAATTCCGAGAATGTTGAGAGCGTGGGTACAGAAGACCAGCAACCCGCAAGGCGTTTAACAAAGGGTATGACCTGATGCACAGAACCTCCAGGAAGGTTAAAAAATGATACAAAGGAACAACGTAGCCATCGATCCTGCACCCAGGAGAAAGGAGGAATGGGACCTCGAAAGAGGAGTTTCCCAAGTGTGTTCCAGACCAGCCGCCTCACCGACGTCTGGGAGGGCAGCAGAAAGACAAATTCTCGGGCCTCAGCTCAGACCCACGGAAGGAGAAACCCTGGGGACTGAGGCCCGGCAAGCTGTGCTTTAACAGATTTTCCAGGTAAGTCTGACGTACAGAGAACCTTGAAGCCCCCCCCCCCCCCCCCCCCCCCCCCGGCTCCGTCTAATTGTAGCAGAAGCCCCGTGGTTGCTGCGGCCAGCTCTCTGGCCCCTGTGAATCGCGGGCTGGATGCCCGCGGCTGCTGCAGCGCCCCCAAAGAACCCGGTGCATCGGCCCGCTTGGCCGGAAGGTCTCCTCCCCGTGGACGTGGCTGCGCCTCCCTGGGGTGACCTCCAGCTCGGGGGACTCCTGTAAGTCATTCTCTACTTACAGCTGGAGTGCCGTGACCCGCTAACATCCCGGCTGCAAAGGACGGTGCGCCATGCGGGGAATTTACCTCTCCAGACCACAGTCTTACTACAGCGCTGAGCTGGAGGCGACTGGATGGACGTTGGGCGAGCCATCAACGTGGTGTCCCCTGGTGCATGCCCGATGGCTCTACGTATTAGCCTTTTCCAGCAACGGAGGGAGGGGCTAAAAATGAAGCCTGCTGAGGCTGGCCACCCAGGTCTACGCCAATACAAGACCGACAGCACCCCATGGGCACCCCAGCTCTGGGAACTCTACTCCAGCCACGGTTTGGAATCCAGGCTTTTCCTAGGGTTCAGGGACATAGTCTGGGCTCACCGTAACTGTTGTGGAAGAATGCCAAAGTGGCCTTTGATTTAAAGACAATAATTTCCTTCCCGGCTCCCATTATTTATTTGTGAATTGAAGAGGAGGTCGTTCCTAAAGGGGCATGTGTCTCCCTTTCCTTGATGGAGTGCATTGCTCCCCAGTGCTGAGCACTTAACAAAATTACGTCTAACTATTTGCACACATTTACCTTACAATCAGGGCAAGAGCTTCACAGATAAACCTTCATATTTAATTTGCACTTGTTCTATGAAATGACATAGCTGCTGGGCAGGTGCAGCAGTAGAAGGGGGCCGTTGTGTGGGCCCCCAAGGCGCAAGCTGGCCGGGCAGATGGATGAAGTGTTTCCCCTTCTCCAGTCCCGCTCCAGCTGACAAACTTCCCCCCCCCCCTTGCGATTCAGCTCTCAGTAACTTCGTCAACTCCTGAAAGAGGCTCTTCTCCCAGGCCCCAGCCTCACGCTGGCCACCCAAAGGTCACGGCCCCTCACTCTGCGTCACCGTCTACTCAGCACAGCTCCCTCCCTGAAATGCGCTCATGTGTTTGTTTATGTGCCTGTCTCCCCGCCAGAACACAAGCTCCCCGAGGAGAGTGACCGGTCCCCGTCTTGTCACGGCCTAGTTGGACGGGAGTTCCTTTGGGCCAGAAGGATTGTTCCTTCCTCCAGGCCGGTCCCGAAGGTGGAGACTGACTGCTATCACAATCAGGGAGACGTAGGTCCGGCCCCTTTTCGACTTGGGGCTCACCACTCCAGGGGGAGACCCAGCTCATAGCACTCAGGTAGCGAACCCTGGGGCTTGGCTGAAGTTAGCTGCACAAGGCCGACTTGAAGAGATGCGCACCGTTTTTCACGGGCAGGCTTTTGTTTCCTCATGGCCAGATGCTTGTGTGAATTATCTTGGTTAATTCGCTTTTCAAACATATTATTTTTAAAATGTGGACCCTGATATACTCTTTCTCCATGTTTCATAGTTTGACGTTTTTTAGAAATACAAAATAAACGGAGAAAAGCAAACCTCATCCAGACCTAAGTGCTCTGCGCAGAGGTGGTCTGATGCCTCTGTGGGCATTCGTCTACAATGCACTCAACTTCTCAGCACCGTTAGTGTCCTTTGCCAAACGGGGATGGTGAGAGTCCGCCTCCTGGGATTTTTGTGGCAATGTAATGAGCTACTGCACGTAAAACTACATAAGGCCTGGTCCAGAGTGAGTGCTCAACTGTGAGGGCCACCTGCGGCAGACCAGAGGCCAAGGTAAAGGTACTAAGCAGCCGCTCCGGGCCATGCCCCTGACTCCCAGACAGAAAGACTTTCATTCCTGGGGTTAGTCACTGGGTTGTCCCGGATTGACTGCTATCCCCTCAAACTCATGTTTCCCCAGAATCTCAGCCTGTGACCTTATTCAGAAATAGGGTCTTTGCAGATGTAATTACACAAGTTAAAGTGAGGTCATTGTGGCTGGTGTCCTTGTCAGAAGAGGGAAATGTGGGGGCACCTGGGGGGGGGCAGTTGGTTGAGTGTCTGACTCTTGGTTCTGGCTCAGATCTGATCTCAGCGTCATGAGATCGAGCCCCGTGTAGGGCTCTGTGCTCAGTGGGGAGTCTGCTTCTCTCCCTCTCCCTTTGCCCCTCCCCACCGTGTGCACTCTCTCTCAAATAAATCTTAAAAAAAAAAAAAAAAAAGGGAAGAGGGAAATGTGGACCCAGACCCACGGAGAGGAGAATGCCTTGGGAAGACGCAGACACAGAGACAGACATTGGAGTGGTGTGTCTACAAGTCGAGGACCTCCAAGTGTGGCCGGCAACCACCAGAAGCTACAAGAGGCGTGGAAGGATCCTCCCCTAGAGCCTTGGGAGAGAATGTGACCGTGTCATCACCTTGATTTTGGATTTCTGGCCTCCAGAACAGGGAGAGAATAAATTTCTGTTGTTTTAAGCACGCCCCCGTGTGCGGTGATTTGTCATGGCAGGCCTTGCTCCCTGCCTTCAGCTAGATCCTCCCGCTTTCTTGGAAACTCCAGCATGAACGAGATTAAGAGAAGACTTGAGAGTTTGGATTAATGGTCTGTAGTTGTTACCCTATCAGGTCATTAGACATGAGAGCAGATTGAGGAGGACAATAGGAAGTGCATAGGAAGTCAGTCCAGAACTCAGACATTTCTTTCAGCACAGCAGAGGATGTGAGTCAAGTAAGCTGGTGCGGCCAAAGGAGAGGCAGGTGCTCCAGGGACGGAGAAATCCAGAGATGGGGAAGGACACAGACTTGACCAAGGTGTATGTGATTGGAGAGTCTCAGGGATGAAAAACCAAGCATTTTTCTTTTTTCAATAACCACGTCAAGCTTCTGGTCGGGGCTGCCAAGTGTTAATGGGATGAAGTCCCCATATCCAGAAAGTTAACGACCTCTTTCTGGGCTCTGCTAATGTCTCTGGCTTCCTGATTACAAAGATCTTTTCTCTTTGAACTTCGTGGCGGAAAGCAAGGCGCCGGCCCAAAGGAGGAGCCAGGGTGGCCTTGAATGGCATTGCTGCTTTTCTGGGTTGAGGTAGCGGCTGGCTGACTCACCTACCTTGCCTCATTCCTTTGCGATCCTTGGTACCTATGGGGCCATCGCCACTGTCTTAAGTCATCATAACACCCTCCTCCCCCCAGACTCTCCCACCCCAGCAGAACAGCTTTAAAATTGCAAGTCCCGGGGCGCCTGCACGGTGGCTCTGTCAGTTGAGCATCTGACTCTTGATTTCGGCTCAGGTCATGATCTCAGGGTCATGGGATCGAGCCCCAAGTCGGGCTCCGTGCTCCGCGGGGAGTCTGCTTGAAATTCTCTCCCACTCCCTCCCCCTTTGCCTCTCCTCCCTCCCTCTCTCTCTCTCTTTAAAATAAATAAATAAATAAATATTTTTAAAAATTGTAAGTCCCAGGGTTGGGCGATTAAAAAAATACATAAATAAAATAAAGTAAAATAAAATAACAAAGCCCCATAAAACCCTCTAAAAATGGTTCTGTCACAGGTATGAATTAATAGAATCTATTACGCCTGAGTGCTGGCCAGTGGCTCCTTCCCATGGACCTCTTCCTCCAGGAAGACTCGCCAGCTCTGGGATTCTGTGCAGGACTGGAGTGAGCAAGCCAGTGGCACCAACCACACGTTACAGAAGGTACCAAGTCTAGCCTTAATGTCATGCCCGAGAACACGCTTCGCTGGCGGTGTGATTGCTCTATAATCTCCACGCAGGTACTGGGGGGTGTGCGATGGGCTGGAGACCCCAACACAAGCCGATAAATGAACCAAAGCACCTCGTCCTCCAAGCCTTCAGCAGGTCCCCCGCGTGGTGGCCCTCCTCCTATTTTGTGCCAACATCGGCCCCTATTCTCTTAATATTCTCTCCTGTCTGCTCCAGGCCTTTGTCGTACCGATCATCTATTTTTATCTATTTTTTTTTGAGTGGTTTAATTCAAACCTATATTTGTAGTTAGTTTCTTCCTTCCTTCCTTCCTCCTTTTTTCTTTCTTTCTTTCTTTCTTTCCTTCTCTTTCTTTCTTTCTTTCTTTCTTTCCTTCCTTCCTTCCTTCCTTCCTTCCTTCCTTCCTTCCTTCCTTCCTTCCTTCCTTCATTTCTAATATGCTTATTCCCAGACCCCCTTCTTGGTACACATGTATAACCAGTGAAAACAGAAGGCAAAGAAGTACACTCATCATTGAGTCTCTTCCAGCTACAAGGGAGGCCGAAGGTGCGACCTTAAAGTGTACTCGGAATCGGAGACCGTCAGAAGGCCTAGTGAACGCCACACTCTACCCAGCGTACCAGCGCACCCTCTTGCTGTGCTCAGAATAGACTCATTCCGCTCTCATTGTCCCTGGAGCCCAGATGTCCCGTTCAGGGTCAGTATCCAGTTCAAAATTTGGGTCTGCTTGTACTTGAGTGAATGAGGTGCAGTCTCACCCACCTGGAAACCAGCGAGCCAGAATGCTGGGCTATCTGGGACCCCCCGCCCCACATGCAGAGGCGGCATCAGGATAGGATCTGTGCACGAACCACTCCTTTGGGAAAGGAAAATACGGGGCTGCACAGCGTCCCTGGTCCACAGTCTGATGCGGACCGAGGGTATGCGGACATTCCGAGAGGCTCACACTCCTCCCCCTCTGCGGGGAGAGCGTCTTTCTCCAACGGGCCCTGATTCAGCTCCCTGGAGGCAGCTCCCTGTCTGTGCGGTCCACGGCCTGGGGCTGTGCTTTGCTCTTCGATTGCTCTCCTAAATGTCATTTGAGTAGGGCACTAGTAGAGGATATCCTTGGGGGAGTCCTGCTCGCTGCCCAAAGGTCGCTGAGGGGACCAAAGTTCACTTAAAATCTTGAGCAGTCACAGACACTTTTAGGCCAGGCTGGTGGTTTAAAACAAAAACAAAAACAAAAACAAAAACAAAAACCAACTAAACACAGTCCACTTCTTATCTGTTCGAGTCTGGTCAGCCTCTTGCGGCAGTAGCCAACCCTATGGTTTTTTTCTAGACGTACCTCTTAGATCTGCATTAGTTAGTGCCTTTCTTGCCCCCACGTCCCTGTGGGTGCTTGAGCTTATCAGGTTCGGGTGGGGAAGACTCACCCCTAGTCTCTCTCCTCAGCCATGGAAACCAGCAGCCTTCCAGAAGATGGTTACCCCACTGGCTGGGTCCAGAGGGAGGCCAATAATAACATGGGACAGAGCCCGCTGGCTGACCCTCGGTGAAAATGTAGTGGGGTGAGAGATGAACTGTTGTGGGTTAAGACACTGTATTTGTTTTTTGATTAAGAAATTTTTAAAAATGGGGGGGCGCCTGGGTGGCTCAGTTGGTTAAGCGACTGCCTTCGGCTCAGGTCATGATCCCGGAGTCCCGGGATCGAGTCCTGCATCGGGCTCCCTGCTCGGCGGGGAGTCTGCTTCTCCTTCTGACCCTCCCCCCTCTCGTGCTCTCTATCTCTCATTCTCTCTCTCTCAAATAAATAAATAAAATCTTAAAAAAGAAATCTTTAAAAATGGTGGTCAAATCCATATAATAGCAAATGTATTATCTTAATCATTTTTAAGTGTACAGTTCAAGACAGTTAAGTACGTTCACACTGTTGCGCAACCTGTCTCTGAAACCCTTTTCATCTTGTAAAAACTAAAGATCTGCGCCCATTAAACAAGATACCCCAGCCCCTGCTCTCCCCCAGCCCCTGGAAACCACCATCGCACCTCACGCATCTAGGAACTGGACTATTCTAGGTCCCTCATATAAGCAGAATCATGCAGTATTTGTCTTTTTGTGACGGGCTTATTTTACTTAGTATAACGTCCTCAGGGTTCAATCTGTGTTGTGGCACGTGACAGAATTTCTTTCTTTCCTTTTTTTTTTTTAAGATTATTTATTTATTTGAGAGAGGGAAAGAACATGAGTGGGGGGAGGGGCAGAGGGAGAGGGAGAAGCAGACTCCCCGTTGAGCAGGGAGCCCGACACGGGCCTCGATCCCAGGACCCTGGGATCGTGACCTAAGCCAAAGGCAGACAATTAACCGACTGAGCCACACAGGTGCCCCAGAATTTTCCTTCTTTGTAAGGCTGAATTCTATTCCATTGCAGGTATATACTACATTTGTTTATCCATTCATCCATCGATAGACACGTGGGTCGCTTCTTCCTGTGGCTACGGAGAATGAGGCAGCCAGGCATGTGACTGTACAAATATCTCTTTGGACTCCGCTTTCAGTTCTTCTGAGTATATACCCAGAAGGGGCCACTACAATTTTGATGTTTCTGTTTGCGTATCATAACTGATGCTACCCTGTGTAGGACCTGGCACAGCCCACTTTAGCTTCATACCCACAGAGAGTCGAAGACGGATTGCACTAGCATTGCTCTTTTTTAAAAGAAGCCTGGGCTAAATATTCTTCCTGAGTTCCTCAAACAGACGCTTACCTTGGGGGCAGCTGACTCGGTCCCTAGAGAGGAGGTTTGGAGCGCCGCAAACATGTACCCTCCACCAAGTGTTCTTCCTTCTCCTCTCTACTTCATCCTTCATGCTCTCCTTCCAGCCAAATGATTATTAACATTTATGTTTTTATCTCTAGTGCCTGGCAATATGGTTGAAATATAACTACAATCTCGCCCCTACTATCAAGGATTTTCCTGGGCACCAGGATGTAAATCTTAAATGAGGGTTGTTCTGGGCCCGACGGACATAAATATCAAGTAGGACACACTCGGTGCTGGATAGCTCCCTTCGCCGGGCCAGATCCACTCTCCACATCCCCACCCTGCTCTCTGCCCAGAACGGGGATCCTATGACCCCCCTCCCTGGCCTTCTGGCCCCCCTGGTGTTGGGTCAGCTAACAGGGAGCCCGGAGGATGGGTCAGGAGCGAGGCTGGAGTCTTGATTCCCCCGGATTGTCCTTTCCTGGCGCTGCATGCTTGTCTCAGGCTGCTCCCGTCCCTCCAGTGAAGGAGGCCCTTTTCCATAGGACTCTCCCCTCTGGCTTTACTGGCTCTGGGTACCACAGCATCCTCTGCGCTTTCCACTCTACCAGGCTTTATCTTGGGGAATTGTCCCTTAGGAAGTGGAGGTTCCCAATTTGGCAGTTGTATCTATTTCCCGCTGAGACCCTGTCGGACCCGTGAAGAAGACAGAGAGGAAACAATAATGTAGATACCATGTTGTGATAGTAACTCTAGTCCAAGAAGCCATGGGAGTTACTACGGGTGGGTAAGAGAAAGCATTTAAACAAAACTACCCTGAAGAATCTACTGTACCCAGAGCAAGGTACCTGATCTGGGTATTTTAGAATTCAGGTGCTCACGACTACCATGTTCATAGCAGTGTGCAAATCTAGAGGAGATTCAGATAACAATAGAAATGACAGTATTATACACGTGCAACTGTTTCTCACGAAGGACGCCTTCCTGGATATAGGAGTGCTACTTTAATCAGCCTGTAAGCGGTCCATGTGTCCTTGTCCCCACGCAGATGCAAGCTCCGCAGAGCACCCTGGCAGGGCTCTGACCACCCATGCTCCAAGACCCGAGAAGCTTCTGCTCGTGACTGTGGCTACTTGCTCTCCCTCTCCTTATGGGCCAGTGTTCCTGGGCTGCAGGGGCCCTTTCCAGTGTTCTCAATAACGTCAAAGTCATCCCTGCCATGGCCCGTGGATCTCTTTCCTCTGCTTTCTCAACTCTTCCCGCGACGATACCTAGCGTCACTGTCAAAGTTGCATTTTAACATCCAGCCCGATTCCCTTTTGGTTCCTCTGTGAGGTCCAGTACTATACTCGCACACACTTGCTCAGCCACAATAGGCCAAAATTAGCTTCTGGAACAGAAAGCGCTCGGGACAGAGGGGTCAAGTTGGATGTTGATAGACTGGTGAGTATTTAGGTTAAGATGTGAATGGTTTGGGGGAACATTAGGTTGGGGGACTTAGGCATGCACAAGGGAGACACAGGGCTGCCCGAGAAGAGGCCGGGAGGAGAGCAGTGGCAGCCGAGGGGGGAGTGAGCAGGAAAGACGGGTGGAGTCGGAACAGTTGAGGGCCGTTGGCCAACAACAGGAGGTTGGATCTCACGTTTTGGGCTGGGGAAAGCCTTCCGTGGCTTGTAATCCAGGCAACCGTGACTCACAGTCTTCCCCAGGACATTCTGCCCTCAGACGGTGAGAATGTCCACACCGTGGGCTTAACTTTCCTGATAAAAAGAAATTCTCTTTGGGTTTGAATCCCCTCTTCTGAAGGGGGTTCAAATCCTCTGGGGGTGGTAACGACACATCAGGACTCGTGTGAACGAAGCAACGGTGGCTGGATAGGCTTGCTGAAGACAGTCTTCATCTAGCAGTTTGCCCTTTGCATGCCCCTGCCTTCAGAATCTCTGGAGCATGCACGCCACGGCCCAACCACAGGGCGGATGGTGTTATGGGGTCAGGGTTAGGGGACTAGAAAATGCAGAGTAGCCGTGACCTGTTGGAACAATTTTTTTTTTTTTAAATAAGCTTCCCTCCCCCCCCCCTTTTTTTCCCTTTATATCCTCTGATCTCACCATTCATTCATTCTGAACTTCGCTGCTTCTTTTGACCATTCTCAAGGTACGGAGCAGGGCGGGGGGTACGGTGTGGTAGGAAAGGATGCTGTCATTTTTATTCTGCAGGCGATGAGAGCCATCGGTGGGCTCCGAGTGGGAGAGACGTGATCTGGCTCAGGCTGCCTCGGACTCACTGTGGAAACGGTGGTCAAAGCGACGAGTAACCCGGCCTACTCGGGTTCTTTTTTAAGATGGAGACAATGGCATTTACTGGAGACTTGGAGGTGGGGGGAGGCAAAGGGAAGAGCGAAGAAGACTCCTAGTTTTTTGACTTGAGCAACTGGTACAGGAAAGTATAGAAGATTCCAGTCTGTTTATTTTTCTAAAGAAACTATGCATGTGTATTTCTTTTTTAAAGTATGTAAAGTGTTTTTCTACATGTGTGTCTTCTATATAACGTACGCTACATATGTACAGTTTTACTATATCGAAATATATAGTTCTATCAATACTGAGAGAGCGAGCGAGAGATGGAAACAGATAAAACTGGTAACAGTGATTTTCCCAGGGGGAGAGAGAGGGACTTTCCTTCTCTGACTTATTGCTTCTGTTTAATTACCATTTTTCAGTGATGACGTATTAATTTTACTCAGGAAACTATCCACAAACTGTGAACAGCGGTAATCTCCGGGTAGTGAGAAAGAACCTTTTTTCTTCTTTATATGATATAGTCTAGTTGTAGTAGTCACCCTACTGCTATAGAGCCATGTCACCACAAACTCAGTGGCTCAAAGCAGCACATATTCATCATGTCACGGTTTCTGTAGGTCAGGAGTCCAGGCCCAGCTTTGCCGCATCTGCTGCAAGGCTGTAATCAAGATGATCACTGGGGCTGTGGTCTCATCTGCGGCGAGAGTGGGAAAGAAGATACTTCCTTGCTCACATGGCTGTTAGGAGGTTTCCATTTCTTGTGGGTTGTCAGATGCAGGGCCTCATTTTCTTGGAATTTGTTGGCCAGAGGGCACCCTCAGCTCCTTGCCATGTGGGTCTTGCCAACAATGACCACTTACTTCCTCACAGCCTACAAGGAAGAGTTTCCTTGCAAGACAGGTGTTACAACCTTACATGACGTGATCATAGATGTGACATTCTATCGCCTTTGCTATCCTGTGTGGGCAGAAGCAAGTCACAGGTCCCACCCCTGCTCGAGGGGAGGGGCATCGCAAAGGTGTGACCATCAGGAGATGGTGGGGACAACCACGGTCTGTGTGCCACACGTTTCCTGATAATAATTTACAGTACACCTGTAGCTTCTGTCTTAATGCGCTATTTTTAAAATACTGTATTCATTTTCAACAATTGAAAAAACAGTAGAGAAGATGATTATTTATAAACAAGCTAAAAGGTATTGATTTCTTAGTAAAAAGAATTTCTTAAGTTAGGCTCTGCTCTGATTATGTTTCCTAAAGCTGAAATCTGTTTAATCAAGCTAATATAAAGAATAAGACCAATGTTTTTTGTTTGGGGAGTGTGTGTGTGTGTGTGTGTGTGTGTGTGTGTGTGTGTGTGTTTCCAAAAAGACCCCTGAACCTTTATTTCAAATAGGTCGGAGGTTATCGAGGATTAAAGGTCACGGAAAAACATACTAACTACCCATGGACCATGCCTGGAAGATGATGCCTCCTGTCCAGCTCATTGGAACTTCCTGGGGGTTGCTCTTCTCAAAATACTCGACGGGTGGGGCGCCTGGGTGGCTCAGTCATTAAGCGTCTGCCTTTGGCTCAGGTTGTGGTCCCAGGGTCCTGGGATCAAGCCCCACGTGGGGCTCCCTGCTCAGCGGGGAGCCTGCTTCTTCTCCCTCTGCCTGCCACTCCTTCTGCTTGTGTTCCCTCTCTCTCTTAAATAAATAAAATCTTAAAAAAAAAAAATCCGACAGTTTCTTCTGGAGGCTGCCCTTTACCTGGAGCTGTTGTGCTGTATTGGAAGAAAATCTCAGCAGAACGTGGAGAACTCAGGTTCCGGTTTAGAGCCCATTACTTTTGTAACATCAAACAGAAAATCTAATTTCTCTGGGTTTCCATTTTTGTATATTTGAAGGGGAATAAAAGTGATACTTGCATCCGTTGGTTCTTCAGTAGCAGATGGATGAGGTAAATCAATCCGTACCCATCTGGCTTTCTAGAAGTTCATGGTTTAGGGTCTAGCAGCAACTTCAGCATAGGCTTTCTTACCTCTCACAGCTGCTCCCCTGTAAGACCTAACTCAGTACCGGCAGGGCTCTTCCCACCCGCATCCTGTTGTCTCCGCTGCCTGGTTCAGACTCTCCTGTGCTGCAGTGAACACCGCCCAGAATGCCAATCCAGTTCACGAGGACCAACCCCTTCCTGGTCTCCCTTAACGATCACAGCGGACCCCCGGCCAGATGTCTGGACCGGGGATGGGCCCAAACCCAGCTAGGCCACTCGGTTTCTTAGCCTTAGGGATTTGGAAGCGGGACTCCAAGTGCCACTGTCGGAAAGAGCCTTGCCCTCAGTAACCAGCATTCCTGCCTGGCCCTCGTCTCCTTGGGTCCCTCAGAAGAGGGGACGTCAGCTGGACTGATGGACCGACCTTCCTCCCAGGTTCCTTCGGTCCGCTGTTCTACTCACGCTCTCATTTGTTCAGGAAGCATTCATTGTTGGATGGTTGGCGGGCACTTTACACTATTCATTTAATCTTCACAGCAACGTCACACCCGTGCGGCTTTCTAGAACTTCTGTGGCCACGACTCTGAAGGCGGGCATTATCACCTGCTGGCTACAGGTGTAGAAATGAAGCCTCCAAAAGGGAAGGTAACTTGCTCACAGGCTCAGGGGTAAAGGGGGAACGCAGGAGTCTAAGTTAGGTCTGGTGCCAGAGTCCCTGGTACTTTCCCTCTCATCCCACAGGAGTGGGCTCGGTCTGCGTTTGGCCTCCTGGGGGTGGTGAAGAGGGAGAACACCGTTGTTGGACCCAACTGAGGACAGTGCAGTACCCAGATGTAGACACAAGGTGGCAGAGAACCACAGGGCGCAGGGCTCCCCCAGCCTGTGCTGGGTATGGTTCCGGCTTCTAGATTCCTGCCTTCTGTACGTTGACAGAAGGATGTGTATACAACTGTTCAATACATACCCAAACTATAAATGTGTCATAATTTGCTACAATAAATGGAGAATTGGAGGAGGAAAAACAAATACAGAGAGAGAAAAAAAAAACAAAACAAAAATAGTGACAGGTATCAGCACTGTAATAGGCAAAGATTCACTTAAATTTTTTTTTTTTTTTAGTATGGTTGTTTAGATGACACAGTGCAATAATTCATTAAGTGATATTTAAATTCCTTTTTTTTTTAGAGCGAGCGCATGTGTGCGTGAGCGGGTGGGGGTGGGGTGGGAGCAGAGGGAGAAGGAGAGAGAGAAACTTAAGTAGGTTCCACGCGGTGGTCGCTCTCACGACCCTGAGATCCTGACCTGAGCCAAAGTCAAGAGTCTGATGCTTACCTGACTGAGCCACCCCCGGAGCCCCTTAATTCCCACATAATTTTTGAAAAAAATAATGGACCTCTTTAAATTCTCTTTCCCTTATTTTTACTAGAGGGAAGAGTATCTTTCCTCTAAGTATGGAACGGAAAGAGTATCTAATTTTGTTTTATGGGAAAGAAGTCTACGCAGGTGGTGTTTCATTTTAGTCTTACAGTGTTTTAGAACGTGAGTACTGAGACTTGAAATCAGGCGTCTCTACGACTGCAGGCAAAAGAAAGGCCAGGGATCCCTTTGCCCACCGAGTTAAGTGAGGTTAAGGCAAGGGCCAGACCCAGTTTAGTTGGTCCAGGGAGCCCTCTTCGGGGCCTCACCTTACTTGATATGAAGTACGGTACGTCCAGTGGCCTGCGAGAGGAAAGACTTTTGCTTTTTTCCAAAGTAGTGTAGAACATGCTTCCAAAGATGAAGACTCCCCCACGTTAGCCATAACGAGGTGTGAGGCATTCTCCTCTGTGTGCCATCGTTACTGGTCACGGAAACTTCACAAGTGACAAGAAACTCTCAGAAGAGCAGGTGCCAAGTGTCTGGTCTACGAGCAGTGAGGTACTGCAGCAGTCAGCCAGAGAACAGAAAGCAAGGACGCAGTGACAGCGAACTCCCTTCGTGCCCTGGAAGAGAACCAGTAAGGGAGGCCTGTTTCCCTCATTAAACTGGATTAATGTCTATATTGATCGCCTTCCCTCCAGATGAATAGCCATAATAGGAGTGCATTGTTCTGGTCTCTTCTGATTGTCTACTGATAGATCCACTGGTATGCATAAGGCCACCGCTTAGAATCCTGGCCGGGGCCATGCTTCTCTGCATTTGCTTGGCAAAGAGACCAGGGTTTGAGGCCCAGAAATGAGAGAACCCAAGGAGCAAGAAGGGGACAGACACAGAAGCCGCTAAGGAGGTGGAACACGGGGAGCTTGGTGACAACCCTGCTAATGGGACTCGATGAGGGGATGCCTGGAAGCGCTCCGCACAGCATCAGGCCCCAGGAGGGAACGGGCCGGCATGGGCCGCTAGCGTACAGGGGGATGGGTGAGCGAGCCTAGAACACGGCAGCGTGGCCCAGGGGAGGCTGGACTCCGTCTGTGCCACACTGAGAGGCACACAGGAGTGCGTGAGGACCCCCTTCCCCCGCACGCCCCACACGCAGGCTTCAGGCTCCTCTGAGAAATCTTCTTGCTGCCCCGTGGGCTTTTCTTTTCGTCACCCAAAGAGCAGCCTGCCGGGGTCCAGCCCCGTAGGGGACGATGCAGTTGGAACAGGGACATCTACGGTGTAACCGATTAGCCCCCAGCCCAGCTGTTGTCTGCGCTCATGGGGTGACTGGGAAGACACTGTCTCCGTGCGAGCACCTGGTGCCCTGGGGAGGAATGCCAGTGACCGGAACTTGAAATGAAAAGCAGCCCAACCTCAAGGAAAAACGCCCTCACCCCCAGCGAAAGAGCTGGCCCTCCTGGAGCACTTAGACACGTCTGCAAAATGCTTTGACGGGCATGACCTCGTGTGGTTCCTCGTCACTTGCTTTTCTGGGTGTAAGAGGCTTGGAGTACAACAGCTATGGAGTCTCTTTGGCTTTCCTTCCTGAAGTTTCTCTCTTCCTGGTCAAGTCACATGATCGGAAGGTAACTGGTGGGGTGCTTGCATGGCTCTTCTGGGGTCTTCGCGGCCCCGGCAGGGTGCTGTGTAGCCTGCACAGGTTTCTACCTTCCATGGGTTCTTTCTTGCCCTAGCTCTGGACAGCGTCCTGAGAACTCGAGGGGACCCCTCTGAGAAGACTTCTGGGTAAGAAGGGGGGTATTGCAGGCGTTATTTACGGAGCACCAGAGAATAGTTCTGAAACTGCAGGGCTCCATCTGCGACTGCATCACCCGGATTTCTGTGGCTTCTTACTGCTCATGTAGGAGCCGTGGGCCACCACCGGTGGGTGGGTGAGGTTGAAGAGAAAAAATTCATCATGGCTAGACACATAAGACAGCAGTGTGCATGTGTGCCCTCTCTTGCTGTCTTAGCAGCCTGCGCCCCAGAGGAAAGGGCAGAAGCCCGCAAACTGGTTGCCTTCCAAGGGCACCTTGAAGAAGTCTTATCGAAGCGACAGCCCCATGTTCTGTGGCGGGTAAATAAGCTCTCCTCTTGTTGACCGATCAGCCGAAGTCCTTAGACCTACTGGCTGGAACCACCCACGACCTGGAGAACTCGGCCAGCCACACGGCAAGGACACAGAGTCCCGCCGGGGCTCAGCCCTTTTAATAATACATTTTCTCGGCAGGGCCCGTAAATAAGCATCCTTGCTTGTTTTGCTGGAGACAGTGGGCCTGCCTCCCGTACGCTCCCTCCTTAGGGTGGGAGTGATATCCTCAGCACTTGCTTTTCCAAGTAGAACAGACTTGGAGAAAGCAGCTGTGCTTTGGCTTTTTTTCTAGAAAGCTGGCTTCCTGGTCGACAGGTCACATGACCTAAATAGAGCTGGGGCAGGGTGGTTGGCTGCTTGTGTGACTCTTCTGGGGTCTGCAGACTCCCGGCCCAGCCCTAACTATAGTGGCTGTGGTAGGCAGGAGCGTGAGACTCAGAGGCACATGGAAAAACGAGTCTTGTAGTAGTAACAAGGGTATTCCTGGAATAACACTTCCGTGTCTTTAACTGAGCAGAGTCGGGGATATTGTAGGGGACCAATTTTGGGCCTGAAGGATTGACGTTTGCCCCGTAGCTCCTAAATCATCTGGCTAGTGGGGGAGACTGTCCCCTGAGACCCACGCAGAGTTTGAGGCCATAGACATTTGCTGAAAAAAGGCAGGTGTAACTCAGCCTGCGATCTTTTCCCTGGAATAAATTTGTCTTCCCGAGTTAATCTCAGAAAAAGGGCAGCTTGGTTGATTTTGTCTCTGGAATTCGAGTCTCTAACACTAGAAATACAATCCCACTGGACGTATTGCTTTGGTGAAGAATTCTTTTCTCTCTACAAGAGGGGCAGTGTATTGGAGTAAGCACAGGGATTCTGGAACTGGGTTCTTGGCCCAGCTCTGTCACTTAATAGCTGTGTGATGTTGGGCAAGTTACCTGACCTCCCTGCTTCTGTCTTCTTCTCTGCCAAAAGGGGGAAGTAACGGTGGGCATCTACCTTACAGGTTTATGGTGAGGAGAAAATGAGTTAACACGCATAAAGCACGGAGAACAGTGCCTGGTACATAGTTAGGTGCTATATAAAGGATTGTTATCTTTCACTCTTTGAAACCAGAGCAGAATGTGAAATGAAGGGGTGTTGGGCTGCTAGCCTGGAGTAGTAGCGATCTTGGCCCAGGATGCAGGGGGCACGGACTCTCTAATCAGGCTTCCCATTAAGTAGTTGGGTAACTCTGAGCCACTCAGAGCTTCAGTTCCTTCATTTTGTGATTTTTTAAAAAAGACTGATTGATCGATCTAGAGAGTGTGAGCAGGAGGAGGCGCAGAGGGAGAGAGAGAATCCCAAGCAGACCCTGGGCTGAGTGCAAAGCCTGACGGAGGGGCTTGATCTCACGACCCTGAGCTGAAACCGAGAGTTGGATGCCTAACCGACTGAGCCATCTAGGTGCCCCAGTTCCTTCACTGTGGGGTGGTGATAACAACCCGAGCGACCATAAAACGATAATGGATAAACAAAACGTGGCGTATACACACAATGCACTATTACCCTGCCATAAAAAGGAATGAAGGCCTGACACTCGCTACAACACGGTTGAATCTTAAAGATGTTATGCCAAGTGACACCTGCCACCCTATCTCAGGGGCCTGCTGCAACCTAACGTGCTTTTCTTTACTTGGGTGTGGCTGCTTGTCAACGAGATGGTTATCCCCTCGATGGGGAGGGGCTGATCCTCTCCACTTTGTGCAGCCCTACCCCCACCCCTAGTCCTTGACTCAGAAGGAGTCACAACAGGTGCTCGAGATGATTCCTCCCTGCATCCCTTACGAGGCACTACAACTACCGCTGGGCCTGGCTGCATCGTGTCCTGCACCTGGGTTGTGCAAACTTCCTAGACTTCTGTTCTGCCCACCGTCACCAAGACATCTTACTTTGTAACACAGAACGTGCGTGCGTGTGCATGTGAATGCAGTTTCATTAACTATTACTAACCACTACTATACGTGGTACAATCTGAAATTCTGGATTTATTGGATTTTTTTTTTTTAAGATTTTATTTATTTGACAGAGAGACACAGCGAGAGAGGGAACACCAGCAGGGGGAGTGGGAGGGGGAGAAGCAGGCTTCCCGCCGAGCAGGGAGCCCGATGCGGGGCTCGATCCCAGGACCCTGGGACCTTGACCTGAGCCGAAGGCAGACGCTTAACAACTGAGCCACCCAGGCGCCCCGGGATATATTGGATTTTTAAAAAATACTTGTAGTAACACTGACTTTGTACCCATGACTTTTTGTTTGGAAAACACGGTCAGTAGGAGACTGGCTCATGCAAGGGTGTGTCTACCCCTGGCCGCTGGGGGGGGGGGGGGGGGGGGGACGGGGCTGACAGGTCAGGCTCTGCAGGGAACAGAGTGAGTGACCGGGTTGGTGGCTTGGAGGAAAGCCGCAGTCTCAGTGCTGGTGGGACCTCAGGATGCCCATGCAGGCTCTCATGTCCCTTAACGCCGGTGGAGCCCATTCTGACTCCAGTTGCTTTAGCCGAACGAGCTTTTCCTAGTTCACCCTTTCCTGGGGGGCGGAGGGGTGTCATTTAAATGCGTTGTGTGCTGGGGGTTGGATTTTTGGCTCGGTGGTCCAACCCCTTCCTCCTCGAGCAGGACAGAACTCCTCCCTGTTCACACGACTGCCCTTTAGATGTGTGACCGCCCACCCTGAGGTCGCTGTGAACAGCCTGTGCCCTCCGGACTCGGGGCCCGGCACCCTCCTGCCGACAAATGCTTCTGCTCGCCATCTGGGTTGTGGGGGAAAGTGGCGTCCCTTGGAAGGGAATGGGGGCGGCCAGGCCCGGCCCTGGTGATCCCGGGACCCGCGGCGTCTGAAGACAGCTGTAAGAAGGCATCCATCCCCCTCAGCGCGCGGCCGCGGGCTCTTCCAGCCTTCGTCCGCGAGGCTGGGGTCTGAGAGGGACACGGATCTCCCTGTCTTCCTGTGAGCCCCGCCCGCAATCCTACAAGGATGTTGCTCGTGCGTCACCAAAGTGACGAGGCCGTCGGCTGGACCTTCACGGTGGAACCTGGGAACACGTGCCTCTATTTTGAGGCGATTCGGTAGACAGCTTCTCACAGAGCAGCCAGACGGTTATGCTGGCCCTAGGCAGTGAGGAGTTCCTTTCTTTCTTCTTCTTTTTAAAAGATTTTTTTATTTATTTGAGAGAGAGAGTACACAAGCAGGGGGAGGGGCAGAGGGAGAGGGGGAGAGAATCCCAAGCAGACTCCCCGCTGCGCAAGGAGCCCAACATGGGGCTCCACCTCACGACCCCGAGATCATAACCTGAACCGAAACCAAGAGTCGTCGGATGCTTCACAGACTGGGCCCCCCAGGCGCCCCCCCAGGAGTTCCCTTCACTCCATCAGCAAGTGCGGAAGCCCTTGCCTCTGCCGGCCGCCCGCCCCCAACCTCAGCACGCACAGCCCCTCAGCCGGCACAGCCAACACCCCAGCTCCGTGGGGGGACGTTAGGCTGGGACCAGCTCCCAAAGGGCAGGTAACTGCCCCGACACCATGCCCGACTCACTTGGTAAGACTGCCTCGGAACAAGTCCATGGACAAGACTTCAGACAAGATGACGGAGCCCTGCCTGTTGGCCACCGGAGGTAGCCAGGGCCTGTGGTGAAAATCCTGCTTCTAGCTGGGACCCGAAGTGGCTCTAACATGACTCACGCCAGTCCCCTCTTGGACTCTGTCAGCAGGAAGCCAAAGGCTGTGGACATGCTTCCCGGTGCGGGCGCCTGGGTGAGGACAGCCTGGAGCAATGGAGGGTCTTCCTCAGTTGTGTCTCACCCTGACGGATGCCCCTCAAACACAGCATTTGAAACCAGCTCCCAAGACTCTTAGGACAAGTCCTCTCTTCCAGCTGCTTCCAGGTGGCCACCCCACTTCCTGCCCACTGCTGCACGTTGTCACAGTCCCTGGCAGGGGAGTCTAGTCAGGGACTCCCCCACGGTGATGCTCGTGGCAGTCATGATGGTACGGCTGAAAAATGCCATGAGGTGCCCACTGTGCAGGAGCTCCGCAAACATCAGTTAGCCTCAAGGAGGGACCAGATTTACTGTCTCCACCCTTTCCCACGGGTAGTTAAGGAGGGTAATAGAAGTAGGTCTATTGAGCAACACCCCAAATCCTGGCCAGAACCACTAAGGGGAAGGATCTCACCGTGAAGTATTTATTGCATTTTCTGGCTCCACATCCTTTACTCCGTCTGAAGCTAAACATCCTGACTTGTTCTTCTCACTGAAGAGGCCCGACCTGTCTCCTGATCTCCTTGAATCTGGGCTGGTCTTGGACTTGCCGGGGCCAAGAGCATGTCATGTGGAATGATGGGGTGCCAGCACTGAACCGAAACCTGAACAAGCCTTGTCCACTTGTTCTTCCTGCATCTTTGTCACGGCCTCGAGAACATTCTTGGGCTATGCAACTGGGAGGTACGAGGCACAGAGCTGAGACTGTGAGCTACCGGAGCGGAGCCAGCTTCCCTCGGCTGACGGCCCAGCGTGAGATGGGCCACGGTCAGCAGCAGAGCCAGAGGTCCGTGGGCCCCCCAGACCCGTGAGGAGTAAATGCTCATGGCTGGATACCGCGGGGGCTTTGCGGGCTGTGTGTTACAGAGCATCACTGTGGCCAAGGTAACTGACGTGCCCACTTATAAATCAGAGAATGATGCACCCTTGGAAGAATCACCAGCAGCAACTTTGGCCTTCAAAGAAAAATGGGCCCCCGCAGATTGATCTTTGCTTGTGCTACCTCGAGCTGAAGATCTTTCCCCGGCCTTCAGTTCTACAGATGTGTTCAATATCTTGGTAGAAACCACAGAATGAGCACAGCAAGAAGTGAAACGTCATTCTTGATCAGGCATTAGATTGACGAAGGGGGTCGAAGCAGAGCCCGGAAAAGAGATGCCTCCCTGTATTTCCACGGACTGCCGAGAGCAGGGGGCTTCTCTCCCCAGACAGGGTGGCTCTTTGCAGCAGTCTTCAACTGTTCTTCATGTTAACATCTGGATAAAACTCCCCTTCATGCAGAGCTCGGTGTGTGTACAGACCACCGAGAGGTCACCTTCGTAAGACTCACGGGTGAGGGGTGGCAGTGTTTGGCTTCCCTAATTTCAGTGTGAATCAGAAGCACAGATATGCATCTGGCAGGACGAACTCATGAATCCCAGTCTGTTGCTCTAGCGGTCGTAGGCTTGTCGGCCTCCTGAGCCCGAGTCCCCGAACTCCTAGCATACAGAGACACATAAAAGTACTCTGTTCCACCTTTTGAAATATTATGCAGACCAGAAAACACGGCAGGGCTTATGAGATCAACGCCAAGCTTCCGGCTCTACCCTGACAATGATTGAATGGGGCCTCGGGAGGAACTTCATGAATGTTCTCCGGTCATTCAAGGCCTGCCATCAATCAGTGTCGGCCAGTGTACTTCCTGAAAGGGAGTCTTGTCTCTCAGAGATTAATTTATAGGTGGGGGAGGGTATAAACAAGTTGCCTCCAATTCCCCTGTGAAATACTAATCTCCCCTCCCTCTTCTTGACTTGTCTCAGCTGAGTCTCTGACCCAAGAGCGATGGACATGCACGACACGTGCCTTTGGGTGGGGAGACCCCTCAAGTTGGTTCCTGGTCCTGTGGGCTCCCAGGGCTTGCCCTCACAGACGCCCCTGTCTCTCAGGTCTTGGCGTGAGCATCCAGAAAGACCGCCGGCTTGGCTCTGCAAAGGGAAACCATTGTGAGCCTCTGCCCGATGCAGGACAGCAACAGAGAGAGGAATTCAGGGACAGCAGCTGGGGGGCAGGAGGACATCCACACAGCCCACCCTCTGCTTAGAGCTTCACTGGGGTTTCAGGAGGAGACGGTGATTTTTAAACGAGCATTCACGAGGGGGTGAGCCAACAGAGAGAGACAGACTCAGTGGGATCCGTGCAAATAAAGCTTTCTTTCTTTCCAAGTGCAATGGGTGTGTCATTCTTCTTGTAAGACTGCTGTGATTCAAGCCCAGGCCTCTGGCTGGGTTCTAAAACCCAGTTCTGGAGGAACACAGGATTTATTAACACTTGATATATTATACAAGCTCTAGAAAGAAAGAGTTGCCATGAGGCAACTACACCTTCGCAAAATTTGATTTTTAAATTGGAGAGCAAAAGGTTCGCAGTGCACAAGCTAACTGTGAAGTCTCAGTCACTGGAAAGTACAAACAAACAAAGCCCACTGAGATTAAGGAATACAGACACTGAAGATGCCTACCCAGCAGGTGCTTGTGGTTGAAGTAAGAGAGGCTATCTCTAATACTCCTTCCCCATGGGCGGCGGTTCTCAGCGCGCGGTCTCCAGACTAGCACCCTCAGCCTCACTGAGGAGTTTGTAGCTTGTTTTAAGAATGCTGATTCTCAGGCCTCTTCCCGGACCCACGGAATCAGAAACTCGTCTGGGTTGTCACAAGCCCTCCTCGGGATTCTGATGTGTGCTCAGGTTTGAGACTGACACGTTTATGAGATAAAATCGGCCTCCCCAGGGACACAGGAAACGGCTGTCCTTCCCAGAGATCTAGTCCTTGCTGCCTCAGGGCATCTGCGTAACGGGCTACCTGCGCCCCTGTGCACCAAGGTCGCTGGCTCCTGGCACGTACCAGCCTCGGGAAGATATGGAAAAGCATGCATCACTTTCCCGTGTCCTTGACTGAGTCCACTAAGCCCATGCCCCTGCCGTCCACAGCTCACCTACTAAGCCATTGGCGTCTCGCCGCACCTACCGCCCGAAACCGATTTCTCCATCAATAAAGAAAACCTAAGTCATGCCGTGCTGACAAATCACCCGCAAACTCCCCTCCCATGACAGAATAATGGTAAATCTGTGCTCCTGACAGCCCTGGAATGTAGGCTGGTGACGATACTCTGCTCCACGCAGTCCCCAGGGAACCCCGGCGGCCCTATGTCCGTCTGGACACTTGCTTCTACGAACAAGATGGGAGAAGGGCACACAGCAGCAGACTGGCTTTTCAAGCTCCCACCTGCAACGGACACGTCACCTCTCGCCAATGTTCCACTGCCAATGCAATCGCACGGCCAAGCCTGACTTCAGAAGTAGGCAGGGAGTACCCAGGAAAAGAAATGGAACATCTGAGAACAGCCCAAATGATTACTGCCCAAGGTTATGGGTGGACCACAACACCCATCGTGTGCAAAGCTCTGTATCAACGTTAAAGAAATGGTGGGACCCAGGGTTTCCAGGTTTAGGTTCACTATCATTTTATTCCTGCTCACTTTTTTTTTTTTTAAATAAACTCTATGCCCAACGTGGGGCTCAAACTCGTGACCTTGGGATTAAGAGTCTCATGCTCTGCCGACTGAGCCAGCCATTCGCCCCCGTTCCTGTTCACCTTCACATCTACAAAACCTACACCCTCCCCACCTAAGATCTTTTTTGTTCAAACTTTTTCAAATAAAAAAAATTTTTTTTTTTTTTTTTTTGAGACTGTGCACATGCGTGAGTTGGGGGGGGGGCGGTAGAAGCAGAGGGAGAGGGAAAGAGAATCTTAAGCAGGCTCCATGCTCAGCACAAAGCCCAACCTGGGGCTCGATCTCAGCACCCTGAGATCACGACGCAAGCAGAAATCAAGAGTCAGATGCTTAACGAACTGAGCCACCCAGGGGGCCCTCGCATTTTTTTAAATTAAAAAAAAAAAAAAAACCCTGAAGTTAACATACACTCACAGAAGTGCACAAATTGTGAGTATACAGTCTGCTGAATTATCATAAAGGGAACATAAGAGGGTAGCTACTTCCAGGCTAAGAAGCAAACCATTCCTAGGGGCTCGCCAGCTCCTGGGAGGCTCCCTCCCAGTAACCTCCCCCCTCCCTAGTAGTAACACTCTCCTGACTTTCAATGCCACCCTCCAAGGATGTTTTTACCCCTATTCATTCAACTAGTATTGGTCAGCCCTTTGGAAGACTGGCTTTTTGGGGTGGTGGTAGCATATTTCTAGGGAGGATTGAGGGACCCAATCTAATTAGTGACTATTACCTTTATTATCTGTTTGAGCACATCAGTTTCATTGCAGAGCAGATGGATCTGAGCCAGAATCTCTCTGCCGCCCAACACGTGAGAAATCAGTGGCCACCTGGCTGGCCCTGGGTGTGGAGCCGCCTGACCAGTCTGGTGGCAAAGCAGCCTCTGCCCGCCTGTGCTCAGGGCCCTCCCTCTCTGCCACACAGCCTCACCCCTGCAGGTGGTTCCAGCGCTGGGCAAACTGGATCTTTCTGGGTTGGGGGCGGGGAACGGGTGTAAAACCTGTTTTGGCTCAAAAACAAGACGGGCATTTGGTCTTCAGATTATTTCTTATGCAACTTCCATGGCCTGAAAAGGAGGCATATAGTTCCCATCCCCGCGCCTCTTAAATCATCAAAGGATCTTCGTGGAGAGGCATGGGGCAGCTGGTTTTCTAAAACACCAGCTCTGCCCCGAAATGTCCTCAAAATCCGACCTATCTGTACCAGCATGCACCCAGAAAACACGACATTTTGCTTTCTAGCTTCTCGGCAAAATCTTTGCGGGAACTCAGGCCGGGTAGCTCAGGGACGAGTACGAATTCTACCTTTCACGCTCCAAGAGCTGACTGTGACTTCCCAGCTCCTGGCCCAGGAAATAGCCAGTGACTTCGGCGGGGACAGAGGGGGAGCGAGTGTGAGCGGTCCTGGAACAGAGTGGCCATGGGCTCAGCCACATCCTTTTGTGGTAATCATCCTCAGCAAAATGGACTGAAAAGATATTCTTATGACGGGCTGGCTTCTAAATCACAGCCATGCTGAGTAACAGCAGAGCAAACGTATGACTGGTAATTTCCTTATGGCGCAACGTAGAACAATCTCTGGCGGAGGCCCAGGGCCTAAAAAGGATTTTCTTTCAGTAGAAAAGAAAACAGCACACTGTCTTTATTCCAAAGGCAAGGCAATGGGTTGTGGCCTTCTTCCTGTGCAGAAACAGTCCTGCTTTTTCAGGAAAAGGGAAAGGGATAGATGGGCTTAGGAAAACACTGCAGAGCTGCCTGCTCAATCGCTGTCCCTCACATACCGCCCCCCCACCCCTGCACCATGGCAGCCGTGGCTCCTGGCCTTCTAGAACGGCCTGCTCCAGAGTTGCAGAAATGCCACCAAACATGGACAAACACCACGCAGAGGCCACGTTGGCTCCTCATACACCCAAGATAAAAGACTAGGCGTCGTGTTTCTTGTTTTGGTCCGGCTCTCTCCAGCCCTCCCGACTTGTTTGTAAAACAACTATGGTAGTGCCTCGTAATTCGGGAGTAAAACCGTTCTCAGCGTGGACCAGAGGCCACACTGAGAAACACCGGGGTGAGGCCCACCATTGGCATTTCCCCCCAGCTCCCACCAGCAGTTCCCGTACATGCAGCGAAGGCAGAAGTTCTCACAAAAGCATCATGAAAATCAGACTCTCTGCTTGCAGCCGGCTCCCGGCAGCAAAGAACCCATTAGGATGGGATCCCATCTGCGAGGGTTAGCCCGTTACCTGCAGTATCTCAGGGCCACAAAAGTTGGGGGTAAGTTCCCCTTAGCGTACGGGCAACTTACACGCAACACTTGGTTTATCAGGGGGACTCGTCTAGACAGCACGCTCCTGGCACCCCCCTCAACCCCCGCCACCCCCTGCATAGGGTTTAGTCCATTATTTAATGTCACAACGGCGGCAGGATGAGTCATGTTTCACTTTCTTAACGTTAAAGTCTCAAAGTTCCCACTGCTCTATTCCTTCTGTCTGGGGGAAGATGCTGGCCTTCGGCTTCTAGTTTTCCAGCGCGAGGCTGTCTGAAAAAAGAGACTGCCTGTCACTTAAAAGGTTTAGGCTTCTCTTCACGCCAGCCAGAAAACAAAATCAGGAGTCTCCAGCCCCATGCCGGCCTCATTGGGGGGCCTTGCCCGAGTGTCTGGCCACAAATCCCTTTATGGACTCACACCTCAATAAGCAGCAGCTGAAGCAATGCGGGAGAATCAGGCTGGTTTATATAATGTGCCAAGACCCCAAGATAAAACGCCTTCTAAGTGCCCAGCGTTAGCAGCATAAACAAGGCCTATGCCGGCAAACCCAGAAGCCAGGTACGGATTGAACGAGACCTCACTCCATGATAAAAATCGCTCGTTCGGTTTTGTAAAATTAAGCATAAGAAATCTGAAATGGAGCACAAAGGTGTAAGAATTCATTTTCTCATGCACTGACACCACGAATGCCTTCCTTTTCAAACAGAACAAAACTCCCAGGACCTCAAACCACCTGAGAGGTGTCCCTGCTCCAAAGGCACGCCATGCCGTCGAGGGGCAGAAAACTCACAGACCTACTTTGCTTCAAACACAAACGCTCTTCTGCCTTAATTTATTGTGCTATTTCAGGTCTGAAGGAGCCTGAAAAACTACGCGAACTGAAATTGAGGCCTGAGCCCAGAGCTAGCGGATCTGTCCTGGGACAGACAGAGGTGCTCATGCCCCTAGGTAGCTGTGACCTCACTTTAATGGTTCAAGAAAAGAGGACCGGCCCTTCTGCCCCAGATGTCCCACCACGGGCCTGGGCCTGGGCCTGGGCAGGGGCGGGGAGCATTTCTTACCGCCCCAAGTTGGCCTCAATTTCGAGCACCGCTTTTTACAGCTCCTCTTGAGTTCTTCTCTAAACGACACATTCCTCCCAGCCCGTGAAACAAGCCTTCTAGGAAAGACACTGTGATACACACCTGCTGGAAAAAATCTGTCCTCTGGTCCCTTTTTTGAGCTCAGCAGTGCATGAACAGATGAGAGGAAGGAAAGAGGAACAGAGAAAGGTGTGAGAAAAGCCTCTGTGATATTTCTCCCGTGCACCTGGCTCTCGCAAACAGCCCAGGTTAAAATTCACCACCAGTGACCGTGCCCAAACACCTCATTTGCATTTTGGCCGCCATGCTTCTTCATTTGAACGAGGTGGACTCAGTCCCCTTTACTTTGTAAAAGGGACTGCAAAGCAGCTGCCGTCACCCAGCAGGTACACCGAAAACGAGGGCCAGAGGCCAGTGCCCTGCACCTGAGAAGAGCTCACTCGTTGCCTCCGCTTGGAGATTACCTGTCTTGATGAGCTGCTTGCCTAATAAGGTCTTAAATTTTCGACGCTTGACGGGCAACCTGAGTACCGGGCAGAGCTGTGCGAACAGAGCCGTGTTCTCCTCTCGGCCAAGTGCAAGACCGACGGGCCGGTTCTCCCCGCCCATGCAGTCCATCAGCCCGGCTTCCGGGGCTGTAAGTCAACAGGGCCGGGCAGACAGCTGTCAGAGACAGAGCGGGGACACGCACAAGAGCTTAATGAAATTTTATTTTGAAAATATGGCAAGAGTCTAAGGCACTTCAAACATTTAAATACATGTAAGACCAAAGTAAATGTGACATGGTAGAAAGGAATCCATAAATATGTGGAGAACTACACTAGGTTTCCCTAGAGGCAAATATACTGCCAACTCCTCTAACAAGATCCAACCTTTGCCATCGGATGCGGACTCGGGTGATGATTAATAAAAACATGGCAACGTTACACGTAGTTCCTCCTGTCTCAATGACTATGGAATACAAAAGTCGAAAATACTGTGTCCATTTTATATAGATACCTTTTATATAAAAAGTCATATAATACATCCACCTCAATTAACCCAACTGAAAAGACTTCCTTTCGTAAGTTTTCTACTTTTCGAGAGTTCTGTTTTTGATTTTGAAACCAGAAACCTACCAGGCCCAGGCCCAAGGTGCTGATGACCAGTCATCACCACTGCCTTACTTGAGAAGAGTAAACACACACACACACACAAATCAACAAAACCGTCCTGGAATGGAATCTTCAGAGAGCTTTCCAGTGGCTCCACGTTAAGTCAATATAAATACTTGTGGAACATTTTTAAAAATGTCAAGCCAGTGGGAAGCTGATGCTTCCCGGCAGTGGCAAGGTGGGGAGAGACTAGGGCTGTACATAACGGAGCAGAGACTCGACAGCCACGGAGCCGGGGGTGAGCACGCCCAGCGCAGAGGGAAGACAGCCAGGAGGGAGGCGGCGTGTGCCCGGCGGCCGGCTCCCGCCGGCTCGGCTTCCACCACGCAGCTCCAGGCGCCAGGCCTCCCGTTCTGCGTGCTGGTGAGCTCAGGCACAATACGTATACATTCAGTATCTGTCACCCCAACAGGAACAAGTAGCAGCTTAATGGTGGCATGTAAATGGACGGCTATTTGCATCTAATCAATCAAATGAACTTCGGTGGGTGGGACCAGGAGATGTCTTCCTTCCAAGCCTAGGGGTGCCCTAGAGACCAGGAGAGGAGAAAAAAATGGGGGGTTAATAAGTGACCTCAGGCAGATGCATCCTCTGTGACCGAGACACTCCGTCCAGAACAGTTGACAACCACCTGTGCGCGGAGCGCGGACCCCTGGAACATGGGATACAGACCCGGTCTGCTGCGCCGTCCTGGGAAGCCAGCGTCCTGCTAAAGGGCGGACTCGCGGCCCACAGGTCGCTGCTCACTGTGTGCCTTCAGAAAAATGCCAGGGACGTAGCAGTATGTATTCATGGGTGCCCCAGGTGCCATTTGGGTAATTCTGCCCAGAACTAAACCCAGAACTAAACCCTTTATGTATGTGAGCGTCCGTCTCCTGAGGACGAGCAGAGGTCAGCTCTCCTGGCCGCCTGGGGGAGCAAAAGTCACGAACCCTTAAGGTCCAGACTAACACTCCCCATTTCGGAAGCCTCAGAAAACCTGCGTCTCCTGTCAACTCTCGGAAGAAGGGGGCCCACTGGTCTGGTGGACGTGAGCCTGTTCATAAACGGCAAATGCACAACACTGACCGGAGACTGGGCCTTGGCAAAGTTGACGTGGGCGTACAGAAGAACGGCGATGTCCTTGTGTCCTGCCTCCAGGGCTATCGAGAGCGCGGTGCTGCCGTCCTAAAGAGAACATGGAAAAGAACAAGCCAAGGTGGGTTTCTCAAACTTCCAGACAGCCGAAAGGGAGCAAAACAAATACTCTCCAAGAACTGTGACGGTTCCCCAAATCGGTTCAGTCCTTCGGGAGACTTTTCTGGACCTCTGCGCGCGAAGCCCTGAGGCTACCATGAGGCACCGCGCCCACCCGAGCGGAGTCGCGGTTGGAAGACAGTCACCTCATCCCCACTGTGCCTCCCGGTGGTTAGTGTGGAGGTGCGGGCCCCGTGCACCCTCAACATAGGCTGCCCGCCAAGGACTCACCCCACTACTCTTTCCACCAGCTGTGGGCCGCAGGAGAAGATGGGGTAGAAACCTAAGTGTCTGTGTTTATCTTTACAGCGAGCAAGCAGTACCACAGGGTATGTTTGGATACCCTGCCATTTGCCAACGATCCTTTAACGTTGCCCTTGGGGAGGGAGCCGATCCTCCAGCCCTAAGCACCCCTATCGCCCGCTGCGAACACCATCCACGCACAGTCATTGAATCCTGCTGCCTTGCAGAAACGCACCGTATGAAAATCCGAGGGGAAATACTAAATATGGGGAAGTCAAAGTTTCCAGTTACGTGTTTGGCTTCCATGAACTCGCAGGGCTTCGGATGCATGTCAAGGAGGGAGAAGGCCAAACTCAGCACCATTTACTTTCTGTCTGGTCTTGGAATGAGGATGCCCTGCTGGTCACTAGCAGCAGGAAACAATTCTCTCGTGGTTGGCGTCTTACGGTCCTTCCCTCCCACTCGGAATTCTCGCAGGGACTTGCCCCCCCCCCCCCACTCCTCCTTCCTTCCTCCCACCTTCCTGAGGTGACCAGCATTTCTGGAAGCCACTTGTGGCTCTGGGGCCTCTTATGACTACATCTACGGGCTATTCTTGGCTAAGAGAGAGCAGAAGTAAGAGCAAACAAACAAAAAATCAAGACACATGCCACACACACTGTTCTCGGGGAAGGGTAAGTTGGAAGCACTCCTTCTGCTCCCGCCGAAGTTAGGGGCATGGGGGACAGGGGCAGCTTCTTCAGCCCCGGGGGGACGTCTGCCACATGGAAGCCCGCTGTCGGGCCCCCGGTCCTGGATACGAGTAAACGCCTGCACTGGTTTGCTCTTCCTGCTGGCCTGGGCCCACTGGGATCTTTTGCTTAGTGCCCAAAAAGTATATTTTCCTTCTAAGTTTTTATTTTTAGTGTTTTGAGCTGAAGGAAGCTCTGGGCCAAACCCGTGCTCCACGGAGATAAACTTTCCAAAGCAGAACCAACCCAGCCTGTCCTCTGTGACCTCTGCCCTTCAAACCACAGCTCCAACCAAATATTAGTTCCTGTGCCTTCACCTACTGGTACTCCTCCCCTTTGGCCTGGAGACATGCAGAGGCAGCTGCTTTCCTTACAATGTTTCCCAGGCGAGGGGTTATCTGCAACAGGGACGGCTTGGGAACGGGGAGAGCAGACTGGGGGTTACGATGATGGAACGGCCAAGGCAGGAGCCGGGAGATGTGCTCGAAGGCGCCGCATGGTCTGGAGGGTCAGGCTGATGAGATACACGAGTGATTCCCTCTGAGGGGCCCCAGTGAGGGGCCGCTTGCCCTCATTTCGGGGGTGGGGACAGCTGGCTCTAGTCATCTAGTAGTTCTGGCCCAGAACAGCTAGCAACCCAGCTTTCCCCATGCTCCGGGGACCCGGTCCTCTCTTCTTCGTGGACCTGCAAGATGCCTGCGCTCAGTCTGCTCTGGGTCGTCAGTCTGTGTTTTCCCCTGCTGCACGCTGGCTCTCCGACGAGCTCATCACCCTCCTCCTGCAACGAGCGTGGCCGCTGCAGCCTCATCGGCCTGCCTTTGGCTCTAATTCCTGGGAGCGTGAGTTTGCACGTGGGCCATGCTGCCGTGCTGGGCCAGGAAGGGCGGCGGCCAGGACCACAGCACGAGGTCCCCAGTGAGTAGTGCGGAGAACGGGCCCTTTCCCCTCCGCCAAGGGGTCCTGCAGAGCCCCAAGCGGGCAGCCCCGTGGAGGCCGCGTCGCTCACTTACGTTGTCCTCCAGGTGGCCGTTGCAGCCCGGCTGGGCCAGCAGCAGCTTGACGATCTCGGCGTGCCCGTGCTCGCTGGCACACATGAGCGCCGTGGAGCCCTCGTCGTCCTGGATGTTGACGTCAGCCCCACAGGCTAGCAGGCCCTTCACCATGTCGATCCGCCCGTGGCTGACGGCCAGCATGAGGGCTGTCTGACCTGCCTGTGGGGAGGAGTGGCGGGGCCCATGAGCGGCACAGCACAGACCGGCTGGGGGGGGGCGGCCTGTGCGGGGCGGGGGCGGGAGGTGGGGTGGGGGGAACGGCGGGAGGACAGACGGGACAAAGCAGATGTGGAACGAATCTGGGGCTAGGTGGTGGCTGGCACGGAGAAACAGTTTCTTGTTCTGAGCGCCGCCGAGCTAAGTAAGACCATCAAGTAATGCGTCAGTGTTCCCCTGGAGCTGGGAGGACCTGTCTCCTTAGAGCGAGGAGCCGGGAAGGCCAAAGGTGCTTAGAAGTCCCACCAGCCCGGGGCCACTGTGTGCCCGGCATGATGACACCACACTGCGGAGACAGTCAGGAACGAGCCGGGCAGACGGCGGGCACTCCCAGGCCCTCTGAGGCGGGCTGACCTACAGGGCACGTGCACCCCATTCCGAACAGAGGTAGCGCGCAAGGCCAAGGAGGGGGACACCCGCCAGGTGACTCTGAAGCCGCTACTTCACCAGCAGGTCTGGTCAGCCAGGGCGGCCGGGCACATGCTCAGGGTGCGGGCCGGCCGCGGACCTGGGAGGCAAGTGTGCTCACCTGGCTGGCTTTGGCGTTCACATCCCCGCTGCCGAAGAGTTCTTCCACGACGCGCATGTCCTTCTCGGCTTCCACGGCGGCGAGGGCTGCCAGCATGATGGGGGTGTAGCCCGCCTTGTTCTGGTGATCCACGTTGCACACGTCTGCGGAGACACGAGTCTCGTCAGGGAGAAACCTTCCTACAGCGAACCCTTCTCCCCATGGACCAAAGGAACAGGGCTGGGAGGAAGCCTGTGAAACGGCCCCCGGGGCTCCGCGTCCCAGAGTGACTCGGAAGGAACTGCCAGAGACGTTTTCATACTCAACGAAAGGATAAAAGGTTTTCTTGTGTCGTGTGAGGCCAGAAGCAGCAAAAGTGAGAGTGAGCCTTCACGGCACCTCTTGTTCGCAACTGGTGGCTGGACTGCAACAGCCTGGAGCGCTGGGGGGTTGTTCTAAGTAATGGTGGCTTCAAAGAGTCCACATAATGTGGGATGTGGACATTCGTCTGTGTCTGGGGGATCATGAGTATGGAACGAAGAGGCAGGGAGAGCTACAAATATGACGGATCTGTAAAGGCTTCCGTAGAGAACACGACGGCATCACCCACTCAGAGATCACGACTCATTCAGAGACCCTAAGTTTGCTCCTCTGACTTGTTTGGGGCCTTGGAAGCCCGATTCCAATCCCGTGACACCTAGCTAAGCTGTTCTTGGAACTGCGGTCTGAGAGCAAATGCAGGGAGGAACTGCCAGGGACTAACAGACACAACAGACCAGGCGTTTTCTATTCCTGTAATTCTTAAGGAGGCACTGGGGGCTCAGCAATCCTTTTTAAAATTCCTTTAGCACTTTCTAATAAAATGAAAGGAATGCAGAGTGCAGGAGAGAAGCTTTCATGTGTGACCATATATAGTTAAAATGTTCAGGATGTTTCTATCGTAAGGAGTGAGAAGAGAAGATACCGTGCAAACTTGCCTTAAGCTCAAAAAACAACTGCACAGTAGGGACATGATGGCATTTACACAAAGGGCATGTTTTTTAACTTAGAAAAGGAGAAAGAAAAAGCTCTGTGATGGAGAAGCATGTGAACCAACGAGCTCTCTGAGGCTCCCCATCATCTGTGATGTGCGGTCGTTCACGGAGGCTGCGGTCACTACGTTCACCCACACGCTGGACGGAGCCCCAGCCTCAGCCTATAACGGTGGGCAGCAGAGGGTCAAGTATATCCAGTAGGGTGATTAACCAAAACCCTTTAATTTACCAAAACCCTTTAATTTACCAAAATATCTTGTCCACACAAATTTTCCAAGGGTAGGTTAAATTGTTACTTTCAAGAGTAATCGGAAATCTTGTTTTTGGCTCTTTTGGATATTATCCACTTCTCTGTTTAAACAACGACGTGGGGGGGGGGGCGCCTGGGTGGCTCAGTCAGTTGGGCGTCTGCCTTTGGCTCAGGTCATGATCCCAGGGTCCTGGGATCGAGTCCCACATCGGGCTCCCTGCTCCGTGGGAAGCCTGCTTCTCCCTCTCCCTGAAGCTGGTGCTCTCTCTCTCGCTATCTCTCTCTCTCTCTCTCAAATAAATAAATAAAATCTTTTTTAAAAAAATAAACAACAATGTGGGCTGACAGTATCACCAGCTCTGTTTCTAGTCTGGAAAGTCTAAAGGGAAGGAGGGTTGGAATTCCTTCCTCTAAGATGGAAGCACTTTTAGCCTAACATATTCCCATCTGCTGGGAATAAGCAAACTTAGAAGGGATAAATCTTGCTTGGTTACTTCTCTGCATTAATCTAATTTCCCCAAAACGGAGTAGAAGAAATTAGTGAGTTGGATCAAGAAGCAGTATGGGGAAACCGGACAATTTTATTGCATATGCTAAATCAAAGTTTCACATTGTGTGCTCGCTAATTTAAGACCAAGGTCCTATAAATTCTGTATCAGTCACATACTAGAAGTAAAAATATGTATTTCAAAAATAAATCAGAGTGACTCGGGGACTGTATGTACGACTGGGCTACATATTTGAACAAAAAGTTTAAAGTTCGCCATTTTCCAAGGGGACCCTTCCATGTAGCACACTCTCGCTTCGTGTATCAGACATGCAGTGGCTATATTCTGGGATGGGATGTTCCAATTATAAACGAGGGTTTTCACTGTTCTCATTACCGGGGTTCAGATACAAGAACAACACTTTCTTCACCCTACGCGGAGTCCCGAGTAACAGGGTCTATTTCAGTGGGAGTGGTTACGATTCTACTGTAATTTGTTATAGTGGCTTTGTGGTCCCCACCTCGGCTAGTGGTCCCCACCTCGGCTAGTGGTCCCCACCTCGGCTAGTGGTCCCCACCTCGGCTAGTGGCACACCTCTGCAAGGCCGCTGGATGGGGTCGTGGAGCAAGGGCAAGGAGAGCAGCCTGCAACCACCGAAGCTGACGCGGGTCCCGGAGCAGCACTCTGGCTTTTGAGAGCGCACTCGCCTTGCCAGCGTGATTCAGCTTGGGAGGGACCCCGAGGCACGTTCCTCACCAGGGAGACACCTCGCCTGAACGCAGCTGAAACGCAGCAAGAATAGCCTCACAACCTCCTTTCAAAACGGACCTGGAGGCCGTGTCTCCCAGCTCTGTTTACAGGTCAAGCCTCCCACCAATGACTCAAGAAGGGTATCGTTGCCGCAGCGCGTGGAAAAGCAATGGGGAAGGGTGTGGGGTGGTCCCAGCACTGAGGAGCGGGTCAGCCGGCTTCTCTGAGCGGAGTCATCGCCTGAGTGAGGTCAGGGAAGAGACCAGGGCAGCGCACGCACCAGCGTCCAAGAGCAGCTTCACGATCTCGAAGTTGGAGTGGGACACGCTGTAGTGGAGGGCCGTGTTGCCGTTGCCGTCTGCCATGTTGATGATGTGGCGGAGGACGTCCGGGGAAATGGCCTCGAACGCCGCTATGTAGTCGCCCACCATGGCCGGACTGGCTGACTTCTGACTGGACACACGGAACCACTCGTGCTGCAGGGTGTTCAGACAGAACCGCTGCCAAAACACCAGCAAGTGGCCGTTAGTTCTATTTATAGCCCAGCTGAAAGCCCGAGAAATGAGGCCTTTTATAGTCAGCGCACGCAGCGAGAATCGGCTCTCAAAGAACAATTGCATGAAACCCGGAGCCCTAAGAGGTGCCTCAAACTCCAAACTGGAGAACCGCTCCTGACTTTCAACCACAGACATTTCTAACTTCTGTAAAAGAGTCCGTGCGGCACTGTCCAGGGGCTCTACCTGCAAGGATCCAATTCTGTCTCTGCTACTTGTGAGCTGTACTCTCCTGGGGAAGATACTTACTCCATGCCTCAGTTTGCTCATCTGCAAAATGGGGGTAATAAACATACCTTTCCCCACAGGGCTTGTGATGAGGACAAATGAGGCAATACACGTAAAAACACGTAGGCCTGGCTTCATTGATTCTTGAACGATTAATATTAAGTAATTATGCTGGCCTTGCATGTGATTTTCAGAGTACTCAGGACAGAAGAAATTACTTCACCCACACTGAATTTATGCTGCTTTCTTCCTATCCAGACCACCCTTAACTCCTTCAACATCCCCACAGCACTGGGCTGAAAGACCATGAGGGTGTAGCCAACCCAATTCCCACTCCAATCCCAAAGACAGACGTTCAACCATGGAAAGGGATTAAAAAGCAGGTTCGAAACAAATCACATTTCTCATTCAGAATCATCTGCATCTGACCATGAGCCCCGTGCATGCCTTCCCTTAGGCTGTGGACACATGAACATGGGCCTTATTTCAGGAGCAACCAAGTCAAACCCGGACCATGTGAAGTTCAAAGCAGACTGCCCATGACCACTGCTGGTGACCGGAGGAACTAGAATCCTTCTTCCATGAGCCCTTTTTACACGAGTTTACCGTTCATCTGTGCTTTGCTTACTCCTGAAAGGTTTAGAAATAGACCAAAGAAAGACGGAAAGCCTATGTCAACAGCACCAGAACCCAAGAGGTCCCCTTCCTATAGAGAAGTGGGAGCTGGAATTGTACTGGCTTCTGCATCTTTATCGTCCAGCTACTGATGATTCGGTTTTAGCCCATTCAATAATATTCTGTGGCACTTGATGAAAAGGGTCCTGGGGTGGGAAAAAAATTCATCTAATGTTTTCTTCTGCTCATTCTTCTACATATTCAGGTTTCTACCTCTCTGGAGTCCGTCCTCAAATGGAGAGAGGGGAATTTGTGTCATTTGGGTGTTGAATTGTTACTGCCGTGTATGTGGTGTCCTGTCATGGGTACTGGTCCTGGCACTGTGATTGTTCGTGTGTGTCTACCACTTTTCATGGCACAGTTCCTTCAACGCGTTTTCATCAAATGAGTTCAGTTTAACCAAAAAGGAACTGACCACGGAGTATGCGCGTGACAATATGCTTGGCAATCTGGGGCCAGAGAAATGGATGGTCCTCCCTGAAGACCACATTGACCCGGTATTTTGAGAATGGTCAAAATTATTCTAGCTATAAGATCTAGGGTCCAGAAGCACCAGTTTTAAGTTCAGGTTCAACCTCGTGGGAAATATTAACACTGCAGTGACATTTCACGGTTTTGCTCTCTTGGGACTGAGGCGTAGACAGAAATTTAGTTTATACGGAAGGAGTTCTGGGTCCACCCCCACCCCAGGCCAGGGATTTTATTTCGTATTTGCTTCTGTAAACCTCACCACCGTGTGCCTTTCTCAGCTTGCTAATTTAACGTCAAGACACAGCTGGCTCTGAGAAATTTAAGTTTCTATAGCAATGGAAACAAATATGAGGCACAACCGTAATTTTAAAGAAGGATGCCGTATGATAAGGTAGTATGATCCAGAAAGGATAAATTTAAAACGTGGACCAGTATTCGAGAAGTATCATCTAGCCCCAGTACTAACGAGGAGCTAGTTGACTAGCTCTGGACAAGACTCCTCATCTTCAGGGCCTCAGTTAAAACAGAAAAGACCAGGACAGGGTGGCCTCACAGGTACGCACGCCCACGCCCCTCACACCTGCGACAACAGTCCCAGTTCTCCCTCAGATTGTGCGTGTTGTCCACGAGGAAAATGGTGCCTTTCCAGCATGAGGGGATCCCTGAAGTCCCTTCTAGTTCTAACATTTTGGTTTCATCCCTCTACAATCCTGTGAGACTTTCTCACTTGCTGCTGACTTGGGCTATGCAGCAGAAAACTCCACGTTGATGAGGTGCCGAGATTCAAATGCCAACTCTGTCTAACGTAACGGGAGAACCTACGTTTTCTCAGTGTGCTGAAGAGAACTGTCAACCAGAGGGCGGGTCTGACCTGGGAGAGAAGTCGCACCTCAAAACTCCACCAGCCCCATGAGGGAGAGCGACACACTTCGCCAAGGTGTCCGCTTCACCGTCGCCCCAGAAATGCTCATCTGCCCCGGGCCATGTCTTTCCTGCCCCTGAAGCAACCACCAGCTTCACCGCTGTGAGCTTCCAAGTCTCTCAAACTGGGCACAGATGACAAGTGCAGTGACTCCGAAGTTTAAAAATAGCGGCCGCCCGCATTCCACACGGGAACATAACACGCACTTTCATAATTGAAAGGAATGCTGACCTCGGCCCAGATAGGCTGCTTTTTAAAAAACCAGAGGCCAACTTTAAAAACAAAAAACAAACCAAAAAATAAAACACAACAACTCTGGTGGCTCTTCTCCCCGGATCACAAGGTTCTGGGAGCGGAAGCAGAGTATGTCAAAACCTGACGGCTGACTGCAATTAGCCCTCCCTCCCGTGTGCAAGTATGTGCCTCACAGAGGCTTCACTGCCAAGAAAAGTACAGGGTGGGGATGTCCGCTGCGGGGCCTGAGGTTAACGTGCAGTGTGAATAGGGCAACGTGAGGCTCACTCTGCTTACACGAGCTAGAGATAGTTCGGGGGCAAAGCGTGTGGGCAACAAGAGCTTGGGGGCAGTCTAGACAACTGGACTTTGATATCCACTCGGGTAATCTGTACAGACAGGGTACAATGTCTGGAGGGCAGACTCACCATATCCTTGCTGGTCAAAGCTTTGGGGTCATTTATATTATTTTTCAGTAAGTTGCAGGCAGACAACATCTTTTCACTTAATTCATACCTATGGACAAGATAAAAGAAAGAGAGCTCACGATTGGCCACCAAAGGAAAGTCATTTTTATTGCAAACTCTATGGCCCTTTAAAAGACAAGAGGCCCCAAGTGGACCTCAGCAGGTTCGTGGTGGGACAAGGTGCTTGCCTGGAGGTCAGAGCAGGCTTCCTTAGGCGTCCGAGGACATACAGAACCAATGTCTCCACCCAGAGCTCAGGCCTTTCCGTATGGGCAGCTTTCAGCTTCACCTGTTTGGCCTTTATGACATTATGGAATAACCTGTGGAACTTTTTTATTCCTTTTATTCTAAGTTCCCAAAAATGTTTCTACCCTTAAGGGGCTGAAGAGGTCAGAATTACCACAGATCCATTATGTTGACCAACAAACCACACATCTGCACTCAGAAAGTGTTTAACCCCCATGAAAATCTAAACTGAAAAATCAGATGACATACGGTAAATAAATGATGGCTCAATAAAGCTGTTTAAAAAAAAAACAAAAAAATGAAAAAACCCCAAACCTAGATGACAAGATCCTGAGCCATGTGAAAATACTTGGAAATATAAACTAGAAACACTTACCTTGTGTTAATGCAGTTAAGCTTTCATTTGCAAAATTAAACAGAAGTTTTCTGAAATGTTCTATTTATACTCCACATAGTGAAAAACCATCTTGAATTTTCCATCTGTTCTATTCTCTGTTTTATAAGCACTGATTTCACGTTTGCTAGCAGTCTTTAAAATCTGCTACATCGTTAGGTATGTGTTTCAGCCAACCACAGTGTTTACTGGGTATTTCAGCTGCTGCTTAGGAGACTCCCAAACCCATTCTTGTGGTGTTCCCTATCACTCAGTGAGCAACAAAATGCAGACATGTGACTGATTACATCATCTCTGAAGTGAATGTGATCTTCAGCTGGGGCTAAAAGACCGCTCCTTTCACACACAGCGATCCTATAAGAACAGTACTGACCTGTACCAAGATGAATGGCTAATGATAAAATCTGAAATCTTAAAAGACATGTGCTGGCCACACAAAATTCTAACATTGCCTTCAAGTATAAGGTGGGTTGTCGGAACACTGAAAACTTTAACGACACGTAATAGCTCTGTGGACGGTGGCTCCACACATAAAATTAGCTAGCAAACACATTTGAAGGAAGCAAAGGTGGCAGCCTGATCAGGCCCTTCTCTTTGCTACTCTGAGAGATCTAGGAGTCCTCTCCCTCCGCACCTGTGTTTATCAGCATCACGGCACGACGGTCGTACCTCTGAGGATGAAGTTTAGCTCTCCTTTGGGGATCGGAAAGACCCAACCAATAGTTACAATGGCGAAATCTCCTAATCGGCCAGTTCTCTTGCCAAAGGCACAATGAACGTGGGAAGGGTTAGGGAGGGGAGGGGAGTGTACCACACCTCTCTCTGATTTCCACCTTCTCAGGTTCACATTCTGGAACCTGCATCTCATCTTCCACCCTGGCGGACTTGAAACCTTCAATATTAACGGCATGGCGCCCTTCCGCCATTCCCCGAGGGTCTTCATCCTTCTCTTCCTCCTCCTCTTCCTCGGGAGGGTACTCAATGACATCACACTCGTCATCTGACTCGGAGGAAGAGCTTTCATCTGAGCTGGAATCATCACTTGAAGTTGTTTCATACCTAGGTGGCAATTGGGAGTTCAGGAGATGCAAGGTGTGCCCAGAAAGACCCCGTGACCGAAACTCTTAGGCAGGGAAAGCGGCTGACTGCCTCCAGACATCTGACTGTGGTTGAGACCCTGCATTTGGAAGCTCAAAGTAAGGTCTACTTAAAAATCTGGTGGTTTCAAGTGGGTTCTGGCTTAAAAGGCATAACTTGAGTTGCCAATCGGTATCATTATACTACTTGTAGGAAAGGAAAATATGTCTATATACAGCACCTCTGGCTTAGGATAAATCAAAGGAAATTTACCTCATGAAAGCCAGGTCTGCAGCGGTTCATTTCTTTCTGTTCCTTCTTTTTTCTTTTCCCTTACATTCTTCCTATTTTGCTCCATTAATTGTTCCCATGTCGTGGTGAACAGATTATTAGGTTAAGTAATCGATAGTTCCTCTGGCACACGCCCTCCAAAAACTCCTGGGCCGCACTACCCAACTAGACTTCAAAGATTCAGGAAATAGGCCCCATTAAGTTAAATCTTTATGTAATGCTTTGCCATAAATATTATCGCAACTAACCGCATTATTGCTTTCTTGTTGAGGCCGAGGCTATATATGGATTAATAGATTAGCTGTTCTGCTTCAACTGCAGGATGACAAACAGGCTTCACTATTTATCTGACCCAGTGAGAAGGAATAAAGAGCTAATAGACATTCTATTTAGAAAGCAAAGAACTGAAGGCACAGCTGGATTACTGGTCAAGTGAAAGGCCCTACAATTTTGTATGTAAGCATGGAAAGCTAAACAAAATAACCCATTTTGAAGGAGTGGATGACCATCACCAGCCCGTGGAGCGATGCTCTCGCCTCTTTCTGTTTGTTCCTGAGTCTGGTACAGGTAAGAACAAGTTGTCCAACTCCGCGGGACACTTGTCGCCTGCTACTTTTGTTGAAGACTACTGTTTTCAGATCAGAGGTGGGAAGATGTAAACTGCTCAGCGGCATCAGGTGTCTTTTCAAGAGTGACACATCCTTAAAGATAGCAAGGAGAGGAGAGGAGCCCATATGCACCCTTCTGAGGGGATCTTCCGTCACCAAGATGTGGCTGAAGCCCAGCCTGGGCACCTTGAAATGGGACTTGAGGAGACAGGAGGCGAAGGAGACAGACACACCATGTACAGACTGACTGGTAGCATCTTTCCTTACCCTCCGTTAATGCCAACAAACTGAAGATTCTTCTTTGCTCCATTTGAATCTTTGTTGCCATCTTTCTTCTTCATGATAGACTTCAGTGTGCTTTCATTGTTTGTACATACTGCGAAAAAGGGAGTCAAGGTGAGCAAAATTAACACAACTCGTACGCATGCAAGTTAAGGGACCAAGAAATCTTTCTTCATGTTCATTTTTTTTTCTCATTCATGTAAATTTAGATCTTGGCACTTGCATATGAGAAGCGTGCACAAAATCCACTGGAAAGATGTATGCATGTAAAGAAAATAATTTGAGGTTCTTTAAATGGGGAAAAAAACCCATTAGTACTTCCAAACATAACAAAAGCACTGACCACTAGCATTTGCATCAGGCTTCACTGTTTATAAAGTGATGTCATAACTTACTCGGGCCTCAAGAACCACTTAGGCACTAAAATAGGGATTATTATTGTTCTTTTCCTTCAGCTGAGATAATCTGGGAAGAAGTTATGCCTGCCAGACTGCGAAGGGAGTGTGATGCTACTCAAAATATTTCATAATTCACAAAATCAGATGGGTTTTCTTCAGGGGATGGCGCACTCCTCTCTTTAGCAATTTTTTTAAAGATGTTCTAGGCCTACCTTCCTAACACTTCTTAGGTCAATGGTTCTTCCAGGTCAACCTATGAGGCACTCTGACATAAGACTGGGGCACTGGCAGTGCTGGTCCTAGAATCCTGAGGCTGAGAAGGTCTGAGTGAGGAAGGTTACCATAGAGGCCGGCGGCTATCTGGTCGTCCGTCAGGTTCACGGGGGACAGCGTGCTTTCCTGAGAGGGGAAGGCGTCCTGGCCGCGGAGGGGGGTCCCTTCCACGGTCCCCACTGCTTGCTCAGGCGGGGAGGTCTGGGTGTGGAACGGAGCTCCTGCTTGAAGGCCTCCACACTTACAGGTGTATTCCAAACCACTGCCTGTCAGGAAGGAGACGGGGGTAGAAGCGTGTGATGTTAAGACCGAACGAAAGGGGCTAAACTTGCTTTGTTTTGTTTTTAGTTTTTTTTTTTTTTAAAGATTTTATTTATTTATTTGAGAGAGAGAGAATGAGAGATAGAGAGCACGAGAGGGAAGAGGGTCAGAGGGAGAAGCAGACTCCCCGCCGAGCAGGGAGCCTGATGTGGGACTCGATCCCGGGACTCCAGGATCATGACCTGGGCCGAAAGCAGTTGCTTAACCAACTGAGCCACCCAGGCTCCCTTGTTTTTAGTTTTGCGACTCATCATTTTCTCAAATGCTTTTCTCCCTGTGTTTTCCTTTTGCATATATGGCCGTACTATGGAAGCCACCCAGACTCAAACCCCAAGGCCTTCCTGACCCTCCACCTTCCCTTTATCACCACATCCGCGTCTGCCCAGACCTGTCCTTCCACCTCCTCCTCTTCCCTCTGCCCTGGCTGCGACCATCCGGGTCCGTTCGGGTCGGGCGGGCAGCACAGCCTCCTGACCGTCCTCTTGCTTTACCACAGCAAGAAACCTCATGAAAGCCAGGTCTGCAGCGGTTCATTTCTTTCTGTTCCTTCTTTTTTCTTTTCCCTTACATTCTTCCTATTTTGCTCCATTAATTGTTCTCATGTCGTGGTGAACAGATTATTAGGTTAAGTAATCGATAGTTCCTCTGGCACACGCCCTCCAAAAACTCCTGGGCCGCACTACCCAACTAGACTTCAAAGATTCAGGATTTTTTTAGTGCTATAATTTTTTAAGAGCTCTTTGAGGAATATATGCTAAAATCGTTATGGACGGAAGTGATAGACCCTCTAGGTTTTGCTTCCAAGCACCCCCATGTGAATGGGTGGAGGAGTCTAGCAGGGGCCTGAGCTCTGATGGCTCTTGAAGCCCAGGATGGGCACGCAGGGATTCATTATACCGGTGTCTGCTTTTGTATATGTCTCTGGTTGCAAAAAACAACAAAACAACATAGGGGTTATTTGCATTTAAAAGTCCTCACTGGTTCTTTTTTTCTTCTTTTTATGTTATGTTAGTCATCATACATTACATCATTCGGTTTTGCTGATGAGCAAAACTCCAGCCCCTCAAATCCCATCGGCACTCTGGCTAAAACGAATCTGAGCAAAGCTAAAAAACACTCCCCTCTGCTCAGGAAATGCAGTCCACGATGCTTAGCCACATACTCTAGACCACCCACAGCCCGACACATCTCACTATGTCTCCACCTTTATTTCCCGCCACGCCTGGGGTCCCTTCTGAGGGGAGGACAGCCTCCCAGTCACTGGGATGCTGAGAGTGGGCGTCTCTCATTTTCCTAAGAGCACGTCCTAGGGAACGCTCCTCTACCTGGAATGCTTCTTCCTCCCCACCTGCACAGGGTCAAGCCCTCGGTCGCCCTCGTCTGAGCCTTCCCTGACCTGACTGAACATGACTTTTCTTTCCCTAACTCCCACAGTCCAGCTCTCGGACCCTCTCACAGGGACCTGGGACTGCCTAGGACTCCCTTCTACTCTGTAAGAATTTTGAGTTCGAATCAACTCTCTCTCCTCACACCTACTAGACTGCTTTTCTGTCTTTCAGGTACTTAATATTTGGTCACTAACTCAAGCAGAAGAATCAGGTCAATTCATTGCATATAATTACTGTATCTAGGTGTATCACAGTATCTTTAATGTGGCTGACAATGGAAGATGTTTACAACATATGGTTAAACGAGGAAAGCAGATAATAAGACTCTACGTAGGTGATCCTATTAGAAAAATATATAAAAGTTATCTGGAAGCTACGGAGATTTTAACTTTTCTCTGTATTTGCCATTTTTTTTTAAAGTATTTATTTATTTGAAAGAGAGAGAGAATGAGAGATAGAGAGCACGAGAGGGAAGAAGGTCAGAGGGAGAAGCAGACTCCCTGCTGAGCAGGGAGCCCGATTCGGGACTCGATCCCGGGACTCCAGGATCATGACCTGAGCCGAAGGCAGTCGCTTAACCAACTGAGCCACCCAGGCGCCCTCTGTATTTGCCATTTTTTAGAGTGAATATTAACTGTGTTCAAAATCACTTTAAAAAAATAAGAAAATTCTTTGACTAGCAATCTGCTTCTAGGAATTTTATCCTAAGGATGTACAAAAAGATGCAGATGGATGCTCACTATTTCCATGAGTAAAACAGTGGAAAGAGGCAGATACCACAGTGTGTCAATAAGAAACTAGTGAAATAGGCTCTGGTGCATTTATACAAAGGAATTCTATGCAGCCATTAAAAATTCTCATGTAGCTAAAGATTTTTAGCAAAGGAAGATAAGCATAGTGTGTTAGTGAGTTTTAAAAACACATTATTAGGGGCGCCTGGGTGGCTCAGTCATTAAGCACCTGCCTTCGGCTCAGGTCATGATCCCAGGGTCCTGGGATTGAGCCCCGCATCAGGCTCCCTGCTCAGTGGGAAGGCTGTTTCTCCTTCTCCCACTCCCCCTGCTTGTGTTCCCTCTCTTGCTGTGTCTCTCTCTGTCAAATAATAAAAATCTTAGAAAAAAAATAAAAATGTATTATTAAATCGTTTGGAGAAAATAAATATATTTTGGCAAATAATTATATTTATATGTATGTATGTTAGAAAAAGTCTGGAAGGATATACAACAAACCTATTTAACACTGCTTTTCTAAGGTTAAAGAATTATAGGTTGCTATAATTTTTTTCTTCATGGTGTCGACTTCCTAAATTATGCACTATCAACACGAGTTACTAATCCAAATAAATTTAAATCTACCCACAGCAATGTCATATGATAATGATTTGATCACAACTTCCTCTTTTTTAAAGCTCTGAAATTGCTTGGATCCTCAGAAGAAAAGAAATTTAAATACTGATTGTATTTTGAGGCAGTTAGAAAAAAAACAAAAAAACAAAAAAACACCATGATAGATTCTGTAACTGTTCTCTTCAAACTCTACTGTTCATATGAACCGTCTGGGGATATGTGCCAAAATGCAGATTCCCAACCACCTGCTGTGGATCTGCAATGGGGCCCCAGTGGTGGGCGTCTCTGACATCCCCGCTGACCCGTCCACCAGACACTCTGATGCATGTGGCCCACTTTGGAAAGTACTGGTTTAAAAACAATGACCCTCTAATAAAAAGAGTGGAGGGAAGCAAAATGTTCACAGTGAGGCATTAGGGATCACCTAAATTTTAATTCTCATATATCCAAGCTAAGAATTCTGAATGCTTGGATTCAGATGCAAGCACTGAATGCAAGCATTCGAGGTTCGGTGACTTCATAGCTAGACCAGAACCTACATTTCCTAACCATGTGAGCAGTACTCTGTCCGTGAACTAGCAGCACAAGTCCCTCCTCTAGCTCTGCAGGCAAGGGGCCTCCCAAGTGACTCCACAAATCCACCTCCCTCCCCCAGCAAACACATGCAACACCGGATGCGGCCCTCCAGATGATATGCAGTGCCCTTGTGACCGGATGTGCTTCCCCAACAGCAGAAACGAAGCCTCTGACTTACTGTAAGCAAAGTAAACAAAGCAGGGCATTGGCCTCCGTTCCTCCTTCTCCACCCCCCTCATCGGCACGGCAGAGCTAGAGGGGTGACCTCCTCAAAGGCTCAGCCGCTCCGATCCCTAAGCGCCAGGACACTCTTCCTGGAGAAGCACTCTCACTAAGCATGTTCCTATTCAAGAACCAGTGAGGACTCACCAGTCAGAATGGCTAAAATTAACAAGTCAGGAAACGACAGATGTTGGCGGGGATGTGGAGAAAGGGGGAACCCTCCTACACTGTTGGTGGGAATGCAAGCTGGTGCAGCCACTCTGCAAAACAGTATGGAGGTTCCTCAAACAGTTGAAAATAGAGCTACCATACGATCCAGCAATTGCACTACTGGGTATTTACCCCAAAGGTACAGATGTAGGGATCCGAAGGGGCACATGCCCCCTAATGTTTATAGCAGCAATGTCCACAATAGCCAAACTGTGGAAAGAGCCAAGATGTCCATCGACAGATGAATGGATAAAGAAGATGTGGTGTATATATATACAATGGAATATTATGCAGCCATCAAAAGGAAGGAGATCTTGCCATTTGCAACGACGTGGATGGAACTGGAGGATGTTATGCTGAGTGAAGTAAGTCAATCAGAGAAAGACATGTATCATATGACCTCACTGATACAAGGAATTCTTAATCTCAGGAAACAAACTGAGGGTTGCGCTGGAGTGGTGGGGGGTGGAAGGGATTGGGGTGGCTGGGTGACAGACATTGGGGAGGGGATGTGCTATGGTGAGCGCTGTGAATTGTGTAAGACTGTTGAATCACAGGCCTGTACCTCTGAAACAAATAATACATTGTATGTTAAAAAAAAAAGAAGAAGATAGTAGAAAGGGAAAAATAAAAGGGGGGAAATCGGAGGGGGAGATGAACCATGAGAAACAAACTGAGGGTTTTGGGGGGGGATGGATTAGCCTGGTGATGGGTATTAAGGAGGGCACGTATGTCCAAACAATAATCATGGAACACTACATCAAAACCGAATGATGTAATGTATGATGACTAACATAACATAAAAAGAAGAAAAAAAGAACCAGTGAGGACTTTTAAAATGCAAATAACCCCTATGTTGTTTTGTTGTTTTTTGCAACCAGAGACATATACAAAAGCAGACACCGGTATAATGAATCCCTGCGTGCCCATCCTGGGCTTCAAGAGCCATCAGAGCTCAGGCCCCTGCTAGACTCCTCCACCCATTCACATGGGGGTGCTTGGAAGCAAAACCTAGAGGGTCTATCACTTCCGTCCATAACGATTTTAGCATATATTCCTCAAAGAGCTCTTAAAAAATTATAGCACTAAAAAAATCCTAAAATTTTTTTAAAAGATTATTGTATATTTGGTCAGTATTCACATTTCTCCGATGCTCTCAGAAAAACTTTTGTAAGATATCTGAACTGGAATCCTTGTCACAGATTTCCACTGGTTGCTCTGGGTTTTAAGTTTTTGGATCCATAGATTTCTTTTTTTTCTTTTTTTAATTTTTCTTTTAAAGATTTTATTTATTTGACAGAGAGACAGCGAGAGAGGGAACACAAGCAGAGGGAGTGGGAGAGGGAGAAGCGGGCTCCCCGCCGAGCAGGGAGCCTGATGCGGGGCTCGATCCCAGGACTCTGGGATCACGACCTGAGCCGAAGGCAGATGCTTACCCAACTGAGCCACCCAGGTGCCCCAAATTTTTCTTTTTTTTAAAAGATTTTATTTATTTGAGAGACAGCGAACGAGCTTGAGAGCGCACAAGCGAGGGGAGGGGCAGGCAGAGGGAAGAGCAGGCTCCCCACCGAGCAGGGAGCCCGATGCGGGGCGCGATACCAAGACCCTGGGATCATGACCTGAGCCGAAGGCAGATGACTTAAATGACTAAGCCACCCAGGCGCCCCTCTTTTTTTCTTTTTGAACACAGCTTTCAAAACATTTATAAGTTGAGGTGTAATTTATATACAAGAAAATGCACAATTGTGGAGTTCAGTGAGTTCTGGTAAATGCAAACGGCTGTGTGACCGCCTTCCTTATTAAGATACAGAACATTTCTAACAACTCAGTATATCCACACTGCCCCTGCCCTCCTTTGCAGACAATCTGCCCACCGTTACCCCCCACCCCCTCCCCCACCCAAGGCCACCGTTCCTCCGCAGAGCACTGTTGCGTCAACTAGGGCTTCTCAGAACTTCTCCCATGCGGGGCCAACCCCTCCAGCAGGCACAGGAGGGTCCTTCCTGATGAATGGACCGCCCGTGGGAGTTCTACTGCTCAACCCTTCCCACCCTCCATGTGTTCACAGGGCTCATGCGACGTCATCATTCCCACCTGTGTCCTTCTTCACTAGACCATTCTACGGCCTGGAATTTCAGCAAACTTCAGTATGTGCACTCGAACCATACTCTTCTCGAAGCTGGCCCCGATTCTACTTCCTCTATAGCCCTTCTCCTCTGGTGCTAGTCCACAGAGGTCTCTTTCCTCCCTCTCCATGTCCTGCAGCACTTCAGTGTCCAGACCAAAGTACGCCCGCCCTCTGCTCTCTCGGCATCACGGGCATCTCCGCCATAAGAACGCGAGCGCCTGGAGTCCCTCCGCGCTATGCTCTTGGTTGGGTCCTCTCCAGGGCCGAGAGCCGTGCTGGGGAACGGACAGCCCTCCCTAAGTGCCTATGTAATTCAACCGAAAGTCGCCAGGGTTCTGTGAAGACTAACTAGCGAGGCAAAGAACGACATTAAATGTTGAACTAGTCCTCATTCGCTGGAACCAGAGGGAATGTTTCACCTCTATTGCCAGAAAATGTTTTTTGGATGGTGCTGAAACTTTGGCTGCTCTCAAATGGCCCGAAAACAATGGTCTGAACTTGATAAGGACCCATCGTCCTTAAAGAGCACACCGAGAATGAGATGTGCACCAGCCCAGGACTGCGGTGTTCAAGTGAAACACAGGAAAAGGTGCAGCCCAGAAAAGCAAAATAAAAAGGACAACAAAATCCAACGGTCTTGACCCTGGCTGCACTTTAGAACCAACAAACCTGGGGGTGGGGCTTTTAAAAATACAGATACAATGAAACTCTCTGTAGGGGGGCCCCGAGTGTTAGTACTTTTATTTTTATTTATTTTCTTTAAGTATTTTATTTATTTATTTGACAGAGACACAGCGAGAGAGGGAACATAAGCAGGGGGAGTGGGAGAGGGAGAAGCAGGCTCCCCGCAGAGCAGGGAGCCCGATGTGGGGCTCGATCCCAGGACCCTGGGATCATGACCTGAGCCCACGGCAGATGCTTAACGACTGAGCCACGCAGGTGCCCTGTGTTAGTACTTTTAAAAAGCTCCTCAAGCTTTTCTAATGCGCAGCCAGGAGTGAGAACCAGTGATTTAACAGATATAAAACTTGACTGCTGAGGGGCACCCGGATGGCTCAGTCAGTAGGGCATGCAACCCTTGATCTCAGGGCTGTGAGTTCGAGCCCCATGTTGGGCCCAGAGCTTCCTTAACAGAAACAAACCTGACTGCTGAAAACAAGAGTTTAGACTTCCCTCTGGTTTCAATCCATCAACTTGCACCATGTGAATTTTTAGGAATTACTGGAGTTTCGTTAACAGGCCTGGACCACTAAGGGTATAAGTCCACGAGTACCAGTAAATGCTACCCCAACGACATGGGTAAAACCACAGGAGTAACCACAAAACACCTGCAGAATTCTGGCACTCTGGGCCTGGATGCTCAAAGCTCCCACCAAGTGGCAATGGTTCCCACAGGCACTGCTGGGGAGCTCGAGAGCTGGGGAGGGGGGGCAGCTGTGCTTTGGTCTTTAAGTTATAATGACCATAAATGCCAATAAAGCATGAACCTCATTTTACAAGTTGACCAGATTAGTGATAACTAAAAGAGCGTGAGTCACAGAAATCTCAGTGCTCTGGAAAATAAAAGTACCTCAAAGCATTAATTCTAAAGAACACATAGCATTTAATACATGGATAAACTACCTAAGGCAAACTATCATGAAAAATAAGTCACTTTATTTTTTTTTTTTTTTTAAGATTTTTATTTATTTATTTGACAGAGAGAGAGATAGCGAGAGCAGGAACACAAGCAGGGGGTGTGGGAGAGGGAGAAGCAGGCTTCCTGCCGAGCAGGGAGCCCGATGTGGGACTCGATCCCAGGACCCTGGGATCATGACCTGAGCCGAAGGCAGACGCTTAACGACTGAGCCACCCAGGCGCCCAAGTCACTTTATTAAAGTGAAAACTCTGCGTACGTTCCCGACTTTAAACCGTTTAGAATGCAACATTTAGAAATGTTAAAAAGCAAACTATTTTATTTAAAAAGCCTTCAATGAAAAACAGAGCTGGAGGAGGTTTTTTGTTTTCTGTTTTTTTGTTTTTTTGTTTTTTTCACAAGAATACCCTCTCCAATATCCTCTGTGACATTTCTCCACCTAGAATTTGTATTAGTTCTTGGTATATTGCACTGTGTATCTATATTTGTTAGAAAAATGATTTTAAAAAATAAAATGGATTTTAGAAATCACTCTGTTCACATATCCCAACTCTTCTGCTATGCCAACCAATACTTTGATTTATAATGCCAAGTGTTTCTGAAAACACAGCTATGAACACTGTGGCCAGCTATTAAACACGTATTTTGTCAAAATTTCAGCTAAACATTCTGATCTGATTTTTAAAGAACATGTAGCTTGTTTGTCAAGAAGTAGGCCTGAAATATCTGAATCATTATGGAGGCAATGCAATCATCGGTATTTTCCCCAAATAAAACTACGAATTCAAAGGGATCTGAACACACGTAGTTTTTCCATTAAGAAAAGGGCTTGGGCATAAATTCATCCTTTTCAGAATACATACTGGTTTGGGGAACAGACAGTAGAGATTATTCGTGAAAGATCACCTGCTTTTTTGGTACATACTACTTCTGGGAGAAGGTATGCATCTTTGATGGAGGAGAAAGGGCAATCCCATCCTGATTCAAGGCTCAACATTCAGAACTCTGCCTGAAGGCCAATGCCTGTGACCACCAACACAGTCAACTTGAACTGGAGAGCTTCAAGGGTCAGAGCTGCAGTTTAATAATTTCTAGGGCCATTTTAATATTTTCCTGGGAACATTCCAGATAGCTGTCACGCATGTATCTAAAAATGGGTACTTAGAAATTAAAATGCTAGAGTGGATGAAGAATCAGATTCTCCTTCACCACAACCCCACCCACATTTAATTACAAACCATCCCAAGACCTGACCCAGAAAAGCCACACTGACAGGCTGCATTAACTAAAGTTAGATTAAGCATGGGTGCCTTTCCAGAAACAGCTAAAGACCTCATCTCCTCCCTTGATCTCAGAGGGCCTGATTGCAGCTGAACTCTTGGAGTACTTTCTATTTGCTCATTTGGTGGCTAACACATATTGCCATAGGTTATCATTCATATTTCTGGTATACATGTCTTGGCTTGGATTAGTCCAATTGGAATACAAGTTCTTCAAGGCACAGACCACGTTACATCTTTGTTGCAGTACCACACTTTGCACAGAGTTCACAGTCAATGCATAGCTATCAACTGACCTGAACAGAGAAGGGGACAGAGCAGACTGTAAATATCTTTACTGAGGGGCACCTGGGTGGCTCAGTCGGTTAAGTGTCTGACTCTTGGTTTTAGCTCAGGTCACCATCTCAGAGTCCTGAGACAGAGCTCTGATCGGGCTCGGCGCTTAGCATGGAGTCTGCTTGTCCCTCTCCCTCTGCTCCTCCCCTTGCTCCTGCTCTCTCTCTCATAAATAAATCTTTAAGAAAAATATCTTTACTGAGATATGAACGACTAGCTGCTTGGAGGAAGAATAAACAGCTGTGGCCACTGTCCAGTATCAACAAATTCACTTCATCCTTAATGACTGAACATCCAAGAACTCACTTCAGTTCTCAAAAACTACCAATCTGTATGGTTTAGCCAGAAAGGAACTGCACACTTTAGGATTCAGAATATATGTCAAAGTAAACTTGCATCTTTTTCCGGAGTTGCATGGCCATGTCAATACCCATTTAAAACAAGCGTCAGTTTAAAAGAGAAAGATTGGCAAACATGTGTCCAGGGACAGGTTCACAAAAGTGGTGGACAGATTTTAAACTCATGAAAGATGTTCCTTTGGGTCCTTTTCCCCAAGGTTTATAACGGATGTCCCAGATCTGCAATTTCAATTTTTCTGAGTGGCCACTATCTCTTTCAAGAATCCTTTTTTTTTTTTTTTTTTGATTTATTTATTTGACCGAGAGAGAGAAAGAGAGAGAGAGCACACAAGCAGGAGGAGGGGCAGGCAAAGGGAGAAGCAGACTCCCTGCCGATCCGGGAGCTCGACGTGGGGCTCAACCCCAGGATCCTGGGATCATGACCTGAGCAGATGGCAGCTGCTTAACCGACTGAGCCACCCAGGCTCCCCTCTTTTGAGAATCTGATGAAAAGTCTTCAATTTCTTGACAAAACTTCCTAACATAAAACTGTTCATAAAGCAATGGCCCCCAGATTAAGAGGCCTTGCTCTAAGGCGGTTTATTCCAACAATATTTCCCTGAAACAGGGCCTGGGTGTGCCTACTGGTACCAGTGGTGGTGGTGGGTGGCAGCAGAGAACCCATGAATTTTAGAAAATTACTTTCTCAACTGAATCTGATGGGCAGCCTGGTGAAGAGTAACTTGTAGAGAGTAATTCTGCTGAAAGGGGTCCAAGCAAGAAACATGGAATCCAGCCTTCTCATGACAGAAGAGGACATGGCAGGCCCGATTCTTCCTCTCTCAACCAATACTGCAAGTTCCTGAAGCACTTCCGGGTCAGCTCTTCTGACTTCCGTGTCAGCAGGCTCTCCCCTCCATCATGCCATTATACACTGCAGGGCTTCAGAAGCATTTTGTCCAGATTATACGATGCTCTTGGAGCATTTATTTTAAAAAATTGTGACTAAAAAACTTCTAAGTCCTTGGACAAGTAAATGGTATATTGTTTGAGCTAAGAGAAAACTCACTAGAAATGGTATTTCTGTAATGACTTTATTTCCCTGATTTTGCTTTGGCTCAGATCTCTGTCTACAAAATTGCTTTCACAGCTATGGGAATGACTCTAAGTTCATACTTTTTTTTTATTAAACCCAAGATAACTAAGGGTGCAAATATGGAAGCTGATTTAAAAAGCAGTTCTTCTATTAAAAAAAAAAAGTTCTTCTGAGTATGAGAGATTAATTTCCTATATATTGTGGCAGGCAGTTAACGTTTTGTTTATATTTGCTCAGAGACAGGTATATAGTTTTGGAGTATTTGTAAGTGCAAGTCATTCATTTACGATTTTCTCTCTCCAGAGGGAAAAGGTAAAAAAAGAAAGAAGAAAGAAAGAAAAAAGAAAGAAAGAAAGAAAGAAAGAAAGAAAGAAAGAAAGAAAGAAAGAAAGAAAGAAAGAAAAGAAAGAAAGAAAAGAAAGAAAAGAAAGAAAGAAAGAAAGAAAGAAAGAAAGAAAGAAAGAAAGAAAGGAAAGAAAGAAAGAAAGAAAGATATTAACTCACTCCTCAAACCAAAATAATCCGACTGATTTACAGGAAGAATAAACATTTTTTCCTAAGGTTTGTGTGAGAACAGAAACTGATTTCCTCTTAACTTTGTAATTCCATAAAAGAAAATATTAAGTACAGGAAACTTAGACCACGAAGAATCAAAAAGTGTTTTATGGATATATGCACCCTGATGTTTACTGCAGCATAACCAACAACAGCGAAATTATGGAAGCAGCCCACGTGTAATTCAACTGATGAATGGATAAAGAAGACGTGGTACATATATACTTTGGAATATTATCCAGCCATAAAAAAGAATCTTGCCATTTCCAACAACATGGACGGATCTAGAGGGTATAATGCTAAGGGAAATCAGTCAGTCACAGAAACACAAAAACTGTATGATTTTACTCACATGTGGAATTTAAGAGACAAACGAACAAAGAAAACAAGGGACAGACAAAAACTAGACTCTTAAATATAGAAAACTGATGGTTACCAGAGGGGAGTGTGGGGGGGTGAAATATGTGAAGATAATTAAAAATACAATGAGCCCTGAGTAATGTATAGAACTGTTGAATCACTATAGTGTACACCTGAAACTAATATAACACTGTATGTTAACTATACTGGAATTAAAATTCTAAAAAAGGAACACTGAGGAAAAAAAAGTATAGAATATCTTTGGTAATCAACAAATTTCAGCTGCAACAAAATTATGACAAGGTCTCTCTAATCCCAGAGGAACATTTGTGACCTCTTATGTGACAAATACACAGATAGAATATGTAGGATTCAACTTTTGTTAAAAAGAATTTACATCTCTAAAATATAGAGCCACACACACACCCCACTTGTACACACCAAACACATAAGGGGTTACCCCAGGGGAGCACGAGGGAGGCTTTCACTCTTTATTTTAAGCTCTTCTGAACCATTAATTTGTTACAAGCACATATTCCAGTTATTATTTTAAGAAATTGAATAGGGGTGTTAGGCATTATGGTGCTACAAAAAAGAATGCTCTTTTGCCTGTGAAAAAGGGATGCCCTCGGGGTGCCCGGGTGGCTCAGTCGGTTAAGCTTCCAACCTTTTTTTTTTTAAAGTACACTCCATGCCTAGACCTGAGCTGAGATCAAGAGTCAGAGGCTTAACTGACTGAGCCACCCAGGCGCCCTAAGCGTGGAGACTATTAAAAAAAATTTTTTTTTAAATAAGACATGCTCTTATATCTCCAACCTAGAAAAATTGAGAAGTCTCTGGATTGGGCACAAATACACATAATTCAATTTAGGCTTTGTTTGTAGCTTTTATACAGACTCTGAATGACTCAGAACTGAACATTTTTTCTACTTATTTTGTGTTTTCCATTTTTTACTGATATCTTTCCTTATCTTGATAAAACTGTTAGTTGGGGAGGCTTAGTAATTGAGGGGAAAAGGTGACAGCCAGAATTATGAAGATAAACATTTGGATTAAAAACAAGAGACCATTTGTGCAATTTTTGTGTGGCAATTTGTTCTGCATCTACATTTCCATTTCTGGAAGTAGCAAAAACAGGGACAGCAATGACAGCCGGCATTTACTGATCATCTATGCTTCGGGCTGCAGACTACTACAAATGCTTTACTCACACTGACTCATTAGACGTGCCCTTCGACCCCAGGAAGGAACAAAGACAACTTGTCCTAGGGGCAGAGAAAGAATCTGAACCCAGAATGTCTGGCTTCAGAGCCCAAACCTAGCTTTTAAAAATCAAGTACCGGGTTCCTGTAAGTGATCGTTTATATGCTCTTGGGGACGTCAAACTCCAATTCCACATCGTTTCGGTTGGGGGACAAAATGTCTGTGCTATTCATGCCTTTTGGTACAGAAATGTATTCTAGACTGGGCGTGAACAATATTCTATGTTGTTCGGAGCCCGCAGTAAGCCCCAGTGCATTTGGACACACCTTCACCCTTCACAGCGTCCAAGTGTTGAAAATCTCTACCATATCAAGCTGCTTTGGTTTTCAGTCCATATAGCAAACACCAAGTAACAAAAAGTTTAATGCTCTGCCCTCACCTAACTCCTTCTGCATTAGGACGTTAGAATACAAATGTGATGCGAATTACAGAAATACTTTAAAATTGTTCTCTGAGGGGGAGCTGCTTCGTGACCACATAAGCGCTATTAAAAATATTTACACTGGGCGCCTGGATGGCTCAGTTGGTTAAGCGACTGCCTTTGGCTCAGGTCATGATCCTGGAGTCCCGGGTTCGAGTCCCACTTCGGGGGGGGGTGGTCCCTGCTCAGCGGGGAGTCTGCTTCTCCCTCTGACCCTCTTCCCTCTCGTGCTCTCTATCTCTCAAATAAATAAATAAAATCTTTTAAAAAATATTTATACTTCTGGGGCTCCTGGGTGGCCCAGTCAGTTAAGCGTCTGCCTTCAGCTCAGGTCATGATCCCAGGGTCCTGGGATTGAGTCCAGCATCGGGCTCCCTGCTCAGCAGGGGTCTGCTTCTCCCTCTGACCCTCACTCCACTCATGCTCTAAACTCTCTCTCTCTCAAATAAATAAAATCTTTTAAAAAATATTTATACTTCTGCTCAAATGCTGTAGGTCTTCTACATCTCAGATGATTAATTTAGGTGTTCATTTGCAGGGTCAGATCTAAACAGTGATTTCTGGAATGTCGGTGTGGCTGGAAATGGACCACAAAGCACTGTTACACAGCCAGACAAAACCTCCCTGTTCCTCATGCTCAGGGTGTCAGGCAGATGACCGCAATGGTACAGCGAAATATTTTTGGCAGGAATGTGAAACAGAAACCCCAGTTTGGGGAGGAGGGAGGAAGCTGGCAGGAAAATGTTCTTATAATGGATGACCCACTGTACCATCTGTGTCTGGGGATATTTAAGAGTTTTATTTTGACTTCACATCTGACCTCATGATTTTTAAAAAGAAGTGGAAGCAGACATATGATGAGTTACTTAAGACTTTGCTTCAGTCCACATGTCATTTTTATCCTATTTACTCTAAAATGACCCCTCTGGGGGCACCTGGGTGGCTCAGTCGTTGGGCATCTGCCTTCGGCTCAGGTCATGATCCCAGGGTCCTGGGGTTGAGCCCCGCATCGGGCTCCCTCTCCCACTCCCCCTGCTTGTGTTCAGTTCTCGCTATGTCTCCATCAAATAAAGAGGTAAAATATTTTTAAAAAATAATAAAATGACCCCTCTGTACACTTACTAGACTTGGTTCTAAAAGGCACAAACCCCACCCTTTGGCTGTCATTGTCATGTTCGTGTGTTCTTCTACAATAAACTATCTGTTCCCCAGCATGCTTACTAAAAACTAATACGAATTCAGGTTTGGAAGTGGAAACTTGGGAAGACAGAAAAATATTCAGTTTCAGTCTATTTTAACCATTACCCTTTTGACTATAAAAAAACAAAGAATTTAAAATTTTGGGCAATGGTTTACTCACGTTCAGTCCACACTGCACACTTTCACATCCAATTAAATTCAGTGTGCACTCATCAAATCATGTGAAGCATTTACATTCATTTTACCTGAAGCATTTGGTCAGAGTGGAGGATGTGTTTTTGGTAGCTTCCCCAACCTCAACTATAGTTCAGCTTGTCAACAAAAGAAGCCACATGGGACGCACTATAGCGACATCACCAATGACAACAAAGGTCTCTCCTGAGCTCACTGTGAGCCAGCGGTGAGCACAATGACCACCTTATAGGATGGGTGCCCTTCGAATCCCCATTTTACAAATGAAGTGTAAAGAAGGGTGACTTTCTCTCTCTAGGTCATGAGGGTTCGAGCGAGCGGGAGAGCCAGGAACAAAAGCTCCATCCTAGAAGGACATGATGACTGCTTAGAGACACGTGAAAGGGAAGTCATGTTAACAAGGCTTGCAGGGAAATATTACATGTCATAAAGTCTTCCAGGGTAATTTCTCAATTAGTTTCCGTTCTTAAGAAAAGCGGGGGTGAGCAGGAATCCCAATGAGTAAAGGAAGAGAAAGAACACCTTAAGCACCTGTCAAAATGAACCGTGGGAAAGGCTCCCTTCTCTGGCTCCGGGGGCCCTTATCAGAGAGGCCTTTTCTGGACCACCCCATCTCTAATCGCCCCCACCCCGACCATCACCGCTCACTCTCCCTATAACTGGAGTTCTTTCCCTCATGGCACGAGTCACCTCCTGACATACTGTGCCCTCAACTGGAGTGTAAGCACCGTGAGGACAGAAGCCTATACCTATGCTTGGAAAAGGGCAGGAATAAAATCGTTATTTACTGAATTGATACATGAACTCCCTCCATCAAAGTTTTAATGAAGAACATTTCATGCCAGTATGTTTTACTGAGCATGTACTGGTAACTAGGGTTACAGACACTGTGGGACCTTTGCAGGCTGTCCGGTAGAAAATGAGCAAGTACATATCTAGAAGACATGGCAGCAAACCAACAGCCCCAGAAGACAGCCACCAGGCCAGTCAACCCAAGCTTGCTTTTCTGCTCCCATCAGCCCAAGGCCAGTGAAACCACCAGACAATGGGAATCAGCAGAGCTCCTTATGAGTTTTGATTCTTGGAGTTCATTCTACCCATGATCATTCTAAAGCTTCCTCCAGTGTTTCAAAAAATGGTTCTAGCAGGTGAAAAAAATCCATACCTCCTCCAAGTACACGATCCCCATCCGTCCTCACCCCCAGGTCCCTCGGAACGCCACATACCTGTAACTTTACCCCGGCTCATTTTGGGGAAGTCAGGGTTCCTCAGCTCCTCCGTGCTTGCAGACTTCATGACAGAGTTGATTGAGGACAGGGTGCTAATGAGCTGCGAGTTCAGAGAGCCAATCTGTGAGTGCGGCTCCCCAAAAGCTTCTGCCAGTTCACTGTAGTTCTCAGCCAGCAGAGTCTGCTGCTCTGCCAGTAACTTCTGGACGCGCTCGATGTAGTGGTCCAAGCCGGTCATCATGCCAGGCGCCTGGGGCTGGGGGCTCTCCGTGAACTCTCCAACGGGCTCGTCCCCAACACCTACGCTCCTCCTGCCGGCTGCCAGCCCCGAAGTCAGCTGGGGAGGACCACAAGCTATGGTCCTCATTTTGAGACCAACCAGATAGTTGTCGTGAATATTTATCTGCCCCACGCCTGACTCTTTGGTCTTCACAGCCGAAGGCCTGTCAAAGTCAGAACTGCCAGACAGCACCGTTCCCACGCCAACGGACCGCATCTTGGCAGAGGAGTTGACATCCTTCACACGGCCTTCCCCGATCGCCACTGTCCGCATCTCCACAGCCTGGGTGCTGGTCTGCTTGTCCAAAGTGCTGAGGGAGGTGCTGGTGCTGGAGTCCACGAGGGTGGCCATCTCGGTGTTGGTGGACTGGTCCACCTGTTCCCAAGCCGTACTGGTGTGCCGGCTGGTGGTCGGAGGCACCGCCATGACAGCGGCCTCGACCTGGCTAACAGCCTCTGTGTTCACGCTCCGCGACGTGCGCTCCTTCGGAGGGCAGACGGTCACATCAACAGAACAATCCCCGCAGCCGATCGAGCGCACTTCTTTGAGATTCAGGTTGGTCTTGAGGAGCGAGAGGTCATTCACAGACTCCTCTGTGTTGCTGCCTGTTTCGCAGATACTGATTTCCACGCCCACACTCTTGTCACACGTCTCCACTGACCTCCCCACACACTGGTCACGCATCTCCACCCGTTCCTTGACAATCCACCGATTCAGGGGCAGCTCAGGCCCTGCGGCTCTACTCTCACACCCGGGCTGGCAGGAGACCGCCACGCTGCGCGTGCACACGGAGGTGCACGTGCCTATGTCGGCCACATCCACGTGGCGGCCCGCCATCTGGTCTCTCGTGGGCACCACAGCCTCCACCATCTTGCTGCAGACAGGCGGCTGGGCCGTCACGGCTTTGTCCACCTTCTTCCTCGACCCAGCGGCCTGCAGTTCTTGCTTGAGCTTGGTCATCTCGCGGTCATGTGTGGTTTCCTTCAGTTGAACTTCCAGGCGGTAGATCTTTTCCTTCAGGGCTTCTATGGTCTGCTGCTGCAGCTCGATTTCTTTGTCAGCTTCCGTCGTCAGTCCCAGCATGGCCTCTGTCACGCCGACCCCAGAGCTCCTCGTCTCAGTAATGGTCCCCACTGCGGCGTCCCTACAGGCCCCGGGGCCCCTGCGGTACACGACCACGTGGTCCATGTTCTCGTCGGCACCCACAGCCACGGACCGGCACGCCCCGTTCTCCCGGAGCTCTGAGGAGGCCTCGCCGCTGCTGTCCTGGATCTTCTGCTCCAGGGCCCGCATGTCCGCTGCGAGCTGCCGGAACTCCCTGATGCTCTGTGCGCTCTGCTCTACGCTCCTCATCTCCTCCTCCTCATAGTCGATGTATAATTCCCCGCCGCCTCGCCGGGCCCTGGAGAGCTCTTCCAGCTGGGATGCGTTCCCAGCGCTGTAGGACCGCTTCCTCACGCCCCCGACGTCGTTCTGGGCTGTGGCCCTCTGGTTTTTCAGCTGCGAGGCCAACTGTCTTTTCTCTTCTTGCAAGACCGAGATCTTCACCTGGAGCACGGGGATGGTTCGCACCTGCTCCTCGAGCTCCTTGAGGCGTTTCAGGGCGATAGCCATCTGCTCGCGGATGTGCTGCAGGTGCATGGGGCTCACGTTGGTCACTGGAGTGGAGATCCCGGAGCTCAGGGGGCTGTGGCGCATGGAGCTCCCCATGGACGAAGTGGTGGCAGGAGCTGGGACATAGCCACTGTAATCCCCGTTGCCTTGGTACCCGTTCTGAAGTGGGTGCATGGCGGGATTGTGGTTTCCAGAACCCATAAAGGAGGAGAGCGAGCTCGTGGAGCCCATGCCTCCAAAACTGGCCAGCCTGGGCCGTCGGAACTCACCCGGTGCCACCTGCATGGCGACTCTCTCTTGTTCCAATCTTCTCCGGGTCTCCATCAGCGTCTTGGTGACATGAAGGTTGTGCTTCGGGAGCTGTGGTGACGGTGGTGGCAGCTGTCGGCTCTCCGGGATGGTAAGAAAAGTGGGCGAGGCCTCCAGAGGGGCAGGGGGCCTTGGGATTGGCGTCGATGTCACTTGGCTTCTGGTGAGGAGGAAGTGGGGGCACTGCTTGTTGTCATCACTGTTGGAGGAGGAGAGGGATTCCGTGGAAGTCCATACACCTTGCTGGCCGGGCGCCGCCCGGCCGTCTGGGCACGGCACCGATGGCTTCCGCCTCTTCTGGATGTTCAGTTTCTTGATGGTGTTTCCTTTCTGTATGTCATCCACGTACTTGAGGAAGTCTAAGTCTAGCTGATAACCGTAGGGGGTCTCCACAAAATAAGGATCTTTCTGTTCCTTGTCATGATCTCCATTCAGAACACCCTCTGCTTTTCCTAGGAGAACGAGAAGACAATATGATAAAGCTATGGAATACACTGGGTGGTTAAACAAAAAAATAGCATTTGTGTATGGTGCAGTGTGGCCAACTAGTATGATTTAAGAGTTGACAGCATTCTTTCTGTTCTAATCCTGGATCTACAACTTAACAGCTGGGTGAGTAAGTTAATAAACCCCTTGGAACTTCAGTTTCTCCCTGAGTAAAAATGCAAATACACGTATTTACCTCGTAAGGCTGTTATAAGAATGTAATGACACAGTGGTTTTTAAAGAGCCAAGCGTATATTAAGTCCTCACTAAACACTTTATTTTTGAGAAAAGAACATATTGAAAAAACTTGAACTCATTTCGAGGAGATCATTTCTTTTGTGGTCTCGAGTCCACTGAAGTCTACAGAATAGTCCTTAAGACTCCTATTTTATAAGGTGAACGCTGAGGCACCAAAAATGAAAAATGAAAAGGCAGAATAATGGACCTAATCAGGAGAGATGCAGGAAGCCCGGGATGGGAGTTCTTACAGCAGTCACTCTTCTGCAGACTTTGCAGCCTTTCTAAACGGCGGCCAAGGGCACCCTGGTGCCTGACCACCCTCCCTAAGATCCCAATTTGCCTTGACCCCCTTCCCTGCTGAGAGAGCCAGGACCCAGGGGCCGATGAGGAATTTTAGCAGCATGGGTAGGAACACAGTTGGAGAAGAGACTTCAACTCTATTTTGTCCCTTCCGTTTAAAACCACCACCACCACCAAAAGCCTGCCCCAACTAGAGGAAACGTCTTTCTCCTCTTTGACTTCTTTTAGACAAAACATTCCATATACTAAGCATACCCCGTGTTGTATTTTAACATATCCAAACAGATGCAAACGAGAATGAAAATAAAAGCAAACCTATACTCCAAGCCCTGGATCCTGTGGCATTCAGTAAATGCTACTTCTGGCTAAACCAAACATTTAGAAAAGGAAACGCAAGAACTTTTTCAAGGCACAGACCTTGCTGCTGACCTGAGCTGTGCATTTCAAATTGAAAAGCAAGGCCGTTTTTGTTTGTTTAAATTGTAGGATTAAGTAATGTGTTTTCCTAAAGTCATAATAACAAGCTCTGCATTTTTTGAGCTATGGAAAGTACCCAAAAGCAATGAGTGAAAATGCAAGCCATTTGTACCCCTACTCCTGTCCAGGGTACAAAAACCCACCCGACTGTTGTCAAGTATTTCCAGCAATGTGGGGTGCCTGCCTGCCCTTCCCAGTCCAAACCCTGCTGAGCATTTACACCTCATAGGGTGAATGCCCTGAGTAAACCTTTCGCATCCAATTTGCCCTCTCTCCTCTGAAATGTTGGAAAGAAAAGTACAGAAAGACTGCCAAGCAGCAGAGTTGTGTATTCTCCGTGCCCTGATTTAAAACAGTATTAAACTGTTCTCGCTGTTGGAAATGAGGCACCAGATTTCATTTCTAAGACATGGCAAGAGAATTCTACTTGAAAGAAATGCTCAACCTTAATCACTTGCTCACCCATGTAAGGGTGAGCTGATGATGAGCCGGCACCAGGAAGCTTGTGCTCATGTTAACAGAACTGCGTCTTTCCTTCCCTCTTTCTTTCCTTTTTAACTCCACATGGACAACACGCTCACCCAAAGTATGCAGCCCGACCTGTTTCCAGCGCTGTCTGAAATTCCACAAGCAAAGAGAAGCTGCCCGCTCGGGTGTCAAGCAAAAGCGGGCAGATCTGACGGACAGGAACCGCCGATTCTTAAAATTGGGCTGTGGCTCCTCCAGGCCACAGGGGGCTCAGCCCTGGGACCAGGCCCCCGCCCCCCGCCCCGCGCTCCGCTGCCTAGCGGCCGCCCACCCCCCTCCCAGGCGCCCGCTGCGCTCCCCACCGGCCTGATCGCCCGCAGGCCGCGCACCCTCCTCCTGGGGGGTGGGGTGGGGTGGGGTGGGCGCCCGCTGGGCTCCGCTCCCTGCCGGCAGCTCATTCCCCCTTCTCCGGCGCCCGCGGCGCTCCGCTCCCCGCCGGCAGCTCACCGCCATCCCGGGGGCCCCGAGGGCTCCCCACCAGCCTGATCGCCACCAACCGACCACCCGGCGCCTTCCCGGCCCGCCGGCCTGCTCCCTGCTCCGCGCCCGCTGCACCCCCACCCCCGAGGCGCCCGCCCGGCTGCCCCGCTCACCAGCTGGCTCGCACTGCGTCCCGGCGCTGCCTCGGACGCCCTCCGTCGGTCTTCACCCGGTAAGGAAAGGAGGTTCAACATTCGTGCACCCTTCGCCGGGCCACGCGCGAACACCATAGGCCCAGGTCGCACCAATGAAGTCTCCCTCCGGCTCCGCGGACGCCACCCCCAGCCCACTCAGCCGCTCGGCACTGCCTGCTTTCTTAATGAAAACAGGAACCCGGGATCTCGTGAAAATGTGTGTCCTTCAGGCCAGCGTGGCCAGGCGTACAAATCCCGCGGGCAATTCAAACACCTCCACACACAGGCTGTGCGTCCGCGGTACCAGCCACTTCCGAGGGAGAGTCTGTGTGCTCCTGCCGACGCCCCGCAGCCGCGGCCCCGGTCACCTGAGGACGTGCCACGCACAAGGGACGCCACTAATCCCCAGCAGGTTCTCCAAGCGCACGGCAGTCCTGGCCAGTCAGGGGCCCTGCGGGAACTCTTCTCAGCCCTTGGCTCCTCACCAGCGACAAGCCGTCATCCCTTAACCATAGTAGGAATCTCAACTGAGCTTTTGCCCTTGATGAAAAGTTCTTTTAAAAACCCCACCGTTTTCCAGTTACAAAAGTAGTCCATGCTTATGTTAAAAAAAAAAAAAAAAAGAAAAAAAAATCACCTCCAGGCCACTGAAAGAATAAAAGTCGTCACTCGGCGCTCACTGCTTAGGGGCACTATTAATATTTTGGTATAACTCCAGAATTTTTCTGTGTATTTCTTAACAGTTATTTCACCCATTTTCAGTAGAAAAGGCTAATTTTTATCTATTTCTCTTCAACGTGCTTTTCTTTTTTTTTAAACGCACTGATTTGATGTCAGGATTTAGAATGCAACAAAGCATATCACATTTTTTTTAAGATTTTATTTATTTATTTGACAGAGAGAGAGCGAGCGAGCACAAGCAGGGGTGCGGCAGGCAGAGGGATGGGGAGAAGCAGGCTCCTCGGAGGGCAGGGAGCCCGACACGGGGCTCAATCCCAGGACCCCGGGATCACGACCTGAGCCGAAGGCAGACACTTAACCGACTGAGCCACCCAGGCGCCCCAAAGCACATCACGTTTTTCAGTGAAACTTAACTGGCCAGCCCATCTTTAGTTATTTCTGAAGTTCACAAAAGGCATAGGTCATGCTGAATAATCCCCCAAATGAACTCTGGACTTCTAAATCTGGGACTCAGGAAAGGTTAGAATTTAACCATGTTAGGCTTGATGATTTCCTAATACTGCTTAAATCAGACTATCCTAAGAAGCTGTCATCCAAATTTCATCCCCCAGCACCTAAAAAAGCAACCTGTGTTTCTCAAGGTCATTTTTACAATCAACTGTCCACTGTATGTTCTACAACTAAATAAAGACACCCAGTGTCATTTTTTTACCTCCTGCTTTCTGGTGTACCTTCACATACAGTAACACAAAATATGGCATTTATAAGGCCCTGATTGATTTCCCAGCTTGTCCAAATGTGTAGGTTTTCTCTCTGCGCTTAAGTATCTTAAGAGCAACAAATTTAATTTTTAAAATTTCCTTCACTACTCCCCCTTCCCAATCACACACATCATTTAATAAGATGTGTGGAACTGTGTAGATGTTTAAACATGTTTCCCGAAGGAATAACTGAACATACAGTAGTATATAATGAATTTTTAAGAACATCTTAATATTATGTAGGCAGAAGTTGCTTGCTCTGTATTAGTGTTAAAGACAATTCTTACAAGAAGCTGTTTCAGTGGTTATCTTTAGATTGTAGAATCATGGATGGTTTTTATGTTGTCCCTTATATCTTACACATTTTTACAACACATAGCTACTTATCTCATAAAAAATATTTACAAGATTATAAGAAGTTACTGGGACACAAGAGAAAATGTATTGAAATAAACTCCAAGAAAGTTCTTTTAGGAGGGGGATGAACGGGGCAGCCATGGCAAAGACAGCCAGATGTTCCTCCGTATGTGTTATCCCATCTTTGAAACTAACAGGACTCCTGGTTTAGTTGGGCACATATAAAGACTACATTTCCCTGGCCTCTTTTACTGTTAGTATGGCCATATGCAGAAACGTCATAAAGCAACCCCCCCGGAACCTCCCTTTGAAGAGACATGAATAGTTCTCTGGCCTCCTTTCTTCTTTGTCATGTTCTCCATCCTGCTGCCTGGAATGCAGGTGTGATGACTGGAACACTAGCTGCTTTATTGGACTGTGAGTTCACACATAGGGATGGAAGAACGATGTGCTAGAAAAATCCTGGGTCTCTAAGAGCTCTGCGGATCAGAGCTATCATACTGCACCTGGAAAGCCACCTCTATATGTCTATGTAAAAGAAAGATAAACTTCTCTTTTGTTAAGCTATTTTCCGTGTTGGGTCTCTGTTACTTGGATCTATGCTGAATTCTAATGGATACAACAATCACTCCCCTGTGTCTCCCCTCCCCCACAAAAAATTAAGACCAGATCTTGAAAAGAAAAAAATGTTAAATGATTAACTGGGGATATGTTACAGTAAAATTTTTTTATACAGAAATTTTTATTAACTCAAGAATAATCAGGAAAGAATAAAAACAACAGTTTTTTAAAAAAATCTCTTGAGTTATAGAGAATCGTAACGGCCTGAAACCTTTTTTTTTGGATTAACAGGGTTATGCCTATTTATATATAGCCAAAAACCACTGGCTATGTCTGCAAATGGAATCCTGAAAGTAACAGCTTCCAACTAAATATTCTGGAATCAGAGGGCTGTCCCCTGGGGTTTACAAGAATTTTCTAAATGTCTGGAAATCCAGTGGTGGAGACGGCTCCTGGCACCACCTCTACCTTCATTATATAGCATTTATTACAAGCTTAATTGGGTGCAGAAAATGGTCCCATTCAGTGGAAAGAGTAGGAGGAAGGATTATAATAAAAGGAGGTATAGTCTAGCTGGGAAATAAACACCAAACATCCTAAACACAACACTAATTGAGATCAGTTACAAAGGCATGTCAGCAACAAGAACAACATGATCATACGTGAATAATTAATCAAAACAGAAATGGAGTTAACCAAGAGCTGAGTTTTTAAGGTAAGACAAGTGATGACAGAGTAAAAGGAAAGAGGCAAACGGCCAAGGGCCAGGGCAGAGACTGCCGGTATGGCCCGAGGACACATGAGGTCAGAAGAGAGGGGGGTGGCTGAGTACGAAAGAGGCCATCAGACTCTGGTCCCAGACCAGGGCGATCGGGTCCACTTACGATCACCCTGAGGTGCACACTCAGCCCCACGCTAGAGGCTAAAAAGACCTCCACTTAAGACTGCCTTGACACTGTGTGTGGTTGGACCAAGGGAGGCAAAGAGATTAAATTCAAGGGGGCCAATCAGAATGTTATTATCCTCAAGTCTGACGGGAGGACCAACCAAATAAAAAATTTATTCATACATTCAACTTATAATTAATATTGATAAAAACAATCTTAGGAATAATATCCATCCATCCATCTGTCCATCCATCCACCTGTCCATTTATCTATCACTATTTACCAGGCTCTGTTCTAAGAGCTGGGGACACAGCGTGAACAAGAGATAAGGTCCCCACTTTCACAAGGCTCACACAAGGCTCACCCACTAGGGGGTGGGGTGCATGGGGATAAAACCCAAATAAAATACAAGGCAGAAATGAAACAAAGAGGTGGAATCAGCAGAATTTATACTGTTGCACCAACGTAAGTAGACGGGCCGCTAACAGCAGGTAAATGACTTCTTCGGTTGACGTCATCCTGGGGCCGACCTAAGGCCCAAACATGAACGGTATCAGAGTCCCTCTTCCCGCTTCTCTCTCATGACCCACTTTCTACGGTCTGCAATTTTTTTTACTAATTTTTTATTGTTATGTTAACCACCGTACATTACGTCATTAGTTTTTGATGTAATGTTCCATGATTCATTGTTTGTGCATAGCACCCAGGGCTCCACGCAGAACGTGCCCTCTTTAATACCCATCACCAGGCTAACCCATCCCCCCAACCCCCTCCCCTCTAGAACCCTGAGTTTGTTTTTCAGAGTCCATCGTCTCTCATGGTTCGTCTCCCCCTCCGACTTACTCTTCATCCTTCCCCTCCTGCTATCTTCTTTTTTTTCTTAACATATATCGCATTATTTGTTTCAGATGTACAGATCCGTGATTCATCAGTCTTGTACAATTCACAGCGCTCACCATAGCACATACCCTCCCCAATATCTATCACCCAGCCACCCAATCCCTCCCACCCCCCACGACTCCACCAACCCTCAGTTCGTTTCCTGAGATTGAGAATTCCTCATATCACTGAGGACATATGATACATGTCTTTCTCTGCTTGACTTATTTCACTCAGCATAACACCCTCCAGTTCCATCCACGTCATTGCAAAAGGCAAGATCTCATTCCTTTTGATGGCTGCATAATATTCCATTGTGTATATATACCACTTCTTCTTTATCCATTCATCTGTCGATGGACATCTTGGCCCTTTCCACAGTCTGGCTATTGTGGACATTGCTGCTATAAACATTGGGGTGCATGTACCCCTTCGGATCCCTACATTTGTATCTTTGGGGTAAATACCCAGTAGTGCAATTGCTGGATCGTATGGTATCTCTATTTTCAACTGTTTGAGGAAGCTCCATACTGTTTTCCAGAGTGGTTGCACCAGCTTGCATTCCCACCAACAGTGTAGGAGGGTTCCCCTTTCTCCACATCCCCGCCAACATCTGTCGTTCCCTGACTTGTTAATTTTAGCCATTCTGACGGGTGCGAGGTGGTATCTCATGGAGGTTTTGATTTGGATTTCCCTGATGCCGAGCAATGTTGAGCACTTTTTCATGTGTCTGTTGGCCATTTGGATGTCTTCTTTGGAAAAATGTCTGTTCATGTCTTCTGCCCATTTCTTGATTGGATTATTTGTTCTTTGGGTCTTGAGTTTGATAAGTTCTTTATAGATTTTGGATACTAGCCCTTTATCTGATATGTCATTTGCAAGTATTTTCTCCCATTCTGTCGGTTGTCTTTTGGTTTTGTGGACTGTTTCTTTTGCTGTGCAAAAGCTTTTTATCTTGATGAAATCCCAATAGTTCATTTTTGCCCTGGCTTCCCTTGCCTTTGGCGATGTTTCTAGGAAGAAGTTGCTGCAGCTGAGGTGGAAGAGGTTGCTGCCTGTGTTCTCCTTTAGGATTTGGATGGACTCCTGTCTCACGTTTAGGTCTTTCAACCATTTGGAGTCTATTTTTGTGTGTGGTGTAAGGAAATGGTCCAGTGTTATTCTTCTGCATGTGGCTGTCCAATTTTCCCAACACCATTTCTTGAAGAGACTGTCTTTTTGCCATTGGACATTCTTTCCTGCTTTGTCAAAGATGAGTTGACCATAGAGTTGAGGGTCCATTTCTGGGCTCTCTATTCTGTTCCATTGATCTATGTGTCTGTTTTTGTGCCAGTACCATACTGTCTTGATGATGACAGCTTTGTAATAGAGCTGGAAGTCCGGAATTGTGATGCCGCCAGCTTTGCTTTGCTTTTCCAATATTCTTCTGGCTATTTGGGGTCTCTTCTGGTTCCATACAAATTTTAGGATGATTTGTTCCATTTCTTTGAAAAAGGTGGATGGTATTTTGAAGGGGATTGCATTGAATGTGTAGAATGCTCTAGGTAGCACTGACATCTTCACAATGTTTGTTCTTCCAATCCATGGAACGTTTTTCCATTTCTTTGTGTCTTCTTCAGTTTCTTTCAGGAGTATTTTATAGTTTTCTGAGTACAGATCCTTTGCCTCTTTGGTTAAATTTATTCCTAGGTATCTTATGGTTTTGGGTGCAATTGTAAATGGGATCGACTCTTTGATTTGTCTCTCTTCTATAGCCTGCTACTTTCCTGAATTCCTGTATGAGTTCTAGCAGTTTTGGGGTGGAGTCTTTTGGGTTTTCCACATACAGCATCATATCATCTGCAAAGAGTGAGAGTTTGACTTCCTCTTGGCCGATTTGGATGCCTTTGATTTCTTTTTGTTGTCTGATTGCTGTGGCTAAGACTTCTAATACTATGTTGAATAGCAGTGGTGAGAGTGGACATCCCTGCCGCGTTCCTGACCTTAGGGGAAAAGCTCTCAGCTTTTCCCCATTGAGAGTGATATTCGCTGTAGGTTTTTCATAGATGGCTTTTATGATATTGAGGTATGGACCCGCTACCCCTATACTCTGAAGAGTTTTGATCAAGAAAGGATGCTGTACTTTGTCAAATGCTTTTTCTGCATCTATTGAGAGGATCATATGATTCTTGTTCTTTCTTTTCTTAATGTATAGTATCACGTTGATTGATTTGCAGATGTTGAACCATCCTTGCAGCCCAGGGATAAATCCCACTTGGTCATGGTGAATAATCCTTTTAATGTACTGTTCGATCCTATTGGCTAGTACTTCTGTAAGAATTTTTGCATCCATGTTCATCAAGGATATTGGTCTGTAATTCTCCTTTTTGATGGGGTCTTTGTCTGGTTTTGGGATCAAGGTAATGGAGGCCTCATAAAATGAGTGTGGAAGTTTTCCTTCCATTTCTATTTTTTGGAACAGTTTCAGGAAAATAGGTATTAATTTTTCTTTAAATGTCTGATAGAATTCCCCTGGGAAGCCATCTGGCCCTGGGCTTTTGTTTCTTGGGAGATTTTTGATGACTGCTTCAATTTCCTTAGTGGTTATAGGTCTGTTCAGGTTTTCTATTTCTTCCTGGTTCAATTTGGGTAGTTGATACATCTCTAGGAATGCACCCATTTCTTCCAGGTTATCTAATTTGATGGCATAGAGTTGCTCATAATATGTTCTTATAAGTGTTTGTGTTTCTTTGGTGTTGGTTGTGATCTCTCCTCTTTCATTCATGATTTTGTGGATTTGGGTCATTTCTCTTTTCTTTTTGATAAGTCGGGCCAGGGGTTTATCAATCTTGTTAATTCTTTCAAAGAACCAGCTCCTAGTTTCGTTGATCTGTTCTACTGTTCTTTTGGTTTCTAGTTCATTGATTTCTGCTCTGATCTTGATTATTTCTCTTCTCCTGCTGGGTTTAGGTTTTCTTTGCTGTTCTTTCTCCAGCTCCCTTAGGTGTAGGGTTAGGTTGTGTATTTGAGACCTTTCTTGTTTCTTGAGAAAGGCTTGTATTGCTACGTACTTTCCTCTCAGGACTGCCTTTGCTGTATCCCAAAGATTCTGAACAGTTGTGTTTTCATTTTCATTGGTCTCCATGAATTTTTTTAATTCTTCTTTAATTTCCTGGTTGACTCATTCATTCTTTAGTAGGATGCTCTTTAGCCTCCATGTATTTGAGTTCTTTCCGACTTTTCTCTTGTGATTGAGTTCTAGTTTCAAAGCATTGTGCTCTGAAAATATGCAGGGAATGATCCCAATCTTTTGGTACCGGTTGAGACCTGATTTGTGACCTAGAACGTGATCGATTCTGGAGAATGTTCCATGGGCACTAGAGAAGAATGTGTATTCTGTTGCTTTGGGATGGAATGTTCTGAATATGTCTGTGAAGTCCATTTGGTCCAGTGTGTCATTGAAAGTCTTTATTTCCTTGTTGATCTTTTGCTTAGATGATCTGTCCATTTCAGTCAGGGGGGTGTTAAATTCCCCCACTATTATTGTATTGTTGTCCATGTGTTTCTTCGCTTTTGTTATTAATTGCCTTATATAATTGGCTGCTCCCATGTTAGGGGCATAGGTATTTACAATTGTTAGATCTTCTTGTTGGATAGACTCTTTAAGTAGGATATAGTGTCCTTCTTCATCTCTTATTACAGTCTTTGTTTTAAAATCTAATTTGTCTGATATAAGGATTGCCACCCCAGCTTTCTTTTGGTGTCCATTAGCATAGTAAATGGTTTTCCAACCCCTCACTTTCAATCTGGGGGTGTCTTTGGGTCTAAAATGAGTCTCTTGCAGACAGCATATCGATGGGTCTTGTTTTTTAATCCAATCTGATAGCCTGTGTCTTTTGATTGGGGCATTGAGCCTATTTACATTCAGGGTAACTATTGAAAGGTATGAATTTAGTGCCATTGTATTGCCTATAAGGTGACTGTGACTGTATATTGTCTCTGTTCCTTTCTGATCTATGCTGCTTTTAGGCTCTCTTTTTGCTTAGAAGACCTCTTTCAATATTTCTTGGAGGGCTGGTTTCGTGTTTGCAAATTCCTTTAGTTTTTGTTTGTCCTGGAAGCTTTTTATCTCTCCTTCTATTTTCAATGACAGCCTAGCTGGATATAGTATTCTTGGCTGCATATTTTTCTCATTTAGTGCTCTGAAGATATCTTGCCAGTCCTTTCTGGCCTGCCAGGTCTCTGCGGATAGGTCTGTTGCCAATCTAATGCTTCTACCATTGTAGGTTATATATCTCTTCTCCCGAGCTGCTTTCAGGATTTTCTCTTTGTCTCTGAGACTCAGAAGTTTTACTATTACATGTCGGGGTGTTGACCTATTTTTATTGATTTTGAGAGGGGTTCTTTGTGCCTCCTGGATTTTGATGCCTGTTTCCTTCCCCACAGTAGGGAAGTTCTTCTGCTATTATTTGCTCCAATATACCTTCTGCTCCTCTCTCTCTTTCTTCTTCTTCTGGGATCCCAATTATTCTAATGTTGTTTTATCTTATTGTATCGCTTATCTCTCGAATTCTGCCCTCGTGATCCCGCAGTTGTTTATCTTTTTCTCAGCCTCTTTATTTTCCATCATTTGGTCTTCTATATCACTGATTCTCTCTTCTGCCTCATTTATCCTAGCAGTTAGTGCCCCCATTTTTGATTGCACCTCATTAATAGCCTTTTTGATTTCGACTTGGTTAGATTTTAGTTCTTTTATTTCTCCAGAAAGGGTTTCTCTAATAACTTCCACGCTTTTTTCAAGACCAGCTAGTATCTTTAAAGTCATGATTCTGAACTCTAGGTCCGACATCGTACTAATGTCAGTATTGAGTAGGTTCCTGGCAGACGGTACTCCCTCTTGTTCTTTTTGCTGAGGTGATTTTTTTCGTCTTGTCATTTTGTCCAGAGGAGAACAGATGAATGAGAACAGAATGCTAACAGGTTAACAACGTCTCCAGCAAATACACTCTAAAGTAATCAGAAAAGACCTGAAACCAGGGGACAAGAAAGGGAAAGGAAGAAGAGGAAAAAAAAAAAAGGAAAAAGAAAAAGATAAAAACAAACAAAAACAGAACAAAACAAAAAAAACCAGAATATGATCAAATATGATCAGGCTAGTGCATAGATCAGTGCCACACACTAGCTTTTGGGCATATTTTGGTCTGTTAGAAGAAAGTGCCTCCTAAAATTTTAAAGGAAGAAAGACTTATATATGTACAAAATAAGGGTTGATACAATGAAGGGATGGCAGATGACTGCAAAAATGAAAATTATAAAAGATTTTATAAAAGGACTTGATAGGATAAGAAGTTGTTTTTAAAAAGAAAAAGAAAAAAAAAAGGGAGAGAATGTGATCAGGCAGGAGACTAGAACAAAGCCATACACGAGTGATTTAGGGTATATTTTGATCTGTTAGAAGAAACTGTATCTCAAAATTTTAAAGAGAGAACTTATATATATATATATGCGAAAAATAAGGGTAACTACTATGAAGGGATAAAAATATGACTCTAAAAATGAAAAATAAAAAATGTTTTTTTTAAAAAGGGATTGATAAGATGTTGTTTGAAAAAGGGAAAAAGAAAAATTCAAGAAAAAAAGTTGAAAAAATTAACTTTGAAAAACTAATGAATCATGGTAAAAAAGCCATGGATTCTATGTGCAGTATTCCCCTAGCGCTGGAGTTCTCCCGTTCTCCTTGATCGGTAAACTTGGTCTTGGCTTGCTGGCTGTTCGTGCTGATCTTCTGGGGGAGGGGCCTGTTGCCGTGGTTTCCAAATGTCTTTGCTGGAGGCGGAATTGCCCCGCCCTTGTCCGTCCAGGCTAAGCAAGCTGCTTGGGTTTGCTCTCAGGAGCTTTTGTTCCCTGCAAGCTCTCCGTACAGCTTTGGAGGACCAGGGTGAAAATGGTGGCCTCCCAATCTCCGCCCGGAGGAGCTGAGAACTCGGGGCCCCGCTCGTCAGTGCGCCCCCAGAGAAAAGCAGTCCCTCCCGTGTCCCCGGTCTCCGGCCGCACTCCGTGCTCACCCGGCCTGTGACCGAGCATTGCTATCTCTGGCACCCGACCCCGTGTGGAGTCTCCAAACCCAGCAGATCCCTGCGGTGCGCTCCCGCGCCGCTCCTCCCGGGGGAGGAAGGGGAGTCTCCCCGGCTCTGCCGCTTGTTGGGTCCCTGCTGGAGGAGCCGTGGCCCGACTGGGCCGCGGATCACAGTTTATGGGAACCCCGAGCTGAGAGCCCGCGCCTCGGCTCCGTCTCTGCAGCCGGCTTCCCCGCTCCGATCCCTGGGAGCTCTGGCGCACTCAGGCACCCCCGGTCTTTCTGTGACCCCGAGGGTCCTGAGACCACACTGTCCCGCGAGGGTTCCATCCCCCCGCTTAGCCACTGGAGCGACGTCCCTCCGCGGAGCCAACTTCTAAAAGGTCCGATTTTGTGCTCCGCGGCTCTAGCACTTGCCAGAAGCGGCCGACGGAGGCCCCCTCCCCCGCCGTCTGTCCTCCCGATTATCGCCTCGGATTCACTTCTCCGCACGTCCTACCTTCCAGAAAGTGGTCGCTTTTCTGTTCAGAGTGTTGTTGCTATTCTTCTCTTCGATCTCCTGTTGAGTTCGTAGGTGTTCAGAATGGTTTGATCCCTATTCAGCTGAATTCCTGAGACCAGACAAAATCCAGGTCTCCTACTCCTCCGCCATCTTGCTCCGCCCCCCTACGGTCTGCAATTTGGGGTAACTAAACACCCGATGAGACAACACTAACTAGAGACAATGTCCCAAGTCCAGAGCAAATTCCCTTGTGTACAGAGAGAAGCCGAAATCAACAAACTGATGGTAATTCTACTCTTTATTTATGTATTTACCACATATAAAACTTAGAGCTCCGTGAGAGGGGCCCAATTTATGGCCTCAAGAAAAATTTAAAATTTCCTTGCAGCTTAGCTGCATGAGCAAAGTGAAATGCAGATATGGATATCTCAAAAATAACTTTTTTTTTTTTTAAGAGAGAGAGAGAGAGCACGTGTGCAAGCCAGGGGAGGAGCAGAGGGAGAGGGAGAGAGAATCTCAAGAGGACTCCACACTCAGCACAGAGCCCCATGGGGGACTTGATCTTACGCCCTTGAGATCACGACCCGAGCTGAAATCAAGAGTCGGATGCTCAACTGACTGAGCCACCCAGGGGCCCAACTTCTTTTTGTCTTTTAAGTAAGCTCTATGCCCAATGTGGGGCTTGAACTCAAGACCCTGAGACCAAGAGTTGCATGTTCTACCAACGGAGCAAGGGAGGCACCCCAAGAATAATTTCTTTTAGATTAACAAAAGGTGTTATATGATCTTCACTTCTCAAGGAAATCAAACTTTCCAAACAGTATTTGGTTTGGGCACACAAAAAAATTAATACATTCACTGTGAAGTGGGAGATTAGACTAGATGGTAGTAAATTAGTCACAGGATTAACCTATTAGTGGTGGTTCTCAACTGGGGGTAATTTTTGCCCCCCAGGGGACATATGGCAATGTCTGGACACATTTTTGGTCATCACCACTAGAAGGGGGTGCTCGTAGCATCTCGTGGATAGAGGCCAGGGCTGCTGCTAAGCATCCTACAGTGCTCAGGACAGCCCCACCCTCCTAAACAGTGGATTATCCAGTCCAGAATGTCCGCCATGTTGAATCAGAGAAGGCCTATGCTAAGGACAATGAACAGAGTCAAAACTTCCTGTAGAGCGATTGAAAACTTTGGCCACAGAAGTCACAGTCTTCAAGGCCCCCACTTCTTAGTGGGGCCATAACATCATGCTCCAGGGACAGGGTAAAAAATGCCACTTCTGAGCAAGAAAACGCTAAATACTTTTCTACACATGCTACCACAGCGAGCCATTCTTTAGTATGAGCAAAACACACTGGAGGTTTCTGGACTAACACATCCTGGTGGACTTTTCAATGGCCAAAACTTTGATATTATGACTTTATCTGTTAGTGAGGATACTTCTTCTGGTTTCACTGCTGCATAATCTAGGCCCAATTACTGGCTGACTGACGGCACCATGAAAATAATTACACCCATGGGCCACAACTTACACGCTTTTTATGTGTTTTTCTTTACCAGATGTTCTACCTGAAGTGTTCAAACTGAAGAACTTTGCTTCCTGTGACCCTACGTTCTGTACTCCCATGAAGCATGAAGGCTCTGCCCCAAGAGCTGAGTCAGTCCCTGAGAAGCACATAATTATCATGGATTGCCACATTTAAAAGCAGCAGAGCTGCAAGCATCCTGTTGTTGGAGGCAGTTGAAAAGACTCCACATCAGCTAGGGCCGAGAGGCAGGAAAGAAAACCAGAAGGATGAACTTGCAGAGGGAGAGAAAGTTCTCACGATGTTGATTACTCAAAGTATGAGAGCAACCGAGTTAGCAAATCAACTTCTCTAGGCTCGGATCAGTGGGACAGAGAAAACAGTAAAGTGGAATAGATCTTTCTGGACAGGTTTAAGAGGAAAGTTCTGCTGATGGCATTGTTAGCATTAAGACTGTCAGACCCAAGGACCTTCCCTGTACCAAATCTACAAGCAACCCCATTTGGGGCAGAACATACAAAAAGAAAGAGAACAATGTAAGCGTTCCTCGTTCTGCTTTAAAATAACATAGGACAGATGAGATTTCCTCCTGTTCTTCCATTTACCAAGAGTTACTTTTTCCACCGGCTCTTTGCCCCTCCCAGTGAGCACACCCGCCCATCCATTCATGCACACAATGAGCACCTACTAGGTGTCAGAGCCTGTTGAGGCAAGCCTGAATTTCTATTCCCACGAACCTCCCCAATACCACCCAGGCCTCTCCAGGTTGCAGCTATTTGAAACGGTCACCCAGACGCCCGTGTGCGGAAAGTGACAACAGTAAAGAAAGCAAAAGTGTAACCCGGAAGTTCACAGGAAATACCAGGCCAAGTGACCTGTCATATGCAGCCTAAGTGCGATTTTATAGGCTTGGTTTGTTAATGCGGCTAAGGTGGTAATGTGGTCTTGTTTCTCACATCTCACATTTCTCCCTCTAAATGTTTAGATTTCCTCCCAAGGCTGATCTCATCTCTGCTTTTTTAACCTTTGCCCACAGACACTAACCTGCACGCCATCCCCACACCTTCCACTGTCTCGCATCACCAACCGTTTTCCCTACTGGCTTCAGGATCCCACATCCCATAAAGGGCATGCTGATCTAGGGAAGGCGCGATGACCAGACTGAAAGAAGGATTTTATTCTTTCATTCAGTAAATATTTATGAAGTACCTACTGTGTGCCAAACCCGGCTAGGAGCTACTCAGCGAATCAGACATAGAGCCTGTCTAGGTGAACTTGCAAAGTACAGGAGGAGAGAGACAAGGGGCTGCAGAAATGAAGGACCAGCGGTGAGGAGCGCGGTGAAAGTCAAGCACAGGGAGCATGCTGGACAGAGCAGGGGGTGGGGTGGGGGCGGGCATGGAGCGCACTGCCGCAGGGCTGTATTTGAGGAGTGCACTGGGCACGGTGCAGGGTGTGTGCTTGCAGGGGGAAGGGGACAGGAGCAGCTCTAGGTAAAGAAAACGCACACACCTAATATGCCACTTGTAGACACTGAACGAGGGCTCTGCCCCAAGTGAGGCAGAGAGGGGGCCGCGCCCCAGCCAGGCAGGGCCCCGGGACTCAGGCTTTTGGCTCCTAAGTGCACTGGGAAGCTATCGAAGGGTTCTAAACAAGGGAGTGAAATGATCAGATCTGCATTTTAGTAAGACAGCTCTGGCCAGATGCTGGGGTATGGACTGAAATTCCCTTCAGCATCCTCCAGCAGCTTTCCATGGGTTGCTCCAAGTCCCCATGAATGTTTCCCCCGGTGTCACAAGTTCCTTTGCATGGAGCGAGTTTAAAACAACTCGATACTAAGTGTTAGCTCTAGTGTTAAAGCCACCAGAACTTCGAATCTGCATTTGGGGTGACCTGTGGCCTATTGGGAAGGCTTGACAACCTCAGCTACTCTGGTCTGGGCTGGGGACCAGGATCAGCTCTCAGGACTCATCCTCGGGGGCTCTCTCCATGACCTCATTGTGCCGTTAAAAAAGAAAATATTTTTCTTTAAACGAGTGGATGACTCACTGCAGAGAAAAATGATAGGATTTCCTTTTCTGAAGGTCATGAAAACATGATAAATCTAATCTGGGAGGGACACGCGTGGCGCGGGTGGGGGTCTGACTTAGCGCTCTGAGATGCAGAGTACAAAACGGGCTCTGTACTTGAAACTCTAGGATGGGAACTGCAGGGACTGAACACGTCTGCGAAGCAGAAACATTGCCCCCGACAGCCAGCAAGCGTCTCTGCAAGGGAGGGAAAGACAGACCGGCAAGTTACTACCCCCCTTTACTGCTCCCGCCCCAGCCCATACTCTACCCACACCTGCCCAGGTGCTGAATTAGCTAATGCAAAGGCTAAAGATAGAGGATAGGGTCTGGGAGAACCCAAGCAGTACACGCTAAAAATCCAAGTCTTCCACTCACTAAGCTGGTCTCTGACAAGCTCAATTTCAGGTCAGCCTGTCCCTACGGTCACTTGTCATAGTCTGCCTGCCTGACAAGGATCTCGCTGCAGGTGACCCCCAGGGCCTGAGGTGCATACAACATCGAGAACTTAGAGAATACATGCTTGCCCATGAGTTATTCTCAAATGTCAGCATACTTCAGATTGGCTCTATAAAGACGGTGTCAGGATGCCTGGGTGGCTCAGTCGGTTAAGCGTCAGACCCTTGATTTCAGCTCAGATCATGATCTCAGGGTTGTGAGATTGAGCCCCACATGGGACTCCACACTGGGTATAAAGACTGCTTAAGATTCTCTCCCTCTGCACCCCTGCCACCTCCCCCAACCCACTCACTCTTTCATTTTTCTCTTTAAAAAAAAGAAAAAAAAAGTGTCCATCTGGTTCAGAAACTCCTTCAGGTTCTCAATGTCCCAATCTGGGAAAATTTCAGCATCAAAATATTATGATTAATGATACAGCAGATTACAACCTGGTGAATAAACCAGGGACCTCTGAGCCCACGATGTTATAATATATAAATACACTAGAGTGTCAACTACTGAATAAAGAAATTATGAAAACAGAAAATCATCACTTAAGAAGCATTACAACAGTGGCTGATTTGGGAAGGAATCATCATCACCGGATCCTACAGCTTATGAGCAGAGACTTCTACTGATGAACAGGGTACTGGGGTGGCATCACAATACCTTCCCATAAAGTACTTATCGACCACAAAGGGAAAAACGGTGACTCTGTGGTGCAGGAAGCTGACAGACACCCAGCGGGCCTGGCACCGCTTCTATGGTATTCCTGTCTAGAACGTATGGCGTGAGTCCGGAAACCTCGATGGATCCTACCTGAAAAGCATCCTGCAGAACAGAAGGCCTCTCTTTAAAACCATCAAGATCAGGGCGCCTGGGTGGCTCAGTGGGTTAAGTGCCCGACTCTTGGTTTTGACTCAGGTCGAGCCCCACATAGGGCTCCGGGCTTGGCGGGGAGTCTGCTTGAGGATTCTCTCTCCCTCTGCCCCTCCCCCAGCTCACTCTTGTGCATTCTTTCTCTAAAATAAATAAATAAATCGGGTTTTTTTTTTAAAGATTTTATTTATTTGAGAGAGAGAATGAGGGAGAGAGAGAGAGAGAGAGAGCAGGAACGGGGAGAGAGAAGCAGACTCCCTGCTGAGCAGGGAGCCCGATGCGGGGCTCTATCCCTGGGCCCTGTGATCACGACCTGAGCCGAAGGCAGACGCTTAACCGCCTGAGCCACCCAGGAGCCCCAGTAAATAAATCTTTTTTTAAAAAAATCCATCAAGGTCATGAAAGAAAGGAAAGGCCAAGAACTGTTCTAGGCTGATGGAGCCTAAAGAGACATGGCCAATGCAGGGCCCCCCTCCCCCCTGACACACACACACACACACACACACACACACACACACATGCACACACACAGAATGAGATGGAGCAAATGTGGTTAAGTGTTAACCACTGGGGAATCTGCATCAGGGTGAAGGAGGTATGAGAATTCCTTTAAATTTTTGGCAAGTTTGAAATTTATTTCAAAATAAATTATACATATATGCATAGGTAGAGAGAAGGAGAGAGAGAGATAATGATAAGCTTCCTTTGCTTGTGCCTTCAGCGCTTTTGAGGGACAGGAAAGCAGCAAGCCAGTCACTGGGGAACATGGCCAAGACGCCGCTGATACTCATATATGCAAATGAGGCAGTTTTTTTTTTTTTTTAATCAGGGCCTGATGCCTCTGCTCTTCTCTATTACATATTCTTTGAGGAATGTTACATTTGTTTGAGGTATCCCTGGAAATGTGAAGGGTTTCTCAATTATTAATGTCACAGACTGATATGCCAGGAGCCCCATTAGAGAGAATAAAGTCTAAACGCTCCTTTCCGGGGGGTGCCTGGGTGGCTCAGTCGGTTAAGCATTTGCCTTTGGCTCAGGTCATGATCCCGGGGTCCTGGGATCGAGCCTGCTTCTCCCACGCTCTCTCCCCCTGCTGCTCTCTCGCTCTCTCTCTCAAATCAATAAATAGAATCTTAGAAAAAAATAAACGTTCCTCTCGTGGCATCCAAAATCTTCGACAATCTGGCCCCAATCCAGCACCTCAACCTATGGAACAACTTTCAAGCCCATCCACCTTTGCTCATTCTATTCCCTCCACCTGCACTGCCCTTCTCGTCTCTCAGGATTAACTGCACTGTCCTGGCTCAACCCCAACAGCCCATCCTTTGTCAAAGCTCCACTTATCCTCAGCTGCTCTGTCCTGGGAGGAACTGGTCACCTTCTTCCCTCTGTTCTGAAACACTCTGCCTACACATCCTGATGAGCAGGCACGTGTGGGTCTTCCCTCACCAGCCAGTGTCTTGGGCCGGGGGGGGGTGGAGAGTGCAGGAATCAACTAGAATTTCTTTTTCTATCCCTGAGTGCTTGGCACATAGCTTGCTCAATACATGCTGAAATGAAAAACTCTGCATCAAGGCATCTACAGATTAGTCAGGAATGGTGGGGGAAGACGTGTAATGATCAAAGCCAGCACTCCGGGGCCAGACTGCCTGGGTTTGGATCCTGGTTCTGCCACTTTCCAGCTGTTGGCAAGTTAGACCCTATTTCAGCTGTGTAATTGGGCAAATAACAGACCTGCTTCACAGTGTGGTTGCGGACTGCTTAGATCGATGCCTGCAGCCTGTTATTACTATTTACTGTGACTGGATCACCCTCTGCTGTTGGGTGAGGCACCCCAGATGACCCAGACTGCCTCCCCGCCACCCTGCTGCTTCTCCCCCACTCCATGAAGTTCGGGTTTGAGGTGCTGAGCAAACGGGCTGGCTGCGACACTGAGGTCTACCCTGGATTGTGCCTCTGGGCGTGGCTGGGAGAGATGCTAGCTGGGCCGTGCAGGGAACATGCTCGTGCGTGCTCGCTGGGCGCAGGGAACGTGGAGTGTAGGTGCCGGTTAGGGGATAGAGGAAGGCCTGGCCCTGCGTCAGCCATGCAGGAAGGAGGTGAGATAAAATAAAAGCCAAAGTTGGCGAACATCCCTAACCTTTCTAAAATAAATTACGGCCAAATCAAAACATTCTCTTCTCGTAATACGGAGACATGAGTCCACAATGTCATGCTTTCAGCTCTACTGAAGTCCTAAGAGGAAAGCGCCTCTTGAACACACTGTGCAGACTTTAGTGGGCTTTAGAACCAGGGAGCACATCTCCATGGCAGTCTAGCTGGGCTCGCCTAAATTGGGGAAGGTGTAATCTTCATAAAACAAGAACAGGAGCTATAAATATTTCCAAGTTCATGGGCAAGCGACGGACAGCAGGGGCCTGGAGTGGCACGGTGCGGCAACAAGGTCTGCCTGCATAGAATGAGAAGCTGGGTGGGCCTCTGGAATTCCCGAAGGTTTCTTCCAGACTATGACCCCCTCCCGACTGCACTTCCCACAGAATGTCGTCACACTGCACGCTACGTGATGAGGTGGAGAAAGCGGGGCATGGCAGCAGGGTCAGACCAGATGAGCTCAGGCAGCCGGTGCCCGTGGCCTTGTCCTCGGCCCATTTCATCCAGCAGCACCTTTCCAGACACATCACAACAACCGGCACAGCCTACCCACCCCCCAAACCAGCTTCCCTTCGCTGTAGCTTCAGTTCTGTTCTGGGCCTGCCGGAAGAGTCCAGAAGCCAGGTGAGCAGCTGGGAGGGGAGAAGGTGGAAAGGGAACGGAATGGGCCGTGCCTTAGGAAAAGGCACTGCGCGTGAAGGAGGCACGTGACATGGCAGGGCCCTCTGTCCAGCACTCCAGGCCAGCTCTCGGGGTCAGCCACTCTCGACCCCAAGTCGGTCTTGAAAGAGCCACAGGCCTGCTTCAGGACCTGCCGCTCACCACCGAGGCAGTGCTTTCTGGTGTTCACGGTCTCGTTTGGAGAGATACTAGTGAAATACAGCCCGACTTGGTCATGCATGCACAGCAGAGAGCTAGGCTGGGGACTGAAGGCTGTCCTCCAAACTTTCTTCAAAAATAACACGTCAACTCTGAGGGTAAATAGGAAATGTGGCAGTTCTAGGAAAATTCTGTGGAAAGCAAAGGAGCACAAGCTGAGACAGTGGGACAGAAAGGGCTTTTCTAATAAAACAGCATCAGGTTTTTTTCGGGGGGGGTGGGAGGGGAGAGAATTGGAGTAACTGTATGAATCACAGCCCATATTTTGTTTTATAGTGTTTATACAAGAACAAGAAGCCAGCTTTAAGGCACACAGAACAGCTCCCCATTAGAAACACAGAGCTGAAAACAAATGACCAAAAATGGATTTAGCCACACACAAAAAAAAAAAAAAAAAAGAAAGAAAGAAAGAAAAGAAGAAATTCTGGAACTTAAACAAACCATAAACTCAGAAACGCAAACCTTAGCCTATATGTACAACCTTTCATTCCCACGACAATGACATCTTTATGTCAAAGCTGAAATATCAGTGAACCCAAAATCAAGTACCAAGGTATCCTTTCCAGCTTGTAATAAAAGCAAACATTTTTCCTAACACACAGAGCTTGAGTTCATACTTCACCAGCCCCCAACTCCCCACCCTCCCCCCAAACTTCACGCTCTCCTTTTTTTCTTCTTTTGGGCTTTCTTACTCACCTCCCCAGAAACAAAGTAACTGTGATTTTCAGCAAGCAGGAAGCCAAGTCTCAAGCATACTTCCCTCGTCATTAAAGGCGCTACACACATCAGCCAGGCAGAGAGCCCAGGATCTGCTGCAGAGAATTTATTTATACCCATTTGGAATTTCCTGACCAACTAACAGCCTCCTGGCTGTGGAGTTTAATTCCAGCACTCCAAGCGCCAGAGAGACAGCAAAATCTACCAACCAACAAAATTGCTAGCAAAGATCTTAAGAGCAACGAATAAAGGAGTGGAGGCAGATAGATCCCATGCCCCTTTCGATTTTTCAAGCACACTATCTTCATTTTCTTTAGACACCTGAAATGCTGACCTAGAGATACAGTTGCAAACCTGCTAAATCGAGGAAGAACTGAGAAAAGCAACAAATGCTTTGAGTTTTTCCCCCGAGTCCCTTCCCCAAAGCCTCCAGTGCTAAGAAAGGCTCCCTGTTATAATCCGAACTATAACTCAGCAGCCATCTGCTGAAGGAAATGATTCAGTTGTAGGCTGAGCCCAGGCTGGGCTAGAGGCAAGTGGTTTCTCTGCTTGCTTTACTCTTCGTTAATGCAAACGTGTAATTTGAAGGCTAAAAACACTCCTGGTTGTAAACCACAGACCCGAGCTTTTATTTTAATTTTTTTCATATTCTCTTACACGTCTTCACCCAAATTCGATCATGTGACTTTCAAAGACACAGACTTAAGTTCCCCAACAAGTGCATTCTGTTTTAGGATGATAACATCTTTCAGCAACCTTTGGTTTCTGTTTTAAAACGTAAGAATGATATGTTCCTCTAATGATTTAAATACATCACCTAAAAAAGAAAGAAAAAAGAAAAGAGATGGTATTTTAAGACGCATTCTTCCCTTGGCCTAAGAACACTGGATAAAAGTGACTCTAGAAAAACAAGATTTACTGAACTCTGTCTATGGGGCAAACAAGCAAAACCCGTTCTAAACAATAAAACAGAGATTAGCAAAGATTAGGGATGACTCGAAATCACCTGCTTTGCAAAATCCAAAACAGGGTGTAGCTACGAGGAGAGAGGCACAATTTTATAAGAATCCACCGCATTTGCCTTGTCTGGTTCATCTTGGGGGCCATGCACACACACCTCACTCCATTTACCTCTGGCTCCAGCCTCCTGGCCCAGATCTGGTGGCTGGATAATAATCTTTGGGACACATATCTTTGTGTGAAGCTACAAGGACTAAACGTTTTAAGATGATGTGGGGGCTCATCTGGGCTTATTTTACATCAAATAAATAAACTGATTCAAAGAAAAATAATAAAACTAAGAACAAAGCTTCAAGGGCCAGATACTCTGAAATACAGAGTCCAAATCATTCCAAGTTATTTTACCCAAAAACACCTACCTTAGGTAAGAGATTTGAGTTAGGTCTCTTTTTTACTTTTCTGGGGAGAGGGGCTCAAAAAAAGGCTTTATTGAGATATTTACAGACCATAAAATGTACCCATTTTAAAAAGTGAATAGTCTGATGAGTTTTAGTAAATATATACAATTGTGGCATCCATCCCCACAAACCAGTTTTAGGAAACACCCATCATCCTAAAAATTCCCTAAGGCTTGTTTTATCATTTGCTTTTAACACAGCAAGTTTTTTCTCTGTACTTGTGAGAAAATTCTGGTACTACTCAGTCACGTGATTATATTCCAAACTAGGTATTATTATCCAAACACTTGTTCTTAAGAACTCAATGGAGGAAGGCATCTGAATGTAGTGTTTCTTAATCCTGCAAAAGAGAATACTGCTGAATTTTTATTTCACAAACATTGTGTTTGGGTTAAGAATACAGCTTATTTAAAACAAACAAACAAACAAAAGTATAGCTTATTCCCCAAACAGCTGAAGGTAATTATTTTGTATGTGTGCTTCCATTAAGGTGAGGTCTAGCAGAAGAAGTCATAGTATACAAATAGATATGTAGTCCTTTATGAAGGAGGACAAAGGTTGAGAAGGAAGAATAATTAAAGATAGGAGCTCTTGCTGCCTGGAAAGTGCCGGTCACACAGGCTCCTACTGTTGGGAGAAAGACACACCTGTCTGCCTTTACTCTTTCTTAATTTATGTACAAAAGAAGCAACCAAACGAGACCTGGGAGGACGGGGATGTACTCAAGGCTTTTCCTCGGACAGGTGCAAAGGAGCCGGGAAGGGAGACTCCCAGTGAGAAGGGAAATGCACTGTAGAGGGAAGCCTTCTGGGTCACCAGGCTGCCCGAGGGCACCAACAGTCTTCATCCCCTGGGTGGCGGCTGCAGGGCTCTGGGCTGCAATCAAGCCTAGCTGAGCCCGCAGTTGTGATGCTTACGGATTACTGCATCAAGACTTTTTCCCGGGGTCGGGGGGGGGGGCAGGGGGCTGTCCCCTAGTCTAGAGAGAAAACTGATGTTCAGTGAAGTAGTGAGTGTAACAGTGAGTTACATTTTGGACATCGTGAGATGCAGAGTTCCTGACACAGCCTGAATTTACCTTCCTCCCCCAGTACGGTCCTGCTCTCCCTGGTAGCGGTTGCTAATACCCCTCCAGCCTCAGCGGGGCTCTGAGGCTCTCAGCCGCCCCCTTGCCTGCATCTAACCCACACACAGATGCGAACTCATTGCAACTCCATGACGGCCCTGGGAGCGAACTAGGATCACTGGCATTTTACAGATGAGGCTTACATCATCCATATCGCTCGCTGCTCCATCCCTGTGTGAACGCTACGTAGTAGTGAAAGGCCACATTGGAGGTCTATTCTTTCCTGCACCTTCCGAGGGCAGAGGAAGGCGGAGGTGGGGTGGGGGAGCAGGTGTCTCTGAAGGGTGGGGAGGAGAAGGAACCCATTTTGGCTTGGATTGTTCTTTCCCCCTCTGATGTGTTTTCCCGACCTTCCCAGACAAAAATCCTCCAAGTTTGCGCAGACCAGCTAAAGCATCAGTGCTGTCTGAAGTTGTCCGCCTCATCCTTCTGGCAGCCTCTTCCCTCCAGGCTCTCAGAACAGCTTGTTTTGCCCTCTGTTCCTACTTGTGCACACATCTCACATCCCGACAGACTTAGAGGAGCTTCGTCCTCTGCATCTCAACCAGTGCCGTGCACCCCCCCCCCCCCCCCCCCCCCCCGCTGCAGGGGCCCGGGGCCCACTCAGTCAATTTAATTCCTTCCAGAGGAGCCACACTCTGCGGGTTACTTTTTCCTTTTAAAGAGATGTACGTACAAAAACGTCAAAGATTCTAAGTCTGTGTCCTCGTTTTATAGCGGAGGCAGGCCTCTGGACCAGAGGGGGCACCGTAAGAACATCACTTTTAGCCTCCAAGTTGTGTAAGGGCCAATGCTGGGACCTCCCAGACAGGCTCCCCCCTCCCATAAGTTTTCAACTCTGCTGCACAATTAAATGGCCCGGGGCTGTTTTTTAAAAATGCTGAGTTGCGGGCGCCTGGGTGGCTCAGTTGGTTAAGCGTCTGCCTTCGGCTCAGGTCATGATCCCAGGATCCTGGGATCGAGCCCCGCATCGGGCTCCCTGCTCCGTGGGAAGCCTGTTCTCCCTCTCCCGCTCCCCCTGCTTGTGTTCCCTCTCTCTGTCTCTCTGTCAAATAAATAAATAAAAATCTTAAAAAAAAAATGCTGAGTTGCCTGCCCCCCACCCCAATGAGTCAGAATCTCTTGGAGGGGAGCCAGGGGCATTAGAATTTTCAGAAGTTCCCCAGATGAGTCTACACTGAAGCCAGGAAGGAGAACCCCCGCTTCAAACCAAGCAAAATCTGCAACTCAAAGCATGTTCTTCCTTTTGGCTTACAGGAAGCTCAGAGCCCTAGTGGGGGCAGCCCCTGAAGCATCTAAGTACCCTCAGGGTCCAGATCATAAATTCAAGTACCTTTAGAGTCCAGGCTAGTAACTGAAATGAGGGGTCCAGGGCAGCTGGGGGAGACCAGACAGCACCTCTTCCCCCAGCTCACTTGGGCCTGTAGAAGCACCCCACCCAGCGAGGGCACATCTTTTGACTTTTCAAAGGAAGCTGAAGAAATTAGTATTTTTATACGGAATTACCTAACTTAAAAGTCTTGGCAAGTGATTCAAGGTAAGACAAAAACCTTGGGCTGGTCACACGGAACACACTCCCGGCCTCAGCGCTGTGACACCGAGCAAGGACTCCGTGCTATCCATCTGGGATCCAGTTTCACTCCTGTTCCTATACCTTCTCCTTTCCCATCTTCCAGGTGACCAATTTTTTTCTTGCCTATTTTATCCTTTTTTAAAGGTTTTATTTTTAAGTAGTCTCTACATCCAACATGAACTCACAACCCCGAGATCAAGAGTCACACGTTCCACTGAGCCAGCCAGGTGCCCTTTCTTCCCTTTGTTCCCTCGTTGGAGCAAACTATAAAACAAATTAGAAAAAACAATTCTCATTCTGCCGCATATTGACTGACTTACTTGTGTTGCATTGAGCTCTCTTACTACCACGATGTTTCATTTAAAAAAATAAAGACCAGGGCGCCTGGGTGGCTCAGTGGGCTAAGCGTCTGCCCTCGGCTCAGGTCATGATCCCAGGGTCTCCCGGCTCAGCGAGGAGTCTGCTTCTCCCTCTGCCCCTACCCCTCCGCTCGTGCACGCCCTCTCTCTTGCTTGCTCTCTCTCAAATAAATAAAATCTTAAAAAAATAAATAAAGACCCAAACAACAGCCTAGGATCCTTACCACCACGTCTCCTGAAGGTAAACTTAACGTGCAAAAACCCCACCTGTAAGTATTCATCTTGAAAAGTCATAGATTGAAAGCAGGATGCTCTGTTACCACTCTCATGGAAGGCCTGGGTTATGTCTGTGATATTTTAGCCTCCTCACAGCTCCCCCCCAGCCCCTAAAGAATCCAAATACCTTATGGTGCTACTTCACCCCGCCTGGGCTCTTGGACCGGTGATGGGTGCGATACAAAAGCTGGTGTCCAAGGGAACTCCAGGGAGGGAGAGCGGTGTGGGTGGAGCTCCCTTCCACGTCCCCACTGGCTCCTTCTCCACCCACCTCCACCACGGCCCAAAGGGCTGACAGGACCCGAAGGGATCACGGGACAGATCCAGTAAGGGCTTCTAGCTCTTTGTTGCCCTGTTAGGTGTGTAGAGCGTTGGGTATTGGAACAGGACTCCTCCTTCACACGCCTGGATTTGAAGGATCTGCTCTAAGACTTTAATGTAAGGGGAGATTTTCCAAGGAGAGGCCACAGTCAACATGAGGAGGGTGTGCCCAGCAGAGGCGTGAGATTCTGGCCAGGACGGTAAGATGAGTACGAGGACGCTACGGGTGATGGGCGCATCTAAAAATGCCAGGAAGAAGCCCTCTGTCTGCGTTACAACTTACTCAACAGAGCGCATTTCCTCAAACCCACTGAAGTCTTAACACCAGAGTCACACTGAATTTCTACACGTCAGGCTTTCTTTACAGTCTGGGGTGCCCCCCGATTATTACTTTCATCAGATTTGGATAAACAGACTGTCTCCTAATATATTTTCACCTGCGCCTTAAAATCAGCATTTAAAAGGCCTGTGACAAAATGACTTGAGGCATGAAATAAGGGGATTAAAACTTCAAATTAGATTGCCACAAAGACTATAGACGCCACAAACAGTAAGAGTCTATTTAATATTTATTTATAATTTATGGGTTATAATAATTATAATTTATTAGCGATAATTTATTTAATAATTATTTAATTAAATAACCGTTTATTTCCTCCCATCTAAAAGGGGGGCAGGGATATGTAGAGACCTTCCCAAGAGAACTGTGGGAAAGAACGCAGGCCGACCGGCCGGCCATACTCCCAACCTTAGAGGCCACCAACTCGGTTTCTCATCCACAGTTCCAACTAGCCCGCTGAACCAAACCAGGTGACAAGCCTGGGGCAAAAGGAACTGGTGAGAGCTCCACCTCCTGTCTCTTGGCTAGGTCACTAACAAGAAAGTGGCCATGGGAGCTAGAAAGAACCTTCCAAATGGCCTTGGACCAGCATCCTCCCTGGACAACCCACGTTACACCTGGTCACCTCTCCCTGGAATGCAAGGCGCTTAACCGACAGTGTCATTTTAAGCCTACATCAGAGCACGTGATGGAGAGAAAGCGGATCCTACCCCTTGCACTTAGAGGCGAGAGGTAAGAGGGGGAAGGCCGTCAGCGAGTGTGTGCCACGGGCTGAAAGCCACCTGTTCACCCGGGAAAAATACCCAGGTGCACAGGCTGGGAGGAAACTGCAAAGGGAGTAACAATGTAACAAAGGCCAATGGCAGGGCTCAGTTCAATCACACAGATTCTCAAGCAGGCACTGTGCCCGTGTCTCGCTCTGGATTCGCTGCCCAGCGTTGTGCCGGCACAAGGTAGGAGTGCTGCAAACATGCGCTCCTTGAACACGGAGCCCGGGGACCCAAGGCGGAATACTAAGCAAGCCACAATGGGTACACCGAGGTGTAGACGATGTGACTCTTGCCTCCTGAGACCCCAACGCTTATAGACTGGTGAGGCATATACCCCTGACTCTACATTAAAATACACAGCTCTCCAGGAATTAAGAAGAGGTAGGGGTGACGTCCCCCGGGAGTGCCTGAGAACGCTTGTTGGAACAGGTCAGAGAGGAAGCTGCTCTTGAAGGATAAGAAGGGCTTGGGAGGTATGGGAAAGCCATCCAGATCAAGAGAACAGGGCTTTGAATGAGCCCCTAGGAAGGGAACAGGGCAGGTGGGCTGGGGAACAGCAGTGGGGATGGTGCAGAAGCCCCCGCTGGCTTCAGGACCCTCTGCCCAGAGCTGGTCTCTTGCTGCCTGGAGCCCTGGAGGGCTGGGAAGGCCCACCAAGATTTTTGCAGGCCTCAGGACTGAAGACACAGAAACAGATCATGATTTCTGTCCAAATGAGGCCAAAAACAAAAGCCCAGAGTTAGGAGCGAATAGAGATTAAAGGTAGTGAAAGCCAAACAGGTTTGGAGAGACTGAAAAAATAACAAAAGTATCGACGGTTCAGTGCTCCTTCATCTTGCCAGCCATCCTTAACAAAGTCACAAAGAAGTGACAGTAAGGCAAAGAGAGACCCACCGTCACAGGACATCAGGGTTGGTCCATACCACAAAGAAGGTGAACAGCTGCCCTTCTGCCAAATACGTTTCTGTGTGGTCATTTAAAAGTGAGCTCCTGAATGAATGAGCTAGCTCACTGCACTTCTGAAGTATTTTCACTGAGTTTTGTATCCTTCCTTCCGGTCGTTCCAAAGCAACACCCTGATTTAAATTCACCACTATTTGCAAAGTCTGCTTTTTTGTCATCAAAGTGGCCAGAGGACAGAAAACCAAAGAATAAGAGCCCCAGAGGGAAAGCCCCCAGCTTTCGGTCCCCTTTACCTTTCTGGAAGATTTTCTGTCTGGGGATTCTTCACTTAAAAAGCAGTATCCTGGGGGTGGAGGTAAGTTCCAGATGCTGGTTCCTAGTGCCTCAATAATGTGTGAGAATCCACAGCTCCTGGGTGATGCATGAGAGTGTACAGGGCCGTGCCCAGGAGCTGGTGGGATTCCTTACCCCCCAGAAGTTTACGATGTGACACTGCCAGGCAGCTGTGCCTGGGGCAGATCTGGAAGCTGTGTAAAGCGTGGCGTTAATGGAAAAACTTGGTGGCACAGGGCTTCGGTGTTTTGCAATTTTTTTCCTGTAAGCTACACTGTTGGAATGGTTTGACATGTAAACCGTTCCCTCCGCCCCTACCGGCCTACAGACTGCCAGGTCTCCGCCCTGGCGCGCTCTAACAATCGGTGTATCATCGGGCTGATTCACCCCTTGCAGGGGTGGAGTCCCGGCTGGGAGAGAGGGCACAGAAAGCCGGCAGGTTTTACTGCCTCCTGGGACAGCTCACGGCAAGACAGATGAGTCTTTGTCCTCCCAGCTGGAGGGGAACACGCCAGATGAACTGCCTCAAAAAAAAAAAAAAAAAAAAAAGCCCACATTTCCCTGATGAGCCCCTGATTTGATTACTGCATCCCTGTCAGTCAATCAGGAATGCTGGGGGAAAGGAAATACATCAGCCACACGTGGTGGGTATACGGAGTGAGCGGAGGAGGAGACGGGCAGTGGAGGAAGAAGGAACACTTTTTGGTTTTTGTTAGAAGAAAGGAAGAGGTGATGCATGTAACTATGGGGGTGAAGACACCACGTGGTTGGGCTTAGGAATCTTTAGAAATACCACGTCTCTCTCTCTTGTGTTTCGAGTCTGGGGACGACCTCCTTCTTTTCTTCCAGGAGACTCCGAAAAGTGCCTGTTGCGGCCTGCTTGTATACAAACATTTAAAAAGCCTTCGCCTGGCGGACAGTTGTTGCAAGAGAAAAAGGCCCTCAGAAAAGTGGGCAGGAATGGGAACATCTGACAGTGCAGGATGAATCAATGTTTTCACAAAATTATTTGCAAAGCTGATGGGATTTATTGACTAAACCAAACATTGTGAGACTAGATTCAGAAAATCACGTGACTGTCTCTTGATTCTACCGAACAGAGATCATGCCCGGAGTATGAAAGATCCCGCAGAGAGAAAACTTTTTCACTTAACTAAGATTACGAGAAAGGACCTAAAATAAACTCAGCACCTGTGACCATTCAGAGCACATTGCTTCCATAAACCATCATTCCAAGCACCACCTCCTTTAAATAAAGGTTCATTGGGTGAAACTGTACCAAACCTCCGGACCCAGCAGGAGGAAAGTCACGGGCCACTCAAAGCTGGCCTGTCACACACGAGACAGAGTGAGAGTCCACAGATTGAACTTTGGGGATGAGAACACATCCCATCAAGCCAACAACAATCTGTCCATCAGCCCTGTTTTCCTTCATGTTCACAGTGCTGCTTTTCTATCTGTTGGTTAGAAAGGTCTCCTGAATATTATAGAATATTATTTAATCATATTCCAAGTGCTGCTAAGATTAGAAATCTGCTCACAATTAAAAAAAAATCCTCAAAATAGTCGCATACATATTTTTAAGTTGTGAGATCACTTGTCCATACAGAACTACCAGCTGAGATTACTAGGAGATACAAATGGGCCACATATTCAAAACACTTCTCATCTTCAGGATTCACGAGGAACTGCAGCCCAAAGCAGAGCCAGGCTCAGCCTCTGAAACATGAGCATACTTTTCCTAAAGCATATGGAAATGAGTGAATCAGTTCCAGCTCATTCCAAAAATATCCAGCAGAGACGCCAAGAGAGGAAAAACAGAATCATCAAAAAAATTTTTTTAAACTTAGAATTTCTACAAGTGTTTGAATCCTATCAATTCTGATTTCCTGGCTGAGTCTTCTACGAGCTTTTTATTAGAGAAGTCTCCTCCATGCAATTTTTAGGTATGCTGCCAGAAAAGAGCAAGAATTTACGACCTCTGTGAATTTGAGAATTATGCCGCTATTTTCTATGCCAGATCAAATCAAACAGCCTCTTAGAGAGAAGGACCCCAAAGCAGAAACTGTGAGCTGTGGTCATTCATTTCCCAAGCCCACACAAACCTTTCTCAGAAACTGCACAAAAGGAGATGAACTGGAATTATCTGGGACACAGGAAGACGGCAAACCCTTGGAAAGGAAGCTAACGAGCTATACTTCGGATGGGCTCAGCTGGCCCACCCAAGTCCTTTGAAAAAGAGGGGAAGTGCATAATCAGAAACACAAGCCAATACTCACCGATGGGAAGTCTGCTGGTGAGCAGGGCACAGGATATTCAAATTTTGTAGTTAAGGGCTGTTTTAATCCTTTGCCTCACTCTGCAGCTTCCAAAGGAGAGCAACAGCTCAAGGCTTTAACATCGGAGCGCATCACCCTGCTGGGTTTTTCTTTTGTGTTTTTTTCTTTTCCCTTGGCGCCCACACAGCATCTGGGCAGAAGTCTCCAACCGAAGAGTGTATCTTTGCCGAACACCTGGGACGGGCAAGAGCCTGGATTCTACCCTTCCTACACCCAAGCAGGCTGGGACTCACTGCCAGATAAGGCATCATTCCTCGGCTCAACTGCAGAGTTTAATCGCCTGTCTGAAATCTGAATGATGCTTAACCCATTAGGACTCGCTCACAGTCTGGAGCTTTATCAGGTGAAGCTGGGCTACTGGGAAAAACGGAAGCCTTAAGAGTGTGGAAACCAAGCAAGACCCAACGAGGGAGGGACTCTCCAGAATGTCTCTGGGGGCTGGATGAATTCTGGGGTTCTGATTTAACCAGACAGGCAAGTCTCTGAAATCCAGTGTCTCTTATTTGTAGGCGGGCTCGGCAATGTGAAACTCAAATGTAACTAATACTTAAAAAATAACTATCTTCTGAAACACCATCACTATAAGAAAATACATTATTTGTAAACCTCAACATGAAATGAGCCTTTAATCAACAAAAAACGAACAGTTTCATTTAAAGTTGAAATGAAATCCGATTATTAAGCACACCGAGTAACAGGATGAAACTGCATGATGTACTCAATACTAATATGTTTGTTAACTTGGCTCTTTGAGATAATTCACACTAAGAAGAAACTAACGTATCAACCTAACCTCTATCAGGGAGGACATTTTACTCACAACTCTTCTACTTTTGGGTTTCACGGAGTTTCCTGAAACACATACTTTCCCCCTTGATCTACTTTAATTAGGACTTCACAGTTGCCACACTTCTGATTTTTAATGTCAACAGAATGTGCTGAACAAAGGGAAAAAGACCCTCTGCATTCAATGTCTGGTTTAGCCATTGGCTAACTGTGTGGGCTGGGCAACTTGTGTTTTGTCATCTGAAAAGTAGGGACAGGTGGACTCATAAAGACCCCCATTAGCCCTTTACCTCTGTTTTGATGTCAGGCAACTGTGTTGTACCCTCAGCTCTCCGAACATACCGCTTACAAGGGAATGCAAAGCACAGACAGGAACACACATTTCATCCTTTGGCAGACTTTTCCAGGACACCCTGGAGGGTCACGGACGGTACTCACACATTGAAGGAGCCTCAGCATCTCATCAGCTCACCTTCTGCCTCTGGAGGAAGGCTGATGAAGACCACAGGTCTAAGACTCACCAGCAGAGACACACACACCCCCACCTCTGCCAGGCTGAGACTTTCCTTACAGATGGTCTCGGAAAACCCGGGGCGGTTCCAGCCAGACCAGTCAGGGCAAACTGGTCTCACACTTGACAAACAGCACGCAATTAATTCCTGCTGTCGGGTTCACAGCAGTGGGCTCAGAGTTCTGTTTGAGAAATGCTGCTGCCCGGGAAAAATATTTACACAACCAAGTGGCTTGCACTGAGCGGCAGAATTCTACCTGCTCAGCCACGAGTCTGGGGCCCTGGCTGACCTGGTCTTATCAGCGGCCTTTGTACCTCATTTAAGATCAGCATGGAGACAAAACCTGGAGCCAAATGACTGACAACAAGATTTAATGAAATTTATCATAAGAATTTAAAATGAGAACCAAGTTTTTAATGCAGTTCGATAAGTACCCTAAGTAAGTCAATAGATAGTTATCTGGAAAAAAATATATATATATATGTATATTGATGCTTTGAAAGAGGAATAGCAAGAGGGAGAAAAACCATAATAAACTACCAAAGGCAAATATTAGCAAGAATAAGGCTGGTGATGGGAGGCATAAAATGGTACTCCCTAATACTCATCTGTTTATTTCATTTAACTGTTAGACACAGGACAGTAATACAGTTCTTGCCTCAAAGTCAAAGCGTCTGAAAGGGCCTGGCCCGGTGGCCTGTGAACAGGCCCTTTTCAGACCGGGAATGAGCTCACAGAACAAGGGGCGCGGGGGAGGGGGGGGTGATTTCCCCTGACATTGGACTAGCGTTTTACATCTTAAAAAGTGTTTTTGTGGCTACTGTTTTATTTTTCCCTGTGAAGAAGGCAGGGCAGGTATATTATCTTCATCTGACAAATAAGCCACTTGTTCGTTAGCTTCAAAAGAGAGTCGAAGCTCTAATTAAAGTTTCACAACATTAATAATTAGTGTTTACTGAGGTAAACAGTGCATCCAGTTCACAACATGATTGAGAGACTTGAAAAAAAGCAGACTGTCCCCATCCCCGAAGCGCAGAAATAAAGCCATTTTCCTAACCAACGCCCCCCGCCTCCCCCCAGGTACTTCCTAGGTGTCCACAAGAACAGGGAACGGTCACAAGCAATTTCTATTAATGCTTGTAGCTCATCACATTAACGAATGACATTAGGGGACTCTCTGTAAGACCACCGTCAAGGGTTTGCAATGAATGCAAGCAAAACCGGACCGGTCAAAAGGCAGGATGGAGATCTTGTGCAGGAGAGGTGACAGACACAAAGACATGACTGAAGCTGAGGGGGTACATGGGGAGGAAGAAGATGAAGCTGGGAGGGGTGCCTAGGTGAGGCTGCCAGGTGTGGTAAATAAGAAGCAAGGACACCCGGCAAAATCTGAATTTCGAATACACGGTGAATACTTTTTTTTTTTTTTTTTTTTTTTTTTTTTAGCGTAAGTCAGTCCTCTATTCTATCTGGATGCTCTGTCCACAGAAACCCTCAGCCTCTACCAGAAGGGAAGGTCCTTGGAGGCAGGAGTTTTGGCCTGTTTGTTCTCTGCTGAATCCCCAGTGCCCAGAACAGTGCCTGGCACACCGGAGGTACTCCAGGGATCTCTGCCATGTACTAGTAAAGTGTATTTCTTCAGCTAGGCGGGATGCACACAGGTGCCTGGCACATCACCTTCATGCATTTTGTCGCTGAAACTTAGGGCAATACATTTCACAAATTACAGCAGTAACTTAACTGCTCTTCTTTTAAAATCAGTACCTTTTATTCAAGCTAACCGAAGGACTCAATGGGGAAGTCAAAGGATAAAGCGACTCTGAACGGTCCCTTCCTCAGTTTCAACTCTCAACAGGGACATGAATGTGGGATGTCAGTCCTCAGACGTGTTGGCAGCCAAGGGCACCGCTCGGCCAACTGGTTCTCTTCTCAGCTGGCTTCTTTTGCTCCTGCTTTGTTCCTAAGACCATGAAAAGTGTTTCTGGTGCCAATGCCCTGACCTCAACCTTTAGATGGGATTTTTCCTCATGTTCTATGGAGCCCAAAGCACTGATTTTTTAGGGGAGGGGGTGGGGGTCGAGACTCCTTTTGGGTACCACACACGTAGGGGAAATACAGTTTAAAAAAGTATATTTGATATTATACTTTATCTTTGGAAGATGAAATAAAATATACAATTTACCCCACATTAAAAACTTTACTGAACTACTGAAATTATTTATTTTTCTCACCAGAAGGATCAGTAACCAGCCCTCCTTTGCCGCCAAAAAGCCCTTTTTATCTCATCTTAATCTGCAGCCTATAAATGTTCATACGTTAATTACATTTTGAAACAGTGTATTTATAACCAGCATATACTTTTGCATTGTTTGAGTATGATTTTGTTGTTTTTTTTTTTAACAGTGGGCAGCTATTTCTTTTGTAATATAGAGTAGGAAAAGAAAAGGTAAAATCATGATTTTTATAAGCACATCATCTCAACTGTGTGAAATATACAAAATTTAAAGACAGCATGGAAAATAAGCAGAACATGTATTTCCGGGTTGTGGTATTATCAGTAATTCCTGCTTTATTTTTTAAGAAAATATTAAACTTTTATATTTTAAAATTTTCTAAAATGCATATGTGTGTGTGTGTGTGTGTGTCTGTGTGTGTGTGTGTGTGTGTGTGTGTGTGTGTGAGCATAACTAAAGCAATTGTGTCTGGCTGAGCCTCTAATCAGATTGCTTGTAGAGGTCATGGCCAATAGAATAAACAGTACTGTCCCTTGCCTGCTCCCGACACCTGTCTGCAGTAACCATTTATCCCCAGACACCCCAGAAGTCACTCATCAGAGAGCTTCCCTTTGCTTCCAAACTCAGTGCACAGACTTGTTAGGCAAGGGGGAAAGGTTATAGCTGGGTCATCAGACTTTAGGAACGAGGGAAAGGGACACTCTAGGACGAGTCAAGTTGAAAAGAAACAGAGGGCAAACGAGGTAGGTACATAAACCCTTGGAGACAGGAATATGCCAGAGATGCCAGAGGGTCAAGATCTGGAGGCACCAACAACCCCAGACCCCACTTCCTCTGAATGTGAACGCAGGTAAGGGCAGGAATGGGATGGGAGAGGAGAGCATCCCGGGGGGCTGAGACTCACCCACAGCACTCAAGAAATTTCACAATGCTTCAATTTCCTCCTTTACCAAATATTTTACCAGAGAAACAAGGAAGAATCCTGACTTCTCTTCCTTAGCTGAGTGCCCGAGTTTCTCTGCCATCACATAGGGATGGTGGTGGTAGTGAGAACAGTATAATCTCGTAGGATTACTGTGAGGATTAACCGTGATGATGCAGGCAAAGCATCCGGGCCACTGTGGTACACAGTAAGTGCTCATGACATGTGCGCTTTTGTCATTCATGGTGTCTTAGTGACAGCAGTCCCGAGCAAGATCTATAAAAGCCCCGAGAAGCTGGGCAGTAGAAAGGGCAAGCAAAAGAATAAAGAGAGAGAGAGAGACCAGTTGTCCCAGAAGAAACCATCGAGTTTGGCTGGGTTTGGTCTGGGGCGAGCTACAGCGTTCTTGCCAGAGGGGAGGGGATGCGTGCAGCTGAGACCGTTGGGACAGAGTCACATGCGGGCCGGCTCCGCCCACTCCAGAGGGCTCCTCCTATTCCCGGTTTGCCAGAGCTTTCCAGCTGACAGGGCGCTTGTAAGTCCGCTTCTGGTTCTCACATGGGTCCTAACCCTGCAGGTAGATGTGTTTACTGACGTTTTACACATGGAGAAAGAGTCCTGTTCCGTATTCCAGGGTTAGTGCTGGAAATGGGACTCTAATTCAGGGCTCCTGATTCCAACTCCCCATTCTTCCCATTAGTCAGAGCAGCAGAGCCAGGACTGGGGTCAGACATCACACAAGCACTCCCCACCCACAATCCCTGCCTGCTCTTGTACATTCTGCTCTTTGGCAGATCATTCAAGAGTGGAATGAACACCTGGCGTTCCATACTGGACAGGTGGTCGCCCCCTGTCTTACGCCGTCTCTTGGGAGGCTTCTCTCTGTGTTTGTTCTATAAATTTCTCCCAAATCTTATATAAGCAATGTTGGACGAGATATGCAAACTACACAGGTCTCTAATGTAACCGGAATAGAACTGCGAATTCTAGTCCTCATGATTCATGATATGGCTTGTGGCATATTCCTCTCCGGGAAAGTCACTTCAACTAGTATGCTCTTCTCCAGCTCCTGTTTCTTTTTGTGTAGCAACATGAAACGAAAGATGCCTGGGAGTGGATAATAGGAATTGGCTTGAAGCATCCAGACTCATTTCCCTCTCTCGTTGCTCAATCCCTCATAAAGAAGTTCGAGAGGAGTGCACATTACACTTGGATCAGTATTCAGGATTTTACATTTATCTTTCACCACTTCAACAGAATTGACTTGGGTGATAATCTACCTAACTGATTCCTTCACATAAAGACTCTAAAGATAAAAGCGAATTCTCGAAGAGATTAAAAAAAAAAAAGGCAAAAAACCATCCTCTTTGGATAGAAAATTCTTTGAAAGCCTAGTTATCTAGGCAACTTGCTAATTAATATCTAGCCATTATTAAAAAAGAAGTAAGAAATCAGCTTGAGCAAAGGCATACACTTACACACACACACACACACACACACACACACACACACACACACACACACACACACACACACACACACACACACACCAGAGCACAGTTACCTGACGCACAGCCGTTAACCTTTGTGGTGTGAGCCATGCTGGCTGGAATCCAATGACAGATCCAGAAAGGAGTGAGGAGTCATGCAAATTTTATGCATCAAGTTCCCAAATGCATTCAACCTGAAACAATAAAGAGAGCCCCATCAAAATGGATCATTTAAAAATACGTACAACACTAAATCTTAGATGTCTGTTTGCAAAGATGGCTGCTCACGGAGGGTGCCAATCCGGGTGAGGGTGAGGCAGCCCATGGACGATGGTGACAGCTGCCCGGCCCCCGCACATGCACCCGGGGACAGGCACCGAGAGCAGGTCTCCAGACACGGTACTCTTCCAGGAGATAAAAAGGGTTCTCTAGAAACGCGGCTGTTTTTAGGAAGGTGGCCTTCAAATGCCAATGGCCTCCTAACGGGTATCGCTCTATAGCCCGTCACGAACCATTTTTGGTTCTTACATGTAAGCCTCTTTTCCAAAGGTTGGCTCAACACTTTCATTCACTCAATTGCACTTTTAGAGTAGTTGTTGTTGTACCAAGCGTTCACATTTTTAAAGGATGCATTCATGGGGACCCTTCTGAGGTATTTCAAAGCCTTTTACCTACTTGGTCTTTTAGAACACAAATGTGATCTGGTCAGCTCCTCTCTTAAAAAGTCTTCCATATCTCCCACTGTCCTGTCAGATAACCTTCACATGACATAGCGTGGCACATGGTTTGGAAACATTGGAGTTCACGTTGGGCACCCTATTTCTTACTTTATATGAATCCTCTATTTAAAATTTAACTGAGGGCCGCCTGGGTGGCTCAGTTGGTTAAGCATCCGACTCTTGACTTCGGCTCAGGTCATGATCTCAGGGTCGTGGAATCGAGCCCCACTTGGGGCTCTGTGCTGGGTGTGGAGCCTGCAAAAGATACTCTTTCCCTCTGCCCTTCCCCTGCTCCCTCTCTAAAAAACCCAAAAAATAAAAAAAAAAATGAAAGTTAACTGCGATTACTACCATAAGATGTATTACAATCACAAAACTGAAACAAAAAAGAAACAAGAATGGGAAAGGAACCCTGCCCCAACCTTGCTTTTTCAAAATGCCTTTTGAAAAATGCTGGCAAAGGAAGCAAACAATGATACAGATGGAAGTATTCCTTTTCCACTGTGCCCAGATCCTAGCTCTAGACCCACAAAACCCGAAGAAACTGACCTAATGAATTCCAAGTTGAGAATTCAAGCATGAACTCAGAAACCCACAATGACCTTCCAGTAGGAGAACGCCAACATAACAAACATATCATATATACTGGGTCCTCATGTAGCCACTGAAGTCATTTAAGAGCTTTTAATAATGTAGCAAAATACTCAAAGGACATTGGTAAATACTGTATTCTGTCATAAACCTAATTTTGTTAAAAATATGGATGTACGTATTTATACATTTATTTAAAACCATGAGAAGTAAATACACCAAAATGTTCCTTAAGGTTGCCCCTGGGTGATGACATTAGGAATGAGTTTAGCTCCTTTATTACTTTTGTAATAGTAACTGTTTTCTTAAAAAAAAAAAAAAGAATTAGAGACTTCCTGTGTCTGGTTTTATTTGCTTTAAAATGCTCGGGAGGAAGAAAAGAGAATTTTCCAAATGCTATGCAGAAGGAACCGATCAGGCCATAGTCACGGAGATTTTAAGTGAGAAAGACAAGTAAATAAGAGGAAAGCAGAGGATATGGCTGATCTCGGTGATCACACAGGGTGAGCACTTCTCGCTGCGGAGCTAGTGAACTTCTCTTCGCTGCCTGAATGAGCCTGTGCTATAGTACAAAAGCTAACAACACCATTCCCTTGCTTGGTTTCTCCAGCTCTGGTGAGTACCCTGCAGCCCACCTGCAGAGACATGATTCTCAGCCTTCCGTGTGAGGCCTCCGGGCTCCCTGCTGGTCCCCATTTTTGGTCTGGCAGCACACCAGGAGGACAGGATGGCTCTAATCTGTCTGCCTATGTGGCAATCACCTGACCTGTTGCAAATAGGCACTGGTTCAGGTCCATGGCATTGAGCTTGGAAACCAGTAACCTCTGTGCAAGCAGAGTTGATTCACTCAAACAGCAGGCTTTAGGGATCAAGTGAGCATTACCTTTAAGAACAGGAATGACTACAACACATGTCTGGCAAATGCAGCTTTGTTAAAAAAAATATATATATATATATATATACACACATATATATACACCTTTGGACTGGACTATATATAAGGAAGAGGAGAGGGAGCAGGGAGATATGGGGGCAGAGGAGAGAAGCCCAGCCTCTGGAATTCTTCAACTCATTATACTTCTAAAAGTCAACAAAAACAAAACCTAAGCAAAACCCTGATCCCTGGACCCTTTCTAGACCTAAGTGCTTGTGCTCTTGCTTTATAACAGCTTGTAAATACCACCACTTAAACTCTTGAGGGCAAACAGAAGGCAAGAAGAAACAGGCTGTGTGTATTATGGGTGTGTGAAGTATGTGTCAAGGTATTTGGATGGAGATATGCCCAGAATCTTCTGAGTCAAGCTTCCTCCACTTTGGTCCAAGGTCCTCTCCTGTTAGTGAACCTCCTTCCCCCTGGTAGAAGATTTCTACGTCAGATCCAAATTGGTCTCTCTCACCCTCCCTCAAACTGAACAATAAAATCAAAATGAGGAGGAAGCCCCAAAATTAGGAACTAGAAGTATACTACTGGTAGAAATAATATGACGTGGCTGTCACTGGGTGTGGATCCTGGTGGCAACTGCACAAAAACAACACTTTTATATTGTGTATTGATTTTCCCCAGTTATTGTTCATGCCTGACAGGTGGCCTCAAACTATGAGGCCTTAGTCTTCTTAATGATATGCAGATTCTTCAGTCAGTGCATTATATAAACCAGAAAAGGTCTGGCCACGATCCATTCTCTGTTACAGATCAATAAACTGCTTCTTTTCTTCCCCGGAGAAGACTGCAAACAGTAAATCTTAAGTGGTACAATGGTGGCTTAGAACTGCTATGAAAAAGCACTTCTCTGAAAGGCTTTAGGAAAAGACATTAATACAGAAAATAAAGAATTTGTCTTCTTGTCTGTTGATTTCAAGAGACTAATCTGAAGAGCATTTTTAGTAGCTCCCCTAGCATAATGCAGAGAATACTACAGACATGGCATGAATTTACCCCATAAATAGTTTATATTATGAGCTTACCACGAAACAAACGTGAAGAACAGCTGGCTAGGTCTTTTCTAAGAACACAGTAATGCAAACAGATGAAACTGAGATCTGATATATACTCTAGGCTGGTACTACCAACCACCCAAATGCTGCTGTCTTGGTTGGTGCCCAGATAATGATGATGAAGACACTGCTGAGGACCATGCAGATGACAGCTGGTATTTATCGAGCTCTTACTACCATTAGTTATTGAGATATAAATGGTATCTACTCTACGGTGCACCATTATTTAAAGTACCACTGATTAAGAAAGGTGCTGTTCATTAAATGGCCATTAAATGCTTATTAAACATTAATTGTAAGACATAGCCTCATTTCTGAAGTGTTTAAAATGTGAAAAATGGGGGCGTCTGGGTGGCTAAGGCGTTAAGCGTCTGCCTTCGGCTCAGGTCATGGCCCCAGGGTCCTGGGATCGAGCCCCGCCATTAGGTTCCTTGCTCGGCGGAAGCCTGCTTCTCCCTCTCCCACTCCCCCTGCTTGTGTTCCCTCTCTCGCTGCCTCTCTCTCTGTCAAATAAATAAATAAATAAAAATCTTAAAAAAAATAAAATGTGAACAATGTGTATCTCAGAATTTGCAAAATTGTGTTACATTCAAGACACTTGTTAAAAGCACCTAGCAATTATCACCTTATTCAAACCTCATAATGACTCTGTGAAGTACTGAAAATTCTCTCCCCCCCATTTTATAAAAAGGAAACCAAGGCATGGGGAGGTGAGAACATGCCTGGCTCAGAGAGCCAGGAAGTGAGAGAGCTAAGTCCAGAGGTAAGCCATCCAGCCCCCGGGGCTGCATGCACTACTGCTTTAACAAGGAAGAATTTATGCCCATAAATAAGAGGAACCTTTCAAGGAGGTCACCCAGGGATGTATCTGCTTATTGCTAGGATGCTTTGCTCAAATTCCTTTTAGACAGAAAGTTATGCTTCAGAACTTGAGGGAATATTGTTTTTGGAGCAATTGTACTTCCCATCTTATTCCTTGAGATGACGTACATACAAGCTTGAGGAGGGACTTGGGTGACACACAGGAAATGTCTCAGTGCGTGCCCATCACACTCTCGAGACTCCACAGGACACCAGTCTGCCTGGCTCACCACCTCATGCCTCAGCCTTTGCTATGGATGTCATCGTACTCTTTCCAAAAATTAAGTACTTTCTCAACCCAGCAACATTCTCCGCCACTGAGGATAGGTGGGAGGCTCCCAACGGAATCACAGGAATTTCAAAAATGGACAGAAGGAGGGCAGTCACATTGGAATTAAGAACCTCGAGGCTCAAATGACAACTGGGAAAGGCGAAATCACGGTTTGGACGCCCAGGTTCTGGAATCTCTTTTATGATGTGTCATCGGGAGTTTTTCTTTTGCTTCACAAAATTAGAAACATAAACAGGTGTTCCTAAAATGTGGAAAAGAGAGAATCTGAAAAAATAATCACTATCTCTCAGGGCTAGCACCTGAGGTGATTTCTTTTTCTTTTTCATGTGTCTATTTTTATCATCTTCACTAAAGACCTGCAACTCCAAGCATCTGTGCCAGCCACTATTTTTTTCTTTGCATGTATATTTTATTTTTATTTTATTATGTTCAGTTAGCCACTGTATGGTACATCATTAGTTTCGGATGTAGTGTTCAATGATTCATTAGTTGTGTATAACACCCAGTGCTCATCACCACACGTGCCCTCCTTAATACCCATCCACCCGGTTACCCCCTCCCCCCACCCCTTCCCTTCTGAAACCCTCAGTTTGTTTCCTGGGGTCCATAGTCTCTCGTGGTTTGTCTCCCTCTCTGATTTCTCCCCCTTCAGTTTTCCCTCCCTTCCCCTATGGTCCTCCGTGCTATTGCTTATGTTCCACCTCTGAGTGAAACCATATGATAACTGACTTTCTCTGTTTGACTTATTTCACTTAGCATAATCTCCTCCAGTTCCATCCATGTTGATGCAAATGGTGGGTATTCATCCTTTCTGATGGCTGAGTAATATTCCATTGTATGTATGGACATCTTCTTTATCCGTTCATCTGTTGAAGGGCATCTCGGCTCCTTCCACAGTTTGGCTATTGTGGACATTGCTGCTATGAACACTGGGGTGCAGGTGCCCCTTACTTTCACTACATCTGTACCTCTGGGGTAAATACCTAGTACTGCAATTGCTGGGTCGTAGGGTAGCTCTATTTTTAACATCTTGAGGAAGCTCCATACTGTTTTCCAGAGTGGCTGCACCAGCTTGCATTCCTACCAACAGTATAAAAGGGTTCCCCTTTCTCCACAGTCTTGCCAACATTTGTTGTTTCCTGTTTTGTTAATTTTTGCCATTCTAACTGGTGTAAGGTAGTATCTCATTGTGGTTTTGATTTGAATTTCCCTGATGGCTAATGATGAACATTTTTTCATGTGTCTGTTAGCCATCTGTATGTCTTCTTTGGAGAAGTGTCTGTTCATGTCTTCTGCCCATTTTTTGACTGGATTATTTGTTTTTTGGGTGTTGAGTTTAAGAAGTTCTTTAGAGATCTTGGATATCAGCCCTTTATCTGTGATGTCATTTGCAAATATCTTCTCCCATTCCGTGGGTTGCCTCTTTGTTTTTTTTGACTGTTTCCTTTGCCAGCCACCATTTTGTTTCTGCTTGGAGACATAAGATAAACTAAAGCACGTACCCATCCCAGAAGTTCGCACACTAGTGCTGGAAGGGAACAGGCAGGCACGTAATCAAAGGAGAAAGCACTACAACAGCGGTGTATGCACAGTTGATTCTACTCCATCGCAAGGTGCCCTTGCTTTGCCCCAAAAGGATGCGAGTGGCCGACAAATGTATTTATGAGACCACTTGGCCTGAGTCTGAAAGGATGAATGAGTGTTTTCCAGGGTGAGAAAGAGGGAAGGGCATTCTAGACAGAAGGAACAACATATGCAAAGTCAAGAGATAAGAAAGTGCATGGCGGGGCACGCGGCTGGCTCCGTTGGTAGAGCATGTATGTGACTCTTGAGGTCGAGGTTGTGAGTTTGAGCCTCACGTTGGGTGTAGAGATTGCTTTAAGAAAAAAAATCGTAAAAAAAAGGGGGGGGGCACCTGGGTGGTTCAGTCAGTTAAGCATCCGACTCTTGATTCCGGCTCAGGTCATGATCTGGGGGTCACGGGATCGAGCCCTAGATCAGGCTCTGAGCTCAGCAGGAAGTCTGCTTTAGGGCTCTTGTTCTCCCTCCGCCCCTTTCCACTCCCCCCCAAAATAAATACATAAATCTAAAAGAAAGAAAGAAAGAAAGAAAAGAAAGAAAGAAAAAAAGAAAGAAAAGAAAGAAAGAAAAGAAAGAAAGAAAGAAAGAAAGAAAGAAAGAAGAAAGAAAGAAAGAAGAAAGAAAAGAAAGAAAGAAAGAAGAAAGAAGAAAGAAAGAAAAGAAGAAAGAAAGAAAAAAGAAAGAAAGAAAAAGAAAAAGAAAGAAGAAAAGAAAAGAAAGAAAGAAAGAAAAGAAGAAAGAAAGAAAGAAAGAAAGAAAGAAAAGAAGAAAGAAAGAAAAAGAAGAAAGAAAGAAAGAAAGAAAAAGAAAGAAAGAAAAAAAAAGAAAGAAGAAAGAAAGAAAGAAGAAAGAAAGAAGAAAGAAAGAAAGAAAGAAAGAAAAGAAAGAGAAAAAGAAGAAGAAGAAAGAAAAAGAAAGAAAGAAAGAAAGAAGAAAAAAGAATAAGAAAGAAGAAAAAGAAAGAAGACAGAAAGAGAGATGGCAAGCAGAGCTGTGGCTAGGAGAACCAGGTGCTTACACGGGGGCTTAGCTGTAAATGAACTGAACCGCCTAGTCGAGAAAGAAGACCAAGGCCTGAGTGCTAAAGAGAAAACTGAAGAGAATAGAGTCTGCAAAAGCCAAACTGGAAACACACACACATACACACAGCACAAATACTTTACCGTAACGAAACGTGCAAAGCTCATTTATTTCTTTTAAATAAGTCTTTCCAACACTCATCCAAAAACCTATCTAACTTATTATACACCATCTATGATTGCCCAGATAGTTCTGTCCAGAGTTCAATTAAAAGTAACTTAATTAAAAGTACGTTTAAGTGCAAACTTTGGCCACAATTCATCTTCAGATTATCTTCCAGTGATTTCTAATATTGGCTCCCACCACAGAAACTGTGGCAATAATGTTAACTACCTCTTGGTTATTTTCCAACCAAATTACCTAATTATGACCCAAACCCATTTACCCTTCTCAAATACAGCAGATCATTTTCTTGGTATGGGTGGGGTAGAGATGGAAGAAAATCTCCATCATCAAACAAGATCTACGTCAGAATCCTACCTGGACACTAGTTTCATTTATAATGTAGAAAAACAAATGGTTTTGCCCATTAGAAAAAATTATTTTGCCGTTTGTTCAAATAGTTACATTTACAACTTACTCCTTGGGGTAACATTTAAGAGGCGAGAAGAAGTTTCTATATCACAGGAACAAGTTAAAATGAAGACACTAAAAAAGAAAATAGGAAAGAAGCCACAGTAAATAAATTCATTTATTCATTTAACAAGTAAGTGCCTGTAATGTGCCAGGCATTGTTTCTGGTACAGAGGATTCAGCAATGAACAGAGTAGATGCTCACCTCCCCCCATGCCCCCAGTAGTCTAACTAGACATCTGTGCTTTGGGCTGAAACAATTAAGGTCTCACAATATGTGGAACAGATCAGGTCTACTAAAAGCCAATTCCTCACTCCTCTTTTCTGCCTTATGAAAAGAACTCCCACATTAAGATCTGCCTCCCTGTGCCCCCGAAGTGTCTAACCCTCCCACAGACCCTCCCTGCCCATCCACGTCCACTCTACATCATTAAAGTGCTTCGGGATCTTTCCAAGAGTGTGCATAAGGACAATGCTAATAACCAAGAGGTTCAAACCACCACCTCAGAGCCTGCAAATACTTTCGGAGCCTGGCACTGGCTCTGTCCCAGCTGGGTTGCTGGAATTCACACAGCTTCCTGATCACTTAAAGAAAAGGCTGTTGGTAAATGATCTTTCCAGGAAATGTTCAGTGAGGAGGGTTTATCAGATCATAACAACCTAGGCTGAAAACTGGCTGTTTTCCTCTGCAACAAAGAGCGCAAAGAAAGGGAAGATAAATGAAAATTAGATTTATCGAAGTTTTTGGTTTTTTTTTTTTTTTTAAGCTTACCACCTTTAAGTTTCTTGTTGACTTCAGAAGAAACTACTTTTATGATTCAGTATAGGCACACGAAATAGTAGGTCCTGATTTGCTCTGGTTCATCTCTAAAGGATTGAAGGAAGAGACCACAGCAGAAACCTAACCCTATCATTTACAAGTCCATCCTCCTTAGTGACGTCTTACTCTTCGAAAGCATCCCTACTGCTAGTTGTTTACGAATTAAAATGTCAGTGCTTTAGCCTCTTCAAATATTAAAGAACCCAAATGTAACAGCCATAGCTTTAAGAGAATTAGTTTACTGTAGTGTGAAAGGCTTTTGCTCATTTCCTATTTTAATTATTTAAAATGTGAAGTTCTCATTTATTTACTGAGGTACCAGACATTTTCCCTCTAATTCTTCTGGGATTGGATTCTTCTTCTTTTTTTTTTTTTTTAAAGATTTTATTTATTTATTTGAGAGAGAGAGAGTGAGAGATAGCACGAGAGGGAAGAGGGTCAGTGGGAGAAGCAGACTCCCTGCTGAGCAGGGAGCCCGATGCGGGACTCGATCCCGGGACTCCAGGATCATGACCTGAGCCGAAGGCAGTCGCTTAACCAACTGAGCCACCCAGGCGCCCTGGGATTGGATTCTTATAGGATATATTCTCCATGATTACTCTTAAAGTGATCAATGCTATTCAATGACAAGTTCAAGGGTGCCTGGGACGGTCATTAAGTAAAAGAGAATCATAACACATCCCCAGGTTCTTCATCTTCAAGCACAGGTGCTCAAAGTATGGTTCCCTGACAACACCATTAGCACTCATCTTCTGGGAACTTCTTAGAAACGTAAATTCTCAGGCCATCCCGACCTAGTGAATCTGGAACTCTAGAGGTCTGCAGGTGCCTCTGACGCAGGCCAAAGGTTCTCAAAACCACTACTTTATAAGATGGGTTAAATGAGAAAAAACTAAGTCCTCCTAAGGCTCCAAGAGCCAGGAATGCCCACTGATTTTAAGAAAATGGTACCCGGTGATTTAGACAACGTCCCCCAAGGGGTTGACTTTTTGCCATTCATTTACTCAAAACATAGTGATTGGGCACTCAGTCTGAAAGAGGCACACTTAGAGAACTTGAATGGTAAACAAGAGACTCAGTTTCTGCCTTCTTGGGGCTTAGAGGCAGGAATTTCACACATATTGACACACACACAACAGCAAATTATTAACACATTATGCTAAATGCCACAAGGGAGGGAAAAAATAGGTGCTGAGTGAGAATAACGAGGGCCAAACTTTTTAGGGTTGATGATGAGGATATGGCGATGGATGGGGATGGGTGGTCCCTGCAAGCATCTCTAGGGAAATGACATAGAAGGTGAGACCCGAGGGACAGACAGGGGTTAGCTAGGGGAGTGTGGCGAATAAGGATGGAGCCCAGAAACAGCCTGACTTATCAACGCTCCCACAAAGTTTCCACAAGGGCATATAAAAACAACCCTACAAGGGAAGAAAGATCTTTTCCAAAAACAAACAAACCTTGACCTTAACCTTTCACCTTATACAAAAATCAGTTCGGAAGGACTCAGAGTCTTGAATGTAAAACAAGCCAAAAAACCTACAACTTTTAGAAGACAACGTCAAAGATCTTCTAGAGCTTGGAGAAGAGTTTAGAGAGGACATGAAAGATCCTTAAAAGTAAAAGCTGGTGAAGTGGTCTTCATTAAAATTAAAATCCTTTTTTCCTGTAAAAGCATGGTCCAAAGGCACTGGGGCAGGAAAAGGCTCTATGTGTTTGAGCAACCGAGTTTTGTATGTATAAGAGAGCTAAAGAGCAGAGAGGTGAACAGAGGCTAAATGAGGACATTTGTTGGGCCTTGCTGGATATGGGAAGGGAAAGGGGGTTTATTCCGAGTGCAAAGCCACTAAAGCATTTTAATACCAATGTGTAACACAAAATAAATGATCTTACTTTTAGGTATTTTGATGAGGGGGCGTCTGGGCGGCTCAGTCAGTTGAGTGTCCGACTCTTGGTTTTGGCTGGGGTGGAGGTGTCAGGGTGCTAGGATTGAGCCCTGTACGGACCTCTGTGTTTGGCGTGGAGATGTGGGGTCTGCTTGAGATTTTTTCCCTCTCCATCCCCCTCGGCCCCTCATCCCCACACTTGCTCTCTCCCTAAAATAAATCTTCCTTTTTTTAAGTGTTTCGCTTAGGTTTCTTGCCATTTTAAGGAGAAGCAGATTGGGTCTTCTTTACTACTATTATGGGGAAAAGACACTAGATGCTTCAGGAATGGTTTTTTTGAGACTTCACAGGGAATTTCCCCCTAATGATATAACTAGCCCTTTGAGTATACTTTAACTTCTGAAATTTTTACTTTCCACTCTATAACAGAAAGGCGCCGCCATGCCAAACAGACATTTCCCATAAGTTCTTGTGTTTTCCTCAGAACCTACAAGTTCCTACTCACTTTAGAGAAACTTAAAAGAAGTTAAGTGGCCAGCCCAGGAGGTATCCGAAATGTTACGCTGTTAACAGTAGAGCAAAATACACCCGCCTGGGTGGTGTAGTCCATTAAGCGTCTGATTCATGATTTTGGCTCAGAGGTCATGGTCTCAGGGTCATAGGACTGAGCCCCTTGTTGGGCTCTGCACTCGGCGGGGAGTCTCCTTGAGATGCTCTCTCTCCCTCTCCCTCTGCCCCTCCCTGCCCCCCACGCTCTCTCTCAAATAAATAAACAAATCTTTAAAGATTCTAAAAATGGTTACTGGAAAAGCTGGAACGAAAAACTGAATCCAGAGACCTACAGAGGAAGAACCAGCGTCTGCTGTGCCCCAGCCACCCTCAAATTCAAGTTGCCCTTAATAAGTCATACAAACTGTTCCAGCAGATCTTCAATGTCACTTTCGTCCGTTGAAATAAATCTCACTTAAGCTTTTCCCTTTTTGGTATCGGAGACTCAAAACATTCTCTGCTTTTTGGTCTCAGGCTTTCCTGCTGGGACAAGCACACCGCTTTCATGGCTCTGCAGAAGTTCTGCCCATGTTCGTCTCCCCGTGTGAGGTGCGTAAACACCAGGGTGTGGGGTGGGGGTGTTGGCATCTGCCATGGAGATGACTGAAAACGTTTCCTGCCAGCCCGTCATTCCACCGAGGGATGCTTCGGATAACAGCAGGGGAGTGACAGCCTGACCAAGGACAGGCCACGCCTTGGAGGGAAAGCCTTGTCTGCTGGTTGGCATGGGAAGGGAAGACCCTTGGGGTCATTCCCACTGATTTCAAATGGTCAGAGGCCACAGACACGTCCTCTGAGGGCCAATTCAAATGCCATCAATCACTCAACACTTTCGCCATGTTCAGCTGGAAGACGCAACAGGCCTGGGGAAGGCGACTCTGCAGCTAGGATTCCAATCCCTTCCTCCTCAGCCCGAGGTCCTGACTCCTCCTCGCCCCACCCTCCGTTCGTTCTTCTAAAAGGCTCTGATGGCAATGTCTCAACTCCACCACGCTTGGAAAAGTGCCAGAGGATGGAACCTGCCAGGGAAGAGGCTTCCTCCCTCACCCAGGAGAAAAAGGCTGGGCTTGAGCCAGAAACACAGGCTGAAGCCACGTCCCCAGAAGGCCGGCTCCTAGAGCGTGCAATGTGACAGTGGGGCAGGGCCAAAAGCCATCCGCTCCTAAAGTGGGGGCCTTGGGGCTTTACTGGACATTTAGCCCCCTGGGTCTCAACACCCAGCGCGCAGGGGCTGAGGCAGCGAGGAAGCAAGAAGGCAAGATCCCCAAGATCCCTTCTCAGAAAGACCGTGAACACGGAGATCCAGACCAAGGGGTGTGGGGGGAGAAAGGTCTGTGGGTATCTGTGTAGCGTACTAAAGCAAAATTAATTCACAAACATTTGTGTGAAACTATAGGAAGGGGGCAGGGAGAAGCTACAACAAAAATGTCTAGACATCGAGGGAAGGTAAACATTCATTAACGGCAAAATAGCTATTATTTCTAATTTAATGTCTAGCATCTCAAGGACATTGTTTTGTTTTATACTGTTTTTAAATTTTTTTTAAAGATTTTATTTATTCATTTGAGACACAGGTACAGAGAGAGAGAAAGAGAGAGAGAGAAAGCATGAGCAGGGAGAGAGGCAAAGGGAGAGGGAGAAGCAGGTTCCTCGCTGAACCAGGAGCCCGATGTGGGGCTCGATCCCAGAACCCCGGGATCATGACCTGAGCTGAAGGCAGACACTTAACCATCTGAGCCACCCAGGCGCCCCTGTTTTTAAAATAGAGAGAGAGAGAGAGAGAGAGAGAGAGAGAGAGAGAGAGAGAGAGAGTGCGCGCGCACAGGCAGGGGGAGGGGCAGAGAGACAGACAGAATCTTAAGCAGTTCCACACCCAGCGCAGAGCCTGATGCGGGTCTCCACCTCACAACCCTGAGGTCATGACCTGAGCCAAAATCAAGAGTCGGATGCTTAACTGACTGAGCCACCCAGGCGCCCCCAAAATATACCTTTTAAATATAAAATGATGTGTTGATAGGCAGTTACACGTGTTCGTTAAAGCTTCTAAGTCCCTTGTTATTCAAAGTGCAGCCCCCATCCCCCCTAACCAATAGCAGCGGCAGCTGCCGGACTTGTTAAAAAAGCAGAACCCTGGGCCCCACCACAGACCTGCTGAACAGAACCTGCAGCCTAACAAGATGCCCAGGTGATTCGCACACACAGTGAAGTGTGACATGCACTGGGTTAGCCCTATTTTCCCTATCGGGCTTTACGTTTCCTGACGGGCTTACCTTCCATCCTGAGAGAGCCTAAGCAGTGGTTCATGACCTTGGCAGAATAGCGGAATTACTGTCCAGGCCCCAACATACACCAGTGAAACTACTCTGGGGGTGGGACCCTGGCATAAAGAAAGCTCCCCCTGGAGATCCCAATGTGCTACATTGAGAGTCATGGGTCTATTCCAGTGGTTTTCAAAATGGGATCCCTGCACGAGCAGCATCACCATCACCAGGGAACTTGCTAGAAATGCACATTTCTCTCCTTCCTTCCCGTCTCTATCTCCCTCTCACATGCACGCACACTCAACTGTGACTGTGCTTACAGGAAGGGAGCTCACTAAAACCTCAGGAAAGTCTCAGAAGGCAGCGGTCCTGGTTTCTCTCTTGCACAACATATTTGGTACCTGAAATAAAAATCTTTATGAGGATGGCCCAAAATTCATTTAAAAATTGAGGATGAAGGCAGGAAGATACACTTGTAGAAGCTGACGGAGTCATCGGGCCGAAGCATACAGGGGATGAGCAGACCACGGTGGCTTGGAGCCGTCAGTCAAGTCTACTGTTCCATGGGGTTCTGTAGGGCTTACCCGACTGCAACAGAGTTTCCCCAAATCTGAGAGTACAGCAACCTGAGACTCTCCCTGGAGATTCTGATTCCCTGATCCTGGCATGTTGTGTGAAATGTCTTGTTACAGGAGAAGTTTGGAGAACACAGTGCCTTATAGGACTCTTATTCCTCACACGTCACTGTTTCTCAAAGTGTGGCCCTGGACCAGTATTGTCACCTGGAGATTTATCAGAAATGCATGTTCTTGGGCCCCACCCCGGGCTGCCAAATCCGAAATTTCAAGTGGGCCCCGTGGTTGGTGTGTTAACAAGTTCCGCAGCCATTTCCAAAACTATGGCGCTGGGCCATTTTCAAAACTCTTCCATCTTTTAAGTGGAAAGTACCTGCTGTTATCCAAACACCTAGTTTTGGGTGAGAAGCACAGAGAAATGTTGGCTTCTTCATGGGTCGGGGGCCTTGGCTTGCGTCTTTCTTACGGAAGGGATGCTCTTCTTCCAAAGAACAGGATGGAGGAACATGCTGAAGACGGTCTTCCGCTGTAATCATGAATTATTCACACGGGTAGGAGCAGAGTAGAACTGAACACAATGCCAAAACTAAACCAGTTGTGCCAGTGTGGTGGGATTTTTCAAAAATACCGTGAAATTTTACTTGTATTGGGAAGACAATGTTAGCAGCAACTGGAAACACAGAAAACACTTAAGGGTCTACTGTGATGAGGTGTGTTGATGATATTCCTAGTTGCTGTCCTTTCTGTTCCCAAACAATGATTTTGTCAAGAAACGTATTCACCACAACGGTATGAAAACTGGTTCATCATTTCCTTATGCTCAAATGCAAGAGGACTACTTGAAAACTCGAGGAATGCAAGGCAAAGAACACTTCCTACACAATGACAGGTCTCAGAGGGTTTCTGAAACTCCCCAAATCAAATGCAAAGTTTTGTGGTTTTTTAGAAAACACACACTGTTCAAGGGAGAGCTTTTACTGCCTTGAGTCCATATCCAAAAGAGGCCAGGACTGAAGGAAAGTCAAGAACCTCTGAATTTCAGGGCACCTGGGTGGCTCAGTCAGCTGAGCCTCTGCCTTCAGCTCAGGTCATGATCCCGGGATCCTGGGATCAAGTCCCGCATAGGGCTCCCTGCTCGGCGGAGAGTCTGCCGCTCCCCCTGCTTGTGCTCTCTCTCTCTGACAAAAAAAATAAATAACATCTTTTTAAACAAAACAAAACAGAAAGAACCTCTGAATTTCAGTCTCTTTCACTGGACACAAATCTGGACCCAAGGCTTAACCATAAAATCTTCTAAGATATGAAAGAAAATCCATTCCCTTACCTGGAGACCTCTTTTCTGTGGCATTAAAGGATGCTCACGAGGATGGGGGCTCATCCACAACAGCGGAGATCGTGATGAGTTGCAGCCCAAGACCAGGAGCCTGGAAACCACGTTTTCATTTCCATGTGGCCTCAAACGACCTCCGGGACTCTGGCAAAGTTACTTAAATGCTCTGGGCCCCCAGTTCTCTAGGGTGGGGTGAGGACAGCCCTGTAATAAGGACTCCAGGGCTGACAGACATCCTGTGATTCTGTAATTGGGCTTGTGTCAATCCTAGGCTCCCCTGGGCCAATGTTGCCAAATCAATTCAGACTCCAAGGGATGTTGTGCATGGGTCAGCAGGACACAGGTCTTGCCTCCCAGGCCCCCCGCCCCCCACCACGTCTGGAAGCTCATCCTGGCACAGGGCTGACCACAGAGATTGACCACCAGGCAACAGGGAGGAGATGCTATAAGATGAGGGTTCTGGATTCTTCTCCAACTCAGCGCTCAAAGGCGCTGCTTTGTTCTACCCCTTCTAAATGAAGGTATCTTTTCTCTTTTGGGGCAACAGTGGCACATCTTCAACAATAAAGAAAAGTGTAAGAGAAAAATGAAAAATCAGCTATAATGCTACTAATGATCATCAGCATTCTGGTGGGTAGTGTCCTAATTCGTCCCTGTGCTCACACACATGGGCATACACATTTGTTCCCAAATATGTTACTTTATTTTTCTTTAGTCTCTTCTATTTACTGTGAGTAGCATTTTTTATTAATATGTTACAATCTTTTCATCCCTTCACCCACTGACGTTTCCAGGATGGGACAATTATGAATAAAGCTGCTATGAATATTCTCCCACACATCTTTTTTGTGACCATGTGTTTATACACTCAGGAATAAAAGTGCTGGATCACAGAGACAGAGAATGTGTGGTTAACTTTCTAAGAAACACCCCCAACTTCTTTCCAAAGTGGTTGCAACATTTTACGTTCTGACTGGCAATGTATACAAGTTCAAGTTATTGCTCACTGTCACCAGTACTAGATACTATCAGCTGGTGTTGGTCATCACTGCTGGTGGTCTGACTTGCCCCTGTCTCCCTAATGACCAAAGCTATGGAGCATCTTCTCCTGGGCTGAGTGGCCATCACAGACCTTCTTCTGCAACAACTCTGGGCACATCTTTTCTTCATTTCTCATTAGTTGTTTGTCTTTTTGCTCTTGAATTACAGTAATTCTTTATATAATTGGGTAAGAGTCCTTTTTTGGATTTGTAAGCATTAAAATATCACAAATACTTCCATAGCAGGCTGTTGCTTGCCTTTTTGTTTTCCTGATGTTGCTTTTTTGAAGAACAGAAGTTTTAAATTTTGGGAAGCCCAGCACACCAGCTGTCTTCTTCTATGGTTAGTGCTTGGTGTCTTGTGCAAAGAAATCTTGCTTGCCCCTCAGATGCAAAGACATTATTTTCTGTTTTCTTCTAGAAGCTTTAATTTTTTCTGTGCGTCATCTCAAATTAATTTTTGGATACGGTATGAGGCAGGGGTCCAGCTTAATTTTTCTCCATCTGAATAACCAATTGTCTCAGCACCATTACGATAATTATTTTAACATTTATAGGAGCCATCTTTTTTTTTTAATTTTATTTATTTATCTGAGAGAGCGCATGAGCAGGGGGAGGGGCAGAGAGAGAAGGAGAGGGAGAAGCAGTTTCCCTGCTGAGCAGGGAGCTGGACATGGGGCTCGATCCCAGGGTCCCGGGATCATGACCTGAGCTGAAGGCAGACACTTAACCGACCGAGCCACCCATGCGCCCCTATAAGAGCCATCTTTTAAAGATAACACCTGCATGTCTCCTTTCTAACAGCTGCAGAATGTTCCCTTTCATGCCTGGGCCATATTTTATTTGACTTTCCTTTTTACTGAATATTTAGATTATTTCCAATTTTCTCATATTACAAGTATTCTGGGAACATACTTTTACATTTAGCTTTGGGTACCTGTCCAATAATTCGCTATGGATCAATTCCAAGAAGTGGATTTATGACATGAAAAGACACAGCCTGTGCACTCTGACGGGTAATGCCAGGTCACCCTGCAGAAAGGTGAAACTCTCGCCAAAATCGCATGGGAGGGCCAATGGAGCTGTAATCCATGTCTATCTTTATTGCTTTTAACACAGTAAACACACCACCAAAACGATGCATCCAAAAATCTCTCTGCATACAATATGTTCTTATGAAGTTTGAATTTAATATGGCAATTTTTGTTGTTCAATGTGGGATTCTCTGTTTATTCTTCAGCCTTGGTTCAGAGTAAATTATATTCCATAAACTCAATTCCTGTATATAGTATTAATGTTGTATCTGGGGGTAAATTTAGTTTAATTCTCTCCTCCAGAAGTCTAAGAATGAGAAATTCTGGAATGACTTACAGTGGCTCATTACCTACTACATTATATGGGGCTTGGTGTATAACCAATTGGTCAGAGCAGAGATGGGAATACACTCTAGACTCCTGTCCTAAGACTGAAGAGGTCATTGTGTCAAAAGAACACAGTCAAGTACATACATTTGGACCCTAAGTACCTTCTGGAACAGGCTCCCCTTTATTCTTTCAAAGAGGTATCTCATGCCCACATAAGCAGATGAGTAGGGAAAATGCTGGTAAACTGCAGAAGAAAGTTCTAGCTATTGCTGCCACTGTGAGGCCAGATTCCTTAGATTAGGAACACGGAAGAAGAAATTAATACAGCCAACTATGAATTATATAAAAATTTTCTGAACCTATGAAACCAAGATTTTTTTTTTTAAAGAGAGCCAAGGGGAAAATACAAAATGTGTGTGTGTGTGTGTGACTAGTACCAAAGATCTTTAGTATACACACACACACACACACACACATTTTGGAGGTGTCCTTACAGAAATAAAACCACATAGTTGAAGTAAAGACTATATATTATATACAACGTCATATGATCATAAAACTCTTGGTTACCATGGTTTAACAATGCGCTCTAAAAACCCCGAGTTTAAATCCTGCCTTTGTAGATGAGAACATTTCATGAAATAACAGAGGTTAACAGGTAGAAGAGAGTCCCAGTTAGTGGTGGCCCCGTGTCCTTCCAGGTGAAGAGAGGAAGGCACATAACAGCTTTTTTCCTACAACGGAAGCAGGAGGAACTTTCCTCTCTGAATGTCCCCAAAGTTCCTATTGATTTTCTTACACTTCTGCCCCCCTCTCCTTCCCTCCTAGCGCTTAACTGCTGTACAAAGAGCCAGCTGCTGGAATTCCAAGTCCACGAAATGTGTATTTCTTGATTCTTTTCATCGGCAGGAACACAGGGCCTCTGTAGAGAATGCTGGAAGATTTCGAAAGAGACTGGGAACCAGAGTTAAGCCCTAACTGGACAGTTCTTCTCGTTCAAGCCTCAGCGAAGCAGCTCCTCCCAGGACAGGGTCCCCTCTGTGTCACCCTCACTTGCGTGTGGGACAACAGTGACATCCAGAGTCAGAGCCTGCTGAAGCACCCTGTCCTGACAAGCGGCTAGTCAGGGTCTGCAGCAACACCAGCACCCCTCGGAGCTGGTCACAAATGCAACAAGCGGCCCCCACCCCGGCCCCAGGACATCAGAATCAGCATTTCAACAACCGCCCACCAAAAAGTGCGAGAAAGCCCACTGGTTTCACAGAGATCTCTATGCCACGTTCACGTCTCTGTGAAGTCTGTGCTCTGGGGAGAGCACTGAACTGACCCATTCCATTGATTTTTCTTTATTTTCTGACCTTCTGCTTTCACTTTGCAAGACTTAATTCATACATATTTCTTTAGGGCTCATGAGCGCAGAGGCCAACCCCAGAACTCCCATACTGGCTGTGGACAGAGAAAGGCAGTTACGCGTTTGCTTTCAACCAACCGTGATTTGCGCTGAACTTTTTGCCAACCGCTCTGGCTTATGAGAACATTGGGATTGCGGATGCTAAAAGAGTACAGTATCCTCTTGACGTTTTCACAAATTCCGCACTAATGCTGGCAGGAAGGGGCCATTTTGTGGTTCTACTGGGGCCTGCAAGGGACACAGAAAGTGGCAGCCTCCTCTCCTCCTTGCAGGATTTTCGCTTGAAGCTCCTGTCTCTTTCAGTCCCACCTTCTCCTTGAAGAGAGGAGGAAGATGTGGTGAAGATGCTGCCTTGTAGGCTGGCCCCTGTGAGCTGCCTCCTCATTCCACCCGTCCCCTGGAGTTACCCCATAAGAGCTGCAGGCATGTTTCACACCCCCGTCGCCTGGCTGCCGGGGGGGAACAATGATCAAAAATGAGACGGATACGGGGGTGCCTGGCTGGCTCAGTCGGTAGAACGTGCACCTTTTGATCTCGGGGTCTTGAGTTCAAGCCCCATGTTGGGCGTAGAGCTTAAACAAGCACGCAAAAACCCCGAGATGGATACCATCTCAATGCAAACGAATATTCACGCTGAATGAAAACCTTGATAGGCCTTTAAGAAGGAATGTGAGCCTTCAAGCTCTAACAAGCCGAGCGAGAATGGAAACCGTTCGGGTGTCAAAGCTACTGTTTTGAGCCAGGGTGCACAAATACACATTCTAGTCTGAACAGCTCATTGGAAACCGGCTGCCGTGGGTGCTGATCATCAGACACTACTGACTTTAATCGGTAAGCTGCATTCCAGGACGTTATTGGACCACATCCACATCTAAGTCAGTTCAGTGGCTGAGGTCAATTATCAAAGATTCTTGTAATTCCACTCATTTGCTGGCTCCAGCTTTCGCTTTTTTTCAATGCCTTGAACCAAGGTGACCTATATGGTGACGATTCAAATTGGGACACTTTTGAGAGGGCTAAAATGTTAAGTCGATGGGATGCTGGAGCCACAGGCATAAACTAGGATGGTCCCAGGCAAACTGGGACACATCATCTCCGAGCCTTTAAAGAACTAACAGAAAAAAAGGGGAGAGGGATGGGAATACCAAGTCAGAGAAGCACTGAGAGAATGCTATGAAGACATAGGACCCAGTCAGGAAACAGGCATCTTCTATATATCCCACTGCCACGAGGCTCTCTGCATTCCTATTGACGGATAGAGTAAAAATGCACAGTGGAGGCTGAGAAAGGCTGCAGGAACCAGCGATGTCCAACAAAGCTGTGCTGGTCTCACTGTCCTCATCCCTGAGCATAAAGCCAGTAACAGGATTTTCTAGAGCAAGAGGCTCTGAATAATACAACCTCCAACAATCTCCTGGGAACTGCATTCGACACTGATGTGCACTGTTTCCCTTTAACTCAGAATCTCAGAGCTGGATTATCTGAATGGTTTCAGGACAAAAGTCTCCCACCCTCTATTCTAAACCAAACCTGAGAACAGACTCGTCCTCACTGTACAATTTTTCGATGTTTTCACATGCGTTATCTTAGCTAAGCTGCAAAATGGCTTCGTGAGATATATGCCCCCTGTAACAGATCAGGAGACCGGGTTCAGAGAAGTGAGCTCCACGTGGCACCTGACCTGGTCAGGGCACAGACCAGCCTGACGCTCGCTGCCCGCCCGGGGGCTGTAGGCTTTGCAAGCGCAACGATCGCCCTCGTTTCCTAAGCACCTAGCACTCAGCCTAGGACGGCCAACGTTCAGAATTATTTTAATTAATTAAAAATTATTTTTTGAGTGAATGAGTAAGTTGCGTAAGAAAACGAATTGGTACATTTGTACCACTTGTGTCTGTTCTCATTTTATGACCCAGAGAAGGCAAATATTACATATTATATACGCAGAATTTTTTTTAAAGATTTAATTTATTTATTCATGAGAGTCAGAGAGAGAGAGAGAGAGAGAGAGAGGCAGAGGGAGAAGCAGGCTCCCCAAGGAGCAGGGAGCCTGACGCGGGACTCGATCCCAGGACTCCGGGATCATGACCCGAGCCGAAGGCAGATGCCCAACCATCTGAGCCACCCAGGCACCCCTACGCAGACTATCTTTAAAGAAATACTGAGATGATCCTAGTAAAGAATGAGAAAAGAGGGGCACCTGGGTGGCTCAGTCAGGTAAGTGTCTGACTCTCGATTTCAGCTCAGGTTATGATCTCAGGGTTGTGAGATCGAGCCCCATGTTGGGCTCTGCGCTGGCTGTGGAGCCTGCTTAAGATTCTCTCCCTCTGCCCCGCGCCCCACTAAAAAACTGAAGAAAAATAAAGAAAGAGAAAAGAAACAAGTTTACTATTATAGGGCTAACAGGAGAAGGAGACTCCAGAAACAGCAGGTGAAAGCAGAAGGCTGAAATGTACTAGACCAACTAGATCCTTTCTTTTGACCTCATTTCCTTGGACTTGAAGGACAGCTCTGTGAAAGACACTTTCCTGAGGCTACCCACTTAGGTCTTAGATCAGGGCTGGTATTTCATGTCTCTGCTACAGTAAGTGTGGGCCAGAAAGAAAAACTAAGATCATTCATCTCCTTCCTTAGTATTTGTTCTGAGTCAACAAGGAAAAAATAGCGTAGAACACTTCATGATATTATGGTGAGAGCTTTCACTCCCCATAGTTTCCTTTTGGTGCTTCTTAGTTGATACTAGGGTTGCATACAACTGTTTTTTAAGAGCTTTCTTTTAAAAAAGACCACTCCCTTAAAGCAAACTGGAATGATTAAAACACACAAACCCCAAAATAAGAAACAGAGTGGGGATTAAATATACACTTAATGGGGAAAGAGTGTGAACACTAAAAACTACACTTGTTTTCTGCAGTTTTCGCTACTTTGAGACCTGACTAGTACCAAAGATCAATAGTTATAGTGGATTAAGTTTCATGGAAAGGCACAGAAAAAAACACAGAGGCATAAAAGTGACAGTCCTCTTCAATTTCAGCTTCCGTAATTCTCATATTTCATCAACACAATAAGAGTACAACATCTGTGTTTAGGATGCCAAGAAAATAGTATAAAACATCCTTATGTGATAATCACATAGCTACCCAGGACTTAGGTGTCTGCTTGGAACACTCATGAGAACAGAACATAAACAAATACACAGATAAACGATCACAAATAAATCCATGAACTCTGCTTATGCTGAAACCTTAAATCCATGGCCATTTTACTCTTCTTTCACATGCGATTCTATTGAATTTGGCTGTTTGGCCCTCCTTCCCCCCCAGCCCCAGATCAGATTACAAGTTTGGGGGACTGCTTCAGAAAGTTAGGTAACTCAAAGGCAGATTCCTATAGCAAGAGAAGAGATGTTAAAATGATGCTTGAGGTGCCTGGGTGGACCAGTCAGCTGAGCATTCGACCCTTGACTTTGGCTCAGGTCATGAGGTGGGGCCCTGCACTCAGCTCTGTGCTGGGCATGGAGCCTGCTTAAGATTCTCTTTCTCCCTCTCCCTCTGCCCCTCCCCACTTCCCGCTCCCATGCTCTATTTCTCTCAAGAATAAATTAAAATAAAATAATGCTTGAGAAGGCAGAGAACAACCCTATAAACTGTGGTTCCCAGGGACGTTATTACTGTAACATAATAACTATGATTGACAATGACGGACCTAACTAAGAGAAGCTTAGATTATGTTCAATAGATTTCTTACGAAAGTGTGTAAATATGTATGTAATCAATTTCAGAAAGTTTTCAAACCAAAATGGTTCAAGCGAGAGAAGGACACAGAAGACATCATCACGGGGACAAATCCTGAGCCATTTGGAAAGCTCAGCTATCCAGAACAGTGTATTCTCTGATGGAGAAATATAACCTGAATTACTACAATTTACTTCTAAATATAAAAAACATTTCCTGTGGTGCCTGGTGACATTCATATTTTCCAAAGGTTAGTGTATGACTGTTGAAACAGGTATCCTAAGCAAATGCAGAAAAACATAAAAGTAAAACAAAGTGTCAAGCAAGGACATTATTAGTTGACTGCCAAGCCCTGAACTGTTAGCCCCTGGGGTCTACCACCAAGCTTCGGTCCTCTTGTCATTCCAGGGTAGCCTGCCTGGGGCTCAGCACCGGCTAAGCATTCAACAAATGGCTACTGAAATACCTATGTAATTTTGTGGCCAAGTCAGATCATTAAGGCCAAAAACGTAATTTGTGGTCAAATCATGAAATACTGAAAGAAGAAAAGAGGAAGGGAAGGGAAGGGAAGGGAAGGGAAGGGAAGGGAAGGGAAGGGAAGGGAAGAAGGGAAGGGAGGAAGGGAAGGGAAGGGAAGGAGGGAAGGGAAGGGAAGGGAAGGAGGGAAGGGAAGGGAAGGAAGGGAAGGAGGAAGGAGGAAGGGGAAGGGAAGGGAAGGGAAGGGAAGGGAAGGGAAGGGAAGGGAAGGGAAGGGAAGGGAAGGGAAGGGAAGGGAAGGGAAGGGAAGGGAAGGGAAGGGAAGGGAAGGGAAGGGAAGGGAAGGGAAGGGAAGGGAAGGGAAGGGAAGGGAAGGGAAGGGAAGGGAAGGGAAGGAAGGGAAGGGAAGGGAAGGGAAGGGAAGGGAAGGGAAGGGAAGGGAAGGGAGGAAGGGAAGGGAAGGGAAGGGAAGGGAAGGGAAGGGAAGGGAAGGGAAGGGAAGGGAAGGGAAGGGAAGGGAAGGGAAGGGAAGGGAAGGGAAGGGAAGGGAAGGGAAGGGAAGGGAAGGGAAGGGAAGGGAAGGGAAGGGAAGGGAAGGGAAGGGAAGGGAAGGGAAGGGAAGGGAAGGGAAGGGAAGGGAAGGGAAGGGAAGGGAAGGGAAGGGAAGGGAAGGGAAGGGAAGGGAAGGGAAGGGAAGGGAAGGGAAGGGAAGGGAAGGGAAGGGAAGGGAAGGGAAGGGAAGGGAGGAAGGGAAGGGAAGGGAAGGGAAGGGAAGGGGAGGAAGGGAAGGGAAGGGAAGGGAAGGGAAGCGAAGGGAAGGGAAGGGAAGGGAAGGGAAGGGAAGGGAAGGGAAGGGAAGGGAAGGGAAGGGAAGGGAAGGGAAGGGAAGGGAAGGGAAGGGGGGGGAAGGGAAGGGAAGGGAAGGGAAGGGAAGGAAGGGAAGGGAAGGGAAGGGAAGGGAAGGGAAGGGAAGGGAAGGGAAGGGAAGGGAAGGGAAGGGAAGGGAAGGGAAGGGAAGGGAAGGGAAGGGAAGGGAAGGGAAGGGAAGGGAAGGGAAGGGAAGGGAAGGGAAGGGAAGGGAAGGGAAGGGAAGGGAAGGGAAGGGAAGGGAGGGAAGGGAAGGGAAGGGAAGGGAAGGGAAGGGAAGGGAAGGGAAGGGAAGGGAAGGGAAGGGAAGGGAAGGGAAGGGAAGGGAAGGGAAGGGAAGGGAAGGGAAGGGAAGGGAAGGGAAGGGAAGGAAGGAAGGGAAGGGAAGGGGAAGGGAAGGGAAGGGAAGGGAAGGGAAGGGAAGGGAAGGGAAGGGAAGGGAAGGGAAGGGAAGGGAAGGGAAGGAAAGAAAGAAAGAAAGAAAGAAAGAAAGAAAAAAAACAGTGCCTTAACTCTTTACCTTGTTTTTGTCGCAAAAACCGGGGTACATTAGTTTTTAAACACGAGAGATTCCATTTCCTAAAAATGTGACCTCTTTTATTTCACTGATTATTAACTTGAAGCCTAATTCTTAAACTCCTAAAAATGTCAGAGCAGAATTCAATTCCCTTCTACCCAGGTTAATGGTAACTGATGTTTGTTCTCGAAACACCAGCGCCTACACAAAAATCACAGATACTTATCACCTTGATTGAAACCACAGGGACCACGTAGATTTAAAAATCTGTGCTTCCTTTAACTGCTTTCCAGGAAGACAATATAGCCTCGTCTCCAGACCCACCAGGCCAGGATCCTCTCTACTTTATTACCAAGGTTAAAAGAGACTGGTTTTACCACAGACACCACATGGAGAAGCACCATTACAGTTGTGGTAAAGAACGCTGCATACTCTATGTAGTGAAACATCACATACTACACATTCAGTATACATTTTCCCATATGCAAAACTAATCAAAGCTAAGTTTAGTCCATTTATCTTAAAATCCCTTGCTTTTAAATAAAATACTCATGGGAGAAGCTCCCTAAAACGGAGATCAAAATTTTAAGTGGAGAGTAAATTAAACCAAAAAACAGAAACAAAAACCGTATTGCAAAAAAAAAAAAAAAAAAAAATCTTATTCTGCAAAGGAAGCATTTAAAGAGTTAACTAAATAAAAGTTGTTTTTAAACAGCAAAAGAGCAGATCTTAAAACAAATACGGTAAAAGTTTATCATCAAAAAGATATCTTAAAGCAGTAGCTTTGAAAAGCTTACGAAAGTTCCGGACCTTATCACCAGAAAGTGTAGATCTGTACACACACACACACACACACACACACACACCTGCATGAGATTTCAAAGGAAGACAGAGAGGCCAGACTGTCACGGCCACCCTCAATAGATCCACGGTTTAATACTTTGGTTTCAAAGTATTAAGATCTTGCCGAATTGTGATCTAACCAGACGCTTAAAAATGACCTTCCCTTCACTCTTTTTATGTTTCCAAATAGGCTCTCCTCCTTTTTTTGTTTTGTTTATAAAATGGTTCCTAATATATTAAATAGGGGGCTATAAAGTAGGAGAAAGAAAGATAAATTTATTCAGGCATAAACTGCATCCAAAAAAATCTTCTAGAACACCAGAAATACTTACCAGCGCCATCATGTCGACACTGGCTTGTGGAGCCGAAAGGCTGCCAATTGGAGGCACAAAAATAAAACTCTCAAAATACCAAAAGGAAGCGCTGACTTTCTTCCATCTATAGAAGCTTACCAGATGAAACAGAAAAAAGAAAGATGACAGGTACCTATTGACTTTGCAGGACATAGAAACAGATTCGCCTTTAGAAATTCAAATAAATTTCAAATAAGAATTACCTGCCACAAAAGTTCTTGTCTAGCTTGAATTTTTCTCTCCCCTCAAAGAAGACGAATTCTACACCAGCTGGCCATTCACGGAAAGGCAAACCATTGCTCAGTGCTGGTGGCTGAGCGTGCCCATGAGCCCAGAATTTGGGGTACGAAACTGACAAAAGCAAGCTCATGCACTGCTGGGATTTAGAAAAGGCAAACACTTGTTCAAAACCAGATCTGCCACTCAACACCACTCTCCTCTTCCCAGTAAAATCATCCAAGATCAAATATCCGAATGGAAAGAAGGTGGGTTCTTGAGAAACTGATTACTGCCAAAGATAAGAAAGAGAAATTAAAAGGGAGGTGTATATTTAAATAAAATGGAGTGGAATGTAATCCTAAAGTAAAATGACAGTGGGGAGAGACCTGATAGAGCCTGCTGAAGCAAAGTGTTTAGCATCAGGGGAAAAGTGCATCCTAAGACTGCTATTTTATGGGGCTCCCTAAGGAACACAGAACCTCTATCGAGATGTTTTTTTTTTTCATACCATGCATTTTTATGAAACTTCTAAAGCGTGAACATTGTTTAGGTGAACGTATTAAAATACACAAAAACAAATGTAGTCAAATCCAACTGCTCAGCCCTGGGTTAAAAGGGGTCAACTGTCTCTAAATTATGGGCATCGTTATGCCCCTTTTTTATATCGGTTCTTGGCAGTGGCATAAATTGAATGGCAGAAAGAGGATTCTCAGTCCGGGGAGAAATGAGAGGAGGAAATTGCAAGACTCATGTTGATCTGGGGACCAGAGGAACCCACAGAAGAGAGTAAGAAACCAAGTGCTTCCTAAATGGCTGGCGTCAAATCCGATACCTTGATGAAAGACACCGAAGTCAACCAAGTTTGAAAGGATGGACAACTACAAGTTTGCCCAGAACCTGGGAATCAAGGACCAACACACTCCTTGCCAAATATTCGGCCTCTAGCTGACAAGACACAGCGGAGACACTTCACTGAGCTGCTCCTAACAATGTCATCTGAGCACCAACGGTAACGAAATACTCATGTGAGACTCTGTTTCTATGCTTCTGCTGAACAAAACCAGCACATCCCTGACACAGCAGAGGGTCAGCTTCCTCCGTGAAGTGCCAGATGGTGGCCGAGAGAGCAAACCTTCAGGAAAGGTGCAGGGGAGAAGACAGAAGGGGCTTCTATGGTACAAGAAAGATCTCAACCGTGGAGGCTGTCCTGGCACCACGCGTAAGACATGCAGCAGGAGCCTGGGGAGTGAGGCCCTGTTCCCATGGGGTCGAGTCCTGTTTGCAACCAGCCTTGTACACAGAGGGTGGCTTCATCTGCAGATTCATGCTGTCATTTAGGACAGGCCAGGGTTCCAGACAACGATACAAGACAGGCATCTTTCCTCATGATACTGTTCTGCCAAGAGCATCACCGGAACAGGAAAATTCTCTGATTGACCCTGAAAGTACTAAGACGTTTAAGAAATTGATGGAAATCCTCAAATAACTACAGTATAGGTAGAGGAAGAACCACAACAGTATGCTTCTTGAATGAGCAGTATCTTCATCTGCCACAATGATGGAGAGCACCGAGCCAAATTAACTTGCCCTCAATGACTACTGTGCTCATACCTTCACCACGATATTTGGTAAGAACCCCTGGATCTTCTGTTTTAGTTTCCCCAACAGTTACCGCTGCTACATACCTAAGGGAAGATACAGATTAGTGTGTATCTGGATGTGATGCTGGGCGCTTCTGCAGCCATTTTGCCCCCATGCAGAGCAAGTCTGAGGACCACCAGCAGCTGGTGGAAAGCAGAGCGGAAAGACAGTAAGCACTTGGGTCTTTGATGATATCACCGAACCCCACATGAAAACAGTCTTAGACTTACGATGGTTTGACTTAGGATTTTAGGATGGCATGAAAGGGATATGCATTCCATAGACACCACACTTCTAATTCTGAATTTTGATCTTTTCTCACGTGGTATGTACTGTCTTGTGATGCTGGGCAGCGGCAGCAAACCACCTACCCAGTCAGCCACACGATCGCGGGCGTGAACTGATACACGGACAGCAATCTGGACCCTACAACCCTTGTGCTTTTTACTTTCTGCACAGTATTCAATAAATTACATGAGGTATTCGATACTTCATTATAAAATGGCTTTGTGTTAGATGACTTTGCCCAACTACAGGCCAATGTATGTGTTCTGAGTACACTGAAGGTGGACTAGGCTAAGCTATGATGTTTGGTGTATTAAATGCATTTCTGAATTATGCCATTTTCAACTTGTGAGGGGTTTATCAGAATGTAACCCCATTTCAAGTCGAGGAAGATCTGCCCACTCATTCTCGGGTTGTTTCTTGGTCCCACAGGACAGTGATTCTCAAAGTATGGTCCTCAAACAAGCAATAGCACCCTTACTCAGAAACTTACTAGAAATGCAAATTCTCAAGCTTCCCCAGAATTACTGAATCCGCAATCCTGGGAATAGGGCCCAGCAACCTGTGTTTGAATAAGGACTCCTAGTGATTCTGATGCACTCCGAAACTTAAGAACCACTGCTGCAGGCAACCCTACTTATGACATCTGCTACCAGTCATCATTAGGCACAATCAAGTGAATGTTGGACCTTACAAAATGGGTTAAACCCTCCATTCTCCAAAGGCCGTATCACCAGAGGTGAAAAAAGGAGACAAATGAACAAACACCCAGCAAATTCTCAAACTAAAACTTTCACGTCATTATTGTGTAGAGGTCACGAGAATATCTGCTAGTGTCTGAAGAAAGCAGAAGACCCACGAATAGCAGGCTTGAGAAAGAATGGGTTGGGGAGGGGGACAAGTATTCCTATGAGCCAGGACAAGTTTTCTTCCTGATGAAAGAGACGTTAAGGAATTGCTGGAGGAGTGGAATACAGCAGAAATGGGGGGAGGGGAGGCGGGAGGGAAGGCAGACAAATGGATGGAATAAAGCACTAAACATTCCTGAAGGTTGCAAAGGTTTGAACAGGGGGCTAGGGAAGGCCTGGGGAAGTGTGAAGTGGCCGGGTAAAGGCTCTGGGAAAGGGGATGGCTTTGGGGGCCTAAGGGAAGGTGGATGGGCAATTCGGTGCTTGCACAACAGAAGGCGTGGCAAGGATGAAGCGGAAGAGTAACATTCAGCCCCTGGGCAAAACTACTCTGCTGATGGAAAATGACTGAGCCTCCATGACACCCTTCATGCCGCCCTGAACGCCTGCTACAGGGCAGATGGGAAATGTGGAGATGCTTATAGTCCAGGTGGGGAAAAGGAGGAAGGGAAGGGCGGTAATTAGACACGAAGCACACAGGAAGTAAGCACCCAGCTTGTGTGATCAGATGTGCTGGTGATGAGAAACAATAAAATACGGCCCCAGTATGGACAAGAACCCTGAAAAGTTTGAAATTATTCTGATAATTCTCACCAAGAAGGGTTTTGCATCTGGATACGTAAGAGTAGCGTTCTCAACCCAGCTGCCCACAGACTCTCCCGGGGAACTTTGAGATCCCATTTTATGAAAACAGACTGGACCCTACCCCGACCACTTGAACCTGAAGTTTTGAATAAGATACCTAGATATACATATTTTAAATATATATATATTTAAATATATATATATTTTGAGACATATATATATATAGAGAGAGAGAGAGGGAAAGAGGGAAAGAGAGAGAGAGAGAGAGAGAGAGAGCAGGAATGCTTGTGATCAAGTTGGAGGGAGAGGGCGAGAGAGAATCTTAAGCAGGCTCCATGCTCAGCACAGAGCCCTGCGTGGGGATTGATCTCATGACCCTGAGATCATGACTTGAGCCAAAATCAAGAGTCAGCCGCCCAATGGACTGAGCCACCCAGGTGCCCCCATATATGCATATTTTTAAAAAGCTCCTTCGATAATTATGATGTGTAGTGAAGACTAGGAACCCCTGTCTGAGAATATCAGTAAAATAGATTAAGAAAATCTAAAACCTGTACGTACCATTGCAGAAGTGAGCTTGTGATTCCTTACAAAAAGGACAAAAAAAAAGTGAGTGGATGAAGAAAGAATATTAATATACTGTGAATGTCACTTGTACTTTTTCTTGTTCTACTAATATGGAATTCTTACTTTCCTAATAATAGAAAGGGATGAATATTCTATTTTAAGGACTGGCTCTAGTCTCAAAGGGGCTTATTATGAATAGAATGTTAAGAAAATTTCCATTTGTGGGTTATATTAGTCTTAGTAACATTTTGGGGAAAGGGTTTGCACAAATAAAGTCAGGGTTTGTGGTTCTCTGAAAAGTACACGAGGGAAGAGAGAGAAGCAAAGACATGCCCCAAAGACCTCAGAATCCAGCTGGGAGATGTGACCTTCACAGAGGTGCCAAATAAGCAGAAAAGAGGGAGGGCAAAGAAAGTTCCATGGAGCAGAGGAAACTTAGGTGAGGGCTTGGGGGTGCCCAGAATCTGGAGGGACAGAGAGAAGGTTTGGTGGAAGTAGGCAGGCACAACTTTGTAAAGCCACCAAGGGGAGGCCAAAATGGTGGGGGGTGGGTATGGTGAGGAGGGTTACAGAATAGGAAGGAGGAAAGCCTTGGAGTCCTGATGGCCAACTTTCCACCTCTGTTGTACACAGGTTCGTTACCATAGTAACCTTGTTCTCCTTGCCAGTGATGGGTTTCAGAAAGGACATGTGACTCCATTCTGGTCAGTGAGATGCAAAGAGACTTTCTCCAGGGCACTTCTGGGGAAAGATTCCTCCATTCCTGAAACAGACACACAATGCCCGATCTGACTGGGTTGCTGCATGCCTCTGCAGCCATTCTGCCACCATGCGGAGGATGCATCCGCAGACGGTGGACAGCGCCGGGGAGGGACCACCTGAGCCTCCGATGCTGTCCCTGAGCCACTGGATCAATCAACTTCTATTGATTTGGAGTCTTGTAAGAGTGGTACCATCAGTAGTAATGTCAAGGGCACGAGAAAGAACTAGGTCACTTATTCACAGTTCATAAAATGTTTCATTCCCTAATTTTCTTACGGGGTTCTAGAAGCGGGTACAAAATCAGGAGTGGGCAGAAAATGGTATAGAAGCTGTAAAAAAAAAAAAACAAAACAAAACAAAACAAAACCAAAAACCAAATTACAGGCTGTTTTATTTTGCATGAAACCTCCCTCTCTACCCGTTACGATACATGTACTAAGCAATTATCTTCTCTATGTTCCCAATAATGATCTTCTCTAACCAGTTTTTAAAATACTTCCCATTCAACTTTTAAGATGAACAGCATCATCACTAAACCACCGATTCTGTTAACCTCTTCTCTTAGAACCCCAAGGTAAAAGCGCAATCATCCTGACAAAGAATGACATGTGGTGGATGTGTCATCCCAGAGATCAAAATCTGCAAGTATGGGATTTGAGGAATATTTTGGGTCATGAAAATCCTCAATAGCTGGCTGCCAAGATCTGATGTTAAAGGAAACTATGAAATCTGACTTAAATAGAAGTTCACTGCTACCTTCATTGGCTTGACGAACTCCGAGTCATCGTTAAATGGGGCGCCAAACGTGACCTCCTTTTTACTCAAGTCTTTCAGAGACTGTTAGGGACCAGAGACACTGTTCATCCTAGGAGGATGGGGATTAAGGGTACAGCCTCTGTCTTCACAGACAGAGGAGTAGCGGAAGGAAAGTTATTATGACCTGTTTCAATTTAACCGCATGTTAAATAGTTATCCAAAAGGCGTCAGCTGAGAGCTACAGAACACAGAGGGGAGGTAGATAATCCAGAGATGTGGGAATGGGTTATCGGAGGGCATGAACCGAGTGTTGACAATGAGTGAGTTGGCCCTGAAGGGGAGGAAGTGTAGTCTTCAAAGAAGACATGCAACAGACAGAAAGGCAAGAGCCCCCAGGATGGGGTGTGTATGAGGGAGCTGTGGGAAATTAAAATACCCAAGAGCTGGATGACTAAGGGCTTTGTATATCAAGCCAAGGAGTTTGGATTTTGTTTTGAAAGTATTAGGAGCCACTGAATGTCACATGAGCTCAGAAGCCACAGGACTGGGTTTGTTTTAGGAATTGATGCTCTGGCGGAACTAAAGAAAAAGGCCTGCCTTGTGGAGAAACAAGGACACTCCTTGGGAATTCTCCATCGTGGAAGCGTACAGCAGGGATGGCGGCAGATGGGAGGTCTGGGCTGGAGACTGATGGTGCAAGACATGTGGGCCCAAGGGTGTAGCTGACGAACGTCCAAGAGAAGTAAGTCTTGAATCCTGGGGTAGAACTCCATGGAGTGGAAGCCTGGTTAGGCTGCTCAGGGGAAGCCCCAAGGATCCTGGGACACTCAGGAGGCTATATAGCATTTCATTTTTGTGTGGGCCACATAACTTTCACAGATCATTCTGTTTGTTGGGCATAAACGGCACGGCGTATTTAACCTGTCTGCAACTCAACTTGTGATTTCGTGCCCTTTGTCTCAAGGGCAAAGGGCTAAGAAAATCTTTGTGAGTGGGTGAAATTCAAAACATGGTCATCACTGAACCAAAGCAACAACACAAGGTCCGTTATCACTCCTAGAGCTGCTTACACCAAGCCATCTGCTCCCACCAACCAGGCACACCCTGACCTGGCCTTTTTGTTAGAAAACCTTCGAGCAGCAGATTTCGAACAAGCTTTCTGCAGCCTCTCCCACTTCCTGTTTCTCACCTTCCCCCTGGAACCTGTCAAGGCATTTGATGATCACCTATTCTTATTATTCCCTTTGTTCTTAAAAAGAGCACTCATATTCCTAATAGATGAACAGATGAATATACACCAAGCGCCTAGCACAGTGCCTGACATTTGGAGGGCACTCGCTAAGCAAGGAGTCTGCTGTCTATAACACTTCCCCTCCCCCAAATACAGACAGGCGCAGCCGGCCTCCTCTCTCCACTTGGTTATCCACCTCTCTCTCTAGATGCTGATGAGGTGTTTTAGCTCCATAGGTTTGCACCCCGGGCTGCAGCTGTGAACCCCTGTCACTGAGAACAGAGTAGATGTCCGGCACCATCACCAGCAGCAGGGACAGTCGGGCATTTGGTATTCATATTTGCTCTAGAGACCAATGCGTTTTCTCCCGGGACACATGTTTGGATATTCATCATTTGTCTGTCATGTGCCCGACAGGAGGCAGGAAAGCTGTTAAGTTACTGAGTCAGAAAATGCCATCTCTTTTCCTAGCAGTGCATCCAAGTAGACGGCAAATGACTGTTTTTACAGCCTGTTTCTCTATTACATGTAGACATATTTATTAACATTGTATTTCTGTCCCTGGCGTGCAACCAGCAAGAAACGAAATTAGGCAGCTGCCAGGAAGGCTGGGGGGAAAGGACAGGGACTGGTGACACAGTCTGGCTTTGTCTTAGCAAATCAGCAAGCCTCAGGCTGGGCGATGCGGAGCAGGGAGCACCCACTTATTCTCCTGAAAGCAAACAACGCTACGTAACACGACACCAACAGCCATCCAGAGTGCCTCTCACCACATACCACGTTTCATCAAGTGTGACATTACTTTACGTACCACTGAGAAAGCAAAAGCACCCAGGATGGGGAGTTGAGCAGGAGAGTCCCCCATGAAGCTAGGGCACCAAAGAGCCACAGAGAAGTAAGCCCGCCATGCAGGAAGGGATGTCAGGGAGAGGTTGGAACTGGGCGCGGAGGGGGAAATCTGCCCCCTAGGATTTGAACCAGAGCCGGTACTCCCCGGATTTGCATTGTGAATTCACACCACCAGTGTGGCCCAAACATCCTCCAGCAGGGACGGAAAAACTTGGTCTCACTTTTTGTGCCCCCGGTGACCAGTAGACGGAAACTCTGGGAAAGAAGTGGACCTCAATGGTGGGCACAGAACGCATCCCATTTCAGATACATCAGTGTGTAATGGTGTGTGCACCCGGGAATAAATACAGGACGCTCACCCACTATGAGGACCATCCCGGGAGTTGTTCAGAATTTGTAGCTGAGAAGACCAAAAGCAGGAAGAGGGAAGACACAAACCAAAGTCCCCACAGCAAGACAGAGGTTCTCCGGGTGACCAACTGCAGGGAAAGAGAGCACACGAAGAAGGCAGGGCAGCCAGGACTCCCCAGCTAGGAGCAGGTCTTGATGAGCAGGCTGGGGTCTGGGGCTCAGCCTCCGTCCGCTGGTTTTTCCTGGCTTCAAGAGCCAGGAGAGAAGCCTGGCTCAGCTTCAATTCAAGTCAGTAAAATGCAGAAAATACCTCGTTGAGGATTACCGAGGAAATGAAACAAGTGATTTTGTTTTAGAAGTGTTTTGTATACCATAAAAGCACTGTGCTCATAAAAGTTTATACTTACTACTCTACAGATAAATATTCTGAAGTTCTCTTTTAGTCATATCCTGTGTTTTCTAAAAACAATTTTTTTGGATAATTTTCATTTAGCAGAAGACTGTGCATACATCAGGGACTTAATAAATCCTTATTAAGGGAATAAATAAATACTGTTAACATGTGGCCCTAACCCTATTTAGCTCTAAATTCCTGAGGGTTGATTACCACTACTGCTGAAAACAGAAAAGAGGGAAAAAAACAAAACCTACCAGCCTAGGACATGAGATCTTTATAAAGCTTCAGCAAGTACGCAGATCCCACACGCCCACCCTTGGGCTCCCTGAAACTCATACCTACGACAAAACCAAGACACAAGCTGGGCTGACAGCAACAATTGAAGGAAGGTTCCAGGAGCCAGCTTTATAACTGGGACAGTCAGGAGAGAAGACGGGGAGCTTCAAAATGGCAGGGTTGCTCACCACTGGCAAAAGGATGCTCTGCATCATCAAACAGCCCCTTTGGGAGATGAGACTAATGTCCAGACGTCCTGGAACGTCCAGGCCTCTACCTGTCAAGCTTATTAACAGGGACCAATAGGGAAAGGAGGTCCTCGACAAAGCACAGCTAGAATCAGGAGGGGAAAGAAGGTACCAGGTTGAGAGTGAGAAACCAGAGGCTGAAGATGTGGGTTTCCACTTCCAGTGTGAGTGCTCCCGACAATTCCAGGGGTCTGTGCTTTAGGGAAACAGGAGCACTCCAGGGAAAGGGCAAAATTCTCAGAGTCCTCACATCCACAGGGTCACCCTCAAGATGACACTCAGAAGACCATTTTTTAAAGATTTTACTTTTAAGTAATCTCCATGCCCAATGTGAGGCTTGAACTCATGACCCCCAGAACAAGCATCTCATGCTCCACCAACCGAGCCAGCCAGGTGCCCTGGGAGACTGATCATTTTATCTTTATTTTTTTATTATTTTTTTAAAGATTTTTATTTATTTATTTGACAGAGAGAGACACAGCCAGAGCGGGAACACAAGCAGGGGGAGTGGGGGAGGGAGAAGCAGGCTTCCTGCCGAGCAGGGAGCATGACGTGGGGCTCGATTCCAGGACCCTGGGATCATGAACTGAGCTAAAGGCAGACGCTTAACGACTGAGCCACCCAGGCGCTCTGAGACTGATCATTTTAAAGCATGGTCCATGTCTGGCAGAGGATGCCCGAAACTTTCCTTTCGTTTTATTCTGAACACATCTTTGAGTAACTATTTCAGGACATTTCTAAGGTGGCTATTTCAGTTAACAAGCCAGGGAAATGCAGAGGGCTGTCCAAAACACTTAGAAAAAGTGATTCAACAACCTCAAGTTCTGGCCTTTTCTAGACATTCTTTGCAGAATCGGGTATAAAGAAAGACAGAACAAGGGGCGCCTGGATGGCTCAGTCGTTAGGCGTCTGCCTTCAGCTCGGGTCATGATCCCAGGGTCCCAGGGTCCCGGGATCAAGCCCTGCATCGGGCACCCTGCTCCGCAGGAAGCCTGCTTCTCCCTCTCCCACTCCCCCTGCTTGTGTTCCCTCTCTCCCTCTCTCTCTCTCTAATAAATAAATAAAATCTTAAAAAAAAAAAGAACGTTTAACAATGGACAACTATCAGAAGACCCAACCTACAAGTTTCCTGCGGATTAAAAGAGAAAACACACACACACACCACACATACCCACACAACACACGCACTCGGAGGCCTGAGCTGAAGCCCATAAAAAACAATTTTTCTGGGAAACTTGGAAACAAGGTTTATTTCACCTCAGTCAGGCTGTCAGCCAGCATTTTTGTTGGACTCAAGTTCTTACAGATTTAAATAGTTCCTATTCTCAACTGCTGGCTTACAGCTAAATACTTAACCATTCTTATCTAGGTGCCCTACTTGATAAGGGCTTAGGAAAACATAACTAAAAAAAAAAAAAAATAAATGTTTAAGCTAACTTTTTCATGATGGTAGCTGTCTTTTCCTCCAGGAGGAAATCTGGCTCTTATCTGCAGGAATTTGCGGGCTTAGAGTGTCTGCCCTGGACATTAACAGTCCTAGACGCTGTATACCCTTAGTGGGAACTTTCTGATTCCCCACCATCTTACAGATGCCAATTTCGTAGACACTCAGGTTAGGTTCTGTTGTCATTTTATAATTTAGAAGTTAAGGAATAAAAAAGTTTAGACTGAAGACTGTCTGGATGGACATGTCTCTACTCCTACTTAGAGACCGGGTTCTCACTGGTGGTTTGGTAAGAAAGATTTCTGTGGTTGTTACTAAGTTATTTTTAAAGGGGATACTGGTTTTTTTTTTTAATTTTTTTAAAGATTTTTTATTTATTTATTTGACACAGCGAGAGAGGGAACACAAGCAGGGGGAGTGGGAGAGGGAGAAGCAGGCTTCCCGCAGAGCAGGGTGCCTGATACGGGGCTCGACAGATGCTTCTATGCAGGTATCTAGGTACCTACTAGATCCATTTGAAATTAAGTAATTATTTCTGCATTTATTGTTTGCTCCTACTGGATTTTTCAGCTTCTTCCAGAGCAGGACCCGTGCCTTATTTTTGCATGTGGCCATCGTCACTGAGCGCAGTGCCCCATCACTGAGAGCCCGAGGGGAGCACGAAGCAACAAGATGTAAAAATGACTAGCTTCCTTTTGCTCCAAGGGAAGTCTTATATAGAGACTGAAGACACAAGGCATCCATTCCAAATGCATTTAATCAGGCTTCAGGTATTGCTTAACTAGCCCACATGCGACTACTGTTCTCTCATTCCCTTATTTTCATTCCTTGTAAACTTCCACGACCCAGCAGGGCAATAAAAGCTCTAAGAGCGCACACTGTTATCTAGAAGCACAAAGAAGGGTTGAAAACAATCTTAATGAAAAACTTCATAATAAAAAAAAAGGAAAATGAGTACATGTCAGTCTTAAAACCCATGATTCAGCTTGTCTCTGAGCATCATGCAAGATGTGCATTCTGTCATAGTATGTAGCTTCCGAACAGCCACCAACGATGGTGGGCAGTGGGTCATGAATCCAAAGACCCCAGGTTATGTGGTCAGAGCTGTCAGTTAACGATCTATGAATTAGCCTCTGAACTTGTAGAAAACACTTACGTCTTTTATCTCTCTTCTATTTATAAAGATACATTCCTTTTTTCTTTAGCTTCAGAGGACTACTGAAAAAAACGAATATTTCAATCTACATGATGCTTCAAAACATGAAACTTTACACAGATTCTTATATTAGTATAACCCACGTGAGTGGCAGAATAGGCTTTTAACAGCAAAGATATTACGACCCAGAAGTAACCATTCAGAAATCCAGTAGAAATCCGGAATTATTTTTGTCTTCCCCTCCCTGTTATTCTGTATCGGCGAAATCTGTTTAAACGTTACACATATTATTCTTAGCAAACTAAGAGCGTGGTTTTTCAAACGCAGATTCTCAGGAAAAGAAAAAAATGGAGAAAATAGGTTTTAGACAAATTAAGACTCTCACGATACTGAGTAGAGTGCTGACAGGATCCAGGCGCACATGGATTCAAAGCAGGTGTGCTAAACCGGGTGAGGGACAGAGCCTTGGCACTATGAGGGGTCCCTGGGGCAGAAGGGAACTCTGAGACACGCACAGGCTTTGAGGTGAGGCAGCCCAGCATCTGCTTCTCGGTGCCGTCACCAGCTGGCTTGAGACTCGGCATGTGTACTAAAAACTTCTCTGAGGTCTCCTTGTCCTCACAACAGTAACTAAAAGCATACTTTGCAAGGTGATGATAAAACACAGAATCATATACACAGCACCAAGTACGAGGGGAATGTTCTGTGAAAGGCAGTGGCTTGCACACAACCAGAAGTCTGGGCCCCCTAGAGCATGAACAATGTCATGTGGTAATTGGATGTGTACCCCTCTGCCTCCTCCCCCGGGCTGTGTGTAAGTTCCCGGAGGGCAAGCACCCCGATACCTAGCCCAGCTGCCAGTTCAGGAGACGCTGATCCCCTAGGTTTGGGGTGAAACCTGGGTAAATCTATTTAAAAACAACAAGAACAACTTATCAGGGATTCTGATGATGTACAGCCAAGGTTCAGCCACACTAACCTAACCCACTATGGTAAGCCCTGTCTGCTCAGAACTGAAGAGGCAAGATGGCGCCCAAGCAGTGGGATTCCCGGTTCCACTGTGGGGAGAGGGAACGATCAATAATTAGGCTAATTTTGCCGGCTATGGAATCGTGTAAAGCCCTGTTATACGCTGAGCGGGAGCCACAGAAGCTCACATGTGACCGGGAAAAGACAAACATACCTAGAAAACCTCTTCCAAAAATCCTTCTCATTCTCTCTTGTAGGCTCTCCCTCCAAACAGGCAAGGAGCTTCACTGTTAGCTCAAGGAGCTTCGAAAAGGGTACAAAGCAGAAGAACCCAATAAATGAGCTTTGAGCTGTAAGCTGCCCGTCCCATCAGGGAGAGCCTGTCGCTTATTCCTGCCCTAGGTTTCTGAAAGCAGTGTTTTGGGTTTGTTCTCTCTCTCTCTCTCTCTCTCTCCCCAAGAGGCATAAGCAAGAGCAGAGGTCCCCAGGGCAAACCAAAGCTATCGGGCAGAGCATGTGGGTTTCCTCATCGCCCGTGTCTGCACTGTTGTCCCCTCCACTGGCGAGGACACAGCCCTCATGTGAAGATCAACAGCAGGACGCCCCAACGGACACTGTAGGAGCAAGCGAGAGAGCAGGCCAGGCTGGAAAGCGGGGTGTGAGGGGCTCACAGGGCAGGGGCTGCTTAAGAAACAAGAGGGCAACCCACGTTCTCCCTGGCTGTCCTCTGGCTGCAGGAAGACCTCAGTCATGGGAAAGGAAGGCATGAATTATCGTGGGGCTTCGACTTCTCACCTCTAGCTGCCTGGAACCACTGCTCCTTGAAGATTTGACAACAGGGATTTCCCAGAAGGAAACAACGGAGGCCTGGGGTCTTTGAGTCTTTTGTTCTTTTCAGTAGTGCCTCCCATGGTCCAAAATCCCTGGGCGGACTCAGATTCTTCTCTGTCGTGATGACTTCAGAATTTCCACACTTGCTAAGTCAGTATCACGGGGAACTCAAACCGGACTCCAGGGCACCCTGAGGCTTTGCTGCATTCGTTTTACTATATAGTCAGTAATGCTTCATAAAGCTCAAGTTTAATGATAGGATTTTGGCAGAGCAGATATAAATACCTCAAAAGGATTAATTTATCTTTGACTGCAATTATTTAACCATTCAGCCTAACATGGTATCTGACAGCTGTCAGCTATTAGGTTATTCTTACCAGCTGAGGCCCTCAGAGTAAAAGTCTTAGCCACATACACTAGGTGGATTTCAGGTATGGAGAAAGAGACTGAAATACACACTTCCGAATTCTGGTATTGAGCATTCTGGAATTATGTGTGCAGGTTAGCCCTTAAATGAGGATTTAAACAGACCAGATGGGAGACAACTAGTTAGAGAATTTGACCCAAGAGGCTTTACCTCTGGTAAATCAAATGATGACTCATTTCCGCTATGGAATTAAATCAGTTCCATGAGCCAACTGGTACCCTGTAGGTTCCTTTAGGTCAACAGCAGAACTGTTAATAGGACTGTAGTCACTGAGAAAAGACACAGCACTTTTTATTCTTTCAAACCTTACATTGCTAATTTGACGTGACCCCGAGATTTAATTTTTTAAAAATTTGTTTTTTGCTTTCCTTGCAAAGAATTGCTTGTTGCTCTCCTGGGCCTCTGAAATCAGGTTTCAGGGTATGGGTTGTTCAAGAGTTAATGCCCCATTTCAAGACAGGAGTAGGTTATGGTTAATGACCCTGAGTAATACAGAGTAAGAGCATTTCAGAAGACACCAGTGCCTGCACAAGACCCAAACTAGACCAAAAAAACACACAACAGAAGACGTTAAACCTTTGGCCTGCCCAGACCTGAACTAGACCAAAAAAACCACACAAGAGAAGACGTTAAACCAGCTGGATACACCTAGCGAAACCAATCCCACCCGAGGGAGAGTCTCTTTAAGTTGTTTTAAAATTACAGCAAATTGCTAATATTTTATTAAATATTAACATTTAACATGGGAATCTACTGTATATAAAACCCTTGAAATGTTCAGTAAGGCTGACTCGAGGCCATCTGTGATCTGCAATCTGTACGCACCCCATAAATCAAAGGCAGAATTACTTGGGGATCAGGAAATATCTTTATCCACTCTGTCCCTAGCTGAACGCCGGAAAGGTACTATGATTCTAAGAGTGGCTCGTGTGATTCTAAAAGAAGGGCAGATTTAGCTATTCTGAAGGAATGTCAGCTCTTCTGTATGAAAATAATCACACATTTTCAAAGCATGAAGCAACTGGGCTGACCCAACTTCGCTGATATGCAAAGGGTCAATTATGTGTAACATCTGTGCCAAGGAAGATGGTACTGTGACACCAGCCCATCGTTACTATCACAGCTGTGATTTCAGCTTACCTCATTCTTATCCCGACTCACCTTCCACCCAACAAGTTAGGTTCAGTATTGTGCCTCTAAGTACTCTATGGTTTGGAAAAGAACATTTTAGGGGCGCCTGGGTGGCTCAGTCCAGGTCATGATCTCAGGGTCCTGGGATCCAGCCCGGTGTAGGTGTCGGGCTCCCTGCTCATCTCCTCTCCCCCTGCCACTCCCCCTGCTCGTGCTCTCTCAAATAAATAAAATCTTCAAAAAAAAAAAAGAAAAAGAACACTATAAAAAACTATTCTTAAGGCATATAGATACCCCCCACATCCACCGAGTCCCCCAATTCCAAAGTACTATAAATCTCTCCTACTCCTCCTTTGAGACAACTATTGACTCTAAAGAAAGAACTGAAGAGTCAGCTCTACAAGAGGACTTTTAACTGACCTGGGTCTTTCTTTATAAACACAGGATTGCCCTTCGTCATGGCCATTTTTTTCCTCCCAAGGGTGCTGTGGATTTTCACCAACAGATAGTGAACCTAAGTTCAGGAAATGTGAAGTCCACGTTTAAAAATGCTCTACGTCACAGTAAGTTTGGTCATTAATTCCTCCTTCTCTGCTTCCACACATTCTCTGTTTCATGGTGGCACATTAAGTTTGTTCAAGCTACTAGAAGCCGCAGATTGTACTTGGGATAATAGGGTGGAGCCAATTTTGCCTCAGGAGAGACATGAGCTGTTAGGAAAGGTTGCCTCCCCACCCAGAGCGCATAAGCTTTCCTACTGATCAAAGCAGCCCTTCCTGGATGACAAATTTGGGGGTTGTGGTTGAAGATTAAAAAAAAAAAAAAACTGAGCAAGCTCTATCACTCATCATCATTTAAAAATTATTTCATGGATCCCTGTGTGTGAGAGACAGGGAATCAGGTGCTTAGGAGTGAATATATATATATATATATATATATATATATATATATATATATATATATATATATTTTTTTTTTTTTTTTTTTTTAAAGATGGCAGTCTTTGCTTAAAAAAATTATGTCCTGATAAATAATTTGACAATGAGACCATTCCCAGGTCCTACATTAAAATTGTGGCCTGTGGGCACCTGGGTGGCTCAGTTGTTAAGCGTCTGCCTTCGGCTCAGGTCATGATCCCAGGGTCCTGGGATCGAGTCCCACATCCAGCTCCCTGCTCAGCGGGAAGCCTGCTTCTCCCTCTCCCACTCCCCCTGCTTGTGTTCCTGCTCTCGCTGTCTCTCTCTGTCAAATAAATAAAATCTTTAAAAAATAAATAAAAATAAAAATAAAAAATAAAATTGTGGCCTGCAACAGAGAACACTCTGCCTTTCTCAAAGAATGGCACACTTTTACATCACAGGGGGTATGGCTCTATTTTATTCTTGGGAGAATTGATCTGTCCCCAAAGGAAGCTGAGTTCCACGGGGAGTATTAGTAGAAAGAAGGTTGAAGATGGGGCGCCTGGGTGGCTTAGTTGGTTAAGTGACTGCCTTCGGCTCAGGTCATGCTGCTGGAGTCCCGGAATCGAGTCCCACATCGGGCTCCCTGCTTGGCAGGGAGTCTGCTTCTCCCTCTGACACTCTTCCCTCTCGTGCTCTCTATCTCTCATTCTCTCTCTCTCGAATAAATGAATAAAATCTTTAAAAAAAAAAACATTAAAAAAAAAAAAAAGAAGCTTGAAGATGAGGTCCGGTGTGCAGGGTAGATTCAAGCAGGAGGCAGGTGGGCCAAACACATTTTTTGATAACTGCCCACAATCAGCTTGGCATCTGGAGGGGGGTTCCATAAATACTGTTGACTGACAGCAGCCAGGATTCGCTCCTTCCTCCACTCTGCCCACACCCTCTTTCCGTCAGACAGCCCATTCTATAAATACGTGTTGTCATTTTGACGGAAGTGGTAAGTCCTAAGTGGGACCTGCTCCTGAGAGAAACCTGAGCAGGAAAAGCGGAAAACAGAAGAAGCAATTCAAAGTGTGTATAGGGACGTGTCAGGAACCAGCCCGTTTATAGCTGAGTTTTTGCCAAAGAAGATAGGTATACAGCATCAGCCTTTCTGCCTTACGTTGATGGTGGGGAAAATTCAGCCAAGGGAGCAATTTCTTCTACCGGCCCATTCTGCTTGTACCTTCCCCCCTAGAGCCAGATGAAAGAAGAGTCGCTTGCTTCCTTAAAACTGTCGACTAGCTGTAAAGGTGACACTGGGCTCTTCCTGCCATGCTGGCTTGTGGCCAAGAGCAGAAGTAACTTCTCAGACTAAACAGATAACACCCACAGAAGCAAGGGCTGACATTTTGGAGACATTTAATATGGAAATAGAATCCAAGACATTAGACATTTGTCATCCCCCCATTTCTTCTTCCTGATACTTCCCCTCCACTGACTCCATTTACCTTGTGAAGATGATAGACATGTATGGTTTTGGAAAAATAAACGTTGTACACCAAAGCCAACAAGGGACAGTTGTAGAATACAAATTAAGGCATCGATAAAAGAACTGGACACGGTAAAATAACTTTCATTTTAAAGACAGCTCAAATAAATAGATCATACACTTGATTACACTTCACTAGATATAACAGTAGGTTCTTTACAGGAATGAAAAAAATCAACCTAACTGGCCCACCATTCACTTATGGAACTATATTTTGAAAAATGAAACACAAACTACTCTCTTAGAATATGAAGATCTTGCATTTTTAGAAATGTGGTGGTTATATTATTCTTCACCAAAGTTTCCTGCCCCTTCCTAAGGAGGAATTACACATCCTCATCCTGCTGAATTCAAGTATGGCCACATGACTTGCTCCGGGCGATGACCGCGTAGGACTTCCAGGAGAAAACATGAAGAGCTAGCATGAACCTTCACCTTGTTTTCTTTTTCTCCTGCTCTGAAGAGGAACAGTGATGTAGATAGAGGTTGTCCCATCAATAGATTGAGGTCAACACTGAACAGAGCTGCAGGTGACCCACAGTGAACACGGAGCACGAGTGAGAAATCAACCTTGGTTTTGAAAGCCACTGAGATTTGGGGTCGTGTAGAGTAATTACTGCCTTGATTGATTTTGAGTAGACTCACATAGGGCTCTTCATAAAGCGTGGCTGAATGTTTGGATGACAGGAAGTACTCAGAAAATCACTGGCAAAATTTGGTAGGTACCAGTTGAATATAAATCTAATCTTTCTTTACAGGGTGTGGAGATAAGAAGCTGTTAGGTTATTAAGTGACAGTTTGGAGAAGCGGCAAGCAAAATAAAGGTTTTTGTGAATTGAAATGAAAACCTGGGTTATGCAGTTTGATAGCAATTTGACAGCATTTCAAATGTCTAGGCTAGCAATCGGCACAAGATCCGCCATCTTTAATCCAGTGGCTCCAGATGTGAGCGGACAGATGATTAACCAGGTCCTGGTTAGTCACTGGACTAACTGCCAAAAGAGCTTCACTTCAGTCCCCATGGATATAGCTTGTAACATGGTAGTTCTAGAATTGGATCAAAGTGAAAAGCCTAGTAAACCAAACAAGTCCCCAAGATCACCTAAACTTGAAAATTCCATCTGGATCAGTGAAAGCTTTAGCATCAAACAGTGTTTCTTCCCTGAGCTTTAGGCGGGGATGTGGTGCCAGGCTGATGCTGGGGTGGTGGGGGCGGGGGACAAGTAACGCCGATAGGATAGTTGCAGAAGTCCCTGCTGCTCCATAATATGTCACACTTAGTGCTGGAAGAGGCTTGTCCAGCAGGTGCAGAGGATCAACTCAGGTGCAGAACTCACGTTACCAGTTGGCACAGCCTTCGGAACATGGCATCCCGTGGACCAGAAACAGGTTCATAGCTTCCACCCCGATTCAGCAGGTGTTGCCCGTTCTCTCTTTCATACTCATGGACTGCTGTTAGGTCAGGGGCCACCTGGGATCCCCTCTACCCCTGTCTTCTGCCTTTAGACATCAAAGGGAAGATCTAAAATTTGCTCCTGATGTCTTGGCCATAACTTACGGTGACCTAACCTACATCCGGAAGCTGTTATGACTGCATCAATACAAAAACCAACCAGGGAAAGTATAGCAGGAAACACATCTACTAATCAAGCCTTTACCAAGAGGATACACCAAGGACTGGCCCTTGTGCTAGGTACCATGAGAACATTTGGGAATCCTAAGGCCCAGGTCTTAAGCTCAAGGGGGTGTCTTTAGTCTAGTTGATGAGAAAAGAAAATGAAAAAGAAAAAAAAAAAAAGGAAACTCTTCTCAACTAGCCCAATTCACAAATGAGTACTATGTGGGTAGCAAACCATCACTCCAGGGCAGAGGAGATCAGTGAGAGTGAGCAAACACAGGCAAGGATTCCTCTCATCCAACTAAACTCTCAAGGGAGGGGAAACGTCTAGCAAAAAAGGAAGAACTTATGATGTCAGAAGGACTAAAAGAGCAAAGAATACAATTCACCCCTGAGTTATTTGTATATTAACCGTTTCAGTTGAAGATGCAAAAAAAGACACTTCATCGTTCTCAAGAAAATGATACTCAAATTCTCCTGAGAGAAAAATAAATGGTGGTTACTTTTAAAAGGGGGAGGGGAGAAGCAGGGTAGAGGAAAGGGAATTATCTGACCAGGACACGCAGGCGAAGCAGAAAGACAAGGAAAGTGCATCATGGGGTTATATGGAAAGTATACCAAAAAATTTTATATATACAATTTTACGCTACATAAAAAGTGTATTGGAGCGCCTGCGTGGCACAGTCGGTGAACTGTCCGACTCTTGATTTCGGCTCAGGTTATGATCGCGGGGTCCTGGGATCCAGCCCCGCGTCCGGCTCTGCGCTAGCGTGGAGTCTACTTGGGATTCTCTCTCTCCCTCTGCCCCTCCCGCTCATGCTGTCTTTCTCTTTCTAAAATAAATAAAAACTTTTTAAAAAACTGTGTTTATGTGCAATTGAAATGACAACCCACAAATAAATGAAAATGAAGTTTAAGGTGACGAGGTTGCGGTTGTGATTTTTTAAAATATAAAGTTATCAACGTACATTTCTTTACAAGATTCTGCCCCAAAATTCCACAAGACCCACGATGTACAGCAAACCCTCTGCCCCAACAGCTCTTAACCCCTTAAGGAGGCGCAGGGAAACATGCGTTACTGGGTAGTCCCAGTGCCCGAGGGGCATGCCTGGCATGTCGTGGACAGGGGCCAGGGATGCAGAACAACCTGCAACGCAGGGGACAGTCCCACACAATGAAGGACAGTCTCACTCCAAACACCAGCAGAGATGTGGTCAATAAAATGCCCCAAGGAACAGGACAAAACCGATCTTCCTAACCCTTCTCCCAGGTTACCCAAGATAAGACTATAAAAATCCTAAACTTCAACCAAATGCCATTAATTTTATACCAGTATGATTTTAAAATAAGTCTAACGTTTTCATCAAAAAAAAAAAAAAAAGTCTAGGGGCACCTGGGTGGCTCAGTCGTTAAGCGTCCGCCTTCAGCTCAGGTCATGATCCCAGGGGCTCTCTGCTCAGCAGGGAGTCTGCTTCTCCCTTTGTGCTCTCTCTCTCTCTCAAATAAATAAAATCTTAAAAAAAATAAAAATAAAAACAGTCGGAGAAAGAATGTCATCTCTCCTCAAAGAAAGAAACGGGCAAAAGGTTTTCACCTAATTGGAAACAAAAATCACACTTGCTGAGAGAGATTATGTTGCTTTGGTGCTAGAGATGATAAATGCACAAACACTGAGGGGGTCTACAAATGATTCCCACGTGCTACACACACGACTGCACCCCTCCCACGGCTGGTCCGGAGCGACCGTGAAGTGACAACGGCCCGGTGACGGGCGGGGGTTCCAGCCGGGACCACGGCGGGCATGCACGGTGGACGATTCGCTTCTTGCAAAAAGCACTGCCCCAGGGCCACCCCAGTGAGCTAGCAGCTACGGCACACAGCGGCTTCTCGCCGGCCACGAAGAAAACAGATTTTTCTGTTTCCATGTAGGGTGCAGAAAAAAGATCCCGGGTGTTCAGTGAAAATGGTCTGCCTACTTTTCTGCATTTTCAGGACCTCAGAGATGCGTGAGCCTATTCAACTTCCCAAAAGGCTGTTGATACTGCCATCTAGTGACTACGGATGGTCCTTGTGACACCAGAAAGTGAGAAAAATTTAAGAGCTCGTGGACCCACTCTTTCTAATCAGGAAGTGTTAAGTATCCCGCTTTTGATGTCATTTAAAGTACCCCCTATTGTACACTGAGAAGGGGGGAAAAGTGACTCCTATAGTCACCTCTGTAATTAGTAAAACTTTACAAATGAGCACAAATGGAGGCAAGCAGGCAGATTCTATTTTCCCCCGTAAAGTCTGCAAACTCCACTCTCCCCCAGGCAGTGACTGTTAGAGCTCTACGTAAGGTCCTCATGCTGTTGACGGCATGGCCACTAGCCGTGGTGAGAACGTGTGCTCTTCCTAAGTCACTTACTGGATCTCACAGATGCTGTGACTGCACAGCTGGTCGTGCTCCTCTCTGCGTTGGCTGGCAGAGAGCATGGGGGCAAATCGGGGGCCTGTCTGCAGTGTATTTACAGGACACAGTGCACGATGTCCCTGTCTTCCTTCCTCACTTCCTCTTTTTGCTATTTCCGGCTGTCCCAACATCCTCACCCACTGACGTCCAAGACTTGACTTTGCAGGACTTTTTAAGCCATCATAAACTGTATCCTGAAACAAGGCTGGGTACAGGCACGAAATCCGTTACTGTTACCGTTCTGTGTACCTTGAGTTACTACAAGCCCAGGGAAGGCAGATGTCACAGGGCATGGTGATTCCTGCCTTATGCGACTCCTGGGGCTCACTCACCTCTTGTTAACTCATTACCAGGACTGCTGACGGTCTGAACCAAGGCTCAAACTAGCACCATCATCAGAGCTATTACTCACTTATAATTGCTGTGTTCGTCACATTCCAGGATGGCCCTGTGAGACGTCTTGTCTTAGGATTTCAGGTTAAATTCCTGCAATTTCTTCAACGGAACAGACGGCTTGAATTCCCATCCCACAAATCCACTGTGTCTCACTGCGTTTGTATTTTGTCCCCTTCCTAAGTGGTCCGTGTAAACCAAATTATAACATAGTTTTATATGAAAGTGTGTTTTTTTTTTTTAAATACAGAGACTTGTTCAAGGGCTGAATAGAGGGAAAAAAAAAAAAAAAAAAAGGAACAGGCCTGGAGATAATACCAAAATCCCCAAGGCATTCCCTTCTCGTGCAAGAAACACCTAGGACGAGCTGGCTACCTTATCACCACTCCAGCCTACATCATGCTTATCTAGAAGTCTTCCTGCCTTTGCGCCACTGAACTGCATTCCACCAGTGTTGCTTCGAGAATGATACCCCATGAGAGTTCACCACCGGGACATCTCAATCTTGGTATCGAAATTCTCTTTATTTCTAATAATTGGCTGTTAAAAAAAATACAGATTGTAAAAATTACATTCTCAATCCTCCACCCAAGAGTTACCACACTTGGCTCTGGATTTTTCTCCAGAACTGCCCAAAGCACAAAACGGCACATCATCTCCCGCGAGCAGAACAGAGTGTGGGAAGCGTGGTGGGTGGCTGTGGGAGGTACCCGAAGCAATGCATGTGTTCGTTACGCAAATAAAAGCAGATGTTATTTTCCAACATCCTAGTTTTCTACGGACAAGTGCACATAAGGTTAGATGGCAAACATGATAGAGATACTGAAAATTTACTGAGAAGATAAACTGTCAAAAAAAACCAAAAACCCTCAGAAATGGAATGTGAAGATCAGAGAATCAGTATCCGAGGCTCTGAATTTGAGACTTAACTCCTATCTGGTGAGATAGACACTTTCCTGCATTAAAAGGTGAAGGGAAGCATAAGTTCTTTAGTGGCTTCTCTGTTTGGAATTTGGCCTCTGTGCAGGCTGAGGGCAGAGGACGCGGGTCTCATGGCTTTTATTCCAATTTCAGGCATCACTGGAGGCCCCCACCTCTTCCCAGCTGTGTCCTAGACGGAATCTGGCAGGTACGTTCAGACACCCAGTTTTACAAGTTGAACACAAGAGTTAGCAAGGAAGCCGGCCCAGGGAGGACTCAGTTCAATGACAACTGTCTGACTCACTAAAAGATCCTCTAGCTTGCCTACTGTTTTTACAGGTCGGAAGCTGTGGACTGGGCCCAATACTAGCAAACTGAACTCTGGGGACTGACAGGTAACATCTCCAAAGGCCAAAAGACCACCATGCATGTCAGGCCAACCTTCCCTTCAGACGTGGGGATGGAGACAGGGTTGGTGGGCAGGGGGATAAGGTAACCGAATGATAGCAAAGTAAGTGAGCACATACAGGACACAGAAGATACCTCCTTCCAAAGGTAATTCATTTCAAAACAATTCAATGAAACAACCAAATGGGAGAACACCACTGTATTTTTCTTCCATAAGCTCGTGGAGGAAATGACTACTTCACTTCTAAAAAGTGGTCTTATAAATTGGCTTCTTTCCCTTTCTTCAACCACACTTCCTAAGAAAAGTGGAAAAGACTTCAAACATGATTTCTATCTAGGGGTGGAGAAGATGAAATCAAATGTAAGGACACTCAGGTCACGGACTGTGTGTAGCCAGGAGTGTGCTCTTCCCTCAGCACGCTTGAACTGCCTCCACCCGCCCCCACCCCCATCCCCCACCTGCCCGTCCAGTCATCACCCCCCCGGGGCCTGGGATATACAATTCCTCTCTTATCTGCAAGGATTCTTCAATGACCCTTACCTTCCAGAAAAGCTGGGGCCTGCCACTTCCAGCCATCTCTCGATCACAGTCAAGAGGGCATGAACATCACGACCATAGGAAATTACACTTTGTCAAACCAGCAGCTACAGAAAACCAACAATGGGTACCTCATCATCTTGTCCAAAAAGGGAACTGCTTGGATTCCATTTCTTAAGCCAGACAAATAAACCAGTACTCTATAGAACCACCTTTTCTCATCCCATACAACCTTGGCTGAAGGGCTCATCATGGCTTACTTTGGCAAGTGGGATTTGAGGTCCCAGGAAGAATTTTAATTTTATATACTTCTATACCATTCTAATTTATTAGGATGATCATGTACGACTTTTATAATCTAGAAAGAGTCTTTGATAATTATAAACTCCTTCACCAAATCAAACCATGTTCATACTTTTGACCCAGTGATTTTTGTGATTTTATCCCAGGGGAAGTTAGATTTTTTACTACCATGGGGTCTAAAGTATCAAAGAATTAGACATAATTTACATTTTTAACATGAGAAAGATGGTTTAGAGATTATGTGATTCAACATCACTTATCATTATCATGGTAGAGGCTTTTTGTCAAGCACTGGAAAAACTGTGGCAACTTAAGTAAAAACAGTATTCCAAATACAGCACATAAATAAAATGAAAACTAGGGTCGCCTGGCCGGCTCAGTTGGAAGAGCGTGTGACTCTTGATCTCAAGGGCGTGAGTTCGAGCCCCATGTGGGTATGGAGACTGCTTAAATAAACAAAACTTTAAAAATAAAATGAAATGAAAACTAAAACACATTAAGGAAGAGAAAAGCATGCTTATATTAGAGTGACAAAATTTATAAGCAATTTGAAAATATTTTGATTTTCTTTAACAAAGAAATACAAAATACTTGCTAACCAGTGGTATGACGAAAATTACTTTCGCCCTGGTTCCAAAGGAAGATATTGACCTACTTCTCCTTTGAGTTAGTTCAACTGGAATTTATAAGCTTTCCTAAAGTTTACTAAAGTCCATCAAAGGAAATGCAAGTACCACCAGTGGGTTAAAAGGCAAAATATGGTAGCAGGATCAATGTCTACTGAATCTCTTTAAAATAGACTTGAGACCACAATCTGAAGTTTACAGAACGCCCCCCAAGGATCTACAAATAAATCCATATAACGTATAAGCCATAACCTTATCAAACTACTTTCCAAATTAAAACAGTGTAGTGGCATGTTATAGATAAGCACCACCACCACAATGATCAGTTTAATAACATGGTAAATTTATTCTGGTCAAAGCCTACATGGGTAGACAGTCCTCTCTTAAAATCTTAATTTATTGTTTCAGCCAACTTTCTCAATGGGTAGCACTCAATTCTTCTTCCGTCTGGGTTTTTAAGAACATAAACATTTTCAATGATATCACAAAGGCTCTGGTCCCAAAAGACAGCTGGGCAAGGAAGGACAGCAAGAGGCCAGCAGTGACCCAGAAAGCTAACAAGAGGCGTGAGTGTGTGCTCATGTGTTATTTCCCATGGTTCCATCCAAGAAAATGCTGTATTGAAGCGATGTGTATGAATGCATCCATTATCCCACTCAAAGTCTTAACACTAGTGCAGTTCACTCCCTTGGAGACAATCTAGACCATCAACCAGGGTGGAGGCTCTTAAGTAACTTTATGAGTTGGCTTCATCAAGGTTGCTTCTCAGGTGTGGTTCAACAGCCCCACCCTAAAGACTGATAAGCTTTTGTCAATAATCTGTCATGTCTGTTTATCCCCTCGGCTTCTCGGCTTGAAGAAAGACCCAATCAGCCTGGGAGATGACTGGGCTGGTCCTGAGGTAGAGACTGCAGATGGTGCCCACCTGGTCTCCAACCGTCCCGACACTTGCCCAGTGCACACGCCCTCACGTTGACCATCTTCATCTCCTATGTTCTAAAACAATGACATCTTCCTATATAACGTTGGTCAATAGAGATTTTTTTTTAAAAGCCAAAAGAGTTCCTTTAGGTCTTTAAGAGAATACCCAAATATGAATAAAGGAAAAATTGCTATGTTGTGATGTGATAACCATCAAAAGAAGTCATTCATGTTATAATCCTGAAAGTTTATACTCTTTTCCTCAAAGGTTCCATGGTAGTGGGTAAGTTACACGGACCCCCCCCCCCGCCCCCCCCCCCCCGGTTTCTACAAGGAAAAACAAAGGTTACATACATACAACCTGGTTAAGGGTAGCAGGAACATGAAAGAAGGTTGCTCTGGTACTTCATGTCTCAACACTATGCCCGTTTCAGAGCTTTCTCTTTGCCTAAAAATCCTTGCTATCCCTATGGTGACATTCTGTCCCAGCACAGGAGTTAGGAGAACAAGAAGAGCAAAAAGTTACAGAGGTTCTTATGGCATGGGAAGTGGATTTTTCTGAAACTCTGCTTCTGGGCTGGGTGAAGACAAGGCTGGCCTCCTGGCCTGGGCTGAGGCAGGTACGTGCAGCTGGTCCGGAAGCGGGGTGGAAACAGGAATCTGCACAAGAACCAACAAGCCCACTCGAGAGGTGTCTAATCGATCCTGTGTTGAGCACACGTAACCACCTGTCTTCGAGTGGATTGCAAAATGCCAAATTTCACCTTAGTGCCATTCTGAATGACCCAGCAGCATACAGAGGGATTCAGGGAGGTGAAAGAGGGTGTCATTTACTAACCACCCCTCGAAGAGCCAGTTTTAAAGAATGACCCATGAAAATTCATAGAACTGGGATTTAAGTTGTAGCTCCAAAGCATTCCTCGGGCGTAAGACACTCAAAATTAAAAATCTGAGTGAACAACCACATTTCACCAGTTTCTTCTTCGTTTTTAAAAACAACTCAGGGGTGGGTCACATCTCCTCCAAATCCACTAGAAGGTAAATACCAGGAGAAGAGAGACTTTGTTTCTGTTCCCTGATGTTTCCATAGTTGTGAGAATAGTGCCTGACACGCAGAAGGTGCTCCACACATATGCGCTGAGTGGATGAACACATTGTAAGACCTAATACTGGTTCACCTTTTCCACTGCAATGGTCACATGAAAGTTATGAACTTATTTTTGCCTCTTGTATTTTTAATTTTTAAAATTTTTGTACATCATGTATATTTAAATTAAATATTCTACATATAAAATACAAGGCGATCCATATCAGGGGAAAGTTCCATGGTTTTTCTTCCCTTCTGGTCATTTTTTTTTTTCAGATTTATTTATTTATGAGAGAGAGAGAGAGCATGGGGAGGGGCAGAGGGAGAGAATCCCAAAGCTGACCCCCCCCCCCACCCCGTGCCCGCCCCACCGCTGAGTGTGGAGCTCAACTCAGGGCGATCCCAAGACCCTGAGATCATGAACTGAGCCCCAATCCAAAGTCGGCCACCCAACCAACTGAGCCACCCAGCCACCTTCTGGTCTTTTAAAGAGGAAAACATACTCATGCTCATTGAATAAAACTGGCCGAATGGTAAAAGCCAGAACTGGAAACCAGTGTGTGGCAGAGCTTGCTTAGCCACCACCCCCGCTAATGCGAAGGGAGTCAGGACACAGGGCTGTGTAACATAGACAGACCTGGGGCTCCCCCAAATGCCATCTGGGTTATGGAGACAAGTTAATCTCATTAGCACTTCTCTCTCCCATGCTAGCCATGGCCTAACCCCTAATAAAATCATCCTCACCAGGTATTCATCCACTTACAAAACCGTTCTGGGTACAGTGGCTCTCTTGAGCAAGCTTCTCATTTCCTCATATTCCAAAGCGCTAAGCGAAGAGTTGGCCACTAGGGAGTCTCCTCCATCCCTTCCTTTCCCCTGTCACTATGCTCACCATCCCTAGATTGTACCATCCCAGTCACTTCCTGGGTAAATCTGATCCTGGTTTTTTTTTTTTTTTTAAACCTGAGAGTTTTCCTACAGCATGGTATTCACAGTCATGCACTACCTGGCCTTTCCCCACCTCTCCAGCTGCAGAGGAGAGTATATACATATATACACATACAATTTTCTTCCCCTAGTGTTTATGTTCTCTAATCTTCATGCCTCTGCCCAGGTGGACCATTCTTCCGACCACACGAGGGCTTCATCTGCTTTCTGTCCCACACTTTTAAGACACTTCCTCTTCCAGAAGTCTTCCCTGGTATCCCCTACCAGTGTGAGAGGCCTCTTTGCTGGTCCTCCATAGTATCCTATGTGTAACTTCAAGGAGCTTAACGTACTGCTGAGGTTTTGTTTTTACTGCTGTAATTATTTATTCTGCTTCTTTCTTCAATTAAGCCATTAGTTTCCTTGGGCGATGAAGTCTTCTTTCCTTTGTTCTAGCACTGGCCCGTCTAGCACTTAGTATCTACCCCCAAAATGCTAGGTCTACACAAGAATAATTGAAGGAGCTGCAGTTGTTCGTAGATATGTTGATGACTTCCTATATTTTACAGAAAATGGTATACCTCCCAGTGCCTCTCTCCCGTCACCTGGAAATCAGATATTTAGTTTCCCGCATATGACTGGTCTGTAGAATCACCATTAGGGAAGACCCAAAAGTGACTGGCAAATAGGAGTTAAGCCTCCAGTAACATACTTTCCTACAAAGCATCTCTTTGGCAACATTTTAATCATACACTTCTAGGATATACTCTTTCCAAAATATATTACGACACGTACTTGTAGTGGGATATTTTCTAATAAAATGTATTTTTGGCTCTTTAGCAGATGGATCCAACACACTCCAGCCACAATACTCTGAAACTGCTCACTCCACTCCTTGGGGGTTCAATTTCCCCGTATTTATTCTTACTACTCTTAAGACCCAGAATCAAATGCCTCTCTTCCATGCCACCTTCCTTAATCTCACTAGACAGAAAGCCTCCCTCATGGCTCTCATCTCCTACAGCACTCTGAGTCTCAATTGTCTTCATTCATGTGCCACAGCATCTGAGCTCATGCCTGGCACAAATTCAACAGATGAGCAACCATCATAGCAAGAATGGCCCTTTCTATATGTCCCTTAATATCGGTCATAAAGAAAACTAGAAATAGACTAAATCTCCAACATCAGGGGCCAGCTTAGCAAGAACCATGGTACATCAGCACAATGGGATATTATGTTCCTACTAAAAATGATCACTATATATGAAGGACTTCTGCCCATTTGTGGAAATGTTATATATATATAAATATAATACTTTACAGAAAAAAAAAATACACAAGCAGAAGATGAACCATGGCTCCAATTTTAAAAATTTCTGGATGCACATTCACAAGGTAATTTGGAGTTAAATAAGTAAACTTGACATTAATTAGCATTTTTAGCTTACATTCATAGGATCACGTGACATCCATCTTTACATTCTCCAGCATGGGGGCACCTGGGTGGCTCAGTCGTCAAGCGTCTGCCTTTGGCTCAGGTCATGATCCCAGGGTCCTGGGATGGAGCCCCACATCGGGCTCCCTGCTCAGTAGGAAGCCTGCTTTTCTCTCTCCCACTCCCCCTGCTTGTGTTCCCTCTCTCGCTGTCTCTGTCAAATAAATAAATAAAATCTTTAAAAAAAAAGGAAAGAAAATTCTCCAGCATGAAATATGTAACCAGAAAGCCTTACGACCTCAGAAATCATCAAATGGCATTTCCAATGACCAATGGCTGGGAATCCTCTTAATCACTTTAATGTAACAGTGTTGTTTTAGTCCAAATTCTTGAAAAGAGACTTAGAGAAGCTTTATTAGCTATTCCATACCTGCCTGAAACACACCCTCTCTGAAACCAATAGGCCAAATCATCCAGAAAGCCTTCCCCTCAAAGCTGACCTCTGTAACCCTCGGTTTGTTAAGAGGAATGGATTCAGTAAAGAGGAATGTTAGGTCAAGTCAAGGAGTGCAAACAAATCACAGAAGAGAGGACAAGAACCAAAACAGGAGCAGAGGGAAAGTAATCTCTGTCATTCCACAGTTGCCCATTATCTGGGGCCTAATCTCACGGTCCCTGTGAGAGGGAAGCAGAGCAGAATGCAGTCTCCCTCCATGAACGCGTGAATGTCTCACAGCACCGGGGCCAGTGCATCCAAATGTTCTAGAACAAGGCAATTCCAGGGGCGCTTGGGTGGCTCAGTTAGTTAAGCATCTGACTCTTGATCTCAGCTCAGGTCTTAATCTCAGGGTCATGTGTTCAAGCCCCGTCACAGGCTCCACACTTTAAAAGAAAAAAAAAATTAAACCAACAAAATTCCAATGACAAGAGGTCTTCCGTGTCAGAATGCATCCGACTTCAGGGAAGCCGATTCCAGTGTGTTCTACTTATGCCAATGCCTCCCAAATTTTTAAGAGTCTGCAAATGACACATATTCAATTATAACAATCTTTCTCCTGCAATTTCATTTTCTAGACACTTGCTGAGGTGTGATTTAAGAGACAAGGCAGTAACAGAATATTTCCCATCACCAACAAAAAATGGACCAGGACCTACTGTTTCTTACCAATATGGCCCTTTCTTCTGTAGTTATAGCACAATGACAAGGGCATTCTCTCAAAGATCAGCTGTAAGTAAGTGGTCCTGTTACCCACCTTGGAGGCATGCACAGTAAATTTAGAACACTCTGACAATTCATTTTCTGTCTCACTGCCTAAGTGTTCCTCACATGAAAGTCCCATGGTTACTTTACACTCACATCCATAGCCAAATAGTGTTTTTTAGTGTTCAAGTTATATGTGATTGCTATGTTTACAGTGTCCTCCATGTGTCTTCTTTGCCTAAGAAGGGAACTTTCAGACTATGGAAGCTGGATAGCTCCTTGAAGTCCCAAATCATCCATCATCCAGCGAAACCCTTGTACATCCTAAGCCCAACACATCTGGCCCCACTTTTCCAAAACTTGTAAAGCAGGTTTTTAATTACCTGCTGGAGGCAAATCTACCCTCCCACTTTCTCAAGACTTCCTTCTTCCATGGATGACCTCATCATGAGCCCAGTATAATCAGAAGTTCACATCTTAGAGATTTAGGAAGGATAAATGCAAGGGAGGTTGAAGTTAGGGCTTTTTACTTATTCCAGATAAGTTCCCAATTGCATCATTGGCCGGGCTTCCCGAAACCAAACTCCATACACTGTTGCCGGGTGGAGGGTGGGGACCCTGGGGCATTCAGATTAAAGGTCAAGGGAGTTACAACAGACTCATCTTCACAGTCTACATAATGTCATGTTCAGTGCTTTATCTTTTCTGTCATTAAATATAATACTCCACCAGCCCAAAGCCTGAAGTTTCTACTCAAGGAAAGCAAGAAAGTCTTAAGAGAGAAGTCGTCTTCAGCTTCAAGAAAAGGCATGACTGCACCATCTGGGAGAAATTACCTTTCCTCATATCTAGAATTTTTTGTCTCGAAACCAAAGGTGTGACAATAGCTGAACCCCAAAACACCTAACATTAAAAATCATTTAAAAAAAATGGGGCACCTGGGTGGCTCAGTCGGTTGAGCATCTGACTCTTGATCTCAGTCAGGGTTATTGAGTTTAAGCCCTGTGTTGGGCTCTACGCCAGGCACGGAGCCTCCTTATAAAACAAAAAAAAAAAAATTTTTTAAATACTTTAAAATATCCTAAAAATTTAAAAAATACTTTGAGGGAAAGGCAATCCCTAAAGACATACTCCTCTTTAGTGACATGAGGACAACCACAGTATGCTCTGTGGGATGAGCAGTGACCTTAGACAAAACCCAAGCAGTTCTCTGGCCTACTCACTGTGTGATCTTGGACAAGTCGTTTAACATTTTTTATTCTTTTCTTTTTTTTTTTTTAAGTAGACTCCATGCCCAGTGTGGAGCCCAATGAGGGGCTTGAACCCACAACCCAAGATCAAGACCTGAGCTGAGATCAAGAGTTGGACCTAATGCTTCATACCAATACGGCCCGTAACCGACTGAGCCAACCAGGCACCATAAGTCATTTAACATTTTAAGCACTGGGTTCCTTTTCTGAAATATTAGGAGGTTTCTATTAAGATGGAATGAGATGCTAGTTGCAAACTGTCCCACATACTATCTGGCACATAATGCTGATTCAATAAATGGTTATGATTAGCATCACTGTTAATATTTCCCATGTTTCCAGAAAAGGGATGGAATAAATAACCAGAGTAATTAGAACAATACTTGTTTGGTGCTTTGAATATTAGCTCTGTTACCTTAGACACTAATGCATCCATGAATTAGTATCCCAAAGTCAAGATTCTATAGGATGAAGAAAGCTTTTTGCTAAACTCAAGGGCCACTGATATGCCACCCACCTCCTCAACAATGACTTAATGGAAAAAAAGAAAAACCAGGCATGGTAAGCGGGAATTTTTTTTTTAAAGATTCATTTTATTTATTTGAGAGAGAGAGAGTACAAGCGTGCAGGTGCAGGTGCATGAGCGGAGGGATGGGCAGAGAAAAGGGGAGAGAAGCAGACTCCCAGCTGAGCACAGAGCCGAACATGGGGCTTGATGCCAGGACCCTGAGATCATGATAAGGTGGAATTTTTAAGTAAGAAAAAGTTAAGCCAATTTATTCTTTTAATTAATAATGGACACACAATAATCATTAATATAGTAAATAAAATATTCCTCTGTTCTAGAACGAGGGAAAGGTAAAGACGATGATTAATGCAGGAACTATTAACAGCAGAGAAATACCAAATATTATGTGGTGTCTTTCTATACAACTATAGTTACAATCTTATACTCCTAACCTTTAAATTGGATTCAAGGCACACGAGCTGTTCTTAGCAAATTCTTCTGGCTGAATGATCATAAAATGCTTAGTTAATCAAAACAACTTCAAGCTCTTCAAGGCCTCTTATTGCTGCAAAGATAATTTACACATTTAGAGGTCAGAGTCAGCCAGGCATATTTTCAAAACATTACAACACGAGGCTTTAGCTGACCGGCTGGGCTTTGTACCATATTACACCTAACCCCGCTTCCAAACAGCAGTAGAGCAAGGGTGGGAAGAATACTCCTACAAAGTGCCCAAGTCAAAGGGAAAATGTCCTTGAAAAAGACGCGCCTTCTTAAATCCTGCTATAAACCCACTCTTCCATCTGTATTTTGAAAGAAGAAAAAGAAAAACTTCTCCATACACAAGAAACAGGTGATAAGACCCAAGAATGAGCTCTGAAATACAGCAAAATGCGCAGTTAGAGCCGTATCACTGTAGACGAATACGCTTTGTAACTATTAGAATCCCACCAATCACATGTGGAATGTGCCTTGACGTCACGCTGTTTTCACAGAAACTGCGGGCCAAAAGGGCGGGTATGTAAAAGAAATCGGAAAAGTTACAGAGGAAAAAATGAGTCCCACTGGAATCTCATCTAGGCAAGTTCTGTTCTGCAAGGATTAAAAGTAGCAAAGAAATTACACTGGCTCTCCAAGGAAAAGAAGCCCTCAACACTCGTAAGCAATAAAAATATTTTATCAGGGGCGCCTGGGGGGCTCAGTCGGTTAAGCGGCTGCCTTCGGCTCAGGTCATGATCCCAGGGTCCTGGGATCGAGCCCCACTTCTGGCTCCCTGCTCAGAGGAGAGCCTGCTTTCTTCGTCTCCCTCTGCCTGCCACTCCGCCTACCTCTGCTCGCTATCTCTCTGTCAAATAAATAAATAAAAATCTTTTAAAAAAATATTTTATCAATGACTGTAAGACTTCATAAATAAAGTCAGAAGGACATGCCTAATTTATGAAAAGTTTTGTGCCACATAATATCTATGCAAAAATAAAGTAATTATAGGATGACCAATCTGTACTTAGACATTGAATAAAACACTCTAATAGGAATACATCAGGTAGTATTTCCCTCTATAACTAACGGAAAGACCAAAAGTTACTCTTATTACCTTAAAATAGGACATGGGCTAAAAGTGAGAGTGAAAAACCCGTGCAAGATGGTAAAAGGAATGTCAGGAATGCCTGAACGCTAACAGCAGCCTTTGAAGGTAAGAACATTTTTCCACAAAAAAGTTAACCCATTCCATTCATAGTCCAAACACCTATTTGTCTGTCTCCTGGTCTCTATGAGCAGCAACCGATTTTCACAACCCACCATTAAATGGTCTGATCAAAAGGATTTTACACCGAAATGACTAACTGTCCAGGAGAGTCAAGAGCAAGTTTCAGGCTTGTGCTCACTGGGAGGACCTCACTTGACAACTGATGGAAGACAGGTGCAATGACAGGCCAGGCGCTATGTACACCCACCACAGACACTGGTCTCTCAATGCCACTCTCCACCAGACGGGTCTAGGCGACTCTGGAAAACAGTGTGGAGGTTCCTCAAAAAGTTGAAAATAGAGCTACCATACAATCCAGCAACTGCACTACTGGGTATTTACCACAAACATACAAATGTAGGGATCCGAAGGGGTACGTGCACCCCGATGTTTATAGCAGCAATGTCCACAATAGCCAAACTGTGGAAAGAGCCAAGACGTTCATCGACAGATGAATGGATAAAGAAGACGTGGTATATATACACAATGGGATATTATGCAGCCATCAAAAGGAATGAGATCTTGCCATTTGCAACGATGTGGATGGAGCTGGAGGGTGTTATGCTGAGCGAAATAAGTCAGTCAGAGAAAGACATGTATCATATGACCTCACTGATATGAGGAATTCTTAATCTCAGGAAACTGAGGGTTGCTGGAGCGGTGGGGGGTGGGAGGGATGGGGTGGCTGGGTGATAGACATTGGGGAGGGTATGTGCTACGGTGAGCGCTGTGAATTGTGCAAGACTGTTGAATCACAGACCTGTACCTCTGAAACAAATAATGCAATATATATTAAGAGAAAAAAGAAGAAGGAGAAGATAGCAGGAGGGGAAGAATGAAGGGGGGGAAATCGGAGGCGGAGACGAACCATGAGAGACGATGGACTCTGAGAAACAACCTGAGGGTTCTAGAGGGGAGGGGGGCGGGGGGATGGGTTAGCCTGGTGATGGGTATTAAGGAGGGCACGTTCTGCGTGGAGCACTGGGTGTTATGCACAAACAATGAATCATGGAACACTACATCAAAAACTAATGATGTAATGTATGGTGATTAACATAACAATAAAAAATTTAAAGAGAAAAAAAAGTGATTGATTCCAGGGGTAGAGCAAGAAAAATGCAAGATGAGCCTGGAACATCTAGAGGTACCACAAAGGAAGAAGTGCTTGAAAAAGGACAGGAACTTGTCAAAGGACATTGGGGCCAATCTGAAGGAACACCCGATGGCCAAAGCTAGAGCAATTTGAGCAAAAAAATCCATAATGATAGCACTGGATTAGAACCATTAGAATAAAATAACTATCCATGAGTCCACACTGATGCATATATAAGAGAACAGCTCTTCCTTATGGAAGAATGAATAAATAAATGTATAAGAAATGAAGGCAATACCAAATGACTGTTAGGCCAACAGTACAGTAATAATCATTGCAGGGAAGACCTACAAGGGAATGCTAAAATCAGTGTGCGAAAGCTTGAGGAGAAACAGGATCTTTGCATGGACTCAAAGGTTCTGCCCCCAAGATATTTATTAATTACAAAGTGACTAATTTGTTAATTACAACAGCACTTTTATAGTGGAGAAACCCAGGAGATACTACTTGAGTCAAGTGATCAAGATTAGCATCACCACCAATGAGAAAAACATCAAGTAACCACTCATAGCCTCACAAGTAAATGTGAGAAAATGCCAGAAAACCCCCAATTCAGGAAATTTCATTCAACAAAAGAACTGACTGGTACTGTTCAAAAGTATCAAGATTATGAAAAACAAGGGAAGAACTGTGAGAGTCTAAGGCGGCAGAACAACTCAATCCAATGTGGATCCTTCACTGGATCCTAGAACAGAAAAAGGACCTTCATGGAAAATTGGACGGGACGCTAATAAGGCCTAGAGTGTAGCTAAAAGTGCTCTAGCAATTTAAATCTCCTGGTTCTGATCATTATACTCGGGTTAGGTAAGGTATTCACCCTGAAGGAAGCTGGCTGAAGGGGGCATGTGAACTCTGTATTATCTTTGCAAATTTTCTCCAAGTCTAAAATTATTTCAAAATAAAAAGTTAAAAAAAATGGATGGAAATGGAAAGCAACAAGGTTGACTCTTATTCCTCACTTCCATCTGACTTTCTTTTCTTTGGAGGTGTTTGCAAAAGCACCTTCCTCTGCTCTACTTAGTGAACCACGGAAAAGCATAGGAAGGTGTGGGATGTGAGACTCAGCCACGCAGACCATGAGGGTGACCCTCCCCCAGAACGGATATGGTCTGCCTTCTGGGGTTAAGCTAAGCTTTTCACAGTTAGACTTGAACAAAACAAAGTCTTTGCCTTCAGAACATGTTAGCAAATTCCCAAACTGGTCTTTCTTGGACTGTGCCAAAGAAGAGAACACTGGGTGTTCACAGAATCTGTCAGCAAGCGAAAGATCTTTTGGAAAGACTGCCAGCAATGGCGGCTGGCAAGGGGGGATCACAAGAGATACGTTCGGAGCGGGGCAGGGTGTACAGCAGGCAAGAGAGAGAACAGCCCAAGAGGCACGTATGTACTCCTAGGTGCTTCCTCACCTAACAACAGTAAGTTGGGCTAACAACATCTTTAAGAACACTTTTGCTTACAAAGTTCACACACATACCCAAAAGGACTTTATTATTTACATTTTATTGAGATTATATGTTACCACATTGCACAAAGAATCAGAAGGGTGAGACATACTCCCCTTTTCACATTTCTTTCAAAGCATTTAACTACTCACTGTGAGTTCTTAGGTAAGAGTAGGTAGCATCTATGCCCGTAATAAACACACTTAAAACAAAAACAAAAACGAAAACACTGTCTACCAAAAGACATTACGTGCCTATTTTTTGCCTCAGCAATTCTACTTATGGGACATTACCTTCAAGACATACACAAGTATGGATCAATACTCACACAAGACTGTTAATTGTTGCATTGTTTATTAAAAAAAAAAAACCTAAAAACATGCCAAATGCTCATTAAAAGAATACTCTTATAGTACCTTGTACAACAGGATACTCCGTAGCATTTCAAAGGAATAATGAAAATCTAAATGTACTGACCTAGAAAGATACTCATAATCTATACTTAAGTTAAAACGCAGACAAAGTAAGAGTCTACCCAAAGGAAGAAGGTTTTTTTGCATGTATATGTATAGAAAATACATAAAAGGATGTATATCAAACTTAACAGGAATATATGGAGGGAGGGAAGGCTGGGTGACTCAGTCGGTTAAGTGTCTGCCTTCGGCTCAGGCCTTGATCCCAGGGTCCTGGGATCGAGCCCCACATCGGGCTCCCCGCTCAGCGGGAAGCCTGCTTCTCCCTCTCCCACTCCCCCTGCTTGTGTTCCCTCTCTCGCTGTGTCTCTCTGTCAAATAAATAAATAAAATCTTTTAAAAAAATTAAACAACCAGTAGAGATTCTTTTAACTCTAATTTTTTTGAATTGAAAATAACATACGGGCAGTTGTGTTTCTCTACACCAGGAAGGAACAATCAGAAAAGGAAATCAAGGTGATGGATTTACAATTGCCTCCAAAGGACAAAATGTCTAAGAATAAATTTAATGGAGGTAAAATACTTGTACACTGCAACTATAAAACAATGCTGAAATAAGTTAAGACAAATGTAAATACATGGCAAGACATCACGCGTCCAGGAACTGGAAGACTGAATACCGTCAAGATAGCAACACCGCCATCTATGGATCAGTGCAGTCCCTATCAATAGCCTTTTATTTTTCTCTTTCCAGAAATAGAAAAGCTGATCCTTTAAATTCATATGGAACTGCAAGGGGTTCCGAATATCCAAAGCATATTGAAAAAGAAGAACAAAGCTGGAAAATTCACATTTCCCAATTTCAAAACCTACTACAAAGCTATAGTTATCAAAACAGAGTAAACCGGCAGAAGGACAGACAAACAGACTAATAAGGGTCTAAACCTAAATCCTCACATATATGACCAGTTGATTATTTTAAAGGGTGCAAAGACCATTCAATGGGGGAAGAGAGTCCCTTCAACAAATGGGACAACTAGATACACACATACAAAAGAATTAAGTTGAACCCTGACCTCATACCTCATAAAAAATTAAATCAAAATGGATTAAGACACTAAACGTAAGAGAGAAAAACACAAAATTCTTGGAAGAAGACATAGGGATAAATCTTCCTGACTTTGGATTAGGCAGCAATTTTTAGACATCAAAAGCAAGAGCAACAAAAGAGAAAAAAAAATCACTTGGACTTCATCAAAATAAAAAACTTTTGTGTGTCAAAGCACATTACCAAGATAGAGGAAAGACAGAAAAAGAGAAAATATTTGCAAATCTTGTACCTGATAAGGGTCTAGTATCCAAAATATATAAAGAACTCTTACAACTCAGCAACAAAAAGACAACACAATTTATTTTTTGTAAGATGACCCAATTTAAAAATGGGCAAACGATTTGAACTGACATTTCTCCAGAGAAGATACACAAATGGTCAACAAGCACATGAAAAGATGATCAATATCATTTGTCATTAGGGACATGTAAATCAAAACCACAATCAAGTACTATTTCATAGTCACAAGGGAGGCTACAATAAAGAAAAAAAAAGGAAAACACGTGTTGGCAAGGATGTGGAGAAATTGGAACTCTTTATGGGAATATAAATGGAAATGGTTCAATTTCTGTGGAAAACAGTTTGACAGTGTCTCAAAAATTTAAATAGAATTAGCATATGACCCAGCAATTGCACTTCTAGATGTATACTTAAAAGAACTGAAAACAGGGACCCAAATACTTATACAACCATGTTCAGAGCAGCGTTATTCACAATAATCAAAATGTGGGAAAAGGTGGAAAAACCCCAAATGTCCATCCACAGATAAATACATTAAAAAAACTATGCTAAGTAAAAGAAGCCAAACACAAAAGGTTGCATATTATACGACTGCATTTATAGGACATATCCAGAATCAGTAAATTCAGAGAGAGAGAAAGCAGAGGCTGAGGGAGGAGGGAATAAGGAATTACTGCTTAATGGGTGCAGGGTTTCCTTTTGGGGTAGGAACAATGTTTCGGAACTAGAAAGAGGGAGCAGCTATGCAACATTATGATGGGCTGAATGCCACTGAATTGTTCATTTTTAAATTATTCACTTTTATGCTATGTGCATTTCATGTCATTGAAGACAAATACAATTGAAAAATAATACACGGGTAAGAGCAAAACATTAATTCCCCACTGAGTTACCTTCTGCTAGAATAGTAAGATCATGGTACCAGTGCAGATGGGCGCCTTCCATATCCAGATACCTCCCTGGGCAGCAGTCTGGGTGGATAAAGGACTGTCACCCGGGAAAATGACACATAATCAAAATCAGCGACTGTTCATAAGCACTGGCCCCGGGGTAGCAAAATGATCCACTGCCTGAGAAACAGCCCAGAATAAGGGCTGAGAGGTCACACAGCCTTCTCTCTCCAAACTTCATCTACAGTGGTGGGCATCCAAAGGCGTCCCACACCCTTCTTTATAGGGGCAGAAACCGAACAACAGCCACTCCACGGCCCACGCACAGAACCCTGGCCAGGGACTTGGGAAAGATTTACTGATCTGGGATAAAAGCTGTTTGTTACCATTTTACCAAGCTCTAGAAGTGAATATCTCCCTATTCCTTCAGCACAGATCCTCTCGGGAGGTAATCTATCAGGATGCACACCCTCAACAGCAACAGGACAGCTGTGTACTTGACTCTCCGGTTTTTGTTCTGTTTTTTTTGTGGTGGTGAAGTTCCGGGGGTGGGGGGACAGGGGTGCTCCTGTGAAGGCATTGAAGTCTCCCCTGCAGGGAGCTTTCATGGCAAGAGAAATTCGCACCAGAACAAACAATGTCCGTCTAGCCACTCAATTTCTGGGTCATTTAAATTAACTCTTCGGTAAATTACTCCTTCTCTCGACAGGTACCAACAACTTCATTTTTAATTTAAGGTGTTTGCTTTGGCCATTTCCATGGGGTTACCAGGGAGAAAGAGCCTGGGTGGCTCAGTCGTTAAGGGTCTGCCTTCGGCTCAGCTCATGGTCCCGGGGTCCTGGGATCGAGCCCCGCATCGGGTTCCCTGCTCAGCGGGGAGCTTGCTGCTCTCCCTGCTTGTGCTCTCTCTTTCTCTCTCTGACAAATAAATAAATAAAACCTTTAAAACTAAAATAAAATTGGGGCGCCTGGGTGGCTCAGTCGTTAAGCGTCTGCCTTCGGCTCAGGTCATGATCCCAGGGTCCTGGGATTGAGCCCCGCGCATCGGGCTCCCTGCTCGGTGGGAAGCCCGCTTCTCCCTCTCCCACTCCCCCTGCTTGTGTTCCCTCTCTCGCTGTGTCTCTCTCTGTCAAATAAATAAATAAAATCTTTAAAAAAAAGAAAGAGAACTTCAAATCAAAAGGCCGCTTTTAAACACTCTTTAAAATCATAATGTTTCTCGGATAGGAAAGAATGACAACTTCAACTTCTGTATCTTCACTTGTTAATTCTCTTGATGAGAGTTAACAGGTCATCAATACAAAGTGGCGAAATGAAAAGTGTTTCTTTTATGCTCCAGAAAGCTGGGGTAAGAGGAACAGGGAACCTCAACTCTCTATATGTTTACGTTCAATTGTCTGCATTTTTCCTCATTTTAAGTGTCACTATTACATATTCCTAATGGTATTTAAAAAACTCCAGACACTAACAGTTGAAACCCCATTCGATATTTTTAAATATTCAAAAATATATACACTTGTGGATCTGAGTTTAAGGAATCAAAAAAAGGCTCATGAATTCTCTACTTCATTTCGCTGGGTCTCAGGACATTTTATAAAATATAAAGCAGCTCAAGCTTATTAGCAATTCAAGATTTTACAGTGTTTCTGCTTCCCTTCAATCCTTGCCAGGGCTGGTTTCCATCACTTCCTCAAGAGTTCCTAAAATGAGAACCCTCCGTTAAGGTTTAGATTTAGAGACTTACAAAGTCAAAAAGAAATCATAACTCCTACACTTTTAATCATCCATCCTCCTGGCCGATGATTTACCCCCTACTTCCCACCAGGAAATGAAGAAAGTTTTGAGGAACGAGTTATTCCCAATGTAAATCTCCAGTCAGCCTCTGTCAATCATGTTAGCCTTTCCCCCGGGGTAGCCTTTCTCCACCTCCTGCCTGAAAACCACACTACTATTTAATTGCTTTGTGACTTCACCTTTTATTAAGAGGCAGAAAAAACATAAAGAGCTAAAACAAGGAGATAAGCCCATGGCCGTAAATTGTTCCCTTAAGCAATGAAACTTGCCTCTCTGGCGCAATAAGGTGGGCACTGTGAAAACCCCCCGACAAGTGCCATTCTGCAGGAGTCCAGGGTCCCCACCACTTACAGAAACCCCTCCAGGTCTCTGGAGTGCGGTGCCATCGATCAGAACCCGGGGCAGTCAGCTGCCCGCTTCCCACTGCCAGTGTGAAGGGCACAGCCTGCGACTCGCGGCGCTCTCCGCCCCGGTCCACCCCCCAGTGTCTTCTATTCTCACGGACCGAAAGAAAAAAAAGGCGCAGAAGAGAATGAGTGGTGAAAAATTCTATCCCCCAACAGCACCCCAATCTGCGAGCCCCTCTCCCCAGAAATCAGCCTACGTGTTCTATAACCCAGGGAAAACACCTTTGCTGAATGCTTACCCTCACGGACAGAGAAGAATGTCCCCTCTCCCATCCTGATGGCTTCCCTTCTGAGTCCCCATTTCTTCCTTGGCAGTGAGACGGAAATCCTTATCAGATTCCACCACATTCCTGAGTGTGCCCGAGCCGCCCCTGCCCTCTGGAAGATTACACCCAGTGACTCACACAAGCCAAGCAGGACCTGGGGTTTAAAGCCCTGGGAAAAGAGCACTTAGTAACTTCTCTCGCATATTACCAGCTAGGGGAGAAAGGCTTCGAGTGTTTTGAAAGCCTACTGATGTGTCTAAAAAAGTGGGTTTAGGACATTGTTCAGGAAAAGCATGCAAGTATTTGCAGGGGGTGGGTGGAGAGGGAGAGAGTAAGTGAATGTGTGTGCGCACGCGCGTGCACATGTGTAAAGATCTAAGCATAAAAAAAAAAGCCTGGTAGGACATATAATAAACTTAGAGGGATTATATGAAGGGGTGATCCAGAAGGTAGAATCCAAGAGTCAGGTTTTTTTCTGTATACATGTTTTCTGACAATGGGTAGGTCTCGTTTTTTCATTAATTTTAACGACGAAAGGTAAAATGTGGAAAAGAATGGTCACCAGTCTTTCCAAACCAAAAATCAGAACACATGGTCTACCGAGGCATATTCATCTCTCATCTAAATGCAAGAGGCAGTTGAGGAAAAGTAATTTAGTCAGGAGAATGTGGAAGTAATTTTCAGTGATTTCAGTAATTTTTTAAAAATGGGAGACAATATCTAAAACAGGGTTGCCTGAAATATCCAGCCGGTTTAGTAGCATTAGATATTGAACAAATGCCACAAGTTCCTAAGTCAGTTAACATCATGTCTTACTTCGGGCCATGGGAAGTGACCCCAGGAGCATCTTTCTTGGTCCTGGGCCAGCATGCTCATGAGGAGTTTGGCTCAAGTCAATGAACAGTTTCTGCATTTACTTTTTGCAAAAGGACTACCCAAGGAGAGATGAACAAACAAACAAGAAACAACATCAGAGTCCCTAAGGAATCTGGGTTGGAGCTCTCTCAAAAAACAACAACAACAAAAAAGACAGAAATTGCAATTGCCTACTTCATGTGGGGAAAAATTAATTTGCATTTGTATTTCAAACCATACTTCAAATTAAGTTTCACACAGATCAACTATTTAAAAACGCGAAATAAAACCATAAAACAACAACACAACATAGGTGAATGTCTATGCAGTCTGTGGTTGGACATGTTGATATTCATTCATTCTCTCTACAAATGTTGCAAAGCACCAGAAACCTAGCTGTGGACAACAAAGACTCAGCCCCTGTCCCCGGGGAGCCACAGACTAGCCAAGAAAACAGGACAAAATAAATCAACGCAAAATAATTGCACACTGGTAAGTCTCAAAGCGATAAAAGGGGATTATGAGATGGAGAATGCCAGAGGGAATGACCAAGGCTGGACAGGACAGCACTCTCCGAGAACCAGAAAATAACAGGGACAGTGAACCACTGATGTGCACTTCTGGGCACGGGGTTGATTTCGAAGACCATTTACGCCTCCCAACAGCTCTACGTAAGGACTATTATGATGACGATTGTGATGTTCCAGGGGAGGAAGAGGTGAAGGGGTCCAAGGGCACGGAGCTGGGGAATGGGGAAGCCAGGAGGGCCCGAGCAGCCTGCTCTGGGGCTCTCTCTCGGGAACCGCCTCTCTGAATGAGACAGAGTCAGCCGCAAGTGATGTGTGTGAGCACAAGCGTGAGTGCGTGTGTCTGTGTACGTGCGCGTATGCTCACGAACAAAGGAACAGCACCTGCAGAGTTCTGGGGGCAGGAAAGAGGCTGGCACGTTCCATGGATGGAAAGGAGGCCAGGAGCGCTGGAACACCGTGATCCACAGAGAGTAACAGAGGTGAGGCTGGAGAGCAGGTAGAGCCTTGCAGGCCACAGTAAGGAGACTGCCTTGACAGCTCAGGCAGGGGTGTGCGGGGATGGCACAACACCCAAAAGAGGTCATTCTGCTATGCAAAGGGCCAACTGCAGGGGGAACACTTAAAGGCATTCCGGCTTCCTAGTCTATATGGGAACGACAGGCAAAAGAGTTCACTACCAAAAATTACATATTTACTTCCTTTTAAAAACACCATACAGAATTCAAAGGCAAAGGACATAAAAACTTGTAATATTTTTATAATAAGAGATATTTTACAATAAAAACTCTCTTGCAAGTTACTAACAAAAAAAGCAAATGTCCCTCTGGAGATACGTGCAAAGGAGAGGAACAGAGACTTCACAGGAGAAATAGTAATGGTTCATAAATATATGACAAAGGTTCACTTGTCCATAAAACTGGATTAAGGTTTTTTAATTCCACTTTAATATTAAGAAGAGTGTGGGAAAAATATCTCTTGCATACTGCCAGTGGAATTTGTAAACTGGCTCAGATTTTTCACGTAATACATGTTAAAAACCTCTTTCCTGAATTTATATTAAAGATCATTAAGAGCAGCCTCAAGAACAGGAGGATATGCATTGCCGTGTATGTTGTATGGTGACAGATGGTGATGAGCACTGAGTAATGTATAAACTTGTCAAATCACTGTCATATACCTGAGACAAACAACACTGTACGTTGATTATGCTTCAAAAATAAGAAAAATTATGCCGCCATGACCGTGACCACTGATACGGAGAGAAGTTTACAGTATATCAAGAAAAGCAAGTTGAAGGGCGCATGGGTGGTTCAGTCACTTGAGCGTCAGACTCTTGATTTTGGCTCAGGTCATGATCTCAGGGTCGTGGGATCGAGCCCCGCCTCAGGATCCGCACTCAGCGTGGAGTCTGCTTAGGATTCTCTCTCCTCCTCTGCCCCTCCCCCTGTTCTCTCTCTCTTTCTCTCTCAAATAATCTTCTTTTTTTTTGAAGGTTTTATTTGTTTATTTGACAGAGAGAGAGGCAGCGAGAGAGGGAACACTAGCAGGGGGAGTGGGAGAGGGAGAAGCAGGCTTCCTGCTGAGCAGGGAGCCCGGTGTGGGGCTCGATCCCAGGACCCTGGGATCATGACCCGAGCTGAAGGCAGATGCTTAACGACTGAGCCACCCAGGCGCCCCTCAAATAAATAAATCTTAAAAAAAAAAAAAAAAGAAAAGTTGAATTTTTTAATCTAAAAATCTTACTTAGGCATGTACATATAGTAAAGCCTCTGGAAGAACATTAACAGTGGGTATTTAATTGTGGTAGGATTATGTGTGTTAAATACATCTTTTTTGTCTACGTATCTTTAATTTTTCTACAGTCGATATACATTGCTTGTGACAGTAAGCAAAGTAATCAAAGAAAGTATCTAGATCGTAACATAAAAAGGGTAAACGGTCTAGTAGACGGGGTCACAGACAGGAGACTCAGTGTAGACTGAAGACGAATCAGGAAACTGTGTGGTAGAAAGGGACTTCTAGAAGCATCTATGGAATCTGAAACCTCATTTCACAGATTTCTTTAAGAAATCATCTACCCTCTCCCTACTTCATGTACCCATTGCCTGATGATAAGCACAGCCCCTGACACGGTTTCTAGAATCAAAAACTGAGAACCACTGCTTGCTTGTCCACTCATTAAAACACCCAGCACCCCGCGACAACAGTGCATAAATATGGTACTGCAGTACTCAACTTCTGAGCAACATTATCCGGGTCCTGCCTCTTGGGCCGCAAAGGTCTTTGGCAGCCCTTCGGATTCCCCGGTCTATTTCACACCCGGGCTATTCTGAATAGCTCCTCTTTCTCAAATCAAAAACTGCAAACCCACTGCTCTTAATCTCAACAAATACTTTCTTCTTTCTCCTTCAGGAGTTATAGTCAGGTCCTAAGTCTGGAGCCCCCTCAAATATTCCTTTCTAAGTCAAACATCTGAGTCTACATCCGCCATCCCTTCCCTCCCCCCTCCCCCCTCCTCCCCCCTCCTCCCTCCCCCTCCTCCCTCCCCCTCCAAGGAGAAAGCCCCCTCCTCCCTCCCCCCATCCCCTCCTCCCTCCCCCCTCCAAGGAGAAAGCCCCCTCTTCCCTCCCCCCTCCTCCCCTCCCCCCTCCAAGGAGAAAGCCCCCTCCCCCTCCTCCCTCCCCCTTCCCCCCTCCAAGGAGAAAGCCCCCTCCCTCCTCCTCTGCCTCCCACTGCCTCACTGGGTCCCTCCCTCCTCCCCCCAACCCCAGGGGGTATCCCACTTGGCTCCTTCCTTTCCTAGCACATTTTAGAGCTGGGTATCGACACCTGTCCCTCCCTCAGCTTTCCATTATGTCACGAAGCACCAAGAATGGGGGTTTATAGTCAGAAAGCCTGCGTACAAACCCGGCTCTACCACTGACCATTTCCATGAGCTTAAGTGAGCAAGTCCCTTAATTCCTCCTCTACAAAGCAAGGTTAACAGTAGCTGCTCCAGCTCCTCACAGCTCTGTCGTGAAGCTCCAGGGAAGTAATGCGTGGGAAAGTGCTCTGTGAGCTCATAAAGCACTCTCACATTCTCCTTATTTCACATGCCTGTTATTACTGTCTCCTCATTACCGTGACCTGTCAGTATCCACTGAGGCAAGGATGGCTATGCGCCACCTTTAGGTTGCTCACAGTGTCAACACAAACAATACAACAATGGGAGCACTTTAGATATTACTGTGAATTACAAATTTGGTAATAATCATATGTCACTGCAAACAAGTATAACCTTTTCTTTAATATTAAGAGTACGGACCATTTTTTTTAAGATTTTATTTGTCAGAGAGAGAGAGAGAGAAAGAGCACAAGCAGGGGGAATGGCAGGCAGAGGGAGAAGCAGACTCCCTGCTGAGCAAGGAGCCTGATGTGGGACTCGATCCCAGGACCCCGGGATCGTGACCTGAGCCGAAGGCAGATGCTTAACCAACTGAGCCACCCAGGCATCTGAATATGGACCTTTTTCTCTTGAAGATTATTTATTTTTAGAGAGAGAGAGCATGAGCAGGAGAGGCAGAGGGAGAGAGAATCTCAAACAGACCGCACGCTCATCACAGAGCCTGATGCGGACCTCGATCTCACAACCCTGAGATCTCAACCTGAGCTGAAGTCAAGATTTGGACGCTTAATCAACTGCGCCACCCAGGCGCCCCTGAGCATGTACTTCTGGAAGACAGTACTGTCCAACAATTAACTAACCAAGAGTCAGGCACTGTTCTCAAGTACTTTACATCAACTATCACCTAGCAGCATTGTAAGAGAGGTTTTAGTATTAATTCCATTTTATTGATGGGAAAACTGAGGCCGAGTAGTACAGCCGTGATTTGAACGCAGGCATCTAGCTCTAGAGCCCATGCTCTTCTTACCCACTGTCCTGCAACTCCTTTGTGACAAAGGACTGAAGTGAGAGAAAGAAACCAGGCAGGAGGCCACAGCTCTAGAGTATCAGAGGCAAGAATGTGGACCTGAACAAGGACACCTGGAATCTTTTAGCAAACAAACGTATTCAAATTGCTAACCGCCAGTGTTGCTGAGGGCTTAGGGTCACCAGGCCCTTCCATATACCACTAGTTAGAATATAAACTGGTACCTGTTGAGAAGACCATTAGCAGAGTGAATCAAAAACGGGAATGAAACATTCCCGCGTTCCCGCTGACTCAGCCAAGCCACTTAGAGCAGGATGTCCTGGGGAACTAATCATGGGTGTGCGCAAAAGGTGCGCAAAAGGTCCACAAATGTTGCCCAAAAGGAGACAGGGTAGGGAAGCCAGCACATCACCACGGAAGTGAACAGCACACACTTAAAACGATGCTACAGAAAAAGAGGAATAAGTATCTGTCTTTCTTTTCTCAGATTTTATTTATTTATTTGAGAGAAACAGAGATAATGAAAGAGATAGAAAGAGAGAGCAGGAGCGCGGAGGAGAGGGAGAAGCAGACTCCCCACTGAGCAGGGAGCCCAAAGTGGGACTCAATCCCAGGACTCCGGGATCATGACCTGAGCCGAGGGCAGATGCTTAACCGACTGAGCCACCCAGGCGACCTGAGGAATCAGCATCTTCTTAAGGAAAAGAGGTATGCAAAAAACAAAACAAAAAACAAAAACAAAAACAAACAAACCCATTCAAATGAGCTTTCTTATCTGACTGGTTCAAGTGCTGAGTGGGTTTACCAGCTGTGTGAGCACGGGCAAGTCATTTACTTTCTCTGCACCTCAGTTTTCTTATATTTAAATGGGGATAACAAAAACCCACTGTACCGCCTTGAGAGAATTTATAAATTAATATATGTCAAGTGCTTGGGATAGACCCTGGCATAAAGCAAGCCTGTGATAAATGTTACTCAGTTTGCAAATATCAGCCAAGTTAGCACACATAACACTCACAAACAACACACACAGACACACATCATTACCAATATTTGTAGTATAAATATTACAAGTAATGCATCAAAATTTTACCATGGATTATCTCTGGAAGTGGAAGGACTAGACTTCTTTTTTCTTTTAAATTCTCTGCATGTTCTAAATTCTCTTTACTTGAATAAAGCCAGCAATCTATTAATATTGAAGTTATCTCCATTTTTTTCAAGTGGCCTTAATAATACTCCTTTCAATCTATTCAGCTTCTCTAACATAATCCACTCTCTGCATATTGTGTTTATGGAAATAGGGTACTTTTACTGATTTAATCTGAGGAGTAATATATTTTCCGCTTTATTCTTCAGAGCCAAGCAGCTTGCTCATATTTTATCCTGTAAAAGTCTTTTCTGCCCTCTTACACATTTACAGAAGAAGAGCACTCCGAAAGGCTTGTGAGAGCACAAAAGCTGGGGGAAAAGAATGGATTAAGGTCTCCAAGGGGCAAAGGTAAAGGACACAAACATGACAACTTCAGGACAGCCATAAGGAAAAAAAGTACACCTTACCTCAATCAGGTCAGGCCAAAAGATGACTGTGATCAGTATTTTAGCTCCAGGGACAATCTCCCCTGTGTGGTCCGAAGATGGAGGCAATTCAACCGTTCAGCAGGCTGTCCAGCCATGAGACAATCATTCTGAAAGAAAAAGAATCTTGGTGAGGGAAATGTGGGGGAGCAATACCCCTGCCAGGCCCAGAACCTGCAGGAGAGGGGAATCGATGACTAGAGACAGCTATGGAGTAGAGTTAAGTCGTTTTCCGGGGGTGGAAGGGACGGCCCAGAGTGACAGATGAACTAGATGAGGCAAACGGGGGTGTCCTTCGCTCTCGGGACAAGCTGAGCTGCTGGCTCTTGGGGTATGTTCCAGTCCCTTCAAAGACAAGGGCTGGTCCCTCCCAGACTTTCACCTTTCACTTCCACGGCTGCTCACGTATTCGGTCAGTATGTACAGAAGGCAGCTCACGAGTGCCATCGATTTTTATATTTTGGTGTCCCCGTCATTTCAGAGTCAGACCGCTCCGTAAGAAGCACATGGCCTTTCTCGGAGAACTAGCTCCACTGAGGATTTTCTCTGTGCGTGGCAGTTCCCTGGGATTCAAACCTTGGGATGATTCTCTAGCCATCCCTCAGTGTGGGATCAGTCCAGCACCCCCTTCCCTTGGAACGCCCTACTGCTCCGTGTCTCCTTCTCGCTCTGGTCCACCACTACGCTGCCAGCTACCACGGCACCCCCAGCTGCCCCCCGCAGCTGCCTCGAGCCTGGCCTCTCTCCGCAGATCATCACCCACCCAGGCTCCTCCTGTTGTGTCACCCCCAACAGTCCCCTCTCTCTTGGGTCCCAGTTTTCTGGACTGCGAAATGAAGAACAGACTAAAATGGTCTCCATCCTCATTGTGCTTCGAAGTCAAGATGTCCCTGCCCTGCATTCCTGGCCCAGGTGCTCCTCCCCTTTCCGTGGAGCTCAGTGTGTCATGTGTAAAATGGGAACAAGGGTATCTACCGCTAAGGTTACTATAAAGGTAAGAACTACGACACCACGTGCCTGGCGTACAGCAGAGGCTCGAGAAATAGGAGTGCTTCCCATCCCACCTTAGAGGATGCCTCCAAATCTAAACTTTGCTGGTCTCTGAATTTCCAAATCTAGCATTCTCTTACCTCCGGGTCCATGGCGGTAATAATATTCTCTTCTGTCAAGTATTTACCCCTCCGCTCACTCTCAGCTGCTTCCATAACCTAGCTCTACTCTATCTTATCTTCCTCCAGCTTCCAACAAATACCGCCTGTCCTCGTCAGGCTAAGTCTTCCTATGTCCCAAAGAACATACACTTAGACCCTGCCTTTGTGGCCATCACTCCCCACGCAGGATATGGCTTTTCTTATCCCTTCTGTCAAGGCTCAGCTGAGCCCGTGGCCCCGCCAAGGCCCACGTTCTAGGCAATTTCACACCTCATATGGTGTCCTAACAGCACTGTCCATTGTTTTCTGTTTATTAAGCTCAGTGGTCCAGCTGGAACAGGACTATTCTGATTAAGTTTTCCACTTTAGCGTGGACCACGTTTCAGTGTTTACAAACCCAGTATTTTTTGGATCCGCTTTGCAAATGCTTTTTGAAATTTATATGCCTTTGTGCCTTGAGGTAGTAAGATTTTTTTTTTTTTTTTTTTTTTTTTTTAAATCAATGCCACCATTTTCACTTGCCCGGAGAGGCTCGTGCGGGAGCTTATTCCATCAGCAATGACTAAACCATACACAGACAATCCAGGGGCCTTCTCATGGAGCCAGAGGAGTGGATACAGGTGCAGAATAACCACGCGGGTGGAGAGGCACACTAGCCCAGACAAACATGAGTGACGTCGAAGGCTGTGGATGGGGGACTCCCAAGAGGTCACTGAACTTAGCAACAAGTAAGGTGGCCACTGGTGACCCCTGAGGACAATTTGCAATCACGCTGGTACAGGACCCAGACGGAAGGGGACCGAGGAGAAACCAGGGGGGCACGTGGAGACAAGCAGAGACAAGCCACAGAGTTCGTGCTGGTCATTTTGTACCCTGAAGCTTGCCTGACTGAGACCAATAAAAGTACCTCCCCTCGATTTTTCCCTCGCTCCTCACTTCGCCAAATGCACAGAGCTCGGTCACCAAAAATAACTGACTGCAGACCCTTCCAACCTCTCCGTCCACCACCACCTGTGCATGCCTGGTTTGGGTTCTCTAAGAAACCTTCCGGAACTATTCAACAGCCATATGCTATCCACTCTCAGCATCTACATTCTATTTCCCTGCTTCAGGAGAATGAAGGGGGGAAAAAAAAAAAGTCCAGATTCAGGTCAGATACCAGATGACTACCTCTGGGTGACCTGTATAATATAAGCTAAACTGTCAAAAAGATAACTTCAAACATCTTTTTCTTCCTTCAAAATAGTGCTTTCCTGTTAAGTTTAGAACAATCGGATGTTCATTAACTGAATTAATTATGAAGTGAACTGAGTTAATTGAATTTAAATTTTATTTTTTTAAAGATTTTATGTATTTATTTGACAGAGAGAGACACAGCGAGAGAGGGAACACAAGCAGGGGGAGTGGCAGAGGGAGAAGCAGGCTTCCCGCTTGCTCGGGAGCCCGATGACGGACTCGATCCCAGGACCCCAGGATCATGACCTGAGCCAAAGGCAGACGCTTAATGACCGAGCCACCCAGCGCCCCTGGATTTAAATTTAAAAAAATTAAAAAAAGAAAAGAGAAAAATCATATATGAATAGAGAAAAAATAATAAGCATTATTAGCATTTTTAATCTTCTACTTTGGTATGTGCGCATGATATATTTTACAAACATAATACACAAGTGTGTCTGTAGAGACCTAAAGAGAGGCTCGGTAACAGAATGATTGCGAGCTGTGTTTTTGGTAACATTTCTTTCTCAACACTAACTCCGGTCTCTCTGCCCACAGTACCCCAGCTTACCAGCTTCCGCGCCATGTCTTCTAGCGTTTGCCTTAGTAAACTCTCTTCTCCCTCCGTCATGTGTCTTGACCACTGAAGAGCCATTCTGGTCACAAGATAAATATTTCTGTTTCGGAACCAAGGCCACTCTCTCTCAGCCCCTACAAACTTAACCCCATGGCCGTTTACTTTCCAACATTCTAAATGCACTTCAAGGTTCTTCAGCTGGTTATATGTTGGTGACGTCTATAGTAACAGTATACACATGAGCCCACACTTTGGTCAGGGGTTAAGAAGCACTGCTGCATAAATATTTTATGTAGAGCCGGTGCTGAAATTCTAGACAAGGAAGCATTCACAGGTCCTCGGTCATCTGCTGGTTACCCAAGGTGGCAGATTTTTTATTAATGCTGCGAGCAAGCTCTGCCATCTGCTATAGGGTTCTCCTTGATTTAGTCCTAAATATATACCCCCCCCACACACACTCCCCAAATGTTTTTATTTTTGATGCCTGTGGCTAGAGGGTTCTGGCTTCCCAGCATCAGCGAGGCTGTGGCCAGCTTTCTTAAGAAGAACACAGCTTAAGAGGAGAGCAATCACCCTCAGACTAAGAGATTCTTGCACGAGAGCTGAGTGTGAAACTTGGAGCCGCAGAGGGTCACACCTGCTCGTTGGCTGCACCCCCAGACACGCAGGGGCCCCAAGAGAATGGCAGGATATGGAGCTTGGACTCCTCCTGTGACAAAGTGTCCCCCCAGCCCCCAGCTTCAATTCTGGCCCAACAGCAACAGGGATCAGTGTGAAGAGATGACCCAGGGGGCCTTCCGACTTCATGACAAATAGCAGAAGCCTGGAACTCTGGCACAATCTTGGGAGGGTGATACGGGAAAGAGCCGCAAGCTTAACCTTTCTGCTACCACCAGACACCTGATTCAGAGAAGTACAGTATTTTTTCACCCCTGAGTTTGTGTACCAAGATTCATTCCCAATTTGAATTAACAACTGAGTGAGCAAATGAACTCCTGAAGCCAAAAGGATTAGTATCTAGTAACCTATATATATTTTCCGAGAGTATTAGTTCAAATTCGTCGATTTCCATCAGGAGATCAGAATGTTATTCAGAGTAAAGGATGTCTCTAGAGCAGAGATTCAGGAGGCTTTTCCACCACGCAGGCATTCACCGTGAACTTCAGCCTTGCTCGTCACCAGGGCTGTTTAAAGGGTCCACACCAGAGACAGGTGTCACTGGAAGCATCACCTGCTCGCGGCCATGAGGCCTCGTGGGGTGGAGTCACTTTGGAAAATTCACTGTCATCCATGACCCTGATTCCCCAGTCTGGTCCAAGCTTTTTCAAGTCCAACATCCAGATTTTCTTGGAGCCAAAGATGATTCCTCCTGCAGAGTGCAAGGTTAATGAATAAACCCACAGCAACATGTTCATGCTATGCGTGGGGGGAATGCTTTTGTCCTCTCCACATCAACTACTCCCTTCTTTGGAATTTTCTGACCCAGCTAGATGGTCAGAGATGACTCTCCCATGCTGCCTCCCAGTACGCACACCTCTCACCCAGCCATGGCCTCACGGGGCCCATAAAGACATCAGACCCACGCGAAGAGAGATGCTTCTCTCATAGGGCTTCAAAGCAGCAGCTTTGGGTGCCAGAAGCAGGTGGCCCCGTGAAAGACAGAGCTGGTCTGCGGTAAGGCGGGGGGGGGGGTGAAGCTGAGAGCAGTCAGGACAACACACAGCATCCTCTAACTTCCTTGTGCTTTCTGGGTTTGATCCTAGGTTTTCGCTGAGGATCCTGGATTCTTTGGGGGTACTTCAGCATCCTGAGAAAGCCCTCCTGAAGTTGGTTTTGATCCTCACAGCCAAAGAGACCCAAGTGAATACCATCCTTTCCCCATTACCATGTTCTCAAGTTAGTAACTGGGTGTGCTGGGTGAGCACTGGACCAGACCCGAGAAAGTAGAGCCAGGCTGGGGGTAGGAGGTGGAGTGGGGCAGGGGGTGCCTGGTGTAGTCCACGCTCTGGAACTGGGAACACCTCCAAGTCTAGGTGTCTCGTTTCCCCATTTCATTGTGCCTGCCCTGCCAAATTGTGCCTCACCGAATCCTGTTTTTCTAGGCTTGCATGTGAATACCCTGCTTTAGCTGACATTATATATATATATATATCTCCCCGAATATAGTCCATTCCTCCTGTTTCCAGATGCAGACATTCTATTAAATCAAGAGATAAAGGTAAAACCCCGAGAGGGATGTTTGTGCTCTGTGCAGTGCCCACCCCTGGTATAGGCTTGTCATCTTAAAGATGGAATAGTTAGCAGAGCTTGAGCCTATATTACAAAGACAAGTTAAACATTATACAGAGGTGGAAGAAAACAGTTATCTAGAGTAACGTCAGTTTGGGGTTGTTTTTTTTTTTTTGTTTTCGGCAGAAAACTGGTAGGGTCTAGAATAATTTCTCCCATAAACATCCACGTACAATTTCTTAATATGGTAAAGAACAGTCCAACTTGGTCATGGGTATTTTCTCTTCAATTGTCATATTTGATTTTTTCTTAAAAACTTGCACTGATCTTGTAACAACGTAAAAGCTAGCTGTTTATCTATGTATTTTTTTTTAAATCAATGGTCAGATATATTCTTAAACTGTGATACTGCCCCAGAGGGAAAAAAAATTTTTATATAGAGGGCTCAATTAAAAAAAGCTTTTCTCTTTTAGGATTAATCAGAAGTGAAATAGTTAACTGACCATGTAAACTATGCTATTAATAAACACAACATTTTTACCCTGCATAGCTTAGCAAAGGCCAAAAAAAAAAGTTACACTTGAGAAACTGCGCAAGGAAAAGGGCATTCAGTCATCCAAAGTATACTTCCTTACTTAGTATCTAGAGTTTATATAAAGGAGGAAGAACATTTCCAACTTAAAGCAAAGAGAACAAAAGGTGAATGAATGCTCGTGTGTGTGTGTGTGTGTGTGTGTGTGTGTGTGAGAGAGAGAAAGAGAGAGAGAGAGAGAGAGAGAGAGAGAGAGAGAGCAGAAAGTACTTTCTCTCCAATGGGTGTACTGCTTGGCTGAACTGTGCCCTTTAAACCAAAAGCCCCAGGATGGAAAGTTCCGTACCCTCCAGTGTTTCTATGCTCTTTCAGCTCCCTGTGGAGCAAGAGACCACAGCTGGGGGCGAGCTGGGGGTGAGGTGGCAGGAGGCCACTTGCTGGACCCTGAGTCCTCGAGGAAGGGTGTGCAAACAGGTAACAATCAGCTAACAGCACCTTGTCAGGTGAGCCCCAGTACGCTCTTATCTCCAAAGTCTAAATGCCAAACATCTTTACTTTCCCAGAAAATTATAATAAAAGGTTATCATTAAAAACAACAACAACAACAACAACAACAACAAAACAAAACAGGAGTGCCTGGGGGCTCAGTCGGTTAGGTGGCCAACTCCCGATTTCGGCTCAGGTCCTGAACTCAGGGTCCTGGGATCGAGCCCCACGTCAGGCTCTGAGTTCAGTGGTGAGACAGCTTCAGGATTCTCCCTCTCCTTCTGCATCACCCCTACTCTCTCTCTTTCTCAAATAAATAAATCTTTAAAAACAACAAAGCAAAACAAAAAAACCCAAGCACCTAAAACCAGTGGTTCTCAAATCTAAAGCATAAATCAGAATCCAAAGCATCACTCTATTAAAGCAGAGATGGCTGGTTCCCACCTGAGTTTCAGAGTCATTAGGTCTGGGGTGAGGCCTGAGAATGTCCATGTCTAACAAGTTCCCAGGTGACGCTGTGCTGTTGCTGTGGGCAGGGCTGTGGGGGGGCCGGGGGGAGCACCACATTTTGAGAACCACTGTCTTAAACAGAAGCGGACAAAGGGCATGCATGAGCTCTACAGGACAGGGTACAACCTTGGTGCTGACGATACGGACTTTCATTCAACAGCTGTTCACCAAGCACCTCATGTCAGAAGCAGGGAATCTAACGCCTTACGAGCCAGACAGGGTCCTTGCTCCCCTCTCCCACGGGTCTGAAGTACAGCTCCTGTTCCAGGGGGAAGCAGCGAGCTCAGCAGGAAGCCTCCGCATCCCAAGCACAAACAGCACGCCCTGTGAGCCGGTGCACAGCCCCCCAAAATGAAAGGATGTAGCAACGCCCAGGGATCCTCAGTCAAAGAACCAAGTGAGCGGCTGAGGCTGCTCCTGAGAGCGTGAGATTCCGACCAGAACACGACAAAGAAGCCATGAGTCCCGGGGGGTGCAGTAACAGGACACCCCCAACGGGAGAGGGGCCTCAGGCAAGGCACCTGCTGTAGAGAGGCAAGTCAGACAGAAGCTCCTCCTCTTCTGCTTCCTGACCTACTCTCTCTCTGCACCTTAAAAAGTCAGGTCTGGGGGGCCTGGGAGGGCGCTGTGTGCCAGGAGGCTGCCCCACTGCTGGCCCCCTGCCCGCCCCCATCTACCCTCAGCCCCCCACAGGCTGGATTACCCTGGCGACTCCGAGCATTTAGAACGACATCCACAGGTACCAAAGCTGTGCTTCTCAAGCTCATGAGTGCGTCACAAGTACTCGAAAGGGCTTTACAAATCCAAACTGCTGGACTCAGACCTTCCGAGTTTAGTTCCGCAGATCCAGGGTAAGATTGAAAATTTAAACTTCTAACAAGCTCTCGGACGATGCTGATGGCCCAAGGACAATATTCTGAGAACCACTTGTTAAGCTATTCCTTGCTATTAACTACAACACTATCTTCTTTAATTGGTTTATTACATGAAAGAGAATATGAACGTGGCTTTTGTCCCCAACCATGGGACTTACCTCAGACAGGTACTGCACTTTCTCTGTGCTTTAATTCTACATCCATAAACTGAGAACACCTACCTCCCAAATACTAGAAACCTGACTAAAGGTTATTACTAGGTAATTTAAAAGATATTATCAACTACCAGCTGCTGATTTTAGAATACTGTCTTTTAGAATATTGTTGACTGCTTTAATAGAAATAATTTGTAACATTTAAGCCAAATATCCATACCTCTTGTTCACCAAACAAGATGGGAGAAATCTTTATCTTTTAAAAAAGATAAAGCCTAGCAAATGTGAGCATTCCCCAAATCTGAATAATCGAAGATGCTTTTGATTATTCCTCATGAAAATAAAAATCACTTCAATCAAGGTCCATTTTATGTATAAAGACAAAACAAAGGGGCGCCTGGGTGGCTCAGTTGTTGAGCGTCTGCCTTCAGCTCAGGTCATGATCCCGGGGTCCTGGGATCGAGCCCCGCATCAGGCTCCCTGAGCCTGCTTCTCCCTCTCCCACTCCCCCTGCTTGTGTTCCCTCTCTCGCTGTGTCTCTCTCTGTCAAATAAATAAATAAAATCTTAAAAAAGAAAAGACAAAGCAAAAACACACAGGTTTCCATCTGAAATGTACATACTTTTTTTTTTAGAGTATGTACTTTCAAAAAAAAAAGAATTACAAAATATAATGGCTTCTTCCCAACTGAGAACATAGGGTCTTGTGGGTGCCCGTTTCAATATTAACAATCATATAAATGCCAGATTTCAATCTTGGGAAGTGAGGGCAGGAATCAAGGCCCATTTCCCCAGAGTGCCCCAGTCAACTGGGTCAAGCAGTAAAGTTCACCAAGGAAATGCTCCCTCAACCTTGTTAATTATCAGAGCCCAGGCTCTGGCATTTCAAGAGAGACAGCTGATGCCCTGCCCACCCACCATCGTACTGCTTCTCAGCCCTTATGGAATATTACAGGCACAGACCTCCTGTCACCTTTCCCAAGAGAGGAGTGGGGCTGAAGGACCTTTCAAATATTTGCAGTCCAGGGGCCAAGCGAGTCCATGCTAGTGATGATCGGCGTGTCCTAACGGGACAAAACGACTCCTTCCAGTATAAAACAAACCCAGGTTAGCCTGGCAAGCATCCTGAAACACAGAGCACAGGTGGATGGACGCTAACTGCAATTACAAGAACGGGAAGTGTGCTGTTCATCGACAGTTAACTCCGTCTAATACTAAACATTCGCAAAGTGTGCATGTATCTCCATTACTGTGTAATGTAGGGAGCCTGGCCTTCCTCCATCAGTCATTCTTACCCCAAGGGGGTAATTCCTCAGTCTTTTCACTCAGGATTTCTAAAGCAAACGCCAATCCGTCTCAGGGGAGGGGGGTGAGTTAGGAAAACTCTTTCAGCCATTTCAACATTTTCTTTAAAATACAAACAAAACAATGTCTGTGGCTTCTATAATCCCTGCTACCCTTGCCACTATTCTTTCCCCGCCAATAAGGACTTCAGTTACTTCTAGCGTCAACAAAAACCAAAGCAAAACACAGAGTCTTGGTTTTTAATTTATCACATAAACCCGGAGACTGGTAAAGCAGCAATTTTAACTTACTGACCTAGGCTCTCCACATTTACAAGTTACTTTTTATTCTTTGACTGTAGAGACTCACCTTTGGTCATGGCATGAACTCATTTAGGACATAAAGGCAACACCTGACCAATCACAGCCACATGCCTCCATCATGAATCCTGCAAGTCAGACTCTTTTCCACCCTGCCAGTAATTAAAATTTATACCAGCTCAAATATTTTTCTCAAAACATGCTAGAAAAGTTAATTTCCTGCTAAACCTAACCTTTACTGTGTCAGGACATATATTGTGGTAATGTTCAGGGAAACTGCAAAGAATAAAAACAACTCGTGTGACGCCTGACAGGCTCAGTCGGTACAGCATGCAACTCTTGATCTCAAGTGCCGTGAGTTCAAGCCCCACATTGGGTGCAGAGCCTACTTGAAAAGAAAAAGGGTGGGGTACCTCGGTGGCTCAGTTGCTTCAAGCATCCAACTCCTGATTTCAGCTTAGGTCATGATCTCAGGGTCATGCGATTGAGCCCCATGTCAGGCTCCACACTCAGCGCAGAGCTGGCTTGGGGTTCTCTCTCTCTGTCTGCCCCTCCCCCCCCATTAACACTCTCTCTAAAATAAATAAATCTTTAAAAAAATAAAGCAATTCTTAAACAGATATGCCACTTGACACAATCTCACCTTGTGCTAGCCCAACAAGAAATCAGATTTCAGGAAGTTTCTAACATAAACACAGAAAGATGAAAAGATTGTTCTACCAGAAGTAGCCATTGTCACCTCACCAGGTAAAATGTACGAATGCAAAGAATGCACTGGCATATTAAAAATTCTTGCTTGACTTATGATAGAGAAGACAAGAATACAATGGGGAAAGAACAGTCTCTTCAATAAATGGTGCTGCGAGAACTGGACAGCCACATGCACAAGAACGAAACTGGACTTCTATCTTACACCACACACAAAATCAACTCAAAATAGATGAGACATTTGAATGTAAGACCTGCAACCATAGAACTCCTGAGGTCAGTCCTGGTGATGATTTTTTTAATCTGACACCAAAAGTAAAAGCAACAAAAGCAAAAGTAAATAAGCGGGACTACATGAAACTGAAAAGCTTCTCCACAACAAAGGAGATCATCAATAAAATGCAACGACAACCTCCTGAATGGGAGGAAATAATTGCAAATCATATATCTGATAAGGATTAATATCCAAACTATATAAAGAACGCATATAGCCCGGGGTGCCCAGCTGATCTCAGGGTTGTGAGTTCAAGCCCCATGTTGGGTGTAGAGATTACTTAAAAAAATAAAACAAAATCTCAAAAAAAAGAACTCATTCAACTTACTAGCAAACAGAACAACCCCACAAACCAATTAAAAAATGAGCAGAGGATCTGAATGCTTTTCCAAAGACATAAAGATGGATAAACAGGTACATGAAAAGACGCTCTATAACATTAATCATCAGTGAAATGCAAACCAAAACCACAATGAGATGTTACCTCACACTTGTTAGAGTGGCTAATACCAAAAAGAAAAGAAGTGAGGCGGGCACCTGGTTGGCTCAGTTGGTGGAACGTGTAGCTCTTGATCTCAGGGTTATGAGTTCGAGCCCCAACTGGGTGTAGAGATTACTCAAATAAACTTAAAAAAAAAAAAAGACAAGAAATAACAAGTGCTGGTGAGGATTATAGAGAAAAGGGACCCCTCAGGCACCGTTGGCAGGAATGAAAAGTGGTACAGCCGCTCCGGAAAACAGTAAGGAGTTTCCACAAAAAATTAAAAGTAGAGCTACCACAGGATCCAACAAATCCAGTTCTGGATATTTATCTGAAGAAAATGAAAACCCTACTTTGAAAAGCTATCTGCACCCCCATTCCACGGCAACATTATTGACAACAGTCAAGATACGAAAACAATCTGTGTCCTCGATGGATAAATGGATAAATGAGATGTGGCATATATATACAGTGAAACATTGCTCAGCCGTAAGAGAGAATGGGATTTGCCACCTGTAACAACATGGATGGACCTAGAGGGTGCTAAGTGAAATATGTCAGACAGAGAAAGACAAATACCATATGATCTCTCTTATACGTGGGATCTAAACAACAAAAAACAAAGCAAAACCAAGCTCACAGAGTACAGATTGGCAGTTGCGGGGCAGGGGGAGGGGATGGGTGAATTGTTCATTATTGTTTAAATAAAAATTTTTATTTAGTTGCTGCTTGACATGTATGTTTTTTGATTCATTATATATATAGTGATTTTTTTTCACATTTCTTTCAATAAGTTCCAGTTAGTTAACACATATATGTCCTCTTAAAAAGCATAAATATATTTTTAATCACTGTTTATTATATATACAAGCTAGAGACATCTAAGTCAAGGAAAAACTGACCTTCTAATTCGAACCCGTTTGCAACTGAAATGACTTAAAAAAAGGAAAACCCACAAGTCTTCCCAGCAACCTCCTAGGTAGACCAGCAGACACAGATGCTCAACTAGTGCCCCGGGTTGTTCTGACCTTGACCCACAGGTAAACTGGGAAGAATACCACTTGGTGAGTTTAGGACTTGATTTTTATGAGACAAGAAGCTAAAGCACAAAACCGGAGTCTTTAGCAAGAAGTTTTTCCTATAAACTCCTATTTCTCCCTCCCTGAATAATTTGTGCCTCTTAAACAAAACTAGGAATTAGGAAACACATCTCACTCTGTGCATCTAAGTTTCTCAGCCAAGACTTGCTCCAACTGCATTTCAACATTCATTCCAAAAAGCAGAACTGTGTCTCTCTAACTGTAAATTTACATGAGATTTTAAGTGCCTGGGGACCGGAGAGCTTATCCTGGTCATTGTTTCCTTGCTTAAAAATATTTGATTGAAAAGGGATGCATGGCTTATTTCCTTACCTATTAAATTGAAAAAAGCAACCTATCTTGTTCAACATGTGCCCTCCCTTGCTGAGTCTTAACAAGTAATGCATTCCTAAGGCTTATTTTATTATTTTATTTTTCAGTGTAGGTGCCTGGAATTTTCTTTAAAGGGCTCCTACATCAGAATAAATCTACTAACACCTGTTGCCAAAGGAACACTACGTAACTTCTGCATTACCAACCTCCAACAATGGTCAACAGTCTCTCCAGTGAAGCTTTTCTCTGGCTCTGGCATGTACATAGCTGGATCCAGTACCACTGTTTGTCTTGGTAACAATGCCTTTTCTTGTGGAGAAGACACATGACACCACTTTTTCACACCAACACCCCACAGAAGGAGTTGGTCCTGGATGGAGCACCACAGCTGGGGGATGGGCATTGGGACCACCCCCAGGGGCAAGGTGGGAGACAGATACTCACATCCTGCCATGGGGTAGACAGTGGTCCCATTTAAAAGAAATAAATTTGGCAAAATGCACCCAGAGCCTTTAGAGTGGTTACAGTTATTTGGTATTATTTCTATATATATTAATATGCATATACACACACACATACAAACACACATATACATACACATACACACACACAACTTTATAATTTCTAACCCAGTCACTTTGCTTCTAATAACACACATTAAAGAAATAATGTTCAAAGCAATCTGACAAAGATTTAAGCTTAAACATTTATTGTCCCACTACCACAAAATGTCAGAAACTTAAATTATTATTAAATATTAGGCAGACATTAAACACGTGTATGAAGTCTTACGAAGAACTAAGTCAAGGAGTCTTCGATAACTTTATTAACATAAAAAGCAACATAATTTAGCCTCTATATATTCTAAAAACTTACAAAAAGGACATATTTTCAATTGCTTAGTATATGTCACTATTAATCTAAATTAATGGAGGCAGGTGGTTTTAAAAAAATAAAGTGACCAGTGCTCAGTCTTCATAATAGGGCAAAGCAGGATGCATCCAGATTTTATCAAAAGCTTTAAGAAAATCCTTTCTGCCTTTTACAGTGATGAAAGTTCCTCTAACAGATTAACTTTCTGATCAGAACACCTCCTGGACAGGGTCTAGGTCACAGATCAGGTTTCTAGGGACCTGAGTCTTGATTTCTGTCTATACTACGGGTCTACACCCAGCCGGGCCGACTGGGTAACAGTGCAGCCAGCCAGCAAGACTCTGTGATCTCAAAACTGTCACCCCCGCTAGGAAAGCCAGTCTTCAGATTCAGGGCATGCTAAGGACCTCACAATTTCATGGTAATTAAGATATAAGTGCAGATTTTTAAAATGAAGTCTAAGTGAACTTTATAGAAATACATCTTTTCCAAATGTCTGTAATTTACTATATATGTTTATACCAAATACATCATTCATTGTATATATTTATACCAAATAACATATAAATATATATATTTAGTATTATATACTAAAGAATTCAATATGTTCTTCAAGGCAGCAGACCACACTCCAAGCACAGATTAAAACAAAACCATCAGAGAAATACTAGGCATTTAAACAAAAAAGCCCAATACAGAGAGGAAAAGAAACCATTTTCCTAAATAAGTATTGTTTCAAAGAAATACATATCCTAATATGAGACTGCTTTGACAATAACAGAAACATCTGGGGCTGGGGAAGGTGGGGAAGGTGGAGAATTAACAAACCCCATAGATCAAATCTTATGCATCCAGCCAAAGATAAATGCAAGCAAGCCGTAAGTCATTACAATAAGTGAACTATATATCCAATGAGGAAAAACACCCAACTCCATTTGTTAGAAAAATTACTACAGAACACTTGAGCAACGGTGAATGCATTAAAAAAAATAGAAACAATAAATCCAGGAGTTGATTTAAAATTTAATAAAAGGGGCGCCTGGGTGGCTCAGTCAGTTAAGTGTCTGCCTCACGCTCAGGTCCTGATCCCGGAGCCCTGCTCAGCGGGGAGTCTGCTTCTCCCTCTGCCCCCGCCCCCGCTTGTGCGTACGCTCTCGCTCTCTCTCCAATAGATAAATCTTAAAAAATAAAATAAAACCCAATAAAAATAAAATCCAATAAAAATAAAATCCAATCAAAGTTGTTAAGTGTACATCTCTTCTAAGGATATCTAAGTAAATACTCTTAGAAAAAGAAAAGCACTACGACGTATCGAGGGGATGGAAGTAAGAAACAAATAATGCAACATATTTTAAGAAAAAAGAAAAAGAAGAAGATAGCAGGAGAGGAAGAATGAAGGGGAGTAAGTCAGAGGGGGAGACGAACCAGGAGAGATGATGGACTCTGAAAAACAAACTGAGGGTTCTAGAGGGGAGGGGGTGGGGGGATGGGTTAGCCTGGTGATGGGTATTAAAGAGGGCACATTCTGCGTGGAGCACTGGGTGTTATGAACAATCAATGAATCATGGAACACTACACCAAAACAAATTATGTAATATATGGTGATTAACATAACAATAAAAAAATTAAAAAAAAAAGAATGACGAATAATACAGAGACAAAAAGTTGTGCTTTTCGAAATGGATGTGACACAACGGAGGGATGGCAGGAAGACTAGTAAAGGGTGCATTTAAGCAGTTGGAAACAGCTGGGTGTCAGCCGACTGAGGTGAGTTCTCTGCCCCAACAGCCTCCCATGTCCCCTGCATGCCACGGCGAGGATGGTCCCGGATGGAACAGTACTGGGACCACCCCCCCCCCCCCGGGACTAAGTCTGCAGGGCAATGGGCATTCACTCACAACACTGCCCTGTGGTGGACGTTGTGCCCATAGTTAAATCAATTAGGCAACATGTATCAAGGTCCTTTAAAGTGGTTACAGTTTTAAGAATAAATATAACTTTTGACCCTATAACTTTGCTTCTAATAATACACATTAAGAAAAAAGTTTTAAACTCCCCCTCCCCCACAGATTTAGTAACGTACATTCACTGCTCCACTATTATAATAGCAAATAGTTAGAAACTTAAATTATTACACAGATTTCATGTTTATGAAGATTTTATGAAGACGAAGAAATGCTTGTTTTATACAGTTAAGTGAAAACTGGGTATGAGGTTGATTCCCCAAAAAATATATACAAGGGACTAGAAGGAGATCCAACAACATTTTAATACTGTTTGTCCTTGGTCTCAAGACAGTCTTGGGAGACTGATTTTTTAAAACCTCTGAGGCTTAGGGGGCACCTGGGTGGCTCAGTCAGTTAAGCATCCAACTCTTGATTCTGGCTAAGGTCATGATCTCAGGGTCACGAGATCGAGCCTCGGATAGAGCTCCCTGCTCCGCAGGGAGTCTGCTTGAGATTCTCTCTCCCTCTACTTCTGCCCCTCTCCCTGCTCGCTTGCTCTCTCTAAAATAATAAATTAAAAAACAAAAACAAAAAACCTCTGAGGCTTAAATGTGCTGAGAATAAGATAACACATGTTGAACTGCACACCATCATACCCGGCACATAGTTCATCAAAAGAAATGTGAGCTATCATCACATAGGATCACCTTCTATACCTCATACCTGATTAGTCTGTGATTTTCATATTGCAACTTCTGAGCTTGACTTTCCTCTCCATAAAGTGGGAATAATCATAGTTACCTAACAGGGATAGGGAGATGAAATAAAACAAAGAATGCAAAGTGCTGAACTCAGGCATTCAATAAATGGTTTAGTGCTCTCCTCCTCCCTCTCCTTGGAAGACTGTAAATTATGTTCCTGCTGGACAGTTTTGAGCCACTTTAAAAAAAAATTAACTCTAAAAGAAAAAATTAACTCTAAATTCAATACCACTTGGCCGCTTAAAGTTCTAGAACACGTGCCACCATCCAGACCACAGAAACATACTCACAAGAGGTCTGATTCTGACAAGCTCATGCACTGCTCCAGGTGGCCATAGCCTTAGAAGGGGCCAACACCGTACTCGGGTCCTACAAGGAAGGGACCTAGAGGTGCTTTTCAAAAGAAAACACTCCCCTGGGTGCAGAAGTAGGTTTCACATTCCCAAACACGTGCTTCATCGTATGGCCCTTCCAAACTAGGACCTGCCATTCGAGTTTTCCTTGTTGGCTTCCATCTATGCAGAAGAAATGAGTTGTGTTCTGCACAAGAGATCTTTAAACTCCAGTCTGCACGAGGCTGAATGGGAGCAAACATGAAATCATTTCTGCTCCTGCAAGAACTATGGGTTAAGTTTTCAAGATGAAGCTGCTACCATTTTCTCCCCAGTCGTCACTGGACAGGACAGGTGGATGGGTGGGTGGTTGGGGAAGATCTTTATAGGAATAAACGGTCCCCAGCTCTTTTTTATTTCAATGGCAAAAACTTTGCTGAATAGGCCTAGTGATCTTTGAAAGAATGTTGGCATGCGTCTGCAAAGGAAAAAGAGAGGAAGTCAGACTTCAGTGTCTCTTCTATGCCCACCGCCACATTTGTGGAAGGGCCGGGCCACCATTTCAACCTCCGTGGGCCCCTCCTCGGTGAAGCCATTCCGCCCACACTCCTTGCTGCCAGTACCGAGTGACTTTGTCTCCCACTTGTCCCAGTGACCTGTGGGGCCCAGAGCGGACCTGCCGAGAGAAGCCAAAACCAACACCATTTGTCAAAGAGATTCACATGAGCTGACCCGACAAGATAAGGCAAAATGGGGAAACTGAGAGGATGACTCTGAAGAATCTGAATGAAGCACAGAGAAGTAGTTTGCGGTGAGGCCATCGGCTGAAAGGGTGTTAGGAGGTGGAAGGGGAGCCACAAAACACCAGAGCTGGGTACGAGACTAAATGATGAAGAGGCCAAAAGTAGGAAGGAGCAGAAATAAATATATAGTGTACCCTTTTAAGTAATAGCTAATGTTAATATGAAGCCATCACGTTTATCAATACATTTAAAAACATTGCTTTTCATCATTCTTATTTTAGCACTGTTAAAATTACATATAATTACTTTACATGTGTTTTATATGATCAGTATAAAATGAACCTGAGCATGTAACCTCAGTACAGACACATGCATATGTCTAATTTAGAGTTAAGTGTCGATTTTGAGGACATGTGCTCAAACCGTTTTGTATAAATGGGAATGTCTAAAAAGTTTAAACACTTCTACCTTGACAAAGAAAGTGCACATTTTATAACCCTGGGACAGCGGTGAGAAGCTAGGATGCTACAGAATGAGCAAAACAAAGACTGTGTCCTCTAGGAGCTCACAAACTATAATGTGTTATAGATAAGAGAACAAGAACCTCTGATTTTTATCAGGTCTCTGCCAGATATGAGTACTCTGCCCTGGTCTAGGTGTTGATATTGTTGATACGCCTAGTGATCCAACAAGCTACTAGGGCTGAATTCATTTGAGTTGGTCAGAGCCCCTCATCTTTCTGGACCATAGACTAATTAGAGATTTTGACTTTAAAAGGGACGGGGGGAGAACTTTTCCCTAGCAAAGCACATATCAATGCAATTCTGGATTCAATTTCACTGACACTTCTCACCTAAACCCCAAGGATAAGACGCTGATTTTCAACTATAGAAACATACATACACACACACACACACACACACACACACACACACACACACACATATAATCATATAATTCTAAACTGAAAGATTTTTTGTTTCAACAATGCAGAGTGCTTCTGAGGTTTATTCTTCGGCTTATCTTTTCAATAACATCATATTAGTAGTGGCAATGAGAGAGGCCGGTCAGAAATCAAATAGCACGTTTATTCTTGAACACAATGCATGGAACGGACACAGACAGAGAATATCACTCCAGTTACACAATGGCTATTCAGAGCTCTCAGTTAATGGAATAGTCACAGTTTAAGACTCAACACAATGCACAAAGAACAGAAATAGAGACAAAGTTGCCATATCAGGGATGTGGGTAACAGAATTAGCTTCCTGGCAATAGACACTTTGGTGAGGGCTATATATAAACAAAAAATTCTTTTCTATTAAAGGTCAGAAAATAAAAATAAAGTCTGACAAAACATTTCATGGGTGTGCAGTGACTTTATGCAACAGAACTGCAGTGTGCCGGCTTGCTCCATCTTTTCTCTTAACCAGTCGAAGAAAGTACTTGTTGCAATCTCTTTTCCATGTGCCAACTACTACCAGCCAGAGGGTCCACCAACTACTACCAGCCAGAGGGTCCGCTGAGGTACAGCCTGAGACATGCCTCTCTTCACTGGTTCATTTCTACCGTGCTTTTGGATGAGAAATCTCCGTTACTTTCCTTAGGGACTCTAAGACTGAAACAGGACACCTTTAGATAAAACAATCACCTGGGCAAAACTACCATGACCTTTTTGAAGGGATCTTAGACCACTGTCCAACATACAACTCATTGCCAAAATCCCCTCTGCACATCTCAGACTTGGGGTAATCCAAATTCTTTAACACGTCCAATTGTATTGGTAAGGCCATTTGGCTGGAAGTACCCAAAGCCTTAAAAAGAAAAAGAAAAACAAAAACAAAAACCTAACTTCGAGCAAGCTATTCCATTTCTGAGAATTTGTCCTAAGGAAATAACTTGACAAGTACATGGTCATAGGAATACCTCAAAGATATTCATCATAGTGCTGGTGCTTATGATACTAAGAAATTGCAAATCACCAAAATGACTACCAGTGAGAGATGGTTTTCATAAAGGGCGTGTTCATATAATGGGGTGCTATGCAGCCATTAGAAAGAATAATAGAGGTACAGAAATATAAACATGAAATGATGTATATGCTGAAAGCACTCACTAACGAGTGTATTTAAGATCTCCATTTTCCTTGTGAACACACAGGAAAAAAATCTTGAATTCACGGACAGAGAGGAGAAGGCTCTTCTGTCTGTCTGAAAGTTCCAGTTCTGAGAAGTTAGTTTGCTCTCTTTTCCACCCCACAGCCTTTCAACTATTCCTGGTAGGACATAGTTTCTAGGCCATTTTCCTCCCTGGTTGCCCTCTTAAAATGTAGAGCTCAGAACTGAAAGCAAGCCCTCAGAGGCTACCTGTCCAGTGCAGTGCAGGAAACAAGATCATGATTATCTCCTTTGTTCTGAACACTATGTCATTAACGCTGCGGGAAATGGCCAACTACGTCAAGCCATTGCCTCAAACCTTCAATCTTTTCAACAAGAGCTGTTATTGACCCAGGTCTCTCCGTGCCACAAAAATGAAAAATTTTTCCCTATACTAGACATAAGGAAATTGCATTCACTAGAGCTTAATTACAGATTTGTTCATGTTGACTGCCTTTGACTTTTAGAAACCTTTTTCTATCCTGATTTCTGACATCCTAACCCTGAGACAGACGTAAATGGTGATCCACCTTTCCTTATCAAAGACCACTTTCTCAAACCAGGACACCATGTCTTTTTGGAAGGGCTACCAAACTGTTTATCTTCTGACAATTTAAAATATTTTTATATTGGGGCGCCTGGGTGGCTCAGTTGGTTAAGCGACTGCCTTCAGCTCAGGTCATGATCCTGGAGTCCCTGGATCGAGTCCTGCATCGGGCTCCCTGCTCAGCGGGTAGTCTGTTTCTCCCCGACCCTCTTCCCTCTCATGCTCTCTGTCTCTCATTCTCTCTCTCTCTCAAATAAATAAATAAAATCTTAAAAAAATAAAAAATAAATAAAATAAAATATTTTTATATTAAAACAAATATGGATAGGTTAAAAAATAAAATACAAAGTGGATTTCTCTTCGGGCAAAAATGTGCAACTTCAAAGACACATAGCTCCTGGTTATGCTTCCAACTTACCCTACACTCCTGCCTACAACCACCCCTGCACCTTCCATCCCTTCACAGCTTCCCCTAAAAAGTATAAACTCTCCTTTTCCTAAATAGTACCTTGACGGGAAAATGAGAATAGCATTGGCCAGGCAGTGAATTGCACTAAGTCAAACGGTTAATCCACCTGCAACACATCTCTGTATCTTATTATAATCAAGTCTATATTTTTCCAACTTATCCTTAAAAGGATCCTAAGAAACTCAGTCAAACACCTGGTTTTATTCTGGTATCCCCTAACAATGGTTTTACTCAAATTCTCAAGAAAGGAAAGAAAGAAAGAAGAAAGAAAGAAGAAAGAAAGAAAGAAAGAAAAGAAAGGAAAGAAAGAAGAAAGGAAAGAAAGGAAAGAAAGGAAAGAAAGGAAAGAAAGGAAAGAAAGGAAAGAAAGGAAAGAAAGGAAAGAAAGGAAAGAAAGGAAAGAAAGGAAAGAAAGGAAAGAAAGGAAAGAAAGAAAGAAAGAAAGAAAGAAAGAAAGAAAGAAAGAAAGAAAGAAAGAAAGAAAGAAAGAAAAAGAAAGAAAGAAAGAGGGGCACCTGGGAGGCTCAGTCAGTTAAGCATCTGCCTTCGGCTCAGGTCATGATCCCAGGCTCCTGGGATCGAGCCCCGCATCAGGCTCCCTGCTCCGCGGGAAGCCCGCTTCTCCCTCTCCCACTCCCCCTGCTTCTGTTCCCTCTCTTGCTGTGTCTCTCTCTGTCAAATAAATAAAATCTTTAAAAAAAAAATTCTCTCCAAAATAAAGGAAAGAAAATAAGGTGAGTTTAAGAAAGGCTTGTCCTTGGGAAACCCATGCTAACTTCCTGCAACCGCTGTGCCTCTTTCCTAGGTAATCCCAAACCAGCCCTTCTTCCCTCTGTTTATTCCATTCCAAGACCATTTCACACCTGTTCTTTTGAAGGCACTCGACTAGAGTCAATGAGAGATGAAACCATGAGTAAGACAGAAGCTCATCTTCAGGGAGGTAGAGAGATGACACACAGACAACTCCAACACAAGGTAAAAATGCTTTGAGAAATGGGCACCTAGGTGGTGCAGTCGATTAAGTGTCCAACTCTTGGTTTCGGCTCAGGCTGTGATCTCAGAGTTGTGGTATCGAGCAGAAGTTGGGCTCTGCACTCAGTGGGGAGTCTGTTGGAGATTCTCTCGGCCTCTCCCTGCCCCTCCTGCTTGTGGTCTTTCTCTCTCTCCAAAATGAATAAATCATTTTAAAAAATGCTTTAGGAAAGTTCCAGACCACGGAAGCACTAGCCTGCAGGCTGCAGGAGGGAAGAGCTCTATCTCGTGGGACCACAGCACACATGAAGACGGGGCATAAAGGTAAGAATGGGGCCCATGGTAAGAGCCACAAACATAGTCAACCTGAGAAAGCTCTGATTTTGCTAGGGAATCACCTTTAAAAGAGCTTTCTTAGCCATACTTGGAAAGAACTATCATTTCTCATTTTCTATTTCAGAAAATTAGAATGTTTTCCATTTCTAAAGAATATCTGCCTCTCTTTTTGCTCTTTTTGGCTTTCCTCCTGTCCTCCAAGATTGCCGGCACAAGTCTACAAATCAGAAAGTATTATGCCCTTACACTTTTGACAGCATTTTTAAGTTTACAGAGCGTTTTCAAGTAGATTACTTTTTGGTGGGACTTTTTAAGTGTCCTAAGATAGGATGAAACTGGCTGTGGAGACTCAAACTCAATTGAAGAATCTCCACTTTCGGTCACCTCCCCCAGCGTGGGCATCCTCCCCCAGCCATCTACATGTGTTTTGCTCTTTCCAATGAAAAATCATCATCCTTGAGTTTCCTAAGCTTAGACAAAAAATGAAGGGGAATAACAGTGTTGACTATGTAATTAAAAACTTCAGTGCACAAAAAATAAATGGGCGACCTCTGCAAAAATATTTGCAAGAAATTCTACATGGCTACCTTTGATGTTTAGAGTTTAGGAAAAATCTGTATGACCATAAGAACGGACCAGACAATTGACCAGAAAGTGACAAATCTGTGGCAAAAATATTCAGTGCCTATGGGTAGACCACCCCAAAAAGGCTTGCAAAACTAGAGGAGATCCCCGTATTTGCAAAGTGGCCTGGCGCTCAGCGAAACCTCTAACCCCCAAATCAACACTCATGGTCACTCACGGGCATGTGCTGAGTGGTGAAATATGTGATTCACTCTACGCACACATTCCCAGCTGAGGTCAAACGAGGCAACGCTCTGCCTTCTCGTTTCAGCTCTCCTAGGGTAAACAAGTGTCCTTTTCACAGTCACTTAGTTCCACGTTTTTTGCATTTCTGTTGATAATTTTGTTGTCTGAAATGGCCCCTAAGCAAAAGGCTGAGGTGCTGTCTAGCGGTCTAAGAGTGAGAAGTCTGTGACAGGCCTTACGGAGAAAACACACGTGCGACATCAGCTTCATTCAGGCCTGAGCTATGGTGCTGTTGGCCCCCAGCTTAGCGCTAGTGAATCAACAACAAGTATTAAACAAGGTGTCTTTAAAACAGAAACACATATAAAACAAAGCTACATACTGAACTGCTGACGGAAGTGTTAATGACCAAAAGCTCACAGGAACCTAAGCTAGTCTTTCTTACACGAGGAGCAGTGGTTTGGCATTTATTAATTCAGTGCTCACGGCACTGTGAGGAACATAAATGTCACACAGAATAGCACTGACTGTGTAACAATTCGGCTGGGGGGGGGGCTTCTCTCAATTTTTCCATATTCCTCATATTTCCTACAATGAGCAGTGTTGCTACCTCTGGGCCCCCTGTGATATTACAGAACCACCCCAAGTCCTAGGTGTATTTTTTTTTCTTCCTGTTCTCCACCTGAAAGAGAACACGGTTTTTTAACATAACCACCTGCCATTATCAAGCCCTAACAAAATTAATAATGGTCTTACCACTGAGAATCAGTCCACAGTAAAATTTCTGTGACTGTCTCAAAAGTGTGTTTTTGCTGATGGTCTGTTCAAATAAGAATCCAAACAAGGTCGCACACTGCGCCTCATTTGCTGAGACGGTAAGGAGGCTACACAGCAGAGGGATGAGTCCTAAGTGAGTCTGGAACGAGAAAGGAGGCACGCATATGACTGAAAGAATTAAAGTAGAAAGAAGCCCAGCCCACCAAAATGGACAAAAAAACAAAACAAAACAAAACTAGAACTCTGCAGGAAAGTCAAAACCAGGGCAAGAGCCAGAGATAAGGCACCAATGGGCTGAGAACTGAAGTTGAGTAAGGAAAGTAATTGGATAAATTATTGAATTATCTTAATGGAACAAGGACATTAGATTTTAAAATCCGACTTCGGATCAACAGAGTAATGGAAGACCAGCTTTGAAAAAGAAAAACCTTACAGTGTATCTGATTCATTTCACTTCTCAAACCTTAGTTTCACAAGCCCATTTTTACATCGTGGCACCCTAATGATTACACTATTAGTTTAAAAAGATCTTGGATAGAAGTTTATATTTTATTTCACAGGGACCAAAGTAGGTGTAAAATACCACATTGGTACAACTAACTGACTATTTCTAGCTCCTGGATTCTTATCCAGATCGCTCCACAGATTCAGAATGCTTACTTTATTATATATGTACATATACGGCTTTTTTTTTTTTTTTTGCAAAAAGAAAATGAATACAGCCATGCAATTTATCACGGCGATAGCTAACATTACAGATCATTTACCAAGCCAGGCACTGCACAACCACATGAGGTCGATAATATAATTATATCTAAGAGATGCAGAAACTGAGACTCCACGGTTAAATGATATTGTGAGGGTCACACCTCATAACTGACGGCACCAGGACTCTAAAACCAGCCCGGTCAAGCCTGGAGCTTAAGACTCAAGCCTCACACAATCGGAGGAGAGCACAAGAAACCAAGGTTCCCAAACGCTTCACCAGCAATCTGTAAACACACACTCAACTTCTCTCTGTGCAGCAGATACACACACGAGGGAATTTTTTACATGAGCAACCTATGTTAATTTAAAAATAAGAAAATTAAGCAAGATAAACTAAGAAATTCTAACAAGAAACAACAAGGGTTGGCACGGATGGCAGAGAGCAAGGGACTCCCATGCATTGTTGGTGCAAACTGGTGCAGCCCCTGTGGGAGACAGCACGGGCGTTCCTCAGAACATTACAAAAAGAATTATTATGATCCAGTAATTCCACTGCTGGGTATTTTCCTAAAGAATACGAAAGCACTAATTGGAAGAGATATATGCACCTCTGTGTTTATTGCAGCATTATTTCAACAGCCAAATTATGGAAGCAGCCCAAGTGTCCATCAGTAGATGAGAGAATAAAGCGGTGTGTGTGTATGCATATTCTATTATAATGGATATCACTCAGCCATAAAAAAAGAATGAAATCTTGGGCTGCCTGGGTGGCTCAGTTGGTTTAAGTGTCTGCCTTCGGCTCAGGTCATGATCCCAGGGACTGAGCCCTGCGTCGGGCTCCCTGCTCAGCCAGGAGTCTGCTTCTCCCTCTCCTGTTATACCTCTCTCTCTCTCTCAAATAAATAAAATCTTAAAAAAAAATGAAAAATTGCCACTTGCAACAACATGGATGGAACTAGAGAGTATAATGCTAAGTGAAACAAATCAGAGAAAGACAAATACCATGAGATTTCACTCACGTGATGTTTAAGAAACAAAACTAAGGAAGAAGAAAAGGGGCAAACCAAAAAACAGACTCTTAACGATAGAGAACCATCTGATGGCCACCAGAGGGAAGGTGGAGGGGAGGGAAGGGGGAAACGGGATAAGGGTGAAGGAGGGCACGTGTGATGAGCCCTGGGTGTTACATGCAAGTGCTGACTCACACTATATTGTACATGTGAAACTAACAGAACACTGCGTATTAACTATATTGGAATTTTAAAAAATTCTAATAGGTCTCAGGATTTTTTTTGAGGTCCATTATCAGAAGTGGCTCCAAAACTTTCCTTCCTCCTTAAAATAAAAGATTTCCTAAAATGCCTTCGTATTTAGTTATAATTTTGTTTTTCCCCACTTGAACTAAAACAAAACAAACTCTAGAGAAAGAAGAAATAAGAATTATAACTTAGTACCCCTCCATCAACTTTGCAATATTAGAGGAGTACGATTTGGAAAGTAATTGTCTTTTTATTACAGCTCTGAAATAGTTTAATGATTAAACATGATCGGTGACGCTCAGCTACAAAAAAATTAATGATGTTATTATAACATCATGAAGGTTAAAAGTTTTTGTTTTTGTTTCATTTCTTAGTAGAAAGGTTGTCAGCATCTTTATCAGCACTAAAAGGTCATTTTTGCATTCCAAAGGAATTTTTTTCTCATCGTATTCTGAGAAACATACTTTCAAAAACACTTATGCACTGGGAGCCCACAGATCTTCTTAAAATCAAATACTTCATATTCCAGTAACAAGTCTGGACACATCAAATCTGAAAGAATTTCTTCAGGCTTACTAAACCAGCCTATGTGATTTAATTTCCACCCAAATAGGAATCTTAAATTTTTCGGTTTCTGCAGGTAATTGTCATTCACAGCAAGGAGAGAAGGAAAAACCCAGCAGAGCTTTTGGCACTGAAATATGCCCTTCCACCCCCACCCCACCCCCAGTAAGGACCATCTCCATAATATACCAAGTAGAATATTTTACCTGTGGGGTCTCTGAATCCTGATTGACATTTGCTCATTTGACTCATCTAATGTAGCAGTATAGGCAATTACGGCAAACACCAGCAGAGTGGAAGTTTCATCCCTGTAGAGGTGATTGTACATCCAAGTCTCATGCCACCATGTACGTGGTGTAGGGGGAGGAGAGGCAGGGGACCCCCCTCTTTTCCCGACAGTGAGGATGGCTCCATGGTGTCCCTGTCACACTCTTGAGCCCTCAGGGGATTCTGATGAGGATTACAATTTGAGAATCACTGCAATCAATGATTGTTTTTGTTAAGTGGTCATTCATTGAGATTGCCATTATATGTGGGTTTAATTTCCACCAACACCATGAAGAGCAGTTGACTGATCTTCCAATATTCCTATTAGAATATATGCAAACACAGGGAAGATTTGAACTTATCCAAAGTTTTGTGTACAAAGGTGCCTAACGGGACAGTAAGCCCTTAGCATCCCTTTTTCTCATCCGTGGTCCTTACAATAGTTGGTAAGAAAATGTCACTATTTGACTCAGATTTATTTGATGTGTGATGTTACTCGGTTGCCAGGATTTGAGGTGACTCCCAACAGCTGCCTAAAACAAACTTGACCCTGGAACCGAAAATGCATGGGACCAAGAGCAGGGACCCTGAGAGAGCCTGAGGTCAGGTCTCAGCTCCGCCATGTTTAAGCCTCCGTTTCCCCAAATGTAGAACAAGAAGTACAGTACAATCTTCATCACAGGGAAGTCATCAGGATCAAAGCAAGTTAAAGCCTCCCGCCTTGCACAAAGCAGTTCTCCATGCAAGACAGTCGTTTTATTATGACCCAACAGAACTGTTCAATCTTAAATACCTCGGAACCTACTTAAGTCTCTGGAAAAGAAAGGCTGCAAACATCTAAATCACTTTCTCTACAAAAACACGTGACTAATGACTTTTTAAATAAAGGTGACAAAACTACAACCACATTCATTCCTAACAAAGACTCACATGGTAGAAAAACAGTTCATTCTGCACCAAAAGCAGTGTATACAGCATCTAACCACAAACACCCTGATCAAGAGAGAACATTTCAAAATATTTTCTTTAGAGATCCCTAAGCTGTTACGGGGGGAAAGCCAAGGTGCAGTATGGACTTGCGCAGGTTAGTCAAGAATGCGATTGGATGAATTAAAGAAATTACGTCTTGGCAAGGCTGAAGTAGGGAGCAGGCATGATTCCAAGTTTCTGCTGGTTGATTCAAATGAGTCTTTCCCCTTGTTTTCTGCAGCCGATAACTTAATACTAAAACACATTTTACATTATAATTAAAAGATGAATAAGCCGTAAGGAAAGAAAGCTTTCACTTAAGAATCTTTTAAATAAGCTGTGCGTTGACGTCAATGTCATTCCTGAATATTGTTTAACAAATGCTCAGGAGATGATGCCTTTAGTCTTCACGCAGATTTGGGTTTGCGTCCTGGACTAGCCGTTTCACCAGCTAACGGACCTTCTACTTGGTCCTCACCCTGTCCATTCTACACCAGTCACAGCATCCTAATCTGTTCCCAAGCAGGCTGAAGACCCTTCCTACCCCAGGGCCTTTGCACATGCTGTTCCACCACTGTTCCCTCCCACCTCATCCCCCATCCCCCACCCAGAGCATCCAACTCCCAGCCTGCACCCAGCCCATTCTATTAGTCCTCTGGTCCCAAGTCACTTTCAGGGAAAGCTGTCCCAGCCGATGCTAGATTAGATCTTCCCGTTGCACACTCCTTTTACTTGCTTTAACTCCTGTCACAATTATAGCTGCATTGCTCTTGTGTAACTGTCCACTGAATGTCAATCTACACAACCAGACTACAAGCTCCATGCAGGCAGGGATCCTGTCTGTTCTCTGCTGTATCTCTAGCACCAAGTGCAGGGTCTAGAGCACAGGGGACAGACAGCATTATACACCTTTTTTTTTTTTTTTAATTTTTGTATTTCACAGAGAGAGAGCACAAGCAGGGGGAGGGGCAGAGGCAGAGGGAGAAGCAGACTCCCTGCTGAGCAGGGAGCCAGACGTGGGGCTCGATCCCAGGACCCTGAGATCATGACCTGAGCCCAAGGCAGACGTTTAACCGACTGAGCCACCCAGGTGCCCCTGAGAGACAGCATTATGAACAGTCCTCTAGGCATTATTTCAAGAAAGAGGGTTGTCATCTAATGTCATAGCGTTCAGAGGTAAACACAGTTTTGGATCAGACGGGTTTTTAGACACACGGGAAAGTCAAATGAGAAAGTAAATTCATTCAACATCTTTCTGATTTCCAAAAGCAGAATCCAATCAAAACTGAAAAACAACTTTGGGCCCCCTGAGTTCAGACAGACAGCTACCTTCATATTCAAAATCCTGGGAATCATTCTTATAAAACCCAATGGCCTAGTATCCCGAAACGGGTATTAAGTAGCATCACGGGTAACAACTCTATCTCCCATCTACTCAATCTGGATGAAAGAGGGCAACAGGCAAACTGGTCTGTTTTCCCTTTGTCCCCATGGCCTGCCTTTGTTCTTCCCACCTTATTTTCACCTGTATTGCAACCAAGAAAAGTCTGAGGGAGAGAGGCTCCCTGGTCTAACTTTGACCGTCCAGAGCCAGACAGGTGGGACTGATAATTATTTTTTTTAGGATTTTATTTATTTACTTGAGAGAGAGCGAGAGCGAACACGAGTGGGGTGGAGGGGCAGGGAGTGAGGGAGAAGCAGGCTTCCCGCCGAGCAGGGAGCCCGACTCGGGACTCGATCCCAGGACCCTGGGATCACAACCCGAGCTGAAAGCAGACGCTTAACTGACTGGGCCACCCAGGCACCCAAGGTGGGACTAATAATTAATCATGAGCTGCCATCTCCCTTCATGGCACGTTCTTCATCTACCTCCTTCGGCCCTCCACGTTAGCTGTCCTCCCGGGCCCCTCATCTCTTCTCCAGCTTTCCCTTCCTCTCCCGCAATCAGCTCCTGCCAAGACGGGAGACACAGTGACACAGCAGCTAGAGGGCTGGACCTAAAGCCTCCCAGAGCTACATGATCTTGGAGAAACTGCTGAGCAGGCGGCAGGAAATTAATCTGGAGCCCAGGAAAAGGGGGAGAGGAGTCTGATCATGTCCAGAGACAGACAGCTCAGGGGAAGAAAGAAAAAGCAACTGGAGAAAACAAAGCGATTACAGAGATTTCTCCACGATGGCTGCTGGGCCTTCTTCCTCTGAAGACCTTCCCTCCCACAACCCCGAAGACCAAGAGCGGACAGCTGGCAGAACCTCACAGGCTGCCGGTCAGGGCCTCTCACTCCTGAGAGAATTTAATCTGATAAAGGAGTCCAAGTTCCTTGTGGTCGCTGAGGTTTTAAGATGCCTTATCTGTTCGTGCTGCCTGACCCAAAGGATGATACTGCTGAAGACCTGCAGTCAGGCTTATGCATGGATGTGGGAAGATTGGTGGGCAAGTACCATGTCATTCAAGAATGAGTGGGTTTTTGTAATGGACACCCTAATTGCTTTCATAAAACCCCAAGATTAGAGCCTCTCTTCAGAATTACTGATATCTAAAAAGGTACTAAAAATTACGACCTCAGGGGGGAACCTACCACAGATGAAGTGTGCATATTTATCCCACCCACAAGCTGATCTCTTTTTTTTTTGGAACTTGTTTTCTGACTCTCTGCATCCAACCCAGTGGTCTGGAGACTGCTGACATTCCAGACATGCCCACAGAGAAAGCAAGTCCCCACTCCAGAGGGCCTCAGAGTCATGTGGAAGAGAAAAGACCTAAACCCACCAAGGCGGTCTTCCCTAGGGAATATTCTGACCGCACCCCCCCCCCCCCCAGGACTGTGTGTGGACAAGCCCCCAACCCTAATTAAGGATCATTTTCCCTTTAGAAGCTCTCAAAAGACAAAAGCCGTCCCAGGAAGAACCTTGCTCACTTCCTCCAGACAGACAATAGGCAGCCACCTGCTCGGGGCTTTATTCACCAGCTTCGGAGTTCCTATGTGATGGAGTCACTGCCTCTTGTATCCCGGACATGCCAAGGAGGAGAAAGAAACAAAGGAGCCAGGTGGCTTGGGCGGAGGAAGGACTGGGGTGGCTTCTCTCTCACACCCCCACGTGCAGCCTGGGGCTGGCTGCACCCAAGGTTGCTCCTCATCTCAAGCTGTCTGCAGAGACAGCTGTCTGAGCCACAACAGGAAAAGGAAGGGAAAACAGTCCTTCCTAAGAACAGCCTGGTCTTTCATTCTAAGGGAGCAAAAACTGGTAAACACGAAACACAGCCTGTCTTCAAACACCATGGAGCTTCCTCTACCGGTCAGGTTTGATCTGCCACCAACTCCTTGGCAATTCGGGCAGAGTGGGGGGCTGGAGGCAACTGGCCCGCGGTCACACCCACGGCACGAAGTCAGGGTCTGGATGGGGTACTCCACTCTCTCTGCTGGAAGGTTCTAGAATAAGAGGCCTGGAAGAAGAACTATCAAAGTGAGCAGGAAGAAGAAATAAAATCACAGAGAAGAAAAGTGGAAAATTCATCATATATGCTTTCTTTCCCTCTGTTTTCCTGTGCAGTAAGTGGAAAAAGAAAATAAACTTCTTTGAAATTACTGGTGATATTAAAATGAAAAAAAAATTTTACATGATTTCATCTATAATTTCATGCAATATGTAGCTCTTTAACCAGACTTTAAAATTCTGGCTCTTTATATATTTATACCTATTTTCCCCCTTCATTTTTATTGCATAAATATAACATGGTCATTACAAAACATTTTAAGATCCTGATCAGAAAAAATTTCAACCAAATTAGTCTTAATTCCAAACACTGTTAGCACTTTAGGACACCCTTTTCTATTTTTTCCTATGCAAACATAGACATATAAACACATGGTGAGTTGGGGGAGGATCTTTGTTTATAAAAATTTCCTTATACCTATGAGATTTTTTTTCCACACAAGTCATGCACATCTGTTTGTTCTTGTTTGCATTCTCTTTGCAAATGTTCTCAGCAAATATCCCTGCTATTTACTGCTAAAGCAGTCCTAGAAAGCAAACGAGGGCATCTATGCGTGATGCCAGAGATTAAGAGCCTGAAGCACCAAGTTTGCCTGCTGCAATCACAAAATCAGGAATCCTCCATACACCATGGACAGACCTTTAGAAAGCCTTCCTGGGTTAGGAACTACAGTAACCCTAACAAAGGAGTTCAGACCCTTCCCTAGAGAATCACCTGTTGGTTGACTGAAGGGAGAAAAACCCTGAATCATCATTTCCACTGAGGGTCTGCAATAGGGTTTAGAATGACTGTCGATATTATGCAAGGCTGGGTTATTTACCCATACAAGATATCCTTTCCTCGAAGGAATTACCATCAAGAGTTTTTAGCACACATCATAAGAGGCTCTGGCCAAACCAGAAGACCAATAGTTTTTTCCCCTTTTCCTGCCCTCCACCACTTTCCTCTTTCACAGCACGGGCTGGTTGGCCACAGAAGCTGAAGATCTATAGTGTGTTTTACTATTTCGTGGGGTTGGAGACAGAGTTAAGACTTTACAAACAGACACACCAAAGCCACGCGTGTGTCATCTGTCCTGTGGTACTCAGTGTGCAGGAAGGGAAGTCTCATCAGCCCTATCTCTTCAAATTATATGAAAGACAATTTAATTGAAAGGGGCCTGCAATCCAGCTCTACATCCAGCAATTAATTCAGAAAGGACATGCCCACAACCAAGGCTCATCATGCATTCAACTTGGCCAGTGGCTCATTACCATTACCACCATTTTAAAATGAAGCCGCTTCCTGTGCTTAACCCACACAGTCTGGCTGTTTTGAGCACTCTTTGCCAAAACTTAGTATGAAGCTTGTTTTCATTTCTTTCGGGGGGTTTAGATTCACCCACTGCGGCAGGTAAAACATTTCTGAAGACAGAAAAGACCACTTTGCTCTTCAAACTCACCCTGGACGCGCCACAGCTGTTCTGTGAATTCAGGTGTCTCCCCACTGACAAGATGGTGCAATACATTTTTCTGTCCACTGGACCCAGGATGCTGCCAGCCTCACGTTAGAGGGGCTCACAAGGCCTAGCCGGCCACCTTCTGCACTGTGCAGAACCCAGATCATCAGACAAGCAGCCGGCATCTGGTTCGTGCTCCAATCCGAGAAGGCTGGAAACGGATAGCGAGAGAGGGAGCTGCTAATTCATTCCTCTCCTCCTCATCCGCCCCAAATGTTTCAACAACAACTGACCCGGGAACACAGACTGGACACTGCTGACATCATGAATGACTTAATGTGTCCCCGCGAGGGCCGGGAGAGCTGCTACAACCCTATCTGGTGAGAACCATGTGTCCTCTTTCCTTCCCAAAGCCAGGAGCGAGGCTTGCTTCCGAAGACAAGGAATACTTCCGGTCTTTCTCCACGCCTGATGGTCGAGGGGTTGCTTGATGCACCATGCGTTAAAGCCCTATCACCCTGACAATGAATTACGGGCTACTTTCAATGAGCCGAAGCGACATAAGGTCTCTCTGGTGCCAAAACGGATTTTCCTGACCGAATGGTATTAAAATACAGATGTCTTACAAGGTGCCCAGAAACAGAAATGAGGACACAAGAGTACCTTGCATCACAGTGCTGGGGTGGGCCGGGGTGTGTGTGTGAGAAATGGGTGCAGGAGAACAAACAGTTGACAAGCTACAACCTGATGAGAAAGGGGACATGGCCGAGGAGACAAGAGGAGACAGCCACAAATGAGGCTGGAGCAAAGCACAGAAGGACCCTGCTCCCCGTTCCACCTTCAGCTCCTGCCCTCCCACGCCCTCCTCGTCTCGGGCAAAGATCCGGAAAGGTTCGCCTCCACCAAGGTTTCTCAAGCTTTGTACAACTGGCATTTGGGGCTGGACAAGTCTGTGATGTGGGGGCTGTCCTGAGCATTCAGCAGCATCCCTGGCCTCTACCCACTAGCCGTCAGTAGTCCCCCACCCCCCTTGGTTCAGTTTGTAACCAAAAATGTCTTTCACAGATTGCCAAATACCACCCCCGCCCCCGACTGAGCAAAACTGCCCCAGACTGAGAACTGCTGATGGACCGTCAGATGCCGTGCGCGGGGGTACGGTCTGCACCAGACAAGGGCCACAGCTAAGGGGGCCTGTGGGAGCGGCTCACTCCCCCACAGTCCACTCACCGCACATCCAGGGGCACAGCTTCTTCTCACGCCCGCGAAGGCCAGCAGAAGCACCGCTTTACACACATCCCCCCACTCCACCACCCTCAGCTCTGGGTCCAGCGGGCATCCTGCCCTGGAAACTGCTCCTGCCGCCAGATCCAACACACGACTCTGTTCCTTGGACCCCTCTGGACCCGCGTCCTCAAGTTCCTTTGCAGGCTGCTCTTCAGGTGTTGGCCCTAAGCCCCCTTCTCCCACCCTGGGCCTCCACCCCGAACTGGGCGATCTTCCTCCTTCCCAGCTGCGTGACCATCTGCACCAGGGAGCCCCCTACAACTTGCACAGTTCCCACTGACGCTTCCCTCTGATGTCCCGCAGAGCCTAGAACTCAATCTGCCCCAAACTGAGCTCATCTCCCTCCCCAACATCCTCCTAGGCTTCCTCTCCCTGAGGAGCAAGCAGCTGGGCCTCCCAAAGGCCTGGGCACGGCGCTGGACTCTTCCCACTCCCACTGGGTCAGCTCACGGAGACTGCCCACCTCTCTCCGGCCCCGTGGCCCCTGCCCAGGCTAGGTTCCCTTCCGTGGGCGCTACTGCAGGTACCTCGGCTCTCAGGCCATCCTCCTACCCCCAGGCTGCAGGGCCTTTCCCCATCTGTACTCCTAGTTACAGAACTCACCGGGCTTAAAACTCTTCAATGATTTCCCACCACCCTTGAGATCAAGTTTAAAATTTCTTAACGTGGCTAACCAGGCCCTTTAGGACCTTACCCCCACTCCGCACACCTCCCCCACCCGCCTACCCAAATTCACCCTCCACTTTGAAATCAAACTCAACTCTCTCTCTTGGGTTGTGAACAAAGACGCTCTCCCACCTGTGTCTGGAACAGCGCGCCCCTTCCAAATTGGCTTCACCTGGCTAACTGCAGCTCCTACAAGAGGTTTCAGGGCTTGAGCCTCCCTGCCCCCCACCCCTACTGTTCCCCGTACTGTGTGCCCCTAACAGCCTGTCCTTCCCTTTCCCTAGCGGGGCACTTACTCTGCAGCCAAACATGCCAGATCCCCCACCCACACCCCCTACCTGTCGGCTTCTGCCTGGTTCATTCCTCCGCACGGTGCTGGCAGGTCCTCTGCTAACTGCTAACCTCTAATTTTTGATGGCTCATCCTCAATAGCGAGTACCAGTCCAGGTGCCATGGTGATAGCAAAATATATACATGATGTGGAACGAGCCTCAAGAAAAACAGGCAGGCAGGGAAATTACATAACACGAGGCGTTCTACGTACTCAACAGGATGTCTGCAGATGGAAAGCAGGAAAGGGGAAGCCTGGGAAAACAGGAGGTTAGGAGATGCAGAATGGGGAAATTATCAGGCCAACGTGGAGACCGTCCGGAACCTCCTGCAAGAGAAGGACCTAGACTCAGGTTCTGAAAGCGGCAAGGGGCACATCGATGGGCACAGAAGTTAACCCGGGAGATGTCCAATCTTGCAACGATTAACCACTTTTGTCATCAGTTGAGTTTATCAGGTTTTTTTTCAAGTGAAAACTTTGTGAGCAGTCCCTCTGCTAATTTTCCGGTGGCACCAAAAACATGACATCCAACAGGGACTCGCTGGTGGCATGAGAACTACGGGCCACAGACCTAGGCTGACTCTCCCGCCATAAAAGCACAAGTAGCAACCAGTCGAAGGCTTGGGATTCCTCAAACATCAGTTTTCTCAAAACAGACATAACTGGACAGAACTACTAATAAACAGGTAGAGTGAAATGTTAACTTCTTGTTACCTCTCCTCACACTTCTGTTACATGACACTGAAAAACTGGAAACATTTCAACCAATACCCTTTACAGGTATCATTCCTGAAGTACGCACCCTGCGGGATGTCTTAAAATACACTTTCGCTCAATGCTCACAGCCATCCCCTGAGGGGAGTTATTATTATGTCCGCTTGACAAATGGGAAACAAGTTCTGAATCGAGAGGAGATGGAATTCTCTGTCAAATCTGACTCCTAGCCCTTTGTTCTGCGCTCTTCTCGACCAAGTAACTGACCAAGGAAGAGCCCCCCTGCCGCTGAGACCCACCTGTTTGAAGGGACTTTTGCAGGTATCTATAATTAAGTCAGGAATGTTCCAACGCGAACTAGTTGCTGTCATTTTAGTTTTAAAATCAGCTCTGGCCCGAGGCAAAACATGCCTCCTAAGTACTTCAGATCGTTTTGTCAATCGCGGAGTAACCTTTACTAAAAAGCTCTAAGTTTCTTTCCTTCTCCTTCCTGGATGGTGGGGGGATAAAAATCCCAGAATGCTTAAGACTTCTGCCTCTCCTTTATATCCAACTTTTTACCCCCAAAAAGGGGTCCCAGGCCCCTTGGGCTTTGCACACAGTCTCCTGATCAGCTGTCTGGGAAAAGAAGACATTTACTCTGCACTCATTACACGTCAAACATTTTGCGACACCATGTTTCTTAAATACAATCATATCCTACATTGGGTGCTATGATCACCTCCACTTTACATGTCAGCGAGCAGAGGCTGGGAGAAGTCCAAAGCCTGTGATCTTTCCACTCTGGAGACCATGCTGACTCGGCCACGGTCAGCCTGTCCATGCTGCCCCAACCCCCACCCCCACCCCGAGAGCTCTGCTCCGAGACCAAAGAAGACAAAGATCTTAACAAAGATGGCGGGCACTAAGCCCACTAAGGGCAAGATGCTATGAGGAAATAAAGGAGCAGCCCCTCAGAGAAATCACATCTGTTAAAACCACAGCTGAATAAGCAGAAAAGAGAAGCCCGTCCTTCTACAGGTTTCTCAGCCTTGGCACTACTGACGTTTTTGGCTGGATAACCGTCGGTTGTGGGGGCTGCCCCGTGCATGTAGGGCGTTCAGCAGCATCCCGGGCCTCAAGCCACCCGATGCTGGGAGCACCCCTCCCCTGAATCGTGACAATCAAAAATATCTCCAGACATTGCCAAATGCCCCCCAAAGGGGCAAAGTCACCACCCTCCCCCACCACCACCAAAGCCCCTTGAGAAGCACTTATCTAAAGGAGGTGTCAAAATACATAGTAATAACTGGTCATTTTGGGGCCTTATCTTCCTTGCTGAGGTACCAGCTTTCCAGAGTTCTTGTTCTACATACTCAGATGTAAATCAACCACATGCAGAATTTCCATCTTAAAAGAAAGAGTCCCCTCAAATGACTCGTTCATCAGGAGCTGAGCAGCATTTAAGTGACAGTGTTTACATTCTCCCAGACCTGTGGTTTGTTGAAAAATTAATCTATCCCATCCACGCTTTGATCTCCAAGCAAATTATTTCCTGAGACAAGATTTAACTTGTGAGGACCCTACAGGCTAACCAGCTATCAGAGCGGAACTGGCATTGAGTTCCAGGTGGCAAGGGGAGAGGGTGCTTCCCAACCCCGCCCCCAAAGGGACTCTGCTCAGAAACACAACCAAATGTCACTGGTGGGGGGGTGGGGGGTCTGATTTTCCTATGAAATTTGCGTTCAAAGGAGAAAGAGCTTTTGAGGAGGTGGGTCAGTTTTATGCATCAGCACTAGTAGTTCTGTTATGGAAGGTTTTTTTGTTGTTGTTGTTCTTGGTTTAGTTTTAGTTTTTAATTTCACAGTAAAGAGGAAAGTCACACCCAAGTGGTCTCCTTGCTTCTACGGCTTGTTTTCACTTTAAGAGGAAAGGAGGAAGCTTCTAGTCTTCCAATGGCTCTCGCTCATCTCGCACCTGTTGTACAAGGTGCGTGCTGCTGGCCAGACGAGCCCTGAATAAAAATGCTTTGTTGTATCAGCAGCTGCACGCTTGGCCAACAGGAATGCTGGCTGCAAACGAAGACCAGAGAGTTAATTTTGCTAAGAATTTATACCGTACTTTGTGTGGCGGGCAGAAGAATGTACCCCCACCACCCCACCAACGATACCCAAGTCCTAATTCCCCAACCTGAGTATGTTATCAAAAAGGACTTGAAGATGTGGTTAAAGTTAAGGACCCATGAGCTGAGGAGAGTTGCCTGGGTTATTCTGGTGGGTGCAATGTAATCATGGGAGCTTGAAAGCAGACAGACTTCTCTGGCTGTGGTCAGAGATCCAGAGATGGGACAGAAGATGAAGTAGCCAGAGAAATCTGAAATGTGAAAGGGACTCAAATCACCATTGGTGGCTTTGAAGATGGAGGAAGTGGGTCTTGAGCCAAGGAATGCAGGGGGCCTCTAGAAGTTGGGACAATGAGGAAACAGATCCCCCCCCAGAACCAGCCCTGCCCACCCCCTAATTTGATTCCCGAGTCCTGTGTTGACCTTCTAACCTACAGAGCTGTAAGAGAATATATTTGTGTTGCTCTAAGCATTAAATTTCAGGGTTCTGTCATGGTAGGGACAGAAAGCTAATATAGATCTGGTGGCTAGAAGTGGGGTGCTGTTGTAACAAAAACCAAGAAACGTGGCCGTGGCTTTGGAATTGGGCGGTGGGTGGGCCTGGAGGAATTCTGCGGAGCATGGCAGAGAAAGTCTAGACAGCCCTGAACAGACCTGTTAGGAGACATATGGACGCGAAAGAAAGCTCAGGAGGGAGGAAAACTAAATTGCCGTCGGGACCCCTACATTGTCAAGAGCAGAGGAAATCACAAATACTAGCAGTCTAGCATTCGCTGCCTACTGCGGGCTAAGAAAGTGAAGCCCCCAAGTGGGGGAAGGCGCCTGACCACCGGAGGGACAATCCTGCAGTCCCATCACGTGACCTGGGGCAGACAACGTAGGTGAACCACACTTAGGGACGGCCTCAGCTCCCACCTCACGGGACTACAGGGGTTAATGAGGTCATGCAGGCAGAGCCTTCAACCAGTGCCTAGCACAGGGCAGACCCTGGAAAATGGCTGGACAGGAATGCATGTGAGTGTAGAAGGAAAAATGGCTGGAGAGGAATGCATCTTTCCTTTCTCCCACAGGAAAGCATGGGATGAGTCCTCCCTAGGGAAGACTGAGGGTCTAAGCATAAAAGAAGGGAAGAGAGGCAGACCTGGATGTTCAGGAAGCCAGTGCTACATAAATCAAAGGCAAGATCTGGGAACTCAATGGGGCTATTCCAAAATGCAAGAGACAGATGGACTGAGGCCTGGGGAAGCTGCCCAAGGCAACAGAGAAAGACAAAAAGGGGGCCGAGTTGTTTCTCTGGGTGACTCTATTACTGGAAACGTGCCAAGTGCAGTCTGAGAACACTGGGCAGAGGCACTGTGCCCCTTTCGGTGCCAACTTGGACAGGAAGTGATGCGGCTGGGTCCCACGGTCGGGAAGCCAGCAGGAGGGGGGTGACGGGGGCATCCTCAAAGAAAGACATCATTTTTAATTCTCCAGCCTGGCTTCCTACCTCGGCCTCCCCCTCTCCCCCGCCTCCCACCCATCTCCATCCCATGAAATTGTAATACACAACGAGAATTAAAAAGACCGCAATTGTTCCTGCAGGGGCACGACAAAGCCAAATTTTGCAGAAACCCCTAGAATTTTTTACGTAGGAGGAATGACAGGTGTTTTCCTATTGTAAGAATTTTTTAGTTTGGGGGCTTTCGTAAGGTTTCTGGGAGAAGACATCCCAAGGAAAGAAAGAAGGCGCCGAAAGCATTTGAATATCCCTTCTGTCTCTTTGCATCTGTACCCCGGCTATAAATTACAGTGGTTCATTCCCCAGGATTCTCAGTCCAGAGTTAAATGTCAGCCAGCAGGCTACTGCCTAACTAAGGGAGAAAAAGTTACCTTAGGAATGATGAAGCTAAAACCAAGTGGCGAGGAATGAAACCCGTCACCCCTAGTAGGTTGGTTAAGATACGCGTCTACTGACACTCCTCCTCGCCTGCCTAAGAGTCACACTTTCTTTCTTTCGAGAAAACCTCTTAGCACCTGCAGGGAAAACACCACTTCTTCCGTTCCTTTCTCCTGGTGGTAAAATGCACAGACCGCCCCCCCCCCCCCCGCCGCAGTGTGATGAAGGCATGTGTGTTTATGAGCCAAGCACATGTACCCACTGAACACAATGATGCTTTCAAAAAAGAACAAGTTTCAAAAGTTCTGCCAACAATCCCATTGTTTTGGATTCACCAACTGGAAAGGCATACATTTCTGCACGACATTTTCTGAATTTTGTCAAGTTGGGTAGATCTAAAGGCTCATTCTTCACCCTCCCACTATTTGTCACTCAGTGCCCTTTCCAAGTAGACCCAGATCGGCAGTTATCAGAGCAGATGCATTATTTGGGTGCACATGACAAGAGAACTGGATCTCATCTCTGCCCACACATTTTCTCTGCTCCTCAAGCTGCAAGCCTCTGCTAACCCTGGGGGATTAAAAACCAAAAAATAACAGCAGCGTAAAGGAGCTGGATGGCTTATCCTCTCTACCTTATCTCAACCCAAATCTACAGAATCCGGGAATGTCGGCAGGTGAATCTCCAGATCCTCCTAAGAATAGAATGTGCCCCCGTGTGCCTAGTGATTTGGTTTGGCTTCTCATCAACATGGGAAGGAGGAGATATGGCTCGGAGACAGGAAGATGATGAACCTAGCTAGCTACTGAAAACGAATTCCAGCCTACTGTTTGAAGAGGAAAACAACACGATGGGTGGGAGCTGTTCAAAGCTCCCGGGACCTCTGCCTCGGCTTTTGACCGTTTTTGACGGTTTTGACCAAGCTGGAAGAACCAGCCTCTCTTATCTGGCACTTCTCACCAGGATGATCCGGACACCACAACACGATCCGATAAAAATGATTCGCAATTCAAAGAAGTCGTACAGTTCAGGACTGGGAGATCCTAACGGTGTTTTCTTGGAGGATAAAAATATACACGTCTAAGACATTCTATTTTATATGCCTCTTCCAGGGGCATAAGAGTTTTCCTACCTTAAGTACTTAGACTGTGCCAGACACTTTAAATGCCTTGTGCACTATTTGATCTGTTCCTTACACAGAACCAGTAGCAAACTATCTCCATGTTCATTCTTCACTTGAGGAAACCCAGGCTTGGAAATGTTAAACAACGTGCCCGAAGTCACAAATTGGCAGACCCAAACTCCACACCCAGATTTACGCTCTTACCCCAGGATTAATGCCTATGATACACCATCATCGGCAACAGACTCCGAGAACAGCAAGTCCTCCTCCAAATTGCCCTGGGGGCTCAACAAATTTTACTGACAAAATTAATAATGATCTCCCTTTTTCAACCACCTTCGCTCCTGCATGTGAAAACCTCACACACCCAGCTTTGCCCCTGTCTGACAAGAAGTCACAATCCCTCCCTGGAGCTGGCTTCAAAGCAAAGCAAATATCCCAAAGTGCCTTCCTCTTGAAAGAGTCACCGACCGGGCTCCAATTCCAAAATCGTTCTGACCCGCAACCACACAGTGCTTGATGTATTACCTTCCGGGACTTACCCAGCCTCCGACCACAGCCACCTCCCAGCTCCCTCCTGCAGCTGTGTATACACGTTGATCATCCCACAACGGCAAGGTTGCTTTCTGGCCAAGAGATAAGAAAACCCACAGTTGATGGAGATGCTACCGTTGGTAAGGAAATCTCTCATCTCCTCCAGAAATCTGGAAGCACATTTCTTCCTAATACAGTCAGGCAGTTTTACCCACTTTCCACTGTTCCAAAATGAGTGATTAAGACCGTCCCAAGCTTAACTGGCAAATTGTACGCTCAGGCCAAGTAGCTTAGCAAAGACTTTCTAACAAGAAAGGTATTGGAGGTATATATCCGAACATTAAAAAAAAGTATAAAGTAGAAGTGGTTGCCTGGGACCAGGAGGAGGGGGAAACGGGGGGTTAGTGTTTAACGGGGACGGAGTTTCTCTCTGGGAAGATGAAAACGTTTTGGAGACAGAGAGTGGGGATGCTTGCACAGCAATGTGAATATACTTAATGCCACTGAAATGTATACTTAAACACGGTGAAGATGGGGAAACGCAAGCCAAACGCACACTGACATTCAAGTGAATGCTTCTTTTTGAAACCTCTCACTTACAAAGGGAAAGGAGGCCCTAGCACCTTCCAAAGCAAACCACTGAAACATCCTGGGCCCACTGTAGGCGCTACATGGAAGAAATGAAACATGAGTTTTAGGCCCAGAGCTCCTTAAAAAAAAAAAAAAGAGAGAGAGAGAGAGATGAATCTCCTGAATATTTTTACTCTGCATATACTGTATGTCTAGGTGAAGCCAAAATCCCCTTCGAGTCCTCTGAGGAAAGGACTGACCGCTCATTAATATTTGTATGTTGAAGTCTTAACCCCCAAGTGATGGTATCTGAAGGTGAGACCTTCGGGAGGTAACTGGGTTGAGGTGAGGTCATGAGGGATCAGTGCTCCTTGAAGAAGAAGAAGAGTGACCAGGGCTCTTCCTCTCTCCACACACAAGGACAGAGCAAGAAGCACCAGCAAGGAAGTACACTCACAACTCACTCTCACCGGAACCCACCCATGCAGCACCTTGATCTTGCACTTCACCCTCCGCCACTGTGAGAACAGGGCTGTTGAGCCATCCGGTCTGGATATTTTGTTACGCAGCCCCAGCTGAGACAGGTCTCCTCTTTATTATATTTGTGCTTGCACTCACATTCAGTTAATGGTTTAAATTTGTTACCGTCGGGAGGAAAACAGTTCCTAAAATGACTCACTCGTGCACAGGCACTTTGGGCACCACGGCTAAGGTGGGCATCCAGATGAGCTCTCTTCTCTTTCTTGGTGTTACGATACAATATGGCAACAGCCTGGCTCACACAGACATGCGCGCGCGCGCGCACGCACACACGCACACACACACACACACACACACACACACACACACACACTCGGGAGACGTGGAGACTATTTCTTCCACATTCTGAGGTTTTTCAGAGTAAGGCCAGAGACAGATGCCAAAAGGCTGTCACGACTCAGAATGAAATGGTCTCTGGTTCACTGCAGTCTCTTTTTGTCATCTCAAATAAAGGCTCTGCACTAGGAAAATCACCAAGGCTGCTGATACTGGATTTTCAACACCTGAGAATGAACCAAGTTGCAGCTCAAATGTCTCCGAGTCCCCACCACCAAGCCTCTTCACCCAACTCTCCAACTTGAGAGTTTTGCTTTGTGATTACTGACCTATTTAATCATGTTTAATCTTCCCTCAAGACTAAACGCTCTAACTTGTAAACCAATCTTGATCCCAAAAGTGAATAATTAAGTACTTTTTACCTGTTTTGGTATCTTGTTTCACCCCACTGGAAAAAAACAAAAATAGTAAGCCTCACATTAGCAAACTCTGAGCTGAACCAACCTAGGTCAGTGTACCTCTGAGTTACATAAAATGCTGATTGGTTTCCTTTAAATTTTGCATAATTCACCTTTAAATGCCACTGCGAAATTGGTAGTTAACAACCACATCAACAATAAAATAAATAAAAACCTAATCCTCCCTAATATCAAAACAGGTTGGCAAATCCTCAATAATGAGAAGTGTCACAGTTAAAACATGAATAGCAAGTCTGATCAACAGAACAGAAATGTCAAGAAATGGACACACAAGTATGTGGGATTTAATATATGATAAAGGTGGCATTTCCTATCAAAGGAGGTAAATGGATTATTAAGTAAAAGGCTGTGAAAACCAGCAGCCATCTAAAAAAAGTATACAGGGGTCCCTACATTGTAAAATAAATTCAAGATGGATGAATAATATAAAAAATAAAAACTGAGGGCGCCTGGGTGGCTCAGTTGGTTGAGCGACTGCCTTCAGCTCAGGTCATGATCCTGGAGTCCCGGGATCGAGTCCCACGTCGGGCTCCCTGCTCAGCAGGGAGTCTGCTTCTCTCTCTGACCCTCTTCCCTCTCGTGTTCTCTGTCTCTCATTCTCTCTCAAATAAATAAATAAAATCTTTAAAAAAATAAAAAAAATAAAAACTGAAAGCAAAGAATTAACAAAAGCAGCCCCGGACAATTAAAAAAAAAAATTTAGAGTAAGGTTGGCCTTTTTCTCTTTACGGTATTAAATTCAAAGGCCTTAAAACAGGCAGCTGATAAAATTGCCTACAGGGAGAAATATAACATAATCCAAGTCAAAAGATGAACAGTACACTAGGAACATCTCCAACTCTCATCACACATAAGGGGCTCATTTCCCTTGGATATAAAGTGACACAAATTGGTCCCTAACAGCCCAACAGCAAAGGACAAAAGAGTTCACAGAAGGTAAATACACAGGGCTCCTATGGACTCATGAAGGGGTACTCAACCTCCTAGGTGAAATGCAAATTAAAACCACAGGAGATACTGTTTTTCACTTATCACACTGGCAAAGATGAACAAGTTTCATAACATCCCATGTTGGCAAGGATGTGAATAAACAGGTACTTGTGTACCTTGCTGGTGAGAGTATATGTATTAGCCCAGCTTCTATGGAAGACGTTTGGGGCAAAATCTACTCCAACTACAAATGCCAGGTATCCCTTCACCTGGCGATCCCGTAGTTAGGATTGTATCATACGTAAGCAAAATAACCTACATGCAAAGTTATCTCTTGCTGCACTGTTGCAGATATCAAAATCAAAAGGAAATCTATCTAACAAAATAGCGTATCTGTACGAAGAAAATACTATGTTGCTCTGTTTAAAACTATAAAAATGTAAGAAAAACTCTACCTATATAGAGGAATTTCAAGATGTTTGGTTATATGAAAAGAGCAAGGTGCATAACAATGCATGAAGTATGTTATTTGGGATTTTAAAAGGGGAAAGAATATGACAACACACACACAAACACTTTTTTATTTAGTGTTTCTTACTTATGAGTACCTTTAGAAGCAAGAACACTGATTGCCTATGAGGAAGGAATAGGAAAGGAGAAGAGGGGTCGGATGATTTCTACCTACACAATGAAGCCCAGCTGCCAATACAACTTAGCTCCCGGCATCCTGGTAGCCAGAGCAAAAAAGGAAATACGATGAGTTACACAACTTTCATAACTGGGGGAAAAAAATTAAAAGTCCCTGTTCATCAGGAAACAGATGGTTTTATTGCATAACATGAACCAAAGCATACGCTTCCTTATAGGAGGGAATGTGAACAGCACAGTGAACCCCTATTAGCAGCTCACTAGACAACAAATACCTCTGAAGCACTTTCTATGTTTCCAGGCTCTGTTCTAAGAGTTTGGGATACGTGAGCCAACAAACCAGATCAAGAGCCCTGCCCGGGGAAGTCCATATTCTGCCGGGGTAGACAGACAATAAACATAATAGGTGAGTTACATAATATGCTATTATGCTATGGGAAGAAGGACAAGGAAGGACTCAGGGGAATGAAGGGTTGCAGAAGGAGGCTGGTTTCAATTCTGAACCAACAGTCAAGGTACCTGACATGGGAGCCAGCACTCAGCATGAGCAGGGATGGGGATGAGAACACTGGAGGGAGAGAAGCAGCCAGTGCCCAGGGGAAGCACACAGGCAAGTTTGAGGAAGACCAAGGAAGGCCAGTGCTCTCAAGCAAGGGAGGGGGGCGCGTACAGGAGAGGAAGTCATACACTACCAAGGGACCAGGTTAAAAGAGTCCCAGAGTTCACTGTAAAAACTCTTCCTCTTCTGCAAACAGGAAGCCAACAGAGGACTTGAGCAGAGAAGAGCCATCACCTGACCTTTGTTTTTAAAGAACCACCGCTGAGAATGGATCGCAAGGACCGCAGCAGGGACACCGGTTCCGAGGCTGTTGCAGTAATCCAAGCGAGAGAGTGGACGGTGCAAATGGGGAGGGGGAAGCTTCTGGGTAAATTCCTAAGGCAGAATCAGCAGGATTTGCTAATGGATTGGAGTGGGAAAGAAAAGAGAGTGAAGATGAACACACAGTTTTAGGGTCTTGCCAACCATGGAAATAGGAAAGGCTGTGGGAAAAACAAGTTTGGGGATAAAGCAGGAATTCTGTTCCGGCCACACTGAGGGGGCCATAGGAGACGTCCAGGTAGAGACAGGAGGACGTAGTTGGACATACAAGCATGGAGTTGAGGGAAAAAAGTCAGAGCTAGAGAAATAAAATGTGAGACTCACCAGAATATTAATAGTACCTGAAGCCATGAGATTAGATGACATCACTGAGGGAGTGAGAGTCTACAGAAAAGAAGAGATCAAGGACTGAGCCCTCTGGCCCTCCAAAAATCAAGGAGACGAAGAACCAGCAAAGGAAAGTGAAAAGGAATGGCCAGTGAGCAAGGAGAAGAACCAGCAAGTGTACAAAAACTTGAATATGAACATGCTTTCTATTGTCCATCAATAACAGCAAAGGGCATGAGGTCAAAGTTCAGGGAAAGCACTTCTTCGAGAAGCTACGGCACAGCAGGCCAGGTGTTTAGCTTCTGGCCAATTCTGGCTTGATTACCAAGAGCCGTCAGCACCGAGGGAGGGTAGTGAAGGGAAAGCCAGAGCAGGTCACAGGCTAGAGGTCAGGAGAGCACAGACGGGCACCCACTCCTGGCCCGAGGAGTGTATCAGAGTTTGCAGAGTGACCCGGGTCAGATGCCAAAGTAGCTCACTGGAAAATACTAACTCCAAAGCCAAAGTCAGTGTGCAGTCCCTTCCTGAGCTGTTCCTACCCACGTGCCCATTATACCACTGCCTCCTGCCAGTTTAATCCCACTCAGTCCTGGGCCTGCACCGTAGACCTCACAGCACACCACGAGCCCCTTCTTCATTAGTGAAAGGGCCCCGACAGAGTCTCTTGCCTAGACCCTGAGTACAAGGGCCAGAGACCCCAGGGACCCCTGAGCGTGCACACCTGTTAGTGAGAACAACAAGGGAGACAAAGGGCACAGAAAGGGGGTTACCTGGCTTTCCTCCTCTCTCTGCACACTTCATATACATTTTAGGGCCTCTTAAAATGTTTGAATGCACCAAGTAAGCCTACTTTATGTATTTATATCTAACCTCATCCCAAAAAGGGCTTCAGGCAACTTTCAAAATTAAACTGAATTATATTTACCTTAATTTTAAAAACAGAAGAAAAACATCAAATGCAGAACAAGGGAAAATATAATGGAATAGTAAACAACGTCTAAAATAGGAAAATGACAATCATGAAGCTGTACATGATTGTTTAACAGCAGGATACACATTTGGCCAAAGCAATAAGGAAATCACCATCTCATACGAGATTCATATCATTCAGTACATCAAAATCAGATTCTAATATTAGGGCCTAGGGGAACTTTTCTAATGCTTCTTCATAAAAGGGCCACTGAGATAAATACTTCAGTAGTGCAATTGCTGGATCGTATGGTAGCTCTACTTTCAACTTACCCCAAAGATAACATGTGTAGGAATCCGATGGGGTACGTGCACCCCGATGTTTATAGCAGCAATGTCCACAATAGCCAAACTGTGGAAAGAGCCAAGATGTCCACTGACAGATGAATGGATAAAGAAGAGGTGGTATATATATACAATGGAATGTTATGCAGCCATCAAAAGGAATGAGATCTTGCCATTTGCAACGACGTGGATGGAACTGGAGGGTGTTATGCTGAGCGAAATAAGTCAATCAGAGAAAGACATGTATCATATGACCTCACTGATACGAGGAATTCTTAATCTCAGGAAACAAACTCAGGGTTGCTGGAGTGGTGGGGGGTGGGAGGGATGGGGTGGCTGGGTGATAGACATGGGGGAGGGTATGTGCTATGGTGAGCGCTGTGAAGTGTGCAAGACTGTTGAATCACAGATCTGTACCTCTGAAACAAATAATACAATATATGTTAAAAAGAAGAAGAAGAAGAAGAAGATAGCAGGAGGGGAAAAATGAAGGGGGGGAAATCGGAGGGGGAGACGAACCATGAGAGACGATGGACTCTGAAAAACAAACCGAGGGTTCTAGAGGGGAGGGGGTTGGGAGGATGGGTTAGCCTGGTGATGGGTATTAAAGAGGGCACGTTCTGCATGGAGCACTGGGTGTTATACACAAACAATGAATCATGAAACACTACATCAAAAACTAATGATGTAATGTATGGTGATTAACAACAAAAACATTAAAAATAATAATAATAAAATATTTTTTAAAAAAGGGGCCACTGAGAGACATGAAAGAGATGCACTGTGTTAGGGCTTCCTGTGGCCGTTCCTTAAACCATTTCCTATCCTTCAATAATGCGAGCTCAGGATGTAACACATGCCAACTTGATAAGAGAAATTAGAGGGAAAGGAAAAGCAGCATCACAACTACCCAATATCTGGATGGGACTGGTGTGTAAAATCCTTTAAAATTTCATAAATGGACACTATTTCTCAAAAACAAGTTTTCATTTATACTTGGGACCGATTAAGTGTTACCCATTAAGGACTACTCTACTTACCTTAAAAGCCAACCAATTATAACTAGTGATACTGTGTTATGTGAAAGTTGCAGAGAATAGGTCTTAAAAGTTCTCATCACACCAAAAGACCCATGAAAAGATGCTCAACATCACTCATCATCAGGGAAATACAAATCAAAACCACAATGAGATATCACCTCACACCTGTCAGAATGGTAAAATCAACAACACAAGAAACAACAGGTGTTGGGTGAGGATGCAGAGAAAGGGGAACCCTCTTGAACTGTTGGTGGGAATGCAAACTGGTGCAGCCACTCTGGAAAACAGTATGGAGGTTCCTCAAAAAGTTAAAAAGAGAAATACCCTAAGATCCAGTAATCACACTACCGGGTATTTACCCAAAGGATACAAAAACACTAATTCAAAGGGATACAAGCACCCCTATGCTTAGTGCCTTTTTTATAATAGACAAATTATGGAAGTAGGGCAAGGGTCCATCCACAGATGAATGGATAAAGAAAATGGGTACATACACACAACAGAATATTACTCAGCCATAAAAAAGAATGAAATCTTGCCATTTGTAACAACACAGATGGATCTACAAAGTATAATGCTAAGTGAAGTAAGTGTCAGAGAAAGACGAATACTGTATGATTTCACTCACACGTGGAATTTAAGAAACAAATGCACAAAGGAAAAAAAAAAAAACAGACAAATCAAGAAACAGACTCGTAACTGCAGAGAACAGACAGATGGTCACCCGAGGGGCGGTGGGTGGAGGGATGGGTGAAAGAGCTGATGGGGACTAAAGAGTATATTTATCATGACGAGCACTTAAGTCATATATAGGATTGCTGAATCACTATATGGCACACCTGAGACTATTCTAACACTGTATGTTAACTAACTAGAATTAAAATAAAAAACCCTAATAAAAAATAAAAGTTCTCATCACAAGGAAAAAAGATTTGGAACTATGTGTGGTGATGGATGGTAACTAGACTTATTATGGTGAACATTTTGCAAAATATACAAATATTGAATTATATTATATAGCTAAAATTAACATAATGTTTATGTCAATTATATCTGTTTTTTTAAAAAAATCAACCAATCAGAAGAAATCTCAGCATTCTTATAAAAATTACAGAAACTAAGGATGCCTGGGTGGCTCAGTCGGTTAAGCAGCCGACTCTTGATTTAGGCTCAGGTCATGATCTCAGGGTCACGAGACTGAGCTCTGCGTGTGGCTCTGTACTCACCAGAGCTTCTCGCACTCTCTCCCTTGCCTTCTGACCCTCCCCCACTCATGCACACACTGTAAAGTAAATAAATCTCTTTATTTTATTTTAATTCAATTAATTAACATATAGTGTATTATTAGCTTCAGAGGTAGAGGTCAGGGATTCATCAGTTGCATACAACACCCAGTGCTCATTACATCAAGTGCCCTCCTTAATGCCCATCACCCAGTTACCCCATCCCCCACCCACCTCCCCCACCCCACCCCAGCGACACTGTTTGTATCCTATAGTTAAGAGTCTCTTATGGTTTGATGAAATCAGAGAGGGAGACCAATCATAATAGCCTCTTAACTATAGGAAATAAATCTTTAAAAAAAAAAAAAAGAAAGAAATTATGCAAGACTCTTGCCTAAACAGATGGTCCCCACTCCACAAAAGGCTGTGAGGGTGAAACTCTAAGAATAGCCAAGATTCCCTGTTTACTCCCCAAAAAGGGTTCTGAAGCTCCCCAACATGCGTACGGGAGAATAACCACTCAAGGCACCGAGGTTTTATGCCTCACAGTAAGTACAATTGCAATTTGCCATCTTTCTTCAAAGGGTTCTGATTTTGTCCTTTGTCAACACTAAGACAGAAATTCCCCAGTAAGGATATTAGCAACAGCTCAGCAATTTCACTTTTGAAAGAAAAATACCAGGACAGATTCACTAAGCCCTAATAAATTTTAGTTTTTCCAAAAGGCTCATCTCTATCATTCTCTTTACAGTGTCATCCACCTTCGAGTGGCTGCCAAAACCACATTAACTCAGGCAATTAAACAAAAGAAAATCGACCAATAAGACAGCGATAACACATAGAAAATCAAGATACAAAGGTCAAGAGAGTAAGAAGAGTAACTTCTTGTTTAAATTCAGATCTAGACCCTGAAGAAAAAATGAGTGGAAAGTTACCAAATTGTGGGTACAGCTCTGCAACTCATAAAAAATTAATCAGTCCTGTATAAAAACAAGACCTGTTTTCCATATGTAGGCAGATTTCTGAAGCATAACTTTTTCAAAACAACCCCCAAAATACAGATGTAATCAATCTAAATGCTAGTTCTGAATCAGCATACAGGCCCTTAAACTTCTTAGAATTAAATATAGTTTTCCATTGTGGCAGACTATGTTGTTTCAATTATCTGCAGCCCTCCCTATAAAAGGAATAGACTTCCCACTGTCATGTGACTTGTAGTGTCTCCCGATGGAAGAATTAATTACATTTCCCTAGCCTGCTGTTGGTCGGCTTAGCCATGTGACTTGCCATAGCCCACTGAATGCGAGAAGTCACATATAAACAGGAGCATTAACAGCCACGAATGGACTGGTCATTCCCTTTCTCACCCTCTGCCATGTCCCAGAGTGCGGTGGCTCATTCAACCCGGATCTGGAGCTAGACTAGAGAAGACCTCTGGAGTAGAACCACAGCTGCCGTAATGTGAAACAGAAATTAAAATGTTGTTTTAGGTCACTGAGCATCATGTAGCCTAAGGTGAGAGATGAAACCATCACTTCTTTTAAAAAAAAAAAATGTTTTCATGATCAATGGAATAACTGATACCTAGGGCAACCTAATGAATGCAGAAAAACAGGTAGGTCTTACCGCCAGTGAATTTCCATGCTAACCATCTGCATAACATACAAAATAAACGGAAAATAATGTCGTCTTCTAATTCAAGTTTTTACCTTATAAATATGTGCTTTAGAAAGAGAGAGAAAACTTAAGTTACTTGTTTGACCTTTAGAAGACCTTGTGGAGAACAATGGTAGGTTCAAAGAAGATAAGGTTCAACACCTCACCCTTCCATAGGCATGTAATTAATCTCTAGCTGATGCGGGACAAAACAAGAATCAAGGTTATAAACTTAACCGGCAAACCGGTCTCCCAGCAAAACAAGGAAATGTAATTGGGATTTTATGGGATGTAGAAATCAAGCCCAAAAAAGGCCAGGTTCATTTTAGCTTTTTAGTATTAGTCTCTGCCCAGAAATCTTACCAATATGAATAAGATCTGATGGTGCAGATAGTTTTTTAAATGAGCAATTTAAAAATAACTTGACGAAAATTACTAGGTCTCTCAAACTTTCTTCTAGAAGCCAAAGGAAAACAATGCTTAAAGACTCTTCTCATAGCTACTCTGATGAAAATATACAGCAATTCATTTCAAAACTTCACTGCTGAAGGAAAAATTCAGCACCATCTCAAATTCGTGATGGGGTTTTGGCAAGCTGGATGCCCAGAGAAACTCCTAACACTTACTAGGACTAAAGCTAACCCGAGAGAGTGGGAGAGAGATAATGCTATACTCTTCCCTGAAAAGTCCTGAATCTGGGGGCCATGGTTCCCTCTATCATGGTTAGCGAGCCCACAGTAGTTATCAGGAAGGCTATTCTCATTGCTAAATTCAAATCAAGTTAGGAACACTATTTCCTACAACTGGACAGAAAATTAGATCCAGAAGATGTGAATCTTCATGCATTAGGGAAACTATCCCATAATCCCCAAATGATACAAGGTAACAGGTCCCTCTGCAAGGCTAGTTTGTGAGAGATCTTGGTAAAGCTTAGCTCAGGAAGACTTTGCAAAATATCAGGGTCAAGCTGCTGGGGTGTCCATTTGTAAGCAAACACGAGAGTCTGATTTGGTCGTGAGGTAGCGAAGAATTTCCTGGGGACTCTTCTTCCCTGCTCCAAATCAGGGCTAAAAAAGACCTGAGGGAGCAGACACTGAGCAGGAGAACACGTGACAGGATGGGGACCATTTTCTTCCCACACACATTTCCCTTTTAGAAAAACCCACCCATCCTTACCCTTGGCTACTCTGTGTTTCCTACACAATCCCAGCCTCCCTGGCCACAGCTAACGGGATCACAAAATGATTCCTATCTCCAGGGAGAGAAAAAAAAAAAAAAAGAGACATAGGCTAAGCCTTGCTGATGGGAGAGGGGGCTAGAGCAGCAAGGCTGGAGATAGGAAGGGCTGGGCTGCCCATTTTCTACCACATGTGAGCTGAAGCAGAGAAAGGTAACCTGTAGAGAAAAGCCAAAGTATGGTACAAATGCTGGAGGCAAGATACCATGAGTGCCAGGTACCAGGAACCAACTTCAGGTCCTAACTCCTAGGAGGACTGGCTGGGTTGGTTTTCCCAACCAACTCCTTGCTGATGCTGGTTTGTCTAAGCCAGTTTAAATGAGTTTCTCTTTTTACACAGCCAGTAAGCCTAACTGTTTTATTATAAATCCTGGCTTATTTATTTTTAAGTGTTTGATCTTAATAAACTTTTAAAATTAGGGAATAACACACATATAGTAAAATTATAAATCTTAAATATTTATCAGGAGGAATCCTTGCAAACGAACATATTCATGGCATCAGCAACTAGGTCAAAGATAGAAAACACCTCATCAGGACCCCAGAAGACCCCCCTGTCCTTTCCCAGTCAATATACCCCTGACCCCAGCCCCCCTGCCCTATTCTTCGATTCACCAGTGATTCTTCTTTCCCCCTTTTGAGCTTCATATAAAAGAAATCATACAATATGTACACTTTTGGCTTCTTTTACTCAATATGATATCTATAATATTACTCAATATAATGTCTCAATATTCACGTTTTTCTGTGCAGCACTACTGTGTTTTTTATTGCTGTGCAATATTTCACGCATGAATCCTGCCATTCATGCACATCTGAACTATTTCTCTGAGGTTCCTATCATTCTGTTACGAGAGGTCGTGCAAATGCTTCTAGTGCACGTATGCACTCATTCCTGTTGGGCATATATATCTAGGAGTATAATTACTGAATCATAGGCTAGGTATTTGTCCAGCTTCGGAAGTAACTCCAAAGTGATTAAACCCAATTTATACTTCCACCAGCAGTTAATGAGAGTTTGAGTTTTTCCTGTCTCTACTAATATTTGGTTATCAGGGTTGGTTTTTTTAATTTGAGCCATGTGAATATGTGTTGGTATTTTATAGAAGTTTCAATGTGCATTTTCCTGATGACTGGTGATGCTGAATGCCCTTCTGATTTGTAGCTGTTCCTGACATACTCTGGACAAGCTGCTTATTGAATATATGACAAATACCTTCTACTTTGTGACCTGCCTTTCCACCCTCCATTTATACTGCTAAATGAAAGTTCTTAATTTTAATGAACACAAGAAAAGGCAAAACAGTACATGTTGCTGTGAGAAAAAGACCCAACCTCTGGGTCCACATAGTCACTGATTTAAGAAAAGCTAAGCAGTTAACTGAACGGGACTCCCCCAGCCTTTGCATAGGCCTTGAACTATAAATACAGTGTTACTCTCCTCACTCCCCCAAAGCTTCAGATACAATGAATCACCGATTTAACAACCAGTAGTGCGCCCACAGCTTATCAAGAATATTTATGCATTATATCCTAGAAACGTTATTCTAAATGATGAATGGTTTGCACCACCAGCCCTTGAAAATCCCGTAACATGTTTCCAGCATGGTTCTGCATAACCAGCATTCGTATGGAGGTTATTTCCCAGAAGAGATGTGCAGAGCACCAACTTGGGGTCCCAGGACCATCTCATCTCTCCCCCATCCCAGTGCCTCCTGAGACAAGTACCCCAACTTCAATAACCAACAGTAATTACCAGGAATCCTACAGAACCGCTGAGTTTCCTTGGCTGGGGCAGCAGTGAGAGCACCAGGCTTCCCAAGTGCTCCAGATTTCAACACAGCTCTGGCAAGGCTCATATGCCCATGACCTCGTTGATCACCTGGGCTCCTCTATACCAGACCTCTCGTTACCCCCCTGTTACAGGCAGAGACTGATGATCTTGCTCAGCCAAATCTGTGGAAGACCTTGCAGAGAGGAGAGAAGGGTGGTGGCGCTTCTCAGAGCTGGGGTCCCTGAGCCTGTCTCTGACCTTTTACTTGCTCCCAGCGTTCTCTGATCCACCGTGTGCTACCTGGGACCATAACCCTTTCTCTACTCCTCTGGCCCTGAGCAAACAAGACAGCTCTTTTGAGATGTTCTTCCAGGGAGTTTTATAGTCAGGAAATACTGTATCTTAGACCTTCCTTCCTTTATATTCCCTCCCTACCTCCTCTGCCCTGCCTCCCCCCGCCCCACACTCACACATCCAAGACACACTTAAACAGCATAGCAAAATGATATTGTTTCTTTTCAGACACAAGGAGGCAAAGGAAATAGACGCCTGACAGGAAGCGTATGAGTTAAGACTCTAGAACCCAGGCTCCTGACCACTGCCCTGTATTGAATCAGAGCCCTTCAATCTGAGCAGTCCAAAAATAAAGGTAAAAAACAGGGAAGAAAGTGGGGAAGAAAAAGCTACCCTGGGCCATTGAGGGTCAAGGAGAGAAAAAGAGATGTTGAGAACCAAGCACAGTTTCCATGGACTCAGCACACCGAAGCAGCCTGGGGTTGGTTCTGCGGGTAACAGCTTAAAGACATCTGTGGGCAACAGCTTCAAGTCAGGACTCAAATCAGATCAACAGGGAAGCATGGTTATTTGGTCAAACTGGATGTGAGGCCAGAGGCTCCTAACACTTTTTCTTTGAAAGAGAAAGTTCCCAAGAAAACGTTCCTAAACTATATATGTCAAGCCCTTAAGCAGCATTTCCCCACTTGCTGGCAAAGCTGATGGACAGGAAAGAACGACATTTTCTTTTTCTTCCTTCCATTGTAGTAAAGCTACTTTCTTCAATGGTTCTGGGCTGGCTCAAAGTCCTCCTGGGTCTTCTTACTCACTGCCGACTTCAAGAAGTGAACGGCCGGCACGCCCTCCCCAGGGCAGGCAGCACCAAGCCCAGACACAGTAGCACTCTGTTTCTGAGTGAGAGCTACTTTTCTCGGAAGGTGTGAAACAGCTTTATGAGCACACAGGATTTCATTAAAGGAAAACAAAGTCCTTCCAATTAGGCTCTCCCAGTTTCCCGGGATTATCCAAACAGTAGCCTTTTGTTTCGGGGGGGGGGGGGGGGCTGGCTAAAGTAAACCAGAAACAGACAAAAAGAGACAGTTCTCTTTCTCTATTAACCTAAAAATTGATTAAAACTCTCCTGGGGGCACCTGGGTGACTCAGTGGGTTGAGTGTTCGACTCTTGGTGTTGGCTCAGGTCCTGATCTTGGGGTCGTGGGATCGAGCCCCACGACGGGCTCCATGCTGGGCTGGGGTTCTCTCTCTCTCCCTCCCCCTCCGCTGCTCCCCCTGCTTGCTCTAAAAAAATTAATGAAATTTTTAAAAAATGATAAAAAATAAAAATAAAACTCTGCTGAAAAGAAAGGGAAAAATTACCTACGGAAAGCTGTGTGCTGCCACCTAAACACTTGAGTCATTCCTCAGAAGAGAGGGGGGCAGGGAGTTCTCCATCTTCGAGCATCTCATCTCTTTCTCTTCCCCTACTTTGGTTCTGGCCTACTCTGCACTTCTGATCTCTACTTTGTGTCGAACTTGCTGGGTTTTTTTTCATATTGAAGAGATCACATGGCCCCAAGAGCCAAAAATAAATGGGAATTGAATACAAAAATAAATAAATCTCTCCTGACAAAACAGAGTCCATTGAGGGTAACTTATAGTACCCTCATGTCCCCAAGTTCTCTCCTCTCTCTCTCTCTCACACACACACAGGAAGAGTGTGTGGAGAGGAGCAGTAGGGAACAAAATAGGATTCAGATGCCTGGCCGGGGGGGGGGGGGGGGTGTGTGTGTGTGTGTGTGTGTGTGTGTGTGTGTGTGTGTGTGTGTGTGTGTGTGTGTGTGTGTGTGTGTGTGTGTGTGTGTGTGTGTGTGTGTGTGTGTGTGTGTGTGTGTGTGTGTGTGTGTGTGTGTGTGTGTGTGTGTGTGTGTGTGTGTGTGTGTGTGTGTGTGTACACCAAATCTTGTTAGGACAAATCTCTTTACAACCAAAATGCTTCAGCTGTAGCTGATGGAAGCACGGAATTCCTTATGACCTAAAGGATAAGTAAGTTCCCACACAGTGAGCACCTAAACCACTACAACAGCTGATGAATCGGGACCTTCATGCAGATCTGGCAGCTTTAGTACGTGATGAATATAATTATGCATATTCATTCAACAAATATTTTTGAATGCCTACAGAGCGTAACCCAGTCCTCTCCCTTCTATTTCACCACTCCATAAATAGCCCCTGCTGCTGTTCCTCAAGCCAGTGCCCCCCACCCTCCCACACCATGGCCCTTCTTCTTAGCATTATGAACAATTCTCAGATCCCGCTCTAGAGCCACAAGCACTCCCTTCCTCCCCCCAACCAAAACATATCAGAGCACAAGTTCACATGACTTCATGAGAGGATTAGTCTTGAATTCCCTCAACTTAAAAAAAAAAAAAATTTTTTTTTTAACAGTATACAAAAAACTTCCATAGCTGTAAACTATTTAAACTGTTTCTCCTAATTGTTACTGAAACCCTGCCTGGGCTAAGAAATTTTGAGTTGTAGGAAGTAAGCTTCCATCATTTCTCTTCCAAACTCCTCTCCTTGATAGAGATCCTACAAACTCTCCCCCCACTCCTGAACTGTAACTCTGGAAGGGGATCAAAGGGTGGGGTCTCTGGAGGCAGAGAAATCTTACTTGGCTCTCAAGGTCAGAAGCCTGGGATTTCTAAAGACCATGTAGGCTACGCCACCCAGGATTTCATCTTGCCTCCAACAGGCCAAACAGTACCCACAAATACAAGTACTGAAGACAAATAGGGCCTCTCCCTTGATGAGCAACACCCCTAGTGATATATAAAGGGGGAGAGAACATTTGCACTAAGTACAAAGCGGGGCCGCATTCCTAAAGAGGCATACAATCCTCAAAAAGAAACAACTGAGAAGATAAAACAGGCCCCTTAAAGTAGAAGCTGGGAGCCTGCTTCTCCCTCTCACACGCCCCCTGCTTGTGGTTCCCTCTCTCGGGGTGTCTCTGTCAAATTAATAAATAAAATCTTTAAAAAAAAAAAGTAGACGCTGCAGGATGAATTTCAAAAGGAAATAAATCAAAACAAACTCAAGCACATCAAATCACATATTAAGTTTCATCAAAACGACTCACTTCATTTTCTAAAAAAATGACAAAAAACTTAGCACTGCCACTGAATCTATATAATAGCCAACGTATCCCTGTGGCTACTACCCTTCTCTTCCTCCTTTAAAAACTTACACCCCAAGAGCTCAAATTTTCTTTTGCACTTTCTTGTGGAAATTTAATTCCTGGCCACCTACAGAGCATGACTTAGACAAATCCTCCTATAAAAATGTCACAGTAAATGCCAAAAATCAGTAGACTGACTTAACAAATCAGCAAAGTTCAAATGGCAAGACGACACGAGCAAAATTTCAGCTTTCAGATATACCGAAAAGAGTTCATTCGTAAAGTTTTGTTACCTTTTATTAAGTGTCAATCTCTTGACAGGCATCTCCTACCAAATTAAAGAAGAAAATCCCATGAGAACTGAATTTTATTGCACGGAAAAACAGAAAAGCTAGGCCAGTTAAAAAGCGGACATAAAAATCTCTGGACGAATTCTTTAAACTAGTCTCATGTTTTGTATCGCGCTACGCTATAACACGTGTTATAGCATATGTTATAAGAGCCCTTTTTTGGGGTGCTCATCTTCATCAGTCTGGGGAATTCAAGAATAGGTATTGATCCAGCTGGCTAAAATAAGACAGAGGGGAATGACAAGCATTAGGGCGAGTCGAACTCACACAGAGCTGCGGGCACAGACATGAATACCACCGCTGGGGCGATCTCTGCCACAGCAGAACTGTGCACAGGCCGGCCGCCAGCTCTGCTCCCAGATGTGCATCCAACACAACTGTATACATCCATCCATCAGAACACGTGCGCAGACTGGTTCGGGCCAGCACTGTGCGTGCTGGTCCCAAATGGGAAACAACCCAAAGCAGGTCTCCAGGAGGAGGGGTCAACGGTGGTATAGTCACACCGTGGAACACAAGAAACCAATGAACAGAACTACCCGTAGCCACATAAAACAGCATGGGGCAATCTTCCGAATACAACACAGAGTGAAAAGAAGCCAGGCACAAAAGGGTACACACACTGCGATTCCATGTATTAAAGTTCAAACACTGACACAAGTGACCTCTGATATGAAGTGGATACCCCCAGGGGTGTGACACAAAGATGATCCGCTGGGGTCCGTGGCTCTGTGTGGGGGAAGGGAGATGAGCAAGTCTTTGGCAGAAAAGGGACTCACAGCATCACGTAAGAGGGGCAATCACTGCCCCTAAAAAGGGCTACTCTTTTTTAAAAAGGTTTACTTATTTATTTGAGGGGGGAAAGTGGCAGAGGGACAGGGAGAATCTCAAGCAGACTCCCCACTGAGGACCCGATCTCATGATCCTGAGATCAAGACCTGAGCCGAAATCAGGAGCTGGAGGCTTAACCGACGGAGCCACCCAGGTGCCCTTAAAAAGGGCTACTCTTAAGCAGTTACTTTTATAGGAAAGAGCAGTTCTGTTGAGAAAAAGGGGGGGGAGAGAAGGAAAGGGGAAAGGGGGTGAAGAGACAGAGAAGGAGAAAGAAAGAGAAAGAGGGAGGATGAATTCAGCTTGATTTCTACCTTTGCTCTATTTTTTTCATATTTTCCCCAAGGCCAACACGTGAACAAGTCAGAATTACCAACAGAAATCTGAATAAATTTAGCCAAAAATATAACGCAGATATCAACACATTCACATCCTTACCTCTAATCAAGCCAAAAATTATATAAAAAGGAGTTTTATCTGCAATACACAACAATGTAAACCAACAAGAATAGAGGTTCTTGTGTGCTTCTCAGGGGATAATTTAAAAAAAAAAAAAAGGATTAGTGTGTCTTCTGAGCCTTAAACTAAACCCCACTGCTCAATTCCATTAACTAATTAAAAAAAAAAAAAAAAAACCTTCCAACAGAGCTACAGGGTTCCTGACACTGTCTGAAATATATAACTGTTTCCAATTACCTGATTGCTTCTGTAATGAAAAAAGCATGAGGATGCTTAGTTCTGATAGGTTCTTCTGGTGTATGTATCCATACACAAATATACAACTCAACAGTGTATCTGTTTTAAGATTCATCAGTGAGAAAGCATTCGTACTTGAAACATAAAGCTCAAGGAAGAAAAAGGCAAACAGGTATCGGAGTTTAAATGCCAAAGAGAAAATAAAAACTGCTGGATTAGGTCACCTGCTGTGCGCATCAGGGGACAGGCTCACAAACAATTCACACATCTAGTGACTGGAGTGTTTTAATAAGAGCCTCTCTGTTAGGTCTCCTCCTAGACAGTTCTGTTCTTTTCCACTGCTCAAACACACACACACGCACTCAACAAATCTCATTTCTCCGTGGCCTTGTCAGATATGGAAGGCTTTATTTAAAATTATAAAGGTTACTGAAAAAAGAGAACTAAAAATAGCAAGAACAAGATAAAAATAATGGGATATCTAATCAAATTGGGGGGCAGAGGGGGAGAGGAAGAGAGGAGAGGCGGGGATAGTGTTAATTCCCTTTCTTCCTTAGCAGGGAACGAATGGATGCTGCAAAATTTGTTGAAATCAAGGGTACACTACGGCAGCTTAGGAAGAAGGCTGCAAATGTGCCGTCACTCTTCCCACTGAGTGGCAGGTCCACGTCCCCTCTCCTCGAATCTGAGCAGGCTTTGTGATGGACCCATTCAACAGAGTTTGGTGAAAGGAAAGTCATGTAACCTCCGAGGCTGGGTCATAAAAGGCCAGGAAGCTTCTAACTGGTTCTCTTGAGGCACTCTAGCAGTTAATTGTATTTGTCCATCTGGAGAGTATTTGGGGACGAGATTAACATTTTAATCAGTGAACTCTGGGTACAGCAGATTGTAGTCCATGATGTGGGTGGGCTTCGAGCAATCAGTTGACCGTCTGGATAGGACCAAAAGATCAGCTTCCCCACACAAGAGAGAATTCTCCAGCAGACTGCCTTTGGTCTTCATCTGCACCGCTGGCTCTCCTGCCCACACTGCCTTTGGTCTTCATCTGCACCACAGGCTCTGGCCCACACTGCAGATTTTGGACTCACCAGCCTCCATAAAATCATGTGAGCCAACTCCTTAAAATACATCTTTTTCTATAAAAATACATACATACTATTTGTTGTTTCTCTAGAGAACCCTGATTAATACATGAGGGAAGCTGGCGGCCATGTGAGTAGTCTGACTATCCGGGGCCACCATGCTGAAGTTGCCATGTGCAGCAGGTACTCTCGTCAGCAGTCAACACTGAGCCCAGCCCCCCAGTCATCCCTGTCAAGACATGGGGCATGAGAGCAAAGCCTTCTCGGACCATGCAGACCAGCCCGGTCACCAAGTGGGTGCTACACAGAGACCTCATCACCACAAGAAGCAGCCAAGTCCTGCCTGAATCCCTGACCCACAGAATCTATCATACCATGAAACAAGCGTTGAAGCCACTAAAGTTTGAGGTCATTTGCTCAATGACAACCACCAAAAGAACTGAAAATGGAAAGAGTTAACAGTAACATCCGATAAGAGACTGTAGCTGAGCAGGGATCCGAGGGGAGGAACGGGTTTTAGTTTTCATTTTAAATGCTCTTTTGTTGTTTGCATTATTCTATGGACAAATACTATTTCAGAAATTTAAACAATTAAAAATTAAAGAAAAACAGTGAACATGCTTAGCATTTAGAGTGTACCAGGTAGTCTTCTAAGTGCTCTCTATGGTTTTGGTTTTGGTTTTGAAAGCTTTATTTATTCGAAAGAGAGAGAGCGAGCCTGAACAGGGGGAGGGGCACAGGGAGGGGAGAATCCCAAGCAGACTCCACACTGAGCACGGAGCCTGATGCAGGCCTTGATCTCAGCACCCCGAGACCATCACCTCAGCCGAAATCAAGAGTTGAACACTCCGAAATCCAAAGTTGGAGCCACCCCAGTGCCCCTCTGATATCATTTTAACTCACTTAATCCTCAGGTAACTCCATGAGGGGAGGTGCTTTTGTTATCCCCTTTTTATAAATGGGAAACTGAATCACAGAGAGGTTCAGTAACCGTGCCAAAGGTCACACAAGCAAGCAGAACAACCTATATTCCAATCAGCCAGTCTGGGTCCAGAGCTACAACATTTTCGCAGAGATAACTAGGCTGGCTCGGCAGCTAGAAGCCACCGGACAGAGAGCATAATCTCACGCTGCCATTCACCTAAGTCTCCAAGTATGTGACTGACCAAACTACTACGTCGAGCCCTACCAGACTGCCTTGCTGCTTCAAAAGCCAGGCCCTAAAATGCAATGCCCTTTGCTATAATCCCCACCCGTATACATTCTCCAAGGCCCAGTCTCCCTAAATATCACACAAACCTCGCAGCATGAATTTCCCCACCCCTTCCATTTCCAGGATGAGCCACCCATAGCAGGTATTTCCATCCTTCTGCCTCCTACTACAGTTCTGTATCTTCCTATCTCCCCACCTGCTGTGAACTCTGTGAGGGTTTAAGTCTCTGAATTTCCCCACCAAGCCTTGCATAAAATAGAAATGTCATTATTATTTACTAAAGGTAAATTGATATTGGTTTATTCTACACGCAAGTTGATGGAACAGTCTTTACCTTAGAGAAATTTTTGCTGTGTCTTATTTGAGGGGAAAGAGTGAGTTTAGAGGCATAACTAGGCAAAGCAGCAGTCCACTGCACGGTAATCTTTGGCAAGTGTTCACAATCGAACCCCAGGATGCTGACTTGAAAGTAAAAAAGTGTTCATCCAAAAAGCTCTAATCATTTTTCTGCCTTTATATTAGTTCACCAATTTTCACTGTATGCCAGAGAAAGAATAAAAAGAAGACCAGCATCATTTCCACTGTCCAGGACAGCCTGTGCGCTGTTCATCTCTCTTCTGGAAATAACTCAATGGTATCTTCTTCAGCGAGATCTGCTTCCTCGCCAATTTCTAAGGATCCCTTAAAGCTCAGCTCAAGTCTTACTTTTCAAGGAAGCCGATCCTAACCATTCAGGCAAGAAAGACCTCTTTTGATTCAGAACCCACAGAAGTACTCAATATCTGGTAAACGAACGAAACACTTTGTCACATGTAAGGAATCTGCCTAGCTGGTATTCTTAATTTTTATACATAATTTCTGGACAACCAGCTACTTAATGGTAGGATTCCTCTTGTACTCCTTAAAACTCCTAACTTAGTACCTTGGCAAAAAGCAAAAGATAAAGAAAAATCATATGTGACTGGCAAGTGAAATTACAATAGTCCCATTTACACTATTTAAAAAGCAGGTATCAGGGTCAACTTCACCGTTTCTTTGAGAGTCAGATTTTAAACCCATTAGATGCCTTTTTGCAGGTAACATATTAGCAACTTCAAGGTTACTTTAATCAATTCTGTACTAGATTCAAGGACAGCTGGGTTCTGCAGGTGGTAGTTTAACAACATGGATCCAGAGCCATAAAAAAACAAAGACTCTAGTTTATGAAATGATCCCAAAAAAGGGGGGAAAATATATGCACAGAGATGGTTTCTTTGGCAATATATACACAACTCCAAAAAAATTAACACTCATTTCTAATACCGGGGGGGGGGGGGGGATTATTAAATGGAAGCCTGTCCATGGGATTGTGGATGTGTGCAGGAATTAGAAAGTCATGGAGATTAAAACAGTATTAAGACACACTGTGAAGACAAACAAAATACCAAATTGACTCTTATGACTTCATAAAAACAGGAGCAGACATGGAAAAGCACTAGTAGTGGACACAACTGAAATAATCCATCTGCTGGAATGGGGCAAATATGGGTCACCTTTTGTCCATTTGTGAAACTCCGTAGATTTACTGCTTTTACAGGTTAAAACAGAACTCTCACATGCTGCTAGTAGAAGTATTAACTAAACAACCACTTTGGAATCTGTTTGGCAGGATCTTCTAAACTGAACAGTCTAGGACTCTCAATTCTACTCCTAAGTATATAACCTAAACAAATGTGCACAGGTGTATCAAGACATGCGCTAAAATGTTCACAGCCACACTACTGGCCATGGACAAAATGTGGAAACCATTCAAACGCCCATCAACCCCAGAATGGATAAATAATATGGGGCACAGTCACACAAATGGAATATTGGACAGCAAAGATAATGACTGAATTAGAGCCACATGCAACATGGCTAAATCTCATCAGTGTGATTTTGGGAGAAAGGAGCCAGATTGAAAGACAAACAAACAAAAAACATGTACTAGAGGATACCATACCCATAGAGCATGAAAACAGGCAAAACTGATCTATGGGTTGGGACAGTGGTTACCCTGGGAAGAAAAAGTAATGGGGAAAGAGCAGAAGGGGTGTTCAGCAGTCTGGCAACATTCTGTGTCTTGATCTCAGGGCAAGTTACAAGTTCACATTCACTGTGAAAATTCATCATACTGTACACTTACGATTGGTATGTGTATTATATAGTTTAACAATTACCTAAAAACAAAACAACACAAAAAACAGATGGCATAAGCCAAGCTAACCATGCAACAGAGACATAAAATGTCCCATTACATTCGAAACCAACTTGGCTTCTTTGAATGCAGGACAGAAGAGATGTGTGGAGAGTGCTGTGTCATTTGGGCTGTTTCAACTCTGCTAAAATGAGATTTTTAAAACATGCACAAATAATCCAGCAAATGCCTGAGTGATGTGTCTGTAATTTTCCCTGAGATCCCCCTTGCTGCTTCTGAACCTGCGTACCCTACAGGCCTCCGCTCCCATAAGCACGGCCCCTGTCAGCCCTTCGCCTACCTCCTCCCCAATTCCTTGAATTTCCTCCAGTTACACCCCCGGCCACCCTCCTCCTCCTCCCTGGACTAGGGAGTTGATGCGGGAGCACGTCAGCTCACGGCACTATTTGTGAGCAAATGCTGACACTCAGAAAATGAATCTAGGTCTTGACTGTATCGATTCTCACAGCCATTTGCCTGTGGTTTCTTTCTTTGGGACCAGTTTGGATGATTTAAAACAAAACTATTTTTAAAACATTGCTCTTTTTCTGCTCTATCATCCTTCCCCCCTGAAACACACACAAAACAGAGTTCACCTTTGCTGAGGTGGAACCTCAGCTAGAAAAGTTTGTGAACTTGACAAAGTACCCCAAATCACCCCTGTGCCCCTCAGGGGATAAAATGCATCCCTCCTGTGAGTGTCTTTGAAGGAGGCCATCATTCCACCGCTAACCAATTCTCCTGCATCCTTAGACACTAAATCTGACCACGGGACAGCCCCTAGTAAAATTTTCTTCCACTGCCTCATCCGCAGCACCTTCCCCCAAACCCATTAACTGAAAAAGGTCCGAAGTTAATAATCTCTCAGTTTCTAATTCAATCTCTACCTTGGGAAAACCTCACCTTAAAATGAAGAAGAGAGGCTGGGGAAGGGTGAAATGAAGAATGACTGCTAATTCGGATGGGGCTTCTCTTGGGGGTGATGAAAATGTTCTGGAATTCGTAGTGATAACGGTATAACTTTGTGAATATACTACAAACCATGGAACTGAACAGTTTAAAAGGGTAAATTTGTAGCATGTTTATGGTATCTCAATTTTTAAAATAAATACAACGTGGGAGTGCCCCCACTTTTTAGTAGAGAAAGTTGGACAAAAGAACAATTAGCAGATGGACAGCTAAGCACCACCTAAGATTCAAGGTGACTAAACCCACGAATTAAAAAAGAGGAAGCAGGTTCCGATTTCCATCCAACTCAGAGATGCAGGGAATAGAGGTGGGAAAAGAAACTGCACAGTTACACATGTGGATGATTACCCCTCCTTGCTAGTCTTAGGGCTGTCTTGCTGATGTATTTCGTTAATTAATACGACGAGACGAACCTCGCAGAGATGAGGTGCAGACAGCGAGCACTGGGGGACGCCACAGATTGTGTTTAACGCTAACTCGGCCAAAGCCCTCACCCATCACCCCGGTGCGGAGCCGCTCCCGCCGACTCGCAGGACCCACCTCGAGAAGCTGCCTCCGAAAAGTTCCCCGGGGACCCAGGTGCAGGGGGGAGAGTGAGCAAGGGGCGGTGGCTGCCTTGAGCGCAGGAGTGCGTGGGTTTCTGCCGAAGTGGCACGGCAGAGGGGACGTCGGGGACCAAGCCCGCTCAAGGGCGCTGGCACCCTCCAACGACCTGACGCCGCGGGCCGCCCAGAAGCCCACGCCGCGCTGGTCAGGGTCGCGTCCCGGAGGCCCCTGCTCCCCCGCCCTCCCCCCACCTCTCGACCCCTCCGACCCTGGCCGGAGCCATCTCGGAGTCGGCGGAGGGCGACCGAGGCCACCTGCCGCTCTGGGGCACAGAGATAAAAAGGTCGACCGCCACTCCCCCCGCCGAGCGGAGCCGAGAACTTCACCCGTCGACGCCTCGGGGAGGGTCCGGCACCCCGTCCCGGGCTAGTACAGGGCTCGAGCGTACCCCAGCGCGGCGTGCCCGCACCCTCCCGGCCCCGGCCCGGACTCTGCCGCTGCCGCGACCGGCCGAGCCGCGCGGCCGCAGTGCGCGCCAAAGCCGGGCGGCCGCGGGGCCCGAGCAAAGGTCTCTCGGACCCCGTCCCTAGGCCCGCCCGGAGGCCGCCGGGGGAGGCAGGGCGAGCGCGAGCCCGCGGGGCTGCCCTCCGCCACCGCCACGGCCGCCGTGCGGCCCCCGGGCGCGCGCCAAGTTGGCCGGCCCGCGCCAGGGGTCGGGGTCCGAACGCCCCGCGCCGACCCCGCCGGATACAGGGCGCGGCGCAGTCCCCGGGCTCACTCACCTCCAGGCGCGCTCCCCAACCTGCGGCGCCCGGCGGGCCGCGGCTCCCGGACCTCGGGGGAGGGGGCGGAGCGGAGAGGGCGGAGCCGGCCCCCGCGTGCAAGCGCCAGAATTAAACCCCGAAACGGACTGCCGCTCTCCGGGGCCTGCAGCCACTGCAGGGGCGAACGGGTCGGGGGAGGCTGGCAAGCCTCAGTCACCGCGCGGGAAACGACCGTGGCGGCGTCCCGAAGCGGGGCGGGAGGGATTCCCCAGGAGGCTCCGGAGACCTCCAGGAACCCCTGCTCTGCGCGGCGCTTCTTTGTACCCCGGGACCCGGCCGGCGGGCTGGCCTCAGTGCGCCTGCGCGCCGCTCCAACTCCACCAGGCCCATGAGGCACCTTCGCGCACCTCCGCCTCACCCCTGCCCGGCGAGCCGCCAAGCCGAGCAGCGCCCTCCGCCCGACGCGCTCCTGCCGCCCACGTGTGCCTGCTTCTCTACCCCAGGGAGCGAAAAATTCCACCCCCCGGGGAAACTTGAGTCAGTTCCCTCCTCTCCTCCCTGGCCGGGAGGGATCACGGTTAATACCCACCCCCAGCGCCTTTTTACTGCCCCCTCCCACCACTCCGCTGACAAATTGCGGCTGTGGCTTGGTTTTCTGGCCCCAGGTGAGCGCGCAGGGCTCTCGTTTCCTGCAGGTGCCTGAGCGGGACCCGCACAGGGGCGACCAGGGACCGGCTCGGCGGCAGGACAGAGTCCTGGGTGGAAAGGGGAGTGCAGAAGCGTGTGCAGAGGCGTGCAGGTGCTCCGCGCGGGGGGACTCCAGAGAAGCCGCAGTGCCCCCCGCGGGAGCTGAGAGCCAACTAGGAAGTCAGACACTCGATTCAGAGCAGTCGCAGTTGGGTGCGAGTAGATCCGTGGAGACTTGAGAGACTGTGGCTTGAGTCTTCTTTCCAATGAAAATGGTTTGAATAAACCGGACAGGAAGGCCAACTTTGTAAAACCAAGTATTACCAAGACAAAACAAAAACCCATTAATGCCCGCTCTTCAGTCACTGCTTTTCTTTGGGGGTCTGGGGCCCTCCCCCCCCCCCCCGCCCACCCGCCCGCCCGTCCCGAGCTCTCCAGCAGAGCACGCACCCAGCGGCGCCATACACTTGTCACGGTATTTTTGCAAGTAGATTACAGTGGAGAGTCGTCGAACCTCAAAAAGCGAAATGCTGGCCTTTGGGTCGAAGAGGCTGTGCAATCAGCGCTTCTCTATGCGTACAGGCAAAGCACACCTGCTAATTCCTGAAATGGATGGCCCTGCCGGTGAAAAGGACAGGCAGGCGGCAGCTCAAAGATAACGTGGGGAAAGGAAAGCTCATCAGCCCCTTTGCAGCTCATGACGGGGGTGGGGGGCAGTGAGCAAACTCTTTCCTCCTTCTGGGCCTCAGTTTCTTCATAGGTAGAATAAGGGTGTATGGGTTCAGTAGATTTCTACCCTCTCTCTGCCTAATGTCCGCAATTCTATGAAAAGCATCTTTATCCCCCCCACCCCGGGGGGTTAAGGAGTAAGAGGGAGAATCAGGCAGGGGGCTCCTGCATGCACACAGTACTCTCCGTCCGTCGTTTTTCCTTCATTACATTTAGTCAGTGAACATTTATTCCCCAGGCCCTCAAACGTAGTCATACCTAGTCAGTCAAAAGTAAGGCAGATTCTGAATTTTTTTGGTGGATTTCTATTTGAAATTTTACTTCATTTTTAGTCATTTCTCTGTTGAGATACAATTCGCATACCATAAAGTTTACTCTTAAAGTTTACCATTTGGTGATTTTTGAATATATTCACAGTTCTGCAACCACGGCCACTATCTAATTCCAGAACACTTCGATTATTCCGGAAACCCCACACCAATCAGAAGTCGCTCCTCAGTCCCCCCCCCCCCCCATTGAGCCCTGGGCAAACACTAATCTGCCTTCTGTCTCTGAATTTGCCTATACTGAACACTTCACATAAGTAGAAACATACAATATAAAGCCTTGGTGTCTGGCTTCTTAATATTGGCAGAGTGCATCCATGCTGAAGCCTGTATCAGTACTCCTTTTTATAGCTGAATAATATTTTCTTGTATGGATAAAACCACATCTTGTCTAACCATTCATCTTCTGATGGGCATTTTGGATTGTTTCTACTTTTTTGCTCTAAGCCGCCCTATGCTGCTATGAATGATCGTGTACCCGTTTCTATGTAAACATGTTTTCCTTTCTCTTGGGTATATATCTAGGACTGGAATTTCTTGGCTATATGGTAACTCTGTGATTAACTTTTCAAGGAACTGACACACTTTTCCAAAGTGGCCGTACTATTTTACCTTCCCATTATGAGGGTTCTAATTTCTCCAAACCCTCGTCCACAGTCATCGTCATCTTTTTCATTATATATATTCTATATATATAATAGGGGGTGTGAATTGGCGCCTTGTGGTTTTAATTCACATTTCCCTAATGAGTAATGATGTTGAGCATCTTTTCATATCCTTGTTGGCTATCCGTATATCTGCTGTGGAGAAATGTCAGTTCAAATCTTTTGCCCATTTTTACATTGGGTTATGTGTCTTTCTATTGTTGAGTTGTAGGCGGTCTTTATCTGGTAAGTAATACTAGTCCTTTATCTGGTATATGATTGGTAAATATTTTCTCCCATTTTGTGGGTTGTCTTTTCACTTGATAGTGTCCTTTGAAGCACATACATTTTTAATTTGATAGCCATATGTTTTACAATATAACATACAGCTAACACGTTATAAGCTAATACTTAAGTTTTTCAGACAATAAAAGTAATGCATGCCCATTATTGGGGAAAAAAACTTTGGGAAAATACGAAAAGGATAAATTAGAAATAATAATCATTTATGGCTCCACCACCTAGTCACTATTCAGATTTTGACATATTTCCATCAGGCCCTTTTAAAACACACATTTATTTGCTATCACTCCATTGACATCATGTGGCTCTGCACTTTACACATGGGGTCATAATGAGGACTGTCTTACTGGCAGCAACTCCAGATTTAGAACCTTCTCCTTACTCTCCTTTCCCATCAAAACCAATGTCTCCTGTGCCCATTCCCTCAGGATTCAGTTAAGCTATCCAGTAAATTAGTAACAAACACAACCATATGTTATACGGGCTTTGCAGCTAAAGGGCGTCTGCCCTGGTTGTGGGGTATACCATTTGCATAGTGGACCTTCGTGTCACGCACTTAGTCCTCTGCCATATACTAGGAAGTGTGTACAGGTAAGAGCAGTCAACTCTTTTACCTCCCTGAGCCTCAAGCTTCTCGTCTGTAAAATGGAAATATCAACCTCACGTTGGGTTGAGCAGTAAGGATCAAACCTCACAGAATGAGTTGCCCCAGAGCAGGCCTTGGGTAAGCTGCAGGAAGGAATATGGTGCCCTGAATGTCTTGTGCACTGAAACCCAGTAAGGTACATGGCAGCAAGGAGATAAATCAGGACAGAGCAAGAAAGACCCCCAGGTGAGAGGTCACCAAAGTCACACTAGTCCTTTGGGACAGAAGAATTGGGGCAGGCCCTGGAAGTCATTTCCTTTCTCATACTCTTCATTTCATTTTTTTTTTACAACAGATATATACCACAGTTATTGTTGAGATTTTTTTTAAAGATTTTATTTATTTATTTATTTATTTATTTATTTATTTATTTGAGAGAGAGAGAGAGAGAGAGAGAGAAACAGCACGAGAGGGGAGAGGGTCAGAGGGAGAAGCAGCCTTCCTGCTAAGCTGGGAGCCCGATGTGGGACTCGATCCCAGGACTCCAGGACCATGACCCGAGCTGAAGGCAGTCACTTAACCAACTGAGCCACCCAGGTGCCCGATATGTTTTTTTTTAAGTTTTTGTCATTCTCAAATATTTTAGAGATGTGAGGGAAAGTGTTTTGTCTGTTTTCATGTCAGAGTATTAAAGAGAAGTCATGGTGGCAAGAACATTGTGTGTGTGTGTGTGTGTGTGTGTGTGACAGTGTGTGGTGTGTGTGCAAACCTGAGCACAAGTGAGTCTCCCTGAAAGAAAAAGAAAAGGCAAACTGGGGGGTGGGATGGGGGGCTTCCAATTGTGCAGTGGAGACAGCTGGATTCACCACTACAGATCCTTTTCCAAGGCCAACCTTGGAGGTTCTTGATTTTATTAAGGGAAGGTATGTGTTCCTCAGCCTGGCTCAGTTCTTACTGCCACTAAGGAGTCTTCTTGCTGAAGAACATCTATTAATATTACAGAACCCTAGTTCATGACTCAGTCTGGATCACTTACCTACTGCCAATGGCTTTATGGTTCCCTCTTCCAAAACAGCGCTTCGACCTCCCTTGTTGGAGAAAGCTAAAAGAGAGAAGCAGAAGGGAATGGCCCATAGAGCCAGCTCTGCTTTTTTCTGTGTCCCAAACCTCATAACTCAGATTTCACTAGTTAGTTTGCCACTGAGTTATAAGCATTACGAAGCTTAGGAAATGAATGTAAAATAATCTAGCTGCCGTCTGTGTCAGAAAACATATAATTATTATCTAAAGCTAGAAAGAAAGGAAGTTATTTCAACCTATAACATGATAGCCCCACACTCCTGGTTCCTGGAAACACCCGTCTGAAAGGTAAAGAACACATTGATTCATTTGCTTTATTTTGCAAAGTAAGTTAGGGTTTAGTCTGCAGGAAGCTGAAACCCCGTATGAATACGTTTTATATTTATAGAGTATTCAAAAGGTGTGTGACATTCTCATAGGTTCCTAACTAGAGGGACTATGTGTACAAGCCTGTCCCTGCAGACTCACTATATTTAGGACATTTACTTATTTGACAAATATTTATTGGGGGCCTACTTGCCCAAAGCACTGGGTTAAGCTTTATAAAGGGTACAAAGATGAAGAATCCAAACAAACCACCTGTCATTTAGAGGAGCTAATACATGTACAAACTTCACCATAATATAAAAGGCTCTGGCTTAGGAGCGCCTGGGTGGCTCAGTCATTGGGCGTCTGCCTTCGGCTCAGGTCGTGGTCCCGGGGTCCTGGGATCGAGCCCCGCGTCGGGCTCCCTGCTCAGTGGGGAGTCTGCTTCTCCCTCTCCCACTCCCCCTGTTGTGTTCCCTCTCTCGCTGTGTCTCTCTGTCAAATAAATAAATAAAATTTATTTTAAAAAAAAGGCTTTGGCTTGAAAGAGGTATAAAGTATTATCATAATTAAAACGGTATAATTTTAATAACTGATAACACTTACTGAGAACCTCATTGTCCTGCGAGGTAGGCGTGATGATTATCCACATTGCAGAAATGAAGGCAGAGGTTCAGGGAGGCTCAAGCATCCACAGGAAGCCACAGTGCTAAGTGGTGGAGGCAGGATTCGAACCTGGGCTGCGAAGGTCTGAATTCACCACCCCACCCCCGGTCACTTTCAACTGGCACACCATGTGCCTTGTGTTGGAGGTATTTTGTTTTGCTTGCTTGTTTTTGTTTTAATCATATTAGTCATAACTTTGCACTGAGTCATTGTTGCTGAGGCATTTTCTCCTTTGGCAAGAAAATCCTGACCTGGTAACCTTTTGACCTTGACCTCACTGCCCCATTCTCTAACCCGGGAGTTTTCAAACAACTGGAGTGGTCTTTTGAGCCCGGGTGCTTTTTCATCAGACAGACTTCTAATTAAAATGAAAGTTCTCTGAGTGCCGCTGAACAGGGAGGGGTGTCTTCTGTGGGCGCAAGGGGCACTGAGGGGAGGGAAGGAGGCTGCGCTACATTCATCTGAGGATTAGCACAGCTGAAACCTAATAAGGAACCCTGATGTCAATACAACCTCAGTCTTGTCACTCATGGAGGGTTGACTTTGCCCCAGCTGGCAGGGCTGCATCTGGTTCAATAGACTGATGAGCATGAACCTGATAAGGTTCTAGAGTTGGTTGTGTTTCGTGTTCCTTGATACACTAGGTGAAGCTCCCTTTATCGCATGTTATGTTTTTACAGGTGAAAACGGCTTGCTGACCCCGTGGTCCCCCTGAATCTTGTTAGCAAGGTTGGGAAAGTCAAACGGTCAGCACCAGAACGGACCCAACTGGAGAAACGGTGCTCCCTGCTTGTAGGATCTGGTTACGTAAGAGCCTTCTGATGAATGCTGTATTCAGAAGAGACCCGGTATGTGTAACATGGTGCTGCATTTCAACAAAGAAGGGCTTAGTCAACTTTTTTTCTTCCAGCCACAATGGCAGCGTCTGACAAAGCACAGCCAAAGGAGGGGAGGAGAATGCTGAGGGGGGAGGCAGACACACAGAGTTGGGGGACAATGGCTTTAGTTCAGGGATACCCTCCCTGAAATCCTGCTTTGAGACGTGGAGCCAAGGCAAGGATTTTTTTTCCCCCAAGGTTTTATTGTCTACTGTCTATTCTGTATTTCTCCAGGAAGCACACAGAATTCTAGAAAGCTATGATTGTTATCTTAACAATGACGTTCACACAGCTCCTTCGCTGTCTTGGGTCAGCCTCAAGGGCGGTGCACTCACCTACCCAACACCAGTGTTCGTGTTCGATCCCTGTGGTAGTCTGTGAGCCTCAGGAGGATTCGCCCCTCTGTGCTGCCTGTCTTTCTTGTATCTGAGAGCAGGGACCTAGTCTATGGAACTCTCAGGACATTGCCCGGCTCATGGGCACTATTTTTACTGTAACTCAGTATGTCTTATAATAGGGAATGTTTGAGCTAAGGTGACATAGCAATAGCAAAGAATGCCATAGAGCCAGTAAAAATGCTAAGAATGCGGCAATCTGTTGGTGCATATGACATGACTCTGAGGGGGAAAATCAAAATACCCAGTAGTGTATATACACTGATTTACACTGATAACAACTATGTAAAAAAATAAATGCTTGTAGACCTACCGAGGACCAGGGGTGATGTTTAAAGATCAAACATGAGAGAAATAGGTTTAGGCCTAGTAAATCCTTTATAATCAAAAGTTAATTAGAAAAAATATATATGAGTTATTGTTATTAATTATGTATCACTGCATAAACAAATTATTGTAAAACTTAGAAGCTTAAGACAACAAATATTTATCATCTCACCCAGTTTCTGTGGTTTGGGAATCTGGGAGCTGCTTAGCTGGATGGTTCTGGCTCGGGGGCTCTCATGAAGTTACAGTCAAAATGTCAGTGAAGGCTGCTATCATCTAAAGGCTTGACCACACCTGGTGGGTCCACTTCCAAAAAGGCTCAGACTCACATGGTTGTTGGCACAAGGACTCAGTACCTTGTCATGTAGACCCCTCCACAGGGGGCGCCTCTCCATGGGGCTGCTCAGGACATAACAGTTGCCTTCCCCAGAGCTAAGTGATGATTGAGAAAGAGAGAAAGAGCAAGATCATAGTTGCAATGCTTTTATAATCTAATCTTCAAAGTGACATATCATTAGACAAAAAAATTTTTTAATTAAATTTTTTTTCTAAAAAAGTGACATATTGTCACTTCTGCCATAATTTATGGTCACATAGACCAACCCTGGTACAAGGTGGGAGGGGACCATACATGGGTCTGAATCCTCAGACACAGGATCATGAGGGATCATCCCAGAGGTTGGCTTAAAGGCCATTTTTGCTCAAAAACATGTTTCGGTTATTAATATACATTCCAAATATACATTGAAATAGATATTTCAAAATACCCAATCTTCCTGATTATACTTTTCAAGAAATAATAATGGTATTTTTTTAGTACTTCCTATGTGCCAAGCACTGTATTAAGATTGTCCATGGACCTTCCCTACAGTCTTCACAACTTCAACGGAGGCACTTTTAGGTGCCTCATTTCACCCATTTCAGAGATGGAACTTGAAGCAGAGAGAGGTTAAGTAACTTGCCCAAGGGCACACATCTAGCAATAGGAACATCAGAATAGGAACTCAGATCTATTGATGAAGGCCCATGTATCTTTGCTAAGCTGTGTTATTTCCTGCAGTCATAGATTTGTGGGGGTAAATCTCTAATCTAACGGTGCTTTACAAATTAAGAGCCATCATTGCAAGTGGGCAGTTGAAGACGACCCTACAAGAACAGAGTAAAGAAACTAAGATTCACATTTGCAGTGAGGTTCATGGGATCTCTCATCACGATTAAGACCATAACAGTGACTTGGGTCTTCTCTCTTCCTACTGTCTTCCCTCTCTCTGCTCTGGCGACACTGGCCTCCCCACTGTTCCTGAAACACTCCTGGCATGCACCTGCCTTCGGGCTTTTGTGCTTAATATTCTTCTTCTCATCCCCCCAGATCAGCATGGCTCCTTCCATCACCTTCGTTTCCCAAACGCCACCTTGCCAATGAGGCCCACTGTTACCATGCTAACTAAAATGACCACCCTACCATCCTCGGTCCCAACTTCCTTCCCCTCTGGGCCTTTTCCATAGAAACCATCACCGTCCACATCCTACAGAACTCATTTATTTAGGATGCTTATACTTTTCTCCCTATCCCAGGATGCCATTTCCACAAAGGCAAGGATTTGGGTCTGTTTTGTTCACTGACCCCTATTTTGTTCACGGAGGAGCCCCAGCACCCAGGATAGTCTTTGGTACATAATATACACTCAGCATTAAATATGTGTTTCTAGCGAGTTGTTTCCTTCTAATGAACATTTTACACGTGTCGCCACATGTGCTCGTTTTTCAACCAGAGGAGATGTATCAGACATTTCTAGAAACATCAAATGCTCCGGACACAGAAGATGCTTTTAACTTAGAAGAGAGAGAAACCAGGTCAGGATTGAAGTATTTTCACTACCCAGCTAGGGGCCCATCCTTCTGTCAAGTGACCCTAGGAAACCTGAATATTTACTTTTGACATTAGAAAAAGTCAGTTAAGCAAATGACATTCCATAACAAATGAAAGGAAAGAATTTCCTTCCTCTATTTATTCTGGGTAAGCTATTAATTTTGAGTATGTTTTGTTCCCCCCAGACACAGAGGTATTGTTTGACAGAAGGTCAGCATTCAGTCTAACTTTGCTCAGGTCCACCTAGAACTATTCTTTCTACTCCTGGTCACTTCAGAATGCCAATTTACTAGTTGACAATGCATTCGGTGAAGGTCTTGGTGATGCTGAGTTTTTTCCTTCAAACCAACTGCCCATATCGGCTATAGAAGTAGAGACACCTGCTAAGTGCTGGCCATCATACTTACATTATCTCGAATATCTTCAGCAACCCTGTGGGATAAACACTGTGGTTACAAAGCCCGGTAAAGTTAGCAATCAGTTAAAATTACACAGTCAAGGCAGAGACTCACACCAAGATTATCTGTCTGATTCTGAAACCTTGGCCAGTTTGAAGGTGCCCAAAGCTCTAACCTTACCTGGTTATCTTTACATGAGATGCAATAGCCTGATACTGCATACCACATATGCACGCTCCAAAAATGTCATTGTTTATCTGAAATTCAGACTTCACTGGATGTCTTGTGTTTTTATTCGCTGAACCTGGCCAATAAAAACACATACTCTATGAGGATTCTGGAGTGTACCCAGGCCTGTTAATTTTCATAAAGTTTTATTTGTTCATTAAAAAAATACTGAGTACCTACCTTGTGCCAAGGACTTCTCTAGGCTTTGGAAACGCAGCAGGAAACAAAACAAATGTTCTACGTTTGTGGATCTTCCCGGGTAACTCCAAAAACTCATCCCAGTGGGGCACCCAGGTGACTCAGTCAGTTAAGCATCTGACTCTTGATTTCTACTCAGGTCATGATCTCAGGATTGAGCCCCGATCTTGACTCCATGCTCAGCGGGAAGTCTGCTTGGGTTCTCTCTCTGTGCACGTGCAAGCTCTCTCAAGCTTCTTCTATAAAATAAATAAATGAACCTTTTTTTTTAACCTCATCCCAGTTATGAAACAATGAGGTCAAGCACCCTAGTTTTACAGATCGGGGGAACAGAAGCCCGCAAGGGTGCCACCATGGCTCAAGATCACAGACAGAGGAAGGACTAGGGATCAAGTCTCTTAACTCCCAGCTCAGTATTTTTTTTTTTTAATGTCTCTCTGCTGACCCTATGTCCTCAATTTCCCAGAACACTCCCTTTTTATTATTCTATTGTTCCTTAAATTACAAGCTTTGATTTGCAAAATATAGTCCCAGATGCTCTGTCATTCTTAAAATCATACACTTAATATGACTGGGGGCTCTCCCTATAACCATAACACCATGATTTTAGCTGTCAACATGCACACACAGTAACAGAGAATTCTGACCCCGGATAAAAGGGGCAGTCATTCCTGGCACCTGACTCTTTGCAGAGTATGTGTGTGCAGCACTTATCATGTACATCGACCCACGATTCTCCCAACAATCCTGTGAACGGAGCAGGTCTTTACAGTTGAGGTAGTGGAGATCAGCGCACATATCCAAGTTCAAACAACTTCTAAGTGGCAGAAATGGGGCTCAAGTCCATGTTTTGTCTGTCTGAATGAATAAAATAATCGGAGGGTGAATGAAGATTTCAGCCGGCTTCTTTTCTTCCTCCTTCAGCAGGATTGGCCAGCCAAGGTGCAGGAATCCAGTGGTTAGCCGTGAGGCACTAGCCTGCCCGCTTGCACCAAAGCTGCCCCCTCCCCAGCCGCTGTGTGCTCCCCTTCTCTCAGGCTCCACATTCCCACACACCGGATGCTGTGGGGACAGATTGATCGCAGAAAAGACTCAACCCCCCTACACGCGCATAAGCCAGGCACCATGCCCCGGTGTGCCCCCATACTTATAGAGATTCACGGAGCAGATGAACTAGTCAGTACTGTTAACAAAAAAACGACAGTCCCTCACTTATGTTAAGGGCCCACGTAAGCAAAACAAGATTTGATATTTAACCTAACTGCAGTTTCAAACTCTCCAGGGTGGTAACCTTTAACCAGTTCAACATGGCATTTTTTGGTCAGCACTAGAAATTTACTGATAGACCCTTTCCGTTCCCCTTAGGAGGGTGACCTTGCCTAAAACAATGCATTCTTCACCAAAAATTTCCTTCCCCCCCGCCACTCCCTCTCTGCTTTTAAAAACTTTTCCTTGTCTACAGCTCCAGGGAGCTCCTTTCTGTTTGCTAGTTGGGATATTGCCCGACTCATGGAAAGTTCAATAAAGCCAGTGAGATCCTCAAATGTACCCAGCTGACTTTTTGTTATTTAACACAACCAGGTTCCTAGGGAATTGGTGGCCACACTGATCAGTTTCCTTTCAAGAAGAATAAGAGATCAGGCTGGGCCACAGAAGAAGAAACCCAAAGAAGAGGACCTGGGGAAGTGAGGCCTGGGTTTGATGATAATCATGATGATTAACCGAGGAGCAAATGCAGGATTGACTTCAGGGTTACACAGAGCCCAGGACTTGTTCAGATTCTGCTATGCATCCTCATTGGTAAAATGGCAGCTCTATGGTCATGTGTAAAATAATTCTATGATTACAACAGATCTGAAGAAGGGCCTTCCTATCTTAATATATCCAATTAATGTCCAATTAATAAATAAATCCAATATCCAACAAGTAAAGATTTCAACTTCAGTCATTGGAGTCTGGCCAATAATTTTTGGAGTCAGTTGAGAATCTTTCATTGCAAGACATGGAAAACCCCATGCCAAACTGGCTTAAGACAAAAGGGAGCTTCTTGGTTCATGTAACTAAAAAGTCCAGCAGAAGCACTGGCTTCAGGTTCGGCTTGATCAGAGTCTGAACCACTGCCCTCAGGACGCAGTATCTCTCCATCTCTTGGTTCTCCCTTTGGCAAGTTCCTGCTTCCTTCTCAGGTTCTGTGTGATGGCACTTGTTATCGCGACCACACAGGCCCAGCCAGAGGGAATGTGGGAATCTTCCCCAGCTCCTCAGCTGAAGTCCTCTTATGACTACAAACGAGCACGAGAGATTGTTTTGAGATTAGGGGAACCCTATTGCTTGGTCAGAGGAATATGATGCTCTGATTGGCCAGGCCTGAATACCACACCTCCTCCCTGGGGACAGGGATATAGTCACTTTCATCCAAAGCACAGGGACTAAGAGTAGGGAAGGGGCAATCTGTCTGCCAGTTGAAAACTGAGTTAATGGATTGCTTCCTAAGGCCCAACGACCAAAGCTGACCTGGGACCGTGCCGGCTTCCAGGGCCTCTCTAAAGTCAAACTTGGGTCCCTCGTGGGCCAAACCACTGTCACATGCATGCCTTGTGGGGCCTAACCTTTGTTTTCTTGACTCCTCCTCCATGGCAAACACCAAGGTGGGATCAACCTCGTGCTGGATTCTTATTCTGAGAGACGTTGACAATAGCCATCCCCAGAAAAATCCAGAAGGTCCTTCTCTCCAGGCTCAAGCACATCATTTTTTCTGCTGTATTGTCTGAGCTTGGGCGCTACATAGCGCTCCCTGGGGCTTGTTGCAGGCCAGAGATATGGGAGGAGTCCTTTGTCACCTGTCTGTGCCCCACTCTGCAAGCCATCAACCCCTGCTCCCTGAGAAGGGACCAGAAATAGATCCACTGCCTTTATTTTGGGTCACTCATACCCTTTATCTCACCTCTCACTATCTCTTTCAAACTTGATTCTCAGTGCTTGTGACTGTGGGTCCGAGGGGGGTGGGGTAATGGATTGGAACGAACTGTGGAGCCGAAGTTTACCTGATTTTCCAGGGCATGGGGCGCTGGAGGCTCTTCTTACTTTGGGGCAGATTGGCGAAGTGGGCAACAGTGGCCAGATCTGGAGTGCCGAGCGCTCTACATCCTCAGAGGGTGGATAACCTCATCCACAGTTTAGACACGAGGGAAAACAACGACCCAGAGAAGTGAGTTAGCGGAGCGCAGCGAGGCTGAGGCAGAGCTGGGCTTGGAGCTGACGCTGTCTGTCTGCGGGGCGAGGACGTTGAACCCCGAGCTGCCCGCTCGCTTCCAAGCAGTCTAGCTGTGGTCTGCAGGCCCCCTTCACTGTCTCGGCCCTTCCCAGGGCATCTTCTTTCCGCATCAGCCCTGATTTCGGCACCCCCGAGAGCAGGCCCCCAGTGACGGCGCACCCCCGCCGTCTGACTCCAGAAGGCCCGTGCCTCTACATCGCCCACAAACGTGGCAAGTTGCCAGGAGTGCCCGCCCCTCCCCCTCTTCCCCGTGGTGTCAGGTGGGCCGAGTGAAAAGCAGGAAGAACACATCGTTTTTTGCAACCGACGGTGTGTGTGCACAAGCAACTACAAACGTCAGTGTCATTACGGATCGGTGAGGCTTTCCGCGTGGGACCGGGGACCTCGCCATCACTGCACACCACTTTTCCCATGTAGCCTAACCCTCCCTTCGGCCCCACAAACTACACACCTCTGAACTCCCATTTTACCGACCAGAACACTGAGGCCCACACAGAGGCCGTAACTGGCCCTCGGTTCCAGAAAACAGCCCACAGCCACTGTTCACCGCCTGTGTTCTCAAGCTTTCCTGCATATCCGGGTCCTCTGGGGAGATCTTATAGGACACCAATGTCTGGCTCAAACCCAAACCCATTAAACCTGAATCTCTGGGGGCTGGGGGCTGGGGTTGGGGCGTCAGTGCTGGCTGTTTTTGAAATGCCCCAGGTGATCTAACGTGAGAGTCTCACACTGTTAGAAAAGCCGGTGACAGAAATTCCCACAGTGCATGGGGGCAGCGAGGGAGGCTCACCTCAACTGCTGGGCCAGCAGAGGCCCCCGGGCAGTGGAGTGTATGCTCACACCCGCCCCAGGAGCGGCACGCTGGCATGAGGTTGTGTCGTGTTATGGTTCGTGGTTGCAGACCATGGTTCTGGAGACAGAAGCCTTGAATTTGAATCTGTGCTCTCGCTGATGGCGGGACTTTGGGCCTAGTTTACTCATCAGTACAGGGGGGATAAGGATGGACCCCATCTTAGGGGTTTAGGGAGGAGGCAAGGGAGGGATGCATGTACTGAGCCCAGCACAGATCTTGACGCCTTGTGAGCCATGAGTCACCGTGAGCGACTGACGGCAACTAACATACCACCAAGCGCACGCTGCAAATACCAAGGAGTTCCCAAGCCAAATTCAAATTCGGAAGAGGGGTTCTGCCTTCTCACATCTGGTCATCAAGTTTTTAGAAGTACTGTCAACTTGCAAATTGAATTCACTTGCCTTGGTGGGTTAGCATCACCAGGTGTAATTGTCCCTCGGAGTGGCGGATCAGCAGCCTGTTGAATAGTCTGCAAATAGGCAACGGGGCCAAGGTGTGCCATGGAAGGGGGGGCTCTCAGGCTCTGAGCACAGGTGGTGGGGGCCCAGCCAGGGGAACTGGGGCCCCAGCGAAAGCCTTCAGTCCCTGCTGAGGGAGAGCTGGAGGCTGGGGAGAAGCGGGACTCAGGCTCAGAGCCGAACAGGTGACGGGAAGCCGGTTTCAGGGTCTGGGGAAGAAGTTGGGGGGGCTCTCGCAGGATCCAAGGACCTCCCTCTACCCATCCCCCACCTTTTGGTCTTTCTGTTCATTTTGTTTTGTTTTTTATACTATTCTCACCACCTGACAACTCTGCTCTCGGTTTATCTCAGTGTTTGTTCCTTTAAGCCCAAATTGCCTATTCTGTGGCTCTTTGTAGACCAATCTGGATAAAAGTTAGTGCTGCTTCCTCCGAGTGGCTATAGGCCTTTATACAGTTTTGCCTGTATGTTGCCTTTGTATGAACACATCTAGTTTAAAAATATTTTTGAGGTCTTAGAGGATGGAGACCACATTCTGTACTTCTAGGCAGCCTGTCTTCTCCTACCGCAAAGGTTAACACAAATGCTTGGCTCTTAAGAGAGAAAATGTATTATTTCCACATGCACAGAACCAAAGAGTCAAAGAAAGCTTCAGGATCTTTTAGTTCAGGAATGGCAAACCATCCTCTCGATCCACAGCCAAATCCTGCAGAGATGTTTTATTTGGCCAAGCCAATGCTTTTTTTTTTTTTTTTTAAATAATATTGAGTTTGAACGCCTTTAGGTGGGGTGTGCCTGTCCAGTCATTCTGGGTCTGATCCACTTAACATTTTAAACAATTTAACTGCCTGACACCTAAAAGGCATTTGCATCTATGAGCTCTAACTTGAACCCAGCTCCCCAAATTCTTGGATCACCCCCCCAAACACACACACACACACACACACACACACACACACACACACACACACACAAGATCTCTAGCGTGTGGCTCTCCTGCCTAGGCTTCCAGAGGCAGGGAGCTTATGAGGAAGTGTGTTCCATGGGTAGCAAGCTCTGACTTAAAAGAGTTCTTCCTGAATGAAAATCATAGCATAGATTCGCCAGCTGAACTTAATGTGCTATATATTAACTCCTATGCTTTAAATTCTTTTGGCAGCTCCTTGCTTCCTGCTGAACGCTGTTCCCGTTCCCAAGCATCCCATCACAGGACCGAGGTAGCTTTTAGATACATTTTCCAGCCTGCTCTTTAGGAAGAAGACAGGTTACTTAGAACCACGTTTGACTTGGCTCTGCAAACACGGTCATCGGAAAATGACCTTGGCAAACGCTCCTCCTCACTCTTAATGTGTCCATCCAACCTTTTGTACTCCAGAGAGAATTTCCTCAGGCATCTTGGGAGTAATTTTAGGTCCGTCTAGCTCATCCGACTGTGGGTGAGCTGGGAGTCCAGGATGCCCCAGCAGCCCAGGAGGCTGCATTTTGAGGATACGATAGGTCTAAGTAGATCTTATCTCCTATTGCCCCATTAGGCCTAGACATTTTCACAGCTTTGTGCTCTACAGAAGTTAGCTTGTGCCTGAATGCACAGGAATGCGACCCCAGCAATTATTTACCAGATGGAATGCATTTTTTTTTTTTTTTTTTTTGGTATTTCTCTCTGTCTTAAGGGAACTCTGTCAAAGTTTTTGGTTCCAACTTTGACGGAGTCGATTGTGGACCTGTTATAACCTGAGGAGTGGGGGGAAATTCCATATTTTTCTGTTTTCAGGGAAAATAACCTCCACACGAAGGGCCATCTGGAGAACTGGGTGTATAATAAATCATTGCTAATACCAATTACATTTACTGGAAGCCCGGTTATTTTCTTGCAAGTAGGTACAGGAGGATACAGTGTTGGCTTCTGAAAACAATGTGTGAACTTCCTTGAAGGAGAGCCAAAGGTCGGGAAGACCCCAGGCTGTTAGTGAGAAGAAAGGAGCTGCTGTTAAGTAGGGAAATGGGAGGCTGTTAAGGATTTTTCTCTTCTCCCTCAGAGGTCGTCCCCACAATATCTAATATGTTTTTATAGCTTTCTTATGGACTTTTAGAAAGTACTGTCCTTTGCAATTTTGTATTGATCCACTGATCTTAATCAAGATGCAGGTTTTCAAGTCAATGTCACTTAGTAGCTGAACCACCTTAAGTGAGCCTTCTAACTCCGTTAGTCTTTGCTTCCCCGTTTGGAACATGTGGCTAATGGAAATGTACCTCCTGCAGCTAAACTCCCGGCACAGAGGTGATCAATAAACATGAATTCCCTTCTCTTGCAAGTGAACAATCTCAAAGGAGAGGAGGTGTTCTGGCAAATAATTTCACAGGGCAAAATAATTACAGTCTAAATGTTAAATAGGCTGTTTAAATCAATTATGTGTTGTAGATACTAGCCTTCTATTAGGAGATTCCGCCCTCCCTCGGCTCCCATTAAAGAAGCAGAAAAGCAACTCGGAAAGGGCCACTGTAACCCTTCTTTTTCATCACAGTGATTGGTCCAGGATGGACACATGAGCCAACCCAAGGCAAAGGCTTTCCCTTAGACTTTTCTGTTGGAAAGACCCCATCTTCCTTTTATGCTTATGCTGGAGAGTTGTATGATTGACACCCACCTTTGCAGGTGGCATGGCTCCCATCACGTGGAGTCTGGAAGGAGAATTAGTAGTGAAGAACTCTGGTGACATGAGGCTCCTGGCCCCTAACACTTGGGTCCCAAGGCCACCTGGTTTTTGCAGTTCCATGAGCAGTCACAATATTGTCCCATTAAATTCCTATTTTCCGTATGCTAGTTGGGGTTGGCTTTATGTTATTTGTAACTGCAGGAGTTTTGACTAACAGCTTATGTGTCCATGAACATTGATAATTGGGAAGACGACATAGCAGCATGGAAAAGTGATTTTGGAGAATTTTACAAATAGCACCAGATAAAATTACGTGAATGATATGCGTTGCAGCTATGTAAAATAAGCGTGCATATGGGTGCCTGGGTGGCTCAGTTGGTTAAGCGTCTGCCTTCGACTCCAGTCATGATCCTGGGGTCCGGATGGAGCCCCACATAGGGTTCCCTGCTCAGCGGGGAGTCTGCTTCTCTCTCTGCCCCTCCCCCTGCTCGTGCTCTCTCTCTCTCTCTCTCTCTCTCTCTCTCATGCTCTCTGTCTCGCAACATAAATAAATAAAATCTTTTAAAAAAATAAGCATGCATATGCAAAACAGGTGGAAAAGAGATACCTTAAAGATGCAATGGATGTTTAGCACAGTAAAGTCAAGGGCAATTTTTTTTCCTTTCATATAATGGGGTCCAAATGTATCAAATTACATTCAGCGTGCAAAGTAAGTGTGGTTTCCTACAACTGACCCAATCTCTGTCATCAACTTTCACTGCATTAACCATTAACGGTATCTTAGTCTCTTTAGATAGGAAAGAAGTTTTGGTTTAAAGAGTTGTTTTGTTTTTGTTTTCATTTCAAGGTAGATGGCTAATCTTGTTTGTTTCCTGCCTTGCTTTCCAAGATGGTACCTTGTGGTGTCACAGTGGCAAGTGGGTGATTTGGTGGCAATAGGTGAAAACCAAGCTGTAGATTTGCACACCTATGATCAGGGCTGGTGTTACAAACACTGGATGTTTGTGCCCCCAGATGCATATGTTGAAGCCCTAACCCCCAACGTGATGGTGTTTGGAGATGGGGTCTTTGGGGGGTGGTAGTTAGGTTGAGATGAGGTCGTGAGGGTGGGGCCTTATAAAAAGAAGAGAAACCTCACTTTCTCTCTCTGCATGCACACACCAAGGGAAGGCCCGGTGCACACACAGTGAGAAGCTGGGCCTCTACAAATTATGAAGAGAGCTCTCACCAGAAACCTAATTCGCTAGCCCCTTGATCTTGGACTTCCCAGCCTCCAGAAGTGTGAGAAGATAAATGTCTGTTGCGTAAACCACACAGCCTATGGTATTTCGTTATGCAGCCTGAGCTAAGATAGTTGGTGCTGATTTTTTTTTTTAAGATTTTATTTATTTGAGGGGTGCCTGGGTGGCTCAGTTGGTTAAGCAACTGCCTTCGGCTCAGGTCATGATCCTGGAGTCCCGGGATCGAGTCCCGCATCGGGCTCCCTGCTCAGCAGGGAGTCTGCCTCTCCCTCTGACCTTCTTCCCTCTCATGCTCTCTCTCTACCATTCTCTCTCGCTCTCAATAAATAAATAAAAATCTTTAAAAAAAAAAGATTTTATTTATTTGACAGGGAGAGACACAGCGAGAGAGGGAACGCAAGCAGGAGGAGCGGGAGAGGGAGAAGCAGGCTTCCCGCTGAGCAGGGAGCCCGACGCAGGGCTCAATCCCAGGACCCTGGGACCATGACCCGAGCTGAAGGCAGATGCTTAACGACTGAGCCACCCAGGCGCCCCGGTGCTGATGTTTTTAGCAATGTCTCTGGGTATCTGATTGACGGCACCGTTGATGTGCGTGCTTGGGGAAACTGTGGCTTTTTCTGCCTTAGTCAGGGCTCCAGGGTCTTCTCTTGTGACTTGCTCCCAGTTCCCACGTTGGCTTTGGTGGCCCACAGACCCCTCTGTGTCTCAGCCACACTCCTTATCTGGTCCTTGGCTTAGGCCATGCAGCCCATCCCTTGCCACGGCCATCTGACTCTTCACTCATCAGTGCCCACATCCTCGAGGACCTGCGGAGATGGCTGGGTCCCTCCTGGGCCACCCGGGGTTTAGGAGGTCCGAGAGCACTCATGCAGACCCTCTGCCTGATAGCCATGCTGTGTTTTGTTGTGAAATGACCCTTTATTGAAATATCATCCTTTGTCATTCTTAGCCAGTGGGGCATTCCTCTGCGCCACTGTTGATGTTACCTATGATGTCATGAGGTGGCAGCCATCTGCACTGCAGGCCACAGACTGGGCAGGCCCCAGATGCAGGATCTCTGTAACGGTTCCAGAAAGTTCTTTGGCTGAACATTAGTATCTCATCTGTCTGGCAATGTGGACAAAAGTGCGATTTCTGCTGTGCTTCATGTTCCTCTGCTTCTTTTTCTCCCCGGGTGGCCCCTGGCAGGCTTTGATGATCAGGGTGGGGTGGAAGGCACCACCTCAGTCTGACCTGTCTGTTCTGAGTGGTCAGTTTCCCTGTCATCCTCAGATCCTTCCAGCCACTGGGTGCCTTGACAAGGTCATTACCTACCTTTTTTGGAGACAGACCCAGGGGGCCAATGGGGGGAGCCAGGCTTTCCCTCAATGTATGTACCACCCATATCTCACCCAAGACACATGGGGCTCGTTTTTTCCACTCCAATCTCTGTCTTGTCTTTTCCTGGCACTCTCCTAGTTTGGAAAGGGGGGGAAAAACCACCCCAACTTTTCTGCTTAGCAAGGACACCCCTTAGGTCGAACTCACATCTCTTTACTGATGGCTTAGACCTCAGCTCTGCCATTCAGACCCTTGATCTGTTAACAGAAGTGGTAGGAATTTAGAAAATCCTTTTCTTATTCTATAACCCGTGACTTTTTTTTTTTTTTTTTTTTTTGAGAGGGAGAGCGTGAGTGCAGGAGGAGGGGCAGAGGGAGGGAGAGAATCCCCACCAGGCTCCATGCACAGTGCAGAGCCTAACGCAGGGCTCGATCTCACAACCCTGAGATCATGACCTGAGCCGAAATCAGGAGTCAGATGCTTAACCAACTGAGCCTCCCAGGCGCCCCAGACAATTGATGACTTCTAAAGACTGTCTTTCTAGAAACTCAAATTTGAAAGTTAAACACTGGACCTTTACTTTTTTTTTCACTTTGCATTCTTGCCCTAAAAATCTCAGTCCTCCCTAAGGCACAGAGAAACCTCAGAAGAATCAGAGAGAATGTCATTCTCAGAATGTAAAAATGAGTAATATGTTTAAAATCTACTATCCTTATTACACCCTTTAGTCTTCCGTTACGTCCTTGACTTTCTCACTTGTCATCCCAACTCCCCGACAATTCCTGGCCAAACTGCCAAATGGAGTAATGATGATAATTATTGTTTATTGAATACTTGGTGTCAGACAAATGTGCTTTTGAGCTTTACGACAGCCCTGCAGATGTTTCCATTCCCAGGGAACAGATGAGAAAGGGGCCTCAGAAAAGGTGACTTGTACAACAGAACAGAGCTATTTTGGAGGAAGAAACAACTTTTAAAAACCCATTTGTATCTTTTTTGCTTTTGTTCACTTTGGCTCAGACGTCAGACGTGTATTCCAATGCTGCAAATGTAACATTTTTAACACAAACAAGAAAATAAAACCAAGTCAGTTGGTGCTTAACACACTACTTAGAAAAGAGTAAGGTCTCAGAAAAAAGTGATGGATAATATTTACCAATAGTATTTCTATGGGTGTCCCGGGAGATGAACATCTTGGTGCACAGAAGGGAGTCCATCATGGCCAAAATCTTGGTACAATTTGAGATTACCGCAGCTGAGCAAGGAAGGAGGGGAAGTGCTTTGAGAAGTAAGGCCATCCTGGTTGAGACGGAAATGTGGGGTTGGCTTCCCCCCTTCTTTTCTTTTCGATGGGAATCCGGGAGACATGAGTTCTTGCCCAGGTGTCCTTACCCATAAGTGAGGGGTTTGGACACCATCAGATGGTTGCTGAGGTTTTGCCTAATGTTAAGAGTCCTGGAAAAATTCCTAGAAAAGTCTAGATAGCCCCATTGGCACCCAATGCCTCTCTGCCCTGCTACCTCCTCTGTCCTCTCTGAAGCTCAACCCCAATTCAGGAGCAGAAGGTGAAGGAAGCTGGGGACAGAGAGGGAGAAAGGGGGATGGGTAGCAAGAGGGAACCAGACAGCAGGTGAGGGGAGAGGGAAGAGAAGACAGAAATCACACACTTTTCAGAGAAAGGACACGGGGGACAAGGCAAGGGAGTCAAAGAACAGATGTTTGCCTTCTTTTGCTCATCAGATAAAACGACAGCTGATATTCATTAAGTCCTTGTCTGAAGCCTGGCACCTTGTTGACCGTGTTCTAGCTCCTTTAGTCCTCATGCATCTCATTTTCCAGGGAAGTAGGAGACTGAGGCTTACAAAGTTCATCACCATCTCAGACCGTCCAGGCTGCTTTAACGGTGTCTCTAACACAGACCGGGTGGCTTATAAACAACAGACACTCATTTCTCACAACTTGGAGCTTGGAAGTCTGAGCCCAAGATGCCACAGATTCGGTGTGAGGTGAGGGCTCTCTCCCCGGTTGCCGATGGCCTACTTCTTGCTGTGTCCTCACACGGCGGAGGGGGCGAGAGCTCTCCGGGGTCCCTTCTATGAGGACACGAATCTCATTCCTGAGGGCTCCACCCTCATGACCTCATCCCCTGTGAAGGCCCCACCTCCAAATACCATCACAGTGGGGGTTAGGATTCAACATAGGAATTTTTTGGGGGGGTCACAGACATTCAGCCCATTGCAATGACTGATGAGTAAGAAGTACAACTAGGCACTGGACCTCGGGATTTTGGATTCCAGAGATCTGTGCTCATAAACACTGGTCCACACCGCTTTCCTGCCCAGCACCTCCTCTGGGCTGGGGACTGTCCTTCATTTGCTTAAGGCTGACTTAGCATTTAACCGTGATCTCATGGCTGACCTAGTGTGATGAGTTCACCACCCACAGGCAGACGGACAGACAGACGGGTACCTGCCTACACACTCACTCACCCCTTGATGACACTCAAGAAGACTCGGTAAAGAAAATTCAAAACCGCGAGTAACATACATAGAAAGTCTTTTTTTTTTTTTTAAATCAGATGCCATCACATAGGGACAACTGTTTCAGCTTCTTAATGAACTCTGGCTTCATCTACTGTTGAAATTAATTCTTATGCCTTCTGGGTGCAAGGTCCCAGCACCCCCACATCATTCCCAGTTGACCACAGGTGCCTGAGGTTTGTTGGGGGTTAAGAGGTGCATAAATCAGCGGTGACTAACCCTAGCTAATCCCATGCGATGTTCTTAGTACCATCCCCATCAGGAAACCAGAGCAAGCCCCACTGCAGGCTACGTCCAGGAGCACAGGAATTACCGTAGAAGCTGATAGAGCTGTGACGGGAAGGTGTCCCATCAGGGATCACTTTCCCGGCAGACATTTCAACTCTGGGATTCTAGAGGAAACATGGGAACGATGTTTGTCAACAGATCCCGACCCAACAGTCTCCAAGGTCCAGGTACCTTTCCTGGGTCCTTCTTTGTTCTATTGTAGGAACATCATAAGGTCTTGGAATAGGTCAGACTCGGGCTCAAATTCTGCCACTGCCACTTACTGACGGTGGAACCGGGGGGTGGGGGGCAGTCCCTCCCGCATGGAAATGCTACTACCTCTCCTGCAAACAGGGGCGACGGGCAGGTTGTTGTGAGGGTCGGGAGCACAGCAGGTGTCCTGTCGCTGTGAATGCTCTCTCCTCCTGTCTCAGTTACCACTGACTCTATAACAAACCATCCCAAGTAAGGGCCCTCGGGACTATACCATCTGCCCTGAGAGCTTTAGTGAGTTTTCTGTGAAGAACAACATGTCTCTGCTCACGGTTCTGCAATCTGGGTTGGGCTCAGCCAGGGGTTCTTCCGCTGGTCTTACCCGGAGTCACTTGTGCACTCACGCCTCCCCCTAGGAGGCTCAGCTAGGGCTGGAAATCCAAGATGGCTTCCCTCCTGGGTCAGGCACCTTGGCTGGGATGGCTGGAGCAGCGAGGACCAGGCCGAGATCTCTGTCTTTCCATGAGGTCCCACCATCAGGATGGCCAGCAGGGCCAGCCTCATAGGGATGCAACACGTGCACAGGGTCCCACACCCAGAGGGGCCCCTGCTGGGTTTAATGCTCTGTTGCCACCATCTTGAAATTCTTTTTTTTTTTTTTTAAGATTTTATTTATTTATTTGACAGAGAGAGACACAGCAAGAGAGGGAACACAAGCAGGGGGAGTGGGAGAGGGAGAAGCTGGCTTCCCGCAGAGCAGGGAGCCCGATGTGGGGCTCGATCCCAGGACCCTGGGATCATGACCTGAGCTGAAGGCAGATGCTTAACAACTGAGCCACCCAGGCGCTCCCCCACCATCTTGAAATTCTTAATAATTTTTTAAACAAGGGACCTTGCATTTTCCTTTTACCCTGGGTCCTGTACATTATATAGCCAGACCTCTTTCGTAAGAAAGAAGGGGCTCTTTTCCTCTAGGGCCAACTTATATCCCCAGAGCTCCAAGAGGACCATTTGTTCAGCTCCAAGAATGCATTTGTTCAAATGCATTCTTCTACTAAAATGCCATTAACCTCATAGAACAGCTGAGTGAAGAAGGACCAGACTCCATCTTACTTGATTCTGTCCCACTCCAGGGAAGATGGCAGACTTAGGCTCTCCCAAGGAGGCAGAGCTCCAAGAGGATGAAAGAAGGAGCTGGTAAGCTTCTTAAGATTGAGGCCAGAGGGGGCGGAGCAAGATGGCGGAGGAGTAGGAGACCTAGGTTTCCTCTGGTCTCAGGAATTCAGCTGAATAGGGATCAAACCATTCTGAACACCTACGAACTCAACAGGAGATCGAAGAGGAGAGTAGCAACAACTCTCTGAACAGAAAAGCGACCACTTACTGGAAGGTAGGACGTGCAGAGAAGTGAATCCGAGGCGATATTCGGGAGGATAGACGGCGGGGGAGGGGGCCTCCGTCGGCCGCTTCTGGCAAGTGCTAGAGCCGCGGAGCACAAAATCGGACCTTTTAGAAGTCGGCTCCGCGGAGGGACGTCGCTGCAGTGGCTAAGCGGGGGGTGGAACCCTCGCGGGACAGTGTGGTCTCAGGACCCTCGGGGTCACAGAAAGACCGGGGGTGCCTGAGTGCGGCAGAGCTCCCAGGGATCGGAGCGGGGAAGCCGGCTGCAGAGACGGAGCCGAGGCGCGGGCTCTCAGCTCGGGGTGGCCGTAAACTGTGATCCGCGGCCCAGTCGGGCCACTGCTCCTCCAGCAGGGACCCAACAAGCGGCAGAGCCGGGGAGACTCCCCTTCCTCCCCCGGGGAGGAGCGGCGCGGGAGCGCACCGCAGGGATCTGCTGGGTTTGGAGACTCCACACGGGGTTGGGTGCCAGACATAGAAACGCTCGGTCACAGGCCGGGTGAGCACGGAGTGCGGCCGGAGACCGGGGACACGGAAGGGACTGCTTTTCTCTGGGGGCGCACTGAGGAGCGGGGCCCCGAGTTCTCAGCTCCTCCGGGTGGAGATTGGGAGGCCACCATTTTCACTCTCGTCCTCCAAAGCTGTACGGAGAGCTTGCAGGGAACAAAAGCTCTTGAGAGCAAACCCAGCAGCTTGCTTAGCCCGGACCGACAAGGGCGGGGCAATTCCGCCTCCGGCAAAGACATTTGGGAACCACGGCAACAGGCCCCTCCCCCAGAAGATCAGCAAGAATAGCCAGCAAGCCAAGACCAAGTTTACCGATCAAGGAGAACGGGAGAACTCCAGCGCTAGGGGAATACTGCACATAGAATTCATGGCTTTTTTTTTAACATGATTCATTAGTTCATCAAAGTTAATTTTTTTAACTGTTTTTTTTAATTTGTCTTTTTCCCTTTTTCAACCAACATCTTATCAATCCCTTTTTAAAAAAACATTTTTTATTTTTCATTTTTAGAGTCATATTTTATCCCTTCATAGTAGTTACCCTTATTTTCGGCATATATATATAAGTTGTTCTCTCTTTAAAATTTTGAGATACAGTTTCTTCTAACAGATCAAAATATACCCTCAATCACTAGTGTATGGCTTTGTTCTAGTCTCCTGCCTGATCACATTCGCTCCCTTTTTTCTTTTTTTTTAAATCTTCTTTCTTTTTTTCAAACAACTTATCTTATCAATTCCTTTTATAAAATCTTTTATAATTTTCATCTTTACAGTCATCTTCCATCCCTTCATTGTATCAACCCTTATTTTGTACATATATGTCTTTCTTCCTTTAAAATTTTAGGAGGCACTTTTTTCTAACAGACCAAAATATGCCCAAAATCTAGTGTGTGGCGCTGATCTATGCACTAGCCTGATCATATTTGATCATATTCTGTTTTTTTTGTTTTGTTTTGTTCTGTTTTTGTTTTTATCTTTTTTTTCTTCTCTTTCTTTTTTCTTTCTTTCCCTTTCTTTTCCCCTGGTTTCAGGTCTTTTCTGATTTGTATAGAGTACATTTGCTGGGGACGTTGTTAACCTGTTAGCATTTTGTTCTCTCATTCATCTCTTCTCCTCTGGACAAAATGACAAGACGAAAAAAATCACCTCAGCAAAAAGAACAAGAGGGAGTACCGTCAGCCAGGGACCTACTCAATACGGACATTAGTACGATGTCGGACCTAGAGTTCAGAATCATGACTTTAAAGATACTAGCTGGGCTTGAAAAAAGCATGGAAGTTATTAGAGAAACCCTTTCTGGAGAAATAAAAGAACTAAAATCTAGCCAAGTCGAAATCAAAAAGGCTATTGATGAGGTGCAATCAAAAATGGGGGCACTAACTGCTAGGATAAATGAGGCAGAAGAGAGAATCAGCGATATAGAAGACCAAATGATGGAAAATAAAGAGGCTGAGAAAAAGAGAGATAAACAACTACAGGATCACGAGGGCAGAATTCGAGAGATAAGTGATACAATCAGACGAAACAACATTAGAATAATTGGGATCCCAGAAGAAGAAAGAGAGAGGGGGGCAGAAGGTATATTGGAGCAAATAATAGCAGAGAACTTCCCTAATGTGAGGGAGGAAACAGGCATCAAAATCCAGGAGGCACAGAGAACCCCTCTCAAAATCAATAAAAATAGGTCAACACCCCGACATCTAATAGTAAAACTTACGAGTCTCAGAGACAAAGAGAAAATCCTGAAAGCAGCTCGGGAGAAGAGATATGTAACCTACAATGGTAGAAATATTAGACTGGCAACAGACCTATCCACAGAGACCTGGCAGGCCAGAAAGGACTGGCAAGATATCTTCAGAGCACTAAATGAGAAAAATATGCAGCCAAGAATACTATATCCAGCTAGGCTGTCATTGAAAAGAGAAGGAGAGATAAAAAGCTTCCAGAACAAACAAAAACTAAAGGAATTTGCAAACACGAAACCAGCCCTCCAAGAAATATTGAAAGGGGTCCTCTAAGCAAAGAGAGAGCCTAAAAGCAGCATAGATCAGAAAGGAACACAGACAATATACAGTCACAGTCACCTTACAGGCAATACAATGGCACTAAATTCATACCTTTCAACAGTTACCCTGAATGTAAATGGGCTAAATGCCCCAATCAAAAGACACAGGCTATCAGATTGGATTAAAAAACAAGACCCATCGATATGCTGTCTGCAAGAGACTCATTTTAGACCCAAAGACAGCCCCAGATTGAAAGTCAGGGGGTGGAAAACAATTTACCATGCTAATGGACACCAAAAGAAAGCTGGGGTGGCAATCCTTATATCAGACAAATTAGATTTTAAATCAAAGACTGTAATAAGAGATGAAGAAGGACACTATATTCTACTTAAAGGGTCTATCCAACAAGAAGATCTAACAATTGTAAATACCTATGCCCCTAACATGGGAGCAGCCAATTATATAAGGCAATTAATAACAAAAGCAAAGAAACACATTGACAGCAATACAATAATAGTGGGGGAATTTAACACCCCCCTCACTGAAATGGACAGATCATCTAAGCAAAAGATCAACAAGGAAATAAAGACTTTCAATGACACACTGGACCAAATGGACTTCACAGACATATTCAGAACATTCCATCCCAAAGCAAAGGAATACACATTCTTCTCTAGTGCCCATGGAACATTCTCCAGAATTGATCACATCCTAGGTCACAAATCAGGTCTCAACCGGTACCAAAAGATTGGGATCATTCCCTGCATATTTTCAGACCACAATGCTTTGAAACTAGAACTCAATCACAAGAGAAAGTCGGAAAGAACTCAAATACATGGAGGCTAAAGAGCATCCTACTAAAGAATGAATGGGTCAACCAGGAAATTAAAGATGAATTAAAAAAATTCATGGAGACCAATGAAAATGAAAACACAACTGTTCAAAATCTTTGGGATACAGCAAAGGCAGTCCTGAGAGGAAAGTATATAGCAATACAAGCCTTTCTCAAGAAACAAGAAAGGTCTCAAATACACAACCTAACCCTACACCTAAAGGAGCTGGAGAAAGAACAGCAAAGAAAGCCTAAACCCAGCAGGAGAAGAGAAATAATCAAGATCAGAGCAGAAATCAATGAACTAGAAACCAAAAGAACAGTAGAACAGATCAACAAAACTAGGAGCTGGTTCTTTGAAAGAATTAACAAGATTGATAAACCCCTGGCCAGACTTATCAAAAAGAAAAGAGAAATGACCCAAATCCACAAAATCATGAATGAAAGAGAGATCACAACCAACACCAAAGAAATACAAACAATTATAAGAACATATTATGAGCAACTCTATGCCAGCAAATTAGATAACCTGGAAGAAATGGGTGCATTCCTAGAGATGTATCAACTACCAAAATTGAACCAGGAAGAAATAGAAAGCCTGAACAGAACTATAACCACTAAGGAAATTGAAGCAGTCATCAAAAATCTCCCAAGAAACAAAAGCCCAGGGCCAGATGGCTTCCCAGGGGAATTCTATCAGACATTTAAAGAAGAATTAATACCTATTCTCCTGAAACTGTTCCAAAAAATAGAAATGGAAGGAAAACTTCCACACTCATTTTATGAGGCCAGCATTGCCTTGATCCCAAAACCAGACAAAGACCCCATCAAAAAGGAGAATTACAGACCAATATCCTTGATGAACATGGATGCAAAAATTCTCACCAAAATACTAGCCAATAGGATCCAACAGTACATTAAAAGGATTATTCACCACGACCAAGTGGGATTTATCCCTGGGCTGCAAGGCTGGTTCAACATCCGCAAATCAATCAATGTGATACAATACATTAACTAAAGAAAGAACAAGAATCACATGATCCTCTCAATAGATGCAGAAAAAGCATTTGACAAAGTACAGCATCCTTTCTTGATCAATACTCTTCAGAGTATAGGGATAGAGGGTCCATACCTCAATATCATAAAAGCCATCGATGAAAAACCTACAGCGAATATCATTCTCAATGGGGAAAAGCTGAGAGCTTTCCCCCTAAGGTCAGGAACGCAGCAGGGATGTCCACTATCACCACTGATATTCAACATAGTATTAGAAGTCCCAGCCACAGCAATCAGACAACAAAAGAAATCAAAGGCATCCAAATCAGCCAAGAGGAAGTCAAACTCTCACTCTTTGCAGATGATATGATACTGTATGTGGCAAATCCAAAAGACTCCACCCCAAAACTGTTAGAACTCATACAGGAATTCAGTAAAGCGGCAGGATACAAAATCAATGTACAGAAATCAGTGGCATTCCTATACATCAACAACAAGACAGAAGAAAGACAAATCAAGGAGTCGATCCCATTTACAACTGCACCCAAAACCATAGGATACCTAGGAATAAATTTAACCAAAGAGGCAAAGGATCTGTACTCAGAAAAGTATAAAATACTCATGAAAGAAATTGAAGAAGACACAAAGAAATGGAAAAACGTTCCCTGCTCATGGATTGGAAGAACAAACATTGTGAAGATGTCAATGCTACCTAGAGCAATCTACACATTCAATGCAATCCCCATCAAAATACCATCCACTTTTTTCAAAGAAATGGAACAAATAATCCTAAAATTTGTATGAAACCAGAAGAGACCCCGAATAGCCAGAGGAATATTGAAAAAGAAAAGCAAAGCTGGCGGCATCACAATTCCGGACTTCCAGTTCTATTACAAAGCTGTCATCATCAAGACAGTATGGTACTGGCACAAAAACAGACACATAGATCAATGGAACAGAATAGAGAGCCCGGAAATGGACCCTCAACTCTATGGTCAACTAATCTTCGACAAAGCAGGAAAGAATGTCCAATGGGAAAAAGACAGTCTCTTCAACAAATGGTGTTGGGAAAATTGGACAGCCACATGCAGAAGAATGAAACTGGACCATTTCCTTACACCACACACAAAAATAGACTCCAAATGGTTGAAAGACCTAAACGTGAGACAGGAGTCCATCAAAATCCTAAAGGAGAACACAGGCAGCAACCTCTTCCTAGAAACATCGCCAAAGGCAAGGGAAGCCAGGCAAAAATGAACTATTGGGACTTCATCAAGATAAAAAGCTTTTGCACAGCAAAAGAAACAGTCCACAAAACCAAAAGACAACCGACAGAATGGGAGAAAATATTTGCAAATGACATATCAGATAAAGGGCTAGTATCCAAAATCTATAAAGAACTTATCAAACTCAAGACCCAAAGAACAAATAATCCAATCAAGAAATAGGCAGAAGACATGAACAGACATTTTTCCAAAGAAGACATCCAAATGGCCAACAGACACATGAAAAAGTGCTCAACATTGCTCGGCATCAGGGAAATCCAAATCAAAACCTCAATGAGATACCACCTCATACCCGTCAGAATGGCTAAAATGAACAAGTCAGGGAACGACAGATGCTGGCGGGGATGTGGAGAAAGGGGAACCCTCCTACACTGTTGGTGGGAATGCAAGCTGGTGCAACCCCTCTGGAAAACAGTATGGAGGTTCCTCAAACAGTTGAAAATAGAGCTACCATACGATCCAGCAATTGCACTACTGGGTATTTACCCCAAAGATACAAATGTAGGGATCCGAAGGGGTACGTGCACCCCAATGTTTATAGCAGCAAAGTCCACAATAGCCAAACTGTGGAAAGAGCCAAGATGTCCATCGACGGATGAATGGATAAAGATGTGGTATATATACACAATGGAATATCATGCAGCCATCAAAAGGAATGAGATCTTGCCATTTGCATCGACGTGGATGGAACTGGAGGGTGTTATGCTGAGTGAAATAAGTCAATCAGAGAAAGACATGTATCACATGACCTCACTGATATGAGGAATTCTTAATCTCAGGAAACAAACTGAGGGTTGCTGGAGTGGTGGGGGGTGGGAGGGATGGGGTGGCTGGGTGATAGACATTGGGGAGGGTATGTGCTATGGTGAGCGCTGTGAATTGTGCAAGACTGTTGAATCACAGATCTGTACTTCTGAAACAAATAATGCAACATATGTTAAAGAAAAAAAGAAAAAAGAAGAAGATAGCAGGAGGAGAAGAATGAAGGGGAGTAAGTCAGAGGGGGAGACGAACCATGAGAGACGATGGACTCTGAAAACCAAACTGAGGGTTCTGGAGGGGAGGAGGGTGGGGGGATGGGTTAGCCTGGTGATGGGTATTAAAGAGGGCACGTTCTGTTTGGAGCACTGGGTGTTATGCACGAACAATGAATCATGGAACACTACATCAAAAACTAAGATGTAATGTAGGGTGATTAACATAACAATAAAAAATTTTAAAAAAAAAGATTGAGGCCAGAACTCATACCACATCACCTCCCTGTATTCTGAGGACCAAAGGCTATCCTGATTCAAGGGGAGAAAGAGGAAAATCTTGCCTGCATTTAGCATTCCCATAAGCAATCAGGTCCTGATAGAGTTTGGTGCTCAGAAGCAGAAACCCGCTCAAGCCACCTCGGAAAAAAGAGGGAACTATGGTCAAGAGTCAGAAGTCTCACAGAGATGAAGGTAACTACACCTCGGGAAAGTAGAAAGGAGAGAAACTCAGGGCCTGTGGCAATGTTTGGCTCTCAGGATCACACTGGTTTCCTTGGTCAATCAGCCATGGTGTGCGAGAAGCAGCAGGTCCCTTTCCTTCAGAAGAGCCAACAGCCCCTTCCAGAGACTGTGGGCAGGGCAGTCTCTCAACAAGGGGCTGCGGATAAGGTGGGCCATGGCAGAAATGCTTGTCTTTATGTACCAGCTATTTATGAGGTGCCAATAGTTAGGTACAACACCATGCCTGGGTCTCTGGGGATATAAGTTGGCCCTAGAGAAGAAGAGCCCCTTCTTTTTAGTCACATAAGGGCACTTCTTGCTGCCTCTGATTGAAGCAGAAGGGGAGGAGGGTGTGGGGATCAGATTTCTTTTTATTGTTCCTTGTGCACAGGAAGTGGGTCTTGCTCCTCGCTGGCTGGTGCACATGTCCTCATGTGGTAACACCCACCTAACAATGGAGATTCGGGAGAATGCATTCTTTTATTTTTTATTTTTTTTTAAAGATTTTATTTATTTGTTCGAATGCATTCTTCTACTAAAATGCCATTAACCTCATAGAACAGCTAGTGAAGAAGGACCAGAAAGTGTGACTTTATCTTGAGTCTGTCCCACTCCAGGGAAGATGGCAGACTTAGGCTCTCCCAAGGAGGCATACCCACCGGGATAGCCCCATCTCGTGACCTCTCTCCTCAGTGTGCCCCCTCACACCTCTCTCCATCTTACCCCTTACAGTTCCTTCTTCCCACCCTCAGTCTGGGGTCCTTACCCCCTCTTGGGAAACCCCATCTCTTTGCCCCAGTATAGAGTGCCCCTCCTTGATTCTTTCTTGGTACCTTCTTGCAAACTCCAACATTTACGGCCTCTGCTAGTGCCGTGGGCTTTCCTGTGCCCAGCTCTGTCAGAAAACATGGTTAGCGCAGTAGGTAGAGGAGACCCTGGTGGGTGATCAGATCCCTGGGCAGGTTCCTTCCAGGGAGCACTGTGGTAGATGTTTTTCCTTTGTTATGTAAAGAACAAGCAACTTCAACCAAGTGAGCTTTAAGATCACCCTACCACAAATGTCTCCTGTTATTTGAAGAAATGCTATGTCCTCTATTAACATGATTCGGACCAGCTCTTTGCAAAATGATCAACTTGGCATTGTATAGTTGAAGGAGAATTTAATTTCTCCAGTATCTGGCTTATACGGCAAGAATCCCCATGTGGACTGTGACCAGGGTTGTCTTCACAACCCAGGAGGGCTAGTGTCCACTTGGAAAAGAGCTTCCTGACCTTCAGTCTCTTCACTGTCAAAAAGCGGGAGAGCTCCCAGCCGCACAGAACTTCCAATCAAGTGGGGGGGGAGGGGTGGGCAGTCTTATACACAGGTAAAACTGGAGGGGGGAGAAGTCAGGGAGGGATGGGTGGGAAAGGGAAGAAAGTTTCAAGAAGCAAGTGCACAGTGGGAGGTGAGCCTGTAGCTAGATTTCCACTGGAGCTCAGGGGTAATGGAGGATGGGGACACTTTGAAACCTCCACTCCAGCTGTGTGCACACATGCGCACCCCTGGGGTGGGGTGTTCTCCAAGGGCAGAGACTAGGTTTGACTTCCTCATCTGCAGGAAATGCTGTCCTCCTTGGCCTCTCAACACTGTGGGTTTGCCATGAGAATCAGAGCTCAGGTAGGTGAACACCAAGCTTGGGACGGGTGGGGGTTCTGCTGGGAGACTTCACTGGAGGACGCCCCGCCCCCCTGCCCCCCCACTTTCTTTTACCCTTTCATCCTGAATGCACGTTGGGGTGCACCTTCCGGGCTCCTCTAGTTGGAGGGGGCCGGGAAAATTTTAGGACTGTGCCCATGCTTCATGATATTACCTTACTTGGTTCCCACTTGGACTGCTTTTCCTGCAGCTTCACAGCTCCTGAGCAAAAAAGACCCCGGAGGCTGCCGGAATCCCTGAGTTGATGCTGCGCAGCCTCTTTCTTTCTCAAGTCCACTACTCACAGTGAGACAGGCTGGAACAGTTTTCTGCTCCTAAAGCAAAACCAACCAACAGACCGACCGACCGACAAACACCCAACAAACAAACAAACAAAAAAACAAAACAAATAAAAAACCCCAGAAAACAAAACAAAAAAACCCACACACAAAAACGCCCCCCAATTACCCCATGCGCATGTGCACTTAAACCCCAGGGCTTGCTGGATTTCTCCCAGTCCCATTTAAACGGCTGTGCTTGCTAGGGCGCCCTGTGCTCAGTCCTCGGTGGATCGGGCCATCGAGTTTCTTAATCAATTGCCGGGCCCCACACAATCCTTTTAAGAAGCCTTTGGCTTCCTATGCATCTAGAGACTTCGGAGGCCTGGCTGCCAAGTTGGAGCAGACGGAGCGGAGCGCGCGAGGCTGCAGACGAAGCCCAGGCTTCCGAATGAGCCACATCAGCTTAGTTACTGCACTTGTCTTCTCGCTGTTCCTTGGGACAACGGGGCAGACTCACTGCTCGCTGCTCAGTAGCTTTGTCCCCAGCGGGAGTCGGTGTGCTTGGATACCCTGGGGGAGCATGTGCAGGCGGGGGACACACAGGTGGGCTGTTGGAACCCGGGTATTCACCTTGCAGAGGAATGCACTGGAAACATGCTGCACTTGAGCAGGGAGGGAAGCCAGGTCGGATGGGATCTCCTTTCCTCTCCCCCGAAGGCCCTCTCTGTTGGCCTTTGCCAGCCGGCATCCACGGGCACTTCAAGCTCCGCAGACCCGGAGTTTATTTACCGGGAAATCAGGCCCCTGTCCTGCGTCCGCCTTTGGACGGATGAATGCCGCGAGCCGGAGGTGCAACCTGTGGGGGTGCTGGCCCAAACTTTCTGAAGGTGTCGGGTGTAAACAGCGCCTCCTTATATTGGGGGCAAGCCCTCCAGAGTTTCCAAAACAAGTCCCGCGCATTCATTACCTCCCTGGATTTCCTCAGCAGGTAGGAAGAAGACAGAGCTACATTTATCCCTATTTCACAGTAAAAAAACCCCTGAAGCTGAGAGGTACAGTGACTTGCACAGAGGTGCAGGATTAGAAAGTGAAGGAGTGAGAAACCAGGACTTCTGATCCTTGGTCCAGAGACTTTGGCAGTCACGTGGTCTTCTATAATAATAATTATTTTATTTATTATTATTATTATTATTATATCATCTCACTGATAACCCTGACAGTCCTGTTGGATAACTGAACTTGTTATCAGTACAGAATGTATTCATCTATGTCATGCTCTCTCACTGCATAAAGGAACTGATAAGGGACAAGAGCTGATTTTTCAACTGTACCCTTCGGAGGTATATCACCTGGAAAATCATTCCCTTATCCGTGCTGCTGGTGATTGCCATCTTCCAGTCTGCAAAGAAAATAGCAAAGGTGAAAGCCATTTAGCCGCCAGGCAGAGAACACTGGCAGACTAGGAGCTGGGCTGGATTCAGCAGCATCATTCCAGAGCAGTGCCCCCCACCCCCACCCCCCCGTGACCCCCCGGTGCTGCAGCATCAAGGCCGTGGGGTCAGGAACACGGACAGCTCTCCCCTCTCCACATCATTTTCAACCAAGGCTATGCTGCATTTCCTCCAGGAATTCTATGGCTGCAAACTTAGCGACCATTGCAGATTTGGGCTTTTAATCAGGCTCTGTTAGGTTCGGTTTAAGATTATTACGGATAACGTTTAAGATGAGTCAAGGGATAGCACCAGGACGGGGAGGAAATCCTCTTAATTCTTGCCCATGCATTGACACTAGAGAGTCTAGAGTGAATGGAAAGGCATTCCTCTGGGGCCAATGGACTCTGATCGACTGTCCTCCTTTAGGTACTGCTTTTCAAGCTCGGAGCTACAGAAAAGGAGCAGTCTGGGAGAAATCATCACAGGTGGCCACCTTCTCTCATTGTTTTGGTTGTTTATAAACATCCACTGAGTGTCCATTACGGGCCAGGCTCTGGGGATACAGTGATGAGCAAAAGGCACAATTCTGATGCTTGACTTTCTCCAGTCAAATGTACTGTTACTCCATTTCCCTGTCCCCCACTCTCCTACCAGTGCCCCACCCCTCAGCTCTACAGTTCTGATTCCTGATCATGTGCACCATTGTTGGCAAGACACTCCGGAGGCTGAATGACTGGTGCAGTGATACCTCCCACTCCTCTCTATCTGGCCCCCACTTTGCTTCAGGATATGCTAAGCCCTAGGTCCTCCTTCTCAGACTTCCTATCCCCTTCATCACCCCTCCTTGGGATGGTCCTGCCGGGTCAGTGGTTGTGAACAGGATATGAAAGAAACTTTCATCCTGATCTCCACACAAGTTCCTTTTTCTGAATGCCTAAAAGCAAAATGTTTGGTAGTGAGCCTCCCATGGTTTGCTTTGCTTCCTTCCCCCTTTCTTCCCAGTTCCCTGAGGAGGTTCTAGTCCCTTTCTCACTAGCCACGTGGTTTGACCCTGCTTCTAGTGTGAGGGGAGAACCTTGGTTAGCATAAGCCACTCCAATTAGAACGAACCCAAGAGAGTCCCCTAAGAATTCTGGAACGTATGAGGCTGTGAGGCTCAGGACGGCCTGATGGACTGCCATCCTGAGGGATGAGCCGAAATTTCCAGGGGCCACTGCTGAAAGCCCGAGAACGGAGCCAACCAAGAGGAAGCAGCGATGAAAAATGGACCCAGGCCATGCTATGTGGGTCCTGAATCAAGATGCATCTGAACCAATAATACCTCTGGGTTGTCCTGTTACGTGAGCCTATAAACTCCACCACCTCCTTTGAAAACACTGGGTTGAGTTTTGTTTCCTGTCCCTTGCAAAAGATGGCCAACTGAGTACTTGTAGGCTAGGGCTTCCCAAGTGGTGTTCCATGGTGCACCCAGGAACTGGGTTATAGATATTACTTGAGGTTGACTGGCCCAGCCCCCTGGGAGGGACTCAGGGCAGCCAGAGCTCCTGGACTGGAAATCTCTATCAGCAAGTAGCTCTGTCCATCCAGTGAGACAACAAATGCAGAATTTTAAGGTACCCCATTATGGTGATTTTAAAATATGTGCAAAAATTCTTTAACACTCCGCCATTCAAAATGTAGAGCCTGATAAATCTCCCCCCTGAACAGGGACTGACCCTGGTGGCTTGCTTCGAAAACGCAGAATACGGCAGACACGAGGGAGTCTGACTTCAGAGGCTAGGTCATAAAGGACATGGCCACTTTGGCCTTACTTCTCTTGTATCGTGCCCCCTAGGGGGAGTCAGCGGCCATGTCAGGAGGGCACTCATGCACCTGGGGAGAGGTCCACAGGGAGAACTAAAGCCTCCCATCAAAGACCAGCACCAACTTCCCAACATTAGGAATGAGCCACCTTGGAACAGAACCCATCAGCTCCAGTCAAGCCTTCAGATGATGGCAGCTCTGGCCAGTATCTTGACTTCAACCTCCTGTGATGCCTCAAATCGGACCGCCTGGGCAAGCTACTCCTGAATTTCAAATCCGCAGGAACTGGGTGAGATACTGTTTATTGCTGCTTTAAGCTAACGAGTTTGCGGGCTATTTGTTATGCCTCAATAGAGAACATTTAAGCCCCTGGTGTGAAAAAGATTAGGAAGCACTGCTTTCAGTCCAAAAAGAGGATACACTGGACACTATAGACATATCCAGCATTCTGGGATGTATGAGAACTTTTAGGGTGTTTTGTTTGCAAAATCATACTTAATAGCAGCTTTACAACGTTTGAGATAACAAGCATTTAAAAATACATTCAAGGCAAAACAAAGGCTCCCTGTCTTTGGAAACATACTTGCAACCACAATTATCAATGACAGCTCTAAAAGTTTTTCTTTTTAAAACAAACCCACTGCCATGGAAAGGACTCCTTAGGGAATAGAATTAGAGACTTGAAGACAGTGCAAAGCGTGACAGCCCCGTCAGGCCTGTGCAGCATATGTCTCATTTTCCTGCAGATTCTCCCTCTCTCTTTTTTATTTTTAAGATTTTATTATTAAGCAATCTCAATACCCAACATGGGGGTGGGGCTTGCACCCTACAACCCTGAGATCCAGACAGTCCCATGCTCCACCGACTGCGCCAGCCGGGTGCCCCTTCCTGGAGATCCTTAAGGGACAGTTGCACCCTTGACCTTGCCGAAGGAGAGGCAGCATGAAGCTGATCAGAGGATTCCTCTAAAACCCTTGCACAGAAGGGTTTTCCAACGCAAAATCAAGATGCTATTGTGGTATATCAGGTTTCTCTAGTTTTTAGAAAACCAAAAGGCCTAATTTGCTTTACTCTTTTTTTTTTCCCAAGATTTTATTTGTTTGAGAGAGTGAGAACAAGACGGGAAGAGAGGCCAAGGGAGAGGGAGAAGCAGGCTTTCCGCTCAGCAGGGAGCCCAACACCAGGCTGATCCCAGGACCCCGGGATCACCACCTGAACTGAAGGCAGACGCTCAAATGACTGAGCCACCCAGGCGCCCCTAATTTGCTTAGTGCTTAACACTTAACACTTATTGTTTGAGGGCAAACACTTAACACTTATTGTTTGAGGGCAGAATATAATAGCTGTTGCGAGTGATTGATGCCCAACCTTGAGTCACTCATGAAAGGTTATGTTCTGTAGGGCCTGTTGCCTGTTCTAGTCTGCTCTGTATTTTGGCTACATGCACAGAGATGCTCCTCCTCGCTAAGCTGGCAGGCTTTGGAGGACGGTGACAGTGTTATTGGACCTCAGTCTCAGCCAGTACCTCCCCACAGAAGATGCCAAACAGCATATGGAATTAAAGTATATCATATGTACTCATGTAGGAAAGCAATGAAGTGTATCGTATACTTTAGAAAGAATCCTTCCCCAAATGCCTAGACAGCAAAAAGTTTGCCATGTAAACTAGTAAGCTTTTGTGCTTTAAAAAAAAGATCTCTTTCAGAATATAAATTCATGCATAAAAAGTTCTGGATTATCCAAATGAAATTCTCTCTTATAAACACCAAATTAAATACCGCATAAGAGGCGCGCCCCGGGACAGCACTGTCTGGTCTGGAGGACCATGCCTATGCATCTTTCCTTTTCTCCGAAGTGCTTTGCGAGAGTTAAGAGTTGTCAAAATAGAAAACACAAGTTGCAAAGGGAAACATTTTGCTTGCCATTCTTATTACATTTTTAGTACCAGTCAAGGGCATATTAAAAATATATAATTTAATTCTCAAGCCACAATTCTGTTCATCTGTCTCCTACAGTACATTGTCAGAAGTCCAAGCTCAATCTACTCTAGCCAATATACATAGGCCGACGGACGGCACAACGTTCTGACACGAAAGCAGAAGCTATTATCCTTTTACAAAACTAAACTTGGTCCCAGGCAGGAGGAGAAAAAGAGTGAGCGAGAAGGAGCAGAAGAAAAAAATGCAAAGCACTGCAGGAGAAGTGTCTGAATTGAAGTGAATGCAGCCGAGTACCGTGCGTCTCCTAACTCAGTGAGTCCAGGGTCCTCGTCTATAAGCGCTTGTTAAATTAACTTAACACACAGTAACACTTAGGCAAAATACAACAATTAGTCCACCGTTCCCAAGAAGGTAACGAGTTCACAAATAATTCCTCTAGCTCCAAGTCTCCAACCATCATCATGATTTTTAGATTTCTAGTGAGGCCTCTCCTCACGGATTTATTGACCACGTTTTGCAGTCCTGCCAGCCCATCCTCCTCACACATGAACAGGGAATGTGTGACGTCCACTCTGCATGGGACGGCGGACAACGTTTCCATTTTCCCACGGGCGATTTGGGTTTATCCTGTAAATCCAAATACGGCCAGAGGAAGTCATCTCTCCCGTAGAGCGTGACCGACCACTCAGCAGGAGACGCTGTTTAAGCCTTATTTTGTACAATGTTGTGAAAAGCCATGATTTGATAAATACACAGGCTCCCCTAATAAACCACCCTCCACTAACCCCAGTATGGAGGGCCAAAACCTGATCAGACCCCATTTGGGTGTAATTCCCATGGTCCCTGGGATTCTAAGGCTTCCAGAGTGCTGTCCGGTCAGGGAGTATGCAGTCCATCCTGCTCGGCAAATGTCCTGTGTTTTAAGTACCAACAAGTACTTCTCCAGGGTCACAGGGCCTCAGTCTCCATGCATGAGGACAGCTTTTCCTAGCTGCCCTGTGACAACTGGGTTTCACATTTCCTGAAACTAGATCTGTGGAAGGAGTCTCTGAAATTACAAAGGGGAGAGAGAGAGAGAGAAATCAGAGGTAAGAAAGATCAATTAACCTTTTAAAGGGGGGAGGTCAGCCACCAGAAAAGGACAAGGACTGTGGGCAATGCAGTAAGTTATGTGCAAAGTGAATGTGCAAAGGTCCTGAGATCCCTTCACACCAGCGCCAGAAAAAACACAGGAGGAAACGGGTTCTGGGAAGACCACGGGCAGAAGGCCAACATGAAGGGGTCCCAGGGAGGTCAAGGAGAAGGTAGAGGGAGTGGAAGGCACTCAGGATGGAGGCAGGCCAGATCGGGTTCTGGCAGCTTCTCTGACCCCGGGTGCGCTCCCGGTCCTCGGAGCTTGTGCGGCTCCCAAGTGTGGCAGAGCGTGCTCCGACCCGCTGGGCCCCAAGGCCCGTCCTTCCTCCCCCAGGAAGAGGCCTCCTCTGCCCTGAACTCACCTCTTTTGACTCTCAACTCTGAATATCGGCTTGTAGAGTTCTGGAATTTTCCGCTCAATCATTGGCCTGAGGTTCTCTCTCAGCTTGTAGTAGTTCTTTTTGAGTTCCTGCTGATATTCCCTCTGGTCGGCCGTGATGAGACGCTTGTTCTTCTCCACGGCCTCACCGCACCTGAGACGCGAACATCAGGGTCGGGGGGCGGGGGGAAGTGAGGTGGTATTTCTCAGGAGTTTGAGTTGCTTAGATGCTATCTAACATTTGTTGAGTACCTCCAAGAGTGTCTAAAACCCGGTGGCCTATCGGGATTGCCTGTGAAGCCTTTCAAAGTTCACACATCTGGACTGTACCTCAGATTTAAGGAATCAGAATCCCTCAGGAGTAACACCTAGGAATCTCTATTTTTGAAAAGTGGCCCAGAGATCTTGATGCTCTGAGTTGTTATGTGCCAGGCACTATACGAGGAGTTTTCCATGCATTATCTGGTTAATTCTCCCAACAAACCCGGCAGGTCTGTATTTATCTCCATTTTGTCCTTGGAGCTCAGAAATGTCAGGTCACTTGCCCAAGATAACACTATGGGGACGCGGTGAGCCAGGGATCCAAACTCAGGATCATTGTTCTGCTCACAAGACGCTCACGGTGACTTATGGCAAGCTGGTAGACCGAGCAGACGCCACTCAGCCTCCCGCCTGCCGCATGCACATAGAGACAAGCTGGAAAGCGCACCCAACATCTGCTGTAGGAGAAAGGGAAGCCCCCTGGTGCCAGAGAGGAGGAGAAGAATCCCAATCAAAGTGATAGCAGGAGCTGATGTCATGGCAGTTGTCCCAAGATGTGCCCATTAGAATTTCAAGACTGCACAGGGGTCCTGGAGGCTGGGGGAGGTGTGGCGTGCTGGGAGCCCACATGAGACAGCAGAGGTGGCCTCGGCCAAGGGCCAAGTGCGGCTCTGAATATTCCACTTCCATATAGGTCGAGGCCTTGAAAAGCTGCTACCCCATTGATGAAAGGGGGCCCAGAAAAATACTGCCAACTGTCCAGAGAGGCGGAATAAAAGCTTGCTAACAGCCTGGGGCCATCACTGGGAAAGAAAGTCACCTTAAGAACTAAAATTCTAGGTTTGCACCACACACGGGTATGAGTCACAAATTTATACAGGACAGATGAGGCAGGCCAGATCGGGTTCTGGCAGCTTCTCTGACCCCGGGTGCGCTCCCGGTCCTCGGAGCTTGTGCGGCTCCCAAGTGTGGCAGAGCGTGCCCCGACCCGCTGGGCCCCAAGGCCCGTCCTTCATCCCCCAGGAAGAGGCCTCCTCTGCCCTGAACTCACCTTCTCCATCACTTTCTCCATCAGGGCTCATGGGCCGCCCACAGAAAGAGTGACCCTTCCCAAAGATGAGCTCACGATACAAGCATCATGGGAGGGGACCAACAGATGCAACAAGCAGGAGAGACAGCCCACTAAGAATTCCAGACGACAGAACAATATATAAGACCAAAGGTAATACAGAGGTGTAATAAAAAAGAAAAGGTATAAAATTCGTGATGAAAGCAATTGGAGAGTATGAAAAAAGAGATCAGGGAAACTTCAGAAAAGAACCAAATGGAACTTCTAGGAAAAAAAATAGAGTCACTAAGATAAAGAAAAAGATCCCAATGGACAGGTTAGAAAATAAACCAGACACAAATGGAGAACACACGGATTATATGACAGATCTAAGGAAATCACCAAAGAAATTTTTTTAAAAATTAAAAATATAAAACAAATGGTTAAGGACCTGGAGATAGAGGGGCACCGGGTGGTTCAGTCAGTTAAGTGTCTGCCTTTGGCTCAGGTCATGATCTCAGGGTCCTGGGATCGAGCCCTCCATTGGGCTCCCTGCTCAGTGGGGAGTCTGCTTCTCCCTCTCCCTCTGCCCCTCCCCCCATTAGTGCTTTCTCTCTCTCTCAGATAAATAAATAAAATCTTAAAAAAGGAAAAAAAAAGAACCTGGAGATATAATGGGAGATGCCCAACCCACATCTCAATGGCTACCTAAGGGAATGAAAAGTAAGAGGCAATATATAAAGAGATAACAGCTGATAATTTTCCAGAATTGCAAACAGACACAAATCCCCTCATCGACAGAAACGGATCCATAGGGATCCGCTCCACCATGGTGAAACTGCAAAGCGTCAGAGAGAAAATCATTAAAGCTCATTGTGGCGACCTAACTTGTAGACAGTTAAGCCTAGTGTTTTCATGGTCTCCCAGAGAGTATGCTACATACCAAAGAAGAAAATCATATTATTTAAACATGATAAAGTCCTGCCTTTTATTTTCCACTGTGCTACCTAAGGGAACTTAACAAATCAACAAACCCTGAAGGGACACCATAATGGTAGAAACCTAGCTGACCTGCAAAAATTAGTAATAATTCTTTATTACCCTGCAGGTGAATGGGATCCTGGTGACCAATGTGGTTTAAACTGTTTTCCTGATAGCAGGGTTGCATCTGGGGTAAGTCATGGGCATACCCAGACCTTGTGACCCAAACCCTTGGTATTACCACTGAACACATTTTCATGATGACAGCCGAAGGCAAAGAGGGTGGAATGTGGCTACAGAACAGGGGAAAGCTACCTGGACTAGGCAGAAATAAACCCATGACCACAGCTTTCCTACACAATTAGCCCCCGGCAGAAAAAGACTTGATTTAACTCCGCCAGAAGCCAAAAGAACTCCCCTAACCGGATCTTCACCAGTCTTTTAAGTTGGACGTTAATTGAAGCAAACTGTATGATCTCTGAGGTTGCATATCAAAGTTTTCAAGAAGGGGTGGGAAGGGGAGGTTTATAACCTTTGAATCCTGAGAAATCACCATCATCCCTTCCATTTCTATTGCTTCTTAACTAACAGTTACCAGCTACCACCATGTGTAAAATAAAATCAGTTTCAGGATGACTTTAAGGCCTGGGTTTGTAACATCAGCAGATTGCAGGAGGCCCACAGAGGCTGACTGCATCCTTGGGAGTGTCTCTGAAAACTTGGGGGGAATTAACTAAACTCTCCCTAGTCTTTGTGCTCAGAAGTAATAAGAGCCAGCTGACATACACTGATGGTGTACATGTGTCCTGGACATGGTTAAATGCTTTACATGCTCTGTGACTAGGTGAAAGAAGCAGTGTGGCTTCTCCCTGGCTCTGTCTTTTGGGACACGTGCCTTCTGGAGCCCGGAACCACCTGCTCTTTAAGTATTTTTCAGCCCAGACACCAGACATGTGAGTGAGGAACACTTCAGGCAATTCAGGCCCCAGCCACTGCCTGGGTGCCAACGAGAGACTGGGTGAAAACCACCTAGCTGAGCCCACCAGCCCCTAGAACCATACACATAATAATTAAATGTCGTTTTAAGCCACTAAGTCTTGAGGTAGCCTACTGCAGAGCAATAGATGAACACAGTGTTTTACAAAGACAAATATATTAGTAAGTGGAGTGAGAATTTTTCAGATGTTGTAGTAGTAATATGGTTATATTTTAACAAATTTTACAACTTACGAATTATTTCATATACATTTTCTGTATTTCTTCCTTTCCCCCATTTGGATTCTATGCTCTAGATTTTTTTTTTTAAGATTTTATTTTTTTTAATTTATTTATTTGAGAGAGAGTGTGTGTGAGGGGTGGGGAGGAGCAGAGGGAGGAGACAGGCAGACTCCGAGCTGAGCACAGAGTCCAACATGGGGCTCAAGTCCACAACCCTGAGATCATGACCTGAGCTGAAATCAAGAGTCGGATGCTGAACTGACTGCGCCACCCAGGTGCCCCTATATAATCTAGATTTTATTAAAATTAAAATAGTTTCCATTATGGTTCGGGGCTTATTTTTATTTATTTTTTTTAGAGAGAGGATATGTGAGCATGCGGGGAGGGGAGGACAGAGAGAGAGAGACAGAATCTTCAGCAGGCTCCACGCTCAGCACGGAGCCTGACACCGGGCTCGATCCCATGACCCTGAGTTCATGACCTGAGCTGAAATCAAGAGTTGGACGCTTAGTGGACCGAGCCAGCAGGCGCTCCACCATTATGTTAATTTAAATCCATAAACTAAAGAGGGCCATGCACGAAACCGACCTCCTCCAGAACAGCTATTTTTCTTGGGAAATCTACACATCAGAGACCTACAATGCAAATAATTGTTTAAGTGGCCTTATCTGTCACATTGTCATTAGGTCCAAAAATACAGACTGTGCTGCTCTCGCTCAATAACACCAGCGTTCCAGAGCCCCCCCGCCCCCGCCGCCTTTTGGTGCCCCCTCTGTTGATAAGGTCACTGAACACAAGCATTTTCTTATAGCAGATGTGCCTGGGGGTTTCCAGCACTCAGAATCCCACAGAAACCAGACTGAGAGGAAGGAAATTTTAACTCCAGAACATGGTTCCTGGCTTTGGTAGACAGTCACTGTAGGGGCCTCTCTGTAAGGAGGTAGGTGTCTTTCCTACAGAGAGGGTCGTCAGGGAGCCCTCCATCTCTGTATCTGTTGGCCTCCCTCCTCTGTGAGTCTCCTTTAGCACAGCCCCCACGTCAGTCTCTTGGGATAGCCAACAATTGCTAGTTCCTTCCTCAATCCAGTCTCCCTCTTTTTTAGCAACAGAACTCCATCTGGCGAGCCTCCCTGGGAAGTGACATTTCCTAGCCCCCCTTAACAGATAGGGATGGCCGATCAGATACAAAATGAAGTCACCAGGAAAGCTCTTTAAAGGGGCACAAGGCTTTTGCTCTTTCCTCATTTCTACTCCTGATACTTTCCAGGGATGTGGTCACGATGGCTAGAGCCCTGGCAGCCATCTTGTGACTATGAGGATGGATGCACTATAATCAGGATGGCATAGAAAAGAATGGAAAGAGCCAGGGTCACTGATGATATAGTTCTGGGATGACTATCTCTGACCTTATTTTAGGAGGAAAAAAAATAAGTTTCTATGTTATTTAAGCCATCTTACTTCTGTTCTCTATTATGAGCAACTGAACACAGTTCCTAAAGAGAACAGCACAGCATAGTAGTTAGGAGTATAGACTCTGGAGCCTAAGCGCTCAACTCTGAATCCTGCTTTGGGGCATATCAGCTTTGTAACATTAGGCAAGGCACTTAAACTTTTCATGCCTTAGTTTCTTTACCTGTGATATGGAGGTGATAATAATAGCTGACCTTATTGTGCCTGTAAGGATTAAATGAGTGAAAACATAAAGTGCTTAGAATTTTTGAGTAAGAACACTTATTGTTGTTACGGTTAAGATTCCCGATGGACCCAGTCTGAGTACAGAAATGATTTGTTCGATAGGAGAATGATGAAGTACGAGAGAGTTTATATTCTTGTCCCTGGTTTTTCATGGTTAATGAAAGATGCAGAGGGGCGCCTGGGTGGCTCAGTTGTTAAGCGTCTGCCTTCGGCTCGGGTCATGATCCCGGGGTCCTGGGGTCGAGCCCCGCATCGGGCTCCCTGCTCGGCGGGAAGCCTGCTTCTCCCTCTCCCACTCCCCCTGCTTGTGTTCCCTCTCTCGCTGTGTCTCTCTGTCAAATAAATAAACAAAACCTTTTTTAAAAAGAAGAAAAAAGATGCAGAGATGGAATGCCCTGTCCCGAGTCCCACATCTGCGGGAACAGCAGAGTCAGGTGCAAATCCAGAGACCTGCCGCTCCTCGGCTCGTGTCCTCAGCCCACTGTGTCTTATGGTACAAACTTTATAGAGGCACCCAAGTCATGGGTGGACAATGTCTATATTTAAATCATATGGTTAAGCTTCCGCTTCCTCCTCAAATTGATCTGGTCTCTGCCCCACCAAATGATGTTACATCGATCGATCACTTAGTAAGTGCCAAGCCCTGTTCTAAGCTCTGTGTACTGACTCATTGTATCATGACACCAGATCTAAGAGACAGTTACAATTACAATTCCCATTTTAAAGTTGGAGAAAGTGAGGCCAGGTAACTTGCCCAAGGTCACACAGCTAGGTAAGGCACGGTGGGTCCATGAAGCCCAGCGGCCTGGCTCAGGAGCCCACACTGCTAACTGCAACACTGCTACTCCCCCTGGGAAGACACAGCCTTTCCAGCTAGAATCCAGGCATACGGCCTTGGTCTCAAGTTGAAGATATTCTCCCTGGAGCCCCAGTTTGGAGCACCCTGCCTTTCTCAGCTTCTTGCTGGTACCTCTGTAGCAAACCTCCACTCTGGGCGAAGGAAGGAAACGGGACTGCTGGAGTGCGGAGTCTGACAGCAATACGAGAGAAGCCAAGGACTGGCAAGGAGGGTCATTTGGGGGCAGGGCACCAGGGGCACAGGTGGCCGCCTGCAGGGGGTGTGGGAGAGCCGTGGCTCCGCCAGGCACCCCTCCCCGGAGGTTTTCTCCAACTCAGCCCCTTCATTTCCTCCCTCCCTGGCCGGCCTCGGCCGGACCCCACACCCAAGGGCATCCTGTCCCAAGTGAGGACTTTCGATCGTGGTTCTGCCACCTCCTTGCTGTGTGACCTTGGGCTCATTATAACCTTCTTCAACTTCATAGCCTTCATCTGTAAAGTGGGTTTATGGGCATGGAACAGTGTCAGGTGTGTGAGGATCTAGCTGAGCGGTGACCACCGGGGAGGGCTTCATAGTCAACACTACCTGCTTTTTGGGAGCGAAGTAGGGGTTATGGCCTAATGAAAGGCATCATCCTATGTGCTCCCCACTGCTGTAGGACGCAGCACTGTGGGGGCAAGGAGCGCGCCCCAGGGCAGACCAGGGGCAGCATCGTCCTGCTGTGCCCTTAGAGTCACCTCTACCGCTCCTGGTTGGATTTGTGTGGCCGCCTCCCTCACAGACGGTCCAGTGGCCCCTCCTCCTCCCCCTAATGCCAGATGTGGGAAGGCGGGGCTAGACGGGGGCCACAGGCTTGGGAAGGTGTCCAGCCTCACATCTGACACCCGGAAGCAGATTCCTAGAATCCAGGTAGAGGAGGGTGGTTCACCAGATCAGACTCACGCCTGCATCACATTACACTGACCTTAACCCCTCTCAGGCTCTGGGCTTCTCTTGAAGAGTCACAGAGTCCTGGGGTTCACATATTTCTATAACATTCTCTAACTCGGTATCAGCCCCAGCCACCCTCGGGCATGGTGCCCCGTCCCTGACCATGGACCAGCCCTGAGAGCCAGGCGCTTGCTCAGGAGACCTGGGGGATGGGGTGGGCTGAGAGAGAAGGAAAAGATCACACTGTAAATAAAAAATGGATATTTTTTTGTTCAGAATCATTGCAGGAGGCACTAGGGAGGAGAAGGAAGCCCTGTGTGTATGTCTTGTGGGGGGGTGGTATGTGCCTGATGTGTAACCTGTTCCACCTGGCTCTCAGTTTTCTAGCAGCCTTGGCCCACTGATAAGGTCTCTGTGACCCTAGAAAAGTGACAGAAGTCATTCCTCTGCCCCCCCTCCACTGACCTGCTTCAGAGCAACCCCTCACGATATTTAAGGCTTTGTTTTCCTATCACATATTCAAATCTCTTCCTAGCTCCTGCTTCTGTTTCTACCTACACGATACCATTTGGTGTTCCTTCGGCCCCTTGGGCAGATTCTCCCTCCCTCCTGTTCCAAGACCCTCTCTGCAGTCTGCAAACACCACCGCTCCACGCTCTGTGTCCTGACTCTGTGACCGTACGTGGGGTAGCAGCCTGTCTGGGTGTATCTGAAACTATTTCCCCTAGAGACAACTTGTGACTGGTGCTGTGGAGGATGTGGTCTTTTATTTCAATATAAAAATAAATGTAAAGGGAGGCGTCTTTGAGCTCACCGAGTAGACACCATGAGCAAAGCTCACCCTCCCGAGTTGAAAAAATTTATGGACAAGAAATTATCATTGAAATTAAATGGTGGCAGACATGTCCAAGCAATATTGTGGGGGTTCGATCTGTTTATGAATCTTGTGATAGATGGATGTGTGGAGATGGCAACTGTGGGCAACAGAACAATATTGGAATGGTGGTAACATGAGGAAATAGTATCATCACGTTAGAAGCCTTGGAACGAGTATAAACAATGGGTGTGTTCATCAGAAGGAATCAACTGCGTCCACACGTCCCCTCCATAGTACCTGTTTAACTACAAGAGAAAAATCAGGTCGTGTGCATTTTCATATTGAACTTTTTTGTTAAATAAACTTTTATAATAGTCAAAAAATAAATAAATAAATGTAAGAATCACGTTGTCTTTGTAAGGCTGAGAGCGTTCAGATGATGTTAGGACTGAATGTTGGTGTCCTCTGCCCCCCCCCCATTCCTATGTTGAAGCCCTAACACCCCACGTGACGGTATTTTGGAGGTAAGGCCTTTCAGAGGTGTTTTGGTGTAAATTACCGTGAAGATGGGACCCATCGGGTAGGATTAGTGCCCTTGGCAGAGAGTTTTCTTCCTCTTCCTCTCTCTACCCTGTGAGGAGGCCAGGCCAGCAAGAGAGCCCTCCCGGGGAGCCTGGCCCGCCAGCACCCTCATCTGAGCCTTCCCAGCTGGTCCAGCCAAACGTCCGCTGGTCCAGCCACTCGGTCCACAGTATTTGGTGACACCAGCCCGAGCTAAGGCAGAAAGGTAAGAAAATTTAAAAACCCAGATTGGAAGCTCTGGCACTGTCTAAAACAGCTTGAGTACTTTGGGGAGCAGAGGAAGAGAAGAGAATGGGGTATCTCACCATCTTGGCTTCAGAAACCCTGAGGTGGTTTTTGTTTTGTTTTGTTTTGTTTTTTTCTTACCGTGGGAAAAGGCAGGAGGGGATCAAGGTCTCGACCTGGCAACTGGCTGGATGAGCATCAGCCGCCGCAGGCCCACCTGCCAGGTCCCCTATAGCCGGTCCGGTGCCGCGACAGCCAAGTCCAAGGCCACCGCCCAGGGGCAGGACCTGACGGCGGGCACCTGGCAAGCCTACGTTTCTGCGCTCAGCAAAGAGGCTCACTTATGTTCACCTTGGAAATCCGGGTTTATCAACCCGCCAGCCCAGTCTGCCAAGCAGCGGGAGCTCACTCACAGGGAAACCCAAGAGCTGTCCACCCCCCAGCATCTTCCCTTCTTGCGTCACCTTGGCTGTCGGAAGCAGAGAGCCGGGAGGAAATATCCAGCAGCAAATAATGTGACAAAATATTGACTCTGGCCATTAAAAGCCTGCAACTTGCTGAGGGGACTTGAGAAGCAATTAAGCAATCGGGGGAAAGGAAGGTCTCCTCGCCTCCCGCTGTCTTGAGGGTATGATTTAGAGACCAGGGAACCAAATCACGTCTGCTCTTCACCAGCCTGCTTTTACACTTTGGTTCTGTCCAGAGCCCCATCTGCCAATCTGGCTGTCGCTCGTCTCTCTTGTCCTACCAGACTCCCGGGGAACACACTGCTCTTGCTGACTCAGAGGAGCCCAGAGGCGTCCCGGAGGTTTTGGGGTCTATGCCTTACCAGGCCTGGCTCCCCTTCTGACCGCCCCCTTTGTTCTACCTAAATATTCAAGGTGAAGTTTAAGTGAAGGCCTCCCCAGCCTTCCAGCCTCTAATGGACCGTTCCTTTCTGAACTCTGGAGCCCTGTATTTCCTGTGCTCTTGGCAGTGGGTAGTGCACGCTGCACTGTGCTGGTATTTAGTTATGGACCTAGGGGTGCTGTCGGGAGCTCCTGTCTTCCCACAACTGATACCGTACCCGGGTCATACTGCCTCTTTCAACATTTCAGAGGTCCAAGGAGGCCTGGGCCACTGCCAACTTCGGGGGCCTTCAACCATACCTTATTTTATTTCATTTTATTTATTTTTTAAAGATTTATTTATTTTAGAGAGAGAGTGCGCGCAAGCCAGGGGAAGGAGCAGAGGAAGAGGGGGAGAGAATCTGAAGCAGACTCCCCACTGAGGATGGAGCCCTACATGGGTCTCAATCCCAGAACCCCGAGATCATGACCTGAGCAGAAACCAAGAGCCAGGCGCTTAACTGACTGAGCCACCCAGCTGTCCCCCAAAATAATTTTAAATGAAGATAAGTGGAAAGGAAATAGATCTTTAAAAATTCCCACAGCATTTTTCTAGTTTTTTTGTTCTGTAAAAATGCTCTCTCTACTCAACAAAATGCAGCTTTTGTGTAATGTCAGAATTGCTTTCAAATACAGGAAGCAATTCAAATGCCAAAATATTAATAAATATAATCTCTGTGTATGTGCCCCATGTGTGTATGGGCACTTGCACACAGACCGAGTGTGTCTCCATATACAGCACGTTTGCAGACCTCTCACCAGGGCCTGTGGAAGAGGAGGGATCCCTCACCTTACCCAACACTGGCACACTGATGAGTTTTCAGTGAATTTAGCAAACTTTCACTTTTAGCCTCCTTTATTCCCCATCTGCCAAGTGAGGTTATTCCTACACTTGATATGCTGCTCCAAGGTTGAAAAGAAATACTGGTACACATTTTCCTGACATCATGGGTAAAAGGTCATCACATCCTTCATAATCATTCATTTTAGGGCCACAGGAGACCCCACGGTACCTGTCTGTACTGCAACAGTTTGCAAGACCTTGCTCAAAGACCCGCTCCTATGCAGCCTGAACGGGCCGCTCCTGATGCCAGCCCACAGAAGCCTGTCTGACGATGGGAACTGCCAGAGAGAGGATGCTTTTGAAAAAGCCCAGCATTAGAACTGTCTTCACCAAATTTGAGGCAGGGTCTATTCTTAAGATTCTACAAATAAGTTATCACGTGATATTAAAACTTCTAAAACCAATGCCTCTTGGACTTGAAAGCATCGTGGACGGTCAACACACGAATGGAGATGTGGGCTATGTGGCTCAGAAGCTCTGGATTTGAACTCAGCTCTCCCACTAACTAGCTGTGTGACCTCAGGCAAAATCATTTCCCATCTCCCAACCTCCGTTTCCCCTTTGGGCAAAATGAGGCTGGTGGTAATACCGGTTTGATGTGTGCGGCACACACAAGACATAAACATGAAAGCACTTTACAGTTTGAATGTCGGTTACTTAATAGTACACATAAGGCTGGTCTGCTGCAGGGGTTCCCAGGCGGGAGGGTGCATCAGAATCCCCAGAGGGCTTGTTAAAACCCAGACTGCCGGGCTCCACCTCTGGAAATTCTGATTCCGTAGGCCTGGCTGGTGCCCGAGAACTGGCCTTTCTAGCAAGTTCTCAGGTGATGCCCTAGCTGCTGTCTGGGGACCCCTCTCTGAGAACCACTGCTCTGCTGCCTTCCCAGCCATACCCCATCTTACCGCATTATGAACTCCTTAAAGCATAATCTCAACTTGTTGTGATGTCGATAGAGCTTTGGGTCAGCTGGAATTTCGGCCAAGAACACTTGGGCTACTTCCAGTGGTCCCTGATGGGAAAAGGAACAGAACAATATGACATTGGAAAGAAAATTATATTACTTGGGAGAAAATCTTGGATTGACTTCTGAGTTTGGACATTTAATTCTGTAGGTAGTGTGACCAAAACAAAAAAATCAAGGAAGGTACTGAACTTCTCAGGAAACTGATTTCTTAGGAGTGTGGACATTTAGGAGAATACTCAGAAGTATAAATGTATTTTCTTTTTTTATAAAAGATTTGATTTATTTATTTGAGAGAGAGAGAGAGCGCAGGAGTGGGAGTGGGGGGGGCAGAAGGTGAGGGAGACAGACAGACTCCCCGCGGAGCAGGGAGCCCGATGTGGGGCTCGATCCCGGGACCCTGGGATCATGACCAGAGCCGAAGGCAGACGCTTAACGACTGAGCCACCCAGGCGCCCCCAAATGTATTTTCTTAATCAAATGCTATATTAATAATAGGCTGTCCTTTGTATGTAAAGGTAATACTACTGCATCACAGGGTATGTGATCTGAGTTGCTTTTCTAAAATTGAGGATTGTCTTGATTCATCCTTTCATATTCACTTATTTAGTTGCCCTAGTCGTGGCGCCATTTTGTGTAAATGCTGGCTTGCGTCAGAGATACGCACAGTACGTGGTTATGGGCTCATAAAGTCTTCCATTTTCATTAAAGGATTGAGACTTAAAGCAAAACTTCCTAATATTTCCTGATCTTGGAAATATAATAGTCATTTCTCCTCTGTGCTATTTCTGTTCCCTTGATATTATCTGGACACAATTTTTGCAGGGAAGTCCAGGTGGGGTGAGTGAGGAAAAAGTCATGATACTCACTAGGTTTTTGAGTGGAGGTGTAGACAAGAGCAGATCTGGATCTGAAATTAAGGATGCCCACTGGACAGAAAGTATGAGGCTAGCACCTCCCTGTATCTGAGACTGGTTTAGTCACATGCTGGGTTTGGGAGTAAGGATTCTAAGGGGTTTGAGAATATCCAGCTTGGTCTGAAGTGCCCCAAGAAGCCTGGTCCCTGGTCACTCCTGGCTGGCAAGGCCCCCGGCATGCTGGATTTGTCTGGTGACTGACCCAGGGGCTGCATGTTCTAGACCCTTTCCCCTCTCTCCTACAGACATTCTTAGATTGGCCTCAAGCTCTGCAACAACCTTGCCTGCATTGGGCATGACTAAGCCCTCTGCAAGAGGACCCAGATCTGGAGCACGCTGCCAGGTCTGGCCTCAAAGTGAAGCCCTCTCTGTGAAAATGGTGCCCCTTCCACTTGGTCTACTCATGTCTGGGACTTCTTTTCTTTTCTTTTTTTTTTTTTTTAAGATTTTATTTATTTATTCGAGAGAGAGAGAGCACAAGTGGAGTAGGGACAGAGGGAGAGGGAAAAGCAGATTCCCCGCTGAGCAGGGAGCCCAGTGCAGGGCTCGATCCCAGGACCCCGAGATCAGGACCTGAGCCCGAGGCAGGTGCCTAACCGACTGAGCCACCCAGGTGCCCCTGGGACTTCTTTTCTACCACGCTTGTTATGTGAAGAGCCCTCCTCTAAGTCTTCTAAACCTCACAAGTGTTGGGTCTAAGTTCAGGGATACCATTTATGTGTGGATCAGACTCTTCATCAACCTCAAGGAAGGAGGTGTAGACATATAATGGAAACCCAAGTAACAAGGACCAGAGGAGTTGCCGGCAGCCAGTCTTGCTCACCTGATTTACAGTAGCTCCGACGGAGCCCTGCAACACCATCTGAAGCATCTTGGCATCAGGGGGCTCCTGGTTAATGGCAACCGCTAACTGCAGGGTCTTCTTCTTCATATCCTCAATGGCAACTTCAATTGGTGTCAAAACAAACTGAACATAAGACAGAAGTTCGGGGAAGTCATTGTCTGGTCTTGGAAGCCATGGACAAACCTGGGGCTATGATGAACCGGATTTGAAGAAGCAGGTAAGGATACCTTCAGAATATTTAAAATACTCTGGGTAGGTTAAGAGGAAGGAAAGGCCTAACATTTCTTGAACACTTACTGTCCTCGGGGAACTTTGCGGACATTTCTCATGGATTCCTTTAAACAACCTATGTATTCTCTCCATTCTACATCCAAAGAGGGATTTATAAGGTTCAGAAAGTGCCACCAAATGACACAGGGTAGTAAGGAGGGAGCTCAGAATTTGATCACAATGATGTCTACATTCAAAATGCATGTTCTTTCTACCCTGTTAAGTTTCCTTTCCAATTATTAAACAAGTTACTTGACTTATAATTAGAGAAGGTATGAGAAGCACAGCACTCAAGAGTTTTGTCTCCACCATAACGCATGATTTTGGCATCATGTGTACCTTCTCCAACTCCCCCTGAAGATGAATTCCTGATTAACAGAATTCTCTTAAGGGTCAATCTCCTGGTTGCCAGGTTCTGCAGGTTTGGGGTAGGGTCCTTCTTAAATGTTATAGGTGGAGTTATCCCTCCCCCCAACTTCATATACCGAAGTCCTAATTCCCAGTACCTCAGGATGTGACCTTACTTGAGATAGGGTCTTTACAGAGGTAATCAAGTTAAAGAGAGGTCATTAGGATGGGCCCTATATGATGAATGTCCCTCTAAGAAGATGAAATGTGGACCCAGAGACACATGTTGAGGGAGAGAATGTGAAGACACAGGGAGATCATCATATACAAGCCAAGGAGGGAGGCCCAGACCACATCCAGCCCCCACAGCCTTCAGAAGGAACCAACCTCGCCAACATCTTAATTTGGTCACTGGCCGCCGGAACTATGAGACAAGACGCTTCTGCCATGTTGGCCATGTAGCCTGTGGTCCTCCGCTACAGCAGTCCTAGGGGGTCTAACACGCTGAGGTTCTCGGGAAAGGGAGATATGGCCAAGAAACGCTGTGGGGGTGCTTACTGGGTCCCTGAGTTTATTCCTCTGCTATGCCTACCTATCCTAGTGTCCAAAAGTCCAAAACAATAAGAAATACAACAGAGGCCTTCTAAACCAACCTCCTCGTAACTGAGTCACTCGTCCTGGATTTCTCTCATGTCTGTGAAGCCCGCTCTCTGATGTGGTTGCTGACACCCTAGCTGATGGGCAGTGAGCTCAGTCACTTCTGCTCCTGCCCCACGAGGCATCCGTTCACCACGGCTTAGCTCTGCGCGTTCACTGACTTGATGATGCCTGTTACGCCTGTTATTTTAATGACCTCATCTAATTAAATAATGCACAAACTGATGAACTGTGGGTGTGGAAAGAAACAGAACGGTTTCTGTGAACACCAAGCTGAATGCTGGGGCAAGATACCACAAAAGTGAGTCGCCATAAAGATTCCTGCCTTATTAGGTGTGTGCAAGACAACTGTAAAAGGCTAGGGGCAAGCAAGTCATAAAAATCCAGAGGGACTCTGTCCTCATATTGTTTATCAAGTACCTTTAAGCTCCTCTTCTGCTTTATAGGAATAAAAACTGAAAATTACGGACAGTGTATTAAGGGGGGGGCTTATACTAGAAAGACAATGCTGAATTGTGATCCGCCAACCCCGGATCACAGGGAAGGCTGGGGCCTTATATAAACTGAATGACAAATAAATGTCCACATATGTATTTTGAAGTAAAATAAAATGTTTGTACTATGTCAAGTCTGGAGACACTTTCTTGATCAGTCCTCTTACAATGGGTTCAAAGTCTCCTACTGTACAGAGAACCAGAGAAGAGAAAGGGGTCCTCGCTGTCAGTGTATAGATGAGAAAAGCTGAATGAAAATAAGTGTCTTGAGCAACATTACAGGAGGAATCTGGGACTGGAAGTCAGTTGGTCTCCTTGCCTATCTTGCAGGGGGCCCTTCTTCCAGCTCACCACCAACTCATGGGGCTACTTGCTTGCTCTGTCTGAATCACCTGTAAGCTTCCAAATATATAAAAATTCAATAAAAAATATTTAAATTTTCAATATACATTTCAAGTAAACATAACATGACAATAAACACGTTAAATATTGTAATTCTGTCATTCTATTTATGTCGAAGATATAACTTCAAAATATAAAATATTTAAATATAAAGTAATGCTACGAAATGCATGGCTGCCTAAATGGGATTCCCTGGCGCCATGACAGTCAGAGAATAACCACCATGATAATATTTCCAGTGTGTCCCTTTTTTTGATTTTCTCTCCAGTCTGCCATGAAGGAGCTCGGGGGAGGTGTGAGTGTCATCCTGGGAGGGAGACGCGGGCATTCAGTGGTGACCTCGGTCCCGAGCGCGCTGGCTCCAGGGGCCATTACCTCTTCCTTCTGGATGACGCTGATCCTGGTCTTGACGTAGGGGAAGGCATGCATGGTGGTCAGGACGGTGTTCCGCCGGTACTGCTCATGCAGTTCTCCCCGGGGCCGCCCCTCCAGGGTGAAGGGGGTGGTGTACATGAACCTCCGCAGATTGAAATTCTTCTCAAAGTAGGTTACCCTGTCTTTCATCTCATACTCATCAAAGTAGGGCTCCACAAACGTGATCTGTATGTAGGCCTGAGGGGGAAAAGGTGGGGGGAAGGAGGAGATGAGCTCGTCTGCAAGCTACCACCCAGGATGCACTGGGGAGGCATGTTGGGACACAGCGCCCTGCACCCACCTTGTGTGCACCCCAAAGCCACAGAAGCTGAGCACATCAGGCCAGACGTCAGCCATCCCTGCTCTGCACCCCCAGGGAGACGAAGGGCTGTGGGTGAGAAGGACAGGGCAGTGTGCCCGTGTGAAGTCAGGTCTCCCGGCTGCCCCTCCAAGCTGACCTCACTGGTCCAACGGAAACTTGGTACGAAAGTTCACAAACTGCTATTCAGAACAGACAAGCTTTCCTTTCTGGAGCCACCATGACCGCTACCCACTTAGAATGGCCAGACTGAAGGCATGTGACAATCCTGAGCACGGCCAGGGACGGAGAGGTGCCGGAACTTTCACATACCGATGATGGGAGTGGAAAGTGGGACAGCCCCTTCTAACATAAGGCTAGCCGTTTCTTACACAGATAGAGGACATTGGCCATATGACCCCGCAATCCCGCTCTGACATGGGCATTCATGAGAAATGCAAACTTATGTTCACACAAAAACCTGCACGCAATGTCTACAGCAGAATTCATAATAGACAAAAACTAGAAACAACACAAACGTCCCTCCGGCGGGGAACAGGTAAACAGATGGTGGTACAGCCAGTTGACAGAATACGACTCTGCAGGACAAAGGAAGAGAAGGACTGCCTCATGGAGGAATTTCAGATGCATTGTCTGCAGTGACAGAGCCAGACTCAAAGGACTGTGAGCTTGCACTTACTAGTCTAGGGTTCCATTTATGTGACCTTCTGGAAAAGGCAAAACTACAGGGACAGACGGCAGATCAATGATGGTCAGGGGCTCAGAGCAGAAGGAAGAGGCATGGGGAGATATTTGGGGGTGATGGAACTCTTCCTGGTGGTGGTGACACTTGTTTGTCAAAACTCAGAGAACTCAACATCAGAAAGGTGAATTTCACCGCATGTACCTCCTTTAGAAATGCGTGCATGCGTGGGCACGCACACACACCCACACACACACACACACACACACACGCTGAACAAGAGCACTTATTAAGAAAGAAGGCCTCTTTAAAAAAAAAAAAAAAAAAAAATGACAGTGGCCAAAGGCTCTGTAATACCCACCCAGTGAAAAGGGTGGGGGACGACACTGACCTCAGCCTATAAATCACTATTTAGTGTGATGAAATCCGGCTGTCATTCTGGGTTTGGCTTCTCATTTAAAACTCTCAGCACCCGCCTTGGGCATTTTAGAAGAGGGCACAAGTGCACCACGTGTCAGGGATGTCCCTGGGGACACTGGTGACTCTCCGCGGCATGTGCTGTGCACGCCTATCATCCAAGGACCTCCGCCACCTCTGTCGAAGCCTTGCTCAGCTCCTACCACACTTACTACCTTAGGCTTGGGCTAGGGAAGGTGTGTGAAGTGAGCAAGTCTTTCGAAATCTGGAGAAAAACAAACTCTTGCATTTGGTCAATTCCTCCCTACTTGCATCATCTCCTTAACATCCCGGAGGACAGAACTGAGGGGAGAGTTTGGACTCTTCACTTTCCGGGCCTGCCAGATGGCAAACGCTCCTCTGGGCCCTAGCGTTTCATAAATACCGTGAACTTGCATTATTCCCAGCAGCTTAGACAGGCTCATGTACACATCTATGAGGTGGGCTGAGCAGGAGGACAGCACCCGCCCCCACCCCCCCCCCGCCCCGCCGGTCCGTGATACGCTAAGGAATATATCTAGTCTTCGCATTTGCTAGCAGGCAGCTTCCAAAACCCATGGAATGTCCTGAGGGACAGGAGTGTCTCTGTTATTTTAATGAGGTGACCCAAGCTTGGCGGGTCCCAGGATGGGGGCTGGTCACCCAAAAGACCATGCATGAATTAGAGGGTTGGGAGTCGGGGCTGACTTTGGCCTCAACCAGGGCGGGGAGGCAGGGGCTGGAGACTTGAGTTCAGTAATGTGGCCCACAAGTTAATCAGGCGTGCCTGGACATTAAACTCTGGACACCAAGACTCTGTGGAGCTTCCTGACAGGTGACTACACAGACCTGCTGGGCAGGAGGGAGGCTGGGGGATATGCCCTGATTCCACAAGGAGAGGGCATGGAAGCACTAGGGTCCTTCCCAGACCTTGCCTTCTGTGTACCCTTTATCATAAAACTGTCATTGTCATAAGGTACTTCCCTGAGGTCTGTGAGTCACTCTAGTGAATTCCTTAACCTGAGGGCCGCCGCGGGAACCCCCAAATTAGTAACCATTTGGTCAGACATGGGGGTGGCCTGAGGCCGGTGTCGGAAGAGAGGGCAGGGCTGTGGAGGCCTGAGCCCCTGCCACTGGCTCGGGGTGGAGAGTGTCCACACTGGATGCGGCACACCCAGCCAGGGATGGGACAGAATACACCCTCCTGTGACAAGGGAGGTCACTGAGGTCCAAGCCCTTCCCATCATTCCCCCAACGTCACGGGGGGCCCTGCTCCTGGCTGGAAGAAATTCCTGCAGCTTAAAGGAGGGAGCCACTAAGCACTGGCAGTGAGAAGTTTGCATCTTTTCAATATGTTTGAAGTTGAGTGTAAAACTTTGCACAGAAAGGCAATAAAGAACGGTGATCAGGAGGATGGGTTTGAGGAGGACAGACGCTGAGCTTGGGTCCTGGCTTGGACACCTGCGTGATCCTGGAAAGCTGCTTGACAATTTTGTACCTCAGTTTTCTCATCTGTGAAATAGGAATAACCACACCTACTTCAAAGGGCTCTTGGAGGATGAAAGGAGATGATGTACACAAAGGGCCTGATGCAGTGCCAGGCACACAGCTGGTGTTTAATAAGTGGTAGCTCTTATGGTTCCTGCCTTGGAATATGGTTTCTTTAAGATCTAACCATATAATAGTTGAACCCTTGACAAAAAAGTTTGGCTACACCAAAGTGACTTTGAGAGCCCAGACAGAGGACATTTTGTGTTTTGGGGGGTAGAACAAAGGGAATCGGAGCCTGAGGGTGACTTTTTGCAAACTTCCCCATACCTTGTTAGGATCCAACTTGGTTTTGTCCACAGGAGCAGAGTCTTTTATCACTTCTACAAATTCCTCACCGAAACACTGGCCATAAAATCCCTAGGCGAGAAGAACCAACAGATTACAAAGATTATTTTAATATATTAATGCAACTCTTTGTGTCTTAAAAGGAGAGTAAGTTTGCAACAAGCTTAAGGAAGAATTTGCTCATTATCGGAGGTCTTTCTCAGCTAATGAGGCAAGTTGGCATTTCTGGAGACAAAAATAAAAATGTAAGGAAGTGCAGCATTGCAAACTGATGGGTGCTTCCCTAAAATAAGTGTGCTTGACCTCTAACTCAACCAATGTCTTCATCTTTCCGGAAGCAGCTCCAGGGGAATAGCACAATTTACTTCTTGCCTTTTGTACCCTAGGAGCTTGGAGGTCACTAGGCTTCCCAGAATGTGATGAATCACATTTCACAAGAAGACAAAACACACACTTCTAGTCCCACGTTGGAGAAACATAATAGGGAACCAAGTGTCCTGGGGTCAATTGCTGGTTTTCCTTCTCGTGAGCTGAATGACTTTGGACAAGTTACTGAACCACTCTGTGCCATGGCTTCTCTGAGTCCGGTAGGAATTGAAGTCTCTTTTTTTCCAGGGATGGATAGCATAAGGAGCAATTTGGCAACTAAAGTGTTTTAAGTTTTACAGCTATGAAGAAGCATAAATTCGAAGCAACGGCAAGCAGGCATAAGGAATGAATCTTGAATTAAGTGTCAGCACTTTGGGGTCCCCAGGTACTCAGCCTGCGAGGGTTTTGTCTGGAGGACATCCCTTGACTTTCATCCTGAGGTCTTAGTGCTTGGCCCTTTCCATGTCTGCTTTTCTCACTTTTCTCCAGGCTGTTTTCCTATTTCCCCATCCTTTCCTCTAGGAACATGCTGCTCTTTTCTGTGACACTATGGATCAAGTGTAGACAGCAGGTTGGAGTTGGGGCTTCTAGCCTACGAGACGGGACACTGACTCTGATAATCCGCAGAGGATGACTCCTTGGACCAGCTCAGCAGGAAGAGCTCACCATGCCCCAGCTCAAGGCATGGCTACTGTGAGCATCTCTGTGTCAGAAGTGGGATGTATTGTCTAGTGATACCAAAAGGATGGCCGCAACACTTTGTAGGGATAACTCAGTAATTTGGCAGGATTCAAAGTCAAGGTGATAATCTTAAGGCTGAAAAACTATTACTAAAATTACAAGAGTGATAGGAAAGCACATGACAATGACTGACTTTTGGGTAGCCTTGAAAATAAATACTCACCCTATAAATTTACAAACTTAGACAAGCAAATACAAATCTTAGGAGAAAACTCTCCAAATCCTGCTTTGCCTTATGATCTCACCTAATACCTTCATATTATAAATGCAATGTGGACAAATGTTTATACAGATCAATGATGAATCCATAACTCTTTTTCTGGCAATGACCCACTCTAACTTGCTTTTGTGAAGTATATGGAGTCCAGCGCTTTTCTTACCTCTAGTCTGTGAGAGATCTCAGGAAGCTTGGTAATAGCAGGCTCTTTGTAAACAAATTCCTGCTCATCTAAATCCCCAAATTTGGATCCATAGAACCCAACTCGGAAGTAGGTCCCAAACATTCTCTTGTGACCCTAGTGAGCAAAATAAGAAAACCTCTCTTTAGTTAGGTCATTTCTGAGGATCTATAGGCTTGTAAAGGGAAGGATTCTTTTGTTGTGTTACACAGCACTTTATTCCTATGGCTAATATAAACCGAAATCAAGCCTTTAAAAAAATGTAACGTTTATGGAAGAAACTTTGGAAATAATTTAAAAAAAAGAAATGCCACGAAAGATTTCTAGGATTTCTTTGAAGTGAACTTTAAAAGTCCTCACATTTCCTGGTTGTAAAGTCATTCAAGGTGCTTTCTTTCAGTCGGAACTGTCCGACCTCTGGCCCTCTGCCTTATTCCCAGCCTCTCTCCATTGGGTAGGCAAGAGCTACAGCAATGAAGTGCTCAAGACAAATCACTCGCTAGAGAGGAAGCAGGGCTAAGCATCTCTGGGACAGGGTTACATGCTGCCAGGTAACAGGACTTGCTGGCCAGACTCCCCAGATACCTTGCTGATGATGCTGTCAAAAGCCTTCTGTAGCTTGTCGTGGGTGGAGGTCAGCTTCCGGAAGTCTCTGTGTGCTTCCAGGATGGGAATGACCAGCTTGTAGACCTCATTAACCGTCTCATACAATCCTCCCTTAGAAAGAGAAGATAATCAACAAGAATTTAATCCAGTGGAAAGTTAAGAAGAGCATCCAGAGTTCATTATGTGCTGGAGAATGGATTAGTTATGGGCACCACAATATTTTACAGAGCAGGAGTGATGTCTCGGCTTCTCTGGAATGGCCGGAGCACGCAAACGGAACTAGACACACGCTAAATGGTCCTTTATGATGATGTTAAGTGGGCAAAAGGGTTTCCAAGGAATAAAAGCAGCAGATTGGCAGCAGGGACTAGTAACTATTTAGGAAGGCAGCTTCAGCATCATTAAATGTCATCTGGGGTCATGCTTAGCTAGATGTTCAATGCTTGCCTAAAAGGAACTGGCAGGATTCTAACTAGTTCACTTTCTTGAATTTTAGGAAAAATGGAAGTATACTGCACTTTCTCTGAATCCTGAAATGGAAAGCAGAAAAAAGAAAAGATAGTTAAAACAAAAAATACATAGAGGTCGTAGGGTAGGAAACTTGGAAATGAAAGGTAGAAAAGAAAGGAAACCATAAGGATGAACATAAAATTGGATCAGCTAAATATAGCGAAGTATTAGAGATTTACCTGGCTTAAAACTGGGGGGAGTACAATTATTAACATGAAAATGGGCAACAGACATTCTCTACTGCCCTGAATCTCACTGACTTAATCTACCTATTTTTGTTTATCTTATCAGAAGTGTGTAGACCCAGATAAGGCAAATGAGGGGAGTCTCAGTGGTTTGCCCTCACATAGTTCTCTCAGCTGGGCCTGGTTTGCGCCAATCCTGAGCACTACCCAGTTGTCAGAAAGGCAGCTGGTCCATCTCTTCCCTCCCTCCCTTCCCAGCGGCTCCACCCCAATTATTTTCTCCATGAGAGGGAAAATGAGGGAGTGAGAACATGCCTCATCATTTGTGGTATAACCCTGGGCAAGCCATTTCACCTCTCTGTGGCCTAATTTACCCCCTAGTAAATGGAAATGATACAGTATAACTGCTGCCCAGTCAAAAAGCCTGCCATGAAGACCCGAATACTGCAGTGATGAAAGGCTTTCTCAGCTCCCTCCAGACCTGACGCAATTTGCATACATCAAAGTCATATGGGGCCACCCTCTGCCCCCTCCCCCCACCCCGCACTGCCCAGCAGGAAGTGTGCCTGGCTCGGGGTAAGACTGGCATTCACAGTGCTGGGGGTTCGGCCCACCGCAGAGGCCCCGGGACCCCTGTGAGCACTGACCGTGCTGAAGAGTTCAGCTGCGTGCTCCAGGAGGCCCACCAGGCCACTCTCGGTGAAGTATCGGCCTGAGCACACACCATCCTCATCGGGTGACAAAGTGTCATCAGAGACTGCAGACTCCTCCAGCACGTTGGAAGAAATGTTCTGAAAGAGATTCCACGATTAGCCCAGAGAACAGGGGAACCGGACTAACGAAAGGTACCAGAGGAACCCAAAGATGGGGCACTGAGGCAGCCCACGTTCGAAGATCCTCACAGAGCCTGTGATTATAGAATGTCTCAAATTCCACCCACAAGACGCCCTGGCTGCCATTTATTTTGAAAGGATACACTGAGCAACTGGTCTTCAAAACTTACAATTTTCTTTTCTTTTTGACCTTGAGGACATACATAAAGGGACACTTACCTCAGTGTAAGAACAATTGAGTTACTGTCGTGAAATGACCCTATGGGACATCCAGCAGGGGTCATGGTTTTTAAAAGGCAAAGACCGATTAACAGTTAACCAGACTCCCTTGTTTCAGCAGCCCAGTGAACCTTGGAGGTGTGCTGCTACTGACTTGATCTTCAGGTGAACAGCCATATTATACAATAATAGCCAATGAGAATGTCCTCTTGGTGGCCATGTTGATGGCAATGCAACCAGTACTGTTGTTGTCTCCCATTTTGTTCTTTTTTCCAAGCTTTTCCTTTACACAAACCATAGAGTTTAAAGTCTCCAGCAGAGGGGCACCTGGATGCCTCAGTCGTTAAGCGTCTGCCTTCAGCTCAGGTCATGATCCCAGGGTCCTGGGATTGAGCCCTGCATCGGGCTCCCTGCTCAGCGGGAAGCCTGCTTCTCCCTCTCCCACTCCCCCTGCTTGTGTTCCCTCTCTCACTGTGTCTCTCTCTGTCAAATAAATAAATAAAATCTTTAAAAAAAAAAAGTCTCCAGCAGAGAGTACAGTAACCAGGGCCCGGGCTAGAGTGAACCAAGTGAGAAACCGAGGGCAAAACCTTTAGAGAGGTATTCAATCTCAGGGTCCATCCAATCTCAGTAAGTGATGACTCTGAATTTGCTTGACCCTAGGTGAGCGCTTCCTTACATTCTGCCCCTTAGGTGCCTCTGGCCTCACCCCAGCTCTGGCCCTTGCAGTGACTCTCATACGTTTGACACGTTAAGAGTCTTTTTTTTTTTCAACCTGTCTCAGAGTTGTGGAAGAAATGCATATAGAGCATAAAAGCAATGGGACATCTTCCCAGCTTAGAGATTGCAAACAGGTAGCACGCATGCCACTCTTTCCCATTCCTACACTTGTAACAGGCGTAACTAATCAATTAGAGCACCGTTTCCCTTGAAGTTTGAATATACAGTCGATCCTTGAACAACACGGGCTGGAATTGCACAGGTCCACTTGTATGCATTTTCAAAAATATACTGGACTCTGAAACTAAGAATATACTATATGCTAATTAATTGAATTTAAATAAAATCAAATTAAAAAATATATTGGAAGAATTTTTTGAGATTTGCAACAATTTGAAAAACTCACAAATCGTGTAGTTTAGAAATACCAAAGATATTAAGGAAAAGTTAGGTATTATTGTAAGAATACAATATATTATATACCTAACATATGAAACACATGTGAATCAACTGTTTATGTTACCACTGAGGTGTCTGCTCAACAGTAGGCTATTAGTAGTTAAGTTTTGGGGGAAGTTAAAGTTATCTGTGGGTTTTTGACTGGGTGGAGGGTTGTATCTCCATGTTGTTTAAGGGTCAACTGTATTCTCAAAATTCTTCTTAGCGTAGCACTCCAGTCAGCCACTACCAACTGACTAGAGTTGGCTTGGGAAGTAAAAACATCTGCCTCCTGGCTTGGCTAGCAAGATCAAGCGCATCAACCTTAGCAATCAAGGAAAAGAGCTGTCACAGTCCTCTTATCTTCACATCCAAGACTGTAATGTGTTTTGAGGAATATAGGAGGCGCTCAGACTCTCTTGTGGCCAGTCTTTTTTCCAAACCTGGCCTTTCTATTGTGATGTTTCCAAACTGGAAATAACAGAAGGTCCAAGGGATTCAGTTGAAAGGATCTAATAACTCAAGAAATGAGTACTCTGAGAATTGTATGTAATTTTCTACGGGTAGAGGAACAGCTCCAAAGTAATGAAGCTTTATTAGCTGTAACCAGAGGAAAAGGACTCTGGCTGACTTTCCTGGCTTCAGAATCAGGGAGGTAAAAGTCACAGCAGTATCTGAGAATGTATCCATATCTACATTTGTGCAAGAAACACTGCAGTCTGGGGCATAGCATTTCAACGATCTCAGTGCCTTGGAATTCAGTGGCCTCAAAGTTCTTTTCCTTGCACAGATATATTTATCTCCAGTTTATAAGTCTTTTCCAAAAATTCAATTTTATTGGAGCAGAACAAGGTTGAAAGCTAAAGCACACAGCATTTGAGAAATCAACTCTGGACATCTGTTGTTAAGGCTGTCCAGAAGTCCCTCATCCTTTTGTAGAGTAAGACCTCCGGGAAGCCATCCACAAGTCCAGGTGTGGACCTCCACTCTGGCCCAGCCAATCAGAGCATTCCCATTTCTCTGGCCACTATGATTGGCTCAGGGCCGAGCACATGACCCTGTCACACCCAGTAAGATGCACTGAGACTTTCTCTGCAACTGCTAGAAATGAGCCATGGCTCTGGTCTCCTGAACTTGAACCCGGGAAGGTATAAACCTAAATACTTCTTGGTGAGCATGGGAAGCCCATGCAGGATGAAGTCGATGCAAGGGAAAGCAGAGACAGGAAGTGGTGACAACACTGAGGTCTGATGACACGGTTTGGGCCCCTCCTTCCAGTTCGGCAGGTGCAGCTCCTGGCTCATCTCCCTCACGGAAGCTGATAAATTCCATTTCTACCCTAGGTCAAGTATGCATTTCCCAAAAAGATTTGGTATGTCTCCTTTGAGGAAAAAGAATTGGCTCAAAAGCAACAACATAATTTGGCTTCTCTTCCGTAGCCAAGAACACCTACCTCACCGTGTTTTGTGTATCATGAAGACCTGATGCTCCACAATTCCTTCTGCCTCCCCCTTCACTGTCCTGGTCCTTCTGAGCTTCCCATGACCCCCAGGTTGGAAGGTTAGGTCAGATTATAAACACGGCATCTTGTACCTCTTTCTTACAGCATTTATCATGATTGTAATTGAATAAGGAATAGAATAGTTAGATGATGTCGCTCTCCCTGGCTAGAAGGTGAAGTTCACGAGGACACAGTAAGTGCTCAATGAATATCACCTAGAAGAATAAATGAATGGATATAGGTATTTGAAAAATAGAGCTCAATGCTCCCCTGTAGGGACAATGTGGGGTCTTTCTGTTGGTTCTAGAATAACTATTCTATCTCGCCTTGGCATGGCTTTTTATAAGCAAATCAAATGAATTCTAGGCGAAATTAGAATTCTCAGGCTTACCACACATGAGAGTCGATAATGAAATGCCATTAATACTTAAGTGATAAATATCAAATAGAATATAGTAACTGTGAAAAAGGCATAGAAGAATGATAAGAAATAGTTCAGTTAACGAAGCATGGAAAGAGGATAATATGATTCAACATTAAGTAAAAAACCCAAAGATTTTCTGGGAATTGAAAGAGTAGCACTTAAAATATTTATCCTTGATAATATCAAACGGCCAAAATAAATGTGATGAAAGCAGCAGATACATCTAAAATGACTTTTGTAACTTCCTTCACTTTTATGCAAATGAAAATCAGATGTGGTATTTTTAGGCTTTTTGGATAAGAATTTCATTTTTGGCCTTTATAACACACATTTCTGAATTGAGAAGAGAAGTGATTTGCTGAGGATGAAATGTTTGAATAAATATTATTGTTACTGAGAGCCGTAAAGAAGGAGGGCTTCATAATAAGAAAGAGACAGGTGCACAGGTGCACAGAGTTCTAGGGAATCAGAAGCTCCTGACCACCCCCCTAGCAATGGTTCCAGTGACTTCTTCCCAAAGCCTGGGGAAGCTACTCTGAATTGTCCTCTCCCTCTGGTTCACATAGCCATCACAAAATTGTGCTGAAGAACAAGACTGAAAAAAAAAGCCTTTTATAAAATCAGTCATATAGATTGAAACAAGGATAATACAAGCACTTACAAATGACTGTGAATCTGGCTTGAAAAGGGCTCTATTACTGGACTGTTTGTGGTTTCAAGAAGAGTCATTGCTGCAGATGATGTCTCTCTTACAAAAGGACTCATAAAGCTTTTATTTTCTCTAAAGACTGCATTAAACTATTCAGCAAAAGCTATCCAAGTGGCCACTGAGCATCCTAGCCTGAGTCAATTTTCAGACCTGCTAGACACTTTGCTAACTGTAGGCAATATTTAGCTTATCCTAAGAAAGTACTGCTTCAGGCCCCTTTCGCCTTTCCCAGGTCCATGTGGTTCCTCCTTGCTTTGGGACTGAGGTGTGCGACGCTACAGAGTTGGGGCATGCGATCAAAGGAATGGATCATGTGGGAAATCATTTCTCTAGTGTCTGGAAAATACTTTCTCGGTTGTCATGTCCTGTGCCAACTCCGAGTCTTTGAGAAAGAGTTTAAATGACCTTAGAAAAATTGCTCTCTCAGTTTCGTTATCTGTAAAGTAGGGGTCATAGTACATTGCCTATCTGCCTGCTTCACTGGTGGATGGGGAGGGTCAAATGAAATCATGGACCTGCGTGTTTGGGAATGCCTAGAGTGCCTATCAACTCTACATTTATTGTAAATAATTAAAAAAAACAAGATAGTAAAGCAATTAGAGGAGGCAAATATAATACACAAAAGGAAATTTCTTTCAACCTTGGCACTATTGACATTTGAGGCCAGATAATTCTTTGCGGTGGGAGCCGATCCCTGGTTGTAACAACCAGAAATGTCTCCAGAGATCGTCAAATGCCTTCTGGGCTGGCAGGCAAGACCGCCCCCCCCCATTGAGAACCACCGCTCTCCAGGGAAAACTGCATTAGCTCCCCACCTGAAAGCTGACACTGCCCACGGGTAGGTAGCTGTGGTCCTCCAGCATGCTCAGGTACTCGGCCACTAAGGCCGCTGCGTGCACCAGGCACATGGCGGCCTCCGTGTAGCATTTCTTCTTGGTGTGTTTCTCAGCCATGTTCTGGAGCCAGGTCAGCCGCAGATCAGGAGAGGTCTGGTAACTCTTGGCAATTCTGAAGGCAGAATAAGAAAGTTTCAAGGACAGCTGGTAAATGACACTGTTCTACTGTGTATGGCCACTTTCCCCCCCGCCCAAGAATAACTCCCACCTGCCCTTAGAGGTTTTTCCCCACCTGTTCAGAAAATGAGAGGAAAAAGCAAATATTTATCAGTCCGGTTGTTTTCCTATCACAGGTAGCGTGTGCTGGACCTCAACAAATAGCATTTACTTAAAGTTTTATGGGGAAGAAAAAGGCCCAATCAAATGAGGTCTATTGTAATGGATCTCTAGCAATTTTCTCCCTTTCCTTTCCCTCAGAATAATAAGACAAAAGTACGACCCGTCTAAGACATCACATCAGAACCAATTTATTTCTCTAAGTGGTTTCTCCCGAACGAGGACCATAAAACAAAGTTTCAAACCATTAAGTAAAATATGATTTCTAAATAAAATGGTACATGTATATCTGAATATAACTGGAAAAAATATAGGAAATAATTCATATGATAATAGTTCTTTTCTCTCATTCTCTGGTAAGTAGAAGATACTGTTGTGAGAGATACCTCAGTTTGAATTAGGGGGATATTTCTAAAAAGGTGTACATGAATCAACTCACTCTGAATGATTAATTTCTACCAATTTCTATATATGCTTTTGGATGTCATCCAAAACAGTATACTTACATGGCCTAGAATAATGACACCAACAAGACCTCCACAGTGACAAACCCTAGACCCTCAACTGACACCCTTTGATTTTATCAGAAAAGCCTACCTGTACATGAGATCCATAAGCATCTCGGGATCTTCCTGAAATTCCCTCATTTTCACCGTGTCATATAAGATGCTGTTCAGATTGCAGAGAAGTTCCTCCACCTGCAAAAAAGTGTACACCTCTAAAAAATCCTGGCTTTGTCATCCACGGTAACCAGCTAGGGCTGCATTGGAAGGGCACGGGACAGCCATGGGTGGGCTTCTCTCTGGGAGCAGAACTCGCAGGTGGAGGGGAGCCTGGATGGACCCTCCGTGGCCTTCATCTTTGCAGGTCCATGTGCTTCAGAGGCTCAGATGTGAGTTGGCCCTTGGGCTCCATGAATTAGCCCCGAATCCTTATACTACCTTCCCTCTTTTTGTTTAACTTGAACTTAGTTTCAGTTATTTGCAACCTGGAAGAGGCCTCAACAGTACTCTGGAACAACCAGGCTTTTTATACCAAATAGGAGGCAGCTTAGGACTTCAGCTTATGTTATATATATATTATATATATATATATATATATATAATATATATATATATATGATGTGTGCTATATATTATACACGTGTGCTATAGAGTGTGCTATATATTATATATAATATATAGCGTGCTATATATTAAATACATGTATACATAATATTTATATATTTATCTTTATTTATAAAATATATTTTATATTAATATTTTTAATATTTACATATATTTTGTGTATGTTATTTTATTTTTAATATAAATATTTTCTATTACTTATATTTTATATTAACATTTATTAATGTTTATGTATTTTATGTATGTTATTAATATTTATATATTTTATGTATAACATAGAACTGTTATATAATTCTATGTTATATGTATTACATGGATACACAGTATACACACACACGTATATATACACAAGTTTATACCTGGCTGATCCCGAACCTGTGCATGAGGTAAGGCACGCTCTTCAGCTTACCTGGGTGGGGAAAGGAGTGGCCTGCATGGCTGTGTCCTCTTCTGCATAGGCCAAGATCGTCCTCAAGGATCTTCTCAGGTACTCCTCATTAAAGTCTGGTGCTTTGCCCACCAAAGATGCCAGAGACATGGTTACTTGCATCTTCACTCTTGCAAAGTTCTGTGTCAGGAAGAGGAAAAGATGGACCAAGTAAGAAACACTCAGCGAGCAGCTAATGGAAGGCAGTGGAGCCAGACACCAGGAGCTCCCCAAAGTTTTCTTTCACCCCGTCTCAACCATTTCCTTTCCTCTCAATGAAATGTGAGCTCTACTTTGCACAAGATTCATATCGTTGTTTAAATGGTTTAAATGGATATTGCTGTGACATAAATCTGTCAGTTCCCTTTAAATTTTCATTGAGGACTGGATGGCCTCCATGCTGTAAGGCTGGGAGGTTCCTACAAAGTTGGGTCTCAAAGACGGATCCTTTTGTACCAAGATTCCTCTTCTTGGGACTTGACTTCAACTGGAAAAGGGAACAGTATCCCCATGGCCATGCTTTCTCAGATTCGGGACCCTGGACACACAGTGACTCTCTGTTTCTCCTTCCCTTCTCGCCCTGTGGAAAAATATCGTTATCCTGGGGGCCCCCGAGAAAATGTCCTAAATATTTTCAATAGTTATGCCTAACATATGGTGAGGACCCTGTCTTTTTCCCATGGGCCAATTTATCTTTTAAGATCTCTTGGGCATGCTCATTAACATGACCACAAATGTAAATAATCTAGATGAACTAAAATCTAGATAAACTAAAGCAAAGGTTAACTCTTCTGCAATAAAGCATAAATCCAAAGGCTGCAAAGCTTTGATTAAAACTCAAATGATACTGATCATTCAAATTCTCCTCCACAGGTCAGTCTGGGACCATTCAATCAGAATTTGGAAACAAGACAAACGCTTCTGAATTCTTAACCCGACTGCTGTATTTTTCCCCACAGAGGACAACTTTTAATCTACCTATATTCATTCACTTGTCCTTGAAACACACAGATGGAAACCATGGCATTCATCAGTCTCCATCTTCACGTCTGGTTGCAAACTCAAAAGCTGCCATCCATCTACAGCATCAATTGTCTCCTTCACACAGGACGGAAGGAAATGGCAGTCCTGCAAACTTTTCCTCAACCAATGCTTTGCACTGACTTTCTCTACTGATTCTGGGTCACCCCGCCGGTGCGAGCTCTTACACTGGTGGCTCCAAAGCTGAACCTCATGAGGAGGTAGAGGGTGGCACAGGCTTGGCTCCGGGTGCTGTCCACGCTGCTGCTGCAATGGTGTAAGACTCGCTGACACAGGTCCGCACACTGTTCCACCTCTTCCTCAAACAGCAAATCCCCGAACTAGGAGAGACACAGAGCCCATGAGGCATCCAGGGGCACTTTCGTATTTTTTTCTGGACTGGATGCCTATTGAAATGGGCAATGTCTGCTGGGACAAGTAGAGAGCCCAGAAGAGTTCATGCACTGCTCCATAAAGATAATGAGCTCCTTGAGTCAGAAGATGAATGGAAGCAACGGAGTCGACTTAAGAGCTAATTATGAAGAGCACAACTAAGATCAGGGCTGTGTGATTCACCGCATCATTAGCCAGGCTGCGTTCACTGGCAAAGTCACCTCTCTGCAGGAAGGATCCTGCATTTACTGAGCCCCCTGGAAATTACTGGTGACTAAGAAAGAGAAAATAATCCTGAGAGCGGAGAGCAGGAGAATTCTACTTTGTAAATGTAAGTGATCCCGGGGCTACTGGCTGGCTCAGTTGGAAAAGCATGCAACTCTTGATTTCTGGGTTGTGAGTTTGAGCCCCATGTTGAGTGCAGAGATTACTTAAATAAATAAATAAACTTAAAAAAATGTAAAAGATCCCGTTAAGAAGGTACCGACTGAGAGCTTTCCAATCCAGGGGGAGAAAGTAAACTGCATTAGACCACTTGACGTAAGGAAAATCTATATTCTTCAGGCGATGAGAAATTTACTTCTAAATCTTCTCTCATTTTATGACAAGACATTTTGCAAGACTTACTGATGGGCGTCATGTTTAGGACATTAAGCTCACCCAGATGCGGTATTGAAAAGGGTGAAAGGTAAAGGTGCTCAGCTGGTTTTGCCCTCATGTCTCCAGTGAGTGGCCATGTCAAATGTCTATAGTTCTATCCACATTTCAAGTGTGAGAGCCACTGTTGTTCCTAATGGTGACTTCTCAAAAAAATCAGGGCATCTGCTTTATTCTTAGGGAGACTTAAGACCTCTACCTTGATGGCACTAAATACCGTGCTGTGTGGGTTTGGGGCACCTGATGGGAGAAGAGGGAGGCCGGATGAGATTCTCAGCTCTTAATTAGGAGTAAGAAAACAAGCATCCCGTGTTTACCTTGGCGATGAGAGCCCGGAGCGTCGCAAAGCAGTGAGTCAGGTAGGTGGTGCTCTGATCGCAGCTCAGAGAATTCACCAGGACCCTTAGAACACCTCCCAGAAGGCTGTCTTTACAGTCCAGAGCCGAGCTTGCCTGAGGGGAACGGAAGAACAGTGTCACTGAATCCCTGTGCCAGGGAGCAGAGGGGTGAAGGACACAAGTCGGCGCTCTTGACAATCAGCACAGCGATGCTGACATTCCATCTCTCTTAGTCTAAGATCTTCAGGATTTGGCCACCACACACATCCTCCATTACCATGACAGCTGAAGACCTATTTCCAAATGACTTTATTCCAAAACTCCCAAATGATTTGGGGTTTATGCCCAATTCCAGGCTGCTAAACTAAGTTATAAGGCACACCATCCTCCCAGCCCAGACAACAGCTCTTGGAATGCTCTTTCTTTATATAGAAGGCACAGCTTTCCTTGTGGGCTCCAAAACACAATTGTCAGCCTCCCAGTATAAAAGGGGCTGCTTGATGACAGCAGTGTTTCTAAATAGAACAGCAAGACTAATACCACCGAAGAGAATGACAGATAAGTGCCATTTCTTTGGGGGGAAAAAAAAACATTTTGAGAACTGGTAAGTACATAGCAGTCAAAGCGGTGATGGATAGAGATAAAATCAATATGATGCCAAGTGTTTAAGATATCAGAGACACCGCATACTTTTTGTCTTTATGTTTGTATAACAGTTACTTTGATTTTAGACCACCTAAAAGTATGGATAACTAAGGTTTTCCTAGGTTTCAACAATATTTCTCTTCCTAGGTCCAAAAAGCAACACTAGATCTACCCAAATAAATGATTTCTCACTGGAAACACAGAGGGACTCATTTCTCAGGTTAACCAAAACCCCATTATGACCTAGACTTCTAGGGAATTTTTGGAAACACTCACTTAGGAGATAAAATTAGCATGGTAAATTGTCTTACTGCAATGTTCACGGCGGCACTATGCTTTTCTGCAGCGGGGATGGCAAATTCATGGTACAAGTAACTTTCCTTCACCAATCAGTGTCCAAAGTAGACCTCATTGTTCAGACCTAGCACCTTTTCCACCTAGTCCAGTCATAACCTTAGCTCCCATACTAGATGTCAACTTTAATTCAACTGGAGTTGGCCCATCAGAAAAAAAAAAAAACAAAAAAACAAAACAAAAACCCCAGCTACCATCCCTATTCTAGATCATCAGCCACAAGCCACCATCTATGCTATAGACTTGGCAGATTTAACTATGAGGATCACCTTGTCAAGCACCTAAGTGAGCAGTGAGTCAAAGAAGCCAGGAGAATGTTGAATATCTCTGGAATTTATAAGGTGAACACTATTATAAATGGTAAAAAAAAAATAAAGGGGGGGGCATTTTGGGATCACATTTCTTTCACAGTTATCTATCAAGAATTCCTTATTAAATTCCAGTAAACATGTCGAACAGATCAGGTGTGTGTTGTCCTCACCTGGATAATGTTCTCCTGCATATCCAGGATGATTAAATTTGCTTCTGTAGCCAGATTGCCACTGATCAGGGCTTCTTGATCTAACTCTGCCTTTGTTCTAAGAAAAAAAAAAAAAAGGTCAAATTAAAGAGCATATCAACCCTGGCCGTATTCCAGTGATGGCAAATCTATGCACCAAAGCATAAAGAAATGTTCTGAATAGTCCATCCTGAAATGAAAACAGAGGAGCTGGCCACAGGGAACCAGAGAGTGCAGGACCCTTTCTGAGATTAGTGCCTAATAATGATGACAGTTATAGAAATAACAAAAATGGGGAGAAAAGCAATTACTGGTCACTACTAGCAGTCAGGCTAGCCAATCCAATTGCTGTGTGAAGCCTCGGGCCGTTCCTGGATTTCCTGCATGAGAACCATCTCTAGATCTGAATCAAGGGAAGCCTGTGCCACAGGCCAGGGGGAGTGGGGCTGGATGGGATCTGAACCTGGCAGACAACACTGCTGCTGGATTAGGAAAGCTGCTACTTCTGAACTGGGGCAGGGAAGAGTCAGTCTCTTGACTTCCCAAAGACCACCTTGGGGGGTTGCTCAATCAAGTGGGGACCTTTTGTTTTTTTCCCCAGTGGGCAGCAAGGTGGCATTCCTGCAGGACGGCAGGTCATCTAACATCCCGCTGGGTGTTTACTGGTTACTACCCACTAGGGAATGGTAGGGAACGGGAAATCCCCTGGTGTTGCTTCTCTGTGAGGTTTCCATTTTGAGGAACCAGAATATTTCAGGCGCTAGTTCACTGATTCTCATAAAATCTAAGTGAAGCTGGAAAGGGATATTTTGTATCATCTAAATTTAGTGGCCAGAAAAGGGAAGTGTGAAGAATTCATTTCCCCAAGACGCCCCCGAGGCCAAAATGTCACCCTAGGGGTTGGGGCATCATGATGTGAGCCCACAAATCTTGGACCAGGGTCACCACCTGGCTGTTCTTGAGTCCCCTTCACCCAACAATGGGATCTCTGCCACTGCTTATATGCTGCTGAGGGCTCAGAATAAATACTTCCTTGTGTTTTAAATGTTTCCAAACTGGGGCGCCTGGGTGGCTCAGTCAGTTAAGAGTCTGCCTTCGGCTCAGGTCATGATCCCCGGGTCCTGGGATCAAGTCCCGCATAGGGCTCCTTGCTCAGTGGGGAACCTGCTTCTCCCTCTGCCTCTGCCTGCCACTCCCCCTGCTTGTGCTCTCTCTCGCTCTCTCTGACAAATAAATAAAATTTTAAAAATTTTCAAGCTTAGGATAGGCTCTCTGGTCCCAAGGGGCTCCTACGTTGTTTTTCATTCCGCAAGCGATAATATTTGTGTAAGGAAAGTGAAATATAAAAGCTTTTTTTAAAAAAATATATTGGTAGATTTTGATTTGGAGCAATGCCATGCAACAGACACATAATGAGGAACACAAATAACATTCTCCATTTTGTAGTAGCCACACTAAAGAGAGCAAAAAGAAACAGGTGGAAGTAACTGAACATATTTTTTTTGACCCATTACAGAAAAAAAACTGTCAATGTGTAATCACTATAAAAATTACTTATGAGACCTTTTCCATTCCTTCACTGGTGCTAAATCGTCAAAATCTGGCCTATGTTTCACTTGTATAGCTAATGTGGCTACCCTATGGGACAATGCAGACCTAGATCTGGTTTTCATTTTTGTTGTCAAAGCTTTTCAATTGTGGTAAAATACACATAACATAAAGTTTTCCATCTTAACCATTGTTAAGTGTACAGTTCAGTCCTATTAAGTACACTTGTATTTTCATTCAGCTATCACTGCCTCTGATCCAGGTCTTAGAAAGCTTACCAGCCTGTCCTTTAAAACGTTGGTTCTAAAATCGGACTGGACAACGGCATTGCCTAGAGTTTTACCAAATACTGATTTCTGGGTCCTACTGCGGGAGGTTCTGAATTCATTGTTCTGGGGGTACATCTGGGCACTGGGAGCTTTAAAAGCTTTCCTGGTGATTCCAGTGTATAGCCCAGTTGAAAATTACTGCTCTAAAAGAAACAGATCCAAAATAATTAAAAAATGATCTGAAAGAAAAAGGTGAAAGACACCCCTATTATAATGACAAAAAGTTTTCCAAATAGCTAAATCTCACTATGGTTTCTCTTGAAAAACAAAACAAAACAAAACAAAATAACCCACACTGCCCCTGACCAGGGAGTACTGAGGCCCTGCATGCTCAGTGTGGTGTTATTTCTGCAAGCAAAAGGGGCAGGTTTCCCAAAACCTCAATTTATGCAGCCCGGGCCAAACATATCTTGTTAGGCTCTTCTCCTAATCTCAGAGAGTAAATGGCCCAACCCCCTAAGCGGTTCTGTAGCACAGAACTCCACGCACCTTTCTTTTTTTTGTTTTTTGGGGAAGACAGGGTGCGCATGGCCTGAGCTAGAATTTATGGGTTCTCAAAACCAAACATCTCAAAAATTAGTTCAGGGAACTTAAAGCGAGAATAAAATACCCACAGCAAATGGATATTACTAATAAGAGCAACAACTGGGCTTTCTCAGTAACATCCGTAATAAAAATGTGTTTATCTCCTTCATGTTTTAAAATAAATTTGACTCTCAGAAGTCCCATAAGTGGACTAGAATGATTCATTCTTGTGATGACAACAAAGACAGTAACTGTATTTACTGAGGAAACAACACTGGTATTCAAGTCTGCCCTACCCCCACACCCCCATGATGGGGGCTTCATACCCTGTGGAGATGGGCTACCTAATACCTTGTCGAGTATGTGGGGCAGGGTCCTCAACCATGTAATGTTTTGCTCAGTGGACCCTGAGATTCATTAGGCTATCTGCTACAAAGAGGAATGGCAGACATGAGCTACCTGTTCAACATATCTAGTTGTATGTCCTTATGTATTCAAAGTCTTACACATATATGTCTCATACGTTGCAATCCAAGCAGCAGGATTTTTCTTCTTTCATTTTTTATATTTTTTGCTGATAATAGCATGTATTATCTTATGTATATGTGTATATGTGTGCATATGTGCATGTATATATAGAGAATAATACCCATTGTAGGAGATACAGCAAAGTATAAAGAAAGAAACATCGATTACCTCAACACCCAAAGAGAACCACCTGTTCTCACCCAAAGAGAAAATCGCTGTTAATATTTTGGTAAATTTCCTGCCAGTCTTAAAATGTATTTACCCTATGTAGTTAGAGATTTAAGATTCTACTCTAAAATCAAGTGTCTATCCTGCTTTGGTTCACTTAACATTATATCATAAGCATGTCCCATGTCATGAAATTTTAATAGCAACCTAACATTTCCTTGCATAGTTCCCTATTCTTGAGCATTTACAATGTTTCCATTTTAAAAAATACTGAGTGATACTGACATAAATATCTCTGACTACACCTTTTGTACATGCTTCCGGAATGGAAATATGAATTTGAACTATGTGGTCTTGGGTGCCCTGTTCTGTCACCTCCAGCAGCTTTGGTCAAACTATCTGAGATTGCTAAATACTAGTTTTCTTTAAATGCTTATCAGTGTGGTCAAGTTTTCAGAGCTGTAAATCATTACTCCTTATACCTTTGGTTATCCTGGGTCCCTGGACGAAGCGAATTTACCCAGATAATGATGTTTCACTTTCTTACCCTTGGAAGGATGTAGCTGTTTCAGTAATACAAGTAGCCTGGGAAAAAGGGTTTTAGACTTTAGGTAAAAGTAGCACAAAGTTGCTGAGTGACTCACTTATCTTGCTTCTCATTAGCTTGCCGCCAATGTGTCTGCTCCTTCCTCCATCTCAAGTTTTCACTGAGGCCTGGAAATCGGTCATTCCCTAGGAGTTAAGAAATGCACGAGAGGAATGTGATTAGCATGAAACCCTCTAAGATAACCACAAGTTCCGTAACAAGCTCAGCGGAGAGGACTCAGCACCGCGCCTCCGGCGAATTAGAGCCCATGAGGGACGCCAGGAGGAGACATGGTTTTGCCCAGGACCTGGCCACCTGCACTTTGATTGACAGCCTACAGCTTTAGAACCCTTGCCTTTCTGGAGTGTGGGTGAGCATGTGTGTCCTGAACAGAGGGTTCCAGTGAAACTGGGGTTCTCAGTTTATTACTGAAGAGGAGTGTGTGGGTGTTAAATGGGGGTGCCCTCCCCCCACCACTGCAAGAGCTGAGCTCCCCCCAAGCTCCCAGCCACTGTGTCCCACTGCACAGAATGAGCTGTCACTCTGTAACTTTGAGCATGGTGACTAAGACGGAGCATGCCTGAGAACCTCACTCAACTCTACAGCAGTGAGTTCAGCCTTTCTGAGATCATTCCTGGCAGGCCTGGAACACTCGGACACCCCTGGTTGGGGGCGGGGAATCGTTTGTGTTCTAGTAATGCCCTGAATGATGGGGGAGATGACTGTGGAATCAGAATTATCCAGCGTCTTGACTGTGCTCCACAAAGACGAGTAGTCAAATGCCCCGGGGAGAGGCTTTGACCTTGAGGGTGACCACATTCCACCTATCCTGTGACTCATGTCCTTGGATGTGACCTGTACCACTGACAAGTCTTAAACAGAAGACACATCTGGGGACATTTCCAGGGTTCCTGTGACCTCAGGACAGCAGCCTTCCCTCGAAAGTACACAGCTAACATTTCATACATCATGCACGGAATCCGGGAACCTGCTTGTCTTTATTATCCTAACATCTTAAGAAAGCAGTGGTAGGTCTACTCGCATTGTGAGGACACTTCTCACCGAGGGTGTAAAACTCACTGACAGGAAGCAGGGAAGGGCAAGGCCAACGCACCTGGAGCCCGACAGCGCCGCATCATCTCCCCTCGGGCCCCTTCCCCGCGGAGCAAAGCCTCTTCCAGCCTGGCCTTGACATCTCTTGACTTCTGCAGGACTTGGGTACTGACTTTGTCAGAACTCTGTTTTCCCTGGACAGGAAAGAGGCAGAAGGCTGTTCAGTGTAGTGAGATGTCTGTGCGTGGGGAGAACCCCCAAAACACAGCACTCTGCAGTGAAGAACAGCCATTTTGGACATGTGCCCCCATGGAGATACTGTTCAGGGGCGTCCTATGGCTGAAATCCTGCAAATGACAATGGGATGGGGTTCTCTCTGAAGAAGGCAGAGATCCTTCCTCTGAGAAATGGCCGTATCTAGAATGCAAAGAGGTTATGGGTTTTAATACAGAAGTGAGACCAACAGATGGTGCCTCCCCTCCACCCCCAAGCCAAGGGGAACCGTAGTAACAACATCGACCTGAACCTGGGAGCTAAGAGTTGGTGCAAGGCTGAGCCCACCTCACACTCACCTTGTACTCGAAACACGAGACACAGATAAAAAGGAGATCTAAGATCCTGTTTAGCTGCATGGATGGCAAGTCGGCGATCCACTTCCTGATGAGGCTCTGGTCGGCGTTTTTCATGATCCAGAGGAAGCAGATCATGAGGTTGCGGGTCGTGTCAGCATTCAGCATGTTGTATTGCTTGTAGGGCTGTAGGGAGGCAGAGGGCAAGATGGACGTGGGGGAAGAAGTAGAGCCATGGGAACCCCAAAAGCTTAGGGGATGCTAAGCTCTTAGAACACAGGCACTGCACTTGTCCCTGGCTGGGAAACTGTTTCCAGGAGCCCGACCTTTCCAGGGCTACGAAGCTGCGTTCCCTGAACTGAGGTGCTCAGCAAAGGGGCTCACGTGGGGCGGTATCTGAGCCAGGCTTTCGGCGGCACCCTTCGGCTCCGGAGCAGTGTGGTCTGATGGTCTGTCCTGCCTTGACCAGCCCCCCCACCCCCAGTCTCAATGATACAAAGGGAGCTTCCAAGCTGCTAAGATTCCAAGTATTTCTCCTTCCAGCGGGACACCAGAGGGTTGAAATTAGAGCAGAGAACAAGACTAGCCAGGCTCCAGAAACATCCTAACTGTTCAAGAGTGAACTTCTGTGTCAGAGTCCAAAGTATAATATAAGGGTCATGAAGTGCTTGGCAAATGAATCAAATCCCTAATTTAGCGGAGTCCTCTGTGCTGGGACTTCACTTACAATTTATGTTTTCCTGGGGGTTGGGGGTGGGGGCTCAGGCTATTTGCTTTAAGACCTGGGTCCCAAGTGTTCGATTTTGAGTGCTGAGCACACTTTCTTTTACTCATCCAATCAAGACAAAGATTATGTGGCTGCACCTTTGGTTCACACGGTGTAGCTAATACCCAGTGGAATGTGAAACCGCCTACTTGTGAGTATGTGCGGGAAATGTTGGTTTGGGAATGATAGGGCTTATGAAATTAGTTTAGTCTTCCTGAGTATGGTGACAAGAAGATATGAAAACCTTAGTGATAACTGCCTAGGGAAGATCCTCTAACGGTGAACTCTGGGCATCTGAGCATATGCCCTTTGAGCCAATTAACAATGTAAAAGGCATCTACGCTGCCTTGGGCAGCTAACTTTGGTAAGATGCACATTATTAAGGTGAAGGAGGTCATGAAACACAGTATGTCTCCAACTGCAGGATGATGAGCGATGTCAACTCTCAAGGGTCTTTTCTCTTTCTTACATCCCTGCCCTCCAGCCCTCCCGGGGCTGTCCTCGGGGTGGGGGCTTGCTAAGTGCTGGAAGGAAGAGAGGAAAGCCATCCAGCAGAGAAGCTACTTAGGTCTAGATGCTGCCTCTCCCAGGAGAGAACCAAGTGGAGTTCTCTGCAGATGTATACCTTACGCTGAAATGCAAAGTTAAATGAAGCTGGACGATGCAGTGCTGTCACTGTCTGCCAAAGGAAGAGTCGAGCTCCTCAGGGAAAGGAGTTCCCACCTCAAAGAAATCAGACCCCGTGTTCCTGGAGGCGCTGCTCTTTAAGCCCAGAGTCTGTGCAAAAGGACAGAGCTATCCTACTCTGTTTGGGCTCCCTGGGGACCCAGAAAAGCTGAAGTCTTTTGCCTAAGAAGTACTCACCCCAAGCAACTGGCCCCTTCAACCATTTCAACCACTTTTTTGGAGGCAAACATAGTGTGAATGATAAACATAGAATAAACACCACTCAAGCCTCCCAACCAAGGGAGCCTTGGTTTGATCTTCTTTGAGCTGATCTCAGATATCCCAAGTTCACCTCTTTCTGGTGTTCTGAACCTTGAACTCAGGCACCGTTGAGACGGCCTGGATTCGGTTTATGGATCTACTGCTGCAGCCAGGACGATCTGTGACTATGCTGCCTCACGTGTGCTATTGCCCTTCTCAGCTGCTAGCTCCACGCCGATGCCTTTCGGAACTGAGCAAAGAGGCAGGAATCTCACAGCCTGCTCTGCTCTGGGTTCCGGTAGGTAAATACAAGAACAAGCCCATGAGAAGATGGGACAAGTCACAGAACAAAAAATAAACCAGAGAAAGGTGCACCAACATACCAAGGAAGAAAGCATTGTTTCACTTGTCTTCAAATTAAAATTGTTTCCGGCTATGGCCAGCGCCACGTTCTGGTTAATTGCACTGGTCCCTTCTTGGTCTTCATCCGAGCCATTGGCACGATTTTTTCCACTACGGGCATCTGCAGCTGTGTAATGAAAACATCACTGGCCTTACCATACAATCCAACAATGGTGCTTCTTGGTATTTAGGCAAGGAGTTGAAAATTTATGCCCACCCAAAAATCTGCATGTTTCTAATGGCCAAAACGTGGAAACAAGCATGATGTCCTCCAGGAGATGAATGGATAAATAAACTGTAGTACATCCAGACAATGGAATATTATTCAGCAGTAAAAAGAAATGTGCTATCAAGCCATGAAAAGGCACGGAGGAATCTTCAATGCATGCTACGTGAAAGAAGTCAATCTGAAAAGGCTACATATTATGATTCCAACTCTATGACATCTGGGAAAGGCAAAACTACAGAGATGCTAAAAAGTTCAGTGGCTGCCAGGGGTTGGGGGGAGAGAGGGATGACCAGGCAGAGCACAGAGGAATTTTAGGGTAGAGAAACAACTCTGGTTGATGCCATAATCATGGATACACAGCATTATATATTTGTCCAAACCCACAGAATTTACAACCCCAAGAGTGAACCCTAATGTAAACCATGGACTTTGGTAATTATGATGTATTGCTGTAGGTTCATCAGTGGTAACCAATGTACCCCTCTAGTGGGGGATGCTGACAACAGGAGAAGCTGTATATACATGGGGGCAGGGGGTATATGGGAAGTCTCTATACTTTCTGTTCAATTTTTGCTCTTTAAAAGTTAAAAAAAAAAAATCTTTGCTGATGTGAAGCACAAAACAGTATTTCCCTATGTCTCCTACCCACAGAGGAACTGATAATTATTAGCCACTGAAGTCAGCACAGTAATTTAAAACCTGATGTCTTGTGGGGTGTCTGGGTGGCTCAGTCGGTTAAGCATCTGACTCTTGATTTCAGCTCAGATCATGGTCTCAGGGTTGTGAGATTGAGCCCCGTATCAGGCTCCTTGCTCAGTGGGAAGTGTGCTTGAGATTCTCTCCCTCTCCCTCTCCCTCTGCCCCTACCCCCAACACACTCTCTCTCTCAAATAAGTGAATAAATCTTAAAAAGAAAACCAAAACCCTGATGTCTAGCATTACTGCTAAACTGCCACCCTCTCTAGGAAAAAGCAGGCAGGCTAATAAAAGAGACAAAATGCTCAGCAAAAGATTCAGCTAGAAATTAATTTTTCAAATTGTAAAAATAAAAAATTTCAAAGCATTCATAAGACTTTCCTGTAATATAGTATTTTAAAATTTTTTCTAAATTTTTATTTAAATTCCAATTAGTTAGTATAATATTAGTTTCAGGTGTGTAATATATTTTTTACTCTATTCATATATTTTTAAAAATGACCGAATAGAAAGGAACCTGTAATTACAGAACTATTCAGTTCTTTATAAATTAACAAGCTAATATCACAAATTCGGCAATAAGGTATTAAATTTCAAATATCTGATATGAATGTTAATTTATTATCTCTACATAATATAGACATACTTATGTTTACATGTAGATCTAGATGTGTGGGGACAAAAAAAAGGACCCACCACTTAAAATGTTGGTTTTTCACTACCAATCACACACAAAGTTTTTGCTTAAGCAGTTCTCAGAAAAGTGTATTAAATCACTTGCAACTCATGGATTCATTAAAAACTCTTATTTTGTTATGCTTGTCAACGTTGTAAGTATTTGTATCTTCAATTTTTCAGGAAAATTAGATTGCAAACAGTATTTCCTTCTGCTAAAATTCTGAAAACAGAACTCAAATATTTTTAGAACTCAGTTTTTTCAAAATAAGAGTTCACTATTTGTGTTTAAAGGCAGCCGAGTTTTTAAACAAATGGTAAAATGAGTAGCATGTGGCAATTATGTAAGATCTGGTAACATTATCCGATTTGAGGATGCATTCTTACTTCCCCTAAATATGCACAGGGTCATGGTTATAAAAGAGAGAAGGCTATAAACATTTGCCACATAAAATGCTTTTATAGAGGGTCTCTCAGTTCATCCTTATCACCATGCTAAGATGTAGACATTGTTACCACATTTTTACAGTTGAGGAAAGGGGAAGGAAGCCATTGAAAGGTTGAGGAATTCTTCAAAGGTCACATGTAGCAATAAAGGGGCTGGAATTTGAATTCAGGTATATCTGTTTAAAAAACTATATTCTTCTTAGTAGTAAGGATTCCATATGTAATAGATGCGCTATATTACCTCTAATAATAGAATACCTTCACTGTTTTCCCTTTTGTCAGCTACATCACGACTATAAAGGTCAGTGCCATACATTAAGGAACCATTGAGATTTAAGAGCCTTGGAGGTCAAGCGCTGAAAAGCTTTGATCTAAAGTGACTGACTGGGAAAATTCTCATCAACAAGGAAGCTTAGGAGAATGTGTGCTAAAGCAGTTCCCTGCTTTGGGAACAAATGAGTCATAGGTCTTTACATGGAACTTTCTAGAAACTTTCGGCAAAATTCTGGCAATGGTCTACAGGTCATCTGCTGTGTTCTGGATTATATCATTAAATCTTGAAGACAGCTGTATTCTCAATCTGGACTCCAGTCAGGCACTACCAGAGAACGCTTACCCTCTGGGCCAAGCTTGCTTCTGTACATCCCTTGCCCATTTTCTGTTCATCTACATTCCCTAATCCACACCGTAATATGTAAATAAACTCAGGAGGTCCACAAACTCCTGTAAGACAATTTATCTTGTCCTCTTGCTGAAAAATGAGAGATACGGACTTCCAACCCCAGAATCAGCCTCTTAGGGCCAAAGGCAAAATTCCATTGCCATGGAAGAATTTCCTAATATTGAAGACACCATGATTACCGTGATTTTTTTGAAAGAGACAGAGACAGAGGGAAAGAGTTAGAGTTGGGAGGGGCAGAAGGAGGAGAGAGAGAATCCCAAGCAGGCTCCACACTCAGCGCAGAGCCCGATGCAGGGCTCACTCTCATGATCCTGAGATCATGACCTGAGCCAAAATCAAGAGTTAGATGCTTAACCAATTGAGCCACCCAGGCACCCCGACACCATGATATGGAACAATTGTTTAGGGTCATCTGAGTCTGCTTCTTTCCTAAGCCATTCATAAGAGAAAAGAGAAGAAACACCTTTATTTCAATGCCTTAGAGTGGTGATCTCCTATGGGAGTAATTCTGTTAGTATTTCATCCTTTGTGATGTATGGTCTATAAAGTTCATCATATACCAGCAGATGAGTGAATGAATGAACAAGTGATTTCTGAATGAAAAACCATAAGAGACTCTTAGGAAACAAACTGAGGGTTGCTGGAGGAGAGGTGGGTTGGAGGGATGGGTCAACCGGGTGATGGACATTAAGGATGGCAGGTGATGGAATGAGCACTGGGTGTTATATAAGAGTGATGAATCACAGACCTGTCGCTCTGAAACCAATAATACATTATACGTTAATTAATTGAATTAAAATAAAAAATATTTTAAAACACACACACATGACTACGGTCCTTTACAAAACAAACAAACCAAAACCTTATTGGGACCAAAAAAAGAAAAACAACCAAACCCCCGAAACCCCCCAAACTTATTGGGACTTATATGAAACACGTCTGGAGAGCACCGGTGTGGAAACCTGCTCACACAAACATATCAGCACTAGAGCTAAGAGCAGAAACTTCATTCCCTTGGCAGGGGCCCCCAACAATCCAAGGAAGGACATGGAGGCATCATTACCTGTAAAGTCATAGAGTTGTGGCAAAGCATCCAAAATGATGCCAACCAAAGGCAGGTAGAGGGCAGCGATTTTGACCTTCACTTCCGGTTTGACACAGCGCGGGTCCAGGTCGTGAGAGCTCAGAAGGCTGTGGATGGCACTGACCGCTTTCCTTTGCACTTTGCTGATCCTATTGGCACAACACAGAAAGCTAGAGGTTATGGTCAAGGGAGATCAGCCAAAATGCTCTTAAACAATAAGGAGGAATCAGAATGCTCCTGATCATTGGGGTGACATGTGAAAACCAAATAAAAGAGGGTAGAAGTGTCTAGAATCCAGAAACAGACTGCCTGTGTTCTGGTCCTGGGTTTGATGTTTCAAAGTCCAACATATTGTAGTATTTGGTACTTCATTCCTTTTTATTGTTGAGTAATATTCCATTGTGCAGATAGATTTTATTTTGAGGTAGGGGGGTTTGAGGTAGGGGAGAGGGGCAAAGGGAGAGGGGCAAAGGGAGAGGAAGGAGGAGAGAATCTTAAGTAGACTCCACGCTCAGCATGGAGCCTGACATAGGGCTTGAGATCATGACCTGAGCCAAAATCAAGAGTCAGATGCCTAACCAACTGAACCACCCAGGAGCCCCAGATCACATTTTAATAACCCATTCATCAGTTGATGGATATCTGGATTATTTCCACTTTTTGGCTATTATGAATTATTAATGTTGCTTTGGATATTTGTGTATAAGCTTTTGTATGGATATAAGTTTACTTCTCTTGGATATGAAGTCTACTTCATACCTCAGAGTAGAATTACTCGATTTTGTGGTAACTCCGTATTTAACCTTTAGAGGAACCATCAGAATGTTTTCCTTTTAAGATTTTATTTATTTGCAAGAGAGAGAGAGAAAGCATGAGCAGGGGGAGGGGCAGAGAGAGAGCGGTAAGGACAAGCAGATTCCTCACTGAGTGTGGAGCCTGCCCAGAGGCTCAATCCCAGGACCCTGAGATCATGACCTGAGCTGAAGTCCAGTGCTTAACCAACTGAGCCACCCAGGCGCCCCACCACCAAACTGTTTTCAACAATGAACACCATTTTACATCTCCCCGACCCCGGGAAAAAGTTTCCATTTTCTCTCTGCCAACACTAGTTAGTATTTATCTTTTTATTATGGCCATCCTAGTGGGTATGAAGGTGCTATGGACTGAATGTTTGTGTCCTCTCAAAATTCATATGTTTAAACCTAATTCCTAGTGTGGTGGTATTAGGAGCAGAAGCCTTTGGGAGGGAATCAGGTCATGAGGGTGGAGCCCTCATGCATGGGACTAGTGCCCTTATGAGAGACCCCAGAGAGCTCTCCTGCCTTCAGCCATGAGGGAATACAGCAAGAAGATGACCATCTATGAACTAGGAAGTGGGTCCTCATCAGACACTGGATCTGCCAGCACCTTGATCCTGGACTTCCTAGCATCCAGAACTATGAGAAATAAATTTCTGTTGTTTATAAGCCACCTAGGCTATGGTGTTTTTGTTACAGTTGCCTGAAGGAACTAAGCGAGAAGGGGTATTTACCTGGTTTTGATACGCATTTCCCTGATGGTTAATGTGGTTGAGTACTTTTTTCATGTGCTTATTGGTCATCTCTCCTTGGAGAAATGTCTATTCTGACCCTTGTCTATTAAAAAATTGAGTTACTTGTCTTTTTGTTATTGTTGTAAGATTTAAAAATTATAAATAGAGGGGGTAGCCTGGGAGGTTCAGTCAGTTAAGCCTCTGACTCATAATTTCAGCTCAGGTCATGATCTCATAGGTCATGAGATCAAGCCCCGTGTCAGGCTCCCGCACTCAGTGGGGAGTCTGCTTGGGATTCTCTCTCTCTCCCTCTGCCCCTTCCCCACATGTGCACACACGCTCTCTCTCTCTAAAATAAAAAAAAAAATAAATCTTTACAAAATTATATAATGGGCACAAATCCCTTATTAGATCTATGATTTGCAGATATTTTCTCCCATTCTGTGCCTTGTCTTTTCATTTTCTTGATGATATCCTACATACCACAGAAGTTCTCACTTTCAAGAAGTCTAACTTAGCTACTTTTTTTTTTCTTTCGTTGTGCCTATTTCTGGCATCAGATCTAAGAAGCCATTGCTTGATCCTATTTCATGAAGATTATCTCTATGATTTCATCTAAGAGTTTCACAGTTTCAGCACTTACATTGAGGTCTTTGATCATTTTGAGTTAACTTCTGCACATGGTATGAGATAGGGACCCAACTTGATTCTTGTCCATGTGATAGCCAGTTGTTGCCCCAGCGCCATGTGTTGAACACATTACTCTTTCCCCCTTGAATTGTGTTGGTGCCCTTGTCAAAAGTCAATTGACTATAAATGTGAAGATTTATTTCTGGACTCTTAATTCAACTGCATTGATCGATATGTCTATCTTTATGGCAGAACCACTACTATTGCTTTGTAGTAGATTTTGAAATCAGGAAATGTGAGCCCTCCAATTGTGTTCTTTTTTAAGACTGTTTTGGCTATATTGGGTCCCTTGAATTTTCATATGAATCTTAGGGTCAGCTTGTCAATATCGGCAAAGAATCCAGCTGGAATTTTGAGAGGAGTTGCACTGACTTTGTAGATCAACTTGGGGAGTATTGCCATCTTAGTAGTATTAAGATCCATGAATATGTCATGAATCTCCACTTGTTTAGATCTTTTTATTTCTAAAGTATTTTATAGTTTTTGGTGTGCAAGTCTTATACTTCCTTTGCTAAAAAATTTAGTCCTATGATTTTTATTACTTTTTGATGCTATTTTAAATGGAGTTGTTTTCTTAATTTCATTCCACATTGTTCATGTGGATATGGAAATATAATTGATTTTTGCATATTGATCTTGTACCTTGCAACCTTGCTGAACACATTTATTATCTTTAATAGGTTTTTAGTGGGTTCCATAGGACTCTCTAAAAACAAATCATGTCATCTGTGAACAGAGATAGTTATACTTCTTCCTTCCCAATACGGGTGCCTTTATTTCATTTTCTTGCCTACTTGCTCTGGGTAGGGCTTCCAGTACAATGACGAATAAAATAGCAGTAGCACGAGTGGATGATCTTATCTTGTTCCTGGTCTTGGAAGGAAAGCAATCAGTCTTTGACTGATAAGTACAATGTTAGCTGTGGGTTTTTCACAGATGCCCTTTCTCAGGTTGAGGAGCTGCTCTTCTATTTCTATAGGATTTATTGAGTGTTTTTTCAAGAAAGGGTATTAGATTTTGGCAAAAGCTTTTTCTTCATCTATTGAGATGACTGAATGTGTTTCATTCTTTATTCTATGCATAGTGTGTATCATATCAATCGATTTTCAGATGTTAAACCAATCTTGCATTCCTAGGATAAATCTATGTAGCTACAGCGAGCATATAATCCCTTTTATATGTTGTTAATTCAGTTTTCCAGTATTTTGTTGAGGATATTTATATCTGCAGTCACATTAGTGTGCGGTTTTCTTGTGATGTCTTTTATCTGCTTTTAGTATCTGGGTAATGCTGGCCTCATGGAATGAGTTGGAAAGGGTCCTCTCCCATCTATTTTCTGGAAGAGCATGTGAAGGATTGGAATTAAGTCTTTAACCATTTGGTAGCATAACAAAGAGATGCTAGATAATTTCCACATGCTTGAAAAACACTAGGGATTTAATGATGTGTGGACATTTATGGACATCCCCGGGTAAGGGGGTTCTAGGGAGACCCTTAGAAACTGGAGCTGTGGCTCCTTTCAGAAGTCCAGCTACTGAGACATGCCCACTGGCCCTTGCCCTTCAGATGGGCAGGTGTTGGTGAGTCTATTAATTGTATTGGCAGCAAAAGGAAGTACTGATGATGAGGAAGTATTGTTAAAGGAGATTTTTCTGAGGTTTTAGCCCACATGGTAAAGTTACTAATAAGTATGTGACAATACTTCTAATGACTTTCCAGAGGGGTAACTGACAACCCAGAAATCAGGGATTATTGTGTTGCCAAAGGAGAGACACTCTTAATTAGTTACCCTCTGGGGGGTAGAAAAAGTACCGTGTGTGCGTGTGTGTGTGTTTGAAGAACGTGCGTGCGTGTGTGTGTGTGTGTGTGTTTGAAGAACGTACCCACCTGACTGAAAATTACATGATGACCTCTGAACATACTCTACTCTGTTGCTAGTAAAATAACAGCAACAATTTTATGAGGAATCAAAACAGATGTCAGGGCTGTTGCCCTTGACATCTCAGTAGAAGGGAAATGGAAATTAGAAACTTCTGCTAATGTAAATACTAAAGAGTACTTTCAGATGTCACGTGGATCACTGCTAGCAAAGGAAAATTAAGGAAAAACGTGTGTGTGTGTGTGTGTGTGTGTGTGTGTGTGTGTGTTTGCACATGAAGGTGATTTTGTTGTGCTCAAACCTCATTCTCAGTACCTATGGATCATGGCACTTTGTGTTGCTGTGGAAATTTATGTTAGTTATAGGGTAGAAAGTTCTACTGAGAAACTTGAGAGGAGTATAGTTAGGATTGAGAGAAGAGGAGATTGAAGCTCTCTAAGGATGCATTCAGGACCTGAATTTCTGGAAGAACATTCCATTTCCCACACTGACTTCCTGGGAGGCAGAGACAGACATTCACATGGCCAACATCAGTACGGTCAAAGCGCTTAGGATACTTTTCTGACTGCAGTTAACATAAGCTGAAGGTGCTTCTATCATTGTTTCCTTCACTAAATTATAAGCACTTAGAGAAAATTTGAAAACTTCCAATTAGACAAAAATCTGTAAACATATAGCAATGCTACCACTAATCAGCATACTTTAGTCCAGAAACTTCTTTAGCAGAGCAAGGAAAAACAGAGGAGTCGTAGGTAGAGGTTTTCCAGGGAGGGCGATGGTGTGGTACTGGAGGGTTTACCCCAGGAAAGGACTCTGGAGACCATGGCTCTGGATGTGTTCTGCTATGTAACTTTGGGCAAGTTCCTTCCATTCTTCGTGCCTAACCCAAACACCAAAAAGGCTAAGCTTGAATTATCTTCCAATCCTAACGATCTCTGGATCTGGGTCCCTGAGTGGTGAGTTCTATGGGGGCAGGGACTTTTGTCTGTTTTGTGCACTGATGTATCTCTGATATACTCCCGACTGTGTCTGTGTCTGCCCCATGGTAGGCATTCGGTAAGTGTTGAATGGAATGTATAATATTTTGGAAGGCATCGTCTCCTTCCATCCAATTGGGCAGATGGTGGTTTTCTAATCCTATGGCTCAGGGAGCACAGGGAGAGAAGGAAAGAAGGGGTGGGTCCATCTCCATCCCTGTCCACTGACTTCAAGACTAGATCCTGCCACAAGCCCCTGGGTGATCAGGCTTATAAAAGGTGAAAGGATTTATAAGCCCTGGACCCCGGGCATCTCTTTCAATCTGGGAAGGTCTCCCTGCAAGAAACCTAATCTGCACACTGGGTGACTGCCTTCCCATCAGTGGCCACTTCCTTGGTCAACATGAAGCCAAGCAGCATCTTGCTGCTTCCCCTGTGTGTACACAGATCACACCTGGGGCATATCTTATAAATGGCTTTGTTACCAAGTTCACTAATCAGAGCATCCCTGGGAAGCCTGTTGTAGTAGAAATGGGAAATCCTTCTCAATGAATAAGTGGCTGGAAAAAAGCCATTTTATGAGGGTTTCTCTCTGTCCCTCATGCCTTTCCACATTCCCATGAGCACCTTTTTCTCAACACATGGATACTTCCACTCTTCAGAGCTGGTGAATGGTAGAGATTTTTTTGCCAAGTAGGAGAGGCTGGATCGCAAACTTTAGTAAGGAGCTTTTGGGTTTTGTGGGTTTTTTTTTTTTTTTTTTTTTTTTGGCTTTTGTTGTCGTTGTTGTTGTTTCTGCTTTGCATTCCAGTTTACATGTCAGACACCTACCCTTCTCCTTCGGCATCCAGGGCAGCAGCCAGTTCAGTAAAGAGAAGTCCAGTGAGGAAGTGCTGCTGACGGTATTCTGGGGTCAGATCGAACATGCTGGCAACCTTCTGGTCCTGGAAACTGGAGCAGGAGCTCGAGTTCTACAGAAATGCAAGGATGTAAGTTAAAAAAAAAATTAAAATAAAAAAATAAACTGAGATGTGAAAGAAAGAAAGAAAGAAAAGAAAGAAAGAAAGAAAGAAAGAAAGAAAGAAAGAAAGAAAGAAAGAAAGAAAGAAAGAAAGAAGAAAGAAAGAAAGAAAGAAAGAAAGAAAGAAAGAAAGAAAGAAAGAAAGAAAGAAAGAAAGAAAGAAAAAGAAGAAGAAAGAAAGAAAGAAAGGAAGAAAGAAAGAAAGGAATGCAAGGAGCAGTTCCATAAGGAACAAGAACCGGGAATTAAATCACAAGGGCCAGTGTTTAAGGAGCCTGGGCTGCCTGGAGGGAGGCTTTGCAAGCACTTCCCAGGGAGAGTCCCCAGGTGGGAGCTGTACTTCCGGTGGTCACTTTGCTTTCCCATTCCCGCAGACAGAGAACTGTCAGCTGGGAAAGATAAAAACAGAGCCCTCAGAGTCTTTCACAAAAGGACTCATACTCTCTTCCCACCCCAGATCAGAAGCAAAGATGAAAGTCCAAGGATATCATGTGGATCGGGAAACCCAGGGAAATGGGCACTGTGTCCCATGCTGGGGCTTTGAGCAGGGAACGCCTCTCCTACAAAGTGCCTCCTTGATTTGAGGCCCCTGTCTCCTCAGCTACACTTCTGCGTACAGCTTCTGCATACTGCCCGGATTCTGCTGGCTGGAACTAGCAGGGGAGTCAGGGCGGGGATTGTGAGACTTACCAGTCCTAGATAATTGCTGTGTTATCTCGGGGGCACACTTTACATTGCACTAAAGGAATCGAAAGCGTCTCTGGAAATCCGAGGCTAGGCCTCGGCCCCGGGGTTGCTAACTCCCTGGGGTAGTCAGAAGGGAAATAGGGCAGAAGACTCAGGACAAAGTTAGCCCGTTTGGAATTGATGCTGTAAGTCCGATCCTCCCCAGTGCACAAGGAGATGGTCATGTGGCTGACAGCTGGCTCCTGCCACTCGGCATAAATGGCTAAGTTTTTTTTTCTTTTAATTAGTAAGACAAACCTTCACCTTTGTATAGTATTAAGGAACATGCAACAAAAATAGAACCTAACATTGAGAAATCTTGCTTGCTGCCCTGAGCTACTGCTTTGTCACCTATAAATGGAATGGGATTGTAAAACAGCATTTCCTTAAAGTTTTTCTAGAGGGCAGGAGTCCCTTGAGAAATCTGTGCAGGAAAATAAAAAGGTTTCCAATAGTGAAATCACTGGGAATCAGTGGTTATTAAATACTTTTCTCCTCCACCCCTTGGGTATTTACAATTTATACTAACAAGTTAGGGATTCTTGGGTGGCCTAATGCAAACAAACCGGTTACCACAGGGCTTCCAAAACTTGTTTGACTCTGGAATTCTGTATTTGCATAATACCTCTAGAATCTGGGGCCCGCTGAACCTTGTTACAAAAAAAGATTAGCCACGTCAGTCCAAGTCTTGCCTCTAAGTATACAAGTGTTGTGTGTGTGTGTGTGTGTGTGTGTGTGTGTGTGTGTGTGGCAGATAAAGAACAAGACTCATTAGAAATACAGTCTCTATAAAAGAGACTGTTGCATTCGTTTATGACAAGGTCTTTTTAGGGCTTCAAGAACTAAATTATCTGGAGCGTAATTCAAGATGGACTCATCTTGCACCCAACTCCATTTTATAACAGTATTAATAGAAAGTTCTAGGATAGCTCAAAGATGTAATACCAGTGTTGAAAACCACTAGTAGATCATTTCGGATTTAATATGAAGGAATATGTAGTTTCATATGCAAATGGTTCTGGGGTTCAGGAAAAGGAAAGTGAGCAAAGAAGATGGTCCACCTAATATGGCAAGATGATTAATGCCAGACAGAGGAAGTTATGTGACTTATTTATGATTTTCTAAATTCTGATAATGCATATGGATTCCTCGCTCTTCCTGGCCTCAGCAGGGACCCTTGAGCCTAGGAAGAAACCAATCGCGTACCTTGTAAATGATCAGTTAGATGGCGCAACCTCGGGGACCATACTTGCGTGTATCTGGATCAACTGATCCAGTGTGAATAGTTTGATTTGTCTTTTAACTAATAAGACCAACCTTTATAGTAATAAACGACTCAACTAATTAAGTCAAAGAGCTTGAGGAAGTCTTTCAGTAGCTGGTCACCTGGGAAGAGATGGAAGGACAAGGGGACGCTGGAGCAGTATCAGCATTCATAAAGAAGAGGTTCAGATTGAGGTAATGCTCGTGGCTGCACAGGATTCTCAGAAACTCCAGCCTCATGGAAATGAGCGTCAGAAGGTTGGTGAGCTTGGCCGACAGCTGGGAAGAAAAATGAAAACAGGAAAGATGTGTTTATTATAAGGTAAATGGAGTTGAAGCTGGCAGATACAAAAACCTCCTTTCTTTCGATTAAGACAATCAATTTAATAAAAATTAAGGGGCACAGCAACGGATGGAAAGCTCTGTATTAAAGGGAGGCCCAATGAGTTGTCACACATTACCGTTCCCCTTAATAACTCTAGCCTAACAGGTGTCCACAATGTGGATTCTTGAACCAACCCCCACCCTTGTCACATCTACAACACTGTGGCAAACTGGCGTTGCAAATAATCTGGAGGTATGTCTTCAGTGTAACATAATATCATAAATTTCACAAAAACCCCACTGTGTCTGAGAAGCTAAATGAAAGGAGCTGACCCCATACGGGGCCACACAAAACTAATGGAATATGACTGGGTGACTCTAACACAACTGTTCTTTTGTAGTTTCTAATTAAAGGCCCCGATGGGGAGTTCTCAGACCAGTTCCCTTAGATAAAGGCATCGCATTACTGAGGGAAGTATGTAGTCCCTGCAAAAAAGCTGCAGCTTGCCCCAAAGTAAGAGAGTAGGAAGTGGAGGAGAAAGCAAGAGACAGCTGGAAGAGTTATGAGGAAAAGTCTCTCCTTAAACAACCTAACCATGAAAACTGCAGCACAGGGAGGACAGTCAACAATATGGTAGTAACCCCGGATGGTGACTGTGACGATTACATTTGTGTGAGCACTGCGTAATGTATAGAATTGTTGAACCAATACGTTGTATACCTGAAACTAATATAATACCGTATGTTAATTTGACTTCAATTAAAAAAATTAAAACAAAAACCACAGGATAAGCAATGAAATGCTGAAAACAGTGACAAAATGGAAGAGATCATTTGCTTCCCTCAGGTGAGGTGACAGCTGAAGACCCAGACTCTATGGGCTCTGACTCAGAGGCACCTTCTTTTAAGGCAAAGTAAGGAAAGGGGGCCATGAGGGACCTTGAGACTCTCAATACATCATCATCAACACCCTCACGCCCCAGCATCTCATCCTTGTGAACGGACCTGCCTCCTCTTCTGGACTCTGAGAGCAGTTTTATAAAGGACATAATTTAAATGAGCAACACATTTTCAGCCATCTTAGGAGAAGCCCTTGTGCTGTGGGTCATTCTGCCTACAGGATCCACCAGTTGTAGTTACATACTATGTAAAAAATAAAACATGACTTTTGGGTAAGAACAGTTACTAGAACCGATGCTCTTTGTCAGTGTGTCTTGCTGGCTGACTTTGGACCAACGGAGGCACCAGCAAACTGAACTGATTAGAACCCGATCATATGCCCCTCACTTAATGGTCACTCACCAGGAGCTGCTGGGTCAAACCAGTCAGAATGTGAAAGCATAAGATTTTGTTCTTGAAAGAAGGTATCTTCAATAGGTCCCTTGAGACTTCATTAAAGACGGAAATTTCCCCAAAATAATTTTGGTGATGTTTAGAAGAGAATAAGGTGCAGTTCTGGAAACATCCTCCCCAAAGGTCAGGACCCTTTGGTGGTGGCCTCAGGGGCCACTCCCCAAGGGATGGGTGTTACCTTAGTGGCACGATGAAAGCGACATCAAGCAACTGAAAAGCTAGATGTGTCTATTGTTAGTGACTATTTAAAAAAAGGCTGAGATCATACCCATCGTCACAAGGTCTATAAATGGTGGAAAATACGATGGGGTGCTTGAATGAGGGTTTGCAAAAATGATAAAATCAGAGGATTTTGGAAGACTATAACTTGCCTCAGCTTTGATGCTCATACTCTATCTATATAGCTGGGATCAATGGATTGAATCACCCTTGATTACGGGACGTGATCACCGTAGGTCTGAGTACTACACTAACTGTGCTGAGCAATACCCACAGACGTCACTGGCCAACAGAGCACAGAATCAAAACGTCAAAGCCTGAATAAATCTAATCCAACTCTGGCTTCTGGCAGACGAGGGAGCTGCTGATGGCAATATAAAGCTGCCCAAATCACAGAGGAGTTGAATGGCATCACTGGGACTAGAACACAGGTCTCCAGATTCCAAGTCCGAGGCTCTCTGGAAGCCGAGACACAAAAGAGGACGAAAGAGAGGGTAAATGAGAGGCAACCCTAAGGAAAAGAAAAGGAAAAGATTTTGAAAACAGAGAGAGAGAAAGAGAGAAGAAAGGAAAACGAAAGAGGAAATTATAAAGGGCCTCCGCAGGGCAGGTAGACATCTCCTTTGGACTGCCTTGTTGGTTTTGTGGTAATGAAAGGTACCCATGTGTGATGAAGAGTCTCTCCCTCACCGAATGCGAGCCAGGCTCCTCTGAGCTGCTTTTCAAATAGGCCCACCCTTGAGCATGTCCTCAAGAGCTCGATTTTTAGCAAGGATCCCGCTCCATCCGTTTAGCCAGGGTCCCCCCACGCCCACCCAGCCTTGCTGTCTGACCGTCACCTTGATATCTGCCCAATTCCTCATCCCTCACCAGCCCCCTGGGGGGTTTCTGGTCACCCCTGGCCTGTCTTCAGTAAGAATCCTGTTAGGTTGGTTCAGCCAGAATCCTCCTCTCTTCTGAGGCTTCTACTTACGAATTTTTCCTCCACTAATCCCCCCACCCCGCTCCCTGGCTGTAAGTTCCCACTTTTCCTCGTATGTATAGTTGAGCCCAATCTCCCGTATTGTAAAATCCCACTGCAACAGCCCCCACACTTATCTCGATGGTCCCGAATAAAAGTCTGCCTTACTGTCACGATTCATTTTTTTTCTTTAAAAGCAGCTAACCCACGGGCCTCCCATGGTGCTCAGGGTCTCCTTTCTATATATCCTATTTTAACTCTTGAAAAACGGACCAACTAATATTTGCAACTCATCCAATGACCTGTTTTGAAAAAAAATATTAACTTTTATTTGCAATTCATCTGATGACCTATAATCCTCAACACGTAAGAGGGACTGCACAGAGGAAAGGCCAAGAGGAAAGGCAGAGTCCTCCACCCCTGCATTCTGGTGGAATCAAGATCCACGCAGGGTCAGGAGGTCAGGGCACTCAAGATGTTGGTGTTCTGGGAATTCTGAGGTTTCCTTAGGTTTCTCTTTTTACAGGTCGGTTTCTTTATTAGGAGTCCCTTTAGAAGAGTCGTGGTCTTTTTTGGCAGGGGGGGAAGGGGGGAGTTCCTTTTCTATTACAAATGAGGAAATGAGACCCAGAAAAGGTAAATGAATTACTGAGGGTCACTAAGAGATTAACCATGGAGAGCCAGGCCTAATAGAAGAAAGTGATTAATCCACCGCACCCCAGGGTTAGGGAGATGTGGCTCTTTCCAACCTGGACAAGTTACGTGACTCTTCTAAACCTCAACCTCATCATTTGCAAAAGGTAGAAGACACCTTGCAAGGATTAAAGATACTACTTCTAGAAAACGTTCAGCCCAGTGCCTGGTTCGCAGGAAGGAGCCAGCCGTGGTGACAGTGCCGGTGACAGTGCAGGGGGTTGGGGGGTGGCAGTGAGAGTCGGAGGTGGTAACGGTGCCGGTGGGTAGCGGTGACATGGCAGTGACACCTGCAGCAGGAAGAAGGAAGGACCCTACTTAACAATCTGAGGTGGCGGAACTGCTAAGACGCTCTTGGATTCTAAATATTTGCTTTGTGCTCCGTGAGGCAGTCTCTTTGGCCGATTCTATCAGGGTTCTTGAACGTCCGAATTCCACAAGCACATTTTAATTAATTGCCCTAGTATGTGAAAAGAGACCTCATACGTTGAATTCTAGACCTGGTCTGAGACCGAATGTGACCGTCACGTGATTTCTGTTAACTGTTCCAGTGAAGACGACCAGAGCACTGACACCTCTCAGTTCTCCCACATTTAACTTGTTGGACCTTTCTGCGCTGGGTTGGCAAATGCTCCAGGAATCCATGCGAACCAGGGTGTCTAGTGATGTCCACAGCAGAAGACAAATGACATAAAACAAATGATCACAAAACCCAGAATGTACAGGAGTTAAGCTAACTTGGCAATGAGCATGACAGCATACCATGGCAATGAGCATGACACTGGAGGAGAAGGATCCAGGAACAACACAGGCATGTCTGCGGGATGCTCACCTGGTTACAATAATGTTTGATGAGGTTAAATACGAAGCCACGATCCATGAGTGAGAGAAGGTCATACAAGAAAAAAGCCAGGCTGATGTTCATCTTCTCTGCCTGTTCATTTTCCTTAAAAACAAACCAACACCCGAATCATTTTGTGGTAAACCCTGATCAGGAACAACCAGGTCCCTGGTGGGAAAGCCCGGACAGACAGATCCCTATCATTTCAGCCAGTGTCCCTGGGGGAGACAGGGAGCAAAGCTGGTGACCCTGCAAACTGCAGCAAATACAAGTGAGCCCTTAGCAGGTGTCATGAGTGTTGGGTTGAATCAAGCAATCCTTCATTTATGGTTAATATTTAGGTACATTTCCTTCAGTCTTTTTTTCCCCTATGTGCACATGTATACATACATAATTGAGCTCGTTCTCTATACACGATGTTGGGCCTCGAATTTTTTCATTCAACATTATACTATGAACATCTTCCCACATTTTAAGCATTTCTTCAAAACTTGTTTTTAATGGCTATCTCATATTTTTTTCATATGTTTCTACCATAACTTATTTGATTCTGGTAACTATTGTTTTGGCAAAACTAACATGAAATGTACCCACTATCTTCAGTGAGGCAGATTCTTAATTTATAAGGACTGTTGAGAAAATCTCATCAGGATACAAGAATTGGTTGTTACGTAAGAAATTCTTTTCCCTCCAGTTAGGCAGCATTCCCAGCCTAAGAGAGGTCAGAGTTACACATGGTAGAGGGAACTCTTGCATGAACTGAGGCAAGAGCTTTGGTTTTGGTCACCTCTCGGTGCTCGTATTTATGGGACATTTTACAGGACTTCAGAGCACCTGGAGATTCACTTTTTCATATTTATGTCCTTCATTCTCAGAATGATAAATCACTTTTCTCTGCCTCTACTGAAAATCACTTTTCTCTGCCTCTATTGAAAATACGATTTAAGAATATTTTCCTTTTGTTCTGATGTGCCGTTTGCAAATTCAGGCCAAGCCGAACAGCCCCTGGGATGGAGAGAGACCTAACAGAGAAGTTTCCACAGTATCTCTGAGTGGCAAGTCCGCCTGCCCCAGGATCCTGCAGAGGGACCACTCCTGGGCAGCTTACGTAACTGTCTGAACATTCTGGGCTTGGAATCTTCAGTCCTGGCTTTGCTGCTAGCCACATGGCTTTTGGAAAATCTATCAACCTCACTGCATGTCCTTTTCCATGCCTGCCAAAATGCAGACAACTGTTTCATTGAGACAGTTTGCCACGAGAAATAACCAAACGGAACCTCCCGAGCACTGGGTACTCTACACATTCTTAATAATGGTAAAGGTATTAATAATGACCACTGCTGCCTCACATTTTATAGTTGCCTTCTAAAATTATTCTGGTTCATTTTTTTCATTTTGCAACTTTCTATTTTGATGTAATTTCAAATACAGAAAAGGTGCCAGAATAGTACACAGAACTCCTACATGCCCTTTGACCAGATTTATCAACACTTCACATTTGGCTACATTAGCTCTATCATGCTCTCTCTGTATAGAACAATTTTTTTTCAGAGGCATTGACGGTGAGAGTAGGTTGCAAAAATCACGCCCATTACCCCATACGTAATACGTCAAGATGTATTTTCTAAGAACAAGAATACTCCCTCTTGCATCTACATTGACAATCCCCCAGCCCCACCCCAGAGTCCCATCCAGTGTAATAACTGCACTTAGGTGTCATGTTTATTTAGTTACATTTAAATTACTGGCTTAAGAGGATGCTTCTTTTTCTCTGCTTACGGAAATAACAGGCACACAAGGTCAGAGATTTAGAAAATAAAGAATAACGGCCCAGTTACCTTCTGAGGTTTCACTAAAAGGGCTGCAGTCTCCGAGGTGACCACATTAACAATAGTAGTTATGTCATCTTTGAAACGGTCAGAAAAACGAGTCCTCCGAAAATTGTCCCGTTTGTCCATGTTATGTACATACTGCGCCATGCTTTTCACCTACGGAGGGGGTGGGGGCAATGTCAGCACAGAAATTGGTGAGCTGCTTGTACACTGGGGAGAAGGGGGAAAGACGTGAAGAAAAGCTCATTAACTGTGGACTTCCTAACACTTCATCTGCACTGGTGGTTGCCCAAGAAGACTCTGGACAAAAAATGCTCTTGCCACACAGAGGGTTACCATGGTGGCAGGAGGTGGGAAGGATGTCCTCTTCTTGACCCCGAGTCAGGGGGCTTCCTTCTTGCTGCTCACAAAGCCAGGGAGCTTTGTTCTTTAGCTTTAGTGTTAGAAGACTCCCCTTTCCTCAACCGCCCACGGCAAGGCAGACGTGGACTGGACTCCTGTCACCATTCAGGCACTGCTTGACGACGGTGCCAACACGTGCCACAGAAGGAACTGTTCAGGATACTGTTTTTGATGTGAACTGAAGTCACTTCTGTCCCCAAAATGACAGTAAGGAGGGGACAAACGCTCCTCTTGAGTTTCAAGTTGAAACAGGGAGCACAGGTTTCCAGAAACAATTCTATATTATGCTAGCTGGCAACTTAACCACTATTTGGAACATTGCCTCTAGGAGAAGTTATGTTTTGAAGTCAAATAAGACTATCTTGCTTTGTATATCTACTGAAAATATATATTTATATATTTAAAAGACATGTATTAAGAATACACAATACACGACACCAGCTCAACGCTTACCGCCATTTAAAATCAAGATCACATTTTGGTTTTTGGACTTCTTCTTGAGGCCAGGAGATTCGTGGGTAATACAAGGCCCCTTGACACCATCTGGGGTCATGTCTCCTCCTTGTTAGAAGTTCCTTAGAGCTATCAGGAACACTCTGATGGGCAAGACTGGGAGTTCTTACGTTGGGTGCCCACCCTCTGAGGTCATTTTCATTGAATGTGCCCAGCCTAGTCAGAGAGTCATTGCAAAAAGAAATGGACCTAGGAGTTAACTGCCCACTTTTGCCTGAAGATGACTCCCTAGGTCAGGGCTGGAAGAAGAGGGGACAAAGCCAGTTATATGGGAAAAATGCTCTCCGCTCCTATCATGTGAACTGAAGTCACCATACGGGAGAACTTTCATGCACTACCAGCAGATTCCTGGTTCTAAGAATGCAGGGCCAGTAATTTTCATTAGCATTGAGACAAGCAGAGATAAAACACAAAGAGAAGGCAAAATAAGAAGAGAATAACAGACAGGCTTTATGTGTTTTCTGTTTTCAGATAACGCCATGGCCAGCTCAGAGAAGACCTAAGAACATAGCATCCGAAGCCCGGTGTAAGGACCATGGACTCTCTTCCCTGGAGAGTCCGGCCTGGTTCCGGACACTCAGATGAGTCTGTACCTCACGGAGTCTCACATACTTGGTGGGAGGGAGGGTCAGGATGAGAGATGGGGCCTGGGCTCCATTTTTGTCTGACAAAAGGGTCTCTCTCACCACGTTCCTAACAAAGGGCCTAGGGAAGACAAGGCCTCTTTGTTTTGAGCTGCCCCCATCCTGATTTTTCTTCCAGCGAACTCACCCTGGCACCAGACTTTTAGAACTCACTGTTATATCCGGCTCCTGCCTGCTGAGCTTGGCCATCCTACAACCAAACAAATAATTCTCACAATACCATACTTCCAATCAATGGCCTCCTTCCAGACTGTAAGTCACTTACCAGCTACTGTGTCCTTTGGCTCTTCAGGGAAGAACATCCAGTAGAAATAAATACTAGTGGATGCTTGGTCTATATTATTTGTAGGTGGGGTGAGGCAGGAAAATTCTTTCCTCCCTATTGGCCCTCATGACCCATCACGGCAGGGGTACCTCTAAAGAACCTGTTGGTGCAAAACTTCACATTCTGAGTAAACTAGGTCACCTATTTACTTGTGGGTCCCCAAAGTCTGGCTCAGCAGTTTCTAGAAGCACAGGGATTTATTCATTAGCAAGTGTGAAATTGGCCCAAGGCCTGAGTTCAACAGCTCTGATACCAAAGTAGCTGTTTATTAGCGCTTGGGCATTAACACAATTGAAGGGTGTCAAATGGCACCGGTTGTCGGCTAAGTCCAGGGAGGTTGTCCTCTCGCTTTAGGCTTCGTGGGGCAAAAAACTGTTTTGGTTTTTAAACAACTTCCTGAGCATCAGTAAGGCAAATGCACAAACAATGCATAGAGCACTGTGCACGCTGTCTGGATCTGGGATCCGTTTCCTGTGCAAAGTTCTGGCTGGCCCCAATACTTTCCATCTGCCCCCACCCCAGCGCTGAGATCCACTTCTTGGTGTTCTGTGTCAATCTCTGAACCTTGGGAAGCTGATCTCTACGGACTCCATCTCTTAGGCCACCTTGTCCTTGGGCTTCTGCTTGGAGTTGGCCAAGGGGAGGGACCAGCAGGGGATCAGTGTGGGGAGAGGACACAGAGTTATGTGTCCACTCCGCTGCCCTCATCTGGGCCACAGCAAGCTTCTGGCAGCGGGGACGTTTCTGTAGGACTCCAGCTCCTGTCATGGGGATCCTCTGCTCTGCCTCAGCTTTCTCTAAATCCCAGTTACACTGTTCCCCACCTTCGCTCCTCTAGACCTGGAATGGGTAGATAAAGGCTCCTCCCCGGGTGCCCCACCAGCCCCCTGTGCTCACCCTGGCACCGCCCCTTTGATGAATGCTCTTCCGCCAAGCCTTCTGAGTGATGCCAACGGTGTCCTGCCAGGACCCTGACACACTTAGGTTACCACATGCAGAGCCCTGGGGCACCAGTGTCTTGGGAGATCTGCCCATTGGCCAATCCCTTCCATGTGCTCAGATCAGCAGGAGTTTTCTTTTCAATTACCTCATCTGTTTACCATCAAGGACTCCTAGAGAGAAGGAGAGCTACCAGCTTTAGCGTTTGCTTCCTCTCCCAGGGTCCTAGTAGATAAAGGGGCAAGATCAAAAGTAATTTTCACCTTTTCCATGGTTCTTAGCTCCCTGTGGTTAAGGGCAGTAAAGCAGCCAAAGCCTCTGGCAGACCTGGAGATTCCTCCTTAGAGCCACCACATTTCCTCTAGCCCCATCCATGTGTGGGAATGATAGAAAACTCTGGCCTCAAGGATGCTTGAGGATTAAATGAGATAAAGCTTAAAACAGTGCCCAGTACATACATAGTACGATGCATAATACATTTTGGATGTGATTATTTTTCCTTCCTCAGGGATGCCAGTGGTTACTGGGATTATATGAAGGGCAGAGTCACTGGGGCACCCGCAGAGAATGCAAACTTTCCTTCAAGACAGAGCTCCAGGATGCCAGGCGGAGCCACTCAGGCCTCGAAAGGCTGAGTTCATTCTGGCTGGGAATGGCATAAGCATAGTAATGGTGCATTAAAGTTGACTTCCGAATATAAAGGTTTTGCATGTTGTTAATAGCTTAGGCTAAGGAAATGTTTTGCAACTTTGAGCTTCCAAGGAGAGGCCAAATGGCAGAAGAACAGAAGCTGGACTAGAGCCCTGAGCATCTTGTCCTTGGTGACTGAGAGGGCTGGACAAACCCTCCTTAGCCTTGGTCTCCTATTTGTGCAGTGGGGAGAACTCCTCAGGGTACTTATCACACAGTTCTCTACTGAGGTTCCAAGAACGTAAGAAAGAGCCCTTAGAGCTGCTACTGGAACTCTCACAGGGCTGAGCTTGAGAACCATCATTCTAGAAGTTTGGTTCTGTGGTCAAACAATTATACTCATATAACTACTCAATAATACCTAAGAACGATCAGGTGAAGTGTGTACATACATATGTGTGCGTGTGTGTGAATAAATGACAGAAACATTTTTGAATTGGGATACTGCTCTCCTCTGGGACTTTTTTTTTTTTAAGATTTATTTATTTATTTGACAGAGAAAGACACAGCGAGAGAGGGAACACAAGCGGGGGCAGAGGGAGAAGCAGGCTTCCTGCTGAGCAGGGGGCCCGATGTGGGGCTCGATCCCAGGACCCCGGGATCATGACCTGAGCCGAAGGCGGACGCTTAACGACTGAGCCACCCAGGTGCCCTCCTCTGGGACTTTGTTCATTGAGATTCTACAATATCAATTTTACTTTTTGCTTCTTGACTTTTCATTTGCAATATGACAAATGGACTTGACTGCCATATGCAATTGCATCATGAAGGTTATTCGTATGAATTGTCTACAGATGGATTATGACCCAAGTGAATCCTCTTTACGGAGAAACTTGACAGTGAGTGGGTTAAGGAAGTAGAAAGACATACAGGGCATGGAGTGTTGGTATTGATACTTCTCACACCTCAAGGGAGAGTTTTAAGGCCAGTCCACTCGCTGCCAGAGCACAGAGCTCATGTCTCACTGCTAATGTTATTGCTCCAAGACTCATAGGCTGCAGGCACCCACCTGGATGAGGTTGGCTTTTAGAATGGAAAATCCTGGCGCTGGCCGTGTATATATAGACCCTTAGCTCTGCTGAGGCCTCACAGGGCAGGGATGGTGTGGGCTAGTGGATCTTCTTCAGTGAGCTTAGAAGTCCCCCAGGAAGACAGGTTAATAATGTACACCACCGGCTTCCACTCTTCCTCCCTGCAATCACTAGTGCTAGGGAGGGCTTTAAAATAAAATCTGCTTTATTTTTACTAAGCGCCCCCTTCTTCCCCCTGGTGATTCTGTTGCAAGAATTTGAGACTGTGCTTTGAAAAGAACTTTCTCAAGCTAGTGGTTGGAACTCGGTGAAACACTAAAAGACTGGAATCCTGGATGTTTTTGCGGTGTGGGCCTGACTCCTTTTTAACCCTACTGCACATCGCTTCCCATCTCCTCCGCAGTGTGACTTTCATTTCTGTTTCCTTTGACCCCCTGTTGTCTGTACCCCATTGTTCAGTAGTATTCCCTTTTCCTTAGGCTTGAACTTAAATAAATAGAGTTCATGGTGGAAATCCTACCATCTCTCTCTTAAAAAAAATTATTCACTTAACGTCACAGGGGAAAGAACCTAGTGAATATAAAGCTCACTCGATCACTAAATCCTAATGCACTCCTAATCCTAATCCCCAGGACTGTTCGTATGTACATTTTTATGTACAGTTGACTCTTGAACAACATGGGTTTGAACTGCACAGGTCCACTTATGTGCGGATTTTTTCGGATAAGTATAGTATAGCCTTACAAATGTATTTTCTTTTCTTCATGGTTTCTTAACATTTTCTTTTCTTTTCGCTCACTTTAGCATAGGAATATAATATATAATACACATAACATATAAAATATGTGTTAATCGACTGCTTATGTTATCAGCAAGACTTCTGGGCAATAATAGGCTATTAGTAGTTACGTTTCTGGGAAGTCAAAAGTTACATGAGAATTGTCAGACGTGCGGGGGTTGGGCTGGCGCTCCTCATCCCCACATTGTTCATGGGTTAACTATAGTCAGTGTCTACACTTGTATACCTTTTTCATTTAACATCACATCAAAATTCATCTCCATTTATCAGCCCTGATGACATGGATATTCTTAGTTGCTTTATAGTAAAATCTTTTCACTTCAATAATCAGTTACAAAAGGGGTATTAGTATTACTGTCTTCATTCTCAAACGAAGGAACATGGCTGTGCCTTCTGTTTTTCTGGTAGAGATCAGACAGAAGTTGTAGGGTAAACAAATTTACAAATTTCATTTTTTCTTCCCAGTAGATATCAGTTGGGCGCTTGTCTGGTACCCAATAGTGTGCTGGGGCTACTGATATGATCATAAAGAAGATAGACCCAAATCCTAGAAATGAAATAAGCAATACAGAAAAGCAAGTATAAAGTGCAATAATTGCTGGAATCGAAGTAAACAGGGTATTTAAGAGGAGAATAATAGAGAGGAAGATATATTACAGTGTGAGCTGGTCAGAAAGACTTCTCAGGGGTGGTAACATTTAAGCTAAAACCCAAAGAGAAGAACCCAAAATGTGTGTGCATGGGGGGATGGAAGGTAGGGAGGGGAGAGAGAATTTGAGAAAGGATTTGAGGCTGGAAAGTCCACAGCACCTTCCAAGAACCAAAATGGGACCAACGCGGCCGCAGGAGGGGGCAGGATGGTATGAGCTCAGGTGAGAGACAGAGGGAAACATAATCAGACAAGGGCTTTGCAGGCCGTGATAAAATTTGTGCTTTATTTCTGGTACACCGGAAATCACGGAAGAGTTTTCCAGGGGAGACTGACATGATCCGTTTTAAAAGAGTCGGCAGCCCTGTGCAGAATGGACAGACCAGAACGAAAAGAAATGCAGGCGGGCGAAAGAGGAAGTGATTACAAGAAGCGCCAGGTGGGGAACAGGGAAGATGAGGAGAAGCCGGAGGCTGGAAGTATGTTTTCAAGGCAGCGTGAACAAGAACGAGTGGAAGCGGGGCCGAGGAGCGAGGCAGAGTTGGATTTTAAGGACCCGTCCCAGGTTTTCAGTGGGAGCAACTCGGGGGATAAAACGTCAGCTCCTAAGAGGGGGACAACTTCACTGCCTTTCTGCAACGTGCCTCATGCCTTGCTGAGCGCAGACACAAACAGGCAAGAATCTCACCAGAAGCTCAAAGAAGAACCAGGCGTACTTGAAGACGGTTTCTCTCACCATCCCGGTGCTGACCACCATCTGCAGGGCGAGCTCCTCGTGGAAATGCTGGGTGACAAGGACAAAAACCAGTCTGAGACGGAGGGTGCTTTCTACACCCACACCCCTTCTCTTTTGAACCAACTGTTAGTTCCTGACACGGGCACCCCAGGTATCCCAGACCACAGGTGGATGGCAAAGTCAATGCCAAGGCTACTTGAGATGGAGGACCTTCCAGGTGGGTCGGAGAAGGTTGGTGGTGGTATCAGGCAAGAGAGCTAGGTCTGAAGGAATGGCCTCCGTCTGGGGGTGACTCTGCATTCTGGGGTAGCAGTCACAACTGGGACCGTTGTTTTCCCCTCAGACCCTGCTGCAAACCCTCTGTGTGACCTCGGGCAAGCCATTCCTCTCTGTACTCTCCATTTTCTCATCTGTAAAATCTGCTGGTTGGTAGCAATGGTGGTCAAAATGGAACGTGCATCAGAATCCCCTGGGGGATTATGAAGACACACAGACTGCTGGGTCCGCCCCAGAGATTCAGATTTGGATGTGGTAGATCCGGGGCAGGGCCTGAGAATTCACATTTCACACAAGTTCCCAGGTGTTGACAAGCTGCTGGTCCAGGGACCGCAATTAGAGAACTGATGTCTTGGTGATATCGAAACTGCCTTCCAGATAGGATGATTTTTGTTTTTATAACACCACTATGGCACTGTGGGAAATATGATGAGTTGGGCTTAATGAACAGATCCTCTGCATTCGATAGTGGTAGCAGCCCGAACTCACACCTTGTCAACGCCCTCTGTGCCAGGGTCAGATGCTGGAAGGTTCCTCAGTTCTGCTTTATGTCTACACTTCCCTTCAAGTTATCCAACTGCTTGAGAACAAATGTAGCAGATGGTGACTTTTGCATCTTTTGTACATTTCCCATTCCTGGGTTTATGTGGCTACTTAATACTCTTGACAAGAGCTTTGCTGGGGAAGAGGCTCAAGACTAAAGGTAGGGCAACCAATTCATCTCAGTTTGCCTGAGACTGCCTCGGTCTGAAAACAGAAAAGTCCTGCATCCCAGGGAGCCCTTGGTCCTGGGCAAACAGAGATGGGTGGCCACCTTAACTAACGGCAAAAATGATGTCTGGGTATTTTCTCTGGATTTCATTAATCTGATGACCAGAAAACCTAGAATAAATACAGATGAACCAATTGTTTATTGTCCTGTGGGTAAGAGAGCTGAAACTATTTGAACATCCTAATACCACAAGCTAAGGTATTGCCATATATGGCAGTTAAGTTTCAAACTCAACCCCTAAAACAAAAATTGATTATAGCAAAGATTGTCCTCGATACATCTTCAAGGTACCCACCCTGTACAGCATGCATGCAACTCAATTTACCGTCTTATGTACATTAAAATTCGAGAGTTACTAAGCTATACTAAAAGGACACAAATGGAAAATCTATGTGCAGGTCTCTGGGTATTCCATTTATAGCCTCAGCTGGTTAATGGTGATGAATGCAAAATGCTTAGGTGTTTCAGCATGTCAGAAGGTTCACCTTCCTTCTGCCAGGTGAGTCAAACCTTTATAATCTTAGTACATGGAAAAGCATTTGCTGCTCAGCTCACCCACCTGGGAGCGGCATGAGGCGCGGAATGTTAATCTAGCAGGCGGTCTAAGTGTGCAGATGATGTTAAGTCAGCTACACCTGGATCTTGCCGGCGTAGGAAAGATTCGCTCCACTAGCTTCAAAGGTAACCTCTGGAAAATAGGTCAGTTTGACTGCCAGAGTCTTAGAGATTAGAGGAGGATAAGCTGCTTCTTAAAGTAATTTATGTTGCTTACCAGGCAACATTATTACAAGAACACCTTGCTCTGGAGGTTATAGAAGAGAGCCAAGCAGCTAAATCCTTTTTGCTGAGCTATTGAAGAAACACACTGTCTAAACTTCCCTCTGAAATGAAATGATTCTCTTTTAGTCATTGAGATGGCCAGGAACAAAGTCAAAACAAGGCAACGGCAAAGCCAAACATGACTGCTTGCCTGAAGGAGGCGAGCCTGAAGGCAAACCATGCTTTAAAAAGGTCGAATGGTACATGTAACCAGTCCCTGCAAAGCCCAAACCTGAGTTTTAGGGTAAGTGAAAAATTATTTTCAGCACCTCACCCTGTCTTCTTTCACTTCTTTTAAAATTAATTCCCTGTACCTCTCCCCAGACATACGGTGCCCGGATTACTGAGAAGTCTGCACCTTCAGGCCCTGGCAGGGCCCCCCCACGCTTGATCTTTCCCTCCCTTGGAGCCAAGCAAGCTGAGCTGAGGCTCATTCCCTCCTGGCATGTTTAATGAACATTCCCTGTTGTGTCAGCTGTTGCAAATGGCTTCCTGTGTTATCCTTCCAATCAGCATATTTACATTTTAATAAGGGTCTTGAAAGACACTCAAGACCTTAACTTCAGTCACTACTCTAATGGAGCAATCCTTGAGTGTCTGGCAGAGAAAAAACTTAAGCAAGACACCCCCGCCCCTCAAACCACACGGGCTGTGAGTATGCCTGAAGAATTTTGTTATTACCAGATGTTCTGGTGGGCAGCTCGCAGTCTCTCAACTCCTAAGTAAAGCTGATTAGAATGAATTTTGAGGAAAGCTTTTCATGTCGCCTGATAAGACTACTGAAATAAATGATACCTAATTTTTGCCATGCACTTTAGTTGAGGATGAACTGTCCCCAGCTCACCTTCTACTGAAAAAGAAACTAAGGCAGGCGTTCTCAAACCGTCATCCCTGGATAGCATCCCCTGGGAACTTGTTCGAAATGCAAATTCTCGGGCCCCACTTCAGAGCTATTGAATCAGAAGCTCTGGGGGTAGGGTCCAGCCATCAGTTTTAATAAGCCCTCCAGGGACTTCGGATGTATGGTAAGCTGGAGAACCCTTGAATAGGAATCAATTGGTCAAAAAACGAACGACAAGGGACAGAGCTACAAAAGTAAGTGTGTGTGTGTGCGTGTGGAGCGGGGAGCGAGGTAGGAGAGCACTTTGATGGTGTCTGTTATCGATCACAGCAAGAAGACACAAGCAAATTATCCTCACACTGTCCCACTCAGTACCTTTTTGCTGGCTGGCCTTGGGGCTGCGGTCGAACTGGGAACATCGTTATTGCCCGAGCAATAGTAAGACATCCGATTGCAGGTACGATCAACACCCTGAAATACACAAACCATGACTCATCAGCCCACCGACAGCGGTTCACTTAAAAGGTGAGCCAGCGGTCTGGAATTCACAACCTCAGAATTCATTTTTCATATATTTCTTACTTTTTTTCTGGTTACAAAGGTAAAACAACTGCCACAAATAAATACAAAACAAAGCAAAGAATGTGAAGTCACACCTCATTCTACTTGCTCCTGAGAGAATCACTGTTAGTAGTTTATGGGTAGAGCAACCCAGAGTTAAAACCTACTTAGGAAGAGGGGGTGCTGAAGTCCCTTGGATATTCTGACTTTATTGGGGTAGCACCAAAAAAAAAAAAAAAAAAAAAAAGTGTGGGAACAGCGCCTCTCTATGGGCTAGGATGGTACTGTCACGGGCTCCTAAATGCTATATTTAAAAAATTGTCAAAAACCACCGTGGACAAATGTTCTCCTCCTTGCTACACAACAATTAGAAAATTCTTAACCCAATCCACATAGAAATTTAATATTTTCACTTCTATTAAATGAAATCATAACGATCAAGGCTGTCAATGATAGAGGCAGGCCAATTGTCCCCTGGGCAATCAGAAAATGCTAATGCTCCTTACACATGAGGTCGGACTGTGCTGTGCTGGCAATTGTTTAACAACCAGCTCTTGGGGGGAGGAGCTGATTTGCAGCATTTGCCTATTTCTGTACCTTAAATGCTTTTGTCATGGCAGATTGCAAGTTCACATGACACCACTGAACACGGTGTTGGGAAGAGATGTGCACCAGCAAATCATCATGGAGTATTTCCACCATACAGATAACTAGAGACACAAATAACCTCAAGAACACAGAAAAGAGTAATGTGTAATAAAATATCGAGGAAGAGCTGGTGTTTGAGTACTATCTTTTTAAAGTAGAATAATTTTGGATTTATGGACAAACTGCAAAGGTGGTCCAAAGTTCTTGCATGCCCTTCTTCACCCAGTTCCTCTTGATGTTACTGTCTTACATCACTCTGGTACCTTTGTCAAATCTAAGAAGTTAACATTGGCTCCTTACTAGCAACTAAACCACAGACACGGATTTCACCAGGTTTTCCACTGATGTCCACTTTCAGCTTCAAGATATAATCCAAGATACCATGTTGCATTTAGATTATTTTTTATTTAGTATAACTTATTTATTTTATATAATGTCATTTTTTAGTAGTATCTAACAACTGGCTCAGTAAATGCCAGAAAATTTGAACAATCGGCTCTCAGAAACTGGTAGGAGCCCGCTCCAGCCCAGCCCTGGGTTGATTCTATAAGTCGGAAAGGGTGGCATAGGACCAATTTCATATGGTGCACACTCAAGACTGTCAGAATCTCTAGCGGATCCATAGATGATCCTTAAGTTCACCCAGGGTTCAGGAACTCTACAGAGATGAGGAACAGGAGGCCCAGGGCAGGAGCGGACTCGCCCATGACCACACGGCTGGGTGGTGGTCTGGAGTCTAGACCCAACCCTGGTCTCCAAATTCCTTTTTCTCACAACATACTGTCTCAAGTGTGTGGATTTTGTAAGAGAAACTATGTCGAAACCTGGAGAGTTTGATTTATCATAATCAGGGGAAATGATACTAGTTGAAAAACTTAGCCACGGAGGTCATGGATAACTGGAAAGAAAATTCACATGAAGAATTCATGGTAGCTTTGTGGAAAAACAAACAAACAAAAGCCACTGAATTATACACTTAGAAGGGTGAATTTTATGGTGTGTGGTTATATCACAGGCTTGAAAAAATTTTTCAAATGAGACACACTTTACAAAATATCTAAATCCTCAAAGGTGTCAAGGTCATCAAAAACGAGGGGAGTCTACGAAATTGTCACAACCAAGAGGAAACTAAGGAGACAGCAGTACAAAATATAACGTGGTATCCTGGCTGGGATCCTGGAACAGAAAAAGGACATTAGGGAAAAACTGAAGAAATCTGAATAAAATATGAACTTTAGTTATGAATGATCACAGACCAGTATTAGTTCATGAATTGTGACAAACATACCATTCTAATCTAAAATGTTAATAACAGAGACTAGGTATGACATATACAGAAACTTTCTGTACTCTAGTCACAGTAATTCCATAAATCAGCAACTGTTATAAAATAAAAAGAAATTATCAAGAGAAAGCAAAGAATTCATGGAAGGAAAACAGTATAGCCCAAAGTCATCAACCATCTCAGGATCTGTTTTTGTTTATAAAACCTGGCTTTGCTCTTAGGAATTATTATATGGGATAATTAATCTGTGGATGTTAATGAATGTAAAGGGCAGATATTTAAAAAATAAATAAAAATAATGTTTGATGTTCTAGGCATCAAGAAAAAAAAAGTTAAAGCTACATCGTTTCCCTTGAAAATAGACTCCATGTGGCTCAATCAGCTCTAAAAACTTTCCACCAGCGTCGACTAACTAACCGAGCAGATCTTCAAAGCCAGTCTCGCCTCTGCTTCTTTCCAGAATGGTCTCGATCATTTCAAAAGCTGAAGCATGACAACATGTGACCAGCAGAGCTATGGTACTGGTAGTGGTCCATTTTGTGTTGTTTCTCCAAGTTTTCGTTAAAACTAAAAAAGCTTGCGTCCCTTTCCCGTTGTTGGCATCCTCCTTACCTTTGAAGACATGATGCTCTTCACTTCCTCGTCTGCCGCGGAGTGTGTCCCTGCGAGGTCTGGATTACTGCTGCTCATCACCCGGGCCTGCAGCAGCTTCGAACTCACGGCAGCAGCAGACGTGCGTCCGTACGTGTGGTAGCGCGGGTCAGGGAGGGCGGCAGTGGCACCACCTGCACCCCACCAGGTACAGACATGCCAACAGAAAGGGGATCCGAGTCACTTACTGTGCTTGGAAGGGAACTGAAGAGGGACAGGGTGGAGAGTGGAATGAAAACCCACTTGATTAGATCTTGGAATTAGGGTCTTATTATCAAATGCCTAGGGGAGGTCAGAGGGGTATTGCTTTGGGGGTAAGTAGTTAGGGCATGAGGCAGCAGGGAGTGGTGAGGACTGTGGTAAACTGGAAACACATGCCTCATCCAAAGGCAGGGGATGCTACTGAGCTTCAGCCTATTATTGCGACGGGGAAACAGCCCCCGGGGTCAGGAGAGCTCTTGCTTGCTCCAGACAAGCTGGAAATGGGAACTTTTAAATTTATTAATATTTAAATTAAGACAACTTTATAAGTCATGCAAGATTTTCTGAGATAGGAGAATCCAAGGAAGCATATGCACCTCATGAGGATAAATATATATATTACATATCATTGTTCACTTTTAACTATATGTCTTCCAAAGCGATTATGCGAGTCTATGAGATATTACCAGTATCTTTAAAAACTCAATCGAAATTATAGGTTTACTGGGGCACCTGGGTGGCTCAGTCCGTTAAGCATCTGCCTTCGGCTCGGGTCATGATCCCAGGGTCTTGGGTTTGAGCTCGGAACCTCGGAACCCTGCTCAGCGGGGAGTCTGCTTCTCCCTCTCCCTCTGCACCCCCACTCCTGCTCGCTCTCTCTCACTCTCTCTTGCTCTCTCTCTAATAAATAAAATCTTTTTTAAAAAAATTACAGGTTGGGCACCTGGGTGGCTCAGTTGGTTGAGCGACTGCCTTCGGCTCAGGTCATGATCCCGGAGTCCTGGGATCGAGTCCCGCATCAGGCTCCCTGCTCAGCAGGGAGTCTGCTTCTCCCTCTGACCCTCCCTGCTCTCATGTGCTCTCTCATTCTTTCTCTCAAATAAATAAATCTTTAAAAAAAATTACAGGTTTACTTGTAATGAGGCTGCATGGACTAATAAAAATGGCAAGTTTCTTCATTAGGACCTGGAATTTTGTAAACTTGTTGATGCTACTTTTATATCCTGCTGACCAGAAGTACCGGTTGATCATGACCCTGTACATAACTGGGAAGAGTGGAGAAACACATTATTATTATTTCAAAAATTTAGTTTGGGGAAATGAGGAAAGGGATTTATCTTTTCACAATGAAAACTTTAGGAACCGGTGATCACCACTACTATAGGATATTTATTGTTTTTCTTTGTCATTATTATCCTAGCATCCTAGACACCTGTTGTCACTTCCCCATTTTTGAAAATAAAAGATCCTTACCTGAATCAAATTATCCACTGGGTAAAGACCAGTGAGGGGTTATCACGGAGGCAGAAAAAAAAGAAGTGCTTTGGGTATAAAAAAGAGGGAGGGAGGGGGTGCCTGGGTGGCTCAGTTAAGTGTCCAACTCTTGATTTCGGCTCAGGTCATGATCACAGGATCCTGGGATTGGAGCTCTGGGTGTTGGGCTCCATGCTTAGCAGGGAGTCTGCCTGAGATTCTTTCCCTTTCTGTCTGCCCCTCCCCATGCTCATGAGCTCTGTCTCTCTAAAATAAATACATCTTAAAAAAAAAAAAAAAAAGAGGGAGGGAGGCAGGAAGCAAGTCGGAAAAAAAAACGAGAAATAAAATTTTAATTTCAGCATTCACGTAAGTTTTGTATCATTGATACAAAAATAAATTAAAAATTAATAAAATCAATTTTAACTGAAAAAATAAAATTCAAATGTAAAATTGAACTTTGGGCTTTTTATTACATTTTGAATGACGGGGCAGCGGGTTGGGGGCGGGGCCTGTCTGCCAGGCGCCCGCAGCAGGGGCGACGCTACCTGTCTTGGGTGGGTCCCTCGGCGGCTCTGGCAGGCGGAAGACGTAGTGCACGTAGGAGGCCAACAGGCAGTTCCTCCCGTGCTGGTCCTTGGCCAGGTCCTTGCTGTTGTGCAGACTGTTGGCTATGGACACCACGGACTCAAACGCAAACTGGGAGAAGTTGGCTGAGGAACCAAGAGAAAAACGGGCGGCCTCACAATTGGTCCCGAATGAACCTGAGCTAGAATGTTCTCTGGGGCAGCATCCAGGAGTCCTCACAGCTGACCCGCTTCACCAGGCTGGGCACAACCATGGCCAGGGCAGGGTGAGCGGCTGTAGTGACTTACTCCTTACTGCGAACGACTTCACCTCTCCTCTGGCCAGCACTGTGGGTCTTCACCACAAAGACAGGAGACCGTCTAGGCATCCTCCCCCCTCTCCACCATGCCCGTGACCTGGGTGCTACTCAGTGGGACCTGCCCTGATGTGAGTACCATCACCTGGGAGCCTGTTAGAAATGCAGACTCTCAGACCCCCCAGACCTACTGAAGTCAGAATCCGCATTTCACAAGATGCCCCGGTGATTCTGACGCGCACTCCCGTTTGAGACGTGCCATTGCACCATGTGGACTCTTGGCATGCAGGTTAATCTAAAAAAGTAGGTATAGGGCACCCGGGTGGCTCAGTCAGTTAAGTGGCTGCCCTCAGCTCAGGTCATGATCTTAGGGTCCTGGGCTCGAGCCCCGCATCGGGCTTCCTGCTCAGCAGGGAGTCTGCTTCTCCCTCTGTCCCTCCCCACTGCTCATGCTCTCTCTCTCTCTCTTTCAAAATAAAAAAGAACTCATAAAAAATAAACAAATAAAAATGTAGGCCTATCGTGCCATTCTCCAAAGTGGGTCCGCACGAAACTATCGATTCACCGTGTACAGTCTTGTTCAGGAGCTCCCAGCCCTCCACGGTCTGGCTTCACCCTCGTTACCCAACCTTGTACCCATTCCTGCTCAAATTCAACTTGCTTTAAAATGAGGCAATTGTTCTGTCCCCATCACATGTCTGCTCTGTCTTAGCTCTGCAATTTTTCTCACGCTGCTGTCCTCAGCTGGAAAGCCCTCTGTGCTCCCCCCAGCAAAATCCCACCAACCCTTCACCACTGGGCACCATCCCGCCTCCTCCGCGAAGCCTGGGACACTACTCAGTACAGGGCTTCAGGGACGCCAAGACTCAGAGTTCTTTGGCTGTTCCCGGTGGTAACCTCTGTCTCTCTGAGCAGGCTTCCAGCCTTCCGGGCTGAAGTGCATTTCTCCCACCTTCTTATCTCCCTCCTGTGACGACCATAGTGCCTGACAGATAGGTTCCAAATAAATGCCTATATGCTAAGTACCTCTACCTACTTGGCCTGCTGTCTCCCCAAGACAGGTGGCAACTTGCTACAAAGCAGCAGCTCAAAACCTAGGAATGTACACTTTGTCTACTGCAAAGGTCTGTGGGCAATCGCTGGAACATACAAAGCAGGGTGCACATATGTGGGCGCACGGGAAGGAATGTGGGGAGGCTGGAGCTTGCCACTCTGCAGGAATCTAGCTGGAGTGGCAAGGGCTTCACGTGGGAGATGCTGGCCTGCAGTACAGGATAACCGTATCTGTGGCGCCACGAGAGATACGTCCCAGGACACAGCGTGAATGGGGGATTCGGAGGTCCTCTTCTTCCCTGGCTCTGAAAGCTGCCCAGTGTGTGCCAGGCTCTGGGTTCATCACTCCCTCCCCACCCACTCACTCACGTGCCACAACCCCACTGTGTGATTCACTTCTTTTCTGACACTCCCAGGAACCCCTTCTGTTCTGAATCGGACACTCCAGAAGTCTTACACATTGTATTTGGTGTTCATTTGTTCCAAGTGAGCCTTTAAAATATATTCTCACAAAGTCTATATGAGCGGCTGCCAGGGGCTGAGGGGAAGGGTGAATGGGGAGCGGCTGCCAAGGCGCATGGGTTTCATTTCGGGCTAACGAAAATCTTCTGGAATTGGATACCAGGGTAGTTGCACAACCGCGTGAATGTGCTAAAAGCCAATGAATCGTATGCTTTAGTGAATTTTAAGGTATGCATATTACGTCTCAATAAAAAAAGTGATCCCACTGAATTTCAGTTTAGAGAGTTCCTTTGCTTCCATTTAATACGAGTTGTCTTAGTTCCTTAAAACATTATATCTCCTTGTTGGTCAAGAAGACAAAAATATCTCAGAGGTCAAATAAATCCATCAATTACCAGGAACGGAATTTGAACGATCGCCTCTAATCATTCAATACATCTATTTCTAAAAACCATAATTTTAAGCATCCTATATTGATATGGTTTTCATTTTAACATCCAGGAAATCTAAAAAAGAAAAAATTATCACTGGTCTTGCCTTCCCTTGGACTCACATCATCAATAGAAAGGAAGATCCTCCCCCCCAAAAAAAAATTAAAGAAAAAAAAAAAAAAGGAAGGAAGATCCCATCGTCCCTGTTCTCAGGATTTCTGGAAAATCATGTGTGCTACAAGGCACTGCCTGCCCCTCCTGCCTCCCCCCAGCCCCACGGGCCTCCCACCTGTTTGGCCGGCGATGACCATGGGCTGCACGGAGAGCTGGAAGAGCTTGTCCAGCACCAGATGCAGGAAGAGAACCAGGGGCTCCAAGCGGGAGGAGTTCAGGCAGATGAGGCTGAGCTTTAGCTCATGCTCCAAAGAGGTCTCGCTGATCTTCTGGTCCAGCACGCGGATGGGGAAGGTCACCTGGCTCTCCAGGGAGTGGCAGAGGGTGAAGAACTTCTCCAGGTGGTTGTCCTGGGAAGACAGACGGCAGGCCTCCTGGGGCTGACCCCATCCACGCTCACCAGTGGATGCGTGAGCGCAGACAGTTCTTCACGGTGGAGCCTCAGGTCTGGGGACTAGGGCCTGGGGGTTTCAGACCAAGGCTATAAACGGCTCTACAGAGCGGTAGGCACAAAACAGGACCTCCTGATGACTAGTGACTGAAGAAAACAGAATTTGGCCTCTGATTCGGTTTGTGGGCAGAGGCAAGGACACCTGGTTAAACACACAGCCAAAAAAGGGTCTGAGCAGATGTAAAGTGCAGACGGTGGCAAGAAAAGGAAGGAACAGAGAATTGGGTGGGGGGGAAGCTTGGAGAAATGGCAGAATGACAGGGGGAAGTGAGACACCAGCAGGAAAAGGTTGCACATGGAGCCCCTCACAAGGTTTCTCAGCCCACAGTGAAGACACTGTGTTCCCTCATCTAGGCGCTCGACATTTTTAGGAGGTCTCTCCCTTTAAACAACCAGTAAAACCTGAACAGGTCTGTATGCCTCCAAAAAGAATAAAGGTGATTTTTTTTGTTTTATCCATGCATGAAAACTCTCACTGATCTTTTATCAGACCATCCATAGAGGTTTCTCTGCTGCACCCCCTTCTTCCTTAGGAGCCCTCTGACTCTGATTTGAAGAGGACGCTGATGTTCCTTACCTGGGTGTGAACAGAAGAAACAGCTTGCACTTCAATATTAAATACTCCCTTATGTCCTTCAGCCCACTTAATGGGAGGATTCTGTAAAGGGACTTTCTGTGTTAAAGAGAAAAAACAAAAAATGATTAGCAATTCAATTCCCCTTTCTGGCTGCCGACAAGCAGAGCGAGGCAGCTCGAGTGTAAATGTCAGGGTTATACATGTATCTCCCTCCCTGGAAGCCTGATAGAACTAGCCTTGGAGTTACGGGTCCCACACTCAGGTTAAGCTCTTCACTGAACTAGTTATTGTCACTCTGACAAGTCGCATTAACTCTCATTTTCTTATCCCGAAAGAAGGGGTCTGAAGTGAGTGAGCCATCTTAAGCTCCCATCCAGGACAGATGACCCTGGATTCTAGGGACTGGAATAAAGTAATAAAATTGCAGTGATTTCCCTGTTAATCAGGAATGTCAAGACAAAGTGTAGACTATCTTATGAGACATGAAATTTTAATGCTTTCAAGGGCCTACAGTTACTTTGCCTTTTAAGAAAATGTTTCCAAAGAGCAGGCCCACTAGGTTCCTGAATTAATTACTCAAAATGACTCTTCTATACCATTTATATTTCGACAGTCCTGCAGTCCTTAGGGACCATTTCTTGCCTTCAATTCCCACCAGAATCAGCATTCTCTAGAGACCTCAACATACAGCACTGAGAGAGAACGGCCTAGCCTGACCCAGTCACGGGAGTGTGGGCACCTCTTGCCTTCTAGTGGAAGGAAACATGCCGCACTCGCAAGAGTATGATGTATGCATGGGGTGTGGACTTCTGGAACCTTCCAAGACAGAGTCACAAACTGGGCCCCAAAGCTGGATCCAGCCTACAGACAAGTTCAGTGTGGCCCAGTGTTGGAAACATTTTGGATTAGTTGCCAACATTTGAAAGTCAAGGAACTTCACATGAAAGCTTGCTTTATGTTTTTGTTTTGTTGTAAGATTTTTTTATTTTTTTGAGGGAGACAGAGAGAGAGCAAGTGGGGAGAGGGGCAGAGGGAGAGAGAGAATCTCAAGCAGGCTCCATACCGAGTATGGAGTCTGATGTAGGGCTGGATCTCATGACCCTGAGATCATGACCTGAGCCGAAATCAAGAGCTGCACGCTCAACCAACTGAGCCACCCAGGTGCCCCCAAAGCTTGCTTTTCTAACTTCCTTTGAGAACTGGAAGATACGAAGACAGGCCTGCATGCCAGCGTGGTGGGATGTGACCCTCAACAGACAGACAATCTCCAGCGTGAACACATTCCACCAGGACTCAGCACTCATGATGTTGCTCATCTGACCCCTGGGGTCACCAGAGTTTACCACCTATAATCTAAAGTAGCGCTGTCTGCTACAAATATTAGGTGAGCCATATATGTCACTTGAAATCTACTGGTAGTCACTTTTCTCAAAAATTAAAAAGGAACATGCAATAATACTTTTAATACTAAGTTTCATTTAGCCCAATATAGCCTAAAGATTATCGATACAATATATAATCAATATAAAAAACTATACATGAGATATTTTACATTATTTTTTCCCCACTAAGTCTTTGATAGCAGAGTTGTATCTTATACTTACAGCACATATCAGTTTGAACTAGCCACTTTCAGGAACCACATGTGGCTAGTGGACAGTGCGGGTGAAGCTAAGGGTATGTCTATGAGGGTAGCATAGGGCAAGCAGTAAAAAGGAACGAATATAAGGAAATTAGTTTAAGCATTGAGTTTGTGGCTTGCCATGCATTATCTCAATTAGTGTCCACAGCAACTTTATAGGCAGGTATGGTTCAGTTCATTACTGAGACTCAGAGGGTAAGCAGCTCCCCTATGTTCTCATAGCTAAGGAGTGGTAGCATCTGGATTTTGGATCCAGATGTGTCGGTCCCCAAAACCCCAGGTTTGTCTTGCAGCATTAAGAAAATAACTGGGCATTCTAGGAAATCAGAATGTGCAGCTTGATGATGAAAAGGTGGTTTTCAGGGCTTTGGCAAGGGGCCACGTGTCCAAATCATAACGAGTCATCAGGGAACGTCTGTGAACATACTCAGGTTGATCTCAGGTGGTTTTGAGGCAAGTGGTTTTGGTGGGAAGCCAGGCATGTGCCTGTAGCCCAGAGCAAGGGAAGCTTCCCTCTCCAGGGGAAAAAAGCAAATATGACAATAACTGAATAGCTTGGGGATGACAGATGGGTAGTCAGAGTGGAGAAGAAAGTTGACTCTAAAAGTTGAAACAAACTCCAAATTCCTGGGAAATCCTTCAACTTGAAAACTGCAAGGAAAACAAAAGATAAAGTTGGGAGGGGGAGCCCTATAGATAAAGAGTCTTACAAGACATGTCAACCAACAGCAATGTGTGAATCTTATTTGGATCCTGATTCAAACAAACAACTATAAAAAAAAAATGACATGGGGGGGTACCTGAGTGGCTCAGTCAGTTGAGCATCTGTCTTCAGCTCAGGTCATGAACTCAGGGTCTCCTACCTCGGGCTCCCTGCTCAGCTCAGGGGAGTCTGCTTCTCCCTTTATGCTTTCTCTCTCTCTCTCAAATGAATAAATGAAATCTTTAAAAAAAATGACATTGATGAGATAACTGGAAATTTGATCACTGAATGGATATTTGAAGATAAGGGAATTATTAATTTTTAAGGTATGACAATGGCATTGTGATGGTTAAAAAAAGAGCCCTTATCTTTTAAGATAATTTAAAAATAGTTATAAATGAAATGATAACGATATCTGGGATGTGCTTCAAAATCATACTTTTTGATGCAAACCTGCAGCAAGCCAAGCGAGAAGCATGAGAGTTGATGCAGAGCTGGCGCTGTGGGGGCAAGCAGCGGAGAGTCCTGTGGGCCCTCTTAAACGGGTGGATTGCAGCAGAGTTTGGGTGTGCAAGAGGCAGCGCAGGGAACGGGGGGAAGGACAGACTCCTGACATTGGCATCTTTAGAGGAATAAAGGTATCCAACTGCAGAGGGCCACAACTGACCCAGAGGAGAAACTGGTGGCAGTTAGTGTGGGAACCTTTTAAAAGGATCAGTGCTGAGAGCAGCTGTTAACACAAATGGGCTCTGTTTGCCTCCCCGTTTACAATGTATTATTCTGTGAATCCCTTTCTTGTGAATAATGCAAGGTAATGCTTCCTCGAGTGTGAGGTGCATTTACCAAACATTCCGAGTCGGTGATGAATGGGGTTTCATGACCAGTTACTTCTCCCCTCCTATCAGAGCAATGTGCTCTCAGAAGATGCAACGTGATGGGGTGCCTGGGTGGTGCAGTTGGTTGACCATTGGACTCTTGGCTTCGGCTCAGGTCATGATCTCAGGGTCGTGAGGTCGAGCCCCATGCTGGACTCTGCGCTGAGTGCGGAATCTGCTTCAGTTTCTCTCTCCCTCACCCTCTGCTCCCCCTGCCTCACACGCTCTCTGTCTCAAATAAATAAATAAACCCTTAAAAAAACAAAACAAAACAAAAAGAAGATGTAATGTGCTGACAGGTGATTGCTACCCAAAACATGCAGCACATTCTCAGTCATGGTTAAAGGAACAAGAAGTGGATCTGGGAAGGTGGTCCGAGACCACGGCTGGACAGGAAACGCCAATGGCTAACGTGCTGGTTACCTCTGCAGAATGCATGGAGTAATTGGGTGGCAGCTTTTCCAAGGCAACTGGGAGACAATAGGATCCAGTTTGAAGACGTTCATTTAGGAGAATTGGCAGCCACTGAAACAGATGATGTAAAGAATAAAGCGGTATTTATTACAGCATATAATTCTGGCCATTTATCTAGCTCACAATAATCAAATGCAACTAAATGATGATTAGATATTGACCAGGCCTCTTTTGGGCAGTAATTTCTGTCAAGTTCTTTGCATTTTAAATTCCCTGAGAGCTCCTGAGATAGTAATATCAATGATTTACTGCTTTCAGAGCCGAAGCAGTAGCATTTTTCTTTACAGCCAATGTTTGTGAGTGTCTGGACAACATCAATGTTTATTTTACCTTTTATATTTTTTAAAGAAATAACTTTCTTCTGCTGGGAGGAAAAAGAGCTGGTCTTATACGTGGAGCATATATATGAAATCTGGAAATAATGGACATTGCAATGCTTTTTTATAAAGGAGTATTCTTCCAATATCTATTACCCACAAGCTTGCCATTCCAGAAATTTGTCATCTGCTAAGTCAAGTCATTTCTGCTCTTTGCTGGAATCTGGTCTGGCACATTTTGCTACTTCTGACAGGAAAAAAGCAAGTGAATAGAACCGAGTTGTTTATCCCTGCAGGGACCTCGGAGTCCAACCACTGCAGTGTGAATAGGCAAGTTGGCAAAGACTCACCGAATATCCCAGAAGACTTTCCACGGAGGCTCCCTGCTTCTGCTGACAGCTGATATGATAGAAGGTGAACAGGAGGTGATGATTTACTGTGAGTTTAGCGGGGAGCTTGATTTTCACTTCTTCATAGAAGTCAGGAGACCTGTTTCAAAAGCACATTATACATGAATAACTTTTAGCAAGAACAGTGACTTCTCTGACTATCAGTTGTAACGCCACAGGCCCTTTGCTCCTCAGAATTTGCCTGCTTGGTGTTTTGCTTTTCATTTTGTATCATTCTGCTCCCACACTGAAGATCCTTGAGACCAACTTTTATACCACCAGATATGCTTTGCTTACATAAGATTGCTCACAAACTAAAGGCTTTGTCAGGAAAAAAAAAAAAAAAAAAAAACTCCACAAATAATGGAAAAGTTCAACTTAATGTGAAAAGAACATGAGGCCCCGAGTCTTGCTGTGACCTCCTTTTCTATCTCCACCCCCAAGAACAGGGACTGGCACATGGCTGGGATTCATCAAAGGAATTTGGATTAGCAAATGAATGCTGGTGGGAAAGGAAAGGAACCTGATTTACTGAATTAACAAAGTCCCAGAGACCTAAGGGCGTCAGGTGCATTACTCACTTCAGCCTCATCCCAAGGCAGGAAAGAGGGTTCAGAGAAATACTTCCAATGGATCAAGGTTATCAAACCAGGTTTAAACCTGAGTCCATCTGACCCTCCCTCCCTTACCTGTAAAATGTCAATAACGGTTTGAGACATTATTCTGTGACTCAATTTACCCACAGAATAATGAGGGTTCCATTTCTCTTTTGGACAACTTAAATGTTCTTAGAGTAGATAATAAGGCAGATGGAGACAAGGAGACAGGGAAAGAAGAGCTGGATTTTGCTTCTGGCTCCCTGCAGTATCTCCAGGCAAGTTAGGAAATTTATTTATTTAATACCATAAAACTTCTCTGTATCATACTACATCAGAAGGCTCCAGAAAGTCAAAACAATATTCGTTCTTAAAGACATGTTCTTCTCCCGGTCTTCGTTAATGGCAGGAAGTATGCACCTCCAACAGAGAATCATAGAACTGACATATATTTCCTTTGTCCTTTAGACCCTGAGATATAAACACTTTTGGGAGGAATCACCAAAAGGGGATCCAGAAAAGCCAGGAGATAATGACACAACCGTGGCATATATTTGGAACTCTGAAATGTACTTACTTATTATGGTATGTAATAGCTGTGTATATTTCCTGCAGAAATTCAGGGCCACTGGATTTTCCAAAGATGACCTGTGCACCAATATAGAAAGGACCAAATTAGCAGTGATATTTGGGTGTATCAAATCAACTATCATCAGCCCCATGGCTGTTCTGGTCTCACAAAGCTACATTTTATAAATTAAGGGTGCTGGGTTTACAACTGACCCAACTGCATACAAGAACCAACTGTGAAAGGTAAACTGAGGTCCCAAGGAGCTGTATTAGTGACCAAGAGTCACAGGTTTGTGAGACTGGAAAAATAAAGCCCTCTCCACTCTGCCTCACTGTCTAGAGGCCCGTACTCCAGGCAAAGCCACACAGTTTTTCCCTCAGTTACTCTGGTCCAGGTTCTTTTCCCTCCAAAGACATGGACCTGTTCACTTCGGTGATCAGGACCTTCACTGGCTTGTTGACATGTCTCTGCTATTTAGAAAAAGACACTAGGGGCGCCTGGATGGCTCAGCTGGTTAAGCAGCTGCCTTCGGCTCAGGTCATATCCCGGGGTCCTGGGAAGGAGCCCCACGTCGGGCTCCCTGCTCAGCGGAGAGCTTACTTCTCCCTCTCCCTCTGCCTGCCGCCCTGCCTACTTGTGCTCTCTCTGTGTCAAATAAATAAATAAAATCTTAAAAAAAAAAAAAAAGGAACCTCCTCTGGCCTGACTCAGCCCTGAAGGCATAGGATTTGACTCACCTTTGGGCAAAGAAAACGAGCCTTCTCCTAAATGCAGCAATACTCATGACAAGGTCCCAGGGCTCAGGGAGTGGAGAACAGGCGGGGATTGGCCCTCACTTGTCCCCTCCAAGAAGCTGCTGCACAGCTGTACCTGGCAGCCCTGGGAGCTCTGCTAGGGGCCAGAGCAGAGAGAACAAGGGGAGCCCTCCTTGAGAGCTTCTTTCCCATCACTGTCACAAGAGGATACCTTGCTTTGGGAAGGTGAGTGGGTCAACAGAAGGATCGTTTACAGAAAAAAAAAAAGTAGGTATCTGAAGAATAGAAGCACTGGAAAAAAATTCCTTCAGTAGAAAGGTATAGGAACTGAATTCTAGGACTTAGGGAAAATAGTAATAGCTAACTGCCCATCTCACTTAGTGGCAGATAGGTAAAATAATTCAAATTCTGGTCTTTTGGGTTCCTTAGAGAGTTCTGTACTATATATTTAGTATTTGATTTATGTTTTGCCTCAGGCTGAAGATCCATTCCTGAAGGGTGTTGAGATGGTGTGTGTTTATTTATTTATTTTTAAGATTTTATTTATTTGACAGAGAGAGACACAGCGAGAGAGGGAACACAAGCAGGGGGAGTGGGAGAGGGAGAAGCAGGCTTCCCGCTGAGCAGGGAGCTCGATGCGGGGCTCGATCCCAGGACCCTGAGATCATGACCTGAGCCGAAGGCAGATGCTGAATGACTGAGCCACCCAGGCGCCCCTAGTGTGTGTGTGTTTATCATCACTGGGCAATACTTTGCATTTATCTCCAGACGCCATCTGGGCTTGGGCAGAGTGCAAACATGGCCGACACAGCCGGGGCCGTCTCTCCAGCACTTACACCATTCGGGTGGTATGGAAAGTTTTCATAACATCTTTCAGTGCTCTAAAACGCTCTGCATCCCCAAACTCCACAGATCACTACGGAATAAGTCAGGGAAGAGACTTTCAATTTAGACTGACCCTGTTTCCCCTTCAGCACACTGGGACCAATATCGGACTAGCCATCAGGGCCTTTGCAGGTGCTGATATGTGGGCTTGACCGGACAGACTCTGTACGCTGACAAGCCCTGGATTCTGTCTGCGTGGACCCCAGTGGGAGGCACACACTTATCTCTGTCTTTACCGGCATAGCATCGCTGGCATCCTCTCCACACATAAACTGAATCTTTATTGTAATATTCCGGGCCGATGCCAGTTTGTTAGCAAAGTTCAGCCTCTGTGGGTAGACGTAGAGGAGATTTCTGGAAAAGAAAAAATAAAGAACCAGTGAATACGGTCTGGAGGTTATTGTGGCCAAGTTCTTCCCTGAACGCGAAAGCTTGCACGCATGAGGTAATTATTCCAAAGGAGTTTCTCCTTTCAGAAGTGAATTATTTTTCGAGGAGTGAGTTCTGACGGATTCTTCTTCAGCTGCAGCCAACTGATAATAACCAACACTGTTCTCTGCTCTGCTACACAGCGAGACGGGGTCTCTTGCCGCCTTCGAATATGGAAATCTGCCTAGAGGTAGTATGTCTGATACAAAGAAAGCAACAAGGGGCACCTGGGTGGCTCAGCCGTTAAGCATCTGCCTTCGGCTCAGGTCATGATCCCTGGGTCCTGAGATCGAGCCCCGCACTGGGCTCCCTGCTCCGCGGGAAGCCTGCTTCTCCCTCTCCTACTCCCCCTGCTTGTGTTCCCTCTCTCACTGTATCTCTATCTGTCAAATAAATAAATAAAATATTTAAAAAAAAAAAACAAAGCAACAAAAGGTTCAGCTCATTTTGTTTTTTAATTATTTGTTTATTTGAAAGATTTTCTTTTTAAGTAATCTCTACGCCCAACAAGGGGCTTGAACTCACAACCCTGAGCTCAAGAGTCGCGCTCCACTGTCTGAGCCAGCCAGGCACTCCTCAGCTCATTTTAAACACAATGACCAAAGGCCATGGGCCTAACTTCGTTTCCTTTCTTTCTCTTTTTCCCTTTCTAATCTGTACAAAGCAGTTTCAATTTCTTCTTACCATGGCATTCTAGATGGGCTTAGCTTTCTTTTCCTACCTAAGACGACAGTTCAAACCTCCAGCCCAATAAGCTATATGACAATAACACAAAAACATGAAAAATATATCCATTTATCTGACAGCTATGGGACAGGTACTAGGCTAACTATAATTTTGTATGTTTTTTTCTATTTGCATTTTTACTAGTATATTCCACTAAAAGGTAAGCTCTGGGAAGGCAGAGATTTTTATATGTTTGATCCACTGATGAATCACCAGCAGTTGGAATAGTGCCTGGGACATAGTAGGTGCTAACTAAGTATTTGTTGACTAGAAAAACAAATGTGTATTTTTTTGATGAATCATATTCCTGACTCAAAGAAATAATGATGTTAACATTCACAGAGCACTTATCCTGAGCCAGGCAACGTTCCAAATACTTTCTTTTTTCTTAAAGATTTTATTTATTCATTAGAGAGAGAGAGAAAGAGTATGAGTCGGGGGGAGAGGCAGAGGGAGAGGGAGAAGCAGGCTCCCCACTGAGCAGGGAGCCCGACACGGGGCTCGATCCCTGGACCCTGAGATCATGACCTGAGCCGAAAGAAGACCCTTAACCATCTAAGCCACCCAGGCAGCCCCCAAACACTTCTTATTTATTAAACTGTTAAATTCTCATAATTATCCTATAAGTAGGTTGTGTCATTGTCATGTCGCAAATAAAGAAAAAAGTGAGATACAGAGAGGTTACATAACTTGCCCCAAATTACATAGGTAGGCAATGTCAGTCGGGAAGTAAAGTCAGGAAGTCTGGCTCTCTCTCATGCGTTCCCTCTCATCAGACCCCCACTGAAATGACAAGAATGACCTTGCCATACCGTGTTACTCATGACATCCCTCAGTGACAAGTCTGCCTAACTTTCTGGGTCCTACTAACATATAAGTGTCGACAGGATACAAGGACTGACTCAAGTGTCCCCTTCTTTGGGCAAATGTCTTGTGTTCCTCACACTTGGCCCACTATTCTAACTCCTAGGTAGCACATTCACCCCGGGACAGATACATTCTTGTTCCAAAGGCTTCCAAGATGACAAAACAACTTTGTGTGAATTAGACACCAGGAGAGGAGTGACTGTGAGGGACCAGGTGACCAGATTTTCCTTTAGTGGATGTAGGTTCCTGTAAGAGTTTACAAAGACTTGCCTATTAATCCATACAAGGGTTTCTCAACCTCACCGGTAGTGACATTTGGGACTGACAATTCCTTGTTGTGGGGCTGTTCCATGCATTGTAGGACATTCAGCCCCATTGCTGGCCTCTCTCTTCCCACTAGACATTAGAAGTATTGCCCTCCTTCTCAGTCCCGACAATCAAAAATGTCTCCAGAAATTGCCAAATGTCCCTCAAGGAGCCGAAATCACCCCCGTTTGAGAACCACTTATTGACGCATGGGAATTTGCGCACTAAAGATCCGTACATTGATCCCCGGCCGATTTCCCATCTTTGATAGACACAGTCAATACCATTCATTGGGTCCATATTCAAATGTAAAGTACGCTGCACTGGAAGAGGGTGAAGTCAATGCTCAAGTATAAGGCAGAAGATGAAAAATCCTTATCTGTGTAATTTATGAGGTCTGTTGACAGGGAAATCAAAAGAGAAGGACTAAGCTGGCAATGACTCTGTTCCTGCAACTCTAACACCTTTGTTGTAATAAGCAGTTTGATCCTGCCATCACGTGTGGGTGGAAATGGTCATTTCAGACCCATGTCTGCATAAACGTCCAGATTTGCTCCATGGCTCTTCCTTGCTATGACAGTATCAGCAGGGACAACCCTAAAAACCACAACCCCAGACAAGACCAAGTGAATGGGCTGAGCGAACCCACTCCTGATGGACCAGTCTTGACAGCCCCCAGTGATTTGGTACCAGACATATAAATTAAGAGCGAGCCATGTGACAAGAGTTAACGTTCAAGGGAGAGCTTCCTGAACAACCAGGAACGGATGTACTGATGCTCAGAATCCCATTTTCATAATAAAATTTCAGAGTTTGAAATTCTGTTCTGTAATATAGTTCATGCAAATTATCATTGTTAAAAGCAAAGATACTTATTTCCCTGAGTGTCGTACAACCTTTAGTCTTACGCCAGGCTTCAAGCAAGGTGCATTCCATTAGCCTGCTGGTCACTGAAAGCCAAGCACAAACCCAGCTGCTGCCTGGGCTCTTCTGCAGAACCCCGGCACATGGCAAAACATTAACAAATATGTGGGGAAGTAGAGGAGGTGGGCAACCAAACGCTGCAGGGAGAGACTGGGGAGATAAAGATATGCAGGTTCATGTGCACCCTGAATTGCTTCGAGAGGGAAAGAGGCAGCTCCTTTCCCTAAATGTTTTGACTTCAGAACTCATTTCATTAATCTATTCTTTCATGGTATATTTAACATGTGTAATGTTCTGAGAAATCACTTGGGAAAACACTGATATAAACTTATCTGGGGACAGAGGAACATCCCACACCAAGGGAGGAAAAATGCACACAGACTCTCTGCTGAAACAGTTTTGCAGGATAATGAGTGAAGGCTCTCGGGTATTCAAGGAGAGAAAATGCAACTTGGAATTACCAAGAACACACAGCAGCTGTTACCTTGCTTGTGCAAGTTCAAAGGCCAAGGATGCAAATAAATAGCATTCCTATGTCTTACTTTACCCCAGACTCTCTGTATTGGGTGACTCGCTGGAGGCAGAATGGGGGTGACACAGTGCTGGGGACAGATCTGAATCGCTCTATCTTGTGACGTCTCCAGGCCACTCTGCCTCGGGCACGGATGGTCTGGCATGGTACGCACACTTCCCTTGCCTCTGGCCTTCCCTTGCCTCTGTTTCCAACTCTTTCTAGCTACCGTCCCGTCCTCTTATGGATCTCCTGTGATCTCAGGATCACCGCTGGCCGTAAATGGCCAACTGCATTAACTGCTTCCTACACTGAAGTGAAAAAAGAACATAAATGAAAGGGCACAGAGGCCCTGGAAGGGAAAGGGACAGTTTGTCCTCTAGGAGTTAGCCACGGAGTAGTGCTGTGACCGAGCCCGTGGCTGTGCCAGTGGCACCTTCCAGATCTTGCTCTGTCAGACGGAGGGAGCGCAACTGGGAGGCTGTTAGGAATGGACATGGATGTAGTAAGGAGGACAGAAGGCAGTCCAAAGTTGGGTGTGGGCACGTGGCTGGGGGTAGCGACCCCTCTCTGCTCACGCTTGCTTATCTTTGTGGCCACCGCTCCCCTCTGCAGAGTGAATGTTTACCGAGTGGTCATGTCAAGAGTGGGTAAGGGTGTTGGCTCTGGAGCCAGAGAGCTGACCGTGGGCAAGTTACTCAGCCTTTCCAAAGCCCCAGTCAGGCTAACAGTCGTCCCCACCTCGCAGGGCTGTGGTGTGCATTAATGAGTAACTATCCTTAATTATTAAGGACAGTTATGATGATGATGATTTCCTGCACACAGCAGGGTCAGATACACACCACAACCTACAGGCTCCACTCCAAACCACCCTCTTGTCTCACCTGGACCACTGCAATGCCTTCAAGTCATCTCTTGACTTTTACACTTGCCCCTTATAATTTACTCCTTATGTATCAGTCAGGAGGACCTTTTCAAAACTGTAAAACAGATTATGGCAGGCCCCTACAAGGGATTCCCAAACTTCTCATTATGAGCCCTACATGATCTGGCCCCTGGCAATTCCTCTGACCCCATCGATCATTACTTTCCCGCACTAGCCTTTTTTTTTTTTTTTTTTTAAGATTTTAGTTATTTATTTGACAGAGAGAGACACAGCGAGAGAGGGAACACAAGCAGGGGGAGTGGTAGAGGGAGAAGCAGACTCACTGCTGAGCAGGGAGCCCGATGCCGGGCTCCATCCCAGGACCCCGGGATCACGACCCAAGCCGAAGGCAGATGCTTAAGCAACTGAGCCACCCAGGAACCCCTTCACTAGCCTTTTTTCAAGGCCTAGAACATTCTAAACTGATTCTCAACTGACAGGGCTTTTGTACCTGCTGTTCCCAGTTCTCTAAAGGACTGGTCCCTTCTTATCTCTTAGGTTTCAGCTCACATGTCCTATATCATCAAAGAGATCTTTCCTATCATCCTCTAGAGTTGGTCCACTCCAAACTCTTTCTCACACACAAACTCTCTCTTTTATAGCCATGATTATGAAAGCAATATGATTTTGACAATATGTATTCATTTTTCAATCTTGAATAGCTGAAAAGTACAGAAAAGTATAAAGAATAAAATATCAACTACCTAATATCCTACTACATTGAGAAAAATCACTGTTCAGAATAGCCTATTTCCTTCTGTCTTTATTTCCTCTGTACGTTAAACAGTTTTATCCTACTATATATATGAAGCTTTATCTTGATTTTGTATCATTTAATGTTCAGTTACGACTGTTTTCCCAATGAACATGATTTTAATGCCTACATGATAATTCCATGTGATGAATATGCCATCATTTATACCAGTTTCCAAAAAGAAGCATTCGAGTTATTTCCTTTTTCTCAGTTATTAAGCTGTGATGAACACTTTATCTATCTTGTCCCTCTGCAATATAATGCAGTTTTGGAAAAATCTCTTTAGGTTCTGTAAAGTTCAATTTCTTCACCTTTGAATTAATTGAAAAAAACACCAATCCACCTTTCATTATTCTGAGCTTGAAGAAATAATGAACCAGAGTTTGTAAAAATGCTTTGAAGTAGCTGGAGGAAAGGGTCTGTGTAAATCACAGCGGATAAGCAGGTGAGCTGTCCCCACACTCTTCTCCCATGTCCCAGTACAGGGGCACCGCCTACCTCGCCCACCCATCCCCCCAACACTGGTCCACAATTTTGCACACTGCTTCCATAGGAATGGCAAACCCTCGTGCTCAAACATCATCACCATGGGCACTCAATGCCCTGCCCCATACTGAACGCACTTTCTACGGGACACACAGCTGGAAGGAAACTTCCAGAGAATTTAGCTCAACATCCCTTTTTGCAAGCCTGGAACCTGCCTCCAGGGAGGTTAAATGGCTTTACCTAAGCATTTTTTTAGGAAGGTGAATCTCCCAAGGATCATTATATTTCTTATCGCAACAATGCTACGTGATGTGTTTTGTTAAATATGCATTCTTTGAAAGAAAATGAATATATGAAAATAGGAATGTTGTCTCTTGGGAGGGAAGATCTACCTGCATGCTCAGTAATTTGGAGAGCCTAAACCAGGTAAGATTATCAAGAAACTGATAAATGGGCTCATATGTTTTATATGTGATAAATTACATGCCTCGTGTTACCTAGAGAAAAATCCCAAGAATTATGTCATCTAACGATTTTTGAGAAGGTAACCCATAAGCAAGATGAAACTCACTGGTTCTGGCTGAGTGATTTTGAAAGCTGCTTTAGTCCGGGCAGGCCCGGTGTATACACATGGCATTGAGTACAATCTCATTTTCCCCAAACACAGACAAGAATGGCTCTCCTTGGTCCTATGCATCATGACATTTAACAGAACATGTGGCATTCATCAACAGCTTTCTTTCCAGAGCCATTTCAGATGGCTTCTCTTGATAACAAACTGTTTTGGAAACTTCGAATTTTTTCTACTGATTCCTCAACAGCCCCTCCACTGATTTTTGAACTGCTCTAAGTGAGCAGCTACAGGAAGTCAGAAGCTAACTTGTGGAAACGTTATTCTTAGATGGAACTGGTGACCACACTCTCTGCTTGGGACTGTCTTCTACTTCCTTTGCTGAAAACGGGTTGACACGGGACCTAGAAATCTTGCAAAGCCATAATGCAAAAAATACAAGTTTGGTTCCTGCTCAGTTTAGCCCAACGTCTATCCCATACGAGAAAACAAAGAGAAGAACCTGCCCCTATCACTTATCCCAAAGATGACATCTGTGTTCTCTTCTAGGAGTTTCTCCAGCTTGGAGTGCAGCTCAAGGAGCAGGTGAGCTACAGCAAAGAGAACACTGGACACTTGTTTAAATAAGTGGACACTTTGCTCTCTAGCCGAGCTAACACAAGTGAGCCAGCAGGAGAGAAGGCAGAGCCTTGAGAGGAGAACTTGGCAAGAGGAACGAAGGCCTGCGTCAGCTGGTTGCTGAGATCCAGCAGCAGCTTGTTTCTGGTGTGAAGCAGAGGGAGAAATCTAACAAACAGCTCAAGTTACTGGAGCTGGGGGATACTGTAGTCTTCAAGGTAGGTGGGCTTATCTCTGACAAAGGGGGTGGATGTCATCATGGTGAGTGGATCATTATTGAGAACCTCAGTTCACTGTGATTTTGACAGATGGGAAAATAAGCCACAATGGTAAGAATCATCAAGTTGGGAGTTATTTCTCCTGTGAAAAAACCCAGATAAGAACAGTGGCAGTACAGATTAACCCTCTGTGATACTAATGTTTCCGTGTCTTCCATTGCTGGCAATGGCAACCTAAACTATGTTTGGAATTAAAAAAAAAAAATTGTGTCCCTTGCTCCCAAAGTAATGGATGGAGGACCACTCAGTCATGTCATGAAGCTAGAAACCTAGCCTTCTATACTCAGAATATTCTATCTACAGGGTGTCGGAAATGCTAAAGACCACCAAAGGATTAACTACAGTTGTTTCAGATCAAACAATCCTTGGTATCTCCTGTATCTCCTTGAAAGTGAGCCTGAAGTCTGGTAAGGGGCTTATCCTCCTTGCATAATGCTGAGTGAGAATTCAGAACATAAAATTTTATCTCTGACAGGGCTGCAAATATTCAAACACTGAATATGCGCAGAGGTACAGTCTAACAGATGATACGGGGAAATAAAAAAAAATTTGGAAATGGAACTGGTGTCAGTTTTGACTTTCTATTATTTCTGTACAGAACCTGTAACAAAGTAGTACCTACTTTAAAAAGGGGAGAGGCGCCTGCGTGGCTCAGTCGGCTAAGTGTACGCTTTCTGCTCGGTTGTGCTCCTGGGGTCCTGGGATCAATCCCTGCATCAGGCTCCCTGCTCAACGGGGGAGTCTGCTTCTCTCTCTCCCTCTGCCCTTCCCCCCTGCTCGTGCCCTCTCTAATAAGTAAATAAAATCTTCAAAAATTTTTAAAAAGGAGAAAAAATTTTAATTGCTGATTTTGTGATTGGAGCTGTCGCCACCGTCTCTTGAAGATCAATAACGCCCGAAACTGAAGATGGGCTTGCATGGAGACCCGCAATCATCGGTCCCTACCAAATGAGACAAGGGGTAGAAATGTCCTTTATAAAACTACAAAATGCTCTGCCAGGGTAAGGTGGACGTCACCTGTAAGAAAAAGATTGGAGACCGTCTCCCACGCAGTGATCCCTGAGAAGCGCTCCGTCAGCTGCAAAGGCTGACGTCACCGAGGACGAGTGGCCCATGAGGCCTGCGCCAGGCCGCAGAGTGGCTTCGGCGCGCAGGCGCCAACAGGGGGCGGGGCTGTGAGGCCTCAGTCCCGGAGTCCACGCTCCGCAGGGGCCCGGTCCATCTCTCTCGGGGGTTTCCCTCTCCGTCTTTCAATGTCTCTCTGTCTCCGTCTGTCTTCAATCTGTGTGTGTCTGCCTTTTTTTTTTTGTTTTAAGCTCCCGCTCACTTTCTTTCTTTCTCTGTGTCTCTCTCTCTGGGACACCTTTCCCCCCAGCCTCTCAGCTAATGACCAAATGCCCTTGATGAGGGAACGCTCTTCCAGTTCCTGCAGGCACCCATTTCCTTCCACGTGTGCAGGGATCAGGATTTCCCGCCAAGACCCGGGGCTGGCTTGTGGGCAGGGCCACTGTGCCCTCAGGATGACAGGCGCAGAGCCTCAGGTCTAGGAACATCTTAGGATGTCCCAAAAATGTCTGAGGCCTCCAACATTATTAGCTCCAAAATATGAAAATAAAACTTCAATATCACCATTAATGATTTTATTTTTTTTTTAAGTTTATTTAGGTAATCTCTACACCCAAGATGGGGTTTGACCTCAGGACCCTGAGGTCAAGAGTCACATGCTCTTCTGACTGAGCCAGCCAGGCGCCCTGTGATTTTAAATTAAATGCTTACCACATAGGACATTTTGTCAATTCGTCAATGGCAACTCTACTGACTTTAACCTATAGGTGAAAAAAAATTTCCCCCACTTTGCAGACTGTTATATATAATTATACATAAAGAATATGTAGCAAATGGGGAAGTAGGTGCATCTCAATATGTTTTAAATGACATGTGGTCAGGTGCTTCAGGTTTAGGGAGACCTTAAAAGGATCTTGGCTATGGATATGGGCTAGGAGGAGTTTTGCTATTTTATTAATGTTCCTAAAGCTTGAGACACAAGTGTTGGTTTAACAGCAGACCACTAGCAATACACACTGAACTGAAGTAGATGGGCTAGTAAATTAGTACCTAGCTCTCCTGATACAACGTACTGAAACAGCTGTCTATATAAAAAGCTCTCCACTTTTCTAAACCTGCTCAACCTACTTTGGTAATTTCAAAAGTGTTTCTTTTTTTTTTTTCTTGTGTTTAAATAAACTCTTCCTTTCTAGCCCTTTCTGCAAAGACAGAGCCAGAGAACTGATGAACTGTGTGCTGAAGTGCTGAAATGCAGCAAAACCATGTGCATGAATGAGATGCCCTCATTCAAAAACTATGGGAAGAGGTTGGGGGCTCAAACAGCTTTTAGTACTTTGTTAGCAACTGACTTTGATTCAAACAGAACGAAATTCAAAAGCCTGTTAATAGCTGTGATCTGAAGTTGTCTGTGTCTTTTACTCAGGCATTCCAAAGAAAATTGCAAATCTAGATACATTCTTTTAAGGTTACTTATGCAAGATGAGCCGCTAAGGAGGTGGTTTTATTTATCATTCACATTTCAGTGCCAGGAAAATATATTTTAAATGTAATAATAAAAATAGCTAACATTATTGGGGCGCTTGGGTGGCTCCGTCGATTGAGGCTCTGAATCTTGATTTTTGCTCAGGTCATGATCTCAGGATCGTGGGATTGAGTCCTGCGTTGGGCTCTGTGCTCAGCGGGGAATCTGCTTGGAATTTTCTCTCCCTCTCCCCCTCTCCCCCATGCTCTCTCTCTCTCTCTCTCTCTGTCTTTAAAATAAATAAATCTTTTTTAAAAATGGCTAACATTATTGAATTCTTACTGTGTGCAGGCACTATTCCAGCCACCCATGACAGGTAGTATGATTAGCTTCACTTGGCAGATGATAAAACAGAAGCACAGAGAAGATGCACAACTTGCGCAAGGTAACACAGCTAGCAAATGGCACAGTGGAATTCAGATCCAGGTGCCCTGGTGTTAGACCCAGCGGACATAACCATTGCTAATTCTAACAACAACTGTCTCTTTGGTCCACAGACTCTCCAGAACTTTATTATAATGTGATCTTTCATTATATTATTTACAAGGGCAAAAGGATGTTTGCCCAAATTGTACGGTGCTTTTTTTTAAGATTTTATTTATTTGAGAGAGAGAGAGAGCACAAGCGGGGTAAGGGGCAGAAGGAGAAGCAGGCTCCCTGCTGAGCAGGGAGCCCAACACGGGACTCGATCCCAGGATCCTGGGATCATGACTTGAGCCAAAGGTAGCTGCTTAACCAACTGAACCACCCAGGTACCCCTGTATAACTTTTTTAAAAGGTTTGAAATAACATAATTAACTTCAAAGATGAGAGTGTCCCTAAGTATTAGAGGGTTTGACGTTTTAAATACATCAAGAGCAAATTGAAGTTAGAAAACTTAGAGCTCAATATTTGATATATTCTAGAATTACCCAGGAAACCTGCAAACCTAATTATTTTAAGTGGGAGCATGCTTTGTAAAGACATGCTTAAGAGTGAGCTAAGGCTTTGCAACTTAAAGAATGTCTGGGGAGGAGCAGGGTCAGCATCAGCACCACCTGGGAGCCAGTTAGGATGAATCACAGACCTGCTGAATCAGAACCTGCATTTTAACAACTAATTGTAATTCAAATGCACATTCAAGTTTGAGCAGGACTGATCCATGAGAACTGGTCTGTTTTTAATTTGGCAGGTATATGAATCCCAGAGTTCACTGTGTTTCTTTTTTCTTTCTTTCTTTCTTTTTTTTTTGCTTGGCGCTAGAAAGCTCAAGGTCACACGTGCAGCTAACTTTTTAAGGAACTGTCAAGGACATTAAGATATATTCTATTATTAACCTTACCCAGATTTAGATTGACTTTCCTACCCTTATTTCCTCTCACCCAGAAATTTTATACTTGTTATACAGTCTCCATAAGCTGCCTCAGATAATTTGTAGAATGAGATTTATAAATAAATGCATATAAATAAGGCATTTTCCATGTCCCGTCTTGTCATTCTATGGGTCTCATGCCATTATTTGTGGTTGTTCCCGTTTCTAATACTTCGGTTAGATCAAAGCACAAATTCACAAAGGAATCTGTGAACAGTGGAAGGAGAAACCCTCCCGTGTAGGGTGAAGAGCACGTTCCAGCTTCAGAAATCTGAGCAAGAGAAAAGGACTGTGACTGTCCCAGGGCACCACGCAGAGCACCCCCCCGAGGCTGCCCGCCCTGGGAAAAAGCACAAGATTAGAAGGAGGCCCTGAGGATGCTTTCACAAGCAGCAATTGGCCCCTCGGTAATCTCTGTGCTCTGCTGGCCAGGCTGCAATGTTTTGGATAAATGCTGCTACTGTACTCTGAACTTTGGGGACCTCTCCCCGCCACCCCCACCAACAGCAAATGCAGTTAGGAAGCGGAGACAAAATGTTACCAAACTGTTTAGAAACTGCAATAAATGACCCAATAGTCTCTCTCTACAGTCCTGTTAGGTCTAAAAAAAAAAATGCACTCAAAACCAGAAATCAAATAAGAGAGAGAGAAAAAGCAAAACAACAGTAAACTCTCATAACTCTTATTATACCACTTTTAAAGATTGGGGGTGGGGGGAGTTGGATGTCCTTGCTTTCTCAACTGATGAATGACAGTGTGAACACCACATACAGTCTCTTTACATAGAACACTGTCTTTGAACATGAACTAAATACAGCTCCTACATTTGCAGAGCACCTTTTCTATTACATCAATCCTGTCCCTTCCTTTTATGAGAGAGAAAAGTTCCTCTTAAGTGAGAGTCTGGAAAACCAGCACTCCTGTTAAATAAAGCAGGACTTGAAGCTGGGGCAAAGATAATACCACCTTTTAGAAACACATCAATGCACGTGAGCGCTCCTTTCTTTAAAAAGATTATTTATTTACTTATTTGTTTGAGAGAGAAGAAGCACTGAGCAGGGAGTCGATCTGGGACTCCTGGATCATGACCTGAAATGAGCCAAAGGCAGCTGCTTAACTGACTGAGCCACCCAGGTGCCCCAATGTGAGCTCTCCTTAAAACCCGCTGACCTGTTTAAGAAAAGTCTACTAGTTTTCAACAGCACAAGACCCAAAGGGAAAGCTGAGATGTTTATAATCTTAAGTCTTATCTGGGTCAGATTCCCATTGAAAAGAATCACAAATACATAAGCATCTGAGACCTGCTGAGGAAAATGGACTGCTTTAGAACAAGAGTAAATCTCTCTCCAACCTTGCTTGCAACTTTTTTTTTAGACCATACATATTCCACAATTTTTTCCCTAAATCTTTCTTAAACTTGACACTGACAAAACAGTCAAAACATTCACTGGCTAACCACATCTCTTCTAACTCCCAGCTACCCCCAGGGAACCTATGGTGTGGTTTTAAGGTCTGTTGTTTGGATGGTCTTTGTGATTCCCACATAGGGAGGGCTCAGAAATTTGTTGAATAGGTCAAGCTCCCAGTTGGTGTATTAGAACCCTGTTGTCACGAGTTGGTTTTTCTTTCTTTCTTTCTTTTTTCTTTCTCTTTCCTTCTTTCTTTCTATCGTGGCGACTAGAAAACATTTAATAAGAACACATTTTATCTACATGGGCAGGATTGGAACAGACCAGTTTAGCAGTATACATTTCACCCATCCTGCAAAACTCACCCTCTCAGCTACATCTTCCACCCCAACTTTTATAGTTTGGTTAGAACTGTGGTAGCAGCTTTCAACATGGCTCCCAGTAACCCTGCCTCCTGGTATTCTTGCTCTGTGAAATCCCCTGCCCTGGCGTGTGGGCTGGACCCTGTGACTTGTTTCTAACCAACAGAATACAGCAGAAGTGACAGAATGTCACTCTGAAGGTTTACATAGAGACTCTGGCTTCTATCTTGCTTACACACACCCTCTTGCTCATTCTGAAGGAGCCAGTTGCCATGTTGGGAGCTACCCTAAGGAGAGACAAATATAGCAAAAATTTATGGAGGGCTCTTCAAGATGTCCATGGACAGATGAATGGATAAAGAAGAAGTGGTATATTTCTACAATGGAATGTTATGCAGCCATCAAAAGGAATGAGATCTTGCCATTTGCAATGACGTGGATGGAACTGGCGAGTGTTATGCTGAGCGAAATGAGTCAATCAGAAAAGGACATGTATCCTATGACCTCACTGATATGAGGAATTCTTAATCTCAGGAAACAAACTGAGGGTTGCTGGAGTGGTGGGGGGTGGGAGGGATGGGGTGGCTGGGTGATAGACATTGGGGAGGGTATGTGCTATGGTGAGCACTGTGAATTGTACAAGACTGTTGAATCACAGATCTGTACTTCTGAAACAAATAATGCAAGATATGTTAAGAAAAAAAAAAGAAGAAGATAGCAGGAGGGGAAGAATGAAGGGGGGTAAATCGGAGGGGGAGACGAACCATGAGAGACGATGGACTCTGAGAAGCAAACGGAGGGTTCTAGAGGGGAGGGGGGTGGGGGGACGGGTTAGCCTGGTGATGGGTATTAAAGAGGGCACATTCTGCGTGGAGCACTGGGTGTTATAGGCAAACAATGAATCACAGAACACTACATCAAAAACTAATGATGCAATGTACGGTGGTTAACATAACAATAAAAAAATTTAAAAAAAAATTTACGGAGGGCTCTTGCCAACAGCTAAGGACAAACGAAAGCCCTTATAATCCAAGGGGAACCGAATCCTGTCAACAACCATGTGAGTGAGCCTGGACGTGAATCCTCCCCTAGTTGACCCTAGCGGTGACCACAGCCATGGCTGCCATTTAACTGTGGCCTTTGAGAGCCCTGAGTCAGTGGCAGCCAGCTAAACCACCTGGATAAACCACAGAGCCTGGGAGATAACAACTGTTTGTTGTTTTATGCTGTAAAGTTTTCATTATACAGCAACAGATAACTAACACAAGTGTATATGTTTTTAAAAAGCATAGGTCGGGTATTCACTGATATTTAAACATGTGATTCCTTTAGGAAATGCTTTACCTGGTAAAATTTCTGCCTCTTAACTGGATCTCAGAGTTATTCTCCTGGCCTAAGGAGTGTAATATAATGACAACCTATACGATAATGTTCTTAGTATCAAAAGAACCTCTTTGGCATCAGTCCAATCTCCAACTAAGTTTAAAAACTTGAGAATTACTAAAAACATAAGTAATTTTTCTTTGGTTCTAGCTCTGATTCCATTAACTGAATTAATTAATGTCTCTTGAGGAGGTGGAGAGAAGTCAGATAAAAGGTAAGAAAAATGCTAAGAAGTACCAGCCACAAACATCTTTCCTTCTCTCCTAAACGAGCAAAATTTTAAGAATAGCTTCCCCCAGATGTGGAGAAAGGGGAACCCTCCTACACTGTCGGTGGGAATGCAAGCTGGTGCAACCCCTCTGGAAAACAGTATGAAGGTTCCTCAAACAGTTGAAAATAGAGCTACCATACAATCCAGCAATTGCACTACTGGGTATTTACCCCAAAGATACAAATGTAGGGATCCGAAGGGGTACGTGCACCCCAATGTTTATAGCAGCAATGTCCACAATAGCCAAACTGTGGAAAGAGCCACGATGTCCATCAACAGATGAATGGATAAAGAAGATGTGGTATATATACATAATGTAATATTATGCAGCCATAAAAAGGAAGGAGATCTTGCCATTTGCAACGACGTGGATGGAACTGGAGAGTGTTATGCTGAGTGAAATAAGTCAATCAGAGAAAGACATGTATCATATGACCTCACTGATATGAGGAATTTTTAACCTCAGGAAACAAACTGAGGGTTGCTGGAGTGGTGGGGGGTGGGAGGGATGGGGTGACCGGGTGACAGACATTGGGGAGCTACCTATGCTAGTATGTGCTATGGTGAGTGCTGTGAATTGTGCAAGACTGTTGAATCACAGATCAGTACTTCTGAAACAAATAATGCAATATATGTTAAGAAAAAAAATATGTTAAGAAAAAAAAAGAAGAAGATAGCAGGAGAGGAAGAATGAAGGGGAGTAAGTCGGAGGGGGAGACGAACCATGAGAGACGATGGACTCTGCAAAACAAACTGAGGGTTCTAGAGGGGAGGGGGTGGGGGGATGGGTTAGCCTGGTGATGGGTATTAAAGAGGGCACGTTGTGCGTGGAGCACTGGGTGTTCTGCACAAACAATGAATCATGGAACACTACATCAAAAACTAATGATGTATGGTGATTAACATAACAATAAAAAATAATAAAAAAAGAATAGTTTCCCCCAAGTAAAAACAGAACAAACATTTTAGTAATATTTGGCTTTGTAAAAGACTTAAAATTCAAGGGACCAGGCTGCATTTTTTTAAAAGACCACCAGACAGAATTATCACATGGATGATGAACATGAACCAACCTGTTTGCCCTTTTAAGGAACAGAGGGAGCACATTTTTTCCAGGCTTTGCAAATAGTTTCCTAAAACAAATCTGCCAGGTGACAAAAACACATACACATACCAGAAAATTTCCTATCTCTGCTGTTGCTGAAACTGACTTTTTTTTCCCTTTGGGGCAGAGACCGTATTTGTCCCCCACCCATTCAAAAAAAAAAAAAAAAAACCAAACCAGCCAATGAATACGTCAATACTATTCATTAGAATGCTGCATCATTCCTGATGGTTTTAATATGCTGCATCATTCCTGATGGTTTTAATATGGTCAGATGCCTCGATTTGGGTTGGGGAAAAAGTATTGGAATTGGGAGAAACAGCAAGTCTACTGAGACATAAATTGTCTAGATGCCCCCAACTCCCTCTATAAACATCTGCCTGCTCTGGGGACTTGGGCAGAGAAGGCTTGTCTGAGTTTTGGAGGCAGGAGAACTTGCAAAGATCTCAAGGGGGCTGTAGGAGAGAACTTCATGCACGTCTTCCAGCAGATCAGCACACCTGTAGGTGGTTCTGGCGTCTCCTAAGAGACTGAGCTGTGCCTCCAAAGAGATGAGTCACTCCTGGTCTCTTTCAATGCCAAGCATAATGCCTGGCATGCAGTAGAGGCCCTAAACTACTGGACAGGTGAATGCATCAGCATTATTCAAAGGGGACAAGTACTGCTAGGTGTGCAAGGTTTTCAAAGGACAGGTACGGTGTTCTATGACAGAGGGTGAGGAGGGAAGACAGGGACCAGTTCTCACTCCCCAAGCTCACACCAGTATGACAAGTCCATGGAGGCTGTGCTCATCCCCAGACCCTCGGAGGGCTGAGTCACAGTCATTGTCACGGGCTCTGCTTCTCCTTGCCCAAGAGACACACGGAGTTGGGAGGTTGTTGGCTGGATTTTTATGCCAGGGTTTGGGTTCGTTTGAAAGCAACTCTGGGAGAGGACATTAGAGACCCATTGAAGGAAGCAGCCCTTGTGACCTGCTCCCAATAAGGCTGTCGTGATGGGGTCTTGCTCAGCAATACAACGATTCTGGGCTCACATCACGTCCCACAGTTCCTGGAAACATCAGCTACCTCGGGGGAGTACTTAGGCTCTCGGGCCTATTGCCCAGGGTCTCAGCAACTTTGGAGGTGTCACCTTCAGAGCTATGCGTCTGGAGTCACCCAGCAGCCTCTGGTCAGGGCCCGCACTGGGGTTCACATTTAGTAACATCAAGTACCACTCCCGCTGCAGGTGTCTTCCTCCGTGTCCTTGTGCAAACGATCACATGCCCAGTATCCACCAAACAAGTGCAGAAGCTGCTGGGAGGTGCAGACATGCATATCGAATCATGTATTAAGCACATGCTAAATTTCCGGACAAATCCTGAGCCTCAGAGGGAAAGTTCTACATGGGTACAGTGCAAAAAATGCAGGGTTTGTCTGACACTGGCTCTCGCCAGAGAGCTGGCCAGAAACAGCGGTCAGAATATCTCTACCAGAAACCATTGCCACCATCCTGTCCCCATGAGTAAACAGACCCTGGACGTAACGAGGAGAACTTTCTACCCTTCACAAGCTCCCTATCTATTCTACTTTGTCCGTACCGATTCAGGGAATGTGGCTCTGCCTATAAACTAACAGGGTCTACACTTCATCTGCACAGAATCTAACTCAACAAACGGAGCCTGGCCTGAATTCTAGGACAAGCGAAAGGGAACGGTGAAGAAAATAATGTGACTATCAAAAATTTACATGTACCAATGGGCAGTTTCGATGACAGATTCGTGGCATTTAAAAGAACTGCAGAGGCGCCTGGGTGGCTCTGTCTGTTAAGCGTCTGCCTTCGGCTCAGGTCATGATGTCAGGGTCCTGGGATGGAGCCCCGCATCGGGCTCCCTGCTCGGCGGGGAGCCTGCTTCTCCCTCTGCCTCTGCCCCTCACCCCACTCGTGCTGTCTTGTGCATCCTCTCTCAAATAAATAAGTAAATAAAATCTTTTTTAAAAAATAACATAACTGCAGACAATCATCTTCTATTCTTGGTGAATGGTGAGAAAGGTGCCCCCTACAGGGGCATGAGAGAAATAGGGCCTCTGTTCCAGCTGTGATGATACAGAAGGCAGTCACTGACTATGACTATCTGCCCTCCTGACCTGCACAAGACCAGGGCTACATTTCTGAAACAAGACTACAGAAAGACCGATTGCTGCAGATCCAATCCAATCCCTGATGACAAGATCAGATCAAAATCTTCATATGAGAGTAATGCCTTCCCCAGCTACCTGCTTAGAGTTTACTCTCGGTCGGAGATAGACCACACAAGGCAAATTGGGGCCATCACCCTGGCTCCACCAGGGCCTTGTAGAGGAGATCATCAGCACAGCAGGATGCTAGAGACACAAGGGGTGCAGCCGGCACCCTCGTCCCACCAAACCCCTGCCAGAGCAAAAAACCAGCGAATCAGTTAAAAGTCAATCTGCCTCTTCCCCCACCCCCCACCCCCCACCCCCCTCAACATGCCAATACCGTGAGCATTTACTGATGCACTCCACCATGTGCAAAACAGTTTTAGGTCATGAAGGGAGAAACTTATGAGTCTCTGCTACCCTGAAGGAGTTTACGATCAGGTCAGAAATTCACAGCATATACATGACACAAACAGCAACAATTTATGTGTCTATTATAGAGCGTTTTACATTTCGCACAAGCAGGGGGAGTGACAGGCAGAGGGAGAAGCAGGCTCTCCTCTGAGCAAAGAGCCTGATGAGGGATTCGATCCCAGGATCCTGGGATAATGACCTGAACTCAAGGCAGACACTTAACTGACAGAGCCACCAGGCGCCCCCCAAACCCCAGTTTACCTTTTGAAGGTCATCAAAGAACATAGAACAAATGAGGTGAAATAGGCACATTTTTAGTTTTATAACCCTTTTGGTACTTAGGCTTGCAGATAAATGAAATTCATTTTTTAATTATAAAAGATACACAAAGTCTGACTGATTAGCATTTTTAAAAATTACCTTAGTACCCGCAAAACTCAATCCTTCCCTACTACTTAACTATCAATCAATAGTTGAATTTAATGCAACAACATTTAAAATAGTAAAGTCTATTTTACTTTGGCTGTGGGGCCCACCTGCCCTGCCCCAACCCTTACCCACTTTGTCCCCCTAGGAAGACACTGATGCAGCCTCTAACATCTGGCCCCGGGGCATTGTGACTTCTACTGAGAAGGGTCAAGGGCACTGCGTCCGAGGCCTTGAAACCACAGGACATCCATCATGAGTGAGAGCTGTTAAAATACCTCTGCTTTAAAGGTGGCCAAGCATGTCACGAGAAGAGTCTGGGTGAATGCTCACCTCTGGATCATCTATACAGCACAAGAGAATGTCAGATCTGAGCATGAAAAAGCTAAAAAGGAGAGAAGCTGTTCCCCCACTCCCCCTCCCCCTGGCACGGCACAGGAAGGAAGAGAGAACAATCCCCCCCCAAAAGGATATCTCATCAGAAGACAAGCCACTTCAAAGAACCGATTTTAAAATAATAATTAAAAAGACAAACAAAAGTCTCAAAATCAAAGAAGGCTTTCTGAATTTTAGGAGGCTCCTCTTAAGCCAGGCAGGCTGTTCATCATCATAATCAAACGCAGGCCCAGGTCTGCTTTATTTTCATCACTGTTTCCCCAGTGCTTCTGCCTCATCAACCTTATGCTCCCTACCCATGTCCAAACAGGATGCTGCAGGAACCTGCCTGCTGAGTGCTGGATAAAGGTTCGAGGGAAAAATGACACCACCGTTCAGTGGACAGTGCAGGGTCTTTCATGAGGACAGTCACACTTACGCATGGTGCACTCAAAGGGAATTAGTCTTAAAACAGAGATGACTGTGGGGTTGTGACTTGTGGAATCAAGGACATTACCGTATATCAACTTCCATGACATTTCACTACTGCCTCACATCCTTCCTTGAACAAATTTTTAATTTCAGTATAGTTGCCATGCTACGTTACATCAGTTTCAGATGTACAACACAGAGCTTTGAAAAGTGTCCGCTTTCTAAGGTCATGACTTACTTAATGAAAGAAGGCAGAAGGTGACAGGTTAGAATACATGTCTTTGCAAAAAAAAAAACTAGTAATCTCTCGGGACACTGGAGTACTTTTCAGTTTTTCTCCATCCTGAGCTTCAAGGGCAAAAAATAAAGTGTATGTTTTCCTTTAATAAATCACGACGCCATCTGCTTTGTAATAGAAAAATAACTAGTTGTGTGGGCACCTAGAAAGTGAGCAAATTGTGCCCTCAAGTGGCTGAACGTTGTACTGGAAGGCTGGCTTGGCAAAGCCTGCAATTGCTAAGTCAGTCATGTCAGATCACAGGCTCCCTCCCGATCTCTTTGATTCTGAAAAGAAGGAGAACAACTGAATTTTGGAGTAAGGCATCAGGAAATGGGATGATGTTCCGGATTTATTACTGAGCCCAACTTGCTACAGCGAAGTCAAGTACGAGGATTTAAGTATCTGGACAATTCAGGCACTAGGAATTCACTTCACTTTTGCCTGTGTTGCACTGTCATTCCAAATAAAACGTTTGTTTATAATAAGGTTTGTCTTCCACAAGCAACTGCTTGCTAAGGCTAGTAAAACCAACGACTTGGGTTTTAGGGTCGTCTTATAAGGCAGAGTTCTTTCAACATCCCTTTAAAGGGTGAAAAGCAGAAATGTATCCAATAAACATGCTTACACAGGTGTGAAAAGTTATATAAGTTTTTTTTTATTGTAACATCATTTGTTACAAAAGACTGGCAACATCCTGGATGCTTGTTATCATGGGTTAAGTAAATCATGATGCATCTAAATGAGATTCGGTGCAGCTGTAAAAGAGGCGATTTTATGTACTCATACAGAAGTCCTCTCCAAAACCCAGTATTCGATGAGAAATCAAGAAACAGAACAGTGTGGAGATTTTGCTATACTTGCATTGTGAAAGGAAAAATACCAGAGCTATACTGGCTTGTACAGACATCATCTATCTCTGGAAGGATACACATTGATAAAAATGGTTGTTTCCAAGGGTCAAAAATAGAACTGTGGAATTTACATGATTTTCATCTATTTTGTTCACTAGTATTTCTCTAGTGTTTAGAAAAGGGCCTGGCACACTGTAGGCACTCAATATTTGTGGAATAAATACGTGAATAAAATCAAATAGATGTATATGTACATATACTTAAAAGGTTGGGCCCAAGAGGTTGGATGACTAGAAGCCAGCAGTGGGAGAGAGAATTCCCACTCTGCATTTTTGTACTTTAATAATTTAGAACCGCCAGAATAGCCTATGTGTTCCAAGATAAATAAAATTCAAACAACTCGAGAAACACATAAGAATGGGGAGTTATTATCTTGATAGCTATTTAAGGAAGGTATTGTTTGATGGTGATTTACAACCGGGCCAATCACATCAGAAACCACCGATGTTTTTTTTTTTTTTAAGATTTTATTTATTTGACAGAGAGAGACACAGCAAGGGAGGGAACACAAGCAGCAGGAGTAGGAGAGAAAGCAGCAGGCTTCCTGCAGAGCAGGGAGCCCAATGCGGGGCTCGATCCCAGGACCCTGGGATCATGACCTGAGCCGAAAGCAGACGCTTAACGACTGAGCCACCCAGGCGCCCCTGAAACCACCGATTGTTAATTATCAGTCCTGTTGGAGTACTCACAGCATCTGAGCATATGGTGCTATTAAAAAACACCACCACCACCACTGTCCTCATGTGGAGTGATTTCCTGCTCCAGCACTTGGTCTTTCCAAATTTCACCTCACTTGCCATTCCAGCAGAAGCTGGGATTGCTTCCCAAGTCACGTGGATGGAGTTGCAGGGCCCTCTCTCCAGGGGGGTCTCCAGGTGGGGCTGGACAGTTGTACTTTTTATATATATATATATATAATTCTCCACAGTGGCCTCTGAGATTCCCCCTTGGCCCCAACACACAGCACCGAAAAGATCCAGTCTGGACATACAACTACCTGAGCTCAGAATGGGAGTCCATTTCCGCGGACCAAAGAGAAGTCTCTCTCAAGGTCATCTTCTACTCTGCATGGCCCGGCTCCTCCCTAACCACCTCATCCAGAATTATTTCTGGTTCATTCCTTTCCTTATAGAGCCTATTCACAAAATTTCAACTTTCAGACATCCATTCAGGATTAGCTCGCACACTTATCCTACGCCATTCTTTTTACCTCTGTAGGCTGCAGGTCTGACAGTTTTCAACAGCCCGCTCCCCTCTGTGATATGGGAGGCACCTCCCTGTTAAACCAGGCATCAGGCGAGCTTTGGGAATGCAGACTGCTGGTCTGAGAGCGTTCTGCTAAATAGGAGGAGGCCTGAAAACAGCTCATTATCCATCAAAGAAATCATGTTCTAACTGATATACTTGTTCTCAGCAAGCTCGGTCCTCCACAGCAAGTCCGCTAATTGGATAAAAAGGCCTCGGAGCTTTTGGGGGCTGGGATAAGAGATGAAAACGCACTTTATGGGCCTTTCTCTGATATAATCGCCAGCTAAAGGGACGGCAAGGAGGTTAACAAGCTCATTACAAGCTCAGCGCCTGTGATCTCCGCACACACCCCCGTGGCAGCCACAGGACCAGGTGCCCCGAGAGGCCAGGCTGGGCCTTGGCGGCAGCCCTGCTATCCCTCCCCCCCAGCCCTGCCCCCACCAGAAGGCAGCAGCTGGTATCCCCGACACCAGCTGCTGGGCCCCTGGGCCATGAGCCAGGAGTGGGCTCAAACGTGTTGCTGGGCTCCACTAGTGTTTTCTTCATCTGGCCGTGGAGAAAGGGGCCAGCGTCAGATGTGGATAATCCTGTTTATCAACCTCATTTTCCCAGCTGTTCTGTTCTGCTTTCAGAATCACTGTTCTGCTTGCGATTTCGCCAGGGGGTCTGGGCTGGGTCTGTGCCAGGGACCGCTCGTCCGACTCCATGCCGCTACCCCCGCAGGTGGCACGGGGCACGCGGACGGCCAAAGCCCCTGATTTGGGAGATGCCAGCCACTCCTGGGAGCAGCACTACGCTGCTCTAGAAATTCACCTCTTCCCTCAGAGCATGGACTGCCCCGTGGTGGCTCACGCGGGTATTTCTGGAGCCCGCTGCAGGGCTTCCACAGCTGATCTAGAGGATTCCTTAAAGCACTCTGAGGAAGGCAGAGGCACCAAGGAGGATTCCCCAGAGAAGACAGTGCGAACGGTATTCACATACCACAAGGCGGTGACCAACAGAGGTCAGAGGGATGAGGGGCGCTGAGGACCGGAAGTCAATGTCAGCCCATCCTAACCCCATTTTATCTGAGGTTCTGTGAGAGACGTAAAAATAAGTTCTACTGAATTCTACTCACACTGTGGTAAATTGAAGCCTCACCCATATTAGTATCCTGTAATATGTGACTCTGGGCACTATTCACATTCAAGGCCAGAAAACATCTGCCATTGGATCCACGTGAGAGATCCCCCCCACTGAGAGAGCTTTGCAGGTCGGGTGAAAATTACACAAACTCGAAATTCAAATCCTGGGTCTGTCACTGCAGGCATTCCTTGCTTGACCCACGGGATGCGTTCCCCACAAGTTCCAGGCAAATCAAATTTCTCTAAGTCAAGCCGAATTTCAAATTCAGGAGGTGGACCCTCTGTAAAACAAAGAATTATGCCTGAATTTACCAGCTCTGTAAATCTTAATTTTCATTCCCTGGATTTTGTTAAAGAGATGCCGCTGCAACCAGGATCAGAGACACGGAAACAGCAATGTCAACAGGGAGAGTGAACCTGCAGGCCAAACCCTTAGCATGGTGTCCAGAATTCAACAAAGTCAAAGGAAAACTTTTCTAAAAGAAAAAGGAACTGCTGCCCCTGCTGAAATGATAAAACTTGTGGGACAGAGGACTTCAGGGCATACCCACTATTGATACCACAGTGTAAAGAGGTTTAGACACCTTTGCTTGAAAAGAGACTTTGATCAGAGGGGAAGGGGCTAGAAAAGCCACAAGGTTACAGGTTTCTTGAGGTATAAGGAGAAGAGAAGGTACAAAAGCAGGGGTGGACTGGGGCAGAGATGAGCAGACTAAGTCAGCAAAGGCCAACAGTCAGCTCACCGATCTGACCCAGGGTTCAGATCTGACCCAAGTCTTCCATTTCTATTTTGTGAAATGGGACTGGAGGTATGGGGAAAGGGGAAGATTCATCCAGCGCTGGGTTGCTCTTAAGACCAAACTAATCAAAACCACGATAAAGCACGTGGGGACGGCTGCAGAATTATGAAACATTTAACAAGAGTACAAGAGGTAGACAAGAAGCTCTCCAAATTCCTTGACGTTTTCCCAGAGTGAGGTTCTGAGCCAAGCTCACTGTAACTCTCCTTCCTTACTGAAGCTATAAAATACGGTGGCCTAGGAGCCAAGAAGGTAAACTTAAAGGCCTGGTTTCTAATGGGCTGGCCTTGGCGTGTCTGGAGTGTACAAGAGAGCTAAAGAACATTCACTGTGCACCTGTGGGTCCATTTCTCAGGATGCCAAGTCAGGTTCAGAGCAGTCTGTTCGGACTTGTCCTCGTTAGAACTCCTACCTCTCTGAATCATCCAGTGTACTAATGCATTCTGAGTCCCGCTGTGATGTAATTAAGGAATAATGTTTGCAGCAAGGAGTAGAAAGCATTGTAAATGCCTCCCCGGGGTGATTAAATGCCGAGGAGAAGTTGAATAACTCCAGAATTCATTTGATGCAAGTTTATTCCAATGCCAGAGCATTTCTTTTTCCAATTATAGGATAGGGTTTCTAAAAAGATACAAACACAGCATCCACAAGCAAACATTTTCATGCCTTCCTCTCCCTCTTGGGAATGGGGAACTGAAACCACTATCCCAGAAATACTTAATCCATTGAGGGAGAGGGACTGGGGCTGAGTTTGTATTTAAGGAACGAGAAAAGACAATGAAAAGCTGCTTCAGAAAAGTTATTCCAGAAATAACTGGAAGGGACTTTAGTACTGAAGGAAAAAGGTCCATTTCTAACTGAGTGGATGCTTGTTTGTATTTCTGTCGGTAATTTTCGACCTCAACAAACCACTCTCTTACCCTCTCCGGGACTCAATTTTGTGCATCTGGAGATGTGGGGGTGGGCAATGGGTGAGTTCTGACATTCTCTGCGTTTCAGTTCCACAAACACACACATCATATTGGGAAGTGTGAGTGAGGATGTGGGGCAATGAGCTCACACTGCTGGAAGGATTGCAAGCAGGTACAGTTTTGGAAAAAAGGGGCAGTATGAATAAAACTGAAAATGCGTATCCCTGGTGACCCAGCAATGTCACTTTTAGGCACGTTGATAAATGTCTGTCAATAGAAAAATAAATGGATAAATATAATATGGTGTCTTCACACAAAGGAATACTATATAGCAGTTAAAAAGAATGATAAAGTGCTATCTGAATCTACATTAATATTTCCAAAACACAAGCTGTTAAGGACTTGGTTAAATTTGTGAAAATCTGAGTAATTACACAGGATAATGACTGTAACTGAGCATGACCCACTGGAATAACAGAATTCCTGAATCCGCAATAATAACCAAAGAAGATTATAGCGTTGTATGAAATTATACCGTGGTATGAAAAGTGTAGTGTAACACAGAGTGTAAAGCTATTATGTACATTTTAAATGAATATAAAAATAAGACCATTCAGGGTTCACGTACGTGTATGTGTGTGTGTGTGTGTGTGTGTGTGCGTGTGTGTGTGTGTGTCTCAAACCAGAGAAAATAGAAGAAAGGAAACATCCAACTTCATAATAACTGTGGTGTTTGGGAGGTCAGGTGGAAGTCTATGACTGAAGATGGGGGATAAAGGAGATTTCAATATAACCAGTAAGAATGTACATGTGTACGTGCATAAAACATAAGAAACAACAAACGTCATTTCTGGATGGTGGAGAAAAGGTACTTGTTATAACATTCTTTTTCCGCAATTTAAAAAATCTTCTCAAGGGGCACCTGGGTGGCTCAGTCAGTTGAGCATCTGTCTTCAGCTCAGTTCATGATCTCGGAGTCCTAGGACAGAGTCCCGCATCGGGCTTCCTGCTCAGCGGGGAGTCTGCTTCTCCCTCTCCCCCTCTACCCTGCTCGTGCTCTCTCTCTCAAATAAATAAATAAATAAAATCTTTTAAAAAATAAATAAAAATAAAAAATCTCAAAATCAAAACTAAAATATATAAGGCAATGCCTATGGCAGATACACGTGCACCAGCTCCCTCCCAGCCCCCCGCGAAGGGCCTCCAAAAAACCAAGGCAGCCTAACCTCTTAGGCCTTTGCTGTCTGGCTCCACACTGCCCAATATGGTAGCCACCAGCCACTTGCAGCTACTTGAATTTAAAGTGAAATCAAGAAAGGTTAAATAAAATCAAAATTTCCATTTCTCCATTACTCTAGCCACAATCCAAATGCCGAACAGCCACATGTGGTGAGTGGCTATTGTATTGGGAAACATACATAATGAAGATTTCTACCACTGCTATAAATGTTATTGGACAGAGCTGGTCTTGAGCTAAAAATCTTTCTTTCAGACAACGAGAACATTTTTAGTCACGTGGCTCTTTCCCTAATACATCCTTCTACATATAGGAAAACCAAGCTAATGACTAGGAAGATTATTTCATTTCTGGAAGGAGTATGTCCAACGTAATCTCAAATTCCAACTATGACTCAAGTAACACATTCTGGTTAAATAAAATTAGATAAACCATTTTCAGAACTTGATCTAGCAATTTTCCATAGTTACATAGACACCATATTTCATTTTCCCCAAAACTTAGGAAGTTAAGAAGATCGTTGAAGAATAATGAGAGCACTCTCCAAACAAAACTCTAAATGTGGGTTCCATGGTTTCCCATGAGCCTTAGTTTCCTACCTATACACGGTATGAGGGACATAGACTTCCCGGATTGGAAATTCCAAAATCTCTTTGTGTGGACGTGTCCGGTTTTCAGGAAAAGGTTTCACTGGCAGCATTTCCGGAGTCAGAGAGCAACTGATGATCTCTGGAGCTGAAGAAATTTCTAGTCTCAGCAAGCCTAAAGAGGGAAAACAGGACTATTTCAGTAAAGATGCTGTCATGTGACACGGGAATCAAGAAAGACTGTTGTACCATATTTCTTTTATGAAAGAGAGGATGAGTTGTGGGAGTGCAAGATTTTTGGAATTCCTAGCTAGTTTCCTCTAGTTGGAAAAAAATCATGTTTTGATATATTTTGAGATTTAGTTTCTAGAAATCAAAGAGCAAGGAATTGTACAATGAGTAAAAATGGATCTTTAAACTTTCTTCCAAAAATACCACACTGTAATAGCACATAGTTTAGTAACTATTGGTGGTTTTCAAACTGGGTTCCCTGGTACCCCCGGGTGCTGCAGAAGTGCCTCAGGACCTTTTAAGCTGATAATAAGGAAGACGATCTCATCTTCTACCAATGCATCTCACTTTCACTTTTCCTTTTATACTAAGAGTTCCATATAATATTTTATTTGATGAAAGAGGCTGCTCTGTTCATACAATTATCTGATTATCTGAGGAGCCAGATCTAAAGCATAATGCTCCTTTAATAGAAACAGAAATATTAACAGATTTTTCAAAGAAGTAGACCAATTCAGACTCTTACCTCCTGAGGCAAAATCCCGCATTTCACTTAGCAAACATTATTTTATAAACTGCAGCATTAGACAAATAATGTGTCTACTCATAAACGGCTTTGGCACAACTAGAGAGGAAAAGATGAGCCATCCACACCTGGAATCGACTTGACTCTTCTCTGTAAGGATGAAGATCTTTTGTAGTCAGCCAAAAACTTGAATAAGTCTTCATCACTGAGGCGATCCCCCTCCTGCAAAAAGGGAAGTCAGGGTTAGTGCTGATGCACCATGGCTCCTGGGGTGGGGGCCAATGATTTCCAGGAAGACTTTGATCCTTAACTTTTATTCTAACACGCTTCTCATGGGAATAAGGATTATAGCCAATGCTGAAATAATTCAGTTCAACCTCTTGTCAAATATTCCTTCCCAGATACATATATCAATGGAATAGAATAGAAAACCCAGGAATAAACCCACAATTACATGGTCAATAAATCTTCAACAAAGGTGCTGGGAAAACTGGACAGCTAGCTATATGCAAAAGAATGAAACTGGACCACTTCCTTACACCACCCACAAAAATAAACTCAAAACGGATTAAAGACCTAAATGTGAGACTTGAAACCATAAAAATCTTTGAAGAAAGCACAGGCAGTAATTGCACTGACACAGACCGTAGCAACATCTTTCTAGATATGCTCCTGAGGCAAGGGAAACAAAAGCAAACTATTGGGATTACATCAAAATGAAAAGCTTCTACACAGTGAGGGAAACAATCAACAAAACTAAAAGACAATCTATACTGAATGGGAGATCTTTGCAAATGACATGTCTGATAAAGGGTTAGTACCCAGAACACATAAAGAATTTATAAAACTCAACACCCAAAAAACAGTCTAATTAAAAAATGGGCAGAAGACATGAATAGACATTTTTCCAAAGAAGACATCGAGATCGCCAACAGACATATGAAAAGATGCTCGACATCACTCATCATCAGGGAAATACAAATCAAAACCACCATGAGACATCACCTCACACTGGTCAGAATGGCTAAAATCAAAAACACAAGAAACAAGTGTTGGCAAGGATGTGGAAAAAAAGGAACCCTCGTGCACTGTTAGGAGGAATGCAAGCTGGTGCAGTCACTGTGGAAAACAGTAGGGAGTTTCCTCAAAAAAGTTAAAAATAGGGCGCCTGGGTGGCTCAGTCGTTAAGCGGCTGCCTTCGGCTCAGGTCACGATCCCAGAGTCCTGGGATCGAGCCCCACATCGGGCTCCCTGCTCAGCGGGAAGCCTGCTCTCCCTCTCCCACTCCCCCTGCTTGTGTTCCTGCTCTCGCTGTCTGTCTCTGTCAAATAAATAAATAAAATCTTTAAAAAAAAAAGTTAAAAATAGAACTACCTTATGATCCAGTAAGCAAATTACTGGGTATTTACCCAAAGGATATAAAAACAGTAATTTAAAGGGCTACATGCACTCCTAAGTTTATAACAGCATTATTTACAATACCCAAATTAGGGAAGCAGTTCAAGTGTCTATCAAAAGATAAACGGATAAAGAATATATGTTCTATATGTGTGTGTGTGTGTGTGTGTGTGTGTATACAATGGAATATTGGAATATGGAAATATACAATAGAATATTACTCAGCCATAAAAAAGAATGAAATCTTGCCATTTGCAAGGACATAGACAGAGCTAGACAGTATCATGCTAAGCAAAGTAAGTCAGTCAGAGAAGGACAAATACCCTATGATTTCACTCATATGTGGAATTTAAGAAACAAGACAAATACATATGGGGGAAGAAAAGAGGCAAACCAAGAAATAGACTCTTTGCTATAGAGAACAAATGGATGGCTACCAGGGGAGGTGGGCGGGGGGATGGGGGGAATGGTTGATGGTGATTACGTAGTACACTTATTATGAGGAAAGCAAGTAAAATAAAATAAAGACTGCTCCATGGATAGTTGAAAAGAAGGTGCACTCATTCCTTCCAGGAGAGAGATTTCAGTGCATCAACTTGATAGGCCTCATCAATTATGTTATGTAGTTCTTCTATATCCTGACTTTCATTCTCTATGCTTGTTTCTTTGTTGGTAAAACGGTATAATAATAGACCCCACCTCAAAGGATTACTTAGAGGAACACACACGAGTATACTTAATACTGAATACTGAAGGCATTCAGAAGAGTGCTTCTGGGTCTAAGTGCTTGATAAATGCTACTATTCTGTGGGTTGATTTGTCCATTTGGTCTGTCACAGGCTAAGCCAGACAATTAAAATTTGCTTCTAGGGACATTGCAGGGACAAGAAACAAAAGACTGACCATAACTCTGCAATTAGATCAGATTACTGAACGAAAGACGCCGTTTCCAAGAAAAAAACATTCCTTCTCTACCACTCCCAACTTACTGTCCCCCAGCCTCTCAACAATCCTTCTACTACATTCTAAGGAAGCTTGTGTGACCAGTGCAAATCTAGGCCAAAAGTTTCTCCCCCTGTAACTTAAATCCACTCATGCTTGTTTTACTCTCTGGAACGATACAGAATAACGTCACTTCCTTCTTCAAAGATTTGAAGAAAGAGAAAGCATCTTTCTGTCTTTTTCCTATCCTCATTTTCTTCACATTTGTCTTGATCAAGAAGGCTAAGCATAAATAATACTCTCCAGGTGCCTACAGGGGACAGGTACTCTACCAGGGATTCAAGGGCAAGAGCTCTAATCCAATAGCCTGGGAAGTTAGGAAGGTAAGTAGGTAAGTAGGTAAGTAGCTAGGTAGCTAGATAGCTAGGGAGGTAGGTATGTCTTATTTCCCAAGTACAGATAAGAAAAGTCAGTTAAGTACTTTGCCTCCCCCCCAACAAAGGAATACAAGAGAAAGGGCTATATCCCAAATAGAAACTCTTTAATTCCATGATACTTCTCTTATGTGGCATGTCACACCTCCCACGCCCAGCATCCCTTTTGCATTTGGGATCATTAAGAGACCCCTGAAATGCTTCATGAAGACTGCTTGAGCTATGGAAAATCTTCCAAAGCAGAGTCAAACCAAGTCATATCAAATTAGTTTGTTTGTAGCAAAACATACATGATATGAACAGCACCATCGTAACCATTTTTGACTGTACAGTTATTAGGGTTAAGTACATTCACAGTGTTGTGCAACCCATCTCCGGAAATCTTTCATCTTCTGAAACTGAAACTCCTTAAACAACATCTTCCTCCAGCCTCTGGTACCTGTCAGTCTACTTTCTGTCTCTACGAGGTTGATTACTCTGAGAAGTTCTCTGATTTTTAAATAACCTCGATGTCTATTGAACTAATAAAGAGAACGACCTGCAATGGTCACCCTCTATGAGCAAGTAAACATGGCAGAAATGTGGCAAGCCTACAGATGGAACAGGGGTGAGAAGGACAACAGCTTGGTCTTGGGGAAACCCCAAGACCACGGGGAAAGGGACGTTTCAGCCAGATGGTTTTAATAGCCCAATAAATGAGCTGACCATGATCATTCAAAGAGAAGAGTTTGCATTAGTGGGAACAAATCCTTCTGTCAATGACATGACCCAACACTCATTTAGCTCTTGCTATATCCCAGGCACTGTGAGAAGAGCTTTACACACCTCAGGCCATCTAACACTCCCAACTGCCCCATGGAGCAAGCACCGTCATTCCTGTTTTGCAGATAATGACATTGAGGATTGATGAAGTTAACTAACTTGCTCCCTTAATCATGACGTGTACTTCCCCTTTGGGCTCCAACAGCCATGCCATTCAGGGAAGAAATTCAGACACGCTGGAATGGGAAGAGATACCTGCTTGAAAAAGCTGTTAACAGTCATGGTGGTGGTCTTGTAGTTGGACCCGACCCCATTCTCCTCCAAGGAGAGGGCTCTTTCAGAAAGCCTTCTAGATTGGGACAGAGTTCTCCGCTCACCCACAGAGCTTCTCCCTGTAAGGAAAACAGTTGTCATTCGAAAGCATGCCTTTCTGTGTGAATGTACAGCAGTCATGAACTTTATCATATAAAAGACAGGTTTTATCTTTTTTAAGATTTTATTTATTTATTTGACAGAGAGAGACACAGTGAGAGAGGGAACACAAGCAGGGGGAGTGGGAGAGGGAGAAGCAGGCTTCCCGCTGAGCAGGGAGCCCGACGTGGGGCTCGATCCCAGGACCCTGGGATCATGACCTGAGCTGAAGGCAGAAACCTAACAACTGAGCCACCCAAGCGCCCCAAAAGACAGGTTTTAAAAAATGTATTATTGAAGCGTAGTTGACACACAATGTTATCTTCGTTTCTTTAAAAAAGAAGTTTAAAGTCATGATACAAGAACACTGAACGTGGCCATCCTTGTTTTGGATGCAAATTTCCCTCCACTGGCCTTACCTTTCTCAGTCCCCCTGTTGGAGCCCCTAGTCCTCCTATGACCAGAGTGGAGAAGCCATGAACAGCCACCATCCCCTCCCACATGGACATCAGGGACAGCCACCCAGCAGGGTCCAGGACTGCAGCCAGAACTGGGTCTGCAGATAAGCTTTATTTAGCCAACACTGTTTGCTTTTGTTTTATTTTTACATTTGCACTCCACTGGGAGAGGCAAGTAGTCGAATGCCCATGAAGGCATTTGGGACTGTGACCCAAACATGCCAGGGTTAGCCTGTGTATGTTCTGAATCTGAGCGTTCTTCTGCTCTCCCTGTGAGCACCAGGCAGCAGAACGGGGTTCTTTGGCTGACCTGTCCAATAGGGATTAGAACCCTGAGTCACACCCACACCTGGGCTGGGACCCCGATACTCGGCCTCGTTATTTGTTATCCCCTTTGGGGACTGAGGTGGAGACCTTGTTGCTTTTCTACTGCAAAATTAAGGGGTTCCACTGTGAACGGTCAAATTGCTTAGAACTCTAATGTTGCCAAGCCCACTCTTTGAATATTCTCTTATCCTTAATTCTTGCTGTGATGTCGAATGGGAACTTTTTTTTAAAAAAGATTTTATTTATTTATTTATTTATTTGAGAAAGAGAAAGAGTGAGCAGGCGGAGGGGCAGAGGGAGAGGGAGAAACAGACTCCCTGCTGAGCAAGGAGCCCGATGCGGGACTTGATCCCAGGACCCTGGGAACATGACCAGAGCCGAAGGCAGACACTTAACTGACTGAGCCACCCAGGTGCCCCTGAATGGGAATTTCTTGCTACCACTGTCCACCTAAACTTACCGTACTGCCCCAGTATTATACACTACATTTTCTGTTTGCTTCTTAAGAAGCAGCCTCTATAGTCAGGTTAATTTATCCTTGACCTGGAGATTACCCTATGGCTGAATTACCTAGTTTATCATGCCCTCTAAAATCTGTGCATAATTCTTTTCAAATAAGGCTATCTGGGTCTACCTAGAAGTTGGCATGAAAAAAAAAATAAACCCTACCCATTGTGGTGTGAAGGTCAGGATGCACTCAAGTGAGGTTTGTTGTTGGTAAATCAAAAATAACCCAGCAGTTCTGACTGGTAATTATACAACAATAATTACAGAAGAGAAACAGCAATGACAAAATACCTCTCCCTCCAGTCCCCCCATTAAAGGCAGCATTTGGGAAAAGGCAGGGCGTGGGAACGCAGCAGAAATGTGAACAGTCTCACATATTTGCTGGATACAAAGACACTCAGGACAACAGACACTCTACCACGGGTGGGATGGGTCGGCTCGAGAACTCTGAACCCTCCTGAACACTTCCATACCCACACTGTTCAGGAAATTAATGACTCAGATCCAGGGTGAGGTGATGAAAAGGAGAAATATGCTCAATAAATTGGAATAGAAACTAAATACTCTTTTGGAATCTACTTTTTCATTGCACTTGGCAAAAAAAAAAAAAAAAATTTTTTTTTTTTGAAGGGACTGGAAATTTTGCTGAGAAGCCGGAATTTTGCTTTTTGAAGCCTTCCTGAGAACAGCTTTTCTTATATTTAAAAGCCCATCATGGTGGCATTGTTTAACCCACTATAGATAGTTACTGTACTTTGTTATTTTAAAATTTCTACTTTGAAAAGGAGGCAGCTACTGAAAATTAACTTTTTAAAGTGTCGAAGTGTCCAGAAAATTCCAACCAAAAGTCTTACTGTAAGAATATATTTAAGTTCCACAAATGTTCAAGATATTTGTTTTGGGGATCACCAGCCAATCAAGCATTTGTAAGTCAGTCATAATAGTGTTTCACCCTATTTATCTTCTTCGTTCCCACTCTCCACACATTACTGCACCCTGAGCCCCCATTAACAAGCAGCTGACCTCAGAGTTAGGACACTGGGGACCCCTCCCCTTCCCACTGCAGTTGAAAATCTTACCAACCATGGACTCCACATCGGTTACCTCCCTGTCCAGGGTGGAGACATTGAAGAAACTTGTTAAGCTTATGGGAGCCCAGGCAAAAGGCATCCGGTATTTTCCCAAACGCTGGCAGAAGGATTCAGCTTGAAGTTTTAGTTTTTCAATCTTTTCTTTACTCTAGAGGAAAGTGGAAAGACACAAGCAGAAACAAACAATACGGCGCCAGCACCAAGTCAACGGTCTCTGCCATGAATATGACAGTCATCTCCGAAATCCCTACCCTACTAATTAAAAAGAGCGAATGGGCAGGAAAATGATACAACTCAGGCTAGAATTCTAGCTGACAAGAGAATACAGATCAGAAATGGAAGAGTTTAAAGAAAGTCAACATTCAATTATTAAATATACCTCTAGCTAAAAAAAAAAAAAAAAAAGTCCAAGACTTGTTATACCAGTTAATCAACAAGACTTGGATTTGCATGACAAAATTTTAGAATGAAACATTTTATACATTATCTATCACGCTTTCAAGAGAGCCTGTTTTTCAAAAGTTGCCTTGGGAAACTCTAGAAAAATCTGTAAAGGTTGTTAACTGCTTCCTTATTAGGTTGACAACACTTCCAGGGTGTTCTTTCTAAGTTCAGAAGAGAAGGTAGGTTTTTAAAAAATAAATGTCTTGAGTTCAAGAACTCTTATTTGAAATTCATGAGTCTGGAGGAGGATGCTGATTAGCCGAGTCTTCATCCAGAAAGGCCATGTTTTAAAAGTCACATTGGAAACCTTTGCAAACGGGGGCTGAGAAAAGATGTCCCTTTCACAGGCTCAGTACCTAGGCTGTCCCAGTGAATTTAAGATGTACAGAAGCCTCTGCCTATTTCCCAATATGCACACCAGAAAAGACATTTGGAAATTGGCTGGTACTGTTGAGAAAGCCCGGCAGAGTTTCGTGAGGTCTCTGTGGCCTTCCCAACCTGGGTCAGGGCCTTGGAACCAAGACAACAGGATGTGGCTTTTGTCCTCGCCAAGTTTTTTTAGACAGTGGTGTATATGTCATTTGTTGAATTCAAGAATTTATTTCTTTAAAAAGTTATCATCAATGGCCAGCTTCCCTTTCTTCTTTTTTAAGACACAATGCATCAATGTCTCATATGGGGACATATTATGGACCTATTATTTACTTAACTATTTTGTGGAACTTCCAAAAAATATCTGCTTATTCTAAGATGTCACCATTTAGTAACAGCCAAAGTATCATACCTTTCCACCATCACCTTCTTTGATAACCATGTACGGTTCCGCACAGTCTCCAATCTCTCCTTGCTGAAGGACTTTTTCAATCTACCAACAAAAATAATATTAAAACAAAACTCATGAATTATATCCACATAAGGGCATCAATGCAACCATCAAAATGAGGTTTTGTCACAGTATTTGAGGACAAGGGAAGATGCTCATGCCGTATATTTTCTGATTAAAAAAATTAGTGTGAAAAAAATTAGCATGAAGAGTACCACGGTTTTGTAGAAAAAAAAGTCACAAAGGCAGATTCAAAGGATGACAGTAGATACACAAACTGTTAATAGTAGTTATTTCTGTATAGCGAGATTATGTGCTATTTTTATTTTCTTCCTATTGCTATGTGTATTTTCTATTTTTAAACCATAAACATGTATTATGCCCACAATAAAAAATGCAATAAAAGTTATTTTACAAAACAGAACCCATGAGACATATGTAAGAAGTGAAAAGCTCATTTTCTTTATTATTGCTTACAATGTAAAAAAGAAATATGGCCTCCGTAAAAGTCAGGTTGGAGACTAAAACCTTCCACAAAATGAATAAATGAACAGAATAAATTATCTGTAATTGTCTCCCTTGTATTTCCTATTAGGGCCGCTTCTCTGGATTTAACAGACACGGAGAGAAACCGAAAGGTGTGGAATGGGGCAGCTTTTCACTTGGCTAACTGGCTGGAAATATGATTTAATGCTACTCCTGTCGAGTACCTTCCTCCAGTTTGCTTCAGGTAAAGGATCTGGCTGGCCACAAGTGTGGCCACCCTGTTGACGGGGGAAAAAAGGAGAGATCTGAAATTTACCAACCCTCTGCCCCAAGAAAATGTTGAAGAGAAAAACAAGTGGAGGTAGTCCCATTAGCCTTTATTGAGATTAGACGTCGGATGTGACGTTCCTGCCACATGAAATCTGGGTTTAACATATTCCGTGAGGTGCACATGGTCCACAGGCACTACCGGACAGGGACAGAGTGTTTATTTTTATTTTTTTTCTAGGTGGTAGCTGCTGGGGAGGTAAGGGGGTGAGCAAGCCACACTTGATCCCTATTCTACTGAAGCTCATAGTCAGGCGCTCACAGAGCCAATTGGAAGAAGTTAGTTTTTCCATGTAGTCAACAGATAAAGATATGAACTTTGAGCAAAGATAAAGGACCTTTTAATGGAGACCCTGAAGCAGCAATGACCATGCCATGGCTTCAAGCACAAGTACTGTGCAGCGTGGAACCCACAGGACAGAGGTCTCCAGAATCTGAAAGGGGGACACTCCGATCTGACCAGACCAGCGGAGACTATTCCCTTCCCCAGTTGGGCAGAAGGGTAACTCCAGGTACTTCCTGAGAAGGGCTGCAGGCTGCTCTGAGGACTCACTGTATGTCCCTTCATGTGCATGTGTGAAAGAAACCCAGGGGTCCTCATAAGCGTGGCAGGCAGAGGAGAGGGGTGTGTGGGGATTACCAGGGGATTTTCGTCAGATAAAAGGCTGCCCTCTGTCCTGTTCAGGAGCGGCTGGTTCAGTGCCTCCACAGGTTTATTTTTGATGTTTTAAATTTCATCCTTATTCTCCAACCCTCAACTGAGGAACAAAACCTTTAAGCCTGGATAATCCCTTAAAGCAGTAGTCGATACGATACTACACTTGATCTTAGCCAAAAGGCCGAGAAGCGATAGTATATACAATACTAAACTAGGAAACTCTACCCAAAATACAGTTAAGAACCCGGTGTTCAGCCTGGAAAGAAGAATTAGAAAGAACTCCTCTTTACTGAATGGCATCTGCCTGGCTGTGTTAAATATGACACACCATTTACTGTATCTGTAGAGAGAAAGAAGCAACAATGACACCATTACAGTAAAGGAAAAGAAGTCAGAAGCAAACCAGGGACTGTCTTGTTGAGCTTTAAATGTCTTCACTATATCCATATATACAACTGATACTGCCAAATGAATGCATCTGTACATTTGAGAATTTTGTAATATATTTAGTAAGTAACAGTAACCTGTAGGTAGCCGCCGACACCTAGCAGACTATGGTGGATTAACTAAAACAAAGTCATCCCCGAAGAAGTAGAGTTTACGTGAAACTTGGCTCGATGGGACTAGTGTTGGCATCTTTGGGTTCCCAGGCTGAGAGAACTTTGAATCTAACTAGCTGTAGGGTGGGCTTGAGTCTAACTTTCCTCTATGTCTAAGGGATACTGCAGTGAAAAGGACACACGTTCAGTTTGACAACAACAGATGTGTCTTTTTAGCAACACAATTTTAACTTTAATCCCTCCTACAACGTTACATAGATTCTCCTTGAGTAACAGTAACTTTTCAGAATCTTTGTAAAATGGTGGAAAGGCAGCTAGAATGCAAAGACATCTGCCACTTGTCAACTGACCTCTAAGTCATTTAAATTCTTGGGAATCTATAGGCTGCTCTCTGGGGATCATGGGGGAATCAACGGGATTCTGGAAGTAAAACACTGTGTCAACTAGAAAATGCTCCAAACCTGGAACTCTGCATAGACGTGAAATCAAAACACCTGAATTTTTTTTTTTTTTTTTACAATTTTGAGGTAAACAGTCAATAGGACTAAATATTTGGCTTAAATGAAATAGTCAACATTTGTTGTTAACCTCTAACCAGTCACTCTGGTGTGCAGAGAAAGCCTCTGGGTTTCTTATATCAGCAGAGTACAGCCGAGAATGCAAAGTCCTTCTCCTTGGAACTGTCCCCTAGATTTTGAGTTGCACCACACACAGTCATAGTCTGTGACATGGTGATATAAAGGGGGAGTGAAATTTGGAAACCACAGCCCACACCTTAAATTATCAGAGCCTGGACTTGGGAACATTTCTCTACAGGTGTCTAGAAGAACATGAATAGTATTAGGGAACTCTATCCAAGATTTCCTCCACAGCAGCTCTCAGAGCTGGACAGCTAAGGGTAGGAAGAACAGCTTGGTCAGGAATAAAGTAATGGGCCAGGCTTTCTTCTGCAATCACAACTGCCCACTGAGGGCAGTATTATAATCCCCACTTTACACGTAAGGAAACTAAGTCTCCGGAAGTTTAGGTAATCACCCAAAGTCCTATAGCTTTGACGTTTCAAAGCCAGGATTCAAAACCAAGACTGTATGACTCCCAAACCCAGAGTTGTGCTAGTGTCCCACACAGGATTTGCTTGGAAAGGAAAAGGGGCGAGTTGAAAAGGAAACAAAGCGAATCTCACAGAGAAAATGTGGATACGTTCTGACCCCTCTTTCACCCCAAACATGCTCTGGGAATAATGCAACAAGGAGAGCATCCGAATGCAGAATGTGCAAACCAAATTGTGTTTAATTACCTTGACTACTAGGTAGATGTCCGAGGATGGGTAGGTGACTGAGAAGACTGCGGATCTTGCCTGACTTGATGGAGCCACGGAGGGCGTGTGAGCGCGCAGAAAGCCTTTGAACTGGTCAGAGTTCAGGTCACAGTGAAAATTTTCTGAGATCTGTAAAGAACAAGGCAAAAAAGAAGTCACACCTGCTGTTCTCCTGGACTACCCATGTTTAAAGAGTCAAAAACCCACAAAGAAATGTTGCCAGAGAAATAAGGGTCATCATAGACATGGTTTATGACTAGTGGTGGTGGAAAAATCTGATATGCATTTTGTCGAAATTTCTAGATATTTGGGAGCTGTTTGAGAGATGGTTCCCCAAAACATTTACATTTTTATTAACCCATCCGTATTTCCTGAATTACTGCCTTACACTTTGGAATTTAGGAGCTTGCAGTTTTAGCAGTAAACCTACCCTAGCTGACGTAAATCTCAGGGGTTGGGAATATTTCTCCAAGAGATACACACTTCGTTAAATACGGAGTGGTTACGGTTCAAAGGGGCAACAGTGTCCTCTGTGGCTGTGCTGTTTTTGTCCTCCTCTGGGGTTCACAAAGTGACTAAACATTAAAACACTCCTGGAGAAGAGGCTTAGGTACTCAAAATCTTTTTCATTAAAATTTTGCGCATCACAGTTGGTGAGGTCCTCGCCTGATGGCAAATTAATACTTTTCCTGCACAAGATGCCTTCCATCCACCATGAGACTCTCTCACAGGGCAAAACCTCCCCAACAGAGGTAACCTTACATATATATCTGAGCTTGTTAAAAATGTATTTAAATTGCCTTGTTTGACGTGTCACCCCACATGTTGCTACTTCTTTTCTCTCTCGATCCTAAACAGGCTCTCCCTTTAAGATTCTTCAAAGAACATAAACGACTAACATCGCCAGGTCATTCCTGCAAACACGGCAAAGGCAATAGAACCAACCGTGTCAAAGGTCATTTGCTTTCAAATCTGGTGTGTTTTTGCTGCAGAGAAGTGGATTTGAAAACCATGAACCCCCAAAATCATGAGCAATGTGTGCCCCCACGGATGGGGTGTTCTTTGCCCCCTTACCTTTTTCCTTTCTTTAACATCATAGAGGGCAATGCTGGCAAACAGAGGCTCAATTTCAATCTCAAACCTTTCAGAGAGAGAAAGAAAAAATAGGGTTTTAACTTAGATAATTTTGAATTTCCTGAAAGTGCCGAGCTCTATAAACTGGTTAAAAATGTACATCGTTCCCCAAAATATTTGGATAACTCCACACAGATGAGAATCATAACGGGATATTAGTGGAGAAAGAGGGGAGGTTCGTGGAAAATTCCTAGTCATTGCAGATCGTGGTGGATGGCACATTCTCCTAAAAAGCACTTGTTGGTGGCAACACAAGGGAGAGAGGGCAGCATGGTACCCATGGTGTGATCCAACATGGCCCTACTTATCACTGTAGATGCTGTGTTTTCCAATGGTAAAGCCTCTGTCTTAGGTAAAGGTTTTGTTCACAGTTTACCCTTTACTACTAGGGTGGGAATCTCTATTATTCAGTTCTAAGGGACAAGGCATTTCAGAGAGTAAAAATCATAATAATAATAAAAGTTCTGTTGCTTTTGCTTAGATTTATAGTGGGGCCATTTATGTGGGTGAATGTCTGACCTTTCCTATTCCACTACCAAGGGAGCTGCTGAGTTGCTGGGGAAGGAGCGGAGCACTGCCAATATACACTGAGCTGTGGGGACCCAGTGAGAGCTAGAAACATATCAGCCCTAATTGCCCATTCCCCTTGAAATGGTGGCTTTGATGATACTGCATACCCAAGGCATAATCCTTCCACATGGTATAGGATGCACATGAAGCACTGATGTGCACGTTCCAAGTTTCTCAGGCTAACAACCCATGATTTGGGATCCTGCTAGCTGAGTGCGCCAGTAACCAGGCCCTGGACCACCATTACCTCAGAAGTCATGTAAATTAGGCCAATTTTTGTTTCAAGCCATGTGTGAGAGAATGGCCTTATCCCTGGGTAACTTTGTCTAAAAAGAGGATCTGTTTTTGTAAAGATTTATTTATTTGAGAGAGAGAGAAAATGAGTGGGAGAGGCAGAGGGAGAGAGAAACTCAAGCCGACTCCACGCTGAGCTCAGCCGAGAGCCCAATACGGGGCTCGATCTCACAACTCTTGAGATCATGACCTGAGCCAAAACCAAGAGTTGACGTTCGGTCAACTGCACCACCCAGGGGCCCCTAAAAAGAGCCCAGCCTTTTCTGATCACAGAACCTGAGGTTTTTTCCCTACAGGTGTATCTCCAAGGGCAGACCCCAGAAACTAGCATTTTGAGGCAAATGAGGAGTTTATCAAAATGTAGGTTTCTTTGTCCCCCCTGAGATCTGGTGAACCAGAATCTCTTGGAGGAAATGAGGGTGCAAGGTCTCCCAAAATCTGCATTTAAAACAAGCTCCCTGAGGGGGCACCTGGGCAGCTCAGTGGGTTAAGCGTTTACCTTTGGCTCAGGTCATGATTTCTGGATCCTGGGATAGAGCCCCGAGTCGGGCTTCCTGCTCAGCGGGAAGTCTGCTTCTCTCTCTCTCTCTCTCTCTCTCTCTCTCTCTCTCACTCCCTCTCCCCCGCCCCCCACTCACTTTCTCTCTCTCAAATAAATTTGAAATCAACCAATCAATCGATCAATCTCTCTGAGTAAACGTGATGATGCACACCAGTTTCACCAGCAAGGAGACCCCGCTGAGCTGAGGTTACTTTACAGAAGATCGGGTTAAATCTCACATTAAAAGATTTGCCCACATTAAATGCAAAAGAGAAAAATACTTTGTTGCCATCCTTTTTTACCCAGGTGCTACAGACATTTGCAGAATCAATCCCAGCCTGATTCTTTCTACATGTTTGAGGTTTTACACGTCTCTCAAAAGCAAAACAGTGACAGTTAGAGACCGCAACAGATTCTGAAAAATCCCCGAGCTGATAAAATCTGGAAGGTAGAAATAAAAATTCTGCATGTCCATGTCAATGGGGAAATGGGGTCTTTAACATCACCATTGTATTTTTACTATTCGTATTTTTGACATTGTAGGTTTACCTACAAGAACTCGCTTTTTTTAAAAATCTGGTTTATTTAGCGGAGTTATAGCTGGGACAATCTCTTTGGTCCATCTTGCAGGTGTATGTTGAGATGGATACTATTTAAGACACCTGAGTGGGCCAAGTGCACTGGGCAAACACCTCAATTCTACCCGATTCCTGCTTTGGCAACGGGGAAAAACATTGCCAGAAAACTGACAATTTTCATTAAGAGAAATCCAAATGGCTCTATTTGTTTTTTTAAATAATACACGTCTCTCTCTTAGTGGCCATGTTTTCCCACCTGTGAGAACTGCTGTTGTTTATTTATTGGAAAGATCTAGAAGACTTGGTGGCAAAGTGACATCATAAGGGAGAATCCCTCCAATCCCGAAGAGCATAGTTATCGCACCTACGAGGGGCCTGATGTGCATCCTGTGGGAGTGACTGAGTGCCTCAGACAATAGGGTGATTTCCTGAGCAACGCGGAGGAGACTAGAGGCCACTTCCACTCAGTCCCAGTGCTCAAGGGCCAAAAGGCTCCCACTTTCAGGCTGGCTTGCAAGGGTTAGAGGCTGCCTTCTGTAGCCCAGACTTGACACAGAGCTGATTTATGAGCTGCTCATCTCCCTGCACAAGACAAAAGGCCCTCACTCCCCTCTCCCTGTTGGTAGAACTGGCTAGGGGGAGGGGCTACCATATCAAGAGAGCCCCCACAACTGGGTGAGCGGTTCTGCCTCCTTGTGTTCTCAGGAGAGGTCTGGGGAAGCTATGCATTAGAATCACAGAAGTTTAGGGCAAGTAGGAACTTTGAGACCATTTGGTGTAACAATGTCAGTCATTTATCGGTAAGAACTCAAACTCCCAGAGAAGCTCCCAGGGTTGAAATACAGCCTTGAATTCAGAGTCCAGATGCCCTGATTGCAAACTAGGTGCTGCTTGAGGGGTCCATGAATTGACTTCAAGAGATGGATGACCCTCCTAATGGGGGTATGAAAAAATATGATGCTTATATACTGTTGCCTAGACAGGGCATTTACACCTGAATATTTTCAAGAGTCTATGATTTGAAGTTGGAAGAATTCTCGAAAGTAGCAGTCTGCAAGAGAGGCATGCAAACATTCCCGACTGGATATGCAATACAATCTATTCATGTGCTGGAAGAAGCTACCGTAATTTATTTCGATTTATTTAGTTTATACGTTTCAATGTCTCATTTATGTATATTTGATAATGTATATAATATTTTGATCTGCATGTATAAAATTAATACATGTATACAGAGGCGATAGGATTTCTTCCGACTCTAAAAGTAAACAATCAAAAAAAAAATTTTGGAGATAATTGCTGTAAAGTAGATTTGGCAAACAGTTGGCCCACCAGATCAATCCAGTTGGCAGACATTCAGTTGTAGAATATTCAAAAAGGAAATGAGAAGGTATTTAAGAAGTCAGGAAATCACGCAGAAAAATCTGAATTTCCAGCTTCTCTTGAAAAAGCAAAAACAAAAACAAAACAGACAGTTGGCCAAAATTGGCTTGTGTCCTTGGATGGCAAGAACTGGCCCTCGCCAGCAGTGGGTACCCCCTTAAAATAGTTCGCTAGAGTCACACTTCTCTCTGGTCCTCTGTGGTCCCCTGGCACTGAGACTGGGTTTTAGTCATATTTAAGGTTGTATTTCAATAGTTAACAGTTTCTGGGGGGGGGGGGAACCACAAAAGCTCTAATATGTAGCATTTTCTGATTTCTATGTTGTAAATATCCCACCATGGCCAATTTCAAGCTATGGATGGACGTGACATCACTGGACACAGAGCTGGGAAGAGAAAGGCACCATCAGCTCTCATGAATTAGTCAGCGCAGACTCGAGTACACCATTCACTCCTTTTCCGTTTTTTTCCCTGCAGAGCTTTCCGTGTTCCTTTTGTAAGTATGCCGTTTCACTCAGTTACCTTACGTGACTAACTTCACGGTGTGCCTTCCCTGTGACAGAGGAGGGACTGTCCAAGGCTTGGGAGAAATAGAATCTGGGTCTAGCTGACTCCAAACTCTGCTCCTCTCGCCACGTCACAACCACACACTGTTATAGTGGCGCTGGAAGACCCTCCCCATTCAAGCTCTGTCTATAGAGATGCAGTTTATATATAAAAGGCAAGATAAATCTCTGTGCAGTGGTTAGTATGTTCACTGAGACTTACTTCAGGGTCAGCACCTTGACCAGTATTCTGTTGCCCAGATGTTCCTTAGGACATTCTGGTACCGGACGTATTTCCACGGCATCCTCCTATTATTAATCACATGGTAAAGAAATCATGAGTGAATTTCCATGAGGGCTTCTTGGGCTGGAATGAGTCCAGGGAAGGGAGAGCTGCCGCCCAGAGCTCAACCTGCATTTGCCTTAGTTCTAATAGAGGGATAACACTTTGATTTTTATAAGAGAGTTTGTTATTCAATCCCAAGCTTCAAAGTCACCTTGACCACAAACAAATTCTACTTTTGGAAAGCGAGGCATTTAAGACAAAGAGACAGAGGGAGGAAGGAAGGAAATGGGAATATGAATATGACTGAGTAACATCCACCAGATGGCATTGCAAAATCTTATACCTATTGTTGGTATTGTTGGCTTCTCTTTTTTCTTTTTTTTTTTTTTTTTTGGCTGCTCTAAGTACACATTCAGAATATTTCTCCTGCCAAGGTTTTACTATTAAATAGTGAATTTCAGACTTGAAGCCTGAATCAAAATAGCTCACAGCAGGCTGTATGTAAACCATCAATACTTATAATAGAGTGTCTTTCTCAGTTGACCGTTTTCTCAAACAGGTTTGAGGTTGAATGTATAGGTTCTACACATACATATCCAGCTAGAGCTTGCTGAAGTTCTAAGTACAGGAAACTAAGAACATTAGTAATGACTTAGCAATGACAAATACAACTTTTTTTTTTTTTTTAACCACATTTGGGACTCTATTTTACCCCACTGGGACTCAAGACTTAAAGAGAAACATCAAGTCCCTAAGGTAACTTTTAACATTCAAATCTGAACTATCACAGGATCTTAATTATATTCACGTATGCAAAAATAACAATGCAAAGCCCTGACAACTTTAATTCCTGCTCTTGTGGACTATCTGAACACTGGTGGTCTGCAGTTCACAAGGGTCCAAAGAATAGAGTCGGGTCTAATTATATTTTCCTGGGCTGTAAATGATGGGAGCTCCCCCCACAAATACCCCACAGCAATGGTAACATTTTTAGAAGTAACAGTAGAATCCACCTTCCCAGTAACTCTGCACCCAGATTGGTGAAACAAAGTGGTAAACCCACCTCTACTCTAACCTCTATTGTCCAAGGCCCGATCCTGTATTGATCAGAGGGCCATCCTGTCCGGTGGAAGGGCTGAGCTTTTTTCAGAGGAGGCACTGCTTGATGCCCACACTGAACTCAGCTCCCTCAGACCAAGCTCAAATCACTTGCAGGGTGATCAGAGTAGACACATCAAAAACGGAAGCCCCCCGCCATTGGAGAAGAAAGTCAACGTACATTCATGCGTTTCTAATGCTACCTCTCTGGTCTGGATTCGAACCTTGGGGATCCTTTGTTAAAAGCTTTCCATTTGGAAAATGTAAACATACACAAAAGTAGAGAGAAAAATCTAATGAACCACCTTTACCTATCATGTAGGTTTCAACGCGTTCAACTCGTGGGCAATCTGGTTTCACCTATATTCCCACTTACTACCTCTCTCCACTCAATAGTGGATTGCTTGGCACAGCAAAGCCCCAGACATCATATAACTTCATCTGTAAATCTCTAAAAGATAGACTTTTAAAAGTGCACAGCTGTAATATCATGATGATTCTTAAAGATTAATAGTAACTTCTTATTGTCATTAAATATTTAATCAGTTCCAAATTTCCCCACTGTCTCCATTTTTTTTTTGGCAGGTAGTTTGTTAAACCATGATCCAAACAAGGTTTACATATTGACGCATTTCCTAAGTCTCTTCTAATCTATATGCATTTCTTGAGCCTTTATAATTATCTGAAATTGGAACTAGTTCCTAGAGAAGAATATGAAGTTTTAAGTGGATGTCTGTTCTATCTTCCTGAGTGTATATATATATATTTAGAGACAGAGACAGAAAGGGAGGGAGAGAGATAGTAAGAGAGAAAGACAGACAGTAGGAAAGATGTTCTTCTATCAGTTGATCCAGTGGAGCCTGAGGCCAACCCTACATCTGCTTGCCCGTGATGGCATTATGTGAACAGATAAATCTCACCCCCCACCACCACTTTTTTTTAATTGATTTTTAGTTGGGTTCTGTCACTTGCAGCCTAGGGAGTCTGAATGCAAACTCTTCTGTGATCTAAAGGGTAGTGGCATCTTTTTAGGGACCAACACATAGGATGCCTTTCACAGAACCGAGAGTGAACTGGGGAAAGAACTCACCACACAGACGCTTGGTGGTTACGTTCTACTTTTACCTCTTCTGTAGGCTTAGTCATAATTTGGATATAATAGTTCACCTCTCTTCTCTTCTCATTCTCCTCACCAGGAAATAAAGTCATGGTAATATTAAATAGTTTCATTAATGTGTTCCCCAAAAAAATCAGCAGGGGCGATCACCTCAAGGTAGCCAGAAATTTACTGTTCTTCCACAGGACTATCTTTGGAGAAAGTGCAAATTACAAGGACAAATGCCATTTCTGTGTGGATGAACTTCAGAATCTTAAAGGCTGGTACAGGGGCCCTCCAGCATTTTAGACATACCAATTTACAAATAATTGGTACAATAATTACAAAGCATTCCTCTCCACTCAATAAAGCAGGCCTATTAGGACCTTTGCTAGATTATAACTTTCAGTCCCAATCGAGTTTCTGCCTTGTTTCGGAGACCATAAAACAAAGTTCCTTCCACAGAGTCTGTGATTCTTCTTGCAATCAATGCAAGACTGGACACCCTCCCACTTAATCCCCCGAGGGGGACTTCAGTGAGCTGATGTCTCACCAGACATGACCTCCCCACCCTTTGTTTTCTCTCTCCCGCCATCCACTTGGGGACACTTTCTTACTTACGGGCGCCTCCACCACGGAACTGGGAAGAAAAGGAATGTAAGTGGAAGTCAAATCTGTCAGATTAACATTTCTTGACAAAGCTGGTAAAAAAAAAATTTAGTTTTATATGGAAACTGAAAAGTTGTGATATATAATGTGGTTGCTCATATCATCTTTGGATTTCAGTTATGTGTGCTAATATACCAGGCAGTCCTGTGTAGATACATAAACAGGCAAACATAAAGTCTGAGGTTAAGAGGCTGGGATCCCCATTCTGTACTTCAATTTTCCTGTTGAATCTTGAACAAGTTCCTTAACCTCCCTGACTCTTACTCTGCAACCTGAAGAATGGAGGTGATGACACTGCCCACATTATTCATATTTATTTTTAACCTGCCTCATTCAGAAAAGAATTTGAGGCCGCTGCAAATGAAATAAATAGGTGAGAAAATCAAGGGGGCTGGAATATAAGGAGAAGAAAGAAAAAAAGGAAGAAAGAAAGAAAGGAAGGAAGAAAGAAAGAAAAGAAAAGAAAAGGAAGATTTAGTAGCAGCGAACAGAAATTTGACCCTAAGTAAAGACTTTAGGAGAGCAGATTACAAGACGCTCATAGTCTCCTAAGTGTTCCTATTTTCCCAGTGGATGCAACTTCTTCTCTGTCCGAAGGCTTGACAGATAATTCCCCTCTGGATCCTCATTGAGGCAGATGCTCGGTGAGGAATAGGTCTGTGTCCTCAATAATATTTGCACAGTGGACATGATATCACAACTCTTGACTGCTGCCTCCCTTACTATGCTTTTGCTGCCCAGTGGTAAGCTCATCCCAGGGTAAGTCAGCAAATACAATGCCCAGGGCTGGGGGATTCACAAGGTTTAAGAAGCCTGCTCCCTGATGGTCTTCCTGCTTGATCTGAACATTAAAAAATTTCAAACATGTAGAGGCATGGATGGATGGTTTATCTTTGAAGCAAAAATGCTCCCTAAATCGTGTATCTTGCAACTGAAATTTCAATAAAATTTGGACAGCAGAGCCTATTGCTGTAGCCAGTTTTGGCAAGAACCAGAAGCAAAGACATTCTGACAGAGGAAAGACAGAGAGCCTCCTATTAAGTATGAGGAGCCTAAACAGGCTTGAATAATGGTCATTTCTCATCCCATCCATCCAAAGTACCCCAGGGAGTGACCACAAGGCAAAGCCTAAATGATCAAACTGTTCTCGGTCAGCTCCAATATATAAAGAAGTGGACAATCAGGATCCTGAAGTTGATGCACTAAAAGCATAACCATGATCACTTTAGACTGGAATGTTTTCAAAGCAATTCTCTTCAGGTTATTCATAGATATTATTTTTAAAAAGATCTTAACACTTGAGGATATCAAAGTTCAAGTAACACACACCTTGATGGATGATCCACAAAACATACCCCCAAATAACTGAATGGTTTGACTCACTGAGCGAGATCACTGCATGCAGACCCTTGAAATGTTGTGAGGATTAAACGAGACAAAATCAGTGAAAGTGTTTTGTAGAGAGCAATGAAAATCCTGGTGGTTATTACCACAATCTCATTGGCAGGACTGATCAATAACCGACTTTGCTATCCTGTTGGATAAGTGAAAAGAACGGCCCAGAAATCATACAATTAAGCATCCTGACAGCGCTAGCCGGTCATGACAAACGGTAATACTCTCCTGGAGACTCTGTTTCCTCCCTGAAATTCTCCAGCATGGAGAGGGTCGCACCCACCTCGTCCACCGATGGGTACAGGGCAAAGAGCTCCGCCTGCCGATTGGTCCTCCGGGCCTCTTCATTCTGCTTCTCGAAGTCCTCGGCACTCACTTGTTGCAGGAGGTTCTCCAGCTGCTGATCAGGCTGCAGGCTGCGGAGGTCGAAGCCACACGCAGTGAGGGGCCCTTTCCCAGACACGTCACACAGCACGTTTAAGTGGCGGGGGCGAGCCTGCAAGAAGAGACCCATCTTGTGACAGAGATCGTGGGTCTAAAATGAGAACGAAAGCACCCGCGATGTCTCACCCCTGCACCCACGTGGGATTACAGAATCGGGCCTCAAGTTGCTTCTAAGCAAACTGGGGGTTTGACAAAAACCACTTTGCTTCCTGGCCTGAATATCCTAAAATTAAATGTCTCCTTCCCACCTGGAAGCAGGTAATTACTCATCAGATGTGGATAAACCGGTTCTTGAGGAAAGGCTTGAAAAGAGCACTGTGTTCCTATTAGTTCGGGGCATGTTGTTTTCCGGAGATTGGGAGCCAAGTCTCTTGGGAACCTCGCTCATGTCTCACGCTCAAGCAGAACAGAACTGGAAGAGGTTTAACAGAGAGGAGTCTGCACGGGGGTATTTAGGGATCTCGTCCTAATCTCAATTTCAGAAGCTGGTTTTTGAAACTGGAAAATAAGATGACCTGAGAGAAGCCTTCCAAATTAAACCTTATATAAATTCCCAAACTGAATATTATGCTTCTGAAGACAGAGATGTGGGGCTGCGAATACTCTTCTTTAGTAACAGTTATAGGAAAAAGCGCCAGAACAAAAAGCAGAAAAGCCATTTGCTATTCAAGTAGTGTCCACTTTTAGTGGCAGTGTGTTTGAAAAAAGAGTCTGAAAGCTTTCACAAAGCAGATGCTTTATTCCATTAGGAACATTTCAGTAATGGGGAATGGTAAATCCAACCAAAGACTTGGCAAAGACTATATAACCACAATCGATGATACCTCATAAGAATATAGATGAACTATTATAATAATGGTAAAATGTTATCCTAAAGTTCTATTGAATGGACATGCTACTATACAAATTCTCTGTAATATATCCTCCCTGTGACATCCATCTACCCTATAAAAGTGCTACTCTGCTAGATCATAAATTTTACCTAACCAAATGTGCTAGCAATAATCAATATTAGTACTTTAATTACTGATACTTTTTTTGGCTTAGAATTTATGAGAGCCTTGGGAAAATGAATTTACCAAGTTTTTTGAAAGAATGTCTCTCTCTCTCTCTCTCTCTCTCTATATATATATATATATATGGATATATCCATATATATATATATATATAAAATCTCCAGAATTCATCCTAAGGGTATAACTGGACAAGTGAGCAAGGATTGTGACGACAAGAGCAGCTCTGGAACACTGTAGTAACAAAATAACAGAAAATGTCTAAATACCCCCCAAAGAGGTAGCATTAAAAGATTTGGGAACTTTCATCTAATGGAATGTTATAAAGCCATTTAAAGAAAACCCAAGTAAACATGTATTCACTGGAAGAGAAAGATGATCACAGCACAGTGTACTGTTAATATGAAAAAGGAAGGTATACAGTATTATGTATAATATAATCTAATTTTTATGGAATATATGTGTACCATGGAGTTGCATCATCTATGTATTGAACTTACATAAATTCAGGAACTTGGCCTTCCCATCCCCCTCAGAAGGTGCCTTGCAAGAATGGGAGTGACATGGAAGATGTTGCTGGTTGTCTCACTGTCTGAGCATCTCTGCATAGTGACTGTTAGTCTAACACTTAAAAACATACACTTGCATAACTTGGCTCCACAACCCAGCTGAGGACTTAATTGAGTACCGTTAGTATGCTGAATGAGTGCCCTTCATGGAGCTCAGGGTCATTTACCTATTCTCTCTCAGCTCCAAATTTTATACTCTGCTCTCTGATGCTGGGCCTGGCACTCAGCAATATTTCGGCTTTGCCACCAGTCCTTTTGGGTTCTGCCAGTAGATGGCACTATAGGGAGACTGGATGGCCAGAGGCAGAAGGGACTGGCTCCTCCTTCTTCGTTGCAGTTCCTCACACCTTGGTAGTGGCCAATGGCTCTAGCCTCCAGCTAGTTTGGGCACTTCCAGAACCATCCTCCTTCTACCTCCTTGGAAGTACCAGCACCAGCCAGACAGTCCCCCCTCCTGAGAGGTCCAAGTTCAGACTCCCAGACGCCGTGGGATCTTTCCTCTGAGATCCCAAGACACCACCTCCAGCCAGGTCCGGCCCCCTCCCAAGAGATTTGAGTCCCAGCTCTAAGGCCACTCTTCGGAGCTTCTAGGTTCTGATAACTCCAAACTCTTCCCACCAGACCCATGGTTCCTGAGTGTGGTCTTGGGACCAGTAGCCTCAGCATCTCCTGGGAAATGCTAATTAGAAATGCAAATTATCAAGCTCCACCCCAACCTAATGAATCAGAAACTCTGGGGTGGGGCCCAGCACTGTGAGTTCAAACAAGCCCTCCAGGGATTGCAATGAAGCTTCAGTTTTAGAGCCACCGCTCTGGGCCCCAGCCCCAGGATGGCATGCTGTTTCCTACTCTTAAAATTTCTGTAGGACTTGAATTTTCCTGTTTGTTTCTCTCGGTCCTCCAAAATTGTTTAACCAATCTCTACGTTAAATTTCTTTTGTTGAGATACCTGGTGTGGCTTCTGTCTGACCAAAACAAGGAATAATTTAGTGGGTCATGATATAAAATAAAAGCTGAATTTAGTCAAAATTACCAATGAAAAATCCCGTAAAAATCTCCTACAGAGTACAGATATCCCATGCTTCAGGAAGCCCACTATATTCAGCACTGGAACTGACGGCTGATTCTTCGGTAGAGCTCAGATTAAGGAGTCAGCTGGGCAGTAGAGACCATGTTGTTGGAAAAATCGGTATTATTTTAAAACTCTCCAGTCATTCACCATTCAGTATGGTGAGATGCTTATGATGGGAGCGCCTGAAAGCTGAAAACTCTATAGATGCCCTACAAAGTTCAGAAGATGCCCTATAGAACTTGGACAAATTTCTTCCCTCTTGTTTTATTTTTCCCATCTATAAAACGGACCAAGTTGGAATAGAGCCTTAGCTTTCTAGAAAAAAATTTTTAATTGGGGTAAAATATACAGAACGTAAAATTTCCCATCTTCCATCATTTCTTAGAGTACAGCTCAATAGCGCGAAGTACCTTCACACTGTTGTGCATCCCCCAATCCCCAACTCCTTTCATCAGTACCCATCAGTGTGGCAAGTCTGTACCCATCACAAGATAATGTCCATTCCTCCCACTCCCTACAATTCCTGACAACCACCAATCTACGCTCAGTCTCTAGGAATCTGACTACTCTAGGGACCTCACATAAGTGGAATTATACCATTTTTGTTTTTTTGTGACTGGTTTATTTTACTGAGCATGTATGGGCACGAAGGGTGAGCTGGCATCGACCTAAATGCTTTACACATATTAACTCATTTAATACTCAAACAACCCCCTGTGTTAGTTACTATTTGTTGTCAGTGTTACTAGTGTTATGAACTTGAATGTTTGTGTCCCTGAAAAATTCTTGTGTTGAAATCCTAATGCCCGATGGGCTCTTGGGAGGTAGGGCCTACGGGAGGTGATCGGGTCATGAAGATGGGGCCTTCATGAATGGAATTAGTGCCCTTAAAAGAGACATGAGAAAGTTTGTTCTCTCTCTCTCAGTCTCCACTGTGTGGTGATACAACAAGGTGTCTGCAAACCAGGACCAAATCAGCTGACACCTTGACCTTGGACCTCCCCACTTCTGAACTGTGAGAAATAAATGTCTGGTGTTTTAGCTACCCCAGTCTATTGTACTCTATTATTCAGCCCAAGTTGACTAAGACAGTGCACTTCCCTTGGGGCGCCTGGGTGGCTCAGTCGGTTAAGCATCCGACTCTTGGTTTCAGCTCTAGTCATGATCTCAGGGTCTTGAGATCAAACCCCAAGTCAGGCTCTGCATTCAGTGGGGAGTCTGCTTGAGATTCTCTTCTCCCTCTCCCTCCCTCACATGAATGTGCTCTCTCTCTCACTCTCTCTATAAAATAAATAAGTCAAAAAATGCTTTAAAAAGCTTCCCCTGAAAAATTAATAAGTACTTCTTATAGAAACTGTGTAAAATTGAGAAAAGAATACTTTTTAAGAAGATACAAGAGTTCTAGTACCCAAAGGTATCACCTTCTGTATTTCTGTAGGCGTATCTTTCCTACCAAATTCAAGAGTTTGATTCTTGATTTTGGTTTAACATATTAGTATTTGCCATATTTTCAACATTCTCTTCGAAGATTTCGATGGCTATAATTTTAACAGATGCACAAAGTATATACGCTCAACTATTCCTCCGCAGAAACTCTGCCTGAGTTCTCAAACTTTCCAGTTAACCATGTTTGTCCTTTTCTAGAGCAATCACTCAAATACATTCAACATATTGTACCAGGTTCAAAACATTACTTTGTCTAGTTAGCTCAGCGGCTTCCATTTTTTCCCAAAGGGTTTAAATATTCTCAAACCTAAACTAATGTCAAAGTCAGAGAGCTGAGATTTAAAATTGGAAGAGATCGGCGCAGCCCATCATTTCCCACTGAGTGGACTCAGGTGGTAACATGACTTCCCCAAGATCACACAGCAGTTCACCAAGATGGCGGGCAAGCAGATCTCCTGAGGCACTACTCCCTTTACACCAGCTGGTCTCCATACCCAACACTCCTTTTTAATGTAAATATTTCCTAATTTCTCCTTTCCCATCCTGAAATGTCATGTACAGATGATATAACTTACTTATATACATATATTTTTTAAGTGAACTCAAAAAAAATTAACAGAACAAGGAAATAAAAGTAAAAATTATAATAAAATGAGATGGCTTTATTATCTATCATCCTTGTTTTCCAGGGGAGGAAGCCTGGAGAGGTTAATGATCCTGCCTGGGGCGACAGAGTTAGTATGTAGCAAAATCACGAAGAGAATCTGGGCAGACTGGCCTCAGTGTGGATTTTCACTCACTCCACAGCCTGCCTTAGAGGCACCACTGGGTCTCCTCAGGAATTGTTATGGGGAGAGGGCCCCCCCTCCGATTCTACCTATTTTCATTATTGAACTTGTGGGTTCTCATTTGAACACCAATTTCTGTAGGTACAAACAGGTTTGGGAAAAAAAAAAAAACCCTACTGAGTCAGACGGTAGCGTTCCTCCTACTCTGACATTCTCTGAGTCTAGCCCTTTCTCTAGTTAAAACACCAACAAAATGCCCTGGGCAGAACAGCCCAGTAACCTGGTAACCATGTTTGTTGATAGAAAATACCTGCGTGCTTGGTTCATGGCCCTCCAAGGACTCTGACTCAAATGTCTGTTTCTGAAGCGTCTTGTGAAAATCTCTTCGGGATCCAGTCTTTTTAAAGCCGCAAATCTCCGAACTTCCTTGGTTTCTTTTTTTGGTGTTATACGTAATTTGGTGAGAGAGAAAGAGAGAGAGGTACAAACGCATTAGGTTAAAAATAAAAGTAATGGCTGAGAGTAGACACAGCGCTGAAAGATCTTTGCAAAGAGAGGACCGATTGTAATTCCTCACATCTAATTATGCACCAGGCCTAATACAAGACTCTGCTGTAATGAGATACAGACTTGCCTTCTGGCTGGCTCCTTATTAAAGGCAGGACCCGTCTGGGAAAATGCCACTTCGGAGGTGTGGTCATTTCAGCTGCGGGGCATTTGGCTCCAAGCTGACGTTAAAAACTATGACCCTAAAAACTATGACCCTAGTGTTAAGAGGCTGGAATAAATCTAGCAATGTGCAGAGCTGCAAATAAAGATCGTTTGAAGATAAAAATAGAGGAAAACATTGAATGTCCCCATCAGTGATCTTCACAATGAATTAGAAAGGCAGGACATGATTAAGAAAAAATAGAAAGAAATGATGGACAGACCAAAAATCTCTGCTAACAGTCTCAATCTCCACTCCGTGCACGCCACTAAAATTGGATTCCAAAACTGTGTAGCTATGAAAAGGGTTTAAAATATAATGGCCAGCCCTGTCACTGGAGAAAGAAATTAGACCATCGTGAAAAAGGCAACAGACAGAGGCTGTCAGATACTAACTGCAGAAACCCGTTTTTATGACTCAAAGTCTTCTTGGAAGACAGGCTGCAAAGTCAACCGCACAACCACCCACCCTTTTGGTTTGATTTCTCACACTATTAGAAAAACCCCTGAGCAAGTGGGTAAAAGGATATGAAATGAGTGAGGATTTATTAGGCAGATCAAATGGCAGACAGATAAAGCAGGAGATGTGGGAGAGCTACTAGCAATGATCCACGTTTATAACTCTTGGGGAGAGTGAAATGTTGGGTTATGCACAGACTCGGTATTCAATAAATTATAGTTGATTAAGTTAATTAAAGGGGGGAAAAAAAAGGAGATGTCCCAGTGTTGTCTACAGGGAGAAAAAAGCTCTGTCCTTAGATTTTATCGTGCTCTCAAGACAAGCAATTTGAGGAAAAGGAGACAAGAAATAGCCCCCAAAGAGGGACAAGATGGGCTTGGTGACTAATTCAAGTCAACATCTGCTATAAATCGTCATCTTCAGTGTCTCTTGGCCATTTGTACTGCCCTGACCCCAAACCTGTATTCCTGGGGCTGGGTGAACAGCAGGCCAAATTGGGGAACTGAAAAAAATAAATGAGTAAGGTACACTCTGAATAAGGAAATAAGAGTAAACATTTAGAAAAGATTTCAAGAGAAATACGCAGAATAATCTCGGGCTTGGAACTCCTAAACACCAACAAAATAAATGAAATTTAAAATATCATATTGTTCGGGCGCCTGGGTGGCTCAGTTGGTTAAGCGACTGCCTTCGGCTCAGGTCATGATCCTGGAGTCCCGGGATCGAGTCCCACATCGGGCTCCCTGCTTGGCGGGGAGTCTGCTTCTCCCTCTGACCCCCTTCCCCCTCGTGCTTTCTGTCTCTCATTCTCTCTCTCTCTGAAATAAATAAATAAAATCTTTAAAATAAAATAAAATAAAATAAAATAAAATATCATATTGTTCATAAACATCAATTAGCAAAGAAGTATTTTGGAGGGACCCCTTCAAACAATTTCCCAGAAGTAATAACTACTTAAAATATTTAAGAAAATTATGTTGGTTCCAGTTGCTCTAAGTGTGCAAATGGCAGTGTTAAGAAGAGCAGATACATGTGTGAGCAAAATTTATTTTCTATTATAATATTTATTTTCTATGAACAGAGATCTTTGAGAGGGAGAGAGCCTCACATAGGATTTCATAAATCTGTTGGCTTCTTTTTTTTTTTTTAACCTGTTAGCTTTTTAAAAGTGATTCTCATCAATATAAACTTCCCCAGCAACATGCATGTGTGTGCTGGATGGGTTGCTTTTCTAGTGCATAAAATAGCTTTTGGACTCTCTCTGAGGGTTCAAAGAAAAAGCTATATGTGATATAATGTCCTGGGGAAAAAGGACCCAACTTGAAATAGTGGTAAACAGTGAGTTGTGTCCCAAGATTACTGTCGTTAATTACAATGCACCGAATCTGTGATTGTTTTTCCCGAAGAATCCAATTTTAAGGGGGAAAATTCCCAAAGGAATTAATTAATATAAATTAATTCTAGGGGTGCCTGGGTGGCTCGGTCGCTTAAGCATCCAACTCTTGATTTCGACTCAGATCATGATCTCGAGGTTGTGAGATCAAGCCCCACATCAGGCTCTGCGCCAGGCGTGGACATGGAGCCTGCTTGATTCCTCTGCCCCTCCCCACCAAAATTAATTAATTAATTAATTCTAAAATCAAATGCAAACAAATTAAAACACAAATTTCACACTTGGGCATCTGCCCTTTGCCTTTCTTGGGACGTGTACACTCCAAAGGGTATTGATGCCAAAGATTCAATGTCACATGTCTCCTCACAAGGCCACCTGCTCAGGCCACAGAAATAAAAATCAGGAAGCAGCCTAACTTAAGGCCTTGTGTGCCGTGGCAACAAGAACTATATCTGCCTTAGCTTTATTTCTTGTCTCATAAAGTATACCTATTTCTGAGTGTTTACTGACAAGTGAACAGCGCACGCGCATGCGCGTGCGCACACACACACACACACACACACACACACACACACACACACACAATCACAGCCTTACAGCCATGCACCTGCCCCCATCATCCTCAATCACTTCCCTCAGTGCCTCTGTTTCTTCACTGGTGTTGCATAAACATGAGGTGAATTCTAGGATATTTGCCCAGGTTTAAGGTTTTATGAGAAAAAGTTCATACACTGTAGCTGGAAACATTCAAACCAATTTTCTTCCAAAGATGCTTAAATCTGGAAGAAGTCAAATTTATTTGGCTATTGCTCTTTTGCTATTTTATGCAAATAGACGTGTTCTTTCTTTTTTGGTCTTCCATTGTTAGAACGTTTTCTGGAGTTATTTAAATGAACCCCAAAGACACTGACAAATGGACATTAAAAAAATGAGTCACTGAATAGTGTTAAAAGTTCATTTCATATATATATATATTCTAACTCCATATATGCACCAGCCCTCAGCATTTGGGGGATGGAAAGCATTAAGACTAACGTCTTCCATGGGTGTGTGTATGAAACCAGAGCAAATGTTTCTCCCCTTCCTCATTCCAGATTTAGCATCTACTTCCCCATTTTATCACAAAGCTCTCTTGTGGCCGCAGGGGTACAGCTGGCTGGGGGAGAGGGTAAGAGTGGCAAGGATGTAAAGATGACTCATTTTAGAAGTGCCGGCCACAGAAGGCAGAAACCACCACCGGGTAGGTAGTAAGGCTGCTGGTTGAGTGCCCCTGGCCGCCAGAAACCCCAGCCTCACTACCCGACATGGGCAACTGAGCCAAATAAAGCCATGCTCCTGTTGAGCCTCTGTGCAGACAAAAGAAAGGTACGGAAGTGGGCCAAGTGGTAGAAACACTATTCTTAAAATGAACAAACCTATTGCTTCTCAAGAGAACTGCATTCCTTTTCTCCAAACACTATTATTGTATATTTGGGAACCATCCAAAGACCAAACACGTTTTATTTCTTTTTTAAAAAGGTTTGTTTATTTTAGAGAGAGAGAGCAAGCTGGGGGAGGGACAAAGGGAGAGGGAGACAAGCAGACTTCTGCCAAATGGGAAGCCTGATTTGGGGCTCGATCCCAGGACCCTGAGATTATGACGTGAGCCAAAATCAAGAGACAGATGCTCAACCAACTGAGCCACCCGGGCGCCCTAGGACCAAACAGATTTTAAAGACCAAAGTCTTTAGAGCCAGTGTGGAGCAGACAGAATTTGGCTCTAGAGTTCAGGGCCTGGGTTCAGATGCTGCGTCCTTACATACTGGCTATGAGACCACAGGCAAGTGACTTAACCTGTCTGAGCCACAGTTTCCTCAGGTGTGAAATGAGGAATAACACTGCTCGTATTGAAAGCCCGTGTGCTGACTGGAAAACAACACACGTACGTCTTCTTCTTGTCCTTCCTCCGCTTCCCTTTCCTTCCTCTCCCTCCTGTACAACTTGGCACTAAAAACATCAGAACAAGGTAATCCTCCGTGCCTCAGTATGGGCAGTAGGTGAGGAAGCCCAGAATGGGAAGTTGGAAGGCCAAACAGGGTGAGGAGAACATGCATGGAAAAGGTCTGCCGGGCATGGAGAATCAGAACCCACATGGTGTGAGGGGGCTGCCCCCAAGCCTGGAAAAGCCTGGCAGGTGATAACAGAGTAGACATTCTGGGTAGGACAAGGAGGGCATGCACCTGGAGGAGCAGTCTGCCAAGGGTGTCTCTACGGAGGGGTGGCCTGGCACTCAGTATCAGTGCAGGTCAAAAAAGGCAGCCACCCAGGGAGGATGGCGCCCATCCGACAGGGGCAAGCCTGTCGCAGGGTGTCAGTGTCAGAGCCAGAATACGAGGAGGAAGCCAACTGTGTGGGGGTTAGGGGTAGTGTGGGCAATGGTTACATATCAGAGGATTAATCACGTCAGCAAACATACTAAGGACAGTTAAGAGTCAGGTTTTTCACCCTCTGAGAAGGGATAAAAATATGGAAGGGAAGAAAATTAGAACGAATACTCTGATGTCATGTTGGAATTGCATGTATCAACATGAACTCGTGGTTTTCAGTGCTCATGCGTGTGTGCGCGCGCGCACACACACACTCTACCTCTGTTCACTGAGAAGACATGGGAGGAGTGACACCTTAACAGAAATGAGCACACTCAACACCTCCAGCTTGGCTTCTAAGTACCACTTTCCACCTAAAAGGAGTCAGAGCTGCTTGGAGAAATGACTGATTCCAGGGGTGAGGAAAGGACAGTGTAAGATCAGCTTGGAATATCTTGTGGCAAAAAGCAAGTATATGATCAATGGCTCTTTGGGGGCATGTGAAAAAGACACAAGGGCCAGTTGGAGGGATTGACACTGGTCAAAGTGAGGACAATCTGAGCATCAAAATAAACCACAGAACTGGATTCAAACTTACTGAATAAAATAGGAAACTACGATTTAATATTGATACAAATAAGCCAAAAGTTTGATGAGGAATTGTGCATTTTACAATCATCAAATCCAAATGGAATTTATTATGTCTAAAAAAAATTACTGCCCTGTAATCTCAAGGTCATGAAAGTCAATGAAACACTCAGGAACTGTTCCAGAGTAAATAATACTAAAGCCATGTGACATATAAGTGCTATGCATGCCTTTCAACTAGATCCTTTTGCGCTAAAGGGCATTCTTGGGACATTTGGTGAAAGCTGAATAGGGTCTGAGGATTAGATGGTAATAATGTATCAGTGTGAATTTCCTGAATGTGATGGTTGTATGCTAATTATGATGGAAACTGTCCTTGTTTGCAGAAATTAGACATTAAAGTATTCAGGGGTAATGGAGAATTAGGTTGGCAACTTACACTCAAATGGTTTGGGGGAGGGGAAAAAGATCTTTGTGTTATACTTGAAAGTTTTCTGGATATTTGAGATTTTTCAAAATAAAAGGAAAAGAGTATATTGAGTGTCTGGCATTGAAATAAAGTCTGTTAGTGGGTCCTATTTATCAGGCTGTGCATCCATTCTGTAGCTGCTGTGAGTATAGGAGCTCTCATGTCCAGAGACACCTGAGCGATTCACTCTACCCACCAGCCCTCTAACTTCCCAGTTTGGCTCGGTGGTTGTGAGCAATGTCTGACTGATAGAGGGGTACAATATTCCCACACCTTGCCTCAAAGTTGGATGGTGGGAAAACTCTGTAGTGTGGTCCCTCCAGGGCACCCTGTATATCGGCCAAGAATATATCTGTGCCCTTACCCTGAGTTGACTCCTTCTGCTTCTTTGTCTTACTGCCCTCATTCCCTCACCAGCTTTTCCTAAAGAGAACACTCTCAAAAATCATGTGCACCTGAATCCCTATCTCAAGCTCAGCTTCTGACCATCTCAGTTAAGATAATTACATACCAGCTCAATAAATAATAGTCATTATTAGTAGTAGCAATGACAATACCATTAGATAACACCAATGCAAGTGTTATAATCTAGATGAGCATATTTTATGGAGATGCTGACTTTAAAGTCTCCAAACATCTTTATTTCTGACCTATATAATTTTTATATGGGAAATTTACTTTCTTACCAAAAGCAAAAGTAGAACTTGGAAGAGGACTCACTTTAGGATTTCACTTGTAGAATTCTCCGAAAAGACCAATTAACACCCGAGTGAGGTTGCTGTCCTCATTAAACTTGTTCCATTCTAGGGTGCCTGGGTGGCTCAGTTGGTTAAGCGACTGCCTTCGGCTCAGGTCATGATCCTGGAGTCCCAGGATCGAGTCCCGCATCGGGCTCCCTGCTCAGCAGGGAGTCTGCTTCTCCCTCTGACCCTCTTCCCTCTCGTGCTCTCTCTCTCTCTATCTCATTCTCTCCCTCAAATAAATAAATAAAATCTTTAAAAAAAATAAAAAATAAACTTGTTCCATTCTATTCCATCCCTTTCAGGAATTCTTAGTGGATTCGCTTTCCAGTGTGCTGCTAAAACTGTGGTTTGCTTTGGATTTGGGGATTCCAATTTTCTGATGGCTTAATCGCAAATGAGGGCAATTAATGCTTCCATTTTTTATTGTCTCAATGACTGGGGTGTACTACTACATTTCACACCCTGAAATGCATGGGGCATCCCACACAATGAAGAACCATCCCAACACATCTATCAGCATCCAACACAACTATCAAATGTCCTGCCAGACATTCATGGAGGTGAAAAGCCAGCCTGTAAATATGTGAGCCAGGCCCCCAGTATTTTTGCACTGAATTCTCCAGCAAAACAACTACCATATAAATGTAGGGGGAATTAAACTCTGTCGATCAGATCTCTACCAAGAGCTTTCCCGCATTTTGGAAAATCACATTACTAACAGCAATGCTGCTTGTGGTATTTGAGTCACCCATACAATACACGTGTTGCAGTCTGCTTTTGAGGGTGGCGTGATACTCATAGTGATGGTTCCCACAGCTGCAAACAGCTATTTTACTAAGTTCTCTGGTGGAGTTGTGTTCAAGCATTAGCATATTTACATGCCTGCTATTTTATGTACTCTGCTTCTTTTATTTCTCCTTTATGTAACAGCTGGGACATTTTATTGACTTCTACAAATGACAAAGTTCGTGGGTGATAAAGGTGGCATTATAAAATAATCATTACACAGAAAGACGCTGTTGGGTCTGATAGATCTGAGAACACTTGTCTTAGAGGAACACGATATGGATATTTGCTTGTTCAAGTTTCATTCGTTCTCCCATTCAACACATGTTTATAAAGTAACTCCTGAGAATAAGGCACCAAAGAGGATGTAAAGGGGAATACACAAGAATCCTAGCTTTAAAGGAGTCCCTGTCCTCAGTGAAGTCATAGTCTATTGAGAAATACCACATATTTAGCAGGGGAAACACTGAGACAAGTAATCAGAATGCAATGTAGAGGGGCGCCTGGGTGGCTCAGTCGGCTAAGCGTTTGCCTTCGGCTCAGGTCATGATCTCAGGGTCCTGGGATGGAGCCCCATGTCAGGCTCCCTGCTCAGCGGGGAGTCTGCTTCTCCCTCTGCCCCTCCCCCTGCTCTTACTTGCTCATGCTCACGCGTGCTCTCTCTTTCAAATAAATAAATAAAATCTTTAAAAAAAAAAGAATACAGTGTAGAATATGACAAGAACTTCTAAGAGAAATACAAACAGCATGTTTTGAAAATTCACAGAAGGGAGCCATTTCTTCCGGCCAGGTCAGGGAAGTCTTCACGGAAGCCCTGGCCTTTGGGCTTCCGGGGGTGTGGATTTGCGGGGATGGGAGTGTGTGTGTAACAGCTCAGGAGTGGCTCAGTGATTTCCACAGCTGGATTGCTCTTTGTAACTGCACAGGCTGATGAGGCTTGCTTGCTTTCTGTACTTTTAGAAAGCAAATAGCTAAACACCTTGACAGCCAGCACGACAAATGCATGTCATAATAAGCAATTATTGATCAGGGAGACATTTTTATGGTGTTTTGGGAGTAACTGAATTATATGCACTGATGTGTTTGAATTTTAATTGTTTACCAGTTCACTGGGAGTAAAATATGGAGTAATAAAACAGATGATACCCCATTCCTTGATGTCCCAGCTCTCCTTGAGCACGACCTTCCTTCCTTCAGAATTACCTTAATCACCCAGGATGAAAAGCAAAGTCTAAGGGCTTTTACGATGTTGCTCATAACACTCATGAAATGTTTCACTGTCGCTGTGTATAATACACCAAGAATAAATAGCATGTGAACAAGTTTAATTACTTAAGAGTTCGACTTTCCACCAAGACACCAAACACAATGTAAGTGAATCACTCTTTAGTTCATTTAGAGAAAATGGCAGAGGAAATAATGCTTAAGTATTTAATGTGATCCAAAAGATGCCTGCAAACATCAATCCAAACAAAATGATCAAATATTTAGAAATGAGATGAGATGAACAAGCAACCATGGCACCATTCTCTTCATTAGATCAAGGGTCATTTCCAAAAGTCATGGAGAGAAAAGCACTATTATTTTTAGAGCTATGACACCACATTTTATGGTATAGGCATGAAAGAATGGAACCCATTCAGGGCATCTTCCATTCTAAGTACCACAAACATTTCAAGTACGAAAACATATTTCCCCCAAAAGGAGATCACATATTTTGTTTCTGTGTAGTTTAATTTTTCTTATTAAGTGAAAAAGAAATTCGAGAACTTTCCTCTATCCTTCATAGGCAGCACTCTTTGTCTGATTTAAAAGCCTCAATTATAGAACCTGAGTGGCAATTGCTCTATAGAATTATGAGCGTGGGAGGGAACACAAGTGGTCATTACTCTACTCCCCTGCCCCCTAAGTGGGATTCAAAGCCATTATCACAGATAGCAAGGACATAAAAGACTATCCTTAGATATTACAGAGAAATGTATTATCAGCAAGGAGATAATTGAGGAATAAAAGAGCTAACTAAATCAGTGTTTGACTGCATGGTTATGGATGACAGAGACATGTCCACAGAAGGTGAAATGGCTTCATTAAGTATGGTCTTCCAGAGGAAGGTAGTTTCCCCCGCCCCTCACAGTACATTAAAATATATGGGACAGAGTTTTTGGTTCATTCCTTTGACATGCTAATATAAATGCTTTTTCTGAAGTTTTCATATCTTATTTCACTTGAAAGGAATATTTTGGGTAGGCTGAATTGGAACTAGATAAACCCTAAAGCCTTCTGATTTTCCAAACTTTATCTTAATTTCAAGAATAGAGAAATTATAGTGCTTATGAGGGGAAATCTACCCTGGATCATTAAATGAAACCTTCAATAACACTGAGTTGTCCCTTGTTTTTTTTTTTTTCCCTTTTTTATATAATATCTTACTAACAGGTCTAATTGAAATTATTTGTCATCTGGGCAGGGACAACTGGGCCATATTCTGTAATACTCTTTAATAAGTATAATAAGTGGTAGCTAATCTATTACCATAGGCCAAGAAATCTTAGTACTTTACATATGTTAATTTGTTTATTGCATATACTATAACTTATGTGGTAGACACTATTCTAATTCCTGTTTTTCTGATTAGGAAATTGAGGCACAAAAGAAATAGTTTGTCTAAGGGCACACAGCAAGTAAGTTGGGGAGCCAGGACTTGAATCCATTTACTCCTGCTCCAGAGAAACCACCATTCTATGAAATAATATAATAAACCATAGCAAAGTAACAGAGCTTACATTTAATGAGTAATTAATTACTGTCAGGAACTATCTTAGATTTCCATCTATTGATTTTAGGGCACAATTACAATTCATCCTTTTTAGATGACACTTCAGTGAGTTGTGACAAATGCATACAGTTGTGTAATCACCACCACAATCAAGATTTAGAACAGTTCCATCACTCTCAAAAGTCTCTAATGACCTTTTGCAGTCAATTCCTTTCCCCACCCCCAGACCCCGGCAGCCACTGATCTGTTTTCTGTCCCTACAGCTCTGCCTTTTCCAGAATATCATACAAATAGAATCATGCATTATCTTTTTTGTCTGGCTTCTTTCACATTGCATAATGCAGCTGATAGTCATCTATATTGCCGCATGCATGAGTAATTTGTTCCACTTTACTGCTGAGTAGCATTCCATTGTATGGATGTACCACAGTCTGGTCATCCATTACCCCATTGCGTATGATTTGGGTTGCTTCTAATGTTTGGCAATCACAAATAAAAGTGCTATAAATATTTGCATATAGATGTTTACGTGAACAGAGGTTTTCAGTTCACTTGGGTAAATACCTCGGAGTAGGAAGTCAGGTGGTATATGACAGGTATATATGTAACTGGGATTCTAGGGTAGATGAGGGAAGGAAATTCAGTGATAGAAACAATACTCAGAAGGTATAGTAGCTTCCAGTTACAGTAACAAGAATACAAGTTCAGGAATTTATATTTTATTTTGATCAATCATATCCAGCATTGGCAAGGATATGGAGGGACAGGGCAGTTTCATGCCCAGTTGGTAATGGAGTCAATCAGTAGAGCTTTCCTGGAAAAAAATTGGCAGTCCTTATGAGGATGCATCATGTGCACGGACTCCACTTTTACCCTCAGAAATCCTCACATACATGTGTCCACGCAGGTGTGCCTAGATGTCTATCGTGATATTACTTACAACTGTGAAAAATGGACACAATTTCAATGTCCATCAATAGAGAAAGATTCGATAACCTAATGATACATTCCTTCACCCCTGGAATACCAGGCAGGGAGGGAGAGACCTCTGACATGGAAGGAATGTCAAAGCTATTATTGGGAAAAAAATGATATTTTGTACATATATGTAACATATATACCTATGGGTACTTACATAATATTTATGTAAAATACAAATATCCATCCATATATTTGTGAGGGCATGAAAAGCTCTGGAAGCCAGCAGAGCAACAGTATTCGTGCATTATGAGTGGGCTGAAGAGAAGGGCAGGGAGTGAGCGAGGAACGAGACAAGAGACCATTTTTACTTAATCCATGTCTACATGACCTGATTTCTTTCAAAACGAGCATGCATCGTTTGACACATAAAATAACAAATTCAAAGGCGAGCTACTTAACCACTAAGTAACAACTGGCCAAAAAGCTTATAGTGTCCTCCTCCAACTTCCCAGTACACTGTTTATGGATGCAGAAAAAAAGGAAACTCACCCAGATGAGCACACAACTTAATACCCGAATCTGGACAGAATCTCTGTGGATCAGATGGAGCTGGCAGAATGATGTCCCATGCTTTGTCTCCCCAAAGGGGAACTCACAGGAAGACAGACACTTCGTACTGTCCTTCCTGCCAGGCCCTGAGCAGTCAAGGTCTACATGAGCCAGAAATCTGAATGCTCCTTCTTCGTGGTAGAGGCTTATGGATGGAGTCACGGCCAGGCTCCACCTGGCTGCACTCCTTTCTCCCTTGGCCTTTCTCTTTCTACCATCATTCAGCAATGCTTAAGAAACAACTCACAGAAAACAACGGAGCTGAAAACGAGTGCAGGGTTGGGAGATGAAGGGCGCCTGGCAACAGTGTATTGGATTTTCCCCACAAATAAAATATTATAGGTGCATATGGGGGCAGAATGATCTCTGGGAGGAGTGTGTGCTAGGAATGTATTTTCATGTTTGTTTGGAGTATCAGATTCAGAGTACCAAAGAATCAAACAGTGGGATAGAAAAAGGCGCTTCCTCTCTTAAACACCAGTCAAAGCTTCCAGAAACTGACAATGAGTTTCAGAGTTGCATACTTCTAGCGAATTTCTGGGAAAGGAACTGGCCCATTATACAAGTGTGCAGAGAACAGGACCAATGGCAATCCCCATCCCCAATATGTTGCCGAAGATAAAGTTAAAGCAGATATCACTTTGTTTTATGGGGGAAGAAAAAGACACAAAAATTTGAATAAATTAAATATATGGATAATCATTGTTCCTACAGAAGAGATTAAAAACAAATAGAGACACATAAGGGAACAGAACAGCAATCAAGTGGCTAATGGTTTGGATTAACATTTTAATCTAAAATTCCCAGTAAATAATATCAGGTTTGTGAATTACATTTTAAGCAGGACAGCAAAAATGGAAATCACAGGGAAAATTATGAATACAGATTTGATTACATAAATAATTCTGAATGTTAAAAAATTATGAGCAATTTTGAAAGGCAAAGAACACAATGGATAGGAATTTGTAATATATGCTGGACAAACAGTTAATATCCCTAACAAATAAAGGTAGTCCTAGAGATAAACAGGCCCAGACAAATTAATAGAGGTGCACAAATTTCAAGAATAAACAGGACATGAAGGAAAAATTACAAATGGGCCAACTAATATATGGACAAAGCTTTGCCCAATTTCAGAATACAAAAATGCAAATAAAAGATAGACTCTTTACAAGTAAAATTGGAAATGTATTAAAAGATAACATCCAATATTTTTGAGGATTCATGCACATATTGTTGATAATTTTTCTGATATATTATTCCCAAATCCTTAAGTTCGTGCATAACCCTAGACAGAGAAATCCCTCTTCTAGGGATTTATTCTGAAGGTAAAAAAATCATAGATGTGCACAAAGATGTTGCTGTATTGGGGTATAACCCTGAAATTCAGGGACTCGTAAACATTAAAATCGGTTAAGTGAATTTTGATGTAAATACATCACGCAACCATTAAAAATTGGGTTGAGGAAGAGTATGTAATAGCAAACAGAGATAATCACCAGTTACTGTAAAAACCCAAAATAGAATCATGCTATAAAATAGTATTATAGTTTTTATACAAATATATATACAAAGAAATTTAGTTTTTATACAAATATATATACAAAGAAATATGATGTGAAGGCTATGTATCAAATGTTAATGGCAGTTATCTGTCTATAGTAAATTAAGTGTTTTTTTCTCCTTTTGTTTCCCTACAATCTCTAAAATTTCTAAAATGAGTATTCCGAAAGAGTCCTTTTTTCTTTTACATTTGTGCAACATAGAAGGCAAAAAAAGAATATTCCAACGGGAATTGCTATGAGGCATTTAAAAAAACAAAACAAAACAGTGTCCCAAGAAGCAAACAGAAACCAAGTGTAGTAAAACGGACCTTTCTATTTATTGTTCCTTCTCAGACTTTTTAGAACCTTAATATCCAGAAAGTATCTCTAATTATAACATTTAAAAGCTTGAGAACAACTTGTCCTGAAATTTTTTATTTACTACCAGCAAAGCATAATCTTACTTGGCTACCTGACAAACTTCGTTTTCCATTCATGTTGGAAATTAGAGCACATGATGGATTAGCATCTAACTTTCTCTTAATTGCTGTTTATAAGCAGTTGCTTTCTGTTGCTCGGCTATTGAAAATAGTATGCTTACTGACATTACTCCAAAAAACAGCACAAATTCAACGGTACACTTCCAGGAGCTGGATAAAACCCAACCTCCACAGTCTTTCACTGTTTATCCCACAGAACAGTAATTCTTACTGGAGTACAGGAGAAGTGCCGAGAGCAGAATTTCAAACTATTTATGTCTTGATAAAGGCTCTCTGATGTTTTTTCTAATGGGATGTGTCCTCAGTCTGCAGACACTCCCCGCCCTGCTCCCCAACTCATACATACACACAGGCTGAGGATTTTCGTGTGCCTACATGTTTCTCATGGGACAATACTGTCCAGGTCAGTGACATAGAGACAAAAAGCTCAAGACAATGTTGTAGAACATTTGACTAACCCAGGAGAGAAGGGCCCTTTTGACGGGAAGCCTAGCAAGTAATCTATTTCTCGGTTACAAATTTAAATGTTACCTTTGAACCTGAGGCCAAGTTTCAATTCATTTATTTCCCCTCCCCCTCAGAATTCATCAGAATGGGAACAAAACAAAAAGGCCCTATTCTTTATATTTAAAATGTAACTTTCTCCTTCCATAGGTGAATGGCCAACCAAACTGTGATAAATCCACACAGTGAAATATTCATTAGTGAAAAAAAGAAATGAGCTCTCCAGCTACAAAGAGATGTGAAGGAACAAGGCAAAACTATGGAGTCAGTAGAAAGGTAAGTGGTTGCCAGGGAGAGATGATTGTGAGAAAAGATTTTTTAGGGCAGGGGATACTGCGATGGTAGATACCTGGCATTATACATTTGTCAAACTTGTAGGACCTAGGGCACAAAAGATGAGCCCGAATGTAACCTATGGACTTTAGTTAGTAATAATGTATCACTATGGGCTCATCAGTGATAACAAATATATCATGTATCTTAAGTAAGGTCCATCCAAGAAAGAATGAATCAGTCAGAGAAGGCTGCATAAAGGAAAAAAAAAAAGAAATTTATCCTGGCCTTTAATCCATAGGTAGGATCTGACAGACAGGGGAAAGAGCGGAGGGCACAGGCAGAGGGGAACGGCAATGGCCAAGGTGTGGAGGTAGGACTGAGCTGGTTATGCGGACGCATGGTGAGGAAGAGGCACCAGGCCCAGCAGAAAGGAAGTGGATCTGGGAGGTAAGGGAAATAAGTTTCAATACATACAGTGGGGCCAGATTATTAAAGCCCTTGAAAGACAAACCAGCAGAGTTGATATCTGATAGAGTAGGTAGTACAGAGCCTTAGCAGGTCTTTGAATAGGGCACAAGATAGTCAATCCGCATTCATTACTCATGAATTTTGTATTTTGTCACCTCCTTGCTAAAATTCCTTTGGAACAGTCAGTGCGGGCACGTGTGCAACAAACAAACTAAAACCCAAACCAAACCAAACCAAACAAACTAATAAAACCCCAACTCCAAGATGTTAACAATAAGGGGAACTGTTGGGAGGTGGTAAACCAGAACCCCCAGTACTTTCTATGCAGTTTTCCTGTAAACCTAGAACTGCACCTGAAAATTTTCATTAAAAAACAACTATAAAAGCTAACAACATATGTATATATGTAAAGAGAAAAGAAAAAGGAGCTTACTTTTGGTTCACAATTAGCCATTCCCGAATATAAGTCTGAACACAGTCCCTGACATGAGGGTCCAGTTCAACCCTAATGAGGTGGAAAATGAAATAAAATCATGTTAGTACCAGATAAAGACAACAAAACAATCCCTTATCATAACCAAGGAGAGCAGCATGATTCAACTCCGTATCAAGCGAGAACGCCAGGGGCATTCCTCCCCATTCATCAAGTGTCTGGAGCATTCCTCAGGCGATAGCATTTTTACTTTGATGAGACAAACACGCTGGCATTTGATGCTTTGTGGGTTTTCTTTATTATAGAGAATCATGTTAAACTATAACTATCCCTTAAAGGCATTCCAACGCCAGACAGGTAGAACTAGCTGTGATCACATACATAACCAGAAAAATAAGCATAAATACCAAGTTCTCACAGGGGTAATTTGGGCATATTTTTTGCTCATGTATAACCTTGTTAGGGCATGCACATTTCCCTTTCGGAAAGCCATGAAGAAGAACAGCTGTCTTGTGCTTTGAGGAGTTGACACTGGCTTTGGTCGGTGAGTCTTAATTGGGGCAGTTCTTGTCATACCTGCCTAAGAGTGTGCCATGGGAGATACTCTCCAAGGGCGTCATAGTCTTGAAATAACCAATTCCACAGAGTAGCAAAGCTTTTTGCTGTTTTTCCAAGTGTTTTGGTATTAGAGATGAATGGGTCTAAACACTACATACTAAATACTGACTGCCCAAACCCTAGCCCCATCCCTTATTAGCTACACGGCCTCGGGCCATTCTTCTATGCCTCAGGGTCCTCATCTTAGAGTACTATTCATAGAGGAGTGCCTCCTTCAGAGAGCTGTGATGAGGATTAACTAAGCCAATGTGGAAGTGCTTAGAAGTGTGTCTGGCACATAGTAGGACCGATGGAGGATAGCTCATGCCTCCGACCCACATGTTAATTCGGTTATTTCTCTCTTTTTGAAAAAACTCAGTTAATTCTCCCGAGGGCATGGGCATGCACTATTATTCTCATTTTGCAGAAGAATGACATGAGAAGGACCTGGCTCACAATCACCCAGCAGGCGAAGAGCAGGGACTTAAATCCAGCGCTTTCACCTGTGGAGTGCAGGCTTCAAACCAGCACACCGTCAGAGCTCACCATGAAGTTCTGGATCAATGGGAATCAGCTGTTGTTTACTCTGGTGATGACGATGATGCCTTCCTGGGTTTTGATTATAATGGCAGACTTTGGGGCAATGATTGAAATAGCAGAGGATGTTTTAAAGTCATCAGACAGTGTGAGCTAGAAGTTCTGATCGCAAGGCAATATTATACTAAATTACCGATGCTATGGAAAAAAACCCTGCCTCTTTAACCAAAATTCAAAAATCCTATCTCTAAATTTATTTTAAGTATCTTAAACAGGATTTTCCCAGACTCTGACCTCGTTTGAAAATAATTAAATAAGTAACCATAAATTTCAGACAAGGAAATGATATGAAATGATTCTCTCAACGGTGAAAAAAACAGACCTAACCTACATGAAAGTTACCCTTGAATAAATGGGCTGACAATGGGAGAAATGTTTCCCACTGTTTGTTTTCTGGGGAGTGAATATTTCTAAAACGTCTGAGCTGAGCACATGACAAGCTCTCCTGTGTGAGTAAGAACTATCGAAACAGGAGAGCAAAGACTCATGACAACCCCGTATCACTGTCACCCCACATCCTTAAACTATGATGGAAGAAAATCCAAACGAAAACTAGAATATATTGCACAGTACTGGGGCGGGGACTGTGTTTCATGATCTCCTTCTGGGGACTTCTTTTGGGGAAGGTGATGAGGTTGAAAATGTCCAGGAGAGATGTGTATCTTAATTTTGTTTTGAAAATAAATGCAAATAAAAGCTCATCTTAAACCTCTAAAGAGGTATTGCTTTTTCCACCATGGAAGTAACAAGAGTTTCATTGGGATATAATTCCATTGCTCGCTACTGAGAGCTAATGCCCGCACCTAGAAACACATAGACTAACCCACTGTAGAAACTCAAGCTCTAACCAGCTCTTCACATATTCACTCTACAGAGCTTTCCCCACTGTCACCCCACTTGGCAAAACTTTCTTCCCAGGAAGGAACTTTGCCCTACTCACATAGTAGATGCTCAGTAAATGTGGGTTGAACTTGTCTGTGACTCGATCCCGTCTCTTAGGTGGAAACAATTCAAATGCTTCTGAATCATTTCACTGATGATTACTGAAAAACTTGACATTTTTACAAATGGAGAAACGGAGGCTCTGGAAGCTCACGGGAGTCGCCCAAGGTCCAGGCTCCCAGACCTCCCCCTGCACCTCTCCTCCTCTCCTTGAGCATCCCCTTAACTGGCTTAGTCCCCACATGCCTTTTCAAAGCCTCTGGTCAAACCAATTTAAAAACGATCACGGGCGCTAGTAATATGTAGTCATCCTGCACACCTTAATGGATCTGAGTAACTAGTTTCCAAAGAAGTCCAGACTTAAGGCATCTCCCCTGCTCACCAATAACAGTCATGACATCACACACATCTACAGTTTAGGAACAGGATTTACCCTTCCTCCGGTAAAGAAGGCTGCAAAGTGCGACATTCCTTTGGCGTGAACACCACGTCCAAGTCATCTTCGGTGAAGTCTCCCAGCTCCTGGGCGAGCTCCGCATCCAGGCTGTTCAGCTGTGTCATCAGAAGTCCTTCAAAGTCCACCGGCTCCACCGGGTCATAAAACTGAGGCTGCAGAGATAAGGAGAAGGAAAAGCAGGTTCCCACAAGGTTTCCAGGAAAAGCACCAAGGCGACAGTCGGCGAGCCCCAGGCCTGCCCCTTCCATTCAGCAAGGGCTTGGCTCCGAGTGCACAACTCGGTGGAGCAGTCTTCCGAGGGGCCTGTCAGACACAGAGGCAGTGATACGGAAAGGGAAAGAGACACTGCACGGAAAGTCAAGTCAGAACACGGTGCGGCACCCAAATCACACCCCAAGGCAGAATTTTTCTCTGCTTAATTGCATCTTGATGAGGAATCCTGAGGAGATCCAAAATGAGATCACGAGGCTTTGCTGAATTTTATAATTTCCCCTGCAAAAGCTCTCTGAGGCCATGTTTACCCCAATACAGTGAAGTAGTGCATGGAGGCAATTTTCCAGAAATTCGGGCAAACGCAACACTCCTTCTGTGTGAGCATTGAGACTCCGTGTTTCCTTTGGCCTGACTTTTCCTATATGTTGCTTCTTGAAAGCACTTCATACATAATCACAGCCCACGGTGAGCCAGACTTGGTGGTGGTGATTTCCAGAGGCTTCTGGACTGACTCCTGCTGGGCAGGAAGATACTTTCACCGGGGCTGGGGTTAAATGAATAAACTAAAGGCAACTGGCTGATTTTACCCAGGCCTAAATGTACTCCCTTTTATTTTTATTTATTTTTTAACGTACTCCCTTTTAAAGGATTGTTTTGTTTTGCTCTTCTACTATATCCACGTGCAGTGGGAAAGGACAAAAGCAATGACAGAAGTGGATGGTAATTCGAAATAAAATTTTCTCTGGTCGATAAAAGAAAAAGTTGGCAATTAAGCAACTATTTTTTTTTTTCTTGTCTGTGAAGTCCCCAAACAGGAACCATTGCCTTAAGGAAGTAAACGAATCAGACTGAGTGGAGCTGTGGAATGATGAGAATACCAGCAGCTCCGTGGGGATCATTTACGGCAGGCTACTTGGAATCACCAGCCCAGGGAGGTACTGTTCTCTACTCCCCCACCCCCCGACCATGGACCAACAAAACAAACACTCCAGACTCTCAACTCGTACTGCCTCCATGTGAAATGAGGCCGGATCCAAAGGAAATGCTAACAAAACCGGTTTTTCACCAGCCTGATACCATACACCAGACTCGATGTGAGGGTTTCCACGTTGGAGAGGAGGGACAGTGCGCTGCTTGCTGTTCAAGAGGCAAAAGGACATAAAATCAGAGAAGGCTGCTGCCCTCCCTCCTCCCGCGCTTGCCGTTCCTGGTCGTGGTGGAGACCTGAGTGACGTGCTGGGGACTGAGGACAAAGAACTGAGGCAACGCGTGCCCTCCTTCTTCTCTGAGATTCTGGAAGGTGGCTGGCTTACATAATGTCCTGGGCCGCAGGGACAAAGGGGGCAGAAGGGAAGCAACAGGATATACTTTGGTGGAGGAGAGCAGAGACATCTCTAGCTCCGCATGGCTCCCATATGCTGTGACAGAAAGACGGAAATTTCTCGGGGGGACCTGCAGGTCAGCTAAGGAGAAGACCATAGGCCTTAGAGGGTGCCTCTCAAAATGAAGAGACAGGGACCAGCAGGGGCTCAGGGAGCTGGAGATCAGCCTGTACAGAAGCCAAGTGGGGACAGAGTTTGCAAGGGGCCACTAGTGACCTCTGCCAGAGAAAATGGCAGGCATTGTCTATGCAGACCTGCCTAAGACCAACCAACCCCAAAGGAGAAAGTGGATTTTCCCACCCCTTACCACAAACCAGTACACAGCGTTCCGAGTCAGGAACTGAAATAGAAAACTGCATTTTTTGCATACCCAATCTTATTATTGCAAAGTTGATACCCATGAAGGCAGTAATTATGGAGCACTTACTATGTGCCAAGAAATTGGCTAGGTCATTATATACATTATGTCATGTCATCCTCACTAAAGCCTATAAGGTACACACTCTTATTAACCCCATTCTACAGATGAGGACACTGAAGGCTAGAGATTTAATAATTTGCCCACGGCTCCACAGCTGGGAAGGAGGCCCTCTGGAATTCAAACCCAGGCGGACTCATGTTCTTAACCACAGTGGTTGTGTTTTCTCTTGAAGGCATTTTAGGGAATCTCTACTTCCAGAAACACTTAAAACACAAGGCAATAGTAAGTGTGTTTGGAAGAGGGTGAAAACTACATTTACCACCCTACCCACAAGTTCCACTTTGTATTTCTCATGAGCCCAGCTGCTCAAAGTAATGACATAAGGGAATTAATTAATTAATTACAGTAATAACAAATGTAAATTTATTATGAAGAATGTCAATCCCTCAAGCCGAGACACTTTAAATATATACTTAAAAATTATACTGAAGCACAATTTGACGCTAGCATTAATCACTAGTAAGTAGAAGCTTCCACGGAGAAATGGCATTTGTGCAAAATCATCGGAGAGAAGAAAATTCGGGTCCAGCCAACGTAGTCTACTTATCATGACCCTGAAAGCCAGAGCTACAAATGATGACAAACCTGGATGAGAGCAGCACCTGTTACCTACAGGACAGGCTGTCTAGGAACCTGGGTGACAAGGACGGATGACTCCCTCCTTCAGCAAGGATTTGCTGAGTGTCTGCTGAATGCCAGTCACTGAGCCGGGCGGGGGTGGGGTGGGGTACAGAAGAGTCAGGTAGCTCCTCTCCAGCATTTTTCCAGAGATCTCTAGTCAGCCATGAGATGGTGCAGCTTGCCACATTCTCACAGATAAATCATGCTATGTTTGAAGAGGGCAGCCATGATAAAGGACACAGTAACCTCACTGAGCACTAATTGTGGGGCCATGTGCCAAGTGTAATCGATATACGGGATTGATCGTAAAGTCAAACTCTTGAGGTCACATATATTTCAGGACTGAGCAGACTGTAAACATCAACCATATGAGAGAATTACTGAGTATGGTTCCAGCGCAACAGACAAGGTGACATTTGACTACTCTCCCCTACTCTTTCTACACTGAAATGGACAAAGGAGGAAACTGTCCGTTCGTAATGCGATGTAAACTACTCTTGCCTTTGGCAAGTAGGTGGAGACCCCAAGTACTGTGAACAGGGTCTCCGAGGAAGTTCTGCTTGCAAAGTCACATAATAACCAGGAACCTGGGGCGCCTGGGTGGCTCAGTCATCGGGCGTCTGCCTTCAGCTCAGGTCATGATCCCAGGGGTCCTGGGATCGAGCCCTGCATCAGGCTCCCTGCTCAGCGGGAAGCCTGCTTCTCCCTCTCCCACTCCCCCTGCTTGTGTTACCTCTCTTGCTGTGTCTCTCTGTCAAATAAATAAAATCTTAAAAAAAAAACCAAAACAGGAACCAAAAGAGATTTCTGTTTTCTAAACTCTCTGAAGTCTGCATCTCAAGAGTTGGTTTTATTTTGAAGCAATCAACACATACACACAAGCACATACACTATGCTGATCTAGGGATAAGCAAAGGGAGGAAACAAATATTGAACAGAATTGCAGTGGTATTTTATTTCGTTGGGGGCTGAAGTTTGAGAACAGGGTTGGGGGGATGGTCTAAGGTCAGTCCTTAAGGCAAGACCGGGGCTCTTGGGAACTTTAAAGCCAGACAGGAAAATTAACTATTTTGTTTTCTCTGCTGTTGAGTACATGTGGCCTGTTAGTCAGTGAAGACCCAAGACTAGATTAAATGGTATAATCCAAAGTAATTCCAAGAAAGTCCCCTTATACCATGAATTACGACACTGCCACCATCACTTGTTAAAATAATAGAAGAAAAAAACCCCAAATAATCAAAATAGAAACCAAAAAAAACAAAACAAAAAAACCCTTAAAAAAAACAAAACCTTTTTTTTTTTTAATTTTTTATAACAGAAAGCTCTTAAGACGACATATAATCCTAAATCAGGTTTTATCTATCATGACTGTTGACTTTGCTAGGCTGAACCATATTCCCCAAATTTACTTCCTAGTATGGTTCTAGTCAGAGTGGACTCCAGGATTTTTCTCTTGCTACAGTTAATTTGGACTATACATACACCTTCTACTGATACAACCAAACACTAATTTAGGTGCTGCTGTTGAAGGGATATTACTAATGTAGTTAAAGTCCCTCATCGGTTGACTTTAAGTCAACGTAAAGGGAGACTCCCCTGGGTGGCCTGACTTAATCAGGTGGATGCTGACTTAATCAGTTGACAGCCGCCTCCTAGTTCAGGGACTCCAGGCTTGAGCTCTGGCCCGTGGAGTTCCAGCTTGCTTATGGTCTTGCCTTCCTGACTGCTCTGTGGACTCGCTAGGCCAAGCCCTCACCAGTGGGTAAGCCAGTTCTCTGCAATCAACTCCTTAATATCCGTGCATATGCATCTCCTCCTGGTTCCACTGCTCTGACTAAACCTGGACTAATCTGTCTACTTCCATTCATTTAACAAATACTTCCTGGGGTCCTACGGTGGTCCAGCTCTAGGTGAGGAGACACAGTCACTGCCCCGGAAGCAATTTTCAACACTTCTCTAGTGAAGACTTGTGCACTCTTTCTCTCTAGTTACTTTTTGCAGAGGCCTCATTGACAGAAGACCAGAAACACAGAAAAAGATTATAAATACCCTAAACGCTTCAATTATTCACAGCCAGACATCCATGTTTTAATTAAGGGGGTTTGAGCTTTTCCTTGTCCCCTAATGCACATCAAAGGCTACTTCTCCGGACATGAATTGGATTCAATGTGTTCTGAAACTGACAATTCCTACAGCACCAGAACCGTATCTGTTTAAAATGAATCTGTATAGCTCCTAGCACAGTGCAGTATACAGACAGCACACTGATAGCGGATTAAAATAGCAAATATGGGTGACACTTGACAAATAAGGATGCTGAAAAACAGGTTAAATGACAGGTAATCACAAGGGTCCTTTGTTACAGCTTTGGGGGGGCGGGGTTGCTTCATGCTGCTTTGTGCAGGGCTGGGGGTAGAGGTGCGGTGTCTCCAGGGGTACTGGCCTAGTACCCTCATGTGTGTGTACCCCTATGGAGGGTGGTCCTCAAATCTACTTGGCTGTTCATGAGAGATGTCTTGTCAAAGTCACCCAAGACGCCCCTGTTGCCAGATTCAGTGGTCAATGCTCAGTCCTGGTTTATCTACAGGATGGGACACGGTTAATCACTCCCTCTTTCTTGCAATACTTCATTCAGATGGAGGGTGACACAGTCTCTGAAAGTTCATGTACCAGGAAACAAATTGGGATGGTTGGTCACTCTACTGTTTCTAGGTTCTCTTCCTATGATGCAGTACTCCAGGATTCAGTCCTAAAATGTCTTTGCTTCTCAATCTGCATTCACTCCCAGATGAGCTCATCTACTCCCATGGCTTTAAATACCTTTTTTTTTTTTAAATTACAAATTTATATCTTTGCCCTGAAATCCAGCTTGACTTTTCCAACTACATCCAAACATCACCATCTGGTGGTCTAATAGGACTCTCAAACACAACAAATTCAAAACTAATTCTTAATTTGCCTGCTGATCTTTTCTTCCCATATCTCCCAAGTCTTGGCATATCAGGCGGTGGCAAATCCATTCTGCTGGTTGCCCAGAGCAAAACCTTCAGAGTCACTGTGGGTTTTTCTCTTTCTCTTACACCTTACATACTGTCCATCAGAAAATCCCATCCACTTTACTTCTGAAATATATTCAGCATCCAACCTTCTCACCTTCTCTACTGGCATCACTCTCTATAACCCTATTCCAGAGTTACTGTGACAACTTCCTAACACCCTCCCCACCCCAGTCTGCTCTCCACATAGCAGCCACAGTGATCCTTATAAAAGGAACTCTATAAGTCATCTTTATAAAAAGTCAGATCATGCCTGGCCTCTGGCTCAATGCTTCCAGAGACTTCCCAACTTAATCAGAGTAAGAGCTGAAGTTCTTCTGAGGTCTCTGAGCCCTGCTTTCCCTTTGATCTCATCTCCTCGTGCCCACTCTACTCAGCTCATACTCCACTTCCTTGCTGTCGCTGGAGCAGACCACATACTCTTGCCTTGGGGACTCTGCACGTGCTGTTCCTTTTTTTTTTTTTTTAAGATTTTATTTATTTATTTATTTGAGAGAGAGAGAATGAGAGATAGAGAGCACGAGAGGGAAGAGGGTCAGAGAGAGAAGCAGACTCCCCGCCGAGCAGGGAGCCCGATGCGGGACTCGATCCCGGGACTCCAGGACCATGACCTGAGCCGAAGGCAGTCGCTTAACCAACGGAGCCACCCAGGCGCCCCACGTGCTGTTCCTTCTAACTATAATACTCTTCCTTCAGCTACCTCTCAGGTTCATGCAGAATTCTTCCCAAGTGTCTCCTTTCCAATAGACACCCAAATAGCTCCTCTTCTGTATCACTCTCTATCCTCTTTCCCTCTTTTATTCTTCAAGGCACTTAAGCCCCTTGATATAGTCTGCATTCACTTATTTGTCTGTCTCTCATTCTAGAACATAGGTTCCATGAGGCTAGACCCTTTGTTGTATTCACTAGCATATCCCCAGCTCCTAGAGCAGTACCTAGCACAGAGTTGAGACCCAATACATATTTCTGGAAGGAAGGAAGGAAGGAAGGAAGGAAGGAAGGAAGGAAGGAAGGAAGGAAGGAAGGAAGGAAGGAAGGGACATTTAAGACAATCCTCTCCGCTCCCTATTATATTTAAGTAAACAGAGCTGAGAACATAAGGTTCTTCTCCTTCAGTGATTTCAAAGTACTTCATGGCTTAGATTCAACAATGTTCCCCAGCTTCTCCCAAAGTCAATCTTCCACTGTACTACTGAGTAGAAGATGCTGACAGGCCATCATGGGCATCAACCTATTTTTACCAAGATACTTTGATGTCCCTGCTTTTCAATGACAGAAATAAAACTCCTGCTTGGCATGCAGGCTGCCACTCTGTCATTTTATGTTCCATTGTGAATCTGCCACGAAAACTATATTGAGGTCTTCATTTCCATCATGGCCTCTCAAGGGAAATCAATGAAACCTAAGGACAGCCCAACTCCTTGACAGATGAAGCACAAAAGAACAATAGCATCAGAAAAATTTAAAAGAACCATATTTATCAAGTGATCTAACATTTTGGTCATTCTTGGTAGTAAAAGCAAAAGGGTGCTTTATTGCACAGCTTAAACACATTACACATTACACATAAACACATTACAAAAATGAATGCCTTCTAAGGTACGAGACTTTTTTTTTTTTTTACATAGATGTTATACACAAACATCTCATGTATCCCTGGTGTTTAGGATGTGGCTTTTTTAAACATCCTTTTCTTCAGCAAGAACTGTTACATTCCAGCTGATTCATTCCATTTCACTTCAAATCTTTTCTATTCTCATTTTTAAAAATAGAATTTTTCCCGCTATGAAAATGTAGGTTAAGGTTATTAACCAAGCATAGTGTCTCATACCCTCCTTTCTACTTTAGGACAGAGATCCCAACCTTTTCTTGTAGTTCACTCTCCTTTCGACTTTGAATGACCAGAAAATAGTTTTAGTATTTTAATGAAGATGTCAACTATAAAGTCATTTGCCTGTGTAGATGGTTGGCATGAGAGGATGTCTGGTCGACCTGCCCACAAGGCTGTGGCAATGGAGGATGCCAAGGCCAACGTGCGATGCTACACACAGGTGAGTCTACACACAAGGTCATGCTCTCTGGCACTGGTCACAAACGACTCTGGAAAGAGTGTCAAAGAGCCCCAGGGCAGGTCTATCATCATATCACCAGGTCTAAAAAGCCAACTTGAAACAGTCGACCCTCTTCACAGTGCACAGTGCAAGAGTTTAAAATACTTTATCTACTTTGAAAACACACATACATCACAGCTGACATTTACAATTAGAGTTTAAAAACAAAGATCCAATAAAACCACACATACCCACACACCTTTTCTCTCATGTGATTGATCTGATTTACAACAGAAGCCACTGTATTTATATAAGGATATATCCATAGGGTTAGCAATGGTCCTTGCCCACCACATTTTCTGAAACCCAGAGCAACCCAGACGACAAAAGAAACTACCTTTCTTTACGTTTTTTTTCCTCCTATTTGGAATACTTCTACCTATGTAGGTTCTTTAAACAATCCTCCATCTGGATCACATGCTAAAATCCCAGGGAACTTTAACATATCAAGATACCCAGGCTCCAGCCCTTAGAGATTCTGATTTCATTGTTCTCTGGTGGGCCTGGCCACAGATGTTTCTAAAGGTCTCAGATGATTGTAATGTGCAGCCAGGGCTGAAAACCTTCCTTTAAGTCTTCTCTGCCTCTCTCAGCAAGCTTTTACCTCCTTTTGAACACCTAGCACACTTAAAGACGGTATAGGTCCTCTGTCCTCCCAAGTAGACCACAAGGCCTTTCAGAGCTGAAACCACCTCTGGTCACCTTTTAATCCCTCACCCTGCCTCCAATATACAGACAACAGACAGTGCCAAACATGTGGGCAGAACCATTCACCAGTATTTACACAACGTCTATGATACCATTCTATTAACCCTAATGGGAGGGGGAGCACTCTTAGGCCAACATCGCAAATAAAAAAACCTGGAGCCTTCACAGAGATTAACTTGCCCCAGATTATATACCAAATCAGTGGCAGTAATGCTTCACCTGGGACCCATCTCACCAGTTTTTGTAGAAAAAAAAAGTGCTTATTTTTAATGATTTATGTATAAAAGAAAATTTTATGATACAATTTTATGATACAAGGCACCTTTTTGCAACACAAAAATTCTATTCATATCCACAAATTCATGAAAGGCAGGTATATTCAAGCAAAACGGGGTCCACTTAGGCTTGTGGCCAAGTTTTGGCCTCTTGCAAGACAACAAACTAATCCCTGATTGGGTTTGCTTTTTTTTTTTTAAGATTTTTATTTATTTGAGGGGGGGTGGGCAGAGGCAGAGAATCTTCAAGCAGACTCTCGACTGAGCTTGGAGCCCAGTGTGGGGCTCAATCTCACGACCCTGAGATCATGACCTGAGCCGAAACTAAGAGTCCGATGCTCAACTGACTGAGCCACCCAGGCGCCCCATGGATTGGGTTTTAAATAACGTGGCACCATTAAATACTTCTAAAAATTAAATAGCCACTTGTATTAGCATGTGGGGTTGTTGAAATGGGTAGTTATATAAATAAAGGTAAGGGAAACAAAAGCCAAAATGCACTTGGTCTTATTTTCCAATTGTCTGAAACCAATGAACAGTCTATAGCTTCACCTTTAAGAAAAGTTTTTTTTAAAAGCTACTTCAGCTTGAGAGTTTTTAGATGATAAGCTAGTTCTCTGCCTTGCCAGGAATGAAGCTTGCTGAAATGTCCCATTATGTTTCTTTGATATGGATTTTTTTTTTTAAGGTAAAGGGAAATCACCACTAAGTTGATGATGTCTGTTGGAGAAACCTTCATTTGGGAAGATGATTCAGGGGAAAGAACGGCCGCTTCATTGTGACATGACAGCATGGCGGCAGGTAAACGTTAGGGTGATTTCCTCGACAGGCTGTGCTTTTTTTTTTGTTTAAAGGGGGAATTAAAATCAGGCCTCTTGGCTCCCTCATGCTTCCTGCTCCTCATGCAGTTAACAAGAAGGAACAGGGGCAGCACCAAGTGCTGAAATTGGAGTCGTGATCTGGGAAGAGATAATCAGGAGCTAACCTGGACTACTAGGAACCACATATTTTAAAGGCTATTCATTTGCAAATAGAACCAGGAATAAATTACAACAGGCAGGAACCCATGATCCTTGCATAGTTAAACAATGTTGCTTATTTTTGCTATTTCTTTGATGTCTTCTGTTAGAAAATGGGTAGTTAAGCCACATGGTGATTTGACTACCTAGCTAATGAAGAAATTCATCAACATTCGCTTTTGTCAAAACCTACGGATGAGGAGGCAAAATTACCAAAGGAACACCTGTAGATATTAAGCAAGTTCTTATTCGTTGTGACTTTAAATGAAAAACTTAAGGCTGCAGCATAAACGCCAAAGCTGGTGTGGAGAGAAGGGGTTAAAGCTTGCGAGCTACACTTCCTTAAAGCCTCTTAATTACGATGTCCACACTGTTTCTCAATTCAGCCACTGCAAAGAGCTGCAGTCTTAATTTACCAACAAGCAAGGCACCAAACCCTCCCTCCTTACCTTGTTTGAAATATAAACGTGTATCTGGTCACTTTTTAACTGAATTCTGCATACTTTGGAATACAATTTGAATTAGAAATTCAAGAAAAAAAATTTTTTGGTTTTCAATGAAATATATATTAGCACCAAATTAAAAAAAAAGAAATAGTTAATATTTCTTACTCTAAAGGTTATCTAATCTATCTGAAGTCATGGACGTCATGCATTGAATGTGCTTTTATTATATCTGCATTGTGAAACAGGAAAAGTACAAACAAAAAGGACAGTTAGCAAGCCACTGAAGTCAGATTTTTCTGAAGAAATGTCATTACCTCTTGCAGTAAAAGATGCTATACACTTTTTACTACTCATATTTCATCAATGACACAACACACAAATTATCCTATTGAAATAACCACACACCACTCCAGCAAACATACCTTTAAAAGATACACAGTTACACGGCGTGCAAATTGTTACAGGCGGCAAGATGGCAGCTACAGGAAACCAAGTGGAAGGTTAAAAAACTTTGAAGAGCAGAAGTGGTTTTGAAGTAATAAGTGAGAAACAAAACAAATAACCTAACCTCCTCAAGAAAACCACTAGAAGCAAGAAAGTACCGCTATACTGTGAGTGAGGAAGTGAGCACAACAAGGACCGTAGCCTCACACAAAGGAAGTGAATACTCAACTTCTGGTTTTACAAATCATCTCATTTAAGTGAGGTTTAGCCCACCTGCCTGGCATTTAGTCCTCAAATAATATAACACATAATGCACACTCAACAGTACGTGTTAATATAAAAATACAAGCTACCTTCAACTTAAAAGGGGGAGTGTGATTCAAAAATGAAGGTCGGGACGCCTGGGTGGCTCAGTGGGTTAAGCATCTGCCTTCGGCTCAGGTCATGATCCCAGGGTTCTGGGATCGAGTCCCACATCGGGCTTCTTGCTCAGCAGGGAGTCTGCTTCTCCCTCTGCCTGCCTCTCCCCCTGCTTCTGCTCTGTCTCTGACAAATAAATAAATAAATAAAAATCTTGAAAAAAAATTAGGTCTGTTCTGTGATTCCAATTATATGAAGTTCCAGATAAGGCAAAATTGTGACAGAAGTGGATCAGTGATTGCCTTGGGCTGGGGCCTGGAAGAAGAGACCCACTGCAAAGGGGTCCAAGGAGTATCCTGGGGTAAAGAGACTGTTCTATATCTTGACTGAGTAGAGATTAAGTGACTAGAAATTGGCCAAATTCACCAAACTGTACACCTAAAATGAGTGAATTTCTTATATGTAAATTATACTTCCAAGAAAACAATTTTTAGGGGCGCCTGGGTGGCTCAGTCGTTAGGCGTCTGCCTTCGGCTCAGGTCATGATCCCAGGGTCCTGGGATCGAGCCCCACGTAGGGCTCTCTGCTCTGCAGGAAGCCTGCTTCTCCCTCTCCCACTCCCCCTGCTTGTGTTCCCTCTCTCGCTGTATCTCTCTCTGTCAAATAAATAAATAAATAAAATTTAAAAAAAAAAAAAGACCCTCCTGCCTTCCTCTAAGAGAAGGTAATCTTGCCTGAAACAATCTTTAAAAAAAAAAAAGAAAAAGAAAAGAAAACAATTTTTAAAAATTAAGGTTCCTAAATTGACTTTCCAGATAGGGGATTTATTTTCCTAATAAAAGCCTGTTACAAATGGTAGTTGGGTTCCAGGCCACTTCCCCCTCCCCAAAATAGGAATCATAACTTGGGGGAAATCAAGTAGCCCATTTGCCCACTGAAGCCCGAGACTTCAGAACCATGGCCCCTGCAGGTCCACATTGCCCTCCCAGCTCATGCTGAAGGAAGGAGAGAGGGAAATTGTGTGATGTCAAAAAGAAGGCATAGAGTTAGGAACTGGTAGTAGGAGGTGTAAGGTGGCAGCAGAAGAACTAAGGAAAAGCAAGAAGGAAAAGCACATGCTGTGCATTTCTGCACCTGACCATCCTCTAAGCAAACCCATCTCATACTTACTAGTTGAAGAGAGGGGAAGCCAGAGGTACTTATGCTCTGTCGATGGTAATGGCCAAGGTTCGGTGGGAGAGTAAACTGTTTCCTTATTTCCGCTGAAGAATACCTTGGGTAAAATACAAACATCCAAATGAAGTGGTTATTTTAACAAATCATCACAATTCTAGATACAATCTTTGGCATCATGTTCTAAAACCCATGCCTTGGCTGGGTAATAGGCAGAACTAACATGCCCTCAGCGGCCTATGAATGGACATTGTAGCTTTCGTCTGATAGTCTACACCCTTGGAAAGTTCACAAAGGCCAGGACACCTACAACCAACCATGGCTGTTGCCCAATACTGGAAGGGTAGGAGCATGAAGGAGGGGAAGAGTCTGAGGCCCCAGGAAAGATCCAGGGCACTTGGATCCTTCTTCCCAGGCCATTCAGAGGCATTGTCTCTGCATGAGGACATTTGGTCTCTAATTAGAGTCCTTTCAACCCCATGCTGCCATTTTGATCCAGGCATTCTAATTTTAAGCAGTTGAACCCTTCTGGTCGGCTGCCTGCTATGACAGAACATTCTAGAAAACTATTATATGAACGCAGGCACCTTAGATGCTACCTAGGATTCCAAGGACTGTACGTTTTCCAAACTGCTCCCAGTAGAGTGATCTTCTGAGTCATGCATATCACAACACTGCTGTCCCCTCAGCCAACATCCTTGGTAGCTGGAAACCAGGAACATGGAAGTTGTTCTCCATTGTCTACTCACACCTACTGGCATGAGCTGTTGACCAGGGAAACCCTGGCTTACAAACAGATTGACTTTGAGGCACTCATTTGTTAGTCATTTGTGTGGAGCTCAGAATATGTTTTCTCACGTCACATTTCTCATTCGATCTCATTTGTTGGTGGATGGACTCTTAGGCTAGGTCACAAATGTGTATATAAACCACAGTGAGACCATTACATAGTATAATTAGACACTAAGAGACATTTATTGAGGATCAAGTGAGATTGTATATTTGAAACATGCTGGGTATCCAACAAAGGGCTATATAAACTTTTTAAATCATAATTTTAAAATATAAATTTGAATGCGATAAAGCTTGTATTTTCGCCATTATAATGTGTGCTAAAGCATAATTACTAATTACCCTGCACTATAAGGTTTCTGACATGGTCTGCTTGGCTTTCAAATGTGGCAACATGGTTCTTCTCAGAAGCAGAAAGCCTGTTCTGGTCCCATGTGTGACGTCCATTCTCCCAATCCAAAAGCACCTCAATGTCCCTCCAGGATCCACACACTCATGCTGTACTTTGCCTAGGCATAACTACAAAGCAAAGGGGTGGGCACATAACCCAACACAGGACAATGATCTCTCCTTCCCAGGATTCTGGGTGATGGATGGATACAAGGATGGAGGGAAATGGCTGGAACACCTTCATGGCAGGGGTGAACCCCTATGTGATGATGCAGTGAAGTGTGAGACCTCCCAGGAAGTGAAAGCAGCCCATACTCGTTGTAGTCCTGAATTTCCTAAGATACTGTCTTTATTTAATTTTTTTAAATATAAGAACATACTAGGATAAGAAATATTCTATTATCCACTGGGGAATGCAAATCAAAACCACATGGGCTGCCACTTTACAATCGCTAGGATGGCTATTTCAAAAAAAGATGGGTGATAGCAGGTGTTGGTGAGGATACGGAGAAATCAGAGCATCACGCATTATTGGTGGGAATATAAAATTGTGCAAGTGGTTTGGAAAACAGTCTCACAGTTCCTCAAAAAAGTTAAACACAATGTTCCCACATATATCCCAGCACCCAAGAGAAATGAGAACATACTTTCATATAAAAATTTAGACATGAATGTTCACAGCAGCATTATTCATAATAGAAAAGTGGAAACAACCCAAATGTCTATCACCTGCTGCATGGATAAACAAAATAAAGTCTATCGTGCAATGGAATATTATTTAGCAACAAAAAAGGAAAGAAGTACTATTATATACAACAACATGGATGCACCTTGCAAACATCATGCCAAGTGAAAGAAGCTAAACCCAAAGACCACATATTTATTAGTCCTTATATGAAATTTCCAGAACAAGAGAGCCTATAGAGGCAGAAAGTGGACGAGTGGTTGCCTAGGGCTGGGGCCTTGGAAGCAAATGGGGAGTGACTGCTAATGGGAACAGGGTTTCTTTTCGGGGTGAAGAAAATGTTTTAAAATTGAGTGTAGTGACAGAAACACAACTCCATGAATATATTAAGAATTAGCAAATTACGCATGTGAAATGGGTGAACTAGGTGGATTATTTCTCAATAAAGATATGGATGTGTGCAAGTGTCCTAAAAACACAAGAGTGAAGGCAGAAATTACCAAATTTAATGAAACAGCCAAGAATGGAGGAAAATCTGCAGAATTTGCTTCCAAGTACTCGACAGGCTGATTTTCATTACAAGTTGAACCATCACCAATTTTTAAAAACCAACAGATTAGACCACTGTCCATATCAAAAGGCCCATCTTGCATGAACAACACTGTATCTTGCATTTGGCACCACAAAGGAACCCAAACCAACATGGCGATCGCTTATGTGCTTACTTAGGGAGATGACCGTAGACACAGAGGGACAAGACAACCAAGCAAAGGCCCTTTGCTGTAACCTGGGTGCCTTCTGACAGACATGTCTTACTGCTCCTGAGACTTCTGCCCCCAGGTCCTCTCAAATAACATGATTTCGTCTCATGGTCCTTCTGTAGCTCTTCCTGCCATAGACCAGAGGGGTCTATCTGAAATGGGAATATCTAAAAAGGATCAGGAAAGGTAGGGCATTATAAGAGAGTCAAAGAAAGGAAGCAGGGACAGACTCTTGCTTTCATTTTGAAGCAAAATCTGTCATCCTATGCCAAAACCCCAATATTTTTTTCAGCATGAAGTAAGAATGTTCCTGCTCTTCAATCCTTCTTAAAGAGGGTCAGCGAGTGTTTCTGTTGCAATTCTCCACATCGGTTTCCCAATTCGGAGCCACACAACTGATCCTCTTCCCTGACAGTGGAGCCTGGGATCAATTCTATAGAATGCAATTAAATCTGTCCCTTTAAAGCTGTCAAATATGGAGATGAATTGTTGGTCCTTAAAATGAACATACTGAATCGTCCCACATGGAAAAGAACTTCTATCATTTAAAGAACGTCCAAATTAAATCTCTCTGGAGAGGCCCTAAGCCCATATTAAACCAGCAAAAATAAGCTAGAAGGACAAAATCACACGTTGGTCAAACTGTGGGAAAATCAGCATGCCCCACACCCCAGTGGAACCCCACAGGGTTGTATCTTGGTTCAGTGCCTCTGGAAAGCAACACTGTAATACACAACAAGAACTCTAAAACTGTCATTACTTTTCAATGTGATCATTTCACCTTGGAGAATATACCCCATTTCATACAAACATAATTTGACCAGTAATGAATATAAGAACTCTGTATATGGTGGCAAATAACTGAAAATAACCAAAGCACCCAACACAAGGGAGAGCACCAAGTAAATAACAGCAAATAGGTGAAATACGATTTTACCACTTAAAATAAAAATGTGAATTAGGTTCACCCATGGAAAAGTGCATACCAAGTTACAAATGAAAAGTAAAATGAGGAACTGAATAGAAATTACTAACAGTATATGTGTAAGGATCAGAAATCCTTTTGGTAATTATCTAAAGCTAGTTTAATCACTACCTCATTCAGCTCTTTCTGATGTAAAGTTGCTTAAGTTCATCATTTTGAAAAAAGGTGTGTACATATAAAATAGCATGCAGGCACAGGTGCACTCTTGGGAATTTTTTTTCTTTTTTAAATTTTTTATTGTTATGTTAATCGCCATACATTACATCATTAGTTTTTGATGTAGTGTTCCATGATTCATTGTTTGTGCATAATACCCAGTGCTCCACGCAGAACGTGCCCTCCCTAATACCCATCACCAGGCTAACCCATCCCCCCACCCCCCTCCCCTCTAGAACCCTCAGTTTGTTTTTCAGGCACTCTTGGGACTTTTTTAAATTTTGTAAATTTCAGCTATAATGTTAGTGATATGGAACTTCATTCTCAGAAGAGCACCTAGCATCCCAGCATCAAAATCAACCCTCTTCCTCTGTACATTGACCCTAGCGAAGGGGAAAGCCTGCCTACACAGAGAAGAGAATTCAGCCCCGGCAAGGGGTCATCCAGACTTGGTGTCCACACAGGTAGTGATGGCGTGTGGGTTTTATTTCCTCTGTATTTGAGTCTCAGACCAAATTCAACATGTGTCAGATAATCTTAATGATGCCAGATTTATATATATCATGATATTTCCTTGATGAGCTAAGACACTTTTCTAATAACTCAAAATGCTTTAAAATATTATTTTCTTTATTTCTACAAATTAAACTGGGAGGGAGCCTTGGGATTTGTTTAAAATGTTGGTACCCCCACTCAGGAGTCAGAATGGTAGAGGGGGATGGGTAGCAAAGCTCTGTTTTTATTCGGACGGACAGATAATTGTGATACACACAGTTGGGACTAAAGGCCAACTAGAACCAATGATGGAGCAGAGCTTGCCAAGTGTGAACTATGGACCATATGCTTCCAATTATCAGCTGCTTAATAAAATGTGGATTCCTAGGCCCTATCCCCGTCCAGAAACAGCATCTCTTATGGCATGGCCTGGAAAACTGCATGTTTAGCCAGCAACTCCTGGTGACTTTTATGTCAATAAAGATTTGCTAATAGTGCACGACTATGAGAGAGTATTAGTTCCTTCACTCATTCAAAAAACATCGAGGGCACAAAAGTGCCAGGCTCTCTGCCAAGTGCCAGGGATTAAAGTCCAAGATGATACTGTTGCTGTTCCTGGAGGCTCAGCCCAGTGGGTGGGAGGGAGGAGGACAGATGGATAACTGAATAAATAATTATAACAGAACATGATGAGTATTATAATAAAAAATGTGACCATGCCTTGTGAGCAAAGAGGAGGGAGTTAGTAATTCAGCCTAGGAATGCTTAGAAGGCTTCCGGAATAAGAGGACTATCGAACCCAGGTGCCTGGGTGGCTCAGTCGGTTAAGCATCCAACTCTTCATTTCGGTTCAGGTCATGATTTCAGGGTTGTGAGATCGAGCCCCATGTGAGATTGAGAGCCCCAAGACTCCCTTTCTCCCTCTCCATCTGCACCACCCCCAAAAAAGAGGACTGTCGAGCCATACTTTGGAAAAAAAAAAAAAAAAAGAAGTAGGAACAGACCTGATGGAAAAAAGCAGTTTGTTTGTTTTTACCATTTCACGACATCTAATACTTGAAGTAGGAGTATGAAGGAGTATTCAAGTATTTTAACTATCAGGCTGTCCTGTTTCTTTACATAAATGTAGCCATTTGCCAGCTCTTTGAGTTCAAGTAGATTAGTTAACCAAGCGGAGTCTTAGTTCCATTACGTATGAAATGAAGGGGCCGGGCTATCTGATTTCCTGGGCACCTTTCCAGCTCAAACTGGCAAAGATGCTCAAGAATCTCCAAGTGGAACAGTTAGCACCATGATCTACATCAGCAGCTGTGCTAGGAAAACTACAGAGCCCTGGAAGTCTTCTCACTGGCTTTCATCCCTAAAAGAAAATTCTTTCACTATATGCTGGATGGTCAGCAGCCAAAATGGTTGGAAGAATTTTAAAATGGATTCAAGAAAAAAAACAAGTCAATAAGTATTTCAAGGGGCTTAGGGTTTTCCTGAATGTGACATGTTTTAAACAAGAGTGAACGGGGTGGAATAAAGAAAAGTAAAACTATAATTTACCCTTAGTAACTAACAACTGACTTAGTAACTAACAAAACACTCAAGAAATACGAGCGTAAAGTACGCAGCTAGTAATAAACACTAATTACAGACATTTGTGGGTGGCACATACATGTATGTGGCCACAGGCACATGGTGTAATTTAACCTTGCAAAATAACCATTGTTCGGGACCAGCAATGATTTGCACCAAGTAAGCAATGAAATTGCTTCCTGAATTATAAGGTTAGGGCAGTACAGTAAAACAACGATAATGAAGATTTTTAAATCTATTATTGTGTGTAGAAAAAGTAGCTCTGAATGATGTAAATAAGCCAGGTTGGATCACAGTGCATGGCATGGATAAAGTCTGAAAACACACAGCTGGGCTCACGAGTGAGTAGTTCCTGGAGTTGACCACATCAAAACGACAGAAGGTGGGGCACCCGGGTGGATCAGTTAGTTGGTTTGGCATCTGACTCTTGGTTTCAGCTCAGGTCCTGGTCTCAGGGGTCGTGGGGTCCAGCCCTGCCTCCAAGTAATCTCGATGCCCAACATGGGGCTGGAACTCACGACCCCAAGATCAAGAGTTGCATGCTCTGCTGACTGAGCCACTGAGGGGGCCCTAAAGTGTACCTTTAAATTTAAAAGGCTACAAAATTAACAGCTGTAGCAAATTATATATATTATACATTATATAATATATACACACTATTATACATTATATAATATATACATAATAATATATACTATACATACAGTATATATTATCTACATATATAATACATGAATATAACTCCATCCTTACATATACATACACGTTAATGGAGTCTGGAACAAATTCCTCAGAAGTTCGTTAGCCTGGGGCTCCATAATAGATATTTCAGGTTTCAGATTTTCTCATATTTTCCATCTCTTCTCATAAACAGACATGCCGTAAATGTACAACTTTTATGAAGATGATTCAACAAGTGGAAACATGATTACAAAGAGAAGTTTGCTGCTTATTAACAAGCTGTGGAACTTAAGTTTCTTCCTCACAGGGGAGTCCCAAATTCCTTTCACTTGGAAAATTCCTCTGAATAGGAAGAATATTTATTCGATGACTGAAGTGTTTTGAGTGTTCCCACAGGGAGCCTAGAGAAGAGTTAGCCAATGTCTTCAGGGTCTCGCTAAGGCATCACTGTCCCCCAGCCTGTGTATATCATCAGAAAAACATCATATAAGTGAGTTTCTCTCCTGACATAGTCCTACCTCCTACTGATGAGGCAGCATAATCACCTAAAAGAACACCTATAAGTACTGAGTAATTTTTTTAAAGATTTTATTTATTTGTCTGAGAGAGCATGAGAAGGGGGAGGGGCAGAGGGAGAGAAAGAAGCAGACTCCCCACTGAGCAGGGAGCCCAATGCAGGGCTCAAACCCAAGACGATTCAAAACACACAGATACAACCTCCCATCACAATTAATACAGAGAAAATCAAACCTAGCCACATCACAGTAAAACACAAAAATCAAGGAGAAATTTTAAATGTTCTTGAAAAAATCTGGGGAAAAGACACATTGCCTCCAAAGCATAATAGTAAGACTGATCATTGACTTCTCAATGGAAACAGTGAAATCCCAAAACCAATGCAATGACATCTTTATAGCGCTGGAAGAAAACAACTACCAGTCTAGAATGTTCTACCTGGTGAAAATATCCTTCATTAAGAAAGGATAAATAAAGACTTTACCAGATAAACAACAACTGAGAGAATTTATTACTAGCAGAGCTGGACTAAAAGAAATAGTAAAGAGAGCTCTTCAGACAGAAGGAGAGCAGAAAAGTGTTCCAGATGGAAGCACAAAAGTGTTGAAAGCAATGAAGTACATCGACAGTACAAAATAATGATAATAATGTGGATTTAAAATACACATAGCATTGGGGCACCTGGCTGGCTCAGTTGGTGGAGCATGTGACTCTTGATCTTGGGGTTGTGAGTTTGAGCCCCGTGTTGGGTGGAGAGATCACTTATTTATTATTTATTTTTTAAGATTTTATTTATTTATTTGACAGCGAGAGGGGGAGAGAGAGAGAGCATGAGTGCACAAGCAGGGAGAGCAGGAGAGAGAGAAGCAGGCTCCCCAGTGAGCAGGGAGCCCAACACCAGCCTCAATCCCAGGACTCTGGGATCATGACCAGAGCCAAAGGCACATGCTTAACCAACTGAGCCACCCAGGTGCCCCTAGAGATCACTTTAAAAAAATTAAAAATCTTAAATAAATTTAAAATATACATAGCATTAAAATCCATGTCAGTGATAACACAGAAGGTGGGAAGGGTAAATGGAGTTCATATCTTCTAAAGTTCCCGCATTGTTTGCGAAATGGTGAAAGTACTCGTTGCAGAATTCTAATAAGTATGTATTGTTGTAATCTCTGGAAACAAGAGACAAGTTGAAAAAGAGGGGAAGGGGCGCCTGGGTGGCTCAGTCGTTAGGCATCTGCCTTCGGATCCCGGGATCCCAGGGTCCTGGGATCGAGCCCCGCATCGGGCTCCCTGATCCACGGGAAGCCTGCCTCTCCCTCTCCCTCTCCCCCTCCCCCTGCTTGTGTTCCCTCTCTCACTGTCTCTCTCTCTGTCAAATAAATAAAAATTTTTAAAAAAGGGGGGGAAACACAGTAGAAATATACACTTAAACTCAAATAAAAACATGAATGGAAGACCTGAAACCATAAAACTTTTAGAAGAAAATATAGGCAGTAAGCTCCTTGAAATAGGTCTTGGCAATGATTTTTTTTATTCTTAACACCAAAAGCAAAGCAACAAAAGCAAAAACAAATAAGTGGGACTACATTAAAGTAAGAACTTTCTGCAGAGCAAAGGAAACCATCAAGAAAATGAAAAGGCAATCTACTGAGTGGAAGAAAATATTTGCAAATCATATATCTGATAAGGGGCTAATATCGAAAATATATTCAAAAATTCATACAACTCAACAGCAAAAAGCCAATCTGATTTAAAAAATGGGCAGAAGACCTGAAATGACATTTTTCCAAAGAAGATATACAGAAAATATACATTTTTCCAAAGAAGATGGCCTTTCCAAAGAAGGTACATGAAAAAATGCTCAACATCATTAATCATCAGGGAAATATGAATCAAAACCACAAGGAGCTATCACCTCACATCTGTCTGAACGGCTAACATCAAAAGGCAAGAAATAATAAGGGTTGGTGAGGATGTGGGAAGAGGGAACCCTCATGCACTGTTGGTGGGGATGTAAACTGGTATAGCCACTTAGAAAACAGTATGGAGGTTCCTCAAAAAAATTAAAAATAAAACTACCATATGATGCAGCAATTCCACTTCTGGGTATTTATCCAAAGAACACAAAAACACTAATTCAAAAAGATATATGCATCCTCATGTTCTTTGCAGCATTATTTACAAGAGCCAAGACATGGAAATAACCTAAGTGTCCATCGATGGATGAATGGATAAATAAATTGTATATACATACACAGTGGAGTATTATTCGGCTATATAAAAAAGTAAAATCTTGGGGCACCTGGGTGGCTCAGTCAGTCAGGAATCTGACCCTTGATTTTGGCTCAGGTTGTGATCTCAGGGTCATGGGATGGAGCCCTGAGTGGGGCTCTGCGCTCAGCACAGAGTCTGCTTGGGACTCTCTCTCTTCCTCTCCCTCTGCCCGCCCCCCTCTCTAAAATAAATAAATAAAATCTTGAAAAAAAATTAAACTTTCCCTTTTGCAATAACATGTACAGACCTTGAGGGCATTATGATAAGTGAAATAAATCTGACAAGGAAAGACAAATACTATATGATATCTCTTATATATGGAATCTATAACAAAACCAGAAACAAGCTCATAGATACAGACAACAGATTAGTGGTTGCCAAAAGGCATGGGAGAAATGAGTGAAGGGGTTTAAAAGGTAAAAAAAATGCCAGGCAATCTGCCTAAGCATAAACCTTTCTGTTGAAAAGGGGCATCTGCTTTAGAATTTTATCTAGGATTCATCTTGCTCATTTCTGAAAACCAGGAAAGAAACTGAAAACTGTAATGATTTATAACTTAGTGAGACTTACTTTTACTTTTACTGGTTTGTTATCATCATGTTTGAGATAAGTTATTTGAGTCTTAGGAACGAAGGAGTGCAAGGAAAAAACAAACTCAAATATGTCAGTAATTATATTAAATATAGTTAGAGTAAATTCACCAAATACAAGACAAAGATCATCAGATTACATAAAAAAACTATATGCTACTTACAAGAGACATACTTAGATACTTTACTTTTTAAACAGATTTATAGAGGTATAACTGACATGCAATATTCTGCGCATTTTTAAAGTGGATAATTTATAAGTTTGACACAAGTGTACACCCATGAAACCACCACTGCAATCACAAAACTTCCTCGTGCCACTTCTTAATCTCCCTCCTTTCCCCAACCCTTGCTCCCTGGTAACCACTAATTTATCTTCTATCATTATAGATTAGTTTGCATTGTCTAGAATTTTACATAAATAGAGCCATACAATGGATCTCTTTCTTCTGGCTTCTTTCACAAGCATGATTATTTTGAGATCTATCTATGTTGTAGCATACATCAATAATTCATTTCCTTTAATTATAGAGGAGTATTCCATTGCATGGATATACCACCATTTGTTTACCCATTCACCTGCTAAAGGACATTTGAGTTTTCTCCGGTTTGGGGCTGTTACAAATAAAGCTGCTATTAACATTCATGTGCAAGCCTTTTTATGGACATATTCTTTTATTTGTCTTGGGTAAATGCCTAGATAAACTGCTTACAAAGTGGTGGAAAAAAGTTAGGCAAAAATAGCCAAAAGAAAGCTGGTGTAGCTATGGTAATATGGCAAAAAGGACTTTAAAGCAACAAGCGTGACAAAAGGTAAAGAGGACATTTTCTAAAGGATCAAAAGTCAGTTCACCAGAAAGATATAGCAAACTTAAATGTGTATGCACCAAGTAATAAAGGCTCAAAACATATAAAGCAAGAACTGCAGAAGAGGAGAAATATCAAATTCATAATTTTAGTGAAAGACTTTAGCAAACTTTTTCCGGAAGTGATAGAACATGTAAATTAAAAAATCAGAGATATATAAGATTTGAAGATGATAGACAAACTTGATCTAATTGACTTATATAGAAAATCTACACTTAATGACAGAGTAAACATTCTTCCTGCGCCGCTTCCAAAAGTAACCATATACTGGATCACGAAGCAAGTCTCAACAAACTTCAAAGTTCAGAAATCATATAGAATAGTTAGTCTCACACCACAGAATTAAACTCGGGATCAACAAAAACATACTAGCTTTCTAAATATTTGCTTATTTTTGCAGATGGAATAATATTAAACATCTTCTTTATACACATAGGTTGAATAAATGAATTTTAAAGAACTAGTTATAAACCAAAAAGGAAAAAAGGGAAAAATTATATAAAATATCTAGATATAGTTATAAACTATTCTATTTTTATTTTGAGTATGCCATATTTAGGTACTTTTTTAAAGATTTTATTTATTTATTTGACAGATAGAGACACGAGAGAGGAAACACAAGCAGGAGGAGTGGGAGAGGGAGAAGCAGGCTTCCCGCCGAGCAGGGAGCCCAATGCGGGGCTTGATCCCAGGACCCTGGGATCATGACCTGAGCTGAAGGCAGATGCTTAACAACTGAGCCACCCAGGTGCCCCTCTATTTGTGTACTTTTAAATATAAAAAGTATAAAAAAAGAACATTACAAAATGTCTCTCTCTTATTTTGTCTTCCAGTGATGCAAGTTCCCTCCCCATAGACAATCCACATAATAGTTTCTTACGTATATTAATGTACATATACGGTATAGATGCAAATACATATACATATTCTTTCCCCAGTACTGTACACAAATGGGAAAATAATATTTGAGATTCATTGATACAGTAGTGTGTACCAATAGTTGTTCTTTTTTTTCAATGAAGGACGATTACATTGTATGAATATACCACAATCTGTTTATCCATTCACTGGTGAGCTACATTTTGCCTGATAGATAAGCATGTAAGAATCCCCTCAGTCTTTTTTATGGCTGTATATATATTCTACTATACAGATGGGCATTTTCTTAACTAATCTCTTTTACATATTTTTGTTATTTCCAATTTTTTATTGAGGTATAATTGACATATAAAATTATACTAGTTTCAGGTATAAAACATAATGATTTGATATTTATAAATATTGCAAAATGATCACACAATAAGCCTAGTTAATACCCGCCACCATACATAGTTACGGATTTTTGTATGACAAGAACTTTTAAGATCTACTCTCTCAGCAACTTTCAATTATGTAACACAGTATTATTAACTATACTCACCATGTTATACATTATATCCCTGTGACTTATTTATTTTATAACTGGAAGTTTACACCAATTGACCCCCTTCACCCATTTTGCCCATCCCCACCTAGTACCTCTGGCAACCACCAATCTATTCTCCACATCTATGAGCTCAGTTTTTTGTTCTGTTTTAGAGTCTACATATAAGTGAGATTCTACAGTATTTGTCTTTCTCTGACTTACTTCACTAAGTATAATGCCCTCAAGGTCCATCCATGCTATCGCAAACGGCAAACCTTTGTAAGTTTTTCTGAGGAATCTCCACGCTGTTTTCCAGAGTGGCTGCACCAATTTATATTCCATGTTGTTTCCAGCTTCTTGCCAGCACAAATAATGTTCAGTAAATCGCACATAGGCTAATTCACACATTTACAAATACATCTGTGGAATAAAGTCCTCGAAGTGGAATTGCTGGGCCAAAGGATTTGTGTATTTGTTCTTCATAGTATTTTATCAGTTAACACTTTAGAAATATAAGAGAGTGTACAACATGGTTGCATCAAATTTAAGGAGTTAATGAACGAACTGGCCATTCTGCTTATTATACCTCTAACTATCCTGTAGAGTCAAGATCTGTTTATCTGATAAACAAAACCAAGGTCTTCACTGAGGAGCTCTTTTCTTCCCTTTGTGGGCAGGAAGCTGCTATCTAACAGAATTAATCCCTTCTTTTACAGGGCAACGGTAAAACTCAGCACCGTGTGATGACTTCCCATCAGCCTGAAGATTTGGTTCAGACATTTTGGGTTTGCAGTCCCAAGAGGACTCCAAGTGAAGGTCAAGTTGGCAATGGGATAAGCAGGTCTGGGGCAGAAATGAGAAGTCCAGGTTGCAGATGTAGATTTGGCTAAGCTTGAGTTTAGGGTTGTTTTTCCAACAGGGGTAAGAGATCTACATCTCTCCACCCACAGTTTCTCACCTGTCTCCCTAGCAACCCGTTGTCTACATGGCTGTAAGCGATGCCCTCAATGGTGCAGCCAGAGTCTGCGGTCTTGGAGGAAAGCCACCCAGCCTTACTAAAGAGCAAATAAACCAAACTCTCCAAGCCCAGTGGTCATTGGTATATTTCGACTTAAGACTGCTCTTTGATGAGTCTAATTTCTGAGGAAAACCCAAGTAATAAGGGCTCTCAACAAGCTGGTCAAAGAAGATCTTCTTCCAAGCAGTGTCTGAACCACGGAAGAATTTGCGGAATGAAATCTTACCAGACTCATGAATTAAAAATAGGCATGTTTCTCGATGTCGATAATGTTCCCGATTATTAGGATTGTGGAAGGTTGACACAGCTTCTTAGTGAAAACGGAAAATAATACCAATATGTATCAAGTGCTTGCGCTAGGCCTGGTTCTGTGCTGAGCACCGGATGTGGACCATTCCACTGAATTCCCACAGCAACACTATGAACGGAGTTTGTCTTCCCCCATTCAACAAGTACAAAACACAGGACAGGAAATGTCTGGAGTCAGGATTTGAAACCAATGCTCTCTGACTCTAGCGACCAGGCTCTTAGTCACTATGATTGTATAAGCTTTTTTTAAAAAAATGCATTTAAATCTAAATACACAATTTAAAAATACATAGAAGCAAAACCACTAGCAGGAGATGCTATTCACAGATATGTTAGAGAGACAACAATAGTTTTTTTAATTCTCTTTTCTTTTTCCATATGGCTTGTGCAGTGGTTGCCCTAATTTTGTGACAGAAATTGTATACGCGCACACATACACATTTTTAACCTACAACGTTGTCAGCTTTCTAAATAACATAAATTCTTCTGCTGAGACATGGGAACGAGCCTGAACATCTTAAGAGTCTCTTGAGGGCTCTTGTATTATTTTGTTTCTTCGTCCCCTGGAATTTCTAAATAAAACTGTGTTCTCACATACTTTGAGCCCTCGTATCCACCTCTCGATCCACCTGGATTCCATTAAACTCAACAAACACTGTTGGGCGCCATTCATTAAAAGCACCTCATTTCTCCGTTCTGAGTTGCGATTTATCTAAATTATTTGTCCTGGGCTTGGCCAGCTCCTTGGCCATTAAAAGACCACATGCTTCTTTTTTTCCTCCAAGACCATATAATGGGGCTGTTTTCAGATATGCTGGCCAAGGCAGTGAATTAACAGTGTGTCTGCGTCTTAGTGAAGTGCCTTCAGTAAGACCCCAAGAGGCTTGTGGCCTCTAAAACCAAAGTGCTTGCAGCTGTGAAGTACAAAAATGCCTTTTACAATAAGGTGAAATGGGACGATTTTAACCCCTCCTTTCTTGTCGGTTTCCTTCCTTAAATTGTGGAATTTACTGGGGTGACTGAGAAAGTTTTTGTTTGCTCTTGAACCCAGCCTCAGCTTGTGGTCGACAAACATACTAAGCGGAGGCTAGGAAGGTTGGCTGTACCTTCATACTCTTCCTATATTGCAGCTCTTCTCAGACCAGCGACATCAACATCCCCTGGTAATTTGTTAGAAAAGCAAATGCTTGGGCCCCACCCCAGACTTACTGAATCCTAAACTCTGGGGTGGGGGGCAACCATCTGTGTTTTAACAAGCCCTCCAAGTGATTCTGATGCACTCTCAAGCCTGAGAACCCCTTGTTCTGTTGTGAGCCGACAAACTCCAGGTCCGCCTGCCAGGCTGCCCTTGCCTTCCACTCACCCACCCTCAGACTTTGGACTTGGCCATCTGACCACCTCCCTTAGCCTAACTAACCCTGCCCACCCAGTTCATTTGAAAACCAAGATCCTAACAGACATTCATTTACCAACATTTATATTTCCTCCTCAGATTTAGGCAAAATGTGCCACTTTATACAAACAAATGCACCCCAAGATTACCAAAATCTCCAACCCCAAACCATCTCTATTTTTTCCTCAAAATTTATTTAATTTTATATATTTTTAAAGATTTTATTTATTTATTTATTTGAGAGAGGGAGAGAGACAGAGAGCACGTACGGGGTGGAGGAGCAGAGAGAGAGAGAGAGAGAGAGAGAAAGAATCTCAAGCAGACTCTGCACTGAGCACGTTGTTCAACGCGGGGCTTGATCCCATGACCCTGAGATTGTGACCTGGGAGAAACCAAGAGTCAGACGCTTAACTGACTGAGCCACCCGGGTGCCCCTCAACATTTATTTTAGATTGGAGGATAGGAACCATGCTCCTTACACCAGAGAAACTGCATTCTTCCTAAGTTATGAAGCTATTAATGGCTAACTATTGTTAACTTTAGGAAAGAGCTCTTGAGTGGGGAAGGGGGAGGACTGGAGTCTCCAAGGGGTGATGTTTTGGAGAGAGAGAGCAAATTAGGAAAGTTGTAGAATGAAGAGAATCTCTTAGGAAAAACAGGAAGGAAAGAGGAGACATTAAGCCCAGAAGTCTGACCTTGATTTCTTCTTTCAACAAACAATTATTGAGCACCCACCTTTTCAAGGTGCCACAGTGAGGAAAGCAGACAACGGTCCCTGCCCTTAAGAGAAGCTTATATGCAAATGTGCACTGCGGCCTGAGTGTCTGTATTTTGTAACAAGCTTCCTTATTCTAAACCAAGCATTACACTATCCAGTGATCTTTCCACTCATGGTCCTACTGTTTCATGACTGTAGGCATCTGAGGCGAGACAATCTTTTGGTGTCTTCATAGGCGGGAGGAGATGGCCAAAATGAGGGAAAATTGTTCAAAAAGAAAATGTGACCAGACCCCCACCTCAACTAACATATTTAGCTACTCACAGAGCAAAGGAACTCTCCCCGAGGCTTCTGAAACATATGTCTTTATAAGGTCCGAGTATTATACACATTCTGTAAAGCCACACTAGTCCTCACACTAGGATAAGTAATATCCCCATCTTCCAGAAAAGGGAACGGAAGCAGAGAAGACCTGCGTGACTGGAGCCAGTTCTGATGCAAAGTGTCTGACCTGAGGAGCCCCCGTCTCCTCTCCCAGGTGTCTCCCTGGGCTGGATGGGCACATTCACACTCGCTCAGCTGTAGCACTCATCCTGGTCGGGAAGCCATGCCCAGTCTTCTGCCAACATTTGTCAGGAAGCCCCCGTGTCCTTTATCTTTTCTGTAAATAGTCTTCCCTGCTGGCCTCAGAAAGAGCCTCATTCTTGTTTTCCATCCACTACATGCCATAAAAATCCTGATGCTGTATATCCTTAATGACATTTCTATCCAGTTATAAAAATAAGTTCCTTTGCTCCTCCCTTACTAAAGTGTTCGTCATGTGGGGGCACCTGGGTGGCTCAGTCGGCTAAGCTGCCGACTCTTGATTTGGGCTCAGGTCATGCTCTCAGGGTCCTGGGATCGAGCCCCGCATGGGGCTCCATGCTGAGCATAGAGTCTGCTTAAGATTCTCTCTCTCCCCCTCTGCCCTCACCCCCTGCCTATGCTCTCTCTCTCAAAAAATAAATAAAAATAAAGTGTTTGTCATGTTACTGTGAAAATATGCAGAAGTAAAAACCCCTTAAATCCCTTCCTAATAAATTAGAATACACTCTGTGCACTAAAGAGTTATTCAAGATGGTGGATATTATGGCATTTGCTTTGGTGAAATTGTGAAGCATGAGTTATGGACCAAAATGCTATTAAGTCTTAAGTCGAGAATACTGGCTTAAAACAACAGCTCACCCAATTTTGGGGGGGGGGGGGAAGAGGTTTCTTATGCAGTGTTTTCCCTCATGTGCGATATGAGAAAAATAATTTATTGTGAATGGGGGCGCCTAGGTGGCTCGGATAGTTAAGCGTCTGCCTTTGGCTCAGGTCATGATCCCAGGGTCCTGGGATGGAGCCCCACATTGCGGGGGGGGGGGGTCCCTGCTCAGCAGGGAGTCTGCTTCTCCCTCTCCCTCTGCCCCCCGTCTTGTGCTCTCTCTCTCTCTCTCAAATGAAATCTTAAAAAAAAAAAAAGAATGTATCTTACTGTTGATATTGTGGTTCCTATTAAACTAATCTCCTATGCAGTTCCCAAATATTAAACACACAAGGAAAATAGCTTTACTTCTCACCGTTAACAAGGGAATAACATAGAGCTTTAACTTCCTCCGGTTCTTGAATACTTCTTGTTTTATACAAAGTTGCATTTGAACGCAATTCAAAATGTTGGCCTCACCCTCTTTTCTCAATGCCAGAGTGTGGCATTATGATCCCTGAGGGTGTTCAAATGCCTCTGAACCAGGGGACTGTGCGCTAAACACACTAAGGTGAAGTTAATACGCGGTAATTAACACGAATGAGATTTTAGGAACAAGAAACCTCAAACCAGTCTCTGAAATGAAGCTATTGCACGTTGGGCGCGCAAAGCCGACACACGACCAGCTCTTCCTGCACCATCCCGTTGGGTCAAGCACAAGGTCTTCCCCACAAGAAGGCAGGGAACACATCTCCAGCTTTGCTAGTATCTCGTTTCTGCATAATTTTAGAACCTTACGAAGCCCACCTTCCCTGCCCATAGCCTCACTGCCTAGGAGGTGAGCAAGACAAGTCAGAAGACACTCAGTGAGGTTGATCCACTGCCTAAAACTAACAAGCAAAGATGAGATGAGAACTCGGTTCTCTTAACGCCCAAGAAAGTCCACCGCTGTCTCTGTTCCTACAGAAAGTTGCATCAGGTAAGCGCGATCAAGGAAGCAGAAATCTGTGTGTTACAATTTAAAGGTGGCACGAATCTCTGACCTATGCTTGTAATTCCCACCACTCTAAAGCATAAAGGAAGTGTTTCAGTGGGTTGAATGATTAGTCACTTGAGAGAGTAACATAGAAACGAAATCGGCCATGGTATAGGTCACGATTCAGTTTACCCTGCTTCTGCCAACCGCATACAAGAACACTGAGGAAATGAAGCCCAGACCGTCCCACGGGGGCCCAGGGGGTTGAGGAAGATAATGAGTCCCAAAAAGCAATGGAGGGAATGGGGGTCAAGTCCTTTTCCAGGAGAGATGGACAGTAAAGAAGGTAAAATCAGGTTTTCACAGCTAGTCTCAGACAAATACACTTTTGAATCAAACCCTTGTCTCAAGGACAGAATACAGCACTTTGTGCCTTTGGACAGCCTGGGCTCAACTTGGCCCCTTTCTGAGTTTTCCCCAGACAAGGAAGTAACAAGTTAGTTTAAATGCATGTGGGCTATCCGTAAAAATTAACAATAAAGCCTGTCCTCATTTAAGCAAGGAAATCTATACAGGATTTTTTTAAATAAGCAAACCTAATAAATTATCTTCAATGTCCTCATGCTAACTTACTCAGTAATCATTTTCCAACAAGGGGTAAGCTTGGTTCAAATCTGTCTTCATCACCTATTGATTGTATGATCTTAGGCAAATCAGTCGATCCTGTCAAGCATGGTGGAGTGGGCAGAGGTGTGGAAACACACAGATGGAGGCAGTAAAACAGAAGTCGTAAAGCAGTAGAAGCTGTAAGTGAGAAGAAACCTGAAATGGAAAGATGTCAGCAGGGCTAGTAGATGAGGAAGGGGGAGCAATAGAGAAAAGAAGAAAAGGAGACCCTGAGACCCAAATCTGTCAGGCTATAAGAATTGCCCTTTGCAGATTATAGGAATTCAGCCCTGATTTGGCCCCATAGCTGGGTGCCTTGTACAGTGAAGCAACCTGCACAGCCTTACATGGAGGCCCCAGGCGCACGTCTACTCACAGCAGGGGTTGGCGCTAACCTCGGCAAAGCTGAGACCCCAGACCCGCGTGCAGATCCGAGGGCCTGTTGCACTCTAGACAGAGTATCATTGCCATGCTACAGTACATGCCCAGTGCTACCAGAAATTTGGATTTTCATGTGAAATATGCCATTTGTAAGTGTTGGCAAGGGAGAGAGGGAAAAAAAAATAGAATTGCCCTTGGATCTACAGACCCAATGTGCTAACTAAGTAGGCTCCTGTTCTCCTTACCTTGTGGGGCATCCTTAAAATAATCCACTATTAACAGAGGCAACCTGACAGTGTCTATAATCCTTATGACCTGGAAAAGCCCACTGCTCTAACTACTATTACTACAATTAAGCACATAAGCTCACACTTAATACGTGCTTACTGTCTGACAGGGACTATATTAATTGGCCCATTTAATCCTCACAACAACCCCATGAGGTAGGTATTATTACCTCTGCTTTACAAACTAAGAAAGGTTACGTAACTTGCATAAGAGAGTTGCTATAGGAGTTAAACTTCTGGCATTTTCCCTTTCCAGCAGCTTAGCGGTGGCAAGCTTAATGTGCAAAAGCTTTCCGAAGAAGGATATTAAACTTTACTCTGACTACTGAAAGGAACAGGTCTGGGCTTGTTTTTGAGACTTTGAACTCAGCTCCAATACCATGAATCCTTCCAGGGGTAAGTAGTCTTGGACTGTATTCCAAATGTCATTCAAATACCCACATGAGCAACGGGCAAAAGATTTTAGAGCAATTACTGAAGGGTGAATTTTCATCAAATATCATTTCCTTTTTGTACGTACAACTTTGTCTCTTTATGTTTCACCAAGGAACAAACCTCAAGCACAATAAAAGTGAAGCCCTTCGAAGTCCAAAATCTGTTCATGCACCAAATATTTGTCCGGGCTGTGGCATGGGGGAGGCAAAAAAGGCACCCAGAACAGGGATTCCATCCAAGTTTTTCTTCCAGCTCTTTCCACCTGAAACACATCATATCCTGTCTTGGCCAACACCCTCCATTCCCTGACTCCTGCCTTCTTCCTAGAAACCTGCTCAATTCAGTCCCATCTGAAAGGAAAACCTTCATCGTCAAGCTCCTCTCTCCCCTTCCCCTGACCACCAAATCTCCACTTTCTCTCTGCTCCCCTGCACTGCCTAATCCAATGTCCTCAGGCGTCCACCCTCACCCCTCTGCAGAAGCTGTCCTTGATGCAGCCACGGATGACCTTCCGTTGGGTAGCCAGCAACTTCTCTCCTGTCCCGTTCTAACTTGCCCTTTCCTTGCATCAGACACTGCTGACCTTCTCCATCTTCACGAAACCCCTCCCTGGAATTATACACATCCTGCCAACTCTCCTAGCCAACTGCCCTCAGTTTTTTACTCTTAATTGGTGGTGTTCTCCTTTGGCCCCTTTAAATGTTGTGTATTCCCAAACGGTGGTACTGGGATAACTTTGGGAATGAGGGGGAAAGGATCAGGAGCTGCTCTAGGCGAGCACATCGTATGCCTAAAACATGGGGAAGCATTAAAGGAAAAAAAAAAAAAGGGTGGGGGGAATCCCAGCAAGGAAAAACCCAATAATATTCTGGTATTAGGGTCTTGGGATGAGTCTACTGTGAATCTTTTCTGCAGAGTACATAGATTATTATAAATGGCCTTTTCTCAGAGGAAATCAGTTGCTTTAATTGTTTCATTCCTTCAAGGGACAATGTCAAAGTTGTTGAGCCCCTAACTGCTCAGTTTGATCACTTAGCTTACATGGAAAATTTTTTCCTAAAGAATGCAGAAAGGAATTTCTATAAAGCAATTAATTTATCCTCTTTTGCCCAGCCAAAAGCAGCTGGGCCGTTTCCTGTCAGTTTAATAATAAACGGCTCAGCCCTCTCTTGCCCTCACATCTTGAGCCCCACATGCTCCTCAAGATGTGGTAAATGCCTGTCCGGGACATATGACAACTTAAAAGATCCTTAGTGTGTGGAATCCTGTTGAGAAGTTCCGATGGTCCCAAGACGTGGTTCCTGCTTATAAAGCCCAGGATCTAAAATAAAGGAGAGGCACTTTGGGCCAACGGCAACTTCACAGAGTTTTCAGGGTGCTACAAACTGTCTTGATGCTATAATTAAAAGTAACAGCATGTTCTCTGAAACGCCAAAATTAGCATGGCAGACGCGATACAATCTAACCAACCAGGAACAGAAAAGAAAGGTTTAGTGTTATACATTACACAGTTTTATTTTTTTTTTAAAGATTTATTTATTTATTTGACAGACAGAGACACAGCGAGAGAGGGAACACGAGCAGGGGGAGTGGGAGAGGGAGAAGCAGGCTTCCTGCCGAGCAGGGAGCCCGATGCGGGGCTCGATCCCAGGACCCTGGGACCACGATCTGAGCCGAAGGCAGACGCTTAACGACGGAGCCACCCAGGTGTCCCTATACATTACACATTTTTAAGGAAAATTTACTGCGGCTGTCAGACTGGAGCTGACAACATGTAAAACATCACCGACTTTTCTCTTTCATTTACCTTTGGAAGGAACAGGCTGTGGTCAGAGGCAGGCTAAGTGTTGGGTCGAGGCTTGTCTTTGTGCTGCTTTAGAGAGTCTCCAGTTGGAGAGGAGAATTCACCAAGGCAAACTTGGGATGATGTGAATACTCTGGTGAAGGAAATTCTGTCCCCAAAAGTCGTGCCATAGGGCTATCTCTGGACTTGAAAGCTTGCTGTTCTTGGCACTGGCCCAAGATCCTGGGCATCTTCCCAGCAGTCCTTTGCCTGGGCCTTCACCCCATCCTGTGAGCTCTCAGGTAGGAGTGATTACAGCACAAACCACAGTTACAAAGACAACCAGGCACCAAGAGACAAAGGAGAAGATGGGGCCTTGAGTTCCTTCCTCCCTGCTCTCTGTAATCCTTCTCCCGTAAGTCTGCATTCGGTGTTGCCCGCACCTAACTCTGGCACCTAGAATGAGGTAGCAAGATCAGGCCACACATGCCCATCTGTTAAGGTGATGATGTTTGTGGAAAGTCCGTACTTTCCCGTGTTAGTTCTGCTTCCTCGGACAGCAACCCTGCAATTTAGTAACAGTATCTCAGTAAAAATGCAGCGAACTCTATGAGTGATAACACACTGAGTCCTTACCAGCTCAAACCAATTCATGTTGACGGATGGATCTGCCGGTGGCCAATTTTGAAGGTGGTTGGGGGAGAAGAAAGGTACAGTTAGAACCTTGGAGACCATGTCTGGATGAGAATCCCAGAACATTCTGGAAATGGATGGAGCCAAGGAGGAAAGGGAATAGGAAGTGGGAGGGGGTCTAAAGGCAACATCACTTCTGCCCCAGGTTTCTTCAGGCCCTGATAACTGAATCAGACAAAAGAAAAAAAGAGAGAGAGAAAGAGAGAGTTCTTTACATAGGTGAATGGTGTTTCTTTGAAAGGAAGAAATGTGAAATTGGCCAAATAAATCTGGTAATAAGCCAGGCCATATGATGAAAGTTCAATGCTGGAGACCAAAGAACAGGGCGATGTTAATGTTCTCTTTAAAAGGTGCATACCGGAGCACCTGGGTGGCTCAGTCAGTTAAGCATCTGACTCTTGATTTCGGCTCAGGTGGTGATCTCAGGTTCGTGAGAATTGAGCCCAGCGTTGGGCTCTGTACTCAGCGTGAAGTCTGCTTGTCCCTTCTCTCTCTCTCTCTCTCTCTCTCATAAATAAATAAAATCTTAAAAAAAAATTAAAATTAAAAAAAAAAAAAAGATGTACCAAGGAGAGTATAAGGAAAAATAACCAAACAACTGATGAGTCCCTCTGGGACTCCAGGGGCACAAGCCCAAGGTAGAGCCTGAGTGTGGATGTACAGAACACCCCAGTGTTGGCGTTCCCCAGAAGAGACACCTCAAGTGAGGCACCCCACCCCCATTACTAGAAACTGCACTATTCCGAACACAAGCTTCCTTTTCTGAAGACATTGAAGTTTTAATACAAAGTCTGTACAGCTTTTTGCTCAACTTCATTTATTTTTTTTTTATTTCGAGAAGATCAGAAAGGAACGTTTTAATACAATTTATATAGAGACAATGGAAGGGAATCAGAAATATTTTGGTTTACTTGTAAATGATAATACTGTCAAGAGGACTTACACTGGAAATATTTATTTCCCCAAAGATAGCCACATTTTTGAAACAAAGATTTCTCTGCCATAAAACTAGGTTGAATATTTTAAAAATGACAAATGGACACCATAAAAGGTTTTTGGTGTTTTTGTTTTGTCATTGTTGTTGTTTTTTTGGGTTTTTTTTTTTTTTGGTCGAAAGTGCCCTTTTGGTTAAAGGATTAGCAAATTCAAGTAAATTCTACAGGCTCATTAACTTGCCATATTTGACTAATTTACCAAATGTGGGAGCAGTGAAAAGATATAAAATAGCAGCTCATGATCTCTTTCTCCAGCTGACTTTAAAGAGACATTAAAAAACAAACAGCAAATTCAAATTACTAGTATCATAAACGAGGAAACACACTTCTTTCTATACCTCAGGTGTGAATAACAATTTATGCAGAATTATATTCTATTTTGGCTGTGTGGAAATATTTTTACTAAGTGTCAAAAGGAAAACCTTCAAGTCACTTAAAACTTTTTAAATATCCAATAGTCACATGTGATCTTCAATATCAACTAAGAAATCCTAAATTCAGGGGCGCCTGGTGGCTCAGTTGGTTGAGCTTTTGATTTCGGCTCACGTCATGATCTCAGGGTCGTGGGACTGAGCCCTATGTCAGACTACGTTCTGGGCATGGAGCCTGCTTGGGATTCTCTCTCTCTCCCTGCCCCTGTTTGCCTCCCCCCTTCCAAAAACAGAAAGAAAAAGAAATCCTTAATGCAATACTCAAAGAGGAAAAAAAAAATCTCAAAAATTTCATTTTTTCTGCGGCACCACCCTTTATCCAACTTCCTTGGACTTGCTGAAAGTCTTACTTAAAAACTGGTAAATTACCTGTGAATTACATACCCTCGATCTCTGGATTCAACAGCAAGGCCACTTAGACAATGGGATCGTTTCATAGGTATATTTTAAAGGTTTCATATATGTATTTGTCCTTCCTTCTACCACAAAGAAATCAGCCCCATGTTGAACACCTAAAGACTATTTCTTGTGCCTCTCCCGCCTCTGTCAGATAAAAAAACAGATCAATAGGGATCATTTGGGGGCTGCCCTTTTCAGTTGTTTGTTTCCCTAAATTGTCTGAACAATTATCTCAAAGTCCCATATTACTTGGTCTAATGAGTTTAAAGTTTTAGCATCTCCGTCTTGATGTCATCCAACTGACCCAACAGATCTTGGATGGCATCCCTATTCTGCCGATGACCTAGAATTGTGGGAGGAAAGGAGATATTTGGGAAAGTACCTGATTGTAACGTAAAGTCTATTTCTTTTCATGGATTGTGGTGAAAAAACTTTGAAAGCCAACATTAAAGACCAAGTTGACAAGACTTTGGAGTAGTGGGCACCACACATTGTCTTGGAGGATGGGTGGCGGCATTGTATGAAAGGGGGATTGTGAGTCGAAGCATCCCTTTCATTGAGGGTGGGGTGGGGAACACAGTGGGTGTCAGAGTCAGTGGATTTGGGCAATGAGATACATAGAGTAACTCCGCCCCCACGAATGCACGCACACTCCATTTCATCTAGAGGCACCTGAGGCCTCAAGGGGATGGTAGGGAAGAAGGAAGAACGTAGCTGTGCAGTTGGATACAGCAGTTGTCCAAAGTGGGGCTCCCTGGGAATCTTGACATTAAACAAGTCAGTCGGTAAATACTGCACTATCTTGGGGCCAGTCAGATCTTTCTTCTTTGTATCTAAAATCCAAATTTCACTGGTTGCAGAGACTAGAACCCAAGACTGATCCCCAGGGCAGCATCTCTGTCTCCACACTCTGATGTCTTCCCAGAGAATGAACGTAGCCGTAACCCCACCGGTGGGAATGTGCATTGGCTTGAGGGGGCCCGATGTGAATGGAAATGTACTTGTTACACCAAAACACAGAGAGGTCATCTCCCAACATCCACAACCATTCTCCTCCTTTCCATCTGAAAATCAAGTTTCACGCATTGTTATCACTGAATTGATTAAGTCTCTGAAGGCTGGGCAGTGTTTCTCGCAGATTGTTTTCAGTTTTAGTGCTGGGGTGGGTGGCAAGTTAGAATTTTGAGTTTGAAAATGCATCTCTGTCCATAGTTAATTCCAGAGAAAAATCGAGTCAGTGTTGGCCCACTCTACTAGAAAGATTAAAGAACCGACTCCATAAAAGGGTATTTGCCCTGGGATGAAGGGATTCCACCACAGGGTTTTCAGGCACTGGAAGGCCACGTCTAGTTATGTTTAGAGTGGAGATGGTCCATCTCTCTTGGAAGTTAATCTGCTCGCCCATCTGAGGCGAAACTAAAAGTATTACGGCATATGGAAAAAACAATCTCAACAGATTCCACAGCAAGGCCGTGGTGAGAACTGATGTGGGCAGGCGAGCTGGCTTGCTGGAAGCTGGGGCTGGCAATGACCAACAGCAAGGGGTTAGCAGCATGGCTCTCGCCTTACCTGGGTTTCCTACACCTGGGTTCCCACCACTGCTTTACCACTCACAACTGCATAACCTGACCCAGCCTCAGTTTCCAAATCCACACCTTGGGATAAGAAGAACACCCTTCACCTGTTAGGCTGTTATAAGAACTATAGAATTATAACAATCCAATGATATAAGACATAATTATATGCATGTGAATTATATGCATATGAATATATAATAATATATATAATTACATGCATGTGAAGGACATAGCAGGTGTCAATAAGTACAAGAATTAATTAATATGTTGGGTTTTTTTAAAGATTTTTTTTAAAGATTTTATTTATTTATTTGAGAGAGAGAGAGAAACAGCATGAGAGGGGAGAAGGTCAGAGGGAGAAGCAGGCTCCCCACTGAGCCGGGAGCCCGATGTGGGACTCGATCCCAGGACTCCGGGATCATGACCTGAGCCGAAGGCAGTTGCTTAACCAACTGAGCCACCCAGGCACCCTAAAGACTTTTTTTTAAAGAAAGGGTGGAATTTAATCTTCATTTACAGGACACATCAAGGTAGGAGATTCCACATAGAAATAAGAAACCCACTGAGAGGAGGAGCTTCATACAGGTTGTACAGTTTGGAACGGGTCAAGCAGAGTTTCATTGTGAAAAGTGCTACCGTAACAAAACACATTGAAAAAGAGTTCTTAGTAGAGAAACAGTAAGACAAACTTCTAGCAAACAGAGTCCTCAGCAAACAACTTTCTGCCTCAGCTGTATAATCTAAAAGTTAAAGGTCCTAGGAGTGCCATCCTGAACTTGGAACCTATAGTTTCTGGCACAACCTTCTCATCTTCCTCTACAGAGAACTCCTTCCCAATCAGATTTAATGAAGCTTTGTACACAGACTCATTTTCGTGGTTTTGTAGAGCTTCCACTGTGTCCAAACCTCCACATTCTTCCATCATCATACTAAGTTTCTTGGTTCCACCTAGTTTCTCAGCAGCCCATACAGCTTCCTTTTGTGTCTTAAAATCTGCCTTGGAGAGAACACCAACGAGGAATGGGACTAATCCATGATTCACAACTTGCTGTATCTGGTCCTAGAGACTGGCTGTGATGTTTCACGTTGTCCATGTAGTTTCCTTCTGAGTATTAGTTTTGGGGTTTGTTAGCAGGCTGGGAAAGACAGCAAGTGCTCCTGCATCTCTTACAACCTGAGTCTGTTCATCTGTCCCAGTGACAATATTTCCTATGGCTCTTAGTGCAGGAGTCACAATGGGCAATTCAGTAGCTCCTAGAAGCTTCACAAGCTGGGGCACAACTCCTGTTTTCACAACCATTTCAATCTGTTCATTTGGACCATCGGGAAGGTAGCAAATGGCCCAGCAGGTATCTGCTAATATTTCTGGATCACCATGATGCAGGAGATGAACTAAGGTAGGAAGAATCTGCTCAACAGCATCTAATGGGGGTGCAGGATTCTTGTTGTGACAAAGGTGTGAAAGTGTCCAAGTAAGGTTACATAAGTAACCACATGCTAAAGATGACATATCAGGAACTGCAAGGAGAGCCCATAGCGGGTCAACTGCACCATACTTGATAACCAAATCTCAAAAAACTGAACCATCACCTGCAATGTTTCCTAGAGCCCCTACAGCTTGTTCACTGATATGGGCATGGGAAGATGCCAAAGGAGAAATGAATGCTGGGATAGCACCTCCATCTACCACAGCCTTGGTCTGTTCTGATGTCCCAGAAGCAATGCTAGTGAGAGCCCAGGCAGATTCAAACTGAATGAGACTACAATCAGTTCTGCCCAAGAAGACACATATTTTGGAATCAAATCAGTCCCGATTATGTTGTCTATGGTGGGCTGTTCTTCCCTAGAAAGCAATTTCCTAGCAGCTTGAGTAGCCTGGAGCTGGCTTTCCAAATTGTTGCTATGCATGCCTTTGACAATGTCATCAACAGACCAATGTGCAGTGCCCTGGTTGTTGTGGTTTTCCTGCAGTGGAGAGGTAGCGGCATCAGGAAATCAGCTTACGTTTCTCCTTTTCAGCCATCTGGTCAACCTTCTTAGCATTCCTCAGCTCCACATTAACTTCTATTCAGCACCGCCTCATTTCTGTACTGTCTTTCCCCTTGTTCTTCAATCTGTTAAGGTGGGCAGCTGGTGAATTAGCATTCTTGTTGGTGGACATGGTTATGAGACAAAGGGAGAAAGCTACACAGCCAGCTCAGGCTTCCACAGGAGGCGGTCTGGGATATGCAGGCTGCGGGTCAGCTGCCCACAAAACATCCACCACGGATCACCCCAAAGAGGGTGTGGCTAAAGATTTTATGTATTTATTTATTTGAGAGAGAGAGAGAGAGAGAGCATGAGCTGGGTGGGGGGGGAGCAGCAGAGGGAGAGGGAGAAGCAGACTCTCAGCTGAGCAGGGAGCCCGACGTGGGGCTCGATCCCAGAACCCCAGAATCATGACCTGAGCCGAAGGCAGACGCTTAACTGACTGAGCCACCCAGGCGCCCCAAGAATTAATGTTTTAAAATAATTATTAGTGATCACACTGTGTCTCTCCTTCTGGCAGGGCAAGAAACATACCACTGGTTTCTCAGTTTCTCCAGTTTATATTAGTCTTCCCCTGTCAATGAAAACACATTATACAATTGATCTTTCTACTACTCAGCAAAACAGAATTTTGACAAAAGTCATAGTCACATTACTATCATTTTTGATAAGAATGGGACCCAAATTTCTTCTCAAGTAGAGTCTGGCACCTGGCACTCATCCTTTTAAGTGGATGGAGTAGGGGAAGAATTTATAAAAGGACAAAGTGCTGTTAGCCCTGAAAGGGATTTTAGAGATCATCTCATGATGTGAAGGCTCATGCTGACCTTCTCTCCCGAAAAGCACTGGTATTTGATTCTGCTCAGAGAAAACAAAACACCTTTTAAAAAATTTTTACCTATCCCTTCCCTAAATATGGAATAAAGAATATGCTAGTTTCTTCGTCTCATGTGAGAATTCGATTATTTATACCAAATCATTTTCCCTCTCCCAAAAGACAGGAAGAAAGAGGAATGATATTTCTCAAACACTTACATGATAAGTAATTTCCACATAATCTCATTTAATCCCCATAACAACCCTAGGAAATAGAAGATTATCTTTTAATTAACATATAAGGAAACTGAGGCCCAGAGAAGCTAAGTGACTTGCTCAAAGCTGGTCAGGAGGTGGTAAAATGGGCACTGGAACCCTGTCGTGACTCAAATATTCATGTTCACTCCAAAAATGACTTGGTGTCTCCACAGCCCTCACCCTGTGTGATTTTCTTCACAGCACTTAACACCACTCAACACTGTATTATATATTGATCTATGTATTTGTTATCTATTTCCATCATTAGAACCTAAGTTCTGTAAGGGCAGGGTCTTTCTATATCCCTCAAGTGTAAAACAGTGCCTGGCACATAGTACATGCTCAAGTAAATGTTTGTCACATGAATGAATGGATGAATGAACGAATGAGTTAGTGAGTTAATTAATGAATTAATAAGGGTATATAACAGAGAATTAAATGTCAGATTTTTCTTTAAAGATTTTATTTATTTGAGAAAGAGAGAGAGAGAATGAGTGATTGGGAAGGAGAGAGAGAGAGGGAGAAGCAGATTCCCTGCTGAGCAGGAAGCCCAACATGGGGCTCAATCCCATGACCCCAGGATCATGACCTGAGCCAAAGGCAAATGTTTAACCAACTGAGCCACCCAGGCACCCCTAAATGTCAGATTTAAATGTAAATAGCATATAACTCTGACAATAAAAAAGAAATTGTACATAATAAATTATTTTTTCTAGGTGATCTCATACTTCTATATAATTTTATTCTCTTCAAGAAAATATACATTTAACTGGCTTAAGAGGGCTAGTTTATAGGTTCTTGATACAGCTGGAAATGTTGGTAATTAACATCAGGATACCCTCAAACAGGACTGAGATTATCCAGAAAAGCATTCATTTAAAAACTGTGGCCACAAGGAAACTTCATGAATTAACAGTATTTGTCCAAACCAAATTTATCTTTGGGTTCATTGACTCAATCACAATAATGGCTGCAGTTCAATCTTTTGAGGTTGATTTTTTTCTTGAAGATGTCTATAAAAGATTGACCTTACCTATTTGTACCTATTTGAACATAAACCATCTTTCGGTACCTCCCTTTAAGAATTAAGGCAAAGTTCAAGGATGCCATGTTTTTCAAGTATTTTAAAATTTCATTCTAAAGACAGATGTCACACAAAACCTTCCAGAAAAACAACTGGGCAGCTATATAAATCACTGGATAACCTTTGAGTCTGTGGTTCAATTTCCAGCATTTATACTGAAGAATCATTCAAGATGAAAAAAACATTACAGTCCTCACAATGAAATGTTATGCATTCATTTAGAAATGTCATGCAAGAATATTTAGTGACATGAAAAGTTGTTCATACTATATTTTTAAATTAAAAAGCAGGTTACAAAACAGTCTATAAGTCTGCTTCCAATTTTGTAGAAAACATGCATGTATGTGTGTGAGTCTGAAAAAAAACTATATATCAAGTTGTTAAAAGTGATAAACTTTTGGTCAAAGAACTAGAAATTACTTATTTATTTGTTTTAGAGAGAGAGCACGCAAGCAGGGAGAGGGAAGGGGCAGAGTGAGAGAGAATCTTAAGCAGCCTCCGCTCTTAGCACGGAGGCCAACGTGGGGGCTGAATCTCATGACCCTGAGATCAAGACCTGAGCCAAAAACAAGAGTCAGACACTTAACCAGCTAAGCCACCCCGGTGCCCCTAGAAATAATTTTTATTTTAAAAATATCTGCTTCACGCGTATTCCTGCTTTTTCTATAATTCACACATATAGCCCTTGTAATAAGAAGCCATTTTTCACTTAAGGAACGTCTAGGAAACAGGTCTGTGGTCTCCAACCCATAACTCTAGCTGTTAGTCTTCAGGATGAACCCCTTCTTCTCCTGAATGGCTCTGCGTTCCCACATTTCTTCCCCATCTCTCATATAAGCATCCCTGGTGATCACATGACGTGCATTATCTAAGTGGCTCTACCAAGTTCCCTCTGCAGACTTTCAGAACTGCCACAGTTTTCCACAGAAGTTTCTTTTTGGAAAAGGCAACAGTGTATGTCTACCATCTCTTTCAGTTTTCAGAAAATGTGAGGTCATGGAAGGTGACCTTCAGAAAACTGAAGGTCCAAATTTCCCCTTGGCCTTTACATCTCTTTCCTTTTTGAACTATGATGTATGTGGTGTGTATGTATATGCACGTGCGGTGTGTATATGTGTTCTGGGGGACAGGCTTTGTAAATGAGTTGAAACCTTACTTTATGTTGTTGCGGTCGCTGCTTTTAACATTTCTCTACCCCTCGTGTTCAATGTTTTTTTACTTTGTCCGTATTTATTCTTAGTTTTCTTTTCCGAGCACCTTCCTAGCGGGAGACCTGGTGCCAGGTCTATTACATAGGACACGTTGACTAATCACAGAAACGTGGCACTCATTCGCATTTCACAAATGTTTCATTACTATGTGTGTCGTCCTCTTTGACTTATGTAGCATTTTCATAGAGATTATATCATTTGACCCAGTGACATGGGCATTATTCTGTCTTACAGATGGAAAAACTTAAGACTCAGGGAAACTAAAGAACTTGCACAAGACGCTCCCACTGAGAATAGGTGGAGGGCAACCGGAATCGGACTTGTTGGCCTCCTCAAGTTTTTGAGTGGAAGGTCTCTGCTCTCTTCTCCCTGTAGTGAGGGCTTTCTGAGTTGTTTAATCACTACAAATGATAATGTGAATGAGAAGACTGATTTCACAGACTATTAAAATGATTAAAAGGCAAATAAAACAAGAGGATTCCTCAGACCGAAAGTAAACCAGTCACGAAAAGCAAAGTGACTCAGCTTCTCGTCAAAATTCTGTCACAGAGAGGAGGTGGGACCATTACAAGGTTACCCCTCAAGTGGGAGTAAATGTTTTAGAATGCTTCTTTCTCTTAGATAACATCTTATTTCCTGTCAAATAAAAAATTCTAATTTAATCACTCAAAAGCTGTTTAAAAATATCTTAATCTTCTGGTTTTTCCTCAAATGCTTTTTAAATGCTTGTTCTCTGAAAAAAAAAAAAATGGCTGAGCAACTTGGCTCCTTACCAATCTGTGGGGTCTCTAGAATAAAGATTAACTTTCACATGGCACTTCTAGGGTCCTCAATTTCACTGAGATTTTTTTTTTAAGATTTCATTTATTTATTTGACAGAGAGAGACACAGCGAGAGAGGGAACACAAGCAGGAGGAGCCGGAGAGGGAGAAGCAGGCTCCCCGCGGAGCAGGGAGCCCGATGCGGGGCTCGATCCCAGGACTCTGGGATCATGACCTGAGCCGAAGGCAGACATTTAACGACTCAGCCACCCAGGTGCCCCTCAATGAGATTTTAAGTTGTTGTTTTTTTTTTTTCTATCAGCCACCCTGCCTTAAAGGATAGGTATGCCTTGTATTCTCAGCATCTCCATCTAGAATCTCAGGTGTTTCAGCTATACACATTTAGATACTGCTTCCTTGGTAGTCTCCACACCCATATCCCCTATGACTTAGACCACAGTTTTCATCTATCTGCCAACAGCACAGCAAACCAGGCCTATCTGTATGTTGACTGACATTTGGTTAACGGCCCCTCCTTTGTGACTGGGACCCTATGGCAGAGATGGCTAGCCGACCCCCCAAAGATTCATGCTCCCCATTCCCAGGGAGGATTTGTTGCTGGAAAGTGACTGCCAGACAAGAACCATATTTATCAGCCCTCCTTGTCTATCGGTGGAACCTGTAAGTAGTTCTCACCACATAATGTGAGCAGAAGTGATGCGTACCACTTTTGAGTTGAGGTATTTAACGATTGGCTACAAAGTCTTTCACTGTCTCTTCTTCTTGGCCATTGGCTGAATGATGCCAAAGTAACCTATTACAAGATGACAGAGCCCTAACGTCAAAGCTGCCTGGGTTCCAAAGTCACTGCTTAGAGGGGAGCCACCTGACCTGTATCAGTCGGTGGCATGAACATAAAATAAATGTTTGTTGGGTTATTCCACTGAGATTTTGGGATTATTTGTTATGACAGTTCTTTTACCCTGATCCATACTGGACCTATAAGCTCAGATATCCCTCCTCATGAGGCCTAGATCATTAGGTCTGGATCTTCCCTCCTCATTAGGATTCTGGAGTTTGATGAGCCTGAATCTGAAATGAGTATTAGTGGGTCGGAGGTGGCATGCTGCTACAATGGAAGTTCTGTCACTGATTCATGCCCACCGCAATTTTGGGGGGCTATGGCAGAGACCTCTGGTTGCCTATCAATAGACATTATCCCCTTCCTTCTAGCTCAACCCAGGTTTTGCTGGAGGTGGCAATGTGCTGGCCCAATAAAAACTGTATTTACCAACCTCCCTTTTAGGTAGAGGGATCTGACCAGATGTGATATATAGCAAATGTCCAGTTTCCAGTTTTTGGAAAAGTTCCTTAAAAGGGAGCAACGTTAGCCGACATGCCTCTTTGGCCTTCTGTCTTCTTCCTGTCCTCAAGGTTTTTCCAGTGCATAGTTTCAGGAGCCACCTTATGACCATGAGCATGAGAGCCACGCACCAAGGATGATGGGACAAAAAGCCCCGAGGTCTCCCTTGGCATTTCGGGCTCTCCTACAAAGCGTGGGTTGCCAACTACTGGAATTCCTGTTACGTAAGAAAAATAAACTCCCCATCTGTTGAAGCCACTGTTTTGCGGGGTTGTCTCTTCCCTGCAGCTGCTAAAAGCAACCCTAGCTGACTGAAGGGTGACCCTTCTGACACAGCCCATGTCACATATCTTCGTGACAGGCTGGTCTTTCTGCCTTCCTTGCTGTACTCTCTTCTTCTACTCACTTTAATTCTTCCCAGCCCAGGACTTACACTGGACCACACAGCACTACTGAATCTCTAAGCCCATAGGGTAACTCTTGAGAATAAAGTGCTCGCTGACCCTCTTTCCAGTCATTTAATTTAGCCTCAAATCCTGCTCCTTGGAGTGACACATAGGAATTTCCAAGCACCTTGTCTCCATAATACCCTCACACCGCTGCTTTGTCTCTGGACCAGACAGCTCTGCCATCTCGACTCCATCAGTGTAATTATGGGATTTAAGAGAAACCCAAGAAGTTATTTAAGTTCATTCACCTGCCTCCAGGCGGGACTGCAATTAGCTCTTCCAGACATATAGCTGACTTCTATGGGCCAAAAAAGTGTCTCACAAAGCATGACTCATTGGTAACAATGAAGGAGTCCACTTAATCCGTTCTCAGTTTCCCTGCCAGTAAAATGGGTATTGTGATCGGAGCAGGGAACGACAAGACCTTGTCTATGAAGTTGAAACTGGAATACGATGGCTTGCTTTCTTCGGTGCTGTACTGAGATGAAAATGGCCAAATATTCTGCACCTCCACCCATCAAGAGATTGGGTCTATTTCCCCGCCCATTAAAGCTCAGTTGCCTTGTAACTTGTTTGAACCAATGAATGTAGGGGAAGGAATGTTGTATAAGCTCTAAAGCAAGCCTCAAGGAGCCTTGTGGCTTCCATGCTCCTCCTGGTAGAAAGTTCCCTCGACCACAGAAGGAATACCGAGCTGGAGTCCTGGAGGATATGGGACCATGTGAAGCGGGAGAACAGCACCAAGGCCCTGAACTTGTGATTGAGGCCAGCGTAGACATCCCATTTCAACTGAGCCATCGGATAATTGCAGCCACATGGATGACCAGAGCAAGACCAGCAGGGCTGCCCCACTGAGCCCAACCCGACTTGCCAACCCACAGAATCATGAGAAATAATAAACTGCTGTTGCTTTAAGTCAATAAGCTTTGGGGTAATGTATTAGTTTCCCAGGCTGCCATAGCACATTACTACAGACCCGGTGGTATTTATTCCCTCACTGTACTGGAGGATGGAAGTCCAAATTCAAGGTGTTGGCAGGACCACGATCCAGCCCTGACGCTCTAGGGAAGACTCCTTCCATGATTCCCTACTTTCTGGTGGTTGCTGGCCGACTTTGCGTTCCCTGGATCGTGGTAGCATAACTCTGGTCTCTGCCTCTGTCTTCACGTGGCCTCTTTTCTATGTGTGTCCATGGCTCTGTGGCTCTTCTTCTAAGGAGCCACTGATTAGATTTAGCACCCACTTTAATGCAGTGTGACCTCATCTTAGCTTAATCTGCAAAGACCCTCTTTCCAAAACAAGATGACATTCGCAGGTATCAGGGCTTAGGAATCTTTGGGGAGAGACACGATTCGACCCACAACAGGTGGTTCGTTAAGCAGCAAAATATAACCGATACTGGTGCTCCTTCCTATAATTTTTGTACTTCAAACACATAAAGATAATAAAATAGAAAGGATTATCAGTTCTGAAAGATAATAATACATGACAGTGTTTAGAGTTTCAGAATCTCCCCAGAAGAAAACAGATAAGAAGAATATTTTATTTATTGTCAAGGGTCCCAATGGTGGCACAAAGCAAAATTTGTTATGTATCAGACAGTATCAGGTCATATCTTTATCCATGTATAAGACTTATTTTATGGGAATGAAACATACATGCACTTTCCCTCTCAGATCAGAGCACGTTCTGTCCAGCATGGCATGTTAAATCTGTGTAAAGGTCAAAGCTTTGTTAGAACTTTTTGGTTACCAATGTCCCACTTTGTCTTCTGCCTCATCCAAACTTTCTAAAGGAGTGGTCTCTACCAGCTTCCTCTGTTTCCTCTGCACTGACTCCCCCCATAACCCTATGAACTCTGACTTCCTTCCCCACAGCTCCACTAAAACTGCTGTTTCAGACGTTTACACTGACCACCAGCGAGGCAAATCCAATGGCTCTTTCTTTGTCCCCTGACCTTTCGAATTGCCCTGTTAGCTCGCTTTTCTAGCACTACCCTATCTGCCACATCTGAGCCAAATTCTTCTTCCTCTCTTTTTGCAGCTTTTCCCTCTTACACCAACTGACAGTGGCTCATGCCCTGGTCCCATGATTTTCCTCTTCCCACTACACTTTCCCACCTTCGTTGATGACTTCCTAATTAATATGTTCCTTCCTGACCTCTCATTCAAGTTCCAAACCTATACCTCAAGCTACCCCATAGAAATGTTCTATATTTTATGCTTCTCTGTATCATTCAGAGTGGGCTTGGTTATGCAGTGATAACAAATGATCCAAAAATCTTAGTGGCTTATAAAAACAAAGACCACCAGAGAGCAAGTGTGGCTCTCCCCTAACTGTCTTTACTCCAGGGCGCACGCTACAGACCCATCTGGAACATTGCTGATTGTACAGAATAGGGAAAAGTGGACATGGCTCTTAAAGCTTCCCCTCGAAGGAACACATCACCTTCAATAAGGTGAAAAGTAAAATCCGCTCACAGGGAAGGAGTGCTAACTATCCATGACTGTGCAGCCTACTCTGTTCCCTTAAACAAAAACTCTGCAAGAGAAGTATAAATCACCCTCCCAAAAGTTACTCAGATTTCAGGTTTTCATAATTACTCACTGGCACCATCTTTACCCAGTTTCCTCAGAATGGAAATCTTGGTGCTCTCTCTTTTATAAATCTCACCTTTCCTAATTACAAAATTTTGAAGAAAAAGTGGGAAATATGCACACATACATACACACATACACATGCTTCACATGCCAGGAAATAAAAATCATCAGTAATACAACTACCCAGGTATAACACTGACAACATGCTGACAGATGTCTTTCTGGTCCCCTCCTTACCACATGTATTGATCCATTAACTCTACAGGGAGATATATACATACTTGTTTTTCAGTAAGAATGATTTCATATCATACATACAGCTTTGTGGCTGTCAAAATCTTATCGAGATAATTTCAATCTTTTCTTTTCTTCTGTTTTGAAAAATAGCATGGCAATGACTTGCAAATTTAAATATCCAGCTCTGACCTCTCTCCCAAGTCTCACATTCCTAACTAAAACTACATAGTAAGGGGCGCCTGGGTGGCTCAGTTGGTTAAGCGACTGCCTTCGGCTCAGGTCATGATCCCGGAGTCCTGGGATCAAGTCCCACATCGGGCTCCCCCTTCTCTGTGGGGAACCTGCTTCTCCCTCTGCCTCTGCCTGCCACTCCCCCTGCTTGTGCTCACTTTGTCTCTCTCTCTATGTCAAATAAATAAAATCTTTAAAAATAAATAAATAAATAAAACTACATAGTAGAAAATTCCATCTGCACTTCTAATATGCATCTTAGACTTAATACGCCCCCAACTAAACTCTTGATTCACCCTAAAAGCCTGCTCCTCGTCCAGTCTTTCCAATCTCTGTGAAAAGCATCCATCTCCACCCAGAACTCCAACCCCAGAGACATGGTGATTTCTCTTTTTCTCCCACTGGCCCCAGCCCACATCTAATCCATCCGCTCGATCTCCAAGGTGTATCTCAGACCTGACTGCCCCTCTCCCCTGCAGTCCCAGCTGCCACCACCACCCGTCTGGAACCTGACTACCTCCCAGCTATTTTCCTTGCTTCCACTCTTTGCTTCTCTGTGGGGAAGCCAGAGTGCACTTTTAAACCCCAGAATGGAAATCTTGGTGTCATCTCTTTTGGGATGTCAATCGAGTCATGCCTCTGTTCCAGAAACCTTCCCACTGCACTTAGAGTAACATTTCAACTTCTCGCATGGCTTATAAAGATTTGATTGCTGACAACTTTTCTCATCTCTACCACTCTCCCTTCATCCACTCTACTCCAGACACGCTGGCTCTTTCTTTTCTTCCAACACACCAGACTTACTCCAGCCACAGCACTTGCTAATTCCGCCACCCAGTCCCGGCCCCAGTCACCGACCCACACTCAGGGATGCCTTCCTCGTCCATTCTTTTGAAGTATCCACACTCTCCACATAGCCCTTGTACATTCTCTGCATAGCTCTTATTTTATCTGATATTTCCTTGTTTCTTTCCTGGTTTACTTTATGGAAAATGACTTATATTTTTTGTTAAAGGTTTTATTTATTTTACTGAGAGAGAGAGAGAGAGAGAGAGAGAGAGCACGCAGAGGAGTAGGGGGAGGGGGAGGGGAGAGGAAAAGAGAATCTCAAGCAGACTCTGGGCTGAGCGCAGAGCTGATGCAAGACTCGATCTCATGACCCTGAGATCACAACCCAAGTCGAAATCAAGAGTCAGTCGCTTAACCAACTGAGCCACCCAGGCGACCCTGGAAAATGACTTCTTTTAGAAGAAGAACCTTGACTATCTTGCTCACAGCTCTATCCTTGGCCCTTAGAACTCTGCAGGTACACAGCAGGCTACAGCCAATGTTCATGAGAAGAGCAAATGAACAATTATTGAGGGGCTTCTCAAATCCAGTTGATTCCCTTTGAAGTATCTGTGGCCACAGTCCCCTTTCTTCTTGTGACTCCAGCCTAATCCCAGACCTCATCACCGCACAATGGGGATGACTGCAGCCCCCTCCTGATCCATCTCGCAGAACTCCCCCTACCCCACCCATTCTGCACACAGCTAGTTACTCTTCCCATTATAACAGTTGCATCTGTTGCTCCCCTCCCTGTGCCTTCTGTCAACAATCCTGCCCTAACCCTCACCCAGCCACACAAACTCCATCTCCTCTGTTCTGTTAGTCAACCTGCTCCCTCCCGCTGAATTCTGGGGGGCAGATACTGGTTGTTGTTTTTTCCCCGTCTCATACTGCCTAGAGAAAGTTACAGGCAATCAAAAAAAATTCTTGTGAGTTGAATAAAGTGATTGGTATACGACAGGTATAGTGGATATATACAACAGGTAAAGTGGATACCCTTTCTAAAGGGATATTGTGAAAGCAGACAGTGATTTGGAATGAAAGAGGACAATACTAGCAGATGAAGCAAACCAGTGAGAACGACAACGGGGAGGCGACAATATTGTTCCCGCAGAGACCAGATGGCCACCACTGCCTTGAAGCAGGAGATGGTACATTTTTAGTGGACTTTGAGCCTGGCTTTTTCTGCAAGCATAAGGGAAAATGGACCATCATGCTGGTATAAATCAGTGCCTGCTGACTGGCACCCCGTAGGCAGCTCTGGTTGGATTCCCCAATGACCCGGGACCCCGGGGGGTTATCTTCTTGGTGAGAGCTCAACTTCTCTTGAGTTCTCAAGTATAGCGCCAAGAACTGAATGCAGACAACTCAAACCACAGAAGGGGTCTGCTGTGTGTGGACTCTTGCCCTGTGTTGCAGCAAGGCAGAGCAGGGATTTGGAGGACAGCCCTGCTATCTGTGGCCATTTTTCCCACTTTTTCTCATGGGGGGGGGGGTCTGGTGCAACGGGGGACTACATCTCCCCTGTTCAAACAGGGGAGAATCCAGCCCGACGGTTCAGTTACACCCATGCCAGGAGAGCCACGTCCTTCTTAGCAAACACCATACCCTCTTGTGCTAATCTACAGACTTTCTCTAATCAAATGTCCAGGCAATGAGGCAGAATCTTTATTCTATGCTTTAAAAATCATATTATTGGGGCTCCTGGGTGGCTCAGTTGGTTAAGCGTCTGCCTTCAGCTCAGGTCATGATCTTGGGAGTCCTGGGACTGAGCCCCATGTAGGGCTCCCTGCTAAGCAGGGAGTCTGCTTCTCCCTCTCCCTTTGCCCCTAACTCCGCTCATGTTCTCCCTGTCTCTCAAAGAAATTTAAAAAGTAATATCTTTAAAAAATAACATTATTTAAAAATAAACATGTTATCAACTCAACTCCTTATCTCAGGTCAAATGCAAATCGTGGGTACATTCATCTGATGGAGACAAAAAAATTTTTTTTTTTAGTTTCCGGGCTTTTCCAGGAAATAGGGAACATGACTATAATGTAAGCAGTGATTGAGAAAAGCATGACCAGATTGTACACATCTAAATACCTGTTGCTGGTGTTTTGTTTTGTTTTGTTTTGTTTTATAATTTCACACAAGAAGGGCCATGCAGTCTATGCTGATAGAGCTTGGCTTCCTGAAATCATCTTTGGGGGCTCTTCTTGGCAACTGCTTTCAGAGCTACTTGAAGAGGCCGCTAAAAACCAGCTCCATGATTTTAAAGTCATATCTTTTCATTAACTCAAACTGATACTACCTAATTTAACAGACTTGATTAAATGTGAATGACTTTGGCTCATTCCAGAAACCATACAGTATATCATTTATGGATATGTGCACACACATATGCAACACACTGAAAGTACAACTTGGTGGTAGTGCTGACCTCTGAAGGAGCAGAATATGGGGACTTGAAATTTATCTGTAATGTCCTCTTTTTTCATTTAGAAATATCTAAGACACAAGTGTCCAAATGTTGGGGCGCCTGGGTGGCTCAGTTGGTTAAGCGTCTGACTCTTGGTCTTGGCTCAGGTCATGATCTTGGGGTCATGAGATGGAGCCCCGCGTGGAGCCTATTTAAAAAAAAAAAAAGTGACCAAATGTTCACATTTGTTCATTCTGCTCAGCAGGCTCTCAGGTACCTGCCATGTTACCGTCTATCTGCATTTATTATATTTTTAAAACTTTCCAAGTAAGAAAAAAAGCAGATTCTCCCCCAGGGGAAAAAGATTTCATGCCACTGAGCTTATTTTTTAAAATAAATGTCCCCCAAACTCTGAGAGCAATTCTAAAAGATCTCCAAGAATGTTCTGGATACTAATAGGATCTTTAGAATAAGCAGCATGAAGCCAAAAGGACCACTTTAAAGGTGCAATGCCCAAAAGGCAGCGTTAAGAGGCAAATGAAGTCTCCCTCCTTTCCCAGTCCATAATCTTGGGTTAATGTCCTTGCTCCTTGCAGACAAGGCCATGACTTTTTGTCTTTGCATTTCCAGGACCTGGTGCAATGCTCAGAACAGAGTAACCCTCGTTAGCTGGAGTGTATTCTCACTCTCAAACTTATGAGCCTAGGATTTGCAAGCCTCCTAACTCATCCACACAGCAGAAAGTCAACAGACAGGAGAAAAAAGTTGATTACTTTACAGTTCTGCATTTCTTACTCTAGTTCCAGTTTAGCCTGAATACCATTAGGTAACCTGTTCCTATTTTTACCTTTGACCTCTTGCATAGGAAGAACAATAAATTTTATCCTTTGAATGATAAAGAGTGCTTGTGAAGCCTCTCAAGGTTTCTGAGCAGAGTGATACTAACATGTTGTACAAACATAAAGCCAATCCCAGAGCCAGAGGGACCCAAAAAAGTGTGAAAGAAGTCCAGCCTATGTATACGCAGATCCAAGGGAAAACACAGTGAATTACATCATCTGGATCTTGTTTGTGAGAGGGATTCTGATTCCGACATGCCATTTCATTTCAAAGAGCAAGAGTTTTTGCAAAGGACAGGTAGATTAGATTAGATCGTGAAAGCAAAAAGTGAGTGCAAGTGTGACAAATGGAGTCTAAAAGAGAATCAAGAAGGAATTAAGTTGCTAGAACAATCCACCTTCATCGGTAACCCACCTATTCAATGAATAAAGGCAGAAAGCAAGGAAGATGGAGGTTACCACCATCTTTAGTTGTCTATCAGGCAAAGGAAAAAGGAGAAATGTATAACCATTTTAATCTCTGAAGTATGTCTTCAGAGGTCAGGCAGGGATCTGGCAGAGAAGCTAAACAGGAAGAGGTAAGAGACATTTAAGAGCAGGGGTCAAGCTTGCAAATAAAGATTTAAAAGAATGATAAACCCAGCGGTGGTGTGAATGTGAGGAAATGATCACTCTTAGGGCTAGGGCGGCTGGTGGAAGCATAAATAAGTGTAACTTTTCTGGAAGACAATGTGGCCATGTGTATCAAAAGCTTTAAAAATGTTTCTTTCCTTTGACCAGGCAATGCCACTGCCACTCCTAGAAATTTTTAAGGTAGCATTTGCACTAACACATCAAGATGTATGTATAAGGCATTCCATCAACCTCCGTACTTACTGTGAAAAACCGGAAACTCTTGAGGCACAATAACAGAAAATGAATTCAACAAATCATTGTATATGCAATCAATGCAATTTTACAAAGCCTTACCTCAATTACAATGTAGATCTACATTGATTGACATGGACAGTTGTTCATAATATTTTAAAATTAAAAAAACAAACCCCAAAGCAGCATATCCAATACGATCTTATTTTTGTGAAAATGGAAGGCTATACATGCAAATGTTAAGAGCTGTAATTTATGGGTGGTCGAAATTTTTGCTTACTTGTTTCCTATTTCTCACATTGAACACGGATGAAAAGAACAGAGGGCAGGGGGAAACTCTTTCTGCCACCACTAATCCTGCTTTTTTTTTTAAAGATTTATTTTATTATTTATTTGAGAGAGCGAGACTGAGAGAGAGAGTACATGAGAGGGGGACGGTCAGAAGGAGAAGCAGGCTCCTTGCTGAGCAGGGAGCCCGATGCGGGACTCGATCCTGGGACTCCGGGATCATGACCTGAGCCAAAGGCAGTCGCTCAACCAACTGAGCCACCCAGGCGCCCCTAATCCTGCTTTTTTAGTCCTGCATTTGATCTGAATGCAGTGGGACACAGTATCCTATGCCAACTTTACCAGTTTGTTTGATCTCACAGAACCCTGGCATACAGATGCCTTCATACACACTTTCAGAGAGATCAGCCTGTTTTTATTCTGTGTGTCCCCAAGTTGTCCAAACAGCCAACTGCACCACTACAGCGTGAGCTCCAGAAGCAGAGGGACCACACTTACCACAACCATATAAACACATGCATTTCCCTGGACCCTAGAGAACCCTTGTGGCTGCGGGTTGCTAATAAATTAGTCTAGACCCTTGTGGGAACTGGGAGAGTACATTTTGTTTTAACGCTTTCCTATTGACCAAAACATGAATAAGCACCTGATTGTTTGCCACTGAAAAAAATTAAGGCCTCCTTTTTTTTTTTTTAACATTTTATTTATCAGAGAGCGAGAGAGAGAGGTCACAAGCAGGGGGGAGGGGTAGAGGGAGAAGCAGGCTCCCCACTGAGCAGGGAGCCTAAGGCGGGGCTCAATCCCAGGACTCTGAGATCACGACCTGAGCCAAAGGCAGATGCTTAACCAACTGAGCCACCCAGGCGCCCCAGGCCTCCTGTTTCTTACCCTTTCTCAGCAAGAAGTCTGAGCATCACATCCCTGCCTCCTCTAGGTCCCTGTTAAACAAGAGGATGGAAAGATGGGGAGCTCGTAACATCACCCCATTCCATCACTAGCTCTGTCTGGGGAGCTGAGATGGGAGACCTCGTCCCTTGAGTTCTCTCTCTCTCCCCAGGTAACCACATGAGGCAATTATACATCTATCTTCCATGTAGAGGTGAACATTAGCTCCACACATGCATGTGAACTGTCAGAGCTCAGAGAACTCCAAATGAAGAAAATTTCACCCTGGCAGAAGGTTCTTTCATTTGCACTTGATGCCCAAAGTCAAGTAGAGCTGTCCCAAGAATCTGGAAGAAAATGATTCGGAATGTGAAAGACCAAAATTCCTGAGTTTGATTGCCTAAAGCCTCGTCTATTGGTCGTTGGTCTAGAACATGTTCGACAAATGAAGCAATTCCAGAAAGCACCAACATCCGCTGTCATCACTACTAAAGATTTAGTTTAGTTTCACTGCTGACACACATTTATACATAAATTTCTATGCCTGCATCATCTTCATAGACAAAATAGCAAATACTTCTCAGGAAGATCTCTACACCTTCATCTCGTTCTGGTCCTAATGCCCAAAATTACTGGGATTCTTGAATGCAATCTGTTTTCTCAGCTCCTTGTTTTTATCTTCCATAAAATCACTCTGTAATGATGACTATTTTGCTTAACATTTGTCCCTTTTCTACAACAATGCAATGTAGATGTATAAAGGTCTTAGCACAATGTTTGGCACGTGGTGAGCAGTCAATAAACGTTACTTATTTTACCGTTAGCTTAATATAAAACTGAGATGACAGGGGCGCCTGGGTGGCTCAGTTGGTTAAGCGACTGCCTTCGGCTCAGGTCGTGATCCCGGAGTCCCGGGATCGAGTCCCACGTCGGGCTCCCTGCTCAGTGAAGAGCCTGCTTCTCCCTCTAACCCTCCCCCCTCTCATGTGCTCTCTCTCATTCTCACTCTCTCAAAATAAATAAATCTTTAAAAAAAAAAAATTTAATAAAAAAAATAAATAAAAAAAAATAAAAAAATAAAAAAAAACTGAGATGACAGCATAGTATAGAGATTAAAGGAGAGGATTTTGAAGCCAGGCTGCCTCCATCTGAACCCCAGCTCTGCCCTTTTCTAGCTATTTTGTGACTTTAGACAATTTTTAGGACTTCTCCGTGCTCAGTTTCTCCATGTGTAAAATGGAGGTAATAATTGTTCATACTTCATAGGGGTAAATGAGTTATAACGTGCAAAGATTTAGACTGCCATACAGTAGCCATGTTATAAGCATAAGCTATTATTATTTATTCCTTTCAATCCTGAGTGTCCAGAAGATCATTTATGTTTTTTCCGCCTTCTGACTTTTGCTCTCTTTACCCAGAGTCCTTATTTTACTTTAATATGTGCTAAATTCTATATCTATTTTGTGTGTGAAAGAAACCAAGATTTCCCTTAATGAATTTTCGGAATATTAGTAATAATTTTTATAATCTATGAAAGCACTAAATGCCAGTAAGAAAGAAAGGTAGTTGATCAGACTTGGTGCTCGTACAAGGACTGTGTTATGACATTTAAAGCAGCGGTGTCTGAAATCCCGAATGCAAACATTACCATGAATTTCTTAACTCAATCTAGTCCTTTTGTGCACAGGAAGTCAGCAACAATTACACTGAAACAAAGATGAGTACGTGAAACTTACATGAAATTAAATTTTACTTCCCCAGCTCAGAAAACTTCAGTGGAGGATCTTTTCCCCTCTATCTCCCTGAGAGGTGGGTTCTAGAGAAACGTTTAACTGTAACAAGTCACACAATTACTTCACACAATTACACTTTGTACCCAAAACAAAACAAAAAGTCCTAGAGGATGGAACTCTTCCAACATGTGGATTTCCAACATATAGGAATTTAGGCTTCTTCAGAGCATGGGAGAGCCAGGGCAATCGTGGGGGATGGGCACTGGTGGGCATTCCCAGGTTCCTGTTTTGCTTTGGCCCTGCCCCTAAACTGAGCAATGTTGCTTGCAGAAAGCCACAGAATTTGGGAACAGTGGGGGACACTCTTTTCCCGCTGTGAGTTAGTCAGCTCGCTCTTTCCTGAGGTTGGTGCGGGCAGAACTGAGCTCTTTACAAAGAAAAATTTTAATATATCTGATTTGAATATTTCTGTAATAGGAAGCATGCTGATGTTATCCCCACAAACATTTTCAAGGGATAGTTCGTCTCATTCTGAGTAGAAAGGTGAAAAAATGGAAAAAATGGGAACCCATGCTAAATGTACTTGAGGGCCGTTATTTCAACACTGGGTAGGCATGCAAGGGAAAACATTTTCTTTTCCAACTGCAAAACTGCAAAATGTCACAATGGTGGTTTAAACACCGATCAGAACACAGAAAAGTTTGCCAGTGCTGCTACTGAGAATTTTTTTTTTTTTTTAAGTCATTCCCTGCTTGCTTTCAAAGGAAATTATCAAGGCTCGTGCATCAAAATAGCACATGCCCAATTAAGAGCACAGTCTTTGGAGTAGTTTGTAATCTCTGCTACTGTTGCTTGGGTGGCCTTTAACAAATTGCATGGCCTTTTGCAAACTACATCTCCAAGCTTCATTGTCCTTCTATATGAGATTTCATGTGAGTCTCCTAGGATTTTTGTAAGGATTTAGTGATATAATCCATGAAGCATATCACAGTGTCTGGGACAGAGTAAGTGATCAATAAATGGTGTGTTTTAATATGATACTAATAACCAGGTATGTCCTTACAAAAACCACTCCTCTGAACAATACTTTCTGCTAAGCTCCTTAGTATAACTCTTTCACCTAAGACACAAATGCTTCAAAAGGGAAAGCAGAACCCCCCCAAATAGGAATATCCAATCCTTTTTCTTGCCTGAGGATTAGGGAACCTCTATACTTAACTTGAATGGGGCTCTTCTTGTTCAGATTGCATCACACACGCTGTTCCACTGGGTGTGTCTGGTGATCTCAGCAGAGGAATGGAAGTCACATGAGGGAGAACATCCGCCCCAGCAGCTCCAACCTGCGGCTGGCAGACACAGCCCAAAGTGCTCTCTAACTGCAGCTTCCTCTCCTACCCTTCTTCCTTAGGCTCTCAAAAACAATGATGATAGGGACAGTGATGAAGCTGATGGCAAGGTCGATGAGGACTGCTAACACTTAACATTTATTCTGAGCCACACGCTATAGGCACCTATTTCCCTCAATCGTCCCAAGGGTCGTAAGAAGTAGGTCCTATGATTTATCCCATTTGACATATAAAGAAACCAAAGTTTACAAAGGTTAAATAACAGGCCCAGGGTCCCACAGTGTGTAGCAGGGGGCCAATCTGGAGGCAGGTCCTAATTCTAGCCAGGGCTTTTATTCTTAACCCTCAGGCCACACCAGCCCCACTGCTACTTTCAAGAGTGCTTACAGGATTAGCGCGGGTCCTGCTGCTCTCCCCAGATCAACTCCACCAAACCCCACAGTCTTGAACATCTTTCTGTCCCAGCCATGCTCCCTGAGCTAAAATTCACAGGGACAGAAGAGCAGTAGCTCTGGCAAGTGGTACACCCATTGCTAACTTCAGTTTGATTCCCATACTCCCCAAACGAATTAATTGCCCCTTCCGGCCTGCAACAGCCATGAACCCTAATGCAAAAAATAAATAAATAAATAAAAATAAAATATAAAATAAAATAAAATCCCCATAGGGAGATTCCTGATGGACATCATGCCTTTTAACTAGTACCTTTGGTACTCCAACATTAATATACAATGTCCATTAATAATTAAATTTATTTTAAAGATGAAGAAATAGTAAGGTATGAGGAATGGTTTGCCCACAGCTATCCAGCAGATGGACATCAAACAGCAATAAAGCCCAGTGGGCCCTGGGGGGGGGGGGGGCTTACCACCTGATTATTCGGGGCTAATGCCTTGTGGCTCCAACCTCTCCACACGCTCTCCGCACACAAAATGTACCGTGCAAATACCCTCTTACGGGCTCAGCTAAAAGAATAACACGTCCTAGAGCAGGGAGGGGACAGGAGAATAGTTAAGTTGACCCTTCGGGACCAGTTTCGTATTATCTTTGAACCGGACAGTCTCGATTTCTCAGGGCAAGACAAAAATGTCCCCCAATACTTGTCAGCAGTTTTCAGCGGAGGGAAAAGGGCAGCTGCAGCACCTCTGGCGAGAACTCTGAGCAGTAAATGTGCTTACACGGAGTGTGTGCAATTTGGATTAGGAACCGGACGGTGAGGTGGATTCTTTGCCCTTAGTTCTCCGCCGGAGCGCTAGAAATGTAAAAATGCCAGCCACAGGCCATTCCTTTTTGTTTATTTAAACGGAGAATTTTTTAAAAATCACTTTTTCCACTTCACGGCTCCTTGGGACCAGGGAATAAAAATAGCGATGTCAACAGGAGCCAAACTTCTTCGGGGGGAAAAATACAACGAGAGGGGAAAGAGCCCTACTCAGAACAGCCCAAGTGCTCAGCAGCTGCCTGGAAACCGCATTGCAACTGCTTCTTGACTTGCCCCATCTCACCGCAGGTCTCAAAGGCCGGCGCAGTTTATCAGGAAGTCCGCGGCGAGCCCAGCACAGCTCGCCCTGCGCCCTTCACCCTCCCCGGCGCGACCACCTGTCAGACCCCGAGGGCGGCGCGGGCCAGGCGGAGGGCTCGCTCAGGGAAGGGACGCCGGTGGCCCGGGACACCCGGGAGGGCTGGGACCATCGCGGAGGCGCGGGCGGAGGCCGGCGCGTGTCGCGCGCTCAGCGGCCCCAGCGCGGCCGCCTCCGGGGTGGGGGGAGGGTGGTCGCAGGTGCACCCCGCCGCGCCGTGCCCGGGACTCGGCCCCCGCGCGGCGCTCGGCCCGCCCGGGGCGGTGCGGCGGCGGCGGCTGCGCGGCGCCGCGGGGCGCGTCTTACCTGTTGATCTTGAGCGCGAACGCGCGCCGCTCCGCGCCCGGCAGCGTGGCCATGGCCCGCGCGCGGCTCGTCCGCCTCTAAGGGCGCGGGGCGCGGACGGCGGGGGCCCGGCGCGCCGCGGAGCCGCTGCAGCGCACGCCGAGCAGGGCGCGAGTCTCATCTGTCAGTGCGGCTGGAAACTTCCGCATTTCCACCTTCGGCGCCGCAGCCACGCCGGGGGAGGGCCCAGCCTCGGGGCTGCTGCGGCGGCGAGTCCAGCCAGCCACCCGGCGCCCGGCCCGGCACGCAGGGAGCGGCGGGCGAGAGGGTGTGGACACACCGCGGAACTGCCCTCCGGATGCTTCGGCCGACGGCGCGCTCCGGCCGCGGGGGCCCTGACCTCAGGCAGAAGCGAGCGCGGGCGGAGGGCTCCGCAACCGCGGAGCCAGGCCGGAAACTCCATCTGCCCGGAGCGGCGAGGCTGCCAGCAGCGCCTGAGGGCAGGAGGGGGAACGCGCTGTCCGCCCGCCCCGCGCGCTCGGCGAGGTCGGGACACCAGCCCCGCACGTCTCCGCTCTAGGCCTTCGGAAGGGTCCGCACCAAGCCTGGGGGTGGGGGGATGCGGGGGGGAGGCAGATTTGAAAACACAACCAACCAGCCAACCCACCAACCAACCAGGGTACAAATCTACTTTTGCAAAAGATGTGTCCCTCATCCTTCCTGGGGCACTTGCTGTAAATACAGTGAATCCAGCCAAGGAATAAACATTGTTAAGTTATCCCCCAATGCCCCCTTCAATTTTTTCTTTTTCTTTCTTTTCTTTCTTTCTTTCTTTTCTCTTTTTTTTTTTTTCCAACAGGAGGATAAATACTTTTCTCTGGGAAACACTGCACGCCTCTTCCCTGTGATTCAAGAACATGCTGCAGCCCTGTTGATTTCAGTTTCAGACTGAGAAGTCGGCTAAGAGGCCCAGACCCAACTCAAGAAAAATCAGAAAAGTCCCAGTGCTCACCAGAGTGGGAAAGTACATGTTTATTTCAAGTTACTGGTTGCTCAGAGTTTTGCTCTAATAGAGCACTCTAAATTCTACCTCTGGCAACTTGCCCTTTAAAAAATACTAAAGCAGGATATTTTTGGTTCAGAGCTACACTGCTGTCCAGTGTGACTATTGACCATTGGAACAGATGGTTAGTCTGCATTGAGATGTACTGAGTGTGTAAAATGCACATCGGATTTTGAAGACAGTGTAGAGAAAATAATGCAAAAATATCCTGTTAGTGATTTTTTTAATGTTAGTTACATGTTAAAATGATAGTTTTGATATTAGGAAAATAAAATATTAAAATTAATTTCACCTGTTTTTCCCTCTTTACAATGTGGCTTTCATGAAAGAAAATTTAAATTACACACGTAGTTCACATATGAGGGTCACATATGTTTCTATCAGGCACTGCTGATTTGTAGTTTGCAACCTAATATATAAGTAAAACTCCTAAGGACTGAATTGAGTCTCTTCTTGATGGCCTTCCTTTCTCTGGTTTTGCCTGGCTCTGTTAGTTTAGTAATTCCTCAGAGCTGGTTAGGTGACTTTTCCCTGCAAATATCAACGCCTTTAAGCATATAAGACAAAGTTCTTCAGTCCAACGTTATTATATAGGCTATGAAAAAAGATCCAAAGAAAAGAAAGCTTTTTGTAATGTGGAGTTTCTGACTTCCAAATTCTAAGTCTATTTACTGCACTGGAATCTATAAGCCAACATTTAGATCAAGAGATGCTGAGAGAACAACACTGTGACGACTTCTCAAACTGAGAGCAAATGGGTGAGTTGTAGACAATTTTTTACACCAGAATCTTGAGTCTGCTGTGTACCAAGTCAGCCTTTCATAGGGCTCCTTTGAGTTTCTAAATGTTTGTGACACACGTTCCTACAGAGCAAAAATATTCTAGTTTCCACACAAACACAAATAAAATGTAATGAGAGTATCTCAAATTTTCAGAATTTTCAATCAAGGAGAACTTTTTTGTGGGGGGAAGGGGGTAAGAGGGAATGGAATCATAAAATCTCCCATCTTACACCAGGTCATGCTGCATTCAACTTAGTATTTGATACCTAATTATAAAGATTAGGCCAGCCTTATGCTCCATGCTGTCCATTCTTGGATGGTTAGGAATGACTCCAGATTTCCTCAACAGCGTTTTAACAATTCACCATGAATATGTAATCCACTAATTTAGTCAGATGCCTATTTTTAAAATGTATCGGCTCTGGGATACATTCACAGATCACAGATCACTAGATAAATCCCTGGCTTCTCACTACTTCTTTAGTTCCCTGTAGTTGGGTATCTCTCCTGGCCGCCCCCCCATCCAAAATGCACTCTAGGGATGCCTGGGTGGCTCAGTCAGTTAAGTGCCTGCCTTCGGCTCAGGTCATGATCCCAGGGTCCTGGGATCGAGTCCCACATAGGGCTCCTTGCTCAGTGGGGAGTCTGTTTCTCCCTCTGCCTGCTCTGCCTGCCACTCCCCCTGCTTGTGCTCTCTCTTTCTCTCTCGCTGACAAATAAATAAATAAAATCTTAAAAAAAAAAAAAAGCACTCTAGAAAGAAAGCCTCCTTTCCACACCTATGACCTCTCTTGGCCTTCCTCTTTCTCTGCATCTCTCTTTCGTTGATTTTGTTTTCATCCTCATAAAATTCGTCCCTTGGCTTTTTTTTTTTTTTTTTTTTTTTAGAGAGAGAAAGAGAGCCAGCTCAGGGTGGGGAAGTGGGGGGAGGGGCAGAGGGAGAAGGAGAGAGAGAATCTTAAGCAGACTCCACGCCCAGCGCAGAGCCAGTTCAGGGCTCCATCTTATGACCCCGCGATCATGACCGGAGCTGAAATCAAGAGTTGGATGCTTAACCAACTGAGCCACCCAGGCTCTGGACTTCTATACCAGATGTAATGTCCATCCTGACAAATTCTCCTCCAGCTTTCCCTAGGTCTTCTTACCTCTCCGGAAAACCAGCCTCTTTCTTTACACTGCATCGTTCATATTTTATTTAACAAATAGCACTTACCTTGTCCCAGGACCTGTTCAGAGCCTTTACAAATGTTAATTCATTAGTTAATTACAAACATTAAGTAATAACATTATGCCTACTTTGCAACCAGGAAAACTGAGGCTCAGAGAGGTTAAGTGATTTGCCCAAGATCACAAACTGTAAGGGACAGAGTCATTTCCAATCCTAAATCGATGCCTATCTCCCAAATATGTCCACTTGAATATCCTCAGACTCCATGAATATAAAACTAGCGCTCTCCATCTCTTGTACCCATTTGTAACCTGGCTATCCCTCTGTGATCACTCATTTCTATTGGTGGCCTTCTTTACCCATTTGCCAATTTTAGAACTTTGGAGTCATCTAGGGTGGGAAAAGCAGGAAACCTGTGTTCTGGATCCAGCTTTTCACAAACTGTGTGACCCGGAGCCAGTCACCCCACGCTTGGCTGACAGAGCCCTCCGTCTCAGGCTGATGCCATCTGCTCGCCTCCCTCTGAATTCTGTGAATGTGTCAGCTCTAACTTCTTCCTCTTCTTTACCCTTTGGATCTAATCGTCCACCAAGCTCTGTTATTTCTGCTTCATAAACCTCACTCCTGTTTAGTGTCATTGTCCTCGCTGCTTCCCTTTTGGCCCAGTTCTCAGCAATCAATGTCTGGATAACAGCACCAAAAAAAAAAAAAAAAAAGTTTTTAATGGCCTCCCTGCTTGTCACTTCTTTTTTATTCTGATTGAATTGGACTCTAACGTTGTACAAGTTTTACTAAGATGCTTGTTTCATCATCTTTCCCTGCTCAGTTAACTTTGGTGACTTCCCATAACCCTACAACCAAGTGTGACCTCTCCAACTGGTTTATAGTCCCACTTCATGTAACTAATTCTAAACCTTACCTCTCTGTCAAAGCAAGGAGGATCTCCTGGCCTGGGGCCTTCTTTGCTGGTGTCATTCTTCCTGCCATCCTCACCTGAAATCCTAACCAGTCTCTCCTGATCCTTCAAAGTTTGAATGGAGTTTACAGCTTCCACCTCTACCTGAAGGAGTATGTCTTTCAGTGTGACAGCACCTTGAACTAGCTAGAAAGGGTAGGTCATTACCAGTGAACACAACCTAGTGGAATTTGAAGTCCATAGGACTACAGAGAAAAGTGTGATCATTTGCACATCTCCTTCTTTATTCCCCAAACCATTCAAGATTTTGTCTGTCCCCTTCTGAGAGCATCTATTTAACACTGGAATGCCCCCTTCCCTACTCTGACACTTCTTTTTTTTTTTTTAAGATTTTATTTATTTATTTGAGAGAGAGAATGAGATAGAGAGAGAGAGCATGAGACGGGGGAGGGTCAGAGGGAGAAGCAGACTCCCCGCTGAGCAGGGAGCCCGATGTGGGACTCGATCCCGGGACTCCAGGATCATGACCTGAGCCGAAGGCAGTCGCTTAACCGACTGAGCCACCCAGGCGCCCTACTCTGACACTTCTAACTCCATTTCCAACTTTGTTTTTCTCTAAAGGACTTTATCACTATCTGACATACTCTATAATTTATTTATTTATGTTTGTTATCCCTCATGCTTCTAGAATATGATTCCATAAGTGCAGAGATTTTTGTTTTATTCACTGCTCTATCTCTGTTGCCTAGAACAATTCCTGATGCATAGTAAGTGTTTGACAAGTACTTGAATAAATGAATGCAGAGCAGACACTCAGTATTTGCTTTTTTTTTTTAAGATTTTATTTATTTGAGAGAGAGAATGAGAGAGAGAGAGCATGAGAGGGGGGAGGGTCAGAGGGAGAAGCAGACTCCCTGCTGAGCAGGGAGCCCGATGCGGGACTCGATCCTGGGACTCCGTCCTGGGACTCCAGGATCATGACCTGAGCCGAAGGCAGCTGCTCAACCAACTGAGCCACTCAGGCGCCCTCGGTAAGTATTTGTTAAAGTGAACTTAGTAACAAACTATAGAAATGATCCCTGAAAGTATAGTCTTAGATGGGAGTAATTGAGTTCCATGTGTCCTTCAGAAGAAAGTAAGAATCTTTTTTATTTTCTTGAGTATTTCAGCTCCGCTTTTGTATGCACGTCTTCCAGCTCTGTTTTGTCTTTATCTTTTGGGTGGAGAAATGAAACCAGCACATAGATTATTACAAGCAAGTGGATATTTGTATTGTTGTCTTATAATTGAAGACAGATACAGAAAGATCTGTGTGCTGGCATTTAAAGCCAGCCATATCTCAGACATTAGAATTGGAGTTCCTATTTTTCTCCACTTTATTCCTTATACTGTCACAAGAAATCTGTAAATATGAAAACAATAAAGAATAAGAAATTTTCCCTTAACGATCATGGTGACAAACATATATATATAAGCATAGTGTATATATTTTTATATGTGCACTTCATATACGTGTATTTTAATCTAGGATTTAGCCCAAATTCCAACGTGCAATGGTATTTCATTTTCAGTAGGACTATTCAAACCATAGCATTTTATAACTAGAAAGACCTTGGATTAATTCATTAATTCATTAATTCATTCTTCATTATCATCTGTATGCTTTTTATTCATTCCCCAAACATTGACCCAGTGGTGACCACACGTCAAGCTCTGTACTAAGTGAAACTACGGGCGAAACAATGAATAATACTTGCTCCTGGACTTCGCAGAACTCATGGTCTAGGAACGAGATGCGTTACAAAGTAAAGAAGAAACTTGAGTTCCCGGTGACAATGCAGGAACTTGTTTCCCAAAACTCAGTGAGGGCGGAAACACAGAGAGGAAGTGATTTATTCTCGTGGCGAGGGTGTTGGCAGAGAGACTGACGCTGAGGAAGAATAACTTCACTGACACAGTGACATGGGGACTGGGTCTTAAACAACGAGGAAGCATTCGCCAGGCAGAGAAGTGCATTCAGGCCCTCACAGGCACAGGGAGCACCGTGTGCCAAAGCAGGGGGCCCAGAAACGCCATTGTCCATCCTGGGAATCAAAAGTACGAGGGGACCTGTGGAGTGCAGAGTGAAGTGGTGACAAACGAAGCTTTGGAGGTGGGCAGGGTCTGAACATGGCCGTCCTGTCAAAGAGTCCAGACTCTGTCCTACCAGATGGCGGTTTCTGTTTCTTTATCTAGGTCATCAGTCTCTTGGGGGATGATCTCTCTGGCTCCCTGGAGGTGCATGATGAGGACTGTCCAGGAGAGGATGGGCGCAGCGTGGTGGGGATTAGGCCTCCTAGATCTGGCACTGCCATCCCCATCTTCCTCAGCCAGAGCACACACACTGGACACGAATGAAGAGCTACACAGTTCTTTACAGAGGGATTTAGGCAGATTTCCCAAAGTCACATCACATAGAGAGAGGGAAGATCTATGGCGGACAGAAAGTCAGGCCTGGTGCTCTGGTCTGGTTCCTTCGGCCTCTCACTGGAGTGCCTCACAGGGGTCTGGTCACTGCCCCATTCCTGACCTAAGCTCTCTCACTGACTTCCCTGAGGTCACCCCCATCAACACACTTCCCCATCGGTCTATTTTCTTCTCCCCAAAGGAAAAAACCATACCTGGAGACAGGAGTGGGTGATCGTAGTTGGCTTAGAACTGCTCTGACTCATTCTCCCGAGCTTCCCAAAGAGGGACAAAGGGGAGGGTAGTTGTTGGGTAGGCAGTGAAGAGACTTGGCTGTACTCACGTTACTGAGAAGCTGGGTAAGATAATGCCCCTGAAGGACAGAGCATACTGCTGGATAGCCACTATCGCCTCGGGGCATGTGGGCTGCAATTTTTACTACTATCCAACATGTGTGCTCCTTGAAAGCCATATAAGCTGTCTTTTACATATTTACTATTATTTTCTCCTAACAGATTCCCAGAACTGGAATGTATGAGGTCAAAAGTTATAGACTCCTGCCAAAAAATGCATAAATCTAATCATGAGGAGATAGCAGACAGACTTAAATTAAGGGACATTCTACTAACCAGGCAGTCTCTAAAAAATGTCAGTGTCATGAAAGACAAAGAAAGGCTGAGGAATGGGTTCAGATTAAAAGAGAGTACACAGGGGCGCCTGGGTGGCTTAGTCAGTTAAGCGTCGGACTCTTGATTTCGGCTCAGGTCATGATCTCAGGGTGGTGAGACTGAGCCCCACGTCGAGCCACATGTTGGGCCCCACGCTCAGTGGGCAGTCTGCTTGAGATTCTCTCTCTCCCTATCCCTCTGCCTCCTCACCCCAGAAATAAATAAATAAATAAATAAATCTTAAAACAAAGAGAGAGAGTCTATAGAGACAGAGCAAGTAAAGGCAATGAGGGATGCTAGACTGGACCTCAGATCAAGAAAAATAAATACTATATGGGCACCTGGGTGGCTCAGTTGGTTAAGCGACTGCCTTCGGCTCAGGTCATGATCCTGGAGTCCCGGGATCGAGTCCCACATCGGACTCCCTGCTCAGCGGGGAGTCTGCTTCTCCCTCTGACCCTCCCCCCTCTCATGCTCTCTCTCTCTCAAGTAAATAAATAAAATCTTTAAAAAAAAAAAAAGAAAAATAAATACTATAAAGATTATCACTGGGGCAACTGGCAAAATCTGCATCTTGACTATGTATTTGATAACAGTATTGTATCAAAGTTACATTTTCTAATTTTGATACTTACACTGTGGTTGCATAAGAGAATATCCTTATTCTTAGTGGATACATACTCAAATTTTTAGGGTAAAGCAGCAGAATGGTATGATGTCTGCGACTTACTTTCAGATGCTCATCCATGATGATGATGACAATGATGATGTTAGTAACATTAAAATAAGATTATAAAGAACAAAAATAAAGCAGTTGGCCAATCTAGATGAAGATTACATAAAGTTCCCTGCTCTGTAAATTCGAAAACTTTTCAAAAGAAAAGGGTAAAGATAAAAAATAAAAATAACAAGCATAATTTTGGCTTTTGTTAGCTCATGCTAATTTATAAGTAATGTTTAAAAGACTTTCATTTTACCGTCATTTACGCTAGCATTTATTTGTAGTTTCTGCAAGTTTACTAGCTTAAAAATACATTTTAAAATGTTTTAGTTATGTGATTATTATTTAGATGAGCTGACTATTTTTCCCTGTTATCTTAGGACATGGTTGTATTTTGTGGGGGTACATCTGTTTACATCTTGTCCCACCTGTCTATTAAAATCTTAGCATTTTTCTTATTGATTGTATTCACCCTTTAACTAGTATGTTAACAATGTAGAGTATTTCTCTTTAAGTAACTGTGATCTCCCTAGATGTCTTGAGCCATCTGGGGAAGGACTGAAACCAGACAAGTTCAAAGAATCTTTAGAAATTTTGTTGGCCCCTGCTGAGTGTCAGTGTCCGACCGAAGTTTATATGAATTTTGGAAATGCTTTTTTCCCATTTCAGTATTCTCCAATATCCTCCCAGTTCATTTCACTCCATCCTGTGCCCCCCTCCCAAAGCCCGTATCACCATAACAATTTAGGTACCATGACAAGCACTGGGACATTTTCAGAAGAGGGAAAAGCAAGCTGAGTGGTGGTTCTTTGGACAGACTTGCCTGGCTCAGTGTCTCCTGATCCCTTACACACTATACACAGGAGATTGTATCATGGCACATTTTGTGTGATCTCTGCGATTCTTAGAACAGCATCACTACATGGCACTAAGACAGAGAATATGGCTGTCAGATCCAGGTGACATGACGCTATGTCCCCAAACCTATACCCAATTCAGGAGCAATCTGTGTCTTTTAAGACAGAAGTTCTCGTACTTTGGGAGTGTGGGAATTACCTAGAGAGCTAACGATAAAAAAGTCCCAGACTCACCGAAGTAGGGTGGATGAAGCGTGGACCTCTATACGTCTGCCAAGTTCTCCAGGTGATTCTGTTACATACCATAGTTTGAGAACCATTGTTTGAGGGCCGTCAAATAAAATGAAAATATTCCTAAAAGTATAAGATTAAGAACTTTTATCTGGGGGGAGGTTTAGCCTAGATGAAGAGTTAAGGGGGACAGCTGGAAGCAACGGCAGATAAAATAGATAATCTGCATGGGCAGGCACGCTCGGAATTTAGGTCTCTGTCTAGGACTAAATCATGGTTCAGCAACCAGCTTCTTAAAAAACTGAATATACTAATGGAAAGTCCATGTAACCCGTACAGTGAATGTATGATTGATGGATGGAATCAAAACACATCTTTTTTTATGGTTTCCCATGGCATTCAGTGGGGATAATCCTTGACAATCCCATGTGGAAATGGGGGCAGGTCCAACGACTTTTCTCTTACTCTACGATACAAGTTAGCTGCAAACATAATTTGAGGTCTGAGACCAGAAAAAACCACCTTATCTTTAATGACAGATTTTCCCCCAGCTGGCATGTGCTTCAAGCCAGCACGCTCTAGCAGCAAAGAAAGGGAAGGATGCGTGGTTGGCTCTTCCCTTCACTTTGTGCCACTTCTCTTTTCTTCTTCCACTCCAGCTGGCTAGCCAGTTTCTGACCTCTTGGGGTTGAATGAATGGTAAGATATAAGAAAGCTCTAATAATTCCACTACTGGTTATTTACCCAAAGAAAACGAGAACACTAATTTGAAAAGATATGCATACCCCTTTGTTTATTGAACTATTATTTACAAATATTATTTACAAAAATATGGAAGCAACCCAAGTGTCCATCTGTAGATGAATGGATCACGAAGATGTGATTTATGTACACGTACAATGGAATATTACTCAACCATAAAAAGAACGAGAGCTTGCCACTTGTGACAACATGGACGGACCTAGAGGGAATAATGCCAAGTGAAGTAAGTCAGACAGAAAGACAAATATGATTTCACTTCTATGTGGAATGTAAAAAAATAAAACAAATGAACAAAGAAACACACAGAATCTTAAACACAGCAAACAATGGCGGCCAGGGAGAAGGTGGGTGGTGGATGGCAGAAACAGATAAAGGGGATTAAGAAATAGAAACTTCCAGTTAAAAAATGACTAAGTCGCCGAGATGGAAAGTACAGCATAGGGAATACAGTCAATAATAGTGTAATAATAACGTTGTATGGTGATGGATGGTGATTACACTGATGGCAGGGAGCATTGAGTAATGTGTGGAATTGCCAAATCTATATGCTTATACACCTGAAACTAATATAACATTGTATGTCAACTATGCCTAAAAATTTGGGGGAAAAAAAAGCTCTTATAGAACTGTAGAACTGAGGGTGCCTGGGTGGCTCAGCTGGTTGAGCAACTGCCTTCCGCTCAGGTCATGATCCTGGAGTCCCGGGATCGAGTCCTGCATCGGGCTCCCTGCTGAGGGGGGAGTCTGCTTCTCCCTCTGACCCTCCTCCCTCTCATGCTCTCTCTCTATCTCATTCTCTCTCTCAAATAAATAAATAAAATATTAAAAAAAAGAACTGTAGGGCGCCTGGGTGGCTCAGCTGGTTAAGCGGCTGCCTTCGGCTCAGGTCATGATCCCGGAGTCCCGGGATCGAGTCCCGCATCGGGCTTCCTGCTCAGCGGGGAGTCTGCTTCTCCCTCTGACCCTCTTCCCTCTCGTGTTCTCTCTCTCTCTCTCAAATAAATAAATAAAATCTTAAAAAAAAAAGAACTGTAGAACTGATACCGTTATGAGCTAGCTTCGAATTTTCTGTGCCTGACAGATATTCAAAGCTGAGTCCTTACTTAGGGTTTCTCGGATCTTTTGGAAGACTGTTTTCCTGGAGATCTCTCTCCGGTAGGTCATTTCACTTATCTCATGCACCTGTATTCATAGTATTCACTTGTGACTCATTTACAGCTACTTCTGGTTTCCTGTGGCTAGGGTCCTCTGCTCTCTAAGGGATCCTACTGGACAGGTCCCCAAATGACCCTTTGCTGGATATCTCCCCTCCCGCCCACATCTGATCCATTGAAAATTGCTCATAAACAATCCCAGCTGATCCCAACACAACCTCTACCTTGGTGCCCCAGGCTGCTTGAACATCCTTGGTCCAGAGTCAGGCTACATCTTTCCGTCTCCCAGCTGCAGGAAAATTGTCATTTCAAATTCTCTGAACAGTGTCCTACAAGCCACGGACGGAAGTGGTAGCCCTTCTCATTTACTGCCCCCCACACCCCAACCAGAAATGGAAGCTCTCCTTGGGAAAAATCCTCCCCCCCAAAAAAAAATCTCTTCACAAATCCTGTGGGGTTGAAGAGTCATGGAAATAGTTCTCAGTTTCCTTGGTAAATTCTGCGTATGGTAATCTAGTTTTGAAATATCGTATTTGTTGTGTTTGATTATCCCAGCGAAACTTACATTTCAATTTTACATTATTATAGTGTTAGATATCCTGCCATTAAGCCACATTTAGGGAGGACATAGTTCAGGGCATTCTTTTTCCTAGGTTAGGAGTTCTTGGAGACGGGAATAGATTATTGGAAAATGGTATACAGCTAATGCTTTACTTTAGTAGAAATTATTCTTCCATGTATAATATACATGGAGATTATTATATAATCTCATCAGATGAGTGAAAGTACAGCTCGATGAACTTCACAGTAACAAGCACTCAGATCAAGACAGAGAACATTACCAACTTCCAGAGGCCCCCATCATACCTTTTCTCTGTTGACTTCCCCCAGGGTAATTGATATCCTGACTATTAACACTATAGCTCCATTTCCACCCCTGCTTTTGAAGTTGATAATAAATAGACTCCTTTCTGTCTAGTCAACATGTTGTTTGTGAGATTCATCCATATTGCTACCCTTAGAATGAGATCATTCATCTCATTTCTGTGTGGCCATGGCATGAATATACCTGGACAGTTAATATTTGATCAGTAAATCTCTTCAGGGTAGCTGAAGAGTAGCTTACACTTGACTGTGGCCTCCCCAGACCTTCTCTGATTCCAGCTTGAATCCACAGAACTCTCATCACTCTAAAGACTTAATGACTTGCCTTGGGTGTCAGGATAAAGCAGGTAAACTCCTGCGATTTTTAAAAAACTATGTGCAGGGTGCCTGGGTGGCTCAGTTAGTTAAGCGACTGCCTTCGGCTCAGGTCATGATCCTGGAGTCCCGGGATCGAGTCCCACATCGGGCTCCCTGCTTGGAAGGGCGTCTGCTTCTGCCTCTCACCCTCCCCCCTCTCGTGTTCTCTCTCTTATTCTCTCTCTCTCAGATAAATAAATAAAATCGTTAAAAAACAAAAACAAAAAACTATGTGCAAGGTTAGAATCCTTCAGGAAAAAGTCTATTATTTCTTCCTATTCTTTATATTTTATCCCATCAATTTGCTCTTTTAGTTTGGCTGATTTAGAATCATAGAGTGTTTGAGTCGGAAAAAAAACACATCTCCTGGGAAACATTTTGCATAAATACTGATAATAGTTGTATGAGTTTCTATTTCCTCAGGAATTATGATAAGAAGTTTTATCACATAGTCCCAAGAAAAACTGCAACAGTCCATTCACAATAACAAGTGAAGACCAAAAATACTTCTCTGAATATTTCTTGCGTTGTACTTTATAATTATGTAGTAGAATTTTTTCAATTAAAATGAAAGGCTTCAGGGCATGATAGATTTTTATCAAGAGTAAGATCACTTTTTAGTTTATTTCAATAAAAATTCACATTTTAAAATTTCATAGTGAAATTCAATACGTGTTTTGAAAACTTGTCAGAGTTTACTTCGTGGATTAATAACACCTTAGTTTAAAATGTTGAAGTTAAAATAGGATCTATGCTCTGAATAGTAAATGGAAGGTGCTAAAGACTTGTGTTTTCATGAAACTGTTTAACAAACATTAGAATATCATTAGGATATCATTTCATTTCATTTCATTTTATTAAAGATTTTATTTATTTGGGAGAGAGAGAGCATGAGCACAAAGGGGGAGTAAGGAGAGGGAGAAGCAGGCTCCCCACTGAGCAGGAAGCCCTATGTGGGGCTCCGTCCCAGGACCCCGGGATCATGAACTGAGCCGAAGGCAGACACTTAACTGACTGAGCCACCTAGGCACCCCTAGAACATCATTTTAAATTAGAAAATCTTTTCATTCAGACTGAGGTATATATATATATATAACTTAATTCATTTATTCATTCACTCAACAAAATATTTAAGGAGCACCTAGTGCAGGCATTGCACTAGGCTATGGACATGTCACATGAATACGGTCAATATTGCCACTGTCCTCAGGAAACTTCAGTTAGTTCAGTGTAGTTGAGAGATAAGTAAGTAAACAGATAGTTTCTAGACAAGGTAATCACTGCTTCTATACGTGCTATAGGATTCTGTATATGTTATAGGAGCACATGAAAGTCACCGAATCCATCCTTGGTTGGTCATGGAAACTCTCCCCCAGCAAGTGATACCTAAGGTGGGTAGCCAGATACAGATTAGAGAGGAGGGTGATGTAGACGTTCACAAAGGCTGAAGCAGCTGGATGCCATTACCTGACATAGGGCGTATAGTATAAAAATTGGATTGGAAAAGGAGAGGGGAACATAATTAAATGAGTTGAAAATAAAGACTCAAAAAGCCCAGAAAGAAATAATCTTTAAGACAGCTTAGTAGAGGGGGTGCCTGGGTGGCTCAATGGGTTAAGCGGCTGCCTTCAGCTCAGGTCATGATCCTAGAGTCCTGGGATCGAGTCCCGCATCGGGCTCCCTGCTCAGCAGGGAGTCTGCTTCTCCCTCTGACCCTCCCCCCTCTCATGTGCTCTCTCTCCCTCATTCTCTCTCTCAAATAAATAAAATCTTAAAAAAAAAAAAGACAGCTTAGTAGAGTAAAAATGGGTCAGGAGTCAAGCCAACTTCGATTCAAACCCTAGCTTCACCACCTGACAGATGTGTAAGATTGAACAGATCCTTTAACTGTCAGAGCCTCTGTGTAAAAGAGGGACAACAATGTGGACATTATAGGGTTGTAGGGAGGATTCAGTGGGATAATGCATGTAAAAGCCCTAGCCCAGTTCCTAGTACATACTGAGTGCTCAAAAATTAGAGGCTTTGCTATTTTGGAAGAAAATCAGGAGTTGGGGAGAGGATCCGTATTCAAAGACCAAAGCCCAGAAGATAAAAACAGTTTTACCAGATCCCTTTGGCTAGAGTTAAAGCTACTAGCAATTAGTTTCCTTATCAATTGACAAGTGAACCCTAATAGTGAATGAACTTGTGGTTGCTTGGATAAAATCACCAGAGTTGTAATTTATGTTCCAGGACCCAGTTGTTTACCAGACATGCTGAGTGTAGGGATGGCCAGCAGCAAAATTATAAAGCAGATCTGTTTGTTTTCAAACACTCCTAAGCTAGCTTGTAGTTCCCTTGTGAAAATGCAAAATGGACTTCTGAGTAGGGTGATCATTTGGATATTTGCATTTACTTTGGTTTTCTTCCGAAGCCTAGTAAAATGACAGTAAAGGAATTGTTATTTTAAGGCAGAAACCCACAGTGCAAATGAGATTAGGAGGGAAGATAAAGCAAACTAGGAATTTAGATGCCATACAGACAAGAGATATCTTATTTATTAGATCTGAGAAAGGTGATCCTGAAACTTTCCTCAGAGAAAGCTAGGGAAGGCCTGATTGCATTGCAGACCTCCCAAAAGGTGTGAGAATATCAATACCTCTGGAAATGGGGATCAAGTAGGGCTAAAACCAGGAGGATTGGTTTATAAATCTGTTTAAGGAGCAGTTAGAGCTCTTTAGATGCCCTGCTAATATACAGAGCCAGATTACTACCCTCTCTCAGCCTGGCAGAGGCTAGATAAGGTAAATAAATAGAATCACATTCTAGGGAACGCTTGGCACGTTTGGGGATGGGATTCAATACAGTGAACAGAGGGAGGTGGTTTCCGTGAACAATTATGGAAACATTTGTAACCAAATAAAAGCAGAGACCTTTTACCTCTATTCTGATTCCAGAACGCTGGAGATTGGAATGTCTGGGATATCTGACCAAGTGGAGAGGGAAGACCTAAAGATACTGACATCAAGAGTACCCCAATTATTTCTTCTAGGGGAAGGGAGGGAAAAATAAAATAAGATGAAATCAGAGAGGGAGACAAACCATAAGGGACTCTTAACCATAGGAAACAAACTGAGGGTTGCTGGGGAGGGGTGGGGGGTGGGGGGATGGGGTAACTGGGTGATGGGCATTAAGGAGGGCACGTGATGTAATGAGCACTGGGTGTTGTATGCAACTGATGGTTCACTAAATTCTACCTCTGAAACTAATAATGCACTATTTGTTAATTAATTGAATTTAAATAAAATACAAAAATTTTTTAAATGCGCCAGTTAAATGGTCCAGCGAGAGTAGCAGAAACTGAAGCTATCAGTCAACGAGGCTTCCCCTCACCCCCCCCAAAGCCCCCCACTTTTCTAGTACCTCAGTCCTAAACTCGAGTAGATAACCAAAAATTATCAGACATTTAAGGAAAAGAACCAACACAAAAGTGTTGACACAAAATGAACACATCTTTTAGAATCTCTAAAAAGAAAGTTTTATTCGAGGTCAAGTTAGGACAGCTGTGCAGGAAACATGCTCTTCACGGGGAAGAAAGAGGTCTGGAGAAGGAACGGTTTGCAGGGATAGATAACGTTTCTACATTCAACAGATCATAGATTAACAGAAAGGCAGGAATCACAAATGTTACCGTCAAGGAATACAGGGAGTATTGATCAATATCTTAAGGACAAGATGATTTTCCTTTAGGCTGCTCCTTTGTAAGGCACACCAGCAATGTATGCTTGGCGGGCTGTAAACCGGGCTTTTGGTTTAAACAACGTTTATGTATAGTCCTACTGACTCAGAAAGAAGTCTAAAATGTTTTCCCTTATAGAACAGACCTTTAGAGAGGTGTTTTTTTTTTTCCCCTCTCATCAAACGGTAGAGTCCAGACCAAATGAACATAAAAAGCAACTTGGAAGAGAGCAAAACTATAATGGGATCAGAAAACTATTATTAATATACACATAAAGGTAAGAGGTGATATTGTACCCATGAAATACGGATATTTTGTAAATTTAAAAGGACTATTCAAGGAATTAAAGGGGGCTTTGGGAAATTAAAAAAGATATATGATAGAATAAAAAATCCAGAGACAGTGTATATAATTGAGTTGAGCAAATCGCCCAGAAAGTAAATCAAAAAGAAAGATGGAAAATATGAGTTGAAAAAAAGAAAAGAAAATTAAAGGACCAGAATAAGAAGTTTAATAGCTGCATAAGAGGAGTTCCACAAAGAGAGACAGACAAAACCAAAGGAAGGAAATCATTAACAAAATAATTCCAGAAAATTCAAGGAGAGGACATGAGTTTGCAGATTGGAAGAGCTACTAAGTGTCCAGATACTAGATGAAATTAGACCCACTCCAAGACACGGTACTGCGCCATTTCCGAACACTCTGCATTTGTTTGCTGGGGCTGCTATACAAAACAACACAGTGCATGGTTAAAATAACAGAAATCTGTCATCTTGGTTTTAAAGGCTGGAAGTTCACGATCGAGGTGTTCTAGACCCCAGAATAGAATTTTTTCTTGAGAACATGAAACTAAAGGATCACCTGATCCCTTTGAACATATGAAAAGGACATTTTAGACAAGTGTATAAGAGTTTGAGATGAATTAGTGATAAGTACACGATAGTAAGCAAGCAAAACTACAAACACACACAAAAAAAGAAAAATATTAATTTCAGGGTAAATGAAAAGTTGAGTAGGAAAAAAATACAGGACACCCTGAGGCTCAACTGTCAATATCATTTCCACAGTCCCAATAATGTTAAAATAAATATTAATCTAACCAAGACAGACACACACGTTGGAAGTATAGGGAGACAGAAATAGTGGTGGGTACTGGGTTATACGTGTAGGTGAGAAATGAGAGAGTTACATTTTCTATGCACAAATCCGTGGTTATGTCAAAAAAAAATCATTAATCTGCACACTTAAGATTGGTAATCTTTATCTGTTGGTTATGGTGCAATTAAAAAAAAAAATACACACCAACAACTGTTGCTCAGGTTTCAACCTAAGATCGCAAACACGAGTGCCCAAGTGGGGCTGGACAAGGAACTTAAGTAGGTGGAACAGTCCTGCAGTCTTGGTAAGATGCGATAGGGTATTGTTGTGGGCACAAGAAACCAAAGAAGACATGCTCTGCTCATGAGTGGGCTACCCTAAGCTCCAGTTATAAAAACATGTATCACAAAATTCAAGGACTTTTTGAGAGAAGCCATATATGTAAGTTTTTACAAATGAAAATGTCCTGATTTTTAAAACACTGCTTTATGAAAAAACATAGCTGGGAGATATAGTTGGCCTATCCGCTGCTGGTTATAGTGATGAAGCTTTTTCATCCTCTCTGCAGGGTGTGAGAGAGACCCACTATCTCTGAAATTATATTGCATTGGGTTAGTAAAGTTGGCTCTGGATGAAAGTAATTTTATTTTTTATTTTTACTTATTTTTATTTTTTTTAAGATTTTATTTATTTATTTGACGGAGAGACACAGCAAGAGAGGGAACACAAGCAGGGGGTGTGGGAGAGGGAGAAGCAGGCTTCCCATGGAGCAGGGAGCCCGCTGTGGGACTCGATCCCAGGACCCCGGGATCATGACCTGAGCTGAAGGCAGACGCTTAACCGACTGAGCCACCCAGGCGTACATACAGTGTCTACATCTGTTAATGTGCACATGAACAAGGGTAAAGGGTCAAGCAAATAAATGAGAAAAATTACAGTATTGTATAAATAAAGACAGAAAGTAGATCAATGGTTGCCTGGGGCCCAAGATAGAGAGAAGATTGATTGTCCACAGACCGTTTTGGGGGATGATGGAAGTGTTCTAAAACTAGATTTTAATCATTGTTGCACAACTGTATAAATGAATTAAAACTCTTTAATTATACACTTAAAATGGGTGAATTTTATGCTAGGTCAATTACACTTTAATAAAGCTGTAATTTTATTTTATTTTATTTTTTTAGATTTTATTTATTTATTTCAGAAAGAGAGCACAAGCTGGGGGAGGAGCAGAGGGAGAGAGAGAAGCAGACTCCCCACTGAGCACAGAGCCCAATGTGGGACTCTATCCCAGGACCCCGGAGTCATGACCTGAGCCGAAGGCAGATGCTTAACTGACTGAGGCACTCAGGTGCCCCAGCCATAACTTTAAAAGAATAATGGATGATAAAATTAGTGGGTTAAAATATGATGAGAAATAAGATATTTACATGGTCTCAAAGTATCTCCTCCCTAGATACTTATTAACTATAATGGGGAAAATAGTTACTTTATGGTGGAGAAACCTGGCTGACACCATTTTAACCAAGTGATCAAAGATAATATCACCAGGGGCCCCTGGGTGGCTCAGTCGTTGAGCGTCTGCCTTCAGCTCAGGTCGATCCCAGGGTCCTGGGATCAAGCCCCGCATCGGGCTCCCTGCTCGGTGGGAAGTCTGCTTCTCCCGCTCCCCCTGCTTGTGTTCTCTCTCTCGCTGTGTCTCTCTCTGTCAAATAAATAAACAAAATCTTAAAAAAAAAAAAGATAATATCACCAGTAAAGGGATGTATGGATATCATATACTTTCTGAAGTGATGCACAGAGGATATAATATCAATTTGTGATATTCCAGCCCAAAATGCATAACCTGAATTTAATCCTGAGTAAGCATAAAACAAACCTGAGTTGAGGGACATTCTACAAAATAACTGACCAAGTACTATTTCAAAGTGTGGAAGTCATGAAAGACACTGAGCAATGCCCCAGAATAAGTAGATTAAAGAGATGTGATAACTAAGTGTAATGTAAGATCCTATATTGGATCCTGGTCCAGAAAATGGATGTTAGTGGGACAGCCAGCAAAATTTGCATAATGTCTGCAGATTGGTTAATAGTATTGTGTTCTCCTGCTTTTGATAATTGCACTATGATTGTGTGAGATATTAGAATTAGGGGAAGCAGAATGAAGAGTTTGTGAGAATCTCTGCATTTTTTTAAGATTTTATTTGAGTTTTTTTTTTAAAGATTTTATTTATTTATTTATTTGAGAGAGAGATAGTGAGAGCAAGAGCGAGCATGAGTGCAGGGGGGAGGGGCAGAGGAAGAGGGAGGAGCCGACTTGCACTGAGCAGGGAGCCCGATGTAGGGCTCAATCCCAGGACCCCAGGTCATGACCTGAGCTGAAGGCAGGTGCTTAACCAACTGAGCCACTGAGGTACTCCTGTTTCTGTAACTTCTGTAAGTTATTTAGAAATATTTTTAAATGAAATGTTAAAAAGTTAAAATGAAGTTTTACCTTTCAGCTTGGAAAATGGCAGTGGATAGTTAAGAAATGAATGGTGAAGTGATGAGCCAAATTCTACCAAATTCAACTGCTAAGAAAGCAATAAGTCAATGTAGAGATGTTTTTAAATGAAGTACTAAAAATAAATATTATTATATTAACTATTTTCTCCTTCTTGTTCCTCCCCTCCTTATAGAGCAGTACTATACACAGTATTCTGTTTTTCTTTTTCTATTTAACAACACATCCTTTTAGTGACTCTTGTATTAGTCAAAGATAGTATTTTTTTTTATTTTAAAATCTTTAAAACCCGAAATCATGACCTGAGCCTAAAGTCAGATACTTAACTGACTGAGCCACCCAGGCGCCCCTGAAAGTTAAACTTTTTTAAAATAAATAAGATTTATATCAACAACCTTTTTATGAAAGACAAATTACAAAATATCTATCAAAATATTAATTGCATATGCCTTTTGACCGAGAAATTCTCCTGAAAGGAATTGTTCTAAAGGTAAGATGTTGGAAACACCCTAACCATCCACCTGTAGGGGTATAGCTCAATAAATTTGGCTCATTTATATGTTGGAATACTATGGTCGGATAAGACTTTGCATTTTATTTACATATGAAACTGCTAGAAACACCTTTATTTTGAATAGCCTCCAAGAAAAAGTTGGACAAAAAAGAGTGACTGGAGCATTCTGATTAATAAGAGAATCTACACTAAAAGATGGTGGATTTTTTATTAATCACAAGCGTGGTAAATTCATATACAGCTTAACTGAAAACATTTAATTCCCTGTAATCTCTATATCCCATAGATAATTAAACAATTAAGATTTCCTTCAACAAACATGTTGATAAGGTCATGACATGCTTTAAAGTTAAAGGTTACATTCCGGGAGGTTAAATAACTTTGAAGTTAACAATTGACTCACCTGGAGAGCTACTTGCTCTTTTTTAGTAAACATTGACAAGAAAAATTAATACAACAACAACAGAGCACATGTATGATAAATCTATCCTAACAGCGACAGAGCATATTCAGATCTTTGCCCTACCTGGCCAGTGCTCTTTGTGCGTTGTGCTTCTGTGGTCACCAGAATGTAAACATTCACTTTATTATTTACTGAGCAACATAATAAACAGAGCAGTGCTTTGACTTCTAAAAACTCTGGGGTCGATAAGATTCTGTCTTGCCAAGTTTTGCATGAACTATCATTGTGACCCATAACCTGTCTTTTATATTAAGTAAAGCAGAATCAAAATTTTAGGTTTAAAATATTTTATTTGAGGGGCGCCTGGGTGGTTCAGTCGGTTAAGTGTCTGCCTTCAGCTCAGGTCATGGGGATCGAGCCCCACATCAGGCTCCCTGCTCGGCTGGGAGCCTGCTTCTCCCTCTCCCTTCTGCCTGCCACTCCCCCTGCTTGTGCTCTGTGTGTGTGTCAGATAAATAAAATCTTTTTTTTTTTTTTTAAATCGGGATTCTGCTGTTATTAAAGCAGGGGGTGGAAAGTGTGTTGGGTAATACACGTACTAATTCAGGGAAGTTCAGATTATTATACATGTAAGTTTGGAGGGGTCACTAAAATGAAGGTAGTCTGTAGGAGTAAGTGTGCCGAAGGATGTTGATATGAAGGAAGTTCCCTAAAAAGATTATGTGGTCGAGGGGCGCCTAGGTGGCTCAGTCGTTAAGCATCTGCCTTCAGCTCAGGCCATGATCCCAGGGTCCTGGGATCGAGCCCCTCATCGGGCTCCCTGCTCGGCGGGAAGCCTGCTTCTCCCTCTCCCACTCCCCCTGCTTGTGTTCCCTCTCTCGCTGTGCCTCTCTCTGTCAAATAAGTAAATAAAATCTTAAAAAATAAAAAAGATTATGTGGTCGAGATGTAGGTATGGAAGTGGCTTTGTGGCTTGAGAAGAGGTATTGCTGTGTACTCGGAGTAGTCGACACTGGGACTCCAGGCCAGAACAGAAACAGCAAAGTCATAAGAGGAAAATAAATCGATCTGAAAAGGATTCATGAATCTTTCCTTCGTAGTGAAACCACGGTGCTCACGGAGAGACAGAGCTACAGGACTCAGAAGACACTCGCTTGAAACTGGGAAAACCTGGCTTTTGCTGATCGCACAATATTTTTGTGTTAAGTGCAACTAAACACTCTTTGTAAGAATATGAATGAATAGGAAGAAGAAGGAAGGGTGAAGGTATTTTATTTTTGTTTCTGTGTCTTTTACTTACCTTGCAGAAATCATACATAGGTGCCTGTAGATTTTGCCACTTTTCTAAAACTATAAAAGTTAGAAAGTAAAACTTAAAGCCACAAATGTCACTTTTAAATGTCCATTGTCAAGACAAGAGGATGTTATTTAGACAGTCTCCTAAACTATTACAACAAAATCATTGCACAACATTTTTTTTTTTTTTTAGTTTTGCTCAACGTCCACTCCTTGCCTGATAGTATATTTTGGAAAAAACAATGCACCTCTCAAAAGGCCAGCTCGTAGGCTTTGAATAATGTTTTCTTTTGTGTGGGGGGAGGGTGAAACTGATGTACAAGTGACTGGGCTGTAAGTTAAGCCTTACTAACAGTATGCTTTAATAGTCCGAGACAAAAAATCAGAAAAATATTACTGACAGCCTTTGAAATGAAAGTCACACTCTCCAAAAACACTGAAATGTATCTATTTCACCTGCCAGCCACCATCAGCATTCTGGAGGAAAGAATATTATTTCATGGGTGCCTGGGTGGCTCAGTCGTTAAGCGTCTGCCTTCGGCTCAGGTCATGATCCCAGGGTCCTGGGATCGAGCCCCACATAGGGCTCCCTGCTCTTCGGGAAGCCTGCTTTTCCCTCTCCCACTCCCCCTGCTTGTGTTCCCTCTCTCGCTGTGTCTCTCTCTGTCAAATAAATAAATAAATAAAAATCTTAAAAAAAAAAAAAAGAAAAGAATATTATTTCATGTCCTTACAGTGGTTTTACATCTTAACAGAGGGTATACAATATTTGAATATTGATATTCTGTCCTAATGGAGGTGGCCTTTGGCTTCTGGCCTTTCAGAGATGTTCCCATTAAGTTCATCTGCATCTAGTGAAAAACAGCAAATAAATCGATAAATATTAAGTGTTTAAGAGATGCTTTATTTGTTTGTTGTTTGTTTACCAACCACAGCTATGTAAGAGGAACCGGGTTAATTCTGAAACCCTGTTTCCTTTCCTCTAAACCAATAGCTATTGCAGGACACTGATGTGTTCTTTCCTTTGTAGGAAGTAGCAAAATGAGAGAAGAAAAACAAAACAAAACAAAAAAAGCAAAACCAAGCCAGCATTATTTTTAGCTTTCCTCTGATTTGGATATAGTGACAGTCCTTAGTTTTTCTCCTGGCAACTCTCCTAACTTTTTTAAAAGAGTAAAATGAGGCAAAGGGGAGGAGCAGACAATTGTGCCAAAGATCTTAAGACTAGGTTATCCTCATGAAGCTGGGCGGCAGGAATCCAGACGGCCGGAGGGCTTATCTGCTCTGCTCCAACGCGGGAGGCTCCTCTGATTAGGAAGACTCAGGTGCCGCCTAAATCCGGTCCCTCCGAGACCAGGTATCAGTTTCCTTGGAGAAATAGTTTAAGCTTCTCAGCTTCAGACCTCCCTCTGAATATTCATATGGTGGTAACTGTGGTGCCCAACACTTTGAGGGCAAGGATTTACAAACTAAGCTGAAAATAGCAAGGATGCTATTAAATAATAGTAGAAAATAAAAAAAAATAGCAAAGACGATCTATTTTTGCAAAGTATCATTTAATACAGCTTAACAAGGCAGCGCCCGTTAGCTTGGATCTGCAGTTGGTGGACTACGGCTTATCGCCTCTTTTTCTACTGCCTGCAAGTAGAATGAAAAAAATAGTATTCCATGACATATGAAAATTATATCAAATTCAAATTTCAAAAATTTGCAGAAATTTGTTCTCTCTTATGATGTAAGTACCTACATAATATTCTTGAATTTGGCTGTTGACCTGTAAAACGTAAAATATTTACTACCTGGCCCTTTACAGAATAAGTTTGAAGATCCGTGGTTTGGAAGAACGTGGGATCGAGTGTCAGGTAAATCTGGAATGAGCCCCAGGACTGCCATTTACTAATTGTATGACCTTGAGCAAGATATTTAACTTTTCAAGACTTAGTTTCCCTGTCTATAAAATGGGCATACGAATAACATTTATCTTGCCAAGTTAAAGGAGATAATGCATTTGATGTGCATAACACAATGCCTATCACATGGTAAGGGATCCACACATTACTATTATTGTTGTAGTTATTGCTTTGCAACAAAGCTACTGAAACTAAACAAAATGGCAAAACTGAGGAAACTTTGAAGTTACCTTAGAAAATGCAGTAGACTCTACAATATTATGATTAGGATTTTTTTTTTTTTACTTATTTTAAATGGCATTTGGGATTAAACAACAACAAAACCTCCCTCAAATAAAATGGATAAAAGTGGTGAGTCCTATGTTAAGATAGAAGTGAAAACAGTCACACATGTAGGGAAAGCTGAGATTGTAAGCCATATATCTGAATATATCTAAACCCTCCCCTCTTCAGACACATGGATGCTAAATTTTGAAAAAAGTTAATAAAAGTCAGAAAAGAAAATGGCGGAACTCCACAGAATTCCTGGATAGATATATTGCTGAAGAGTCTTGCAGAAACAGACAAAAGAAATTTAGTAAGCTGCAATCTTTGTAGTCATGCCTATGTGTGGCTCAGCTGAGAAATCACCATGAATAGGTTCAGACTTAACTGCTCAGAAGGCCAGGGCTTGAAATGGCTGCAGGAAGACCTTGAAGGCAGTGCTTCTCTGCAAATTCACACTGGCACCCTCCACATTCTAATGCACAGTGAAAACTTTAACACTTTTAAAAAATAGCGGCTCTTGGGGCGCCTGGGTGGCTCAATTGGTTAAGTGTCTGCCTTCAGCTCAGGTCATGATCTGAGGGTCCTGGGATTGAGCCCCATGTCCGGCTCTCTGCTCAGCAGGGAGTCTGCTTCTCCTTCTCCCTCTCTGTCTCTCTCAAATACATAAATAAATAAATCTTAAAAAATAATAACAGCTCTGTTGTAATAAAATTCATGTACCATATTATACACCTATTTAAAGTATACGAGGGCACCCGGGTGGCTCAGTTGGTTGAGCGTCTGATTCTTGGTTTCAGCTCAGGTTGTGATCTCATGGGTGGTGGGATGGAGCCCTGGGTGGGGCTCCGCACTCAGCAAGGAGTCTGCTTGAAGATTCTCTCCCTCTGCCCCTCCTCACCATGCTCTTTCTCTCTCTCAAATAAATAAATCTTTAAAAAAATAAAGCATCCAATTCAGTGTTTTTTTGTATTTTCACATAGTTGTGCTACTGTTACCACAATCAATTTTAGAACATTGATTTAGAACATTGATGACACCCCCAAAATGTACACATGAGCAGTCACTCCTCTCAGCCCGGAGTCCCTGGTAACAACTAATCTGCTTTCTGTTTCCATAGATTTGCCTACTCTAGGACATTTCATGTAAATGGAATCATACCATATGTGGTGTTTTGTGAATGCCTTCTTCACTTAGCATAATGCTTTTGAGGTTCAGCCATCTTATAGCAGGTACTTCATTCCTGTTTGTTGTGAGATAATTTTTCATTGTATGGATGTACCACATTTTGTTTATTCATCCATCAGGTGATGAACATTTGGAGTGCCTTTATCTTTTGACTACTGTCGTGTGTAAAACTCTTATTTGCTCTGACCAAGGCTATACACTGTTACAGCAATATTTGTCAGTCATCTTGACTGAGCTGGCCTTATTGGGCACGGGTTGCTCTTGGTGAGGTAAGAGATGTTAGTATAACATTCTGTCAGAGCCACGTAAGGGAATCTGCAAGAATGTGTCTGAGCAATGTGTAAGAGAAAGTGGTCAGGGGTGTAACAACTTCTGTTCAGGTAGTAATACAGTGCTGAGAGGTCACTGAATGCTGTCCATAGAGCAAAACCTGGAGATGATTGACAGAAAATGAATGAAGAAATTGCTGTATAGTCATATAACAGAATATAATAAAACACTACCTGTGCCTCTGAAACAAATAATACATTTTATGTTAAAAAAAAAAAAAGAAGATAGTAGGAAGGGAAAAATGAAGGGGGGAAATCAGAGGGGGAGGTGAACCATGAGAGACTATGGACTCTGAGAAACTGAGGGTTCTAGAGGGGAGGGGGGAGGGGGATGGGTTAGCCCGGTGATGGGTATTAAAGAGGGCACGTTCTGCATGGAGCACTGGGTGTTTTACGCAAACAATGAATCATGGAACGCTACATCAAAAACTAATGATGTAATGTATGGTGATTAACTAACATAATAAAATAAATTAAAGGGGCGCCTAGGTGGCTCAGTTGGTTAAGTGACTGACTTCGGCTCAGGTCATGACCCTGGAGTCCCGGGATTGAGTCCCACATCGGGCTCCCTGCTCAGCAGGGAGTCTGCTTCTCCCTCTGACCCTCTTCCCTCTCGTGCTCTCTATCTCTCATTCTCTCTCTCTCAAATAAATAAAATATTTAAAAATAAAATAAAATAAATTTTAAAAAGAATATAATAAAACAGAGGAGTTGAAAATATAGATAACCCCAGGAGATTACATACTGTATGATACTCTTTTTATGAAGGTCAAAGACAAAATTAAACAACATATTGTCTCTGCACATATATATTTGATAACACCAAAAAGAAAGGAGGGAATGATCAGTCACCCGAAATCAATTCAGGATAATGGTTACTCTCTTAAGGGAGAGGCAGAGGCAGAAGGTTGGAACAGGGTACTGACTCCACATAGATAGGTATACTTATTGGTAATGTTCTTGGGCTAGGGATGAGGTCAAAGGAGTTCATTATAAACATAAATAGAAAGGAGGGCTACCCATGGATTAATGATGAGAGTGCCATGAACCAAAGAATATGATAAATGAACACAGGTTACCTGAGTCCAAATAAGAAATGAGAAAGAAAAATAAATAAGAGTAATGCATGTACATTGTAAAAATTTGGATATACATGTGAAATATGTAGTTATAAAAAAGAGAAAAATTTTCACTCGTTATTCCTTCAGGGAGAAAAAGTACAATTAATATAGTAGTGTTATAGCTTCCCATTCTTTCCCCTATGAATTAAAAAAAGGTTTTAATGACACTAAAAAACTGTCAGATTGATGAAGTCTGTTCTCTACGGAGACTGTTTAGGACAGGCTACCCACTCCAGGCTCCCACCACCCAGATCTCAATAGGCAAACACAGTGACAGCGTCGCGGCTGGAGCCCTAACAGCTCCGCCCAGCTCCGCTCAGGTTCAGAGAGCACGCCCCGGGGGTGGGCCCAGCTCCTTTGGGGGGCGTGGCTAAGAGGGGAGGCCGTTCTCAGCCTCGGCCCAGGTAATCTGGGCGGGACCTGGAGGCGCCACACGTCGCAGCGTGATGACGTCAAGAACGCGCCCGGCGTGGCGCTTTCGGCGTGCGCAGCTGCGTTTCGGCGTTTTGGTTCCGTCTTCTGAGCCGAGGGTGAGGCGTGCTGTGCGCTTGGCCGGGATGTTACCGGCTATGGGTGCTGTGGATGAGGAAGAGGAGCAGGCGGAGGAGGACTGTCCTGAATTGGTCCCCATTGAGACGAAGCTAAGAGAGGAGGAGGAAAAGTCTGGGCCCGGCGCCAAGATCCCAGTCACAATTATCACCGGGTATTTAGGTAACTAACCATCCCGGTCAGAAAATGCCGTGAACGCTGGTATCCTGGGATTTTGGGGGCTGCCGGTGCCTCATCACCTTAGGCATCTGGGCCTTCTGGGCGACAGCACATGTCTCTGAGGTAGGGGCTGGGTCACTCGCTTCCCGTTTGGGTTGCTTTTCATCTCGGGGCTCAAGGATGCCCAGACCCCTTTGAGTTAGATTCACATATATCAAGGGAGACTGAAAGTTAACCTCGCATTTTGAAACTAGTTTTGGCTTTGCGCCCAGGGGCTTGGACCCGCCCCCTAATTATCCCTGTGGCCTCTAACAAGTTATCTTACGTTTCTGAAGCTCGTGAGCCTTACTGGAAAGTGGAAGTAGTATCGGTCACCTGTTTGAGTTTGTTTTCTTACCCGCTAAATGGGGCAGGAAACACCTGACTTTATGTTTGTTACCTTTAAAGGGTGCCCTGTATGTGCCCGACCCACAGGGGGCATTCTTTAGTAGCTTCCCCTTCCCCAAGAGCCAGCCTCTTCCAGCTATTCGGGGAGAGGACTCCTATCGCAAACATTTTTTTTTTTTTAAAGATTTATTTATTTGAGAGAGTGAGAATGAGAGAGAGAGCACATGAGAGGGGGGAGGGTTAGAGGGAGAAGCAGGCTCCTCGCTGAGCAGGGAGCCCGATGCGGGACTCGATCCCAGGACTCCAGGATCATGACCTGAGCCGAAGGCAGTCGCTTAACCAACTGAGCCACCCAGGCGCCCCTCAAACATTTTTTTGAGGTTTGTTTGCAAAGCACTCTAGGAGAAAGTAAGAATAAAATCTCTACCCTCCCAGACTATTTCTCAAGCCAAGGACGTTGAGGAGTGCACATGGACACTTAAATTCATAGGTGTGTAAGCGTGCAATTTCCTGAAGGACAGTTTTCGGGCTTACACTAGGGGTACTTTCTTGGCAAAGTCTGAGGAGTATTATTTTAAGGCCTTACATTTTACTAGAAGGGCTAGAATAGATACAGGACCATATTAAAAGTGTGGGGAAAATTAAATGTAAACAAAGTGAAACGATTTGGGGTTAATACCATTCCTAGATGATGCCAGAGACAAGTACAAACTTGGTGCACCTGAGGGCCTTTTACATAAAAATAAGGATTAAATCTCTGGTGTTTTCTTTTTGAGCTTTGTAGTCTGAGTTTATTCTCGTTTTTCCTCCGGACTAATTTTATAAGGGAGTTTATTTTTGGTGTGTCCCCGCTATTATTCAGAGGCTGCTCTACTAAGAAGTTGAGCAAATTCCGTCTGAGACAGTGTAGTTAGTTCAGTCTTGCCCCTTTGGTATTTCCCATTTTTCTCATTCCTGGGTCAGTAGAGCATTGGAAGTAATGGTCTGAAGCTTAGGAATGAGGACTTTTGCCAACAACCTTGTTGCTGCATATAGGCGATCTAGTTTCACTGCTTATTCTTGACCATTTTCTCTTTTTTGAAACATTGTTCTATCAGCTTCCATCATATTTTTCTTCTGAAATTTCCACCTACTTCTCTGGCTTTTCTTTTTTAAATTTTCTCCAACCTCTGTCCATCCTTTTAAGTTGACACTCATATAGTTTCTATTTTGATGTCCCGCAGACATCTCGAACTTGGCAGGTCCAAAACTTCATATGTTACCTGACCTTCCAACCCTCCTGTACCGGTGATTCCAACCACCTGGAATACTCTAAAAGTTTTCTAACTAGTCTTGTGTCATGCTTCCCTTTAATATATTCTCTGTATTTTAGCCCTAATGATCTTTGTAAATGTCAACTGTGTCACACCCCTCAGTGTTTCCATTTGGGTTGCAGTTCAAATTCCTAAACATGAATCAAAAGGTCCTATATGATCTGGCTCTTGACTGTCTTTCTAGCCTTCAAAACTGTGGTCCAGCCACCCTGAACTACTTTTACTTTTAAAAGGTGCCAACTAGGGGCCCTGGGTGGCTCAGTCGTTAAGCAGCTGCCTTCGGCTCAGGTCATGATCCCAGGGTCCTGGGATGGAGCCCCACATCGGTCTCTCTCCTCAGCAGGAAGCCTGCTTCTCCCTCTCCCACTCCCCCTGCTTGTGTTCCTCTCTCTCTGTGTCTCTCTCTGTCAAATAAATAAATAAAATCTTAAAAAAAATTTTTTTTAAAGGTGCCAAGTATTTTAGTCCCTAGAATACTTTTCCTTTTTTTTTTTTTTAAAGATTTTATTTATTTATTTGAGAGAGAGAGAAAGAGAGAGAGCACATGAGAGGGGGCAGGGTCAGAGGGAGAAGCTGACTCCCTGCGGAGCAGGGAGCCCGATGCGGGACTCGATCCCGGGACTCCGTCCTGGGACTCCAGGATCATGACCTGAGCCGAAGGCAGCTGCTCAACCAACTGAGCCACCCAGGCGCCCGAATACTTTTACTTTTTGTTACTCCTCTGCCTAGACCTCCCTTTTTGGTGCTCCCTAACATCTTGTACATCTTCTCTCCACTCTGTAATCCTGTGACTTCATTGCCTCTATGGTCTGAATTACCTTCCATCTCTCACTCTCTTAGTCTTTGTAAGCATTGTGAAAGTAGAGACAGTTTGTCTCTGTTTTGTGCACTTTTCGCCAAGGCCCGGCATGAAATCTGGCCCATAGTAGACTTTTGAATGAATAAACTGTGCTTTAAAGTCTTCTGCTTCATAATATGGTTAATTACTAAGTCCTAGTAATTTTATTAGAGGGTCTCTTACATCCACCTCTGCCTTTTCCATTTTCACTGCCACTGCCTAGTGCTACCCTCATGTTCGGGGTCTCTGTCTCACACTTGGACTGGTTCTAAGAATTTCCTCATTGCCCTGCTTCCTTAAGCTCTGTCCCTTTCACTCTATGCTTCACACTTTTGTGATGTTGAGCTTTTTAAAGCACTCTAAACACAAGCCTTTTATCCCTTCAACAGCCTTGAAAGGAATATGACCTAAAGGGATGCCTGGGTGGCTGAGTTGGTTAAGCGTCTGCCTTCAGCTCAGGTCATGAACCCGGGGTCCTGGGATCGAGTCCCACGTCAGACTCCCTGCTCAACGGGGAGCCTGCTTTTCTCTCTGCCTGCAGCTCCCCCTGCTAGTGTCTCTCTCGCGTGCTCTCTCTCTGGCAAATAAATCAGTAAAATCTTAAAAAAAAAAAAAAAAGGAATATGACCTAAAAATGTGGAAGATATTAATACCGTAATGATCATTAAATCCCTCCTAGTTAAAGGCTAGAGATCTCATAAATGTACTTCAGAAGTTGTGTGCGAGCTTACATGTGAAAGGTCTTAGCAGCACTGTTTGGGAAAATAAAGCACTGGAGATAACCCCAATGCCTACCGACAGAAAAGCAAATAAATGATACAGTTGAGCTACACTAACGTGCAGTTTTTTTTCCTCTTTGAACTTTGGTGTGTATAGTTGTTCACAAGATAAATGCTTTTCTTCTACTTGAGCAGAACATACTAGGTTTAACCTGCCACCTACTGGATAAAGTTAGTGTAGCTTTATGAATTTATCTTTCTAAGTACTGAATGTTGTGTATATTGTTAACATTTTTTACATCCATTCTCCTATTTTGTTTGTGTTTTATAGATTGGTAGGCAGATACAGTTGACACTTGAACACTGTGGAGGTTAGGGGTGCCAACTTCCTGCACAGTAACTTTGGACTCCCCCAAAACTCAACTACTAATAGCCTACTGTTGACCAGAAGCTGTACTGGTGGGATGTTGCCCTAGGCACAACTGGCAAAGGGTTAAGCACCGCTGCTCCCGTTGGCCGGGCGGGACAGGGTGCACCCCAGCTCCTTTGAACTCGGGTGCCGAAACCAGTCCCTGGTTAAACTGGTTGGCAGAAGCTTTACTGGTGATATAGTCCATTAACACATATTTTGTATGTTACATGTATTACATGCTGTATTCTTACAAAAAAGTAAGCTAGAGAAAAAATGTTATGAAGAAAATCATAAGGGGGAGAAAATACAGTACTGTACTATATTTACAGAAAAAAGTCCACATATAAGTGGACCTGCGACCCACACAGTTAGTTGTTCAAGGGTCAACTGTATATATACTTATTTTCTTAAGGTTACTTTAAGTACTGAAAATAGCCCGGTAGTCAGTTTGAACTTGTGTCTGGTTAATGATGGATGTTGAAATAAAAGATAGGGCTTTATATGTAAATTTTAGGGACGTAAACTATGTATTCTTGGCTAAGAAACATTGTCATCATGTGAAAGTGTCTAAACATTTTAAATAAAGTACATGAGTAATTTAAATAAAGTAAATAAAGTACATGAGTACTTTATTCTCTGGAAATCCTTTCAATAATTCCTTAATAGAAAATTTAGATGTCTTTGTATTATAAATTGTATAGAAGGCATATTTTTGCTATATGAGGTTGAAGCAAGCTATGATCCATGTTGTAGGTGTATTTGCAAATATTTATAAGATTTTATGTCAACATAAAGCTTTTTAAATAGTTGCAAAGGATACTTTAATCTTTCCCTCTAGAATCTTCTATACCATAGTTAAATAATATTTTAAAAATAGCACACAAATTTTTAAAAACATTGGGACTCCTTTTGTGTGTGCCTTTAAAATTAGCCTTTGAATATTATTTAAAACATGTTTTATAGGTGCTGGGAAGACAACACTTCTGAACTATATTTTGACAGAGCAACATAGTAAAAGAGTAGCAGTTATTTTAAACGAATTTGGGGAAGGTAAGTAAAGTTCAGTGAATGCCATGCTGTAAGAATTTATAGGATAGCTTATTCCCCTGGTGAATTGATATTCCATATTTAAAAATGAAAATACAAGGTATTATAATGTGAACATACTGATGCGGATTGTTCTGGGAAAATTAATTTCTGTCAAGCTTTATTTTGTACAGATTTGAGCTACTGAAATTAGATAGTTTTCATAAAATTTTATATAAATTTGAAATTCATAGCAACAGAATTAAATTAGGTTTTTACATGAAATAACTCCAGAAGTAAAAATCTAAACATATGAAAGAAAGTTCTTTCAGACACTTTCTGTGTACTTTTGTATTGACTATACTGTTCACTTGTAACTTTTGAAAAATTCTTTAAAATGCTTCAGTTCTTGTAAGTTTACCTTATTGGATGTTTATTGTTTGCAAAGCATTTAAAACTGAAGATTTAAAAAATAAGTTAGGGCGCCTGAGCCTAGGGTGGCTCAGTTGGTTAATCGACTGCCTTCAGCTCAGGTCATGATCCTGGAGTCCCAGGATGGAGTCCCGCATCAGGCTCCCTCTGACCCTCCCTCCTCTCGAATGTGCGCTCTCTCTCTCTCTCTCTCTCACTGTCTCTCAGATAAATAAATAAAATCTTTATTTATTTTTTAAAGATTTTATGTACTTACTTGAGAGAGAGAGAATGAGAGATAGAGAGCACGAGAGGGAAGAGGGTCAGAGGGAGAAGCAGACTCCCCACCGAGCAGGGAACCCGATGCAGGACTCGATCCCGGGACTCCAGGATCATGACCTGAGCCGAAGGTGGTCGCTTAACCAACTGAGCCACCTAGGCGCCCAATAAATAAAATCTTAAAAAAAAAAAAAATAAGTTAAATATATGGTTTCCATCTCAAGCATCTGCAGTTGTCTGTGGAAATGCATGCATTTAAAATTCCATTTTTTTTGTTTTTAATATTGAACTATGCTTAAAAAAAATCTGACAGCAGTGTTACACACAATTCTTTGATTACTTTTAGAAGTTTTTCTTCTTAAATGTGAATTTTAACTATAGCTCACTTTTAGCCAAAAAATATGTCTTATGTTGAGCTATTTCTTAAAGTATACTGTTTTCTCAGTTGTAAATGAATAAAGGAGCTGGGTTTTATGAACAAGAAGGAAGACCTGTTAAACTTGATTTCTCATTTTAATCAGCTAAAGTGAAAAGTCCTGTTAGAAAAAATAAAAATGCTAAGATGTTTTAAATCCTAATCTTGTACTTTAGCTTCTTACTAACTGATCTGTTGGACACCGATCACATTTATTATTGGTTGCTATTTTTCTTCATTCCTTCTGGATTGTTTATATAATTTATATAAACCATTTATTTGCAATACTTTCCTTTGCATTTTATTTATAACCTCTATACCCTGAATTCTGTAGCAGTCCCTTTTAGAGCTCTTTATCCTTGCCTAAGTGAAATATAAACAAAAAATATATACATGAAAAATTATTCCATTTTCTTTTGCGGCCATTTGCTTTACTGGATATTTAGAACTCTCCCTTGGCTTTGGTATATTTCTTTATTAGAGGAAAAGTTAAGTATGATAACAAGCATCTCAGAATTTTACATATATATTATTCTTTCTTAAGTAAGCATTGCTAGGAAACTTTAGTTTAAAAATTTATTTTTAAATGAGCACATTGATACCCTGGCCAAGCAAACTTCCTCAAAATGAACTTGGGTTTTTACTCATACTGGGAATATTGAGTAGTCTATCTAGTAGAAACAAAAATAATTTAGAAGAAGAATGAAAAGAAAAAAGTAGATAAGGCAGTCTTTTAAGAGGGTTAAGGGCGTATAAAAACCAATATATTAAACATACTAGTTGGCCATGGACAAGGAGTTCTTTTAAAATAGCTACTTTTATTAGTGGGCAAGTGAGAGGACCAAAGAAGTAGGTATGAGTCATTAATTTTGGATTTGCCTTTTTAGGGACTTAAATCCTCTTTAAAAAATAAAAGCTTAAATAATCTAGTATAGTTTAGAACATTGAGGCTGCACAAACAGAATGAAAGAGTAAAAGTTATAAAAGGTATTTGTATAAAATGTTTTGAAATCCATGTTATTGATATCCTCATCTTTGTTTTTGGTTGGCTAGTGAACATAATCTTAAGAGTGCTTCTTGTTAATTATTTCAGGAAGTGCAGTGGAGAAATCCTTAGCTGTCAGCCAAGGTGGAGAGCTCTATGAAGAATGGCTGGAACTTAGAAACGGTTGCCTCTGCTGTTCAGTAAAGTGAGGAATGTGTTTATTGTGTGCTTGTTGGTTTATTATAAATGTTTATTGATTATATTTCTGGCTTTGATTTTCTCGTGCAATGTAACTGAATTTACACAGTTTGCTTCATTGTATTTTCACAAAGAAAATAACTTATTAGAATGTATTAAAGTGTTTCTTGCTGCCCTATTTATTTTTCTGTCTGCTCTAAATGCTTTGGTTCTTCTATTGAGTTTGTTTTTATTGTCTTTGATGTCAGGGTTTAGTTAGTAATTTCTCTGGTACATGAAAGTCACATTTCATGTGTAAAAGTTACTATTTTACATTGAGTGAGTCATTGGTCTTATTTCCAAGGATTCACCTTCTAAAAACAAAAGTAAATGACCATCGAAAAGGTGAATAGGCTCACGTTGTGTTCCACCAGTGATAGTTGCTTCCAAGGACGGTGTCTGTTTTTTTCACTAGTATACCATCGATCTTATGAAAGGACCTGACATACCTATTCACTCAGATATTTGTTGAGTAAATTAGGAAAATTAATATCTGTACTGTTGACTTTGTATATTCCAGTGAATTAAATTTTTTCTACATCATTTACAACTTAGGTATTTGACTTTGAGTCAAATATATTAACAAAGCTAAAATCATGACATTTTCTTGAACAACCAAAATGAAATCCAGTAAGTATTTTCTTGTACTGTCTAGTACCCTTATTGAGAACAGATTGAAAAGTAATGATCGTGTCCCTTTAGATGTTATTTTAAATCACTGTAATTCATAAATTTTATCATTGTTTTGGATATTGAGTTTTTTCTTTCATAATGCTATAAAAATAGCAGCTTTTGACTTCAGTCGGGGTATTAAAGTTTCCTCTACTTTTAATTTTATTAAAGTATTAACTCCATGTATCTGATTTATTTTGCTATCAGTATATATGCCTCTGTTTTTCCCCACCATTGGTAAATATTGATGGATATTGTGTTAGAAGTTTGGGAATGAGTTAAATTTTCACATGCCTAAAGATATTTTTGTCTCAGGTTGCTACATATATTTTAAAACATTTATAATGATCACTTTAAAAAAATATTTAGGTAATAAACTGTATTTTATATTTTGGTATTCTCCAGGGACAATGGCCTTAGAGCTATTGAGAATTTGATGCAGAAGAAGGGGAAATTTGATTACATACTATTAGAGACCACTGGGTTAGCAGATCCGGGTAAGAGATGACGTTATTAATAACCAGAATATAGTTCTTAAACATTTTTAAATGTATTAGAGAAATATGTAAAGTAAGCATTAAACCTGTACTCCAGACTAAATATTTTTTGTTGTTGTTTAAAACAGGAAAAATACTGGATTGTCATGTTTCTTTTGCAGATAAATCATAATCAGAGTACTTGGTAATTTTAACTTGATAATAGGATTGAAATTCAATTGATCGATTTAAGATTATTGGTAGGAACACAAGTTGTTAAAAGTATGGAAATTTAGGAAAAATAAAGACATTCTACTTCTAAGTTCTACTTCTATATTTGATTGATTATACTCTACAGAGATCTTATTTCTGATTACTTTCTAATCCAGCTTTCTTGGAGGGTCATTTAAAGATACTTAAGGGCTTTTGGACTCTAATTTCAGTATTACTCTCTTTCAATTAATTGTTAGCATTTTGTTTTTCTACTAAAGTTGAAATAATTTTATTGGTAAATACTGTCATTAGGTACAGAGTTTAATTAAGCCTACTGGGCCTTTTCCTGGTGTGGAATTAATGATTATCCATGAAATTTTTATCTCTGAGTAGAATTACATGTAAACTTCTCTATTGAAAGCTACACAAAGTTGAAGTGTTTTAGCAATCGATTTCTGTTTCCTTCTTATCCAAATGTCTTTTAGGTTACACCTTTATTCTTAGTTTGCAGAACATTTAGTGTTCCTTCTGTAAGTCTGACCATACCTTTTTTTTTTTTATTTGAGTTAATGGCATTGGGCCATAAAACTTATAAAAGACTATATAAAAGTACTGTTTAGGAATAATTTATTAGGGGTCATCACTGTTTAAAACAGATATTGAAGTATACTGAAGGTCAAAATGTAATCAATGGTTATTGTACTTACAAATACTGCATAATAACATTGTCCTTCTGTTTCCAAATTAGTGTTGAGTTGGGCTGTTTTGGTCCTGTAGTAGAAAATGTACATACCATGTACATTTTCATACATTTCCAATAGATTTGACTAATGATAGGACTCGGACTATTACATTGATATTAAATATTAAATCTGGTAGGATGGGAAAATACATGCCTCCTTTTTGAAATAGCAAATATCAATTTCTTTCATGGTAGCCACTTTATAGAGAAAAACTCTTGTAACTGAGAGTAGGTGAGTTTAGTAAAACATGGTTCAGCTTTTCAGAGGGAGAAGGAAAAGTTAAAGATCTCAGAAAGCTTTTGTACAAATTGTAGGTATGAACAGGTTAATGTTTCTTCTAACTTTCTTTAGAATAATGATTTTATTGTTTGGGTAAAAATGGAACATTCGTTAAAAAAAAATTTACCCGATATCTAAGAAAATACGAAGAAGAAAGTTAAATTAAATCACACTGTATCTCACTACCATGAAATACAAGTAGGTAAATTTTATTTCAGGGATTTTTCTGTGCCGGTGCTACTTGCTGAATGACAGCATCAGTCTCTGAAGCTTGTGAAAAAATGCAGATTCTTGGGCCCCTCCTGGATCTACTGAATCAGAATCTGTAAGGGTGTGAGCCCAGCAGTCTGTTTTAATAAGCCCTCCAGGGGATTCTTACACATTCATAAATTTGGGAAGCCCTACTCTATGTGCATATGAAAGCTGTAGAAACAGACAAATAATTTTACAAAAATGTGATTGCATTCTTTGTGCTATTCTTAGTAAGTATTAATTTAGTTTTACTTGAATCTAAAAGAGAACTTGGAGGCAGTTCAAGATGGCAGCTTAGGAACACCCTGAACTGTCTTTCCATAGACACACCAGATCTGTAGCTACTTATGGGATAATTCCTGCTCAGAAAGAGCTAAAAACAGGCTGAACAGCTCCATCTACAACAAGGAATATAAGGGCTACGCTGAAATGGATAGAGGAGGTGGAGATGTGGTTTTGCCAAAAACTTCACCCCTGGTACAGCAACTCATAGTAGGGAGGGGTTTCACAGGTCTGGAGTATTTAACTGAGGAGGGATGGGTTTATACCCCACTTTGGGTATGGCCAACCCTTGGAACCTGCACTGGAGAGACGAGGCCCTCCCAAATGGTTTTGGAAACCAAAGGGGCTTGTGCACAGTGAACCTGGAGGGCTGTGGGGAATCTGAGGTACTCCTTTTGAGGGGCTCACACACAAGCACACTCATTTTGGGACCCAGTGCAAAGGCAGCAGTTTGAAAAGTGACTAAATTATATGTGAAGGAGATTCATTTGCTAATTTTAAAGTGTTTGCTGGAGTAGCTGGGACCAGTTGGGACTTTCTTTGGGTCCAGAGATGCTTGTGAGCACCATTTGTGCACTCTCCTTCTACTTTGCTAGTGCAGTCAGGCACTGTGGACACAGACAGCCTCCCTAAAGCCAAGAGTGTGCCCCCATCCCCAGACATTTCCCTGCCTCACTAAAGCCTTGGGTGTCTCCTGCCCACATTGTTCTCCTCCTGCATCACTAAAGCCATGGACGTGCTCCACCCTCAGTACTCTTGCAGCCTTGCTAAAACCTGCCTTTGAGTGCAGTCCACAGAAGGAATGTCTGTTGATCACCTGTCCCTGGTGGCCAGAGGAGCTTGAATTTCTGCACCCTATGGGACTGTAATAGGAAGGTAGTTTGGGGAGGGCTGTCATACCCAAGGCACTGCATAGACAGCAGGCTGAAACACACTACTAGTCTAGTGTGCCTGTGAAAAAGGCCCATCCACTTGTCCTGGAGCTTCAGCCAAAGGGACAGGCTTCAAAGGTGCTCTCCAAAATGTAGGCAGGGAGACACCATCTTTGATCTCTCCCTCAGCCTCAACAGAGCTTGCTGGTATCTCCAAAAAGTTTATATGCTTGTCTGAAGCCCTGATTTTTGCAGCTTGAGTTCAGGAGACACCTCCAGATCTCTTGGGCTGGAGATCAGCAGGTTTTATAGTTGTGGTGCCACAGGGCTATATATTCGTATACTCCAAAAGCTCCTTCCTGTGGATCTGTCTTCCAGTCAGTCTGAAACTAGGTGTTGAGATCACTACCTTTGGAACACTGGCGGGTCTTTTTTTTTTTTTTTTTTAAAGATTTTATTTATTTATTCATGGGAGACAGAGAGAGAGAGAGGCAGAGGGAGAAGCAGCCTCCCAAGAAGCAGGGAGCCCGATGAGGGACTCGATCCCAGGACCCTGGGATCATGACCTGAGCCGAAGGCAGATGCTTAACCATCCGAGCCACCTAGCCGCCCAACACTGGCAGGTCTTGACACACTCTCAACAACTGTGGGATCTATCAAGAATAATTCAGGCTAATTAGGTAATCACAGTTTCAGAGAGACAACCAAGAGCTAGGGCAAGGTTGAATAATAAGACTTATCTCCTATACAAGGCCACTCCTTCAAGACTGGGAGAAATAACTGTTTTGCTTAATAAATAGAAACCGAGAGTCAAGTAAAATGAAGAGACAGGAATATTTTCCAAACAAAAAGAGGAGACAAAACCTCAGAAATAAGATCTTAATCAAGTGGAGATAACTAATCTACCTGATAAAGAGTTCAAGATAATGGTTATAAACATGTTTATCAGAGTCAGAAGAATATTTGAACACAGACTTCAACAAAGAGATAGAAAATATAAGAAAGTCCCAAATGCAAGTAACAGAGCTGAAGAATATAGTAACTGAACCTAAAAATACACAAGAAGCGTTCAGCCACAGAATAAATGAAGAAGAATGGATCAGTGACTTGGAAGACAGGGCAGTGGAACCCAGCCAAACAAAGCAACAACAACAAGAAAATTAATGAAGATGGCTTAAGGAACCTATGGGACAACATCAAGTGGAATAACATTCACATTATAGGGATCCCAGAAGGAAAAAAAGTGAAAGAGGCAGAAAACTTCCCTAACCCAGGGAGGGAAACAGACATCCAAGTCCCAGAAGCACAGAGAGTTCCAAAGAAGATGAGCTCAAAGACATCCAGATCGAGACATTATAATTACAATGTCAAAAATTAAAGAGCAAATCTTAAAAGCAGCAAAAGAAAAACAGCTTGTTAAGTACGAGGGAATCCCCACATCACTGGCAGCTGATATTTCAGATGAAGCTTTGCAGGCCAGAAGGGAATGGCATGATAGATTCAAAGTGCTGAAAGGAAAAAACTTCCAACCAAGAATATTCTGCCTGCCACGGTTATCATTCAGAATTGGAGGAGAGTTTTCTAGACAAGCAAAAGTTAAAGGAGTTCACCATTACACTGGCCTTAAAAGAAATGTTAAAGGGACTTCTTTAAGCTGCAAAGGAAAGGTACTAAGAACAAGAAAACATGGGAAAGTAAAGATCTTACTTGTAAGGGCAAATATATAGTAAAGGTAGTGAATTAACCACTTATAAACCTACCATGAAGATTAAAAGACAAAAGTAGCGAACTTAAGTATAGCTACAATAATAAGAGATACACAAAGTAAGAAGATGTAAAAACATAAAATGTGAAGGAGAGAGCAGAAATGTAGAGTTTTTATAATGCATTCAAATTTAAGTTGCTATCAATTTGAAATATGCTTTTATTTATACATAAGTATATATATGTAAATATAAACATACATAAGTATAAATATAAACATAAGCATACGAATGTACAGACGTAAGTATACAAACATAAGTACATAAATATATATGTGTATATAAGCTGTATGTGTATATATGTGTGTGTGTGTGTGTGTGTGTGTGTGTGTGTGTGTGTGTGTGTGTATGCATGTGTGTACATACAGGCTGCAAGGGAAGTGAGCAAGCGAAAAAAAGAACAGAGAGGAACTACAAAAACAGCCATAAAATAATTAACAAAATGGCAAAAAGTACATACCTATCCATAATTACTTTAAATGTAAATGGACACAGTCAAAAGACGTATACATTAGTTGAATAGATTTTCAAAAAAAGACCCATCTGTATATTGCCTATAAGAGATTCACTTCAGATCTAATGACATGCAGACTGAAAGTGAAGGGGTGGAAAAAGATATTCCATGCAAATGTAAATGAAAGAAAACTGATGTGGCTATACTTATATCAAATGAAATAGTCTTTAAAACAGGTCTAATAAAAGATAAAGGACACTGCACAATGACAAAGGGTCAATCCAACAAGAGGATATAACATTTGAAAATTTTTGTTCACTCAACATAGGAATTCCTAAATATATAAAGCAAGTATTAACAGACTTAAAGGGAGAAATGGACAGCAATACAATAATAGTAGAGGACTTTAGTACTCCATTTACATCAATGGATAGGTTACCCAGACAGAAAACCAGTAAGAAAATGGTCAGCCTTAACATGAGCCCAGATGGACTTAATAGGTACACAGTTAACCCTTGAACAGCATGGGTTTGACTCTGTGGGTCCACTTACATGCGTATTTTTTTACAGTATAATACTATAAATGTATTTTCTGTTCCTTACAATTTTCTGAATAACATTTTCTTTTTCCTAGTTTATTGTAAGAATACGATGTATAATACAACCTACAAAATATGTTAATCGACTGTTTATATTATCAGTATGGCTCCTGGTCAGCAATAAGCTATTAGTTAAGTTTTTAGGGAATCAGAAGTTATATGTGGGGGTCCCTGGGTGGCTTAGTCTGCATCTGCCTTCGGCTCAGGTCATGATCCCAGGGTCCTGGGATCAAGCCCCACATCAGGCTCTCTGCTCAGCAGGGAGCCTGCTTCTCCCTCTCCTGCTCCCCCTGCTTGTGTGAGCATGTTCTCTCTCTCTCAAATAAATAAATAATCTTTTAAAAGAAAGTTACATGTGGATTTTTGAGTGTATGGGAGGTCAGTGCCCCAACTCCTGCATTGTTCAAGGGTTAATTGTATACAAAGCATCCAAAGGCAGCAGAATACACATTCTTCTCTACATATGGAATGTTCTCAGAATAGGTCACATATTAGACTACAAAACAAGTCTCAGTACATTTAAGAAGATTGAAATCATGTCAGATATCTTCTTTAATGATAGTGGTATAAAACAAAGCCAATTACAAAAAGAAAACTGGACAATCATAAATATGTGGAAATTAAATAACATGCAACTGTTATAATCAATGGGTCAATGAAGAAATTAGAGGAGAAATAAAAAATACCTTGACACAAATGAAAATGGAAATAGAACAATCCAAAATCTGTAGGATGCAGCAAAAGCAGTTCTAAGAGCAAGGTTCATAAAAAGAGCTCTACCTAAAGGAACTAGAAAAAGAACAGATAAATCCCATAGTTAGTAGAAGGAAAGAAATAATAAAGATTCAGAGTGGAAATAAATAACAAAGTAAAAAAAAACAACAGAAAAGATCAATGAAAGTAAGAGCTGGTTATTTGAAAAAGAAAATCAGAAATGAAAGAGAAGTTAACATACCACAGAAATCAAGGATCAAAGGAGACTACTATAAATGAAATGGGTTAATTCCTAGTAACATACAATCTCTCAAGACTTCCAGTCTTCCATGAAGAAATAGAAAACTTGACTAGATGCATTACTAGTAAGGAGATTGAATCTGTAATCAAAACCCACCCAGCAAACAAGTCCAGGACTAGGTGCCTTCATGGGGAATTCTATCAAACATAAAAAAGATGTAATATCTATTCTTCTCAAATTCTTCCAAAATATTAAAGAGGTGGAAAAGCTTCCAAACTCATTTTATAAGACCAACATTACCCTGATACCAAAATCAGAGAAGGACACCACAAAAAGAAAAGAAAAGAAAAAATTAACAAGCTTATATCCCTGATGAACACAGATGTAAAATTCCTCAACAAATATTAGCAAACTGAATTCGACAATACGTTGAAAGGATCATACACCATGATCAATGGAATTTATTCCAGGAATGCAAGGATGGTTTAACATCTGCAAATCAGTGCGATACACCACATAACAAAATGAAGGGTAACAGTCATGTGATCACCTCAATAAAAGGAGATAAAGCCTGTGATAAATTCCAGTGTCCATTTATGATAACTCTTAAAATGGGTATAGAGGGAATACTTAAATATAATCAAGGCCATACATGACAAACTCATATTCATTGGTGTAAAGCTGAAAGCTTTTCCTCTAAGATCAGGAACAAAATAAGGATGCCCACTCTTGCCTGTTTTATCCAAGGAAGTCCTACCCACAGCAATAACACAAGAAAAAGAGATAAAAGCATCCAAATTGGAAAGGAAGAAATAAAACTATCACTATTTCCAGTTGACATGATAACATATTTAGAAAATCTTAAAGACTCCACCAAAAAACAGTAAATGAACTCAGTCATGTTGCTGTTTACAAAATCGGTGTACACTTAACCTGTTGTGTTTCTATACACAAATAATGAAGTGTCAGAGAAATTAAGGAAACAATCCTTGCAAAAAGCCTAACAAAACAATTTGCATCAAAAAGAATAAAATACCTAGGAATAAATCTGTAGATTGAAAACTAGGACATTGATGAAAGAAATTAAGTCAGAACTAAATGGAAAGTTATTCCATGCTCATGTTTGGAAGAACTAATACTGTTAAAATGTCCATACTACCCAAAGCAAAATACATATTCATTGCAAACTCAGAATTTTATTTTTTAAAAATTTTTAAAAGATTCATTTATTTGACAGAGAGAGTGAGCGCATGCACAAGTAGGGGGAGCAGCAGAGGGAGAGGGAGAAGCAGACTCTCCGCTGAGCAGGGAGCCTGACAAGGGGCTCAAATCCCAGGACCCTGGGATCATGACCCAAATGGAAGGCAGATGCTCAACTGACTGAGCCACCCAGGTGCCCCTCTGTCAGAATTTTAATGCCATTTTTCACAAAACTAGCACAAATAATTTTTTAAAAAGATTTTTTTTAAAGTAATCTCTACACCCAACATGGGGCTTGAATGCACAACCCTGAGATCAAGAGTTACATGCTCAACTGACTGAGGCAACCAGGCGCCCCAGAACAAATAATTAATTCTAAGGTTTATGTGGAATCACAGAAGACCCTGAATAGCCAAAGCAGTCTTTTTTTTTTTTTTATTTTAAGGTTTTATTTATTTATTTGACAAGAACACAAGCAAGGGGGGGCGGCAGGCAGAGGGAGGGGGAGAAGCAGGCTCCCCACTGAGCAGAGAGCCCAATGTGGGGCTCAATCCCTGGACTCTGGGATCATGACCTGAGCCGAAGGCAGATGCTTAACTGCCTGAGCCACCCAGGCCCCCCATAGCCAAAGCAGTCTTGAGAAAGAAGAGCAAATGGGAGATGTCACTGTCCCAGACTTCAAACTGTACTACTAAGCTGTAGTATGAAAACAATATGGTATGGGCATAAAAAAGACACAGATTAATGAAACAGAATAGAGAACCCAGATATAAACCCATGCTTTTCTAGCCAATTAATCTGTGACAAAGGAGGCAAGAATATACAATGAAGAAAAGATGGTCCCTTCAAATAAATGGTGATGGGAAAACTGGACCAGCTACATGAAAAGAATGAAACTAGGCTACTGTCTTACACAATATACAAAAGTTAGCTCATAATGGATGAAAGACTTGAATGTAAAACCTGAAACCATAAAATTGCTAGAAGAAAACAGGTAGTTTTCTCCTTGACAACGCTCTTGGTGTTGAAGTTTTGGATCTGACTCCAAAAGCAAAGGCAAGTAAAGCTAAAATCAACAAGTGGGACTATATCAAACTAAAAGGCATCTGCACAACAAAGGAAGCGATCAATAAAATGAAAAGGCAATCTACTGACTGGGAGAAAATATTTGCAAATCATGTATCTAATAAGGGGTTAATACCCAAAATGTGTAAAGAACTCAGTTGCAAAAAAACAATCTGAAAAGAGAGCAGAGGATCTAAATAGACATGTTTCCAAAGGACATACACAGGTGGCCAACAGGCACATGAAAAGATGCTCAGCTTCACTAATTATCAGGGAAATGCAAATCAAAACCACAACATGATATCACCTCACACCTATTAGAGTCAAATTGACAAGAAATAAGTGTTGGCAAGGATGTGGAGAAAAGGGAACCCTCATACACTGTTCGTGGGAATGCAAATTGGTGCAGCCACTGGGGAAAACAGTATGGTGGCTCCTCAAAACATTAAAAATGGAGCTTTCATGTGATCAGCTATTTCACTTTTGGGTATTTTTCTGAAGAAAATGAAAACACTAATTTGAAAAGATGTGCGCCCCTATGTTCATTGCAGCATTATTTACAGTAGCCAAGATACGGAAACAACTTAAGCATCTGTCAATGGATAAATGGTTAAAGATGATGTGCAATATATATACAATAGACTTGACGTTTGCAACAGTGGGGATGGGCCTTGAGGGTATTATGCTCTGGGAAATAAGTTAGATTTCATCGATCTGTGAAACCTAAGAAACAAAACAAAACTCAGATACGGGGAACAGATTGATGGTTATCAGAAGGGGAAAGGGGTTAGAGGGCTGAAATGAATGAAGAGGGTCATTTGTATGGTGTTGGATGGTAACTAGATTTACTGTGGTGATCACTTTGTAATGTATACAAATACTGAATCATGCCATATACCTGAAACTAATATAAGGTCACATATCATTTTACCTCAATTAAAATTTGTATATTCTATATGTAAACCACACATATATATGTAAGCCAACACATATTAGATACTCCACAAATCAACTATTGATATCATTAAAATTAATAAATTCCTCAAAAGGTGGGCAGAAGCAAAAAAAAAAAAATACTATGTAATTGAAAGAGAACTTGAAAGAGATGAAGGAATCCTGAATATCAGAAAAATGCCTTTTCACTGGAAGGGATATGAGTTAAGGGGGGAAAAAAGGTTATAAAGAACATAAACAAATGGGACGAGTTAGTTTTTGAACTATATGTGTCAGTTCAGAGTATTTCTTGACTCCCGGACATAAAGGAGTAGATGAACACTTCCACTTAGTGCCATCTGCTGGTTTTGATTGATTTATCCTGTGCTGTGTTAAAATTCCTAACATCTACATTCTCTCACACTTTGGTTCTATCTTAAACAATTTTAGTTCTCATTACCTCAGTACTGTGGCTTCTCCATTCCTGAGTTGATGAATCTCTTTATTGACTGAATTTCATGGTCAGGTAATCCTTTCAAGCTATGGATGCTGTGTTCCTTCGCATTTTTTTTTTTTTTTAAGATTGATTTATTTGAGTGAGAGAGTTGGGAGCAGGGGCTAAGGGAGAGGGAAAGAAAAGTCCCAAGAGTACTCCATGCTTCATGGAACAGTACATCAAAAACAAATGATGTAATGTATGGTGATTAACATAACAATAAAAAATTTAAAAAAAAAAAAGAGTACTCCGTGCTGAATGCAGAGCCCCACGTGGGGCTCAATCTCATGACCCAGAGATCACGATCTGAGCTGAAACCTAGAGTCAGTCGCTCAACTGCCTGAACCACCCAGACGCCCCTCCTTCCTTGAGTTCTTGCATACTTGCTTGGGAGTGCTTGTCTTTTGTTTTTATACCTGAAGGATTATTTGGGTATAAAATTTCCAGATCATGATTTCCTTCCCTCAGAACTTAACAAATATTGCTTCTTGATCTCTTAGTATTTTTTGATTGCCTGGATTTCCTTTTTTTTCCATCAGGATTTGTGAGCGATATATTTTTTTAGTTTTAATGCTGTTGTTTCCTGTAATGTTTTGAGTCTGTCTACCTGGTGTTTTCATTGTTGAAAAACAACTTGGCAGGAGGTAATATCCTTAGGGAACACTTTGATTAGAGCTTTGTGGTCATTATTTTATTATATTGGGACAATGAATGTTAGTGTAGAAAAGTCTAATTTTTTTCTGCCTCCTTGAAAGTGACTTGCTTTCTCATCCAAAATGCCTGACAATTTTTTCCTTTATTTTTGAAGGTCAGTAATGTAACCAGGGTACATCTACGTGTCATTCATAATCATTTTTCCTTGGATTACAGTATAATCTGTAATCTCTAGGTTTATTTCTTCATTTAGGAGCATTTACCTTATTACCGTGAAGATTTTTTTGTCCAATTATTGGGTCCTCCACTTGATGACACCAATTTTCCTTACATTGAATTTTCTTATGTTCTCCATATGTTTTATCTTCTAATTGTTTTGTCTTTTGCTTCTGCATTTACTTCAGTCATCTTACATGTTCCTTTCTGTCAGTAATTCTGTTTCCACCAGTATCTGTTCTGTTCCATGATGTTTTAAAAGAATTCGTTAAGTAATGATATGTTTATTGGTTGTATGTTTATTTCTTTAGCACAAACTACCGTATCGTGTTACTCTGCTTTATCTTGCCTTTTAGAGTTTGTTTTTAATTGATTTTGTTGTTTTTAAGTTCCTTATCATGAATAGGCCTTTGAGAATTTTCTTTGGCTTCTTGGGTTATGTTTCCTAACAAAATGGGTTCTTTGTCATTTATATACCTTGTTCATTTCTTCAGTTTTTTTCCTTTTATCTTCTTTTTTGTTTCTTCTAAGCTGTAATATATGTGCATTGTTTTTTTCCTATTTATTTATTCATTTAATGTATAATGTATTATTTGTTTCAGGGGTACAGGTGTGTGATTCATCAGTCTTACACAATTCACAGTGCTACCATAGCACATACCCTCCCCAGTGTCCATCACCCAGCCACCCCATCCCTCCCACCCCCAACCACTCCAGCAACCCTCAGTTTGTTTCCTGAGATTGAGTCTCTTATGGTTTGTCTCCCTCTCTGGTTTCATCTTGTTTCATTTTTCCCTCCCTTCCCCTATGATCCTCAGTCTTATTTCTCAAATTCCTCATATCTGTGAGATTATATGATAATTGTCTTTCTCTGATTGACTTATTTCACTTACTTATTTCACTTACCCTCTAGTTCTAACCATGTCATTGCAAATGGCAAGACTTCATTTTTTGATGGCTGCATAATATTCCATTGTGTATATATACCACATCTTCTTTATCCATTCATCTGTTGACGGACATCTGGGCTCTGCCATAGTTTGGCCATTGTGGATATTGCTGCTATAAACATTGGGGTGCACGTGCCCCTTCGGATCCCTACATTTGTGTCTTTGGGGTAAATACCCAGTAGTGCAATTGCTGGGTTGTAGGGTAGCTCTATTTTCAACTTTTGAGGAACCTCCATACTGTTTTCCAGAGTGGCTGCACCAGCTTGCCTTCCCACCAACAGCATAGGAGGGTTCCCTTTTCTCCACATCCCCACCAACATCTGTCGTTTCCTGACTTGTTAATTTTAGCCATTCTGACTGGTGTGAGGTAATATCTCATTGAGGTTTTGATTTGGATTTCCCTGATGCCAAGCGATGTTGAGCACTTTTTCATGTGTCTGTTGGCCTTTTGGATGTCGTCTTTGCAGAAATGTGTGTTCATGTCTTCTGTCCATTTCTTGATTGAATTAGTTGTTCTTTGGGTGTTGAGTTTGGTAAGATTTTGGATACTAGTCCTTTATCTGATAAGATATTTGCAAATATCTTCTCCCATTCTGTTGGTTATCTTTTGGTTTTTGTCTGTTTCCTTTGCTGTGCAAAAGCTTTTTATCTTGATGAAGTCACCAATAGTTCATTTTTGCCCTTGCTTGCCTTGCCTTTGGTGATGTTTCTAGGAAGAAGTTGCTGCAGCTGAGGTCGAAGAGGTTGCTGCTTGTGTTCTCCTCAAGGATTTTGATGGATTCCTGTCTCACTTTTAGGTCTTTGATCCATTTTGGGTCTCTTGTTGTGTGCAGTGTAAGGAAATGGTCCAGTTTCATTCTTCTGCAGGTGGCTGTCCAATTTTCCCAACACCATTTGTTGAAGAGACTGTCTTTTTTCCACTGGACATTCTTTCCTGCTTTGTCGAAGATGAGTTGACCATAGAGTTGAGGGTCCATTTCTGGGCTCTCTATTCTGTTCCATTGATCTATGTGTCTGTTTTTGTGCCAGTACCATACTGTCTTGATGATGACAGCTTTGTAGTAGAGCTTGAAGTCTGGAATTGTGATGCCGCCAGCTTTGCTTTTCTTTTTCAACATTCCTCTGGCTATTCAGGGTCTTTTCTGGTTCCATACAAATTTTAGGATTATTTGTTCCATTTCTTTGAAAAAACATATGTGCGTTGTTTTTTCAGCAAGCTGGAGGTTGATGTAGAGAACATAAGTCTATTTACATATGGTGTTGGTGTGTTATTTTTAATATTTTACGCATCCTGCCTAAACTTGTTTTTCTCCTGGACCTCAATTTGAATGCTGGGTCTTGCTGAGAGCAGGGAAGGGGAAGCAAAGGAAAAGGGGTGACTGAGAGAGCCAGATGGGCAATATGACTCCTAGGTTCTGTTCTCTTAAAGTACCCAGTGTTCCCCTCCTGAATTTCCTCCAGCTACTCATGAAAATATATTAATACCTTGTGCAGGTACAACCTTGAGCTTCAGACCTTTTAGTTCATTTTGCTCTGAGCCCTATAAAGTGACCCCCTCCTCCAAAAATGTAGAAATGGTTAGAAACTTTTACCCTTGGTTGACTTTTCCCTATATTACTTATTCTTTGCTCAGTTCCCCTTCTTGCCATTTTGAAAGCTGTTTCTGATAAGTATTTGGATTTTGTAAACTTTTTCCCCACAACCACTTATTAGTCAGGGTAGCAATAAGAATTTTCAGAAGTCGCATAGGACTTTCTGTTTCTTATTTAGAGTATCACTCTTCAGAATTTGTGGCAGGAGGTTGTATATTGGGTTGCTGCTAATAAAACTTGGCTTTTAAAATTTTATTTATTTTAAATGTTTGTTGTAATCGGTTTTGAATAAAGGAGATTCTATAATCTAGGTCGGGGTTTCTTAACCTTGGCACAACTGATATTTTGGGTTGGATAGTTCTTTTTTGTAGGGGATTGTCTTGTGGATTGTGGGATGTTTTTGGTTTGTTTTGTTTTGTTTTGTTTTATTGTTTTTTGCCTTGTGGGATATTTAACAGCATCCCTGGCTTCTACCTACTAAATGCCAGTAGCATTCCCCTAGTTGAGACAATTAAAAATATCTTCAGGCATTGCCAGATATTCCCTGGGGAGAAAAAACACCCTGTGTTTGGAACTACTGATTAACTTATTCTCTCATCTTACTCCTCTTGCTAAACACCTTCATCTAAATTTTAAATAGTTTTCTTAAGTAGCCTGGTAAGTATTACCAAAGATACACATCAGACTTAGAAAAAAAAGCTCTAATACACTCTTGCGATTCAACTTAATACTACACGAATGTTAACTGTATAGGACTTATAAGCTATCTGAATAGTAATCCATAAATTAAAAAAAAAGGTTTATGAACAATGTGGAATTTTACTGAGTGAAAAAAATTAAGACTTTTTTTTATGACTTATTGTTTGGGGTAATGATACTCACAGTAGATTTACTTTTTTCTCCCTCATTAATTAAAATCATGATGTTAGCCAAGTAAGTGAAGAAAATTCTTATTGGCAATTCAGTTGTTTCCCGTTTAGGAGACTGACACTCTCCAGTTCTAAGCTAAATAATTGTCATGGTAAAGTAATTTCCTTGAAAAGAACAGGCATTGATTCGCCCCTGTTACTCACAAATCCTATTTCAGTCAAATTGGAAAACTATTAAGTTTTGGGGAAAAAATCAATAGGTATCAGGAAACCATTAGATCTTGTGGCCCTTGCTATTACCTTGCATGAGTAATCACTGTAGACAGCTGACAGGTATTTCGCTCTTGACACAGTGATGCTTGGGGGACCACATCTCCTCAGTGTAGGTGGACAGCTTCAGACTCGGGTATGAGTTCAGTTATCCTTGTTTTTCCCCAGTACTCATTCTTTTGGACAGCCCTGTCACTAACTGGACCTGTGATGCTTTGAAAAATCAAATACTTTTTTTACTGCCAGTTTTCTTTTTCTTGTGTAATGGCAAACTGATCAGGGCGTGTGCTTTGCTACTGAACCAGTGTCAAAAACAAGTTTTAATTTCTTACTTAGAAGTTCTTTTTCCTCAGATCCAAATTTTATATCAATATTAAACAAATAGTATAAGGTTTTACTAGTAATGCTCTTATAGAGTGTATAATTTTGCCTTCTGTTCTTTTCCTTCTATAAAACTTACAAGTTTTTCTCTTTTTCGGTCAAGTGGCTTCTGAATTATCTATGTTGTGTTTTGCTTCCCTTTAGAGAGAGAATTCGTTATTTGTGAACTGTATGATTATTAAATTTGGAAGAGAAAACATAAAAAGTCCCGTGTGCACATATCCGTAGTGCCCAAATTATTTGGTAGTATCTATTGGCAGATTACTATGACATTGATAGAAGCTTGGTGTTGGGTTTGTATGTGATAAGAGCTGATCTGTTTTTCTTTCTTTCTTTTTTTTGTTCGGGGGGGACAGAAAAGGGAGAGGGGAAGAAATGAGTATAAATAGTAAAAGATTCTGTTGTTGTAATTCCCATAAAGAAGTTTGGAAAGCCATACATAATTTGTATATGTGTTCACCTGCTAATTCTTTTAGGACACATTAAAACAGCCTGGGTAGAATAGTGTTTCTCAGTTTGAATAAATATTTTTATTTGATGAATATTTTACATATTTTTCAGGTGCTGTAGCTTCTATGTTTTGGGTTGATGCTGAATTAGGGGTTGATATTTATCTTGATGGTAAGTTAAAAAGCAAATATTCTTTTGTTTTCAAGTAAAATGTTATGGTTAAGTTTTTTTTTCTGCTTACATTATAATTTTAATCTTTTTAAACTTGTTTAGTTTGATGATGAAGTAAGATTCCAAAGCCCCAGAGAGTGGTAGAACTAGATGTCAGATCTTAATGTCAGCTCTCAATTTAGTGCTTCCACTAAGGTTTTCCTTTTAAAGTGCTATGTCAGTTTCTTATATCCTCTGTTTATGTACTAACTATGTTAGAGAGTTTTTTATTTTATTTAAAATATACAGTATGAGGATCATATTTCTGCTTTCATTTTCCTCTGAAGATAAGAATTAAGCAAAACCCCCACCCCTTACTTTTTTTGCCTTAACACTTTTGGGCAATTGTATTCATAGACTTCGTGTAAGACATATAGAAACTTTCTGAATGAAGTAACTATGCCCCGCCCACCCTTTACCTTTCTTTAAACCAGGTCTTCCACAGACTCAAGAGTGAAATTTAAGACTGTGCCCAGTCATTTGGCTCTAGTATATGCAGCATGGAGCTGGTTGAATTCCCTAGGCATCATCAGACTCATTCTGCTGTTACCATTTGAAAAAATTATTTGGCATAAAATTCAGAGATTGCCAAACTAATTGACCATTTGGAAACTTAGGTACATGTTATGGAAAATACTTGTATGAGTTAGATTTGGTGCAAATTATTAGGAATAAGATATCTTAAGGCATCTTAGATTTGTTAAGCAGTAATTTAAATGTTAAGAGAAGTCTTGATTTTGATAATGTGAATATATAAACTGGAAATAATCTGTCTTGTGTAATTTATCACATTCCAGTTTATATTATGGAATTTGTCTCATCATGTTTTGGATTTAAAGCTTTTTAAAGGCCAGAAATATCTTATTTTCTTATTTACTTCTTTGTTTATTTGATTTAAAAAATTATTTTATAACCTCCCTAATGCCTTAAAATGGTACTAGGCACTCAGTACACATTTGAAATGTGCCTACTTGTTCATGGAATTGAATTAAATTGCAGCTTTGGCAAGAGAAAAACCAATATTTTATTGAGTAACATTTATGAACTGATATAGGTTAGTTGTGATTTTCATTCTCAAGCATAGAGGTGATTAAAAGATATATTCCTTTGTAGGTATCATAACTGTTGTGGATTCAAAATATGGACTAAAAGTAAGTTGAAAGATTGCTGTGAGTTGCTAATTATTTGTTAAAAGCTGGGTTTATGGGGATTGATTATATTATTTTTTTTCTACAGTTTTGTTTGAATATTTTAACAAAAAGTTTTTTTAACTATCGTGAACAATAGATGAAATTTGTGTGTCTTTTAATTATTGTGTTTTAAAATTAAGTATTTTCTGTTACTCTGGCTTGATATGATAGAAGTTGGAAGTGTAATACTTTGTAATGATGATATTACAGGATAAAGTTTGTGTATGTGTAACTCCTTACTGGGACTCGACCCCATTGTTGATGAGTTTTTCTATTTGATAGAAGAAATTGAGCTTGAGAAAGCATATGAGAACTTTTTTCTCTTGTTAAACTGCTACCAGACACAAACTGGAAATAATTGCATTAAAAAATAATTGCTTTACCTTACTTTGAAGAGATCAGGGTTTATACATAGGTGCAGTGAGGAAAAACTCTCCTTTAAAAGGTATCCTCCTGTGAATGTTTTCATAACTACCAAGTTCTTCAAATACATTTAAATGGACTTCTATTCATAAAATGCACTTAGTAAGATTTTTAAAAACATGTTGCATAAAATAAAACAATATTTTTCAACTTTCCAAGTGAAATACTACTAAAGGGAAAAGAGAATGAAATTATCCTCCATCTCCTGGTCCCACTCTGGGATGTGGATAGCCCCCTAAGTAATCATTTCTTAGAAGTTTAAATAAAAATGCACGTCCATTTTGTATTCTACTCGACATATATCTAATTTGTTAATTTGAAAGTGTTCCTTCCGGGGCACCTGGCTAGTTCAGTTGGTGGAGCATGCTTGTTAAGTGGTTACCACTATCCCTTCACTGGCCCTTTGTCTCCCTCAGGAATAGAGCTGCCTAATTTGAGATATTTGGAAAATAATTTCTCTGTAGATTTTGAGTCCAAATTTATTAGTCATCTTAAGAATCAAAGAAAGATTCCAGATATTACAATTTTACTCAGAAAAATTCCGACTCTTCTGAAACCATGATATTTCTAACAAAATATTTATGGAGGAAGCAAAATAAATAAAATTCTTCATTCTGGATGTTTATTATAGGCATGTCTGAATTCATCTCTTACATGCATTTAATCCCAAATTTGGGATACCTACAGAAGAGATAGCAGTTAAGATATTTTATTTGTCTTCTTGATAGACTTAAGGTATCATACCCAGAGTTAAACTCTTTATGTATTTATGATTACAGGAATAATTTTATATGTATATTTAGATTTGCAGAGGAATTAAATAGAATCTATTATCAGTGTAATTGAGGCCAAATAAACAAAGCAACATTCTGAATAATGCAAACACAGTAAACGTTTAACCTCCTGCCACCTTGATAAAACCTCTTAAATTATTAAATCAATATACCTACACAAAACTGACATACTGTCAGGATAATGGAAACTTTAGATTTTTTAAGTCAGATGCCAGATAAATAACTTTTCCTTTGTATAAAGAATTTGCTCACTTGTCCAATTCCTCTGGTTGCAAAGCTTGACCCCAGTAGCTGCTTGTGATTCAGAAAATTCTGAGGCAGTACAAGTAATGACACTTGGATAATGGGCAGCAATTTAAGGGTGTCATGCTTCAAAGAGCCAGCCCATCACAAGTAAAGCTGAGAAATGGTACCCTGTGGCCAGGGAGCCAAATTGAAACTGAAGTGGTAATTGATATCATGGGCTATCACTCTAATGGGATTGTCACCCATTGATCTGAAATATTCATTTTTTAATCACGGGCAAAGAATTGGACAACTTCAAATGACAGCTCTCTATTCTCAGGACTTGACACCCAGGCTACCAACATTGTTCTTTTCAGTTCTACAAATGTGACAGCATTTAATGCAATAGAATCAATGGATGAAGTTACACAGGAAAGGTCAAGTGAGAGGTTTCTTTTTGGCTCTTCTGTTATATTGCGCTAGCTGTTGAAACAATTCAGTCAGAAAACAGTTTGGCTTGGAAAAGACTGGAAAAATAAATAGACTGACATTATGCAATAATCGTTTTCTAACAGCTGAAATAGCATCAGATCTATAACCAGTCCGTTGAGAGGAGAGAGCTGCTGCTTTTTTTAAATGTTGTCTGACATCTTTGATACTAGATTTCTTCCATTTTGGTCAACACCATTGTTTTCCCCTATCTTGCTCTCTTCTTTTTGGTCCAGCTTGTTTCTCTTTCTGCAGAAGAGGACACCCGCTAGCCCTTATTGAAGTCGGGTCTACAGTGGTGTTATTTCAAAGGGTTTCTTTCTTTCTTACTGTGTGCTGAGTTGGAGGTTGAACCTTGACTTTTGGGAAGTGTCGGGTTAATTAGTACCAAAACCATTTTTGTCTTTTTTAATATATAAGCAAAAGCCATAGTCTCTCAGCAGAGGTGAGGAATCCTTTGGGCATATGTATACATTCACACACACACACACACACACACACACACACACACACACACTCTAAAATTTTTGAAAAAAAATTTCCAGATGTTTTCCTTCCTTGCCTGTGCAGGTAGCATAGAATATCAAAATTTCCATTTTTTTTAACTTTATAAATGGAATTTATCCGACAGAGTAACCAATATTGGAGAATGTCCCTTTGAATAAAAGACACTGGTTTTAGTCTTTTTGCAAAGTTTGACTTGGGGAGGAAGGAAGTTGCATAAGGAAAATAAATATTGGGCTGATACCCAGAGAAAATAAATGTTAGTGTGCATTTATTATTTCTTTATGTTTATATGGCCTTCAAAAATGCATAGAACAGGGCTTTTATCTTTTTCTATAATTTTATATGATTATTACATGCCTTATCCATAATAGAATTGTACATATTGGTCTGTTTTTATTTTGGGGATTTTAACATGTTTTTATATTTGGTACTTCTTGATTGCCTGAAGGTAGTAAAATGTTGGTTTTTCCCACTTAGCTTTGAGTGTAGATTTCTAATCTTCTGGAGAAGTAAATGTGTTAAAAACATGGGTTACTTTGTAAAACTACTGTTCCATTTATGGAAAGGTATGGAAATTCAAAAATAAAATATCTAATTTTCCTGCCATATCTTTTTTTATACCCCACCAACTCACAGCCACATAGCCCCAAATTCATGTGTAAATAAAGCTTCCAAAAGGTCAACAATACAATATTTTGAAAAATATTTCAAATTTTCAAATCCTGGAATATTCCAGGATCTTTCAGAAACAGGTGCCTTGCTAAAAATACATCTTTATTAGATAGGTATACTGCTGAATAGAAGGGGATTTGTTGCTGCACATTATATAGAATATTTCAAATAACAACATCTACTTATCTTTGTCAACAAATAGGGGTGTTAACTAGAATTCATTCAATAAATATTTTTTGAGCCTGGTGCCAGGTACTATTTCCAGGATGGTAACAGCCTTATTCTCTACAGGACGTAATAATAGGGTTTGCAGTAGCCTCAGGCCAAGAATAATTAGGAAAAATAGTAAACTTTGTCTTTTGGCAAGGAACAGTTTTTGATACACTAATAATAATAATATAGTAATTTTTTTTAAAGATTTTATTTATTTATTTGAGAGAGAGAGAATGAGAGACAGAGAGCACGAGAGGGAAGAGGGTCAGAGGGAGAAGCAGACTCCCTGCTGAGCAGGGAGCCCAATGTGAGACTCGATCCCGGGACTCCAGGATCATGACCTGAGCTGAAGGCAGTCGCTTAACCAACTGAGCCACCCAGGCGCCCCAATAATATAGTAATTTTGAATGTAACTTTTAGGTACTCTCTATGAGTATAGTCTTACGTGATTGTTAATATTTATGTAACATCTGTATCGAAGATTGATTTTATGTGACATAAAAAGCTTTCATTCATAAGTTTTTAAAATTATCATTTTACTTCTATAGCACATGTTTTCAGTTTTTGAAAAATAACCCTATAAAAGAGTATCCTGTGACAGTGACAGTATTAAATTTAGTTTCTTCCTTTATAAAATGAGAATAGCCATTTCTTCTAATTCTTAGAAAGGCTAAATGAGATAATGTATGTAAAATGATTTAAGAATTTGTGAAGTTTGATTTCAAATACAAAAAATATCAATATAATCAAATTGCCTCTAACCTCAGTAGGCAGCTTTTTCTTGTGACAGGGAGCGTCTATTAAAGGTTAAAGTAATGAAGGTGGAATGTTTTGCAGAGACGAACCTTTTGGCATTGATGCCTTTAGGGATTTAAATAGAATTATGGAAAAATAATAACCACTTCCAGAGAGTTGACAGCTACCTTGTGGGCCCCTATGTCAGTGTCACAATATTTTTTTGGAGCTAGCTTGACTCTGGAGAGGTCAGCAAAGTAAACAGTTGCACTGAGGGGCCAGGTCACTCAGGTGTCTGTTTCTCTAAATGGTCAGCTGCTTTTAGGCTAGAATTGGGGCTGTGGCCTTCCCACAGCTTGTTTCAGGAATAGGAAGGGCTCAGCACTGAGTCCATATTGTGTGTGATGCTGGGGTGGGAAGTGGGGTCTGGGACCGGAATGGATGGAAGTGTATTAGATTTAAGAAAGTCTATTTTGGTGGTTATCTCTTTTATATATAAGTAATAATGAATATTTAGAACAAAAACAGTTTTGTGAAAAAGGAAAAGGCCTATAATTTGAACTGTAATGCTCTTTGTTTTTATTGACATTATTTAAATCTGGAGGGTTTTCCTTTTAAGGAAGAGGAGGTGTCAGGGGGACAGTATTTAAGTCCTGCCCCCTCCCCAAACACCCCCAATAGAGTCACTGTAGGAAAACAATTACAAATGGGGAATAAAATGCTTTCAGTTAGAAAAATTAGTTCTGCATTTGTGTGTTCAGTAATAGAACTTGTTGAAATGTATATTAGAAGCAAGAAAGGAGTCTCCAAGGTAAAATTCTTTGTGTTGACATTAGTGTTTGTGTTTTCCCACAGTAACTTTTTTCAAACTTTGTTTTTGTTTAGCATTTAGAAGAAGAAAAACCGGATGGCCTTATCAATGAAGCTTCTAGGTATTCATATTTAAAGTATATATTGATTACTGGCTAATTGAAAAGAGACAATTATTATGAAAACCAAAACCAAAGTGAGAAATATAAAAACATAGTCAAGGAAAATTTGTTGTCTTTATCCCCTGTAATTGAATTACTGCTACTTATAATGGTCTGATAACTAAAATTTTATTTAAAACTTTTATATGTAGCATAAAATGAGTGTTGGGCACAGCAGTTCTTTGAAAGGTGCTTGGGAGCAGTGAACATTTAAAACTGGGTTTTTGTTCTTTTATGATGTCATTGGGATTCAAGAGGATTATAAAGAAAAGAGTTGGTTCACTTACTGCCTTCTTCAACAGTAATTCATTTGATTCATGTATTCACTGTTACTCAGAACAAAATAAATACAGAAATAGTTTTAATTGGCATTTAGAACATTTTTTTGCTTAAATACCTTTATGTTCCTAATTGGGCTGTCTTTAGACTTATAAATATTTAAATCAGTTTGCCTACCCTAAGCATATTCTTGCTAATGGGGGAAAAAGGCTTCGGGATATACCGTGGTTGCTAGGTCTGCTGCTGGGGTTAAGGGGGAGTCTCCCTGTGATTTGCTAAGTGTGATCCAGACATAAATAATAGACTACAAACAAGCAGTTGGCTCCCTCTCATTTTGGACTATAGTGCTCTGTGGTGCTATAATCCTGCCTGAACACTGCATTGGGTATATAGGTATGATTCAGATTAGACTGAACTTAAACATTTTTATAATTTTTTTCCTTATTAAAAATATATTTATTATAGAAAATATAAAGAAGCCAAATTAGAAAATAAGTGAAGTGTCATAAAAGCCACAATAAAGATGGGGCACCTGGGTGGCTCGTTTGGTTAAGTGACTTGATTTCGGCTCAGGTCATGTTCTCTGGGTGTGAGATCCAGCCCCGTGTCAGGCTCCTCGCTCAGGAGGGAGTCTGCTTCTCTCTCTCACCCTGTCCCTCTGCCCTTTCCCCCACTCACTCTCTCTCTCTCAGTAAATAAATCTTAAATAAATAAAGTTAAATGTAAAAGGCCTCCAATTTAAAGATAGTGACTTTATATTTTGAGGTGTCCACATTAAATCTTTTTTTTTTTTTTGAAGATTTTATTTATTTATTTGACAGAGAGAGACACAGCGAGAGAGGGAACACAAGCAGGGGGAGTGGGAGAGGGAGAAGCAGGCTTCCCGCTGCCGAGCAGGGAGCCTGATGCGGGGCTTGGGGGCTCATGACCCGAGCTGAAGGCAGTCGCTTAATCAACTGAGCCACCCAGGTGCCCCATCCACATTTAATCTTTATTCATAGAACACTTACTTAAACAGAAATGGGATTATGATGTACATACTGTTGAAACTTGCTTTTTCAATAAATTAAAGTTAATTTGTTTTTGAGAATTTGGCCATGTCATTTGACCTAATTGGCTATATCTTCAGGTAGCATAAAACTGGAATTAGGAATAAATAGCCTAGTGATTAAAATTTCCTGAAGAATTGAGGAAAATTTAAAGAATCCTCAGCTCTACTACTCCTGTTAATAGAAAATAGAACTTCGGGTACCTGGGTGGCTCAATTGGTTAAGCGACTGCCTTCGGCTCAGGTCATGATCCTGGAGTTCTGGGATCGAGTCCCACATCGGGCTCCCTGCTCAGCGGGGAGTCTGCTTCTCCCTCTGACCCTCTTCCCTCTCGTGCTCTCTATCTCTCATTCTCTCTCTCTCAAATAAATAAATAAAAATCCTTAAAAAAAAAAAAAGAAAATAGAACTTCTATTTATAGTAAGCTATTTTGTTATCTAGCATTCTGTCAATGGGACAGAATAACATTCTTTAACTTGAATGTCTGTGTATCTATTTTACAGAGAAAAACATATTTATAGTGATGAAGAAGATATTTGTTCAGGATCTTGATGTATCTTCTGAAGTGTGGTTTTAAAAAAAAAACTGTTTAGTGTTAATGTTAATTTGTTTTATTTCTTTGAAAATTCCATGTGATAACATGGAATATTTTAGTCAGTAGACTGTCCATATTTTTACCATATTTAATATCTGAATTTTATGCATTTCTTTACAAAGAAAATTTTGAGTTGAAAATGATCCTTGATTGTAAACTTTTGGGGGTTTATCTTTGTAGTTTGAGAGCAGCAAGTGAGAGCACTTAGTAAATATTTTTTGAATGAATACATATGAAATCTGAATTTATATAGTAATGGATGCAGTTTATTCTTACTGTTTGAAGAATGATAAATAGGAGTAAAATCAATTACCATACAGAGTACTATATAGTTCTTAATGCTATTTGATCTGAAGGAGCTGTTTCTATTTTTAATTTCTTAACATTTCTCTTTTGACATCTGTTCTTTCTTTGCTAATTTAGGCAAGTTGCTTTGGCAGATATCATCATCATTAATAAAACAGACTTGGTTTCAGAAGAGGATTTAAGCAAATTAAGAACAGCCATTAGGTATGAAGTTTTAAGTGTTAACTACCTACAAATCCAAAGTGTACTATATAAAAGATTTTTCCTGTATTACCCTGTAGAAACTTAAGGTTCAAGGTTGACCTACTTCAAGTACCATTCTGGAGTCATTTATTGTTGATGCCTAATTGACTGTTATGTAAAAGTAAGTATATAAAGTCATTCCCCATTTTTTAGAGAATGCAGTTAGAATTCATAGACTGATACTCAGGGTCTTCTGGCTCCAGCCTCCTTTTCCTGTCTCTCTTTGACTCTTGGCCCGCAGGAAGTTCTCTCACTTTACTCAGGACGATTTACTTTCCCATGGATGTGTCTTGCCGTATCCTTTCTTTACTCTGCGTGTTCTCACTCTCACTCTGCCAGTCCTTGAATTCCTTCATTGTCTCTGTTTTTCTTTGCTTCCTTTTTTTTTTTTTTTTTTTTTTTTTTTTTATTTGAGAGAGCGAGAATGAGAGATAGAGCACACGAGAGGGGGGAGGGTCGGAGGGAGAAGCAGACTCCCCGCTGAGCGGGGAGCCTGATGCGGGACTCGATCCCGGGACTCCAGGATCATGACCTGAGCCGAAGGCAGTCGCTTAACCGACTGAGCCACCCAGGCGCCCAAGCTTCCTTTTTTTTTTAAGCGATTTCATCCATTCTGTAGAGTTGTCCCGTCACCTCCTTTTCTCCCTCGCTCTCTGTGAAATCTCCCCTGTCTCAGGTGGTCTCCTTGCCCTGAACCCTCACTGACTTTGTCTTCCTTGACTGTCAACTAAACGTGCCTGTCTCCCAGCTTGCTTTAATGTCTTCAGTGTCCATGGCCAGGGTTGGTCAGCATAGGACAGTATGAATGGTACTCAAATATATGCTAAATGATCCACAGTCATTTGGACTTTTCAAATGAGATTAGAGTTCAGGGACTTTGAATTATTTTTTAAGGCAGTTAATAAATGCCATCTACAAAGAGACATCCAATAGCTTTTATTATTAGTCATCTTTAATGAGTATAATCTGCTGGCATCAGATTTTGATTCTGTCAGTACCAGTTCATATAGTATGTTATAAATTGAATCAATAAAGGCAAGGCTCATGAGAAGATTGGTTGCAGTGATGAATAATTGAAGAGGAAAGAAATCCATATTTTTCTGCACATTTTCTGCACATTATTTTAATGTTAATATCCTTTGAGTCTTTACTATAAAAAACTAATAATATCTCCATGTGTAGTGCAGGTAGTGCTGCATAGTGTTTAAGAGGATGGACTTTAGAATCTGGTTGGTTGGGTTCTACTCCTTGGTCTGTTTCTTGCTGTGTTCTTTTTAATTCTCATCTCTAAAACAGGAAAGAATACCTACTTCATTAAGTTTGGTTTAAGTGTTCATGAGACATTGTTGGTAAACTATGCACAGTGCCTGACACATAGTAAGTGCTCTGTTAGCTACTATTATCATTAATAGAGTGTAACTTTTTTTCCTGGTTTACATAGTAATTTCAAGCTACAATGAGTAAAAATGAAGGAAATAGAAAAATGGTTGATATTTTTGGAAAAGTCTAGAAAGATGAAAGCAGTGAATGGAGATTCCTTCTCTTGCCCCTTTTGACTCTGGTCTCCTAAATTTTGTTTGCCAGCCTGCTCTGTACAGCAGTACCAGGAAAGAATTTGGACACAGTGCTTTGATAAATTACAGACCCTTTGGATTTTGACCCTCCATTGTACATCAGCCTTGCAACTGACTGGGCATTAGATTTGGGGAGTTGGAAGAAGGTGAACATATCTGAGAGGAAGTGGCCATCAGGTTATACAGCATATTCAAGTAGAAAAGATTAAGAACTTTGTGAAATGGTAGAGAGACTTGCCTTAGAATCATTGTAGATGGGAAACCTTACCCATGAGAATAAGCTTGAACAAAAGGCACATACATTCAGCAAGTAACACTGAAGGCAATGGAATTGATGGTATAAAGATAAATAGATGAGGTGTATAGTATGTTGAAAAGAATTTAACAAGTATTTTTGGTGAGGGAGTCCTGTTTCATTATCTCAGTAATACCAGAAAGGGAAGGACTGGCAGAGCGGGTAGAGATTCTAGTTAGGGAACGAAGAGGTTATTTTGTGGAAGAACCTGGATACCTGACTTCCTGTTACTGTGAAAACGAGGACGGGCTGGGTCAAAGCCACTCACAACTTTTTAGGTTTTTATTTCTAGCCTGTGTATAGGCATTTCCACGATGTGTGCTTGTGGAAAATTGAGTATCAGTAAAAATCTTGATTTATCTACTCACTTTGAGAACATTAGAATTACTGGCTATGAATCATTTTTTCTAATGTGAAGGGTCTCTTTATAAATCACAAAGTATTCCCCAGTTAGTCAGTTGTGCAGTAGATTTTTGCCTGTCATGTTTTAATACCTAAGTGGAATATACCTGATTTATGATTAGAAAAAAAATAATAAGCTATAAAAAAATGTAAGTTTTGTTTTTCTGGTTTTTTTCTCCAGATATATTTGTATATGCTTATTTCCTGTTTTAGAAATAATATGCTTTATGATCTTTAAAAAGTTTAACATTTACCTTTTTACCCTTCTTTATTTTTATGTTTATTTCAGATCCATAAATGGACTGGGAAAAATTTTAGAAACACAAAGATCAAGGTACTTTTAAAAGCCGTTACTAATATTGACAGTAAATAATTTTAGTTAATAATAATTATTAAGTAATTGATAAATATGCCTGATTCTTTTATAACAAAGATACATGTGCCTTTTTAAAAAATGGGGCCCCAAAATGTTTTGAATGTTCTTTATAAATTAGTTTGGCATATTTGGTTAATAGTTTGCTTCTTGTTGTAGCAAGACTACAGAGCCATGGTAAGGCTGGGTGGCTGTGCTTTTGTTTCATGAGGAAGAAAACATAGGACTTTTCATCCACTCAGAAAAGTAACTAGTATAGAAATCCCTAAAAGTATGTTATTAGGAATCATCTTAGCTTGAGGTACTTAAATGGCATTCTAATATTTTCTAAAAACTTCTAAGTTTTTTGTATAGCTGCAAAAATAATCTGTCATGTAAAAATAGAGGAACCTTTATCTTTAAGTTTATCTTTATGTCCATTTCCTGTAGGTTCTTCTGTCTTTTTATTCTGTTCATACAGATGTGCAGTACTTTCTAAAATAGACATATTCTTGAAACATCTGTGAATTGTATTTCTTTGGATTGAATTCTGTTTTCCAATGAATGCTATTATGATTTCAGAAAATTCTTACAGGGATATATCATTAAGCTCATTTTTTAGCAAGAATGAATGGTTCAGCAGCTGAGAGACCCAGCAACATGCAGCCAGCAGCTGTGGGTCTCAGGGCTGGCAGTCCAGTGCCAACGCAGTTCTTAATTCAGAGATTCTTTCCTTGGAAGTGCAGCAGCGGGCTTTGCTCAGAGGCTCATCTGCGCAGCAGAGGTTAGAGGTGCTGACAGACTGCCCTGGGCAGTAGGCATGAGCGGGGACAGCTGCTTGTGTGCGTGCGGACAGCTGGGGAATTAACTTGGTGTGCATTCTCAAAAGCCACTCATCTGCGGGTGGAAGTGGCAGAAGGATGCCCTTAGCGTGAGTCTCCCACAAGTAAACGCCGAATGTGCTCCCTGCATTTCAGATTCCAGTGTAGAAAACCTTTGATCGCCTAACTCATACCAGAGCCATTCCTCAGTTATTAGTCTTCTTTCTCTTGCATTTTACCATTTTCTTTCTCCCTAAATTTTCTCTTCATTACAAAGTGATACACAGACGACCACAGAAAGCTGAAATAAGTTTTTAGAAACCATATCCATCAATAGCTATGGTTCCGCTGTAATAGCATTTATTTGGTTCATATTTACAAACATCTCAGATCAGTTTTTACAGGCTCCTGGATTTACTTTGCTTAATTTTTCTTTCTGTTTTCATTTTAAACCTTTACGTCCCGTGTAAAGGTTTTATCTTGAAGAGATTATTGTGTAACAATTTTGATGGTTCTATGACATTTCTAACAGTTCTGTTATGTTTATAGAACAGTAAACATATAGTGATTAAATTTAGTTGCTTCAAATGGATGAATGAGCAAATGAATAAAATCTTTTTTTTTAATTTTTTTTCTTGTTTCTTCAGTGTCTTGTGTTTGCCATTGTATCTGAGAATCTAGGGACTTTCTGAAATAGTACTTCCTTGCTGTGAGGACTGAAGTTGGATTAGGCTCTTTTTCAATGAAGATCAGACCTCCATGGTAGAATTCTTACCATGGTCATGAATCTTAACATTAAATATTTCCCCCAATTCCTTGAGGCACAGCAACTTGAGCCTTCCCAGTTTAGAAACAAGAGATCTGGTTTTTAACAAAATGGTGGAAATCACTGATGGAAGTTTTGTTTTATTGTGTTTGTTTTTTTGTTTTTAAATTTTAATGCCTCAAGCATTTTGTGGTTGACAAACGCTGATAGTAGTAAAACTGACAATAATAAGACTGCTGTAAGCATATGTAGAAAAGGCTTACCTGCAGTATTGAAGTTGAGGAATAAGAATCAGGTGTAACATTGTCTTATTGGTAAGACTTAAGTTGACTTTGAAGCAAATGGAAGTTCTAATGGGCCACGTAGACTTCAGAAGTAGGGGTGGAAGATCAGAAGAGCCATTCTTATTTCTTCCTGACTCCTTTTTAATCTTGCAGATTTCAGAGGACCGAACAGAAGAAAACCAAAATCCAGTTGTTCAGTAATAAGTTAATCAGTTCAACAAACTATTGGGCATTCTATTAGTTGCTAGGCATTTCTTGGCTTTTTGAGGATTTAAGCAATGGATAAGGCAAAAACTCTGCCTTTGTAGTAGGTGATGAGTCATTTGGGGGAGACAGAAGTAAACAAACAAAACCCAATATATTAAATATTATCAGTATAACAGGAGTATTAATTATGTAGGGCCCTATAAGAACAGGAACATAGAGGAAAAACTACTCAGCTCTTCTTGATGAAAATTCAGGAAATTTTGACTGAGGATGTGATTATCGACCTCTTGAAGAATGAATAGGATTTTTTCAGATGAACAAGAGTAGAATGGCTTTTTAGGCATGGGAAGATTTTGTACTCCAGGGACCTGTGAGTATTTTAGAACAGCTAGAGCACATGGTGTGTGGCAGAGAGAAAAAGAGGTGTGACTGAAGAGATGGAGAACTTTCCACAAAGGATCTTGAATGCAATGACATATACTTTGGATTTTTTTTCTGTGGGCAGCAAGGAGTCAGTGAAAGGTTTTAAAAGCAGTATGAGTCCTGGGAGGATTGAATATGGGTGCAGTTCTCCATGGAAGGAAGTACCAGAATGGGGAGCAACTTGCGGGTGAGGTAGTGATAGCAGGGATTTGGTAAAAGGTGTTTAGTTGAGTTTTGTAGACACTAAGTTTGAGGTGCCACTGGGGAAGGCCTTCAGAAATCTGGTTCTAGAGTTCAGGACTTAGCCATTGGATGGGTTTGACAGTTCGTAGATCTGGGATTAGCTGGTGGCTCCTGTTTAGGAGACTGATTGAACTTTGGAAAGATGACTAGTAGACACTAACCCTGGGGTAGCCGCTGAACTCCCCTCCCCACCACGTAAAAATTAATGGTGGTAGTCTTTTTATTTTTATTTTTTTGTATTACTGTTTTGAAAATATCTGATGCTATTATCTCTAAAGGAGGAAATTAAGTATATTTTATGCCGTGGAAATTAGTTTTCTAATTGGATGAGTAAAGGAATTTATTTTCTGTGGGGTTACTAGATTTGGGGCAGGTCCATGGTAACTCTAATCTGGAACCTTAGACTTTTCCTGTTTTACTGTCCATTGAGAATCTGGTGAGATACAGTGAGAGACTGGTATTATTTTATTCACTGTAGATTTTTTTTTTTTGCCCCCTCCCCTCCAACACTGCTGTAGTGCGTCCCCACCCCTCAATGGTCCCCGTAGCGGAGAGCCCCAGTCTGGTCCAGGTGGGAGACCAGAGCTCCGCCAATCCTATTCCATTCCCTTCCGCACATGTACAGAAAAGAGAGGCATGCACCTCAGCACCCCCAGGACTACCAGCTCTGCCTCAGGAGCAAGGGCAGAGGCTGGATTGAGGCAGCCTCAGTGGGGACTCTGTTCTCTGTAGATTTTAACCTGTACAGATCTAGTGTTGATCCTGTGTGTTTTGGAAATATCAAAAGATTCTGCGTATCAAGCAGAATTATTTCTAAATGTGTGACATGGATTCTTAAGAACAGTGTCAGAATGAAACTGTTTACTTTAGAAACTTGTGTTTCCAAACTGACTTTTGGTATTCATACAGTTGGCCTGAGTTTTGATATTCAGACAATTGGCAGGTGTACTTCTTAAACTAGCTGTTTCCTAAGGTAAAGATGATAAACTTGGGGGAGAAGTTCATTCATTTGTCACATATTAGTACAAATATTTACTCAACTGTCATGGTGAAAATGGACATGTGTTTAATGTTAAGGCTTTGATCTCTTATGTAAGATGATATTTACAAATTTCTTTATGGAATATTTACTTCTTTGATGATTTTCCTGATTCTTTTCATCTAGAATGTCCAGAATTTCCAGTGTTGTTATAGTTTATGTGCATATAACTTTGGAGTATTACTCTTTTAGTAAGATGGGAATTTGTCTGCCTTGTGCTGGGATAAGTACTCCTGATCAAACAGTATTGTTGCCACAGGCATGAATATTTGGCAGACTGTTGAGAATCAGCAAAGCAGGCAGTGCACGTCACTCCTAAGTTAGAAGAGGTGGTTTGGTCTACATGTTGGCGTATTTTAAAAAATCTTGAATTTGACTGTTTTGTTTTCCTTGTAAGAGAACTTACATGTTTGGCAAATTCCTGGACTCTAATTTTGAAATTCATTATGTTGTCGTTTTCCTGAAACATTCCTTCATCATAGCTTTGATTATAGAGAAATCACTGTCCTCTACTGTTTTACAGGCTCACGTAAACATTGGAATTCATTCACTAGTCTTTGTATATGTATTTAAACCAAAATGAATGCTGTCTGTGATATGATATTCTCTGCTGGTTTGAAACACTGCTTTCCTGATAGGCCACAATTACCTCTAAATAATTCCCATGGAAATAATGTTTATTCAGGTAGAGTGCTAACTGGGGTGTTTCAGTCTATGCAACCCTGGTCTGAAGGAAATAAACCACTCTTTGGATGTAGATTAGGGTCTTAGAATAGTTGTTTGATTCCTTGTATTCTTAAAATACTACCTGTTATATCGTGGAAGGCGGGGAGTGAAGTAAATGAAATCCAGACGTCCTGAAGGGAACGTACTGTACTGCGGCAGTGCCTTCGCTTCACGTCCCACATTTCATCTTTTGAGTAATAAACTGCTGCTTTGAAAAGTTCCAGTTCTATAACTGAGGGTTTTTTTTTTTTGTCTGTAAAATGTATTTGAAATCAAGCTCATAAATTCCCAGGATTGAAAAGACAATTGAAAGTATAAATAAAAATATATATAGTTTATTGAAGCAATAATCAAATAATTTTCTGCCTTGAACTTATACTAGTCACTGTTTTTTTAATTTTATGAAGAAATTCTATTAAAAAATTTTACAACAAGCTTTTTCTTCTTTGCTTGTCATTTTTATGTGTTTCTCAAAATAGTATGATATATTGATTAAACTTTATGTCTACGTTTTTGGCAAAAGAGTCTTAGAGATTTTTTTTCTCTGATTAATTGAATATATTTCACAGAATTTCCCATAGTTTACACTGGATTTCTTCCTTTTAGAGTTCATCTCGCTAATGTATTAGATCTTCATGCCTTTGACAGTCTTTCTGGAATAAGGTATGTTTTCTGTATTTTGTTGACTTTTATTGTAATATACTTCTTATTCCACAGTTGTAGAAGTTACAGGAATGATTTATACAGTTGCACCCTTGATTTAAGCTTCTTGTCATTCCTTTGGTGTACAAGATCATTCCTAATGATATTGTTCTTGAAAGTTTTATTAATTGGATGTTTGGAAATCACAGTGCATTTTCCTATAGAAATTTTAGTATAAATGGTAGTTAACTTTAGGGATTCATCGTTAATACTTCTGCACCAACCACTGTGTGTAATACTTTCTATGAGAAAAATGGATGAAATACATAAAAAACTTTAGCTTGGGATATTCCTACACACTCCTCCTTTCTCCTCAGTGATGGATCACTCTCCTGTTTCTTTCCCTGGAGGGAATCTCTTTGATAAGGGAGAAGAAGGTATCTTTCTTCAGTCTCATTTTTTTTTAAATCATCTTAACCGTTTTTAAGTTTACAGTTCAGTAGCATTAAGTATATTCACATTGTTGTGCAACAGATCTATAGAACTTTCTCATTTTGCAGAACTGAAACTCTGTTGAATGATGACTCTCCCTGTTCCCCTCCCCACAGCCCCTGGCAACCACCATTCTATTACCTGTTTTTAAGAATTTGCCTACTTTAGGGGACTCCTGGGTGGCTCAGTCGGTTAAGCATCTGCCTTCAGCTTAGGTCATGATCTCAGAGTCCTGGGATTGAGTCCTGCGTCAGGCTCCCTGCTTGGTGGGGAGTCTGCTTCTCCCTCTCACTTTGCCCCTCTCCACCATTCGTGCTCACCCTCTCTCTCTTTCTCTCTCAAATAAATAAATAAAATCTTGAAAAAAAAAGAATTTGACTTCTTTAGATACCTTATACCAATGAAAATGTATGGCATTTGTCTTATTTTAACTGGCTTATTTCACTTAGTCCTCAAGGTTCATCCATGTTGTAGCTTGTGACAGGATTTCTTTCCTTTTAATGCTAAATAATATTCCGTCATATTGTCCATTCATCCACTGATGAACATTTGGGTTGCTTCCATCTCTTGGCTGTGTGAACAATGCTGCTACACCATGGGTGTGCAAATGTCTCTTCACGATTCCTGCTTTCACTTCTTTTTGCTATTTTGAGGCATGCCATACTGTTCGGCCCAGCAGCTGCACCATTTTCATTTCCCATCAGCGGTGCACAGGGTTCTGCTTTCTCCACGGACTCGCCAACACTCAGTATTTCTAGTTGGTTTTGGTAGTAGCGGTCCTCATGGGTATGAGGTGGCAGCTCCTCGTGTTTGTGCTCTGCATTTCTCCAGTGGTTCGAGGTCATGACCAGCTTTTCGTGTGCTTAGTGGCCATTTGTAGATCATCTTTGGAGAAATGTCTATTCAAATACTCGGTCCATTTTTTAATCCCATGGTTTGTTGTTGTTTGTGGCTGAGCTGGAGGAATTTTTTTTATATATTCTAGGTATTACCCCCTCATCAGATATGTGATTTAGAAATATTTTCTCCCATTTTCTCCAAAGTAGTTGAGTCATAAAAGCCTCGTGTGAGAGGTGCCCTCCCAGTGCCCAGAGGAAAGGAGCATCCTTATCTCTGAAGACTAAGGTACACACGGAGGAATCAAGAAACAGGCCTCTCTGAGTATCCTCCAGTTTACTATACTTGTTTCGTACTCTGTCCCATTGTTTCTTTCCACAACCTTCCACTCTTCATCAAACATAGCATAAAAACGCTCAGGTTTAACCATTTCTTTGGTTCTTCATTTCTTTATGAAGGCTCTTGTGTTACATAAAACTTATATTAATAGGGGCGTCTGACTGTCTCAGTGGGTCAAGTGTCTGACTTGCGGTTTCTGCTCAGGTCCTGATCTCGGGGTCCTGGGATTGAGCACTGTGTTAGGTTCCCTCTCCCTCTGCCCCCCCTCTGCACACTCTTTCTTTCTCTCTCTAAAATAAATAAATCTTGTAAAAAAAAAAAACTTACATTAATAAACTTGTACCCTTTTCTCCTGTTAATCTGTGTTTGTCAATCTAATTTTCACACCCAGCCAGGCACTTAAAGAGGGTTGAGGAAAACTTTTTCCTTCTTATGCAAGTTGTTGGCAGTTATTTTTAACAACATTAAATGTCGAACATAAAGATTGTGTGATTTTTCGAACATTTTCTAAGGTAATTTCATTCCACACTTGTTTAAGAACAGTGATAATGCATTAGCGACACTGAAAGAATTAGCTATTTAACGTGATGCCCTCTCTGTGGCTCAGGCCTGTGCATAACTTTTCACTGTGCTCAGTTGCAAAAATGGAGAATCCTTTTCTGAGCAACCAGCTGGGAAGGATTTAATTTGACACTTTCTCTACTAAGACCCCATCCTGTGAGGCTCATTTCCCTCCAACAGTTCCTACAATCCTTTTCTCTTTTCTAAACTCCCTGTTACTAATTTACCCCTCACTGTTCTGCAGAGCAAAACATCTGCAAGGTTTTAAGTCTTTTTCCTCCTTCCAGCCTACCCCCATCAGTGTCCAAATGTATGCTACAGTTGTTAAGGTTATAATTGGTTGTGCCATTTTGATATTCTTGCTCTTTTTCATATCAGAACAAAACATTTTTAAGATTTTTTGTTTTCTCTCAGTCACTGGCAACTGACTATATAGAAGGCTTATTTCTTAATACTACTTATTTCTTAATAAATAGATATGTTTAAGGGAATACATTGATAAAGGAATAAATATACCCTTCTGACTTTCTTTAGGTACTAGCCTTATTTTCACATTAGGAAGCATGGGACAAGTTGATGAAATTTGGAGCAGTAGTAAAATGCTTACGTGTATTTTTCTAGGTCGGTAATAGATCTGTTGGAATTAAAGAGAAATCTGCTGACATATTTAACCACACAAAATAGTGTCGCTAAAGATTAGGGTTTTTTTCTGTATTGTGTGTAGATGTGTGCATGTGAATGTGTGTACATTTTTTAATTGAAGTATAACATACAATGTTGTATTATTTTGAGGAGTACAACATATTAAGTTGAGAATTCTGTATCTTAGTGCTCACCTCGATAAGTGTGGTCACCAAGTGTCACTATACAACATTACTGCAGTATTATTGACTGTATTCCCTGTGCTGTGCTTTTCATCTTTGACTTATTTATTTATTTATTTTAAAAAAATATTTATTTTATTATGTTAGTCACCATACAGTACATCATTAGTTTTTGATGTAGTGTTCGTGATGACTTATTTTGTAACTGGAAGTTTATACCTCTTAGTCTCCTTCACCTGTTTCACCCATTCCCCCATCCACCTCCCCTCTGGCAACCACCAGTCTGTTTGCTTGTTTGTTGAATGTGTGCACATTGTTAGGAAAAATCTTTAAACAGTCTGCTAGCTTTTCTGTATTAGAATGTGTAAATAGCATGTAAAATTAGAACTGTGTAATAGATTGAGTTGTGGAAACTCCCTTCTTAGCTCCATATCTCTAAGTAACATAAGGTTAAATCGAAAGTATATTGATGTCTGAATTTATAATCAGTTGTTATTAGTTTGCAGAAAAAACTTCAGCATGTGCCAACAACACAGCCTCACCTTGATCAGGTAAAAAACATCTTTAAAAAAATTTTTTAAGGATTTTAAAAAAATAAATTGGTTCTTTTAGGACTGTTTTGAGTCTTGCTAAAAAAAAAAGTATTTTTGAACGGTGTTGATAATTTTCAGAATTTGGATGCTTTTGAGGTAATCTCATCTAGCTTCTTAATGCGTAATAGGAATTCATTAAGCCAGACTTTAGAGTCTTAAGAAATCATGCTTTCTAGCTTCTCCATTCAACAGGTCACTCTTCTGGTGGGAATCACTGCTTAAAAGCAGCCTGGGGGTTCTATACGCAGCCGATTTTTAGCTATGTTGAACTGATAGATTAAGGGAAAGTCTGGTAAAAGCATCTATGGCTTATTTAAATGAAGATTTGAGTTTCACTTGGCGGATAGCACTGTAAATTTGAATTCCCTAAGGTGTCCTTCATTTAGGTGCTCTAAAACTCTAATTCCTGAGGTAAATATTGACGATACTAGGAACAAACAAAACATGTTTTCACTGTACCCATCTTTCTTTTAAGCAAGTCATAGATGGTGGAGGTTTTGGGTAACTTCTTTGTTCCATTGAAACAGAGTGAGAGCAAGGGGGCATATGAGTAAGCCATGTACTGTCTTCCCTCCTCTGTCTGGAAACCATCACTCACGCTTTGAAGCATTACTCATTGTGATGGGGCCACTTGTTTGTCTTCAGTTTGGCTGGTGTTTATGGGGACCTGTACAACTGTGTTCCTGGCACTTTCCTCTCAGAAACTTCATAAAATAGTCATCTTTCATGTTTTTAAAATGAGTGAATGAGAGAAATACAATTCCCTGGCTGTAGAATTTTTGGGAAAAACCAACTTTTACAATACTCAGTAGTAGTCCTAAAGATGAAGCACAAGCATATTCTTACTGACTTTCCAAGTGAGGGACCATCATCCTAGGAGTCATGTAAAAGATGAAGAATGTAGTAGTCTCTTTCAAGAACCTTTATAACGGCCAGTATCTATACCTATGGTATCTTGCACATACCCCTCTCATGGCATTTATCATGCCTTATAGTTTGGGTTGAAATGCTTTTTCCTTGTAGTAGTCTGTATACTCCTTAAGTGTAGATTCCTCAATGCTTTGCACAGGGCATGGTCTGTGGTGGTTGCTCAGTGAATATTTGTTAAAAGAATGAAAGCTGTGATTCCCAAATGGGGAACATCAGAGTCACTTGTGGAACTTTCTAAAAAATATTGGATGCTCAGTAGTCCCCCCCCCACACCTCATATCTCCAGGAGTGGGGCTTGGGTATGTGCAAATTAATGTGTATATACATTTTTAACATTTTATTATGGAAATTTGCAAAGATACACAAAAGTACAGAGAATAGCAAAAGGAACCCAGTTGCAATGGCTGCCAACATTTTGCTGATTTTATTTCCTCTGTCTTCCCAATATTTCTTTTGCTGGAGTATTTTTTCAAGAGAAAATTTCAAAAATACATAAAAGTAGAATAGTATAATAAAACTGCAAGTGCCCATTACCCTTGCTGGAGTGTATTAACAGAAATCCCAGACAGTGTGTCATTTCACCAGTAAATAGGGCATGTCTATTTTTTTTTTAAGGCTCTACAGGAGATTCGGATGCACTTTCCTGCTTTAGGTATATAAGAAAAGGCAGAATATAATGCAGACAAAGGGCTATGGGATTCAGGGGAATGATGGTCTCCTTCGGTTTAGTGGGTCTGAGGCTTCATGAAAGATGCTTTTTTTTAACGTACGGTAAAGCATACAGGTTTTTAGCATACAAGTCAATGTATCTTTACATATATTTGTGCCTGTGTATCAGTCCCTCTGCATACATAGACATATATCTCTATAATTCTCTCTTAGATCCAGGTACAGAAGATTTCCAAAATCGTTAAGAGAGTTCCTTTGCGTCTCTCTCCAGTTAGCAACATTCTTTGCAAAGATGCGACTGCTATTCTGAGTAAGACATCAAAACGTGGCCTTAAACTAGGAGGTTTTTGTTTGACTGGAAGAAGTAAGGGAAAGAGCAATCCAGTTGTTTAAAAGTGGGAAAGTGAGAATGCTCTAGAAGAGGAAGACTGTAAGTGTAGAAATCTTGGTGGATGCTTGGTATTTGAATCCTAAGCTAAGGTGTTGGGCTTTGATGTGCGGTGGCAAGCAGAACACACTCTGTGCTGTCCCACAGTGGCAGGTGAGCAGGGTTGTAGCTGATGGCAGGAGATCAAGCAAGGAAGATACCCTGTGACAAGGGCCTGGACTGTCTGGGTCATGGGGGGAATGGAAATGGGATAAATCGAGGTCTGATTCACAGGTACACTTGCTGGAGTAGCCTTACTGACCGATGCTGGGGCAGTAAGATGGGGGAACTGATGGGAAACACGCCTGATTGACTGGAGGGACCTAGGCATAGAGAAACCTGGAAGAAACACTGATTTGCAGAGGAATGCCGGACTTTCAGGTTCTTACTCCGTGGCAGGATATCCAGTAGAAATGACTTGGGAGGAGCTTCACATTTGGGGTTGAGCATGTTAATGGGCTCAGTTTTCCAGATGAAGAAAACATGCAGAAGTTACTGCTATTAGATATTGTTTGCCAAAGAGTAGAACACCCAGGGGAATAACCTGGGAGGTGGACAAAAAAACAGACGAGAAAACTAAACTTTTGGAGTTATTCCTAAATTTTATTTGAGGGGCAGTACCTTATTTTACTTTCATTTTCTGAATGATTGCTTTGGTTTTCTGCTTCTTCCTGTGTCTGGGAAAAGGAGAGTTAATTTTAGATTCAAAACAAAAACTGGGGAAAAAAATACTGACATGGGTAATACGTAGGGCATAGTAGGTATGTTATTAAAGTTTTATCCCTGAATCATCTGTAATGCAGCTCTCTTTCATGGATTCCTTGTTACCTCCCTATAAGGAGGACCCGGGGTTGGAAGGTGAGAAGGTGAGAAAACCCAAATGGCAGTCTGCATAGTTTATTAAATTAGGAATTATGAGTTATGACCCTTGTCCTCTGCACTGGGAGTTTGCGGATTTCATCTTTAAGGTATTGTCTACTGCGAGAAGAGTTGATTGGTACAGAAAAACATCTAGTTCTAAAATGTTTATCTCACTCCTTGAGCCCCTTGATGCATTGTCGTAATTTTTAAAACCCTTTTTATCTCATATTGGAGTTAATTGTACCCCTTAAAAATATTGTCATATCCCTAACCTGCCGAAAACAACAGTCATTCCCAGTAAAAATTCTTTAAGCTAGAATAAAACAGTTTTGAGTTCCATGTTGAGGCCTTTCCAATATTAAAAGCCAAGTTATCCAACTTGAATAAAATACATTTTAAGCAGTTTTGAAGGTTGAATTGCTACTGTCTTTTGAAAATGACAAATTATGTTTCGTTTAGCAACCTTTTTGCTATGTATTTTGATATGTTATAGGATTTGCTATACATTTTGATATGGATTCTTAGATATTATTTATAGTGATTGCTTTAAGGGGAAAAGAAAACTTTATTTTTTTAAGAAAACTTTAAATGCAGTAAAATAAATAGTTCAAAGTGTGTTTATTTAGATTTAAAAATAAGTACTTTAAAAAAGTTATGGTAAACACATGTGATCTACCCTCTTGACACATTTTTAAGTGTATAGTCCAATATCACTAGCTGATACTGTCTGAGTACTATTGTACAGCACATCTCTAGACCTTTTTCATCTTGCATGACTGAAACTATATTCATTGAACCGCAGCTCCCCATTTCCCTCACCTCCCAGCCAGGCAGCCGCTATTCTGCTTTCTATTTCTGTAAGTTTGACCACTTAGATACCTCATATAAGTGGAATCATGCAGTATTTGTCCTTCTGTGACCAGCTTATTTCACTTAGCATGATGTCCTCAAGGCTCATCTGCGTTGTGGCATGTGGCAGAATTTCCTTTTTTTTAACAGTGAGTAATGGTCCATCAACATACCACAGTTTTATCCTACACTATTATACTACATTTTCTTTGTCCATTCATCTGTTAGTGTTATGTTGTTTCATCTCCTGGCTATTGTGACAGAATAAGTACTTTTAAAAATCTGACATTTAAAAGTCAATTTTAGTTGGCTTTCATGTCTCATATTTAGCAAGAAAGTGCTTTTTGCTTTTCCCATTACCAGCAACAGTGGAGACTAAATATCAGTATATTTTGTCCTTAGATTGGTCTTTAGTACTTACGTTAGCGATCCTCTGTGTTTGGATAAAAAACAATTTGGTCTTTTCATATTTTCTGCTCTAAGCCTGTGTGCTTTTCCATTGGTGAATAAAATTGCTGTTAATAAATGCAGTTGCAGGAAATGATGCAAAGCCATGCTTTACTATGTTTTTTTCTTCCTGTTTTAGCTTGGCTTGAGCATCTTATCCTAATTATCCAAGGCGGGATTTGTGTTTTCATCATCTTACGCTTAGCCCTTGTGTATTCTCATCATTAAGTTGAAATTTTGGTGACAGGAGCAAATGGAGCTTTGGATTTTTTATGTGACCAGCTACAGGAAATCTTGAGCTTCTGGTTTCTTAGAGTAGACAGTGAGAGATTTATCAGGAGCAGGAGGAAAAATAAATCTCAGAGTTAACATTCTAAATGATGTCAACCTTCTCAAACCAAGAGGGACATAATACTGTCATTCTCATCTCCAGATACTCTTCTCCTTTGGCGCATACATGGTCAGAGATAAACTGAATTTTTCCTTTATATTTTTCCCAGAGAACAGAATTACACTTTTGCATTTGAGTTTTACTTCTGGCTCTGAGTAGTTTATTTTTTCTGAGCCTTATTACCCCCTATTTATAAAAGGGAAGTAAGTAATTCTCTTTATTCCATAGGATTGTTGTCACGAGTAACTGAAAAGATGAAGTGATCCAGGCTGAGTACCTGGCTTGGTACATAGTTGGTACACTGTAGATATTACCTTCCCGCTCAGTGCTGAGAGTCCTGGAAAGGATGAATTAAACCATGAGTATCCTTTCATGAAAGTTTCTCTGTTTAAATACTAACCCACTGATCACCTCTGTGGAATACAGAAAATGGAATTGCTGCTACCAGAACTCAGCAAGATAGTGAAAAAGGTAGACCCAATATAGTTGTCAGGCAGCATACGTGTTCATGTATTTTTTTTTGTCTTAAAATACACTGACATTACTATAAAATATACCGATGTTCTAAAAATACACCATTACTATAAAGAAAATCATGATTGATTATCTGTCTTGATTTATAGAGCATTATTACGGTGACATTTGAAGTACAAGGAAATGCAAAGGAAGAAAGTCTGAATGTATTTATTCAGGTGAATGCAGTATTTGATAATGATTTACCACCTGTTGTGTTACTTGGTTGTTGCTGGCAGTGATGGTTGGTCTTACTGAATATGTCACTTGATACAGAATCTTCTGTGGGAGCGGAACGTGCGAAACAAGGATGACAACTACATGGAGGTCATACGGCTAAAGGTGCGGAGTAGGGTCTACACTGTGGTACTCTGGGACAAAGGCCCTTTCCTTTCTTGACTGTGACATAAAACCTTATTTGGTTTTAAACACAAGCGCTGGTTTTAGTACAAATAACTTTTGTCTGATTTCATTTTTTTTTTCTCATTTCCATTGCTGAAAAGAAGCTTTGGAAATCACTGCATAAAGCGTGATTTATTTGCATAGCTTCATTTGCAACCTCTGTGCTTTGAAACATCACCCCTCGTTCTCTCTTCCCATGTGTTCTGAGCAGTTAACCTGGCTAATGAGCTTGACTCGCTGGAACTCTCCTTTCGTTGGCACACAGCTTGGTCAGTTAGGGAAAACTGAATGAATGTCTTTTTTTTTTTTTTTTTTTTTTTAAGGGAATGGTGGGGACGGGTAGAGGGAGACGGAGACAGAGAATCTTAAGTAGGCTCCATGCCCAGCTCGAGCCCCATGTTGGGGCTCCATCTCACAACCCTGAAGTGAAATCAAGCGTCAGACGCTTAACCAACTGGACCACCCAGGCATCTTTTTGTGTTTAATTTTCCAAGAGAGCTTCATTAACAGAGAAATCACATTAGACATCTTGCTGCAGCTAAACCTGTGTTGCTTGGCACATTTAGCAGACACTAAACAGTTATACTATAAACAGTTACAGAGGACTAGAGAAGAATTCTTGCTCTGTATTTGGAAACCCGTTCATGTTACGTGGCATTTGGGTATTTATGTCACGGAAGGTGTTTTTTCCAGGGGGCAGCGGTTGGTTCTAGTTGTGTGCTTAACCAATCAGCAGTCATTTGTCTACTCCTGTGTTTCCAGAAGTGTGCATAAAGTTTTTATTATTACTATTTGGTATTATTACTGTTAGTAACTAAATTTTCCAGTTAGCAGCTGACTTCCTGGGGTCACTAGAATGACAAAGGTACACACAATCAAGAAACCATTCAGGTTTAGATTTCTTTACTCCCCATGCGGCTCTACCTGGGATTGGCTTCAGAGCAACATGGGTGAGTCTCAGTCTGTTCCCAGGTCATTCCCACCCAGAGGAACTAAGCGTGATCCTGCTGCGGCTTTCCTGACTGCAGACCATCTACATTCCGTGATCCTAACTGGCAGGGTGTATTTCATTCTGTTACTGCTTTTATGCCCTGCTCCTGAATGGGGGGTGGTCCCTACAAAGCAGCCCTTGGGGCATGTATGCTAATGCTGCCACCGAGCCCTCCACCCAGAGCTCCGGGGCGCATCCTGCGCCAGCCCAGCCTGGATTTTGTCCTTAGGCACGGGACAGGTTTTCCGCGGCTGTCGGCCCTCTTTGGTTCTTCTCTTGGCCTTCCTCTGAGCGCAGCGACACTTCGAGATCTGGGGCAACACAGCCTTCACCTGCATAGACTTCTTTCTTTTCTGGCTACAAAATGTTAGTGTGATAACGATGAACATGTTTAAAATGTTCACTCAGGGAGGCGCCTGGGGGGCTCAGTCAGTTAAGTGTCTGCCTTGGGCTCAGGTCATGATCCCAGGGTCCTGGGATCGAGCCCCCCCCCCCCCCCCCCCGCTCAGCGGGGAGTCTGCTTCTCCCTCTCCCACTCCCCCCTGCTTGTGCGCGCTCTCTGTCTCTGTCAAATAAATAAATAAAATCTTTTAAATAAAATAAAACGTTCACTCAGGTAGCAGCTAACCCTTCAAAGTCTTTATACAAGTAACAAAAAATTGCTGTTTAGATAATTCTTTCCAAGGAGTTACTGTGTATTAAAATTCAAATTTGAAAAGCAGAAATCAAATCATAGTGTACACCTTAAACTAATACAATGCTGTATGTCAATTTTATAAGTAAAACTAGGGGGAAAAAAGCAGAAAACAAGTGGGCAAAGGAAAACAGGAAGAACATACACCTAAAATACACAAATATGCCAAAAACACGCAAAGCGTATGTAGCAAGAATGACTATGAATGGTTTGTCTCTTACTGTTCTGCATTAATTTTATAACAAGTATAACAGGATTATTTCAGAGAAATTATTTTATCCCGGGAGGGGCAGGTTTATCAGATAACTTGTTTCTCATTTCTGCAAATCAATAAAAAATGAACTTTATCCAGACAATGTTTCCTTTCCTTTATTCCATCATTCCCTGCACCATTCACTGCAACCCAGTCAGCATTATCGCCCGAGTCCTTTAACCTCTCAAGTTTTCCCACTAAAAAACTGAAACAGGTGTAAAATCCTTAAAGTAGAAACATCAGTAGAATTCGATGCATGTTTTATCATTTGGTTGTTTAAATTTTTAGTTCTCATAACACTGAAAGGACATCCTTAATACATACATTAATTTTATTGTTAGGAAAAGGGATTATTTAAAAAAAAAATATTGTGCACATAAACCTTTTTTAAAAATTGGAGACTTTAGAAACTATTTCTAGAATGCACAAATAACTGGATTTAAGTAATTTTAACATCATCTTCTTTATGGGTGTGTATTTAAAATGGAATAGGAATAATTAATCCATAAACATTGATGGTCAGTTTCTGCTTTAAATTTGAACTGCAGCTGATTGAACCCTCTCATCTGAGCAGGGGCTGGTGTCAATCAAAGACAAACCAAAACAGGTGATTGTCCAGGGTGTCCACGAGCTCTATGATCTGGAGGAGACTCCACTGAGCTGGAACAATGACACCGAGAGAACAAATCGATTGGTTCTTATTGGTAAGTGACAGTTAAATTTCTAAAATATATATATTTGAAAGTGATACAGTATACTCCTTAACCAGTATTAACCAATCTCAATTCCTTTGGTCAACCTAACTAAGCTTGTGGTTAATGTATTTGTCTTCATGATGTGATAACCTTCATAAGAACTTGTTAGGCATTTTACTCCTCCTCAAATGTAGAAAAGTAATTAAAATGCCAATTTGGTTCTGAGGGACTTAATTAGAAATAGGAAGTTAAGGGAAGGGATCACTGATTACTTAGTTTTTGTAAATTTCTGAAGATTATCAAGTTGTTAATGATTTGGAATTGATAGGCAAACTGTCATTTTAATAAGCATCATATAAATCACACCATATTTTATTCTTTTTGCAGGCAGGAATTTAGATAAGGAGATCCTCAGACAACTATTTATAGCTACTGTGATGGAAACAGAAAAGCGGTGGACAACACATTTCAAAGAAGATCAAGTTTGTCCATAACACTAGAAGCATTTCTTATCAGAGGGACTGGGTGATAAATCGGGGTTAAGTGTCCTACTGGGTGTATTTCAAGTGTCTATTTTTTGCATTACTTCTGTTGTGAATTCTGGCGTACTTTAAAATAGTGTTTATTTTATGGAACACATAAAATGTAGTAAATAAGTGCTTAAAACATTTGACATTCATACAATAAAACATAATGTCCTCTAAAGTGTTTTTTGCTTTTTTGAGAGCGAGTGCATGGGAGGTGTGCACGTGGAGGAGGGGCAGAGGGAGGAGAGAGAGAATCCTAAGCAGGCTCCACGCTTGCCCAACCAGGGGCTCAGTCCCAGGACCCTGAGCTCATGACCTGAGCCGAAATCAAGAGTTGGACACTCAACCGGCTGAGCCACGCAGGTGTCCAGTTTTTTGTTTGTTTTTTTTTTAATAGATGTTTCACAAAAGTATCTGTCAGAACTGGGTTTGAAATGTACATATGCTGAACTTTTTATCCATGGAAGTTATTTATAATCATAATGATAAAACTTACTTTTACGTTCTTTTTTTCCCTTAGAACTACACTGATTGCATAGATATAATTTTATTGTTATTAACAAAAATTATTTAAAAACAGTATCACCTGGCGGGGAGCCTGCTTCTCCTTTTCCAGCTCCCCTGTATTTGTGTTCCCTCTCTCACTATCTCTCTCTGTCGAATAAACAAATAAAAGTAAAAACAGTATCACCATTTTTATTAAATGAAATAAAAGTCTTGATGTGGCTAGAGACTTATGAGTGGAGGAAATCTGAGTAAAAAATTAAAGCCATCTCCTAGTCAATTCTAAGCTTTCCTGTAGAGTAATGGAACTTCCATTTACTTCATAATATATTTAGATGATTCCAGTTTTAGAGCTTTTAATTTTAAGTAGAATTTACTACTGGTATTAAATTCATCATGATTTCTTTGAACTTCTTTAATTTTCAATATAAGCAAAAAAGCAACAAGGTGCAAAACTTCAGACATAATTGCAGATAACTTAGGATAATTTAACCATCTTTATATCAGTGGTTGGTGTGTAAATGTACAGTGGCTTACTTATCTCCTATTCTTACTAAAGGCCAGGTCAGCATAACTGTATTCAGATTGTAAGAGAAAAGCATTAGATGGGATTTAAAGAAGAGCTTTCCCAAACTAATGATTATTAAATATCAGAAAGCTATCACAATGCCCTTTGGAATTTTTTTTTTCCAGAATTTTAAGTAAAAGAGTTATCTCTGTGTATCTTGAATGGCTCCAGTGTTTGGAGGAAGGCCAATTGATTAGATTATCTGTCTCTTGGGGCGCCTGGGTGGCTCAGTTAAGTGTCTGCCTTGGATTCAGGTCATGATCCCAGAGTCCTGGGATTGAGCCCCAGGTCAGGTCCCTGCTCAGCTGGGAGCCTGCTTCTCCCTTTCCCGCTCATGCTCTCTCTCTCTCTCTCAGTGAATAAATATAATCTTAAAAAAAAAAGATTATCTGTCTCCTCCCCTGCATTCTGTCCCTTTTTAAATAAAAGTTCTCTGTATTTATCCATTTGCCTCCTGAATCCATTCTCTTAAATTCATAGTTGAGAGAATAAGCTTACTTGGTGGTAGCAGATTGCCCAGTAGAAACTCAGCTGATTTTTGAGTCTGATCTGGGCTTTAGTTCCACTTCTGCTTCTTGGCTGTGTAATCTTGGACAAAGTATTTTCTCAAGATTGGTATTTATAAAGTGGATAGTGATAATATCAATCATTCAAGGTTGTTGTGAGGATTGAATAGGTTTCTAATGCACCCAACTCAGCTCCTGGCCCACAGCAGAACCTGGATAAATTTTTTCTTGTTCCTAACAACTTAAACTTGATTTATTTTATAGTTAATGTTGCCATAATCATACTCCGTGATGTTCTTTGGCAAACAATAAATATCTAGATTCATCTGTTCTAGGCCATGAGAAAGAGCTTACTTTAATTTCCTGTTGGAGAAATGTTTGAAGTAATATTAATATATACTCTTAAAAGTCTGTCTTTATCAAACTCACAAATATTTGTTTTTTCTTTAATGTATTAATCTTTAAATATTTTTTATCACATAAGTATTGACAATATATTTGTGTTGTAAAAATGCAAACGTTGTAGATGAAGTCAGTCTCCCCTGACGTTTCTCCTTCTGTCATGTCACTCCTTGGGGGTAAGCAATGTTGTCAGCTTCACTCACACACATGGCTTATGTTGTTGCCCAAAGTGAATTATTTTTCAATGATCAGAACCATAATTTAAGCTGCTTCCTCAGGAGATTTAGAAGCTTGTTATAAATATCCGCAAGGAAAGGTTTTATTTTTATAATGTGTGTGTTTTAAATAAAATATTCCTTATATATTGTAATGCAGTTTGCTTTTTAAAAAATTATTTATTTTACAGAGCGAGAGAGAGCGCGAGAGAGAGAGAGAGAGAGTGTGTGCACCTGGTGGGGGGAGGAGCAGAGAGAGAGTGATAAGCAGACTCCAAGCTCAGCGCAGAGCCCAAAGTGGGGCTCTGTCCCAAGACCCTGGGATCATGACCTGAGCCGAAGGCAGATGCTTAACTGACTGAGCCACCCAGGTGCCCCTTCACTGTTTTAATTTAGATTTTACACTGTATTTTTATGTTGTTTATATGTTCTTTTAAAGATGTGTTGTCCTGTTCTTCATTCTTATTTTTCCCCAAATGAAGTATTTTTCCGTGATCAGAATCATTATTGGTTTAACCCGTACTTCAGAGGACTTGGGAACTTGCCACAGATATCCTGGAAAGAATATTTGTTTTATAAGGCAAATCACTGAATAATGTGGGCTGTTATTCTGCTAACTATAGAAAATTTGAAGGGTGGTGCCTGGGTGGCTCAGTTGGTTAAGCGACAGCCTTTGGCTCAGGTCATGATCCTGGAGTCCCGGGATCGAGTCCCGCATTGGGCTCCCTGCTCAGCGGGGAGTCTCCTTCTCCCTCTGACCTTCCTCCCTCTCATGCTCTCTCTCTACCATTCTCTCTCTCTCTCTCAATAAATAAAAATCTTAAAAAAAAAAATTTGAAGGGTATTCATGATGATGATCAAGGTTTAGGCATAGTTCATCTAAAATTCTATAGTTGGGGCGCCTGGGTGGCTCAGTCGTTAAGCGTCTGCCTTTGGCTCAGGTCGTGATCCCAGGGTCCTGGGATCGAGCCCCACATCGGGCTCCCTGCTCGGTGGGAAGCCTGCTTCTCCCTCTCCCACTCCCCCCTGCTTGTGTTCCCTCTCTCGCTGTCTTGCTCTGTCAAATAAATAAAATCTTTAAAAAATAAAATAAAATTCTATAGTTTACTGAGTAATACAGAATAGGATAGATTACTAAATCTCTCTGAGCCTTTGCCTCCTTATTCATAAGATGGAGATAAAATGCAAATCTCTGTTGTTCAGGGATGAAATTTAAAGCATCCTGAATACAGAGTCTCAGTACACGTGAATTCTCTTTTTATAGCAAGATTTGATTTAAAAAAAATTCAAACTTTCTGCATATCTTCCTAAAGCAAATAGTTCTTTTCTAGGCTTTTCCCAGCTTTTAGTAAATAAGGGGCAAGAACACTGGTTCTGAGTGCAAGAAAGCTGTAGGAAGGGGTCAGCACAAGGTGTGAGGGAAGACCAGGTGACTAAAAGAGTCTATGATTATTAGCTCATGACATTTGAAGGAAGTTATCAGCAAAATAACGCTAAGAAGCTTTTAAGCACTTAGGAGCTTGGTTGCTTGGTTGCTTGCTACAAATTGAGTAATAGTCTTTGGATTACTAGTGTAGGTGAGAAAACTATTTTTAGATTGCTTTGAAAAGACTATTCCAGTGTTAGAAATGCCATACATTGTGGAAGTGACATTGAAAGAAATAAATTCTGCCTTCATAGACTAGCAACTTGCCCTTCTTACTTCGATGAGAAAGATATGCTAGATTTTTCTTTCTCAATTAGTCTTAATATTAGAATCAACTTTAACTTTTGATGACCATGTTGCCTTTAATTTTCAGAGTGCAATGGAAAGAAACCAGACATCATCATCGTTTTTGTAGATTAGTTTAGAAAGTTTGGTTTTCACACTAGGACAGCATTTTGTGAGCCCAATAGGTTTGTTCAGAAAAAAAACCCTGTCATTGTTAGGAAAGAAGTAATCACCAAGTGTTATGGAGTGCCCACCATGCACTAGGCCGCAGGTTAAATATTGCAGGGGCTACAAAGGAAGGCTTTTGATTCTTATGGCAACACTGAAGAATTGATGGGAGGGGACAGTAAGAGTTCCTTTCTTTTCCTTTTTTTTTTTTTTTTGTAGAGTGACTTGGCATAATGGAGTGTTGCTTAGTTTTCATTGATAAGGCTCTTTGTTTTTACATTGACATATTTTGTATAACAGTTTTATTTAGATATAATTCACATATGGTAAACTTTACCTTTTTAAAGTGTACAATTCATGGCTTTAGTATAATACACAGGTAGTGGCAAGCACCACCACCACTGTCTCATTCCAGAACATTTTCATCATCCCCAAAGAAACTATCCATCAGCAGTTACTCATTTCCCCCTGCTCCCGGCCCCAACAACCACTCATCTACTTTCTGTTTTTATAATTGGCCTATTCTGACTCCTTTCACATACCATAATGTTCTCCAGATCCATCCCTTGTAGCATGTATCAACACTTAGTTTCTTTTTATTGCTGAGCTATGTACCACATTTTGTTTCTCCATTCATCAGCTGATGGACATTTAAGTTTCTTTTTGGCAATAGCCAAAATAGCCAAAATAGGCCTTTTTTCCCATTTTATTTTTTTAAACTAATAGAACTAATAGAATGTAATTTTCAGAACAGTTTTAGATTTACGGGAAAATTGAGCAGATAGTACAAGATACAGATAGTACGAGAACCCATATCCCCCCACCTCACTTAATGTCTTACAATAGTATGGCACATTTGTGACAATTAGTGAACCGATATTGATACATTATTATTAACCCGAGTCCATAGTTTATTCACATATCCTTAGTTTTTACCTAGTGTCCTTTCTCTGTTCTAGGATGCCATCCAAGATGTTAGTTATCATGTCTCTGTAGACTCCTCTTGGCTATGACCGTTTCTTAGACTTTCCTTGTTTTGGTGACCTTGATAGTTTTGAGGATTTTTTTTTTTTTTAAGATTTTGTTTACTTATTTGAGAGGGAGGGGCAGAGGGAGAGGGAGAAGCAGGCTCCCCACAGAGCCACCTGGGCGCCTGAGGATGGTTTTGATTAGGTACATAAGATGCTCCTCTATTGGAATTTGTCTGTTTTCCTCCTGATTTGATGGGTTTTGGGGAGCGAGATCACAGAGTGCTATTTTTATCACATATCAAGTGTATATACTATTAACATGGTTTATGACTATTGATGTTAACATTGATCACCTGATGACCTGGCTGAAGTGTTTGTCAGGTTTCTTCACTTGTAAGATTATTCACCTGCTCCCCCTGCCCCTACTGTAGTCTTTGGAAGGAAGCCACTCAGTGATGCCTACCACAGTAAAGGAGTAAGTATGCTCCACGTCCTCCAGCGTGGAGTATCTACATTATTTGGAATTCTTCTGCATGGGAGATTGGCTTCTTTCCCCCCATTTATTTTTGGGGGGGTTTTGTTTTGTTTTAAAGCAAGCTCTACGCCCAATGTGGGGCTTAAACTCAGGACCCTGAGATCAAGTCACTGAGCCAGCCAGGTGTCCCTCCCTTCCCCCATTTATTAATTTACTTGATCATTAATTTTCATTAGTATGGATGCTTGAATATTTATACTTTGGGTTGTAATCTAATCTTTCCTCAAATTGTCCGAGCTTTGGCCAAGGTGGTGGGGGGCCTCTTTCATTTGTCTCCTGTGCCCCCTTTGACATAGCTCCAAGAATGGGGGTTGTTTCAGTTGTTTTGTTTTTGCATGCCTTTCCTTTTCTCCTTTCATTTTTAAATAACCCAAATCCCCATAGACGTTGACTCTCCGAAAACTAACAATACTCCCTTTCCAGGTAATCGGATTCCTCTGCTCCTGGCAGAAAGGTCCCTTACCTGCAGGGGGTTGACAGGCAGGCAGCTGGGAGCCAGAGTTTGAATAAGACACCTGTCACAGCCCTCCTGGAGCTTAGTTTAGTAGATCACACAAGTAGTAATTGGTGAATCTGGGATTCAAACAAATCTGTAAGGCTCAAAAGTTCTGTATTTCAAGCTACATTTGACTGAGAAGACTGAGAGGCTGCGAACCTCAGGAATAGAGGAAAAGCTTTTAAAAGATAGCAGTAGGGAAAGGTTTTCAAAATTTTATCCTGAAGGGACTAGCTACTTTGAGCTTTGTTGTTATTTTGCCCTTTTAGCTGGCTTCTGATTTTTTCCTGAAAATTCATTATCATGAATCCAGAGTGGAAGTTTCACTCTGTGACAATCAGTGGCATAATCCAATATTTTCACGTTGCATTTTTTTAGATGCCTTCTCAAATTCTTTTCACTAGTGGCTGGGTATTAAATTATGAATATATACTCTTGCTCAGCATTTCAGCATAAGACCCAGACCCTCTTATATAACACACAATATATTCCACTGGACTGCTACTCTAGTCTCTGAGCGGATTTAAGTGAAGCCAATCTAAAAATCCTTACTTCCAGGGACATCAAGTAAATTAAACAGAGCTGCTGTGCCATGTCGCTTCTCCAATGTAGGGAATGACGACCTAGTAATTTGGCAAAGGTGCTGAAACCACCTCTTCCTTTGCCTTATTTAATTTTCAACTTTAGTATTATTATAGTAAAAGGGCTTAATGTTGGCTTTAATGGGGAGGAGGGTAGAGCACATGTGTGAGCGACTGACTCTCAGACTGGTGTATCCCTCGGTGTTGTGAGGCTATTTTTTATGAAAACAGGATTTTTCACACTGGCTCTGTACTCGTTAGGATGTGGCAAAATCAGTGTGGTTGGTCATGGACATTTTTAAAAAGAAAAAAATCAGTGGTCACTTGTTTTATGAAACCCATTTTAGTTACAGAAGTCTCGCTCTCCAAGTTCACGACATAAAATGTATTTCATACTGCGGTTAAATGTTCAAAGAAGTTCGAGAGTCACTGATGCAAGGGGACTTCTCTTTAGCTCTCCTGCTCTCCTTCCACCTGGAACTTACACAACTTAATGCCAAGGACATCTCAGCCTTTTCCCTAAAGCTGAGTCAGGGAGAACATTTTGGGGAGCTAAGGTGGGGAGCAGAAGGGACCATGCAAGCCTCCCTCACACACCCGCGAGCTCATGGATATACTTAGAACATTAAGAATATTTCAGCTCATCATTCTGGATGAGGACGGAATCCACCAATGAAAATGTGGGTATCACCAACTATGAAACATGAAAACACACTTTTACTGTTACACGTTGTTTTACAGTCAAACATTGTAGACATTTAGTGCCCCCCCCCAATTTCTATCCTCCAACGGAGAGTCCTGAGTGTCAAGGTGGCCATAAATTGTTGGGTACCATATTTTCCTGCCTCTTCTTTATTTGCACATTTCGAAGCAGTTTAACAGCGCATCTTCCTTGCTGGCGGGTGGGTGTAAGAAGGAGGAGGCTGAAGGTTCTTGCCCTGTCGGGTAACGTGCAGAGGATCCTCATCATTGGACTGCGTCGGAAGGAAGTGGGAGCTCTCAGAGGTAGGGGGAAGAAGGGGCATAAAGGGGGAGGGGGGAGCCAACCACACAGGGACTCCAAGAAGCCTTAATAAAAGGCAAAGTGCATCTTCGCTGGACGGTGTTGGAAACGAGGAGAAACCAACAGAGAAGAACACCAAAGGGCAACCACAAGGGTTTCTGCTTTTTGGAACACTCTTAACCCAGGCCTCCAGCCCAGCCCCCCCGCGAGCCGGGTGAGCGGCCGCTACCTCCTCTGCGTCTGCAGGACCCGATCCTCCATGAACTTGCCAAAACCCAAGCGCCTCCGCCGCGCACCGCAGCGCAGCCTCCGGAGCTCCGACGGGGAAGACGGTGAGATCGACATCCTGGGAGAGGAGGAAGATGAAGACGAGGAGGGAGAGGAAGACGAAGAGGCGGCGGAGAGCCAGCGGTTCCTAGCGCAGCTGCGGCCGCCGGGGACGCCGGAGGCGCGGCGGGGCGCGGGCGCGCTTCCCCGAGAGCCCCCCGAAGGCGGCGGCGCCCCGAGCGACTCCTCCAAGTTTGGCACCGAGTTCAGGGCATTGAGCGGCCCTGCGGCGGCCTCTGGGGACGGCCCGCAGCCGGCGAAGCCCCCCTACTCGTACATAGCGCTCATCACCATGGCCATCCTGCAGAGCCCGCACAAGCGTCTCACGCTCAGCGGCATCTGCGCCTTCATCAGCGGCCGCTTCCCCTACTACCGCCGCAAGTTCCCCGCCTGGCAGAACAGCATCCGCCACAACCTCTCGCTCAACGACTGCTTCGTCAAGATCCCCCGCGAGCCGGGCCGCCCGGGCAAGGGCAACTACTGGAGCCTGGACCCCGCCTCCCAGGACATGTTTGACAACGGCAGCTTCCTCCGGCGCAGGAAGCGCTTCAAGCGCCACCACCCGCCGCCGGGAGTCCACCTGCACCACCCCCTGCCCCTGCCCGCCGCGCCCGCCGCCCTGCACGGCCCCTGCCCGGGCCTGCTGCTCGGGCCCCCAGCCCCGCCGCCGCCAGTCCCAGGGGCCTACCCCGCCGCCGCCGGCAGCCGCCAGTGCGCGCTGCTGCACCCTCACCCGCTTCGCTACCTGCTGCTGTCGGCCCCGGCCTGCGCTGAGACGCCCAGGAAAGCGCTGGGCGCCGACCTGGCCGCCACCGGCGCGTTCTCGGCGCTGCAGCCCTCTCTGCGCTCCCAGCCTTGGGAGGAGGGCAAGGGGCCGGCGGCGCCGCCGCGAGACCGATGCACCCCCTTCAGCATTGAGAGTATCATGCGAGGGGTCCGGGGAGGGGGCACCAGGGCCAGGCAGGGTCTGCCCCCGACCCCGTGGGGCTATTGCCACCTGCTGCAGCGCCCGGCGGGCCTGTTGCAGCACCGGGCCGCTACCCCCTTGCTGCACGTGTCCGCTGCGGCCGCCGCGTCGGCTGCCGGGACCGTTTCAGAGCAGCCGCAGCAGCAGGGCTGTACCAGCGGCGGCGCTCCGAGCGAGGGCGCTCTGCTGGGCCAACACCTGTCCGCCCCCGCGGCGCTGCTGGGGTGTCAGCCTGGAGCAGAAGGCTCCGGGCTGACCACGGTGGCCAGCCTTTCCGGCAGAGAGGGTGTCTTGCCAGCCTTTTGAGGAGCATCCACACCCTGTCCGGGCGCTGACTCCGCGGGGCGCACCTGCAGCCAAGGTGTAGTGCAGAGCAATAAGGGGTCCCGCTCTCCTCGCCTTCTGCCTTCACGCACAACACCCTACACAGCAGGGACAACGCGGGTGCATCTGAATCCCTCATCGGAGCAACCACTAACTGAACCACAGTTCGGGTCACTGCAAAATATTTACAAAACTCAAGTTGGATACTGTCAGACAACCGGGACATAAACATCGGACGGCGGCAATTCTTGTCCTTTTTCTTTTTCCAGCCTCCGGTTGTGGCTTCCAGGGCTTTTCCGGTTACACATTTCCAGAGGAAGTAGGAGCGCAAGCAGGATATTTTGTTCTGGTTAAAAAGAAAGAAAGAAAAAGAAAATACACAATGTCCAATGCAGGCTTGTTTCCCCTTGTTTACTCCCTAGGAATTGTAAATATTAGTCCCAAGTCAAGTGCAAAATACTTATGTTCTTTATGTCTTCCTGAAATGGATGTGTAATATGGAATTTTAATTTTGAAACATTTGTTTCAGATCTGTGTGTCTGATGTGCCATCTTACGTGGAAAGATGTTGAAATCAAAGCTAGCTATATAGACTAAATAAAATGCGAAATCACTACACTTCATCATTTATTTCATATTACTTCTCAATAATCGATTTCTAAGTGGAACCTCTTTCAAAACTTAGTTCTTGGGTCCCCTGGGTGGCTCAGTCGGTTAAACCTCTGCCTTCTGCTGGGGTCATGATCTCAGGGCCCTGGGATCTAGCCCAGCGATGAAGCTCCCTGCTTAGCAGGCAGCCTGCTTCTCCCTCTAACCCCTCCCCCTGCTTGTGGGCGCGCTCTCTCTCTAGCAAATAAATAAAATCTTAAAAAAATAAAACGTTCTTTCCTCCCAGTTAAACAATTTAGTTTTACAATTCATATTCATTATAGGGAGCAGAAACAAATTTCAAAACGGCTTTCAAAACTTCCAAATATTTGAAGTTGAAAAGGTCCTGGGTTTTAAAATAACGGGATTCAGTATTTATGAAACGGATAGAAGAAAAAGAATTGGAGGGAACTGTAAATATATTCTCCATTTGTTTTTCATTTTTCTAAAGACGTTGATTTTTTGCCTGGATAAAGTGGAACGCCATCTGAGATCAACTTAGAATGTAGTGGCCAACATTTACTAGGGAAATTAAAAAAAAAAAAAAAGGCATTAGAATTTTCAAAAGCAGGGCCAGGGAAAAAAGCAAGGATCAAATGTAGCAACTGTGTTGTGGACATTTACAATTAAAACCATTTTCTCCCCAGATAGATGCCTTCTAAGGGCTTATAGTCCATTTCTTTAGAACAGAGAGAACTTTGTTGTTGTTGTTTCAAAGGGAATTTCTGAAAGAACTTTGCAACCAGAAAGGTTTCACTGTCATTCGGCTCCAGGTGACCGGGTGGGAGGGAAACCAGACGAAGATGCCCATCAGGAAATACTCCCCAGAGAAAGCAAGTCTCTAGAGACCCTGCGGCACTAGCACTCCCGGTCCGGAGAAGGGCTCCTGTTTCAAAAGAATTGCATTCTTTGCCACTTTGGGAGAAGTCACTTGGTAAATGTGAGAAGGTCCTTTCCCTTCATCTACTCCGCTGTTCTAGCTGTGAATTTCTAGGGAAGACAGACACATTTTTACAGCCGTTTAATTGGTCCACTTTTACCCCAGTTTCTCATCTCCTCCCCAGCACTGAGAACTTCTTCGCAAGTCTTGCCTGCGATCCTCACCCGCTCCGGGCTTGCAGTAGTGCAGTTCTGGGGACGTTCTGGAAAGTTCTCAAGCCCAACCCCCGGTGGCCGCCTAGACTCGCACTTCCATTCTCGCTCCGCCCTGCACGTGCAGTGAAGCCTTAGTCCGCAACACCAGCACCGCGGATTCCCCGCAGCTCCGGCTGCCGGCGACCCAAAAGCCCCTTCTAACCCTCCCCGCCAGCCACTTTCCCTTCTCAGGTTTTGCCACGTCTTGCCAGACCCTCTGCACCCCAGCTTTAAGATCCGTTTAGCATATTCTGTAGATCTGGGGCTACCTGTGTTTGGCAACAAGCCCTAATAAAGAGAGCTTATTTCCTGCCAAGAACAATCCCGTTCACGTTCCAGCGCCGCCCCCCCCCACCCCCGACTCCCCTTGCTCTTTAGTGCGAAACCCTCTCCAGGCCTACACGCGTTCATTGATTCGGTCAACAAACTTCGTGGGAGCAATGGGTGGAGCCGCCGCTGAGCCCAGAGCCGACCCTCGGGGCTGAAGCCCGTTTCTTCCTTCGCTTTGCCCCAGGCCAGACGAGCACCGTCACGAACACGAGTGTCTGAGGGTCAGAACCCGGCTCAAGCCGGCCCCTCCCTCTCCTACTAATGAAACCATATCGAACATGAATTTTCAAGAAAATTGTGGATTCGGTGGAAGAGTAAAGTAAACGTTGTTCTCCAGTTGAACTTGGCGACTGCGCGGACAGGTCGGGCCTCGCGGGGGGTCCACGGGGTGCCCCTCCCGACCCGCCCAGCCACGGCCCGGATGCTGCGGCCAGCACCAGCCCCGCGGTGAGGACGAGCCCGGGCTGAGCCCACACTGCTGGCGGGGCGGCGCGGGCGACAGGTGGGTCCGCGCACGGGCGTCCGGGCGCCTCCCGGGTTCCCGCGGCTGTCAGGGCCACAGCGCGGGTCTGCTGTAAACCCCCGCACGCAAGGCACAGCGCTTCCCTGTTGCGCAGAGGGTCGAGAGACGGGGTTGCCTCCGACCTTCGGACTCGTCTTCTTGAGACCGGGCTGACTGGACACTTCCCGAGCGGCTGGGGGAGCGGAGCCTACGGGCTGGGAGGCGCAGGGAGGCTGGGGCGAGGGCAGGAGGGAAAGCAGGTAAAGCGACTCCCCCTCGGGTCCCACCGGCTAATAACTGATGGCAGTAAGGACAGCGGCTCACCGTTCTCCTCTGCTCTCTGTTTGCCAGGCACTGGGCTCCTCTTTAGCCCCCCCAGCACCCCGTGGAGAAGGCACGCTGGAATCCCCATCACACGGATGAGAAGTTTGCGACTTAGAGAAACTGAGACACTCGCCCCAAGACCCTTAGGCGGTGGAACCGGGCCCTATTGGTTTCTTTCTTTTTTTTTTTTAATGAGGTGTGATTCTTTTTTTTTTTTTAAGATTTTATTTATTTATTTATTTGAGAGAGCGAGAATGAGAGAGAGAGAGCACATGAGAGGGCGGAGGGTGAGAGGGAGAAGCAGACTCTCTGCTGAGCAGCAGGGAGCCCGATGTGGGACTCGATCCTGGGACTCCAGGATCATGACCTGAGCCGAAGGCAGTCGCTTAACCAACTGAGCCACCCAGGCGCCCCCCTATTTGGTTTCTAAACCGCTAACCCTAAGGGCGCCCGCGACCTTCTCCTGCTTGGGCCTCGGGTGGGTCTCGGAGACCAGGCCTAAACGGACCTAATTTCCCGGCTCCCTGCTCCAGGCCCGGCGTGCCCGGAAGCGCACTTGTACCCCCAGGACCCGGCCGCCCCAAGCTCGCGCCGTCGCTTCCCCAGCCCAGCGCCGGGCGCTCCGCTCCGCGTTTGTCTAGGAAGCGCTTGGTTGGAGCAGTGGGAAGGTCACGGCCGGGACTGCACCTGCTGCGCCCCGGGTCCGCGCGGAACCCCCCGACTCCACCCAAGGTGGCCAGCCAGGAGGCAGAGGAGGGTGCGTTCTTCCTCCCCGGTGGGATTTGCGTCCTCTTTTCACTGGTGAGCCCCAAGAACCCAGGCACGCCTGGACGTAGTTGGCGGCGGTGCTGCGGCCCCCCCAGTCCGCCTGCGGGTCCGCAGCCGCCGCCCCCTCCCTGCCGCCAGCCCTCGGCCGTGGAGTTAGGCGGGTGGCTGCCCCGCGCTGCCCTGCCAGGCCACACTTCGTCCCGGGAACCTTGACCCTGCGCTCCGGCTCGCGCCTCGCGCCAGGCACTGGTTCTGGACTGCGCGAAAGGGTCGTGATGTGGCCAGGGAGCTGGACCGCACCTGCCTGGAGGGAGCTAGGGAGGGATGGCGACGCTGGGCTGGGACAGGGCCAGCCCGCAGTTCACCCTCAGGTCAGAAGGAATGGGCCCACTGCATGGGAGTGGAGGCGGGGGCGCCTGCGGGCGAGGAGAGAGGGCGTCTGGGAAGCTGCAGACTGAGCTGGCAGAAGGCAGCGAGCCCCGGTGCCCGTCGGTGGCCCGGTGCCTTGTGGCGCGGCGGTAACGTTCTCCGCGGCCTGCCCCGGCACACTGTGGGTGTCCGCAGTGTTTCAAAAATATTCATGGGAAATGTAGCTAATGTAGCTCTCATCACCAGTCTGCCGAAACCAGACGCCCCATGTCCTTTCGTCTGGCTTTCATCTGCCTTAGAAGCAACAAGGACAGAAAATCTAGAGAAACAGCAGAAACTAAGAGAAAAGGAATAAGGTCAAAATGGCAGTAAGAACTAACAGGGCTGAGAGCGAGGTGAAGCCGATTTTCAGCTTTCGGGATTTTGCACGGATCCATCACCACATTACACTGAAAGCCTGAGGGTACTGGGCTCTCATTCCCCCTGGCATTTAGGAAGGATGTTCAGAAATGTCTAGTCTGAACTGTAATCACACTCTGACTGCTAATGTCCCCTACCTGTCATTTCTACAAAAATGGTTTAGGCTTAATGGCTGGTTTTTTTGTTTGTTTGTTTTTTGTTTTTTGTATCAGCCCTGAAATTATTTAAGTGTGTTTCAAGTATTCATTGATTCCATATACACCACTTGGTTCAAAGGACTTACATAGATCATCGCTAATAATACCAAAATCTGCCACCCCCACCCCCCAAAAAAAACCACCATGGAAAAATAGGTGTAGGAAAAACAAAAGGGTTTGAGAATCCAGTCTGAAATTCAGTTCCACACCAGTTCCCTATTGCTCAACTACCTTAACATAATCAAGGTTTATATGTCAAAATGGATGCTTATAAAAGAAATACCTGGATATAAACTTCATTTTCTTATTTGTTCTTGGAATGCCCGAGTATGTTTATTGAAATCAGTAATTAAGAACACTTTGGGATAGTTATGATTTATTCAGCTAGTGAAACAGTTTCTATTCCCAAATACGGGCAAAGAGAGCAATGAAATTAAATTAAGTGTAAGAGATTTCCTTTTCTCAGATAGTTTTGCTATGAATAGCTATGTCTCTATTTAAGGCCCATATTCATGACCAGTAGTTCTGGAAATTAACATGACTATTATTGTGTTATGTGAAGTATCTCTAGTATAAGAGATATTGTGCCATATTTCAAGCAGTGTTGACTTCTCCCTTAAGTCTTTTTGAAATACATACAATAGAAACTTCCAAACATACACAAAGTTAGAAAGATTAGTGAAATTAACCTCCATGTACCCAGCCTGGTTTCATCTTTACCCTCTGACAGTCCTCTTCCCATTGGATTATTTTGAATCAAATCCCAGATATCCTGTCATTTCACCCATAAATACTTTTGAACACTTCCCTAAAAGATAAGAATTCCATTTCATGGTATGTAACCACCATACCATTAGCCCCCCTGAGTAACTCATTAATAGCATCAACTTCTCCAGGGAATATTTACATATTCTGAATCATCTCAGAACTTTTTGTTTAGTTGGTTGGTTTAAATTAGGAAACAAACAAGGGCTACACTTACATGGTTGATACCATCTCTTCTGCCTCGGTAAAGATTCTTCAATCCCCTTTATTGTACTGCATTTTTGTTGTTGCAGAAACTGGACTGTTCATCTTGAAGAATTGGACATTCTGGATCTTGTGATTACAGGCAACATCTTTCTGGTAAGATATTCTCAAGCATACGTTATTTATTTATTTACTTGTTTATTTAAAGATTTTTCTATTTATTTATTTGAGAGACAGTGAGCAAGAGCACAAGGAGGGGGAGCGGCCGACAGAAGCCAAAGAGGAAGAGGGAGAAACAGGCAACCCGCTGAGCAGGCAGCCCAACGCGGGGCTCGATCCCAGGACCCTGGGATCACAACCCTAGCCAAAGGCAGATGCCCAACCGACTGAGCCACCCAGGCGCCCCAGCATAAGATCATTTATTTAGACTTTCGAATATTAGCAGATAATGGTATTGTTTGTAGAGGGGCAGGAAGTAGTGAAGATAGTTTGAAGAATCAACTGTTGAGAGAATAAATTTTTATTTGGGGAAGCATGGGAAGGCTTATATGAAATTTTCCTAAACGTATGATTTTTAAGAAGAGATTACTAGCTGGCTCAGTCAATAGAGCACAAGTAGGGGGGTCTGCTTGAGATTCTCTCTCCCACTGCTCCTGCCCCTACTCTCTCCCTTAAATAAGTAAATAAATCTTTTAAAAAAAGGAAACTGATCAAGCTTTTTGGGTTCCTATTACTTTAATAAGTATACACACTAAATGAAATTTCCATTTCCATTCTTCCATTGTATATTGGACTTCTATTCTCTCGTTTGTCTCATTCTGCAGTTATTTGCAGATGTTTCTATGTTATGCACTCTCTGGAATCCCTTTGAGTCTTAGTGATCTTTATACCTCAAATGATTTCCAGCACATTGTCAGAAACACAGGTGAAATTAATTTAAATCAGTTTTATCTATAATATCGATAAGTGTGTAAAAGCGTGTTCATATATTGGACTCTGATTTGAGCTTGGGTGGATCTAAATATTCAAATTACCAACATTATATGAAAATTATTATTATTCACCTAGAATAGATAGAGATTTTATGTAAGGCTGGATCTGTTTAATACCTTAATGAATAGGTCACATTTCCTGACCATTTAATACCTGTTTGGTAAGCAGTTGATGCTCTGTATAATGCTTTTGGGTACTTTTTGTTTGCTTGAGTTTCCCGATTCACTGCATTCAGCACTTAATATGATATATTATGTCTGTATATTATCTATGTGTATCTTATATGTCTATTATATGTGTATATTTGGCTTTCAGTAGCTTTGGAAATTTAATCCTGGAATAGATTTCCAATATTTACTAAAACTGTTTAAATACCCACTACAAGGAAACAACTTTTATTTGGATAAAAAAAAAAAAAAAAAAAGCCCCAAACCCCCTGGCTCCTGTTTTCTCAGGGACTAGCCGAGGATAGATGACAGCGAGGCCTCGGGTCTCTGGATGAAATGTATGTTGGTTGCATTCCAGTTCTGCCTCTGGCTAGCTCTGTGATCTTGGGCAAACCACTTAACCTCTCAAAGCCTCACTGTCCCCATCTATACAGCGGGGACAATGACAGATTTCACTGGGAGGGTTACCTGAAATAATGCACGTGGAGTGCTTAGCATAGTGCCTGGCGCACAAATGCCCTAGAAAAGCCAGCTCTCATCTCGTGATGATACTAACTACGATGTGTCCCAAAGTACAGGTGGAGTTTTGCTTGACATTTTCTTTGTGTTCCAGTCACAAGGAAGCAGGCAAGCGTAGGATGGCGTGATGGGTGTTCTGCTGGGCAAATCCACGGTGTCATGAGAACATGTGGGAGGAAGAGGGCACGTGGGCAGCTCTGGGGCGGAGGGCGCCGGGTCACCCTCATTGGTGCGGCTGGAGGTGGTGAGAGATGTGGGTTCTGGTTTGTCTTCATGAGGTCCAGTGGGTTCTGGTGGGTTCCAATCTCTACTTGCTTTGCCCCCATGTTGTGTGCTGCTTTGCCTCCTGACTGAGGGCTCTGTCGCCCTGGAGTAACTTCCAGCCGTCACCAGGCGCAAAGGCATCTGCCTGCTGTGGACTCTGTCCACCGCTACCCTAACTGTAGATGGGCTAGCCCCTCTGATAAATGTGCTCCAGCGCACCACTCACACGGCTTCGGCTTCTCTGAATACTGGCTGATACATTCCTGCACTCCCCCTTAGGTTCTAAACTCCTTGTGGAAGTGGACCATTTGACATCCTTTTTCCTCTGGAGTCCAGACCAGGGGTCAGCAAAATCTTGTTTTAGGCATCGTGGGCCGTATGTAATCTGCCGCTTTTCCTTTTTTTTGAGAGAGAGAGAGAGAGCACGAGTGGGGAGAGGCAGATGGAGAGGGAGAGACGCAATCTTAAGCAGGCTCCACACCCAGCACAGAGCCTGACATGGGGATCCATCTCAAAACCCCGAGATCCTGAGCCGAAATCAAGAGTCGGGTGCTTGAACAACTGAGCCACCCAGGCGCCCCTGGGTGATATTTAGGGTTGATGACCATCCCAGAATATACCAGACAGTCCCACCCAAGGAAGAAACCCACATTTGAATTGAAATCCGGGGTATAGCACCTCCAGCAACGGGCTGCATCTGTGGCTGTCGATTCCATGGTTTAAATGTAAGCGTGTGACTAGTGTGCTGTGTTCTGTTAGTCTTAACCTGAACAGGTGGAAAAACCTTAACCTTATTTCTGGATTTTTTCTGTCCCTCCTCGCTCCTGGGACTCCAAATACAAATATGTTAGGTTGCTTGAAGTTGTCCCATAGCTCACTGATGGTCTTAATTTTTTCCAGTGTTTTTTTTCTCTGTTTCATTTTGGCTAATTTAAAAAACGTACTTACCCTTCATTCTGCAGTGTGTAATGTGCTGTTGCTCCCATCCAGGGTGTTCTTCGTCTCACACATTATAATGTTTGTTTCTACAAGTGCATTTGGGTCTTTTTCTCTATCTTCCATGTCTCTAGTGCCAATGCTCAATCTTTAGCTTCTGGAACATATGGGATACAGTAACGTAAGTGTCCAGATGTACTTGTATGCTAACTCTATCATTTATGTCGTTTCTGGGTTGTTTGTGATCCGTTTTTATCCCCATTCTGTGTCCTAGTTTCTTGCCTCTTCACATCTCTGGTAATTTTTGACTGGGTGACATTGTAAGTTTCACTCTGTTGGGTGCTTGATAGTTTTCTATTTCTCTAACTATTCCTGAACTTTGTTCTATCACACTGTTAAGCTACTTAGAAAGGGTTTGATCTTTTCAGATTTTACTTAATTAGGCAATAAGAACAGCGCTTGAGGGGCGCCTGGGTGGCTCAGGCGGTTAAGCGCCTGCCTTCGGCTCAGATCATGATCCCAGGGTCCCACATCAGGTTCCCTGCTCGGTGGGGAGTCTGCTTCTCCTTCTCCCTCTGCCCCTGCTCATGCGTGCACTCTCTCTCTCAAATAAATAAACATCTTAAAAAAAAAAAAAAAAAAAAAAGAACAGCACTTGATCTAAGACTGCTTTGCCCCAAGCACTGAGGCAGAACCCAAAGCCTCATGAGTACCTGAAGCCTTGTGAATCGAGGTTGTCCACTCTGGCTGACAGCCCCAGGCACTAATCCTGCCCCATGTGAGCACCTGGCGCCGTTCCCTTTAATCCTGGTGGTTGGTTCTCTCTCCTGTCTCAGGCATGCTCTCACATGCATGCTCTCGGATTGGTACTCTGCAGGATACTCGAGGGGGATGAGTATTGGAGGCAGCTCTGCCCAGTACCCCGCTCTGCGTGGTCTAGCCACCGTGGCCTTCCGGGACTTCCAGCTCTGTCTTCTCAAGTCAGGGAGACCTCTGAGCTCTGTCTGCACCCGCTCCCTGGGCTGTGGCCAGGAACCCCTCGCGAGACAGAAAGCTGGGACAGTGGGAGTGCTCCCCTGATTTGTTTTCCATCTCTGGGTGATCCCTGTCCTTTACTGCTTCATTACAGTGTCTTCATATATGTTGTCTAGTTTTCTGCTCTTTCAGGTGGGAGGGAAATTTTGGTCTCTGTGGCTTCATCTTGGCCAGAAGAAGTCGTTTACCCAAGCACTTCTACATCAAAAGACATATAATTGTATCTTAAGTTACTTTTCCTTTAAATCTCTTTTGCCTTCGATCGATTATTTGGGAATTCCATTCTACTCAGGTTCTATGATCCATTTTGTTGATTCAGTGCATGAGGCATTCCAAAACAGTCGTTAAGCCAAGGGAGACTGGGTCTGATGGGTGAGGAGTGTAACCCTCCCGCCTACAGCGACCTTACAGTTCACTCTGCATGTGGAGACAGTTTTGAAAATGAAAGGGGGTGTTGTTAATAATTATATCAGGACCGTGGTTCCAACCAGACTATCCCTGGGGCTGGCGACACATTTGCACCCCACGTCTACTCTATGTCCATATGCATCATTACTTAATTCTACAGCCTTTACTGAGCCAGCTCTGTGCCAGGGGCTGGCACTGCCAAGATGAGTAAGGCCACGTCCTGCCTGAAGGAGTGGACACAGAGAGAGAAAGCACTTTGCATGATCCAGTGTGATCTGTTCTGCGATAGAGCACAAGGAACCGAATGAAGGCCCAGTGAAGGGCACGTCTGACTCCAGTGGAGGGGTGGTTAGGGCAGCTTCCCAGAGGAGCTGAGTCTTGAAGTCTGTTCACTGGGTACTTGGGATGAGAGGCTGGGGGAAAATGGTATTCCGCTCTGTGTTGGGGCCAAGAACCAGAGGAACAGAGTGTAATTCGAGGTTCATTCTGACTGGCGGGAGAACAATGTACATACCATATGGAAAGGAGAGCGGAAAGCAGTACTTACAGAGTGAATATTTAGTGCTCACTTACCCCGGGCTGGACGCAGTTCCAGGCACTTCCAAAATTTAATCTTCATAAAGACCCAGTGAGGGAGGTATTATTATTATTGTCCTCATTTTACAGAGGAGGAATCTAATCTGAGGCACAGAGAGGGTAGGTCCCTTGCCCAGGGCCACACAGCAAGTATGTGATAGATCCTGGAATTGAGTCCGGAGTCCCTTCGCTCTCAACTCCTGAGAGCCAGTTGCTAAGAAGCCTCACTATTCTGAGCCGAGCTGTGCTAACGACAGTGTCCTACAGGCAACCGGGACCCTCTAAAGCATTTGAAGCCAGAAGTGACTGATCTCAAGATGGTATAAGAAGGCTTCTCCCCAAGAGGAGCATTAACATGGGATCTCGTAGGGATTTCTGCTAGGGGCAAGAGGTGGTGAGAGTGTGAGTTAAAGCTGCAGCAGTGGGGATGGACAGGAGGGGGTGCACTTAGCTGCTGGGTAGTGTTCTCTGGCGTGGTGAGCGCAGTGAAGGGTATAGTCAGAGTCCAGGGAGAGGCCAGGCATCGGACTTGTGCCCCTGCGCGGACACACGGTTATAGCGGGAGAAGCAGGTGTGTTCGAGAGGGGGATTCCAGATGAAGTTCTGCCTTAGCCATGGAGTATCTGAGGGGCTTGTACAAGCGCCAGGTGGAAGTCCAGGAGGCAGTAGGAGACTGAAAACCGGAACTCAGGAGAGTGGTTTGGGCAGGGGGTGTGGGGACCCGTCAGCATGGGGGAGGCGGGAGAGCTGGTGTTCAGATGAGGCATGGGTAGAGGAGAAGACAGGTGGGGACGAACGTAGGACACCCCTGTTCATGAGGTGCTGTGTGGGTGGGGGAACTCAGGGGGGCCGAGAAGATGCCGAGGAGAACTAGGGGCCAGTCATGTTACAGATGCGGAAGAGCAACAAGGACTAAATGAGTAGTGGGAGCCCAGAAAGGTCAAATCAAAGGAAGACTGAATTTGGTACTAGCTGGTCACATGCAGAAGGATCTCGGAGCCAGAAGGAAAATCATGGTGCCTTATGGGGTGTCTTAGTTTCTTGGGGCTGCCACCACAAAGCACCTCAGTCCAGGGGGCTTAAAATAGCAGCAATTTACTCTCTCCTGGTTCTGGAGGCTTGAAGTCTAAAGTCAAGGTGTCAGAAGGGCCGTGCTCTCTCTGAAGGTTCTAAGAAATGTCTGTTCTGAGCTTTTCTCTTAGTTTCTGGTGCTGCCTGCAACCCTTGGGGTTCCTTGGCTTGTAGACGCAATGCCCCAGTCTGTGGCCTTCTCCCTGAGCGCTGGCCGTGTCTCCTCACCTCTTCTTAGATTTATTAACTTCACCAATTACATCTGCAAAACCCTATTTTCAAATAAGGTCACACTCTGAGCTTCCTGGGAAAAACATACATTTTGTGTCGGGGGGGCACTGATCACCCCACTACAGGGGTAAATAAGTATCAAGGAAGAGTGTGGACTTTGCTTTAAGAAGCTGGAGAGAGAGGAATAAAGAGAAGATCCCCCCCCCCTAAAATGGAAGAGTCTTAAACTGTTGAATAAATGCAGGAGCCCTAGGGATGGAGAGGTTAAGGATTCTGGGCTGAGAGCGATGGTACAAGTCCCTGAGGGGCGGGGGCCTGGAGCCCAGGTGCCGGGTCCACGGTGGGCAGGCAGAACGGGGTGGGGCAGGAGGGGGCGAGGTGAGCCCCGCAGACAGACAGGGACGGGTCTGAGGGCAGAGGGGACACCAAGCGGGGCAGGATGAGGCATAACAACGCAACTCTGTGCCAGTCGGAGGTGCTCCATTCAGCAAATCAAGAGCAGATGTTGGAGTGAGCCGCTGAAACAACAGCTTGAGAAACGGAGTCCCACTTTGTGGGGAGAGGATTAGTTAAGGATTCTGGCCTTGGGAACCCAGTCGGTTCGTGCCTGTTACAGAGGTTTGGGGGAGCGGGTTCGGCGTCGATGGGAAAATGTTCATGATGGCCAGAGGGAGAAGCCCCGTCATCAAGAAAGCCAGTCCCTGTCTTGGAGACAAGTGTTCACCAGTGCTGTCGTTACCCTCCCTGTAATAATGGTCCTAGATACGGCCATCTGGAGGATTCCTTATAGCAAAGGACGGAGCGGGGAGCATGAAGCCCCAGTGTTGAGATAAAAAGATAACTCAGGGTGGGGCTAGAGGAGGAGGGTATACGAAGCTGGGGGTCTCTTTCCAGGTCGGCTTGGCATGCAGTCCCCGGAGAGCAGAGCCATCCCCAGCCCTGGGCAGCAGGTGTGCGGAATACTCCCCAAGAACACTTGTCAAATGACCGCATCACACCCGTGCTGGGGAGCCCCTCTGGTCTCTCTTCTGCTTCAACACCCTCCCCCTTCACCGCTTAAGCTCAAAGAGTCTGTGAGAGCAATTGGGAGGTTTGGGGAAGAGTTACTCGGAATGAAATCCCTAGTGTATTCTGTTTATCAGCTGCAGGGAGAAATGCAGAACAGTGTAAGAGTTGTTAACAGAGCTTGGTTCTATCCTATCCGTGTTGGGTCCATCCGTGCAGGAGCCTTTTCTGGATCAAACTGTGTAATTGTTGTGGAGGGCCTGGCCTAAAATCTGAGCAGATGAAAGTCGTTTTAGGAGAGTTGAAATTCTAACCTTTGATGGGCTAAAGCAGCTGAGCCCTGGCCCTGAGTTTTCACACGTCTGTTTCAACGAGCTGCCCCTACCGCCAGAACAGCGGTTCCCAACCAGGGGCAATTTTGTCCCCCAGGGGGAACATTTGGCAATGTCTGGAGACCTTTTTGCCCCTTCTATTTTTTAAAAATTGTGGCAAAATACACAGAACATAAAATTTAGTGTTTTGACCGTTTTTCGGTGAATGGCTCCGGGGCACGTTCACACTCTTGTGCAACCATCACCACTGACCATCTCCAGACCCCTTTTCATCTTATATTTTATTTTTTTAAAGATTTTATTTATTTATTAGAGAGAGAGCACAAGCAGGGGGAGCGGCAGAGAGAGAAGCAGGCTCCCCGCTGAGTAAGGAGCCCAACATGGGGCTCCATCCCAGGACCCCGGGATTATGACCTGAGCCGAAGGCAGATGCTTAACCGACTGAGCCACCCAGGTGTTCCCTTCTTCATCTTATAAAACTGAAACTCTGTACCCGTTCGAAGATAACTCCCATTCCTTCCTCCCCTACAGCCCCGGGCAACCACCATTCCTTTTTCTGCCCTATGAATTGGACTTCTTAGAGGGACCTCACACAAGTAACCAGACTACACAAGTGTAGTCACATCTGGGGAAGGGGGTGCTGCTGGCCCCCAGGGCGTCCAGGCCAGGGGATGCCTCTCAACATCCTGCAATGCCCAGAACAACTCCCACAGCAGAGCATCGCCCAACCCCAGGCATCACTCGTACTGAGCCTGAGAAACCCTGAGATCAAAGAGGTCCATTCAGAGTCTCAAGCTGTAGCATCTTAATCAGCAGATACCAGTGGCGCTGCAGTAATAAACCATCTCCAGACCTGTGATTGAACACAAACGAGTTTAATTTTTGTTCTGACATGAGGCATCGTTAGTCAGCGACCTGGGCATGGTGAAGTGTGTGGCAGCTTTGAAAGCTTCCATGGGAAGTGGCCACATCACTTTAATCCACGTTTTTTTGCCCCGATCAAAATCACATGCCCGTGCATTTCAGAGGAAGTAAGGATGTGCATCTTTGTGACTTTGGCCTAAGGACTTTTCCATGAGACTGTTGGTTTCTTTCTTTCTTTTTTTAAAAATAGACTTCATTTTTTTTCAAGCATATTTAGGGTCAGAGCAAACTTGAGTGGAAAGTACAGTTATTTCTCGTATACCTCCTGCTCCCCCTCCCCCCGCACGCACAGCCTCCCCCCTTGTGAACACCCCCAACTGGAGCGGGACTTTGGTGACACTGGTGAACCTCCCCTGACACATTATCACCCAAAGTCCATAGTTTACAGTAGGGTCCACTCTTGGTGTTATAGATTCTTTGGGTTTTGACAACTATATAAGGATATGTATCCACCATTATTCCATCATACAGAGTAGTTTCACTGCCCTTAAAACTCTCCATGTTCTGCTTATTTATCCCTCCCTCCCCCAGCCCCTAGCAACCACTGATCTTTTCATTGCTTCCATAGTTTTGCCTTTTCCAGAATGTCACGTAGTGGGAATCATACAGTATATAGCCTTTTCAGACGGGCTTTTCTCACTTAGTGTTATGCATCTAAAGTGCTTCCTTGTCCTTTCCTGGCTTGACAGCTCGTTTCTTTATAGTGCTGAATAATAGTCCGTTGTCTGGATGTGCCGAAGTTCATCTACACACCTACTGAAGGATGGCTTTGTTGGTTCCCAGTTCTTGACCACTTTTCAGAAAGTGATTTAGCAGCAAATACAATGAGACTCGGGTGATTTGGAAGAAATTTCAAATATTTAAAGGAGTAAATTATTTTTTTAAAGATTTTATTTATGTATTTATTTGAGAGAGAGAGCGAGAGAGACAGAGCATGAGCAGGAAGGAGGGGCAGAGGGAGAGGGAGAAGCAGGCTCCACGCTGAGCAGGGAGCCTGACATGGGACTCGATCCCAGGACCCCAGGATCATGACCTGAGCCGAAGGCAGATGCTTAACCGACTGAGCCACCCAGGTGCCCCTAGAGGAGTAAATTCTTATCTTTCATCGGATAGTTCATTTTTGTTTTAAAAGCTTGGTGGGTTTTCATCCTGGCTGAAACTAGAGTCACTGAAGAGTTCTTAAAAATAATCTGGTGGGAATGCCTAGGTGGCTCAGTCGGTTGGGCATCTGCCTTCAGCTCCGCTCATGATCCCAGGGTCCTGAGATCAAGTCCTGTGTGGGGCTGCCTGCTCAGCGGGAAGTCTGCTTCTCCCTCTACCCGTCCCCCTGCTCGTAATCTCGCTCTCCTTTTCTCTCTCTCTCAAATAAACAAATAAAATCTTTTTAAAAAAAGAAATACTCTGGTGCTGGGCTCCAAGTCAAGCAATACTAAATTGTTTGGATTTTTTAGGTGCCACAAATACTGAAAATCATTTTTTACACAGAACTCATCCTGGTTGGTGTCAATCTCCTTAGAAATCAGAGACTCTGTTTTGATAAGGCAGTGGATGAGTAACTCCTGCTTCTATAACGTTTTGCCTTTTCTCCATGCTACAACCTAGAACTGTAGGGACCTCAATTGAATCAAAATTTATTCAAGTGTATGAGAAGATTTTAAGCTATTTTTTGGTGAAAATCTGGACCCTCCTGGAGGTGCTCTTGAAGCTCACTTCCCAAGTGAGAATAAAAACAGTGGTGGGGCGCCTGGGTGGCTCAGTCATTTAAGCATCCGATTCTTGATTTCGGCTCAGGTCATGATCTCAGGGTCCTGAGATCGAGCCCTGCATCTGGCTCTATGCTGGGTGTGGAGCCTGCTTGAGATTCTGTCTGTCCCTCTCTCCCGGCCCCTCTCCTATTCTCTCTCTCCCTCTCTCTAGACAAACAAAAAGCAGTGACCATCACTTACTGAACAGCTACTGTGTAACACTCATTGAGCTGAACACTTTTACATATAATATTTAATATTCTTTTTTTAAACTCCCGTTCATGTCCATTATCAATGTGATAATTCATGTGGAAGCTTATATAAAGTAAGAGAAAGTTTTTTTACCCTGCTAATTTTTTTTAAAGCTTTTACTTATTTATTTGAGAAAGAGAGAATGAGAGACAGAGAGCACAAGAGGGAAAAGGGTCAGAGGGAGAAGCAGACTCCCTGCTGAGCAGGGAGCCCGATGCGGGACTCCATCCCAGGACCCCAGGATCATGACCTGAGCCAAAGGCAGTCGCTTAACCGACTGAGCCACCCAGGCGCCCTTACCTTGTTATTAGATGTGGATATTTCTTTTCTTTTTTTTTTTTTAAAGATTTTATTTATTTATTTGAGAGAGAGAGAATGAGAGATAGAGAGCACGAGAGGGAAGAGGGTCAGAGGGAGAAGCAGACTCCCTGCCGAGCAGGGAGCCCGAGGCGGGACTCGATCCCGGGACTCCAGGATCATGGCCTGAGCCAAAGGCATCGCTTAACCAACTGAGCCACCCAGGCTCCCTGGATATTTATTTTCTTAAGACCCATATATATTTTCTACTTTTAACTTATGCAAGATTTTTTATCGAGGTACACTTGATGTAACATTGTATTATTTTCAGGTGTACAGTGTAATGATTCGATATTTGCATATATTGTGAAATGATCACCACAGTATATCCCGTTAACATCCACCACCATATGTAGTTAACATTTTTTTCTTGTGATAATAACTTTTGATTCTTTATTTTTTATTTTCATTTTTTTAAAGATTTTATTTATTTATTTGACAGAGAGAGACACAGCGAGAGAGGGAACGCAAGCAGGGGGAGCGGGAGAGGGAGAAGCAGCCCCCCCCCCCCCCCCCCCCCCCCCGCTGAGCAGGGAGCCGGATGCGGGGCTCGATCCCAGGACCCTGGGACCATGACCTGAGCCGAAGGCAGTTGCTTAACCGACTAAGCCACCCAGATGCCCCAATTCTTTCTTTTTTAAACTTATTTATTGAGAGAGGGTGAGCGAGATGCGCGCAAACCAGTTGGGGGAGGGGCAGATGGAGAGGGAGCGAGAATCTTAAGCCGACTTCACCCTGAGCGGGGAGCCAACGCTGGGCTTGATCTAATGACCCTGAGATCATGACCTGAGCTGAAACAGAGCTGGCCGCTCAAACTGCCGAACCACCCAGGCGCCCCATAACTTTTGATTCTTTTTTTAAAAATTTTTTTAAAAGATTTTTATTTATTTATTTGACAGAGAGAGACACAGCGAGAGAGGGAACACAAGCAGGGGGAGTGGGAGAGGGAGAAGCAGGCTTCCCGCCGAGCAGGGAGCCCGATGTGGGGCTCCATCCCAGGACCCTGGGATCATGACCTGAGCCGAAGGCAGACGCCTAACGACTGAGCCACCCAGGCGCCCCATAACTTTTGATTCTTGACACAAGCGTGCAAGGCTGGTATTTTTATCACCGTGCAGACTTGGGCTTCAAAACCCTATCCAGAAATTCAAAAAAACTTGCTCTTTTTATTATATCATGCAGCCTAAACTCAGGGCAATTCAACACAATTTGGAGTCCAAACTTTCCTGCCAAAATCTAAGTTCTGATGTTTGCATTTCTGAGCATAATGTTCATGGCTTCCTGTTGATTTAACAGCACTTCGAGAAGCATTTTGGGCCCTCTGACAGCAATCAAACCCTCAGTCACCATGCTCCTGAGAGAGACTATCTGACAGATTAACTTTCCAGGCTTCTAGCTTCCCTAAACACAGTCTATGCTGTGATAGCCTCAGAAGGAATATCTCTGATGAAGTTATTTCAGATATAACTCTAGAAAAGCCTTCACAAGAATAAATGTTACTATTATGCCCTCCACTTGTATTGAGAGTAAGCCCCAAATAATATCACCAGGTGCTCCTCCTGTGGCAAGTACTACAAAGGGCTGAGACAGGAGGCTTGAGGAATAGCTTTTAACAATGTCCAGAGGCAAACAAATATATGAACAAAAGCATGAGGAGCACCTGGATGGCTCAATCGGTTAAACATCTGCCTTCAGCTTGGGTCATGATCTCAGGGTCCTGGGATCGAGCCCAGCATCTGGCTCCCTGCTCAGTGGGGAGCCTGCCTCTCCCTCTGCTGCTCCCCCTGCTTGTGCTCTCTCTTCCTCTCTCTCCATATCAAATAAATAAATAAAAACATTCTCATTGTCTTCAAAGGAAATCCAAACGTCTTTAAAAAAAAAGAAAGCATGATTCCTCAGATTGGGCATGAGAATGATTTTCAAAGGAGGGAAGGATGCTCACATGCTCACTTGAGGCAGAATCCTAAGGAGCAGGAATCAGTAGCTGAGACCCCAGTGGTCACTTCAGACTTTGTGCAAAAGGGAAAGGGGCTTAAGGTGGTGATTTTGTGTGGAGGGTTGGAGGGTTGGAGGGTGGGGGAGTAGTCTTGGAACTATGCATAGCAGGCTCACCATTTTCCCTCCCACCGTGTATTTATTTGGGGTGACTTTGGGAACAGGTCACTGGAGTTTATGAGGGTCTAGAGTTCCTCAGATATCCTGGGGTACCATCGCTGTGAGATATGGAGTCAGAAGAAGACAGAGTCACTGATCATGACATCAAGACATTTGGTAGAACAAGTGAAAAGGAAGCTGTGTTGATAACATGTATCTGAACCAGGTTTCTATAATGTTTAAGAACATAGAATTGAAGATATTTTCTGTAATGTTGGTAAGTCCCCTGTTGTAGGGCCCATGTCATAAAGTCCGATTTAACTCATAGTCTCTGGCCGACTAGGACAGTTCCTCTCATCAATTTTCAGCTTCTAAAACTTTGTTGACTTCTCTCTTCTGCTGACAGTTCATCTCCAATTTTGTTTGTCCTTATGAGCTTCGGTCATTAGAAACTCCCCTTCATGGTTTTGGGACAAAGTTGACACAAAGAGTTGTGTTTGGTCTTCCGTGTTTTTCCAGAGGACTTAGGAATCTCTCCTGGTCCTGCTCTGAATCTGGATGTTTGTGTACTTCTCTCTCTCTCAATAGAAATGCCAATGTCACGGGCTTGCATGGGCTTGTGTTCTTGACTTCAGGAAGGTTTGGACCAGGCTGGAGTGGCCGAAAGATGACATGTTCTGAGAGGTGAGTGGCCTCAGTGCATCCCAGGTATGCTCACCAGGACCCTGCCACCTCAGAGACCATCACAAGTGCTATGATGGATGAGCATCTGGTCCCCAAGAAGTCAAGGCAGGAGAGGATATAAAGGAGGGTTCAAGGAGTTTCAAAGTTTGCGTTGGCGAAGGTCCCTGCTACAGAGCACCAGACGGCAGGGGTTGAGGGAAGGGAGGAGACAACACGGAGTGGTGTGGGCACACACAGGGAAATCCAGAGGTCGGCCAGCGTCGGAGTCCAACAGGAGAGGGAGGCTGGAGGCTGGAGGGAGAGAAGTAAAAGAGTGTGTTTTAGGAGGGAGAAGTGTCTTGTTTGGCTTGGGGGGGGATGAGCTAATCTTGCATAATGGGATTAAAGTTTTCTTTTGCTTTTCTCTCTGAGACTTCCATCTTTATCTCTAAAAACAGGGATTAGAAAGAATTTGTCATAGATTTATGAGGATTAAATGGGAAAATGCAGGAGTAACGCTTAGAACAGTGCCTGGAACATTATAAACATGTAACACGTGGTACTTATTTTTAATATTTTATTGCTACAGATTTGTGAAGGGCTCATTCCAGAATCTTGAAAATATTGCTTGCTTTTAAAATCTTGGTATATTATATTTATCACTTTATGGGGTACAGTTGATAAATAAATAGGATTTCACATATTTTGAAAGATTGGGCTGGAAACAGGCCCAAAGAAGCATTCTTTTTATCTCTCATGTACATGTGGAAATTATGCATTTAAATTAAGTGCTATTACATGAGCCAAATTCCCTCCTCATGCATGTTGGTGGGAGTTTCCCTTTTGGGAGAATTTGGTTGGGGACTTATTATTTACAAGGAAGAGCAAGAACAAGACATTCTCTGATAAGCAATTTGACTGTTTTTTCATTTTGACCTGTAATCTGTGATCCAAGATTGGGGTAACTTTTTTATTTATTAAAAAAGAAACCCTTTTCTGTAGGCTGGAATGATCTTGTTTAAGCAAGGATAAATCATAGATGATAGAGAGACTTTCCTCTTGGAGTAGTCCATCTCTATGCTTTTTAGTGCACACTTCATAAAAAAAAAAAAGAGCCAAAAAATGGGGGTGGGTTGGGGTATAGTCAGGAAACCAAGGAACAAAATTTTTTTCTTTTTAAAGAAGACACCTGTGATGCCAGCTAGTGAGCGCGGCCACATGGGGCGGAAAGGAATTAGTTGCAGTCCTAAACGAGGGATAAATGCATCTGGTGTCAAATTAACTCCAGCAAACAATCTTGCTTAGTCCAGAAATCTCCAACGCAAAAGCATGCTGATTTCAGCGTGAGGAACGGATGTGTGAAGACCACTTCTCAATAAGCCAAGTGTGATGGGTGTATCTTAGGTGGACGTAAAGCAACATCAGTAGGTCTTAAAAACATGATGTTGAATGCAACGATAAGAAAAAAAACTTTATATGATGCTATTATATGATTTAAAGCCACACGTGTGCACACAAGAGCCCTACCAATTCCTACAGAGATGCATGCATTTAAGGACATATATCTAGCAGAGAGGTTACCTAAGAGGCAGGGGGGAGGAGTGTGGGGGTCAGAGATAAGAGGGGGAAGAATAAAACAAGAGAGGGGCTTTGCACAGACTGATAATGATAACGTGCCGTGAATTAACTATGATTTTAAAAGAGAGGTCTTGTAGTCGTTGGTCTTCGCCTTGTGGCCCTATCATCGGTCTGATGCAAAGGCAAAGAAATTTTAGGCAAACATGCTCTCCTAGTGGTAACGGGTTCTAGGATTCCTCAGAGCGTTTTGGGATGGCTTCCAGAACATAAAACCAACCAAAGGAACATTGGTTTCAGCCAAGTGTCAGAAGCAGGGCACCACCTGCGTCAGAACTACAGGGGGCGCTCCTCACAGAAGCAGGGGATGGCCGCGACCTGCCCACCTGGGCTGGAACCCTGAGCCCCACTCCTGCTGTTTTAGGGGCTGTCTCCCAGGATATTTTTACGACTTATGTTTGGACCTCGTTCTGGTGGAAAAGTTATTTTATGAAGGATGAAAACAAGCAAGCTGGGAAGTACATCATGGCATTTTAACAGTGAGAGAAATAGGAATATACGAGAGTGTGGATGGAATATTTTAAATATTTTATGACTCAGTTCCCCCCCCCCCACTCTTAAGATGCTTGCTTCAGCTGCCTCTTGTCTATTGGCCTAGAAGAGTTCTTGGAATGAGTTTGAGCTTTGATCTTGTATGGTCCACCTTGCTAGCAGGGATTCTCAAAATGCAGTCCTTGGACCAAAAGCACCAGCATGGAACTTGTTAGAAATGCAAATTCTCAGGCCCCATGGGAGCCTCTTAGAACCACGAACTCTGGGGGTAGGGCCAGACCATCTGTGGTTTTGCTAGCCCTCCAGGTGGTCCTGAGTCAGTTAAAGCTCTAGACCAACTGATCTAGACCCCTGTGTCTTAACATTGGCCGTACAGACTTTCCTCATTTGTAACCTGCCAGTTTTTTATAAGCCAAGGAGTTTTTAAAAACTCCCAGGCCAAGGCATAGACACTTACATCGGAATCTCCAAAAGGTAGGGCCCAGACATCAGTATTTTTTGTTTCTCCAGATGATTCTAATATGCTGCCAAGTTAGAGAACCGTTGATCCAGACCAGGGCTTCCCAAACTTCACTGTTCACTTAAATCAACAGAGCTCATGTTATAATACAAGTGCTGATTGAGTAATGGGATGGGGCCTGAGCTTCTGCATTTTTTACAAGTCTCCAGGGCATACTGCTCCTTCTGGATCGCCAACCACACTTGGAGAAACAAGGACATGGGGTTAGTGCTCTTCCCTTAGAGGAAAGAGCATTAACTGAGGGTTAGTAGATCCGTGTTAGAGGGTGGAGGAGGAGGGACAGTCTTCTCATTGAGAAGGCACTTTGAGACTGGAAAACAAAGCAGCGACTCCATACAAGATATACAGAGTTTTATTCAGGATAACTTACTGACGGGGGGATCAAGCAAGTGACAACCCAGGGCTAAAGTCTGGACCTCAGTCCACAGATTTTATAGAGTGAGGGGACATGCAGAAGGGTGTCGTAGTGAGATCAAAGGGTTCACATGCACCTAATTGACAGTTAACTTTTCATTAGATCTCGTGGTACCATTTGTGTCAGGAAGAAGAAAGACTGTTATTTTTTACAAATTTACAGAGGGCCAAAGCAAAGCTCCCCCCATCCTAGCCTTGGCGGCTATATCTAAGGTACATATATTAATCACCAAGGGGCCCAGAGCAAGTAGCTGCAAGAGAGGACATGACCAAGATGGCGGGCCAAAGATGGAGTTGGTACCGTCAGCACTCCTATACCTGGCTTCCTGGTCATGGTTTACATTTATCCGGTGGCCATCTTGCTTGGACTGCCACCTCAGTTCTCCGGGCCAACGTCTGTCCTCCTTACTTCCCTCATAGGGGTGTTGAGAACACTGAATGAGTAATGCAGAGTTGTTTCCCAAGTATAGGCATGTATCCCATGAATTTAGAGAGTGTGTGGAGATTTAACATTTTTAATAGTTGTGAGTTTATTATGAGTACTTCACTTAAAGCAAGTGATCCTGGCCTTCAATATATAGCAGCTATAAAGCTACCTTTTATTTTTTTAAAAGATTTTATTTATTTATTTATTTGAGAGAGAGAGGACAAGTGGGGTGAGGGTCAGCGGGAGAAGCAGACTCCCCGCTGAGCAAGGAGCCTGATGTGGGACTCGATCATGACCTGAGCTGAAGGCAGACCCGTAATGACTGAGCCACCCAGGCGCCCTAAAGCTACCTTTTAAAAGACATGTTACCTGCACTTAGAAAGTGAGGCCCTTTAAATAAATAATCGTAGAGGTCATCAACAGACAAAATTAATGAAGGTAGGATGATACGAAAAAAAGTCTTGCTCACTAACAGCTAGGAAAGCTGCCCTAACACAATAATTCATTCATGCAACAAATCACAACCAGGGAAAGTCAAAAGTTTCTATTCTGACAAATTCTAATGGATTGGCCACATTTACCAGACATAAGGAAAGGAGCCAGGCTCTTGTGCCTGGGTTGATTTCTTTTTTTTCTTTTAAAAGATTTTATTTATTTATTTATTTGACAGAGAGAGCGAGAGAGCACAAGCAGGGGGAGCAGGAGGAGAGGGAGAAGCAGACTCCCACTTAACGGGAGCCCGATGTGGGGCTCGATCCCAAGACCCTGGGGATCATGATCTGAACCGAAGGCAGACACTTAACCATCTGAACCACCCAGATACCCCAACCTGGGCTGATTTCTTGAACTAACTAAACGGTCTTTGTGTAGTTATGTTATAAGGATGCCTTGTGGCAGCCCATTAGGACAGAGCTCAACGAATCTGAAAGTCACTGACTCTGACTCAAAATAAGAATTTCTAAGATTCCTAAGTGAGGAGGCAGGAAGGAATCTAGCAAAATTCAACCATACCCTGTGCCTCAGCCTCTGCCCTGAGCCTGTGTGGGGCTTGTCGACTGGTCATTTTCTGTTTTATTGACTCAACCTCCTCTGGGCTTCAGCGTCCTCACCCGTGAAATGACACGATCAGGCAGTCTCAGCGTCCTCACCCGTGAAATGACACAATCGGGCACTCACCAGGTTCTCTGTAGACGTAACATTTTGGTATCTATGATTTTAAATTTGAGGAGGGGTGTCTAATGGGGAATACAGAAGGGAAGAGCTGAGGGCTTATTAAAAGTGTAGTTAGACGCTGAATTGTAAGAATAGCATTTCCTAATAGTGTCTTTGTCCAGTCAAGGTTTATGATCCCACCTGATTATAGCACCTGGATGAGGGGGTGTGTTAAAAATAAAAATGGGATTAAAAAATACTTTATTTGAACTTATTCATAATGCTGATTCTTCCCTTCGATCTGAGGGTGTTAAAGCTGTTGAAAATGTGCCCTGAATTGGGTCTATCCAGGCAAAGTGAAGGCAGAGTCTGTGTGAGATGAATTTAACGTAGCCGATAAAAAAAGTGACGCAAGCGCCCCCTCTTTCACCAACATCTGTATAGAAATGGATGAAGGAAAATTCTCCCTTTTTAATCGTAGGGCTTGGGGACTTGAAATGCAGCCATACTGGCTTGCACCTCTCCATTCTGGCTTGCTCAAATACAGAGGCACGGAGAGGACTTTCCAGGCAAGCCTCCCTCGCCTGTAACCTGCCATCTGGAGAGAGGTCTAAGATTTATCTTACTTTAACCAAGAAGGAGCCAAAGGGAGGATGGAAATCTGATGGCTTCGTTGCTCCTTGTGGAAAAGAAACAGACTGGGTGAATTTGGGTAGGATCCCCAAGGAGAAAGCGTCTTTGTACTATATTTCTTTTTGACCTGGAAACCCTGAAAGCAAGTCAGTTACAAGCTGGAAGAGGCAGTGCCTCAGGTCTGGATTTGTTTGCGTTTCGGGGAGAGCCTTGATTAGAGAGGAAGAAATGCTTTATTTATATACACCAGATGGAATGCAGGGTTCCCTGCTCTGTCTTTGCAGGCACCAAGAGCCTCTTGATGAAAATCAGTTGGCTCAATTAGGAGTCGTTCCTTGTTCAGCAGAACCTGATATTAACATTTCCTCCGCAGGATTTGCTGGCATCTGTGCATTCCCTTCAAGTGATGACAAACTAATTGCGTTGGCTTCCTGTCACCAGCACAGTCGTCCTGCAGAGACGGGGGCGGGGGTTGGGGTGGGGGAGGTCAGTCTTTCTGATGAGCCACGTCCCCAGCTTGCTTTCCTTTGCTGACACGGACTGGCTCCGTTGCACTGAACGGCTCTTTACTGTAGGTGGTGCTGTTGGACCATCTTCCTCGTGTGCACGTGCCATCCGTACCCTCCGTGCATTCAGAGGCTGATTTGATACCAAAAGGCCTATTCCTTTTGTCTACTAAAATAAACTTTCTTCGTATGATACTCTCCTCCTACTGAGACTCCGTGGGGGCAGCTCTGACTCCTAGTTTGCAATCCTGAGATTTCTCTTAGATGTTATAAAAAGTTAAATGAAGCAGTATGGGTGATGTAGAGGTGCCTTCTGGACCTGGCTTTCTGTTCAAACCTGAGAGGGAAGCGGAGGGTTCTGGGGTCGCCCACCCCGCGGCGGGGCAGCTGGTGATGTCAATAGACAGCGTAGGCGAAATGGGGGAGGGGGCCACAAACGGCAGAAAGTGAATGATCGTTTTTATATAAAAGAAGTCAAGGGGCGCCTGGGTGGCTCGTTGTTAAGCGTCGGCCTTCGACTCAGGTCATGGTCCCAGGGTCCTGGGATGGAGCCCCGCATCGGGCTCCCTGCTCGGCGGGAAGCCTGCTTCTCCCTCTGCCATTCCCCCTGCTTGTGTTCCCTCTCTGGCTGTGTCTCTGGCTCTGTCAAATAAATAAATAAAATCTTAAAAAAAAAACAAGAAAAGAAAAGAAGAAAAAAAAAAAGAAAAACAAAACAAAACAAAACACGGGAGGGCGGGGAGGCGGGAAGCCCAGAAAGGTGCAAGGAAAGGAGAAAAGAAGATGTGCTTTGATGATGAACCAGAGAGGCCATTATGGGCTGATTCCGCTTTTTAAGCCATACCATAAAAAAAACCTGTATGTATGCATGTATTTTAGGATAGTTGCATGTATGTGTGTATTACTTTTATAATCAGCGAATGGATTTACTTCCTTTTCTCTCATGGGCTCCTTCCCCCAGTCACCAACCCCTGGCAGTCCTCTTTACCTTCTCCCTCTTCCCAGAACCCCTCAGGATAGCTGAGCTTCATTACCCTGGCTCCAGGAGGGTTCTGCCGGGTAAACATTGAATCTCCAAGTAGCTCACCTTTTAGAGAAAGTAAGTCACGTTTTTAAGCTTTGTAGTCTGCAGTGCTTATCTCATATGAATGTAAGACATTAGACTTACTATTTTTTTCCCACAGAGGAGTGATTTCAGTGGGGGAGGTCATTGATACACTTGTTTTTCCGTCAGCGTCATCAGTCACGGTTCTGTGGCCCTAGTAAGGGGGTGACCACTGGGCTGGCCCCTCCTCCATAACATATCCGTACCATTTTTTTATAGAACGAGAAGTCAGGAGCCTTGGTAGGGGCAGTCTGGCAGGAGAGGGCTGGTATACTTGGTTTCCTCCTGTCACACGTTTGGTGAAATGAATTAGACTTTTAAATCAGGAGATTCAGCGAGATGCGTTAGGTCTGTGCGCAAAAGCAGTGGAGGATTTCCAGCTGGCTGGGGGTATGCTATGGAAATGTCTTGCTAAATCAGGGTCTGGTGGATTGTTGCTCTCCTGGCGGGCTCTGTTTCTTGCAAGCAAGCTGTGGGTTGCATACAGAATGGAGCGAGCAGGGAGCATAAGCATTGTCTTGCCTGTAGGAAGACCTGGGGGTTCAGATGTTTTTCATTAGGAACTGGTTGTGAGCTTTTTCGACTTAAAGGAAAGCTGCACTTTTAGTAGGAAAAGCCTCCTGAACCGTGTCTTCTGTTTTCTGGAATACTCTCCTCAGGGAGGCAGGTTTTAGCATAAAGGGTTGTTAAGGGGGGACTTTGTGCAGCGGAAGCCCTATGGGAGGATGGGAAAGACGGAGAAAGAGGTGGTTATGGACTTCAACACTTTAGTTAGAAGCTGTCAGTTTTACAATAACCAGCCAAGACAAAGGCACTCACTTTGGATGAAAACGTTGCCTTCCCTTGCAACTATAGATAGCTCTGTGCTAAGACTCACGCGGCAACGCATCCCTCCCCCCTCAACTGATGACTGCTTTTTCTGGTTGTACAAACAATATCCAAACTATCAGGCAAGTATTTGTCTCAGAAACAACTATTTTATACCATATTGAGCCAATCACCAGCGCTTTCCAAGGTAAGGCCTGACCTCTCTTTTCCCTCCATCCGTAATTTCTGTTGGAATCAGCTTCGCGTCGATTCTGGGGATGGGCTCTGATGTCACCTGAATGAAGCTCTTACACATCCTTTTTAGACAGAAAACACAATTTGGCCTGTTGTTTCTGAGTTCACATATGGGTTTTCTTGCGTGTGGATACCAGGTACTTGGTTGGATGTTGCTGTATTAAAGGCTGGGTGATAGCAAAAGCTTGAGACACGGGGGCTGGGGGGTGGGGAGCTGCGGCAGGACTGCCCAGGACTCAGGATATAGGCTGGCAGGTGTTATCGCAAGTAATCTAGGCAGACTCAGAACCTTCAGGTTCCCGTGTGGGAGAATTAACCGCTCACAGTTCGGCCTGGCAATGCGTGTCCAAAGAAGAGCCAGATGCATATTGGATGAAGGGACCAAATCAACAGTCATCATCGTATTAAAAAACAACTCAGATGGGCTAGTCTTCTGGTGGCCGGTCAGGGGCTGAACCTAGTAAAACAAAGTTAGGGAGGTTCAAGGGAAAGCCCCCCAGGTAGGTTTTCTTTGTCACATCCTGTCTGGCCTTTCAGTTTCTTGTCCCCATTGCTCAAGGATGCCCCCTGCTCGTTCGGTCTGCTTCGGTGCCTTACCTTTAGGAAGAGGGGGCTGGCAGATTTCCTGGTTGCTGGCACATGTTTAGCCTTCCAAGAGTTCTGTTTTTATTTTAATTAGGGATTTCTTGGATAAGAGCAGACCTAAGATCCTAAGTAAAAAATCTGAAATGGTGAAATTTCATATGACATGGAGAGAGAGTTTTGGGTAACTTAGCTTTCCAAGTGAGCCTGACATGTGAATGACTGCTTCTTCAGTGCCTCACATATGCCTTTAATTTAGGAGATTAATTCTTCTTCCACTTTTTCCAGTATTTGGGACAATATAGGTAGTGGTTAGAATTAAATCAGGGTTGTGCTGTTTACTAGCTCTGTGACCTTGGGCAAGTCACTTAATCTCTCCAAACCTCAATTTGTACAATAGAAGTAATAATGATATCTTTTCAAAGAGCCATTTTTTTTTAGATTTATTTATTTATTTTAGAGAGAGAGAGAGAGAGCACACGCACGAGTCGGGGAGGGGCAGAGGGAGAAGGAGACAGAGAGAATCCTCCAGCAGACTCCATGCTGAGTGTGAAGCCGGACAAGGGGCCCGATCCCAGGACCCTGAGACCATGACCTGAGCTGAATTCAAGAGCCACCTGCCTAGCTGACTGAACCATCCAGGTGCCCCTTTTCAAAGAGTCTTTGAAAGAGTTTTTGTGAGCTTCAAAACACACACACACACACACACACACACACACACACACACAAGCTCCTTGTTCTTATGTACATAGGATATTCTTGAAATATAATAAAAAATCTGGAAACATTTGGTTGCCTCCAGGGAGTTAAGCAGGGGCAGGGATGGAATTTTGGACCATATGAATGCATAATGCAGATAAAATATTAAAATTAAAACATCCCTAAGTAACTTACCAGGAATTTGGTTTACATAAAGAAATGCCACCTTGCTGGTGGCTCGCTTTTACTCAGTGCAGGCCACTGATGAGCGCTTCTTAGAGCTTACTTCACTTAATCCTCACAAATATTATGTGAGGAAGATGCTCTAGAGGGATTCATGGTTAGGGTATCAAATTAAGGTGGTTTGGCAGCTATCTAATGTATACGTAATAACTTTAAAAAGCATTTGTGTTATACAACATTTCAAACATATGGGAACATAGAAGTATCTTTCTCTAATTATTATTATTATTTTTAAAGATTTTATTTATTTATTTGACAGAGAAAGAGAAAGAGAGTTCACAAGCAGAGGAAGAGGGAGAAGCAGGCTCCTGGCTGAGCAGGGAGCCCGATGCGGGGCTCGATCCCAGGACCCTGGGAGCATGACCTGAGCCGAAGGCAGCCGCTTAACCAACTGAGCCACCCAGGCGCCCCTCTTTCTCTAATTATTTAAAATGTTCATAAGGGGTGGCTATGGAACTTTTCATCCAATTTGGGGTACCTCTGAGAGAGAAGGGGCTGCTGGTGAGGATCATGCTGGTATAACAAAGGTAAACTCAACAGCCCCAGATAAACTGGGTTAGAGGGTCAGTTGGAAATCAAGCATTACCATAACTGTCCACTTGTGCCTCTTCCTGGCCCATGTTACCACTGCCCCCCAAGACAGCCATGATCTTGCCGTAAACGTGCACGCTGTTCACAATCTGTGTGCGGACCCCATGGGTGTGTGTTATAAACTGTACAGAGCATTCCTTTGTATGTTCCTAAATGTTATATAAATGGGATTCTGGGTTATCACTTTTTTAAATCAGTAAGGCATTTTTTCCTCCTGTTCCTGGGAAATTAGAGGAACTGGACCAGGGAATACTGATGTATTAGCTAAGGTTCTTTTGGTTGAAAGCAACAGAAATTAATTCTGGCTAGCTTAAACCATGGAAAGATTTAATGAAGAATATTGAGGCATCTTAAGTATCTATCCCATGACTGGAAAATGGGAGGTTCAGGGCAGCTCCTGGGACATGAGCCCCAGGTAGCTATGGGTTTAATCCTTCCCTCACACGTTATCTACATGGTCAAATCAAAGTGACCCTCAGTCTCTCTATGTCTTGATTCCACTCTTCAAATTCCAGAGACAGTGAGAGAATCCAATTGGGCCAGATATCCCTCCCTGGACCAACCCCCTCTATTTTGTCACGAATGCAGGGTTATGTAGTAAGTTCATAACCACAGAGAGCCCATCCCACGGTACTGGGGCTGTTCCCAGCAGAGGGGAAATTGTGAGCTGGACACCTAAAGAGGAGACAACCATGAGTGAGCAGAGAAAATGTGGAAATGAGAAGGAAAGCTCTGTGTTGATGATTTCTTCTGAAAAGGAACAAAGAGTGTTTCCATTTGGGAATTCCTTCCTGGCATTTCTTGGGAAATTTATATGGATTCCCAAATTCTGGATTCTGAGTAAAATCGGTTGAGAAATCAGGAAAAATGGAAGACGTGTTATCATTCTCCTGGGAGAATTAAAGCTTAGTAGTCCATATAGAGACCTTGCTGGTTTGAAGAAATCCACTGACTTCAAGTTGAAACCAAGAGCAGGAAACACTGATGCAAGGAGTCAAAGGTCAAGGTTGACATTTCTGGGCTGAGGACAGGAGCCATAGGAGAGAACTGTCAGTGGGACTTTCTTGTATCTGTTGCTCTAAGTGGGTGTTCAGGGCCTTGCGGATAGTGAGTCAGTCTTGGGGATAAACATTAATAAGTTTATATGCTAGTACTTTTTACATGCATGGTGTTCTAAGAAACACCAGCTTTGGAAGCAAAATATGGCCTTAAGTCAACTATTCTGACATTTGCGTCTCTGTGGTGCTCTTAACCTTGCCAGGAGATCTGACTATTACATTATTTGAATTCTACTGAAGAGAACAATTGATGCTTTGTGGGGCTAAAATTTTCAATTAAAGAGTGATAACACTTAACTATGTTGGCATTACTTTCCAATTCCTAAATGATTTTTATTTAGCTTTTATTTTATTCATTTCTTCTGAATGTTTTCTATTATCCTGTGCCTGTATTAGGTAGAGACCATTTTTATGTTACTGGGTTTTATAATCTTGTCACAATCTATTGGTTCATAATAATAATAAGCCATGTACTTGTTATAATATCTTTTTTAAAAAAGACCACAGAAGCTTTTCATATACTCCTATTATAGAAGAGTGATTCTATGCTTATTATTTTTTTATTATGTTATGTTAGTCACCGTACAGCACATCATTAGTTTTTGATGTGGTGATCCACGATTCATTGTTTTCGTATAACACCCAGTGCTCCATGCAGTACGTGCCCTCCTTAATACCCATCACCAGGCTAACCCATCCCCCCACCCCCCTCCCCTCTAGAACCCTCAGTTTGTTTCTCAGAGTCCATCGTCTCTCATGGTTCGTCTCCCCCTCCGATTCCCCCCCTTCATGTTTCCCTTCCTTCTCCTAGTGTCCTCCATGCTGTTCCGTATGTTCCACGAATAAGTGAAACCATCTGATAATTGACTTTCTCTGCTTGACTTATTTCACGTAGCATCATCTCCTCCAGTCCCATCCATGTTGATGTAAAAGTTGGGTATTCATCCTTTCTGATGGCTGAGTAATATTCCATTGTATATATGAACCACATCTTCTTTATCCATTCGTCTATTGAAGGGCATCTTGGCCCTTTCCACAGTTTGGCTATTGCGGGCATTGCTGCTATGAACATTGGGGTGCATGTGGCCCTTCTTTTCACTACATCTGTGTCTTTGGGGTAAATACCCAGGAGTGCAATTGCTAGGTCATAGGGTAGCTCTATTTTTAATTTTTTTGAGGCACCTCCACACTGTTTTCCAAAGTGGCGGTACCAACTCGCATTCCCACCAACAGTGTAAGAGGGTTCCCCTTTCTCCACAACCTCGCCAACATTTGTTGTTTCTTGCCTCATCAATTTTTGCCATTCTAACTGGTGTAAGGTGGTATCTCAGTGTGGTTTTGATTTGAATTTCCCTGATGGCTAAAATGATGATGAACATTTTTTCATGTGTCTGTTAGCTATTTGTATGTCTTCTTTGGAGAAGTGTCTGTTCATGTCTTCTGCCCATTTTTTGACTTATTTATTTTTTGGGTGTTGAGTTTGAGAAGTTCTTTATAAATCTTGGATATCAGCCCTTTGTCTGTAGTGTCACTCGCAAAAATCTTCTCCCATTCTGTGGGTTGCCTCTTTGTTTTGTTAACTGTTTCCTTTGCTGGGCAGAAGCTTTTTATCTTGATGAAGTCCCAAAAGTTCATTTTCGCTTTTGTTTCCCTTGCCCTTGGAGACGTGTCTTGAAAGAAATTGCTGCGGCTGATGTCAAAGAGGTTACTGCCCATGTTCTCCTCTAGGATTTTGATGGATTCCTGTCTCACATTGAGGTCTTTCATCCATTTAGAATTTATCTTTGTGTATGGTGTAAGAGAATGGTCGAGTTTCATCCTTCTTTATATAGCTGTCCAATTTTCCCAGCACCATTTATTGAAGAGACTGTCTTTTTTCTATTGCATATTTTTTCCTGCTTTGTTGAAACTTATTTGACCATAGAGTTGAGGGTCCATATCTGGGCTCTCTATTCTGTTCCATTGGTCTATGTGTCTGTTTTTGTGCCAGTACCATGCTGTCTTGGTGATCACAGGTTTGGAGTATAGCTCGAAATCAGGCAACGTGATGCCCCCCACTTTGTTTTTCTTTTGCAACATTTACTTGGTGATTTGGGGTCTTTTCTGATTCCATACAAATTTTAGGATTGTTTGTTCCAGCACTTTGGAAAATGTCATTGGTGTTTTGATGGGGATGGCATTGAAGGTATAGATTGCTCTGGGCTGCATAGACATTTTAACAATGTCTATTCTTCCGGTCCATGAGCATGGAATGTTTTTCCATCTTTTTGTGTCTTCTTCAATTTCTTTCATGAGTGTTCTGTAGTTCCTAGAGTATAGATCCTTTATCTCTTTGGTTAGGTTTATTCCAAGGTATCTTATGGTTGAGATTATTCCCGGCATATTCTCAGACCATAATGCTTTAAAACTGGAACTCAATCACAAGAAAAAATTTGGAAGAAATTCAAACACTTGGAAGCTAAAGACCACTCTGCTTAAGAATGTTTTGTCAACCAAGAAATCAAAGAAGAACTTAAACAATTCATGGAACCAATGAGAATGAAAACACGTCGGTCCAAAACCTATGGGATACTGCAAAGGCGGTCCTAAGGGGGAAATACATAGCCATCCAAGCCTCACTCAAAAAAATAGAAAAATCCCAAACTCACCAACTAACTCTACACCTTAAAGAACTAGAGAAAAAGCAACAAACTATGCCTAAGCCATGCATTAGAAGAGAAATAATTTAGATTAGAGCAGAGATAAATGAATTAGAAACCAGAAATACAGTAGAGCATATCAACGAAACTAGAAGCTGGTTCTTTGGAAAGAATTAATTAGATCAATAAACCACTGGCCAGACTTACCCAAAAGAAAGGAGAAAGGACCCAAATTAATAAAATTATGAATGGAAGGGATGAGATCACGACAACACCAAGGAAATAGAAACAATTATTAGAAATCATTATCAACAACTATATACTGATACATTAAGCAACCTGGAAGAAATGGATGCATTCCTGGAAGCCTATAAACTACCAAGACTGAAACAGGAAGAAATAAACAACCCGAATAGACCAATAACCAGTAACAAGATTGAAGCAGTGATCAAAAACAAGAGTCCAGGGACTGATGGATTCCCTGGGGAATTCTACCAAACATTCAAAGAAGAAATAATACCTATTCTCCTGAAGCTGTTTCAAAAAATAGAAATAGCTTCCAGACTCAGAGAAAGCTTCCAGACTCATTCTATGAAGCCAGCATGACCTCGATCCCCAAACCAGGCAGAGACCCCATCAAAAAGGAGAATTTCAGACCGATATCCCTGATGAATATAAATGCCAAAATTCTCCACAAAATCCTAGCTAATAACATCCAACAGTACATTGAAAGGATCATCTACCATGACGAAGTGGGATTTATCCCTGGGATGCAAGGGTGGTTCAACATTCGCAAATCAATCAATGTGATAGAACACATTAATAAGAGGAGAGAGAAGAATCATATGGTCCTCTCAATTGATGCAGAAAAAGCATTTGACAAAATACAGCATTCTTTCCTGATTAAAACTCTTCAGAGTATAGGGATAGCATGAATATTCCTCAATTTCATAAAATCCATCTATGAAAGACCCACAGGGAATATGATTCTCAACGGGGAAAAGCAGAGAACATTTCCCTTAAGATCAGGAACATGTCAAGGATGCCCACTCTCACCACTATTGTTCAACACAGTACTAGAAGTCCTAGCAACAGCAATCAGACAACAAAAAGAAATAAAAGGCATTCAAATTGGCAAAGAAGTCAAACTCTCTCTCTTTGCAGATGACCTGATACTTTATGTAGAAAATCCAAAAGACTCCACTCCCAACTCATACAGCAATTCAGTAATGTGGCAGGATACAAAATCAATGCACAGAAATCAGTTGCTTTCTTATACACTAACAATGTAACTGCAGAAAGAGAAATTAGAGAATTGATTCCATTTACAATAGCACCAAAAACCATATGCTTCTATGCTTATTATTATGGCTACTTCTTTTTCTTTTCTTTTTTTTAAAGATTTATTTATTTATTTGAGAGAGAGCACACATGAGCGTGTGTGCACATGAGCTGGGGGAAGGGGCAGAGGGAGAGGGAGAAAGAGAATCCCAAGCAGACTCCCTTCCCCGCGAAGCATGGAGCCAGACAGATGCTCAGTCTCATAACCCTGAGATCATGACCTGAGCTGAAATCAAGAGTTGGTCACTTAACCGACTGAGCCACCCAGGCATCCTGTGGCTATTTATTTTTCAAAAGTATCTAAGTAAAGTGTTACAAAACTTATGGAATAACATGAATTCTGGAGTCCCTGATAATTCTCAGAAATTCCATTTCCTCATTCTTGAATCCCAATAATTAATATCTGTCAAAAATTTGGATGCAGTGTAAGGGAGTAGAATGCTACGTTGGATACCTGGTAGGGTTCGCGGTGAAGGGTTATTGTTTATCTCTGAGCTATTCTCACCAATGATGTCCCCACATAAGTCACACTCATTGGGGCACTAAGATACACGAAGACAACTGCTATTGGGTACAAACCTCCCTGTTGATTTCAGTCCCTGCTGAAATTTGGAAAAATCAATTGCATGAGAAATGAGAAGTGACCCTTTCCTGGCTTCCAGGGAAATATTAGAAACAAGAGGGAGAGAAATGCTGAACAATGAAGGTGCCCATGGGCTTCTGGTTGAAGTTGATGGTCATGTTTTAATCCAAGAAACCCTGATCATCGGCATCACTTTGGGGTTAAAACATTGTGTCCAGAAAACCCCAGGTTAGAAGGCAGTTGTTGTGGGCTTGAGTTATTTTTCTCTATGTGCTTGAGTTAATTTTCAAATCAATTGTGCCCTCTGTGGATGTGCTCTGAGGGAATGAACAAAAGACTGGAGGCATCCCATGGGGAAAACTGATCTCCATGGGCATGGCATGTAGAATTGTTGGGGACAGTGGTTCCTGACACATGGGTGAGTGAGACCTGTACAGGGCCTGGGCTGGCCCAGAGGGGCTGACAATGACATCTACATCTGCTTGCAGACCCGAAATGGACTGGCCCTGATGACACAGTATTTCTTTTTCATTCATTCATTCATTCATTCATTCATTCACTTATTTATTGAGAAAGAGAGAGTGCGCACCTGCGTGAGCAGGGGAAAGGGCAGAGGGAGAGAGACAATCTCTCTCTGAGTGCAGAGCCGGACTTGGGGCTCGATCCCAGGACCCTGAGATCATGACCTGAGCTGAAATCAAGAGTCCACTGCTCAACTGACTGAGCCACCCAGGGGCCCCAGTATTTTTTTTAACTGAAGTATAATTCACATACAATGTTATATTGGTTTCAGGTATATGATCTAATATTCCAACAATTCTGTACATTACTCAGTGTACTTTTATTTTTTTAAGACTTTATTTATTTGAGAGAGAGAGTGAGGGAGAGAGAAAGAGAGAGCACAGGCAGGGGGACGGGGAGAAGCAGGCTCCCCACTAAGCAGGGAGCCCGACTCAGGGCTTGATCCCAGGATCCCAAGATCATGACCTGAGCCGAAGGCAGACATTCAATTGACTGAGCCACCCAGGGGCCCCTACTCAGTGTACTTTATTCCCCTTTATCTATTTCAACCATCCCTCCCCCCACCTCCCTTCTGGTAACCATCAGTTTGTTCTCTGTATTTAAGAGTCTGTTTCTTGTTTGTTTGTCTCTTTTTTCTTTGTTTTGTTTCTTCCACATATGGTTGAAATCATTCGGTATGTCTTTCTTTGACTAACTTATTTCACTTAGCATTTTACCCTCTAGATCCATCCATGTTGTCATAAATGGTGAGATCTCATTCTTCCTATGGCTGAATAATATTCCCTTGTATGTGTGTGGGTGTGTATGTATATATGCATGTATATGTATCACATCTTTTTTATCCGTTGATCCTGGTTCGTGTCCATATCTTGGCTGTTGTAACACAGTATTTCATATTAGTCATGCAAATTGACCCAGACTTCATGGCTAAAAAAAAATCCATTCATAAGGGAGGAATCCTGGCTAGTACGACATACTTGATATTTAACTGTGTGATGTAGGTGGATATAAAATAGCTTTCTAAAAAAGGACTTTACATAGGAATGTTAGGTATTTATTCAGAGATTGGCCATATATTGGGGGAGAGGGGATCCCCTCCTAAAACCCAAAACCCAAGAAAGATGCCATGTAGGCTATGGTTGTAAATGACTAATGCAATGCAATGTTAGTGGAACATGGAAAATACATTTCCTTTATAATAAAGACCTAAGTTGTTACTTTTTGAAGCCTTAAAAACAAAATTCAACTATTAAAAAAGTGTAGAGATACTTTTAGAAAATCTCTTACCTTTTATGAAATAAAGCATTTTGATAAGATGACTTATAAACTTGTCAGCCATCTGCTCCTGTATATCACTGATGCTTCTAGATACCGTGGGGACCCCTGGAGATGGAATATTCAGTTTTGGCCGACCGGTGGCCGATTATTTTTAGGTAAAAGTGAATTGAGATGCAACCTTTTGCTCTCCCCAAACCACAGTTTTTACAAGTTAGTCAATGAACATTAAATGCTTTTCAGAGTTGGGGCCAGAGCACACCGTAGTCAGGAGACCACACCTGTAAGAGTTTTCCATCAACTTCTCATGTGGGCCTCAGGGGATTTCTAACAGCACTCCTGTATTCCTGGGCTTCCCGTGGCTACCTCCAAAACCAAACTAGGGAGAACTGAAGAGTCCACGTATTAGGCTGATGGCTCTTTTTGCACAGTTGCTTACAAAACACTTAAGGGTCAGTTAAAATAATTTTTTTTCATCTTTAATAGGAGTTCACTAATTTGCAAGTGATGGCATGCTGGCTATTGTGATGAAAAGGTTAATTAGCCATAATCTATGGCCGCCGTCAAAGACAATCCTGTCTGATACAAAGATTCAGAATCATCATTATTATAGTAATAGGAATTATGTTAGTACTATTTTAATAATTATTTAATGGTGACATTTAATAATAATAACAATACTTACGTTCCAGGCTCCATGCTAAGCAATCTGCAAGTATTAGCTCTCTGAATATGATGATCAACCATGGGAGATAGGTGACGTTATGTTCATTTTCCAGATGCAGAAACTGAGCTTTAGGGAGGGTAAGCATCTTGTCCAAGGCCACACAGGCAGTCATTGATGAAGGTGGGAAACAGAGTTTTGAAGCCTGACACACAAGAACATAGAGATCAGTGTACAAACGTTTGCAAGATACACATGCAATATGTTCCTTTCCATCACTTGAACATTCACTCAGTGGCCTTCTAGTGAGGGAGGTAGAGAAGCAGCAAGTTCTGTTGGAATTGTGATATGTTATTTCATTTGCTGGGGAACAGAAGGCTTAGTGGAAGGCGGTGTGTTTTAGGAGAAATAAGTAGTTGACTTTCCCCATGACCAGAAACTATTGGGGTGGATTAAAAAGAGTACATCCAAGATGTCCACCCGGGAGATTTTCTACCTGCTTTTCTGCTTCTTGTCCTGTACTTTTGGTATTTCTTCTGCTCTTAGCGTCAGTGAGTCAACGGCCTGTTTTTAGCACTGCCTGTGTGCACAGACGTGGACCCTGCCTGAACAGGGGTGTGTAATTACCATGGGCCAAATATGCGTGCTAGTCTTTCCTGCCAGCAGTGGGTGAAGAATGGTGGCGTGTGTGTGTGGGGCGGGGGGGGGAGGTGTATGGAAGAACAGAACATATAAAATAAAATTATCTATAAATATATTTAATTCATTTTAAGTCTCAAAATTGCTCAAGGGTATTTTTTTTTTTAATTGGGCAATTCAACCTGTTCCCCTTGGCACGTTCTGATAAGTTCATACATGGAAGCCTGAGAGAAATTAATCTTTTAATGCCTCACAAGTGAAAAAGGAAATTATAGAATGATGTAGCTGGAAGGGACCCCAGAGATCTAAAGTGTTTCATGGAATATTCATGTCTTTGATGTGTTAATAGGTGTTTTGCAAAAGACCTTACTTTACCATGGTCAGGTAAGATGTGGAAATGCTAGGTTAAAGTTAAATAGGTTTCTTTTCTGTGGAACTTCACGGTCTTTAATATGCTAATGTGCTTTGTGAATCTACAACACTTATTTGACCCTCCCCCCAAATTCTTTTTGTGGGAAATGCAGGTCTGGCTGAGGCAGCTAGTGTAGCCTCTCTCAAGATGGCAGCTGACACCTTTTCGAGAGCAAGGAAGTCCCAAGGGGAAAGAAGGATGGATCAGTTGCTCCTGTTACGTACCAGGAATTCTCAGTGAAATGCCTTTCCCTAGAGGCTCAGAGAAGGCTGAGAGGCACCTCGGCAAAAAGGGCTCCCCTTCATTGTAAGCCACACCGCAGAGAAGTGTGAACACAGCACAAAGGGGTGACCGGCCCCTTAAAATCAGGAAAATGTATTTTATCCCCGCCCTAGCCCCCTGGGGACCCTTGAAGGGGGAAAGGGGGCTGTCACCAGGCTATAGTCACAAAGCTAACCTGAGTCTTTGCCTAGACAAACTGGGCATGTGAGTTTAGGCAGAGAAGCACCAGTTTAAAAACTCTCAGAGCTTTTAGTATGAAAATGTGCATTGTAACGCTCCAAGAATGAGGTAGAGTGTGTAGGATTTTTAAGTTGCTTGACCATGTAGCTCTTGCTTTGTGCGGCATGTGGGAGGCAGTCATGTTCTGAGGAAAGCCCTTTGGGAAACACTGATCTAATCCGACCTTCTCATTTTACCAGTGAGCAGCTAAGGACAAGGCATTTCTTCTGTGGGGCCCTCTCAGGTTCCTTTCTCCATCACTGTAACACAGTTATTGGAACTAACTTGACCAATTCTGAGGACAGCTTTGAAGAGGTTTCTTTAGTTCATAAACTTTTTTGTACGTTTCAAGGGTAAATTTACTCTATATCTTGAATTAACATTGTCAAAAACCACAGATTCATTCAACCAATGTGTATAGAATATCGCCTCTTCCCAAAGACCCTTTCCACACAGTGGTGGTCTACAAAGATGTAAGTTACTCCTTGAGGGAGAGGACATTAATAATAACAATAAGTATGATATGGATGGCGATACTATGAACGTCTAACATTCATCAAATGCCTGTTTGTCAGACACTATATACCAAGTACTTTAATCCTCCCAACAACCAGTGAGGTGAGGATGATAATGATTCTTATTTCGCAGTGAGGATATCAGGTGAGGAGAGGTTAAGGAATTATTCCAAGGTCACATACAGCTGGAGGAGAGAAGCCTGTGAAGCATTCCTTATCAGCGATGCAAAGTGCTGTATGACTTTAGCGAAAAGAACAATACGTTTTGAAAGACTTGATAGGTGCAAGTGTCACTTACGCGGGGGACAATTATGGTGCTCACCCATCTCTCCTCCCTCTGGGGAACAACACCCGCTTACTTTGGCGTAACTCCAAAGACACTGTGGGGTCTGGCTATGTGGTGGGGCACATTGCCTTGAGCTGGACCAGAGTCTTTGGGGATGTGGGGATCAGAACCAAGGGAAGAGGTTTTCCTCTTGGCTGGTAAAACTGTAAAAGCTTGTCTGAGATGTGCGTGCCTTGCCCTTAGCCCTGTGGAAGGGGCTGGGCTTTGGTAGGAGAAACAAGGTTGGAGGTGGAGAGATGGAAGAGTAGATCTTCTGGTCACCTCTGAGGCTTGGAGGCTGAGTCCTTCTCTTCTTTACTGGAGCAGAGGATTTACTACCTTCTCTTCTGGGAATGATACTGCCCTTCCTTGCAAAAGAAAATGTTATTAGACAGTGATTTAAAAACCCCTGTGCCATAGGGATATACACAGATCCTTAGAAGTGTTGAGGTTCTGTCTGTTGGTTGCTACAGGGGAATGGGCTCTTGAGGGTCCAAGGAGAGAGTGGAGGTAAAACAAAAACAAAAATATATTTTAAAAAAACACAATGACAACCCAACTTTGGTGTTTAAGAGGATAGCTAAAAAGTCCCAACAGGATTCTGTTGGTGGCTTCAGTGGTTTCCCCATCACACTTCAATGGTATTAATAAAAACAAGAGTTCGGACTGACTGCACATGCCATCTCACCCACTCCCTCGATCTCCCAGAAAACCTCCCTTTTCTCATCTGTAAAATGGGAATGATATGAATGCCATTCCTTCTTCTTTTGTTTTGAGTCTCCAAAGAGAAAACAGATGCAAAGCCTTTTGCCAACTGCAAAACAGCATGTAAGTGTGAGCTCCTATTCACACTCATCTTACTGTGATCAAACACTTTCTAACCCTGCAGCAAGTCAAGTTTGGTCCCAGCCAGTGGAGGGTATTTGGGGGGAGGAGAAGAAGCAAGAGATTTCAGGACAGTCACCTTAGTGGGTGCAAAAATGCTTGGAGGGTGAAAGGTGATAGAAACAAAAAAACAAATAACAGTTGTTTCTTTCCTCTTTGGATTTTATCCTTTTGATGCATTCTCTCTTCACTTCTGTTTTCTATGGAATATTTCTTGGTTTTGGGTTTTAGGTGGACTTTATGCAGACAAGGCAGAACATCCCTAGCCCCTGCAGGATAAGGCGCATGGAAGGGACGCAAAAGAGTTCCTGGTACTCTGTCCTTGTTGAATTTGGGTTTATTCATTCATTAAACAGGGCTTTACACTTCTCCTCTTGAAAATGATTGATCCGGGTAGGAGCTCTGTAGTGTGGACAAATACAGTGTGGGGCCAGCCTGTTTCTAAGCATGAGCTGGGCTAGGGAGGGTGAGAGGAGTAAGAAGAATAAAGAAGTACGCGTCTGTGTTGCTGTTGTTGCAACCACCACAACAAACAGGGGAAGAAAAGTTTCCACGCTGCAGATCTCGCTGCCTTGAGAGAGCCCAGGGAAAAGTGTGGATGGTTGGATGGGTCCTGCTGGATTGAAGGGCCTGACAGTCTGTGATTCCCTGCAACAAATGGTAGTGGTGGGGTGTGTACTCACACACACAGACACACATGCAACGCTCAGCCTCCAATTTCAGCACTGGCAGAAGATAACAATTCTCAGTTCGCCTTTCCAGGGTTATTTTTGGCCGGGGCTGTTCGCTGGTGGCAAAAGTTTCAGCCCCCTCCCAACTCCCTCCCTTGTCCTTGTTCAAAAGAGAAACTTGGGCTTGTTAACGGCTCACTTGCAGGGAGACCCGGAGACAGGGCTGCGGTGGGAGGGAAGAGGGAGTGGGGGTCTGGGAGAGGTCCACAAATCCTGCTCAAGCTCTCACCACCCCACCCTCCGGGCTGTTTTCTAGCAGGGGGTGTGCTCCCGGAGAGAAGCGATCGTTGGGAAAGTCTGGGGCCAGGCGCGCGAGCAGGGTCGCCGGGGTCGGGCTAGCCGGCCCTGGGACACCCCGAGAGTGAGTCCAGCTGGGGCCCAGATCCTGCCGGCGCCTCGCGCCATCCGGCTGGAGAGGGATTTGGACGGGAGCAAACTTTCTGGGAAGGTAGAGGCCGAACTCTGCTGGGCGACGCGGAGAGGGAGGACTGTCGGTGCCGCGGGAGGGCGCAGGGCGCAGGGCGCGGGCCGGCTGCGGAGGGGGCCGGGGCCGGGGCGCGAGGCGGAGCCCGGGCGCGCAGCCAAGCCGGTGGGGGGGGCGGGGGGGGGTTAGCCCGGCGGGCTGCAGATTCCCTCGGGCTCCCGGGAGCCGCGGCAGGACCGGCCAGGAGGCGCCATGGAGGGGAGCCCCATCCCGGTGCTGACGGTGCCCACCGTGCCCTACGAGGACCAGCGGCCGGCCGGCGGCGGGGGACTGCGGCGGCCCACCGGCCTCTTCGAGGGCCAGCGCAACTACCTGCCCAACTTCATCCAGAGCGTGCTGTCGTCCATCGACCTGCGTGACCGCCAGGGCTGCACCATGGTGGTGGGCAGCGACGGCAGGTACTTCAGCAGGACGGCCACCGAGATCGTGGTGCAGATGGCCGCGGCCAACGGGGTGAGTGACCTGCCCCGGCCGACCCTCGCCTCCCGCCGCGCCGCCGCTGTGCGCGGGCCCCGCCCTGCCCCCTCCAGCCTGCCGCCCCGCGTCCGACCCCCATCCCCACCCCCACCGCCACCCTGGCCCCTGGCTCTCCCAGGTCCTCTCCTCCCGGGTCCCCGAAAGGCCTTCAAGGTTCCGCCTCCAGGGAACCTGCCACATCGCCCTGAGCCCTCCCCGGCTCTCTGCCCACGTCCCGCACCTGCCCGCGTTCCTTTTGGGCCTTCTCTTCCCCAACCCTTTAAAACTATCTATTCTGACCGCATTCACTACCCTCCCTCCCCCCACTTCTTTCCTAAGCTGCCAACATAGTGGTTACCCCCTTCCTTCTTTTTTCTCCTGTGTCCTATCTGCTGTTCTCTTCTTCCCCCCTAAATTTTGGCTCTGCCAGATTTAACAGTAGTGTTGTCTCAAACACACGCGTGCGTACACACACACACACACACACACACACACACACACACTCCAGTGTGGATCCCTGACATGTTTGGCAAGAGTAGACCCTAAAGATTTTTAATATACGTGGTTCGTTAACCCAGTGGAATTACTTCACTATTAATCTGATTGGGGTAGAGCTGGGGTGGAGATCACTTTGATGGCATACAGCCTGGGCTCTCAGTGGTGTGTGTGTGTGTGTGTGTGTGTGTGTGTGTGTGTGTGTGTGTGTGTGTGTGTTGGGGGAGGTGTTATCTCTCAATGATCTGAAATGAGACTTGCCATGCCTTTCTTAAAGCAATTCCTGACTTCTCTGCAAGAGGCTCTTTGGCGGTTGACAGCATTTTGTACCTCTTCTCCCTTTCAGTTTTCATCCTCAGTTCCTCTCTCTTCTCCCACGACCTCTGCAGACCTTGGGTTTTTCTCCTTCTCCCTCCTTCCTTTCTGTCCTACAACTAGAAACCCCTTCTGGCATCAACCCGTACCCCTGTGTCCTCCTTCCCAAACCCCACAGCCTCTGTGGACTTCTGCAAGAGGGAGACCTCACTTCAGGGGTCTTTGTGAGAAATGTCTAAAAGAGTCATTTCAGCCTTGTTCATACAGTCAGATCCCCACACATAGTACATTTAAGCGGAATGCCTACAGATGTATAAATGAGTGCGAACATTGAAAAAAAGTGAAACTAAACAACTGTCTGGCTTGTGGATTCCCTTTCTCCTTCCTGAGCCCCTCCTTTTAATTTTCTCCCTTCCTTTCTTTCTTTTTGTTTTTCAGTCTTTGGTGTTGTCCACGCTCCATGTTTGTCTACTCTGATTCCCCTCTCTCAGTGTTTTAGGGGTGGGGAAAGTGGATTTTTTTTCCCTAAATAAAAGAACCCAAAAGCAATTGGGAGAAAAGCGCCGAGGGGTGACATGGGTGGTGGAGCTGGGATTTCCAACCCCAGCAGATGATGCAGCTGGTGATACAGGACTTGTATTTCTCTCTGGCTCCTTACTTGGGATTGATAAAAGTTGGCTTGAATCAGGGAGTTGGAGAAAGGTTGACAAATGGTCTTTTACTCTTGTCTGACAAAGCTGTTCCCGTGGGGTGATGGAGAATAAGGAGCCTTGGGAGAGCTGGGGCAGCCCTTATGCTCCTTCCTGGGCCAATTTTTCCAGCGAATGAGAGAAACATCCACTTATTTATTGTGGGTGAGGATATTTTTGAAGCTACAGTTGTCGATTTGCAGGGGCAAGGTATTATTATGCTTTCTTATTTCTTGGCACACGTTCCCATGAAGACTCTTCAACTTGTTACTTCAATGGGTCTTCTCTGGTAACTACATTTTATTAACTTTAAGGGTGGAGTTTATTTTAGGAGATAGTTAGCATGTTAATAAATGGTTAAAATAGAGCCATGCTTAACCTCACGGTTGTTACAAGGACAGAATGACAAGTCCTAATCCACCCAGAATCACCATCTCTTCAATAATCTGAAAGTATTACTTCTAGAATGGGTGGGTATGGGTGAAGGGAATGGTCAACATTTATCAAAGTTTCAGGCAGCAAGTTTTAACCAGTCTTTTCCTCATTTTGTTCATCTTCTTGAGGGCTTTTTGCTCAAGCAAAGTGAACAATCAGAAGGCTGGCTTCAGGAGAAAAGGGGTTTACCGTGAGCAAAATTGGTCTTGAATGATGGCAAATTAATGGGAATGCACTTGTCTCCTGACTTGGCCCGTAGAGTTACACTCAAGAATGAGGACCTTTGATTCTAAAAACTTTGCCCCTCTTGATTTCCCATTGGGTATTCATAAATGGGCTAGAAAAACAGTAGAAAAATAGAATTTATTTTCTTTGAACTGACTTGAATCTGAGTGGGTAGGCTGCCTCTCTGTATCTGAAAAATCTTGGTTTTGATAGAAAAAGTTAATTTTACTAAGCAGTTTAATATAACAAACTATAGTTGCTCTTTGATTATATAATTGCTAGAGGAGAAGAGAAGTTTGAAATTTCCAAAATGATGAACTGCACTACTTATGTTTTAGTATATCATAAAGTTTGAAATAGATTCCCAGACATATACCCTGTACAATTTGGGATAAAAAATTTTTTATTGTAAAATTATGAAAATTTCAAACTTTCAGAAAAGTGGAGAGAATAGAGAAATGACATCCATATGCCCATACACTAGGCTGTTAACTTTTTCCTATATTTGTTTCATCTTTTTTGAGGGCTAAAGTATTTTAAAGTATATTTTAAAAATGACATTTTACACATTTTATCCCTAAATTCAGTAGGGATCTCTAAAAACCAAGAATAACTTTCTTGATAGTTACAATATCATTATCATCCCAAACAAAATAAAAAAGGATTTCTTCATTTATTACCCAGTCCACATTCAGATTTCCTCAGTTATTCTGAAATGTCTTTTGTCGCTGTTTCTTCAAACTAGTTTCTTCTAATCAAGGAATACATATTGCACTAGGTTATATCTTAAATCTCCTTTAACCTAGAAAATATCTCCCTCTTTATTTTTATTCTTTGTTAATGAAATTGACTTATTGAAGAGGCTGGGTCGATTGGTTGTCTTGTAGAATGCCCCCCTCTGCTCCCCATTTCTGAAATTTTCTGATTTTTTTTTAATGGTGTCATTTAACTTTTCATTATATTGCCTGTGTGTGTGGGGGGGTGTAACTAGAAATTGGTTCTAAAGGCTTAATTAGATTCAGGCTCAACAAAATTTTTTTTTTTTTGCAAGACTATTTTGTAGGCGATGGTGTATATTCATGTTGTATCGTGTCAGGAAACAATCTCTGGATGACCAGTTGTTCATGATACTGAGATGATTATAGGGCTGTTGTGGTGATTGCCTCTGTTTTCCAGGCTTTTCCCCCTCGGCACTGGCCAGTAGCCTGTGGGGCGAGGTTTGTACCATATGAATATCTAGTTCCAGTCAAACTTTACTCAGTTGTTTAGCATCCTGGCTTGAGTAGATTATTTCATTAGCAGTTTCAAAATGATTTTTGAATCCTCTAATCCCATCTACATGCTTCAGCTAGCATTTTTCTAAAAATTGGGTATTTTCCTCACTATTGGGCTCTCCCGTAATATAGTTCCTTCTAGAAAAGCAGAATATATGTTTATTTCTTTCCCTTTTTAAAAAAAGATTTTATTTATTTACTTCAGAGAGAGAGAGAGAATGAGAGATAGAAAGCACAAGAGGGAAGAGGGTCAGGGGGAGAAGCAGACTCCCGGCTGAGCAGGGAGCCCGATGCGGGACTCGATCCCAGGACTCCAGGATCATGACCTGAGCCGAAGGCAGTTGCTTAACCAACTGAGCCACCCAGGCGCCCTATTTCTTTCCCTTTTTAAATTACCAATTTTCAGAGTCAGGATTCGGTGAAATAGCCACTTCCCCTGTTGACACATGAATTTGTTTGGCTTTGCTTTTGCTCTTTTGAGTATCACTGTGGACTCCTGAATTTTTATATAATCCATTTGAATGAATTTGTAAATAAGTGAGAAGACATTTTTACCTGTTTTTGTAATTTTTATATGGCTGTGTGAACTTATTTAAAAAGTCCCCAGAAGTATTTTTATTCTCTTTTAAAGATATAGACTGTGTCATAACATATGGGCCAAAAGAAAAATAACTACTAAGTATGAGAGTAACTAGCATCATTTAAATGAATTGCAAAACTTAGTTTGTTACTAATTTAAACTTAGTTTGTAAGTAAGTGATTTTTTATTATTATGTTAATCACCATATCCTATTTCTTTTTCCATTTGCTTCAGATACTCTTCAGGGGTTTAGATCCTCTAGGTATCAATTTATTTTACTCTCTTAAAGATTTCAAGAGCTAAATGTAAATAATGGCTACATTATGAATAAACACCTTTGCCTTTTTCTCGGTGAATCCGTCTGTGACTAAGGGCATCTCTCTCTTTCTCCTCTTTGTTCTAATCTTTTTTTTTTAAGTCCTAAAATATCTTTAATATTGGACAGATGGCAGCACTATGTCTGCCTGAAGATGTTTCTGACTTTCTAAAGTCTTCTGTCTCTGGAGATGACACTATATATCATCACTGTCTGATGGAACTTTTAGAACTTTTTGAGATGATGGAAAGGTTCTGTAATCTATCCTGGCCACTAGCCACATGTGCTTATCAAACACTCAAAATGTACCAAGTGTGACTGAAGAACTGAATCTTGTATTTTATTTAATTTTAATTCATTAAAATTTAAGTTTAAATCACTGTAAGTGATTAAAAGCTGTCATACTGGATAGCACAGCTCTATAATTCAGCATTTAAAATGTGGAATTTTTTTTTTTTTATGGATCCAGACTGTTACATCCAAAAGCAACTATAAGTTAAATAAACGTAGGTCACCAAACACCGTGAATGCATATTTGGCAAACCCAAACCAGATTTCTTCATGTGATAACCACACTCTCTTTTGACTTGAGACAATGAGGTATGGTAGACAAAGCACTGTATCAGCAGCTGGAAGGCTTGCTTCCTTTTCCTAGCTCTGCCATACAGGCTGCCGAGCAAATGCTTCAGACTCTTGAAATACCTAGAAACCACTTGTTTCCTCATCTATAAATTGGTTATGAGAGCATGGCTGCGTTATCCTGGGAATCAAATGAAAGTGTTATGTAACATCCATAGCTTTAAGAAATGTAAGGGAATATTATTATGGTCAACTGAATATATCTCACAAAATAATGATTTGACTGCATGTATTGAATAAAACAACTTATAACTCCGGTCCAAGTTTTAGCCAAGGGAAAATCCATTTGTTGATTTGCCGCACACTATGCTGGCCATATGATGATCAGCAATGGTAATAATCATATTAGCATACAGTTCAGCTTACGGAATCAGTTCAGCTTACAAGAACTTCTCAATGCCTTGTGAAATCTTTTAGGGGTGGAGGTTGAAGTGCAATGGTATGAAGAAGGCTGGGTCAGCATGGGACTTGGGTGTGCCTTCCAAATGGGTGTTTGTACCAGTCGTATTTGATTCCAGTGGGCCATGCAAAGGTGGTTGTTCCAAAGAACGGGAGTGCATTTGCCCTGACATTTACTAGAGCTCTCTGGGGAACAAAGAAAAGGAGCATGGATTTGGAAGGGAGGCAGAGTGGAATATGGCGGTGTGTGGGATGTAGGGAGGGAGGAAGTAGGCAGCAGGAGGGGGAGCCTGTGTTTCAACATATAAGCCTTCTTTACTGGGATGGATCTGGAATTCTGGGATGAGCTGGCGTCAGGTCTTGTCTCCAGAAGGGAAAAAGAACTGGGTGGTGACTGGTCTGTATTTCTACTGGTGTTCACTGCAGAATAGGTGAATGGAATGAGTTACTATGGCCCAGACATTAGGAAGGGCGGGCTTGTAATATACAAGAAAGCCCTAAAGAGCTTGTCATAACTTTCTCTCGCTTCCCTTCCCAAATCCCCATCCCTGACTTGTGGAAATGGGAAATCTATTATATGGGCAATAGCCAATTTTAGGGTGCCCTTGGTTCCATCTATCTCCCTGTTCAGTTAGCTCATTCTTGAATCTTTTAGCCTCAAGTCGTCATTCACTTTTTTTATGGGGAAGGAAAAGGAACGGGAGAGGTTTTAAGAACAGCTGGGCCCTCCCAGTTGCTGGGGTGGGTTATTTTAAGCTTTGTTTAATGTGCCCAGAGACCCAGATGACATTTTTAACTAAGCTGAGTTATTAAATCTTGTGATAAAGCATAATGATGTTTATTGAAAAGACAGACACACATCAGCAACATTATGTGTGAAACTTGCCTGAGGAATTTTCTATAAAACATCTGTTCTCTTTGAGCCCTTCGTGAACTCTGGAAGTTTGATGGTTTCTGTACAGACTTGAGGGATAGAAGTTGGAACCTAATTTTGAGAAAACTAAGCATAGGTATTGACTTTCCTCACCTTACCCTTCATGTTTTGGGCCCTGGCCACTCTTCTGTTAGACAAGAGTAATGTAAACAAATACTGGGGTAAGATTTGGACAGGATTATTTGAGAATAATAGGCAGGGGGGGGAAAAGATCTAATTTCCCAGGGATCTTTAAATTGAAGGTAGAAAACTCAGTGTCCTTTGTTAGACTACAGCTTTGACAGTTAATTGCAAACATTCAAGATTTGGCCAATATGCCTCTAATGTTTATACTTGTGGAGCCAAAGGAAAAAGTTTAGGCCCTTTCATCCGACTTGACTCTCACTAGTTGTGAATAAGAGGATATCTAGAATATACACAAGACATGTTAAAATCCACATTTTCTGAATCTTTCATCTCCTACATTTTTAGTGATGGTCAAATTTTGGAGTGATGCTTGTATTTGTACGAAGAGAAAATTTTCAGGAAATTCAAAGAAATCCTTCTTCTTGGCATCAAATCACAGAAATTGTTCTTTCCCTTTCCAAGTTTCTGGTTATAGGTGTTTTGTAATGTAATATTTAATTATTGCCTTTCTTTTGTTTTCCTCCAATAAGAGTCCTCTTTTGTAGCTAGGGGTATCTAGTTTTATATTTAAGGCTTTCTAATGGAAAGAGAAAAGAAGTTGAAATCAGAAGACCAGAGTTTATAAGAAATGGTTAATATCTACACCATATGAAAAGCTTTTCCAAATCAGTAAAGAATTCAAAAAATTCAAAAGAAATATTGTCAACTACAACAACGAACATATGAAAAGGAGATCGTCCTCATTAATAACTGGAAAAATATAAACAAAAACAATCCATCAATTTGAAAAAAACCGAAAGTACTCAGAGCTGGTATGAATGTCTGAAAATTGTCATGCGAATGGAAGTTAAATCGATAGAACTTTTTGTCCAGGCATTTTAGCTGTGTGTATCAAAATGAATCGAGTACTTGTCTAATAATCCACCAGTCCCTTAATCTGAGAATCTATCCTGTAAATTTTCTAATACAAACGTGGAAATGTCTACATACAGGAATACTTGCCACAGCATTTTGCAAAAGAAAACCTTGGAAACAGGGGCGCCTGGGTGGCTCAGTCCGTTATGCGTCTGCCTTCAGCTCAGGTCATAATCCCAGGGTCCAGGGATCGAGCCCCACATCCGGCTTCCTGCTCGGTGGGGAGCCTCTTCTCCCTTTCCCTCAGCTGCTCCCCCTGCTTGTGCTCTTCTCTCTCTCTCTCTCTCTCTCTCTCTGGCAAATAAATAAATAAGTAAATAAATAAAACCTATTTAAAAAAAAAGAAAACCTTGGAAACAGTTTATATGTTCAATAGTAGCAAACAGGTACCTAATGCATGACATGAGCATAACACTGAGGCATTAAAACCCGTAAACAAAGGAGGCGGATCTATACAGTACCTGAAAAAGATATGAATGATAGTTTGTTCAGTAAAACAAAGCAGTTGTAGATTAAGAAGAATATAGTTCCGACTTCTATCCCTCATCTCTATAGAAACTATCAAACTTCCAGAGTTCACAGAGGGCTCAAAGAGAAGAGATGTTTTATAGAAAATTCTTCAGGCAAGTTTCACACATAATGTTGCTGATGTGTGACTGTCTTTTCAATAAACACCATTATGCTTTATCCCAAGACTTAATAAAGCAGCTCAGTTAAAAATGTCACCTGGGTCTCTGGCCACATTAAACAAATCTATAATGTAGGCATAGAAAATAGGGTTGGAAGAACATAACTCTAGTTAACAGTTAACAGTGAATACATCTGTGGTGTGTGTATGGTAGGGGGTATGGGTATGTGGTTGTGTATGGTAGGGAAGGAGAATCCTTTCTCTTTCTACTTCATATACTTCTCTTTATTAAATGCTCATACATGGTGTGTGCATTGCTCTCATGATTAAACACACCAGGAAAAAATAATAAAGAAAAAAGGAGAAGGTCTGGATTTGAATCCCAGTACTACCGTTTGCAACTTGTATGAGTGCAGAGAAGTCAAGTGGCTTTCCAGGGTTGGTCTCCTCATTTATACAAATAGGGAAAGTAAAACCACTTGCCCCCACATCTTCCATGTTTGTTGGGAGGATTATAATCAATTGTTTTATTTATTCTCATAAGACAACTATTACCAAGCTCTTTTCCTCTGATTAGAATAAGAGGACCTGGGCATATGTGCTTTGTAGTCTCAGTAACTTTACTGACCAGAAGGTGCCTGTTGATGTGGTGATCCCAGTTGCTTTGGTAAGGCTTCCTCTTGACGTTTGGCTTTCTTCCATGCTGTGGGCTAAGGCTTGGGTGGTGACTGCTGAAGTCGCCATCCCATCCTCGCTCCTAGTGTGTGTGCATGTCTGTATGCACACACACACACACACACACACACACACACACTCTCGCTCATGCACACACACCCTGCCACAGTACTTGAGGTGGCAACAGCTGCTCTGGCATAGACTTTAACTCCAAGGACTTTTTTTTGCGGGGTCTGTGCATTATTTCCTGGTATGAATGAGCTGAGTCAATGCCATGCTTTTCCACCTTAAACCTTTCTGAGGCTCCGGTTGCATTCAAGTAGACCCCCCCTCCCCTACTGAAGCCAGATCTTAATCTGCTCATTTCATGAGGATTTTCAAGCCTAATGGACTGGGCCATGTGAGAGATTACTGAGAGGAACAGAGCAAGCAGAGGCTAAGAGACTCCACGCTAATCTGCTGAGTTGTCTGAAAATGCTCAGCTGCCGACGCTAGAGATGCATTAAAGTATTTTGTCAGGATGTTTGTCAGGGTGTCTGTTCCCGCAGCCTTGCCGAATGTTTGGTTCAGAGGCATAATCTTTTTTTGGACAGGATCTCCCAAATGTAAAGTGACAGATGCTAATGTGGAATATAATACAGAAAACCCAGCCCTGCTGTCATAAATAACGGTAAATTGTTTAATCTTGCTGAGTTGTAAATCTATTATTGCCAGAGGTCTTTAGTTCACTGGAACATAGTATGAGGAGTGGGGGCACTTAGCAAATGGGCAGTAATTGTTTCCCAACCAGACAGAAACGGGTCTGATGGAATTTATTTTAAAAGCCACATAAATGCATTTTAATTGATTGTGACAACTACTCAGGAAAAAACACATGGCTATAGACATTGAGTTTTTTTGGGGGGGGGAATATGTAGGCAACGCACACACATATATATTCTATCTATAAAGATGGCAAAGATACTGAGTTTTTTGTTATATATATAGCTTTGTTTTATATATATTTCCTGTCTACCTATGAAGGTGCCAGGTGGAAAGTGTTTTTAAACATTTAGAGGGTTTATCAAGTAGCATATGTATGTATGCATGTGCACAGGATACCCCCCCCCGCCCCCAAATACATATCTTCTTCCCTGGATGTCTTCAACAGGAGAGTAGGCCAGATGTCAGGAATGTTGGAAGACTACATAGAACCAAAGGAGGTGGCTAAGTGTTCCTAAATGACCTATGTTTCTAGGATAATAAATAGAATTGGGCTAGAGTTGGATGGGCCAATAGTAAGACATATAAGTAGAAGAAATCATACTGTTCTAGGCGAGAATGTGTCTTGTAAGAGCAGCTCTCTGCAGTGAGCCCAACAACATGGGTAAGGTAGCAGGTTATAGCATATCCTAGCGGATAGTGCAAGTCAGAGGCACAGATATGAAAATGAAATGATCCAGGTCAAGGTGAGGGTACAGACCTGGTCCTGTCGCTCCTTACCATGGACTTCAGCAGTTTCTCAGTGAGCAGCCTTGGTGGTTAAAGAAGAAAGAAGACATTGCATTTATGTAGGCATGTTACAACTAATTTGCTATTTCATTGTTGCCAAGCTATATTCAGTTTAATTTATTTCATAGCCTGTGTTTAGTACTCAAACATTTTTTAGTTTCACAAGTAAAAACTTCAGGTAAAAGAACACTTTTTAAAAAATTTTATTTTAAAGAGAGAGAGAGAAAGAGAGCATGCATGCATGCAGATGGGGGAGGGAGAGGCAAAAGGGAAGGGAGAGAGAGACTCTCAAGGAGACTGCGCTGAGCTCAGAGCCAGACATGGGGCTCGATCTCAGGACCCTGAGATCACGACCTGAGCCGAAACCAAGAGTCTGATGCTCAACCGACTGTGCCCCCCCAGGTGCCCCAAAAAGCACTTTTATATTGGTCAGTAAATGATGCTACATTTAAATATTGGAAGACTTTACATGTGCTAAAATCATATTGTGGGAGAGTATTTAGTGACACAGAAACATAGACACCAGGGACGGGCTGGATATATTAAGTGAAAGATGTAGATGACACAAATAATCCCTCTTGTAAAAATACGGAAATATGTAAATGAAAGAGAGAGAGAAACAGAGATACCAAGACACAAAGGGTACACACATAATGTGAACAGTGTTCATTTTTAGATATAGAGATGACTCTTATTTTCTTCTTGCTTATGTGTGCTTCCTAGATGTCCAAAAAAGGAACATGTATGTATGTTTACATATATATTTGTAATCAGAAAACCACTGTAGGTTAGCAAAACAACAACAGATTCATTCAATGACTGAATTAAGGAATTCATACATAAGAATTAAGAAATGGCTCGAGGAAGAGGAAGGAAGGCAATGGAAGCTCCTGGAGTCTTTATTTGGTGCAAGACACTGAACTGGAGCTTGCTTACGTTACCTCTTCTCACCTCCCATCTTTTAGAATAACAAACCCAAGACACAGGGGGATCTTGCCTGAAGTCACTTAGCCAGTAGGAGGCAAGGGCAGTTTTTATATCCTTGCCCATTGGACATGAAAATCCCGGTTTATCTCAGGGCACTCAACTCTGCCTTCTTGACCCAGGTAGGTCCAGTGGTTCCTCTGCAGGTCTTCAGTTGGGTTAAGCACCTCATAAAATAACAACAAACAGATCCTTTCTTATTTCAGTGAGCCAAGTCCTATACATCAAGGCAAAGATTTCAGTATTTTCCAAGTGCTGAATTACCTAATTACTAGGAGGGACATAAGTTCTAATGTCACCACCCCCATTTTGCACCCAAGGAAAGCTCAGTTGCCTGATCCTCAATGAGATCTCCAGAATTGGTGAGTTGGTGGAGGAATAGAACCTGAGCCAAACTTCTGGGTGCCCATGACTTTTCTGCACCTGTTCAGGTGTTAGGGACCGAATGTCCTAACAATCTGTCTTGGTTTGATTCTGGTAGACTCTCCTCTCTCCTTCCAGCCCCAAAGTGTGTGTGTAAAGACTTCCAGGGGGACAGGAAGCTGAGGATGGGCTCAGTGGCTCCCATCTGGTCTCCATGTAACAAAGCATATAACTGCATCATTATCCATGTGCAAATGGAGAAGTCCCTTGATGTTTGGATAACCACATCCATGTCTTGAGTTTGTTATTTCTCAAAATTCCACTTAGCCATCTCGGGCTTACTCATGTGCAGCCCTGCACAAAGGCTGACACGCCCCTCTGACAGCTGGGACCAAAGCCCTGCCATCATGGCGGCTTGGCTTTGGGCTTGCTTTGTGGGTTTTGGTTTTTGTTTAACTATGAAGACAGGAAACAGGCATCTTTGTGTATATGGCTTTCTGTGCACTTTGGAGATGGCCGTGGTTGTGGCTGTGTGGTCCGCACAACACTCTGGGACCCATCAAGGAAGCTTCTGTTTATGGCTCTCTTCGCTCTCTGATTCACTTTGGGAATGACAGGGATATGACACAGTGAGTGGAGGATATTGGGGAATGTCATGCTTACTTTTCCTTGTCTCTCTTTGGGACTCTTTTTAAAAAAATGACTATGTAAAGCTCAAAGGAAATCATAGGAGGGAAGTCATAGTGAAGGGAGTTCACACATGAAAACAATCCTGCGTTCATTAGTGTTACGTTCCTGGGAGAAACTCATTTGGAGTAAAAAATCTGCCTCTACTCTGAGACCCTAGCCTGGGGGTTTCAGCTGCCCATCACTGCTCTCTAGCACTTTGAGCTAATTAGAAACTGAACTCATTGCTAAATCTAATTTAGAAGAATAGTTTGTTAGTGTTCTGAAAGAGGGAGATATGAGAAAGAAAATTATTATTTTTTAAAAAGATTTATTTATTTAGAGAGAGAAATTGGGGGGAGGGGCAGAGAGAACGAGAGAACCTCAAACAGACTCCCCACTGAGCGCAGAGCCGGAGGCAGGGGCTCGATCCCACGACCCTGAGATCATGACCTGAGCTGAAATCAAGAGTCAGATGCCTAACTGACTGAGCCACCCAGGTGCCCTGAGAAAGAAAATCATCTTAAAAATTAGCTGTATAGGGTGCCCAGTGTAAAGAAATGGCCGGGCTGGGAGAAAGCTTTCTGAGATAAAATATTCTCTTTTCAGGACACTGGTCCGTGGCATGTGGAGGGCACACTGATTCCCATTCGGGGGTGGAGCAGTAATGATGCAGTCCAGGCGAGGTTGAAGCATCCGTGGGAGGTACCGACATCAGTTTAGGAGACTAGACAGAGAAAGATGATTAAGTAAGGGCACCCTGGGCAATGTGGCTAATTGCACGCTGGGCCCTGCTATATCTTCTCTTGCCCAAGCCTTTGGAAGTCCTGCCTGGGTAGGAACAAGCTCAAGCTGGGTCTGTCTGTGTATCTGTGTGTGTGGGAAAGCATGTGCCTCAGGTAGGTCTGCGGGCACCAGTGTGATAGTGTTCACGTGGCTTCCTGTGGATCCTGGGAGCCATACGTGTGTACCGCCCAGTGTGTGTGTACGTGACAGGGCATTAGGGGCCCCCTCGCGCCTCTTTGCGAGTGGGAACGGAAGGACATGTTGCCCGGGAGCGGGTGCAGCCCACTCTGGTTCCCTTTCCTCCAGCCAAAGCCAGACCGAATGGGGATGGGAGTGGCGATTCCCCCAATGCCCGCTAGGGGAGGGTCGGGGAGGCAGCCGCAGGACGCCTTGATGTGGACCGCCCCCCTACTCCCTATTGTGGTCTGGGTTTCACTCAGGAGTAGAAGTCAGACGCTCCCTGCTCCAATGCCCTAAACAAACGCAAGGCTAATTATGTAAGTAGACCATTTTCTTCTTGCAAGGTATCGTCTGCTGCGTTGGCGGAGGTAGTATTTCTAGGACTTTTTTTGGAAAGTGAAATGGTAGCTTAAGGGATAACCTGCTGTCTAAAAGTGAATTTTAGTGGGTGGCTCAGTCAGTTAAGCGTTTGACTCTTGATTTCAGCTCAGGTCATGATCTCAGGGTCGTGAGATCAAACCCTGCACCAGGATCTGTGGCGGAGTGGGGAGTCTGCTTGAGACTCCCTCTCCCTCTGCCCCTCCCCACACTTGCCCACATGCTCTCTCCCTCTCCCTCTCACTCAAAATAAATAAATAAATAAATAAAATGAATTTTAACTGTTTGAGGAGGGTAGGGCGCCAGGGTGGTTCAGTCAGTTAAGCCTCTGCCTTCAGCTCAGGTCATGATACCAGCGTCCGGGGATCGAGTCCCGCATCAGGCTCTCTGCTCAGTGGGGAGTCTGCTTCTCCCTCTGCCTCTGCCCCTCCCCATGCTTGTGCTCTCCCTCTCTCTCTCTCAAATAAATACATAAAATCTTTTTAAAAAAGTAAGTGTTTGCAGAGGATGATGGTAACTTAATGTCGTGCTTAATTTCACAAAGGGTTTTTCTTTATGGGATCTCATCTTAAGATTCTCAGCTTTGCAGATGAAGACAAGAAGCCTTAGAAAAGTGAAGTGATTTGTCCTCCTCTGGGGTGGAAGCCAGATTCACATCTAGATCTTTTAACTTTGAAATTGAGTGCTCTTTCTTTAAACAACAGGGCTTCCAAAGGTTATATTTCTTTTATCAGTTGCTAGCAGGCCAGAAGTCTGAAATCCAGCAGGGTCTTATACTTCCTCTGGGGGCTCTAAGGGTAAACCATTCCATGCTTCTTCTAGCTTCTGGTGTGGTGGCTGCCATATTCCTTGGCATTCCCTGGCTTGTGGCCGCTTTACTCTGATCTCTGCCTGTCTTCACAGTGCTTCTTCTTCTGGGTGTATCTTCTTTTCTGTGTGTCCACTTCAGTAAGAACAAAGGTCTTCCCCTTCCACGATGGAAGTGGTCCCAGTGTAGTCAACCTGCAACCAGGTGGTTAGCTGATCACCCCGGGAATGGTGCCATATTAGGGACTCAGTTTTGGTTTCTGTCGGGTGCCCACTGGTGGCTGTAGCCAGGCTGGCAAGAGGAAATCCATGTTGCTGAGTCCGTGTATAACCTCCCTCCTTGCCACCATGATCACTTTTTCCCTGAACCCATTGGTCAATGACAGGAGTGGCTACAGGGGAAGGAGGCTGATCAGTATTCACAGACTAGGTCATTCTACCGCTTGATTCTTAAAATCATTCTCTGCTCAAGTCCCCTTTTAGGGAGGATTTGTGGGGGATACAAGTATCTTCATGGTTTTTCATGTCTAACTTTAGAAGAAGCTCTATCACTTGCTCTTGCAGCTCCTCCAGCCCTTATTATTGCCTGAGATGTCCCACAATTAAATTTATATACAGTGTTCAGCATTACCTCTTTTTAAAGATTTTATTTATTTATTTGACAGAGAGAGACACAGTGAGAGAGGGAACACAGCAAGAGACAGAGTGGGAGAGGGAGAAGCAGGCTTCCCGCTGAGCAGGGAGCCTGATGCGGGGCTCGATCCCAGGACCCTGGGATCATGACCTGAGCCGAAGGCAGATGCTCAATGACTGAGCCACCCAGGTGCCCCTCACGTTAACCTTCTTAAACAGAATATATATTACCTTTTCAAACAAGAAATAACTGAAATTTGGTTAAGATAAAAAGTTGGTCTATAATCTCAACTACTTGATAAATAAATTGTATATATTTATTTCTGTATTTTTTCCAAGTCCTAGCCCCAAAGTTAATATAACTTTACATTGTGTGTGTGTGTGTGTGTGTGTGTGTGTGTTTAAGTAGGCTCCAGTGGAGCCTAACATGGAGCTTGAACTCACAACCTTGAGATCAAGAGCTGAACTGAAATCAAGAGTCAGCTGCTTAACTGACTGAGCCACCCAGGCGCCCACACCTTCCCCCTTTAACGGTTGTTTCTTTACAAGCAATTCTTAAAAATGGGAGAGACAGAAAAATATGAACAAAGGTTACAAGTAGTTTTTAGATTCACGAACCTACAGACTTACTCCTTGAGGGCAGTGACTAAACCATATTTATTGCTGTATCTGTAGGGTCTTCGACGTTGCCTGTTTCATGGTAATCCTCAATAAGATGAGTTGAATGACTAAATAAATTTTAACAAGAGCATGTGGAACATGATTTATTATGGCTCTGGATAACAATATGAGTATAATTATTGCCCAATGTCTTTCCCATCTTGACAAATGACACCATCATCCCTTAAATTATTAAAGGTAGAAATCTGGGAGTAGATTCTTTTCCTCACTGCCCTTGTATTAGTTGTTCATTGCTGTGCAAGAAATTATGACAAAACTTATGTCCTAACATGGCAACGAATATTTATTTTACTCACAGGAGATAGTTTGTTCTGACTTGGGGACTCTCAGGAAGTCACAGTCACATGTTGGTGGGGGCTTTGTCATATGAACGTTTGGTGCAACTGGAGGATCCATTGCAACACGGCCCACTCACACAGCTGGCAAGTTGCTGCTGGCTGTTCGTAGGAGACCTCAGTTCCTCTCCCTTTGGGTGGCTGCTACGTAGGGCTCCTTGCATGTCTTCATGACAGAGTGGCTGGTCTCCCTCAGAGTCAACAATCCAAGACAGCAAAGTAGAAGCTACAGTGTCATTTATGGCCTCACCTTGGAAGTCATGCACTCTCAGTTCTACAGTGTTCTACCAATCACCAGTTCTGCCTTATTCACTGTGGGACTTATTCAGAGGGGACTGCACGAAGGCACAAATACCAGAAGGCAAGGATCATTGGGGGCCATCTTGAAGGCTTGCTACCAGAGTTCCTCTCTTTTATATTTCATTCTAACTATGTGTTCTTTTCATTCTCCTTCCAAAAAAGAGTCTCAAATAGAATCCCTTCTCTTTATTTCTTCTGCCTCTAGCCTAGTCCAAGACACTGTCCACACTCGGCTCCACTGTAATATTCTTCCATCTGATCTTCCTCTTTTGGCTCTTGTCACTCTAATGCATTTCTCACATAGCAGCCATTCATTCATTTTTTCGGTGAATTCATTCAACTTATTTATTGTGATCTTACTACAGACTAGATTTGTTCTAGGTTCTCAAAATATAACAATGGATGAAACAAAGCCCTTAGAGCTTCTGTATAGCTGGGAAATAAGTAAACGAATAATATGGAAAATATTAGGTGGCAATATGTGTAATAAGGAAGATTAAAACAAGGTAAAGGAAAGAGAGGAAAATAGAAAAATTAGGGATGTGTGGGTGCTATGTTATATTGGTCAGCCAATGGTGCTATCTCTGAGTAGTTGACATTGGGACAGAAACCCAAAGGATAGGAGAAGGAGGCATATGCATATCTGGGTAAGAGTGTCCAAAGCAGAGGAAAGAGCAAATGCAAAGGCCCTGATCATGCTTGATGTGTTTGAGGAACAGTAAACCTACCAATGTGGCTGGAGCAGAGGAGAGAGGGAAGTAGAGGATGTCAGGTAATGGGGGTTAGGTCATGCAGGGCCTTAAAGAATATGATGATGACTTTGGCTTTACTTTGGGTTTGTCATTGACATATTTTGCTGACACGATATGACTTGCTTTCTGAAAAGATCATTTGGACTACTCATTTCTGTGATCTTTTAAAATGTAGATATCACATCACTTCCACTGCTTAAAGCTCTTCAATGAATTCCCATTGCACTTAGGATAAAAATCCAAGCTCCCTTAGCTATTATTTTATTAACATGTTTACTTTTATTATTAAAATTGACACCCCATTATTCTCTTTCACAGAACCCTGCCGATTTCCTTACCAATACATATCGAACTAGTAAATATTATTATTAGGCTTATTTGTTTATAAACTGTCTCCTCCACTTGAAAATATGTACTCTGGGGATGTTGTGGGTCTTTCCATACTAAATCATCCCAGGACTGTTTTGTTCTTGGAGCTCTTGTGTTTGCTCTTTGTACATTTTTTCCTGTATTTTCCTCATTTTCATATTTGGTCAGTGACCTACTTCTAGCAATGCTGTAGTTGGTGCCAGAGCAATTTTGGTGTTGAGCTGGATGCTAGTGCTTACCTTGGCTTGTGGGCTACAGCAGTACTTCTCACATTTTAATGGACAAATGAAGTAGCTGGAAGTGGGGAGGGGATCTTGTTAAGGTACTTATTGATTCTTCCTCAGTGGGTCTTGAGTGGACCTTGAGGTTCTGCATTTCTACCAAGCTCATAGGTGATGGCCGTGCTGCTGATTCTTAACAAGGGGATTTGATCACCAAGCTTGGCTGAACGTGGAAATCACCTGTAGAGCTTGAGTATTGGTAATTTTAAGGCTTCATTCAGATTCTGAATTGTCGTAACATTTGAGAACCACTGGATTGGATGACGTTGGTCTCTATTTTAAGACAAAGCATACTGAGTAATACTCGGCAGGGCTATGTGGCTTTCTTTTTTAAAGTCAATTTTGTAGCTCTAGGAAGACTCTGACCACACCCATGGATGACCTCCAGATCTCTGCCTAGCATGACTGGGGAGTTTTTTCTGGTGTCTCCAGCACATGTTGTCAGTGGCAGAAATAAGTCTTGCCTTCGTAAGAGTGGTCGTTCCGAGGGCAGTTAAATACACCCGCTGTATGACGAGGCTATAGTAAGCCAGGTCCCTCCTGTATGAGCTTGTCTTGAGGAAGAGAGAGGAAGGGGGTGAAGCAGAGAAGCACTCCATTTCTTTTTTCTTCTAATTTCTAGCATGTTCACGTGTAGAGTTTCTAAGCCAGTAACAAACTAAGAACGTCTTGTGTAGTTCAAGCTAACCTCTTGGTCATCAAAAGCGGATGTTTCAAACTACTAAATATCAATGAGGCAGATCCAGTTTGCAGCCTGATAATTGACTGCTAGATGTGGGTGCCCCAAAGGTGTTATAAAGACAATGCCAGAGCTCTCCTTCACCCCTTAACCTGAAGCCCACTCAGTTCCTTTTGTCAAGTGATTTACTGTCTATTAACAGAGCCTGGGGCACTTCCCAATGAAATGCCTCTGATCCCCTGTAACTGGATTGATTTTTTTCTTTGGCTGATCTAGATTGGACGACTGATTATTGGACAGAATGGCATCTTGTCGACACCTGCTGTTTCCTGCATCATCAGGAAGATCAAGGCAGCTGGTGGAATCATCCTAACAGCCAGCCATTGCCCTGGAGGGCCAGGGGGAGAGTTTGGAGTGAAGTTCAATGTTGCCAATGGAGGTATGTGGCTTAGTATATGCCTTAATCATCCTGATTTCTGTCCTCTTATGTCGTTGTAGTTTTATTTGTTAAAAAAGATTTATTTATGGGGCGCCTGGGTTGCTCAGTCGTTAAGCGTCTGCCTTCGGCTCAGGTCATGATCCCAGAGTCCTGGGATCGAGCCCTGCATCGGGCTCCCTGCGCAGCGGGAAGCCTGCTTCTCCCTCTCCCACTCCCCCTGCTTGTGTTCCCTCTCTCGCTGTCTCTCTCTCTCTCTCTGTCAAAATAAATAAATAAATACATAAATCTTTTAAAAAAAAGATTTATTTATTTCAGAGAGAGGGAGAGCATGTGTGAGAGTAGGGGGGGTGCAGAGGGAGGAGAGGGAGAGAGAGAATCTCAAGCAGACTCACACTGAGCACGGAGCCTGATGTGGCCCTCGATCTCACAACCCGAGATCAAGACCTGAGCCAAAACCGAGAGTCAGATGCTTAACTGACTGTGCCATCCCATGTGCCCCAGCCATCGTAGTCTTACAATGACCCTCTGATGGTAGACAAGCAAGGTGGAGGGGAAATGGCTCAGAAAGTTCCAGTGAGGGGCTCTATTAGGTTTCCCTAGAGGCACAGAAGAGTAGGCTATATAGAGATTTATTATAAGGAATTGGCTGGGTTCTGGTTCAAGATGGTGACGTAGGAATATCCAGAACTCACCTCCTCTCATGGACACACTGAATCTACAGATATATAGACCAGTTTCCTCTGAAAAAACCCTAAAAACTAGCAGAGCAGCCCCTTTACACAGGGCAAATGAAAGGGAAACTATGTTAAAGTGGGTAGGAGAGGCTGCGACACAACCTCACCATAAACCTCACTGCTGGCGAAATAATCCACCACCTGGAAAGAATGCAGAATGCTGAACTTCTCTCCGAGGAAGGAGGGGTTTTTACTCTACATTGGGTACTCCAGCTTTTAAGACTGACACCTGAGGAGGGGGGCGGAGCAAGATGGCGGAGGAGTAGGAGACCTGGGTTTCGTCTGGTCTCAGGAATTCAGCTGGATAGGGATCAAACCATTCTGAACACCTACGAACTCAACAGGAGATCGAAGAGAAGAATAGCAACAACTCTCTGAACAGAGAAGCGACCACTTTCTGGAAGGTAGGACGTGCGGAGAAGTGAATCCGAGGCGATATTCGGGAGGATAGACGGCGGGGGAGGGGGCCTCCGTCGGCCGCTTCTGGCAAGTGCTAGAGCCGCGGAGCACAAAATCGGACCTTTGAGAAGTCGGCTCCGCGGAGGGACGTCACTCCAGTGGCTAAGCGGGGGGTGGAACCCTCGCGGGACAGTGTGGTCTCAGGACCCTCGGGGTCACAGGAAGGCCGGGGGTGCCTGAGTGCGGCAGAGCTCCCAGGGATGGGAGCGGGGAAGCCGGCTGCAGAGACGGAGCCGAGGCGCGGGCTCTCAGCTCGGGGTGGCCATAAACTGTGATCCGCGGCCCAGGCGGGCCACTGCGCCTCCAGCAGGGACCCAACAAGCGGCAGAGCCGGGGAGACTCCCCTTCCTCCCCCGGGAGGAGCGGCGCGGGAGCGCACTGCAGGGATCTGCTGGGTTTGGAGACTCCACACGGGGTCGGGAGCCAGAGATAGCAACACTCGGTCACAGGCCGGGTGAGCACGGAGTGCGGCCGGAGACCGGGGAGACGGGAGTGACTGCTTTTCTCTGGGGGCGCACTGAGGAGCGGGGCCCCGAGTTCTCGGCTCCTCGGGGCGGAGATTGGGAGGCCACCATTTTCACTCTCGTCCCCCAAGTCTGTGCGGAAAGCTTGCAGGGAACAAAAGCTCCTGAGATCAAACCCGAGCAGCTTGCTTAGCCCTGACCAACAACGGCGCGGCAATTCCGCCTCCGGCAAAGACATTTGGGAACCACGGCAACAGGCCCCTCCCCCAGAAGATCAGCAAGAATAGCCAGCCAAGACCAAGTTTACCGATCAATGAGAACGGCAGAACTCCAGTGCTAGGGGAATAGTGCACATAGAATCCATGGCTTTTTTCCCCATGATTCTTTAGTCTTTCAAAGTTCATTTTTTTAACTGTCTTTTTTTTTTGAATTTTTCTTTTTCCCTTTTTCAACCAACATCTTATCAATCCCTTTCTTAAAAAACATTTTTATTTTTCATTTCTAGAGTCATAATTTCTATCCCTTTATAGTAATTACCCTTATTTTTGGCATATATATATATAAGTTCTCTCTTTAAAATTTTGAGATGCAGTTTCTTCTAACAGATCAAAATATACCCTAAATCTCTAGTGTATGGCTTTGTTCTAGTCTCCTACCTGATCACATACTCTCTTTTCTTTTTAAATCTTCTTTCTTTTTTCAAACAACTTCTTATCAATTCCTTTTATAAAATTTTTTATAATTTTCATCTTTACAGTCATATTCCATCCCTTCATTGTATTAACCCTTATTTTTGAACATATATAAGTTTTTCTCTCTTTAAAATTTTCGGAGGCACTATCTTCTAACAGACCAAAATATGCCCAAAATCTAGTGTGTGGCGCTGATCTATGCACCAGCCTGATCATATTTGATCATATTCTGTTTTTTTTTTTCTTTTGTTCTGTTTTGGTTTTTATCTTTTTTTTTCTTTTTCTTCTTTCTTCCCCTTTTCCCCCAGTTTCAGGTCTTTTCTGATTTGTTTAGAGTATATTTTCTGGGGACATTTTTACCCTGTTAGCATTTTGTTCTCTCATTCATCTCTTCTCCTCTGGACAAAATGACAAGATGGAAAAAATCACCTCAACAGAAAGAACAAGAGACAGTACCAACTGCCAGGGACCTACTCAATATGGACGTTAGTACGATGTCGGACCTAGAGTTCAAAATGGTGATTTTAAAGATACTAGCTGGGCTTGAAAAAAGCATGGAAGTTGTTAGACCCTTTCTGGAGAGATAAAAGAGCTAAAATCTAACCAAGTCGAAATCAAAAAGGCTATTAATGAGGTGCAATCAAAAATGGGGGCACTAACTGCTAGGATAAATGAGGCAGAAGAGAGAATAAGTGATAGAGAAGACCAAATGATGGAAAATAAAGCCGCAGAGAAAAAGAGAGATAAACAACTACTGGATCGTGAGGGCAGAATTCGAGAGATGAGCAATACCACAAAACGAAACGACATTAGAATAATTGGGATCCCAGAAGAAGAGAGAGAGGGGCAGAAGGTATATTGGAGCAAATTATAGCAGAGAACTTCCCTAATTTGGAGAAGGAAACAGGCATCAAAATCCAGGAGGCACAGAGAACCCCTCTCAAAATCAATAAAAATAGGTCAACACCCCGACATCTAATAGTAAAACTTATGAGTCTCAGAGACAAAGAGAAAATCCTGAAAGCAGCTCCGGAGAAGAGATATGTAACCTACAATGGTAGAAACATTAGATTGGCAAAGACTTATCCACAGAGACCTGGCAGGCCAGAAAGGACTGGCATGATATATTCAGAGCACTAAAGGAGAAAAATATGCAGCCAAGAATACTATATCCAGCTAGGCTGTCATTGAAAATAGAAGGAGAGATAAAAAGCTTCCAGGACAAACAAAAACTAAAGGAATTTGCAAACACGAAATCAGCCCTCCAAGAAATATTGAAAGGGGTCCTCTAAGCAAAGAGAGAGCCTAAAAGCAACATAGACCAGAAAGGAACACAGACAATATACAGTAACAGTCACCTTACAGGCAATACAATGGCACTAAATTCCTATCTTTCAATAGTTACCCTGAATGTAAATGGGCTAAATGCCCCAATCAAAAGACACAGGCCATCAGATTGGATTAAAAAAGAAGACCCATTGATATGCTGCCTGGAAGAGACTCATTTTAGACCCAAAGACACCCCCAGATTGAAAGTGAAGGAGTGGAAAACCATTTACCATGCTAATGGACACCAAAAGAAAGCTGGGGTGGCAATCCTTAGACAAATTAGATTTTAATCCAAAGACTATAATAAGAGATGAGGAAGGACGCTATGTTCTACTTAAAGGGTCTACCAAACAAGAAGATCTAACAATTGTAAATATGTATGCCCCTAACATGGGAGCAGCCAATTATATAAGCCAATTAATAACAAAATCAAGAAACACATTGACAACAATACAATAATAGTGGGGGACTTTAACACTCCCCCTCACTGAAATGGACAGATCATCTAGGGAAAAGATCAACACGGAAATACTTTAAATGACACACTGGACCAAATGGACTTTACAGATATATTCAGAACGTTCCATCCCAAAGCAACAGAATACACATTCTTCTCTAGTACCCATGGAACATTCTCCAGAATAGATCACATCCTAGGTCACAAATCAGGTCTCAACCGGTACCAAAAGATTGGGATCATTCCCTGCATATTTTCAGACCACAGTGCTTTGAGACTAGAACTCAATCACAAGAGGAAAGTCGGAAAGAACTCAAATACATGGAGGCTAAAGAGCATCCTACTAAAGAATGAATGGGTCAAACAGGAAATTAAAGAAGAATTAAAAAAATTTATGGAAACCAATGAAAATGAAAACACAGCTGTTCAAAATCTTTGGCATACAGCAAAGGCAGTCCTAAGAGGAAAGTATATAGCAATACAAGCCTTTCTCAAGAAACAAGAAAGGTCTCAAATACACAACCTAACCCTACACCTAAAGGAGCTGGAGAAAGAAGAGCAAATAAAGCCTAAACCCAGCAGGAGAAGAGAAATAATAAAGATCAGAGCAGAAATCAATGAAATAGAAACCAAAAGAACAGTAGAACAGATCAATGAAACTAGGAGCTGGTTCTTTGAAAGAATTAACAAGATTGATAGCCCCCTGTCCAGACTTATCAAAAAGGAAAGAGAAAGGACCCAAATAAACAAAATCATGAATGAAAAGAGGAGAGATCACAACCAATACCAAAGAAATACAAACAATTATAAAAACATATTATGAGCACCTCTATGCCAGCAAATTAGATAACCTGGGAGAAATGGATGCATTCCTAGAGATGTATGAACTTCCAAAACTGAAAGAGGAAGAAATAGAAAACCTGAACAGACCTATAGCCACTAAGGAAATTGAAGCAGTCATCAAAAATCTCCCAACAAACAAAAGCCCAGGGCCAGATGGCTTCCCAGGGGAATTCTACCAAACATTTAAAGAATTAATACCTATTCTCCTGAAATTGTTCCAAAAAATAGAAATGGAAGGAAAACTTCCAAACTCGTTTTATGAGGCTACCATTACCTTGATCCCAAAACCAAAGACCCCATCAAAAAAGAGAATTACAGACCAATATCCTTGATGAACATGGATGCAAAAATTCTCACCAAAATACTAGCCAAGTGGAGCCAACAGTACATTAAAAGGATTATTCACCACGACCAAGTGGGATTTATCCCTGGGCTGCAAGGTTGGTTCAACATCCGCAAATCAATCAACGTGATACAATACATTAACAAAAGAAAGAACAAGAGTCATATGATCCTCTCAATAGATGCAGAAAAAGCATTTGACAAAGTACAGCAACCTTTCTTGATCAAAACTCTTCAGAGTATAGGGATAGAGGGTACATACCTCAATATCGTAAAAGCCATCTATGAAAAACCCACAGCGAATATCATTCTCAATGAGGAAAAACTGAGAGCTTTCCCCCTAAGGTCAGGAACGTGGCAGGGATGTCCACTATCACCACTGCTACTCGACATAGTATTAGACGTCCTAGCCACAGCAATCAGACAACAAAAAGAAATCAAAGGCATCCAAATCAGCAAAGAGGAAGTCAAACTCTCACTCTTTGCAGATGATATGATGCTGTATGTGGAAAACCCAAAAGACTCCACCCCAAAACTGCTAGAACTCATACAGGAATTCAGTAAAGTGGCAGGATAGAAAATCAGTGCACAGAAATAAGAGGCATTCCTATACACCAACAACAAGACAGAAGAAAGAGAAATTAAGAAGTCGATTCCATTTACAATTTCACCCAAAACCATAAGATACCTAGGAATAAATCTAACCAAAGAGGCAAAGGATCTGTACTCAGAAAACTATAAAATACTCATGAAAGAAATTGAGGAAGACACAAAGAAATGGAAAAAAGTTCCATGCTCATAGATTGGAAGAACAAACATTGTGAAGGTGTCAATGCTACCTAGAGCAATCTACACATTCTATGCAATCCCCATCAAAATACCATCCACTTTTTTCAAAGAAATGGAACAAATAATCCTAAAATTTGTATGGAACCAGAAAAGACCCCGAATAGCCAGGGGAACGTTGAAAAGAAAAGCAAAGCTGGTGGCATCGCAATTCCGGACTTCCAGCTCTATTACAAAGCTGTCATCATCAAGACAGTATGGTACTGGCACAAAAACAGACACATAGATCAATGGAACAGAATCGAGAGCCCAGAAATGGACCCTCAACTCTATGGTCAACTCATCTTTGACAAAGCAGGAAAGAATGTCCAATGGACAAAAGACAGTCTCTTCAACAAATGGTGTTGGAAAAATTGGACAGCCACATACAGAAGAATGAAACTGGACCATTTCCTTACACCATACACAAAAATAGACTCAAAATGTTTGAAAGATCTAAATGTGAGACAGGAGTCCCTCAACATGCTAAAGGAGAACACAGGCAGCAACCTCTTCGACCTCATCAGCTGCAGCAACTTCTTCCTAGAAACATCGCCAAAGCTAAGGGAAGCAAGGGCAAAAATGAACTATTGGGACCTCATCAGGATAAAAAGCTTTTGCACAGCAAAAGAAACAGTCCACAAAACCAAAAGACAACCGACAGAATGGGAGAAGATATTTGCAAATGACATATCAGATAAAGGGCTAGTATCCAAAATCTATAAAGAACTTACCAAACTCAACACCCAAAGAACAAATGATCCAATCAAGAAATGGGCAGAAGACACGAACAGACATTTTCCCAAAGAAGACATCCAAATGGCCAACAGACACATGAAAAGGTGCTCAACATCGCTCGGCATCAGGGAAATCCAAATTAAAACCTCAATGAGATATCGCCTCACACCTGTCAGAATGGCTAAAATGAACAAGTCAGGAAATGACAGATGTTGGCGGGGATGCGGAGAAAGGGGAACCCTCCTATACTGTTGGTGGGAATGCAAGCTGGTGCAACCCCTCTGGAAAATAGTATGGAGGTTCCTCAAAAAGTTGAAGATAGAGCTACCCTACGATCCAGCAATTGCACTCCTGGGTATTTACCCCAAAGATACAAATGTAGGGATCCGAAGGGGTACGTGCACCCCGATGTTTATAGCAGCAATGTCCACAATAGCCAAACTGTGGAAAGAGCCAAGATGTTCATCAACAGATGAATGGATAAAGAAGATTTGGTATATATATACAGTGGAATATTATGCAGCCATCAAAAGGAATGAGATCTTGCCATTTGTGACGAAGTGTATGGAACTGGAGGGTGTTATGCTGAGCGAAATAAGTCAATCAGAGAAAGACATGTATCATATGACCTCGTATGATATGAGGAATTCTTAATCTCAGGAAACAGAATGAGGGTTGCTGGAGCGGTGTGGGGTGGGAGGGATGGGGTGGCTGGGTGATAGACATTGGGGAGGGTGTGTGCTATGGTGAGTGCTGTGAATTGTGCAAGACTGTTGAATCACAGATCTGTACCTCTGAAACAAATAATACAATGTATGTTAAAAAAAAAAAAAGGAAGAAGATAGCAGGAGGGGAAGAATGAAGGGGGGCAATCGGAGGGGGAGATGAACCATGAGAGACGATGGACTCTGAAAAACAAACTGAGGGTTCTAGAGGGGAGGGGGGTGGGAGGATGGATTAGCCTGGTGATGGGTATTAAAGAGGGCACGTTCTGCATGGAGCCCTGGTTGTCATACACAAACAATGAATCGTGGAACACTGCATCAAAAACTAATGATGTAATGTATGGTGATTAACGTAACAATAAAATATTTTAAAAAGACTGACACCTGAGAGATGAGCCCCCAAAATATCTGGCTTTGAAGACCAGCAGGCTATTGCCCTTGACCCTAAGGTCTGTAGCGAACTGAGGGATAGCTCTTTAAGGGCCTGCACGCAGCCTCACCTGCCCCAGGGCCCAGAGAGGAAGTTGGCTCACTTCCTGTGATTATGGAGGCTTAAAAGGCCCGAGACCTGTAGACCCAGGAGAGCTGATGGCGGAGTTCTGGCCTGAGTTCAAAGGCCTGAGATACAGCAGATCTGATGGTGTAAGTTCCAGTCCGCGTCCAGGTTCAAAGGCAGGAGAGGACTGTGTCTCAGCTGGAAGCCAGGCAGAGAGAGTGAATTCTCCCTCACTCAGCCTCTTGTTCTGTCCAGGCTTTCAGTGGCTTGGATGAGGGCACTACCCTGGGGACGGCACTCTCCTTTCCTCAGTCTACTGATTCACATACTAATCTCATCCAAAAACAGCCCTATATACACACAGGAATAAGGTTTAACCAAATATCTGGGCATCCAGATAGGCTCAGTCAGGTTGACATATAAAATCAACCATCATAACCCTTGAGGTGACATGACAAGGAAGTGGCCTAATGGGATCTTGAATCCCCTTGGTCTCTTGGTCCTCTGCCCTCCTTAGCACAGTGAAATGGTTGTATAATGGATGCTTATCTGATATGGAAGTACTCTGGGTTTTAAAGTTGGAACGGACCCTCTAAGTCATTTAGATCATTCCTGTCATTTTATAGATGAAGAAATCCCCACGAGGCTGTTATTTGCTCAAGTTCACATGGCTGCTCAAGGCCAGAAAAATGATTTTTTAGCATAACTTGTAGACGTCTCTCTTTCCTACATTGTTGACCTTCTCTCGCTGAAATGCTTAGAATTATTTCACTATTTCTTATATTAATGTATATACATATATATACACACACACATATTAATGTATATACATTTTTCCATTTTGCACTTTTCTCCCCTAAAGGATTTTAAAGTAAATTACAGCATGAAGACGTTTTACACCTAAATATTTCTGAATACATCTCTTAAAAAGAAAGACATTCCAACATAAATACATTATCACACCTAAGAAAATATGTAACAAAATAACACCAATTCTCTAATACCATCTAAAACCTAATCTATATTCAAATTTTTCCAGTTGTGTCCAAAATGTTATTTAGAGCTGTTTTACTCAAACTGGGATGCATCCAAGAACTATGCATTGCATTTCGTTGTTAAGTCTCTTAATCTTAGTCTAGGACACTGAGTCTGCATTTATACAAAAGTAGGAGCTGAATTTTAACCAACAACAGTAACCTTTATGAATTATTTTTGGCCTAGGCCAGAATATTCATTATTTCCCTCCTTGCAGCCATTTTGGACATTATCCAAACAAATGAACTTCACTCACATCAAGTGTTTTAAAAAAAAACACCTTATGACGTGTCCTATTCTTCGAGAAGTTTTGCTTCATTAGAAAGCATACCTAGGACCCACATCTAGTCTTGCAGCAACTACTGAGGATTTCAGGAAAAAAAATAGGCAATATTCAGTTATTCTCTATGCTGTTAACACAGGAAATTGAATGGGCTCAGAAAATGGCAATTCATAGAGAAATGTGTTATAAAAGTTGCCAAGCTAAATGGATTTCAAGTAAGCATTTGGAATTTGTATACGATTTCATATCTTACAAGAACATCTCAGTCTTCTCTATGATATCCTATGAGACATAAAGGGAGAAGATATTATTTAAATACCCATTTTGTAGAATAAATTACAGGAGGAAATGAGACCTATTCAGCCATAGAGGAAGGAGATTGAATTTATCATTTGGCCTTTAACTGCATTGAAAATCCCTCTCTTAACGCTTAATTCTTCTTATTTGCATCGTCTTGGCGTCATTACTGAAGCTAACATTCCTAATGGCAAAGAAAGATTCAGTTGGTTTCTTCCTACTCAAAGTAGAATCAATTTTACCATAATTTCTTTTTCCTGAAGAGGCATTCATCTCTTTTCATTGTGTTCATATAGATACTTTTTTTTTTGAATTAATTAAGAAGCTAAGTGTCTTGGGGCACCAGGGTGGTTCAGTCGGTTGGATATCCAACTCTTGATTTTGGCTCAGCTCATGATCTTGGGATCCTGGCATCAAGCCTGGCATTGAGCCCCTTGCTGGGCTCTGTGCTCAAAGGGGAGTCTTTCTCTCTCTCTCTCTCTCTCTCTCTCTCTCCCTCTCCCTCTGCTCCCCCCCCCACTTGCACACGCTCTCTCTTTCTCTCTCAGATAAATGAAGAAATCTTCAAAAAAAAAAAAAGAAAGCTAAGTGTCCACAGAATTAGTAGGCACAGCCAGGGAAATAGAATACATCCGGAACTATGTTGCTTTTAAAGTGCATTTAGAGGACAGGACCATTCTGAGCATGTTTTTAAGTAGAGAGGAAGATGCTAGAGGGGAAATGGAATTCATAATAAAAATACTGGATTTTTTAGAATCTTACAGTGTGCTGGGCACCATACTCAGAACTTTACATACATTATCCTATTTCATCCTCATAACAACCTGATGAAGTCACTGAGGAATAAAATGTTTTAAAAAGCTTGACCAGTGTCACAGAATTAGTAAGGTGTGGCGCTCAATTAGAGCCTAGATTCTGGGAAGAGGGCAGAACTTCTGAAAGAGAAGGCAAGGATGGGGAAGAAAACAGCTCTGAGGGGTAAAGAATGAAAGTTAGGGGTGATAATTGCTATACCTGTTCAAAAAGAAAGTAAGAAGAAAATTGCCTGCTCAGATAATGGGACAAGGAGAGAAAGGACTTGGGATGTATTTTGTAAAAGGTACTCTGGGAAATGTGTTGATGATTCATACATGAGAAGTCAAAAAGCTAAGTAGCCTCATTCTTAGGGGGAGTCAATTGGTATAATTTTTGACTACCTCCAGCAATATGTGGGAGTCTGGAAATTGCAGCAGTGGGGGCAGATGATGGTGATGTCTCAGGGTTGGGGAATGACTGTGTAGGTGTGGCATAGCCTCAAGGCGGCTTATACTTGTTACGGGTGTCTGAGCTGACATCGGACTATTAGGATTCGAAATCCAGCCTCTATCTATTACCAGTGATAGGATCTTGGTTAAGGATCTCCATCTCTGGGCGCCTGGGTGGCTCAGTTGGTTAAGCGACTGCCCTCGGCTCAGGTCATGATCCTGGAGTCCCGGGATCAAGTCCCACATCGGGCTCCCTGCTCAGCAGGGAGTCTGCTTCTCCCTCTGACCCTCTCCCCTCTCATGCTCTCTCTCTATCTCTTTCTCTTTCTCTTTCTCAAATAAATAAATAAAATCTTAAAAAAAAAAGGATCTCCATCTCTTCAAATTTCAGTTTCCCCATTTGGAAAATGAGGGTAATAATAACTCCTACTTCATCTGCTTTTAGTGAGTGCTGAATTCCATGTAAAGTGTGAAAGGTGGTATATGTAAGTTTCAATAAATGTAGGTTCATGTTATTATGCTAACGAAGGTATGGCTCATATGGTGGACCTTAGGGTCCTGAGAATAGAGACCAGTGAAACTAGAATGGACGGATAGACTGGGATTAATCAAGTGATGATTAATAAGTATCACTATAGGAGAGGGCAGGTTCAGCAGACGTATGGAGTAGGGTAGTTGGCTGATAAGGAATTTGTGGGTTGAGGACACTCAAATTTGGTATTTTTGAAAGGATTTCAAGAGACAGTAATACTTAAGATATGACTCTACCAGCCACTGACTAAAATGAAGAGGAAAACTCATTAGAGCGGAAGATGTCAAGGAACTTGGGAGTGGTGGATGGATGCAGAAGTTGTTGATGAACTGTGAGGTTAACAACCGAGTGGTTGAGTGGCATCATAGGAAACAAACTTGCTAGAAGTTGTTTTACTTTTGGAAACCGGTGTACTTTGTCATTAAATCAGGCTTTTTAAAAGTGAGGGACACAGCCAAAGAACACAGTGTGGCACCTAACGGAGCAGGGAGATATTCATGCATTCTCTAATCGGACAAGCATAAAAAACGCAAAGACTGAACAAGACTATTTACTGTTTTACATTTTGCAGACGGATAAAAAATGGTGAGGAGTGGAGGAGGAAGGCCATGTTTTTGTTTTTGTTTCTCTGCAGTCTTTTCCTAAAGGACAAGGAAATATGGGTAAAATCTACTAGGCTTCTTTCCCATGCACTAGAATGGGGGTATTTATTTTTAAAACAACTTTCTTCAGATATAATAGATAGACAAAAAAAATCTGCACACAGTTAATGTGTACAATTTGTGTGTTTAGGTGCTGTTCCTTTTTATACATTCAACGAGCATTTCTTGGGAGACAAAAACAGTGCTATGCTTTAAGGCAGCACTGTCTAATAGAAATACATTGTGAGTCAGAGATGATTTTAAACTTTCTGGTAGCCACATCAAAAAGTAAAAAACAAAAGGTGAAATGAACGATGCATTTTTAAACCTAGTATACTGAAAATATTATTTTGGCATGCTGCTGTAAAAGTTAAATGCAATCTATTAGATTTTTTCTATGAACTGTTCAAAATTTGATATGTATTTTACAATCACAGCACGTATCAAGATTTCACTAGCCATATTTCAGGTGCTCAATAGCTGCATATCATTAGTGGCTACTCTGTTGAACAGTGTAGCTTGAAGGATTGGGATAGAAAATAAATTATTTCTTGATTTCTTTTCAGTTGAAAGTTACAGTAGAGTTGGTGAGTATAATTCATACAAAACCTATCTATTGATATTTCAGATCTTTCAGTGTACTCATTTGATTCCCAGACTTGTTGCAAGAAATCTTAAGTGACTTGCAGTAAGATACAAAAATTAAAAAGAAAATTGGAAGGTGGACCAACTGTTGATTTCGTGTTCATTTAAAGTCTTTCACATCCTAATTGTCCTCTCGACCTTGTGAGGAAACACATCAGATATTTTTGGCTAACCCTCATTTTAAAATCTTGGAAGTCACTAGAGAGCGTGAGTTAGGGAAAACGGTTAACCCTGGCAAGCTCCTGCCTCAACAAGGGAGCAGACTTGGGAGTAGAAGTCGTATTTTCTTTCTCTAGGTGCACTTGGGAGGCTGCAGTTTAAATCTGGAATCCCTCACTTCTGTCAAGTGCATATCCTGTTGGTGTCTCATATCCTGAAAAAAGCTGATTACATAACCGGGTCTCCCTGGCAGGTGTGAAACTATTTTTAGGGAAGCTGTATCATTGCTCAGAAGTGGATTCAGACAAACAAACATATGGGTTATTAGCCTACATAGAACAGGTGAGGCTGACCAAATTTCCTCCATCATGGATGAATACAACACAAGGAATATGGAGGCTAATTGAATGGTGAACTGTTGTCCATTGTTTGGAGAACAAATGAATCTTTCTTTTGCTTGGTGGTGAAGGAGATAACCTTCCTCTGATTGAAGTTGCAGACACTTTTTTAAAAAAACATATTTTTGGTGGTGTGCTGTTTCCAAATGTAGGTCCTGCACCAGATGTGGTCTCAGACAAAATCTATCAGATCAGCAAAACAATCGAGGAATATGCCATATGCCCTGATCTTCGAATTGACCTATCTCGGCTTGGAAGACAAGAATTTGACCTGGAGAACAAATTCAAGCCATTTAGAGGTAATAGATTATATTTTGAAGAACTGAGAATAACTCCATGGGTGGAGGTGACTCTGCTTTCTGGGATGGGGGGTGGGCACACACTAAAGTGATTGGTTTATCTCTTTGGGGAGTGACTTGATAAGCAGATGTAATATGACTGTTGTGTACAGGGAAGTGAGAGCAGCCAAGATACTCAGAACTGGCAGCTTTCAAAAATGACTTCTCAAACTCTAGATCACTTTCAACATAGGAAAAACATCATAGCTGACTCCCTTATGGCATTCCAAGAATAGGACGTGAATCGCCAAAACATGTCTTCACTTTTCTAATCAATTACAGTGAAGATGCTGGAATATTTTATGTAGTTAAGGAGGGAACCAACAAGGTAATGGGGTTATTAAAAATTCCCATGGAAGGTAGGCATTTTTTTTTTCCAAGTCAGGACCATGCTGTTCAACTTGATTCAATGTGCAAAGGATCCCCCATTCCATACCAAGCACTAGGTGAGGAGATTTTATGAAGGAACTCAGTAAGTACCAAATGGATTGAGGCAAAGCACAGAATGAAATTGCCCCAAATATCCCATACTAGAGAGTGACTGAAACTTCTGAAGTACTCAGATTATAACTTTTAATTTTACAGATTAATATTGAACAATATAACATCACTAATATCATGTATATGCATATTATGCCCCCCCTCTTTTATCCTATTGCTTTTTCCTAGAACGTATACAATTAGCCGTAAACCAACTTGTTACTCCTTTAGTGCCCTATATGCTGAAATACAGTCTGTGTTAAGATGTTATCCTTATTTGACAATTAAATTAATTTAGCTAAAAAGATTAAATACCAGGCTTGCAGCCACATGGCATTTGAGGGACAGGCAAGAAAGAGCTTGAAATGGACTGTTGAGGGGTCACACTGTTAAGCCAACACTACTACCTTTTTCGTGAAGGATTCTGAGTCAGTTGCTTGCTTAGCTAAGCAGCAGAAATTAACCGGAAGCCATGTGATACTGGAAACAATGGTGCCTCCTTTTATTAATCTAGCTGGGAGCATGCAAACACATGCACACACAGTGGTTTGACAACTGTAAACAGGGGATATATTATATGAAACAAATGGATTTAAATATGCTTGTTTACATATGTTTGGAAAAACTGGACAGTATGATGACTGGGAAAAATCAGGCATTACCATCAGGAAGACGTTATGAATGATTTATTTACTATTGATATCTTCACAATTTTTATACCTGTCTAAGAGACCCGTATCTTTGGTGAGCTCAGATTCAGGCTGTTTCTGCAGCCATATTGCTAATTTGATGAGTTTTCTAAAATGCTGTGGATAACAGGAGGTGGGTAGAAGAATTCCCTGGCTCCCAAGAAGAACTTGGAGATAACCATTTGGGATAATTTATGTGCTGTGTTCTTGCTGTTTTAAATGTTGAGCAAGGCTTGAGTTAATTGGAAATACATCATTCCTTGGCATTTCACCTTAAGGGGTCTAGAGCATGAACTATTTGATGTGAACTTTCAGTTTTCACTGAATTCTACTTGCTTCCTTGTTTTTTTACATTTCTGTCTACTATGTGTTATCTGCTATGAATCCCAAGTATATTTAGGCAAGTGGTTCAAGAATTAAAGAACCAGAATGAAATTGCCAGAAATATTACCTTATATTGTGGAGTAAGACTTCTAATGTATTCTTTTACTTCATAGATTAATTTTTTTATTGTGGTATAATATACATAACAAAGTTTACTATTTTAGCCATTTTTAGGTATACATTTCATACAGATTAATTCTTAATTTATTGTATAAATTAATACCCCTCTCAGGCCAAAAGATTAAAAATGATTTGTGTTCATCAAAAAATTATTACATTATGTTTGAATGGGCATATATACTACATTGCTTTAAGTGCAAGGAAAAATATTTTTAGATGGGTGTTTGACCAGATGAAGGGATATTTTCATATAACATATTAAAGTTCCATTCATTAGATATTATACCTGGAATTTACTGGTAATTATTAAAGGTGGATTGGTAATATCTTTAGTGCAGGTGTAAGTGTTTCGGAGTTCCAAAGTAGTACAATATTTGAAAAATTTGAAAAACAACATACATATGTTTCAAAATTTAATTATGAACTTAAAAGCAGGGCTTATGGACAACTTTTAGTGCCTAAAGAGGCAAGTATTTACTATTCTAGGAAAACACGTTCTTAGTATTAATTATATGCTGATGGCCAAGTTTGGAAAATGTAATGAATATTTGGCATTGTGTGTATCTGTCAAATAAATGGAAAAGACTAGTTTGGGATTCCCGGTCACTGGGTGGTACCAGACATTGAAGAATACTTGTGTTTAATGAGGATTTCTAAATATCTGGCATTCACCCTGAAATGGGTACTGGATTGGGCACACAAGAGACTCATACAAACTCAGGAATATATCTTTCATCACCAATTCTAACCCTGGATTTAGTGGGCACAATGGCATTTAGAAAATAAGGGTCACTGCTGAAGTCACTCCTTGATTTGTTTGAAGCCTTCTGAGTCATTCTTGGCCGAGCCCCACAAGAGAGGCACCTGGGTGTGCCAAGAGACCCCCTAGCATGGAGGTGTGTGCCTTCTTTGGAAGGGAGGTGGTAGAAGGAAGGTGGGATAAAAGCGCACAGTTTTATCTTCACTACTTTATTTTGTGGTTGATTCTTCATTTGCAGAGAGGAATGTATAGCTTGTATTATGTCTACCCATTTGTGACTGGGAAAGTTGGTAGGATCTTGAATGTGTCTTAATTTGTGACTTAGCGTACAAGTGGACACTTGGCTTCCTCCATGATGGGTAGGATTATGATGGAATTGTGATCAGAACTTCATGCTGTGAGGGTGGTGATTTCTTTTTTACACTTCTAAGTATGCTTTATGGGTATGGTCAATGATGTTTCCATTTGCTTTCCTATCCTTAGTGGAGATAGTGGACCCAGTAGATATCTATCTCAACCTCCTTCGGACCATCTTTGACTTCAATGCCATCAAGAGTTTGCTGACAGGGCCTGGCCAACTGAAGATCCGAGTTGATGCGATGCACGGAGGTAAGTTCGTGGTCTTCTCCCAGTTGGTGGACTAGATGTTATGGATGTTAAGGAGACCTCTACCTGTGTTGGGTTTCTGAGATTATTAGGAAGATTGGATTCATAGATATTCACACAATGTGTTTATGTTCAGATATTTGGAACGTTCTGGAAAACTTCAGGGTTTTAATTTCTCTCTTTTTTTTTCTTAGATTAAAAAAATATATCATTTTTTAATTGAAGTGTAGTTGACACGTAATGTTACAGTAGTTTCAGGTGTACAACATAGTGATTTGACAGTTCTGTATGTTATGCTCTGCTCACCACACATGTAGTCTGTCGCCATGCAATGCTATTACAATACCATGGACTATATTCCTTAAGCTGTACCTTTTGTCCCCATGACTTATTCCTTCCATAACTGGAAGCCTGGACCTCCCACTCCCCTTCCTGCATTTTGTGCACCCCCCCATTCCCCTCCCCTGGCACTTTCTCTCTTTTGAAGCAAATGAAGGTAGTGGTGAACAGATGAGTCGGAGACTATGCCTATTCAAGCGTGGAATGGATAGTTAACTGTAGTCATTTAAAAAAAATCTATTTTTGAAAAGATTTTATTTATTTATTTCAGAGAGAGAGTGCATGAGTGGAGGGGAGGGACAAAGGGAGAGAACTCCTCGCTGAGCAGGGAGCCCGACGCGGAGCTCGATCCCAGGACCCTGAGATAATGTGAGCCAAAGACAGACGCTTAACCGACTGAGCCATCAGTGCCCCCCCCACCAAAAAATGCATTTTGATCACTGTACACACATATAGCTTAAACAATCAAGTAGTTCAAAGTTTATTATGAAAAAAATCTAGGCCCAATTCCCCCCAATTTCCTACAGAGGCAACTTTTTTTTTTTAACATTTTAAACTTTTTTCTTTAAAGTATTTATCTCTCTATTACTAAATACTATGAATATACTTCTCCTTGTTGAGTTTCAGTTTGGGCATCACTGACTTTATACGATGGAAGATGAGCTGGTAGCTCTCTTTTACCCTCTCCATTCACTCAATCCAAGCACACTTCCCTCAACCAATTATATCATAAGTTTGGTGAGATCAGTATCCAGTGTCTACATTATCAGAACCACTGCTGAGCCATGTAAAATATTATATTTTCTCACAGCACAACTTTTTTATGAATAGTGCCCTATTTCATGTTTCATGAATGTCGTATTTTTAAAATAAGTCAGGTTTACTGAGGTATAATTTATATGCAGTAAAACTGACATCTTTTAGGCATACACTTTGAGGAGGTTTGACAAACCTATATAGTCATGTAATGACTGTGACAATCAAGATATAGAATATTTCCCTCACTTCAGCAAGTTCCCTTGTGGCCCCTTTTTAGTTGTACCCCTCGTCCTAATCGCTAGCTCCTGGTAATCACTCATCTGGTTTTGCCTAGATAATTTTGTTTTTTCCAGAAAGCCATCTAAATGGAGCATAAAATATGTAAAGCCCTTTTCTTCAGGCTTCTTTCACTCACATAAAATTCTAGAGATAGAGTCATGGTGTTGAATGTATCAGTGGTGATTTCTCGTTACTACCGAGTAGTATTCCATTGTAGGGATGTACTATAGTTTGTTTATCTAGTCATCAGTTGATATAATTATGGTTATTTCCAGGTTTTGGTTACTACAAACAAAGTTGCTATAAACATTTGTGAATAAGTCTTTATGGGCTACATGATTTCATTTGTCTTAGATAAATACCTAGGCCTGGGATTGCTGAGTCATAGGACAAGTACATATTTCACTTTATATGAAACTGCCAAGCTTTTGTCCAAAGTGGCTGTACAATTTGCATTGCCAGCAGTGTATGAAGACTTCAGTTTTTCCATGTCCTCATCAACACTTGGTATTGTCAGTCTTTTCAATTTTAGCCATTCTACCATATCTTGTTGGTTGCTATTAAAATATTACTGAGGAGAAGGGAGGAAGATGGTGGAGAAGTAGGGGACCCTAGTTTCGTCTGGTCCCTGGAATTCAGCTAGAGAGCTGTCAAATCATTCTGAACACCTATTTTCCCCATTGAGAATGATATTCACTGTGGGGTTTTCACATATGGTTTTTATGATATTGAGCTATATTCCCCCCATCCCTACACTGTGAGAGTTTCAATCAAGAAACGATGCTGTACTTTGTCAAATGCTTTTTCTGCATCTATTGAGAGGATCGTATGGTTCTTGTCCTTTCTTTTATTAATGTATCACATTGATTGATTTGCGGATGTTGAACCCGCCTTGCAGCCCAGGGATAAATCCCACTCGGTCGTGGTGAATAATCCTTTTAATGTACTTGGCTCCGCTTGGCTAGTATTTTGGTGAGAATTTTTGCATCCATGTTCATCAGGGATATTGGTCTGTATTCTCCTTTTCGATGGGGTCTTTGTCTGGTTTTGGGATCAAGGTAATGCTGGTCTCATAAAATGAGTTTGGAAGTTTTCTTTCCATTTTGATTTTTTGGAACAGTTTCAGAAGAATAGGTATTAATTCTTCTTTACATGTTTGGTAGAATTCCCCTGGAAAGCCCTCTGGCCCTGGGCTCTTGTTTGTTGGGAGATTTTTGATTATTGCTTCAATTTCCTTGCCGGTTATGGGTCTGTTCAGGTTTTTTATTTCTTCCTGGTTCAGTTTTGGTAGTTTTTACTTCTCCAGGAATGCATCCATTTCTTCGAGATTGTCTAATTTGCTGGCATATAGTTGCTCATAATACGTTCTTATAATTGTTTGTATTTCTTTGGTGTTTGCTGTGATCTCTCCTCTTTCATCATTTTATTTATTTGGGTCCTTTATCTTTTCTTTTTGATAAGTCTGGCCAGGGGTTTATCAATCTTGTTAATTCTTTCAAAGAACTAGCTCCTACTTGCTGGTAGGGGCTGACGGAGGCTCCCTCCCGCCATGGTCTATCTTCCCGTTCTGTTCTACTGTTCTTTTGGTTTCTATTTCATTGGTTTCATTGATTTCTGCTCTGATCTTTATTATTTCTCTTCTCCTGCTGGGTTTAGGCTTTATTTGCTGTTCTTTCTCCAGCTCCTTTAGGTGTAGAGTTAGGTTGTGCATTTGAGACCCTTCTTGTTTCTTGAGAAAGGCTTGTATTGCTATATACTTTCCTCTTAGAACCGCTTTTGCTGCATCCCAAAGGTTTTGAACAGTTGTGTTTTCATTTTCATTGGTTTCCATGAATTTTTTTAATTCTTCTTTAATTTCCTGGTTGACCCATTCATTCTTTAGTAGGATGCTCTTTAACCTCCATGTATTTGAGTTCTTTCCGACTTTCCTCTTGTGATTGAGTTCTAGTTTCAAAGCACTGTGGTCTGAAAATATGCAGGGAATGATCCCAATCTTTTGGTACCAGTTGAGACCTGATTTGTGACCTAGGATGTGATCTATTCTGGAGAATGTTCCATGGGTACTAGAGAGGAATGTGTATTCTGTTGCTTTGGGATGGAATGTTCTGAATATATCTGTGAAGTCCATTTGGTCCAATGTGTCATTTAAAGTATTTCCGTGTTGATCTTTTCCTTAGATGATCTGTCCATTTCAGTGAGGGGGGGGTGTTAAAGTCCCCCACTATTATTGTACTGTTGTCGATGTGTTTCTTTGATTTTGTTATTAATTGGCTTATATAATTGGCTGCTCCCATGTTCGGGGCATAGATATTTACAATTGTTAGATCTTCTTGTTGGATAGACCCTTTAAGTAGGATAGAGTGTCCTTCCTCATCTCTCATTATAGTCTTTGGTTTAAAATCTAATTTGTCTGGGGTGCCTGGCTGGTTCAGTCATTAAGTATCTGCCTTCGGCTCAGGTCATGATCCCAGGGTCCTGAGATCGAGCCCCGCACTGGGCTCCCTGCTCCACGGGAGGCCTGCTTCTCCCTCTCCCTCTCCCCATGCTTCTGTTCCCTCTCTCGCTGTCTCTCTGTCAAATAAATAAAAATTAAAAAAAAAATCTTTAAAATCTAATTTGTCTGATATAAGGATTGCCACCCCAGCTTTCTTTTGGTGTCCATTAGCATGGTAAATCGTTTTCCACCCCCTCACTTTCAATCTGGGTGTGTCATTGGGTCTAAAATGAGTCTCTTCCAGGCAGCATATCAATGGGTCTTTTCTTTTTTTTATCTGCTCTGATACCCTGTGTCTTTTGATTGGGGCATTTAGCCCATTTACATTCAGGGTAACTATTGAAAGATAGGAATTTAGTGCCATTGTATTGCCTGTAAGGTGACTGTTACTGTATATTGTCTCTGTTCATTTCTGGTCTATCTTGCTTTTAGGCTCTCTCTTTGCTTAGAGGACCCATTTCATATTTCTAGTAGGGCTGGCTTCATGTTTGCAAATTCTTTTTGCAAAAAGCCCTGGAAGCTTTTTATCTCTCCTTCTATTTTCATTGACAGCCTAGGTGGATATAGTATTCTTGGCTGCATATTTTTCTCGTTTAGTGCTGTCAATATATCATGCCAGTCCTTTCTGGCCTGCCAGGTCTCTGTGGATAGGTCTGTTGCCAATCCAGTGTTTCTGCCATTGTAGGTTACCGACCTCTTGTCCCGAGCTGCTTTCAGGATTTTCTCTTTGTCTCTGAGACTCGTAAGTTTTACTATTAGATGTTGGGGTGTTGACCTATTTTTACTGATTTTGAGAGGGGCTCTCTGTGCCTCCTGGATTTTGATGCCTGTATCCTTCCCCAGATTAGGGAAGTTCTCTGCTATAATTTGTTCAAATATACCTTCTGCCTCTCTCTCTCTTTCTTCTTCTCCTGGGATCCCAATTATTCTAATGTTGTTTCGTCTTATTGTATCGCTTATCTCTCGAATTCTGCCCTCGTGATCCAGTAGTTGTTTATCTCTCTTTTTCTCAGCTGCTTTATTTTCCATCATTTGGTCTTCTATATCACTTATTCTCTCTTCTGCCTCATTTATCCTAGCAGTTAGAGCCTCCATTTTTGATTGCACCTCATTAATAGCCTTTTTGATTTCGACTTGGATAGATTTTAGTTCTTTTATTTCTCCAGAAAGGGATTCTCTAGTATCTTCCATGTTTTTTTCAAGCCCAGCTAATATCTTTGTAATCGTCATTCTGAACTCTGGTTCTGACATTTTACTAATGTCCGTATTAAGTCCCTGGCAGTCAGTACTGCCTCTTGTTCTTTTTTTTGAGGTGAGTTTTTCCATTTTGTCATTTTGTCCAGAGGAGAATAGATGAATAAGAGAACAAAATGCTAAAAGTGTAACAATGACCCCAGAAAAATATATACTAAACGAATCAGAAGAGACCTGAGAATGGGGGGAAAAGAAAGGGAAGGAAGAAAAAAAAAGAATATGATCAGGCTGGTGAATAGATCAGAGCCACACACTAGATTTTGGGCATATTTTGGTCTGTTAGAAGAAACTGCCTCCCAAAATTTTAAAGAAAGAAAAACTTATATATGTACTAAAATAAGGGTAAATACGATGAAGGGATGGAATATGACTGTGAAGATGAAAATTATAAAAGATTTTATAAAAGGAATTTATAAGATAAGAAGTTGGTTGAAAAAAGAAAGAAGAAAAACAAGTGAGAGAATGTGATCAGGGAGGAGACTAGAACAGAACCTTACACTAGCGATTTAAGGTATATTTTGGTCTGTTAGAAGAAACTGTATCCCAAAATTTTAAAGACAGAAAAACTTATATATATACAAGAAATAAGGTTAACTACAATGAAGGAATAGAACATGACTCTAAAAATGAAAATTAAAAAAGATTTTAAAAAAAGGGATTGATAAGATATTGCTTGAAAAAGGAAAGAAGACAAATTAAAAAAAATAGAAAAAGAAAACATAAAGAAAATTTAAAAAATTAACTTTGAAAGACTAAAAAATCATGGGAAAAAAATCCATGAATTCTGTGTGCAGTATTCCCCTAGCGCTAGAGTTCTGCCGTTCTCCTTGATTGGTAAACTTGGTCTTGGCTGGCTGTTCTTGCTGATCTTCTGGGGGAGGGGCCTGTTGCCGTGGTTCCTAAATGTCTTTGCTGGAGGCGGAATTGCCCCGCCCCTGCTGGGGGCCGGGCTAAGTAATCTCCGGTTGCTTTGGAGGCCAGAGTGAAGTGGTGGCCTTCCAATCTCTGTCCCGGAGGAGTCGTCGAGAACTCGGGGCCCCACTTCTTAGTGAGTCCCCAGAGAAAAGCAGTCAATCACTCCCGTCTCCCCGGTCTCCGGCCGCACTCCTTGCTCACCCGGCCTGTGACTGAGCATTTCTATCTCTGGCAACCGACCCCCTATGGAATCTCCAAACCCGGTAGATCCCTGCAGTGCGCTCTTGTGCCGCTCCTCCCAGGGGAGGAAGGAGAGTCTCCCCGGCTCTGCCACTTGTTGGGTCCCTGCTGGAGGAGCCATGGCCCGACTGTGCTGCGGATCACAGTTTATGGCAACCCCAAGCTGAGAGCCCACTCCTCGGCTCCGTCTCTGCCGCTGGCTTCCCCGCTCCGATACCTGGGAGCTCTGCCGCACTCAGGCACCCCTGGTCTTTCTGTGACCCCGAGGGTCCTGAGACCACCCTGTCCCGCGAGAGTTCCACCCCCCCCCCCCCCATTAGCTACTGGAACGATGTCCCTCAGCGGAGCAGGCTTCTGAAAGTTCCAGTTTTGTGCTCCGCTGCTCTATCACTTGCCGGTAGGGGCTGATGGAGGCTCCCTCCCCCCGCGTTCTATCTTCCCAGATATCGCCTCGGATTCACTTCTCTGCATGTCCTACCTTCCAGAAAATGGTCGCTTTTCTGTCAGAGAGTTGCTGCTATTCTTTTCTTCGCTATCCTATTGAGTTTTTCAGAATGTTCAGAATGGTGTTCAGAATGGTTTGATAACTAGCTGAATTCCTGGGACCAGACGAAACAGGTCTACTCCTCTGCCATCTTGCTCCTCCTCTCCTATCATCTGTATTTTAAGCCAATTATATATTTAATTGTAAGATTTTTTTTTTTTTTTTTTTATGGGGGCACCTGGATGGCTCAGTCGGTTAAGCATCTGCCTTGGGCTCAGGTCATAGTCCCAGGGTCCTGGGATCAATCCCCATATCAGGCTCCCTGCTGTGCAGGGAGCCTGCTTCTCCCTCTCCGTCTGCCCCTCCCCTGGCTCATTCTCTTTCTCTCTTGCTCTCACTCTCAAATAAATAAATAAAATCTTTAAAAAGAATTTGTTCTTTTTTTTTTAAAGATTTTATTTATTTATTCATGAGAGACAGAAAGAGAGAGAGAGAGAGAGGCAGAGGGAGAAGCAGGCTCCCAAGGAGCAGGGAACCCGATGCGGGACTCGATCCCAGGACCCTGGGATCATGACCTGAGCCGAAGGCAGACGCTTAACCATCTGAGCCACCCAGGCGCCCAAGAAAATTGTTTTTTATGGACCTTTACATTTGAAAATATTTAATATCCTATAATTATGCTAACTGCATTATGTAATGAAAAAGTACACTTACAAAAAAATATCGCTGACATATATTTTAAAAGTTTTCTTTTCTCTGTATAGTTTCTGTTTCCTCTAGGTTGCTCTTTACTCTTTTTGTTTTGATCTCATGTTAATTGCATTTTTCAAAAGTTTGGTGATCCTTGGCTCTCTGGCGCATTTAAGAATGAGGCACTAAAAATTTTGTTGGGAGATCTGAGCCCGTGTGGAGCTCATCCTCCATGGGCTTTACTCTGAGATCATCTGGTTGGGCTTTTTCTTCTTTCTTATTGGGCTGATCATATTCCCCAGAAAAGGATTTTTCAGGTTCTTGCCCTAGCATCATCTGGCCTAGAGGGAAGACAGTTTCTCTTTCTAAATATTTTGATCAGTATATCTGGTTTTGAGCCTCATTGCCTAGCTTATACTATATGTCTGTCTCTGAATCAATTACTCTGGCTGAGGGTTGGAGGATATTGATTGGGCAGACCTAGGTCACCTTCTCAGTCTTGGGTGAAGTGGGATTTAGCCATAAGAACTAAGATGGGGAAGGCATTTAGTCTCCAAAGGAATCCCAAAATATTGCAACTAGAGGAAGGGGAAATAAGTGCTGGACAGGCAAAATCAAAAGATATTCAGTGTTTGAGGGTTGTGTTGTACTAGTGGAAATTAAATGGAAAACAATGCTTTACCTATATTTCAGCCAACCAGATTACATGCTGGTCCCCAAATCTGCTGTATGTTCTAACTCAGGCTCCATTCCCTTGTTCATAATGTCCTTTCCATTTGGATGGCATCCCCACTCCCCATCTCTATCAAATTTATATTCTCTCTTCACGTCCCTCCAGAAATGCTACCTCTTTTGTGAAACTTTACCTGTGGTTGTTTCTTCTCATAAGCCATTGGATCTAATTATTTCATAAATATCCATTGCATAGCACCAGTCTTACCACTGCAATCACCTGTAGATTTGACTCATCCCACTAATGGATTAAGAACCCAGTAATGTAGAAACAGTGTGATTTGCATCCCTTGAATATGATGTTTCTATTCTTAACTTAGGAATTCCATGTTAGGCACTCCGTAAATGTGTTGAACTGGAAAATACCTTTTCTTAGCAATTATTTTGTAAAATATGCTTAGTTTTATATGCTTCCGTGGTTTACAGTGTCCAATTATATACTTGGCAGAGTTAAAATGATTGCAGAGACAAAGAACATTCCTAGAGCCTTTAGTGCTTTTGCCTATATTTAGCCAATTTTTTTAAATACATAAAAGGCAACACACCATGGATCATTATTAAGTAGTTGATTTCTTTCTGGCAACATATTAGAAAAGTTTTGGAGAAAAATTTTATGTAACTGGTTATTGGATACACCTATATGCCCAGCACAGCAATTGGCACATGGTAGGTACTCAGTGAATTTTAATTGAAATAAGTATTACTCTGTGTTGTGTCTTGACAAAGCTTGTAGAATTTTTATCCTCTGCTATTAAATGGTCTTTCTTGTTCTAACCAGAACAGAAGCACTCTCAGGGGTTTCTGCAAAGATTTCATATTGCCACTTATCTCTTTTTAGTCATGGGACCCTATGTGAGAAAAGTCTTGTGTGATGAGCTGGGAGCTCCAGCCAATTCTGCAATAAACTGTGTTCCCTTGGAAGATTTTGGAGGGCAGCATCCTGACCCAAACCTGACATATGCAACAACCCTTCTGGAAGCTATGAAAGGAGGAGAATATGGATTCGGAGCTGCATTTGATGCTGATGGGGTAAGTAGGAAATTTCCCTGCCTGCTGACCCTTTTACCAGCTAATAAGCCAAGCATCGGAATCCAGAGAATTCACGGGGCTGGCTGATACGTATGGGGCATTTGAACCCTAACTGGTTCTGCCTCTGCTCTTCTTTTTAATGGCTCTTCTGTATTGCAATTAAATAGCTTTTACTTTTCTTAGTTCCAGGGTATCATTATGTTATAAAAAGGTTATTTCTTTTAAAAAAATTCATGCAATAAATCTTTATTTATGGTTGGTTTTGTTAAAACTGCCATCTTGAGGAACAAGGTATTTCAGCAATAATTCTTGTATAAGTATATGGAGGGTACTGAAGCTTGAGATAGTCATCCACATTTCAACAGGTGGGACACATTCCTAACTGTGTCAAGGTCCTGGGCCCTACGATACTCAGGAATTTAGAAGAAGGTTTCTCATGCCCCCTTTGGCTTCATTCAAACTGTTTTAGGTTGTTTATAGGATGGTGGTAGAGTAGCTTGTGATGATTATGGGAATGGCGTGCTAGCAGCAGATGCCTCTGTCTGATCATTTTCACCCATTCCTTCTGACAGGACCGTTATATGATTCTAGGCCGAAATGGCTTCTTTGTGAGCCCTTCTGACTCACTGGCCATCATTGCTGCCAACCTCTCTTGCATTCCATATTTCCGTCAGATGGGGGTTCGAGGGTTTGGGAGGAGTATGCCCACCAGCACGGCCCTGGACAGGTAAGCAAGGATGTCACCGTGAAGAACTTCATGGTAGGTTTCTGATGTCAGTGTCCCCCTCATCATTAGCTGTCGCTCATTCTCCCCTGCCTCACTGGGAATTGTGGGAAGTATGGGAACTTAGAGACCTTTATAGTGCACTTGGTAGAGGCATGAAGAATCAGGTGGCCTGAACTTGATCCTTAGTTCTGCTACTTCTTAGCTGTGGGAACTTGAGAGACATGTGATCTCTGTGCCTCATTTTTTTGCCAGTCTTTTTTATTTTAGCAATTCTAGTGAGTACAAAATATTATTTCCTTTTTTTAAAAATTGAAGTATAAATAACATATAGTTTTATATTAGTTTCAGGTGTACAATATGATTCAACAATTCTATACTTTATTCAGTGCTCATCATGATGAGTGTACTCATGATACCCTTCATCTGTTTCACCCATCCCACCCCCCACCACCTCCCCTCTGGGAACCGTCAGTGTGTTCTCTGTTCTTAAGAGTCTGGCGTTTTGTTTGTGTCTTATTTTTGTTTCTTAAATTCCATATACAAGTGAAATCATATGGTATTTGTTTTTCTTTGATGGACTTATTTCCCTTAGCATTATATCATATTACATTTAATAATTGAGTAATATTCCATTTCTATGTATACCATTTCTTCTTTATCCATCATGTATGGGTGGACACTTGGGTTGCTTTCATATCTTGGCTATTATAAATAATGCTGCAATACACATAGGGGTGCGCCTATCTTTTCAAATTAGTGTTTTCATTGTCTTTGAGTAAACACACAATAGTGGAATCACTGGATCATATAGTAATTGTATTTTTAAGTTTTTGAGGGCCTTTTATACTCTTTCCACAGTGGCTGTATCAATTTCCATCCCCACCAACAGTGCATGAGGGTTCCTTTTTCTCCGCATCCTTGCCAACATTTGTTATTTCTTGTCTTCTTTATTCTAGCCATTCTGAGGTATGAAATGATATCTCATGTGGTTTTGATTTGCATTTCCCTGATGATGAGTGATGTTGAGCATTTTTTCATGTGTATGTGTATTGCTATCTGGGTGTTTTCTTTGGAAAAATGTCTATTCAGATCCTCTGCCCACTTTTAATTGGATAATTTGTGTTTTTATGATTGAGTTGAATAAGTTTTTTTATATATTTTGAATATTAACCCCTTATTGGATATGTCATTTGTAAATATCTGCTCCCGTTCAGTAGGTTGTCTTTTTGTTTTATCAATGGTGTCCTTCACTGTGCAAGAGTTTTTTTTGCTTTGTTTCTCTTTCCTGAGGAGACATATCTAGGAAGATGTTTCTGTGGCTGACAGCCAAGAAATTACTGCCTATGTTTTCTTCTAGGAGTTTTATGGTTTCAGGTCTCACATTTAGGTTTTTAATTAATTTTGAGTTTATTTTTGTGCATGGCGTGAGAAAGTGGTCCAATTCCATTCTTTTGAATGTAACTGTCCAGTTTTCCCAACACCATTTATTGAAGAGACTGTCTTTTCCCCATTGTATATTCTTGCCTCCTTTGTCATAGGTTAATTGAGTATATAAGCATGGATTTATTTCTGAGCTCTTTATTGTTCTGTTCCATTGATCTATATGTCTATTTTTTTGCCAGTACCGTTTCCTTACTGATTTTGATTTTCTAACTCTGTGCTGGGCACTGCTGTAAGCCCATTCTGTAAACTCGGTAGTCATCATAACTACACTGTGAGCTCATTTTACAGATGAAGGAACTGAGGTACAGGGATGTTAAATAACTTGGTCAAGATCAGGGCCTAGCAAGGGTGGAACTGGGATTCTAACCAAGCCACTCCAGCTCCAGAGTGCATGGTCTTTTTTTTTTTTTTTTTTTTTTTTGAGCGGGGGTCGGGGGGCGGCAGAGAGAAAGAGGGAGAGCAGGGGTTGGGGCAGAGGGAGAGGGAGAGAGAGAATCTTAAGCAGGCTCCACACTCAGTGCAGAGCCCAACGTGGGGCTCAATCTCACAACCCTGAGATCATGACCTGAGCTGAAATCAAGAGTCAGACGCTTAACCGATTGAGCCACCCAGGCGCCCCCGGAGTGCATGGTCTTAATGACTCTGCAGTACTACTTCACATGGGGTGGTGGGACTGTAAGATCCATAGGAACCCAGAGAGGGGACAGGGGCCTCCGAGGAAGCTGCAGGGCTTACTCTGAGTTTCAGGTGCTGATGTGACACCCTTGGCTGCCCAGGCTTCCAGGTGACAGCTCCCCAGGTGAGGCCTATGTTAGTCATGCCCTCTAACCTCAAGTCCTCCTCCGTGCTTCACGTTGCCCTCGGTCCCATCCTCAGAAGCGAGGAGATGAGGCTGCACAAGGATGAGGAGAGGGACCCACAGCACAGTCACCACCCCAGGAAGTGGAGCCTCAGTGGGAAGAATGAGAAGGCAGGACAAGGGATCCATTCCTCTTCTCCCCTGCCAATGGGATAGTGGGCTGACCACTGGCCAGGCCTCCTCCTGAGGGTGGGGCGCAAATGAGACTCCTTAAGCTGTGGAGCAGGGCATGGGCTCCAGGGCTGTTCTGCTCCAGGCCTCAGTAGAGACGACAAATGAGAAGCAAGACGCTGTCCAGGCAGGAGCCAGAGAAAATGGGGCAGATGTGCCAGGCAGCCAGAATAAAGGGCATGCACTTGTCTGCTGCGTGCCAACTCCCCCCACCCCCGCCACCCCGAGAACCTCTGTTCTCACCCAACAACTCAGGACTCCTAACGAGCTCTTCTGGGCTCCTGAGGCCTGCTCCCCAACCCTTGGCTTCTGTAACTCAGGGTGTTTCTCCTCCAGCCATGTGGGTTCCCCTCCCCACCTCACATAGATTTAATTGGTTTTGATTTTTTTCTTTTAAATGGGAACTTCATCTTTCTCCTAAAGGTTCTCAGAGACTAAGGCTGAAACTGGAGTTGCATTTCAAGCCTCTTACCACTTTTAACAAATAGAGCCCATTCTTTGGCATGCTTACACTCAAATTCACTTGGTATCGATTTGACATTCAGCTGCTTTTGCTGACCTGACTCTCCCTATAGTGCGAGTAGCATTTGGGTGTTGACCCTTGCTGAGTTGAAGGGACGATGTGGACATGCTCTGATCATTGTGTGGTTCCATATCCTCCAGAGATACCAGTCCCACATTGCTTATATCCTGGGGATCTTTGTATACTTTGACTCTGAGAGCAGTCAGGGTCAAGACCCTGGGGTGTCAGCAGCTTGTTGAGAAGCAGATCTTTTAGAAGAGGGAAATTAAAAGCAAGATCTGATGGGGTGGGGTGGAGAGGCATCTCTTGAACCTCACTCTGAGTCTCCTTGAGTCTTTGGTATCTATTCCAAAGATAGATGGTTTGTAAACCACAAACTATACATACAAACCATGGTGGTTTGTGGTTCCATTTTGATGAGGATGAGGGAAAAACCCCTATGCATGGTCCTCAAGCCAAAAAGATACTGCGGTCCTTAAAACAGAAGTCCCAGATGCACATTTATATCCTGTAAGTCTCCTGCCAAGTAAGCCTTGTGTGCTTTGAAATTTTCGTTTTTCTTTTGGCTTAGGTTTGCATCGTTGTCATAACTGGTGATGTTGAGCTCCTTTTCATAAGCTTATTGTCCATTTGTGTAACTTTTTTGTTATGTATCAGTTCATATACATTTGCTCAATTAAAAAATTAGGTTTTTTTTGTTACTGATTTATAGAAGTTCTTTATATATTCTGGCTAATGTCTTTTGTCAGCTCTATGTATTGCAAGTATTTTCTCCCTGCCTGTTGCTTGCCTTTTCATATTGTTAGTGGTGCCTTTTGATGAGCAGAAGTTTTACATTTTGATGAAGTTTCACTTATTAATATTTTCTTGTATAGTTAGTATATACTTTTTGTCCTCTACAAGAAGTCTCTGCTTGCCCAAAGGTCAGAAAGATGTTTTCCCTATGTTTTCTTCTAGGATTGTTGTAGTTTTAATCTTCACATTTCAGTCTATGATGATTTTGAATTAATTTTTGTGTGTGGTGAAAGGCGGGGGTCAAGGTTTACTTCTCCCCTATATCCAGTAATTCCAACCTTGTTCGTTGAAAAGAATTTTCTTTCCTCTTGGTGCCTTTGTTGACCATATAGACCCTCTGTTTGGGTCTATTTCAGGATTCTCTATTTTCTCTCATTGATCTTTTTGCCTGTCCTTATACCAATATTATAGTGTCTTGATTATTAAACCTTTAAGGTAACATTGAAATCAAGTGAATCCCCCAAGTGTTTTTTTTTTCTTTTTGGCCAAATTAAGAAAATGACACATCCTAGCTTTTTTTGTATTTCTATATACATTTCAGAATCAACTTGTCAATGTCTACCAATTGTGACAGTTTTGATTGGGATTGCGTAGAATCTATAGAATAATTTGGGGAGAATTGCATTTTAATAATATTGAGATTTCCAGTTGACAGATATGGTTTATCTCTTCCTTTTAGTTTTCTTTAGTTTCTCTTACATATTTTCTAGTTTAATTTCTCTTATGTATGTTTTGTGGTTTACTGTAGAGGTCTCACACAATTTTTGTTAAATTTATTTCTGATTATTTTCTATGTTTCCAATGCTATTATAAGTGGAATAGTTTTATAAATTTAATTTTCCAGTTGTTTGCTGCTAGCAATTAGAAATACAACTGATTTTTGTATCTTGACCTTGGAATCTTCCACCAGGAAGAATCTTTTGGATGCTCCCCCCTTTACTTCTCTCCCTCAGGAGATACTGTGATATCAAGCTCATGCTACAATCCACACTCAGTGCCTAGTGGCACCAAAGAGTAGGGTGTATTATTCCACATTTTTTTCCATTTGCTTTTGCTTATATCCTTCCAATAAAAAGGAAGAAAAAAAAGGATTCAGTAAAACTGTGGAGAAAAAGGCAAAAATGGAGCCATCTTTAGACATTGAGGACTCAGGGTCATACAGGATCCTGATTGCTACGTAGGTTACTTAATATTTATGGGAGCATATTTAATAATACCACCTTTCACTTATTACAGAATTTTATAATTTAGAAAGAACTTGTGTACATTTGATTTCACTTGATCTTTGCATGAATTTAGTGGGTAATTGGGAAGGCATGCCTCTCACCATCTTCAAGATGTTGAACCATGTATCAGAGAGGCTAAGTGACTTGTACAAGGTTACACAGCTAATCAGAAAGTGACCCAGGATTTGAAACTGGGTCTTTAGTGTACAATTCCATCTGCCCAGTAACTACCACTGGATCAAGATGGCCCCTGAGAAACTAGGTGAGAATATTGCCCAACTCTTCTGGGGATAGCCAGCAACCTTCCAAACCCTGGCCAGGAGAGGCAGGTTTCACTCTGACAACAAAAACCATTTGTCCTCTTTTCTCCCGGACATTTCCCGGCAGTTCTTGATTTCACTTTGTCCTCTCCCTCCCAGTAAAACTCTGTTTCAGTAGGAAACCAGAGGCCTTGCTTAGAAATTTCACAAAGGGCCTGTTCTGATATGTAAGTGACCATTTAAAAGGATTATTCATGCTTGCTGGTTGGGATCCAGAATCCTGTGGGGCTCTGACGTGGTGATTTGTTTTGGGTATTTGATCTTTTGGGTAGCTCCCAGGTGGATTCTCATGATGGACACTTTATGAGCTTCTTTCTTCTTAGATAAAAAAAAATACAGCTTCAAAATCTTATCTTGACCCTGGTTTACCTTATAGGTTTTTTTGTTTTTTTTTTAAATGAATAAAATCATTGGAATGTGCCTGAAAGTGCCAGGACCCAGAAGAATGACAACTGAGTAGCTGAGACACATTAAATGGTGCACTTGCCTAAACTCTTGGGATTCCAGAATCAGGGGGGGCCTGCACCCTTGAAACTGATGAATTATTCAGGCAAAATGTCATTGTTCATAGATAATCGTTGTTCCCTGAGGGAAGACTTTCAGGGTCTTTAATTTCTACTCTTACAGTGTTACTGAAACAAGGACTCCATTTACCCCAGAATAATGCAGTTTCAGTCTTGAAAATGGCATTCTTTTGGAGTTTTCTCCCTCTGAATGTGTCTGATTTGTAGTTGCAGATGAGTCTGTGAGGCTGAAATCATTTTGGTTCAAATGATTTGAGAAGTAAAGCACATTAAAAGTATATTTGTGGCCCGAGGTCTGTCTCCACTCCATGCAGAAGCATTAAATAATCCTCTGTGTCATCATCCTTCAATAATATTTATGAAGAGCCCATCTGTGCTTGGGAGTGTGCCGAGTGCTGTGCAAAACAAGGCAAACACATGAAGACTTGAGCCCTTCTCATTAGAGTTATTTACAGCCTCACACACCACTAGCAGCATCCTTGAGTACACTGCAATGGATCCAGATCCAGAAAGTATGTTTTGACTGGAAGGGAGGCCATGGAAGGCCCACCACCATAAATGTGGCGGTGAAGGGAATTAATCCTTTTCTACCTTTTCTTGGCTATTTGTGCCACCCCTTTTGTTCACCATGTACTCACTCAAGAATAGTTACTAAGGGTCTTTTGTGTCCTAGACATGGTCCCTTGCCTTGGGGGAACTTAGAGTCTGATGGAGAAGACGAACAATAAGAAGAGAAAACATAGATACGAATTTTACCATGTGCTCATAGGAAATGAAGCCTGCTCCTTAGATGGGTTAGCCAGGCAAGGACAGCTAGAGGAGGTTGTGGGTAGGACCAAATATCAGAAACATGCAGCCGGACCTGGCTATGATGCTGGGATTAGAAATAGCCCCCGATACATGTGAAAATGCTTATTTTTCAGAATATAGTCCACAGCCATTTGTTGCCAATCCCCAGTCTGAAATATGTACTGTAGCTTTATCTTGAATATATTCAGCTGGTTGTTGGAATCCAGACAATGTTAATCCTATAAGTATGCAAGTATCTCCTGATCTACAATGACCTTGGTTTTTACTGCGTCCTTGGATCTGTGTTTTTTTGTCTCTAAGATCAGTCATGATGGACCAGAGTAATGGGAGAGATAGTGATCTGAGCTAATATCTAATTACTTAGTCTCCCATACATTGTTTCTGCTACAGAATGATAGGAATTATTATGCTTCAGTAGATAAATAGGTTCAAGTATATCCTGTATGAAAATTTTACCGCTGAGCTCTATATCCAGATTGCTGTCAATAGACAGCTCTGTGTGGGCAACTCAAATTTAATATGTATAAATAGCAACTTTTCCTATTTTCCCTGAAAATTGCTCTATCTGGGTGAACCACCTGTCACCCAAATTATAAACCTTGGAATAATCCTAGATTTCCACTTCTTCCTTATTCCCACGGTACCATTAATCACTGAGTTTTGTCAGAAAAGCTACTTAAATGTTCCCTGAACCATTCTTTCTTCCCCATGCCTACTTTTACTTTCCTAGTTCAGATTTTCATAGTCTTTTGCTTGAACTATTGCAATAGTCTATTAACCGGTCTCCCTGCCTCCAGACCTCCTCTTTTTCATTCACATTGTGAACCACCCCAAGCAAAAATCCATACTTCTCCCTCCCTTGCTTAAAATCTGTTGGTAGCGTCAAATACCTGGACAATGAGATATCCATTCCTGGATCTCCAATGAGATCTCATGTCCAGATTCTAAAGCATGCATAATTTTCTGCTTAGGAAAATCTCACTCCTGCCTACACTTTTTACCCTGCCCTGTAGATGTGTTGTGCTGCTTACAGTTCCCCAAGTTCAATGGCCTTTCACACTGCTGGGCCTTTGCACAAGCTGCTGTCTTTCCTTGAAATGTGTTCCCCGTACCCCACCCCATCCCATGTTGTCCTTCCTTATTTTTCAAGGCTAGAGTCAAGCATCGCCTTCTTACTAAGTCCTCTTTTGGTGTTGTGTTCTCTCCACCCCAAAGCACCATGTGGAACTGATTATTCATAGATCACTTTATCACAAATGTCACAGGCATTGAAAACACATACTTGTCTGTTTCCTAATGTCCAGCGAGCCCCATGAAGGGCAAAGTTTTTAACCAGTGCTTGGCACAGAATAGTTCTCATCTCAATAAGCACTTCTTAAATGAATGAGATTTTTTTTCCCTTTTGCATACCTTTCATTTGGAAGAAAAATTAACTAGAACTGCACAGATCTAATCACAGAATTCTCAAAGTTAAGTACTGTGAACTACCAACACACTTTCTTTTGACTTTTGTACAAAGTAGACTTGTCGATAACCATCACCTGGTGGCACGGGAAGGTATATCTGAATGATAAGAAGAAAATAAATGATGTATAATTACATGGTCTTCTTTGACTATAATAAAACTGTGTCTGATTTATGGTTTTCATTTACATTTAGGTAACTTTGTAGTGAGTCAGATTTGTAGTAATGATACAGGGGTATTGATTACAGCTTCATCAAGGTAAGACAAAAGGAAGCAACCCCATAGCAGTTATTTCCTGCTCAATAATTACAAACTCACCACAGCCTGAACTTAAGCTCAGGATTATTTATTCCTTGCTCTAGTGAGTAGGATGAGGAATGGATATTTTTCCTAGGACATTTAGAGAATGCCTCGTATTACTTTCCTGTATGGTTTTTGTGTTCACTTACAGGAAAGGAGGCAAACAAAGATTGAAGCCCATTACTTGGTGTTTCTAAGAGTTGATGTCTGATAAACACATGATAACATGTGTACATTTAGTAGAGGGCATTTATGAATTAATTGGCTAAAGGGAAAGGAACAAATTGTTAACATTTTAAGACTAGAACCTACAAGAGCTTTGGAGCTGTTGGATAAACCATCTTTTGTTCAGTTTTTCAGAGCCATCTTTGGTTTTTGCTATTAGAGTTGGTCAGAAAAACAATTTTGTATAAGCATTAAGTAATCTGAGTTCCAAAATATGTAGTCATCATCACTCTCCAACGTGAACTGAAAGACAAGCCATTTTTAGAAGTCAGCTCTCTTTTGCCTACTACATTTGCAAGGACTCTTTGCCATTCTTTGGCTTCATTTCTAGAAAGGTATGGTCATTGCCAAGGGTGTCCAGCATCTTATCCTCAGCGCTTCCACTTCTTGGCCCTCTTTGGCCTTTGGCAGGTCACTTTGACCATTGGTGGACCCAGCTAGTACTGAAAGAAGCCCCTCAACACTGCCCTGGGTAATTGGGAACTAAAGACCATTTTAAGGAGGGATTTCTTTCTTTCTTTCTTTTTATTTTTTTAAGATTTTATTTATTTATTAGAGAGAGTGCGAGAGAGCATGAGCAGTAGGAAGGGGCAGAGGGAGAGGGAGAAGCAGTCTCGCTGCTGAGTGTGGAGTCAGACATGGAGCTCAGTTCCAGAATCCTGAGATCATGACATGTGAGCCAAAATCAGGAGTCACATGCTTAACTGACTGAGCCACCCAGGTGCCCCTTGTCCCATTCATTTCTACAAAGAAGCATGAAGTAACTACCTTAATTATGGTGGTAGTTACACATACATCATTATACAAGTATGTATATATGTCAAGACTCTTGGAACTGTGTAATTGATGAATTTTATTTTATGTAAATTTTACTGTGATAAAATTGATAAAAAGAATCAAATCCTATTTATTTAAAAACAAAACAAAGCACCTCTCTTGGGTCTTCCTTTATGTTTGGGGTCAGAAATCAACTCTAGTTCTTAGCATCAAGGCTGGAATTTAATAGACTGGCCAGGTTCAGGTGACTCAGGTGGCCTTTGGAATCTCTGCACTCCTTTTCTCTCTGTGGTGAGCCAGAATATCGATAGACTACCTGAAATTCTTTTCTTCTTTGGAAAAGGCTCAACTTACATTTAGAGTCGGAGGTTCTAATATTTCAAGGTCATTAGTCAAATTTATTGGCATAAAAGATATAAGGAAGATAGGATAACCCAGCTTAATTCTGAGCCATCTGCATTGCCAAGCTGCCAGAGAAATTTGGCACTTAACGATGATTTTAAATGAAGGGGGATAATGATAAATCATCCTAGGCTTGAAGATTCTTTTGGAGGAAAAAGGCGTGTATTTTTTTTGTATGTGCTTTATATTTTGAAATGGATTTTGTAACTCTAACCAAAAAAATAAAAAGTTTTAAAATGGATTTTAATCCCCAATCTCAAAGGTTAGTGTTAAGGTGGGCCTGTTGGAATACTACTTAAATGGATTGCTAAATATCATCAATCTTACTTTACTCATCAGGCTAACGGAACAATAGTATCTAAGAAAGATGCACCGGGTGAATCAAGAAGCTGCCCAAAAGTTTTGTCAGCTCAGCAAAGAGTAAGAGGATAAATGCATTTTTATTTACAATGCAATCTATTATAGTACCTTGTTCAATTTTTACCAAATCCTCGGAAGTATTTGTCAGGTGCTATTATTGACATTTTATTTATAAGAGAGAGATCATTTTGAAAGGTTAAGCAATTTGCCCAAGGTCACCCATCAAGAAAGAAGCAGTGAAGATGGGTATCAGACTAATTCCAAATCTAATAATTTCTTTACTGATCCTAATTGTTGAGAGCAGGAAGGCGTTCTGATTGTATCTTAAGTGTAAATCATTTGTGCGGGTTGGGGTGTGTGTGTATGGGAACGTATGTTGCCCAAAAAGTGGTAGATGACATCAGACAAGCATAATTCATTTCAACCCCAAGATGTCTTGTAAATTTCAACCTTGAACATCACTACTGTTCAGTAAAGCTCCGAAAGAAGCAATCCCTGGCTTTAACTTAAGACTTCTAGGAAAATGTTGACTGGAGTTCAAGGTAAGGTTTGAATTTTATACCCTTGCCTCGGGATCTGCTTGAAGCAGTAAGATCAGCAGTGGCCACATGAGAAAACACTGATCAGGTTTCAACGGCTTTTCTCTGTTACATTTTCTATAAAGTGGGTTTAGCAGATAGAATTCCTTCTCTCTCAGAGTTTTTCATCTCAGACAGACAACACTGATGACCAGAAACATAAAATATACCGACTAGGTATAATCGGTTCTTTTGGTAAATAATGTGTTAGGAGTTGGGTATAAGATGTCCGTGCATAGGGAAAAAAAAGACAAGAAATCTGGTCAGCCCCTGTCTGTGTGCCCTATACAGGGGAGAGTGGAATCCACATCTGAGTATCCATTCATCTTGCCCCTGCTCAGGTTTCTGCCTGGGGTTTAAATTGTCATTTGGAATTCTAAATTCTTTTAGAGTCCTCGATTGCATCAGTTGTTTATATTCTAGCATGCAGGAAAACTCTTTGATGAGTTGGTGCTTGTATTTAAGAATGCAAGGTCTCTATCTAGGACTCACAGAGAGACTCTATCAGGATCTTTGTGCTGCAAATGAGAGAAAACCAGCCAAAGCTGGGCCTAAGTAATAAAGGGAATGTGTTGGCCCACAGAACTAAAGTAGAGGTGGCCGCAGGTGAACCTCGCCCCAGCAGCTCAAATGATACGTCCACTTGACCTGGATAGTGCTGTCAGCTCTGCCTGAGAAGGCATCACTCTCATCCTCAGGCTCCCTGCCTCTGGCTCTCCAAGCTTTCACTTTGGGGGAGCAAATATCTGCAGGATTTCAGACTTCTCGCTCTTATACAATCTTGTCTATGAGGATGAACGGTTTCTTCTTTCCTCCTCTCCTCTCCTCTCCTTTTCCTTTCCTCTCCTCTCCTTTTCCTTTCCTCTCCTTTCCTCTCCTTTTTCTTTCCTTTCCTTTCCTTTCCTTTCCTTTCCTTTCCTTTCCTTTCCTTTCCTTTCCTTTTTCCTTTCCTTTTTCCTTTCCTTTCCTTTCCTTTCCCTTTCCCTTTCCCTTTCCCTTTCCCTTTCCTTTCATCTATGAGACAAAGCTTTTCTAGAAAGAAACAACTGAAAACATCTCCTTGAGTCTTGATTTTGTTTGGGGTCTGTACCATCTTTGACCCATTGACTCACCAGGGCCATGGGGGGGTTAGGATAGGCTGAAAATCTCAAGCCCCTTCCCCCTCATTAGGTGGAGCTGGGAGGACTGTCATTCTTTCCCAAACCAAATGACCAAGAATGGATGCAGTTGTTCTCCAAAGCAAGATCTTTTTTCTCCTTCCAGAAGGGAGTAGTAACTGCAGCAATTTGGGACCCAGTGGGTGCAGAAGGATGGAAGCTAGGTGAGGGCATTGGGGTGCAGTTCTGGAAGGAGAACTCAGGACCTGGCTAAGAACTCAAGGTGCCCTTCTTGTTACCTCTCATACCCCTGCCAGCCCTCTGCTGCTTACCAATAACTGACAGTGCCATTGGAATTAGAATGGCGGTGCTTGCCTATGATCCTTGTATAATATGGTCATGGATTCATCTTCCTTCTTTCCAATCCTCTCCTCTCTACTCCTTCCTTCTTTCCTCCCTCCCTCCCTCCCTCCCTCCCTCCCTCCCTCCCTCCCTTCCTTCCTTCCTTCCTTCCCCGTCTTCCTCTTTCCCTTCCTCCCTCCCTCCCTTCCTCCATCTCTCTTGACCTCTCCCTCTTTCCTTCTTTTCTTCCTCCATCCCCTCCCTCTCTCTCTCTTTTTTTTAAAGATTTTATTTATTTATTTGACAGAAAGAGACACAGTGAGAGAGGGAACACAAGCAGCGGGAGTGGGAGAGGGAGAAGCAGGCTTCCCACGGAGCAGGGAGCCCGATGCGGGGCTCGATCCCAGGACCCTGGGATCATGACCTGAGCCGAAGGCAGACGCTTAACGACTGAGCCAACCAGGCACCCCTCCCCTCCCTCTCTCTTTACCTACCTTCCACTTTGCCATTTTTCAGACAACATTTTTTATTACCTGCTGCATGCCAAGCACACTGCTGGGTTCTGGATATAATGGATGGAGTTCATCTTCTCTTCTGCCTCCTTTATTTTTTCTATCAAACTTCATAGTCAACAAACTTTATATTCTCTGTGTCAAGTATTCTGTTAGATTTAGAGAAATTCATGACTTCAATCTGATGTTAATGATAGATTTGGAGAGTGTTTCAAATCATTGACGATGACATATCCTACAGATTGTCTTCCACAGATTCTACTACCTATATTTAGGAGTAGGAAAGAGAGAGAACATAAGTTAAGGAGTGCAAACATGGATGCCTGCCAGCATACGCAAATGAGCTCATGCACAAAATGAAACATGGTACTTTCTTCATTGGCCTCTACGTTCAGACTTATCCAAGTTTGAATTCTGACTCCTCTACTCTGGATGTGACTTTGGGCTGATTCCCTGATCAGGGTCTCCTCTGTTAAATGGGAGTATAATAGCACCTCTCTCATTAAGGATTAAATGAGGTAATATATGGATAGTGCTTAGAACAGTGCCAGTCTACAGTAAGAGGTCAATGAATGTTAGCTATTATTAACACAATAATGGAGTTTTATAGGTAACAAACTCAAGAATGAACAGTGGATTCTAATGACTAGTCTCCAGTTCTTCTACTAAGGAAGTAGGACTTGATCAGTGGCTACACTTCGATCCCATATCCCCCATGTCGATAATAGTGATTAGGTGGTGCTCCTTTTTGTGGGTACCTCACACTTTTAGAAAACTGCTGTATGAACCTCAAATATCTGTATTTGGTAGGTTTTCAGATTATTTTGTAAGTAATGATTGTTAATTTTCTTAAAGATTTTTATTTTAAGTAATCTCTGCACCCAATGTGGGGCTTGAACTTACAACCCCAATTATCAAGAGTCGCATGCTCCACCAACTGAGCCAGCCAGGTGCCCCAAATGATTGTTAATTTTCTTTAGCTCTTTTTATGTGTATATGGAAACTTTCAGGTAGGTATCCAGTATTAAACCCATTGCTTTTTGATCTTCTGCGTTTTGTTAGCATCCTTTATTTCCTCTTTGATTTCTTCATTGACCCATTGGCTATTTAGTGCATGTATTTGTGTTTTTTCCTTATGATTGATTTCTAGTTTCATATCATTATGGTCAGAAAAGATGAAGTCATATCTCTGTGATTTCACTTTTCTTAAATTTATTGAGACTTGTTTTGTGGCCTATCATGTGATCTATCCTGGAGAATTTTCCATGTGCCCTTGAAAAAAATGTGTGTTCTATTGTTTTTGGATGGAACGTTCTGTATACATCTGTTAAATCCATCTGGTCTAATGTGTCATTCAAAGACACTGTTTTGTTAATGATTTTCTGCATAGATAATCTATCTGTTGATGTAAATGGGGTGTTAAGGTCTCCTACTATTATTGTCTTACTCTCAATTTCTCCCTTTATGTCTGTTGATATTTGCTTTATGTATTTAGGTGGTCCAATGTTGAGTACATAGATAGTTACTATTGTTATATACTCTTGTTGGATTGACCCTTTTATGATTATGTAGTGTCCTTCTTTGTCTCTTCTGACGGTCTTTGTTTTAAAGTCAGTATTGTCTGACATAAATATTACAAACTTGGCTTTTTTTTTCCCGCTTCTGTTGGCATGGAATATGCTTTTTTCATCCTTTCACTTTCAGTTTGTGTGTGTCTTCAGGTTTGAAGTGAGCCTCCTATAGACGCTTATTAACATCCTCTAAAAGTTGTTACAAATTGGAAGATCTTTGTTCACTCTGTCAAGTGCTTCTCTGGAACACATATTGAACCCTGGAAGCCTTATTTCTTTAGAAAAATAGTCTTTCTGAGAAAACATAGGGTTTCTTTCTCTTCTTTTAAAATACACTTGTGTCTGTCTGTATCCTGGCCAAAACCATTAAACCTCCATACAAAGCTCAAGCTTTTTTTCTCTACCACTAATTCTGATGGTAGGATTTTGATTCTGTATACACATCCTATTAAAGCATATAATGTGATTTGTGTGCATTTTGTAAGGGCTTGCCCATTTCCTAATCTGTTCAGTAGTTTAACCAAAAGCTAAAAAGGTAAAATAAAAGAAACACCATGACCAAATGAATTGCCCTGTGATATGCCCATGCCTGGGGATGAGAGGACAGAGGAGAGATTCACAAAAATGGCTTTCTTTTTTGTTAATGTGACACCAGCTATTTCCTTTTTAAACAGCATTCAATCTCAATTTATTGTTGTCATTGTCACTTCCTGCTTTTATAGTGACTTTTTAAAAAGTCATAAGCTCCTCTATAACCCTTTTAGCTACAAAGCCAGTAACTGATTCCTCTGGCATACCAGGGAGAGACTTGGGACGTGGAAGGGCAAACCCCAAATGGAATTTGTTTACATGAATCTTACCAAAGCAGGTAGGTGCCAGGGGAAATTTGAGAATGAGAGCTGATTTGGACAAGGCCATTGGATTTGTAGAGGAAACTTCCATCGGAGGACCGCTTTCAGAGACAGAGGCTGTGTTGTGGCTCCGGGTCAGCATGACACTGAGCCTGGGTGGGGCTCACTAGAGAGAGAGAGAGCTCATGGAGGTGCTGTAGGGGAAAAAAAATCAACAACACACAGCAGAAAAAGAGTTGTAAGTGTGTGAGCATCTGGTACATCTGACTTTACCGCTGATTCTCGTCACTCCTCAAAGCCTGGCTTGTCCTGTCTAGAAAGGAAATGGTGAGGGCTGGTATAGAGGCTCTTCCCCACAGAGCTTCCAGGGGCCCACATTCCTTCTGGCTCATTGCTCTGCCTCCCTTTGGGATAGCCCTTGCCCTCATGTTTTAGGACAGTAGAAGCTCCAGCCACCATGTTTGCATGTTAGGCAGCTACTGGAGTAAGGATAAAGAAGAAGGGTGAAGGGAAAGGCAGATACATATACCATATATCTTTCAAAGAGGTTCACAGAAGCAGACAATTAACACTTTTGCTTATATCCTACTGGCCAGAACTTAAATCATATGCCTACCTGGGAGGGAAGCTGGGAAATGGAGTCTTCATTCTGAAGGACCAAGGTGTGCAGCTCAAAATCAAGGGTTTTCTTGTCAAAAAAGAGGACGAGAATGGTTATAGAGTGACAACTAGCCGTTCTCTGCCATAGGTTTAGATGATATTTTTTTATTATTTTTTTAAAAGATCATTTATGTATTTATTTGAGAGGGAGCACGAGAGCACGAGCTGGGGAGAGGGGCAGAGGGAGAGGGAGAGGGAGAGGCACACTCCTTGCTGAGCAGGGAGCCTGTTGCCGGGGTTGATCCCGGGACCCTGGGATCATGACCTGAGCCAAAGGCAGGCGCTTAACTGACTGAGCCACCCAGGCGCCCCATTTAGATGATGTTTTAAACATTCTGTGTAGAATATGGTAGTCTGTGCAGATATAAAATACTGTTTTCTCTAATATTTGACTTGTTAAAATCTTTTTTTGTTATTTCTCTGGACTAAAGAGAATGACATAAACTATGACAATGATGATATTAATGAGGAGGAGGAGAAGAGGATTATCCACCATAGAAAAGTTGTAAGATCTAGCAATTCAGAACCTAGTGAGAAAAGTATTATTTCCTTCATTTTATAAATAAGCAGATGTTGCTCATAGTTGGAGAAACCCACTGACATAACACCAGTCCTTACCTATGGAGTTATGATCTGGCCACAAAAATTTTGAAGGAAGCAAGGTGACTTCTAGTTGCAAGTAACAGAAAACTGAACTCCAAATGACCTAATAGTAGGGGAAAAATGTATCTCATACTTCTTGACATCATTTCAAGAGAGTCTAATTCACTGCCTCAGCAGGGAGCCAGGTTCTGTCATCCTCAGGGTGTGGTCTTTTTTTTTTTTTTTTTAAGATTTTATTTATTTATTTGACAGGAGAAAGAGAGAGAGAGAGACAGAGACAGAGGGAACGAGCAGGGGGTAGGAACAGAGGGAGAGGGAGAAGCAGACTCCTCCCTGAGTGGGAAGCCCAACGTAGGGCTCAATCCCAAAACCCTGAGATCATGACCTGAGCCAAAGGCAGACGCTTAACTGACTGAGCCACCCAGGCACCCCGAGTGTGGTCTTTATCCTGGTGAGATTTCCTTGTGGAAAGACTACAGCAATTCTGTCTATTTGCCTCACATATGATATGGTCCGATGGAAAAAGAGGGACTGCTTTTTTTTTTTATTATGTTAATCACTATACATTACATCATTAGTTTTTGATGTAGTGTTCCATGATTCATTGTTTGCATATAACACCCAGTGCTCCATGCAGAACGTGCCCTCTTTAATACCCATCACCCAGGCTAACCCTCCCCTCTAGAACCCTCAGTTTGTTTTTCAGAGTCCATAGTCTCTCATGGTTCGGAGGGACTGCTTTTTATTTATGTGTCTTTTTAAAGTAAGAAAAATGTTTTCCATTTCACCTTCATTGACGATGAATAATAAAGTTACGGTTCTGTTAATGAGGAAATCAGTATGAATGACTTCAGGTAAGTCACTGTCAGTACCTGCTAGTTCATTTATATCATTTGCTCACCATTAAAGAACATTCTAGAATTATGGGTGTTTCCCTGAAGATACCATTGTCTTTGATGTCAGTGAGTTTTCTCACTTACTCATCAGTAAGCATTTATGGAATACCTTCTCTGGGTCAGATAGTGTTATAAGTGAATATAATTTATACTTACCCTAAAAGAAAAATTTATGATTTAGTGAGAAGGACCAATATCCTGAGCAACACTTAACAATACAGTGTGAGGGGCGCCTGGGTGGCTCAGTTGGTTAAGTGACTGCCTTCGGCTCGGGTCATGATCCTGGAGTCCCGGGATCGAGTCCCACATTGGGCTCCCTGCTCAGTGGGGAGTCTGCTTCTCCCTCTGACCCTCTTCCCTCTCGTGCTCTCTGTCTCTCATTCTCTCTCTCTCAAATAAATAAATAAAATCTTTAAAAAAAAATACAGTGTGAGGGATGCAGTAATAGGGGCCATGAGGGTGCTGAGAGGAAAGCATTTACATTGGTCTGGATTGAGATCAGGACTTGTGGCTGTAATAGTATTTTTATTCTCTTAGGTTATAAGTGTTGTTCAGGGGAAACCCTTGAATGAGCTCCTTGAGAACAGCGGCACATTTTATTCTTTACGGCTGTTTTTCTAAGCTGAATATAATGGTTTGACCTCAGTGGTTCACTGTGGTAAGCAGGGATGAGTCAAGTCAGGAAAAGAGAAAATACTCTAGAGAAACTGTCCATTGTGTGCAAGAAAGTGCTCCAGGGTGGTGGAAAAAAGCATGAGTTTTGGATTCATAGAGACCTGAGTTCAAGTGTGAGATCCGCCATTAGTTAGCTGTGCAAATGTAGGGAAGTTATCTAACCTCTCTGTGCTTGTTTTCTCATCTCTTAAATGAAAATTAGAGTACTTAACCTCATCAGGTTGTCATGCAACTGAGATGGGAAAACACGTCAAGCGATCAGCGGAGAATAAGCATTCAATGAATATTAGCTATTTTATTACTTATAGTTTACCTAATTTTTCCCTTCCTCCTCTAAATCTTCAATTTTTTTAAAAAGATTTTATTTATGAGAGAGAGAGGAGGGGGGAGGAGCGGGGGAGAGGGACAAGCAGGCTCCCTGCTGAGCATGGAGCCCAGTGTAGGGCTTGATCCCGGGACCCTGAGATCATGACCTGAGCCGAATGAAATCAAGAGTCAGACACTTAATGGACTGAGCCACCCAGGCACCCCTAAGTTTTCAATTTTATGAAGTTGTTTGTTGAAGAAAGTGCTTTCTCTAAGTCAGAGTGTCTCTGGCAACTAGAAATGAACCTCACACAGACTATGCTTCATGGCGTCTTGGTTGAGAATCTTAGAGTTCACAGACATTTATAGTCTGATTCTGACAAATATCACATGCTAGTATTTCCTACATTCTGTTTACTCTGTGTTCTCTACTTCCTAAAATAGGAAAGGGTGCACTGTGGAAGCAGTGCCAGATTTTCTTTACAAGTGGCTGGCTGGGTTTTCCTTAATTGATGAGTCACCCCTTGTTGATGGGACCCATTTCCATGGGAATTTCTAGATCTTCTCAGGGCTCACATTCTGGGGTCTCCCCTCAACAAGTGATGTGAGGTATTTTTAAGCCAGGAATGTCGGCTGGTCATGATGGCCACATGTCAGGGATTATATTCCCTCTAACTAGCTTTAGGGACCATTTTCTTAATGGTTTCTTCCTTTTATAAAATGATGTACCATGCATGTTCCATTTATGAGAAGAACATAGTATTCCAGAGCACGTTAAGTTATTTAGGGATAACTGACCTAACAAACGGAACAGTGAGGCTAGGGAGAAATCCAGTTGCATGGAGGCCCCTGGTCTTATGTGTGGCTTGAAGAGATTGAGGATGCTGATATGTTCTTTGGGGAGAGATTTGACAGGAAACATCTGCTTTAATCTGCTCCAACATCAACACGATCAATGTGGTAGGAAGCCTGTTGTTACTGTGTGGGCTCCATTTCTCCAGCCAGAGCTGGGCCTGAGATCAGGGCTGTTTGGACAGGCAGGACAATATGGTCCCATTTGTCAAAACATGGACATAACAGGCAGCATTATTTGAGAGTATCCTGGGGCCATTTCTCTTTTTAGAAGGAATTATTTTCCTTCCAAACCTGGCTCTCTCTTCATTTCTCTCTATCTCTTTTCCTTCATGTTTTCTCTCTCTTGGCACATTTCCATTCTGGATTTCAATTGTGAGTGGTCATTTATCAACCTTAACGCTGCCACCACTTCCACTCCCATGAGTGAGAATGGCTTCCTGTGGAGGATGATCCTCCCTGAGGGTATCAAAATACCTGGGAAACAAGTGTGCAAAGATGCAGACTCTCACCCACTCACGCTCACAAAACCTTAGAGGCCATCACCTACCCTCTAAGGCCTATCTTCCTCCTCTCCCCACCTTCAGAATCACTACCTAGAATTAATTAAAGATGCTGTTACATTAGCGTTATAGAATTGGTTTGTAGGGAAACCTGCCTCATTTTTCTTTTCTTTTAAGATTTATTTTATCTGTCTGAGAAAGAGAGAGAGTGTGCATGTGCAGGTGTGCGGAGGGGCAGAGAGAGAGGGAGGGAAATCGCAAGCAGACAAGCAGAAAAGCTGAGCACAGAGCCTGACATGGGGCTCAGTCCACGACCCTGAGATCATGACCTGAGCCACAATCAAGAGTCAGATGCTTAACTGACTAAGCCACCCGGGGGCTCCTCATTTTTCATTATTTGAAAGAGTAAAGTTGGTGTCTGACACTTAAAATTTGCCTCTGGAGAATTCAAGGAATTCAAAGTATACTTACTATATCAGTGCATCTCTGATACTAACCATTCAAAAAATGATTATGCTGCTAATAAAATGTGAAGTGTAGATTCATAGTACTGAGCCCACGTTTTCTCCATGATCATTTTTTAAATTCTACTGCCAGTAAAGTCCTAGGCATCGTGAACGACTGATAAAGGGACATAGGTGTGGATATTCTCAGCAACAACAACAAAACCACAGTCACATTCAGATAAAATCAAGGTCCTTTTATTTATTTATTTTTAAAGATTTTATTTATTTGCGAGAGAGAGAACGAGAGCCAGAGAGCATGAGAGGGAGGAGGGTCAAAGGAAGAAGCAGACTCCCTGCTGATCAGGGAGCCCAATGCGGGACTCGATCCCGGGACTCCAGGATCATGACCCGAGCCGAAGGCAGTCGCTTAACCAACTGAGCCACCCAGGCACCCCAAGGTCCTTTTATACCCCTTCTGGTATTGCTCAGCCAAAAAATATTGAAAAGGCCATGTATTATATCACTGGAGCCCACTCACACCACCAGTTGAGATAAATCCAGAAGCTTCCAAGTCCTTTTTTGTTGATTCTGGCAGCAGGCCCAAATGAAGGTCAATGAAAAGATCTCTGACTGGTTACTTTCTCCTCTCTCTCGCCTATTTTCTACCTAGTGACCCAAATGTATGTGTATTCCAGATGTTGGCCCCATCCCATGTGGACAGACTCATTTCTTTTCTCTTTCCAGTATCTTCCCTGGTTAGGCTGGTGTCTGCACTGCTCTGTGCCGGGTACTATGTGCAGCATGGAGGGGAGGTCCGCAAGGAAATAAGACACATTCTCTGCCTTAAAGAATCTCAGAGCCTGAGAGGAGGTACAGATGACTAAACTAAAAATTATGGAAATAATAGGTACAAGGCACATTGATGACACAGAGAAGTGAGGAATCGTTTTGCTTAACATTGGAGGATACTGGGGAGAGAAGACTTCAGTGGAGAGGAAGTGTCTGGAGAGTATTTTAAGGCTGAATAGAAGATTTGGAGATCAGGAGTTTGTCTGGTGGACAGGAAGGAGAATTGGAAGGACATGCCAGACAGTGGACAACAATCAGTAAAAGGGTGTGAGGCATAAATGATTAAGACACATGAGGAGACTGATAAGCGTGGTTTCTGGAGCGTCCGTTGCAGGACTTAGGGAGGTATACAGAAATAAACCAGTGGTAAGGAATGATGCTGGAAACGTAGCCAAAGGCCTGGATAAGGAAAGGCCACCATCTTATGTGCTGGGACCTCATCCTGTAATGGAGACACAGTTCTCTGGACCTTCTTATGTTCCCTGTGAAGTCTGTCTGGGTTCCTGTCCATGTATTTGCTTTTATTTGGTGGTCATTCAAGACCTAGCACTGTCTAGTATCCAGTTACTCTTCACATGCAAAACCTGGGCCGTGGATGGAAAACCATGGGCCAAATCAAAGGTCTTCAGACCTAGTGACCCAGGCTGAGCTCTGGGAAATGTGGTATGTGCTGACAGCCCTCAGGGAGAGGAACTGAGGTGCTTGTTCCAAGAGGTAGTGCTAAGTGAGACCCCAAATCCAAAGGCTGGCAAGTGGTTATCCAACTGGGTAAAGGCCTTCAGGGGAATTCAGGTAAGAGCTTTAAGATTGGAACTGGGCTCACTTGACCACCGTTGGGGGCATTCAGAGCATGGCCTACAACCTGGAGGAATCCTCTGGGCCATAGGAACGTGGGCCGCTGAAGCCATGGCCTTGACCACAGGCAGAGAGGTCACTGTTCGGCTCAGGAGCTGACTTGACTTATACACGACTCACATTCATTTCTCCAGAAAATTTTCTTCATTTCCACCCAGTTGGAATTTATTGCTCCCTCCTTGGTGGTGTAGAGCATTCTATTTATGCTTTTAAGTAATTTTAACCTGCCTTGTTTCATAGTATTTCTGTATATTTCTGCCTCAACTCATGATTATAAATTTGTTAAGGCAGGGAATATGCTTTTTTCAACTTTCTCTTTATTGTACTTTAAGTAGTATTTTAGGCAGAGAATACATAAATACATAGATGCATTTTTGTTGGATTAAACTTAATTGAATTAATCCTATCCTCTTTCAGAATAGAAATTGTGTTTTCTGGGACCTAGAAACTATTGCAGAAGAAGTCAGTATTGTTGCTAAGATTTTAAAATGACTGGCTGCCTTAGTCCATTCAGGCTGCTATAACAAAATACCACACACTGGGTGGCTTATGAACAACAGAAATTTATTTCTCACAGTACTGGAGGTTTGGAAGTCTGAGATCAGGGTGCTGGCATGGTCAGGTGAGGGCCCTTTCCCAGAGTGTGGACTTCTCACTGTGTCCTCGCATGGTGAAAGGGGCCAAGGAGCTCACTGGGGTCTCTTTTATGAGAGCACTCATTCCATTCATGAAGGCTCCACCCTCATGACTGTTGCGTCTCCCAAAGGCCCCACTTCCTAATACCATCACTTTGGGCATTGAGGTTTCAGCATATGAACTTGAAGTAGACACAAACATTCAGATCATAGTAGTGGCCAGTGCAGATGTGGGCTGGTGTGCATTGAATGTTGTCTACATCCAAAGTGATTGGAGCTGCTATCAGATCTGAAATAAATTGTCCATGCTTATGGGGAGATGCAGGATCTGAGAATTCCTTCCACAAATACTCTGCCTATCTGATTACTGGTTAGCCAGTGATGCCCTGCCATCACACACGCAAAAAACTGAAATAAGAAGAGAAAATTAAATATCAGGTGAAATGCTTTGAGTCCCAAGGAGTTAGGGATAACTCTACTGGGACTCCTACATGAGTGCCTGATGAGAAATGGTGTGTAAATACCCCAGCTCTCTTGCCCCTCCGTAAGATCCTGAGGCATGTGTTTTCACAGGCTCCCAGTATCCATGGAGGATGAAGTTTCAGTCACCTACAGTGGTAACTGGCTTGAGAACTAGGCCTTTCGTGGCTTTCTCCCCTTCCTTGTCCTACCTCCCTTCTCCCCTACCTGGGCTCCTTCATCTCCCCACGTCTCCCCACAGACCCAACTATGTGCACTTGACTCCTTGTTTCAGGATTCAAGTCTGCTTCTGGGGAACCCAAACTAAGACATCAGGTACATTCTCTTTCTTCTCATTTGGTGTGGATACATTTGAAGGCCCCAACGATTTCCCCTTAACATGCAGATCCAATTATTTGGTAATAAGAAAATTAAGGCACGCAGAGAATCTTTACATGTGTGTCCAAAAATGTGTCCAGCTTTAGGGCATTATCTTGGGGTCCTCTAAGCAGGAAATCTGAAAGGAGGTGTTTCTAAAAGCTTTCATGATTGTGTGTGATTTCGTTATTTTATGAAATCTGCCATGCCACCCTGTTGGGGCAAGACACTTGATAAGGCTAAGTAAACATCTGCCATGAAGGGAATTTTATCTCAAAAATGCCATTTCCTCCTCAGCTCTGAATGTTGACAGATTTCTTCTGTCCTCGTGGGGTTTAGCAGGTTGGCTGGAAAGCCAGGATCAAATACCAGTGCGAGGTGTGAAGTCCAGGCAAGCTCAGATCCAATGAGGACACCATTCTCTTGCAAAGTTCTTCATTCTGATAAGACAACCACCCCCTTGATGGATACAGGTCTGCTGGGTGTCCTTATACTGTAGGCAGCAAAGCTGGATGAAGGAGGTACAATTTTATTAAATTAGGGTTAGGAGAAAGTCCTATGAAATATGCTTTTCCTGGCCCAAATAATGTGAGAAGTAGTGACAGAATTCTGTTTGGAGGTCCCTTGATTGAAAGTGGGTAGTGCTTTTAGCCTTCAGAGGAATCACAAGCTTTCAGATGAATTGTGCTGAGAAGCACAAGTCCCCAGGGAACTCTTCTTTCTCCCCCAGACCCCTGCCAAACCCAAGGGACCTTAGGAAAGCAATAATGAGAGTCCGAGAACAAGGGAGCCCTGGGGTGTGGGGGGTGGGAGGTGGGGGGTGAAATATTCATGCTGGGTCTCCACTTGTGAAAATGTTGGATTAAGTACCCTGGGTGATCCATTTCATGGCACACTGATCCTCTCATTTCCATCATTCATGACAATATCCAAACTAGATGATCAATATCTTTGACCACAAAGTTACATTAGGAAGAGAAATTAATGCTGCAAAAGAGTACCCGTTATACCTAACCAGGCAGGAAGAGGCCAGAAAGCCTATAAATGCTGCTCAATTCTGGGTCAGCACCTACCTTCAAAACCTATTTACCTCACCCTCTTCACTTGAGGCCTTATTCCTTTTCCTGGCTATCAGGAAAGACTTTTCTCCTGGGGGGCTGCCCACGTCTTCCTTGACTTGGTGGCAGGCACCAGACCTTGGAGGAAGCCAAGAAAAGCCTCCTAGCTCTACCTCAGTTGGACCATGTCTCTTGCCTGTAGCTGGCTTCTTGGGTTATTTTAATTTCATGTCTGTGTCATGGAAACCCCTAGCTGGAACTGTTCCCTGCCTGGCGCACACGTCTGATACGATCAGGGAGCAGGCAACTTAATTCTCCTGCCTTCGATCTCTCCTTTTTGCTCTGTTTCTGTCCTGACAAGAGCCAGAGCTGTTCTTGGGGTCCCTGAGGGCCTTTCTGTCCACTTTGTCCTTCTCTCCCTCACATCCCTCTGTTACAGTTTTCTTACACACCCCTGCTTGTAGGATCCCATGTTTTGTCTGCTGGGTTTGACCAAAGGCACCTGAAGCTTGTTTGAACTACAGAGGTCGGACCTGCCTGCCCAGCCCAAGTGCCCCATTTCACTGGGCAAAAGAACTGGAATGCTTTTTTATTTATCTCTGTGAACCCAGAGGAAGGAGTCCCCTGAGGATTTGCCCTGGGGTGGCGGGGGAGGTCTCTGTCGCCCCCCACTCTGCTTGGGCTCAGGCAACGGCATTCTGCGCTCTGTACCCGCCTCTGCCTCTGTGCTCAGCTTCACCGACAAGTGCTGGTATTTTTAGCTTGCAGAACTTCTAGTTCACATCCTGCAGCATTGAGGGTGTGAGAGTCTGAGAGAGGAGCTCTTTGGAAATTAGACCCTGTCACTGATAGCTTGTCCTAGACCGAAAGGAAGATTGGAGAAAGGATGCTTTGTATTCAGCAAAGAAGAAAACTCGGCCCCCTGGTCATGGCTGCAAGCTTCTCTGTTCTCACCTTGCCTCCGATGACTCACTGCTCGTAGGTCACCTGCTCTGTGAGGGGCGGCACCTTCTGTGGCACCTCACGCATCCCGACTGAACCCCAGGAGTAGGTTTGAGCCTGGGGCTGTGGTGGGAGGGGCAGGTCCTCCCCTGTCCCCCCAATACCCTCCCACTGGCACCCCCCTGCACCCTTCCTCTGGCCCCAGAGCCTCTGCGCTGGGGTGTCAGCATGGAAGAGAGGAAGGAGGTGGTGGAAGACAAAGTTCAGAGGGGAAACCAATACTGTGTTGAGGAACCAGGCTTCTGGGAGCTTTAGGGTTGACTGAAAAAAGAGAATACCATGGTAAGGATCAGGTGGCCTGTTTCTCGGTGGTTGTAACCTCTGCTTTTAATACTTTACCAGGTGCCTCCACCCCCAGTGTATGTGTAGAAATAAACTTATGCTTCGGGATTTTGACAGAAAAGTCAAATTTAAAAAGTCTTATGAAATCAATTTGATTTAATATAACATAATCGATCTCAATTCCATAGCTTATTATTTTTGAATTAAGAGGGAGATATAGATACTGTGGTGTGTGCGTTTAGTTGTCTGAGAGAGAAGAAGATGAACAGAAGGTAGGTAATATGTTTTGAGTTTTGTTTTGCGTTTTGTAGGTTTTTTTTTTAAGTTTTAAAGCTCTGCGGCTGTTGGTAATTTTCAGTAAAAATATGGAGTACCCATCACTGGACATCGTATAGGCTAAACAGCTGAACACAAATAGGCTTGCTTAATGATTAGCTCCAAGACCTGGTTTTGCTCCTTTTTCTCCCTTTCCACCACCAGCCAGGTGTCTAGAAGGAGAAGGGGATCCTGGTCAGGAAGAGCTGGTGGTGAGTACAGATGCTCCTGAGGAGACCTGGGCGGTTTGAAGCTGAGGCGGAAGAGGCTGTACTTGAGGGGGTGAGCCTAGGGCTGGGGAGCATCCCCCTAGCTCTTCTGCACATCATCCTCTCGCACACTTAGCTTTGCTTAGAAGCATTTCATGGGAACTGGTCTCTGTCACTTCTCTAAATTACCATTTAAGTGTTCCCAGTCCAGAAATGTCGTCACCCGCATGCGTACCCTCAGAGCCAAGACAGAACATTTTTGTAGTAGAAAGGAGAGAATTTTCAGTGTCACTTCTAGGGCAGGCTTTATGTCTCTTTGGAGATGGCCCTTTCCCCTCGTGTGAGAATTCTGGGAGCACCTGTCATTGTTGAGAAATCCTGTTCATTCTGCTGAGCACTAGCTCTGCTGGAAGATGGTGGCAGTTGGGCCCCGATGCTCCATCCTGAATGGCGTGGCCACCTTTGAGCTGCAGTCCCACTCAAAGACAGTTGCCAAATGCGTGGAAAGTGTCTTGACCCCAGAGTTCAGAGCTGTCAGTGCTAGCAGGCCAAATCAAGTTACCACCAAGCTCTTTATGCAAATGCGCCCCGGGAGGAATCCCAGCTATTTAATAGGAACTGGCTGTCCCCGAGGTGCTGGGGGCAGGCACAGCCCAGCCCTGACGCAGGGACGCCAAGCACTTGGGAACTGTGTGGCTCTCAGCAGCAAACTTCAGAAGTGTGTGCTGTTCCAAATGCAAAGCCAGAGCTACTCTGTTGTCTGGGCTTTTGTGGTTGGGCAAATAGAAATAGGTCACCTTGGAAGAAGAGTCCTCCACTTGTGATCTTGGGCACAAAGGAGGGAAACGGACCCCTTTGAACTCCTGCAGCAGGCCACGAGTTTCATATTATCTCTGAGGAATAAAAAGGGGGGCCCCACTGCCCTTGAGCTGAGTCACTCACAATGCGGGCAAGTTGGTTACATGGTAGTTATTATGATGTATTTCAGGAATATTATTTAGATCAAATGGAGGGAAAGGGAGGCACTTTGTAAGTTGTCGCGCACTATACACATTATTGCTGGGATGAATTTTTTTTAAATGGGTAACGTGAAGCCATAAAGTTGATCCAGAGCCTGACTATTGCCTGTGATTAATTTAGTATTGCCTTGTTTATTCACCTCTGGCTGGATGTAGCGACTTAAAGCCCAGAGAGAGTACCTTGCACACCTGTGACCTTCAGGCATTCACCAGTAGGCGGGACATAGAGAGTCTGGTCTTGGTGCCTGAAGAGTCCCAGACTTTGGACCTGACTCTGTGATGCATTCATTGGGTGCCTTAATCTTTCTGCACTGCCTCATCTGGAAAACGAGAACTGTACCACATGGATTCCCTCGTGTGGTGGTTGTGAACACGAAAATAAAAATGCACGGATGGTTTTGAATGTTTTGTGAAACAGTACAGTGTTATAAAAGTGTAAGGTGTTATGATGATCCTAAAAGTTCTGAAAGAAGTAATATGAACTTGGGATCCACGCTTTGGCCATCGGTAGCTTCTTCTCTGGAAGACAAGGCTACGGAAAGGTAGATGAACGTGAGGCGATGTGTGTGCGTGCGCATGCTCAGGTGGGCGTGCCAGTGTCCGTGTTGGGGTGCATAGTGTGACAAATGTGGTGCGTGCGCATGCTCAGGTGGGCGTGCCAGTGTCCGTGTTGGGGTGCATAGTGTGACAAACATGATGTTAGGTGGGTTATGTTCATTTTCTTTTGCATTTAGATCCCCTCTGCCCTCCTACCCTTGCTCTGCCCTGTGTCTCAGAGAGCATCGCCCCTCAGGTCCCTGTCTACTGCCGGCTCCCTTTCTTACCCCAGAGGTGTGGAGCTCGTTCCAGTCCGATGGCACCAGCATCTGAGCTTCTCTTGTCCCTGAAGCCCTGGAGGTTCTGGCCATTTCCTGATGCTTCAGTTCTCTGGGTGGTCTCACCTCCCCTGTTTGGCTGCTTACTCTTCCGTCTCCTGGGGAACTGATTCTCTATATTAAGCTCCTTCTGTTTGAAATACCTGGAGTGGATCCTGCTTTTTTTTTTTTTTTAAGATTTTATTTATTTATTTGAGAGAGAGAGTGAATGAGAGATAGAGAGCACGAGAGGGAAGAGGGTCAGAGGGAGAAGCAGACTCCCTGCTGAGCAGGGAGCCCGATGTGGGACTCGATCCCCGGACTCCAGGATCATGACCTGAGCCGAAGGCAATTGCTTAACCAGCTGAGCCACTCAGGCGCCCTGGATCCTGCTTTTTTCCACGGGACTCTGGCTGATACAAGATGTTTACTTCATACATAGATATTAGATGAAGACATGGCTACCAGCAATTTGTAGAGAAGAAAGATGATAGAGAATTTATACGAATGTTGAGCAAATTTATAGGTCTATAAATTTGGTTACTTTATTTTAAAACAGAGTTAACTATATTTTGAATGTACCCTGAATCTGCTTGAGCACTTTTAAAATAAGCAGTTCAGGGGCGCCTGGGTGGCTCAGTCGTTAAGCGTCTGCCTTCGGCTCAGGTCATGATCCCAGGGTCCTGGGATCGAGCCCCGCATCGGGCTCCCTGCTCAGTGGGAAGCCTGCTTTTCCCTCTCCCACTCCCCCTGCTTGTGTGGTCTCTCTCACTGTCTTTCTGTCAAATGGATAAAAAAAAAAAATCTTAAAAAAAATAAAAGTTTTACAAAAAAAATAAACAGTTCGAGGGGCGCCTGGGTAGCTCAGTTGGTTAAGCGTCTGACTCTGAATTTTGGCTCAGGTCATGATCTCAGATTTGTGAGATCGAGCCTGGTGTTGAGCTCCGTGTGCAATAGGGGGCCTGCTTCTCTCCCTCTCCCTCTGCTCCTCCCCTTGTTCATGCACGCGCGGTTTCTCTCTCTCTCTCTCTCTCAGATAAATAAATAAAGCTTTTTAAAAAAAATAAGCAGTTTAGCTAAGTTTGGGGTCTAATATTCTGGAGTAAATTTTTTTAAAGTTTGCTTAACAAAAGTTTTTTCTCCCTAAAACCCTTTTTTAAAACTTAGAGTAACCAACCAGATGTTTTATAGTGTCTGAGTTTGCCAGGTCCTGGCATATAAAATGGGATAAGATTATTATCATCATGCAGTAAACATGAATGAAAGAAACTCAAGCTTGCTTTTACAGAAAGCATATGGAGAGAAGCTGGAATCTAAATCTGGGCTCATTAATATTAAATTTACATATGATTAATTCTGAGTTCTCCTATGTGTGTTATCTTATTTGAGTCATTGTTTGCCTTGATAAAATTAAGGGTAGGGTATTATTTTCTAAATTCTCCATCATGGAAGGTCAAGGGTGATTTTAAATGACTGCATTGTATTAGGTAAATAAAGGGTTTTCCAGTTCCAAAAGGCAGTTGTAATCGCATGTTAAGAATTCTTTGGATCTTAGGAAGTTAGTCAAAGGATTGGAGATGTCAGAGTTCCACATTTGCCTTTTTGTCCCTCAGATCTTAACATTTCAGTTACATCTGTGGAAAGACTTCAGAACCTCTGTATTGAGGTTCAGAATGAGTGAGAGTCAAGTGATGAGTTTTAGCTTAGTATACACTATCTTAAGAATGGAAATGAACAACAAAAGTCTGTTGATTAAATGAGCAAACACCAACCTTTTAAATGCTAGTGTGTAAACAAAATTGTTCTTAGCCTTGTATGAAACATTGCACTCTGAGTATAATTTTTTTTGGTGTTTAAAGCAGGTTGTCTAGCATCTGCATCTGCTAAGTACTCAACGGATATGTGTTGAATGAATGAATCATAAATAGAATTAAGACTGGGATGCCTTTGTGCTAAATCACTGAAGAAAATAAAGGCAATAAAACTGAGACCCTAGAGCAGTAGACAGAATTAGCAATGAAGTATAAAGTAGAGAAAGTACAGAGCAAGATTACAGAAGAAAGTCCCCCATTGGTGTCCATTTATAAGCATAAATGAATTAAAATATCTCAGTAAAAGCAAAGGCTCTCAGCATGGAGTTTAAATGGTTAAAAGTAAAAAGTCAGGCAAAGACATATAAAAATTAGGAGCAAAAATAAAAAAGCGAAAATCAAGGTAGGAAAATGTTAAATAAAGCCACGGAGATAATTTTAATTGATGCTTATAACTCATGAATATTTATGTATCCCATTACAGCATCAAAATATATAAAGAAATGATTCAGTTTTTTTAAAGAAACTCTATAGTAGTGAAGGAACTTGCTGCAATTCTCCTGACTTTTGACAGAGCAAGTAAGAGGAAAAATTCCCAACAATAAGATAATGATTTGATGATTTGATGAGATTTTAATACAATAATGATTTGATGATTTGATGAGATACGTAATAACATTAACTGACGCCAAAATGTTTGCGTAGGGGGGTTTTAGGCATCATAATCTTTTCGGAGGTAGTCTAGAAGAATTGTCTTGAAACTGCATTTACATAGCAGGGACTCAGTTTATGTTCATGTTTAGTTAAGTTTTGGGGAGAGACTGAAGCAGATTATGGAGTGAGGCTACCGCCCCCCACCTCCTTCCTCTTGGTGGCACTACTGATCCTCAAGATTCTCTCCACGCTTTGGTGCTCCCTCTTTCCCATTTAGGAAAGGAAAAAGAAAAAGGTAAACATGTAGATGAGATAATTAAAGGAAATAAAATAAATTGGCACACTCACAGGAAAATAAGTAGTAGAATAAAAGCGTTCTACAAAGGCAAAAGAGCACACAGTAATCTGAATTTAAAAGGGTGAAAATCCTAGGCTGGCAGAGCTTTTCTGAAGGGAGAAAGCTGGAAGGGGCAGGCCTGAGGAGCTCAGCACAGTCCCAGTTTGTAGCGGGCATAGTCAGGAAGATGAGAGCAGTTTCAGGCAGGCCATTTTTCTCTGTCTCTCCTCTCTGGGAGCTGAGGTCCTTAAAGACCCCTGAGCATTCCCTGAAAAGTAAGAGAGAGCCTGCAATACCACAGCGCAGTTTGAGTGGGAAGTGCGCAGGTGCACATACATCCTTCCTCCTTCCCCTTCTTCTCTCCATGCGTGGGAGGAGCAGGGACTGGCTAGGGACCCAGGACAGCCATAGGGACGCAGAATGAGCCTAGATGGGGAAGCCTTGGCTGAATTTCGGGAGGCTGAGTTTTCCTTTCGAACCCATGCAGATGTCATGTCTCTTGACAAAATCAGAAGCGGACACAGTCTGTGGCCATTTGTCTTCTAACTTCATTCAGAGCTCTTCTCACTCGTGTCCTCCCATGCTCACCCTGCAAGCACTCCTGACTTCATGATGAACAGGGATGGGGAAGTGTCTGGAAATTTTTCCTATGTAGAGCTGTTGACGAGCCCTGAGGGTTGAGGCTAGAAAAGACTCAGCGTTGCATTTCCCACAAAGTGTTTCTCAGAACACTGTTCGTGAGAAATAGTAATGGTGTTCCGAAACAAGGCAGAGGGGTTCCATAGACAAAATCAGTTTGAAGAGGGATGAAATAAAGATAGTTTTCCCTTCAAACTTTTCACAGTCTTGAACTGGTTCCTGTGATTCTCTAATTGAGGGCTATAGAATGCAGTCTTTCCCAAAGTTGTTTGAACAAAGAACCCCCAACCCAGGTGTACCTATTAACATCTCTTAGAACACTAGGGTTCCTTGGGAACCAAATCTTAATCTAAGCCATCAAACAGAAAAGCAATGGGTTTATTCTGTATTTAATTAGAGGGTGCATACCGGTGGAAATTTGAGAGAGAGGAAATTGGATTTAATATAAGAGAATCTTTAACTGTTAATGCTTCTCTGCAAAGGGATTACATGGGCATCCTTGAAAAGGAAGCTCAGAAACCCAGAGAAGCCAGTCTGCTCCCTTGTCGTAGATTTTACAGAAGGGATTTTATATTAGGAGGGAGGTTGAACCTATTTGATTTTAAAGGTCCATTCCAAATCTGATACTATTTCAAGTTACAATCCCTGCTCAGACCTGTCTTCTGATGTCCAAAATTGACTTTCTTCCTCCTTATCTGAAATTAATATAATCATGTGATGAAACACATTTCTAGCAAGGCAAATTTTATATAAGTTCCTAGCTATTCATTTGTTGTTCAATAAAAAAGGGAAGTTTCTTATTCCAAAGAAATAATTAACTTGAGAATTATAATGGATCTTTCCTGAGGATTTTTCTGTGTGCTCTTTCTAATGTAGGTAACCTCAGCCTTGTTTTCTGTCCTTTGGCAGGCAAAAGGACAAGTTTAGTAACAAGTGGGAATTATCAAAACTTCTATAGCAGTGGGAAAATAGATAACAAGAGAAAGGCAAAAGAGGCATCCCCCTTGATGACATGGTAGAAACACCCAAGTAGCAGAATTGTTTTCAAAAGATGGCCAGCAAGGCTCATGGCCAAAGTGTCCCATGTGGTTCGTGATGAGGTAACAGTCCAATCCACCATGAAAGGGGGAGAGAGGTGAAGTTTAGAGTAATGGAGATTTCATAGTATTATTGCTGGTAATGGGGAGTGGTGGGGGCTTTCGGTTGTTTACCTATGTTGGTGGAAGTAGACATGTCATTTTGCAAATATACATTGCTATTGTATTTCTTAATATGTATAGTGGAAAGAAAAAAATCAAGAGAGAACTCTCAGATAATGTTGGGGTGGGATCAAATACTGTCCTAAGCATGGTCCTATTTTGGAGTTATGATACCTATATTTTAGCAATACCCTTCATCCAGAATATCTCAGTGCTGGACATTCAGGTTAAATGTTTATCTGCTTGGCATGTGGGAAGAAAACCATCTTGAAGTAATTGTGTTTAAAGGTCAAACAGTATGGTAACACCTTACCGATTTTTATTGATTAATAAATTAAAACAAAGTTTTAACTTTCATTGTCAGTAAACCAAGGACACAAAAAGTGACAAGGGATGTCTAAAATGGCTTTCTATAATGGGAATCAAAATGAATTTGCATTGCAAACAGACTAGGATTCACATTTTCTTGATTTTCTGTTTTAGGTAAACGCACACACAAACAAAATAACACTTGGTTTGCAGCAAAGGTTATTTTTGTTTGCTGTGTAAAACCCTTCTATCCTATTTGAGCTATATTTTTAAAATTAAGATTTACTAGTGAAAGCATTTAAAAATATTTAAAGAAGCATTCTAGGGATTAAAAACTAGGAAAATTTCATCTGCACTAGCCCACAGCTGTTTTCATTCTCCAGAAGCAGAGTAGTACAATGAAAAGAAGGAATTTGAGATTAGGTGTGTTTCTTGGGTTTACATTTTCTACTCTGACCTTGGACAAGTCACTTATTCTCCCGAATCTTCATTCTTCATGCATAAAAAGAAAATGTGCCTTCATTGTCATATTATCATACTTATTTCCCAGGATTTTTGTAAGTATCCCGTAAGAAAATATGTGAAAGAAACTTGTAGCCTTCAGATTCCTTACATATACATACAATTATTTTTAGCTCCTTTCTGATCTTTGTTCATGTATATATGGTTCCAATCACAGTACCTCATTCAGATTTGTGTTCTACGTTTTCCATCTAACATTATGGTTGTGCTATAATTTACTAGCTTTCCCCCTATTGATGGACATTTAAATGGTTTACAGTTGTTCCCTATTATAATAATACACTGAAAAACGTCTTTGTACATTTAGGCGCTTTTTTTTTTTTTTTTGGACGAATTTCCCTGGGATGAGTTCCAGAGGAAAGATTATGCAGTCAAAATGAATGAACATTTTTTATCTATCCTGTTTTTGAGCTTTCCCCCTCATCCAAAAACCCCTCCCTTTGGTAACTTTCCTAGAATGTCACAGAGTGCTTAAATGCCTTCTTACAGGCGTCCAGCAGGATTCAGAGTCTGCATTTGGTGGCCATATTTCCATCTTCACGCTCTATCAAAAACACTTGACTATGAAGCCTCCCCTAGACTTCAGGGTCCTCTGGGGAAGGACTGTCCCAATCACCTTTGCACCCTTGTGTGGCCTGTCCTGTCCTAAGATCGCAGCGAGTGTCTTTTTAGTGCAAATAAACTGAACGGAGGGCTAGTACAAGATAGGCTCCTTATAATCACCTGACTTACCAAAGCCTTCATTCGTCAAAGAGTTATTAAAAATGCCAGACACTGGTCCTAGAAACTGGAGACAAAGAGGCAGATGCAGCATAGGTGGTCTCATTGCCCTAAGAGCTGGGTCCCCAGTGGGAGTGGAAGACTTTGGTCTTCAATCTGGAGTTAAGGGGTGAAGTTGGCTTGACGCATGTAATGTGATTTCAGGGAGGGCCCTCGCTCTGGTCAAATATTTTAATCATCTGTACTCTAATATCTGTCATTCTATAACCAAGATCATGTAACAGAGGCTGGGATGACAGAAGGGGCCTCTGCTGTGTTGTTGGATAAGCATATCCTGTGTCAAAGAACTCCAGATTGTTTTGTAAGAGCCAGGATGTGAAAACAGAGTTCCTTGACACAGCAGGGGTAGGGAGGGCTTCCAAATCCCCTCTGGAGCAGAAAATCCCTGTTTGATCCTCTTGAGCATCACGAGGCCACCTGCTGTGGCCATGGATGCTGGGGGCCTCAGGCCAATTCAGGGAAGATCAGAGTTTGGGGGTTTTGACTCGTGTATGAATCAATCCATGTCTAAACATTGTGTGTACCCTCCTTGCCTCTTGCTGCACAACTTTGATAAGGGGAGCAGAAATGGAGCAAATAGTTCTGAAAAGTATTCCTTGGCCTCAAACTCTGGGTTGTTTTGCAATCAATTCCTTGGGAGTCTATGTAATTTATTGAAGGCTGACAGAAAGCCAACCTTGGGTCTACTATGAAGCCTCTCGTCGTGTTGGCTAAGCTTGAAGTCTGAGGGCAGAGATTGTCAAGAGAGTGTCAAAGAGGGCAGCTCTGATCCAAAATTCTAAATACCGTTGTTTTCTGTGGAAACCCTCAGAGAACTCTGACAAGTTTTTCAGACCCTGGATTGCCTTATGGTGCCTTATTGAGCAATGACTTGGAGTTTGCTCTATGAGTTAGAACGCTACAGCTTTCCTTTTACAGTGCTTTGTTGAAGAGCTCCCCAAATTTGGCTAAAAAAATTATACATCTTTTTGTGTGCATTGTGGTGCACTTATCTGTATAGTTGAATAAAAATAAATGTACTTGAACCTACCAAGAGATGAAACCCAATTTGTTAACATTTATTAATTGTTCTTATTTAATCATAAAAATATTATCTGCCCAAGATGACCACTTAACCAGTGATCATATTGGGGACTAAGGAGTTTTTCTGTGTTTGAGACAGTGTCAGTGATCAGCAAGTTTTAAATGTCAGCCGGGGGATGGATCTAGCTCAGTTGTGCTGCATGGGTTATTGGTCGTAAATTCACATGTGCACGTATAGCTAGAGTTTTGGTAAGTGTTGGATTTATTTTTGGCCACCCATAGCTGGTTTCATTATCCCAAATTTATATTGAGCAAATTCTTTAGAACTTCTCCATTTCAGCTCCTATTTAGAAAGTGCCTGTGTATAGTTTTTACTTTACCTCTGTTGACTGGCTTTTAGGCAGGCATGCTAATTCCCATTTCCCCTGAGCCAAGATCATGTCTTCTGTTTCAACTGCAAGCTAATAACCTGTCAGGAGCATGGAAATATATATCTGGAGTTTGTGATTCTGCACAGAATCAGGATTTCCAAGAGCAGCCTGTGAGAGGAAACTCTGCTCCATGCTTCTCATTTTTAAATGTTGGCTCCTAATGTGCATTCAAATTAACTGCAGGAGACCCCATTTCCTCTGGAAGTTGCTAGCTCTGTCTTTCACGTTCTGCAATCTCATAGGCACATACACCCAATGAAATGTATGGAATGTGTATGAGTATTTGTGTTTTGGAGAGTGCTCCCCATAAAATCATGACCACATTACCGGGGAGGTGACATCCATGGTGTAGTGCTGGGTTCAGATGCCTGTTCTGTTACATACGGGTTGGGTGATCTTGGGCAAATCTAACCTTTCCATCTTTTGCTTTCCTCATCTGCAAAATGAAGATGAAATTGTTTTGGTTTCAGTTCTTCCAGTGGTCCAAGGTATATGGATGGAGTATTTCAGTGTCTGCTCAGTAGTTGTACTATTATAAGGACAGTACCAGCCTTGGAGAAGGTTTTTATGTGAAGTTAATACTCTAAAGCATTTAGAACAGTTCCTTGCATGTAGTAAGCTTCCAATAAGTATTGTTTACCATTATTACCTTAAGGATCTCAAGAAAATATTCTCTGCCTCTGATAAGAGACAGACCTCTATTTAAACTAAATTCATGCCCATTGTGTGAATTTTGTTTTTTCATCATTTCTAAGCAGTTAAGACAAGCACATATTGAAAACAGCCAACCAACCAGCTAATCAACCAACCAACCAGAATATCAACTCAGAGTCTAAAGTGGTAGAGTGACACTTAACTGTACTTCCCACTAACACAAAATTTATAAAAAACATATCAGAGAGTTAATCCAAACTTCCAGTTGATACCGCCCTTCAAGCAGTATCTGTTGCTCTTATATCCCACAAAAGACAAAACTCACTGCCTGACAATGGTCTTTGTCAGTCTTTTTAAAGTTAAAAGAAACAGATGTATTTTGGAATGAATAGCATACTAGGTGGTGAAAAGTCTCCTCCATGTACAATTTTTCATTGGTTCCTATGAGTTACAGTGTCTTAGATTAAAGAGCATGCATTCTGGTTGTCCCTACATCTGGAGAAGAACAGGCCACAGTTTTTCTTCAGGCCTCTATCCCAGGGTTTAATAGCCGTCATTGTTTAAAATCTTAGAGATAATCTACACTGTTGCAATTTGAGACAATTTCTTTTTATCCTGTTTTCCACACCCATCCTTTGAACGAGAGCCAGGTATCGGACGTGAACCTCACAGTCCTGTTACACAAAGAAGAATACCAGTGATCTAGACTACCACTCAATGTTTTTGTTGCTGGGAGGAGGAACAGTATCTGGGTTGGTTATTGTTAGTTTTATTCTCTTAACAACTTTGGGCTTTCTTTGAAAGGCAAAACCCAATTGAAAAACTTCTGTTGTTATCTTTTTTTTTTTTTAATTAGAGAGAGAGAGGGAATTAGGGCAGAGGGAGAAGGAGAGAGTGAGAATCTCAAGTAAGCTCCATGCCATTGCAGAGCCTAATGTGGGGCTCGATCTCATGATCCTGAGATCATGACCAAAGTCAAGAGTCAGACGCCTAACTGACTGAGCCACCCAGCTGCCCTAACTTTCTCATTATAAGGGAAATCTCAGATTTGCTTTCCCATACCTAGAAGTGTATGTACTTGGGTTCTCATATCTTGTTACTTTTATGATCAGAAATTAAGATAGCCAGAAAGTTTGAAAACTTTTAGGCAATTGTTCTTTTTTAATCAGACGATTACTTTCTCATTTAATTGTTTATTTGAATTTAAGTTGTCTTTTGAACTTAGAATAATCATCTTTGCACAGAGGCAGTATCACAGCCAATGAGGTTTATCTGAGGCGTGATTATTGCTAATTGAAATTAGAATAAACAACCATAATTTGCATGTATGCATCAAAAATTTAAACTTTCTCAATATATAGTTTTTAGCAATAAATTTTACACCACGGCTTTTTTTTCCCTCCAGTTTTATAGAGATATAATTGACATGCAACATTGTGTAAGCTTCAGGTACAAATGTGATGATTTGATATCCAAATATTTTAAGAAGTGATGACCACAATAAGGTTAACACATCTGTCACCTCACATACTTACCACTTTTTGTGTGTTTGGTGAGAACTTTTAAGATCTGTTCACTTGGCAACTTTCAACTATAGAGCTACTCTATGACCCAGCAATTGCACTACTGGGTATTTACCCCAAAGATGCAGATGTAGTGAAAAGAAGGGCCATATGCACCCCAATGTTCATAGCCACAATGTCCGCAATAGCCCAACTGTGGAAAGAGCCGAGATGCCCTTCAGCAGATGAATGGATAAAGAAGATGTGGTCCATATATACAACGGAATATTACTCAGCCATCAGAAAGGATGAAGACCCAACTTTTGCATCCACATGGATGGGACTGGAGGAGATTATGCTACGTGAAATAAGTCAAGCAGAGAAAATCAGTTACCATATGGTTTCACTTATTTGTGGAACATCAGGAACAGCATGGAGGACATGAGGAGAAGGAAGGGAAACATGAAGGGGGGGGAAATCAGAGGGGGAGATGAACCATGAGAGACTCTGGACTCCAGAAAACAAACAGGGTTTTAGAGGGGAGGGGGTTGGGGGATGGGCTAGCTCAGTGATGGGTATTAAGGAGGGCACGTACTGCATGGAGCACTGGGTGTTATACGCAAACAATGAATCATGGATCACTACATCAAAAACTAATGATGTATGGTGACTAACATAACATAATAAAAAAATCAAATATACAATATAATATCATTAACCATAGTCACCATGCTGTACATTCCATCCTCAGAACGTATAACCGGGATGTTTGTACCCTTTGACCACCTTCCCCCATTCCCTCCCTCTCACGCCTCCCACCCCTGGCAATCACCAATCTATCTCTGTTTCTATGAGTTCAGTTTTTTTAGAGTCCACATATAAGTGAGATCATACAATATTTATCTTTCTCTGACTTACTTCATTCAGCATAACACCCTCAAATTTCATCCATCTTGTTGCAACTGGCAGGGTTTCCTACTTTTTTATGATTGACTAATATTTGTGTGTGTGTGTGTTTACTTGATCCATTCATCTGTCGTTAGACTCTTATATTGTTCCCAGGTCTTGGCTACTGTAAATGGTGCTGTGGTGAACATAGGAGTGCAGATATCTCAAGATAGTGATTTCATTTCTTTCCGATTAATACCCGGAAGTGGAATTGCTGGATCACATGGTATTTCTATTTTTAATTTTTTGAGGAAACCCCATGCTGTTTTCCATAGTAGTTGTACCAGTTTATATTCCTACCAACAGAGTACGAGCGTTCCCTTTTCTCCACATCCTTACAAACACCTTTTATCTCTGGTCTTTTTGATAACAGCAATTATACCAGATGTGAGATAATATCTCATTGTAGTTTTGATTTGCATTTTCCTGATGATTAGTGGTGTTTATCAAGCAGCTTTTCATGTACCTGTTGGCATTTGTATATCATCTTCGGAAAAATGTCTATTCAGGACCTTTACCCATTTTTTAATGGGGCTGTTTGTTCTTCTCCTATTGAGTTTTATGAGTTCCTTATGTATTTTGGATATTAACACATTATCAGATACATAGTTTGCAAGCATTTTCCTTTGGTTCCCTTTCCATTTTAATTGTGGGTTTTTTTTTTTTGTTGTTGTTGTTTTGCTGTGCAGACGTGGGTTAATTTGCTATATTCCCATTTGTTTATTTTTGCTTGTGGTTGCTTGTGCTCTTGGTGCCATCGCCCCCCCCCCAAAAAAATCATTGCCAAGACCAATATAAAGGGACATTTTCCTTGTGTTTTCTTCTAGGAGTTTTATGGTTTCGAGTCCTCCATTTCAAGTGAATTTTTGTGTTTTAGGATAGGTGTCCAGTTTCATTTTTTTTGCATGTAAATATCTAGTTTTCCCAACACTATTTATTGAAGGGATTGTCTTTTCCCCATTGAGTATTTTTAACTCCCTCGTTGACCATATATTAGTTGATCGTATAAACATGGGTTTATTTCTGGGCTCTTCTGTTCCTTTAGTGTATGTGTCTATTTTTATGCCAGTTCCATACTGTTTTGTTTACTATAGCTTTGTAATATAGTTTGAAATCAGGAAATATGATGTGTCTATCTTTGTGGGGGTTTTTTCCCCCTCAAGACTATTTGGCTCTTCAGGGTATTTTGTGGTTCTATAAGAGTTTTATGATTGTGTTTTCTATTCCTTTGAAAAATTCTATTGGAATTTTGACAGAGATTTCATTGAATCAACAGATGGCTTTGGATTGTATGAATATTTTAACAATATTATTCCTTCAGATCATGATCATGGAGTATCTTTCTGTTTATTTGTATCTTCTCCAATTTTTTTCATCGGTGTTTAACAGTTTTCAGTATACTTAGAGTTTTTACTTGCTTGGTTAAATTTGGTTCTAAGAATTTTATTCTTTTTGATGCTGTTATAAATGGAATTGTTTTCGTTATTTTTGTTAATGTATAGAAACACAACTGATTTTTGTATGTTAATCTTGTAGTTTTACTGAATTCATTGATTAGTTCTAATAGTTTTTTGAATAGTTTTTTTTTTTGAGTCTTCAGGGTTTCCTATATATAAGATCATGTTATCTGTAGAGACAATTTTACTTCTTCCTTTTTTATTTGGATGCCTTCTATTTCTTTTTCTTGCCTCATTGCTCTGGCTGGGACTTCCAATACTCTGTTGAAGAGGAGTGCTGAGAGTAGGCACCCTTGTCTTGTTGCCGATCTTAGAGCAGAAGCTTTCAACTGTTCACTGTTGAGTGTGATGGTAGCTGTGGGCTTTTCATATATGATCTTTATTATCTTGAGCTATATTTCTTCTATACCCAATTTGTTAAGAGTTTTTATCATGAAAGAATGTTGAATTTTGCCAAATTCTTTTTCTGCGTTTTTGAGATGGTCATATTATTTTCTTATTTTTTGTTGTGTTATTAGTGTGATGGATCATATTGATTGATTTGCATATATTGAACTTCTTTGCATCCCAGGGATGAATCCCACTTGATCAAGGAGGGGTGTATGATCCTTTCAATATGCTGTTGAATTTGGGTTGCTAACATTTAGTTGAGTATTTTTGTATCTGTATTAATTGGGGGTATTGGTCTGAGGTTTTATTTCTTGTAGTGTCCTTATGCAGCTTTGGCATCAGGACATTGCTTGCCTCATATAATGAATTTGGAATTGTTTCCTTCTCTTTAGTTTTTTTGGAAGAGTTTGAGAAGGATTGGTATTAATTCTTCTTTAAATATTTGGTGGAATTCACCAGTGGGATCATCTGATCCTGGGCTTTCTTTGTTGTGAGGGTTTTGATTACTGAGTCAATCTCCTTACTTGTTGGTCTGTTCACATTTTTTATATCTCCTTGATTTAGTCTCAGTAGGTTGTATGTTCCTAGGAGTTTTTCCATTTCTTCTAAGTTGTCCAATTTGCTGGCATAAAGTTGTTCACAGTAGTCTCTTACGATCCTTTGTATTTCTGTGGTAGCAGTTGTAATGTCTCTTTCTTCATTTCTGATTTTATTGATTTGAGTCCCCTCCCTTGCTTTCTTGGTGAGTCTAGCTAAAGCCTTGTCAGTTTGTTTATCTTTTCAAAGAACTCTTTTTTAAAATTTTATTTTATTATGTTATGTTAGTCACCATAGAATACGTCATTAGTTTTTGATGTAGTGATCCACGATTCACTGTTTTCTTATAACACCCAGTGCTCCATGCAATATGTACCCTCCTTAATACACATCAGTGGGCTAACCCATCCCCCCACCCCCCTCCCCTCTAAAACCCTCAGTTTGTTTCTCAGAGTCCATCATCTCTCACGGTTCATCTCTCCCTCCGATTTCTGCCCCTTCAGTTTTCCCTTCCTTCTCCTAATGTCCTCCCTGCTATTCCTTATGTTCCACAAATAAGTGAAACCAGATGATCATTGACATTCTCTGCTTGACTTATTTCACTTAGCGTCATCTCCTCCAGTCCCATCCATGTTGATGTAAAAGTTGGATATTCATCCTTTCTGATGGCTGAGTAATACTCCATTGTATATATGGACCACATCTTCTTTATCCATTCATCTGTTGAAGGGCATCTCGGCTCTTTCCACAGTTTGGCTATTGCGGACATTGGCGCTATGAACATTGGGGTGCATATGGCCCTTCTTTTCACTACATCTGTGTCTTTCAGGTAAATACCCAGTAGTGCAATTGCTGGGTCATAGGGTAGCTATTTTTAATTTTCTGCGGCACCTCCACACTGTTTTCCAAAGTGGCTGTACCAACTTGTATTCCCACCAACAGTGTAAGAGGGTTCCCCTTTCTCCACAACCTCTCCAACATTTGTTGTTTCTTGCCCTGTTAATTTTTGCCATTCTAACTGGTGTAAGGTGGTATCTCATTGTGGTTTTGATCTGAATTTCCCTGATGGCTAATGATGATGAACATTTTTTCATGTGTCTGTTAGCCATTTGTATTTCTTCTTTGGAGAAGTGTCTGTTCATGTTTTCTGCCCATTTTTGACTTGATTATTTGTTTTTTGGGTGTTGAGTTTGAGATGTTCTTTATAGATCTTGGATACTAGCCCTTTATCTGTAGTGTCATTTGCAAATATCTTCTCCCATTCTGTGGGTGGCCTCTTTGTTTTGTTGACTGATTTCCTTTGCTGTGCAGAAGCTTTTTATCTTGATGAAGACCGAAAGTTCATTTTTGCTTTTGTTTCACTTGCCTTTGGAGCTGTATCTTGAAAGAAGTTGCTATGGCCGATGTCAAAGAGGTTACTGCCTATGTTCTCCTCTAGGATTTTGATGGAATCCTGTCTCACATTGAGGTCTTTCATCCACTTTGAGTTTATCTTTGTGTATGGTGTTAGAGAATGGTCGAGTTTCATTCTTCTGCATGTGGCTGTCCAATTTCCCAGCACCACTTATTGAAGAGACTGTCTTTTTTCCATTGCATAATTTTTCCTGCTTTGTCGAAACTTATTTGACCACAGAGTTGAGGGTCCATATCTGGGTTCTCTATTCTGTTCCATTGGTCTATACGTCTGTTTTTGTGCCAGTACCAGGCTATCTTGGTGATCACTGCTTTGTAATATAGCTTGACATCAGGCAACATGATGCCCCCAGCTTTGTTTTTCTTTTTCAACATTTCCTTGGTGATTCGGGGTCTTTTCTGATTCCATACAAATTTTAGGATTGTTTGTTCCAGCACTTTGAAAAATGTCATTGGAATTTTGATTGGGATGGCATTGAAGGTATAGACATGCTCTGGGTAGCATAGACATTTTAACAATGTTTATTCTTCCGATCCATGAGCATGGAATGTTTTTCCATCTTTTTGTGTCTTCAATTTCTTTCATGAATGTTCTGTAGTTTGGAGAGTATAGATCCTTTACCTCTTTGGTTAGGTTTATTCTGAGGTATCTTATGGTTTTTGGTGCTATTGTAAATGGAATTGTTTCTCTAATTTCTCTTTCTACAGTTGCATTGTTAGTGTATAAGAAAGCAACTAATTTCTGTGCATTGATTTTGTATCCTGCCACATTACTGAATTGCTGTATAAGTTCTAGTAATTTGGGGGTGGAGTCTTTTGGGTTTTTCACATAAAGTGTCAGGTCATCTGCGAAGAGAGAGAGTTTGACTTCTTCTTTGCCAATTTGTATACTTTTATTTCTTTTTGTTGTCTGATTGCTGTTGCTAGGTCTTCTAGTACTATGTTGAACAATAATGGCGAGATTGGGCATCCTTGACGTGTTCCTGATCTTAAGGGAAAGGCTCTCAGCTTTCTCCCATTGAGGACGATATTCACTGTGGGTTTTTCATAGATGGATTTTATGAACTTGAGCCATGTTCCCTCTATCCCTATACTCTGAAGCGTTTTAATCAGGAAAGGATGCTATATTTTTGTGAGATGCTTTTTCTGCATCAATTGAGAGGACCATACGGTTCTCCTCTCTCCTCTTATTAATGTGTTCTATCACATTGATTGATTTGCAAATGTTGAACCACCCTTGCATCCCAGGGATAAATCCCACTTGGTCGTGGTGGATGATCCTTTTAATGTATTGTTGGATCCTATTAGCTAGGATTTTGTTGAGGATTTTGGAATCCATATTCATCAGGGATATTGGTCTGAAATTCTCTTTTTTGATGGGGTCTCTGCCTGGTTTGGGGACTAAGGTAATGCTGGCCTCATCAAATGAGTCTGGAAGCTTTCCTTCTGTTTCTGCTTTTTTTTTTTTTTTGGAAACAGTTTCAGGAGAATAGGTATTATTTCTTCTTTGAATGTTTGGTAGAATTGCCCAGGGAATCCATCAGGACCTGGACTCTTGTTTTTTGGGAGGGTTTTGATCATTGCTTCAATCTCGTTACTGGTTATTGGCCTATTCAGGTTGTCAGTTTCTTCCCGTTTCAGTCTTGGGAGTTTATAGGTTTCCAGGAAGGTATCCATTTCATCCAGGTTACTCAGCTTATTGGCATAGAGTTATTGGCCTATTCAGGCTGTCCATTTCTTCCTGTTTCAGTCTTGGCAGCTTATAGGTTTCCAGGAAGGCCTCCATTTCATCCAGATTGCTCAGTTTATTGGCATATAATTGTTGATAATAATTTCTAATAATTGTTTCTATCTCCTTGGTGTTAGTCATGATTGCTCCCCTTTCATTCATAATTTTATTAATTTGGGTCCTTTCTCTTTTCTTTTGGGTAAGTCTGGCCAGTGGTTTGTCGATCTTATTAATTCTTTCAAAGAACCAGCTTCTAGTTTCGTTGATCTGATCTACTGTGCTTCTGGTTTCTAATTCATTGATCTCTGCTCTAATCTTAATTATTTCTCTTCTAATGCATGGCTTAGGCATCATTTTTGCTTTTTCTCTAGTTCCTTAAGGTTTAGAGTTAGTTGGTGAGTTTGGGATTTTTCTATTTTTTTGACTGAGGCTTGGATGGCTATGTATTTCCCCCTTAGGACCGCCTTTGCAGTATCCCATAGGTTTTGGACCAATGTGTTTTCATTCTCATTGGTTTCCATGAATTGTTTAAGTTCTTTGATTTCCTGGTTGACCCAAACATTCTTGAGCAGAGTGGTCTTTAGCTTCCAAGTGTTTGAATTTCTTCCAAATTTTTTCTTGTGATTGAGTTCCAGTTTTAAAGCATCATGGTCTGAGAATATGCAGGGAATAATCTCAATCTTTTGGTATCGTTTGAGACCTGATTTGTGACCCAGTATGTGATCTATTCTGGAGAATGTTCTATGTGCGCTCAAGAAGAATGAGTATTCTCTTGTTTTAGGGTGGAATATTCTGTATATATCTATGAGGTCCATCTGGTTCAGTGTGTCATTCAAAGCTCTTGTTTCTTTGTCGATTTTCTGCTTAGATGTTCTGTCTATTGCTGAGAGTGGAGTATTGAGGTCTCCTACAATTAATGTACTGTTATCAATATGACTATTTTGGTTAACAGTTGGCTTATGTAGATGGCTGCTCCCATTTTGGGGACATAGATATTTACAACTGTTAGATCTTCTTGTTGGATAGACCCTTTAAGAATGATATAGTGTCCTTCTGTGTCTCTAACTACAGTCTTTAGTTTAAATCTAATTTGTCTGATATAAGAATTGCTACCCCAGCTTTCTTTTGAGGTCCGTTGACATGGAAGATGGATCTCCATCCCTTCAGTTTCAGTCTGGATGTATCTTTAGGTTCAAAACGAGTCTCTTGTAGACAGCGTATAGATGGGTCCTGTCTTTTTATCCAATCTGAAACCCTGTGCCGGTTTACAGGAGCATTTAGGCCATTCACGTTGAGAGTGATTATTGAAAGACATGAATTAATTGTCATCATGTTGCCTGTGAAGACCTTGTTTTTATAGATTGTCCGTGTAAATTTCTGTTGTATATCCCTCTTGGGGTCTTTCTCCTTTTATAAGACCCCCCCTTAATATTTCTTGCAGGGCCGGCTTAGTGGTCACATATTCTTTCAGATTCTGCGGGTCTTGGAAACTCTGCATCTCTCCATCCATTCTCAGTGACAGCCTTGCCGGATAAAGTATTCTTGGCTGCATGTTCTTCTCGTTTAGTATCCTGAATATGTCTTGCCAGGCCTTTCTGGCTTGCCAGGTCTCTATGGATAGGTCTGATGTTATTCTGACGTTCCTCCCTCTGTCCGTAAGGAATCTCTTCCCCCTAACTGCCCTTAAGATGGTTTCCTTGAGGGGCGCCTCAGTGGCTCAGTTGTTGGGCATCTGCCTTGGGCTCAGGTCATGATCCCGGGGTCCTGGGGTCAAGCCCCACATTGGGCTCTCTGCTCCACAGGAAGCCTGCTTCTCCTCTCCCACTCTCCCTGCTTGTGTTCCCTCTCTCGCTGTGTCTCTCTCTGTCAAATAAATAAATAAATAATCTTAAAAAAATACTTATAAAAAAAAAGATGGTTTCCTTGGTTCCAAGATTTGTGAGTTTTACTATTACATGCCAGGGTGTTGACCTGTTTTCCTTGATCTTGGGAGGGGTCCTCTTTGCCTCTAGGACACAATTGTTTGTTTCATTCCCCAGATTAGGAAAGTTCTCAGCTTCGATTTGCTCAAATATATCTTCTAATCCTCTCTCTCTCTCTCCACCCCCTCAGGGATTCCAATAATTCTGACATTGGAACGTTTCATGGTGTCACTTATTTCTCTGATTCTATTTTCATGGATTCTGAGTTGTTTTTCCCTGGCCTCCTCTTTTCCCTTTTTTCTCTATTAAATGGTCTTCAAGGTCACGAATTCATCTTCTGTCTTGCTTACCCTAGCTGTTAGATTATTTAGATTAGATTGGATCTCATTGATAGCATTTTTAAGCTCTGCCAATTCTGCTTTCACTTCCGCCCTTAGAGACTCTATGTTGCCATTAGTCGATTTCTGCATTCTAGCTATTGTCTTCACAATTGCTAGCCTGAATTCCACCTCCAACATCTTGGTTATACCTGAATACATTTGTAAATCTGTGGCATAAGTCATAGTCTCTGAGTCTTTCCTATTTTGGGGGTTCCTCCTCCTTGTCATTTGTTGAGGGGTGGTTGAGGGAATGTATAGAGTCCAAGTTATTGACTACAACCCAAGCAAGATGCACCTGTTTTCTAGGGACCTTAGGGTTGCTGGCCTCTTGTTCTCTCAGCCTGTCTTCTGGGGGTGGGGCCTGCCACACTGGTACTCAGGCAACCCTATTTGGGGAGAGTTGCCCTGCTCCCTGTGGGGGGGGATGGGCTCAGTGAAAACCGGTGTTTTGGGGCTTTTGTTCTCTGGCAGCTTTCCCTGGTGGCTTTCCACATCTCTTCTGAGAGCCAGAGCCGAAGAGAGCATTTCCAACCCTCTGCCTCAAAGCAGAGAGTCTGTTTTTCAGTGAGCTTTCCAGGCAAGACTATCTCTGGTTCTGTCTGTGCTGCTATAAACTGCAGTGTCCTGGGTTGTGCGCCCCTCAGCAGCGCTCGCAGTCCTTGCCTCCCGGTCAGGGCACATCTCTGCCCTTTGTGCTTCTGAAACCGCCAGCCACCCCCAGTTCGCACGTGCAACCCTGCCGCTCAGGGTATCTGTCTGCGGGGCTGCCCTAAAGTCCTTTCCCCGCCACTACCGGTCTGCGAGTCTGTGCCCCGTCCCCAGCGTGGGAGGCTGTCACTCACTGGCAGTGTAGGATCCCTACAGCTGGCCTCCCTCCACCTTCCACTTATCCTCTGATATCTGCCCGCGGAATCACGGCTCCCTGCTTCGTACCTCAGAACCAACTACCTGCGATATTCTGTCTGTAGAGATCCAGATCTATCTTCTTATATCTCAGGCTGATTTTGTGGGTGTTCAGAATGGTCTGGTAGATCTCCAGCTCAATTCCGGGGACCAGTTGGAATACGGTCCCCTACTCCTCCACCATCTTTTCCCTCCAAAGAACCAACTCTTAATTTTGTTCATCTTTTCTATTGTTTTCCTATTCTCTATTTTGGTTATTTCTTCTTTAATCTTTATTATTGCCCTCCTTCTGCTAACTTTGGGCTTCATTTGCTCTTCTTTTTCTAGTTCCTTGAGCATAATGTTAAGTTGCTTATTTGAGATCTTTCTTCTTTCTTAGTGTGTGCATTTATAATATAAACTTTCCTCTTAGAAATGCTCTTTTTGCCTCCCATAAGTTTTGTGATGCTTTGTTTCTATTTTTGTTTGTCTCAAGACAGTTTTAAATTTTTCTTTTGATTTATTCTGTGATCTAGTGGTTGTTCGAAAGCATGTTGCTAAATTTTCATGTATTTAAGAATGTTCCAGCTTTCCTTCTTTTACTCATTTATAATTCCATATCACAGTGAAAACTATACTTGATATAATTTCTATCTTCTTAAATTTCTTTGGACTTGTATTGTGGACTAACATGATCTGTCCTGGAAAATGTCCTGTGTTTGCTCTAGAAGACCATATATTCTACTGCTGTTGGGTTGAATGTTCTATATATATCTGTTAGGTCCATTTGGTCTATAGTGTTGTTCAAATCTGCTGTTTTCATATTGATCCTCACCTTGGCTCTTTTAAAAACAATTTTATGAGTATCATACTTGCGTGTTCTAGAATGTATTAGAGCCTGAATAAATTTTGTCCTTATGTGATCAAGTGTCAGAGCAGTGTGACTTCAAAGAAACAATGAAAAGCAAATGAAAATGGTTCTATATTTTGCTTGCAGTTCTCAGAACATATTAAAGGGGATCAATATATAGATCCTAACCATCTTCTCTAAGATTCTTATTACCCTACTACTTTCTCATTGCTGGAGCCCACCTGGAGCTTCTCTTCTCCACTTTCTCTCTTCCACTACTCCCCAGTGCTCCCCACTCTTTTTTCACCTGTTGGTGTCCTACCTCTTTCTTCTTATTCTCCTGATTCTGTGTCACAGGAATGCAGCGATTAAGTTGGCAAGAGAGAAAAAATCTCTTAAGAGGGTGGGCAAAGAGGAGACACTAAGCAGGCAGGGACAATATTATCTTTGCTGGGGAGCAAAGGCCTCAAGTGTTCATAGTGAGACCAGGAATACTCAATAATAAATTTTGTCTGTGTCTCAAAAGCATTTTTTAAAAAGAACACAAGGATTTAATGCAGCTGTTAATGTTCTTGCTTTACTTAGCTTAGGGTAAGCTTTCCAAAAGAGGCAACCCGTCCATAGTTCTCAAGCCCATGGCATTGGAATGTGAGCTTGGAGAAACTTCAGGTAATACACTTACAATATTCTTCTACAATTATAACAGATATGGGGGGGTGGGATGTACAAGGAAGAGTCAAAGTCTATGCTACTTCATAAGGAGGGTAGATTTTCTAGGACGTTGCTGTGGTTTTCCAGAATTTCCCTCTAGGAATAGATAAAGGAGGCAGCTGGTTAGAAAGGAAGTGCTAGGGAGAATGAAAATTGGGTTTGAACCACACTTTATGTAAGATGGAGAGAATATCATTTTCCACATCAAAAAGTGGTGGGGTGGTGATGGCTGCTGGCCATCACTGGAAAGCCAAAGCCTCCCCATCCAGTGCACCTCTGGGAACTCCCGTTGCTCATATGTGAGCTGTTGGCAGCCAAGGAACCTCTCTTGCACGCATTGTGCCTCAGGTTATTGGCATATTGCATGGGTTATTTTATTATTCTTGAGGGGGTCTTTTTGTTGTGATGCTTTTGCTTTTAAAAATCCCTTTCTATATAACCACTATTAACAGTGTTCTGTGGCCTTTCAAACATTACATACACACAGTTTTAATTTGTGTTTTTAAACAAACAAAAAATGAGGTCATACTTGCACTTTGATTTGAAAATTTTTTCTTTTTTCACTTTATAGTTGTCATGAATATACATGTCAGAATATTTAAGTATACTGTATTCTTTTTAACAACTGTTTATCTCATTGGATGATGATAGACTGTTGTGCTCAGTCATTCCCCTATTGTTGGATATATAGGTTACTTCCAACTTTTCACTCTCCACATGATGGTGCAATGAATATCCTGTGAAGTGAGGGAAGTGGAGCAGATGATAATCTCTGAGTTCCATTGGACCATGAACCTTACATTTTACAAATTGATATTGCCTAGTTTCGGAGGATTATTTAGGGCTGTTCCAAACCAATATAAAAATCTGCTTTTCTAAAATTGCCAGCAACAAACTAATTTAAGTTCTCCTGATTGAACTTTGATTAATAAACAAATCCATTAACTCCCCACGGAAGATTCTTTTGAGACATTTAAGCTGTAAATTTTTCTTTTAGGGCTTTTTGAAAGCTGAGAGATACTACTGAACAAACTTCCATTTTGGCTAGATTTTATTTGTCCAGTTCAAATCAGTTTGATGGCAAATCACATCAGATTTTGATGAGTTTATGTGTGCCCTTAAACATTGCCCAGTACTTGGATAGGGCACATTTGACTTGTTGGCCAATGAGCAGATTTGGTTTAATCAAGTTCCAAGTTAGATACAGCACTCATGTGATAGTGATCTTTTATCTAAAGTCTATGTTTTCCTCACTGAACCTTGGAAAAATCAAATACATAAATAAAATGGAGAGGTTGGGAGAGATGTTGGTTTGGTTTCTTTCAACCTTCTGCTTACTGAAGGCTCAGAGCCAAAAGAAGGGGAAACATAGAGTAATCGGGATTTTAAGGTTTACTTGCTTAGTTGAATGAGTCTATAGATGTCTGGAACCATCCTCTGTAAAATACAGTATTTACCTGCTCTTACAAGTCCCTTGAGGAAACAATCCTGGTTCAACACAGTAAATATAAAGTGTAAATCTGAAATCTGTTCAAACAAATACAGGTATGTTTTAGAATATGCATCAGCAGATTACTTTTAGGCCTACTACACAAAAGATGATATAAATAATCTGTGTGCTACTTAGCCAAGGTACAAAACCTGGCGTTAGACTTTTGATCCCTCTGTGACGTTGGATCCTAATCAGGGTGAGTACGCATCACAAATAAGTTATTGCTACTTATATGCCAAAGAGTGGTAGTAATTTGATTTTTATAAATGAACCTGAGCCCTAATGGATTAGTCCAAGAATGGACAACCAGCTCAATGTGGCCTATTCACAGACTGGTCATTATCCTTTGAAATACAGCAAAAAGCTCTTCACAAACAGGGAATACCAACATTATCAGATTCTTTTTAATAATCTTGAATTTAGTCTTTTGATATGTAAGAATCCTGCTTGAGCAGGAGCAGAAGCTTGTAGGTCCTGAGGTAGAAGGAATCTGGGGGGGGCGGTCATTATGGTCATGAGTGGAGAGAAGTTACAGGAAAGCAAGAGTAATGAGAAAACAGAACCTACAAGGTAAAGTTTAAATGTGCATATCAAATGAAAAATGAGGAAGCCAGTGAGAAGGAGAGGTGACAAGACACATGACAAACCATATACTCTCCTTGGATTCTGAACAACATAGGTTTCTGAAGCCAGGTTGTTCATTGTTTCCCTAGATTTCTTTTAGGCGTTGGCCTCATGGTTGAAATTTTTGTGTTCTCATTCTCAAGTGTATTCTTACTAACTACTTCATCCTGCAAAATCCTACCTTATTATTTGAGATAACTTGAGTCGAGACTTTGTTCCTTGCAACCAGAAAAGCTAAGTTAAAGACTTTCTTTATTAACTGTGAAGAAACCAAGGTTTAAAGTCATAGTCTAGTAACTTAAGGGGCTGGAATTCAGATCTGTACTTATGTGGTTCCAAGGCCCAAACTTTTTAACTCTGTGCCATGCATGATATATTTCCAGACACATTCAGGTGTTTAACTTTGATAGCAATATGCTCTCACCAGTTAAGTGAATCAGTTTGGAACTAAGTGTAAATTAAATGAAATTCATCTGTATTAATGAGTTTCTTCACTAAAGTTAAAATATGGTGTATTATTGATAATAATTAAGAACAGGTTTATATATGAAAATGTTTATAGCATACATTTCACTTCATTAGTCGTTGTCTAATTACTCATCAGGTCACATTACTTTGAAATTAAAGTCAAATGAGACATGTCATATACTCTTCAGTGACTTGCAAATTAAAACTTCTTGGCAACAGAAATTCATCATACTTTTTTGAGATTTTTCTCTTTTACTAATTTCCTCCCCTTGTTTCATTTACTCTTGTTCTAGGAATAATTGTTTGGAGCATAGTGGAGACTGCCCCCCAATAAAGGATATTGTATGTGGGGAAAAGGAAGCTTAACAAGTTCCATGAAATGATATGCCTTAAAAAGGAGGGGTTTTTAGTAATACCTCAGGAAGCCCAGTTCACGGGCAAGTGTATAAGTTGGTGAATATTTCTTTCCAAAAGTTGTCATATTTTACACATGTTGCTATACCACAAGGTTTCCAAACAATGAATAGTTTTGTGACATGTAAGGGATCTCTAGGTATCTCAAGGATAGAGACCAAATTTTTCAAGGGATATGTAAATGAACCCACATCTACACATACATACATATACTATATACGCACAACCAAGTTCTAGAAGGGCTACCAGTTTTTCTCTAGACCCAAAAGTAGGAAACTGATGCCCTGCAGTTTTATTTTTTAATTATTTTGCTGACATTTAGAAATTGGGAAATTTTATATAAAAAATGTTAATGTTTTATTGAAAAATTGCCATCTGGCTCTACTGGGCCCACATTCTCCTCTACGAATAATTGTTTGGAGCATAGTGGAGGCTGCCCCCAACAAACTTGGACTCTCCAGCTCACTTTTGTCCCCATCATTCCCTGGTGTCATAGGTCCAACTGACTGCTTAACATACATATTATGTATGTGGCCAGTGGAGGCATTTGAATTTGCAGGCTCTGATTAAGAACCCAGAGTTCTTAAACATTGGCCATTATCAGAGTTGATCTAGGGTAGAACCTGAGCAGCTGCAGGTAGTCTTCAGCTGCTTGACTTTATTCTAAGAAATGCCACTAACTGCAGATGTGCATCTAACATTTCCTGTGGTGCTTCCCTCAAATCTACATTTTGTCTCCCACTTCTCAGCTCCCCAACTGGGAGTAGATCCAGTAGGTCTGGTGTGGAGCCAGGGAATCTGAATGTTTAAAAAACTTCCCCCGTGCTTCCAGTTTTGAATAAGATGGAGTAAGCTCACCCCATCCACCCTGCCTTCTGCTGAATGCAGCTATAAAACCTGGGCAGACACACAGAACAGCTATTTGAGGACTTTGAAAATCAAATAATAGCAGATTGGGGAAGAAGACCAGGACTTAAAGTACCATCAAAGTAGTGATGAGTTTCCCTTTTATGTGTGTCTACTACCCTCCAGCTTGACCTCAGTGCAGTCTGAAACCCAGAAGTCAACAGCAGCATGGATAGAACACCAGGAAAAGTTCTCTAGTTCAGAGAGAGAGTGTGAGGAAATTTCCCATTTTTCTTTTTTTTTTTTTCCCCTTTCTTTTCTCCATCTGTTGTCCTGTAGTTCTCAAGCAGTTCTGGGGTAGCAGTGGCAGTAGGAGTAAGATGGCTGGCAGGAACCCCAAACTTGAAGTAGTTCTGAGAGAGTCGGGAAAAACATCATTGCTTCTCCCCACCCCCCTGTCTTCCCACCACTTGGTTCTCCCTCCTCATAGAAACAGGGGCAGGCATGGGAAGTATGACAGAATAGAGTAAATAAAGCCCCAACTACTTGTTAGAGTACCAGAAAGAACCCCAGGAAGCTGGAAAGTATCAAAAGAGAGGATAGATTCAGGGGAAATTATTAAAGTTATTTAGGAAGTACTAGGCTCATTCTTTAGCTGAGCATGTGCACATCTGACCCTAAATTGTATACATAGACTTTGAGAACTCAACTGTACTGCAAAGTCTTTGAAAACCAAAATTACGTTGGGTTAATTTACTAAAAAGACATAACAATCCTAAATGTATATGCTCTGAATAACAGAACTTCAAAGTACATGGGACAACAATAAATAGAACAGGAAGGCGAAATAGAGAAATCTAGAATTATAGTTGGAGAGGAGACATCAATAATCTCTCAGAAGTTTATAGAATAGACAAAGACAGATTAGACAGAAAATCAGCAAGGGTATGGAAATACTGACCAACATTATCTATCAACTGGATCTAATTGACATTTATAGAACACTCTAATCATCAGCAGAATATGTATTCTTTTCAAGTGCATGGAACATTTACCAAGGTAAATCAAATCCTGGTCATTAAAACAAACAAAAATAACAAAATGTAAAAGAGTCAAAACCATTCAAAAGTATGTTCCCAGACTATAAAGGGATTAGACAAAAATTGATTACTGAAGAATAACAGAAAAATCTCTAAACACTTGGAAATGAAACAATATGCTTCTAAGTAATCTGTGGGTCAAAAAGAAACTATTGAGGAAAATGAGAAAATATTTTGAACTAAATGAGAATGAAAATACAACTCATAAAAAATTGTGGGATGCAGATAAAATAGTACTGAGGGGGGGAAATTGTAGCAACAAATGCTTACATTTAAAAAGAAGACAGTTTTTGAATCGTAATCTATGCTTCCACCTTAAGAAACTAGAAAAAAGACAGCAAAATAAATACAAAGCAAGGAGGAAAAAAAAAAAAGATCACAGCAGAAATCAGTGATATTGAAAACAGTAAAACAATAAGAAAAATCAATAAACCAAGAGCTAGTTATTTGAAAAGATGAATAAAATTGATAATCCAGCAAGACTGACAAAGAGAATACACAAATTATAAATATCAGGAAGGAAAATATCACTACCGAGCTTTTAGACATTAAAGGGTTGTTAAGGGAGCACTACAAACTACTCTTCATGAATAAATTCAACAACTTAGATGAAATGACTGATTCCTCAAAAAACACAAATTATCAACACGCACCCAAAATTAAACAGATAATTTGAACATTTTATGGCTGCTAAAGAAATTGAATCTATAGTTTAAAACCTCCCCCAAAATAAACTTCTAAGTGCAGACAGATACACTGGTGAATTTTCCAAATATTAAAATAAATTCATTATCTTTTCCAGAAAACAGAAAAGGGTGAATACTTCCAAACTTATTTTACGAGGCCAGCACTATTCTGACACTAAAACCGGACAAATATGGTGTGAGAAGAGAAAAATATAGATCAATATCCTTCACAAACATATATGTAAAAATCCTTAACAAAATATTAACATAATAAATCCAGCAATATATAAAAAGAAAAATCTGGGTTTATCCTGAGAATGTGAGGCTGGTTTAATATTCACAAATCAATCAAGGCAATCCACTATATTAGCAGTTTAAAGAAGAGAAACCACACACTCATATCAATTGAGACAGAAGATCATTTGACAGAAAGTCAACATCTATTTAAACTAGTTCTTCAATCTAACAAAGGGCATCTACAAAAAACATACAGCTAAAATTATTTTTAATAGTGAAACACTGAGTGCTTTCCCCTTATGATCAGAAACAAGAGAAGTTTGTCTACTCTCACCATTACTATTCAACATTATACTGGGAGTAACAGCCAATATGATAAGGCATGGAAAGGAATTAAAAGGCATATGGAGTTGGAAGGAAGAAATAAGGCCATTTTTATTCACAGATGATATGATTGTCTACATAGAAAATCCTGAGAAATCCCCCCCAAAAATTCCTAAAGCTAATAAAGGAAAATCAGAGGATACAAAGTGAACACTCAAAAGCCAATTGTATTTCTTTTTTTTTAAGATATTTTTTAAATTTTATTTTATTATGTTATATTAGTTACCATACAGTATATCACCAGTTTTCAATGCAGTGATCCATGATTCATTGTTTTCGTACAACACCCGGTACTCCATGCAGTATGTGTCCTCCTTAATACCCATCACCAGGCTAACCCATCCCCCCACCCCCTCCCCTCTAAAACCCTCAGTTTGTTTCTCAGAGTCCATAGTCTTTATTTATTTATTTGAAAGAAAGAGAGAGAGAGAGAGAGAGCATGCTCACCATCCAGGGGTCGGGGCAGAGGGAAAGGGAGAAGCAGACTCCCAGCTGAGCAGGGAGCCCAATAAAAGACTTGATCCCAGGACCCTGAGATCATGACCTGAGCCAAAGGCAGACACTTAACCAACTTACCCACCCAGGCGCCCCACCAATTGTAATTCTATATGCCATCAATGTTTAGTTGAAAACTGAAATGAGAAAAAGCAATACTATTTACAGTTGCTCAAAAAAGTGAAAAACTTGGCTATAAACTTAACAAAACATATAGAATCTATATTCTGAAAACTACAAAACATTGTTAAAAAAATAAAATACCCAAATGAAAGGATATACCATGTCCATGGATTGGAAGACTTAATGTAGCAAAATCATTATCTTCTGATTATGATTGATCCATAGATTTAATGCAATTCCAATAAATATTTCCATAAGACTTTGGTAGATATAGACATATCAACTCTAAAATTTATATGGAAAGGCAAAGGAACTAGAACAAGTAAAACAATTTTGAAAAAGAAGATAAAGCTGGAGGAATCACATTTTTTGATTAGAAGAAAGCAATAGGCATTGGCAAAGGGATAGACATATAGATCAATGAAACAGATAGAAAGTCCAGAAAGAGACCTGAATAAATATGGCCAGTTGATTTTTGACCAAAGTGCTAAAGTAATTCATGGGAGAAACAATAATATTTTCAACATATTGGAAGAGTTGGAACTGTTGAAACAATTAGAATGGGATCCAAAGGAGATTTATGGATGTCAGATAAGCACGTGAAAAGATATTCAACATCATTAGCTTTTAGGAGATGCAAACTGAAACCAGAATGAGATATGACTACATAACAATTAGAATGGCTAAAATAAAAAAAATACTGCTAATACCAAGTGATGACAAAGATGTACATCATTTGGAACATCTCATATACTGCTGGGGGGGGGATGCAAAATGAGACATACTGCCACTCTGGAAAACAGTTTGTCAGTTGCTTATTAAATAGATTATTAGCATGTGATTCTGTAATCCCACTCCTATATATTTACCCTAGAGAAAAAAACCTGGACACAGATATTTGTAGCAGTTCTATTCATAATATTGCCCAAACAGGAAGCACCCCAAAGTCCTTCAACAGGTGAAAGAATAAACAAATTGATATATCTGTGCAATGAAATACTACTTGACAATAAAATGGAAAACACACAACAACTTGGATGAATCTCAAGTGATTATTCTGAGTGAAGGGTACCTCACTCAAAATGTCATATACTGTGTGATTCCATTTATACAGTACTCAAAAAGACAAAACTCTAGGGATGAAACCAGAGCAGTGGTTACCAGGGGCTGGGAGTGGGGGACCAGTGTGTCTGTGTGAGAGAGTTTCTGGAGGGTGATGGAAAAGTTTTGTCTCCTGATTGTGAAGCTAGTTTACATGAATTTATACATATATGAAAATTCATAGAACAGAACACACCCAAAAGTCCCATTTTATTGTAGGTTTAAAAAAATTTAAAATATATTTTTAAAGTTTCACCCTTTATGTTAAGGTGCTGTCTGGGCTGTATACTACTCTGGAGCAACTACGCAATGGTGGGCCTCTTAAGCAACAGAGTTCTGGAACTCTCCTCCAAAAAGTTCAAACTTATTTTAAAGAAGCACAATAACTAGTAAGTAACCTGCAGCAGGAGACAGGCAATGGTTTCAAAGCAAGAGCAGTAGAGAGTCTGAAATTTTGCATTGCTGCCAAGTCAAACAGAAAACACAAATATTTGTATAGCTTTGTAACAAAAGAGCCATATGTGTTTTGGCAGAAAGACCTCTTAATGGCACTTGGGGCTTTAAAATAACTGAGCCTTGCTCCTATTATGTGGAAATTGTAGACAGATGTACCGCATGTCAGGGACCATAGTGCTGCCCTGGGGAGAGGACATTAAAGATAAAACCCAGACTGACAAGGAGGGGGATCTGTCTACTTGTGCAGATGTGGTGAGCCCAATAACTTCTTGGCACTGGATCTTGAGATCGCGTGCACTATTTAGAAGTGTCGTTTGGATAACTTTGCAGTTGTGTGTTCATGACTATTTCTGTTTTCAGCTGCACAGATAGTATCTTAAGCCTTTTAGTTTGGGGGTGAGGTGTTTGGGGATCAAAAGCAAAATACTTGGCTTTTTGGAATGAGTGTAGTGGTGGGTATTGATGGAGACTGGGTTTCCAGGAACGTACCCCCACCCATCCCACTGCAAGGTCACACACAAACTCTCTGTTTCCAAAAAGGAGATATTTGACCCCAACTTCCCTTTCTATCAAATTGAATCAGATGTTTACACATTTATGGTTTGGGGTTAAGGAAGCAGAGGTCGAGTAGGGTTCTTGGCATCTAAGTAAAAAGACCCATTTTAGGTTACTGAAAAAGAATGCACTGGAAGGATAAGGGGTAATTCTCAGAATCAAAGGGAAAGCTAGTCTCAAAAATAACAGGAACCTGGGTGGCAGGAATTATATATGGACAATCTCCTCAGACCATTGCCCTCTGGATCAGGGAAGAAACTCCATCCATTGTCCCCATTTTCACTTTAGTCAAGATTCAGCTTGTGCTCAGTCTGTGTTCAATCACATGCTTGCTCTTTGGCCCAGGAAGAGGGGATCACCTTGAGTGACATGCAGTGGAGAAGGGGGCAGTTCTACAAAAGCAAAGTTCTATTTCTTAGAGAAGGGGCTGGCTATTGGACAGGCAGAAACAACAGTTTCCAGATCACCCCTGGAGAATGTGTGGCTAGGTATGGGTGTGGTGCAGGGAGGGGTGGGAAAGGCATTGGGTGTGGTGGCAGAGCCTAGGGACTGACCCAGGACCAGAGGTCCCAGAGGGCTCTGCCATCAGCTGGCATGAGACCCCAGGGCAAGTCAGTTACTCTACCAAGAACTCTGCTTTGTTGATTTAAAGAATGAAGAGGTTGGACTAGCTGTTCCCGAAGATCCCCTTTTGCTACAAATCGTAAGAGAAGTATACTTTGGGATTGTATTTTTTTAGTTGGGTATAAGATAGTGTTCAATTCAACAGGTTTTTTTTTTTGAGCGTTTATAGCAGTGGTTCTCAAATGTGCGTAGGAATCTTATGGGGTCTGGGCGGGTGGAGATGTCCTTGTTAAAATGCAGATGCCACGGCTCCATCCCCAGAGATTTGGATTCAGTTATGCTAAATGGAGCCAAGAATCTGCATTTCAAAGTGGCCTGGTAATCCTGATGCAAGTGGTCAAGGCTACAGACTTGCTTAGATAAGTTGGTTCTCAGAAAGGGAATTTTCTTAGTGGAAGCTGCAGGTACTTAAAAATGTGTCAAGTCAGGCAATTGGTATGCTTCTAAAAGCCCCCGCTTCAGCCCTGTAGACAGTGTGGAGATGCTGAGGAGACGATGGACTCCAGGGAGGCCAGGGGCTCACTTGCCCGTGTACTGAGACACAACAGCCCAGGGCTCGTGCATTTTCTCCTCACCCCTGCTCACTCTTTCTGCCTCAAATACGGTCATGTGACAAAGCTGTGGGATAGAGAGACTATGAAGGTACCGTGCGTACCTTCATGGCTTACCTTATTGTGTGAGCTGTATGAGGATCTTAAACAGAACATTCTCGGATGAGGACATGTGCTTGGTATCAGCAGGCTGCGATTCCTAAATTTCTGGTTTTAAGAAGTTGAACCTTTGGGCTACACTTTCACGTTAAATACATCTCATTTGGGGAGTTACGTTGAAGGAAGTGTAGTCCCTTGTTTTCTGGAGTGTTATTTGTACTGGACTTTCTGTCTGGGGGTCTTCAAGTGCTTTTTTTAAAAAAAAATTATTTTTAAAATTTAAATTTAATTAGCATATAGTTATTACTAGTTTCAGAGGTAGAGTTTAGTGATTCATCAGTTGCATATAACACCCAGCGCTCATTCCATCACGTGCCCCCCTTAATGCCCATCCCCCAGTTACATTTCCCCACCTACCTCCCCTCCAGCAACATTCAATTTGTTTCCTAGAGTTAAGAGTCTCTTATGGTTTGTCTCCCTCTCTGATTGCTTTTTTTTTTTAAGATTTTATTTATTTATTTATTTGACAGAGAGAGAGAGACAGCGAGAGGGAACACAAGCAGGGGGAGTGGGAGAGGGAGAAGCAGGCTTCCCGCGGAGCAGGGAGCCCGATGCGGGGCTCGATCCCAGGACCCTGGGATCATGACCTGAGCCGAAGGTAGACACTGAACGACTGAGCCACCCAGGCGCCCTCATTTAAATGCTTTTTTAAAATACTTGGTTTCGGGGCGCCTGGGTGGCTAAGTTGGTTAAGCGACTGCCTTCGGCTCAGGTCATGATCCTGGAGTCCCTGGATTGAGTCCCACATCGGGCTCCCTGCTCAGCAGGGTCTGCTTCGCCCTCTGACCCTACCCCTTCTCATGTGCTCTCTCTCTCTCATTCTCTCTCTCTCAAATAAATAAAAAAAAAAAATTAAAGTACTTGGTTTCAGTCAAGGTGGAGTTTGTAAATGGTGAAGGATATGTGCTTATATGAGCCTGAATCTTTCTCTACTAGCTTGTACAATGTGCCATTAAAACCTAGAGTGGACACTCACACATTCCTTGGCATTCTGAGGCTGGGTAGAAGAATTTGGTCATTTGAACCAGTATGCACTCCGAAAAGATTCAGAATCCTGACCCAATGATAGTGAATTATAGCAAGGGCAAGCACAGTTTAAATAGTGACATAACTTATACTTGGATATATCTAAGAAACCTACTTGTGTATTAAATGAAAATAGTAAATAGTAACTTAAAAACCAACCATTCTAAGAAGACATTACCATAGTGTTTACCTGTGGACATCAGATGATTTATGATGTACAAAGCACTTTCCCATATGTTCTAACCTGATACACCCTCTGGTCTTTGCTGGTTCCAGGCTTAGGACAGAGATTGGATGGGGAAAACTTGACATATGGCTTCTAACAACGTGGCTAAGGCCTTTGATAGATAGGAGATAGGAACTCATTGTAGCTGACTGGTCCTCTGTCCTATTTCTGTGTTATGTTTCAAATGAAATTGTCCTTTCTTTTCAGATGCTTAATTGGTTGTGTATATGTAGAGTGTGTGTGTGTGTGTGTGTGTGTGTGTGTGTGTGTGTGTGTGTGTGTGTGTGTGTGTGTGTGTTTAGTGGGGAGACAAAGACCAGGCTAGGAGGGGGCAAATGCATGAAGGATAAATTCTACATGCTTTTATTCTTGCTTTACTTTTCTCTTTCTCCGATACTTGGGGGGTGGGGCTCTGCATATTCTTTTGGCTTCAAGACGTATTGATATTTGAGAGAGGAACAAAAGTGTTTATTCTTCAGAGTTAAAAAAAAAAAACAAAAACCCTCAGCAAGTATGCATTCTGTTCCACTTGGTCTTGTACGTCTTTTGCCAGTGAGTGAGCTTTATATTTCTCCCCCTGGTGAAACATCCCCACATCTCCTGATCGACATTCCTCCTCTCATGTGCTTCATAAATTAGCAGGGAGGGTGCCATGGTAATACTTGACCATATAAGGGGAAGAGAGGCCCCGCCGCGATGTGGTTTTGCCCGCATGTCAGAACAGTATATACACTCGAGGCCTTTTAAGGGAACGTGGTGCGTGCAGGGAAAACATCCCCAGGCAGCCCATCCATTTTCTTCGCTACTGCAGTCTTGGTGCCTGCAGGCTGTGTGTCACTTGGAAGCATAAATCACAGGGGTTTGCTGGCGCTGAGCTTGAGGGAGGAAGCCTCAGAGGACCATGCTTGCTGCCCTGAGCTGTTGGCATCTTAGTTTTCACTAAAAGCCCGTCTTACAACTTGACCTTCTGACTTGTAGTGAGAACCTCGCCACAAACGCACCTTGGCGTTCACTTGCCCCGCCCCCTCCCGGTTATAAATAGTTATGATGGCTGCAGTGAGGTGACCACGGTCTCCTGAAGATTCCAGATGCATCTCATCTGGCTACAGTGTTCGACTTGGTACCGTGGGCGGTCTCGAGTCCAGAGAGAGCTGGCTTTAAACCACAGGGCTCTCTCTTCCTAGCTCTGAGATCTTGGACAAGTTACATAACCTCTCTGAACCCCCAAAGTCTTCCTCCACAAATGGGGAACATAAATGGAATTAAATTCACTTTAAAGTGGTTAGCACAGTACTTGGCACATAGTAAATGCTTACTAAATGTATAGTTTTGCTCTTTACAGCAAGTATTTCCATGATTCCCGCTGCTCTGATCCTGTACTCTTTATGAACGGATTTTCTTTATAGTCCACACACATCCAGAAGTACTCTTAGAGGCCCCGAGGAATGTCTTGGCACAATTCATCGTATAGAAAGTGGATTCTGGAATCAGGCAGGTCAGGGCCTGAATCCCTGCCCGACCACTTACCAGTTTTACAGCATTTTGGATGAACTGCTTCATTTCGTGGTACCCTGGTTTTGCAGTCCGTAGTCTGGTGATAGTAGTTGTTTAAAACGAGTCATTTGGGTTGCCAGGGGTGGAAATGAATCATGTCCGAGCAAAGACAAACAAAGGGTTTATTGCAAACCTGTAGAGATTCCATGGAAATAACCTGTGGTTCTGAGGGCGCCTCAGTGCCCCCGCCAAGTGACATAGTGACTCTTGTGCTCTCTCAGGTCTGGTGCAGCACAGTCTCCCCGGTGGACACCCCCGTCTTGCCTTCAGACCATCCCTGTAGTGGGGCCTCTGGGCTGGAGCACTTTCCCTGGATGGGCAATAAGGACTCGAGCCTCGGGAGGATTATAATAAAGCTGACTTGGGGGTGGGTGGCCGGGAGGTGTCAATGCATCAGTGTGGGGATGCACCCAGCATGGTACCTGGTACTAGGTTGATACCCACCGAATGTAAATTATGCTCCTTCTCTTCTCCCTTCCTCCAGAGTAAATACCCACTCCTAGAGCTAGAGCACCAAAAAGTGGGGAGAGGAAAGAGCACTGCGGTCAGCTCTGGGTTGACATCCAAAGGGAAAGAGACAGCTAAGTTGGGGAAGAGGGAAAAGGAGGGGCTTCGAAGGGCAAAGGGGCTTCTACCTATAGGTACAGAAGATTGTGTCCTCTGGCAACCGCTAATCCTACATCACTCCCTTCTTTGAGTTCCACCTTCTTGAGCTTTATTTCCTGGTAAACACAACAAAAGTCCTGCGTGACAGGTCAAAATGAGTGTGTGCCCTTTGAATGCCTGCCCTTCTGTTCTGGCCAGTCCAGCCTCGGCCTTGTAGCCAAATCATCCAGGCCAAGGGAACCTGGGGGAGACCCTTAGGGACGCCTGTGTGTGACCTTCCTCGAGGCCCCCGCACCTTCAGGCAGAGCCCTGGTCCCACCTACCGGTTTCTACCCAGCACCCAGGGAGCCCCATGGTGATTGCATTAACAAACCTGCGTTAGTTGGGACTTCCCTCTTTTCCTTGGTAAGGTCGGGGGTTCTCGAAGTGTTTTTCTGTTCATAAGCATAGCCCAATGCCAAGTTGAGCTATGAGTCCCCTCTGCCAGGGCTCCCAAGATCATAGCCCTTGCAGCTCACACGCAGCAACTTTCCAGGAGACAATCTGGCCAGTCCTCATGGTTTGCGAGGAGTGGAGTGGTGGCAGGTATTATTACTATTCCAATTTCTAAGATGTGGAAACCCTAGGTAAGAAAGAATAAGTGCTGGCCTATGAGGGTCACAGAATTAAAAACGTTAAGAGCTGCGCTTTGAACCCAGGCTTGGCAGAATTCAAAGCCAGTGTGATACTTACAGAGTAAGTAAGAGTCTCCTACAAATAAGAATCACTACTTGCTAGGAGTATAGACACCGGGCCTTAAGCAAGATCTCTACTTCAAGATACCCTAGCAGGGTGGCCTGGAAATTTGTACCTTTAATAAGTACTCCAGGTGACTGTTAGTATTAAGAAAATGTAGGAAGAACTAGCCTCTTTGGAGAAGCTGAGAACTTCAGCACGAGCAGCCCAGAAAACGTGGAGGGAAACTTGTCCAAGCTTGGGTGCTAGGTTGGGCTTTAAGGACAGTGTCTGGGCACCCTATAGGTGTCGTCTTCCTGCACGTTTATAAACATTCGCATCACACGGAGTCCCTTTGCTACTTCCGTGTGGATTGAAAATGCATATCTGGTTTCATGAGGATAAACCTCCCCCCGCCCACCACAACTGTCCTATTTCATCCAGCTAGACAATCTGTTACAAGTGAATAATCATTTCTTTTTCTGACCCTTGGAACGTTGCCTTGAGATTTTTCAGAGAAACTCAGTTGGCAGCCTCGTGCTAGGTGAGTGTGTTGGGCATATGTGTATCCAGATCTGGTTCCCCAGATGGGCATAATTAACTGCACTGGGTATTGGCAGAGGTAACGTGAGCTAGCTGAGAGAATTTGGGTTGGAATGTCCGGAAATAATTTGTAGGACCTTCTGACAATGAGTATGGAAGAGGCAGAATGTTGTGGGGGGAGAGTGGAAGACAAGATGAAGCATTGTTCCTGAAACCTTGTTGTTGAGGAAACGAACCACGGGTCTGACGCGCTATAGCACCCTCCCTTACCCCCAGCACACACACGTGCCCGCGTGCCCCGGGGTCATGTCGTCCCTCCTTCGCGTTCTCAACCCCGAGCCCCAGGCCTTCAGTCTTTGTGGACTTAAAGTTACAGATCTGAAAACAATTATTCGCTCCCAAATCAAGAAAACTGCCACATCAACATGAGTAACTGCCTAGTTTAATGTGTATGAAATGCAACATATTGTCACCCTGTCATCAAATTCAGTATCCAAGAAACCATTCCAGTGCTTGAAAATCATTTGTAGAGTGTATCTTCTCATTTTGAAAGGATTCCTGAGTGTGCATGATCAATGAGAAATGATTGTCAATAGTTAATTAAAGGAGTGACTTGTTGCCTCATCATTCCAAAAACAAAATTAGAAAAATCCTTTCAAGATTCTTTTGGAGCAAAAAGTAGATTTCTATATGAGATGTGGATGTATTTTAATATGTTTGGTATGATATGGGGTGAGGCCTCATACACGCATGTACGCTCCCAGAGTTCCCAACCACCAAATGCTATTGGGCAGGCCATATGGTTGGAGAAAAAGAAAATATGCCATTCAAAGCTGTGTCTTCAACTGTTCCAAGACTGTGAAAGGCTTTTAGGTCTACTCTCAGTCACATGATCATTGAGAAGGATCTGATCTACCCCTCTCCCCCACCCCCGCTACACCAGGAATGTGGGTAAGGGACTTAACAGCAGTTGCTTCTAGGATGCCTAAATTCAGGTGAGGTTGATGGACATGCTGCATACAGTTGCACAGGATGTACACTGTGTAAGGATACCACAATCCAAGGGAGCAGTGTTCACATTGAGGATACCTACATTTGAATATAAATTATGACAGTGTTTCAGCAGATGGCATGAAAGTGCTCTTTTCTAAGAAAAGCAGGGTGCTACCACACTTGTGACAGCTGGAAATGATTGGATTTTAAAGAGGGTGTGCTTTTAAGCAAAAAGGCCTTTCTTGGGCTATAGCTCCGGGCTGGCACAGAAGGTGGTGCTCCTACTGCTCCATTCATCTTTGTCATCCCTTCACTGTAGGCTGTGGGATCTTGACCTAAAGAGAATTACTCCTTTCATACAAGATTGTACCCGTGCAATGGTTTCAGTGCCTAGAAGCCATCCTGTCTTCTCCTGACACTACCCTTCCTCTGTGATGAAGTTTTTTCTAAGCCCCCAGTGGCCTTCATACAGAATGGATCCACACACATAAACAATAAATATTCCCTCGACTTGAACTCTGAGAATGGAGACAAGGCAGTTGAGTGCCTTTCTTATTTCCCTGGGGAGTCTCTGCTTTTCCAGTTAATTTCAGGAACTGTGTGTTCTCGCCAACCTATTTTGGTCTCCATTCCCCAGAGACGACTAGGAAGAGGCTCTCTGAGGGAGAGTTCATCTCAGCTATGGCCGGCACTGTATGGGTCACCCTGAACGCAAGCAGCTGCTTTTTTTTCCTCCTTCCTCTTCCCCCACTGGTTCCCTGGGGACTGAACCCCAGGACCAGACAGCTCAGGGGAAGAGCACATGACTCGCTCAGATACCACGGAGCCCTGCTGTCAACCACACCCACTAGTCATGCCCCGCCTGCCCCTCTCTGCTGAGCTCAGAGCTTCTTGCAATCCAGGACCTAGAGGAGGAGTGTCTCTGCTTCCCTGGATGCATTTCCAAGTTCTCGTCTCTCAGGGCTCTTTGGGAAAGGCATCTTGCTGCGAATCCTTGATGTGACTTAAGACTATTTGACATGTTCCTTCTCCCTTGCTCTTCCAGAGTATTCAATGGGAGTAAGTTCCTTTGAAGGCCACCCTTGCGACAGTCTTGTAAGGAATATATTTCTTGGTTCATCTCAGTGTTTTCCAGCAGATGCTAAATGAAACGTCAGCCCCATGCGGTGCTCCTTGTCAATAGGAGAAATGGGTATCCTACTCTCTCTTTGAAGTTTTACAGTGTAATAAGCCTTTAGTTCTGAGAAACCCCATAAAAGGAAAGAGAGGCCAGTTCTACCGTAATCTCCTACCTGTTCACAATAAACTTAGAGTACTGGACTTGGTAAACTAACAGACGCTTGATTAGAAGCAATCAGTCTCTTTTCACCCAGCCCTTTGTATGCCATTCCCTTTGGAAATTCATCTGTCGTAACTTAATCTTATCCTGAGCTTTCAGTGGTCTCATGCACTTGCTTCCATTGGTATTTGAAAGACTTGGTTTTGGAATGTAAATTACATTTTATATCCATCTAAGAGGAGTCTGTGTGCTGGCCTCATGACTCTTCTGAAGGTCATGGCTCCTGCTAGATAGCCTTGTCCACCCAGCTCTGTCTCTGAGTCTCTGGACTCCAGGAATGAATCTGAGGGTGGGGTAATGCTAGCTCTATGTTGCTCGACCTGGGGTGCTGTGCTGTTCTTTATGTTTCCTTTCTCTGCTGCCCACACCTGTATGAATAGTTCCTGCATTCAGCACTCCTCAAATGACTCAGCGTAAGTGGGTCAACAATTCCTGTTGGGACTCCTCCTGATACAAAGAGTATCAGCACCTAAGTGAATTATGTGTGCAAGGATGGGAGTGGTGCTTCCAGGAGGTGCTAGCAGAACACTAAGTGGGTACGGCGGGAGAATGAGCGGGGAGCCAGAAGCAGCAGCAGTCAAGCTTACAACGCTAGTAGATCTTGCACTGCTTTGGGTGTTTGGGGCTGCCCAAACATCACCCCCCTTTAGTCCTCTCTGAGTAAGGAGTTTGACTGTTATCCCATTTCACAGGTGCAAGAGCTGGGCTTGTTGAGTTTCAGGAAGTTAGCCATGGTCACAGGGCCAAGAAGGGTGGAGCTGGATGGGGACTCAGGCAGTCATAATTCAGAGCCCACCCTCTCATCCCTGCAAGGGTGTTTGGACCCGATCCCACAGGCAGTGCATGCCTGCCTGCCTCTGCTGTCCACTCAGCTTTACCTTGTGCCTTGAAATTCATTTCCTGCAAAAGGACATCAACTTTTTCAATAGTTTCTTTCTTCACAACCATGTCTCATTAAACCAACAAAGTCTTTAAAGACAAGGTAATGTTAGAGCAGAAGTCACATGGCATAGACTTTCCTTACCCTTATTGGCAAAATTAAACTCACTGCTGAGTAAAGGACGGATATCCTGGAAAGATAAGAGCATTCTTGAATACGGGGTACTTGTTAGGTGGGTGACTGCCTATGTTTCCCTTAATGAATGCTTATTTTCCCAAAGCCCATTTAGAAAGAGCTGCCTGATGACTTGTTCTGGCTTCCCAGGAAACAGCAACCTGGCTCATCTATTAGGCCACAGGTCAGAGTTCCCCATGAGATAAAACACCAGAGGAATGACTTGTGTGGTCTGTTGTATTCCAAAACCAGCATGGGCAGCTGCTGCTCACATTCCCAGAGGGAACCCCACCAAATCTAAAGGTCTTTGTGTCTCTGGCAGGCATCTCCTCCCAGAATTTTCAGTGCTTTGGTCTAGAAGGTTCTTTTCCTTCTGTCAAAGAACCAAGAATTAACTCCCTAAAGTAAGCTAAAAATGACAGTCTCTCTTAAGAACCATATGCAGAACTGGAATTCTCTGTAATGTTGATGGATGGGTTAGCAAGAGGAAAGGGAGGGGGGAAATGCTTATACTACACTGAGTATAAGCACCATCTCTTAATTAAAAAGGAAGAAAGGAAGGAAGGGAGGGAGGGAGGGAGGGAGGAAGGGAGGAAAGAAGGGAGGGGGGAAGGAGAGAAGGTCAGCTGACTTTGAGTTCTATCCATGCAAGTGGAAAGCCCTGGCTGAGAATCTTGGGAAATGCCCAGGCCAATTAATTATGGCAGGCTACAGCTAGTGTACATGGACTTGCTCTCTGCCTTCAGAGGCATAGCTATGGGACAAGGAAGATCTTCCTAGTTCCTCTGTGCTCTGGTTGCACTGGCAGGTTCTGGATGGTTCTCTGAACCCGATGGTATAGGGGCTCTTCACTTAGTTATTTATTCCCATTAATTCTTCAGAGTTGCAAATGTCTGAAACCTATTATTAGAAGTAGGAATGATATCCCACTAGGTTTTCAATTTGAACTAGTGAGGGAGAAATAGTAATTGGAATACTAGGGATCTAAGATAGTATTCCAAGACAGAAATACACACTTAATTTCTTCCTTGTGTGTGGTTTTTGTTGTTGTTTGTTTGTTTTTACAATCTATGCATTGAGGCCCTTGAATCACAGCCGTTTATTTGCCAGTGTATAAACAAACCACAGTTTGTCACGTCCCCTACTGATGGACCATTAAGTTGCTTCTGGCTTAGCTCTTTCTCTCTCTCATCAACAGTGCTGTAATAGACATCCTTGGACCATGTCTCCTTGTGCACACTTATACCAGTTTCTCTAAAATAGATACCAAGAGGTGGGCTTGCTGGGTCATAGAGTATGATTAATTCCACTAAGATTTCTCAAGTTACCTTGTAAAGTGAGTGTACTAATTTACAATTTTGCCACCAGTGTTTGGGTTTCCATTTTCCTATGACATTCCCACCAACACTTGGTATTATTAGATTTTTTCTTTTTTCTTTTTTTACACGATGAGTATGACTATGTGTTTAAATTTTAATTTCCCTCCTTTACTTTGTATTTTCATGTTGGCCAATTAATCTTCCTTTCTTGTGAATTGCTTAGGTCAGTTGAGTTTTTCCTATTGGTTTACAGGGCTTCTTTATTTAGGTTGGCTACTAATCCTTCAGTTTTTTTTTTTTTTTTTTAAGATTTTATTTATTTATTTGACAGAGAGAGACACAGCGAGAGAGGGAACACAAGCAGGGGGAGCGGGAGAGGGAGAAGCAGGCTTCCCGCGGAGCAGGGAGCCCGATGTGGGGCTCGATCCCAGGACCCTGGGATCATGACCTGAGCCGAAGGCAGACGCTTAACGACTGAGCCACCCAGGCGCCCCTAATCCTTCAGTTTTATGTCTTGCAAATATCTTGTCACAGTCTATGGCGTATCTCCTTTTTTTGGTGTTTTTGACTAATAGAAATTTTTACAAATTTTAATGCAATTAAATTTATCAATCTTTTCCTTATATTTAGACCCAACGTGTGGAATATTCTGCTCATTCTTCTTTTCCTTCCCCTTCTCATATTACCTGTGGGTATAGATTGCCAAAACTCTTCTGCCAAATTTAGGCTGAAAAGATATAAATTAATCATTTTAGGGTCAAACTTAGGCTCATAGAACACTGAGGACAAACACCGAGGTCCCTGTGGCACGCTGAAACTGAATCCAGCGTAAAACACCAGAGCAAGGAATAGATGTATGCTTTGGGAAAACTGCTAATGCCTTCCTATTTCAATGTTTATCTCTGCTCATGGCATTATCCACAGAATGGCGATGCAGCATTATACAGATACTAGTTTACCCTGGGCTTTGTTCTCCCTTTGGAATGAGTACCCATTTACAGTCAGTGTGTATTTATTTCATGTCCAAAGCCCAAATGTCCCTTCTCTCCTATTTTACGACATAGGATCAGTAAGATTTGTATAATACCCTCCAGGAAAAGATGTTAATTGAATCCAGAAGAGAAAAGAAAGAAAAGGTTTTAAGAAAGAGAAGAAGTTTTGTTTGCTGAGATACATTATCTCCTGGCCTTGAACTGTCATATCATTTCTTATTACTGTTTGTCTACCGGAGTGAGTTGATTCTCAGTCTTCCAAGTGTATTATATAGGCATTTTTTAAAAGGCTTCAGTAAGGTGTCTACATAACCAAAAATTGAAAGGAAAACAAAAAGACAAGAAGACCATTCACTTTTTGCTGTTGGGGGAGCGATCTTATGGGAATCTGAAGGACCGCTGACAATTGTCTCTTTATCCCTCAGCTTAGCTGGAACTCTTGGGGCTTAAAATTCACCAGCCCTAGCCTTTCAACAATTTTTCTTCTTTGAAAATAATTAGAACCAGAAAGAGTTTACATCAAAGTGCTTAAGCATCAAGATTGTAAACAGACACTTGTTAATTCCCAGACATAGGGTTCCAGATAATTTCCTAGCTTAAGAGAGTAAACCTGTGATTGTTTCAGTTTTACATATTTTTCTCTTAGATCTTTGGTCAATTTCCCAAAGCCAAAATGTTTTTCTTTTAAATGATGTCAAGATCCTCAGAAATATGCCTGCCTTATGTTTCCTAACAAAATTTAAAATCTAATAAAAAAGGATCCTATTTTTCTGCCATAACACTTACCTAAAATGAAAGTGCAGAAGCTTCTAGATAAAGCAGCAAAGACCCAACCTTTATTTGTTCTACAGTTGGCCAAAATCTAGAAGTTTGAGGGGAACGTGAGACATGCAGTTATCTTTTGTTTTTTCCTGTAAATATTCTTTAAATGAAATGTCCATTTCCCTTTGAATTAAGTGAAAAATCCAATACAAAGGACGGTGGTCAAGTGGTAACTCTGTAGGGCATTTTAGAGTTGTTAGAGCCCTTTCTTTTTGTTATATACTATCTTATTTGATCTTTACAACCTCCCTGATAGGACAGGCAAAGAAGGTATTATTTAATATGTAAGTTTTGGGGTCTAGACCAAGCTGAGGTATTACAGGGATCAGGAAAAGCAGCTCTTTGCTCAAGTTTACATATATGGATGAAAAACTTTTGTGATCATCTTATTATGACAGCCTCCCATTTTATATTTATTTTACTTGAAAGTGTGAGTTGCTCCATCCAAAAGATGAGTTTAAAAGTAGACTTGAATGCCTGTGCCTTTAAGCCCTCCTTCCACAGGGGCCTTTAACCAATAGCTCTAAGTGAGAGTTTGAAAGACCAGCAAGCTTGTCACAGATCAGGACAACTCTAAGGCAAGGCTTACCATCTAGGGTCCCAAGAAAGGGTCTGGCTGAAGCTATTCTCTGCACAGTTGTGCCTGAGATCACACTATTGCTTGGCTTCCTCCCCTTCTCTGTCCTGCTTCCCCAACCCTTACCCATCTCTCCTTGATAAATCTCTAGTAGAGGAATCTTTGTCTCAGGGCCTGCCTCTAGGGAACCCCATCGAAGACTAGTACTCATTCCCTAGATCTCAGGTCAAATGTCACTTCTTAGGAATTCCTAACTATCTGAAGTTCTCCTCGCACTCCAACTGCTGAGAGTCTTTCCTTCCCAGAACGTTCCAATAACAATTTTATATGTGTTGGTTAGTCTTGGACCATTAGCCACATATGGCAGGGGCCACGTGTGTTTGACTTACCATTGTATCCCCAATGCTTGGCATCATAGCTCAAGAACAATCATTAAAGGTTTACTAAATGAAAAAAAAAAAGTCGACTTTAAGATGGCTATTAGAAAACAAGGCCTAGCTGAATTCTGCCTAATTCATATTTGTGAGTTGAGTAGGCTGCCTTAGAAATGCTTTTAAAGTGCAAACTCACACAAGCCTTTTACCTGAGAGCAGCTCCAGCCAGCAGTGCCAGACATCAAAGAAGGGGTCTGGGAGTGAACTCATCGATGCAAAAATACTGAAGGGCTAATTCGAGGGCAGGTTTGTGAAATGTTTGCTAGACATTAACCAGCATATCCAGAATGCTATTAAACTCCATCTTCAGTAGTTTATTTCTTGGGATTATGTAAACATAGCCAATTCAAATGTGTACTTAGTCATAAATACTCCCGTTTTTTTTTTTAAATAAATGTTTGTTGAAGTATAAGGTATATAAAGAAAAGGACAACTCTTAAGTCGCTCAAGGACTTTTCACAAAGGCACATTGCTGTGTAACTAACATCTAGATCAAGTAACAAAACAGCACTCCAGAAGCTCCCTTGTTCTCCATTCCAATTACTACTTCTTCCTTCCCTCCCTCCCCAGAGGCAACCGCTGCCCTGACTTCTGTCACCAATGATTATCACAAATGTTACCACAGTCAAGTTAATTAACACATTCATCACAGCACATAGTTACTTATTTTTTTATGAGAATGCTACTCTTGGCAAATTTCAAGTATACATTATGTATTACTAACTACAGTCACTGTGCTGTACATTAGATCCTCAGAATTTACTCATCTTGACTAGAAGTTTGTGCCCTTTGACCAATGTCCCATTTCCCCCAACCCCCTAGGCTCTGACAACCACCCATCTATTCTCTGTTTCTATGAGTTTGACTTTTTTTGGACTCTGTGTAGAAGGGATACCGTAGAGTATTTTTTGTTCTCTGCCTGGCTTATTTCACTTAGCAGATGCCCTCCAGGTTCACCCATGTTGTCACAAACGGCAGGATTTCCTTCTTTTTTATGACTGAATAATATTCATTGTATATATATACCACATCTTCTTTATCCATTCATCTGTTGACGGACATCTAGGCTGTTTCCATATCTTGACTACTGTAAATAATTATGTAATGAACATGGACATGGACATATCTTTTTGAGATCCTGTTTTCATTTCCTTTGGGTATATACACCCAGAAGTCAGATTGCTGGATCATATGGTAGCTATTTTTTAATTTTTTTGAGCAACTTCCATCCTATTTTCAATAGTGGCTGTGCCAATTTATATTCCCATCAATAGTGCACAAGAGTTCCCTTCTTTTTTTTTTTTTTAAAGATTTTATTTATTTATTTGAGAGAGAGAGAGAATGAGAGATAGAAAGCACGAGAGGGAAGAGGGTCAAAGGGAGAAGCAGACTCCCTGCTGAGCAGGAAGCCGGATGTGGGACTCGATCCCGGGACTCCAGGATCATGACCCGAGCCGAAGGCAGTCGCTTAACCAACTGAGCCACCCAGGCGCCCCACAAGGGTTCACTTCTGTCCACATCCTTGCCAGCTCTTATCTATTGTCTTTTTAATAATAGCCATTCTAACAGGTGTGAGGTGATATCTCATTGTGGCTTTCATTTGCATTTCCCTGATGATTAGTAATATTGAGCATCTTTTCATATATCTGTTGGCCATTTGTATGCGTTCTTCAGAAAAATGTCTCTTCAGATCCTTCACCCATTTTTTTTTTTATTGGATTGTTTGTTTTCTTGTTATGGAGTTGTAAGAGTTCCTTACATATTTTGGATATTAACCCCTTACTGGATATAAGGTTTGCAAATATTTTCTCCTATTTCGTGGGTTGTCTTTTCATTTTGTTGGTAGTTTTCTTTGCTATGTAGTAACTTTTTGGTTTATGTTGTCCCACTTGTTTATTTTTGCTTTTGTTGCCTGTGCTTTTAGCATCCTACCCAAAAAATAATTGCCTAGACCAATGTCAGTGATTAGTTTTCTACTTTGAATTATGTGTAAATTGAATCATACAGTTTATATTCCTCTGTGCTGACTTCTTTAACTCAATGTTATACTTATGTGATGCATTCATGTCTTTCTGTGTAGTGGTAGCTTGTTCATTTTTTCTCTTCTATGCTACTCCTTTATGTAAATATGTCACGTAAATAAATATGCATAGTCAGCACTGATTTGCATTCCTTTAGCAATACATGAATTCCCTATTTTCACCAGCACTTGTCAATACCACTCTTTTCAGCTAGTCTTGTGGGTGTGTAGTCTTATCTCATTGTGGTTTTAATTTGCAGTAACATAATCTTTACTGATATTGAGCATCTTTTCATATGCTAATTAGTCAATTGAATATCCTCTTTTATAAAGTGCCTGTTTAAGACTTTTGCCCAAGACTTTTTAAAAAGGTTATCTGCCTTATCTGCCTTTTTTACTGATGTGTATGAGGTTTTTTGTTTTTTTTAAGATTTCATTTATTTATTTGACAGAGAGAGAGAGAGAGAGCACAAGCAGGGGGAATGGCAGGCAGAGGGAGAGGGAGAAGCAGGCTTCCCACCGAGCAGGGAGCCCCATGCTGGGATCATGACCTGAGCCGAAGGCAGACACTTAACCAACTGAGCCACCCAGGTGCCCTATATAAGAGTTTTAAAATATAAACTGCATGTAAGTCTTTTGTTGGATATATGTGATGCAAATATTTACTCTATGCTATTGGGGGCGTTTAAAAATGGGGCTAAGAGTTCGGTGTGTAGAAAACAGAGTCATGAGCCCTGCTTGGCTTTCAAGAAAGTGGACGTTTGAAGATAAATCAAAAGAAGAGGAACCTGGATCTTGTTCTCTTTAAGTCTACTGCAGCTTTGTTGAAGTAGGATTCCAAGAGCAGCTGGGTATGCTTCATGTGCTTGATATAACCAATCATTTTTTATTTGGCTCACATGCTAAAAGAGAGTCATTAATCATTGATATTCCAGTAGAGTATATCACACATAATGATGTAGTACTTTATAATTAGGTTAATAGATATTTGAATAGCGACTGTGACCGTGCATTGTGCTGGAAGCACAAAGATGGATATGTCAGACCCCCTTAATTTGGTGAGCTTTTAGGGTATGGTTAGGATGCTTTTGTATCTGTTATCTTGTTTGATCACATGAGGGTAGGGTGATGGCCAGACTGGTAAAACAGAAAAATGTATTCTCTTGCTCTTCACACCTTTGATTTTCAGTTAGTCATTGCCCTAAATCTGTGCGATCTCTATTTCCAAGAAATGCCTTTGTCTCATCCTGATAATCCCACTAATCAACATCTTGTGAAATTCTCTTTCTCAAAATGACGAATTTGAATAAAACACATGGTGGGGCGCCTGGGTGGCTCAGTTGGTAAGCGTCTGACTCTTGATTTTGGCTCAGGTCATGATCTTAGGGTTGTGAGACTGAGCCTCGTGTGGAGCTCAACGCTTAGCACAGAGTCTGCTTGGGATTCTCTCTCTCCCTCTCTCCCTGTCCCTCTCCCCGTTCACACTCTCTCAAATAAGTGAATAAATAATCTTTTAAAGTCAATAAGTAAATAAAACATGCAGAGATGACTTAGTTATATTTTTAGGAAACTACAAGAAAAAAAGACCACAAAATTAGAGATACTTTGCCCCCTGCTATCCAATAACACCCCTTAAATAATAGATATTAGTCAACTGAAATGATACAGAATTTATTAAGGGCAAATCTGACAACATGCTATATTATCCTAAACATTGAAGAGCTATAAATGTATATAAGATGTAGTTCCTGCCTCAAAGAATTTCTAATGCTGGTGGTGACAGTAGTGTGTATCTGTGTGTAGAAGAAAAGTGTTAAGGATGTGACAACATCAGCAATGACAACGTAAACATAAAGACCTATACCAAGTGAGAGGAAATGTAGCAGGAAGGCTTACTTTGGATTGATTGTAATGATAAGGAAGGGTTATATTGACTAAGATAATGGAGCTGCTTCTATAAGACAATATTCTCAGTCATCAAAAGTTAAAAACAGGTGTTTCTGATTGGTGGTTGATTCTGCTCCAAATGGTAATTTAGAGACGTGGATCCTTCCATACTGTGGGTCTGCCATCTTCAATGTATAGCTCCTGGGTTTGCTCGGCTTGTCCACTGTAAGCTGGCAGAAGGAGAAAGAATATGGAGGATGGGAAAGTTTAATAGCCAGATCTGCAAAGGGTGTATGTCATTTCCACTCAAGTTCCATTGGCTGGAACTCCACCCTGTGGCCACAGCTAACTGGGAGGGAGGTTGGGAAGTATAGTCCAGCTGTGTGTCCAGGAGAAGAGATGGGTTTGTTGGTCACCTAGCAGCCTTTGCCACAGTCTTCACAGTGGCAGGGCATTTAAGATAGGTCTTGAAGCAACATGAAGGATTTTGACAGAGATTGGAAAGGATTAATCCAGGTAAAATGGAAAGCATGAAGAAGGACTAAGGAGTAGCCAACAATAGCAAAAATGAAAGAGCAAATTTTAAAAATAAGAGATTGTCCAGTTATTAGGAGTTTGTAGTGACTTTCATGAGAGAAACTGTTGGAAAGATAAGTTGAGGCTGTTTCCAACCCAGAGCCACATTTTTAGAAGTTTAAAAATCACACTGAGCAGTTTGCATCCACCATGGTTCTTTTTGTTTGTTTGTTTGTTTAAAGGTTTACTTATTTGAGACAGAGAGAGAGCACGAGGAGGGAGGGGGCAGAGAGAAAGGGAGAGAGAATCTTAAGCAGACTCCATGCTGAGTGTGGAGCCCTACACAGGGCTCAATCTCAGGACCCTGAGATCACGACCTGAGCTGGAACCAAGAGTCAAAGACTTAACTGACTGCACCACCGAGGTGCCCCTGTTTTTATTTTTTTTAATTACCAGAACTCAACTCCCGCTTGCAGGAAAATTGTGGTCGAGACTGATTTTCTTTCTTTTTCTTCATACTCTGGTCTTTCCTAGGAAGTGAGTTCTTATGTTTGTCTCCAACACATGGTGGCAGCAGTCAAGAAGGGTGATGACCCTCAGCATGAGCAGCTTCATTTTTTTTTTTTTTAATTTTTTATTGTTATGTTAATCACCATATATTACATCATTAGTTTTTGGTGCAGTGTTCCATGATTCGTTGTTTGTTCATAACACCCAGTGCTCCATGCAGAACGTGCCCTCCTCAATACCCATCACCAGGCTAACCCATCCCCCTACCCCCCTCCCCTCTAGAACCCTCAGTTTGTTTTTCAGAGTCCATCATCTCTCATGGTTCGTCTCCCCCTCTGACATACTCCCCTTTTCTTCCTCTCCTGTTATCTTCTTCTTTTTCTTTTTTCTTAAAATATGTTGCATTATTTGTTTCAGAAGTACAGATCTGTGATTCAACAGTCTTGCACAATTCACAGCGCTCACCGTAGCACATACCCTCCCCAATGTCTATCACCCAGGCACCCCATCCCTCCCACCCCCAACCACTCCAGTAACACTCAGTTTCTTTCCTGAGATTAAGAATTCCTCATATCAGTGAGGTCATGTGATACATGTCTTTCTCTGATTGACTTATTTCACTCAGCATAACACCCTCCAGTTCCATCCACGTCGTTGCAAATGGCAAGATCTCATTCCTTTTGATGGCTGCATAATATTCCATTGTGTATATATACCACATCTTCTTTATCCATTCATCTGTCGATGGGCATCTTGGCTCTTTCCACAGTTTGGCTATGGTGGACATTGCTGCTATAAACATTGGGGTACATGTACCCCTTCGGGTCCCTACATTTGTATCTTTGTGGTAAATACCCAGTAGTGCAATTGCTGGATCGAACGGTAGCTCTAATTTCAACTGTTTGAGGAACCTCCATACTGTTTTCCAGAGGGGTTGCACCAGCTTGCATTCCCACCAACAGTGTAGGAGGGTTCCCCTTTCTCCACATCCCCGCCAACATCTGTCGTTCCCTGACTTGTTAATTTTAGCCATTCTGACGGGTGTGAGGTGGTATCTCATTGAGGTTTTGATTTGGATTTCCCTGATGCCAAGCGATGTTGAGCACTTTTTCATGTGCCTGTTGGCCATTTGGATGTCTTCTTTGGAGAAATGTCTGTTCATGTCTTCTGCCCATTTCTTGATTGGATTATTTGTTCTTTGAGTGTTGAGTTTGATAAGTTCTTTATAGATTTTGGATACTAGGAGCAGCTTCATTTTAAGTTTTCAGAAAATCTCCAGGGGTCTCCTGCCAAAAACCAGCCTAGAGCATATCTGCTGAATGCAGTGTTGGGGATGGATCCCAGGTTCAGTAGAGGGAGGGCGGGAGGGGAATTCCTTTCTGACTCTAGGGCACAATCATCTCATGCTCAGGATCCCAGAATTTAATTACCCACATTGTTATCCTAGCTTGTGTAGCTACAACCGTGGCTTAGTTATAGAAGTATCCGGTCCTTTAAAATCCAGCCTCAGCCCTCAGCCTGGTGACCTCCTGACAGTGATTAATTGGGAAGGGTGGGAGCAAGGGAAATCCTTTCTCCTCCCTTCAGATCTGCCAACTTGGCTTTGAACCTACAAGAACGCTTTAGCTAGAAAATATATGTCCCCAGACTTTCTACCCTTTTTCTCACCCTTACATCTACTCCATGTTGCACATTCTATTTGGTAATCATATGCTTTCATATTTGCTACATTAATTTTGACCTAGGCTTTCTATGTGCTGACTCTGGGAAGCTTTTGTGTGAATTATTCCCCCTTCCTTCAGCTTCTGACTATGACATTAATGGCTATGAAAATTTACCTTTGATCTACAATTCGGGGAGGATTTACTTCATTGTTCCTACCAGGCTAGAAGTATGATTGTATATCTTTCTTAGCCCATTAAAACAACAACAACAACAGAACCTTTGATGTAATACCCGAACATCTAAAAAGTGCTTCGTTTCAAAGCAAACTCGAAAGAGATTTAGCACACAATTTTTCAAGATCCTGAACACATCCAGTTATATTTAGATATTATGGAAGGGAAGGTGTTCACTTTCCTGTAGCAAGAGTTTCTAGATATTTTTTTTCTTTAGCTGGCCACAAAACAAACCTAAAGAAATCATTATTACATTGTGTCTTTTGTCCTCTGTGCACCTTTCTTCCTCTTCTTCACCAAGATACCCTCACTGGTTCCTTTCTCTGCACTTACAGCCTTTGAAAAACTAAATCTTGCTGGTGGCAGACATTTGATGTTTTTGCTTTTTGGTTGCTTGCATGTGGGAAAGCTGAAACTCTTTAGGTCAATGGTACAGTAGCAGATCATTCCCCAACATAATCTGAGTTCTACATATCTCTTAGAACATGTGGGAAGACAACATAATATGGTGGAATGGAACATGAGCAGAAATTAAGCAGACTTGGGTCCAAATTCTAGCTTTGCCTCTTACCTCTGTGAAACCTTAAACAAAACACTTGACCTCTCTGATCCCCTGAGCCTGAATTGTGACAGCACCAATTAGTTTTAGCTGTTCTTGAAGTTTATCTATGTGGAACAATACAGTGTATATTTTCTTGTTCCCAGTTTCTTTTACTTAACATAATGTTTGTGAGATTCATCCAAGTTGTTGCATGTAGCAAGTTTGTTCCATGAAATTTATGGTAGTGCATTATATATCACAAATCATCTGTCCATCCTACTCAATGGACATTTGGTTTGTTCGGTTCTTACGAACTGTGATTCTGTGATCATTTTTGTAAAATCTTGTGTATATATTCTGTTGAGTAATGTCACACACTGGGTTCCCCAGGTAGTAGCCCTGAGAGAGATTTGCTTGCAAGAAGTTTATTCCTTTCTGCCGTCAAGACCAAAGTTGTCTTTAAGATCAGTACCTATGGGGGAGCGCGGAAGGGGACTAGGACCCCAAGAGAGAAACTGGACTGCAGTGCAGTCTTGGCAAAGGCCTCAGTCAACTTATGGGGAGCTCTAGAGCTGAAATGGTCCCACAGAGTTGTGCCAAACAGGTGCAAGGAGGCTAGACCTTTATACATCCCCATTTACCAGCCATTGGATGTGGATTGACCCAGGAAAGGAAGCATGATTTTGAGAGTGACATCTCTCTTTGGCAGAGAGTGGAGGCCATGTCTGTGAGCTGTTAGCCATCAACATTTCTAGGAGCTGGTAGAATGAGTTTTCCAATCCTAAAAGTCCTTGTGTGGGGGTGGGGGGGGCAGTGAAGCAGAGCTGTACACCACAGTGTCCACTACATGTCATTAGTAATTTCTGGGAGTTGAATTGCTGGGTCATAGGATATGTGTATATTCATCTTTAGTAGATATTGTCAAACAATATTCCAATGTGCTTAGACCCAAACTCCCTCTTAATTTAGATTCTGAGATCCCCAAGTGGGATCTTACCGTGAAGATAAAGGAACATTTATAGAAGGGAAACATAAATGTGAGAATATCCTCTACATTAATTCAATATTTTCTATATTATGGGGAAAGCAAAACTGAGAACCACTGGAATAGATTATTTATCATTTTCTACCTTATGGCTTTTAACATCCTGAAAAATGTCAACACTGTCCAGAATGTTCTGAAATCTAGTTATAGAATTAATAAATTCTAAAGACTTACTTCTGTGCTGAGAAAAGAAAGGAGAAGAGATATATGAATTGACTGTTGCCTTGAATTTCATTTTTCAGAGTGGCCAAATCAATGAAGGTCCCTGTATATGAGACCCCAGCGGGATGGAGATTCTTCTCCAATCTGATGGACTCGGGACGGTGCTCTCTGTGTGGAGAAGAGAGCTTTGGCACTGGTAGGTTTTGCTGGGGTGACATCACTGGAGAGGGCGGCTGTGGCTGCAGCCCTGTGTGACCCCAGTTTGGAGACCTGTGACCCCACTGTGAACCAAAGGCTATGTATGGGGAGAGATAATTAGAGGAAAAAAAATCAGAGAAACCTGATGGGATATGTGCAATGATACACTCATATCTTCTGGCCATGTTTCTCTCTCTCTTTTTTAAATCAATTTTGGGATCATATGGTAATTCTATTTTTAATTTTCCGATGAACCTCCACACTGTTGTCCAAAGTGGCTGCACCAGTTTGCATTCCCAGTAGCAGTGCGTTGAGGGTTCCCCTTTCTCCACATCCTCGCCAACACCTGTTGTTTCTTGTGTTCTTGATTTTAGCCATTCTGACAGGTGTAAGGTGACATCTCATTGTGGTTTTAATTTGCCTTTCCCTGATGATAGTGATGTGAGTATCCTTTCATGTGTCTGTTGGCCATCTGTATGTCTTCTTTGGGAAAATGTCTATTCAGGTCCTCTGCCCATTTTTAAATCAGATTGTTTAGGGTTTTTTGGTCTTGAGTTGCCTAAGTTCTTTATATATTTTGGATATTAACCCCTTATCAGATATATTATTTGCAAATATCTTCTCCCATTCAGTAGGCTGCCTTTCTCATTTTGTTGATGGTTGCCTTTCCTGTGCAAAAGCTTTTTATTTTGATGTAGTCTCAATAGCTTATTTTTGCTTTTGTTTCCCTTGCATTAGGAGACATATCTAGAAAAATGTTGCTGTGACCGGTGTCAGAGAAATTACTGCCTGTTTTCTCTTCTAGGATTTTTATGGTTTCAGGTCTCACACTTAGGTCTTTAACCCATTTGGAGTTTACTTTTGTATATGGTGGGTATTTACCCTAAGAAGATGAAAACACTAATTTGAAAAGATATGTGCACCTCTATGTTCATTGCAGCATTATTTACAATAGCCATGATATGGAAGCAACCTAAGTGTCCATTGACAGATGAATGGATAAGGAAGATGTGTGTGTGTGTGTGTGTGTGTGTGTGTGTGTGTGTGTGTGTGTGTGTGTGATGGAATATTAGCCATAAAAAGGATGAGATTGTTCCATTTGCAACAGCATGGATAGACTGAGAGAGCATTATGCCAAGTGAAATGTCAGTCTGAGAAACATAAATACTATATGATTTCATTCATATGTGGAATGTAAAACACAATCGTTTCTTGGCCTTTTGGCTAAGATCAAGTGTAGAATCTAAAAAACAAAACAAATGAATAAAAAAACAAAAAGCAAAATCACCAAGTGTCTATCCATAGATGAATGGGTAAAGAAAATGTGGAATATATATATATATATATACACACACAGTGGAATATTACTAAGCCATAAAAAGAATGAGATCTTGCCATCTTGCAACATGGATGGACCCAGAGTACTGTATAATTTCACTCATATGTGGAATTTAAGAATCAAAACAAATGAATAAAGAAAAAAAGAGACAAAAAAACTAGACTCTTAAATACAAAGAAAAAACTGGTGGTTGCCAGAGGGGAAGGGGATGTAGAGGGATGGGCAAAGTAAGTGAAGGGGAGTGGAGGATTCAGGCTTCCAGTTATAGAATGAATAAGTCATGGAAATGAAAGGCACAGCATAGGAAATATAGTCAGTAGTATTGTGATGGTGTTGTATGGTGATAGATTCTGTCTACCCTTGTGGTGAGCATAGCATAACGTATAGAGAAGTTGAATCACTATGTGTATACCTGAAACTAATGTAGCATTGTGTGTCAACTGTACTCAAATAAAAAATATTTTAAAATTTCCATTTCTTTACAAAATTTTCTATTATGGCAATTCAAAAAATTGTATGAGAGTAGAGAGAATATCATTGAATTCCCACCTGCTTATCGCCTAGTTTCAATCATCGTCAACTCATGGTCAATCTTGCTTTATCTCTACCTTCATCTACGAGGTGAGCTCTCCTCTCCGGTTAGTGTGAAACAATCCCTAGTGTGAATCTTTAAGTATAAAGGCTGTTGAGAAAAAATATGTAATACCACAGTACTACTATCACATCTAAGATGTTAAAAATTCATTTCTTTTTTTTCAGTATTTTGAAGATGTTACTTCATTGTCTTCTGGCTTGCATACTTTCCAAGAAGGGTGCTTCAGTTTTTGTCTCTGTTGCTCTATGTTTAAACTCTTCCCAACCCCTACCTCTGGCTGCCCTCAATATTTTCTTTTTATGTTTTGTTTTCAATAGTTTAACTATAATATATCTAGGTATTTTTTTTAACCTTGCTTGGGGTTTGAGGGATTCTTGGATCTATTGCTTATTGTCTTTCATTAATTTTAGAAAATTCTCCGTCATGGGGCACCTGGGTGGCTCAGTTGGTTAAGCGACTGCCTTCGGCTCAGGTCATGATCCTGGAGTCCCGGGATCGAGTCCCGCATCGGGCTCCCCGCTCGGCGGGGAGTCTGCTTCTCCCTCTGACCCTCTTCCCTCTCGTGCTCTCTATCTCTCATTCTCTCTCTCTCTCAAATAAATAAATAAAATCTTTAAAAAAAAATTCTCCGTCATTATCTTTTTAAATATTTCTCCTTCCCAATTCTTTCTCTCTTCTTCTGAGATTCTGATTACACATGTGTTAGATGATTTGTGACCATATGTTGTCTCAGAGCTCTTTACACATACTGTTTGGTTTTGCTTTTTTTTTTTTTCTTTTGTGTTTCAGTTTAGGTAGTTTCTATTGTCATTATCTTTTAGTCATTGATTCTTTCCTTAGCTGTGTCCAGTCTTCTGATGAGCCTAGTGAAGGAATTCTTCATCCCTGATATTGTTTTTTATTTTCAGCATTTCTCTCTGACTCTATAATTTTCATCTTGGTGAGAAAATTCCCCATCTGTTTAATATGTTGCTTACCTTTTCCATTAGATCATTTTACATATCAAACATAGTTATTCCAAACTCCCTGTTTGTTATTTCTAATATCTGATTTCTCTCTGAACCCGGTGTCTCTTTATCGAGAAATAAAGCAATGGTTTAGTCTTTCTTGCTTTTTCTGTATCTCATAATTTATCACTGAATACTGGACAGAATGTATATAAGAACAATAGAGACTCAGGTAAACAATATTTGTTTTTTATTTTTTTTCAAGTAAAAAATATTTATACACAGAAATGGGCATACCTCTTCTTTTTTCAGGCCATTACTATGCAAGGTTAAATTAATCTAATCAGGAGTTGAGCTGGGTTTGGATTTTATTGTTTCTATTTTAATTTTTAGTGTTGCATAGGGTTTAAATTCTTCCAGAAGTGGGATATTTTTACTGTGTGCCAAAAGGAAAGATGGGGTGCTGGAGGACATTTTTCAGTGTTTCTGTTTCATTTGCAGCTTTCAACAGTGCCCGCATGTCTGTGATACAAGATAGACCTCTGTTGTCAGGTGCTTGACCCTTCTCTAGTGGCAGCAGATCTCTGCTTAGTATTGGAGTAAGATGCTGGGTCCAAAAAGTTTCCCTACCCTTCCTCCCAAGGGCAGAGGGTTTTCAGTTCAATCCCTATTCCAGTAACAGTGGATTTTTGCATGGGTTCTTGGGATGAGAAAGTTTGCAACTCATATATCCAAAAGTTTAAGCCTTTTGTTTCCTATTAAAAAAAGGTTTGGAGACCTGGAAGGGCTTCATGCTTATGTCTCAGCCGCATGCCAACATTATTAGGTCTGCTTCTCTGTCTCCCGTCTTTTTTGTGAGCACCCAGTGAAGGTTTGTGGGAAATGACTTGGAAATGTGTCCCTTGTATCTGGGACTCCTAGCAATTTTAAACCAACATGATAGGCTCTTCTTGGCCTTTAAGCATTTTTGAAACTCTTAAGTGACTTCTTATTTTTCACTTTTATAGAAGCATTCTCTTTTTTCTGTGATCTGCCAAAGGAGAGATGGTTTTGTGTCCTGTTTCTTCTTGAAGGGGCTTGTCACCTTTTGGGAGTCGCTTACTTTATTGCCTTATGACCTCATATTTCTAATGAGTTCAAGAAAAGTTCTGATTTTGTAGGTTCCTGGCCTTTTCTTATTAGTGGGGCAGGAGTGACATTCTCTTATTGATATCCACATCCTAAACGGAAATGCAGAAGTGGAGCTCCAAAAGTAATTTCTTAATAATTTCTCCTATTCTCACCCTTCCTTAATAGTTTTTTTTTCCGATTGGGATACAACAGATCTTACTTTATAACTGGTTGATACCCCTTTGTTTTTTTGTTAATTTTTTTTCTTTTTTATTATTATGTTAATCACCATACATTACATCGTTAGTTTTTGATGTAGTGTTCCATGATACATTGTTTGTGCATAACACCCAGTGCTCCGCGCAGAATGTGCCCTCTTTAAGACCCATCACCAGGCTAACCCATCCCCCCACCCTCCTTCCCTCCAGAACCCTCAGTTTGTTTTTCAGAGTCCATCATCTCTCATGGTTCGTCTCCCCCTCCGACTTACTCCCCTTCATTCTTCCCCTCCTGCTATCTTCTTCTTCTTTTTTTTTTTAACATATATTGCATTATTTGTTTCAGAAGTACAGATCTGTGATTCAACAGTCTTGCACAATTCACAGCGCTCACCATAGCACATACCCTCCCCAATGTCTATCACCCAGCCACCCCATCCCTCCCACCCCCCACCACTCCAGCAACCCTCAGTTTGTTTCCTGAGATTAAGAATTCCTCATATCAGTGAGGTCATGTGATACATGTCTTTCTCTGATGGACTTATTTTGCTCAGCATAACACCCTCCAGTTCCATCCACATCGTTGCAAATGGCAATATCTCATTCCTTTTGATGACTGCATGATATTCCATTGTGTATATATACCACATCTCCTTTATCCATTCATGTGTCGATGGACATCTTAGCTCTTTCCACAGTTTGGCTGTTGTGGACATTGCTGCTATAAACATTGGGGTACACGTACCCCTTCGGATCCCTACATTTGTATCTTTGGGGTGAATACCCAGTAGTGCTATTGCTGGATTGTAGGGTAGCTCTATTTTCAACTGTTTGAGGAACCCCCCACACTGTTTTCCAGAGGGGTTGCACCGGCTCGCATTCCCACCAACAGTGGAGGAGGGTTCCCCTTTCTCCACATCCCCGCCACCATCTGTCGTTTCCTAACTTGTTAATTTTAGCTATTCTGACTGGTGTGAGGTGGTATCTCATTGAGGTTTTGATTTGGATTTCCCTGATGCCAAGCGATGTTGAGCACCTTTTCATGTGCCTGTTGGCCATTTGGATATCTTCTTTGGAAAAATGTCTGTTCATGTCTTCTGCCCATTTCTTGATTGGATTATTTGTTCTTTGGGTTTTGAGTTTGATAAATTCTTTTATAGATTTTGGATACTAGCCCTTTATCTGATATGTCATTAGCAAATATTTTCTCCCATTCTGTCAGTTGTCTTTTGGTTTTGTGGACTGTTTCTTTTGCTGTGCAAAAGCTTTTTATCTTGATGAAATCCCAATAGTTCATTTTTGCCCTTGCTTCCCTTGCCTTTGGCAATGTTTCTAGGAAGAAGTTGCTGCGGCTGAGGTCGAAGAGATTGCTACCTGTGTTCTCCTTTAGGATTTTGATGGATGCCTGTCTCACGTTTACGTCTTTCAACCATTTGGAGTCTATTTTTGTGTGTGGTGTAAGGAAATGGTCCAGTTTCATTCTTCTGCAGGTAGCTGTCCAATTTTCCCAACAACATTTGTTGAAGAGACTGTCTTTTTCCATTGGACATTCTTTCCTGCTTTGTCAAAGATGAGTTGACCATAGAGTTGAGGGTCCATTTCTGGGCTCTCGATTCTGTTCCATTGATCTACGTGTCTGTTTTTGTGCCAGTACCATACTGTCTTGATGATGACAGCTTTGTAATAGAGCTGGAAGTCCGGAATTGTGATGCCGCCAGCTTTTCTTTTCTTTTTCAATATTCCTCTGGCTATTCCGGGTCTCTTCTGGTTCCATACAAATTTTAGGATTATTTGTTCCATTTCTTTGAAAAAAGTGGATGATATTTTGATGGGGATTGCATTGAATGTGTAGATTGCTCTAGGTAGCATTGACATCTTCACAATGTTTGCTCTTCCAATCCATGAGCAGGGAACGTTTTTCCATTTCTTTGTGTCTTCTTCAATTTCTTTCATGAGTATTTTATAGTTTTCTGAGTACAGATCCTTTGCCTCTTTGGTTAAATTTATTCCTAGGTATCATACGGTTTTGGGTGCAATTGTAAATGGGATCGACTCCTTGATTTGTCTCTCTTCTGTCTTGTTGTTGGTGTATAGGAATGCCACTGATTTCTGTGCATTGATTTTATATCCTGCTACTTTACTGAATTCCTGTATGAGTTCTAGCAGTTTTGGGGTGGAGTCTTTTGGGTTTTCCACATACAGTATCATATCATGTGCAAAGAGTGAGAGTTTGACTTCCTCTTTGCCGATTTGGATGCCTTTGATTTCTTTTTGTTGTCTGATTGCTGTGGCTAGGACTTCTAATACTGTGTTGAATAGCAGTGGTGATAGTGGACATCCCTGCCGCGTTCCTGACCTTAGGGGAAAAGCTCTCAGCTTTTCCCTATTGAGAATGATATTCGCTGCAGGTTTTTCATAGATGGCTTTTATGATCTTGAGGTATGTACCCTCTATCCCTATACTCTGAAGAGTTTTGATCAAGGAAGGATGCTGTACTTTGTCAAATGCTTTTTCTGCATCTATTGAGAGGATCGGATGATTCTTGTTCTTTCTTTTGTTAATGTGTTGCATCACGTTGATTCATTTGCAGATGTTGAACCAACCTTGCAGCCCACGAATAAATCCCACTTGGTCATGGTGAATAATCCTTTTAATGTACTGTTGGATCCTATTGGCTAGGATTTTGGTGAGAATTTTTGCATCCATGTTCATCAAGGATATTGGTCTGTTGTTCTCCTTTCTGATGGGGTCTTTGTCTGGTTTTGGGATCAAGGTAATGGTGGCCTCATAAAACGAGTTTGGAAGTTTTCCTTCCATTTCTAGTTTTTGGAACAGTTTCAGGAGAATAGGTATTCATTCTTCTTTAAATGTTTGGTAGAATTCCCCTGGGAAGCCATCTGGCCCTGGGCTTTTGTTTGTTGGGAGATTTTTGATGACTGCCTCAATTTCCTTAGTGGTTATGGGTCTGTTCAGGTTTTCTATTTCTTCCTGGTTCAAATTGGGTAGTTGATACATCTCTAGGAATGCACCCATTTCTTCCAGGTTATCTAATTTGCTGGCATAGAGTTGCTCATAATATGTTCTTATAATTGTTTGTATTTCTTTGGTGTTGGTTGTGATCTCTCCTCTTTCATTCATGATTTTGTGGATTTGGGTCATTTCTCTTTTTTTTTTTTTGATCAGTCTGGCCAGGGGTTTATCAGTCTTGTTAATTCTTTCAAAGAACCAGTTCCTGGTTTCGTTGATCTGTTCTAATGTTCTTTTAGTTTCTATTTCATTGATTTCTGCTCTGATCTTTATTATTTCTCTTCTCCTGCTGGGTTTAGGCTTTATTTGCTGTTTTTTCTCTAGCTCCTTTAGGTGTAGGGTTAGGTTGTGTATTTGAGACCTTTCTTGTTTCCTCAGGAAGGCTTGTATTGCTATATACTTTCCTCTCAGGACAGCCTTTGCTGTATCCCAAAGATTTTGAACAGTTGTGTTTTCATTTTCATTGGTTTCCATAAATTTTTTTAATTCTTCTTTAATTTCCTGGTTGACCCATTCGTTCTTTAGTAGGATGCTCTTTAGCCTCCATGTATTTGAGTTCTTTCTGACTTTCCTCTTGTGACTGAGTTCTAGTTTCAAAGCACTGTGGTCTGAAAATATGCAGGGAATGATCCCAATCTTTTGGTACCGGTTGAGACCTGATTTGTGACCTAGGATGTGATCAATTCTGGAGAATGTTCCATGGGCACTAGAGAAGAATGTGTATTCCGTTGCTTTGGGATGGAATGTTCTGAATATGTCTGTGTAGTCCATCTGGTCTAGTGTGTCGTTTAAAGTCTTTATTTCCTTGTTGATCTTTTGCTTAGATGATCTGTCCATTTCAGTCAGGGGGGTATTAAAGTCCCCCACTATTATTGTATTGTTGTCAATGTGTTTCTTTGCTTTTGTTATTAATTGCCTTATATAATTGGCTGCCCCCATGTTAGGGGCATAGATATTTACAATTGTTAGATCTTCTTGTTGGATAGACCCTTTAAGTAGGATATAGTGTCCTTCTTCATCTCTTGTTACAGTCTTTGTTTTCAAATCTAATTTGTCTGATATAAGAATTGCCACCCCAGCTTTCTTTTGGTGTCCATTAGCATGGTAAATGGTTTTCCACCCCCTCACTTTCAATCTGGGGGTGTCTTTGGGTCTAAAATGAGTCTCTTGCAGACAGCATATCGATGGGTCTTGGTTTTTAATCCAATCTGATAGCCTGTGTCTTTTGATTGGGGCATTTAGCCCATTTACATTCAGGGTAACTATTGAAAGATATGAATTTAGTGCCATTGTTTTGCTTGTAAGGTGACTGTGACTGTATATTGTCTGTGTTCCTTTCTGATCTGTGCTGCTTTTAGGCTCTCTGTTTGCTTAGAGGACCCCTTTCAATATTTCTTGGAGGGCTCGTTTTGTGTTTGCAAATTCCTTTAGTTTTTGTTTGTCCTGGAAGCTTTTAATCTCTCCTTCTATTTTCAATGACAGCCTAGGTGGATATAGTATTCTTGGCTGCATATTTTTCTCCTTTAGTGCTCTGAAGATATCATGCCAGTCCTTTCTCGCCTGCCAGGTCTCTGTGGATAGGTCTTTGCCAATCTAATGTTTCTACCATTGTAGGTTACATAGCTCTTCTCCCGAGCTGCTTTCAGGATTTTCTCTTTGTCTCATGAGATTCGTAAGTTTTACTATTAGATGTCAGGGTGTTGACCTATTTTTATTGATTTTGAGAGGGGTTCTCTGTGCCTCCTGGATTTTGATGCCTGTTTCCTTCCCCACATTAGGGAAGTTCTCTGCTATAATTTGTTCCAATATACCTTCTGCCCCTCTCTCTCTTTCTTCTTCTTCTGGGATCCCAATTATTCTAATGTTGTTTCGTCTTATCGTATTGCTTATCTCTCGAATTCTGCCCTCGTGATCCCGTAGTTGTTTCTCTCTCTTTTTCTCAGCCTCTTTATTTTCCATCATTTGGTCTTCTATATCGCTGATTCTCTCTTCTGCCTCATTTATCCTAGCAGTTAGTGCCCCCATTTTTGATTGCACCTCATTAATAGCCTTTTTGATTTCGACTTGGTTAGATTTTAGTTCTTTTATTTCTCCAGGAAGGGTGTCTCTAATAACTTCCACGCTTCTTTCAAGCCCAACTAGTATCTTTAAAGTCATGATTCTGAACTCTAGGTCCGACATCGTACTAAGGTCCATATTGAGTAGGTCCCTGGCAGACGGTACTACCTCTTGTTCTTTTTGCTGAGGTGATATTTTTCGTCTTGTCATTTTGTCCAGAGGAGAAGAGATGAATGAGAGAACAAAATGCTAACAGGTTAACAACGTCCCCAGCAAATGTACTCTATACAAATCAGAAAAGACCTGAAACCAGGGGAAAAGAAAGGGAAAGAAAGAGAAAAAAAGAAAAAAGAAAAAGAAAAAGATAAAAACAAACAAAAACAGAACAAAACAAAACAAAAAGAATATGATCAAATATGATCAGACTAGTGTATAGATTAGTGCCACACACTAGATTTTGGGCGTATTTTGGTCTGTTAGAAGAAAGCGCCTCCTAAAATTTTAAAGGAAGAAAGACTTATATATGTACAAAATAAGGGTTGATACACTAAAGGGATGGAAGATGAGTGTAAAGATGAAAATTGTAAAAGATTTTATAAAAGGAATTGATAAGAAGTTGTTTGAGAAAAGAAAGAAGATTAAAAAACAAAGAAGAAAAGGAAAAAAGAAAAGGGAGAGAATGTGATCAGGCAGGGGACTAGAACAAAGCCATACACTAGTGATTTGGGTATATTTTGATCTGTTAGAAGAAACTGTATCTCAAAATTTTAAAGAGAGAACAACTTATATATATATGCCCAAAATAAGGGTAACTACTATGAAGGGATAAAATATGACTCTAAAAAATGAAAAATAAAAAAAAATTTTTTTAAAAGGGATTGATAAAATGTTGGTTGAAAAAGGGAAAAAGAAAAAATCAAAAAAAAAAACAGTTAAAAAAATCAACTTTGAAAAACTAATGAATCATGGTAAAAAAGCCATGAATTCTATGTGCAGTATTCCCCTAGCGCTGGAGTTCTCCCGTTCTCCTTGATCGGTAAACTTGGTCTTGGCTTGCTGGCTGTTCGTGCTCATCTTCTGGGGGAGGGGCCTGTTGCCGTGGTTCACAAATGTCTTTGCCGGAAGCGGAATTGCCCTGCCCTTGTCGGTCCCGGCTAAGCAAGCTGCTCGGGTTTGCTCTCCGATGCTTTTGTTCCCTCCAAGCTCTCGGTACAGCTTTGGAGGACCAGGGTGAAAATGGTGGCCTCCCAATGTCTGCCCGGAGGAGCTGAGAACTTGGGGCCCTGCTCCTCAGTGCACCCCCAGAGAAAAGAAGTCACTCCTGTGTCCCCGGTCTCCGGCCGCACTCCGTGCTCACCCGGCCTGTGATCGAGCGTTTCTATCTCTGGCACCTGACCCCGTGTGTAGTATCCAAACCCAGCAGATCCCTGCGGTGCGCTCCCGCGCCGCTCCTCCTGGAGGAGGAAGGGGAGTCTCCCCGGCTCTGCTGCTTGTTGGGTCCCTGCTGGAGGAGCCGTGTCCTGACTGGGCCGCAGATCACAGTTTATGGCAACCCCGAGCTGAGAGCCCGCGCCTCGGCTCCGTCTCTGCAGCCGGCTTTCCCGCTCCGATCCCTGGGAGCTCTGCCGCACTCAGGCACCCCCGGTCTTTCTGTGACCCCGAGGGTCCTGAGACCACACTGTCCCGCGAGGTTTCCACCTCCCGCTTAGCCACTGGAGCGATGTCCCTCAGCAGAGCCGACTTCTAAAACGTCCGATTTTGTGCTCCGCAGCTCTAGCACTTGCCAGAAGTGGCCGACGGAGGCCCCTCCCCCGCCGTCTATCCTCCCGAATATCGCCTCGGATTCACTTCTCCGCACGTCCTACCTTCCAGAAAGTGCTCGCTTTTCTGTTCAGAGAGTTGCTGCTATTCTTTTCTTCGATCTCCTGTTGAGTTCGTAGGTGTTCAGAATGGTTTGATCCCTATTCAGCTGAATTCCTGAGACCAGAGGAAACCCAGGTCTCCTACTCCTCGGCCATCTTGCTCCGCCCCCTCTGGTTGATACCTCTTAAGTATCTTTTAATCTGCATATCTCCCTTTCACATGTTCTCTTTCTAATTTATTAATTGAAGAAACTGGTTCAAAGCTTTTAACAGCTTTGATTTTAATGTTGATATCCTTATTTTTCTAATTTCTTTGGTGCTTATATAGAGAGTTCTTTTCTCTCTTTTGCAACCACCTTAGGACATTCTAGTATTAATTATATTTTCTTTTCTGAAAACTCTATAATCTCTTGTGATTTTTAAAAGGTATACGGTCATATAATCTGTGACTAAAAGACTTTGTATGTTTCCTTTTCTATTATTTTTACCCTTTATGTCATATTCTTACTGCATTAGGTACAGTCTTCAGAATTATATTAAATAATAATTGTGATAATTCATGATTTTAATGGAAATGGATTTAACATTTTACCATCTGTTTTGGTGATTGCTTTTTAAATTTTTTTAAAAGATTTTATTTATTTATTTTGGGGGGAGGGGCAAAGGAAAAGGGAGAGAGAGAATCTCAAGCAGACTCTGTGCTGAGTGCAGAGCCCTATGACCCTGAGATCATGACCTGAGCGGAAATCAAGAGTCAGATTATCAACTGACTGAGCCACCCAGGCACCCCGGTGATTGCTTCTTAATGTTGGTAAAATCTCTATCAGGTCTATGTAGATATTTTTTTCCTATTTTCATTTTACTTAGAACCTTGTAGAAACAGCTGCTGGATTTATCAGGTGTCCTTTCAGAATCTAGTGATATATGAATACTTTTTTCTCTTTTATTATGAATGTAATGAAATACCATGATGGATTGGCTGATATCAAACCATCCTTGAATTCCTGAGAATAAGTCCTATTTGGTCATGGTTAAACAGATTGCAGTAAAACCACTTGACCTGATTATAATGACAGCATTTCAGGATATGCTGGGATTCCTGAAGAAATTTTATTCTGGGGAATTTTCTTCTCTTATCTACGCTAGTGGCATTACTGTTAATGGTCTGGGAGTGATGGTGTACGTTTTTGTTTCCTTGGGAAAGGAGAGACTGTATCAAGCTCTCTCAAGTGCTACTGTTTAGACTCAAAATGTGTGGCTGGTAGTTGTGCTTAGGTCAGTCCAAGCTGTGATGCCTTCTCTAACAACACAAATCTAGTAACTGGAATGGATACTGGCAAGCCCAGGTTATCCCTCCCTTTGTCTTGTAAGCATTTATTGAGCACTTACAACAAATCATATATTGACAGGCTTTAACTTTGCAGGATAAAATATTACATGCATAAACCATATTATACCCTTAGTAACAAATATTTGCTTACTTCAATTTAATAAACATTTATTCTGTACTTACACAGTACAAGGCACTGTATTGCATGGTATTTAGAATACAAAAGGCTTATGACCATACCCTTAAGAAACTCAAGATCTTTGAGTACATCATTAGAAAGATGCACAGATTAAAAATAGATGACTGTTCTGCAATGCAGAAACCTTAAATTTCTACAAGAGAGGAAGAGAAAAAATGCTGTGGGAGATGAGAAAATGCTTTGGGACTGGAGGTTCAAAGCAGACTTCAGGAACGGGATGGAAGCTGGGCTGGTTGTTAAAGAATGGGAAGGATTTGTATACATAGAGATGAAAGGACCAGGCCTTGCCAGATGGAGGGAGCAATGCCAAGAAAGAAATAGAGGCTGGAGAGCAGGGGACATGTGTTGCAAGTAGCCCGTTGTTCAGTTTGTCTAAAGCAGTGTTTTCCAAATATGAATCAAGACTCATTTGGTCAGGAAATTAATAAAATGTCATGACAGCTTTTGTAAAAAAAAAAAAAATGAATAGACTAGAAACCTCTTAGAATGCATTGCATTTAGTAAAGGTAAATATTAGTCTGAGAAATATGTCTATATAAATACACACATAAATATCTTTGTGTATACTAGGTCTCATTGTAAATTGTGCTTATTGTGGGTCATGGCCAAAAATGTCTGAAAAAGACTGGCTGTCGCAGAAGTCAGCACACTTTTTCTGTAAAGGGTTGGATAGTAAATACTTTGGGTTTTGCAGACCAAGAGGATACGTATTGTCTCTCTCACATTCAGCTCTGCCACTGTTGCACAAATGCAGCCATGGATAATACATCGGTGAATGAGAATGGCTGTTTCAATAAAAACTTATTTACAAAAATAGACCGAAGTCCAAATTTGGCATGTGGGCCGAAGTTCACTAACCTCTGACATCTACGGTAGGGCAGAGGAGGGGTTATCAAGAAGCGGTGCCAGAAATACAAGTGAGGAGGGGACAATTCCATGGGCCTGGCTTAGACACGGGTACGTGATTCAACGGGAACTAGGGAACCATGGTCTGCACTGGAGGGAGGTCTGCTAACAGACACCTTTCAGCAAACCTTGCTCTCAGTGATGCTGATTGCAATTTGTAGGCTGGCCTAGGAGGGAACTTTAAAAGTCTCTCACCATTATACTTGTTTATCATGTTCCTTTTAAGGAGCGCAAGGACCCTTTGTCAGGTTCGGGTGACATTTGCCTCAGGAGCCTGATTTGACAGAAGAAGCTCCTGAGCCCGAGAAGGAGTTGAGTGACTCACCCAGGGCCCCAGGGCTTGGAAAAGGCCCCCACTTGAATGACTTTACAGTTAAACTAAAAGCCTGGTCTCCTGCCCTACACTGTGTGCTGTTTTCCACCATGCTGACCAGTCTTTCTGATGAAAGCGATGACTAATTGCATCTTGCAGGCACCCAACAGTAAGGGACTGTTAAAAGGCCTGAGGAGTGGGACCACTCTGCCTTATAAGGGGAAAGTAGTTTCATTCTGCTCTTACAGGTTTTATTAATGCCAGTTTCTGAGTAGCCCTGAGCTGGTATGTCAGAATTGCCTGGGAAACTTGCTAAAAATACATATATTCTATCCTACTCTTACTTGGAGTCTCTAGAAGGGTGGAGCCTGAGGATCTGCATTTTAAATAAGTGTCCTTATATGATTTTTTGGAAAAGATTTTATTTATTCACTTGACAGAGAGAGACACAGCGAGAGAGGGAACACAAGCAGGGGGAGTGGGAGAGGGAGAGGGAGAAGCAGGCTTCCCGCCGAGCAGGGAGCCCGATGCGGGGCTCGATCCCAGGACCCTGGGATCATGACCTGAGCTGAAGGCAGACGCCTAATGACTGAGCCACCCAGGCACCCCCTTGTATGATTTTTTTTAAAAGATTTATTTATTTATTAGAGAGAAGTATGTGTGTGTGCAAGCAAGTGTGGGAAGGGGCAGAGGGAGAGGGAGAGAGAAGCTTCAGGAGATGCCTCACTGAGCTTGGAGCCCAGTGCGGGGCTTAGTCTCATGACCCTGAGATGGTGACCCAAGCCGAAACCAAGAATCAGACGCTCAACTGCCTGTGCCACCCAGGACCCCCCTTATGTGATTTTGATGTGCAGTCAGGAGTAAGAAATATTGCTCTAGTGAAAACCAGTATTTATTTTTTTCATCCAGTTTGGTAGAAAGAGTATCCTTGAGGTGCCATGGGGTATGGTCCAGGAAGTCTAGAGGCCCAAAAATGTGAGGCTGATGAGTACCTGCCAAGAAGGACTCTTACCTGCCAGTTACAACAAGCCTCGTGGCCTCTCTGACCCTCAGTTCCAGTCTGTAAAAGTCAGCTGATCATAGGAACCCCCTATCTACCTTGAGATACAGTTTTCAGAAGCAAGTGATCCAAGGGAGGAGAAAGTGGACAGACGGAAAGGTTTTAGATCTACAGCTGGGGAGGTGCTCTGAAAATGTACCCAAGCTTTCTCGAGCGGAGGCCTTTTCCTTTGTCCCTGGGGCATGGAGCTGTGTACCAACTAGGAATGCATCGTTTGGTGCCAAGAAAGCTTGAAAATATGGATCTGACTCAGGCTCAAGAATGTCAAGCTTTTTTTTCCAAGACGAGCAAGATAGATCGTGAGTGGAGGTTTCCCTTGCCAGCTCCTTGAGCTCCTAGAACATTCCAAGGTAACAAGCCGGTGACAGGATCAGAGTTCAGGCTTCTCTCCTATGGAAAGGTCCAGGTCCTGGACAATAGGAAACCTGTATTTCTGGCTCTGTCAGAGAGCCAAAGTCCCTTAAGCCAGATCACCTTTTGTGCTGGGACCAGGTATTCACCCACCTGCTGGGAAGAGCCTTGGAAAACTCCTTTACAGAGAGAAAGAAGAACGTTTTATAAATTCTCAGATGTAAAGAGAAGAAAACTGTTCGTCTAAGTGGCATTCTGGCTACTTTTCTAAAGTTCCAAATTTGAAGGAATCTGGACTTGTTCCCATACACAAAAGGGGATACATGAAACAACCAAACCTAAGATCTATAAAACCAAAAATTTTGAAGTTTTGTTTTGTTTTTTGTTTTGGCATCGGTTGATGTTCTTCTGGTTTCCATCATTGACAGCAGTTTTCTAAGAAGTCATACCATTTTGGGAATGTATGAATTGTCACAGCCTAAAGCTTCTTCCTTTACAAGTGACACTGAAGAATTGTTGTGTTTGGGAAAGCCTGCATGAGCTCTAAACTTGAACATCACTTTGAGTATTACTATTACGTTGATCACATATTCTTAAAAAGCTAATGTCAATAGCCATACAAATGTGTTGAATAAAATCAAGCAATACGACAATGTGTATTGTTTCCAAGAAAGTGCTCTCTGTTGAGTTTTTCACAATAATAATAATAATAATCACTTTGAGTGAGACTTAGTATGTGCCAGAGCATTGCTAAACCTTCTGTATGCTTCCCTCTCTCTCTGAAGATTTGGAATTGAATCCAGGTCTCCTGGCATCAACATGACTTGTCCATCATTGTCACACCAACTTTTTCCACTGTGAACTTTGGAGTACAGCCTGGTGCTCTTGAAGTAGGCTATTTTTACATCTTCCCAGTTTCTAGCACAAAAGGGAGAAACCTAGCCCATGTTTGCATTCCGTGTCACAAGTAATTTCACATTTTTGAGATTGGTTAGATCCCTCTCGATCTAGGATCTACTCTTGATCCTTGCTGTGCAGAAATCCTAAATGTCCTGAGAACAGGGGCCATGACTCTTTTGTTCAGCTCTGTTTCTTTGGTATATGGCAGGTCTTGAGTGTTTGCAGGAGTGATGGGAGGATAGAAAGCGATGGTGGAATGGACGGAAGTTAAGGTAGGAAGAGGAAAGAATGGAAGGAAGGCTCGAACGATGGGTGGAAAGTGGACAGATAGAAGGAAAGAAATAAGGAAGAAACAAAGAATTTCCATTTTGGTATTTCTTCTTTGCCTTATTAATGTAGTTATATTTTTGGCAGTTTTGAGTGGATGTATTTCTGGAGATCTGGGCACTTCTGTCCCAGGATTTGGGAGGGTTTAGAAAGACAAAACCATACAAATATAGAGCAGCTGGTAGGGAGAGGGGAGGGATATTATGAATTATAGTAAAATCAGAGTTATAGAAAATTTAAGACTAAGATTTTGATATTTTCAGTCATCATGTAATTGTCGGCACAAATTAATAGCTAACAAAGTGCTTCTGGGAAGACTCCTTATCAACACCTGTGTTAAAGAATAGATTTTAAATGTTAAGTACTGTTAACTATTTGCAATTTATCTTATTTACCTGTTTATTTCTTGTGTGTGTGGTTGCTGACAATTACCTGTAAAGAGCCACATGTTCAGTGGCGGGTCAGGTTCTAGCTTCAGTGATCTTTTGTTACGTACTAAGTTCTTACAGCCATCCACACAGACATTCTCTGCCGTATAGTCTTATGGTTAATATTATTGACTTATTCTCTAGTTGCTTTATGAAAGGACATTTTATTTCCCCTAATAGTTATATAATTTACAACATTTTCAAGGCCATGCTTTCTCCTTTGTTTATGCTTCACACATGACCTAGGTACATCCTAACTCAAGACTGGGTTCATAGTATTGCTGTTGATCAAATCTTGCATAGATTTAACCGTCCCTTATTTATACAGTGATTTTACTTAATAGTTTACATTTTTAAAAAGGTAAAATAAAGGAACACTTTAGTCCATTCCCTATTTAGATGATCACAAACTCTACATTTGGCTGTTTCCACGTCAGTTCAGTCTCTAGGGCAGAGAAAGGGGCCCGTGGACATGTGAATTTCAGATTATTGAGGTTCTACCATGTTTCCTTCTCCTGTTCGGGGCCAATTTGTGTAAATCTGTCTGGGTAGCAGATGTGATGTGAGAAGGCTGTGGTGACAGGACCATCAGTGCTGGGAGAGCGGTTTCTCTGCTGGGCTAGTTGGGACAGACCGTGCGCACATGTGCAATTCAATCTAAGCTAGGCCAGAGTGCCGAGGCGCCATGATTGACATCCCCAACAGCCTCCTCGTAAAGACTGAAAACCAAAACTCCCTTCTGGACCCTGCACAAACTCTCTACTCCTGTGCTGGGACACAGAGCTCCACCTGGAGAGGGAAGAATGTCCCCATCACATAAAATCCTGTTCTTGGGGTCTCCCCGGTTCCAGTCACATTGACCCTTCAATTCATCCCCCAGGCTGTTGAAAAGTGGCGAGGGAGGGTGAATGTGGCGCCTGCGTGTGGAGCAGAAACAAAGGAGTTTCAGAGGCTGTGTCCACACTTACCAGGGCACTCTGGGACCGAGAATCCTGGGAAATCGCGGTCCGTAGCTAAGGGTTTCTCTGTCCACAGTGTCTACTAAGGGACTTCTAACAAGGGGGCCCATCCCTTGGTGTTTAAGATGCAGTTCCTAAAATGGTGCTTGGAGGCTTCCCCACCTGCTCTCTACTCGTTGCTAGATGACCCCATGAGAACAAAGTGTGATGACTATGGAGTGACAGGTCCTCAGCCTTGTAGTGCAGACCATAAACCCACCGGAATGACTTCCAGTTCAGCTTATGACCTGTCAAGGGGCAGTTCTCAGGGAGTCGTGTTGTTTTCATCAGTGCTGGTGACAAAGAAACAGGACGGGACATATGAGTTAGGAGGTCCTACTGTCCCTTATCTTCCTATGCTGGTGTGCTCACAAGAGAGAGTTGTGTCAGCTGGCTGGCCACCGTATTTTTAATGCTCTCACCTCCTCCAGGGTGGATGGCTTGACTGCCCTGGGGCACGTGTTAATGAAATCATGCTAATACGTCTGATGTATTGAGTACCTCCTCAGTGATAGATACCATGCTTAGGGCCTCCTATACATTATTTCACAGACACTTCTCAACAATGAAGTGAATTAGGGACCATAAGGGCCCCTCATTTTCCAGATAAGGGGAAAATCATTGAGGCTTAGGGAAGAAGGTCAAGCCAGTGGTCTAGGTAACACTGGCAGAGTCAGGATTCAAACCCAGTCTCACTGGCTCCCCCGTACCCTACTGCCCCCGGTTCAGGGCAGGAAGAGGGGTCATTTCCTCCCCTGTGGTTATGCTTTTAGATGGGGATGGAGTGTATGCCAGGGGACTTGGGAGAATGGGTGTCATGTGAACAACACCAGACCGGGAGTTGACAGATCTGGCTCCAATCTTGACTCCCCCTCTATGTGGTTGGACCACCTTACGTAGATTGCTTCACTTCTCTGGGCCTCAGTTTCCTCATTTATAAGATGAATATTCAGTGGGATGATCTGTAACATTTTTTTCAATGTAACATTCCAGGTGGCTTCTCGCTATCTAGCTACTTTTAGTGAGGAGTGAATCCAGTGAATTAGATCAAGCTACATGCTAAAGTTTCACTCAGTCATTGATTTATTCACTCAACGAATATTTACTGCACACCTTCTATGAGCCAGGGCCCGGAGAGAGTGATGAGTAATTTCAGACACAGTCCTTTCCCTCATGGAGCTTATTGGGTGTTGCCATGGTCAGGATATTAGCTAAATGCCCTGCAGGATATTTGTGTCAAACACTGTCATCATGGTCATCGTCATCATCATCATAATCATTATAATCATGAAATTCATTGCCACGTAGTGTTATTCATTGGGATTCATGTTGACCACAGCCCCAGATGAGCTACTTTGGTCAGTTACTGCCTTCCTACCTTTCTTATACACAGGACATTTATATCCTGACCTGCTTATATACAGAATAAATTTGTTCTCCAGTTGATGAAAATTTTAGGGCATTTGTTTTTGAAAAAGCATTTATATTTAAGCATGGAAAAGTGGCGATTTTTCCATGAGCCTTGCTTTTTGGCAAGATTTAAAAAGCTGAACATAAGCGATTTGAGACATGAAAAAACAAAACTCCAAAACCAACCTGTCACAATTCTATAGCATGTTTTCAAATCTCAGAATCACCTGCAATGGGTGTCTCCCAATTTTCCTCTAACTCTGCTATTATAAAAAAGACAAATCCTTGTCTTGAGTGGATGAAAAGAGGACGGGGAGAATTTCCCCACCAACTAGGGGAAACTGCATTTGTAAATGGAAGGATGAATTGATCTGAGAAAAGAAGAAAAGGGAAATCAGCAACTTTTCCTGACCGTCTTGTGTGCAAAGGAAGAAGTGCGCATTTGTGACCCACATCTTCAGGAGGGTTGCCTTGGCTCCAGTCACCTGGGGCATTTTCTCTGTCATCCTGCAGCCCCCGAGGACCACTGTGGTTCCTGGGCTTGCTGGTAGTAACGAAGTCCGTCTGTGTCAGAGCCAAACTGCCCAGGTTTGAATCTTGTTTTCACCACTTCGTTGCTGTGTGACCTCATACAAATGGTCTAACCACAGTCTCTTCTTTGTAAAAAGGAGCTATGCTGTTGTGTAAATTGGATAATGGAATACAATGGATGTGTGAGATACTGAGTCTAGTGTCTGGTGCCTTGCTATTATGCCTCTAAGAATGGAATTTATCTCACTTTGTAATCCTCCTCCGAGAGCAAGTGCATATACCTCCTGTCACTTCTGGTTCCGGGAGCGGTGATGCTACCGTATGTGCTGAACATGCACGAATCCTAAAAATCACCAGGGACTGATTGGAGTGAGTGGCCCTTCTTTTTAGATGACCACCCATCCTGGCATGCCGGGGACTGAGAGGTTTTCTGGGGGGTGGGACATTTGCTGCTATAATTGGGAAGGTCACAGGAAAACTGGGACGAGTTGGTTACCCCAAAGTTGGCAAAACCCTCGCAAGTTTTCCAGACAAAAAGGACAGGGAGGAGGCGCCTGGGTGGCTCAGTCGTTAAGCGTCTGCCTTCGGCTCAGGTCATGGTCCCAGGGTCCTGGGATCGAGTTCCGCATCGGGCTCCCTGCTCCGCGGGAAGCCTGCTTCTCCCTCTCCCGCTCCCCCTGCTTGTGTTCCCTCTCTCGCTGTGTCTCTCTCTGTCAAATAAATAAATAAAATCTTAAAAAAAAGGCTGGGGGGGGAGCAGGGAGAGACCATAATCCTGATGCTGGTTCCAGCAAGAGCCACCCACCCGAGCAGGACCTGTGGCATCCACCGAACTAGAGACCAGAGGCCACTTTCATTTAGCACCAAATTTGGACAAAAAGAGGAAGAGGCCTAAGTTGCTACCCCTAAGCAATCGGCCCCTAACATGGACCTATTTTGATTATTCTTCTCCAAAAGCAGTGGTCCTTAACCCGAGCTGCCCATGAGAATCACTTGAGGAACTTCAAAAAAAAAAAAAAAATTACTGATGCCCGGGCCCCATTGCCAAAAAATGATCATTTTAGTGGTCAGGAATGAGGCCTGTGCATTGGTATTTGGTATTTTTAATAAGTTCTTTAGGCAATTCTATGCGCAGCCTGGATTGAGAATCATAACCCCTGTTCCAGCTTGGGGCCTGCAAAAGGTGCGCAATAATGTCTAGTTTCCTAATTGACAAGTTCAGATGTTCCTGATCTGAGTCTCAGCTGAGATGACTTGATCTGTTAGGAACTTGTGTCATGTTTTATTGAGTTGATTTGCCCATGCTGGGATTTCCATTCGAAGAAAATCCCTTTGAGACTGAGTACGCTCTTTATTTCCCCCTTTCATGAGGCCACTGTACTTCCTGGTGTACTTCCTAGCTGAAAGTCATATGGTTTTAAAACTTGAGAAAAATCAAAGTTGAATTTGGGTGGAGGGGAAGTTAGGGATATTTCTGATGAGAAAAAAAATTGACCCTCTTTTTTGTACCTATTTTTGCTGGAGTCCTGGTGGGAAAGAGCTGAGTGCCCTCTTTCTGGTATCCGGGTGGGAATGGCAGCTTCTCTAGGCTTTAGGCTGGGCTGGCCTGGATGGAGGAAGACAAGGTGAAGGGTACTTTTGGGCTTTGAGAATATGGCTAAAAGCTCCTGGCAAGGTCCCCAACCAGGTGGCCGGGATACCAGCGGAAGCAAGCTTCAAAAATTGTACTGGTATTATTCAATGCTAAAAAGAAATGAGCTCTCAAGCCATGAAAATTCATGGAGGAACCTTAAATGCATATTACTAAGTGAAAGAAGCCAGACTGCAAAGATTCCATACTGTGTGAGTCCAACTATATGGTGATCTGGAAAAGGCATAACTATGAAGATGGCAAAAATATTAGTAGTTTGCCATGTTTGTCCAAATCATTGACTGTACACAAGAGTGAACCCTAGCATAAACTATGGACTTTGGGTGATAATTATGTTTCAGTGTAGGTTCAACAGTTATAACGAATGTCCCACTCTGCTGGGGAATGTTGATAGTGGGGGAAGTTGTATTTGTGTGAGGACAGGGAGTATAGGGGACTCCCCGTACTTTTCATTCCATTTTTGCTGTGAAGCTAAAGGTAGGCTACACGATGAGCTTCCCTAGCCGCCCCCAAGGCCGATGTTGACAGCTCAGCTGCACACTTCCTTCCCCATCCTCAACTTCTGTGAGTTACTAAAACCTTACAGGACATTCCTGATTCTAATCTCAAGATTTGTGAGACCCATGGCGGGGGTTGGGGGAGCATATTCAGTCTCTGTGCTTTAAAAAGCTGTTACTCAGAGGAAGAAATGAGAAATGGGATGATTGATAGGTTCAAAGTTTATCACCTGTTCATAAGTGGTAGCGATCCCTGTAATATCCCTGGCTCTTTGGTAAATGGAAATGAATGGCTTCAAATGTGAATTTCTACCCACCACCGAAAATGTCTTATAATGAAAAAAAAAACACATGTTTCTTCTGGAAATAGGGCAGAAGAAGAAGAAAACACCTGTGATTCTACCGTTTCAGAGTTAACTATTGTTAGTGGTTAGGTGGTCCTCCTGTTGTTTACCTGTGCACACATATATAGACATATCTACATATCTTTTGCTATAAAAGTATACTGAATATACTTCCTTGGTAAACTGATTTGTTCCATTTATGAAAACATCTAAACAAGCTTTTGGATGGATTTTCCACAATTATCCTGATGTTTAACGATTAGCATCTATTTTTCCAATTTTCCTCTCTTCTCTTAGCTATTTTAGTAAATGTTGTTATGGCTAAAGGTTAAAAAAAAAAATAGAATAGCTGGGTCCAAAGCTGGGTGATACTTTAAGACTATTGATTATTTTTGCCAAATTATGCTATCAAACTGCACACATTTATACTAATACTTACTGGTACTGGTATTCTTCTTCCCCTAACTGACCTTTGCTAATTTGGTAGTCTCCAAATATTATCCCATTTTACAGATTTGACCACAGTGAGACTGAACATTTGTTCCAATGTTTTTAACTGTTAATATTTTTCTCTTGAAAAATTGCTCATTTGTGCCCTTCCGCACAGTTTTCTGTCGGGGTGTTTCTTTCTCATTGACTCAAAATATTTATAAATATGAAGTGCATTAGCCATGTAATATATAATGTGAACAGCTTTCCCCTCTGTTTTTACTGTTTATGGTGGGGTTTCAGAAAACCATTTTATACCTTTGTGTTTTCTGCATTTCTTGTTTAATATACCTATCACTGATATGGCATTATAGTTCATTTGCTTTAAAGAATTATTAAAAAGAAGGTTGTATCCCCCAAACCCTCTCCAAAGCATACCATGAGCATCCAGGGAAACGTGTGTAAATGCAGCATCATCAGTGTCTCTGTCCCCACCTCAGAAAGCTGTAAAGAGCGCAATTTTACTAGATCATTATGGGCCCTTATGAATTTTGGCAGATGTTTAACTTGTAGGCAAGTATATCCGAAGCCAACTCACAATCTACTGTGAAGTTGGTGACAAAGGGGCGAGATGTGTTTTTTTTAAGTCCTGCTAAAAGAACTATGTCTCTTCTACCACTAAATTATGACATCTTATTTCACAGAGTTAATAGCATCTAATGGTTCTGTCTCCAGGTAATATAATCCAGCTGGAAATGCAAAGGTATGCGAAGCCCATGTTTTAAAACAAAAGAGTATTTTTCTCTAGCCAGTAAATAAAAGTGATTTTTCAGCTATAAAAGGACATTATCCCATCGGGCAGGGTTTCCTAGACTTGTTTTTTTGGCATTTAGCCATGGAGCCAGCCCAGCATCTTCCAAACTTCTTCCATTTTTGTAGCAGTGTGAAGAGTTCTCTGGATAAGATGAGCGTCACCCCCTGGTGTGATGATTAATGCCTGGGGTCCATTCAACCTAGAGGCAGCGGCAACCAGATGTCTAAAAGTGTCATCAGCAGATCATCAGCATAGAGGAAGACCAAAAACTGATTGTTTTTGCTTTTAAATATCTTCACTGCTCTCTCAAGGTCGTATGTTTCCTTTTTGAGGAAAAGCTTGTAACATTTAACACCATAAATGTAACAAGAGCAAATGGCTCATAGCTTCATTGAGAAGTTGTCAAAAATGTTTAACTTAACTAAAGTATTATTCATCCCATTTCCAAGGTTTAAATAGCTTGGTGACATCGGGTCTCCCTTTTTGATTTTCTATGTATGTTTCGTAGCCCTGAAACTGAAGAGTGTTCTTGTCCATTCTCATTGCTCTATTGCAAGAAGCGATGGTCCAGCCCCTGGTCCCAGTCCCCATTCTTACGATAGGGTTATTGCTAGTGTCAGAGGATAACATTATATGAATAACTGAGAACAATCTGCCTTAAAGTGTGTCTTAAGGAATTAGCACCATGTTGGTGCATTGTGTGAATTACCAATGGTAAGATGAACAGCAACAACAGTCACTTGTGACATCCCAGTCAGTGCTCTAAATACCTAGGCATGTGTAATCACTTCACCCTGACAGTAACTCTGTGGGGTGTGAGTCATCATTGTCCCTATGCTGTAGATGAGAACAGCCAGTCACACAAAGAGCCAGCACTTGAACATGAGCAAACTGACTCAAGAGCCTGTCCTCTGGACTTGATTAAATTGGTAGGACAACTCCACAAGATTGGTGACAGTATCCTCATTTTACAGATGAGAAGTCGAGGCCCAGAAAGGTTAATAACTTTGCAACAACTTCTCACACACATGGGAATTAGCAAGAGTTTGGTTTCAAACCCTCATTCCAAAGCCTTCCCATGCTTTTCCCATTACACCATGTTCCTTACGCTGCTACATGTGCCTTGTATTCGGGGCTCTATTCATTTTGGAGAGAGCTTAGAGTTGGCCAATAGACAGGTGCTTGAGTGGGCCTCTGCACTTCCTTCTGGTTCTTTTTTGCTCAGAAACCTACCTGTTCAGCTGGCATTCATCATTCGTGTGAATGCCACGATATGAACTGCTTCTCCTTCTATGGAGTAGCTGTAGGATTAGGCTTCCCAGTTTCCCAGGTTATTCCTGCATCGGGGACCTTGTGGTTGCTGTCCCTTGGCTTGGAAAGCTTTGTCCCCACATCTCAGCGTGGCCGACTCCTTCTCATGTATCAGCTCAGATGTCATCATCTGAAGACCTGTATTCATTTCCTGAGGCTGCCATAACAAATTACCATAAACTGAGTGGCTTAAAACAACAGAAATTTATTCTCTCATAGCCCTGGAGGCCAGAAGTCCAAAATCAAGGTGTTGGCAGGGTCATCCTTCCTCTGAAGGCTCTAGGGGAGAACATTTCCTTGCCTCTTTCAACTTCAGGTGGCTCCGTATGTTCCCTCGCTGGAGGCAGCATAATTCCAATCTCTGTCTCTGTCTTTTTTTTTTTTTTATAAATTTTTTTATTATGTTATGTTAGTCACCATACAGCACATCATTAGTTTCTGATGTCGTGTTCCATGATTCATTGTTTGCGTATATCACCCAGTGCTCCATGCAATATGTACCCTCCTTAATACCCATCACCGGGCTCACCCATCCCCCCACCCCCCTCCCCCCAAAACCCTCAGTTTGATTCCCAGAGTCATAGTCTCTCATGGTTCGTCTCTCCCTCCGACTCCCCCCCTTCATGTTTCCCTTCCTTCTCCTAATGTCCTCCATGCTGTTCCTGATGTTCCACAGATAAGTGAAACCACATGGTAATTGTCTTTCTCTGTTTGACTTACTTCACTTAGCATCATCTCCTCCAGTCCCATCCATGTCGATGCACATGGTGAGTATTCATCCTTTCTGATGGCTGAGTAATATTCCATTGTACATATGGACCACATCTTCTTCAGCCATTCATCTGTCGAAGGGCATCTCGGCTCTTTCCGCAGTTTGGCTATTGTGGACATTGCTGCTATGAACATTGGGGTGCATGTGGCCCTTCTTTTCACTACATCTGTATCTTCGGGGTAAATACCCAGTAGTGCAACTGCTGGGTCATAGGGTAGCTATATTTTTAACTTTTTGAGGAACCTCGACACTGTTTTCCAAAGCGGCTGCACCAACTTGCATTCCCACCAACAGTGTAAGAGGGTTCCCCTTTCTCCACAACCTCTCCAACATTTGTTGTTTCTTGCCTTGTCAATTTTTGCCATTCTAACTGGTGTAAGGTGGTATCTCAGTGTGGTTTTGATTTGAATTCCCCTGATGGCTAATGATGTTGAACATTTTTTCATGTGTCTATTAGCCATATGTATGTCTTCTTTGGAGAAGTGTCTGTTCATGTCTTCTGCCCATTTTTTGACTTGATTATTTGTTTTTTGGGTGTTGAGTTTGAGAAGTTCCTTACATAACCTGCTCCTTTGTATTTCTCCTCTCTGTGTCTTCTCTTCTCCTTCGGAAAACACTTGTCTTTGGATTTAAGGTCCACCTAGATAACCCAGGATAATCTCATCTCAAGGTCCTTAATTCTATCTGCAAGACTGTTTCCCCAAATAGGGTCACATTCACAGGATCTGGGTGAGCATATCTTTTGGGAAAGCCACCACTAACCCTCCTGTAGATAAACTACACTACACTCTAGGTAATAGAGTTTTTGCTGCTGTCATACTCCGTGACTTTTTTGCATAGCCCTTGTCCTTATTTAATGCTTCTTGTTCTCTCATCTACTTTTCCGTTGCCTGTCTCTACCTACTTGAATTCAAGCTTTATGAATAAAGAGCTGTCTTGTTCCCTGCTGTATCCCTAGCACCTAGACCAGTGCTTGGTCTATTGTATGGATCACCAAGTTACTGAATGAATGAATGAATGAATGAATGATGGTGTTGGGCAAATGTGATGTCAACTTGGCTCTTTGGTACTTTCCAGAACTTCCAGGATTGTATTTTATTTTTTTTGATGGTATTTTATGTTATTTGAATTTCAGTTGGATATTTTTTGGAAATGCAAGTATATGATGGGACATGTATTTAATCACGATGGATAAATATATCCAACCATTTCAACATTCAGTTGCTAACTGGTCTTCATAGTTCATTTAGCTTTTACTTTTCCCCCAGGAACAATTCCTCAGCAGCATACTTCTTTCTTCCTTAGGCTCCGATCACCTCCGGGAAAAAGATGGCCTCTGGGCTGTCTTGGTCTGGCTTTCCATATTGGCTGCCCGGAAGCAGAGTGTGGAGGAAATCGTCCGAGATCACTGGGCCAAATTTGGCCGCCACTATTATTGCAGGTGAGAAGGGTAGGGACCCTGGGGAACTGCTCTTAAAGAAAAGCGGTGGGCTAGAACCTTAAGAAGGAGGCAGGTTTCAGGACGGTCTGAGGAACACAGGGGCTGGAGCCCCTGATAGGTGTTTGGGGGTCCTGTCAAGGACATCCAGACTGGAAGGCATAAATTTCCCCTCCCCTAGTGACATTCCTCTGTGATCTTTTCATCCATGCCTATGAGGTGGGCAGCCATTCCAAGGGGGACTCTGAACTGCCGAACCTTGAAAGTCCTTTGGTGCCCATGACAGTTTTATCGTCCAATCGGGGGCTCTCCTTGTTAGTTCTCCACCCATAATTATCAAGGGAGGGAGGCAGAGGCAAAGCTGTGACAGGTCGGACTGCTTTCGTAATCCTCTCCTTCCCTCTGTCTTACTTGCCCGCTAACGGTCCAACAATGTCTAAGGTACCCTCTGAAGGGGCCATAGGGTTCAGGAGCCCCACCTTTTGCTAAAGTGTTGTCCCTGTGAAAGGAGATACAGAAGAGGGAACTGTTACCCTGGGAGGGAGGGAGGGCAAAGGTCTGGCTAAGAGCTCAGGGTTGGGGGGGCGGGTCTATATTACTTTCCTGTTTTTGAAATAAGTGAGGGGGCAGAGTCTTCTGGCTGCCTGGTTGCCTGCTAGATATGTGTACCTAGGTATGATAGGTTTGTGTTCCTGGTACCAAGCCATGGTCTTGGGGGAGCAGTGATAGGCAAGGATGTTAACTGTGGAGAACCTGAGGATGGGGCAAGGGAATCCTTGGGTGTCCTCAGAGACTCTCTCTGTTTGGAAAACAGAAATTGTGGCTCCTTTGCTTTGTTTATGAATAGTTAACTACTTTGAGTGTTTAGTTATGTTTTAAGAGTTTAAGAACAGAAAGAAAGCCTTAGACTTCCCTTATAAGGTGATTGTTTCTTCTCTTAACAAGTCATTTACTTAGATAAATATCAGAGAATAAGAAAGCCCGTGATAGGATTCATTACTGTCAAAAAGATTGCAGTGCTCTGGGAAATGTTGACAGTGCCCTAATAGTCTTTTCTCCAGTTTAGTCAAGAAGGCAGAGGTTGTTAATTGCCTGAAAACCCCACCTCAAGTGATTTCCTTGTGTTTTTTTTTTTCTTTTTAAAAGATTTTATTTATTTATTTGACAGAGAGAGACAGCGAGAGAGGGAACATAAGCAGGGGGAGTGGGAGAGGGAGAAGCAAGCTCCCCACTGAGCAGGGAGCCTGATGCAGGGCTCGATCCTAGGACCCTGGGATCATGACCTGAGCTGAAGGCAGATGCTTAACAGACTGAGCCACCCAGGCGCCCCTCAAATGATTCCTTGTATCATAAAATATTCTCAAGGCAAGTGGGCATTTGTTTTACTTACTAGTATTTATTTTTTTTAAAGATTTTATTTATTTATTTGACAGAGAGAGAGAGCACAAGTAGGGGGAGCAGCAGAGGAAGAGGGAGAAGCAGGCTCCCGGCTCAGCAGGGAGCCCGATACGGGGCTGGATCCCAGGACCCTGGGATCATGACCTGAGCCGAAGGCAGACGCTTAACGACTGAGCCACCCAGGCGCCCCTCCTTACTAGTATTTCTAACTAGTGCCAAAATACCCTGATTCTTGTGGGCCTTTTTGGCATACCAGGGAAATAACTGGCACAACAAAACTTTTGTTCACGAAGCTGTTCCAAAAAAGTCCAACCTGATAAAATATGATTGCCAACCTCTGGCTTAGTGAGATCACTTTGAGTTAGGGATGTGTTCCTCATAATTTGTGCAGTGATTATCTAGCTTTCTGCCAGTGTTTTGAAGATGTGATGTTATGATAAGTGTATTTATAATATAGTTCATTTTTTTTGTGTGGCCAAGAGCTTACATGATAATTACTTTTTTCATAACAAATACCATATTAGAGAATATAATGCAATGGAGATGTAAATTCTTTAGAACATTGACTTATGTTTCAGATTTCTGTCCAAAGAGATCCCAGAGATAAAGAAAAAGGGACGAGGGTATAAGTAGAATGAAGGGTAAACACTTTTTTTTTTTTCCAGCCTCCAGCAGATGTAGGTTGAGAGATCCTTGTGGAATAAAATGACTTCTAGGCTGTTCTTTTTGGTGGGGAGGAGATAATCACACAGTTTTTTTGTTTTTTTTTTTGTTTGTTTTTTTTTTTAATTATTTCTGAGCCTGAAGTTGTGTCTGGGAACCCAGATGATTTTCCTTGTGTGAGTGGACCCTAGAAGGTACTCTCCATTGCAAGATTTCCTCCCTTGAAAGTGTGTTGTGGTGGTCAGAGGGGGTAGTTTGTGGTAGCGAAGGGGGGGCCGTTGCAGAGTCTGCTTGTGTATGAAGATGAGCATTTGGGCAGGCTGGTCTGACCACCTCAGCCATAGACCGAATGTGAACTGTCCCCTTAGTGGATTTTCTCAACCTCTGAATCTCTTTCAGTGCCCCTCTGTCCCCTAATAAACCCTCTATCCCATCCTCCTGCCCCTCTCTGCTTGGTTGGGTCTTGATCTTCCCCCAGAATACTATCTTTAAAGAGAATTTAGGCTCAGAACACACGCACTGCTGAGAATGTTCTGAGAGAGTTCCCAGTTGTTTTGTTTCTGAAGCTGGGGAGGGCACATCCATGTAGGAGGGAGAGATTACAAGACAGAGATACAGGGACAAGGGGACCCACTGCTAGAAATGGCATCGTTCCATGTTTTCCATTTTGGCTAATACCCTGATGTTTACTCAAAGTCTTAAAAGATCTTGGGTGAAGAAAAAGTAACAGTGATTCAAGTCTTCCTTCTTTCAGCTGGCTGGGAGCTCACATCTGGTCCCCGTGTCACACAGAGCACAGTGTGAGATCCCACCGGAGCCATTTGGGCACAGCTGCCCCTCGAGGGCTTCCTTCTTAAACAGACCCCCCTGGGTGTGCCATTCAGTTTTGGTCAAGACTACCTGACACTGGGAAAGACTCTACAGTTTCCTTATGGTAGTGACTAAGAATAAACTCAATTAATAGTTTTAAGCAATGGTGTCTGGCATTGGGCCGACTACTTGATATGCATTATGGTATTTAAACCCTGCCACAACAAATGAGATGGGTGTTATTTTTAGTCTTTTTTTTCCTAATCACCTCCCAGCCCCATTGTTACATTTGATGTTCTTGGCTAGGAGGACTTTTTTTTAATGGAACAATTGTGGTATTTCTTCCAAGTTTCCAAGAGAGTTTTATGGTACGTTGAGGTCCCTTCCTCCTTCTCTCTTCACCTCCCTTGATTCCTCTCTCTCCTTCCTTCCTCCCTCCCTTCCCTTCCTCCCATCTTTCATCCCACTGCTTGGTAAACACTTACTAGAAGCAGCAGAGAACAAAACAGATAAGGTCTCTGCCCTCCTGGAGCTTGTGGTTCGTGTGGGCAAAAGCAGATAAGAAATAAGGAAACAAATACACCAAGTCGATGCAGATCGGGATGACGACTACAAGAAAATATCAACAGTGATGTGAGAGAGGGAGAGATAGAGGGAAGTATCTTGAATGGATGGTCGGAGAAGGTCACTTTCTGGAGGTGACACTAAGTTGGAAAAGTGACGGAGGAGAATGTGTCAGGTATTCGAATGGTCGGGGGAAGAATATATCAGGTTGAGGGAACAGACGGCAATGGCAAAGGCCCAAAGGCAGGACAGGGCAAAGTGTCTCTGGGGACTGGAAAGGAAGCCCCTGTGGCTGGAGCATAGGGAACAAGGGCGAGAGTGGGACAAAGTCAAGGGGGTAGATGGGGCCGGATCCCACAGAGCCTTATGGCCTGTGGCTAGAGTCTTGTTCTCAACGTGATGGGCACTTGGGGAGGGATTTAAAAGAAAGGACATGACTTGATGTGATTTTTACAACATCACTTGGGCTCCTGTATAGGGCCTGGGTTATATGGGCCAGGTAGAAGAGCGTGGGGACCAGTTGGGGTGCTTTTCTGTGCCATTCTTCCAGGAAAACAAAACCAGTGATGAGGTGACCTTGAGACGTCCACCCCATTGCTGGCTCTCTGATTAGGTTTGTCTTCACCCTGTGTCCTGCCTTCCCTCGCCAGGTTTGACTATGAGGGGCTAGAGCCCAAGACAACATATTACATCATGAGGGACCTGGAGGCCCTGGTCACGGACAAGTCCTTCATCGGCCAGCAGTTCGCCGTGGGAAACCATGTCTACAGTGTGGCAAAAACAGACTGCTTTGAATATGTGGATCCCGTGGATGGCACGGTGACCAAGAAACAGGTACTTGCTAGGAAATCACCAGAAAGGGCAAAGCCAGGGGCCAAAGTGTCCGACGGCTGGAGAGTTCTGTAGGGCTGCTCTACGCTGAGCGCTTCATTAGACATACGAGAGCCTGCAGCCAGGAGAGAAGAAAGCCCTTGGTGAAGGTTACTTACCTAGTTAATTCACGGCAGAGGATGCATTTGAACATAGCGCCCTGTCTGTCCAGTATTCTTTCTGCTTGTAACTGACAGGCTAATAACGGCACATAGATAGACACCCAATATTTCCTTCTGAAATGTCTGCAGCCTGAGGGCTCATTGCGGATTCAGAAAAGGTTTCCAGGGCAAGATATTGCTTTTCCTTGGCACCCCTGTCAAGTGCAGGTGTGTTTCCCCTTTTATGATCGTATGTCATTGAGAATGATAGGAGCGTACCCAGATGGGTTTGTAGGGGAAGAAACAGTGGGAAAACTTGTCCCACCAAACCCAAAAGGAAGATTTATGGTGGAGAATGATTACAAAATGTCAGTGACAAAATCAACAACTTCTGTCATGGTCTCATCTGTGCGAATTGTGTAAGAAAAGTCGAAAGCTATTACAAATATTTTTTCTTCTCAATTTTGTGTGTTTATTGGCTGTGGCAAAAACTAACCACTCTAGGAGCACATTTCAACATTTACAGTTCAAATAAGACACTGAGTAATGTTAAGAAAAGTTCTATTCTAAAATCCCCAGATTCTCATCTTCTGGTACACTCTTCAAGAACAGACAACAAAATACATCAGAAGCTGTAGGATTCGGGGGACTAGATGTAATGGTAGTTACTGATCTTTTTATTTTGACTAATATTTCACACATAGTCTTTCTTTGGGGTCCCCGACTTGTAGATGTTCTAAAGCCTGGAGCCCTCCTATTACTTCCTTGGTATTCTCCCTCTGGTCTGCTGAGTTTCATGGTGGTCTTTCATCTCAGTCAGAATGTCATTAGTCTTTCATTCTAGAAGGCCTTCCATGGATGGACAAATTGATGACTGCTTTACTTCGGGAAGGTGTAGGGTAGTGGAGATAAGAGTGGTTAAGAAGTGTGAAGAGCCAGGGGGCGTCTGGGTGGCTCAGTTGGTTAAGCATCTGCCTTTGGCTCAGGTCATGGTCCCAGGGTCCTGGGATTGAGCCCCGCATCGGGCTCCTTGCTCAGCAGGGAGTCTGCTTCTCCCTGTGCCTGCCGTCCCCCCTGCTTGTGCTCTCTCTCTCTCTCTCTCTCTCAAATAATAAATAAATAATGTTTTTTTAAAAAGTTAGAAAAAAAAGAAGTTTGAAGATTCAGAAGCACATCCTCTCCCTGCCCCACTTACCAGTTATTTGACTTCAGGAAAGATGCCTCATTTCCTTGAGCCACAGTTCCTTCCTCATTTGTAGCATGTCTATCTCACAGAGCTGTTTTAGAAAGGCAATGAAATAAAAGACACAATAGCTCCCAGCGATCCTTCATACACGGAGTACACACTACGTTTTTTGTAGTTGTGTTTTGTTTCTCACGAGGATGCTTTTTTGTAGATGAGATTGAATCCTTTCCAAAATAACACTAGTGAATTTCGGAGATGTGAAGTCAGGAGCTCAGCACGTGGCATCTCAGAGCCTCTATGCCTCAGATGAATCTTTTTCAACTCTGTACCATATTCCTACTTCCATTTTGTAAAGGAACATCAGAACAAACATTTCGTAAATCCAAGGCTCATAAAATCTGTGCTTTCTAAATTATTCTTGGGAGGTTTTTTCCCCTGGTGAGGAAGGCTTGAAAACCATTCCTTGAGAAGATTATCTAGTCAGTGCTGGGTTCTGGACTCTATCTGCTCCTGAGAAGCTTGTCTGTTGAGCTAATTTGTTTTGTTGTTAAATCCACTCATACTCTACCTTGTTTCTTCCCCAATGCACTCACCATTCATATCCTTTTTTCTTGGCTCTTTTAACAGTTCACATCAGGCTAACTCCACAGCTAGAGCTCAAGTTCAGACATCTATTTATTCCATGTCCCCTCCCCTGCAACCCTCAATATTGGTTTCCATTTTTACCCTGGAACTTACTATTTTTTCTTTCCATACTCTTTCATATTAGCTCAAATGTGGCCATAAATAGTAAATGCTATCAGGAGCTGCTCTCGGAGTTTCTTTAGCAACAAAGGAAGATTGTTGTTCATTTTCCCAGATTCTAAGACCCAAGTGACAGTTTATTAGCTGGTGGTCCTGAGCCACCCTGGAGCTTCCCCGCTGCTCTGGGTTTGGCTCACTGAGGGTTTGGGGAGGCAGTTAACACTCAACAGCATCCTCATCGTCAGTGAGTCATGTATGGTTCTTGCAGTTGGTCCTGTTGGCACAGAGGGAGAGTTCCTGCATTGTGGGGCTGTTGATAAACTTCTACCACCGAAGCCCACATCTCAGCGCCCCCTGAGAAGTCAGAAATCATCAGTACTTGGTTCCAGGGATGGTTGAGTCTGGGCACACTTCATGTGACATTGTTGTAAAGCAAGCACCATCTATCTACTCCTAAAAGACATATTTGAATTTAAATGAACATGTATTATTTTTAAATAGCCATAAAGCACTTCGGCGCATTCATTCAATAGATATTTCAGGAGAGCCTACTAAATGCACAGTAATTGGTTTTTGTCATGGGGCATTGTGGGATTTTTTGTTTGTTTGTTTTAGAGAGGGAGAAGGGGGCCCGAGGGGCAGAGGGGGAGAGAGAATCTTAAGCCCAGCATTGAGCCCAACGTGGGGCTCAATCTCATGACCCTGAAATCATGACCTGAGCTGAAATCATGAGTTGGACATCTGACTGAGCCACCCAGGCGCCCCTGGAGCAGTTTTTTTTTAAATATAAATGTATAACAGCTTTATTGAGATATCATTCTCACACCATCCAGTTTACCCATGTCAGGTGTACAATTCAGTGGTTTGTAGTATATTTATACAGTTGTACCATCATTACCACAGTCAGTTGAAGAACATTTTTGTCACCCCCAAAAGCAACTTGTACTTGTGAGCTATAATCTCCATTTCCAACCCTGGCAATCCCTGACCTACCTTCTGTCTCTCTGGATTTGCCTATTCTGGATATTTCACATAAATGGAACCACACACTATGTTGTCTTTTGTGACTGGCTTCTTTCACTAAGCAGAGTGTTTCTAGGGTTCACATATCCGTATTTCATTCTTTCTTATTGGCAAATAATGTCCCATTGTGTGGATAGACCACACTTTGTTTGCCCATTCTTCAGCTGATGGACATTTTTTTTTAAGATGTATTTATTTATCTTAGAGAAAGAGAGTCCACGAGTGGGGGGTAGAGAGAGAGGGAGAGGGAGAGAAGCAGGCTCCCCACTGAGCATGGAACCCTACACGGGGCTCCATTCCAGGACCCTGAGATCATGACCTGAGCCGAAGCCAAGAGTTGGCCGCTTAACCGACTGAGCCACCCAGGTGCCCCGAGCTGTTTCCACTCTTTGACTATTATGAATAGTGCTGCTGTGACTATTCACATAAAGCTTTTGTGCAAACATAGAGTTTCTGTTATTGTGGCTGTGTAGCTAGGAGTGGAATTGCTAGGTCAAATGGTGACTCTAGGTCTAACCTTCCAAGAAACAGCCGTATGGTCTTCAAAAGCAATTGTACTGCTTTCCATCCCCCCCAGCAGTAAATGAGGGTTCCAGTTTCTGCACGCTTTTGCCAACCTTTGTTATTATCTGTCTTTTTGGTTAGAGAATACTGCAATTTAAAATAATATACTAAATTATGTATTATTTTAAAATTAAGTTGGAAGAGACTTGACCTATAAGGACAAACAAAGTATGCCTTGCCTAGCAAAACCCAAAGGAAACATTATAATGCAGCATCTCTGTTTGCTGTGGGAAGCAGATTGCTGTGGCTTCTCCAGTGTTGTATTATGTCGGAGTCAAGCAGACATAGATTTGAAGGCTGGCTTTGTCACTGCCTTGATCAGTGACTTTGGGCATATTACTTAATTCCTCTTTTCTCAACTTGTTGGGGCGGGCAGGTGGCATTTTGGTAATAATTATCATATAGGGTTATAGAGAAGGTGGGTTATAGAGAAAGTCCTCTAAAGCCCCAGGCACAGTGGCTGGTATCCATTTGATGTTCAAGAAATATCAGTTGCTTCCGCCTTGCCAGAGTCCTCAACTTGACTGTGTCTCAGTTTGAGGAAAGGGTGTGAGTGGCGTTCAAGTGTACAGCCTTGAGATCAGCAAGTCTTGGGTTTGAATCAGCTCTGCCATCTCCTTGCTGGGTGATCTTAGGAAGTTACTCAACGTCCCTGTGCCTTTCCTTATCTGTGAAAATAGAAATAATCTTTGTGGCTACTGCATATAGCCCTTGGGAGAATCTGATAATACATATGAAGTCCTGATACATAATAACCACTAATAAATGGTTGACTAAAAGAAGTTATGTTAAAAGAGCATCGTTGGGAAAGAAGGATTTTGATATTTAATGAGCCACATATGATGAGAAAAGCAGGGAAAACAACACTGAACAGAATACAACTTTGCAGGGTGTCATGTGAAGACATGGGGAGGCCTCCTCAGTTTCTGAGTCATCTATGAATTGATTCAAAGTCACATTTCTCTGCCTTCCCTAAGTCTGCTCCCCCCTCATCTCCTCCATCCCACTTGGTCCAGAAAGAAAAAGGTTTTTTAAGGCAGCTCAGTCTCCTTTTTGTCCTTGATTTGGGGTTAGAGTCAGGGAAGGGACTGTGGGGATAAAAGTGGTTTCACATATATCTCTAGAAATAAAGAAATGCTCCTCCATCCAAAATGAAATTAAAATCCTGTTCTAGTGGTAAGTCCTGCCCCCTATCTACTTCACTGCTGTGGAAATGTTCAGCAAAGTCTGTTCTGCCTGTGAGACCCTGTGGGGGTCATTTAAGGAGCAAGAAGGAAACCCCTGAAGGATTAAACCCCTGACTTGAATTCCCAGGGACCCCACTGGCTTCCCGTGGCCTCTCCAGGTCTCATGGAATTTACCATGGCTGCCTCCAAGTGGCTGATGTTTCTATGATGTTGAGTGCCAAGAGGAAAGCTGATGTGTGTCCTCCATTAAGCGGGACTCACGAGGAACTCTGATTTAGAAATAGCAATTTAATGAGGTGGTTCAACATCTGCAGTTCATCCTTTCTTGTCCCGTAAGGGTATGTCACTGTTTATTTTCAGGTAAAATCTAGTCACATGAATGAATGATGATGGCTTCTTCAAATAGGAGTGGGAAAAATAAACCAGTAGCTCCTACGAGAGCAGGGAGCAGTTTGACCCAGTTGCCAACAAATTCAAGAGATTCCCACCTTATGCCTCGTAAAGAGATGGGAAAGATGAGGGACAGGTGGGTAGCTCCTTAAGGCTTGGCAGGTGGCCCACTCTTTCCTCAAGGATGAGTTCCTTGTACAAACATCAAGATTTCCCATAGTGCCAGGCACTCTCTCTCTTCCTTAACCATCAACAACCCGAGGAATATCATCAGCACCAGATTACCTCTTATCATTATCCTCCCCATCTCCTCCTTGTAGCTGAAATCTCCCGGAGTCCCCACTCAGTGCTTCATGGTTATGAGACTCTTCCAGCTCTTGACAGAAGGAATCCTCCAATCCTGGTGGTGTGAAAAATGGACAATATGACAGATGGTGCCAGCATCAAGTGATGGCATATGGCTACTAGGGTGGGCATCGATCCGGAACCATGACCTGTATTTTGAGAATTACCTTTGAAGAGAGAAACCCTGATACCAGGAGCAAAATTTAAGGAACTGAGTCTCTCCTCATGACTTGTCCCATGCCTGTATTGCTGCTTAACAAGATAAAAAATCATGAACTTCCACCAGTGCTGAAGTCATTTGCTGGTAACAGTTCAGCTGATATTAAAAAACCTGATGTAAATAAAAGCATACCAGTTACCTGATGTGGAAAACCAAATCCAATTGGATTATGTCAGGCTAACTCTCAGCTTATTAATACCTCTTCAAATTATGCAGCCTGTGTGGAAACATTTTGATGTTGTCCTCAACCTGGAAAAAAGAACCATTTGAAATTAGTTCAGAGAAAAAGCACGCTTTGAAGACTGATTGCAAAGTCAATTCGCTTTTAGAGTTGTTATTTTAATATGCAAGAAGGTGTCTGCATTTTTTAAGTTCAATATTTAGAAACAATGAAGCAAGTAAATTGGCAATCTTGAAATCACATTTTAGCCTGGCCTTTGGTGCTTTAATATATACCGCAGTGCTACTACCCTTGGTACGCAGAGAGAGAGAAATTTATCATGACCTCGTTTCTGGGGGCATCATATGAAGACAACTGATTGGTGTTAGCTGGAGAATCTAGGGGCCAAGGACTGAGTTCTCTATTTAGAGTTAGCTGGTCAACCTTCAGCTTTCTTCACATTCTAACCAATGAACCAAGGGAGAGACTGTTGTGAACACCTTATCTCTGTACTATGCCACTTGCTGGAGTGTGGCTTGTGCATCTCAAAGTGGAATTAAAAAAATCATCTCAGTCATGCTGATTATCCCACCTATGGAGTTTAGTTGACTCTGAAAGTTAGTACCTACAAATAGTCCTCCTCTGTTGAGCGACAGAAATGTTTAGGTAGTGAGGTGTTGTCATTACATGTATACTGTGATAAAATCTGGGTGAAGAAATCCTTTCTCTGTTGCAAGTTGTGATGTTGAAAAAAAAATCCTTGTAATAAATATATATTCCTTCAGTATTGTATTTAGTACAATACAGTGAATATAGTGGAAGTGTGATTCATTCATGCCTTCATCCGTTCACTGAATATTAACCAAACGCCTACTATACGCCAGTCAGCTTGCTGGGCACTGAGGATACACCGGCATACAGAACAGTCTCGCAGGGAAGACAAACTGACGTTAAACTTGTAATCACTATAGGGTTTATTGAACAGTATTACAGAGAAAGAACTTATCTGGGAGGGCATAGCGGGGGAAGCTCGCCTCAAGTAGGGCTCCGAGGAGGTGATAATTAAGCTGTGCCCTGAAGAATGAGTGGGAACTGGCCCAGGGTAAACCATCTTGTCAGACTAAAGGCTTTCTTCAATCTAATGTAGCTAAACCATTGTTTGGCTTTCCAGATAAAGAACTGGGATTTCCTATAGGCAATAGTGTTCTCATTGGGATGTTACAATACTTAGAATTCTCTACTTCGGTGTTCATTCTACAACATTGCAGTTGTGCTAAATAAATACAGCCGGGCCTTTTGGTAGGACACCTTGAAAACCATGTATTAGGGGCACCTGGGCGGCTCAGTCAGTTAAGCATCCGACTCTTAATTTCGGTTCAGGTCACGATCTCAGGGTCCTGGGATCGAGCCCCGCGTCAGGCTCTGCACTCAGTGGGGAGTCTGTGTGGATTCTCTTTCTCTCTTAAATAAATAAATACATCTTTTAAAAAAAGAAAACCGTGTATTAAAATTTTTTTTTTTAACAATAGCTACTTTTCCTGTGATTTTTGTCTATTTGTCTTCCAGAGACCAAACACATATTCATTGCTTCTTAAGGACATATTGGCTGATTAGGAAATAAGGAGAGGGAGACAGTGTTTCTGATTAGTTAGGAAGTTCTTACTCCTTTGCTTCTGGTTCATTGGAGTTTTGTTATGATGAAGCACCTTCCCCTGCCATAAGTTGATTGCTTTGGGACTATCTTCCAAAATGCTGGTAGTTGAATCCCGCTAAGATGTGTGATAAGAATCTGAGCATTCTGGAATAAATGACATCATAGTTACTTCCTACCAAACTACTAATTCTGTGCGTAGTCAGGAGGTGACCGTCACCAGGAAACATAAATATTAAAGGAAAAATCCATGGACTATCACAGGAACTGAGAGAGGAAGCTACCCCTTTTGTCTGGGTGAAGTATGTCTGATTCCAAAATATCCCAGAACTGGGCCTGGTGTTGAGTGAACAGGGATCAGCAGCCATTTTGGCCAAAGACAAAGGGAAATGGAACCTGTGTGACCTAGCTCCATTGTTCCAAATTTGATAGTTGGAATCTGGTTAATTTTTAAGTCTTCTCTCTCCACGCAGTACTCACATCACCTAATGTGGTTTTTGCTGGGCGGGTGTTTTAAAAGAGCACTTAGGAAGTCATTGGGCCTTGATTTCCCCCAAATAATTATTTGCAATTATTGGTCTCCAAGAGAGCTGGGTTGGTGGTGAACAAGACTAGATGAGAATTTGCTCCCAGCAAGGAGGGCACTTGGGAATGGCTGTGCAGTCAGTGCGCTGCACAAAGGCTCCTGGCCTCATGGGGGAGGAGCAGCTGAAGTCCAGGCCAGCCCAGAGGAAAGATACTTTTCTCTAATTTGTTTTCCTGTTTGTCATCTCTATGAGGGCACAGTATGGACTAGCTGCTGCCCTGCTCAACCCCTTTTGAACTCATGCTTGCAGCTAACTCTATGACTTCAACAAAGAAAAATGGGTAATTCTAGTTCATTTTTTTCATGGAGAGAGTGCTCTGTCCAGTCCAAATCTTCTGCTTTAGAGGCTGCATGCTTTCTTCTACAAAATATGGTTCAGATGTTACACAGCAGTATTTTCACCTTGAAACTTTCCAGATAAATCTTTGGGATCTCCCAAGGGAGATAACATGTGAGTTAAGTTTAAGAGTCTCTCTCTTCCATGCCTGTCTTGTCTCCAGGTTCACGTGCCTGGTGTGGCCAACTGACTGTATATGTGACATTGTACTAGCTTTCAGGGCCATGTGCTGTGTTCCCCTGGAACTCATCCTACGTCCGTATTTGACTGGGTCGGATGCTGCCAAATAACTGTTGGTAATGTACAGTTCCTCCTTCCCCGCCTGGCTGCAACATGTCCTATGGTCTCCAAACAAACATCTGGCAGCTCTGTGTGTATTTAGCAACTTGCAGATTTCCCTGCATTGATTTAAAAACACAAGCGTTTAAAAAAAAAAAAAACAAACCCAACACTTATTTATCCAACATTTATCAGATACCTGCTCTACGTAAGGCTCTGTGCTTGTTTGGGGGACCATAGAAAACATATGAGATATTGTTCAAATATGTCACGAGAAGCAATGTGTGACTCTCAGCAGTGTCATATGGTTCAACCTAAAAGTATAAGCCTGGGGTCAGAAGACCTAAAGTTCTGGCTCCTCTCTTGACCAGTTTTTAACTTCCCCTTTCTTTCCAGTGAAGGGAGGAAGTAGCCTGGATGACTCTGAGGTCCTTCCTTCAGGACCCTAATGTCTAAATAGATCAACTTAGAACGGACATTTTATGGTCCAAGAAGCCAGTTCAGTGGGAGGGATGGAGAAGATAAATGGTAACAGATCCATGAGTTTAGTAGTGATTTCAGAGAACATGGCATAGTCCTTAAAATAAAATTAATCTTAATTCTGCCTAATTTAAAAATAAATGTGCCATAAACCATCACCATTCAAGCTTTATTTGGCAATCTTCTGCAAAATCTGGAAGGCTGGATGACTAAGAGCATAGTACCATTTTCATTAAAAGCTTAACATAAGAATGGTATTTATAGACTGATTTATAATTTTCAAAGCACTCTTCACATATATTCTCTGATCTGATGCTCACAACAACCCAGGGAGCCAGGCTGTATTGTTTTTCATCCCTTTTTAGGAAACTAAGGCTTACAGAGCTTAAAGTGACTTGCCCAAGACCACCAGCTGATAAGCTGAGACAGAATTCCACCCTTTTATCATTTCCAAACTGACTCTCCACGGCAGCAAATCAGAGAGGGGCAAATGTGGGGAGAAAAGCAAAAGCTCTAGTGATACATGGAAGCACGTCGGAGGATTTGGGGGTGGAGAAACCTGCAAGAAAGCATGGCCCTTTAACAGTGCTGGGACAAGGCTAGGGTGGGCAAAACCCGCCTCTTGTCACTGAGGCATACAACTGCAGGCGCTCAATGGGAAGAAAATGCTAGGCTGGCACTGACAGTGCCCCTTTGATACCCCGCTCCATAATTAACATGATCTTAGCATGGAAGACAGCATCTCTTCCCCTTCTTTGAGCTTGTGGCTGTTATGTTATCCTGGACGTTCTGGCCTCTGTTGTTGCTATAACTACAGAGGTGGCATGGATTCCTTCACTGTTGCTTTAGGAATCCCCGAAGAGATTGTGCTAAAAGTTCTTAGTGTCAGCTGGCTCAAAGGAGATTCTTGTAATGGTTCTGCTGTTGGCAAGGCATTAGGAGGAGGCTTTCAGGACACAGCCGCAAGGTGTTTTATTAGCACCTCCTCACCATGTTGCGGTCCTCCTGAGATTCCAATCCAATGGGAGTATACGGGTGAAACCTGAGATCTTAAAGGGATCTTCCTTAAGACTGACGTGTACTATAGTCAGGCACTTGATCCGTGAGGCAGGTGACCCAGACAAAAGTGGCTACTACTGGGCTGTCCTCATCTGGCTACACCGTAGGATCACCTGGAGAGCTTTGGCAATCCCGGTGCCCAAGTCATAACCTATTCAAATTAAATTACACTGTCTGGGGTAAGAGCCAGATAGCAATATTTTTGAAAGAACCCAGCCGATTCCAGTGTGCAGCAAATTTTGCAACCCGTGGGCTTATGATTTGTCTAACATCACACAAGTGGGGACAGGAACCTATCATGGTTCAGCTCCATTGTTTTTAGCCGAAACGGACGCTTGCCTTAAAAATGAAGGATGAGTAGATACAGCATCACTCACGACTACCCTTCAAGGTAAATATGTTTACCCCAGTTCACTGATGGAGAACCTAAGTGTTTTCATTTGTCCTGTGAGCCCTCCTTAAACGTGGAAAGAGGCACTCCTGTGGTGCTCACTCCAGGTGTCAAACATGCAGTGACATTCACTGAAGTGTTTGCAAAGGGCCTACTGTGTGCCAGCTGTGGGAATAAATGGTGAACAAGGGACATAAGGCTTTGCCCTACCAGAGCTTATAAGCCTTATGAAGGACACAAAGACCCATTTCAGCAATTCCAACACTTTAGGGTTAAGGCTGAGATGGGAACTTGTTTTATTCATCTTTAGCTGGGCCTTGTTTCTTTAGGAGGATTTGTGACAGCAAAAACATGCATAATGAAGTTGTTAGGATATAAATAAGAAACAGAAATCAAAACTGGGGAAAAACATAAATAAGAGTAGAGAGTCAAGAACAGAAGAAAAATTCATAGTTATGCAAGTCATAAGGATCCGCTTGGGCTGAACCTCAAATTTGGCATTAAGTGTTCTGGCAGCCATATTGAAAAGGGAACTATGGTTAGTTATTATTGTTAGAGAGACAAAAAAATACCAGTTCCTCAGGGAAGGAGAGGCTTTCTAACACTTGGCTCTTAAGGAAATGTCTCATGTGGAATTTTATACAGTCTCCAAGAATATTCCTAGAGTGACTGCAAAAGTGGGTTTTATAAGGCAGTACCCTGTAGACCCTGCAAGGAAAGGGAGGACATGAAACAAAAATGCGATTTAATAAACCCATTTTTGTCATGAGTAGTCAGTCAGAAGTAAGTTGATGCAGGTCACATATACGTCCATATCAATCTATGGCTAGAATACCTGGGGAAGTGCCTGGGTTCGACACCCTTCATAATTTTTCTTTCTTGGGATTTTGATAAGGCACATAGATAAAATATTTTTCTGGGGTAGAGCTGAAGACTAAGTATTCCATGTTGTGGATAATGTAAGGGTTTATACCAGGGGATAGCAAACATTTTCTGTAAAAGATAGTAAATATTTTAGCTGCTGTGGGCCAGATAGTGTCTGTCATATAGATTCAACTCTGCAGTTATAACACAAAAGCAGCCCTAGAGAATACATAAGGCAACAGGGCTGGCTGTGTTCCCATGAAACCTGATTTATACAAATAGCTGGCAGGTCAAATTTGGCTGACAAACTATATTGCCAACCCCTGGGTTAATCTGAATACTTAAAAAAGCAAAATGTATGATTGGTATGCTTTTGTTGGAATTACAGAACGTTTAGAAACTTGGCAAGTCTTGCTCCGTGGTGACTCTGGCCTTGTAACTTAATTGAAAGTAGGTGATGATGCATGCTGGAGCAAAAATGGCTCGTGTTCAGGGTGCACATTCATTAAGTTCATTGAAAGAACATGCAGACACCAAAGCAAGCCAGTACATCTTTGCACACCATAGTGACACTCAATGGACAGGGAACTGGGGTTAATGCAGCACAGAACTGGGCTGGGTCTAGAACTTTTGTCCTGTCATGTGGAGGAGAACTGTGGTATTTCTCACTTGGAGGTCTCACAAAGCAACAGGGGTTCTCTGGTAAGATGTCCTGGCTGGTTCCTTAGAAAAGAGAGAGGTTGGACCATCAGCAGTATCTCATGCATGCCTTTATCATCTTTTCAAGCGCAAAATTTACTCCAGGCTACCAGATGTAGATTCTAACCAGCTTTCTAGAAGTACAGCCAAAAATATGGTGACCCACAAGGGGAAAAAAAAATAACATAATTTCACTGTAAAAAAGCTTAGTTGTGAGTTGATAATACATGTTGACGGTTTGTTATGGCCTGAGTTCCTGAATGCCTCCCACTGGCTGCATACGAATCTGGGGCTATTAATTATTGGTTAATCACATTCATGGTGTAATGGAAGCTATAGGAAAGGGTTGAGTTTGGGTGGTCATTGGAAGGGGTGGCCTCAAGTGGTTTGGAATCTACAAGAATAGGTGGCTTAGGGCTTCGGCCTTAAATATTGCTTTAACCAACTTTTGCATAACCCATAGTCGTGAGTGACCAATTACCTACTCATATGTCCCATATATGGTGACTAGGGGAATGCAACTTATAAAGAAATAACCAGCTTTGGAAGAGTTTGTAAAAACATGACCATGGATGCAGTTATGAAACCTTTGGAGCCTCGTTGTCTGAACATAATTTGGTCTAGGATACTTACTGGGTAGTAGGGAATTGGGGCATACACTCCCTTCGGAATGTCCTAAGTATTCACTCCTCCAGCAGCAGAAGGTTCTTATTAGGAAAACGGTTGCTGCTCCTTGTAATATGGTTGCAGTGACTAGTCCAGGCTTAGGGAGAGCAAGGACTGTGTCTTTCTCTTCATATCCTCAGGGCTTAGCCCAGGACTTGATCCCCAGGGGCTATTCTAAAATATTTGCCCAGCGAATGAATCCTGGTTAGTATCATCATATTTGCAAAACTAGTATCAGAGAGAGATGAGTTTTGTTACACAAATCGTGGCCGACATTGAATCGCTCCAAAAGAGACTAAGGCTGTTGTTTTGGGGTTGGAACAAAATATGCCTACAAAACTTAAAAAGCAGAAAACCATTCAGATGGAATATAGTGGCCCCCACCCCACCCCAGCAGATATGGGGGTGAGGTAAGGGATTGGCAGTCAGATTTATATGGCAGGTATATTTTTAATCATGGCTTATTCTTAACAACCATGATTTAAGGCCAGACGAGTTCTAAGGGCAAATTTCTTAGGGAAAATGTCTGATGTCAAAGTTGCCTGGGACTTCTCCTTTTTCAGAAATAATAAGTGACCAGACTAATTATTTTGTTTCCTCTACTTCTTTCCTCTGGCCCTTGCCAATATGCTTATTTATACCAAGGGCTTTATCAGTTGTCTTAAGAAAACAAATTTCCTTCAACAAGCGTTACAATATAATCTTACGGTCCTATTTTTCAAATATCCCTGCCACTAATGAAAACAGATGCACAGAGAACGGAGGCCTTCTGAGCCAAGAACCCATTAATACTTCTGCAGCTCTGCCCCCCACCACCCTGGCGGCCAGGCGGGAGAGTAAGAAGGAAGGACAGAGCTAAGGGGATGGGGTTGTACGCAGGAAGCCCAGAACCCAGCTGAGGCTCCAGACCTGAGCATGTCATTGTAGGCTTTGGTTGCTACAAGGGAATGTGGGCACAAGGAAAGAATCAAGAGAGATGAACTTAAAGCAGAGCCTAGTATCACGTGGGGTTAAGCTTAACACAGGCAGTTTGCTTTACTGTAATAGAGAAATTGCCTACTCCCACGGCATCCGGCAGGTTCCTAAGGGACAAACTTTGGACCCAGGGACAATTATTAAGTATCATCCCCTCCTTGTCCCTCCACCTCTCTCTGGCTCCCACATCTCCTGACCAAAGGAACTTGAGCATCTGTTCATAGTTTTGCCCTGAAGTCTCCCCCAACATTAACCACACGTGGGTATTAATTGTTACTACCTGTGTATCCCTTTATTCACTGATCCATTCTGATCCATTCTGGGTGTTCTTGGTCTCAGGGCCTGAGGATCATTTTCTCAGATGCATCACGGCTCATCTTCCGGCTCAGTTCCTCCAGCGGTGTGCGGGCCACCGTCAGACTGTATGCTGAGAGCTACGAGAGGGACCCCAGTGGTCATGACCAGGAGCCCCAGGTACCCTCAGCACTGTGTGTCTCATCGTTCCTGGAAGATTTAGGGAGCCCTTGTGGGCCTTTAGTGGGGGTGATTTTACTTTCTGGAATCACAGTTCCATATTGATAGATGCAGCTGAAGGACGAGTTTACGGTAACTGCAGACAAAATTTCACTCACTCATGACTGTTTGGAACAGAAAATTTGGGCTCTAGCCTCTATGATGAGTTTAGACCAGCATTTCCCAAGTGAATTGCCTTTCTTGATTGTTCTACAGTTTGTTGAATTGGGGCGACCTCAAGAAAAAGCACCTTGTATAGATAGAGAAATGTTTAGTTAGAGTCAAGCTGGTCCAACTCCTCAGAGCCTTGACTCTGTGCATGTAAATAATGAATCTCCAGGTGTTTGGCAAACTCTGGGTTGGACTGTGACCTTGAGGTGCAAGTGTAGATGCTACGCAGGCCCCCCTGTCTGAGATTGCTGCAGAGCCCAGTCTCTCTTAAGAAGAGGGGCGAGGGCTGGTCTGCATTTAAAGTTAAGGGAGGCTAAGCTAGATCAGCCAAGGCCGGGCCACCCTGTGTTTGGCAAAGCCCCTTCATGTTGTCAACAATAGGGCTAATTAAGAACTCAGAAAAAATTACAAATAGCTTAACCGTAGGCATCCTCACTCTTACATTCATTAAAGCTGCAGGCAACATTAATTAATAGCAGAAAGGACCCACCATAATGTCGGATACTTTCAGCTACACTGCGGGCTGTCCCTTGCCCCCCTTGGTCTTTACTTCACCCTGGGTTTTGAAGCAGAGTTCTTGATGAGGTGATTCCTTGAGATGAACTAGTGGCTCCATCTGCAGAGCTGCCTTTGTGGAGAAGTAGAGAAGCAAAGAAAAACTTACTGCCTCTCATTTTAGAGTTACTCCAAATTTCCAGTGATAATTTGCCAAAGTTATGCCCTAGAATGAGACCCAGAAAGGGTTTTCTTTCTTTCTTAGTGGTTTAGTGTTTTTCTTAAAATGGTATCTTTCTTTGGAGAGTCTCAAAGAACTTGATAAATATGGTGCCATGGATCCTTATAGCTGATGATGGAACCAGAAGATCTGTTTGGGGTCAGATCATCTCAGATGGGGAAGTAGAGGTCTAGGAGGCTGGGAGCTAAGAACATGAAGCTAATATAAGGTCCTTGGCCCTTTCCGGTCAGGATCACAGGCTTTCCATGCAAGGATGGGCCACGCCCTGCCAACATAATTTGTCAGTGAGTACATTTCACCCAAGATAGTACCAAATCATGCAAGAATTGGAGGCTTACCCTCTCTTTCCATGTAAAACCCTTCTACTTTTCATGTTGGGATAGGAGATTAAAGCAAGGTCCTAAAACTCCAGAGCTACATACAGGGTGAGGAATGATATTCCTGGCTTTACCAACTCTGACTCACTCTGACTCGAGGCTATTTTTTCTCAACATTCTTTTCCCTATTTGCACAGGGTAAGTAGTTATGATAAGTAGTAATGATACTTGCTTATTTGTATTTACCTTCCACACTGACTGCAGGAGTGTGACATCTGGGCCTTTAGACATGTGTGAAAACAATCCTGTGCACAAGTGAGTCTCTCTCTGAAGTGTTCCATAACAGCCAAGTGGTGCCACTTTTTTTTTTCAGAGCTTCCTTTGAAGCTGCAAACCTCCATAGGCCTGCTGCTAGAAGGTTGTGTGTGAAGTATTGCTTCAGTCTGTGGGTACAGAAAACATAAGTAATGCTTGTTTCAGTGGCCAGTACTGTTTATCTTCCATCCTGTTGGTTCAAAGAGTTTGCCATTTTGAATGGTTGAGGAATCCTTTTGTTGATCATGTTCTTCTGATCAATAATCTGCCTTCCCTTTTTAACTATGAGCGAGGGTCTTGCCCAACTGGGCCTCACTGTGTTTAGCTCAGGATCCAGCTCAAAATTTTACATTAAGCTAGAATTCCTTATTAAAATCCCTTATATCATTGACTCACCAACTGAAGCCCTGTTGCATAATACATGTAAGTCAAGGTATAATTTAGAATAAGGTTTGAAAAGACATCTACACCCCTAAGGAAGAGGAAGAAGACTCTCAGTAGACTCACCTGTCTCAACACTGCTGAATCACACCTAGGCACTTAAGTTTGACTGTTCGGGGCCTCCCTACAGCATTGCCTCCCAGGACCCCAGCTTCTGCCTTTGAAGAGCTCTGGAAGGAAAAGCCTTTGGTCAACTGTTAAGCCTTTGATCTCTATCAAAGATACAGCATGCTACTGGGAGGTTATTACTGATCTGTGGCCTGATGGGGAAAGACCAGCTGTGTTGCTTCCTCAACTGCAGAGACCTCTTCCTCCTTTCTAGCTTGTTCCAATTTGCAGCCCGGAAAACAGAACAAATACCCATCCCCCGCCCAGACACCCAGTAAAGTACCTCTTGAATGTGTAGAGAATCCACTGATAAACTTGTCTAATTCAACAGGTATTCGTGTTTTACCTGCCTTAACTCAATACCCACCTACATTCCAGTCAATAGCATAAGGACTAGAGAGTTCTCTTCAACTGGCTTCTCAGCATCTGGCTATTGTACTTTGCATGAAGAGTTTCTTGTCCATACATCTTTTTTAAAGTTTTTATTTAAGTTCCAGTTAACATGCAGTGTTATATTAGTTTCAATACACTGTATACAATATAGTGATTTAACAAATCCATGCATCACCTGGGGCTCATCACAAGTGCCCTCCTTCATCCCCATCACCTATTTCCCCCATCCCCCCACCCACCTGCCCTCTGGTAACCGCCAGTTTGTTCTTTATAGTTAAGAGTCTGTTTCTTGATTTGCTCCTTTCTTTCCTTTTTTTTTTGTCCCTTTGCTGCTTTGTTTTGCTTCTTAAATTCTACATATAAATGAAATCATGTAGTATTTGTCTCTCTTTGACTGACTTATTTCATTTAGCATGATATTCTCTAGCTCCGTATATGTCATTGCAAATGGCAAGATTTCATTCTTTTTTATGGCTGAGTAATATTCCTCTGTGTCTCTGTCTGTGTGTGTGTGTGTGTGTGTGTGTGTGTCTGTGTGTGTGTGTATACCACAACTTCTTTATCCATTTATCAATCAGTGGACACTTTGGTCCAGACATTTTAAACACATGGGAACAGAACATGTTTGAAATATTAATACTGTGGTTGCCTCATAAAAGTGTTTGTAACCATCCTGGGGATGCAGCTAGGAAAATCTGTGGTATAGTCTCTGTGCGGAAAAGTCCCTGCTCCTGCCTATAGATTTATTTGGGTCCATTTTTACAACAGTTATTATGGTATTTGTTTTAAATGATGTAAAATAATTTAATTACATCAAAAAATATTTTTAAAGAATTCTGTCCATCTACCTCTAGGAATGGGTGGTGAGGGGAGGAAGAAGATGAGGGGCTCTGGAGAGAGGAGAAGGTGCTTGCCTTGCCCTTGCTCTGTGTTCTTGGTTAATCAGGAAGGAAAGCCTTCAAGACCCGTTTCTGGAAGATCACATAGTTTTGAAAATACAAGATTACTTTAAATTTACTGGCACTCAGTAGACCTTCAACAAGCCCTCAAACCAGCTGGTAATAATTTTGGAAAAAGGGATGAGCCAAAAGGATTTAAGTTCACAGGTGACCAGAAACAGTCCCATTGTTTTTTCACTTTGTTTCCCACCAAGCTTATTAGCAGGACTGCTCAATTAACTTTTTATTTACCTTCTCTCCTTTTCCCTTTGAACCTGAGGGTGGAGTAGCTCCTGAACAATAAAAGATCCAAAAGGAAAAGGAAGAAGTTGTGTTAAGGGCTGGATAATCACATCCTGATAATGAGCTTGTGGCTAATCAACAGTTGGCTTTGCTACTTTAATTGCAGAGTAAAACCGCACCCTCTCCCACCCCAAGTTTTGGAAGGAGACCAGTTTTCCCCGACCCTCCTTACAGTTGAGGGAATTTATGTATTTCTGATAGTCTGTATATAGACTACTTTAAGAACCAATTATCTAAGCACCAGGAGTCATATAGGGAATTCATCTGTCCAACCAAGAGCTGGTGGCCATTTTGCTCTACGTGTTCTTATTATGACTTTATAATCCAGAAATATTAAGTACAGAGCCATTTTGTGTTACATTGGGAGAATATGATTTTTCACCTAAACCAGGATACATCTGAGAGTGAAAGGGGGCACTAATAACAATTATGTTGAGACTGCCCCAAATAAAGCAGAACTTGGGTTACTCTAGTTACATACCTTCATGCTACCCTAAATCTGACCATCTCTTCAGAGATGGGCTTCTGAGGGCACTAGCAGCATAAGCCTAGTAGTTACAGAGGGAACGTGCCAGGAACGAGGAGTTGGATCCGTGGTTCCAACCCAGGCTACACACCAGGACCATTTGGGGGCTTTGGTAAAGCTATCTGGGCCTGGGCCTCACTCCCAGAGATTCTACCTTAATTGTTCTAGGGTGGGGACTGCATTTTTGAACAGTTTCCCAGATGGTTCAAATTAGGTGAGTGCTCCCAAACTTTAGTGTTTATTTAAATCACCTGGGGATCTTGCTAAAAATGCAGATTCTGACTCGGTCTGATGAAGGCCAGAGAGTCTGCATTTCTCACAAACTCCCAGGCAATATTGTGTTGCTGGTCCAGCAGCCACACTTTAAATAGCAAAGAGTTAGATGAACTGCTAAGCCTTAAAGACAAGTCATTGAATTCTTTAACTTTGTAAGCAATGCAACACCTGTTTTTGGTGCCCTTATGTGCATGGGCCACCATCCTCTGGATTTCTCTCTCCGGTATCCCACCCAACTTGACTTAGGCAAAAGTGACCTCCTGTCAGCCTCCCCCTGTTCCTCCTCCCTCCAGAAGACCCCTGCTTCTTTCAGCGTCTTCAACTCAGGAAGTGGCAGGTTCAGCCAAAAACCTAGGAATCCTCCTTGACTGTTTATTTTTACCTTTATATCATATCCCATCTCCAACAGCAAACCCTACCAACGTGACCCTCAAAGCACAACCAGAGTCTGGCCCCACCTTGCCACCTCTACCATTTCTATCCAGGGCCAACCTAGTATTCTGGCCTCTAGATTATTGCATTGGTCTTCTACCTGGTCTCCCTCCTTCCACCCTTGCCCACTCCCCACCCATACCTTAGTCTTAGCACAGCAACCAGAATGATTTAAAAAAAAAAAAAGTTAGATCCCCTCATTGCGCCACTAAAATCCTTTAGTGGCACCCCATCTCACTCACAGAAGAGCCAGAACCCTTACCGTGGTATCAGGCCCCCTCCTGGAAATGGTCCCCTTCTCCCTCTGACTGCATCTCCTATGTCTTGTCCTATTTCTGCGCTCCAGCTGTTGTTCTGTGCATGTGCCAAGAATACTCTGCCTCAGGACACTTACAACGGCTGTCTCCCCTGCCTGGAATGCCTTTCCCTCCAATAACTGCACGGCTAGCCCTCCCCCTTCTCAATGAGGCCTCCCCTGGCCACCCTACGTAAAATCACCGACACTCAAGTACCGCTGATCTTTGTCACCCTGCTTTACTTTTCCTCCATAGCACTTACCCCCATCTCACATACATATTTACTTGTTTTATTGTGTCTCTCCCAGGGGAATGTAAACACCAGGCGGCTAGGACTTTGTCAGTATTCTTCACTGTATCCCCAGTGCATACAATACTACCTGGCAGATGGTACATGCCCAACAGAATTTTGCCAAACCAATGAAATATTCGGTGCTAATTACTTTGGAATATCTCAGACTGATGATATCACATGAGAGACTGAAATATTCTGTACTCAGTATGAACCTTGGTGCTATCCTCGGTTTTCGCCTATGCTTGAAAGTTTGAATAAAATCAGTTGTCATTTTTAAGGTTCCCTACAATGTGCCAGGCACCATTCTCGATACTTTAGGTCCATCCATTATTGTATTAATCGTTCCAGCGGGGCCCCCCCAGGGTGGAATTATCATCCTGCTTTGGCGGGTGAGTAAACTGTTGCAGGGAGCCATTAATACTCAGGGAGCAGGTAATTTCTGGATTGGAGAGTCAAACTAGGTCTTAATAAAACCTGCTAATCCTTGAGGTCCAAGGGAGGGAGGATTTCCTCTTACCTGTGCATGAACCCAAGGCTGCACCTGGAGCCTTAGTTCAGTGTTTTCTTATTGAGATACATATATATTTTATTTTTTTCCCACACCAACCAATTCCCTCATTCTTAGGCACCACTGGGTACCCAACAATTAAATTCACTTCTGACACTAACTACCTGGAGTTAGCCCAGGCCCCACAGATTAAGGGCTCAGTCCCACAAGACTGCCCCCACTTAAGATACCAGTGGAAAATGGCGTGCCCAGTTTCCCCACATTTCTGCCCATTAGAATACAAATTCAGGGGTTCCTGTGATCTTCTCCTCAGGTTTGGTAATTTGCTAGAATGACTCACAGAACCCGGGAAAGCACTTTATTTACTATTGGTGGTTTATTATAAAAGACACAACTTAAGAATGGCCAAATGGAAGAGAATCATAGAGCAAAGTATGGAGGGAAGGGTGCTCCGAGCTCCCATGGCTTCTCCTGGCAGGCCACCCTTCCAGCACCTGGAGGTCTTCACCAACTCAGAAGCTCTCTGAACCCTGTTTAGGAGTTTTCTATAGAGGTTTCATTACATAGATATGATTGATTAAATCACTGGGCACTGGTGATGGAACTCAACCTCCAGCCCTTCTCCCTTCCTGGGAGGCGGGGATTTCCAGCCCTCTAGTCCCCTGGTTGGTTCCTCAGGCTACAGCCCTCATTTTGAAGCCATCTTGGGGTCCACAAGAGTCATCCCATCAGCATAAACTCAGGTGTGGTTGAAAGGGGCAAATTAACAAATCCACTCCTATCACTTAGGAAGCTCAAAGGATTTGGGGAGCTCTGTGCCTGGAACCAGAGAGAAAGACAAAATATATGTTGTTGTTGTTATTGTTTTTAGACCACACTTATGGATGTGGATACATGTGAGTGCTTTGAAAACAACCAGGTTTCTCTCCCTTAATTTGAATTGAGAATGAATAGGTTTTAAAAAATTACTTAAAAAATAATGTTCTACATACATGTTAGGACTTATACTCAACAGGGGTCTAAAGTGAGTGGTTAAAAACTAGGAGAATAAAATTAGAAACTGAAATAATATGCGTGATGCTGAAGAGCTAGAAACAATGGAGTTCAGAAATGACATATAAATGGATACTCAGGTATTCAATTTCTTGACGAGATGAAAATGTATACATGTGTGTATATGTATATGCATGGATGCTTATGTATGTACGTGTGTGTGTATGTTTGTAAATGTATGTACATATATACACACATGTTTAGATGCACACACATGATTTTGGATTCATCATATATATCAAAAACATGTTATTTAAAAAGAAAATCTGCACAGAGATTTATTCATAGCCATACATGAAGAAAAAGATGAAATATTTCATTTTCTGTTTCGCCTCAGAGTTTAGTCTGTGCTTGCTGTAATTTGAAAATACGGAGGAGGGTGCAGTGATGTAGAGAGAGTTTAGAAAAGAAACACGTGGTTAAAGGGTTGGGATATACACTCTCTGGCCAAGTTAAAGAGCTGGCTTATTTTGCTTGTAAGAGAGGCATGACCTGGAGGTCCTCAGGAATTTAAAGAATAATATGATGCAGAGAAAGATGACCAGCTGTTCTCCATAACTAAGGAATATGTAATTTGGTGAAATAAACTCAAGCTGAACTGGAAGGGATTCAGACTGACTGTTAGAACAATTTCTCAACTGTGAGGGCACCTGCCCAGTGAAGATGGCTGGTCTGTGCTTTTCTACAAGTCTCTAGGACCGCAGAGATTCAAATAATTTTTAAATATAGGCAGGCGTGGAAAGGATCGCACAAGGCAATGTCTCAACATTTTCTAGAACCTTAAAATTGGGGTTTTGTGATAATTATTTAAAAAAAAAGGAAAGAAGAAAAAAGTTCTGGTCAGGTGGGTTAGATTTCCCTCTAGTGGCATAGAAAGGAATTTAGTACAGCTGTGTGTTGACAAATCAGCGTCCCTTGGAACTGAATGAAACTTGAGAAAGAAGCCAAGATGTATGGGTTTTCTTTATTTCTACTCACTTAGGTGAATAGCCTCCTAAAAAGTGTGGGCGAAACAGTCCTTCTTTTTCTCCCTTAGACATTGCAATCTGGACTCATGCTCTGCTATTACTATGGGTTGTTTTCCTTGGAACTGAGAACTGGGGGTGATCATCTGCTGGTGTGTGAAAAACTCCCTTGGACTGGGAGTTTGGCAGGTGTTTCGCAGGGGCTAGTGTCTGTCACGGTACAGGGATGATTAGGGCTTTGATGACAATGGGCCTTTCCCTGCCTCTGCTGGGATCAGAACTCCCTTCACGGTCCTGAGTGGGTGTTCTAGCATGTGTGGGAAAGTGTGTGCCCTGATGAAAGCTGACTGCTGCTGTAAACCACTCATGTTGAGCCCACAGACAGAGTCTAGCTCAAATCCCCCTTTTTTGGAGGAAGCACAAAAGAGACCCTTATTCCAAATCTTTGAAGGCTATCTGACATTGTCAATTTATCCCAAGAACCTGCTGGCCTTAAGAAGCAGAAGAACTGAAAGTCGTGCCTTAATCCTGGCTTTGAGTCAATTTTAAATGAAGGTTTAGAGATCCAAAGCTCTGGAAAAAAAAATATTTCCCCCTCCCTGTTTCCCTATACATAATTCCCCATACATAATTCAAAAATAGAACAATAATATCTCCCCATACGTGATTCAAAAATAAAATTAACTTTGAAAGTAAATGTAAGGAAATTAACAAAATTTGGGGTTTTTGTTTTTTTTTTTGGCCTTATGATGCTGTTTATTTTGGTGTCTCTGCTTTGCTGTGTCCAAAGCACATGCCTAACCAACTACTGGTTAACCTGGCACTGTTTATGTCCACAAATCACAGAGTCTTGCAGGATCTTGTTTACTCAGCCTGAAAAGGGAGCATGAATGAATTTGCCTTGGTCACACAAGTACACAGGGTCACTGGCCATAACTCCTCTCACCAGATGAATGGGTTTGACAACTGTGGCTAGCACAATCTGGCTTTCCCAGCATCCTCTTTGTTCCAGCCTAGATACATAGCACAACCAAGTTTCTGTGCCCTTCAGCAAAAAGCTACCCAAAGTTCATTGGCTGGTGGTGATTCAGGCTTTCTTTGAAGAGGTGCCCTTCTTTGGTGGATAGTAAATCATTTGCTTTGCTCATAAATAAAAGTGTATCTTGGTAAATGAATACTGGTGGTGGTGAAGGTGGAGATTGCCCGTGACCTTCAGGAGAAGGCTCTGGACTAGACCATGCACTCAAGCAGCATCAGGAGGAGGCATTGCCTGGGCTCACCGCCGTGGTCACGCATTTTTCTTGGGGAACATATGATGATGTGGGTGGTTGAGGGGAGGAGTGTGCCTGTTTTAGCTCTCCTGTCTGCTCTTAGATGATTTTAAGTTGACATCCTAATCCCCAAAAGAGAAAGCCCTTTGAAGATGCACGTGAGGGAGTTCCCCCTTCCTTTGTTTTTGCCTCCCAGGAAAGGTAGGCCATCTGACAAACTCCAGAAGGGCAGCATTTCCATACCAGAATGCTTAGGTCTTAAGCATGAGAGAAAACAATGAAGGGTTTTATGAAATTCTTGCTTTATGGGTTTTTGTTTGTTTGTTTTTGCTTTGGGTTTTATTTCTAAGCATTTTGGTTCATAGAAATCATCATGTGAGGTACTGTTTGTAGGTTGGGGCCTGTGTATTCTAGACTTAATGATAGGGGTGTGGGAGGTAATGAGGCTATGAGAGTGTTTTAGTATACGGGTTTTATTATTATTCAGGTATGGTGAGGCCAACAGATCAGATGACAATTGCCATTGAAAGGAGAGCTCGTTAGTCACCCTTCTCAAGAGGAGCGGCACAGCACTCCATGCAGGGCCACAGGGGGAAACACCGTGGTCAGTTATGAGGCAGAAGGAGTAGGGGGAAATGTGGGCTAAGAGCTTTCATTGTGGTTTCCATAGAAAGGAAGAGACCAGGCAGTGTAAGGAGGCTTAGGATTCGCTAGTTTGAAGATTTTCAGCAGGCTCTGGGGAAGGTGGGTGTCCCTGGTTGTCTGATACCTGGCCCATGGGTGATGAGGGCTGGTAGAGAGTGGCCCAGAATATGAGAGCCCTGTCGGGAGATGATTGGAGATAGGACTTTGGATCACTTGGTCTGCATATGAAAGGTGTGTAACGAGGGCACCCATTTGCTATCTCTAGCAATTAGCTAACCCTGGAAGGGGCAGTCCCTTGCAGTATCAGCAAGGCCCCAAGATGTCAAAGCATCACAGTAAAAGACTTGTATAATATGGAGAGGAAAAGAGAAAACCACACTTTTTCAAGTGGATAAAATTGCTTGGGGGTACTAAGATTTTGGCCCAATGGCCCATTGTTCAAAGGTTGGGCTTTGGAATCATGCATCCTTGGTCTTGAGCCCTACATGTGCCATTTTCCAGTATTGTGATCTTGGGTAACTTAACTTCTGTAAGTTTCAGTTACTTTTCAGTGATAGGGGGATCAAAATACTTTTTATTTTATAGGATTGTTGTGATTATTAAATGAGATCATTCATACAAAGTGTTTTGGACAATGCCTGGCACATACAAAATGCTTATTAGTAAATGTTAGTTACTATTATCATTGTTCTTGTCATTATTTTTATTACTAGCAGTGTTGACTAGTTTTCTGATCACGTGAGGATCAAAGAGTCTCAGACTAATTAGTAACCTGTTTTATAATGGAATTAACTTGTCCTGTCTTTTCCCATTAAATTCTCTGAAGGCCACCTGGATCTGTGGGAGATGATGTCTTAAGAGAAATGGCAGCTTCTAAAGATCTTGGTCTTACAGGAGGGTGCCCGGGCCCTTGTGATGTGGTGTGTTAGATATGCTGTACTGTCTAGAAAGGTTCAAAAGTGAAGTTGAGATTCTCTACCTGTCTTTCTGTTCCCCCCTCTCACTCCTCCCATCCTTTAGAATCCCTACACTGACGGGGCTTATGGAACAAATTTGCTGCCCTCCTGGCTTGAAGCAAGAAGTACTGAGTTGGGGTTGTTCAATAATCCTATTTTATCCAAGATGGCGTACAATTGGTTGGTTATTCCCAGCTCATTTGCCAGAGAGAAATGATTTTTTTTATTATGTTCAATTAGCCAACATATAGTATAGAGAGAAATGATTTAAAGAGAAGAGCAGGTGTGAGGCAACGTGTAGGCTCATTGGAGAGAAGATTCTGGAATCTCTGTTGCTGGTTATGAGGTGCTTGCCGGCTTCAAAGTATTCAATGCAAAAAACGAGTCCCATGGAAGAGGTATAAACAAGCTTTTCCTATAAAGGGCCAGATAGTAAATACTTTGAAATTTTGCTGGCTGTATTAGTTTGCTAGGGCTGACATTACAAAGTATCACAGACTGGGTGGCTGAAGCGGTAGAAATTGACTGTCTCCCAGGTCTGGAGGCTAGAAGTCCAAGAGCAAGGCATTAACAGGGTTGATTCCTTCTAAGGGCTTCGAGGGAAAGATCTGTGCTTGACCTTTCTTGGTTTGTGGATGGCCTTCTTCTCTCTCTGTCTCTTCACATCATCTTCCCTCTATGTATGTGTGTGTCCAGATTTTTCCTTCTTAGAAGGACACCAGTCATATTGGATTAGGACCCACCCCAATGACCTCATTTTAACCTGATTGTCTCTGTAGAGACCCTATCTCCAAAGAAGGTCACTTTCTCAGGGATTGGGGGTCAGAACTCCAACATAGGAATTTCGGGAGGGGGACCCAACTCAACCCATCACATTAGTCCTATGGTCTGTGTTGTGACTTCTCAACTGCCATCGAAGCAGAAAAGCAGCCATAGACAATGCATAAATCATTTAGTAAATTTATTTATGGATATCGAATTTTAATGGCATATAACTTTCATGTGTCACAAAATATTCTGATTTTTTTTCAACCATTTAAAAATGTAAAAACCATTCTTGCCCATAGGCTGTATAAAATCCAGGTGGTGAGCTGGACACGGACTATAGTATGCTGAACCTGGTCTTATAGATTTTTAAACATGATGCATGATTTCTGATTTCTTTCACCGAAGCATACATCAAAGTGAGTTTGGCCAAACAATACATTTCATAAAAGGTAAAATGACATTTGTATTCCTGTGTGTGTGTGTTTATATATGGATAAAAATTATCAAGTTTTCAGAAAAAGTATCAAATATCTCTGGAAATCCCCAAACTTGACGTTCAGAGATTGAACTCCCTGGCTTTTGGTTGCAATGAAACATGAGAGGAAAGTGTCTTAGAGCATGTTTGTATTCATGAAATTCAATTCCTTTTGTAGGTTTTTTATTTATATTTTTCGAAGAAAGTTTCTTCTTCCTATTTAAAGCAGTTGCTTACAGATAATTTTCAGATGAGCAGCACTATATTTTGGAAGAAAAAGGAAAAATATTAAGGAAGAATTTGTGGCTAAGTGGGATGAAAAAAGAAAAGCATGAGGGAGAGCTCTGGAGAATACTTGGAATGTCTGAGAAGCATTTCCGCAGGTGCGGGAAGCTACCGGAACCTTGACATTGTACTGTGGAGCTGAATGGGGCTTCCAGGAGTTGGTAGGAGGCGCTCTTGCACTTCAGATGCTTTATCCTTGATCCTCAAACCCATTCACTAAAGAAGCCCCGAGTCCCCGAAGGAAGCAACAAGTCTATTGTTACTTTTTGTACTTTGTTTGCTGTTAGTTACATCCTCAGAAATTACATTTAGGACGTCCAGTGTGGTGTACGACAAACCCTAAGATGCTTGGATGATTTACTAAGGTTTTCCAGCTGCACATTTTATTTTTTTAAATAAAAATTTTATTTTATTTATTTGAGCGAGAGCGAGCAAGAGCGAGAGAGAGTTGGGGGAAAGGCAGAGGGAGAGAGAGAGAGAGAAGCAGGCTCCCTGCTTAGCAGGGAGCCTGATGCAGGGCTTGATCCCAGGACCCCGGGATCACGACCTGAGCCGAAGGCATATGCTTAACTGACTGAGCTACCCTCCCCCCGAGCTGTGCATTTTTTTATACTTTGTTTAGCCATGTGGGCATTTTGATATTGGTGAATCAAGCCCCTGACCTAGACTTACAGTCACATGATATGTTTCATTCCGATATTGCTCAGAATTTGCAATCATCATCCTTTTAATGAATAAGGTTTGATAAAAAGCTTAAAAGCAGCTGTAATTTAGAATGTTTCTATCAGCATTTTAAACTCTTGCTACCCGAAGGACCGGCAGCATCAGCATCACCATTACCTGGTTGCTTCTTAAAATGCAGACTCTCTGCACCTCTCCCACCCTTGCCAGACCTGCTGAATCTGATTCTGCATTTTAACAAGCTTCCCAGGTAATCCATGTGCACAGTCAAGTTTTAGAAGTCCTGCTATGATGACCTTCATGATCCTTACTTCCACCTCTGCTAGAGCAGAAAAATCCCTCGAATACCAAGCCACTAGGAAGCAGGGTGACTGGCCCCTGCTCTTCCCTCCTCCTTTTAGAAAGTTACAAAAAGTATAGAATCTAACTCAGACAAATATCCCAAGCCCTTTGAAGACCTGTTTCTGCTTCTCAGATAATTGACAAAAGGCGAAACAAGAAAATCAGTTTCACGTTGCATCTCCATAGAAACCCTGCCTTGGTATCAACTCCGCAGTGTTAGACTGTGTTTTCTTTGCACGGTTATACCAGGGAAACTGAGCGATTCAAAATAACCCAGGGATGAAGTAAATAAAGTTCTAATTTGATTTTGCTGAGATAGGGAGACATGCTAAAAAGTGTGGGTAGACAGTCTAGCACTATTTCAATTACTAGGTAAAGGTCAGTAATGTACTTAAAATACTGGAGGGTTATATGGCAGCTAAGTCTTACAGGCAAAGTCCAAAAGAACATGTTCTTGCGTCAAAAGTGGAAGAAATGCTCAGTCACTGCACTCGTAACATGTATATGAACTGTCCATAAATTCCACTGATAAGTCTTTATATCACGAAGAAGAATCTCTCTTCAAGTAGAGGGTCATTTCTCTCTTTTTAGTGCCTGGTGTGAATGACTTTTCTGCTGTCCTGCCTCCATCCTGCAACTCAGGCAGCCCCATAGAAATGTTCTTTCCACTTTGCTCCTGCCGTTCACGCTTCGTGTAACAGTCCTTGCTAACTAGCAGCTTCGGAAACTGATACACCCTTAAGGGATGTGTTCCAAGCACAGTGACGTCTGTTCCTTCTGCTTTCAGCATTATGTTGTCCAACTGCAGCCTGATTGCGTTCCCTCCGGCTGGAGAGATGGGGCTGTGGTGCAAACACCGGGGAAGGCGAGGTTTCCTGGGGCTGGGCCTGTCTCTCTGATGCAGAGAGGTGTTACTTCTGACGGGAGTGACTTGGGGTGCCTTTCGTTCAAAGAGCTAGGATGCTTCTGCTGTTCTTAATCCTTTTTTTTTTATCTGATCTTCCATCAGGAAAGATAATATGAATTTCATTTTATGGGCAAGGAAGTAGAAGCCCAAAGGGAATATTGTCTGTCTTCCAAAGGTCAACCTGTTGGGACTGGGTGCTGGTCCACCCACCTTGCTGTTCTAGCAAGCCAGGCTTCCTGCTTCAAGAATAATAATAATAGTGTTCATTATATGTATCCCATGTATCCTGTACACCGGCTAGGTAGAAAGCTACACATTTTGTGTCTGTGATGTCTTATTCTCATCCCAATCCAATGTGATAGGTACTCATCCATCCACGTCTTACAAACGAGAGAACTGTATCCCTGACAATTTGAATAACCTATTTCTAAGTACTGTGGCTGGTATTTGAACCTAGACTCTGACCCCAAAGACCATGGTCTTTTTTTTTTTCTTTCTTCTTTTTTTTAAATTTTTATTGTTATGTTAATCACCATACAGTACATCATTAGTTTTTGATGTAGTGTTCCATGATTGTTTGTGCATAACACCCAGTGCTCTACGCAGAATGTGCCCTCTTTAATACCCATCACCAGGCTAACCCATCCCCCCACCCCCCTCCCCTCTAGAACCCCCAGTTTGTTTTTCAGAGTCCATCGCCCAAAGACCATGGTCTTAACTGTCCAGAACTTTGGGGCTGCACACCCACCTGTGTAAAAGAAAGCAGAGTAACCAGGGTGCCTATCCCTGGTCTGGCACACCGTCGATGTGCGCCACCCCACCCGCACCCCCAGCGCATCCTCTGAGAGTTCTCAGGTGCAGTCCTTGAGTCTCACAGTTCTGGAGTAGCGGGAAGTCTAGTCTCTCTTTCAGACGCCCTACCCCGTATATGTCCTCAAGTCCTTTCCAAAGGGCTAGTCCTCTCTTAGAAGGCTGTACCTGTACCTTCTAGAAGCTAGGGAACACCACAACGCTGACTGAAACCAGTTCTATCCAGTGGGCTGTGCCATGGCAGCTGTGGGAAATGCAGAGACTTTCACTTTTCCCAGGAGAAGCCATATCACCACCCCAGGTGGGCCCTTGGGGGGCATGGGTGGGCCTGGAGGTAGGGGTGGGGCTGGGCTTCCACCATCTAGCTTCCTGGGCCTTAGCAGCGCCTCAGCAGGGAGAGGACAAGAACCCATCCTCTGCGGGCTCCCTCAGCCAGGAGTTCTTCCTGCCCAGGTGGGCCTGGGGTCTCAGTGGCTCTGTTCTGTGGCTTCCTTCACGTGGCTGCCCTGCCAGGCTCTGGTATAGCCCCCAGGGGGCTGGCTTGAGAGGAGACCGTTCCTGGATTCTAGTCCTGCATCTTCATCCTGGTCAGCGCAGTCCATGCTGAGAATTTGAATAACCTAGTCTCGGGGGGTGGTGTGAGGGAGGGGATCTCCGTCCCTTCGGTCCCCAGAAGTCTCCTGGACTTCTTGCACAAATCTGCCAACCTTCCCTCGCCATCTTCAAGCTCCTTACCATGAGAACCTCTATTTCAGAAAAAAAGAAAATTGTAATTAGGATGTCCTAGATTCCTGGATATGTGACTGTGCAGGTAAGTTGTATACTCATTAATATCAAAATAATTTCACTGCTTCTGCTCCGTGATTGATTGTTCCGTGGTAGCAAATTCAGATGCCGCCAAGACAAGCGGCACATCTTCGATTCGGGCTAGTTTTAAGGCAACAGAGCACAGTAGGAACTCTGTGGGGACACTGCTCTCTCCAGGTATCGCCTTATTAATATAGGAGTCCAGGGTGGCCAGATTTTCTGGATTTTTAGACATCTGGGTTTTCACATGAAATTTGATTTTTTTTTAAAGATTTTATTTATTTATTAGACACAGAGAGAGCACAAGCAGGGGGGTGGGGTGGGAAGAGCAGGCAGAGGGAGAGGGAGAAGCGGGCCCCCTGCAAGGAGCCGGACACAAGGCGCAATCCCAGGACCCCAGGATCACAACTTGAGCTAAAAGCAGATGCTTAACCTACTGAGCCACCCAGGTGCCCCCAAATTTGATTTATTTTACTTTATTTTATTTAAATTCAATTAATTGGCATATGGTGTATTATTAGTTTCAGAAGTAGAGTTCAGTGATTCATCAGTCTTACGTAACACACAGTGCTCATTACATCACGTGCTGTCTTTAATGCCCATCACCCACTTACCGCATCCCCCCGTCTCCTCCCCTCCAGCAACCCTCAGTTTGTTCCCTATGGTTAAGAGTCTCATGGTTTGTCCCTCTGATTTCGTCTTGTTTTATTTTTCGCTCCCTCTCTTTATGCTCCTCTGTTTTGTTTCTTAAATTCCACATATGATGATTTTCTTTCTCTGATTGACTTACTTTGCTTAGCATAATACCCTCCAGTTCCATCCACGGCAGTCCAAATGGCAAGATTTCATTCTTTTTGTTGGCTGAGTAATATTCCATTGTATGTATGTATGTGTGTGTGTATGTGTATATGTATATATCACATCTTCTTTATCCATTTATCTGTTGATGGACATCTTGGCTCTTTCCACAGTTTGGCTATTGTGGACATTGCTCCTATAAACATTGGGGTGCAGGTGCCCTTTTGGATCACTACATTTGTATCTTTGGGGTAAATACCTAGTAATGCAATTGCTGGGTCATACGGTAGCTCTATTTTCAACTGTTTGAGGAACCTCCACACTGTTTTCCAGAGTGGCTGCACCAGCTTGCATTCCCACCAACAGTGTAGGAGGGTTCCCCTTTCTCCGCATCCCCGCCACCATTTGCCGTTTCCTGACTTGTTCATTTTAGCCATTCTGACTGGTTTCACTCATATGTGGAATATAAGGAATAGTGCAGAGGACCATAGGGGAAGGGGGAGAAAACTGAATGGGAAGAAATCAGAGAGGGAGACAAACCATGAGAGACTCTGGACTCCAGGAAACAAACAGAAGGTTACAGAAGGGAGAGGGGGAAGGGGTGTTATTCTTGAAGTAGGGGGGGAAGGGGTAACTAGGTGATGGGTATTAAGGCGGGCATGCGATGTGATGAGCACTGGGTGTTATATGCAACTAATGAATTGTTGAACACTACATCAAAAACTAATGATGTACTATATGTTGACTAATTGAACATAATAAAAAAAATTATAAAATACTGCTAGTACCCCCCCCAAAAAAGATAAAAAGCTTCTTCACAACAAAGGAAACAGTCAACAAAACTAAAAGGCAACCTACAGAATGGGAGAAGATATTTGCAAATGACATATCAGATAAAGGGCTGGTATCCAAGATCTATAAAGAACTTCTCAAACTCAACACCCAGAGAACAAATAATCCAGTCAAGAAATGGGCAGAAGACATGAACAAACGTTTCTCCAAAGAAGACATACAAACGGCCAACAGACACATGAAAAAATGCTCCACATCACTTGGCATCAGGGAAATACAAATCAAAACCATACTGAGATACCACCTCACATCAAAATTTGATTTTTAAATACTGGCAGGAAAATGAATACAAAAAAAGCAAAGCCCTGTGTGAAGGACTCCTAGTAATTGTTGGCTAGGTGATTCAATCCAGCGCTCCCTCTGGGGGGGAAAAAAAAAAAGAGGCTGAAAGAAATATATACAAGCATTTTGGGAAAAGCATCAGTGACCAATGACATAATAAGTTGGTAAGTCAAATAGGGAAAAGGTTGGAGCTTAGGGAAATGAGCCAGAGCATTTTCTATGCTAAGGTATTTGCCTGTCAAGGAGAGGTGCTAGGAGAAGCTGCTATTGGCTAATTACATAAGGTGTGGGTGACAGGCCTCAGGTCCAGGTGGAAACCTGGTCTATTACCATCTGTCCCTGCCACACAAAGGACTAATGGGGGGGGGCAGCTAAGAGGCACACTCGTGTGGCAGATTGATGTGGCTGAAGGAAAAATGGTTAGAGTTAAGAACTCACCCAAGGCAGAGATCCTGGCACACTGACCCCTGTTCTCCATTGTAAACTCAAAGGGAATCATCCCAAAAGTATCTAGTACAGACTGCAGTCCAGAGCGCTCTAAATCCACAACTCTGAACAACAAGCTCCCTCTGAAGATGGAGGAAGCTATTCTAAGTCTCAAGTTATTTCTGTAAGCAATTTTTCGAACAAAATGGCCAGACCACCTTGAAAGATGACAAGGCACTTGAAGAGACAAAGCGATGTGCACCAGAATCAATAGAAAATACAGAATAGAGGGTAAGCCACGTGAAGGATGCAGTGAGGTGTAACAGAGTTTAACTGGAGTCTCAAAAGGAGAGGAGGGACTGGCATATTGGTGAAACTGGAAGATATTATAGCTGAAGATTTCCAGAACCAAAAGAAATCAACCCACTGGTTCTAGAAGCCCAAGCAGGATAAATAAATGTAAACCCACATCTAGACACATCAGACTAAAACTGCAGAAAATCAAAGACAGCCAAAAAATAAATAAAAGTCAAAGGTACCGTTGTCTGACAACTAATTTTTCAACAGCAATATTGAAAATCAGAAGACGAAAAGAACTGACAGTCGAGAAATGATCTTTCTAAACTGAGAGCAAAATAAAGACACTTAGGCAACAAAAACTGAGCAAAGAGGCTGCTCTCAGACCCACACAAAAAACAAGTTCTCAAGGACATCCTTCAGTTGGGAGGAATGAAAAGCAAACAAAGGCTGAAAAGAAGGGTCGATTTGTATAAACATTGGCTGTATAAAACATGAATAAAAATGCCTTCCAGTGCTGAAAATATTTAGCATGTTCTAGTACTGAGAAGTGGAATACACAGCCACAAATAGCCGTAAGCATCACGAGAGGAATCCTGGTTCAGGTGTGCTAAGATGCTTACGGAGCTGGGAGGAAAGTAAAGGCATAGATCATTATTAGACCTTAATAAGTCAGGGATTCGTCTTGCAATTTCTAGGTAACCATCACAAAAAATATACAAGAAGAGGGTTTAGCTTCCAACCTAAGAAAGGAAAACACAGAGAACACAACTTAAAAAAAAAAAAAGGCCAAGAGAAGAAAGAAAAACAGGTGGGTCAAAAAGCATGTAAGATGGGTAAGATTAAACACAAATATATTCATGCTTCCTTTAAATGCAGGTGAAATAAATGCCCTAGGGAAAAGACAGAGTCTAGATTTTTTAAAAAGACAAAAGCGCATTACAAGAGACACATCTTAAAAAAAAAATAGAAAATTTGACAGTTCAAAGATACATGCAAATAAACAGCTCTTTCTGCCCACGGGTTCTGTCCCCATGCTTTAATAAAAGGTATATACACATAATAACCAAAAATCTAGCTTTGTTTCAGATAAAGGTTGAAAGTATTGCTAAAGATTAAGAGGAACTCTTTATAATGATCAAAGGTTTAATGCCCCCAGTTAGACCTAACAATCTTAAAACTGCAAAGCAAAAAATTGACAAAACCCTAAGAAAAAATAGAGAAATCTTCAATCACCCTGGAATATTTTAACACCCCCTTAGCAATTACTGGAACAAGTAGATACAAAAATTAAACTATAGAATATTTGGACAACAGTATTAACATGCCTGACTCAATGGGCATATGTAGATACTACACTAAAAAGCACCAACATATAAATTCTTTGCATGCCACAGGAACGCATCTAAAAATTAACTATATGCTGGGGAATGAAGTAATCCAGAGTACTACCACAAAGGCAATTAAGAAGAGAAAGTAGTAACAGAATGGATAGGGAAAAGCATTTGGCAACATGCATTTTTATATCATCTATTCACGATAAAAGTTTTGCCGCTAGGAATCCAGAGAGAGCCCTTTAACTGCAGAACAATCTTGGAGGTATGCTACGCGTGCTGAATTTGACGAATTCATTTAGAGTTCAGATAGGCTGGGCCTCCAGAACTACAAGCATCAACTTTACATATAATTTGTGTGTGTAACTTTTATGTGCTTCCTGGTGATGGCTATGTTCCATAGTTCTTAAAAAGGCAATCTTCTTTTTTTTTTTTAAGTATTTTATTTATTTGGGGAAGAGAGCACACAAGCCGGTGGGGGCTGGTGCCGGGGGGGGGGGGCGGCGGGGAGAGGGGAGAAGCAGGAAACCCACTGAGCAGGGATCCTGATGCGGGGCTCAATCCCAGAACCCTGGGATCATGACCTGAGCCAAAGGCAAAGTTGCTTAACCAACTGAGCCACCCAGGTGCCCCAAAAAGGCAGTTTTCAAATAGTGCACCTGGAACAGAGAAACTTTTAAGGCATGAAGACAAATTGTGTTTAAACTTTTTTGAAAGTGAGAAGGTCAGGGGCACCTGGGTGGCTCAATCATTAAGCGCCTGCCTTCAGCTCAGGTCATGATCCCAGGATCCTGGGATCAAGCCCCGCATCAGGCTCCCTGCTCTGCGGGAAGCCTGCTTCTCCCTCTCCCACTCCCCCTGCTTGTGTTTCCTCTCTCGCCGTGTCTCTCTCTGTCAAATAAATAAATAAAATCTTAAAAAAAAAAAAGTGAGAAGGTCAGTCTAGGGTACTGAGATACCCCACACCTTTGCAATTAAAATCAAGGCACTGACTGGGTTTGGAGCTTAGCTCTGCCCCTTGTCTGCTGTGTGAATTTGAGCAAGTTATGTAACATCCCTGAGCCTCCGTTTCCTCATCTGTAAAAGGGGGATCATACCACTTACCTCATAGGCCTTTAAGAAGATTAACTCAAAACATGAATTAGAGTAGTGGTCCACACATAGTGGGTACTCAGGCTCAGCTATTAAAGATTGTTCGGGGCACCTGGGTGGCTCGGTTATTAAGCATCTGACTCGATCTCAGCGCAGGTCTTGATCTCAGGGTCAAGTTCAGGCCCCACGTGGGGCTCCAGGCGGGGTAGGGAGACTACTTAAAAAAAATTGCTAAAGAAGAATCAAAACTTTAGAACCCAAGGCACAAACTATGGATGAAGGCAAAAGGAAGCATTTCTTCTTCCCAAGATTTTGGCAAAGCCAGTGAATCAATTCTCCGTCTGGCTGTGGAGCCAACTCTGTTGCCTTTGACCTAAACCCAGCCGGGAAACATAACACTTTCTGGCTTCCAAGATTGCTGAGGCAAGAGCAGGCCTGAATTTGATGTTCGTAATTGGAAGCTGTGTATTTAGCAAGCAAAGCCTCGTGGCCGCCTTCAGTGACAGAGCCCTGAATGCAGGGCTGGGGATGCTGCCGAGGGCCATGTTGTATCTCATTTCATGTTTATGACAACCGTGTGAATCAGGAATTATTATTAGCCTCCCAACTTCAAGATGAGGCACAGAGAGATGAAGAACCTTGTCTAGTAAGGTGTCAGAGCTGGAATTAAACGCAAGCCTGACTGATTCATGCATTCAACACACCAACTATGTGCTCTCCCCTTTCACTTACGCCTGAGCTGCCTTTCCCCACCTAATGAATAGTCAAGCAATGGATCAGCCCAAAGCACTATTGAGACTGCTTGCCTTTTACTCTGGCCGGCTGTTATTGCTTAACAAATCACCTCCAAACTTAGCAGCACACTACAACCATCTCCGCATGCACATGGTCCCTATGGGTCAGGAATTTGGACGTGATGGAGCGGGGTGGCTTACCCCTGCTCCATGATGTCTGGGGTCTTCCATGGGAAGACTGGAAGGTTTGAGAGGGACTCAAATGGCTGGGACCTGGAATCTTCTGGAGGCCTCTTCACTTTTTGGCCATGGGAGAGTCAGACTTCTCACACATAGCATTGCTCAGGGCAATATGGGGAAGCTGCAGAACCTTCTGTGACCCAGGCTCAGAAGTCACATACCAGCACGTCTGCAACTCTATTGGTTGAGCAGGCCTGCCAGGTTTCAAGGGAAGAGGGACAAGAGGGAAATTCTTCCCACCTCTTAATGGGAAGAATTTCACAGGATTTGAAGCCATGTTTTAAAATTGCTACCTCGGAATCTTATCCTTCTAACTGGCTTCAGAATATCAGATATAATAAAAAAGATGGCCCCACACCTAAAAGCAAAAGATGGCTCAGCAGCATAGAGTTTCCAAGGCATATTCTTTTTTTTCCTACCTTCTGATTTGGAAATTGTTTTAGTTTTTTTGTTTGTTTTTTTAAGATTTTATTTATTTGACAGACAATAGCGAGAGAAGGAACACAAGCAGGGGGAGTGGGAGAGGGAGAAGCAGGCTTCCCGCGGAGCAGGGAGCCCGATGTGGGGCTCGATCCCAGGACCCTGGGGATCATGACCTGAGCCGAAGGCAGATGCTTAAAGACTGAGCCACCCAGGCACCCCTGGAAATTGTTTTTGAAATGCTTTCATTTTAGGGAATAGTGTTTTTATTCCCACCAGAATGGGCTGGATAATGTCATGGTAACCAACAATTCCAAAATCTCAGTGTCTTAAAACCACCAGTGAAAACTAAGGTTTATTTCTTACTCACATTATATATTCACCACACCTTGGGTGGTGCTCTCCTCCATGTTGCTTGTCGTCTAGGGTCCGGGCATCTGGAACTTTGCTGGTTATTGTAATCAGAAGAGCTTTGACTGAAAACGACCACATCTCCTCCACTAATTTTTTATTATTATTATGTTAATCACCATACATCACATCATTAGTTTTTGATGTAGTGTTCCATGATTCACTGTTTGCGTATAATACCCACTGCTCCACGCAGAATGTGCCCTCTTTAATACCCATCACCAGGCTAACCCATCCCCCCACCCCCCTCCCCTCTAGAACCCTCCGTTTGTTTTCCAGAGTCCATCATCTCTCATGGTTCGTCTCCCCCTCCGATTTCCCCCCCTTCATTCTTCCCCTCCTGCTATCTTCTTTTTTTTCTTCTTCACATATATTGCATTATTTGTTTCAGAGGTACAGATCTGTGATTCAACAGTCTTGCACAATTCACAGCACTCACCATAGCACATACCCTCCCCAATGTCTATCACCCAGCCACCCCATCCCTCCCACCCCCCACCACTCCAGCAACCCTCAGTTTGCTTCCTGAGATAAAGAATTCCTTCTATCAGTGAGGTCATATGATACATGTCTTTCTCTGATGGACTTATTTCGCTCAGCATAACACCCTCCAGTTCCATCCACGTCATTGCAAATGGCAAGATCTCATTCCTTTTGATGGCTGCATAATATTCCATTGTGTATATATACCACATCTTCTTTATCCATTCATCTGTCGATGGACATCTTGGCTCTTTCCACCGTTTGGCTATTGTGGACATTGCTGCTATAAACATCGGGGTGCACGTACCCCTTCGGATCCCTACATTTGTATCTTTGGGGTAAATACCCAGCAGTGCAATTGCTGGATCGGATGGTAGCTCTATTTTCAACTGTTTGAGGAACCTCCATACCGTTTTCCAGAGTGGCTGCACCAGCCTGCATTCCCACCGACAGCGTAGGAGGGTTCCCCTTTCTCCTCATCCCCACCAGCATCTGTCGTTTCCTGACTTGTTCATTTTAGCCATTCTGACTGGTGTGAGGTGATATCTCACTGAGGTTCTGATTTGGATTTCCCTGATGCCGAGCGATGTTGAGCACCTTTTCATGTGTCTGTTGGCCATTTGGATGTCTTCTTTGGAAAAATGTCTGTTCATGTCTTCTGCCCATTTCTTGATTGGATCATTTGTTCTTTGAGTGTTGAGTTTAAGAAGTTCTTTATAGATTTTGGATACTAGCCCTTTATCTGATATATCATTTGCAAATATCTTCTCCCTTCCTGTCGGTTGTCTTTTGGTTTTGTGGACTGTTTCTTTTGCTGTGCAAAAGCTTTTTATCTTGATGAGGTCCCAATAGTTCATTTCTGCCCTTGCTTCCCTTGCCTTTGGCGATGTTTCTAGGAAGAAGTTGCTGTGGCTGAGGTCGAAGAGGTTGCTGCCTGTGTTCTCCTTTAGGATTTGGATGGACTCCTGTCTCACGTTTAGGTCTTTCAAACATTTTGAGTCTATTTTTTGCGTGTGGTGTAAGGAAATGGTCCAGTTTCATTCTTCTGTATGTGGCTGTCCAATTTTCCCAACACCATTTGTTGAAGAGACTGTCTTTTTTCCATTGGACATTCTTTCTTGCTTTGTCAAAGATGAGTTGACCATAGAGTTGAGGGTCTATTTCTGGGCTCTCGATTCTGTTCCATTGATCTATGTGTCTGTTTTTGTGCCACTACCATACTGTCTTGATGATGACAGCTTTGTAATAGAGCTGGAAGTCCGGAATTGCGATGCCGCCAGCTTTGCTTTTCTTTTTCAACGTTCCTCTGGCTATTCGGGGTCTTTTCTGGTTCCATACACATTTTAGGATTATTTGTTCCATTTCTTTGAAAAAAATGGATGGTATTTTGATGGGGATTGCATTGAATGTGTAGATTGCTCTAGTAGCATTGACAGCTTCACAATATTTGTTCTTCTGATCCAGGAGCATGGAATGTTTTTCCATTTCTTTGTGTCTTCCTCAATTTCTTTCATGAGGATTTTATAGTTTTCTGAGTACATCTCCTCCACCTTTAACCCAGTGGCTGGAAATTGTTAAAAGAAGGCCGTAGAAGGACCTGGAAGTTCAACCTGTGTCAGGGAGGAGAGGAACGCCAGGTACCAGTGTGTGCTCTAATGGGTACCAAAGTGACTGACTAATGCCATTAAAGAAATGGAGCTTACAGTTGTTATTGTGAACAGTTTTTCTGAGCCTAGACCTATGAGGGCTTTGGAACCAAATATCTGTTAACTAATCTTTTTGAAGCATACAAATGTGAACTAGTTTGGGGGTGCCTGGGTGGCTCAGCCAGTTAAGTGTCTGCCTTTGGCTCAGGTCATGATCCCGGGGTCCTGGGATCGGGCCCCATGTTGGGTTCCCTGCTCGGTGGGGAGCTTCTCCCTCTCCCTCTGCCTGCCGCTCCCCCTGCTCATTCTCTATCTCTCTCTGTCAAATAAATAAATAAAATCTTTAAAAAAAAAAATGTGAGCTAGTTTGGATGAATGTGAACCAGTATGTGAATGTGTTCAGATTCTCTTACACAAACCATATGTAAAAGTCCAGTGAACACCACACATCTGGGGAGATGTGGGGAGGTCGGGGGGGGGCTCCCAGATGGCTGGGGTTTCATGATCCTGAAGTGCCCCTTGAGGAAAAACCCACGACTGCCTGTATCTAGGAATCACTGGTCTTTAGGGATACCCCCCATTGTCTTGGTATAGGTTCCATATGGGGCCCTGGGTTGTGTAGCCATAAAGCCCAGATGCCCTTCCAGGGTGAAGAGGGTGTAAGATATGGCTTGAGCACATCTTGAAGCCCCGTTGGGACCTTTCTGGTAATATACCCATAGATCTCTTCTCCGTGTGAAGACACACTCAGGAGCAAAAGGCATGCTCAGAAGCAGCACTGTGGATGTGTGTCACCCTCACACCCACACACCTCCCACCCATCACATGACTTAGAGCACCCAGCTTCCTGTGACAGGGCATGCACGCCATGGCGAACCCTGGAGTCAGAAATTCAAATGGCAGGCAAATAACTCACCAGTGTGCATAGGACAGCCAGGCATAAAACAGAGGGAATTGTTGGTTAGAACTGGCGTGCCATCTAAAGGTGTTCAGTTCATATTAAAATATATGTATATATTTACACACACACACACACACACACACACACATTTTGGGCTAGCAAAAATAAGAGATGGCAGAGGAGATTGGGTGGCCATGGACTGCCACCTTGTATACCCCAGCGTAGCCTTGTGAGTGGCATGGCCGGTGCTCCGGGCTTAGCTCCATTCAGTTCCTGGTTTGGAGGTTGACAGCAATACTTACCCACCCCTGCCCCCACTGTGTGCCATGCCTGTTCTGAGTGTTTCCTGTTCATTAGCTCATTTCATCTTCACAGCTGCCCTATGGGTCAGGGTCCCCTTTTTTGTGCACACAGCACGAAGGCTCATGGAGGGTAGGTGCCTTACAAGCTCGCACAGCACGCAAGGAGTAGGGCCCGGCCACTGGGCTTCAGAGCCCGTGCTTGTAATCACTCTTCTGGACCGCTCCTTCTAGAATAAGTAGCGTGACCCTTTTTAAGTGTGGTCTTCAGACCTGGGTATGCATCAGAATCACTTTGGGAGCTTGCCAGGGCTCTACACTCCCTGACTGGTCCCCAGATGCACCAAGAGGGCATCACCATGATGGGAGCCCAGAGTAGCATCCATGATGCTTCTCCCCTTGTCCTTAGGTAACAGTCTTCTGACCAACCTTTGGGGAATTTCTTTTGAAGCTTTTAACCCATTTCTCAGGCGCAAGGCTTCCTGGCATCCAAATGCAGAAAGCCAGGCTGAACCTCATTATTGTTCCAGCCCTAGGAACCGTGTTTTTAAGAAGTAACTTATGACCTGGACCATGGCTTTTGGAAGTGGTTGGAACAGAGGGACAAACAAGAGGTAAATGCTTTCAAGGAGAGTCCTTTGAGCAACACCAACTGGACAGTGGTCCTTTGTTTTGTTTTGTTTTTAGCCCCTGCTTTCCATCATGCGGTTGTATTTCTGCTAACAATTCCGGAGTGGCGGTGGCAGGGTGGGCAACCGTACTTTCCCTCTGAATTGGCAAGTGTGTTCCACATCAAGGAAACCCTTGAAGTCTGTTGTGAAGGTGCTGAACGAAGAGAAACGTGGAAGACACAGTATGGGTGTCTGAGGAGGGTGGGCAGAAATTGTGGCGATCTGAACCAACTAATCGTTTCCCAGCCTGTCACAATGTCTTTGATGGCAGAAAGGAGGCTCGAAAGGGAGAGGAGAGAAAAGAGAGGGAGAGAAAGAGTGGCCAGGGGGCAGTTCTCTGAAACGTAAGCTGTCACATCTTGCATGTCGGTCTGTGTTTGCAGCACAGGATGAAGGCGGGGTGCTGAGACTCTGCCTGATGCCTGTCATCGGTGCCAGTGGTTTGGCTCTGCCCCTCCCACCATCTCTGCAGCTACCTCTGAGTCTGGAGCCAAATGGAGCTCACATTTGAACAGATAGGAAAATCAGCTTCGTGACTCTTCTGTTGTATTTTGGATTTGCAGTCTAGGGGCTGCATTTCACCTCTTACCGCAGTCGCAAGAGTGGGGAGGGTGGTGGGGAAGGGGGCCGGGTCTGCCTGGTCAGTGTGGTTTCTAGTAGACTTGTCACTGCCAATCCAAAGGGCTTGTGTAGTTTCCACTTTGATTGAACTTCTTTGGGAGTGTTTCGTCAGCTGATGTCTTGGGATGGCTCTCTGCCCCTCAGAGGAGAGCTTTTGTGGACGCCAGGCTTCTGATAGTGACAAGATCGATGGTTCCTTCAGTGTTGGGCTCAAAATTCAGACTTACGTGGTCATTTTTCACAGTGTCCATTTTGGCTAATTTTAGTTCTATTGTAGACCAAGACAGGTAGACGTGTTGCATGAAAAAGGAATTAAAGTCAGGGCCATGGTTGTATGGATTGTAATAAAGAGCAGAATGTTGCAGTGTTTAGCATTTCCACTTAATTTTTATTTATTTTTTTAAAATTTATTTTTATTTGTTTAAATTCAATTTAACATATAGTGTATCATTTGTTTCTGGGGTAGAGGTCCGTGATTCATCAGTTGCATACAACACCCGGGGCTCATCACTTCAATGCCCTCCTTAATGCCCATCACCCTTAATTTTTATCCGGAAAAACATTTCATTTTGTTTTCAGTAATAATTCCTGTTCTAGATGTTTCCCAAATGGGTTTAAAATAGCCAGTCATTCTTCTTATCTAAAATCGGGGTTATTGTAGCCAGGGTGGCATCTAGCCTCTAGGGCACCCTTGTGCAAACTGTAAAAAGTGTCCAGGATGATGAGGCTGGCGGATGGCATCTTAGTGGGAAGACAAAGGCGCCCCTTCCTCTGGGAAGATGCCACCTCTCGCCATCTTCTGAGATGGGCTTGGGATGGGTTTCCACCCCCACTTACCCCTATGGGCAGGAGCCCTTCTAAAGTGGGCTTGGGGATCACAGATCCCTGTCCTCGACTCTCTCTGTCACACTGTGTGAGTGTTCAGGATTTAAAAGGCACTATCATCAGAAGCTGTCTCCAGTGCTCAGATATATTGGAAACAAAGTCAGAGGATGACTCCAAGTTTATAATCCTAACAGGTACTAATTACTCCACAACTCCTGGGATACAAGAAATGTCACACTGCTCTGGTGTACAGATCAGACGGTCTCTAACTTGGTCACCCCAGCCTGAGTTGTCAGGAAGCTCCGTAGTGGCCATCTGGGGCTTCGTCCCTTTTCCGCAACATCGAAGACCGTGCAGAAGGGACAGAGGCCTGGAGAGGGTGCTTGCCATCCTGGGGAGAATGCGGGTTTCCTCTGCTGCTCTGTGACACCACGTCTGTGTGTTGTCCCTGCCATCTGTGTGGGGCATTGCTCTGAGCAGGGGCATGGGCTCTTTAACCCCGTGGTCCTTGCCACTGCCCACAGGCCTCCCTCCCTCCTCGGCATTGCTGATCCAAGGGGGCTCAGGTGCCCACCATTTCCCAAACACCGAGTCTTTTTCCTTTCCTGTATTCCTGGGTTTGACAACTTTCCTTTGCTCTCAGCTCTGGATGATGAAGCCTTCACCCCAGCCCTTGATCCACGTTAATACTTAGTGTTAATTCGAATGCCCCAAGAACCTAGTAACCCTTCCCAAGTGGAGAGGGCTTCCTGGCCTAAGAGACACAAACCTGGCCTCTCCCTTGGGTTGAGGAACAGGTAGGTGGGGGAATTGATGGACAGTTTCATCTCTTCCTGCTGGATCTTCCTGATGAAGGGGGTACAAACACAGGGTAGTTTCTCGGTAATCACCCACCGCCTTAAACACTGGGCAACTCACCTGATTACCTAATTTCCCAAACCCGCCATTTTCTTTAGCAACTCTTATGGGCAAGACACATATTGTAGGGGAAACCGACATACGTAAGAAAACTCTGCCTTCTAGCCACTTAGAGTTTAGTGGGAAGTGTGTAGAGGAATGGGGGGGGGGGGCGGGGAACAACTCTACAAATTCCTCTAAGTGAAGATAAAAAGCAATCAGCAGAGAAGCAAGGGAAGGTCGGGAGAATGGAGGGAGCCTAGCTGGGTGGGGTGGGGTTGTCGGAAGATCTCAGGAAGGAGGCCTCGAGGGCTGGGTGAGATTGCAACCAGGTTCTAAACTGACAGAACGACCAGGTGGAAGTGGAGACGAGAGGCTGGGAGGGGGCGTGTCACAGTTTCAGGGGTGCAGCGGCGTGAGACAAGGGGGCAGGCAGCAGACTGAGGAGGGCTCGTGGCAAGGAAGGGCAGCGTCATTTCCTGTGGCTGCTGTCACCGTCCCCCTCCCCCCAGATTGGGGGGCTTCAAACAATAGAAATGGATCTCTCCTGGCTCAGGGGGTACCATTCTGAAATCGTGGGGTCTGCAGGCTGGCAATCCCTCTGGAGGCTCTGGGAGAGAACGCTTCTTGCTTCTTCCACCTTCCGGCAGCTGCTGACGCTGTCGGACGTGTGGCTGCGTCACTCGCACCTCTGGCTCCATGTCCACCAGCTCCTCTGTGCGTGTGTGTATGCGATCTCCCTCTGACTCTCTCTCATGAGGGCAGCCATGATTGCATTTAGGGCCCAGCTGGATAATCCCGGAAAATCTCCTCATCTCGAGGTGTTTGACTTTATCACATCTGCAAAGAACCTTCCCCCCTCCCCCAAAGAAGATCACATTTACAGACTCTAGGGACTTGGACCTGACATATTGGGGGCTATTATTCTGCCCACCGGAGGGAGTGAGACCCAGCCATCAAGAGCCTGACAGCCACGCCAAGAGGGACTGAGAGTAGCCTTCGAGCGATCTTCCGGGACTTGGGAGGGATCATCCGGGACTTGGGAGGGATCTTCCGGGACTTGGGAGGGATCATCCGGGACTTGGGAGGGATCTTCCGGGACTTGGGAGGGATCTTCCGGGACTTGGGAGGGATCATCTGGTACTTTTACGGGAGGGCGTCATGAGTGAGTCTGGTCCGAAAAGCTCAGTGTAGTGAGGCTAAGAACAGGTAGGGGATGCGGGCGACTGTGTTAAGGAGGGAACAATGGGACGAAGAGCAGTGGGTGGATGGGGAGCCGCGGTGGAAATATGATCGATGGGTTTGAATGTGAGGAGAGAGAGACTCACCAAAGAGCACTTCCGGCCCAGCTGTTGGAGACATTAGTGGGGTATGCTGGTGCGGCCCTGAGCTGAGTTGATGAGGAATTAATTTGGGTTCGCAAGAAGTTTTGTTTTTATAAGGAAGGAAGCTTTTTCTCACTGGTGGTAAAAAGCTGAGCCATGATGGTACCTCAAAATGATCCAAGAAAAACATAATTTGGGTGAGTTTATTGGATTAATGTAACTTTGTCTTCATTCATTTTAAAATTTTGATTTGTTTTAGGGCACACAGAGACCAAGGTTAGCTCAAGAAATCCAAGGTCCTAGAGACCAGACCTCGAGCAGAGTTATAGACTCAGCCCCCTAGGCAGGAGTGAATGGACCTTTACTTGAGAGATTATTGGGATTCACACCATTCTTTTCTCTCCACCAACTCTTCATTATTTCCCTCTGCTCTCTGGTTTCTTTCTGCTTTCTTGTAACTTTTTGTCATCTTTCTCAGAGTCCCTGTTTTCGTACAACCCCTGGATTACCATGGCGCCTTATACCCTCATGGTTAATCAATTATAACCTCGTGGTTAATTTAGCTCCCACTGCTAACTGGCTCATTCTTTCATTACCTATCAGTTTAACCCCTGAGGGAAAGAATCCAATCAGCTCGTTTAAGTTTTGTCCCTGGCCATCTGGCAGGCCTCTGATGGCTGCCTAAAGGTCAGGGACCCACTCCTGGTCCAGTCAGCTGTGGCCAGGGGATGGAATTGTGTGATGCAAGCAAGAAAACTGAGCCTTGGGCTGGAGCAAAGAACTTAGACAGGTAGAGGAATCAGCACGCCTTAGAGTAGTGGTTTGCAAAGTGTGGTCCCTGGATCCCCAACATCAGCATCACCTGCACCTTGTTAGAAACGCACATTCTTGGGCCCTACCTCAGACCTCCTGGATCAGGGGCTCAGGGAGGGGATCAGCAGTCTGCGCTTTGACAGACCGTCCCGGTGATTCTGATGCATGCTGAAGTTCGGGAACCACTGCCTAAAACTAAGCAAACAGCATATAGACTAAAACCAAATGTTGGAATAAAATCATGAGAGGAGGTCAGGCCGCTCAGTGGGGGTGTTGATGCAAGCTACCCCTAAGAATGAGGAGAAAGTGGCATTTGTTATAAATTCCTATTTTCTTGGCACTAGGTCTGTGTCTTCTGCTGGTGAGTGATCTGCCTTCTCTTGGGTGGTATTATCTGCCCCGAATGAGGAGCTAGGATAAGTACTATTATCCTGCGACCGCCTCCCTGCACCCACAATTCCTGACCATCCGAATGCTCCCTCCTCCTCAAGGCCAGCCCGGCGCTGGGTTTCCTCCACAAATTCTGACAAATCTGGCTTAATAAATGATGGTGTTTCCAGTTAGGTTTTGTTTTTCTCCAAAAAATCAGTTAACTATTTGCTTTGAGTCTTGTGACATTCAGATCATTTACACCTCTCCTGTCCATTGCTGGTCAGGGGAAGTTCATTTGGTTAGGGTTTGTTTTTATGGCCCTAATTTGCATGCACATGGATCAGAACCACCACCACAGCAACATAAAGTAAGAGGAGATGGGAGAAAGAGGGAAAGGAAAAACCCTCTCTGTGCTTCCAGGGAACACGAATAGGTTAAAACCTAATACAGGACCGGGCCTAGGGTGAGGTTAGCTAGATGCAAAATTTAAAGAGGCACCAAAACACCTCAGCAATCAAATGAAGTATTGCAATGCAATATTTTTAAAAATCAAAATCGGTGCAGTTAAAACCTGTAATAAACAAAGCATCCAAATTTTAAGTCAAGACAGGCTCCTAATCCCTCTTTAGTCTGGTAGGCTTATTACCTGGAGATGGCAACAGATACCCTCCCGACTCTCCGAGATGGAGGAAGGACGTTGGAGCCCGAGTGAGAGCGCTGTTGGATGGATACGCTGCCAACTCAGTTTGCCACAAGAGGGGCACTCACTGTTCCTTACTCTTGAGCATAGAAAAGCTGTGTCAGGCACTTCCTAGAAAGAAGATGCTACGTTCCTAATTCATTAAAGTCTCCATTAGTTTATTCTCTTTATTCACAAAGAATGGTCTTGGAATGTCGGATACATTCATCTAACCAGCACTGCTCTCCTGTTCTCGGTCGGTGCAGATGGCTGGTCAGTCCTGTCTGACCCCTCATCTGAGGTGGGACTTGGCTGGTGCAGTAGGTGACGGTCCCACTGTCCCCTCATCTCTCCCCTTCACTCCTTTTATCCACTCTGTTTTCCCTCTCATTCCTTGTATTCTGCATTGTGGGATGGGAAGAGCAGTAGAGGAGGTGTTACTGTGTTCTTAGCTCAGCCACCAAACGGACATGGGCCCCGGGGCCCCTCAGGGCTCCTGTCTGTGCTTCGGTTTCCTCGTCTGTGACAAGAGAATCTCAAAACTAGATCATCCCGTGTTCCTCTCTGCTTCTCGAGCTCTGTGCTTCCAGTTCTACCTCAGATATCTCACAGCCACAGGCTTCTCGTTGTTAACTCCTCATCTCACTCCCGATTCTGAGGGCCTTTCCAGTTGTCTCAGGATAATTCATCTCCCCTTGCTCCTTTCTATGGTGGATGGTGGATGATAGGAGAGGAGAGTCTGGGATTCCCATGTATCAAAGCTGTGATTTCTGAAGAAAAACAGGACCGCAAAAATCCTGACACTGTTTTGTGTTGTCATTATCTCTCTTGAATAGATTCCCATTCATATTTCATCAGTAATGTTCACCTTTAATTTCTTTATACTGAGCGGGAACTTAAAGACACTTAGGAAGCAATCTGAGGAAAGAATTTTCTAGACATTTTTTTTTTATTCCTCTCCAATACTTCACTGTATCTCACTCATACTAATTTCACAGGAGTAGCTAAGTGCCATTACCTAATTCTTTCCAGAACATTCCACTTAATTTTCATAGAAAGAACCCTTCCTGTGTATACTCATATCTCACTGGTTTACATGTAGTCTAAGTGCCTATTCAGAAGAGCTCGTGTGTTACGTAGTGAGGAACAAATTTAGCTGACTCCTGATAAGCACATAACTCAGCTGCTGGAGGCAGTAGGTGAGCATATCAGAAAGAGACGGACTGGTTCACAGACAGCTCCTGTGCTATGGACATCAATCAGGATGTTTCACAGAAGAAATGGAAAGCAGAGCTGTATCTTCCGAGTTCGGTGGAAATCCATTACGAGAACTCGGGCAGGGTTTACGGTACTGGTTAAAACTGTGCTTCCCTTCCCTCTTGCCAATAGCCACCGTCACTTAAATATGTAGAGTTGAAAGTCTTTGATCTTGAAATTCACAATGACGTGAAACAAAACATGTCTTAATTTTTCAGTTCTTAAGTTTAAATTCAATTTCACTGCATTTTCTTAAATAGATGGGATAAAGTTTATCTTTATTTGCCCTCCAGGGCCTCAGTTAAAGTGATTGAGTTTTCACTTCATTCTTGTTCTCTGTCCTTATTTAACCTCCTTTATAGGTGTTAATGAAGAGTTATGTAGCCCAAAAAACCTGGGGGTGTGAGGAGAGGGAAGAGAAGACAGGAAAGGCAACGAAAGCTAATAATCTGATTTCCGTACAAAATGGATGCTTGGCTCCTCAAGGATCCAGATGCCCCTATATGGGCATCACGTGGAATATGACCTCGCAGAATGTGCCAGTAGGAAATTTTTCTGGGCACCAGGAGTGTTATTAAAAGAACATAAAACCTTCTGTTTCTGTATGCCATGTTCATGGATACGGAAGGAGAGGGAAGTGCAGTTGGCTTGTGCACTTGTGATGAAATGGCTCAAGATTCTCATCTCCCTTCTAGCTTCCAAGATTATATTTGAGCTTCTCTGTCTGGTTATCTTCACAGAGTATGATGATTTCACCCATTTAGCCATAAGTGTGTTAAACTCCTGGACTTACCTCTAGAACAATCTTTCCAGAGCACAGCTCTGATAATGTCACCCCTTAACTCAGACAACTCCAGCATGTCCCCTTGCCTAATGAATTGAATCCTCATGCCTTGCCCTGGCGTTTTCATCCCTCCAAACAAGGCTTGCTCACTTGTTACTCAGGACTGCCATGTGTATACACTCCATTCAGGACACACGGCCCTGCCTGTGCTTGGTCCTCAGACCCTGGGCCTCTGCTTGTGCTCTTGTTGTCTGCTTAGAATGCATGCATTCCCTTCATCCCCTGCACCTATTAGGCTTAGGGGAGGGTTGCAAGTAGCAGAATCCCCCTCTCCCTTCTCAAAAATGACAGGTTTTATTTTTCTCAACATGGTATCTTGGTTTCTTCCCTTCTGCTAGTATTTCCTAAACTTCTCTTCCATGAGTATCCCTGTATTAGGATTTGTCCTTTCAATGGACTTACATTGTTTTCACTTGAATCTGTTTGTTTATTATAGAAAGTTCGCATCTATGTGAAAAAAAAAAAACAGTATCCCTTTATAAATAAAATTGAATTCACAAAAGTGAATTCACTAAGATATACGGTGATATTACCTTCCATCTAGGTTACCCTTGCCTGAGGCATGCTCTGTTTGGGTTCATGTATTAAAGATTGGCAGCCAACAGAGTTTCTCCTCGGTGAAATTCGAGGAGAATTCGAAGAATTCCATCGAATTCCGTCGATGAATTCGATGGAATTCTTCCATCCTCTTGGATGGAAGAAGAATGGAAAACGGGGTGACTTTCTCACTGTTTTGTAGGTAATGTCATGTCCACGCACCATCTAAAACAATCTCCCGTATCGTCTGTGTGTATGAGTATGTTTTCCACACTTTGGAAAACAGTGCCTCACTCCTGTGAAATGATTAGCAGCTAGAGGGCAAGAAATGATTCTCCTCTCCATGTCCTTTGCCTTTCTGAGAATCTACTCCTTAGGCTTCTAAACCCCCCTCCTTCTGAGGGACACGGAGGTACCTCATGAGCCACCGTGTTATTTGATGGGAAGAAAGGAGTAGATATTTCTGCAGCACTAGCCCATGGATTGGTCTGTCTTCTATGAAACATCAAGATAGTAGGTTCTGCAGGCCTCTGGTCTTAGGCTGGAGAATGAGTGTGTTCCCTCAAGTTCTCATGCGTGTACGTGTCTGGGCAGGGTGTACATGCTGTAGGGAGAGAGTAGGAGAGGAAGACTGGGGGGTTTTCTGAACTTCCTTAATTCACAAAGCTCTGAAATGCCCCGGTGCTCTAAGAGTTGAGTTGGTGGGTTCCTGTCTGAGATCGGTGTTTTGGGGGAGCTGGACAAAACTCTGGAGACCATCTCCTCCCCTGGCGCCCCCCCTCACCGCGCCCTACCCACTCTACTCTCCTCTTATGGATGAGGAACCAGGGTTTAGGGAACAGGTTTCCAGCCAGTGGGAACTCTGTCTTTAAGCGGCAAATTGGAGTTGAATCCAGATGCTGTGACAGAAACCAATCACAGTGGCCCTCCTGTGACTGACATGAGTTGTTCACAGACTTTTCCCCTCCTTTTCCAGGCCGTGCTGAGTCCTCTTATAGCCATCGCGCTGAAAATATCCCAGATTCATGAGAGAACCGGCCGGAGGGGCCCCACAGTCATCACCTGAATGGAGGAAAGATCAGTCACCAGGGCCAAAAGAGAGCGCTTGGCGGGAGACACTTCACCCACACCTTCTTGCTACCTGTTTGTGCCTTTTATGACTTTGAAACTCACACACACACACACACACACACACACACACACGATAATTTGCTGGCGGGTGGGGGAGGGGTGGTGGGAAGAGAGAAAAATCTGTTTTGTTTGGGTTTGGGTCCGTTCTTCCAAATGCAACAGTGTCTTCAGTTGTCTGTTAAAGCTGCACTATCATTTGGTATCTATATTTTATCACACAAAGGACCCTCACCTTTTGAGAAAGAGTAAGTGGGCCGGGAAGGTGTCCATCATGGTGTTAGGTGAGGAAAGGTTCTGAACTCACGCACAGAGCGCACTGCCAGAATTAGGCTCCCCGCATGCCACGGGTGCCGCTGGGCAGACCTAGGAAGACTCTCCTTGGCGTGGTGGAGGCCTTAGCTTTCCATCCGGGGTCAAGTCTCCCAGGGGGAACGGTGTGGGACTCCTCACGGCCTCTGGCCACCGGATGGCCCACTCCCTCCCATCCCCTGCCGAGTGCCCGTGCCACCTGCTCTGACATTTTCGGAAGCATTCTCCAGATCACCACGGCACACTTTCAACGAAACACATCCAAGGGTGCTTACCTCTCTTGTTTTGTAAATAATACTATTCTAGCTCTTAAGCCGGCTGCATTCCTTCAAATTCAGCCATTCATTGTGCAGGTAGAAAGCCATTTCTTGGCAGGACGCTGCAGATGAATGCTTAACATTTCACCGGCCCTCCCTTGACGACATCCCGTAGCGTGATACAGGGGTTTATATTCATTCCTCCTGGGAAGACAAAATACCACCATGTCTGCTATGTCTCTTTCTCTCCACTCCCTTATCTCCCAGTAAGGGCCTGTTTTAAAGCAGTCATTGAGACCCAGTTCAGATCTTACAGTGGCTCTAGAAGGAGACCATGAAATGCTAGCAAAGTAGAGAACAGAGTGCTTGCTGGAAGAAGACCTTATTGGTGGTCTTTAAGGACCTGATGAGATAGGGGTGGGGGAGGGCGGCACCCCTGCCGGAAACCAGAAGGTCACAGCCGGCTCGCCGTGCCCAGGAGAAGGATACTGCAGCTCTAGCAGCCTCTGTCTGCACCCAGCTGGGACACTCGGTGCGTGGGACCTGTTTGCGTGTGTTTTGCTTCCTTGGGAACGACCCTCTCACTCACCCTGTCATTAGCACAGATGACGTGGTGCTCTTTCGCCGTGAAGCAAGGGGGTTTTGCTGTAGTCAAGATGAGCGCAAGCAGGGAGACGTTCCTGGGAAGGGATTTGTGGCCACTTTCTATCTCTGCTTCTGTCAGAAACTTGCTCCGACATGTAGTAGCCAATAAAAAAGAAATTCCTGATTTCAACCTGACACATGGATTGTGGATTTTTGCGTGTCTGTCTTGCCATGGGTGGTCACATTTTGATAAGTCTGTCTTTCAGAACACTGGCAAGGGCTGGCTTTCGTTGTTAGGACCTGGGAATTTATTACGTAAGTGGGACCAGAAAAGGCAGATGGCTCAAAACTGCCTTTGGGAGCCAGCAGAGACAAAATTGGCAACTGGTCTTTCATCGTAAGTATCTTCGTTTCATAATCACAGAGGGTGGCTTCGAGCAGAGATTCTAAAGTCATGGAATTTATCAACCATGCATGTCATTTGCCTTAAAGCTTTACGTGGGGTCCGTGGTGGCCGTCCGTTTACTGCTCGGCTCTGTGTGGGTCCGTGCAGTTGGATGCGTTCTAAAGCTTAGCTCCAGGTCAGAAAATAGGTGTTTTTTTCTCAAGTTGCTGAACTTTGAATCATCTCCAGTTTCAAAGTTCAAATGTAAGGTAATCCACATTTTAAAAATCTATTTTTTTTATTTCCAGCCTGTGTGCCCAGCCGCCCAAGTATTCATTCATTCATTCATTCAACAAACGCTGGTTGAACGACTACTCTCTGCAGAGTCCTGTTTGTGATGCAGCGAGGAGATACACAAAACAGGATTCCTGCTCCCAGGAGTTTGGAATGTGGACACAGGAGGCTAGGACATACGTACACGAAGAAGCGGGAGGACGTGAATGTTCTAGTAGAGGCGCCAGCAATGTGCTATGGGAACACGCAGAGGGATTAGCTCTGAGATGGCAGGACACTAAGCACTTGAGGGGTTTCCCGAAGAGTGGAGTTTCCTGAGACTTGTAATTACGTATGTGATTTCACGAGGCGTCCACGTAGCCAGAGCAAAGACAGAGTTGCGAGGTAGGATGGCTGGAGGGGAGGCTTGCGCTGGGTCTCGGGAGAGAATGGCGCGGATGAGCGCGAGTGCAGGAGGCACAGAGGTAGAAATAGCAGGTGGAGCACACGTTTGGGCCCAGCTACGGAAAGAAGCAGCTGCATGACCACCGATTTTTACAGAGCTTTTTCTTAGCTAGGTTGCCAAGGGGAGATCCTGTGGTGGCTCTGGGACACAGCCTTTCTCTCGGGAACCTGCTCAGATTCACATTGCCAAGGTATTATTTCTGCTTTACATAAAATCCGAGCTTCTCTGGCTGAGCTATGCCTGCTAGTCCTCTTGTCTTCTCCTTGGGAGAGGTGGAAGGCAGGAAGTCACTCTTCTGCACGTAATGGTCTTTATGTCTTAAAGATGAAGCTCCAGCCACCAGCCTTTCTTAAGAGTAAATGACTGGAGAGGTCCGAGACTTTTGTGGGGACCACAGAAGACAGTCCTAGAGGAGAGGGTGGATGGAGTGTGGCAACTGCCGGGCCACTCTTGTGATGGGCTAATATCGAGGGATTCACTCGCGACACCGTGTGCCCCCAGGACAATGACAAGCAACAGTGTCTACAATGCAGCGGTTCCCAACCAGAGCAGTGTTTGGAAATGTGTGTATATGTGCCAGGGAGGCATTTCAGGGGACGGGACCATGGATTCTAAATATCCTACCGGGGGTCCACCAGTCCCTTAGAACAAAAAATTGTTTTGCCTCATTCATGATTCTTGGGTTCATTAGCTGACCTTGAACATGGCAGGGAGCCATCATTAACATGAGATGTTTAAAACTGAGGGTTCTAGAGGGGAGGAGGGTGGGGGGATGGGTTAGCCTGGTGATGGGTATTAAAGAGGGCACGTTCTGCGTGGAGCGCTAGGTGTTATGCGCAAACAATGAATCGTGGAACACTGCATCAAGAACTAATGATGTATGGTGATTAACATAACAAAAAATTTTTAAAAATTTAAAAAAATGAAATGTTTATCCAGTATTCCTGATCCAAGGTGCAGCCTCTATCCACAGGATTCACAGAACAAATAGTTTTTTATGGCACCTCGGGCTGACCAGGCTTGGACATGACCTGAAGCCTTTTTTTTTTTTTTTTAAGATTTTATTTATTTGACAGAGAGAGACACAGCAAGAGAGGGAACACAAGCAGTGGGAGTGGGAGAGGGAGTAGCAGGCTTCCCGCAGAGCATGGAGCCCGATGCGGGGCTCGATCCCAGGACCCAGGGATCATGACCTGAGCCAAAGGCAGAGGCTTAACGACGACTGAGCCACCCAGGCACCCCTTCCTGAAGGCTTTCTACACAGGAAGCCTCAGATCGATGACCAGTCCCACGGCGGCACAGTGGGCTGACGCTTGGCTGTGCCGATCCAGTGTTCTCTGCAGGTAATATAGACATCCCCGGGGAAAATGGTGTGCTGACTTCTGATTGGCCAGCTGTGGGTCCGTGTAAGGCATGGGATTTACTTTGGCAGTGATAGCCATCAGCCATGGCAGGTGTGGGGAATTTGAAAAGCACCTGCGGGAGAGGGGAGTGCCCAACAGGTGACTCCATTTTATTGCTTGATCATGCATCGGGTAGTCTTGAAACACGTGGACACTGACATCCCAGACACCTGCCTTGATGAGGTTTCCCTCCCGGAGTGGAGAAGGGCCTGAGAAATCGTGCACCTTTCGAAATGATGTAACTGCCAGTAAACCAGTGTTTAGCCCTTCAACAGTTACAGACAGCAAGAGATGATCAGAGGCAGCAGAGCTTAGTGGATGCCTGTCCCACTCCCACCAGCTGGAGCCCTTATCGGTGGAAATGGCTCATGCAGTTCGCGGCCCACTTGGTATGTGAATCAGCCTAACCTGTCATGGAAAATTATAGAATATGATGAAGGTATGCATTATAAATCCATGTCTTTATCATTTTTTTCGTGACTTTTAGCACCTAGTAGGTGCCCTGCAATATGGGCAAGCTGGGGAGATACCTCACCGAAGACTCTGTGTTTAAGTAGAATCTTGAGGAATGGGTAGAATTGCCAGTAAAAGTACTTGCGCGTTTTGGAGTGGAGAGGTCAAAAATACACACGCTACATCTCAGATACGCAAAAGATGCAGCATAATGTATTCTGTAACTGACCTTGTCATGCTCACCTTCTGGGGGATGGCGGGAGTACTTAGAGCCACCACTCAGAGGAAGGTTGTAAGATGAAAATAGTGGAGGAGCCATCACCTCCGAGAATTTCCCATCGTCGTTGACAGGTGAGCCTACCATTCCCGTGTGAGAGAAGGGAATGAGCAAAGACTGTAGTGAGTATTTGCCTCTTCGTTCTCTCACAGTCTCCGTGCCCTCCTTGCCATTCAGGGAATTGTGGTTCTCCATCCATCACCTCTAACTGTATGTACCATAAACTTAAAGAGGGAGACTGGATACAATGTCTGCCTCCTTGAGTAAGTACCATAGGAGTGGCCAGTGAATTCTTATTAAGCACAACAGAACGCTTTTGTTCTGCCTTGCCCAGCGGGTTTTAATTGCTGGGCCTCTCAAAGGTAGGATTTGTTTGGAGTAACACCCATGTCCTTGATGGTGGCTTCAGAGTACATCTATTTTCAAAAAAGCAATAAATGTCTATTAGTAGTACTTCTTTTCAGAAAGCACCTGGCTTATCTTCTGAAATCAATAGTTGATGTTCAGTAATGTTTGGGTTTTCAAAAAGATGAACTCATCTGGATGGTTTGTTAGTTCTGCATGGAGAATCAATCTTTGACTACGTTCCCCTATTGATTTCTTTTTTCTGATACAAAACAGAGATGAAAGAGAGGGAAGTTTAAGTACAAAATTTACTGCAGTAAAGAGATCAAAACAATTTTCTTATGTAAACCAAAAATAACATGTTTCATATGACTACCAGAAGTTGGAAAAATCCATTTATGACAAATGCAAACTCTGGATGAAAGCCTAGTGACAGAGTTGGTTAAGGCCCATGGATGTGTTCAGACCCCAGAGAAAATTTCAGGGTAACAATCTCAGTAGAGGGATAGAAAGAGATAAATTGCATTGCTAAGAAATGCGATGTCTAATAAATTGCAATGCAATAAATTGCATTGCTAAGAAATGGTCACCTTCCCATTGGACAGCCATGAGTGACCTTCATATCCAGTTATGCCCTTGAGGTCAAGGATTCAAATCCCAGATGCCCAAATGCATGTTTCATGTAAAAGACCCAGGATTTCCTTTCATGTGGCTTCCTGCGTATTTGTCAGGACATGCTTCATCTGTGCACTTGGCAAAAATGGGAAGAGGAGGCCATGGAGGCCCCATTCCATCTTGACAGCCCTTGAAAGCTCTTCATCCTCGCCACCACTATTCAAATGGGCACTGAATGTGCCCATTCACTGAGGGCTGCCTGTCACCAGTAGGAGCCACTATTCATCATCGATGGAATGATCAGAGAGAAGGAAACTGCACAAAGAGGTGGGGGCCAAGCTCCTAGGCAGAAAACATGGAGGGCGTATTTACATGTTAAAAGAGAACCCTATTATATGTCAACGACAATGAAAAAATTTTAAGTCTTTTTTAAGTTAAAAAATATAAAAGAGAATGCTAGAGCAAGCTCTCTGGCTTCCCCAAGGGTTGTAAGGTATTGTACCAATCCTGGGGCTCCACTTCCTGATGGGGCCCACTTTCTGAATCTGGAGAGAAGTCCAGACTGCTCCGTGGGAGAAGGGAGCTAAGACAGGGCTAACCTAGCACAAATGTTTGAAGTAAATACACTCACGCCCCTCTACTGGAAACAACTGTACGCTATTGGCAAAGTTTCTCAATGCCTTCAAAGTCTCAGTTTATGCATCTGTAAAATGGGACTAACCATTGCACTTACTTCTGAAGGGTATAATGAGGGCTAAACAAAAAGCACAAAAAAGTTCACAGCACAGAACCTGTCATATAAAAGACATTCCCTAATTGTTAGATAACAATCGTAGCATAAATTCCTCGCTTGATTGAGGAAGAAACTGAGGCCCAGACAGATGAAGATTCTTGTCCAAGCTCTAAAACATCAGGCTGCCTCTCTTCCCACTGCCCTGCCACCCAACATGTCCTCGTGTGTTAAAACATGTAATAAAATATAATACAGCTGAGGACGAATCCGTGGTTTTTAAAATAAATGTCCCAAGTCTAAAAATGCATATGGGTCTGTATCTTGAGACCCCCAAGAATTTTCGGTTAAGGATCAAAGTACTACAATATAGTCTCTTTTCTTTCAGATGCTAGAGATTTGCGGGGGTGGGGGGGGATTTGTTGAAATACACATGGATATTTTAATGCCTTTGAATATTTACGTCAAAATCTATGTTAATACAACTTATGACTAGTACAGTTTTCCCCTCTGTATTCTGTCTTATGAATTTTAAGTGTTATGTCTGTCCCACTCGAGTCTCCAAGAAACCTTGTCATCTCTGCTGTACAACCATCCTGTTTTTAAGATATTCATTGAAAATTTTGTGTTCGAGCCATTTTGAAAGGAAATATTGTAGTTGTTTTCCACGTAGAAGTAAAATACACATAATTAAAATTAAGTAGTATGAAGTAACATTCATGGCTTCCAAGAGCACACCTCCCACAATGCGAATTACGGTGCCACTCTGGTAATACGGTGAATGGAGAGAACTGTGACACCAGCCAACCAAAGCCGCAGATTAAACCACAATGACCCTTTGTTTCCAGCCTGCTTTCCTTTTGCGATTGTTGGGTGATGCAGTGCCTGAAGGTGGCTGGCTGCCCCACGAGCAGCACCTATTCCTTCCCCCTGCGGGCTGAGAGTGAGAGCCAAAAGCCTCTTGGAGCAGAGCTCTAAAAGCAGTCCCAAAGCCCACCTGGGCTGGGATTAGTGCGAATCCTTTGAAATGTTGCCGGCTGCCGACCACACCCTTCTGGAGCCCTTTCAGGCCAAGCACATCGGTGGAACTGCACGGCAGTCATCCCCAGCATCTCCTCGGCAGGCACTCCTGGGGGTCCCAGAAGACGCTTTCCCTCCCATAGTCCAGTGGCCACGTTTATTATCAGCAGCTGTAGCCCATGAAGGTGCATCCTGAGCACGAGGGCGTGTCCCCTGCTTCAGCATCCCCGGCTCTGCCCCTCAGCATCTTGCAATGGTGTGGCTGCCAGCACCCCACCTGCTACAGACTCGTCATAGGAAGGTGGGGCCTCAGGGTGGGCATCCGTTGCATCCTCAAATTCAAGGCCCATCTCTGTGTACAGAGGTGGAGGTACATCCAAGGCGTCTCCCTCTGCAGGACAAGGTTGCTTCTCGGCATCAAGACTCTCTTCATACGCAGGAGGGTAGAAATCTGGCCTGGGGATCAAAATGCCACAAACATACATGTGTTATTTAAGTGGTTAATGCCAAAGAGGCATATGCCTGCCTCTCTCAAATCACACTGTGTGAAGTGAAACTGTTAAGAAACATTGATTTTGAAACAGATGTACTTCTTCCCTGGCATCACCAGTTTAAAAAAAATGTGCCGCTCTTCCAGCAAAACCCTCCTTATCAGCCATCGGATGTGTGCCTCTATAGTCCTGTTTTTCCCAGTGGGTTATTCCAAGCTATTTCCTCTCTCTCCCTCATGGGAACCAGGGACTTTTAGTGTGAGATCATCACCAGGGTGAGGGATGTGGGGGGGCCTCGGCTGTTCAACTTCCCTACACCCAGTTAGTCCATCCATGACCTTGTCCCCATTCACACACACCTCATTCATGCTCACTGTTTCAAATCCTCCTAGCCAACAAAATAATGAGTGAAAACCAATGTATAAACTTGTCAAATCGCTGTTAAACACCTGAACCCAATGTAACATTGTGTGTCAACTACAGTCTAATAAAACTTTTTATTTATTTATTTAGTTTTTTTAAGATTTTATTTATTTATTTGAGAGAGAGAATGAGATAGAGAGCACGAGAGGGGGGAAGGTCAGAGGGAGAAGCAGACTCCCCGCTGAGCGGAGAGCCTGATGTGGGACTCGATCCTGGGACTCCAGGATCATGACCTGAACTGAAGGCAGTCGCTTAACCAACTGAGGCACCCAGGCGCTCTAATAAAACTTTTTAAAAACCCAGCTCTGTCTCCTCAACTGTATCTGATGCTTCTTTCTTTCTTCTCACTCTTTCAAGTCTCAGTGACTAGTTTCCAAAAAAAACATACTCATTTCTCAAACCATTTCAATTGACAACTTCATGTAGATCTCACTGGCAGCCCTTTCCATGCCAAAAGGTCAATGGCAAAAGGAGCCATTCATGCCAAAGGTGATGTATTCATTGGTCATCTTGCCCAATGTTGCTAATTACTAAATCCTTCTGGCTTCTCTACCATGAATGGGACCGGGGGTGGTATGAGGTGAGGAAGAGTGAAGGTGAGCTTGATTGAGTTGTGTATTTATAGAGCGAATCCCTCTGTGCCCACGGGGAGTGTTTATGGTGTGTAACCACAACAGAACAGGGCCCGCCACTTGTAGCCACAGCTCCATTCCAAATATTACCAGGCGCAAAGCCAGATAGCTGAAGGAGTGGTCTACTGTACGGCATAAATCTCAGCCTTCACTCAGAATAGCCAAGGCAGTGTCACAGGGCACACTTGTAAAGACACTGAAGACAGAAAGGTGAGCTGTTTCCCTGGAGTGATTTGAAAGGCTCCAGGATGACGGCCACCTGCCCCCAAATCCCATCCGGCTCTTCCAGTCCCATCTGCCCCCCGACCGGTTCACATTCCCAGGGCTCTGAGGTCCACCACTGCACACTTGTTTGCTCCGACACCTCAATATGGGTCCCCATTTTGAATGCATATGCTTCTGAGAAATGCAACCTTTTCTTGACTGACTTCCTGGCCATTCTGGGTAGGTTGGGCATCTCTTAGATGCAATAGGAAGAGACAGTTCAATGGGGTGTCACGATAGCCATATCACAGATCCCTTTGAAATAGCACGGCGTGGTGTGATGTTAGTAAATTTAAGCTGCCTCCTGTAGGCAATCAGTTACTTTTCTTTTTGAAAAGATTTTATTTATTTATTTGACAGAGAGCACAAGCAGGGGGAGCGGCAGGCAGAGGGAAAGGAAGAAGCAGACTCCCCACTGAGCAAGGAGCCTGACAGAGGGGTCAATCCCAGGACCCTGGGATCATGACCTGAGCCAAAGGCAGATGCTTAACCGACTGAACCACCCAGGCGTCCCTGCAATCAGTTACTCTTATCAGGAATTCACACTCTGGAGGCAACCATCTAACATTTATACAAGAAAAAACAAATCATCACTCAAGAAGCACCATCCGTGATCACTTTAGTTATCTTAATCTTTTATCAAACCCAGAGACCTTGCCAGCTAGTATAATAAACATTGGAAATGGGGGTTGGTTATTGTAATTAGCATCTTATTAATTAGCATAATAATGTCAAAAATCAACCTTCATGGGTAAAATTTTTTATATTCAAGATACGTGGAGTACCTAAGATATTTTAGATGTAGAGGGCAGAAGAATTTATGGAGTCTTACAGCCTGTGTCTTGAGGATGATGCCTGAAGTTTTATCCCTAAATGGTCCTGTGTTCAGCCAAGAATTAGGAGCGTTTGGTTGTCTGATACTGACCATAACGTGAACTGAATTTTGTTTTATTGTAGTGAAATATATGTAACATTAGATTTACCACTGTGTATAGATCAGTGTACAGATCAGTGGCATTCGGTACCTTATCCCTCTCCAGAACTTTTCCATCATCCCAAACTGAAACTCTGTACTCAGTAAACAATGAGTCCCCGTTCCCTCCTCCCCGCTGACCCCGATAACCACTGTTCACTTTCTGGCTATGAATTAATTTCACTGCTCTGGATATCTCATGTAAGTGGAATCGTACAGTATTTGTCTTTTTGTGAATGGCTTCTTTTACTTAGTATAATGTCTTCAGGGTTCATCCATGCTCTAGCACGTGTCAGAACGTCCTTCTTTTTGTGGCCGGATAATATTCCATTGTACGGATAGACCACGCTTTGTTTATCCATCCGTCCACTGGCAGACATTCGGGTTGTCTCCATCTTTTGGCTATCATGAAGAATACTGCTATGAACACTGGTGTACGACTATCTGTTCAAGTTCCCACTTTTAATTCTTTTGTCTGCATACCCAGAAGTAGAATTGCTGGATCGAATGGTAATTATTCTGTATTTAACCTCCATGCCATTTCCCATAAAATGATTGCTGCATTTTACATTCCCACCAGCAGTGCACAAGGTTTTGGACTTTTTTTTTTAAGATTTTATTTATTTATTTCAGACAGAGAGAGAGCCAGAGAGAGCACAAGCGGTGGGGGAGGGGGGGGAGGATGGCAGAGGGAGAAGCAGACTCCCAGCTGAGCAGGGAGCCCGATGCAGAGCTCGATCCCATGACCCCGAGATCATGACCAAAGGCAGATGCTTAACCAACTGAGCCACCTGGTCTCCCCTAGGTTTCGGATTTTTGTATATTCTTGCTGACACTTGTTGTTTTCTGTGTGTTTTTATAAGTAAGAGCCATCATAATGGGTATGAGGTGGTAAGGTTAACCAAATTACCACTGGAATGTTAACTGCCTTGCCTTGAATAAATCTGTCATGCAAGGTGTGATCAGAACACCTAGAAAGACGGTAAGCTGGGACCTCACTGAGTTCATGAAGAGGTTGCAGGACTCATTCAATGCCTGTTTGTTCATACAATGCCATTTGTATGGCAGAATTTGGTCTGGAACTTCCTTTCCTTATAACCTGGTAGCCGGATTATGGGCAATAACTCACCACAATCTGCCTCTAAGGACAGCTTCCATGATACAAAAAAAGAACCTAAGAGTTGGGCCTCTTCTATTGGCTTAGGTAGGTTTTCAGTGGGGGGGAGAAGTGGTTTTTCAGATCTAAATACCCTCTACTTCATGGTTTTCCCCAGAGGCAACACCATTCTTCCTAAGGACTAAGCCCAGAGTAATATCCCAACAGGAAAACTTCAGTTCGAGACATACAGCCCTGCAGGACATGGGTATTTCTCCACAGTGGGATTAAGTTCATTCTGCTTTTCCAGAATCCGGCCCCATTGCAGCCTTCCTCATCCTCTGGCTTCCCCGTACATACCTGTCAACTGTGGCCAGGGGAAGTGCCCCATGAGAAAGGTGTCTTCTGAGCACATGGGTGAACACCCCTTTGCTTTCCCTTGCCTGGCGGTAGGTGCTCCAGAAAATTCCGCTCAGAAGGATCACAAACCCCAGTGGCAGAAGCATATAGGCCAGGATCAGTTTCCCTCGACAGTTGAATATCGATCCTGAGGAAATGAAGAAGGCCCCCAGGCAGATCATCAGGAAGCCCATCAGGAGAGCAAGGGCACAGAGAACGAGACTAGTTCTGTTCTGCATCCCTGCTCCTTTGGAACTCTTCCACTCCCCTGCTTCCTCGCTCAGAGAGAATGCTGTCATTAGCCAGCTCGACGCTTTATATGCTCTGGGACCAACTGGCCTTTGGACAATTAAGTGAAGCAGGCACTTAGAAGCTATTCATTAACCATTGGAAGTTACCGTAATATCCTTGGAGGATTAACCTAAAAACACAGCATTGTGTAATGCAGGAAGGAATGGCTTCTCATTGCGGGCTTGCTCTTCTGAGCTGGGTGAGACCCTTAGCCAACCCCAGTTATTTGAGGGCGGGTCTCTCATCCTTTGATTAAAAGGGCACTCATCTCTTAATCCCCATGGTGGGTAATTCCCCACTAATGCTGGAGAAATTAGTGTTTCTTTATGAACTAGCTATCTTCTTTGTGGTTTGGCAAGGGATCCTTTCCTGATTTCTTCTTTCTCTGTACGAAAGACATTTTTAAAGCTCCTAACAAGTTCATCTTGCTTCTCTCAGTGGAACTCTATTGCCTTCACCCAATGTTACTGAAAAAGTTCCGAGAGAAAAGCTCATGGGGTGAACTCTCTGATTCCTTCTCTGTTGATAAGGAAATGAGCATCCACAGGAGGAGGAAAGAGAATTCTGTAGAGAAGGACTGTAAGAGAGTTTCGGGAATTTGGGGTGGGGATTTCTGGGATGTTTGCAAAAGACAACGAATGATCTGGGGGCACCTGGGTGGCTCAGTCGGTGAAGCGTCTGCCTTGGGCTCAGGTCATGATCCCAGGGTCCTGGGATGGAACCCTGTGTTGGGCTCTGTTTTCAGGAGGGACTCTGTTTCTCCCTCTGCCCCTTCCCCCAGCTCGTGCTCGCTCGTGCTCACTCTCTCTCTCTTAAATAAATAAAAATCTTAAAAAAAAAAAAAAAGCGATGATCTGGTGACCTCTCTGGATCCTGGTTTTGTATCTTTTCCATTGTTGGGCCCAGATGTTGAGATCCTAGCGTCATTTCTGGTTAACACATAGGTGTTCGATAAAAATTTTTGCCTATTGCTCAGCTGCTGGCAACCATTCTTGGCTTACCTTTCCTGCTCTCACGAAAAGCACGGGTATTTAATGAAAGAGCGTTCCCTAAAATGTGTAGCATGTTTCCACCTCCAAGCAAAACAAATCAACACATATGTGAGAAACACCACCTAGTCAATCCCCACGCTCCCTCACACACACCTTGGAGTTGCATGAGGCACACTAGCATATTAAAAGCTCTGACAAGTCCTACAAATCTCTCCCCCTCAGAAAACACATCTGAAGTGAAATTTGTTTTGGTAGCTGCCGCTAGAAAAATGCTCCCTGCCCTCTTCCCTGCACCATCTGCTTCTCTGCAGCATTGCCTCAGAAAAGTCTTTACAGAACCACCTTCTGTTTCCTGTCTGGAATTTGTTTCCTTCATCTTGACTGTCTTTGGTTATAGACACCCTATTCCAGATCGGGTTCATGCCCTGATTCCTTCCCTTTTTTTATGTGATGTTTTGGCATGTCCCTGCCGAAATTCTCCTGCCCACAGGGACTCTGGGTCACTTTTGTGCAGAGAGATTATCTTCAGTCCCTCTTTGCCACTCCTCTACCCCACTACTCCATTGCTATTATTCCGTTTACTTTCCCGACGGAAAAAGGAATTCTTTGTGCGGTGCCCTGGTGGTGCCAGGTACCCCCTTTGGCCTTATCCCCACCATCTTGTTAGCTCTACCTTCATGTTATGGGCTAAGAGAGAGAGAAAGACACTAGATCAAAAATGATATAAGGCACTTCCCTATTTCGCCTTCTAACCTCTACCTTTATTAGCTTCAATACTTACCCTGATCCACTTTCATCTTGTCTTGATATTATCCTTGCAATCTGAAAACAACCCTTTCTCCCTCCTTTTCCAATTGGTCTTGAGATTTTCAGATTTCTAAGATGGCCCCTGATGATCGCTGCCTTCTGGTATCTGTGTCCCCTGGAATGCAGGCTGGACATATTGAGAGTAGGCTAGATATAGTTACTTGATCCTAACCAATAGAATATGGTGAAATGTCACTTCTGCGATTAGGTTGCAAAAGATTGTAGCTTTGTCTCACTAGCAGACTCTTCCTATTGTCCTCATGGCTCATACCCTTTGAAGAAGGAAGCTGTCATATTAGAGAGGCCCATATGACAAGGAACTAAGGGCAGCTTGTGGCCAACAGTCAGTGAAGAACTGAGGACCTTAGCCCATCAGCCAGTGAGGAACTGCTTCCTGCCAACGATCATGCGAACTTGAAATCAAATCCTTGCCCAGTTGAGCCTTGAGATGACTATACCCGAAGCGATAGCTTGCTTGAGAGACCTCGAAGTCAAGGACCCAGCTATGTCATGCCCAGATTCCTGTCCCACAGAAATTGTGAGATGATGGGTGTGCGTTGTTTTAAGTTGCTATGTTCTGTGGCAGTTTGTTAGGCAGCAATAGATAACCCAAACAGCTCCTTGGGACTTGGAAACCAAAGGGGACAGTTGGGGTTAAGCGTTTGTGTAGTATCTGGCATATAGAACTCATCCAGTGAAGGTCAGCTATAGTCATGCTCACCATTACTGTTATTGTCATTAATGCTGTAATTCCAAATAGCTGAGAAAGACCCAGGATTTCCAACTGAGAGGTCTGCACTAGGAGTTGGGTCCCAAGAGCAGGTAAGTGGAGGAAGAGAGTAAGGAGGGTAGCACTCTTGATGAGGACTGCCCACCCATAGGGTTGGGCTTCTTTGTTTTAAACCAAAACCGAAAGATGAACCAGACTGGGCGTTATGATAGGTCGAGCCTAGTTCTTGTGAGCACACAAGTACTTGAGCAAGGAAGTATCTCTGGGGTAACCAGTGCCCTACAGTTTGTCAGATGGGTGCTCCCCCTCCAACACCCTTTATGGAGGTCACTACCTGTCATTCCAGAGCAGTGCATTTTTTTTTTTAAATTGGTGGTGGTTTTTTGTTTGTTTTGGTGAGAAATTGGGTAGGAAAGAGCAAGATCCAGGAGCTAGCAGGAGGATGAAAAGACTTAGTTACTTTATATAAAATACAGAGCAAGATCCTGGGCTCAGAATAGTTAAGGAGTTTATCTGGGGTGAGGTGGGGCATCAAGGAGAAAGTGCAGGAGGATCTGTAGTTTACGAAGAAAGTAGATGAGAAAGGGGAAAAAATCAATATGGAAATATGAAATATGGCTGGAAACCACGTGTCTCCTTCATGACGGTTGAGACATCCTTGTGGAAGATTAATGTTGAAGTTATGTTTGCCTGTTTGTGTTATTATTATTAAATATATAAATTATTAAATAATTATATATATTTTTACTCTGACTCTGCCTCAGTCCTGAAGCACATCATTACTGCTCTCTGAGCATGATTCCCCTTTAATGCCTCAAAAAATAGCACAAACATTGAGGGAAAGTACCCTGGTCTTCATCAGTCTGGAAGGGGCAGAACCCCAAGCAGAAGGCCAGTTGTAATGACAGAAGAGAAGAGCAGGCCACATCCTCAGGGTTGGGGAGAAATGAAAAGAATTCAGTAAAGAGCCAGTCCCACACCAAAACATCACCTTAAAGAGTCCGTTTCAGGAGACCTTTGAGCCTTTGGCTGGGCTTCCTTATGTTCTGCCTTACCTTCTAGGTCCGCCTCGACCCTCAGGCCAATGTTCCTGTTCCTGTCCACCTCACCACTCCCAGGGCTGAGTGTGAGAATGAGGGGCCAATAACAGTGACTTCATTTAAAAGGTGGAGAAACTGAGAAAGAGGTTTCTGAGCCACCTACGTTCATACAGACAGCTCAGGACTGAGAGGAAAAAGAATGTCCCGGAAAAGTACGGACAGAGGCCCACCTTCGATAGAGAAATATTCTGGGACCCAATGGAAGTCAAGCCATCGTCCTCCTGCCCCAATGCCCCATCAAGAGATCCATCTAGGGGCGCCTGGGTGGCTCAGATGGTTCAGAGATCCATCTAGGAAATGTCTTGCTTTTAAACCAGTTTATTTATTCCTTATTATAATTCTTAAAAATTCACCCATCAGCAAAAGTGCCTGACTTGGCAATAGGCAGTAATATGTTATTTGGTTGACAGCCAAACTGTCTTAAAACATAATCATTCTTTCAACACTGTTCCTCTGAGCGTGACTGACCCATGAGCGCTCCTGAACATTGAGTGCAGCCGAGTTCCAAGCACTGTTTTGCCTGAAACCTCCTCCTCCTTTCAGACTGCCCTGTGTAATGCGTAAATGCCTTGGAGGTTCTAACTGCACTCCAGCCTTTGTTCACTGGACACATGGGCCAGTGCCCTTCTCTTGAAAACAGAAAAATCGTATTGCTTTGGATGAGAAGCCAGTGGGGACTTTGGAAGGAAGCTAATGGTGTGTAGAAGCTGTTGCATAGGAGGGGTCAAGAGCTGAGGGAGAGAGGCCAGATTCCAGAAGGTCACTTTGGTTTAGGAAGTGAGGCCTTGTGGGAGGTGGGGAAGGTGAGCATGTGTGTAACCAACCATGTCACCCTGGTCTACTTTCATGGTGGTGATTACTGAGTGATTTCTGGATTAGCCTTTCACACGTGTGGGTTCACTGAGCACTGGTCACTTCCTTCTTGTTTTCTTTGCTTTTGAACCTTTCCCCCCACCTCTCTTTTTCTCCTCACTCACTCAGGAAGATTTACATGAAGACATTTTTAGGTTGGCAGAGAATAAACAACTTCTCAGAAAATGTGTGGCACCATGCGGTAAAGTGATATTAGACCAGCACATGAGGATCATACTCACTGTGAAATGAACCTAGTGAGTCTCTAGGAAAGAGAACACCAAGCAAGGCCAGGACTGGTGAGGGCTGTGAGGTACTCACTTAAAGTACAAAATTTATGGGGTGCCAAAACACTTAGTAATCAAGATAAATCATATTTTTGAACAATGTTTTTAAACAATCAAATTGACAAACCATGGCTCATGAGCTGGCCACCTGTTTCTGCAAGTGAAGTTTCAGTGAGGAAATTGAGTCATGTCCAAAGACCAAGCAAGAAAACAAACTCCATTCTAGAAAGAGTTCAGCTTCCAACTTAATCCACAGATCAGCCAGAAAAGATTTAATTTCCTTGCAGATCTGTGGAAAACTGAAAAGAGACCATAGCCACTTTGGATCAGAGCAGAAGCTTAATAAGGCAGGGCAGAATTGGATGACCTGCTTTTATACCACTTGGCATGATGGTCAATGACTTGTAAATATGATATGGGTTCTGGGTCCCACCTCATGAAAGTCTCTTTAATATTGAACTTCTCTTGAAAACAATGACAACCCAGCAGCAATGAACATCCTCAGATTATTGTCTCTATCTACTATCCCACCAAAAAACCCAAACATCTTTGTAGAAGTTACTGGTTCTAGGGCTCGGGCAGAAGACCCAGGAGATGTAATGTTGAACGGGAAAGCAAGGAAGTAAACGAACACTCCAGAAGTTATGCCTAAGAGGCGTAGGAGCCACCTTGAAGGGGTCTCTGCTAGCTCAGGGTTTCTGATCCTCTGCACTATTCACATTTCGAGCCAAATAATCCTGTGCAGTAGGACTCCTCCTGTGCATGTGCAGTGTTTAATAGCAACCCTGGCCTCTGTCTACCCACTAGATACCTAGTCATGGAAATCAATAATGTCTACAGGCATTGCTAAATGTCTCCTAGGGATCAAAATGGCCCTCGGTTGAGGAACACTGCACCAGCCCAAGATGAGACGATCTGAGCACCAAAATTTCAGAAACTGAAATAAATGGCAACAAATAAAATACACAAAAATCCACAAGTTCATTATATCTCTTCAGCACTAAACAACAGTCAGCTCTGATTTTTTTTGGCCTGTCCTTCTATCTATTCCCTTTGTTCCCTCCTTTATCAACTCTTTAGATGGATGTGGGAGCTTTTGGAAATTTCTTTATCTCTGCACTGCCTTCTGGAAGAGCCCCTTAGCCAAATGTTCCAGCTCATTAGTTTAATATTCATCTGTGCCCATTTGGTTTTTCAGCTCAATCTTTAAGGAATGGTGATTATATTTTTCATAATCTAGAAGTCTGAGTGTTTCTTTCACGCGGCTGCTTCTCTGTTTTAGGGCTGCAGTAATCATCCCAGCGAATGAAAGTTCTCATGATAGGAGCCAACTTTAAGGGTGTGTTGAGTAGAATCTTGCAGGTGTGCAGGTAGATGATCTTGGTTTGGGAGGTTTCTCTGCCCAGCATGTGAGATCTGGGAACCTCTCATATCAGAAGCATCTCATGCTGTCTTTTTCTTGTCAGCTCTTCACACCCTGATTCCTTTTGTCGTATGTGTAGGGTTATCAAGTTCTGCTCTACTTCTCTGTCCAGAGTCAGCCTTTCTGATAGGACAGGCCCAGGTTCAATGTCTAAAGCAGGAATGAGGCTTTAACATGGAAGCAAACACCACTGTTTCCAGACGTTCAGCATATGAGGGACATGGGCAGATCATGACAGGCCCAGGAGTTCGTAATGCAATCTTTTAATTTATTGACCAGATAATGATTGACAGGGTCCCTCCCTACACTGTACCAGTTAACACTGAGCTTGAAGTTCCTCTAGTTAGTGTACAAATAGCTCTTACCTTTGCAGTATCCTTTTTATGACTTTTTTTAAAGCTTTTATTGCTTTGTCCATCCAATTCTCTCTGTTGTGTTTTCCAAGAAATTGTCAAATTTTCTGGTCTTCTATTGTAAGTTTTCTTGTTTGGCATTCCAGTGGAATTCAGGGAGGGAGGAAAAGTAGACAGGTGTGCTCAGTCTGCCAATCTGATCCCAAGTTTTTTTCTGAGTGTATAAGGACATGAGTGGATATTATTTACAAAATTAGGATCAGACTATCTATGTAATTTTGTATTTTACTATTTTCACTAGAACAACATATGTTCTTGGAAACATTATTTTTCATGATTGCACATTTTTGTTTTGTTTTTTAAAGACTATTTAGAGAGAGCACGTGTGTGTGTGAGTGGGGGGAGGGGCAGAGAAAGAAAGAGAGAGAGAATCTCAAGCACACTCCGCGCTGAGTGTGGAGCCTGATGCAGGGCTCGATCCCACAACCCTGAGATCATGACCTGAGCCAAAATCAAGCAGTGGGTGTTTAACCAACTGAGCCACCCAGTCACCCCATCATGATTGCATGTTTTGAATGAGCCTTCATAGTTCATCAGGCTGGCCTATAATTACTAATTTTCTTTATTTCTTCAGCACTGAATAATAAGGTCATTAAGGACAGAGAAAAATGTCATCCTAAAGACTAACTGAAATATCTACCATGTAGTAGCTCTATAAGTGCTCCTAACTCAATCTGATTTTTTTTTTCTTTCAACTGAATAGGTCAAAACCAAGGCAGAGACTTGGGATAGGAGATGAAGGACACAGGAAAGAAGGTTAGTTTGGAAGCAGAGAAGTCTAATAGAGGCATTCTTGTCTTCTGACTTGATTTCCCCCTCTCATACTTTTTGGTGCTAGTGCAGAAGTGGATCCTAGTGGGAAATATGGATGTTCAGCTTTTCCTTCCTCTTATCAAAGCCCTAGAAATAGGAACCTATCTTTGGAATACCGTGTTTCTTTCAGCACATATCAAAATATGTATAAAGTATTTCGGAGGGGATGTGTTTCTACATTACAGGTGTAACAAGTCTAAAGATGATGTGCATCTCTCCAAGTTGCTATTTACTGTCCCAGAAGGATGAGTCATTCTCTGTTTACACTGAGGGACTGAAGTTATGTCTGTTCGCAGCCAGGAGTGTAATCAAGTTGTGAAAATGCCATGACGGTAACTGTAAGTTCTCAGGGGATTGTGACATGCAGAGTATTAGAAACCTTTATTTAAGTGTATTGGGATGAAGAGTTCAGTACACTTGAGCGAGTGTTGGAAATCAAGATAAAAAGGCAAAAGGCAACACTGTGTTCACAGAAAAGATTTATCATTGACCCAGGATAATTTTTCAAATTTTATAAATATAACTGAGATTGTCACAAGCAGATGAGTCCCCTTTTCTATCCACAAAAACTGAAAAACAAATCCAGGGTCTTATTATTTTCTTTTTCTTTTTTTTTTCAATATATCTATTTATTTAACATGAGTCACCAGTGTCTAGTACAGAGACTAGAAAAATGAATAATTCATTAAAAACAGTCCTATTTTTCAATGAGAAACTGAGATTTAGTCTTAAATTACTATCTCAACACAAAGAGTAGCCTCCCACACTTTTCAAAAAAAATCAATAAGGACCCAAATTTGTTTATTTCTTGAAGGATGAGCGACAGGAGGATGGAGGGACATCTTGCCACTGGTCCGTAGGAAGGGAATAACTTGGTTTAAATTGAAATACGTATGGTTTCTCACATTTCCCACTTTTCACGTGGATGGATGTGAAAAACATACCTAAAACAATTGTAATTGTAATGTATTGAGTTCCACCATGTGCCAGGTACCATTCGTTTATTATCTTTAATTCTCACAACAACCTTGCAAGATAAATATAAGCTCCCACTGGGACTGGAGGAGGCTGATTCTGCGGAGGACCAGCGGCCAAGGTCATTTAGAGCCAGTCGGCAAACCGACAGCTAGCCGGCTCTATATCCTACACTCTTCATCTTACCTTCCGATGCCTCTCTTGACAACTGACTTTAAGGCTGGCAATTTTACTTGGTTAGGTTACAACTGATAAAATTATGAACTGCTGTTTCTTCTAATTATAGACTTGCGGTATTTATTGGTCACCTACCATTTTTAAGTGTATCACTCAGCATGGGCTAGACTTTGCTTCATAGCAAACAGCCATAGATGTCAGTGAGTTTAAATAACAAAAATTTATTTCTTGTTCACTCAACATGTCCATCATGGGTCAGCTGGGGCTCTGCTCTAAGTTGACATTATCCCAGCAGAGGGAGGAGCTATTCTCCAAAACACTCACAGTCACAGCGGCCAAGAGAAAAGACAATGCTGAAGGGTCTTGCATTGGTGATTAGAATTTTGGCCCAAGGGGTCACACACTGCTTTACATACAACTCAGTGGTGACAATGAACTACGTGTCTCTAACCAACCATAGGGGTCCAAGAAGGGCAAACCTACTAGGCCCACCCAGAAGACTCTACTAGTCAGAAATAGTTGGTGAGCAGCACTAACTGTATCAACAGGTTTGCAGCTAGGTGCTGAGGGGAACACAATAAGACATGGTCTTTGCTCTTAGAAAGCTTACTGTTGAGGCAGGGGGAAAAAAAAGCTACCTTAATGCAAAGAAGAGTAAGTGCCAACCTAGTAGAAGCATCGTGTGAGGGGAATATAGAGGAAAGAGTTCGTTTTTAATTGATTTAATTCCATTGTTAATTTTAAGTGGCAAGAAGCCTTTGCAGGGAAGAATACAGATGAGCTTTAAAAGCTTGAAGGGTTTCAAAGCACCGAAGGATATTTTAGAGAGAAAGCTATTCCAACTAAGGGAACTGCGTGAAAGGGGTTGGCACGTTCATGCAAAGATGGGTATAGTGGTGGGAAAGGAGAGGCAGGTGGGGGAGATGAGCAGTGAAATCAAGGACAGAAAAAGCCACTTGGAGGCAGATCGGGGAAGCGTCTGCGCCACATAAGGAAACTGTGCCTTTATACTGAGGTTGCTATATTTAATCAGAACTATCTCAGAGACTCTCAGATGAATCGGTGTTGTCTCAAATGAATTGCCATCTTGACATATTCACCATTCTTAGAAGGGTATGTTCTCATGCCACTTAGAGTAAAATAATAACACTGTCAGAGCAGAGCGCCTGGTATGTAACAGGTGATCAGTAAAGTTGGAGGAATGAATGAGGAGGAAGCAATTTGAGAAAGGCCTTATGCATTAATCCTTTGACAGTCAAATTCTGAGTATCCCACCAATTTTTTTTTTTTAAGTAGGCTCCACACCCAGCGTGGAGCCCATCGTGGGGCTTGAACTCACAACCCTGAGATCAAGACCTGAGCTGAGATCAAGAGTTGGAAGCTCAACCTAAGGAGCCACACAGGTGCCCCAACACCTATTTTTTTTTTTTTAAACAAAGAATGAAAATGCCTGAAGAGAGCTGCTCGTTTGAAGCCTCAGTGAAGTGTCATCCAATTCTATATGCTTAATGCCTTCTCTGTCTTCCTTTCTTCACCTAAGGTACGTCAATTCTTTTAACATTTTCTTTTAGGTTCAGTGCTCCAATTCTTTAACTAAATTTGTCTTTTCTCTGCAATTTTTTCTAGACCCTCTGTGTGTCTCAGGATCTCAGAGCCTCCAATTCTGGACAAAGTCACTAAATGGAGCTTGCCCCGACCCTTCAGATCTGCTAGGACCTCGGGGAGAGGGTTACCCACACTGCTTGTAGGTAGGAGTTCTCATCTCGAGTCTACAATCCTATAGAGTCAGTTTTAAAAGGAACTGTAGTAGGAAACAAACAAAATTTAAAAAACAAACAGAACCCACCAATCCTGCCTAGGGCTGTTCAAGAATATAGAACTTTCCAGCAGCCGAGGGACGTTGTCAGCCCTGGGCTAGGATTTTATACCTTATGGGAACAGAACAGAGTGATCTGAAGGAATAATATTGATGGCTTGAGTAGGTCAGAGCTGGGAGCTCGCTGTGTTTATCCTAAAACACTGCTCTGCTTCCTTATGCAGAAAATTAAAAAGAGGATCTGTTGGGTCAATTAAGCAAAACCTTGCAAAGCATGTGTCTGGGATTCGTGACCTAAGAATAAGTGGTAGAAGGAATGGACAGAGAGCAAGACAACAGGATGCAATCTGGTAGATACTGTGAGTCCTACTGCTGTCTCAGCCGGTACTTCTCAAACTGCCGGTCCATGCGAGTCACCTGAGAATCTCGAGAACGTGGAGATTCCGATTCAGCGGGTCTGGGGTGGGGCTTGCAATTCCAAAGCTCTAAAAGCTCCCAGGTGATGCCAGTGTTGCTGGTCCCTCCCTGAACCACACTTGAACTAGCAAGCAGTCTGGGTAACTGCTTCACCTAGCTTCTTCCTTGGTAGAGCCCTAAAGATCAGGTGTTTACCCACGCTGTGTTCAGGGAGAGTAATCCCTCTGCAGCCTCACGGGATGAGCATGAATTTGTTAATCAGCCTCAGCCCATCATGGTAATTTTACCCCCTAAGCCAGTGATTGGCTTGAGGCGAGTCATGTGAACCATCCTGGTCAACGAGATAAAAGGGAAGCCTGGGCGTGGGGGAGAAGAGGAGGAAATGTTTCTTGCTCTGGTAAAGCAACCTAAGGTGGAAATTTGTCCCTTCCCAGCTCTGGGGGGTACCTGCTAAGGATGGGATTCTGGGAGCTGCTGTATTCCTCTTGTAAGTGTAACGGGGGATTTCCCTGGCCCTTTCCACCTACCTCTCTGTTGGATCCTCTCTTTTTTCTAGGCACCACCTACTCTAGTTGGGCCTTGAACAATAGAATCTAGCCAGGCTCTATTTTGGATCGTCTTGTCTTCTCATCAGGCATTCTCCTAATGAGAATTTTCAAACTGTAGGGTAGCAACTCACTGTCAGGTCATTAAATCAACCCAGAAGGCTCTGATCTGCACTGGGAGAAAGAACAGAGTATCACGGAACATCACACGTGGCAGAGGTAAGAATTAGGGTAATTTTTGTTTGTGTGATAGAAAATGTATTTCTTAATCTAGGTCTTCATCAGAAAGTTTGAGAGCCACAGGTCCTTGTGCTCTGATATATTGCTATGATTCTCAAATTTCTCTACCTCTGTTTCTATTTGCATATCTTTACCGGTTCTAAACCTTTACCTTCCCCCGCCTACTCCACATGTGCACTCAGAAAGCTCAGGAGTCCACAGTCTCTATGGTCACCCACCACCCACTCCAAACCTCCTCCCCCGTCCTTGCTTCTTGCATCAGGAAAGGGCACTACCGTCCACCCTGCCACCCAGGCAAACTGAACCTTGGGAGTCATTCTTGGCCCTTCACACCCAACATATTCTGTCTCCAAATTTTGTTTATTTCACTCCTATGTCTCTTTCAAAAGGTATCTTTCAAGTATGGTTCCTGCTTTCCCATTAGTGCTAGGGTTTTGATCCAAAACACTGTCCTCTCCCTACCTAACTCAACCTTTCCATAGCTCCTCTTAGCCCTTTCCACTTTCCAATCTGTTTTCATGCTGGAGCCAGAGGGACCTATTAACCATGTCACTTCTCTGTTAAATTGAAGGGTGAAGCTACCAATCAGTAATCTGGCGGGTCAGGAACTCCGTAACTGCTCCCTGAGCCATCTCCCCTGCGTGGTCCTCCAGCTTCCCATCCGGGGCTGCCCTCAACCTTTCCTACGTACAGTATTGCATCGTATCTGGGCCCCCGGAAATGCTTTTCCTTTCAGGAACTCTCTTCCATCATCTCTTAATGCATCAAACCTCCCTGATTTGTTGAAGTCTCAGAAGGCTGTTAATTCCTTAGGAAGTCCTTCTTTGGCTTCTGGATAAGAATAAGGTTCTTCCAGCGTAAAGAGCAGCATAACTGGAATTGTTTACCTGTTCTCAGGTTCTAAGGTCTTTTTCCGCCTAAGACTATAAGCTTCATCAAGGCAAAGCCCACATCTGCTTTTTCTCTTTGCCCTGGAACCACAGCACCAAACCCAGTAGCTGGTATATGGCAATAGTTTGTTTTTTAAATAGAAATTAGATAAAAGAGGTGTTCGAGAAGACATTTCTTTGATTAATTATGAGGACCGCTTGTGATGGTCCAATTTTTTTTTTTTTTTTTTTTTTTTAAAGAACAACCGATTCCCCGCAAATGGGATATTGCCAGCTGAAATACTCTGGGAGGTTTGGAACTGTTTAATATTCCAAATAATGGCTGGCAGCCCCAGCCCAAGGTCCTGTGTCTCACAGAAGCACATATATTCATAGAGAGTCTGATTTTTGCCACCTATCTGACAGTAAGACCCTGGCTAATCAGATTGCTACAGTGGTTCACCCTCAAGTTGACCTATCTGTGTATTATTCAGAACTCACGTTCTGAGATGTGACTTTGTGACGCCTGAAATACTGTGATTCTCTCTCGTTTACACTGCCACTTGTCCCTTTTCTGTCCCTTCTGCTCCCCCGTCAGTGCCAGGCCTGCTAACAAGTCAGGCCCCTGATTTCTGATAACGAGGCTCTGCTTACTTTATTCGTTATGGCCTCCAACCCAGGGTACCTCAGAGTGTCCCCAGGGGATGCTACCCTAATCACCTTGGCCTTTCTTTGAAGTTGAGAATTAAAATGAGTTTTCTCCAGTTGCTCTTAAGTAATCTAGTTAAATATTACAGCGTGGTTGACCCCTGCCTCCCCGCATCTCCCCTTTGACGTGATTCGGACTTGTGCTGACTGGCCTGCTGACCAGACAAACGTGGTCGAGCTGCAGAAGGAGGTAGCAGGAAAAGAAAGGGACATGTTATACTTTAATTAAAAAAAAAAAAAAAAGCAATTGCATGTGCCCCAAAGCCTTGGGACAGGCCATGGCGGTTCCCGTACTGCATCCTGCAGACACGACCAAGGCCGGACCTCCCGCAGGGCCCATCTTCTCTTGTGCTCCAACCAGCGCAGTAGCCAGACTATGGACTCCAGCCCGTGCCGGTGAGGAGGTGCACGGCCGGTTCTCTTTCCTAATGAGGCTGTGAGGGTGTCAGGAAGGGGTGAAGTCTGGCGTCCCTTCACTCCCCACACCATGAGCTGAGACTCAGTCAGCATCTCCAACCCTTGAGGCCCCAACCGGGCTTCACAGGGGGAAGCACAGGTCACCGTGCTACTGTTCCGCGCAGCTGGTCAGAGGTCCATGCAGAACCAGCCCTCGGTCCTGCATGAGGCTCTGGGGAGGCCTCTGCTCGTGGAGCAAGTTCAAGTTGTAGTCAAATCAAGTCCCCAGCTGTGTTTCCCTTGCTCTGTCCATGTAAGCTTTGGGGAGACAGAAAAGCCTGAGTGGGCTGCTGTGTCTTCTCAGCTTCGGGGAATGATCCCTGCCGTGGTTCTTGGAGGGGGTGGGAGGGGTGAGGGTAACTCCAGGGAAGTCCTCTTGCTCTTTTTTTTTTTTTTTTTAAAGATTTTGTCAGAGCGCACACAAGCGGGGGCGGGGCGGCAGGCAGAGGGAGAAGCAGGCTCCCCCTGAACAAGGAGCCCTATGTGGGACTCAATCCCCGGATCCTGAGATCATGACCTGAGCTGAAGGCAGATGCTTAACCCACTGAGCCATCCAGGCAACCCTTCAATTAAAAAAAAAAATTTTTTTTTTATTTTTAAAGTAATCTCTACACCCAGTGGTTTTAGTATCCACTGATGATTCGTGCCTGCATCAAGTATTCCATTAGGGGCTTCATAATGTGATTTTTTTTTTTTTTAAGATTTTACTTATTTGAGAGAGAGCATGCAGGAGGAGCAGAGAGAGAGGGAGAAGCAGGCTACTCATGGAGCAGGGAGCCCGATGCGGGGCTCGATCCCAGGACCCTGGGATCATGACTTGAGCTGAAGGTAGATGCTTAACCGACTGAGCCGCCCAGGCGCCCTGGAAGTCCTTTTGCTCTTAAAACCACTTTGCTTCTGGGTACTATTTACTTTATTTCCACTTAATATTTCACGTACTCTCCCACTTACCCTCTCTTTGCTTGGCCCTTATTCCTCTCCTCCCTTGTTCTAGTCAAATGCTTTTTGGTGAAATAAAGTGTTTCTCTGTCTTCACATGCTTCCTGAATGAGGGCCGTGCTCTATATATCAAACCAGAGCAGCCTTGGCTTATTTACGTCGGGGCCCCTGGGAACAGACACGCAGATGGAAAAGCTGCACAGAGCAGGCTTCTAAGGAGTACCCTGGAAGGAAGCGCAGAAGGTGTCCTCAGGCAGGGGAGAAGCTGACCCACAAGGGGGCTGCCACCCAGAGGTCTCAGCCAAGCCTGCAGGGAGCTCTGGAGCTGGCCGGCCCTCCAGAGGAGTCCCACACGGAGGCCAGGGGCCAGGCTTCGGGAAGGGGATTATTCCCACATCAGGTAGATTGCTTTAGTGGAGGGGGCTCCTGGGGGCTGGGAGCCGCAGGGAGCTGCCCATAGGTGGCTTTCCCAGCAGCTGCAGGGGGGTGCCCCAGCTCCGCCTCAGGGGCTACCCCTGTGTCTGCTACAAGGCTCCATCTGGTCTTCAGACACACGTCCTGATTTTTCCCCACAAAAAGTTGGGGGGACTCAAAGTTGGGATTTAATAAGGGGGATTCATGAGACAGTTGGTGAGGCTGACAGGAGAAAAAGGGATGTGTAGGTAGTAACTGCAGGAAGGAGCCCCCACTCCTGGAGCTGGAGGAAGGAGGGACCCAATGGGGGGTTATCAAAATCCGGAGGCTGGAAGAAGGGGGTCTGTGGAACAGGGGTCCCCTGAGAAAGCAAGCCCCAGCAGCCGTGGGTACTTTTGCAGGTGCAGCCAGGCTGAGTCTGGAGCGCGGAGGAGAGCCGGGGTCCACAACCAGCTGTAGCTGCTGGGGTGAAGGCGGCAGTTGCAGCAAGGCCGGTGGTTCCAACAAGCCAGTTGGAGGCCTCGAGACCCTTGCGCCCACCTCCTGCCCTCCCCGGCGCCCTCTGGTGCCCCCTACTGGCAGAACCTGACAGGAAGGCCGCGGACAAAGACCACCCGCCCAGCCCCACTCTGCAGAAAGCAGAAGGGTAGATAAGATCTTAGTAACAGGCACATCTGGCAATTTGCTGTCCATGGTCGGGCACAGTACCCACCAAGGAGATGCACCTCAACCACCTTTTTGAAAAGGGCCAGGTGCCCTCAGTGAGCCCGATCCCCACTAGCCAGTGTCTTGTTCCTTTACCTTCCCAGCCAGGTCCTGGTGGACCTTTGCCTGCTACCCTTGTATGAAAATACTACTCTCCACGCCCACCCCACCCCACCCCCCATCACAAAGATCCAGACCCTTTTTTTGAGAAGGGATCCCAAAATGAGCATGAGCATGAGATTTAATGTTGAAAACTTTTATTGTCTCCAGTACCGCCTCCTGCTATTTTTTGTCCTGGGACTAAATTTCTCCTCTGTCTCCCTGCCCGGGCCACCGGCACCCTCACCCGGCCCCTCTCGATGAGAGAGGTGTGATGCCTTCCCATTCCTGATTTTTTTTTTTTTTCTGGAACTTATATGCACCACTCCGCCCTGGGTTTTTAACCTGTTGCTCCAGGCTCCTGTTTCGTTCCCCTCAGCCTCATTTACCTACGAGGAGGGGCCTGAGAAGGCCGGGCCTTTTTCCACCCCAGGCAGCCCAGCAAGTTCTGTCTTTAGGGAATCAAGGGAATTTTGATTCTCTTGAGACAGAGCAAAGCCCTAAGTGGATCTATTCTCTTTGGTATGGATTTTTTGTGGGGGAGAATGGATGTAATCAGAGTTTGGAAAAAGTCACATTTTTCTGGCCTTTAAGAAAGGTTACAACTGTTATCGCAAATTAGTGGATCACACTGAAGCCAATACTTGCTTTGGAAGTTAAGATCCTGGAGCCCAGCTTGGGGAACTAAGGGTTATAGGGCTTGAGTTGTCTTGCAACTTTGAGGGGCCTGGCGTGGCTGGTTCAGGAGGAGACTGAGGGCACCGGGTGAGAAGAGCACAGTGTGGCCGGAGGGGCCTGGGTCTGGCTGCCTGTCACTGCTTATGGGCCTTGGGCAGGTTCCTGCAACCCTGAGGCTCGGAGTCCTGACCTGAGACCTGATGTGGGGAATGGATCCTGTGATCTCTCTTACTTTCCTACAGTTTTCAGATATTCCGATTTGAAGTTTCCTTCTCTCCTTACCCCCGACGTAGGACCCCCCAGCGGATGAGCAGATTCCTCATGTCCTCAGCCCTCCAGCCATCACCTGTCGTGGCTGAATGTGATTTGTCACCTCACCCCCAGCCTGCCCCGCCTCGGCTGAAGCAAGAACACGAGAGAGAGCCTCTGTGTGTGCCTACATCCAGCACAGAACTAAGGTATGTTAAGACATGACTTTTCTCTGCTCCCAAGAAGCGACCGTTGACCATAATGATTTGAGTACCTACTGCGTGCTGGGCTTCCTGTATGTTATGTCTAAATCTCCGAGGCTTTTCTCATTTTGAGCTACAAAACTGAGGCTCAGGGCGCTTGGATGACCCAGGGCAAGGAAGGGACAAAATGGGTTTTGGAATCCAGAGTGCATCATAAGAAAAGTACGTTTAATAAGAAAATTACGTTTAATCTGTACTTCTGAAACAAATAATGCAATATATGTTAAGAAAAAAAAGATAGCAGGAGGGGAAGAATGAAGGGGAGTAAGTCGGAGGGGGAGACGAACCATGAGAGACAATGGACTCTGAAAAACAAACTGAGGGTTCTAGAGGGGAGGGGGGTGGGGGGATGGGTTAGCCTGGTGATGGGTATTAAAGAGGGCACATTCTGCGTGGAGCACCGGGTGTTATGCACAAACAATGAATCATGGAACAGTACATCAAAAACCAATGATGTAATGTATGGTGATGAACATAACAATAAAAATTATTTAAAAAATAAAAAAAAAAGAAAATTACGTTTAAACGTCTTTCATTCATCAGGATTATGTTGAGGAGAAGGTCTCACTGTGGTATTAGTGCTTATTATTTTCTTCTTTGTTTTGTCTTTATATTTTGGTTTTGACGTATTTTTTAACACCTTTGTAACACCTTCTCTTCCCTCCCCACTTCCTCTTAACAAACAGAGCAAATCTTTGACTTTGGCAGGCAAAAGAATCAAGCTAGAAGTTAATGACATTGTTTTGCATGTGTTGTATACATCTTCAGAGTTACCTCCTACTTATGGCAAGTTATGCTGATTTCCCATTTACAGTTAGAGACATGGTTTCCTTTCGAAATAAACTCAAGTTAAAAAACTGCATCGGGGCGCTTGGGTAGCTCCGTAGGTTAAGTGTCTGACTCTGATCTTGATCTCAGAGTCTTGAGTTCAAGCCCCACGTTGGGCTCCACACTGGCCTTGGAGGCCACTTAAAACAAAAACAACAAAAACTTGCATCAAGTTAAAAATAGAAATACCTAATAATGAGGTGGTACTTGGTTATAACAAATAACATGAGGGCATGACCTTACATAACCTTTCTGAACATCTAGACGGTGTCTTTGTGATGCATCTGCATGACATTTAGAGCAGATTGCCGTTTGCTTCCTGTGGGTCTCTGGAGGAAAGGTGCGCTGGGCAAGTCATGACAACCAGGGGCATCTAACTTTGAAATACACATTTATTGGTAAAAGCTGTGCCTAGTTTCCCACTGTTTTGTAAAATCGCAGAGTTTGGGGGAAATTTTACTGTGGTCTATGGTGATTAGCATGCAATTTCGCTTCTTTAATATTCAAATTGTGTTTATTACTATAAGGAGCTTACAGCCTTTGAAGTACTTTATTTTTATCATGCAAACCCTGCTGTCTCCTCCCCCACACACCCACAGGACACAGAGAGTGGCAGTCAGATGTTGGAGCCTTTACCAAGTACAAAGCTTATTACGAAAAGTCCAGGGACTTGTAGAGGACGTATCTTACTCTCGTGGGGCATAATTATGATGTGGTAAAGCTTTGGTGTCTTCTGAAACACCCAAACGTCTGGCAATACAAAGTGGAATCTATGTGTAGAGGTGAACCTTTTAAAAGAGCTCATGGGACCGATTTTGGTGTTATCATGGAGTTTCAGGAGGAATTAACTTTCAACAAGCCGCCATGTAATTTTGGAGGTTAATGGCTGGTGTGGGGTGTTTGGTCGCAGGAGACTGAAATGAAGCTTTACCTGGGCTCTCAAGTGTGAACATTTGGGAGTCAAAGCAACTATTAGGTCTTCAGCATAGAAAGTAAAGGAGCATGCTCCATGATACTTAAGGTTACAAGCATACCAAAAAGACAAGTATATACAGAGACAGCTTAGTATTGCTCTTAGGGAATAATTGGCAACAGTAGAGTTATGGAGGACAGCATGGTCTCCTGACCAGCATAGTCAGCATTCTCCAGGAAGACAGACCGTCAGGGCCCACCCCAGAACTAATGATTCTGGAACTCAGGGGAGAGGTGCCAGCGAGGTCCCACATAAGGTCCAGCTTGTGTTTTAACAAGCTTTTCAGGTGATTCTGATGCATACTGTAAGGTCGGTTTGCATTTTACACATTACATCTGTCTAAAAATACTTCTGCCATATGCTGACCATAGACATAAGTAAACACAGAATGAGCATTAGCTCCTGTTTCCTTCTTCCCTTTGTACGCCGAAGAAAATAAGTACAATCCTCTTCTAGACTAAAGGAGGACAACTTTGCCATCCTGACTCCATTCTCTAGGGCAACCACGGTGTTCTAGAGCCCAGGGCTTGACTCAGAATAAAGAATAAGAACGTTGTGATTGTTATTTTAGCAGCTCAAGATGAAGGATCTGACACAGAAGAGGATTTCCGTGGAAAATGGTGGTCATGATGCTCCCCTAGACAGCTCACAACTAGGCCCTGGGATGTGAAAGGGAGGACACGCTGGAAGGCAAGCAGAGTGTGTCTATGTGTTAGTGATGGGGATGAGGCGGGGGGTGGGGGGGGTCCCCTTGCTTTGACAAGGGTGTTGCAAAGAGGTCAGGGCTGAGCGTCTACGCAGTTTACCCAGGGTTTTAACCCTTCATGACTCTGCAACCCCTTCATTGGATGAAGCTCTTTCTGTCTCTTCTCAACTCTGGGTCTCAATAAAATAAGAGAAAAGATACCGTGGTGAGTTTAGCCTAGTCCCACAAAGGAAAGGGAGCCTGCCTTTCTTCCTCACCCTTGTGTCTCCAGGCCTAGAATACTGCCTACCTCATAGGTGATAAATATTTGAAAGTATCAGTGAGGCTGGTGGTAGAGTGTATTAAAAAGGTGAAAGGGCAGGAAAGAGCCAGAAGCTGACCCTCCCTGTACAGTATCTTGGTCAATCCGAGGAAATCTGGGTAAGTGTGAAAGTTTGGCCATCAGGAGTTGGGCAGAACTGAACTTACACGGGATCAAGGGAAGAAAATGAGGTAAGAACAGTCGGGGAGTCCATAAATTATATATGAGCTATATGAACTACGAGTCAAGAGTACTAAGTCCCAGTTATGTGCCAGGTACTACTCCAAGAGACACTTGTGATTTTGCAGCAAACAGACAAAAATCCCTGTAATATGGCTCCAGAGGGAACATTAATAATAGCTACTTAATGATTTAATAATACCAGTTGGGGCACCTGGGTGGCTCAGTTGGTTGAGGATCCGGCTCTCTGCTCCGGTCTTGATTTTAGGATTATAAGTTCAAGCCCTGCGTTGGGTTCCATGCTGGGCATGAAACCTACAAAAAAACAATAAAATTAAAAATAGTTAATGATTGCTTACCGTCTGCCAGGAAGTGTCAGCTGTCTCAGACTTCACCGCCTGAGGATGAGGAAATAGTTTGTGTGCTTCTATTCTTACACCAGATCTCACTTTTCCCAGGGTCATTCTTTAGACCTTGACTTTGAGGGGCACAAGCCTTGGGAGTAAGTAGAGTCAGAACTAAAGGTCTGGGATATTGCATTTCAACGTGACTACTAATGTGTAGGCGAGTCACCTCCCCACTGAGCGCTGGTTACCGGAAGGCTGAACAACATGGCTGCATTTAAAGGAAAAATAGATTTCAGTGCCGTGTTTATATGAAAAATTAGTTGTAAAAAATAGCTTTAAAAGAAGGAACATCAAATGTTTTTATTTCGTGGTGTGGTGTCAGGAGAACATTAACAGTGAAATGTGCTATAGATTCTCTCAAAAATGACTTTTTAAAAAATAGTACTGCTCAATTGATATGAATTTGGTTGAAAATTCCAGCCAGATGGTGATTACTAAAACAAACAAAAAACCTTGCAGTTAAACAGACATACACATTCTTGTGTAACAGTTTCCATAAAGAAGTTAGATGTATACATACAAAGAGATATTCCACCCAAAAGTGCCCATACCCCAACAGTTCTCCTAAATACCAAGTCTTTCAGAAATTTTCAACTTTAGCCAGGGGCTCTTACTGTTGTTCATACCTTCTACACCTAGAGTTTGCTTTGCCAAACTAACTTCATTTATTTAGTCATAAAGCTGGCAGAGGATTCTGAAATATCTGCACTGTCCTGGGTGCTGGGGCCACAGAAGCAAATAGGACACAGGACAGTTAATCATCCAGCGGGAAGACAGATCCTGGACAAGTACATCTCAAGCATTCAGAGTTGATCCAGAAAATAAGACCGGATTTTCCGCTCACCTTAGGCAAAGGTCTGCCTGGAGTACTCGGGTCTTGCATCTGGATTGACCCCTCCCTCCAGTGGCTGGGAGTTGAAGCATCCTTTCCATTCAAAACTATGAGCCCCATTCCAACCGCAGGGATGTGGGACAGCTCTAAAGCCTGACAAGGCAATCCCCTTAGGGTCTGATTTGGAGGTTGTCATGAGAAGTACAGTCACAATTGTGGATGGGCTCCCATCAGCCACACCATGCCCCATTCAGCTCCTATTCAGTGAGCTCTTTCCCACCCAGGAGTCCCAAAATCTCGGAGTCCAGTCTCACTTGGAGTCACCTTGAACCAGGAGAAGTTGGGGTCAGAGAGGTCCAGGTGTTGTAGGAGTCAGAATTCCCTGCTCTATCAAGGACTGTTTCAGCTATACTACAGTTGAGGAAGAATTGGAGCATTCCTCAGGGAACTTCATTCTATTTATAACATTGCTTCTATGGGAAAAAGTGTTCCAAGCAACAATCAATTTAAAATAGAATTCTGAGATCACAGCCTTTCCATTGCTGGAGGACTGCTGGCAACTGTTTCTTCACATGTAGAGATTACATTGAAGTTTTAAAAAAATTGCATCTAGAATAAACAAATAGAACAAGGAAAAAGCAGACGTCGTTTCTTGCATTTTTTGGTGAGTTTTTAAATCGAGTGATTTTTTTTTTTTTTAAGGAATGATGTTTATTTCAAGAGGTAACATTGATTATTTACTGTTCACTGGCCACTGAACCAAAGTCTGTATGTGTATAATTTCATGTAATCTTCACGATAATCCTCTGAGCTGTATAATAAAGTGAGCCCACTTATGATGCTTAGCTGCTGACAGCCTCCAAGCCCCACCCTTCTGCCCCACATCTTGACAGGCTTGAAAAGAAAGCTCGGGTGTTCCCTCCTTTTGCACTGGTTGGAAGTTGAAATCATGTAAACTCCATTTGCAAGGGGAAATTCTCCCCTTAGACTCCAAACCCGGTGTCCTTTCCCTGCTCCCCTAAACCATTCCTGTACCTGCTTGGCTACCCACCTAACGCTCCCCAGAATGCCTCAGAAATTCTGTGACTTATAAACCTTTTTAGAGCCTCATGGAATCCGTGTGGCATCATCAGTCTCAACATCCAAACCACATTTTGGGTGAGGGGTCCATCTCACCCCCAGGAAGGGACCACAGCGGGTGGATACAGCATTCTCTGTTCTGCAGATGAGGACATTGAGCCTCGGAGATGAAATTGCTTGCCAGAGGTTATAGAACCAGATAATTGGGTCTTAACCAGTCTACTCTTGTCCTACTTCAGGTCAGATAAGTTTTACCTTTTGAAAATTAGTGTACAGGGGCACGTGGGTGGCTTAAGCATCTAACTCTTGGTTTCGGCTCAGGTCATGATCTCAGGGTCCCGGGATCGAGCCCCACATTGGGCTCTGGCAATCGGCAGGGGGTCTGCTTGAGGATTCTCTCCCTGTCCCTCTGTCTCTCAAATAAAGAAATACATCTTAAAAAAAAAAAAAAAGAAATTAGTGTACAGAGTTGCATTAAGGGCTCATACCTCTTGATAATATTTAACACCTACCTGTCTCAAGCCCTTTTTATGCATTAACTCATAGTGTCCTCTTACCCCCTCTGGGAGCTAAACATCATTGTTTTTGTTTTTGTTTATTATGTTAGTCACCATACAGTACCTCATTAGTTTTTGATGTGGTGTTCCATGATTCATTGTTTTCGTATAACACCCAGTGCTCCATGTAATACATGCCCTCCTTAATACGCATCACCGGGCTAACCCATCCCCCCACCCCCCTCCCCTCTGGAACCCTCAGTTTGTTTCTCGGAGTCCATCGTCTGTCACGGTTCGTCTCCTCCTCCGATTCAACCCCCCTTCATTTTTCCCTTCCTTCTCCTTATGTTCTCCATTCTATTCCTTATGTTCCACAAATAAGTGAAACCATCTGATAATTGACTTTCTCTGCTTGACTTATTTCACTTAGCATCATCTCCTCCAGTCCCATCCATGTTGATGTAAAAGTTGGGTATTCATCCTTTCTGGTGGCTGAGTACTATGCCGTTGTATATATGGACCACATCTTCTTTATCCATTTGTCTGTTGAGGGCATCTCGGCTAAATACCATTGTTATTCCCATTTTTGCAGATGAGGAAACTGAGTAACGGCACACTTCACTAACTTAGGCAAAATCAACCAACTAAGAGATGGCAGTGCTTGGACTTGAACCCAGGCTTTGTGGCTCTGAACCGGTATTCTTAGCCACAGGGCTAGGATGCCTCTTACATGATGTACAAATAAAAAAGCTGATGATGAACCCAGGGTTCATTCTTGGGTTGTATTCTTGCGACTGCTTAAGTGGACAACTCTTGTTTAAAGGAAACCCTATAGTAATGACACATTCACTGGTTTCATTAGTGCTCTTATATTATCCATACGTACTCTCTCAGTACTATAAACTTCTGGAAGGAAAGCCAATAATTTGTTGTCTCTGACTTCCCTCTCCCCTGCCCAATAACCAGGAGATTGCTTTTTAGACAAAGGGATCTCGACCAATGGCATTTAAATCGCGTACAATCAGTGGGTGTTGCAGACCGAGTCCCTTTGGTTTCACCTCCAGCCTCCATACTGTTCTACGCGTCATTACAAATAGGCCAAGACTCTTCAGCTATTGCCATGGAAACTCTCTAGAATCCTTGTTCTCTGCCTTGTGCCATCTGTCTGACTAAATGTATAGCAACGAAAATAATCTATAATTTCTCATAGGAAGGAGCCCCAAATTCACCAGGAAAGTATGTATTTTTAAACCATCTGCTTCCCCTCTAGGCATTCCGGCAACTTCTCTCTGCAGCTAATAAGTTGTATGAAATTTTTCACGGCTGTTTCACCCTACATGGCTACTAGCTCTAGAAACCCAGTTATTTGGAAGGGTAGGAAAAACTATGAATCAAAGAAAATCAGCACAGATTACAACACTAAGGGTTGGCACAGATGTACAAATTACTTCAGTCTCTGTACTGGAGGCAAGGTTTTGCGAATTTTAAATCTTGGCCTTGACCTCATCTCCCTCAAAAGCCTTGACCTAATAGCTAGTAAAATTTGCCCATGAACAAAGCTAGCTAATAATGCAGGGCTGTCAGGAGATAAAGGAGCCTCTGAAGGACTTTGAGGAATAAAACTTCACATAACTTGTCAAATATGGTCACTCCTCTGAGGAAATAGATCAAAGCTAGAGGGTGAAGTGTGTGAGTTGGAAGATATTTCATTCAATTTGATGGTTTTCAGTCTGTGCTCCAAGGAACCCTGAATTCCCTCTGATTTCCCTCTGGAGCTGCCAGAGGAAAAAGGTGAGTGCAATCATCTCTAGACTCATCTACCCAACTTTCCCAGAACACCTCTATATGTATTTGGTTTTCACCGGAGGATTCTCATGAAATTGATTTTAACAAATAGTCTGAGAAACTCCTGGTATAGTCCAGCTTTTTCATTTTAGACTTGATGTCATAGAAAGCCAGAAGGGTACGTGATTTGCTAAGGCCTCAGAGATACTCAGGTTTAGCCAAGAGTAGAACAGTTCTTGGAGTCCCCAGTCTAATCCTCTCTCGTTGGTCTTTTTGGCTGGAAATAGAATGTTAATACACATCTGCCACTCAAAGATAGAGTTCTGAAATCTTTTCTCAATCCCCATCCTGAAATTCATTCTCTTGTTGACTAACTTCTTGCTTCTCTGATTTTATTTTCATCTGGCCAATCGCATTGGCTGCCTAGTACATATTTTTCCAACAACGTCCTCCTTGCTCTTCAGGTAGTTAAATAGTGTTTATTTCCTGAAAATTCCCAGTGCACTATGTCCTGGGAGAAATAAAGCCTGCAGAAGCCTATCAGCAAGGTTCTAGGTATTGACATCTCCAAGAAATGGTACTCCACTTCAAAGAAAACACTTTTTATTGTTAGAGTGGGAAAATTCTAAAATCTCTCTTTGACGGAAGTTAAATAGCTAAATTTGTCAGGCCTCCCAGGAGAAAAAAATAATAATAAAGGAGAAAAGCCTATGTTGTCTTTGTTAAATGGAACAGGCTCCAGATGATAGCATTGGTACTGGAAGAGACCATGGAGATGATTTCTCCTTCAGGAGAATCTATGGTTTCCAGTATCCTCCATCATTATCTTCTTCTTCTTCTTTCTTCTTTCTTCTGCAGCAAGGCTGCCATTTCTTGAGCACTTACTGTGGACCCAGCAACTGTGCTAAGCTCTTTACCAGCACTGCCATTTAATCTCCATGATCTCTCTGGGTATTATTATTCCCCCGTTCTTCAGGTATGGAAATTAAGGTTCACAACGGTTGAATCAGTGCCCCAGTGTTGCACAGCTACATGGGACGTCAGTCACTCTGTATGGTGTGGATGGTGACTCCCAGCCTCACGGAGCTGGTAAATGGCTGATTCAGGAATCGCACCAGGACTGTCAGGCTCCAAAGCCCAAGTTCTAATTGCTTATGCAAACATTTGCTTCAGAAATCCATATGTGTCCTCAGACTCTGTGAGTCTTGTATTGATAGTTGTTGATAATTTGTTGATAATTATGAGTCAAGAAGGAAGTAAGTTGCCTATTAATTAGTGGGTGTGGCTCAAACCCAAGACAAGTTCCCAAGGAAACTTTATTCATTATGGATTTCTTTTTCCAGATATCAAATAGTTTTAGTTTCATGGTATAGGTTTTTTTTTTTATTTTTAGTTTGAAGCAATTTCAAACTTTGAGGAAAGTTGCATTAAGAGTGAAGAATTCCCAAGCACCTGTTAGCAGATTCAGCAATGATTCACATTTCCACATGTGCTTCTCTGGTTTGTGCTCTCTCTCTCTCTCTCTCTCTCTCTCTCTGCATCACATATATACCATATATAATTATACATGTATACATTCTAGTTGTTCTTCAGGTGTGGTCCCTGGGAACCAAAATCACCTGAGTACTAGTTAGAAATGCAAATTTCTGGACCTTACCCCAGCATTGCTAAACCAGAAATCCTGGGGTGGTAAGTTTAATGGCCCTCCAGGGGATTCTGAAGTTCACCCAAGTTTGAGAACCACTGTCCTGTGGAAGAACATTTGGTGGGGAATTGTTCCAAGCACTTGCCCTTTTTCTCATAAAAGGAGAGAAGTTGGGAAAAGTTGGGAGGTGTAGCTTAGTTTTTCTAGGGTTGACCACGGCATTAAAAAAAACAAAACAAAACATTGTTGAGTGTTTCTCCAGCCCCTTGAATTGATTCATATGAAGGGACTCTATCGGCTAATAGAAGTTCTAGGACTTACTGTTCTCATAAAGATTCAAATAGGACTTTCCAAATTATTGCCTGGAATGGATTCATTTCTGTGTACTTAATCCCTCTGAAACTCTTCTAACTTTCCTGCTCATACTCATACAAAAGAGATCTTACAGAAATACAAATATAATCATTATAGAGAGGCTTAATGATTATATAAATGATGCTCACCCAAGTGGTTTATTATAATTTTTGAGGAGAGGAGTTTGAGTTGAATCTCCCCTTTCTAGAATGCAGTTTAATAAGGCTGACAAACTTTGAAGTGACAGATGAAATCATCAACCATGTAAAATTCACATTTCTCCCTGTAAATAAGTGATTCAGGGTTTACAACCTGCAGAGTGAATATCCCCAGCTTCAAATTGTGTGTGTGTGTGTGTGTGTGTGTGTGTTTGTGTGTGTGTGTATTTGCAAGTGGAGCCTTGGTCTTACAATAGGTTAACATGGTTACCAACATTTATTTCTGTACTCAGGGTCAGTTACCAGCCATCATAAGACCATGACTGTGTATATAGAGCAAGGGATAAACTTCCATAGAAGGAACCCTGGAAAACATATCTTTGGGCTATTAAAGTCTGAGTATATCTCTGTGAAGTAGTCCTTTTAGGGAGGTTTCTTCTCAGTTAATATGACATTAAGTCGTAATAAATAGCTGAACATATAAAGCCTAGATGATCCATTTATTTCAGACAGAAGTCCGTAAAGAAGAAGAAGCGAGAAGGCAGAATTGGAGGCAGTTTCTCAGAGTGTTTTAAAATGAAATCTGACCTGTATTTAGAATTTGTGTGTAGGGAGGGAGAAGGAGGTTTAATATTCATTTCCTGGGATTTACAAGCTATGGAATTTGGATGGTGTTTGTGTATGTTTATTCTAAAACTTCAAAGAGCTCTATCTCACCACATCTCAGCAAAGATGAGAGAACAAATGAACAAAGGACACAACCTAATATATTTTGACATTTTTATTCCTCCCCCACAGGCAAGGTAATCTTTTTGGAAACTGACCATTCTCAAAAATCCCCTTATAATTTTGGTGCTATGTCTCCTCCTCCAACAATCCTAGCCATCGGTTATAGTTAAAGTCTTGCAACCCCCTCCTCGTACTAACCCCCCCCCCACAGCTCTCTCCCCTTAGAATTGACTTTGATATTTGGCAACTCCTTTCTCCCTAACTTCAGGTCCCAAATCCAGCATATGAAGTCCTGTCACACATATTTTATGATAATATCCCAGAAATATCCCATTTCTGATAAATGATCCATGAGAATTTATCAATATAGCTTCTATGGCAGTCTAATCCCAAGAGTTCTGAACTTGGGATCCAGAAACCTGAATTTGAGTTTGTGCTAATTAGTAGTTTGGGCTACTAATTAGTTTGTAACCTTGGATCAGTACTAAAACTCACTGTTCTCTTTTGCAAAATAAGGAGGTTGGAGTAGGTGACCTAGAAAATACTCTTGACCATTCAGCTTCTATGATACCTTTTTTCCTGGTTTTATTGAGATATAGTTGACATATAACACTGCATAAATCTAAGGTGGACAGTATAATGACTTACCTGTATTGTGACGTGGTGCTTACAATAAGTTTTGCTAACATCTATCATCTCATATAGATATAAAGAAAAAAAATGTTTTCTTGTGATAAGAACTCTTAGGATCTACTCTTTCAACAACTTTCAAATATACTCAATTGAAGTGTGAGCTGTAAGTCATCATGTTGTGCATTACATCCTTAGGATTTACTTATCTTATAACTGGAAGTTGGTGCTTTTTGACCAACTTCCTCCGATTCCCCTCCCCCACCGTCTGCCTCCAGGAACCACAAGTTTGAGCTGCTTTTCTATGAATTTGGTTTCTTCCTTTTTTTCCTTAAGATTCAACATATAAGTGTGATCAGACAGTATTTGTCTTTCTCTGACTTATTTCACGTACCATATGCCCTCAAGGTCATTCATGTTTTTGCAAGCAGCAGGAATTCTTTTTTATGGCTGAATAATATTCCTTTTTGTATATATACCACAACTTCTTTATCCATTTATGGTTGATGGACACTTAGGTGGTTTCCCTGATGTGGTTATTGTATGAGCATGGGGGTGCAGAAATCTCTTGGACATAGTGTTTTCATTTCCTTTGGATATATTCCCAGAAGTGGGATTGTCGGACCATGTAATAGTTTTAATTTTTTTGAAGAACCTCCGTACTGTTTTCCAAGTGGCTGTATAGGTTTACATTCCCACCGACAGTGTCCAAGGGTTCCCTTGTCTCCACGTCCTCACCACTAATTGTTATCTCTTGGCTTTTTGATAGTGGTCATTCTAACAGGTGTTAGATGATACCTCATTGTGACTTTGATTTGCATTTCTCTAATGATTACTGATGCAGAGCACCTTTTCATGTACCTGTTTGGCCATTCATATATCTTCTTGGGAAAAATGTCTATTCAGGTCCTTTGCCCATTTTTTAGATTGGATTATTTGGGGGGTTTTTGTTGCTGAGTTCTAGGAGTTCTTTATATATTTTGTATGTTAACCCCTGATTGGATATATGGTTAGCACATATTTTTTCCCATTCCATAGGTTGCTTTCCACTTTGTTGATCATTCCTTTTGCTGTGCAGAAGCTGTTAATTTGATCTGGTCCCACTTGTTTATTTTTTATTTTGTTGGTGTGTCTTACGAGTTATATCCAAAAAAATCATTGCCAAGACCGTATCAAGGAACTTCCTTCCTTTGTTCTATTTAGGAGTTTTGTGGTTTCCAGTCTTGTCTTGCACTTAAACCTTTAATCCATTTCAAGTTAATTTTTGTGAGTGGTGTGAGATAGGGGCGTAGTTCCATTCTTTAGCATGTGAATATCCCATTTTCCCAGCACCATTTATTATAAGAGACTGTCTTTTCCTCATTGAGTATCCTTGGCTCCCTTGTCAAATATTAGTTGAATGTCTATGCATGGATTTATTTCTGGGCTCTTGATTCTCTTCTGTTAGTCTCCATTTTTATGCCAGTACCACATATTGTTTTGATTACTGTAGCTGTGTAACATAGCTTGAAGTCAGCAAGTGTGATGCTTCCTGCTTTGTTCTTTTTTCTCAGGATTGCTTTAGCTATTTGGGGTCTTCTGTAATTCAATATAAATTTTAGAATCTTTTTTAACTTCTGTAATAAATGGAACTAAAATCTTGATAGGGATTGCATTGAAGCTATAGATAGCTTTGGGTAATGTAGTCATTTTAACTACTCTTCCAGTACATTAATATGAGATATCTTTCCATTTACTTATGTCTTCTTAGATTTCTTTCATTGCTATCTTGTAGTTTTCAGGTGTAGAGATCTTTCACCTCCTTGGTTAAATCTATTCCTAAGTATTTAACTGTTTTTGATGCTATTGTAAATGATATAATTTTCTTTATTTTTCAGATAATTCATTGTTATTGTGTAGAGATGATACTGATTTTTGTATATTTTATATTCTGCAACTTTGCTGAGTTTGTTGATTAGGTCTAACAGTTTTTTGGTAGAGTCCTTAGGTATGTGGATGTGTGTGTATATATATATATATTCATGTCATCTCTTAATAGAGACCATTTTACTTCTTTTTAAGTCCTGAATGCCTTTTATTTCTAGCCTGTTGCTCTAGCTGAAACTTTTAGTCCTATGTTAAATAGGAGTGTGAAAGTAGGCACCTGTGTCTTGTTTTTGATCTTAGAGGAAAAGCTTTCAACCTTTCACCATAGAGAATGATGTTAGCTATGAGCTTGTCATATATGGCCTTTATTATTTTGAGCTACATCCCTTCTGTACCTAATTTGTTGAGAGTTTTTATCATGAACAGATGTTAAATTTTGTCAAATTCATTTTCTGCATCTATTGAGATGATTATATAATTATTTTCTTCTATTCTATGAATGTGATGTAGCAGATACATTTGTGTATGTTGAACCATCCTTGCATCCCAGGGATAAATCCCACTATATCACAGTAAATGATCCTTGTATTGTGTGGCTATATTTGATTTGCTAGTTTTTTATTGAGAATTTTTGTATCTACATCATCAGAGATATTGGCCTACAGTTGTCTTTTCTTGGAGTGACCTTTCCTGGCTTTGGTATCAGGGTAGTGCTAGCCTCATAAAATGAATTTGAAAGTGTTCCCTCCTCTTCTATTTTTGGGGGGAGAATATGATAAGTATTGACATTAATTCTTCTTTAAATGTCTTACTAAATTCACATGTGAAACCATTTCATCCAGAGCTTTTCTTTGGTGGTAGATTTTTGATGACTGATTCAATCTCTGCACTAGTAATTGTTCTGTTCAGATTTCCTATGTCTTCCTGATTCAGTCTTGGTAAGTTGTATGTCTCAGGATACTTATTCACATTATGTCCCAAGAGCGGCAAATATAAATTTAAGAAATAATAATAAATAGCACTTGAAAAGGAAACTAACATTTTAAAAACTCAATGTACCAGAAAGTGTGCCAAGTGTATTTCTGTGGATCATCTAATGTTATCTTTACAACAACTGTGCAAGATATTTTGGTTTTATTTCCATTTTATAGAGGGAAGAGTGAATTTCAGAGCAGGTAAATAATTTCTTATTATTACATGGGCTTAAAGTGCCAAATCTATCATTTAAACTGCTTGGGTTTTAGACCAAAGAGGTTTGAGTCTCTATTTATAATTTATTAACAGAATAAGACTTCCACCAGTTATCGTATGTGACTTCGTCTGTGGATATATATTTTTGGGTACACATGTTACTTACTGATTAGAAAGCAGAGCCAGACTCCACAACCATTTTAGAGAGTGAAAAATTTGACACGGAAGAAATAGGTAACTCACTTCAGGATAAATGTTCTGGTATAGAATCCAAAGGGAAGGGATTTTTCATAAGGCTCTTCTGGAGTTTTAGAAGTTAAAGATCCCACAGTGGGAAAGATAGAAGTTACAGAGCTGTACACAGCCTTCTAGGGAGAATGAGAGAAATGTACACTCTGTATTAAGCTTTTTTAAAATTCAAGTAGTTATTTAATAAGTTGCAAATATTTTTTTATTTTGTTATTGTTATGTTAATCACCATACATTACATCATTAGTTTTTGATGTAGTGTTCCATGATTCATTGTTTGTGCATAACAGCCAGGGCTCCACGCAGAACGTGCCCTCTTTAATACCCATCACCAGGCTAACCCATCCCCCCACCCCCCTCCCCTCTAGAACCCTCAGTTTGTTTTTCAGAGTCCATCGTCTCTCATGGTTCATCTCCCCCTCCGATTTACCCCCTTTCGTTCTTCCCCTCCTGCTATCTTCTTCTTTTTTTTTTTCTTAACATATATTGCATTATTTATTTCAGAGGTACAGGTCTGTGATTCAACAGTCTTGCACAATTCACAGCGCTCACCATAGCATATACCCTCCCCAATGTCTGTCACCCGGCCACCCCATCCCTCCCACCCCCCACCACTCCAGCAACCCTCAGTTTGTTTCCTGAGATTAAGAATTCCTCATATCAGTGAGGTCATATGATACATGTCTTTCTCTGATTGACTTATTTCACTCAGCATAACACCCTCCAGTTCCATCCACGTCATTGCAAATGGCAAGATCTCATTCCTTTTGATGGCTGCATAATATTCCATTGTGTATATACACCACATCTTCTTTATCCATTCATCTGTCGATGGACATCTTGGCTCTTTCCACCGTTTGGCTATTGTGGACATTGCTGCTATAAACATCGGGGTGCACGTATCCCTTTGGATCCCTACCTTTGTATCTTTGGGGTAAATACCCAGTAGTGCAATTGCTAGATCGTAGGGTAGCTCTAATTTCAACTGTTTGAGGAACCTCCATACTGTTTTCCAGAGGGGCTGCACCAGCTCGCGTTCCCACCAACAGTGGAGGAGGGTTCCCCTTTCTCCACATCCCCGCCAACATCTGTCGTTCCCTGACTTGTTAATTTTAGCCATTCTGACTGGTGTGAGGTGGTATCTCATTGAGGTTTGCAAATATTTATTTTGTATCCTATAAGAGATGCTCCTCGAGGAATGTGAGGATGGCATCACCTTCCCCAGAGTCCTAACAGCCATGCAGAAGCACCAATCCTCATGGTTCGGGATATTTACTCCCTAAGCAGTGCATGGCAAGCCTGACTTGTTCCTTTATGAAAATGTACCATTCACTTAAAGAAAGTGAAATTCTTGTGCAAATCTCTGCCAATAGAAGGTGTCACCCAAAAAAGACAGTGTCAAAGTAAATGTTTCTAACCGAACAATACTGGTCAGTAAAACTTACCTGCCCATGTCCCCTAGACCCCTGATCTTTGCCAAGAGATGGGATTTCCTTTTGTTTAATCAAGTAAACAAGCCCACGCTATTGAATGAACCAGTCAGTGTTCTGTGTCTGTGAGTGAGAAACATCTTGGGTAAAATGTCCAAATCTAATGACTCATAGGTATTTAATGTATGATTGCTGAATTATCACTGTTTTCCGAAATTTAAAGAATAATGGCGGCTATTGCCAACAGGTTTCGGGTTCTGTAACAAAGCAGTGGGGGAGATATTTGGGGGCATTTCGGACTTTGTTTTACCATGATTCTTATTAGGGCCAAGTCTCCGTTAATTCTACCTCCAACAGTCAAATGCTATCTAAAATCAATGTTAACTTTAGGTTCTTTGGGTTCTTGTTTTTGGCATAAGCAGCCAGAAGAAACCCTTGGAAAATTGTGTTTTGAAATGTTTCTTGTCTAATTGTGCTTTTGTACACACAGTTGGACAAAATGTCTGGTTCCCTTAGGGAAAGACCCATTCACATAAACAAAGATAGTCACGCTGCTTTTTTCATTTTTGCCTTTATTTCCTTCTTTCATGCATCTGTGTAGTGACTCATGGAGCACAACACTTACTGGATGCCGGAGAGTACAAAATGAGAGAAACATAGTATCTGTCCTCAGGAAGTGCATATTTGGCTGGGTGAGACAGATGGATAAATAAATAATTACTAAAATACGTGATGGAGAAACGTATTTGAGGGGAAAAAAGACGATTCCGAGAAAATGAGGCATGGACCCAAGCGAGGGGGGACAGACCGGTGAGGGCAGTGGTGTTGCTCAGATGAGCCAGGCAAAGACTGGGAAGAGGAGGAAGGAACAGAGAATGCTCTCCTGGGGACTGAGCTCCTATCTGGAGACCCTCGGTTTTCTATCTGATGTGGGCCAGAGAGAATCTATGGGAGAAGGAAGGGGAGGACCACCGCGGAACCTGGAGGTCGATGTAACGTCCAAGCTTGAGAGAGAGACGGAAGTGTTTGGTGGAGGGCCAAACCCCTAGTCAGGTAATAAACGGGTCAGGGATTGGGGTTGAGTGTCCAGAGATAGGAAGACAGAATTAAAATGCCTTCTCCTTTTTTTTTTTTTAATCTTGATTGTTAATGATGAGCTGGGATGAGAATGGCTTTTATCCTTTCATTACAGCAGTTGGTGGATCGAGTATTCAATTGTGGATTTTTTTTTTTTTAAGCTCAAGTCAATTATGTGGTTATCTGGCTACATTTGAAATTTTGGAGGATTGAAATTTGCCATTTTCTTCCATTTAGTGTCCCAACTCCCTCCCCCAAGAGGGCACTCTGAATCACCCACACAGTCTAAGATAGCAGTGGTAGGAACGTTCTCATGGACTCTGCATGTGCAAATACAGGGTATAGTGAAATGTATCTTTTAGGGTTACCTTGTCTGTCAGTTTATACCCTAGAGCAGAGATGAAAAGAGGTTTCAGGTACCAACTCTGACCTGTAGACTAGCAGGCTTTCCAGAAAGCTCCACTGTGCAGGCTTCTCAGGCTGTATCCAGACCTAGCAAAGATGAATGCCCTGATTGAGAAGCTGTGCATGTTGATTATGGACCCTGACACCACCTCTAGCTTTGCCCCAAGGTAGTTGTATGACCTTGAACAAGTAATTTCACCTTCCTGGGCCCCAGTTTCATCACATCTCAAAAATGGAAGCTGAGTTATTCTCCGTCCCAGGCTGACATTCAGATTTTAAGATGCAGAGAGTACTTTTTGCTATGGAAGATGCAGAGAGTACTTTTTCTATTACAGATTCATTTCTGAGTTACATCTTGTACAGTCCAGTAAAAAAAAAGGGGGGGGGGACCCTGGATATACCATTTTAAGAAGAAGTAACTCACTTAAGCCTTAAGCTGATAGTACATTCTATTTTGATAAAGTGGCATTAATAATTTGACAGTAATACCCAGTTCATTGTGACCATGTTTGGGCTTTTAAGGTCTGATTGGGGGTTGTAGCTGGCCCAGGACCTTAGCTGCCACTTAGCCAGGCTTCTCCTCCTTCTCCTCTTTCCTTATATGTCATTTCTTCTGGCTCTAATCCTTTGTTTGCTCTACTTAACCACCACGTCCCCCGGAGTCACGAGGGGGCTGGAGCCCTGCCTTGCTGGAGGTCAAGGTCTAATTCTTATCATTTGGGTTTGGTGGTAGATAGAACTGTTGGAAGGTGGGTAGTTCGATGAGGCAAAAGGTTACAAAGACATGTTTAGATGGAGTTCTCAAGGCAGTGTCTGAGATTGGCACCGGCCGGGTCCCAGGAAATGAGCCAGGTTTGGAGAAGTCTGAAGGAAATACATGGGTTACCACCAGCAGCACCCCTGGAAGTATCTTCTCCAAATGGGGCCTCCCACAAAGTGTACTTGAGGGCCCTTCCTGTAGGCTTGTTTCTCCGGGCTGCCTCTATTTCTTCGGGTTCCAGAGAGCAGCGGCGAGCAGCCTGGTGGTCCTCAACCCCTCTGAACAGTAGACTCTTTAGGGAAGCTTTTGAAAAATACTGATGCCCAGTCCCTACTCTCAGGTTCTGGATTAATCGGTCCAGGGGAAAATTGCGAACTCATTTATGGGTATATTTGAAACTCCTTGGGTGATGCAAATGTACAACTAAGGGTGAGACTCACTCCTCTAGGACCTCAACCTTACGTACGTACTTTAAAAGCTGTGCACGAAAGAAAGCCTGGTCTGCATCCCAGTGTATACACTGGCGGCCCATGGTCAGAATTTGGACTGCAGATGTATTTTGTTTGGCCAACACAGTGTTAAAACAGAAAGCAAGCAAGCAAATAAACCAAAGGCCCTGAATTTGAATGCCTTTTCAGGAGGCCTGATGCTCAGCAGGGCTTTATGATTTTTGTTACCTGCATGACTTTTGTAGGTATTTGGTTAGACAGCTTCTGGTCTGCTGAGGCCAGTATATACACAGCCGGTTGTTTCCCTCTCATACTGAAGGAGAGTAGTGGGAATGATGGTGGTGGGGTGGGGAGTGAAGAGGGTGTGTAGGGGTGAGGAGGTTGTGGAGGAGGGGGAGGGTGGCAAGAAGATAATCAGAAACTTGCAGACAATCTACCTACAAATTTTGACTCCCACTTCCCCTGAGGTCCTATCTTATTGCCATATTTTTGTGACTAGAGTTGGGCTCCAGCCCCAACTACATGACAGGCTACCACCAAGGAGAAGGAGTTCTCGTAGAATGGATCGATTTTAAGGACATTCATAGGGCCAGGGTGCTGGGGGATGATGGAAGGGAGAAGCTCACTCCATTGAACCCTGGTTGGTACACCGAGTTGGGTCTGAGCAAGGCTTTCAAAAATGTCATTGCTTCTGGCTTCCTCCAGCAGCCTTTGTGGGCAATGAGAAATAGTCCCCAAGGTCCAGTGCAGGGACTTTGCTTCCTTGCAAAAAATCAGAAGGTGTGGGTGGACTCCAGCGCGGCTGGTTTTCCTACCCGCTGCGGTATTGCTTCCTTGCAAAAAATCAGAAGGTGTGGGTGGACTCCAGCACGGGTGGTTTTCCTACCCACTGCCTTATTTCTCAACATGTATAAAATCTCTTTCTGGAAAACTACTAACACCCTGTATCACAAACTCTCAGTACAGAGAATGGTACTAATTCATTTTTAACCCTTCGTTTCCACCACAGATGCTTGCTTTCATTTTCCTGGGAGCAGGGGTTCCGTGGTGTAGCCCGCCGCCCCTGCTCGAGCGGTGCCCTCCTGGGTGAAGAGCAGTGACGGCGTGGGAGGCAATGAGTGGTTGATGGGCCCCGGGTCATTTTCAGTTCTATTCTTTATACTTACAGGTGGGGCCACAAAATATCAAAAGTCCCTTGGCAATAACACATTACCACTAGTGGTTAAAGCTCAGGAGTAATAATAACGTGGATTGGCTGTCCATTTTCAAACTGCAAAAGCCAGCTCAAGTTTGTGGTCAGCACTTCTATCTCTGCTTCCTTTAAAGGGTGTTACAAGAGTGAGCTCAGTTCTTGTCTTAATCTTGTAAATGGGTACGCACCTGTCCACGTTGAAAGAACGCATGACACAGACACCTCCTGTTCAAATATGGTGGAAAGCAAATGGCCTGGGTTTCCTGCTGGACCTTCAGGCACCGTGGCACCTCATGCTTCCCGAGCCCCTATCCTGTACCCTCAGCTATTGGGAACTTAGCTGAGACTCAGGATGTACTATTTTCTGTTTTCTTGTTTGTTTTAAGGCTCTGAAACACAGAAGACTTGAGTAACAAGGGACTTATTTGGGGGATGGTAGCTATAGCAATATATGCCCGGTCTTCTGGACTAGATGACACAGGAGCCATATGTCCCCTCCCTCCAAGTCACATATTCCTGCCACCGTACCACCGTGTTGGGGGTCCTTCAACAGGGACATAAGAAAGAAGAGCATCTTTATTTGAACATAACTACCTCACTATAGGCAAACATTAAATTTCTACTAAATAACTTGAGACATTTCAACTACAATAAAGATCATGAATGGGGAATCATTTTGGTTTTAATCTTTATTTCTTCCTGTGGGAGAGCACGTCATGATGTCTCTCGCTGTTCATGAGCAGCGAGGACAGAGCCGCCCTATTATTTTGGGTTTGGGGGTTTTCCTATGTCCATCTGTTCTCTTCCTCATCATGCAAGAGATTTATTGCCATCAAAATTATCTCATAAAATTATTGCCATAAAGATTATTTTTATTACTGCTGCTGATGTGCCTGTTCCTCACAGATATTTGTATTGATCTTTCTCTCTCCATGGTGTACTGACATCACCGTTTCATGCTGCCCTTTGTATGGACTTCCATGGCCCTGTTTTCTCTTTGGTCATCTGCTTAATTAGCGATGGGCCCCGGGTCATCTTAGACCCCATCCTGTCCGTTTGTATGCTAGGTTCATGATCTCACTGGTCACACCTTTTTCTCGTCCCACTTGCCATGCACTGGTTATTCCAGTACTTTCTGACCCTGGCACGGGACTCTGTCCTGCTGTCTCAGTCGTGAGAAGGTCTGTTGCCCTAACCCCACTGTCCTGGATAAAGTTAAATAGCTCTTTCCCTGAGCGATATTTCTTTACAAAATCTAATCCACAGAACACTAGGTAATTGAAATGTGAATACATATAATTAAAAAATGATGCTCTGTGTGTCTGTACAGAGGGACTTTTGGGGGCCTTCACTCATTCACTGATTGACTTATTTGCTACATATTTAATGAGAACTCTAGGGGACACCACTGATACCCTTCTCTCATCCCCACACATCCTTGGCTCTGTGTGCCATCCCCCCGCCTTTGTGTGCTTTGCTGCCTGTTGTTCCCAGTGTTGCCCTTCCTCTGAGCTTTGACCATGACCATTTTGACAGCTTTGACCATGCTGACATTACCTTGCCCATCTAGAGCGCTGAAATGCCTGGCAGTTTATTACCCACCATCCCCTCTCTGACCTCTGCTACCCAGGGACTTACTGGGCTGTGGGAGGGAAGATTGAACATACCAACTTCCTTGCCTCAAGAAGAAACAAACTCTGTGGAGCAGTTGATGCTCCCGTGATCCCCCAGTGGACCCAGTGGAGACTGGGACTTTCTCTGGGCATGGCTTCTTTTTCTGTTCCCTCTGGCCTCCATACTCTCTTGGCAGTTTCTCCCAGGAATTGGTTCTTAATAAATCGCCGGCATTTACATTTTTGTTTCAAGGTCTGCTTCTAAGAAAACCCCATCTAAGACACGTGTGTGTGTGTGTGTGCGTGCGCGCGCATGTGCACACGCACACGCTAGGCACTATGATTAATTTCTAGTGGAAAAGGGAAGAGTGGGGGTCAGGATGAGCTAATAAGCTTTTCAGTGCTTATGGTGTGTCATTGTAAAAAATGATTTGAATATAGGAAGCCAGTTTTATGGATCGCCTGATGACAACTCATGGAACAATGGTGGCTTGTGGGATGTGGTTTGAGAAACACTAGAGTAAATAAGACTGCTCTAGCTAGCATCCACGACCTTCATCTTGAATCGCTGGTCTTAGAGCCTTTCCAAGTATGACGCCCACGCTTCTCACCTTGTTATTTGTAGCCTAGATTATAGACCCACCTTGCCTCTCCTCACGGTGGTCTTTGCTCCCACTTGGACTCTGGTTCCCATTCTCCTCCAGGTGTGCTGCTCTAGGTAATATCTGTGTACTTCCCTTTTTCACCATTTGGGAAACCTTTTCCTGTGAAACCACCACCCTGAGCAGCTTCCAGACCTCCCCACCAGCAGGGGGCAGTGTTTCACATCCAGGGAGCAGGATCCAGGCACCCTCCCAAAAACGCAAAAATGAAACCAGGGCTGCTTCCAAAGCTCCCACCTCGTGTGATCAGCTGCCCACCCCAAGAAAAGTCCTGTAACTTTCTTCTAACTCTTTCCTCCCCACTGGGTACGGATTACAAGGTGCTAAAAGGCATGCAGGTGTTGAGAGAGATTAGATATTTTGCAAAGAGGGGAATAGTTCAGGTGTTTGGAAACCATTTAATTGCTGGCATAAAGCAGAATTTTAACAAGCTATGTTACCTCATTTCTGATTACACAGCAGATGGGAAAGAAGATGCGTGAGCCGTGGTGTTAGGGATGGGCAGCGAAATAGTGAGCCAACAGGTTTAATGGGAATAGAAAGAACTCAGGAAAGATGCAGGATGCAGGCACAACCACCAGCTCTGTCGTGGAGAAAAAGTAGAACTGTACTCAGATCTCAGCCACTGCCCGGCACTTTATTGCTCTTATTTGTGGGCACGGAGCTGATTTTTACAGGGAAAAAATCAGAGTCCCAGAGAAAATGGTTAATGTAGGTCATTGTACTCTGTTTAAGAAGGCAGCAAAGAGTGTAATGCACTTTTTTAAAAGGTTTGTATTCCTGGTTAAATAGTAATAGTTAACATTTGCTAACTAGTATGATCGCAGGGCTATGCTAATATAATTTTCATATTCTCCTTTAATTGTCAAAATAACTCTACAAAGTCGGAACTGTGATCCTCCTCATTTTACAGGAGAGGAAAGTAAGATTTGAAAGGTTAAGCCTGGTGTCGGTCTGCCATACAGTTGGCATGTGGCACAACCAGCCCTGGGACCGGGTCTGTCTGATCAGAGCCCACATCTGTAATCACTGTCTTCTGTCTGCAGAACCTCACAAATGGGTTAGTGGCTCAGGGGTACCACCATCAGCTCTGTGGAGCATTCCCTCTATCCACAGACCACGTCTGAAAACGGGGCAACATTGTGTTTCTTAAAATCAGCTAGTTTCAAAATAATGTTCCTAAGTAACAGGATAAATAGAACAATAACAAAAGGTACATCAAAAAGATCTACAATTCAATCATCCCAAAAGAATGAAATAATTCGATTATGCGCATAAGCGATCTCTGGGGGGGGGGGCATAAACCCCACAAACTCAGGCGCGCCTGACTTAGTTTTTATCAGTCCTTCGGATCGCGTGTGTCTTTGCCAGTCTTCTAGATACTTCCCCGCAGCCTCAGTCTCTGCCTCCTGCCCTCCACAAGAGAGCGCTGGGTTTCCCAGGACAGGTCACACACAACCAGCTCCCGGGAATGACACGATTCGACACAACATGACCACTAGAGGGAAGCAAGGAGGCCCCTATGCTTCATTTTTCTGGAGGATTCAAATCTGTTTATAAAGCCATCATTTTAAAGATGCTTTCATCCAAGTGACATACTTTATCGTGCGTGGTTGGTGCCAAAGAAAACTGTGCTCTGCAGACCATCAGGACACATCATTTCCATCTCACTAGGCCTAGTCTGATAGCAGCAGGTAACTTTGCTGGAGGCCCCAGGTATAGCTTACCTGATAGAAAAGGCACTTTCTTCTGCTTGGTCCATTCATAACATTTTGCAGGATATATTAAATCCATTAAAGTTTGCCCCAGTTCAGAAACTCATGTTGATCACCAACAACTGCAAAATATCTGATACTTTTCATTTCTTTTTTTTTTCATGTTTTATTTATTTATTCATGAGAGTCAGAGAGAGAGGCAGAGGCAGAGGGAGAAGCAGGCTCCCTGCCGAGCAGGGAGCCCGATGCGGGGCTCGATCCCAGGACCCTGGGATCATGACCTGAGCCGAAGGCAGACGCTTAACCATCTGAGCCACCCAGGTGCCCCAATACTTCTCATTTCTGTTTCGAGGGAGTTGTGTTAACCCGGAGTAGAGGCAAAAGGAGGGGTCAAGTATGGACAGAAGTCGCCCACATGCTCCCCAGATGAGTCACCTGTGTTCTGAAGGAACTGTACTGACTAATAGCACCACCTAAAGACTCTTTTGGGAAGACTGCAGAATGTTCCATTAGGGTGTGCTTTGAAAAGAGCTCTGTACTTATAATGACAATAATGATTACTCTGGGATTTACTTTTCAAGTACCCTCTTTGTACATGTGGCTAAGAACACATCGCTTGAATGGATACACTTAAGGTTTTTATACAAATAGCAGTGGGGGATTGGAGAAGGTTCAAGATGTTCTTCAACATGGAATAATAAACAGCCATTTTAAATGATGCCCAGGAGTATATGTATTGATAGGGAAAGATAGTCACAATATATTAGGTTTTCTCAAGTAGGATCTAAATCAGTATGGGTCCATTTATGTAATATGTCGTTATATACATACATTGAAAAAGTCTGGATGATGTATTGATCATCGCTGTACGGTTGATTTAGAAGTGATATTTCCTTTATGTTTTTCCTCCTTTTTGCTTGTCTGTGTTCACATTTTTCTGCCTGGCCATGTATTATATGTGTCACTTTTTTTAAAGTTTACCAGAATACATTATATCGTTTGTATTTCCAGGGTTTGTCTGATCTTTTTACACAGGATATCCTCATAATATAATTGTCATCCCTCTTAATCATCTACTTCTCATCCTTATCCTAAATCCGCAAGACTGAATTAAGAACTGGCCAGGCGGAATGGCTGCTCTCTCGTACTGTTATACTCGCTCTCTCTTGCTTCCAGAATGTGATCCTGTGCCTCTGAAATATCCCTGCTCAAGACTCTGGCTCCTCAACACCACCCCAGTCACCTTGCCTTTCCTGTCTTCCTGTACTTCCCAAGCTCTCTTCGTAGACTTCACTCTTTCCAGTTTCTCCTTTTCCCTGATGTGGGGGGCGGGGAGGGCAGGCCTTTGTCTCGTGTACCCCACGACCTGCTCTTCCTTCTCCTTCTGGTCTCATCTGTCAAAATCATCTTGGTGCTTCCATGCCCCTTTCAAGTGCCTCTTCCCTCAGAGCTGGGAGCTCTCCCATGTTTGGGGCGATGGGGGGATGGTGAAGCCGGGTGGTACGCTTGTGGTCCCCTGCTTTCCCCGGGATGCCAGGGTCCTTCTCATGAACCGTAACCATGTCTGCAAGCCACCACCAACCCCCACCACACTGCACTCATACCACGGGCATTTATAAGGTAAAGTGACCTATTTTGACCAAAGACAGACACAACAAACAAAAGTTAGACTCAACATGTTCCATCACAATTCCAAGATGGTTGAGGGGCGCCTGGGTGGCTCAGTCATTAAGCGTCTGCCTTCGGCTCAGGTCATGATCCCAGGGTCCTGGGATCGAGCCCCGCGTCGGGCTCCCTGCTCCGCAGGGAGCCTGCTTCTCCTTCTACCAGTCCCACTGTCTGTGTTCCCTCTCTCGCTGTGTCTCTGTCAAATAAATAAAATCTTAAAAACAATTCCAAGATGGTGGAGGAGTGAGAACCTTAATAGTATATCCGAGCATACCTTTCCTTCTAGAATCATAGGCAAGGCTTACCCAGAAATGGCTCTTGGCTCCTGACACCACTGCTGATGTAGGACAGCAGGACAAGGTGTTCTGGACCATGACCCCTGCCTGGAGCCCCCTAACTTAATTCCATTCCAACTCCTATCCATCCTTCAAGGCCAGCTAAGGTGTCCCTCCCCTGGGGGTTCTTCTGGACCATTCGCACCCCCAGAGCGCCCACGTCACAGCACTGTTTCTCACTAGTGTTCGTGTAGTCCCGGGCACACTGTGTGAGTAAGCACACAGGCTTAACAGTCAGGCTGCTGGGTCCCGGGGGGGCCTTGGCCACCTGCAGGCTCCATGACTCTGAGCCATGTACTTGACAGCAGCTTCCTCAATCTCTTCATCTGCAAAATGGGAGCAATCCGTCATGCCTAGCTCATTGGGTAGTTGTGAGTATTAAATGAATTAGTTCCTGTCACATAGAGCTTTACAGATGTTCATTTTTCTCTGGATAATGCGTATTTTTCAATTTCGTCTATTGTAATTTAGCTTTCTATAGTCGACATCTTTTTGACGGGATTACTTTAGGTGCTTTGGTTGAGCTATCTGTCTCCTGTGCCTTTTCTTAATCTTTGTAGCACCCAGCCGGTAAGGTACACAGAGTCGAGGGTTAGTAATTACTTACTGCTTGACATAGGTTACAGATTGGCAAGAGCAGGGTCTTGTGGTCAGCAAAATAGATTATACCAATCTGCAAGACGTGGGTCAGTGTGCCTCACTTTCAAAGGCATCCTGTTTCAGATATACTTGGCCACAAAACGAACTATCCTAAAACATGGTGGCCTAAAAATAATGACTCATTATTTCTCAGGGTTCTGTGGTTTGACTAGGGAGTTCTGTTGGTCTACAGAATTCATCTGGAGGGTCAGTGGGGCTTGAAGGTCCAAGATGGCCTCATTCACGCCTACCAGTTGGTGCTGGCTGTTGGCTAAGCTTCTTGGTTCTTCAACACGTGACTTTGCACCCTCTAGTAGGTCAGACAGAGCTTCCGCACAGCAGGCCGGGGGCCTCGGGAATCTAAGAGTGTTACAGTCAAAGCTCTGTCACAAAGTCTAGGCTCTGCAACTCCCATTGTCACTTTCACCGTATACTGTAGATCAGAGCAAGTCACAAGACCAGTCCAGATCCGAGGAGTGGAGAAATAGCCTCCGTCCTTTGACGGGGGGAGTGGCAGAGCCATATTGCCAAAGAGGTGCAGACACAGGGAGGCCTGATCCACTGGGGGCCAGTACGCTGACCGTCAGCCACACTACATCCGTAGTAAGAGGTTTGGTGAACTCGTGAGGTAACAGTCTCGATAACCCTTCTCCGTTGTGTTTTACAGCCCAACAAAGGTATTCGCAACCATTTGCTGTTTTGACATTCCCAGCAATGCAAAATTCTTCTGAGGCAGGAAGGAGAGGAATTGCTATCCTTATAGCATAGACTAGAAAGCCGCAGTTATACAGCTTCCCCTGACTCACAACCAGCTATTAACAGAATTGCACTATTAGAACTGTTGCCTCATCTTATTATGAAATATTTGTCCCACAAAAAGCGCAGAGAATAATAGAAACACCAACGCATAGGACTACTACCTAGTTTGAAGACTGGAATGTCAGACATTCCTCTGAAGCCCCCTGTGCCTCACAGCCCTGCCCGGTACCCCCCATTTCTCCACAACCATGCTCGGGAATAACGGCCATCTTGAATTTGGTGTGTACCATTCCTGTGCGTACTTCTCCCATTTTATAAATACACTTTTATTCAGAAATAGTATTACCATTTTTCATTGTTTCTAAGGCACACTTTTCCCCCGCATTTTAATATCTCTGAAATCAGGATGCTTTTATAATTAATGACGTCTTACAACAGCTGTCGGCTGGGTGGCAGCTGTGACAGGGCCAGACTGCCAGCCCATCCTCCAACATCAAAGGTGTCAGGGAAATGCTTGCGGAAAATTGCAGGGACGACAGAAGGACACTTGGCTTACCCTTAGGAACAAAACGGTTGCAAGGAGAGGGTGGGGGAGGTGGCAAATCAGAAATGTTTAGCGATGTTCCGAGAGCAGGAATCTAAAGGTTAGCTATACCTAGTTGCAAAAATAGTTTAAGAGCTCAGTGCCAATGATGGGTAGTTTTTTTATGGGTTGTTCTCAGAAATGTTAGATCACCAGTCCTCTGGCTGGATGCAGGATGGGGAAAACAGACATGAGTAACTTTGAGTCAAAACACTGAGAAGAGAGTTTAAATGTGGAAATTAAATGAGGAATTCTTTAACTGATTTATTCCACTTACATTTTTCTTTTTGAATGCATACACAAAAATAATATATGGTAAAAAAAAAAAAAACCTCTACTCAGTTAGAGGGTATCAAATTATGAGACAAGAAAGTATTTTTCAGAGTTTAATTTTCAGCATTTTTTGTCTGGTGCACAAAATAATGGCATATCTTATCAACTTTATGTACAGGGTGTCCAGTTGCACCTGTATTTCTGCTAACCATGGTTGTTTGCTCAATATGATGCTTCTGAAATTTTTTAATCTGATAAACGTAGCCCCTGTTCATTCATCTTAACTGCTATATAAGATTCTCTTGTATAAATATGGCACATTCTGTGTATCCATTTTACCCATTCTCCTATTGATGAGCAATTTAGATTGCATCCACTTTATTTCAAAGAATACAGTTATGAGCATCTTGTTCATACCCTCTTGTGAACAGCATTTCTGGATCTCAGGGCACACACATCTTCCACTCACTCTACTAGACATTCCAAATGGAATTGGCGTTGGTCTCCAAAGGCATCTGTCTGATTCCCATCCTCACTAGTAGCGTGTGAGAGGTCCCAGTGCAAGAAAGCCTTAAGTGGGTTCCCGTTCTCCTCTCTGAATCCCTCCAACTCACTTCCCTACATAGTCCAGGTGACCCCTAAAACACCGAGCGGATCAAGTCACAACTCCACTCAAAACCCTCCAGTGGCTTTCTGTTGTGTTCCTGACAAGATCACATGGCTTACCTGATGGCCTTAACTTAGCCCTACAGCTTGAACAGGGAGCCCAATGCATGACTTGATCCTAGGCCCCTGGGATCATGACCTGAGCCAAAGGCTTAACTGACTGAGCCACCCAGGCACCCCAAGATTTCATTCTTTTTAATTGCCAAGTAAGATTCCTTTGTACCTATATACCACATCTTCTTTATCCATGCATCAGTCGTTGGACATTTGGGCTCTTTCCATAGTTTGGCTATTGTTGATAGTGCTGCTATAAACACTGGGGTACAAATAGCCCTTCGAGTCAGCTTTTTTGTATGCTTTGGATAAATACCTAGGGGTGTAGTTGCTGGGGATCCTTTCAGTTCCTAACACGAGACATGCCTCTTCTCTCCCCCCAACCTCTGCACATGCCGTTTCCTCTCTGGAATGCTCTCCCCAATAAACCGCACCTGCCCCACCCAACTCCCAGTTTTGCTAATTCTACTCATCCTTCATGTCTAAACTTACCCATCGCTTTCTCCTCAGAGCCATTGGTCATCCCCACCTCCAGCCCCCTGGATGCCTCTCCAGTATATACTGTAGCATATTTTATAGCAACTTCCCCCATGTGACATCACGTGCTGAAATCACCTCTTTGCTTATTTTGACCTCCCACTAGATTTTAAGCCCCCCAAATTGGTGATGGAGGGGGCAGTGTCTATCTTGTTCACTATCTTCTCACCCAATAGATAGTTTATGTGGTGTTCAAGGAATACTGTATCTGTTGTATAAACGAGAGCATAATCAAGTCAGCCCTTGAACCCAAATTATTTGACTGCTGGTTGCTTGCACAGCCTACTACAGGTGCCCATGCCATCCTGGACTACTCTTCTTCCTAAATCTACCAATTACTAGCAGAGGGCCAGGTGGGTTGCCCAAGCCACCATGAGGAGGAAATCCCGGAGAAGAAATGGAATTTCGGTGTCAAATTACAGAAACTCCTTTAGGTTCATTGCAGCTGGCAGTCTTCCAGGCAGGCTCTTGAGTCTAGGCATGCGTGTGTGCGGGATAAATCCGTGCTGCGCAACAGGGGAGAGAAGGAGGAAGTCCCCTGGGACAGTCCTGTTTTCAGCCACCTAGGACGCACAGCTTGGGTAAGGCACATCTGGAGATGTTTGAGAAGCAACTAGACATTCTAGAAATAGAATGGAAACAGAATGGAAAAGGTTGAAGTTAACATAGAGATATTAAAAATCGTCTGGGATTATTTTGAAAGAACATGCTCTAGTTTTTCAGTATGTTTTCTAAGACAAGAAATGAATCTGGCAGATTCTGACAGCCCTGTGCTGCATCTCAAGAAAAAGGCAAAAAACATTTAGTGTTTAGAATGTCTATACTGACTGTGGATTTTTGGCAGAATAACACAATCCTGAACTTAGGAACCCATTATCTTCTGGGTTAAACAGCACAGGCTGACATCTCCTAAATCAGTGGCTCTTACACTCTGGGATACATCCGATTAACCAAAAGATCACAAATGGCTGGACCCCACAGTCAAGAGTTTCTGATTCACTCGGTCTGAATGAGGCAAGGAATCGATATTTCTAAAAAGTTGCTAGACTAACAGACAAGAATGAAATCCTGATATTTGCTATAGCCTGGGTGAACCTCAAAAACATTATGATAAGTGAAAGAAGCCAGACACAAACGGCCACTTATGGTATGATTCCATTTACATGAAATACCCAGAATAGGCAAATCCGTAGAGACAGAAAGCAGATTCGTGGTTGCCGGGGGCTGGGGGGAGGGGTCATGAGGAGTGACTCCTTAATGGGTACAGGATTTCCTTTCAGTTGATGAAAATGGTTCACAGCCAGTTAGAGGGGATAGTGGCACAACACCCAACCATGTAACTAAGTGAGAATGAATTGTACAATTTAAGATGGTCACTTGGATGTGATGTGAATTTTAGCTCAATTCTTAAAAGTTCCTAGGTCATGTTAAGACTGCTGGTCCAGGGACCACATTTTGAGAAGCACTGGCTCAAGCTACAGGCACACAGAAGGGAAGAGACTGAAGGAGGGCTGAACTCTGAAGTGAGTGGAAGCTTCTATGCAATCCCCCACGCAGGTCTATGACTGAGAACTCCAGAAGTCTGAAGCAGTTGTTACCTTGAAATCTCTGTTCTCACTTTGGGCTGGGACCCAAAACCGGCAGCGACGCCACATTCCACATTGAAGCCCTGGGCCACCTAAGCGAAGGAGGTAGCTGAAAACCAGGTTTGCCCTTCTTAGCTCATCACTTGCCTCTGGCTTATAAAGAGGGTTTTCTAGGGTGAGGGGATAGTTGTGTAATAGAGAAGAAAAACATTTTGGTGTCATCAGTGGTGGTCTGCGAGGCTGACCTCATGTGTTGGGGAAGGGGTGAGACTCCCTCCCTTTCACTTCCGGTCAACCTTGTCTCCTGACACCGTTTGCCATCCTAAGGCTGTTACTCTTTTCAATGAACTTGAGAAGGTGGACACCATTTCATCCCGATTGCCATGTGTTGAAAGAGGGTTGAACCTGGAGCCAGAAGTACTGGGCTTTGCTCTCAGTTCTGCCTCTCTCTGGTTGACTGCCTTGACCAACTTGTTTACTTTCTCTGTGCATGTTTCCTCATCTGGAAGATGGGACTAAGAATAACCCATTCACAGGGCTCTTGTGACACGCAAACAAGGTAACTTTAAATTATTGTTATGATTTCACACAGTTATGATGTCGATGCACTTTTGTCTTCACTGATCTAATCCCTTCATCTCAAATCCTGTGAGTGATGCCTCCCCTCACCTTCCTGTGGCTACACCTGAAAGATAGTTTTTGCATGGACTACAACATAATGTGGATTTGTGTTTTATTAGAGAGAAATCAATCCTGCTTTAGAAGACAAAAACGAATGGCATGTATAGATACATAGCTTGGTCACCGAGGGGCACAACAGAGTATGTCGAACAGGTAAATGTTGAACATAGGAAAAAATGGAAGGACCAGGAGACATCTAGTAACCATGATAGAATCAGTATTCTTGACACCTTAAATTGACTGCAACAATGATGGTCCTTCTGGCCCCTTATGTTCTGTGCCCAAGAAATCTAGGTGAAGACCATAGCTGCTCATCAGGCTAACAGATAAACTACAGCTTTGGCCGAGTGTACTTGCTCCCGTGTTTCTTCAAAGGAGCAAATGTGTGTTGTTAACTCTAGACCTTTCATCTGCCCATCTCCCTGGCTCAAGCCGTCTACTCTGGTCCATGTACCTATACTATGGAGAGTGGGAAGGATCGGTGGTTGCCAGGAGCTAGGGGCTCTTAGAGGTGGAGGTGGGGGTTGACTACAAAGGGGTGGGGCATTGGCGAATTTGGAAGAAGGGTGGAATTGTTCTGTATCATGACCGTGGTGACAGTTTCATTATTCATTGGCCAAAATTCACAAAATCATAAACGGAAAGGGATGAATTTTATTGCATGTCAATTACGCCTTTATTAAAAAATAAAAATAACTATGATATCCAAGTCCTTCCCCAAAATATTACAGTTTGTTTGTTCTGGGACGGAGCCCAGGGATTGTTTTATAAAAGCTCCCCAAGTGGGGAATATCTGCTTCTGTCCAAGATGGAGTAACAGGGAGTGGGTTTTTTTCTTTGCACCTGAGACAGCTAAAAAAACAGAAAAAATACATGAAACAATAGTTTTCACGTTGTTGGACATCAGGCAACGAAGGACCATGAGCCCTGCAACTGGAGGGTGGTAAGTTGTTTATTATCTTGATTGTGGTGATGGCCTCATGGAGATATAGAGATATAGATATATATAGATCGATCGATCGATCGATCGATCTGTCTATACATATAAACTTACCAAATCGTTCATTTCCCTTGTGTGCACTTTATTGTACATCAGTTATACCTCCATAAAGATTGGGCTTCTTTTCTTTTCTTTTTTTTTAGTTCCCCAGTTGAGTCCAAGAGTATAGGTAGAACTGAGAGTTATCAGCCCAAACATATGACCTTACTTGGCCCTGAGCCTTGTTCCTAATAATTTAACCCCAATGGAACATGGCTAAAGAACATAAAGTATTAAAGTTCATTAGAAGACTTACTTTGTTTAAATGGAACTCACTCTAGAAAATAAGTTTGCACTTGCAGGAATAATATTTTTTGCTAATGATTCTTCTGATAGCTCACCGGGAAGAAGGAGGAACTCGACCTTCCATGAAGAATTTTTAAGATTAGTACAAAACACATTAATAATGACTCCTGGGCAATTTACAGTATGTGTTAAAAGCTTAAAACTGTTGATAACATTCGACTCGGAATTTAAACTAAGGAAATAGGAAGTGGGCTCAGGCGTGCCATTGCTACAGTGTTATAAATAGCAGAACACATGAATGAACTCAGTGTCCAAACAGAGGGAAGCAGTTGCACAGATTATATGGTATGCCAGTCAGGATAGAGTAGGTCTGGCTCAAAGAATGCTGTGGAAGAATTACCTAATGATAAGAAAATGGCTGCCAGATAGGATGCTTTTGGTCACAAGTAGCAACAGATCATGAACCACAAAGCTGTTTATCTTACCATGTGACAAGATGCACCATTTAGGGATGGTTGCAAGGTTGGTGAACTCCGAAGCCTGGCAAGGAGCAACAGTACTGGTTCTGCGAGTCTTTCTTTTCCTGGCTGATCCTCCCAGGCTCGCTCCTTCCCCTCGCCAGCCTGCAAAACGGCTGCCCTGGTTTCCGACACCTCCAGCGTGAGGAGAAGCCTCTTTTTGCAGGTCAGTTTTTTTGGTTTCTGTTTTTAAGACCAAAAGAATGTTTTCCAGAAGCTTCCGACAGACTTCCCTCAGGTTTCTTTGGCCAAAATAATGTCACACGCTTATTCCCCAGCCAATCACTGACAAGACCAGGGGAATTATCTGGAAGGGCTCTCTCCCAGGCTGGAGAAGATCCCAGCCTTCCCTCCGGCGCAAGGCTGGCCTATATCTGGACAAAATCAGGGTTGGCTGGTAAAGCAGAAAGGAGAGAAATGGCTATAAGCTAGGCTAACACAAACAGTGAATGTGATAGAATTCCATTTTTAGAAATAAAAGTGAACGTAGATAGATAGGCCCAGGAAGAAGGAATGAAATGCTATACATTTTTAAATGTTATCTCCACTTGGTGGGATTACAGAGAGTATTTGTTTTTCTTATGTCTGCGTTGCCTTTTGTCCCCTAAATTTTCTGTAATGAATATGTAACGCATTTGAACCACAGGAAAAACCTCAAGAAATGTTATCTTAAAATATTTACAGCCCTCACCAGGGCTTTTTGAAAAGTAAATAGTAAGAGCAGTTACATAAGCTCAAACCCAGGGCATTGAGCTGAGCTTGGAATCTGTACGGTGCAGCCTCCAAGGCTGGGGCCTCCAGCACCCGGGGGCCCCACGGAGATGCCAGCAGGTGTGCCCGAGGGGGCTGCCCCTGCTGCTGGCAAGACTGGGACCAGTCGGTTCTCTGCCCATACCAGAGTGCTGGGCAGCGCAGACCACATTCTAAACGCCAGTCCTCAGAGCCTGGGGGCAGAGGAGTGACTGTAGACCATACTAGAAAACAGGGTCACCCAGGGACCCCTGGCCCCGCCACAAGCCGGAAGATAGGACTGGAAGAAAGGAAACGGAAGGCATGAAGAAGAAGACAAAAAGCAGCAAGGTCACTGTATCCCCAGAGCACACTTGTGGTAACTTGACCCAGAAGCACATACTTGTGGCCACGTCAGACTGGAACAGTATCCAGGTGTACCCTGAGCATCATGTATGGTCACTTCTTGGTCCATACCTGGGACTCAAAGGGATGAAGGAGACCAAGAATGGCCAGAGTTGGCCAATACTGAGAAAAGGCGTTCAACAGCCAAGACGTTCTGTGACAATCCACATGTAGTCACCAAACCTCCGAGCTCCTCTCTCAAACCCAACCAAGCCTGGCCTTCGCATCCAGCCCAATGCTGGGGGAGATGAGCGAGGTGGCCCCAGGGGAAACCAAACCCACCAGCTCTAGACTAACCCAGACCTCAGTTCCTATCGGACGCCAGCTCCTAGTTGTTCACATTTGGGCAAGCTCCTTCACCTCCCTCTGCCTTTTTTTTTTTTTTCCCCAACCTGTAAAATGGGGATAAGGCTGCTTAAGGCATTAAATGAGCGAGCTCATGCAAGGCGTGACAAACGCCAGCTCCGCCTAAGTGATGATGCTGGAAGGGTCGCAGGTGCCACCGCACACCTCCACGGGCTACAAGGAGTCCTCTCCCTCCTCCTCATCGTGGGCTCTGAGCATCGACATTAATCAAGTGCTCTGAGGCCAGGACTCTGGAGTTGTCAGAGTTGCTTTTCTGAATCGAGGTTCTAATGGAGGCAGATCACAGGGGCTCGTTCTGGCCAAAAAATAAATGATTTTTGGAAAATTATATCCGGCTAACTTCACCTGCTCACAGCTGGACCACCTTCCGCCGGGGAAGTGAGCTCTCACTCTGGGGAAAAACAAATTGTGCCCGAGGGGCTGAAGGGAGAATGTCAGTTTAAGGGCACTTCCATCTGGAAGGATTAGGTGGGCCGTGGAAGGATGGGACCAGAAGAGGAAGAAAGAGAAAGCAACCGGAACCAGACACTGGAGTGAGTCCTCTGTCTGGGTGAAGCTGCAACGTTGATTTCTTTCCTTTGGAAACACTGAGTTCTTTGTTGTTCCTGGTGTGTGTGGGGGGCGGGGCGGGGGGCGGTTAGCCCAGCCCAGGGAACAGCTCATAGGAGCTTGAGGTGAGGTGGATAATAAATTCTCGCCAGTGAATATTTCTTTTTTTTTTTTTTAAGATTTTATTTATTTATTTGAGAGAGAGAGAATGAGAGACAGAGAGCACGAGAGGGAAGAGGGTCAGAGGGAGAAGCAGGCTCCCCGCCGAGCAGGGAGCCCGATGAGGGACTCGGTCCCGGGACTCCAGGATCATGACCTGAGCCGAAGGCAGTCGCCCAACCAACTGAGCCACCCAGGCGCCCGCCAGTGAATATTTCTGGACCATCAAAGTGTTTCATTCATTCCACCTAAGACCCCTTAGTCCCACAGTAGACACTGGGGGATCTCTCCAGTGGGGAAAGTAGTTTTGGTTGCCTATCTGGACACTGAATTAGGGTTCAATAGCTATTGTAACTGTCTTGAATTGGGGAGGGGGGAACGTGGGGCAGGTGAAGAGAACTCTCAGAGTCATGTTTGTTTACCCACATTGCATAAACTGGAAGTGGGGCCCCTACAGAGCTCGTCAGGCTGTTAAAAAATGCTCCATGACAAAATGTGGCCAATGTGTCAGAGCCTTTGTACTCCCCGGACTTTTTTTAACCTAAAATGTTTTCACGTGTTTCTGTATTTTATCTAAGAAAAGGAGTGCATTTGTAAAAATAAGGAGTGGTGTTTTCCAGGTTTGCATTTGATTAATAGTGCATTTGAGATTTCAGAGATCATACAGTTAGTGAGTTTAAACACGTGGAGGAACTGAGACTCAGAGGTAAAGGGGCTTATCCTAGGTCACAGAGCTTTCTGGTTTCATGTAAATATTTATGGATTTAGGTGTGTATTTACTAGTCTTTACTAGTTGATAGTGGTAAATAATCCCTTTATTAGAGATGTCATTCGCAAATATCATCTCCCCTGCCTACCCCCCCCCCCAATTGTAACTAATCTTTATTTCAGGGTAATGCATGGCCATATTTTAAGAAGCCTAATAGCACTACTGAATTTACAACTGGAAACAGTGGTCCCCATCTTTGAATGCAGCTCCTCAGAAAGAGCCACCTCCTAATCTGTCAACTGCTACCTCTGGCTTGTGCCTCCATGGTTTTTAAATAATCAGCCAATGCCGAATCTCTCTCTCTCTTTTTTAAGATTTTATTTATTTAGAGAGAGAGAGAGTGCACATGCGCGAGCAGGGGGAAGGGCAGAGGGAGAGAGAGAATCTCAAGCAGACTCCGTGCTGAGTACAGAGCCCCATGTGGGGCTTGAACCCATGACTCTGAGACCATGACGTAAGCAGAAATCAAGACTTGGATGCTAAACCAACTGAGCCACCCAGGTGCCCCAACACCAAAATTTCTTAAGTTACCAACTTAAGGCATAATCTACTGATTTCTTAATTTGCAAGGTGAAGATTTAGTACTTCACTAATCCCCCCTCACCCCTGACCCACCTATATTTGGCAGTTATTTTTAAATTTCTGATTAAATAAAGAATCAGCAAATAAATTATTACAGCCATATAAATAATCTCTCCTACTGAGTCAAGTAATATGTTATGATTTTATTTCCTTTCTGTTTTCAAAATTTTCTTGTTCTTGGAGTTAATAGTAACCTTATATTTTAAAATTTCCTTAGTTATCCAGATACTGTCATTAATTCTTGAACTTGCCAATGGAATATACTTTCCCACCAGCCCTATTTTCCACATACATCAGGTTTCCTTCCAGTTATTGTTCCTGGCTGGGTCTCCCCTGGAACCCCATCTTCCTGCTCCCAGCCAGCTGGGAGCTCCCTAGCATCTGCCCAGACATCAAGCCGGGGCTGCCCTTCACAGGAAATCCTTCTGTCTTGAGTTGGGGTCCCCTGTTTCCTAACCCTATGTATTTTTTCCTGGATGAATAACTTACTCGTTTTGGTGGAGTACTTTCAGAGAAGTGGTGCAGGAGATGTAAAAATTTTTTGTGCAAATGGCTGTATTCTACCCTCAGACTTAGTTGATAGTTTGGCTGGGCATAAGCTTTTCCTTTAGAATTTTCAAGGCATTGCTCCTTTGACATCTGGCTTCCCATGTTCACATTTAGAATATCTGAGGCCACTGTGACTTCTAATTTTTTTCTACGATCTATTTCTAGGGATGTTCTCTTTACCCCTTTACAGGGCAAGATTATGTTGAGCATCCACTAGATATTAGACATTTTGTTAGAAGCTTTACATGCACTCACCTTGTTTAGTCCTCACCAAAGATAAACAAACAAATCTGAAATAGAAATTACTTTATCTCTTTTCTAATAAGGTAAATGAGACTCAGAGAAGGGGAGGGAATTACCCAAAACATGGGGCCTGTCATAGGTTCTCTCATGGAAATTTCTCCTATCATGTCTCTGTCCTGTGTCCTACCTGATTGTCAGTGGGCCCTGCTTCTCACGGTCACTCATGGACCTCGGTTCCTGAGGCTCTAACTAAGCATGTGCTTCCATGATTAATGCAGCAGCAGGAAGGGAAATGACAAATCTCATAAAGGTCTCACAGCTTCTGCCTGGAAGTAACAGGTTTCATTGGCCAAAACCTGTCACATGCTATCCCTTACTTTCAAAGGCAGTGGAAGTATTTCCATGGGAGAATTCCTTCCTGGCATTTTCCCAGAAATGCTTATGTGGTTGTTTTCTGTTTTTGTTTTTGTTTTTTTTCCCCAAATCTCAAGTCCCAGTAATATTTAGCCAAGATTGGGAAAACAGGAAAAAGTTGTGATCCTCCTGCAATATTAAAAATGGAAGAATCAACATAGAAATGTTACTGGTTCAGAGGACTGACTTGTGTCAAGTTAAAAGCAAGACCAAGAAACACTAATGCACAGAATCAAAGGTTAAGGTGACTTTTCCAGGAACCAGGAAAGCGGCACCCTGGAAACCAAGAGCATCTAATGAGTCAGTCTTGCCGGGTAGTATTGTTGTGTTATGTGTGTTCAGGGCCCTGGCTGCTACATGAGTCATTCTTACAAATAAAATAAATTTCCATAAGTTATGCATAGTAGACCTCATACAAGTCCTATGAGTTATGTTGGAAGAAATCAGTTTTGGAAACAAAGTATATCCTTAAATTGGCAATTTCAACACATGCTCCTATTTACTGCTGTTAACTTTGGTAGGAGATCTGACTGTTATGTTACTGGAACACAATCCAGTAACGTTCACTGGTGTTTTCCAGTGTTTGAATGTTCCCTCCAGGCTACAGGTCTTTGTAAACACTTTAATGGAAGAAATGCAAAGAGCAGATGATGTGAATATTGTGGAATACTCTGATGGGAAATTAGAAACTGAACAAAAATCTGAATTAGTAAAAGCAGTATCAATTTCAACAGCAAAATCAAAGCCAGGGCAAGAAGACAAGAAAAATAAGTATTTTTAATTTTTGTCATTAAAAAAAGAAATAAGCTTATAGGAAGCTATAGGTACTCTAAAGCTCAACTCAAAGGTGCTCTTGGATGCACTCCTAACATTTGAACAAATGTCAAGGCAAAAAAGGAAATTGGTCAGGAGTTAATGCCTTGTATGTTTTAAATTTTCATTTTAATAATAATACCTTATAGAAATATTTGTTGCAGCTACATTCCATTTGTATAACAATTTTTATTTGACATTTATCTTGTGTCCCTTTCCCTTCCTTTAATATGTTCTCTTGTCAAATGTCTACATAAGGAAAAGATTATTTTTACGTGTTATTGAAACATATAATCTTACCATAAGAAATTGATTCATAATAATAACAAACCATGCACTTATTATTTTTTAAAAATATTCATTTATTTGAGAGAGAGAGAGCACAAGCAGGGGGAGCAGCAGAGGGGGAGGGAGAAACAGGCTCCTTGCTGAGCAGGGACCCCGACTCAGGACTCCATCCCAGGACCCTGGGATCACATGAGCCGAAGGCAGATGCTTAACTGACTGAGCCACCCAGGTGCCCTATTGTTATTTTTTAGTGAAAACCTCCAGCAGTATGATCCTATTACAGAAAAATGTCTTGATGGTCATTATGGTTACACATTAATTATTAAGTGTCATGAAAAATACAGAATAATTTATGGTTTCAGAATTCCTGGGAATTCTCATTTCTTACTCCCAAATCCCAAAGACTGATGCCTCTCAGGAATTTGGAAGTACTAAGCAGTGGGGGATAGAACTTACCAAGAACCTGAAATGACCATAGTTAGAAATATTTGGTGAATTGTACTAAGTACCACCCAAATGACGGAGGAAGAATCCAAATATTTCTTATTCCAGGACTCATGTTTTGTCCTCTACCTGAAACTTCCTCTATTACCACTGGGTATTAATATTCATTCATTCATTCATTCATCCATCCATCCATCCATTCATCCATCCAACAAGAATTTCCTGGACCCCATGTGTGCAGGAATCATACCGTTCTCGCACAGAGATGTTCAATCAGTATTTGTGTTGACTGCCTGATTACCAGGCACCGAAAGGTGCTCTAGCAGGAAACACTGGTTCTGAAGGAGTGACACATAGGATAGCCCCCTTTTGATGGGGAGTAGAAGGTAAAGTCAAGAGAACAACAGGGCCGTTGGAATGGAAAGTACGGAGGATGGCTGGTGGAGTCCCACTGAGTGCTGTAAGTACTCTTGAGACAAAGGGAGAGAAGGGGGAAAGTCCTGAAGTAAAGCCAGTGGGCTTCTGAGAGAAAGATGAGAGGTTGCCAAGACACGGAGCACACACGGACTTTGACATCTCCTAGTCCTGAATTCAAATCCTAATTCTGCGGTCGTGTCAAATTGCTAAAGTGCTTGGAGGCTTGGTTTTCTCATTTGAAAAATAGGAACAACAATACTTAACCTCAAAGCGTATAATGAGAGTTAAATATACCTATATTTACTTAAAATACATCAGACTCTTGGTGCAGCCTTTGTAAATGCTCAGTGAGAGCCATTTATCATAGTTTATTATCATTTTGCCTGGTCGTCAATATTCTTGAGAATTTTCAAATATTTATGAGTAATGTGCCATATGAAAATTTAGAAAGTTCTTCTGGAAATTTCTTCAATGAATCAAGACTTTTCGCCTCAGGGGAGACTATTTAAAATGTAGTCTGACTTCCTGGAGGAAAAAAAAAAAAAAAAAAAGACCTGAGCTTTCATATTTCCTTTTTCATTCAGTGATGGGAAAGGTTTTTCTTAGCCTGTTTGTCCTGAAACCATGGATACAGCATAAAAATAAAAGAACGTGGCTGCCCTGGGATTTGAGATGCATGTGATACTCAGAAAGCATAAATAAATATATCTGATATGTTTCCAATATCTTTTCTTTCAAGGTAAATGTGGAACCCTTCGCTCCTCCAGCCAGTTGCGGGGTCATGGCGCGCCCTCTGGTGGCCCTTCTATGAGCAAGCTTGAAGGAACTACCCCCTGGTGAGTACTTTTCTCTTCAGCTAAGAAGGCGGATCCACAGTTTGGGGGCTGTTTTCTACAGCCAGGGTTCTGGAAATGGCTAGGTCAAATCTGTTTCCACGATTTTCTAAGGGAATATTGCCTTGTGGATGCACATTGATGAGTTTTATTTTTTTCAAGAACACCTTCCATGTATATGTCACCTTACGCCTGTCTTGATCCGTCTGGCCAAAAGTGAGGCCAGTAAGTACATAAGTAAGTAAGTAAGTAAGAGGTGGCGCCATGATGACCAATATTCCTGGCAAAGTGGGCTGTGGGGATACCACCGTAGGGAGTTGAGACATACCACTTTAACCAAATGATCCTTACTACAAAGGGGAGCTGCCGAAAGGTTTAATGACTGGGAAGGTGGAAGGGGTGTGATCACATTTCTACTGCAGAAAGGCCACTCTGGCTGAAGTGAGAAGAATGGATTGTAGCGCACAAAATCTTGGAGATCAGAGGACAGTCAGGAGGAAATTGCAGAAGAGCGGGTGTGGGACGATTATAGTCTGGACCAGGTGGTGCAACAGGGCTGGAGAGAAGAGGATGAATTCCTGGAGTTGTTGGGAAGGTCTCATCATGCAAGACTTGGCTGTTAATTAGATGTGGAAAGGAAAAAGAGTCAGGAGTAGAGAATGTTTCCCAGATCTTTGGCTTGGGCAACAGGGTAGATGGTGGCAGTGTTCAGTGTAATTGGAACTGTGGGGGAGACGCAGGTTTGAGGGAGTGACCCCCCTCAGAGGAGTTAAGTTTAGGACACGCTCAGGTAGAGGAACCCGTGGAATCTCCAGGTGGGGAATGCCAGGTCTCTTGCTCATCTGACTTTTAACCCAAGCTCTTTCCACCATGCTTGGCTGCCTCATCCTCCAGACATGGATCAAACTTTGGAATGGTGGGGAGTAGGTGCTCTCAGGAACCTTTAGGCCTGTTGGCCCAAATGATTTGCCCTGGGTATCCCTTTTGGTCTTAGGGAAGGAATAATGGAGAAGGGATGCAAGGAGGAAACCTCAATATTACAATATTCCTTTTTCCAAAAGCATCTACCCACCGTTGTAATACTGTAATTATAGTATAATTAATTATAGTATAATCAATATAAAATACTGTAACTCAGGCAAGGGTCATCAATGGAAGTTAAAACCAGTTTGTTCATAAACAAACTCTCCACACAGTCTAAAAGTATCTCTCTATAGATTTATTGTGACAAAAAAAGGGTTACGTTTAGAGTGAAGAAACATGGTAACACCACCAATGTCCATTCGCAGAGTATTAATTGTAAAAAGGAAGGATTTCTCTCAAGTGGAGAAACCACCTGGATACTATTTAAGCCCATGATCGAAGTTAATGTCATCAGGAGTGGGACAAACTGACAAGGGTGCCTCACAATGGGATGTGCTGAGAAGGACCCAGCATGTGCATAATTTGAACTCGTCCGAAGGAAACACCACACAAACCAAATTCAAAGGACATGCTGGAAAACCATAGGTCTATACTCTTCAAGAATATCAGTACAATGAAAAGACAAAGGTTGAAGAACTTTTCTGGAATAAAAGAGACTAAAGAAACATGACAACAAAGTGTAACTATGTGATTCCTGATTGGGAAAACATGTTATAAAGGGAAATATCAGAGAGACTGGCAGAATTTGAATATGATCACATTCGGTAATAGTATTGTATCAATGTTGAATGTCCTCACTCTGATCATTATACAGTGCCCTTGTTCTTAGGAGACATTTGCCCACATGTTTATGTGGAAAGGGTCAGGATGTCTGCAATTTACCTCAAACATTTCCTGTCTCAGTCCATGCAGGCAACTGTAACAAAATACCACAGACAGGGTGACTTATAAACAGCAGAAATTGATTTCTCCTCGTTCTGGATGGTGGAAGTTCAAGATCATTGATCACTGTGCCAACATGGTTGGGTGAGGCCCCTTCCAGGTAGCAGACTTCTTCTCATACCCTTACGTGGCGGATGGGCTGGGGAGCTCTGTAGGGTCTCTTTCGTAAAGGCAGTACTCCTCATCATTAGCGCTCTGTCTTCATCACCTAATACTTCCCGAAGGCCTCACCTCCTCATAACATCCCACTGGAGGTTTGAATTTCAACACATGAATTGGGGAGTGGGGCACAAACATTCAGCCTATGGCGGTTCCTGACAATAGTATTAATATGCGGGGCGCCTGGGTGGCTCAGTCGGTTAAGCATCTGCCTTCAGCTCAGGTCTTGATCTCAGGGTCCTGGGTTGGAGATCTGCTTCTCCCTCCCTCCCTGCCCCTTCCCCCGTGTGCTCATGCTCTCTGTCTTAAATACATAAAAAAATAATAATATTAATATGTATATATGTATATAAAGACATAAAGCAATAATGGTAAAATATTAATAACTGGTGAATTAAGAGAATATAATGTTCCAAGTACTCTTTTGGCAGTGTTTCTGTGGCTTATTTTTTTTTTCAAGATTAAAAAAAAAGAAGTCTACCCAACCCATACACAAGTAGTGGGGATTCTGAACACAGAAATTGAACCAGTGTGGCTCTTTTTAAAGTCAAATACAGTAATATTATCTTGTATAGCCACTAAATTCCATCTTGATGAAATGTCAAAATATGAAACAGGTGAAGGAGTAATTTCCTGTGCTGCCAGGCTCTTAAGAATGTACAGTATTTGCTGTCAATTTAGAACCTGCAGTGTTTAGAGAGGAATTCGTTGTCTTTTAAATGGAGACACCTCGACTGAAAGCTCCCGAGGGCCAAAGAGCAGCTAAATAAAGCATGCGCTGCCCCGGGCAGGTGTCCTTGTCCTCCAGCCACGCGGCCGTGGGCGGCCTCCAGAGCCAGGCAGGTTGCACTCGTACTGGCTGTTCCTGCTTGGGGGGCGGGGGGCGGGGGGCGGGGGGGGCGGCAGGGAGAGCAGGGGCTCTTCCTGGATCTCTCTCACTGCCCAGGTGAGCTGGTGCAGGAAGTCAGGGAATCAGAGCGCTGAAATGGATCTTGGAAGGCGCCCAGGCCATCTCTCTCCTGCCCATCTGTAGCTTCAGTCTCCTCTACACCATCCCAACCCGAGTGGTCAGCCAATCCCGGTCATAGCCGGTGACTCAGATCCCCAGACAGCCCCTCCATTTTCAAAAAGCTTGAGTCGTCTGAACGTCATTTCTCTTAAAAAAGAGGTATCCATCAAAAGGAATGAGATCTTGCCATTTGAAACAACGTGGATGGAGCTGGAGGGTGTTGCGCTCAGTGAAATAAGTCAATCAGAGAAAGACATGTGTCCTATGACCTCACTGATATGAGGAATTCTTAATCTCAGGAAACAAACTGAGGGTTGCTGGAGTGGTGGGGGGTGGGAGGGATGGGGTGCCTGGGTGATAGACACTGGGGAGGGTATGTGCTATGGTGAGCGCTGTGAAGTGTGCAAGACTGTTGAATCACAGACCTATACCTCTGAAACAAATAATGCAATATATGTTAAGAAAAAAAAAAAAGAAGAAGAAGATAGCAGGAGGGGAAGAATGAAGGGGGGGAGATCGGAGGGGGAGACGAACCATGAGAGACGATGGACTCTGAATAACAAACTGAGGGTTCTAGAGGGGAGGGGGCGGGGGAATGGGTTAGCCTGGTGATGGGTATTAAAGAGGGCACGTTCTGCGTGGAGCACTGGGTGTTATACGCAAATAATGAATCATGGAACACTACATCAAGAACTAATGATGTAATGTATGGTGATTAACATAACAATAAAAAATTTAAAGAGAAAAAGGTATCGGAACGAAATGTCTACTTCAATTTTTCAAGGCACCTAGTAAAAAATTTTTAATGTAAACAATGTCAAAACAGGTTAACTAAAATTGACTTACAGTCAATAAAGTCCTATTGACTGTCTATTTCAGATCCTTACGCGAGGCATCTCTGGTTAATGTCATCCAGAAATAAGAGAAATTTACATATCAGGGTGCTACTTCATAGCCTCCTGAGACATGCCCATTTTATGAGTATATTTTTTAATAAAAGAAAAATAGGCAAAACAAAACTCTGTGTACACATAGAGTATGCATGTGTACCGGTACGGATGGCGTGTTTGCATGTGTAGAGGTAGGAATGGGGGAGGATACGCAGGGCATTCCAGGGAGTGGGTGTGGGCAAGGGAAGGGGAACAGGAGAAAAGAGGAAAGCTTTTACTTTCCACCGTATAGGTTTTGTTACTGTTTAAATATGTTTTAACGAAGAGCACGTACTATTTTTATCATTAAAGCATGTTTCTCAAAAATTTTTTTAAAACGACGAAAAAGAGAAATCACCTAAATGAGCTGAAATCTGATTGCCTGGAGTTTGCATTTTGTACTACCCTGTGGGTAACTCACAATAAGCCTGTTCCCTCTTGCACGTGGCAGCAAGTCAGCTATGTGATGCCGCCCCTTGGGGCCCTCATGTTTCTCTTCTCCAAGCTCTGTGTTCCCATTTCCTTCAGCTGTCGATCAGTTGACAAGGTTTCAAGTCTCCTTGACTTCCTGTCACCCTCCACTGAGCTAAAGCATATCAAGTGGGCTCAGAGAGAAATCCATTCAGAAGTCAAATGGCAGCTGGTCACCTGTTGAAAATTAGCAAGCCTGTGGTTCCCTGTGTTTGTGCACTAACTTGGCCTAACTTTGTGGGGTCTCGGGTGCTCTATTAAGAGATGCATCAGTGATGGACAAAAGCAGGTCTGCAGGGCCCTCATCATCAATACCACCACAAGCTCCGACAGCACTTAGAAAACCTGGCCGATTTATCAGTGCAAACTCAGGACAAGAACAGCGGAAGTGTTGCATGATATCCTGGTCAGTCTTATCCAGAATAAAACCTGTGTCAGAGCTTGAAGTTCTGTGTTCATTTATCATTGGAGTGACCATACCTTCTGCTTGCCCAGTTGAGTCCTGATTTAACGCTAATTTGTCCTGGCATAGTGCTTAATAATGTCCCCTTTACTCTTAAAAGTGGTGCAATTTGGATGATGAGATATATGGTCACCCACTTATCACATATCATGATAATACCTCCTTCACATGGAGAAATAGTCTTAACATTAGAAAAGGAATCACGTACTGCATGGAGCATTGGGTGTTATACGCAAACAATGGATCGTGGATCACCACATCAAAAGCTAATGATGTATGGTGACTAACATAACATAATAAAATTTAAAAAAATAATAAATGAATGAATGAATGAATGAATGAATGAATGGAATTTCTCCCTGGCTTCAGCAACATCCAATGCATTTGCGAATCTTTCAGATCCATAGATGCCAAATTTCAGGAAATGAGACAGCTTCCTCTCTGAGGTTACATAACGACCTCTGAAATGGCGCCCCTCCTCCCCAACTTCTTTCTGGGGAGCCAAGAACTAGATTCCATGAGACAACTGATTTCAACTGGTTAGCTTTCCCAGCCCACTTAGCAATAAGCGTTCCCTTGATACTCCATCCCCACCTCACCCACCCAGGAAAATGTCTTCCCCCAGGACTCAGGAGCATTAACTATGGCATAGCCAAGAGGTGCATGTGATGTCAGTCTATACCAAAGATGAGAGCACATAACAAAGTGGTCCAGAGTACTGACTCTGCCGTTTGCTTGGGCAAGTGTCTTAACTACTCTGTGCCTCAGCTTCACCATCTGTAAAGTGAGGTTGACAGTGAACCCTACCTCATACAGCTGACAGGAGGTTTAAATGAGCTGTATATTTTTTTGAGTCTTTAGGGTTTTTATTTAAATTCCAGCTAGTTAACAGACAGTGCAATATTAGTTTCAGATGTAGAATTTAGTGATTCATCACTAATATCAACAGCTGGTGCTCATGACAAGTACCCTCCTTATTCCCCATCACCTATTTCATGCATCCCTCCCCCACCTCCCCTCTGGTAATCATCAGTTCTCTATACTTAAGAGTCTGTTTTGTGGTTTGCCTCTCTCTTCTTTTTTCCCCCCTCTATGTTCATTTGTTTTGCGTCTTGAATTCCACAAACGAGTGATGTCATATGGTATTTGTGTCTCTCTGACTTATTTCGCTGAGCATAATACTCTCTAGCTCCATCCACATCGTTGCAAATGGCATGATTTCATCCTTTTTATGGCTAGTATCCCGCTGTGTATATATACCACATCTTCTTTATCCATGCATCAGTAGATGGACATTTGGTCTCTTTCTGTAATTTGGCTATTGTTAATAATGCTGCTATAAACATCAGGGTGCACGTATTACTTTGAATCAGTACTTTTGTGTCCTTTGGGTAAATACCTAGTAGTGCATTGCGGGATCCTAGGGTAGTTCTGTTTTTAACTTTTTGAGGAACCTCCATACTGTTTTCCAGAGTGGCTGCACCAGCTTGCATTCCCACCAACAGTGTAGGAGGGTTCCCCTTTCTCCGCATCCTCACCAACACCTGTGGTTTCCTGGGTTGTTCGTTTTAGCAGGTATGAGGTGATATCTCGTTGTGGTTTTGATTCGTTATTATTTTAAAACAGTGCCTGGCGCATGACCTGTGCTACCTAAGCATTTGGCAAATGATAAATAGAGTAACTTGACCTTGAGTTGCGTGGCTTAAGACTGGAATGGTCAGAGGAAAGAATATAAACAAGAAGTGTCTGAGTGGATCTGCTTGGGAAATTTGAGAATCCAACCGGGCTCTGTTTAGGAAATATAACCAAAGAATAGAGTTTTATCAGCTGAAGCATCCTACCCATGACAAACACGGAGAAAACTGTCCTTTCATAGATTAGTGCTCTGGACACCTGCCTGCCATTTCTGCCATGTCAGTGAAGGCTAAGATAGACCATCCTCATTAGTGCTGGGAGGACATGAAGAGTTAAATAGTTGCTACACCCAATCATGTTCAAAGACACAATGTCAGAGGAAGAAACAACAGCTACGCCTAGTTACTGACATTCCTTCATTTACATGAAGCCCCCTTGGGTTTCTCTGGGGCACGCAACTGGAGCTCGCTTCTTTGCCATTCTCTCCTATGATGTACCATCAACGTTTGTGCACGAGGCAGGTTGGATGTTTCAGGGAGTCAGAGTTCTCACTACGCTGGACGTCATCAACAAGAGACAAATTATCCTTGAACCAGGTCTTCTCTAAGTCTGAGCTCTCCCCCCATTCTCTTGCTTTCCCTCCCTTCAGCTGAACGCCCCCCGCCCCCACTCAAGCAGTACAAGCTGGCACGGCCCGAGCCTTCCTCTTCAAGCTGGCTTTCCCCTGCTCTGTGGTTAATTTAACCCCTTTCTTATCCTTCCTACCTTTTGTGCATGAGCTAATACTGAAGATTTTCCTGGTCATATAGCCGTTCTGGGAGGTTTCAACGACATTATGAGTCAATTTCATTAGTTCAACTCCTAGAGTTGAAGACTCGACTGTGTGTCTTTTTTTAGATACTAAGGAGACGTCTTACTTGGCCTCCCATGTACTACTGTCTGCAACTGATTATAGATTTTGCTTGTTTCCTTCTCTTAAATATATACATATATATGGTACTTTTATGAAGGAAAATAAAAACAAGGAAAAAAAAAAACCCACTCCTTTTGCTCTGAATTTAGAACCAGACTCTAATTCCTATTCCAGACTGTCATGACCACAAGGAAATGAGGAATATCCTCCCATAAAATGTTTCCCCTCCTGATTTCTTTCAGATGCTTCCAAACAGTCAGAAGTTTTAAGTCTTTCTTTGGCCAAAGTCTGGTTCGGGTCATATATTCTGTCTGGGCCTGAGGCTGGGGCAGGTGTAGAGAACAAATAACGTTAGACATCTGTGCTCCCTGGGGTTGCCAGATTTAGCAAAGGGTTTTTGAATTTCAGGTAAAAATGAACACATTTTTAGGATGGGTCTGTGCTGTCCAAATAGGTAGTATCTGTAATATATGGGACAGACTTAGACCGACACATCATTTCTCGTTCATCTGAAACTCAAACTTAACTGAATGCTCTGGTTTTGTTTCAGTTTTTTGTTTTTGTTTTTTGTGTTTTTTTTGGTTTTTTTTTTTTTTTTGGCTACCCTAATTCCAACTGACAAGGTCAAGAGCATTTGTCAGCGGTCCCTGTAAGCATATCCAGAGCACGCTCATGCTCTCACACAGGCTTTTCCTTGTGCCCCTTCAGCCTCTCCACCTTGTTAGCGTCTAGACATTGCAGAGGCTGAGGGGATGTATTTCCCCCCAGGGACTGATTTCTCCTGTGTGAGACCTGAGTCTTGAAATTCCCCAGGGATGGAATAGCATCTTTTAGATCTCTGTGGTCTTCAGCTGACTGTCATATGAGCATCTGGTGATGGGGCCCAAAGAAGGGAAGCCGCAAAAGACTCTTCAATGTGTTTTTAGGAGAAGTTTGAGGCTTTAGAGTTAAAATACAGTATCCTGATTGGAACAAGGAAAAAGTGCCAAAGGGGATACACAGTAATTTATCTGATAAATTAGAATTGTGGGTGTATTCATTATTCACAAATGGAAATGACTTTGAAGACCGTCTCCTCTCCTGTCAAGTTACCGATGAGAGGACAGAGACTCAAAGCACTTTCTTTTGGAATGAAATGGAAGGGGTGTGTGCCTACCTGTGCGTACGCATGTGCGTAGTGGGAGGAGGAGGGAGAAGGGGAAAAGGAGAAGGGGGAGGAGGAGCGGAACGGGGGAGAGAAGGAGAAAGGAAAGGAGAGGGGGAGGAGAATGGAGGCAAAACTACCTAAAGTCCAAATACCTTCCTGCTGCACCTGTCCCACCACAAGTTCGTGTGTTTCTATAACTTTAAAGACATTATGTGACTAAAAAATGAAATCTTTCCATTTACAACAATATGGATACATCTTGAAGGCGTTATGCTAAGTGAAATATGTCAGAGAAAGACAAATGTATGGTCTCATTCATATGTGGGATCTAAGAAAGCTAAATTCACAGAAATAGGGAGTAGAGTCATGGTTACCGTGGTCTTTGGGGCGGAGAAAATGAGGAGAAGTTCATCAAAGAGTACAAAGTTCCAGTTAGGAGATGAGTAAGTTCTAGGGATCTAATGTACAGTAGTGTGATTGTAGTTAACAGTACTGTATTATACGCTTGCAAGTTGCTAAGAGACTAGATCTTCAATGTTCTCACCACCTGAAAAGAAATGGTAATTATGTAACATGGTGGGAACGTTCACTAACGGTGGCCATCACATTGCCATACCCAAGGGTATCAAATAAACACATTGTACAGCTTCAACTTAAAAAAAATTAAAATAAAAAATAACAGTATTATGTAACTAATACACATTCCTTGGAGAAATTTCAGAAATACTTGCAAACAAAAAGAAAACTCTCTTCCAGAAACCCAACACACACATACTACTACTGTTACCATTTTGGTGTACAGAGAGAGCGTGTTGATGTGGGTGGTCCAGCCTTCATTCTGCCTTCTTCAGGGAGCCACACCCCTATTTGGCTCTGTGATTGGCCCCTCAATCAGTAGAATATCATGTCTAGTGGGACTGCCAACCTGGATGTCACGACCTCTGCTGTCACAACCCCAGTAGGCCAGTGAAGAAGGTGATATTTCCATCTTCAACTAAGTGAAAACGCTGGGCTTCCTTCCTCCTGAGAGGAGAACAGTGAGGAGATCACCCATTAGTTTCCATCACCCGGACACCTGGCACATCCCTGGGTCTTGGCCTTCTGAGAACTAATCTTCAGCTTTCCCTCCAATTCTTTTACGGTAAATTGATGGCACTGATGGTCCCAATTGGTGGCCTTCATATTCATGCCCATTTCAGAGGTGGAATCCTCTGGAGAGTTGGAATCTAGTCCCGCACCCCTCGGATCTGGGATGTCTTGTGACTTGCTTTGGCCTGAATGCTCTGGTTTTGTTTCAGTTTTTGTCTTTTTGGCTACCCCAATTCCAATTGACAAGGTCAAGAGCATTTGTCAGTGGTCTCTGTAAGCATATCCAGAGCACGCTCATGCTCTCACACAGGCTTTTCCTTGTGCCCCTTCAGCCTCTCCACCTTGTTAGCATCTAGACATTGCAGAGCTTAGGCTTCCCGAGGCCCTGTGTGCTCTTTCGCGCTCTCTCCCGACACCCTGACTCTCTTATAAGGACAAGAAGGGCCTACGCTGCTGGAGGATGAGAAAACATTTGGCGGAGAGCCCAGGGCCTTAGGCAACTAGCTGACCTGAGATATATGGGAAGAGCAGCCTTACCTCTGAGCCGAATAAAATGATTTTTTTTTTAAGCCACTGCATTTGGGGTGGTTTGTTAGGCAGCAAGAGCTAACTGATACTTCCACATCTGTCCAATAAGTTGTTTTTTTTTTTTTTTTTTTTTTTTTGTGAGCCGGAGTGAATTTTGGTGGCTGTAAACAAGTAACTCAAATTGACACTTTCCATTCTTCTACCAGAATATGATCATACTCTGTCCTCCTTTGTAATCTGCCTATTTCACTTAGCAACTGATTTTGAGCATCTTCCCTTAACAATAAATTGGGCCTAGTAAAGAAGGCAGATCTACTAAATGTGACTTCTGAGCCTCTGCCCAAATCCTTTTCATCATGACATTATGGCCATTGGCCAAAATACCATTCTTAGATGGGCCTCGCTTGACCTGGTCAGCAGGAAAGGCCTTTGTTCAGTGAGATTATGGGACAGTACAATCATTTTCACAGCTCGATGCCCAAGAGAAGGACACGGTCATGCCTCAGGGGTGCTTGGGAACATTAACATTTCCAGCCACCGTCCACCTCTTTGGAAAAAGAAGATGGTAATTTTACTCAAAGTGTTCCATTCTCTTCAGAAGGATGAGACATGTACGGAAAAAGAGATATTTCCTACAGTGACTTTATTTTCTGAAAATGAGGCTGAGTGATTAAAGTTCTCCAGTCCTTTTCTTCTTGATCATCCTATTTCCAACATCATCTTTTACTTTTACTTTTACTTTTACTCTTTCTTTCTTTCTTTCTCTTTCTTTCTTTCTTTCTTTCTTTCTTTCTTTCTTTCTTTCTTTCTTTCTTTCTTTCTTTCTTTCTTTCTTTCTTTTCTTTTCTTTCTTTCTTTCTTTCTTTCTTTCTTTCTTTCTTTCTTTCTTTCTTTTCTTTCTTTCTTTCTTTTCTTTCTTTCTTTCTTTCTTTCTTTTCTTTCTTTTCTTTTCTTTTTTCTTTTCTTTCTTTCTTTCTTTCTTTCTTTCTTTCTTTCTTTCTTTCTTTCTTTCTTTCTTTCTTTCTTTCTTTCTTTCTTTCTTTCTTCTTTTTCTTTCTTTTCCTTTCTTTCCTTCTTTCTTCCCTTCCCCTTCCCCTTCCCTTCCCTTTCCTTTCCTTCTCCACCAAATGGTAGCTTCAACTTGATGTATTGTTTGGAGGAGTAGGACAAGGGGAGAGTGCGGTGCTTGTCTGATAAGCTGAGTCTTGACGCTAATGGAAATATTTAATATTCCCCCCAAAACAATGAGTGTTTATCAAATGCATCTCCTGCAACTCCACCCATCTTTCTCTTGGAGGGAGTTTCCTGAATGCATTATCTGCTTTGGTCCTTTCCAACATGGTGTGCAACTGGAAGTGTATTCTTATTTTGAGTCCTTTTCCTTGGCTTCTCGGTTTCGTGCTGATAAGAATAATAGCTAGCATTTATAACATTGCCCATGGCATTTCACTCACTGAATCCTCACGAAAGCTCCATGAGGGATATGTTATTTCCCCAAGGCTTAGGGAAGGCAAATCAATGGTGCAAGGGCCCGCAGGTAACAAGTATCAGGAGCTGAGATTTCAACCCTAGTTTGTTAGACTTCTGAGTCAAATTGCTTTAACTTGATGCTACACTGCCTCAGTCACTATGGGATTCTAAATAAAGACAAAAAAAAGAAAAAAACCGCCCACATTAAATCATCAAAGTATGGAATCCCTGCTTTTTTTTCCAAGTAGAAAGCAATAAGTGGTCTTCATGAGCCTCTTTCCAATCCTACAAGGGTATGATGTTGATATCACACCTGATCTATCCCATCTTTCCACCCTAAGCAACTTCCCCAGTTTTCCACACAAGCCTGAGGGGACAGGAGACAGTATCTCTCTGAATGAGACCACAGGGGACCCTGGTACTTAACCTCACTCCGGAACTCGAGAAACATTCACAATGTTACCGCAACTATGTAGGTACTCGAGGATGAGAAAGATTACATGATATGCTGAGCAAACTCTCTCATTTTTGAAGTGGATTTCATCTTAAAGGGTGAACACTTAGGGAAAACACAAGAGCACCAACAAGAAAAGCCAAGACTAAGAATTGCAGCCCAGTCTATCGACCGGTACTGTACAAAAGAACTTTCTGTGATTATGGAAATGTATTCTATCTGTGGTGTCCAGTACAATAGCTACTGACCTCGTATGACTATTGAGCCCTTGAAATGTGGCCAGTGCAGTGCAGGGGACTAAATGTTTAATTTTCATTAATGTTGATTTGTTAGTTTTAATTAGCTAAAATTTAAATGGAAATAGCTACACGTGGCCAATGACTACCGTATTGGATGCTACAGCTCCAAATGGCCATAGAAGAATGTCATAGGTGGGGGTCATCAGGGAAGGTTTCAAGACATATTTTGAGCGGCTTTCAAAGTAGAATAGGGAGGGAAGAAAATGCAATTGGAATGAAAAAAGAAGAAAAGAGAAGAAACAAAAGCTCCGTCCTAGTAGAACACCAGAAGTTATAGATTCAAATGCCTACTGCAAGAACCATGAAAGTCATGTAGAGAAGGGAAATAGGCTGGTGGTAAGAGAGAGTAGGGCACGGTGGGGGCTATGGAAAATTAGAGACACTACCTTATCTAAAGCATTAGTCACTAATCCACTCCAGCCAGTTAATGCCATACAGAAAGTCAGACCCAGTGGTGATGACTGTCTTCTTTTTTTTTTTTTTTAAAGAAGTCAGAAATTCGGATTTTAACATTGTCATCTAGTTTTGAATGTTGGCACCTATATCAGTCCGTGTGGGCTAAATGTTTTCAGCAGACACTGTTGGTGCCCCCCTCACGTCTACTCAGCACTTGCCTCTACACCCCAGGCTGCCTCCTGAACACAGCTTTAACTCTCACTGAAAACATCGTGCGCACACTGGGCGGCTGTGCTGGGTATTTGCGGAATGTTGAAGAAGTCTTGCTCTTGGTGGCAGCATTCCACCAATGACAGAGGCGGAGGGAGTGCACCAATACCCCAGCCTCCTCACCTCTCCGTGGAGATAGCTCTGAGGTATCTTCTGTGTTGTCCCCCACAGTTGCCCTGTGTGACTGAGCCCCAGCTGCCCCCAGCAGAGACTGGTGGGCAATCTATCGTTCATTGGTTTCTACTCCTGCCCCATTCCATGTCCCCACTCCCCTAGTGTTGTTTCCAGGGGTCACCTTCAAATAACTTGCCCATGACTCCATATCTCAGAACCTGATTTTGGAGGGACCTAAACAAAGACACAGTTGTCCCACACAGCCTCAGTATCTCAGGGGTGAACTCAGTGAGGTCTGATCTTCCCTCCAACCACAGCCAATGCAGGTCATGGTGGAGACTCTGTCATACCCTTCAGGGACACGGGCTCTTTTCTGCATGAGGATCTGCATCTTCTATGATATTTTCTCTCCATGCATCCAGCTGCAGATATAGAGAGCGAGCCTGGGAGAAGGATTTTCATTGACAAGGCCTAGAAGCACCCATTCCATTGGCAGAACTCCGTCATGTGGTCCCTGCTCCATGCTGGGGAAGCCGGGAAATGCAGTATAGCTGTGCATCGTTATAAAAGGGGCTTCTGCCCCTTGAGTCTCACTCAAATTTTGTAAGACACTGCCCAGGCCAAGGAAACCATGTCTAGGAACCACAGTCGGTTTGCTGCTCACCGGCATTGGAACTTTTCACCCACACATTATTCCCTAAAATTGAGAAAAAGTTGCTAGTAAGTCACCCAATGAGTTCTTACACAGAAACAAGAATCACACCTTTTACCCCACTGGATGATAAAATAAATGTGTGGAAATCAAATCAGTTCTTCACTGACTAATTTTATAATTTCAGGGAGAAAATAATTTCATCTCTGATAGTTCTTTGGTGAACAGAGGCTCCCAACATGATCGCTTTCCTTGCTTCCTTCATTCTCTGTGAAGTGTTTATCTACCTGTAAAGAAAAGGTCACTTACGTGTGGTCTTACTCCCACTTCCTCTTTGACTGCTCCCCCCAGGCTCTCAACATTCCACTCATACTGTTTGTTTCTCAAACTTGCCAAAGGAGGGTGCCTGGGTAGCACAGTCCTTTAGACATCTCACTCTTGGTTTCGGTTTGGATTGTGATCTCAGGGTTGTAGGATTGAGGCCTGGGGCTGGCTCTGTACTCAGTGGGGAGTCTGTTTGGGATTCTCTCTCCCTCTCCCTCTGCCCCTCCGCCCTGCTCATGTGCGCTCGCTCTCAAATAAATAAATCTTTAAAAAAAATCAGCCAAACGTTTGCCCACCTCCCAGGCTTTGCAGACACTGTTCCCTGTTCTAGGAATGTATTCCCTCTCTCATTTCTTCCTGTTTCCCCATCCTTTACCTAGCTTGTCCCCCATGTATCAATCAAGTCTCAGTGTAAATATTCTTTCCTCAGAGACACTTTCACTGACCACCCAAAATCAAGTCCCTTTCCTCTGCCCACTGTTATTCTCGCTCATTCCATCTATGACAATTTGGAACCATATTTGTATATTTCATTCCAGGGACTGCTCACTTTAATACCATACACACAGCACCCAGCCCAGTGTCTGGCCTGATGCTCAAAATAGGTTCGAATAAACAAATGAATACCAAGAAAAGTCCACTGCTTTAAAGAATTTTATGAGGATACCTTTTATAATTAAAGTAGCATACCCCAATCTGTTTTGAAAGTTTAGTTAAGCTTTATTGGGATTTGAGAAAGAGGAGTATTTGTACAACAAATGCTACCTGAAGCAACAACATAAAATAAAAATTCTTTCTTTATCCCAGAAATCCATGAACTTAGTCTTTTCTAAAACCAGCCTTGATAAACTCACTGTGATCATTTATCAACAGGAGGGTAGGGTTGAAAGCTCTGAAAAAAGCAAAGAGGCATTACAATGCAGAGGGTTATTTCCCAAAAACATAGTTGGCCTACCAAGATTCTCCAGTTTCTACCAATTGACCTATCAAAACATAAATGATCTACCAAGTTTCTCGGGGGCGGGGGGGGAGGGAAATGCTTGGAGTTAACCTCTCTTCTTCCTTTTTTTTTACCCTGTGCATTCCAATCCATCCATCATTCTGAACTATACGCCCAAATGTAGCCCCTTTTCCCCCCAGAGATAGTGGCCTGTATGAAAATAAAATAGGGGTATTACATTAAAAGATTGTGGATTTTTTTTTCCCCTGAGCATTTTCTACTTCATGTTTGTGCTACATTTTGTCTTCAGTTGTTCTAAAATGGCCCTGGGGGCATGACACAGTAATTAGAAGTCAGCTGCTCAGACATTTTGGTTCCAGGACGCAGCAACTGCCAGTTGAGGCACTGAGCAAGTCCCATAGTCGGGTCTCAGCCATGATCCCTTGTGTGTGAAAGACGAATATTGGCGCCTCCTTCATAAGGTGGGGATGGCCATGCATGAGGATTGCCACATGCGAACACTTTAGAAAAGGGGGGAAAAAAGAAAAAGAGAGAAAACCTTACCTTGAATCCACTATGAACTCTTTATATGCTTACATACCCTAAACTCTCTGGGATGCCCCTGTTTTTTCTAAAAACATCAAATGAAGGGGTGCTGGGTTACAGGACCTCTGTGGTGCTTTGGTGTTGACATTCTGCAGCTCATGGCAAATGACAAAAGATCCGGAGCTTCTGCTTTTGCTCAAGATTGTGTCACTCCAAGCTGCCAAGTGCACAATGAAGCTGTCTATCTAAGAAGCAGTTACTTGTTTAGTTAGAAATGTGGTTTTTGGTTTTTGGTTTTTGTTTCGGAGGGATCTGTTGCCAGCTGGTGGGATTTGAAAGTGTTTTCCCTGTGGGAGGCAGATTCGGAAGTCTAGCCTGCTAAGACGCTTTTGGAAGCTGAAACTAATTAAAATATTTATTTTAGCCCCCGTAGCTAAGATGCAGCAGGGGAGAAAGTCCAACATTCATTTTTATGAAAGTGTAATTATATTCACCAACCTTTTGTGTACCCTGTTCAGCACCTGCCTCGGGGCCACCCCACCTGCTCAAACACCTGCCCAGTGTGTAAGCATTTGGTAGAACAGTACTTAATGCCTGAGCTGAGGGCATGTGGGCTTCCCCACCCCCACCAAGGACAATAGGGCCTTGTTACACCTTCCATCACCTCTAGACTCACCTCTGGGGGAAGTATTTTCCTAGTTTCACCTTCAGTGAGAGCTATAAAGCTATGCAAAAGAGAACACGAGAAGGAGAAAGAGAGAAGCTAAAAGACAAAGTAATGTCCTTTCCTGTACAGGGTATCACAGAGGTTGAGAAAGATAGGAGACTATGTAAGAGTCTCCCCTACTTCCTGACTGCTTACGAAATCCTTGAAGAAGTGTAAAGTCATATTATGAGACAAGCTAATGTAAACATGCACTGTTTTTGAATGGTGAAAACTAATAATGATGGCACTTTCACTGAAAACAAGAGTCTCAGGGGATGAGACCGGGAGAAGACCAGGAACGAGGAACACACACGACGTCCACGCATCAGCTGGATGGTTCACTCGCATTACCCTGTTACTCCTCCCTACTCTCCACCATCGGTGTTGCCATGAATACTTTACAAATGAGGAAACTGAGGCCCCAGGAAGATCTGTGACTTGGGAAGTAGTTCTTAGTAGTCTGAGAACGTAAACTGAGAAGGTCCCATGGACCCGGGCGGTTGGAGCTCCAGCTCCGCTAACGACCAGCAGTGCGACTTTGGGCCAGGTACTTAGTCTCGCTGAACGTCCATTTTGCCATCGATAAAAGGGAGGTGATAATGAATCTTCCTGTGAATATTCAAGGAGTTCATAAGTGCAAAATACCCAGCACATCACCTATCATGGGAGACGCGGTGTTGTTATCACCATCCTCAATGACCGAACACAGCAGGCGGGTAGCAGAGCCAGCATGCCAACTTGGGTTGTTGTAGTCCATTCATAAAGCTTTTGTGCCTTCAGTTTTCACAAACTGAGTTCAGAGAAAAATCAGAAATTGAAGAGGATGGACAGAGAGAACACGAGAACTGCAAAGAAACAGTCTTCTTGATTCCAGAACACACCCTACATGGGTCCTTTGACTCCTATCCAGTCTTTAGAGAAAACGCTGTTTGATGAGTTCAGAAGTATTTGTTTTTATCAAGAGAAGAGACTCTGTAAGGCTTCTAGAATCCCCAGCCTTGATGATGGAGAGGAGTTGCAATGTGCATATTATATCAGCACGGGCGGACTCCCCATTTTCTTCCACGCAAGACTTCTCTCACACACATTCACTCTCTCTCCCCTTCCCCACCTCTTGACATCACCTCATTCTTCAAGGGCCAGTTCAAATTCCATGCCCTCCTCACTATTTCCTGATCTCCCCTTTCTCTGGATGCTGATATGTTTATTTTTAGTTTAACATTTAATTGATTTTTCTGTTTCATCTGAACTAACCTCCCTCAAATAGATTGTGTGCTTCCTTTGTCTATCCCATAGGGTTTGATACTAAGTTGAAAATCTGTGAGGCTCTAAATAGAAACGTGATTTGTATAAATTCTTGTGGAGAAGTGGACTGATTTCAGCCTTTGTGAAACACCCGCCTGGTAGTGAAGACTGAACCATGAATTTGGCACAGATTTTGAAGGCTTGGTCCCCACCCTCAAAGAACGTTCATCTCTAAAGAGAACAAAGCTCACAACATATCATAACTGGGAGATACTGTGGCAGAGAGAGGTGAGCAGCAGGGGATCTAGTTAATTTCAAGTCAAACTCAGCGCAGAGTTTGGCTTACACCAAGAGTTCAAAGTTGGCTATAGGTCGGTTCAGAAATGAGAAAAATGATCATCCAAGGTAGAGCAGCAAACACTCAAGAGGCTTACCTGGACATATTCCAGGTAGAGCTCAAGCTGCTGTCAAATTCTTTTTAAGGCATTCTGTGCTGACTATATAGCTCGCAGTAGGAATAGACACTTCTTGCCCATGCCACTTCTGTGCGGTGGAGCAGACAGAGGGAAACAATGCTAAAGAATTAAAAGGGAGCTCGCTTCTGCGTCTGGGAAGACGCAGATGGGAGGTGGCTCTGGAAGTCATGGCCATTTATTATTGTTTTTTTTTTTTTTTCCTTCCTGAAATGGAGGGATGGGTAAATTGGAGACACACATAAAGCAATAGAGTGCCCATCACCCAGTTACCCCCTCTCCCGAGCCCCCTTCTCTCCAGCAACCCTTAGTTTGTTTCCTAGAGTTAAGAGTCTCATGGTTTGCCTCCCTCTGTTTCCCTCTTATTTTATTTTTCCAGAGGCCCCATTTTAACATCGACAGCATTTCCTTTTTCTAAGACTGCTCTGAGGGAAGCAAGCAGGCAGATTTGATAGTACGGAGCTAGAATCATCTGGTCTCCGAGGCATCTGGGCTGGGAGCAGTGGTCCCAGTCCAAGCCTGGCACAGAGGAGGGAGGAAATCAGCTCTCCCAGAAATGCGTTTGGTCCACATGAATGTGCTCCCCTGAGGGGGGTCCGGGAGTCCTTGAATTCGTATTGACTTGGTTTCTTCTGGTTGGAAGCCCCATCAACCATAAAATGAAGCTCCCCAGCAACTGCACTTAGCATAAGGGTACCACAAATAGCAAAAAGGGGGTTCTGGTTCAAAAGCTCCTGTTCCAAATTTAACCTGTGTTTTTGGTGAACTTGGGTGGGGGGGCGGGGTGGACACCTGCCTAGAGGGTCTCAAGTGGATCCTATTAATATGCATCCTTGCAGCTGGGGAGGTGATAGTGCTCAGTTGTACGTGGTTGAACGATGGTTTTGGATGTGATCGTGCTCCTCGCCTGAATGAAGATAAAAGAGAACCGCCTACGAGGACAGATTCAGCAGAAGCGGGTGTTGAAATACACAGGGGAAGCTTTGCCAGCTCAACAGAGATGGGCTGAAAGCGAGGAAGGTGAGAAGGTAGACACCCTAATCACAAGAACAGCTATAGGGAGAGCGTTTCCTGCTCGCTCCCCCTGTGCCCTGCACTCAGGACCAGACTTGCTGGTCCACACAGTTCCTCACTCCGTGAGGTGGGGGCTCTGATCTTATTCTCTGTTGCGGTGCCCCAGGCGTTGAGAGGTCAGGTGCCTGCCCAGCGTTACAGGACCCGAAAGTTCAGAGGCAGGACTTGAATGCAGACTGGCCTGATTTCAGAGTCGCTGCTCCTTCCACCACGCTGCCCCTGCTAGTCTCTAATACAGGCTTCGCTGACACCACACGTATTGCACACCTGCTGTGGCCAACGTACAAAATCCCCGGGGCAGGGTGGGGGCGGAGGGGGGGCACAGAAAGAAAGATCAAACCAAGTGTGCCTGTAAAATAGTTCTGAACGTTCTCAAAAAAAAATGATGAACTATTTGTGCGGTCCCTAATTGATTGAGAATAAGGGCTATCTCCCAAAGAGAATCATAATCCATCCTGGGGTGGAGACCCTATCTACTTCTTATCCAGAGTACTTTGCTCAGAAGCCTGCATCTAGACGGTGTCTTCGGGATTCTAGAAGCCTTAAACTGGTCAGTTCTCATTTCAGGGTAGATCATAATTACCTGTTTGAAAGCCGGAGGGGTGAAGGATAGGATCCAAACTTCTGTCCAGCTCTGGTTCGGTGAAAGGAGCCTTTCCATCTTTCCTCCCTCCAAACTCGGCTGGTTTCCTTCCCCATGTGGCTCTCGGTACCCAGGGAATGACAATTCCTGGACGTCCCCCTAGTCAGGACCCAGGGTCTGGATTGGTAGTTCTTATTACAAGAGATTTCTTCACCAACTCTAATACCATTTCCTGAGCAGAAAGAACAGGTAATGGTACCCACCTTATAAGGTTATTGAAAATATTTAAATGAGGTAATTCCTATAAGCCTAGTAGCTGGGAGAGAATTATAGGCTATTATGAGTATTATTATTATATTTACAGTTACCACCACTATGTAGTTCCTGGTTGTCTTCTACCAACCTCACCCCCTGATACACTTGTTTTCTGTTAAAGTTCAATATCCTAGAAAAAGCTTTTAAGGCCCTGGGTCAAGGTTAGTGAAATCAATGAACTGAAAGTCACTAAAAAGTTCTAAGGCAAATTGCACTCCTGGGTATTTACCCCAAAGGCACAGATGTAGTGAAAAGAAGGGCCATATGCACCCCAATGTTCATAGCAGCAATGTCCGCAATAGCCAAACTGTGGAAAGAGCCGAGATGCCCTTCAGCAGATGAATGGCTGAAGAAGATGTGGTCCATATATACAACGGAATATTACTCAGCCATCAGAAAGGATGAATACCCAACTTTTACATCCACATGGCTGGGACTGGAGGAGATGATGCTAAGTGAAATAAGTCAAGCAGAGAAAATCAGTTATCATATGGTTTCACTTATCTGTGGAACATACGAAATAGCACAGAGGACATTAGGAGAAGGAAGGGAAAAATGAAGGGGGGGAGTCGGAGGGAGAGACGAACCATGAGAGACTATGGACTCTGGGGAAACAAACTGAGGGTTCTAGAGGGGAGGGGGGAGGGGGATGGGTCAGCCCGGTGATGGGTATTAAGGAGGGCACGTACTGCATGGAGCACTGGGTGTTATATGCAAACAATGGATCGTGGATCACCACATCAAATACTAATGATGTATTGTGACTAACATAACATAATAAATAAATAAGGGGGGGTGAGGGGATGGGTTAGGCTGGTGATGGGTATTAAAGATGGCACGTTCTGCGTGGGGAAAAAAAAAAGCTTACATTCCACTGGAGAGACAGGGAGTGAATTAATAAATATTATAATGCTAAAAAAAATAAAAATAAATAAAGTTCTAAGGCAAGAAGTCAGAAGCATTACCTTCCCTGGATCCAGCTTTTCCCCCAATGATCCAAATTGAAAACACACATTAAGGCAGAGATAATCTGCTTTACAAGATTATGCATCAGCCACGTTGAAGGAATTTTCTGTTCTATAGCCCTTCGTTTGAGAGTACCGGAAAGTGCTTTTTTTTCTTTTCTTTTCTTTTTGGTAAGGCGGTCACTATCATTTACTATTAATTGCGTTACATTTCCAGGCTTGCCTAATCCCAGCGTCAAGCCCCTGTCCATCCCCCCCAACAAAAGGACACCGAAAATAATTACAAGCCTTCTGAAGTTTCCTGATTCAGCCTCCAAAGGAACTTCGACACAAATGTCATTCACTGTTTTTCAGGATTTATAGGTTTGGGGGAAGTTTTTCTTTTTGGGTGGGGAGGAAGGAGGGAAGAAGGAAGGCTAAAAAGCATTTCTCAGACTGCCAGAAGTGGTGATGGAGACTCCCCACCCTCGAGGCTTCCTTTTTCTCTAGAACAAAACAAAAGAAAACAAAACAATGTTCCTGGTGTTTCCCAGGAGAGCCCAGAGCCTAGCCCCAAGCGGACAGATGTCAGTGATTCTACCCTCCATTTTGCTGGCCAAAGTCACTGGAGCTTAAAGAAGAGGAAGTAAATGAATTCATGCACACATCCTGATAACCTGTAGCCACAGGCCGAATTTTGCCAAGGTCAGTTAATAATGACTGAAGATTCTTCTCTTAGAAAAAAAACATCTGAGCAGCCATTTTGTCTCAGGGAAGCTGCCCGGGGCCAGTGCACAGAGTTGGGTAGGCCTTGGTTGTATATGGCATTTCCTTGAAATAACCAGCCCTCTCTGGGAGAGATCAGAGGGCAGAAGGAAGGGAAGTGCTTTGTGGTGAAGTAGAAATTGTCTTAGCCCCCACCCCCCCCCGTAGATACTTGACCTCAGGCTACACGGCAAAAGCCTGGAGATCCCAGAGCAGCAGCTTGGAAGTCCCACGTGCTGCATATTTGCCTGAGCATTTTTATGCTCGTGTCAACACTTGTCCTTCTGTTTGTGCAGATTCACTTTAAATAAACTTGTTCTCCTTTTGGGTGGCATTTCTTGCTTCATCTCTCTTGATTTTTTTTCTCCCCCTTCCATTTCATAATCATTTCCATTCCCTCGGTGACACTTTGAGAGGAGAAAGCCTTTCCCTGAGGGATGATGTTGTGATCACCTTGCGGCCACGAACAGGGGGTTCGTCTGGAGCGGGAGGATGCCTGCCCGCCCCCCCGCCCCCGCTCCTGCGGGCCCTGACTCAGCTGAAGCGGGGAGGCTTGTAGCCCAGCATGGCAGTAAGGACCCCGCGGTAGGCAGATGACGCCCGGAATCCTGTCCGTACCTGTGAGGACTCCATAATCTCAGACCAGCTGCTCAGCCCCTTCAACCTCAGTTTCCTGGTCTCCAAAAGTGAGACTACAGTAGCATCCACCTCACAGGGATGTAATAAGGATGACATGATTTCATAAAGGTTCCGTCAGCCCTAACTTACTGAGGTCTCCTCTACCTAAACGTCTGAGAGAGAAGACGACCTAGAAGTGCTGAACATCTTAGGACATCTTTAACGCCATCTGCGCTTTCCATAAACATTATAATGCTTTCGTGACTTCCGGTTCCCCAAGGTGATCTACCTCAGGGAGGATGAAATTGTCAGGACAAGATGTTGTCCATCTTGAACTGTACTACCCTTCTTTCCCACCCGAATCCCTGTCTGTCTTCTAGCTCTAACCATACTTGCCCTTCAGCCTCCTTGGGGTCACCCCATGACCTCTGCTTTGGATCCCACACTCTCCCACCTTCCTTCGGAAGAAACCTTCAATATATCAACGATCCCTTCTCTCGTCTCAACGAGGTCCTTCCCATCGAGTGTCTGACCCCCTCTCGGCACCTCCATGTTAGAAAATAACCTCCCTGAGCCACGTCCCCACTCCGGCTACCACTCCACTTCTCTCTCTCTCCCTTCAGAGTCCATCTTTTAATAAATTGTCTATTCATTGCCGCCATTTTTTCATATCTAATTCACTCCTCCGCACATTATAATCTGGTTTGCAGCCCAAACATTCCTCCAAGGGTCGTAAGGTCCCTGATGCTCTCCATGTTGTTAATCCAAAAGACATTTTCGGTCTTCATCTCATTGATGACTCCCTGGATGTGGTCCCTCCTGTTGGACTTCCTTGGCTCTGGGACATCGGGTCTCGCTCTCCCTCCCACTTCTCTGCCTGCTCCTATTTCGTCTCTGTTTCTGGCTCATTCTCCTCCCCCTTTCATTAAATGTCGAATTTCCTCGAGTCTCAGTCCTAGATGCTCTTCTCACTGTGGATCTCCAGGAAATTATTACCAGTTAATGATTTCAATGATCCTCTCCATGTCAGTGAAAACCGACTTATATCTCCGGCTCAAACTGCTTCTCTGTCACGCAGACCTACATGCCCAACTACCTATTACATCTCCATTTGGAAGGCATTCCTCATCAACATGTCCAAGGCCAAGTTCATGATCTTTCCCAGCAAATCTGTTCCTCTTCCTTTCCCAGCAAATCTGCTCCTCTTCCTTTGTACACGCTCTCTCAAGGAATGGTACCACAGTCTATTCTGTGTGTATCATCCTCTGTGTCTCCCTCTCCCTCACTCACCATAGCTAATTTATCACCAAAACCTACTATCTCTTCCATTTCAGAAATATCTCTCAAAACAATCCCAATTCCTATACTGCCATCATGTTCTGTTTTCCTGGACTTCTTCCCCATTTGTTCTGCTAGCCCAGCCCAGTTCCTTTTGCCACTAGAGCCAATCATGACATGTTCTTTGAGGAAACTTGTCAGTGACTTGCTATTGATCACAAGAAAGTAACCAAAATCCTGATATGGTATGGCAAAGACTATTTTTCCATGATATCCATTTCCCCCTCTTTATAAAGACCTGATATTGTTGGCATGGCATTGTATCTCCTTCTTACACACCCAAGACATTTCTAACCTCTTATACAGAGAGGAATAACCTGTAGATATAAGCAGAAGGTGTTAAATGGAATGGCTAGGAAAGCCCTTTAAGAGAAGTTCTAACTCTTTCTGCCTGAAAGGTGGATATGATGACTGGAATTCCAGCAAGCATCTTGAGACCTTGAGGATGGATGCTAGAATTGGGAATGGTAAGACAGAAAGATGAAGGAAGCCTGTGTCCTGGTGACATCGTAGAACCACCGTGTAAGACTTGACTGTCTACTTCTGGGCTTCTATGTGAGCAAACAAAATCCTCAGCGGTTTAAACTCACTATTGTTGGATTTCTGACTCTAGCAGTTGTACTCAGTTTCCAGTTGATACCCACAGGATTTACCAGGCCCTCCATGGGCTCGTCTCTGTTCTACGTTACCAGCTTCCTTTGCCCCACTCTTGCCCTTATGTTCCGCAGTGCACGCTGGCCTGAGTTCAGTTGTTCATATACATCATGTGGGCTTTCCTGACCAGGGCCTTTCTCTGCTCTTCTCTCTGTCCGTAGGACTTTCCTTCCCGACCCTTTATCCTGCCACCGAATTGACCTCTAGTCATCCTTCAGATCTCCGTTGGAGAAGAACTTTCTTAGGGGAGTCCTCCCTAAAACTCCCTCTTTTCCTCTTTACTTCCTCCCTCCTTCCACTAATCTAGAATAAGTTCCTTGTTAGGTGCTGTCACAGAACTATATTCTTTTGCTTCAGAATACTATTCTTAGGGTTAGGAATAAGTCATTCAGTTATGTAATTATTTGATAAATATCTGTCTCCTTTATTAGGTTTGAACTTCATGAAAGCAAAGGCTATGTCTGCTTTTGTTTGACATTTTATTCCCAGCTTCTGGTACAGTTCTTGGGGTGTGTGTGTGTGTGTGTGTGTGTGTGTGTGTGTGTGTATTTGACACCTAATAAATACTGCGAAGTGAAGAAATGAAGACCTCTAGTCCATTGCTCATAATCTTTATCAAGACCCCTGATTCTCTTTTGCCTTAACCAGTTTCTTGCCAAAATTTTCACCTACTTTGCACTAACATTTTCATAGTGTTTCATAACTTCAAAACACCTTCATACCAGTTACCTCATTTTCAGTCTCTCCAACAGCTCTGTAAGATACTTAGAGAGTAGCAACTCTTTTCCTAAACAAGGCTTTCAACATAAAATCTGTTATTACTAATCTGTTTAAATGGTCACCCGAGTTTGTGACCTCATTCCCTCTCATTTAAATCTGGAGCCTCAGCAATAAATTACAATTTTGAGAATTTTTCAACAGGTCTGTGACCATCCGTATATATATCTCTCTCAAACTGAAAATATATATATATATATATTCAATATATATTCAAATTCTATATATATATGTATATATTCAAGCTGAAAAAAGACCAGCTAGACAATAAACACTTAACATCACTCCCCCCGATCCAAATATGGCTTTCTTTGTCCAATTCACTTCCTTTGACCTCAGATCCCAGGTGATGCCGATGCTGCTGGTTCAGCATGCTTTGAGAACCACCGATGGAGCAGCTCCTCAAGGAAAGAGGATGTATTTGTATAAAGGAATCCAGCAGTGAATGATTTGCTGCTGTGCATATCATAGCAGCCTGCAGAGCATGTCAACTTAGGTATAATTTCTAGCTCCCTGAGGACAAAACAGTAGAGTTGTGACAATCCTGAGAACCACTGGGCCATTGTGTATCACCCTATGGGTCACAAGGAAGGGACACCATCATCCCGCACTGGGAAAGCCCTGGTGGGTGGGCAGTTTGCCCAGGCTCCTGAACCTACCCTTCTCCCAAGACTGCGGGTCTCAGGAGAGCACTGCAGTATCTCTGTGTGCTGATGGGCAGCCTGTCCCTCAGCTTCCGTTTCAGCAGCTCTACGAGCCCAGGCCCACCAGTACTGGTCCTTGAAATACAAAGAGCAAGAAGTAAGCAGGATGGCATCTCTGGCTCTAACTCTACTGGTGGCTCATAAATTGGCACTGTTTCCTCGGTGACCTAGCATCCAGCACAGTCTGAACGCCTTGGCAATCCTAACACCCATGCATCTGACAGTTTCTCCCACCAGGATGCTCACCTTGTTTCACAGTTTCGTCCTCCATTTTCCTCATAACACAGTCTGGGCAGATTGGTTTGTTCCTGAAGGATGGTTGTGTCTACTTTTATAATTGATTTTGAAAAACTGGGTTGGGTATAAGGTCTAGGACCCAAATTAAGCCTAGTGAGGTTTAACTATTTCTTTCATCCATCCAACAAATCTTTATTAAGTTCCAGGCTAAGGGATACCCCAGGATAGACAATAGACACACCAAGAAAGAAAAATATCTTCAGTACCCTTAAGGAACCTCTCTGAAGAGTCCATTTCCCCACCTGGAAAATGAAGGTAATAATGATCCTTATCTTATGCAGTTGTTAGTAGTTAAGTTAGATAATACATGGTTTTAGTAGAATGCCAATACACCATACACACTCGGGACAAGCTGGTTGTTATGAAACTAGGTAGAAAGGTAACAATACCAGTGTTTCCACCGATAGGCAAAATATATCATGGCTTTATCACAGTTAGAATACAAAAGTACTTATAGGGGCGCCTGGGTGGCTCAGTCGTTAAGCATCTGCCTTCGGCTCGGGTCATGATCCCAGGGTCCTGGGATCGAGCCCCACGTTGGGCTCCCTGCTCAGCGGGAAGCCTGCTTCTCCCTCTCCCACTCCCCCTGCTTGTGTTCCCTCTCTCACTGTGTCTCTCTCTGTCAAATAAAATCTTTAAAAAAAAAAAAAAGTACTTAGAGAAGAAAGTGTAAAATTTTGTTACATCTCCCATCACCAACATTACCATTCTAATGTTTAGTTATGTGATTACCTCAGGGCTTGCTTAAGGTGGATTGTTTATCACCCCTTTTAAGCAGTTTAAGTGTATCTTTACGAAGTTACTATCTGCTACATGTACGATTATTACCGCCATCAGGTAATAATAACCACTAAGGCTTTCTGAGTGCTTACTGTGTACCAGGCATTATTCCTAAATGCTGTGCAAGTATAACCTCATTTAACCTCCTAGACTACATTAGGAAATAGGTACTAGTTTTCATCGGGTGAGGAAACTGATACCCAGAGAGTTTAAGTAACACAGAAAACTTCACGTGGCGCTTACGATAAACATATATAGTACTTTTTAGCCCTGTGCATGCATGTGCGTCAGAGGAAAATGGTCACGTGTGTAAGTGTTCCAGATCGTACGATGAAAAGCATTCTGCTTCTACCTGCTCCGTTTCTTTGCCTCCTCCACCCATGGAGGTAGGTCTCGGCTGGCCAGGTGGTCCAGAGTTTTGTGCTGCAACGTGGGTAAGATGGATGGAGGAAGAAAGGAACGAGTGAACTTGAGTTAGGGTGTGAGAGAGGAGCCCGAGGAGCACTGAGGGAAGAGGCGTGGGTGTTGCTGCAGTGTGTGTCGAAAGTGGGTGCGAGATAAAAGAGGAATTTTGAGAGCTATGCATTCTAATGTGTTCTCAGAAGACAAGTAAATATCTTGGGTTATTTTTTGAATGGCTTTTTTAGAAGCCAGTCTGGGTTTCTTTAATTGAGAGAATGCTTTGAAACTAGGTGACATGGATGAACAACTTGTAAACATGATGGGTGTATATTTAAGATATTATAGCTATAAAAATTCTCCCGATTTTATGTGATTGCATTATCATACGGTTGGTGACAACAAATTCTGAAAAACTTTGTTCTTGGATACTGTTTCTTACATTTCTCATGGGTCAGGACACGTAGAAATAACACTGCCCTTTGTAAAATGCCATGAAATATTGATAGGTCTAATTTCCTCATAGAATAACTTTAGCAAAGTTATCAGGTGGGCCGAAAACAGATTAATGGAATTTGAGAGCTGGAAAGGACCTAAAAGAGAAGGAAACACTCAGGTTCATAGAAAAATTTACTTCCAGCAATGAAGACTTTATTATATAAACTCTGTGTGGGTCTCTGCATCTTCACTGATAAGCACTTTTATGATATCCTTAAGAAACTAAGTTTATGGGTTTTATGCTACTCTAAGTTTCCTACTTATTCATCCATTTTTAAGTAATAGCCAAAAAGTAATTCTGGGAAATACATATTAGAAATCCACTGTGGGGAAATTTTTTTAATTGAGAAAATTGAGAAAATTTATTACCTAAGAGTTTTCTGCAAATTGGGGATACGTTATTTCATATTGGCGGTAGAACATTTTGGTTCAGGTCACTGAGAACTAGTGTTCTCTGGGAATAAAACATGAGAACCATTGTACTAGGAATGAGGGTGGTTATAAAGAAGTCAATTTGGGACCAGTGCCTGTTGAAGTAGGGTATTGATGTGCCATTAATCATGTAAATGTTTTGAGTGTGCATATCTGATTGTGAAATGTAGTTAAGAACCACCATTTTCACTAGAGAATCCCTGTAATTATTCTCTCCCAGAGGAATCATAATGTTTAGTGATGTTAACAACCATCACTCGGAATATCTGATCCACATGACACACCAGTATTTTTCCAGTCAAAGGCTAGGTGTTTTGACTAGCTTGCGGACTTAAATATATACAATAATATGGATTCAGATGAGGTTTTTCGAAAAAGCAGAATTAGTGGATTTCTATGTCTGACGTTATGCCAAACTACATGGCCAGAAAACCCCTTTAATGTAGAACACATAGAAATTTTTGATAAACTATAAAAACAGTCTCTTAACTGGATAGTGCTCTCAAATGATAATAATAATAACAATAATAATTTAATAAAAATAAGGAAATTATCAGTGACCAAAAATAAACAGGAAATTGACAACCAGAGGGATAAGCAAAGAGACTGACACATGGGAGTTTGGGGAAGAAGGATTTCAATTACTTAGGGTCTTGTTTTTTAAAGGCTTTGGGTCCCTGCAAAGTGGGGAATTGAAAATAAAATCTCTGCATAAAGCCAAAACCCCTAAAGAACTATAACTTTGCCCAACGGCACAGGGCAACAACCAGGAAACTTCTTGGTTTCAATCTAGGTCCTGGTGGAGGAGAAAAAAATTGCCCCTAAGAATTTACAATCACAGGACTGTCCTCATAGGGTTAGGCATGAGTTAGAATTTCAAATTTGTACGACCCACATGACTTAGGAAGCCTTCAGCTGAAAAATAAAGATCAAAGTGGTTCTGGGTGGGTCACATCTCTGTAGTAACTGGTGAATGTACAGGTACACCGTCTCCGGAGGGACGCACAACAGGAGGAGACTCCCAGAGTTTCAGATAACAGAATCTCTGTTCGTGCCTCTAAATTTTTTAATAATTAAAGTTTAAAAGAAAGAAGAAATATATGAAAAGAACAACTATGAAAAAATTGAAAAATTGACAAAAAAGAATTTCTAAAAATTTAAATGTAGTCAATAAAATTAAAAAAAAAAACTTGAGGGAATAATACAAGTTGAATGCAGGTGAGAAAACATGAACAAATTGGAATATGGGTCAGGAGGAATTACTCCAAAAGGAGCGCAGAGAAAGAGATTGAAATTATTAAAGCTGGGGTAAGAATAGCACTGAAAGAATGAGAAAGTCTAACACATGTAGTTGGTGCCTCAGAAGGACAGACTAGAAGGGCAGAATTCAAAGCGGGACCCTTGGACACATCACTGTTTAACTGTACACTACCAAAAGCAAAAATAATTGAAATACATTGTTGTACTGGGGATGCAGAAGTGCATCCTTGTACAGAACAAATAAACCAGGTTCTTCAACAAAAAAGTTTCCAGAGAAATAAAAAAGGAGGAGGGATCTATAGATTAAAAGAAATTTAGGAGACCTATGCACCAATTGCCATGAATAGATCTTATTTGATTCCTTATTCAAAGTGTTAAAAAAATATATATACAATCAGAAAAATGTAAACACAGGCTATTCAGTGATATCGAGGTCGGGGGATTATTATTAACTTTAGGTGTCTTAATTTCTCTTGGTAAGTTAAAATATACACACACACGCACAGTCCTTAAAATAAAGTATGGCTGAGCATAATTTGTTGTAGTGTTAGTTAGGACATCAAGGACACCAAGGAAACCCAGGAGAAGGTAGTGGAAATGACATGTATTAATTAGGCAGAAGGACATATAATGACCAGTGAAAGTAGCTATTCTTACGTTCAGGAACAGCGATGAAGAGCTGCTTAGGAACACGATTACTGGGGAGAAATCCGTCTTTAGAACAGATACAATGGTGCTTTTAAAAAATGGTAGTCCATGGTAAGGAAGTGGCATTCAACTTGACATCCTTTCAAATCATGATCGGGAAAGCTATGAAGACATGGTAATAAGGCTCTGAAGCTAAATGAATCTTCTGCCAGGGGAAAAATGAACACAGATTATGTTTTCCAATGTGTAGCAAGGTGTCCACTTTAGATCTGTTTTATTTTCAACATCGTATAAAATGCTAACTTTAAGAAACTAGAATGATTTAAAATAATACATTTGGGTTATCAAGATGGGGAAAATACCATTTAAAAAGCATTCAAGTGGGGCGCCTGGGTGGCTCAGTCGTTAAGCCTCTGCCTTTGGTTCAGGTCATGATCCCAGCGTCCTGGGATCGAGCCCTGCACTGGGCTCCCTGCTCGGCGGGGAGCCTGCTTCTCCCTCTCCCACTCGCCCTGCTTGTGTTCCCTCTCTATCTGTCTCTCTCTCTGTCAAATAAATAAATAAAATCTTAAAAAAAAAAAAAACATTCAAGTAGGGGTACCTGGCTGACTCAATTGGTAGAGCATGTGACTCTTGATCTCAGGGTCATGAGTTCAAGCCCCACACTGGGCCTAGAGCTTAGTTAAAAATTTTTTTTTTGTGGACATCAACAGATGAACAGATAAAGAAGATGTGGGACGTGTGTGTGTATATATGTGTATATATATACACATATATACACACACACAATGCGATATATATGTATACAATGGAATATTACTCAGCCATCAAAAAGAATGAAGACTTGCCATTTGCAGTGACGTGGATGGAACTAGTGTATTATGCTAAGCGAAATAAGTCAGAAAAAGACAAATACCGTATGATTTCACTCATACGTGGAATGTAAGAAACAAAACAAATGAACATAGGGGAAGGGAAGGAAAAATAAAGTAAGATGAAAACTGAGAGGGAGGCAAACCACAGAGACACTGAACTCTAGGGAACAAACTGAGGGTTGCTAGAGGGGACGTGTTGGGGGGGATGGGGTAACTGGGTGATGGGCAGTAAGGAGGACATGTGATGTAATGAGCACTGGGTGTTATATGCAACTGATGAATCACTAAATTCTACCTCTGCAACTAATAAAATTTTTTAAATAATTAAAATCAAACAAAAAGTATTCAAGGAAGTAAATGCAAATTGCAGAAATTATGGAACCAAAAGGGGAGGATTCAGAGTTAGAAAAATACTGATATCGCCTCTTTAAATTATTTTGGGTTGATACATTAACAGCCATACGTTAAGATTGTTTTCTTGATTTGTCCTTAAATATTTCTGTCTTATAAAGAGCATTTTCTTTTATGAATTGAAGTGTTTTTTATAGTTACCAAAAAGCACATCCTTATGATGTGCTATTGTTCATAAATAAAATTTAAAAATTTTTAAAGAACAGATTTCTATTCATGGTCAAAGAGGAAAGTATACTGGAAATCAGAATTATTTAAAATGAAACAGTGGTCATTCGTAAATATCTTCTCCCATTCTAAAAGTTGCCTTTTGGTTCTGTTGACTGCTTCCTTCACTGAGCAGAAGCTTTTTATCTTGATGAAGTCCCCATAGGTCATGTTTGCTTTTGTTTCCATTGCCTCTGCAGATGTATCTAGTTAAGAAGTTGCTACAGCTGAGGTCAAAGAGGTTTCTGCCTGTGTTCTTCTCTAGGATTTTGGTCGTTTCTGTCTCATGTTTAGGTCTTTCATCCATTTTTAATTTATTTTTGTGTATGGTGTAAGAAAGTGGCCCAATTTGATTCTTCATGTTGCTATCCAGTTTTCCCAACACCATTTGTTGAAGAGACTGGCTTTTTCCCATTGAATATTTTTTACTGCTTTGCCAAAGATTAGTTGACCATAGAGTTGTTGGGACCATTTCTGGGTTTTCTCTTCTCTTCTTTGATCTATGTGTCTATTTTGTGCCAGTACCATACTGTCTTGATCACTACAGCTTTGTAATATAACTTGAATTCTGGCATTGTGATGCCTCCAGGTTTGCTTTTCTTTTTCAAGACTGCTTTGGCTATTCAGGGTCTTTTGTGGGTCCATACAAATTTTAAGATTGTTCTAGCTCTGTGAAAAAAAAGCTGGTGGTATTTTGATAGGGATTGCCTTATGTGCGTAGATTGCTTTGGATAGTATAGACATTTTAACACTATTTGTTCTTCCAGTCCAGGAGCATGGAAGGTTTTTCCATTTCTTCATGACTCTTAACTATAGAGAGCAAACTGAGGGTTACTGGAGGAGAGGTGAGGGCAGGTAGCTTAAATGGGTGTTGGGTATTAAGGAGGGTACTGGTTGTACCGAGCACTCGGTGTTGTATGTAAATGATGAATCACTAAATTCTACACCTGAAACTAATATTACACTGTATGTTAACTAACTGGAGTTTAAATTAAAACTTGAAGGACTAGAGTTTTAATTTCCCTGACTATTATACATGAAGTAATCCAAAGAAAGAGGGAAGCACATAATACAAAAGAACACAAATTAATGAAATTGAAAACAGTAATGTTGTTGGAGCTTGAGAGAGCTGAATAAATGACTTTGGTGTTCTCTCTCTAACTGAATCCAATGAGAGATCAACAAAACGTCACAGATACGACAATCAAATTATCTCCTTTATTAATGATTAACTACTTAGAGGGTATGACTTAGAGTGAGAGCCAAATGGGTCTATCAGTACCCTCTGCCCAGCCTCCATTTGTAGAACTTGGAAATACATGCTAGAGAGAACCAGATGCCGTCACCTAGGATTGTTATCTTCCACTGGTTTGGAGAGTAGAAAAAGATTCAATTCCTGGTATTTAATATTGTTGATGGTTTACATTCACTCAATCAAGAAATGAGTCCCAACAATGGATATTCAAGTTCACCTCTGTGCAAAGGAGTGAGGAATGAGGGAGAAAGTCAGGATTACTTAGGGAAATCTAATCACATGTAAACTGTAAGTATTTCCTTCTATTAATTACAATAGAGAGGATCAACCAAATCAGATATTGTAAGTTCAGTAGAGTAGACACATTTGGGGCAAAGTTGAAAAAAAAAATAAAAAGAATAGAAATAGAACACAAATATATGTATTAAGATGGAACAGGGAATATAAACTAAGATAAAACAGATATTAAAATAATAAAGGAAAAATGTGAACTTTAAACAAATAAATTTAAAAGTTTAGAGAAAATGGATTTGCCAGGAAAATATAATTTTGTATAACTGATTCAGAAAAAAAATAGAAACACAAATGGACTTAGAACCATTAGAGAAACTCCATCTATATTAAAAATCTACCCAACATTCCCCCACCCCCCCAACAAAATGAAGAAGAAGGGGAAGAAGGTAGATAGAGAAGGTAAAGAACCATTACCAAATCCAAATAATTTTAGTGGTGAGTTCTACCAATTATTGGAACTGGTAAATCCAATCTTACACAAACAGTTCCAGACAATTAGCACCACTCAGATTTTTCTCAAGGATGACTTAAATTTCTTCTCTGAGGAAGGACAATTCAATTTTCTTTTAATTTCTTGAATTTTCTTTGGTAATGTTTACTTTCTTTTCATAAAACCTTCAAAGGGAGGGCAATATGTTACAAAAATATTGTTCCTTCATTCATAGAAAAATAGCCAATGTGAAATAGAAGACTTTGTGTATAGCTCCCTAATAAGGAAAATAGTCAGTATTTCAATATTAATTTTAAAAGTGTGTGTGTGTGTGTGTGTGTTGGGGGGACCACTACGCACCTGTTAGAATGGCCAAAATTCAGAACACTAACAATACCAAATGCCAGGGGGATATGGAGTGACAGGAACTCTCATTCATTGCTGGTGGGAATGTAAAATGGTACAGCCACTTTGGAAGATAATTTACTGGTTTCTTAGGAAATGAAACATACCTTTACTGAATAATATAGGAATCATATACCTTGGTATTTACCCAAAGGACTTGAAAACTTATTTTTACACAGAAACCTACACATGGATGTTTATAGCAGCTTTATTCATAATTTTCAAAACTTTGAAGCAGCCAAGATGTCCTTTAATAGGTGAACGGATTATAAATAAACTGTGGTACATCCAGACAATGGAGTGTTATTCAGCACTAAAAAGAAATATATGAAAACAATGACTCATGGAACACTACATCAAAGACTAATGATGTACTGTATGGTGACTAACATAACATAATCAAATTAAATTAAATTAAAAAAAATTAAAAGTGTAGTTTCAAGCCATGAAAAGACATGGAGGAAATTTAAACACATATTACTAGTGAAAGAAGCCAATCTGGAAAGACTATATGTTATATGATTTAAACTATATAACATTCTGGAAAAGGCAAAACTGTGGGGATAGTAAAAAGATTAGTGGTTGCCAGAGGTTCGCAGGAGGGAGCAATGAATAGGGAGAGCACAGAGGATTTTCAGAGCAGTGAAACTCTTCTGTATGATTCTATAATGGTAGATACAGGTCATTATATATTGATCTAAACCCCATAGACTGTGCAAGACCAAGAGTAAACTCTAATGTAAACTATGGACTTTAGGTGACAATGATGTGTCAATTTAGGTTCATCAATTGTAACAAAGGTATCTTTGATGAAGGATATGGTAATGGGGGAGATTATGCATGTGCAGGGGCACATGTGTACTTCCTGTTTGATTTTGCTGTGAACCTAAAAGTGTTCTAAAAAATAGTCTCTTAAATTTTTAAAAAGAAGAGACAGTGTACCCATACTTAAGGTCAATTCATTTGAGAACCTATCTGAGGCAAAGTTCATGGGATAAATGGGAGGAAAAGTTTGTTACCCCTTCAACCAAGAAAAGCCAAGGAGTCCAATTCTAAGCCAAATACCATATGATCACATTTCTTAAAGAGAAGAAGATGATCTACAGATATCAATTCTGCATTGCCAGCCTGCCTGAACACTGAAAACTTTCCCTCTAAGATGCAAAGCAAGGATACCCACTCTTGTCGCTTTTTCCAACAGAGTACTAGAAGTCCTTGTCAGAGCAATTAGACAAAAAAGAGATAAAAGGCATCTAAATCAGAAAGAAAGAAGTGTAGAAAGAAGTAAAATTATCTCTATTTGCAGATGACATGATCCTATACATAGAAAATCCTAAGGACTCAACCAAAAAGCCTAAGAACTAATAAATAAATTCAATGAAGTTGTAGGATACAAAATCAACATTCAAAAGTCAGTTGCATTTCTATATACAAACAGTGAACTATCCAAAAAAAAACGAAATCAAGAAAACAATCCCATTCACAATAGAAAAAAAAAAAGAATAAAATACGTAGGAATACACTTAACCAAAGTGGTGAACAAATTAAACACTGAAAATAAACATTGATGAAGGAAATTAAAGAAGACACAGATAAATAGAAAGACATTCCATGTTCATGGATTGGAATAATTCATATTGTGAAAATGTCCATACTACCCAAAATGATCTACAGATTCAGTGTAATCCCTATTTAAATTCCAAAGGCATTCTTTATAGAAACAGAAAAAAACAGTCCTAAAATTCATATGAAGCTAAGATCCTGAGTAGGCAGAGCAATCTTCATCAAGAACATAGCTAGGGTATTTATTACTTAGCCATCAGAAAGGATGAATACTTACCATTTACATCGACATGGGTGGAACTGGAGGGTATTATGCTGAGTGAAATAAGTCAACCAGAGAAAGATAATTATCATATGGTTTCACTCATATGTGGAATGTAAGAAACAGCGCAGAGGATCATAGGGGAAGGGAGGGAAAACTAAATGGGAAGTAAACAGAGAGGAAGAAAAACCATAGAGACTCTTAACTATAGGAAACAAACTGAGGGTTGCTGGAGGGGAGGTGAGTGGGGGGCTGGGGTAATCAGATGATGGGCATTAAGGGGGGCACGTGATATGATGAGCATTGGGTGTTATATGCAACTAATGAATTATTGAACTCTACATCTGAAATTAATGATGTACTATATGTTGGCTAATCGAATTTAAATTAAAAAAAAAACATAGCTAGAGGCATCATATTCCCGGATTTCAAAATATATTATAAAACTAAAGCAATTAAAACAATGTGGAAGTGGCATTAACACACGCACGTGCGCGCGCACACACACGTACAAATACACAGACCAATGGAACAGAATAGAACACCCAGAAATAAAGCCATGCATCTGTGGTCAACTGATCTTTGACAAGAGTGCCAAGAACACACAATAAAGAGTAGTCTCTTCAATGAACAAGGTTAGGAAAACTGTATATTCACATGCAGAAGAATGAAATTAGACCCGTATACCGCATACAAAAGTCAACCCAAAATGGATTAAAGACTTAAAGGTAAGACCTGAAACCATAAAACTTCTAGAAGAAAAATAGAGAAAAGCTTCTCAATATTGGTCTGGGTAACGACTTTTTGAACATAACCCCAAAAGTACAGGCAACTAAAACAAAAATAGACAAATAGGATAGCATCAAACTAAAAAGCTTCTGCACAGCAAAGGAAACCATCAACAGAATAAAAAGACAACCACAGGATGGGAGAAAATGTTTGCAAACCATATATATTTGATAAGGGGTTAATATCCAAAATATATGAGGACCACAACTCAATAGCAACAAAAGGATCCAATTAAAAATGGGCAAAGGACCTGAGTGTACATTTCTCAAAAGAAAATCATGAAATGACCAACTGGTATGTGAAGAGGTACTGAACATCTCTAATTGTCAGGGAAATGTAAATCAAATCCACAATGAGATATCACCTCATGTTTGTCAGAGTCTGTTATCAAAAAGACAAAAGACAACAAGTGTTGGCAGGGATGTGGAGAAAAGGGAACCCTTGTGCACTGCTGGTGGGAACGTAAATTGGTATAGTTATTATGGAAAATAATGTTGAGTTTGCTCAAAAAATTAAAAATAGGGGCGCCTGGGTGGCTCAGGCATTAAGCATCTGCCTTCAGCTCAGGTTATGATCTCAGGGTCCTGGGATCGAGCCCCTCATCGGGCTTCCTGCTCAGCGGGAAGCCTGCTTCTCCCTCTCCCGCTCCCCCTTCTTGTGTTCCCTCTCTCGCTGTGTCTCTCTCTGTCAAATAAATAAATAAAATCCTTTAAAAAATTAAAAATAAGACGGTCATATGATCCAGCAAACCCCCTTCTGGATATTTATCCAAAGGAAATGAAAGCAGTATCTTAAAGAGGTATCTATCCTTCCATGTTCATTTCAGCATTATTTATAATAGCTAAAAAATGAAAACAACTGTGTATTAATGGATGAAGAAAAATGTGGAGAAACTGTGTATCTCATATGATACCTATGTATATCTGATATATAGATATATAGGGAGAAAATGTAATATATATAGAAAATGTTATATACACATATACATATACATATAACTATAATGGAATATTATTCACCCTTGAAAAAGAAGGAAATTCTGCCACTTAGAGCTTGGATGAACCTGGAGGACATTATGCTAAGTGAAATAAGCCAGACACAGAAAGACAAATACTTCGGGTCTCACTTATATGTGGAATCTAAAAAGGTCAGACTCAGAAACAGAGAATGGTGGTTACCAGACACCAGGGGAAAGAGGTTATGGGAAGATATTGGTTAAGGGGTACAGAGTTTCAGTTATGTCAGATAAATTCTGGAGATCTAATGTACAACAGTGTTGCTATATAGTTAACAATATTGCATCGTATAATTGAAAAGTGCTAAGAGGGTAGATCCCAAGTGTTCTTACCATGCACTGAAAAAGTATAACTGTGTGAGTTGATAGATACCTTAATTAGCTTGATTGTGGTAAATATTTTACAAGGTATACATAAATCATCAAGTAGTATAACCTAACTATATACAATTTTTAATCATCAGCTATATCTTGATTAGATTGAAAAAAAAAAAGATTCAGTTGTGACATCAGCTATGTGGCTCCTCTTTCCAGGGTCAGGGTAATATCCACTGGGGTGCAATATATGCTCGAAATTACCAACCAGTATATAGTGATGTTTCTCTGATAGCCAGGCATCAAGGGGCAGAGATGGGAGTGGCTCTTCTCTCTACTATCCCTGGTGATCCATTAGTAAAATGTTTGTTTTTTGCCCCTCTCCAAAACTGGGATCTGCTGATTTAGAGGCAAATCCCAAGGGAGAAATGCTTCCACCAGGAAACACAGCAGTGGGTTTTTAATTGGAAACTGGCATGCTCTACTGATCATTTTAGGCAACTCATGCCAAAGAACAAACTAAGCCCCCCCCCAAAAAAAAGTCTTAATACTTACTGGCTGGGTGATTGATTGATTCTGACCATCAAGAAGAAGTGGAGTTAGGGAAGAGTATGTCTGGAATATAGGACATTTTTAGGCGTGTCCTGTGATAAATGTTAAAGGAAACCTACACATCCAGTACAACCAGAATTGCTCATGACCCAGACCCCTCTGGAGTGAAGGCTTGATACACCCCATCATGCAAGATTATGACCAGCTGCACTGCATGCTGAGGGAAAAGAAAATATGGACTGTGGTAGTGAAAGAGAAAGTAATAAGTACCAGCTAGGATGATGTGACCAGCTGTAGAAATAAGGGCTGCAGTATTGATGTTTGTTCCTTGCTTTGATATAAACATATTCATAATAAACACTATACAGTGTATATGTATACAATCTTTTCTAATTCTCCTACTTTTAAACGTAGGATGTGTTAATTGCAGTTAACTTTATTTATCAGTGTTTTAGTTAAGGGCTTAAGGTGATGTATAACCTCTCAGCTAGGAGAGGTTGGAACATCATCCAGTGATGAACAAAAAATGACACATGAACTTCTGTGTATACTCTTTTGGGGAAAGGGTTTGCATCTTCCAGCTGTATGAGAGATAGCTGCCTCATGTTATGTGGAAACATGATTGCACTACTGTCTTTACTTGAAAATTAAGTGTGGTTTAAGAGAGAGAGACTTCTTTTATGCATGCCAGGTGTTGAAGAATGGATTGTGGTGGTTTATACTGCACCACCTTGGTTAGACTTGGAGCTAGATTTCCCAGAATTACATTTTGTGTATGGTTCCAGGTTGTAGTTGGCCAAAAAAGGAACTTTTTTGTATGAAATTTAGGAGGCAGGGGTCATTAGTCTCTAACGGTCATTGTGTTGTCCAATATGGTGACAAATGGATGCTGTGGTGTCCAACAGTTTCCAGCTGTAAGTCACTCTCTTCTGCTGTATGTCCAGCTCCTCTTCTGAACTTCTGGCCCTGTTGACCAACAGCAGCCACTGACTCACCCCCAGATGCTTGCTTAGGATCTCCAGAGGCGATAGCAGCTTTGTATAGAGCTTGTCATGAACTCCTCCTTCTCAGCCCCCTTCCAGTAGCTTGATGTGCTTGGCTTTCCAAAACGACCAGTTGGTGACACCTTCTCTGACCCTCCAACTCTCTACAGATCTTCCCATACAGTGTAAAGTCTATTTTTCCATAATAAATCCTTTATCCCATAACACGCATAATGACTTGTCTCTCTACCGAACTCTGACTGATACGGATGAAATCAGAAACATCATGTGTAACTTCTTGAAAGTATCCATAAAAGAAAGAGACTTCTTTATCCATTCCTTCTTCCTAATGCTGGAATGCAGAGGTGATGGCTGGGGCTCCAGCAGCAGCTCTTAGGCCATGAAGGAGCAGTCACATTCTATGGATGGAGGAATAGCAAGAGAAGAAGCCAAGTTGATGATTGTTGAGCCACCCTATCAGCCTGCTTACCTCTGGCCTTGTGTACATGAAAAGAAATACCGTTCTGTTTAGGCTACTCTAATTTCTGCTTTTATATCAGTCATAGCCACTCTAATTTCAAATTTTCTATCATTCAAAGCCTAAATTAGTCTTAACTGAAATACTACCTGAAGATTTTCTTTTTTCCTTTTTATTTGCTGCATATTTCATCAGATTAATACATCATATTATATTTAACCATTTCTTCTGATATTATAAATAAGGAGGCAGCAAACATCTTTGGGAATACATCCTTCGCCCTTCCTTATTTACAAAGCTCTCCCTCCACTGATATGTAAAGGCTACTTTGCTGTCCCCATCTTTGTAACCCTAGTGTCTGGAACACTATTATGCTCCAAGTATGTTTGAGCAGGAATGAATAAATGAATGGGTGCTACACAGCTCTAGTCAGTGTTGGCAATGCTCAGCCTGTCGCAGCCCTTCCTAACTGCTGGTCCTGCTAACCAAGTTCTTACCTAGGGGGCCCCATCCTACCATCACCTCAAGCCCAGAAAATACCTAAACCACCCCAAGATGCAAACTAATTTTTGTCTTAATATCAAGTCCATGCCTTTTATGCTTTCATCCACCCACCCATCCAGTCACCCAGCCAGCCAGTCATTCATCCATCCAGTTCTTCAACAAACATTTATTGAGCCTCCCTATAATGCATCAGGTATAGTATATGATGCTGGGGATGCAATAATGGAAAAGACCCGGTTTCTCATCTCAAAGAGATGAACAACCTAGTTGGGAGACCACTGGGGAGGCAACCACAATGCAGAGGGACAAATCCTCTGGTGGGATAAGGTCTAGGTGTTACAGGTTCATGGGAGGCCCTTCAACAAGGTCAGGGCAAGGGGGAGAGAGGATGTAGAATTCAAGGGGTGAGCTCCTTAAAGTGGTGGAAGATGGTAGAGGGCATTCCCAGGAAAGGAGAACAAGGTCCATTCGTGGATAGTATGTCCTTCTCCCACTGCCAGTACTTCACTCTCTTGAGTCTGGTCCCTGACCCGTGAGAATCTGAGGTACATGGTGTGATGGTTCAGACTCCTAACATCACTTCCTGCTGTGTTCTTTAACCATATTATGTTCTTTATCTTTACCCCTCTCGCTGCCCCATCCCTCTCCCCAAACTTGGACTTAAGGTTTCTTATTGGAGACTTATTAGTTTCCTAGGGCTGCTGTAGCAAAGCACCACAAACAGTGGCTTAAACAACAGAGATTTACTGCCTCATAGTGCGGAGGCTGATGTCTGGGATCAAGATGTCAGCACAGTTGCTTCCTTCTGAGGGCTGTGAGGGAGAATCTGTTCTCAGGTGTTCTTTGACTTGTAGGTGGCATTCTCCTTGAGTCTTCACAATGCTTCCTTCCATGTGTGTTTGTCTCTGGGTCTAAATTTCTCTTTATAAGGATCCCATCATATTACATTGGGGCCCACCCTAATGACCTCATTAACTTGATTATCTGCAAAGATTATTTCCAAATAAGGTCATATTCAGAGATAATATGGTTAGGACTTCAACGTCTTTTGGAGGGATAAACTCAACCCTTAACAGAACCCAAGATCTCAGCTCCTGCCTAATTGTTCCTGCTCTCTCTCACCTCCTGCAAGGTGACAGTCAGGAAAACCACCACCAAAAAGTTATGACGCTCATGCTTGGGATTTTTTTTTTTTTACTTGTATTTCATCATTAAGGTCCCCATGTTGTTGTTGGTCCGTTCCTTAATGAAACTGACCACCTCCTCTGTGGGTTTTAACTATAAGGCCAAAGAAATGAATAACAGAGAATTCAATCTGATGTGGTAGTGAGGTTGTTTCCATTTAGCTTTTTGCAGATCCCCACCATGCACGTCATTCTTGCAAACCATGGAATTAAGCAATGAGCCCACGGGATCAGGCCTCGCTCGCTGCTCACTGTTGTCAAAATGAATATAATGATAGCTACATCCCATGCACAGATAAGGCTGTGTTCAGCTGTGCAGGCTGGGTACGATCTCAGCATGGAGTTCTATTATAGGCTGCTGAGGAGAGGGCTCACTTGAATGTCTGCTCAAAAAATTAGGCCTGAGAGTGCAAGCAAACTAACCACAGCTTGAGCAGAAAAGCAGGCTATTGCACCTGGAAGTCATATTAGTAAATCTATTCCAAAGACTCTTAACTACTGTGCATGGATGAGATTTCCAGGATCTATGTCAGTGTTAGTGTCCCCCAGCCACATGCCCTGGGGTTACCTTCAGCTTCGGTGAACAATTCCCACAGACCTCAAAGCCTACTTAAACACCTGTCTCTTCTGCCTTAGGGCTTTCTGTGCCTGGAGGGCCATGCTTACACAAGAACATAGCAGGCTAAGACAGGTGGAGGGTTAACTCCACAATTCCAACGTATGTTCTGCACATTGTCTCAGAGGATCTCCAGAAAAACTGAGCCTCTGTTGTCCACGGTGATACCTGCTAATTAACAAACTCATCATTTCTTGGGTTTCTTCCCTTCTCTGGTTTACCTCTTCATGTTTCCTGGGATTACCTCCCAAATAAACTACTGTACCCAGATACTTATCTTAGGGTCTGCTCTTGAGGGGACTAAAATTAAATCAGCGCATATAAACCCCAGAAACTCTATGCAAAAATATGTGTGCCTGTGTATTTTTCTGGGAAAGGGTACATAGTTTTCATCAGATTCTCAAAAGTTCTTACCCAAAACCCAAATAAGGGTAAAAAACCTTGCTCGTCATTTTGTGGATAAGAGTTATTTCCTTCAGGTTTAATCAAATCATTTTCAGCCTGGGAACTGAAGGAATGGAGTCAATATTTCAACTTGTTGACAGATCAGCATGATGGGAACCAGGGTGTGTGGGAGTTCAGAACAGGAGAGATCTTTACATACAACCCCCAAGTGCTGTTTCAAAAAGCCAGTGATTGTCTAAGGCTAATCTGGTGTGTGTATGTGCAGGGAGCGGTGGGGAGCGGTTATTTTACTATTTTATGTCAAAGGGAGAAGGGCCAATCACAAAAAGTCAAGAACTGTCTGATTCCATTTATATAAAATACCCAAAGTAGTCAAGTTCATGGAGACAGAAAGTAAGGATGGTGGTTGCCAGGGGCTGGAGGGAGGTGAGGATCGGAGGATGTTGTTCAATGGGTATAGAATTTCAGTTTTGCAAGATGAAAAGAAGTTCTGGAGAGTGGTTGCACAACAGTGTGAATATTCTTAATACTATCGAGTTATACACTTAAAAAATGGTTAAAATGATAAATTTTATGTCTATCTTACTATAATTGTCAAAAAAAATGTTCAAATGCCACTGATCTCAATAAACAACAACCAGAAAAAGTACTGTGACACCCCCCACCCCCGCCATATTGGCACTGTCTTTTCAGAGACTGGTGCTCACCACAGTGTGTAGTAAGGCCTTCAAGGACTCAGCGAAGTCTAGGGGAGTGAATATGGAAAAGGAGGTGAGGGGGTGGCCTCGGTGCCTGGCCTAGGAGTGACTTCAGGCAAATCCCTTGATGTCTGTGCCAACATTTCTTGTGAGTTGAGGAAAACACTCGCTGTTGTGAAGCCTCTTGGGTAATTGCCAAGAGAATGTCCACTCAGGAGGAAGAAGGCCAGATCAGGCTGAGGAGCTGCTGCAACAGGAATGACAGAAGTGAACAAGAGGGAGGAGAAAAGTCAGTGTGTTGTGTGAAGAGTGAGCACTGGGGACGCAGAGAGGCAACAGCAACTGGAGATTGGAAATAGCCAGGAAGGAAGTGAAGATAAAGAAAGACCAGACAGTGACTACGAGTGGCAAAGATACTTTAGAGCAATGGTCTCTCAGCTGTGGTCCTTGAACCCCTAGAGATGTGCGGGCAGATTCTTCGTTCTCAGTGCTCAATAAGGATATTTAAATGTTACTTTTTTCTTAATATGATAACCCAAAAAATGATTTAAGTACGTTTTGCGTAATATGGCGTTTGTGTGTATGTCATTGCTGAGCAAGTCTCTCGAGTTAGAGAATTTGAATTTTATTGACTACTAGTGCCTGGCCACTGTTAGATGGATCAGTCACTGCACTGTGTCTGCCACTGTCCTCGTGTCAAAGTCCTGTGGGGTCAGAATTTGCCCTTGGAAAGCTTTTTCCAGCGTTAAGATTTTAGTCCCTCTGTTATTGCCTTAATGGAGACTTAAGTTGGCCATCATGAAAATGACGGGGATTTGTAGTAATGTACTATTGTGATTGCTGCCAGGGGGTGTAAAATATAAATGAGCGCTACAGCCAAGGAACCGGCAGAGGACGTGTGACTGCACCAGCAAAGGTTTCGTAGGAGTTTGAACATCCTAGGTTGAAGTCCTAGAGACTGTGATATAAAGAAAGTTTGACTTGAGATCAAATTGTTTTTAAAATATTCTAGTTCTCGTATTTACAGGATTCTGTCAACATTCTGAGAGTTAACTCTTTAGCAAAACCAGGAATTTGTTTTTGACATCTGCTGGGGAAAAAAAAAACTTGAGACACTATTTTCCTCTACTGATGCCACCAGTGATTAGATTAGCAAAATGCATTTGGTCCAGATTTTGGTAATTCCGGTAAAGCTAACAAACTCTAAGTGAGTATAATAGCTTATCAGAGTTTATAAAGCAATACAACATTAAAATTGCCTTTTAATTTTGGTTAAATATAAGATATGAATACCCTCAATTAATTAAATATAACATTGTTATTAATACAATTTTGTACAAAAAAAAAACTTTGCAAATAGGCATTATTCACATTGATATTACTGAAATAAAAATCAAGAGCAGGATAAATACAGATCCTGGCTTTTTTGTGTGTTTACCAGTTTATTGTAAGGTTATAGTAAAGGATACAGAAGATGCCCAGGCACTGAACTATCATGCTACACCATCTCCTCACCATCAGAAGAAGCAGGGAAACAGTCTGGTCTGGAATTCCCAACAACCCGGCCATGTCTGGTTGTGAGGCTTGCTTTGTCTCTTCATATTGTGGCTTTTTTGCCTTTTAGTATGCCTTGTAGTTTCTTCTTGATAGCCAGACCTGATGTACCGGGTAGAAGGAACTGCTGCCGTAAATAGGTATTTAGGAATGTGGTGGTGAGGTGCAGGGGAGGGGAAGCATTCTACAGCCCTGTGATTAGTTCTCAGTCTTTTAGTGAACCTGGGCCTCTGGACCCAGAACTTCAAATGTTTCTCAGTATTTTTCCTCTCTTAGGTGAGACAGGATGGCTAGACTGGCCTGGGGCTGGGTATTGCCCTCTCAGGTCAGTTAGGCTCTGATAATACCCTGGCAGGTCAAGTTCCTGAGGGCGCCCTTGTAAAGAACAGAGGGCTCTGGGGGCGCCTGGGGGACTCGGTCAGTTAAGCATCTGCCTTTGGCTCAGGTCATGATCCCGGGGGTCCTGGGATCGAGTCCCACGTCGGGCTCTCTGCTCAGTGGGCAGTCTGCTTCTCCCTCTCCCTTTCCCTCTCCCTCTGTGTCTCTCTCTCAGATAAGTAAAAATCTTTAATAATACTAATAAAAGAACAGAGCACTCTGGTTTATTTCAAAATGGTTCCTCTTCCCTTCCCCCCACTGGAAGCCCAAGGGGATTTTTCTCAGTAAAGTGGGAACCTACTTGAGCTCCTAGAGGTAAATTTCACAATATTGTGGAGACCCCAGCAGGTCCCCCTGGAGTTTTAACTCTCAGATTGGTCCACAGTGAGCCTGCAGTGGCTCTAATGACAGTTCAGGTTCTCCTCCACGGGACCAGGTCCTGTGGCGGTGCCCCTTGTAAGTCTCAGCTTTGGGAAACCATGACGCCCCCTACACCCTTGTCTCTCCAGCCCTGGGGCCCGCGGTTTGCCCGGTGTCCTCCAAGCATCCAAGAATAGTTGTGAATTTTTCAGGCTGTTCAGCTGTTTACTTGTTGGACAGAGTAACAGAGTAGTGACTCCCAAGCTCCTGACATGCAGATCTAGAAACTGGAAGGTTTCCTTGCTGCTCTGGGATCTGAGGAGGGCAGGAAGAGCAGAAGCTTGTACTGCGAAAATGTGTCTGAGGGGGAACATCAAAGGGGAGGTGGCCTATAAGTGCCTTTGCGAGAAGCTGAGACTGAAGGCAGGGATGTAAGAGTTGCCTATTACATAGGAGATGTGTTCCATCAACATCATTCTCTTTAACTGTCAAAGGTGCGTGACCTTAGGCAGAGACTGCCTGGCAGCCGATCAGGAGTTGGAGAAGAGATAGGGACATCCAGCACCTCTGGGACTGGGGCTTCAGGGGCTGTTATTAAGGGTTCTTTCTCCTCAGGAGGACGCTCAGGCCCTTTTGGCCACCAGTGACTCTATTCCCAAGAGCAAGAAAGTAAGACCATGTTTTGTTTTGTTTTTTTCCCTTTAACCCCCCATCATTGCCTTGTCTGCCATGGTCAACTCTCCTTCATTTCCTTATGATGGACATCATGGTAGAATGGAAAAAGTTCCAGAGTTGGAATTAGATGGATCTGGGTTGAAATTGCAACTCGGTAACTCAGTAGCTCGGTCATCTTGTGTAAGTTAATTATAAATGATTTAATCTTGGAGGTTTTGTTTTTTGTTTTTTTTTTAACTGTCCAATGAGAAAAATAATACCTTTCTCACCAGGTTGTGGTGAAATAACTATGGAAAGCCTTTAGTAAATGTTGGTTACCTGCCCCCAGCTACTCCATCCTCTCCCCTCCTGAGCTGGTGTTAAGCCATGGCCACAAATTCTTTGACACTCTTTCCATTCAGAGGTGGCGTCTCTAGCCCCTCTCCTTGAATCTGGGCAGACTCTTAACCACTTCAACCAGAAGAGTAGCGTGGAAGTGTCCTTATGTGACTTCCGTGGTCATTAAAGATGGTGCAGTTTTTCTGCTTATTCACTGGAACACTTGCTCCCAGAGGCCTGAGCTACCACGCAAGAAGCCTGACCACACTGAGGCTGCCATGCTGGAAAGCCCACGTGTAGATGCTCTGGTGGACAACCACAGCTGAACCCAGCCTTCCGATCGCTCCCACCAAGGCACCAGGCAAGTAGTAAAACTGAATTGGCCCCCTTTCTAACCAGCCCAGCTGCCAGGTGGGTACCACAGAGTGGCCTCTATTGATGCCACATGGAACAAAAGGATCACCTAGCCAAACCCCATCCGAATTTCCAACCCATAAAATTGTAAGATACAGTAAAATGGTTGTTATAAGCCATTAGGTCTGGGGGTGGTTTGTACCCCAGCAGTGGTTTTAACTAGAACAACCCCTTTTACCCCAGTCCTTTTAGCTTCAGCCCCCTTACCTGAGATTGCCAACCCTGAGTATATTCTGATTTGAATCCCATTCTTCCTCGTATCTCAGTATGCGAAATGTGATTTGAGGGCAATTCATTGTCTCTGCCTGTGCCTCCTTCCATCCTTCCTTCAGTAAGGTGTTTCCACAGTGTTTCCACGGTGTTCTCACTGTTTTGGATGCAAGATTGGGCACGATCTGGGGGCGCCTGAGTGACTCAGTCGTTAAACGTCTGCCTTCGGCTCAGGTCGTGATCCCAGGGTCCTGGGATCGAGCCCCGCGTCGGGCTCCCTGCTCGGCGGGAAGCCTACTTCTCCTCCTTCTGCCCCTCCCCCTGCTTGTGTTTCCTCTCTCGCTGTGTCTCTCTCTGTCAAATAAATAAATAAATAAAATCTTAAAAAAAAAAAAAAAAAGACTGGGCACGATCCCTTTCCTCTCTGTCAGGGATCAGCAAACTTGTTGAAAAGACCAGAGAGTACATAATTGAGGCTTTGCAAGCAACTACCCAGCTCTGCTTTTGAACCACAAGAGCATTCATGGATGGAAACAAATAGGTATGGCTGTATTCCAATAAAACATCATTTAACAAAAACAGGCATCAGGTTAGATTTTCTCCACCAAGCCAAAGTTTCCTGACCCCTGCTCTAGGTGCTTAACACCTGGCTGGGAACATGTTACCTCTGCAGATGTCTTGCTGGGGCAATGGAGTGGTACATGTCAGCACTAGCGGCCAGAGAAAAAGCGTCCACTGCACCACCCCCCTTTCAACTCTAATAGGACCTGGGATGCCGCTGAGTCTTGACTGACAGAGGATGGATGCTCAGACCCAGAGATCACGTCACCAGAGCACATAGCCCCAGAGCACAAACAAGGATGTTGAAGAGGCTGATTGAGCAGCAGATGAGAAGGGGCCTAGAAGAAAAGTGATAGATAAGGCAGGCGTGCCAGAGGACCTCATTTTCTGAAATTGAAGGAATGCTTCTGCAGCTCACTCCTTTTTCTCTCCACAAAGAGTTTCGAGGACAAATCAGATAAGGTGAAGTGGCTGTGAGCTTCATAGCCGCCTGCCAGGTGTTACTGAGGCGATCGTCTTTCCTTTTCAGGAAAATAGCTTCTTCAAGTAGACATCTTGAGAACATGGTGTAAAACTTCTCCCCCTCCCTCCGGCAGAGCTGGCGTTCACGGAAGGAAACCAGAATAGCATGTAATGTTCCATCAGCTCTTCCAGCAGTGAGACTAAATACACATAAACTATTGCAAATTTATATCTGCTGCGAACACGAGCAATGACACAGTGTTGTTCTGCTCTGGGGCTCGTCTGGGCAAGTCACAAAGAAGGGATATGCGCACTCCATCACTTTTGTGACTCTTCCAACTTCACTATCATACCTTTGTGACCAAAAAAAAAAAAAAAAAAAAAAAAAAAAACCCTCTGGCTTCACTTTTATTCTCCTTTATTTGGTAGCTCTGTCATGAAGACAGTGAATCCAGATTGAGATCAAAATTGGAAATTCACCGGAGATACAATGCAAGTTTTTTCTGGCTATCTCAGCTTTGTACCTTTAAATCAGCTTAGTCTATTTCAGTTACAGGGGTTTATTGGAAGGTTACACAGGGAAGTAAAGATAGCAAGTTATCTTCTCAGAGCTGCAAAGCCAGACAATCTCATGAAGACCTAGCAAAATGTGGGATACAGTGGAAGCTCTGGTCCTCCAACCAAAAGTCAGGGAGGCTAACAGTGGTGGCTTTGTCTTACTGTTTTCTTACTGTCTTCTTCCTTAGTGTCTTTTGAAAAGTTTCTACCCCCACTGCCAACTGCTGACCCTTTCTCGGTCTCTCCTTCACACTCCATATAAGAATGTGATTGGGGCCCCTGGGTGGCTCGGTTGGGCATCTGCCTTCGGCTCAGGTCATGATCTCAGGGTCCTGGGATCGGGCCCTGCATCGGGCTCTCCGCTCAGCGTGGAGTCTGCTTCTCCCTCTGTGCTCTCCCTCTCTTTCTCTCTCTCAAATAAATAAATAAAATCTTAAAAAAAGAGAGAGAGAAAGAAAGAGTGTGATTAGGACAATCAGTCCTGTTAAAAGTAGAACACACCCATGTGAAGAACATTGCAGGGCTACGGGACATCCTATAAATGATGGCTTGGGATCAGTTTCTTATCTTTGGTTCCATCCGCTGAGGCTGGTGGGTGCGGGCCACATGGTACAAAGCCTGATGACTTAACTTGACTCACAGACTCCTCTCCATGACCTACCTAAGCCCCAGTTTCAAGCCGTGGGCACCAAGAGGCAATTCTCTAGGACCTCCCTAACTTGCCCCCACTCTCGTCCTGTGTCCACCAAGTTCCTGACTCTCAGTCCTCTCTTAATCATGATTTCATGCCTGGCCACTTGTATTTGTATCAGCTTCTGACTCTTCAAGGACCTTCAAAGGCTTTGACTCAGCCTTACTGTGCCAACTCTCTTTGTTCACATTGCCTTGGAAATAAGTCCTGACCCAGTGGGGCTTATTGGCAGTGAAGGGTACAGGCTAAGCTGCCGCAACCAACAGACCTCAAAAGTACAGAGGCTTCAATAAATACAAGCTTATACCATGAACACAAGGCTTCCTTCTTTGGGTCCCAGGATGGCTGCTTCCATCAATGCCTTTTGCCAGGCAACAGAAAGAGGGGAGAGTGTACCCCCTTAGAAAAGGAAAAACCCAGCCATTCCTCATATTACTTCTGTTCACATCCCACTGACAAAATCCTGGTCACATGGCTTCCTCCTGGCCTCTGTCTGACGAGGTTGGAAAGTGTGGTCTCTAGATGGGCAGTCTAGACAGCAACAAGTAGGCTCAACCACAGGAAACAACTTTTGGCCCAAGCCCAGGGGCAGATCCAGATTTCACGGGACCTGAGGCTTATGCAACTCTCGGAGCCCTCTTTTAGACACAGAATGCAAACTGAAAACCACAAAATTACAAATACAGGACCTTGGAAGAGGCCTTTTCTAGCGAGGGGCCAGAAATCGTAAGATTTGTCAGCTTCATGGTAAATCTGCTTTGGCTCAGGTACATGAATCACTGTCTCGACCAAATTCTCCCAACTTGCACACATGGCACTTTAGACCATCTCTGGAGGATGGATTTTATACGCTTTCAAAGCCAGCGCCAAATGTGGTGGCAGCAGTTTGCTAAATGATAACAGAACAAAACAAAACACGTCTTAAATTTCCTCTTCCTGGCGCTTTTGCTGTGGTCTCTAACTAGGCAATGAGGTTTGCTGGTGGGCTCCCCCCAGCAAGGGCTGAAAAATGCTCTGCCTCTAATGGTGTAACAGGGTTACGGTCATAAGACCTGCTGCTGTGATTTCTCCTCCAGTGCAGTCTACTTCTCAGCCCGTGATTGGTGGAGAGACCTCCTTATTTATGGGCAATTATTCTGTGCGGATAAGATACCATAAGAAGCCTGTTGGGCAGCTGCTCATGGAAACTCTTACTGTGTCCTCATTTTCATATCAGTGAGCACGCTGTAGGAGACGAAGAACAGACTGAGGACTATGGCATTATCCTGCACACGGTCAATCCAGACCAGGCTAATTAGATTTTCCAGGTGCTTGGATACTGTGGGACGGCATATTACATAAATACATAGATAAACATTCCCCAGCCACGAGGACCAAAGAATTGCTGCAGAAGGCTGCAAAGCAAGTCTTTAGAAAAGGCTTCAGTTTTCTTGTTGCGTGTTCTCTCTCTTTTAGGAAGTGCAATGAAACTCCAGTACAATTGAAATGCTTGGACTTGTGTATTATTAATGAGTTTTATGGAGTATAGCCGTGTTCCCCGAAATGAGAATCTGAAAATATACATGCCAATGGCTAGATGAAATCAACTGTATAAATACTGACACACTGAGGAAAATGTTCAAAACAGTTTGATGCAAGGGACAATGATTGCTATTCATTTCTGCATCCATACCATCCCTTGACTACATTTAATCTCCTTGACTTTATATTAGAGATTTTAAAAAGAAATCACGTTCTTCATTCATTAAAACTATTCATTGAGAAGCCACGGGTCTACTGGTGGACGTAAGGCTCAGACACAGCACTCCTGTTCTTCAGTGGCCTTAGCCCACTCCTCCTCCCCAAAGGTTAACATCAGTACCTATATATCTAAGAACACTGTGGCTCTGTGCCTTCTTTTCTGTGAACATGGACATGTGGGCATTTACGTGGTCACTTTACTAGCATTTCTTCTTACATCTTGTGTGGATATTCCTTAGGGGTCTGTCCCTTAGTCCTTCCCTCCTCTTCCTTAACGTTCACATGTTGATGATTTTTCATGCTTTATCTCCAGCTCAAAACTCTCTCCCCCCTGAACTCTGAATAGATTCTATGAAGTATCTTCCCTTAGATGCAACACTAGCCCGCAATCTCAAACATTTCCAAATATGAACTCACTGTCCCTCCAACCAGTTAGGTCTTGCTCACATACTTCGTATCTCCATGAATGGCTCCGTCAGCCCATGGAGCTGGGACTCACACTTCACACCTCCCTCCTGTTTATCTCATTCTCCATATTCAGTCACCAGGCTGTGCTGATTCTACGTTCCCCGCCGTCCCACCCCCCGACCTTATCTCATATCTGCCTGCTGCTCATTCTCCACTATGGAAACTTCAGCCCAAATTTCATTATCTCTTGACTAAAGTACTGAGCAGCTTCTTGTCTCCCTGCTTCCCACTGCCAGGGTGATTTTTCTAAAGACACGTGTCAGTTGTATTACTGCCTGGTCTGAAATGCTTCACAGTTCCCCCGCAACTTTTAGGATAAGGCCAAAGCTCTTTAGCATGGCATACAGCACACTTCGTCTTCCACCTCTTACTTATCTATTTGGCAAAATCGATGTACTTTGGAACTCAGAAAAGTCAGTACTTTGTTCTCTGAAAATGTAGGTGCTCCACCCTTCCTTACTTGGAGGTCTCACCACCTCTGAGAAGCTTCTGTTTCACCCTATCACACTGGGTTTGCTGCCTCTTCTCTGTGCTCTCATCACCCACTGTGTTTCCCAGTCCCACGGTTCCCGCCATATTGCTTGGGGACTGCCTGTTCTTACTGGATTCCCCCACACTTAGACTAAGCCCTGAAAGGACTTGATCTTATCAGAAATAGACACTGTACCTTGTTCTTTGTGTTGCCTACATCTTAGCAGGGTGCTGACCCATAATAGGCTTTCAAGAAATGTCTACTAAATGAGTGAATTTGTTAAAAGAGAGTCAAGTATTAGATGGGTGATTGGATTCCATAGCTGGAAATGTCTAGAAACTATGCCTATAAAATTCACTGGGCAGATTCTACTCTACTGTTTGAGGAATCACTTTCCATACTCTCAGGTCCAAGTTTCTTATCCCTTAAACCATAACTAAGTGTGTGATGAGTGTCTATTATGTGTCAGAAATGTCACAGTGCACCAAGGATATCTAGGATTTAAGTTGTCTGTGGCATTATCTCTCCCTCAAGTATCTCACAGTCCAGGTTAGACACATGGCTAATAACAACTAATTTAATTGCAATGAGACGATTGTTATTAATATAGGTGTTATAGAAAGTCAAAGAAAGAAACACCTTATTTTTCAGAGACCAAAATAAGGAAGAAGTGATATTCAAATCTTGAAGACTGGGTTGGTGTTTACCAGGATGACAGAGGTTTGGGCATGAGTACGTTACAGGGGGAATGATCAGCCCCAACATTAGGTGTTTGACTAAATTCTGGGGATGGGAGGTGGAGGGCTCAGCTGGACAAAATCGTGAAGGGCAATGCCCGTCATGCCAAGAAGTTTAGATTTTGATTTCTAGGGAATGAGGAATCATTGAAAGGTTTTAAACAAGTTTAATCCAATTTGCATTATTGAGGGATCATTTGGGTAGCTATATGGAGAATTTTAGAAGAAGCAGCAGCAGCAGCAAGATTAGTTAGGAGACTCTTGCAGTGTTGCAGGCTAGAGATTATGGAGGCACCGTATCTCAGTAGTTACAACTGTAGACCCCTGCCTTCACATCCCAGCTCTGTTGGTTGCTAACTTCAAGTGACTCAACTTCTCTGTGCCTCAAGGTCCTCATCTGAAAATTGGGCTTGTAATAAGACTGATGAGATAGCCATCCAAGGTTAAATGGACATTAATACAAAGTGCTTAGAACAATGCTACCATAATTCTAACAGGGCATGAACCAAAAAGAACCCAGAATAGAGGAATCAAGTCCAAAAAATATTTAGCAAGTAAAATTGAAAGCACTTGGATTATAATAATCTGTGAAGGTACAGAAATGGATAACTCCAGGATGATTCCCGGGTTTTTGGCCTAAGGAACTGGGTGAGTGGTGTTGTCTTTCAGAGTAGGAAGAACAGGAATTTTTTTTTTTTGAAGATCAGGGGTTGTTAGTAAGTTTGATTTTGTAAATGTTGAATCTGAGTTTCTTGCAGCACATTCAGAAGGGCTTATTTAATGGGCTGTTGGGAATACAGATTTAGGGTTCTGGGGAGACAACCCCAGGCTGAAGATGAAGATTTGGTCCTGTCAGCATCCAGGTAGTAATTGAAGCCATGAAATTGTGTGGCCAAATCGAGACAGTACAGGTTAAGAAGGGGGTTGAAGGCAGAGCTTTAGGGGACACTGACATGGAAGCAGTAGCTAGAAGAGAGGGTCCCAAAGAAGGAGGCTGAGCAAGACAAAATAGAAGATCAAGAAGAAAATCATAGCAGAATAAATTAAAGAATGGATAAGGTCACCTGTTAGTCAGCAATGTTGTGAACATTAGGTGCCTGATAATACACTGTACCAGGGCAACGGCTCCAAATTCCAAATCTTTTGAAAATTATGTGTCAGCAGCTGGTTTTGTTGAGTCCAGCCTCAAACCTCTGAAGCTGCAGATTTGTACTAATTTGCATAAATAGTTTGCATCCCAGAAGCAAAGCAAGACTATGATATTGTAGCTGCAGTACTTCAATTTTCCATTTCAGGAATCAGGCTGTATGTAGCTCAGTTTTCTAACAAACACTTATTGTTTGTTAAATCAAGAGCTAAAACACCTACAAGGATTAAATCTTTGACAGGGCAATTTTACAAATGATGAGGAAAGAGCCACATGATTCTTTAGTTCACTCTTGCGGTAACTCAGGAATTTAGAACAAATTCCCTGGTGTGATTCATTTGAACCAACACCTGATCTATCATTAAAAAAAATATATCAGTAGGTGATATTTCCTCATGAGAACACCAGTGAGCATTATGTCATAGAATTCTTGTAATTAAAATTATTCTCCTGAGGGTCTAAGAGAAGGTAGGGTAAAATGTCCCCCACATTTTAAGACTTTAAGAAATCCCAATTCAATGATAGACTATGCAGTGTGAACCTGTGTGTGTAATTTTTTACTTTGATTTATTCATCATCTATGTATTGAATACCTGTTTTTCCCTGGCACTCTGCAGAGGGCAGGGCACACAGTAGCACTCAAGGCAAAATACCCCCCATGCTTTCATGGAGTTCATAGTAATGCAAGAATGTCAGCTCAAAAAAATAAACAGAAAAGTACACAAAAATTGTTTTAATTTGTAATAAATGCTGTGATGGAAAGAAGGGGCTGAGCATGGGGCTTACAGATAAGAAGGAGGTAACACTTAAAAGAGTGAGGTGGGGGGAAGCATTCCAGGAAGTGGTAATATCACACATGCAAGGAGGGCACATACTGCATGGTGCACTGGGCGTTATATGAAAATAATGAATCATGGATCACTACGTCAAAAACTGATGACGTATGGTGACCAATATAACATAATAAAATTAAATTTAAGAATGTCTGCTTAGAAATTAAAGAAAGAGATGCTCTCTCTCTCTCAAATAATAAATAAAATCTTTAAAAAAAAAAGAATGTAGGATTCTCTAGCTAGACTCACCAAGGAAAAGAGAGAAAGGACCCAAATAAAATCAGAAACAAGAGAGAAGTAACAACAGACACCACAGAAATACAAAAGATTTTAACGGAATACTACAAAAAATTATATGCCAACAAAATGGACAACCTAGAAGAAATGGGTAAATGGATAGAAGCATACTATCTTCCAAAAGTGAGTCAGGAAGAAGTAGAAAGTCTGAACAGACTGATTATTATTAACGAAACTGAATGGGTAATCAAAAAACTACTGAAAAATAGAAGTCCAGGACCAGATGTCTTCACAGGTGAATTCTACCAAACGTTTAAAGAAGAGTTAATATTTGTTTTCCTCAAACTATTCCAAAAATGAGAAGAAGAAGAAAAGCTTCCAAATAGATTGTATGGAAGATTCCATCCAGTTAGTATGGATAATACCAAAATTAGACAGCCACAAAAAAAAAAAAAAAAAAGAAGAAGAAGAAGAAGAAGGGGAAGGGGGAGAGGGAGGGGGAGGAGGGGGAGGAGGGGGAGGAGGGGGAGGAGGAAAACTAAAGGCAATATCCCTGATGAACATAGGTGCAAAAATCCTCAACAAATTATTAGCAAACCACATTCTGCAATACACTGAAAGAATTATTCACCATGATCAAGTGGGATTTATTCCAGGGATACAAAGATGTTCCAATATTTGTAAATCAATCATTGTGATACACCACATCATCAAAACGAAGGATAAAATCATATGATTGTCTCAGTAGATGTGGAAGAGCATTTGACAAAATCCAACACCCATTCATGATAAAGACTCTCGATAAAATGGGTTTAGAGGGAACATACCTCAACATATTAAAGGCCAAATATGAAAAACCCACAGCAAACATTTTACTCAATGGAGAAAACCTGAAAGCTTTTCCTCTGAGATTAAGAACAAGACAAGGAGGTCCACTCTCACCACTTTTATTCAACACAGTACTGGAAGTACTGTCCACAGTGATGAGATAAGAAAAAGAAATTAGAGGCATCCATATTAGTAAAGAAGAAACTAAATGGTCACTATCTGCAGATGACATGATATACATAGGAAACCCTAAAGATTCCATCACAAAACCACAAGAAGTAATAAATGAATTCAGTAAAGTTTCAGGATACAAAATCAATACCTAGAAATTGATGCCATTGCTATACACTAATAACAAAGTAGCACAAAGAGAAATAAAGAAGATAGTTCTATTTACAGTTGCACCAAAAAGGATAAAATACCTAGGAATAAACTTAACCAAAGATGTAAAAAACTTTTACTCTGAAAACTATAAAATACTGATGAAAGCAATTGAGGATGACACAAACAAATGGAAAGATATATACCATGCTCGTGAATTGAAAGTATTAATATCGTTAAAATGTCCATATTACCTAAAGCAATCTACAGATTAAATGCAATCCCTATAAAGATACCAGTAGCATTTTTTACAGAACTAAAACAGATAATCCTAAAATTTGTGTGGAACCACGAAAGACTCTGACTAGCCAAAACAATCTTCAACAACAACAACAACAACACAACTGGAGGTATCACAGTTCCAGATTTCAAGATCACTGTAGGGCTGTAGTAATCAAAACAGTATGGCACTGGCACAAAAAATAGACATATAAGTCAATGGAAGAGAATTGAGAGCCCAGAAATAAACCTACACCTATGCTCAATTAATTTATGACAAAGAGGCAAGAATATTCAATGGGGAAAAGATGGTTTCTCCAACAAAAGGTACTGAGAAAACTGGACAGCTACATGCAAAAGAATGAAACCAGACCACTTTCTAACAGCATACACAAAAATACACTTAACATGGATTAAAGGCCTAAATGTGAGACCTGAAACCATAAAATTCCTAGAAAAAGAAGACAGGCAGGTATTTCTCTGACATCAGCTGTAGCAACATTTCTCTAAATATGTCTTCTAAGCTGAGGGGAAGAAAAGCAAAATTAAACTATTGGGACTACACCAAAATAAAAAGCTTCTGCACAATGATGGAAACCATCAACAAAACAAAAAGGCAACTACTGAATGGGAGAAGATATCTGCAAATGACATATCCAATAAGGGGTTAATATCCAAAATATATAAAGAACTTACACAACTCAACACCAAAAAAACAAATAATCTAATGTAAAAATGGGCTGAGGACCTGAATGGACATTTAAAAAAAAACAGAAACAAAAACAAAAACACAATAGCCAGCACACATGTGAAAAGATGCTCAACATCACTAATCATCAAGCAAATGCAAATCAAAACCACAGTGAGATATAACCTCATACCTCTCAGAATGCCTAGTATCAAAAAGATAAGAAATAACAAGTGTTAGTGAGGATGTGGAGCAAAGGGAACCCTCGTGTGCTCTTGGTGGGAATGGAAATTGATGCAGCCACTGTGGAAAACACTATGGAGATTCCTCAAAAGATTACCATATGATTCAATAATTCCACTGTTGGGTATCTACCCAAAGAAAATGAAAACACTAATTTGAAAGGATATATGCACCTTTCTGTTTATTACAGCATTATTTACGATAGCCAAGATATGGAAGCAACCCAAGAGTCCATCCAGAGACAAATGGACGAGGAAGATGTCATAGAAAGAGGGGGGGAATATTACACCACCATAAAAAGATGATATGCTCTTTGCAACAACATGGATGCACCTAAAGGGTATTATGCTAAGTGAAATAAGTCAGACCAAGAAAGGCAAATACTGCATGATTTCACTCATATGAGGAATCTAAAACAAACAAAACAACCAAATAAGCAAACAAAACAGAAAGCAAAATCAGACCCGTAAACACAGAAAACAAACTGATGGGTGCCAGAGGGGAGTGGTGTGGATAAAATGGGTGAAGAGGAGTGGGAGATACAGGCTTCCAGTTATGGAATGAATAAGTCACAGGCACAAAAGGCGCAGCATAGGAAGACAATGATGTAATAGTGTTGCATGGAAATAGATGGTAGTTACACCTGCTGTGAGCATCGTGTAATATCTAAACTTGTCGAATCGCTATGCTCATAAACTCATGTAACACTGTGTTTCAACTACCCTCAAATAACAAAGAACTAATAATTCAAATTAATAATTAACTTTTTAAAAAGAATGCAGCATTCTCTGACACATAGGGACAAATATTCTTGTGGTTTTCAGCCGCTAGCTCAGAGGTTCGGTGGTACTAGCAGGCTGGCTGGCTGGCTGAATGAGTGAATACACTTGGCACGAACTGGGACACAGCCTGGCATAATAGAAGTCAGCTTGACTCTAGAGGTAGCCAGACCTCACTACTCTGGGTTTCTGGAACTCTCTGCTTTTGCATCTGTACTACAGGGATGATGACGCCTCTCTGGGAGATTGGATGAAGATTGGAGATGATGCACTGAAGCATCTGCTATGCTAATTGGCATTGGTAATTTGGCTGCTATTTTTATTATCATCATCCCAGGCTCCTCACTTGGTGCCTTTGGCTCTCCTCCATCTTTTAAACCACCCAATTGGGGTTTCATCCGGCCCCCTCTTGTTGCCAGCTGGTCATCTCCCGGCTGCATGGCGCCCCTCATCTCTTGTTAAGCCCTGCTCACCCTCCACTGCAGCCCACAAACCCACCCTCATCCTTCAGACCTGCCAGCTTCCCTGCCATTCCTCTAAATAAGCCAAATTACTTGGAAATTTATTCCTGTCTAGAACCCTCTTTCCTTTTTTCTCCACCTTCTCATTTTTCCAGGCCGGGTGACATTTGCGAAGTTGAGGCCCAATGTGTGAGTCTTGATTGAAAACAAGGAAGTAAACCCACTGCAGCCTCATTTCCCATCCTATTTACCAAAGGTGCTACTGGAAGCTTCTACCTAAGACATTTTCATGGTTAGTGACTCTCTGCATACAGTCATACTAGGTTTGGTTATTTTTCAGATCCTTCCTTGTAAAGCCATCTTTCAGAGCCCAGAGTTACAGTGGAAAAGAATATTCTTTCTGGGAAATAGGAGGGCCCCCTGATACATATTGGGGAAATATGATTCTGTAAGTCCCATCCTTTGTTAAGGTGAGACACATCAATAGCAAATGTGTGTGGTATACCACACCTGCTCACAATAAGCAAATAGGTTCAAGGCTTTATGAGCCCCCCAAAAAATGCACTTACAGTTTGTAAAAATTAAAGAGCTTAGTCAAATAAGAAACCTGTCCCAATGGATTATTAAGCTTATGACTGAAGTTGCAGGGAGGTGGGCCAGGAAAGGGGTCCACCAGAGAGCAGTGTAAGCCCCCTCTATTTTCCATCTCACTACCCCCCGGAGCTCTCCAAAAGTGTCTGCATGTGTTGTCTTTTTGCAGAGAAAAATGTGTAACTCATTCAGTAAAGGAACTCCTTTTTTCTTTAAAATGGAAATGGGAACCGTGCCAATAACGGGGAAAATAAGTGTGAGTATGTGTATTGTGTACCTAACGGAGACCTCAAGCCCTCTTCTCCCACTGGTCTCCCAGAACACTGTGGCCATTTACCCTGAAGGCAGGAGATTTTGAACCTCTTCTTGACGGGGAGTCTGGCCAGCCCAGGGGGAGTGACTCTAAGATACTGACATCAGTCTCCCCAGAGAGCCTAGCAAGACAGCCCTCCAGGGATGCTCAGAGTTAATGAGCCCCTTACCCATGCCCTCAGAGATTCGGGTCAGCATTTTAGCTCCCCCGTTCCTCATCATGAGCCAACAGCCAGGATTCCCAGACAGCTTAGGAAAGCCTCCAACGATCAGATGAGCAAATAAAAACATAACGAGGAAGACATAGGCTATTCGGGGAGAAGAAAACTTCATCTCCATAAATGATAATAAATATCCAGAGAGATAGGGGGTAATGCATCCGGGAAATCAGACCATGATGCTGTAATAAAGGGAAATTTAGAAAATAAAAAGAGCTTTTGTGGGGGGGGAAGAAAAAAAAGCTTTTAATAGCAGAAATGAAGATAATTCAAAGGAGGGATCAGACAATAAAGCTGGGAAAATCTCCCAGAGCATAAAGCAAAATGAGAAAGAGAAAAAGATAAGAAACTAGAGGAGCAGTCCAGAAAAGTCATCACTTAAATGACAGAGGACTTTGTGGTAGAAGAAACATGGGGGGATAGAATCATTGATGAAATAATTCAATAAACATTTCCAGGACTGAAAAAAGACGGGCTGCCAGACCAAAGGCCTCACAGCAGAACGAATGAGGACAGACCCACATGACTGCACATCACCATCGGTTTCCGGTGACACTGCAGATGAAGGCAGAACCTCACAATCCTCCAGGGAGGAAAGCCAAGAGGTCACCCACAGAGGAGTAGCAATCAGAACAGGCTGAGACTCGTCGAGAGCAGCCCTGGAATCAAGAAGATAAGCAGCCATACCTCCACCATTCTGGAGACAAACGTTTCTGCGCTGGAATCCCACTCTCGCCCAAACTGCCTTTGTGCACGAGGATAGAATAAAGACGCTTTCTGGAGCGCGTGATCTCAAGAAATTTGCCTCCCATGCCTGCCCCGCCAAAAGAAGGAGTACACCCTGGGGAAAAAAGCACAGAAAAAGCGGGAGACAGAAAACAGAAGGTCCAACAGAGAAAAGAGGGGAGAGCGCCCCCCAGAAGCATGGCAGAGGGGATGCTCAGGGGAACAGGTCTGCAGCAGACGTGGGGGCAGCCGGCAGGAAAAGCATGCTGTCATCAGCCTGATGCTGGTTGTCGCTGTCCTGCCTTTAAAGGTGACATGTCTGGGTGAAATTGGCCTATCTTATCCGCGCTTGGCCTGTCTCCCCTCCACGCCCTCTCCCTGGATCAGCCGGGACTCCTGTCACGCCCCTGCAGGTGTGATGCGATCTGCTTTGCCCTGTTCTTTTTCTTTATTTTTTTAACTTAATTTAATTTTATTTTGTTATGTTAGTCACCATACAATAAGTTGTGGTGAAATACCCACAGCAGTAGCCTTGCCTCTTTAATTGTTAAAAATTTAACTATTTTTAAGCGTACAGTTGAGCCGGTGGGAAGTCCATTCAGTGTCGTGCAACCAATCTCCAAAACTATTTTCATTTTGCGCCACTGGAACTCTATCCCCATTCAACAACTTCCCATCCCCCCTCCTCAGCCCCTGGAGCCATCCTTCTACTTTCTATCTCAATGAATTTGACTACATACCTCATAAAAGTGGAATTGTACAATATTTGTCTTATTTATTTATTTAAGAGAGAGCAAGCATGCACAGGCAGCAGGGGAGAGGCGGAGGGAGAGACTATCCAAGCAGACTCTGTGCTGAGCGTGCAGCCTGACATGGGGCTCGATCCCATGACCCTGAGATCATGACCTGAGCTGAAACCAAGAGTCGGAGGCTTAAACAACTGAGCCACCCAGGCATCCCTACAATATTTGTCTTTTACGACTGTATTATTTCACTGAACATAATGTCTTTAGGGTTCAACCATATTACAGTGTGTGGCAGAATTTTCTTTCTTTTTAAGGCTGAGTCATATTCCACTGTATGTACACACATTTGTTTCTTCATTTACCCACTGATGGACCCTAAGGTTGCTTTCACTTTTCAGCACTGTGAACAATGGCATACAAATATCTCTGAGACCCTGCTTTCAATTCTATGGAAGATATGTCCAGAAGCAGGATTGCTGGATTCTATGGTAATTCTATTTTTTCACAGAGATATAGTGAGATACATTTGACATATAGCATCATGTAAGCTTAAGCTATAAAAAGTATTGATATGATACAGTATATATTGCAGAATGATTACTACATAGTGTTAGCTCACACCTGCCTCACATCACATAATACCATTTCTTTTTTGTGGTGAGAACATCGAAGATCTATTCTCTTAGCAGTTTTCAAGCATAAAATACAGTATTATTAACTATAATCAGTGTGCTGTCTATTGGATCCCCAGAACCTATTCATCCTATATCTGGAAGTTTCTACCCTTTAACCAACACCTTCCCATTCTCCCCGCCCATCAGCCCCCGACAACCACCACTCTAGTCTGCGTTTCTAGGAGTTCAGCTTCTCTAGATTCACATACAAGTGACACTACTTATTTGTCTTTCTTTGTCTGACTTATTTCACTTAGCATAAGGCCCATCCATGTTGTTGCAAAAGGCAGGATGTCCTTCTTTCTCCAGGCTAACATCCCATTGTGTGTGTGTGTGTGTGTGTGTGTGTGTGTGTGTGTGTGTGACGTCTTCTCTATCCATTCATCTCTCGACCTGCACTTAAGTTCTTGGCATATCTGGGCTCCTGTTCTTAGTGCCGCAATAATCATGGGAGGGCAGACGTCTCTTCCGGGTCCTGATTTCTTTTCCATTGGATAAATAGCCAGAATTGGAACAGCTAGATCATAGGGTAGTTCTGTTTTTAAGTTTTTGAGGAACCTCCATACTGTTTTCTACAGCGGCTGCACCAGTTTGCATTCCCACCAAGAGTGCACAAGGGTTTCAACTTCTCCGCATCCTTGTCAATGCTTTGTATTTACTGGCTTTTTTGATAGCAGCCATCCTAATGGCTGTGAGGTGGTATCTCATCATGATTTACCCTATTTGTGAGAGCTGGGGGCATCTGTGGTGAATTCAGAAGTTACTAGAGATCCCATTCTTTGGCTACATGTCCGGTAGACATCTAGTGTCTGGGCCAATCTCCAACACAGCCAGATACTCCGACTCTGGTGATCTGGATGGAGTTCCCACAAAATGTCCATTTGTCAGCTAGGACTGCGAGAATCCTAGATCGTACTTAACACCAAGCTTTACTGATGACTCAAAGGATACAAACAAGCAACAGGCACACACAGAATGTTCTTTTCCTGGAGGGCCCGAAAACCACCAGCTGCCAAAAGATGTCCCTTCTCCTGCATTAGGGACACATTTTGGTGTCTGATCAATAGATGAGTTTTAAACCATGAATGTGACTGCTCTCAAGGACAGCTGCATCTTTTTGGAGCCTCTTGGTTTTATAATTTATTGATTATACAGATAGGAAAAGCTTACCTGACTACTCCCTATTCCCCAGCCAGCCATGCCCCTGAATCCAAAATTTCCATGTTTATTTACAGTACTCAATCTAAAGAGAGCAGGTCATTCCTAGTGAAAATATTTTATACGTAGACCTGCCCCATATCTTTCTCCTCCTAGATATCATTGCTGGGATTTTGGGAGGTCTGGCTGAAGCATCCCCCAGCAGGGAAGGAGTGAGTGACAGGACTCTGTTAACGCTTTTTCTCCCACTTCATCCCCAGGACTCAGATACGACCTTGAGCGCTGACTTCCCTTGTAGTCACGTCCATGCATGCCCAGTGAACCTGCCCACAGATGCTGGCTCCAGAACGGACCCTTTCCCGGAAGCCTTCATCTCAGAAAGGTGAGATCACCCTGTCCTTAACACCGCTAGGCTTGTGCTTGCTACTCAGCATTTTAAAACTTAAACATCTTTTGCTTAGATATATCCATAAAAGTGTGAAATCTGCAAAGAAGAGCAAGGGACTGATTAACCCAAAGCAAGGTAAATGATTACTTCGAGGTGGGAGGGAGGGGAAATGATTAGGGAGGGATGGACAAGGGCTTCTCAAGTGCTGCTAAAGATCTACTTCTTATCCAGGATATCATGAACCTGGGCCTTTACTGGTTTTCAAACTGCACAATTTTTAAAAAAGATTTTATTTATGTACTAGAGAGAGGGCACAAGCAGGGGGAGTGGCAGGCAGAGGGAGAAGCAGGCTTCCCACTGAGCAGGGAGCCCAATGTGGGGCTTGATCCCAGGACCCCCGGGGATCATGACCTGAGCCGAAGGCAGATGCTCAACCGACTGAGCCACCCAGGGGCCCCTTCAAACTCTACAATTTTATACTCTTCTCGATGCATGATACATTTTACAATAAAAAAATAACTGAATAAATTATAATATGCTGGTGGTATTTCAGTAGTTGGAAGACATATCAGTGAATTAGTATTTTGACATGTATGTTCTGTGACATGTTCCCAAAAGTCACCATAGGATGTGGGGTAGTAAAGGGAAAAAGTCCTAAGCTAGGAAAAAGCAGAGGCCCTGGGATCCTGACATTCTGCCCTACCTACCACCATAGCTGTGCTTAGAAGACAGGTCTCTTACCCTCTCTGATCATCAGTTTGCTCATCTGTAAAATGGGATATTAATGGCGGGAAAGAAGGCTCGGCTCCTGCTTTCATGGAACTTAGTGATCGGGACAGAGAGGCAAGTACGTGAGGGCTCTGCAGGTGCTAGGATGGGAACCAGCAGCAGGGCACTGGAAGCACACAGAGACGGGATCTCTACAATTTGAAAATAAAATGGTGCCATATATTAAATATATGTTATATGAGTTTTAAGGGAAGTTTTATTTTATTTTTAAAACGATTTTATTTATTTATTTGACAGAGAGCACAAGTAGACAGAGAGGCAGGCAGAGGGGGAGAGAGAAGCAGACTCTCCGCTGAGCAGGGAGCCCAATGTGGGACCCTATCCCAGGACCCTGGGATCATGACCTGAGCCGAAGGCAGACGCTCAACTGACTGAGCCACTCAGGTGCCCTTAAGGAAAGTTTTATACATTAGGGTTTAAAGAGAGGGCTGTAGAAATTCTGTCTTGCAAAATATAAAGAATCACTCTTGCTTCCTACTTCCACACCTCCCACGTACAGTACTTTTCACATTGTTGTGCACATGTTCGTGTGTTTGCCTCTCCCATTAGATCATGGCCTCCTGAGGGCAGGGCTTTGTCTTACTCGTCCTGTATCAGAGACTCGTGGCCCATGCACTGCTATTTCCCAAGGACTGAGAATCATTTGTTAACCCTTTGCAGTGGCTGCTCCCTACCTCTGGCCCCTCTTTGCCTCTTTAGTCTCTTCTCATCCTGCTTGCTCAATACTCGCAGACACCCTGGTCCCTCTCTGGTCCCTCGGTCATGCCGAACTCATTTTTGCTCAGGGCCTTTGCACTTGCTGTTGACTCTTCCTGGAGTGCCCTTGTCTTGGTCTGTTCTTGTCACTCAGCTTACACAGCCACCTAACAGAGGTCTGCCACCACCACCGTATCTAAGAGCACCTTTTCTCTGTCTTCCCACCAGTCCTCTCTGCCCTATTATCTTGATTTATTTTCTCCAAAGTGTTTTCACTACCTGTAATTATATTATGTATTTACTTTTTATTTGCTGTCTCTCTCCTTCACTTGTGGAGGGATCTCTAGTTTTTGTCATTGTCAGTTCTGCCGTACCTCCATTGGCTATAAGCTACTGTCTAGCGTATCATAGGTACTCAATAAATTTTTTGAATAAGTAAATTATTGGACAGCTATTCTGTAAGTATTTCTATAACTGAGATGAATAACTGCTTCCTGAAGAATTTTGCAACGAACAAAACTGACTCAAGATTAGTATGCTAATGTAGTACCTGACACATAGCAGGCACTCAATAACTATTTGTCCAATGAACTAATATACAGAATATATAAGTAGCCCCTGCAAATCAATTTTAAAAACCCAAAACCAATATATAAATTGGCAAAGGAAGAACTTTAGAAGCAACGGGTTTAACAAGGTTGCAGGATTCAAGGTCAATATACAAAAATCGATTGTATTTCTATACACTAGCAATGAACAACTGGAAAGCAACTTTTTAAAAAATTACCACTTACAAATTACACCTCCCGAAAAAAAAATATTTAGGTATAAATCTAAAACTATATGTGCAGGATTGTATAATGCAAACTGGAAAACACTGACAAAAGAAGCACAGAGCTAAATAGATCGAAAGATACATACCATTTTCGTTGTTAAAATATCAGTTCTCCCTAAGTTGATCTACACATTCAACACAATTCTTATCAAAATCTCAGCAGGATGTTCTTATAGATACCAACAAACTGATTCTAAAAATGATGTGAGAAGGCAAAGGAATTGGAATAGTCAATATGATTCAGAAAAAGAAGATCAAATTTGAGGAGTCATGTCACCAGATTCAAGAAAAGAAGCCAATAATCAAGACAAGGTGGTATTGGCAAAAGGACAGACATTATAGATGAGTGAAACAGAACACAGAGCCCGGAAACTGACCCTTATGTTATATTTCAATTGATTTTTTAAAATATTTTATTTATTTATTTGAGAGACAGAGAGAGAGAGCATAAGCAGAGAGGAGAGGCAGAGGGAGAAGCAGGTCCCCTGCTGAGCAGGCAGCCAGATGCAGGGCTCCATCTCAGGACCCTGGAATCATGTCCGAGCCACCCAGGCACCCCTGATCAACTGATTTTTTACAAAGATGCCAAGGCAACAGAGCAAGATAGCCTTTTTTAATAAATAGTGCTTGAACTGGACACCCACAGGCAAACAAGTGAACTTTGACCCATATCTTACATTATATATGAAATTTAACTAAAAATACATCATAGATGTAACTATAAACCTAAAAACAAAACTTGTAGAAGATAGTATATGAAAAAAATCCTTGTGACTTTGGGTTCTGCAAAGATTTCTTAGCTATGCCACCAGAAAGATGACCCACAAAATAACAAACTGATGAATTTGAACGTCATCAAAATTAAAAACATCTGCTCTGCAAAAGACACTCCAGAGAATGAAAAGACAAGCTACAGACTGGCAGAAAACATTTGCAAATCATATATCCAACACAGGACTTATATCCATGATATATAAAGAGCTCGTAAAATTCAATAATAAGAGAATAAACCGATTTTTAAAAGAGCCAAAAGAGGGGCGCCTGGGTGGCTCAGTCAGTTAAGCATCTGCCTTCGGCTCAGGTCATGATCCCAGGGTCCTGGGATCGAGCCCCGCATCGGGCTCCCTGCTCGGCGGGAAGCCTGCTTCTCCCTCTCCACTTCCCCTGCTTGTGTTCCCTCTCTCACTGTGTCTCTCTCTGTCAAATAAATAAATAAAATCTTTAAAAAATAAATAAAATAGCCAAAAGATTCGAACAGATACTTTAATCAAAGAGGACGTATATATAGTGACAGAGAGTAACCACACATCCCATGGTGAGCATTTTGTAATGGATATAATTGTCAAATTGCTAATGATATACCTGAAATTAATATAACATTGTATGTCACCCATGTTTCAGGTAAATTTTTTTAAATTTGGAAAAAAATTAATTGCTATTAAAAAAAGGATATATGGATGGAAAATAGTCACATGCAAAGATGCTTCTCACCATTATTTGTTATGGAAATATCAATTAAAACTACAATGAAAGACAATTTTATATCCAACAGATTGTAAATATAAGTTTGAGAACTCCAAATGGTATGGAAGAAGGGGAGAATATTAGTAGGAGTTCGTGAATTAGAACAATTTCTTAAGCTTGCAGTTTGGCACAATTAGGTTAAAGATTCATTTACCCCAGGACCCATCAATTCTGCTCCTAGACAGATTGAGAAAAACACTTGAACTTGTGCATAAGAAAGGTGTCCAAGAATGTTAGGTACAGCATTGTGTAGTAATGGGGGAAAATGTAGAAAAATGTCCAACAGAAGAATATATAAATTGTGGTTTGCTTGTATAATGGCTTATCATATTGCAGGAGTTAGCAAACTGTAGCCCTTGGGTCAAATCCAGCCCAATGCCTGTATGTATAAATAAACCTTTATTGGAACCCAGCTACCCACATTCCTTAATGTATTGTCTATGGCTGCTTTCATACACAAGGGCATTGTCAAGTGGTTGCAGCAAAGACTATATGGCCCACAAAGCTGAAATTATTGACTGTCTGGCTTTTATACGAAAAGTTTGCTGATGTTTGCCATACAGCAATGCAAAGAGATGCATCAGAGGCACATATATTGTATAAGCCAGCGCTCACCCAGAGAAACAGAACCGGTGGGAACCAGTGGGAGCCAATGGGAGACATACAGTAAGAAGTTTATTGCAAGAAATTGGCTCACGTGACTGTGGACCTGGCTAGGCAAGTCTGAAATCCACAGGGCAGGTCAGCAGGAAGGGCAAACTGGAACTGCCACGCACAAACGCGAGCTGCTCCCCACAGATGGGATTTCTTCCTCTTCAGAGAAGCCTCAGGGGCACGTGGGTGGCTCAGTCAGTTAAGTATCCGACTCTTGATCTCAGCTAGGGTCGTGATCTCGGAGTGAGTTCAGGCTCCACATTGGGGCTCGGGGGTGGGGGGATGAAGAGAAGCCTCAGCTCTGCTCTTAATGCCTTTCCACTGATTAGATCAGATCTACACAAATTATCTAAGATAATTTCCTTTACTTAAAGACAACTGATTATGGATTTTAATCACATCTATAAAAGACCTGCCAAGCAACACCTAGGTTAGTGTTTCATTGACTAACTGGGGATTGTAGCCTAGCCAAGGAGACACATGAAACTAACCATCACATTTAGCAACAAAGATGAATCTTGTGAGTATAATGCTGAACAATGACCACCAAAAGTTGCAACATGATATGTGAGGTATAGGTAACGTTTACACAAAAGCTTAAAACAAGCAAAAAAGTAAACAAAGTTGATGGATAAACGGATGTATAAAATGATGTGGAGTGATGATAAACAGCTACTTTTGATCCTGATTCCCACTGCGGGGAAGGAAAGGAATGGAATTTGGGGTGGGTATATTGCATCTCTGATTTTTTTTTAGGCAAGAGACTCCAAAGCAAGTAAGGCATGTAAAAATCTTATAAAGTTTGACCCCGCTATTGCAATTGTTTATTGTATTATAGTTAGTACTTGTATGTATGTCTGCAATCTTTCATGATAATTGTTTTTTTTTTTAAATCATAATGATTGCCCTTCTTCAGACAAACCTAAAAAGCATGTTCACATTGGGTAGTCAAGTTGGAACTAGAACCACACTGGATAGGATCAGAGAGTAGAAGCTTCTTTTTTTCCCCTAAATGCCAAACATGCCTTTGGTGGCTGCTATGGGGACCTTTTTTTTTTTTTTTTTTTTTGCATGGATCAGTGTTTCAGGGAATGAGCCTCACCTCCCGGGAGCCAAGTCTGGAAAATCACAGTGTTCACCATGCTCTAGCCTGTGCCCAGCAGAGAGCACAGAGCAGGGTGTGAGTCATTCTTACGGGAGCCCTGACCTTGGCTGACCTCCCCATTGTCAAGGTCTGTAGCCAAACAGAACTCCTGACTTAAGGAGCTAGAGATAAAGAGGCAGGTGGCCGGTCACATGGCACGTGGCCGCTGATGGAATGAGACTTGCCAGACCCCAGGGGGCTTTCAGCAGTGCCTGTCAATGTGTTCACACACTGAGGCACACGGTGCTGAGGGTTCTTCTGAAGAAAGTCAGATGACTTTTGGTTTCATAAGTGGTTTTATACACAGACCCAGAGAATGCAACCTGCCACATGCCTTCAGATATGGATCAAGACATTTCATATGGTACATCCACATTAAATCTTTTTGCGGAAATTAACTCCTTTTTTATGATTAAAAAGAATTCATGTTTTTGCAAAAATTTAGAACATCTGAAAATCCAGAAAAAACAAACAAACCCAAAAGTCTCCCAAGAATATCCTGCTACTCCGTGTTATTGGTAGTCTTTTTTTTTTATTTGTCATATGTATGTATATTTTCCTACAGTTAAGTTATCCTTTTAATAATGATTATTGGGCACCTACTGCGTGCCAGGCTCTCTCTTCTGGGTGCCAGAGCTATATAAATGAACAAAACAATCAAGTTCCCTGCTTTTAAGGAGCGAAGAGTGAGGAGGGGTAAGGCGACCATAGACAAGTGGATGCCTTAATACAGAAGAGAAATTTAGATAATACGTGGTGTAATGAAAAAAAAAATCACACTTAACAACACTGAAGACTTATGTACTGTTGTAAGCCCTTTACCGCTTATGTATTATTACATAAGTAAAAATCAGTGCACATGCGTGTGCGCGTGCGCTTTAGAGGGAAAGTGGTTACCATAAATCTTTCAGTACAATGGTCAGGGAAGTTCTCTTGGAGATGACACAGAAGTCAAGGTGTCCCAGAACGCAAGTTTACAGCCTGGGGAAGATCCAGGTTAGGAGCTTTCCAGTAGAGGGAACAAGAAGTTTAAATTCGATGAGGATAAAATAGTTTAGCATGTTTGCGAAGCAGAAAGCGCAAGATAAGTATGGTTGGAATTTTGGGAAGCAAGGGGCAGAGTTGTCTGCAGGGACATCACCGATGTGTATCTTGTGATCAGACCATGGAGGGCTTTGAAGTCCACAGGAAAGGGTTTCACTTTTATTCCAAGATATCGGAAGCCTTTGGAAGATTTTAAGCAGCAGAGTGACAAGACTTGATATCTGTTGCTCTAAAGATCACACAGCACAGTGTTTGGAAGATGGATTTGAAGGAGGCAAGAGCCAAAGCGAGGAGACCCGTTCAAGGGTTCCTGTGGTAAGGCTACTGGTAGAACAGGCGGACAGGAGTGGAGAGAGTCAGGACTTTGTGAAGGTGGTGCTGTTTTTATAATTCTCTGTATGCCTTTATTTTGCCTAATTTTATAAAATAAAAAAAGGGGGGGACTTGAAATTTCTTCTAAAACAGAACTTCAAAACATATCAGCCACAAGTCAGGATACCACATTGGAGAACAAGCAGGGAAGCTTAAGAATGATACATCCCAGGAAGACGGCAGGGAGACCCCCCAGGACTGTCTTCCTTGGGTGCTCCAAGGAACTCTTGAGAACAGCAGAATCAGGCAAGTTTTTTCAGCTATTCTGTTCCCTCCCCATGCTACCCCCTACTTTCACAGTCTCATTTCTGTAGGAGTAAAGGACAGCATTTTTGTCAGCTGCTACTCCTGGACCAATGGAGACAGGTAACTGACACATCTCCTGTCCTGACTCGCCAACATCCTACAGACATAATCCGAAGGTTGGGAACCCTCTTTGCTAAAACTCTGCGCACCCTTAAGTCCATGGGAAGTTGAAGGCAGCTCCAAGTGGGGCTTTACCAGAGGCTGTAGAGCCTGCATTATTGGCTGCTACATAGAAGCCACTCGCCAGTATTTCTTCCTGCCCCTTCCTATAAACAGTCGCGATGCCAGATTTTTTTTTCAAGACTCCCTTGTAGCCAGATCGCCAGGCTCAGAGTATTGTCTTGGTCCTTACATTTGCTCTCTAATGACCATAGGATGGCTGCCTCTGTTTCCCGACCAGAGTTTGCTACAGTCTGGGTTTTGCTGATTGAATCCTCATGATGTGATTTAACACAGCCCTCTGTTCTGTGTATTTCCTATAAAGCTGTAAACCTCAATGCATGTACTCCTTACGACAACTAAATGAGGCAGGGCTATTAATGGTCCCACTTTATGGATGAATAAACTGAGGCACAGAAAGGTTCCATGCCAGAGGTCATAACGCCAGGTTTGAATCAAAGCAGAGGCTTTTAACCTCTATACTGCACACAAAGAAATATATCAGAAAGACACGAATGCAACTCCCTTTGGTTGAGCGTTCTGCAGGAGCTGCTAACTGGCTGGCTCATAAGCCTAGAAATCAATTAATTCAATTAGCAGCAGTTACTGAGCATCTGCTGGGCTAAGCTGTGGGATACCAAGGTGGACAAGATGATGCTCAAGATGATGAGAGCTGCCATGTTGGGAGCTTACTGTGTACCAAACCCCAGGCTAGGTGCTATGGATACCGTGGTGATCATCACAGTCGAAGTGAATTTCATGATGGAGCGTATTCTTGTGAAAGATAAACAGTACGTTAAGTGCCGTAATGGGGATTGTTCAGAGCTGTGCAGTCCAATCCAGGAGTCGCATGTGGCTATTTAATTACAATTAAATAAAATTTAAAATTTAGTTCCTCATTTGCACCAGCCACTTTTAAAACGCTTTAATTTTTAAGTGCATGTTATGTTTTCCTCTTTTTAAAAAAACCTGCTTGATTGAGATGAATTTATATGCCATTCAGTTCACCCATTTACAATGAACAGTTCACTGGTTTTCAGTATAATCACAGAGTTCTACATCCATCATTGCTATCAATTTTAGAACATTTTTATTCTCTTCGCCCCAAATCTAGCATCCATTCATAATTCCCCATTTCCCCACCAGGTCCACCTCTCTCCAGCCCCAGGCAACCACTAACCTATTTTCTGTCTCTATAGACTTGCCCATTCTGAACATTTCCTAAAAATGGAATCAAAACAACGTGGCCTTTTGTATCTGGCTTTTTTCAGTTAACATAATGTGCTCAAGGTTCATCATTGTAGTAGCACATAGTACTTCATTCCTTTGCACTGCTGAATCATAGTCCCTTACATGAATGTATCATGCTTTGTTTATCCATTCATCAGTTGATGGAGATCCATGAGTTGATGGAGATTTGGAGTGTTTTCACTTTTTCACATTGTGAATAATGCTCCTTTGAGCATTTGGGTACAAGTTTTCTGTGCATGTTCATTTCTCTTAGATATATACCTGACAGTGAAATTGCTGGGACATATGGTAACTCTGTGTTTAACCTTTTGAGGAACTGTCAGACTCTTTTCCAGAGCAGCTGAACTCTTTTATATTCCCACCAGCAAGGTATATGAGTTCCAGTTCCCCTATGTCCTTCTCAACACTAGTTACTTTTTTTTCTGATTCTAGCCATCCTGGTGGGTATAAAGGGGTAGCTCATTGTAGGTTTATTTTCCTAATGGCTAATAATGTTGAGTATCTTTTCATGTACTTGTTTGTATTTGTAGATCTGTATATCTTCTTTGAAAAAACAGTCTATGCATATCCTTTGCCTTTGTGCACATGTTATTTTAACCTAAAAGTATAGCGTAAAATGTTTTAAAGCATAGTGAGCAAATACTGAATATTGGGGAGGGTAGTCTCTGGGTCAAGAAAATGGAGCAATTCCTTTTTTGCTTTTCTAAATGTATAAAACATGTACAACGTTTTGTCGTGGTCAAATATTAATATTCTCCCCCAATTCTTTTATCTTTTTCTGATTTGAAAAAGTAGCCCAAGAGTTTTTAAGCATACACAATATTAACCTGAAGGCAACCACAGCTAACGTTTTTGCAGATTTCCCTCCAGGACATTTTTCTAGATTTTCTGTACTTTTAAGAAGTTGCAGCGTATGTGCATAGTCAAATTATGCCTTTTATTCAAACCATGATATCATAAATGAATCCCTGCTTATTAAATACACCTCTTTAACCATGTCTTCCAAAAGTCTCTAGAAAAAAATGCCACTGTATCTCTTGGTGTGCAGAATGGTCATGAGAGAGGACTTTTTTCTTACACTCACTACTTTAAAATTAAGGGGATATTATTAAGTCACACATGTACACACACTGTCCCCCAACCCCTGGAAACCACAAGCCCAGGGAACTTGGGGAGGACGTAGCCTGGTCAGTCTGACACTCTCTCCCTACTTCACATGGGAAAGGACAGAGAAGAGCCTTACGCAGTCCGAGGAAGCCGGGCAACTCTCCAAAATTTTCTAACTTACATCTCCATGGCGTGGCTTTGCTTTTTAATTTAAAGTGCTTGTAAATCCCCACAGTACTGTGAACGCCCCTATTTTTCCTCAAGGCATGTTTGTGCTAGAAAAATCTACATCCCTATTCCTCTCGCTGGCCCCATCCTCTTTCCTCCGAAATCACCTGTGCCATCAGGACAGGCTGACTGCAGTTAGAGCTACGTTTCTTTTCACCTTTTTTTCTTCTGCCCAAAGGCTCCTGAGCTTCCAGTTATAGCAGCTTCCAAAGCTGATTGCACAGATTCCATTTTCTCCCCTGATAATGGAATCAATAGCACTCTCCTCGTGGCAAGCGCTCCAGAAGACACTTCTACACTTGCTTCAAGTGTTCAATTCTCTGTAACAGTGCAGGATGTGGACTCTCTATGTTCCCATCTCTATCCACAGACACTGCCACGACAGCAAGGCCATCCAAAAAACACATACAGTAGGCTGCTTCCCATCTAAACATTCAGGGAAAACACCAAGATGCAAGCATGAAGAATAAATCTCAATGCTGGAGACTCTCCCTCCTAAGCTTCCGATCATAGCTGTGCAAGAATAAGCTTAAGATGAATGATTTGTCTCTAATTCAGTGCACTGGGGAGAGAATATAGTATTCTCCTCTTCTTCCCCAGCACGGTGCTTAATCAAATTTTTTCAGGCTTCTTGCGGGTAAGGGGGACCATGGGCCACGTTCTGGCCAGTGGCATGTGGGTGGGTGCGATGAGTATCACTGGCATCTTATGTCCTTTGCTCTCTCTTCTAGCATGGCAGGCATTTGGGAAGCCACTTGCTGAACATAGTGGTGCCACAAGATAGAAAGACCCAGGGTCCCTGACTGACTGCATGAAGCCAACCCTACCACCAAACCCTGTTGCACAGAGGCATGAAAGAGAAATGAACCTTTCTTGTATTAATCCACATTCATTGTATCTTACGGCAGTTTGCCTACCCTGATTAATAGATTTTCTTTTTCTATCCCCCCATTCTAGCAAAATGTTCCAGTTTGCTGGGACAGCTTGTGGACAGTGTCTTTAAGGAGATGTCAGAATAAGAGTTCCATTCTGCTAGCCAAGCTTTCAAACTCAAATATCACCAAGAGAAGAGGCTAGCCAGTAAGGTTCTGGCCCAATGGTTCCACGTCAGGGAAGTTGCTATACTTTTTTGAGAAATAAAAGCAATAATTCATGTTGTCTTCCTGGTGCATTCACACGGGAAGGTGTCACAGAGACCTTGAGGAATCTTAATGGGGGCTTCGCTGGTTGACTAAAGTCAACCCTCCCTTCTCTTCAACAAGTGTTTCTTGTGTGGTTAGCATCATGCACACCACCTCCCTTCAGAGAGCAAAGCTGAGAGATTCAAGAGTTGGCTCGGGAAGCTGACCCTCCACACGGGGTGGGAACTCTTGTGGCTCACTGTTGGTGCTCAAGCCCCTCCCACTATGGCTGCAGGCAGGGGTCGGCTCTGATGTCTTGGGTAGACAGCCACTGCCTGTATGTGGGAAGTTCAAGGGTCTGTGTTGTACTCATTACTTTTCCTTCTTTTTTTTTTTTGTCCTTTCCAGGAGACTCGATTATTTCTTGGTATTCTTTCTAGACCTGTCACACTTTTATGGTGACCTTTCTGGTGTCACGTGTGTTCACGATTTTTTTTTTAAGATTTAATTTATTTAAGACAGAACGAGAGAGAGAGAGAGAGAGAGAGAGAGCGAGAGACTGAGAGGGAGCATAAGCGGGGAGGAGAAGCGGAAGCTGGCTCCCTGCTAAACAGGGAGCCCAATGTGGGGCTTGATCCCAGGATCCCGGGATCATGACCTGAGCCAAAGGCAGATGTTTCACTGACTGAGCCACCCAGGCGCCCCTGTAATTGGTCTCTTTCAGGAGTTATTCATGTGTCTATATTTTTTTGCATGATTACAATCTCAATGCATATAATTTTATATTTTGGTATGAATTTGTTAGGGAAACCTTTTTTGGCTCCTTTTCATATTTCTTAGTTGAGTTACCTGGTGTTGTGGAGAACTTTGTTAGGGTCATACCTGTATGCCTGCTAACACTGGGCCTCCCCTTTTCATCACATTTCTCACTGAAGAATGCAAACATCAGCTAGTCTTGAGGAGAGCTAGGAGGATGCCAACCTCAGAGCAAAGAATAATGAGTTAAATTGGGTTTGCAGCTGGTAGAATGGCATGTTGTCAAACTAAAAAGAAAAAAAGTTACGGAAAAAGTATGAAGGCAATGGGAATGAGATACATGTGTACTTCCTACTAAGGGCTCTGAGTCCTGAATGTTCACCCTGCTCCAGGCCTTGGCACTGAATGTGCTGCAGATATGTAATGATCAGAGACTATTAGGCTTGCAAGTGACCCTTCTGAGCCTTCTGTCTCACACTCCCGTGATACAGACCAGGAACCTCAATCCAAGAGAGGATGGAGGCTTCACTGTTGCAAGGGCAGAGTTGCAATGAGAAAGCAGGGCTCAGGACTGCTAGTTCAATGTTCTTCTCAAGCCTGAGAGGAAGGAGGAACAGGAGTTGGTTGGGATTAAGGAAGCAAAGATCCAACAGGAAAAGAGAGCAAGAGCTAGAGGAAATAGAAGATGGTACCGGAGAAGAAGAAGAAGGAAGGGATTCGGGGGTGAGGTGTTCAAGCCTTCACTAACCTAAAGAGCAAACTTGAAATTAGGGTCACCAAGTCCTCCGAAATGAGCATCTCAAGTTGTACAGGGGAGTTAGCTAAGCATTTGGTCTCTTTGTGGGCTTAGAAATGATGTTTCTAGAAAGAGAAGGCAAGGTGATGTGAGATGATCCATCAGAAGCTGTGAAGGGATGCAGCCTTTACTTTCCTACTGTTTGATGTCCATGAAGGCCATGCAGGTCTTTCCTGTGAATTCTTGGGGTTTTATTTCCTAGTAGAAGAATTAATGGCAGATGAAATGCTCGACATACCCACAGCTGACCAGTGCTGCACAGACTCCCTTTTGCAACTCCTTTCTGGATCATTTTCCCTTGACATATCACTAAAGAAAAAGTTAAATATGCATTAGCAATCTAGAGAAACCCAAACTCCCTCATTTCATAGAAAGGTCCAGAAATGATCTGTAACTAGTCCAAAGTCCCACAGCTTAGAAGAATGTATCAAATGCGGTATAACAACCACCCTAAAACTTAGCAGGCAGGATAATCTCAACCAAAATGGCTGCTATCAGGCCCTTTTAATCCTGTACATCCATACTGCCCCTCAAATCAAAATGGAGAGGGTATTTCCCCTCCGCTTGAATCAGGTGGGTCCTGTGACTGCTTTAATCAATAGAATGAAGCAGAAGTAGCATTCTAGCAAGAGCAAAAATGAACTATTGGGACTTCATCAAGATAAAAAGCTTTTGCACAGCAAAGGAAACAGTCCACAAAACCAAAAGACAACCAACAGAATGGGAGAAGATATTTGCAAATGACATATCAGATAAAGGGCTAGTATCCAAAATCTATAAAGAACTTGTCAAACTCAACACCCAGAGAACAAAGAACCCAATCAAGAAATGGGCAGAAGACATGAACAGACATTTTTCCAAAGAAGACATCCAAATGGCCAACAGACACATGAAAAAGTGCTCAACATCGCTCGGCATCAGGGAAATCCAAATCAAAACCTCAATGAGATACCACCTCACACCAGTCAGAATGGCTAGAATTAACAAGTCAGGAAACGACCGATGTTGGCGGGGATGTGGAGAAAGGGGAACCCTCCTACACTGTTGGTGAGAATGCAAGCTGGTGCAGCCCCTCTGGAAAACAGTATGGAGGTTCCTCAGAAAGTTGAAAATAGAGCTACCCTATGACCCAGCAATTGCACAACTGGGTATTTACCCCAAAGATACAAATGTAGTGATCCAAAGGGGCATGTGCACCCCAATGTTTATAGCAGCAATGTCCACTATAGCCAAACTATGGAAAAAGCCTAGATGTCCATCAGCAGATGAATGGATAAAGAAGATGTGATATATATATATATATATATATATATATATATATAGAGAGAGAGAGAGAGAGAGAGAGAGAGAGAGAGAGAGAGAATGGAATATTATGCAGCCATCAAAAATGAAATCTTGCCATTTGCAACAACATGGATGGAACTAGAGAGTATTATGCTAAGCAAAATAAGTCAATCAGAGAAAGATAAGTATCATATGATCTCACTGATATGAGGAATTTGAGAAACAGGACAGAGGATCATAGGGGAAGGGAGGGAAAAATGAAACAAGACGAAACCAGAGAGGGACACAAACCATAAGAGACTCTTAGTCTCAGGAAACAAAGTGAGGGTTGCTGGAGTGGAGGGGGTGGGAGGGATGGGGTGGCTGGGTGATGGACATTGGGGAGGGTATGTGCTATGGTGAGCGCTGTGAATTGTGTAAGACTCACGAATCACAGACCTGTACCCCTGAAACAAATAATACATTATATGTTAATTTAAAAAAGTAGCATTCTAGAACTTCCAAGCTCAGTCCTCCGTCTGGGAAGGCAGCCACTGTGTCAGAAGTCTGAGCCCCCACCAGCTGAAAGGACCACATGTGGAGGCAGCTAGAAGTGCCTGATGTGTGAGGGAAGGCTTCTTGGACCTTCCAGTTCAGCCCAGCAGCCGGCAGCTAGCTGATTGCAGCGAAGGGAGTGACACTAGCCTATGCCCAGCTGACTCACAGAATCATGGCAAGAGTAAATGGTAGTTGGTGGTGGTGATTAGTTTTGGGGTGGTTTGTTATTAGGCAATGCAGGACTGAAGCAATGGCTTAAAACAGCCACCGTGCATTATTTCTCACGAATCTCTGAGTTGTGGGGGGGGTGGGGGTGGTTCTGTGGATATGGCAAGCCTGGCCAGTCTCATTTGGACTTCTTGTGCCTTTGCAGTCTCCTGAGGGCTTGCTGGTCAAGAATGGCCTCAGCTGTGGTGACTTACCTCTGTAGCACAAGGTCTTTCCTTTTTTTTTTTTTTAATATTTATTTATTAATATGAGAGAGAGAGAGATAATGGGAGGAGGGGCAGAGGGAGAGAGAAAGAATCTCAAGCAGACTCCCTTCTGAGCGTGGAACCCAACTCGGGGCTCGATCTCACAACCCAGAAATCACGACAGGAGCGGAAATCATTGAGTCAGATGCTTAACTGACTGAGCAACCCAGGCTTTCATCCTTCAGTGGGCTTGTGCTCCTTGGCAGAATTCCAAGAACAAAAAGCAAAAATGCACAAACTTAAAAAAAATAAATAAATTTCTTTAGCATAGTTTTAGATTCACAAAAGAATTGAGGGGAAGGTATGGAGATTTCCCATATCTTCCCTGCCCCCCACACATGCATAGCCTCCCCCACTTATCAACACCCTCCACCAGAGTGGTACCCTTGTTACAATTGGTGAATCTACTTTGACACATCATTATCAGCCAAACACCACAGTTGACATTAGGAATGTACGTTTTATGGTTTGGGACAGATGTTTAATGATAGCTATCTACCACTGAAGTATCACACAGAGTAGTTTCACTGCCTTAGAAATCCTCGGTGCTCTACCCATTCAAACCTCCCCACCCCCAACCCCTGGCGACCACTGATCTTTCTACTGTCTCCATAGGTTTGCCTCTCCCAGAGTGCTGTATAATTGGAATCAAACAATATGTAACCTTTACAGACCGGCTTCTTTCACTCAGCAATATGCATTTAAGTTTCCTCTAGGTCTTCTCATAGCTTGATAGCTCATTTCTTTTTCCCATCATATAACATTCCAGGGTCTGGACACCCCAGTTCATTTATCTGTTCACCTACTAAAGAACATGTTGGTTACTTCCAAGGTTTGTCCAAATTATGAATAAAGCTGCTAAAAACTGTGTACAGGTTTTTGTATGGAATTAAGTTTTCAGCTCTTTTTGGCAAATATCAAGGAACATCATTGCCAGATCATATGGAGAGAGTCATGTTTCCTTTTGTAAGAAACTGTCAATTGTCTTTCAAAATAGCTCTACTGTTTTGCATTCCCACTAGCAATGAATGAGAGTTCTTGTTGCTCCACATCCTCGCCAGTATTTGGTATTGTCAGCGTTCTGGATTTTGGAAATTCTAATAGGTATGTTGCACAAACGTTTTTCAAGCCTTCATTTACATCAAGTCTACTGACGTTCCAATGGCCAAAGGTAAGCCTAGGGTGGGAGGGGATGACAAAATTAGAGACAAAGGACTTAGATAAAGGGAAGTCATTAATTGGGGCCATTAATGCTATCAAATCTACTATAAGGAATCTACATGTCTTTCTCACAGGGGAGTGTAAATAGCATTTTTTAAGAAAATGGACTAAAATCTAGAATCAGAAGTCATATTTGAAATTAAGTAAAACGATTTCTAATTTCTATTTATTTTTCATTTTAATTTAAATTTTAACCTACAGTGCAATATTGGTTTCAGGAGCAGAATTCAGTGATTCATCACTGATATATAAGAGCTGCACTTTCTAATTTTTAAATGTTTTCAAACTTTCTGGCCAAGTCACTATTGCTAGTAATATTGATCTTGTTTTATTTCCATTAGAGGGTGACTTTCCCAAATTCCTGATGTACGTGTAGAGAGAGAACCGGGAAGAAAGAACAGGTCTTATGGTATAACAACTATGTGGTCAGCCTGTTCCAGGAATTAATTCACAGTAATGAGCATCTTGAGGCTCTTGGTAGAGTTCCTGAGAATCCTGTTTGAGTTAGCTCTCTAAAACGCCAGTGGGCAGTCTGCTTTGTGATTTGTCTCTGGAAACCTAAGGCTGTTGGCCCTATGCTTTACAGAAGGGAGTCAGTCAGTCTCTTAATGGGAAAGGAGGGCTGTGCGTACACGTGTGTGCATGCCTCTGTACGTAATGTGTGTGACCCCCCAATCCACTGTGATTTAAGTTTGGTTTTACCTGTTTTCGCCTCCCCTGCATTCCCAGGAAATACTGAAAACTGGCTTTGCATTTACACTTACCACTCTGGGAAGCAGATCTGTTTTCCACTCGCTGGATTTCAGATCGGCCAGAGGGGTGAGGAGCAGGGAGGGGGAGACTATCATTCCCAGATCCCAACCAGCCTGCTATTTACAGCGGTGTGGTGCTGCCCCCTACGCAGTGATTCACTCAAGGCAGATGAAGGGTTCTTGGATCTTTTCTTTCTCTGCCACCCCCTCTATCCACCCCAAATTGAACTTTGTTAATCCCGTTTCTTTTATTGTTCAGGAACTGGGAGTCAAGGAACCTGTGTTCTGGCTCTTGGGCCACTTAATGTCTTTGGATCTTAGTTTTCTCTTCGGTAGAGGGAACAAGCTGAACTAGATGTGTGTTCCTGCTCTGAGCTTTGGAAGAATCTAGAATGCCAAGACAAAACCAGAACCAAGTCACAGGGTCCTAAACACGTGATGCCTGAAAACTCCCAGTAATGGCCAGATACATCTAGAAGAAGTAGGTTGGAAAAACAGTCCAAGAAATAACAGATATTTGCATTACCAAGGGATTATTGCACTCTGATCGGAGCTGTTATTAAACCATAACAAACTTACCCAAGGGGGGGGAGGTACAAAAAGATTTCAAAACCAAAAAGAGGCGTTCATTTGCTGAGAACTTAGGGAGTATCCTTTCAATGAGAAATTCACTGTGACTCGCCAGGCCAGGGATATCTGTGGATAAGGACCATGAAGTGCTGTTCTTCCGCCCGCAGAATATATCCCACGTTTTACATCAGTGCGTTTGTTTGTTTGTTTGTTTGTTTGTTTTTAAAACAAGGACAAGGAAGGAAACGATGAAGGTGAGAAATACCACTTGCTTCCATTCATCTGGGAGAGATCCGGTAGGTACCTTTTCAGTAAATTTGGCGATAGCTTGCAAGACAGCATTTTCCCAAGAGTCCTCAGGTCTACCCCCTACTCTGTCCTCTCCCCCAACATCACAGGAGATTGCAAGGGTCCCCGCACCCATTCAGCGCCATCCAGAAGATTTAGTCCCCTCTCCCATCCCAGCCCATGCGCTCTGGACCTCTTGACGTCCCTCGGGCCTCCTCTCTCCCGTGACCCCTTCGCCAACCTACCCTACCTGTTGGGTAGGTCTGACTTCCTGGGAACTCCTGCTGTCATCAGAAGGGGGCACGCCGTCGCCTCGGAATGCTAGCTGTCCCTTCCTAGTGGAGGGGGCACCTGTGCTTAAATGCGGGCTTCGCGGCCAGCAGAGTCCAGTGGGCAGGCGACCAGGCGCTGCAGAGTTCAGTGGCCTGAGGAAGGGAGGATGATGTCCTATCCCAAACACGGCTTTCTCTAGCGGGGCTGCAAGACTTCAGAACCACCGGGACGCCCTCGGCTAACCCTGGCGTCTAGGAGAAACCGGCCGAACCTCGGGGCCCGGCCCAGCCCGGCTCTCCGCGTCCCCATGCACCGACTCCGGCGCCCAGTCCGACTGCGGCGGAGGTTCCCGCCGCCGCGGCTGGTGCTGCAAACCAGTCTGCCTTCCCTGCAGGGCGAGCGGGGATGGAGCAAGTGGGTGGAGAGAAAAGGGGAAGAGCCTGGGCGGCCGGCGGGCGGGGCCTGCAGCCTCCCCGAGCCGCGGCAGCCGGCGCGCAGACTGCTCTCTCCGCGCCTCGCTCCGACTCAGGCGCGCACGGCGCCGGGACCCGCGCCCGAGCCCGAGCCCGAGCCCGCGCCCGCGCCCGAGCCCGAGCCCGGGGGCGCCGCTGCTCCTCCGCCCCCGGCCCCCGCTCCCCGCCGAGTGCGCTGCGCGGAGGCCGCGCAGGGCAGCGGAGCGCTCCGGCTGCTGGGGCTTTTCGGCTGCCGCTCGCTGCTCCGTCTGGCCGGAGGACTGGCGGGGAAGGAAGGGGAAAGCGGCGACACACACACTCGCCGCGGCGCGCGCGCACTGCACACTCGCAGCCGCGCGCCCCCGCCGAGGCGCGTCCCGGGCGAGTTTGGCCCCGCGGCCCCGGCCCCGCACCTGCCGGCTCCGCACGCCGCGCCCCGCCCCCGCCCCCGCCCCGCCGACCGTCGGGCCCCTTCCGCCCCTCGCCGGCACAGATCTCCCGGCGCCGGGCGGGGGGGAAGCAACTACATCCAGATAACTTGCGGACTGTGGCGCAACTGGTCTCGACAGCAGAGGCGCCCGAATGCTGCCCGGGTGAGGTAAGTTTCCTGCGCGTCCCCGGCCCCTCCTCCCTAGACCCTCCTCCAGGGCTGGGGTTCGGGGGCTCGGCGTCCTGAGGAACCCTGGCGGTCTCTACGCTCGCACTTTGTCCGCCTTGTGCTGGGGGTAGGGTGGAGGGTTGCGTGTGGCCACCGAAGTGGGACCTTCATTCCGCTGGGGCCACGGCGGCGCGCTCCCCGCGAGCACCCACCCGCTCGCTCACCACCCCGATCCCCCCCACCTTGGCCGCAGTGACCCTCGGGGACCTCTCTGGGTTCGCTGAAGCGGGAGCTCCATCCCCTTTTCAGGGCAACCAGCTGAGTTTGGCAGCAGCAGGAGAGCTCTCCCACCACCCTCCCCGGGCAATAAACAGAGGCGAACTTGTCAGGCGCCCCTGGGATCTCAAGAGGGGCTTGCGAGTCGGTGTTCTGGTCATTTCTGGCGCCGAAGCCGGATTGCACAGGTGCGGTACGGTTCCAGCCTCAATGCAGCAGCTGACTTCTGCGTTTCCCTCCGTTCTCTCCCCCAACCCCGTCAACGTGACGCTTCAACAGCTGGGGGGGGGGGGGGGCGGTGGGAGTGTGGGGGCCAGGAGAGGGAGAATGCCAGGGTTGATTCGTCAGGCCGGAGCCAAGAGTCGCCAAAACAGAAGACAACAAACGTCTGCTTATCTCTCATCTATGCAGATGAGCCTGTTGTATTTCTTATCCCCCACTTGTCTCTGGTGCCCAGCGTGGTTGGGTAGAAACCTGTTCCAGAGAAGTTGTTTGGATAGGCTGATGAATTCTTTCATCTGATCTACTGAAATCAGGGTTCTTAACAAGGAAATGCTAGTTACTCTGATGCTTTTTGAAGGCAGAGTGTTGCAGACCCCAAGCGGCACCCCCCAATTTTGCAGGACCTTTTCAGCCTCCCAGGGGCCCTCGCTCTAAGGCCAGTGACCCTTGAGAGACTGGTTGGGCCTCACAGTGAGTCTCCTGCAAAGAAAAAAAAAAAAAAAGGTCTCCCCATCTGCACTACTGAGAATGGATTTCGGGAACCTCTCTTGCCCCTCTGGTGACAAGCATCCACCCAGACTTCTCTCTTCTGTGGAAAGGCTAAAGTGTTCTGCAGTTGTTGGAGAAAAGCCCGAGGGTTGGTTTCATTACTCCTCTAATGTGATGAAGTAAAATAGTGCTCATGGAAGCTTTAGTCAGAGCATTTCCAGCTGAGAGGAGGCCCTGGGAAAGAAATCTTTCTCAGCCAAGTCCATGCCAGTGGCACGTTGAGTAAGCATCATGCATGGTCTCTGTGCATTCCTGGTACGGTAATGGGAGCTGAGACTCGGAGCACCCAGGAGAAAGCTGTGAAATCTGAGACTCACGAATAATGACATCTTAGTTGAGAAAGAAAACTGCTCAGAACTGAATGATTAAACCACATACATTTCTGTCCAAATTAAGGAGACTAGAGGGATCTCATAATAATACTTTGCACTTGAATCAGTGCCTTGTTATTTGTGAATGCTTTTCAGTGCTCTCAAGTTCTGGCCATTTCCAAGGGAGGCAGGGCAAAGATTATTAACCACATACTCAGAGGAGGAACGTGAGGCTCACAGATGGAGGGACTTACCAAGGTAATAAGCGGCTGGACTTAACAGTCACAGGCAGGTTCTCTGATATGCCCCCATCACCACCCAGTGCTGGCTCTGTACTTGCATACAGTTTCACAACGGCCAGACTGCTTCTGCATTTGTTGTGGTCTGCGCTGTCTCACTGTGAATCACTGTTCACATGTTACAGATGAGGAAACCGAGGTTGGACAGGGATGGGAGTTTTCAGTGGTATCCTGTCTAAGCTAGTGAAGGTTACAAGACTAGAACTCAGAGCTCTTGAAGCCCAGTCCATGGCTTTGCAGATGATGCCATTGTCCCGCTTCTGATGGCGAGGAGGAGACATGAAGGATACTGCAATAAACTAGGGACTGTTACGCATGCCTGCTGGTGACCCGAGTTCTAGTTCTGGCACTCTATCTGGCTGTATGACCCCGGGGCCAAATCATATCACCTCTAAGCCTCAAGTGTCCCATATATGAAACAAGGGATTCATAATGAATTATCTTTCTCTTTCTTGTTTCAGCGTTCTGTTTAGCTAATAATCTATTCCACTTGTCATTTACTCCCCCTTTCCCTTGACCCTGTTCCATTTAGTGAAGGGAAAACATTTCCAGGGCACTTCAGCTTAGCATGTATATTGTTTAGTGTTGTTATTTGACTTGGAAATATCCCAATGGGCTGATCTACTCTGAAATACATGTCAAGATTCACTTGAATATCCCAGTCAACTCATACCTTTAATTTACTTTTAGACTTGGAGTTTGTGTATAGTAAGTACTCAGTCAATCGCCATTGAATGAAGGGGGTGAATGAAATCACTCGTAAGGAAAACGCATGCTGTAAAAACCAAAGCATCGCATCATGTAAATTCCCAACATCTGCTGACCCATCAGGTAACTTACCTACACGAGGTGTGTCTCTTGAAGCTGGCAGGTACAGGTGTCTGTTACTGCCCTCCTTCCTGAACACAGCATATAAAGAAGAGTTTGTCTTTCTCCATGCGGACAATAGACTCATGTCATCTCTGTCCTCCTTTGCTTGCCTTCCCGTCCCTTAGTTGTTAGTATTGTGTAGCTGGTGAAAGACACATTCCTAGAAATTGACTCCTGCCCTTTTATGAAAGAGTTAGTCTTGAGATGGAGAAACCAACCACTTTTTTTTTTCTTCGAGTAAATTTCAAGCACCTGCTAATACTGGCTGGTGGTTTCAGAGAGGAAACCTAATTAACAAAACCCACCTAGTTTCTGTTCCCTTTGAAGGGTCCTCTTTCCACCCCTCCTTCCCATATACACAAAAGTTGTGTTTTTTTGTTTTTTTTTTTTTTTCAGAAGAAGGATGACAGAGAAGTAGAATGGTTCTTAAATATTAACAGATCCAGCCATTGGGATTGAGGTATGTCTTTGTGAAAAAGAAATTATATGTTAAATAGTTCAGAGACTTGCCTGCTTTATGGATAAGACAGCTGAGGCATAGAGAGGTGAATTGACTTGCTCAGGGTCACCCAGAAGTTTAGCAGGAGGAGCTAAATTATTATCTAATAAGGGCTAATAATAAGGGCTAATGTGGAATTCTTAAGAAGGTTTATATTTGAGGTTTTGCTGGGAGTTCAATGGTGAAGGTACATTTGGGTTTTAGAAATCATAGAGGTTAATGGAAAACTTCTGTTTACTAGTACTTATTAGTGAAGCGGCATAATTTTAAAGGATTTAGTATTTATATTTTTAAATGTTCTCATCCAAGCAGATACCATTAAAGAGAAAATGTTTGTCTGTTTTCATCTACTCCCTATGATTCTCTTGACTTACTTATGTCACCAGACTTAGAATTAATACTTTGTTCCAACCAGTGCTTGGAGAAAGGGAACTATTTGAATAGAAATACAAATGTATGAAAAAAAAAAAAAAGAAATACAAATGTATGGTGGTTTTCCAAGCTTCTCTTCCTGGTAAATAAAGCCAGAAGCCAAAGGGGAACTGCCATACAGCTGGTAAAGTCATAAACATGTATAAAATGTCATTTGCATTTTCATTTTGCTTGTACTTCAGTGAAATGGTGAGTCAGAACATTTGATATCCTGGGGAAAAAAATACATTTTTTTTTTTTTTTTTTTTTACTATGGCTAGAACCTTCATCAGCTACACTGTAAAATTCAAGTCCTGAATGTATTTGTTGGAGAAACGTGTTCTTTGTATCAGATCTATTAACTGGAGTTGGAGAGTCCTTTTCTTTAAGAAGCTGCCCAATTAGAACACTGCATTATGTAGCTCACCTGTTCATTTGTGGACTTTTATATGGCCATGCTAAATGACTGGCGAGTCAGAGAGGGAGGAAACCTAGCCTTCTGTTTTAATATTTTTCTTTAAGGGGCGCCTAGGTAGCTCAGTCGGTTAAGCGTCTGCGTTCGACTCAGGCCAGGCTCAGGTCATGATCGCAAGGTGCTGGGATGGAGCCCCACATGGGGTTCCCTGCTCAGCGGGGAGCCTGCTTCTCCCTCTCCCTCTGAGCCTCCCCCCAACTCGTGCTCTCTTGCATGCTCTCTCTCAAATAAATAAAATCTTCGAAAAATATATTTTTTCTTTAGAAATGAAACAACCACTAAACTTAATCTGATGAAATTTTTTGAAATACTGGGTAGCAAACAATTGACTGCCATTGATGCAGTCTTTAATTCAACCAGGTTCCTTTTGGTATAAAAGATGAGGCCGGAGAAAACAGGCTGGATTTTGTGTATTGCCTTCTTAGTTGTATCTACTTCTGTCTAGTTGTACCAGAGATGGATAGAGGAGATGGTGATAGAGGAAAATACAGGAACCCTACTCCAATGGGGTTACTCCTAGGGAATGTGGATTTCAAATATGGATAATAGTTGGAACATGGTTCCATGTTTGCTCAGCAGGCAGCTCCTGGGCATTATTTTTAAGTCAAAACCTGTACTCGGATGGGCAGCTCCCTGAAGGATGTGTTCCTCTTGTAGAAAGTCTTCTGTGTTGTTAATGGGACTGAATAAACAACAGGGGTGCAGCAGGTTTGGGGGAGTTTACATAGTGGGTGAGCGAGTTCTTGACACTTGTTTTCTCTAAGGGTTTTAGAAAGTCACTTGTAACGTGGTGATGAACTGTAAGGCACTGAGTGGACAGTATTGCTCCCACTAAAACTGGGCCTGTGTGTTTTTCAAGTGGGGGTTCTTCAGGCAAGGGTTGGACTTACAAGCACTGGGGGGCCTAGAGAGTATGATTACCTTGAATTGGAACTAAAGTTATGGGACGGAAGACAGGGTGATAAAGAATTTATTTTGTAAGAAAAAGGGGATACTGAAGCCTCTGCATCCAGGAATGCTGAGCAAGGGGTTTGGGAGGCGGATATCGTTCTCTCTAGCCATAAAAATCTATTTCTTTGCTTGATAGACTAGCATAAGGAATCCAGTAGATTTGCCATGTTGGGTAGTGGCTTTTCAACCTTTATTATTTTTTTAAGATTTTATTTATTTATTTGATAGAGAGAGACACAGTGAGAGAGGGAACACAAGCAGGGGGAGTGGGAGAGGGAGAAGCAGGCTTCCCGCCGAGCAGGGAGCCCGATGCGGGGCTCGATTCCAGGACCCTGGGATCATGACCTGAGCCGAAGGCAGACGCTTAACGACTGAGCCACCCAGGCGCCCCGGTTTTCAACATTTAATACATACTTTCTTGTTTCTTTCCTTTTTCAACCATGCCCACCATCATGATCTCTGGATCTTTGGTCATAACAATTTTTGATCAAGAAAGGAAACAAAACAACAGCAATGTAGTAGTAAGCATATCCTAGGTGTTTTGCTAACAGTTGTCAGTGGGAAAGGTTAAGCATCGTGTTTTATTTATCTTTGTATTCTTGGAACTTAGCACTATCCCTGGCAAATGGTAGGGATTTAATAAATGTGTACGGAACAATTTATGCATTCAAACAGATATCACTCTTTAAAACTCAGGGACGTTTCATAATTATGCTAATGGTTTTATTATTTTTCGGACCATTTTAGAAATGCCAGTAGTTTCAGTACTTGGCTTGTGGTCCTTCATCTTTCATCATAAATAGGGTTCATTCACCACACCTCCAGCCTTTTTTTAACCAGCATGCCTATGAATGATCTTTTTTTTTTTTACCTCTTTAACAGAAATAATAATTGAATATAAAATGTGTTATTCCTTTTATTATTTATAGGCATCAGGTAAACATTTTTAAAGCACCCGGAGTGGCTTAGTGTAGTGAGTTTGGCTCAGGTACACAGACGGGAATGGACTTAAGCTGCTCTAAGTTAATCAGTTTAAGTGTCGCCTCTTCTGGGGACCATGGCCTTCTCTGATCATCTAACCTAAAGGCAATCTTCTTCATATGTTTTCTTTACTTACCACAGTGGATACTTCCACACGTTTCTTTACACACTGGATGCTTATACTTATGGGTCCTCCCAGGACGTTGTTTTCCTTTCACCTCTGCCCCAACTCACATTTAACTCTAGAAACTCCTTGAGGGCAGAAGCCATAGTTCTTTCACACTGTTTTTCAAGTGTTTAGTACAGAGTAGGCGCCCAGTGAATATTTGAATGAATGAATGAGTCCCCTCCATCCTGTCGAGATGAACGGGGCCACCACTGAGGTCACTCAAGCTGAAAGGTTCAGCTGTGAAGAAAGTTCTTCAAGGTTAGCTGCGGTAGCTTTGCGAGAATGATAGCCGAGTCCTGCAGTAGGAGGAAACAGTGCTTGCTTAGGTGGAGAGATTGTGGCATGAGGATGGGACAGGCTCTCTATTTAAATAGCTATTTCTTTTTGTTTACTCAGAAGTGAATGGTAGCGAGCCGATAAGTAGAACTTATCAAGCATGAAACAGAACATTCCCAAACTGTTAAAACAGGGCCTATAAGTTCCTAAGGCGTAAACATTTGTCATTCATAATTAAGACAGCTTGTGATCATCTACAAGGCAAACCGTAGGACACTTCAGGTAAAAACTTCCCCATCTCTGCTGATTTTTCTTTAAATGTAGGACCCATCAGTAGCCCGACCCCAGGGAGGAAGCCAGGGCAGTGGTTCTCAGGTGTGGCCCGGGAACAGCAGCAGCAGCAGCATCACCTGAGAACTTGTTAAAATTCTCAAACATACCCCAGGCCTTCTGAATCAGAGACTTTGGGGAAGGGGGGGGTACAGTAATCTGAGTGTGAGTTGGTCTCTGGATGATGCTGATGTCTCCCCACTATTAGCAGGAAGTATTGAATCTGTTGCTCAAGGTATAAGCCTCCGGAAGCACTCAGTGTTTCCAGGTGAATCCCAGGATGTGTGGAGAGGGGGCCATCTGCCTGCTTCTACAGAAATTCTAGGGAAGGAATAAAACCAGGCCTGGCTTTTCTCAGAGCCATATGGATCACAGAACAAACTCGTATGACTGGATTGGGTATCTAGGACTTTAGGTGGTCTTGATAGTTGTGGTCCTGCTAAGCGATGGGTCCTCCAGGACTGAGAGATACACCAGGGTATGTGGGTGATGCGGGTTGAGACATGTTGCTCTGTGCGTCATTTATGTTTGGATGTTGCTCCAACAGGACACCAGGTAAGGGAATGATTTTATGAGCTGATGGTTGTCTAGGAAGAGGAAACAGTGGTGTTCTGACAGTTTTCAGAATATTTCAAGTCAGTTCAACATGCTGGATACTGATGGAGTGCTTGCCCAGGACAGTACCGGGTGCTGTGGGGTATGCAGAGAGGTCTAAACACGGTCTGGCTCAACTTGGCCAAGAACTTACTGTATTCCAGGCACTTTTGAAGTGTTGTTTCTTTAATCTTCACCATGCTCCTGAAGGTGACGCTGGAGGAAATGGAAACCTATTCAGATTATAATATGCTTATGAGCACAGGGCCTGTAAGGGGTGGTGCTGAGGTTCTAGTCATGGTTTTTCTGATTTTAAAGCCACATTTTTTTCTCTGCTTCATGCTGTTGCACTTCTTCCAAAAAGAAGAGATTTAAAAAGGAAGACTTAGGTCGGTCTAAACTTTGGTTCTCCAGCCTGGGCCTCTCGATGAGCTCTAGATTACATCACTGAAATTGTACTTATGTACTTGGGTATCTCAAAGGCATCTCAGATTTTACATGGCTAAGACCAGAAGACTGGTTTTTTTCTCTCCATACTTGGTCCTCTTGCAGGGTTCCCTAGCTCTGCGGTGGGCACCAAGCCACACAAGACAGAAACTTGGGAGCCACGCTTGACCCCATGGCATCTCAGCCATCCCGTGTCTCTGTTGCTTTTGCTTCCTGAACATCTCCCGGTCCCCCCACCCCCCAAATCCATCCACTTCTCATTGTTCCCGCTGATTGCATCCTAATCCAGCTTCTCAACCCTCTGCTGGATCCTAGCCACAGCCTGCCCGGGCTCCTGAGTCCTGTCTGGCCCTCCCCTCATCCATGACCTGGACCGCAGCCAGGCGCAGTCAAGGTGGCCGCGGAGGACCCTAGACTCTGCTGGCTGGATTCTTCCTGACCGTATGCTTCTGAGCCCTCTTGGAAGCAGACATAGCCCGGCCTCTGTGGCTTCTCCAGGCTGGTGGCCTTGCAAACTCCTGCATGGTCTCCAAGGACTTGCTCCTGCAAACCAGTCTTTGCACATGGCTTTTCAGTTGCTCAGTCACATTTGAGCTGGAAGTAAAAGAGAATCAGTCTGCCTTGGTTCAGGCGGCAGGAACAAAGTACCATAGACTGGATGGCTTGTAAGCAGCTGCGGTCCAGTTCTGACAGTCGTGGAGGCTCCTGAGGTCAGGGTGCCAGCCCCGTCAGGTTCTCGTGGGCGCCCTTGGCTGGCTGCACAGTGCTGACTTCTCGTTGTGTCCTCACATGGTGGGAGGAAGATGAGGGGCCCTCGGCGGGGGGGGGGGGGGGTGTCTCTTGTTTCCTAAGGGCACTAATCCCATATTCCTAAGGGTCCTGCTCTCAATACCTAATCCCCTCTCAAAGGCCCCACCTCTTAATACAGTCTTATGGGGGTGAGGATTTCCACATACAAATTTTGGGGAACTCAGACATTCACGACATCTGAGAGCCTTTTATGGCCGTGTCATTGCCGTTTAAGAACTGCATTCTGGGGACGCCTGGGTGGCTCAGTCGGTGAAGCGTCATGATCCCAGGCTCCTGGGATGGAGCCCCACGTTGGGCTCCCTGCTGAGCAGGGAGCATGCTTCTCCCTCTACCTTCTGCTCCCCCTCCTTGTGCGCTCTCTCTCTCTCTGAAAAACAAATAAAATCTTAAAAAAGGAAGAAAGAAAGAGAAGAAATGCATTCTGTTTTGAAAGCCAGTATACAGAGACCTACAAATAAATGTATTTAAAAAATTTTCACGAAAGAATACTTTAACTTTACTATATGAGATGCATTTTGGTATTTTCAGATATGTTCCTCCCCGCTTACAACCTCTAGCAAACACGGGTCATGATCCACCAAATTGATTTTACTCCCCAATGGTGGGCCGAGACCTGGGATTTGGAAAGCACAGGTCTTCTCCGTCCTACCCTCTCGTGCTGCCTGAGCAGGGGCTCAGACCAGAGGCCTGCATTGATTGAGGAGCTGACCCTGACTCCACGGCCAGTGCTCTTTCCTTTCGTCTGGGCGCGTGGAGGGCCCTCTGCAGCGTTTTCATTTCTGTCAAGTAATCATGGTAAAACTTGCAGGGTAGGCGTCTGATCCAACTGGGGGATGGGGGAAGACTGACTTAGGAGGCTGCCCTGTCTGTTCTACAGGAGAGATAAACTACAGTGGTGAAACACAGCCTTTACACCGGGGTATGTCTATATTTTTTCATATAATGCTCACCCTAACTTCCTATGCATTTATTTTAGCAAGAACCTAAATACTATAAGAAAAAAACAAACTCTACTTGAAAAATATGTTAAGGGGCACCTGGGTGGCTCAGATGGTTAGGTGTCTGCCTTCAGCTCAGGTGGTGATCCCGAGGTCCTGGGATCAAGCCCTGCGTCGGGCTCCCTGCTCAGTGGGGAGCCTGCTTCTCCCTCTGCCTCTGCCCCTCCCCCAGTGCTCATGTTCTCTCTCTCTCTCTCTCTCTCTCTCTCTCTCTCTCTCTCAAATAAATCAAATCTTAAAAAAGTATATGTTAAGAACAATTTAACTTTTTCTTTTCCTGCCTGAAATTCCCTGAGACATGGAGACTGCCCATTTGAATCGGCTGTTCAAGCATAAAATGCAAGGAGCCTCAAACTAGGGGCCTCTTGGCTACTCGGAATTTTGGGCAGGCTGTTGTACTTCTGGAGTAAGTTTCCTGATTGCCAAGGGTTTGCTTGCTCCTTTAAGCGTCAGAGTTTATTAAAGCTGATATTTGCATAGAAAATTTCCCCAAAGTTGTCACAACCTTCCCCAATTCTTGGAAAGATTATGTAAAACAGAGTATGTCTTTTATGCCTTCGTAAAGTGATGGCTTTTGGATCTCGTCAGGGATGCAAAGCTCTTTGCCTCTGTACCAACTGGTCCCACTTTACTGTCTTTGAAAATCACATCTGCCTTTTTTTAATTTTTTTTTTCTTTTGGCCTGATTTCTGTGACTTTCAGCAGTGATAGCCCCTTCATTCATTGTTTGCTCCTGAGGAGCTGTTGTAATCTTGGGAACCAGATAACACCCATTTTGTCTGAATTGTGTTTACCAAATAAAGTCATATTCATTGAAATTGGTAGTTTTTTTAAACAAGAAAAAGTTTTTGAGGGAGGGCCTCAAGAGTTGTGTTTGTACAGCAAACTGGCTTTAGTCGTTTCTCATTCACTCACTTTATTGGCCAATAAAGAACATGTTTTTCTTATGTCGTGTTTCAGGGCTGTTCAGATAAATAAATTGCTGCCTTTCGGCTGAGATATTCATGGTTTCTTTTTTCTCTTTATAAAGTATGTGTTTGCTGCATTACGGCATAAAGCACACTTTCATAGACTTTTTCATTTAACTTAAACAGAGTTGTAATTTATGGGTGTGTTGATGACCATTTCACTTTTAAAGTTTGATGCCTTTAGAGGTGGTAGATTACCAAACGTAATTCTCTTCCCATGGAAGAAATGGCATAGAAAATTCCCCCAAATTTCCTGATGTCCATCTTCCATTGGAAAATGAACTTTAGTTCTTGCAATGAAACAAGTAAGGTGAATATGAGAAATTTAACTTTTTTTTTTTTTTTGAAAATGTAACTTCTTTAAGGAGTGATGTGAACCACACTGTTCTTAGGCTTATGATGCATTACACCGAAACAAAAAAACAAGCGTTGTTATTTTAGCAAGCTGTTTTTAAATGATGCCCTTTGATTGTTTTTTTTCCCAGGACACACAGTTCAGACAGAGTAAAGATTTGTGGAAATAGAGTAAGTGGGAAGTCTCTCATGCTATGGGTTAAGAGAGAAACATGACTTTTGTTTAGGTTTGTAGAAAACAATGGAAATTCAGCTTTTAAGGTTTGTGTACAGTTGGGCTCCATTATTTAGTTTTGCAGTTTCCCAGAAACTCCCTCTTCAAAGTGGCAAGTTATAAACAAAAACATGATGCATCATTTCATTTGGTGCAACCTTTATATAAGAAAGAATCACTTTCAGTGTAAATGAGAAGACTTCTGGAAGCATTTTAGAGCTGAGTGTTAAGTGTCCTCCATGTGCACCTCGCAGCTTCCGAGAGGAGGATTAACAGTCCCTGTGGTTACGTTTTTACTGGTTTCTTCTTTGTCCGCCTCCTTCACTGGAAAGTATTTTCCCCAAGGGGAGGGACAGGGTTCTGGCCACTGATGTAGTCCCAGCGCCTACAAAGGTGTCCAGTGCAAAGTGTCTTCTCCATTAACATTGGTTGGATGGACGAATAAATGATTTCCTTAAGCCAGAATGGTCTTTTTTCAACTTCCCAGCAAACCTTCCTTTTTATAATGCCAGCAGTCTAGCCTCTAGCCTTACCATTGCTCCGTGTTCTTTTTGCAGCCAGCAGCCTTGTTCAAGGCCAGATTTTCCTCTTTTTTTTTTTTTTGCATCCCTCGCTTCTTGGCTGGTAGCTTTCAGAACAATTGAGGAACTCATGCCTCACTCAGTCTCAGCCACTCATTCGCTCTTGTGATTCCCAACTCTTAACTCTGTGAATAGTACCTCTAGGATTCTGACATTTTTTTAGATTATCTGGTAGATTATAGATTATATTATAGGTTGGCATTGCAGATTATATTATCTATCCTTGTAGCTGGCACCTTTGGAAAAAACTGAAAATATGTCCCTTCCCAAATTCTAAATTTGCATCAAAGGTACCCTCATTTTTTTTGCTGACTTTCATAATTTTAGCAGACTTTATTTGCTCATCCCCATTTCTCTGCTGCTTCCAAGTCCTAAGGACTTAGAGAGAAACATATTCTTCTCTATTCTCACATTTCCTCTATGAACACCTTTTACCTGGACTATTGTAACAGCTTCCCAAATGGCCTCTATACCCCCCTTCCTTTAATCATTCATAATACCTGCTATCAGAGGTTATAATTTTGGCACCATCAGACCCCCAGATGCTTAGATGCTCTGCTGTGCCTGAAATCTCAGTGCTTTGGTTTGGTCCACAAAACCATCCGTAGTCTGGCCCTCATGGACCCATTCATTGTCATTGTCACTGTCGTCCTTCTAAGAGTATGATGTGACCACATGTGCCGTTTCTTAAATGCTTACTGTGTACCAGGCACAGTACAGAAGAAGACATGAAGTCATGAAGGTTTTCAGTGCTTTCTGGAACCATGTAATCACATGATGGGTAGGGTGGGTGTGGGTGGAAGGAGATAGGGCTGCAGGGGGCTGTTGGGGCCACACCAGGGACATCTTGTTCGAAGTGCTAAGGAGCGTGAACTTTTCTTCTATAAGCAGTGAGGCAACAGCTAGACGATTTTCATGGACAGGTATTGAGCTCGTGTTTTATGTTACATCAGCAACTTGGGCTATAGTTTGGGAGATGAGTGAGGGCAAGGGACTGGAGACAGGGGCGGGGAGGAAGGGGGTTAGTTACAGGAGAGATGAGGACCTGATTAAGGTATGGGGATGGGGAAGAGGAAGCAGATTGGAAATGAAAGGAGAATTTATAGGACCAGACCACCACTTGTGTGTGAATTTTGAGGGAACAGGAGTAGTGCAAGACGGTTCTCCAGCTTTTGGCTTGAGTGGCTGCAGAGATGGGGGCGTGATGGTCAACAGAGTACTGAGAAGAGGCCGCATGTACGTGGTGGCAGGGGCAGGAGGGCTGTGATCATGAGCCCAGTATTGAACATGCATTGGAGATAACCTGTGGCATGTCGAGGGGGAGGGTGTGGCTGTAAGGGGAGAGGTCTATGATGGAAACACTGGCCGTGATGGTCGTTGGCTGTGAGCAGCGATTCAGGTCAGGGGAGTGGGTGAGATTGAGATTGAGTAGAACACCCAGGGCTGGAAGGCAGCTGTACGAGTGTGGCTGTAAGGAGAGAGCCCCAGGATGGAGACAGCGTTTGGATGTCTCACCAGTGTCTAAAGCCATGGGATGAAATGAGACTCTGCTGTAAGGGATTCTAGACAAAGAAGAGAAAATGTCTGAGAACCAGCATGATTCCCTCATCTTCGTTTGCAGTTTTTTTCTCCATACCTTGGCTTACCACATTTGTTCTTACTGAATCTTATGTTTTCTTCTCCGTTTAAGGAAATGGCCTCAGATTTTCATGACGCCACCTACGTCCCGGTGTTTGGGAAAGCTGCCCTGACCCCCCCCCCCCCAATTCCCACCCTCTGTCGCCCTGAAGTGACGTCCCCTTTGGCTTTCTTGCTCTTCTGACTCTTCCGGAGCTTTCCCTGCAGGCTGACTTTTCATTTGTTCTCAGCTTATCTTTCCAAGCAGACTTGGAGTCCTGACAACAGGGACCACGTCTTCTCTCGCTTCGTGTTTCCCACCCAGCCTGACGGCTCCCGTGTCTTCTCCGTGTTATTGGCCTTGATTCTCCTTCAGAAGAATGAAGTAGAAAGGCGAATAACTCCAGGTTCTATAAGGATTTATATCAATTCATGCACCCTGAGCTAACTTGAAGGTGCCTGCTTACAGTGCATTTGTAGCTGGAATGTTCTATTTCTCCCTCGGGGGGGGGGGAAGGGAAAGAGCTTTAATTTATAAAAACGTCCACAAAACCAGTGCAGAATTCTTGTAATTTGTTATTCTCACTCTTTGGAACTATGAGCAGAAGGGAAGCTATCTTTTGGCCTCTCCCCCGCACCTAGTATTACTTAGGGCAAGTAGAGTTTATCTCCTGGTTTCCTGGGGTCATTCTTCTGTGTTTTTAGATAACATTTTGCTTAAATTTGCACAGGTTGAATCTGGATGCAGCAAGAGCTCTGGTCTGCGAAGCAGGGATTCTGGCTCATCCTGCCCTTCTCCTGACATTTTGATGACCTCTGGTCAAGTGGCTTGACCTCTTTTCTGGCATTCTTCCTCTCACCCCACCCCCATCCGTTGAATGAGAATCGATACACTGGCTCCTGGCTAATTCAAAGGCATGTTGTGAGGCCAAATGAAATGAAGGCCTTTAAGATTCTTAGAACAAAAGCCTCATGCACATTATTTCGTAAGAGTTACAGGTCACGCTCCGGACAGCCACATTTATAGCCTGTGGGTAAGCAGATCTGAAGCAAAGGGTGCAGCATCTGGTGTGCCCGGCGTACCATAAAAGAAGAATTCTCCTTCCTTATTCCCAGGGGCCAAGGGTGAAAAGTGGGATGCTTGGCTGAAGTCTGATCAGAATTCCAGAATTTAAATACATCCTCAATGTGGGGGGGTGGGGGGAGAGCAACATAGCTTTATTTTTAAAAAGAGATGAGTCTTGGATACGGAGGCTTGTTGAAGAAAGCAAAACTCATGTTGACCTGTTAAAAAAAAAATGGAATGCTGGTAGGCAACAGATAATTCATATGACAGATTCCAAACTAGGATAGATGCTCAGGGTATGAAGCAAGTTCATTTCTTACTCAGTTTAGATTGTATGGTGTATGGCTGTCATTGTCCTACCTTACAGAGCACCTAATGCCATGCCTCATGTACAAAAATGGTCAGTGTTTCAGTTAGTGTCTATTTAGGTGGAATAGGAGAAGATCCCAGAAGTCATTGAGAAGGTACTTTTAAGATCTACGGAATCTTTAGGGTTGTTTGAGGCTAATGGGACATTCCTTAGATGAGAAATTAAATGAAAACTGAATGATAGCAACATGCATAGTCTGATGACCTGTATCAAATGTCAGAGGGGTTTGGCTGGAATTCCTGATGTGAGTGATACCAGATCCAAAATGAAGGGAACTCAGGAAGTTGAACATTGTTGGAATAGGGTTTATGACAGTGGATCTATAGTCATGACTTCGGGTCAGAGACCAAAAACGTATTTCCTTGCTTCGCCTGGCAGTTGGCATAGTGGCATAATCATAATCATACAGGTGCACTTTCTTGGTTTTCGGCGCTTAGAGTCAGACCGTAGCCTAAGCATGGTGGACTTGGTTATGCATGCTGGCTAGATGGCAAATAATAGCAACCTCAACAGAGTAAGAGCATAATTCCCAGAAGCTGGGATGACGTCAAAGCAGGGAGAGGAGAGAATAAATGTGCTAATGTCCTCATCTCCTAAAATGGTGGAGTAAGATAAGATTGTTAAACGTTGTGGAATTCGAGAGTTGTGCCATCTTGCTTTCCCACCAGTGGTGTGTGAGAGTTCCAGTTGCTTCATATCTCCATCAATGCTTGGTATGCTCCATCTTTAGCATTTTTGATATTCTAATTGGTGTATAGTGGGGGTTCATTGTGCTTTTGAATCGTATTTCCCTAATGGCTAATGATGTCGAGCACCTACTTGTGTGTTTATTTGCCATCCTTATACATTCTTTGGGAAGGAGCTGAACTCATGTATTAATTTTAGTAACTTTTTTGTGACGTGCCTAGATTTTTTTTTAGTTAGACAATCATGTCTGTGAATAAAGGCAGTTTTGCTTCAATCAAGAAAAAATTGGTGGAAATACAAATGAGGACTTGAGTACTTAGAATTAGGAAGGTAATGGGGGCGCCTGGGTGTCTCAGTTGGTTAAGCGTCTGCCTTCAGCTTGGGTCATGATCCCAGGGTCCTGGGATCGAGCCCCACATCGGGCTCCTTGCTCTGCAGGGAGCCTGCTTCTCCCTCTCCTCCCCACTTGTACTCTGTCTCTCCTTCTCTCTTTCTCAAATAAATAAAATCTAAAAAAAAAAAAATTAGGAAGATAATGACAGAAGAAATAAAATATTATGAGGAAAATCCTTGCAGTGAGCCAAGAATAAGAAATTTAAGCATGTTATCAAGTTACGGAGATGACCGCTAAGAAACCAAAACAGAAAATTTTGAGAACGGTCGTCTTGGAAGAATAGCAGCAGGAACAGGAAAAAATTAAGAGGGGTTCATTCTCATGAACTTTTCTCTATCATTTGATGTGTTACCTTGCACATGCACGCCTTTGATAAGTCACTGGTATATTGGGAATTAGAACACAGAGATATGAAGCAACTAAAATGGGTAGAGTGTAAGAACTGAATATCATAAAATAAACGCTAGGGGAATAGTCATTGATTCGAAAGTTGTAGAAGAGAAGGAAGTTAGAAGGAAGTGCCCTCAAATGACAAAGCTGATGAATACCTAGCATTTGCTTGGGTGCTTCCTACATTCCAGGTACTTTCTAACCAAGAAAACTGTGTTAACTGGTTTAATATTCATAGCAACCCATGAGGTAGGTACAGTTATCATCATTTTACAAATGAGGAAACTGGGGCGGCGGGTGGCTCGGTCAGTTAAGCGTCTGCCTTCAGCCCAGGTCATGATCTCAGGGTCCTGGGATCGAGCCCTGCGAGCCCCATGTCGGGCTCCCTGCTCCGTGGGGAGTCTGCTTCTCTCTCTCCCTCTGCCCCTCCCCCTCCCCCGTGTGCACACAGACTCCTCTCTCTGTCTCAAATAAATAGATAAAATCTTTAAAAAAAGAATTAAAAAAAAAGTAAATGAGGAAACCACGAAGTGGAGATTTTAAGCACAGTATTCGAAGCCACACAGCCGGATTTCAGAGCCAGGTGGTCCAGCTCCAGAAACGTCTCTCTTGGCCACCGTTCCGTGTTATGTCTCACGGAGGACGATGGGTGTGACACCCCACAGTGCGTCTAGTGTGCGGTCCTTGATCCTCAAATGACTTGTTCTCCGAGGCTGTCTTCTAAAGTGGTCCCTAACTTTAGTTCATTTGTAATTCACCAGATATTTCAGTGCCTGTTGACACAGTTCTAGGTATTAGGATTATTCCTGTTGAGTGAGGGAGGCCTGGGTATAATTTATAATTTATATATGGTGTCTAATTTAATATGTAACTTTAATATGAACATGAGTGTATTTTGTATACAGGTGGTATGAGATGTTTGCACATGTAATTTAATACAAGATGGTGTGGGGAAAAAAAATAAACCAGGAGAAGGAGTGGAGTGATGGGAGCAGTGGTCGGGGGGGTGGGGGGCGGTTCTTCTCCAAGGGAGGGAAATACGTAGGAGAACTGTCTTAGCTGGGGCTGCTGTAACAAGGAGACCACCGGCTGGGTGGCTTAAACAACAAACATTTCTTTCTTAGAGCTGTGGAAGCTGGAAGTCCGAGATGCGGTGCTGGCAGGTGCAGCGTCTGCTGAGAGCCCACTTTCTAATTCGTAGGTGGCAATCTTCTTACCGTATCCTCACGTGGCTGAGAGAGGGGAAGCAGCCCCCCCTCCCCCCCACTGTCTCTTCTTAGAAGGACACGGGATCCCATTCACCAGGGCTCCACCCTCATGACCTTATTTCCTTGCAAAGGTCCTGCCTCCTAATACCATCAGACTGGTTAGAATTCCAACATAGGAATTGGGGGGGAAAGGGCACAGACATTCAGGCCAGAGCAGGCATAGTTCTGCATGAAATGGATGAGCACACTATACAGATTTGGGGAAAAGCATTCCAGGCAGAGGGAATAGAAAATGCAAAGCCCCGAGGCAGAGCTCCTTGTTTGAGGTGCTGTGTGGAAACCAGTACGGCCAGAGCTGGGGAAGTGGAGGGGAGAACTTGGGGCCATGGCAGGTAGCATCTCCTAAACCTGGTGGTGACTTTGGGTTTTATTTTTGGTGTGATGGGAAGCCCTCACAGGGTTGAGAAGAGGAAAAGCACATCAATGAGAACGTTTTGCATTGTATCTCATGAAGAGGCGGTATGTTTCCAAACTGAGGGCGGCTTGCTGGTCAGTGAAAGTTGGAATGAATGGGTGAAACTGCTGGAGAAGTCTGGTCCTCTGTGGACAAGGGAAAATTTCTGTCTGCACCATACTGCCATACGCCTTCCTTAAGGGTGATTTACTGGGGGCACCTGGGTGGCTCAGTTGGTTGAGTGTCCGACTCTTGTCCGGCTCAGGGTCGTGGGATCCAGCCCTGTGTAGGGCTCTGTGCTCAGCGTGGAATCCGCTTGAGATTCTCTCTCTGCCCTTCCCCTGGTTCGTGCGTACATGCACGTGCACGCTCTTTCTCTCTCTCATATAAATGTGTCTTTTCTTAAAAACAGTAATTTATTGGCTGAGACAAAATAGAGCGTGGCTACATAGAGATGCTGATTCGTCGTACCATTACTGATTGCTTTCTATGTTGAATAAAATACATGTGTTTAAAAACCGTTAAAAAATTGTGTTTCTTGGCTATAAAGGAATAATTACAAGGATATATCCGGGGACTGGTGTGTGGGATGCATAAGGAGAGGTAAGAAATTTTGAAGGAAAGGTTTAACTTGAATTTAAAATATTTGGATAAATGGAGGGATGCCTGGGTGGCTCAGTGGGTTAAGCGTCTGCCTTCAGCTCAGATCATGATCCCAGGATCCTGGGATCGAATCCCGCATTGAGCCGGGAGTCTCCTTCCCCCTCTGCCTGCTCCCCCTGCTTGTGCTCTCTTTCTTTCTCTCTTTCTCTCTGACAAATAAAATCTTTAAAAATAAATTAAAAAAATATTTGGATAAATGGAAATACTAGATATTCAAATACATTAATTTTTTTCAATGAAACAAGAATTTAGCAACCATTCTTTCTTTTGCATCCTCACCATTACTTATTATCTCATTTTTACTGTAACCATTCCAGTGGGTGTGAGGGGTAATCTCATTGATCTGTGGTTTTGATTTGCATTTCCCTAATTATTAGTGATGTTGCACATCTTTTCATATGCTTAACAGCCACTTGTATATCTTCTTTAGGGAAATGTCTATTCAGATCCTTTGCCCATTTTTAATTGGGTTGTCTGTTTATTAAATTTTAATCGTTCTTTAGATAGTCTAGGTGTAAGTCCTTTATCAGATACATGATTTGCAAAAATATTCTTTGTCTTTGTGTTGTCTTTTTTGCTTTTTCGTGATGTCCTATGAAGCATACACGTTTTTAATTGCAGTGAAGTCTAAATTTTTCTTCGGTTACTTGTGCTTTTGGTGTCCTGCCTGAGAAATCTTTGTCAACTACAAGGTCACAAAGATTTATGTCTGTATTTTCGTCTAATTGTTTTATGGTTTTAGCTCTTAGATTGTGCTCTTTGGTCCATTTCAAATTAATTTTTGTACGTGGTATGGAGTAGGGGGTCCAGCTTTGTTCTTTTGCATGTAGATATCCATTTGTCCCATTAATGTTTGTTGAAAAGACCATTCTTTCCCCATTTAGTTGTCTTGGCACCCTTGTCCAAAATCGATGTACCATAAATACAAGGGTTTATTTCTGGACTCTCATTTCTGTTCCATTGTTCTGTAGGTCACTTCTTAATGCCAGTACCAACTGTATTGCTTACTGTAACTTTGTCATAAATTTTAAGTTGGAAAATGTGAGTCTCCCAACTTTGTTCTTCTTTTCCAAGATTATTTTGGTTCTTCTGAGTCCCTTGAATTTCCATATGAATTTTAAAAGCCTCTTGTCAGTTTCTGCAAAGAAGCCACCAGCAGTTTTGATGGGGACTGCACTGAATTTGAAGATCAATTTTGGGAAGCATCGCCATATTCACAGTATTAAGTATTCTAACCCATAAATAAAGAATGCCTTTCCACTCATTTCACTCGAATTTAATTTCCTTTAAAAATTTTTTTGACCTGTTATTACAACACCTTCCAGAAATTACAGATCTTATTTATTTATACTCATCTCATTTCAAAAAGAATTTGAGGTGGCTGACCAAATGGCGTATGAATATAATAGGGTCAGAACAACGGAGGAAGCCAGGGAGAGGGGAAGCTGGTGATAGGAAAGTAAGACCGAAAGAGCATGGTTAGAAAGTAAACACATGCCTCAAGGTATTGAATGAATAGTTGCTAGATTGGGATAATCAGTTTTGCCCCAAACTTTCCAGTGGCTTATTTTCACCATTTAATATGCTCTAGTATAGAACAAAATGTAAAGAAATATAACCCTTAGGCGTACACTGTCATCTTTCTCTTAAGCTCAGCTGTTACCAACTTCAGTGCAAATAAAGCTTGGCTTTTCTTTTAAATCTCAGGAAAGTAGTTCCTTTCTCTCACATCCGCCATTTCCAGTGGGAAGATGGTGATGTGCCCACTTACCACAGAGAGGTGTCCCAGGTCTCCCTCCCGGATATTGCTGTACAGTAAGGTCCAAAGAAGAGAGAGGCTTTTGTTCCCAAGCTCAAGTGCAAATACCCTCTTGGTAGGAAGGAATTAGCCTTGGTGGAAGGAAAGACTTTAAACTTCCCTTCTCCAGTACTTCCCAGTGTTTTAATGTTTCATATTCTTGCTCCAAAACATGAAGGAGTCTCCTGCACCTCTGGTCGTTATCCAGATACAGTGTGCACTTTCTGTGGTGATGATTTTATTCCAATCGAGATGTTACCTTAGCAACCAATTTACCAGCTCACTCAATTAACACACTTCCTATCTGTAATCAATACTCATTAGTGCTAAATCACTGCTTTGCTGTATTTTTTTACTTAATTTATTTTTATTGAAGTATAGTTGACATACAGTATTATATTAGTTTTAGGCATATAACGTAGTGATTCAACATTTGTATACATTACAGAATGGTCGCCACAATAAGTCTAGTTACCACCTGATACCATACAAAGTTGTGACAGTATTATTGACTATATTCCTTAGGCTCTACTTTATATCCCCCTGACTTACTTGTTTTATAACTGGAAGTTTATACTTCTCGATCCCCTTGACTTATTTTGCCCATCCCTACCTCCTTCCTCTCTGACAGCCATCAGTTCTCTGTATTTGTGAGTCTATTTCTGTTTTGTTTTCTAGGTTTCATGTATAAATGAAATCTTACCATGTTTGTCTTTCTCCATCTGAGTTATTTCTCTTAGCACAGTGCCCTTGAGGTACACCCGTGTTGTCACACACGACAAGATTTCATTCTTTTCTACAGCTGAATAATATTCCAGGGTATGTGTGTATCACAGTTTCTTTATTGATTCATTCACTGGTAGATGCTTAGGTTGTTTCTGTATCTTGGGTACTGTAAATAATGCTGCGGTGAACATGGAGGTGCATACACCTGTTTGAATTCATGTTTTTGTTTTCTTCAGTTAAATATCCAGAAGTGGAATTGCTGGATCATATAGTAGTTCTATTTTTAAGTTTTTGAAGAAACAGTAATTAGGCCAATTTACATTCCTACCACCAGTACACAAGGGTTCCCTTTTTCTCCACATCCTCACCAACCCCTGTTTTCTTGCCTTTTGATACTGGCCATTCTGACAGGTATGAGGGGATATCTCATGATTTGCATTTCCCTGATGATGAGTGATGTTGAGCATCTTTCCATGGACCTATTGGCTATCTTTGGAAAAATGGTCAGATCGTCTGCCCATTTTTAATTGGATTATTATTATATTGGGTTGTAGGAGTTCTTCATATACTTTGAATGTTAGCCCCATATTTGATAGATGATTTGCAAATACCTTCTCCCATTTGGTAGGCTGCCTTTTTATTTTGTGGATAGTTTCCAATGCTGTGGAGAAGCTTTTAGCTTGAGGTGGTCCCACTTGTTTGTTTTTGCTTCTGTTGCTTTTGCTTTTGGTGTCAAATTAAAAAAAAATTTTTTTTGCCAAGACCTGTATCAAGGAGCTTGCTGCCTTTGTTTTCTTCTTAGGAGTTCTATGTTTTTAGGCCTTACGTTCAAGTATTTAATCCATTTTGAGTTAATTTTTGTGTATGGTGTAAGAAAGGGGTCCAGTTTCATTCTTCTGCATGTAGCTGTCCAGTTTTCCCAGCCTCATTTATTGAAGAGACTATCCTTTCTTCATAGTATATTCTTGGATCCTTCATTGTAAATTAATTGACCACATATGCCTGGGTTTAATTCTGGGCTCTCTGTTCTGTTCCATTGATCTGTCTACCGTTATACCAATAGGATACTGTTTTTTGTTACAGTAGCTTTGTAGTACAGTTTGAAATCAGGAAGCACAATGTTTCCAACTTTGTTCTTCTTTCTCAAAATTGCTTCGGCTACTTGAAGTTTGTTATGGTTCCATACAAATTTTAGAATTGTTCTAGGTCTGTGAAAAATGCCATTGGAATTTTAATGGGGATTACATTGAATCTGTATATTGCTTTGGGTAATATGAACGTTTTAACAATATTCTTGCAGTCAGTGAGCACAGAATATCTTTCCATTTATTTGTGTCTTCTTCAGATTCTCTCATTAAGGTCTTGTAGTTTTCAGTATAGAGGTCTTTCATTTCCTTGGTTTAATTAGTCCTAGGTGTTTTTTTAATACGGTTATAAATGGGATTGTTTTCTTAAGCTCTCTTTCTTAGTGTTCAGTATTAGTGTACAGAAACTGTATCAATTTTGTGTATTGATTTGCATTTTGCAGTTTAATTCATTTGTTAGTGCTAACAGTTTTTTGATGGAATCTTCAGAGTTTTATTTACATAATACTATATCATCTGCAAAAAGTTGACAGCTTTACTTCTTTCTTTTCGATTTGGATGTCTTATGTCTCTTTTTCTTGCCAAATTGCTGTGGTTAGGGCTTCCAATACTATATAGAATGAAAGTGGCAGGAGTCTGTATCCTTGTCCTGTTCCTGATCTTAGAGTAGAATCTTTCAGCTTCTCATTGTTGAATATGATGTTAGCTGTGGGCTTGTCATATATGGCCTTTATTATATGGAGGTCTGTTTCCTCTAAACCCACTTTGGAAGTTTTTAATCATAAATGGATGCTCAATTTTGTCAAATGCCTTTTCTGATATCTGCATCTATTATGATGATAGGATTTTAATCTTTCATTTTGTTAATGTGGTGTATCACAGTGCCTGATCTGTGGATGTTGAACCATCCTTGCATCCCTGGAATAAATCCCACTTGATCATGGTATATAATCTTTTTACTGTATTGTTGAAATGGGTTTGCTAATTTTTTTGAAGAATTTTGCATCTACGTTCATCAGGAATATTGGCTTGTAATTTTATTTAATTTTTTAGGTTGCCCAGTTTGTTAGCATAAAATTGTTTTTTGTAGTCTCTTAGGATCTCTTGTATTTCTCTTAGCATCAGAAACAGAAATACTGTTTCATTTCTGATTGAGATGATGATATGATTTGCATTTCTGATTTTTTAAATAGTTATTGAAGAGGAAGAGTAAATCCTTAATTTTGATCATTTAGAACAAAGTATATTTTGGTTTATTTCCGGGAAATAGTAAAATCTCCAGTCTAATTTATCTTCCAAAATATAAAAGGAAGGTAAAATCTTAACATATTCAGTTGTTTTAAGAAATTAGAGCCAATAAAATAAGAATTTTTAAAACACCTATGAAATACGGAAAATATATCTACACACACACAAGGTTAGTATCCATAATATATAAGGCACGGATAGTATTATGTTACAACCCGTCTTTATTTGGATAAATGGCTAAAGGTTAAATACTGTCAGTTTTACACATCAGAAAGACCAGTGTGTGCAAAAAGAACCAAACATGGTAACGATGAAAGAAATGCAACCTAAGGTAAACTGAGGTTTAAAAAAAAAATAAAATGGTGGGCGCCTGGGTGGCTCAGATGGTTAAGCATCTGCCTTCGGCTCAGGTCATGATCCCAGAGTCCTGGGATCGAGTCCTGCATCGGGCTCCCTGCTCTGTGGGGAGCCTGCTTCTCCCTCTCCCTCTGCCTCTGCTTCTCTCTCTCTCTCTCTCTCTCTCTCTCTGACTCTCATGAATAAATAAATAAAACATGTAAAAAAAAATTTAAAAAAAATGGTAAGTTACAGGGCGCCTGGGTGGCTCAGTCGTTAAGCGTCTGCCTTCGGCTCAGGTCATGGTCCCAGGGTCCTGGAATGGAGCCCTGCATCGGGCTCCCTGCTCAGCGGGAAGCCTGCTTCTCCCTCTCCCACTCCCCCTGCTTGTGTTCCCTTTCTCGCTGTCTCTCTATCAAATAAATAAATAAGGAAATCTTAAAAAAATAAAATGGTAAGTTACAATGTTGGTGTGACTGTGTAGAATTGGAAATAATTGCACATGATTGGTAACATTCACATGGGTACATATTTCCTGAAGGGGCAACAAAATTATTTAACAAAAGCCATTATAATGAACGTACCCTTTGATTCAGTAATTTCTCTTGGCAGGGGTAAAAAGTAGGAAAACAAATCTCGTTAGAACATTGTTACTTTTAATAATGAAAGACTACATTGTTATCTAACATTAGGGGAAATGATTAGACAAGCTATAATAGCTCATAACAATACACTATTATTGGGGCATCTGGGTGGCTCAGTCGGCTCAGGTCATGATCCCAGGGTCCTGGGATCGAGCCCCACATCGGGCTCCCTGCTCAGCGGGGAACCTTCTCTCCCTCTCCCAATCCCTCTGTTTGCGTTCCCTCTCTCGCTGTCTCTCTCTGTCAAATAAATAAAATCTTAAAAAAAAAAAAACCCAAAAAACATAAAGGTGAGGATAGGACAACTGAAGAAATACCCCGCAAGCCTAACTGGGACTCGTATCGGTTCCTAAAAAATGAGCCATTTCAGAAGATGAGATTTACTTTTGGATTAAAAAATTTCTTAAAAGAAGGTTTTAGATCTAGTATAATAGCCCATATCCAATTACATTTTTAAATTCTTTACATAGAAAACAAATTTCTCAATTGTTAACCAATATTGCACTTTTTAAGTACGATGATAGACAACTAAACTCGAGGAAAAGCAGAGAATTTCAGGAAGCTCACAGGAGTCATTGGAATGGAATTTGACCTGGATTATGTTGAGAAATAAAACTCTTGTGCTTGTCACATCAGGTGTACTGGAACTGACAATAAATTCCAAGGATTTTAGTGGGTGCTTAAAATGGGTCCTACCCATTTTATATATACACTAAATACGAATACAGATCAGCCAGAAGGGAAGCAGGAAAGGGATCATGGATTTCTTGATTGTTTGGAATTTACAGTGTTCCTCCAGTTTATCTCCTTTGTTCATGAGAATTATCCCTGAGAAGGGGGTGAGACTTGGCCACTTCCTTTACAATCTTAGTTAGAAGCTACTCCTTCTTATTTATTCTTCAATCATTAACAGGTGAACAGATATTACCTCCATGGCCATTCCTGTTAAGGAAAGTTACCTTTAGCCCAAGTCTATGGACCCTTTTGAATATGTGCGATAATTTAGTTTCAAGGGTCATGTGTCATGTATGAGTGCTGCTTTAGAATCTTCAAGGCTGTTCTAGACTAACTCTTGATGTCTGAAAGTTGCAGTGTTTCAGTTTAGCATTGGTTTATGAGTATCTGTCCCACCTGTAGGATTTCTGATACTTCTCATGTCTGGATGGAATGTGTCCATTTTGCAGGGGAAAGTGAGGAGAGGTTTGCACCTGACATTGCATTGTGTACAATGGACAGGGATCCAAGATGAACCAACTCCCTTGTCTTCCCAGTAAAGAACAGCCTCTAAAATGAGACTAATGTTGCCCACTTCGGTGGGTTTTTGAGAAAATTAGCTGAAATAAAGGAAGATGGGCAGTAGGAACTAGGTAAATATTACTTCGTTTCACTCTTTATGTGCTTTTTATAACAGATCTTAAGCTGAGGGCAAAGGGGATAACATTGAGAGTGGGGGTGGGGTGGGGAGGGAATTGCAAAAGGAATGAGTGGGCCTTGCCCTCGAGGAATTTAAATAGATTAGTGGAGCCGGGCACTGTGAATTAGGGGAAGATAATGCAGTTGAAAGAATGGTGGCAACAATGTTGAGGGTGGTGGGGGTTGGGGTCAAGCCAGCCTCCCGGCTCCAAAGTAAGGCTTGGAGGTTGCCCGTCTGCTAGCTGCTCTCTCCAGATCTGAAGACCAGGCTGGTGCACAAGTCTTACCCATGCTGTGAAATTGCTCAGTGAGAGAGCCACACTTCAAAAAGCATTAACATGTTTGAGTTATGCTCTTTGCCTTTGCAAAGTGGCCTATTCTTCACAGTATTTCAGGAAGTATTTCATAATAAACAGATTGCAACTCTTTTTATCACTATATTCTCGAGAATTCTCTAAATCTAAAAAAGTTCTAAATATGGATGCAAGGAGACTAAGAAAGGAGCGAGCTGGCTTCTGGCAACTTCTGGCTTGTCCTCCGCTTGCGGGGCTCCTATGCTTGAACCAGTCCAAGGTAGAGTTGCTTCTAGAAGCTCTTGAAATCTTTCTCGTGACATTGTAATAAATAGGTGGAGGAGGTAATATTTTATTTATACTTCTTTTATGGACCTAGCACTCTTGAGTGTGTATTTTCAGTTATTTGCAGTCATGTCTTATCTGCCTGGCTGGACTGTAAGTTCCTTGAGGGAATTAGGGTCTCGTGTTCATTTTCTAATAAATAAAACTTTGTCCAAAACAATTCTCTTTAGTCCAAAATCATGCTGACTGTTTGAGTTACATGAATCAATTTTGTTTGTTTGTCGCGTGGTGTGGTTCAAGAGTGTCTGAAACTAATCATTTGGGTTTGGGCTTATTTGGGATTCAAAGGAGATTCATTTCCTTACCTTTTTTTTTTTTTAAGATTTTATTTATTTGACAGAGAGAGTGAGAGAGGGAACACAAGTAGGGGGAGTGGGAGAGGGAGAAGCAGGCCTCCCGCTGAGCAGGGAGCCCGATGCGAGGCTCCATCCCAGGACCCTGGGATCATGACCTGAGCCGAAGGCAGCCACTTAAGGACTGAGCCACCCAGGCGCCCCTCCCTTACCATTTCTAACTTGGGCTTTGCTAGTCAGAAATACCTTCAGTCCACCTGGGGATCAGTGATGGTATGTCTCATTTCTCATTCATATTTGTTCAGAAACTCAGAACTATGGCCACCTCCTGTTTGAGAAAAGGACATCAGAAGAGGAGGCGCTGGTCTCAAGTCTGATAGCTAAACCCAGACAGTTGGGTCTGGTAAGCAGAAAATAGTGGGGCCTAAAGAAAAGAATGAACACATCTAGCAGGTATAGGAAGGTCCGTGTTTTTCCTGGGCAAGGCTCTCCGGGAGAGCTGAGTTAAGATGCAGCTGGTATGGAGAAAGACGTCAAGAACGCCGCAGAGCAGAGAGATTCGCCTGCCCCTTTGGCAAAGCCTGGTGGTACGTGTTGGTGGTGTGGAGTGGGCGTTACCAGTGAGTGCTTGCCTGCTCGGGGTGCACATGTTCTTTACGCTCCTCGTCTGGTGGTGCTGCTGGTGATGATGATGGAGAAATGGGAGCCTTGCACCAGTTTTGATGCTTTGCACCTGCTGAGGAGGTCAGCCCCTTCTTCCTTGTGATAGAAAGGAAGGGTGTTTAATTTTGGTGTAGGCCACAAGGTGACTGCAAATACTCATGTAGTTGGGTAATTAAATTGGTGGTAGCTTATTTTTAGAAATCATCTAAGAAGCTGATCATCCAACCACAAAATTGCCAGTGGGAAATGAGAAGCAGATGGCTGAAGAGAACCTTGCTGTATGTTGTACGTGCTCACACGGTATGGTGCTGGGTACTGGTCACTCCTCTGGCGCGATGCCTTGTCTCTGCCCAGTGTCCTCAAAGCGTATGAGCTGGCCTGGTGTTGCAGTCTAAACTGTCCAGATGTGCATATTTTATTTTTCTCCATTTGTTCAGCCGGTGTCTGTCAGTCCTCCTAACTGGTCAACATGTGAAGAATGATGGCTAACCTCGGTGCTTCCTCAAGAAATTTTTATAAACCCTGTCTTCCTTAAGTCCTGTTGTCTATGTTGTACACAAACTCTGTGTGACTTTTAGGTTTTGGGGGGGGAACAACTGAATAAAAATTTTCTCAGTCAGTTTGGGGCCGCTAGACCAAGGATTTTTAACTTTCCTTCTGAGATCACCACTTATTAAAACACCTAGACTCTGTAAGGGATCATTCAACTGGTAAGGAGGCAGTGGGATGTGCTGTGGTTATAAGAGTATGAATTTCGCTTCACATTCTGTCTCTGTAACTTCCGTGTGACCCTGGGAAAGCCACTCAACTGCTTTATTCCTCAGCGTTTTGGGCTGTACAATGGGAGTAATTGTGTGCCTACCTCATTGAGTTGTTGTAGGAATGGAGTCTATGAGAGGCGTCTATGGGAGGCACTCAAATATTTGCTCATGTTTAATGGACAGTTAGAATGATCAGTGTGCAAAGGTTATACAGAAAACAGATGAGTTCATCGCATTAAGGAACTTACGTGGAGTTGGGGAGATAAGCTCATGAAACACAGTCAGTGGGGCTGGGAGTGCAGAATAAGATGGGGTTTCTGAGAGTGCGGAGAAGGGAAACATCACTCCCGTGTGGGAGGCACGCCGGAGTCCTGCAGCTGGAATAAACAAGAGAATGGAGAAATGTTCCAGATGCGAGGGAAGGACGACAAGAGCACAGGCTCAGAGCTACACCCCCCCATATCTCTGTGGCTTGGTTAAGAACTTGTTCACTGAGGACTGGTGGGTAGCCGGCAGGTGAGTCCGGAATGTGGCAAGTACGCTGGGTAGAGAAGATCCTACCCCTTTTCTCCCGAATAGAATTTTTTAATGTGCTGACTGGTACCTGCTCCCTTGGCTTCCTGTTCAAATGCCCTGAGACAAAGGGATGAGAATGTCTCTGCAGTCTACGGAAGGCAAGAGGAGAAACCGGAGTGACGAACAAGGAAGAACATGCTTATCCGCAAGCTAGAATCTGATGGAGAAGCCATTGTACAGAGCATTGGGCGAGATTAAAAAGGGGGAGAGGGGAAAGCCCATTGGTTTGATTGTTGTGGGAACCTTCTGCTAACTAGACAGTTGGAGGCTGAGGCTGTTGGTATTTTGTTGACACTGCGTAACTGGAAGAAGCAACAGATGACTGCCCCAGCTTCTGCTGGGTGGCTAAGTGGCCTAAAAATAAAGTCCAATACCTTTTGGCTTTTTTGGGTCACTTCACAGAATACAACCGAGGAAGTTGCCACATTGGACTTACCGCCAACCACTCAGGAAAAATTAGTGTATGATATGTCAGAGGGAGGAACCTTTGAAGACAATGTGGATGAGGTGTTGGAATTATTTTTAACAAATATTTTAGAACTTTTTTAGATTTAGAGAATTCTCGAGAATATAGTACAGAGCATGGGAAACACTCATTTTTCCTTTGTCATTATCTTACATTAGCATGGTACATTCATCCCAGTTCATGAACCAACATCTATATGGTATTATTGACTGAAGTCCATACTTTATTCACATTTGCTGTTTTCCCTATTGCCCTTTTTTTGTTCCAGGGTCACATCTAGGATACTACATTACATTTAGTTGTCACGTCTCCCTAGGTCCGTAGTAATTGTGAACAATTTCTCAGATTGTCCTTGTTTTTGATGACCTTGACAGTTTGGAGAATTACTGTCCGGTGTGTTACAGGATGTCTCTCAATGGGGATTTGTTGAATGTTTTCTCATGATTAGATGGGGGTAATGTGTTTCAGGGAGATAATATGCCATTCTCATCACACTGTATCAGGATTACATATGCTATTAACGTGACATCACTGCTGATGTTGATCTTGATTACCCGGGTGAAGCGGTGTTTGTCAGATTTCTCCACTATAGCATTACCCTTTCTTTCCTCCCCTTTTCCAGACTGTCCTCTTTGGAAGGAAGTCACTATGTGCAGCCCACACTTTAAGAGTAGGGAGTTACAGTCCTCTTCCTTGAAGGAGGAGTATCTGTAAGAATTACGTGGAATTCTGGGGCGCCTGGCTGGCTTAGTTGGTGGAGCATACGACTCTTGATCTCGGGGCCAGACTTCAAGCCCCACATTGGGTAGAGATTACTTAAAGTCTTAGAAAAACGCACACAGAATTATGTGGACTTCTTCTGCATGGGAGATTTGTCTATTCTCCCCCCGTTTGTTTATTCAGTCACTCATTTATGTCACTGTGGACTCCTTTAGGTTATACTTTGAGTTATAATCCAGTACTGCCTTACTTTCTTGCTCAGACTGTTCCAGCTTTGGCCCCTTTCTTTGTTTCCTCCCTCTGTTCACTCCTGTATTCCTCAACATTCCCCCATCCCTGTGGAGTTTTGTTTGCTTGTTTTCGCGCCTCCTTATTTGCTGATGCTACCAGGTGGGAAGGCCAGAGAGATGGAGTGAGTTCCTACGTGGAGCACGTGCCTGGCTGGGGGGTACCCCATACTTGTGCGGATGCCAGTCACGTATAGTACGTCTGAGTGCCTCTTCCCAGGGCCATGCACTGCCATGGACCTGGGCTTTGTAAATCCTTCTTGAGACTTGAGCTTTTTCTTTGAGAAGACAATTGCCTATTAGAGGGTTTTGAGCAGAGGAGTAAGGTAATCTGATTTCATTTTTGAAAAGAACCACTCTGGCTACCCTGGGTGCTAAGAACTCGAGGGCAAAAGCAGGGGGACCGTTACAAGGTCTTTTAGTCTATTGGTATATTTTCATCTGTTTCTGTGAATCTTGATCTATTTGTATCAAGTATTTGTATCAAGAGTAGTAATTGTTGTGCATACTATTTTCCCATCTGCGCATGTTGGTATTCTTCAGTTGCTCTGTGGTCCTCTGTTCGATCACTTTTGGTGGGTGCCTAGTAGTGTATCAATTCCCTGTTGCTGCTGTGAAGATTTACCGTAAATTTAGTGGCTTAAAAGGACGCAAATTTATTCTCTTATGGTTCTGGAAGTCCGAATTCCTAAAGTTGAGGTGTTGGCAGGGCTGTGTCCCTTCTGAAGCCTCTAGGAAAGAATGTTTTCTTGCCTTTTCCAGCTTCTGGAGGCCTCCACGTGCTTTGATGTAGGACCCTTTCCTCTGTCTTTAAAGCCAGTAGCATAGCAACTTCAAATCTCATCTCTTAGTCTCTAACCTCTGTTTCTGTTGTGTCTGCATTGGGCCCACTTGGATAATCCAGGATAATCTCCCCATCTCAAAATCCTTAGCCTCATCATGTTTACAAAGTTCCTTTTACCACGTAAAGCAGCATACTCCCACGTTCTGGGTATCAGGACTTGGACATCTTTGGGAGGAGGCATTATTTGGCCTATCACAGTTGGCGTTTTGTAGTTCATTTAACGATTCCCAATGTTGGATATTTAAACTGTATCCAGTTTGGGGCTATTAGGATATTCCCAAAAGACGTATTTGTATACCTGAACCTTCTTTTATTTCAGATTTGTTTCAGAACGTGTCCCTTAAGATAAACATGTCAGGTATAGGTTTCCTGGTTTCCAGAGGGCATAAACATCTTAGGTATTTGCTCTCCAGATACCACGGTTACATTATCATAAGTCCAATGGGTATGTCCATTTCCCTACCGACTCACCAGCGTGCTTTTTAAAGGTGTGTTTCCATGGCTTGCTACAAGATGACATTTCATAGCGGCATTAATTTCTTTACTGGTTAGGTTGAATCTTTTTGGTGTATGTGCAGGTGCGTGGTTGAGTGTGTACGGTGTGTGGTATGTTTTTCGTATTTTACAATAGCGTTTTAGTTTGTTTTGCTTTTTAGCTGTATCTGAAGCTAGAAGAATGGAGACAGGGACAGACTATTGCATTAGAGCATAAGGCTGACATTAATACGTGACATATACAGAACTATTTTGCTTTCAGTTCTCAGCAAAGAGAACAATGATCTTCAAAATGAAAAGGGATTAATTAAGAGGGATGTGGAAGACAATGAAAGAACATGTAGGTAACCTGAATAAGTTCACATCTCTAGGCCATACTAGATCATATCTAAGGGTGTTGAAGGAGATAGCAGATAGCACCTTTGAGCCACTGCCAATGACCGTTGAGTAAATCTCGGAGAGTGGGAGATGTTCCAGAAGACCAGAAACATGCAAATGTTGTTCTGTGCAACGTTTGAAAGAGTTGAATTCCTGACACAGTCGATGTATGAAATGTTCCCTTGCAAAAATTGCGAATTACCATCTTGTAAGTGATTTAAAACCCATAGAAGAGATGGCATTGATCCCTAGAAACTAGCATAAATTTACTACCGTGTAGTCACCTATTTATCACATTGCCTTTTTAGATAAGTGTTCTAGATTGGAAGGGAGAGCCATAGACCCAGAAGCATTTGACAGAAACCTCTCACGTGTCTGGAGGATGGCAGAACAATCCAGAACATTCACAGCTGAGTCTGTTCATATGCCATAGCACAGTTAATGATTGAGTGACGGCTTAGAAAGAAGTTCCCAGTGGCGGGCCTTCAGATGTTAAGCACGGCCCCCCACGTAAGAAAGATCCAAGGACTTGGATGAAAATCGTAAAAAGTCCTATATTTTATGTGGCTGACGACACAAAGTTGAATGGGCTGGCTAAACCTATAGAATAAATATTCATGCCATGAAACAAATATTTGCCAACTATGAAAATGGGCCCAAACCCTACATTTAACAGAAATAATGAGAATTTTTAAAAACCGAGGTTGCTTTGAGAAGTGAAACTGCAGTTGATTTTCCTCCTCTTACGGTGTTCCTGAATTTCCCCCATTAAAAATAAAAGCAATTAATACTTACCTAGTGAGAACAGTTGTTTCAAGTTTAATTCCTGTATGGTGGGAGAATGCTGAGGGCTACATATGGTGGAGAAGGGAGCATGGAAGAATGCAAACACTGCCCGAATGAGAGGCAAAGATCTGGGTGCCTCCTCTGGCACTACCATAAACTAGCTTAGTTGTCATCCTGGGCAAGCAGTCGGCATCGCCTTTCTGGGTGTGAGTTTTCTTATCTGAAAGTTGGGGAAGGAAACGGGTGGGGTGACGTTAATCACCCTGCCCCATTCCCGCTCTCGTGTTCTCCTCAGGCATTTACAAGTTTGTCCTCCTGCTCTTCAGTTAGTTGCCCAAATTTCTAGACTAAATGGAACCTTCCAGATTTTTCTGGATTAAACAAACCATTACAGGCCCTCTGTGAAAGGGGCTCAGTTTTCTTTTAATGGGAAAGTTCTTTTTTTCATTTAATTTTATTTTATTATGTTAGTCACCATACAGTACCTCGTTAGTTTTTGATGTAGTGATCCACGATTGATTGTTTTTGTATAACACCCAGCGCTCCATACAATACGTGCCCTCCTTGGCTCCCTGCTCAGTGGGGAGTCTGCTTCTCCCTTTGGCCCTCCCCACTCTCATGCGCGCGCGCGCGCGCTCGCTCGCTCTCTCTCTCTCTCTCTCTCTCTCTCTCTCATTCTCTATCTCAAATAAATAAAGTCTTTTTTAAAAATACAAAATCTGCAAATTCTTTGAGATCTGCCTCCTTCAGGGTCCTATGAGACCACTTATTTTCCCTTTAATCCAAGGTTAATTGAGCACTGCACTTGAGCCCCTTTTGCTCAACCAACCAAGACCAACATCTGTTCTTGTTGAGGGTTCCGGCCCACCCCTTGGGATTTCAGAATGAGGTGGAGCCTCTCTTTGACCAGCCCAGAAAGTTCTCCGTGACTTTACCTAAGGGGGCCTTGCCTTCAGCATCTGCATCCTCCCATCAGGCTACCCCAGACCATTCTGGTCCACATGAGCTCTTGATCACTGACTTCCTCCAGCTCCGTCCTGGTCACCACCATTTTGATTTAGTTGTATCCGTAGTGAACATTTAATTTTGAATTTTTAAACTTCACATGTAATTTCCCCGCATATATATCTTCATGTCATCAATTCGAAAGGAGTTGAGCGTATTTTACGTGCCTCAGCTTACCCTTGCCTCGTCAAATTTATCCCTATCGTTAGTCATCAAATATGATCTAGTATTTGTGTTTTTGCTTTTACGGAATGTAATGTATTGTACACCTTCATACAAGCTAGCCTTTTGCTTCTTTTGTCTTATTTCCTTAGATTAAATTCTCAGGGTTGAGGTTGGTGCTTAAGGGCTCCGTCAATAGGGTTCTTGCTTCATTTGGGGCGCTCCTGTTTTGACAGAGCAAAGAAGAGAGGCCACTTCACATGACATTCTTTCCCGTAACCTTTAAAATATTTCAGAATTCTGCACTTACATGGAAACATGTACATTTCAGCCTCCTCCCAGGCCTTCCCTCAATCCCAAAATCATTTCGGTGGGAGGACTGGGTGCACCCCCTCAGGTCGCAGTACTTTTCAGCCTGCTCTTACCCCAATTTCTCCTTGGGCTTCCTCTACCTTGAATTCTTCCCGGGGTCAGCACTTTTGCATTTTTCCAGCTCATTTCAGGCACTCCCAGCTCTGCCCTGCCTATGCATGCTCCAGGCTTTGCAGCTAAGTTCAGGTTCTAAGTCTCAGTTAAATACTGCTCAGCCCGGGTGGCAGGGCGACTGCCCGATCGTCCAGCCTCCTGCCTGCTCTCTGTCCACCTGCCGTAAGTCTATCTCGGGTTCATGTATTATGTTTCTGGTTAGCACGTGGGCAGGAAATGAGCTCCCCGCCGTGGTTGGGATCGGGGGGGAGTCGCTTCGCTTATCTGAAAAACAGGTCTTTCACTTGCCACCTGTGGCCAGTCGTCCTCTGCCCCTCTGTCCTTGGAGGCCACCTCCCCACCCCTTGTCTAGAAAGCTCTCCCAGCCCAGCCAGCTTGAGATAAGCAGAGTGAACTAGGAGGCCACTCCTGTGTGGCCCCAGGCTGCTCTGGACACGTGTGTGCATCAAGTGTCTGGATTTTCTTCCTTAAGAGGTGCAAGATTGTAGAACTGATCCTTTTGTCAGATGAAGATGCTGCTTTGTTCCTAACCAGCTTCATGTTTACAGACAGGAAGTACTTAAAGCCTTTCAGGTAGGGCTGCTTCTAAAGAAGGTTTGCAGGCTACTCTCTATATACGTGCCTTGGGGCTGGGTAAATGTCAAGTCATTCTACTAGAGCATGATGCCACGGGATGGAGGTTAAGTGGCTGTTAATGTGTGTAGTTAGCAACAGTAGAAGACAGAATAGCCCATTTCTTCTCTGTAGTCACAGAGATGCTCAGCTTAAGGTTAGAGGTGCCTGCTGATAAAGTTTCACCTTGACAGTCTCGGGAGGTGAGCTCCTTTGCAATGCAGGTGGACAACCTTTGTAACCCAGACTCAGGTTCAGTGGCAGTGACAAAGTCACCAGCGCTGCTTTAGCAACGGACTTGTTTGCATGTCATAAAACGATGATATAATGCCAGCAAATATTTATTTAGCAAGTAGTGTAGGCGTACACAGTAAGACTTGCCCTTTCCTTATGGAGTATTTCCTTACGAAGTTCATTCGTCCCTGACTCTAGGACTCTGTGGTATCATGGGAGGGGCCCAGGCCGTAAATGTCACACGATCTGAGTTCAAGCTATGGGTTGGCTCAGTTGTCGACTAGTTGTAAGACTTCAGGTACGTAAGTCACCCGAGGGTCCAGAGGTGTTTTACCTTCATAATCGGGAGGGATTGGGAAAAATATGGAATTGGGTCATTTCTAAAGACATTTTTGCTTTACAGTATCTAATCAGTACTCCTTTTTTAAAAGATTTTATTTATTTATTTGAGAGAGAGCGCATGAGCAGGGAGAGGGGCAGAGGGAGAGGAAGCAGCAGACTCCTCACTGAGCAGGGAGCCCGACGTGGGGCTCGATCCCAGGACCCCATGATCATGACCTGAGCTGAAGGCAGCCATTTAACTGACTGAGCCACCAGGCGCCCCTCTAATCAGTATTCCTAAATGCCATTTCACCTCTCCTTATACAATTACTTGCCCATTTCACCAGACTTGAAAGTACAGAAAATCATGAAGAAAAAATGTATAACCTGTATTTCCATCACAGAGGCAAAATAATTATTCATATTTTAAAGTATTTCCTTCCAGTCTTTATTCTAAATAGATACAAGTAAGAGGGGCTCCTGGGTGGCTCAGTCCGTTGAGCCTCTGCCTTCAGCTCAGGTCATGATCCCGGGGTCCTGGGATCGAGTCCCACGTCAGACTTCCCTGCTCATTGAGGAGTCTGCTTCTCCCTCTCCCTCTGCTCCTCCCCCTTCTTGTGCTCTGTCTCTCTTTCAAATAAATAAATAAAAACTTTTTTAAAAAGCCAGATGCACGTAAGAATGGGTAAAACAGTGTGTATGTATAATCACAACTGGGGTCATACGATATGTACATTTGCGTCAAGTGGCTTTTGTTTCATTTAACAACGTACCATGAGTATTACCTCATGTTGTCCGAGCAGTGCTGTGAGCTTTTATGTAAAACTAGATAGCCTTGATCATTATGCAGTTTCTTTTGAAATTTCCATACTGGAGACCACATTACAGGCACTCTCGAAGCTAAACACACTTGGCTTGCAAACATCCTGCGTGAGTACAAATAACCAGCCTTGGCATTCTAAAGAATAAGCAGTAGGGAGACCGCAGAGCGCTTCGTGCCTTCTTGCCGCCCACTGCAGGGGGGACAGGTGGGCATAGCCAGGGGTCAGAGTAAGGGTGACAGTGCACGGGACCCATCGGGGTCTCAGACGACGTCCACCGATAGTTTTCTTTGTGCACAACCAGGTTAAACAGGGCCGATGCTGGGCAAAGGGAAGATGGAGGGAAACTTGGTAATCAAGCCTTGCCTTCCTGTAGCCTGCTCCACCCCACCTCTTGCTGCCTTTAACACCCCTCCTCCCTCCGCCATGGGTCTCCCCCTCCTCCGCGGGCCTGTTGCATTTTGTTCACTCTGCAGAGAAAGTTCTTATCGTGTAATAACTGGAAGTTTTCTGTGGCAGTTGCCGGGTGTGGGGAGGGGCAGTGTAGATTATAAGACGTCAGAAACGTACGTCTCCCCACTTCCTCCATCAGTGAACTTCCCAGTTGGAAGATAATCTAGTTCAGGTGAGAAGAACTTGTGAAAGTGAACGGTGACCAACTATTTTAAAATCACTTTCTTTTGTTTGCGTATTTCAGCAGCGTTGCGGGTTATATTGGTTTTGGCGGGCTTGCGTACACCAGGGTGTCTGTAGTGGGAAATAGTCCATTGAGTGGGAACTTTTACAGATGCTCTTAGAGGCTCCTTCCAGTTCTAAAATTCTGCGATTTATGGCATTGTTTCTATGGGAAGGAGCATTCCAAGTTCCAAACAGCTGAGTTGTGGATCTCTACCCCTTTGAGGTGTGAACCACCCAGAGATACAATCATCCTTAAAAATGCAGGTAGGTGTATGTCGTTTGTTGTATGTGTAGATAACAGTAAGAAAAGTATTGTTGATTGAAACTGCCACCCTCACGTGGCAGGTACTTTCCTCAGAGCCTCCACATGTTCCCTGGTCCTCCTCACAATGATTGTTTGAGGTAGGCATTATCGCCTCCATTTTACAGATGGGGCCCAGCAGAGCCAGCACGTGACTGCAGACCTGTCCAGCTCCGAATCTTGTGACCTTTCTTCTTTGGTGCCTGATGCCTCCCAACCCTGTGCTAGCCAGCCTGTCTTCTCACTGCTTCGCCCCCAAAGGTCCTTCCACAAGAGAGGTGAAAGTTACTTCTTTTAAATGTATCTATGTTACTTGCTTTGAGAGACCTGAAAAGTTGATTCTTGTGCATGGAGTCATGGACCATGATGGAGCTTTTCACTCTTGCTCAATGGGGAGTAAACGGACCGTTGACATGCTCTCAGACTCTGTAGAAGGAGTAGCCTGAGGAGAACCTTTTATATCAAATGTCACTGAAGTATCCAATTACAAGATTTCAAGTAAACATACTACAAATCATCTGTAGGGACTAGAATGGAGTAGTCAACAATGAGGAGTAACAGGCCTCTCTCTTTCTTTTAACTTATTTAATGACAGTATTCACATGAATCTAGCTTAAAATGTGAGCCAGGATATCCATTCATTTGCTCATTTACTCATTAGCCATCGGATTTTTGAATCGTCTTATGTGCATAGATTCCATGCCAGGGCCCAGGGGACACAAAAGTGGATGAGACACAGTCCCTGCCTTCGAACTGAAAAATCTAGTGACAGCAGGCCCCGAAACATCTTTTAAAATGATCTCGGTTTTAAATGTGCTCCCATAAGAAGTAGAGCTCATGAGTGAAGAAGAATCTCTCTTACCTGGTATAGATTTGGTGAGCATTACTTCCAGTGATGTAGAGTCTCAGCCAGTATGTGTCAACTGGCAAAACCCCACGGAAATATGATAACGCTACATTGGTTGACTACAGCTCATTGGCCCCACCACAGTGCGAGTTGCCCGAAGATGCATCCTGTCTCGGGTTAGCCTGCTCTGCGCTCTGAGATGTGCTTTTCATAACCCGTATGGCAAAGGGAGAGTGAATGCAGGGACTCAGGCTCCCATCCCGTGCTTGGTATTTTGGGGTTCGCTGGTGGGTAGGAGTTGAGGCTCTGGGCTTCTCAACTGGATCCCCACGGAAGGAATCCTCCCAGGATGACATCTGAGGACCACACTCATGAGGCTTGAAATTGGGAACTCGATGGGAGCCTGTTTCACGAGGAGGATCAGAGCTGAGGGTGGTGGTGGATCCTGGTCATGGAAATCCCTGCCCAAACCACCTTTGTGTTTCTGGAAGAAGAGCAGGGTACGGGGCGGATGAGAACGTCTGCTGGGGGCAGGAGGCCACTAGCCTCAGTTACTACAGAGGCTGAAGGCTCTCCTTGGTTCCGTGGGGGATGGCTGTGTTAGGGGGGGAGCCTGACGGACCTCATTTTTACAGAGTCTGTTTCCCACGAAATGTGCTGCCATGAGGAAGGTCCGTGTGTAACTTGCCTCGAACAGACAGACTTCATAGGACACTGTCAAAACACAACCTGAGCGCCATCCCCCACTCTCCCATTAAAGGTTACTCAGCCAGAAAGCCATTTTCCCTGTTTCTGAATGAAGACCTATCACGTGACTGTCCTGACTGCTCTTATATTTTCAAGAGTCCCATTTTAATGTGTCAAATACTTGAAACGTCTAGCAATCTAGTAATCACATAATAGTCGAAGCTCCTAACTTCATTCATGTTTCTAACTGCTCCCCGCTCCTCCAGCTCGGGCTCTGGCTGGGAGAAGGGTCTGTGGCTTGGATGCTCTCTCGCTCGCTCGCTCAGCAGCTCTTGTTTCTGGGTTCAGGAGGAATGGGAAGGACCGGATGGGGCCTAGGAACGTTTTTATTGACAGGCAGTAACACAGTAGAGCTGTTTCTGTGCGGTGGGTTTTTAGGTTTGGATCTTGCTCTGACGGAGCTCTTTTGGGGGCTCTTCAGAGATCTCCCCTCGCCCTGTCTCTAGGGACCTCTTCCTTCCAGCCACCTTGGTTTGGCTGCTGTAGACTCGCTAGTGCTGTTGCTCCTCCCTTCTCCGTCTCTGGAAAGCCCACTGGTCCATTTGTTCTCCCCTCTGCTGCGTTCCCTCCCCGTCCACTTGGCCCTTGGTCGGCGGAGCCTGATCGAACCCCATACATACACTCTTGGCATGATTCCATGTCTGGGCCTTGGCAGAGACTCCTGCATCCTATGTCCCCACAAACTTGGGGATGACACGCTAATCCCAGTGTCAGAGTTGGGTCCTTTGGCTTGTCCATCGGCATCCAGCCAGCCTACCTCCAGCTTTAGATTTCTCGGGCGGACATCACCAGCTAGGTGGTGGTGTCTCCCACATTGTGGGAGTCTCATGCTCCTCAGCTAGTCCCGCTGAAGCCCCTTGCTGGGCTGGAGCGGGGGAGGGCAGGGACGCCCACCTCTTCCCTAGTTCTCCACTGTAGGACCAGACTGCAGATGACTTGATTCAATCATTCCTCCTCTTAGCCACCAGAAGCCTGGGACTTTTGCACCCTCACTGTGGGTGAGGTCAAAACCAGTGCCCTTGGTTTTGGGCTATGTTCTGTGAGGAATTGGATCTAGGCCTGGCATTTCCCCTTGGAATCGGATATCAGTCTTATCATAGGGGCTTAGTTGACATGTCCGTGACACCCTCCTGGAATACTTTTTTGAGAACCAGTACTTATCCTCTGCCCCACTCTTGGAGGTTCACAAGGTACACAGCATAGAAGAGGCTTCCAGGCGTCCTGCCCACTTTGCTCTAGCCTCTTCCTCTCTTGACCTTCCTGCCCTACGGCCCGTGCTCACACCGTACCTCCCCAGCTCCCTGCTCCTTCTCTGCAATGCTGGCTCCCTCTGAGCCTTCAGGATTCTTAAAATATTGCTGCCCCAGAAAAGGCTTTCTTGTCCCCCCCCCCCCACCTAAGTAGATCACCCCTCAAGGCTCTGCCACTGCATCCGCTCCTCTTTATTTCCTTCATAGCACATATTCTAGAAGATATATTTTCAAAATATAAATTACACAAACTATTAAGGATCTTTCTCTCCCATCAGGGTGTAAGCCCCATGAAGGAAAAGTCCATGCCTGGTTCTGTTCAGCAACATGTACCTAATTGGTGCCCACTAAATATTTGTTGAATAAATGAATGAAGGCATGAATTAAAAAGTTAACATTGTTTAAGCTATGATTTCCCAGATGGATCTCTTCTTTCACGTTAACTCTCAATACTGGAGGGCTGGGCATGGTTGCATGGGATGCTCAGGCAGAGTTTAGGCAGCGCGGATAGGAGCCTTAATTAACTTCTAGGGTGTACTTTGCTAGTCGTCATTACCCCCTGCCACCACCACCCCCAACTCTCACTTTAATTCATTCTCACTGTCTTCCAACAAGAACTTTGTTTAAGGCTAACAGAGTGGGGCCATTACCCCCATTTTACAGATAAGTACACCAAGGAGAAGAAGTTAGGTGTGGGCTCCCTGAAGGGGTTAATGGCAAGCATGCCTCAGAGCTCAGCACTCCCCGCTCCATCCTGGGCGGGTCCTCTCCTGTCTCCCCTGCTGTTCCTGTTGCCCCAGCTGTCCTCTGGCCTCAGACCGGGCCTGTGGCCCGATGCACCACTTCTGAATTGTGTAGAGGCCACAACAGCTCAGGCTTGGTTTGGAATGAAGAGCCCAGAACCTGTCTTGCATGGGGCACAGCAAGAGCATTTTTCTTGCAGATGCAGCAGCTAAGAAAGCAGTGCATCCCTGTCCTTGGCCTGCATGGCTGGCAGTCCATGGCTGATGGGAAGGTCTTCCTCCCCGGGGAGAAGTAGAAGCGAGATTTTGAAGGAAGGTGTCGGGCTTGAACTAGGCTGGGCGATTGCCTTCTCTTTCCTTCTTTCCCCGGTCACTCCACAGACCTTCCTCACCCTAGCCCCAAGCCTGAGAACCTCACGTTCTTCCTTTGACGTGTTTTCCTCCCTGCGAGGCCCATCGGGGCAGTCTCTGGGGTGCTGACATATGCATAGACTTGCTTCAGGAGGAGAGAATCTTATCTCCTGGGTGCACATTCTTCTGGTGTGGCCTGTCTGGTTATTATCCAATCGAAACTGCAGCTGTTGACAGTTGGTTACATAATTACTGTGTGTCGATTATGCTACTGTATAGACCACCGATTTCATCGGTTGGTGATTACTGCCATGTCTTCACAGCATTCTCTGCAACATGGCAGTGTTTCCCTTGATGCTGGCTTTCTGATGGCGATCGCTATTTACACTACTGGTAATGCCTTACATTTCAGATGTGCTCCAGAGGTAACTGAGCACTTCCGTTTTATTATCTCGTTGGGCTCTTTTATAGGAAAAGGCAAACAGGCACCTTATTTTAGGAGCGTAGGAGGTAAAGTGTTGATTTGGGGTATAGCCTAACTGTCGATGTCGGCATGATGTAACTATTTTTTTTTTTTTACAGCAAATATTTCATAGTTTATTGGCAAAAATTAAAAAGCGAATCTTGAATTTTTCTGACTCCAGTTGTTTAAGCCTCCTTGTCAAAATCCAACAAGGAGAGTAGTAGAAGGTGAATCCTGTCCAGGGTCATATAAAGTAAATCCTGATTTCTCGGCCAGGATCTGAACTCCAGGATCTAAACCCAGGGCATGGTTTAACATTCTTCACATTGTGAAGAAGTGGATGGTTGACTCCGGAGTTTGCTTAGCATAGGGGCCTCCATTTATTTATTCTTGCACACAACCTCAGATTCACCACTGCAAAGCGAAAGAGCGCGGCAACCAGTACCGTCTAATTCTGAAACATTTCCATCGCTCCAAAATAAAACCACCTGTTCCTAAGCAGTCACTCCCTGGTACTTACTCCCTGTAGCCCTAGGCAACTAATCTGCTTTTTGTTTCTATGGATTTGACTGTTCTGGATAGTTCATAGCAATGGAATCACACAATGTGTCCTTTGGTGTTTGGCTTCTTTTGCTTAGCATATGTTCTCAAGGCTTATACATGTGGTAGCAGGTGTCAGTATTTCCTTCCTTCCTTATGGCTGCAAACCCAGTATTTTTAATGTCAACACTTCCTGGGGTTATGAAAACCCCGGCACTGACCCACCTATAGACCCACCCTCTTCGTTGGCATTACCTTCCTCTCTCTTGAACTAGGCTGGGCGATTGCCTTCTCTTTCCTTCTTGGGGCTTCAGTCCATAAGAATGTACAAATCCTACAGTTTCTTGTGCAGTTAAAGCTGTAGTCTGTTGCATATTACTTAGGACTCTGGAAGAAAGCCATAGGCGGTTTTATACAAGGATTACAAGTAATTCTTTGGGTAAGAAGACCCCTCCTTGGGGACAAGAAATGTTCATTAGATTATGTCAGGAAAATGATGGAAGTATTCTCAAGACCCTCACGTCCTGGAAATGTGTGCTTTCATGATTTTTACTGGCAGTGCTAAAAGCCCATGTGGATATTCCATGGGCCCCCCTCAGAGGTGGGGACCTGCTGGTTTAAGGTCTGTCCTTCAGCCTTTGTAGGTGGCGTGATATTAAGAGAATGAGCTTCAGAGGTGGACACAGCTGGCTTTAAATCCCACCTCCACCGAGTGTTAGACATTGGTCCTTGGGCACATGACTTTAAGTTCCTTCATGGGTAAATGGAAGTGATGTTATCTACTAGTGGTAGGCTGAAAAATCGCTCTCCAAAAATAACCATGTCCTAATTAATCCCTGGAACCTGTGTTACCGTATTTTGGGGGGGGGGGGAAGTCTTTGCAGATGTGAATAATTTAAGGACTTTGAGATGAGCAGATCATCCTGGATAATCCATATGGGCCCTACCTGGAATCACAGTGTTCCTCATACGGGACGCAGAGGTTTCTCAACCTCGTTTCTCAACAGCCAAGGAGGGCCAGTGCTGGAAGCATCCAGAAGCTGGAAGAAGCAAGGGCTGGCTTCTCCCATAGAACCTCCAGAGGGAATATGGCCCTGCTGACACTTTGATTTCAGCCCAGTAGCCCTGGTTTTGGACTTGTGGACTTCAGAGGGGTGAAGGAATATATTTGTGTGGTTTGACGCCACCAAGTTGTGATGTGTTGCAGTGTTCTCAGGAAACAAACGTACTTCTTTTAGACGCTAACTTACAGCTGCATTTAACTGGCATGTTGCACTTAGCTTTCCTCTCTTCTGTCCTTGTGCGCAAGATGGTGTTTCTCAAACTTTGTGTACAGCGGTTAGAAATTGTAGCTCTAGAGCCATGAGTTTCTCAGCCTCATCGCTGTTGACGTCCTGGGCCAGATACTACTTTGTTGTGGGGCTGTCCTTTGCATTGTAGGATGTTTTGAAGCCTCCCTATCCAGCTAGATGCCAGTAGCACCTTCCTCCCAGTTGTGATAACAAGAAAAGTCTCCAGACATTGCCAAATATCAGCTGGGGGACAAAATAACTCCCTGCTGAGAACTACTAACCTAGGTTTGATCCCAGCAATATCCCTCCAGACGTGTGTGTTCTCACGTAGGTTAGACAACCTCTCTGAGCCCCAGTTTCATTATCTCTATGATGATAATAGTACCAACATCACAGGGTGGATGTAAAGATAGTCACATGATATAATATACACAAAGATCTCAAAAGAGTGCCTCGTACCCAGGAAAGTGTTGAATAAATGAAAGCCGTTAATTATTAACCCATGCTCTGCCACACTGGTCTATCACACTATTTTGTGCAGTTTCCGTGATAGAAATAGTGGGTTTTTAAAAACTTTTCCAAGTGGGCGCCTGGGTGGCTCAGTTGGTTAAGCGACTGCCTTCAGCTCAGGTCATGATCCTGGAGTCCCGGGATCGAGTCCCACATCCGGCTCCCTGCTCAGCAGGGAGTCCGCTTCTCCCTCTGACCCTCTGACTCTCTTCCCTCTCATTCTCTCTCTCTCTCTCTCTCTCTCAAACAAATAAAATCTTAAAAATAAAAAAATAAAAAAATAAAAACTTTTCCAAGTAGTAACTTGTATGGTAAAGCTCAGTGTTTGAAATGAAACATCCTTCTTTTGTTACCCACCCCTTCTGCCCCACTTTTCCCCACCGCTGTGCTTAGGAGTTGAGGAATCATGGCTTGGCTTGCATGCTTGGATTGCCTGTCAGTCGTGCTTACTCACTGAACTCTTCATATAATCCCCTCGATGAGCTGTAACAATAAGAAAACCCCCTCCCATCTGTCAGTGATAGTTCTATTATTCTGTAATTACAGCCCTCTCCTTGGTGACGTGGTTGTAGCATTCACTTATAGATGTGTCACTGTCTCTATTCAAATGTGCGAAATATTTAGCAGCGTTTAGCAGTTTTTGGTGAAATGTTAGAAAGTGTTTTGAATAGATACCATCATCTACTTTTGTAAGGAAGAGGAATGTGCTCCAACTGTGGTTTGGGCCATTGTGTCTCTAAGCACTGGGGGCATGGCAGTGAATAAAAACAAAGATTCCCTGTTCTCAATGAGCTTGTATTCTAGCACAGAATCATAATAATATGCATGATGAGCAAGTGAATGGTATAGTATATTAGAGGGAGGTAAGAACTTTGGAAAACAAGCAGTCTAGGGTGGGGGGGGATTGGGAGTGCTCAGTTGGCACTGGGGACAAGATGTGATCTTGAATAGGGTGGAAACGTTTTTTAGTATTTTCATAGGGGTGAATGAAAATGTCTTTGTGGATTAAAACCAGTGTTTGCTAATGCACCTCTGCCTGTGATGTACAGTTTGAATACTTGAATCTTTCAAAGGTCCTAAACCTATGCTCCTTTTCCACTGTACTCTCTGGGAGTGTCTTTGAAGGTTAAGCCATGTGGCTTTGGTTTATCCCAGCTGCCGTGGGAATTCTTCATAGGAATGGTTCAGGGATAATTATTAGCAATGCAGTCTTGGGGAAGGAGTATGCCTAGCACCTCAGAGCACCTTTACTTAACGTCAAATAGATTATCTTTTTAATTCCGGCTCTCCACGTATATAGTGGATGACTTTGGGCAAGTCACTTAATGTCTCCAAGCCCCACCCCCACCCTCCTAATGACCTTTGTAAGGATTAAATGAAATAATGCATCAAAAGCACTTAGACTTGTGGGCGCCTGGGTGGCTCAGTTGGTTAAGCGACTGCCTTCGGCTCAGGTCATGATCCTGGAGTCCGGGGATCGAGTCCCGCATCGGGCTCCCTGCTGAGCAGGGAGTCTGCTTCTCCCTCTGACCCTCCCCCCTCTCACGCTCTAGCTCATTCTTTCTCTCAAATAAATAAATAAAATATTTTTTAAAAAAAGCACTTAGACTTGTGTCTAGAGCATAGTAGATCCTCAGAAAATGCCGGTAGTTAAATTTTCCAATTAGTATGTAGAGAACTTCTAAGGTAGTATATACCTTATTCACGGTAATTGTAATTGTTTCAGATATGTGCAAACACTGCTCTAATAAACTCTGCCTGCAAAAGGCGAGTCTACAAAGAGAGCCTGTGAGCTGGCCCCTTGTGAGCTAGGGGTCTGGACACGTGGAGTACTCTGTGCGAATATTCCGAAAGGGAGATTGAAATGAATAGAGGCAGTGTATAATTCAGGTAATAAAAGCCCAGCTATTAAAAAAGATGATATGATGAATTAGGTACCATGGGTGGTTCCATTGATTGACTTTTGTGGAGAATAGTATGGCTATTCACCTTGCTGGTAGATGCTGAGATGGGCGTTTATTAGATGATGGAGTAGAACGAGTTGCCCGGTGACGCTCAATGACTGCAAACAGTCCTCAGGGAGTCCAGGGCTTGATTGGGAAATGGTCAGGACCAGGAACAGAGCATACCTGGGATGCCCTGCTGCGCTGCCCAGAAAAAGCCCTAGAGGTCATGGAGGTGGTGATTGCACCACACTGTGATGGTACTGAGTGCCACTGAATCATTCACTTTAACACGGTTGGGTTGATGTTATGTGAATTTCACCTTCATCGTTTTTTTTTGTTTTTTTTTTTAAATGAATTTCTGGGGATGCCTGGGTGGCTCAGTCGGTTGAGCATCTGACTCTTGATTTCCACTCAAGTCCTGATCTTGGGGTGTGAGATTGAGCCCCGAGTGGGTCTCTGTGCTCAGCGCAGAGTCTGCTTGAGATTCTCTCTCCCTTTTCCTCTGCCCTTCTCCCCACTCGAGGACACTCTCTCTTTTTCTCCCTCTCTCTAAATAACTGCATAAAATAAATAAATAAATAAATAAATAAAAATGCATTTCTGACAGTGCCAGAACTAAAGCCCACATCCCCCATCTCCTTGTCTACTCTTCAAAACAGTTACTAAAGAACAGGGCAGTCTTGGAGCGCCTGGGTGGCTCACTTGGTTGAGTGTCAGACTCTTGGTTTCAGCTCACGTCATGATCTCATGGGTCATGGGATCAAGCCCCACACTGGGAATCTGCTTGAGGATTCTTTCCCACTATGTGTGTGTGAGCTCTATTGCGTGCTCTCTCTCTCTCTCTCTCTCTCTCTCAAATAAATAAAATCTTTAAATAAATGAATAAAAGAATAGGGCAGTTTATATGGAATCACTTCTCTTTAACTTTACAAATGTATTAAAAGTTTAATGTTTCAGATAGCCAACACTTGCTGCCTGTTGGCTTGTTTATAAAATTCAGTCCTGCTCTGTTGGTTACACAGATAGAAGCCAAAGCCATACCCCCACAGTATCCATCATAGTATCTTGCCCCTAGCAGTTGCCCAATAAATGGGGATTGATTTGAATGTATGTTGTTTTCTGTGTTGCCATAACTTGAGGATGTAATATGTCAGTGGAAGTGGATTTGAACTATACAGTATTAGCGATATTGAAGTTCAGCTTGCTCCGAGTTGAGTGACCTGGGCCCAGAGAGGTTGGGTCACTCCTGTAGCTAGGGGCAAGGCCAGGCTGTTGTGTTTTTCCCGCCCTAGTTTTATTGAGATACAGTTGCCATACAGGTGCTTATAAGTTTAAGTTGTGCAGCATCATTATTTAACTTAACATATATCATGAAATGATGACAGCAATAAGTTTAGTTAATATCCATCATCTCATGTACAGACAAAAGAAAAAAATTGGTCTTTTCGTTGTGATAAGAACCCTTAGTAAATACTCTCTGAACTTTCAAATACACCATATGGCAGTGTGACCTACAGTCACACGTGGTACGTTACCTCCCCAGTACCTATTTATCTGATAACTGGAAGTGTGTACCTGAATCCAGTTCTCTTTCCCCCGGACCCCACCTCTGGCAAATACAAATCCGATCTCTTTTTCTATGATGTTGGTTTTTTCTTTGTTTCTTTCTAGATTCCACATATAAATGAGATCATACAGTATTTGACTTCTTTCACTTAGCATACTGCCTCAGGGTCACCTGTGTTGTCTTAAATGGCAGAATTTTTTCCTTTTTATGGCAGAATAGCACTCTGTGTGTGTGTGTGTGTGTCCGTCTGTCTGTGTACCACATCTTCTTTGTCCACTGATTCACTGATGGACATTTAGGTTGTTTCCACACTGGCTATTGTAAGTAACGCTGTGGTGAACATGGGAGTACAGATATCTCTTGGACACACTGTGTTTATCTCCTTCAGGTATACGCCCAGAAGTGGAATTGCTGAATCCTACTGTGGTTCTTTTTAATTTTTTGAAGAACCCCCATACTGTTTTGTTTTTGTTTTTTTTTAAGAAAAACTTTTAATTTTGGAATAACTATAGACTAACAAAATTTTGCAAAAAGTGTACAGAATACTCCTGTGTACCCTTCATCCAGATTCCCCCAGTGGATGTATTTCATATAACTATAGTGCCAAGCAAAACCAGACATTTGATACTGATAATTTGTGTGTGTACTTCTATCCCCATGCTGTGTTTTCCATAGCTGCGGCACCAACGTGCAATCCCACCAACAGTGCACAGGGTTCCGTCTGCTTCCAGGGTGTGCTTTTTTAACTTCATATTTGTGAAAACATCAGTAGATAGTTCATCCCGCCATAGCCATTGGGATATGATTTGGTTTCCTTTTTTTCTCCTTTCTTTCTCTCTCTCTCAAGAACCTGACACCCCGATTCTGTGGAAAATCCTGTTTCTAGGAAGGTAAGACCCATCCGTGTTCCATCCCTTCTTTTTGCCACTACTTAACCGATGTGTGTTTCAGCCAGTTCTTTTCGGAGTTTCTGCTAGCTCACCGATTAAGGGGGAGAAGTGGTGCTTCCCTGTTGTAGGGACCAGGGACTGGACTAGGTATCCTTCTAAGGCTCCTTTCAACGCCACCTGCCCACTCAGTGATTACCTGGTGGGTCGGTTTTGAGCTGACTTAAACATGAGGGGGTATTGCAAGTCCTGTGTATAAATCCTAACTATTCCTCATACTGTTTTCACGGCAGTAAAGAAAGGATGTGGAAAGAATGAGTATGGCCATGGAAGGGGTGGGAAAGGGTCTTCCTGGAGTTTGGACGAGGATTCTACTGTCCTTTAAGTTCAGTATAACGACGTATGATGGGTTGAGACTAGAAAGTTTGAAAGGGGCATTGTGAGAAGCAGGATCTTCAGGGCACCTGGGTGGCTCAGTCGTTAAGCGTCTGCCTTCGGCTCAGGTCATGATCTCAGGGTCCTGGGATCGAGCCCCGCATCGGGCTCCCTGCTCGGCAGGAAGCCTGCTTCTCCCTCTCCCACTCCCCCTGCTTGTGTTCCTGCTCTCGCTCGCTCGCTCTCTCTCTGTCAAATAAATAAATAAAATCTTAAAAAAAAAAAAAAAAAAAGGATCTCCAGCAAGGGAACATAAAAATGAGGACAACAACTGTGTCCAAAATAAACAAGGTAGGTTTTTTGGTTTGTTTTATTTTGTTTGAGTGAAAACAAAACACCCAATTTTTAAAAAACAGAAACTACCCAGAGAGAGCAAGCAACAGGAGAAAATGGGGGCGGGAAAGATTCAGTAAAAATAAAATCCAATGCCTGAGCATAATGGCTAATGCAAGGCCACGTGAGGCTTCCAGTCTACCATTTCCAGTTCATCTCTTCATTAAGTCTTCTCCCAGGAAAATCTGCCATAAATTTGCTTTCCCTAAAAATTATGACCTTCTCAGTAGAAAAGGAATACATTGCTCATGTAGAAAATTTAGAAAATGTACATAATGAAGGTAAAGATCTCTCAACCTCACAATTCAGAATAACTTAATAATGTTTATTTTATTTATTAGAGAGCGCACGAGAGAGCACAAGCATGGAAGAGAGGGAGAAGCAGGCTCCCCGCTGAGCAGGGAGCGGGATGCGGGTCTCGATCCCAGGACCCCGGGATCATGACCTGAGCCGAAGGCAGACGCTTAACGACTGAGCCACCCAAGGTGCCCCTAACTTAATAATTGTAGTAATTTTAGTATGTATGCTTCAGTCTCCCCTATTTGCATTCACTTGCAAGTCGTCTTAAAGAATCATAAGGGACATACTGCTTTAGAATCTGCTTCTTAAAAACAAGATGGCTCTGGGGAACAAGGTGGCTCAGTCAGTTAAGCGTCTGCCTTTGGCTCAGGTCATGATCCCCAGGGTCCTGGGATCGAGCCCCGCATCAGGCTCCCTGCTCGGCGGGAAGCCTGCTTCTCCCTCTCCCACTCCCCCTGCTTGTGTCTCGTCTCTTGCTGTCTCTCTTTCTGTGTCAAGTAAATAAATAAATCTTAAAACAAACAAACCAACCAACCAAAAACAAGATGGGTGGTACCAGGCTGGCTCAGTCGGTGGAGCTTATGACTCTTGATCTCAGGGTTGTGAGTTCAACCCCCACACTGGGTGTAGAGTTTTCTTTAAACATGTTTATATGTATATGTATATTTATGTAGACTATAGAATACATAGTATATAAATATATAACCTAATAAAAATACAAAATATATATGAATATTTATAAATATATATTTTTTAAAACGAGATGGCATGTATATATTTTGTCACTAGTCTTCTGTGACATTTTCAATGATTGCATTTTTAATGGACATAGCATAATGTGTACAGATTACTAGTGTTGGAAATGCATTTTAATCATTAAGTGTTATAAATACTATAAATAGGCTTTCAACATCTCCAGTCATTTCCATGGGATAAATTACTGGAAATGCAATTACTGGATCAGTGGGGGTTACAGAATGATAGTGTTTTTTAAGTGTACATGGCCAAATTTTTGTCTGGAAAACTAGTATCTGTCTAGATTTAGACCAGCAGTGGGATTGACCAGTTTCCTGCTTGTTTGAAAACATTTGATGTTATTCACTTTTTCAAAATCTTTGACACATTGATATCAAAAACACTAACTCATGTTTTAATGTGCATATATTTGATTTTAGGTATGTTTGAATATTTTTGGCCATTTGTGTGATTTCTTCGTAAATTGTCTTATGTCACTTGCCAATTTTTGAAAGCAAAATTTTAAGTTAATTGACAAGAACTCTTTATTGGTTTAGATTGTAAGCCCCCTTTCTGCCATATGTTACAAGTATTTTCTTCAATTTGCCTGCCTTTTGGTTTTGTGTTTAGTAGATTTTCTCGAAGATTTACACTTTTTTGCTGTCAGAATTTTTCTGTAGAAGTTTGGCCTCTGTCATGCTTAGGCAGATCTTTTCCACCCTGTTATTATATAAATATTACTGTAATTTTCTTCTAGTACTTTGGTGGTTTCGTTTTTAAATTTTACTGCATCTGAAATTTATTTTTGGGTCAGGGGAGAGATGGGGAGTCACCTTTATCCTTTCCGAAATGAATAGCCAGTTGACCAACCTGACTTGATAATTCATCTTATTGATTTGAAATATTGTATTGTATGCTGAATTCTAGACTGTCCTTAAACAGTTTGCTGCTGAGAACAGAACGAGTTTTAGTTCCTGTAGCTTTAGAACACATTTTGGTAACATACCTGGTAGTGTAATCTCTAGTTATTCAACCTCTTTCCCCCCAAATTTATTGAGTATTCTTGACAGTTCTTCTAAAGGAAGTTTAGAGTAATTTTATCAAGTCCTAAACAATACTGCCAGTGAGGTAGTAATTGTAACTGAATTACATTTCTGAATTTATTTGCTGGAAATTGTGATCTTTATGATTAAACTTTCACAGCCAGTAGGATGACACAGATTTCATTATTTTGAGTCTTCGAAACGCTTTGAAATGTACTGTATGCTGTCCAAGGAGCATGCTAATTCAAAATATATTCAAGGGACTACTAAGGGACTATGTAACACTAAAGTTACATGGGTTTCTTTAGTTGGTTCTGTATACCTCTCTTTAAATGTATTTAAGATTTAAGATTTAAACAGAAAACGAATTCCTATTTGTTAGCTCTCTTTTTTTCCTCTATAGATGTGAATTTGGCCCCCATTATATTTCTAGGTGGTTATTTCCACAAATTAAGGAAACTGTTGATTTTTGTGTTTGGGCTGATTTTTTTTCAGGTGACTCTGCTGGATTTGATTAAGTGGATTGATTATTGTATTTCTAAATAATGTTCATTACATCTTCTAGCTTCCATTATTTATAATTTTGTACTGCTTTGGCTGACACTTTTAGAAAAATAGTCAAATAACAGAGGTGATAGGAGGCATCCTTGTCCAGTTTCTGACTTTAAAGGCAATGTCACTAGTACTTTGCCATCACACATGATTTGTGGTTTTCTTCCTACAGTACCTTGGCAATTCCAGTCTCTTTCTTCTTCAAATAAGGTGTATCTAATAATAAGTTATTGGTGTGTGGCCTTTTTGACGTATAACAGTTAAACTCTGGAAACGGTAACTATATTTGTCTGGAGTTCTGTGACTAAAAGGTGGCATATGGGCCTTATAAATAAATACCTTTTATTTTAGATTCTAACCGATTTGTACTTGTATTCTATGCAGTGCCGAACTTTTAAATATCTGTAAGAAACAATTTGGAATATACCATACTCAAATTAGAAAGGTGGGTCAAAAATTCATGTAATATAAAGCCTTAATTTTTTATGCAGTATTATTAAGACCTTAGAAGCATATTCAACTGGTTACGTTTCACTTCTTCAAAGAAACAAATTTTAATTTTATGTGTCTTACTTTGGAGACTACTTTCCTAAAGAATCCATTTTTGGCTTTCATACTGATCCTACTTTTTGGATTACTAGTGGTGCTTTTGAAAGCACATTTGTGAGTATACTTCTGTTTAATGACGTCATGAGCAGTTTACAAAATGTACTGTATGCTGTCCAAGGAGCATGCTAATTCAAAATATATTCAACTACCTTAGCAATTAGGGAACCTTTTTAGTTTTTAACACTCGGCCCCTTCGCCAAAAAGGGGAAAATTGGCCTGTATAAGTAATTCAGGTTTCTCCCTGCAAAATGTGGAAAATACCGAAAAGTGTAAGGAATTACACTGTGTCTGTGTAATTGCGATCATCCTGTAAATACAGGTCCTTTCATCTAAACGTTGTAATCACATGTGTTTTTTCCTTGCTGTGGAGCGTTTAAACAGGAAAACAGGATGGTTGGGCTGTGGGAATCTGGGGTGAGAGATGATCTGTGCAGTCTTACAGATGGCCAGGGTCCTGAGGATGAGTCCCAGGGGATGACCTCAGCACGGTCCACCACCGTCCTGAAACAATGACTGACCCAGGTGTCCTCAGAAAGCCTGAAAAGCAAAGCTGAGATTATCCCGCATGACCTCTGGGTGGCTTAGGGTCACCTGAACAAAACACTCCTTTTCTCTGAGCCACCGTGTAGATTTTGCTTTGACATCTTTGATCAGTCATCTGACACACACGGGGATATTACCCGCATAGACTTGCTCCTGTTGTGCAGAAAGAATAGTGTGAAGCAGGGTGGGATAAATTGTCTGACTCCTAAGGCCAGATTCCAGGGATTTTTTTTTTAAGGGCCTTTGGCCATGTGATATTTTACATAAATATTTTTTAAGAACCCTGTTTGACAGATCAGCGTGTCTCCCGCTGTGGTATAATATTAGTTCTAAAAACTTATAGCTGATCCATTTCCAAAGCCAGAAAAAGGGGATGGTGGGAGAGCTTGAATTAGAAATTTAATGCGAAGAATTTGTGAATTGCTGGTATTCTCATTTCTGTCAGCGTGACACATTTGTGGAAGAAATAGATTTCTAAAAATGTGTGGTGGCTGCCCTGCAATCTGTATTTGTTCATAGTTGACAGTCGTTTTACAAGGTCATCGGTAAGTTAAGAGTCAATCAACAAACAAGGGAAGTTTTAAGAAGAGTGATTTTGTAACATTGTTTTGTTCCAGTGGTCTTGGTATTTCACTTAATTAAAAATGAAATTAGAAAAAGAATTTTCTTGGGGTGCCTGGGTGGCTCAGTCGTTGAGCGTCTGCCTTCAGCTCAGGTCATGGTCCCAGGGTCCTGGGATCAAGCCCCGCATCGGGCTCCCTGCTCCGCGGGAGGCCTGCTTCTCCCTCTCTTACTCCCCCTGCTTGTGTTCCCTCTCTCGCTGTGTCTCTGTCAAATAAATAAAATCTTAAAAAAAAAAAAAAAAAAGAAAAAGAATTTTCTTTTACCTTGGACCTTTTTACAAAGTTTGGAGATTCTGGGATCATGTGGACACAGTCTTCTGCCCCATGTTTCCCCCTATAATTTCTTCTTTGCATGAGGCAGATATCTTACATTTTTGCCTGTGTTTCCATTTTCTGGAATTTCAGGTTAAAATACACATGTGTCTCAGTCTATTCCTTGAGAACAGCACTATCTGCTAGAACTACAGTGAGAGGCACTTAGGTCATTTTAAATTGTATAGTAGTCACATTTCACCTAATGTATCAAAAATATTATTTCAACGGTCACATGGAAACTTAGTGATACATTTTATATTTTTTCTTCAGACTAAATCTTCTAAATCTAGATTTTCATCAAAAATACTGGGTCTTTATTTAGATTTCATAGGCTTGCAGTTGAAAAAGTAGACTCACATTCCCAGGTTCCAAACATATGTAAAGGTTTCCCTGTAATAGAAGCAAGCAGAGTTTTAAAAACTTCCAAAATTAAAATTAAAAAAAATTAAAAATTCACCTCCATTCTATATATGTATTTCAAGTGACAGTTTTATGCATAGCATGTAATCCTAGTTATTAGCATAGGGGATTGGAAGAGACCTGGTTTGAGAAAGTGAGGACTCCTATTGGCTCTGTGATTAACTGGCCGTGTAACCTGGAGTATAGTACTGTTGGCCTGGAGGTCTTCATCTATAAATTACTTATAGGGAATGGACCGTATGTTCTTCACTGAGGTCCCTTTGATGCTCATAAAATATTGCGAATCTTGGATGCGGAAAGCCTCAAAATGCCACACCAAATTGAATGTATTTCAGACCATTTCTGTAAAATAAATAGCTGGTAAGTGTTATATTTCATGATACATAGAGGATAGAAAACGGAAAAGCCACATCATAAATGATTGTCCACAGGAGCTCTTGGCTCTCCTTTGGGGGGTTAAATGTTCACATACTGTAGAAATTATAGAATTAATTTCTCTCTTTTCTCGTGAAACTGCCTTTGTTTCCTATGGCTGCTTACCAAATTCCCCTAGATTTAGTGGCTTAAAACAACACAGATTTATCTTTATAGTTCCAGAGGTCAGAAGCCCAACATTGGTCTCGGGAGGCTCAAATGGAAGTGTCAGCAGGACTGGAGGCTCTACTCGAGGCTCTACACGAGAATCTGTCATTCTCGTCTTGTCTTTTTGAGATTCGGAGGCCAGCGGCATTCCCTGGCTGATGGCCCCTTTCCATCTTCAAAGCGCAAGACCTAGTAGAGTCTTTCTCACATCCTGTCATTCAGATAGGAGCTTTTCTGCCTCCCTCTTGCATTTGAAGGACCCCTGTGATTACATTGGGCCCAGCAGATAATCCTATTTTAAGGACAGTTGATTAACAACCTTAATTTCGCCTGCATCCTTAATCCCTGCTCCGCCCCCCTCCCCCCCCCCCCCCCCCCCCCCCGCCCTAGCCTTGGCATTGTCACACCATAGTCACAGGTTCTGGGCACTAGGACATGACCATCTTTGGGGGGACCATTTTTCTGCTACCACATTGCCAGTCTCTGATGTTTCGTAGTTTTTGCTAGTAGATTTGGAGCTAGTCATTTTTGTTTTCTCTTCTCCCTTTTCCTTCTCCGAGACAGGGAACAGTCAGTTAACAGAAGGCAGGAATCAAGGAATTCAGGCTAAGTAGTGACCTCAAATGACTAAAGAATTTCTCTTCAGTGAAGCCTACCTCAATCTCTAGCTGTTGGTCAAAGCTGATTAGCTGTGGAAGGTTCTCTTACCTAGGACCATGTTCCCATCCATGGAATGACAGAGAGGCTGTGTCCTTCTGAAGAGAATAGGGATGTGAAACCTAAGTTTATTTTCCCTTCTTTATTTCTCAACAAAGGTACCATGGATGTTTGCCAGGGTTCAGCGTGCAGTTTTTTCTGTCTGCTGAGCAGGTGGTTGAAAGTTGTGGAACGTTGTTCTTCTGAATCCAGAATCATAATGTCCTTGAGAACATTCTCATTAAAATAGAAAAAAAAACCGGACTGTATTAATTTGCATTTCAGTCCACTCTTTTGGATAGATCTTTCTATCTGCCTCGCACTATAATTATTTGCATCTCTGGCAGAAATGCTACATGCATTTTCAGATTAATTATGCCATTATCAAAGGCTCAGAGGGAAATCTGAATTCGCCGTTAAGCATTTAGAAAAAATGGACGAGAAGCTAATACAGAGAAAGAGAAGGCAGGGATTTTTGAGTGTCATAGTACTGGGTAACAAAACTAGCACTTATCTTTAGATTGATAGGTTATTTACACTTTACCTTCCGAAACTTTGGTTTGGAGGGTAATAACCCAGTTGGGACATCTCAGTGGTTAAGCTCCATTTCACATGTATTATAACATCTGTCTCAGAATGTTTGTGAGTACATCCTCTGTGCCTTATTTTTTGGGAGGCAGTGGGATTTCTGTCCTTGGAGCTGCCGTACTCTACAACTGCAGGAGTCATCATTTGTGTCATTCCCTGGTCTCCGTGAATGGCGCCCCCTGGAGTTGTTCAGTGAAAGACTCTGCGGCCTTATGCGGTGACCTTGGCACTGACCATGAGAGAGCCCATAGCCTGGTGGAGAAGAGATTTACATTGAGACTCTTAGTTCTCACGTTACGTGTGTGTGGGCACCTACATGGGAGCACAGAAGTGAGAGAGCTTCTAACTTTTCCTAGAAAAGCTGGAGTATCTGGAAAGGTTTCCCAGAGGAGGCCCTGCCCCAACTAAGTCTTGAAGCATGAATAGGAGGTGGTCCGACAAGAAAAAGCCAGACGGTTTCTGGGCCAAGTGAGTAGGGTGCAGAAGCGTATGGCATTTGCAAGACCTGCAAATATTTCAGTATGACTGAAGTGTGAGATTCATGTGGGAACATGAGGCAAAGCATTTAACCTTTCTGTGGCTTTAGTTAGTTCCTCATTTAGTAAACCAAAGGAGACAGCATTAGCCACTCTTTGGGTTTTTGTGAGTTTTAAATGAAATACTGTAAGTAAAATGCTTATCAGGAAGGGGCTTAAGCACTTAACAAACGTCAGCTATTGAAGAAGGTGATCACAGTGCTATCACATGAGGTTAGAAAAGTAGACAAGGTCTGCAGAGCTAAGGAATTTCAACATTGTGGTGCGGGCTTGGGGAAATTGTTTTTTGATTTTTGTTTTTTAAAAACATGATTCACAGCTTTGTAGATTCATAAACTCAGTGTCGTCATTCTGTAAGGCTAATTGGACCCTGGTGAATTGATTCATACCACTCAAAATCATCAGACATGATGAAAAAGGCCACCTTATCAATTTACATGAGGAATGGAAAACACTTGGCATGCTGTGATAAGTGTGTCAACGAAGTCGCGTATTTTCTTCCCATGAACTGGTAAACTTGCTCGAGCTCCTGTGTTAACATCATATGGTCTTCAAGTGAGGATGAGGGTCAGAGCAGATGCAGATGAATGCTCCAAGGGCTGGTTTCTGCAGATGATGCCAACCCAGTGGATCTGTCTTGCTCGTGAACTACATGTCTGTCATGCGGATGAGGATTCTGAGAGCATTTGGTTCAGGACACCGTCTTCTTTGGAGATGCTGGAGACAATGATTGGCTCTTGTCTCTCCTTTTGTGCATATCCCCCTTTTTTTTGACACACTCATCCCCCTGCCTTTTTGTTTGTTTGTTTGTTTCAGTTTGCTTTTAGGAGATGTCCTGGTTTTCCAGTTTATCTTGATTCTTTTTAAGGTTGGCTGGTCTTTGATGAGACTTGGGGGTTTACTTAATCTCAACAATGAACAGTCTCCATAGTTGTTTATTCCAAGTAAGGGAGAACCACCATTTTCTCCATGTCGTATTAACATAAAATTTTCATTTCAGGCCGGAGTCAAATGATGGGTTATTTCTGGAAATATGTATTCATTTGAGCCCATCATCCATAGAGGGTGAATCCACAGTCCTATTAAGGATGCAGAATGGCCTTTCCATTTTTTCATGTCATTGTAGTTCCCTAATCTGCTGTTCTGGTCATCTCTTCCACTAAATTGTGGAATCCAGTATATTTGGGGCCCTGTAGTATAATGGATGAGTTGGTAGGGTAACAGTGGTATCCTAAATTTATAGTATTTGTATCATAATAAGGTCCTTTTATCAGAGTACTGTTGTAGGACTTTAGAATTTTAGGATCTTTTACTGAATGCTTGAGGAATATAAAAACACTTATTTTACTGGTTTTTTTGTACTGTCATTTAAAGCTATAGTGTTGCTTTATACATTCTACCAAGCATTGATTGCAAGGTCAGGCTGATTAAGCAATCCTTTATCAAAACAGAAAGTAATAATGTTAAGACAGAATTATTCTAGTTACACTTGATGAAGTAAATCTTTCTTTGCCCCCACCTTTATTATGTGATCTCTTCATCATAAATACCAGTGTATCCAAAAAAATTGACCTTACGTTTCAAACTGTAATTAGGTTGATTTCTTTAGTGATAGTTATTACGAACATGAAAGCATTTTACCCATTGGTGGGCATTTTAAAATAAAACCAGGGATTTTTAAAAAGTGAAGAAAGCCTATGTAAATTCACTGCCTTATGGAATATGTGTTCTGAATATCGTTCTTAAACACTGAAACAAAAATGCTTTGATGGAATGCTGCAGTCACTGCTCATTATCTTTGAATTCACTTGCAGGTCATTTGTTCTTAACTGTTTAAAAAAAAAAAAAAGTGAATGTTCTTGCTCCAAAGGAAATTTTTTCTCCAAAGGAAATCAGTCACAATTGTTCATAATGGGTGCTTATTTAAAACTGAAAGCTCTGAAAAAAATAAAAATGAAAGCTCTGAGAAAGCCTGCACTCGTAATTTTTAATGTTTCAGACATTACAGATGTTGACATTTTGATGAAACAGAACTTTCCGCCAGTATTATTTTAGTGGTCTGCTTTGTGGAGCTGTTAGAGATGAAAACTATATTATAATGAACTGTTTATTAAAATGCTTGTACCATACTGAAAAGTTGGGTGTGGGCCTGTGTTACACTGAATTCTGGCTCTAGCAAAACATGGTATAATCATGTTGTGGTACATTTTTATGTTAATACGACATGGAGAAAATGGTGGTTCTCCCTTACTTGGAATAAACAAAAAGCAAAATTCCAGCAACCATACCAGAGCTATTTCTATAAATGCTAGCTATGTTTTTCTTCTTCTTTTTTTTAATTCTCCAGGAAAGTAGGACCTATGATTTTAAGAAATGAATATAATTAACTGTGGCTATTTTGTTTATAGATAGATACTAGATCATGTACAGTGATTTCTCAAGTTACTGTGAGAGGCCAAGAAAGCACATGAAAGAAAACGTCCAGTTGGTTAATAATTTTTTAAAAGCAAAAAAAAAAAAAGTGCTATATTTTGTTCCCTAAGTCTGAGTTTGAGAAGAGCATGAATACCAAGGTTAGAGTGGATTTGGGGAGAATAAGCACTCAGACTCTTTTGGGAATGTTGATTGATGTCCATTTTTTCAAGGGCGATGTGTTCCTCAGAAGCCTTGAAGTACATATCTCCCCATCTAGAGTTTTCACCTCTGGGAATTTAGCCTAAGGAAATAATTGAACATGGAGCAAAATACACACACACACACACACACACACACACACACACACACTCTGCTACTCATTGTAGCGTTGTTTATAATAGCAAAAATTGCAAACTTCTCCAATTTCTATCACTAGATGATGAGATTATGGTTCTTTTATCCATGGAATACCTTAGAGTTGTATGGAATGATACTGTGCAGGAAAAGATGGCATAATATGGTAACTAAGTTACCAACTAGGATGTATAATATGGTCTCACTTAGGGTTAAAGAAAAAAGTGTTCGTTAGACTTGGTGGATGCATTTGACAAAATTAACAGAAGCTATTGCTGGATAATGGATTGCAGGAAATCTTTATTCTTGGCTCATTTCTTTGCTGATTTTCTATGTAAGAAATAGAGACTTTTTTACAAGCAAAACATTGTTTTGTTTTGTTTTGTTTTAAAGATTTTATTTATTTATTTGACAGAGACACAGCGAGAGGGAACACAAGCAGGGGGAGAGGGAGATGGGGAAGCAGGCTTCCCGCGGAGCAGGGAGCCCCATGCGGGGCTCGATCCCAGGGCCCTGGGATCATGACCTGAGCAGAAGGCAGACGCTTAATGACTGAGTCACCCAGGTGCCCCCAAAACATTGTTTTAAAATATATCTTTCACTAGCCCTTCTACATGTATAATTGGATGCACATATAAAGATGTTAAATAATGTTGAACACAGTACTGTTGACAGTTTAAAGGAATTTAACCTGGGGCGCCTGGATGGCTCAGTCATTTAATTGTTTGCCTTCGGCTCAGGTCATTATCCTGGGGTCCTGGGATCCAGCCCCACGTTGGGTTCGCAGCTCTGCGGGGAGTCTGCTGCTTCCTTTCCCCCTTGCCCTTCTCCCTCTGCCCCTCTCCCTCACCCCTACTCTGTCTCTTGCTTGCTCTCTCAAGTAAATAAAATCTAAAATAATAATAAATAAAATAAAAATACAAAATACAAAAAATTAACCTATCTACCTATCCCCTATTATGAGGAATTTAAGTAAGGAAGTCCAGGTATAACGATGCTTCCTAGCCATTGAAATAGTTGAAGATGTAAATCTGTATTTATTGATATAGAAAAGATGTTCACATCATGTAACAAAGAAAAAACAGGCTAAAAAACATCGTGGGTAGGTAGGAAGGTAGGTGCATAGACAGATAAAAGTCGAGTGTTTTACATGATAATCTCATTAGTGATTATTTATGGGTGATGGGATTATGCGTGACTCAACTTTTTCTATGAGTCTTAATTTTTTCAATTTTGTACAATGAACAGATACTTATTTGATTACTAGAGAAAGTAAAAATTAACAAAATTAGAGACAAGGAGAAATTATCAAAAAATACAATGAGATCCTATGTAAAATTCTGTGGAGATACATGAAGTGGGTGGTATTTCTAGGAAAATTTACTTGATCAAAGTGGCTCTCAGCAGAGAGATCCTAAGTCAACCATGTAAGAAGTGAAAAAGTTATCATAAAGTGCTCTCAAAATTCAGAGCACAAGCCCCAGACGGCCTCAGTACATTCTTCGAGCATTCAAGGCTATTATATAACGAGGGTGAAATTATAACTTATTGAAAATCCCTTTAACTGGGACATTTGGTGTAATGGCCTATGCAAACTGTCCTGTGTAAACCTGGACGAATGTTCACATTACAATTTCAGCATTTTCTAAGCATACTGCAAAAGTCAAACTTTGGAGTTTAAGATAGGAAAATGATCTTTATACCACAACTTGTCAAAGGTAGTGTGTGTGCATATGTGTGCTCACAAATACTGCAGATCAATCTTGCTTATGAATATTGAGGCAAAACCCTTCAATAAAATACCATCAAATAGAATTTAGCAACAAATTCAGTAAATACCATGAGCAAGTGAGGTACATTCCAGGAATGTGAAATTGGCTCCATATTAGATCAAAAAGGGAAAATCTACGTGGTCATCTTAATCAGTGCTAAAAATGCTTTGCTAAAATTCAACATCCAGTGATAAATTGATTGTGGCAGTGGTTACATGACTGTACACATTTGTCAAAACTCCCTGAACTATATTCTTTAAAAGCGTGAATTTTATTGCACGTAAATTTTACCAAAGTTAAGTTTTAGAAGAATAAATAAAATCAGTCTTTGGTAAGTAACAACAACAACAACAAAAGGAATACACATTTCTGATTAAAAAGGGGAAAAAATTTAACTTGGTACAATTAGAATAAGTAGAATTCACTACTTTTGTTGCTTTATTTTAAGTACACAGTCTCATGCCAAACCAGCATCCTATTTTATGAAACACGAGAAGCATTCCCATTTAAATCAAATGTGTGGTGAGAATGCTCACTATCGCTGAAATTATAAACCTGACTAGAAAGGACCAGCCAGAAGATAAGAAAAAATAAATATATAAACACTGGAGTGGAAGTTGCAAACCTTCTGTTATATGTAGGTGTTTGAAGTGCATACCTGGAGAGTAGAAGAATCAACTGAAAAATGACAAACAAGAGAAGTCAGTAGGCTGTGTGGCCGATTCTAACTGGTGCTAGCAAGGAAAGCGGTGGGAAGAAAAGGAAGAAGCGGGGGCATACGTCATTGACTAGGGCAGGTTTCAGGGTATCGCCCACCATCATTCCTAGGCAGTGCCTCACACCTGGCCTCTGCCAAGCATTCTTCCACCCCGAAGACATGACTTTTGTCCTTTCCTAGAGAGCGTGTGGCCAGAGACAGGTTGAGCATTTAAAAAAAAAAAAAAAATGACAACGGGTGTTATGAGAAGAGAAGAACGACAGTCCTGGGTCATAAGGGCCGAGTCTGTGCCAGCCTTTATACCTTTTGATCAGTATTAGTGTTAGCGTGCATTTATTTATTTTTTTTGATCAGTGTTAAAAAAGTGTTAACTCTTTAATTTTTTTAAAAAATTGAACATCTGTACAGTGTGGGAGTCCACATTTTTTAGAAATCTGGATTTTCAACCTCTCGAATAATGAGACGCTCCAGCACCGAATGCCACCCTTCTCTGCGAGAACAGCATTGGTGGGACCTGAGTGTGGTTGCTTGTCCCGTTTAGGTGCCCAGGGGCTCTTCGGTCGGCTGAGTGCAGTGCTCTTTAGCTTAGTGCTATCGCTCCATCTATCTGTCTGCCCTTAGGAGCATTTCAGTGGAGTCTCCCGGTGTTGGTTATCTCAAGAGAGATAACGGGGCCAAGTTCTTAGTGGTGAAGCGGTGTCTGTAGGCGTTGACTCTTCACTGTTGGGAAAAGTGATGGAAGACATATGTGAACAAATTGTAAAATAATTACTTCATTAAATGCACAACTTGTTCATACCCAAGAATATGTCCCTAATTCCCCCATCGTAGTTTTAAAATTGAAAAATTGTCATTTTTTAAAATACCAGATGGAGGGTTCATCTTGGCAGGCAACTGGCCATTGCCCACCTCTTCTTCAACATTCTTCTTTCTGGGCTCTGCAATGTGTGCAGAATCTCTTTTAGGCCAGGATGATCTTTCTCTTCTTCAACACATCATTAAGATGAATTGAGCCTTTAGATTTTACACCTTCTTAGAGCAAATTAGGTAGGAAAAATGGGACAGGCTTTCACTGCCCCTTATGCTGTGGGGCTTTGTCCAGCTTATATTCTCTGTCCAGTGGCCAGATCAGTTAAGTATTCTCAAAGCAACAGCATGAATTGCCTTTTGCCTGCATTTTTTCTGAAGTAAAGGGGAAGTTTTTATGTTGTCAGTCATGGAGCTGGTGAAATGTAAGTAACGCTCTGAAACCATGGCTCTTCTTAATGAAGAAGGATTATAATTTCCCCAGATGTGACCGATCTAAAGCTAAAGGTTATAGACTTTAAATAAATATTTATAATCTATTCTTGGTGCCCTCAATTCTACCTCCTCATCCACTTCAGGGCTTTTCATCTCATATATCTTTTTTTTTTTTTTCTTAACCACTCATCTTTTCTCTGGAGAGGAAAAAAAAAAGGTTTCAGAAAGTCCCGTCCTGAAGAACCTTCCCATGACCCGTCATTGGTGACATTTTATTGCTTGTTTTCCTCTCAGTCTACACGAAAGCACCAGGCACCCAGTCAGAACTTGAAAAACGTTCTCTCAATCTGAATCAGCCGAGCTTTCCAAAGCTTAGTCTATGTGGCTGCCCCCCCACCCCGTTTGTTACCACCTCCCCTGGGGCCCAGCTCCTTCCATCTGCTTTTTTTCTGCACTCTCTCTCTCCCTCTACCTGCGTCCTCTCTCCAAGGTCACCAGGTGTCTCCCTGACACGAGAAACTCCCCCCCAATCCTTATATTCTTGAGCGCTTCTGCCACGTGTGTGACAAGTGTCCAGTGTCCCATGGGTACCAAGCAGCACTCGTGGGATGTGAGTAGAACTCTTTATTTTTGCCTCTCAGTGTAAATTTATTCAGTGGGGAAAGGTCTGCTCTTCTGAATGTAAAACTCAGGAACCTTTCTGCTCACTCTTAGGCAATAAAATGTCCTCCTGTCACTTGAAGTCACTGTCTGTAGTTGGCACTACAGATTTTGAGTGCCTTGCAATCGGCGAAGCCTCCAGCTTTACATCAGCTGCCCCCTCCCTGGGTGAGGGTCTGCTGCCTGCAAAGCCAGGCTGGTCTCCTGAGGAGAGTGTGGCTCTCTCTTCCCCTGCCTTTGGCCATCTCTCTGAGGTTCTGATGTCTCTGGGGCAAAACAGGGAGAGGAGCAAATCCGGGTAATAGAAAAACAAAAATTCTCAAAGGTCTTACTCAACTGGTACTATTGTAGGGTGGCTTCTTGTGTTCCAAGTTAAGCAAGTTAAACCAGACTCTTCATAGACTGTTCTTCCTCTCAGCTGAAAGCAATTTCCTCATCTTCAAAACTATTAGTACTTGAGTAAGTACTTCCGAGCTGTGGAGATGCTCTCCCCCCACTCCCCAGTAGTTTCCAACCTTTGGAGCATATCAGATTCACTTGAGGGGAAAACAATTTTTTTTTTTAATAAAAATTGAACTACCCTGCCCCAGGCCCTTTTGAAAAGGATTCTCTGGACTGAGGTTCTGTTGCATTTGTTTTCAAAATTTCATGGATGATTCTGATGCTCACTGAAGGCTGAGGACACAAGATCTAGCTTCTGTTATAGTTAATAATTTGTAGCTTCCCTCCTTCCTGGACTCTCACCTTCCCTGGGATCTTTTTTATCTTTATCATACTCTCTACGGAACCTTCATCATACTAGACTCGGAGGAAGTGTTTTGTGGTGCGAAGAAATATAAAATCTCAGGGTTCTGGCCGAGAAGCTTTGTTAGCAGTGTTGGTTCTGTCTTCGGATTGAACTGCAGACAGTTCTAGTGCTCAGTAAATACTGGATGAGTTGCTGGCTGGGTGGTTGGTGCTCAAGAAAGAGAAGTGAGCCTGCAATCTAGTTAAGTAAGATACCCTAGTTATGGTTCCAGGATCTCTTTTGAGAAGTCTCATTCATGTCTGGCTGTGATCTAAGAGCTGCATGATACCACCTCACTTAACGTTCCCAACAATCAGTTGACAGAGTGACTGTTGTTTTCATTTTTTAGGTAAAAAAACAAGTCCAAGGGGGTAAGTAACTTGATCCCCCGGGTCACATATTTGTAAGGTACAGTCATGATGTAAACCCAGGTTCTCGGACTTAAGAGCCCGCATTCTCAAATACTACGTTACAGCACTTTTCCCTCAGAGGGAGTAAAGCTTTAAAGAATTCTGAGAGATACTAAGGTTAGCTACCTCCACCCTCTTTTCAGTGTGCCTTTCTCTCTGTAGTCCACTGACCTGTCCTCTTGCCCTGCCCGAGCATCAGTGAAAGAATTTGAGCAAGAGGAAGGGGGTGTAGGTACCTTGATGACATAATTTCAGAAAATTCACTCTGGCAGTGTTGATGCAAACTGGTAGGATTGGAGCCGTCCTCACTGAGCAAGACACACTGGCGTTAAGACAGTAGTCAGGGAGCAGGGGACGGGGACCCCTTGCTTTAGTGTCAAAGGCAGAATGGAAAGGTACCAGATGTTAGGAGGTACCATGATGAGAGAGACGGACAGGAAGGAGAGGAGAGATCTAGATGATGTTGAGTTTTGACTTGGTTGTCTGGGGAGATTGTTGTGTCCTTCATTCTCAGGACTAGAAGATTGGGGGGAGGGAAAAGTGAGTTTGTTCGTCGACAAGTCTGAAGGTCCTGTGGAACCTCAAGTGGCAGTGCCTCGTAGGTGGCTACAGATTCCAGGCTCAAGATGGGGCAGCCATGTCTAGGAATAGAAATGTGAGAGACATCAGCACATGGGGCGTAGTTGAAACCAGGGAAGTGGATGCTCTTGCTTAGAGAAGGAGTTGGAAGTGAAAGGGGAACCCATGGAGCAAACATCACAAAGCAATCAGTATAAATTTAATAAAGCATCCTGCCTCTGTCCTGGATGCCTTTTTGAACGCAAAGAAATCATTGGTTCTTTCTGAACCTCAGTGTACTGGCTGGTCAAGTTTAGTGTGTGTCATTTGTCAATCTCCAAAGATTTATTTATTTATTTGAGAGATGGGGGCGGAGGGAGGGGTGGTGGGGAAGGGCAGAGGGAGAGAGAGAATCTCAAGCAGACTCCATGCTCAGCGCAGAGCCCAATGTGGGGCTCGATCTCATGACCCTGAGATCAGGACCTGAGCCGAAATTGAGAGTCAGACGCTTCAACTGACTGAGCCACCCAGGTGTCCCTAATATGGGTCATTTCTAAAGCCTCCTTCTGATCAGACATTCTACGATTCTAACCCTTTGCGTTGGGTTTCATGACTCTTTGGGGACAATAGGGCATTGTTTAATTGCCTGATTTTGTAACCTCACTGATATCTCTAAGCCCATGCAGTTATATGGAGTCCTCATCTGTCTGTCTGATAAACAGAATGATTACCCTTTATGTGTCCCGTCCACTGACATTCTTGGATGATAACCTGGAGCACCATGAATGTGGCAGGTGTGAAGAATCCAAGTGTATTTCTTGAGGGGCAGTAGGTGAGGTGATTAAGAGCTCACCTCTGGACTCCAGTTCCTCTACCACTTACCTGGTTATGTCACCTCAGGCAACTTAAACTCTCTAAAACCTCTGTAAAATGAGGATAATAAGCCTAGAGTTGGTGCGGGGACTGAACAAGTTTATACACACATAGGACTTACAACTTCTGTAAGTACCTGGCACACATGTCTTCACTTAATATAAGCCTCTTATCTGATGACGGGAATTATGAAAACATTGGTGGAAAGCATCTTAATTTTAAAGGCTGAAGACTTTTTGGTTTAGACTTTTGGTTTCAAAAGGAGAGGGAAAAAGAAAAATCTGTACCATTTCCTAATGAGTAGGAACTTTCAGATGGCTAAACTCCATGAGTGGTAAAAATAGACTTCATACTAACAAATGGAACTACTCTTACGTTCAGCTTAGAAATTAGCTAGTGTAATCCAAGAGGAATTAGAGCACCCCCACCCTTAATATGTGTTCTTTTTTGTTGCATTTACTTGTCCTATTTAGCTTAAAGGACAGTGGATAAAAAGAGCAGAACAAATCATGAACTGTCCTCTGTCCTAGTATTAAACCTGGCTACCTTCAAGTGTCAGGGAGGGTAAAGGACTCTTGGCTGTGCAGTAGCCACCCTCTGAAGCCAAAAAATATGTCCCTGAAGCATGTTGCTTCCCGGTCTTTGGGTCTGGCTTCCAACTTCCATGGAACATTTGTTCTGTTCCTCAAAACATCCCTACAGGTGTAAGCTACCTGGAGGGAAAGACACATCTTGAGGAATGGTGACTATTGAAACTTTGTGAATGGTTCTCCAGTCTGTTCTCCTTTACTCTGCTTGTTTTGTCTGAAAGAGGCTGTGTTCAACTTGTTTGTCAGGCATAGCCAAATATGTGTCCCTGTGCAGTTTATTAGATGCCAGGAAGGACGATAGCATGACAGCAGTAATTCAAAACAGGGATTAAAATGAATAAATAAGAATAAGCCTCTGGGATTAGTCCCAATTGAAAAGTTCAGCTCGACCAGGGAGGGTGGCTGCTGTCTTTGGGGATTAACAATTGGCTTGATGTTGGGAATAGTATTCACTGATCCAGCCACATTTTTATTTACTGACGGCCTTTACCCCTGTGGGGTCCATCTCTTCTCAGATTCAGTAAAATTCTTAGAAAGGAAGTTTATTCTTATTTCTCCTCATCAGGAACTGTGAACCACATATGAACCTTTGCATTCATACTTTTTTAAACCCCAGAACATGTATGTCTCTAAAAATTACTATGGTCTCAGGGAAGAAGATGAAGAGAGAATTTTCTTCCACAGAATCAAACTAGAAGCAAGAAAACAAGGAAGCCCTCTGGTGAGAGGGATGGAAAAGTGGGGAGGATCACTCTCTGATAGTGGCATTGAGGATTTTTTTTTTTTTTTAAAGAGAGAGCGAGAAAGAGAGAGAGAGCACAATCGGGAGAGGGAGAAGCAGCTCCCCACTGAGTAGGGAGCCCAATGCAGGGCTCAATCCCAGGACCCTGGGATCACGACCTGAGCTGAAAGTGGACACTTCCCTGATGGAGCCACCCAGGCGCCCCAGCACTGAGGATTTTAAAACAGAGGAACCTGTTTGTACAGAGCCTTTTAGTGTTTCTAAGGCCTGGTATGGACATCAGGCCATTTGATCCTCATAAAGAGGTTGTGTACCCACTTCATAAATGAGATAAGCCCAGAGAGGTTGAGAGACTTGTCCAAGGTCACAGAGCAAGAAGTATAAGAGTGTAACTCCAGGTTCGATTCTTTTTTTTTTTTTTTTTTTTTTTTTGCTGTGTACTAATTTGTCGAGCCCTTACAGAGGCTTCCAAGAAACCCAACTGGAAGGCCCAAGTATGTCAATCCAACTAGATTTGTAGCCTTCACATGTTTTCAGGTTAACTTTATATATTATCCATAAAGTCATGAGTTATTTTTTCCTTCTTGCCAGATGGATCAGTCCTTTGAGGGAAAGATGGGAGGCAGGCAGAGAGAAGCATGTAGCCACAGAAAGGGATATCAGCAATCGCCTTGGTTTACGGCCTAGGAGAAGTTCGATGCCAAAGCAAAGGCACCACAGAATGAACACTGCCTCAAATAGCTAAAACCAGTGAGGAACAAATGATACCAACTAATTTTTCTCTGCTATTGAAAGACTTAAGGCAGTAGATAGTGGGGGCTGGATTGCTCTTCTTAGTATCTTCCCTGATACTCTCCTTTGAAAAAAAATTGAACAGAGTAACTACAGTTCACATTTACGTGTTGACTTGAACTTTGCTGAGGGCCTAGGCTGTGAGATTCTTCTTTTGGGGCTTTGAGGCCTCTTTCTACCGTTTGGCCCATCTCCATAGGACAGGTGTGGCTCCGTGTGAGTGGGCTGATGGCTTTGTGCGGTCATAAAAAATGAACAGTGAATGGGGTCAGAAGTCCCAGAGTAAAGTTCCACACTGATTTTCTAATCCTTGCTGTTGCTTTAAAATTAAGGATTAGAAGAAGGATCCTTGAGGGTAAATACCTTAGAGAGGATCTATACTTAGCGGGTTCTCAGTAACTGGAGTGTGAATGGTTGATAAGTTTCTGATACCATCTTCTATTTTTCTTTCATCAGGATAGTTAAGTAAGTTCATTGTGGCCAAAATCGTGTCCTTAGGCACAATTCTCATTCTTTCCATACATGGTAACAGCCCGCACTGAGGTCCTTGACTCCGTTTGCTTTTACTGTTCCATCTCATGAATGATGCTAGGAGGATATTTGGAACCAACGTTGATTGAACACATACACAGTTGAGAAAATCAAAGGTTATGAAATGAGCTTCATTTCTTCCTTCGTGCCTTCTTCCTTAAAAATAACTAACTTTGAGGACATTTGGGAACAAGATCAAGGAAAGCTGTTGGTTCTGCTGGTGATCTGTAACCTGCCTCGGACAAGTATCCAGTGCTTCTGTGAGGTGGCTGGAATCTGTTGGTGTTCACAGCCCCAGTGAAATGTAGCTTGAGGAGTGTGTGTGTGTGTGTGTGCGTGTGTATTTCTGTGTCCATTCTTTGAGCTGGCAAGGCTGGCTAGCTGTTCTCCCACTGGTACTGTTGTGTGTCAGATTTGGAAGCTCAGCATTCCAGTTTAGACTCATGGTTAGTGTTCGAACAAAACGGCTTCCTTTCAGTTGAAATATTCTTACTCTCTTCTGTCTTCCATTTACATTTCAAGTTCCTATTCTCTTTTTCTGTATCAATAACATTTTGAAGTCTAATTCCGTATATAATGAGGTATGTACATTTCAAGTATTTAATGAATTTCCACGCATGTGTATTCCTGTGTAACCAGCACCCAGATCAGGAGATGGAACTTTCCTGTGCCCCCCGCCCCCCCGCCAGTCAGGTGTCCCAAGGGTAACAAGTATTTTGGCTTCTGCCACCCTAGGTTGATTTAGGCTGTTCTTGAACTTCATAAAAATGGAGTCACACAGTGTCTGACTCTTTTGTGTTTGATTTCTTTCTTGCAACATTATCCTGTAATTCATTCATGTTGTTGAAGAAATAATTCCATAGTATAATTTACTGTTTATGGACATTTGGGTTGTTCCCAGTTAGGAGTTATTACAAATAAGAATGAAGGGAACATTCTTGGACATGTCTTTTAGGACACACAAGCATGCATTTATCTTGGGTATATACCCAGGAGTGGAATTGCTGAACCATAGAGCATACATATATTTTCTTCTGGTAGGTACTGCCAGACATTTTTCCTAAGTGTCGTTGAACTAGGTGATGCTGCTATGTTCCTATACTATGGAAGTCCAGTTTTCATCTGCAGTATTTTTATTCTAAACTGGTGATGCTAGTTACTGTGGGATGTTGAGATATTTGTCAGTCCATCAAGAGTGTACATATACACACACATTTGTGTTTCACATTCATATGGATGGATTCGGAGGTAGATGTTTGCCTTGCCATATGTTTGGGGGTTTAATAGTGAAAAACTGCCCCTAGGAATTAAAAGGAAACTATCTGTTAGCTTAAGAAAATGTAATACTAATCACAATAAAGCTTAACCATTGAATAGATATCTGCTTTTATGACTCAGGAGTGAGCATGAATATCAACTGTCTAAGTATGGTATTTAATTCATACCCAGAGTGAAACCAGAAGGATGAATTGACTCAGGGACAATCTCCTGAATCCTGCCTCTGGCATTATTCATTTGCAACATTGCAAATTGCAATTTACGGCTGCTATTTTCTCTCATTTATCCTTTATTCCTTTGAGAGGAAGCAGTAACTAAATATATTAAACACTGCTTAGAATCCTCAGCATGGAGCATTTTAATTCTATCAAGAGTGTTTCCGCATATGATTGAAAAGGAGGGGAAACTCAGGGCTTCGGTTTCATAGTTCGCATAATGTTCAGGTGATCAACCTGTGTGGTCGGGAGGGCACTTGAATAAGAATCCTGCTAAAAGACAAGGAATTGTCAAAGTAAGAAGTACTTAGAATCAGTGTAGAAAAGCCTATTAAGCTGGATTTTCCAATAACAGAGTTTTCTTCCCTTCTGGACAAAGCTGTGCTAGTCCATTCAGTCATTGATCACTCATTTGCACAGTGATTCAACTTCTTACTAAGTCCTACGTACTAGGCCCTGGTCTGGATACTAGGCACACAGCAGGAAACAAAGCAAAGGCTTTTTTCTTGGGGGAGCTGACCTTCTTGAGGATAAGAGGCAAGAAAACGATATATATACAGAAAGGTCATTTGGTGCTCTAGAGGAAAATAAAGACGGTGGTAGGGGCATGGGAATGAGTGTAGGTTTGGTGGCGGGAACTGCTGTTGCTTTTTTTGTTTTTGTTTGGTTTTTTTTTTGTTTGTTTTTTGGGGAGAAAACCTCTCAGTCAATGACATTTGTGTAGAGACCTGAAGGGATGGAGCATGTGGACGTCCACTGCAAGAAGAGTAAGCCAGGTGGAGGGGGAGCATGCTAATGGGCTGAAGGACAGGAAGGGGCCTCTGCAGTTGGAGGGAAGGCAGTGGGGGGGGCGGGGGGTGGGGGGGGGAGACAGTATCTGGAGGTGGGGGCAGAGGGATAGCGGAGACCCAGATCAGACAGGGCTCTACGGACCTTTGTAATGACATTGACTTTTGCTGAGTGGCAATCCACTGAGAGGTTCTATTCAAGTCTTCCCTTCAAGGATTACCCTGAAGACTGGTTGGAGAATTGACTTAACAGAGACAGGGGCAGAAACAAGGAAATGAGGGAAGATTGCTAATAGGTGTGTTCAGGCAAGAACCAAAGGGCACAGATGTTTGATTTTGTGGATTTACCACCATCTCTGCGCTTTACTAGTAAAGATAGCAATTGTACTTATCCAGACATGGATGAACAGTGTTGGCATATTTGAGCCACATTAGTATTAATTTAGTAATATGCAAATCAGCAATATGCTATGGCTATTAAAATTTCTGGAATTAATGCTTTTTTTCTCTTTATCTACTGTTTTCCTCTGAAAGCTCTTCCTCTTCTCTCTCCTGTTTTTCCTTTTTTTTTTTTTAAATGTACCATTCTTTGAGCCGCTTATGCTTGAACTGGTCGTTTGTGATGCCCCTCTCCATCCTCTGTCAACACGGAGTCAGGTGCTGTTGATACCTTCCTGTCTCTCAAATCCGTCCCCTTTTTCTGCCATTCCAGCTTGAGTTTAGGCCTTGGTTTTTGCCTCACATTTAGCCATCAGATTCTCCTTCTCTAATCCGTGGGAAAGGCAGCAAAAGCACTGCAGGTTTTGAAGTGGGACCTTGCTTCAGATTGGTTCAGCTCTTTGTTCTTCCGTGTAGTTGTAGGGCCTTTTACAAAAGTTTTTAAAGATTTACTTATTTGAGAGAGAGTGCATGCACACGGTGGGAGGGGCAAAGGGAGAGTGAGAGAGAGTCTTAAGCAGACTCCGCCCTGAGCACACAGGGCTGTCTCAAAACCCTGAGATCATGACCCGAGCCAAAACCAAGAGTCAGATGCATCACCAACTGTGCCACCCCGGTGCCCCCCTTTTGCAATTTTTGAACTCCAGTTGTCCCTCTACAGAATGAGCCTAACAGTAACTAATTTATAGGATTGCAGTGAGGATTAAGTGGGACTATGGAGTGTTTAAAGTACCCGGCAGGTCATAGGTGTTGGTTATCTCCACTTCCATTCTTCCACTTCACTCTGTCCTTGAGCTGCCTGGCAAGTCCTAAAGTATAGCTCTCATGGTGTCATGCCTCTTGTCAGAAACCTTGCATTTTTTCCTGTTGCCTCACATGTTAAATACGAGCCCTTCTGCCTGGCATTCAGAGCCCTGGTTCTCTCCCTCCAACTTCCATTTCCAAGTTTTTCCCCATTACTCTTCTTCTCCGTGTACATCATGTATTAGCAAATTCACTATTATCATGCCACCACTTCTATATGAAAATCTCATCACTCTAAAATAAAAATCCTACCTGTACTTCACATCCTGCCTCAAGTACCGTTGCCTTCACAAAGCTGACAATCTGGAAGCGGCTTCTCCCAGTTCTAAAACATCACTGCACTTGGAGGAGGCAACATGGTGCCCAGCCTCTGGAGCCAGAAAGCCCAGATTCCGCTCTCTACTCTCATCCTGGTGACATTGCTTCATTTCTGCATCTCAGTTTCCCCCTGAAAAATGAGGACAGTAATACCTCCTTGATAGGGTTGTGGTGAGGACTTAAGTAAGGTACTACATGTGAAGCACTTTGAATAGTGTCTGACACTGGGGAAGCTTAAATTAGTTTCTCTATAATTACAGGCATGAATAATGAACATTATTATATCATTAGGACATGTATTTTACAGGGAATTCAAATGAAAAGCTATTTTGAGATACAGTGGGAAAAGAGGCATAGACTAGGAGCCAAGAGACCTGGATTCTAATACTGTTTCCCACAACTAAACAAGCTGTATGATACTGAATATGTCACCTAGCCTCTCTGGACCTTACTTTCTTCAGCTGCAAAAAGAGAAGGATGAACAAAAATCACTAAGCTTTCTTTCCCTTCAAACAGCCAGATGGGTATCTGATAGCCACCTGCAACTCAGATCACCCAAAACAGAACTCTTAATTTCCACTCTTTGAAACCCACTCTTTCCCTCTCTCCGTAAATAATACCATCTACCCAGTGTTAAGAAACCTAGGAGTTGCCTTTGAATTGTCTATTCCTTTCATCATCTAAATTGAATCCATCTGCATAGCCTGTTGGTTCTACTCCCAAAACATCTCGATTCCATCTACTTCTCCCTGTCACTGCTACTCCAGCCCTAGCCCAGTCATCTGTCTCTACTGTTGCCATAGGTTCCTGATCCACCCCTCTGCTTCGCCTCCTGCCGGCTTTCAGCCTAATTCCCACCGAGCCAAAACGATATTTTAAACCTAAACCAGATAATATCACTCTCCTGCTTTAAACTCCCTAGTGGCTTTTCATTGTACTTAGGATGAGATCCAAACTCTTCTCTGTCCTCACACCACTCTCCCCCTTATGCTTCAGCGGCCCTTTTTTCTTTTCATGCCAGCTCACCAACCTCACCTCTGCCTAGGGCTTTATTAGCACATGCTACTTTCTATGCTTAGAATATTCATCCCCCAGATGTCAACATGACTTGCTTCTTGTAGTTAGATCTCAGCTCTAATTGCCCCCTCCCTTCTATCAGTAGTGCTCTATCACAGCATCCTGTTTTTTCCTAAGGTTTACCACTATCTGAAAATAGCTTATTTATCTGTCTCTTTCCCTTCACTAGAAATTAAATGCCCTCATATTAGGGCCCTCTTTCATAGCAGTGCTTAGGACATAGGAAAGAGGGAAAAAAAAAAAAAAAACTCGACCGAATACATGAATAAATATAAACCCATTTTAATGAGCTATCAAAGTTTATATTAATTACATGAGCTAAGTATTGTGTTTTTATTTTTAAAGCGGGAAGCACTATTGCTGTCCCTTCGTTTAATCCCTCATAATGAAGATTACTGAGTACATATGCTTGTGCTAGAAATAGGACGGTAAATAAAACAATAGTAATACAATGACAGGTTGGGTTTTTTCCCCCTGATCTAAATAGTTGTCAAATTTACCATTCTCTCCCTCTCTCCCACACTAACACCTCAGTGCAAATTACCATCTCCTCTGGCTTAGGAGACTGCCTCCTGTCTGGTCTTTTTCCTGTAGGTTCTAATCTCCCAAGGATCTTCCCTCTGGGGCTTTGCTGTCGCTGTTATACCCATGCTTGAAAACCTTCCGAGTTTTCATTGTTCTCAGGAAAAAGGCCAGAATCTGCCCGGGTCCACCGCCTCATGTCAGGCCAGCCGTCACTCTCCACGGCAGCAACACTCCCTCCCTCACCTCCTCGTTCCCGCCTGCCACCACGCTGGTGGCCCTAGCTTCCCGCTTCCTGGACGGTTCACTAACCCCGCACCCATTTTGTCTCCTTCAGATCTCAGGAGATGGTCCCTTCCTCAGGGAAGCCCTCCCTGGTTAGGCCAAGCTCCACTCCCCTTCATACAGCCCCATATCACCAACGGCCTCTCAGGTCTCCTTTTATAAATCCATACTCCGGAATATGGTAACCGTATTAACACGCGTAGCCGCGAGTCTGCAGCTCAATAGCTAATTGCGGAAGAAATGGACTGAATAGCCGCCCAAACACTCCTCGCCCCTCCCCCTAGGGCGGCGGAACGGCTATTACGCATTAAGCAGGCGCCGCGGAGAGAGAAATCTCACGGCGCCTGCGCGAAGGGGCACGCATGCGCAAAAGGACGAGCCCGCTGACAGATTCGCGGCGGCGGCGGCGGCGGCGGCAGCGGTGGCCCTGGCCCTGGACCGCGGGGAATGGGAGTCCTAGGTCTCTGAGCGCCGCCCCCGCCTCCCTGCCCCCGACATGGCTCAGGAGAAGATGGAGCTAGACCTGGAGTTGCCTCCGGGTACTGGCGGGAGCCCGGCGGAGGGCGGCGGCAGTGGCGCCGGCGGGGGCCTCAGGAGGTCTAACAGCGCCCCCCTGATCCACGGCCTCAGTGACACTTCACCGGTGTTCCAGGCCGAGGCGCCGAGCGCCAGGCGGAACAGCACAACGTTCCCGAACCGCCACGGCCTGCTGCTGCCGGCCTCCCCCGTCCGCATGCACAGCAGCCGCTTGCACCAGATCAAACAGGAGGAGGGCATGGACTTGATCAACCGAGAGACCGTCCACGAGCGCGAGGTGCAGAACGCAATGCAGATAAGCCACTCCTGGGAGGAAAGTTTCAGCCTGAGTGACAACGATGTGGAGAAGTCCGCCTCCCCGAAGCGCATCGATTTCATTCCGGTGTCACCAGCACCGTCACCCACCCGGGGGATTGGGAAGCAGTGTTTTTCACCATCCTTGCAAAGTTTTGTGAGTAGCAATGGATTGCCTCCAAGTCCTATTCCCAGCCCAACGACTCGATTTACTACCCGGAGAAGCCAGAGTCCCATCAATTGCATTAGACCAAGTGTTCTTGGACCACTGAAAAGAAAATGTGAAATGGAAACTGAGTATCAGCCAAAGAGATTTTTCCAGGGCATCACCAACATGCTTTCTTCTGACGTTGCCCAGCTGTCAGATCCTGGTGTGTGTGTATCGTCTGATACCCTTGATGGAAACAGCAGCAGCGCCGGATCTTCTTGTAACTCACCAGCGAAAGTCAGCACTACCACCGACTCTCCTGTGTCGCCTGCCCAAGCGGCCTCTCCATTTATTCCAGTAGATGAACTTTCATCTAAGTGATTCACCCACCCATCCCGAGACTCGTTTTTTGTTTTGTTGTTTTTGTTTTGCAATGGAGAGAAAAATCAAGTTGGAGCAAGCACTGAACTTTGTCAATTAATTGAGGCTATTTCCTATTTGACCCTTTTCCTTTTTTTTTTGGAATTTCCTGAAATGTTGTTACTCTAGAGAACTTTTATGTCAGGTTCCTGCGGATGCCCTTGAATTCAGTGTAGTAATATTTTCAGGCGTTTTCCAATAAGTGTGTCGAAGCATACGTCTTTATGCTGCTAATATGTTTAAATACATATGTTATCCCTTGATTTTTTAAAATAATTGAGAGCTCTATTTATTTATGGGATTATTAAGTTCTGATGCAAATATAAATGTTGAATTAATCAGCACAGTAAACTGATGTTTTAAAATTCCGTATTTCATGCCCACACTAGTTTTTAATGTTATTTTTCAGTGATTGCTAATTTCTATTGATGAAGAATAACTTAGCTGTTTACAGCGATTTTAAAAAATATGTTAGTTATAACGTATCAATCCAGTGGTTGTCTATTTTATCCAGGAATCCTTGGATATTTAATTTTCTGGGTACACAAGTGGCTGGGAAGGGGGAATGATAAAAGAACAAAATATAAAAGTTTGCAACAAATCTTTTTAAATTAACTATATAAAAGTAAACACTTAAACGCATTTTCTAGTGAAATTTTAATAGTAATTCTAATAAGTCATGCAAATATAACTATAGGAAAGTTTAAAAAAAATTTTTTTTAAACCAGAAAGTGCATTCTCTTGGGTATAATCCTGAAGGGAAATGGGACAGTGCCTTGCAGTCTTAGCCCACTGTACATAGGCTGAGACCAGGTTCTTTGTACCACTGCAAACTTAAAAGTTTTTCAAATGTAGAAAATGTGGGAAGCCCTGTTGAACTTCACCAGAGCACCCAGGCAGATAAAAGTCTCTCAATCCTTGATATGCTTTAAAATATCCAATTGTGCCTCAGTGAAAATCCTTGCCAACAAGTAGCCAAAGCAGCTTTTGGCTGCTTTTCTGCTCTGCCCATCTGTCACCTTCCTGGTTTTCCCTGGCTCAGGAAGGAAGCAGCTGTTTCCTTGCCAACAGGTCCTTCCTCTCCACCTCCCACCAAACTAGGGCACCATCGGTTAGACAGAGGTACAGTGTGACTTGGATTTCTGACAGTGAGCAACAACAGAACTGTGGAATTGTTGCAGGAACCTGTGTAGTTAGAGCTACAGCTGGAGTTGACTGCCTTGGGGATGCCAGTTGATTAAGGGTCAGTGACTTGCAAGAGAAAAATCAGTGGAGAGTCACATGGGTAAACCATTATTTAATTTAGGTTCTGTTAAAGGTAGAATTGTGAACTGTTCTTTCCTTTGCCTTTTACAAACTAAGACAAAATATGGAAATATTTAATAACAAATGTTTTTATATTATACTTCCTATATCTTCCTTTACTAGATAGATAGAAAGAATGGCTGACAAAAAGGGAAGGGGAAGAAATAAAAGAGAGACCAAGACAAAAAGCTCCGGCTTTCTAAATTACTGCTTACAGAGACTTCAACGATAATGTGGAATTTTTACAACTATGAGAATAAATGGAACTGGTCAACTTTTGAAAGTTGCCTTAAGAATTCAATGAAATTATGTCAAGGGTAATTATGTGTCCGTCCGTAGGCTGGAAATTCTCTGTTTTGGGTAATAGTTCACGTGCTCCAGTCCTGACATTGTTCCTCCAATCCAAACCTGTATAGCCAACTTCCTGTTGGGTACCTTGACCTGCTTCCAGAGGTGCTTTAACCTCAGCATCTCCAAAACAAAATTTAGTTATCTTCTCATTGAACCCGTTCTTGAATTACCTAAATTGATGTCCTCACTATCTGATTTTCTAAACTAGAAACCATGGGAAGCATTTTTGACTTTCCCTTTTCCCTGTCACATCCACGCCAAGTCCTGTCTCCTAAAGTGAATCTCAGACCTCTCCCCTTCTCTGTTTCTGTTGCCTCTGATTAAACTTAGGTTCCAGCCTAAGTGATCTCGCCCGTTTTCCCATCTCCCTTCTGGCCCAGTCTTCACCCTGCCTCTAAAGTGATCTTTCTGAAATAGACACTTGATTATTTTTTCCACCCTCCTGTGTGAAAACTTTGTGCTTTCCCATTTCCCACGGAGTAGGGAATGCTTTCCGTAAACTGGCACATAATAAGGTCCTTCATGTACTGGGCATACTGTAAAACAGCTTTACAACTCTGCTCATCCTATCCCAGCACACATCTTCCTTCTTATTCTGCAAACACCAGACTCCTTGATATTCTTTAAATATGCCATGTACTTTCATGTGTTTGTGCCTTTGGATGGATTGTTCCTTCCCCCCAAAATGCCATTCCTGTTCTTTTCAGCCAGGCAAATGCTTTTGTTTCTTTTTTATTGCATGTTAATTTAACTATGAAAGAATGTATACCTGCTGATTATAAAAGTATTTAAACAATGCAGATATCTATATAGTAAAAAAACGAAGGTCTGCCTTTTACTATGTAAAATTCATCTTCCCTTCCCATTGGTAATTTCTGTTAATTCAGTATATATTGTACAAGATGTTTTACTCGTTTCCATGTATATATGTATATAAATTCAGGAAACCAACATGTCCTTGACATCTCTCTTCCTTTTCTTTCCGCCATATCTTCCCCAAGTCTTAGTGATTGTCTCTTCCAGAATCTACCACCTTGTTTTCATCCCTACCGCCACCCATTCCCTAGGCTACCATTCCTTTCCCTCTCAGACTCCCACTGGTCCCTCACACGCTCTGGTAGGCTGTCCATTCATTCTCAATATAGCAATTAAAGTGATGCTTCTAAAATTGCATTTCTGATCCTTCCATCGTCCAGCTTAAGGCTTCTCATTTGCTTCCTGTTATGTTTATGGTTTACCAAAATGTATTAACTCTGGCCCAGGAGGCTCTGGGGGATCTGACCCTTGCCCCTCCCTCCCCTTGTTTTCTGTACCTCACCCTCACTGGCTTGCTTTCTTCTCGTTAAATACATCATCTTCTCTCCCATTTTAGGTCCTTTTTTCTGAATGCATAAGGGAAATCCTTCTTTCCGTGAGCTTATTTTTCTATATAGGTGGTAAATTTTAAATCAGATGAGGCTCTAAGAGTTTATGTAGACCATTTACATTATCATATTATTGTTCATAACTTTAGGCGTTACTTTGTAAGGGCTTAACTCATGAGAACTACCCTTCAGAAAACATTTGTAAGGTATTAGTATTGCTAAGCTATAAGCTTTGTGCTGGAAGTCCCAAGCACATCAACATTTAGTTAAAGTACAGTCTGTCACATATAACAAACCTCTGTGGTCTGTTTTCCTTTATTGTGTTCCTTAAAAACACTATGAAAATGGAAAAAAAAAATGTTGATTACCAAATCTGTGGCTGCTGGATGTCAGAACCTTTAAACATACTTAAAAGATTGATTGTAGTCAAGAATAACCTGTATCGGGATGCCTTCCAGTGATTCAGATTTATGTTAGTTCAACTGGTTACACACCTACAGCAAGAGACCACTCTTCAATACTTGGCAGTAAGATGGGGAAAGTGCCAAGGTTTATGAGGGGAACAAGACTAAGATTTTTTTTTTTTTATGGCCGTGTATATAGAGCAGGAGAAAAAGTTTGAAGATCCAAGAGAGAGGTGGGAATAATTTCCAGAACAACAAACCAAGGAATCTGATGTAACCTGCATTTCCTGGGTAGCATCAGCAAATAGAAGAAAGAGTCAGCCTGAGAAAGGAGGTCTGGAGGCATTTTTTTTCCTTTGAAAGCAGAAAGGAGAGGGGGAAAGGCTGCAACAGAGATACCAGTACATGTTGAATTGATTTCCTGTTGCAGGAGTATATGGGTGTTGAGGAAGGTGTATGAAAAGTGGAAAGGATTTGTATCTGATTGCGTCTATTTTCTAATTACGAAGTAGTCTAGGATATTTGAGGGTGGGCGGGAGTAGATTTAGAAGCTTGAGCAAAAGAAAGATTTAATGTTACCTTAGGAAAATCTGTAAAGCAGTGACTCCGGGTCAAGAGGAAGTTTTACTAGGCCACATTGGATGCCTGGTTGCAGTTGGATGGCAGGCGCAAAAAAAGTAGATTGGATTGACCTAGGTTTAAGAACTGATTAAGTAGATCTGGGTTGAGTCCATTGTATAAAGCAATTAAAGATTCTGCTAAAAGTGTGGCTGACTTAATGGCCAAGGCCTTGAGGATGGTTAAGACAAGTCAGCAGTGAGTAATGGACGAGGTCCCTTTTCTCAAGGCCTTCCGATCGGCCATGACAAAGTATACAGAGTATTGGATCTCATGCAGAACTCCCGCTTCAGTTTTGCCCATATTTTTCATGGCTGATTTCGTTTTGTTAGAGAATCAATCTTAAATCAGCAAGCCGTGAGTTCCACTTATATGATAAGAAAAAAAAAATCAGATTGCTCACTGTAGCCAACACAGTTCTTTATACCTTCCTTAACTTGCCATCCAAGTAAAAAATTTTCTTAAAAGTTGAAATGACCTTTCTGTAAAAAGAAATCGCATATAAGTTACTTGCTATGTGTCAGGCACTGTTCTAGGTACTCAACAAATTTATTTCATTTAGTCTTTATCACTGTCCTCTGAGATAAATGCCATTTCTCTTGTTTTACAAATGAGGAAGTCAAGCACAGAGAGGCTACATAGCTTGCTGAAGTTTCTAAAGGTGGGGGGGGTGGGGAGTAGGCAGCGGATCATGGTGGTTAGGAACACAGGCTGTGGAAGGGAGTTGTGAAGAGGATTACGAGGGTCAGTATATGTAAAGTCCAGCAGTGCTGGGCAGTTTCCGTGGAAGTGTCAGCTCTCCTCATCACCATGGCTGTTGTCATGATTGTCATCTAGCAGGGACTGGTTAAGGGAGCTTCTCGTGATCACCCAGGGCTGGCAAAAATTGCTGCATTCACACTCAGTGACAGCACGCTGACCACCCTTCAGGGCAGCCTGTCCTTTGAGGTCAGTGTTTTCCGTGTTGGAGAGTCTTTCTTGCAGCTGACATGTCCCTTTGTAACTTTAACCATTTAATTCAAGGCTGTCTCTCTGGAAAATGCAGAACAAGGCTTATCTCTGTCTTTTAGGTGATAGATCTTCCTTCGCAGATCAGAAACACTGATCCTCTGTAATTACCTTCTCGTGCTGCTAGATTTGAGAAATCTGGAGCAGTTTTCTCAGTGTGTTCCCCCCTGTGAAATCAGGCTATCCTCCTGTACAGCCAAGATTTTCACAAGATTGTGATCCCTCCAAGAGTGCTTGCCTTCCCCAGCAGGAAAGCAAAAGATGGCCGGATAGCATGAGCCATCGCCAGTAACAGTAATTAATACTAATTAGCACTAATATTTATTGAGCACTAAATTGAGCACCTAGACACTATTTCCAGTGCTTTGTATGAATGAGTTCATGTAATTCTCATGACAGCCCTGTGGGGCAGGTGCTGTGATTATTTCCATTAAACATGAGAAAACCAAGTACGTTTTCCTAAGTGTCTATTACTTTTTTTTCCTTTTGAATTTAGGTCTTTTTTTGTCTTTTTCTTATGAACAGACTTTTTCCTTATTTGAGATAAAGTCTATTTTCCAGCTTGCTCTTGCTGCCACTTATATGTTGAATCAAATGATATGTTTATTTTAAAGGGTAGTTTTAGACATTAGTTTCATATTAGAGGAAGCTCTCAGGAGAATTTTCTTTAGTAATAGGTAAAATTAAATTGGTATAGAAAGAAATTATGGTGTACGTATTTTCAAACTGATTTGCTCTTTGAAATAAATCTGAAAACAAACAAATCCTAGGCTCTTTCCCTTCAAAAAAACACATATATATGCCTTATTTGAGTTATATAATATCCTTGGTTGTCCTTAGATTGTCCATTCCTAGGAAAACAAAAGCAAGACCATTTTGACCCTCCCACCTTTCACCCCCCCCCCACAAAAAAAAAGCCCTGTCAGCTTAAAATGTATCAATTTTTTCTTTTCCTTTTTTTTAATTGAAGTATAATTAACATACAGTGTTATAGTAGTTTCAGGTGTACAATATGATTCAACAATTCTGTACATTACTCTGCTCATCAAAATCAGTGTGCTCTTTAATCCCCATCACCCAGTTCACCCATCCTCCTGTGTTTAAGAGCCCGTTTGTTTCTTTGTGTGTTTCGTTTCTTAAATTCCCCATATAAGTGAAATCATGTGGTATTTTTCTCTGACTTGTTTCACTTAGTATTATACCCTCTAGGTTCAGCCATGTTGTTGCAGATGCAAGATCTCATCCTTTTTTATGGCTGAATAGTCATTCCACTGTGCCTACCGCATCTTTCTTATCCATTCTTCTCCTGATAGACACTTGGGTTGTTTCTATATCTTGTTTTTTTTGTAAACAGTGCTACAATAAATATAGGGGTACATATATCCTTTTGAAATAGTGTTTTTGTTTTCTTTGGGTAAATACCCCAGTGGTGGAATTACTGAATTATAATTCTAGTTTTAAGTTTTTGAGGAACCACCATACTGTTTTCCAGAGTGGCTATACCAGCTTGCATTCCCACCAGCATTGCACGAGGGTTCCTCTTTTTCCACATCCTCGCCAGCACTATTTCTTGTCTTTTTGAGTCTAGCCATTCTGACAGGTGTAAAGAGATACCTCATCTTGGTTGTGGTTTCCAGTTCTCTGATGATGATGTTGAACACCTTTTCATTTGTCTGTTGGCCATTTGAATGTCTGCTTTGGAGAAATGACTGTTCCAGGTCCTCTGCCCATTTTTAAATCAGATTATATGTTATTTGGGTATTAAGTTGTTTATATTTTGTTATTTTATATATTTTGAATATTAATTCCTTATCAGATACATCATTTGCAAACCAAAAAAGACACCATAGGCAGTAATCTCTGACATCGGCTGTAGAAACATTTTTCTCTGTCTTCTCAGGCAAGGGAAACAAAAGCAAAAATAAACTATCAGAACTATACCAAAATAAAAAGCTTTTGCACCCCGAAGGAAACCGGAAGCCGTCAAGAAAATGACAACCTACCGAATGGGGAAAAAAAAAATGTATCTTTTCTTAGAGGTAAAGTTAACAGCAGGATTTCAAGAAGGATCCAAAACCTTTTATTGCCTATTAACAACCTTGCCTTCTTTTTCTGCAGGAACTCTCCCCAGAGGGCAGAGATTTAAATTCAGAACAATTGAGCAATCTCTGAGAAACTTCATTATTTTTTTAACTTTACCTCATAGAAAATCACTTCACTGTTGAATGAAAGGACCCAAAAAGGAAAACTTCCCTTTGAGTGCATTTTCGAATTTGTGCTTAGACTTCAGGTTTCACAGTGTCATGTTCCTACCTTAGACATTTTGAAACAAACCATCAAAAGGCACAATTTGTTCCAAAGGGTTAGTTATCATTTTAGAAGTTCAACAGATACTGAAAAAAATCACTTCAAAGGGGACTTGTAGTTCTATAGCTTGTGGAAATAATTTTATAACATGGAGAGTTTAAACAGATAACATCAAGTACTCAAGTTTTATGCATGTACAACACACACGTGCATTCATTCACACACCCAGACACACACACACGCCTGACATAGTTTATGAGCCTTGGTCTGTGTGCTTGGAGCCATATTTAGCTTTTTCCCCCATTTTAGATTTCCTCTCCTTTTCCCCCTCCTAATTCAAGTGCTACCCTCTAAGAGAAATGGGTATAGTTCTAGGATCTCGTTGTGCCTGAAATCTATTTCTCTTTTTTAAACTTCTGGAATAAGTACTAGGGAGATGTGAAAATCACTCACTGACAAACTCTAGGGCAGTAGGACTGAAACTGGAAAACAGACAACCTGTTGCTTTTATTGTCCTCCGAAAGCTCAGTTCTGTATCAACACCAGGGGTAGCTCTGGTTTTTTTCCAATCGCCTACAGTGGTCTTCCACGCCAAACTAACATCTGGGGCTTGGCTAACAAGACACGTTGTGAAAGAAGACAATTGAGAAAGATCTTCTGTGCCCTCAAAACGCAGAGCGGTTGGTGGAGGTAACCATTCCTGTGATTCAGGCAATCCCTCCACCTTGCTTGAAGGAGAAAGAAAGTTTTGCTGTTGCGATAGCAGGAGGATTACCGGAGCTCTAGAGAGCCAAGTAGCTATTGAGTGTTGGGATCTTCTGAAAGGAAAAATCTGAGATGTTCAGGAGGGAATGGCAGTGGGCAGGTGATGTGTGGACAGGGTGTTTCTTTTGGCATGGGAGCCCTCTCTTGGACTCTCGTGAGCTCCTTGTTGACTCAAGAGTGACATTGGTGTTGGTTTTCTTCATGGACCTTTGTTTACTCTCTGCTCCACTTGTTTTGGGATTTGGAGTTGAATCAGGATATCTTTATGAATTTCTTTAAGTGTCTTTCTTTTAATGTTCTCTTCTTTTGAGTCTTCTGAAAAGATAGTAAACGATAATAATGATAATAATGATCCTTGTCAGGTTACTTTGGGTCAAACACTACAATTCCTGGAGCTCTTTACCTGACCAGTTTATACTAGGTTTCTAACTCTGACTTAAAATTCTATACCTATCTGTGGAGTCTTTCTTAGGGCCCAGTCTTACCACACTACTTGCTACCAGATGTTTCTAAAATACAAACCCGAAATGCAACATGAATAGCTACCCTTCAACTTCAAGATTGAAGCAAATTCCGCAGCATGAGTGAGAGAAGACCTCCCCACCTCCACATGTCCCCCGAGTCCCAGGACCCTAATTACACTGAGCTGCCTGAGGTTGCCCAGGGCTTCCTGCTCCCATATGCTGTCTGTGTTGTGGTACGCTGTGTCCTCTGCTGAAAATGGCTCTTCCTCCCTCCTCCTCCTATAGTCTCTGCCATCCTTCTTTCATTAACTCCTTCAAAACTTAGTCCAAGAGGAACGTGTTCTGGAAAACCTTTCCTGATGGCCCTTGCCTCCCAGCCCTGGTCAGTTGATGGCTCTCTTCTGGTCAAGTCCGTTAACAGGCCGCCTTGTATTTGTGTGGTTCCTTGTCTCTTTGCCACGTGCATAAGCAAAGCCTCGGCCTTTTACTTCTGTCCCTAACACCTGCGCAGAGCACATCATAATTGCTGGAGTTTACCTTGAATGGATGAGTAATAGATGGATAAATGGATGAACAATTGTCACAGGATATTTTTAAGAGAAAGGAATCCAGCCATGTGGCCAAGCTCTTTATAGTTTGCTAAGAGACTAGAAATTCACTTTTTGAGCAATTTTGACTTGTGCATCTATTAGTGCTTCATACCGGCTAGTCTCTTAGGGTACATCAGTAGACAAAACAAAGACTCACGCCCTTGTAGAGCACATGTTCTGCTTACATTGTAACAGGCTACAGGGAAGGGTGACCATAAACATAGTAAATAATTACATAACACGTAGAGTGAGGAGCAGTAAGGAGGTCAGGGGTGGCTGGAGCAGAATTGTTGAAGGGAAAGATAGTCGGAGGAGCTGAGAGAAGTGGGCAGGGGGAGGGATTGTTGCACATGTAGATGGTGTAGGGTTTCGCGTGCCATGGAAGGACTTTGGCTTTGATTGTGAGAGATGGAGAGCCATTGCAGGATTTTGAGAATAGAAGTGGCACGATCGTCATAAGTTTTACAGGGAACACTCCTGGGGCGCCTGGGTGGCTCAGTCAGGTGAGCGTCTGCCCTCGGCTCAGGTCATGATCTGAGGGTCCTGGGATTGGGTCCCTCGTGGGGCTCCCCGCTCAGCCGGGAGCCTGCTTCTCCCTCTCCCTCTGTTCCCCCTTCTTGCGCTTCCTCTTTCTCGCTCTCAGATAAATGAACAGCATCACAGCTGGCTAGATAAAACACTCTTGCAGTGTCGACAGTAGACTTTGAGGGGCAGGTGTAGAAGCAAGGGGACCAGTCAGGAGGCTTCCCAGCAATCCAAGTAAGAGACGGTGGTGGCTTGGCTGTGGGTGGTAGCAGTGGAGGGTGGGGAGAAGTGGTTAAATTCTATATTTTGAAGGTAGAGCCAACAGATTTAAGATGGCCATGAGAGAGAGAAAAGGATAATTCCAGGGTTTGGGGGCCCAAGCAACTGGCAGAGTGGAGCTGCCATCACCTGAGATGTGGAAATCTAGGGGTGCAGTCAGGTTTTTTTTTTTTTTTTTTTTTTTTGGCCGAGGTTGTAGAGGTGGAGGGCATCAGTAGCTCAGTTTTGGATGTTAGGTACATGATCCTTATTAGACATTCAAGTGGAGATGTCAGGGGAACGGTTACATATGGGTGTCTGGAGTTCGGGAAAGGGGGCTAGGCTGGAAATACACACTTGGGAGTCATCTACCAATGACTGCGGATGGTATGTAAAATCAAGAGAACACTCGAGATCACTGAGGGTCCCGGGAGTGTGTGCCAAGAACAGGAGGGGGTGAGAACCGAACCTTGGGGCACTCTGTCACATTAAGAGGTCCTGGAAGAGGAGCAACCGGGGAGGTGGGAAAACCAGGAGAGTGTGGTGTCCCCGACACTGTGTGAAAGGAGATGGCACAGGTGGGTCTGTGCGTTGTGGTTCTGACAAGTAAGGTGAGGACTGATCGCTGAGCACCGATTTGGTAACACGTACATGACAGGCCACCTTGGTGAGAGTCCTTGCCTTGGAGTGGTGGGCTGGAAACCTAGAGTAGCAGGAGCGGAACTGGAGTGAGCCACAGGGCTGAAGAAAGAGAGCGGGTTCTTTCAGGTCCTTGAGGATAAAGAGGAACCAAGGTGGGGGGTCATCCTTCCTCCCTTTCTTATTGGTAAACTGTTTTAAGCATTTCCCAAGAAATGTCTCTTTCCATGTGTATAATTATGGTCTGGGGAAAAAACAAGGCCAAATAAAATTTTCTTCCCCCCCCCTTTTTTTTTTGCATTTTTGTGGGGGGAAAAGTCTATATAAGTAAATGTTTTTCCTCCAAACACGAGCAAACAGTAACAGCTAAAGGCTTACTGATTCACTTCCTTCATGAATTCGTCTGATTCATTTTATTCCCTTGTCATCTATTTTTGATAGCTTTTTTTCCACTTATAAATTGAAATTTAGCTCCACACCCGTGACACAATTACCTCTGTACATTTGGCCTAGTTTCTTAACCCAGAGACATTTTCCTTTTCAGTGAGTGCTGTGAATTTTTTTTTAAGTAGTTCATTGTCCTCTTAGATTTTATTTAGGGACCGATTATTTTTTTTGTATTCCTTTTCAAAATTATTGCCGAACACTTGGAGAAGAGAGCACCGGTAATGATAAGGAAGAAAGAATGCCTTCTTCACGTTGAGCTGCTCAGATTTCATTCTAATTATAAGATATTGTCAAGTTCATTCTTGCGGGTTGGGCAGCCTGTCCCAGTCCTTCATAGAAGAGGACTCAGGGACCTCCAAGCCAGATTTGTACCCAGGAGAGAACGTCGCCTGCTCTGGGATCCACTCTCTCCTGATACTGCATTTTTGTCTTTCAAGACTCAGATCAAGTCCTGCTCATTCCATGGAGCCTCCTCTGCTTCTCCTGGCTCTAGGTAGTGTGGGTTTCCTCTGAATCACTGTACTGCCTACTGCCTATAGCCCTTACTTTGTTGTTGGCAGCGTGTGTTTGGGGGCGGGGGGGGGGGGGGGGTGTTGTAACCCTAATGGTTAAAAAGCACAGCCTCCGCAGACTGTTAGAACTGCATTCCAGACCTAGCCTTTCCATTTCCCAGCTTTGTGATTTTAGACCAATTAGTTAATCGTTGCGTGTCTTGGTCTTTTCACCTGTTAAATGGGAATAGCTCCTACCTCTAAAGTAGTTAAGGATGAGAGGAGAGGGCACAGGCATGTAAAATTATTTGCCAGGAAACTGGTAACTTGAATCAATGCAAATCTGAAGGATATATGTCACCTATGAAATAATCACCTATCTTTATGGTGCATTTCCTGGAAGAGAGGGACACTGGCTTGTGTAGCCTTCCTAATACCAATTCTTAGCTATCGAAAACTCAGTGTTTATCACTGATGATAGTTGGTCTTAGGGAAACGGGGGATGGGTGCTCATGGAAATTGATATGCGTGTCATAATGTATTTCATTGTTGCGCATCAGTGAGTGCTTTAGGCTTTAGGAAACCTTCTAGACTCAAACTCTTACACAGTCTAAGGAAGTGCTGTTACAAATTTTATGGTATATGAAGTCAGTAAGCTTTCCTTTTAGTTTTCCTGATGCTCGTGAAAATTGCTGAGTTTCTTCCTCTTCTTGACATTTCACAGCCCAGAATACAGAAATCTGCTTTAACTTTCACAGTCTATCAAAATCTGTATAATTAGGAGAGGAGCTTAGATGACTTTTAAGGAAACTTTTATTTTTTTATTTTTTTTTAAGATTTTATTTATTTGACAGAGAGAGACACAGCGAGAGAGGGAACACAATGCTGTGACCATGCTGTAACATTACATCCCCACCCCACCCCCATGACTTATTTTATTTTATTTTACTTAAAGATTTTATTTATTTATTTGACAGAGAGAGACACAGTGAGAGAGGGAACACAAGCAGGAGGAGCAGGAGAGGGAGAAGCAGGCTCCCCGTGGAGCAGGGAGCCCAATGCAGGGCCTGATCCCGGGACCCTGGGATCATGACCTGAGCCGAAGGCAGACGCTTAACGACTGAGCCACCCAGGCGCCCCTTAAGGAAATTTTTATAAGCCATGTATTTTAATAATGTGAAAAAAGATTAAAGGAAATAGCCAAATAGACTAAAAATACATACACACGCACGCACACACACTTTCTAGTGATAAAGCAAGATACGTTCATTTTAGAAACTTTAGAAAACTCCAACAAGCAAAAAAAGTACATTGAGGTACAGCAGTTTATACACCCATGTATATTCTTCCAGGCTTTTTCTGTGGTTGAATATGCATATGTAATTTCACCCCAAAATGGCATCATACTGTGTAGTCAGCTCCATAAACTGCTGTTTTTTATGTAATATATATACAGTGAGTGTTTTAAATATACTTCTGCATCATTTTACCCTCTGTAACTATACCATGTTATAGTTAACCAACTATTTTTGGCTCTTTAGAATGTTTCCAGTCGTTCTCAATTACAGTGTTTTAATGTATGTCTGAACAACTTTTGAAATTTAAAGACCCCAGGGTTTTCTTGGACTTGCCAGTGTAAAATAGCTGACATGTTCATTTCCATGAAATTTTGTCCACTTTTAAAACATTCTTTTCCAAGTCAGTTTTGAGTGATTTATTGAATGGTCATGTTTGGAGCTCTTGTGTGTGACTGGAAAAAAAAAATAAGTACAGTTCTTTGAAAATAGTGTGTATTTCAGACCTTTTTTTTTCCTATGAATCTGTGACAGCCTTTTCCTCATTCGATCCAAACTAGAGAGTTAGGACAATGTCCTAACTGGACAGGAAATGCTGCTCTGAGGTTTTTAATCTCGTAAACTAGAATGATCCGGAATTCACCTGTCAGCAAGGTCACCAGTAGGTGGGGTGTTCTATCATTTCAGTGGAAGAAAGGCTGAAGTGGGAGGGACGAGGGGGGGGGGGGTGATGAAGAAGGAAGCCAGAGTTAGAGATCGGCCCCACAGACTTCAGGTCACCACTGTTTCCATCTTCCATAGCTCTGGCAACTTGAGATCCCAATTTTCTGAGTTATTCAAGACCACAGATACTACCTCCAGCTTCCTATGGAGACGTCTCCGAACTCTTGACATTAAAACTAGCAGAGTTCTGTTTCATCCACCTGGAGATGACAAAAATCCTTTGTGACGTCATGTTTGTCAGTATTAGGGTTATAAAATATGGTCACCAAACTTATAAGTCTTCAGAAAGGAATAAAAGAGATGGCTTAAGCATTCATTTTGCAATAATTGTCTGATGAATACCTACAGTGTAGCTGGCACTATCCTGGGGACTGGTGTTACAAAGAGAGATGAGTCCCTAAGCTGCTCTTTGTGGGGTCCACAAACGAACAAATAAAAACCCAGCAGTGCTTTGTAGTGCTTTGTTATAATATATAATAGACATATTTCCAAGATGGTACAGGAATCCAGAAGGGAATAACAAAGGTGTTTCTAAAGGAAGCAACTCTTCAGCAAGTTGGTAAGTGAACAGGTGTAAAACAGGAGATGAGGGATACGTGAAAAGTGTCATGCAACTGCAATAGCCAGTGTATATTGTAGAAATTTCCAACAATCAAGAATTGCAATCCTCATTTAAGACAATTAATTCTTGAGTTAAGTTTTTAAATTTCCTTTACTAATTTAGTGTTTTCTTCTCTGTATCTGGTTTTAAAAAAAAAAACCTGATTGTTAATTTGTTTATTCCTATTAGCAAAATTATTAAATCATTTGATCCTAGAAAAGTAAGTGAAATAGACATGGCTTTTGTGTTACTGTAACTACTTCCCATCTCAGTGACATACTTTTTTTCCTGCCTTGGATTTAATAGCTTAGAATTATGGCTGTGGATTCACAAAGAGAAAGATAGTCTAGACAAAGAATATGTAGTTTAAATTATTTGCTAAGTTTTTTGTGCTCTTCGTAATACTCTAAAATATGGTTGAGATCACTGTGTACATCTGTTGGTCTCAGCATTGGAAAAGCCTTTTGGCTGTACATTCTGAGATTTGAAACAAAGTAGATTTATAGTGGAAATGAACCAGAGGTTTAGACTAAATAGATGCGTTTTAAGAGAGCCATTATGATCTTATTTAAATATTTACCACAGTAAAGCAGGCATGTAGTACTGCTATGTTACTGCCATAATTTTTTTTAATAAATGAATTTGTATCCATGATAAATTTTGTTTAATTCTCCATGGAGTTACACATACTAGCCAATGTGAATACTTAAAATAATATTTTGGAGTCCAGATTTGAATTAAACTTCCTCCAAGTATAATGATTCCTTTATTAATTTTGAGCTTATTTAATTAGCAAGGATTTTTTTTTTTAAGTTAAAGAAGCCTAATTAACAAAATTCTGCAGAGTGATAAGTGTGGTGAATTTCTTATATGGTTGTAACATTGTTCACTGGGTAAACATTTCTTGCACACCTACTATGGGCCAGACTTTGAGCTTTCTTTAACAATTTTATCTCTAGTTTCTAGTAGAAACATTAATCCCCTTGCTTCCCGGAGTTTGTATTATTGGGAGGAGAAATAGACACCCCACCCCCCAGAAAGAGAGGGAGAGACATACAGATAATGAAATCATTGCCCAGTACAATTAAGGTTTGGAAGGAAATACATCAGGGGCTGAGAATTTGAATGGTAGAGAAGCACCTGCTTGGGATAGGGGAAGGGGAAGGACAGCATGAGGTGAGGTTGCAAAGCAAGGTAGGCAGCAGCTCTTACAAGGTCTTATAGGCCAAGGTGAGGAGTTTAAACTTTATTCCAAATGCAATGAGAAAAGCATTAAAGGATTTTGTACAAGGGACCGATCTGAATGGATTTTCTTGTATGATCAATCTTGCCTGTCAGGGAGACCAGGAGGAGGCTGCTGTATGAGTCTAGGCGAAAGCTGCTATAGTATCAGGATAGCAGTGAGGGTGGAGAGGAGAGGTGGTTCTGAGAAATCAGCAGGACTTGGAGGAGGGCGGGGGAGGGGAGCAAGAGAGAAATCCAAGATGACTCCTGGTTTACCGACTTGAGTAAAAAAGGGCTACTGAATGAGATGGGGAGGTCAGAAAGGGGCCGGAGTAGCGTGTTTGAGTTCTGTCCAGAGCGAGTTATGTCTAACATGCTTTTGAGAAACCCAAAGGGAGCTGTCAGTTGGATGTGTCTGTCCAAAGCTAAGGAAAGGTTTGGGCTCCAGCTAAAATTATATTTGAGAGGACCACACTGCCCATCAGTAGGTTGGCTTTAATATGTTTTAAAGAAGCATTTGCAGTATAATTGATAATACTGAAACTCTCTATCTGTAGCACACATCCTCTGTTCATTGATGACTCAGTGTAGGGCACATGCCAGTTATGAAAATGAATGAAGTCTTCCCTGGCGACTCTTCTATTATTCCAAATGCCTTAGCATGACACACAGGCCTTCTCTGTAGAACCTTCCAGATTCATGCCTGTATCCCTAGATGCACACCATGACACGTAACTGGTCATTTCCGGGAGGCGCCATGTTGTCCCACCTCCACACCTTTGCAGATGCTGAAACACATTCCGACTTTTTCCTACCTTGCCTTCTGCGCGTCATCATGTACGAAACAGCCCTGTGTTGTAGGTACCCCTTCCTCAGAGGAGCCTTTCCAGAGTCCGGGCTCCGTGCCCCTTCCGTGCGCTGCACTGAGTAACCTGTATTCACCCTGTATGAGCACCTAGTACACTGTTTGGTGACTGCCCGTGGGACCTGGGTCTTTTTGGTAGTACTGCTCTCGAGCCCAGGCAAGGGCAGCCTTCCCTGGGACACCTAACCTAGGTCTTGTACTTGAAAGGGCTTCTCTCTGGCCCTTCTCTGGCTGCGCCCCTTCTCCATGGGGCAGCAAGTCGGAGAAGTCCAGGGGGTGTGCCAGGCTGAAGTTCATGTGCTCCTTTCCATGCCATGCTCCATGGAACCTAGGACCCCACATTCCAGAATTCTCTGCACTCATGATGCCGAGTCTGCTGTGAGGGCGTCTTTCCCAGGTCCTTGCTCCTGGGGGGGAGCCAGGCCCCAGTGACGACACCCTGGGGTCTGAAGGATGGGAAGCAACATCCACAGGGTTGTCCACCCATGAGCACTCAGGCCCTGAGAGGTATGGGAGAGGACGGCCATGGAGAAGAGAAGGTGGCAGGCCAGGGGTCAGGGGTGAGCCCTTTCTGGCCCAGAACTCCGAGGAGCCTGAGAATTCTAAATCCAAAGCCCCACCGTTCCACGTCAGGTCCTTTGGAGGAATTGAAAATGGTGATGCTGGTTGGGGCGGAGGTAGCCGTGGGCCGCAGGTGCCCACTGAGGCCGGTGAGTGAGGAGGACCCTCCTGGCATACCAGATGCGCGCCCAGACCCTGCGCGTGCCAGGTGGGCCTCTCCTTAGACTGCCAGTGTTTGACATTGAGCCCTACCCCTCCCCCAGCCCCTGGCACACAGGTCCTGCACGTGCGCAGCTGTGTGTTTCTGGGGAATGATCCAGTCCTGCGTGGCTTCTCTGGCCTCGTGAGGAATTGGGGCAGCCTGAACCTCCTGGAACCCGCTGGGCCCCACTGCCCCTGCTTACTGGTCGTACTGGCCTTCAAGTCACCTCCTGCTCATCTGTCTATGGATGCAGCCCGTAGCAAGAGTGGGGTTCTCACCCACCATGTGTGGTTCTACACAGGTGCCCGCTCAAGAGCAAACAGAAGCTCTTTTGCAGGCCATACCGGCGGCCAAGCCCGGCACCTGCTGGTAAAGAGGGTCCTTTTTCTTTGCAGGGCTGAGTCTGCCCAGAGGAGATGTTCTTCTCATTTTCGACAGAGAGGTGGACTTTTGCAAAGTCAGAAGGGGTGCTTTTTTTGTCATTCCCACAAAGGTGGCCTAAGCTTCCCAGGGTCATGGCAGGGTAGAAAATGTGGCTACCTTGGGCCTAAGTTCTTCATTACCATTAAGTTCTTGGGATCCTGAAGCTGTAAGCATTCCAAGTGCCAGGATGTTTGAGTGATTGTCTCTGTATCTGCATCTCCTTTCCCCTCCCCTCCCTGCCAAGTCCCAAACAGGAAGCTGTTGATCCAAGTCACAGGTGCCCGTGCCCATCCCCCGTGCTCGCAGGTCTGTCTCGTTCACCACCTGCTGCTCCCACAGAGATAGATGGGTCCTTAGGTAGGCTCAGCCATCCCTTTTTCCCAGATCCTTCTGCCTGCCTTCCCATAAGGTGGATTGGAATTGTGTTTGGGGGTGGGAGGTCGGTGGGGGGTGGGGGTTGTGCAGGGTGCTTTCCTTGAGCCAAGGCATAGCCCTGTGTGTGTGTTTTGATGACCCCCCTCTCCCCGCAAGTAGAGCTCTCTGAAGGGCAGAAGGGAGCCTGGGATTCCAGAGATACTTAGCCATATTAACACTAGGGAAAGGGCACATATTTTTCCTCTTGGATTGCTACTAATCCCAACATTGCTCCATCCTTCCTGGATTTCTTTTAGTTGGGCTGAACTTTGGGTTTAGCCTGTTCCTTGATACTGAAAAAAGAGGGTAGGTGTCGTTTTGAGACATCCGCAGAGCAGTGAGCTTTGAGGCACTCTGCCGGGTGTGTTGAGATTTGAAATATCCTAAAACTGAAGATTTGGAATCCCCCCCCCCAACTTTAAAAATGATAGGAACTTAAATAGTTTAATAATAAGATTAAGAGTCACTCCTGTGAACTGAATGCACCACCTGACAAGAAGTCTTTGCCAGAGTGGACAGATAAGCAAAAATCTTGAATTATGTCTTCCCTTAAAGGGAAGGTAGCTTTGCAGACCACAGTCCCATAGACATAACCAGGAGAAGTTTGCAGATGAAGAGCAGCTTGCTCCAAGAGAAGCCACATGTCAGCTTGAAGTCTCTCCTGTTCAGAGCAGTTGCGACACAGGGGAGGTCTTCATATTTTGTCTTGTGACTAATGCTGTATTGAATTCTCATGGAACGAAGGATGTTTGCCCCATCACCATGAAACAGGAATTACAGCCCGTTTCAGCCTCTCGTGCGTTTCTAGAAGCAGCAAGGAGGTGGAGAGCGAAGTCAGCATGGGGGCATCACAAAAACCAGGTTAGAAGAAGATGCTCCAAAAGATGAGCTGTGGGCCCCTCTGGGTGGGGAGACTGCCGGCCACTTTTACTTTCTTTGTGATTTTGTGTGAAATGGACCTCAAATAGCAAGAGAAGGGAGGAAGGAGAGAACAAAGAAGGAAAGCTACCTCCTGGAGGTATTTGGGGTACCAAATTGATGTCTGTCCTTGTTTTTCATCTCATTTCATCACTCTAAAAAAAACTCAACATTGATTTACCATCCAGTGCCCAAAGGGAGAGGAAGAAAACATTTATGAAGCATTGATTTAATGTGTAAGGACTGATAATAAAACATCCTGTCTGCCCTGCAGCTGCTTATCTAAGAAGCGTAGCGGACAGACTCATATAGACACATTCATCCAACTTTCAGCTTCGAAGTCTGTCCACAAGCCACACACTGTGCTGGGTTTTGTGATTTACATGTAAATACATGGAGGTGATTGCCCCAAAGCACTGATGGTGTAGCAGAAAGAAAAGAAAATTAAGCTGATGATGGCAGTTTGGTCAGTAAGTGTCCCAGCCGGGGCAGGCCCAGGGCAGCCCAGGAGCGTCTCAAGATGGCAGCAGGGGAAATGCCAAGAAAGGATTAGAACCAAAGATGACCATTGAGATTGGAGAGAACTTGATTGATGAACTAGAGTGGGGGCTGTTAAGGAGGAGTGGGGATGGCCCCTGATTTGGGGCTTGGACCGCCAGGTGGAAAATGGTAGCGTTCTCTGGGTTGAGTGGAATATGAGACATGGAAGTTGGAGCTTATAGGATTTATAGAGCCCGTAAGACGTTGTAGGGACCCTGAAAGCCACCGAAAACAGATCTAGAGCTCAAGAAGAAGATCGGGGACCCAGCATCATTTGGAAGTCATCACAGGTAGGTTGCATTTGAAGCCATTGGGAATGGAAGAAATTATTCAGAAGGAGTGAGAAGAAAAAACACAGAACACCCCGCGGAACATGAATCATTAAGAGGGAGCCTGCCAAAGAGACAGAGATGCATTTGGACAGGTAGGGGAAACCAGGAAAAATGGAATCTGTGCTCACGCTCTCTCTCAGGTCTGCTACCGTGGACAGAAGGGCAAAGAGCAAATGACAGGTGTCAGAAAGGCCCATGCAGACTGTGTTTGCCTCTTTAACAGACGTCCCAGGACATCACCGTCCACCGACCTCTTATTTCCAGAACATCTGGGAATACAAGTTTCTCCTGTTTCTCGAACTGGGTACATTGCCTACCCAAACAGAATCCAGGTTGTGTGAGTAAAGAACATCAGGAAAGGGATTTAGGGAAAGCAGATGGCCGTGTTGGCCACGCCAGGGAGCCAAGGGAAGAGGGGCCCTCAGTGAAGGAAGACTGGTCGTTTGTCACTTAGACATTTCAGAACCTACTGTGTACAGAACCCTCTCAAGTCAGCGCTTTGGAAAAGTCCAGGAAGATCAGGAAAGAAACCACGGGGGTGAAACCACAGTGTGGTGTGGATGTGGGGGGTGGGGCAGATTGCTGTGCCTCTGGAAGTGAAGGCAGGGAGTGTGCACACATCTCTGGAGGATTTGACCTTGAGCATAAGGGGAGTGAGACAAGGCTGCGTCCAGAGGGAGTGGCAGGGGCAGGACATGGAGGGTCTCGGGAGAACGGCCCGGCTCCTGTTCCCAAGGTGAAGAGCTAGACGAGAGAGAAGGAGGAGAAGATCCAGGTAAAAGGCTAACTGAGGATGACAGAGAGGGTGGGCTCCAGGCAGGGGTGTGCTGGAAGGAACACAGAACACCCCTTAGCTGTGCACGGGACAGAAGGCTGGGAGTCAGTGCTCCGGAGTCACGGGTGGGGAAGGGACCATCCATCCCTCTGGGAAGCAGGAGGCAAGCTGCAGAGATGGCAGGGAAGGAGATCAATGAAGTCTTAAAATAGGTGGCATTCACAGAGTGCCTAAGAGCCCTGCGTGCTCCCATCCTGGTTCTGTCGCTCGCTTACTGTGTGAGCTTGTGCCGGTTATGTAACCTCTCTGTGCCTCGGCTTTCTCATCTGTAAAAAGAAAAATGGGGATGAGCACAGAATTCTGTTTCCGGGAGGTGTTGGGAGAATTGCATGAGTCAATTCGTGCAGGACTTACCAGTGTGCCTGGCACAGGAAGCACTCTGTACGGATTACCTACAATAATAACTGTTAATAGGAGCAAGGGCAGAGGCAGTCTGGGGCCACGGAAACACCAGAATGTAAGTGGTGGGCGGAGCGTGAGGAGTGAGGAGGGCACAGCCAAGGAGGCTCTTGTTCTTCTAGAATGGAAGGAATCAGGAAGTCCTCAGGGACAGGAGACCCTTGACTGATACGTGGGTTCACGGAGAGGCCCTTTTCAGGGTGAGCAAACACTGTGGGCTCAGGCAGGGGTGTGCTCTCTCGAGACTTGAGAGGGCCATGTGAGGTGCAGGGAGCCGCCCCGAGGGAGGGAGGCAGGCAGGCGGAACAGCGGCCTGAGCCACGTGGGAGCCCAGGCTCTGCAGGACCCTGACTGGCCTGGGTCACCTCCATGGCCACCGGGAGTTTGGAAGGAACACAGTGACAGGATCTCCTCTGTGTTGCAGTGCCTGTCCTGGTGAGGGTAGCTGATGATGATGATGACAGTGACACTACATTTTTGGAGCGTGTACTCTGTGCCAGGGTCCCCAGAAGGGCTTTACGGATGGGTCACTCCTCACACCTGCCCTAGGAGAAATGTTTTGCTCAGACGAGGGAACTAAGTGAGGCACGCGGATTAAGGGACTCAGGGAGACCGCACAGCTGTCGAAGCTGGACAGTGTGACTCACAGCCTGTTCCCGTGACCACCAGGCTGTCACCATCTGTCCCAACAGTGTGTGGCTCAGAGGAGAGGGTGACAGGTGGAGGATGGGCCGATGACCTCAGCCAAGCCTGTGGCCGATCCTGAGAGTACATTTTTTGGTCTTCTTCAGATCAGAACCCCTACTAAGAGCTCAAGTGAGTGGTGGACATGTTCGGTAGATCCCGGGGACTTCTTGAACCCAGCTGCTAGCTGGGGAATATGGCAGGATTCCCAGGGCCGGACAGCCATCAGGAAGTTGACCTCTCTCTGTCGGTCTCCCTGGAAACGCAGGGCCTTGTCTGTGTGTCTGTCTGCAGTCTGGTGAAATTGACTGTTTTGATTTCCACTCATCCGTGGTTTTGGCCGGTACTGGCCGGACCTGACCTGACAAGGCCAAGGCCAACACCGCTTGACCCACTCGGTCTCCACGTTGTAGAAAGTTCTCCATGTGGAGAATCTGTGGTTTAGCCGGAGCCGGGTTCCCTGGGCAGTTCATTGTGCAGCTGGGATGGGTGTGGCGAGAGAAGCACCAGGGCGGAGCAGAGGGGTAGCTGCTCTTAGAAGTGTCGTCATCTTCCTTGGGTAGTGAAGCTTGAAACCTCAGTCGTGTTGGATGCCCCGCGCCCGCCACCACGCTCCCCCAGACCCAGTCGATGGCCGGGTTCTGGTGACGTTTTCCTCATCGGCACCACGCAAGGCTCCTTCCACTCAGTCTCCGGCTCCACCCGAATCTTCTAGATCCCCGTCCCCAGGACCCCTGCAGCAGCGGCAGGCCAGATGCATGCCTTCAGTCTGGGCCTTCCCTTCCCATTTCATCTTGTCTCCTCTTAGTAACACTTTAAAGAAATCTTCATGGCCTCCTGCTCAAAAGCCTTCAGCAGATGCTCTCTGATTTGCGATAGCCGTGGCCGACTCCCAGGGCCGTGCAGCCCGGGACTCATGGCTGTCTGCACCTTGATTCCCCTCTGTTCAGTCAGCGAGGTCTTCCTCCGTCACCAGCAGTCCCCTTCCACACTCCTGCCTCGACCTCTTTCCTGGACCTCTGTCCCCTCCCTGGCCTCTGAACAACACCTTTTACCCTCGCTTCTCCTGTTAAGCTGTTGGTCCATTGAAAGCAGCTCTCAGCCCAGTGTGTCTTCAGTACAACCAGGCACATAGCAAACACTCGGGAAATTTAATATCCAGTGATTAATAGCTGATTTGTGATCACTTGGCCTTGGGTTTTCTTTTTTCCCCTTTTTAATTCTTGATTGCATTTTTAGAACATTCCAGATGAGCCCTCTGACTGTGATAATTGAATACTTGTTAGAAGCAAAGCCAAGTAAAAGGAATTAACTCCTAATCCTGTTAAAGACTTTCTCATTATTCCGTGTGCTTGTGTTTTGGCTTCCCTTTTAAGCGCCTTGACAACAGGGACCGTCGTATTCATTATGTGTCCCCCAAAGTGCCTTATATACAGGAGTTCTGGAATAAATGTCAGAGTAAATGAATACTGTTCTGGGTGAGGAGCATGTCAGATGTGGTCATGTCATTACTCGTGTTTTCCCTGTCTCTATACATTTATATTTGTGCCTCATTGGAAACTTCCCATATTACTTACTGCTGCTTAAGTTCATTAAGCCTGGAACTATAGAATATTTCTGGACAGAATTTTTCTTCTGCTGGGCGTCTTTCTGCCTTTAGCAGCATCCTTCATGTGCTCAGCCACAGTCCTGCCTACACCCTTTTAGGTTCTTTCAGACTCCCCACAGACACACAGCACCCACCCCTGCCCCACCCCCCTTCCCCAAGCACCTGGTGCAGAGGAAGTTCTTTGGGGTAAGCCACCAGCTGTCCTTTGCACTTGGGGCATACAGGAGATCTGTTACTTTGGCTTTCTCAGTAGAAGATGAAATGGATCCAGAAATGCTTTGCAGACTGCTGCAGAAGCAAAAACCAATAGGTTTAGGTTCTTTCTTTCTGAAGCCAAACATTTTCTACCCATCATAACTGGCTTTACATTTGCATACGGTTTGCACAGTTGTTATTATTGTAACAATTGAATAATTCCTGGCATGTAGTCTTAGGGGGAAAAGGTGTGAATAGTTTAGAAATGAAATGTGGAGAGAAAGCATGATCTGGTAAATTTAAAAAAATGAGAAAATTTACAATGTGGTAAAAATACAGTATCATGAAGCCTGCCTTGTACCAAATGTCTAGCAAAAAGTGGGGGAGAAGAAATTTAAGCATTATATCAAGGCAGAAAGTCCAGCTGTGTGAGACCTTTAGTGATTATCCCAGATGTCTCTGGGACAAGCCAATAGAGCAACAGTGTTGGTAAATCTTCCTCCGTTCTTTTCCCATGTGCCAAACGGAAGCCTAGATGTCATAACCCCTGACCCTCCAACACTACCACCAAACACATCCACACATCCTACGTCCTTGTGTATTGAAATTGGGGCAGGAGGAGAGCGTGCAGTGATGGAGTTTTCGTGAAATTCTGTGAATGGCACCAGTCCGGGCACCACACATCCCTCAAGGTTGTTTTCATGGTCTGCTTCCTTCTGTCTGCCGCTTACAGGGAAGACTCGGTTTGAAAAGGCTTATGAATCCTTTTAGCACCACGTCTGTTGGAAACACAAATTATCAGTGGTTCATTTTATGCTGAGCCTTTCTTCCTTGCCATTGATAGCTATTCTGTTTCTTCACTTTGTGAGATGCATTCTGAGAGTGGATGAATGTGTTTCATGAGAGAATAGAAGAGCCCCGCCATTTGTTTTGATTGGCCTCCATTTGGATTCATAGTGAGCAGGTGCCATCATCGAGAATAGGTTTTGGTAGTGGCTTGGTTACGTAAATATTAGATACATGAAATGAAACCTCACTTAAATGCTTTTCATCAGAAAGCACAGGGGAACTTCATGGTGAGTCCGGGAGCACCACGGTTCTGTTTGTCCAGCTTTAGAGCCTACAGATGTGCAACATAGCCTGCCTGAACACACATGTATGTAGGTGACCCCTGCCCCATGCATCAGCCTCACATGCAGATTGGCTGCATTTCTTTGACAGCTTCTGCAAATACTCTAAAGAAATAAGTCTGGCCCTATGATTTCCTAACATAACAAGCTTTTTCTGGTCTGAAAAATACAGGCATGTCTACTGGGGAAACCACGTCAGGGATTGTTTTCAGTTCGGTGTATTTTTGTTGCTTGTAGTTAAGCCTTGGAAAATTGTCCATCCCATTTTGATTTTTTCCTGCTTGATTGTTAACTGTTGTTATTTATTGCCAAAACCACATTAAAAAAAAAGTATCAAACCACTTAATGCCCTGGAAGGACAGTGATATTCTTACCTCTCCAACAGAGCTATTTACAAGGCTGACATTTTTTCTAGGAATGGCTTTTGAGGTTTTTGTGAATATATATAAATTTCCACAAGTGTGTTTTTATGCAGGCGAAGGATTGAACAGGGACTTATGAGCGTTAGGTAGAATGAGCAGTCTGGAAATCTGTTGGTAAACCTTTGAGGAACATCCTTACCTTTGGGCTGCTTCTGGGTAAATTCCTTAAAAAACAAAACAAAACGAAGACAAAAACGCAAATTCAACATCTCATGCACACCCACGAAAATATGTTAAATATGCTCCTTCATGCTGCTGGGTCTTTCTCTAAGCAAGCCGCCGTGGAGCCTGGCGTCTTCCTCACCCTCTGCTTCTCAACCATGTGTCCCCCGGAAGCTGCTCTAAGTCCATTTTCAGTATTCCGCAGAAATGGAGTTTTCTGGGCTCCCTAAAGGCTGACTCGGGCAGTTCCCGGAGGAGAACACATACTGCCTTGTACTGTAGTTGTCCCCATGTGACTTCTTCGAAGATGCGGATCTGTCTTTATGGCTCCAAGGCTAAGTTCACTGCCTGACATGTAATGCTCAATGAATGAATGAATTGAATGGATGACATGAAAGAATGAAAAAAAGATTGCATGAATTAATTTGCTGGCAGAGAACAAATGTGAACTCAGAAGAGCATAATTTAAACGCAGAGGATGAACGTCAGCATGCAGGCATGACCAAGGCCCCAGATATTTTTTAATTGCTTTCCCCCTAGGGAAATGTTCTAGGCCGCGTTACCATACGTAGCCTGAGTGGCAAGAAAGCGTTTGAATATGGCTATCTTATGGAAGATCAATTCCCATAGGGCACGTTGCGCTCATAATGAGCAAATAATTAATGAGTCTCCTCATTCCAAGGAGGATCTGAGATGAGGCTCTATCAAGAAATGGCAGTGGCACCAACTCAGAGGCACTACCTCATGGGGTCAGCAGAATTCATGGTGGAGGAGAAGTAGATGGGAGCCCAAGGTCCCAGAGAGTGAACAGCAGACATGGGCCTAAACCCTCCACCCTCTTCAGAGGCCTGTTCAGCGTTCTGCCCGTCTGTCCTTTTAGCTTTGCTCCATCAACGTTTAATGAAGTGTCTGTTTTTATGAGAAGACCAGTAAGGACTTGCGGGTAGTGCCCCTTACCTGTTGCATCTATGGATAGGTTGGCCTGTTTAGTTGGGTAATTAGGTAATTCATTGTTTTGCCCCCTCATTTTGCCTTGGGTGGGGAGCAGACTCCATCTGTGGCAAATAAAAAATAAGGACTTCTGCGGCCGTAGCTAGAGAATCAGAGGTTCAGAGGGTCACTGCTAACTCCAGTACAGCCCCCAGGTGTCACAGATGTAAAACTTGGAGTAACTGTTGAGTTTTCGAAAGCTCCCCTACCACCTTGAAAATTCAGAAATGCCCTCTAGGTTGAAACTCACTGATGTAGAACAAGTTTTACAGAAAACAATTATGTGAATAAATATTGTTGGCTAACCTTTTGATTGCATTTACAATTGGAAAAATGAAGTGTACTATTTATCAGACAGTCTTCTAATTGTCAGCTAGGAGAGAGAGCATGTGGTGTTGTGGAGAGAACAGATTTGAAGTCAGACAGCTCTGGATCACATCTCTGCCCTGCCACCTCTTGACTTGACTTGTCTAAAGTCACAGCCTCACCCCTTAACATTTGATGAAGAAGGCACAGAGGAGCCTGGCTACTTTGTAGCCATCTACTTAAGCTCTTTGCAGATCCCCAGAGTCATAAAAATAGAAATGGTTGTACCAGCTCCTGGCCTACCTCCAAATCCACATTTCCTTTGAGAATCAAGTTTCTTATGCATATCATTAGCTCATATCTGCTTTCCCACTTCCATTACAGTTGTATATGTCATTCTGTGGCCTGTCATCGGCCTTTTTGTCCTCAGAGCCATACGTCACCTCTTGTTCTTTTCTGTATCACTGGGCAGTCATCCCCTATGGGATGCATTTCCAGACTCCTCGTGTCAGATGGTTTTTAGTGGGCTTGTCATGGAAGCCGTAGACAGGGATTGGCAGGTACAGGGGTTAAGGGGGAATCCAGGGTGTTTTTCCCCTCTCTCTGCCTTGCGGGGGAGGGGGGGTTGTGTGTTTCCATCAGTGACGCTGTCTTCCACATACCTCCAAACATACCTCTCCTTCTATGGTTCTAGCTTCTACCAGTCAACCTTCACCACGATGGTCTGGTCACAACAGATAACCTCCAGCTTTTGAGGTTTTTGTCAACACCCCTTTCTGTTGTTGTGCCTCTAGTCTTTAAAGCACTTCCTGCTGCTGTGAGTCTCTGCATTTCTTTGCCATTTTTGCTCAGCTTTTCAGCTCACCTATCACATTTATAACTAAGTCCATGTATTAAGTTCCTCTCTTTTTTTAAGTTTATTTCAGAGAGAGAGAGAGCACTAGTGGGGGGGGCAGAGGGAGAGAGAGAACCTCAAGCAGACTCCACTCTGAGCGCAGAGCCTGACAGAGGGCTCGATCCCACAACCACGAGATCATGCCCTGAGCCAAAACCAAGAGTTGGATGCTTAACCGACTACACCACCCAGGCACACGCACGTTCCCTCTCTTTAACATACCCAGAAGGGTTTCCATTTTTCCACCCTGGACCCTGACAACTCTTTTGAAGTAATAAAATGTCTTTCTTGCCTTTACTAGTCAGACTGGCTTAGATCATCCCAAGCCTCTGAAGCAGGCTGAAAATTCCCCAGACCTGACACACAGAGGTAGTGATTTAGTTGTTGTGCTGTGTGGACCAAGAATCTGGATTTTCAGAAATCTCCCCAGTGGTTATGCTGCCCAGCCCTGGTATCGGGAACAACAGAGCCAGGCTGAGGTGGAGGTGCTTGGGGTGGGAGTCTCTGTGGTCATGCCGCCCCCCACTAAGGGCTTCTCTTCTACAGACCAGGCTCACAGCAGGAGAGCCTGCCTTGGCGAAATCAAAAATGTGTACCTCCCATGGGTGTTACAGGATAGTCAGCTACACTGTGTCAAAATTGGAGGATGCTAAGGAATTATTTGCAGCCTTAAATGAGATCATGTATGTGACAGCTTCTCACACCTAGTTGTTGCTCAAGGAATGAGAGTATCTCTCCTTCCCTCAAATGAAGTGAAAGCCCAGAAATGCAGAAGGCTGTGAAAGTGTGTAAGTTACTTATTCCTGAAGCTAACAGAATCCAGACACTTCATATCAGAAAGGATAGGTAAGCAATTAAATAGTAAAAAAAAAAAAAAAAAAATCTCCTTGCTTGGTGTATACTGTGCTTATCTTAGCTGGTGTCTCAACATTCTAACCATAGGACACTGTCAGTTGGCTCTTTTGCATGTCAGAAATACTTTAAGAAAATAAGTTCTGGGCGCCTGGGTGGCTCAGTTGGTTAAGTGACTGCCTTTGGCTCAGGTCATGATCGAGTCCTGGGATCGAGTCCCGCATCGGGCTCCCTGCTCAGCAGGGAGTCTGCTTCTCCCTCTGACCCTCCCCCCTCTCATGTGCTCTCTCTTTCTCTCTCTCTCTCTCTCATTCTCTCTTTCAAATAAATAAAAATCTTTAAAAAAAAAAGTTCTAACTGTATGAGATTACATGTTAACACATTTCCTAAGGAGAGCTGAGTCTTATGATTATGCCCTTACTTGGCCACTAGAATTTCTGCATTCCAAGGTCTTGCCAGAGACTCTAATTTTGAGTGCTCCAGTGTCCAATTCTTATCAAAAGGTTGGTTATGAGAAATAATTTTCATGGAGGATTGCCTGAAGGTTATGCAGTCCTTTCATTCCTCATTTAGATAGCCTAGATATTATTCATGGTTTAAGTCAAGTCATTGGATCTCAATGTAATAGCTTCTTGTCAGTTTCCCTTTACTTGGCAGGATTAGTGAAAAAAGACACATCTATCCTTATGGAATTTTTGCACTCTGTGTTAAAAGAGGAAACTCTCAAATTAAGAATACAGTTGCACCAAAAATAATAAAATACTTAGGCATAAACTTAACCAAAGAGGTGAAAGACCTATATTCCAAAAACTATAAAACACTGATGAAAGAAATTGAAGATGACACAAATGGAAACCTATTCCATGCCCATGGCTTGGAGGAATCAATATTGTTAAAATGTCCATACTACCCAAGCCATCTACAGATTTGATGCAGTCCCTATCAAAATACCAACAACATTTTTCACAAAACTAGAACAGATCCTAAAATTTAGATGGAACTGCAAAAGACCCCGAATAGCCAAAGCATTCTTCAGAAAGAAGAACATAGCTGGAGGTATCACAATTCCAGATTTCAAGATATACTACAAAGCTGTAGTAATCAAAACAGTATGGTATTGGCACAAAAATAGACACACAGATCAATGGAACAGAGTAGAGAGCCTAGAAATAAACCTTCACTTACATGGTCAATTGATCTACAACAAAGGAGACAAGAACATGCAATGGGGAAAAGACAGTTTCTTCAACAAATGGTGCTGGGAAAACTGGACAGCTACATGCAAAAGAATGAAATTGGACCACTTCCTTACACCATACTCAAAAATAAACTCAAGATTGGTTAAAGACCTAAATGGGAGACCTGAAACCATAAGACTCCTAGAAGAAAATACAGGTAGTAATTTCTTGGATGTCACCCAGAGAAACATTTTTCTAGATAGGTCTCTTGGGAAACAAAAGAAAAACTAAACTGTTGGGACTACACCAAAGTAAAAAGCTTTTGCACAGCAAGGGAAATCATCAACAAAACAAAAAGGCAACCTGCTGAATGGGAGAAGATATTTGCAAATGATATATCCAGTAAAAGGCTAATATCCAAAATATATAAAGCACTTACACAGCTTAACACACATAAAACCCAAATAATCCAATTTAAAAATGGGCAGAGCACCTGAATAGACATTTCTTCAAAGAAGACATACAGATGGCCAACAGACACGAAAAGATGTTCAACACTCTTCATCAGGGCAATGCAAATCAAAACCACAATGAGGTATCACTCCACACCTGTCTGAATGGCTAGAATCCAAAACACAAGAAATAACAAATGTTGACAAAGATGCGGAGAAAAAGGAACCCTCATGCACTTTGGTGGGAATGCAAGCCGGTACAGCCACTGTGGAAAAGAATATGGCATTTCTTCAAAAAATTAAAAATGGAATTACCATATGATTCAATAATCCCACTATTGGATATTTACCCAAAGAAAACAACACTAATTTGAAAAGATATGTGCACCCCTTTGTCTATTGCAGCATTATTTATAATAGCCAAGATATGGGATCAACCCAAGTATCCACTGATAAACTAGTGAATCAAGAAGAGGTGGTGTATTTATACAATGGATTATTTCTCAGCCACAAAAGTTGATGAGATCCTGCCATCTGCAACAACACGGATGGACCTAGAGGGTATCATACTAAGTGAAATACATCAGAGAGAGACAAATGCCATGTGATTCCATTCATATGTGGAATTTAAGAAACAAAACAAATGAACAATCACAAAAAAATAGACTCTTAAATACAGAGAACAAACTGGTGGTTACCTACTGTAACTTTTCACTGAAGAGTTCTTCAAACAGAAGAGCCATGTGGATTAAGAGGAGGTATTTAGTAGTTCAGAGTGAAACAGTGAGAAAGTAAAAACCGTCTAAAACACCTCCTGTGGATGAGGAAGAGAGAAGAGATGTCATGGGTTCGTTTCTCTGGGAACAGGCAATGAAACAGAGTTTTGGGTGCAAGATACTTAGTAGAGGTCCACACCCGTGTCATGAGTTGAATTGTGTCCTGCACAAAAATATGTTAAAGTCCTAACCCCTGGTACCTGCAAATGTGACCTTATTTGGAAATGGAGTCTTTGCCAATGTCACCAAGTTAACATGACGTCATGAGGCTGGGCCCTCATATGATGTGACTGGTATCCTTATAAGAAAAGGAGAATGCTGTGTGAAGACAGACACACGGGGAGAACCCCAACAACAGGACCCATGCAGCCGCAAGCCAAGGAACGGCGAGGCTTTATGGCCAGAAGCAGGAAGAAGCAGGGAAGGATTTTACCCAGAGCCTCATGGGGGGCATGGCCCCACTGACACCTTCACTTTGGGCTTCCAGGTTCCAGAACTGTAAGAGAATACATTTCTGCCATGTTGAGGCACACCTGTGGAGATGAATAGAACCTTTGAAAGGAGGAGGGAGGGAACACAGCTGGGCAAGCCGAGGGAGAAGCCAGGCTCCCGTGCAGGACCCATGAAGCCGGCCCAGCTTGATGGGGAGCTGCCCCATCATTCAGTCACGGGATGTGGGCAACCCCAGGGAGGCCATCGCCCGGGTGAGGTGGCTCTCTGCAGAGGCAGACCCTGATGGAGCTGATAGGAAAGCATAGATTTTCTTAATGATTTAAAAATAGAATGATAACTAAGCAGATATACATGGAATAAAATGTTTTTGTTACTGGGAGGAAAAAATGGAATTACGATTTGGTTAATCCAGCAAAGAAGAAATGGGTAAAAATAAATGTAACAATAAATTGTAGTTACTAGTAAACAAATATGATGGAAGCAAACCAAATATAATCATAAGTCAATAGGGGCGCCTGGGTGGCTCAGTCGGTTAAGTGTCTGCCTTCAGCTCAGGTCATGATCCCCGCGTTCTGGGATTGAGCCCCACATGGGGCTCCCTGCTCAGTGGGAAACCTGCTTCTCCCTCTCCCTCTGCCCCTCTCCTTACTCGTGTGTTTCTCTCTCTCTCTCTTTCTCTATCTCTCTCTCTCTCTCTCTAAAATAAATAAAATCTAATCATAACACAGTAGATGTGAATTTGTTTAAATCCCCTTTCAAGTGACAGACTTTTAAATTGGCAAAAACAAAACAAAAACCCGGTTTTAATTTATTTGTAAGGAACACAGATAAAACAAAATGACAACTAAAAAAGTTAAAGAAATGGACAAGGCTATGCGTTATTTGCATGTGCCAAGTATATGCAAATAAAAGGAAAACAGAAGTGGTGTACATCAACCACAGTGGAACCCAAAAGTAAAATTATTCAAGAAAAGAAAAGGTACTTCTAAAAACAAAGAGTACATTTCACAAGGACACTATTATACATACATTATACACTGGCCATCATTGTTATGGAAATTTTAAGACAAAAATCAAAAAGAAACACAGGAGAATATGATAGAACTGTAATCATACTATCATAACCCAAGCAGGAATAAACACCCTTATCCAAACATCTTTAAAGTTCTGGTACTTGTATTTCTCTGGGAAAGAATCTTAGAAGTTGGGCCATACTTGATAAGTACATTAACTATTTGAAGGACCATTGCTACATTCCTTTCTATAAAAAGGTTGAAGCATCAATCCGGTGGTGCAGGAAGCGTACCTGTTTATTGACATACGTATCAGCACTGGATGTCTGCCATCTTTGAAATGTTTGCCAACCTGATGGGCAGATAATAGCATCTCAGTCATTTAAATTCCTGTTCCCTTACCACTAATGGGGCTTATCCTTTTCACAGGCTTATTGGTGATATATATTTCCAGTTCATATCCTCTGCTTATTTTTATAGTGTGTGGTTTGTCTTGTTTCTTTTATAATCAATTTGTATCATCTCCAGTATATTAGACACTAACCCTGTCATATGAGTTGCAAGCCATTGTTCATTTTTTTTGGCTTTGTTTATGGTATCTTGTCATGTAGACATTTTAAATTTTTATAGGGTCAAATCTGCTCGTTGTTCCTTTATGGGTTATGGATTTACTGTCTTACTTGGTAAGGCAACCAACCTGAAATTACACGTTTCTAGTTCCATTTTTAACATTAGGTCCTTCCTTTATTTTGGTTTAAACTGACTGCATTGTATTATCCCTATAGGCAACTCTGATCTTTTTTGGGAGCTGAGGTAAAGATGTGAATAAATAATAACCAGTGATTTCTATTTTAACAGGAACTTGGGAAGGAAAACAGTTTCAACAATGAATAGGTCACCCATCATGACTGACTACAGATGACTTGCCATTTCATTTACAAAGGTAAGGAAATACAGTCTACGTTTTTAATTCAACTGACTCTTGTGCTCTACCTCTTTTATATTTATTTACAAATATTCTAAATCATATTCTAGTTCATGACCTTTAACTTTGACATTATCAAATTTAAAACAAATGACAAGCAAATAGAAACATAGGAAATTTTGTGAATGTCAGCCTGCCTCGGGGCAGAACAGAACCCGGGAGCTGTCGTTTCTGCTATTGATTACTGCATGCGGTTCAGTTTTTGAATAGCATTAGGGTTTTCCTTTTTGTCAAATGTAGAGTGTTCATTGCAGAATCCTTGGAGAATAGAGCAAAATATAAAAATGAAAACCCAAAGCATTCATAACCCCATCATTTGCAGATAATCACCAGTAGTTCTGTGAATTTCTTTCCTCCTTCTTTGCATACACATAAAGAAACGTATAATTATGTATAATCTTTCTAAAACATACTTAGCTCCAGTAGTTATAAATGATGTACCTTAACTGGTACAGGAACATAGCACGTCTAAGAACAAATAGTAATTACCACTGTGTCCATTTCGAATTGCCATTTGCAGTTCACTAGAACATTCCCTAGCTTCTCATTTGCCTCCCCTGCACAGACATCCTGGTGATAGGTCCACATGACCCTGGTGAAACATCACCCTAAGAAACACCTCTGAAGTCTGGCAACATTTCACGGCATCCCTTTATCATTATTGTCTATTTTGTGCTGCTTAAAGGGAATTGTTTTTTAAAGAATAGAAGTTTACATATTTCTCTCCTCCTCTTCCCTACTGTCCATTCAGGGGTGTCCTACAAAGTAAAAAAAAAAAGAGAGAGAGACCATCTCATCCTATGTCCTGCATTCATGCCAGCTAGCCAACCCCTCACTAAGGTGGTTTCTTCAAACACCCTTCAAAGTCGCTCTTGAAGTTTTTTGGATTTCAAAGCTTCCAAGTCTTAGAGGTAAAATGACTGACACGGCATTTGTTAGTCCACAGTTGGTTAAAGAAAATCCACCTCTTACTGTCATTAGCACATACTAAGTTGGAGACACAAACGTACCCTAGTAGAGAAATGGGCTAGAGCTTCATATAGATAATTCACCAAAGAGATGCAAAGAACCAAAGAAACGTGACAAAGATGTCTGTCCTTACCATGAATCATACAAATGCAAAATAAAATGATATTTTTGCCCAGAATTGGCCAAGTGTTTTTTTGTGATTTTAAGTGAAAACACTTGTGGCTGGTAGAGATCTAAAGTAGGTATATTTTACTCAGTAGACATTATTCTAAGAATCTCTGGCAACTGTTTTAGACTTGCCTTTGGAAACATAAGAACAGAGAGTACGGTTTTATTTGTAACAGAAAAATAGGAAGCATCCTGAGTGTCCACTAATAAATCCGGAACCATGATGCATTTTTATGATAGAATTATTTAGATGTTAGACATTTTTTTCTAATTAACATTTAGTGATGCAGAAAAATGTTTATGACAAAGTGGAAAGGGCAAATATAAGTTTGTATATAATGTATGATTCCAGTTTTGTTAAAAGTAAACAAAGCACACATTTGAGAAAGATCAGATGGTAGAATAGCCAAATATTAACAATTACTGTTTGGGGGTAGTTGGATTAAAGGTGATAGTTTTATTTTCTTCTTTTTCTTTCAAATAAAATATCTGTTTTACTTAGGGAAAAATTTTCAATTAGCAATAATCGCGCCTTGGATAAACCTCATTGGCCACGGAAGAAAACAGATATTTTTTTAATTTAAAAATTACTTTTAAATTTTAAAATGACTGAAAAATAATGAACGGTTATACATTTGATTTAAAAAAATCAAGGAGCCTTCCTCATGTATTGTGAAACTTACTTTAATTCCAAAGTAGTTTGCAGAGAGTTTTGAGAGCTGGTTATGTCAGGAAAAGGAAAACGTGGCATATTCCATAGTAATTTACATTAAAAAAAAGTTTAAATCCTACGTGGAGATGATTTCTTTTGAAACATGTATAGTCTAAGTCTTTTTCACTGATGAAGGAAGTTATAAGGAGTTAATGACGTGGCCATTTAGTCCATGCCAACTGTCTACAGTTGCCACGCCATCGGCCTCTTCCAAAGAATCCTGCATACAATGCGATTGATGGGGTTGGACCCCTAAGTTATGTCTTTATCCCCCCCTTCAGGGAGTCAGCTCTCTTTCCAAACACAAAACACCCAAGTAGCTAGAATCAGATGCTTCCTGCATTGATCTAATGGGGTGTTATTACCTTTCTTATCAATTTATTTATCCATTCATTCTATAAATATTTATTCAGCACTTACTATGTGCCAGGTGTAGTTTAAGTGTTTGAGGTATATCAGTGAACAATACAGACTAAAATCCCTGCCTCTGCAGAGTTTAAATTCTTCAGGAGGAGACAGACTGAAACAAACAAAAACCCACTGTAATAAATAAGGAAACTCTATAGTATGTTAGACACTGATGAGTGCTATGGGCAAAAAAGGAAGGAAGGGGAAGGAGGGAGGGAGGAGGGAAGGAAGGAAGATTAAGCAGAGTTAAGAGGAAATGGGGGCAGGGAGGTGCCAAATAGGTTGTAGTTTAAAATAGGATCATCAAGCTAAGCATCAGATAGACGTTGACATTTGAACAAAGACCTAAAGGAGATAAGCAGGTGTCTGGGGAAGATTGTTCAGGCAGTGGGAATAGCTCAAGCAAAATGCCTTAATGTGGCTACATTCTGGAGTGTTTGAGAAACAGCAGAGTATCTGAAGCAGGGGGAAGAGGGGGAGCTCAGAGGTGCTGAGGTCAGAGGAGGAAAGGGAAGAGTATGGGGAAATCGTACAGGGCCACGTCAACCATTGTAAGACTTTGGCTTTTACTTTGGGTGGAAAGGGAAACCACTGTAGGGTCTTAAGGGCAAAGTGACATGGTCTGATTAGGTTTAATGACAGATCACTCTGGCTGAGAGTAGACTGTCGGAGAGCAAGGGTGGCATCGGCAAGCCCCATTGAGAGGCCACAAAGGATAACACACTCATAAGAAGCTGGTGACTCTGCCCAGAAATGCACAGAAGGAGTGGTGACAAGTGACTGGATTCTGGACATCTTTCGAAGGCTGTGCTGACATGTTGACCATGGGGTGAGAGAAGGGGGACTCCAAGATTTGGGGCCTCAGAAGCAAGAGGTTGGAGATGCCATTAAGTGAGATGAGGAAGGTCCAAGTGAAAGAAGTTTGAGAAGGAATGTCAGAAATAGGGTTTTAGGTTTGCAAAATTTGAGGTGTCTATTAGATATCCAAGTGGAGGTACCAAGAAGACTGTTGGATATGCAAGTCCGGAGCTCAGAAGAGAGATCTAGATGGCATTTCAAGATTCCAGAGAGAGGATGGTTAGAGACGAGAACCAAGAAGTACGTCTTACACACTCTTAACATTAAGAGGAACCATCTTAAGAGACTGAGAAAGTGACCCAGGAGGTATAGGGAGGGTGTGGGTAAGAAACAAGAGAGTATGGTGCTCTAGAAGCCAAGTGAAGAAAATCAGTCAAGGAAGAGGGAGTGGCCATCTCTGTTGATAATCTGATAAGTCAGGCAGAATGGGGGTTTAGAACTAGCCATTGGATTAGGCAACACGGAGGTCATTGGTGATTCTGAGGAGGAGGTTCTCAGGGTAGCAGTGAGAGCAAACCCCCGATTAAAGTGCATTAAGGAGAGTATGTCTGAAGAGGAATCAGGGCTTGAAAGGAGCAACATCTTTTTCAAGGAGTTTTGCTGCAAGGAGGAATAAGGAAGTGAGGGGACGTTGGAATCAAGAAAAGGCTTTTATTTTTTAAGGTTAAGGTGGAAGAAATGGCGGAACCCTGATAGGAAGGAAATAGAGTGAAAGATTGAAGCTGATACGAGAAAGGGGAGACCTGTAGGAGTGATGCCCTTGAATATGTGACAGGCTCTGCACAATTTAGATAAGCTCTCATGCTTTAGAATTATTAACTTCTGTCACATTCATTGCCAGTATTTCCACCTTGTCGCTTGCCTTTTAATTTGTTCATGATCTATTTTGACATTGAGGGAAGTTGACATTGACATTGAGACATAGTCAAATCAATTACATTTTCTATTCTGTAACTTTTCGGGTTATCAAAATCTTTGCCTTTTCAAGGATCGATTATCAGATAAATAGCTATGTATTCTTTTTTTAAGATTTATTTATTTAGTTATTTGAGAGAGAGAGAAAGAGAGCAGGGAGAAGGGCAGAGGGAGAGGGAGAGACTTCTCAAGTTGACTCCATGCCAAGCGTGGAACCCGACACAGGGCTCAATCCCGGGACCCCAAGGTTATGACCTGAGCCGAAATGAAGAGTCAAATACTTAACCGACTGAGCCACCCAGGTGCCCCAAATACCTATATATTCTTCAAGTAATGATGTAATTGGAGCTTTTGCAGAGGGCACGATCAGGGCATTGGTTTGGTGTTTTTACACTGCGCCTGTTATCATTAGACCTTTCAGATTTTATAACTCCACTAATAGAATATTCACACCTCACCAAAATATTATGAAGAAACTAGAAAATCAGTTATTTTTAAAATGTATTAAGCAGATACAGTGTGGGAAACTGTAGCATGTGAAATGGACAGATTATAATCCAGTTAGTTATATGGACACAAATGGAAATGTTAATTTATCTAAGAGAATGGTTGGACGGGCAGAGAGTAATAGGTCTGGTGAGGTTGCCATGATCCAGTCTAATTTTCTTCGATGGCTTTTAGTCCTGTCAGGCTCATGGCAATCATTCAATTCCAGTACAGAGAAATGGCTGGCAAATTCTTTTTTTTTTTTTTTAAGATTTTATTTATTTAATTGACAGAGAAAGAGACACAGCAAGAGAAGGAACACAAGCAGGAGAAGTGGGAGAGGGAGAAGCAGGCTTCCTGCTGAGCAAGGAGCCCGATGCAGGACTCGATCCCAGGACCCCGGGATCATGACCTGAGCTGAAGGCAGACACAATGGACTGAGCCCCCAGGCATCCCCTCTTTTTTTTTTTTAAGAGAGCACAGTGGGGGAGGGGCAGAGGAAGAGGGAGAGAGAGAATCTTAAGCAGACTCCACGCCCAGCTCCAAGCCCAATGCCAGGCTCGATCTCAGAACCCTGAAATCATGACCTGAGACAAAATCAAGAGTCAGATACTTAACCGGCTGAGACATCCAGGTGCCCCAAAATGGCTAGCAAATTCTTAGGTTTAACACACACTATATTTATTAAAAGCCCAAGATTTAAAAGGTGCTTCAACAACCCAAGTGTTCATCAAGAGATGAATGGATAAAGGGGATGTGGTACGTACACACACACACACACACACACACACACACACACACACACACACACACACACACACACACACACACACACACACACACACACACACACACACACACACACTGAACGATTACTCAGCCGTAAGAAAGGATGAGCATGTGACAGCATGGATGGGCTCAGCCGTAAGAAAGGATGAGCATGTGACAGCATGGATGAACCTAGAGGGCATTATGCGAAGTGAAATAAGTCAGACAGAGAAAAACAAACACCCGATGATTTCACCTATATGGGCAATCTAAAAAACAGATGAACAAACAAACAAAAGCAGAAGCTGACCCATGAATACGGGGAACAAACTGTTGGTTGCCAGAGGGGAAGGGTTGGGGGATGGGTAAAACGGGTGAGGGGGAGAGTGAGACACCGGCTTCCAGTTATGGAAGAAGTCACGGTATAAAAGACACAGCGTAGGGAAAATGGTCAGTGGTGTTGTGACCGTGTTATATGGTGACAGATGGTAGCTGCACTTACCGTGAGCAGAGCGTAACATATAGACTTGTCAGATCACCATGTTGTACACCTGAAACTAATACAACATTGTGTCAATTAGACTTCAGTTAAAAATTCTCTTGTTAAAAAAATGAAACAAAATAACATGTGCTTCAGAGGTTTACAAGAAAGTCAGAAGTTACCGCTCCGTGGTGTATTGAATGATCTTCATGCAACTTAAGACCCTTGGGGCACCTGAGTGTGAGGCTCAGTTGGTTGAGCCTCTAACTCTAGGTTTCCGCTCAGGTCACGATCTCGGCCTAATGGGATCAAGCCCCACGTGGGGCTCTGCACAGAGTCTGCTTGAGATTCTCCCTTTCCCTATGCCCCTTATGCTTGCTCTCTAAAATAAATAAATCTTAAAAAAAAAAAAAGATAAGACCCTTAAGTGTCATGGTTTCCTGATTATGTAGTTATCTTTGTTTGCCATATAAGTAACTGGCTTTAAATATTCAGGTGAATTAATAGTTAAATGCAAAACTCTTAGCATTAAGAAGTGAAGGAACATGTTTAAATATCTGATACATCCCAGTGGAAAAAAAATATTTGCTCTAAAACATTGGAAGAAATCACAAAGGTAATCAGTAGTGTTGAGTGTGAAAAATGTAGAACCTCTCTATGTCATAATTATAAAATGAAAGAGCAGCATGGAAAACATGAACAATGTGCTTGCAGACTGATTAATTACCTTGATACATAAAAATCAATAAGAAAAACATGAGTAACAATAACCATAGTAGGTAAAAATCAGTAACTAAAACACAAAGAGCCCCATAGATAAATGGAAACAATAGCAGAAAACTCAGAAGAAACAGAGCTCAAAAAAGATCTGCCAACCATGTTAACCATCACCAATAATTTTCAGAAGTGCACATTAGTATCATGAGATGCTTTCTTTCACCTATAAAATTAGCAAAGATTATTAAAATAATACTGCTAAGCATGTAATGAAACAAGCTCCCACCCACTGATAATAGTATGAGTGGGTATATTCTTGGAAAGAAATTTACTCATATGGTTTTTAATGACCTTGTAATTCTAGGAATCTAAGAAAACAATGAAATTGGACAAAAATAGAAGCACAAAATAATTACTGTTGTATCATTCATAGAAGCAAATCTCTTAGACCACCTCCCCGTTCTTTAATATTAGCGTTATTTTTTTATTTAAGTTCAATGAGCCAACATAGTGTACCTCATTAGTCTCAGGTGTGGTGTTCAGTAATAACATTAGCATTATTAACTGACATTAGTTCATACAACGGTGTTCATACAACGGTGTCTCTTGCAAGTTGAAAAAAAATTAGTACTCTTAAAATGAGATGTTGATAATCAAGTGGGAAAATGTTCACTGAAAACTGCTGGATCGAGATGGTATCCTAATATTTTTAGTATAATAGTGCATGGAACAAAGGGGGAAAATAACTATGCCCAAATGTGAAGAGTGGAGTTACCTGAGGGCAGTAGAATTGAGTACTTTTTTTGTTATGATTTATATTTTTTGGTACTTTCCAAATGCTTTTATAGGAAGCATCTTTAATTAGAAGAAAGTTTTTCTTTTTTTTTTTTTAAGACATTATCGAAAGAAACTTGTACCCATGATCTGGGCTGGGACTTTGATCCCACCTTCAGGAGAGCACACGGGGGCCAGTAAAGTGTACTACCAAAATGATTTAGAGGTAAAGATTTATTTTGGAGAGATTGAGGGACACTTTTTTTTTTTTTAGATTCTGAGAAATCTCTTCCTTTCATGGAAACAGCAGTAATAACCACAAAAACGTAATGAATCAAACTCGATTCTCCAGTTAACATCATTAGTCTATGGTATTTCAGAGTAGAGTCATAAATTCACAGCGGTCCATTTTGCGCTTGCAGATGTCGTCTGCTGCTGAAAATGGAGATGCCGCACCTGGAAAACAGAGTGAAGAAAAAACTTATAAAAAGGTGAGTGACTGTTTTGTTTTCTTTCTTCAGCTCAGAAAAAGGAACACTCTTATTGCTTGGAATGTTAATCTCTCCTCGGCCTTTTCTCCCTGTAAAGCAGTTGTGGGTAAGTTACTGCCTTAGCTTCTTGTTGCTCTCACAAAATACTACACATTCAGTGGTTCCGATGACACAGATGTGTGATCCTGTAGTCACAAGGCTGACATGGGTCTCCTTGCGCCGGGATCTGGGTGTCTACAGGGTTGCATTCCTTCCTGGAGGTTCTAGGAGAGAGTCCATTCCCTTGTCTTTTCTAGCTTCTCCAGACTGCCTTCCCTGTCTCATAATTCCCTTCCAACTTCAAACCAGCAAAGACCAGCTGAATCTCTCTCATGCTGTATCACTCTGAAACTTTCAAGGATGCTTGTGATGCCTTGGATCCCTCCTAGATAATCCAGAATAATCCCTTGATTTTAAAATCAGCTGGTTAGCAACCTTAATTTCTTTTGCAACCTTAACTACTCCTCGACACACAACATATTCATGGGTCACAATGATTAAGAGATGGACATCTTTGCAGGAATGGGTGGGTGGGTAGCATTTTTCCACCTACCACAATTACCATGCTATTGAACATTGACAGAAGGGAGTTATTTGAAGACCCTTCTTACTCCTAAGAAGAAAGCCCTTATGTGTGCACAGTGTTCTGTGTCTACTATGTGAATCTTTTTTTTTTTTAAGATTTTACTTATTTGAGAGAGAGAGAGCATGAGCAGGGGGAGGGGCAGAGAGAGAGGGACAAGCAAACTCCCCGCTGAGCAGGGAGCCCAACGTGGGGCTCCATCCCAGGACCCCGAGATCAAGACCTGAGCCGAAGGCAGACGCTTAACCAGCTGAGCCACCCGGGCGCCCCACCCTGTATGTGAATCTTTTAACTGACTTGCCACTTCCCACCAAAAAAAAAAAAGGAACATGAAATTCTGTCCCGTCCCTTTCTAAGCCTCTCAGATTCCCTGTCTTCAGCCCATTTCACAAAAATTCCCTTCCAGACGTTCCAGGGTATCTTACCTTGCCACTCTTTGACTTTGATAAATCCTTCGCTCCTGGCAAGGAGGCTAATGTTCAGACACATTACTGGGGAGTATATCTTCTCAGGCACCACTGCTCCTGCTTCTGAATTGACTGTACATTTTACTTCTAAAAGTCCTTGCCCTCCTTCCATCCTGGGAGTAGGACGTTTGTTTTTTGAAAGTTTGTTCTATCTTAACTTTTCCGTTTGCCTTGTACTCCTTCGTGGATAACATGGGTAGCTAGCCAGGCTTGTTGTTGTAAAGTACATGAACCGTCTGATCCAACCACATGTGCGTTTGGGTCATGGAATTATCATATTTCCTGCTCCATTTTGATATGGGAGACTCTGCCCTTTTTCCTGATAAGTCATTTCTTCTGACTTTCCTGCTCAGCCAAACATAGAAATATAACCAGGGAGTTGCTGTCCAAAGTGATGGTGTGGTTGGGGCAGAGTAGGGCTAAGATTTAAGAGCTCAGACGTGTCTGGTGATAGGGAATAAAATTTGTCAGTCTGGCCACAGGGAGTGGTACATGGTTACTTATTTGTAGATGCAGGTAGAAAACCAAATCCCATCTCTTTTACCCAAGGCTCCTAGTAAATTCAGTCAGCGATACATGGTTACTTATTTGTAGACCCAGGTAGAAAACCAAATCCCATCTCTCTTACCCAAGGCTCCTTGTAAATTCAGTCAAGCATGAGAACCAGCAGAGAGATGATCACGTTGCCAGCCGGTCACTGTTTCAGATCTGTTTCGGGTGGTTTTCTCAGGCACCATCCAGATGCCCTATGGTTCTTGACTGACCTCCAACCCACAGGACTTCTTTAGTGATGCAGAAGTAACACAAGGAGTGTGACCATGAGATCTTGGAGTTTGCTCAGTTTTCTTGCCCACAAATTAGTAAAGCAGGTATTCAGTAACATAGATATGATTCTGTGATGAATACCTCTAATAGTGTATTTGATTCCACAGTATTGGTAAGGTTGTAAGAACTAAAAATCAGATACTAAGACTGCAAATAATTCCAATCCAATAAATAAGAGAAGGTGTAGGAAACTTGACAGAAAAATGCCTATGGTTTATTTTTTTAGTGTGTGGTGGCAATGGGAGCTTTTGGATGATCTCTGTTTTTAAGAGGAAGATAATCAGTGGAGGAAGACGTATTTAGCTTCTCTGAGAAAAGCACCAAAAAGACAGTACAGTGCATGAGTCTTTAGTCCTCAATAAATACGGTGTTGATATGCAGAGGAAGAAGGGACTACGCAGAGAAAGTGTTGTTTTTAGACATTTAACAGCTCAGCTGAACTACTCAATTTAAGGCTTCTCCAGAAAGCAAAGAATTCTTCAAACTGGAGGTGTTCGTAGTGGAGTTACCAGAAGTGATAAGAGTCTCATTAGCTGGGGGCGCCTGGGTGGCTCAGTTGTTAAGCGTCTGCCTTCAGCTCAGGTTATGATCTCAGGGTCCTGGGATCGAGCCCCTCGTCAGGCTCCCTGCTCAGCGGGAAGCCTGCTTCTCCCTCTCCCACTCCCCCTGCTTGTGTTCCCTCTCTCACTGTCTCTCTCTCTCTCTTTGTCAAATAAATAAATAAAATCTTAAAAAAAAAAAAAAAAAAAACAAGAAAAACCCACCTATTTCAAAAAAAAGTCACTGGCTGTTAGAAATGTGTTTGTCCCTAGGCCCAGATGAACCATTTCCCAAATGAAAGAACTTGAAGCTAGGATAGAGAAACCATCCAGTGTGAGCTTGGAAAAAATTGGGACAGTGGAAGACGTAGCAAAAAGCAGCAGATAAACAAATATCATCCCTCTTTTCAGCAATGAGGAGAAAGTACATTCTGGGAACCAGATGTGGTTCTGTTCCTTGGCATAATTTGAGCATGGGTTAGTCAACATGGTGTATGTACGTTTAGAGAGGTAGCACATGTCTTTTACAAACCTGCAGAGGTTCATAAAGATATAGTTTTTGTCAACTACATTTTCTATTACAAGAGAGTCATTAAATTAGTCACAGATAAGGAGAATTCTCAAGTTTAATGAATCTTGATTTAAGGGCACCAGGAACACTCTTGTGGTTCAGACAAGGTGGGGAAATATGGACTGAATATTATCAGTGGTAGGCTTGCACCTGGTTGGACTAACGTTTCCAACGAATGAAGGTTTTGTTTCCTCTCGTCTTGGCTCTACCAACCTGGTGCATGAGTTGACCCTGTGTAGCTTAATATTTTTTACCGATGACCTTCATGAAGACATAAGATTTGTGCTGGGCCAATATGCAAATGACCAACAACTGGGAAGGTGTAACTAATAGACTAGCTGAGTGCCCTCAGGGCCACCTTGCGTTTCAGTAAGTATTGTCCCTTTTACAAAATACTTGAAAGTTACATTTCTTTCCTGGTCCTAAAGGCCTGACCACGACATATGCACCTTTTTAATAAGGAGCTTTGATGACCCGTTGGGTTTTTGCCTCTGACTGAAAGCAGTCCAGGTGGAGAACTTCCTGACCTTACGTGCTGGACAGGGGAAGGATATCAAAGGAGTTTATAAGGAACTTACGGTTGAGTGGGAGGGGCAGGACATGAAACAGCTTTAGAACACAGTAGTCTGTAATAAATGGTTCAAAGGAGGAGAGAGCACTATGGGTTAGAGTTAACAAGGAGGCCTGGGCTTCCTGTATCAAGCCCCAGATTGATTGGACAGCTGCCAGCCACACTCAGCATCACGGGTGCTGGGATTTCCACGTTTGTAGGGAACACTCAGTGTTCATGGGACAATGCTATCCTCTGAATATTGATTATCTGTGCATGATTCCTGAAGCTGGCTGCTTTTTGTTCTTTCCATTGACCATTTCCCTAATCCATGACCAGTTCTCGATAAGCCGAAGAAGAGTAGCTAAAATCTGTGGGTGAGGCTCATGTCTCCAGCTCATAGCCGAAAACAAGAATTCAAACAAGCATGTTGCCCACGAAGGCAAAGCATTAAGGTCTGCCTGGCTGTGTCTACGGAATGTAGTATTTCCATTCTCAGCTCATCGATCGAGTGTCTTCCGAAAGACCTGTAAACACAAGAGCCTGCAGCGGCCAAGCAGGTGACAGAGGAGGGAACTAACCTGGGGGAAAGTAGTCAACTGGAGAATATGTCTTTTTTAAAAGGGCAAGTGGCACTCAGTGCCATCCAGTAGAGCCATGTGTGAGTGCACGCCCAGGCATACTGATTTTCAAGAAATTAAAACGTGAACTCCAATGCAACATCTCCCAGTTGTTAAACATTGGCAACTGATTCAGAATTTTTCAGAACTACACTCTGGGTAAAGGAACCCGTTACTGATCATACCTGACCTTCACATGATGGCCAGTCTGCAACTTCTGCACTGTTTGAGGAAAGACATGAGGTAGGAAGAAAGGAAGATGCAAAAGAAATGCACATAAGACCTGCTCCCTGCCCTCTATGACCATACAGTTTACTTAAGGTAAAAAAAAAAAGACCCCCATGAAAAAAATTAAATAATGGCTCAAATTGGTATTAAGTACCAAAGCAAGTGGCATTTCACGTAATCCTCTAGCAAGTTCTGACGAGCCCAAAGCTCATTACAGTCTTCTGGGGAAAAGGCCTTTTCTCGAACTCCTTCATTAGCAAGAGCATTTTGCTGGGATACAAATTTTATAGATGCCTCATTGCTTTCTGGCACGATGGAAAATCCCACTCCTTAGGTGACTGCGAATTGATTTGTTTCAGTGGTGGGGAATCCGATGAGCACAGGCACAGAATCAGGACTGAACATGATTTGTCGGAAGAAGAGGAGAGCCTGGCCTGGACAAAGCTAAGGGTCAGTGTTTAGGGAAAGTGCAAGCGATTTGGGGGGTATGGGCTGGCTCTAAGTGACAGGTAGCCTTGAGAGCTAGTTTGAGGGGTGTGGATTTTATGTTCTCGGTCAGCCCTGTGCTTTAGAACTTTCTGCAATGATGGAAGTGTCCTGTCATCTGACTAATACAGGAGGAACATGCTGTATGTGGCTGTTGAGCTTTGGAATCTGTGTCCAGTTTGTCTGAGGAGTGAATTTTTAATTTTAGTTAAATTGCAATGTAGTTAAGCCAGTGGCCACCATGTTGGACAGCGCAGTTCCAGGCAGTGAAGTACCACAACATTGGTTGGGAGATTAATGGCATGAAGAAATAACAGTACAAATCACAATGAAGGCTGACCTGAAAGTTTCCAGCGTTAACTACTAGAAATGTGCTAACACTGATAGAACTACAGAAATTTGAGGAATCTTTTGTTTTTTTAATAAGGTGAGAAACTTCAGTGGACACAGAAGGTAGGCAATCAGTTCACTTTAAGAATGTTCTAAGCTCAGGGAAAATACTGATGCTGGAGATCTGAGGTTTCTCTGTTTTATACGTGAAGAAATTGCGCACCCCTCCCCCACTCTTCCAAAACGAAGAGATGTCAGAGTAATTCACTGATGTATCCCAGGTCGCCTCACCCTTCTCTGTCAGAGAGATGATTAAAATCTCTGGCCATATGATGTCCCAGTTGTGTGACTTGTTCATTGGAATTGGTCATTGTTTCCCCATCAGCTGGGCATGGACTGACCCTGGCATTTGTTACTGCTGCCATTTGCATTTCCTCCTCTCTCAAGGCTCCACCCAAGGTGGACATTCCAGGCCTCTTGCCCCTCCCTCTTCTACTTCTCCTTCCATCCTGGGCCTGCCCACAGTCACATCCTCACCCCCCTGGAGATTCTGGTTCTGATGACTGCTTCAGGCTGGATGAAGAGGTTGCCTGCCTTTGGCACTCACACCCCAACCATCAGTCACTCTACTTGATTTCCACCATGACTGGCACACTTGATGGCAGCCCTCAGAATGGCAGATTGTGATCCAGTGTCCCTGACCCAGTTTCCCTAGTTTTTTTTCCATTTTGTTGTGTTCTGGCCTCAGTTGTTCATTTGATTTTAGTGTCCCAGCCAGTTTCCCTATCAGCAGAAGTAGACGCTGATGGGGTAAGAGGGAATAATGCCAGCCCCTTACCACATTACAAGGAACGATGACTTTTACGACTTTTTAAACATAAGTAAGGTAATGATTCAGAGATACTTTGATCTAAGAAGAAGCGTTTATTTAAATACAAGCTCTTTAATGAAATATCTCTGGGAACACACATGGGCACTGGTAACATTGGCTGCCTCCAGGGAGAACTGGGTGGTGGGAATCTTGAGTTGGAAAACACTTTTCTGTATATACCTGTATATATGTTTAATTTTGAACCATATGAATTGAATAAATAACATTTTAAGATGGGAGTGGGGGTTGACATGTGTCCCCTGCCCTGACTGCTCTTCCTTCCCTTCACAATCTAGAGAGCCATCACTTCCATCAAACAAGACACTTGCTTTGTGCCCTGGTAGAGCTCCACTCTGTAGCTTAACCGAGGCGTGTTTTCCTGTGCACTGGGCGGCAGTTCTCATGAATAGCAACCACAGTGGTCTCTAGGAAGAGTGATCTTTTGGCATGCCCATTGTTATTTCTAGTCACCTTAATCCAAAACACCCTAACCCCGTGGTTTTCAACCAGTGCCACTTTGCCCCCCCCCCCGGGGAACATTTGGTGACATCTGGGGACATTTTTGATTGTCACAGTTGGAGGGCTTGTGCTGCCAGCAGCTAGGATGTGGAGCCCAGCCGTACTGTACCCTGTAACACACAGGACAGTGCCCACAACAGAGAATTACTGAAATGTTAGTAGCGGCAGGGCTGAAAAACTTTGCCCAAACCCAACTATCCTTTTAAGAAGAGGGTGGATATGAGTCTCGCTATTCTGGATCTTGGTTGTATAACCTTAGGCATTTTCTCTAATTGATCTGAATCTTCATGTTTATCCGTGATGAAATGTCATGAATACATACCCTGACTGCCTCACCGTGCAGGGAGTATCGGACACATCCTGGAAAAAATAGAATACCAGTGTGTCAATCACTTTCTTTGCAAAAACAAGATCCCCTGGCCTCTGATTTCCAATCCGACTAGTTCTGTTAGTACTGAGCAAGGCAGTCACATGTGACTATCTCCCCGAGGGCTGGGCTCATGAGGAGATGGGTCAGTTAGCATCCTGGTTGCTGGGCTCATGAGGAGATGGGTCAGTTAGCATCCTGGTTGCTGGGCTCATGAGGAGATGGGTCAGTTAGCATCCTGGTTGCTGGGCTCATGAGGAGATGGGTCAGTTAGCTTCCTGGTTGCTGGGCTCATGAGGAGATGGGTCAGTTAGCTTCCTGGTTGCTGGGCTCATGAGGAGATGGGTCAGTTAGCTTCCTGGTTGCTGGGCTCATGAGGAGATGGGTCAGTTAGCTTCCTGGTTGCTGGGCTCATGAGGAGATGGGTCAGTTAGCATCCTGGTTGCTGGGCTCATGAGGAGATGGGTCCACATAGCCGTGGCTTCAGAATAAGAGAAGGATGTGCTCCTGATGGTGGGCTGCCATCATGTTGTTTTAAATTGAGCAGCAAGCAGATGGGCTACGTCATTTTCAAGGAAGGGACATTTTTCAATAATCCCATCAGGTTTAGAAGCACGTAGAGTCATCTGCCATTATCATCCACCCGCCCGCGCAGACCTTCCCTTGAAACCCTGCAGCTTCCGTATAGGATGACCTGTACTTTTATGTTCTTCCTCCCCAAGTCCGAAAGCAAGTGATTACAGATCTGCCTTTATGACTTGCAAGCTATACATTTCAGGTAATTAAGCAGAAACAATAGGCAGCTTCATAAAGGAGGAGAAGCCAAACCATCCTATCAAGGTGTTCCCTTCTTCATTTCTAAGTGACCTATTTTGACCTTCACCTTGGAGGGAGTGTCTACGTGTTAAGCCACCCAGGTTTGCTACACGTCTGCATTCTGATTAACTATGGAATTTCCACCTTTTTTTTTTTTGTCCCTGATTCCAATAAGCATTGCATTGGTGTCCCCAAAATACCCTAAACATGCTGCACAGCTTTCTTCGGGGCAAGAACAAAGACTCCGTTGTTAAGGTTGGTGTTCATGGCAGGCGGGGAGGCTGGGGTTTTCAGTGTTTCTGCAGCCGGCTGGGCCATCTGAGGTGGAGCTCCTGCTCTCAAGGTACAACATAGTTTTTGCTTTTAAATTAAAAGGCTTAGTATACCTAGGCGTTCTCCATAGCTCTTGCACGGCTTGGGGGTTCTGCTCTAGCCAGCAGATCTCTTGTCCCAAGGCTTATGGCTTGTCCATTTTTTTTTTTAAGATTTTATTTGTAAGTAATCTCTACACACAACGTGGGGCACGAACTCAGAACCCTGAGATCAAGAGTCGTATGCTCCCCTGACTGAGCCAGCCGGGCACCCCTTGCTTGTGCATTTTAACGCTACCACCCCATTTCCCTTTCCTGGACACTTAACAGAGATTTTTATAAATGTGTCTCTTAGAAGCTGTTGGAGAACACAGAAATGAGACCTTCTAGAATTCTTGATTGTGGATTCCAGAAAAGAAGACCAGCAACATGGGTTAGGTTCTAGTCTTCTGTCTACTTCACAAACAGTAGTAGAATATTTGCCATGTGCTTATTTATAATTTTTGCTGTATTAAGAAGTTAGAATCATTGGTCACTAGAAGAATCTTACATATCGAATTCCATTGAGTTTATTCTAGCCAGAAACCTAATTCAACGAAGAAAGGCATAGTTATATCCATCAGAAGCAATTTTAAAAAAGCTTTGTTAATAATAAGAGCAACAGGGTGGCGCCTGGGTGGCTCAGTCATTAAGTGTCTGCCTTCGGCTCAGGTCATGATCCCAGGGTCCTGGGATCGAGCTCCACATAGGGCTCCCTGCTCTTCGGGAAGCCTGCTTCTCCCTCTCCCACTCCCCCTGCTTGTGTTCCCTCTCTCACTGTGTCTCTCTGTCAAATAAATAAGCAAAATCTAAATAATAATAATAATAATAAGAGCAACATTTATCAAGGGCTTTGCATATGCCAGGCATCTGTCTGAGCACTTAAGAATTATTAACTCACTTAATCTGCTAACAGCCCTGTTGCTATTTTATAGATGAAGAACTGAGGTACAGAGAGGTTCAGTTATCTGCTGCAGGGCACCCAAGTAAGTGGCAGAATAAGGCTGGGATGTGAACCCCAACCATCTCTCTCAGAGGGGTGTGTCAGACCCAAACCACTGCAGTGTTCTCTGAAGCCTGTGGTGCCTATGACATTAAAATGGAACATTCTCAATTATCCATTAGAACGGTGGGGGCCAGTGGTACAGATGAAACTAACCACCTTTGGAATGGGACCAAAATAGAATCGAATCATTTTCAAATGTGTTTTCTTTTTTTTTTTTAAAGTTTTTATTTATTTATTTGAGAGAGAGAGAATGAGAGATAGCATGAGAGGGAAGAGGGTCAGAGGGAGAAGCAGACTCCCCGCCGAGCAGGGAGCCTGACGTGTTTTCCCCGGTTCAGTGGTTCAAAAGCCACCTTGCCTTGTCCAAAGTGTGTTTCTCCTCTGACTGTAGAATCTGAACTGTAGCCTCAAAAGAACTCTTTCTAGAAAGTACATATTAATTTTGAAATGAAAACCAATCTGATCCCTGGGGCACTGTGCAGAACACTGGAAATAAAATGACAAACTAATGATTTCAAAAACCAGTCTTGAGCCCAGAACTAAAAACTGAGATCCACTTGGAGGGGGTGATGTATTTTGAACTGTCATATTAGGAGAGGAACACGTTTCAAACCTAACTGTTCTTCAGACTGTCACAGGAAGAGTAATAACTCACTAATAATCTGCTCAGTAGCTCGAAAGATCTGATCAAGAAAGCAGTGGGTTGAAGGGTGAATCCTTGGAAAGTTATTTTCCTGTCTGGGAGTCAAGTTTCTCCAGATGGTACACCTGTATTTTCTGGCAAGTTGGCTGTCTGTGGAGCCTGTGTCTTTGGCTTTTATTATACCAAACAAGGCAGATAAGACAGTCCAGCCCTCTGCACAGAAGCTGTCCTGGAGACATTCAGTGCATCATTAAGGAGAGTCGCAGAAGAAGGTGGCTGTGGTCTCAGCACTGTGGAATTAAGATTCTTGTTCCTTCTTTATCTTTTTATGCCTAACCCCCAATACCTCGATACATCCAGACACGCAGCGACACAGATTGGGCTCAGTTATAAGGAAAATTTTTAACTGTTCACAAGGCCTACCTGTGCTTTTTTTTCTCAGTGACGAGAAGGTCACCCACTCTTTCTTTTATGGGAGTGGTTTTTACTCATCCAAGCTGTGTTGCTGTCGGCTGTCCATGCTGGATTGGGGAGCACTGGGCTGTTGAGCACCCAGCTGACATACAGCCTGTCCAGGTGACGTTCTGATTCTCCTGAGCTACTTTTTCATACTGTGACTTCATCATTTTTTAAGCATGGTGGTTAGTGCCTGGGATGGAAGACCTACACCTGATTGTCTGTCCATGCTTTCATTGATTTATTCAGCTGACAAATACTTAGCACCATGCCAGACCTGGGGGGTAGGACAGAAACCAACACAGACATAGTCCCTGCCCTAATAATGCTTTCATTGTTGTGGTAGAGACAAACCAGAAGACGTAAACATAATAAAATAATTACTAACATTTCAAGTGCTATGAGATAGACCCACACATATATGGAAAATTAATTTATGGCAGAGGAAGCAAGACTATAGAATGGGGAAGGGACAGCCTTTGCAGGCACTCGTGCTTGGAAAACTGTGGACAGTGGCATGTGAAAGAATGAAACTGGACCACTTTCTTACACCATACACAGAAATTAACTTAAAATGAATTACATGCTTGAATGTGAGACCTCAAACCATAAAACTCCTCGAATAAAATATAGACAGTAAGCTCCTTGACTTTGGTCTGGGCGGTGATTTTTTGAACCTGACTCCAAAGGCAAGGGCAACCTAAGCAAAAATAAACAAATGGAAGTACATCAAACTAAAAACTAGCTTCTGCACAGTGAAGGAAACCATCAACAAAATGAAAAGGCTCTCTACTGAATGGGAGAAGATATTTGCAGATGATATAGCCAATAAGGGGTTAATATCCAAAATAGGTAAAGAACCCATACAACTCAGTAACAGTCAAACCAAACAATATAATTTCAAAATAGGCAGAGGATCTGAATAGACGTTTTTCCAAAGAAGACGTAAGATGGCCAAGCACATGAAGAAATGCTTAACGTTACTCATTGTCAGGAGAATGCGAGTCAGATCCACACCGCACACCTGTTGGAATGGCTCTTATAAAAAAGACAAGAAACAACAAGTGTTGGTGAGGATGTGTAGAAAAGGGAACCCTCTGGCGCTGTTGGTTGGGAATGTAAGTTGGTGCAGCCACTGTGGAAAACAGGATGAAAGTTCTTAAGTTGAAAAATAGAACTACCATTGTGATCTAGCTCCTGGGTATTTATCTGAAGAAACCAAAAATACTTATTAAAAAAGATATATGTACTCCCATGTTCATCGCAGCGATATTTACAATAACCTAGACATGGAAACAACCTAAACGTCCATTGTTAGATAAATGGATAAAAAAATGTGATACACACACATATATACATACACACACACACACACACACACACACAAAGGAATATTACTCATCCATAAAAAAAGAATGAAATCTTGCCATTTGTGACAACATGGATGGACCTTGAGGGTATTATGCTAAGTGAAATAAGTCAGACAAAGACAAATAGTGTATGATTTCACTTATACATGGAATCTAAAAACAAACATAAAACAGAACTCATAGATAGATTGGTGGTTGCCAAAGAGGAGAGGAGTAGGGGGTGGTCAAAATGGGTGAAGGGGATCAAGAAGTACAAACTTGAAGTTATAAGTCACAGGGATGTAATGTACAGCATGGTGATTATGACTATATTAGATTATTGCATATACCATATATATATTTACTATATTGACTACAATATTGTATTGCGTATTTGAAAGTTGCTAAGAGTAGATCGTGACAGTCCTCATGAGAAAAAAAAATTTGTAACTGTATGGTGACTGATGGTAGACGTACTGCGGTCACTTTGCAATACATATAAATATCAAATCATTATGTCGTGCGTCTGAAACTAATATAATGTTATATGTCAGTTATACTTCAACTTAAAAATGCTATGAAGAAAATAAGCAAGAGCAGGGGTGCTCCCTTTTAGATAAAGTATTTCGGGGAGCCTCTTTAAGGAGGTGAGATGGGGGCTGGGATCACAATGGTGAGAAGGAGCCAGCCAGCAGAAGAGTAGACGTAAGGATGTTCTTGGCAGTGAAAACAGTATTTGCCAAGTCCTGAAAGCAGGAAGGAGTTTCGTGAGTTCAAGGAATTGAAGGAGAGGCCAGTGTGATGGAGGGTCCTGGGCAAGGAAGCAAAGGGAAAATGGAGTAAGAGCAGTAGCTCTCAACTGAGCCCCATATTATGTCCCAGGGAACATAAGACAGGGCTGTCACAGCTTGGGGGGCGCAGGGGGCGGCGGCAAGTGCTACCGGCCTGTAGTGGATTAGAGCCCAGGAATGCTGCTACACATTCTGCAATGTGCAGTCTAGGCCCCTGCAACAAAGAACTGTCTGGCCCCAAGTGTCTAGTGGTAAGATGAGAAATCCTGAGTTAGAGAAATCAGTGGTGGCCTAAGCTAAGGAGGTATACAAGGCCAGACCAGCTATGTTTGCAGACGGGAGTGAGGGCCTGACCAGAATGTTTGATGATCCCCAGAATCTTACTCAAGCACCTGGGTGGATGTTGTGGCCATTTATCAAGATGGCAGAGAGGAGTGGTATGAGGAAAGGTTTGGGAAGGAAAATCATGTCTTCCAGTTTGGACAGGTCGGTTTGGATATATTTTGAGAAGGGGAGAATCTAGTGGATAGTGAGAAAGGTGGATTTGGAACTCAGGGGAGAGGTCCAGGATTCCACTCCTGTTTGTTGAGCAGTGAGGAATTGGTGAGATCCCACCCCAGGAATAGGTGAGGTAGGTGGAGGAGAAGCCCCAGGACTGGAAAACATTCACATTTTGATACCACCTCCTAAGACCCTCCTTCATGGATTTGTATTCCTAAAATAAACAAAGCTGGGCAGTTCATCCCCTCCTAGTCTTCTACGAGCCTTCTCTTAGTACCGAGAAAATCCATACTCCACAGCACGACGTATGAGCCCGTAAAGGGTACGTCCCCCATGGCTTGTCTTGTCCCATCTCCTGCTGTGCAACTCACACCTAACTCCAGTCCCATGCAATATGTCCATCCCTGTTCCTTTCTGTCCACACTGATCACTCTAGAAGGTCTTCATTCCAGAAACTGCTCTGTCATGGCTCTTCCCCGTGCTCCTAGGCACTGACTGTTCGTGACATATTCCCAGGCCTCCCTCATCACCCTGACCTTGACCTCTGTTATATCATGGATGACTTTGTTTTGTAATAATTGTTTGCAGTTATATCCTGCCAACTGCACCTCAAGTAGCTAGAGAGCAGGGGCCTTGCCCGATCATCTTGACATCCATAGGGTCCCATACCGTGCCTGGCACAAAACGTTCAAGAGATGTATCACTTTTTTCTTCTTAATTCTAAAATTGTCATAGACTTTGCAGAGAGATATGTTCTTGAGCCTACAGTTCCGGATCTGCAATTAGAGGTGAGATATGTTGGAGGGAAGAGGGGACCGGGCCGGGGGGAGCAGAAGGGGGTGGACTTTGTGCTTTGGATATTCGGATCGGAGAAAGACCACTTTGAAAGAGCTCAGTTCAGTTCTTTTGGCTTTTTCTGTTTCAGAGATTGTAGCGATTATCTGTTTCTTGGGTCCCTGCATGGCTCTTTAAAAGTTGGCTATTAATTTTTTGGCATCCTCAAGTCCCCTTGTCGATAGTCTGCAGACTACTTACAGTCAGCCACTTGGGGAAGAGCTTCAGCAGGGAATTTTAAAAGGCAGTCTCTTCCCAACTTCCATCACTTAAAGGTTCTATTCTTTCTAGATGTTGCCCCAATTAAAGGCTGCCCCTAGGTGAGTGCCGGTTACTGTCAGGGAGCAGCAGGATTTGGGAGTGGTTGGCAGCCCATTTCTCTAGCCCAGTAGCATACTGAACATCTTTTTCTTTGTATCATGAAAGACATGGGTCCAATGATTTTTCAAGTTTGCTATTTCAGAGGGAATGAGAGGGGGTAATAGCCTAGCAGTTTACAGAGCAGCTACAACACTCGCGAAATAGACCAACGGCAGGCCAACTGGCCCTCATGCTCTTCCTTCATTCCTCATGAGCGCTGGGCTGAGAAAGGGAGCCTGGCTGGGGTGCCAGGCTGGCTCCACCATTTATGAGCTCAGCCTAATGCAGGACAGGTCATGTCTGAGCATGGCAGTCCCACAGTATGGTTTGACTAGTAAATCTGATGTTGGATGAGAAAGTGCTCAGAAGATGGTAGTTGGCTGTGCAGATACTAAGTTGGTACCATTGTTGCTAGATCCCCAGTCACCCCCAATGGAACTTAAGCCGCACGAGAGCAAGGACTTGGCCAATCAGGCGAAACTCAATCCTTAGTGAAGGAACAGATTTTATTTCACCTTCTCCATAGTGCGACATTGCTCACATTTGGAGTTCCAAATGGCCTGGGGCCCTGTTCTCTGTGGCCGACAGTCCCCGCTGTTGAGTATTGAGGTGATAGTTCTTTTGAAAGAACAGTGGGATTCTGTGGCTAAAGGAAATCTAACTTTTGTTCATTAAAGCCACCTTTAAAAAAAAAAAAAAAAGATGTCCTATGTCCAGAAAGGAAGAATGTTTTCTTTGCTTTCCATCTTAATAAATAAAAATTAAAAGGCATGTACTGTAGCTTTACCATCTCTCAGTGTCTGATTTAGTTTTAGGAGACTGATTTAGGCTTCAAGAGTCCTTTCTCCCCATCTTTCTTTTCCTTGACGTGTTCTAGCTGCTCTTCCCAGACGAGTGGAATTCTCCTGGGGGAAATGAAACGTTCTCTCCAAGGAAGTAGAGTGCAGTAGAATGGGGCAAGCCTGTGTCACCGAAGACAGCAGGATGGGGAAGTTGGGGGTGGGCAGGGCATGGCCAACTTGGTGTTGCATGTGTTTTAAAGAAAATCATGGAAAAAACAAAGTAGCAAGAACAGCACAGTCATCCCCCAAGGTTGTTTTTTTTTTTTTTAACTTAATTACGATAAACTCGGAGACAAATCTGGTCCACATTCCGTCCTCTAATTTTCAATGGAACGCTTCATTTGGATATAACTATAATATTATAAATTAGGGGTTTTAACATTGTAAGTACAAAAGACATTTTGAAGCAGTAAAGTTCCATTTGTGAACAAAAGCAAACGATGGAGTCCTCTGAGATTCTGCTTTGGTGAACAAAATCCTGTTTTCCAAGGAAATATTCCATGTAATACAAACATTAAGTTTCTATTTCCTTTTGGAATTTGGGCTATGCCAAGTTGACCTGCTTTGATGCTGACCTCCACACTTTTTATTCATACATTTATTTTTAAGCAAATTTTGTTAACATATTGGATACTTCCATTGACACACATATTGCTGATTTTTTAATTTGGATTTTTTTGGATTATAGAAGTCCTGAATTGTTTGAGGTAAGTTTACCAATGGGTGGGAAGAAGCTACCTAGTATGATACAGCTCTTGATTGATGTAGCCAGGGAAAAGGGTGTCTTGCCAGGAGCCAGAAGTAGATGGAGCATATCAGTGGGGCAGCCCTTGGCCCTCACAATCTCTTGGTGTACAAGGCAGAGTCTGGCTGAATCTGGGGTCCCAGGCCACAGCCCTTTACCCGTAGGGGTCCATCCTCATGAACAAAGGGTTTAAAGTGGCAGTCTTCTCTTGAATAGAAAACTGTTATAACCATTCATGCATCTTCCTGCTCATTGACCCAAACTCACCCACCCCAAGGTCACCTGGACTGGAGATCTTTGGGCACCCAGTGGCCTGGGACAGCATCTTTGGCCCCAGAATATCTGTGGGTACCTACGCATGCTAGACAACACAGCTATAGCCTTGAATACAAGGGATTGTTGGCCCGTGACCTCACAGAATCATGTTATACACGCTCTGGACGTTTTAGCACTATTACTGAATTACCTTTCAAAAAGTTGTCTCAATTTCCACTGCCTCCAGCTGATGTAGGAAAGTGCCTGTTTTCCCAGGTTCTGACACTGAGCACTATTCATTTTAAAAATCTCTGCTAGCTAGCTAGATGAAAATGACTTAATTTGCAGTCATTTTTATCACTAGTAAGTCTATTTTTTTCAAATAATTTTTATTCATTGTGTGTCTTTCTTTGGGAGTTAACTTTTATTTATAAGAGCTGCTTACATATTAAGGGGTTGCATTTTTATTGCAAATGTTTTTCTGGTTTTAAATTAGTCTTTTAATTTTGCTTACTTTTTTTTTTTTGACTCGAGCTTTTATGAAGTCAGATTTGTTAATATTTCCCTAAAGGCTTTTGTCTTCACCCTCCTTTTTAAATTTTATACTAGGAATGCTTTGTTTTAGTTATAACATTCATAGGGACGCCTGGGTGGCTTAGTCAGTTAAGTGTCTGCCTTTGGCTCAGGTCATGATTGTGGGGTCTTAGGATGGAGCCTGCATTGGGCTCCTTGCTCAGCAGGGGGCCTGCTTCTCCATCTCCCTCTGCCTGCCACTCCCCCTGCTTGTCTCTCTCTCTCTCTCTCTCTCTCTCTCTCTCTATTTCTCTCTCTGTCAAATAAATCAATGAAATCTTTTTTAAAAATTTTAATATTCATAAGGTAAGACTCCCCAAAGAATTCTTAATTTTCAGAAATTTCCCAGTGATATGTTTACATTGATTCCTCTAGTTAAGCTTTGGAATTATAAGATCATTGCTTCTAAAAAGATTGCTATTGTGACATTGGTTGAAATTGGTTTAAATTTATTAATGAATTTAGAGAGAAGTAGCATCATTAAGTCTTCCCTTCCAAAAGTTAATTGTCTATATATTTATTGTCTTTTATGCTCTTCAGTAAATTATTTTCTTCCAAGACTTTGTAACTATTTTGTGTTAAATATATTCTTAAATAGCTTCTGTGGGATTTTCTTTTTGTTCTTATTGTTATGAGGTTTTGTTGGCCTTTTTTTTTTTTGCTATTACAAATAGGATCCTTTTTTTTTTTTTTTCCATTACATTTCCTAGTTGGAAATGTGTAAGCTCTTGATTTGTGTGAGTTTGCTTTGTAAACTGCCAACCTAATTTTTTAAACTATTCTCCTAGGCCCATTGTTGATTCTTGGGTATGAGAGGTAACAATCATATCGTCTCTAAATTACAGTTTTTCTCCTTCTAACCAATATTTTATATTTAGTTCTCTTGCCTTATTTTGTTAGCATGATCTTCCATAATAGTATCAAAGAATCTTAGTGATAAAAGGACAATCTTGTCTTGTTCATGATTTTAGAAGACAAATGGCTATTGTACTGTCTCCAGCCTGCATTCTGTGGCACACATGGTTATTAATCACTACTTAAATAAAAATCCCTTGGCCACATACATTTGGGAGGTGTCATTCTAATGTTTCCAATAGTAGAATGTCGTCATTTAGCTCAAGAACTGTTTTCCATATCGAGAAACTTTCTTTCTGACTCTGATTTTAGTAAGAGTTTTTAAAAATCTTAATTGGGTATTGGCTTCTGTATATAATTGATTTAAGCAGAGCATGGAAAGGCAGTCATTGGAAACATAGCTTTTGAAAAAGGTACTTGAGAGTCGTAAAACTTTCTCTTAAAATATGATTTAATTTGGATTTGGTGTCAGCAGATGGATGGAGTAATTGTAGTATTTGCTTATAATTTGGGGGCACTTTTTAGAATTTCTTCCTGTAGGCCTACTGGCCTTTCCCCCATACCAGAGTAATCTGTGTGGAAATTATCCCAAGAGTTAATGCTTTTCACAAGCTCTTCTGGGGTAGGTAAGTATGACCTTTGCCTTTAAACACAAACAAACAAACAGTATGGCCCAAGCCGCTCTGGACGGTCCTGGTAGAACATCTTATGTATAAATAGATTCATTCCTTTGGGGTTAGTGGGGCAAAGAGTGAGAGAGTTGGGCTTCTTTGTGTAGACCGGACTTAAGAGCATTTAGGTGTTTTAAAATTTCTATGTATATTAATTTCCTCTTGCAGCTGTAACAAATTACCACAATCTTAACGGCTTAAAACAACATAAATTTATTGTCTTACGTTCCGTAAGATAGATATCCAACACACATCTTCACCAAGCAAAAATCAAGGTGTCGAAAGGGCTTCATTCCTTTCTGGAAGCTCTAGGGGGGAGGATCCATTTCCTTGCCTTTTCCAGCTTCCGGGAGCCACTTACGTTCCTTGGCTCATGGCCCGTTTCTCACCCTCGGAGCCAGCAAGGAGCAGTCAGTCCTTTTCATCCTGTATCTCATTCACCCTCCCTTTTGCCTCTTCCGTTTTCACTTTTAAGGACCCATGTTATTACATTGGGCCCATCTGGGTAATCCAGGACCATCTCCTCGTCTCAAGTTCAGCTGATTAGCACCCTTAATTGCATCTGTAACCTTGGACTATTTTACCTTCTAAGGCAATATACTCTTTTAGGTTTCATAGGTCCTAGGGATTAGGACATGAACATACTTGGAGGCCGTTGTTCTGTCCACCACAGTATAATTTAACACTGTCCTCCTCTGTGCACTTAGAGCACTTGTCTATCCCCATAGCGCATCCTGTGTCAGTCTGTCTGAGACTCTCAGCAGACACGAATTGAGCTCCTGAGGTGTGGAGACAGTCTTATGTCTGGACTTCCTTCTCTTCTTCCTCCTCCCTTTCCCCTCCCTGTTCTTTTTCACCCCTCCTTTGAATCAGTAAGTGTAATAAGCACACCTCCAGGACCTGAATCTCTGTGTAATAAACTTACATAGATAAGAGATTATTTTATAAGGTGGAAGCGGGAAACAAGGCTTCTAGTGCTGTTCCATGTGATGGAAAAGCACGTGTGGCTCATGGTCCTACTCTAACGTGAAGCAGCCTTTGAACACAGTTTTTAAAACCCAATTCTGAGCTCACTGCCAGAGATAGTCTCCTCCATTGCCTATATTATTACGCGTCTCCCACAGTCATTTGCCATGTCGCTTCTTGGGTGTTTACAGAAGCAGGTCATGTTTATGAAGCATGTCCGGAAGAAGGAAATGATAGATGGAATATCTCTACATGGGGCATAGAGTCAAGTGATCTCTAGATTGGGATCAAGGGCTCAAAATAAGCTGGTGACTTCATATGTACCAGTCCCCATATGGGACTGGTATTTTCCAGAATACAGTTTGGATAAATGTGAATGGATCTTTTTAATATTTCTTTGAAAATGGAACATTAACTGTCCTCAGAGATTTAATCTTGGGCAGAAAATTGGAGTAAGATCATCACCTCCGATGACAGGATTCGTCCTTTTTCTTGAAAGTCGAGTGGGTGTCCTGTGCGTTTTTGCAGTTGCTGTTGAAATGGGAATCGTCACTGTCGCTCAAGGTGGAAATAGCAGAAATGATTAATTTAGAAAAGAGAAGGATTGTGGGGTGGGTGGAAGTGACATTTGTCTGCCTTATATTCTTAGAAACTTAGACTGTGAGAGTTGGAAATGCCTCTGAGAAAACTGTTCATTAACATATAAGGAAATAGAAGCGCAAATACTTGAGTTGGTGGCCAAGAGTGTGCTGAGTGCAAGAAGCAGAGTTGGAGCTCTGGCTGCAAGGATCTGGGCTCTCAGGCCTTCTCTGTGCCCTGCACTTTTTGCAGTGCCTTTGACAGCTGTGCAGGGTGACCAGACCAAGCCACCTACCTGCCCCAGAGATGCCCTTTGTGTCAATTTCCACTTGGGCATTTCTCGGGCGCAGATGGCTAAACCACACCCTGAGTGGCTGCCCCTGAGAACCAGAGTGTCATGTGCTGTGGGCACAGTAGCCCCTGGGTTTGTGAGTCCACGTGCATGCCCACGTGGAAGGCAGAGAGAGTGGGCAGGTTTGTGTGTATACACACAACACTAGCTGCCTTTCTAAGGACCAGGATCAGGACAAGGGCAGACAGAGTACACTTTCCTGTACTGCTGCTCCATCATTGGTTTCTTTGTTTTTTTCATTTTTTTTCATTTTATTTATTTTAGAGAGAGAGAGAGAGGTTGGGGGGACAAGCAGAGGGAGAGGGAGAAGACTCTGTGCGGAGCACAGAGCCTGATGCAGGGCTTGATCTCACGACCCTGAGATCATGACCTGAGCGGAAATCAAGAGTCGGTCGCTTAACCGACGGAGCCACCCAGACGCCCCTTGTTTTCTCATTTTTAAATCACTTCCATACTAGTGTTTTGCACTTGGCCTGATGAAACAAAATGTGAGTTAAAACAACTGTGAAGTTTTAAGACACAGCTCTGGATAAACCTAAAATACCGAGCATTCCATGGACACGAATAGCATGTACGCAGATAACAACATAAGCAGCGACATACATTCACCATAAATAAAAAGGGTGATTTACGTTGGTGTATATATGAGGGTTTTGTACTTAGATGAAGTTGTGGTTTCCACCCAGGGCTAATTTTTTCCCCCTGTCTCCTCAGAGAGCATTTAGGGAGCAAGTATACATGGACATACTTTTGATTACCTACTTGGAGAAAGAGATGCTACTGGCATCTAGTGGGTAGAGGCCAACGATTCTGCTGAATATCCTACAATGCCCAGGACAGCCTCCCATGTACACAGCAAAGAATTATCCAGTCTAGAATGTCAGTGGTGGGGCGCCTGGGTGGCTCAGTAGGTTAAGCATCTGCCTTCGGCTTAGGTCATGATCTCAGGGTCCTGGGATCGAGCCCCCACATTGGGCTCCCTGCTCAGCGGGGAGTCTGCCTCTCCCTCTCCCTCTCCCTCTGCCCCTCCTCCATGCTTGTGTTCTCTCTCTCTCTCTCTCTCTCTCTCTCTGTCAAATAAATAAAATCTTTAAAAAGAAACAAATGTCAGTGGTGCCAAGGTTGAGAAATCCTGGCCTAAGGGAATCAATGACTTATCTGATACTTGGCTTTAGGAGGCTATATGGGGAGTTGATTAATTTAGAAACAGTTTGGCTTGTGGAGTAAAACTCTCAGAAGAGTATGTGGCCTGGGGAGATTTCTGTAGTCCGCTTGGCTAAGGGGATCACTTTGCCCAACAGTTGTAGAAATGCCCTGTCTCTCGGGCTTCTCTTCTCAGTGATGGGAATTTAAAAACCAGCTACCCTCTGCCTTTGACATCTGGGGATTCTGTGGTTGAGGATTTAGAGGTATTGTTTTTCTTTGGGGTCATGATAGAGTTTGCATAACCAAACACAGAATTACAGAAGATGATTAAGAATGTCAAGACTAAAGGGACGCCTGGGTGGCTCAGTTGATTAAGCGTCTGCCTTCGGCTCAGGCCCTGATCTCAGGGTTGTGGGATCAGGTCCTGAACTCAGGGTCGTGGGATCAAGTCCCGCGTCGGGCTCCCTGCTCAACGGGGAGTCTGCTTCTCCCTCTCCCTCCGCTGCTCCCCCTGCTTATGCTCTCTCTCTCTGTGTGTGTCAAATGAATAAATAAATAAAATCTTAAAAGAAAAGAAAAGAATGTCAAGACTAAGGAATGCCTTACCCTCATCCATTCTTGACCAAAACAGCCCTGTCAGGGAACCCAATGGTGAGTGAGGAAGTAGACCCCAGTGTGGTCAAATCATGGCAAAGATCCTTATGGCAGCAAATACTTGAAAATGAAGGGGGGCCAGGGAGGGAGGAAATGCCCAGGGGCTGCTAGAACCCTGCCTGTGTACTGTGTTCTACTCACCGACTGAGTGTAGTAAGAATGATTAGTATTTCCTTGTTCCTTTTTGAATCTTTGAAAGAAAATTTCCATATTGTTTGGAGTTTTTCCCTATTGCCAGGTGGTTAAATTCCAAACAAATTAAATCATGGGATAGAGACACAGGTATTTCCAATAATGCGTATGTTGTAGGGCTGATGGCAGATGGTTTCCCCCTCATGAAAATAACACCCCTTCACCACGGAAACCTGTAAGTATGAGCAGCTGTGGTGCATGGCACCAGCACCACACCTGTGTGTGTGTCTGGCCACCCTGGTCGATGGTGGTCGATCAAAGAGCCTGGGACTGCTTTCACTCACTTCAATTCACAGTGAGACAGTGCCCCGTGGGAAAGGCTATTCATTTACCCAGGCAGACTGGAGAAATTTCCCCCAAGCCATACACTGTACCACGTATGTCTGTTTCACAAGCCAAGCTGTTTCTAGTCAACCCTCCAGTAACCTAAAGCCAAGCACTATCAGATACGGGTGCTGGGACTACTAGGTATTTACCCTCAAGATACAAATGTAGCGTTCTGAAGGGGCACCTGCACCCCATTGTTCATAGCAGCTATGTCCACAATAGCCAAACTGTGGAAAGAGCCGAGGTGTCCATTGACAGATGAATGGATAAAGAAGATTTGGTTCATATATACAATGGACTATTACTCAGCCATCAGAAAAGATGAATACCCACCATTTAAAGTGACGTGGCTGGAACTGGAGGGGATTATGCTGAGCGAAATAAGTCAAACAGAGGAGGACAATTATATGGTTTCACTCATATGTGGAATATCAGAAATAGCACAGGATCATAGGGGAAGGGAGGAAAAACTTAAAGGGGAAGAAATCAGAGGGAGAAAAATCATGAGAGACTCATAACTATAGGAAACAAACAGGGTTGTTGAGGGGGGATGGGGTAACTGGGTGATGGGCATTAAGGAGGGCACGTGATGTAATGAGCACTGGGTGTCACATGCAACTGATGAATTATTGAATGCTATATCTGAAACTAATGATGTACTTATATGTTGGCTAATTGAATTTAAAAAAAAAAAAGATACTGGTGCTGGGAGAGAGGCGAAGTAGTGGTGCCCAGAGACAGACCCTGTCAGAGTGGGCCTGGAAGAGCGGAGGCTAGAGGTGTGCGTGGGAAGACAGGTAGAGACAAGGTCGGAAATCACCCAGACCTTTTGTACAGAGACTCACGGAATCTGTAAGAGAACACACTACAGAAATTTCTAGACAGAGCACTGCTTGCTTGTGTGTACCCTGAAAGTCGGCTGCTGCAGGGCCTCAAGAGGGGTACCCATCACCTCAGTGGTGATGCATCCAGAGCCTCAGAGAATCTCAGTATTGAGACGGTCTGTACCCATCCAATGTCATCTGCTCGGTTGTTCAGCCAACACCAAGTTGAGCACTGAGCAAGGCAGATGGTTAGTTGGTAGACACATTTACATCATTGGAGAGTGTAGGGTCAGGGCAACAGGACCCACCCCGGTTTCCTCTAACTGTTATGAGGGAAGGGGGAAGGAAGCACTCCTCCATTGAGCAATGGCCTGTGGGTCAGGCAGTTCACTTGTGCTGTCCTGGCTGGTCAGTTACCAGCGAGGGCCATCACGAATCCACGTTGGGCTGGGCCACTGGAAGACTCGTGTGTTGGCATCAAGTCCAGAGGTTGAGAGAAAGTGGCTAAGAATAGTCCCATCCTAACTGGAGGGTGTTATGCTGAGTGAAATAAGTCAATCAGAGAAAGACCTGTATCATGTGACCTCACTGATATGAGGAACTCTTAATCTCAGGAAACAAACTGAGGGTGGCTGGAGTGGTGGGGGGTGGAAGGGATGGGGTGGCTGGGTGATGGACATTGGGGAGGGTACGTGCTATGGTGAGCGCTGTGAATTGTACAAGACTGATGAATCACGGATCTGTACTTCTGAAACAAATAATGCAATATATGTTAAGAAAAAAAGAAGAAGAAGATAGCAGGAGGGGAAGACTGAAGGGGAGTAAGTCGCAGGGGGAGACGAACCATGAGAGACGATGGACTCTGAAAAACAAACTGAGGGTTCTAGAGGGGAGGGGGGTGGGGGGATGGGTTAGCCTGGTGATGGGTATTAAAGAGGGCACGTTCTGCGTGGAGCACTGGGTGTTATGCACAAACAATGAATCATGGAACACTACATCAAAAACTAATGATGTAATGTATGGTGATGAACATAACAATAAAAAATTATTAAAAAAAAAAAAGAATAGTCCCATCCTCTGACAGTCCAGAAAGGGGTGAGAGGCTGGTAGTGAGCTCTGGAGGGAAGAATCCTAAACTAGGTGTTGATCAGTTGGTAGCTCTGACACCAGCTCTTTTGACCATAGGCAACATCAGAATCAACTCCATGCTCTCTTGAAGTTCAAGAGAAAAGGACTGGGCAGCAATAAGCAGGCCCCCGGCTGCTACCCAGCTGGCTTGTCTGGAAATTGCACATGGGTGAAGCAAAGGTTGCTTCCTCTTGCTTCCCTTGTGAGAAATGACTGTTCTCCCTTCTCAGTATTAGTCTTACTGTAAGAGTTGTAATCCACATCGGGCAAAATGTAGTTACTTTTTCGTGTAGCTTTTGATGGAGCAGCTGTAACTGGGGAAAAAAAACAACAGAGAGAGAACGTTGGAATGAAATAGATTGAACTTTACAAAGCAAGTGACTTCTGCTCGGTGATAGAAAGTTTGACTTAACAAAATTTTACAAGTGGAAGAAACCTTGGCAATCATCTAGTCAAAGGCCTTCATGTGTAGGGGAGGGAACTGAGAGCCAGCGATGTCATGGAGCTTTCTCAGAGTGGCTTTCTCACAGCCCCCTGACAGCAGAAGGGGCCCCAAACTTAGATTTTTCTGCCTCCTTCCTGATACCAAATGTCTGTCCGTGTTTGCAAATTAACATGGCAGGCCTTAGGAAAGGAGGGCAAGAGCCGTTGTCTTTGAATGTTTTTTCTTGTCTTTTCCTACATTGGTCAAACAGCTGGTTGGTGGTGGAGCTAAGAGCTCCAACTAAGTGTCTTTTCACTTGTGTCTGGGCCTTGATCCCCAGTATCCAGCACTAGCGGCAAGAGGAGAGAGGGAACTCCGGACAGTGAGGTGGTGGGGTGGTGCCATGGAAGGCATCTGGGAGAAGCTTCTCTGGGAGCCAGAGCTGCGGTGAATGCAGAAGCAGGTGAGGCAGGCAGGGCCCCCCGCTAGAGCTTCTCGGGGCTGCTGGGGGAGGTCCTGGCCCCCACCAGTCCATCATTTTACCTCGGTGACCTGCAACTCCCTGGCCAGGGACTCTTCTATCCCCATTTGCAGCTGGGTGTCCAGCTGGGTTTTGAGAGTGCTTCCATCCTGAAGACCTAAGGAGCTTTCCTGGCAGAAGGGCTGATGCAGAAAAAGCATAATGATCTGAAAGGCCACTATAAAGAGTTACAGAAGGCAAGGGGGCAGCCATCAGGTGTGGGAGGGGGCAGCTGCCGGCAGGTGGGAGAGTCCTGGGCACCTCACGTGCCTGGGATTTTTGTGGTGGTTTTTCAAATACACAGCGTTCTAAAGCGGAGGAGCTTAGAAACTACATTCCATGGTTCTGACAGAGCATGGAGAGAGAAAATGACATCTTGAGGTACTCCTAGATCTTGAGACATAGAGGCTGTGTAGGCAGAGAATGCTTAATCCAAACCTGAAAGTGAGCATTATATTTAAAACGATTCCCTTCCATAGATGGCTTTTATGATATTGACCTATGTACCCTCTATCACTATACTCTGAAGAGTTTTGATCAAGAAAGGATGCTGTACTTTGTCAGATGCTTTTTCTGCATCTATTGAGGAGGGGGAGATGAACCATGAGAGACGATGGACTCTGAAAAACAAACTGAGGGTTCTAGAGGGGAGGGCGGTGGGGGGATGGGTTAGCCCGCTGATGCATATTAAGGAGGGTACATATTGCATGGAGCACTGGGTGTTATAGGCAAACAATGAATCATGGAACACTACATCAAAAACTAATGATGCAATGTATGGTGATTAACATAACATAATAAAAAAAAGTGAGAAAAAAAAACACGATTCCCTAATTTCAGTGCTTTAACCTGATGATAGAGATTCCTGAAAAATACGTAAACAGCCTCTGATGTCTCAGTCTGTAGTGCACTTTTAATGTAGAGTCTTTCTGTGAAAAATAATCTAGGATTTACCTTTCAGATGTATAATCTTTCTGAATTTCAGCTTATTCTTCTGTAAAAGGGAGGTAATGGTGTTAAGATGAGAAATCAGTACTACAGATAATTTGACCTGGCACAAAATAAGCTCTTAAAACGATTAGCGCAGAATTTAAGGCAATATTATAGAACTATAGCTCACCGAAGAAATGATCATATTAGAAGCATTAAATACTAAAAACCAATCTTCTGGTATTAAGGAAACACCTAAATTCCACATTTTAAAACCCCTTCAGATAAATACTGGCATTGACATTGCAGATCTTTTTGTTTCAAACTCTCTTGACGTTGTTTTTCTACGACTTTCCAGAAATAGGGGCAGAACTACCGAGCAGGTTGTAATCATACGGTTAACAATTACTGTGACGATCATTTCAAATAATTCAGTTGTCAAGGGAGGGATGTCTTCACTCTTCACTCTGAGAGGACAGATTGATCATAGGAATTTAAAGAAAGGCCATTTTTTTAGAAAATCCTTTTACCAACATCCCTCACGTTGGGCCTTGCACCTGATGGTTCTAGCCTGTGAGAAGTGTTTAGGGCCTGCATGGAGAAAAGCACTGGAGATTGGCAAACAGCGCATCACTAGTAAACGATGCTTTTCATTGTCAGTCTGTAAAAAGCACTGCCGTTTTGGCTTGTAAAATTATTTCTGTTGTCTGTAGGATTCTGTCACATGTAGCAATCACATCCTTTCCCTTTCTTCCTCCCACATCTTAGATCCCTGAGCATTGCCTGTTACATAAATATTATTTATTCCTATACAAACATATATACATATATGTATCTATTTTTTCATAGGTTTATTTATTCCTATCACACATGTAGGGTATATGTTATGTACAGATTATGATGTCATCTGTTACAAGATGTACTTGAGATGTATATACTTATAAAATTCCCTCTGACCCACTTACAGAGTTTTCTTGAAAGTTAAACTAAGAAGAAGAAAAATCAAAGTGAGGGACATTTGAAGGGAGAAAGAGAACTAGTTGTCTTTCTTTTAGAACTGTTTCTATATCATTTATTATTTTCCTCATTCTATCTGTTTTTTTTTTTTTTTACAGATCAGGAAACTTAATTATTTAAAAAAGTTACATGACTCATACAAATCTAAGCACAAATGGAAAAAAAGAAATAAATGCAGGGATCCCTGCTCCTGAAGGAAGTTTTATTCCTGGCTTTCTTCTTTTTATTTGGGTAAATGGGTAGCAATCAAGCCCTCCTGTTTTATGAAGTCAAAGAATATATGTCCTGAATTAATTAACTGCAGAACAGTAACCAGGGGACCTGCCAAAACTATCAGAGAGCAAGGCACTGGGTTATTTCTCTTCCTGAGCTAAATACACTCTTCTTTTTATAACTGAAGAGGTCAGTTGGTGGAAGGAAGAGGAAATGTTGGAGATGTCTTGGCGTAGGTGATCAAGGAACAGTAAGATCTTATTTGCAGCTGGTGTTTGCAGAAGTATAGTAAGTTGTCCTACAGGTCTTTGCTTCCTTGAAGGACTTTTAAGTATCCCCTCCTAATCCTTAAAACAGCAACAGCTCTGTGTGTGTCTGTCTGTCCGTCCATCCGTCCATCCATCTGTCTTCATATGCATCAAGAGCTTTGGGGGGACAGGAGACCAGGAGCAGGGCTAGGGTTAGTAGACTCTCTAATAGGTGGGGATAATGTAAGTCCAGCAAGGATGGCGAAGAGAGCAAGATTGCTGAAGGGTTTCCTTTGGTGGGGTGGGCTCAGTTGCCCGTCCTGCACCTGTCATAGGCAAAGCCAGTAGACAAGCCTAGATTCTCATTCCTTTTGTAAAAATTCCAAAATGGCGACATTGTACTGAAACCTTTCTCCTTCGGCTCCACGTACGATGCCTTTCAACTTAGTGCCAAGCTAGGTGTTTCTGTGCACCTGACCTGGCAGAGTTCTCTGAAAATATCTGCCGGGGACTTTCTGGGGTGAGCCTTGGCCCTGACCCACCTGGTCCACACCTCTGGGCAAACCATGGATTTGCTGGTCAGTGGAGAATACAAATAAAAAGAGTAGAAGCTGGCTTGGTTTGGGCCAGGAAAGAGTCCCACACAACCAAGTGAATTCTGTGGTAGTTAGACCAGCCATAGAATTTAAGCTGCGCCTGTGCTAAATCAACTGGCAAAGCTGACATTGGTGTATTTCTGCGTCCAGTTATGACATTGGATGTGATGGTTGTGAACATGGACTTGCATAGAAGGGCCAGCTTTGTCATTTCCTCACTGTGCAGCCTTGAATAAGTTTCTCAATTTTTTTTTTTTAGGATTTTATTTACTTTAGAGCGAGAGCACACAAGTGCAAGTGGGGGGAGGAAGGAGGGGCAGAGGGAGAGAGAGAATCTGACATGGACTCCTCACTGAGTGTGGAGCCCGATGTGTGGCTCAGTATCCCAACGCTGAGATCATGACCCGAGCCAAAAATCAAGAGTCGGCCACTTAACTGACTTTGCCACCCAGACACCCCTTGCTTCTCTGTCCTTTTGAGCCTGTTTCATCATAGGTTAACTCAGGAGTAACAGTTTTACCTCTCGTGTAGTGTTGTGAAGATAATGCACATCAAGGAGAAGACACCTCTCATGCACTTAGTACAACACCTAGATCGCAGTAAGCTCTCCGGAGATGCCAGTAGCCAGCAGAACAGTGAAATGATCCCAGTATGCTCCGTTCATTCCCTTGCCCCCAGAACGAACCGAAGCAGGGGTACGGCAGGAAAGGGGCGGCCATCACGTACAACACTTCCAGCTACAGGTACCTGATCGCTTCCCACTACAGAGAAGGCCACCCTCAAGGGCCTCTCTAACCATACAGTGTACGACTCGAAAGGGACAGGTAGAAGAACATCTGTACCATTGCTTGGTGTTTGTGCCCAGGTGTGTTTCTCCACCTCTCCTCACCCCCAGGCTGCTGTTACATGTTCCCCCAAAGAGCCCCTCATCCCAATGGGCCAATTATGGAGCACATTTCTATTTGAAAAAAAAAATTGTGCATCTGAGTATCAATTCTTCCAAGGTACTATTTCAAATCTTAAAAACTAGAGATACGCAAAAGTGTATTATAGTAAAAAAAAAATAACCATTTCTTAGATGATAAGAAGAGCTACCATTTCTGCACTGTGAAAGCTTACAATTTAAAAAAAAAACGAAAAACAAAAAAACAAACTTCTGAGAGCCGGTGTAGAATTTTACTGCTTCAAAGTTTCCAAGGGCATTACTTTGAAATGCAGTTGAGCTTTAATTGATATAAAGTAACTGAGCATGGTTATTAGTATGTAACCATAAAGAAATGAAAATTATTAATTTAAAGGCAAATAATATAGCAAATACACAAAGGGGGGTCTCCCTTGTAGGTGATCAGGAAAATGGGAACCAAACCAGCAAGATGAGCACATATTAACAGTATTAATTGCAGCCGTGTTGGTGAGGGTTTGATGACAAGCACATTCTTCTACTCTGTTGGTGACAATATTGATGAAATCTCTTGTAGAATGCATTTTGGCAGTACCTTCCGAAAGTATAAATGTACGTTATCTTTTTCCCCAGTGTTCTAAGAATCTATGCTGCAGAAGTACACAGAAAGAAATGGGCAGGAATATACAGGCAAGGGTATTCATTGCGGCATTATTTGCTATTAAAAAGAGAGAACATGGGATGCCTGGGTGGCTTAGTCAGTTAAGCAGCTGCCTTCGGCTCAAGTCATGATCCCAGGGTCCTGGGATCGAGCCCCACACCAGGCTCCCTGCTCTGCAGGAAGCCTGCTTCTCTCTCTCCCACTCCCCCTGCTTGTGTTCCTCTCTTGCTGTCTCTCTCTCTGTCAAATAAATAAATAAAATCTTTAAAAAAAAAGGAGAGAGAGCAGGAACCCTAATGGCTATCAGTAGGAGAATAGATAAAACAGTTGTGTTACATACAAACCACGAAACTCTATGTAACCATCAAAAACAATGAGATTTTGTATAGATGGACATGGAAGGATATTGTGTGAAAAAAACAAACTGCACGTAGAGCATGAATAATAAGATCCATTTTTATTCTTTAATGGATACACACACACACACATATATATGGATATGTATTTTTGATGGGTAGAAAAAAATTCTAGAAGGACACCTATCAAAAAAAATGAAAATTGTTAACCCTGAAGAAGACTGAGATGTTCATGTTTTACTGCCTTTTTTTTTTTTTTAAGAGAAATGCAGAAAAGAGATTTATTACCAAGCTATACATTAAGAGGTGGTGGGCAGGGTGTGGTGGGAGGAGCTGAGCGGTCACATTTTGGGGCATCTGCTATCTTCTCTCTGCTCCCTCCCTCTCTCTCTCTCTCTCTCTCTCTCTCTCTCTCTCTCTCTCTCTCTCTCTCTTCCTGGGCCTGGATTCTGAGCTCCTCCTGCAGGCGCTCCCTGGCGTGGACCACCTTTGACCGCATGTAGAAGGAGCCACCTACAAAGTTACCATTCGCCCTGTCGTTCTGTAATCTGCCACAGGACCCGGGCAGAGGCGCTGCCCACCACCTGCACACCCACATCCCGATGATCTGGGCAAGGTTTTTGGCCACAGGCACTTGGAACACAGGTCCAATGATGTATAAAAGCAAGAACTACAATGTTTGTAGCTTCCACTGAGTTGAAGTTTGGTTCTCGCATGCGTAACAGTGCAGGGGTGATTCACTTGCTCTGCGAAATCATTAGGGGTCCAGGTTTCTGTCTTGTTTTGCTGTCGTCCTCAACGTGCAGCTTCTAGATAGGATCCAGGAGGGCTCCTTCATGTCCAGTATCCCCAGAGGTCACTCTCCTTCCTGTTAACAGTGTGACCTGGGAGCTGGATCCATCATTTCCTCACACAGCACATGGGCCTGAAATTCATCCCATGACTACACTTAGCTGCAAGAGAAGCAGGTGAAATACCCAGTTAAAATTTCTGGTACTGTATAATAGGGTTCCTTAACATTGGGCACTATTGATGTTTGGGGCTGGATAATTCTTTGTCGAGGGGGCTTTGCTGTGCATTGTAGGATGTTAGCAGCATCCCTGGCCTCTGTCCAAAAGATATCAGTGGCACTCCCCAATTATGAGCCAAAATTGTCTCCAGACACTGGCAGATGTCCCATGCAGGACAAAATCAACCCTCATTGAGAACAACTGCTCAGTTAGAAGGGCAGATAGGTACTGCGGACAATTAGCATCAGCAGCCATTATTATTAGTATGTAACCATAAAGAAATGAAAATTATCAATGAAGGCAAATAATATAGCAAAGCGTCTGCCTTTGGCTCAGGTCATGATCCCGGGGTCCTGGGATCGAGTCCCGCATGGGGCTCCCTTCTAGGCGGGGAGCCTGCTTCTCCCTCTGCCTCTCTCTCTCTGACTCTCATGAATAAATAAGTAAAACATTAAAAAAATATATCATTGGGGCGCCTGGGTGGCTCAGTCGGTTAAGCAGTCAACTCTTGATTTCAGCTCAGATCATGATCTCACGGTTGTGAGATCGAGCCCCATGTCAGGCTCTGTGCTCAGCGGGGAGACTGCTTGAGATTCTCTTTTTCTTTCCCTCTGCCCCTCCCCCTGCTTTTGTGCTCTCTCTAAAATAAATAAATGAATTAAAAAATACTATTTATTTGATACAAATACAAGCTTAGATTCAAAAGACAAAAATAAAAAAGGGTTCATTTTTCACTGCCTAGAATCAACAAAAACCAAGTTTCACCTAGTCTTAGAATATTATGTTTCCCATGAGGGAGTTGTTGATTTTAAAGGTAAGTATTTTTTAATTCATTTATTTATTTTAGAGAGAGCACAAAAGCAGGGGGAGGGGCAGAGGGAAAGAAAAAGAGAATCTCAGGCAGTCTCCCCGCTGAGCACGGAGCCTGACATGGGGCTCGATCTCACAACCCTGAGATCATGATCTGAGCTGAAATCAAGAGTTGGCTGCTTAACCGACTGAGCCACCCAGGCGCCCCAATGATATATTTTTTTAATGTTTTACTTATTTATTCATGAGAGTCAGAGAGAGAGAGGCAGAGGCAGAGGGAGAAGCAGGCTCCCCGCCTAGAAGGGAGCCCGATGCGGGACTCGATCCCAGGACCCCAGGATCATGACCTGAGCCAAAGGCAGATGCTTAACCATCTGAGCCACCCAGGTGCCCCAATGATATTTTTATTTGAGTATACAAACAAATGAAACTTTCTCCCCTGGTGTGTATATATGTGTGAAGGATATTCTGTGCCCCATTGATGATGAATATCTCAGAGTACACTGTAATATTTTGAAGGGATTGATGCTGTTTTACCCTAAATCAAAAATTTCATCTGCAGTTGGTGGCATATCTCCTTTAAGGGCAATTAAGTGTGTATAATTTACCACTGCTGAATACCTTAAGAGTACAGTATTTTTCTGTTAATGAGAAGTATTTGCTTAATATGCTTTTCCATTCCAGTGAGAGAACGCTTCACCGCCAACCATGTAAATAAGGTAGAGATCATTTAAAAGAAACCATGACACCTGAAACACCTTATTTTTGCTCTGCCTTTTCCATCACATTTAGAGAATCAAACCTTCCTTCCAACACATGGATACACAGGGATTCTGTTAAAAGGCTGCTTAGTAATAAGAGAAAATCAAATATAAAGCAAATCTGTCTTGGGCATCTGACAAGGTTGTTTAGTGCCCAGTATGTCAAAATGACCTTGTTATGAGGCAGCTTCACCACCTGGAAGGTCTGTGCAGGCACAGGGCAGGACGTCATATCTCCAGCATTCTTATTTTCCAAAATGTAGAAGGCTGTAGAAATTATATCAGGAAAGTAGTTTTCAACCAGGAAAAGAACAGAATACTGCAAAAGTCATTTATGAAACCACACCTACTGGGAGAGGGGGGTCATTTTGTCTAGCTGCCATTTGAACAGAGACTGCATGGAGAGACTAGTGAAAAGGTGGACCGGGGAGCAGAGGACGTTTGATTTTGGGAGTCACCGGAAGGGTCATAGACCTGCCCTAAATTTCATCCTAAGGCAGGGGAAGATCTAACCCCAGAATAAGTTTAGAGAGGCAATGGGAGACAAAAATAAAGTTGATTATGATTATATTTCATGAGAGTGTAGCAGCTACATGGGTTTCTAGCACTGAGACCTTGACCTGAAAGAAAATGAAATTTAAAGAATGAGCAAATCGCAAACATCTGTGTATGTGTGTGTGTATATATATATCTATATGTATATATTTAAATTCATCCCTTAAAATGTATTTGTAAACGTAGTAACAGTACCTTGATTGAAGGACATTTCTTTTCCTACACATAACAGAAAACTTAGAAAATTCAAGAACCGTAAATCTTGAAAGTACAAATCACCTACTATTCCAGCACCCAGAAATAATCATACAGTTTGATATATTTCCTTCCTGCCCTGTTTTCCTCTGCATATAAATACAGTTGTGAAGTTTTCATTGTCAAATTTCATTCTGTGTATTTTGCATCCTGCCTCTTTAAACTAACATTTTATTTTTTGAAGTTAAAGGCAGATTTTAAAAATATGGTTTAAATGATGACATAATTTGACTGGAGTTTATCGATTAATTTTGTCAAGCATTCAAATCCAGATTTGGACTTACCTATGAATCAATGATATGAGAGAGAAAAGAACAGAAAATTTAACCCAGGGTGGCCTGGGTGGCTCAGTCATTAAGTGTCTACCTTGGGCTCAGGTCATGATCCCGGGTCCTGGGATCGAGTCCTGCAACGGGCTCCCTGCTCAGCTGGGTGCCTGCTTCTCCCTCTTCCTCTGCCTCTCCCCCTGCTTGTGAACTCTCTCTCTCTCTCTCTCTCTCTGTCAAATAAATAAATAAAATCTTTAAAAAAAAAAAAGAATTTAACCCACAGCTTTTCATGTCCCAGCAAGTTGTAACATTCCTATTACCAAATGAAAGAGCCACTTGGTTGAGATTTTCATCATTCCTTTCTTCAAATTCTCTTTTCTTAGTTTCTCTAAAGCCATATTTTCCTGATTTTCTTCCCACTTCTGTTGTCAGTCCTACGTCACCGCCAAAGGCTCTCCTTCCTGTCTAGTCCCTAAATGTTTCACCAGGCTCAGGGCCCTTCTAGAACACTCCCCTGTCTCGCTGCATTGCTTATCTGGCTCCTTGGTTTTCCATACCTTTTATATGCGAAAAACACTCAGATTCAAACTTCCAGCCCAGACCTCTATTCTAAGCTCCGGACTTGTACCTTAACATCTCTGACTGGAGTCTTATTGGCATCTCAGACAGAACCCTTGAGCTTCCCCCAGAAATATGTTCCTCCTCAGTCTCCTCACCTCAGCCGAGCACCCTCTGTCATCTCAGCTCATCCAGAGCAACGCCAGGACTTTTGGGTACTTTGCTCGCCCTCATTTCTAGCTCATAGCACGTCCTAGCACCTTCCAAAATATCTCTCACATTCATCTCCTCTGTCCCCCCCCCCTTATCTCTGTGAACCACGGTAACAGTCCCGTAACTTCTTTCCCTCCGCTGGGCAGCGAGAATGATCCTTTTCAAATTAGGGTGCTGGTTCCTTATCAAAACAGAGAAACCGTTAGCATGGCCTGGAGGGCCCAGATCTGGAACCACTGTGTCTTTCCAGCCTCTAGTTCTGGCACCTCCGTGCGGCCTACTGCAGTTTACGCCAGTCGATGGTCAGCTTTTGAGTCCCTGAACCACTGCTCCTCTCCGCCTGGAAATCCGTGCCCCTGACCTCCTCATGGGATTCTCAGTCCCTTGAGGACCAGGACTCTGGCCAGGCCACTTGTGTATTGAAGGAGGGCTCCTGCTGACTGGTCATTCTCACCTTTCAGGTCTCTGCCCGTGTACCATTGCTCAGGGAGAGAAAGTTCTCAGGTCTTTGTTAAATGAATGAACAGCATCTGACTGAATGGAGTTCTGAGGAGAGCTCTTCTCTTTGCCTGAGGCAACCCCAGAGAAAATGCTAGAATCAGTCCTGAAGTAAAGGAGAATGATCTGTGGAATAATGGGGCCCTCTCAGTTCGCTTCACCCCAATCCCTAAACCTTGTACGCAGGTTACTTACATGGAAAAAGGACTTTGCAGATGTGATCCAGGTACCGATCTTTGGCTGGAGAAATTCTCCTGGATTCTATTTGCTACTGCAGCAATAGGAAACTGACATAAAGAGGGACTGGAGAAATGGTTTGAATAATCTGAAGGTGAGAGGTAGCCCCACTTCCTCTCAGAAGGCTTAGGTTGCCCACCCACAGACTTTCCCATTTCTGTGGTCCCAGGACCCATTTCATGCAATCTGTCCCTCTTTCTTTTTCTTTAGTTCTATGAGAAGAAGCCTATGCCTCCGTTGTTGAGTATAGGTTCAGAGATGGGGCCAGGCGAAGGGTACCCAGGACTTAAGTTGGGGGTTCTCCCTGTTGGATGAGAATTGCCTCCTCTCACTATGAAGAGAGGTTACTGAGCTAGGTGTTTATGGCCCAGTCTAAGGCACCTTGGCAGTGAACATCTCTAATTTAGAATTAGATTCTCTAGATCTGTGTGTGGGTTTTGGAAAAACAGACCATCTGAAAAAAGAGAGCACGTTGGACCCCCTCTCCTTGGGAAAAATGCACACAAACAGAAAATGTCATATGTGGTTGTTAGGGGTTCACGGACCTGTAAGGTCAGCTTGGTCAAAGGATAGAGTGTGGGTGTGTGTGTGTCTTTGTGTTGGGGGTGGGGATCTCTCTATATCAGAAATAATGCTGTCAGATGGGCTTCTGGGTCAAGCTAAAGGGTTTGGGCTTAATCCTGCAGTGAGGACACCATGAACCCATTAGAGGGTTTCAAGCAAGGTGGTGACACGAGATCTGTACTTCTGATAAAAATCCCTGTGGCATCATCTGTGTTGGCTGTAATCCCATAATTAGTTCATTAGAACACCTTGGAGGGGAAAATGCTGTGGACAAGAAATGTTTTCATACTTCCTTTTCAAGCCAGTGATATCAGACGGCCTATTAAGTGATCCGGTTTCATAGACAGTGTGCTGAAGAAAGCCGTTTCCTGTAACCAGTGTCACCTCATTTAAATCTTACTGTTGTCAGGATCACTACTCCCCTGATGGTAGGCTCCGTAGATGTTTAGTTGTATTGTTACTGTCACGATGAGTAGCTCGCGGTGCCAGTACTTTCCACCTTGGTCAGATCCGTCTCCGGCAGAAAAATTCAGGCACACACAGCTGTGTGTGATGGAGCACTGAACCGGGGGCCTTGGAGACCACAGCGTCATTCCTGGCCCCTCCACATACCAGCCACGAGGTTTAGAGCCAATTATCCTCCAGAACCACAGTTTCTTTATCTATAAAATTAGCTTTATTTTTTTAATGATTTTATTTATTTATTCCAGAGAGCAAGAGAGCAAGTGTGGGGGGAAGGAGCAGAGGGAGACGGACGAGCAGCTTCCCTCCCTAGTGTGGAGCCCAACACGGGACCCGATCTCAGGACGCTGAGACCATGAGATGAGCCGAACCCAAGAGTCAGATGCTTAACCGACTGAGCTGCCAAATGCCCCTATATAAAATGGGCTTTATGAACCCTCCTTACTTACATAACAACTGGGAGGATCAAATACAATCATTAAAAGATAGTGCTTTGAAAAATAGAACCTATTACACAAACGCAAGCTGACCTTCACTTTTCCTCTTAGTATTACCCTCATCCCCACACAAGTTTGCATTAGGAAAAGAGGAGCTATGAGACTAAGTGTCGGTGTTTCCCTTTTGTGATGTTCTCTCGTTCTTTCTCTGTATCTGTATTGAGAGGTTTTTCTAGTATCCAGGCAACATGCTGCTGCTGCTTAGGCCATGCAAAGTCCTGAATTAAAAATAGCCTGTTTCACTGTGTTCTGAAATCTAGAACTATAAGTTTGGAAGGAGTCCGAGGTCCCTGTTGGAGTTGGAAGGGAAAAATGGTCATGTTGCAGCACTGTTAGAACCTATGCAAAGTCTTGCTGGGAAACCTGGAGGGGCTGGGTGTGTATGAAGCCATCCACCTGTTACTGGCTCCCTGGTCTGTTGGTGGGTATCCTCAAGGAAGGAAGAAGGGTTTGTGGCTCACATTTGGCAGGGAAAGAACTCTTCTAGAAGAGCAACCACCAGCACTACACACAGAAGGTTCTTACTCAGCACCATGGTTTACTCATCTGCTAACCAGAGACACTCCAAGTAACATTTCAGTTTTAGAGTTTTAAAACACATCTTGCTCAAGAGTGGCTGTGTTAGAAAATACACCAACACCGCCCATCACCGTGCTTCATGTCCCCTGGAAGGACTTCTGGGGATGGAACCTCTACCGCTGGTGACTCAAGAAACCACATGCCTCGGTGAATGTGATCGGACATTTCCATGAAGTAGGCAAGATGTTTTTTAATTCTACGCAAATGCGTCGGTGCTACCGCATTTGCTTTTACGTGGAGGTGGGGAGGAGACCTCAAGGTGTGGTCCCTCCCTCGATGGCAAAATACCTCCTTGTGTGTGTGCTGCCCCACATTACTAGTAGTGGTCTTAACTAGTGACATTAACCAGTCTTTATCCTGGTTTTCCAAGTGGTTTACAGCTTTTCCTAGGCTTACTCATGGCTGGGCCGGACTAGAAGCAAACAAAACATTTTATCCCTATTTTATCAAAAGGAATGGCCCCCACGGAGCTATTTCCTCTGCTGAGGTCAAACAGCTAGACCTTAAAGGGACCTTCTGACTTGGATTCTAGGCTCATTTTAGGAAAAAACAGATGTGGAAACAGGGTGGGCTTTCTACCACACGCTAGCAGCATGACTGGGGCGAGTCACTTAACCTGTTGTGCTTTAAATCCCCACCTGGAAATGTGATTGTTGCTACTTCTCAGGGTCCTTGAAAGGATTATATGAGTTGAGAGATTTTGACGGTAGAGGCCGTGGTGTCGTTGCTTATAACTTGGACTCTGGAGCCAGACTCCCCAGGTATGAGTCTCCAATCCCAGGTCTTCCCTAGCTGTGTGACCCAGTGTAAGTCACCAAACCTTCCTGAGTCAGTAAAATGGAGGTAGCAATTGTACCTACTTTATAGGGTCACTGTGAAGATAAAAGAGTTCGAATAACCAAAAGCACTTACAGCAGTGCCTGCCATTCAATGAATGCTCTATGAGTACACGTTATGATTACTCTAGTTTGTGATTGTGATGGTTGTATATCAAGTGTCTGGCACAAAGAGTTGATCCAAAAAATATTAACTTGTATTACAATTTCTACTGTTTCTCCCATCAGAGCTCTTGAATTTTAAGGAGCCTGAAAGGAAGGTAGTAGGATCACAAGTCTGTTTTGGGGTTTAACATAAACAGACGTCAACGGGGCCCTTTCCAAAATCTTACTCCTTTGGGAACTCAAAATTTAATCTTATGCCACGGGAGGAAGATTTTTACAGTGCTCCTTAGAGCAAGAGCAAATTCTTGAGCCTCACCCCAGACTCCCAGAATCAGAAAACCTGGAAATGTAACCCATCCATCTGTTCTTGGTTTTGGTTTTGGTTTGCAATGCCCGTTGACTTTTTTTTTTTTTAAGACCATTGTTTTAGAGTAGTTGTAGGTTAACAGAAACATTGAGAAGGTACAGAGGTTTTCCAAATACTCCCTGCCCCCCACACGTGCATGGCCTCCCCATTGTCACCATCCCCCACCAGAGTGGTGCATTTGCTACAGTTGATGAACTTGCATTGACACATCATGGTTTCCATTATGGTTCACTCTTTTTTTTTTTTTTTTTTTTTAAGATTTTTATTTATTCGACAGAGAGAAAGACAGCCAGAGAGGGAACACAAGCAGGGGGAGCGGGCAGAGGGAGAAGCAGGCTTCCTGCCGAGCAGGGAGCCCGATGCGGGGCTCGATCCCAGGACCCTGGGATCATGACCTGAGCCGCAGGCAGATGCTTAACGACTGAGCCGCCCAGGCGCCCCCCATTATGGTTTACTCTTGATGTTGGGTGTTCTGTGGGTTTAGACAAATGTATAATGACGTGTATCCATCATTACAGTGTCATACAGAATATTTTCCCTGCCTGAAAACCCTCTGTGCATACCCTTTCTTCCCCCAGCCCCTGGCAGCCAGGGTTTTTTTTTTTTTTTTTTTACTGTCTCCGTGGTTTTGCCTTCATTCTGTTTTAACAAGTATCCCAGAGATTCTCATGCTTTCTCAAAGTTTGAAAATACCAGATATACACTCCTACTACTTTGACCACCTTCTGTTGCCAGGGGTCGGGGAGGAGGGTAGTCAACAGAAAATTGGGTACTCCATCTGTTGGAGAGGTGTTCGAGCCCAAGGAGTAGTAGATGACTGAATTAAGTAGAAATACAGACAGTTCCAGAAAGCAGTCAGTGGTGCGGACGGGGAGGGACAAGCACTTTGAGAGCACATGACTCTGTTGATAGGTCTAGAACAGAATGCTTCGGGGTGTTGGGTCCTCTGGAAAGTGCTGATGTCGTATCTTGTGCCATACTGCTCTGAGTGATGGATAGGAGAAGGAATGCCTTTGGAATTTTTATGCGAGGTTAAAATGCACAAAATCCATTGCAGCCTTCAGAAGTCAGAGCTCTTGGTACAAAAGGTCACTAATGCCAATTGGTGGCATTGCAGAGCTCAGAGAGGGAGAATTAAAATAGCAAACTTTTTGTTTTTGAAGCACTAGTTGCACTGGGGGCTTGAGTGCTAAGTCTTTTGCCATCCTGCTGCCCTGGGATCTTAAGTAAAGAGCATGGGGATAAAGAAAAACAAGCCATTTTTCTGCCTCCTGGAGGGAGGAGGGTAGGGAGTTGTCCTCAGATGAGGGGTGATGTAATATTTGCAGTGGGGTGAGGAAGCCACCAAATGATGACTCCATAGGGAGAGGGGTTGTTTCCATTTGTGTAGTGGAAGTGGCTGGTCAGTACTGATTGATCATGACCTCAAGTTTGATCCTTGATCCTCGGATTTCCTTAAATATGGAGATAATCCATTCTAAAGGCTTCAAAACTGTCTCCGTGCGTAAGACTCTCAGACCTTTTAAACCTGTTTGCATGCTGTTCCATGATCACAGACAAAGGACCTGCAGAACCAAGCTAATGTTGTGCAACCTTTCCACCCCACCCCCAAGACCAGGGACCTCTCCCACAGTGCGGTCATCCTTGCTCACCCAAGATTGAACCCCAAACAAACCACCTCTAGCGTGGGGCTAGATCCCAAATAATCATTTGTTGACTTTGCCTGAAATGACCACACTTCACAACCATTATGAAGAATGCCTTCTAATTTTCCTAAATGGAGTTATTCTGCTATTTCTCCTATTATGTTGGTTAAAACTGTGCACACACACACGCATACACACATGTATGTATATGTATGTATATACATTATTCCCTAATTTAATATTATGTGAATTTAATTATGGAATGATACTGGGAAAGTGGTAAATTGGAAATATTGGTATTCTTGTGCTATGTGCTACACAGATCAGTGTAGGCAATTTTGCTGATGGATCCATGGCCACACCAATAAGCCATTTCCAAATTAAATTTTATTCACAGACTCAGATTACTTTTTGCTCTCTCATTTCTTACAAAGATACCCTACTCTTCGTGACCCATCGGTGTGTTCTAGAGCTTCATATTTTTAAAAAACATGACTGTAGCATTTCTCTTTTGGTAGAAATTAAACTGTTATGTAATTGAAAGTGTCCTACCAAATTTCTAAGTTCTTTCTAAAAGGAAGGTGGAGATTTGGGAATGTAATTTGACCTTAGAAATATTTGTAGGAAACATTACCATAAAAATAATTTCATATCAGGAAGGGTCCTTAATATTCGGAATTAGACTTACCATCGAAAGGAGGATCCTATGGTCTTTCCAAACCCAGCTTCACGTTGCTTAGGGACAAGAAAGAACATCTGACTTCACTCTCCTACTTTTGCTGCTTGTGACCCTGAATGAGACCTTGACCGTGGAAGTTAACCCTGACCCTTGTTTTGTTTGCAGACTGCATCATCTGCTATCAAAGGTGCTATTCAACTGGGAATAGGATACACAGTGGGGAATCTCACTTCCAAGCCCGATAGAGATGTCCTCATGCAAGACTTTTATGTAGTGGAAAGCGTGTTCCTGCCAAGGTAAGAACATTTCCGTTTGTGAGGATGTCCATGCTAAAGAACCTGCCTGGTGGCATCTTCACGTTGAAGACTTGCCTACCAGCGCACGTGTACGTGTCCACGCTGGACCTTTAGCCGGCGCAGAAGCTGTGCCGATGATGGTTTTCTTCTGCTGCCTCAAGTGTCTTGCATTTTTCTCTATGGAGATGGGAAGTAGGTGCTGTCCTGTGGGCCACTTGTAATTAGTTACGATAATGCCTGGAAGATCGCGTGAAGACAGACTCTGAGAATCAGCAGGAAGGAGTGCAGTAGTCACGGAGTAATGTCTGCATGGGTTCACACAAAGAGGGCATTTTGGAAGCAGCAGCTGGTGCCAGGTCATTGCCTCTTCCCCCAGTTTCAAAGACGGGTTGGGGGCCCACAGTTGAGCCTCGTATCTGAGCTCAGTCATGTAGCTCTTCCTTTGTGTTGACTTTGACTTAGCTTTCCTCCAGAGAATTTAGGAGAACCCTGCGATTTTGACACCATATTTGCAAAAACACCCCAGTTAACCATACATGTCACCTCCAGCTTTATCATATTTTGGGGGAAGATCAATTCAATAAATAAATCTGAGGCGCATGGTGGTGGTGGTTGAGCAGCAGGGTGAATGCCTTCAATCCCACAGAACTGTATACTTACACATGGCTTAAATCGTAGCCTTACGTTACGTATTCTTTACCAAAATAAATAAATTAAAAATTTTAAAGCCTAGCGCTTAGTATAGGAAGATGAGTAATCATGATTAAATTGGAAACGTCACTGCTACTGACAGGATTTTTCAAAGAAAATTGGTCTAGCAAATATAAATATAGATACTTGATTTGGGGGCTTAGGGCAATTATTTTGTCTTTGGGGCAATGAGGATTGACTTGTAAAGCATGTTGATATTTTAAAATAAGTGTTTCTCTCCCAAATACGCCCCTTTTGTTATCAGTTATTACTGGGCTTGGGTTAAAATGGCTGGGGTGAGCCTTGGAGCCTCGGGATCTGCATTACATTATTTTTTTTTTAAAGTCTTCAGGGAAGTGATACTTGTGTATATCTCCATGTGCAGGTGTCAACTGTCTGGAAATCAAACCGGTAGGTGATGAACCCAGACAGCCTAGTTTTGGTTTAAATGCTCTTTGTTGAAGAACACAGACTATCAGAACTTTTGAAGTTTGCTTCCCTAGGGTCCTTAGCAGGCCCCAGAACTAGTTTCCAGACAGAAGATGGACAGCCCAAGGCCTAAGATGTAATCCTGTTTACTCATGACACTGCTGATCTTTCTATAGTTGGAGATTGTCCTGTGTGGTTTTATTTTTTTTTAAGATTTTATTTATTTATTTGAGCGAGAGAGTGAGAGAGAGCATGAACAGAGGGAGGGGCAGAGGAAGAGGGAGAAGCAGGCTCCCCACTGAACAGGGAACCCGACGCGGGACTCGATCCCAGGACCCCGGGATCATGACCTGAGCCCAAGTCAGGTGCTTCACTGACTGAGCCACCCAGGCGCCCCTGTGTGTTTGTTTTTAACACTCTGTTTATCATTCCCAGAAAGTATGTATTAACTACATTTTTTTCCTCTAGAAAATCAGGATGTCATGAGTTCATCTGAATCTTTTGGAATGATCTGTTTGGTTCATAATTGCTGTAAATGTGCTTGTGAGATGTTCTGGCTCTCATGGTCTTCTAGAACCTCTACCCACACATTTCAACCAGATTTTTTTTTTAATTTGGCTACGAAGAACAAGAGTAATGAAGGTCTTTTGTGGGAGGATAGTCGGCGGTGAGTTCAGGGAGCTGAGAGCAGTTACAGCTGCAGATGGGTGAATAAAGAAGAGCAAGGTGCTCCATCCCCACTGGTCTCTTCTACCCAGAGTGTCTGATCAACAGAGCCAACTATGGATGGGCCCCAGGGAAATCATGGCCCAAACGCGTAGTCCACAGACCTGCAGCATCAGCATCACCTGGAACTTGTTAAAAATGCGTATTCTTGGGCTCCACCCCAGATCAACTGAATCGGGAACTTTGGGGAGGAGACTGAAAAATCTGTTGAACAATCCCTCCGGGTGATTCTAAGCACATAGTTAAGAACCACTGAGCTAGCACATTACTTCCCATGTTACAGAGATAATCTTTCTAGTAGATACCAAATTTTGTTCTTGAAGTTATTACATGATTTTTGCAACTAATAAGACTCCAAATGACTCTTAAGTTAATACCTAACATTTCAAAATTATATCCATTTGGCAACTAAATTAAACACGACACTGTGAGATACCTTACAACAAGGAGCGTGTAAGTAGGTCTTCATAGGCACATAGGCACTTTCTCGGCGCCATGAATCCTTTTGTTCAGGGATGATTTATTAAAAGTATACTGCATCTTTCCGATTAAGCCAACATGAGGTCTTTTTTTCACCTTTTCCTTCAGGAGTAGGAAAGCCAACATTGTCCATGCCTAGAATTTGTGTCTTTTTTTTTTTTTTTAAGATTTTATTTATTTGAGAGAGAACACAAGTGGGGGTGGGGCGGGGGTAGGGGCAGAGGGAGAGGGAGAAGCAGACTCCCCGCTGATCAGGGAGCCTGATATGGGGCTCGATCCCAGGACCCCGAGATCATGACCCGAGCTGAAGGCAGATGCTTAACTGAGCCAGCCAGGCACCCCTAGAATTTGTGTCTTTGACCTTCACTCTCTATGCCAGGATAGCAGCACCAGCCCCTGCCTGGCAGACAAGTCACTGGGGGGAGGAAGACCTAGCTAGCTGACCCTCTTTAGAAGAACCCACTGTCACATTTTAAATATATCATTTTTTATATCTTATTTAAATTCAATTAATTAACATGTAGTGTATTACTAGTTTCAGAGGTAGAGGTCAGTGATTCATCAGTTGCATATAACATCCAGTGCTCATCACATCACGTGCCCTCCTTAATGCCCATCACCCAGTTACCCCATCCCCACATCCACCTCCCCTCCAGCGACCCTCAGTTTGTTCCCTAGAGTTAAGAGTCTCTTGGGGTTTGTCTCCCTCTCTGATTGAAATATATCATTTTAAAGTATGTATCGCTTTTCAAGGTCAATATGACATGAAGCATTTGATTCAGTCAAGAATTTCTTCTAGCAAATACTGTATTGTTTGTTTAACATATGTACTCTGGATGTATTTACATGAGCACAGAAGACACTGATATGGGTCTTGCCTCAGTTTCCTTAGCCGAACTGTTTCTTCATTAGTTTAGCAAAGGAATTGGGCCCAGCATTTCTCAGCGGAGGTGCTACTGGCTGTTGCGGATAAGACAATTCTTTGTGCAAGACTGCACATTTCAGGATAGTTGTCACCCCCAGGCCATGCCAGTAATAACTCCTTGTTACTCTCGCAATCAGAATGCTCCCACAAAGTGATGAGCAAATTCAGTATCTTGACCATGGTGATGGTTTCATGGATATAGACACGTGTGAAAATTAACAGACTGTACTTTTATCGTATGTCCGTGACACCTCAGTAAAGCTGCCAGAAAAAGTTCCCGCCCTACCCGCCTGTACTTCTCCACCTGCCTGGAGTAGGGGGGAGGTGGGCAGGCCTGTCCCTGGTTGTGAGCAGCTGAGCGGTCTGAAAGGTCTAATGGTTCTAAAATGTGAAGAACCTATCTGGGTCATAGAGAAAACTAATAGCTTAGGGCGCCTTGACATGTTCTAATTCACTACCATTGTGAAGCTGCAGGATCTGTTTCCCTTAGCAACGAAATGCTTTGTGTTAGTCAGTTAGTTATTTAATTTACTTATTTAAAAGTGGCCCGGCGTCATTTTTAGATATTACGTATTTATTCTCCAGATGATTTCATTTTGGAGGTGGAAAAGCCTCTGGACTTGAGATTTGAAGGATGGTATAAAATCCCTTTGAACAATCTGATTCCATGATCTTCCAAAAATCAAAGTAGATGAGTGAGAGTACAGTGACCGTATCTTCATCTTTTGACCCGATTCCCTGCTGCACTCAGAAACTCAAAGTTGTCGATACATTTTCATGTGTAAATGAGATGAGGAAGAAACGGGATGTTTTATGTTTTGCCTTGTAAACACGAACCTGAGGTGGCAAAAGGAGGGAAAATTTATGAGTACCAACTATGAACCACCTATAGTTTTGATAGAATATTTATGTAGCATATAGTATTAAATTATTGTTTTTACTTTTCACCTTTCCTGAAAAAATCCATTTTGCATGGAAGTAGCTAAGGCCCTGAGGCAGTAAGTGGCTTGACCCAAACCAATAAGTGGTCGAGGCAGGATTTGAATTCAGGGTCAGCTGGCTCCAGAGTTTTGGTTTTTCCTTACACTGTGGCAGTAAAGCACAGTAACAGGATTTCTCCTTTTTTGAATCCGAAAAAGGATCCAGCTTTTACCTCAGAATTATCAACCTGAAGCTGTCTCGCCAGCCCCTTGACAAGCAGCGTTAATATTTTCCTCTGCTCCCCTTCAGAAGACACCATCACTGCCTTCCCTGCGGGGGGAAATATGGCTTGAAAGCTGGCAGTAAAAATTTATATATCTTTCCACATTCAAGAATAATCATCTACCTAAAGAATTTATAAAAGTCTTCTGCATCTTAATCTCTTCACATACAAAATGGAGTTCAGTTTGCTGTAAGGTTCATCACAGAACACGGATTGTCAACAGGTTTGATGTCTGCACATTTGGGGATTTATATGAGTGGCCAAGGGATACCCTCGTTGGGCAGAGAATTACACGGAACTACCGTAAGGGTGAGACAGTTTTCTAAATGGCAAGCAAACATATTGGTCAACGGTTCATACGAGCATTGCCAGATTTCCATGCTGAATGTTATTTTTGGTTTTGCTAGATTAGCCACACATACCTGCTTTTCAAGTCCTGCTGACATAAACTCGTCCAAAACCTATCTGTATACACCATGGGTCAGTGTACTATAGCCCACGGGACCAATCTGCCTCCCTGCCCCTTTTTGTTAATAAAGTTTTATTGGAACACAGCCATATCCACTCATTTACATATCGTCTGTGGCCTCTTTCTCACCACAACAGTAGAACTCTGAGTAGTTGCAGTAGAGACTGAAAGGATTGCCATCCCCAGTCGGTACAGGCATTCTGTACCACGTCTTATGGAGATGTGGGCAGCACATGAAGCTGCCAGAAAAGTCCTCCCTGCTCTAAAGAGGAGATGTAGCCTTTGCCAGACAAGCCAAATAGTGTGATGTCCCTTCAAGTCAAAGCTCTTTAAATATTTGTTCAACATTTATGTAGTGGGGATGGGGAGAAACTGATTTCCTCTTAATAAAAGGTACATACCTCTTCCTTTAGTTCAAAGTAAGAGGCTTCTTGCACATACTGAGCATTACATAACATTTTAACTTATTTGAAATTGCCTTCCAAACACAATTTCCCTCGATGGGGCCCACTTCTTGGGAGGTTTAGCATTTAAATAGCCAGTGATACCACGTGTTTCTGGTGACAGCCCACAATGCATTATTTGGCTTTGAACTTTAAGCTGCTTTCAGCTACTGATTTTTTTTAATTTAATTTTATTATGTTAGTCACCATACATTCCATCATTAGTTTTTGATGTAGGGTTCCATGATTCATTGTTTGCATATAACACCCAGTGCTCCATGCAGTACGTGCCCTACTTAGTACCCATCACTGGGCTAACCCATCCCCCCACCCCTCTCCCCTCTAGAACCCTCAGTTTGTTTCTTGGAGTCCATAGTCTCTCATGGTTCATCTCCCCTTCCCATCTCCCCCCCTTCATTTTTCCCTTCCTTCTCCTAATGTCCTCCATGCTATTCTCATGTTCCACTAATAAGTGAAACCATATGATAATTGACTTTCTCTGCTTGACTTATTGCACTCAGCTACTGATTTCTAAGGACTGGCTATCGGCTGGCTCACCTCAAAAGATAGTGCGGTCTTGCATTGCACAAGGCAGCACACATGTCTCTCTGCCGGAAGTACTCGGCAGGAGGGTGACGCCAGCAGGGACTGTGTCTTTGGCTTGGCTTTGCTTTGTTCTCCCATTGAAGAGCACTATCTAATTTGGCAAGAGAGGGGACTGATGGCTATTTCACTGGTTAAATCCAGAGTCATAAGGGACTCCACTTGCCTGAATTGGCAGAGGAAGTAACACCGAAGTCTGCTTCTACAGACCCTGACTTACAAAGGTCCAGTTTGAAGAGTAGGTGCCACTATTTTTTTGTTATTTATGGTTTTGATAGATGGAGTCCCTTGTCCAAGCATATTGCCGCTCAAATCCTGCTTGTCTCTCTAGCACCATCTGCACATGAAGACAAAGCACCCGTCATTTAGCCTGCTGTTTGTGGTCATGCTTGCGGAGATGATGAATTTCATGTTTCAGCTTGGCTGGGCTAAGGGATGCCTCATGGCTGATAAAACAGTATTTTTGAGGGTGTTTGTGATGATTTCTCCAAAGGAAGTTTGCATTTGAATTAAGACCTGGACCCAAGATCACCTCACCAATTTGTTGGAGGCATCATCCAATCTGTTGAGGGCCTGTGTGGAACCCAAAGGTAGAGGGAGGGCAAATTGGCTCCCAGCTTGAACTGGACAGGCATCTACTCCTGCCCTCAGACATTAGCGCTCCTAGCTTCTGGGCCTGTCAACTCGGACTGGGACTTACACCATTGGCTGCCCTGGTTCTCAGACCTTTAAGTGTGAGCTGGAACTAACTGCAAGCTTTCCTGGGTCTCTAGCTTACAGAGGGCAGATCGCGGGATTTCTCACCCTCAATAATCACGTGAATGTGTCTGTCACCCAGGAGTTGCTGACCCGGTCCTTTTGCCAACAGGCCCCAAACCCATTACTGACAGTTCCAGTTTGCCATCAGTGAATTTACCAAATACAAAATGCTGCCTTGAAAACATCAAAGCTCTGGTTCTTTGCTTCAAAACTGGACCCCTTATGTGCCTTGGAGATGCTAAAATACTCTTACCTTCCTACTTAGCACCAAGTCTCTCCTTCCAGTGCCACCAAAAATAGCACTGGGTTATCAGGCTGTGAAACCACAAAGCTAAGGTGTTCACGGTACACGCAAATGAGAATGCTTCTGTGGGTAATCAAGCTTTTCTAAGTAGAATTCTGCCCACCTGACCTTGCAGGGGGAGGTCCTGCTGGAGAAGAGCTGGTGTATGTGGGCAGGGGGTACCCCGAAGCCTATGGCTGAATCCTGAAAAGGAAGACTGGCCTAGGAACATCAAGTTTAAGTTAAGGCATACCTGTCCGCTTAGGACTTTTCCACTGGTCTGGTGTGAATCTAATCTACCGATCTTGTTGGTTCCTGACCAGCCATGACCTTCTCCCTGGACTTTGATTTTTTATCTGCTAAAGGGGAAATGCCAGGTGGTAGCTAAATGCTTCCTGCAAGCTTCAGTGGTATGTAATTCTAAACCTCCATTGTCATGAAGAAACACACAGCTTTAAATTAAAGGGGCACCTGGGTGGCTCAGTGGGTTAAGCGTCTGCCTTCGGCTCGGGTCATGATCCCGGGGTCCTGGGATTGAGCCCCACATCGGGCTCCCTGCTCCACGGGGAGACCCTCTCCCTCTGCCTGCTGCTCTCCCTGCTTGTGCTCTCTCTATCTCTCTGTCAAATAAATAAATAAATAAAATCTTTAAAAAAAAATTTAAATTTAAGATGAGCAGTGGCTTTGGCCTTAACAGTGGAACTCTCCTCAGAAGAGGTGAATATCAGAAGGTTAGAGACTGGTCCGTGATCGAACTGCTTTTTGGTGAAACAAGGGAAAAAAGAACAAGATAAAGTACTGTTGTTTATTCAGAGTTTTTCCTTCCTTTTATGGAGTTAACATACCCCTTCTTTTTATAATTTGATAAGTACAGTACTTTGATTTTGCATAATTGTTTAGGTTCTTACTTAACAAAATAAGGTTGAAAATCCCACATTGACCTCCAAATTTTTATTATTGAAATTTGACCAGCTTATGGGATCCGAACATCTAGAACCGTGGCTCAAAACCTCACAGCTGGAATTTCCAAGACCTCGATTTTATGCCAAGACAGAAAAATTTTCTTCCCCCCCACCCCACAACCACTACCTAAATGCACTGAAGGAGCATAATATAAATCTTACGCTGTGAAGAGGTCATTTTTGCCGAGTAAGTGTAGATGCTGGGTGCAGTCTCCGGATGGATACCACCCAGACGCAGGTGAGGACAGCCTGCAGGAGGCTCTGCTGGGACTCTTCACTGACCAGGGGACCCCTGTTCATTGCACCCGTGTTTAACCACATTAGCTAAGCATTTCGTGCATGCGCCATAGGGTCTCTGTGCTGGATGTCTGTAGGCCAGCCCCCATACCCACACCCAACAGGTCTGCCAGAGCATGACCTCTGAAAACTGGGGGTTGGTGTCTCCCGGCTGAGCTGCCCTGTAACTGGACAAACTCCGGTACCCGTTGATCCACATTTCCTTTAATAGAACTTCATTCACGTCCAGCTCGCATTTGCTATTCACTAGAGCACCTTAACACACAGAAGCAAACGTTTCTGCCAGGAAACTGAGCTTGCAGAGCTCTCTGGGGGGGTATGTGTGTGGGAGGTTATAGCTTTTCACCCTAAACCTTTCAAAAATATGTTGTGAATGGTAATACTTAGAAGGGTTTATCCTCACACTGCTTTTCAAAGGAACACTAAGAAAAGTGCTTTTCATCCTTGTGCCTTTTTACCCAGTGTCCAACTCCAGTGATCACTGTTGCTAGTGGTCTGTTAACCCTTTAAGGATTTTTTAGTTAAATACATGCACCACCAATTTTTTTTTTCTTTTTGTATATAAATGGTGGATGCCACACACAGTATTCAGCCTCTTGATTCCTTCACTTAATTTATCCTGGAGATCCTCCATGTCACTGTGTAATAAATCTCCTCATTTTTTAATAGCTGCATAGTATTCCAGTGTGTGGTTGAACCATAATTAATCTGACCTACCTCTTCAGAAACAGATGAAACTAGTTTGCTTCCAACCCTCTGTCCTTACAAACCGTGCTAGAATGAATAACCAGGTACACATATGTTGTTTTGTACATACGCTAGTTTGTGTGTGGGATAAATTACAGGCATGCATTTGCTGGGTCATAGAGTTCTATACATTTGTAATTTTGAAAGAAGTTGTGAAAATGTCCTCCATAAAAAAATAGCAACTTACTTTCCACTAATAATGTTTCAGGGTGCCAATTTCCCTTGAGCTTTATCACAATTTTGGATTTTTGCCTATCTCCTAGGTAGTATAGTCTCGGTGACACTTAATTTGCGTTTATTATATTATAAATGAGCTTGAACATCTTTTCATACATTTCACTTATTTATATCTCCATTTCTGTGAAGTGCCTGATCATATCTTTGGCTCTTTTTTTTTTCCCTAATTAACTTTTTGGTCTTTGACTTTGCTGTTTATGGGAGCTCTTTATATTGGGAGATCAGCCCTTTGTGATACGAGTTGCAGATATTTCCCATTTTGTCATTTCTTTGATTTTTTTTTTTTTTAACTACCTGGTCAACTCATTCTTCATTCAAATCTGGGTTGTTTGCCATCATCATACAGCCTCGATCATCCAAACGTATTCAGGGCTCCCCAAATGCTAAGCGCACAGCCACCCACATTTCTGTTCACTGTGATGTTGCCTTTCTAGAGGCTCTGTACCAGGGCTCAGGAAAGACAGCTTGTAAACGGCAGAGACAGGACTTGGACCCAGGCCTCCCTGGGTCATAGCATCACCACCACCACCCTGGCTATTCAGTATAATTTGAGAGAATGCAAACTGGTCTTCTATTAATCAAAGGAAAGTAAAACTCGTAAGATAAAATCTACTAGGAGAGAAACAAATGAAGAGTGGTGATATATTATGACCCACTACTTGGGAATGTTCCCCTCCATCCATGCAAATAGAGAGGTTCAAGATGGTGTAATGTCAGCAAATAATTATGAGTTAATATATGTGAATTTTGCCATGAAGAAGTTTTTACTCTGTGTGATGCCCGTGTTGAGTATAACGTTCACCCCTTTTCCATGTTCTCCATGTATGCAAATATGTTATTAACTGTCCCCCATAGGTAAGCCTGCCTCACAGTTGACCCTCACCGTTGACCCACTCTCTGTATCTCATGGTGGCCCAAAACTAGCTAGATTTTTTTTTTCGTTTTTAGTGATTTGGCAGATTTTTCCACCAGCTGTCAGAGTGGATACCTACAGAAATAAATGTTCCCGGGCGCCTGGGTGGCTCAGTTGGTTAAGCAACTGCCTTCGGCTCAGGTCATGATCCTGGAGTCCCGGGATCGAGTCCCACATCGGGCTCCCTGCTCAGCAGGGAGTCTGCTTCTCCCTCTGACCCTCCCCCCTCTCATGTGCTTTCTCTCTCATTCTCTCTCTCTCTCAAATAAATAAATAAAATCTTTAAAAAAAAAAAAAAAAAAAGAAATGTTCCCTTTCTCATCCCAGAGATGTTCTGTGTGTATGTGTGTGTGGGCACGTGTCTCTGCTCTCCAGGGAAACCTCACACTGTCCTTTTTACACCATGACTGAATGAACCACAGGGAGATGCGAATCCAAGGGAAGCTTGTAATTGATGGTGGTTTTAGGGCAAGGTGAGCAGCCCATGAAGCTCAGAGTAACCACAAGTAAAAATAATAATAAATACTCTATCCTCAGTGATAGAGTCTTGGGCCCCCAACTGCATAAGAATAAGCCATTTAAAGAAAAACTCCAGGGTCACCTGGGTGGCTCAGTCAGTTATGAGACTGACACGCTGCCTACTGCGCTAAGGAGGCCCTTGGCTCAGTCAGTTAAACATCTGACTCTTGGTTTTGGCTCAGGTCATGATCTCAGGGTCATGAGATCGGGCCCGGTGTTGGGCTCCATGCTCAGCAAGGAGTCTGCTTGAGACTCTCTCCCTCCGCCTCCCCTCCCAACCCCCATGCACGCTTGCACTGTCTCCCTCAAATAAATAAATCTTTTTTTTAAAGATTTATTTATTTATTTATTTATTTATTTATTTATTTGAGAGAGAGAGAGAATGAGAGGCAGAGAGCACGAGAGGGAAGAGGGTCAGAGGGCGAAGCAAACTCCCTGCTGAGCAGGGAGCCCGATGTGGGACTCGATCCCGGGACTCCAGGATCATGACCTGAGCCGAAGGCAGGTGCTTAACCAACTGAGCCACCCAGGTGCCCCAATAAATAAATCTTTAAAAAAATTTTTTTTCCTTTCTAAAAAAGAAGAAAAAAACTCCAAGGAAGTAATGAATGTTGAACATTGAAGGTAATGTAATGAGCTCTAGTGGAATCAGTTACTTTGCATGAGCTGGAAAGGGGAGAAGAGAATGGAAGAAATAAGAAGTCAGCAACACTCTTAGCCCACTGAAAGCAGTCTGCTTCAGAATCCAAGGCATCGTGCTTACTTGGACTTGCTTGCAAGGGTGAGGAAGGATGTTGGAAGCCACTTTGAGCCTTTGTGATTTTACCCCTTATTTCTGCATAGCCCACATTTTCAAGTGACTTGATGGCGTATGAGTTCCAGAATTAATCCTCTTGACAATTCCCGGAGGACCTGTACCTGAGTATGTGTCCCCTTACAAATCTCAGAGAAGGAAGAAATGTTCAGATGTAACGCCTGGGCCGCACACATGTATTATGAGTATTCAACTCTACTGGCTTTGGGTAATGGGAACTAGTCAAATGAGCAGGTGATTTGGAACCATTCCACACACTGAGCTGACACAGAGGTGGCTGCTCCTGTCCTGGGAAGTCCTGGTTCCTGCGCCACTCCCCTAAAGGGCAAGCCTCGCCTCTAAAGATAAGATGTATTATCTGCGGTTGGTCCCTAACAGCGCAAGCCAACTTTTCGTGCTGGGAGTCCCCAGAAGAAGCCATCACCTGTGACTCTGCAGGAGGAAGATCTGGCTGCAGTGGATATATTGAACAGATAATCTCCTAAATAGTCCTCAAGGATGATTTTTTTTTTATTGTGATTTTTTTAAATAATTTTTAAATTCCAGTGTAATTAACATACAGTGTTCTGTTGATTTCAAGTGTACAATATAGTGATTCAGTAATTCTGTACATTACTCAGTGCTCATCGTGCTAAGTGTACCCTTCATCCCCATCACTTGTTTTCCCCATCCCCCCACTCACCTCCCCCTCCCCCCCGCCCCATAACCATCTGTTTGTTGTCTCTAGTAGAGTCTGTTTCTTGGTTTGTCTTTTTTCTTTGTTTTGTTTCTTAAATTCCACATGTAAGTGAAATCATATGATATTTGTCTTTCTCTGACTTACATCACTTAGCATTATACTCTCTAGGTCTATTCATTGTTGTTGCAAATGGCAAGATTTCATTCTTTTTATGGCTGAGTAATATTCCATTGTATAGAGAGAGAGACTAGTGATTTTTTTGCCTTACCTCTTGACTTTTGAACCTAAGCTTCATGTAAGAGTCAAGTTTACTGTTTTAGCATTATCTTGAAAACTCGTCCTTTCACTCAGAAAATACTTACTATCAATGATGTGCCAGGTACTGATACAAAAATTCAAGTGCCCTGAACAAACTTCAGTTGTAGTAGATTCCAAGAGTTTGTTGCTTGCTGAAAGCCTTTTCATTTACACATTGTTATTTGTATCCACAAAAATCAGACCCAGACAAAGTTGCATAGAGCCTTGATGTCCCACTTAGAATGTGGCGAAAAGAGATCTTGAACCTCTCTATAAAATTGTATTCATCTACTGCATTGTTTTTACTTCTCACAGTGAAAACTTTTAGTACAGGTAGATTAGGTGGCTTGTCGGATGTCCCGTGAAATGTATTATAGTTGTAGTCAAAGAATAAAATGAATAATAAACATCAAAATTCAGGCTAGTAGATGCCTCTAAGGAAGAAGAGGATTTATGATCAATAAAAAGTACAGAAGGCAATTCAACTATATAGATAATATCTTATTTCTTAAGCAGCATTTCGCTTCATGAGTATTCTCTGGTTTATTTCTTCATGCCTTTTATGTATCATAAATATTGCACAAAAATTTTCAGAGATGAACTCAGAAGAAGGAAAAAAATAATGGTGTATCTGGGAATGGAAATATGGTTTTAAAGTCCCTAAAATATTTAAGGTCTCTTTTCCTATAAATATGGATGTAAGAAAGAGTTCGGATTCAGGACTCATCTCTTTGCAGTGTGATGATTTTGTTAGTGACATATTTTTAAAAGTATTTCACTTACTCCTAGTTTAAAATGTGTATCCAATATTCGTGGCCAAACCAAAAAAAAAAAAAAAAATGCATTTTTCAAATTGTTCCATGTACTAAGGCCTGGATCTTATACCTAGAGCAATACGATTGTGGTTTCACTGGGGAAGATGGAAAAAATCACAGGCACGGGGGATGATGAAGAGTGTTCACGCTAAAGACACACTGTGACTGGTAGGGAACGGCTACTTGGCGTGGCCCCCACTGAGTTAGCATCTGGTTTTTCCCTGATGGCCATTGCCCTTTGTGACATGAGCTTAGAGGGACCCACAATCAGGCTATGTTTTTCTAGCAGGGAAATTGGCCCAGGACCAGTAGAGCTAGTATTTGAAGTCAAAATTGTCTTTGCTAATGCTCTCTCTCTCTCTCTCTCTCGCCTTTTTTTTTTTTTTTTAACTGCAGCGAAGGGAGCAATCTGACCCCAGCACATCATTACCCAGACTTCAGATTTAAGACCTATGCTCCACTAGCATTCCGATATTTCAGAGAACTTTTTGGTATCAAGCCTGATGATTACTTGGTAAGAACCTGTAATTTTCCTTCCTTCTCCAGAAACCTGTGATATAAACATTTGTCTCATAGCAACAGTGACAAGTGGCTTGTGTCTCTTGTTTTATAAAGCTCTGGAGCATAGTCAAAGGTCCGAGTTTCATAATGATGATAAATTTAGCTTCAGGAAATGTGATTTGACTCTGCCGCGTTTACTAATAGCTACAAAATCTGCTGTGGTAATTGATATTTAAATAATTGTGGGATTCGTTGCTACTTCAGATCATTATTCTAACAGATATATTATAATTAGTTCTAAATACTCCTGTGAATTTTGCTGATTGGATTCTCTTTGAAAGCCTTCGTATTTTAATTGCCTTATTTATACCATTCGTCTCAAACCTGCCTTGGCCCACAGCCATTTTCACCTTGACCTACAACTTGAATACCATTTCAAAGATGCTAGGTAGTTTTGTTCTGAACATCTCTTGATGCAAGCTCTTTCTAAACGTGTTTTTATTTGGTGCAAGGGCCTATATGATCCTCAGGCTTGTCTTTTGGCACACAGCAGGTATGAACACAGCAGGCTTTTTGTGAGGTAGTCTGATGTGACCTCAGATGGTTACCTTATTCCTGTCCGAGGATTCCTGTTCTTTTGTTTCAAGCAGAAAATGGTTTATTTCATAACTTGATCACTGTTAACACCCTGGGGCTCTTCAAAATTGGTTTTCAAGAAGCTGTAGGAAGGATGCCATCAAATATTTATTGTTCACCCCATTCTGAATGATCTTAATAAGACTTGAGCCAGATCCTGGAATAAAGCTTTTCAGAGGAAATATAGCAACATTTATCCCTTGGAACAAAGAGTATTTAATTTTAGAATTCGGGTAAGATGTACTTGATAAAATTCAAAGCTGATTCTATTCTGCGCATGCACGACCCTCTTTTTTTTTTTTTAAGTTTTTTTAACTCCAGTTAACATACAGTGTTGTATGAGTTTCAGATGTACAATATAGTGAATCAGTTTCAGACATTACCCGGTGCTCATCACAACAGGTGCACTCCTTAATCCCCATCACCTATTACTCCAATCCCCCCACCCCTTGCCCTCTGGTACAACCCTCTTCTTTAGTTGGGCCCTGAGAAACTCCTATGACTTCTGCCCGATGAGATGATACCAGCTCCTCAAGGCACATTAACAAGTCTTCACAGCAGTAGCAACTGAGTGGAAAGTCCCTGGGCGTCCTGCTGTCCTTAAATGTGTTCCTCCAAGTAGCTGTCTGCCTTATCACGCCCCTCTCACTGAGATGTCAGATGTCTCTACCCAGCACTACCAACCTCGCCTCACCAGCTACGCCAGAGCACAAAGCCACACATCTGGGGGAGTGGACGTGGGTGGGTGTGGGTATGTACTAGAGAAGATTCTTTGGTTTCTGACCATGCTATAATTATTGAGCGTCACTGTCATTCAGGAAACGTGTTTGGGGAACTCAGTGGGGTCTTGATATTGTCTTATGGAAAACAAGATTGTGCTCTCCTCTCCTGCCATGCATTGGAAGTCTGGATTCTCCTTCTGAAATTTCCTTGAGCTTCTGCTAGCCAAGGAGATGCCGCATACGTGCGCTTCATAGCACAGATCCAGTCACTCGATGACATGTCTGCCTGTCTACCCTTCACCCTTCGCCCTCCTGTGGTCATTGAGCTGCAGGCTGGGAAGCCCATTCTTGCATCATTCTGGCTCACAAAATTGCTTTCTTGGGGGAAGGTCTTTTCCTGATCAACAACACACATGGCTTGCACAGTTTCCTAATGAGACTTTAAACTGGCAGAGTTACTTTTGTTATGAGGTTGTAGAGTATTTACAAAGGAGCACAGGAGACTAAGCTGATGGCTTCTCAGAGCAAAAGTCTTTCTTCATGTAGCTGGCAAAAGGTAAATTAATTGATCAGGTACTTTGAACACTTGTTGTAATGAAAATACTTGGCTACTAATTATAGGGAGATTAAAAAATTACAAGTCATGATACTCAGAGAACTTAGAATACAACTGGAAAGATGATTTGTTTGTATGGGAGAATCCCCAACTCTACCAGGCAGTAAGTAGACTGCAGTGCAACAGTAAATATCCAAGGATTTCAGAGGAGGGGGCGGTGGGGAGGTGTCTCTTTCTCTCCGTTACACCAAGGATGAGGAGGGCTGCTTATGGGTGTGAAATGGTTTAGCTGTGTTGTAAACATTAGAAGGGATTTGAGTAGGTGGAGAAGAAGGGAAGCATATTCAGGGGTGGGGAGGTGGTGTTAGGACCGTAGACCAGAGACGCAAATGCATTACCTGCACTTGGGATGGACCAAGATGGCAGGAGTGGAGGTTTGGATCATGAAGTTAGACAGGGCCAGATTATGCAAATAAACAGGGTTTTTTTTTAATTATAGGAGACTGGTGAAATTTAAAGAGCGACTATATATTTGATGATGTTGAGGAATTAAGTTTTTGATGGGATGATGGTATTATGTTTTGAAAGAGGAGTCTTGGGCTTTTTGAGACACACACTGAAGTATCTATGGGTGAAGTGATGGGATGTCTGGGATTTGCTTGGAAAGAATCTGAGGGAGGCAGGCAGAGGAGCGATGGGGTATAGTAGAAACAAGGTTGGCCGCGAGGTGATCATTGTGGAAGCTGGGAGAGAGACATACGGATGTTAATTACACAATTCTCTTTACTTTTATGTAGGTTTGAAATTTTCCATAATGAAAACTTGGAGGGGGTGGGGGAGAAAAAGACAGGAACAGGCAGGTCAGAGTGCTTTTGTTTGATTCCGTTTTCTTACCTCCCCGTAACTGGACCCATCTCTGGGACCTGCAAAAAACAAAGGCCCTCTAGCTGAACATGGCTGCCTAGTCCTTAATGGTTATGGCCACCTACCTACCCTGCACTGAGACACCCACTGGGGACACCTCCAGCCCAGAACTAGAAGTTCACCTCCAAACCACTCAATCTGAAAACTCCAGCCAGTGATCTGAAGTGTGGTAGATGAGGAAGGGGTTTTTTACCTGATATGACATGCTTCCCAGAACGAGGTAAACCTTCAGACGTTTTAGCCCAACGATTCATTGTGGATGAGCAGTCTAAAGCTAGCGGCGGAGAGGTACCCAAGGTTACCCACGTTGTGGGCACAGACCAGAACAGGGATCCTGCAGCCCTCCCCCCATGTGCTTTTCCATTTACCAGCTGGTCTCCCAGCCCACGGAGTCTCAGACCTCTCATGAGATATGATCTCACCCTAACACTCCCTCAGCCATCAAACTGTGAGGTATCCATTCTGAAGCATCTAGCCAAAGGAGTCAAAACACCTCCAACAAAGCATTTTTTGGAAGAGTTAATCCCAAATAAAGCACAGGAGAATCAAAGAAGACCTCCCTTAAAAACCTGCGTGAAGGAGGGCGCCTGGGTGGCTCAGTCTTTAAGCGTCTGCCTTCGGCTCAGGTCATGATCCCAGGGTCCTGGGATCGAGTCCCACATCGGGCTCCCTGCTCAGCGGGAAGCCTGCTTCTCCCTCTCCCACCCCCCCTGCTTGTGTTCCCGCTCTCACTGTCTCTCTCTGTCAAATAAATAAATAAAATCTTTAAAAAAAAAAAAAAAAAAACCTGTGTGAAGGAAAAAAAGTACCATCCAAAGCACGAAGTACATACTGGCATCTGCTAAATGGGCTCGTCAAACCCTTATATGTGAAGATCTACTGATATAAAAGGGGGAGAAGGTAATGTTATATGGTGATTGGTAACTCTCCAGATAGGTTTAATATTGGATCTCCATGATACGCGTGCATTTCTACTTAGTCTTGTGCTCTTGCATCTGGATTTGAGCCTGAATTATTCTGTTTACGTTCTCAGTACCGTGAAGGTTCACCATGTGCCTGCTGATAACAGGTTTTGTGTTGGAACATGCATAATGTGCATTGTGAGACCGCACACCCAAGTGCTTGTATGTGCACAGCATGGCAGCAAGACTGCACCTCCTTCCTTATTTGTTCCAAAATAAACGCCTCCCAAGGGAAGGCCAAGGGCCCCCCAGAGCATTTTCCCCCATCTCTGCTTGGGCAGCAAGCCTTTGGCTTGATTTTCTTCTCCCCCAGGTGCCCGAGTGTTCCAGAATCCAGGGTGGTGATTTACATGATGTCCTTCCAGACTCACCGGCACCAGTAGAGAGCGGGGTGAATATTTAACACTATCAGGGGGGAAGAAATGGCAGGAAGAATGATCTCCACCACGCTGAGCAAGTTTACATTGTTAATTTGCCTTGGCTGGACCCAGCTGGGTTGTACTTTGTGGCCTTTCCAGTGGGGATCGTCAGGCGGCCCTGCAGGAAATCGAAGGGAGAGAATGGATGCATTGGAACAGCTCGCACAAAAGAAAGGACCTGCAGGAAAGTGCAGAAAACGCAGGCGTCCACGTGGGGCCTTGTGGGTCAAGGCTAATTAAAATGTTCCCACCTCTCCTCTTTATTTGCTCGTCCATGGCCACACTGCAGAGAAGGTTGCTTACACAGAGCATGGTAACCAAGTTCTAGGGTGAGAAACCGCAGACTTACAGGTGCTAACGGTGAGGTTCCCGGTCAGCATCATCATGCCAGTGGGCTGCACACTGATGCTCTGGGGGTGTGACCCCCACCAGGTTGTTAGGAAGTGTCAAAACAATTTCTTTTTCCATGCATATTAATTTATGAATTACCTAATATAGGACTGTTTGACAAGTAACCCATGAAATACTTCCCATATAATGTCACTGCTTATAGAAGAATTTGAGACTTTAATTGGAAACAGATGTGCAGGTCTGAATCCAGTTTTCTGTAGACAGCTCTTCCTGAATCACCCCCTAATTTCTCTATTTGCAGCCTCTAATTTCTGCATTCTGTGTTGTCATTGGACTTCTGCAATGTCGACTTCTATCCGTAAGAGGGTTCTGTGCCAGGAATTTAAAACCCATAAAACAAAGAATCAGAATTCCTAAAGAGAGTGCGGGGTCTGCCTTCACTCTTTGTAAGAGCTTAGGGTCGTCACCTTTGTTTTCAGGTGTCTCAAATTCGTGATTATGCAAAAGAGGCATCGTTCTTTGTGACTCACTAGGAATGTCATAGTGTATCTTTGGGTAGCGCTCTGGTCGTTGGCGTTGGGCTGAAACCCTCTGTGCGTGCTGAGGCACGGCCAACTTTTTTGCACCTGCAAGGTGTCCACCCTGCTCCTCTACATACGGTGACGCAGTAAGAACTAGGAACAGCAGTAACCAAGTGGTCCCTTTTGCCAGGGTTTTGAAAGCATCCACTTTAAAAACTTCCAGCTGCTTTCATGTAGATATTATTAGCTTTGTTTTAGAGATGAAGGTTCCTTGGACCTGGGATGCCAAAGTACTTACTCCAGGTCACGGAAGCAGCCACTGATAGAGTCATGATTTTTAATAATAGGTGGTTCCAGGGGTGCCTGGGTGGTGCAGTGGGTTAAGTGTCTGACTCCTGATTTCAGCTCAGGTCATGATGTCAGGGTCCTGGGATCAAGCCCCACATCGGGCTCTGCGCTCAGCACGGAGTCTGCTTGAGTTTCTCTCTCTCCCTCTGCCCCTCCCCCACTCATGCTCTCCCTCTCTCTCTCTCTGGTCAAATAAATCTTTAAAAAAAAAAAAAAAAGGTTATTCCAGGTCCCATGCCCATCCCGCTGTGATGAGCTTTCCACACGGATCCTGCATCCACAGCAAGGAAAGCACCCTCTGCTTCCGCGGGGCTTTTATGGCATTCTGTGTGCAGTCTTTGGGCTGTTTTTGTTTTCCTTCCTAATCTCTAAGTCACCCATAATGGCAGAGGCTCTCACACTGCTCAGCACGAAAGCATCAGGAAGCAAGCCTGGAGGAAAGAGAAGTGGAAAACGGAAGTGGCCATGGCTTTCAGCAAGGCGGCACACACTTGCTTCTTTCTTTTCTTAGAGAATTTTGGTTCCCTTGTCCATGTGCTGCCAAAGCAAGATAATTTAAAGTCGACATCTAGAGACTGCCTTTTAATTGTTTTTCTCCCAGTTTCTTTCTCCCTTCTCCTTCTTCCCCCACCTCCTACTCCCCTCCTTTCAGATTCCTCTGTGATGGGGACTTAACTCTTCAGAAGCCCAGCTACAAAAGCATTGGGCCATGTTCTGGATGTTTCCATCTTTAGGACACAATTCGCTAACTCCCCTCGGGCTGGTCTGATCTCACATGCTGGGTCCTGAGCTTTTCCTCTGCTCTCAGTGGTCAGTGGTTTCTCTGGTCAGTAGTGGGGATTGTTAGTTGATAAACACTGAGCGCCATAACCCCAAATTTGACTTCCCTGCTGAGGGTTTTTTTGGGGGGGGAGGGGGCATTTCTGGTGAGATTTATAGCCCTTCACTTGGTGGCATTCAGCCATTTGTTCGACAAAAATTTATTTAGTGCCTGCCGTGTGCAAGGCACAGATCCTGCACCGTATCACTGCCTACGAGCCAAGTGGTTGGTACCCTCACAGAGTCCTACGGTCTGCTGGGGACTCGGAATAAGAAACAGGCATTTGCAGTATTTTGTGGTAACTTCCGTGATGAGAACATCCAGTGCCAGGAAGCAGACGATCTAGACTCCCAGGGTCGGGAAGAATTTTCCAGATTAAGTTCCATCCAGCAAACACTGAAAGCCAAAGTCACATAACACTTTCCTCGCTGTGCCCCGTGTCTCTTCCTTGTGTCCCCCAAACGTGGTTTCTCGGCACGGTAGACAGGAGTGGTCTCTGCTCCAGACCTTCCTCTGGCGTTCAGCTCCCCAGAGAAAAGGTCAACCGTCTGCTGCCCCATGTGGTCTGGCCCACCCGCTCTTCTGGCTTCATTCTTTCAGCTCTCCTGACTCTCTCTGCCCCAGCCACTGGCCTCCTGGCTGTGCCTTGAACTCCGCAGGTCTGAAGCCCTTTGCATTTGCCCTCCCCTCCCCCTGACACACCCTTCCCCCAGACAACCACGAGCCTCTGCTCAAATACCCCCTTCCCAGAGAGGCTTCCAGTGGCCAGCGCTACTTAAAATTCATGGCAAATCAGCTGTCAGTCCCTGCTGGTCCTCCGACCCCTTTCCATGCCCCATCTTCTCCATAGCACTTCTCATGTTCCGATGTAGAGTTTCTGTACTTGCACTTGCCTACTGCCTGTTTTCTCCTGCTAGGGTCCAAGCTTCATGCGCACCTGGGCCATTACAGATGCTCAGTAGAGGTTTTCTTAATGTTAAATGAGCACACAAATGAGGAGTAGCCAGCCTGGTGAGGGCAGAAGAGAGGTGGGTTTGGGTAGAGGAAGATGCAGAATCCCAGTCGTTGAGAGTCTGTGGCACATTTGAGAAAAGGAGAAGTAGCTGTCAGTGACTAGAGCTAGATTTTAAGGAGGGAAGTGATAAAGGAGAAGGCTGGAGAGTAGAGCTGGGCCACTCATGGCCGTGACAGCACTTGTAGGAAATCTGGGTGTTACCTTCTAACCAGACAGTAGGAAGCACTGAAAGATGTGAAGGCATGGGAAGATGTGATCAGATTTGCATTTTAGAAAGATCTCCGATTTCCTGGTGGAAAATGCATGAGAGATGTCAAGAGTAGAGGGCGCCTGGGTGGCTCAGTTGGTTAAGCGACTTCCTTCGGCTCAGGTCGTGATCCTGGAGTCCCGGGATCGAGTCCCGCATCGGGCGCCCTGCTCAGCAGGGAGTCTGCTTCTCCCTCTGACCCTCCCACCTCTCATGCTCTCTCTCTGTCTCATTCTCTCTCTCAAATAAATAAATAAAATCTTTAAAAAATTTTTTTAAAAATTAAAGAAGTCAAGAGTGGATAGTTGAGGCAAGGTGGAGTCTCCCATAGTAATGAAGGCATAATGTGAAACCCCTAAACTTAGGGTATAAGCAAAAGAGAGGGCATGAAGGTAGCAGATACAATCGATAGTCTGGATATGAAAGGTGAGGAAATGGAAGGCATCAAGGATGATGCCCGAGTTTCTGGTTTGGGAACAAAATGAGTAAGAGGGAGAAGATAGAGATTGGGGGAGGGGCAGGTGATCTAGAGTCACCATGTATGGTTGTGCAGGGTGTGCACTGCCCAAGAATACCTAGCTAAGCTGAAAGAGTAGAGACTGGAATTCAGCCCTTCTCATCAGCCTTGTATCTGACCCAGAGCTACATCTGCCGGAAGAAAGAGACATCTCTTTCTAGGGAGGTACTACAGAAGCATCATATGGGCTAACCATAGCCCAGAGAGGAATTTGATTTTGAAGTTGGTACACATGAAGTGCTTGTGATATAACCAGATAGAAATATCTATTAAAAAGTTAGGCATACAGGTCTGGAGCCTTTGACAGTGATCTGGGCTGGAGCTACCACAGCTGTTAATAGTCATCTCCTTATGGAAACCATGCATGGATGACATCTTTTGGGAAAGTAAATAGAAGAGAATGGGTGTTGGTGTTCACATGACAAATACACAGTGCGAGTCATACCTTCAGTTGTTATGGACACTTTCTGGAAACAGAGCTCCATAGACCACAACACTGTTTGCATTATTTTATTGGACAGATGTGATGATTGATGATTCTGTCATGTCACGCTGTGTGGGGGGGTGGTGTGTGGAAAGCATTTCTGTTTCTCATAGAATTATTAGGATAAATGGATCAATTAAATTTTTAGAAATCTCAAAGGGCCCTCTTTGTATATACTTGGAACCTCCTTTGAAAGCTCATGGCAGAGAACTTCCTGTTTCAGAATGATCTAGATGTGTAATCCTGTAATTTTCCTCCTTGGAAACTTCATGTACAATGAATATTTTTTTAATTTTTAAAAAAATTTTTTATTTAAAATTCATTTAAATTAACATATAGTGTATTATTAGTTTCAGAGGTATAATGTAGTGATTCATCAGTCTTATATAATAGCCAGTGCTCATTCCATCACGTGCCTTCCTCAATGCCCATCACCTAGTTACCCTATCCCCCTCCAGCAACCCTCAGTTTGTTTCCTAGAGTTAAGAGTCTCTTATGGTTTGCCTCCCTCTCTGTTTTCGGCTTATTTTATTTTTCCTTCCCTTCCCCTGTGTTCTTCTGTTTCGTTTCTTAAATTCCACGTATGAGTGAAATCATATGATAATTGTCTTTCTCTGCTTGACTTATTTCACTTAGCATAATCCCCTCTAGTTCCATCCACATCCATGTTGCAACGGCAAGATTTCCTTCTTATTGGTGGTTGAGTAATATTCCATTGTATGTATATGCCACATCTTCTTTATCCATTCATCTGTTCATGGACATCTAGGCTCTTTCCATAGTTTGGCTGTTGTGGACATTGCTGCTATAAACATTGGGGTGCACTGTCCTTTGGAGAAATACCTAGTGGTGTATTTTTAATTGTTTATTTATTTATTCTTGTAGTATTCCATCTGCAGTGAACCTCTAATAGAGCTGTCCAACCCCGGAGCCAGTGGATCCTTGTTTTTTGTGACCAGTGATGATGAATTTATCATCAAAACCGTTCAGCATAAGGAAGCTGAATTCCTTCAGAAGCTGCTGCCAGGCTATTACATGGTAAGTAACCGTCTGTAATTAAAACTCCTACTTGAGATTTAATTACTTTTCACAAGTTTTTTTTTCCCCCCTATGCTTTTTTACCGTCACCCTGTGGCGTGTTTCTTTCTCTTGGGTGAGCTTTGTTTTGCATTTGGATTGTACCGCGACCATTGTGGACTCGATTTTACCAAGTAGAACTGTTAGTAGAGGATAGTTGACTCCCACAGTTCTGGGTTCAGATCTCAGCTCAGCCATCAGCAAACGGTGTGACCGCGAGTAAGCAATATAAGCTCTGAGCTGCAGTCTCCTCAGTCTTTAAAAGCTGCAAAATACCTGTCTTAGATGGTTGTTGTGATCCGACTGGGTGTAGGATAAAGAAAGCAATGCCTTGCCAGGCTCTTGGCTCCCAGTACAGAGTCGTAATGTGAATGCTTAGCATTCACTGAGCACTAAGCTATATGTGAAACACAGCTGTAAAAATAGTATTTAATTCCCAAATCTGCTGGAGATTAGTCACACGTATAAATATAGGGATCAAAATCGAAGTAAAAATCTCGGTGGACAGGATGGACAGATTTTACAAGGTTTGATCCTGAACAAAACTGGGAGATTTTTTTTTAGAGCATATTGTCTATTTTATATTAGAGAAAACAGAAGATCCACAAAGCAAGAAAAATGTAGCTGGCTCTAATTTTTTGCCCAGAGATACATATTGCTAATATTCGGTGTGTGTCCTTCCTGATGTACTCTATTCATACATTTTTTTAAATAATGTGAAACTGGGATCAAATGTTCATTGCACTTTACTAACCTGCTAAGTGAGTAAATCTTAAACGTGTATAGTTCTAAGCTTAGGTAGACTAGTCTCTTGTTCTAGAACTGCATTGTCCAATAGGGTAGTCATTAGCCATATGCAGCTACTAATTAGAAATTAAAGTTAAATGGTAAAATTTAGCTGAACAAGTGGTTTACCCCAATCATGTAAGCTAGTATAACAAATAGTATAATTCATCCAGTTAACAAGAAAAAATGTGAACATCATGTGGTAATCCAAATAAATGTTGAGTAGAAACAAAGGCATTCAAAATTCAACATCTTCTCCTGCTTAAAATTCTTTAAATTGTCAGGGAAGGGGCGCCTGGATGGCTCAGTCGTTGAGCGTCTGCCTTCGGCTCAGGTCATGATCCCGGGGTCCTGGGATCGTGTTCCCGCATCGGGCTCCCTGCTCGGCAGGAAGCCTGCTTCTCCCTCTCCCACTCCCCCTGCTTGTGTTCCTGCTCTCGCTGTGTCTCTCTCTGTCAAATAAATAAATAAAATCTTTAAAAAAAAAAACAAAAACAAAAAAAGAAGACCGATTTAAAAATAAATAAATAAATAAATTGGCAGGGAAGTTATAACATAAACAAATAAATTAACATACATATTATGCATTTATCAGTCTCCAAGATTTACATGTTAAATCTTGGAGAAGATCAGTCTCCAAAGAGTTACATAGTACCTCATGGAGAAGAACAGGAGTCCTTTCATTGGAAATAATGGAAAAAGATAAGGATTACCCTCCATCATTGTTTGCAAGATATATATTTGCAAGAATTTCTAAAAGCAGTAATAACTTTTTGAGTATGAAAAATAGAAAAGTATAAACACTCTTCTCTTGTAAACGATACAATTTTAAAAAATGAGCAAAACTTCAAGAAAATTAAATAGCAGTTTCTAGAGGTAATGAGGGTCCAGCAGATTTGCAGGATGTAAGACGCATCTACACAATCCATTGTATTCCATTATGTAGATCACCTGGAGCAGGAGGTTAGCAGGGAGGAAATGAGATCCCGTTTATGAGGACAGTAACTTACAGCGAACGTTATTGGAATAAAGATACAAATGAATGAAGGCAGACTATTATTCTGGTAGGGAAAGCAAATTATAGTAAGTATTATAATGTGTGAGCAATAACCCCAAAAGAATTTTTGTAATAGGAACTCTAAAATGCTTGAGTCTGTAAAAAACAAATATCTAAGAACAATATGAAGGAAACCACAAATTGTTATGGAAGGACATAAAAAAATTTCCAACATAATGAGACACATTTCATTCCTAACTCAGTATTGTAAAGATTTCAGTTCTCCCAAATCATGTTATAAATCCAGTCGAATTCCAATCAAGAATGTCAGTAAGCCTGCTTCTCCGAGAAAACACCAAATGTCAGATGGCACTGATGTTGTGGGTGGGCCTGGGGGTCCCAGGGGCCATGGAATGGGAGACCACAGTGGTTTCTGTGTGGACCAAAGATGAGGAGTGGATGCCTGTCACCAGGCTGGGCCACCGGGTCAAGGACATGAAGATCAAGTTCCTGGAGGAGATCTGTTTCTTCTCCCTACCCATCAAGGAATCTGAGATCATTGACTTTTCCTGGGGGCATCCCTCAAGGATGAGGTTTGAAGACTATGCTGGTGCAAAAGCAGACCCGTGCTGGCAGTGGACCCAGGTTCAAGGTATTTGTTGCCATCAGAGATGACTATGGACATGGTGGTCTGGGTGTTAAGTGATCCAAAGAGGTCACCACTGCCATCCTTGGGGCCATGATTCCAGACAAGCTTTCCGTCTACCAGTGTGGCAAGGCTAGTTGGGGAACAAGAACAGCAAGCCCCACGCTGTCCCATGCAAGGTGACCAGCCGCTGTGGCTCTATGCTGGGGTGCCTCACCCCTGACCCCAGGGGCACTGGCCTTGCCTCAGCCGCTGTGCCCAAGAAGCTACTGACGGGTTCGGTAGAGACGACTGCCCCCCCCACCTCAGCCAGGGACTGCATTGCCACTTCTGATGCCATTCCCAAGACTTACAGCTAGCTCACCCCGACTCTGGAAACGGACTGCATTCACCGAGTCTTCCTGTCAGGGATTTGCTGACCATCTTGTAACGAACCCCATACCAGAGTCTCTGTGCAGAGGACCCAGGCTCCCACTGTGGCCACGACATACTTTGTACAAGAAAAATAAAGTGAACTAAGTCTGTGTTTAAGAATTAAAAAAAAAAAAAAATGCCTGTAAGATTTTTCCCTGAACTGGTTCATTTGAAAGTGAAAACAAAACAAACAAAAAGAAAATGAAAACAAGTATCATTTTAAGAGCATTTAAAAAAACAAACAGTGGAAGGGAGGGGGGCTGTAAGACTAGACAAACATTTTTAATAAAGAATTAAAACAGTGAGCCTGCTGTAACATATACCAAAACCCATAAACTTTTACTAATATTAAAGATATTAATATATTAAAGAATTAGTACAGTGCTAGACAAATAGATCAGTGAATTCAAACAATTCCATATTTCACATCTTTCACACACACACACAAAATCATTCCATATGGAGTAAAAACCAAATGTCATGACCAAAACTATGAAAAGTTTGGAAGAGAAGAAATTCAGGACCTTGGGGTATAAAAAGCTTCACTAAACAGGAAGCAAAAAGAAAGCACAAGAAAGAAGTATGTAAATGTGACTACATCAAAAGGCCATATATCGGTACAGCAAAAAAAAAATACCAGATACAAAATTAATGTAAGCACATAGAATATTTCTAGAATGACAGAAAGTGGGGACAGTAGTTAAAAGTTGGGAATTGGGAGAAGAATCGGGGGTAGTAGAGAAACTTTTCCTGATGTAAATGGCCTCCAGCAAACTGTTCTTAATCTCTCACCTACTTTTAAAGTGAAACAAAAATAGGCATGTATTTTTTATTTGTATAGTAAAAAATGTAACATACTGAAAGAGAATACCCCATAGAGAATAGGAAAATGACAAATATCCGGAGTGTATTGAGAACTCCAAAAATAACAAAAACCTACAGAAAAACAGGCGAAGACTATTAACACAGAATTGTCTTTGAAATGGCTAAAGATACATACAACATATTACATTTCTCTAATCAGCGATATTCCAATTTTTTTTAAAAGAGTTTCCTTTTTTTTTTTTTAACCAGTCACGCTTACAGAGATTTTAAAGATGGTTGCTACGCATCATGGATGAAGGGTGACGAGAAATACATAATCTTACAAAGTGTGATTGTAAATCGGTCTGCGCATTTTGGAAGATAATTTTTTCAGGAGCTGTTAAAATTTTAAATGCTCATTGCTTAGACCCCAGCCGTTAATTTCCTTTTTAGCTCCCTTAGATCTTAGTCACACATGGCACTAATCAATTCTTTGCCTGTTTTTGGTTGAATCTCATTTGGGATTTTGTGTCCATTCAGTTCAGCCACTTTTAAAGCTGTGGGTTGAGAATGATAAAGGTACTGTTCCATTGAGCCAACTTACGAATCAAATCAGAAACAGCGATATTTTAGTAATGGCCATAAATAAAGAGAATCGCACTCCAATTTTAATTCTCATATTTCATAGATGAAAACACATACTTAACAGTCTTCTTTTGTGAAAATAGGAGAATTGACACATTTTTTTTCCCTTTTTCTCCTTTTAGAATTTAAACCAGAATCCAAGGACTCTTTTGCCAAAATTTTATGGACTGTATTGCATGCAGTCAGGGGGCATTAATATCAGGATTGTGGTAATGAACAACGTCTTACCGCGCTCCATGAGAATGCACTTCACGTATGACCTGAAAGGCTCCACTTACAAGCGAAGAGCCTCCCGAAAGGAGAGAGAGAAGTCCAGCCCCACGTTTAAGGACTTAGATTTCCTGCAGGACATGCACGAAGGGTTGTATTTTGACACAGAAACATACAACGCGCTCATGAAGACACTTCAGAGAGACTGCCGGGTAAGGACGTGTCATTGCCATGATTGCCTTCGGACAGGCGTCTGTGGTCTTGTAACCTGGGTCATGAATGTCCGGAGCGGACACATGGAGTCCTGTCATTTGCAGTCCCGGGGCCCATCCATGCTTCCTTGATCTCGAAGGAATTGGTGGATGGTCAGGGAATTGTCTGGAGTATCCATGGGTTTTACTAAAAAAAAAGCTTTAAGTCTGCTTTCTTTGATAAAGCGAAACAAGGATTTTTTCTTTTGTTTTCATCCTCCCCTGGAGGGAAAAGAAATTAGGTGTAATGCACCAATTAGCCAGAAAAGCCATATACAAACCTTGACACAAGTAAGATTCCACCCGGGGAGAGAAGTCCAGAGAATTGATAAGCAGATCCCTGAATACTCAGTGTGGAGGCAGAAGCTTGAGGCAAGCGGTATACTTGCTGAAATTATCTTGGGCGATCAGGAATGAGTCTCAGCAGTTAGAGCAAAGACCGTAATGTGCAGACTTAGCCACAGAGATTGTCAGAAGGAAGGAGGACGTTAGAGTCCCCCAGCCTCCCATTCTTAGCAACCAAATAATAAGACCCAGAGCCTGGGAGAGATGTTTCCGACATGGTGAATTTACAGAAAGTGGGTAAAAGTTCCCTTGGAGAAAAAGAGGAAAATGGAGCTTGATGGCTTCTGAAGAATGATGATCGTTTGATGAGCAAATTCTCAGAAGTAGCATTTTGTGGCCCAGGTGCACCTGGGAGAACCATCTAGATTTCCAGCTAAGTTGGCCACAGTGAAGGCAGGCAGACATTGGGATCCAACCTGGCCAGGGCAGATAGGACTCACAGCACCTGGTTCCTGGGAAGTATGAGCTGTCTCTTCCAGACTGGCTTTCTGGATCTTGTGCGGGCCTGGACAAAGGACCCGCATTACACAGAGGGAAGGGGAACAAATCCTTGCTGAGAAACACAGTCCTACTATTTATGGGTCTTTTCTTTCTACATGTTACGATGTGCAGGAGAATACACTAAGGTGTCATTGAGGAGGGTTGTTGGCATTGATAGAGATGTCACTCCATAGCTCCTATTCTTTTTTTTTTTTTTTTTTTTAAGATGTGTCAGAGAGAGCACAAGCAGGGGGAGGAGCAGGCAGAGGGAGAAGCAGACTCCCCGCTGAGCAAAGAGCCCGATGCAGGGCTCCATCCCAGGACCCTGGGATCGTAATGTGAGCAAAAGGCAGACGCTTAACGACTGAGCCACCCAGGCGCCCTCACAGCTCCTATTCTTAATGCTTAGTGAGTCACGCCAGCCTATGATTTTTTTAACATACATTTCATTTAATTTTCTCAGCATCCATTTGACGGTCCGTACTGTTCACGTTTCCCATTTTAACTGGTGGGATAATTAGGCTCTTAAAGAGGTTAAGAAACCTGCCCAGCATTACTTAGCAAGTCAGTGGCAGAGCCCACACCTGTCTGGGTACAAAGTATGTGCTCTTAACAGTTGAAACGTAAAGGTTCACTGTGAGGATTTTTTTTTTTTTAATTATCTTTTCAGAAGTCAGGGGAAGAACAGTGGGAACTAAGCAAACAAACAAAAAAATGTCCAGCTGTGCTCTTCAGATATCTGGGTGGATATGAATGATTCATGTTTTTCTTTTAAAAAGAAAAAAAAACAAAAACATGCACACATTTTAGTAGAAACCTTTTCCTGTGCTTTTTCTGCCCTTACAGGATGTGGGTGAAAAGTGACTTTGAATTCCCCAGAGTTTAGTACAAGCCACTCCAGTTTTAGATTTGCTTTCTCTTTGTGTGCCTGTGCTTCTGGCCTCTTTAATATGGAAAGCCATTTTTTTTTCTTTTAAAAACACAGGCTCCTGTGCCAAAAAAAAGGAGGGTGGGAGAGGGAGTCAAATGTAAAAGAGCCATAGCACCAGATTTGTCTGTTTATTCGTGTTTCCTGAGCCCAGATAGAACGAGGTCAAACATGACTCTCCATCAGGAATGAGACCCTGGAGATTTGCCTTTTTTTTTTTTTTTTTCAGAAGACTTGTTGTTTTAAGGAAGGTCAACACAGAGGTCCTAAAACCAACTCCCTCTGACTGGCTGCATTTGATCTTGACCCAAACACAGACCGTGGAACTTCTTTAAATTACACACAACATTCATCTTCAAAAAGGCTTTCCCAGGGTGGTGTGGGAGCTTGTACATGCCTCACTCGGGGGGAACCTGAGCCCCTTCCCTGATCTGCCTTGACCATGACCAAGGCCTCTGTGATCTGCAGTCAGCAGCTGGTTCTCTAAGGAAAGCTGCCGTGAGGAACTCGGGCACATTTCTGCAATGATGGGTCTTCATATTTCATAGTCATGGGCCTCTTGGCAAAACTGACGAAAGCTATGAACCGTCTCCCCAGAAAAGTGCCCCATCCACTCCACAATTCCTGAATCCCTTGGAGCCCATTACACCCCCACCCACCTTGTCCCAGGTTCAGGGTCTCCATCCTAGAGCCAGGCAGCCATCCGCTCTCTCTCCTCAGGTCATCCTGTGAAGGGCCAGCACCCTGGATGCTGGAACAGGATGTGTGGTTGGTGTTGCTGGGGGTGTCTCTTGGCCTGGCACATCCCTCACTTTGTAGGACCAGACTTCAGTGCAGGCTGAGGTGCCATGGAAATGCACAGAAGGTGTGGGGTCACCACAGGGCGGGTTCCAATGCCGAAGGATCGGGACTTTCTGTGGTTCACAGTCCTCTGCCTCAGTGAGGTGGTTCCACTAAGACTCTAGACCCACAGCAAGCAGGGGACTGCTTCACTCCTGTCAGCAGCCTGGCCACAGAAAGGTGAACTGGGCCCATCTTAGGATACATCGTTTCATTTACTTATAGGACAAGCAGTGCAGGCCTACTGTCTGCCAACATGAGGTGAATGACCGCCGTGTCTGATCGTTGTCATGCAGTGTATGAAGTGCGGTGGTAATGCTCTAAGGCTGTGGGTGGATCAGAGTGGGTGACATCAGAGTAGCTGACATCATAGCTTGGGTCTGAAGAAGAGTTCTCCAGGCAGGCAATGTGGTAGAGGCAGGTTTCTGGGCAGAGAGAACAATGTAAGCTAGGCATGAAGTAGCAGGACGTGATCCAAGAGCTAGAAGTCTTTGGCATTGCTGCAGTTAATATTAACAGGGAGCATGTGGGGCAGGAGAGAAAAGCTGTCAAGAGCCAAATCATGTCAAAAGGCCCTTTCTGGCCATGCCAGGGTCCTCTGAAGGGCTTAGAAGTGGCAAATCCAAGAATCGCAGACCTTTCGACCCGAGCTTGTCTGTTGTTCGCAGGCAGATATGATAAACCTCCTGACCTCTTGCTGGCCTCTTGCTTCCTGTCCGTTCCACTTTCATTTTTTGGCTTGACATCTCAGACCCCAGGATCCCATTTCCCTTGCGTGAGTGCTGGCCAGAAGACAGCTACGTGGCTCATTGACCCAGCTTCACTGGTGTCCGTTGTGTCCACAGTCTCCTTCCCTCGATCGCAGTCAGAGCTGCTTCTGGACTCTTGTGTCCAAAATGGCCTGATCTAGCTCCTCCCACAGAGAGCCATTTTCTGCCAGGATCCCTGGAGCAGCCCCACTCCACTTTCCCCGGCTTCCCCAGCCTGAGCTTAGGCCCTAGTCTATAAGCCTGCCCTCTGTGATGGCCCATCCCTGGCCAGCTCCTCCACGGAGCACCTTAGTCACTCGGAACTCTCCTAGAAAACTGAATGTACTTTATCTTTCAAACCTGCTGAGCCTACTCCTTATATGATTCAAACAAAGGCTCTTTCCAGAAGCACGGATCCAGATCTTGGGTTCTCCCCAGTTTCCACGTTATTGACAGTGTCTGGGGAAAATGGATATGTAAATAATTGGGTCCCCTTTCTGGAAGTATTTCCACTCCCTGGGCTTCACCCTCTGCCTGTCACTGACAACCTTCTACGCCTGTAAGTGAGCTTGACCCAGGGTAAGAGTTGTGACAACAGAGTCCTGCAGGCCATCATAGGTTACTTGTTGCTATCAAAGGCAGGAAGTAGGGTTTATTCAAACCGTCCCCACGTGATGAACAAGCTGAGAGGCAATACTTTATATTCAGTAAGTTACCACGTGCCATCCAGTCTGCCTCCTAATAAGTGCTGTGGCTCCCCAGGCACCCTGGGTTGACCTCTTTTGCAGGATTTAGCACACACTCTTATTTATTCACGTGCAGGTCCTCGAGCTTGAGGTTCAGACCTCATCTCTCACTGTATCTGCATCTCCTGGTGCTTAGTAAATGCTTACTGAAATACGTATTTGAACAAAGGAATAAGTGCAATAAACTGTCAGATGACAAAGACGCGTTTAGGTCACATCTCCAAGAAAATCTATCTTTGGTGACTTGTGTGTATCCAGGAGATTTTTGAGTTCTGCCTGTGTTGGAGGAAGAACCCACTTTCACGCTGTGCCTGCCAGGTTGGCACTGAGAATGTAATAAAGCAGATGATCTCCATTTTTAATCATTTGGGGTTATTTTGAAAAACAGTACCGATTGTCCCTGTATTAAGCCATTTGTGTAACAAAAGTATATTTATCTTCAGTCGTTTTCCCATAGAAGCAGTGTTGTAGAAGTCATTAGACATTGAATACTGACCCATGTCTTCTTTAGGTGTAGGTGTTGTCTCCCTTCCTAGTCTGTAAATGTCTCAAAGGCCAAAGCTCATTCCTGATCCTTCCCTGCCAAGTGCAGTGCCTGGCTTATTGTATATACTCGGTACATGTTATAAGATTATGTAAAAAATTCTTTCAAATTGAAATTTATTAATTTTGGAAGAATAATTGGGAACTATTTTTATGTTCATCTTTAATTTACTATAATTATTTCTTCTCTGACATATCTATGAAAAATTTAAAGAGTCCCCTATCAATTAATTTGATAAATTATTACATCCTACAATATTTATTGATAACTCTGGGGAAATGACATCAGTGCAAAGTACATTAGTGAGAACTTGTGTTTATAATCCAAATATTTCTTATTCCTTCAAGTGGGAGTCCTACCAGACACAATCCTGGTAATTAATGACCCCAATGACTCATTTTACATTTATTATCATTTTTTGTTGAGCAGCAAGGTTATTATCTTTAAATAGTGTGGAACGAATTTTCTTTTTCACACAAATGTCTCACCATAAATATTAATAGGCTCTCAGAATTTAATGAAACCAGTCTTAAGAATACTGAGCCTTTTTGATGTGCAGAGTGTCATCTTTCTAACTGTGTATGGCAAGCTCTAAACGTGTAGATCGGATTCTTCTCATCTATAGGCATGCTAGCATGGGTCACCAAGTAGATGATTTTCTATACTACTAAATTTAGCGTTTTGGCTAGTGCTTATCCCCCAGCTGTAGTTTTGTTCAGCATTAATATCTTGCACTTAGTTTTTTTCTTTCTTTTTTATATTGGTTGCATATAAGTTATCACTCCCAATTACCGTAAAAGGAAAAAAATGCTTCAGATCTCATTTCTGTTAAGTACAGGAATGTTACCAACTCCACATCTCTCTGTACCATACCCTGAAAGATTATTTGCCAGGGTGCCTGGGGTGGCTCAGTTGGTTAAGCCTCTGACTCTTGGTTCCAGCTCACGTCATGATCTCAGGGTCATAGGATCGAGCCCCACATAGGGCTCCACACTCAGTGAGGAGTTAGCTTGATATTCTCTCTCCCCTCTCCCTCTGCCCCTCCCCCATTCATGCACACGCACTCTCTCACTTTCTCTCTCTCTGAAAAATAAATAAATCTTAAAAAAAAAAAAGATGACTTGCCCAAAAGAGGCATAAATAAATTCACTGTCTTTCCGAATTATGTTTTACAAACACTAATGATACACTTGGTGTGCTCCATTGTTTCAGATTATGAGTTGCGCTCTGTATGCTATTATTATTTTGATACCATTGCAACATAAACAGAAAACAAAGTCAAAATTGGTGAACAAATAAATAAAACCATCTCCTAGAAACAAAGACTGTTTGGGCTGGAAAGAATATAAGGTCCCTGGGAAAGAGTAGAATGGTGCCTTCCACACTCTAGTCTGAGAGAAACGAATTATGGACATAGATGTCTTTGCCTGGCCAAGCTAGATTTCCTTGTGAGAATAAAGACATTATCACATTCTCAAGGACTTGAAAAAGTTTTCTACTTAAAAATCCTCTTTCACAATAATGCTCATTTTGAGATCATTATACATTCACATGAAGTTGGAAAAATAATACAGAAAATGTATACCTCCACCTAGTTTCCCCAGTGGTAACATCCCGTATGACCTTAGTGTAATACCAAGAATCAGGAAATTGACATTGGTACTATCCACTGACCTTTTTCAGATTTTACCAGAGCGCTCATTGGTGTATCCTGCACGGGCATAATGTGTAGGAGGTTTTTATGCAATTCTGTGCTTACATAAATTCACTTTACCACCACAGTCAAGTATGGAACAGTTCCTTCACAAACATCCCTCATGCCTCCCTTTTATACATAACCAGAGCCGCCACCTTCCCTCCCAGCCCCTCCCCAAACCCTTGCAACCACCAATCTGTTTTCTTTCTCTGTAATTTTGTCATATCAAGAACGCCATATAGGGCGCCTGGGTGGCTCAGTTGGTTAAGCGACTGCGTTTGCCTCAGGTCATGATCCTGGAGTCCCGGGATTGAATTCCACATCGGGCTCCCTGTTCAGCGGGGAGTCTGCTTCTCCCTCTGACCCTCTCCCCTCTCATGCTCTCTCTCAAATAAATAAATGAAATCTTTAAAAAAAAAAAAAGAACGCCATATAAATGTAGTCCTATAGGCTTTGTTCCAAGATTGGCTTTTTTCACTCTGCATAATGAGCTTGCAATCCATCCAAGTTAGTGTGTGTACCAGTATTTGCCCCTTTTTGCTGTGTGATACTTCATGGTGTGGACATAACACACTGAACCATTCACCTGCTGGAGAACACGTGGCTTTTCTCTAGTGTTGGACTGTTACATATAAAGCTGCTGTCAACATTTGCGTGCAGGTTTTTACATAAGCATAATGCATTTCTCTGGTAGAAATGGCGAGTGCATTCACTGTGTCACATGGAAAGCGCACATTCAGTGTCGTAAGGAGCTGCCATACTCTTCCCCAGAGTAGCTGCACCCTTTCACATTCCCACAGGCAGAGTGTGAGCGATCAAATTTCTTTTCATCCTCACTGGCATTTGCTGTTGTTGGTACTTTTTGTTTTAGCTCTTCTGATGGATGTGTATTTAAGTCTCTTGTTTAAAAATTACTTGAGTAGGGGCGCCTGGGTGGCTCAGTTGGTTAAGCGTCTGCCTTCGGCTCAGGTCATGATCCCAGAGGTCCTGGGATCGAGTCCCGCATCTGTCTCCTTGCTCCGCAGGAAACCTGCTTCTCCCTCTGCCTGCTGCTCACCCTGCTTGTGCTTGCTCTCTGTCTCTCTTTCTGACAAATAAATAAATAAAATCTTTTAAAAAAATTAAATAAATTAGAAGTACTTGAGTTGATATTCCAGTGAAGCAGAAGATACATCCAACAGGGAAGGGTTTAGGGAGTCTATAGGATATTGGTGACAAATGAAGCAGAAAACTTAGGGTTTAGTTGAATGGCTGGTCATGTTTCTGTGGGACTTAATACAATTGATAGGAGTTCCTGAGAAGGAGAGGCCAAAAGTACAGGACTTTGCCACGTGTGTTTCTAGTAATAAGCCTTTCTAGGAGACTTTGCATGCTCATGGGATTTCGTCTAACTCTACAATATAGCCATTGGTGTTTCTAAATTATTTTGCAGTTACTTGGGTGAGGGTTTAATGTTTGCCTTCTAAAATCTCCCCAGGAGAACAGGAACTATATGATTTCATTTTCCTACCCCTTAAATCACTTAAAAGAATAGCAGTTGGCTCAGTGTTAGTCTTTTGGGGAAGCCCTAGAGATTACACTTTGTTTAGGTCATGCCTGGTGGCCACGTTTATGCCAGCAAGACAACTGTCCATCAGTCCTGGAAGGGGGCTGATGTTTGTCCAGGCTTTTGCTGGTGGCTGCAATTCAGCCATGGTGCAGGTGGGTGATGGCAGGAGGCTTCTGCTGGTAGTAACGGAAGCGGCAAGACGGTCAGCACAAGAGAGTTTGAGGGAGCCTACAGAAGTCAAATTACTCTTCTGTGTTGCTGTTCTTGACCTTCTACCAACTAGGTAGATACGTCAGTTTGAGCCAGACAAGTCATTCTCAATACTTTGCAAAACCAGCCTTTCCAATTTTGGGTGGAGGCAGGCAGGGTTCCATCTTAGAGAGAACCTGTGGATACCAAAGTAGCTTAGCATTTAGAACACATCATACATAATATATAATCATAAAATAGGTGTACACAGTACAATACTTAACACACGATTTCCTACAGCAAAGGCACATTTCCAAGGCTCATTGTGTCCACATGTGGCTTCAGTTGACATTTATTGTGGACTTGCTCTGAGCCAGAGCAGCGCTTGACATTATAGGTGGACTCTCAGCGATCCTCACACCGGCCCTGTGATGTGAGGTGTGATTGCCTTTCCAAGATGAAGAAGTGGAGACTTGGAGCAGGGGACACCTCCTGGGGCCCCAGAGCTCATGTGCTGGGTCACGACTTACACCCAGGTGTCTCTGACTACAAATGCAGGCTCCCCTACCAGTGTGCTCCCCCTAAGGAGTCTGTAGGTGGAAAAAGGGAACATCGCCTGGAATGTAAACATTAAGTACCAACACAGATTCAAACAGGATGGGCTGGAATTGCCCAGTGACTGGCTTTCCCCACCCTGACAAGGAGCTGGTGGAGAAGGAGCTGTAGAAGGGACTCTATCAAAGAGCACTCAATCTGGACAGGGCAAGGAGTTCATGAAATCTTGCAACCTTCTTCACAAAGGAGAAAGAGGAAAACAGTGCCAAGGCACTGAGGAACACAAAATAAAATTAGCAACCCAAACATTCAATTTTAAAAGTTTGTTGGAAAGTATAAGCAAGCCCATTAACACTTTTCAACTGTGACTAATCTGCGTGTGCGTGAAATCCTATCAACTTAAAAGCAAAACTTATTTCTGAGAAATGTGATGGGCACAGTGGAGTTGACTGTTTGTCAAAGATTGTTTTTCACATGTTGTGGAAAGGGAGATAGGGCTCTAGATGTGCTCGTCAGCTCCTGTGTGAGCGCCTTTCGAAAATTCTCATCAGCCGCAGAAATGACAGGATTATCAAGCCGGTATTTCTTTTAACCCTCACTCCAAACCAAATGGAGCGTTAGGAAAATTTCTACAGAAAGAATGGTAGCAGGAGGCTGAAAGTATCTTCCCTGGCCCTAAGTAAACTCCTTTTCCTTTTCCTCCTGAAAGATCACCTAAAATTAGACAACTCAAATATTCCCTGAGGAGTGGTGGTGGTGGTTCCGTGTCTAACCAGCTTTCATTTGAAGTAACTTATCACACAGAAATAGAAATATACAGTAATTGAACTTAATGGGAGCTGAAGGCCTTGGGCTTATGAAATAGAACGATGATATTTCTGATGTATTAGGGTTTTCTGCTTCGGGGGGAAAAGAACCAGCCCGTCTTTGATTCTGTAGTTGACCAGAAATCTAGAGGTAAGATCTATGTAGGTTTCCAAGTGGAACGACTTACAAAATATCCGCGGGGAGGCAGGAGAAGGAAGGAAATGTCCCCACAGGCTATATCCTCCTCCTCACTGGGAGTCCTGGGAAACCAGAGAGAGGAGCTGTAGCAGGAAGGGGAAGTGGCCTCAGGCGGGCATGACGGTGGCAACTCTGCCTTTGAAGATGGCTCTGGAAAGGCTTTGAGGTTGGCCAGTGTGGATCCGGTTGTGGATGCCAGCGTCAGTCAGTCACATGGATGGCCTTGTGAAATAGAGCAGGGGTGTCAACACCCAAACCAAAGGAGACAAAAGGGCGGCAAACCCTAGTAGCTTATCAAATGGAGTTGAGGCTCCATAGCTTAGGAGAAACTTCTGGAATCTGGTGACAGACTGAGTTGCAGAGATCGAAGGAGTCTTAGAGAGCTTCCTGGGTCTGGGAAAACGTTACAAAGTTACAAATGGTTCAGAACAATCCTGTGGCTTGTTACCCAGCTTGCTGTGCACCTGTCAAGCAAGATCTTGTCTTCCTCCCAGAAGCTTGCAACTCCAGCAACTGGAAACACTTCTCAAGGGGAAAATCGGTTTGATTTGAACAGGGCTTCTTTATGTTATTCATTTGACATCCAGTGCCGAGTACCCACGCTGCTACAGGAAAGGGGCCTGGGTGACTGCCTTGTGAAAGGCAAGGGACTTCTTGGGCCACATACTAGTTCTAGGTCTTCCCAAAAGATCCGCATATACTGGCTTCTGAGAGGCGTTAGCTCCTGTCAGTATCAGTCAACACTTTCTATCAGGTCCCTTCCCGTGCAAGGGAATGTTCCTTTGATGTCACCAGTGTTCTTCCTTCAAAGACATTTTTAAATGTGGTGCTTTGATCAGGCAAGTGTAACTCTTCTGTCCTCACTTTCTCTCGCTGGAAGCTCCGCACTTCTGTACGGTGAGGTAGCACATCTCCACGGGGGTATTTCTCCTTCCCCCATGAGTGAGATGGCCAAGAACAATCTGTTATTAATGAATTTATGTATTAAATTTCAACTTAAAAAAAAAAAAGACACATCTGGAGATGCCTGGGTGGCTCAGTCAGTTAAGCGTCTGCCTTTGGCTCAGGTCATGAGCTCAGGGTCCTGGGATCGAGTCCCACATCGGGCTCCCTGCTCAGCGGGGAACCTGCTTCTCCCTCTGCCTGCACTCCCCCTGCTCGTTCTCTGTCTCTCTCTCATGAATAAATAAAATCTTTAAAAAAAAAAAAATATCTGTGCACTTTTCTACAAGAAAGGGGCAAGCTGTCCTCTGGATGTGTCAGTTGTCCGTAGCTGTTAGTGACTTAGGCAAGTTAAAACCTGACGCTTATGTACAGTGTCCTTGTCCCCCCTGAGCGTGAGCCTGCCTGGAGTCCTCCGTGTCTTGTTCACTTCCTCCCTTCGTTTCTCCATACGAAGTCCTCATTTGTAAACTTTGCCCCTTTGTCCGCGTTCGGCCAGCTCCAGCGGTTCCAGAAACACGCCATGCTAGATGCCAGCACCACGCTGGCTGAGTTCTCAAGCACCTGCTAATCCGGCTTCAGACAATGACGTACATCCTCAGGAGGCGGAGATAAGACACCCTCAGGTAGTCCTCTTTCTGAAAGAGCTACCCAACTTCTTTCTAGATTATTAGCGATGTCAGGGGCAAAAAATAGCAACAACCTGATTTTCAAGGAACAGTGAAAGCAGTGATTCCGGGTTGCCGATTTTCCTTGTCTACACTCAGAGGTGCAGGGGAAATAGAGTTTCTTAATTTTCCACTACTCTTGCTCACTGGAATCCACCTCCTCCAATGTCAACTTACACATTAATAGTACTTCCGTCCCTTCTAGTTTGGTCACCTCTCAATTTAAATATTCTTATTCAGCTGAACTCTCTCTCATCGGCTGGTGTAAACTGTCCCTCTTTTATCACGCCATCTTTTTTTTTTTTTTAAAGATTTTATTTATTTATTTGACAGAGAGAGAGACAGCGAGAGCAGGAACACAAGCAGGGGGAGTGGGAGAGGGAGAAGCAGGCTTCCCGCAGAGCAGGGAGCCCGATGTGGGACTCGATCCCAGGACCCTGGGATCATGACCTGAGCCGAAGGCAGACGCTTAACGACTGAGCCACCCAGGCGCCCTTATCACACCATCTTTTGGGGCAAACACCATGGGAGATGTTAGGGTTTCCATCACTTGTTGACGCACGGAGACAAGAATATTGCCCCGGGATTCCTTAACTTATTGTGTTCTATTTCTCTCTGAAATCGTCACCCTCATGCTCCGTGGGATGTGGCATTGAGCCACCCTTTGGTACTGTCTTTAATTTTGACCATGTACATATTGTTATTTTCAAAATAAATTATAGCACCTCAAGACTCCAAAGAATTTCTATCACTTCCAGGGTTTTCTATCACTTCTCAAGACTCACCCTTTAAGGATGCACTTGCTATTTTAAGCTATGTTTCTGACGGCCAGTGGTCAGTCTCCCAGACCCAAGACTCTCTCTTCCTGCCCCGTGGAACTTTGTATCATCTCAGAGCATAGATTGGCTGATTTCTCTGGCTTCAGGAATCTCATTTGACAAATCCCGCCTCACCTTCCTACTGAATTAATTTTATGTCTTTCAGCAAATAGTTTTGAATTCTTGCTCTCCATAAGGCTCTGTGCGAAGTCTGTGGGAGGTACACACACACACACACACACACACACACACACACACACACATACACACACACACACACACACAAAATGAATAGACTACAGCCCTTACCTTTAAGAAGCTTAGAGTTTACAGTTAAATCCAAACCATCAAGTGCTTATTTATGGCAGACAGATACTCCCCCCATTTTTCTTTCTCTCTTTGTCCATTAGAATGAGCGGAGAGGGATAAAGGGGTACATTTTCCTCTACCCCGAGAGGGGGAAGACTAGTGGCTAAGGATGAGGATCCAGGAATTTCCCCTCATTCATTGGAGTGGATGTGGAAACGTGTGCTAAGCACGGCCTGCAAGTCTCACCAAGCAGCTCACCAGCCCCCAGAAAAATCTATAATCAGAAGGACTTGGCAGTTTTAATACATTTCTTTTAAATGTGTTTACAGAATAATTTATTAAGACATCTTTATTTCTAGAAACAAAGTATAAAGAAAAAAACAAAAACTCACCAAATATAGAAGTTGATCTATGTATATGATTATATATGTATAGTCATATATAATCTTTTAAAATGGTAGATGGCTATTTCAATGCCTCTAAGGTATACTTTGATTACTGCAAACTTTTCAAGTTGAGCACAAAAAGCAATAGTACAGGTCAATCCAGCACAGCCCCGAATTCTAAATCACTGCATTAGACACAGTGAAAAAACATGATTGCTATAAACAGGCTAAGAATTGAATATTTATTTCCGTCTGCTTTACCAGCCAAAATTGTATGGCTTGTCACAGCCTATTTTTTTCTCTTTATTATATTAGCAAGGAACACTCCGAGCTTTATTGAGGAAATTAAATTAAATTTAAAAGGCAGTATTCAGCTTTAACTGACTTGTACATACAAGTAATTTGGGAGCTATATATACTCCAAAGAGCCTACTTTGGGTGGAAAGACAGACCCTTGGATTCATTTTACCCTAAACCAATGTGTCCAGGAATGTCTACCTGCATTAAAGCCTCAGGATTGAATTGGCTTGTATTGTTGAATTAACACAAATGTTTTTGCCTATCATTTTATTCTTTATTTCAAGGACTAGACTATAGGCCAGCTGTAAAATTACTCAGGGACTTTGATACATCTTCCTGTCAGTGCCACATTTTGTTGATTTGATTATTCTTCAGATCTTCCATCAGTGAAAGATCAAGGAGATAAGGATCAAACATAGCAAGTTTCCTGCTTTAACCACTTTGGCTAAGATCCCAAATAATCCATTTTCATCTTTACCTTGCCATCTCTAGCCTGCCCACCAGCAGAGATAGTAGTAAGTTACCTCTAAACAGCATATAAGTGCATTTCATCTAAGCACCTCAGTATATTAAACGTTATTTTTGAAAAGTTCCAATATACCCAGAAGTAGACAGAACATCATAGAAGAACCCCCATGTAGCTGTACCCAGTTTCAGGAATTTTCAACTCATGGCCAATCTTGTTTCTTCCCCGAGCCCCCACCCCCATAGAATTTGAAGCATACATTCTGGGTATCACATTGTTTTCCTCAAACATTAAGAATCCCTAAAAACTAGGGGCGCCTGGGTGGCTCAGTCACTAGGCGTCTGCCTTCGGCTCAGGTCATGATCCCAGGGTCCTGGGATCGAGCCCCGCATCGGGCTCCCTGCTCAGCGGGGGGCCTGCTGCTCCCGCTCCCGCTCCCCCTGCTTGTGTTCCCTCTCTCGCTGTGTCTCTCTCTGTCAAATAAACGAAGTCTTTTTTTTAAAAAGTCTTAAAAAAAAAAAAAGAATCCCTAAAAACTAAAAACTCCTTTATTTTTTTTATTTTTATATACATTATTTTTTTTGTTATGTTCGGTTAGCCACTGTATAGTACATCATTAGTTTTTGATGTAGTGTTCAATGATTCATTAGTTGTGTATAACACCCAGTGCTCATCACCACACGTGCCCTCCCTAGTACCCATCACCCGGTTACCCCATCCCTGCATCCCCCTCCCCTCTGAAACCCTCAGTTTGTTTCCCGGGGTCCATAGTCTCTCCTGGTTCATCTCCCTCTCTGATTTCCCCCCCTTCAGTTTTCCCTCCCTTCCCCCGTGGTCCTCCGTGCTATTGCTTATGTTCCACATATGAAGGAAACCATATGATAATTGTGTTTCTCTGCTTGACTTACTTCACTTAGCATAATCCCCTCCAGTTCCATCCATGTAAAGACTCCTTTAAAAAAACAAGTATAATTGCATTATCATACCTTTACAAAATTAATTCTTACTGGGTCAGCGTTCAAATGTCTAATTGTTGCAGAAACAATTTGGTTAGTTTGGATTAGGATTTAAATAAGGTCCATGTGTTAAGTACCACCTCCTTCCCCCCAGTCGGTCACTTATTTGTTCTTTGTGAGAATATTTGTTTTGAAGAAATTGGTTTGTTTATCCCATAGACCAGATTTTGCTGATGACATCCCCACAGTTTTTTTTAACGTGTGCATCTCTCCCCTGTTTTCCCTGTAGATTGGTTGTTGGGTCTAAAGGTTTGGTCAAATTTAGGTTTGACTTTATTTTTAGAGTTGTTTCCTGCCATCAGGAGGCACGTAATGTCAGAGTGCCTTTCCTCTGTGATGTTAGCAGCTGTTGATGACCACTGACTAGACCTGTTCATTCCTTAGGGGTTGTAAAATGGTGCTATTCTGGTTCTGTCATATGGTAGCCGGAATGCTCAAAGGGTTCTAAACAAGAGAGTGCCTGGCACATAGTAAGTGTTCAAGAAAATATTTATTGAATGGACTAATTTCCATAAGAACCCCTGTGACATGGAAAGTAATTAGAAACCTTGCTTGCCTAAGATCTGATTAATAAAGCATCTCTTTTCCTCCTAGAATCCCAATCCTTCTCCATTTTGTGTAAGGTATCAAGTCCGCGTTACTTGAGTTGTGTTGTCCTTGCCACTCCCAGTATATTTTGGTGCTGGGTGCCAGTTTTTAAATGTGGCTGTTTTTCAGAAGGTCTTTTGGACTCAACCAATGATTATCCTTTCTCAATCTCATACCAGCTTAACTTCACATCCCTTACAGATTGGAAATGTGGAGAGACAGAGGGCAAGAAAGCTAAGCAGTCCCTGAGCTGTGTTTCAGAACAGAGCATCCGTCTTAGAGCCAAGGCCAAGTGCTCCTGGATGGTTTAATAGTCCTTGAAGGTGACTCCTTCAAGTGATATTTTTACTAGACTCTAAGCTCAGCCTAGTTTATGGCAAAATAAGCTTGCCTCGTATCTGCCATTTAGGTGTATGCCTGCTAATCAGTAAATATAAAGTCTCTGTAAATAACAGCTTGATTTTTGCCCTGGACACGGTTTTTTAAAATACCTCTGGTGTGGGTAGGTTTGAAAACACTATTAGCTTTGTTCTTCTGACAACATAGAGCATGTAATCACAGTAAATACATTCAGCGCTGAAGATTTTTCACAAGCATTATGATCTTGAAATGCAGTATCGAGTTCTTATATTTGAGATAGAAGCCATAGGGCTCTATGTTCTGTGCTGAGTATTTTGGTTTTCATTTTCTTGCTCACATGGACAGCAATATAAAAAATACGCATTTCTGCTATGATCAGAGTGCACAGCAGGGAACACAAAGCAAAACAAGTCTTTGGTGAGCAGAACAGTCTGGTGTGTATGACAGGAAAAATAAAGATACAACCCAAGTTTTATTCCATAGAGGGATGCTGATAATGTGCTTCAGTTTTCAGAGGGGAAATGTGTTCTCAACATTTTGTGGAGATTATGAGTCTAGTTTTCATGAAGGTAAGAGATGAGACAGGCTTTGAAAAACCAGGAAGATTTGAAAGCATGAGCAACACTTTTGGGGCCTATCTGTGGGTAACTAAGTGATTCTAGCTTGACCAGCCTGGAAGAGGTCTCTAGACAGATGTTAAGTAGCAGGCAGATGTTGGCCGGGGCCGCAGTAACAAGGACCTTCGGTATCACCTGCGCCATGGTGAGGGACTGAAGGCTTTGAGCTAGGGGCATGACATGAACTGATCAAGCCAGGGGGTTGGAGATCGATGGGGAGGTGAGAGAAAGAGAAGTTGAAATCAAAGCATTAGCACGAAGGAATGTCCCAATTATAGAAGCTGCAGGATTGAGCAGCTTAATGGAAGGAAAAGGAGTCAGGGAGTCTGAAATCCGCATCAGACTGATTTCAAATAAAAGAGAGAAGTGAGGGAAAGGAACCTGCTTTGGGGGAAAATAAGAGTTTAGGGTTATAGCAAGATGGTTACGTAGAAGTTTAGGAACGTCCAGAAGCCCATTGGAAATACACAGGCCTGGAGCTTAGGAGTGAGTTTGACCTAAAGAAAAGATTTGGGGAATTGTCTCTAGAGAGATGATAGCTGGAATCTACCCGCTAAGAGATGCTCAGATTTTTTCCACTTCTCCCTTGAACTCCCCTGCTGCCATCCACATTCAAGTGTCATCTTTTTTTTTTTTTAATTTTTCATTTGAGAGTAGTTGACACATAATGTTAAATTAGTTGCAGGCGTACGACCTAGTGATTAGACAAGTTTAAACATCATGCCATACTCAGGATTTCCCTGATGATAAGTGATGTTGAGCATTTTTTCATGTGTCTGTTGGCCATCTGTATGTCTTCTTTGAAAAAAATGATCTATTCGGGTCCTCTGGCCATTTTTTAGTTAGAACTTTGTTTTCTGGTGTTGAGTTGTGTAAGTTTATATGTTTTGGGTATTAACTCCTTACTGGATATGTCATTTGCAAACATCTTCTCCCATTCAGTAGTTTGCCTTTTTGTTTTGTTGACGGTTCCCCTCACTTTGCAAAAGCCTTTTGTTTTGTTGTAGTCCCAGTAGCTGAACCTTGCTTTTGTTTCCTTTGCCTTAGGAGACATATCTAGAAGAGTGCTGCTATGGCTGATGTCAGAGAGATTACTACCTATGCTCTCTTTAGGATTTTTATGGTTTCCACTCTCACCTTTAGGTCTTTAATCCATATTGAATTTATTTTTGCGGATGGTCTGAGAAAGTGGTCCAGTTTCATTCTTTTGCATGTAGCGCTCCAGTTTTCCTAGCACCATTTGTTGAAGAGACTGTCTTTTCCCCCATTTGAAAATTCGTGCTTCTTTTGTCATAGATGCATCAACCATGTAGATGTGGGTTTATTTCTGGGCTCTCTGTTGTATTCCGTTGGTCTGTTTTTGTGCCAGTCCCATCCTGTTTTGATTACCATACCTTTGTAGTAGGTCTTGAAATCTGGAATTATGATACCTCCAGCTTTGTTCTTCTTTTTCAAGATGGCTTTGGCTATTCCAGTCACAAAGCAGAACAAATAATAACTAAAATTTGTGTGGAACCTCAAGTACCGTCTCTTATCTGGACTATTGAAATACTCCTCAGTCAAAAATAGGTACCCCTTGTGTGAGGTGTCTCTGCAGCACCCTGACTTTCTCTTTCCAGGCCTTATTCCAATCTGTAATCGAGGCTTGTGTAATTTTGAGGATGGTCTTTTTGACTGTTTTACTTCCATGGTGCCTGGGACAGACTAGAGGCTCAGTTTTTCCCTCCAACAAAAAGAGTAAATGAATGTCAGTGCTGAAAAGTAGAGAGGGTAAAACGTTAAGAGAGAACAAAGATGTTCACCAAAGGAAAGGGAGGCAAAGACATACAGGAAGGCAGGGAACAAGGGCTGAGGGCAAGCAGGGCTTCCAGGGGGCATGGTCGGCAGGGATGAGCCAACAGGGGGCGGAAGAACAGCAACAATAGTAGCTCACATTGATTGGGTGCTCTGTGTATCCCAGTTACTGTCCTAAGACTTGATGTGGAGTAACTCATTCTGCACAATAACCCTGTTTAAGCTCAGGGTTCCCATTTTTCTCTCTTTTCCAGGTGGGGCAACAAGGCCCAGAACAGCTCTGTACTTTGCCCAGGGACCCATGGGGAAGCCATGAGTCAAACCAGACTAGCTGGACCCAGAGCCTAGAGCCTCAACCACCGCACAGCTGCTCCCCCTTCTAGCAGGGGGACAGAAAGCAGCGTGCAGTGAATGTGGGCACCGAGGCAGAAAAGGGGCAGGCACTCTTGATGACCTCCAGCCATGGAGAGGGGACAGCAGTGCCTGTCATTCTGAGTTAGGACATTGCCCACATTGGGTCACCAGGTCTGTAGAAACTCTGTGAATAAGAGCCTTCCCAACATAGCACTAACGATAAGAACTTGAAGAAGATGCTTTCTTCAGGAACAGAGAGTTTTGATCACGTCCTCAGGATATTGTACCAACTGCTCCGACATTGACTTTTTTTTTTTTTTACACTATCTTCCAGTATTATTATTGTCTTAAAATAGTCCTTGAGAGAGAAGGGGAAGAAATCTGGCTGTGACAAGAAATACCGTTTTGCATAGCAAACACACAGCTATGGAATCTACCAGCACCCGCCAGGTCAGGCAAACATTCTAGAAAAAAAAAAAATGTTTTCGCACCTGAATGACAGACTTGACTGATGGCTGTCTGTCATGTTGCAGAATGTTGCACGTTCTCAAGACTCACACATGCTAAGATTTTGGCAGATATATTTGATTCCTTTAATTAAGGAACCGGGAGAATATGAATAACTATTTTGTTCCTAATTGATGCAGATCTGCAGTGCACGTGACTAAAATCTGTTCCCAGAATTTTTCGTTACGGAAGTTTTTGAATTTGACTTAAAATATATGCCTGTATATTTCTCTTTTTCTTCCTTAACTTTTTTTTTTTTTGTAGGTGGTGACTTTACCTAACCCAAAACCGAACTATCATGGTCAACTTCCCACACAGTGGGAATAGAATTTATCTTTTTTAAGCTTTTCACTCCGAAAGTAGGGGCCTGGCCTCCTAAAGACAATTCAGTATCCTTCAGGGACTCTGCTGATCCAGTTTGAGAGTACAGAGAAAATGATTCTCTTTTAAAAAAATTTAGGTGTAGCTTTTTCCTAGTGAATTCTCTCTTTTTTTTTTTTTCGTAGTGAATTCTCTCTTGAGGCTTGTTTTTGTTTTGTTTTGTTTTGTTTTTTAAATAAGCCAGGACAAATATTTGGTCACTTAAAGCACCAGGAACTAAAATTGGACCCCAGCCTGACTTTGTATCACTTATAAAATGCACCTGTTCCCTTTGGCCTGTCCTTAGGCAGAAGAAGAGGCTGTAAGTACAAACCAGACAGTTCAGTTTGAATCTTGCATTGAAAAGATAAGGAAAAATATTTCATAAAGAAAGCTTTTTAACAAGCAGAGCTCACTTCTAGATGCTTTGCAGAGGAGAAAGAAAGAAGTGTGATGTGTTCCCAGGAGGACCTTTGTTTTCCCCACACCTCGCTTTAAACCACCCTGGATGCCTGGTAGGAACATTCACAACGTTGTCACAGAATCTGATTAGAATTTGCTTTTGAAGCCAGTGTACTGCTTTGTGGGGACATTTACCAGTGGGTAGTCTGGGCTGTGCAGGGCATGAGGCTGTGATTTTTGCTCATTGAAAACGGGACTGTTCGCCCACATGGATGCTGAGGCCATCATTTTATAGCCCATTGACCAGAACTGTGGTGCGGCCAGCTAACCATTTCCTGTTGAACACTCAACCCAGAACTTTTAAAGAGGCCCAAAAGGGCGCTGGTAAGCTGGCCCAAAATGCGGTCATATTTTTGTGGGCTTTTTGTGCATTTTTGTTGTCAGAAGTGTACCTTCAAGGGTGTTTACATCAAGACAACTTCTGTAGCCTCTCACCCGAGTGTGAGCCATGAGTCACTATGACTTATAATTAGGATGAAGGTAGCTAGCAGTTAATTGAGCATTTTCCCTGTACCGAGAATTTTTCCAGGCACTTTATCTGCATTTCCATGTTGAATTTTTACAACTCTGCAGTGTGTAAGATTATTGTCGGCATTCTACAGAGAAGGAAACAGGCATAGGGAGGTGATGTAACCCGCCTAGGTCACAGAGTCCATGCTCTTTATGCTTTATGTCCCTACCGCAGAGTCTCTTTAAGAAGGGACACCCGAGCTCTGATACATGTGAGTCGGAAAACTGGCATCTGCAGGTGGTGATCCCGTTGCAGGATTATGACGCCGTCTGAGAGGGCGCCATTCCCAAGCCTGTCAGTATGGTTGACAGGTACAAAGGCCAAGGTCCTTCCACTCTTGTTTTTGTGCGAAGAAAAGCGTTCAGTGTCTGTTGGTGTTTCTCTTTAAGAGGTTGGGTCCTTGGCAACCATGATGCACAGCTGGCTTGGTTTCTTACATGGTTCCATGCTGTTTTATGGAGGGGTGAGAAAGGTGCTGATAAACCTCCCTGGAGAACCAGCCAGTGGGTCTGATGCTGAATCATTGGGTCAGTGGTGGGAAACTTTTCCTGACATCCTTCCCTCTTCCTTCAGTCTTGGCTCCACTTCTTAGGTTAGGGAAGCTTGGTCCACATGGCTCTCAGGCCACTCTCTTGAGTTAGAAAGTGCCATGGCCTGAACCTCCTAAATGATAAGACTCTACTCTCAGCTCTTGCCTACCTCCTTTCTCAAAGTACTTAATTGAGTAAACTGAGAGATGAATAATTGATACTCACGTGCAGCCCCCTTTAATTTTTCCTCATTGATGGCAAAGATGCATGAGACCCAGGGATGACCATATTTCTGGAAGGCCACTTATGTCGTAGTTCACAAAACCCCCTTTCAGAGGGTATCCATCAAGTGGCAGCCACAGTTATGTGAATCCTCAGGTCCAACGCCTGTTTGCTGCATCTGTGTCATAAATGTCTGGTCAGAAAGCAGTTGGGCTCCCCTAAAGCTAATAATACACTATGTATTAACCAAATTGAATTTAAATTTAAAAAAATTTTTAAATAAATAAGCAGTTAGGGTGAGGAATAATGAGAAAAGCCTATGGAATTCTGGGTATTCAGTCTCTGGGTAAAGAATTATCCATAGACTCTGCTCCTAAAAGACATTGCCTAACTGGGGCATGGTGACAGATTATCGTGTTGATTCAGAGACAACTGTTCTGCCATGCAGGCTTGTCTTAATTTCTGGGCTGTTTTGATAACCTGAGCAGCTTTGTGTGAGAAATGCCAGGCATTAAAAAACCTATTGGAGAGGAGAATCATATACAACCCACGAGGAGAAGAACTTTATCATAGAGGAGAATGCCCCATTTTCATACCCTCCTGAATACTCTTCCTCCATGCAAGAAGCCCCACCTACACTGGGAAGCCATGTTGAATGCCTCTTCCCTTGACCTTATCTCCCGCCATTTTCCTGTCAGAGCATCTCTCCCTTTCTTTGTCTGGCTGTATGTATCCAGCTACTCTTTTTTTTTTTTTTTTTTAAGATTTTATTTTTTATTTCTTTGACAGAGACACAGCCAGAGAGGGAACACAAGCAGGGGGAGTGGGAGAGGGAGAAGCAGGCTTCCCGCGGAGCAGGGAGCCTGATGCGAAGCTCGATCCCAGGACCCTGGGATCATGACCTGAGCTGAAGGCAGACGCCTAACGACTGAGCCACCCAGGCGCCCTGCATCCAGCTACTCTTAATTCTTCTCTTCCCCACTGTTTGCTGAGTGGGTAACTAAGCATGAAGTCCTGTTGTTTGTTGAGATCCTAATTTTTAAAAACACTTCTACTGGGAACCTAATGGCAACTGTGAAAGACCAGCTTTCCAAAGGAGACCACAGAACTCCAGCGAGGTTAAGATTTGGAGAACAGAATCCAGACAAAAACACATTCCAGCTGAGTCCTCATGCTGAGGAGGATACATGCATATAGAGACCATGTGCTCTGGTGTTTAAGACTATGGCCACTGGAGTTGACTGCCCAGGGTTCACATCCCGACAGTGCCACTTATAAACGGTGTGATATTGAACAGATTACTTTATCTCCCTCTGTCTCGATTTGTTCATCTGTAAAATAGAAACAATAATAGTACCTAGCTCAGAGAGTTATGAAGTTTGGATCTGAGTGACCTACTTAGAACCTGGCATGTGGGAAGTGTTCAATAAATGTCACGAGTGAAGCATTCATGGAGGGTTAGGAAAAGCTGTGCTTGCTTTAGATTTGCATAAAAAAATACCATCTTGGAGCCATTGTGATAATCCTTATTGAATATGACCTAATAATAACCTCAAGTGTTTTTATTTTGATTTTTCCTCTATCAGCCATCCCCTGGAAGGGACGCAGGAGCTGTGCATCTGCGTATCTAGAGCTTTCTGATTCTCTGCAGATGAAACTTAGGAGCCACTTCAGTTGACCGACCTCCTGGTTCTTTTTCTTACTCAGGTGCTGGAAAGCTTCAAAATCATGGACTATAGCCTTTTGCTGGGAATCCACATCCTGGACCATTCCCTCAAAGAGAAAGAAGAGGAGAACTCACAAAATGTGCCTGATGCTAAGAGATCTGGGATGCAGAAGGTCCTCTACTCCACAGCGATGGAGTCCATCCAGGGTCCGGGGAAATCTGGAGATGGCATCATCACAGAGAACCTGGACACGTAAGTGTGCCCACCCACCTGCCCCCCCTCCTGGTTGTGGCAGCCCACAGAGATGGGTAATTAAATGAAATCACGTTCCCTTCATGGTGGCTCTTTGAGAACGGATTCCTACCTGGTGCTAACATGGATTGAGCAGTCTTCATTTCTGTTCATCTCCGGGTAACTAGATGCATGACAATTCTTCGAGTTATTACCATTCTTTATCCCATGTGGTTTCTTTTTTCAAATGGCTCCATTTCTGAACAGTGGCTGAAAATGTTTTTAAGCCCTTTGGCTCCATATTCAAAACGTCTACCACAATAGGGAGAATATACTTTGAATTTGAATAAATTTGTATTTAAGCAAGCACATGATAGGAATTACATTCGTAATTCAGACCTTCTCATCTGCATAAGAGGATTCTCTTATTCTAGATCCTCTACCCTGGCAGATGTGGTCTCTTGCCTCAGCCAGATGTGCTCATAACTGCAGGATTACTTTGCACATATTAAGTACATATTGACTAACAGGAACAATTGCAACCAAAGAGAATTACTGAAATGGCTGACTGTCACGTGTGTTTACCAGCTGTACAGGAGACTGAACGGAAGGCATCATTTTGGCCACTAGTGATTGGAGATCTCCAACTAGTGTTGGAGATCTAGGAGTCTCCAACATTGTCTCCAACAATGACTAAATCACAGGCATATTTCACTTTTATACAGGAAATCCATACATATCAAACTTTTAAAAAAATCCTTGCTTGTAAGTCTATCTAAATGCCCAGTAATCAATTAAACAAAGTATTCTATATCAATCAGTATAGTGAACTACTACACAGCCATTAAAAAACACATTAGCATTGAGTACAAGCAAGTGTATATCATTTAGCAAATGAAAAACTCAGGTTATAAAGCATGATAATCATTGCTCTGGTGGACTAATAAATACATATACACCCACATTGACACTGGAAAGGTGTGCCAGATGCTAATAGGCGTCCTTTGCATCCTAGGAATGGGTTCTTTTAAATATTTTACATCTCACAGCAAATATGTAAAAGTGTTGCATTTTTAAAAGGCAGTATTTCAAAATACTTTAAAAATTCGTGCTCATGGTTTTAAAATAGGAATAATTTTTTGTTTGGATTCTTGCCATCAGGCTGTCCTGAGTTGACAGCTATAGTTTCATTCTCCTGTGTGGGAAGGTCAGCATTCAGGATTCCCAGGAAGACTTTACCCGAACCAAAAAAAAAAAAAAAAAAGAGGGCAAGTGAGTCCAGAATTCTTAAAGTTGTCCATTTTTGTTTACAGTCTATTTATTAGAAGTGATTTTTAACTTCCCATTATAATATGTTGTAAAATATTTTCTCTCTTGCTCTCTCAACAGAATGGGAGGCATTCCAGCTAAAAGCCATAAGGGAGAAAAACTACTTTTATTTATGGGCATTATTGACATTCTGCAATCATATAGGTAAGAAATTTGGGGAAGTAGCCTTTCATTATTTCAAAATAAATCAACAAAAGGTACTGAAAATCCACCAAATGGGGATGATTTTACATTCTCCTTTTTTTCTGTCTGTTTATGTTTAGGTTAATGAAGAAGCTAGAACATTCCTGGAAAGCTCTCGTCTATGATGGGGTATGTGTTTATCATATTCCTTGTTAGACTATATATTTTTTCTGATTTCTCAGACTTCAGGGTGTGTCTAAGAAGTCGTGTCAACAGAGAAAATGTCATTTCTGTGTGAAATCTGAAGGACCCACTTACGAAAGGAGAGGATGCTGAGCAAAAGGGGGAGACTCTTTGCATAGGCAGCGGCAAAATCAGGAGTACAGTTGAAATGAGGTTCCCACAAGACCAAGCTGTGGAGTGGTCTGAACCTGACTTTGGTGGCCCTGGATTTGAACCCTGCGTTCACCACTTTACTAACCATGTGATCTAGACGCATTGCTTGTGATTTGGCCTCTCTTGACCTGGTTTCCCATCTGTACCAGAGACATGGTAATAGCACCTAGTACCTGCCTCATAGGGCTGATATAGGGATTAAATAAAATAACGCCCTTGAGTGTTCCAACACAATAAAGACATAAGTGAAAACTTACAAGTTGTTACGGATGTATACATGACGAAGACTGACTGGCATGAAGATGTCTGTTGAACTCAGAATTGCATAACAGAAGAAAACAATCAATTATCAAGCAGCAGCCTCCCCCCCCAGCCCCCCCCCCCCCCCCCCCCCCCCCCCCCCCCCCCCCCGCTCTCTCTCACCACACATAGACACATGCACGTTCCTCTCGGGATGTTAGATTTGAACTTTTTGCTGCTGACAGAATATTTACTAGCCTCGGCCTCCCTCAGTTAATAACCCGAAGTGACACCTCCAAAGAATATATCAAAGATTTGCTCGCACATTTTTTTAAAGATGTGAGCAGATGCTTTTCTTTGAAAGAAGATAAATTATAGATGTTATTCTTTTCCTTTATTGGAAAGAACACCCACTTCCTCAGTTCTGTGGAAGACTGGTAATAACCTTTCAGCCTGAAAGATCTGCATTTTGTCCACAGGCTAAGGAATGGGCTTCATCAGAATGCACTTGTAAACAAAAGGGTCACAGGTTTCTTTCTAAGAATTAAATGTAGGCTTATTATTTCAGATCAAAGATTCCTTCTATTTAAAGGCCAAGATGGTGGGTTCATTTTTTTTTTTCTTCCTGACAAAAGTGGAGACTGCATAATGCCTTCACCATAGAAGGAAGACAATAGACACATTTCCCCTCTGTTTTCTGAGACAAGGTTAATTCCCTGTTACCAGACTAAGATTTCTGATGTGAATGACCTAGTTCTCAACTGGTCAGATGCTGCTAAGAGGCCCCTACCTTTGTCTACTTAAAACACATCTTCCATTTTTGGTGTTTTTTTTTTTTTTTTTAAGAGCATCTCTGTACTGATCATATATTTGTGGAACTGTAAGCAGTAAATAAGATTCATTTTTGTTTGTTTGCAAATGTACCTCATAATTAAACAATGTTTCTTCATACCAAAGAGAAACACCGTCCAACTTCTCTTGGAAGGCAAGATCTGAGTCTTAATCATCTTACACCTTAAGATATTTCTAACTTACTGTGCTTATTGTATGTGTCCATTTCATACAGGAGCTACATGTCAAACCAGCCGGAAATTCCCACATCTCCAGCATCCCTGATGGTCTAGAGGACCAATATGCCTTGGTCAAAGAGGCTTTCTCTATACTGTGTCCTTCATAACATGTTGATTATGGAATTACCTTATGCCTCCCGTAACACCCTGTTTTACAGATAAAAAAAAAAATGGAGGCACCAAGACACTGCCTTCTTCCTATATCACACAGCTTATTAAAGTTAGAACTAACATAGAACCAGGGCTCCAGACCTCTGGTCCAATGTGGGTTTTTAATTCCAAACCCAGAGCGGATGCTTTATACCATCTAAACTTAAATTTTCAGAGCTTTTTTTATTAGAATCCACAAACTTAGAATGAAAACAGAACATTTACTATTTCTAGAAATGTATATCTTGGATGGTAAATACGTGGTTACTGAATAAACATGGAGAATTAGCTTCTTCATCCATCTCCTTTCCTGGATTGTAATAAAATGCCCCTTCAGTCCTGAAGACTCCTGCCAAGCACGAGAGAATTGAGTTAACAATTCAATTCAGTTCAATTCTATCTAATTAGTAGATAATTCAGCATAACAGAGGTCGTCAGTCAGCCTTGTCCCCAAGGAATCTTCCCAGTGTCCGTGCACCTGATTACTACAAGACAAAACCACACTATTTGTTTTAACCTAGATGTCACTCTTATATTAGAGTTGTTTTGCTTGCTTATGTCCCCAGTTTTTGTCCCCGACCGAAAGCGAAATCCTTCATTTTAGATGACACTTGAAACACTGGTTGCCTGTATGTAAAAAAAGAATTTAAAAGCCCCACATGGCACACAATGGAATGAGAATTAGCTATTTTGCTTTATAAAGCAGCGTCCTTTGGCTAGCTCTCTCAGGCCCCTCTTCGTACTCTCTTTCATCATGAATATCTAGATTCTTTGCCATATTGTCTTATGCCTGCTTCCCCAGCCTCACTTCTGGGCACCACGGGTCACAGGGCTGCCAACATCCACGCCTTCTGGTTCAGGACATTGGCTAACAGAGAACCAATTGCGTAGATCTTTCTTCTAGCTTGAAATGATCTGAGAGGTAAACCTGTGACACCTGATTTGTATTTTCAGGATACTGTTTCAGTTCATCGACCAAGCTTTTATGCTGACAGATTTCTAAAGTTTATGAATTCCAGAGTTTTCAAGAAAATTCAAGGTAAGAGTCTTAGGATTTTTTTTTTATTTTTTTTTTTTTTATTTTTTTACTTTTACCATGTACTCACTGACTTCACTGTGTGTATCTTTGTAAGATTTTTATTAAAAGGGTTTGGACTATCTCCAAAAGCTGTGATGAATTAGTAATTATGGTTAAGTATTCCATTAGGTATTTACTGATGCCATAATCATTAGAGTCCTATTTTGTGGTGGAAAAAATTAGAAACTGCCTAAATGGCCAGCCTTATATTGGTTAAATATATTATGGGACAATCTAATGGAATAATATGTACAATAAAAATCATATTAAAGGGGCGCCTGGGTGGCTCAGTCAGTTAAGCAGCTGCCTTTAGCTCAGGTCATGATCCTGGGGTCCTGGGATCAAGCCCCACGTCAGGCTTCCTGCTCAGTGGGGAGCCTGCTTCTCCCTCTCCCTCTGCCTGCCGCTCTGACTACTTGTGCTCTCTCTCTATCTCTCTGTCAAATAAATAAATAAATTCTTTTTTTAAAAATCATATTAAAGGTCCATTTAGGGGGCGCCTGGGTGGCTCACTTGGTTGAGTGTCCAACTTTTGATTTCTGCTCAGGTCATGATCTCAGGATCAAGATTGAGTCCCATGACAGGCTCCGTGCTCAGTGCAGAGTCTGTTTGGGATTCTCTCCCTCTCCCGTTCCCTCCCCCTCTGCTTCTCCCCTCACTCATGTGCACACACACATGCATGCTTGTCTCTCAGATAAATAAAATCTTTTTTTTAAAAGATTTTACTTATTCATTTGTCAGAGAGAGAAAGCGGCAGGCAGAGGGAAAAGTAGGCTCCCTCCTGAACAAGGAGCCCGATATGGGACTTGATCCCAGGACCCCAGGACCATGACCTGAGCTGAAGGCAGACACTTAACCGACTGAGAAACCCAGGCATCCCTTAAATAAATAAATAAAATCTTTTTTAAAAAGGTCCATTTAGTTCTTATAGACACAGATTTATTCGTGTGTGTGTGTGTGTGTATAGTTACTGGTTTGCATACCTAAATGCACAACAAATTCTAATGGGATATATAAAAATGTGATACATCACATTAACAAGTAAAAGGATAAAAACCATATGATCAAAGTACAACATTCATTCATGATAAAAAAAAAAACTTTCCACAAAGCAGGTTTAGAGGGAACATACCTCAACACAATAAAGTCCACACATGAAAAACCCACAGCTAACATTATACCCAGTGGTGAAAGACTGAGGGCTTTTCCTCTGAGATCAGGAACAAGACAAGGATGTCCACTCTCAATGTAGTGCTGGAAGTTGTGGCCACAACAATCAGACAGGAAAAAAAAATAAAAAGCATCCAAATTGGCAAAGAAGAAGTCAAATTTTCACTATTTGTAGATGATATTATACTATATATGTAGAAAACCCCAAAGACTGCACCAAAAAACTACTAGAACTGATTGATGAATTCATTAATGTCACAGGATACAAAATTAATATACAGAAATCCATTGCATCTCAATACAGTAATAATGAAGTAGCAGAAAGAGATACTAAGAAAACCATCCCATTTACACTTATACCAAATAAAATAAAAGACCTAGGCATAAACTTAACCAAGGAGTTGAAATGCCTATACTCTGAAAACTATAAAACATTGGTGAAAGAAGTTGAAGATGACACAATTAAATGGTAAAATATTCCATGCACATGGATTAGAAGAACTAGTGTTGTTAAAATGTTCATACTACCCAAAACAGTCTACAGATTTAATGCCATCCTTTTCAAGATACCAAAACATTTTTCACAGAGCTAGAACAGATAATCCTAAAACTTGTATGGAACCACAAACACCCCTGAATAGCCAAAGCAATCTTGAAAAAGAAAAACAAAGCTGGAAGTATCACAATCTAAGATTTCAAGATATACTTCAAAGTTGTGGTAATCAAAACAGGACAGAAATAAACACAGAGATCAATAGTATAGGACTGAGACCACAAGTAAGCCGAAACCCACAAGGTCAGTTAATCTTCGACAAAGACGAGAATATACAGTGAGGGAAAGACAGTCTTCAACAAATGGTGTTGGGAAAACTGGACAGCAACACACAAAAGAATGAAACTGGATCACTTTCTTATACTATACACAAAAATAAACTCAAGATGGATTAAAAACTTAAATGTGAGACCTGACCTGAAATCATAAAACTCCTAGAAGAAGACATAGGCAGTAATCTCTTGGATATCACTCTATGCAAAATATTTTTGGGTGTTTCTCTGCAGGCAAGAGAAACAAAAGCAAAAAAAAATTCGTGGGACTACACCAAAATAAAAAGCTTTTGCACAGCAAAAGAAACCTACTAAATGGAAGGAGATACTTGCAAGTGATATATCCGATAAGGGGTTAATATCTAAAATCTATAAAGAACTAATACAACTCAACACACACACAAAAAAATCTGATTTAAAAATGGGCAGAGGACCTGAATAGACCTTTTTTCCCAAAGAAGGCATACAGATGGCCAGCAGACACATGAAAAGATGCTCAGTATCACCAATCATCAGGGAAATGGAAATCAAACCACAATGAGATATCCCCTCATACCAGTCAGAATGGCTAAAATTAGAAACACAGGAAACAACAAGTGTTGGCGAGGATGTAGAGAAAAAGGAACCCTCGTGTGCTGTTGATGGGAGTGCAAAATGGTGCAGCCACTGTGGAAAACAGTTGCTCAAAAAACAAAATAGAAATACTGTATGATCCAGTAATTCCACTACTGGGTACTTCCGCAAAGAAAATGAAAACACTAATTCAGAAAGGTACATGTACCTCTGTGTCTACTGCAGCGTTATTCGCAACAGCGAAGACATAGAAGCAGCCAAGTGTCCATCCATAGATGAACGGATAAAGATGCAGTGTGTATATACGGTGGAATATTATTCGGCCATAAAAACATGGCATCTTGCCATCTGCAAAAACATGAATGGACCTAGAAGGCATTATGCCAAGTGAAATAAGACAAATACCATATAATTTCACTTATATGTGGAATCTAAAAAAACAAGTGAACAAACCAACTCTTAAGTACAGAGAACAAACTGCCAGTTGTCGGAGAGGATGTAGGTGGGGAATGGGCAAGATCGATAATGGGGATTAGGAGGTACAAACTTTGATAGATAAAACAAGTCATGGAGATGAAAAGTACAGCATAGGGAGTCTAGCCAATAATATTATGTAGTGACAGATGGTGATTACACTTCTTGTGGTGAGTGCTGAGTAATGTATAGAATGTCTAATCAATATGTTGTAACCTGAAACTAAAATAATTGCATGTCAGTTAAACTTCAATAACTTTTTAATTTAAATTTTAAAAACTAAATACCTAAAATTTTAAAAGCTAAATGTATATATATATATAACTATGTATAACTAAGATGCTTTATCAACTGTGATTATATTCAAGCCCTTAAGCTTAAAGGCATACTTTCTTTGTAGGTGAAAATTTCCCCTCCTCACTTCCACCCTCAAGAAAACAGTACCTAGTCTTCACGTTTCTTCTTTCAAATTACTGTGTGTGTGTGTGTGTGTGTGTGTGTTTTGTTTTTTAATTTTTTTATTATGTTAATCACCATACATGACCTCATTAGTTTTTGATGCAGTGTTCCATGATTCATTGTTTGCATATAACACCCAGTGCTCCATGCAGAACGTGCCCTCCTTAATACCCATCACCAGGCTAACCCATCCCCCCACCCCCCTCCCCTCTAGAACCCTCAGTTTGTTTCTCAGAGGCCATAGTCTCTCATGGTTCGTCTCCCCCTCTGATTTCCCCCCTTCATTTTTCCCTTCCTACTATCTTTTTTTTTTTTAACATATGTTGCATTATTTGTTTCAGAGGTACAGATCTGTGATTCAACAGTCTTGCACAATTCACAGCGCTCACCATAGCACATACCCTCCCCAATGTCTATCACCCAGCCACTCCATCCCTCCCCCCCACCACTCCAGCAACCCTCAGTTTGTTTCCTGAGATTAAGAATTCCTAAAATTACTTTTTTCAGTCTTATTACATCCTTTCATTCCACCCCAGAACTGAGTCATACGGGCAGTGTAATAATACCTGCAAAATCGTATAATTTTTTTCTAGAAATATTAGTCGTCGTAATGTTGAAACCTCACTGAAATTCCGTACCCAGATCATGTGTCTCAAGCACTAAAACTTAGCTTCCTGAAAGGAATATAATAGTACATTAATTTGTTAAAAATCAACTGCTGAGGACGCCTGGGTGGTTCAGTCGTTAAGCGTCTGCCTTCAGCTCAGGTCATGATCCCAAGGTCCTGGGATCGAGTCCCACATTGGGCTCCCTCCTCGGGGCGAAGCCTGCTTCTCCCTCTCCCACTCCCGCTGCTTGTGTTCCTGCTCTCGCTATCTCTGTCTCTGTCAAATAAATAAATAAAATCTTTAAAAAAAAAAAAAATCAACTGCTGTAAGATTTTTAGAACAAGAATGCATTCATTCAACTAACTTTGAGCACCTGTGATGTGCCTAGCACTATACCAACCATTAATAACATAGGAAGGTTTTTTTTAGTGAATTAGTTCCTCCCTCAATAATTTTTGGGTCAGGGATTGGAACATGTAACAGATGTATAATCTAGTGAAGCATTTGTGTTTTGTTTTGTTTTGTTTGTTTGTTTTTTAAAGATTTTATTTATTTATTTGACAGAGAGAAACACAGCGAGAGAGGGAACACAAGCAGGGGGAGTGGGAGAGGGAGAAGCAGGCTTCCCGCCAAGCAGGGAGCCTGATGTGGGGCTCAATCCCAGGACCCTGAGATCATGACCTGGGCCGAAGGCAGTCGCTTAACCAACTGAGCCACCCAGGCGCCCCCAATGAAGCCATTGTTAATAGAGTTTTTGCATACACTACTATAGGTACACAGAGAGAAATAAGACCAATTCTTCCACAAGAGAGCTTCAGAGAGAATATTTAAAGTAATTCCCTAAATATAAGTTAGCATTCATTAGGAAGAGAGGCAAGAAGGACCTCTGAGGTGAAGGAATAGCATGTGCAAAGGCCCAGGGGTAGGAATGGACATGGTAGGTTCTAGGAATGGCAGCTAGGTGAGTTGAAAAGCAGTAAAGTGTAGAGGCAGATAAGTGGCAGGATATAGGGCTGGAAATGGACACAGGATACCTCTCACCAGACGTTGTTTAGCCAAAAACAAATCCAGGAGTTTCTGCAGCACAAAACAAAGTGACATGCAACCCAAACCATCTTTTGAGGTTATCCAGTCAAAAGAAATCCCTGAAGCCTTCAGTTTTTACAAGATTCAAGTCTTATCCCATGAGTGAGTCTTAAATCATTCCTTTAAGGAAGATTCACCATCTAGGTGCTATGTGGTCCCAGCAGGGGTTTGGTTTTGGGTCCTCCCCGCTCCTTGTTGTATGTGATGCGGATAATGAACAAAGAGTTGGGACTCCTGGGTGGCTCAGTTGGTTGGGCATCTGCCTTCGGCTCAGGTCATGATCCCGGGGTCCTGAGATCGAGCCCCACCTCAGGCTCCCTGCTCAGCGGGGGTCTGCTTCTCCCTCTGCCTGCCCCTCCCCCCGCTTGTGCGCTCGCTCTCTCTCTCTCTCTCTCTCTCTCTCTGACAAATAAATAAATAAAATCTTATTAAAAGAAAACAAAAAGCTGTTTCTTTTCATAGCTCTTGGCCTTTTCTCCTCTGTGAACTACACGTACACACAGTTTTCTGAGTGTCTTCCTCTAGTTCACGTTTCATTGCTGCTGACAACTTTCTTCTGACCTCAGCTATTTCTCAGTTTAGAGAATCGCATTGACCTAACATCTATGTAGTACTCAAATGTTTCGGTCTCAGGGCCACTTTATACTCTTTCCAGTGATTGAGGACCTCAAATGGCTTTCACACACGTGGGCTATATCTAGCAATATTTACCATATTAGAATTTAAAATTGAGGAAAATGTCAAATGGAAATGCCAAATATTCATTAATTCTCACAAAGTAATAATTTAAAAAATTGCATGTTAAAATAAGCCATTTTCAACAAAAAGGTAAAAATCATTTTCACATAAAAAATAATTATGAAAAGTAATATTTCCTAAAACAAGTTCGTTAAGAAAAGTGACATCATTTTTCATTTTTTCCAATCCCCAATTCTGGTTCGTAGATGACATCTAGATTCTCACATCTGCTTCTGAATTCAGTCTGTGGCGAGAGGGTCATGTGGCATATAGAAAACCCGTGAGAAAGGCAATTTATGTCTTAATATTATTATGAAAATAGTTTTTTTACAGTTACTTTATTTTTTTAAGTAAACTTTATCCCCAACTTGGGGCTTGAACTCACAACACCAAGATCAAGAGTCACACACTGTATGGGTCGGAGCCAGCCAGGCATCCTTGAAAATAGGTTTAGGATTGCAGACCTTCTAAAAGGGTCTCGGGGGCCTCTAGTAGTCCCTGAACCACATTTGAGATCCTCTGATTAAAAGTTTTAAAATACTATGTTGGAAGACAAGAGTTGAGGGTTTATAAGAGTTAGCAGACAGAATGTTAAAGCAGAAGCCCGTGTGTGCAATCCCTTCACGCCTGGAAAGCAGGTGTTGCTGCTGTTTTGATAGGATGAGGTGTTAAGGAAAATGTGACTTATTTGGTCCACTTACTTTCCATTAAAATCCATTTTGATCAGTTTTTAAACATTCAAAATGCCCTCCCCTCAAAAAAACAAAAAAAAAAAAAAAAACCCCTAACTCTAGTTTTATCTTTTCTCCCCTTCACATCAGCCAGGAAATAGAATCCTCTAGAGAGAGGAAGTGAACAGCAGTCTAGACAACTTCAAACAGAAGACAAACACCTGGGGTTTCATGCTTTCTAGCTCTGTGACCTTGAGCAGGTAGCAACTTTTCCAGTCTCAGTTGTTGGACCTACAAAAGGGCCCACCTCCCTCGGACAACCACGTGGGTAGTTTGAGATATGGTGTGTGAATGTTGGCCTCCATACCCTAAAGCCTTCTCCAGGAGGTATTTATTATGATGATTATATTATTATGGTCCTAAGACTACTCAAAGGACACATAAATTTTCCCTTCTCTTTAAGTGGAGAGAATGCTCACTATTCTTTCCCCATTTGTGTGCCCCAAAGTCCTTGTCCAGTTAAGTTCTTGCAGGCTGCCTATGGGCAGGCCCCAGATGAGCATCGTAATCTAAGCTCTGGAGAGCTTCCCAAGGCCAGACACAATCATTCTAATGCATCGGCTATCAGGTTATCCCTCTGTGCAAAGCTCCAAAGGTGGAGAGAGGCTCTGCCAAAAACCAATTCAGGGAAAGCATAAATAAGCCTCAACTTCCCTCACTCCCTCTCCTCCAAGGAAATTCTCTAACAGTGTTAAGCCAAGAAGAATTATTGCAGCAAAGACTGCATAGAAGTGGGGATGGTCTGGCTGCAGCCAAAGCCACTCCCACTGACGTATCAGAGGTGAAGGGACAGCCTTCAACGAGCAGAATGGATGGTGAAGTCCATTTGCCTTGGTTCAGGTTCCCAGCACACTCCTGAAGTTGGAGAATGCTGTTTGGACAAAGGTCGGGAGTGAATGATAACATCTGATGTAGCCGTGACCTAGAAAAGACCCAGAGGGCAGGAAATTTCAGTGGAAAGTCACTTAAAAGCGAAAAGCAACCAGAAGTAACTTGGCTAAATTAGGCTTCATGAGTATAAGATTAAACATTGGCATGTTTAGAAATTCCCAGTCCCCAAGTTAATAAAACCAGGGTCATGAGAATTCTCCTTGCTTTACCATCTGCGTTTACCAACCCACCCAACCTCCTCCCCTTGCTGGAAGAACATTGCTTGGAGGCAGAAAAAAATATCCTTTAGCAACAGAACGTTTGAATCTCACCTCAGGTAAGACTTGACTTCAAAATCTAGAGACGTATTCCAGTTCGCATGTATTCTAGGATCTTCTCATTGAGGTCAAGTCATTGTAGACAAAATTGCCAAAACGCAGTTTCATCTTCCTTTCCTCGTGTATATAAAACAAAGTGTCTTGCATTCTGCTCAAATAATGATTAATATGTTAATAAGTAAAATTTTAATTAAAAAAAAAGTTAATGTGGTTTTACCGTATCTTTGTCTCTCCTTTTTACTTCCTGTCCAGCCTTGAAGGCCTCACCTTCTAAAAGACGTTGCAATTCCATCGCCGCCCTGAAGGCTACCTCGCAAGAGATCGTGTCCTCAATTAGCCAGGAGTGGAAGGACGAGAAGAGGGACTTGCTGACCGAGGGGCAGAGTTTCAGCAGCCTTGACGAAGACGGTAAAGACATGTCACTTAAAAAAAAAGAAAAGAAAAAGAAGTCCTTCTGATTTTGCTTATAGAGGTGATGTAGATTCACAGTAGAACAATCAGAATATACCTAAGAAACAAGGTGATGGGGGGTGCCTGGCTGGCTGTCAGTAGAACGTGCCACTCTTGATCTCAGGATGGTGAGTTCAAGCCCCACATTGGGCATAAAACTTACTTAAAAAAAAAAAATAGAAAGAAAGAAACCAAGTCTCTTAACTCATTTTCAAAAGGATATTCACAGTATGACACAGTTACTACAAATTTTTTTTTAATGGAAAGCTTTTTTTTTTTAAGATTTTATTTATTTATTTGAGAGAGAGAATGAGATAGAGCATGAGAGGGGGAGGGTCAGAGGGAGCAGCAGACCCCCCGCTGAGCAGGGAGCCCGATGCGGGACTCGATCCCAGGACTCCAGGATCATGACCTGAGCCTAAGGCAGTCGCCCAACCAACTGAGCCACCCAGGCGCCCCACTACAAATTTTTAAAACACATAAATAATATGTGGTTGATAGGGAAAAAAAAGTTGGAATATGTACTAAGATATTTAGAAATAAAGATCCATAACCCCACTATTGGGAAGTAACACATCTGAGCCTTTTTGTGTTTTTACAACTGGACCTTGTTCTGTGTCTGCATACAGTGTGTGTGTGTGTGTGTGTGTGTGTGTGTGTGTGTGTGTGTGTTTCAAACACACATATGCATTATATACATATGTATACACACATCCCTATACATCCATATAGATACAATGTAACAATGAATTATCCATTTACTTAGATCTTTAATGAATTTAATAAAAATTTTGTAACTTTCTTCCTGCTTGTCCAATACACCTCCCTTTTGTTAGATTTATTCTCAAATGCATATAGAGATAGAGACATAGACATGTATTTTTGGTCTTTCCAAATAGTGTCTTTTTAAGACTTGGGTTTTCTTCTACTGTTTCTCGTAGCCCTCCCTTCTTTTTCCTTCCTTCCTTCCTCACCTGCCAACTAGGACTTCTAGAACAATGATGAATGCAAGTGGCGATGGCGGGCAGCCTTGCCTTGTCCTGATTTTAAAGGGAATGCCTCTCATGTTTCACTGTTGAGAAAGAAGTTGGCTGTATTTGATACCCGTAATCGGGTCAAGGAAGTACCTTTTTATTCCTGGTTTGCTCAAAGTTTTTATCAGGAGTGAGTGTTGAATTTTATCACATACTTTTCCTTGTTTGTTGAGTTGATCATGAAGGTTTTTTCTCTTCTAATCCTAAAAGAGGAAGTGACATTTTAGAGTTTTTATTTTTTATCAGTATGTTCTTTGGGGAATCCCAACATTTCCTGAGAATTTCTTCTCCTTTGATTAGATTCTTCTCGGGCTTTCCTTTCCCCGAGAGTGGTTAGAATAGGGTGTTATTCCTATGCCCATCTGCAGCACCTATCCACCTGTGTCATGTGGGGTTTCCTTCTTTCTCATCTTCCTCGAAAACAGCTGATACCCAGATTTAGTGCTTTCGGCAAAGGAGTTCATGAATCGCCCTTGCTCCTCGCTCTGGCTGCAATTTCTAGCAGTCAGTGACAACCCTTTCCCTAAGCCTCCCTGCCCTGGCATCTCCCCTACCACACGGCCTGGTCTTCTTAGGACACACATAAAACTGCAGGGTGTCTGCAGTCTGGGAAATAGGATTAACTGATTTTTAAACTGTATCAGTTAAACTTTAAACTAGTATGCTCCGTATGACGTCTGAAGTTAGAGCAGTGAGTCCAGTTGTTAATCCGGGGGGAGAGAGGGGTGCATAATATATACACTACATAACATCCTGGAAGTCTGGAGAACTGGGAAGTCTGGCACCTATTGCGCTTTTTTTTTTTTTTTTGCAGATGACTTCTTGCGCCCCTTGCTTCATTTTAAAGGAATTTTAAAAGAATTTTAAAGGAATTTAAAACTTCACCCAAAAAGGCCTCTGAAAGTCGAAGAAAAACGTACTGAGCATATTCTTTGAAAATGTTAACATTCTATTACAAAAATGAGTTTAACTGGACAATTCTCTTGATGTACAAAGTTTGCTGCAGTGTTCGGCCTTTTTATAATGCTCTGTACTTGGGGGCTCCGCTTTTCGTAGTGCACCAAGTCATCGCCAGATTCCCATCGAATTTTTAATCCTCTCTTTTGTGCCACTGTCAGTGTTCTGGGGTGTATTCGTTTTCTCTTGCCATGTAGCAAATTACCCAGAACGTCAACAGCTTAGTAGAACCTCCATTTATTCGCCCACCGTGTGTAAGTCAGAAATCTGGTCAGGCTCGCCTTGGCTTGCTGGACACAGCTTATCAGGGTCTCAAAACCTGGGATGAAGGTGTCAGCTGGGCTGCATTCTCATCTGAAGGTGCTGGAGAAGAATCCTCCTCCAGGGTCATCACATGCTTGGCAGAATTCACTTCCTTGCAGTTGTAGGGAAGCGGTCCCCATGCCTTCCTGTCTGATAGCCACGGGCCATGTCCCGCCTCCCAAGACCATCCACGTTCCTTACCAGGCAGCCCCCTCCATCTTCAAACCGAGACTTCCTTCCAAGTCAGTCCTTCATATCTCTGACCTCCAGACACAGATTTAATAGGCTCAAGTGATTAGGCCAGGCCCACCTGGATAGTATTCTCTTTGACTAACTCGAAGTTAACGGCTTAGTAACCTTAATTACATCTGCAGAATTCCTTTTGCCGTGTAAGTTGCGGTAATCACAGGAGTCCCCTCATGCTTACTGGTCCCACCCACGCTCAGAGGGAGATGATACAAGCGTGCAGGTCACTGGGGATCATCCTAGAATTCTGTCTACCATGCTAGTTTTTTAAAAACTGAAGGATATGAGAGCTTGAGGAAACAGCTCTGCTTCAGAAAGCTGCTCCTTAAAAATTGGGGCTCAGCTCCCCAGTGCCTGGTCCAAGTGCCTGGACAGATCGTGTCTCTCTGTATTGTATCACTCACGTAGTCTCTGGCTCATGAAGTCAAGACCAGAGTCTGCATGAGCCTTTCTGTCCAGCCCCACCTGCCTTATGTTGAGTAGCACTTCATTAAGCTCTGATGGGAGGTTATTTTTCAGATGCACTTTCCAATATTATTATGTCAGTATTTTTCTCTGTACTTAGTAAGAAGGTGGGACCAAGTATATTAAAGATTGCTAGCCAGCTGTCGTATTACATTGAAGCCTTTCTAATTTTTGCATGTAAAGCTCTTTGGTTACTTGTGTCTTTATACTATTACCATCTGTTATTCATCATGGCAGTTCTTTATTTTGACCTGAATCAGAGTTGCACTGTCTCACACATTCAGAGTGTGTCCAGTCTCCCAGTCCAGAGTCCAGCCCTTCTGTGCCTACCCCTTTTCCCTCTGTGCCTCGCTCCACCCCTCCATCTACACCTCTTCAAACCCCAAATCCAAAACCTCGCTCTCATGCAATAGTGCCTATTAGGACTGTTTTCCATTCATACACTTCCTAAAAATGCATGATTTTGAGCCCATTGTCGCCTGAATCCACAGTCCAGCATGGTGGTGACTTCAGTTAACAGGTCTGTTGTATGTTTGAAAGTTACTAAGAGAGTAGATCCTAAAAATTCTCATTGCAAGGAAAAAGATATTGTAACTATATGTAGTAATGGGTGTTCACTAGATTGTGATGATCATCTCACAATAAATATGTGTATCAGGAATGCCTGGGCGGCTCAGTTGTTAAGCGTCTGCCTTCGGCTCGGGTCCTGATCACAGGGTCCTGGGATCGAGCCCCGCGTGGGGCTCCCGGCTCCGCGGGAAGCCCGCTTCTCCCTCTCCCACTCCCCCTGCTCGTGTTCCCTCTCTCGCTGTCAAATAAATAAGTAAAATCTTTAAAAATAAATATGTGTATCAAATTATCACATTGGACACCTAGAATTAATACAATGTTCTATGTCAATTAAATCTTCATAAAAATTTAAAAATATCTCCCTGGGTTTAATGAAACTCAGTGTGAAAAGTTGAAGGACAGACTCCTGCATAACAGTTAGGTCCACAGTGTTCTCTCACTGGGGACTTGCACGTGTATTTTTTAAGCAGCTCTGTTCTTGGTGACTGGGTCTGTCATTAAAACACTGTCTCTGACAGGCTCAGCAATAAGGGATACAAATTTGTCCAAAGTTTAGGTGAGGATGATTAAAAATGATCTCCCAATAAGAAAAAGAGAGAATCCACACAGACACATAGAGAGAGTGGGCGTGGGTCACTGTTCAGCCTTGAATATTCTGCTTTCCTCAATAAGTATTTTCGCAGGCACCCACGTTTTATTTATTTTTTTTAAGATTTTATTCATTTATTTGACAGAGCACAAGCTGGGGCGGGGGGGGACAGAGTGAGAGGGAGAAGCAGACTCCCCACTGAGCATAGAGCCCACCGTGGGGCTCGATCCCAGGACCCTGAGATCACGACCTGAGCCAAAGTCAGACGCTTAACCGACTGAGCCACCCAGGCGTCCCATGCACCTATATTTCAAAAAGGAAGTAGGAATTTTCTCATTTTTAAAAAGGCAGCCTTGGCTCTTAAAATATGAGGCCAAGAAGAGCCGTGGATGGTGTTCAAAGATGTGTATGGGCACAAAGGGGTTTAAGAGATAGCTGGCTTGGGCACCTGGGTGGCTTAGTCGGTTAAGCATCTGCCTTTTCAGCTCAGGTCACCATCCCAGGGTCCTGAGATCAAACCCCGCATCAGGCTCCCTGCTCAGCGGGGAGTCTGCTTCTCTCTCTGCCTCTGCCCTTCCCCCTGCTCATGCTCTCTCGCTCTTTCTCTCACATAAATAAATAAAATCTTTAAAAAGAGAGCGAGAGAGAGAGCTGGCTGTTAGTCTGGGAAGCCTTGTCTCCTGGCTGTTAAAAAGTCTGAGTACTTAGATCTACATTGAGAATGATATATATGTGCATATCCTAGGGAGGGGAAGCAGGTGCCCTGTGTGTTTCTACATTTGCCAGTCACCCTGTTAATCTCTGTCGAATTATCTCCTAAACTCCTCCGAGCTTTTTATGTCATCTTTTGAAACAGTAAATCACTTTATTAGGTTTTTAAAAGAACATTCATAATGTCATTTCCATAAGCCATTTTGTAAGTTAATGCCATCTCCTTTTCGGTTAACCTGTTTGCAAGAAGCTATTTTACATGTCTGTGGCAGTTCAGAAGAGCGAAGTGAATTCATAATTTAATTTGCAACCTGATACGTATGCTTTGGAGTCGATTTAAATTATTACAGATAATAAAGCAGCATTTCTTACGGAGATTCATGAGCATTTGTTGTGCTTTTATTATGCAGCACTAGGATCCCGACACAGGCCGGACCTGGTGCCTAGCACCCCGTCACTGTTTGAAGCTGCTTCCTTGGCAACCACTATTTCGTCATCTTCCTTATATGTCGATGAACATTGTCCACACGACAGGACTGCGCTCTATTCAAACAGGTGAGACTTAGCGCGATCATATTACCAATCCAGCTATTACCACATCAGCATCGCAGGTAGACAGGTATCTCTGAATTGAGAACATGCTGTCCCTGGCACCCAGGATGTGACTGTCACCTGCCCTGTAGGTAAGAGAAAGAGAGAACTTGTTTGATTTTTTACTAGGGCAAGAAGCACGTCTGGGGGAAAACCTTCCTTATTTTTCTCCACGGTTAATCATTATGTCCTATTGAAATTATGTACTTGGTCCTAGGGAAGAAGACCGATCTTTCATCATTTTTCTTTTAATAATTTCTTATGAATGGCTTTTTAAAGCAGGTACCCCTGGTTAATATTGCCAATAGCCGCAAAGATATTTGCATATTCTCTTTTTGTTTGAGTGACCTGAGTGACTGTGATAGGCAGAATAATGGCCCCCCAAAGTTGTCCCTGTCCTAAACCCTGGAACCTGTAAATGTGTCACCTTATATAGCAAAAGGGACTTCGTGAACATGATTAAATTAAAGATCCTGAGATGGAAAGAGTGTCTTGAATTATTCAGGTTGTCCCAATGAAATCACAGGGTCTTTTTTTTAAATATATATATATATTTCATTCACACTCCAGTGGTAGACAACTGTGTGCTTATGTTTCTTCATAGATCACTGGGTCGCACAAAATTCAAAACCCACAAGGAAGCTAAGAGTGTTTACATTAAATGTTTCCTTCCTAAAAATCCTTAACTGTATGCCAGTCTGTCCTCAAGCAGTAAAGTCTGATTATGTACAGGGTCTTTGTCAGAGGAAGACAGGAAGATTAGAGTCAGAGAAAGAGACATGATTCCAGAAGTGGAGGGCAGAGAGAGACATTGGAAGGTGCCACACGGCTGGCTTTGAAGGTGGAGGACAATACTTACCTGGCAGGGGAGATACCATGATCATGAAGGTGGAGGACAGGGCCTTGAGCCGGGAATGCAGGCAGCCTCTGGAAGCCCGAAAAGGCAAGAAAACAGATGCTCCCTTGGAGCCTTCCCAGAGAAAGACAGCTCTTCCACACCTTGAATTTCAGGACTTCTGACCACCAGAGCGGCAAGATAATAAGTTGTGTCATTTTCAGCCACGAAGTTTATGATAATTTCTTACAGCAGAGATGGGCAACTCAAACACGTAATGATTGAACATTTTGAGTGTTGGGCGGGCTACTGTAATTTCTTAAATAGAGAGTGGATTAGTTAGATACGTTTGCGTTTTGAACAAAACATTGTCAGACATTGATTCTAATAATAGAAGATATCCTTACAAAGAGATCACAGTGTTGTCTGTGGGCTTAGCTGTTTGATTTTCTCTCTTTTCATATATGCAGTTTTGTAACTAGCTCCAATCACTGGGCAGGGACTACTATGTATGTTCTTAATAATTATCTTTAAATGGGAACTAGCTCTTGTTAAAAATCTAGTTCTTGAGAATCAAGGTCATATTTGTGCAGGTAAACTGCTTCTTACACTGTACATCATTTTCCACACCCAGGGATGCAGCGTGGCTCGCTTGCAGAAAGAGGACTCAGTATGGTAGACTCATTTGTAACATACGCATGCTTGTAGATTCTAGCTTGGTCTTTGGGCAAGTTAAGATTTGGTCACTGGAGCTTCTGTAGAAATTGTTTTCTGTTGCCATTCTCTTCCCTCTCCGCTAGATACAGCCTGGGGGGGTGTAAGCAGGTGAGGCAGCCAGCCTTGGTGTGGAGAAGTGAAACAGATAACAAGGGGAGCCATCAATCTTAGTGTGGCTTCCATTTAGATAGCTCTGCTGGAGGGGCCAACAAATAAGGCTCCTTTATAAATTACTCAACTCATCAGAACTATAAAAGAAATTTGGCTAGCTTCCTTGGGTTAGAAGAATTTAAAGTGACCTATACCTTACACTAATGTGTACCTTGAATGTCCGAATTTGTTACATGAATTAGTCTAGCAACAGCTTTCCTATTTCTGGGGTAGAGCTAAACACCATTGTTTTGCTCTCAAATATAAATAGCAGCTCAAAAAATGTCTGGAAAGTCATAGGAAGGTCCTTGCAAGGTCAAAAACAATTCTCTGTGAAGCCAGGGTGATTTCTTACTATTTGCTACTGTTCTCATTATCAGGGGCATGTAATTGGATATGCTTGCTACTAAAGTATTTACTAGAATTTTCAGCACAAGAATAAAAGGGTTTTTGGCTGGGTTTTTGGTTTTGGTTTTGGGGGGTTTTTTTAGTGGCAATGGTTGTGGGTCAGTATCCAGACTCTTGGCCAGAAGCATTCAGTTCTTGGGTTTTCATAATGTTCCCCCACCATCCAGAACTGCCTCCTTCCTGGCCATTGTGGAAGCTACCTCTGCATGCTCCCAGGCTGTGGTATAATTCTTGTAACTTTGATTTATGATGATACGGTTTCGTATACATTTGGATGGAAAAAACATTAATGTTATCGGTTGTATTTTTTTCTTTTCTTTTTTTTTGAAGTGACTTCTTTGAGATGAACCTTTGGCATTGTATCTCCAAGTTGTAATTTGAAGATTTGACTCATTTTTGCACGCATGCACACAAGTGCAAGAGAGAGAGAGTGCGTGTGCATGAGTGGGGGAGAGAGGCAGAGGGGGAAGGAGACTCCTCGCTGAGCAGGGAGCCCGATGCAGGACTCGATCCCACCCAGGTTTCCCCTCCAAGTGGTAATTTGGTATGTTATATTTAGCTGCCAGTCCGGATTCAGTTATAAGGACAAGAAACCATCCTGTCTTAAAGCAGAAAGGGATCTGATATGAGGAATTAGGTGCTTACAAAGTCCATGAAGAAGCTCTGGGCTGGACATCAGGAAATCACTCCTGGATAACACCACTGAATTGGTCCACCAACAGCGCTGTGGCCTTGGCAGCCATCAAGCAGGTGCCCTGCCAATGGAATGCAAGACAGCGAAAAGCATTTTGGTGACCCCAGAACGTTTTTTAAAATAAGCTATTTAAAAATCAAGCAATCTCACTAAAATACCCAGGCCCTTTTGAAAAATCATTAGTTTGGGCCCCACTTGGCTCTGTTGCCTCTCAGCATTGACCAGCTGGAGGGGAGAAGCAGGGAACCTCCAGGTCACCATCCTCTGCTTTGTTCATTGGTGATGTTGCCATCCTGCTCCCCTGGGCATTTCTGATCTTAGCCTGGAGTTTAAAGAGAAGCCAAAGCCATGCCTCCCATCTTAACCCCTGCCGTAGGGCAATCACAAGGAAAAGGGGCAAAAAAAGGCACAGAGGTGCTCAAAAGAAATTAATAGCATGTGAACTCCTGGGAATCAGTACCCTTACCCACCCCCACCATGCCTAACCCTAATTATTCAACAGGGAAACTTTACCAGCAAACTGAAAAGAAATTGTCATAATTTCTAGCATTTTTTTTTTCCTTTAGAGCCCTCTTAGACCTACATGGAGTCTCTTGAGGTGATAAACATGATTCTAAGTCTCTTCTGGCCTACTGAGTTTTGAAACCTAATCCAAATAGCTTGGAAAGAAAATGAGTTGAATATTGATATTATAATTCACATGTTAGGTTTTTCTATCTCGGAGTCATTTTTCTGTGAAGGCAAGGTGGCCTGTTTTTTCCATTTCAACACTAAGCTCTACATATCTGCCCTTAAATAAGCCATAAATACTTCAAGTAGCAGTCATCATTCTGTCAGTCTTTTTAAAATCCTTGGGGCGCCTGGATGGCTCATTTGTTAAGCGTCTGCCTTCGGCTCAGGTCATGATCCCAGGGTCCTGGGATCGAGCCCCGCTTCGGGCTCCCGGCTCGGCGGGAAGCCTGCTTCTCCCTCTCCCACTCCCCCCGCTTGTGTTCCCTCTCTCGCTGTGTCTCTCTCTGTCAAATAAATAAATAAAATCTTAAAAAAATAAAATCCTTAACTCTGAGAGGTGTGAATTAGTGCCAGGCTGTCTCCACACCTAAATTATATATTGCGGTGGGAAAACTGCTGTCTCTTCAAATTATTCCCATTTTTAAGGGATTTTTTCTTTCTAACTACAAAAACTCTGATAGCAGTCTGTTCTCTCTTTTTTTTTTAAGATTTTATTTATTTATTTGACACAGAGAGAGAGCACATAAGCAGGGGGAGTGGGAGAGGGAGAAGCAGGCCCCCTGCCGAGCAGGGCGCCCGATGTGGGGCTCGATTCCAGGACCCTGAGGTCATGATCTGAGCTGAAGGTAGATGCTTAACCGACTGAGCCACCCAGGTGCCCTGTTCTTTTTTTTTTTTTTTTTTAAGTATACTCCAAAAATTGAGTAGGAAGCAAAGAAAAATAGTATTTTTAAAGTATATATTTAGGGGCTCCTGGGTGGCTCAGTCAGTTGGGCGTCTGTCTTTGGCTTGGGTCATGGTCCCAGGGTCCTGGGATAGAGCCCCACGTCAGACTCTCTGCTCGGTGGGAAACCTGCTTCTCCCTCTTCCTCTGCTGCTCCCCCTGCTTGTGTTTGCTTTCTCTCTGTCAAATAAATAAAATATTTTTTAACAAAATAAATAAAGTATACATTTAACCTGGTGATCAGGAGTACCTGTTTTCATGTTGCACTGTACAGTTCGGGGTTAGAGCATACAGTTCATAGAAATGGAGGCAAAGCGTTGTGGGTACGTCCTTCCTGGTCAAATGCTGGGATTTAAATTCTGAGGTTTTGATCCTTGAATTCTCCTTTCCTAGTAAGAGCTCTGTTCTTTCAGAGGAGGTATAAGTTGAGCACTAAGAAATGCAGAGGCAAACGTGTTTTATCTCGAAGTTAAGAACAGTTTAATGTGGAAATTCACTACATGCATGAATATGAATCCTTTTCATGATTTCCTGCACCGTTGGGAGCCCAGGTGATGCTCTGGTCATGCGTAAGTATCGGAAACCCTGCTGCATCCCGACATACGCTTCCGCGTCAAGCACGCCTCTAGCTTCATGGCGGCTCTGGCCGGCCTCATGGTTCACTAGTGACTCTTGCCAACATCTGGCTCCCCCGGGACGTGTGTGGACTACTAAAAGAAGAGGAGATGGCCGCGGGTCATTTGCACATAGAGGGCCAGCTGGCAAAGGCCTCCTAAGTGATGAGTCCGGATCATGGATCTCAGAGGCTGACCCCAGGAATCTGACTGCAATTCTGTGCACTTTTCTTCCAGCTCCTAGAGTCTCATAAACCCAGGAGAGGGGTGGAGCCGAGGTGGAGCGACCCATTGTCTCACAGACTTGTCGAAAAGACAAGGAAAGAGAAACGCAGAGACCCATGCATTCTGTGACACACTGCCACAAGGTCACCCGGTGTGCTAGTAGGGTGTACCTGGACAAGTCTCTGGGGCCCAAGCCTCACGTTCTCTCCACCGCACCACCCTTTCACTAACAGCCTCCTGTTCTTCCGCTCTTGTCCCTTGCCGTGTGTGTTGTGCACGAATGATGCTCCTGGTTTTCCTAACATGACTTCTGCCTCCATAACTGAGCGACTTTTTGCTGCTTAATAACTAAACTGTTTCTGCTAGACAAAGCGGTGGGCATATGCCCTGCCTGTGACGTTTGTTCTAGAAGTCATTGGCTAAGTTTGCTTATTAAGAACATCATGGCAGGGCACCTGGGTGGCTCAGTCAGTTGAGCATCCAACTCTTGGTTTCAGCTCAGGTCATGATCTCAGGGTCGTGGGATCAAGCCCCGCATTGGGCTCTGTGCTCTGCATGGAATTGGCTTGAGATTCTCTCTCCCCTTCGCCCTCCGCCCCTCCCCTCCCTCTCAAATAAGTAAATAAATCTTCTTTTAAAAAAAAAGAACATCATGGCTATGGGAACTTTTCTGTCATAGCAGTAGTCATACTTCAAACCATCAATAATCATCTGATAATAATACTAACTATAATAATAGCTAGTTCTTGGACCTTATTCAGGGTCTGTGTTCAGTTTTTTCCATGCGTCAAAGTAATTTAATGCTCCCAGCAACCCTGTAAGGTCGTCATATTTCTTATTTCCAGTTCACAGATGATGCATGCTCACAACATTGGGTCACTTTCCCAAGGTCAGATGGCTGCCAGGTGGAGCATGGTTTCCATGCACAATATGGATACAGAGCGCGAGACACCAGCCTCAGCGCCTCACCAGCCGCCCTCACCCCTGTTGTCCCGCCTCAGACCACTTGCCCTTGAAACAATGCTTTCCGTGGAAATTCGGTAACCCCCTACATGAGGTCTGCTCTTCCTCATCCATTTTGCCTTTTCTTTTTCCATGTGATTGTTAAGTGCAGATTTTCGCTCCTCAGGATGTCAGAGCCCGAGTGTTCAAACACTAAAAATATGACATACTAACTTAAATCCTCAAGCGACCTGAAATAGCTCTTTCCTCGAGTTTTTATTTCCAGCTCTTCAAGTACACTCCACATCGTTACATGATCATAGAGAAGAGACCTTTGTTAGATGCGTGTCTGCTTGATTTAGAAAATCCCGTCTCTCCTGTTGACGAGGTAAGGTTAAGAAGGGACATTTGTTACTTACAAGCTGAGGAGAGAAGGTGGGTTGCCAGAACTTTCTAGTAATTCCAATTCTCTAACCCTAACTCAAGGGAGGGACAGAATATTGCCTGTGGCATCTCCTTTGCACATGGCGGCTGCCTGCTGGTCTTCGGTATGATTCCAAGCCCTCCTGTGGGTGCTGGGTATTGAATCTGACCTCTGCAGACCCCTTGTGCTTTTGTGGTTCTTAGTCTGGTGACTCCTACCTTGCAGACAGACCAACACCCCCACCGATCATCACCTCTGGCCAGGCCTTTCTCTTGCACACTCATCGTTATAAATCACCACTTAGGGCATTAGCCCCCCAACAGTCCCCTTTAGCTCTCTGATGTTGGGCAAGTTACTTTACCTTTATGCCCTTCAGTGTCCTCACTTGTGCAATGTGGATTATTATACTCCTGCCCCAAATGGTTGTTATAAAGACTAGTTGAGATGCTAATTGGAAAGCACTTACATTGCCTCACCAGTACCGAGTAAAGCACCATCAAAGTAGATGTTAAAATAAAATAATCCAGTGATTCCATACTCAACACCTTGCAGCTTCCCCTAAGTTCCACCATGAGGGGCAAGACTTAATTGTTTTAGTCAAAAGGCTTTCCTGGAATACTTTGAGTCAGCATCCAGAAACAGTATGGAGGTTCCTCAAACAGTTGAAAATAGAGCTACCATACGATCCAGCAATTGCACTACTGGGTATTTACCACAAAGATACAAATGTAGGGATCCGAAGGGGTACGTGCACCCCAATGTTTATAGCAGCAATGTCCACAATAGCCAAACTGTGGAAAGAGCCAAGATGTCCACTGACAGATGAATGGATAAAGAAGATGTGGTATATATACACAATGGAATATCATGCAGCCATCAAAAGGAATGAGATCTTGCCATTTGCAACGACGTGGATGGAACTGGAGGGTGTTATGCTGAGTGAAATAAGTCAATCAGAGAAAGACATGTATCATATGACCTCACTGATATGAGGAATTCTTAATCTCAGGAAACACACTGAGTGTTGCTGAGTGGTGGGGGGTGGGAGGGACGGGGTGGCTGGGTGATAGACATTGGGGAGGGTATGTGCTACGGTGAGCGCTGTGAATTGTGCAAGACTGTTGAATCACAGATCTGTACTTCTGAAACTAATGCAAGATATGTTAAGAAAAAGAAGATAGCAGGAGGGGAAGAATGAAGGGGAGTAAGTCGGGGGGGGAGACGAACCATGAGAGACGATGGACTCTGAAAAACAAACTGAGGGTTCTAGAGGGTGGGGGGATGGGTTAGCCTGGTGATGGGTATTAAGGAGGGCACATTCTGCGTGGAGCACTGGGTGTTATGCACAAACAATCATGGAACACTACATCAAGAACTAATGATGTAATGTATGGTGATTAACATAATAAAAAATTTTAAAAAAAAAGTCAGCATCCAGTCAAGGAAATGGAAAACACACTTGGAATTTCAAACAGAATTTAGTAAAGAGAATTGGTTATCCAGTGTAGCTAGACGCATGAAAAGACCACGCTCTAGAAACCCAGGTAGATAACTGCAGGTGGCAACTCAGGGCATGTGCCCTGGCACCGTACAGAACCCAGACTCATGCAGGAGACCCCCCCCCACGGGGACCGGCGGCCACCTGAAGAGTAGGGACATCAGAGGAGGACAGCGCCGACATTGCTGGGATAGTGGCCTGGACCACAGCTGCAACCAGAGACGCTACCTGAAGAAGGGAAAAAGAAAATGAGAGAGAAGTGGACCAAAGGCTTCCCTCCTCCCACCCCCTCATCTCCTGCCAGAGGAGCCTGAGGAATGTAGTGTGCCGACTCCTGGCCACAGCCTCGCAAGGCAGAGTCGAAGCAAGATGTAAATGACAGCCACAGGACACGGGGCAAAAAACAAGAAAGATGCAAGACCACTTCAAAAAAAAAAAGATTACAAAGATCCAAGCGTGACAAAGGTAGAGTGTGCATGCAGGAATGGGAATCAATTTAGACTCTAGACGGTAAAAGGAGTCACAGAGCCAATTTATTACCATGTCAATATAATAATAGTACGTAAAATAGCTGTAATTTGTTTTAATCATCTGTGTAATTGGAGACTCCAGTATTTACCACCAAGTTTGACCGTCGATACCCCTTTCCCTGGTACTGCTCTGGAGTGGATGCTGGTTATAAATACTCCTAGAAATGTCTCCACTAACTACTGGCACACAGGATAGATTAAATGTTCTTCAGCTCAAGAATTCCACAACGAGGTTAGTAAGCCTGGGAAATCCGGGTGAGACCCCCTCTGACAGAGCAGCAGATACATTTTGGAGGCAGGCTATCTGTCAGCCATGCTCTCGCAAAACGTTTTTACTTTATTTCCAATAATACCCCCCTACACCCCATCTCATCAACTGAATATAACTCAGTCTGGAGCAAACACGCATGAGGGACAGCAGGTATGGTGTCACATTTTTTCTTTCTTAATGATGAAGAAAAGGGTTTAGTCAACTTTTCCCCAGTGTCAGGAAACTAGGTCACCAAGCAAATGAGCATATATGTTTGGGGGAGAAGAACTCTCCTCAGAATCCTGAAGCAAAACCCTGCCTTGTTACCCAGCCTCCCGAGAGATGCTCTCATTTGGGGAATTAAGACCATTGAGATGACAGGTGAATTGAAGAGTGGTATCACATCCCTTCCCAGTGGTGACTGAAGCACCTGCAGAGAAAATTGGAGCTTGATAGAAGCTTCATAATATACCTGTTGGATTAGCTTCCTCTAGCCAACCCCAGCAGAAAAAAAAAAAGGATTTACGTCACATAGTCTGCACCTGGATTTTACTAGATGCCTTTTTTTTCTCTCTCTCTTTTGACAAATCCTAGAATTGCTCCTGAAGTGATTAGCTTTTCAAATAATCCTTCATATATTTTGGCATGGGCAGGAAATTAAAGTGAATTTTTCAAATACCTGACATTTTATGAGGAATAATTTAGGATTCAGCATTAATTCAGAGAACACTCATATTTTTTTCCTCCATGTTTTATTCATTTCTTCAAAATTCAAATATTCATTGAGCCAAACACACCAGACACGGTGTTAGGGGCAGACATTGATTCCTCTCCTCCTGGAGATCAGAGCCTAAAGGGGGAACGTGCAGGGCACCTGGGTGGCTCAGTCAGTTGAGCGTCTGTCTCTTGGTTTCAGCTCAGGTCATGATCTCAGGGTCGTGGGATCAAGCCCAGTGTCCAGCTCCACGCTCAGCAGAGAGTCGGCTTGGGATTCCCTCTCCCTCTCCCTCTGCCCCTCTCCCTGCTCATGTATGCTTGCGCTCTCTCTCTCTCTCTCTCTCTCTCTCTCTCTCTCAAGAAATAAATAAAATCTTAATGGGAGAATGTGCCGCTACACGTTGTAGAATATTTAGACTTTTTTTTTACTGAGGTGTAATTCACACGTAACTTTATTTTAGTTTCAAGTGGACAACCTAATGATTTGATAATTATGCATATTGCAACATGGTCACCACAGTAAGTCTAGGTACCCTCTGTCACCGTACAAAGTTACCAAAAAAATTTTTTTCTTGTGATGAGAACTTCTAAGATTTACTCTGTTGGCAACTTTTCACAGTTGCCCTACAATATTGTTGCCATGCTGTGACCATGCTGTAACATTACATCCCCACCCCACCCCCATGACTTATTTTATTTAAAGATTTTATTTATTTATTTGACAGAGAGAGACACAGTGAGAGAGGGAACACAAGCAGGGGGAGTGGGAGAGGGAGAAGCAGGCTTCCCGCGGAGCAGGGAGCCCGATGCAGGGCCCGATCCCAGGACCCTGGGATCATGACCTGAGCCGAAGGCAGACGCTTAACAACTGAGCCACCCAGGCGCCCCATGACTTATTTTATAACTGGAAATTTGTAGCTCTAGACCCAGTCACCCATTTCAGCCACCCCACAACTCCCCTTCTCCTGGAAACCACCACTGTATTCTCTGTATCTATGAGTTTTGTGTTTTGTTTTTGTTTTTTAGATTCCGGTGTAAATGAGATCATCCAGTCTGACTTATTTCCCTTTGACAAAATACTCTCAAAGTCCACCCAGGTTGTTGCAAATGGCAAGATTTCATTCTTTTTTTTTTTTTAATATAGCTGAGTAGTACATTTTTTTGATGAATTGGTATGTGGTAATATTTCTAGGTGCCTTTCGTGCGTAAAGATTTTTTAATGGATCCAATTTATGGATAAGTCATACTGGGGGAAAAAAAAGTGGCAGAATGTTGGCCAACCTGTGGATATCCTAACTTACCAAAAATAACATCTTTTTCCATTTTCAGCCTCTTAATTCTTACACCAAAAGACTACATCTCTATTTCCCTTTTCAGCCTCTCATCTACCTCTCTGGGAGAATGATTTTCCAGTGGTAGAGGCATCTCTGTGGCCTTCCCTGTCCTGTGCCCTCCTTCATGAAACCCCTAGAGGCATACTTGTCTGGGCATGACCAGTCCCTACATCTAGGCTTCAGTGTGCTCCTCAAGAAATTCTTAGGCACACCTGAGTTTAAGAAAAAAGTTCCTTGGAGGGGCGCCTAGTGGCTCAGTCGGTTAAGCATCTGCCTTTGGCTTAGGTCATGATCCCGGGGTCCTGGGATCGAGTCCTACGTCAGGCTCCCTGCTCAGCGGGGGGCCTGCTTCTCCCTCTCCCTCTGCCTGCCACTCCCCCTGCTTGTGGTATCTCGCCCTCTCTCTCTCTCTCAAATAAATAAGTAAATAAAATCTTTAAAAAAAATAGAAAGTTCTTTGGAGATACCCCTCTCCCTCTCGATCTTCCGTGAGGGAGTGAAGAAATTTCTTTGCTTTGTGGTTCAGTTGAAACACAGACAGGCTCATTGAAGGAATTAAGAGAACATAACAAGAAATTCCTAAAATGCAACACCATGGCAATAATGGGTGGGTGTTCAGATTACAGTGAAACAGGACCTCAGTTTCTTGCTCACACCTGCAGCCTACCTGGACATAGCCTAAGCACAGCTTCCCTTGCCTGAAGCAATGTCAGATGAATAACACGTCTGGGGACTTCTCCAGCCTCTGCAGGCCTTCTGCCCAGCTCAGCCTCTTTGAGGTGCCTCCTTTAGCTCACCACTGCGTTCCCATTTGCTTTCTGAGCTGGCTTGTGTAGCTCTGTTATCCCATATGGAGTATGTGACCCCCGGGACGTGTGATCCGTGGTGAATGAACTTCTGCCAGGCTCCCGCCATCCCTCCTCCACACACCGGTCCTCTGGTGCTGGGATCTGCCAGAGTCCCAGGTTTAATTTCTTCTCTGATATACCTCAAATATACACAAAGAGTAACAAATACACTTTCTCCCAAGGCAAGATGAGAATTGATCCTTTGTTTCATCCTCTGTGATCTGTGCAATTATCCCCCACAGTCGCCAGCTCTGTCTCCCTGTAATTTAGATGACTTGCTTGTCTTTGAGGGAAGAATTCCACCGGGGAAGTCAGTAGCTAGAAACTCCTGCTGAGCGCTCCCTGATGGCAGAGGAACTAACAGGCTCTGCCCCCTGCACGTGCCCTAAACGCATCTACCCAGCCAGCCCTTTGCTCTTAGCTCATCGTGGTCCTGGGTGTCGGGGGGATTAGGTAAGTGTAATGAGGGAATTAGGAGGCAGTAATAAAATCTGAAGTCAGAATAATATTAACCTAAAATGTAATTATTTAATAGCCCGCTTTCAAGGATATAGTAATAAAGATGAAATATATAATGATGTAAAGGGACTCATTATTTTTCTGGCCAGCCTTATTAAAAATTAGCGTGTGGAAGGTCACCGAAGAACTTCAGAAGGGCCGGACTTGTTTTCTCAACAAAGGCTTGGGCTGAAATGGAAATGTCACCCTGACAGCCACTCGGAGGGCTCACGTGCTAACGTTTCGCTGTCTTCTCCTCCGTGATTCCTCATCACAGTGGAAGAATACTTCTGTGTATTTAAGCACTTCGTCTGAGAAGAGTTGTTTTATCTTTAATTTATACACGAGTGCCTCTGGGTTGGTGCCCTAATAATGCTCACAGCGTGACTGCTCATTTCCTTTGTCGTCCCTGAACTGTGACAGGAGAGAAGGCGGGGTGCCAAGGCCAAGCCAATGTGTGCCTTTTCCCCGCCCAGCCTCCCGAACCCTTTCCGGTCTTAGCAGCAACACTCTCCCTAAAAGAGTTCGGGGAACCTCAGGGTCCTTTTGGCATCGTGTCATGCAGCCCCCCTTTTGTTTTTCATTGTTTTGTATCAAAATTATATGCACGAAGTTTAACAAATAGTTGTATACAGTTTGTTAGGAAAAAAGAGCAGGTCCTAGTACACCTCGCTTTACACTTTATCGTCCCCAGATGCAACCACCTTCTGCTCTTCTAGCTGATTCCTTTGGCACTTAATTCCGTATCACAACATAGTATGCTAATAGCGCTATTTCTAGATCTCTCTGGTGTAGGCATTAGCTTCCCACAGTGGAAGATGGAGATTTCGCTGTGTTTTCCCCACTCCACCCCTACCACCTTTATGCACCCTTCCCACCCCATTCCCCCTGCAACTCCAGTATTGTTACCTCATGTTTGTGCTTTGATCTATATTGAGTGTTTTAGTATGACCGTATGAATACTATGTTTGCTTTCCCTCTCTGTGCGACTCTGTTTTCCTTGTAATAAATATTACCTCATTCTTTTGTTTGCATAGCTTTCCACGTATTTGTCCTTAATGAAAGCCCAGACTCTGTACCAGTCATCTTAATTGCTTTTCCAACTGTTGAGATGCATCAGGTTCTGTTCATTTCCTTGTCTTACAGAAGTTTCTCCAAAAAGCCTTTGTACCTTCTGCAGTCTGGACTGCTTGCCCTGAGGCACACATGTTATATTGGAGTCTTCTCCCCATTCTGTGGATCCTGATCACCTCTTGTCTGTATCGGATCCCCTGGTTCTCATAACCTATATTTTCCTTTTTGTTTTTCCTTTGGCTTACCACCGCATTTGCAGGGAGCACATCCTCCAGTATCTAAGAAAAGGATTTATGAGAGGGAGACTATTCAAGGCCTCGCATGGCTAAGCAAGTCTTTATTCTCACCCCGACACTTGATTGACAAGTTAGCAGACCTAGAACTTTATATTGTACATTTCTCTTTTCAAAACTGTACAAGCTTTGTTCCATTATCTTCTAGTTTCTGGTTACTATTGAGAAATCTAGTGCACTTCTGATTCCTGAGCTCCTGTATCTGTCCTGTAGTTTTTCTCTAGGAGCTTGTAATCTCTTCAGTTTCCCCCTTTTGTCTCAATATTTCACGACCATATGACTCGGGGTAGGTCTGTTTTCAGCCATCCTGTTGAACGCTCAGGGATTTTCAATCTGGAAACTCATGCTTTTGAGTTTGGGGAAATTTTCCTAACTTTTTAAATTTCCTCCCCCTCCATTTTCTTCTTTTTGAAGCTCCTTTTTATGCATATAGGATCTCTTGGATTTATCCTCCAGTTTTCTTTACTTTTCTTTCTTCGTTTCTACCTGTTTGTCTTTCTGTCCGAGAGACTTCCTTCACTTTTCTCCTAATGGTTCCACTGAGTTTCTTATTTCTGTTACCGTGTTCTCTGAGAATTCTTCTTTATTCACCGAGGTTCCCTTTTGTAACAATCTTTCCTTATTTCACACTTGTAATTTCTTTTCTCCGTGAGGCTATCAAAATTGTGGGGGTTTGGGGGGGTTTTGCTCTGATTTTTGTCTTTTCTCCCTTTTTGGTCTCATTTCATACGGGATGCCCTTTTTCTGTTTGTTCTGGTCTGCATCCTTCATGTTGGAGGTCTTCCTCCGATTTCCAGAAATCCTGGCTTGTGCCTCAACCACAAGTTTGAATGGGAGAGAATACAAAGTTGCCTGGAAGCTTAAACACCTGAACGGGGCATGTTGAGCAAGCTTTATCATCTGACTGGACTCTCTGAGAGCAGTATCAACCTCGGTATTTGCCAGTTTTTGCTGTGGAGCTGGTCAGGTTTCCCTGTGGAAGATCCTTCCAGATTCTTGCTTGGGGGTGGGGGGGGGGGGAGGGGGAGGGGCCTGGCTGTCAGCCTGGCCGGGACCTGGGGCAGGAAAGAGGACTGGGTGTCTCAGCATCTAATAGGCATACATTCACGTCATTGCTCTCTTTTCCCCCTCTGCCACTGTATCCCTGGGTCTAGATGCCTCTGCTCTAGATCCTCATCAGAGGGGGGAAAAGAAGCCTTCCTGTGTTCTGCCGGAATGGGGCAGAGCATCTGCCTGGCTCCGTGTCTCTTTGCGTCCCCAGTGCTGGCTTCACAATCAGTGCCTTGGGTTTTTCTCTCTCCGTTACCACCTGTCCATGTGCTTTCCAGGCCCCAGAATGCTGTAGATGTTAGATGTTAGCCTCCCCGCAACTTCTACCCGTTTTAAAGGGCTAGGTCTTCTTTTAACCCTTCGCTAGTTTTAGAGGGGTTGCAGGTGACCGGTCAGAGGGGATTTGAGCTTCTTTGTCTAGAGTGGCCCCCAGACTCGCTAGGGGAGAATCCTGAGGAAGTGACTTCAGAGCAGAACTGGAACTAGGACCCCCGCTTCCTGGCTCCTTGCTCAGCACAGCCCTTTTCAGAATAGGCAAAATCATCAGTCATGGCTTCCTCCATCATGAGTGTGTCTGGTTGGGTGCGAATGAGTTCGGGAAGCTATTTTGCGAAGAGATTCTTTTTATTTTTGCATTGACTGTTAGGTCATCAGGAGACTGTACACTGGGATGCATCGGGGGTCTTCCCAAGGCCTTCATGCTCTGCAGGCAAGCACCCCGCCAGGGAAGGGCAAGTGGAAAATGCTGACAAGACAGCAGGGGCCGGACTAAGTTATGTTTCGTTTTTAACTTCTGGGCCTCTTCAGCCTTCCCACAAACACGTGGGAACAAATGGGGTTACAGTCAAATGCCCAGATTGCACGGGTGTTTGTGCCGTCTGCTGTGGTGGAGGTCTCCCTGGCAGGGACCCTCCAAAGATACCTGTAGGTCCCCAGAGGTGTCTCCTGGGTGCTCACCAGCAGCTCCTATCCCACTGAGAGCTGTCACCGCCCCATCCTGCCTCAGTGGCACCTCTGTCCCAGAGCTCTGTGGCACATGGGGAACAGCTCCCTTGTTAGAGGGGCCCCAGAGCAATACTACTTGGGCTTGATGTTTTACAGACTTTCAGTAAAACAGCTCTTCCTAGTTTTTTACTTAAATTTCTCTTGCCTGCCACCCCCTGCCTTCCCCTCTCTCCCTTGTTCTCCCTCCCTCTCTCTGTCTCTCTGTTTCCCTGTCTCTCTCTCCCTCTCACCCCAGTAATCACACCTGAGTCCTTGGAATTTGCTCTCCACACCTAACTAAACATATCCTCTGGTACTGAAGACGTGATTCAGTTCATTTGCTTTCATAGACCTGTCTAATCCCTCAGCAAATACACTTGCCCTGGGCCTGCCCACAGCCTACCAGTCCCATCTAAATCCTGCCGACGGACATCGCTTCGTCTCCCTTCTCAGGCTGGGACCCTTACCACATCTGTTCATAGTTTCTCCCGTACTTTAATTCAATATCCCCAGACGTATCGGGAGGGCCTTCCAGTCACAGGCTCTTCTGTAAGATGCTAGGGAGGATGGAAAAGATGGAAAACCTCTGCTCTTGAGAAACTGTAATATTTGGGGTTTTTTTTTAAGATTGTATTTATTTGTCAGAGAGAAAGAGAGCACAAGCAGAGGGAAGGGCAGAGGGAGAGGGAGAAGCAGACTTCGCGGAGCAGGGAGCCCGACGCAGGGCTCGATCCCAGGACCCTGGGATCATGACCGAGCTGAAGGCAGACGCCTAACCAGCTGAGCCACTCGGGTGCCCCCAGGCCTTCTATAATATCTAAGTAGATAGGCGCAGTGAGCCGGGAGAAGAGCAGGGAAGGCTGGCCCAGCGCCGGTGTGGGGCCCACAGCACAGGAAGCAGGCTGAAGACAAAAGCTGCACATCCCTCAGTCCTGCCCATTTCGTTGGTATAACAAGTGCTCAGAAACTGTATTTTCATTTTCCAAATGCACCCTTTGAGGTGCTTAAGCGTGGTTGAGCTAAGAAGGTGCTCAGCAAGGGGAAAGCTATTCTATTAAAAAGTCTCATTCCAAGAAAGTGTGTGTTGCTCACGAGCTTCTAGCCCTGTTTGTAACCCTTATGAATACCTCTGGCTGTTCAAGTGCAGACAGGTGCGTTGAGCTCATCGCCTCACGCTCTGTGACAGTTTCTCGGTGTGCTCTCAATTGTCACTCAATCCCATGTGTCATTCTGTGGTTGAGACAGATTTAAAATTCATCTCTTTGTCTCCGGGCCATAAAAACAGTTGTCAATACACAGTGGGCTCCCACAGAAAGCCCCTGTGATGTCTGGAGAGCTAGGGAGCTGGATGTTTTTGTTGAAGAACACACAGCTCCCAGATGTAAGTGGGGGACGGCTCTTCTTTGCCAGGACTGGAAGGTGAGTCACCTGAGTGTAGGCCTCAGAGGGAAAGAATTGCATGAGTTCTGGGGAGTGATGAGAGCTTTGTATTTTTAGAGCACTTCCCTAGTAATGTTTAGGAAGTCTTTTACTCTACCGTTATGGAAGACTTTTTTGGAAAACTGGTGAGTTATAGTGTATTCATTAATTAATGCACAATTTTTACATCTTTTGTTTATGATAACAATCCAGAGAGCATGTATTGAATATCTGCTCTGTCCCACATAGTCTGCCACGCAATTCATAGATACCATTTTGTTCAGTGCACCTGTCAACCCTATGAGGTAGGTGCCAGTGGACTTAGTGAAAGGGACTTACTTAGAAATAGACATGACAGGAACATCGAAAAGTCAATTATTAGGGGGCCTGGCTGGTTCATTCGGTAGAGCGTGCGATTCCTGATCTCAGGATTGTGAGTTTGAGCCCCACGTTAGGTGTAGAGATTGCTTAAAAATAAAATCTTAAAAAAATAATAAATATTAAAAAAATCAATTATTATCAAGGCCATTGTGTACCCACATCCAAAACATAATTACCTGGCCCCTAAAATGAACTTCTAGATACAAATGAAATTTTTTCCTCTAAAATCTATCATTCTTCATTATGAATACATTCTCAAATGCATCATTTGACAGCATTCCTATTTTTGGAGCTCATGAAATGTGACCTTAGTTAATTAGGAAATGGCCCCATATCTGACAAAAAGAACACAATTAAAATAGCAAATAGTCTAGTCCTTGGAATCATATGTTACAATTTAGGCTTAGATGCATGGTTCTTGCGTATTTATATGTCGCTAGAGAATGTGTAAGATGGCTTGTGAAATCTCATTGCTTTGCAATGAGAAGTAGAAGTGAGCCTGGTATTAGTTAGAAATGTTTTCAGCCTAAGTAACAGAAAACCTGTTGGTAAGCACAGAATAAACTAGAACTTTCCAACCTATATGGGGAAGCCCTCAGGTGAGCCACAAAAAGATGTGCGGAGATATATATCCCCTCAGTCTTCAGGATGGTGATGGGGGCCTAGGGCAGCTGAAACCCTAGTGTTACTCACTTTAGGTACCAGCCGTCTCCTCCAGTTCCCAGAGAGGTGTACAACTATTATCATGTCTTCTTTTTTTTTTTTTTTAATAATATTATGTTGTGTTAGTTACCATACAATACATCATTAGTTTATTAGTTTTTGATGTGGTGATCCACGATCCATTGTTTGCATATAACACCCAGTGCTCCATGCAGTACGTGCCCTCTTTAATACCCATCACCAGGCTAACCCATCCCCCACCCCCTCCCCCCTCCCCTCTAGAACCATCAGTTTGTTTCTCGGAGTCCATAGTCTCTCATGGTTCATCTCTCCCTCCGATTTCCTACCCCCTTCATTTTTCCCTTCCTTCTAATGTCCTCCATGCTATTTCTTACGTTCCACAAATAAGTGAAACCATATGATAATTGACTTTCTCTGCTTGACTTATTTCACTTAGCATAAGCTCCTCCAGTCCCATCCACGTTGATGTAAAAGTTGGGTATTCATCCTTTCTGATGGCCGAGTAATATTCCATATTATCATGTCTTCTGAGTGTCAAGACACAAAGAACATTGGGTAGCACTGGTTTAAAATACAATAAAGGCATTAGCTACCCTTCTACTCTGCCATCCTCCACTTTTTGTTTTTACTTGTCGTATTTGTTGCCCCATGGTTACAGAGTGGCTGCCACAGCGCAGACATCATGTCCTCACTCCGGTGGTCTGGGGAGGAATTCCCCAGTTGTGACCTGGCAGCATCCTCCTAACGCTCATGGCCAGAAGGAGACCACATGACCACCTCTACCACCTCCACCCCAAGACTACTGATCTCCACCCACTACCTAAACTCAAAATTGGGGATTCTCTTAGCAAAGACAAGGAGCTGTGGCAGTTGTGCAGGCAACAGTGGGTACAGCCACTGCCAAACACAGCCTGTAAAAAAAAAGCAAAGATTTGTGGTTTTTGTTGGTTTGTTTTTTTTTTTATGAGACAGATATTCTGCTTCTTGAGTAGATTGTTTCACTAAAATACCACCCACAGGATCATTTTCCCCCCAAAACTAAAAGTCTCTTCTGTGGAAGTGAGCTTGAAAGAGAGCATCCTTCAGACAAGAGAAAGTTTTGTGCGAATCTTAAGACAGTCCAAGAAATGTAAGTTTTCTCAATAGTCATTTTTATTGAGACAGCAGAACAGCACTTGTGATTTGGTAGCTTTGAGTTCTAGAACTAGGTACAATTTTTTGCTATTTTTTTTCCTGTTTAGTAGTTGACTACTTTTTCCATTATGGATTACGTTTGCATTAATATTTTTAATTATTCTTTAAATCTGATGACTCTTCAGAATGTCATATGAGATATCTCAAGACTTGGACCACAGAACTCAGTTTGTTTCATTTCTTAAATGCTGAATTGAAAGTCATTGTGATACCATTGTGTCGCCCCACAAATTTTAGAAAATTACCTTTTCTTTGTTCAACAAAACATTTCAATATAATTCAACCTTGGGCCAAATTCTGCTTGTTAATAACCGTGATCCCTAAGATTCGCACAGTCTCTAAAACCTGATAATTCTGTTTCTCAACCTAAAATGCCACCTTTCTTTTACTCTTAAAAAGAACCTTTTCTCGGGGCGCCTGGGTGGCTCAGTTGGTTGAGTGACTGCCTTCAGCTCAAGTCATGATCCTGAAGTCCCGGATCGAGTCCCGCATCGGGCTCCCTGCTCAGTGGGGAGTCTGCTTCTCCCTCTGACCCTCCCCCCTCTCAGGTGTTCTCTCTCTCTCTCATTCTCTCTCTCTCAAATAAATAAATAAAATCTTTAAAAAAAAAACTTTTCTCAATGCGTTAATTAAAAAAAACACTTATATTTGATTTAGATTATTATGCATAATCACTTGACCTTTCCAAAATACCATAACCGTCCAGGACCGTCTACATAATTTGCAGGATCCCATGCAAAATTAAAGTGTGTGGTCCCTTGTTCAAAAATTAAGAGTGTCAAGATAGCAATAGCACTGAAGTGAGCAAGGGGCCTCTGCAGGTCACGTGCCCATGAAGCCAGCCCTGCAGCCATTTCCAGAGGGAAGATCCTTTTGATGTTTCTTCCAATAATAGTTTACTTTGGTTCAGCTATTCAAGGGGGCCCCACTGCTAAGAGCTCGTGACTACAATAGTAGTTGAGGACTTCATTCTACCGTCTTCACCTGAAACTCTGCATTTCACATATATCCTGGAGCTCAATCATGCAGTTGTTAGACTTGACTTCCCACTGTGGGCATGCAGTATTTGGTGATGGCAATTTGCAGGTGCTTTCTTCCTGCTCTGAGCGTAGCAGAAAGAAGTGGGTCACATTTTTCAAGTTAAATTAAATTAAAACTTGAGATCTGATCCCCAAGGGAAAAAGACCTTGAAGAAAAACCTCTCCCCTGTTTCTCAGCTCCTGGAAGTCGGTAGAGCTCCTTCTTTCTCCCATCCCCTGTTTTTCAGCCCAGTGTGTCTGAGCACCTGCTTTTCATGTCAGGAGGAAATGAAAGCGGTAGCAGTTTTCTTGCCAGTGCCCGTCTTTAAACTAAATTCTCTGGGGCACCTGGGTGGCTCAGTCGGTTAAGCATCTGCCTTCAGCTCAGGTCATGATCTCAGGGTCCTGGGATTGAATCCCACATCGGACTCCCTGCTCAGTGGAGAATCTACTTCTCCCTCTCCCCTTCCCCCCAACTTGCGGTCTCATTCTCTCTCTCTCTCTCACTCACTCTCTCTCTCTAATAAATAAATAAAATCTGAACATAAAAATAAAAGCAACTGATAATAAATAAATAAATAAATAAATAAATAAATAAATAAATAAATAAATAAATAAAACTTGCTTCCCTTGTGCTCCTAAGTCATCATTCTTCTTGGAGACAGCCTTTAGATCCAGGCTTGTCTAAGGCTTCCTTGACTTGCTCCTTTTGAACTTTGAATCAGATAGATGCTTAGAAATGTATGTGGTTCCACCCTCCCCCATAGAGGCACTTTACAAGAACACCGTGGACTAAAGTGTCTCTTAGGGTTTAAGGGAGGATGGTCTGATGCCATCGAGAGAGGACCTTCAGAAAAGTAAAGAGCTAGTATTTATTCAGCACACGCAAGCATCCGGTCTTCCTTATCTCAGACCAGGGGCGTGTCTCAGTATGCGGAGCTCTCAATAAATCGGCACCCCTGTGGAGGGTGTGAGGGGTGCTGTGGAGGGGGCTCCCCCGGATCTGCCCCAGAATAAGCTGTCCTGACTCCCATGCCGTCCTGGAAGCTGATGGAGCTGGCAGGGGGAGGCAGGCTAAGGGCTCTTCTTCCCAAGGGGGAGAGTCAAAACCCATGCCTACAACAAAAACAACCACCATGCCTAGAAGTTACAAAGAGATGATTGTTCTGTTGAAGGAAGAGTTTAATGGTGAAGGGCAGAGCAACATCATGTGGCTGGTTAGCTAGAATGCCTCGAAGCTTCCTTGTAACCCTGCCATTCTGGGGTTTCTCTTAAGGTAACTCCCACAAGAGGAGTGCTTGATGACAACAAATACAGAGCCTCATGGGAAGAGAAAGACCCTTCTTCCACAGATAGAAACCCTCTCTTCCCTTCATTATGAACAGACCAAAACCAAACCAGCACGTGTGTTGGCCTCAGATAGACCTGAGCCTTAACACCGCCTGCACTTGGCACAATGTGCTTCCTACAAGGAAACCGTGAGACTATATAGCCAGAATGTCCGGTCTGGACAGGTAAGCTGGCTTCGAGACTCTTGAATTAGAATGCCACTGGGCCGGCCACCAGCTACATGACTTTACCTCCCAGGCCTCAGTCTCCTCCCCTGTAACAAAAGAATAATGACGTCTACCTTACAAGGGTACTGTGAGGACAAGACAGGAAAACGTCTATGATGACTATCCATTCAATGCCTAAAATGTAACGTATACTTAAATATCCCTTTTTTTAAGATATCCCTTCAAATATTTTTGTCGACATATCACAAAAAGTCACCATGTGCAACTAGCGGGATCACAGGGCACCTAGAATTCTCCTGAGTCCCCAGGGATGAACAGTTCTGTATTCTGTCTGCATTACTCCTGGACCTCCAGTTGGGCAGCTGGTTCCAACTAGGGACTAGTTCCAACCAGTGACTCTGAAGCTGTGATTTAATTTGAAAGTTCAAGGTGAAATACGAGGGGCCAGAGGGCATATGTTCTAATTGCCACCTCTGACGGACGGACAGTCTAGTTTTGAAAGACATAGCCTTTCAGCCTGAATTAATACCAATCATGGACTAGGAATGGTTTAAAGAAACTAACCCATTTCTGAATCCCTAACACATAGCAAACATACAAAGTTTGTCCAATAAATGAATGATGAGGTAAATGAGGTTACTCTTCAACCTTTGGATTAACCATAAAATGATACCAGAGTGCTATATATAGTAAGGATTAAAAGATCCAACCTAGGGGGCGCCTGGGTGGCTCAGTCGTTAAGCGTCTGCCTTCGGCTCAGGTCATGATCCTGGGGTCCTGGGATCGAGCCCCGCATCGGGCTCCCTGCTCAGAGGGAAGCCTGCTTCTCCCTCTCCCACTCCCCCTGCTTGTGTTCCCTCTCTCGCTGTGTCTCTCTCTGTCAAATAAATAAAATTAAAAAAAAAAAAAGATCCAACCTAGTTCCTCAGTAGTTCCATACATAAGTCATCCAAATCAAAAAAATACGGATATCTGTCCTTCTCCATTAAAAAGAAAAAGGAATTAGTGTTCAAAAAGCACAAACATGGGTATATGTCTGAGGGCAGAGGAGCCACCTGAACTCTCAATGGCTAAAACAGGGACAGTTGGAGCAATAAAATAATGTAGCATTGAATTATAACCCAAAGAATAAATATGCATCCATACTGATATTAATATATGGCTGAATGAATGAATGGGGGAAAACAGACAAATCTCCAATGCAGAAGAATTCCAAATAATTTATGTAGCTACTCTGTCCTCAAAAGGTAAAGCATGCCTCCCCATACCTTAAGTCTGGGCTGCACTTGGTAGTTTATATCCAAAGAGTACAGTATGGAAAGAGAAGTAGGAGTAACCTTACCGTGTAGAAACCTGATAAACACCATCCTGGCCAGGCAACCAGGGTTAACATCATCAGTGTAAGGCATGTTAATAGTATATACCCTCGATATCAGGTGATGAGAATGGTGCTTTACCTCTGTGATCTTCTTCCCCAAAACCTATAAATCCTGTCTAAACATGAGGAACATCATTCAGGGGCATCTGGGTGGCTCAGTCGGTTAAGCGTCTGCCTTTGGCTGAAGTCATGATCCCAGGGTCCTAGGATCAAGCCCTGTATCAGGCTCCCTGCTCAGTGGGGAGTCTGCTTCTCCCTCTGCCGCTCCCCCTGCTCGCTTGCTCTCTCTCTCTCTCTCTCTCTCTCTCTCAAATAAATAAGTGAATAAAAATTTTTAAAAATCTTTAAAAGAAGGAACATCACTCAAACCCCAATCATGGGACATTCTACCAAATACCTACTGAGTACTCCTCAAAAGTGTCAAATTCTTCAAAACAAGGAAAGTCTAAGAAACCATCACAATCTATAGGAACTCAAGGAGATATGATGACTAAATGTAATGTGATATCCTGATGGGACCCTGGGACAAAAAAAGAACATTCCGGAAAACTTACAAAACCCCAGTATACTATGGGGTTTAGTTTAAAAAAAAAAAAGGAGTCAGTGCTTTTTCCCTCAAAAGTGACATCCCCAAACCCTATACCACAATCATGTGTTGTAGTAGCACTTCATTATAATGTGATTTTGAGGGATTATGTCTGAAAATGACCTCTTGAGGCTTTTCTTGAAATAAGGTATATTTAATATACCAGTGGTACACACAAGGACAATTCAGTAATCTGTCTAATAGTATGGGTCTTTTTTTGCAGCGAGGCTTAACTGTGATTATTATGCAGATTATATTTTAACCTGCCATGGAATCTCAATCCATATAAGGCTGGATGTGGATAACTTTGGCTCTTACAGCTCAGACTTCCTAGTCTCCAGAAGTTTTTCATGCATATGTACCAGGGGTAAGGAAAAGTTTCCTGCTTATATTTAGCGGTCCATATCGGACATGCAAATACCTATGATTTTTTTATGTCCCAAATGCAGGAAACCAGGCTGTGTATCTTTGAGGGAAAGGTCCATATCGGACCATGCTCCAGAGTCGTAGACTGTCACTTGGCAACCCTTGTCATCATCTTTTTGCTCTTTTTGCATCCATGCCAGCCTATTCCATGCTCAAGGAGATGAAAGTCAAAGTCAGAAGGCAAATGGTTTGTCTGAAATCGGTTCTGTGTACACTAATGATTTTTATATATTTTTTTTAATTTTATTTATTTATTTGACAGAGAGGGAACACAAGCAGGGGGAGCAGCAGGCAGAGGGAGAAGCAGACTCCCACTGAGCAGGGAGCCCGATGTGGGACCCGACCCCAGGACCCCGGGACCACGACCTGAGCCGAAGGCAGACGCCTAACCGACTGAGCCACCCAGGCGCCCTAATGATTTTTATATCTTAATAAACAATCAGCGCATCTGTTCCTGAGAACATATTACATTTCCTCTGAACTTGTAAACTGTTTAAGTTTCATTTGCATGAGTAGCCCTAGGTAATCATGTGGAAGTTGGTCCGACTCGAGGATGAATCAAGTACAGTGTAGAAATAAGCCACTTCCCCACATATTACAGGTGGTCCTTTTCTTGAGAACCTGAATGCCGCTTCATCAGTTATCTCTCCTAAGTGATGGTACAGTTCCTTGATGCTTCAATTGAGTTTTCCATCAGCGTCCTTCTTTTAGGTGATAATAATGGGTACTATGCGTTGCGGTAGGAAAATAAAACTCCGTAAGGCTATGTCCTCAATTATTGTGGCACATGTAACAATTCCGTAGAAATAATAGGTATCAGATAGGGTTTTCTGCTTGCAGGCAAGAGAAACTGGCATTGCAGGGGAAATCCCTGGGAAAATAGCAGCTAGTTCACATAATCTAAAGGGAAGTCTAAATTGCTAAGCCAAGGAAAGAATATGGAACACAGCAGCTCAGAGGATTCGTTCATTGGGCAGAACTTATGGAACTGTTCCCACGTCAGCCTAGACCCTTGTGCCGCAGTGTGGGGCATCTGCCTCACCCTTGCTTTCACCAAGCTTGCTTCCAGAAGATCTCAGACCCGTGGACAGCTTCACATTCGGCTGCAGCCGATACTATTACTGAGCTCCTACACTTTTCATCCAATATTCATCACACCCCCCAGGTTCCTCTCCTTGAGAGAGTCCAATGAGCACAGGTTGAGTCAGAGGCTCACCCTCGTGGGGTGACGTGCTGTGGGGTGCATTCCCAGCAGGACCACGTGCAGCGGGCAAAGCCTGGTTCCCCCAAGGGCTGAGTGGACTGCTCCTACCAACAGAGGAAAGAGGTGCTGGGCGGATAAGAAGAGACTATATTTAGTATCACTAGAATGAGAAGACTCAGATCTGGCTTAGAATGCCGGCAAAAGCCTATTATATAAAAATAAACAGGGGCGCCTGGGTGGCTCAGTCGGTTAAGCATCTGCCTTCAGCTCAGGTCATGATCCCGGGGTCCTGGGATCAAGTCCTGCATCGGGCTCCTTGTTCAGCCGGGAGTCTGCTTCTCCCTCTCCCTCGGCTCCTCCCCTCTGCTTGTGCTCTCTCGCTCTCTCTCTGTCTCACATAAATAAATAAAAATCTTTAAAAAAATATTACCTTAGATGTGTTCCCATAACCTTTTCCTCATCTATAAAGTGAGAATAATAATCCTGTCTCATAGAATTGTGTTTTATCGTTGTTCTCAGAAGTCCACTCAGGGCCCTTTCAACCCCTAACCCCTGCCTCCTTTCCAAATGTCACCGCCGTCCTGATTTCTAACACTGTATGTTAGTTTTGCTGGGTTTTGAATGTTACGTAAACAGAATCATACAGTATATACTCTTCTGCGTCTAGCTTCTCTGTTCGGTATCATGTTTGTGTTCCATCCATGGTGTTTGGTAGGGCTGGATTTATTCTCACTGCTGAATAGGAACCATTCTGTGGTATCCCAATATTTGTTTATCCATTTTTTTTTTTTTTGATGATGGACATGTGAGTTGTTTCTGCATTAGGGCTGCTATATAAAGCTTCTAAGGACATGCTTATGTATGACTTTGGGTGTCGTGTGAATACATTTTTATGGGGTACCTACCTAGAAGCGGAATTACTGACTCATCAGGTATGTGTGTGATCATACGGTTTTCTGTTTACACTGCCCCCAGCAACATATGAGTTCTGGCTGCGTCACATCCTAGCCAGGGTTTGGCGTTATCACAGAATTGTTTGATGTTTAAATCTGGATCCTGTTAAGTAGTAGTTGAGAGCTTGTTCTGATAACTGCTTAATAAAAATTAATTGGATTTCCACACGGTTGTGAAACAGACATGACATCTATAGCCATTTTGCATGCTTTTCTAACAAATGGTATTTGGGTACATTTTGCTGTTAAAAGTTTTTATCTTAGCATGGAAATCTTTACTGGTTGGACAATGTGTTGGGCAGTCCTTACTGCGTTGAATTCTTGTTTGTTTAAAGCTTTGCTTGGAGGGGCGCCTGGGTGGCTCAGTCCGTTGAGCACCTGCCTTCAAGCTCGGGTCCTGATCCTGGGGTCCTGGGATCGAGCCCCAAGTCTGGCTCCCTGCTCAGCAGGGAGTCTGCTTCTCCCTCTCCCACTCCCCCTGCTTGTGCTCACTCTTTCTCTCTCTCATGAATGGATAAGATCTTTTTTTAAAATAAATAAATAAATAAAGCTTTGCTTGGTGAAGTGTCCCTTTGGCCACTTCCGAATGGCCATCCTCCCCCGGCTTGGTCCATGAGACGTGTTACTGGCGAGAGCACCAGGCAGCACGTCTCCCTGAGCTGTGCACTTCTCTCTTCCCCATTCAGAACTCAGAGCAGCGTCAATCTTACCTGGGTCATGCTGGGGGATTTGCTGGCAGTGGTAGGCAGGGTTACAAAGTTTATGCACTTACCAGCCTGCCAAACCTGGGTCTTTCCGCCTCTCAGGACCTCATTTGCTTCCCCGTATGAAGCAATGGGTTGTTAAAATCATACATGAGACAGTATGTAAAGTGCCAGGCTTGCTGCCTCCATGAGGGACAGTTAATACTATTATTAGGGGTGGTGGTTATTGCTGTTGTTTGATCGTAGGCACAGTGTGCTTCAAACTGTAAAATCGTTTAATTGAACAGTGTTTAAAAAAAAAAAAAACACAGACTCAGAATTTTAAAAATGAGACTTAGCCATTATTATTATAAGTACTGCGTTGCCCGAAGGTGGAAGAAAAGCACTCACCAGCCCGGGGGCTGCGACCACCACACCTTATTTTCCAAACACATCAACGTTGTAAGGTCTCTTTTGTACTCAAGCACATGCTCCACCTCCCACTCTGCCCCCTTCTGGGAATTGCTTTATGATCTCCCGGAAAAGAGAGCCTTGTTCTCTTGGGTAAACAAACTTCAGTAAGGAAGCTGATAACACACGTTGGAAAGAAGATCAGATATACATTGGAAACGAGAGGAATCACAGCGTTTGTTCAGAAGAACAAAGGAAAGTGCAACCTTGAAAGCCCGTAAGAGAGTCCTCGTGGTTGTTCAAGAGAATAACACTTAGGATGTACTGGTCGAGTTTTTCATTCATTATGGGACACAAAATTCTCCTAATGATGGAGCTTGATAATATCCTATTTTTTAAAAAACTGTCCATTGGGGCACCTGGGTGGCTTAGTCAATTAAGCGTCCAACTCTTGATTTTGGCTCAGGTCATGGTCTCAGAGTCATGAGATTGAGCCCCGTGTCGGGCTCCTCACAGAGCCTGGAGCCTGCTTGGGAATCTCTCCCTCTCCCTCTGCCCCTCCCTCCCCACTTGCACGCTGTCTCTCTGTGTCGCTAAAAAAAATTAAAAATTAATAAATTAAAAACTGGCCATTATTTAGCCTAACACCTTTACTTTATAAATTGGGAAACTAAGGTGCATAGAAGTGACATAATTTCCTCAACATCACTGAAATGTAGATGGGTAGCCGCGGAATCAAGATCGGAATCCAAGTCCTTCAACTCTGGATCCAGTGACCTTTCCATTGATCTTTTCTTAGATATTTTAAGAGGTGATGTTGACTTTCTAAAATCATGGACTGGTGAAATTTAAAATTGTTTAAAGGATCATTTGTTCTTCTTTAAGTTGTTTTTCATTGAAACCCGGTGCCATCTAGAATTATAGCTAGGGTTAATTATAGGTTGTCAAGACTGGGCACTGTGCCAAGTCTTTTAGATGCTTATTCATTATGTACTTGTAACAAGACTGGCCTCAGCTTTAATGATTTCGGCGGGTGTTTGGTTTTCCCTGGCAATTAGTAGGAAATTGTCCTACACAAGCAATATTGCACAGAGTGGATTGTCTGAGATCATCTTTCCCGCAACAGGAGGAAAAGCTTTGGTAAGACAAAGTAGGTCGTTAATACCAAGACAGATGAACTTTTATTCATCCAAATGTTGTGGATTTTATTTCCTTAATATATATTATTTTCCATGCACAAAAGTTATACGCTCCTTCTCAGTTTTCAGTTTTTGGAGCTGAGAACAATAGGCCCTAACTCTTCAAAGTCAAAATATCCATGTAATCGGGTATTATCCATGTAATTTTAATGTGTGTGGATTTAAAGAAATTACATGTGGACATCTGAATTTGAGGGCCTCTTGCAACTATTCCGGAGTTCCACCGGGCTCTGTGGTTCACTGACAAGTAACACTTTGCCAGAAACAAGAATGATTCCGATGGAAGTGGCAACCCGTAGATTATACAAAAAATTGCTCCTACTGTTTTCCTATTGCCTTTGTGAGGCGGTGCGCTGGAGCCTGCTCCTTCTGACTTGTGAAAGTCAAAGGTCAAACTTGGGGAGCCAGTTGTAAACACAGCCATCACTGGAAATTAAATGACAAAAGCTCACCATGACATGACTTACAGTTTTTTAAAGGTGGTCTCAACGGTCATCCCTTCTTAGTTACTTTACTTCCTATCTGTTATTTGCTCTTGAGGGTACATCTATACATAGTATCTGTATGGTGGAAATCCTGTATGGTGGTGGGCTTGGGTGTTCCTTTCCAGCTTCTCACTCAGTGACATCACATTGGTAGATTGAAGCAGGAGCGCCTAATCCACAGCAGGTGTCGAGCACTGATTAGGTCAGGGCTAGACTTACAGTTTTGTTAGTGGTGTGTTTTTTGAACTTAAAAGCATGTGGTAGCCAGAGCCGTCTCATTGTTGATAGCACAAAAAATTGAGGAAATAGTCTACCAGTATTATTTGAACACTGTTTTCCCATTCAGGACAGATGCAGCTCATATCATGGACAAATGGGTGAAATTCTGCCATGTCTTTATTTCGTTTCTGTCTTATTAATGTAAAGAAAAATACGAACCAACCTGATGGGGCTACACATCATCGTTTGCAGTCGTAGTTTGGCTATGGATGCCCGAGTTCTACAAAAATCAACAAAAGCATCCCGTGACAATCAGTTATATAGATGTTACAGTAAAAACGATTGCATATTGTTGTAATTTGTAAATTGTGTGCTACACGTTCTGTCAGTGAAATGTATAGACATGTACATGTATGTACGTGCATATCTGTATGCATATAATGTTTTTCCCAGAATGCCGGTTGTTACACATTTCTCAGTATGCCACTCCTTTTCTTCATGATCATCTACAGTGGTAATACTAATAATAGCTAAAATGTATTAGGGGAATCCCTGAGGAAGGAACCAAAGCTTTCAAGTTCCTCCTCCTAATCAACTCAGGGCGACTAGAACAGCTTCATCTAAGGAAACTCAGTGAAGGCCTCGAAGGGACAAATACTTAGAGGGCATTTTGTGAATCCCCATCGAGAAGTTCCACGTAAACAGGATTTAGACATCCAATACGAAAGACGGGCGTTATCCAAAATAAGCTGAGTTTAAGTCAGACTCCAAAAATGGGTAACTGAGACTCCTCAGGAGTAGGTGGACTAAGTGGGGAAGGGTATCATTTCCGTGGCAGCTTGTAAACATGAGTATTTGTATTTACACACTGCGAGCCACATTAACATGTAATGAAAGGGCAGGTGTACGAACAGCGTAAAATAATGGCTGGCGTATTTTATGGCGTTCTACAAAGTGCCCAATCACTTCTTGGTTGGCTTATGCGTGCGTTTTCTGTGGAAGGTGGAATTTATCGTGTGTGACACGTGGCCCGTGGCTGCATATCTGACCCCGGAATCCAGGGCTCCAAACACCAGCCAGGTCCGGCCTACAGAGCTGCCCCGCCAGCCCCTCTGGGCGCTCTTGGCACTAGCTGCAAAGCGCAGCCCGCACTGAACCCCGTAGGTACAGACAGGGGCTTTAGCAGTGACCAGCATCCTCACCCGTATCCGTGGCCACGCTCCCCGAGCTGATCGTTCTGGTCCTCGGCCATTCGCAGAAGTACCCCACACCATTTCCAGGCTGCACGTCAATCCTCATCAACCTTCGAAGCCAGTATTTCTTTCTTTTTTGTTTTGTTTTTAGATTATAGTACTTCTTTATCACAGCCTAATACATTAATTTTAAATGAGTAGGACACATTTCTGCAAAGTACTACTTTCAAAAAAGTTACATAGGAAATAGTATACATGCAACTCACCAAAGTTTTGTCATGCTAAATAGATGTGGAACTTATTGTCTTACTTCCTGTTCTTACTTTGCATGTGTGATCACAGACTGTTCTCTCCTAGAACTCTTTTGTTTTTATAATTTTTAATTTAATGTTTAATTATTGTTAATTTTTAAATATAATATTTAATAAAAATTGTCTTTAAGATATATAATCTGATTTGACATATATACATAGTGAAATGATTACTGTGATCAAGCTAGCTAACATACCCATCCTCACATTATTGTTTGATTGAGACCAGGAGCTTGGTTCTTTTTACTAGTGTTAGCTTGTGTGTTTCCTTCACTAGATACGGACTCTTGAAGGGAGGGACTAGGTTTTGTGTCTCTGTTTTTGACTGGTTGATTTGGTTTTGGGGAGGGGTGTTGTTTTTTTTTAAGGTTTACTCTCTCAGTGACTTTCAGATATATAATGTAGTATTGTTAACTGGAATCACCATACATCCCATCCTCAGCTCTTGTTTAATCTTGTAACTAGAAGGTTGTACCACCGTGTGTGTGTGTGTGTGTGTGTGTGAGTGTGTGTGTAGTGAGAGCACCTGAAATCCACTCTCAGCAAATGGCCAGTATATAATAGGGTAGTATCAGCTGAGGTCATCACGTATACTTTAGATCTCTAGATTTATTCATCCCACATAAGTGCAATTTTGTATTCTTTGACCAACATGTCCCATTTCCCCATTTCCCCCGCCCCTGGTAACCACCATTCTGCGCTGTGTTTCTAAGTATCTGACTTTCTGAGATTCCACATGGAAGTGAGACGCAAACTGACCTTGTTTCTTTCGGTGTCTATTAGCCAGTATTTCTTAAGGTATATTCTAGAGCCACCTGCTTCAGAAACAAGTTGTTTAAAATGTCACTCCCTGGGCCTGTTGGTAATCCTAATGCAAATTAAAGTTTGAGAATCACTATTTAAGCAAGTGGGTAAACTGACCTTGTTTTTAAAGCACCTAATTTGTTCCTCAAGTTATAGAAAGGGTCTTGGGACAAAAGGGCCACTGCCTGAGACTAAAGCTGAGTCATGATTGGAAAACCAAAGTAAGTCCTAGTTGTTCTTCTCCGAGATGCCAATGCTCTGTACCTCCCAGATCATCACAGCCAGGCACCACCAACTGTTTGCCCACTGGGGATCTTTTCAGTTTCACTTCCCCTACACTGCTTATGTATTTAATGACTCAGGACAGGGTGTTGACTTGACTGGCAGAAACAGGTAGTTTATGTGACATTTTCCAGTTATTCAAATAAGAGTTTATAATTAGTTTGGCACTGGCCTCACCACATATAAGAAACTTCTTGTCATTCTGAACCTCTTTGAAGCCACCAGCCAAACTGAAAATCAGTTCTGCTTATGGTTTTCCGATAGCCCTGAACAGTTACAATTACATCTGTGAAAAGCAAAGCTGCCTTGTAATCTTTTCTCATATTATTTTTTCCAGCAGCTTCCACAGACTTGGTAGTAGTTTGGATGTTGACTAAATGATGCTGAGGGTGGTCATTTCAGCCCTCTGCATTTTTAGCACATTGGTACAAGGAGGACCCAAGTCAAGCTTGAAAGCTAAAGCACACATATTATCTAACGATTTCTGGTAAATAAGGCGGCCTCAGTGAATGTTTGGTGGATTTTACTGAAGAAAGGCCTTACTTTTTAAAGTTAGAAAATGTAATATTCAGCAAAGAATAGGAATGGTACTTTTCTCAGGTCCCCAGAATATTCATTTCCTGAAGGTTCAGGTTACTGGTGATAGGGGCTAAGGGAAAGGGGAACGAGGGCTAGTGAGCCAGCCTGTTGCTAAGGCAAGGTTTTCCTTTAAGCAGTGATGGCGCCCCTGCGTGGGTTTGCTAGGACTGTTTTAACAAAGTACCACACACTCGGTGGCTTACACAGAAATGTGTGGTCTCATGCTTCTGGGGGCCAGGAGCCCGCCATGTTGGTAGTGTTGCTTCCTTCCCAAGCCTGTGAGGGAGAATCTGTCCCATCCTGTTGCCTGGCAGCTTGCGGTCTTTGGCATTCCTTGGCTTATAGAAGCATCACCCCAGTCTGTGCCTGCACCTCCACATGGTGTTCTCCCTGTGTGCCCGCCTGGACATGGGTTACACTGGATTAGAGCCCACCCTACTCTAGTCCAAACTCGGCGTAATTATATCTGCAATGACCCTCTTCCCAAATAAGATCACATTCTGAGGTACTAGGGGCTAGGACTTTGACATACGAGTTTTAGGGGACACGATTCAGCCTCTAACACCATCTCTCTGAGTAAAGCTTTGCTTTTCTGGATTTTTTTTTTCCAATCCTTATAGCAATATCGTGCTGATAGAGCGTGCTGAAGATGGGAATGAATCATCTCCTGGTCATTTTCTCTTAAACCCTAATTGGTCCCATCAGCTTATACAGCAAAAGGCATTTCCATTTCAGCATACTGATTTCAGCATTTCTGATATGCTCCTCTGATCTCAAACTTCAATTTTCTAGGGAAATTGAGAGAGGGCCAACTGGGCTAAAAATCCAAGCTTTCAGAAGCTGGAAGGACCTCATCAGATTCAGAGCCCTGATGTGTACGGGGAGGAAGCTGGAGCGCAGGGAGGTTAGATGGCTCACCCAGCTCTGTAGCACCTGTGCGTCCCCACAGCACACAGCTTCTGAGTGCCAAGTTGGTACCAGAACTCAGCTACCCTGCCTCTTGGTCTAGTTCATTCTTCCCCATACTCTACTGCTTCTCCCAGCCATGGAGGCCATTGGGTCCCCTGGGATTTAAAAGACCCCCCCCCCCAATTCCCGTTGCCTTTGTGGTAGCTTGCTGTAACTGGCGAGTACAATCACCTCGGCTTTCAGTGCACGCCACTTAGCCGGGGATGTTCTGTGGGCTGCTCATATTAGAATTTGTCTTAGCCCCCTAAGCCTTACCTCTGGGACCTACTTAAATGTATTATCTCTCAACTCCATGGATAAGCACTCTAGGAAGAGAATGAATTCTGATCCTAAGGTCTGCCAGATATGGACAGAAAACATGTTTTCTGAGAGCCCAAGTGATTCAGTGTTGTAAAGTCTAAGAGAAATTACTTTGTCAAGGTTTTTTGTTTGATATTTTATAGTAATGATGTAATTTTATAGTAATGTTATATGTATTTTATAGTAATGATATATGTACTTATTTGCTCCTTTTCAGCCCTTATTATGTATTTTTCCCATTCTTTTCAAAGACTTTAAGTCAGTGACCCAGGTGCGTGAACGATTTACCAACTTACATGTGGCTTTTAGCGCAGTACCTACAGCAGACTAGGCGTTCAGTATACATTTGGCTGAGCGATTTATAGATCGGTGAGTAAAAAAGCAGATACCGTTCTTGATGCTGATCGTTCATTATTGAAATATATATATGGTAACACCCACAAGTCTCAAGTGTGTCGGTGTCGTTCCACGAATTTTGACAGATGTGTCCACGCAAGTAACCATCACCCAGATCAGGATAAAAAACATTCCCATCACACCAGAAAGTTCCCTTCTGCCCCTTCGTGGTCAGGACCCCCGAGGTCATGGAGACATCCTCCTTCGTTTTCTTCCGGAAGCTGAACAGTTCTGGCTCTCCCATGTTGTCTGTGATCCGTCTCAAAATAATTTCTGTGCGTGCGGCATCGGCGTTCCTGTGGCTGTTTTTTAATGTCTGTATCTGCCCCACTTCAGCCAATCAGGACTGACTTATAGGAATAGATTGGCCATTTAGAAATGGATCTGTAGATCTCTTTTCTTTCATAGTCGAACCATTGTTGCGGCGAGTATCTTAGAAACCCGGCAAAGAGCTCCTGCTCCGCAGTGGTTGGCTATCTGGAGGCAATGTGGGGAGGGCATGGCTCCAGCTGTCCACCTGGGCTACATCCAGGGGCCACCATGTGTTACCTGGGGTTGGACGACTTAGCCTTAATATTCACGTTACAGATAAATAGGGAGAGCCCCAACCTCACAAGGTTATCGTTACCGATTAAATGAAGTAATGTGTGCGGTACACTCATCATACTATAAACATCACTGTCAGTGATGGCTGGAAGCGCGTGTGTGGGAGGGTGGGGGGAAGAAAAATAAATCTCCTAGAGATGTGTGGTGGGAAAGGCCCCTGAACTTGGAGGAGAGTTCCTTTTCGGAAGAGGTTTCTCCCTCCATCACCCCCCAGCACACACACATACGCACGCACATGCATGCCTATACACACACGTACGTGCACACGTGCACACACACATGCATGGATGCACACACACATATGCAGACACGTGCACATTCATACATATATGCATGCACACGCAGACACATGCATGCACACGCACACGCACATGCACACACGCGCACACACACATGTATGCCACTGGGGGGAGCTGAACTCCCGGAGCCCCTGCGGCTTCTTGTTCCCACCTCGCCCTGCACCCTGCAGCAGAGTTGGCCTCCGTCTTCACCGGCCGGGTCCCAGTGCTGCCGGGCCTGCCGTGGCCTTCGTGCCTTGGGCGTTCACGTGTGTAGGGAGAGGGGCACGTTACCGCCAACACAAGATCCATGGGCAGCCCTCTGGAGATTCCCAGGAGAGGGGCTGCCACTCTGCCTGCCTCCGGAGGAATGGGCAGCCTCCCTGTTTAAAAAGAGCAGGAGGGGGAGAGCGCCCTAGCCCGTAGAGCAGCAGTGAGCTCCTGGCTGAAAAGGAGACAAGACCGGGCAGAAGCCGCAGAGCCCGCCAAAAGCCCGCCGTGCAGCAGGGCAGGTTAGGAAGGTGGGTGGTGCGGCAGTCGAGAGCCAGCGAGAGGCAGTGACTGTGGCCCAGGGCCTCCCACTTCTCTGGGGCCGCCCTGGGGCTCTTGCACACTTGCCTGTCCACTCAGCCCAAGAGCTCACTGTGATTGAGCTGCGCTGTCCTGGCCCCGCGGGAGCTTTGCTGCATGCGGACACTATCGGGGCTGGAGTAGGAACCCCAGGGCCCAGGCTTCAGAATTCCACACACTGTAGCTGCCTCAGGCACCCCCCCACCCCCCCCACCCCACCCCCACTGCAGCCAGAGTGAGCTTTCCTGAGAGAGGCACATGCTGTTGGCTTGAGCATCACACCACAGGTGTGTGAGCCAGGCTGCAATGAGGCTGCCCCCAGGCAGCCTGTATCTCTAGGGCTGAACGAGGATTTGCAAGCCTTTTAAAAGAGACTAGGCCAGGGTGCCTGGGTGGCTCAGTTGGTTAAGCGACTGCCTTCGGCTCAGGTCATGATCCTGGGGTCCCGGGATCGAGTCCCGCATCAGGCTCCCTGCTCAGCAGGGAGTCTGCTTCTCCCTCTGACCTTCCTCCATCTCATGCTCTCTCTCTACCATTCTCTCTCTCTCTCAATAAATAAATAAAAATCTTAAAAAAAAAAAAAAAAGAGACTAGGCTGCACTTGGGGATTTTCTCTACAGGTAGAGTTTTCCTGTCCACTCTTCTTGTCAGTGAATGTTCTGGTAGCTAAATACTGGGAATAGCGGAGAAGGGATTCTTTGAGAAATGTTAGGAGGAACCTGTCTCTGCAAGCACACGGTGGCCCAAGCCCCGCCCCCACGGCGAGATAGAGCCAGCCTCAGAGGTGACAGTCCTCATGCCGCTCCTTTCCCTTTGTAAGGAAGAGCGTGACTGTCGCATTCGCTTTCGTCTGCATTATCTGACTTGGGTCTCCTGATGGCCCTATGAGACGGGCAGGGCATGTCATTCCTGTTTCTACAGGAAGAAGCAGGAGCTCGGGGTCGGGACTTGCCCAGACGAGTAACTCATAATCGCAGGGCAATGTTGTATCTAAGCCTCCATCCTCAGTCTACGCGCTCTCTGTGTTTAATCCCCATGCCAGTCCATTTCTAAAGAGCAAAAACCCCCCAACATGAAACAGAGCCTGACACGTGGGGAATTTAGGCAAAACTAATAAGAAAGAAAGAGAAAGAAAAAAAGAGACTCCATTTAGTCTTGTTGGGAACATTTTTCTTTGCATGGCCCAGCAACCATGGCTTTGAATCCAGAGAGGGGAATAGAACGCTCACTCCCTGGTGGCCACAGTATTTACAAAAGTCATCATAATATAAATTCCATGTATCAGTTTTCTAATTTTAGAATCAATCCCTGAACAAGGCAGGGAAAATGTGGTTATAGCTACAAGACAGAATATAAATATTAACAGCTGTGGCAAAATAGAGACAAAAGAAAGTTTTTTTTAAGTGGATCTACTAATACCAAGTGAGAGAGGAAAGCAGGGACAAAGACCAAATGATACAGGAAATTGAAGATATCCGGTATATGGTTGGTGGAATAAAAAAAGGTCAAGTGTGTTATTCAGTTACAAACTAAATAAAATATAAATAGCAAACGCTGGGAGGAAGGACAGTGTAGGAAAGGGTCATGTCCTCCTGATGGAATCAATAAATGATGCTTTAGGTTGAGAGTACCTTTTATTCCCTGATTCATCCAAAGATATGAAAGGAACCACCAAAAATGTTAAAAAGAGAGCCATCCCTGAAGAAGCTGTCCCCCCGGGGTGGGGTCGGGGGCAGGACACAAGGTCATGGCTTTTCATCCTAAGTCATTTGATAGATTTTTATTACTTTGATAAGAGAACCTCAAGGCAAAAGACAAAAAACTGTGGAGCGTACCGTCTGTCCCCTGAGCACATGCCCCTGTGCGAATGAGCTGTAAAACACTCATTAGGTCTACAAACAGAAATCAGAGTGTTCCCGGCTATAAAATCATCGATGACTGTTCTCAGCAATCCAGCCAGGCTAATGGTGCCTGTGACAGAAAGGAGCAGTGTTGTAAATGCCAGAGAGGCCCGTGTGACATCGGAGAACCATTCAGGTCTGCTCTCCGGGGCAGCGCTGTGAGGATCTGAAATGCCCCTTCCTGAACAGCTCTTACCTACGCCAGGCTTGTTGCCATGGGTGCAGAGAGCAGAGCCCAGAGCAGGTGCAAAGGATGGGCAGCTTCTCTGATTTTACAAGGGAAGAAGAACACAATTGGGTGGATTAACAGTTTCCCGAAAGCCTTGTTGCAAAGTAGGCCCAGTTAGCCCTCAGACAGTCTGAATTGAGGGAAGCATGGCAAAAGTTGATGGTGCAGAACCCAGGCAGGCAGCCAGACTCTTAAACCTAGTCACGTAACGTTGCTTCTAGAAATGGATCTTCCCAAGCTGTGAGGCTAAGGAGTGGCAGGCCCTCTGACACAATGGTTGGGTTTTGAGGGCACTGCTCCCAAGAGAGATGCCCTCACTTACAGTGACCCCTATAAAGGAATCTGGAAAGCAATCAGAGTAGAAATTGATTCCAGATAGGCCTGTGCCCAAGAAACCAACAGTACGTAAACAGGACTGAGTAGCAAGAATATAGCATATCCCCCGAACCATGTCAGAACAGAAGAGAAACAAACATGAAATTGATCCGTGGCTCCGACATTTAAGTGAAAATCCTTTTCAGAACCAATCTTTTTTTTTTTTAAGATTTATTTATTATTTATTTTGAGAGAGTGAGAAAGAGAGAGAGAGTACATGAGGGGGGGAGGGTCAGAGGGAGAAGCAGACTCCCTGCTGAGCAGGGAGCCCGATGCAGGACTCGATCCCGGGACTCCAGGATCATGACCTGAGCCAAAGGCAGTCGCTTAACCAGCTGAGCCACCCAGGCGCCCCTTTTCAGAACCAATCTTAACTTTACTACTTGAGGCATCTTCAAGGAAGGAGGAATTTGCTGCAGGCTGTAGATGCATTTTAGTTGGATTGGATGATGTATTCTTGCATTATCTCCCTATTCTTTTAATATTTACATTTCATTAATTTTTTTTTAAGATTTTATTTATTTGAGAGAGAGAGAGAGAATGAGAGACAGAGAGCATGAGAGGGAGGAGGGTCAGTGGGAGAATCAGACTCCCTGCAGGGAGCCCAATGCGGGACTCGATCCCGGGACTCCAGGATCATGACCTGAGCCGAAGGCAGTCGCTTATCCAACTGATAAGCGCCTTATCCAGGCGCCCCTCATTAATTTTTTTAAGTAGCAATGGATATTCACATACACATTCAAGTATATAATAAAAAGGTTCTTAATCACAAATACTTTGTTTTATGTGAGGCTCTTCTTGATTAGGAAAGATACAGCTTTGGGACATCTGGGTGGCTCAGTCGGTTAAGCGGCTGCCTTCAGCTCAGGTCATGATCCTGGAGTCCTGGGATCGAGTCCTGCATCGGGCTCCTTGCTCAGCGGGGAGCCTGCTTCTCCGTCTGCCTGCCTTTCCCCGTGCTTGTGCTCTCTCCCTTTTCTCTCTGACAAATAAAATTAAAAAAAAAAAAAAAAAGGAAGGCTAAAGCTTTATCTTCAGTGGTATGGGTTAGAACCTTTACTAATTTCTTTGCTAAAAACGTAACAGAATGTGAAAATGAATTATTATCAGTTTTAGCTGAAGCCCAAAACAAACCTGCAGGACTTACAAAGCGAGTGGCTAAAAAACCAGTTGCGCAACTGGTAGCTAACCACCCAGCCCGAGGTCTTTAAAAGAGGTTAGAGAAGCCAAGAAATGAGTGCGCGGGTAGCATGTGATCTCAAGAGAGAGAGCAATCAGGGAGCGGGAGCGCACGGCAGGAGGGTTCTTCGGCGAGCGGGCCAGTGCCCCAGGGAGCAGAGGGGACATACCTGTGTCCCCTAGTGTCTGACTCATGCCTGAGATCCTTAAAACTCCATTGGCAGAGCAAGGAGAGTTTGCTGTTTACAGATGATCTACGCCACTCAGCCACTTGTATCTCTTGTCTGTACTTTAAGTATTTATCTCATTGTCTGTCTGCCTCCATACTGTGTAAATTCTGTGAGTCGGAAATACCGATTTCAATCTCTGCTCCATCCTAGCACCTAGACCACAAGAGCCATAAATGGGGGTTTGTGTTGTGCGTTCATTACCCTCATGTCCCCAACCACCCTGCATGTTTGATACTGTTCTCATTTTCTGTGTGGGAACCTGGAGCTCAGGGGGATGAAGAGAGTCATCCAGTATCACCCACAACTCAGAAGAGCTACAATTCAAGGCTAAATCCTCTAATTCCAGAGTTCAAGCTCTGCCTGTGAGGTTCTATCAGCTCAGGTACCTGTTTTCCTAAAATGCATTCTCTTTTCGGGAAGTGACCTGCTAGTTCTGTACTCTGATCTCAGTAGATTTGTCATCCTACTTACTCAGTATGTAAAGAAAGATTACTGAATTGGATCTGTAACTTTCACTCAATGCCGAGATGTATTAATGTCAGATTATTCTGAACGCACCTAATGGGACTTAACTGTATACATGCCTGATGATTTGTACAGGGCTATATCTTTTTTTTTTTTCAGAGTTCTTTCATAGGTCATTTTTTTTTATTAAAACATTAGAAGCTTAAATAACTATTGTTCTTGGTAAATATTATTCTCTTTTTATTGTAAAATCCACATAACAGAGGCGCCTGGGTGGCTCAGTTGTTAAGTGTCTGCCTTCGGCTCAGGTCATGATCCCAGGGTCCTGGGATCGAGCCCCGCATCAGGCTCCTTGCTCAGGGGGAAGCCTGCTTCTCCCTCTCCCTCTGCCCCTCCCCCTGATCATGCTCACTCTCTTTCAAATCTTTTAAAAAAATTTTTCACATAACATAAAACTTCCTATCTTAGCCATTTTTAAGTGTACGGTTCAGTAGTATTAACATACACTCACGTGATAGTGCAACCAATCTCCAGAACTCTCTTCATCTTGCAGAACTGAAACTCTGTCCCCGTGAAACTACTCGCCATCCCCCACCCTCTGCCCCCTGGCAACCACCATTCATTCCCCTTTCTTCCTCTGTGAATTTGACGACTCCGGGTACCTCGTGTAAGTAGAATTACACAGTATTTTTCTTTGAAAGGACTGGCTGATTTCACGCAGCATAATGTCCTACAGATTCAGCCATTAACATATGGCAGAATTCACTTCCTTTTCAAGGCTGAATAATGTTGCATTGTGTGTATCAATTTTGTTCATCCCTTCAGCCATCAGTGGACACTTGGGTTGCTTCCACCTATTGGCCACTGTGAATAATGCTGCTATGGACGTGGGTGTGTTCATTTGCTAGGGCTGCCCTAATAAAGTACCATAGATGAAGCAGCTTGAACCCACAAAAATTTATTTTCTCCCAGTTCTGGGGTCTACAAGTCCAAGATCAACGTGGCAGCAGGGTTGGTTTCTTCTGAGGCCTCTCTCCTTGGCTGGTCAATGGCTATGTATCTTTTCCCGTCTTCACACAGTCTTTGTTCATGTCTCTGTCCTAAACGCCTTTTTTTTTAAATATTTTATTTGTTTATGAATGAAAGAGCAGGGGGAGCAGTAGAGGGAGAGGGAGAAGCAGACTCCACGCTGAGCACAGAGCCCAATGTGGGGCTCGATCTCAGGACCCTGAGATCATGACCTGAGCTGAAACCAAGCGTCAGACGCTTCGCCGACTGAGCCACCCAGGCACCACCCCACCCCTCACCACCCCCGTTTCTTCTTTTAAGGGCACCAGTCATACTGAATTAGAGCCTACCCCAGTGATCTCATTTAACCTTAATTACCTCTTTAAGACCGTATCTTTACAGATACATCGTGAAGTCCTGGGGGCTAGGACTTCAGGCTATGAACTGGGGCTAGGTGGAGACACGCAGTTTAGCCCACAACCTTGGGTAAATATCTGACTCTGTTTTCAGTTCTTTGGGGCTGTATACCCAGAAATGGGATTGCTGCATCTTAGAGTAATTCTATTTTTAACTTTTTAAGGAAGAAAAATATGTTTATTTATAAAGCATATTTTTTAAAAGATTTTATTTCAGAGAGAATGAGAGAGAGCATGAGAAGGGGGGAGGGAGAAGCAGGCTTCCCGCCGAGCAGGGAGCCCGATGCGGGGCTCGATCCCAAGACCCTGGGATCATGACCTGAGCCGAAGGCAGATGCTGAACGACTGAGCCCCCCGGGCGCCCCCAGTAAAGCATATTCTGCCTGCTTTTCCCCAGACCTTCCTGGCCATCTTTCCTCTCCTCAAGCGAAGATCACTGCGGTCACATCCAACGCCATATACTGCCTTTGTTTTTGTTGGATCCCAGGATTATTTTCGAGTTCCTAGGCACATCTGCCTTTGCTACCTCGATTTCTACAATGGCAGATTTCTAAAATTTCCGCAGAGCTGGCCCTAGAAAGGGGGCTTTATTGGAAAACAGGGTTCAGATCCTAAACTCCCCTCAACGGCAGTGTGACCTCGGGCGAGTTCCCACGCCCCCCAGCCTTGTTCAGATCCCTCATCTGTGAAGTAGACATACTGGGGTGACAAATCCAAGGGGGTGCTAGGCAGAGATGATGTAAGCAGAAGAGGCCAGAGAGTAGCAGGTGCCCTGGAGGAAGGTCCCTGTACCTGTGCCACACCAGCTAGTCCTGTGACAGTGCAGACGGGTCCCCGGGCTTCCACAGACCTGCGCGCATGGTCTTTTCACCCCACAGCGTGGAATCTCAGAGCCCAGTTCTTTCATGTTGCCAGGTCAACTGGAATTATTTTTCTCTATTAGGAAGAAGAAAATGTTTTTTGAATGACTGGAATCTACTCAAAACAGCTCTAAAATTTATGTGACCTCCACTAGTCTATCCAATTTCTGGTATTTCTGGTACTATGCACTGAGACATCAATTTTAAAATCATGACCCTTAGGTGCCTCATGAAACTTTTTACTTCAGTAAGATATTTCACATACTATAAAATTTACCCAAAGTATACAGTTTTGTGGCTTTGGTATAGTCACCAAGTTGTATATTACTAGAAGCTAATTTTAGAACGTTTTCAGTAGCCCAGAAAGAAACTCCACACCCAAGAGTGGTCATTCCCTAGTCCTCACCCTCTCTCCCCGACCCCTGGCAACCACTCATCTGCCTTCTGTCTCTCAAGATTGGCCTCGTCTGTACATTTCACATAAGTGAAATCATACAATACATGGTTCTTTATGACCAGCTTCTTTCATTGAGCATAAACGATTTCAAGATTCACCCACGTTGCATGTATCCGTAATTCTTTATTTCTTACTGCCGAATAATATTCCATTGTAGGAATTACTTATCCGTTCATCAGCTAGTGGACGTGTGGGTTATTAAACGCTTCGGGACTATTCTGAAGAATGCGACTGGGAGCATTCGTGCACAGGTTTTGGGGTGGGCACATGTTTTCCTTTTCCTTGGCTCTACATCCAGGAGTAGAATTGCTGGGTTATATGGTTTTAAGGACCCACCAGGCTGTTTCCCAAAGCTGCTGCACCTTTCTACAGTCTCATCAGCTGCGTAGGATGGCCCCAGTTTCTTCACATCCTCTACAGCTCTTGTTCTCACCTGTCTGTATGATAGCTAGCTCGGGGGGGGGGGGGGCTGAAGGGGTAGCTCACTGTAATTTTTACTTGCGTTCCCCGTATGCTGAATGATGTTTAGCATCTTTTCATACACTTATTGGCCATTGGTATTTCTTCTTTGCAGGAGTGTCTGTTCAGATCGTTTAGTCATGTTTTAGTTCGGTGATTTGCCCTTTCATTGTTATAAGAATTCTTCATATAACCTGGATATAAGTCCCTATGACCCTCATTTTCATCCCCCAAATGATGCTCAGAATATACTGTTGAGATAGAAAGTATTCCAATACATGTGAAAAACAGTACAAATAAAGTCTGATTTTTATCAACTTTGACCATAGAATGCTGAGGGAATCTGGTGTTTGTTTTCTGTAACCAGTGACTTTTAGCTAAAATAATCGGTAAATCCCAAAAATTACCCTCATTTTTTTCTAAACCATGCTAGTAGCTTACCCATAGTTACCAAAAATAGAAGATAACTATTAGATTGAAAAATATGTACATAATGGATTTACTTCTAGGGGAATGACTCTGGATCACAACAGGACGGCTGAAAAATGAGGAAGACTTTGAGCTGTATTTACACTACATGTAGTACTATTAAAAACTAACATATTTTTTAAGAAAAAGTCACTTCCGGGGATGCCTGGCTGGCTCAACCAGTAGAGTATGCAACTCTTGATCTTGGGGTCATGAGTTCAAGCCCCACTTTGGGTGTAGAGTTTACTTAAAAATCACTTCCAGAATATTCTTGGTTATACCCTTAATCTTGAAAATTGAGTTTTGAATTTCATCAAATAAATGATATGTTCATAAAATAATCCAGAAGCCATTAGAGATTTTTTTAGTTATATAAAAATAAAATATGAACCCCAAAAAACAGGAATACAAATCAGAAGTCATCCCACACTTGTGTATTTTCTGACCACCTTATTTCTAGCTCTGAGGTTTAAGTAGATAAGTAATTCATCTTTCATGGGTGACATTGCAGCAGTTGAAAAGCAAAAGCCAATTAAAGCCCATCGCTGCAGCATTACTTTTGATGCAAAAAATAACTTGAGCGATACTGATTACCACCCAGTGCTTCTCAAAGCAGCATCCCTTGAAAGCTGATCGATTACTAAACCAAGAAATCCATAACAGTTTACGGTATAAGGTCAGCAGCTCCACGGATAGAGGCCATGCTCACCTTGCTCCTTCAAGTCCGTCAGAACAAATTCTGTGTCCCGCACTGGGTAACCCATCGAGGCAGAGTACGGTGGCTTTAACCCCTTCATTGCCACCTTCTCCCACATCACCAGGTGAGAGGCCCACGGGAGACTCTCTCACCCTTGCTTCTTACTACTTGTCTAGTATTTTTTGCCCTTTTTTCATTGTATTTTATGATCAGGAAAAATACAAATGAACCTGATTAAGATTCATGCAGTTCTTCTGACATTTTTTTAAAAAAATATTGAAAAGGGTCAGGATTTCTGACTATTTTACAGAGCTTCCATGAACGGGTTCATGTGTTCAGAAGCTCCCAGCCTGGGGCAGGGCAGAGGATGACTGTGCCCTCACCAGTCTCCTGGGCAGTGGGGTGGGCGGGGGGGGGGGGATTCCAACAACAAGCTCAGAGGCTGGCCCCAGACTCCAGTTCTCCGATGGGGTGAGCTCCGAGCTGGGCCCTGCAGGGGTGGCAGGCCCTGGTCGTGGGCGAGGGGAGAAACGGGTCGTCTTCCGCACTCCCGCACTTGGGCCCGACCAGCTTGGCCCCAGTGGGCTGGCGGGCCAGCCCCTTCTCCCCGCCCTTGTGGCAGCCACTCGTCCACCACTGTTGGTGGAGGTCCTGTTCCTGCACAGCCTTCCCAGGGAACTCTGCCAGAGGTTAAAAATGTAACTTTTTTTCAGTGAGGAAAAACTTGTGCGTTCCTGAGCCCCGAGATTAATTCCCAATTTCACTGGTTCTCGTATCATGACCAAACAAGGTGGTTGCCCCTCATGAAGGACTCTCTGGTATGACTATTGGCCACCATTCTTGTGGCGTTTGCTGTCTACCAAAGGGACACCTAGGCTGTCCTCACACGTGATACAGTGCCCAGTGTCTTCGTAATTCCTCGGTACTCAGAGAGTGTGCCTTGGCCGAGCAGCAGGAACATCACCTTGGAGCTTATTAAAAACGCAAACCATCGGGCTCTGTGTCCAATCAACTGCATCAAACTTGGGGGTGTAGGGCCTGGGAAAGTGGGTTTTTACCAACCCTCCAGGGGATTCTGGGGCACATTTAAGTTTGACAACCACCGTTATAATTGGACCTTTCATGCTTAAAAGGAAAAGAGAATAGTACAAAGAAACCAATACTGATCGTGCACAAGGTTATCTTTATAAACCAGCAAAGAGTGAGTACTCTTAAGTGGAGAACCTAAGCAGCAGGAACCAACTACTCAAAGTCAAAGCTGACCATTGTGCCTCAAGATGATAGCCCTCCACCCTCACAAGGCCAGGGACCTACAAAACACTTCTCAGGAATATAAATAGGTGTCCCTAGCAGGGAAGCAGACAGCAAACACACTGCTAGTACCACCAAATTCCTTAAACTCAAGCAAGCGTATCTCCAGGTAGGACCATGTTGCCTTTGAACTCTCAAAATCATCTTTTATCCCAAAAAGCTTTCCCAAACTCCACGTCTTTAGCCACAACTTGGGAGGTTCCCCTGGATCTTCATCCGGAGGCCACGTGCTCATTATTCTTCTTCGTTTTTCCAGTAAAGGGTTACCTTCCAGTTCAACATTTACCTTGGAAGAGGGGACCATCTACTTGACTTCTGAGCCAAACGCTCTGGAAATGCAGGATGATAACGCCTCCGTGCTTGATGTCTATTTAGTAAGTAATTCCAGTTTCTTTCCCTTCCCTTGTGGTTTGCAGATGAACTCAGGCCACAGCTTCCATAAGAACGGGTTCTGTAAGGCCAGGCAGGCTGGGGTTTTAAGAGAAACCATGGCTGTCCATCACTGGTGTGTCTTTTCACAGGCCGTGCTTTCACACAGTTCATGTAGAACATTCCAGAAGAGAGTATGTAGGGTAAGACGCTAAATCACTCTGTGTAATAAGAGATCAGATCCCCTAATTGTGAGGCAAAATGGGGCTCCTCCACGTTAATGTCTTCTTTGACTCCAATGTATCCGCCTTGTGTGTGAGTCTTCTTGAATTCTGGGTTACTGCCTTGGTAAACTGGTAGCTTAAGAGGCCCAGAACTGGGCTGTGGGAAGAACCTGCAGTCAGCACCAAAGAATCTGGGCTCTCTTCCTCAGTTGTCACCAACCAGTGGCGTGACCTGGGCAGGCACCTCTCTGTGTGTCCTTGTTTGCCAAAGGAGGGAAATCGTGCTGAGTTCACCAGGCTGCTTGGAGGATCATGAGTGATCACGTCCGTGAACGCCCTTGAGTGGCTGCCAAGTTGTCCAGTGATTTAAGTGAATCATTAGATGAGGTCTAGAAGGATGTAGGTTGGACTAAACTATGAAAGAGGAAAAGGTGTTTTCCCTGTAAAGTACATCCCACACACATTCTCCACCTCCCTGCATACCTGCACAAAATCACATGAAAGACACCAAGTGTTGATTTTAAGTTTTCCATTCCTGTAAGCTGTGCCAAGCATGAGTGTGCAAGCTCCACGTCGGGAACCAGCTCCACTTGGTGTGTCTTCTGACCACACACCACCACTCCCTCCTATGCCCCAACCTAGTCCTCTGTTCCCTCACGTATACTCTACACGGCCTCAGTCACCGAAAATGCTGCTCATGATTGCAGAGCCCTCCAGCATCTTCTCACCTCTCCTGGAGTAAGATCCAAAGTCCTCAAAGCCCTGCATGGTCTAGATCTACGCTGCCTCTCTGCTGTCCTTTCCCCGCCTCTGTCTTCCTCACCCATACCACTCCAGCCACACTGGCCTCGGTATTCCTCCCATAACCAAGCATGTCTCTGCCTCAGGACTTTTGGATTTTCTGTTAACTGCCTGAATACACTTTCTTAGCTGTCCCAAGCTTGCTTCCTCACTTCCTTCAGTTTCAGCCCAAATACCATCTCAGATAGTCTTTCCTTGACCCCTTATGTAAAATAGAAGCCCTCACCCTACAAAAACCATTGACAAAGGATTTTTTTTTTTTTATAACCTCTGAATGTCCTGGTTGTAGCACCAACAGGATTTTTTTTTCCACTGGGCAACGCTTCTCCTCACACTGCCCCCACTTTTTGAAAATAAGTTATAGTGCATTTTAAAGTCCTTACAGAAGAATTGGTTCTTCTGCACAACCCAGAAGATAGGGAATTAAATAGGGAAAAAAATTACAGTAATTTTTTGGTCCCAGGGTAAATTTGAAAAACCAGATGAAATCTGATCTTCAGGAGCTAAGAGTTCAAGCTCCTTTTTATCTTTAAAACAACAGATTTGCACCGCCCGGGGGCATGTGATCCTCCCCAGAGGAACAGAAGATCACAGGGTAGTTAAATGGCCCTGCTGATCTCCGGTACCCTGTGTATTACCCTTACTACTTTGCTGGAAAGCTTGTGTCATTAGTCATTTCGATTCCTCCTTGGTACTATCCATTTATTAAAAAACTGCATCTGTCCTTTTATTAGCATCCCATTTTACTATGCTTCTGTGCCTTTCTTGGACACTGAGAAGCCAAACTTTTCAGAACGGGTTAATGCTTGCCTCCGGAAGTCACAGGGAAAAGCCCCAGTCTTCACTGTCGATGACAGAAAGCACTCTGAGCACCAGTTCGAAATGAAGGAAGCTGGGAGTTTAGAACTGAAGGAGGCAGTGGGGATGGTCCTCTGCCCAGCCTTCCTGGCACAGGGCTGTTGCGGTTCACAAGCCTGGGAGGCGAGAGGAGGCGAGCAGCAGAGAAGGTAACAAGGCAGTAGAAATTCTCATCAAACTTGGCGAAAAGCTGATCGAGCCTAATCTTGTTTTGTAGCTACTCACAATAAGCTCTTTCGCATTTTTCGTGTTTCCTACAAGCCTGGCAGTCCGAAATACTTCCTCCTAAGCCGTTTAATCCCCACAACCCGCAATGAAGCGGATGGAGCTCCATTTTACAGAAAGGAAATGGACGCCCAGGGCGATTAGCCACTTGCCCCAGGTGATGCAGGGAGTAACTGGTCAGAGCTGGGATTCAAACCAGCCGAGCCCCAGGCCCGCTCTTAATGACTGAGCTGCGCTGTCTGCATTAGGAATCACGCTGCCTTTGCCAGACAGAAATCAGACTCCGAGAAGTTAAATGATTGGTCCAAAATCACACAAGGCAACATGCAGGGAACACAGAGGAAAGAGAATATAGGGACAAATTTGGGTGAATAAACATGGGCTCGTTTTACATTTCAGTATGGAATGTGAACATTCAAGAATGCTGTAAAGGGAACAGTTGGGTGCTGCCTGGAGAGCACGGGATTTTGAACAGTAATGAGGCGCCACGGCGCGCCCACCATGTGCCTCCAGCCAGTGTCCCCGGGCTTTCCCCCGACCAGAGGCTCCAGGCAGGTAGGGCTTAGGTTGGTCTCCGTACAGGTAAGGACACAGAGGTTCCCTTCTGCTAGTTCTCAGAGCTGGTAAAGGGCGGGGTGGAAATTCAAATCCCGCTCCCTATGCTCTGCCCTCCCCCCCCCCCCCCCCCCGCCGCCCCAGATCCAACCCCGTGAGCACCCGTCCCTATGGCTTTGGCACTGGCGATGCGCCTGGGTCCCCCAGCCACGTTGTTGGAATCCTGTTCCTTGGGAAGGTGAGAGATGGACCCATCGAGGAAGGGGGAGTTATGTCGAGAACAGTGTGTGCAAGGTTCTAGTTTTCGATGTTCTATCCCAACAGTTCTTTAAACCTTTTGATACCAGAACGTCTTCAAAAGTCTTGGGGATCCCAGAGTTTCTGTGTATGTGGATTCCATCTATCGATATCTTAAAAAATTAAAAATGAGAAAATTTAGTAATTATTCAATATGTAATCATTAATTCATTCAAAATTATTAAGTAAATTTCTATCAAAATAACTATTTTCCAGACAAAAACAAATTGAGAAGAGCGACATTATTTTAGATCTTTTAAAATCCCTAGCATCTGGCTTAATAGAAGAGGGTAGATTCTCAGGTCTGTTCTTAGGTTTGTCTGTTGTGATAGGGCACGTCCTTTACCAACACTATGTGCCCATGAGAGGCCCCGGCGATGAACGGGCAGATGACGTCTTCATATCCTTAACGGAGACCTGATGGATCCCCAGCAATGGTCTCTCACCCACTTGTTCTAGGGCCTTCACTTAGCCCCTTGCCCTGCCGCAGAACCAAACGGGGCATAAATTAATCCCACAGAAGCAGGCAGCTGGGTTCTGTGGCTGTCTCGGCCTCTCATTAATCATTCACTGACCTTGAATTGATCACCTATTCAGGGCCTCCATTTTCTCATCTATAAAATGGATCATTCCATCACCTCTAAGACCTCTGCTAGCTGGGGCCTGCTGGGGCTTCCTCTAAATTCCATGGAGTTACACTAAAAGAAGATTTGACCAGAGTAGCTACAGTTCCTTGCCCAAATTCTGCTGTGTCATCCCGTCGCTCTCTATCCTAAACCTTCACGGTATTTAAACTTAAATTTTTGCGCAGTACATCTATAAAGTTCTGCACCATGAATTTGTAATTCCAGGGTGTGTTTTCATGCTGGATTTTTTTTTTTTTTTTTTAATTTTCCTTGCTCTTCCAGTTCTGAAAGGACGGAGCTCATTGCCCTCCCTTCACTATTTTCATTTGCCTCTATACTGTGGAAGAGTGAATGGAAAAGATAAGTAGGAAAAAGGAGAACCTTTGTCTCGCCTTTCTGTGGACCTAATTAGAATCCTCTTCATCAAAGGCATCCTCTCTTGAAGGGCAGCTGGAGGCTTCTGTGGGGACATTGTGTTCAGAATTGTAACAAGACGTCGTCTGGTTTCTCTTGTAACGCTTCTTCTCCTTTAAGATACAGGGTTTCTCTAGTAGGTCTCACCCACTCCCCCAGTGCTACTGTTTGTATACTAATATAGAATACTGCCCATATCCCTTTAAAAATATACAGGATTTAAACCCAAATAATGTATGCACACCAGATAACATACGATATTTCCTTTTAGGGATCCACCCACATGATGCACATATCAATTAGGTTGGCTATCCTGTTTTCTGCTGTAATTTGACAGGAAACCGAAAGCATAGTTTACCCTAAAAGGCAGCTAATTGTTCCATTACCCTTACTAAAGAAAGCACTGGGTTCGGGTTCCGTGTTCCTAGTTATCATCCTTCAGGGGCGCCTGGGTGGCTCAGTCCATTAAGCGTCTGCCTTCTGCTCAGGTCATGATCTCAGGGTCGTGGGATCGAGCCCCGCATCGGGCTTCTTGCTCAGTAGGGAGTCTGCTTCTCTCTCTGCCTGCCACTTCTCTTGCTTGTGCTCACTGTCTCTGTCAAATAAATACACAACATATTTAAAAAAAAAAAGCCATTCCTCTTCACTCTAGAGACAGGCTGATTCATCTTCGAATATTCAAATCAAGGCAGTGGGGGGTTCTGAAGACGTTTTATCCGGTGACCAAAGATGCATTTTCCATTGAATTTTGAGTTGATGGCACAGATTAGGGTATTTAAAAGGATTCAGCAGAGAGGAGCAGGCTCTGTTGCTTGAGAAGGGGCAATCATGCAGTGTTCTAGATGCCACCTTTTGAACACTGATGCTGGCACCTTGCTGTTACTCCAGTTCCTAAGGTAGTTAACATCCGCGGGATGTAGAATGCAATTTTGTATGAAGGGGAAGAGCAACCGCCAACAAAACGCAGCTGAGCAATGTTATGGGGATGACTAGCCGGGAGCCAATAAGTGGGAGATAATGCAATCCCTTTTTTCCTAACACAGAAGTTTGAGAGACGGCTGCCATTAAACAATGACTTTCTCTTTAGTCTCAAGGTTATACCCTTTTCTTTTTTTTACACTTTCCCTATTAACATCCTCTCACTAATAGGTACTTTCATCCAGATAGGTGTCTCTGCAAGACAGCTGTTTGAGGTCCAAAAATAGCTGTGGGCAAAGGAGAAGAAACAGTTAAGCCATTTCTTAGCCATGCCTGCATGGAGATTAATGCTCTGATGTGCAGCTGGTGGACAGCTTGATTATTTAATGGGTCTTTAGGGTGGCTAATAATACTCTTTGATCACAGGACGAAGGGTGGCAGAGAAGTGAAAATGATTGAATTAACAGCTTATCATAGCATTATGTATGAGAAAAGCCTGAGAAAAAGAAGGAAAACACTTTAAATTAGGTCACGGGGGTCTTAGAAAACCCACTGGAACTTTTTGGCAGGAGAAAGTGCATTTGTGGATTGGACTCCACTGGCATTGAGCTTAAAGACTTTTATGCAGAGTTTCAGGTCCTTTAATCACTCGTGTTTGAGCCACATTGGATGCTGCGAGGGGTGTTGATTTGAAACGGGCAATTCTATTGCTTCTCAGCAGAGAGCTAGAATCCCCATCTGCCAAAGACGCTGCTTGGGTTGTGGTAGATTTTAGTGAGAGCAAAGGAGGAAGAGAAGCAAACCACTGCCTTTGGCTTGTAAGGCATTCAACCAGAATGCGGTTTCCTTCCACCATATTGACCACATTGGTAAGAAATGGAGAGATTTCAGGAAGAGCAAAATAGGACCCTTTGTTTATCTCCAGAAGTGCTGGGCCCTCTTAAGTCATTGACCAAATATTATTTCTAAGACATGTGGATGAGTGGAAAAAAACGGATCCCACTGTCTGGCCCCACGGCACCCACAAGTGATTCCCATACTAACACAAGCTTTCAAATTAACGAGGCAAGCCAGCAGTCTATGATAGAGGTCACCCACAGGATTGTTTTTAAAACCAACAATGTTAAACTACTGTGTAAGATTAGCTAAGGGAATTGGAGTTAGCCAGGCCTACTGGCTTCTCAGTTAAATTACGCCCAGAATTAGCCATTGAGTGACAGCTTGCGGGGCTAGGGTAGGTTTTTTGTTGTTGTCGGGTCCTGGCTTTACAGTGACTCCTGGCCTCACAGGCCACCTTGATGACTGCCTTCTTCAAGGTCAGCTCTGCACGTGAGCTTGCCTCAGGCGCCTCCTGACTCGGGGTGGGGGGGGGGGCGTCATCATTTCTCCACCTGTGCCTCCTGGCACTGACTTCCCTCCTCCTCCCCCACTCCCTCCAGAATCTCGCTTCTGTCTTGGCTCCCCATTTCCGTATTCTTCCTTGTCATCAAGAGCCAATGTTTACTGGCCTCCTGAGCCTTTCCAACTCTTGGGAAAAAAGCATTTGGGCAACAACAGTCTCTCATGGCGTGACCTTAGAGGCCACCAGGCACTGAGCCTGCAGGAAACAATTCGCAAACTCAACATGAACCTCGTTAGGAACAAAACGGGAAGTTTAGGGAAACCAAGTTTAAATCCTACCCGTGGATAGGGCTGTCTTCGTCCCTGCTCTTCGCTCTTGTGGGATCTGAAAAGGAATGGGAAAATCTGGTAGAAGGGAGAAGGTTGTAAGTATTACACACTTCATAAAAAAACAAGGCCTTCCTGAGTGCTGTGAACGGGATGAGGAAGACTCAGGTGGGGAGATCCGAGGGCTTGGCTTCCCTTGCTTTTGTCTCTACCTGTGTTAGTTTCCGAGGGCTGGCCAAACACAAAGTCCCCGGGTCTAGGTGGCTTAAACACAAGTGTCTTGTGTCACAGTTGGAGACCACAAGTCCGGATCAAGGTGTCAACAGGGCCAGGCTCCACCTGAAGGCGCTAGGAGGAGAGCCTTCCTGGCTTCTTCCAGCTTCTGGTGGCTGGTGTGTTCCTTGGCTTCTTAGCCTCGCAGCACTAATCTCTGCCTGTGTCTTCACGTGGCCTTCTCCTCCCTTCTCCTTGTAACATCAGGCAAAGCTACCCCACAGCCTTGTATGAACAGAGATTTTGACCGTGTTCCTGCTTTCGGTGACCCCTACTGCCACCTACTGGCAGAAAGGCGCCTCTAGCCGCGTGGGGAGCAGGAGTGGCGGAAGTCCTTGAATTGAAACCGAATGAAGAGCAAGTGTGCCGGTCCCTGGACTGTTTCCACCCCGTGGACTTTCTTGCAGACTCAGTGCTGTGCGTGCACGTGTGGCAGGGCCACTCCCTGCAGGTGTCAACGGTAGCTCCCTGGGACAGGCCCAGCACCCCTGCCACCTTTCCAGTCGGACCGGAGGCTATTGCTAACGATCAGGTGCCAAAATGCAGGTGCCCGTCTTCCCTAGAATCTGAGCATGCCCTCCTCCGCTGTCAAGGTGCATCCTACTCAAGCCTCACGGAAAGGCCCCTTAGCAGTTTGGGAATTCAACAGAGAAAATGCTCTTTTTACTGTTTGAGCAGCCACCTTAACGAAGTATCAACAAATACAAGGTGGAGAAATCCTTTTCTTCACCTTAAATCTCTGACAGGTCATCCTTACAGCCTCTCAACTCCTGGGTGGCTGTGTATTTTGAAGTAACCCCAAGTAAGGAATAGGATTAAGTATTTTAAAAATCAGAGATTTTTAACTTCAACAACAACAACAACAACAACAACAACAACACTTTCTAAATCCCAGTAATGGCTGCTATATTAGTTTCCTAGGGCTGTGGTAACAAAGTACCACCCACTAGGTGGCTTAGACGATGGAAATTTATTGTCTCACAGCTCTGGAGGCCAGAAGCCAGAGGTCAAGGTGTTGGCAGGGTCGGTTCCTTCTGAGGGCCTTGGGGGGAGGAGGTGTTCCAGGCCCCTCACCTTGGCTTGTAGAGAGTGGTCTTCTCCCTGTGTCTTCACATGGACTTCCCTGTATGTGTCCAGATTTCCCCTTTTGGTAAAGACATCCACCATACTGGATTAGGGCTCACCCTCCTGACTTTATTTTAACCTAATTATCTCTGTAAACACCCTGCCTCCAAATAGGGTCACATTGTGAGGTCCTGGGGATTAGTACTTCAACATAGCAATTTCAGAGAGATACAACTCAACCCATTATGGCTAGTGTCTTTTTGTAAAGAAAATGGTACCCGTAGAAGTGCTGGGACAGAAAGTCTCAATCGGGGTAGAGCTTCTAGTTCCTACCCTCTGGCCTTTCTGCTTTCCTTCTGTGTAAGTGGAAGAGAACCCAGTGGTCTCATCCAAAGGCAGTGCTCCTTTTCAAATGAAACCAAGATTATATTCCCACCCCCAACATTTTCCAACTGAAGCATAAGCAGGGGTCAGAGTGAATTCGGTTGTAGCTCCAGGACTATAGGATGTATCAGGTGACAAGATAACCACTCAGACTTACAATTAGCAGAAGCCCCTCGAGTGCTGGAAAGTCCACTGTGGAATTGTCAGCCCATACACATCATTGATGCCTTCAGGCTTCTCTTGGGCTTTTGGAAAACAAATTAATCAGGCGGGGAACTGTGGTAAAACATCACTGCTGCACTAATAGTTTAAAAAAATGAAAGGCCGTAATCTTAACTTCATTCCCGTGAGACATCTACAATGAGTGCCAGCTTTTTTCCTGAGTCTCTTCTCATCACTATAGGCACGCCTCTTTTTGCTGCATGTTTCACCAGTTCAAGGTTTGTGGCAACTCCGGGTTGAGCAAGTCTTTGGGTGCCATTTTTCCAACAGCGTTCGCTTACTTTGCGTCTGTGTGTCACAGTCTGGTAATTTTTACAACATCTCAAACTTTTTCATTATTATATTTGTTTTAGTGATCTCTAATAGTTTGGGGAGCCACAAACCACACCTACATAAGACAGCCAACTTAATAAATGTGTGTTCTGACTGCCCCACCACGTGGCCGTTTCCCCATCTCTTTCCCTCTCCTCAGGCTTTCCTATTCCCTGGCACATGACAATATTGAAATTAGGCCAGTTAATAACCCTACAATAGCCTCTAAGTGTTCAAGAGAAAGGAAGAGTCTCATGTCTCTCACTTTAAATCAAAAGCTAGAAGTGATTAAGCTTAGCAAGGAAAGCATTTTGGAAGTAGAGATGGACCGTAAGCTAGGCCTCTTAACACCCAACAGTTAGCCAGGATGTGAATGCAAAGGAAAGGCTCTTGATCGAAATTGAAAGCCCTACTCCAGTGAATACAGAAATGGTAAGGGACTGAAATGGCCTTATTGCTCATAGGAAGACAGTTCTAGTGGCCTGGATAGAAGACCAAACCAGCCATAACAATTCCTTAAGCCAAAGTGTAATCCCCAGCAAGGCCCTAACTCTCTCCAATTCTGTGAAGGCTGAGAGGTAAGGAAGCTGCAGAAGAAAAGTCTGCAGCTAGCAGGGGGTTGGTTCATGAGGTTTAAGGAAGGAAGCCATGTCCATGACATGAACGTGCAAGGCAAAGAAGCACCAGGGGCTGATGTAGGAGTTTCAGCCAGTGATCCAGAGAATCTAGCCAAGATCATTAATGAAGGCGACTACACTGACCAACAGATTTTCAATGCAGACACAACAGTCTTATATCTGAAGAAGATACCATCTAGGACTTACATAGCTGGAGGACTCAAAGCCTGCCCTGAAAGCTTCAAAGGACAGCCTGCCCCTCTTGGTAGGGGCTAGTAGGGGCTAATGTGACTTGAAGTTGAAGCTGGTGCTCTTCTACCATTCTGAAAATCCCAGGGCCCTTAAGAATTATGCAAATCCTCCTCCTCCGGTGCTCCTATAGATGGAACAAAGCCTAGGTGACAGCACATCTGTTTCCAACATGGTTTCCTGAGTATTTCAAGCCCACTGTTGAGACCGACTGCTCAGAAAACAGTATTCCCTTCAAAATATTACTGCTCGTGGACAATGCACCCAGTCACCCAACAGCTCTGATGGAGATGTACGGTGAAACTGTTGTTTTCGAGCCTGCTAACAAAACATCCATTCGGAGCCCATGGAGCAAGGAGTCATTGTGACTTTCAAGTCTTAAGAAATACATTTCCTAAGGCCATAGCTGCCATACATAGTGATTCCTCTGATGGATCAGGGCAGAGTACACTGAAAATGTTCTGGAAAGGATTTACTATCTTAGATGTCATAAAGAACATTCGTGATTCATGGGAAGAGGTCAAAATAGCAACATGAATAGGAGTTTGGAAGAAGTTGATTCCGATCCTTATGGATGACTTCAAGAGATTCAAGACTTCAGTGGAGGACGTAACTGCAAATGTGGTGCGAAGAGCAAGAAAACTAGCAGGAGAGCCTGGGGATGGGACCGAATTGCTGCAATCCCATGATATAACCTGAACAGATGAGTTGTTTCTTGTAGATAAACAAAGAAAATGGTTTCTTGAGATGGAATCTATTCCTGGCAAAGATACTGTGAAGATTGTTGAAATGACAGCAAAGAATTTCAACTATTACACAAACTTAGTTGATAGAGCAATCAGCGGGGTTTGAGAGGATTGACCACAGTTTTGAAAGAAGTTCTACTGTGGGTAAAATGCTACCCAACAGCATCGCATCCTCCAGAGAAATGATTCATGAAAGCTAGAGTCAGTCAATGCCACAAGCTTCATTGCTGTCTTATTTTAAGAAATTGCCACAGTCTCCCCAGCCTTCAGCAACCAGCACCCTGACCAGTCAGCCACCATCAACATCAAGGCAAGACCCCCCCCACCAGCAAAGAGATTACATTTTGCTGAAAGCCGAGATGATGGTTAGCCCTTCCTTAGCAATACCAGATTTTTTAATTAAAGCATGTTCATTGTTCTTTAGACATAGTCCTGTTGCACACGTAACCGACTACAGTATAGTCTAAACATAACTTTGATATGCACTGCAACACCAAAAGGTTCGTTTACCTATTTCAATATGCACTTCATTGAGATGATCTGGAAACTAGCCCACCCCACACATCTCCAAGTACACCTGTCATCTCTCTGCTGCTTGGTATGGAACTCTTTGATAGGCCATTTAATCGTGGGCACGAGGCCCGGTACTCCCTGTGCTGCCAAGAGCTCAAATTTCAGCACACGTTCTGCCAGATTGGGCACAACATAGTGGTTCTCCTCCAAACTGGATATACCCTTCAGGGACATTCCAAATTTCACATTCTGCCTCATGGGTTCTTGGTTCAACACCTACAGTTCCTGGTTCCTCTGATTCCAAGCCTAAAAAAATTTTTTAAGTGTCAGGGTAGGCAGCTTGGACTCTAGCTTCTCTAAGGCTCCTTCCATCTATGAAAGGCCACAGCAGTGTGTGATTGGACCTATTTGTGCGCCATGTCCTCATTTCTGGAGCACGAGTCTGAACCATCATTTCACCTCTAGGAAAACGGTGAGCTTTTATATTCCTGCAGCAACTGAACTAAGAGAAATCTCCCCTCCCATCTATCTTCTAGTGCTTCAAGTAACCCCCAACATGAGATAGGGAGGAATACAGTAAAATGCAAATATAGAGCCTCAGCTAAAAGAAGAAAAAGGACTCAAAACTTCCCAGAGTCCAGTGGTGCTGTTTTATTTTTGAAATTCAGGGAGTTCTGAGAAGTCAATCTGTTGAACCCCGATTGAGAGACGGAGGGGACACCACAGCCAAGGAGCTGAGCTCAGGATGAGGCATTGTGAAGCCTTTATGTACATGTAGGTGGTGATGCTGTGTGTTTTGGCCACAGTGAGTGCAGCGAGGCAGGACTAGGTACTGTGCTGTCATGGCTATAGAAGGAACGTCAGCCAGGAGATTAAGAACAGGAAACAGAGCAGGGCTGAGGTAAACAGAATTCAGAAATTGCTGGTGGAAATGGGGGCTTGGTGTAGAAAAAGGAAATAGGGGATTATTACCTATGTTAGCCCAGAAAGAAAAAAAAAAATCAATGCTTTCCTCACGTGTACAGTGGATGAGAATTTCAATCTGAGGGGCACCTGGGTGGTTCAGTCTGTTGGGGATCTCAGGCTCCTGGGATAGAGCCCCTGCATCAGTCTGTCTGCTCAGCAGGAAATCTGCTTCTCCCTCTCACTCTCCCTCTGTGGGCTCTCAAGCTCTCTCTCTCAAATAAATAAAATATTTTAAAAAAGAATTTCATTCTGAAACCAAAATGAGGATACATTTGGACACCATACAGGAAAACCATGGAGCCCTTGGCCTATACCTAAGGTAGATAGAATTTTAAAAGAACATCACCCCAAGGGCTCACAGAACATGGAGACTTCGTGGCCATTTTTAGTGCTGTTCGTATTGGCCAATCCGACAATTGTGAAGCTCTGGCTGGCCACCACATTCCAGCTCTTACAAAATTTTATTGACTAAATACGTCTTTTAAATGTAGTTTTAGACACTTAACAAAATGGCAGTAGTACATACCTATCAATAATTACTTTGGAGCATTTAGAGGATTTACGTTTCATCAAAAAACATGAGACAGCAGAATGCATAAAAAATCAAGACCTATTTCTATGCTGCCTAAAAGACACTCACTTCAGACCTAAAGACACAGATAGACTAAAAGTGAAGGGATGGAGAAAATTATGTTCCATGCAGATGCAAGTGGGAGAAAAAAGCCAGGATAGCAATACTTAAACAAAATAGACTTTAAAAGAAAGACTGTAGGGGCCCCTGGGTGGCTCAGTCGGTTAACCTTCGGACTCTTGATTTGAGCTCAAGTCGTGGTCTTGGGGTCCCGGGATCAAGCTGCATATCAAGCCCCATGTCAGGCTCCCTGCTCAGTGGGGAGTCTGCTTCTCCCTCTCCCTTTGCCACTCCCCCTGCTTGCTCTCTCAAATAAATAAATAAAATCTTAAAACACACACACACACACACACACACACACACACACACACACACACACACACACACACACGACCAGATGGACCTGAATATATATGGAACATTCCATGCAAAACCAACTGAATACATTCTTTTCAAATGCACGTGGAATATTCTCCAGGACATATCACACGTTAGGCCACAAAACAAGTTTCAATAAATTTAAAAAGACTGAAATCATATCATGCATATTCTCCAACCACAATGAAATGAAACTAGTTATCAGTCAAAAAGAAGAAAATTGGAAAAAACACAAACACTTGGAGGCTAAACACCATGCTACTAAATAGCCAATGGGTCAACAAAGAAATGAAAAAGGAAATTGAAAAAAAAAATACATGGAGACAAAAGAAACTAAAAACAACAACTAAAGCATTTTGGGACACAACTAAAGCATTTCTAAGAGGAAAATGTATACTGATACCTTTCCCAAGAGAAAGTATCTCAAAAAAAAAAAAAAAAACCAAACCTAACCTTACACTTAGAGTAACTAGAAAAAAGAACAAACCAAGCCTGGAGGTTGTAGCCACATAGTCAGACAAGAAATAAAAGGCATCAAAATTGGTAAGAAATAAAACTGGCACTATTTGCAGATGATACTATACATAGAAAACCCTAAAGACTCCACCAAAAAACTATTAGAATAAGTGATGTCACTGAAGTTACAGGACACAAAATACACAGAAATCAGTTGAGTTTCTAGACACTAATAACCAAGTAGCACAAAGAGAAATTAAGAAAGTAACTCCAGGGCGCCTGGGTGGCTCAGTTGGTTAAGCAACTGTCTTCGGCTCAGGTCATGATCCTGGAGTCCCGGGATCGAGTCCCGCATCGGGCTCCCTGCTCAGCAGGGAGTCTGCTTCTCCCTCTGACCTCCCCCGCCTCATGTGCTCTCTCTCATTCTGTCTCAAATAAAATCTTTAAAAAAAAAAAAAGTAACTCCATTTACAATCGCACCACAAGTAATAAAATACCTAGGAATAAGTTTAAGGAGGTAAAAGGGGCCCGTACTCTGCAAACTACATAACATTGATAAGAAAAAGATGACACAAATGAAAATATAGTTCATGCTCATGGATTAGAAGAATTGTTAAAATGTTCATACTACCCAAAGCAATGTACAAGTTCAGTTCAATCCCTATCAAAACACCAACAGTATTTTTCACAGCGCTAGGACAATAATACTAAAATTTGTATGGAAGTGCAAAAGACCCTGAAATACCCAAAACAGTCTTAAGGAAGAAGAAGACTGGAGGTATCACAATCCCAGATTTTAGGATCTACTGCAAAGCTATAGTAGCGAACACAGTATGGTATTGCCACAAAAGTAGGTGCACAGATCAGTGGGAAAGAGCCCGTAAGTAAAACCACACACCGATGGTCCGTTAATCTATGACAGAGAAGGCAAGAATATACAATGGGGAAAGATACTCTCTTTGATCAGCAGTGCTGGGAAAACTCGCCAGCTACAGCCAAAGAATGAAACTGGACCACTTTCTCGTGCCATACACAAAAAATAAACTCCAAGTGGCTTAAAAGCCAAAATGTGAGATTGTAAAACCATTAAATCCCTTTAAAAAAAGCAAAGGCAGTCATTTCTTTGACATTAGCTATAGAAACATTTTTCTAGGTGGGTCTCCTCAGGCAAGGGAAACAAACGCCAAAATTAACTACTGGGACTACACCAAAATGAAAAGCTTCTCCACAGTAAAGCAAACCATCAACAAAATGAAAAAGGCAACCCACTGAACAAGAGAAGATATTTGCAATCAATATATCCCATAAGAGGTAGTATCCAAAATAAAGAATTTATACAATTCAACCCATACACACACAGTCTGATTTAAAAATAAAATCTGGGGGCGCCTGGGTGGCTCAGTCGTTAAGCATCTGCCTTTGGCTCAGGTCATGATCCCAGCGTCCTGGGATGGAGCCCCGTGTCGGGCTCCCTGCTCGGCGGGGAGCCTGTTTTTCCCTCTCCCTCGGCCCCTCCCCTCGTGCTCCCTCTGGTGCGCTCATTCTCTCTCTCTCTCTCTCTCTCTCTCTCAAATATAAATAAAATCTTTAAAAAAATAGAAATAAGAAAATCTGAATAGACATTTTTCCAAAGAAGGCATACCAATGCCAGCAGACTCTTCATCAAGGAAATGCAAATCAAAACCGCAGCAGGGGATCACTTCACACTTGTCAGAATGGCTAGAATCAAAAAGTCAAGAAGTAAGTGTTGGAGAAAAAGAACGCTTGTGCATTACTGGTGGGAAGGTAAACAGTAACAGCCACTATGGAAAACACTAAGGGGGTTTCTCACAAAGTTAATAATAGAAATACCATATGATCCAGTAATTCCACTACTGGGTATTTATCCAAAGAAAACAAAAACACTAATTCTAAAAAGTACATGCACCCCTGTATTTATTGCAGCATTATTTACAGTACCCAGGATACGGAAGCAGCCCAAATGTCCATCGACTGATGAATGGATAAAGACAACGGGATACATATACACCATGGATTACTCAGACGTAAAAAAAAAGAATGAGATCTTGCCATTTGCCACAATATTTTTTTTAAAGATTTTATTTATTTGAGAGAGAGAGAGAATGAGAGAGAGCACAAGAGGGAAGAGGGTCAGAGGGAGAAGCAGACTCCCTGCTGAGCGGGGAGCCCGATGCGGGACTCGATCCCGGGACTCTAGGATCATGACCTGAGCCGAAGGCAGTCACTTAACCAACTGAGCCACCCAGGCGCCCCGCCATTTGCCACAATATTGATGGAGCTAAAGGGTACTGTGCTAAGTGAAGTCCGACAAAGACAAATACGTGATTTCACTTGTATGCAATCTAAACAAAAAGCAGAAATAGACTCATAAATACAGAGAGCAAACTGATGGTTGCCAGAGGGGAGGGGGGCAAAATGAGTGAAGGGGAGTAGAAGACACAGGCTTCCAGTTACGGACTGAGTAAGGCGTGGGAACAGAAGGTACAGGAGGGAGAATACAGTCAGTGGTATGTAATAGCGTTTTATGGAGACAGATGGTGACTACACTTGCCGTGAGCATAGCATAACATAGAGACAAGTCAAATCCCTAGGTTTTACACCTGAAACTAATGTAACATCGTGTGTCAACTGTCCTTCAATAAAAAAGATTAAAATTTCAAAAAATAAACAGGTTAAGGGTGTGGATGGGTGTGTTTCTCAGGCAAAAAGTTTGGGGGAGGGGGAATATATATATATATATAAGGCTTGGAAACAAGCCTAGAAAGGAGACCTCAGAAATGCAGTATCTCAACTTTGATGCCCTCTGCACATGGCTCTGGGAAGCCCACGTTGGAGGGCTCCACTTTTAGGGTCCTCCTGGGGTATCAGGCCTCCCCCCACAACCTCAGTTGTGGTTGAACCTGCGGTCCAGCCTCAGACAGGGCTTCTTGGTTAGTTAGGAAACAGACTGCTTTTGATTTGTTTTCCTTTCTTTCTCTGTGTTCATGCTTTACGTAATTTTAATTATGAAAAAGCTTTGCAATCTTTGACCCCATGTGTGCATTATTGTGTAGTTTCCATCATAAAATTAAGTCCTTGGGTTTAAGTGGAAAGAGAAATACATTTCCAGCTCACGCACTCCCAGACATAAACACACACGTGTGGAATAAGTAACACTGGGCTTAGGCCACAGAAATACAGATCTTGGCTTATGATGGGGTTCTGTCCCAATAAACCCATCTCAAGTTGAAAATATCCTAAATGGAAAGTGCATTGAGGACACCCAGTCTACTGAACATCATGGCTTAGCCTAGCCTGCCTGAAAGTGCTCAGGACACGGACAGTAGCCTACAGTTGAGCAAAATCATCTAACACCAAGTTTATTTTATAATGAAGTGTAATTTCGTGAAAAGCCGAATGGTCGTATGGATGCAGAACGGTTTTGCCCGTACGTGATCACGTGGCTGACCGGAAGGTGGCTTGCTGCCACTGCCCAGCATCCCAAGAGAGGCTCCTACCACATGTTGCTAGCCCAGGCAAAGATCACCATTCAGAATTCGAAGGTGAGCTTCTACGGAATGCCTACCACTTTCTCACCACCGAAAGTCGAAAAATCCTAAGCCAAACTCTCCTGCATTGGGCGCCATCTGTCCCTAATTCCACCTGCACTGTCAGGTCGCAGCATTTAAAATATCTTGTATTCTCCAAGCACCACGTGCTCTGGGCAGAAAACCTGGCATCACTGCGGCCAGAAGACGGCGAGCACACCACCCAGCCGCTCAGAGGGTGACAGCTCAAATGATGTCCCGTCTGTCGTCCCTTCTCGGAGATCTGCCTGAGCTCTCTCTTGTTGGGGACACGTGTCCTAGGCCTAAACTGGTACCCAAAGCGTCGGTTCCCATTTCTGTTTCTAAAGCCAGAAGGCCAGGGGTGGTTGGATCTCAGGTCACCTCAAAAGTTTGCTACTCTTTTGGGCACTGATATGGTGAGAAGCCCGTCTCTGTGTTGGGGAGCTGGAGGGACACAGCATGGGAACCCCACTGTGATGAATAAATTCAGGGGCTTCGTGGGGTCCTGGTGGGATAGTCGGCTGTTGCTTTGGTCTCTCCAGTGATGGGTAATAGAGGACTGCAGGGTTATAATTTGAAGGAAAATTATAGCACATCTACTAAATAAGGGGATAATAAAACTGCTTTCTACAGACCTCTCACCGCGGCCAAGCAAGGAGACACTGTGCTTTTAGATTCCACGCAGACTTAAAGACCTGTCAGGCCACCTCATTTTATGACAGTTATAAGCACAAAACAGACACTTTCATGTAGACAACCATGTCATCCCAGGGCTACATTATAACATGGATAAAGAGTTGGTAGTTCTTCCCCCACATAGACATTCTCGTACCCTGGAGGTGAGAGTGGGTATTCATACAAGTTTATAGAAACTTCTACATCATCAGTTAAAAAAAAAAAAAAAGAGAACCAAACTTATGAAGTGTGGATATAAAGGATTTTTTATGACCCCAGCTGGAAATGACTCCTTTTTTTTTTTTTTAAGATGTTTCACACTCAGTGCCACCTGGGCACCTCCTGCCTGCTGCTTTTTTTTAAGATTTTATTTATTTCTTTGAGAGAAAGAGAGCACATGAGAGGGGGGAGGGTCAGAGGGAGAAGCAGACTCCCTGCCGAGCAGGGAGCCCAATGTGGGACTCGATCCCAGGACTCCAGGATCATGACCTGAGCCGAAGGCAGTCGCTTAACCAAACTGAGCCACCCAGGTGCCCGACTCCTTTTTTCTTAATAATGAGAGTATGTTTATTATAAAGCCTCATTTGTTACTAAATTACCAATTTAACCCATTTTGAAAAACACCCAAAAAATTAGTTTTTTCAGAGAGTAATTTATATACAGGAAGTCCTTACAATATTCTCAGTTATTTGGGGATATAAATTATCAGCGGTATTTAATAGTCCTGTGGTTGAAATCGAACTCCGAGATTCACTGCCACAGCCCACTGTGACTGCCCAAGTACCCTCAACCGGCCACCACATAGGGAGCACGTTCTGGATGCTGGATCTCCTGCCTCAGCTCTACCCAGAAGCTGGTAAGCATCAGCCTTCAGTGACCGGCGACAGCAACTACCCCTCCTTCACGGACTACTCATTTCTTTACTCTGGTCTGAAAACACTTCCAGGTTGAAGCTAAACTGGCTTCCACGAGTTTGTCCCAATTCTGGTCTTAGAGCCATTTATTGTCACCCACTGGTCTCAAGAGATGGGAAACTGGACTTATGTGCCTGGGGTAGGACATGCGGGTCAGGGGGCCTGATATGAAAAGACTAGGAGGGGTGAAGCTTTTGCTACTCACTTCACACATTCTGATACTCTAACCCCCACCCCCGGAATCATGCCATCTGTGCCACTCTTGTTGGGGACACGTGTCCTAGGCCTAAACTGGTACCCAACTCTTCCTTCCTCATAGCCAACCTTCAGATATTGGAAGGTAGCTCTTATGCCCCATCGCTAGGTCTCCTTTTCTAGACCAAAACACCCAGGTTTCTGGCCATTTCATGGGGTCTTGGATTTGGAGCCCTTCCCTGGTGGGTCATCTCAGGCATGGGTCTAATTGGGTCATGGCCTTCTCCAAGTTTAACATTAGAACCCAGACAGAGACCTCCAGCTGTGATCTAGAGAACAAGAACAGAACTATCACCTTCCAGTTTTTGGTTTTTATTTGTAAGAAAGCAGGATTCAGGGGCACCTGGGAGGTGCAGTCAGTTGAATGTCCAACTCAGTTTCAGCTCAGGTCGTGATCTCAGGGTCATGAGATCGAGCCAAGCATGGGACTCTGCATTTGGCACAGTCTGCTTGGGTCTCTCTCTCCCTCTCCCTTGCACCCCCCCCCCACCCCATGCTCACATGCTTTCTCTCTAAAATATAATCTTCTAAAAAAAGAAAGGATTTATAAAGCTGATCAGTAGGACCATATCATTTTATGTGGATTTTTTTATGTCCCTGATTGATATGCACCACACCAAGTTATCAGACTGAGCCTGAACAAAGTCCACGTTACAGACATCTGTCCTGAGAACGTGGGCAGCTTCTGCTTTGCCCGCTGCTACAGCTCATGGCACCAAACATGAGCTATTTCTGAAAGAGGATTTGAGTGACAGTTTGAGCAAGTTGTACATTTAAGCAGGCAAACCTTCCTGACTTAGATTAATAAGAAACAAAGTGGAAACTAATAAAAATTACAACTCTCATTAAGCTTAAATTACATGATAAAATACTCATTTTTAAATAGAACCTTTGACATAGTCTCTTAATAATTTGCAGAGTCATTTCAAACTTCGTTTTCGTTTTTTCAGCCTCCAAATGAGTGTGTTGGGCCACACAGTCTCTGATTCCAGCTCCAACCTTCTCGACGGCTCTTGTGAGGATATTAGCACATGCCTGGCACTAAATGATACATATATAATTAGTGTATATCGTGTGTGTGTGTGTGTGTGTATACCAACACTCACATAGGTACACACACTGTATTTCCCCAAAGAAAACTTTATCCCTGACCACTACCCTATAAAGTAGGATTTATTACTCCCTTGTACAGATAAAACAAGGTATAAAGAAGGTTCAGGGGCACCTGGGTGGCTCAGGTGGTTAAGCGACTGCCTTCAGCTCAGGTCATGATCTCAGGGTCCTGGGATCGAGCCCCGCATCGGGCTCCCTGCTCTGCGGGAAGCCTGCTTCTCCCTCTGACCCTCCCCCTGCTTGTGTTCCATCTCTCACTGTCTCTCTCTCTGTCAATTAAATAAATAAATAAAATATAAAAAAAAAAAGAAGGTTCAGTAATATGCCTGATGCCCTGGAGCTGTAATAATTAGGAAATCAATGCACTTAGCCCACTGTGTCTGTCTCTAAAAACTGAACACGGTACTGCCTCCCCATATGTAGCTTGGTTTAACTGTCACAGGTTGAATTAGCAGTCTCTGACCTTAAATGGTTACCATTTTAGGTTAAATATTTGCTGGACAGGGGCATCTGGCTGGCTCAGTCAGAAGAGCATGTGTCTCTTGATGTTGGGGTTATGAGTTCGAGCCCCACATTGGGTCTAGAGATTATAAAAAAATAATAAAAAATATTTGCAGGAAGCACCTGGGTGGCTCAGTCAGTTGAGCGTCCAGCTCTTGGTTTCTGCTCAGGTAGTGATCTCAGGGTCCTGGGATTGAGCCCCGCGTCTGGCTCCACACTCAGCGTGGAGTTTACTTGGGATTCTCTCTCCCTGTCCTGCTGGTGCTCTCACACACACTCTCTCTCTCTCTAAAATAAATCTTTTAAAAAAATATTTGCTGGACATATTTTTACTCCCCTGTCACAAGGATAGTGTTTGAAAATGAACACATTGTTCATGAGTTCAAGACGATGTTCAAGTTGTTCTGATTAGCTTCAAGCCTGCTAGACCACAGCACATGCTCAAAGCCCTGTACTCTTGGAGGTCAGGAGCGTACCTTAGCCAGCACTGTTTCCTTCAGAGCCCTAGCACAGTGCACTGATGTAGGAGGAACTCGATACACCTTGGTGTAATTACATGCTATAGGTCCACCAGAGAAGCAGTACTATGCTAAGCATTGCAGAAGATCCCCGAGCCTAATGCACCCCCACTTCTCTGTGTACATTTCCTGAGTACGAGGCATCAGGAGAAATAATGAATTTGTGTTCCCATTCATAAGGAGCAGTTATCAGTCAATGCCAAAACTTAGTCTTAACAGCTGCTTGCTTTCTTTTTTACCCCCCTCCCCAGTAAGTGAAAACGGTGATCATGAGACATGAACACAGTGGTGGATGAGAATTTTCTCCACTCCGGAATTACCCAGAGGAACTTGGCTGACCCCGCTGCACACAGAGTAATAATCAGGTGGATTTAGGAGTTTGCAAGGTGTCAGGGAAGCCTTGGTCCATAGGCTGATCAGCAGATGTGATGTGAAAAACACCACACTATTCTATCATTTGCTGTTGCTTGCTCAACTGTGAAGAACTGCATGAGCTCTACTTAAGCTGCTTTCTATACCATTGCCAATCACCATTTTGGACTTGGAAGTGCTATTTTCCTATTGACACTTGCATTATTTCGTTTTGCATGCATCCAATGATTATACATAAGCAACATATGTAACCTGCTTATTTTTTAAAAATCCATCCATGCAAAATGGTAAATAAAGTATACATTCTGCTCTTTTTTGCAAAATTATCATCATAGCCCATGTCTTTAAAAGTTTAAACTGGTTTCATATAAAGATCAGTGTAATAGGTCTGCATATACTTTATAGAAAACTAGCTTCTATAAAGATTTTTTCACTGTTTACTAGTGAAATGAGAAAAAGCAAAGCTATTTATAAAAGGCCTTATGTTGTGTACATACGTTGTCTTTGAAATATTTGTGATTTAGTTTATTGCTTGTAAAAGAGAAATTATATAATTTATTTAGTAAATACTATTGTAAACTATAGTTTTGTTGAGAGAAATAAAATATTTTGTTCTCAATTTTGTGGTAGTGCATTAATTCCAATGGTTTATGGTCTCTATATTTCTTTTATTAATTAAAATGGATATTCCTCCATTTTTAAGATATTCAGGGATCCTAAATAAACCGACTCTCATGAAGGAGAGAAAAATCTCTGGTTCCTGAGAAGACAAAGTAGCAGACTGTACTCAACTTGTTCTGGAGACTTTCCCAAATATCCTGGTGTATTAGTCAGCTTTCACTCTGTTTCGCTATGGTAACAAACAATACCCGAATCTCTGCATAGGAATCAAGAGCAGCTCCTATCTAGGACATGCCCTTTGTATGGCGGGGGGGGGGGGGGGGGAAGATAGTGAAACTGGCAATGGGAGCTCTTAAAGCTTTTGCTTAGATGTGGCTTACAGAACTTCTGCTCACATGTCACCAGCCAAAGCAAATGATATTGACAGGATAGAGGTCATAGGAGTGGCAAGTGTACGTCTCACCAAGGAACTGACTCAGTAGAAAGGGGCGGTGAATATTTTAAGCAATTATTGCTTAAATCTACACAATTTCATTAGTGTCTCAAACAGCAAAGGCTTAAAAGGCTGCCTAATCATACAATGGGGAAAAAAAGTCTTTAGAAAGTAATATGACCAAGACCACAGAAAGACATTCCTGATGATTAAGATGCTCAGTGTAAACTACTTCAAGTCCAAGCAAGCTGATTCTTATCAGCAAACTTGGTATTAACTTTCGTAAAAGTAACCCAGAGCCAGGGTTACTCAGTGTAAGTAGTAATTTTGCCTGCAGAGTTGGTGCTGGCAATCTATCCTAGGTTGGGATTTCAACAGGGAATTCTAATGAAATAGACAACTGAGGATTCTTTGCCTCTCTTTCCCTAGTATTCATAGGTGCTAGCAGATACTCTGACTACAGGGGTTTACCAAGCTGGGATCCCCCTCTTCCCCTCTCCAATTTTAAATCTACCCATTTATCTAACCTACAGACTCTTTCTTGTGCCCTCCCCTGGTGGGACTGATGCCTCTCCATCAATGCCCGAAAAGTAACTTATAATGATTTCTATTATCATGGATTCGTTTTGCCAGTTCTAGTACTTCGTATAAATGGAATCCTATAGTACATACTCTTTATCTGTTTTTTTGTTATTACTGTTCAATGCTACGTAAGATTCATTCATTTTATTGTGTGTAGTAGAAGGTCATACTAAAAAAAAAAAGCTCATTCTTTTTCACTGTTGAGTAGTATTCCATTGTATGACTATTCCACAATTTTCTGTTCTATTGCTGATTGGCATTTGGATAGATTCCAATTTAAGACTATAATGAATGAGGAGGCCCTCCAGACCTCTTCCTCCACACAGCTCCAAGATGCAGACAATTTGACTTCTAGCATCTATACCAGATATGGAAGAACTTCCCATGAGAAATATCACTATCAGGAAGTCGATGATCATCCTATAATTTGCCTAGGATAGTCTGAGTTTATGCCTGACACTCAGGCATAACAACAGGACATTCTTTTACACTCAAAACTGTTGTCTTCTGGACCACTAAAATATAGTTACCTTACCAAGGGAGAAAGTTTAAAGATAGTAACATTGGAGATTCCCCAGCAATTGACTCAGCCAGGGCACCCCACAGTGAATTTCAGCTACAAACTTTCTCCTCACCCCACCACCACCAGTGCTCATAGCATTTAGTCCCCACTCTTAATGAGCAGCCAACCAAGGATCACAAAATTTCTCAGGAAATTCTCTGAGACTGAAATACACCAGCAGAAAATTGGGGACTGGGGGAAACAGGGACTATAGGAAGCAAACTTAGGGGTGCCTGGGCTGGCTCAGTTAGTGGAGCATGTGACTTCATCTCAGAGCTGTGGGTTCGGGCTCCATGTTGGGTGTAGAGATTACACGAAAACAGAATCTAAAAAAAAAAAAAAAAAAAAAAAAAAACTTCAAGACAAAAATTAGCATTATGTCTTTAGAGAAAACAAATTATATGGCATCTGTGAAATAAGATCAGTATGCTACTACAAAAATGAATATTTAGAAAGCGTAAAAGAAAATGTGGAAAGTAAAAGCATGTTGGCAGAAGTTAGAAACTAAGAAAGTGATTGGAAGATAAGGTTGAGGAAATATCCAAATGATTTTAAAAAGGAGAAAAGGAATAAAAATAAAATTGAAGACAATTCCACAGATCATATATCCAATGGACTTCCACAAAGAGAAAACAGAGACCATGGAGGTAAAGAAACTTTCAAACAAATAATACAAGAAGATTACCCACAACTAAAAATACATGCATTTCCAGATTAAAAGAGGCTCCAAGTACCCAGAAAAATGGACAAAAATTAACCTAACCATGCAATTTCAAACCACCAGGGATGATCACGAGAGTCCATAGGCTTTCAGAAAGTAAAATTTTATATAAAGCTCAAGAGTCAGAATTCAATAAAAGTTCTCAACAGCACCACTGGAAACCAAAAACTAATGAATCCTTAAAAATTCTGAGAAATATTTTTTTTCTAATCTCTAATCTATACCTTGTGTATCACTTAGGAGTCTCCAGAGAAATAGGAGAGACCTAGACATAGCTAATAGATTTAAGAAATTGGCTCACATAATTGCAGGAAAAGGTGAATCTGGAATTCAAATGGCAGATTAGCAGGCTGGATACTAAGGCATGAGTTGGTAGAAGAGTTGTGAGGCAGAATTTCTTCTTTTCTAGAAAACATTAGCTTTTCTTCGAAGGCCACCACTTGACTGGATGAGGCTCACCCATATTATCAAGGGTAATCTTCTTTACTTAAAGTCAACTAAATACAGACCCTTAACCACATCCACAAATTAATTTTCAGCAATACCTACCTCAGTGTTTATTAAATAACTGGGTACTCTACCCTAGGCAACTTGATAAATAAAATTAATGACCACATCCTGAAAAAACACTTATATGTAAGAGTAGAATACTGTATACAAAAATAATTTCCATCTGCCCTTTATCCAGAAGCTCAAAAAAGATGTGTTTTGCAAAAATGAGAGTATAAACCAAGTAAGAGAAAGCCATGAAAAAGAAAGACATCGGATCCAGTAAATAACAGATCCAACCCAAGAGGGAGGTGAAAAGAATCCCCAGGATGGAGGTAAAGGGAAATCCCAAGATGACAACAATGGAGGAGATCTAAAAATTACTCAAGATTAGAGGTCAGATGCTCTAGGCACAAGTTCTCCAAGAAGCTGAAGATACCCAAGAGATTTAAAACATGAGGGCATAATATTTCAACTCTCCATATCCTGGGACTGATCCACAGACAGTTGGAGAAAAAAAGAAAAGGAGAAGGACATTAAAAAAAACTGTGAAATCTGAATAAAGTTTGGAATTTAATTAACAGTATTGTATGAAGGTCAATCTCCTAGTTTGGACAAATGAACCATAGTTATATAGGATGTTTACATTCAGAGAAACTGGGTCAAGAGTATACAGAAACTCTGTTCTATCATTGCAAATTTCCTGTAAATCTAAACTTATTCCCCAATATATTAAACTGAAAAAGAAGTGGTCAGAAGATTTAAATAGACACTTCAAAGCAAATATATGGATGGCAGATAAGCACCAGACATTCAACATCATCAGTCATTAGGGAAATGCAAATTAAAATTACAGTGAAATTCTACAACACACATTAAAATGGGGCTAAATTTTTCTTAAATGACAATGACAAGTGCTGGTGAGAATGTAAAGTAAATCTAACTCTCGTATTTTGCTGGCAGGCATGCAAAATGGTACAGCCACTCTGGACAAAAGAATTCCGTTTATTATGAAGTTAAACATACCTTGGTAGAAGATGACCGTAGAGTAGGACCATAGGCTCACCTTGTCCTACAAATACAACTAGATAACTATCATTTCATCCTAAATACCCCAGGAATCAATCTAAAGACTGGCAGAACAAACTCCACAAGTAAAGATAGAGACCCCATCAAAGAAGGAAGGAATTCTGGAGATATGGCTTGGGAGAGAAAGAGATCATGGCTGCTGTGGTGAGGAGGGAGCTGTGGTCACAGAGAAGGGTGAGAGACAGACTAGCACACAGGGAAAACAAATCCCCAAAGCAATTGGCTTGGAAAGTGAGAGGGCCAGAATTTCTTGAGTTCTTGTGACCAAAGGAGCTTAAAGCTTGGAGTTGAAAGGTCTGTGGGCTTAGAGGTCACTGCACTGCTCTTGAAGAGAAGGCAAGCCAACAACCTACGGACATACAGCATGGAAACAGTGATCTGAAGAGCACCAGGGGCACATAGTGGCAAGGTTAGTCACTTATCTCAGAGCATGAACTGGCCAGTGCCATTTCACTCCCCTACCCCTCAGCATCAGCACAGGACCACCAGCAGGAGCCAACAAAACACCAACACTCACTACCTAATCTGATTATATCAAGTCCTGCCCCCTGCACTCCAGTGGAACCAGCCATGCCAGTCACACTTGCCTCAGTCCCAGCATGGAGGGGGCCGCTCCCCTAGAAGATGAGCCCCAAACCTCCATTCACCCGACATCTCCTGACCAGAGACTTTTGCAAGGCCTTGGTTCCAGCAGCAGCAGTGGTAGGTCTCATTTCACAAAGAGACAGAGCACACCTAGTTAAAATGGGCCACATTCAGGCCAGGGACCAAACGCCGCCCACAACAGGCAAAAAGAGCCTCTGCAGATGACTGGCTTGAAGGGTAAAGCAGCTGGGACATGAGAGTGGAGCTGACATTAGAGACACTCCTGGAAGCACCCTGGTAACAGGGCCCTGGGGAATTGGGGACACTACACAGCAAGGCACTAGAGGAACTCTCCTTCATAAGGCCATCACCCTGAGAACAGGAGATATAGTTGACTTTCCAAACACACAGAAACAGGCACAGAGACAGACAAAATGAGAAGACAGAAGAATTTGCCTCAAATGAAAGAATAGGACAATGCCACGACCAGAGATCTAGGCAAAACAGATCTAAGTCACATGCCTGATGGAGAATTTAAAGCAGTGATTATAAGAATACTCACTAGCCTTGAAAAAGAGTAGAGGATAACAGTGAGACCATTAACACAGAGGTAAGGAATAACATAGAAGAGATAAAGGGCTCAATTAACTAAATGAGAAACACACTTGATGGAATGAACAGCAGGCTGGAAGAAGCAGAGGAACAAATTAATATCCTAAAAGAGTAATAGAAACTAATCAAGCTCAAGAGAAGAGAGAAAAAAAATTATGCAATACAAAAATACCTGTAGGGAACTCAGTGACTCCATCAAACATAATAACATTTGTATCATATAAGTACCAGAAAAGTAAGAGAGAGAAAAGGTGGTGGAAAATTTGAGGAGGTAATACTTGAAAACTTCTCCAGTCTGGGGGAGGAAACAAATATCCAGATCCAGGAGGCACAGAGAACCCACTCCCAACAAAATCTACAAAAGCAAACCCACATCAAGACATATTATAATGAAAATGGCAAAATACAGTGATAAAGAAAAAAAATCTCAAAAGCGGCGCAACAGAAGTAGACCATTACATATAAGGGAAACCCAATAAGGCTATCTGTGAATTTTTCAGCAGAAACTTTCCAAGACAGAAGGGACTGGCATGATATATTCAAAGTGCTCAATGGGAAAGGCATCCAGATTGGTAAGAAAGAAGCCAAACTTTCACTCTTTGAGGGTGACATGATACTATATATAGAAAACCCTAAAGACTCCACCAAAAAAAACCTGCTAGAACTGATAACCGAATTTAAGTAAAGTCACAGAATAAAATATCAATGTACAGAATTCTGTTGCATTTCTATACACCTAAAATGAAACAGCAGAAAGATAAATTAAGAAAGCAATCCCATTTACAACCGCACCAAAAATAGTAAAATACCTAGGAATAAACGTAACCAAAGAAGTGAAAGACCTATACTGTGAAAACTATAAAACACTTATCAAAGAAATTCAAGATGATGCAAAGAAAGGGAAAGACATTCCAGGCTCAGAGGCCAGAAGAACCAATATTGTTAAAATGTCTCTACCATCCAAAGCAATCTACACATTTAATGTAATCCCTCTCAAAATACCAACAACATTTTGCACAGAACTAGAACAAACAATCTTAAAATGTGTATGGAACCACGGAAGACCACAAATATCCAAAGCAATCTTGAAAAAGCAAAGCAAAGCTGGATGCCTCACAATTCCAGACTTCTAAGTTATATTACAAAACTGTATTAATCAAAACAGTATGATACTGGTACAAAAACAGACACATCAATCAATAGAACAGAAAGGAAAATGCAGAAATAAACCCACAATTATATGGTCAATTAATCTTTGACAAAGGCAGGACAGAATAACCAATTGGAAAAGGACAGTCTCTTCAAAAAACCCTTTTGGGAAAACTGGACAGCAACATGCAGAAGAATGAAATGGGACCACTTTCTTATACCATATACAAAAATAAATTCAAAATGGATTAAAGACCTCAATGTGAGACCGGAGACCATAAAAATTCTAGAGGAGAGTACTGGCAGTAATTTCTGACAGTGGTCATAACTTTTTTCTGGATAGGTTCACTGAGGCAAGTGAAACAAAAGCAAAAATAAACTGTCGGGACTCTATCAAAATAAAGCTTATGCAGAGCAAAGGAAACAATCAACAGAACTAAAAGGCAACCTACAGAATGAGAGAAGATATTTGCAAATGACATATCTGACAAAGGGTTAGTATCCAAAATATATCAAGAACTTATACAACACCTGGAAGGAGGAAAAGATGGTGGAGGAGTAGGGGACCCTATTCCAACCGGTTCCGGGAATTGAGCTGGATATCTACCAGACCACTCTGCGCACCCACGAAATCAGCCTGAGATGTAAGAAGATCTGGATCTCTACAAACAGAAGATCGCAGGCGGTTGGTTTTGAGATACGAAGCGGGGAGCCGTGATTCTGCAGGCAGATACCAAAGGATAAGTGGCAGCAGGAGGGAGCCTGGCCATGGGGATCCTGCATCACCGGCGAGTGACAGCTTCCCGTGCTGGGGACGGGGCACAGACTCACAGACCGGTAGCGGTGGGGAAAGGACTTTAGGGCAGCCCCCGGGATGGAAACCCGGAGCAGCAGGGCTGTGCGTGCACACTGGGGGCAGCTGGCGGTTCTAGAAGCACAAAGGGCAGAGACGTGCCCCAACCTGGAGGCGAGGACTGGAAGCGCTGCGGAGGGGCACACAACCCAGGCCACTGCAGTTTACAGCAGAACAGACAGAACCGGAGATAGCGTGGCCTGGAGAGCTCACTGAAGAACAGACTGCGGTCTCTCTGCTCTGAGGCAGAGGGTTGGAAACGGTCTCTTCTGCTCTGACTCTCGGAAGAGACACAGAAAGCTGCCAGGGAAAACCACCAGAGAACAAAAGCCCCCCAAAACCGGTTTTCACTGAGCCCATCCCCTGCCACAGGGGGCACGGCAACTCTCCCCAAACAGGGTTGCCTGAGTAACAGCGCGGCAGGCCCCTCCCCCAGAAGACAGCCTGGGAGAACAAGAGGCCAGCAACCCTAAGGCCCTAGAAAACAGGTGCATCTTGCTTGGGTTGTGGTCAATAATTTGGACTCTATACATTCCCTCAACCACCCCTCAACAAATGACTAGGGGGAGGAACCCCCAAAATAGGAAAGACTCAGACAGGATTATGATTTCTGCCACAGATTTACCAATGGATTCAGATATAACCAAGATGTTGGAAATGGAATTCAGGCTAGCAATTGTGAAGACACTAGCTAGAATGGAGAAATCAATTAATGGCAACATAGAGTCTCTAAGGGCGGAAATGAAAGCTGAATTGGCACAACTTATTAAAAATGCTATCAGTGAGATGCAATCGAATCTAGATAATCTAACAGCTAGGGTAAGTGAGGCAGAAGAACGAATTAGTGACCTGGAAGACAATTTAATAGGTAAAAAGGGAAAAGAAGAGGCCAGGGAAAAACAACTCAGAATCCATGAAAATAGAATCAGAGAAATAAGTGACACCATAAAGCGTTCCAATGTCAGAGTTACTGGAATCCCGGAGGCGGTGGAGAGAGAGAGAGGACTAGAAGATATATTTGAGCAAATCATAGCTGAGAACTTCCCTAATCTGGGGAATGAAACAAACATTCGTGTCCTAGAGGCACAGAGGACCCTTCCCGAGATCAAGGAAAACAGGCCAACACCCCGGTATGTAATAGTAAAACTTGCAAATCTTAGAACCAAAGAAACCAGTTAGGGCAGTTAGGGGGAAGAGATTCCTTACGGACAGAGGGAGGAACATCAGAATAACATCAGACCTATCCACAGAGACCTGGCAAGCCAGAAAGGCCTGGCAAGACATATTCAGGGTACTAAACGAGAAGAACATGCAGCCACAAATACTTTACGGGCAAGGCTGTCATTGAGAATGAATGGAGAGATGCAGAGCTTCCAAGACCGGCAGAAACTGAAAGAATATGTGACCACTAAGCCGGCCCTGCAAGAAATGTTAAGGGGGGTTCTATAAAAGGAGAAAGACCCCAAGAGTGATATACAACAGAAATTTACAGGGACAATCTATAAAAACAAGGTCTTCACAGGCAACATGATGACAATTAATTCATATCTTTCAATAATCACTCTCAATGTGGATGGCCTAAATGCTCCCATAAAATGGCACAGGGTTGCAGATTGGATAAAAAGACAGGACCCATCCATATGCTGTCTAGAAGAGACTCATTTTGAACCTAAAGATACATCCAGCCTGAAAGTAACGGGATGGAGATCCATCTTCCATGCCAGTGGACCTCAAAAGAAAGCTGGGGTAGCAATTCTTATATCAGATAAATTAGATTTTAAGCTAAAGACTGTAGTTAGAGACACAGAAGGACACTATATCATTCTTAAAGGGTCTATCCAACAAGAAGATCTAACAATTTTAAGTATCTACGCCCCCAACATGGGAGCAGCCATCTACATAAGCCAACTGTTAACCAAAATAAAGAGTCATATTGATAACAATACGTTAATTGTAGGAGACCCCAGTACTCCACTCGCAGCAATAGACAGATCAACTAAGCAAAAAATCAACAAAGAAACAAGAGCTTTGAATGAAACAGTGGACCAGATGGACCTCATAGATATATACAGAACATTGCACCCTAAAACAACAGAATACTCATTCTTCTCAAGCGCACATGGAACTTTCTCCAGAATAGACCACATACTGGGTCACAAATCAGGTCTCAACCAATGCCAAAAGATTGAGATTATTCCCTGCATATTCTCAGACCATAATACTTTAAAACTGGAACTCAATCACAAGAAAAAAAATTGGCAGAAATTCAAACACTTGGAAGCTAAAGAACACTCTGCTCAAGAATGTTTGGGTCAACCAGGAAATCAAAGAAGAAATTAAACAATTCATGGAAACCAATGAGAACGAAAACACATCGATCCAAAATGTATGGGATACTACAAAGGCGGTCCTAAGGAGAAATACATAGCCATCCAAATCTCACTCAAAAAAAATAGAAAAATCCTGAATTCACCAACTAACTCTACACCTTAAAGAACTAGAGAAAAAGCAACAAACGATGCCTAAGCCCGCATTAGAAGAGAAATAATTAAGATTAGAGCAGAGGTCAATGAATTAGAAACCAGAAACACGGTAGATCAGATCAACGAAACCAGGAGCTGGTTCTTTGAAAGAATTAATAAGATCGATAAACCACTGGCCAGACTTACCCAAGAGAGAAAGGACCCAAATTAATAAAATTATGAATGAAAGGGGAGAGATCAACGACTGACACTAAGGAAATAAAAACAATTAGAAATTATTAATGCCAATAAACTGAGCAATCTGGAAGAAATGGAGGCCTTCCTGGAAACCTATAAGCTGCCAAGACTGAAAAAGGAAGAAATTGACAACCTGAATAGGCCAATAACTAGTAACGAGATTGAAGCAGTGATCAAAAACCTCCCCAACACAAGAGTCCAGGGCCTGATGGATTCCCTGGGGCAATTCTACCAAACATTCAAAGAAGAAATAATACCTATCCTCCTGAAGCTGTTTCAAAAAATAGAAACAGAAGGAAAGCTTCCAGACTCATTCTGTGAGGCCAACATTACCTTAATCCCCAAACCAGGCAAAGACCCCATCAAAAAGGAGAATTTCAGACCAATATCCCTGATGAATATGGATTCCAAAATCCTCAATAAAATCCTAGCTAATAGGATCCAACAATACATTAAAAGGATCATCGACCATGACCAAGTAGGATTTATCCCCGGGATGCAAGGGTGGTTCAACATTTGCAAATCAATCAATGTGATAGAACACGTTAATAAGAGGAGAGAGAAAAACCATATGGTCCTCTCGATTGATGCAGAAAAAGCATTTGACAAAATACAGCATCCTTTCCTGATTAAAACTCTTCAGAGTATAGGGATAGAGGAAACATTCCTCAAGTTTATAAAATCCATCTATGAAAAACCCACAATGAATATCATCCTCAATGGGGAAAAGATGAGAGCCTTTCCCTTAAGATCAGGAACATGTCAAGGATGCCCACTTTCGCCACTATTGTTCAGCATAGTACTAGATGTCCTAGCAACAGCAATCAGACAACAAAAAGAAATAAAAGGTATTCAAACTGGCAAAGAAGAAGTCAAACTCTCTCTGTTCGCAGATGACATGATACTTTATGTGGAAAACCCAAAAGACTCCACCCCCAAATTACCAGAACTCATACACCAGCAATTCAGTAATGTGGCAGGATACAAAATCAATGCACAGAAATCAGTTGCTTTCTTATACACTAACAATGCAACTGTAGAAAGAGAAATTAGAGAATCGATTCCGCTTACAATAGCACCAAAAACCGTAAGATACCTTGGAATAAACCTACCCAAAGAGATAAAGATTCTGTACTCTAGGAACTACAGAACACTCATGAAAGAAATTGAAGAAGACACAAAAAGATGGAAAAACATTCCATGCTCATGGATCAGAAGAATAAACATTGTTAAAATGTCTGTGCTACCCAGAGCAATCTATACCTTCAACGCCATCCTGATCAAAATTCCAATGACATTTTCCAAAGTGCTGGAACAAACAATCCTAAAATGTGTATGGAATCAGAAAAGACCCTGAATTGCCAAGGAAATGTTGAAAAAGAAAAACAAAGCTGGGGGCATCACGTTGCCTGATTTCAAGCTATATTACAAAGCACTGATCACCAAGACAGCATGGTACTGGCACAAAAACAGACATATAGACCAATGGAACAGAATGGAGGGCCCAGATATGGACCCTCAACTCTATAATCAAATAATCTTCGACAAAGCAGGAAAAAATATGCAATGGAAAAAAGTCTCTTCAATAAATGGTGCTGGGAAAATTGGACAGCTATATACGGAAGAATGAAACTCGACCATTCTCTAACACCATACACAAAGATAAACTCAAAATGGATGAAAGATCTCAAGGTGAGACGGGAATCCATCAAAATCCTAGAGGAGAACATAGGCAATAACGTCATCAGCCACAGCAACCTCTTTCAAGATACATCTCTGAAGGCTAGTGAAACAAAAGCAAAAATGAAATTTTGAGACTTCCTCAGGATAAAAAGCTTCTGCACAGCAAAGGAAACAGTCAACAAAACAAAGAGGCAACCCACAGAATGGGAGAAGATATTTGCAAATGACACTACGGACAAAGGGCTGATTTCCAAGATCTATAAAGAACCTGTCAAACTCAACACCCAAAAAACAAATAATCACGTCAAAAAAATGGGCAGAAGACATGGAACAGACATTTCTCCAAAGAAGACATACAAATGGCTAACAGACACATGAAAAAAATGTTCATCATCATTAGCCAGCAGAGAAAGTCAAATCAAAACCACAGTGAGATACCACCTTACACCATTTAGAATGGCAAAAATTGACAAGGCAAGAAACAACAAATGTTGGAGAGGTTGTGGAGAAAGGGGAACCCTCTTACACTGTTGGTGGGAATGCGAGTTGGTACAGCCACTTTGGAAAACAGTGTGGAGGTGCCTCAGAAAATTAAAAATAGAGCTACCCTATGATCCAGCAATTACACTACTCGGTATTTACCCCAAAGACACAGATGTAGTGAAAAGAAGGGCCACATGCACCCGAATGTTCATAGCAGCAATGTCCGCAATAGCCAAACTGTGGAAAGAGCCGAGATGCCCTTCAGCAGATGAATGGATGAAGAAGATGTGGTCCATATATACAATGGAATATTACTCAGCCATCAGAAAGGATGAATACCCAACTTTTACATCAACATGGATGGGACTGAAGGAGGTTATGCTAAGTGAAATAAGTCAAACAGAGAAAGTCAATTACCATATGGTTTCACTTATTTGTGGAACATCAGGAACAGCATGGAGGACATTAGGAGAAGGAAGGGAAACATGAAGGGGGGGAATCGGAGAGAGAGACGAACCATGAGAGACTGTGGACTCCAAGAAACAAACTGAGGGTTCTAGAGGGGAGGGGTTGGGGAGATGCGTTAGCCTGGTGATGGGTATTAAGGAGGGCACGTTCTGCATGGAGCACTGGGTGTTATAAGAAAACAGTGAATCATGGATCACTACATCAAAAACTAATTATGTGTTATATGGTGACTAACATAACAATAAAATTAAATTAAAAAAAAAAAAACTTCTACAACAACCAAAACACAAATAATCTAATTTTAAAAATGGGCAGAAGACATGAACAGACATTTCTCCAAAGAAGGCATACAGATGGCCAAAACACACATGAAAAGATGGTCATCATCACTTATTAGGGAAATACAAATCAAAACTACAATGAGGGACACCTGGGTGGCTCAGTCGTTAGGCATCTGCCATCATCTCAGGTCATGATCCCAGGGTCCTGGGACTGAGCCCCACATCAGGCTCCCTGCTCGGCGGGAAGCCTGCTTCTCCCTCTCCCTCTCCCGCTCCCCCTGCTTGTGTTCCCTCTCTTGCTGTGTCTCTCTCTGTCAAATAAATAAATAAAATCTTTTAAATAAATAAATAAATAAAACTACAATTAATAGAGGCACCTGAGTGGCTCAGTCGGTTCAGTGTCTGACTCTTGATTTTGGCTCAGGGTCATGAGATCAAGCCCCACATGGAGCCTGCTTAAGATTCTCTCCCTCCCGTTGCTGGAGTGGTGGGGGTGTGGGAGGGACGGGGTGGCTGGGTGATAGACATTGGGGAGGGTATGTGCTATGGTGAGCGCTGTGAATTGTGCAAGACTGTTGAATCACAGATCTGTACCTCTGAAACAAATAATACAATATATGTGAAGAAAAAAAAAAAGAAGAAGATAGCAGGAGGGGAAGAATGAAGGGGAGTAAATCAGAGAGGGAGACGAACCATGAGAGACGATGGACTCTGAGAAACAAACTGAGGGTTCTAGAGGGGAGGGGGGTGGGGGGATGGGTTAGCCCGGTGATGGGTATTAAAGAGGGCACGTTCTGCACGGAGCACTGGGTGTTATACGCAAACAATGAATCATGGAACACTACATCCAAAACTAATGATGTAATGTATGGTGATTAACATAACAATAAAAAAATTTTTTAAAAATTCTCTCCCTGCCTCTGCTCCTCTCCCCACTCCCTCTCCCACTCAAAAAACAAACAAACAGGGCGCCTGGGTGGCTCAGTTGGTTAAGCGACCGCCTTCAGCTCAGGTCATGATCCCGGAGTCTTGGGATTGAGTCCCACATCGGGCTCCCGGCTCAGCGGGGAGCCTGCTTCCTCCCTCTGACCTTCTCCCCTCTCATGCTGTTTCTCTCTCTCTCTCTCAAATAAATAAATAAAATCTTTAAAAAAAATAATAAAGATTTAAAAAACAAACAAACAAAAAACACAACAAACCTAGGAGATGTCACCTCACACCTGTCAAAATGGCTAAAATAAACACAATAAATAGCAGATGTTGGCAAGGATGTGGAGAAAAAGGAATCCTCTTTCATTGTTGGTGGGACTGCAAACTGATGCAGCCACTATGGAGAATATTATGGAGGTTCCTTAAAAAATTAAAAATAGAACTACCCTATGATCCACCAATCACACTACTGGGTATTAACCCAAATACAAAAACACCAATTCAGAGATACATGCACCTCTATGTTTATAGCAGCATTATTTACAATAGCCAAGACATGGAAGCAGCCCAAATGTCCATCGACTGACGAATGGATAAAGATGTGGAATGTATGTACGTGTACACACACACACACACACACACACACACACACAAACTGTTATTCAGCCATAAAAAGAATTAAATCTTGCTATTTGCAATGACATGGGTGGAGCTAGAGAGCACAGTGCTAAGTGAAATAAATCAGAGAAAAACTAATACCATCCATATGATTTCACTCATGTTTAGAATTTAAGAAATAAAACAAACAAGAAAAGGGGGGGGTAAAAAGCACAGAGACAAACCAAGAAATAAACTCTTAACTATAGAGAACTGATGGTGACTAGAGGGGAGGTACATAGGGAGATGGGTGTCATAGGTGATGGGGATTAAGGAGTGAACTTTTTCTGATAAACACTGGGTAATTAAAATAAAAACTTAAAAAACATACCTTTACCAGGTGACCTAGAAATTCAACTCTTGGTATTTCCCTCAGAAAATTGAAAATTTATGTTCACATAAAATATACATTGGGGAAATAGTCTCTTCAATCAGTGGTGCTGGGAAAACTGGAGAGCTTTACGTAAAAGAATTAAAATGAATCACTTTCCTACACCATACACAAAAATAAACTCAAAATCGATTCAAGACCTAAAAGTGAGACCTGAAACCAGAAAACTCCTAAATGAAAACATAGGCAGTAATCTCTCAGACAATGGCCTTAGCAACATTTTTCTAGATATATCTCCTAAGCAAGGACAACAAAAGCCAAAATATACTACTGGGACTATTCCAAAATAAAAAGCTTTTGTATAGTAAAGGAAGCCATCTACAAAACAAAAAAGCAACCTACCGAACCAAAGATGGTATTTGCAAATGATACATCTGGTAAGGGGTTAATATCCAAAATATATTTTAAAAAAACTTATGCAACACCAAAAAAAAAAAATCTGATTTAAAAACGGGCATAAGATCTGAATAGGTATTTTTCCAAATAGTCATTTTTCCAAAGACCTACATACAGATGGCCAATAGACACATGAAAAGACGCTCAACATCACTAATCATCATGGAAATACAGATCAAAACCACAATAAGATGTCACCTTACAGTTGTCAGAATGGTTAGAAGCAAAATGACAAGAAGTAACAAGTGTTGGTGAAGATTTGGAGAAAAAGGAACACCCATGCACTGTAAGAATATAAATTGGTGCATTCACTGTTGGAAATCACTACAGAAGTTTGTTAAAAAGTTAAAAATATCAATACCATATGATAGAGTAATTCCACTACTGAATATTTACCCAGAGAAAATGGAAACACTAATTTGAGAAGATATGCATACCACTATGTTTATTACAGCATTATTTATAATAGTCAAAACATGGAAGCAACCTAAGTGTCCACTGATAAATGGGTAAAGGAGATGTAAATAAATATTTTCTAATTTATATAAAAAATATATATCATGGGGGGCGCCTGGGTGGCTCAGTTGGTTAAACATTTGCCTTCAGCTCAGGTCATGATCCCAGGGTTCTGGGACCAAGCCCCACATCGGGCTCCCTGCTCAGGGGGGAACCTGCTTCTCCCTCTCCCTTTGCCTGCCGCTCCACCTGCCTGTGTCGCTCTCTCTCGCACTCTCTCTGTTAAATAAATAACATCTTTTAAAAAAAGGAATATATATTCTTCTCAAATGCACATGGAACAATCACCAGGAGAGATCACATGATAGGACACAAAACAAGTTTCAGCCAGTTTAAGAAGACCAAAATCACATCAACTATTTTTCCCAACCACAATGGTATGAAACTAGAAATCAAAGAGAGGAAAGCTGGAAAATCTACAAATAAATGTGAAAACTAAAAACACACACTTGCATAACCAGTAAGTCTAAAAAGAAATAAAAAGGAAAATAAAAAAAAAATCTCAAAACAAATGATAATGGGAACAACATACCAAAACCTAGAGGATGATGCAAAAGCAGAGAAGTCTATAGCAATGAATGCATATATTAAGAAATTAGAAAGATCTTGGAGAGTCATGTCACCAAGATTGGTGAAAAGGTCATCCCTGACTCCTCTCCCCCTCACAAGAAGAACTAACAACTATTCATAAACAAGACACCACTGAGACAGTTTGAAAAAATGGAAGTCCAGCTGAAGCACCCTCAGAGACCAATAAAGACTACATTAGAGGGGTAAGAGGAATACCTACATGCTGACTGTATTGCCCCTCCCCCAGGCCAGTGCAGCAGCATGCCAAGAGATGTCCCCTAAGCCTATAGTTCCTCTAGTGGGAAAAGAAAGCCCAGGGTGGACTTACAGCTCCCCCAGAATTATAGGCCACTTCATGGGAGCCCCAACTCCAGCATCACTCCACAAAAATTTCAGGGGTATCTGCTGAGCTCGACCACGGGCAGTCTGATTGTGATGGAGAAAGAGGGAGAAGCTTGCAACAACCAGCACTTGGATCTTGGCAGATTGAGTTCCTACCTGTGGCACACAAGTAGTCCCAACCAGTTTTGATCCTCTACAGAACCAAGATGGTGATGCTGTCTGTTCAAAGAACTTAGTAGGATGCAAGTCTGCCTGATTTGGATGCTCAAAGAACTTTGCCAGGCCTAGATACTGGTCTGTCCATGACCATTCAGGAAAGCTGAGTCAAAGGCTGGTCCATTGCTAAGTAGAGCTCCCAGGCCCACCTGACCAAAAAGGTTGGCCAGAACACCTGAAAGCTGCATAGACCAGTAAGGCTGAAGCATAGACTGTGTCAGGCAGAAATTATAGTTGGCAGAGTAAAGCCAGTAATTCTATTCAGCCAGCGAACTTAGGGTCCCAGTCAGCTTTAGTCAAAACCACAAACCAAGAGCCTTATCACCTTGAAGCAATTTATCCCACTTTCTCAGAAAGGGAAACTAATTCATAACCCTGCCCATTGCTGAATAGAGCCTTCAGCTCTCCTGATCAGACAACCTCACCAGAGCAAATGGGAAGCTGTGTAGCCCATTCAACACAGAACATACAGCCAATGGCTTTCTCTGTCTGCAGAACAAAACCAGTGCCCTTGTATGGCTAAGGAATTCAGTACACAGTCTTGCCTTATTTGGGTCTCCAACTAATGAGCCATGCAGACCCTGAGCCCCATCCTGCTGCCCTGCCAGGATAGGGAAGCTAAATCATAGCCCCACCTGCTGTTGAGTATAATAACTGTTCCCAACAACCTAGTAAGTGTGGCCAGAGAACACAAGCAACTGCAGGGTAGATCCTACAGCCTTGCTTGGCCAGGGAACAAAGCTAGCAGTCCTGCCCAACAGTTCTCAGGTGGTGGCACCCTCTTAGAGCTTGGGCAGTGGCCTGGCCCCAAAATAGACCCTGATAGTAGGCCCCACGTGCCCAAGGATGTTACAAGCAGACATGTTCAGAAAATGAAACTCAGCTGAACAGTGTACAATTGTCTTTCCAGAGTGAACATGTAAAGCCTTAATGAGGAGACTGCTGCTTATTCAAATGCACAAATACCAAGGTAAGGACTCAAAGAGAAAAAAAAAAAATTAGGGAAAGAGAAAACCACCAAAAGAAACTAATAAAGCTCCAATAACTGACCCTAAAGAAATAGACATCTATGAACTCTCAGAAAAAGAAGTTAGAATAATTCTCCTGAAGTTCAGTGAACTACAAGAACACAAACAACTTTAAGGTGCGCCTGGGTGGCTCAGTCGTTGAGCATCTGCCTTCAGCTCGGGTCGTGATCCCAGGGTCCTGGGATGGAGCTCCGCATCGGGCTCCCTGCTCAGCGGGAAGCCTGCTTCTCCCTCTCCCACTTCCCCCTGCTTGTGTTCCCTCTCTCACTGTGTCTCTCTCTGTCAAATAAATAAAATCTTAAAAAAAAAAAAGAACACAAACAACTTTAATAGGAAAACAATGCATGAACAAAATTAGAAGTTCAACAAGGAAAGAGATATCAAACACACACACACACACACACACACACACACACACACACACACCAGCAAACCAGAAAATGAAAAATACAATGAATGAACTGAAGAATTAAATCAAGTGCTTCAAAAGCAGATTCCAGGGGCGCCTAGGTGGCTCAGATGGTTAGGCATCTGCCTTTGGCTCAGGTCATGATCCCAGGGTCCTGGGATCGAGCCCCACGTCGGGCTCCTGGCTCAGCAAGGAGCCTGCTTCTCCCTCTGCCTCTCTCCCTGCTCATGCTTTCTCTCTCTGTATCTCTGTGTCTCAAATGAATAAATAAAATCTTAAAAAAAAAAAAAAAGCAGATTCCACCATTCAGAATAAAGAACTCATGACCTAGAAGACAGGACATTTGAAAATATGTAGTCCAAGGGCACCTGGCTGGCTCAGTCAGAGGAGCATGTGATGCATGATTTCTGGGTTGTAAGTTCAAACACTATGTTGGGTGTAGAGACTACTTAAAAATAAAATCTTTTGAAATGCTTGGGTGGCACAAATGGTTAAGTGTCTAACTCTTGGTTTTGGCTCAGGTCATGGTCTCAGGGTCCTGAGATCGAGCCCTGCTTTGGGCTCTGTGCTCAGCATGGAGTCTGCTTAAGACTCTCTCCTTTGCTAAGCTAAATAAGTCAATAGAGAAAGATAATTATCATATGATCTCACTGATATGTGGAATTTAAGAAACAAAACAGAGGATCATAGAGGAAGAGAGGACAAAATAAAACAAGACAAAATCAGAGAGGGAGACAAACCATAAGAGACACTTCATCATAGGAAACAAACTGAGGGTTGCTGTATGGGAGGAGGGTGGAGAGATGGGTTAACTGGGTGATGGACATTAAGGGGGGCACATGATGTAATAAGCACTGGGTATTATATATATTTTTAAAGATTTTATTTACTTGACAGAGAGTAGAGAGAGCACAAGCAGAGCAGCAGGCAGAGGGAGAGGGAGAAGCAGGCTCCCCACTGAGCAGAGAACCCAATGTGGGGCTTGATCCCAGGACTCTGGGATCATGACCTGAGCCCAAGGCAGACGTTTAACCCACTGAGCCACCCAGGCACCCCAGCACTGGGTATTATATAAGACTGATGAATCACTGACTTCTACCTCTGAAACCAGTAATACATGTTAATTAACTGAATTTAATCTAAAAAAGAAAAAGACTCTCCCTCTGCCCCTCCCCCCTGCATGTGCATACACGCTCACACTCAAATCTTTAAAAATAAATAAATAAAATAAAATCTTTTAAGAAAAAAAAACAAAGTATATAGTCCAAGGAACAAAAAGGGGAAAAAAAATAGTAAAGGGTAAAGAAAGCCTAGGGACTGAAGAGACACAATCAAAAGAGTATGTGATTTTAAGAATTTCAAAAAGGAAAGAAAAAAGGGACAGAAAGTAAATATGCTTTCTGAAAAAAAAAAATTTAAGTAATAATGACTGAAAACTTCCCCAACCTGGTGAGAGAAAGGACATCCAGATCCCTGAGGTCCAAATGACCCCAAAAATGTTGAACTCAAATAGGGCTACACCAAGACATGCTGTAATTATAAAAAGACAAAGACTAAGAAAGAACTTTGAAAGCATCAAGAGAAAAGAGAGAATTTACATATAAGGGAATACCAATAAGACCATGAGTAAACATCTCACACACACAAAAAAAGAAAGACCAACCTTAAGGCCAGAAGTGAATGGGAAAATTTATTCAAAATATTTAAAGAAAAAAATAAAAGATGAGGCTCCTGGGTGGCTCAGTCATTAAGTGTCTGCCTTCAGCTCAGGTCATGATCCCAGTGTCCTGGGATCAAGCCCCACATTGGGCTCCCTGCTCAGCGGGAAGCCTGCTTCTCCCTCTCCCTCTGCTCCTCCCCCTGCTTGTGTTCCCTCTCTCACTGTGTCTCTGTCAAATAAATAAAATCTTAAAAAAAAAAAAAAAGAATTATATCTTAAGAGCTGTCCTTCAGAAATGAAAGAGATACAGACTTTCCCAAATAAACAAAAGCTGAGGGATTTCATCCCAACTAGAGCTACCTTACAAAAAAAGAAAGGAAGTTCTTTGAGTGGAAGTAAAGGGACACTAATCACCATCATAAAAACATAAGAAGGTAGCATAAAACCCACTGGTAATGATAAATATATAATCCAAGTGTGATTCTGTAATATGGTAATTATGATATGTAATTCACTTACAACTCTAGTTTAAGACTTAGAAACAACTGTTGTAAAAATAACTAACTACAGGGGCACCTGGATGGCTCAGTCATTATGCATCTGCCTTCGGCTCAGGTCATGATCCCAGGGTGCTGGGATCGAGACCCACATCGGGCTCCCTGCTCAGCGGGAGACCTGCTTCTCCCTCTCCCACTCCCCCTGCTTGTGTTCCCTCTCTTGCTGTGTCTCTGTCAAATAAATAAATAAAATCTTTAAAAATAAATAAAAAATAAATAAAAATAAAAATCCAATGACATCCTGCCTACAAGAGACTCACTTTAGTTTTAAAGATATATATAGAGGGGTGCCTGGGTGGCTCAGTCATTAAGCGTCTGCCTTCAGCTCAGGTCTGATCCCGGAGTCCTGGGATCGAGTCCCGCATTGGGCTCCCTGCTCAGCGGGAAGTCTGCTTCTCCCTTTCCCACTCCCCCTGCTTGTGTTCCCTCTCTCACTGTGTCTCTCTCTGTCACATAAATAAATAAAATATTTTAAAAAATAGAATAAAATAAAAAATAAAGATATATATAGAATAAGAATGAAGGGATGGAGGAGTACCTGGCTAGCTCAGTTAGTGGAACATGCAACTCCTGATCTTGGGGTTCTAAGTTCCAGCCCCACACTGGGTGTAGAAATTACTTAGCAACAAAATCTTTAAGGGGCACCTAGCTGGCTCAGTCACTAGAACATATGGCTCTTGATCTTGCAGTCTTGAGTTTGAGCCCCATGTCAGGTATAGAAATTATTTAAATAAACTTTAAAAAATAGGGGCATCTGGGTCGCTCTGTCCCTCATCAGGCTCCTTGCTTAGTGGGGAGGCTACTTCTCCCTCTGCCTGTCACTCCCCCTGCTTGTGCTCTCTCTCTCTCTGACAAATAAATCTTTAAAAAATAAATAAAATAAAATAAAATAAAAATCCTCTTTATTTTTATCTTTTAACATTGTAAATCTTATGTGTCATGGTGTGGATCTTGGTTTCATCAGGTTTAGGGCTCTCTGTACTTCCTGGACCTGGATATCTGTTCCCTTCCCCACAATGGGGAAATTTTCAGCTATTAACCCTTAAGTTTTCTGCCCCTTTTCTTTTTCTTCTCTGTCCAGTACATTGATGAAGGAAATTGAAGATGACACAAATGAAAATATACATCATTGTCCTGTAGTAGAAGAATTAATAATGTTTAAATGTCCATATTACCCCAAGCAATCTACAGATTCAATGCAATCCCTATCAAAATACAAATGGCATTTTTCACAGGACCAGAATGAATAATTCTAGTCCCCAAAAGACACTGAATACCCAAAATAATCTTGAGAAAGTAGAACAAAGCTGAAGGTATCACAACCCCAGATTTCAAGATATACTGCAATGCTATCAAAATAGTATGGTAATCATACATACGATAGTAATGAAAATAGTATGGTACTGCCACACAAAAAAGGACACCTAGATTAATGCAACAGGATAAGAAGCCCAGAAACAATCCATGCTTTTATGGTCTATTAATCCATGACAAAGGAGGCAAAAATACATAATGGGGAAAAGACAGTCTCTTCAGTCAATGATGCTAGGAAAACTGGACAGCTACATGCAAAACAATGAAACTGGGCCACTTTCTGAGACCATACACACAAACTCAAAATGAACTGAAGATCTAAATGTAACACCTGAAATCCTAAACTTCCTCTAAGAAAACAAGCTCATCTTTTGTACATAAGCCTTAGCAACATTTTTCTGAATCCAGCTCCTCAGGCAAGGGAAACAAAAGCAACAATAAACAATTGGGATTACATCAAACTAAAAAGCTTTTGCACAGCAAAGAAAACCATAACAAAAAGGCAACCTGCTGAATGGGAGAAGATATTTGCAAATAAAATATCCGATAAGGGGTTATTATCAAAACTATTAAAACATTCATACAACACACCAATATAAAAATGATTTTTTTTTTTAATTGGGCAGAGGATCTGAACAGACATCTGTCCAAAGAAGACATACTGATGGCCAACAAATACATGAAAAGATGCTCAACATTACTAATTAGGGAAATACAAATCAAAACCACAATGAGCTGTTGCCTCACACCTGTGAGAATGGCTAGCATAAGAAAAAACAAGTAGTAAGTGTGGGTGGGAATATAAGGAAATAGGTGCCTTCATGCTTTGTTGGTGGGAATGTAAATTGGTGCAGCCACTAAGCAAAACAGTATACTGTTTCCTCAAAAAATTAAACATAGAAACATGAGGGGCGCCTGGGTGGCTCAGTTGGTTAAGGGTCTGCCTTTGACTCAGGTCATGATCCCGAGGTCCTGGGATCAAGCCCCTCATATGGCTCCCTGCTCGGCAGGGAGCCTGCTTCTCCCTCTCCTTCTGCCCTCCCCAGTTTGTTTCCTATAGTTAAGAGTCTCTTATGGCTTGTCTCCCTCTCTGATTTCATCTTATTTTTCCCTCCCTTCCCCTATGATCCTGTTTTGTTTCTTAATTTCCACATATAATTGAAATCATATGGTAATTGTCTTTCTCTGATTGACTTATTTTGCTTAATATAGTTCCCTCTAGTTCCATCCATGTCATTGCAAATGTAAGATTTCTTTTTCTGATGGCTGAGTAATATTCCATTGTATATATAAAAAATTTGGAACGCTTCACAAATTTGGATGTCATCCTTGCTCAGGGACCAGGCTAATCTTCTCTGTATCATTCCAATCGTAGTATATGTGCTGTCAAAGCGAGCACAAAGCAATATTTTAAATACCAAGATACGGAAGTAACCTAAGGGTCATCAATAATGAATGCAAGTGTCCCTGGCTGGCTCAGTCAGTAGAGCATGCAACTCTACCTTGGGATTGTGAGTTCAAGCCCCATGTTGAGAATAGATCCTACTTTAAAAAATTTTTTAAAAGATGAATGCATAAAGAAAATGTGGTAGGGCACCTGGGTGGCTCAGTTGGTTAAGCGACTGCCTTTGGTTCAGGTCATGATCCTGGAGTCCTGGGATCGAGTCCCGCATTGGGCTCCCTGCTCAGCGAGGAGCCTGCTTCTCCCTCTAACCCTCCCACCTCTCATGTACTCTCTCTCTCTCATTCTCACTCTCTCAAAATAAAAATAAATAAATCTTTAAAAAAAAAAAAGAAAATGTGGTAATAATACAATGGAACATTACTCAACCACAAAAAATAATGAAAGCTTGCCATTTGTGACAACATGGATGGATCTAGTGGATATTATGCTAAGTGAAATAAGAGAAAAACATCTTATGATTTCACCTATATATGGAATCTAAAACAAAACAAGCAAGCAAAAAAACACCAGACAAATACAAAAAAAACCACACAAACAGGTGATAACTAGAGGCAAGGATGGGGTGGGGGGATGGATCCAATAGGTAAAGGGTACAAACTTTATGTTAAAAAGTCACAGAGATGAAAATTACAGCATATAGTCAATAATATTGTAATAATTTTATATGGTGACAGATGGTTACGACACCTATCGTGGTGAGCATTGTTTAATATATAGAATTGTTAAATCCCTACGCTGTATGCCTGAAACGAACTTTGTCAACTAAAATTTTTTTAAAAGCAGTTCAAAAAGACAAATGTATAGCAATAAACACCTGCATTAAGAAACAAAGATTTCACCATCTAAATTTACACCTTAAGGACTTAGAAAAAGAACCAACTAACCCCAAAGTTGAAGAAGGAAAGAAATAATACAGATTAGAGCAGAGATAGAGAATAGGAAAATAGAAAAAAATTAACAACTAGGAGTTGGTCCTTTGAAGTGATAAAATTGCACTTTTATCTAGATAAACAAGGAAAAAAGAGAACCAAAATTAACAAAACAAAATCATAAGAGAAAAAGGAAACATCCTAATTGATAAGAGAGAAATATAAATTATTATAGTCAGTTACTATGAACAACTATATACCGAACTGGAAAATCTGGAAGAAATGGAGAAATCCCTAGGAATATACAACATACCAAAAGTGAATCCAGAAGAAATAGAAAAGCTAAACAGACAAAACACTAGTAAGGAGATTCAGTCATTAATCAAAAATCACCCAAAGAAGAACCCAGGACCAGATGGATTCACTGGTGAATTTTACCAATCATTTAAAGAGGAATAATGCCAATACTCCTCCAACACTTCCTCCCACCCAAAAAAATAAAAAATAAAAAAGGAGGGAACATTTCCAAACTTTTTTTTTTTTTTTTTTTTTAAAGATCAGCATCACTTTGATGCCAAAGCCACGAAAGCATACTACCAGGAAAGTAAACTACAGGTCAATATCCCTGATGAATAGAGGTATGAAAATTCTCAAGAAAATACTGGCAAACTGAATTAGGCAGTACATTAAAAGGTTCATTCACCATGATCAAGCGGGATTTACTTTGGAATACAAGGATGTTCAACATACACAAAAATCAATGTTATAGATCATATTAATAGAATGAAAGGGAAAAAAATCATATGATCATTTAAATAGACAACTGAAAATGTGTATGACAAAATTCTATACACTTTCATGACAAAAATTCTTAAGTACAGAAGGAATGTACCTCAACATAATAAAGGCCATGTATGAAAGCTTAGAGCTAACATCATATTCAATAATGAAAGGTTGAAAGCTATTCTTCTAAGACCAAGAACAGAGTGAAAGGTGTTCACTCTCACACCTCCTTATCAGCCTAGTACTGGAAGTCCTGTCCAAAGCAATCAGGCAAGAAAAAGAAATTAAAGACATCAGAATTGAAAAGCATGAATTAAAAGCATGTATTTGCAGATAACAAAATTTAATATATAGAAAATCCTAAAGACTTTACAAAAAACTATTAGATCTAATGAATCAATTTAATAAAGTTGAGTGACACAAAATTAATACACAAAAATCTGTAGCATTTCTGTGCATTAACAACAAATTAATTGAAAAAGAACATGATACCACTTACAAGAGCATCAAAAAGCATAAAATACCTAGGGATAAATTTAACTACAAAGCTAAAATATCTCTACTCTGAAAACTACAAGAGAGCAATAAATCAAAGAACATAGAGTGAAGTGTAGGGGGCAGAGTAGGAAGATCCTTAATGCACTTCCTCCCAGGGACATGGTAGGGCTCCAACTACATACAGAGAAACACATTATCTGAGATCAACCTGAAGAATAGCAAAACAGATTTGCCACCACTAAAAATACAAGGAAAAAGCCATATTGAGTAGGACAGGTTGGGAAGAGACACATCTGGTTGGGAACCAAAAGCGCACAGCGCAAGCCACAAGCAGGAGAAATATGGTAGGTCTGGAGCTCCTCCCTGAGGAATACCCTCAGGGACACTGAGGGACCCAAGCCCATACAGGGCATCGCCCACTGTGAGGATCCACACCCATAACATCTAGCTTTGAATATCAGCAGAGCTTACCTCTGGGAGAGCTGAAAAGCTATAGGAAACCGGACTACACTCTTAAGGGGACAGCACACTGTATCACTCAGTACAGAGGCAGCAATTCAAAAATCACCTGGGCCATACAATTAGGAAATGTATTGACTAATTTGGGGGCATGTGCTGGAGGGGCAGGGATCTATAGGAACTTTCTCTGAAAGTGGAAGTGCTATAAGGGGTCACCTTTCTTGCCCTCCTTTAGCCAAGCTGACTTCACACTGGTTTTTACCAGTTCTGTCCCTTTCCATCTACCTTTCTAGAACCTTTGCTCTGCCCTGGTGTTCCTTGCCCCAGCCAATGCACCTACCCTCGCAGCTACCCCTCGAAAGCAGTTCACGCCCTGGCATACATAGTGGGAAGCCTCAGTTAGACTGGCAACCCTCCAATGTGACTCCTTCCCTGGGGAGGGGAAGAACCAGGACTGTCACCTGTATCCCTGCAACAGTCATGAGTGGGCCTCTCAGAGAGCCTCACCCAGGGCTAACCCCACTCCCCAGTACACTCACAGCAGACACAGCCCAGTCACAAAAGGAAGGTCCATACAGCACACACAGAGGACAGTCCTGGAGTGCCCGGTTCAAGTGACCAGAGAGGTTGTGATTTTGGACCCCACAGGATGCCTTCTATGTAAGGTCACTAGCTTCCAGGCCAGATGACAGGGGCGCCTGGGTGGCTCAGTCGGTTAAGTGTCTGCCTTTGGCTCAGGTCATGATCCCAGGGTCCTGGGATCTGGGATCGAGCCCCACATCGGGCTCTCTGCTCAATGGGGAGCCTGTTTCTCCCTCTCCCTCTCTCTCTGCCTGTGCTCTCTCTGTCAAATAAATAAATAAAATATAAAAAGAAAAAAAAAAACAACAGATAACAGAGCTACCTAAGTAATACCTAGAATAGAAAGTAGCACAGTCATACAAAATGAAGAGACAGTGCATTATGTTCCAAATGAAAGCCTAAGACAAAACCTCAGAAAAAGAACTAATCAAAATGGAGATAAGCAATATACCTGATAAAAATTTCAAGGTAATGATCATAAAAATACTCATCAAACTTGGGAGAAGAGTGGATAAACTGAGTTCAACGAAAAGACAGAAAGTATTTTTAAAATTAAACAACAGGGGTGCCTGGCTGGCTCAGTCCATACAGCATGCAACTCTGGATCTCAGAGTTCAAAGTTCAAGCCCCACGTTGGGTGGAGAGATTACTTAAACAGTTTAAAATCTTAAATAAGAGTTTAAAATTAAACAATATAAAAATCCTAAGAGCCAATCAATCAACTACACTTATTGTGGTAAGAATTGAATAATGTACAGAATTGTCAAATCACTGTGTTGTGCACCTAAAACTAATTTAACACTGAATAACAAATACACTCCCCCCAAAAATAATTTTTAAGTAGGCTTCACACCCAGTGTAGAGGTCAATGTGGAGCTTGAACTCACAACCCTGAGATCAAAACCTGAGCAGAGATCAAGAGTTGGACACTTGACTGACTGAGCCACTGAGGTGCCCCCCCAAAAAATGTTTTAAGAACAAAAGGTGAAGAATACAGTAACTGAAATGAAAAATATGCTAAAGGATATCAACAGCAGATTAGAGGATTCAGAAAAACAGATCAGGGATATGGGAGGTAGTAGTGGAAATCATCTAAACTGAACAGCAAAGAGAAAAGAAAAACACTTGAAAGGAGGATAGGTTAAAGGACCTCTGGGACAAGATCAAACATACTAATATGTGCATTTTGGGGGTCCCAGAAGGAGAAGAGAGAACGAGAGAGGCAGAAAATTTATTTAAAGAAATAATGGCTGAAAACTTTTCTAACCTGGGGAAGGAAACAGAGAGGAATCACAGGGAGCCCCAAAGAGAAATCCAAAGGGGTCCACACCAAGACACAAAATAACTAAAGCAGCAAAAATAGAAGATAAAGAATCTTAAAACCAGCAAGAGGGGTAGAAATTCTTATGTCAGAAAAATTAGACTTTAAGCTAAAGACTGTAGTTAGAGACGCAGAAGGACACTATATCATTCTTAAAGGGTCTATCCAACAAGAAGATCTAACAATTGTAAATATCTACACCCCCAACATGGGAGCAGCCAACTACATAAGCCAACTGTTAACCAAAATAGTCATATTGATAATAATACGTTAATTGTAGGATACCCCAATACTCCACTCTCAGCAATATACAGATTATCTAAGCAGAAAATCAACAAAGAAATGAGCTTTGAATGACACACTGGACCAGATGGACCTCATAGATATATATACAGAACATTCCACCCTACAACAACAGAATACTCATTCTTCTCAAGCACAAACGGAACTTTCTCCAGAATAGACCACATACTGGATCACAAATCAGGTGTCAACTGAAACCAAAACAATGAGATGATTCCCTGCATATTCTCAGACCATAATGCTTTTTTTTTTAAAGATTTTATTTATTTGAGAGAGAGAGAGAGAGAGCACATGAGGGGGGGAGGGTCAGAAGGAGAAGCAGACTCCCTGCTGAGCAGGGAGCCTGATGTGGGACTTGATCCTGGGACTCCAGGATCATGACCTGAGCCGAAGGCAGTCCCTTAACCAACTGAGCCACCCAGGCACCCCAGACCATAATGCTTTAAAACATAAAATGCTTAAAACAATCACAAGAAAAAAATTGGAAGAAATTCAAACACTTGGAAGCTAAAGAACACTCTGCTCAAGAATGTTTGGGTCAACCAGGAAATCAAAGAAGAACTTAAACAATTCATGGAAACCAATGAGAACAAAACACATCAGTCCAAAACCTATGGGATACTGCAAAGGCTGTCCTAAGGGGGAAATACATAGACATCCAAGCCTCACTCAAAAACAGAAAAATCCCGAATTCACAAACTAACTCTACACTTTAAAGAACTGGAGAAAAGGCAACAAACGATGCCTAAGCCCACATTAGAAGAGAAATAATTAAGATTAGAGCAGAGGTCAATGAATTAGAAACCAGAAACACAGTAGATCAGATCAACGAAACTAGGAGCTGGTTCTTTGAAAGAATTAATAAGATCGATAAACCACTGGCCAGACTTATCCAAAAGAAAAAAGACCCAAATTAATAAAATTATGAATGAAAGGGGAGAGATCATGACTAACACCAAGGAAATAGAAACAATTATTAGAAATTATTATCAACAGGCGCCTGGGTGGCTCAGTTGGTTAAGCGACTGCCTTCAGCTCAGGTCATGATCCTGGAGTCCTGGGATCAAGTCCCACATCGGGCTCCCTGCTTAGCGGGGAGTCTGCTTCTCCCCCTAACCCTCCCCCCTCTTGTGCTCTCTCTCTCAAATAAAATAAAAATTAAAAAAAAATTGTTATCAACGACTATATGCCAATAAATTAAGCAATCTGGAAGAAATGGAGGCCTTCCTGGAAACCTATAAACTACCAAGACTGAAATAGGAAGAAATTGACAACCTGAATAGGCCAATAACCAGTAACGAGATTGAAGTAGTGATCAAAAACCTCCGCAAAACAAGAGTCCAGGGCCTGATGGATTCCGTGGGCAATTCTACCAAACATTCAAAGAAGAAATAATACCTATCCTCCTGAAGCTGTTTCAAAAAATAGAAACAGAAGGAAAGCTTCCAGACTCATTCTGTGAGGCCAACATTACCTTAATCCCCAAACCAGGCAAAGACCCCATCAAAAAGGAGAATTTCAGACCAATATCCCTGATGAATATGGATTCCAAAATTCTCAATAAAATCCTAGCTAATAGGATCCAACAATACATTAAAAGGATCATCCATCACGACCAAGTGGGATTTATCCCCGGGATGCAAGGGTGGTTCAACATTTGCAAATCAATCAATGTGATAGAACACATTAATAAGAGGAGAGAGAAAAACCATATGGTCCTCTCAATTGATGCAGAAAAAGCATTTGACAAAATACAGCATCCTTTCCTGATTAAAACCCTTCAGAGTATAGGAATAGAGGGAACATTCCTCAAGTTCATAAAATCCATCTATGAAAAACCCATAGTGAATATCATCCTCAATGGGGAAAAGATGAGAGCCTTTCCCTTAAGATCAGGAACATGTCAAGGATGCCCACTCTCGCCACTATTGTTCAACATAGTACTAGAAGTCTTAGCAACAGCAATCAGACAACAAAAGAAATAAAAGGTATTCAAATTGGCAAAGAAGAAGTCAAACTCTCTCTGTTCGCAGATGACATGATACTTTATGTGGAAAACCCAAAAGACTCCACCCCCAAATTACCAGAACTCATACACCAGCAATTCAGTAATGTGGCAGGATACAAAATCAATGCACAGAAATCAGTTGCTTTCTTATACACTAACAATGCAACTGTAGAAAGAGAAATTAGAGAATCGATTCCGCTTACAATAGCACCAAAAACCGTAAGATACCTTGGAATAAACCTACCCAAAGAGATAAAGATTCTGTACTCTAGGAACTACAGAACACTCATGAAAGAAATTGAAGAAGACACAAAAAGATGGAAAAACATTCCATGCTCATGGATCAGAAGAATAAACATTGTTAAAATGTCTATGCTACCCAGAGCAATCTATACCTTCAACGCCATCCTGATCAAAATTCCAATGACATTTTTCAAAGTGCTGGAACAAACAATCCTAAAATGTGTATGGAATCAGAAAAGACCCTGAATTGCCAAGGAAATGTTGAAAAAGAAAAACAAAGCTGGGGGCATCACGTTGCCTGATTTCAAGCTATATTACAGAGCACTGATCACCAAGACAGCATGGTACTGGCAAAAAAAGACATATAGACCAATGGAACAGAATAGAGAGCCCAGATATGGACCTTCAACTCTATAATCAAATAATCTTCGACAAAGCAGGAAAAAATATGCAATGGAAAAAAGACAGTCTCAGGGCACCTGGGTGGCTCAGTCGTTAAGTGTCTGCCTTCGGCTCTGGTCATGATCCCAGGTCCTGGGATCCAGCCCTGCATCGGGCTCCCTGCTCCACAGAGAGCCTGCTTCTCCCTCTCCCACTCCCCCTGCTTGTGTTCCCTCTCTGTGTCTCTCTCTGTCAAATAAATAAATAAAATTAAAAAAAAAAGAAAAGAGTCTCTTCAATAAATGGTGCTGGGAAAATTGGACAGCTATATATGGAAGAATGAAACTCGACCATTCTCTAACACCATACACAAAGATAAACTCAAAATGGATGAAAGATCTCAAGGTAAGACAGGAATCCATCAAAATCCTAGAGGAGAACATAGGCAATAACGTCTTTGACATCAGCCACAGCAACTTCTTTTAAGATACATCTCTGAAGGCTAGTGAAACAAAAGCAAAAATGAACTTCTGAGACTTCATCAAGATAAAAAGCTTCTGCACAGCAAAGGAAACAGTCAACAAAACAAAGAGGCAACCCACAGAATGGGAGAAGATATTTGCAAATGACACTACAGACAAAGGGCTGATTTCCAAGATCTATAAAGAACCTGTCAAACTCAACACCCAAAAAACAAATAATCAAGTCAAAAAAATGGGCAGAAGACATGAACAGACATTTCTCCAAAGAAGACATACAAATGGCTAACAGACACATGAAAAAATGTTCATCATTATTAGCCAGCAGAGAAAGTCAAATCAAAACCACAGTGAGATACCACCTTACACCATTTAGAATGGCAAAAATTGACAAGGCAAGAAACAACAAATGTTGGGAGAGGTTGTGGAGAAAGGGGAACCCTCTTACACTGTTGGTGGGAATGCGAGTTGGTACAGCCACTTTGGAAAACAGTGTGGAGGTGCCTCAAGAAATTAAAAATAGAGCTACCCTGTGATCCAGCAATTACACTACTGAGTATTTACCCCAAAGTCACAGATGTAGTGAAAAGAAGGGCCACATGCACCCGAATGTTCATAGCAGCAATGTCCGCAATAGCCAAACTGTGGAAAGAGCTGAGATGCCCTTCAACAGATGAATGGATAGAGAAGATGTTGTCCATATATACAATGGAATATTACTCAGCCATCAGAAAGGATGAATACTCAACTTTTACATCAACATGGTTGGGACTGGAGGAGATTATGCTACGTGAAATAAGTCAAGCAGAGAAAGTCAATTATCATATGGTTTCACTTATTTGTGGAACATCGGAATAGCATGGAGGACATTAGGAGAAGGAAGGGAAACATGAAGGGGGGCAAGGTGGAGGGGGAGACGAACCATGAGAGACTATGGACTCTGAGAAACAAACTGAGGGTTTTAGAGGGGAGGCGGGTGGGGGAGCTGGGTTAGCCCAGTGATGGGTATTAAGGAGCGCACGTACTGCATGGAGCACTGGGTGTTATACGAAAACAGTGAATCGTGGAACACTACATCAAAAACTAATGATGCACTGTATGATGACTAACATAATAAAATTAAATTAAGTTAAAAAAAAAAAACAGCAAGAGAAAAGCAACTAGTTACATACAACGGAACACCCATAAAACTATCAGCTGATTTTTCAGCAGAAATTTTGCAGGCCAGAAGATAGGGGCATGATATAAACCAAGTGTTGAAAGGGGAAAACCCACAACAAATAATACTCTACCCGGCAATGGTATCATTCATAACTGAAAGGGAGATAAACTTTCCCTTTAACACAAGTTAAAGGAGCAAATCACTTCTAAACCGGTCTTACAAAAAATATTAAGAAAAAAGTAGTAAAATCAACTGTATCTGCAATAGATAAGGGATATAAAACTTTAAAAAATACATATATGCAATCAAATAAATAAAACATGGAAGAAGAGAATTAAAATATAGTGCTTTGGGCGCCTGGGTGGCTCAGTTGGTTAAGCGACTGCCTTCGGCTCAGGTCATGATCCTGGAGTCCCGGGATCGAGTCCCACATCGGGCTCCCTGCTCAGCGGGGAGTCTGCTTCTCCCTCTGACCCCCTTCCCCCTCGTGCTTTCTGTCTCTCATTCTCTTTCTCTGAAATAAATAAATAAAATCTTTAAAAAAAATAAAAATAAAATAAAATAAAATATAGTGCTTTTAGGGGTGTTTGGCTGGCTCAGTCTGAAGAGCATCTGACTCTGGATCTCAGGGTCATGAGTTTGAGGCTCCGCATTGGGTGTAGACATTAAGTAAATAAATAAACTTTTAAAATTTATATATATATATATATATATATATATATAATAAATTAAAACTTTGAAAAATTAGGGTTCCTGGGTGGCTCAGTGGGTTAAGCATCTACCTTCAGCTCAGGTCATGATCCCAGATCCTGGGATCAAGCCCCGCATCAGGTTCCCTACTCGGCAGGGAGTCTGCTTCTCCTTCTCCCTCTGCCCCTCTCTCACTCTTTCAAATAAAAAACTTGAAAAATTAAAACTTAAAAAATTATATACACAACACACACACACTACATACACACATATATCGTGCTTTTAGAATGTGTTCAAATGGAAGAGATTGTCAATTTAAAATAGACTGCTATATACCTAGTCTGTTTTTTATGACAACGGTAACCACAAATCAAAAAATAAAGACAAAGGAATCCAAGTGAAACACTAAGGAAATACATCAGGGCCGCCTGGCTGGCTCAGTTAATAGAGCATGCAACTCTCAATCCTGGGGTTGTGAGTTCAAGCCCCACATTGAGCATAAAGCTTACTTAAAAAAGAAGACAGACATCATATCACAAGAGAAGAGAACAAGAAAGGAACAGAGAACTACAAACCTACCAGAAAACAATTAACAAAATGGCAATAGGTATGTATATACCTATCAATATTACTTTAAGTGTGAATGGACTAAATGTTCCAACCAAAGGTAATAGAGTGACTAAAGGGATAAAAAACAAGACCCACCTATATGCTATCTACAAGATACACTCTTCAGACCTACATGCTCATAGTGATTGAAAGTGAAGGGACAGAAAAAAATATTCCATGCAAATGGAAATGAATACTTCAGTGGCAGATTTTTTATCAGACAAAACAGACTTGAAAACAAAGATTGTAACAAGAGACTAAAAAAAGTGCATTACATAGCTTGCACCCACTTCAGCTTCAGCTGTCCTGCCAGCTGTCCCTCCATGCAGAGAGCCCTAGGACACCCCCCACACACACCTTGCACCCACTTCAGCTACAGCTGTTTTGCCAGGATGCCCTCTCTACAGAGAGCCCTAGGACCCCCTGGCTTGCAAACTTCAGCTTCAGGTGTTTGGCCAGGGCATCCTCTGCATGGAGAGCCTTAGGACTACCCCAGCCCACACCCACTTCAGCTCCGCCATCCCACCCCTCTCCCCTACTTGTGCACATGCACACTCTCAAATAGATAAAATCTTTCATAAATTAATTAATTAATTAATTAAGTTATTTAGTTAGTTTAGAAGTAGCAGTTCCACCTAATTCATAGAAACAAACACAGAAAGTCAAGCAAAATGGGGATAGATAGAGGGATATGCTCCAAATTAAAGAACAAGACAAAACCTCAGAAAAAGAACTAAATGAAACAGAAATAAGCAATATGCCTAATCAAGAGTTTATTTTTATTATTTTTGTTTTTAAGATTTTATTTATTTGACAGAGAGAGACACAGCGAAAGAGGGAACACAAGCAGGGGGAGTGGGGGAGGGAGAAGTAGGCTCCCTGCTAAGCAGAGAACCCAATGCAGCGCTCGATCCCAGGACCCTCGGATCATGACCTGAACCGAAGGCAGATGCTTAACTGACTGAGCCACCCAGGTGCCCCTATTTTTATTTTTTTAAAGATTTTACTTATTTATTTGACAGAGAGAGAACACAAGCAAGGGGAGCAGCCAAGGGAGAAGGAGAAGCAGGCTCCCCACTGAGCAGGGAGCCCGATGTGGGACTCGGTCCCAGGACCCCAGGATCATAACCTGAGCCGAAGGCAGATGCTTAACCCACTGAGCCACAAGGAACCCCTAGCCAAGAGTTTAAAGTAACGATCACTAAGATATTCACCAGACTGGAGAGAAGAATTGAAGAAGTCAGTGAGAACTTCAACAAAGAGATAGAAAATAAGGAAAGGACCAATCAGAGTTGAAGAATACAGTAACTAAAATGAAAAATAGGCTAAAGGAAACCACTAGATTAGCAAATGCAGAACAACAGATCAACATTCTCGAAGACAGGGTATGGAAAGCACCCAAGGTGAACAGCAAGAAGAAAAAAGAATTTTAAAAAATGAGAACAGGCTAAGTGATCTGCTGGACACCAACAAGCATCGCATTATAGAAGTCCCAGAAGGACAAGAGAGAGCAAAAGGAGCAGAAAACTTATCTGAAGAAATAATCGATGAAAACTCCCTAACCCTCAGAAGGAAATAGACATCCAATTTCAGGAAGCACAAAGAATTCCAAACAAGAGGAACCTAAGGAGGTCCACACCACAGCACATAGTAATTAAAATGTCAAAGTTTATGCTAAGTGAAGTTAGAGAAAGACAAATACTGTATGATTTCACCTATCAGGTGGAATTTCAAACACAAAACAAATGAGTAAACAAAAAGCAGAAGCAGGGCGCCTGGGTGGCTCAGACGGTTAAGCAGTTGCCTTCGGCTCAGGTCATGATCCCAGGGTCCTGGGATCGAGTCCCACATCGGGCTCCCTGGTCAGCGGGAAGCCTGCTTCTCTCTCTGCCTCTTCCTGCCACTCCCCCTGCTTGTGCTCTCTCTCTAATAAAAAAATAAAAAATCTAAAACAAAAACAAAAAGCAGAAGCAGACCCATAAATAGAGAGAACACATTGATGGTTGCCAGAGGGGAGGAGGTATGGGGGGATGAGCAAAATGGGTGCAGAAGAGTGGGAGATACAGGCTTCCCATTATGAGATGATAAAGTTGAAGGGATAAAAGGTACAGCATAGGGAATAAATCAACAGTGTGGTAACAGCCTTGTGCGGTGACAGACGGTAGCCACACTTGTGGTGAGTACGGCATAATATACGGAATTCAACAGATGTTGAATCACTACGTCATATGCTTGACACTAATGGGATACTGTATCAACTCTACTTCCATTAAAAAGGGGCATTACATAACAATAAAGGGATCAATCCAACAAGAAAATGTAACGATTTTAAATATCTATGTACCCAACATAGGGGCACTGAAATATATAAAGCAAAGATTAATAGACATAAAAATGGCAGCAATACAAGAACAGTAGGGAACTTTAACACCCCACTTACATGAATGGATAGATCATCCTGACAGAAAACCAATTAGGAAACAGCAGCTTTGAATAACACATGAGACCAGATGGACTTAACAGATACACACAGAACATGTCATCTAAAAGAAGCACAATACACATTCAAGTACACAGGGAACAATCTCCAGAATGAATCACCTTAGGCCTTAAAGTAAGTCTCAATAAATTTAAGATTGAAATCCTGTCAAGCATCTTTTCAGCCGGACAGTGTAAAACTAGAAATCACTTACAAAAAACAAAACTATAAAACACAAACACATGGAGGTTAAGCAGTATGTCACTGAACAATATACGAGCGTCAACCAAGAAATCAGAGAGGAAATAAAAAAATATTTTGATATGAATGAAAATGGAAACAATATTCCAAAATCTTTGGGACACAACAAAAACAGTTCTAAGAGGAAAGTGTAGGGGTCAAGAGCAGTTGGCACCAAAATGTGCCACTTTGGCATACTGATCGTTTTAAATAAATTTACTTAAGAAACAACCCATACGAACACACTCAGACACTCCTCTGCCCACCCAAGGCAGGAAACTAATCACCCATTGAAAAGTATCCTCCCTACATACTAAGAAGTAAAAAGACATCCTTATTACCAGAGATGGGGACTTTAAAGCTGAGAAAACTGGCTCAGTTGGTAAAGCATGAGACTTTTGGTCTCGGGGTTGTGAGTTCGAAGCCCACACTGGGGATAGAGACTACTTAAAAAAATAAAATCTTAAAAAAAAAATAAAGCTGAGAAAACTAAAAACAAACCTGTTACCTTTTTACTCATCTACTACCTCATACCAAATTCTTAGAATTTCTTAGTAATTAAAGCTCCCCAACACCTATTTTCCATATCCCATAAATTCCTCACAAATTTACTGTCTCTTTGTTTAAAATATATATAAACTGCCTGCCTTGGTCATTTCTTTAGGTCAAATTTCATTATTGGGCCTCGATGTGCACATAATAAATTTTGGTTTTTTTCTCCTGTTAACCCATCTTGTGTAAATTTGATTTTATTCCAGCCAGAAGATCTGGTTAGTAGAAGGAAGGAAAAATAAAGATCAGAGCAGAAGCAAATCGAGACTAAAAAACAATAGAAAAAAAAATCAATGAAACCAAGACTTGTTCTTTTAAAAGAAAATTGATAGACCTTAGCCAGACTCCTCAAAAAGAAAGAAAAGAGAAAAAAAGAAAAGAAAAAGAAAAGGACTCATATAAAATCAGACAGGAGGGGCGCCTGTGTGGCTCAGTCATTAAGCGTCTGCCTTCGGCTCAGGTCATGATCCCAGGGTCCTGGGATCAAGCCCCGCATCAGGCTCCCTGCTTGACGGGGAGCCTGCTTCTCCTCCCCCACTCCCCCTGCTTGTGTTCCCTCTCTCGCTGTGTCTCTCTCTCTGTCAAATAAATAAATAAATCTTTTAAAAAAAATGAAATAAAATCAGATAGGAGGGACGCCTGGGTGGCTCAGTCAGTTAAGCGTCTGCTTTCAGCTCAGGTCACGATCCCAGGGTCTCTGCTCAGCAGGGAGCATGCTTCTCCCTCTGCCTGCCCCTCCTCCTGTTTGTGCACTCTCTGACAAATAAATAAAATCTTAAAAAAATAAAAAAAGTGTAAAATGGTATTTACCAGGGAATAGGGGGATAAGACTAATGGTGTTTAAGGTTACAAATTTATAATAGGTACTAAAATAGCTATATTTATTATATGGTTTATTAAACAATATTGTACAGTAAATATGTAATGTGATAAATATCATCACAACGATAACCATATAGATGTATCAAAGTAAGAGGACAAAAGTACACCTTCAATTTATTCAATGTTAAATGTCAAATTTATCGACTGAAAAGAAGAAAGAAAAATACTAGTACAATAGTGTAGTAAAGACTCAGGACATTTCATAAAACTGTTTAGACCAATAATCATTATTTTGCACCTTAACAAAATGCGTTATATGTAATTTTAAAAGATAATTTGAAATACATTAATTTTACATAAAAATGTGACAGGAGTAAAATATTCTAATCACGAGTGAAGGTGAGGAAAAAAGGGAACATTTGTGCAGTGATGGTGGAAATGTAAACTGGTACAGCCACAGTGAAAAAGAGAATGGAGGTTCTTAAAAAAGTTAAAAATGATCCAAACTATGATCCAGCAAGTCTATTTTGGAGTATTTGCCCAAAGGAAATAAAACCACTATTTCAAAAAGTTAGCTGCACCCCCATGTTCATTGCAGCATTATTTATAATAGATAAGACATGGAAACAACCTAACTGTCCATCAATGGATGATGAATAAAGCAAATGTGACATATTTATACACCCACATACACAATTATTATTCAGCCATAGAAAGGAAATCCTGCCATTTTCAACAACATGGATGAAACTCGAAAGCATTATGTTAAGTCAAGTAAGTCAGACATAGACAAACACTGTGTGAGATCACCTCTACATGATCTAAAAAAAAAAAAAAAATCTAACAGATACAGAGAACAGATTGGTGGTTGCCCACAGGCTGGGGATGGGACTTGGGCAAAATGGGTGAAGGTTGTCAAAAGGTAAAAACTTCCAGTTATAAGATAAATACTATAGTGACTACAGTGAACAAGACCGTATCATATATTTGGAAGCTGCTAAGAGAATAGATCTTAAAAGTTTTTTTTTTTAAGATTTTATTTATTTATTTGAGAGAGAGAGAATGAGAGATAGAGAGCAAGAGAGGGAAGAGGGTCAGAGGGAGAAGCAGACTCCCTGCTGAGCAGGGAGCCCGATGTGGGACTCGACCCTAGGATTCCAGGATCACGACCCGAGCCGAAGGCAGTCGCTTAACCAACTGAGCCACCCAGGCGCCCAAAGTTTCTAATCAAAAGGGGAAAAATGCTAACTATTTGAGGTGATGGATGTTAACTAAACTAATAGTGGTGATCATTTCTCAGTATCTACCTGTATCAAATGATTATCCCATATGCCTCAAACACATTCTATGTCAATGATAACTCAATTTTTAAAAACATAAAAAATACGTATTTCCCTTCTTCTGCTTACTTTGGGTTTAATGTGCTCTTCTTTTGGTTTCTTAAGGTGGAAACTAAGGCCACTGATTCTAAATTTTTTTCTTTTCAAATTACAGGCATTTAATTCAATAAGTGTCCTCCCAAGTATTATTTTTGTGGCATCCCACAAATTTTGGTAGATCAGGCTTTCATTTTCTTTCTGTTCAAAATATTTTCTAAGTTCCCTTAGGAGGTCTTCTTTGATCCATGGGCCATTTAAAAGTGTTTTATGCAGTTTCCAAATATTTGGTAACTAAGAATTTTCCTGTTCTTGGACAAAATTAGATCAGTGGCTGACAGGGACTGAAGCAAAGGGATTCACTACAAAAAAACTTCCTGCAGTGGATACAAATGTTCTTTAACTGTGACTTTGGTTATGCAACTGTATACACTTTTCAAATTTCATTAAATGGAACACTTAAAAGAAAAATAAAGAATTTTCCTGTTCTTGAGCTCTCTTTTAATTCCATTGTGATCAGAGAATACACGTTTTAGGACTTAAATCCTTTTAAATTTATTGGCACTTCTTTTATGGCGTCTAACATGATCTACCTCGGTTGACGTTCCATGTGCTCTCAGGAAGAATGTGTATTCTGTTGGGTGGAGTGTTCAATAAATGTCAACCAGTCTGGTTGTTTATAGCCTTGTTCAGGTCTTCTATATTTGTAATGATTTTCTATTTATTCTATCAATTATTTAAAAAACATACCATAGGGATGTATGGGAAGGCAGAGGGTGTAAGTGATGAGTCCTTCCTCATTCCCTCAGGCCACCACATCGGAACAGAGTTCCAAACTACCCTTACCAGTGGGTTCTGCACAACAAATTGTCCGATATCACAAACGCCTAGCTACAGCCACACACATTTTTCCTCCCACTTTCTCTTCATCTTGTCCTTTGAGTGTGACAGTTCTGCAGGCCCACGGTTTTGTTCACCCACCCTGGCTCCATCACTTTTAGCTATTGCAAGTGAACCCAACACTTGCCATACAGACTGGAGCCAAACAAAATGGCGAGGAACGCAGGATTGCTTGACTCCAAGTAGGTTCCTCTTGTAAGTGTAAATTCATAATTCAGCAAAAATTTATTAAGCAATTATCTACTATGGGCAAGACCTAATTCTGAGTTTATGGTTTAATGTTAAGTGATTAAGAGGGGATTGACTATATATTCAGAGAGGGTCAGATTGGAGGGGAGAGAGGAAGGAGGAAAGACCTAGGGACAGATAACAAGCCCAACATTTAGAAAAGGGAAACCCACATTCCCTCAAGAAGCACATAGCATGGTGGGGGGGGGGGGGTGGGAGCAACTGCCCCTCTGTGTTTTGGTTCAAGGCAGTTCCCTGGCATATGGGAATTCTAAGGCTTCTCCATAGAATGATCTTAGATTATTGTCACCTTTGTCACGGTAAATCAGCTGAAATTCTACCCATTTTTTACTTAGCTCCAGATTATTCAATAGAACAGATATACAAAGAGTAATAACTGCTCAATTACCCTTAAAATATAAGTCCCATGCCTCCAAAGTAGGACAGTTGATTAGAAGCAGTCATGTGTTATTCCATGAGTTCATGTGACATTAGTCACTGAAGTTCAGTTGGAAAAACACAGGGTCTAGACAGAACACAGGCTGTATACCAGAAACATCTCCAGAAGAAGGGGTCAGAACATCAGTATTTAGCTGTCCCAGAACTAGCACAGAATAATTACACTCTACTTCTCTCTACATTTTATTGTGCTTTGCTTCTTCTTCTGGGGAAGCAGGGGCATCCTTAGCATGACCAAGGGCATGAAGATCCCTTTGCATCTGCATAAGCCCTTGCTTCTGACTGGAAAAAATGAGTGCAGCAGGACACAGTGTGTCCACCACATCCTGCTGGGAGCTCGGCTATGGAACCCAACAAGCAGCCAGCCCCGCTTCCTCTGTGCCCATTAGAAGGCCACCAAGATAATCCCTCTGCCTGAAAATTCACTGGCAGTCACACCAGCTCATTCCCCTTTTGACCATTTACATAGCTGTTTCCAAATGGCTAACAGTACAAGAAGGCTCGTACCATTCAATTCTAACTTCATCTCTATCTGTAAAATATTTTGTGAGAACAATGGAAAGAACTTCGCCAGAATTCAAACAAGAACTGCAAATGTCTATCTCCATAGGAATTATTGATGTAATACTGCACGTTCTGGTCCAGAAAGAGTTGCTTATCATAACTGAATTTTGACAAGCCAGCTTCCAGTTTATTTTCCTCCTAGTAGCAGGATAGTGTAGAACAGCTTTGAACACTGGATTTCTATGTCAGATGTGTAAGCAATAAGGCTATCTATAAAATGTTGACCTAAAGACTGGCATGGCCTCTTTTTTTTTAAATTTTTTATTGTTATGTTAATCACCATACATTACATCATTAGTTCTTGATGTAGTGTTCCATGATTCGTTGTTTGTGCGTAACACCCAGTGTTCCATGCAGAACGTGCCCTCCTTAATACCCATCACCAGGCTAACCCATCCCCCCACCCCCCTCCCTCTAGAACCCTCAGTTTTTCAGAGTCCATCGTTTCTCATGGTTCGTCTCCCCCTCCGACTTACTCCCCTTCATTCTTCCCCTCCTGCTATCTTCTTCTTTTTCTTTTTTCCTAACATATCTTGCATTATTTGTTTCAGAAGTACAGATCTGTGATTCAACAGTCTTGCACAATTCACAGCGCTCACCATAGCACATACCCTACCCAATGTCTATCAACCAGCCACCCCATCCCTCCCACCCCCCATCGCTCAGCAACACTCAGTTTGTTTCCAGAGATTAAGAATTCCTCATATCAGTGAGCTCATATGATACATGTCTTTCTCTGATTGACTTATTTCACTCAGCATAACACCCTCCAGTTCCATCGACGTCGCTGCAAATGGCAAGATCTTATTCCTTTTGATGGCTGCGTAATATTCCATTGTGTATATATACCACTTCTTCTTTATCCATTCATCTGTCGATGGACATCTTGGCTCTTTCCACAGTTTGGCTATTGTGGACATTGCTGCTATAAACATTGGGGTGCACGTACCCCTTCGGATCCCTACATTTGTATCTTTCTGGTAAATACCCAGTAGTGCAATTGCTGGATCGGATGGTAGCTCTATTTTCACCTGTTTGAGGAACCTCCATACCGTTTTCCAGAGTGGTTGCACAGCTTGCATTCCCACCAACAGTGTAGGAGGGTTCCCCTTTGTCCGCATCCCGGCCAGCATCTGTCGTTTCCTGACTTGTTAATTTTAGCCATTCTGACTGGTGTGAGGTGGTATCTCATGGAGGTTTTGATTTGGATTTCCCTGATGCCGAGCAATGTTGAGCACTTTTTCATGTGTCTGTTGGCCATTTGGATGTCTTCTTTGGAAAAATGTCTGTTCATGTCTTCTGCCCATTTCTTGATTGGATTATTTGTTCTTTGGGTATTGAGTTTGATAAGTTCTTTATAGATTTTGGATACTAGCCCTTTATCTGATATGTCTTTTGCAAATATTTTCTCCCATTCTGTCGGTTGTCTTTTGGTTTTGTGGACTGTTTCTTTTGCTGTGCAAAAGCTTTTTATCTTGATGAAATCCCAATAGTTCCTTTTTGCCCTTGCTTCCCTTGCCTTTGGCGATGTATTCTAGGAAGAAGTTGCTGCGGCTGAGGTCGAAGAGGTTGCTGCCTTGAAAGAAGCGGATGGTATTTTGATGGGGATTGCATTGAATGTGTAGATTGCTCTAGGTAGCATTGACATCTTCACAATGTTTCTTCTTCCAATCCATAAACATGGAACGTTTTTCCATTTCTTTGTGTCTTCTTCAATTTCTTTCATGAGTATTTTATAGTTTTCTGAGTACAGATCCTTTGCCTCTTTGGTTAAATTTATTCCTAGGTATCTTATGGTTTTGGGTGCAATTATAAATGGGATCGACTCCTTGATTTGTCTCTCTTCTGTCTTGTTGGTGTATAGGAATGCCACTGATTTCTGTGCATTGATTTTATATCCTGCTACTTTACTGAATTCCTGTATGAGTTCTAGCAGTTTTGGGGTGGAGTCTTTTGGGTTTTCCACATACAGTATCATATCATCTGCAAAGAGTGAGAGTTTGACTTCCTCTTTGCCGATTTGGATGCCTTTGATTTCTTTTTGTTGTCTGATTGCTGTGGCTAGGACTTCTAATACTATGTTGAATAGCAGTGGTGAGAGTGGACATCCCTGCCGCGTCCCTGACCTTAGGGGAAAAGCTCTCAGCTTTTCCCCATTGAAAATGATATTCGCTGTAGGTTTTTCGTAGATGGCTTTTATGATATTGAGGTATGTACCCTCTATCCCTATATTCTGAAGAGTTTTGATCAAGAAAGGATGCTGTACTTTGTCAAATGCTTTTTCTGCATCTATTGAGAGGATCACATGATTCTTGTTCTTTCTTTTGTTAATGTATTGTATCACGTTGATTGATTTGTGGATGTTGAACCAGCCTTGCAGCCCAGGGATAAATCCCACTTGGTCGTGGTGAATAATCCTTTTAATGTACTGTTGGATCCTATTGGCTAGTATTTTGGTGAGAATTTTTGCATCCATGTTCATCAAGGATATTGGTCTGTAATTCTCCTTTTTGATGGGGTCTTTGTCTGGTTTTGGGATCAAGGTAATGGTGGCCTCATAAAATGAGTTTGGAAGTTTTCCTTCTATTTCTATTTTTTTGAACAGTTTCAGGAGAATAGGTATTAATTCTTCTTTAAATGTCTGATAGAATTCCCCTGGGAAGCCATCTGGCCCCAGGCTTTTGTTTGTTGGGAGATTTTTGATGACTGCTTCAATTTCCTTAGTGGTTATAGGTCTATTCAGGTTTTCTATTTCTTCCTGGTTCAATTTTGGTAGTTGATACATCTCTAGGAATGCACCCATCTCTTCCAGGTTATCTAATTTGCTGGCATAGAGTTGCTCATAATATGTTCTTATAATTGTTTGTATTTCTTTGGTGTTGGTTGTGATCTCTCCTGTTTCATTCATGATTTTGTTGATTTGGGTCATTTCTCTTTTCTTTTTGATCAGTCTGGCCAGGGGTTTATCAATCTTGTTAATTCTTTCAAAGAACCAGCTCCTAGTTTCGTTGATCTGTTCTACTGTTCTTTTGGTTTCTACTTCATTGATTTCTGCTCTGATCTTTATTATTTCTCTTCTTCTGCTGGGTTTAGGCTTTCTTTGCTGTTCTTTCTCCAGCTCCTTTAGGTGTAGGGTTAGGTTGTGTATTTGAGACCTTTCTTGTTTCTCGAGAAAGGCTTGTATTGCTATATACTTTCCTCTCAGGACTGCCTTTGCTGTATCCCAAAGATTTTGAACAGTTGTGTTTTCATTTTCATTGGTTTCCATGAATTTTTTTAACTCTTCTTTAATTTCCTGGTTGACCCATTCATTCCTTAGTAGGATGCTCTTTAGCCTCCATGCATTTGAGTTCTTTCCAACTTTCCTCTTGTGATTGAGTTCTAGTTTCAAAGCATTGTGGTCTGAAAATATGCAGGGAATAATCCCAGTCTTTTGGTACCAGTTGAGACCTGATTTGTGACCTAGGATGTGATCAATTCTGGAGAATGTTCCATGGGCACTAGAGAAGAATGTGTATTCCGTTGCTTTGGGATGGAATGTTCTGAATATGTCTGCGAAGTCCATTTGGTCCAGTGTGTCATTTAAAGTCTTTATTTCCTTGTTGATCTTTTGCTTAGATGATCTGTCCATTTCAGTCAGGGGGGTGTTAAAGTCCCCCACTATTATTGTATTGCTGTCAATGTGTTTCTTCGCTTTTGTTATTAATTGCCTTATATAATTGGCTACTCCCATGTTCGGGGCATAGATATTTACAATTGTTAGATCTTCTTGGTGGATAGAACCTTTAAGTAGGATATAGTGTCCTTCCTCATCTCTTATTACAGTCTTTGGTTTAAAATCTAATTTGTCTGATATAAGGATTGCCACCCCAGCTTTCTTTTGGTGTCCATTAGCATGGTAAATTGTTTTCCACCCCCTCACTTTCAATGTGGGTGTGTCTTTGGGTCTAAAATGAGTCTCTTGCAGACAGCATATGGATGGGTCTTGTTTTTTAATCCAATCTGATAGCCTGTGTCTTTGATTGGGGCATTTAGCCCATTTACTTTCAGGGTAACTATTGAAAGGTATGAATTTAGTGCCATTGTATTGCCTGTAAGGTGACTGTTACTGTATATTGTCTCTGTTCCTTTCTGATCTGTGCTGCTTTTAGGCTCTCTCTTTGCTTGGAGGACCCCGTTCAATATTTCTTGTAGGGCTGGTTTCGTGTTTGCAAATTCCTTTAGTTTTTGTTTGTCCTGGAAGTTTTTTATCTCTCCTTCAATTTTCAGTGAGAGCCTAGCTGGATATAGTATTCTTGGCTGCATATTTTTCTCGTTAGTGCTCTGAAGATATCATGCCAGTCCTTTCTGGCCTGCCAGGTCTCTGTGGATAGGTGTGTTGCCAATCTAATGTTTCTACCATTGTAGGTTACGTATCTCTTCTCCCGAGCTGCTTTCAGGATTTTTCTCTTTGTCTCTGAGACTCGTAAGTTTTACTATTAGATGTCGGGGTGTTGACCTATTTTTATTGATTTTAAGAGGGGTTCTCTGTGCCTCCTGGATTTTGATGCCTGTTTCCTTCCTCACATTAGGGAAGTTCTCTGCTATTATTTGCTCCAATATACCTTCTGCCCCTCTCTCTCTTTCTTCTTCTTCTGGGATCCCAATTATTCTAATGTTGTTTCGTCTTATCGCATCACTTATCTCTCGAATTCTGCCCTCGTGATCCTGTAGTTGTTTCTCTCTCTCTTTCTCAGCCTCTATTTTCCATCATTTGGTCTTCTATATCGCTGATTCTCTCTTCTGCCTCATTTATCCTAGCAGTTAGTGCCCCCATTTTTTATTGCACCTCATTAATAGCCTTTTTGATTTAGACTTGGTTAGATTTTAGTTCTTTTATTTCTCCAGAAAGGTTTCTCTAATAACTTCCACGCTTTTTTCAAGCCCAGCTAGTATCTTTAAAGTCATGATTCTGCACTCTAGGTCCGACATCGTACTAATGTCCGTATTGAGTAGGTCCCTGGCTGACGGTACTATCTCTTGTTCTTTTTGCTAAGGTGATTTTTTTCGTCTTGTCATTTTGTCCAGAGGAGAAGAGATGAATGAGAGAACAAAATGCCAACAGGTTAAGAACGTCCCCAGCAAATAGACTCTATACAAATCAGAAAAGACCTGAAACCAGGGGAAAAGAAAGGGAAAGAAAGAAAAAAGAAAGAGAAAAGAAAGAAAGAAAAAAAAAAACAAAAAGAAAAAGATTAAAAACAAAAACAGAACAATACAAAAAAAACGAATATGATCAAATATGATCAGGCTAGTGCATAGATCAGTGCCACACACTAGATTTTGGGCATATTTTGGTCTGTTAGAAAAAAGTGCCTCCTAAAATTTTAAAAGAAGAAAGACTTATATATGTACAAAATAAGGGTTGATACAATGAAGGGATGGAAGATGACTGTAAAGATGAACACTATAAAAGATTTTATAAAAGGAATTGATACGATAAGAAGTTTGAAAAAAGAAAGAAGATTTAAAAAAAAAAAGGGAGAGAATGTGATCAGACAGGAGACTAGAACAAAGCCATACACTAGTGATTTAGGGTATATTTTGATCTGTTAGAAGAAACTGTATCTCAAAATTTTAAAGAGAGAACTTATATATATATATATATATATATATATATATGCCAAAAATAAGGGTAACTACTATGAAGGGATAAAATATGACTCTAAAAATGAAAAATAATGTTTTTTTTTTTAAAAGGGTTGATAAGATGTTGGTTGAAAAAGGGGAAAAAGAGAAATTAAAAAAACAAACAGTTAAAAAAATTAACTTTGAAAAATTAATGAATCATGGTAAAAGAAGCCATGAATTCTGTGTGCAGTATTCCCCTAGCGCTGGAGTTCTCCCGTTCTCCTTGATCGGTAAACTTGGTCTTGGCTTGCTGGCTGTTCGTGCTGATCTTCTGGGGGAGGGGCCTGCTGCCGTGGTTCCCAAATGTCTTTGCTGGAGGCGGAATTGCCCCGCCCTTGTTGGTCCGGGCTAAGCAAGCTGCTCGGGTTTGCTCTCAGGAGCTTTTGTTCCCTGCAAGCTTTCCCTACAGCTTTGGAGGACCAGGGTGAAAATGGTGGCCTCCCAATCTCCACCTGGAGGAGCCGAGAACTCGGGGCCCCGCTCCTCAGTGCGCCCCCAGAGAAAAGCAGTCACTCCCGTGTCCCCGGTCTCCGGCCACACTCCGTGCTCACCCGGCCTGTGACCGAGCGTTTCTATCTCTGACACCCGACCCCGTGTGGAGTCTCCAAACCCAGCAGATCCCTGCGGTGCGCTCCCGCGCCGCTCCTCCCGGGGGAGGAAGGGGAGTCTCCCCGGCTCTGCCGCTTGTTGGGTCCCTGCTGGAGGAGCCGTGGCCCGACTGGGCCACGGATCACAGTTTATGGCCACCCCGAGCTGAGAGCCCGCGCCTCGGCTCCGTCTCTGCAGCCGGCTTCCCCGCTCCGATCCCTGGGAGCTCTGCTGCACTCAGGCACCCCCGGTCTTTCTGTGACCCCGAGGGTCCTGAGACCACACTGTCCCGCGAGGGTTCCACCCCCCGCTTAGCCACTGGAGCGACGTCCCTCCGCGGAGCCACTTCTAAAAGGTCCGATTTTGTGCTCCGCGGCTCTAGCACTTGCCAGAAGCGGCCGACGGAGGCCCCCTTCCCCCTCCGTCTATCCTCCCGAATATCGCCTCGGATTCACTTCTCCGCACGTCCTACCTTCCAGTAAGTGGTTGCTTCTCTGTTCAGAGTTGTTGCTATTCTTCTCTTCGATCTCCTGTTGAGTTCATAGGTGTTCAGAATGGTTTGATCCCTATTCAGCTGAATTCCTGAGACCAGACGAAATCCAGGTCTCCTACTCCTCCGCCATCTTGCTCCGCCCTCCTGGCATGGCCTCTTAAATGAAAGACAAAAAAATTCTATTAGGGGAGTCAGGAGGTTTAGAAGGTGGAGAGTTTATGGACAGACACTTATAAAGTACTACATTTCTCGGGGCGCCTGGGTGGCTCAGTCAGTTAAGCATCCGACTCTAGATTTCGGCTCAGGTCATGATCTCAGGGTCGTGAAATTGAGCCCCACGTCAATCTCTGTGCTGAGGGGGGAGTCTGCTTGGGATTCTCTCCCCCTCTCCTTGCCCTCCCTGCACTACCACCCCCAACCCCCACAGCCATGTGCTCGCTCTCTAAAAAAAAAATTAAAAATAAAGTACTACAATTCTTAAAAATCTTGGTGATCATCCCTCCATTGGTACCAATGGTTTTGTTACATTTATAAAAATGGGTTGACACACATGATAATCAGCATTGTAATGTTGTCAGGATACGGAAAGTAAACAGTCCTGGAAAGAGCCCCACTTCCTTGTTAACCTCAAAGTATACCTTCTGATAAATAAGAAAATGTTAACAGTAGTTACCTCTAGGGAACAGCACTAGAAATGTAGGGAAATGTGGATTGGAGGAAGGGAAATTTTTACTTTTCATTTTACAAACTTCTGACTCCTTAGTGTTGACCATGAATTACTTTACTAAAATAAAAACGAGGTGCAGCTAGGAGTTTTAAAATGGGAAAACCTGGGCACCTGGGTGGCTCAGTCATTAAGCGTCTGCCTTTAGTTCAGGTCATGATCCCAGGGTCCTGGGATCGAGCCCCACATCGGGCTCCCTGCTCAGTGGGAAGCCCGCTTCTCCCTCTCCTGCTCCCCCTGCTTCTGTTCCCTCTCTCGCTGTGTCTCTCTCTGTCAAATAAATAAAATCTTTAAATAAATAAAATGGGAAAACCTGTAATTTACATGAAGGCAGTAAGTCATATTAATATGAAAAGGAACAGTTATATTAATGTATATATACATATTTTGCAAACATATTTACATACATATCTAAAAGCAGAAAAAAAGACCTGTAAAAATAGACCATAACTTGGTAGAACTTACCTCTGAGAATGAGAGCAGTATGAAGAACAAGTTATTCTGTATTCTTCCTTATTTGGCTTTTACAAGTGCATTTACTTATGTGTAACTTGTATAATGTTTAAAATAACAAAATGGGGACAATTTTTATAAAACTTTTCCCCCTATTTTAGAAGCTCTCTGCTTTCTCCTGGTAAGAACCCTTGGTAAGACCGATCCTATCTCATTATCTGATTCTGATGGGCTCTCCAAACACAGGATCCACCCCCCCTGAGTCAAGTCATGGGTGGGCCCATGACCCAAGACAAGCAATCAGTTTATCTGTCTCAGAAGTTTGAATTTAGAGCAGAAACACATGGGGGCTAGAGGCATTTGCAAATGAGTCAGCCAAAGACAGCATCTTAAAAGACTGCCCACGTGCCTCTGGGGCTGTTAACCAAGCTTCTTCGGCACCTGTCCTCCTTTACACGGGTTTTTCAATCTTCCTTTATGTGTCGTTCCAATAAATCCCTTAAAAAAAAAAAGCACATGGAGGTAGAGAGTAACAAATTTATTGAAATAATGAATTCAGGATTGATCACATTAAGTCCATGTTTCCTATAGGACATTCAGGAGGAAATGTCTAATAGACTGTTGGAAATATGTATTGGAACTCAGCAGAGAATAAGAATTGGTGGCACAGGTTTCAGAGGTATGAGTATAACCCAAGCATGTGATCCAAGAGAGACAACCGAGTCAAGGATGGGACTGTGGGAGACACCACCATTCGGGGAGGAAGGGGGAAGGCATATGAGACACTGCCATTTGCTCAGCGTGTTTGAGTCTGATGAGGCATGCCATACCCAGTCCTTAAGAGACCTGGAAGGGAATTCCTCACGCGTGCCTACTGACTGGGCATTGTTTGCATGGCTGCAAAGTGACTGCATGCGTATGATGCCTGGTCATTATAACATATAGACAGTGGAGCGAGGTACCAAGTAAGAAACTGTACCCAGGACAAGATGCTAGATCCAGACGTGTGAGCGATGAAAGAAGCTTTGCAACGATTTAAGGTAAAACAACATATGAGTTTCTCAGTGACCTCTTCTGCCATCACCATGAACAGTACATATTTCTTGGCAAAGGGTTGGGCCCTCAAGAGAAAAAGAACAGAGGAGCAGTTCGTGTTTTCCTACAGAGGTCCCATCCCGGGCACTTCATATCCAGTGATGTAGCGCACCTGCCAATGAACGCTAGAAAAGGCCCCAGGTGGTACAGAGCATTCACCCTATCCTCTGCCAAACTATGCCATATAAATCAGAGGGCCCGTGTGATGAAGCCCCATAAACACATCAAACCCAGTGGCTCTCAGCCTTAATTGTACATTGGAATCACCTGGGACAATAGACAAACTTGATGACTCATCCTGTGTCCCCAAGATTCTGATTTAATTGGCAGAGGGCGGCGGGGGGGGAGGCAGCTGGGTGGCTCAGTCAGTTAAGCGGCTGCCCTTGGCTCAGACAATGATCCTGGGGTCCTGAAATGGAGATCATGCTCAGCTTCTCCCTCTCCCTCTGTCCTTCCCGCCCCCCTCATGCTCTCTCTCGCACTTGCTCTCTCAAACAAATAAATAAAATCTTAAAAAAAAAAAGCTCCCCAGGTGATTGTAATGAGCAGCCGAGGTGAAGAACCCCCTGAATAAGCCCATCAATATCTCGTTTGATCTGTATTACTATGCCTGTACCGTATATTTAAATTCAAATTTTTTTCTCATAATTGAAAATTAGTCGATTGCATGTACCCCAAACCATCCAGATTTCAGGCTTCTGTTGGAATATCCATCCACAGTAGGCCTGCATTCCCACAGGACTCTACTCAACGGTGCTGAGTTGCGGCCACACCTTATTATAAGCATTTTCTCGGCATTCTGCAGTCCTCCCCGCCCTCCGCGCTGTGACCACAGCACAGGCCCAATGACTGGTGCTGCTTGTCGTCCTGCTTGTGCTCTGGGTCTTCCTATATCAGTGTCAACAGAGGCCAAACAATGCTTATCCTGTGTCTCCGGCAAAAGCAGGGGGGAAAGGCAGTCCAGGAGGGCCATGCATTCTGGCACCTTCCTGGCCCCTCCAGCGTCTATGTTTTCCCAACAGGAGCACCAAGACACTTCAGAGCCTGTGGAGCAAAGAGCTAAGTGAGAGATCCCAACTCTAATTATCTGAATAATTAGATAGCTCTCCAAAACAAAAGGAAGCTACATTAAAAAAGTAAGAAAAATAGGGCTCACCATGGCTGCAGAGAAGGAACTCCGGAAGTAAGGAAGCACGGGGCATTTGAGGAGATCTGTATCCATTCTAAGGGGGTACAAATTATTCGGGAGCTGGAATTAAACCTGTCCTGTGACTACCTAATTGGAAACTGGGAGAGGAGGACGGGAAAGGAAAGGTTGTGGCTGAAGAGGTGGACTGCAAGCCTTGCCCCACAGGAAGGTGGGGTCCAACGGAGCCAAGTTTGATTCGTTTTGAGAATCCCCCTTTTCAAGCCGGCCCAGCATTGGTACTTTACTCATTTGGCCCCCGGGTCTGTGCATACTCTCCTCTCAGCCTGCTATGTTCTTCTCTCTCTGCCCTCCTCTGTCTGGCCAACTCCTCATGGGTCATGCCCTCATCAAACCCTCTGGGGGGCCTGGGACACTCCCATGTGCTCCTACAACACCCTTTAATCACCCTATTAGAGCACTTATGTGGCTTTTGTAGATACTTTTGTATTACCTCTCTCCTCCCAAAAATCGACTCAAAATGGATTAAAGACAAATGTTGAGACCAAAACTAAAACTCTAAGAAACATAGGAGGAAAGCTTTATGACATTGTCTGGACAATGGTTTCTTGAATATGACACCAAAAAGAATTAGCAACAAAAGCAAAAATAGTTACGTGGGACTACATCTGACTAAAAAGCTTCTGCACAGCGAAGGAAACCCTCGACAGAGTGAAAAGGCAACCCATGGAATGGGGGAAGATATTTGCAAACCGTATGTCTTGCCAAGGGGTTAATACCTAAACTATTTAAGAAACTCCTACAACTCAATAGCAAAAAAGGAAAAACAAAAACAAACAGGGTGCCTGGCTGGCTCAGTTGGAAGAACGTGTGACTCTTGATCTCTGGGTTGTGATTTTGAGCCCCACGTTGGGTGTAGAGATTACTTAAAAATTAAATCTTTAAAAAAAAAAAAGAAAGAAAACACAAGTAACCCAATTAAGAAATAGACAAAGGATGTGAATAGGAATTTCTCCAAAGAAGATATACAAATGGCTAACAGATGAAAGAAAAGATGCTCAACATCACTAATCAGAAAAATGCAAATCAAGGGCGCCTGGGTGGCTCAGTCGGTTAAGCGACTGCCTTCGGCTCAGGTCATGATCCTGGAGTCCCGGGATCGAGTCCCGCATCAGGCTCCCTGCTCGGCAGGGAGTCTGCTTCTCCCTCTGACCCTCCCTGCTCTCATGTGCTCTCTTTCCATTTCTCATTGTCGCTCTCTCAAATAAATAAATAAATAAATAAAAAATCTAAAAAAAAAAAAAAGAAAAAAAGAAAAATGCAAATCAAAACCACTATGAAATATCACCTCACACCTGTTAGGAGGGCTATTATCAAAAATTGAAAGGTAAGTGTTGGTGAAAATATAGAGAAAAGGGAGCCCTTGGTGCACTGTTGGTGAGAATATAAAACTGATTCAGTCTCTATGGAAAACAGTACAGAAATTCCTCAAAAAATTAAAAATAGAATTTCCACATGATCCAGCAATTCCACTCCTGGATACATATCAAAAAAAATTGAGAGGTGCCTGGCTGGCTCAGTCGGTAGAGCATGTAACTCTTGTTCTTGGGGTTGTGGATTTGAGCCCCACGTTGGGTGTAAAGATTACTTAAAAAAAAAAAAATCTTTAAAAAAACATTGAAATCGGGATCTTGAAGAGATATCTGTATTTCACGATAGCCAAGATATGGAAACAACCTAAATATCCATTGACAGATAAGTGGGCAAAGATAAGGTCATAGTATATGCAAACAGTGGAATACTATTAAGCCTTTAGAAAGAAGGAAATCCCACTATATGTGACAACACGGATGGGCATTATTCTAAGTGAAGCAAATCAGTCACAGTGCAAGATCCCACTTATGTGAGGTATCTAAAATACTCAAATTCGTGGACATAGAGAATAGAATGGTGGCTGCCAGGAGCTGGGAGAGGGAGAAAAGGGAACGCTGTTCAATGGGGATACGGTTTCAAATATGCAAGATTAATAAGTTCTAGCAACCTGCTGTACAAGATGGTGCCTATAGTTAACAATACTGCACTACTATGCACTTAAAATTTGTCAGGAGGATCGATCTCATGTTAAATGTTCTCACCATAAAAAACATTCTCTCTTCTGCATGAGCTGCATGAGAATGTGCTCGTTATCAATCTTGGTCATCACTATATCATCAGCAACCACAGTGCAATAAATAATGATGGATGGATGGATGGATGGATGGATAAAGGGATGGATGGATGGATGGATGGATAAAGGGATGGATGGATGGATGGATGGATGGATGGATGGATGGATGGATGGAATGGATGGATGGATAAAGGGATGGATGGATGGATGGATGGATGGATGGATGGATGGATGGATGGTTGCAGGGATACATGAGGCAAACATGGAACTGGAAGAGAGAAGGTGAGTGTCATAGAAGAATTGGAGATTCTCATCAGAAAGTGGGATCCTGTAGTTAAAGAGATTTGAGGAAGAACCATTGGACAGTGAAGTCCAGGGTATAAACTTAGATATCAGTTAGGATCCCACCTGAAAACTAAATCCTAGCTCAAACAATTCATAGAGAAAGTTTAATCCAGGGGGCTCACATCAAAGGTGAGCTAGAAGAGCTAGGGAGAAATGAGACAAGCTCAAGATAAGGAAATACAGGAAGCTGTGTGGCCACAAGTACCAGCAGAGGAACCAACGGAAAAGGTGTGTTACAGGAGCCCAGGAGCAGAGGCTGAAGCCACGGTGGTCTGCACAGCAAGAGGTGGGACCACAGAGGGAACACAATCACTACTAGAGGGGCTGCCTGCAGGGATGAGGTGAGGAAGCAGCGAAGGAGGGTAGGGACTTCTGGCTTCTCTCTCCCGTCCACCTTCTAATCTACCACCAAGTGCCTCTCATTGGCTGAACTTACTACAAAGCTAACTGACAAGGGAGTTTGGGAAATGTGCTTTGCAGGCATCAGCTCCAGAGAAAAAGAGGCAGGAACGGAGAATGGTTCTAACAGCAAATCGCCAAATAAACAACCCAACACGGGAATGGCTTGCGGCAGTTGTGTGAGAAGATCAGAAGACATAAGATTCCAGGAACTATGAAGCTGGGGCATGTGATAGACAAACCCTCCCCATGAACCCTGGAGCCACCATTTGACACTGAAATAGAGGGGAGGACCGTGGCCTGGGGCCAAAGAGCTCAATGAATGTCAGCACTTAGGAATGACTAGGGGGCAAGAGATAACTTGAGGACGGGAAAAGGATATTAGTGTTAAGTCCAAAGCCTGGTTTGGAAAGAGCAAAGGAAAGGTAGAATAGCAGAACAGTTTGAAGACTCAAGTGTGAGTCCCAGCTCAGGCACTTACTAGTGGAGACAAAATGGTACCCTCAGTATGGCTGTTAAGAGGAGGATTTGGAGGGCTGATGTAGCTGGGTGATGGACATTGGGGAGGGGATGTGCCATGGTGAGCGCTGTGAATTGTGCAAGACCGCTGAATCACGGATCTGTACCTCTGAAACAAATAATGCAAGATATGTTAGGAAAAAAAAGAAAGAAGAAGATAGCAGGAGGGGAAGAATGAAGGGGAGTAAGTCAGAGGGGGAGATGAACCATGAGAGACGATGGACTCTGAAAAACAAACTGAGGGTTCTAGAGGGGAGGGGGTGGGGGGATGGGTTAGCCTGGGGATGGGTATTAAGAGGGCACGTTCTGCGTGGAGCACTGGGTGTTATGCACAAACAATGAATCGTGGAACACTACATCCAAAACTAATGATGTAATGTATGGTGGTTAACATAACAATAAAAAATTCAAAGATTAAGAAAAAAAAAAGAGGAGGACTAAGTGAGATAGCATACACAAAGCACTTAGCCCACTGCCTAGCAATGGCAGTCACAGCAGAGAGCACATTCCGCCCACATTCTTTTTTTTTCTTAACATATATTGCATTATTTGTTTCAGAAGTACTGATCTGTGATTCAACAGTCTTGCACAATTCACAGCGCTCACCGTAGCACATACCCTCCCCAATGTCTATCACCCAGCCACCCCATCCCTCCCACCCCCACCACTCCAGCAACCCTCAGTGTGTTTCCTGAGATTAAGAATTCCTCATATCAGTGAGGTCATAGGATACATGTCTTTCTCTGATGGACTTATTTCGCTCAGCATAACAGCCTCCAGTTCCATCCACGTCGTTGCAAATTACGCCCACATTCTCTACAGCATGAAGAGAATGCTTTCTCCAAGGTTCTGGCTCGGAGTCTCTTGTGAGGTTGTAGTCTGTTGGCAAGCTTCATTTCCTCACTGGCTTTGGATGGATGCCTCAGATCCTATACATGTGGGCCTCTCCACAGGCTGCCCAAGGGTCCTCACAGCTTGGTAACCAGCATCCCCCCAGAGTGCTCTGAGAGCCCAAGAAGGAAGCTGGTCTCCTAAGACCTAATGTCAGATGTGACATACCATCACTTCTGCCACCTTCTACTGGTCACACAGACCAAGCCTGGGACAGGGTGGGAGGAGACTAGACGAGGGTGGAAATGCCAGGGGTGGGGGCCATCTGGGGCTGGCTACTACATTTCCCCTCCCTCTTTCTCACTCTAGTTTTTCTCATACCACCTATCACCAGCTAACATATTGTTTCCCTTGCCTTTTTTGCTGACCCTCAGTCTCCCCACCATAGAATGTAAGAAGGGGGGGATTTTTGCCTGTTGTGTTCACTGTTGTATCATCAGCACATAGAGCTGTACCTGGCACCCAGTAGGGCTTCATGAAATATTTGTTAAATGGAGAATAATGAACCACTCAGTTGCACCATGTCTATAAGAAACACTCCAGAGTTCCCACCCAGAAGAGCATAGCTCATAAGTACAGCTGCTACTCTTTAAAAATTCTTGCACCTGACTCTCACAGTCTCTGAGGAAACAGGGCAGCATGTTTATCCCCCATTTTGTTTATGAGGAAACTGAAATCCAGGGAGATGAAGGGTCTTGTTGCTCAGATAGGCCAGGTGGGGCTGGAGCAGTGGCCCTGCCCCTGCAATTACCTCCCCCAACCCAGGGCCTCCCTGCTGCACGGTGCAGCCCTGAGCATTACTGGCAAGTCACAGTCCACACAGATTAGCTCACTAACACTTCATGGAGCTTCATGTAAGTAATAGTTCATAGTAGTTCACATGGCTTTCACGAAGGCAAGCCAAGCATTGCTGGAATGAATGTGGAGCTGAGGAGGCTGCAGGGAAAGTAGCAGCGAAAGCTCTGATGCAATTCTTCATTGTCTGCAGGCAGTTTCCTTTCACTCTTTCCCTGGCAAGGTCCTGGCCAGAGCCTCAAGGCCAGGCTGTGTCTCAGTTGGTATTTAACAAGCAGGGAATGAGGAGCAGTTGTCCCCACCTTAGGCTGAACCAGCTCTGAGCTGAACCATCTCCCCCCGCCCCCACCACCTGCCCGTTAAAAGTGAATTACCACAGGGGTGCTTGGATGGCTCAGTCCGTTGAGGGACCAACTGTTGGTTTCCGCTCAGGTCATGATGTCAGGGTTGTGAGATCGAGCCCGGGTCCAGCTCTGCAGTGAGTGTGGGGTCTGCTTAAGATGCTCTCTCCCTCTCCCTCTGCCCCTCCTCCCCACTCATGCACTCTCTCTCTCTCTCTCTCATAAATAAATAATACATAAATAAATAGATAAATAAATAAATAAATATTACCACAAATTTAGCAGCTGGAAAAAAAAAGAAGAAGAAACCCCAGTATAACCCCTTCCGGGAGTCCCAGGGCCCTAGGCAGGGGTGCCGCCTGCTGGACAATGGTGTCCCATGGAGGGATCTGGGCTAGTTTCCTAAGTAATCCCGTTGTCTCCTTCAGGGAGGCGGGCTGGGACCATAAAAGCTCCTTTCCCCTCCACTTCTACGTCAGCATAAAATATTTTCACAATACACATAAAAATTCAATTCAATTCATCAACAAGCTCGCTTCTGAGAAACAGAAGTAGAAGGAGAGCAACAAAGATGCCAGTTACTTTCATCTGGAAGTCCTGATCCTATATATACACTCAGGCTCTCTTGGTTGCCTAAGGCTGAGAGAGCAAGGAGGGCCCCGGGTCCTGCAGAAAGCCACAGAGGGGGTGACAACTGCATCAGCCTGGGGGAGAGGAGTTGGCACGCCCTGATGGCCAAGGGTGAAGAAAGGGTAACCCCTTCTTTTTCCCCTAACTCTTGTCAAGACCACCCAGTCCTCTGTCCTGCCCGAGTGGTGATGGGAGGCGCCCAGTTCAGCCGCAGGGACCCAGCTTCTCCGTGATCCTGCAACCCCTCAGGCACAGAACAATGCCAGCCAAAGTGTCCTAGGAGTGCTTTCTGCTCTCGGGGGCCACAGGTATAGGAACATGCTTCCTTTTTTTTAAAGATTTTATTTATTTATTTGAGAGAGAGAGAGCACGAACAGGGGCGGAGAGGGGCAGAAGGAGAAGGAGAAGCAGACTGCCCACTAAGCACGGAGCCTGACACAGGGTTCAATCCCAGGAGATCACAACCTGAGCCACAGGCAGACACTTAACTGAATGAGCCACCCAAGAGCCCCATGAACATGCTTCTTAAAGCCGCATGGCCAACTGTGAGGCCAAGTGTGTGACTAGAGTTTGCTAATGTCTATGTTTGGCACATACAGTTTCACTTAATCCTCACACAAACCTCCAAGCTAAAGGTGTATTCACTAGGTTTCATAGAAGAAACAAACTCAGAGAGGTTAAAAACTAGACCAAAGACACCCAGCCAGGGCCAGAGCAGGGATCTGAACACTGCTAACAACATTTATCTAACACGTGCAAGTAAGGCAAAAATAAGGCTTTGGGTCTTGAATTCAAAGTAATACTAGAACAGTGGTTCTCAATGAGGGATAATTTTGCCTCCCTCTAGGGACTTTGGTAAAGTCTGGAAACGTTTTTGTCACAACTGGATGGGGGAGCAGATGCTACTGCCATCTAGTGGGCAGAGGCAAGGGATGCCGCGGAACACCGAATGCGCAGGACAGCCCCTAGGACAAAGAACTGTCCCGTCCGAAATGTCAGTAGTGTCGCTGTTGAGAAACCTGCTCCAGGACAGCGACTACATTTGACTTGTTATCTGCTATTAAATTAGATCTCAAAAATGTAACCTTGTAGAAAACTCATAAGATGCAAATGATTCTTGTGTAGGAAGGTAATCCAGAGGCTGGCGTTGTACGTACCAGGAGGACACTAATTGTGTGTCTGACTTAGTACTCTTACTCCAGATCAGTCTTCCACCCTCTTAAAACCAGCTGTGCCTTCCTGCTGGCTGCCTAATTCTCTACGGTGACCATTAAAAAATGCCACACCAGGGGCGCCTTGAAAAGCTCTTTCTCCAAATACAGCCACATTCTGAAGTACTAGAAGTTAGAACGGCAGCATATGAATTTTGCAAGAACACAATTCCATCCACAACGCCTCTCTAATTAATTAATCTTTTGACACATGCTCAGTATACATATTATAGGAGAATTATGTTTAATTATGTTAATGTTTTTGCCTTGCAATACATCTCAGTCCCCAAAATCTACAGGTTCCTACTGCATCAGGCTGCTTCTTAAGGCTATTGGTATATTAACACTAATTCAACAAGAATGACCCTCTAAAGTGATACTTCAGATTTATCACATGCTTCTCTCCTCTTCTCCTCTCAGTCTCCATTAAGAGTTTTTTGGTACAGGGCGCCTGGGTGGCTCAGTTGGTTGAGCGACTGCTTTCAGCTCAGGTCATGATCCCGGAGTCCTGGGATCGAGTCCTGCATCGTGCTCCCTGCTCGGCGGGGAGTCTGCTTCTCCCTCTGACCCTCTTCCCTCTCGTGCTCTCTATCTCTCATTCTCTCTCTCTCAAATAAATAAATAAAATCTTAAAAAAAAAAAAAAGAGTTTTGTACAGTGAGAAGCCCCTGCCAGAGGCTTTCTTCATCTGTCAGCTCAGGGATCAAACAGAATCACACTTGGCCCCAAGGGACCCTGCAGGGAGCCTTTCTTAGCATATAAATCCAAACCTTTTTTTCTGGCTACTGAAAGTTTCAATAATTAGCACATTATTTAAATAATTTACAGGTTTCACATTTATTGTCAAAAACATTTTGGAATAATTGATCAATTCATTTGTTAACTACCTTATGAATTAAACTCAAAAGTCGTGTATCAAATGGCATGCCAGAGCTTGGATTCAGATTCTGGTTCCATAATCAGTCTCCTGGGACATACTGCTATTTCTCATGCCTCATCAGAGAAAAATTTGCCCTTGGCAACTGTCAGAGAGGAACAGCCTGAGAAATCTCTCTTATCAATTAATCCAAGCACATGCAATGGACTTGCATTTCCCCAGAGCTGAAGTCACCTCCAGGCGGTAAATTGTTAGGCTCTGAGTCAGAGCACGGAGCTGAAGCCCAAGGCCAGGCAAGGATGCGTGAGAAGTTGGAGACCTAAGTTTTTAGCATCTACTGTGGAATTACCGGGGTAACACTCGTTTCTTAACTCCCGGGCAAACTCTCCCACCCGCTTGGTCGGCTAATATGCCCTGGCCCCCTGGCCTGACCAATCAGCTTACCCCATCCGATTGCTCCAAGGGGCGGGCCTATGATCCCAGCAGAGCCAATCAGAGCCCTTCCTGGGACTGAGGTTCCCGAAAGAAGGGAAACGGCCGGTTTTGGCGCCTGTATATCAAGAGGACCTCCCGGGAAGGCAGGAGGCCTGGGTTCCCTTGGCAGTCCTCTACCTCCTCAGATTCTGACGTGCTCTCAGACTGAAGAGCTGCAGTCACACCATCACTTGTTGTGCCTTATCAAGCAAACTCTCCAACATGCACAGGTCAAGGAGATCCGCCAAATTATTTTAGAAACCTGCTGGAACTGGATGAAATTAAGCCGAGGACAGCCCCCTCCCCTCCTAAGTCATTAGGCTAGGCCATTCTCGTTCTTCATCTGCTCAAAACTCAGCGACAGATCATTCCAGCTGCTGCGTGATGCAGAATCTAAGAGAAAATATCTGGGCCATTGGAGATTTTAGGATGTAAGTTCCAAGAGAGCGAGGAGTTTTGTTTATTCATAGCCGTATCTCCAGCATTAGAACCGTGTGCAGGCACTCAACAGATAACTTGATGTAATACACTCTGTCGGCCCAAGAGGTTCAATCACTAGCCCAAGGTAGCCTCCAGTGGGTCAGAGTTGAGCCTGAGACTCAATGACAGAGAAAGGAGTAACTGTTGAGATCTTACTATGAGCCAGGTACCATTACCAAAAAGTTTGTACACTTTCATTTAATTCATGCCACACTACGGAGTGAGTACCCCTATTATCCCTATTCTACAGGTAAAGCTTATCTGGCAGGTCAGGGTTATTCATCTGGCCAACAGTTTCTGAGCACCTTACTTACCCTGCACCATGCCCAGCTCCATGCCCAGTACTGGGGACACAGTGGTGAAGAGAACAGACACGGGGCCTATGGGAGCCTATAGTCTAGTGAGGCAGACGTTCAGTTTAGCAGGTAAAACGCAAACAATGTATTTGCCATTTGGGAAACATACTATTGTTACAGGATTTTTTCCTTTGTTGGTGCTTCCCCACCCCGTTCCTTGGTCGAAGAATGAAGAGGTAGACCAGACAGAGCGGTGGGCAGCAAAACGAGGCTTACGGAGTGCTAGCAAAGTGATAGTACAAGGTAGCCAGGAGGGAGGGGATCTGCAACGGTTGCCACCAGAGTTTCTAAGTCTAGGGGGTTTTATGGGCTGTTTTAATCTGATTAACCCTCTCTGTGCCTATCATCCAATCAGGTTTTTGTCACCTATCACATGGGAAAGGGTGGAGGGCTCCTTCCATTGTAGGGTAAAATCCTTTTAAGGATGGTTTCCACTTGGGGGGTGGGGGGCGCCTTTGGCCTGCTGGCCTGCCTGCCTTCCAGATCCTTCATCACTGTGGAGGAAATCAATGGACGGAAGTGCCGGAGGGAAACCAGATGGAGGGAAAAGTCTCCTTTAGGTACAGTGGTCAAAGAAGGGCTCTTTAGGGAGGGCACATGCAGACTGAGGCCTGCGGATGAAAAGGGCCCCCCTGTGATCAGCTGGAGGAAGAGTGTTTCAGAAGAACAGCAAGAGCAAAGGCCTAAGACACAGCAGGGCACAGCAAGGTGAAGGACTAGGAAGTGTGACAAAAGTACGGGGAACATGGAGAGGGTACAGGATGAGTCAGGTCAGATCTCTTTCTCCAAGAAATACATATGTTTATATATAATTATATCATATTGATTATATAGTTAATGCTAATAATTATATACCAATTTTATAACGGTTTATATATTATATAATAATCGTTTTTATATTGATTATATAATTATAATTTATATTTCTACTACATACTGTAATATAATACATATATAAGAAAGATCAATTTGGGGGCGTGTGGGTGGCTCAGTCAGTTAAGCCTCTGCCTTTGCCTCAGGTCATGATCTCAGGGTCCTGGGATCCAGTCCCACATCGCGCTCCTTGTTCAGCGGAAAGTCCGCTTCTTCCTCTCCCTCTGACCCCCCCCACTTCCGCGTTTGCAAATAAATAAAATTAAAAAAAAAAATAAAAGATTGATTTCGGGGGTGCCTGGCCAGTTCAGTTGGTGGAGCATGCCACTCTTGATCTCAGGGGTGTAGGTTCAAGCCCCACATTGGGTACACAGACTACTTTTTAAAAAAAGTCTTTACCCCTGCTTGTGTTCCCTCTCTTGCTGTGTCTCTCTCTGTCAAATAAAATCTTTAAAAAAAGAAAATCTTTAAAAAAGACTGATTTGGGGAGGTTGGTGGGAGGATGGGGTAACTGGGTGATTGGCATTAAGGAGGGCACGTGATGTGATAAGCACTGGGTGTAATATGCAACTAATGAATCATTGAACATTACATCAAAAACTAATGATGCATTATATGCTGGCTAATTGAATTAAAAAAAAAAAAGACTGATTTTGCCTTGTATGAAACCAGCTTATTCAAGACAAAATAAGTACACCTACTAAATTGCCTTAAAACAACCCTAAGAAGAAATTTTTATAAACTCCATTTTACAGATGCGGCACAGAGAAGGGAATTAACTTGCCCACTGGTCACACGGCTAGGAAGTAGAGTTTGGATGTAAACCAGGCAATCCAAGTCCCTTCCGCACGCTCCTAACTGCTATAACCTACTACAGACAAGCAGCTTCAAGATCTGCACCCCATCCAGTTCACTGCAAGCCTGCAGCTCGCAAATCCTTCCTAGACAGAATTCTGCAGCAGTGCGTCACTAGGCCGAAGTCCCCGAGGTCAGGGACCTTGGTTACGCATTCACAAGTTGCCCAAGGGGCAAGCCCTGTGCTTTGCACAAAGCGCACTCTCCATTTGTGTTAAAAACAGACATAGCGGAATGCTGGGAAGTTCTCCCTGAGGTCTAGCCTCGGGCCATTTCCCACAGTCGACAAAAGAGGGGACCTGAGCGCGGAGCCGAACCGCGACGCCTGCCACCCGTGGCCACCAGGTGTCGCCGCGGCGTCCCCGGAGCGGGAGGGCGGAGCGGCCGCACACTGGGAGCAGCATGTGGACGCTTGGGCGCCGCGCGGCTGCCGGCCTCCTGCCCCGCTCGGTGCCCCCGGGCTCAGCTCCGGCAGGCGCCGGAGCCCAGGGCCAGACGAGGAACGCCCCGCTCTACAGCTGCCGGGGCCTGCGCGTCGGGACCGGAGCGACCCGCGTACCCAGCCACGCCGTGAGTACCCGCGCCGCTCAGCCTTCCGGGCCGCACGCCGGCGGAGGGAGGCCGCGCACGCTGGGGACGTTGCGGGTACGCGCGCCCACTCCGCTCCGGGCACGCGCGCCCACTGCCCTCCGGCGGGGCCGCGCTCTGCTAGTGGCCGGAGCGGAGGGAGGCCGCGCACGCTGGGGACGTTGCGGGTACGCGCGCCCACTCCGCTCCGGGCACGCGCGCCCACTGCGCTCCGGCGGGGCCGCGCTCTCCTGGTGGCCGCGCTCTGTTGGTGGCCGCACGGCGGTGGAGTGCGGCGGTGGTGCGCGCTGCTCCCCTGCCGGGCGCGCGGCCGCGCAGTCCGCCTTCTGTCTCCCGGGGTTACGTTTGCACCGGCCTCCGCTTTCCGGTGAAAAGGGCAATGCAGTGCAACTGCGGGGGGAACGCAACGCAGGGGGTTGGCACTCACCAACGCAGGGGTAGTGGCCGGGGACCCGCTCTCGGGGGTCGGTGGATGGCGCCGAGCTCGCCACTTCCCTTTGCCAGAACTTCAACCTAAGCGATACTATGTACTGTACAAGGTACTGTAACGTACATATATATGTCCATGACATATAATATTAGTGTGGTACATATATATATATATATATATATATATATATAAATAGAACAAAGCAGTACACAGACCAACGTAATAGTCTAGCATAGTGTGTATATATAATACTAGACCGATGTTTCCAAGCATGGGCTTTTATGAACGAAACGCTCCCGTCGAGCGAGATGGAAATGTCCAGGCTGTGGAGCACAAGAGCTAGAGCAGCGAAGCTTTTGGAAAATGACCCGGCCTGCGCTCCCAAGTTCCGGCTCGATTCAGCAGAGCTGTGTGACCTCGGGGGATCTGGAACCTCTCCGAGGCCTGGCTTCCTTTTCGGTAAAGAGATGAAAGGGTACCGCCCATTTTGCCGAGCTGTTGTAAGGATTACATTGGATTAACGTAACACAAAGTCTTGAGCCCTGGAAGTTAATTCCTTTTTCTTCCCTTGGGGACTGCAAAGAAGCGTCTGACCCACTCGCTCCGAGACCTGAAAGGAGGAAGCCCAAAGAATGGCTGTGGGGGTTGAGGAAGACTCACAGCGGGGGTGGACGCGATGTTTAATCGGGGTCTTTTTTTTTTTTACGATTTTATTTATTTATTTGAGAAAAGAGAGCACAAGTGGGGGAGCAGAGGGAGAAGCAGACTCCCCGCTGAGCAGGGAGCCGGTAGTGGGGCTCCATCCCAGGACCCTGGGATCATGACTTGAACTGAAGGCAAAGGGTTAACCGACTGAGCCACCCAGACTCCCAGGGTCTTGAAGGTGGCAAGGGAGCAGGGGAGGGCATTCCCGAAGGAGAGACAGGCCTGGGCCGGGAAGGCAGATGGATATGGACTCTGAGTGGCTGGTCTGCTGGACAGACTGTGTGTGATGAACAAGGCAGATGAAATCCAACCCAAATTGCCTGTGGAGCTCTGGAAGTTGGACTTTAGACTTGAATTTCCCACCGCCCTGTTATTTGCCTGTGTTTGAAGAGAAGTTAGGATTGATTGCCAACACTCAAAGTTGGGGCCTTGATACTGACCGCTGCCCCCCCCTTCTTGGGAAATATAGGCAGCTATGGCCGTCCTGGCGCCATGATGTCCCAGTGCAGAACAGAGACAGAGACACTTAGTACCCCTCTCCTGTGCTTCTCCCACCTGGAGCTCCCCTGGCTTGCACTCTGACCCCTGCTGGTGTGGGCCATGGGTTGCCCGCAGTTTGTAATTTAGGATAGTGACAAGGTACGGCATGGTCTTTGGGATGGTACCTACTGGCTGTTAAGGACTGTTGACTCAGAAGCATGCCCAACTTAGGGCTGCCACCCAGGAGGTGGGCACTGGACACACACTGGGATTAGGGGTCTTGGGAGGTTGGGAGGTAGTTAACAAACTGGGTCACCCATTGGGCCTCCTCTACCGTAGCAAATTAGTCAGGTTTGTTGAACTTTGTAACACAGTTCCCTCACACATCTCCAGTATTTGCGGAACTGGGTGGAGGACAATGGCAACTGGGACCACCGTGTTTAATTTTTTCAAGGCCTTACCTGTCCTCAGGTTGACCCCCAAAGACCCTGCACTCCAGAACTCAGTCAGGACCTGAGTTCATTGTGGGGGCTTCTTCCCCACCCTTATTTTCCCTACCCTGTATTCCTACTTCTACAGCACTGTAAGAAATAGAATGGGAGCCACATGTGTAATTCTAAATTTTCTAGTAGCTACATTGAAAAAATAAAAACAGGTAAAATTAATTTCAACACCACAGAGGGCGCCTGGCTGGCTCAGTTGGTAGAGCATGTGACTTGCGATCTCAGGGTCATGAGTTTAAGCCCCATGTTGGGCCTAGAGCTTAGTTTAAAAAAAAATTCAACAGTACATTTAGGTAATCTAGTTTTTCTTTTCTTTTTTTTTAAAGATTTTATTTATTTATTTGACAGAGAGAGACACAGAGAGAAAGGGAACACAGGCAGGGGAGTGGGAGAGGGAGAAGCAGGCTCCCCGCTGAGCAGGGAGCCTGATGCGGGACTCGATCCCAGGACCCTGGGATCATGACCTGAGCCGAAGGCAGACGCTTAACCAACTGAACCACTCAGGCATCCCAGTAATCTAGTTTTTCAAAATATTATCATCTCAACATGTAATCAGTACTGAAAAATCATTGAGATATCTAACAGTCTTCCAAATCCAGTGTGTATTTCCCCCGTCAGCACATGTCAGCTCAGATATTAAACTGAACTTGTTGTGGAAATGCTTGATTTCTATTTTATAAAATTCACGATTGAAAAAACAAACTCACGGGACGCCTGGGTGTCTCAGTCAGTTAAGCATCTGCCTTTGGCTCAGGTCATGATTTCAGGGTCCTGGGATCGAGTCCCGCATCGGGCTCCTTGCTCAGCAGGGAGCCCGCTTCTCCCTCTGCTGCTCCCCCTGCTTGTGCTCTGTCTCTCTAACAAATAAATACATAGAATCTTAAAAAAAAAAAAAAAGTTAAAAAAAAGAAAAAAATTCACACCCTCAAGCTGTTCCAAACATTTTAAGTTTTCCAGAAACTTTATTTAGTATCATTTTAAAATTACAGTTAAGTAAGGTTTACAGTCCAGTTCCTCGCTCACAGGAGCCACATTTCAGGGCCACACGTTGCACGTACTGCACATAGCTGCGGAGTAGAGCATATTTAGCTTCTGATTGTCCATTCTGGGGTCTGGCTGCTCTCCAGAACCCAGAATCCACAGAAATGTCTTCCTTCCAAGTGTGTGGCTCCGTGGCCCAGGGAGGCCTCTGGTTCCATCAGGAAGCCTCTCGCCCCAATGAGAGTGTTGAAGGTGGCTGGTCCTCGAACCCTTGGCCTGTCACACAGGCAGCTCCAAGGAGAGATGTGTCGCCACCTCGTACTTAACTTCATAAGCCCCTGCTGCAGCCACATCTGAACACCTCGAAAGGCTCGCAGACACCCATGAATTTTCGTGCGGGGACACGATCGTCACTTAGGACCCCATGGTCTTCTGGCCTCAGGCCTGGCAAGCAGGTTTTGCTCTAATTCACTTTAAATTAGAGTTTATTGTCTTCCGCAGACAATGTGCATGAATTTATACATAGAAAAGTGTACATAAGTTATCTGTACTGTTGGGCGCCTGGGTGGCTCAGTCATTAGGCGTCTGCCTTCGGCTCAGGTCGTGATCCCAGGGTCCTGGGATCAAGTCCCGCATCGGGCTCCCTGCTCAGCAGGAAGTCTGCTTCTCCCTCTGCCTGCCGCTCCCCCTGCTTGTGCTTTCTCTCTGACAAATAAATCTTAAAAAAAAAAAAAAAAATCTGTACTGTTTAAAGACTAATGACACACTGCCACATCCTCACCACCAGAGTAAGAGACTGAATATGACCTGTCCCCCGGAGGGCTCTGGTGCTCTCCCGATTACCGCTGGGCCTCCCTGAGGGGAATCTGCTCTCCTGAATTCTGTCGGGCATCCCCTCCTTTTCCTAGAGTGTCACCCCCTATGTTTGTCTCCCTAAAGCATGTGCTGTTGATAGAAAAAAAATTTTGCTGCATTTATTGGGCTATGACTTGTTCCTTGTGTTCAGTGTTGTTTTTGAGGCTCATCGACACTGATGCACACAGTTGTCATTTATTCGTTTTCTCTGCTGGGTAGTATCCCATTGGGTGAGCCCATCACACTCTATCCAGTCTCCTGGTGACATCCACGTGACCACCATGGTGCTGGTGGCACGATGGTGCCGCTGTAGGCATTCCTGTGCATGGACAGAGGCTCTTTGTGGCCCAATTCCTCAGAATGGCAGTGCTAGGCGAGGGGCCAGCAAATATTCAACTCATTTGATGCCAAGAATGGTTGTACCAGTCCATCACCCCCCAACGGTGGGTGAGAACTGACTCACTCTTCCAGGCTTTGCCCCTTTGTGCTTTGTAGAGGGGACCCCTAAAATGAGGCCTGGCCTCCCTGCTAGCCACCCAGGCCGGGCCTCACCCTCTGCCTCTCCACACTATTGTTGACATGCTCCAAAACCGAAATTGACTGGACACACCCTCCAGCCCTGTGTTGGGGGTATTTGTGTCCTCCTAATGCTCATCACCAGTCTGCGTGGTGGGTACCGTGACCCCTGCCTTCGGGGCCTCGGAAAGGGTCAGCAGGTACCCAGGGAATGTTAGCTTAGGGGAGAACAGGGAAGAGACCAGCAACTTTGGCAGCAGTTCCTTTGATGATTAAAAACAGCCGGATGTAGACTTCTACTTCTGACTATGAGTAACTTGCATTAGCACAAACCTCCCACCAAGAACAGCCATCCAAGATACAGAAGTCAAAACCAAAAAGGAAACAGGAAAAAGGCTCTGCGAAGGTGTCAGACTCTGACAACTAGGATTTGAGAGGCCAGGGTCCTGGAGGGGAGGGAAACTCTGAGCCCCTAATTCTCGAACTTCGCTTCCATGTCTGAAACCCTGTACAGTTCCCAGGTGTGTGATTCTTTTCCTTTGTGGCCCAGACGCTGGGGCCAGAGGGGGTGGGTTCAGATCTCCACTCCTCCACGTGTCGAGTGATTTGCTCCGGTTCCTCATCCATAGAATACAAATACAGCCCATTCTCCTGTTTCATGGATCCTGGACTTGTGAATTCACCTACTCAGTAAAATTTATCTGTAACCCCAAAATCAATACCCAGGGTGGATTTCGCGGTCACTCTGGGACACACACAGAGCAGCAAAAACTTAGAGTCACCCCATGCTTGCGTGTTCCCACCAAGGTCAAACAAGGTGACACTCTGTCTTCTCTCGGCTCCCACGGGGTCAAGTGTCCTTTCTACCACCTAGTTAGTGGCACGTTGTTTGCAATTTTGTGTTTTTGGTTGGTGATTTTACTATTTAAAATGGCCTTGGAGCATAGGGCTGGAGTGCTGTCTAGCGTTCTAGGTGTGAGAAGGCTGTGGCGGGCCTTACGGACAAAACACGTGTGTTAGATCAGCCTCATTCCAGCCTCAGTTATGGCGCTGTTGACCCCGAGCCCAGTGTTCATGTATCAACAATGTATATTAAACAAGATGTCTTTAAGCAGAAACGCATGTAAACGAAGTTATGTAGGGATCAGCTGGTCACATGTGACCTGAAACCTGCAGGAACCTAAACCTGTATTTCCCGTAGGAGCATTTCACTAACCTCCTGTTCATGGTGACTTTATAGACCAAACTGTCATAAGGAACCACTATAATAATAGTACCTGCTTCACAGGCTTGTAATGAGGACTAACCACATCCATTTCTATCAAGATTGAGGGCAGCAACATCCAGCAGATAGGGAACACTCTAGAATGTGCAATAGCAATAACTGGTTATCATGCTGGCTCTCTCCTCCTTCGGAGCCAACCTTTTAAAATCACACCCTCTGTGCTCTGCACCCGTTTCCCCCTTTTCTGCTCACTTCTCAGCCCCGTGCCCTCTGCCTCCTCCTTTCTGAGCCTGCCAAGGGCACTGATGGCTCAAGAGAACAGCGGCCTCTGAGCCCTGCTCCAGAGTGACCTTTGGAGAAGTGAATCTTACTACCAACCCCTTCCAGCCCTTGGGTGCCTTCCCAGGGTGAAGTCCAGCTGAGAGCCTTCACAAGGCCCCGTGGCCACCTCTCCATCCTGTCCCCTGACATCTCCACTCTGATGTACCACTTTTCTCTCCTTTTACAGGCTCCGTCCCCTCCCTCACTGGGGCAGGTCCCTCAGCCAGCGTCCCCTCGGTGTTTGTCACTGTCCTCTGGTTATGTCATCTGTCTCTCCAGCTGGTCAGTAGAGCTGGCAGCCCCAGAGACGAGTGCCTGGACCCTCTTCCAATTATGTGTTGGAAGAAATCAACAGGTCACATTATCTCCCACAGGTCATGTTAATGAAACCTGTCCGTCTGCAGTCCGATCCTCTGTTCTGGACATCAGCTTACATCTGCCTCTTGTTGTTCATTGTTGCTTGCATTAAGTCAAATTCCAGGAGCTTTGCTGATGCTTCCGCGCCCCTGGCCTATGCTAAACACCCCAGAATAGCCTGGAGCAGTGCTGCCCATAGAGCTTCCCATGATGGTGACTCCATTCTATGTGCCACTGGCTACATGAGGCCACAGGACACTTGAAACGTGGCCTTCCAGAACATGGCAGTCCTGGAAGTGGTGCTTGTCCCTCACTCAAATTTTAGTGGGAAGTGATGGGAAGTGACAATAAATTTAAATGTAAAGAGCTGCCTGTGGCTCGGGGCTATTATATTGGACAGCACAGGCTTAGAGAGAGCCCAAGAGAATGAACGCAAGGTAATGCATTAAAATAAGGTGAAAACATCCCAGAAACACTCCTGGAAAAATTTAACATGGTTTATTCCCGAATGCAGAAGTGGTGCTATTTAAACCGTGCGTTCAGGGACCGTAATGCACTGAAAAATGGTCATGTTCTTCTTCACTTTGGCTTTTAGAGTCTGAGCCTCCACCGCCTTGATCAGATCGTGAATGTCAAAAAGCAGAGCGTCTGTTTGATGAATATGAGGACAGTGGGAACTTTGGGCGACCCTGGGTAAGATAAAGCCCCTTCCACGTCAGAGAGCCCTTCTCCCTCCTCCCTCCTTCTCTCTCTCAAGACACAACATGTGCATACCTGCTCATACTTCTATTAGCTTTTATTTTTTAAAGATTTTATTTATTTATTTCACAGAGAGAGACACAGTGAGAGAGGGAACACAAGCAGGGGGAGTGGGAGAGGGAGAAGCAGTCCTCCTGCCGAGCAGGGAGCCCGATGCGGGGCTCGATCCCAGGACCCAGGGATCATGTCCTGAGCCGAAGGCAGACACGTAACGACTGAGCTACCCAGGCGCCACTTCTATTAGCTTTTCAAAATTTTTTTTCCTTTTCTCTTACTGGTTTAAAAAAAGAAAGAAAAAAAAGCCCATCCCATCCAAAAGCTGTCTTCTCCCTCAGCAGCAGCACTCATAAGCATCTTTCCGTATCAATAACTATCTACCACATTATTTTATTTATTTATTTATTTTTAAGTAGGCTCCTGCCCCAGTGTGGAGCCCAACACGGGGCTTGAACTCACGACCCTGAGATCAAGCCATGGGCTGAAATCAAGAGTCGGACGCTTCACCAACTGAGCCACCCAGGCGCCCCTCTGCCACATTATTTTAAATAAAATAATATTAAACTTGATGGATGTACCATAGTTCATTTAACCCATCCCCTATTGCTGGACATTTGGGTTGTTTCCAGAGTTCTGTTGTTACTCTGATGACCTAGCAGTTCGGGTTGGCCAAGCCTCTGTGACAGAGAGGCCCACAACTGTGATGGCTCAAGCCAGCAGTGGTTTGCATCCCTGTGTTCCAACAGTCCAGGGTGGGTGTGCCTCTGGGCAGGGATTCACGCACCCAGAGTCCTTCCACCTTCCTGTCACTTGTCCGTACCTTACTGTCCTCTACACGGTAGAAGCCAGGTCACCCCGCCCGGGTTCCATTCCACAGAAAGATGCAAGAGCATGGACGTCTTGGAAGAGGCACTTGTCCCTCACTCGGATTTTAGTGGGAGGGACTGGGTCACATGACCCCAGCTGACCCCAGGGGATGCTGGGAAATAGAGCCTAGTGGGCGCCCTGGGAAGAAGCAGTGGGTTCTGGTGCAGAGCTCCCCGGCATTGCTAGTCTGATGTCTCCATGGACCTTCCTTCCACACGCACACACAGCACATTAGCCCCTAACCCCAAGGCTGCCGCCACAGGCCCATACAGTCTGTCATCCACCCCAAAGGCAAAGATTTCCAGGTGACACGCCATCCTCTCTCAAGGTCTAGGATTGGCTTCTCTGACCGTGATACACACGTGTACATATGCGCGTGCGTGCACACACACACACACACACACACACACACACACACACACACACACACTCCCCCAGTGGAGAGGGATTGCTTCACTTCTGGGCCAACTCTTGATGTCATCTGTCTCTTTCATTTTAGCCATTCTGGTGGTATCTCATTGTGATTTTTTAATGTGTACTTTCCTGAAGATTAATAAAGTTATACCCCTTGTTATGTGTCCATTGGCCATTTGGATATGTTTTTTAAAATGATATCTGTTCAAGTATTTTACCCATTTTTTTCTATTGGGTTTTCTTTTTCTTTTGACTTGTAGTTCTTTTTTGTTGTTGTTGTTCTTCATATATTCTGGAAATAAGCCCTTTTTCAGATACATGTAATGCAAATATTTTCTCCCACTTTGTGGTTTGCCCAACATAATTTTAATCATAATACACGCAATTTTAATAAGCATAATGTCCAGCTGAAGGGGTCAGTTTTTGTCAATTTTAAATATTATTGAATAATATTTATTCAAATATTATTCAATAATTGAATAAATAATATAAAATAAAATACCAGGAAAATCCGTATGTGCTAATATGGAACAATTTCCAGGATATGTTAAATAAAACCTGCAAGGTACTTCAATTTCTATATTAAAAATAATATAAAATTCTGGATGGATACAGAAGAGACTTCTTTGTAGTTGACTCTGCGGATGGGGGCTGCTTATTTGGGAAGAAAGGTTTCTTTATAAACTTTTTTTTTAAGATTGATTTTTGACAGAGAGTGCACATAAGCAGGGGGAGAGGGATTGATTTTTGACAGAGAGTGCGCATAAGCAGGGGGAGAGGGAGAAGCAGACTCCCCGCTAAGCAGGGAGCCCAACAGACCATCCCAGGACCTCGGGATCATGACCTGAGCTGAAGGCAGAGGCTCAACCGACTGAGCCACCTACGTGCCCCTATATAAACTCTCATGCTGATTAAATATTTTCTCTGTACATGGTAGCTATTTCCCATGAATTTTTTAAGTAAAAACCCAATGTGTCAGGGGCCTGGTTGGCTCAGCCTGTGGAGCATTCGACTCTTGATCTCCGGGTCGTGAGTTCAAGCCCCACATTGGGCGTATTTACTAAAAATAAATTAAGTAAGTAAATAAATAGATGTGTGGGTTTGACATTAATGAAATGGAGCAGTTTGGTAAACGTGTGTTTTGGGGGTTTTTATGTTTCCCCTGCAGCTTTCTGGATGAGACGACCTATGAAAGACTGGCGGAGAAGACACTGGACTCCTTAGCAGAGTTTTTCGAAGACCTCGCAGACAAACCTTACACATTCGAAGACTATGATGTCTCGTTCGGGGTACCTTTTTGCTTATTTTCATTTTTTTTCTGTTTCCTCCCTAAGAATTCTATCTCACTAAGGCAAAGAATTCCCCTCCAGTGGAGTTAAGCATCCAGCAGCATGCGGTTACGGGTGGGACCCAAAGACTGGCATGTTGGTGTTCCAGCCCTGCCCCACCAGGCTTGTGACCGTGGGCAAGTCACGGCCTTTGTGAGCCCCATTTCTGCTTAAAAATACAGGTTCTCAAGCACCACTCAGTACTCGTGAAGGTAAATCAGGGAGGGACCCAGGCCTGTGTTTGTCTAGCGGGATGACTCTCCTGGGGGCATGGGGAGGCCTGAACCACTCCTCCTTAAGCAGGGTGTGTTCAGAGCACACAGACGTGGGCCCCACTTCTGGGAGATTCTGATCGGCAGGTCAGGGTGTACTCTCAGGAAGCATATTTTTGAAAACCTCACCTGGGATTCTAATGTGCACCCTGAGGCCCACCGCTAGAGATTTTTCTTTAGTTGGTCTGGGAGCATGTCCCAAGCAGGACAGGGGAGTTAATTTTTTAAGTTTTCGTAATCACTCCTCAGATGGTCCTAAATGCTCCTGGGGGGAGCCGCGGAGCCCTGAAGCCCAGGGAGTGCTGCTCTACATCGACTGGCCACCAAGTGGCAGACTTGAGTAGGGTTCCACCTTTGCCTTTAGAATGCTGTTTACGCCTTAGGGAGCTGCTGCTTTTTTGCCAGAAAATCCCCCATGGAAATTAGTCCTCTTGACGGCAATTAATTAATAGTCAGAAATGTTATGAAGTGGAATTATTAGGACAACCAGCTGCCAGGCTAACGTGATAGAAATGCTGTTGGATATTACTGTGGACAGAGAAGGGACTCCATCAGATGGAGCAGGTAGCAGAGTCTGGAAGATTTCAAGCCTGGTTGGAAGGAGAGTGAGGGACTTGGAGGTCAAATTTAAGGCAACGGGGCAAGAAAGGGTTGGATGCCTTCCAGGTGGATTCGGGGACTGCTGTGAGCATCATCGTTCAGGGCAGGGCATTCGAAGTGTTGCAAGCTGCTGGGGAACCCTTACTAACTGGCTCCCCCAGCTTGACTGTCTGTGGAATGGTGGAGCCGGGGGAGTTACAGGTCTCCTCTCCCCCAGCCTCCCCACCAGGGGCTAGCTGTACTTACAGGGAAACCAAGTCTCCGGCTAAACTCGGCCATGCATACAAACATTCATTAACATGCCACAAAACAGTCACACCACTCATTCTTGTAACATTAGTGAGAATACTTAGTGACTCAAGTATTTTTGCATGAGTGTTTCATTAGAAGCAAATGTGCCAGTGTTCTAGCAGCTGGATTCTGTTTACCCCCTGGAATCTAGCAGCAAATGCTCCTGCTCAGGGGCGCCTGGGTGGTTCACTTGGTTGAGTAGCTGACTCTTGGTTTCGGCTCAGGTCACGATCTCAGGGTCCTGGGATCGAGCCCTGCATCGGGCTCCGCACTCAGCGAAGAGTCAGCTTGAGGATTCTCTCTCCTTATGCCCCTTCCATCCGTTCTCTCTCCTTCTCTTTCTTTCTCTCTAATAAATAAATAAATCTTTAAAAGAAAAAATGCTCCTGCTCAGTGGTGGGTCACAGGATCTTACCTGAATCCTCCCTGCAGAGTGTTTCTCTCTGACCCAGCTGCTGGGGTTTCCAGATTCTGTAACCCATTCCTGCAAAGGGAAGAGGCACCTGTGTTTTTCTAGCCAGTCCATATACCTTAAGTGTCATTCTCCTCACCAGGGAAAAATTATTTCTAACAAATCATTTACTACTTAGGAAATTCTCTAGGATAGATGTAGAAACTAAAGGCATACAGTAGCTGACTCTGTTGTTGGGATTTCTGATTAAGAACTTTGAAATGCTATCTACCCTGGGGTGTGAATTCCTGATTAGAGTCTCTCAGGTGCTAGCTAACTTACATTTCACAAATCTATTGAAACTACATTATAGGCAAGAGAATACCCGTAACACTGTTACTTGAGCTTTGTTGGGGTGCAGTCTTTCCCTGCCCCCAGGGTCCTGTTGGGCATTGCCTCCTCTGGGAAGTCCTAGATGCCCCAGGCAGATAGCATGCTTACTTCCTTGCCCAGCACTCCAAGGATGAGTCTGTAGAGCACTGATCACCCCGTGTACTAGCTGTCGATTTACACATCAGCTCCCATGGTGAGACTGAGTTCCTTGGCAGCTAGGACACTGTCCACTCTTGGTATCCCAGTGCCTGAAACATTGCCAAGTACATGATAGGGACTTAATAAATGTTGATTCAGTACATAAATGAAATGGGGCCCATACACACTCTCACTGATGCCACTCAGCATCACAGGCATTTTACCAGCTTGGTCCTGGCCAAGTAGACAACTGACAGCAGTATTCCAGATAGACCCAAGAACATGTTTGTTCTGTTTGCTCCCTGTGGAGTGGGAAATGTGAGCACTCCTTGGCTGTCGTGTGGGGTGGGTAACTTGGGGGGCACTGGCCCTGCCATTAGAGAGGACTGCCCACCAGAGCAGAAAGCACGTCCCATCACTAGGATCCATGGAGTCAGCTGCACTTTACCGGCAAAATCTGACCAGGACAGTGAGAAGGACTGTGCTGTCTGAGGGTTACTTCCAAGCCACCTTCGTTTTTCCCCGGTGGAGCCCTGGCCTCTTTGACGTTTTAATGAGAATCTGCTGTCATGTTCTTTACTCACTAAGCTGTCGGCCTATCAGTGCCATATAGCAGAGGTTCCTTAACCTTTCCTGGACCTTCTCCCAAGAAAACCTTCCCCATACACCTGTGTGTACAATTTCAGCTTCAGGCCGGGACAATCTGCAGACCCCTGAAGACCACCTCTGGGTCCCAGGTTATCGACACTTGCTCAGAGGCAGCATTTTATTGGATATGGAGACAAAGCATCTAGCCTATCATCCTGGATTTGTATTTTCTGTCCAAGAGTCTGTAAGTGAATTATCTTAACTTCTGTGAGTGCCAGGTTCTTCAGCTGGGAAGTGGGTGACATCCCTCTACTTCTCCGAATTTCCATTAGGATTAAATTGGAAAAGGGCTTCACATTCATTATTCTTACTCCTTAAGAGGGGTATCTCTTTTTGGAGTGTGGGAAGCCACATATACCTGAACTCGCCTGACTCAACATGCCATCCCATAGGTGTCTATTTCTACAAAACGAGCTAGTGACAACAGAAATTGCTCCTTTTGCTCCCGAGTGTGTACGGCTGATACGGACTGGCGGGAATAAGCCTCCACCAAGCTGTGGACAGGGGCTGTTCTGACTGGTTAGTGCCCGCCCGCAGCTGTTGATGATTTTGACTCTCTCCCCTCCCTTCCCCTCCCCTGCACTTAAGTCTGCCCACACTCCCAAAATAGCCTCAGGGTGGCCCTTAAGGAATAATACTAATGAACAAAAAGCCCTCCTCATCTAGGCTACTCGTGGATAGTTCTAAGAGCATTGAGAACTCCTGGTGAACCAGTAAGCAGCTCATTTCCTTCCATTCCTTCCTCCTCTGGCCCGGTTTCCTCTGGAAACAGCCTCTGGCTCCATGGGAAAAAATAATGACACACAATGAACAGGAGGGGGGTTGGCTAAGTATTGAGACTGCCTTGTGTAACCTTGCCCTTAAATTTGCACGAGTTATCACCAGCCCTGGTCGCTGTCAGCTCCCTTCGTTCCTCCACAGATGTCATTTGTGTCCATCCAGTATCTCACACTAAGAACGGATGTGCTGGACACTGAAGTGCTTGGATGAAAAGACAGATCTGCTCTCAAGGCGCTTAGAGTAGTGGAGGGGAGGGGGCAGGTGTCCGGCGAACAAGCGGGCAGCTCAGATGCAGGGAGGAAGGCACAGGGGCCATGGGGGGGGGTCAGAGTAACCTCATCAGGGGTGCCTCGGCTGGGGTCTCGGTCTTGTGCGGGGAGGGGTGCTGCAGGGAAGGAGCCAGGTGGAGGAGACAGCTTGAGGTTTGCACATCTAGAGGAAATCTCATGGTTGCTTTTTTAATAGGCTCTTTGTGAACGAGTGGCTGGTTTCCTGGAATAATTCCAGAAGATTCTGAGTTGGAAAGAGTGGATTTTGGCTTTCAGTGATTGGATGTGCCATCCCTGATTTGGCGTCCTGTTCTAGGGCGTGACTGTGATCAGCAGAGTACACAACCCTTGAGCACCCATGCCCCTTAATCCTTGTACTTTGTCTCTGAAGGAGGCAGCACCCGTGTTGTCCTGAGGAAGGTGGCAGGGTTGATATGACTCAGACCCTGCCCTCTGCCCTCTCCACTGCGCCTGCACCTCGCCACGTGAGCAGGGGAAGGCACAATGGGGCACTGAAGGACCACAAATAGGTTAAACTGGAAATGATTATGTCTCGATCCCCTGAGCCTGCTATCTCATGGAAAAAGAAGCCATGGAAGTTTGTATGGGGGCAGGAAGAAATGGGGAAGGATTGCTGATGGGTGTGGGGTTTCTCTTTGGGGTGGTGGAAATAGCCGAGAATTAGTGATGTTTGCACATTTTATGAAAACACTTTGTGAAATATTAAAACTATTGAATTGTGCAGTTTTAAGATCTTTTTTTAAGGAGTGGAGGGAAAAAAAATTTTAATTAAAAGAAAGGGGAGGGGCAGAGGGAAGGAGGCAGAGAGAGAATCCTAAGCAGGCTCTATGCCCAGCACAGAGCGCGATGACACGGTGGCTCGATCTCACGACCCTGAGATCATGACCTGAGCTGAAATCAAGAGTCGGACGCTTAACCTGCTATGCTACCGGGTACCTCAAGACAATGAAAGGTGGTAGTCTTACCAAAATAGTAAAGGTGGGTTTCAAGGAAAAAAATTAATTTCTTTTAAGGATTTTGTTTATTTATTTACTTGAGAAGGGGAGAGAGAGAGAGCACAAGCAGGGGGAGGGGCAGAGGGAGAGGGAGAAGCTGGCTCCCCGTTGAGCAGGGAGCCCAACTTGGGACTCGATCCCAGGACCCTGGGATCATGACCTGAGCCAAAGGCAGACGCTTAACTGACTGAGCCACCCAGGCGCCCTCAAGAAAAATTTTTTAAAATACAAACTTATGGGGCGCCTGGCTGGCTCAGTAAGTGGAGCATGTGATTCTTGATCTCAGGGTTGTGAGTTTGAGCCCCACATCGGATGCAGAGATTACTAAAAAAATAACAATAAACTTTAAAAAGAAAAACAAACAAACTTAGGTACACTGTGATCCCAGCCCTTTTCAGAAATGCATTTAAAGACTGGCAGCCAGTACCTGAGGGTGGACAGCTTGTATCGCTGGTTAATGGGATTGAGAGAGCACTTGGGTCATAGCAAGAACAGCTTCTTTTGGACCCAGACAGACCTGGATTTAAGATCAGCTCTGCCAGTCACTAGGTATTCTTTATTACTCTGTCCCTGTTTCCCTCATCTATAAAACTGGGATAATGATACCTACCTCTGATGGTTATGGTCACAGTGGAAACAGTTTTACACAAAGTGCCAAATACAGTGCCTGGCACAGAGTAGGTACTGGGCAGTAGTCGTTAATATTTTTATTGATGTTTTCATTTTATTTACACTCTGTACTCCTGATGTCCATATAATTTCTCTTTGTTTCTTTTTAAAGATTTTTGTTGTTGTTGTTCATTTCTTTGACAGAGGGAGACACAGCGAGAGAGGGAACACAAGCAGAGGGAGTGGGAGAAGGAGAAGCAGACTCTGCACTGAGCAGGGAGCCCGATGCGGGGCTCGATCCCAGGACCCCGGGACCATGACCTGAGCTGAAGGCAGACGCCCAACGACTGAGCCACCCAGGCGCCCCTCTTTGTTTTCTTTTTAATCAGAAAAAATGTTGCTGGGGCTCCTGGGTGGCTCAGTCAGTTAAGCGTCTGCCTTCAGCTCAGGTCATGATCCCGGGGTCCTGGGATTGAACCCCGTATTGGGCTCCTTACTCAGCAGGGGAGCCTGCTTCTCCCTTTCCTTTCCCTCTGCTCCTCCCCCTGCTTGTGCTCGCTCTCACTCACTCAAGAATGGATAAGATCTTTTTCTCTGTCTCTCAAATAAATAAATAAAATTTAAAAAAAGAAAGTATAACCCAATAGAGTCCTCTCTTGCCTGTCAGTTATATTACCATTATTATACATTATTATTATCACTGCATTTACCTTTTCAATAGCTCTTTGTGTTTGCAAACACAAAGTGTTCTAAGAAACATCCGGGGCCTCCTGAACGTACAGGGGCTCTAGAAGCCCAGAGAAAGGCAGTGGTGTGTCTCCCGTGGCTTATGCCAGGGGTGGGGAACAGCGAGGGGCTGCCTCCTGCACACCAACTCCAATAAAGGGACTGAGCTGTGTGGCTGCTTCTATAATATTCTGCGCATTCTAAAGAAACCTCAGACCTTGGGAGTAAAGGGCTCCTTTGTTGAAAGAGTGTTTTCAAATTTAAATGAGCATTTATTGAGCAAAGATGGACCAACCGGTCTTTTAGAGAATTCAGGGCTCTTTAGGGAAAGATAAAGCCCTTGAGAGCAGCTTGTGAGATGCGTGGGAAGGGTCTGAGGATAAAAACTGTCTGGCGTGCTGGCCTTCTACCAGCAGAGCTGGCTTTATGGCTCTTCTAAGACCAGCAAAGCCAGTGGTTTGACCACTTCCTTCTCTTTTGCCTTTTTTCGTTGTTTTGGTAATGAACGTGCCCTGTCTGATGTTTGGGCTGACGTGGGACTCCCATAGAGTTGGGGGTCTGCGTTTTTTAACATCCTCTTGTGCGTTCTGGCTGGGTTTTGAGGGAACGGAGGCAGCGGGCAGGATGCGAAGCCTCCTGTTGGCCGGCTTTCACTCCTCAGACAAGCCACTGCTGTCTTTTCACCTCGAGACGGGAATAATGAGAATTCGCCCCTCGCCAGCCTCCCAGGGAATGAGGGAGAGCGCTACGAGGTCTAAGTATTATGTAATTAATCATAGTCTGACGCAGAGCAGTGTGCTTTCTGCGTGATCTGCCGTGTCTAACACGAAAGGCGCTCCTTCACGGTGTGTCTTGTGTATCAACGTCGAGATAGGAAGCAATTTAGCAATTGTGACCAAGTGGTAACTTTGTCTTATTCTCTTTTCCTCGTGCTTTTGCCACCTAATCCGCCAGAGTGGTGTTTTAACAGTTAAACTGGGTGGAGATCTAGGAACCTACGTGATCAACAAGCAGACCCCAAACAAGCAGATCTGGTTATCTTCACCCTCCAGGTATGTCCAGAAGTCCCCATCTGTCCTTGTTCAGCTTGTGGGAGGTGTGGCGCTGTGGACCCTTTAAAAGGAAGGTCACCTCGTGGGTGGGTGTCTGTGAGCCCACCTGATGCTTCACACTCACCCCATCCTCATAGGACAGTTAACCGGGCTTCAGTAACTTCGGTCTACCAGTAATCCGGCTGCTGTAAGCAGATACTGGGATGTAGATCTGAAGCAAAAAGTTTATAACTTTTCAGAACCTGGCCTGGCATTGCCCTGCCTTTTAAAAAGCCACTTTTGATGCTGCAGCCTCGGAACGAGTTGCACTTTGTCTTCAAAGCAGGTTGAAGTTTGACCTCTGGTTTGTTTTGAGCATCTCGCTAAAGGTTGGTTGAATTCCCTCTGCGAAATTGGTTGCCTGCCCTGTGGAGGGTGGGGGAGAGCCTCTTAAGCTGGGACTCCAGGGCATTGAATCCTTCCTGTGTTTATCACTGATGTGCTTTCAATCTCATGGAATAAATGATTTATTGGAGGCCGCCTGCACTGCATCTCAAGGCCTGAGAACGTGCAGAAAGAGAGAACCCCTCATCGGCCTGCATCTGTCGGGGTCGTTATAAGGGAGTTATAGAGAGACACTCACAAAAAGCTCTCAGACCAGGGCGCCTGGGTGGCTCAGTTGGTTAAGCGACTGCCTTCGGCTCAGGTCGTGATCCTGGAGTCCCGGGATCGAGTCCCACATCGGGCTCCCTGCTCGGCAGGGAGTCTGCTTCTCCCTCTGACCCTCTTCCCTCTCGTGCTCTCTATCTCTCATTCTCTCGCTCTCAAATAAATAAATAAAATCTTTAAAAAAAAAAAAAAAGCTCTCAGACCAGCCTTCCTGGGTCACTCATTACTTCCAAAGACAACATACTGACTGCGCATTAGGAAAGGCCCAAATATAATCAGCATGCAGTTCTTTGAAAGCCCATGGTATTTACATTAAAAAAAAAAAATTATAGGGGCGCCTGGGTGGCTCAGTCAGTTAAGCATCCAACTCTTGATTTGGGCTCAGGTCATGATCTCCATAGTGAGATCGAGCCCCAAGTCGTCCCTGCACTCAGCAGGGAGTCTGCTTGAGATTTTTTTTCTCTCCTCCCTCTGCCCCACCCCTGATGTGCACGCTCTCTCTCTCTCTCAAATAAATAAATAAATCTAAAAAAAAATAAATTGTAACTCTTCTTCTGCCCCAATGTTCACATCATTTTTAGGCAGTTAATATTATACTGTTTATCATGCCATGGTGTGTAATTATTTGTTCAAAATAAGTAAAGCGCTATTCCTCCTTTGCCCCAACTTCTTCTAGGAAGTATGTTATAATTCAACAAACTCCAGAAATCACCCATTTCTAGCAAGACCCTTAATAGATTGCATTGCTTTTTTAGACCCAATTAATTTAATCTTGGGTGTTTTATCCTATGCGGGCCAATTAGCCTGTTCTCTTTGGCCTCAGTTGTCCCAACCCTAACCAGAGCCATGCATGAGGGAGGACTGTACGTTCTTACCCTTTACCTCTGGAGGAACCATATGAGAAACTGGGTGGATCAGTTCAAACCCAGCCATCACCTTTGGGGATTGGTGGCTGTATAAATACCAGGCAGGGCACCGGAACCATCTATCATGGTTCCACTGAAGGAATTCCCTGTCGTATCTGGAGACCAAAAAAGTCCATATTGTGTTTGGACACACCTACCAGCAATATGATCCTACCCCAGGCTTGTTTAATGTGTAATTCATGATGGGAATCTGGAAAGAAAATCTGCTAAGCAGCCATTTACTATCACAAATACTGTGTTCCTCAAGAAAAAAATTTATTTTCCACTCAACTTCTCACATCCAAAATAATCTTTCATAGGACTGCATTGCTTTTTCTTTTTAAAGATTTTATTTATTTATCTGTCAGACAGCACAAGCAGGGGAAGTGGCAGGTGGAGGGAGAAGCAGGCTTCCTGCTGAGCAAGGAGCCCGATGTGGGATTCAATCCCATGACCCTGAGATCATGACCTGAGCCAAAGGCAGACGCTTAACCAACTGAGCCAGCCAGACGTCCCAAGAAAAAATATATTAAAAAAAAAAAGTATAGGTGATTGCCAGGGGCTGGGGAGAGGAGAGGGTGGGGAGTAACTGCTCAATGGGCACAGAGTTCCCTTTTGGGGCGATGAAGACTTTTGGTAGGGAGAGGTAATAGTTGCACTTGTTATGAATGTACTAAAATAATAATAATATAGGTAAGGGACAAATATGTGAGTGGTACACTAATGGCCATCATTTTAACAACCCTGCTCGGACATAGCAGGTACCCTCTGTGAGTTCAGGAAAGTGAAAGCTCAGAATGTGCTTTACAGAGACTCATCGAGAGGGCTCAGATGTTTTCAGGTCTTGAGAACTGTTCTGTCAAATTGTTGCAGGGGATAAACTGGGTACTTATTCTTACATAGAAAGACCCCGGGACAAGAAGTCAAATGTATGCCTTGTTAAATTGACTTTGAAAGGACCTTTCTTCCGGTCAGTTTCTTGGTGGCAGCATTGTGGAGTCAGCATTTACTATCTGTCCTCAAGGGCTGTCCTCGTGGACTTCCTGCCTATTTATTTTGTCTTGCAGCGGGCCCAAGCGCTATGACTGGACAGGGAAGAACTGGGTGTACGCGCATGACGGCATGTCCCTCCACGAGCTGCTGGCCACGGAGCTGACTAAAGCCTTAAAAACCAAACTGGACTTATCTTCTCTGGCCTATTCCGGAAAAGGCGCTTGATGCCCAGCCCAGTCCCAAAGACATGAACAGCTCTAAAGCCCAGACCCCAGCTCCGTCCTGCAGCTGAGTGTCTGGTCTGTTCCATTCCCGCTTTGGAGGACAGTTGCATGGTGTGTAAGGAAGAGCTATGTGAAAAAGCGTGTTGCCTCCCACCCTCCCCCAAGTTCGGATTTGTAATTTCCGTAGTGTTTTTGGATTTATTGTCTGATTTCCTCCCTCACAGGATATCCCTTCTGTTTTATAATGTCCCTATCCTTGTACATTTATATATAACCTTACAACAAAGAAAAATAAGAAGGAAAAATTCAGGAGGAAAAATGACTTGATTTCACTCTTCGTCCTTTGAAGGACTTAACTGCCTAAAACCACATGAAGAGGGCTGGCCGACCTCCCCTTTCTGTCCCCAAATAAGACTCATTAAAGAGTTGCCTATAAATGTTGCCACGCCTCTTGAAAATGTCAACATTCCTAAGCCCTTTATTATTAAAGTCAGTGACATTCAGGAATTCTCAAACCAAAGATCATTCTCTGCATTCGCATCTGCCAGGCTGCGAACTGCACAAGACTCGAGACGTGATGTTTCTTCCAGAGAGACGTATATAGGGACATACGCACACATTTCATTTCATTGTGTGTGTGTGTGTGTATTTTTTTTTTTTTAAGTGAAGCGTCCGCATAGATTCAGCTGCTGTAGCACAAGTCTGAGAATGCAAAACCTCTCCCAAAGAAGAGAAGGGAAAAAGGGCCATCTTCATAAGTTCGCGGATATAGTATAATAAACTAGGTCACAGGGCTGAGGGGGTGCTTTGCAAATTGTGAACGACCACATAAATGAAAAGATGTTCATGTTAATGAAAAGAACCCTGGTCCTTCACTTGGCTCAGTGCAACCTTTTCTTACCAAAGAAAGACTTCTTAGTGACAAGTCTATGCACATAGGCAGCATCTCCGTTCTCTGTCTCTGGGCGAGTTTCACGAACTCCCTGGACCTGTTTCCCCACGTGTTAACCGAGAGGGTAGAAATGAGGAACTATAGTGGATTCCCAGTCCAGACATTCAGTGGTCCTGTCAGGCCAACTTAACAGGCTGGTTTTAATTCCTTCTGGTAGATGAGGGGATGACCAAGAACAGTTTTCTTAAGCTATAGCATAAACACATGGTTATTAGTATCATTCCACTTGAATTTCAATCGAATTCATGTTCAAATAGTACCCATCTTACGTCTTTACTGTGCTGAGCTTGTGCTGTGGACTGAATGTCTATGTCCCCCCCAAAGTCCTACGGCGAATCCTAACCCCTGTGTGATGGAGCTAGGAAGTGGGGCCTCTGGGTTGGGTCAGGACAGAGCCTCATGACTGGAATTAGTGCCCTTATAAAAGAGGCCCTAGAGAGCTCCTCGCCCCTCCCACCATGTGAGGACACAGTGAAGACAGCTGTCTGTGAACCAGGAAGCAGAACATCGCCAGACCCTGAATGTGCTGAGGACTTGACCTTGGGCTTCCCAGCCCCAGAACTGTGGGAAATAAATTTTTGCTGTTTATAAGCTATCCAGTCTATGGTATTCTGTTATAGCAGCCCAAACGGACTAAGACAGGCTGCCACACCATAGGACCTCAGCTTATTTTATCTTTTAAGATTTTTTATTTATTTGAGAGAGAGTGAGTGAGAGAGAGAGAGAGAGAGCATAGCAGGGGAAGGGCGGTGGGCAGAGGCAGCTGGAGAGGGAGAGAGAGACTCCCCAGCAGACTCCCTGCCGAGCACAGAGCCCTCCTCGGGACTCTGGGCTCATGACCTGAGCTGAAGGCTGACACTTAAACAACTAAGCCACCCAGGTTCCCCCATTGGACCTCATTTTAATCTTTACTGATCTGCATCTTACACATGAAGAAACCAAGGCTCAGGAACATTAAAACTCCTCCAGAGTTATGCTCATGTTCTGTTATGTTCTTACTAAAGAAAGATTTATTAGTGACAAGTCTATGCAAATGTGTAGCAAAGGCTTTTGCCATGGGTGAACAAAAACCACATTCCATTATGGGGAAAAAAAACCTCTTAAAAGAAAAATGTAAGCAAACGCTAAATGGTAATATAAAATATTTCCTTTCTTAAAAAAAATAAAAAAATTCCAAGGGGCACCTGGGTGGCTCAGTTGGTTAAGCGACTGCCTTCGGCTCAGGTCATGATCCTGGAGTCCCGGGATCGAGTCCTGCATCGGGCTCCCTGCTCAGCGGGGAGTCTGCTTCTCCTTCTGACCTACCCCCTCTCATGTGCTCGCTCTCTCATTCTCGCTCGCTCAAATAAATAATCTTAAAAAAATAAAATAAAAAAATTACTTTCTTCAAAAGTAAAATTATTTGTTAGTGTGGGTGGAAATCTTTAAGGTAGGTCAGTATCAGTGAGAAAATAAAACCTGTGTGTGTGTGTGTGTGTGTGTGTGTGTGTGTACGCACGTCTATCTCTTGTGATGAAAGTTTCACTATCTTACTTACTTGGAACTCAGTTAAGTGATGCACTCACCTATCTGGGACATAACACAAAAGATTTAATCAGGCTGCTGTAACAGGAGAATGTAAGTTAGGAGATCTGTGCTCTCAACGCTTCCCTTGTGGTCTAGCTTTTCAGGCCTATTTACTTTTACTTTACATACAATGCTAACTAGTTTAATTATTTCCTTTCTAAGGCCCTGGGAGATTCCCATTTGAATCACGAGAACACACACCCAGGGAGGAATAAAAATCATTCTCTGGGGACTCACGGGTGGCTCAGTCAGTTGAGCATCTGCCTTTGCCTCAGGGCCTGGGATCAAGTCCTACATCGGGCTCTTCTTCTCCCTTTGCCTGCCGCTCCCCCTGTTTGTGCTCTCTCTCTCTCTCTCTCTGACAGATGGAAAGATAAAATCTTTAAAAAAAAATATCATTCTCTGACTAGCAAACTGGAAAAGCACCACAGTGTGGGGCCAGGATCCTCCCACAACTCAGACCCTGGGAGCACATTTATGGTGTCACCCACATTAAGGATGAGTTTTCAGGAAAACGTTGAAAATGTTCAGTATTACATGTTAAAGGAGGCAAGAAAATAAGTGATTTAATTTCAGAAAGCTTTTTATGATGTTTAGCTTCCTGAGTGGATAGAACCCCGGCCACTTGAAAATATAACTACCCAGGGCACCTGGGTGGCTCAGTCAGTTAAATGTCTGCCTTTGGCTCAGGTCAGGATCCTGGGATCCTGGGATCGAGTCCCACAGCAGGAACCCTGCCGGGGGAGCCTGCTTCTCCCTCTCATGCTCGCTCTCTCGCTCTCTCTCTCAAATAAAAATCTTTATTAAAAAAAAGAAAATATAACTACCCAAAAGGACTTATTTACCTTTCTCTGAGGATACAGAGAAGCACTCAGGTATGTAAAAGAGACCCTGAGATTTTTTTTTTTTAATCAGAATTTTTAAAATGTATCCAAACTCGGGGGTGCCTGGGTGGCTCAGTCGTTAAGCGTCTGCCTTCGGCTCAGGTCATGGTCCCAGGGTCATGGGATCGAGCCCCGCATCGGGCTCCCTGCTCCGTGGGAAGCCTGCTTCCCCTTCTCCCACTCCCCAGGCTTGTGTTCCTGCTCTCGCTGTGTCTCTCTCTGTCAAATACATAAATAAAATCTAAAAAAAAAAAAAAAAAATGTATCCAAACTCTGGCTACAGACTTATTTGTTGACACTAGCCTCACTTTTCTTCCCTGTAAAATGGTGATATCTAACCTCTAGCACCTGGGCCCACAGGCAAAGCACTCAGTACATGACAAATATTATCATATGCACAGCACAATTTCATATTCACATTTGGGGGTTTCCTCCAGAGTATTATTTATGATATCCTCTACTCAGCCTCAAACATAGTCCAAATGCTCATCTTGGTTATCTTGGTGATAGATTCCGATTTCCTGAAACAAGTTTTCTTGCCCCCTACAGTGGTTATGTTTTACTCCGTCTTCAGCATAATTCTAGAAATAATTTGGCCAACTTTAAGTTTGATACTTTGTATTAACTAATAAGTTTACAATATGTTTCTTAAGCTATACCTGCCCCCATATTCTAATAAACCCCATTGCTACTTCTAGGGAAAGACCCATGTTCAAAAATGTGAGAAATCTGTGTGGATTAGCTATGCAAGGCTGCCAAGGAAAGCGGGCTTCACACCTCCAAGGTATACACTAAGATTAAAGTAATTTTAGGTCATGTCCAGTTGAATTCTTGGCATGGATTTATCTTCTGTAAATGAAAACAGTCACATACCAGAAGGAGAGGGAGGGACCCTGGTATGAATCACATAAATTTTTCCTGCTGTTCAAAACTATGACTGTCTTTCTACGTCCAGCTATCGTTAGACATTACATCACATTACTGTAAGACATCTTACAACAGTAAGAAATGCTTTCAAATCCTCAGTTTCACTTAATTAGAAGTAACATCCTAAAGATCCCAATTAATGGCCTCTTTGGAATATATAAAACTGAGCCCACTTGCATTCTGATGTCTGCTACAGAAACAGAATCTGAGTTCACATGGTCCATCTTTTCTGGATGTATTAATTAAGATACAGAATATTTCAACTCTCAAGAAACTGGGTAGAGAAGGAACATATCTCAACATAATACCATATATGGCAAGGCCACAGCTAACATCATACTCAGAACTGAAACACTGAGAGATCTTCCTCCAAGATCAGGCACAAGACAAGGATGCCCACTCTCACCATTTTTATTCAACATGATACCAGAAGTCCTAGCCAAAGTAAGCAAGAAAAAGAAAGAAGGGCATCCAAAGGGGAAAGGAAGAAATAAAGCTGTCACTATTTGCAAATGACAGGACTATACAGAAAACTTTAAAGACTCCAACAAAATCCCATTACAGCTAATAGTTTCGGTAAAGCTGCAGAATACAAAATCAATATACAAAAATCATTTGCGTTTTCATACACCAACAATGAACTATCAGAAAGACAAATCAAGAAAACAGTACCATTTACAACAGTATCAAAAAGATTGAATACTTAGAAATAAATTTAACCAAGGTGCCCGGGTGGATCAGTTGGTTAAGTATCTGCCTTTGGCTCAGATCATGATCCTGGGGTCCTGGGATCGAGCCCTGCAACAGGCTCCCTGCTCAGTGGACAGCTGCTTCTTCCTCTCCCTCTGACCACCCCCAAGCCCGCTCATACTCTCTCTCTCAAAATAAATAAATAATTTTTAAAAAGCAATAAATTTAACCAAAAAAGAAAGATCTGTACACTGAAAACCAGAAGAAATTGATTAAAGAAATTAAAGAAGATATAAATAAATGGACAACTATTCTGTGTTCATGGATTAAAAGAATTAATATTGTTAAAATGCCCAAACTACAGGGCGCCTGGGTGGCTCAGTTGGTTAAGCAACTGCCTTTGGCTCAGGTCATGATCCTGGAGTCCCAGGATCGAGTCCCGCATCGGGCTCCCTGCTCAGCTGGGAGTCTGCTTCTCCCTCTGACCCTCCCCCCTCTCATGTGCTCTCTCGCTCTCTCTCTCTCATTGTCTCTCTCAAATAAATAAAAAATTAAAAATTAAAAAAAATGTCCAAACTACACAAAGTGATCTACAGATTCAGTGAGATCCCTATCAAAATTCCAATGGCATTTTTCACAGAATTAGAACAAATAAACCTAAGATTTTTAATGGAGCCACAAAAGGCCCTGAATAGCCAAAGCAATCTTAAGAAAGAAGAACAAAGCAGGAGGTATCACACGAGATAATTTCAAACTACACTGTAAAGTCATAGTAATCAAAACGGTATAGTATTGGTATAAAACAAACACATAGATCAATGGGATGGAATTGAAGGCTCAGACATAAACTCACACATATGTGGCCAATTAATTTCCAGCTAAGGAGCTAAGAACATACCATAGGAAAAGGATATATCCTAATAAGTGATGAGAAAACTAAACAACCACATGCAAAAGAGTGAAACTGGACCCTTATTTATACCAAAACCAAAAATCAACCCAAAATGGATTAAAAGCTTGAACCTAAGACCCGAAAGTATAAAACTCTCAGAAAAAAACACGGGGATTACCGCTTGACATCAGTTTTGGCAATGAGTTTTGGATTTGGCAACAAAATCAAAAATAAACAAGTGGGACCGCATCAAAATAAAGAACTTTTGCACAGCAAAGGAAACCATCAACAAAATGAAAAGGAAACTTACAGAATAGAAGGAAATATTTGCAAACTACATATCCGATAAGGGGTTAATAACCAAAAGACACAAGGAACTCATAAAACTCAATAGCAAAAAATAAATAACCCAGTTAAAAATGGGCAAAGGCCCTAAGCAGAACATTCGTCCAAAGAAGACATACGAATAACCAAGAGGTACAAAAAAGGTGTTCAACATCACTTATCATGGGGAAAATGCACATCTAAACCGCAATGAGATCTCAGCTCACATTGTTAGAACAGCTATTATCAAAAAGACAAGAGATAACAAGTGTCTACAAGGATTTGGAGAGAAGGGAACCCTTGCGCACTGCTGGTGGGAATGTGAGTGCCACCATATAGAGGCTCCTCGAGAAATGAAAAATAGAAATACCGGATGATCCAGCGATCCCACCTGTGGGTATATATCGAAAGGAAACAAAAACATTCTCTTGAAGAGACATTGGCATCCTATGTTCATTGCAGCATTATTCCTAATGGCCAAGTTATAGAAACAACATAAGTGTCTGCTGATGCATGAATGGATAAAGAAAATGTGGTGTATATGTACTTGTGCGTATATGGTATACATATACTCACATACATACACACAACGAAGTAACTATTCAGCCTCAAGAAACAAGAAAATTCTATAATTTACAACAACAAGGATGAACCTGGAGGGCATCATGCTAAGTGAAACGAACCAGACAGAGGACAATACTGCATGGTACTTCTATGTGAAATCTGTAAATCAACCAGTCAAATTTTTTTAAAGTCAAAATCATAGCAACAGTAGAAAAGTGGTTGCCAGGGTTTGAGGGGTGGGGGAAGTAAAAAAAGGCAGGTTGGTTAAAGGGTACAAACTTTGAGTGACAAGAAATAGACTGTTTCTATTCTTACAGATAATAAACCAGAAGTAGAGAGTTTAAGCCAATAAACCAGAACAGATTTATTGAACTGTTTACTGAAGATGTATTTGAACTGTTGAATAAAGCAAATGTACCTGATGTGGGAAACAAAGGAAGAAGAAAAATGATTAAATTTCCTTACTATCTACAGCCTATTGACAAGTCCTTGAAACAGGCAGAGTGACATTTCTCTTAAGGACTGAACTGCCTCAATGTTAATACTTTGCTAAGGGCAAAAAGCAATCTTAGCCCAACACCCAGGACGCTGTAGGTCTACTTTAACACATAAAAATTTCTTTGGAAACCTCCTTTAGCTCTACCTCCCAAGATACAGGTTGGCAATCATCTCCCAAGCATATGGCCCACTGATATACATCTGAAGGGTCTCATGACTCAGGTTTTACTAGACAGTAATAAATGACCTTTTCCCAACAATAGCTAGCCCCCTCAAGGTCCTGAAAACCTTGCTTACAAATTCTTTAGAGACTTACACTATCCCTAACCCCCTCCCAACTTGAAAGTATATAATCAGGGGCTCCTGGGTACCTCAGTCATTAAGCATCTGCTTTCAGCTCAGGTCATGATCCGAGGGTCCTGGGATTAAGCCCTGCATCGGGCTCCCTGCTCGGTGGGGAGCCTGATTCTCCCTCTCCCCCGCTTGTATTCCCTCTCTGTGTCTCTCCCTCTCTGTCAAATAAATAAATAAAATCTTTAAAAAAAAAAAAAAGAAAGAAAAGTATATAATTAGCCACCCCTCACAAACCCAGGGCAGCTCTTTCTGTTCTGTCCCTGTCCCCGTGCTTTATTAAAACTACCTTTTTTGCACCAAAGACATCTCAAGAATTCTTTCTTGGCCCCCGGCTTTGAACCCTGATGTCTTTTCCTACATCATACCCAGGCAGGAAAACTGGCTCCCAAAGACTTTCCTGTACTCTGAACAAAGTCAAGCCCCTTGAGGCTCCGTCCAGGTATAAATAAATACTAGTGCAAGACAGACCCCAACTTTTCAGTTCTGTTTCTGTGATTTGTGGGAGAACTGGTAGTGCCACATCTTGACCTCAAAAGTTTTTAGTTCTTATTTCTGCCATGTTAAGTGGAAAAGGTAGCTAAATTATTTGGAAAAATAAGACAAGGCCATTCCCTAGTTACTTCTATTTCCTACCTCTCCCTTCAATGCTAACTGAAATTTTTCCAAAAGAAAGCAGCTTAAATAAAACCATAAGAGAAAGAAAACTTTAAAAATCTCTAAGCTCGGGGTGGCTCAGTCAGTTAAGTGTCTGCCTTTGGCTCAGGTCATGATCCCAGGGTCCTGGGATTGAGTCCTGCATCGGGCTCCTTGCTTAGCAGGGAGCCTCCTTCTCCCTCTGCCTGCCACTCTCTCGCTCTCCCTTTTTCTCTCTCTCTCTCTCTGACAAATAAATAAATAAAATCTTTTAAAAAAATTTTTTTAAAAATCTCCAAGCTCAAAAGTAATACAAGCAGATGACTTTAGAATCAGAGTTGCCGTGTAAGGCTGTCCCGGCTGTGCACTGCACAAATCTATGCATTGCTATTCACAGAGGTTAAAATAATCACAGTGTGATGTGAATGGTGCCACCTAGAGCTTTGCAAACTGTTCAGAGCATAGCCACCTGATTGTGCTGGAATTCTTCTCGACAGCCCATAAGCAAGTCTCCTCAAATGTTTCACCAAACATTCCTTAAATTTGCCCCCTTCTACCTGATGAGGGAGCAGAAGGCAAGCTGAAGACAAAGCACAAGCTGACACCCCACAACCTCCCCCGCCTCCTGGGCGGGATTTGTGTGACATTCCTCCAGGAAACTTCCAACTATCTTAATGTTAATGCTTTGCTAGAGGGAAAAACAACCTTAGTCTGATAAAGCAAGGCCTCCAGTAGCCTAAGGGCCTTCTTTAGCATATTAAAGCCCTTTTGGACACCTCCCTTTTTCCTTACCTCCCCCAACCTCACAGAATATAATCAGTCATTCTTCACAACCCCAGGGCAGCTTTGCTTTCTGCCCCCGGTCCTGTCCCCGTGCCTTCATAAAATCACCTTTTTGCACCCAAGAAGTCTCAAGAATTCCTTCTTGGCCGTCAGCTCGACCTCACTAACATTCCGGAACTACATCGTACCCACCCACACATCAGGGCCTCACCCTTTCTCAGCTGGACTATTAACAGATTTCTTGCTTCAACCTCCCTCCCTTTCTCTCAGCCCATCTTCCATGCTGCAGCCAGAGTGAGCTTTCAAAAAAGTGTAAATATGATCCCTTACCTTTGGAAAACCTCAGCAGAACAGGCCTGAAAACCGACCTTCTCTGACCTAATCCTGCACCGACACTGCAGTGTAATTATGCTTTTATCCCCTCTCAACACTTCAGCTATGACTATTACAAATCCCCAGCTCCCTAAAGGTGCTATTTCTCCTGGCTCTGAGGCTAGGCCAACTTTGAACCCATGTGGGTCCTTATTCCCCACTTTTCTGCTTAGGGCATTTGTTTTGCCCGAAAAACGTTCTTGGCTCAGTCTTGCTGACCCCTCCACCGGGCCTCTTTACCTGGAGCCCCTTGATTGTCCCATAATCTCAGCGTATGGTATTTCTTCTTCCCCGCACGGATGGCAGTGGGAATTAACTAGTCTAGAGTGTGTCCTCTCTCCTGGGTTATACACTCCATGAGGACAGAACTGCGTCTCCCCCATTTACTGCCGTAGCCCCAGCACTGAGCACAATTCCCTGCACACAATAAGGGCTCCATAAATGTCAAATGAATGTGTTGTGGTTATGGGTTTACCAGTGTAGCCCAAATTAATTTCAAAAAAATGCCGTTCCAAAAATGTTAACAAGAAATGTAAATCTGAAAGAAAAATGGTTGGCAGGGGAGGGTGTCAATGAAGGGTGTAGAGAAGGGGAAAAATCATTTTCCTTGACTCACCTTGGATTGTCAAGTTGGGGTCCTATAAATCAGACTGACAAAAGACAGGAGCATGTGACTCTTGATCTTGGGGTTGTAAATTTGAGCCCTAAGTTGAGTGTAGAGATCACTTAAAAATAAAACCTTAAAAAAGACTGACAAAAGACAGATTAGCATGAGAAAAACAAATAGAAGTTTATTAACACATAAGCATGAACATGAACACGAGGGAGGACCTAAGGGTGAGTTACCCAAAGGGGTGGTTGGAATTTGGGCTTCGGTACCATCTGAGGTTTAACAAAAAGGCAAAAGGTTTTTGGCCTCCCAGGCAGGATAGGCAAGTTTTGGGAAGGTGACCAGGAGAAGGATCATGAACAGACTTGTTTAGTGAAGTTTGTAATGCAAATTTGTTACTGTCCTCTCCCCCAAAAGAGTTGTTAAATCCTCTTCCTGGTCGGGGGGGGGGGGGGGGAGGTATCTCTACAACTGGAAATTTCCTTTAGAAATGTCAATGTGTGTCCAGTTTATAGAGTGTTTCCTGAGTCAGCTGATTCTCGCTGGCTTTCAGCCCAAAATAATCCGTACACCAAAGAGGCCTATTTTGGAGTGGCATATTCTGGGCACACTGTAGGGGCCAAGGGTAGGCCGACCCAAGGTGGGCCACTTTGGCATAAAAATTATTTTGAGTTAAAAAGCAATCAAAACCCAGGAGATTCAGGGGCGCCTGGGTGGCTCAGTTGTTAAGCGTCTGCCTTCGGCTCAGGTCATGGTCCCAGGGTCCTGGGATCGAGCCCCACATCGGGCTCCCTGCCCTGCGGGGAGCCTGCTTCTCCCTCGCTGCTGCTCCCCCTGCTTGTGCTCTCTCTCCCTCTCTTTGTCAAATAAATAAAATCTTTTAAAAAAGTACAGAGGTCGAACCATGAGAGACGATGGACTCTGAAAAACAAACTGAGGGTTCTAGAGGGGAGGGAGTAGGGGGATGGGTTAGCCTGGTGGTGGGTATTGAGGAGGGCACGTTCTGCGTGGAGCACTGGGGGTTATGAACAAACAATGAATCATGGAACACTGCACCAAAAACTAATGATGTAATATATGGTGATTAACATAACAATAAAAAATTAATTAAAAAAAAGTACAGAGGTTTCCCATATGCCCCTTGTCCCCTCCCCCCCAGGACAGGGACAGGCTCCCCCATTATCAACAATCCCACTGGGGTGGTTGGTTTATTACGACTGATGGACCTACAGTAACAGGTCATAGTCACCCATGGTGTACATTAGATTTCAGTCTTGCTGTTGTGCGTTCTATGGTTTTGGACAAATGCATAATGCATTACAGTGAAGGAGTTGAGGACAACTCAGAATACGCCCCTGTGGCATAATGACTATTTCGGGCACAAGGCACTTGAAAAACAGAAAAGGCAGGGAGAGGCTTTCTTTGACCTCCCCCTTATCTGTCTCCTTTTGTAGTCAGGAGAAACTCCCTTGTCATAAATCCCCTCCCTAGGAGTTTCATCACCCAGGGAGGTTTGACTCTTATCTCAGGAGAGGAGACTAGAAGATGACACCACACCCAGACAGACTTTGTCACACTATCCTACCTCCCATTGATTGTTCCTGAGGGCCCACCTGTCTTTTCTAAAAATTACTCTCCCCTAAGGGACCTATAGCCCCCGTCTTCTTCCCCTGGAAGATCTTATATATAAAACTCAAATCTCACTGTTTTGGGGTATTCACTTTTGTTTTGCGATACCCTCACATACATGACAGTAAAAATTAATAAATTTATATACATTTTCTCCTGTTAATCCACCCGCTGTCAGTTTATTTCGTAAACCCAGCTATTACACCAGAGGAAAGCCTCCCTCCCCTACATATTTTATTTTGAAAGAGAGAACCACATGTTCAGAATGGCATCACTTTGGCCAAGTCACCAAACCAGGGTTATGCCTAATCTAATTGGAATTTCAACCTTTCCCAGAATTGCAGTCTTAACTGGTCAGTCAAGAATTTTTGGCTCAGGGGCGCCTGGGTGGCTCAGTCGTCAAGCGTCTGCCTTAGGCTCAGGTCATGATCCCAGGGTCCTGGGATCGAGTCCCACATCGGGCTCCCTGCTCCGCGGGAAGCCTGCTTCTCCCTCTCCCACTCGCCCTGCTCGTGTTCCCTCTCTCGCTGTCTCTCTAGCTGTGTGTGTGTCTCTCTCTCTCTCTCTCTCTGTCAAATAAATAAATAAATAAAATATTAAAAAAAAAAAGAATTTTTGGCTCAGTATCGGTGAGGTGACCCGCCACAAGGGCCCTCCCCGTTCTCCAGAGGAGGTCATCTGCTTGATAAGACGTGCCCCTCCCGACCTCTGCCCTGAGGGAAGGTGACCTTGCCCGGAACAATCCTTTCGCGCCTCGTCTTCCTTCCTATAAAAACCTTCCAGGGTGTGCCACTCCTGGGAGCCCCACTCTCCTTGACAGATGGGATGGCGCCTGAGCTTTAATGAAGCCAATTAGATCTTCAAATGTACTTGCTTGAACTTTGTTTTTTTAACAGTATCATACAGAGTACTTTCACTGTCCTAAAAATCCTCTGGGCTCTACTCCAAAAGGGGGTCCTGGAATTTTTTTTTCAGTTTGGAGCCACTGCACCATCCTATCCTAGAAGTGATCGCACAATCCCACCCCAGTTTTCCGAATTTCTAGAATTAGCATTAGACTCCAATTCCAGACCCTCAAGGGCCTCTGACAGCATCCCCTAAGCTGTCATTGAAGACCCTCTCCCTATTTGGGTTTCCTAATTTTTCTTCTACTTTTAAGGTCCCTTTGGTCCTTTGATCCAATTTTGTGCATCACCTGCAGGGTACTGCTGCTTCCAGATCTGGTACTAGTCCCTTGAAACTTAAAGGGACTCTTCTGTGTGGCACAGGGGCTGGAGGAGGAAACGGAGAAGAGCCTTCTCACGGGTCTGCCCTCAGGCTGAGCTATCCATAAGGTAACAGGAGCTTTATGAGGACCTGACCCTTATTTATCCTGGGCCTGGTGTGTGCCCAGCTCTGGGAGGAGGAAGTAGGGAGCAGGAAAATGAACCCTACCTCCTGCTCCAGTTTGGCAGTGTCTGGATGGGTAGGGGGTTCTACCCTGCTGTCTCCCTCAACATTGCTTCCAGTAGGGGCTTCCCGCTTTAGTAGGCTCATTGTCCTTAAAGCAAGTGAAGCTCTAGTGCGTGGGGTCTCTCAGGGGTTCTAGAAAAAACTAACAAGGGGCACCTGGGTGGCCCAGTTGGTTAGGTTAAGCTCCCAACTCTTGGTTTTGGCTCAGGTCATGATCTCAGGGTCCTGGAATGGAGCCTGGAGCCTGGCCCCGCACTCAGTACGGAGTCGATTGCCCCTCTCCCTCCCGCTCTGCTCTTACCCCCCCCCCACTCATGCTCCAGTGTTCTCTCTCTCTCTAAAGTAAATAAATAAAATCTTAAAAAAAAAGAAAGAAAGAAAGAAAAACTAACAAGGGGAAAGTCAAAAGATTGCAAGATGCTATCAAAACATCACAGTGAACATCCTTCCAGACGCTCCCTGGACTATAAGTGGGCCTCAGCCTCCTTCCCTTCACAACTGATCTGATCCTTGGCTTTGTGGTTTGTGACCATTATGTGACCCAGGCGACAAACTCCAGCTTCTGGTCTGGTTGCTTTTCCCTTTCTTGGGATTTTTCATCAATGTTTAAAAACATTTTGTCAAGTCCACCCCACGCCTGAGGTAGACCATGCACACGATAGAAAAAAGGTAAAATCGGGGCACCTGGGTGGCTCAGTCATTGGGAGTCTGCCTTTGGCTCAGGCCATGATCCCGGGGTCCTGGGGTCAGTCCCACGTCATCGGGCTCCCTGCTTGGCGGGGGCTCTGCTTCTCCCTCTCCCTCTGCTGCCACTCCCCCTGATTGTGCTCTCTCTCTCTCTCAAATAAATAAATGATTAAAATCTTAAAAAAAAAAAAAAGGTAAAATCATCAGACTCCCAAGGAGAGTTCACTCACCATACAAACCCCCTGGACAAACTCTAGGGGCAGAGCAGAAACTGGCATCTTTGACCGACTCTGGAGTCCCCAAAGGGATTCCCACTTACAGCAGGAGGGAAATAACAGGCCATAGAGTTGCTAAAGGGGCTTATTTCGAAAATCAGAGCCCCCACTGATGGAGGGATGCAGGCAGGGCAGGGAAGGAGGGAGGAAGCAGTAACTCCAGAGGCATTTACTAATATCCCCTCTCTCCCCCATCCCCTCCTTGCCCTCACCCTACCCACGACCAAGAAAAAGGAGTTTCTGGGGCAGCTTGAAAGGAAGGAGACATTCCCAGGGGCTCTGGGAAGTGAGGTCACGGTTGGGAAGGCAGGACATTCCCAGTGGAAAGCATTCAAGACTGCTTTGGGGCTGCAACCCTATAAATACATTCTTGTCTAAGATCTGACACATGGGTTTAGAAGACAGGCCATTAAAAAAACAAACAGTACTAATAATATTAATAATCAAGAGTGTCAGTAGTGTTGAAATTTTTCTGGAACCCTTTCTTGAGTTGCCTATGCCCGGAGAAGGAAAATAACAGTGTTTAGTCATAAATTACAGGATCAGTGCACATAGCTATCAAGATGATGAGCCAGGGCTTGTAAATTGGTTTTGTTTTGGTCTAATTAGATGTTTGTCCTCCGTGTGTGTGTGTGTGTGTGTGCGTGCGTGCGTGTGTGTGTGTGTGTGTGTGTGTGGTTTCATCACTTTTTTTTTTTTAAAGATTTTATTTATTTATTTGAGAGAGAGAGAGAAACAGCATGAGAGGGGAGAGGGTCAGAGGGAGAAGCAGGCTCCCCGCTGAGCCAGGATCCCGATGTGGGACTCGATCCCAGGACTCTGGGATCATGACCTGAGCCGAAGGCAGTCGCTTAACCAACTGAGCCACCCAGGCGCCCTTAAATAAAACCACTTTAAAGAGGTAGGACACGGACACACCCGATCGGTATTAATTTTTTAAAAACTGGCTTACTAAACGTGCTGCGACGGGGAAACTGTTAAGGGCAGTGTTTTTACCTTTATTCAATGATTCATTCATTCAACTGACTTTTATTGATTGCCAAGCCAGAAACTAGGACCCAAGATGAACAAACACATTCCCTCCACTCAAATAGAAAAGTAAACAAATAAAATGTATTGGGAAGAGTTCTGATCACCGAAAATTTTAAATAGAGACTGCCTCGTATTCATACAGACAGATGTAAGATACTTTTTAATTTCTAAAAGGTAGTACCGTTGACCCTTGACCAACACAGCTTTGAACTGCGGGGGTTCACTTATGGGGATTTTTTTACAGCACAGTACTGTAAATGTATTCTCCTTTCTTTCTTTTTTTTTTTTTTAAGATTTCATGTATTTGGGCGCCTGGGTGGCTCAGTTGGTTGAGCGACTGCCTTCGGCTCAGGTCATGATCCTGGAGTCCCCTGATCGAGTCCCACATCAGGCTCCCTGCTCAGCGGGGAGTTTGTTTCTCCCTCTGACCCTCCCCCCTCTCATGTTCTCTCTCTCTCTATCTCATTCTCCCTCTCAAATAAATAAATAAATAAATCTTTAAAAAAAAAAAAAGATTTCATGTATTTATTTGACAGAGAGAGACACAGCGAGAGAGGGAACACAAGCAGGGGGAGTGGCAGAGGGAGAAGCGGGCTTCCCGCCGAGCAGGGAGCCTGATGTGGGGCTCGATCCCAGGACCCTGGGATCATGACCTGAGCTGGAGGCAGATGTTTAACGACTGAGCCATCCAGGCGCCTCCTTATGATTTTCTTTCTTTCTTTCTTTCTTTCTTTTTTTTTAATATTTTATTTGACAGAGAGAAACACAGCGAGAGAGAGAACACAAGCAGGGGGAGTGGGAGAGGGAGAGGGAGAAGCAGGCTTCCCGCTGAGCAGGGAGCCCGATGCGGGGCTCGATCCCAATCATGACCCGAGCTGAAGGCAGATGCTTAACGACTGAGCCACCCAGGCGCCCCCCCCCCCATGGTTTTCTTAATAACATTTTCTTCTCTCTTTCTCACTCTATTGTGCTAATATGGCATATAACATATACAACATACAAAATATGTGTTAATCCACTGCTGATATTACTACTGAGGCTTCCAGTCAGCATTCGGCTAGCTGTAGTAAGTCTGGGGGAGTTAACAGTGGTACTCAGATTTTCGACCACATGGGGGTTGGCGCCCATCACCCCTGCATTGTGCGAGGGTCAACGGTACACTGTACAAACTGCTTTACATCTTGGGTTTGTTTTTTTGTTTTGCTTTTTATTGTACAATATGCCCTGGAGGTCATTCTATCTAGTAGTTGTGCTTTTTTAAATAGATGCTATGACCCGAAGTGAGGGGTGGGCAGGAGGATTTGGGGCTGTGGAGAGGGAACACCAGGCCAGCATGTCCAGGGCTTGGTGCCTGGTTAGGAGTGGGAGGCATCCAGGGTGGTGCTCCACCTACTGGAAATTTCACTCGCCCTCTAGAACTTCTCTCTCTTACAGTCGCTGTAGCAGAAAAGGGCAAAACCTAGAAGCTATTGTATTTATGCTGCGGATATGGTGGGCTAAGTGTTCAATAAATCACTACTGATTTTCCAAATGTGACTTATTGTAAGGCTTCAAATACAGGTGTATAAATCCATAGGAGGATGTGAAGCATCTGTACTTCTGTGATGGAGTGCTTAGAATATTTAAGACCTGAAAAATTGTCATGTCTAGCATTTCCCACCTTTCCTACCTTCAACTCTATGATTCTATAATTCTTTTTTTTTTTTTAAGATTTTATTTATTTGACAGAGAGAGACACGGCCAGAGAGGGAACACAAGCAGGGGGAGTGGGAGAGGGAGAAGCAGGCCTCCCGCCAAGCAGGGAGCCTCATGTGGGGCTTGATCCCAGGACCTCCCCTCTGGCAACCACCACTTTGTTCTCTATAGTTAAGAGTCTATTTTTTGGTTTGTCTCTTTTTTCCCTTGTTCCTTTGTTTCTTAAATTCCACATATAAGTGAAATCATATGGTATTTTTGTTTCTCTGACTGCCTTAATTCACTTAGTATTATACCCTCTAGATGGCACCCATATTGTTGCAAATGGCAAGATTCCATTCTTTCTTATGGCTGAGTAATATTCCATGGAATATATATATCCCACTTCTTTATTCATTCATCTATAGATGGATAAAGAAACCTGGGCTGCTTCTGTCATTTGGTTATTGTAAACACTGTTGCAATAAACATAGGGGTGCATATATCTTTTCAAATTAGTGTTTTCGTATTCTTTTTTTTTTAAGATTTTATTTATTTATTTGACAGAGAGAAAGAGAGCACAAGCAGGGGGACCAGTGGCAGGTAGAGGGAGAGGGAAAAGCAGGCTCCCTGCTGAGCAGGGAGCCCGATGCAGGACTTGATCCCAGGATCCTGGGATCATGACCTGAGCTGAAGGCAGACACATAACTGACTGGGCCATCCAGGCGTCCCAGTGGTTTCATATTCTTTGGGTAAATACCCAGTGGTGGCATTACTGGATCATCTGGTAATTCTAATTTTTTGAGGAACCTCCATACTAGTATCCACAGTGGCTGCACCAGTCTGCATTTCAACCAACAATACATGAGGGTTCCTTTTCCTCCACATCCTCACCAACACTTGTTGTTTCTTGTCTTTTTGATTCTAGTAATTCTGACAGGTGTGAGGTGATATCTCCTTGTGGTTTTGATTTGCATTTTCCTGATGATTAGTGATGAGCATCCTTTCATGTGTCTGTTGGCCATCTATATTCATGTCTTCTGGCCTTTTTAAAAATTGGATTATTTGTTTGTTTAGTGTTGAGTTTTATCAGTTCTTTATATTTTTTTTTTAAAGATTTTTATTTATTTATTTCAGAGAGAGAATGAGAGATAGAAAGCACGAGAGGGAAGAGGGTCAGAGGGAGAAGCAGACTCCCTGCTGAGCAGGAAGCCTGATGTGGGACTCGATCCTGGGACTCCAGGATCATGACCTGAGCCGAAGGCAGTCGCTTAACCAACTGAGCCACCCAGGTGCCCCTTTATATATTTTGGATACTGTTTATCATTTATATCATTTGAACATATCTTCTCCCATTCCAGAGATTGTCTTTTACTTTTGTTGGATGCTTTCTTTGCTGTGAGAAGCTTTTTGTTTTGATGTAGACCCAATAGTTTATTTTTTATTTTGTTCCCCTTGCCTCAGGAGAAATATCTAGAAAAATATTGCTACAGCCCATGTCAGGAGAACTCACTGCCTGTTCTCTCTTCTAGGATTTTTATGGTTTCGGGTCTCACATTTAGGTCTTTAATCCATTCTGAGTTTATTTTTGCATATGGTTAAGAAATGGTCCGGTTTAATTCTTTTGTATGTAGCTGTCCAGTTTTCCCAACACCCAGTTGTTGAAGAGACTGTCTTTTTACCACTGCATATTCTTGCCTCATTTGTCAAAGATTAATTGACCATATAATCATGGGTTTATTCCTGGGGCTCTCTATTCTGTTTCATTGATCTATGTGTCAAGATCAGATCTATGTTTTAAAAAGATAACCCAGATAACTCTAGGACCAGTGTTGAGGATAAATTGGATTAGAGTGAGAAAAACTAGACATGGGAATACTGGTTTCAGACCTAGCTTGTTTGCTTGCTTGCTTGCTTTTTTTTAAAGATTTAAAAAAGGGCGCCTGGGTGGCTCAGTCGTTAGGCGTCTGCCTTCGGCTCAGGTCATGATCTCAGGGTCCTGGGATCGAGTCCCGCATCGGGCTCCTTGCTCCGCGGGAAGCCTGCTTCTCCCTCTCCCACTCCCCCTGCTTGTGTTCCTGCTCTCGCTGTCTCTCTCTCTGTCAAATAAATAAATAAAAAATCTTTAAAAAAAAAAAAAGATTTAAAAAAAATTTTTTTAAAATAATCTCTACCATCCAATGTGGGGCTCAAACTCACAACCCTAAGATCAAGAGTCACATGCTCTAGTGACTGAGCCAAGCAGGCATCGCTGTTTGCTTGCTTTCACTCATTCATTCTGAAAGCATTTAGGAGTAACTACAATGTGCTAGGCACTGTTCTGGGCATCACAAATACAGTAATGAAGAAAACAAATAATGCACTGCTTTTCTGGATCTCCCTTTTGTCTAGGGGAATATAGACAATAGATATAGAAATCTACAGTGATGATTTTTAAAAAGTACTAAGAAGAAAAATGGGGGCACCAGGCTGGCTCAGTCAGTAAGGTATATGACTTTTGATCTCAGGATCATGAATCTGAGCCTCACATTGGGTGGAGAGACTACTTAAAAAAAAGAAAAATGAAGATGTTGATAAGGCTAGAACATGCTGGGTAGAGCTCTCTTTCTTTCTTTTTTTAAAAAAGATTTTATTTATTTGACAGAGAGAGAGCGAGCACAAGCAGGGGGAGCAGCAGGCAGAGGGAGAGGGAGAAACAGGCTCCCTGAAGAGCAGGGACCCTGATGTGGGGCTCGATCCTAGGATCGTTCCAATTTTAGTATATGTGCTGCCAAAGCAAGCACTCGATCTCAGGATCAATCCCGAAGGCAGTCACTTAACCAACTGAGCCACCCAGGCACCCCTCTTTCTTTCTTTTTATGAGGTTTCTGGAAAACCTTTTTATTTTATGTATTTATTTAGAGTGGGGGACAGTGGGGGGAGGGGCAGAGAGAGACAGAGAGAGAGAATCTTAAGCAGGCTCCACACCCAGCAGAGATCCTATCTCAGGACCCTGACATTATGACCTGAACTGAAAGCAAGAGTCAGATGCTTAAACAACTGAGCCACCCAGGTGCCCACTTTCTTTCCTTCCTTCCTTCCTTCCTTCCTTCCTTCCTTCCCTCCCTCCCTCCTTCTTCCCTGTGGTAAAATTGTATGTAACATAAACTGTACCATATTTACCATTTTTAAGCCTACAGTTCAGTGGCATTAAGTACATTCACATTGTTGTACAACCATCACCTACCATCCATCTCCAGAACTTTTTGGGTGTAGTTCTTTTCAATTGAATAGTTGAAGTCCTCTCTAACATGGCAGCATCCGAAGCCAGAGTGAAGAGTGAGAACAGGCTTTGGGCTCAGGGATCATGTTCCTCTCTTTGGAAACAGCTAAGACCATTGCAATAGGCCAAGCAAGAGTTGGTACAGTAAGATTTGGTGTAGCTGAAACCCCACGCCCAGAGCACAAAGGAGAACAGACTTGGGAGTCACTTTTCTCCCAGAAGTAAATTATTTAGTGGAAAGGAAAGGCCAATGCAGATCCATGAAGAGAGACAATTCATTGCTAAGCACAAGCTCTTTAATCACAGAAAGGATTATCATATCTGTATTAAAGAGCATGTGGTATCCTGTGTGTGGAAATTTATGAAGCTGTGAAGTCTACTGAGTTTCCTTTTTGTTATAGGACTTCCTTTCAGATATGAGTAAGGAGTCATGAGTTTGCTCTGGAATGTCCTTTAGCTTTGTGAAACTGAAGAAAGGAAGCTTCATTGAAAATGAAGTTGGCTATTTTTCTGAAGCTGTTTCAAAAAATCGAAATGGAAGGAAAACTCCCAAACTCTTTCTTTCTTTTTTTTTTTTAAGATTTTATTTATTTATTTGAGAGAGGGAATGAGATAGAGAGAGCATGAGTCGGGGGAGGGTCAGAGGGAGAAGCAGACTCCCTGCTGAGCAGGGAGCCCGAAGCAGGACTCGGTCCCGGAACTCCAGGATCATGACCTGAGCCAAAGGCAGTCGCCCAACCAACTGAGCCACCTAGGTGCCCCCAAACTCTTTCTATGAGGCCAGCATTACCTTGATCCTAAAACCAGACAAAGACGTCACTGAAAAGGACAATTACAGACAATATCCCTGATGAACATGGATGGAAAAATTCTCACCAAAATACTTGCCAATAGGATCCAACAGTACATTAAAATGATTATTCACCATGACCAAGTGGGGTTTACTCCTGGGCTGCAAGGCTGGTTCAACATCCACAAATCAATCAATGTGATACAGTACATAAATAAAAGAAAGGACAAGAACCATATGATCCTCTCAATAGATGCAGAAAAAGCATTCTTTCTTGATTAAAACTCTTCACAGTGTAGGGATAGAGGGTACATACCTCAATATCATAAAAGCCATCTATGAAAAACCCCACAGCAAGTATCATTCTCAATGGGGAAAAACTCTCAGTTTTGTTTTTTATCCTAAGGTCAGGAACACAGCAGGGATGTCCACTATCACCACTGCTGCTCAATATAGTACTAGAAATCCTAGCCACAGCAATCAGACAACAAAAAGAAATAAAAGGCATCCGAATCGGCAAAGAAGTCAAGCTCTGTCTTTGCAGATGACATGATATTCTATGTGGAAAACCCAAAAGACTCCACCCCTAAATTGCTAGAACTCGTATAGGAATTCAGTAAGGTGGCAGGATATAAAATCAATGCACAGCAATCAGTTGCATTTATATACACCAACAAGGAGACAAAAAAAAGAGAAATTAAGGAGTCAATCCCATTTACAATTGCACCCAAAACCGTAAGATACCTGGGAATACACCTAACCAAAGACAAAAAGGATCTGTACTCAGAAAACTATAGAATGCTCATCAAAGGAATTGAGGAAGACACAAAGAAATGGAAAAACGTTCCATGCTCATGCATTGGAAGAGCAAATAGTTAAAATGTCTATGCTACCTAGAGCAATCTACACATTCAATGCAATCCCTATCAAAATACCACCAACGTTTGACACAGAAATGGGACAAATAATCCTAAAATTTGTATGGAACAAGAAAAGACCCTGAATAGCCAAAGGAATACTGAAAAAGAAAACCAAAACTGGTGGCATCACAATTCCAGACTTCAAGCTCTATTACAAAGCTGTAATCATCAAGACAGTATGGTACTGGCACAAAAACAGACACATAGATCAGTTGAACAGAATAGAGAGCCCAGAAATGGACCCTCAACTCTATGGTCAACTCACCTTCGACAAAGCAGGACAGAATGTCCAATGGAAAAAAGACAGTCTCTTCAACAAATGGTTCTGGGGTGCGCCTGAGTGGCTCAGTTGGTTGGGTGACTGCCTTCAGCTCAGTTCATGATCCTGGAGTCTCGGGATTGAGCCCCGCATCGGGCTCCCTGCTCGGCGGGGAGCCTGCTTCTCCCTCTGACCCTCCCCCCTCTCATGTGCTCTCTCTCTCTCTCTCTCATTCCCTCTCTTTCAAAAGGATAAATAAAATCTTTAAAAAAAAATGGTGCTCGGAAAATTGGACAGCCACATGCAGAAAAATGAAACTGGACCATTTCCTTACACCATACACAAAAATAGACTCAAAATGGATGAAAGATGTAAATGTGAGACAGGAATCCATCACAATCCTAGAGGAGAACACAGGCAGCAATCTCTTTGACCTTGGCCACAGCAACTTCTTGCTAGACACATCTCCAAAGGCAAGGGAAACAAAGGCAAAAATGAACTATTAGGGCTTTGTCAAAATAAAAAGCTTTTCCACAGCAAAGGAAACAGTCGACAAAACCAAAAGACAACCAACAGAATGGGAGAAGATATTTGCAAATGACATATCAGATAAAGGGCTATCCAAAGTATCCAAAGTATCCAAAACCTATAAAGAACTTATAAACCTCAACAGCCAAAGAACAAATAATCTAATCAAGAAATGGGCAGAAGCCATGAACAGACATTTCTACGAAGAAGACATCCAAATGGCCAACAGACACATGAAAAAGTGCTCCACATAGCTCGGCATCAGGGAAATCCAAATCAAAACCTCAATGAGATACCACCACACACCAGTCAGAATGGCTAAAATTAACAAGTCAGGAAACGACAGATGTTGGCGAGGATGCGGAGAAGGGGAGCCCTCCTACACTGTTGGTGGGAATGCAAGCTGGTGCAGCCACTCTGGAAAACAGTATGGAGGTTCCTCAGAAAGTTGAAAATAGAGCTACCCAAAGGTAGTGATCCGAAGGGGCACCTGCACCCCAATGTTTATAGCAGCAATGTCCACAATAGCCAAACTATGAAAAAAGCCCAGATGCCCATTGACAGATGAATGGATAAAGAAGATGTGGTATATATATACAATGGAATATTGTGCAGCCATCAAAAAAATGAAATCTTGCCATTTCCAACAATGTGGTTGGAACTAGAGGGTATTATGCTAAGCAAAATAAGTCAATCAGAGAAAGACAATTATTATATAATCTCACTGATAGGTGGAATTTAAGAAACAAGGTAGAGGATCATAGGGGAAGAGAGTAAAAAATGAAACAAGATGAAACCAGAGAGGGAGACAAACCATAAGAGACTCTTAATCACAGGAAACAAATTGAGGGTTGCTGGGGGTGGGGTGGGGTGGAAGGATGGGTAACTGGGTGACGGACATTGGGAAGGGTATGTGTTGTATGAGCACTGGGTGTTATATCAGACTGACGAATCACAGACCTGTACCCCTGAGACAAATAATACATTATATGTTAATTAATTGAATTTAAATTTTAAAAGAATTTTAAAAACCCTTTTACATATTAGAAAAATAAAATGAAGTTGGGAGGCCAGTAGGGAGAGCTCTCACACCCTGCTGCTCATTGTCAAGTGCAGACCCAACTAGAAGAGAAGGACCTTGCATTCCCAAGAAAATTTATTACTCCAGCAGGAGGAAGGAAGCACTTCTCCTTGCCCAACAACAAGTTCAGCCAATAAGAAAATACCACAACTCAGCCACTGAGAAAGCATCATCACCCTGATTTCTCACTTTCTTCTAAAAGACTTTAGTCTAAAGTAGCCCTTCTTGGAGTGCCTGGGTGGCTCAGTCAGTTAAGTGCCTGCCTTTGGCTCAGATCACAACCTGGGGTCCTGGGATTGATCCCTGCATCGGGATCCCTGCTCAGCAGACGGTCTGCTTCTTCCTCTCCTTTTGCTCCCCCCCCAACAATCTCTCTCTCTCTCTCTCTCTCAAATAAATAAAATCTTAAAAAAAAAATAATGTAGACACTCTCAACTTAACCCTTCTCTGTATAAAGTAACTTTCTTCTTTGATCTCCAGACTTGCATGTCCCAAATTGCAATTCCTCTGCTGTTCCCAAAAAAACCCATTTTGCTGGCTCTTTTACTTTTAAGGTCAACAGCTTGTTGGTATATATTTTGTCTACGACAGGAGAAATTAGTCATACATTAATGAGTACATTCCATTTTTCTGTATACAGAGGACAATAGGGAAAGGCCTATGTCTCTTCCCCAGTTGGTCAACAGAAATAACTCTAGACGTTAATCCATTAATCCAATCTAATAATTTTGTCATCCATGAAACCTTCATGTGTTCTGTATGCTGCAGCTGATTCCTGTTCAGTTAAAGATCCTGTGGGGGAGGAAAATAATTTTCTCTCTACCCTTCTAAGTTCTTGGCTGAGACCCCTCCCATGTAATAAAAGACAGATTAATGGGAGAAAAATAAACAGAAGCTCAATAACATGTGTATCTATTGTATGGAAGAGACCCAGGAACACTGAGTAACTCTCTGAAATGGTCCAAGCCATCACATTGTATAATCTCCAGTTATACACAAAAGATGTTGGGGGAAAGGGTAGAGGATGGGGGAGGTCACCAGGAAAAGCATAGTAAACAAGGATAAGGTTGTTGTGCAGATTAAAACTTTGTCTTCACTAAGAATTTCTAGAGATTTAGAGACCTCCTTCTCTTCTTGGCACAGAGAGGAAGACAAATGTAAACCCCCCCTACAAAACCAAGTAACTTCTACTCAGTTTTCAGGGCTTCTCTCCTGCCTGCTATTTTTTAAAAAAAATGATCACTCTAAAATAATCCTTATGCCAAAGAGACATACTCTGGAGTGGCCAACTCTGCTTCCCTTCAATCCAAATCATGATTTCTGACTTATCTGGATATTTGAGATTAACTTGCTACGATAACACCGTGCAGAAGTCACCAAACCAAACCATACCCCACAGCCACACAAAGGAAATTAGAGGATACATTTAAAAAACTGAACATGTTCTCCTTTGAGTTGTTCTTCTAATTTGCTTTCCCTGGAAACTTGCAAAGAAACAAGTATATTTGCTCCAGGTGGACACTTGTTTTCTTATTGATATGAAAAGCAGTACGAGGAAATGGAGTTGTTTTTCCTGTAAGGAGGGGCAATCATTGTAAATATTGGCAGAGCCAGTGCAAATTAATAAGGTAAGAACTTTGAGGTGTGTATAATGAGTTTGCAAAATTTTCTACAAGGCTCAGAGAGCGCACAATAGTTAGGGTTGGATAATATATGTTTGGGGAAGGAAAGCCATGGCTCTACAGTTTATAGAGAAGCAATAAATGCACTGTGACCTGCTGAAAACTCATCAATAACGGCTCATCTCCTGGAGGTTTATTTTTCCCATCCATAATCCTTTATCTGAAACACTTGAGCCCTATGTTTTGGAATTCAGTTCTTCAGAGAATATCATGTGCATACTGCATAGCATTGCAGAATACACCCAGTGGTCTGAGGCAGTACTCCATAATTAAACCCATGGATATATCCACAGGGAAATGATTACTTATACCAAGTAGAATAAATAAGGATCATAAATAGACTTAGATCATCAATTCAGGCCAGATTTTGCTGCCAAATTTGTTTAGCGCCAAACTTTTGGTTTCAGAGACAAAACTCTAGAATTCCAGAATTGTGGCTAAGGGATTGTGGACCTGTATGACCTTCCTCTGTGTGATTCCAAAAAGCAAGCCATTGCTTGAACCCATCTCGTGAGTGGCTACACGGCTATGAATCAAGAATCTGGATCTAGGTAGGAATGAATTGCTCAACATCACATCCTTCAACACTAAGTAGATACATCTGTAATAGGAGGCCCTTTTTTGGGGGGGGCGGTATTTAATGTATATCAGTGAGACCTGAAAAAAACACAAGTAAGAACTAAAATGTATTTGCTGGGTGCTTTTATCTGGCTCAGCAGAAGGCAGAAACCCTATGAATCATATCCATGTAGGCAGGTGCAGGCCACAGACAACCGATATCTCCCAAGTGAATCTGAAAGGATCTTATTACCCTGGATCCTAAGAGGGTTGTTGCCTTGTTGCCTTGGAAACCATAGGTAAGGATAATTAACTCAGCTCCTCATTTTAGTGACTCCTCAGCTCTTGATACAATTTCTCACAGACATGGCTGCCTAACAGTTGCCAGACTCACATTTGGGACGTGTTTCTCTTGGACAGTTGACGTGGTACCTGTGGCTGTTCCATCCGTGGCACAGAGTGTGGACCATGCGCTCCAAACAGCCCACATGTTGGACTACTTCTGGTTTCTGTCTCCTGGGTTTCAGATTGGCAAGTGTGATGAAAAGCAAGGTGGATAATGTGGTTCTTAGGATGGCTTGGGAGCCAGGTGAGTAGCTTTTGTCTGTTCCTCACTGTGGATATTCACTACAGAAGGTTCAGGACAGGAGCATTTAGTTACATCGAGTCAAGAAATTAATATTTTACTTTTGATTTATTATTTTATAGGGAATCATACTTCGATGAGGAGACAATTTAATGTTTCAGCTTAACACGTATTATTTGTTGAGCACACATTACGTGTTTCTGTGCCAGATATAAGCTCTGTCTACAGAGTTGAGGTGCTAGGCTACAGTATGTGGGGGGGGGTATGTGTAACTAGGAATAGCCATAGGAACCTACTTTGACTAATGTAAGCAAAAAAGCTTACAGGAAAGCCTGTTGGCAGCCTCAGTTAGCGTGGGCTTTTGCCTACACAATGCCCTAGATGCCTGAAGGTGGAGGACTCATCTCGGACCTATGAGGGTCAAAACCACAGGCAAACATGGCAAAGCAGAAAGACTGGAAAAGGCTTGTCCCCTGTTTTCATGTCAGAGCTGCTATACCAAAACGAGACTGCCTGCCTCCAGATATTTGTGATGTAAAAAATAAAACAACGAAACAACAACAACAGAAAAACAGAGGTCTACCTTGTTTGGCCACTGTGGTTGAGCTTCTGTTCCCTGTAGCTGATCGTAATTCTGAAACCCTATCTCAGAGCTTTTCTCTCTGCATATATGTGTAATTTCTAGCACTAAGAACAATCACTGAGGCAGATAATATTATCCTCATTATTTAAAAATTATGATATTATCCTCATTTTTTTAAAAGGGAAAACAGGGTGCCTGGGTGGCTCAGTTGGTTAAGTGTCTGACTTCTGCTCGGGTCACGATCTCTGGGTCCTGGGATTGAGCCCCACATGGGGTTCCCTGCTCAGCGGGGAGTCTGCTTCTCACTCTCCCTCTGTCCCTCCCCACTCTCTCTCTCTCTAATAAATAAAATTTTTTTTTAGAGCTTTTATTTATTTATTTGACAGAGAGAGACACAGTGAGAGAGGAAACACAAGCAGGGGGAGTGGGAGAGGGAGAAGCGGGCTTCCCGCGGAGCAGGGAGCCCAATGCGGGGCTCGATCCCAGGACCCCGGGATCATGACCTGAGCCGAAGGCAGATGCTTAATGACTGACCCACCCAGGCGCCCCTAAAATCTTTTTTTTTTAAAGATTATTTAGCTGTTTGAGAGAGAGAGAGCGAGACAGAGATAGGGAGGGAGAGCATGAGTGAAGAGGAGACGGAGAAGCAGGCTCTCCGCTGAGCAGGGAGCCCAACGTGGAACCTGATCCCAGGAGCCTGGGATGATGACCTGAGCCGAAGGCAGACACTTAACTGACTGAGCCACACGGGCACCCAAATAAAATCTTTTTTTAAAAATTTTATTTATGCGATCTTTCTCCACCTGTACCAGGGGCCTCTCTCCAGGGTTCTTGGACTAGCAGAGCGGGAGATTCCTCCACGTCTCTTTTAAAAGTACACATTGTTACAGGACCTTGAACCAACCCATGAACATGCACTTGTTAAAAAAAATAATTGAGTTAAGATCAGATCCTACTACTTTTCATAATACTCTTCTTTTATGCACCATTGTTTTCAATCCCTGTTCATCAGCATGCAGAGCCCCAGCTATTCTTTTTTTTTTAAGATTTTGTTTATTTATTTGGCAAAGAGAGATACAGCGAGAGAGGGAACACAACAAACGGGGAGAGGGAGAGGGAGAAGCAGGCTTCCCATGAGCAGGGAGTCCGATGTGGGGCTCGATCCCAGGACCCTGGGACCATGACCTGAGCCGAAGGCAGACGCTTAACGACTGAGCCACCCAGGCGTCCCAGCTAATAGTATTTCTTGATGTTCTTATACATCCCACAATATTTTAAATTGCAAAAATCCCGAATGCAATCTGTAAAATGCTGAAAAGGGGAGGGAAATTATCTGTGCTATCACTACCCCAAATAAAACAAATACACAGTATGCATTTTGGTTTATTTTGTTCCCGTCCTTCTGCCCGTGTGTTTCAGTTTTGCATAGTGGCAATCATGGTACGGGAATTCTGTATTCTGTCATTTACAATGAATATTACACCATAAGTATTATCCGCAAGTTCCATGAGGGCAAAACCTCCATTTTTTGTGCATCATTGTATCACCTGAGCTTAGCATGATATGGTAAAGCTGGCTCAATAAGTATTCGTTGACTGAATAAATATTGCTACATACTCTTCATAGTCAACATATATATGCCCACATAATGTACCTTTTAGTGGATATGTCTTAATTTACTTAACTTTCCCTAATTATTGGATAGTTTCATTGTTTTCCATTTTTTGCTCTTATGACTAATGTGTTGATGAAAAGTTCTGTGCATATAGTCTTCTCTGTATTTGTACTTTTGTCTGAAGACAGGAGCCTAGGGTAAAGTCACAAGGTCAAATGATTTGAACATTTTTTATGAGTCTTGATGCATTTTATGAAAATGCTTTTTGAAAGGGTGGGAGCAGTTTACAACGGCAAGCAGTGTAGCAGTTTCTTCTCACCCTCACCTGCCCTGGTTTGTGTTGTGTTTTTAAATTGTTGGTATTGATTTCAGTTGAAGAATCCCTCAATCAATTAGCATGCTTACATGACCTCACTTTAGTATCACGGGCACAATGTGCCAAATAAGTACTCATTAAAATGTGAGCCCATTGGGGCGCCTGGGTGGCTCAGTTGGCTAAGCGACTGCCTTTGGCTCAGGTCATGATCCTGGAGTCCCTGGATCGAGTCCCGCATCGGGCTCCCTGCTCAGCGAGGAGCCTGCTTCTTCCTCTAACCCTCCCCCCCATGTACTCTCTCTCTCTCTCTCATTCTCGCTCTCTCAAATAAATAAATAAATCCTTAAAAAAAATGTGAGACCATTATTTCGGTCATGTCCCTAATACTCCCATTATTTCCCAGTGCATCATAAGCACAGGTGCAATTCAATTGTATCTCAGCCTTTAATTTCTATGACTGGCCTATACATGTAAATACCAGTTATAATTATGTATTATTATTTTGTTTACATCTTTTTTTTGTTTAGAGCTTTTTGAGCATCACAATAAAAAAGATGGTTTTTACATTAGACCCTGTAAGTAATCATATCCTTGTTTTCTACAAAATTGTTCAATGAATTTATCGCTATCTATATCTACCTATGTTTCTATCTCCCTCTTTCTCCCTGGAAATTCACAGGCAATCCCAGCTCCAGGGAAACTATACTTTTCATGTATGTTTAAAATTAATATTCACCAGAGGCTTAACTGAAACTACAGTAGTCTTTGGACTGTTAACAGGTGATCATCGGAAAGTATTATTTCTTTCTGAGCTGTCTGTCAAAGTCCATCACCGAATGCCATATAGCAGGCAGTGTGCCAATTACTTAAACTGCTGTTTTCTTAGAAAAACTTCCCAAAGCTTTGGCCACAGAAACTATCTAGAGGTAACCCCTGCCTCTAAACAGAGTTTAGGAAGGACTTAAAGTATCATGCCAAAGCCAAGCGGACTACAAAGTGCATTAAAGGGGTTCAGAGTAACTGACGCAGGGATTGCTGAACATAGAGAAGGGATGGTCTTTGGCTACTCTTCTTGCCTTTCTTCTCCATAATCTGACAGGTAGCTACCCGTGAGGTATTTACCTGCCCCATTTCTGCCTCTGCTTGGGGAGAAGGTGGGGCTGCTGCCTGCCTTGCCCCATGGAGGAGGGACCTGAGGTTTCTCCAGGCCCAGGAGCAACCCTGTTCTTAGGCCAGACAGGTGTGAGTGGGGGTAACACCAGGGTAAGGAGTGTTGAAAGAACACTCAGCGGCCACGTGATCCATGCAACTGTGGCCAGGATGTCTCTGAGAGCTGCAGCTGCCCCTTTCAATCTGCAGGACGCACCAGGCCCCATGACCACTACCTCTCATGAAGTCCCCATGAAGACAGGCATCCTCCTTCCCATTAGGATTACTATAAATGTCAGCCAGAAGATAGCTGACAATCGTCTAATTCATCCCATGCATTTATTCTACTTTGCTTTTTTAAAATTTATTTGAGAGAGAGAGAGAGTGCAAGTTGGGGGGCGGACACTCCACTGAGCAGGGAGCCCTGACAGGGGGTGCTTAATCCCAGGCCCTCGGGATCATGACCTGAGCCAAAGGCAGACGCTTAACCAACTGAGCCACCCAGGTGCCCCTTAATTTTCCTTTGCTTTTAATTACATTCAAAACAGTACCCCCGAAAAGCAGAACTGTCTTCACTACCATTTTCCTATTGCCCTAAATCAGAGACTGTCCCACTCACCTTTTCAGTTAGCTTGTTGCCGAGATGCAGAGCATCCTTCTAACCATTTTTCTATTCATTTGCATGTATATATATATACGTACACGTACGTATATATATACATGTATATACATATACACACATATGTGTATTAAATGCATAAAGAGGCCCATACCATATGTATTGCTCTGTACTTTGTTTTCTTCCTTAGCAATGTGTCGTGGACAACTTTGCATATTGGGTCACACAGAGTACTTGTTTTTACCTGATAGCATTCCTCAGAATCAGTGTAGATATACCTTAAAAAGATGTGACTCCCAGGGCGCCGGGGTGGCTCACTCAGTTAAGCCATTGCCTTCGGCTCAGGTCCTGATCTCAGGGTCGTGGGATCGAGCCCCGCGTCGGATTCCCTGCTCTGCGGGGAGTCTGCTTCTCCCTCTCCCTCTGCTGCCTCTCCCTGCTGGTGCTCTCTCTTTCTCCGTCAAATAAATAAGTAAAAATCTTAAAAGAAAAAAAAAAGATATGACTCCCAAATCAAAGTCAAAAAAGGACATACAAAATTCAGTTTATTCGATCCCTCACCCTCCCCACATTTTTATATAGGAAAATTTTCAAACATACAAAATAATGGGAAGGCGAGTACGGTGAACTCCCATACAGAGATTCTCTCTCCCCACTCCCTCTGGCCCTCCCCACCACGTGTACACGCTCTTTCTCTCCCCCTCTCTCTAAAGGAAATAAATAAGTCTTTAAAAAAATTTTTTTACCCAAACATGTACCTCTTCCTAAACAATATATTGTTTGGATTCGTTTGTTTTTGAGCTTTATAAAAATAGAATCACACTGTGTGTGAATCCACTCGATTCAACGGTTGTTACCGCTTCGTTGGCTGTCATTCCAATACCTGACAGACTTGTGTGGTTGTAAAAGGAGAAGCCCAGGAAAAGAAGCAGAATTCATCAAGGCCCAAGGTCTTTTTTTTTTTAAGATTTTATTTATTTATTTGACAGAGAGAGAGCAGGACAGCACAAGCAGCGGGGCGGGGCAGAGGGAGAGGGAGAAGCAGGCCCCCTGCTCAGCAGGGAGCCCGATGCGGGGCTCAATCCCAGAACCCTGGGATCATGACCTGAGCCGAAGGCAGTCGCTTAACCTACTGGGCCACCCAGGTGCCCCAAGGCCCAAGGTCTTAAGAATTATGAAGGAAAGACGTTTACAAATCCGAAGGGCCAAAGGAAAGTGAAAGCCACCCAACAGATTAACCTAACCTGGGAGGAAGATGCAGATTTCAATGAATTGAAGGAAGAATTAGGAATCTAGGCATGTGGGCTAAAAGGTTATCCATTCTTGGGGCGCCTGGGTGGCTCAGTCGGTTGAGCGTCTGCCTTCAGCTCGGGTCATGATCCTAGAGTCCTGGGATCGAGTCCCGCATCAGGGCCCCTGCTCAGTGGGGAGGCTGCTTCTCTCTCCGCACTTCCCCCGCTCATACTCTCTCTCTCCAATAAATGAAATCTTAAAATAAATAAATAAATAAAAGTCTACCCAATTTTGAAATTATGGAGCGACTGGTGTGAATAAAGAGAGGTTTGGTGAGCTGTACTTTGATGCATTTTCTGGTAGCTATGCAACATCAAACATACCTTGAAGGCAAAACCCTCCAAATGACATGGGGTGATATGTGTTTCCTTGGTGGGTGAAATGAAGAAACATTCTTGTCTATAAATTCTGCTCTTGCAATGATCTAACAGCTTTTCTCCAAAAATCACCAAGAAAGTAACTCTTTGCCTAGAGGGGGGATATCTTTTTATTCCAAAGGAAAATTTAGAATCAAATATGGAAATGGAATATTATACAGCAGGAAAATTGGATGAAATACAGCCATATTCAACAACTCAAATAAATCTTAGAAATATAATTTGCAGTGAAAACTTGCTGGTTACAGACCACACACAGTGTGATTCTATTTTTATAAAGCTCAAAAACAAGCAAATCCAAATAATATATTGTTTAGGAAGATGTATATGTTGGGGTAAAAAATTTTTTTAAAGATTTATTTATTTCCTTTAGAGAGAGAGAAAGAGCGTGTACACATGGTGGGAAGGGCCAGAGGGAGTGGGGGAGAGAGAATCTCTAACAGACTCTGTGCTGAGCATGGAGACTGACATGGGTTCAATCTCATGACTCTGAGACCATGACCCGAGCTATAACCAAGAGTCAGATACTCAACTGACTGTGCCACCCAGGTGCCCCTAAAAAAAAATTTTTTTTTAAGATTTTATTTACTTGAGACAGAGAGAGTGAGCGAGAGAGAGCTCACAAGCAGGGGGCACGGCAGAAGGAGGAGAATGCTGAGCAGGGAGCTGGATGTGGGACTCGATCCCAGGACCCCAGGGTCATGACCTGAGCTGAAGGCAGCTGCTAAACTGACTGAGCCACCCAGGTGCTTCCTTAAAATTTTTTTTTAATGAACGCATTATTTTAGGATAATGATTCCCTTGAAATGAATAGGGGCAGTTGAAAGCACATGGCGTTATCAAAAACATTGGTAACTGGGGCGCCTGGGTGGCTCAGTCAGTTAAGCATCTGCCTTTGGCTTGGGTCATGATCCCAGGGTCCTGGGATCGAGTCCCATGTCGAGCTCCCCGCTCAGCGGGGAGCCTGCTTCTCCCTCTCCCTCTGCCCTTCCCCCCTGCTCATGATCTCTCTCTCTCAAATAAATAAATAAATAATCTTTAAAAAAAGAAAAAAAATTGGTAATTGTTCTATTGATTAATTGTATGGTGGGTTCATGTATTCATTTTATTATATGCTTTCAAGGTTATTTAGATGTTACTTACAGTATCTCATTTGGATCAAATATTACATAATAAAATTGTGTAAGGCGAAATAAAGGCTAGACTTACAAAATAGAATAATGAAACACGTAGTTATGGACTGTTTATGCAGCCATTCTTTTAATGGCATTTAATTTTAATTTTCTGCTATTCCAGCACATAGGAATAAGCATTACTGAGTATATTTCTTAAAAGTTTTTTTTTTAGATTTTTTAAATTTTTAAATTTTTTATTTTTTGACAGAGAGAGAGAGAGAGAGAGACAGAAATGCAAGCAGGGGGAGTGGGAGAGGGAGAAACAGGCTTCCTTCTCACTGAGCAGGGAGCCCGATGCGGGGCTCGATCCCAGGACCCTGGGATCATGACCTGAGCCAAAGGCAGACGCTTAACGACTGAGCCACCCAGGCGCCTGAGTATATTTCTTTCATTACTTGTGGGGGTGGGGTAGATACATAGGAGGGGGATTGCTGGGTCAAAGGGTGAAAACACTGAAGTTAAATGCAAAACTAGGGAGGGAGGTGCAGGGAGAGGGACTTGGAGGAAGGTGGTCAAAAGGTACAAACTTGGAGTTATAAATAAGTACCAGGGATGTCATGATGACTTATATAGCTAACACTGCCATATGATATATAGGAAAGTTGTTAAGAGGGTAAATTTTTAGAGTTCTCACCACAAGGGGAACATTTCTTTTTCTTTTTTCTTTTCCTCTTTAAAGATTTTGTTTTAACTTTAAATAAATTCTACAGGACATAGGGGACTTGAACTCACCTCCACTGACTAAGCCAGCGAGGCATCCCCTTTTTCTTTTTTTTTAAAGATTTTATTTATTTATTTATTTATTTGAGAGAGCGACAATGAGAGACGGAGAGAGAGCACAGGAGAGGGGGGAGGGTCAGAGGGAGAAGCAGACTCCCCGCCGAGCAGGGAGCCCGATGCGGGACTTGATCCCTGGACTCCAGGATCATGACCTGAGCGGAAGGCAGTCGCTTAACCGACTGAGCCACCCAGGCGCCCCTCCCCTTTTTCTTTGTACTGTATCTATATAGGGTGATGGATATTAGCTGATTCTGCTGTGGCAGTCATTTCACAATAGATGTAAATCAAGTGATCCTGCTGTGCGTCTTAAATTTATACAGTGATATAAGTCAATTATTTCATAATAAAACTGGACAGAAATACCAAACATACACAGGCAGCGGACAGCAAATCAAGATTAGAAACAAAGCTCTTTCTGGGCTCCGTGGTGCACCTGTTGCCAGTAATGAAAACACCTGTCTTATCAAGGCAAGTGTCCCACTTTAGACTGTGATTTGACCCCTTCCCCATCATCCTGTCTGCCCAGCCTGAAGGTGAAGCACAGGATCGATTTCAGAACCTCAGGACATAGAACACAGAACTCCCTGTCCTGAGAGGCAGCAGAATAGGGCTTTGTCTCCCAGAAAGGCAAGATGGTTTCTGTGGGGCTGCCTTGGGGCCAGTGCAGGAGGGAACCTCTGCTGAGCTCCAAGTCAGAACCCAGAGTTCTTGCCCCACTTTTCACTACTGCCCCTGGGGCCCATGGAGGCGTCTCTTTTTGTTTCTCTGAGCAGATTTTGAAATGTGTAGTCTTCAGAGTGGAAATGTTTATGAGTTACTGAAAATGCTGTTTTGTTGATTACAGGAAAGCACAAACAAAGGAATCCATACAGCATGTACCCAGAATGAAAAAAGTGGGTGGGAAAAAACAAGATAATGTCAGTTACTAGCTATGCCAGCCAGAGTCCCTTTCTTCCTACCTGAACACATTCAAAGATAATCCAAATCCAAGTCTTTGAAATGTTCATTTCAATTCAGATACAGAAAGAAATTAAACATCTATTTTAGTGTGTGTGTGTGTGTGTGTGTGTGTGTGTGTATGTAATATGCCACTCAAACACATGTAGTAGCAACATATACTAGATTAAATCAGTGGCATGTGATTAAAACATTTTAAAACTTAGGGAATATCAAGTTTTGCCCAAATATCTCATCATTTTTTTAGTGGTTGGTTATTCTGAATCGGGGCCCAAACAAAAATCACATGGTATTTCATCGATATTACTTAAATCTTTTAGTTTATAGGTTTCTTCTCCCTTCATTTTTAATGCTTGCTCGTTGTTGTTGAGGAAACTGGATCATTGGACTTCTTGAGTTTCCCAGATTCTGGATTTGGTTGACTGTACCCCACAGTAGTGTTGTTTAATATATCCCTCTCTTTTAGTAATTCTTATAAACTGGTAGTTGGATCTAGAAACTTGTTCAGACACAGGTTTGCTCTTTTTGGCAAGAATGTGCCATTTGTGGTGTTGTATATTCCCATCAGATGGCACATAACGTCCGGTGATCTTTTCTGTGATGTTAGTGGCCATCGATGACTACTGCCTTGATCCACTATTTTATTAGTGCTTTGGAAAATGCTGATATTCAAATTTTGTCAATCCTTATTTGTTGGCTAGAATAATTTCTTCATCAACTATTTAGTTTATCCTGAGTCACAGTTTGTACATGTCTTAGCCTGGATTTCCCAGGAAGCAGAGCCTTGAGTCACGTGCTTTACTGGGGAAAGTGATCGCGCAGAAAAAAGTGAGGGATGGGAGAAGCAGAGAAAGCCAGTTGAAGGGAGACTCACTCAGTAGGCTGCTGCTGTAGACACCTGATTGCTTGATCAGTGTGACTTGATTTCTGAGAAGCAATAGATACTGAGTCTCAGGACAGTTCATCTTGTGGGGGGGAAGAAAGGAATATTCACATCTCAGCTTCTATCCCTCACTGGTAGAAGCTTAGACAATGAAGCATTAACTTCAGGGTGGTATATGCATGGGCATCCCCACCCTGGCACTGACAGAGAAGCACTGGGTGGGAGGGAGGAGATGAGTCTATTCTCAGGTTGTCCCTGCATGAAGCTGGATAGAGCCCACCTAAACCTTGTTGCTGCAGCAGTGGCTAGAGTAAGGGACAGGGGAGGCAAAGAGCATCTGAAGTAGTACATACCTGTTAGATACAGTCCAGAAAAGGCAGGTGACATGTGTAATTCTTTCTCTTACAATTTATCAGCTTTCAAAATAATTAATTAGTTCTATTGCATCTGCAAAGGTAATCAGTTAGGGGTTTTTTTGTTTCTGTTTTTGTATCATTATGACTCCTGGATATATACATACTTGGTATGTCTCAATTCATTGCAGTTATTTTTTCTTCTTCTTTTTTTTAAAGATTTTATTTATTTATTTGACAGAGAGAGAGAGAGAGAGAGCACAAGCAGGGGAGAGGGAGAAGCAGGCTCCCAGCTGAGCAGGACCTGATCATGACCTGAGCCAAAGGCAGACATTTGACCAACTGAGCCACGCAGGCGCCCCATTATTTTTCTTCTTATTTATTTATTTATTTATTTATTTATTTATTTATTTATTTATTTGACAGAGACACAGCGAGAGAGGAAACACAGGCAGGGGGAGTGGGAGAGGGAGAAGCAGGCTTTCCGCTGAGAGCAGGGAGCCCGATGCGGGGCTTGATCCCAGGACCCCAGGATCATGACCTGAGCTGAAGGCAGATGCTTAATGACTGAGCACTCAGGCGCCCCCCCATTATTTTTCTTCTTCTTTTTTTTAAAGATTTTATTTATTTATTTGAGAGAGAGAGAATGAGAGATAGAGAGCATGAGAGGGAAGAGGGTCAGAGGGAGAAGCAGACTCCCCGCCGAGCAGGGAGCCCGATGTGGGACTCAATCCCAGGACTCCAGGATCATGACCTGAGCCGAAGGCAGTTGCTTAACCAACTGAGCCACCGAGGCGCCCCCCATTACTTTTCTTCTTGAGGCTTAAAATTTATCCCACTTTGGCTGGTGGATGCTTCTACAGGTTGGCTCCAGATTCCATTTGATGTCAACCTTAGTTTTTGATGGCTTTACTGCTTCCTGAATTGATAAGATATTCCAGGCTGATTTTGGAGATTTCTTGCCTCTGACAGAAAATCAACCACTTCTCCAAGTAGATCTGATTCTTTTTAGAGAAATACGGTATTTAGAGACCACAATCTGAAATCTTGGAGTCCTTATTCCTACCAGGCTAGTAAATGTTTGGTTGGCATTTTGAGTAAATAGACCTTGGAATTTTTTTTTTAATTAGAGAGAGAGAACAGGAGGGGAGGGGCAGAGGGAGAGGGAGAGACATAATCTTAAGCAGGCTCCATGGATCTCATGACCCTGAGATCATGATCTGAGCCTAAATCAAGAGTTGGATGCTTTACCCACTGAGCCACCCAGGTGACCCTGTAAATATATTTTTTTAAAAGATTTATTTATTTATTTGAAAGAGAGAGAATGAGAGAGAGAGAGAAAGAGGGAGCACATGAGAGGGGGGAGGGTCAGAGGGAGAAGCAGACTTCCTGCTGAGCAGGGAGCCCGATGCGGGACTCGATCCCAGGACTCCAGGATCATGACCTGAGCCCAAGGCAGTCGCTTAACCAACTGAGCCACCCAGGCGCCCCTATTTTTTTTTAAGAAAAGTATACCATAAGGAGCACCTGGGTGGCTCAGTTGGTTATGCATCTGCCTTTGGCTTAGGTCATGATCCCAGGGTCCTGGGATTAAGCCCCACATCAGGATCCCTGCTCAGCGGGGAGGGATCCGCCCTCCCCCAGCTTGTGCTCTCTGGCTCTATCTCTCTGTCAAATAAATAAATAAAATCTTAAAAAAAGAAAAAAGAGAAGTATACCATGAGTTCTAAATGATCATTCTAATTCAAATTTAATATTGCTTAACTACTGGGATGCCTGGGTGGCTCAGTCTGTTGGGTCATGATCCCAGGGTCCTGGGATGGAGCCCTGCGTCAGGGTCCTGGGATGGAGCCCTGCGTCAGGCTCCCTGCTCAGCGGGGAGTCTGCTTCTCCCTCTCCCTCTCCCTCTGCCGCTCCCCCTGCTTGTGCTCTCCCTCTCTGTGTCAAATAAATAATATCTTTTAAAAAAATATTGCTTAACTGCTTTGATTTTTTTTTTTAAGACTTTATTTATTTGACAGAGAAAGACACGGCGAGAGAAGGAACACAAGCAGGGGGAGTGGGAGAGGGAGAAGCAGGCTTCCCGCTGAGCAGCGAGCCCCATGTGGGGCTTGATCCAACAACCCTGGGATCATGACCTGAGCCGAAGGCAGCTGCTTAATGACTGAGCCACCCAGGGCACCCTCTTGATTTTATATTTATTTTTTTATACTAAAAAATCTTGATTCTTAAGGCCATTAACATAATTACTTCTAACATTATCATCACTAAAAAACAGTTTTTGTTCTTTTTTTTAAATTTTTTTAAAGATTTTATTTATTTATTTGACAGAGAGCAGGAACACAAGCAGAGGGAGTGGGAGAGGGAGAAGCAGGCTTCCCGCTGAGCAGGGAGCCCTATGTGGGGCTCAATCCCCAGGACCTGAGCCAAAGGCAGACACTTGACGACTGAGCCACACAGGTGCCCCAGTTTTAGTTTTTTTTAATGTTTTCCATCCTTAGGGTATACACCTAAGGGATGTGGAGTAAGATAATTGTTTTAAATTCATCTGACATAATTTCCCCTTATGTGGGAAATTAACTGTTCTCTTTTTAAAAATTGTCCTCTAGGCTCAATCTACTCACTTGTTATGAATTAACTTGTTGACAGGTATCCCCAGAAGTCTAAACTAAATGAACTTGGGGCTTTATCAGAAGCACTGTCATTCATTCCATTACTTATGGCAGAGGTTTGGGTGGGAAGGAGGGCAGGAGGCTTTGGCAGTCATGTGCAAAGGTATCTTCAATGAAACTTCCTAGGAGGTTTTTCTTTGTGTGTGTGGTAAAATATACATAACATAAAATGAGCCAGTTTAACCATTTTTAAGCATACAATTCAGTGGCATTATGTACATTCACACTAATGTGCAACCAACATTCTCCCTCTCCAGAACTTTTTCATCATACCAAATTGAAACTCTGCACCCATTAAACAATAACTCCCTATTACCTTCCCAGGATTTTTTTTTTTTATTAACATATAAGGTATTATTTGTTTCAGGGGTACAGGTCCGTGATTCATCAGTCTTACACAATCACAGTGCTCACCCATAGCACATACCCTCCCCAATGTCCATCACCCAGACACCCCATCCCTCCCACCCCCCACCACTCCAGCAACCCTCAGTTTGTTTCCGGAGATTAAGAGTCTCTTATGGTTTGTCTCCCTCTCTGGTTTTTTGTCTTGTTTCATTTTTCCCTCCCTTCCCCTATGATTCTGTCTCGTTTCTCAAATTCCTCACATCAGTGAGATCATATGGTATTTGTCTTTCTCTGATTGACTTATTTTGCTTAGCATAATACCCTCTAGTTCCATCCACATCATTGCAAATGGCAAGATTTCATTTTTTGATGGCTGCATAATATTCCTGTGTGTGTGTGTGTGACAACTTCTTTAACCATTCATCTGTTGATGGACATCTAGGCTTTTTCCACAGTTTGGCTATTGTGGACATTGCTGCTATAAACATTGGGGTGCACATGCCCCTTCGGATCACTACATTTGTATCTTTGGGGTAAATACCCAGTAGTGCAATTGCTGGGTCCGGAATTGTGATGCCACCAGCTTTGCTTTTCTTTTTGAACATTCCTCTGGCTATTCAGGGTCTTTTCTGGTTCCATATAAATTTCAGGATTATTTGTTCCATTTCTTTGAAAAAAGTTGATGGTATTTTGATAGGGATTGCATTAAATGTGTCGATTGCTCTAGGTGGCATAGACATTTTCACAATATTTCTTCTTCCAATCCATGAGCATGGAACGTTTTTCCATTTCTTTGTGTCTTCCTCAATTTCTTTCATGAGTATTCTATAGTTTTCTGAGAACAGATTCTTTGCTTCTTTGGTTAAATTTATTCCTAGATATCTTATGGTTTGGGGTGCAATTGTAAATGGGATCGACTCCTTAATTTCTCCTTCTTCTGTCTCCTTGTTGATGTATAGAAATGCAACTGATTTCTGTGCATTGATTTTATATCCTGCCACCCTTCCCAGGATTTTTAATGTGACTAAACGGAAGGAGCACCTGCTTGCCAGTTGCAGGCTTGGGCACTAAGATGTTGCCTTCCAGGCTAAGCAGGGGTTCTCGCGGTGACTAACACGGCTCTCGGGTTAAAGCTCCCGCCCTCACCTATTGTCCCAGCGGGAGGAACCGGTATTTCCGGATTGGGGCCTCAGACCCAGAGATCCCGGCTAAGGGTGAAGTTCATGGGGGAGGGGAACGGAAGCCGATCATAAAAGTTAAGTTTCCACCAAAAGACCAACCTGCTTCTCACCCCACCCCCAAGCAAAAACAAAGACCCCAGCACCACCAAGCACCTACAATAATGGCCCACAACCATCCCTCCCCTGGTCTTTGAAAGGGTACCATAACCGCATCCTAGCCCACACTCCTGGAGAGGATCAGAAAGCTGACCAGAGAACGAATAAAGCAAGCAGCACATCGAATCCCTTTTGCCCTGGGGCAGAAAGAAAGCACAGCGGCAGTTTTGCAGAGAAGGGAAGAGGTAGGGGAATGGATGTACCTACTGGGGGGACTAGGTGGTCCCTGCGGCCACAGTCCCTGCCCCACCGCTGGGTGGCGCGTGCGTGCCCTCCTAGACGTTGCCAACACCCCAAAGTAGAGCTGCAATAAGCTGCGTCTCCTGCCCCAGACTCGGGCACCTGGCACCCTTGGGGTCTCGAGGAAGCAGGTGACGGCCGCTGCCCACCCTACCCCACTCCGGGCCGCGGTTCTCTGGCTCTCCGCCGCCCACTCCCCCTGCCACCACCCTGGATTTTTTTTTTTTTCTTTCTCCCAAACCTCCAAACAGGAAATAGCTTGAGTCCACAATAATACACAGGAGCAGCGACCGAGGCTACTCGTGCCCGCCCACTCCCTGGGCAGCGTCCCGCACTCCGGCTCCGGCCAGGCGCCGCCAGCGACGAGCGCAGGCAGCGCAGGAGATACCCGCCCAGCAGCCGGCGCCGCGTCGGAGCGCGTCCCCGCGTCCCCGGGAGCCGCCTTCGTCCAGCGCGGGACCCCGCCGACTGCGGCCGCCCCCAGCCCGCAGGCGAGTACCCTTCTCCCTCCCCTCCCCGGGCCCTGATCGCGCGCCCTGTGCCCGCCAGGGCTCGGGCGTCGCCGGGATGCCTCCCACCGGTCCGGACCCTGCGAGCGAGGGATTTGCGGGGTGTGGCGGGGCACTGGCGCCTTGGATCGGCGTGCGAGCGGAGGTGAAGGGCAGCGAGAGTACATGCAAGTTGATGCCCCCCCCATCTCCCTGTGGATTCGGGGTGTATTTTATTGGGCACTGATTTTTTTCCTCTCTGGGGGTGCCTAGCGGACTTCTGCCTCCCCGTCCTCCCGGGGGACGACAGCGCATCATAGGGTTTCTCTTGGGGGATCGTTTGGAAGTGGGTTCTGACCCCACCTGTGGCACCTACAGGTGCCTGGGAGCCACCGTCTTTTTCCTACCTGGCCTGGCGCCTTCTCCCCCAAGGAATAGGGACCGTTTCACTTTCTGTTGAGCTTCTCTTTAACCAGGATAAAAGGGCCTCTGAGTTTCTGTTGGCGCAGCCAGCGTTTGCGGTAGTGGAAGGGTCAGGAGCTGGTGCCATGGGGCCGAGGGAGGCGCTGGTTGGTTGCAAGCAGGTGGGGATTGCCAGCAGAGTCTCGGGCGGGTCTCAGCCACGGGGCTTGCAAACCCCGCACAAACGAGAGCCCGGAGCTGCCCGCGGGCCAGACCTACCCGCGAAGCCGCGATCTGTGCCCCGAGCGCCAAAGAGCCTTCGAGGGTTTTAACCCCCTTCCCTTTAACATGCGGGAAGATGTCAGTGTTCTAGGCTGCAGGGCTGTTCTATAGGGAACTCAGTCAAAACCGAGTTGGAGATCTTTCTGTTGGATAAAGGCCACTGAATTCCAGGCATTCTTCGAGCTTGAGTATTCTCAAGACTGTTTTGAAGTCTGCGGGAAGACTTTCTGCGAAACTGCCTCCCTGTCAACTCTCCTTGCGGTCTGTGGCAGCTTCCTAGTCCCGGAGGTGGGTGGGGACACTTGGGAAGCCCCCTGCGTCAGGACGGCTTTCTGTGTAAGTGTCTGAATGCATTTTTACAAACGGTGGTTGGCAAATAATTTCCGTCCTTAACCAGTTCACCTGAGAGGTGTGATCAACCCTCATTTCCCGGTGAGGGGCCCGTGGTTCTTGAAGGTTAGATGGATAGGGGCTCTGGGGCCTTGCGGGTTAAAGTGAGGTCCAGGGCACCAGCGGCTTCACCTGGGGGCCTGTTAAAAGTGGGCCCAGACCTGCTGGTTCAAGACTCCCCCGGGGATCGTTTGCACAATAACGTTTGAAAAGCACCGGCCTAGGGTATCTTGGGGTGAAGTATTCGTCCAGTGTGAAGAAGTTATTTACAATACGAACATTTTCATCAAGTCCTACATTTGAACCTTCATTTTGCCGAAGCAGGACAAACACACTTAAGCCGCATGGGTCACAGCCCCTCCACCTCAGTGTCAGGCTCCTCAATGAGATTTGGACATGTGATTAGCATACTAGCCTGTGAATTTTTTGTTTCTGGATACTTTTATTCTTTGACTGTTACTATTTTTTTCTTTTTTTGAAAATTATTTTAATTCAGTTAATTAACATATAATGTATTATTGGTTTCAGAGGTACAGGTCAGGGATTCATCAGTCTTATATAATACTCAGTGCTCATTACATCACATGCCCTCCTTAATGTCCACCCCCCAGCTACCCTATCCCCCCACCCGCTTCTTTTACTTATTATTATGATAAGATATATATAACATGAAATTCACCATTTTAATCGTTTTATTTTTATTTTTTTAAGATTTTATTTATTTATTTGAGAGAGAGAGAAAGAGATAGAGAGCATGAGAGGGAAGAGGGTCAGAGGGAGAAGCAGACTCCCCGCTGAGCAGGGAGCCCGATGTGGGACTCGATCCCTGGACTCCAGGATCATGACCTGAGCCAAAGGCAGTCGCCCAACCAACTGAGCCACCCAGGCGCCCATTAATCGTTTTAAATGTATGATTCGGTGACCTTAAGTACACTGATAATTCAACCATCCCGACTCTCCATTTCCAGAACTTTTTTATCGTTCCAAACAAAAACTCTACACATTAAACAATACTGCATTCTTCCTCTCCTCAGCCCCACAACTTCTGGATACTTTAAATGATATGTTTTTGTAGGGTGGAGAAAAGGCTGAATCGGAATGTAAAGTAAAAGTAAAAGTAAAATCATGTTCACAGAATATATATAAACATGTAAAGATTCCTGGGCCACTGTCCTGGTGGACATGGCACTATAGCTCCAGGTTCTTAGAGTACATATGCTTTCTTTTTTTTTTTAATATTTTATTTATTTATTCATGAGAGACAGAGAGAGAGGGAGGGAGAGAGAGAGAAGCAGAGGGAGAAGCAGGCTCCCAAGGAGCAGGGAGCCCGATGCGGGTCTCGATCCCAGGACCCTGGGATCATGACCCGAGCCGAAGGCAGACGCCCAACCATCTGAGCCACCCAGGCGCCCATATGCTTTCTTTTAACAAACAACCCGAAACTCATGAGGGTTTCCTTTTTATTTTGGCTGCAAAGGAATGGAGCTACCAGGGCTCAAACTCACTGATTAACTAGATGCACATTAATAACTAGATGCCTGGTGACATTTATCTCTATGTTTCTTTTAACTGGCTTTATTTTAGGTATCCCGTTTTTTTGGGGTTTATTATTATTTTTTTTAACAGTGACTCAACACATTTTTGAAAGTAGTTGGAATAAACCTTAAGGAAAAAGTTGGTGCGGGGCACCTGGGTGGCTCAGTTGGTTTCGAGTCTGCCTTTGGCTCAGGTCATGATCCCAGGATCCTGGGATTGAGCCCCGCATTGGGCTCCCTGCTCGGTGGGGAGCCTGCTCCCTCTCCCCCTCCTCCCCACTCATGCTGTCTCTCTCTCTTTGTCAAATAAATAAAATCTTTAAAAAAAGAAAAAAAAGGAAAAAGTTGCTTGGTAAATATAGGAGGAGGTCACAGCAAGGCTTCAGAAAGCAGATTTCAAATAATTTTCCCAAATACCCCATACTATGTATTTTGTTTCTGCTTTCATGTTAAATGGGTCTAATGGTCCAACAACATTATTTCTAGTTATAAAAATGTTTGTATAATTGAGGAAAGACTTGTAATAATGAAAGTCATTTGCCTGCATCTGCTTAAAATTGGCCAGCTTGTGATTTGGGGACATGCATTTCAGTGAGAACATAAATATGAATTGGCAAACTAATAAAAGTGGTTTCGTTCATGAGCTAAGAGAGTCATTGTTATGGGTCAAGGATGTGGTTTCAGGATGCCTGGCTGGCTCAGTAGGTAGAGCATGTGTCTCTTGGGATTGTGAGTTGGAGCCCTATGTTGGGTGTAGAAATTACTTAAAAATAAAATCTTATAAAAATTACTTTAAGAGGGTGCCTGGGTGGGGCGCCTGGGTGGCTCAGTTGGTTGAGCGACTGCCTTGGCTCAGGTCATGATCCTGGAGTCCCAGGATCGAGTCCCGCATCGGGCTCCCTGCTGAGCAGGGAGTCTGCTTCTCCCTCTGACCCTCCCCTCTCTCATGTGCTCTCTCTCTCTCTCATTCTTTCTCTCAAATAAATAAATAAAAATTTTTAAATAAAAAAAAAAGAGGGCGCCTGGGTGGCTCAGTTGGTTAAGCGACTGCCTTCGGCTCAGGTCATGATCCTGGAGTCCTGGGATCGAGTCCCGCATCGGGCTCCCTGCTCAGCGGGGAGTCTGCTTCTGCCTCTGACCCTCCCCCCTCATGTGCTCTCTCTCTCTCAAATAAATAAATAGATAAAATCTAAAAAAACTATTTAAAAAAATTACTTTAAGAATCTCTAAAGATAAAATCTCTTAAAAAAATCTCAAAAAAAAAAGAATGTGGTTTCGAATACATAAGTGATCAAGGATATTGGGAAGATGTACTAAACAGCTGAGTAGTGGGAAATCCTTCAAATTCTTCCCAGATTCTCTTTTCTTTTACTAAGATATTTGACTTTTCCTGTGTTACGACCTTTATCGGAAAGAAGCTATTGACTTGTAGGAAGGAACTTACAGCTTCCTTTCACTGAAAAATCCCTTTGAAATGATGAATAAAAGATAATTCAAATGGGCAAAATTAGACAAAAGTTCTCCCTTTTGAGGATATTCTTGTATTCGCAGAAATTCAGATTGTTGTCTCCTTGTAATGGTAGTAAGGCAAAAGAGAAAAGGTTTTCCTTCCGCTGCATTCTCTTCTGAAATAGCAATATAATTCAGAGTTTTATTTGGTGAACAAATGCTGTTTTGTAGTCCACACATGAGAAAAAAATTCCTTAGAACGTGTCCAGTGAATGGTTTTTTCAGTGATGCCAGGGGAATCATTTGGAGAGTTTAGTAAAAATGGATGACGTTGCTCATCATTCTCAAGATCTGAGGTTTTAGTAGCCTGAATGTTTGAAAGAACCCACTGGTTTCTGACTATTTGATTTATTTTTTATTTTTTTAAAAGGAGAATTTGAAGTGTTTTATTATTTTTTTTATTTTTTCCCAAAGATTTTATTTATTTATTTGTCAGAGAGAGAGAGTACGCGAGCACAAGCAGGGGAAGCAGCAGGCAGAGGGAGAATTTATTTATTTATTTGAGACAGAGCTAGCACAAGTAGGGAGGAGGGTCAGAGGCAGAGGGAGAAGCCGACTCCCCACTCAGCAGGGAGCCTGACCTGGGGCTCCATCCCAGGACCCTGAGATCATGATCTGAGCTGAAGGCAGACCCTTAACCAACTGAGCCACCCAGGCGTCCCTGGACTATTTGATTTAGAGTCCATGCCTATTGCAAATTAGGTACTTTCCAACATATTTTCGTTAAATCTTTATAATGACCTTGAGAGAGGTATTTCTTTTTTCCCTTATTTTACAGATGAGAAAAGTGAAGCCAGTTGTGGTCTTCCTACTCTAGACCATGGTTCTTTCCACTGTTCTTCCATGTAGAATCAACCCTGTCTACAAATCCCCCTTCACCTCCAAGAAGCTATGTATTCATTAATATCTTTTGGAACATCAGGTACTACATGCACTAGGTAGGTCCTTAGGCAAATAAAAAGATGAGCCAAAACTGAAATAAATTCCCAAAGAGCAAAGGATTTAAAAGTAAGACCTCTGATGAGTGATCAGTTAGATTAGACTTGGCTTGGGGCGCCTGGGTGGCTCAGTCTTTGAGCATCTGCCTTCAGCTGGGGTCATGGTCCCGGGGCCCTGGTCTCGAGCCCCACATTGGGCTCCTTGCTTGGCAGCCTGCTTCTCCCTCTCCCTCTCCCCCTGCTTGTGTTCCCTCTCTCGCTGTCTCTCTCCCTGTCAAAAAATAAGTAAAATCTTTAAAACAAAAAAGATTATCCTTGGGTTGAATGTAGCATTATTGTAGCTGGGCAAGATGTGGGCATTCTCCTTACTGAGATAGTCAGCCTTGCCATCTCTGTACATAGGCCAGTCAATATCTGTGTGGCACCCTGAGATGCTACAGAGTATAGAAGAAAGGGCACAGGATTTAGGTGCAGGAATAACATCTGCCCTGAACACCTGACTAGGGGGAGTAAACCTCATATATTCTGAGTGTCCACATTCCTAAATATAAAGGTAGGGGCATAATTATCTCCCTTTAAGATTATAGTAAGGACTGCAAAGAACCTTATTTGTAAAAGTGCTTGTAAATTTTATTTATTTTTATTTTTTTTAAAGATTTTATTTATTTATTTGACAGAGAGAGACACAGTGAGAGATCCACAAGCAGGGAGTGGGAGAGGGAGAAGCCGGCTTCCCATGGAGCAGGGAGCCCAATGTGGGGCTCGATTCCAGGACCCTGGGATCACGACCTGAGCCGAAGGCAGACACTTAACGACTGAGCCACCCAGGCACCCCAGGTGCTTGTAAATTTTAAAATCATAGTAGAAATCTATCTCTTATTTTCATTTGGGAGAAATTTATAATGCAAAAAAGACAGAAGAAGCTACATATTTGAAGTACCTAATACTTTTTAGTTAACTGAATCTGTAATTCTCTTCTTGCTTTAGGCCATTAAGAAAGTAATTTTATTGGGACCCCTGGGTAGCTCAGTCGGTTAAGTGTCCGACTCTTGAGATCGGCTCAGGTCATGGTCTCAGGGTCGTGAGGTTGAGCCCCATGTCCGGCTCTGCACTGAGCGTGGAGGCTGCTTAAGATTCTCTCTCTCCTTCGCTATCTGCCCCTCCCCCCGCTCACACACACTCTCTTTCTCTCTCTCAAAAAAATTAATAATTTTACTGAGATATAATTCACATGCCATACAATTCACCTATTTTAAGTATACAATGCATTGGTTTTGAGTATATTCCCAGAGTTGTGCAACCATTACCATAATCAACTTCAGGACATTTTTATTGCCAGGTATTCTAAAAAGAATACCACTCCTCCATGAACCTTTTCCATCTCCTAGCTGGCATCTCCCAATCCCTTTCCTTCCCCGTGCTAAAAACCACTAATCTACTTTCCATCTACAGATTTGCTTATTCAGGACCTTTCATATAAATGGAATTACACAGGATGTGGTCCAGTATATCTGGCCTTTTTTTCATTTAGCCTAATGTTTTCATGGTTTATCTACACGGTAGCATGATTCAGTGCTTTACTCTTCTTATTGCCAGTTAATGGTCCATTGTATATGTATGCCACATTTTATCCATTCATCTGTTGATGGACACTTGGGTTGTTTCAATTTTTTGGCATAATATTATGAATAATGCTGCTGTGAACATTCATGTACAGATGTTTTTATGTGGGCATATGTTTTCATTCCTTTTGGGTACATACCCTCAAGTGAAAAACAGATAATAACTCTGTATTTGACATTTTCAGGAACTGCCAGACTACTTTCCAAAGTAGCTGTACCACTTTAGACTCCCACCAGCAATGTAGGACAGCTCCAATTTCCCAACATCTTCATCAACACTTACTGTTTGTCTTTTTTATTTTAGCCATCCTAGTTGGTGTGACTTTTTTTTTTAAGATTTTATTTATTTTTATGTATTTGAGAGAGAGAGTGTGTGTGTACATGTGTGCAAGCAGAGGTGGGGGGCGGAGAGGGAGAGGGGCAAGCAGACTCAGTGCTGAGGGCTGAGCCTGCCATGGGGCTCTATCCCTCGACCTGAGATCACAACCTGAGATCACAACCTGAGACCACCACCTGAACCGAAATCAAGAGCCAGAAGCTCAAATGACTGGGCCATCCAGGCATCCTGTGTGATGTGGTTTTTTTGATTCATATTTTCTGATGGCTAATGATGTTGAGCATCTTTTCATGTGCTTATTTATTAGGCCATTTGTTCCTGACTTTTTTTCCTTTTATTCTTTTTAATTTTTATTTATTTATTATTATTTGAGAGAGAGAGAAAGAGAGAGAGCAGGAGCAGGAGGAGGGGCAAAGGGAGAAGCAGACTCCTGGCTGAGCAGAGAGCCTGACACGGGGCTCGATCCCAGGAACCCCAGGATTATGACCTGAGCAGAAGAGAGACGCTTAACTGACTGAACCACCCAGATGCCCCACTTTTATTCTTTTTTAAAGGAAAACTAGACAGAAAGAGGAAAATCAGTTTTTAATAGATTCCCTAGTTTCCATGGTTTAGAACACTGAAAATGTAAATTGAGCCCATTGCTCTTTTGAAATTTTGAAAGTTTTGGCTCATGCTTTTATTTGCCTTAGAGCCTCGTGCAGGTAGTACCTGATGTTCCAAAGGATTTGAGTGAAGAATTAATGAATATGTAGTTTCTTCGAGATGAAGGGGAGTAAGCAGACAGGCACCTATTATTCTACATGCTGATTTAATGCACACTAAAAAATCATGCTCCTCTCAAATGTTAATAACACACCAAATGTCTGCACATCACACCACACCAAAAAACAGGATTGGTGCTAATAATGGACATTTGAAACACTTTAACTAAAATATTGTTTGATATTGTGCAGGTTAATATTTGTCCATTCTACTTATTAAAATATACAGTAAAATGTTTTAAAAATCCTATTAGTAAATTGTTTATATATACAATATATTGTCTGTATTTTATTGGGGTACTCTTCATGTACCCCCAAATGGAGGATACACTGATAGACATTTTTGCCTGAGTTAGTTCATTTTGGTTTTTCTTTCCCAAGCTGCACGGCAATGTTTTGCTCTGTAGTCATGTGAATTACCTTCACGCTCTACAGTCACAAATTAATCATTTTTAAAAATACCTGTTGCATTTTGGAGGCCCACCATATCGAACTTGGGTTGTGCTGTTTTGCTCTAGTATTACTGGGAAATGTAGGCAGCATTACGAGAAATAGTGAATTAGGCTGGATTTAGAAACATTTGAGAATTGTTTGAGACAGACATAGGATAAGCAAGTGCAAGTGTGTAGTGCAGAGGTTCTCAAACATTAACTGCATCTGAATCGCCTGGACGGCTTGTCCAAACACATATCTGCAGCTGCACTCCCTGAGTTTTTAGCTTCTGATTTGGTAGGTCTGGGGTGGAGCTTGAGAATCTGCCTCTCTAACAAGTAATTAGGCAATGCTGATGCTGCTGGTCTGGGGATTGTGTGTTGAGAACCAGTGGTTTGGAGGCATTTGGAAGTAGTGACCTTGAATTTTACTTTTCTTCCCTTCATGGATTTGCTGTTCAGCTTAATAGCTTTAGGATCTGTGCTACTAAGTGTCTAGTCTCCTTAGTGTAACTGGGCATAAGCCGATTCAGAGCAGGGGTGCTGACGTCTGGGTTATGAAGGTCGGGTTTGCTACAGAAGAGAAAGCCAAGAAGGACGGTGGCAACCCAGCGCTCTGGGGTCTTCTGAAGCTGAGCTGCTCTCCACCCCTCCTGCTGGTTTCATGCAGTTCAGACAAACATCCCCTAATTTTATTTTACATTTACTTTTAAAAGAATCTTCATTGTATCTGAGGATGTAGAGCATTTCTTTTGAGTTTTGGAAAAAGGCCAAATACTGCCCAAGGTGTTCTAGGTTATCATTTGGGGGTACCTGTCGTTAGCAGAGAGGGTTTACTGTCAGTGGCTACGAACTAGCTGCTCAGCTCTGCCTGGCACTTGCTGGTCGGCCAGGAGCTGAGTTAGTCCCTTTACTCTACTTTAGACTTGTCTGTTTGTCCCTGATCCCACTCAGCCAGTTGCACACCTTTGCATTCCTGCTGGGCCCCTGTGGGCTGTCCTCCTGTAACAGACAGAACTGGACAGGAGACATTTCGCAATGCTTCTCCCGTGCAGAGACAGTGTCTTGGCATCCCAGGACCACCCCCAGCTTCAGCGATTTGTAAGATGACTCACAAGACTTAACACAGAGTTATCACTATGATTATTGTAGGCATGGATACAAAGCAAAATCGGTAAGGGGAGAAGGTGCACAGAGCAAAGTCTGAGCCCTGGGCTCAGAGGTGCTCGCTCTGCTTACTGGTCTGAGAACACTCTTTGCTGTTAATGCTTCTTCTGGCTCTTGGGGATACTTTCCTTTCTGCCTGATGCTTCAGATCTTTTTGTCAGCCTAAGGGATATCTGCATATTATTAAGACCTAACCCAAGTACCTTCCCTATGAAGGTTTTCCCAAGCTAGGATGCTCAGACAGAATTGTCCCCTCTCCCTGTTGTCCCACAGTCACTCACATCCCTATTACAGCACACAGTTGTCCCTCTGTTAGACTGGGTGATTCTTGAGGGCGGGGAGGCCTGGGTATTGTCTGTATGTCCAGTGTCAATCAGTGTTGGATAGGGAGTGGTTCAGTGGTTGTCCAGCCAGTGAATGAATGAGTGAGTGTTGGTTGGACTAGAAAACTCAGTAGGAAATCGACATAGTGTCAGCAAAATAGGCCTCCACCCTCAGAGCAGAGCTTACAGTCTGGAGGGGGAGGCAGATGGTAAACAGGTAAATACAAATACGTAATTAGAGACCGAGAAGTGACACAAGACAGCGGTCTGGCCCAGCTGCAGGCACAAGGGCGGCTGGAATAGGGAGACAGACGATGTCTGAACGTTAATGCTCTGAGCAGTGTCCACTCACCTTCTGGAGCCTGGCTGATGCTGGAGGCTGGAAGGACTGGTCAGGCAGAGGGCCCCACCAGGAGAGCCAGGAGTCCTCCGGATGGGAAGACATAGGCAGATCAAAGGCTAGCAGTGCCTCAGCAGCCAAAGGGCAGGACCGAGAGGAGATCTAAGTGGACACTTGGGGAGTCAAAGTGGTTCACTCCAGAGCACTGCAAATGGGTTGAGGAACCCAGGGCTGATTGACGGAGTGGCATCCATTGAGCTGAAAGACCTGTCTGAGCTGGATCTAGGACCTTAGTCCATCCAGGCTTCCATAACTGGATGCCATAGACTGGGGGGCTTAAACAACAGACATTTATTTTTCACAGTTCTGGAGGCCGGGAAGTGCGAGAGAAGGGTGCGAGCAGGGTGGAGTTCGTGGTGAGGGCCCTCTTCCTGGCTTGTGGAAGACCACCTTCTCACTGTGTGCTCCCATGGTTTTTCTGGGGTGCATGAGCGTGGACAGACAGAGTGATCTTGCTCTCCTTCTTCTTGGGAGGGCACTTATCCAGTTATGAGGATCTTGCCCTCATGACCTCATCTAAACCTAATTTACCTCCTGAACACCTCACGTCCCCATACCGTCACCCGAGGGATTAGGGCTTCAATTTCAGAATTTTGGAGGGACATATTCAGTCCATAGAACCTGGGCCAGTAAGTATTTGCTGAGTAAAGAATAATAGCACTTCATGTGGTCCAGGCCCTAAGAGTTTTGCCTATGTTCATAAAATTTAATTCTCACCCAATCTTAACAAGTGGGTGCTACTATCATTCCCTATTTACAGATGAGGAGACTGAGGCTCAGAGAGTTTAAAAGACTTGCCAAGGCCACTCAGCTAATTAAGTATGAAGCTGGGATTCAAACACAGGCAGTCTGGTTCTAGAGTGCAGGGTCTAAACCATTATACCTTGCTGCCTCTTTTTTTTTTTTATAGATTTTATTTATTTGAGAGAAAGAATGAGAGAGAGAGAGAGCACATGAGAGGGGAGAAGGTCAGAGGGAGAAGCAGACTCCCCGCCGAGCAGGGAGCCCGATGCGGGACTCGATCCCGGGACTCCAGGATCATGACCTGAGCCAAAGGCAGTGGCTTAACCAACTGAGGCACCCAGGCGCCCATCCCTTGCTGCCTCTTAATAAGGAAGTAAACCCCAGTATTATTAGGTGTCTGTCATATGCTGGTTCCCGAGCAAGGAGAAGTACTAGAGATACAAAGATGAATGGGACATCGTACCTACCTTCTGGGCCATCATAGAAAGCTCAGGGAGACAGACCTGTAAAAACATAATTTTTCTGAAGCCAGTTAAAATGTGTTGAGCCCAACAAGGAACTGTCTATCACTTTTCCTATGGGACATAGAACCATCAGCGGAGGGAAGTGTTTTCCTATTTCAAATATGTCCAATGGCTGAAGTGCTCACAAAAAAAAAAAAAAAAAAAAATCTATTGTTTAGGAAATAGTGGGCTGATTCATCAAATTAAAATTTGCTCTTTATTTTAGTAGCGTGTACAGTATAATGAAAATAATTACGTGATGGTAACAGGTACCCTAAACTTGATGATACTGTCAAGATACAGGTTGGGAAAAAGCAGAACCAGTTATGTAAAAAAAACTTTTTTAAACAAAAATTTTGGATAATTTCAAAATATTTTACAGGAAATTTGTTTTTTTTTTTTTTAAAGATTTTATTTATTTATTTGACAGAGAGAGACACAGCGAGAGAGGGAACCCAAGCAGGGGGGAGTGAGAGAGGGACGAGCAGGGAGCCTGATGCGGGGCTTGATCCCAGGACCCTGGGATCATGACCTGAGTCGAAGGCAGATGCTTAACTAAACTGAGCCACCCGGGCGCCCCTTACAGGAAAGTTTTAAATGAGAAGCCGATCTTGAGTGAGTGAGTGCTCCAGCAGTTACAGCAGACCCTTGCACTGACTTTCCACATGGGCAGAGTGCTGTCTGCACAGCCCCGGTCTTTCTCAGTTGTGCCTAAGAATTTGAAGTGCGATTCAGCTTCTTGAATTCCCCTTTTAATGGATTCAGCTTCCGCTACCAGAGACCTGCTCATTCTGACACTACCAGACATTGGCGCATCTTGAACACGGAGGATTTTTTTCCTAGCTGGTTTGCTATGGAGCCTGGGCTAGACCAAACCGCAGGCTGGACATGTCCAGGCCACCAGGTACTTCTGGGCTTTTGTCTTTCTCCATCACAGGGCAAAACTTCACAAGAGTTTTACATTTTTTTCCACTTTAGGCAGCGTTATGAGTTGAATTGTATTCCCCCCCCGCCGCCCCCCAAAGTTCATATGTTGGAGTCCTAATGCCTAGTCCTTCAGAATGTGACCTTATTTGGAGATAGGGTCTTTACAGAGGTAATGAAGTTAAAATGAGGTCATTAGGGTGGGCCCTAATTGAATACGACTGGTGTCCTTATAAGAAGAGGACGTTTGGGGACGCCTGGGTGGCTCAGTCGGTTAAGTAAGTGGCTGCCTTCGGCCCAGGTCATGATCCCAGGGTCCTGGGATCGAGTCCCACATCGGGCTTCTTGCTCAGCAGGGAGCCTACTTCTCCCCCTCTCTCCCTCTGCTTGTGCTCTCTCTGTCAAATAAATAAAATCTTTAAAAAAAAAAAAGAGGAGGTTTGGATGCAGACATGTACAGAGGGAAGATAATGTAAAGTCACAGGGAGAAGACAGCCATCTACAAGCCAAGGAGAGAGCCCTGCCTTGTGGTCCTCAGAACGAACCAACCTGTCAACACCTTGGTCTTGCACTTCCAGCCTCCAGAACCATGAGCTGAATAAATTGTAAGATTTCTGCTGGTTAAGCTCCCTAGTATGAGGTACTTTGTTATGGCAGCCCTAGCAAACTAATTCGGGCAGAGTAAGAAATTCTGCCTGAAACCAAGTGAACCGTTAAGACAGCTGCTATCACGACACATTCCACCTTCTCCCCCTGATATCCCGGGAGAGTGAGCCTGGGGCTCACGTAATCGGGTTCTTCTGCCTTAAAACTCCACAGTGTCTTCTGGGTTCATCAGGATGATAGCTTCAGGGCTGGTTGAGGCTCCTCCATGGGGCCCCACTCTGAGGCTCTGCGCCCAGCTCAGCTGCAGCACTGATTGCTGAGCAGGGCTCTGCCTGGAACCAAGCCTGTATCTGACAATCAGGCAGACCATTACTGTAGAGGGTTGGGGGCAGGCCCAGATAGATGGGGAAGTCAACCCCCTCAATTGCCAGGATTCCTTCTTTCCTTTAATTAATCTCCTTCCATGGCCCAGAGGACCTACCCTATCTGCACATGCTTAAACACATAATTTAAACTCTGTGTTTCCAGTTTTGATAGATTTAAGCAGGAAGTATTTGAGAGGCCCAAAGAAGGAGTAACCTAGCCGGGTCTGGGGGCGGTGGTGGGGGGGGGGGCTTCAACCAAAGGGAACTTTCTGGAAAAAATGAAGCCGCAATTAGTTAGCAAGGAAAAGAAAATAACACACACTTTCATGGTGTGCATTACATGTGCTAAATGCTGTGCATTACATGTGCTAAATGCTTTACACATGATGACTGATTTAGTTTTTAAAACAACCCTATGAGGTCAGTGCTATTATTAACCCCATTTGCTATGTAAAAACTGAGGCAAAGAGACATTAAGTGACTTGACCAAGATCACAGAGCTAATTAGAGGGGGAGCCGGACTTTAGTCCTGGGCAGTGTGGTGCCCTCAGTCATGCTGGGAGTGGAGGGTTGTGTCAGCAGTGGGATCGCGGGATTGTGTGAACTACACTTGTCAAAGCTGATCCCTGCATCTCAATGCTTCTGAGCTGGTGCAGTCCCTACCAAGTTCCAGAGACGCTGTCCCTTCCTGAAATTGCAGAGCAGAAGGGACTAATACCCTCCTAACCCAACTAGTGGCCAAGCCCTTCTTGACTTAAGCCAGCTCTTGTCAGTATTCTAAATTCTGTGCATTGCCTCCTCACTCATCTATGCCCAAGCAAGAGAACCGCTAGAATCCTACAACTCTAGGTTCAGAGTAGACACATAATACAAACACAGTTTCTTCCAAAAGCAACAGGGAGCAGATTTCCCGCACATGAGGAGTGGAATGTTTTTTATTTCTTAGGGATGAGGAATCCATGAATTATTATGTATGCACAATATTTGGGAGGAGTAGTTAATTAAGTGATTTTAATGTTGGCTATTAATTATTCCGCAGCAGAGGTTAAAAATGTGGGGACTGTTACAAGGAAGAACTTCTGTAGTTGGTGGGTACCACCTATGTTCTCTTTTTCAGGGTTTCCAACTCTCACTCCAGCCCCTGGGTCCTTGTTCCTTTCAGCCTGCCTGTTTTTTCAGTCTCTGTTTTTTTCCCCACAAAACCACTCAGCCTTGGGCTTTTCTGGTTCTTTCACTGTGTGTTGAAGGAAGTTGTGGGGGCATGGGAGGGTCAGAAGTTTGTAAGTGCACCTTGTGCTTGCCTGTAGAGAAATGAGGATTGAGGAAGGTTTCCTGAAGAGGTCTTGGGAGTGGAAAAAGGACGGATCACAGAGGTGTCAGGGAGGGAGGGAAGGGCGAGATGATAGGGATTGAATGCATATACATCATCCAAAACCACCCCCGTGTTGTGGTCTGACTCCAGTTTTACTGATGGTAAAATAGGTTCAGAAGGGTCAAGGAACTTGTTGGAGATCACTAGGTGTTAAACAGCAGAGGTGGGACTCAGATCGGCCTCCCCATGTACACAGCTCTCTTCCCTTCGTCAGGGGGCTAGTATGAGTGCGCATCAGGGGACCAGGTGAGGAGGGCTTCCAGGTCTCATGCCCGGCGAACCGGGCGGAGGATGCAGGAACCAGAAAAAGAGGCAAGAGGCAGCTGTGGCTGCAGGCTGGGCAGGGGTGATTTCAGACACGTATTGGGTTGGGTGGAAAGACAGGATTAGAATGACAGACTTGGGGGCATCCAGTTGAAGGTAATCGTTTAAATAAAGCCAGGAGTGCGTGCATTCTGAAGATGGCTGTGAAGAGAGCAGGCTGGTTTGGGCAGAGGTGGGTGAATCTAGGAGAGCCACAGCTCATGTTTGAGAACCCTTTGGTGATTCTTTTATACCATGGAGCCTGTTTTTCTTAAGTGTTCTGATAGATCACCTGAGTAGCAAATATGTAAATATATATTATATATGAAGATACTAAGGGGGCAGAAAATACAACCACGTGCATAAAGTCATATTTGCAGTAAAGCTTTAAAAAAATAGTGGTTTCCCTCACTCTTCTACTTTTAGTTAGGGTTTTTCTGGCTCCCTGAAAAGCAGACCACACCCTGTAAAACAGCCCGTTTGGGACATTAGTTCATTTCCATTTTTATACTTCTAAAGCACAGGAACAGTTAAAATACCCAGGGAAGAAGGCTGTCCGCTGTTTTCCTCCAGCAGAAATAAAGTAGAAATAATCAGTTCAAGGGAACACACCACTCTGATCTGTGAATTTTTATGTTCAACTTCAGTCACTCAGACTAAAGTATCCTTGAGTATCCTGACTTAAAAGCTCTTTGGGATCATGTAGACTTAAAGTTGTTTTTTATTTTATTTATTTATTTTTTAAAGATTTTATTTATTTATTTGACAGAGAGAGACACAGCGAGAGAGGGAACACAAGCAGGGGGAGTGGGAGAGGGAGAAGCAGGCTTCCCGCCGAGCAGGGAGCCCGATGCGGGACTTGATCCCAGGACCGTGGGGTCATGACCTGAGCTGAAGGCAGATGTTAAAGTTGTTTTTTAAATAGATCAGCGATTTTGGGCGCCTGGGTGGCTCAGTCGTTAAGCGTCTGCCTTCGGCTCAGGTCGTGATCCCAGGGTCCTGGGATCGAGTCCCACATCGGGCTCCCTGCTCCGCGGGAAGCCTGCTTCTCTCTCTCCCACTCCCCCTGCTTGTGTTCCTGCTCTCGCTATCTCTCTCTGTCAAATAAATAAAATAAAAAATCTTTAAAAAAAATAGATCAGCGATTTTTAATCAGATAGTTATAGTTGTAAAGAATTTCTAGAATTCGGGGCGCCTGGGTGGCTCAGTCGGTTAAGCGACTGCCTTTGGCTCAGGTCATGATCCTGGAGTCCCGGGATTGAGTCCCACATTGGGCTCCCCCTTAGCAGGGAGCCTGCTTCTCCCTCTGACCCTCTCCCCCTCTCATGCTGTTTCTCACTCTCTCTCTCTCTCTCAAATAAATAAATAAATAAATAAAATCTTTAAAAAAAAAGAATTTCTAGAATTCTAAGGGAATTAACTAAATAAATACCTATTTCTGAAGGGTTTCTAGACTTATAAAGAAAATGCCATGTAAGTATATATCTGGATGGGGGTATCTTGGCTAGATTTTTGTTTTCTGTGTTATCGTCCTTAAGTACTCTTACGAAGTCGTGTGCACAAAGAGGACAATTTTTTAAATGGATAAATAAATAAATCATAAAACAGAACAATCTCATTTATGGAAGAAAAGCAAATTCTTTCAAATTATTTGCAGAGACAGAATTCTTTTCCTCGTGAAAGACCCAATTTTAGTTTCGTGTGAGTTCATCATAGATAAGGATCACTTCGTAAGATGTATGTTAAGTGCATAAGAACTTCCTATAGAAAATGGGACTTTACAACGCGCCATTGGTAGAGTACCGTGTCACTTCCGCCCGTGTGAAAGGGTGACGAGGGCTAGACAAGGACTAGCTGCCCGTGGGCGACGAGTTTAAGTTGAGTTTTTGTGTTGCTGCCAGCTCAGCCTTCACTTCTTATTTGAGAGGGCTGTATAGTAGTTTTTATCACACGTCATTAGAAATACAATTTGTTAGAACAAAGACTTGTGTAAGTATAATTACATCTCCCTGTATGATTAAATGAGGGCTGTATTGTAGCTCTTTTCAGCAGTGGCCGCTGTAGCAAAACCAAGGTCAGCCCATAAAAGAATTCCTGTGACTAACTAGTACTAATTGTTTACAGAACAACCAGTGGGAGTAATATTCAGGAATATTATGGAAATGAAATATTCCGAGACCAAGTGGTTTATCCCTTGTTTTCACCACTCTGTTGGGGTTAGATTATATTAACTGTTTAGTCAGGCAAGTGAAGTGGCAGCTCTTAGTCTTTTGTTGTTACTGAAATAGAACTCTGCATTCGTCTGGTCAGGCCTCTCATCTTCTAAATGGGAAACTGAGGCTTAAGGAGAGACTGAAGGGTTGTTTAGGCCACCGACCTTCAAACATTTTTGCTCACATACGCTATTCACTTTTTTTTTTTTTAAAGATTTTATTTATTTATTTGACAGAGAGAGACAGCGAGAGCAGGAACACAAGCAGGGGGAGTGGGAGAGGGAGAAGCAGGCTTCCCGCTGAGCAGGGAGCCCGACATGGGACTCGATCCCAGGACCCCGGGATCATGACCTGAGCCGAAGGCAGACGCTTAACGACTGAGCCACCCAGGCGCCCCCATTCACGTTTTTAAGCACACCCTACAATAGTAATTTATAACTGGCATATCTTTGTAACTTTAAAAAAAATTTTATTTTTATTTTTGATAGTTAACATATAGTGTATTATTAGTTTCAGGGGTAGAATTTAGTGATTCATCAGTTGCATATAACACCCAGTGCTCATCACATCACGTGCCCTCTTTAATGCCCATCACCCAGTTACCCCATCCCCTTGCCCACCTTCCCTTCAGTAAACCTCAGTTCTATAACTGGCATATCTTAATGTAATTTAAAATATATAGTTCTCAAAGTAAATATTATGACTATTTCAAAATAAGCACTCAAGCTAAGTTTTTAATGGATGAGAGAAAATAGGAAACAGATGGTTTAATTTTTTTTTCCATACCCCAAAGACTTTTGGTGTGTACACTCCACTTTGGAGACCACTGATCAAGGCCATTCAGGTTAAAATAAAAAGACAAAGACAAAGAAACTTGATATTGAGGAAAGAGAGAATCTGTAGAAGAAGGGTTCAAGATTTGGCAGGATGGGGAAGAGTTTGGGACACTTATTTACTATGGATATCTAGGTTAATCAGGATTAACCCATAATGCTTCCCTCCTCTTTTACTTCCCTTTTATGTCTGAGTCTGTTTAGACAAGGACTAGCACAACTCCTATAGCATAATCAATGGAAAAAATATAGCTCGAAGAAGTTGGTCAGGGAGGTGGATAAGTCAGAACTTCTGAGGGACAGAAAGGCAACTAAAACGAAATTTCACAGGGGCGCCTGGGTGGCTCAGTCGTTAAGCGTCTGCCTTCAGCTCAGGTCGTGATCCCAGAGTCCTGGGATCGAGCCCCACATCGGGCTCCCTGCTCCGCGGGAAGCCTGCTTCTCCCTCTCCCACTCCCTCTGCTTGTGTTCCCTCTCTTGCTGTGTCTCTCTCTGTCGATAAATAAAATCTTTAAAAAAAAATGAAATTTCCCGAAAGTCAATTATTAACTTGGATAAAAGTATAAGTGGGATCGCCTGGGATGACCGTGGCCTTAGGCATCGCTGGATCCAGAAGCTCAAGTGAAATCATCGCATCTCTGTTGGTACAGTTCTTCCTAAGTGCTAGTGATGAGCCCTGTCACGCGGCATGGAACATGTGCGCCAACAGGCCTGGCATCCTATCTCCCCTGGTTTGCAGCTCGGACTGGAAGGGGGCATTTTGCTGATTGTCAGATTTTCGTCCCAGGAAGACCATGACTCATCAGGTGGGCCGCTGTGATGGACAGCCCGCCGTTAGCCCATGGAAAGAGGGCAAGAAAGGTCTTCCAAGCTGAGGGGAGACATTTGCAACAACAAGGAGGGGGTAGAGTCTGACCATTGTTGTGTTCTAGAGGTATTTGAAAAAGATATTAAAAAAAAAACTCAAACAGAATTGTTTCTCTATTAATTAATTAATCTTTGCTCTTGACTCAAGCAAGGAGTTTACAGCATTTAGAAATGCCTTGCTAGAAAGTGACGACTGGAACTCCTTATTTGTCAAAGCACAGCTTTTTGGGTAGAGGTATTTGTAGAAGGAGCAAATCAGTTTCTGATTTTAGTTCATCCAGAGGCATGCAGGCTTTTTGGACCAATTATTTCCAGACCTTGAGATAATCACCTCCTGTGCCATTAGTACTTGAAGGATTAGCAGCCTCAAAGACTTATGGGCGGATTAATTGGGGAGTGTACTTTAGATTGCTGTGTTTAGAACCATGGTTGTCCTGCAAGTCATTTTCATTAGTGCTTATTCAAAATTCTTTAGCCTTATATAATACTGACGTTGCAGGGAAATCCGAACGAGCCTTTTCTTTTTTTTATTTATTTGTCGCTTGGCCTCAGCCTTGCCACTACCCTCACCCCACACTGTAGAGTTTAATAGCTTGAGCTAGGGGGACACAGAACATCTAAAAATGCAGGGGCTTTGGGCAGTGCAAAGATTCCTTCCTTTGCTTCCGCTGATCAGTGCCTGAAATTTACATTACCTTGCACTGAGAGAGACAAGATGAGGTACAAGAAATACATGGCTATCTTGGAAGCCGCAGTTGGTATCACCCCACTGAATAAAAGAGAGCTTCTTCCTGAGAGCAGAAGACATGTGAACCTCTGGCAGCACCCCGGGTAAGCAGAGGAGGGCAGAAGATGCTTTGTGTGTGTTTGGGGGGTCTCGACGGAGGAAAGGGTCATCCCCGTCTTAAGGGTAATAGATGGTGAGTTCTTCACTGAGAACTTGTTTCTTCCTGGCACATAGGGCCTTGCCAGACTGAATTAAAATAGTAATAAAATTCATGGTAATAATAACTCTAAGAAAAACTCTAGTCTAACAGCCAAGAAGATGCGGTAATAGGTGTTTTTACATTCGGATATTTTAATTTTCTGATTTTGACTTTTTTTTTTACATGGTCTGTACATATAGCAGTTCTTAAAGATGAATTAAATGTGCCTTATTTTTTTCCTACGATGTAAGTATTTTTCTGACTAAAGTGCACATGTGGAATGTTTTAGGTAAATACTTTTTATTTTACTTTACATCTTTTTCTAATGCCCCACTAATTTACCATGCTGAAGAAGGGTTTAGATGTTTTTTTCTGAATGGTTAGAGGCCTCGATCCCTGCTTTCTTGTCTAAAGTCCCTTCTTTTGTGTCTTTTACACATTGAAGAGAAGTTTAATTTAAGGTGTCTATATGGCAGATAGTATTTTTAAGGACTGAATTGAATTTGTTTTTATTTTTACATTGTTTTAAAGATTTATTTATTTGAGAGAGAGAGACGGTGTTTGAGCATGGGGAGTAGGAAGTAGGGGCAGAGGGACAGGGAGAATAGAATCGCAAGCTGACTCCCCACTGAGCAGGAACCCAACATGGGGCTTGATCCCATGACCCTGAGATCACAACTTGAGCCAAAACGAAGAGTTGGATGCTTGACCTACCGAGCCACCCAGGTGCCCCTGAATTGAATTTTTAAACTGAATGAACCACATATTGGCACTCACTCAGGGATCAACTTGAGGCATCTGTGTAGCTAATGATATTTCTTTTTAAAATTATTTATTTATTTATTTATTTATTTGTCAGAGCGACAGAGAGAGAGCACAAGCAGGGGGAGTGGCAGGCAGAGGGAGAAGCAGGCTCCCCACTGAGCAAGGAGCCCCATGCAGGACTCCATCTCAGAACCCTAGGATCATGACCTGAGCCGAAGGCAGACGCTTAACTGACTGAGCTGCCCAGGCGCCCCAGGTCACTAGCTTATTTTTATCATATAAACAATATACATTCATTAGACAAGATTTAGAAAATACAAGAAAGGGGGTGCCTGGGTGGCTCAGTCGTTAAGCGTCTGCCTTCGGCTCAGGTCATGATCCCAGGGTCCTGGGATCAAGCCCCGCATCGGGCTCCCTGCTCAGCGGGAAGCCTGCTTCTCCCTCTCCCACTCCCCCTGCTTGTGTTCCCTCTCTCTGTCTCTCTGTCAAAATAAACAAAATATTAAAAAAAAAAAAAGAAAAGAAAAGAAAATCAGGGGAAATATCATCCGTAATCCCATCTCCCTAAGAGAATTACTATCATCATTTAGGTCAGAAATTTTCAATGGAGGCGTGGGAGGGGGTGGGATTTGCCCCCCAGGGCACATTTGGCGACATCTGGGGAGTTGCTACAGGTATCAAGTGGGTGGAAGTCAGGGATGCTGTCCAACATCCTAAAATGGATAGGACAGCCGCCTTCCCCCCCAACAAAGAATTATCCAGCCCAAAATGTCAATACTGCTACTGTTGAGACATTTGATTTAGGTAGATTTTCTTCCCACCTGTAAAAGGTAGTTTTTATTATTAGAAATACAGTAGCTATTTCTTGAAGAAATTTTAGGGATGCTTTCGAATGGAATCCTGAGGCATCATCATCATTATTATTCATTGTTTTACTGTGTCTTGAGAGGGAAAGGAAGTGTATATAGGCACCAAGAGGGCAAGGGGTATATAGTGACCCTGGGACAGTCCATGTGAGTTAATGTTTAGTGAGGGCCATGGAAAACGTCGTAATGGCCAAATTGTGATTCTTTATTTTTATTTTTTTAACCTTCTAAAAATTTTTAATTCAATTAATTAACATTTAATGTATTATTGGTTTCAGAGGTACAGGTCTGTGATTCCTCAGTCTTATATAATACCCAGTGCTCATTACATCACATCAAATTGTGATTCTTTAAGTAGCCCCTGGAGATGGGACATACCGTAGACTGGACTTCTGTCCCAGAATGACAGAAGTTTAGAGCTGGGAGGACCTTTTGTCAGGGACAGCAGACAGGTTTCCTGTGGCATGCCAAAGTCAGTTGATGTGTGGGTTGCTGAGAGTGTCGAGTTAGAGGGGGCACCCAGGTCAAGTCTGGGCTTAGCAGAAAAGAAATATTGTGATTGGTGAGGGACGTACTAATACAGAAAATTGGAGAGGTGCAACACAAGGTCTATATCTTCATCACTCCCTAATTCTAATTCGGTCTTTGATTTTTACAAGTGTGAAACCAAGACTCATTTGAGTCACCACGACCGAGGGCTTGGCCCTCAGATAGCAACTGAATGTTCTTGGTTTCTGGCTCAGGATCAGTCCTTAAGGGATTCTCCCTAAACAGACCCACACGATTCAGATGTGTAAATGGATTGCCACATTATTCATTTCTTTTAGGAGATAACCTTTTCTAGCTATTGGAATGAGTAAATACCCTAAGTAGAACCACCTTTACTTCTCATTTCCCCAAGTCAAGCCAAACAGAAGTCAAACTATTCACTCCAAAGTGATTCTTAATAAAGTTGAACGTTGTCTCTCTCTCTCCCCTTCTCCCTCTCTTTCTCGTTCTCTCTTTTTTTTAAGAGAACATTCCCTGAAGCCTGATGAAAGAGCACTATGTCACAGGACAACGAGATCTTTCTTTTATCTGTAATACTTTGAGTACTTTAAATACACACGAACTAAACATTGTTTTGCTGGTTCTCATTCTTTTGTTTGCTGACTCCCTTTTCACCTAACAACAGTCTTCCTTTGGACATGGGACTATCCTTCACTAAGCTTTTAGTAAAATCTCTTTTCTGGGTAACCTAGCAGGGGCTCTCTCCTACTGATGAATTTCACTAATTAGTTCTCAATCTTTCAGAGTCACTCTGATGTCTTATTTCTCACATCTTAATGTACGTACGAGTCACTCTTAAAATGCAGATTCTAATTTTGTAATTATGGTGGGGCCTGGGAGCCTGCATTTTAATTAGCTTCCAGGTCCTGCTGTCAGCCCAGGTGATGACTGGTGGATTGTCCAGGTGATGATGATGGTTCAGTCCATGACCCACACTTTGAGGAGCAAGCACCTTGAGAAGTGCTTTCCATGAGCATACTTGCTTTCATCTTGACTTCAAACTTTTTTTTTTTAAGTTTTATTTAAGTAATCTCTAGACCCCACGTGGGGCTCAAACTCAAAACCCTGAGATCAAGAGTCACATGGTCCTCTGACTGAGCCAGCCAGGCGCCCCGACTTCAAACTTTTCTGATCTTCCTGAGGGCTTGCAGTCCCAATACCTCCGCCTCCCCCCACCACCCCGCCCCAAATCAAGCCCATCTTGATTTGCTGGCCATTTATTTATCTTTGGAAGTAATAATAGAAACCATGCATGGGCCGGGCTCTAATCCTGTTGCTTGCTTTGTAGGATGTCCTTAGAGATGACACTGGTAAGAAGGCAGGTGGCTGGCTGTACTTCTGTGGAGGGAAATCTGCCCATGCGCCTTCTGACCAGAGATCCCTATTGGGCTGGTTGACTAAATAAGGAAGCTGATATTTTTTTCCAAGAATTTAGGTCCTTTCATTCTTTTTAAGAAATATTACAATTGCTGCAACGTGTAATACTGCATAATATTCAAGAGCAGCTGCTTTTGCATTTTAAAACATAATTGGAAGTCGGGTCATGATTCAGTTTTCAAAACCTCAAGGAATTCATTGGCCACCGGTGTCCTCTTTTGAGTACTTTGTCTTGCTGTCTGCAAACAGGGCTGTGCCTGGACTTCTCCTCTGTAAACTGTAGGCACATGATAGGCCCAAACCACCAGCTACCCACCAATTGGCTGCATGTTGCAAGTTCACTGAAGCACAGTTTGGATGGCTTCTGCAGGTGTGTGTTTATCCCGATACCCAGCACATGGTAGGTGCTCAGCAAAGATTTGCCTGTGCTTAACTCAGTGTCAGTATAGCCACAAATAAAGAAAAAAAAAATGTTTAGAGGAATTAACATTCAAACACAAAAATACTGATCCGCCTATGGATTTTCCTTTTAAAACTTTGTCAAGTTTTTCATGTTACCTGACATTAATTTTACGTATCTGTCAATACTCTTGAAAACAAAGAATATAATTTAGTTCTTTCTCAAGCTATTTCTAAATTTAAAAGTAGCCCTAAACCAATATTGGTATATTTTAGAAATGGTTGATTGTTATTGGTGGCTCCAACACATGTCAAAAACCTTGGGAATCTTATCAAAGAAAGTTAAAACCAAGATGTTTTAGAAATGCAGAAAACTGATTTAATTAAAAAGCAATCTGATTCAATACAAGAAGCAAGCACTTTTTGGAGCTGATACCTGTAGAAAAATTTATGAAGGCCAAAGCATAACCAAGCCCATCTTGATTTGCTGGCCATTTATTTATCTTTGGAAGTAATAACAGAAACCATGCATGGGCTGGGCTCTAATCCTGTTGCTTGCTTTGTAGGATGTCCAGATGGCCTTGCTTTAGCCAGTGTCTACATTTCCTGCTGATCCTTGTAGGAGAAGGGAAATGTGTCCCCTGCCTGTATAAATAAAATCGACACTATTCTTTATTTCTATTTCATTGTGTAGGGAGTGTTTTGCATAGATACCACAATATCACTTTGTCTAGCAAACAGAAGAGTATGTCCAGAACTGGTGAGAAGCCACATTCTTCCTCCCACTGGACATGACTGCCCTGTGTGAAGCTGCCGGGGCCCAGGCCTCGCCCAGAAGTGAGCTTGCCTTCTTGTGCGGTTTAAAAGGCATATGTAGGATTAATAAAAATGTGCAGAAGGGATGTTTGTTGGATTTCCTTGGAATGAGGGGTCAAAAAAAAAGAGTATCTGGCATCTTTTCGAATTGTGGGCAATCCACAAATATTAAAGTAAAGATGAGCCAGTATCATAAATGCTGTGAAAAAATGAGTTCCCTTTTAGTTTAAAATGTTTTCTCTTTTGTTTACTTTTTTAAAAAGATTTATCCATTTATTTGAGAGAGAGCGAGCGAGCAAGCCCCCCGTGCACAAGTGGGGGGAGGGGCAGAAGGAGAGGGAGAGAAAGAATCTCAAGCAGACTCCCTGCTGAGTGTGGAGCCTGATGTGGGGCTAGATCTCATGACCCTGAGATTTGTGACCTGAGCTGAAATCAACAGTCAGATGCTCAACCGACTGCACCACTTGGCGCCCCTCTATTGTTTACTTCAAAATGGCAAATTTTATGTTAAGTGTATTTTACCATAATTTAAAAAAAAGTTTTCTCTATATTTTCCCACCTGCTGAGTATTTTTTTTTTCACCTGAAAAGTGAATTCTCACAAGATTTTGTTCCTCAGGACACCCCTCAGGTGGATTGGTGGTGCCAGATTTTACATGGGTACTGATTTTCTCCATTTTCTGAAGGCTGAAATTATTAGGAACAGCAGTTCCACTCCTAGATACACACTGAGAGAAATGAAAACTGCCTGTCTAAACACTTGTGCATAATAGCCAAAAAGTGGAAACGACCCAAGTGTATGTCAGCTGATAAAAACATAAACTATAGTATATCCATACAGTGGAATATTATTTGGCCACAAAAAGTTCTGAGACGTGCCAGAGCATGGGTGAAACTCCAAAACATTATGCTAAGTAAACAAAATCAGTCACAAAAGGTCACGTATTATATGAGCTTGTCTTCTGAAACATCCAGTGTAGGTAAATGTGTAGAGACAAAACTTGAATTCGTGGTTGCCAGGTGGGAGGAGGGAACTGGAGTAATGGGGGATGAGGCCTAAGGGGTGCAGGTTTTTTTCTTTTTTAAAGATTTATTTATTTACTTGAGATAGAGAGGTGTGTGGGGGAGAGGGGAGAGAGAATCTCAAGCCGACTCCCCTGCTGAGCAAGGAGCCTGACATGGGGCTCCACCCCATGACCATGAGATCACAGCCTGAGCCAAAATCAAGAGTCGAGGCTTAACCGACTGAGCCACCCAGGTGCCCCAAGTTTTCTTTCTTGAAGTAATGAGAATGCTCTAAAATGGATTTTGGTGACAGTTGCACAACTCTGTAAATGTATTAAAAGCCATGTTATAAATGGCTGAATGGCACAGTATGTGAACTTCAGTGCGTTTCCCAAGATCTTATTGTGCTGGGCGTGACCATGTTGGATTTTTAACCACGCTGTCTTTTTCAGGGTGCAGAGCACTGCATTATTATCATCTCCCTGTGAGTGGGATTGGCACACCAGCGGTGCCTCCTGGCACGAGCTCTCCACGAAGCCCAGACGCGTGCCGGCGCACAGCCTGCTTTACCAGGTACTTGGTTTTTCTCCCATCAACCTGGTTACCGGCTTTCCTGCACCTAAAGTTTGATGTAAATTGTTTCACATCCTAGAGGTAGTCAAGGCCTCCATTTTGAATGTTGCTGATGGAGAAATTGTTCAATATCAGAGAAAGTTTAACTGTAATGTCGTATTTACCGAGGGACAGAAACATCGTACCTGCATTTATGGTCTGAATTGATAGGTAGAACTTTGCCACAATTGGGTGAGAACTAATTGAGCTCCTTCCTGACTAGAGCATATAAATCCACCTCCCGAGGTTCAGAATAAATGCCTGGCAAGGTATTTTAGTGTCTGGGGTTATAGGTCATTCTGGTAAGTCATGTTTTTTCCATTATCTTTGAGGTAGCAGAATTATGTAACAGTGGTAAGCACTTTGCTGAAAATATTAAAGACATCGGTTGCACCAGCTTCTAAAGATTAATTATGCACAAGCTTTTAGTGAAAGAACTAAGAGTGAGTATTATCTATTTACTGATTCAGTTTTAAGTAGGAATTAAATGAGATTTACAAGGCATTAAATTTTATTTTGACAGATGCTGGGATGTATTTTTTCTTAGTTACACTTTAACCCCTGATTATAGGCCAGTCCGTGGTCCACTGGAATAGGGTTGGAATTTTTTTCATGTGCTTGTTTCATAATTCCTGTCTTTTTAAGCTTAAAACCCCTGCCTGAGTGGATTCTAGCTATGTGTCAGAGCTTAAGTTTAATAGAGTGTGAATGGCACACTCCAGGGCAGATAGCAAATCCCAGTGTGCCTGCACGTGCCTTAATGTTTCTGAGTTCAGATCCATCATCTGTGAAAGAGAGCGTCAATATGATGCTAAATAAGTTAAAGTATAGCAGGAGCTAGGCACATGCCAAGCTCTTTCTCAGAGTCTCGTTGTCCAAATGCGGACACTTGTGTGGGGAAGCCCTTAGTTACCACTGAACTGACAGGGCTTGGGGTGGGTTTTGTTTGCTGAGATGCTCTCTGTGGAGCTTTTAAAATTTCCAAACGTAAGAAAACAGATGCTTACCGAGGCTCCAGCAGTAGTTTTCCTGAAACTAGACTTCTGGGTCGGATCTATTGATTTGGTCAAATGAACTGGTGGAGGCAGTGTGGAGTGTGGCAAAGGGGGATGGTGCTGGCGTTGTCTGTAGGAGGGAAGGCTCTCTGTGACTCGAGCAAGTCCCTTCTAATAAACGCTTCCCTGGTTCTGATTCCCTGTATTAGTGACCACAGGTCCTTTGACGTCATTTTGTTTGCCCAAGTCAGAGTCTTGCTCCAAAGCTCTTTCCTGTGTAAAAACTTAAGCTTGGCTTTCTGGGATGACTTAGCCTCAGGTGCTCTTGGGTGGTGAGGATTTTTCCCAGAGCATCTCACATCACCTTAGTTTCAGATACAGCAAACATTTGCTTCCTTCCTTCCTTCCTTCCTTCCTTCCTTCCTTCCTTCCTTCCTTCCTTCCTTCCCTCCCTCCCTCCCTCCCTTCCTTCTTCCTTTTCCTTCCTTCCTTCTTCCTTTTCCTTCCTTCCTTCTTTCCTGCCTTCCTTGTAGAAGAGAAGGAGAGCATGCAGGCTGGGGTGGGCCAGAGGGAGAGAGAAAATCTTAAGCAGGCTCCACGCCCAGTGCGGAGCCTGGCATGGGGTTCGATTTCATGACCCTAAGATAATGATGTGAGCCAAAACCAAGAGCTGGACACTTAACCAACTGAGGTGCCCTGAGTATGCATTTCTAACAAGTTCCCAGCCAGGCCATACTTGGTTTCTCTGCCTGATCTAGTTCTACCATCCAGTTCCTAAAGCATTTTGATTCTTGTTCTAAGTCTTGGGAAAGTATCTGTCCTTCTTGTCACATTTGTTATGCTGAGCTAAAGCCATCAGAAAAGACAAATTTAAGTTTAACATCCTACAAAGACTCTTTCAAAGCATGTTGACAGAGTTAATTATTTTAGTTAACTGGACTTAAGATCTGAAGTTGACTTTTTGAATTTGAGTAATTATATTTCAAATATCAGTATCAAATATTAAGAGTAATTATAATCAAATAATTATGTATATTATTAAAATCAATAATTTTTGGGGCGCCTGGGTGGCTCAGTCATTAAGTGTCTGCCTTCAGCTCAGGTCATGATCCCAGGGTCCTGGGATGGAGCCCCGCATCGGGCTCCCTGCTCAGCGGGAAGCCTGCTTCTCCCTCTCCCACTCCCCCTGCTTGTGTTCCCTCTCTAGCTGTCTATCTCTCTGTGTCAGATAAATAAATAAAATCTTTAAAAAAATCAATAATTTTCAAAATATCAATATAATTATGATTAAGTGGGGGAGATTCTGTCCAGGGTGTTCTGTCTAATCTTGCTATACAATCAGATTACCGCCAAACAAATCAAAATTTGGCTGACCTGAAAATTGCTTTCACCAACCACTCTGTTGATAAAAACGTGACAAAGTACCAAAAACTAGGGATCCAATGATAACACCCCTTCCAAGCAGAAGTTAGTTGCAAATTCTTTGTCTCAATCTTAGCAGGCTAATGGGAATCATAAAATGAGCTGCCTCTAGGTTTCCCCACACAGCCACAGCACCAGGGGCCCGAATCAGGCAGGACACACAGCAACATGACTGCTGATTACAAGTAAGACTGAACTCCTAGCTGGGGAAGAGCCCCTTATCCATGTAAATTTCCCTAGACAGTGCAGTGCCTGGCCCATGGGTACTTGACACCACTACTGGACCCCTAAGTGGCTGGAATAGATAGAGGAGAAAGTGTTGGAGAGAAGGGCAGGTGGTGGTGAGGAAAAGGGTTGGTAAGTACAGAGAATCCTTCTAAGAAACCTGGCTGTGAAAAGTAAGAGATAGATAGGGTTCTGGGTTGGAAAGTGCCTAGTCATCTAATCCCCAGGTTCTGGATTCTTTTAAACATGCACGAGTATGATTAAATTTATGCTTCAGAACCTAGCTTCAGGATTACTCATCTGTGTGCTATACTTAACAATGTCCAGATATCTCAAATTTCCAGAGATAGGCCAGATGACCACCACTTTGTCTTGTTGATTTCACAAGTAAACCACCTGCTCTAATTTTTGTTTGGAAAACATGTCAGACTGTAGCTAAAGCATTCAAAAGTAGGAATAAACCCTCCTTATTTTTATTTTTTCTTTCACTTAAGTAGTATACCAACTTCTTATGATGAAAGTTTGCTCGAATTGCTAAAGTAACAAAGTCTTTATAGATAAGTATTTGGAGCAGTGCTCTTCTATTTTAAATACTTAGGAAAATATGGAATTATTGTGTGGCTACCAACAAAACTCTTTGAATCTTTACAGATAGACAGTTAAGGTGCTTGAATCCCTGAATACTGAAATAATTCCAAGTAAATATACTTACAGTGCAAGTTTAAGGGCTAACACATTGTTTACAAACATTTAGGCTGTTCGAGAAGGACATTAAAAATAAGACAGCTAGGCGCCTGGGTGGCTCAGTTGGTTGAGCGTCTGCCTGTGGCTCAGATCAGAATCTCATGGTCCTGGGATCCAGCCCCGCATCAGGCTCCTAGATCAGCGGGGAGCCTGCTTCTCCCTCTCCCACTCCCCCTGCTTGTGTTCTCTCTCTCTGTCAAATAAATAAAAAAAATATTAAAAAAAAAAAGAATAGAAGAGCTGTATTCAGATAAATTCTGTATTTATAGGTATTTCACATTTTAACAGCAAAAAGAGCACATCATCTTGAAAAAGATAGAGCCTTTCTTTCATGAATTTTAAATGTTTCATATACTCTAATAACTTCCCACAGTCAAGCGGGTAAGATAGAAAACTGAAATCGAAGAATATCTTATCCAGAAACTAACCGGCTAGCCGTTTGGCACCCCGGTCTCCAGGCCACTGCGCTCCCAGGGAACCTTGCAGAAACATGGTAGAAGCAAATGCTAGAAGCCAGGAAAGCCCTGGGCGACAGAGCTCTGCAGTCAGACAGGCCTGCGTCAACAAGCCCCATTCTGCTACTTTCCAGGTTTAACCTATGACCACTAGTCAACTGTTTTTTGTTTTTTTTTAAAGATTTTATTTATTTATTTGACAGAGAGAGACACAGCGAGAGAGGGAACACAAGCAGGGGGAGTGGGAGAGGGAGAAGCAGGCTTCCCATGGAGCAGGGAGCACAATGTGGGGCTCCATCCCAGGACCCTGGGATCATGACCTGAGCCGAAGGCAGACGCTTAATGATTGAGCCACCCAGGCGCCTCTAGGCAACTGTTTTTGACCTCCCCAAATGGCAAGTGTGACTTGGGCAGCTTACTCAAACTGTCTGAGCCTCCCTTTCTTCATCTGTAAAATGGTGTTATGGGTTGTATTGTGTCCCCCACAACATTCATATGTTGAAGTCCTGCCCCTCATTACCTCAAAATGTGACCTTATCTGGAGACAGGGTAGTCAAGTTAAAGTGAGGTCTTCAGGGTGGGCCCTAATCCAATACAATGGTGTCTTTATAAAAAGGGGAAATTTGGACACAAAGACAGACACACACGGAGGCAAGACAAGGCATCTACAAATCAAGGAGAGGGGCCCAGAACAGACCCTGCCCTCACAACCTGCAGAAGGAAACAAGCCAGCCTCCAGCTTGATTTCAGCCTTCCAGCCTCCAGAACTGAGACAGTAAATTCCCATTGTTGAAGCCAGCTGGTTTGAGGTACTTCATTCTGCAGCTCTAGGAAACCAATATACATCGGGAGTATAATTAGACCTACAGCTCATAGGGTGGGTATGAGAATTAAATGAGACAATGCAGATAAAACATTAAGCACCACACCAACTCCATTAGAGTGAGCACTCAAGTAAACATAAAGCTTCCACCGTCACTATCACAGCCTGATGCTTCACTTTGTATCAGAATTATGGTAGGATTCTCCCCACACACCATAACTTTTCTTCTAGCCTCTGCTGCATCTTCAAGCCCAGTGCTGTACAGTCTCCGTTCCCCGAGTTCCTCTCCCCGCTCTGTCCAGGTGGCCAACAACTTATCATCCTCAGGTTGCCTCTCAAATATCACCTTCCCCAGGAGAACCCTCCCCTCACATAGTCACTGCCTCAGGCCTTCTGCACCCACCCACATAAGGCCCGGGGTGGGGGGTACAGGCTTCTTCACACAGCAATGCAGTTACTGATTCCAAATTAGACTCCCAGGTCCCCCACGGATGAGCCTTTATATTCCTTTAAATTTCCCTCAAGTACTGCTGTGTGAGATGCTCATTAAATGTTTGAGGAAACAATCCTTTCACCACAGGTAAGGAAATTGGCTTCATATACCATCTATAAACAAGCCCATGCTCTAAACCAGCTCTTTCTAGGTTAGCGGTTCTCAAAAGTGTGGTCTGGAAACCAAATATGGCCTGGCTGGGAACTTGTTTAGACATGCGTACTCCTGGGCCTCACCCCACACTGACCGAAGCAGAAACTCTGGGGGTGACCCAGGAATATGCTTTAACAAGCCCTCCAGGAGTTTCTGTTGCCCTAAAGTGTGAGCACTACCGCTGTGGGTCTATGCAATTCTGTAGGAGATTTGGCTGCAGCTGTGAGCTCCCTACATAAGCTTTTTTTTTTATTTTTAAGATTTTATTAATTTATTTGTCAGAGAGAGAGAGAGCAAGTGCAAAGCAGGGGGAGCGGCAGACAGAGCAGGCAGAAGGAGAAGCGGATCCCCACTGAGCAGGGAGCCTGACATGGGACTCGATCCCAGGACCCTGGGATCATGACCTGAGCTGAAGGCAGATGCTTAACTGACTGAGCCACCCAGGTGGCCCCCTAAGTATGCTTATAGACTGGGGAGACAGGACTGCAGAGGGTTCCCAGGTGCACAGAAGTCAAAGTTTTAAGTTTCACTTTCAGCTGGCTTTTCTAAGCCCGTATTATGGGGTGAGTCCATGATAACTCTGAGGGGCCAGAATTGGACATAAGGAGTGTCACCAATAGGGTGGTCAGTTTAGGGGTGATATAACTGCCAATCCAGAAAGAACATGAACCAGGGTTTATTATATAGTATTCATATTTTGTTAAATGGGAAATCTTTTTTTTCCCCAAGATTTTCTTTATTTATTTGTCAGAGAGAGAGAGAGAGAGAGCAAGCGAATGCAAAGCAGAGGGAGTGGCAGGCAGAGGGAGAAGCAGGCTGCCCGCCAAGCAGGGAGTCCGACGTTGGGCTCGATCCCAGGACCCGGGGGTCATGACCTGAGCTGAAGGCAGATGCTTAACTGACTGAACCACCCAGGTGAGCTGGGAAATCTTTTTAACAATATAAATGATAAGTTATAAAATATTTTATATTGTTATTATTTTTTAAAGATTTTATTTATTTATTTGGCTGAGATGAGCCACCCAGGTGCCCCAATATTTTATATTATTACTATACATTATATCAAAATAAATACAATTATAACTTATTCATTAAATTTACTAGTGTTTTATTAAATATTATTACTATGTAAGATTTATTTTGTCTTTCCATCTCCCCCTTTTTAAAAGATTTTATTTATTTATTTAAGACAGAGCACAAGCAGGAGGAGGGGCAGAGGGAGAGGGAGAAGCAGACTCCCCACTGAGCGGGGAGCCTGATGGGACTCCATCCCAGGACCCCGGGATCAGGACCTGAGCAGAAGTCAGTTGCTTAACTGACTAAGCCACCCAGGTGCCCCCTTCCATCCCTTTCTAAATAACACTGTCATTTGTTTAAATCTTTTCATCTATATTTAGCACAGAAATGGTCCATTCATTCTGCTTAACACATCTTACAGGTTACTAACTTACTATTTACATTCTACATGTCTTACAGATTCTGCTAGGGTTTTACAAGCAACATACTTCCTCAGTATCTATGTGAAATAAATCTTAGGAGTTTCATCCATCTGATTTTTTTCCTTGTCCTCTATACCAGTTTTTTTTTTTTAAGATTTTATTTATTTATTTGAGAAAGAGAGCATGAGCAGGGAGGAGGAGAAGCAGGGAGCCTGATGCGGAGCTGGATCCCAGGACTGTGAGATCATGACCCGAGCCCAAAGCAGCTGCTTAACCAACTGAGCCACCCAGGTGCCAGTCTGTAGCAGTTTTTTAAAAAGAACTTTAAACAGAAGTATTTATTCAGCAAATCGTAGTATATTCATACAAATGGAATATTACGCAGTTAGAAACATGATATAGATCTATATTGCTGTGAAAAAAGTCAAGCAATATTCTTATGTGGAAATAAAAGTAGCAGAAGTGCATGCCTAGTATGGCCCCAGTTGTGCAAAGTTGTATACGGTATCAGTATGCTTACCTGCAGAGAGGTACCTGGAAGGACACGCATCTAGTTTCTAATAGTTTGCTCTGAATGGTGACAATGTAATTCTATTTTGCTAATTTTTTTTTTTTTTTGAGAGAGAGAGAGTATGTGAACGTGCATATGTGTGCACAAGACAGGAGAGGGAGAGAGAGAATCTTAAGCAGTCTTCACGCCCAGGGAGAACTCCATCTCATGACTCTGAGATCATGACCTGAGCTGAAATCAGGAGCCTGATACTTAACTGACTGAGCCACCCAGGTGCCTCGTGTTTTGCTAATGTTCTAAGATCTCCTGTATGGGGGCGCCTGAGTGGCTCAGTCTTTAAGCGTCTGCCTTCGGCTCAGGTCATGATCCCAGGGTCCTGGGATTGAGCCCCGCATCGGGCTCCCTGCTCCGCAGGAAGCCTGCTTCTCCCTCTCCTGCTCCCCCTGCTTGTGTTCCCTCTCTTGCTGTGTCTCTCTCTGTCAAATAAATAAATAAAAATCTTAAAAAAGAAAAAAGATCTCCTGTATGGTTTGGGTAAATAAACAAGTATCATGTATACAAAAATAATTGAAATACAAATGATATGTGTATATGCAAATATATATATGTAAATAAATATAATAAAGAGAATGATGGGACCAGATCCTTTCTTTTGCAAACCAAAGACAGCATTTTGCAAATGGAGAGAATTATTTTCTGACCTTTTGAATGTTTTACCTGCCTTCAAAATGGTAATCTTCCTGTCTTGTGTCAGAGCATTAAAACAATGTCCCTAAGGGCCCCTGGGTGGCTTAGTCGGTTAAGCAGCTGCCTTTGGCTCAGGTCATGATCTCAGCGTCCTGAGATCAAGCCCGCACAGGGAGCTTGCTTCTCCCTCTCCCTCTGCTGCTCCCCCTGCTTGTGCTCTCACTCACTCTCTCCTCTCTCTCAAATAAATAAATACAATCTGAAAGCAAGCAAGCAAGCAAGAACGAAAGCCAAACCTCCCTGATAATGAGGCTCACTTGTGTGGGGGGAGATGCATGCTCAAAACATCCATTCCCCTGCCCCTTCTCAGACCCCTCTGAATCAGCAACTCAGGGAGGGACCTGGGAGGTCTCAGGTAATTCTTGTCCTCAGAGAAATTTAGCAGAAGTCCCACAGGAACATAAATGTTGTGAGCCACATCTTCAACTTGGGCTGCGCGCCTCCTGGAAGTGCCTTTCCCAGGCCTGGCGTCCTTTGTTTCCAAGACCCGCGCTAATTTATGACTGCCCTGGAAAGCTATCTGCTTGCAATGTTTTTCTAAGGCTCTTCCAGGTCTGAGAATTCTCTGAAAATCTAGGAGACTCTTCAGCAACTTTAATCTGTGCTGATCAGGGTTACCGAATTCTTCAGACTAGAGAGTTCTGGTGATAATTTTTTAAAGCAACTCTCGTGTTGCCAGAGGCCCCTCTGGTTCCCTGGAGGACCTGTGTCCCTTGCAACAGTCCCCTGGGCCTCTGTCACCTCAGGTTCCCTCCCGGCCCTGTGAGATGAGGATCTTTTTACGTGGTCCAATTTTTAACCTATTAAAGTGCTTTTTCTTAAAGTACTTGTTCAGGGAAAGGGTGCTGTGAGTCCAGTTAGACACCAGATCATATTTGTATCAAGGATTCTCACTAACTAGCTCATGGCTGGAGTCAGATGCATTTGTGGCGTTTACCTTCTTCTTTCTTTTCTTTTTTTGAAAGAGAACTTTTTATTACTTTTATGTACAGAAAATTCAACAGCATACACTCAGCCCAGTTTGGCGACCAGTTCTTTAGCCTTTGCCTTTTCCATCTTGGCGATGTGAGCCACCGACTTTGGACCCAGGATGTTGCCTCCCCAGTGTCGGAGGATCTCATCATATCTGTCATTGTCATTGGTCCTGATGGCTTCCACCAGCTTAGCCAGAGATCCTTTGTCTTCCGAGTTCACCTGTGTGATGGCGACAGTGGTGCAGGTCTTCCTGTGGGCCAGACGCCCCAGCTTGGCCTTCCCCTTGATAATGCAGTAGGGAACCCCCATCTTATGACACAGGACAAGAATGAAGACAGCCAGCTCAATGGGATCCATAGCATGTGCTGTCCCTACTAGCTGAGCCTTCTTGTTGTCCATCAAGGTGGTGACAGTGTTAACCCCAGCTCAAAGGACAGGCCTCTTAGTGGGGACCTCCCCTTTGCTGGCAGCTTTCTTCTCAGCCTCGGCCAACAATCTCTGCTTCTTCTCTCGCCTTGTCTCTGGTCTGCACTTGTGGGCCAGCTTAACGCAGCCAAGGAGCTGTTTGGCCGTCCAAGGCCTGGGTGAGCTGGTTCATTGCAGGAGACACTTGCAGACGTTGACAGAGAACAGCCCTTGGCCTGCTGCAGCCGGATGTAGAGGGGCCATTTGACAAAGCGGGTGAGGTCCCTTTTGGGTGAGATGTCCTGTCCGATGCCAAAATTCTTGGGCCTTTTCTCAAACAGGGGATTGACCACTGTCTTGGCCTCCTGCTTCTTCACGACAGAGGCTTCGGGGCCACCTTCTTCCCCTTCCCCTTCTTCCCTTTTGGCATCTTGGATGGCCAGAGGAGAGAGATGTGGAGCCTACCTTTTCAATATTGCATGGAAGCAGTTTCACAAACATGACTCCCCGACACTTGGTTCAGCAAAAAGCCTCCTGAGTTCTGTTAAAAGGCGCCATGAGGAAGACAGCAGTAGCAACACCAAAACCCCACCAGTCCCTGGCTCCGTGAAGTTGTCCTGCTGGGGTAGAGGCAGTGAACACGGGTCGGAGAGCACTGAGGAGGATAGGCTTCGATCCAACAGACCTGTGTCTGGAGTCTCCTCCGCTTCCTACTGGAAGGGACCTCAGGCAGTAGCTGTTTTCCCCTCTCCAAAGCAGTTTCCTCATCGGTAAAGCAGGGCAATAACCCCAAATACACCAAATACAGAGGGGGACGCTGTGAGGACTTACATGAAATGAGCTAAAATCGTGTTTTGAAAGATTTCTGGCACACATAGTATGTGTTTAATCCATCTTTGTTTATCAGGGTTTCTGTTTTTTTGTTTTTTTGTTTATTTTTTTAATTTAAGTAATCTCTATACCCAGCGAACTCAGTACCGAACTCAGTACTCCGAGATCAAGAACCACTCGCTCGCTCCAGGGACTGAGCCAGCCAGGCACCCCCTGTTGGTACTGTTTTTTAATGGAGGGTTAACAAGTGGCATCTGTCCCTGGAAAGAGTATGGATTTTGTATACTCTGCAGTGTAAACAGAAGTTCAGTAAACCCCGCCTCTGAGGCCCCAGGGCACCCTGCCTTTTGGAGGGGAGGATCCTCCAAAGTGTGGAGCACTCTCCCTGGCAGGGCCTGTCTAGACCAAACTGTGCTTCAAAAGGTGCTTCTAGGATCTCCAGGCCTGGAGCTGGATTATGCCCTGTCTCGACCCACTGTCCAGCAGGCTGAGTGTACCTTGACCTTGCCTGCCAGCCTGAGTGCACTCAGACCATCCCCGTAAGTGTCTTGGGAGCGGGCACGTGAGCCTGGCACCACGAGGTCTGCCTACTGTCTCCCCAGCACCAGGCCAGTGCCTCCTCGGACCCGTCACCCATGCGGCCCACAGCTGACTCTGCGGTGCATCACCAATTCTCCCGTCAGTTCTGTGGCTAGCTAAACCCATCATGCCCAGAAACATTGCCAGGAGGGGGGAAACATCGGGAGGAAAGGCTGGGGTTTGGGATTTGTGTCAATGGCCGAAAGAGGAGAGGGTGAATTGAAAGCCGCCATCCACTGAGAACTGAGAATTTTCTCCCCGGACAGTCTGATGTTTTTATCACTTTGGCACTCACTCCTTTTCATCTTTTCATTGTAGTAATAACAGCATCCTTGCCAGTGTCTTACCAGTAGTAATAATAACAATAAAGTTAAAAAGGGAGAGCCGTGGATACTAGGGTCCTTTGCTGTTTTGGGCTGTGGTTCCTCTCTAGGCTTCCCTTAGCACAACCACACCATCCACCACCCTCACCTTTTCACACCCCTGCACTCTGCTCTCGGAAACACTCAGCTGGACTCCGTGTCCTTGCTTCAACTTAAATTTGACTCTCTCCTGAGGGCATCCCTTTCTGGTTGCCACCTCTAGGGATGCTTCCAGCTTTAGATAGAGAAATCTAAGCAGAAGCTGGCTCTGTGGTCCAGGCAGAGAAGCTCAAACGAAGGCTCTAGGGCAGAAATGCGCTTGGCAGGGTCTCGAGAGCAACAAAGAAAGGCCAGTGTGGCTCCAGGATGTGCGCTTGGGAGAGAGCAGGATGAGCTGAGTTTGGAGGGGGCAGCAGGTTCGATTCGACTTGGAGGCTGTGTTAACCAGCTTGTGCTCTGTAACAAAAAGCCATAGACTGGGTGCTTTGAACAACGGGCGTTTATTTCTCACAGTTCTGGGGACTACAAAGTCCAAGATCAAGGTGCTGACAGATTTGGCTCTTGGTGGGGGCCCTTCTCCTGGCTGGTAGGCAGCTAGCTGCCTTCTCCGTGTGCCCTCACATGGTCTTTCCTAGGTGTATGGGCCTGGAGAAAGATCTCTCTCTTCCTCTTACAAGACCACAGATCTCATTATGAGGGTCCTACTCTCATGACCTAATCTAAACCGAATTCCCTCCCAAAGGCCCATCCCCAGATAGCACCACTTTGGGGGTTAGGGCTTCAACCCCTTTGGGGGGCTGGGAGGGACACAAACATTCAGCCATAACACAGGCCAGGACAAGAAGTCTGGATTGGCGACATTTTGAGGGTTTAAAAGGATAGAGTTATGAGATCTGATCTGCCTCATGAAAAGATCATTCTGGCTGTTGGGGAGGATGGATTGGGAGCGGCAAGGTTGAATACAGGGAGATAGCAAAGAGACAAGTCCTGGAGGAAGAAAAACTTTCTAAAATTAAAACATAGTTTTAAAAAAAAGATTATTTATTTATTTGAGAGAGAGAGAGAGCAAACTCACAAGAGCACATGAGTTGGGGGGGCAGAGGGAGAGGGAGACAGAGAATCTCAAGCAGACTCCCCGCTCAGCATGGAGCCCGACTCAGGGCTCAAATGTTCTTGACCCTGAGATCATGACTGAGCCGAAATCAAGAATTGGATGCTTAACTGACTGAGCCACTCAGGCACCTCAAAACATGTAATTCTTTATCAATTAAAATACTAATCTCTTAATGTTTTAGAAGTGTCTTTGGAAACTCATTACTGAAGATTTTTTCGGCTAAGTTAATCTTTACTCTTTAGATGATCTTTTAGGGATAAATATGTTGAAGAAATATTTATCCTGTGCTCATGAATTTTTTTGTTTTATTCAATTTTCTTTTTTTTCTGTCAATATCAAACAGAATTTTATTTACTATTTTTAAATCAAAATATCACTGTAATAAGATCTCATTTTTGTTTAAATTATTCTGGTCTCGAACCATGAGAGACTATGGACTCTGCAAAACAAACTGAGGGTTCTAGAGGGGAGGGGGATGGCGGGATGGGTTAGCCTGGTGATGGGTATTAAAGAGGGCACGTTCTGCGTGGAGCACTGGGTGTTGTATGCAAACAATGAATCATGGAACACTACATCAAAAACTAATGATGTAATGTATGGTGATTAACATAACAATAAAAAATAAATTATTCTGGTCTCTGCGGTAGTCTTGTAGGTAGCCTTTTATCTGTATCTGCAAATGTCTGGAATGTTCACTTAATGTTGAAGCTGGTTATTAGGATTTTAGATGATTTTTACATTTCTTTGTGCTTTTCTGAGCTGCTTTGAATGCTTTTTAATGAGCATCTTATTTTTTTGTAAAAACTCACTGATCTAAAAAATGAACAAAACTGAAAATAGTTTTCTTAACTATGGAACAATATAAATAGTGTTACACACCTCAGTTTCCTGAACAGAAGAATGGCTGTGTGAAAATGGGTATTGCCCTTTGAGACACTAACATGTAGATAAATGGACATTTTGGAAAGTGGCAAACAAGAGACAGCTTTCTGCTCTTCCTACATAATATTAAGATATGGGAACAATCCTGAAGACAGGGACTCTGCAAAGTGCTTGTCAGTGAACCAGAAACATAGTGTTTCCAAAGGTAAAGCAAGAGTCTTGAGCTACCCAAAAGGTTGCGGTGAACCTGAGAGGTTTTCTTGTGGATCATCATGCATTCATCTGTTTGTTTGCAGGATTCCAAGTGCTGGAGGCTAGCCTGAAAATAATTTGCTCTCTCTGCAATGTGTACAAACCTATGACTGTTACACTTGAAGTGGACTTCGTTCCACTGTATCGTATTTCTATGACCATCATAGATCTGGATGAGGAGAATCTCAATCAGAAGTCTGTTTTTCTGTGGGGCTTTGGGGGTCATGAGGGAATATATGGTACTAGGTGCAGTTCCATACACAGGTATCAGTGCTTTCACTAGAAACTTAGGAGTTGGGATACTTAGGGTAGCTAGTCACCCTGACCCTCTCCCGCCCCCCCCCCCCACAAAAGAGAAGACTACTTTAACAAACTTTGGAAAGTGAGCAAGAGTAGTATTAAATAACAAAAAGTAAAGGCGTGAAGGGCAGAGCAGAACTTTCCATGCCTTTCTCCTGGATGTTACTTTAGGGCCTATGGCAGGTGCTGATGGAAAGAGTCTTTTAAGTGAACAAGCATGGTTACTGGGATGGCTGTTTGGACTAAGAAGGGTGGGAGAGGGCAGCAGAGAAGAGGTCACTGCAGGGGAGGTGATGGCAGGCCAAGCCTTTTCTTCTGAATGGTGCCCCTCCCTTGGGCAGAGTGTTAACTGTGGCCTCCGCATGTTAATCATTCCTGTACTTGGGCAACTCTCCCACCTTATCATTTGTTTACTTGGTTACGTCTTCATCATGCTGTGAGCAAGCCCCCCAGTATATATTGTCTTTGTCTTCTCTGTATGTGCCCCAGGGTACATGGGAGGTGTTCAGGAAATGTTTGTTGTGGAAAAGTGTCTCTATGATTGCAGTCAGCCTTTCTGTGTGCAGGCCAACTAAACTGCTCAGTTACCATGTCAGCTTTTCAATGTCAGATCCCTTTGTTCCCACTTAATGACACTTTATAACTATACTGCAAATTTATATGTATGTATACACATATACGTGTATGTCTATATGTCTATGGGTGTGTGTGTGTATCCAAATTTCAATATTCTTGAGGAAATTTGATGGAAAGTGTTTAGTTTATCACATTGATTTGAGGTCTTCTGACCAACTTATTACAAAGATCTTATACATTGTGATGCATACTGAAAAGTATTGAAAAACTGTCCATTACACAAATAACATGGCACAAACAGTAACTACAATTTGAAAAGAGAAAGACACACAGTCTTATCCTGTCATCAGATCATGTTCCCATTTGCTTTCCAGTTCGTTTATATGTTTTTCATAGTTTCTTCATTGTCATCATAGGGTAGATAAGATTTGTGTTTTTTCTTTTTTTTTTTAAGATTTTATTTATTTGAGAGAGAGAGAGAGCTCGTGAGCATGCACAGGTCAGCGGGGAGGGGCAGAGGGAGAGGGAAAAGCAGACTCCCCACTGAGTGGGGAGCCGATGCGGGGTTCGATCCCAGGACCCTGGGATCATGACCTGAGCCGAAGGCAGAAGCTTAACCGACTGAGCCACCCAGGCGCCCATTTGTGTCTTTTTCATTGGTTACTATATCATTATTTTCCTTGTTGCTTGACAGACTTGTAATTTTAAACGACAGCTTGCTATGCCAATTCAGTCGATCGGCTGTAATTCAGGAGCCCTCTATTATTGGACATTGATGGTTTCCATCCTTTGTTATCTGAAGTGCCTCACCTACCAGTCAGCCATGGGAGTCTGACCTCCAGTCTCATCTTCCCACTGAAACAGCTCTGGCCAAGATGAGCACTGGTTCTCTTCTTGGTGAGCGTCTTCTGTTCTTACCTTAACTGACCTCCTCATTGGTGTCTGTTGTTGGCTATTCTCCCCTGCTTGAAATTCATTCTTCCCTTGACTTTGTGGATACTGCTCCAGAGAGGTTTTTTCCTTTCCTTTTCCTCTTTGGTTTCTGCTCAGGGGATTTGAGCTTGCCCCCTAATAATTGGCATTTCCAGAGATGGGTCCTATCTTTTTTTTTTTTTTGCCTATCATAATAAAGGTTATTATGAAAACAGGCTGGATGGGTCCTATCTTTAATCCTCTGCTGCCTCAATCTACATAGTGTCTCTGAATAGTCTCACTTCCTCCCCTGACCTCATCTTTCTTGATACATTGACAATACTCAGATTTCTTCTTCTATCCCAGAGCTCTCTACCCAAGTACTCAATGACTAGTGCGTAGTAGACAACTGAACATCTCCACCTGCATGACCCATAGCCCTTGAAACTCAAGCAGTCCTTAACTAAACTCACCTTCTTTCCTCAAGCCCCTCCCAAGATCTGCTCCCACTCTTGCATTCTCTGGTAAAGATACTGTCATCTACTCAGTTAAGCCAGAAACCTGAGAGTCACCTTAGACTCACTTCCCTCTTCCTTACATCATTTATAATCAGGCAGTCAACCAGCCTGATGATTACTCTCCCTTAATTTCTTGAGAAGTGGCTCCTTTTTGTCTAACACGGCCTGATAGCCATGTCATCTCTCACCTGCCTTACCACAAAAACACATTTTTTGCTGGTCTTGTCATTCTTACTGACCGCCCCCCCCCCCCCCGCCACAACCTGCCACATTCATCTTCCTCCAGAAGCTGACAGAGTGATCTTTACAAAATGCCAATCTAATCCCACTTGTACTGTGTTCATAGGAGAATACAGCCCCTGCCTGCCTGGGCAACCTCACTTCCTGGCACTGAAGAGCAAGTCTGTGGTCTCTTCATTCCTGTTTCTCCACTTGTATTTATTCCCTTCACCTGGAAATCTTTCCCCCTTCTTTCTGACTCACAAATTCATTCCTGTAAGCAACCCCACATCTGGAAAGCCTTCCCTGAACCCCATCTGGGTGAAGAACCCCTCCCAAAAGTCCCCTGAGTCCCGTGAGCTTTCCAGGAATCCCAGCACTTACAGTTTCTTATTATTTACTGGGCATCTGCTGTAATAGACTGAGCTCCCCAAGTTGAGAGCCTAAGTCTTTTATCAGGGGTCTGGCTTGATAGAAGTGGGTCAGTGATTGATAGAATTTCTTCCGAGAAACAAATTCTAGGAGTGGGGTTCAAATGTGCAACCCACATGTGAAAAATATGTACTATGAATTCCTTCTCCAAAGAGTTAGTATTTATTTATAACTGCCACCAGCAATGCTAGCGTACTAACTGAATCATGTTTTTCAACAACTATTTATTGTTAATCTGTGTCAGGCACTGTGTCAGAAGAATAGTATTTCCAGTATACAACTATTTCATTATTTGGAGCAGTGTAGTCCAATAGAACTTCCTGCAGTGGTAGAAATACTCTATATCTGTGCTGTCCAGGATGGTAGCCATTAGCTGCATGTGGCTACTGAGCCCTGGAAATGTGACTAACGTGCCCAAGAAACTGGAATTTTCATTTCCTTTAATTTTAGTTAATTTAAATTGAAATGTATTAAATACCTGCATGTGGGAAGTGGTTATCATGAATCATGGACAGTGCATCTCTAGAGAGAAAAAGGAAATCATTCAGCAGATGTTAGTGCTACATTCTGGATTCCTTTCTTCCTTTTTAAATGCTAATGAAGCTCACATCACTAAGGTGTGACCAGTTCACTCAGGCTATCACTGTTGCTGTTTGTAGGCACTACCTAATTTGGGAAACATTTTTTTAAATTGGTGCTTAGGTCAGGAGAGTAACACCTTACATCAGGAATACTACCCAAACATCTAGGTCTGGAGACTTGAAGGAAAGTGGGAAATGTTACTCACAATGCTTTTTGTCCAGAGGCATGCACTTAGTTACCCCAAAGGAGGCCAGAAGCCTAACACTTTCAGAGCGGCATCTGCTGGACTTGTTTTTCCACATAAACTGCCAAACTTGTTTTGATTAGGCAGGAAGTGAAGCAATTTTTCAGGGAGAGAGCCCAGCATCTGCATCTCGTCAGCGGGCCAGACCAGACCTTTTACCTCTTACCTTCCACTTGTGAGCCTAGGCCGAGTTTTGCTTTAAGGGAAAGCGATTTTAAGGGAAGAGCAAGGTGGTCCGCACTTCTTTCTCTTACAACGTGGTTCCCTTAGATTTCAAACCCAAAATTTTATTTTTAATCAGTGTACCTGTTTTGAGTCTCCGAATAATTTACATGCCTCTAAAATAAGGAAGCTTTTACTTCTCTTGTGCAGTTCTTTGTACATAGGACTCTAAAACGAGTAAACGTACTGAGTTGAATTAAATCCTACTGGCTAAGCATTTGTGACCTACTGGTAGCCTTTTAAAATGAGAGAGGGGTTCCTATCTTTATTGGAGTTGTTGGAAATGTGCCAAAGAGATAACCTGGAGTATATTTTCCTCCTAAGTCATGTTTTATTTAACACCAACATCCCAACACCCTCGGAATTCGGGTAATCAGTTGTTGAGCTGAGAAATGTGGGGTACAATGCCGTGTTTGTGTTGGCTGGCTGGGCAGGCCTCTAGGCAGGACAGAAAACTTTGGGGTTTCCCCTCTTCTTCCTTTAGGAAGAGAGCTAAAGAGGCGCCGCAAACCTCTCCAAAAAGTGTTCGTACCGGATGCGCAACCGACCTCAAAGGAAGAACCCCGGGACAGACAGACCAGCCCCAAGCCTCCTGCTACCCTCCCGGCGTTTCCCCCGCGCGCGCCCGGAGCGGGACCTGCCGGCCTAGTGCGCGCCGCGGAGCGAACCATCGCGCCGCCCGGGACGGGGGGTAGGGCGTGGGGACCGCGGGCCGCTCGGACCCCGCCGTCCCCTTGCCGCCGCCGCCGCCCCCTCCCGCCCCCTGCCCGGGAGTCGCCTGTGAAACGGCCAGTGGCGGGAGCCTCGAGGATTGGCCCTGAGAGCCCTCCCCGCACCCCCCGACCGCGCGGGGGTGGTAGCGGCCCATTTGAGAGTTTCCCGGGTCCGGCGGCCGGCGCAGAGGCGCTGCGCTCCGGCTGGGGGGGTGGTGGGCGGCGGGAGGAGGGACAAAGGGGTGGGCCCGACGGGCCGGCGGTGCCGCAGTCCCGGCTGCGGGTCCGAGGACTAATCGGCTGCGCGGACAACAAGGAGGAGCGGAGCCCAGGCGGGACTTGCGCCCGAGATGCCGGTGCGGGGAGATCGCGGGTTTCCACCCCGGCGGGAGCTGTCAGCTTGGCTCCGTGTAAGTGCCCTCTCGAGTCCGCTCGGTCGGGAGAAAGGTCTCGGGGAATGAGCGTGGGAGCGCGTGGTGGGCTTCCTGCTGCGCGGTAGGTAGCTGTTACTCTCCCACCTGAACGTGGGGCCGAGGGCGGGGGGTACATTTCACCCGACCGGGCGGTGGCTCATGGCCTCCGCGGCTCCTTGATCCTTTTCTCCTCTCTGAAGTCACTTTTCAGAGTAAGTCTCCAGGAGGGAAGGGGAAACTGTCCTGAACTCTGTCCTGGATCTCTGCTACCTTGAAGGCATCTCGTCCTGCCTGTGATGTACCCTGCTGCATGCCTTGGTGTTTTCTTTCTCTGTTTCAAACCACATACTTTTACTTGATGCAGAGCTACAGGCATGTGTGTGTGAGACAAACTGACAACTCTTTGGAGACCAGGAGCTTCGTTTTCCCTTTTAATCAGCTGCCTCTGTAATACCAGTAAAAGTTGTTTTCAGTAGGGACTGGGAGATGGGGTTTTGGAGGAAGCCACAAAAAGGGAGTGATGAGTGCCTTCTACTCTGGTATTATCTTAACCTGTCACCATTCCCTTTCTTTTATGTCTTCATTTGTCAAGTTTCCGCTTTTACACAGTAGTTTAAGTTATAAATAATCAGGGTTTTGACTACAGGGTTTTAACATTCTTGAAATGTGGACGAACTTGGGAGTGAATACTCCAGGGCTTAGTAATGGAATACAGCCTCCCACCTCTATTTTAGCTTAAGTTCTTCAGCGCTGCTTCCCTGGCAGCTGTCTGGTCTGAGTAATAATGGTTGTGGTTTCCCTGCAGTTCCCAGCGAAGACTCACCCCATCATAGAAACTGCCCTGTGATTCCACACGCCCTCCCTCAGCTTGGGGAATCCTAGCAAAGGGGGAAAAGAGGCCCTTTGCTTCAGAGCTTCTGGTGGTCTGTGCTAGGTGTGCTGACAATCATTTTGGGAGAACTACCCGGCTCTGCCAGAATCATTCCTGGGAGGGACGGTGTGTGTATGTGTGTGGGGGGGCTAACATCTACACCCACACCTGGGAAGGATGTGTTTTAAGTGAGGAGCAGGAGTAGTTGCATTTGTAGCATTTAATATCCTGTTGAAGGATGAAATTTGACTATTCATTAAATTTTCCTCAACAGCTTCACTTCAGCGTGGGCAATACCCATGTTAAAGAGCGTGCCTCTGTTACACTGTCTTGTCGGGAAAGCATGCACATAATTAAGAATGATGAGTTCCAGTTAGAAATAAGGGTGCGATGCTGTGGCTTCTCCTTTCCGGGGAGATGGGAGAAGGGGCGCTTCACTCAGGCAACGGTGGCTTTTGAGGTGTTCCTTGAACTTTCTCAGAGCTGCTACCAGATTGATGAAGGGGGATTTCTTTCCTTGAAATGGCTGCCGCCACCTTTTCATGACCACACAGCTAGTAACAAGCACCTCCCTACCTGCGGCGGTCTCTGTGAGGGGTACAAGATGAGCAAGACTCAGCGTCTGCCTTCTGAGTCTGTGAGAGCCAAACATGTTAGACTGTTTGAGACTCTGGACTCTGCTGGGATACCTGTGGCTGGGGTGGGGGGTGGCGGGTGTGCGATACCCAGACATACTTTGCGGTGCAGAACTACGGGCCAGGTGGGACTGCGTTACACACCCTCCCTGTAGGGATTGTTTTGGGGAAGAAAGGGCCGCATTTGAACAGGTACCTCACAGCGCAAGCCAGTAAAGAAGATGGGGCTGATAACACACCCACCTCATAGGGTTGAGTGAAGACTGCATGAAGTGATGTTAGGGTGTTGGGCATGTGTGGGTGCCAGGTAAATGGTAGCTACTAATAAGAACCAAGACAGGTGCTGAAAGTGGTGGGTCCTGGGAGGTGGTAGGATCTAGAAGTACAGGTAGGAGGTACCAGGTAGGTGTCGAGGCAGGAGCCGAGGTAAACAAAAAGTTGCTCACACTCTCGAAAGGCCTTGAATGCCAGCAACAGAATTTGGTGGGGAGGGAGGAGTCCTAAAATCCCTAATGTATTAATGACTGAATTTCCCTACAAAGTGAACCAGCTTCCCGCTAAAAATTTCACCCTACCCCTACACAGGGAATATTACTATTTTTGAGGCACTGAAATGCCTAAGACCAATGAATTTTAACCTCGGCCCCCCCCCCCTGGGGAATTCTGTTTGCAAGGACTTCTGCCTACATTTGTTTAACTTTTGATCTGATTCTTTGTACATTGACAAAAGGTTACAGCCAGCCATTTATCTTTTGCAGAAGTGCCTGGGAATGCAAGGGAGATGTGAAAATCCCTGCAGTGACTTAAGTTTAGAAAGGGTTTCTCTTCTGAAGGTATTCTTTTTTAATAGACAGGTGAGTTCTTGAAACTAGGCGGGGCCACTTGAGTCCTGTGGATAGTAGTAAGTTCTGTAGTTGACAAAGTCATGCAGATTGGGGCTGGGAGTGCCAGGAGGTGTGGGTGGCGGGGGTGGGGTTAAGAGGCAGGGTTAGTAATCACAGCTGAAACTTGCAACATACTCTTACCCAGAATATGAGCTGTCAGGGAATTCCTTGCCTGATCCCTAAAACAAATCCCTTAAGGAGTTGTGGCTACAGATTAATTTATTTAGGTTGAGAGCTGACTCCCTATAAAATGCCTCATTGATTAGATTCTGAGCAGTAATCAGGGGGCCAACAATTGTTGGCCAGACGGCCTTGGAGTAGCCAGCCTTGGTGTTGAAAGGCATTTTCCATTGAAGGTGATTTGGGATGTAGTCACATAGGAGGGTGTGATTGATGTGCATGTGTGTTGGGGAGTACAGTTCGGGGGCAGAATATCTCACGTTTTACTGAGTTAATTTCTTGCTCCTAAATCCAGGGGTTGGGGTCAGAAACAGACTTAGCGGTCAGATTTAACACCTGTTTAGGGGGTTAAAAACGCCAGAGTTTTTGTGAACTTCTCGGGGTTAAAAAAGAAATCTTCCCTAAAACTATTAATGACCTACTTCACCCCCACAGGAATTTTTTTTTTTTTTAAAGATTTATTTATTTGAGAGAGAGAGCGAGAGAGGGAACACAAGCAGAGGGAGTGGGAGAGGGAGAAGCAGGCTTCCCTGCCGAGCAGGGAGCCTGATGCGGGGCACGATCCCAGGACCCTGGGACCATGACCTGACCCGAAGGTAGCCGCCTAACCGACTGAGCCACCCAAGCGCACCCCCCACAGGAATTTTTATGATGACCCTTGTTAGCAGAAGCCGGTATAGCTACCAAATTTATGTGGGTCTAAGGTGATATTACCATTAAATTTTTTTTAAAGACCATGTAAGAGCAGTGGGAAAAAGTTTCCAGGCACTCAGTCCTAACATTAAGTACTGGCAATAGCTAGTTCCTGGTTTGAAGGGTACCTGGGAAATACAGCTGGCTAAGCTTGTACACCACCAATGTTATTGCACACGAAGCAGAGCTTAGAGTTGGCAGGTGTCTGCTCTCACTCTTTCAGCTTGATTAGGAAGTGCACTTAATTTGGCCTCTCACTTCTAGAGCCCAGGTAGGCCTGCAGAGGCCTTTGCATGACGGTGATGGTTTCATTCTGTTTTTAAGGGATCTAGAGCCTTTATCATCCAGCGGCCACAGCATCCAAAGTTTCATCAGCCTTGATAACCTATGAGCCCAGAAGAGAGACTGTCGTATTGAAAAAATACCTGATATGTTAATTAAGCATTTTTTCTGCCTTTTTTTTTTTGCTGTTCCCTGAATAGTGTTATTCTAAAGCGTGCTACACAGACTTACAGGTGGCACGTTATTTTTCAGTTACTGTGCCCGAATACTGTACTCCAAGGATAAAAAATATAAAGCCGGCTACCAAATTCACTTATTTTTAGATAGGTTGCTTAGAACGAGGCACAATAAGTATTAAGTAAAACAGAGTTTGATGTAGGAGAAATAAATTGTGGGAATGAGTGATAGGAAAATAAGGGAAAAATTGTGAACACAGCCCTTGAAATCTGAGACTTGGTAATGCTGTTTATAATATGAGTGTGGTGTTTAGTTATGGAGAGCTCCCTGAACCGTGACCCACCTTCAGGAATGTCAGACAGAGTCTGCTGGTGTGAACCTGTGATAGGATGGACTGAAAATGGAGGAAATACTTTGGCACTGCAGGGGGACATCACTCTGCTATGGAGCACAGCTTGCTCTCCTGATCTAGCAGTGCTGGAGAAGGCAGAGAACCAAATAGCACCCAATTTTTTTTTTTAAAGGTTTAATTTTTAAAGTTATCTCTACACCCAACGTGGGGCTTGAACTCAAAATCCCGAGATCAAGAGTCGCACACTAGTGACCAAGCCAGCCAGGCGCACCGAAATCCATTTAATTTTTTTAAAAATGTAGCTTATGTTGGTCTGTAATGTAGGCTTTAAACAAGGATTGTAGTAGGAATTGGAAGTCTTGAGGTTTAAAAAAAAAACAAACCCTGCCTTGACCTAAAAAAATGAGCAGCTGAAGTTCATGGTCATGGTAGGTAAATAAAACCAGAATAGAAGACACTTTGAGTCACCAAAATCCTTAATCTGTGTGTGCATGCACACCTTTTACGTGAAATCCTAAGCCTTCAATTAGTAACTTGTACTTTAGTCGTTTTAAATCCATGCAGATATTTGTTTAGTGCCTCGGCCAGATGGTTATAGTTAAATCAGGTCTTTAACCTTAAAAACATAATGCAGTCTTTCTTAATCACTTATACACCTTGTACTTTTTGTTTTGTTTTGTTTTTAAGTAAGCTCTACCCCACAACATGGGGCTCAAGATCATGAGCCCAAGATCAATAGTTTATGCCTACCCACTGAGCGACCCGGGTGCCTCCCCACCTTGTACATTTTAGACCATTAGCAATATCATTTTTGTAGTTTATTTTGACTTTCAGACTAATATTTAGCCTAATTAGAATATTCATGGCTTTTAGTTCCTCTTTGTCTTGTCCCAACATTGCATGTGTGTGGGAGAGATTTGGGGGGGTGGCAGGAATGCTAGGAGTGAATAAAATATTTGTGATTTAGGAAGCTGGACTGACAAAAAAATTTCAAATTATACCAATAATCATGGCAAAGATCCCATGTCCCATCCCTGAATGCAGATGTTTTCTAAATTTTACCTATGTGCATATATAAAGATGGGCTTCAGAATTAATTAATAGGGCAGTTATTTTTTGTTGTAGACTTTAATCAGCCATATGAATATATACTTTATGTTCACAAGAAAAAAATGGCATCACCTTTTGAAACTTAATTACGGTATGCCTCATCTGATAGACACCGTGTATGAGACTAAATACATAGTTACACATTTGTAGTTAGTGACAAGCCAGAGGCCTTGGAGGGGGATATACATAATACATTTTGAGACAATTATTGGGATAGTCTTCTTGGTAGGTAATAGTTATTAGGCTGTAATTAACAGATAATGATTAAAGTCCAGTTATATCTTTGCCATTGTATTAAAGAAAAGCTTTGGTAGAGATGAAAGAACACTGCAGATACTCTACATTTTGTCATTCGAGTTGGAGGTGAACAGGGGAAATAATGCTTTCTAATCATCAGTAGGAATAAATGAACTTTTCTCAGACTTGTAGCTTCTAAGACCTTCTTTCCTCTGAGGAGGAAGTAATGGTCCAAAATGGCTTTTTTGGGAACCATTTTGGAGAGCCATTTATTGTCACAGCAATAAAGGCAGTGTTGCAAGTTCTAGGTTGTGGGGTTTCTTTTATGCCTTATGGAGTAGAACACACCTGAGACCCTGAGTCTGTGTTGGGAAGGAGGGTAGTGTATGCTCTGAGAGGCAGCCAGCTCATTCTCAGTCCATAGAAGACGGTTCGCAAATATATATGGCAAAAGCAGAATGAAATTATTTGAGGGAATTAATTAGCAAAACTAACCATTTCTGTTTTTGAAAAGAATGACTTGTTTAGAAGGAATGTCCCTGTGAGCTCATTTTTAGAAGTGTGGTTCCTCCCTTTTACCCTTCTTCACTCAGGCTGAATCAATTTCCTTCTTGCCCATGATTGGTTGGTGTGCACATGCCAGTATTTATTAGAGCCCTTATCATGTCTGCTCCATGCCAGTCACTTCCCGTCTGCCGTGAGCCCCTCCTTGGTCTGAGTCATCTGGGTAACCCCAGAAGCTGACAGGACACCAAACATATCCACTAAGTTTACCACAATTGAACCGACTGGATCTGGGGAAGGCTTCTGTTGCATAAACCAGTAAGAATTGAAGACTCACTGGGAACCCAAGAAGAGTGGATTCTTGACATGTATATAGTGAGTGGATGGATAGTTTGTGAGTAAGGAAAAACCTGTAGAGTTCTGTACTGACCTTTTCTGTGGCAGTGTATTAGCTGTCCTAATGAGCTGGGTGACTGCAGCTAAGGCATGTAAGTGGAAATTTCTTTATAGGGAAATGAGTAGTTGTATTTGAAGGCCTCTGAAGTCTTCTCTAGTGCTTACGGTTCTAAGTAGTTGGGTATAAAGCCGAGAGAACATTCTAAATAATTTCTATTGGTTCTTGTCGTCTTAAAGTGCTTTCATGCTCCTTAAAAAACTTGGGTTTGTTTTCTTTTGTTTTTTTTTTTTCTTTTAAGAAGAGGTCCCAGTGGGTTGTCTCGGAAAGATACTGTTCTAAAGGACAAACAGAACCCAAGAGTGCCAGGAGTTGTTGAGCTCATGAAGTGCTGGGAAGGTCTATTATTCAGTTGCAGCTTCAACAATGTACCACCACGGTGTGTGCCGTATTCTCCTCCTTGCTCTGCCGCCCAAGACAGTATCTGCAGTCATCTCGCATCGATTCCGGAGAATCGTTTTCTCTTTCTTCTTCCCCTCCACTCTTCCCAGTAAGAGCTGCCTACTGGGAGTCTCCAACACCCCCGTCTTTTCCCGTGGCCTTCTCTTTCGGGGGCTGTCTTGCCTGTAGCAGAAGCAAGGTAAGGCCCAGAGTTGAGAGTCTGGTCTTCACAAGGTGGGCTGAAGATGAGCCTCCTGGTTACTGCTGCATGCCCTCATTGTTCACTAACACAGAATCACTCACTGTCGCTTGAGTTTTACCATCACTCAGGCACTTGTGAGTTTTTCAGCATAACTTGAGGCAGAACACTTTGCCTACCTTGGATGGTCTGTTTAGTGTCTGCGTGAGTTTTAAGAGAGGAGAGAGATTTGTGGCATCTTAGACACCCATTGAGATTTTCCAGAAATGGAACTGGAAACATTTGTGCTTTTCCTTCTGGTGTTATTGTTGGAGTCTAAAAACAGGCAAACGGCGACACACTGAAATAAAGAGGCGCTGGGTTCATCTGGAATACCAGTGGCCTTCTTTCTAGCAGACCTAATCTGAATTTTAATCAGAGGTCTGGGAGAAATAATCCACTTATACTGCTTAAGTGCACAGTTTGCAGGTGTCTTTACCCAAGTCAGGAAGAAGCAGGAAAGGTGGACTCAATTTACCAAAGAACTGAGATTAAAAAAATGTGCAGGAAACTGAGAAAAATTTTCCCATAGAAACAGTTGTATCCAGGGTCTGTCCTTGCAAACTTGTTTACTCATAATGAAGCTTTTTTTATATTGTTGTTTTTCTCGTGTCTTAATGAAGTATAACAGTAAAATGCACAGATCTCAAATGGACGGCTTGGTAAATTTGTTTTTGTTGTGGTAAAGCACATAAGATCCACCATTCTAACCATTTTAAAGTGTACAGTTCAGTGGCATGTAGCACACCCACAGGATTGTGCAGACACCACTATCTGGCTCCAGAGCTGGATGAACACTTATATGAATGTATTCACTTCTGTGATTACCACCTAGATAAAAAAACAGGACTTTCCATCACTGTAGAAGCTTCTCTCTTGCTACTTTTCCTGTTACCACCCCACTTCCTCTTTTCTGACTTCTCTCACCATGGGATAGTTTTGCTTGACTTTGGGAGGATCTGGTATAAATGAAGTCAACATTTTGTGTCTAGCTTCTTTTGCTCAACATAACTTCTGTGAGATTCATCCGTATTGTCATCTGATTCCGTAGTTCTTGTTTGTTGCTGAGTAGTAGTCCATTTATGTGAGTTCATCAGTTTGTTTATCCATTTTTCTCTTGATGGATATTTAGGTTGTTGCCTGTTTGTGTTTTCCTATTATGACTAAAGCTGCTAGGGAAGTCACCCACACTTTGCTTTGTGGACTTATGCACTCATTTCTCTTACCTAAATTCCTAGGAGTGGATTTGCTGGGTTGTATGTCAGGGATGTGTTTGGCTTCCCTTCTGTCACCCTGAAGTCAGGCAGACCTGGGTGTGCATCCTTTGTCCTCCCACTTGCTTGCTTTACCTCAGGCAATTTACTTTTTTCATGTTCAGTTTTTCTCAGCTGTAAAATGGGCACTGTGTACCAGATCAGTCAGGGTTTGGTGAGGAAAAGGGACACCATTTTAGCTATTTCAAGGAGAAAGGAATTTAATGGAGAGCATTAATGCCTACAAAACAAGAGGCTGGACAGACAAAAACCAAGGGCCCACCACTGGCTTTCATATTTGCACCCCAGCAAGTTAGAAAGCTGCTGTGGTGCAGAGCCAGGACCCCAAGGTCTTGCTCAGCCTCTGCAGCCCAGAGGTGGCTGAAATGGTAGGGAGCTAAGTGAAAAGTGCAAAGCTCAGGTCTGGCAAGTTCGCCTCGCCTGCAACTGCTGCTATGGAAAAAAAGAAAACGAACGGCATCTGCTTTCCTTCCTCCTTCTAGATCTTAAACAAGTGCACCCTGTTGGCCAGGGGGCTGGGGGTTTCTGGAAGTAAGGGAAGAGGAGTGCCAGACAACAAGAAATGGGATAGATGCCCCCTGGGGTGGCACTGGTGACCTAAGTGGCAGTGGTTGTAATGTACTAGGATCATCATTATTACGTAAGAACATTTGCCAGAGCAACCCTACGACTGCTTTCTGTAATGCACATTCAGGGTCTGTCCTTTGACTTTACAGTCACCTGCTGGAGGACGGATGCTGCTGTAAGACCTACCTGTCACATAATTGTTTCTCTGAAGGGCCTCGGCTTCTTCAGCTACTAATCTGTGATTCTAGGTACTTTTCTTTATGAGTAAGCTTAAGAAGTTATAATTTGCAAGCCTACCAATTAATACAGAAACTGAAAGGTGACTTAATTCTAAGAACACTGCTTTGATGTATACTTTATAAAAATTTATGAGTGTTTTCTTTTTGAAGTCATTCTGATTTGTTAGTTTTTAATAAAGTAAAAGGTGATACATAAATCTTGTTAATAGGTGGGCTAAAAAGGATGTTCCCTTTTTCTGTCTTTATCTTTTGACAAATGAAATGGAAAGAAATTAGATTTTTATCCTGTTTGGTGCCAAGAATCTCATGCTGACAGCACATGCTAGTCTACTAAAACATTTGGCAATAGTGACTGTCCTATTTCTAGCTTTTATTATGAAATGTGAGCTGCACTGTACTGCTCTTGAGACATTTAAACATTTTCAATCAATTGAATCAAGTTTTTACTTCCTAGGGACCTTACTATTATTGCTTTGAGGTGGGCTGGCCAAATGATTTGTTGATTGACATTTTATTTTAGGCTTCTGTCTCTAGTGCTACTTCTGAAGGCTCCTTGCAGAAAAATTTGAAGTGAGAGGAACGCAAATATTCTAAATGCCAAGATAAGCGTGACCAGTAACTTCATTTCAGCCACTGGTGTAGCAGTTAGAATGAGCTGGCTCTTTGCAAAGCTTGCTTAAATTTGATTGTGTGAGAAATATATTGACAGAATCCCATTTTCTCTCTTTTTAGCCAGACTAATCCAGTTGGCCAGGGCTAACAATGGATGTCCAAACAGTTTACAGTGGTTAATACAATGGACAAAGGGTTTCACTGTTTGGAGAGTAGAAAAGAGAGCTGATGGGGAGCTTCTTAAGGGCACTGACCTAATTCACTCCTTCAACAAAAATGATATAAATATATATGTATTCTGATCCAGGTGTCTATAAATATTTCAGCTAGTACTATTACAGCCTCAGGAAGGGCCCTGTGGTGCTGCTTTGTGTGTTTTGTAAAGTATAGCCTTTATTTTTATTTGACAGTGGCCTTTAGTTTTGTTTTTTTTTTTTTAAATAAGCCAAGTTCTGGCATGAACTGCTGATATTCCACGAAAGTTAGGGAATTAAGAGAGGCAGCTGAAATCACACATCACCCTCCTCAGTCCTGAAACCTCACATTCAGGAATTTTAGTTATGCACTTATTTAGAGATAAACTTCTTTGTGAGCCTTTCTTCTGTAAAATGTGGAGAAACAGAACTGGGTTAAAAATAAAGTTAGTTCAGGCATTGTGTTTATGATTTACTTTGTCCAGAAAACATAAATTGCCAATGTTTTTGCTATTTATTACCACGAAATATTTGCAGTCAGTATGTACTGCCTCAAAGAATATCTCTCACCTGTTAATAGAACAGGAGCAAAGGAAGAGTGCACATGTCACTATGGGGTAAAAAGCTCATTGGGCTTAGTTCTAAATTCCAGGTAACCAATTGCATTGTGGGTTTTTTTGTTTGTTTTTTTAAGATTTTATTTATTTAACAGAGAGAGACACAGAGAGAGAGAGAGAGAGAGAGAGAGAGAGAGAGAGAGACAGCGAGCATAAGCAGGGGGAGTGGGAGAGGGAGAAGCAGGCTTCCCGCTGAGCAGGGAGCCCGATGCGGGGCTCCATCCCAGGACCCTGGGATCATGACCTGAGCCGAAGGCAGATGCTTAACGACTGAGCCACCCAGGCGCCCCAAGTAACAATTGCATTGTTGTTCTAAAACAAGTGGTCTTTGAGTGTGATTGGATGATTAAATATAAATGTTGACCTGATTGGATTATATCCCAGCCATGAACGGTCCTGAAAAACTGTAGTAACCTAGCATTAACCTATCACTCTGGATAGTTACCATACATGTTCTTTTGCCTTTATATTTGGGATAATGATTTATGCAGTGAAATATCATAGAAACTGGGGTGCTTTCATATCTGTCTCTTTCATCTGTTTCAAGTTGGATATATTGGCTCTCTTTGTGTAGTCCGCGCTACATGGATAGTCCATTATCTTCCTAAGAAGTAACATAAGCCTTTTGATTGGGATGAGCTTAATCAAAATGAATGCTTGGAAACAGAACTGCAAAAAAGGTCCTCAAGTAGATCTAATCTAAATTTCAGTGTGTATGTTTATCTTTTCAGAAAAGCAGGGTGTTTTCACTGGGGCCTGTGTTCTGCCAAGTGTTGGGAGGGCTATCAGTGTCAGTGTTGGGGGTGATTGTGAGTTCTTGAGAGCGGGTCTAGATCTTTGCTTTCCTAGTCCAGACACAGCGTAGTTGCTCAGGCAGTGGAGGAAGGTGAAAGGAAGACAGTGGAGCAGGTAAGTCTCAAAGGACTGAAATGGGATCCGCATGAGTGTGTATTTTCTCCCTTTTCTTACTATATTCCCAACCCAGCAAAAAAGTATTTTGCAGGTGGCTTGGAGACTGTTAGAAACAGCAACATTCCATCACTGGAGCAACAAATCTAAAATATGCATTCATAGAGCTTGTAGAGCAGTTCTGAGTCTGTGTCCTTGATTTCTACTCTGGGTATGCTGGGGGCAGGCTCACTCTGCTCAGTTCCCAGGTGTGCGGCAGAAGTCCTGATGTTTGTGAAAAATGCCTAATCATGAGGGAGCCCACGACACCAAGCGAGATGCCGTGGGTTTTGCTCTGTACTGTTGGACTTCTCATAACTTTCCTGTAGTGAAGTGAGGGAAGGAGGCGTGTGACTGACAGTGTTAGACCCTTGGTGCAGATCTCACTGACTAATCCTGCCCAGTTGGGGGTAGGTGTTAAAACCTGATTTAATAGGTCAGGAAACTGGCACAGAAATGTTAAGTATTTTGCCCCATGTCACACAGCTCGTGTGGTAGGCAGGGCATTTGAGCCAAGGTCCACTTGACTAATTCAAAAGTGGTAGGTTCTTCCAACTCCACCTGCCTCTGCTTTTTAGAATCAGATGGGCAGAGACATAATAGGAGAAGCTAAAGGCCCTCTGTTGATTTTTAGGAGTTTAAACATTGAAAGTGTATAGAAGTTTTTCTCTCCAGGGAATCATTAGTAACAATAATATATCGATTTTTTTTTTTTGAGAGATCCCATGCGTGCGAGTGGGGGAGGGGCAGAGGGAGGGGTATGAACTCAAGCTGACTTCATGCCCAGTGCAGAGCCCAGTGCCCCAGTGCAGAGCCCAGTGCGGGGCTTAATGCGGGGCTTGATCTCTCCAGTGCGGGGCTTAATGCGGGGCTTGACCTCTCCAGTGCGGGGCTTAATGCGGGGCTTGATCTCTCAACCCTGAGCTGAAACGCTCAGTTGGACGCTTTAACTGACTGAGCCATCCAGGCGCCCCACAGTAATATATCAGTGTTTTTAAGAGATGTTTTCATTTTTCAGTGACTTGTTTGTGTTCATTACTGTATGGGACCTCAAAGACTCAGATGAGTAAGACACAGCCTTATGGGGAAGTAGATTATATAAACAACTAGCTAAAACCACAATTTATTATAGAAATATTAAGAATATGTCTTGTCTGTGAGAGTCTTTCTTCAAGTCCACAGTCTCTAGTTAGAAATGACTGTTATCCCACCAACCTCCCATCAACCCCCCCGAAAAAACCACCCACAATTGTTAATGTCAAGAAAAACTTCTTGTGGCTACAAAGCACATGGGTTGTGGAATTAGAACATCTTAGACTTGCTGCGTTTGGGAATTTGGCTATTACGGGTCAGAATTCCATCATAAGTTGCCTGAGGATCAAAGTACATCTTTTAAAACATCACATACCTCCAAGAAGTTTAGGCTAGCAGATACTCACACTTGCTGTGAAGTAGAACAGTTAAGTTTTCTTTTAATATGTAGCCAAGACCATATGCATGGATATAGTGAAAATTTTGATTTAGGATCAAGATAGAGTGGGAATTTTGGAGTTAGAGCATTTTGGTGGTGGAGCAGATTATAGAGTGCCATGTGTTCACCTTTGGACAGGCTGGGGTAGGAGGATGTTGAAAACTGGAGCAAACAGCCCAAGGGGTAGAAAGAGCTGGGAAGGCTCTAACTACAGACGTTTCTTTCGAATTTCCTCCCAGAATCCTACTAAGGGTGCCTTTTCTCCTCCTCACTGTCTCACCACATAGCTCTCTCCCCCCAGAACCCAGAATTGATGAGTAAGATGCGCATCCATGGACAGTCTGTTAGGGCTGATACTATTTGAACTGTTGATTCTTGGCCCTAGGCTCAGTCAGCCACAACAAATGCTGGCTATATAATTCTGACCAGATTCTAAGTTAGACTTCAGGGTGGACAATGGAAGCTTCCAGTGTTTACACCCTCTTTTCAAAATAATTAAAAAAAAATTTTTTTTAAAGATTTTATTTATTTGTCAGAGAGTGAGAGAGAGCGCATAAGCAAGAGGGAGAAGCAGACTCCCGCTGAGCAGGGAGCCCGATGCGGGACTTGATCCCAGGACCTTGGGATCATGACCTGAGATGAAGGCAGACGCTTAACCAACTGAGCCACCCGTCCCTAAAAGATTTTTAAAGCAGCCTTCGCCTTGGGTTGTGGGTGCCACATCCTTGTTACTTTTTTTGAGGGTGCACAGAGAGCGTTCCAGCTTGAGATCAGGAACCAGAGTTTTTACTTCTGTTTGTCTAACACAGTTCTTCACAAAGTGTCTTGCTCAATGTTGATAATACTAACACATGTAGTTAATGATCTACTTTGAGGATTATCTGAAGCAAGATTTTGATCATAGGCCAGCTTCCCCTGTGGTATGTGATTGGAAATTGTGAACAAGTTCAGAATTTAGCTTAGGTAAATTACAACCAGGTAAGTTCTATTGCTACCAAAACCAAGTGTAGTTCACTTTGAATTGACCTAACTTTCGGATTACGTACCCACTCAGAACTAACCCCTTATTAATTAAAAAAAAAAACAACAGTAAAGAAGCAAACAGAACAGTATTATCCCTCAATAGTGACTGGATGCTAAGGGCAGTCCTAAGGTTTATTGAAGATTAAAATGAAAACCAAGGTGAAGGAAAGCAAGAATCGGGAAGTGTGTGTACCTGTCTCGATACCGGTGTGAGCACCTTGCAGGTAAAGACTGTGTCTTGCTGAACAGGCACCTGCACATCAGTAGGCCATTACTAAATTTTGCATGAGTTGAGACTAGGGGTTGGCAGAGTATAGTCAACTGCCTGTTTGGTTGGTTGTGTTTCCCCCCCCCCCCCCCCACTTACTAGCAAAGATTTGTTCTTACCTTTTTAAGTGGGTACATTCTAAATTGGTTATGTAAGTATTTATGTAATATCCTCTTGTGGCCCTTTAAGGAAACATTGGCTGGGCCATGGTTTAGAACTCTCAGGAGCAGGGTGCTTGGGCTTCTCACCCGTTCTGCTATCTGGAAACAACGCCTGTCGCAGTGCTGACTTGTGAAAGATTCTCGCTTCATGAGGACACTCCTGTCTGACGTCCTTCTTGGCCGTGGAAAAGCGAGAGAGAAGGGGTTGGGCCAGTTTGCTTTCTGGTTTCAGTCCAGGAAGGTGATGGATAATGGGCCAGTTGAGAAGTTTTGAGTGTAGACTTCCTCCAAGTTAAGCAGTAACATAAGCACAAGAAACTGTGGAGAAAGTATACTTCAAAGCACATTTTGTTTTTAGGATGTAGAAAGGCCATGAAACTGAAAGGTCCCTCTACGATGAAACATTTCTGTCTGGGTTTTGGATGTTCTTATTTCCCTGGATTCCAGCCTTGGAACAGTACTGTTTATTGTGTTTCTACATTGTTGACTATTTCAGTTCCAAGCAATCCATTCTTACCTGTCAAGGAAACCTTCAAAATTATAATAAAATGTCCTCATGGGTTAAAAGTCTTGAAGAAATGTAGTGCAGAAAAGGAGTTAATGACGTTCCCTCAGCTTAGGAGATTTGGAAAGGCTTTGGACTGCTATCAGTGACTGACGACTGACGCTGAGCTCTTAAGGCTTTACAGTCACTGTTCTCTGTACTATTCCAGGCCTTCCTACATCCTAAAAACAAGCATCCCTGGAGGGTGGGGACTGTGTCCTATGTTGTTCGGTCTTTGTTTGCAGAGCCTGGTACACAGACTCTTAAATGTTGAATGCAATCTATTTTTTAAATCTTATTAAACTTAGGCCACATTGCCCTTTTTTAGGGTGGGCCTTACTTAATATAGGAAATACCCCTCTTGTGTGGTACTTCAGTATTTATAAAAGCTCCCACATAAAATTCTCAGTCTTCACAAAAACCCTGGGAGATGGGTATTAATCACCCAAGATGCTTATAGAACAGCTGGTTAGTGACAGACTAGGGACTTGAGCCACTTACGAAGTAGAACAGCTAGAGAGCTTAGTGTGTTACTCTGTTTCCCTGACCCCTTTTTCTTACCTGCTCCTCAGTAACAAGCCTGCAACCATGCCTTTGGGACCTGGCTTGGAAATTACAGTTCACTTTAGTCTTTCCTCACAGTAGAAGGGGGTCTTGGCTGGAGCTTAAGCCCCTGAACGGACGCTTCGGCGTCAGCTGCCCTGAGGAGCCACTACTGCACGTGGAATCGGTGTCAGGCCCCGTGCCGTCGTCCTTCCCCCTCCCATGTGCAGTAACCTGCTGCGGCTGTCGACCCAGACTTGTATTTCTTCTCTGGTTCTCAGTAAGATTAGGAATTTAGACTCAAATATATAAAAATACACATTTGCCTGTGCCATTGACCTGCCGCAGACTTTTGACTCACTCATAGATGAGACCAAGATCCTTACTGAGTCCCGGGCTCCCCCACCTGCCTCCCTCTCTGTGCCGCAGATGTGGTGTCTCTCGTTTGCCCTTCAGTGAGCTGCATACCCTGCTTCCACAGGGTAACTAAGAAGAGCCTTCCTTCATCTCCCGAAGAGGCCAGTCCTTTCTATTCTAGACCTGTGTGTGCTTTCCCTTCATAGCACTTGTCAGCGCTTTAGTTTTGCAGCTGCTGACTGACTCCTTGATTTACATTGACCCTCATGAGTCTGTGAGCTCCCCGAAGGCAGGGCTATGTGTGTTACCCTTGTTGTTTAATCTCAAGTGCTCAGGACAAAGCCTGGCATGAAAGAGGTGCTTGAAAAATATGTGTCCAATGAACCAATGAATGGATCCCACCTTTTACGTGGAAACTAACTCCTGTAGGTCTGTCATCTAGAAATTATGTTCCTCTATACTAATTAGGTCCAGTGATTAACAATTAGAAAGTGCTATCTTCTGCTTTCCAGAGGGCTTAAATTCCTTTGACTTTCCCACAGCACCCAGAGCCAGGTTAGCAACTTTGTAGGGTGAGGACGTATTGTAAACACTTTAGTGTTTTTATTATGTTAATGAATGACAGGTAAGTGTTATTTTTTTTAGCTCCCCCATTTGCAAAATTTATCTTGCCTCTTATAAAAGGTATAGTGGAAGGATTTTATTGTAATTATTAAAGTTCATTTCTAATTTCCTCTAAATGGCATTTATTTTGAAATTTTAAATTTAAGGGAAAAGCATTCTTTTTTCTGCATCATTGCGCCACCTAGTGGGCTATGTCTGTTAGTACGCAGTGGCCTTTTCTGATTTCCTGACCATCACCAGTTCCACAAAAGGGAAATGTTGGGTGCCTTTTTATGCTTTTAGATCGCATACAATTTCTACCAGCAGTTTCTGTTACTAGGCAATGATGGATTTTTCTGAGAGGAGCTCAACATTGCTGCCTTCAGAATTTAAAAAAATGTTGACCCATATCTGAGATTTTTCCATGTCACCAATAAAGGACCGGTGCAGAGTGGGGGACGGGGTGTCTGCACACTATATTTTGGACTCAGTTTAGCTCAGTTTATATAATAATGACATATAAGATACTAGACCAAAGAATGAGATCTTTTTCTAAGTTTAGAAACAAAACTGTTTCAAACATCTTAACTTTTTCTTTATTTAATAAATTTGTCATGAGAAGAAAACATTAGGAGAAGCCTAATGTTTTTGTATAACTTGATTCAGTTACATCTCCTGTGTTTTATTAAGTCAAAGTCGTTAGTAAGGCTTGCTGATTTGCATTTTCAGTATTTTTAATAGCTTGGCTTGGTCTCCCACATTGCCTTGGTGTAGGAGGTGGATGCAGGAAACCTCACCTTTCCCCTTCCTGTCTCTGGTCTTTGCCGCCCCCTCCCCTTAATGGAGTGTGTTCTAGTGCAACTGAGAGTTGTTTTTCTCCGCTGATTCCATGCGATGCAGTGGATACACACTGAGCTAAATGTACCATTCAAGCACACTTTCAGTTATCAAGTTTGATATTTTAAATGTATAATAAATACATAGCAGTTGAAACCATAAATTGAAATCTTTTAAATCTTAATAGATTAATGGTTTAATACAAAATTATGTCTCATACTGAGAGCTGCTTAAATTAGTGTTTTCAAAGTATCAAAAAATGTGTCTTGTAAAAAAAAGGAAGTTTAATAAAATAAATTTCCACTAAAGACCTAAAAAAAAGGGCACCTGGGTGGCTCAGTGGGTTAAGCGTGTGCCTTTGGCTCAGGTCATGATCCCTGGGTCCTGGAATTGAGCCCTACACGGAGCTCCCTGCTCAGCGGGGAGCCTGCTTCTCCTTCTCTCTCTGCCCCTCCCCCTGCTCTTTCTCTTTCTCTTTCTCAAATAAATCTTGAAAAAGACCCCAAACCCCCAAGTATCATTTACTAAGTTTTACTAAGTGTTATTTTTCTTATATCTTTCTTATATCTTCTATATATCTTTCCTTATGCCTACATAAGGAATTAAAAATCTTTTTTCATTCTTTTTTTCTCAAAGGAATTTTTTTTTGAAAGAAAAGAGTGCATGGGGGCGCCTGGGTGGCTCAGTTGGTTAAGCGACTGCCTTCAGCTCAGGTCATGATCCTAGAGTCCCGGGATCGAGTCCCACATCGGGCTTCCTGCTCAGCAGGGAGTCTGCTTCTCCCTCTGACCCTCTTCCCTCTCGTGCTCTCTATCTCTCATTCTCTCTCTCTCAAATAAATAAATAAAATCTTAAAAAAAAAAAGAAAGAAAGAAAAGAGTGCATGCCTGAGTGGGGGAGGGGCAAAAGGAAGGGGGAGAGAGAATCTTAAGCAGGCTCCACACTCAGCCTGGAGCCAATGCAGGGCTTGATCTCATGACCCTGAGATAATGAATACAGCTGAAATTAAGAGTCCAGTGCTTGGGATGCCTGGGTGGCTCAGTTGGTTAAGCATCTGCCTCTGGCTTGGTCATGATCCTCGGGTCCTGGGATCAAGTCCCACACTGGGCTCCTTGCACAGCGGGGAGCCTGCTTCTCCCTCTGCCTGCCGCTCCCCCTGCTTGTGCTCCGCCCCCAATCAATCAGTCAATATATATCTATATATATCTTTTTTTTTAAGATTTTATTTGAGAGAGAGAGAGAATGAGAGATAGAAAGCACGAGAGGGAAGAGGTCAGAGGGAGAAGCAGACTCCTTGCTGAGCAGGAAGCCCGATGTGGGACTCGATCCCGGGACTCCAGGATCATGACCTGAGCCGAAGGCAGTCGCTTAACCAACTGAGCCACCCAGGCGCCCCTTGCAGGAAAACTTAAAAGGTTACCAAAAAGAATCCTTAAAGTATGAAAGCAAGTACTGTTTCTGTAAATAAGTAGTATTTTTCTTTTTTCTCCTCAAAATGGCATTTAAAAAACATGGCATTTGACTCATTTTGATACAGCACTTTGAATTGCTGGAACTTGTTTTAAAAGTAATGGGTCAGTACATATGAAGATGCTTGGAAATGTTTGTGGTGTTCAATTCAGAAATACTATAAAATATGGAGAGGGCTCCATGCACTCCAGTTTTGCCACAGTATTTGTTATAGTAGCCAAAAAAAAAAGATGGAAACATTAAATGACTGCTAGGGATATGGTTAACAAATTACATGCTAAATGTGGCTATTTATAAATTTAAGTTAAACTTCCTTAATTGCAGTAGCCGCATTTCAAAAGCTCAGTAGCCAGATGTGGCTGGTGGCTACCATATTGGGCAATACAGGTACAGAACATTGTCGTTACAGCTCAGTTCTGTTGGAGAACTGTTAGACCAAAACTTCTCTGACTTGTGTGTGCGTTAATCACATGGGGGCTCTTGGTAAAATACATATTCTTTTCAACAGGTCCAAGGTAGGGCTTTGGGATTCAGCATTTTTTTTAAGATTTTATTTATTTATGAGAGAGAGCGAGAGAGAGCACGAGAGGGGAGGGAGAGGGAGGAGTGGGCTCTCCGCTCACATGGGACTTGATCCCAGGACCCCGGGATCAGGACCTGAGCCAAAGGCAGATGCTTAACTGACTGAGCCATCCAGGCGCCCCAGGATTCAGCATTTCTAGTAAGCTCCCAAGTGTTAGCAATACAGTATCTAAACATGAGGTCTTTTAAGTTCCTGCATTTATTTCCCAATTCTGATAGAAAAAGCTTGTCTTTGAGGCTTCAGACTCTGTAAGGCTTACTGGCTTTCTGGGAATTAACCAGGGATATTGATATGTGGTGGAAGCATCGCGTCACTCTTCTGTGTGAGCCATCCTCTGATTGTGCCTTGGGTCTGGGAGGGACAGTTTATTCTGTATTTCATTAGGGCCAACCCTGCTATCAGGATTTAGCTGAGCACTCTAATAATTGGTTTTCTAACATGCCTTTTGACAAAGCAGTTTATAATTTTCTTTATCTTGGTACCTGTCATGGGGTGGTGGTTTGTATGTATGTATGTTTTTTTTTAAGTGAAGTTGTGTTTTAATGTTGTTATGTGCTTAGTCACATTCAAAATCATAGAGTAGACAGGCCTTTGTCCCTGTTGCCAAATGAGCACCTTCCTTTTTAGCTTATTAATGGTTTCTATGTAATTACAAATAAGGGTGGTCTGTTTAAATTACAATTATACTTCATAGCTCAGTGTATCAGAACTATGAACATAGAGGTCTGAAATGTAATTATCTGATTTTTTCCCCCCTCATGTCTTATTAAAATTGGACTTGTGCAGATCTGGACTCAGATTGTGACCAGCCACCTACTAGTTGTGGAACTGTAAGTTCCTTAATATTTCCGGTTTTTTATATATATATATATATATTTCTTTTAATTAAGGTTTAATTTTTTTTTTTTTTAGAGCAGTTTAAGATTCACAGCAAAACTGAGGGGAAGGTACAGAGATTTCCCATATACCCCCTGCCCCTACACAGGGTAAAAGCCTTATATCATCAGTATTCCCCACCAGAGTGGTATGTTTGTTACAGTTGATGAACCTACACTGACACATCATTACCACCCGAAGTTCATAGTTTACGTTACAGTTCACTTCTGGTGTTGTACATTCTGTGGATTTGGACAAATGTATAATGACATATACCTGTCATTATGGTATCATGAGAGTATTTTTACTGCTCTAAAAATATACTCTGTGCTCTGCCTATTTTCTCTTCTTCCCGATAACCCTGACAACCACTGATCATTTTATTGTTTTCATAGTTTTCCTTTTCCAGAATGCCATATAGTTTGAATCAAACAGGATATCACCTTGTCAGATTGGCTTTTTTCACTTAGTAATATGCATTAAGTTTCTTCCATGTCTTTTCATGGCTTGAAAGCTCATTTCTTTTTAGTGCTCAGTAATATTCCATTGTCGAGATGCATCACATGTTTATTCATCCATTCACCTGAAGACATCTTGGTTGCTTCCAAGTTTTGGCAGTTCTCAATAAAGGTGCTGTAAACATCTGTTTTTGTTTGGACGTAAGTTTATAACTCCTTTGGGTAAATACCAAGGAGCACATCTGCTGGATTGTGTGATAAGAGTATGTTTCATTTTTTGTTTATTTTTTTAAAGATTTTATCTTTAGTAATCTCTCCACCCAACATGGAGCTCGAACTCAAAACCCCAAGATCAAGAGTCACAGGTGCCACCGATTGAGTCAGCCAGGCGCCAAGAGTATGTTTGGTTTTTAAGGAAACCACCACACTGTCTTCCAGAGTGGCTGTACCGTTTTGCATTCTTGCCAGATCCTATTGCTCTACATCCGCACTGCATTTGGTGTTGTCATTGTTCCAGATTTTGGCACTTCTAATATGTGTAGTGGTATCTCTTTAATTTGCATATCCCTGATGACATATGATGTTAAACATCTTTTCATATACTTATTTGCCATCTTTGGATCTTTGGTGGGATGTCTGTTAAGGTCTTTGGTCTGTTTTTTAATCAGTTTTATTGTTGAGTTTTTCGTATATATTTGTCTGATAATCATTCTTTATTAGACATCTTTGCAAGTATTTTCTCCTACTAGTTTTTGGTTAGTCTCTTCATTGTCATTCACAGAGAGAAGTTGGTAATTTTAATGAAGTCCAACTTATCAATTCTTTGTTTCATGGCTCATCAGACCTTATATTTTCATAAGTAAAAAGGGAGGAATTGGGCTTTTGGACTGTTTAATGGTTAGCAGCCATTAAACACTTAGCACAGTGTCTGGCACTTTGTAATATTCAGTGAGTAATGATATGTTTTAGGTCCCCTGGTTTACACATGTGTTCACAGAGGTGAAGCCCTAAGGAATTTATACTTAGCTGGCCATTGAAAGAGCCAGAAATAAAGTCTGACCCGGTTCCCTTCCTGCACCCTCTCCTTCCCAAGTCACCAGGGTTCTACAGTCACTTGGAAGAGTTGGCTGAGCCAGGTTGACTGGACCCAGACCAACTACTTGGAAATGACTGTCAGGCTTGTCAGAGGGACTGGATCTATCACTGGTCTGGTGCCCAAGCACCAACACCATGGCTTCTTTTTCTTTTTTTTTTGACTGAAAGGCCAGGAACTGAAAGGCTCTATCGGTGTACAGGGAAAGAGGCAGCGTTCTTCAGTGGAAAGGATACAGGCTTTGCAGCCACACTGACCTGGGTTAGATCTGTCCTCTGCTACCTTTTACTTGTATGAACTTGAGCAGGTTACTTTACTTCTCTGACTTAAGTCTTCTTTTCTGTAAGATGAGTCTAATAATTATGATATTGCTAATAGCTAGAAATAATGGAGCATTTACAATGTGTCATGCACTACCCTGAGTTCTCTACATGCATTGTCTAATTAAATTCTCATAACAACCTTAGAAAGGTTTACAGTTGGGGAAACTGAGGCAAAGACAAGTTAATGTAATTTGCCTGAATTAAGTGGTGTGCAGTAGAGACCAGAATCTCCACTTTCTGATTATGGAATCCATTATGCATCCCTTTAAAAAAAAAACAAAAAACTTCTTTTGAGATATAATTCACATACCATACAATAAAAGTGTACAATTCAGTAGTTTTTAATATATTCACAGAATTGTGCATCCACCACCATATTCATTTTAGAACATCTTTATCACCAAAAAATAACTCACACATCCCTTAGTTAAATCACCCCATTTCTCCCTGAATAGCCACTCCTAGGCAACCACCGATCTACTTTGGTCTCTGGATTTGCCTCTTCTGGACATTTTACATAAATGGAATCATATACAGTATTTGTCTTTTTGCATCTCTCTGACATCTTAAACTCTACAAGATTCATCTATGTCACACCGTGTATTGGGACTTCATTCCTTATTATGGCCGAACACTAGTCCGTTGTATGGATAGACCACATTTTGCTTACCCATTTATCGACTGGTAGTCATGTGGATTGTTTTCACTTTTTTGCTATTTTCAATAATGCTGCTATGAACATTGATGTACAAGTTTTTGTGTGGACATATACTTCCAGTTCTCTTGGATTCCATGATATGTTCGTAACTATTAGACTGCGCTCTTCCAGGAGACAGAAAACAGGCAATTCTTATTTGGGAGGGATCTTGTTATATTGTTGCTGCAGGGCCTTTGGTGGGTACCTTTATTGAGAGCGCTAATTCTGTGATGAGCCCTGAGCAAGGCTTTTCCAAATGCTGCTTCTTTCGGTCCTTACAGAGTTTATAATAGGGGAGACATTGTGTGCCCTGTTGTACAGATGAGGCACCTGAGCCTCACCAAGTGAGCTGCTCAAGGTCACAGAGCTTGTAGAATGTGTGGGGAGCTGAGCTTGGACCAGGTGTGTGTGATGGCCTACAAAGCTCTTACTTAACATTATATGGCTGCCATTTCCAGGGCTATATTTATGAAGACCCTGTCTCCCACTTGGAGGTTTGTTGGCCCGGATTTTATAGAGTGCTTTCCACAGGAGTTTGCTTCATTTCACCCTAAGAAGTAGACAAGGATACTCTTACTCCTTATTTGTATCAAGTGGCAACAGAATTCACTGTGTGCCCAAGGTCATGGGTGGGTTGGAGGGTCAGAGTCTTGGTTGTAAGTGTCTTCTTGGAGTCTAGGTTCATTGCTCTTTACATTTCAGCAGAGCTGCTTTCTAAACAACAGTTGGGTCCCCTAGCATACCATCATTGTCTCCCAATTCTTTCTGTCTTTTAATGCAGACTAAACTTTTCCCTTAGGTAAATAAAGGGTGATGGGGTTGAAAAAAAATCTCAGTAACTCTGGTACCTTTCAACAGTGGGCCTAGAATCTAATCATATGAATTCTGATGACCTTTCAGGAAGCCCTCTTGTAACTTGTGTATGTTACTTTTTTCCTAACTGTAAACATTGTACGGTGTGTGCTGTGAGCACGTTGTACCCACGGTTTTCACTGTTGCCTGTGAGCACTTAGCCTCTGGAGCTGTGAAGTGAGGGTCAAGAGCTGTAGAATGTGTGGGGAGCTGAGCTTGGACCAGGTGTGTGGGATTGCCTTGTTATCCCATCAGAAAGTGAAATACTTGTGGAATAAACGTTGGACGATTTTTATTAGTAAACCAAAAATTACTTGAAGACTTGCTTAATTCACTGCTGACTAATTTACTGCTGTAAGAAAGGGTTTACTTTGAGAGACCACAGGCAAGTGGCCCAAAGCCAAGGATTTGGTTTATAATTTTAAAAATTAGTCATTTTAGGAAAAGAGACTGGAGCTCATTTTCTGCCTTCCCTGGGAAAAAGTGGTTCCTGCTTACTTCTTTGATAGGTGTCTTGAAATTGTGCCCAGCGATTGTGACTTTTACTAAATCCTTCACAACCATTAAAATAAGACCAATTTCGTGAGGCAGTAGAGGGGTATGCTCTTTGTAACTGCTATTACCTCATCACTCACCTTGCTCCAGCCCCACATGACCTTTTTTCTTCCTTGAACATAATGAGATTCTTTCTTACGTCAGGGTCTTTGTACCCTCTCCTTGGAGAACGGCTCCGATATTTTTAGGATTAGTGCTTTCCAGTGTTACAGCCAATGGCACTTACTGCTCCTGCGATTATAATATATGTTTATTTGTTTATTATTGTTCCTTCTTCCCATTAAAATCCTTCCTGTGAGGGAAGGACTTGGCTTGTCTCCCACCAGCGTGGACAGTGAGGCTTTATCTTCATCTGCTGTGGCAGAAAGTAGCACTGAGCCGTTGTTACTGCTTACTGTCCTACTTCCTTACTGGACTGTGACTGCCTTGCACAGTGACTTTGGGTAATTTGCCTTTCAGGCCACAGGCCGCTGTTCAGGAAATGTTTCTCGAATATATGAATATGGAGGTTAGACATCTTTGGGAAGGTAAATTGCTAAACTTGATCTTTTCTTTGAGGCAGCTGTTCTGCCACAAAATGTCCTTTTGATGCCCCCGGTAGAACCACTTCTAGGGAAAGGCTGCAGTGGTGCCAATGGCCACTCTCTACACCACTGTCTTTTTCAGGGCCTTCGCTCTGTGCTGTTGTGTGCATCCTGCACAACTCTACCCTTGCCCCAATCCCGCTCATTCTTCAGACCTCATCTCAGTGTCACTTGCTTAGGGGAACCTCCCCCTGCCGGTCAGGTGCTGACTCTTGCCAAGCTTCCCGAGGGCAGTGACGTATCTCTAAATGCCATGCTTTTTATTTATCCATCCATCCATTCATTCATTCATTCATTCATTCAGTAATCTCTGTGCCCAACGTGGGGCTCGATCTCACAACCCCGAGATTAAGAGTTGCATGCTCTTCAGGCGAGCCAGCCAGGTGCCCCCCCCAGTGCCGTATCTATATCATTTCATCCTCAGAGTCTAATAGGCTGCACTTGGTAAACATTTGCTGAGGGAATGAGTAAAGAATTAGTGATAGTGTATTTGCATCTCCATGTTCCACAGTGGCATCGTTCACCATAGCCAAGAGGTGAGAGTAACCCACGTGTTCATCCATGGATGACTGGATAAACAGAATGTTGAATACACATACAATGGAATATTATTCAGTCTTAAAAAGGAAGGAAATTCTGACACATGCTACAAGAATGAACATTGAAAATGTTATGCTAAGTATGCCCCACACAAAAAACCAAATACTGTAAGACTCCACTTATGTGCAATAGCTAGTAGTCGGATTGATAGGAACAGAAAGTATTATAATGGTAGTTACCAGGGGCTGGGAGGAGGGAGCAGTGGGGAGTTGTTTAACGGTGTAGCGTTTCTGTCTTCCAAGATGAGTCGTGGAGACTGGATGCACAACAATGTGAAGTACTTAACACTACTGAACTGTACACTTAGAAATGATTAAAATGGTAATTTTGTTATGCTTTTTTTTTTTTTAGCACAATTAAAGGAATTAGGGCAGAAACTGTGACGTCTGGAAATCACTGTACAAGAATCTGGAATTCTTAAGTGGTAGGATGCCTGTGAATTCTGGGCAGTATGCATAAATTAGGGAAAGAAGTATTTATTTCCTCATCAGGGAAGCTCAGGTATTTTCGGGAAGACTGACAAGAGTCAAGGAGGGAATTGCTTGTGTCTGCCTTCCTTGCCTAGGTTCTTGTGCTTCTCTGCTCCAGGGGCCCAGTGAGCCAGTGAGCCCTGGGATGAGCCTGGCTGGTGTGTAGGGAGCTTGCCTCCATTTGCACAGCCCAGCTGAGTACTGGGCGTTGTACTTCCTGCCTTTCTCGGTGTTAATATTTGAAGCAAACTTCTATTCATTTCCTACCCTATTTTGCTGTTCTAATGCTTATGAAGAGCTTAAGGGAGAGACATGAACATTTTCGAGTGCCTCTTCAGCATGTGCCCTTTGTAGCGGGTATTTCATTTCAGGCTGATGGTGGCCCTCTGAAGTGTAAGTGGTATTCTCTCCATTTTGTGAAGAAGGAGACGCTTTATCCAAGGCCCCACAGCTAAGTGACAGAACAGAGACTGCACCCCAGATCTTCTGCCTTTATAGCTTTGTTTCTGCCTCTGCATCATGTTGTTTCCTCTGTGGTCTCCATCTCATGGTCCATATTTATCAAACGGTTCCAAGGGTGCACTCTTCACATTTACAAACTACGTGGTGTGAACCCTTGGTGTAACATATAGAGTAGTGGCAAGAATGATGACTGGATCCCCAAGACCATGCTTCTGAAATCCCAAACCCAACTTGAAACCCCAGACATCCCATAAAGTCTTTTCTAGATGTTCCAAAAACCTAAAATGTACTTTTCCACTCTCCCCCACCCCCACCATGGGTAAAAACAGAAACAGATGGTAAGGCTCTTTGTTACTCTTTTATCTGCTAAATTTACAGAAAGGTTAGGGAGAAGAGAAAACTCTGCTGAGTGAGCACTCTGTCCCCCAGTTAGCTCCAGGCTTCCTCCCGCCTGCAGACCTCTTTATCTCCAAGGATGTGAAACATCTTATCTTCAGGCCTTTAATTTCTGTGTAACATTTAGCAATTCCATTCCCACCTGAAACTTTCTAGCCAGTTTATACCTTTTGTGTATGTGTGTACGGGAGGGTCTGTATAAATAAACACTTCTCTAAATGTTCATTTCCAAAGTTTTGCTCCAAAATGTCCTATTTGCTTAATAATTTCTACTTTGATACTGAGTCACTCAGTGTGTCTAACAGGAATATTTGCTCCGATTCTCTCGTTCCCTTCCCTTGCACGGGAGAGAGGGAGGGAAAGAAAGCTGTTCAAGTGGTATAAATCCCGACTGCTTTCTTATTTTCCTCACAAGTGGTGCTTTTCAAAGCGTTCCGGCATCCCTGCTGTATGGATGTGTCACTGTGCGAGATGACAACAGGATTTGCTGGGAATGTGGGCCACTATTGTATCTGTCTTACATAACCACGTGGAGTGATGGCAATGGGTGAGCAGCCTGGGGTGTAGGCAGTGGCCTGGCTGATTAATCTCCAGAGGCTATGAAGACTGCTCAGGTCCTCCAGAGGATGTGGATCCAGGCTGTTAAAAAGTTTGGGAGATTGAAAGGCCATGTGAGTCCCTCTGCAAGCTCCCCCGCCTTTTCTTTCCCAGCTTTTCTTTGTGTGAAATGGTTGGGGAGCAAAAGCTGTCTCACAGTGACTTCTTTCTCTTCGGATTTATTTGCGCTTCTGGAAGCTTTCAGTAACAAATTGTGACATGTAGCGTGTGGTCAGTGGTGGGTTTTAAAAATACTTGGCTTATTTTTAACAGACGTGTGAAACTGATAGCCTCTTATGGGACTTAGGAATCAAAGGCTGCTGTTTTCCATGTGTTGGGAGTCTGCAAGCACTGTGTTGCTTCCTGGGAATGACTTAATTTTACTGCCTCGTAGAAGATGTTTGAGTTTGGGAATTTCTTGTTTTGGGGTAAAACTTTTTGCTTCCTTGTTCTACAGAAATCTTTATTCTTATATCTAGGTTCCTAAAATACAGGAAACAGTTTCTCACATGTTCTTTTTTTCCTCTTAGAATCTGAACGGTAAGTACTACTGTAATATGTTTACTTTTATGGCTTGGGGTTTTTATCAGGCAGCTCCCTTAATGGGCTGAGTTTGAATAATCTTTAGCTTTAGCTATGGCCTCCATCTCTGGGAAGCAGCAATTTGTGGACCAAAAGCCTAAAAGTTAGTTGCCTCTTGGGGGAGTAGAGGCAGTGAAGACTTTTGGTTATCTGCCTTCTGGTTGGTTTTTAACATGTTTATGTAAAATGTAGGATTTTACCTGTTTGGCCAAGATGTTTCGGAGGGAAAAAACAACTTGAGGACATTTTAAAAAGACAGATCAAATTTAACTATTTGTCTTTGTCCCTTTCTCTTCATTCTTTATGTAAATACCTTACTGTTAAATAGAGTTTATTTATTGTAGAAAATTAGCTCCCTTTAACTTTCCGTGATGTCTAGGAATGACTCATTATAATATCAAAGGAGTTATAATTAACACAATTTACATGAAAAGTGAAAGTAACGAGGGACTGGGGAGAAGCACACTGAAGATGCTCCTGGTGCATGGGGTGTTGACTGGGGTGGAAAGGAGACCAGGGAGTTGTGCACCCCACTGCTCCCCTAGAGCTAAATGATCTCTCCCTCGCCTGCCTTCCATGCATCTCTCAAATTATTACCACCACCCTCTTTCCCTTTTCCAGTCGAGTGATCACACTTTCTTCTGCTCTTTTACTTTGCAAAGTCTGGGCTTAAAAAATATTTGGTATAATGTCCCTGTCTAGGAATCGGGTACACCTTGATGTTAACTCATATGCCCCCCTCCCCTGTTTTTGGAACTTATAAAATGTTTAGGGCACATAAAGGAATTATGTGTCTAAATCACAGAGCTGAGTTATAAAACAAAACTCGTGACCTTGAGCCCATCATGCACACCATGGAGCCTCACCAAGATGGATACAAAATCCTTTCTCTGCCTCTTCCCCAGATCACTTCATCCTGAAGTTTGTGGTTTTCATTCCCTTGCTTTTTTTTTCTTCATAGTTTTACCACACACATACACATATGCATCCCTAAACAAAATTTCCTTAAAGAAAAAATTAGTTTTGTTTGCGCTTTATTGTGGTTAAAAACAAAACAAAACAAAAAAAAAAACCAAACCCACAGAACATGAAACTTAGCATCTTAACTATTCTCTATTTTTTAATTTTTTTTATTTTTAAAGATTTATTTGAGAGAGAGCAAGAAAGAGAGAATACGAGTGGTGTGAGGGGCAGGGGGAGAAGCAGGCTCTCTGCTGAGCAGGAAGCCCCATGTGGGGCCCGACCCCGGGAGTCCAGGATGGTGACCTGAGCCTGAGCCAAAGACGACACTTAACCTACTGAGCCATCCAGGCGCCCCAGCATCTTAACTATTTTTGAGTGCACAGTGCAGTAGTGCTGAACATGTTCACATTGTGAAACACTGTTTGCTTTCTGAACTATATAAGAATGGTATCACGCTCTGCACATTCTTCTAGGATGTTTATCACCCAACATTCTGTTTGAGTTGCATCTGTGTTGTGGTATGTGTGGCTCTAATTTTTCATTACAGTATATTGCATTTTAATAATATATTACAATTTATTTGTCTCTTCAGCTCTTGATAGGTATTTGGGTTGTTTCCAGGTTTTGGCTGTTGAGAATGTTGCTGCTGTGAATGCTCTTTGTGTGTATCCTCGTCACTTATTCATACATTCCCCTCGGGCCTCTGTCCCGGAGAGAAATCATTGCAGCATGGAGTATGTGTGTCTTTGACTCTGATACATGTGAGTCCTTCCTGGGGTCCTGTATGTAAAGCTCCTCAGAGCTAAACAGCAGCCTGCTGGCTTTCACACAGAGAGTGTCTGAATATTGATAGCATTTCTGGGATCTGGGCATAGCCCAGCACAGGTTGGGTGGGGCCCAAGCCCAGTGGCCCAGTTTGAGAGGCATGAGCTGAAGCCCTCAGCTAAGCTGCTGTGCTGGCAGCCTGTCCCTGGGGGTATCCCCAGAGATGATGTTCTGAGGAATGTGTGACTGTGTGGGGTGCTCTTTGTTTTCCAAAAGGTATTTAGATAGATGAGGCAGGAAGACACTCAGTGATTTTCTTTTTGGGCACAACATGGTTTGTAAACACTCCATGGGCTTTGGTGTTTTTTAATTTGCCAGTGTATCAAAAGGGCCACAAATCACATGCTTGGAGCTTAGTAAACATTTTTGAATGAATGAATGAATGACTAAGTGAGCGAGTGAATGAAGGGTTTTCTCTCCGACCTTCATAAAAAGTCATAGTTCTGTGGGCCAGTAAGTACACGGTTATGGTATATATTAATAGCTTTCAAAAGAGCTATTAAAATGTATTTTTACTTCAGTTTCCTCACCTTTAAAAAAGAAGGTTTTAAATTAATCACTTACTGTAACAGAATATATATTCTTTTAATATTATGTTTAAGTAGTTAATAGTTTATGTCACAGCCCACTAACCCTAGGTAAGGAAGAAGCCACTTGTAATCTGATTAGTTCATACAAGTTGGTGAACTCTTTGGACACCTGGCAAGGTCTGATTGATAAATACTTAGTTCAGTCCTGTTGGGGTGGTAGTGATAGGAATAGGGGTTTAATTCTCTTTCTGATAAATCTAATTTAAATTACTCCTGTGGGCAAGGGTGCCTGGGTGGCTCAGTTGGTTAAGCGTCTGCCTGTGGCTCAGGTCTTGGGATGGAGCCCCACCTGGGCTCCCTGCTCAGCGGGGAGCTTGCATCTCCCTCTGCCTCTAACTCCCTCCCCGCCCCCCGACTCGGGTTCTCTCTCACTCGCTCAGCTCTCACTCAAATAAATAAATAAATAAATCTTAAAAAAAAAATTTACTCCTGTGGGCAGCATAGGAATACATAGATAGTATAATCTCATTATGGAGGAACAGTGAATTTCAAAAGCCAGGTTCATTCCACTTGGGAAACATTTAAAAAATAAAGTTTTGTAGCAACTCATTCATTTGGCTAAATGATAATTTTTTTTTAAGATTTTATTTATTTGACAGAGAAAGACAGAGCGAGAGAGGGAACACAAGCAGTGGGAGTGGGAGAGGGAGAGGGAGAAGCCAGCTTCCCGTGGAGCAGGGAGCCCGATGCGGGGCTCGATCCCAGGACCCTGGGGCCACGACCTGAGCCGAAGGCAGACGCTTAATGACTGAGCCACCCAGGCGCCCATTTATTTTTTTTGAAACCACTAGTTTTTCTTAAATTATTTTAATTTGTGTATTAGTAAGGCCTTTTATTTATATAATTATATTTCTTTGTGTCCTTATGTTTTAGAAATTTCCTATTAAAAAACGTAGCTGGGGGTACCTGGGTGGCTCAGTCGGTTAGGCATCAGACTCTTGATTTCGGGTTAGGTCATGGTATCAGGGTCATGAGATTGAGCCTTGCCTTGGGTTCCACATTGGGCATGGAGCCTGCTTATGGTTCTCTCTCTCATTTTCCCTCTGCGCCCTCCCACCTGTTCACTCATACTCTCTCTAAAATAATTAAACAGCTGCACCTTCTTTGTTTTTAATCCATCCTTACAGTCTGCCTATATTTATTGTGATTACTTTTTTATATTCATCTATATTCTAGTTTATGTTTTATATTTGTGCTGTTTTTTCTAAATTTCCCCTTTTGCCTTTTTTGGATTGACTTTGGTTTTTTGTTTCATTTTTCCCTCTGCTATGTTGGAAGTTATGTACTTACTATAAGTATTCCTATAGTGGTTACCACAGAAAACTTAAGTAGATTTAACTCAGTGAAGTTCAGAATTAATTAGTTTAATTCTGCTCCTGAATAAAACATTTAGAATAATCTAATTATGTTAAAGTCTTCTGGATTTACATGCAGTGTTGCCCAGTGCTTTGGTTCTATCTTGTTTAACCCTAAAAAATTACACATTATTATTACAGTTGAATATAGCCAGTATGTTCAGGTTTACTCACATTCCTTCTTGCATCTTGGGCCTTACTTCTGGTATTATTTTCCTTTTTTCTGAAATATCCTTTGGAAATTGTTTTATTGCTGGTCTAGGGTAGTAATCTCTCCCAATTTTTATTTTTTAAAACATGTCTTTTCTGCCCTTTTTAAATTAACATGTATTGTTTTTAAAAATATTATTCTATTGATTTGGGGCTTCCATCATTGCTGTTTAGAAGTCTGCTGTTAGGGGCACCTGGGTGGCTCAGTTGGTTAAGCGTCTGCCTTCAGCTCAGGTCATGATCAGGGATTGAGTCCTGCATCAGGCTCCCTGCTCACAGGGATTTGTATTTCCCTGATGCCAAGTGATGTTGAGCATCTCTTCATGTGTCTGTTGGCCATTTGTACATCTTCTTTGGAGAAATGTCTTCTGCCCGTTTCTTGATTGGATTATTTGTTCTTTGAGTGTTGAGTTTGATAAGTCCTTTATAGATTTTGGATACTAGCCCTTTATCTGATAAGACATTTGCAAATACCTTCTCCCATTCTGTCAGTTGTCTTTTGGTTTTGTCGACTGTTTCCTTTGCTGTGCAAAAAAGCTTTTTATCTTGATGAAATCGCAATAGTTTATTTTGCCCTTGTTTCCTTTGCCTTTGGAGATGTGTCTAGCAAGAAGTTGCTGCGGCCGAGGTCACAGAGGTTGCTTCCTGTGTTCTCCTTTAGGATTTTGATGGATTCCTGTCTCACATTTACGTCTTTCAGTCATTTTGAGTCTATTTTTGTGTATGGTGTAAGGAAATGGTTCAGTTTCTTCCTTCTGCATGTGACTGCCCAATTTTCCCAACACTATTGTTGAAGAGACTCTCTTTTTTCCATTGGATATTCTTTCCTGCTTTGCCGAAGATTAATTGACCACAGAGTTGAGGGTACATTTCTGGGTTCTCTCTTCTGTTCCATTGATCTGTGTGTCTAAAATTTTTTTTTTTAAGATTTTATTTATTTGAGAGAGAGAGAAGCAGACTCCCTGAGTCGGGAGCCCAAGTGGGGCTCAATCCCAGGACCCCAAGATCATGACCTGAGCCGAAGGTAGATACTTAACTGACAGCGACACCCTGTCCCCTTTTAATTTCTTATGATAAACTTCATATTGTACCTACTTCTCTGAGTCTGTGACTGATATTTCCAATATTTATAGTCTTTGACTCTGAGGTTTTCTGTTTCTTTCAACTCTCATTCATAATAACTTGTTATGTGTGTATGCATTCAAATTGTGAACTCATGTTCCTCAGATACTTACCTGGGGGATTCTCTGAAACCTGTGTTTTAGTATGTTCCTTGGAGAGAATTTGCATTTGCCTCTCTGTACCTGTGTGGCACTACCATGCAGAACCACTTTGAGTGTGTTTTGAGGAGGTATAGTTGTGTCTGTAATATGAATTGTAGTCCCAAACTTGCGTGAGTATAGGTCTTTTGATAGGAATGCTCCAGAGAGATATTTTTAGTTATTTCCACTCTGCTCAGAGTCGAGGATGAGTTAGGCGTGTGTCCCTGCCATCTCCATCAGCCTAATGGTATTTTTTCCCCCACTACATCCAGTCCGATTTAATCTCCACCCTGTTTGGATCCTACATTTTCTCTCTCTTCCCAGCCTCCTGTTCAAATGTCTGCTTCAATGCTGGTTTATCTCTCTGGCTTTGAGCTCTCTTGGTATTTCTAGCCTTTAAGGATTTCTCCCCAAAGGCAGCCTGCATTTAATGGATTATTATTAGTATTTTTAAACTGATAGCTACCAATTTCAGGCCTTTCTAGGCATGTATTTTGGAATATTGTCAGAAACTGAAGCCTCCATTGATTTATGCAGGCATTTTCATCTTTCACGTCCAGCAGTACTGATGGAGAAGAGGTTACCCAACTGGGGACTCTCTGAGAAGGCCAGGGATTCCTTTAGACATAAAAATGTGTAAAATTTGCCTTAGAGATCACCCTTGACAGGAAGGGAGGGAGCAGTGATTTAAAAAAAAAAAAAAAAAAAAGAATAAAAAAAAATCTGTTTGAAACTCTAGATTTCAGGGCGCCTGGGTGGCATAGTGCGTTAAGTGTCCAACTCTTGGTTTCAGCTCAGGTCACGATCTTGAGGTCATGAGATTGAGCCCCAATTCAGGCTCTGCGCTCAGCAGTCTGCTTGGGATTCTCTCTGTCTCTCCCCATGCCTCTGTATGCTGGCTCTCTTGCTCAAGTAAAGGAAGGAAGGAAAGGAAGGAAGGAAGGAAGGAAACTCTAGATTTCTTTTTTGAGGGATTTTATAATGATTGTTTTGGCATGATGATAGTAAAAAAGCCCAACACTTAATATTTATATATCTCTTATGTATTTCACTAATTTTCTAGTATTGTTAAGACTGCCATTTGATTGAAGGAGTGTTTGAAAATCGGTAATACAATGTTCCTTAAAAATACCAACTCTTTTTGGTTTGTAGAATGTATGAACTGGACTTTATATTGAGACATTTTACTTGATAGCTTTATTTCTAGCATTGAAATGTTTGTGGTTTTAATCAAATTGGTCTTACTGTTTTAAAACAGGCTCCAGGCATGGAAGAACTGATATGGGAACAGTACACTGTGACCCTACAAAAGGTGAGTGCGGTACAGTTCATATACGCTACAATTACGTCCTTAAATTTACAGGTCATGGGTCTTACTCATTTTTGCCCAAACAGAGTTATTCCCCCTTAAGGTGGATGATGCATTGTAGCTTGCAATAATTACTGCATTATCAAAGATTTGCATGCTATTTATATTTTTTGGTTAAGGTCTGTATAATAGAAAATTATAGAGGTTATTTAGTGTATTCACTTATCTCTAAACAGAATAGGCTGTGAAAAAAGAGAAAAGGAGGGGAGAAATGGAAATAACTCGTACTGTTTAAGGATGTTGAGGTAACTTCTACAACTTCTATAACTTTTTTTTAAAAGATTTTTATTCATTTATTTGACAGAGAGCACACACAAGCAGGGCAAGCGGCAGGGAGAGGAGAAGCAGGCTCCCCACTGAGCAGGGAGCCTGATGCGGGGCTCGATCCCCAGGACCCTGGGATCACGACCTGAGCCAGAGGCAGACACTTAACTGACTGAGCCACCCAGGCACCCCAATTTTTTTTTTAAAGATTTTATTTATTCATTTGCGAGAGAGACAGAAAGAGAGCACGAGCAGGGGGGAGAGGGAGAGGGGGAGGGAGAAGCAGGCTCCCTACTGAGCAGAGAGCCTGATGCGGGTTCGATCCCAGGATTCCAGGATCATGAGCTGAACTGAAGGCAGCCACTTAACCAACTGAGCCACCCAGGCGCCCCAGGTACCCGAGCTTTGATAATTTTAATTGTAACATATGAAGTCCAAACTAAATTTTGAAACATTGGTTTAGCAGTCAGGAGACATGGTGTATTCCTTGTCCCACTCACGATTATATTAAGAGGTGCTGAGTTAATTAGATTAAAAAAAATCTTCCCCTCTTGCCCATGGTATTGAAAATAGAAGTAGTACCAGATACAAATGTATTTCACTTAATTTTTAAAGTTATTTCACAGGTATTGCTCCTCTTGATTAAATGAGGTAATACAAACAGCTTCTAGTACATGGAGTCCAGCACATAATGGTTGCTTAATATATGTTCTTTTCCTTTTTATTCTTATGACAGCAGAGTTTGAGGTAGGCACGACAGGTGTTAGCCCCACTGGAGATAAGCACAGCCACGGAGAGTCTGTATGTGATCTGTGTGCAGCTGGGCTGACCTGAACAGTCCCAGGGTCTTATTCCTTCAGCTGCCCGGTCAGCATCTCTGTGACTTTTGTGGGCTCCGCTGGGATCTTGGTCCTGCTCTGAATCCCTCCAGGCTCTGGATTCTAAAGTTCCTCAGAGAGAGTTTTCCTTTGACCCATAGAACTGTGAACTTTTCAAACCCTGACTTCGGTGAAAAGTTAGTTCCTGTATAAATGAATTAAATTAATCCTGGCAGAAAAAAACCCAGATCAGTGCTTAGGTGCCGAAACTTCTGGAGCAGTGACATAACACGATTTCTGCTGGTGAGTGGTTCCCCCCTGAGTCTTAATTTTCAACTGTAGTCCTCTTCTGACTCTTTTCTATACCCTGCCTGCAGCATTTCACATACCCCTTGAGTGGCAAAGATGAGCGACATTTTAGGTCTAGTATAGAGGATGGAGCTACCTATGTATAAACTAGCCACCTAGGTGATAGTGCTCCCCCATCCAAAGCCATGTAATTAAGGGACAATCGGCTAGCCTGTTTGGTGTTGCTAACTGTTGGTCTCCAGTTGGCACAGTGGGTCCCATGTGGGAAGTCTTCCATGGAGGCGGCGGGGCAGAGACATGGACTTTCTTTTATTCTCTGAGTACGTATCTGTAGTTATAATCACATATAGCCATATCATCTGGATGAAACCTTGGGAGCTTAGCTTTATTAAAGGTTTTATTTTTAAATAATCCCTACACCCAACACATGGGGCTCGAACTCACAACCCCGAGATCAAGATTCACATGCTCCACCAACTGAGCCAGCCAGGTGCCCCGGGAGCTTAGCTTTTTTAAATACTGAAATGAATTAGGGTTATGTATTATCTGGGTTCACTGTTTTACATTTCTAGACCAATCATGATGTAATTAATCTGTATTTTCTGTCTTATATGCATGCAGGAAGGAGTTTAATGCTTTGCTCTCTCATAAGGTTTTTTAAATATTTTATTTATTTATTTGAGAGAGAGAGAGAGAGAGAGAGCATGAGAGGGAGGAGGGTCAGAGGGAGAAGCAGACTCCCTGCTCAGCAGGGAACCCGATGTGGGACTGGATCCCGGGACTCCAGGATCATGACCTGAGCCGAAGGCAGTCGCTTAACCAGCTGTCTCTCATAAGGTCTTAAAACTATGTTTATCTTCAGATTTTATGTTTAAAGTCCATTTACTTTTTTTTTTGTCACCCTATGTTAAAATGAAACCACCAGTTCGCCTAACTTGAAAGTTAAAGGTATACTTTAAAAATAGGGTTTTAGCACAGATGCAGTTGTGACTGAAGCTGTTGCAGCCCAGGCCAGGATATGAGAACAGGTATGACTGGCGGTTTGAATAGCACATCCCGGTTTGGACAGAAGATGTTATTTCCCACCCCCTGCCAGCTTCTACTGAGACCTCCAGTCTATGCTATCAGTCTTTTATGGCTTTTCACAAGACTGTTTCTTTTAGATAAGGAATTTCCCTTTATAAACCTGTCAGCTAACCATGATGGCTTTATTTTGTTTCTTGTTTCTGGAAGCCCTCTGTTCCTGAGCTGTCTCTGGTTATTGGTTTGACCTTTATTTTATTGAGTGCTTGTAATAAATCCTGAAAGCCACTTACGGAAGGACTTTTATTTTTTAATTTTTCTCTTAACTCCAATGAACAGGATTCCAAAAGAGGATTTGGAATTGCAGTGTCTGGAGGCAGAGACAACCCCCACTTTGAAAATGGAGAAACGTCAATTGTCATTTCTGATGTGCTCCCGGGTGGGCCCGCTGATGGGCTGCTTCAGTGAGTGTCCTTGTGCCCCAGCCCAGCCCCTGCCCGCCCCACTGGTTGGTTCTAGACAGGGTGCTTGGGGGGGCGGTGCACTTAAAAAAAAAAAGAGCTTTTATATAAACAGACGTTTGATGGGAGGATGGGGTAACTGGGTGAAGAACATTAGGGAGGGCCCGTGATGTAATAAGCACTGGGTGTTATATAAGACTGATGAATCACTGAACTCTCTACCTCTGAAACTAATAATACACTATTAATTGAATTTAAATTAAAAAAACCATTTTAAAAAAAGGTAAGTTTTTAAGTAAGAATTGAGACCGTAACACACCATGTTTTAACAATCCCCAAACCTTTGGAAACATCCAAACTTTGGAGGGAGGAGAACAGTCATTTCCACAGGGAAATAGTTATAACTATCACAGCTATCATTCATTTCTGAATGTGAAGTACAAAATCAGCATGTTTTCCCCTTATCCCCAACACGTTATATTTATTTTACCTTATATTCATTCAGAATTTAATGAGGATACTTTGGCTTAATGATGATCTGATATGTAAGAAGAATGTGGAAATTGGGAAAATTTAGTACATGAAAACACAGATTTTCCAATTTCCACCCTTCTGGTCTGAGGAGATTATGCCATTTTAAAAGATGCATATCTGAGTTCCCTTGGGATAATTTCTCAGGGCAGAATCTAAAATTAATTATATGACTGCCTTGGCCAGAGAGCTTAAAAGTTTAGGTTCTGTTGGCATTTCATGTCTGTATGGTCATTTCTGAGTCAGCAGTCTTTCATACAGAGGGCAGTGTAGAATTAAAAAATATTTGGGATGAGATAAGTAAGGTTTTAATGACTTCAAAATTTCTTTAATAATCTGAGGCCAACTCCTGATCTCTTCCCCTCCCCTTAAAAACACAGGTGGGTATCAACCTGCTTTGGGGGCTATTTATAGACTTCCTGAAGCCCACCATGCACCTTGTGTGGGCAGGGAGGGCCTGATGCAGAAGTTCCTTTTGTGCCTAGATCTTGCCACTGCTCAGTGCCTCCTGGAAGAACCCTTTGGTGTGGGTCATCCCCCGCCGGTTTCCAGTAGACAGTGTCAGAAGTGGGCTGAGCCTCTCATAGGTTCCTTCCTAAGAAGGGCTTACAGTGAATTGACTGATTTAGACTCAGGAGTCATGACACTGAATCTTTTAAGCATTTGGGTCAATTTGCTTCTTCTGTGTGTTCCTAAATAAACAATTTACAGTGAATAGATGGGAGTATTTCACATCTTGTTTTTATTTTTTGTTTGCAGAGAAAATGACAGGGTGGTCATGGTTAATGGCACCCCCATGGAGGATGTGCTTCATTCATTTGCTGTTCAGCAGCTGAGAAAAAGTGGGAAGATCGCTGCCATTGTAAGCTCTGGGTTTGCTTTCAGCTTGCCTCAACAGCATCTTGTTTCAATGCTCAGAAGAAAATTACCACTTGCTTTTAAGCACTTGACAGAATTATATAATTTAGGGGCTGCTAATTTCTTGTTTCCTCTACTTTGGGGTGACGTTATGAATGATACTAAGATGTAAGTAATCTCTCCCTGCGTTTTCCTCATCCTTCTCCTAACTTTCAGTGATTCTCTTATCTCAGGAACCGGGCTAGACAATCAGAGGATTAACTAGATTGAGAACACTTGTAAAACAGCATTAATATAGAAAGTAAATTTCAGCTCAAAAACCCATTTGTAAAGGCCCAAACAAGATCTGTCATGTCTCAGTGAACTAAACTGTCTTAGGAGATATTGGCAGTCTGTAGCATTCATTCAATTATTTGCTCACTCATTCATTCAGCAAACACTGGTTGAGAATCAGCTATGAGCCAGAGCTTGGAGCAGGGAATGCTTACTCCAGCCAGGCAAATGGACACATGCAGCAAAAATTGGAATACAGTATGTTTTAAAGGCAGTGCTAGGGAGATGTACCGGGTATGTGGTATTTTTTTTTCAACTGTATATTATGAAATTTTCAAACAAAAAGTTCAAAGATTAGTGTAATAAACAATATATCTTGTACAGTTGTACAGTGTTAATATTCTACCATCTTCACCTGATTTTTCTATGTATACATATTTCTGGTGAACCATTTGAAAGAAAGTTGCAGAGAGGACAGTGTCAATCCTATTTACTTTAGCATACATGTCCTAAATAAGGACATTCTTCTACATAACTATAACACTATCATCCATTCTAAGGACATTAATAGTGATGTTAAAGTATCATCTAATATCCAGTCCAAAATCCCAAGACATGTTTGAGAAAAGACTTTTCTTCCCCATCCAGGATCCAGTCAGAGCTCAATCACAGCTCAATCACTGCACTGGGTCCTTATCTCTTTAGTGCCTTTTTAATCTAGAAGGGTCCTTCTTTCTCCTTGCCTTCCCACGTGCACAGCCACCCCCCCCCCATTAATGACATTGACTTTTGGATGAATCTGGGCAGTTGTATCTAGAATGTCTCAATTTCTGGACTTTTATAACTTAGTGATTTAAAGTTCCTTGATGCTATTCATACTCTTGAGTAGAAGCAGATTTTCCGAGGCACTGTGTTCAGAGTTAATACTCATTGCCTTATACTCAACCCTGTGTGGTATTTTTTTTACCCGAGGAACCAGAGGCTTAGTGAGTCGAGGGGGACAGAGATTTACTGAAAAGAGAACCAGGGCTGGGCTCTTAACCACTCTATTTAATTGTCATTGTCCTGCATTCCCACCGTGTTTGGGTGACAGGTGGTCAAGAGGCCGCGGAAGGTCCAGCTGGCCCCACCCCAGGGCAGCCCACCTGTTGATGAGGATGACCGTGCTTTTGAGGTGATGGACGAGTTCGACGGCCGAAGTGCCCGCAGCGGGTACAGCGAGAGGAGCGGGCGCGGCAGCCACGGTGGGCGCAGCCACAGCTGGGCGGACAGTCCCGAGAGGGGGCGTCCCCACGAGCGGGCGCGGAGCCGAGAGCGCGAGCGCAGCCGCGGCCGGAGCCTGGAGCGCGGTTTGGACGCCGACGGCTACGGGCGGGCCCGGGAGCACAGCCGCGGCCGGAGCCTGGAGCGGGGCCTGGACCACGACGAGTGCGGGCGGGCCCGAGAGCGCAGCCGCGGCCGGAGCACTGACCGGGCCTATGACCAGTATGACCAGGCCTACGACCGGGGCTATGACAGCGCCTACGACCGCACCTACAGCCCAGAGGCGGACTACGGCCACAGGGCCCAGCCCGATGCCCGGTACTCGGCGCCCCGGAGCCGCAGCCGTGAGCACTTGCACTCCCGCAGCCCCAGCCCTGAGTTGAGGCGGCGGCCGGACCACGCAGGCCCCCCCGACTCGGACAGGCCCATCGGGGTCCTTCTGATGAAAAGCAAAGCGAATGAAGGTGGGCATCTCGATGAAGAAAAGCACTATTACAACAGCTAACTTCTTACGTGGCACTTACTGTGTGCCAAGCACTGACCCAAATGCTTGCACTGATTGGCTCATTTCTTCCTCATGACCACCATGTGGGAGTTTCTTATATCATTACATAGACGAGGAAAGTGAGGCACAGAAAAGTTCATTAAGTTGCGCAAAGCTGTCATTACTGGCAGAACCAGACTGCAGAAAGGTGGCTTTAAACTCCTAGGCCAGGGGTTCTCTACCTTGCTGTAAATGCAGATTCTCAGGCCCCAGCTCAGCCCCACAGAATCAGAAACACTGAGGAGAGCCCTTGGAGTCTGTGTGTTAGCAAGCTCTCCTGGTGAGCCTGGTGTAGCTAAGTGGTAAAACCACGGGAGTGGATAGGACTCTAGCTGATCTTGAGTTTTTGCTCTATGTCAGGCCTGTGCTGAATAAATACTCTTACTCCTCACCAGAAGCCTGTGTGGTAGGTAGGAGACTTCATTCCTGTTGTACAGTGGGGAGGACCATGGTGCAGAGAGGTTTTGGCCCACAGATGAGGTGGGCCCTATCCCAGGCTGCCTGTCCCACACTGCATTCCTTGGAGCACTTGCACACCCTTCATTTCATCCAGAATTCACTAAAGTCCCATGTGGCAGCTAGAGAAGCCAGCAGTACCTGTAGTTTAGGTGACAATCTGAAACTCTGAGAAGGGAAGTGACTTGCCCACATCTTGAAGCCAGTAAGTACGTGGTGGAGCCAGAAGTTGAACTCCATCTCCCGGAAGTAGGTATCAGAAAAAAGTAGGTGAATGAACAGGGCTTTAGAACCAGTGCAGGGATGCTCCTTGCATCACTTCTTGGTTCTGACTTTTTAAATTACTTGCAACATATCTTTTCTCTCCTTTTGTTCTCTAATTCTCCTTCCAAGAGGAAAAGAGATGAAGAGCACCCCAGAAGGCAAAGGGAACTTCTTGCCCTTTAGATTGGGAATTTGCATTTCAAATGGCCTGAGGAAAGGGTTTGTTTTGTTTTTACTTCTAATGGAACACAAAGTCAAGTTATAGAACTAGGTGTCCATTACAATACCTGAAGAATAACACAGGGTTGTGAGTAACGGTGCGCAGAGGCCAGTCCCAGAAAACAAAGAAATAGAGGTTGCACTATCTGTGAGTAATATGCATCTTAGGAGGTTTAAGGATTCTATAGAATCCTTCTATCTATAGAATGACATACTAATTCATCAGCTCCCAAGAACTGTACAGTAGCAACAGCTCTGCTCCCAGACTGAAAGGTGGACTGTAGAGAAATTTTGGGAATGACTTGGCATGAGACCTCTTTCAGAGAGGCCTGATGCACATTCTATAGGACTGGTACCCCAGGTTTTTGAGTTACCCAAGGCAATGCTTTTCAAACTTCTCCTCCTCCCCTTTCTCTTCCTCGCCTCCTCCCCCTTTCCCTTCTTCCCTTCTCCTCTCCTTCCACCACAGAAGACCCACATCTTGCAAACAATCATGGATGCACCTCTGTATCAAAAACTTGAACAAGCCTTTCATGGAATAGTACTTATTCTCTGTGATGCATTCTGAGAGGTTCCATTACATGAAATTTTTAAAATGCTGTTCGTAACTAAACTGATTTCAAGACTCACTAATGAGTTGTAACCCAAAATTTGAAAAAATCTTGTCTGTTTTAAGAGATTGCCCAAGTCATGCCTGGTCTTAGGAATATTACCAAGGATAAAAGGGGCTTATGCCTTTGCTGCGATAGCATTTTACTCCTCCTAGGTCATTTTGTTATTTAAACTTGGAATTCATTGGGAAAAAAAAAGTTCCATTTTTTTTTTTAAAGCTATTTTGCCACCGTTTGCTAGGATTCACAATAATTTAGCTATCACAGGCTAGGGCTGCACAAAAATTAAAGAAATCCAGCAGTAGGCAAGACCTATATTTAAGAAAAATATGATCCATTTATATGGCCTGCTGTTACATTTCATGGGCACCAGATAGCTTTGCTGGTAAATATCTTAGAAACTGGTCAACTTATTTTTTCTCCATTTAAGAGATGCCCCAAATAAACCAAAATAACCTATCTGCAACTGTACAGTAAGACTGCAGCTTTTAAGAGGATAGAGGAATTGTTGATACATGAGAAAGAAGTCATCATTCAAGCTGTCTCAGCCTTCTGTTCTGGGCTGTGAGGCTGTTTAACTAGTAGGGAATTGTCATCCATGAAGAAGATGCTGTTTTACCCTTCATTATTCTTTCTTGTCAGCTTCCTAAAGGGGTGGGGGTGGACCTCAACACTTTTAATCGTTGTAGTAAGATCTGATGCTTACTGTAAAGCACTTGAAATTTATCTCAGAGAACTGGTGGTCGCCAGAGGGGAGGTGGGTGAGGGGATGGGTGAAATAGATGAAGGGGATCACTTACTGTGATGAGCACTGACTCATGTATAAAATTGTTGAATCAGGGGCACCTGGGTGGCTCAGTAGGTTGAGCTTCCTTCCGACTCTTGGTTTCGGCTTAGGTCATGATTTCGCAGTTGTGGGATTGGGCCCCGTGTTGGGCTCTGTGCTCAGCTCAGAGTCTCCTTCAGATTCTCTCTCCCTCTCTCTCCTGCTCACTCTCTCTCTCAAATAAATTAATAAAAATAGAATCTTTAAATTGTGGTATCATTGGGGCGCCTGGGTGGCTCAGTTAAGCGACTGCCTTCAGCTCAGGTCATGATCCCGGGGTCCTGGGATCAAGCCCCACATCGGGCTCCCTGCTCAGCGGGGAGCCTGCTTCTCCCTCTGCCTCCCCTGCTTGTGCTCGTTCTCTCTCTCTCTCGCCCTCAAATAAATCTTTCAAAAAAATAGTTTTATCATAATATTGTATACCTGAAACTAATATAACATTGTATGTTAATTATACTTGAATAAAAATGTATCTTTAAATCTACTTCATAACTTTTCTAAATGGTAGAAAGTTACTTTGTTTTGGAATTACAGGATTTTGAGTCGAGAACAATAATAATAAAATTTGAATGTGCCTCTTTTAAAACCTGCTAGGTTGTGGTAGCTTCCTAAAATAACCAAAATTTATGCTTCTTAGATATTTTTACAAGTTTCATAAGTAAAATCAGAAGAGTCTGAATAGTATTTAAAATACTTTTAAATATGCATACTTAGTAAAATACAATGTGTTTTCTTTTGAGAGTAATTCAAAGTTCACAACCCCCCCGAATATGCTGGTTTTAGTTAAATACTTTATTGCTTTGCCTGGCTTACTGACTCTTTTTCTTTGCACACTGAAATTTTTTCAGTGCCAAACCGCACGTCTCAGTCGTTACACATGAAGGGAATACTATTGGCAGTGTCTTCCTGTAGGCAACAGGGTTGTCAGAACATGTTTACTGAGATGTACTGAATTGGTTTTTTTTGTTCCCAATTTAATGTTAAGTGTAGTGTTAATTTTAAAGCAGATATTCATACAGCCTTCACCTAGTTTTTCCATTTGTTAACATTTTGCCACATTTTTCTCCTTTGTCCCCCTTCCTCCCCTCTTCCTTTCCCACACTACTTCTCTCTCAGTGGTTTTTTGGAACTGCTTGAAAGTAAGTTGCAAGGGTGGCCCTTTACCCCTAAATATTTCAGCAGGTATCTCCAGAGGATAAGAACATTCTCCTGTATAATCGTAATGCCATTACCGGTTCTTAAGAAAATTAACATTAATATCCCTTTTAATGTACTGTAGTATGGTTCATTTTGAAGTTGCTTCAAAATAATGTAATCTACCCCACCCCCACCTCTGTCCCATACTGGATCAAGTTCTAGTGAAGGTTCATGCATCACATTTGGTTTTTGTATCTTTTTAAATCTAAAACAGTCCCTCTCTGTCTCTTGTTTTTTATGACACTGACTTTTTCAGTGAGTCCAGCCTAGTTGTCCTAGAGTACCCCACAGGCAAAATTACTTTTTCATAAATATTTTTAAATTCACCTAGAACCCAGACTAAGTGTTCTGCACAAGTGGATGAAATATGTGTATGGTTTGTCCCCTAGAGTACGGTCTTCGGCTTGGGAGTCAGATCTTCATAAAGGAAATGACCAGAACTGGTCTGGCAACTAAGGATGGCAACCTGCATGAAGGAGACATAATTCTCAAGGTGGGAGTACCAGGGTCGAAAACAACTGAATTCCTGTTTGGCTTTCTAGTCCAAATTTCACATCTGAGTGCCGACATGGTGAAGCTTTGTTGAGATGGGAGTCAATAGTAAGACAAAAACTGGGAGGGGCCAGCAGGGTGAGATTTTTATCACAAAAACCAGACATGGAAATTTGTAATAGTGTAATTTCAGTTTAAAAAAAAAAAATGAATACCTTCTTCTTCCCTGTTTAAAGTTTAAGCTCCCATTCCCTAAACTAAGGAAAGATGAGGTGGAGAGTTGGTAGTATATGAATGCTGAATGTTTAATAGTTTTTTAAACCTCTCTAGTCAGGAAACATGTTCCAGTAGGAAACCAACCATTATCTTGAGCTTGGAAGTTAAATAAATTAGCAGAGTAACTTAAGTATACCACAGCTCTCTCATGCCTGTTATTTGGGATCCAGCCATGCAGGGTTATATTTAATTTGAAGGATAATTCATGTTTATTTAATCAGTCATCCTAAAGCCCATATCTGAGTAGTTGAGCAAAAGCCTTTACACTTTTAGAAGGGGAAAATACAAACTTTCTACTTCACTGTGAGTAGTTGTATTGCGTGTAACATGACCGTTACTCACGAACACAGATAAATGGAACTGTAACTGAGAACATGTCTTTAACGGATGCTCGAAAACTGATAGAAAAGTCAAGAGGAAAACTCCAGCTAGTGGTGTTGAGAGACAGCAAGCAAACGCTCATCAACATCCCATCATTAGATGACAGCGACTCAGAAATAGAAGGTAAGGAAGGGGGAGGCTTTGAGCTTAGCTGGAAGCAAGGAAGGCTGTTGCTTTTGCATTCTCTACGGAGTTTAGCATAGCCGTCTAGCTGGAAGCTAAATTTCCAACAAAAGCTTCTCTTTTAAACTTTAATTCCGGGGTGCCTGGGTGGCTCAGTTGGTTAAGTGACTGCCTTCGGCTCAGGTCATGATCCTGGAATCCCGGGATCGAGTCCCACATCGGGCTCCCTGCTCAGCAGGGAGTCTGCTTCTCCCTCTGACCCTCTTCCCTCTCGTGCTATCTCTCTCATTCTCTCTCTCTCAAATAAATAAATAAAATCTTAAAAAAAAAAAACACTTTAATTCCAGTAAGTAGTGGTTATTTTCTTGTTAAAGTGTCTGTTGAAATTAGTTTTCCAGTATGACATTCGGGTGCACTCATGAACTCCTCAGTGGACTGAGGCCACTGAAAACAAAACTTATTAGTAAAAAATGTGTGTATGAGTGGTTCAAAGACCTAACCACATCCATTTGTAAATTGCTCATTATTGCACTTTCTTATAGATTTTTAAAAAGTAGATATGAATATTTCCAACAGAGAGGGTCATATGGAATATAGCTAAGATAGATAGTAAAGAATCCATCAGAGTGGCTGAATATTGTGGTATTCATTGATAAGCAATCTGTATCACCTCTTTTGTCTTAGGAAGCAATATTCATTTCTTGAATATGAATTATACATGGGGTAACATTTTAACCATGTATAAATTACCAATAAAAATAAGTAGGCATGAAAAAAAATAGGCATGATACTTCCTAATTACCTAGTACTGCCTTTGGGCAGAAGAATTTAGAAAATATTAAGTTCTCAAGTTTAAAGACAGACGTGTTGATTTTTTAAAGAATTACTTTATAAAATCTTAAGACTTAGTTTAGCTCCCATTTTATCAAAAGTCTAATCATTTGGTTACTGCTATGAGTGCAGTGCGGAAAACAGAGCATGAGAAATAATCCCAACATGCTGGGTGCTTATAGGTTACTTCCTTGCTATTCCGTATGTGGAGCTCAGCCCGCCAGCTGCATGAACATCTAGGAGCTTGCTGGAATCACAGAATTGCAGGCCCTGCCCCAGAACATCTACATTCTAATAAGACCCCAGGTGATTCATATGCACATTAAAGTTTGAGAAGCACTGTTCTGTGTGGTTAAAAATGAGTGTATACGTATATGATCCAGTAATTGAATTTTGATTCCTCAGTAGCAGCTTTGAAGGAAAGTGTAACGAAAGAGGAACATAAAATTCTGAATTTGGCTTCCTCTTGATTCATTAAAGCCTTTCCCTTTAGAGGCTCAGATTTTCTTCAAGGGAAGACTGTTAGACTAATAGCACAGTTACTGCCTGCCTCTTTTCCATTTCCCATGTTGCCTTACCCAGAGAATAGTATCATTTCTGGTACAGGTCTTAAATATTTTAATAAGAAGTCTTTTCTTATTTTTGAAACCAGATATCTCAGAAATAGAGTCAAACCGATCATTTTCTCCAGAGGAGAGACGGCAGCAGTATTCCGATTATGACTATCATTCCTCAAATGAAAAGCTGAAGGAAAGGCCAAAGTAAGATGATGTATACTTCCCCTCACATGTGACACCGTGAGCATACACACATACATATTTGTGGTGACGTTATGAGACATTAATGTGATATGTGCTTAAGTTCAAGAGAGGACATGCAGAACAGATGGTCCAGGATGGGCGCCACACCCACTCCCTTCAAGTCCACGGGGGATATTGCAGCTGCGGTTGGCACAGAGAACAGCAAGGAACCCAGATACCAAGAGGAACCACCAGGTGAGGGTCCTTTTAAATGTGTTCAAAAGTGTGCTCTTGGTAATTCCAGAGGGTGGCCAGAAGGAGAGAGAAATTTTAAAAAATCATTCTTATACATGGAAGAGGGACTTCAGTCTGTGTCTTTTAATACTGAAAAAACATAAAGAATAACAGCCCTTTCCATATGCCAACAGATTGGTCACATTTTGTTATATTTGATTAGTTATGGTCCTTGTGTCATCCCTGATCCCGACCCAAACTGCTCTGCTCGTAACATTTCTGACTGCAAATGTGTGGGTTTTTTCCCCTACTCAGCTACCAATTCTCAAATTCTCCAGACACCAACTGGTTGTCTGTTCTGTTCAGTTCTGGCACTGTCTACCCAAGATTAGTGCAGACCCTGCAGGTGAAGGATGCTTCCAGTAAGAAGTCCAGTAAGTTGCTTCCACTTCAGACACCACTCCCAATTCCCAGGTGCCACCTGTACTTTTGTCCAACCAGGTCTGAACAAAGGGATCCCACAAGCCCCTCCTCACTCAGGTTTGATAATTTGCTAGGTTGGCTCACAGAACTCAGGAAAGCCCTTTACTTACTATTACCAGTTCTTATAAAGGCTACAACTGAAGAACAGCCAAATGGAAGCAAGGTACACGGCAAGGGGCACAGAGCTGCCATGTCTGAGAGGACATCTCCAGGCATACCACACTTCCCAGTATCTTGATGAGTTCACCAATCATGAAGATATGGAGTTTCTGTCATATGCGTGATCAATGATTACCTCAGTCTCCAACCCCTATCCCCTCCCAGATGGTGGGGAGGTAGGCTGAAAGTTTCAAGCTTCTAATCATGGCTTGCTCTTTCTGGTGACCAGCCCCCATGCAAGGCTATCTAGGAGTTATCTCTTTAGAACAAAAGGTGCTCTACCACCCAGGAAGTTCCAAGGGATGTAACAGTTCTGTGTCAGGAATTGAAGGCAAAGAGCAGAGAGCTGAAGATGCTTCTGGCACCCCTACCACTCCTGAAATTACAGGGATTTTAGGAGCTATGTATCAGGAACTGGGGGCAGAGACCAAATATATCTATTTCTAATCCTGTCACAGTCACATTTTCTCTTAATTGATTAGTTGAAGTCCTTTTGTCTCCTGCCTCTGATCTCCACCCCATCTCCCAGCCCTGCCCCATCACCCTAAAATTATGATTTTACATGCTTAAGTATTTGTTGATGGAAAAGACAGATTTATGTGGTTTTTAAGTTATAAAAATACTCTCTTTTGCATCTGATTGTGCACCTTGCATTTTGGAAGTTTCATTTGTTACCCTGCTTATTTTGAGAAACCATTGGTACCTGCTAATGCCTCAACAATAAACTTCAAGACTTAACTTTTGTTGATGTGATGGCTTATATGTAACATAAGGTTACAGACTTGAATTTTGTGGATTTTATGATCTTTGTAGAGACAGACTTACTCCTGTTAATCCAGGTTGATAATGATAGATTTTTTTTTATTCGCAGCTCCTCAACCAAAAGCAGCCCCAAGAACTTTTCTTCGTCCTAGTCCTGAAGATGAAGCAATATATGGGTATGTATTTCAGTCTCTCTCTTTTCCTTTCTCCTTCCACACACCTCAGTCTCCTTAACTGAAATCCAGAAGAATGGTGTTTTTTAACTACAGATGATGATTTTGCACATACTTAGCCACCTTTAACCTACCTCTATTGCTGGTGTTTACGAGAGAGAAAGAAACAACTTGTAGGAACGTAAAATGTGGAGTTGGGGGAACTTTGTAGTGTTAGCTTTGAATGCTTATCTCCTTATCTGGCTACTTTCCCAGAATGTGATTCTGAGTATTTGAGTTTACCAGATCAGTAACTCCCACATAGGTGAAGTACGGCTTTCGTACAGGGCCTCTGTAGGGGCTGCAGTATCCTGATGATCCTAGTGTGTGGAGGGAGGGGAGAAATGATACAGTGCTGTGCTCTGGATAATGAGAATCCCTGGTTCAGTGGTGGTCAAGAGCAGCAGCTCCTGGAGTAGGATCTGGTCTTGCTGAGCCGAGGCTGTGGTGGCAGCAGGCTTTCCTTTGGAAGAATCCTGAACTGGGAGTCAGATGGCCTAACCCTGCCTTTTATTTGCTTTCCAATCTTGAATGAGTTTATTTAAGCATCTGTTACTTACTAACCAGTTAAGTGGGCCTACTGATACTCATCTCACAGTCCCCCAAAAGATAAAGTGATAAGAAGGAGAACTTTTTAACATGTAAATCTCTGTACAGATAGAAGAAATTAAATCTTTCACTGCTAATGTTGGTTCTCTCTTTACAAAGAAAAATCTCCCTTCTTTCTTTTCTAAAACTGAACTCATTGTAGTCCCAACACCAAAATGGTGAGGTTTAAGAAGGGAGACAGCGTGGGCCTCCGGCTGGCTGGTGGCAATGACGTTGGGATATTTGTGGCTGGCATTCAAGAGGGTACCTCGGCAGAACAAGAAGGCCTTCAAGAAGGGGACCAGATTCTGAAGGTAGGAAAGACCATCCCTGTTTCTAGACATTACTGGGAAGGAGTGGGGTTTTCTGGGGTCTTATGAAAGGGAAGAGAAAGTAGTCTAGCTTGTGAAAATAGACCAGTTGCAGGTTTGTTGATGCCATGTGTAAGGTCTGTTTCCCTCAAATGGGCCCTGTCTTCTTAGTCCTGGAACCCAAAACTCATCCCTATGTCTGTTGGAATTTATAGTGTTCAAGACCCTTGCAAAGATTTTTATTAGTTTGTTTAACAAAAAAAAAAACAGATTCTAACTTAAGGCCTGGGAGGAAGATCTCCCAAAAGGTCTTACTAATGTTTGGTTTTTGTTGATTCCTTGTCTGGTTGTCACTCTTAAGGCCATGTGCTGTACTTGAACAAAGGTGGGTATTGGCTTAGATCTCTAGACTTGAATCCTGTCCCAGCCTCTCATTAGTTCTGTGACCCTTGTTCAACCCTGAGACTCAGGTTTCTGTATCTGTTCAATGGGGATGAGAATACCTGCCTTGTAGGGGCCCTGGGAAGATTAGAATGGATAACATTCACAAGGCATTTAGCAGAGTTTCTGGCACAAAATAGGAAGGACAATGTCTTTTCTTCTCGCCATTGGAAAATAACAAGCTGCTGCCACTCACTATGTTGTTTACATCTAAAATTGACCAGGAACAGTTAATCAGTTAATCATATATTAAGGTAACTGTATGTATGTTTTTTAGAGAAATACATACTGTAAGTATGTATGTTTATATAATCTATTGGTTTTGAAAAACAAACGGGCGCCTGGGTGGCTCAGTTGGTTAAGCATCTGCCTTTGGCTCAGGTCATGATCTCAGGGTCCTGGGATCAAGCCCCTCCGTCGGGCTCTCTGCTCAGGAGGGAGCCTGCTTCTCCCTCTCCCTCTGCCCATCCGCCCTCCTTGTGCTCGCTCTCTCTCTCTCGCTCTGTCTCAAATAAATAACATCTTAATAAATAACTCACCCTTGACATTTCATGAGATACATATATTGTCCGTTGACTTCTGAATAAACATTGAGAATGTCAGGTATCTTGTGATTATATAAAAATATAGACAGTTCCTAGGGAACTGTCTTTACTGGAATTTCTGCTTCTGTAAACTTGCATTTCTTACGAGTTATTAGGGGGGCTCTGGTAAAGCATCTCAGTTCAAAGGAGAGGGGAGAAAAAAACTTGCACAATTCCCAAGGAAGCAGGCAACAGAGCACAAAAATAGGTGGTCCTTTTCCTTCTTGGCCTCATTGCAGTAGTTCAGATTTCATTTCTGGAGCAGATGAAGGGCAAAACTTGATGAGCTTTGCTGAAGCTTTCCAGTGATATTCTAGACCCTCTGGCTCTGGTCAGGGTCCCAGAAGACTAAGTATATCTGAGTGAACCTCGTGGTACCACATGATCCTAGGAAATATCATTTACTAAGTGCCTACTGATAAGAATCCCATCAGAGTGCCAGCTCATACCAATTTACTCTTGAGCTGATGCCAAAGAAGAAAAGCATCATTTCCTAGTGTGGGGCCATAGGAAGTCAGAATTTGGAAGCCTTTGCTTATGAAGGTTCAAGGATAAAATATTTTTGTATCCTGGGGAAGAGAGATTTTCTGAATTTCCATGAAAAAAATAGTGACTTCACCTCCGGGCTTGACAAACTTTGTTAAAGATGGCGAGAGTCATTTCCATGGGTAAAAGTCATGGTATGCAATGTTTATACTTACAAACGTGTCTTGTTTCCTGTTATTACTCTGGTGAAAGACAAGGAAAAAAATATGGGAACTGTCCCCCCATCCCATCTGAAAGTCGGACAATAGATAGATGGTCCTGGTTCTTGGGCGTAAATAAATTTTCTGTTAAAGGAGCCCTCAGTTCTACAAAGGGTTTAAAAATATTGAGTTCGCCTACTGGGGCAGAGAAGCTGCTCTACAGTCAAAAGCTGTAGCTGATACCAAATCCTTTTCAGGATCACAGAAGACATGGCTAGCCCCTGGAGACCACTAAATAGATAATGAAAGAGGGTATTTCTTGGAGAGGACTGTCAACCTAACCTTCCAGTATCAAAGTGCTGTCATAGCCTTTTTTTTTTTTAATTTGACAGTGAGAGAGGGAACACAAGCAGGGGCAGTGGGAGAGGGAGAAGTGGGCCTCCCATGGAGCAGGGAGCCCGATGGGGGCTCTATCCCAGGACCCTGGGACCACGACCTGAGCCAAAGGCAGACGCCTAACAACTGAGCCACCCAGGCACCCCTGTCCTGGCCTTTTTAACTATAATTTGTTTCGATGTTCCTTTTCATGGCCAGATTGAATGTATGTGGTGAAGTCTGTACATTTACTAATAACTTTTTTCTGCTGAGGGTTTTTAAGTGCAGCTCTTCCCTTTGTAAAGGTGGCAGCCTGACAAGTGGAGCGAATGCACTAGTGTGCTGTGGCAGGATGTATGCCTTACCAGTAGCAGAAGTCTGTGTGTTTTCATGTTTGGCTTGATTGTCTCTTTGCTTATAATTTACCTGGTATGGTTCTTACTTCTCTTTCAGAAACTTTTATGGGATGGAAAAGAGAAACTCCTCTAAGTTTTTAAGTAGTTATCACGTGTGACTTAATTTTGACCACTGTATTTTTTGGCTTGATGGAAGGTCTGTCCCACATGGCCATAGGATGGACAAAGGGACCCTCAAGGTCTTCCCTCAAGCCCTATGGCCTTGTCTTCTTCAAATAAAAGCACATACAGTACATATGAAAACATGTGGCCATACACAGATTCAGGTGTAGATAGATAAATGGCACAAGAAAGGATTGGATTCTAAAGTGTGATGATCCCTAACTGGGGGATAGAGAGATGGGAATGAGAGATCTTAAATGCTAAATATTGTTTCAAAGGAAAAGTTAATGAGATTGCTTTAACAAATTACTTCATTTCAAAAGCACCAAGTGTCAACCTAATGCCTATTTTTACTTAATCACAAATTCCAACCTTAAATTAGGCTCAATTATTGACTTTTTTCAGCGATAAAGGATTCTATAGTCCTCAATGATTGAAAAAAATATTTCATAGGAATTTATCTTTTTACTTCATTATTAAAATATTAGGTACTTTAAAATAATTGTTATACTATTTGTAACTGTGTTTTAAAATGGTTTTAAAGGGGCGCCTCGGTGGCTCAGTTGATTGAGCAACTGCCTTCGGCTCAGGTCATGATCCTGGAGTCCCGGGATCGAGTTCCGCATCGGGCTCCCTGCTCGGCGGGGAGTCTGCTTCTCCCTCTGACCCTCTTCCCTCTTGTGCTATCTCTCATTCTCTCTCTCTCAAATAAATAAAGTCTTAAAAAAAATAAAATAAAATGGTTTTAAAGGTACTGAACAAAGATTCCAAAATGTCTTTTTCTTTGTGCCACATTTCAATTTTACTTGCTTTCTCACATCTTTCCAAAGCTATTTACTGTGTCCTCTCTTTGGTCAGTGGGGGATAAATATTGTGGTTCCTTGCCAGAAATAAGTGTGTGCCTGAAGCTTAAATATATAAGTCTATGTATTAGGCTAATGCTCTTCAATTTCATAAACACATATTAAAAACCTTTTAGGTGAGAGAAGCTATAGGAGAAAGGTAGATTGGATTTTTATTTTCAGGCTTTTCTTTGAATCAGTTTAAAGTGTTAATACCTTAAGCTGGGCCAGCGTGTCTGTTTGCCATAAGACCCCACCACTCCCTATAGCATTATAGTTATGTTTCATAATTGTATATTACCTCCCTGACCACCTCTGAGGGAAACTCAAGAAAAGACAGACAAACATAGCAAGAAATTTTAATATGATTCAGTGACAAATCCTTGATGGAATGGCATATTTCTAAGGGACAGTTAGCAGTGTGGGGAGACAGGAAGGTGTGGTGATGCGCACACTGCCCAGGCCCATAGCAGGTACTGGGAGGGCCTGTGTTGGGACACTAAAGACTCTTACATCTGGGTTTTGCTTTGGGCGGGCCCTGATAAAAGCAAACAGATAAAAATCTTAGGTGGCATCTTTTAAAAAATTACTTCTTTTTCGTTATTTGTTTTTGTTTTGTCTTTCTGTTTGACCTTCCTATCAGGTGAACACACAAGATTTCAGAGGGCTGGTTCGGGAAGACGCTGTTCTCTACCTGCTAGAAATCCCCAAAGGTGAAATGGTGACCATTTTAGCTCAGAGCCGAGCTGATGGTGAGCAAATCTGGTCATTAGTTTAATTTGGGGAGTGGGGGAAGGATGAGAGAGCTATCTTGGGACCAGAATAGGTAAGTCTGGGTATTAAAAATTTGAAGTATATCTTCACATTCAATTTCTGGGTCACAGGTATGTGGAGAAAATTTGGATACCACTTAATGTTCTATAGAAATGTTTTCTGTGCACCAAAATAATTTTACCAGTTGTGTCAATTTGGAATAAAACTGCTTTTCTGAATAGTGATCTATCCTTAACTATTGTCTGGAGTATACTGACTTTTCCATATGAAAGATGCAAAGGGCCACATCTTTGGGTCAGCTTCCACATTAATGCTTACTAGTCTGACAAGTTGCTACACCCTTGCAGGCCTCATTGTTCTCATCTGTAAAATGGGGGTTGATAGCATCTTCCCAGTCGGCTTCAGAGGCTGATTGGCAAGTGTATTCGGGTTCTCTAAGAGAAACAGAATCCATAGGGGGTGTGTGTATATGTAGATAGAGGTTTATTATAAGGAACTATCTCACATGATTATGGAGGCTGGCAAGTCCCAAGGCCTGCAGGGTGAGTTGGCAGGTTGGAGACCCAGGAGAGCCAATGATTTGGTTCCAGTCAAAGTCTGGAGGCCTGACAACTGGAAGAGCTGATAGTGTAGTCACAGTCTGAAGGCTGGCAAGCTCACAATCCAGGAAGACCTGATGTTTCCATTTGAGTCGGAAGGTAGGAAGAAAGCTGATGTCCTAGTTCATAAAGCAGGAAGAGTTCATTTTTTTCTTACTTGGAGAAAGGTTCACCTTTCTGTTTTATTCAGGCCTTCAACTGATTGACAAGGCCCACCACACGAGGGAGCACAATCTGTTTTTTGTTTTTATTATGTTATGTTAATCACCATACATTACATCATTAGTTTTTGATCGGTGTTCCATGATTCATTGTTTGCGTATAACACCCAGTGCTCCATTCAGTACGTGCCCTCTTAAATACCCATCACTGGGCTAACCCATCCCCCCCACCCCCTCCACTCTAAAACCCTCAGTTTGGGGGTGCCTGGGTGGCTCAGTTGGTTAAGCGACTGCCTTTGGCTCAGGTCATGATCCTGGAGTCCCGGGATCGAGTCCCGCATCGGGCTCCCCGCTCAGTGGGGAGTCTGCTTCTCCCTCTGACCCTCTTCACTCTCGTGCTCTCTATCTCTCATTCTCTCTCTCTCAAATAAATAAATAAAATCTTTAAAAAAAAATAAAATAAATAAAAAAAAAATAAAACCCTCAGTTTGTTTCTCAGAGTCCATAGTTTCTCATGGTTCGTCTCCTCCTCCAATTTCCCCCCCTTCATTTTTCCCTTCCTACTATCTTCTCGCCTTTTTTTTTTTTTAAACATATATTGTATTATTTGTTTCAGAGGTACAGGTCTGTGATTCATCAGTCTTACACAATTCACAGCACTCACCATAGCACATACCCTCCCCAATGTCTATCACCCAGCCACCCCATCCCTCCCAGCCCCCACCACTCCAGCAACCCTCAGTTTGTTTTCTGAGATTAAGAGTCTCTTATAGTTTGTCTCCATCTCAGGTTTTGTCTTGTTTCATGTTTCCCTCCCTTCCGCTATGATCCTCTGTCTTGTTTCTCAAATTCCTCTTATCAGTGAGATCATATGATACTTGTCTTTCTCTGGTTGACTTATTTCGCTTAGCATAATATCCTCTAGTTCCATCCACGTCGTTGCAAATGGCAAGATTTTGGGTTCTTTTGATGGCTGCATAATGTTCCATTGTATATATACACCACATCTTGATCCATTCATCTGTTGATGGATATCTTGGCTCTTTCCACAGTTTGGCTATTGTGGACATTGCTGCTGTAAACATTGGGGTGCACGTACCCCTTCGGTTCACTACATTTGTATCTTTGGGGTAAATACCTAGTAGGAGCACAGTCTGTTTTACTCAGTCTACCAATTTAAATGTTAATCTCATTCCATAACACCCTCAGTTACACACACAGAATGTCTGACCAAATATCTGGGCACTCTGTGGCCCAGTCAAGTTGACACACAAAATTAACCATCACAGCAACTAATGGAATCTAACTTCTTCCTGTCTGAGTCCTGATTCCCATACGGCCTGTCCACTGAGTTTATTAAATGAAGAGAAGTAAAAAGGGTGATAGAAATAGAAGAAGCTGGTAACTCTTCAAGAAAAGACCTCTGGCTAAGCAGACTGCAACATATAAGAATGCTTTTGTTTTTCAGTGTATAGAGACATCCTGGCTTGTGGCAGAGGGGATTCATTTTTTATAAGAAGCCACTTTGAATGTGAGAAGGAAACCCCACAGAGCCTGGCCTTCACCAGAGGGGAGGTCTTCCGAGTCGTAGATACGCTGTACGATGGCAAGCTGGGCCACTGGCTGGCTGTGAGGATTGGAAATGAATTGGAGAAAGGTTTAATCCCCAACAAAAGCAGGTATCTGAGATCACATACTCCCATACACCTCCCTTAAGCTTTCCCCCCATAAATCAATTACAGTCCCTTTCCTGCTCAGAGAGGAAGCCCCACATGACTTCATCATTTGTCTTTGTGTCCTTTCCCATCACCTACTTCTGGTTCATGAGAAATGGCCTGGGACTGTGAGATAGCCACCAACTGGTTTGCTGTGTTAGCATCATGTCATTGGTTGTTGCCCCTGGCTGGTGTTTTAAACAGTTGGCTATGGAGTGTCTGCTACCTTGCACAGCATACAAGCAGGTGCCAGAGTGGCTGGAGTGTATCGAGACAGCTCTCAGAGACAAGTTGCGCTTGTCCACTGTCTGGCCTTCAGCCTTGGGAGAGGCTTATGCACCCCAGTTAACACTTGTTAGTTGGCTGACTGGGGAAAGTAAGAAAGATAATTGTACTTTGGCAGGGATTTTGGTTATGTTTACTGTATACCAGCCTACCAGAATGAGCCAAATTTATTGTGTTTGTTACTGAGCTATTTCTGGTAGATTTTATGTGCACCCAGCCTTTCTGTGCTTCCACTGGGTAAAGAAAGTTCCCACATTTCCCACTCCGTGAGACTTTTTCCAATCTCAAGCTGCATCTTCTCTAATCCAAGTTCATAAACAACATTGACTGGTTTTGGCTAATTTTAACTTTATTTGTGCATTTTCTGGCTTTAGAGATTTACTACCTGTGGTTTCTTCTCTCAGAGCTGAACAAATGGCCAGCGTTCAGAATGCCCAGAGAGACAATGCTGGGGACAGAGCAGATTTCTGGAGAATGCGTGGCCAGAGATCTGGTGTGAAGAAAAACTTAAGGAAGAGTCGGGAAGATCTAACAGCTGTTGTGTCAGTTAGCACCAAGTTCCCGGCTTATGAGAGGGTTTTGCTGCGAGAAGGTGAGAAAGCCATTTGGGGCCAGGAAATGATCTGACTGGGCTTTGAGCCTGTTTTTCTTCATTTTCAGACTGTAATAGGATCAAACTTACCATACTACTTAAACCAAAGCCAGGCTAGAGTGTTATCATATTCATACATGAAATAAGACTTTAAAAAAGGGAGCTGTGTAGACTCCTACATGGCGGTGTATTTCCACGTCTTCAGTTACTGTTTTTAATACTGCCATTCAGAAGTTTATATATATTACCTATAGCAAAGTTATTTTTGATCCTGGGGAGAGGAGTGAGGCATGTTCTTCAGAAAAGAGCGGGGCTGAATTGGGGGAGGGAGAACACAATTTCATTTAGTCATGTTATCACTAGCCTATAAAATACTTTTGCTTCTTATCTTAGTAGCTGAGGAAATGCGTTTCCATGGCCTTTCTTGTCTCATTTCAGCTGGTTTCAAGAGACCTGTGGTCTTATTTGGTCCTATAGCAGATATAGCACTGGAAAAGTTGGCAAATGAGTTACCGGACCTGTTCCAAACTGCTAGTAAGTCTGTTGATGATTTTTTCTCTCCCAATTTTTATTTTGAAAAATATCTAATACACAGGAAAAATGAAAAAAAAATGAATGCTCATATACCCTGCACATGGAGTCACTGTCACCCATCAAAAAGTTTGCCTTATACATCCCCTACCATAGACATAGACACTTACACAATTTAAAAAATTTCTTTTGAACTGTTTGAAATTAAGTTGCAGACATTATAACATTTTTTACCCATGTGAATCTCCTCGGCACAAGGACATTGTTCTCCTATACAACCACACTACATCATCACAGCCAGGAAATTTAACAATGATATAGTAATACTTAGTATATAGTCTGTTTATGTCTTTCTAGAATCCTCCTTTTTTCTACTTTGTTTTCTGTCTTGCAGAGTCCAAGCCCCTGTCTCACCTGTCAGACTGCCTCCTTCCTCATGGTTAGATTTCATTTAAAGAGGTGGTGTGGGCCCTTCTCATGGTCTCTTCAGGGCGGCTCCTGATGTCAGATATTCCATCATTGCTGATGCTGGGTTGGAGTCTTTGGTCCTGATTTCTAAAAAAATTAATTAGCTCTTTGTTTTTTTTGCTTTTGCAGAAACAGAACCAAAAGATGCAGGATCCGAGAAATCCAGTGGGGTGGTGCGATTAAATACTGTGCGGCAAATTATTGAACAGGTGAGGAAGCTCATCTAAAGGCCATGTTGTCAGAAAGAATTGGGTCACAGTTTGCCGCAGTCCTTTTTGGAACAGAATCTGTATTTTAATAATTATTAAATGTTAATGATAAAAAAATGAATATAAACGTAAGCTGTTGTATTGTGTGGAAACCAGTCGATGTTCAGTGGCAGTGATACACTGTTTTTTTCAGAGTTCTCAACATTATACCAAATAACCTGTTAATTCATTTACTCAGAAGTGGGCATAATGTGGAGGAAAATGTTTTCTTTTTGATTTAAACTGACAAGTTTTACCTGATGTATCCTTAAGACAAACTCTTTGCTGCTCTGTGACTTTACATACTCATTTACATAACTTTTCCCCATTTCTAACAGGATAAGCATGCACTATTGGATGTGACTCCTAAAGCTGTGGACCTGTTGAATTATACTCAGTGGTTCCCGATTGTGATTTTCTTCAACCCAGACTCTAGACAAGGTGTCAAAACCTTGAGACAGAGGTTGAATCCAACGTCCAACAAAAGTTCTCGGAAGTTATATGATCAAGCCAACAAGCTTAAAAAAACTTGTGCACATCTTTTTACAGGTACGTGAAATTTAAAATGTTGTCTCTTTGCTCCACAGTGGGAAATAGAGAATTGAAGAATGGAAGAAATAAGAAAATAATCTGAACAAAGAAGAGTAATCTGAAATCCTATTCATGACTCTTTGAAAAGAAACTAATCTTATAAAATGATAACTAGACTCATGGCATTTATAGATTGAAAATGATGGTAAAGATCCATGACATGCAAAAATTGGTCATTTTGATGGGTTCAGATTTTTGTGTGGGACTGCAGGCCAGTGATTGAGCCCAATGCACCATCTAGCACTCACATCTCTATATAGATTCTGTCACTGTTCTCTATTTACCATGCATGTGTACACTAACAGAGTGGTAGGAACTTGGTTTCATTATTTAAAATGGTCCCCAAAATAGAAACTTGAACACTCTGTGTATTATGATATTGAGGATTTATTACTCTTATTTTTAGGATAATAAATGATACTGTAATTATGTTTAAAAATAGTCTTTATCTTCTAGAAATGTATACTAAGTAAAATATTCATGGATGACCTAATATATATTTATGGATGACCTAATATGATGCCTAACATTTGCTTAAATTATCTTTGGTGAGGAGAGTGGGTGGGGATATAGACAAGACTGGCCAAGAGTTGACAGTTGTGGAAGCTGGGTAATGTAGACAGGAAGTTCATGTTCTCTCTACTTTGTGTATGGTTAAAATTTCAAATAGAATTTTTTTAAGTGCCTGAAATGAAGACCCACTGCTGCTATTCCTTATAAAAGTAAAATAATCTAAGAATGTAGCATGTTTAGTACCTGAATATATGCAATACCTGTATATGTGACTAGTTCTGTGAATGTGGTATAAATCAGGGTTTAAAAGGCTTATATCAAGTGTTTGGTCAGGCAGTTTTGTGGGAGCAGCATGAAGGCACTGTATGGATAGAACATCCTTAGGATAATGATAGCCTTCCGAGTTCAATGCTGCTCTCCCTCTACTTAGGTCATTTTTAGCGTATCTGACACTGGGGAGGGAGGGAGGGAGCGAGTAGATGAATGTATGTCCACATTGGACTCTTGTTTTATTGTCACTGGCTTCTCTTGTTAAAGAGATACACTATTTACCACTGTGGTGAAATTCTGAAACTGACAGGTAATTTAGCCAAATGTACAGGAGAGAGTGGTCTGTAATAAACCAGGTTTTTATGAATGTAGAGTCTTAAGAGCTTGTGTTTTTGATACATTCATACATAATCTTTCCTGTTGTTTTTACTTCTGCTACTACTTACAGTAATAATATTATTACTATTTTTATTATAGCAGTAGCTAACAGTGGTCAGCCTTTCATGTTTGCTTATTGGACCGTAAGAAAGGCCAGCAACTTCTACAAGGTCACACATCTACTGTATGGCCGAGCCCAGATAACACTGGTGTCTCTGTGTCCAATTTTCTATATGTTACAGCACAGATGTATTTTTTAATGCCAGAAAGGGTCATAGAGTGTAATTCCTCCATTTAACAGATAATTCATCCACTTAACCAAGACCTGCAAGATTGTTATGATATTAAACCTACCCCCCTTCATCCCTTCCACCCACCTTTGCTTAATTCCATTGAACAACTAGGGGCTTGCCTTAGAGTTGAATTTGGGGTTCATCTGAGGATAGGAGGGAGATACCAGGAAGGGAAATAAACTTACGACATTTTTTTACTTAAGAGTAGGAAGAATAGAACTGATCTGATGAATACAGTAATTCAAAATCCAGGTTGCGGGTGGTCTCCCCAGGCTCAATATCCTATTTTTCCCTTGTTGCACAGGAACGAGAAGCTCCCGTTTCCCGCAGAGGAGTATTTAATTATGACAGTACTAAAATGACTCCCCTTGCAAACTCAAGGTACTCCTCCATTAAGTGGAGATGACAAGGGAAGCTTTATTCTGAGATCTGCCCCTAAGCGAGTTAAATTTTTATCATTGTAAGTTAAAATGTTAGGCTGCCCTTCCTTACAGAATGCTTTAGTGTGTGCTTGTCACAGTTATTTTTCAAACATAAGGTTTGAATTACATGTTTTCTTGAAATTCCTGAAGTACTCAATTCATGGTTTGAGGACCAATGAAATGGAACTGTGGACTGAGAAACCCAAGCAGGGCCACCATTTATGTGAAATTGTGGGATTTTTCAAGTACCACAGGATATTCTCGCCCTTACCAGCTTCCCCAAGTTTCAGTAATGTGAAATGTTTACAGCTCAGTCCTGGGACTCTGTAAGTCCTAAACAAAGGCTACTGATTATTAGTGATATTAAACCTATTTTATTATCTTTCAATATTACATATTTAAAAAAAAAATAGTTCCGTGTCATTATACAGTCTTTGAAAAGGCTTGAGGGAAAAAGTGAAACTTGTACCACCTGAAAAAACCCCAACTGCAGTAGCCAGTTCTTGGTTTCCCAAGGGAATAGAGAGACTGGTAACCAGAGGAAGCAGATGGAAGGTGCTATATTCTGGCTGGAGCACCTTGGTTAATGGTTGCTCGTTTAGAGGGGGTCCCTGCCACATGAATAGGTTTATTGAGATTTAATTTACATACCCTATAATTTACCCATTTAAAGTGTACAATTCAGTGGTTTTTAGTATATTCAGAGCTGTACAGCCATCACCACAATCAATTTTAGGATGTTTTCATCATTCTATTTTTTTTTTTTAGACTTTTTTTTTTTTAAGATTTTATTTATTTATTTGAGAGAGAGAGAATGAGAGACAGCACAAGAGGGAAGAGGGTCAGAGGGAGAAGCAGACTCCCCGCTGAGCAGGGAGCCCGATATGGGACTCAATCCCGGGACTCCAGGATCATGACCTGAGCCGAAGGCAGTCGCTTAACCAACTGAGCCACCCAGGCGCCCTGTTTTCATCATTCTAAAAAGAAACCCAGTATCCTTCAGCAGTCATTCCACTTTCTCCCTACCCATCCAGCCATATATACCACCTTCTGCTGTTGCACTTGGCACTTCCCAACACCCTCCTTGGCTGGGGAGGGAGTAATGACCATACTTGTGTTGGGGCTGGGAATGGATGCCCTCAGGGTCCCAGGGCTCCCAGCCAAGACAGAGGCTGAGTGCAGATTCTTTAGATATTTCACTGTCTGGAGTTTGAGAGATGCATTAAGCCTATCCAAGGGATTTAGGCCTAGTCCAGAGGTTGGGAGCAACAGGAATTAACTCATAGCATATTAATAATGCTCACAGTCAAAGATTCTGAAAAACCTAATGAGCAAAAGCCAATAGTAAACCAAAGGTACTTGATTGCAAGGGAAGGCAATATCAAGTTGTGCCACCCACGTCTTAAAAGTAGGTCAGGTGCATGAATTGGATGGTACCAGCTTAGTCTGTGTTACCTTTATAGGGGGCTTAAGAAATTAGCTACTATGAGGGTTTGGTTTGGTCTTTTTTTTCCATGTACTTGATTCAGTGTGAATTCAGTAAGGTCTTAATGACTTCTTCATTGTATCAGGAGGCATGAACATATTGTCTACATTTCATAAATGGCCCTTTTACCTTTAGGTTTTCCTCACGATAAATACAGATTATATTCATTTTAAATAACTCCAACATAAAGCTCAAAAAGCAGCTTAATGTATACATTTACTGCAAACCACTCATTTTGTTTCTGGGGTGTAAAATCTCACTTCCATATTTAAATACTCTGGCATCATATTTTAAAACCCAAGAGCACAATAATCTTTGCAAAGTGCAGGGGTGCCTGGGTGGCTCAGTTGTTAAGCATCTGCCTTCGGCTCAGGTCATGATTCCAGGGTCCTGGGATCGAGCCCCGCATCAGGCTCCCTGCCTAGCAGGAAGCCTGCTTCTCCCTCTCCCACTTCCTCTGCTTGTGTTCCTTCTCTCACTTTGTCTCTGTCAAATAAATAAAATCTTTTAAAAAAAAAACTTTGCAAAGTGCAGTGATAAGGATACAAAAGCCCAAGGAATCAAGGTTAATTTTTCTTGAGTTGTGCAATGTATCAGCTTATTCTAATGCTATAAATAACTGATAATGAAGGAAATTCTAAGCCCATTCAGGACTTTCCATGGTCAGGGTTAGAACGTTTACAAATTGCTTTATGGTTCTTTTTTGGCTGTGTGTGTGTGTGCGTGTGTGTGTGTGGCATTACACAGACTTCAGGATAGATGGACCAGGGGGCCTAACTTTTACCAAGCCCCAGTTTTCTTTTGGGCGCTACACATAATGCCATATCCTTTAATAAAAGGCTATGACACAGTTTAAAAAAATATCCTAATTTACCTGCAGTCTGATCATTTTAGGCCCAACTTTTTTTTTTTTTAAAGATTTTTTATTTATTAGAGAGAGAGAGAGAGAGCGAGAGAGCGAGAGCAGGAGCACAAGCAGGGGGAGTGGGAGAGGGAGAAGCAGGCTTCCTGCCGAGCAGGGAGCCCGATGTGGGACTCGATCCCAGGACCCTGGGATCATGACCTGAGCCGAAGGCAGACACTTAATGACTGAGCCACCCAGGCGCCCAGGCCCAACTTAATTTATTATTCTGGAGCAATTTGTTTGACCAATTTATCCCTGTTAGGTCCATAAGTTCATATTGCTGGAGAATGACTGCATATGTTTTACTTGGTTGGTATTTTGTATTTGTTTTTATTTTTATTCTTTTTAAAGATTTTTATTTATTTATTCATGAGAGGCAGAGGGAGAAGCAGGCTCCCCAAGGAGCAGGGATCCCGATGAGGGACTCGATCCCAGGACCCCGGGATCATGATCTGAGCCGAAGGCAGACGTTTAACCATCTTAACCACCCAGGTGCCCCTGTATTTGTTTTTAGATGGGCTATGCTGTATGGTGGCTAAGGCCACAGGTTCTAAAAGCAAACTTCTAAGCTTGTATCTAGGTTTCTTCACTTGTTTGGTGTGAGGCCTTGGGCTAGATACTCTCAATATTGTGCCTCAATTTCTCTTCTGTAAAATGGGGACAGTAGCAATACCTACTTTTTAAGGTTTGGATAAACAAGAAATGAGCTCATCCATGTAAGGTATTTGGAAAAGTGCTTGGTTGATCCATAGTACTATTATATAAGGTATATTTCGTTCTGAGTAGAAAATACATATTCCTTAAGTACACACCTGTAGAGTTTAGTTAATCTGTATATATATTCTAAAATATTTAAGCCTATCAAAATTATATAACTTAAATGTTACCTTTAGTATTTTTTTTGGAGATATCCAACAGTAAATTTGTGTATGCTTTTCTTATTTATAACATCCATGCCTATGTAACGATCTTAAAAATACAGTACTTTTAGGTTTGTTTTAGATGTGTTTTCTTTGCTCCTAAAAACACAGTTGTTAAACATACCTTTTAAAGGTAGCTTTTCTGAAAAACAGACATTCTGAAAAGAAAGTAATTCATTTTTAACTTTAGAACATTCATCTGTAATGTAAACTCCCAGCAGCTAGACCAGTAATGGTTTTAATTACATTCAACTAAAGGGATTTATTGTTCAAATATGTGTGTACTTTCTCTTGGATTTGTCAAAGTTTTAATTCAAATATGACAAAAATGAGTAAAATTATGTAAGGTTAACATTTTTAATAAACATTCCTCTGGAAATTGATGCAAACCTTTTGTTTACATTTCTATAGCTACTATCAACCTAAATTCAGCCAATGATAGCTGGTTTGGAAGTTTGAAGGACACAATTCAGCATCAGCAAGGAGAAGCAGTTTGGGTCTCTGAAGGAAAGGTATGTGGCATACTCTGCTACGAGGTGAGAGTCCATGTTCTGAATCTTTTCTCAGGAGGGTAGTGAATGTAGTCAAACCATGCCCATTTGAAGTGATTCCAGCATATGTGCTAATCAAGTTTGAAATTTTATAAATTCTCTGAAAAAGTAATAAAATGAAGGGACTTTTCAAAGAAAAGTAGAATGTGATGTATGTGACCCTACATTCACTTCCCTTTTACTTTTAACGTAGTAACTAGTGTTGTATTCCAAGCACACTAATCAGAGCTTACAAGATCTTGTGCTGAGCTCCACAGCTTTCTTACTAAGGATATGGAAAAGTCAGCATGGAAGGGAGAGGTGAAGATGAGAGTCATGAAGAATATATTTGAAAATTAATTTTAAAAAAAGAAAAGAAAAGCTAGCAGAGTTGGAATCATTTGAAGATTGGAGGAGAAGGTGTCCTAGGATTTCAGAATTCGAGTAGGTTGGTAAGAGGATGCTCAGAACCTTGTGTAGGCTTTTAAAATTGGCTAGCTTCTCATCCTTGAAGGTAGTTTACCCACAGTTCTACTGAAGGGAGGAAGCAAAGAGATTATACAATTTCCTGTGGTTCTAAGGCTTTGGTGCTAGTATTCTGTAGTCCAGCTGAATTTAAACTAGTTTGTGAGAGGTCAGAGGAAGACTTTGTTGCGAAAGTGACTCAATTACCAATTGGATTGTTGAGCCCTAGTCTTGCCCTTTGGAAACTGCATATTTAGTCAAGGTGTCTAGCATCTTCTGAGTGCTTATAGCCTGCTGAGGTTCTGTGCTATAGCCTCCTTTGTGAGAACAGGTTGAACAGGACACAGCTTCCTTCCTCAAGGATTTGAGAATCTTGCGGAGGAATGGAGAGGTATGCAGCACCAGGCAGTGTATATTATTACAAGAGACAGTATTAGCAGAAAAAGCTTGAAAGGAGCCCAAAGTCTTGAAGAGAAGCACAACAATCTGAGGAAGCATGGCTCAGTATTGGGATACAGGATGTTAGTAAATAGGGTGGAGGGTTCCTAATTTGAATCCCTGCACAAAAAGTTAACAATCTCAAGCCAAGTGATTTAAGGAAAATAAAGATGACTTCCCTTTCTAGAACATGTCAAAGTTTCAGTCACTTGGCTGTGCCCTTGGGAATTTTCTTGAGTCCCCATTCCCAGGAGCCATGTTGACCCCACTGACCCTACGAAACAAATTCCTCTAGATGGAAGGGATGGATGATGACCCTGAAGACCGCATGTCCTACTTAACTGCCATGGGCGCAGACTATCTGAGTTGCGACAGCCGCCTCATCAGTGACTTTGAAGACACCGACGGCGAAGGAGGCGCCTACACTGACAATGAGCTGGATGAGCCAGCTGAGGAGCCACTGGTGTCTTCCATCACCCGCTCCTCGGAGCCGGTGCAGCATGAGGAGGTGAGGCGAGGCAGGCCACAGGCTGTGAGGCCATGAGCAGGAAAAGGAGTTTCTGCTGTTTCACCTGAATTCTTCTGGACAACTGTTTATTCAGGGTGCTGTGGAAGGTATTCCTTAGAGTTGGAACAGATGACTTTTAGGGGGTTTCTGATTCCAAGTCAATGCCTGTACGATAGCATTTGTGGTCCATGGGGAAGCCAGCCAGGAACGACGTGCTGGGAGAGGTTAAGTGATCAGCACTCATCACACTGATGTTCTCGAGCATGATGAATTCACTCAACAGCTTTATGTGCCAGCTGTCAAACTACAAGTGGAACATTATTTTTAAATACAATTTTGTTGTATTTACTTGTAACCTTTGATTAGGTTTCTTTGTACTTTTAGGTATCCTTGCTTTTTCTTATCTATCCTACCTTTAACCTTTCTAATCTTGCCAAAACTCCTGAGTATTTCCCCATCAGTTTCCCTCTCTCTTGTACTTCAATTTTTTAATAGAGTTTATGATCAAATATACATCTGATCATTCCAACAGTGAATAGACCGCTTCTGTGATCCAAGAGATCGTGTCAACAGGCACTAAGTTAGGACCAATTAGTAGTTACACCTCAGAGAATACTAGGATAATGTAGATGAGGTTATCCCTATATTTGAATAATTATTCTTGTGGACTTCTCTTTAGCAAGGCAGCTCATTTTGGGGAATGGCTTTACTCTTTATGAAACAGAAGTACCAAAAAATAAGCTGAATGGGGGATAAAACCCACCAAGGCCAAAAAATTAGTATATACCAGTGGACAAGTTATAAAGAATAAACTCCCTAATAGCTACAGGGAGATGAGCTTATGCTTAAAAATATTAACAGCTGTAAGTGATAAAAGAGATTTTAGACTTCAGGAGGACTTTGGGGGGGATTATTTTAAAGGAAGAGACTACTACAATGGATGCTAGTTAAAAAAAAAATCTCAAGCATTTGCTAATGGGAATATGCTGATATCTGCCTTTTCACTAAAGAAGCACTGGGTCAGTATCCTAATTTATGCAAGTTGTGAACCTCAACTTCTGAATTCTTGCAACTTGGCAGAAGTCCAGCAAAGCAGATGAGTGTTCTCTTCTTTTTGCTGGGATCTTCTTGTTGTGAATGAATCTTTATGTCTTGTAGAGCATAAGGAAGCCCAGCCCAGAGCCACGAGCTCAGATGAGGAGGGCTGCTAGCAGAGATCAACTTAGGGACAGTAGCCCACCCCCAGCATTCAAGCCAGAACCACCTAAGGTATGTGGCTGGGAAGCCCACGATGGGGAGGAAGAATAAGCAAATACCCGACAGCTTCCTGCATAGACAGGAAGAACACACACAATGAGATGGTGTTGAATTACGGTTTTGGCTCACTCTTTTGGTATTAAAACATGTCTTTTGGTTTGTTGGGTGAACCCCAAAATTAGGGAAGAGTGAAAAGAAGGAAAGGCAGTTTTAGGGGAGCATACAGTTTTAGAACTGTTGGTATTTTATTTATTTATTTACTTATTCATTTATTTTTTACTTAAAATTTTCTTTTAGCAAGAATAAAAGTTTGACAAATACTGAATGTCCAGAAGCACCGATCTCAGAATCTGTTTTTCTTTTTCAGTTAGAGTTTTCTGCCCACAGTCTGATTTAGAGATACCAGAAAATCCCTACTGGTGATTTATTATAGAAAACAATCACCACCACTGTTTATGATGTCTCTCATTATGAGGACAGCTTAATTTAATTTTTTAAATTAAATCATTACTCAGAACAGAATCAATAATAAGAACACATGGTGTATGTCATATGATTTTTGACCCCCTTTCTGAATCTAATCTATAAATGGAGGCTTTCCCTAATAACCCAATAAAATTTCTCCATTTAACTCAATACTTTAGATAGGAAGAAAGTAATCACTGATTATGTGAGCTGTCAGAAATAGTGACCTCATAAAATATATCACTGAAAATGTACAAGCAGGCCTAGGATTGAAGTTTCATTCATGGCTGGACAGAGGCCTTCCCTCTGGGCTAGGGCATGCACCCTTGGTATGTGAACTCAGGACCCCACTCTTCGATCCTGAATCCCCCTGACTTGTTCTGAGGTCTTCTCCAAGATACTAATCTTAATCTCCTCTAGTACAAAAAGAGGTCTGATCTGCTTCTACACTTGCAGGCCTCCCAACCCTTCCCCAACACCCTCCTGGTTTCCTAGAGCTCTTAATACTTTTTTGTAGGAAGCAAGGTAGGGCTCAGGATGCCCAACCAGTGGCTGTTTGTCCTACAGTATTTGATTCCTTGTCAGAATGGTATTTGTTGACCATCTCTGGAAACTGATCAGGAAATGGGAGTGTATTAAATCACTAATACAGATTTGAAAATAATCGGAAAGCCCAAGGTAAAAATATGTTCATTGTTCTCTGCAGGCCAAAACCCAGAACAGAGAAGAATCCTTTGACTTCTCCAGATCCCATGAATATAAGTCAAGCCCTTCAGCCGCTGCTGGTAATGAAGTTTCTGGGGCATCTACCAAAGGTTATCCCCCTCCTGTTGCAGCAAAACCTGCCTTTGGAAAGTCTATACTGAAGCCCTCCACTCCTGTCCCTCCCCCAGAGTGTGAGGAGGTGGGAGAGGGCAGTGAGGAGCAAGAAGGCACTCCCAAGTCTGTCCTGGGCAAAGTAAAAATATTTGAGAAGATGGATCACAAGGCAAGATTACAGAGAATGCAAGAGCTCCAAGAAGCACAGAATGCAAGGGTAATTGTTTTTAAACCACGAGATTGCCTTAGCATGTCAAGAGTAAAAAGGCTCAGTTTCATTTCATATAATGATTTGCAGTCCTTTTTTCCCTGGTAAAGACACGAAGAGGATGTTCATGTGCCCAATCCCACGGGCACGTGCTGTGTGTATATCATTTGCAGATGACCAGCTATCACCGTGTCCCTCTTTCTTCTAATCAAGAAAGCCTAAGAGTATAGGTGAAAAAGATTCTGCTTTTCATACCTCAGAACTTTAGGTCAGGTCCTGGAATGGGGAAGTAGGACAAGAAAATCAGTGCCTCTCTCAAGCTATTTTTCCTTAGAACATTTGTTGTATTTGTTTGGTAGCTGAATTTTAATTTGCTCCCAGATTTGCGATAGAAACCAAGCAAACCTTGAATGCTAAAATGAAAGGCCCATAGATTGTACTTTTTGATACTGTTTGAATTTTTGTACCATATACACATCTAACCTTTCACAAGTCAAAGAAGAACGTAAGTAAAGACTCATGGAACATACTCTGCCCAGTGAATATGGGAGGTTTTCTTCATTTAAGACTGTCACAACAGCAGCAGTGCTTCTGAGCATTTTTCTTTTTCTGTTTGTTTTGGCTGTAAAATATACATAACATTTACCATTTTAACCATTTTTTTCCATTTTAACTATTTTTTAAGTGTTCAGTGATATTAAGTACATTTACAATGTTCTCCAATCCTCATCACCATCCATCTCCAGAACTTTTTCATCCCTCCTCATTGAACCTCCCCATCAGCCCCTCCCCCGTCCCTGGTAATCACCATACTACTGTCTGCATGAATTTGACTACTTAGGAACCCCATTTAAATGGAATCATACAGTATTTTGTCCTTGTTGTAGCAGCATGTGGCAGAATTTCATTGCTTTTAAACATTTTTCTTATTTGACATGTAATACTAGGCAATCACATACAACCATAAAAACTAGAGAGTTGCTTCTGTTTTTCCTCCTCTATTTAAAATAGGATTGGAAAGTGGGACCAGCAAGAAACCAGCAAGCCACCCAGCAATCATTCATTCTTTCCCTCTTGTTCTTTTTTTTTCCCTGTAATTACTACAGATTGAAATTGCTCAGAAGCATCCTGATATCTATGCAGTTCCAATCAAAACACACAAGCCAGACCCTGGCCTTTCCCAGCACACAAGGTAAGGGCTGCTCAGCAGTATTAGGTCTAAAAAGGGGGCCTGGACTCCTGAGAAAGAATTTCTTTGCCTACTTTTCAGTGTAACAAGACGACTTTTTTTCCTGGCCAACTATTTACCTTATTGAGTCCAAAAAAATTTTAAAGATTTACTTGAGAGAGAGAGAGAGCACAAGCAGGAGGGGCAGAGGGAGAGGGAGAGAGAATCTCAAGCAAACTCCACACTGAGCACTGTGCCAGACACAGGGCTTAATCCTAGGAACCTGAGATCACGACCTGAGCCGAAACTAAGAGTCAGACGCTTAACCAACTGCGCCACTCAGGCGCCCCCTTATTCAGTCAAATTTAATTGTAAAGATTATAGAGCCAAAATTTCATAGTAAGTAAAACTGACAAAGTATAATCACTACATTTCAAATTAGTCCCCTTTGACACACTGAAGCACAGATATGCTAAACTGTATTGGGATAGCACATGAGCAAAATTCCTGGGTTTAGATGCTAATTGCGGCTCTTATTCAGTATATTCTGGCTCTTAGTCAAGCTCTTTAATTCCTTTGCATCACATAGCAAAGTCAGGCCACTTGTGCTGAACTGCAGTCTGAAGGAAAGGTGACAATCAGTTGACCAGTGTTGGTAAGATGCTTTATATTTAAAATGCTACATAAGCATTAGGAATTATGGCAGTGTCTTTCTGTTGAGGTTTTAATACTGGATTGTCCTGCTTCTGAGAATAGGAAAAAAAAAAAGTCACATTTTCTTGTGGCCAATCTGACTAGAAGCTAGAGTTTAGTTTTACAGCATTAGAAAACTAGAGGCAAATTTCTTCTTTAACAATTGAACCGTGGTACAGCCAACCAGGGGGCCCCTAGTTGACTGAAACTAGAAGAGAAGTCACTCTGCTGGATGAGCTTGTAGCCAAAGACACGGGTGGGGAAGGCACCCTCTGTCCAATGGGGGAATACCTAGGTCAGGGAGCACAGGGCTGGCTTCCTCACTCACTGCCCACGTGGGCACTGGCCTTAACCTGTTACTCCCTGACGATGAACCTGCAGCGGGGCCAAAAGTGGCCCTGGTCTGTCAGCAGAGTGTGGTGTGTGTCTCAGAGGTTTGCAATCAGTCCTGGGCACGTGGCCGTACTTCCACGGGGCAGTCAGAAGCCCTGGATGAGCTGTGATGCATTTAACACTCTCACTTTGTTAGTTCCAGGCCACCTGAGCCCCAGAAAGGTCCTTCCAGACTCTACCAGGATCCCAGAGGAAGTTACAGCAGTGACGCTGAAGAGGAAGAATACCGCCAGCAGCTGTCAGAACACTCAAAGCGCGGTTATTACAGCCAGCCTTCCCGGTACCGTGACACGGAATTGTAGAGGACTGCAAACCGACTGTTCTGTCTCTCCGTGGCCACCGCTTCAGAGCAGTGCTCCCACTGAGCCACGGGATGGTTCTTTCTAGTGAAAACGCACTGTGGAGATGTGGGACCTGAACTCCCGTCCCCTCAAGGGGAGCCTGGGGGCAGCCAATGCAAATTAAGGACTGAAGGCTCTGTGGAACTGGGTCTTGGGAGTTTATGACCTTTTGCTCAGAATTAAGAAAAACACTACAGTCTGATCCTGTTACTTGTTTCAGTGGACCAAATTCTGTATTAATTTGTTTGCATATTTTTAACATGTATATTAAGAAGTGTTAACTATTTTCCCTCATCAATGTCTGACTTAGAGGACTGTTTCAGTGAGAGACAGAATGTGGAAAAGGAATTAAAATACTGTTGGACTCAAACTAAATTCAAAGAAATATTACAATTCTAAGTGCCTTTGATGAGAAGTGTCTTAAATTTTCTTCCTCTGAAGCTTCATGCAAAGCCATAATGGACTAAAACATTTTGACTAAAGTTTTTTACCAGCTTATGAGCTATGGTTTTCTTTGTACTGTGTCATCTTTTCAAGGCATTTGTCTTTGTAATATTTTCCATAAAATCTGACTGTATATATAGTAGCTATACTTGGTAGTTCAGATACCAGTGCTAAATAGCTTGAAGACCAAGAAATTGGTATAGAAATTTTTTGTTCCTTTAAAACCATGTGCTCCACAAAAGCAGATACTTCGAAAAACCGTATTTCCAAAAGTGTGTGAGTTGACTACAGTTTTATAATTTAATAAAAAGGATATTGCAATCAATAATTTGCTTTGTGGTAGATTTCTACACTTGTTTCTATTTCTGAAAGCAACTTTTATTTCAATTAGTGATCATGAAATGAGAACACACTCCTTGCTGAACATGAAAATGGAGACCCATGTGGAAAAGAAAATGAAACTTACCCAGCATCTCATCCTTCAGATAATTTCAGTGCATTTCCTCAGAGTACATATTTGTGGATGTCTGTATGTGTTATAATTAGGGGTATACTGTATTTGTAGTTCTGTTTTCTACTTTTTTTTTTTAAGGATTTTATCCATTCATTTGAAAGAGGGTGAGCACAGCGGCGGGGGGGGGGGGGTTGGGGTGAGGGATTGGGGAGGGACAAGCAGACTCCCTGCTGAGCGCGGAGCCCCATGTGGGCTTATCCTCATGACCCTGAGACCACGACCTGAGCCAAAATCAAGAGTCAGATGCTTAACCGACTGAGCCACCGAGGGGCCCGTTTTCTACTTTTTCTATTTAACATTCTATCATGAACATTTCTCACAGATAGTTAAAACTCAGGTATGCATCATTGCTAGTTAACTGCAAAACAGTATATCCTGTGACTTCATTACTAGACAATTCTGCTATCTTTAGTAGTTTGGATTGTTCCCAGTTTTTTGTTTTTACATGAGATGTACCTCTGTATAATCCATTTATGTATTAAATGATCAGCATTTTAATCCTTTTCTGCAGGTAGCTTCTCAGAAGTGGAATTACTGAGCTAAAGCATAAGGAACATTTTTAAGGCTCTTAATATCTACTGCCATATTGCTTCCTAGAAAAGTTGCATTAATTTATACTCCCACATTCACTCTAAAGGTTGTTTAGATGTTTAGAAGTTAAACAAGACGACCTAGGAATTTAGGCTTGCATGAATCAAAAGTACACTGAATTTAGGAAAGAAGAGTCTCGGTTTCCATTAAGAGTCTTTTATAATATGAATTGCCACAAGGGTGTTTAGCTTTGAGTTAGAAATTCAGCTTACTCAAAACAGAGTTGTATTATAAATATGTCCTCGATTGTGTCTCTATCAATCTTGGTGCTAAAATTTATAAACCATTTAGTGCAATACCATGAATTTCTAGGCAGTCCTGAAGACACTGACTCAAATCTGTGTATTTGGTAAATAAAAGTCACCTTTTGTGGATGGAAGAAGATACACTGGTTATATGATGACTTAGTTTGCTTGTGTCCTTTAACTACCCGAATGAGCCTTTGGAAAGGAGGCTTTTCATCAGGAACTGGGCTGTCATCTGGCTCTAGCACCTTTGTGGTACATTAAGTGGTGCAGACCAGCAGGACCTCTGTTCCCCATAAGGTCCCACGGTATGCCTGACGGACCACTAGTGCCTGCCCCACCCATTTTTCATTAATACTCTGTTCTGGAAAGGATTTAAGGCTGCCTATGATATATGTGGATTGTAATTAAGAAAAAAATGGGCACTAGGCAAATGAGGAAAGAAGGGAGAAGAATGTCAGAATAGGAAAGACAAAGCCACGAGTGAGGGTAGTGTTCACTGTACACATTGTCTGGGGTCCTCTGCTTTCCAGAGGTCCGTGTAGGACACAAGATGACTGCTACCTGATTTGATTCAAAATGTCCATAAGGAGGTGGGGAAATTGTTCTGGAATTCTCCCCCTACTCCCATTCTTTTTATTCTGTGGGGCTTTACACTGTGTCCTGCAACCAAGTCCACTTGCTTGCAAGGATGACTTTGGAGGTCTGTTACTTAAAAATATGTTTTTAAATTAATTATGTTTAAAGGTTTTATCTATGTATTTGCCAGAGAGAGACAGCGAGAGAGGGAACACAAGCAGGGGGAGTGGGAGAGGGAGAAGCAGGCTTTCCGCGGAGCAGGGAGCCGGACGCAGGGCTCCATCCTAGGACCCTGCGATCATGACCCGAACCGAGGGCAGACGCTTAATGACTGAGTGACCCAGGCGCCCCTAAAGATTTTATTTTTAAATAATTTCTACACCCAACATGGAGCTTGAACTCACAACCCCGAGATCAAGGGTCACATGCTCCACTGACTGAGCCAGCCAGGCCCCCGCCAGAGGTGTTTCTTACCGTGTTCTTTCATGTAAGCCAGTAGCACAATTCCCAGGGCCCTTTAGTAAAAATTCTGGAGAAGGCACCCAAAAAGTGCGGGGGAGAAACACCACCCTGGAGCCTGGTCTAATCCAGACATCAATTCTAGAGTATCTGGGGCCAATGCCTCCCAAATAGCCATATGACAGGCATAAAGCCTCAAGAAAAATATATCCCCACCTTCCCGGAAAATCCATTTTACTCAAAGACGGGGCGGTGGGGGGGGGGAAAGGGGGTGTTTAAAACATAGGGCAGATCATGCAGCACAATGCAAACCTCACACGAACTAGTAGAATAAAACATGGCACTTACCTGAACCACTGCATCCTCAGCAGGAGTGCTGCCTCCGGCCTCCACGCCTGACCCGGGCCTTCCGGCGTCCTCCACGCGGTGGTGCGGCCTCACAAGCAGCGTGCTCAGTGTCTGCCGGTCAGAACAGTGCTTCCTAACTCCCCGTCCGTTCCCAAGCTTCCTGGTTCTGTCAACCATGATTTTGCTCCAGGGACAGCAGAAACGGGAGTAAGGGGGCTCGGGGGAGGTCTGAATTCGGGTAGCAGCGCCAGCACCAGGTCTTGAGTATAAAATGCGCGAGAAGTCCCAGATAAGTCCTCAGTGGGAGGCCAGAGCTCAATCCCACCAAGAAACGCCGTCGAACAGTGTAAAACCCGTGCCTCCTAGTTTTCCCACTCAGGCGGCAGGGAAGCCGAGCCACCTGTTCACCGAGCCGGCCTCGGAGTTTTGAGGGCTGCTCCGTGCGTGTGCGTGCGTACGCGTACGCATGCGTCCGTGCGTGTGTGCGCGCACATGTGCGCGTGCGCTCATCGCACGTCTTCGCCTCTCTCCCTCAAGCAAGGGACTGCATGCGGAGAGAGGCTGCTGAAAGGCTGGAGCGCCTAGCGGAGCAAGGCGCCAGGGCACAGAAAACCCCGCAGCATGTGTCAGGATGATGAATGGGCTGTGAATCTACTGAGGCCTCCAAGATGAGTGATGTTTTTTGTATAGTGTTTTCGGATGGGCTGGGAGGGACATTAGAAGAACTAGAGCATTGTCCTTAGGCAGAATGGGGAGGGGAAAGCCTACGTACCTGTATCAGCCAGGGTTCTCTAGAGAAACAGAACCAACAGGATGGGGCGCCTGGGTCGCTCAGTCAATTAAGCGTCTGCCTTCTGCTCAGGTCATAATCCCAGGGTCCTGGGATCGAGCCCCTTGTCGGGCTCCCTGTTCAGTGGAGAGCCTGCTTCTCCCTCTCCCTCTGCCTGCCGCTCTGCCTACTTGTGCTCTCTCTGCAAAAATAAATAAATAAATATATAAAATCTTAAAAAAAAAAACAAAACCCAGGATGTGTGTGTATGTGTATTTATTTATTTTAAGGAATTGGCTCATAGGATGAGTACCTCCAAAATCTGCAGAGTAGGCAGAGGTAGATAGCGATCTCCTGCAGAGGCAGCCCTTAGAGGTTGTAAGCTCAGGTTCTGGAATCAAAGCAGTTTTACGTCACGTTTTGTCAGTTACTAGCATAGAACCTTGGGCAAGTTACTCAACTGTTTAAGCCTCGTTCTTTTCATGTATAAAGTAAGGACAGAAAACGGCAACACTATGTCATATTTGTGTGTGGGGGGCACTTAAATAGGTTGGTGTGCATAAAATGTTTGCAGTAGTAGCTGGCACAAAATAAATGCTCAATAAAGGTAGCTAGTAGCATTATCACTATCAATGGTTTCACCATACCAATTTAGAAACATGAGTGATGTCTTTGATTTTCTTACTCTTCCTCCAAATGATGACCTACTTTATTCAACTTAAGAACTATTTTTAATTTGTCCCTCTGTCCCTTTTCCCACAGCCACTACCCTAGTTTAGATGGTTGTAAACTTTCTAATCCTCTCTCCAGCTAAACAGAATCGTCCTTCTAAAATAGATCTGAGAATGTTTCCTGCTGCTTAAAAAAGGTGAAGACTTCCCCTTGCCCACAACAAAGTTTAATTCTTTTATTTTTTATTGAGATACAATTGACATATAACATTGTGTAAGTTTAAGGTATGCAGTGTGTTGACTTGATACATTTATATATTGCATTATGATTACCACGTTAGTGTTAGCTAACACCTCTATCATGTTATGTAATTATCGTTTCTTTTTTGTGGTGAGAATAAGTAAGACCTAGTCTCTTAGCAATAAAGTTCAATTCTTTATCATAGCATTCAAGGTGGTAGACTGCATCATTGGTTCTAATTCTTCATGCCCTCTCTTTATTTATGTCCTTTGCCATGTGACTTTACAGTTCTTTCCACTAAAGGGTTGAAATGTATTTCCCCACCCCTTGGCTTCGGATTGACCATGTGTTTTTCTCTCTTGCCTCTCTGCTATCCTATGAGAGGAAACTCCTCAGGCTAGCAGCTGTTCTCTGAGCAGGGTGAGAGGGAGCAGAAACATTCTAGCTGAGTCCAGCCTATATCGGCAGAAGTATAGGAAATAACAAACAAGCGTTGTTTTAAACCGCTGAGTTTTGGGGTGGTTTGTTATGTAATAGTAGACCCCTAAATCCTTTTTCAGGTAACTTTCTCCCGCAAAGCCCATGTATCTTCCAATTTCGTAGGAGGACTTGTTCCCAACTGTGATAATGTCATTTATAAGAAATATATAGTTGGTCATTCAGATAACCAAAATATATTTTTCATGTTGGTCTCTGTCCACAGTTCCTGGTTCACAGCCCCCCAAACTCTTGGAACTTCCTAAGTGTTCAGAGTGATAAAGGAATCTTCTGTTATATTAACAAGGTGACTTTTAGTTCCCACCCATGGATGAGGGCTGGTTGCCAAGATAACCAACCATGTGATTAGAGTATTGGAACCTTCAGTGCCCACCCCCCCCAAGTGGAACCAGCCAATGAGCAATGACTTAGTCAATCATGACTATGCATTGGAACCTCCATAAAAACCCAAGAGGACTGGGTTCAGAGAGCTTCCTGATTGGTGAACACGTGGAGATGCAGGGAGAGTGGCACCCAGGAGAGGGCATGATAATTCCACAAAATTACCCCCTACCTTGCCCTATGTATCTGGCTGTTGATTTGTATCCTTTATCATATTCTTTAATAAACTGGTAACATAAGTTAAGTGTTTCCCTGAGTTCTGTGAGCTGTTCTAGCACATTAAAGGAACCTGAGGAGGGGATGGTTAGAACCTCCAATCTGTAGCCAGTGGATCAGAAGCACAAGTAACAACCTGGGGCTTGTGACTGGCATCTGAAGTGAGTGGAGTGACTGAATCTTTAGCCTGTGGAACCTGACGCTATCTCTGGGTGGACAATGTCAGAACTGACTTGAATTCTGCGACACCCAAGTGGTAGTTGAGAATTGCTTGGTGTTGTGTGTGAGGAGCTTCCCCCCAGTCCCCACCCCACACACATTGGAATTTGGTCGGGGAACCAAAAAAAGTTGATATCAGTTGACCAATACATTTCTTGAATTCTCTGCTGTTCCTTCAGCTGAGAATATGCTTCCCTTTTCTTCACCATCTTTCAAAATCCTACTCATCCTTCTAGGTCCAGCTAGCATGTCACATTTTCTGTCAGGCCTTCTCTGATGCCTCTGTGACCTCTGATAACACCAATTCCTTCAATAATCTCCCATAGTTCTTTATCTATATTCTTCAATACTCTAGTTATCAAAGTACACCTATACTTCCCACTCACCTCTAAGCTTCTTCAAGGGGAGCATGTGTGGGACTGACTCATCTTTGTGTCCTCTTCAGTGCCCTGCATATATTCCAGAAATGTTTGTTGGAAAAATGGAATGAATAAGTGAGGGAGGAATAAATTAAAATGTAATGTGTGTCTTCTACAAAAGCATACCAATGACCTAATGATTTGCTGACACAGGACCCAGTTTAAACTTCAATTCTGATACCACTGATATAAACTGGAGAACATTAGTAAAACAAGTCAAGAAAAACTGCTAAGAATTTAGTTTGGCTAGGAAAAGACAAACTCAAAGCATAATTTTCAAGAGGATGAAATTATGATTTTCATGCAAATATAAAATGAATACATGTCAAAGATTTTATTCAGTACATTACTTAATGAAGGAACCAGTAAGGTGTTCATACTGGTTTAAAGAGCATTTGAGGGGGCGCCTGGGTGGCTCAGTCGGTAAAGCGACTGCTTTCAGCTCAGGTTAAGATCCCAGGGTCCTGGGATCGAGCCCCGCATTGGGCTCCCTGCTCTGCGGGAAGCCTGCTTCTCCCTCTCCCACTCCCCCTGCTTGTGTTCCCTTTCTCGCTGTCTCTCTCTCTGTCAATTAAATAAATAAATAAAATCTTAAAAAAAAAATAAAGAGCATTTGAGGGGGGCACCTGGGTGGCTCAGTTGTTAAGCGTCTGCCTTTGGCTCAGGTCATGATCCCAGGGTCCTGGGATCGAGCCCTGCATCGGGCTCCCTGCTCAGCGGGAAGCCTGCTTCTCCCTCTCCCACTCACCCTGCTTGTGTTCCCTCTCTTGCTGTGTCTCTCTCTGTCAAATAAATAAATAAATAATCTTTTTTTTTTTTTTAAAAAAGAGCATTTGGGGAGCTAGGTACATATAAGCAATTAATTGAGGAATATTACAATAAGAATTCTGTTACATAAAAAGCTGGTTAATATCCTATAGAACAGTAAATGATTACTTTTGTAGATATCTTTTTCACAAGACAGAAATGATTTGTGCCTCTATCAGATAAAAATTTACACAGTAACATGTAATTTCACTAAGTCTGGGAACTTTGGTAAATAGTTTTAGCACTAATTAGTCATTGTGCAAATTATGCTTAATAGTCACACCAATTATTTTGTAGATCATTAAAAAGATTAATTCCTGAAATTTGGATTATCGCAGGAATTTTGGCAAGCTAAGTCAATTAAAAGTATTTATTGAGTGTGTCTGTGTGCAGATAAACAAAAGCACTATGTTCTGAATATGATCCATTTTCTGACTTTCAGAAGTTTACACTGTAAATTATTGGTGTAGGAATTTCCTGAATGGATAGTCAGATTGGTTCTTTGTAACAGCCCTGCATGGTGGGAGTGGCAGTTATAGCTCTGCTAATTTTATAAGTAATCCATAACTTCATTATGTAACTTGCTCAGAATCCTTCAGCTTTTTTTTTTTTTTTAAAGATTTTATTTATTTATTTGAGAGAGAGAATGAGAGATAGAGAGCACGAGAGGGAAGAGGGTCAGAGGGAGAAGCAGACTCCCCGCTGAGCAGGGAGCCCGATGTGGGACTCGATCCCGGGACTCCAGGATCATGACCTGAGCCGAAGGCAGTCGCTTAACCAACTGAGCCACCCAGGCGCCCCAGAATCCTTCAGCTTTTAAATCACACATATAGTTTGGATTCAAAACAAGGTTTTCTGTTTCTCAGTCCAGTCTTCCTGTTTCTCCATCTAGAAGCCCCTTTCATAGGATGTCTTGAAACAGATTTTTTTTTTTAAAGATTTTATTTATTCATTTGACAGAGAGAGACACAGCAAGAGAGGGAACACAAGCAGGGGGAGCAGGAGAGGGAGAAGCAGGCTTCCCGCGGAGCAGGGAGCCCAATGTGGGCCTCGATCCCAGGACCCCAGGATCATGACCCAAGCTGAAGGCAGATGCTTAATGACTGAGGCACCCAGATGCCCCTTGAAATAGTTTGTGGATCATGTTGTATGGCTTTCAGTTTACAATTTTTTAAAAGATATTATTTATTCATTTACTTGAGAGAGTAAGAGAGAGAATGAGCAGGAGGGAGAGGGAGAGAGAATCTGAAGCAGACTCCATGCTGAGTGCAAAGGCCCATGTCGGACTCGATCCCACGACCTCGACATCATGACCTGAGCCGAAACCAGGGGTTGGATGCTTAACTGACTGAGCCACCCAGGCGCCCTTCAATTTACAAAAAATAAATAAGTAAATAAAATAGTACTTTAGAGCTGGGCCTGCATATTGCCAGAATCCACAGAACTTAGTTCACAAACTTCTTTGGCCTACACTGGGCAATGAAATTTTCTTAAATTTAAACATCAGCAGATTTTACGCACAAGTTCACATGTGGGATGTTTCTTTACAAAATGGTAGATTTGGCAGTTCTGGGCTCACATCTGTGCATAATTGCAGGCCGGAGCTGGGTGTCTGCTGCCCCATACAGACAGCACCCACCTTACTCATCTGGCCTTCGTTATGGTGGAGTGCACTGAGTTTGCAACCCTAGCTCCCCTCTTCCCTGCATTCCCTACCCCCTCCCATCCCCAAGCAGTGTGCAGCATCCAGGCATCTGCAAAGGAAGCCAGGGTCCTGAATACGAAGAAGGAACTCTGCAGCCCCCTTGGGATGGTTTGCCACTTACTTGACAAGACAGACCAGAGGTTTCATGTGGTTCTCAAGGGAACTAATGAGTATTCCTCTTCAAGTCCTGTTTTCTGTGGCTATTACTGTTGGAATGGGTTGGAACAAGAAAAAGAGATCTGGGGAAGGGCGGCAGATATATTTGTGTTGGTTAGATCTTGAAATTCTGCTGAAAAAGGACCAAATGGGATTTTGGAGGGATGGCTGGCTACCTTTGTCAGTAAGGTGACTGCAGAGTTCATATTTGTGGACCTGGTCTGGGGAAATGCCTTCTGAAAAATTCCCTAAAGAAATAGAATGTTGTTGAGTTTCGGTTCCGGTGCGGGGACTTTCGTTCCTGGTGGTCGGTTGTCGCGGTTGGTGGGTAGTAACTGAGCCAAGATGTGGAATCTGCTGGCTCTTCGTCAGATTGCCCAGAGGACCATAGTACTGCTTCACGCAGGCAGTTTGAAAATAAAGTTCCAGAGAAACAAAAGCTATTTCAGGAGGATAATGGAATTCCAGTGCATCTAAAGGGTGGAGTAGCTGATGCCCTCCTGTATAGAGCCACTATGATCCTTACAGTTGGTAGAACAGCATATGCCATATATCAGCTAGCTATGGCTTCATTTCCCAAGAAGCAGGATTGACTTCAGTTTATCATCTCAGCAGGCAGTTGGTTCAGTTTCATTCAGCTCTCTATGGACCAGATAAATAAATGAATTCTTCTTTGGGGATCAATATTTATTGACTTATACTAACTGCCACCAATAAAGCAGACTTTACCATGAAAAAAAAAAAGAAATAGAATGTTGTCTAGTATATTCCAGGGGATTAGATAATAGTTTTAGGCCCAGCTGCTGGACTTGTGCCTGTGCCTATATTCTTCTTCAGGCCTAAATTAATTAACATTTCATAAATTAGTCATTACTTACCCATCCATAGATTATGCAGGTGACAGAGAAGTGAGGAAGCCAATGCTACACTCTTCTGCTTTCGGACCAACTGGGTTCAAAGAGGGTCACATGGAAGAAGAGAAGTGCTCATTCTGTGGGATGGGAAGGGGAGGCCATGCCTTCAACCTACCCATCATTTTGTTGTTAGCTGCACAGATAATTGTGCTAAGAGAGGAAAAGGGTCCTAGGAGAGGGAGCCCGAGAGCCTGGGGTAGAGCTAGTCACCCCCGTCCTCAGTTCAGAGATCTGGCTGCAGATACTCACTGGTCCTGTGACCCAGGCTACGTTGCCTGAGGCTCAGTCTCCTCTGCAAAAATGGGATAGCAGTAGTTCTGCTCACAAAGTGTGACTGAGAGAAACAAAAGGTTTCTTAAGAATCAGTTTAAGTGACTGGCCCGATGTACTACACAAATATGAGCCAAGCCTACCACCAATGTATGTTGGCTTCCTTTCCGTGTGTGTGTGTGTGTGTGTGTGTGTGTGTGTGTGTGTGTATATTAAAGACTTTATCTATTTATTTGAGTGAGAGAGAGCACAAGTGGGGGGCGGGGAGAAGCAGACTCCCTGCTGAACAGGGCACCCGATGTGGGGCTCAATCCCAGGACCCTGGGATCATGACCTGAGCCGAAGGTAGACGCTTAACAAACTGAGCCAGCCAGGCACCCCTCTTCCCCCATTAACCATTTTAAGGTGTACAATTCAGGGGCCCTTGGTACATTCGCGATGTTGGGCAAACATTTAGTTCCACGACATTTTCATCACCCCACATGGAAACCCTGTTTCCATTAAGCAGTTACTCTCCATGCACCCCTCCCCTAGCCCCTGGCCACCCCTAGTCTGCTTTCTCGACAGAGTGGCCTATTCTGGATGTTTCATATAAATGGAATCCTACAATACGTGACCTTTTTGTGTCTGGCTTCTTTCGCGTAGCATAATAACTTGGAGGTTCAAAAACCATTATTTTGATTATCACTACCTTTTGAACTCCTCTGGCTAACATTCCAGAATTATGAGGATCCTTTTTGAGAGTGAAGAGAAGATATTAAAACCCCAAACAAATAATGGTTAAACGCCTTCTAGGACAAATAGAGCTTCCTTCTCTGCATGTTTAGGTGCCAGATATTTTGGGGTAAGTGGGAGACAAAGCTGCAGGTCACTGCAACCCCATAGTGACACAAGTGACAGGGCTGGGTGTGTCTCCCTTGCTTGTGGGTCATCCCTCACCCATAGCTACTGCTGATGAGGCTGAGGGCAAACACCCACGTTTAAGAACTAGAACGCTGCAGAGCAGCCTGAACCCTGTCCAAACAGACTTCTCCACATACCTGGACCTCAGGCAGGCAGAGAGTCAACAGGCTGTGTGTCAGCCCTGGAGAAGAGGAGAGAAATTCAAAGAACAGCCCAAAGCTCTTGCCTACAGGGAAGGTCTATTTAAGACTATCATCAACAACCAGACAAACCAGTCATAGGCCCTTCCTGTAATATGCACTTAATTGAGTGCCTTGTCTCTAAGGCCTCAAAAATGAACAGGGGCCTGTGGTGGCTCAGTGGGTCAGGCTTCTGACTTTTGATCTCAGCTCTCACGTCTTGGTCTCAGGGTTGTGAGTTTGAGCCCTGAATTGGGCTCCATGCTGGGAGTGGAGCCTACTTAAATAAAGGGGGGGCCGGGTGGCTCAGTCAGTTGAGCGTTGGACCCTTTAATTTCAGCTCAGGTCATAATCTCAGGGTTGCGAGATTGAGCCCCGAGTCAGGTTCACACTGAGTGTGGAGCCTGCTTGAGATTTTCTCTACCCTTCTCCCTTTGCTCCTTCCTGCTCACATTCACATTTGCTCTCTCTCTTTCTAGAAAGAAAGGAAGAAAGAAAGGAAGAGAAAAAAATGAACAAAATGAGGTAAGTTCCTAGCGATCTCTGTGTCATGAGAAACAAGTGAGTAAATCCATATAAAGGGCTTAGACCGGTCTTTGATACATAGTACTCAATAGGAGGTAGCTGTTATTATTGCGATCATAGTGCCTTGTTTGATATATATATTTTTAAAGATTTTATTTATTTATTTGACAGAGAGAAAGACAGCTAGAGAGGGAACATAAGCAGGGGCAGAGGGAGAGGGAGAAGCAGACTTCCCGCTGAGCAGGGAACGATGCGGGACTCTGTCCCAGGACCCTGGGATCATGACCTGAGCCAAAGGCAGACGCTTAATGACTGAGCCACCCAGGCGCCCCTTTTTGATATTTTCTGATTATTAATTATAGTAGAATGGTAGCTGTAGTGGTAGTAAGATGAATGGTTGGATGGATGGATGGGTAGATGTGACTACAGTCCTTTGGGGATTCTGCCAGTTACTGTGTAGATTGAATCCAACTGTGCATTCTTGAAATGGAGGGAAAACTATAGGTGAGTTCAGGGACCTACCAGGGCCACCATGAGATGGACCTGAAGCCCATTGATTATCTGACCTCCATAAGTCCTCCAGCTGGTGGGCAACAGTGGTATTTTGGGTCACAAGAATGTAGAATCAATTCAAATCAGTAATTCATTTTAAATAAATGATCAGTAATCCTCCAAAAGTCTGATTATTTCTTCTTTTTCCAACCCATGGTCATCTGATAAATCACCTCAGGTCCCTTGGAGGAAGGCTGGGAGGTTTAAATTTCTAGTGGTGTAGCAAGTTCTTTCCTCAATGGGCCCAGCCGCCTCCTCATCCAAGGGGTGTTGGGTGTTATGAACTGCTCACAACTGCTCACAATCCATTATAATTATTCACGTCTCTTTACCAAAATAAAAGCTTTTGGCTTATACAAATCAAAGAAGATTTTTGAAGGCTAGCCATCTCTGTAAGTTCTGAGGACACTATGATCAACTAGCCCATGCCAAAGACCTCTGCAAGTCGGACTGATGATTACGGATGCCCTCTGCTGCCCATTACTTTAGCCATGCCTACCACGTCTTTGAGAATCAAGTGCAGCCACTTGGCCTCTACTACCTTGGGATCCTATCATTTCCCTCTCTGAAAAGCCCACCAACAAGGAAAGAACCAGAAATTGCAGCTAAACTTTCTAACTTCTGTGACTGTCTGAAGGCTCAGATCTAGATGTCTGGATATTAAAATCATACAAAAGTGTAGCTTAATGCCTTCAATCTATTCTTTTAAAAACATTATTTCATATCAATAAGGAAAGCTGAAAGCCCAATAGAAAAATGGGCAAAGGATAAACTTTCTTTAAAAAACAATGTACCAGGGTGCCTGGGTGGCCCAGTCGGTTAAGCAACTGCTTTCGGCTCAGGTCATGATTCTGGGGTCCTGGGATGGAGCCTTACATCCAGCTCCCTGCTCAGCGGGGAGCCTGCTTCTCCTTCTCCCTCTGCCTGCCACTCTGACTACTTGTGCTCTCTATCTCTCTGTCAAATAAATAAATAAAAAATCTTTTTAAAAAAGCAATGCACCTAACTAATGAATATATGAAAAAATACTTAGCTCCACTAATAATGACATGAAAATAAAACAACAAAGAGATACTGGTTTTCCTCTGTGGGGCAGGATGTGGAGCCTTAGAGTCTTACGTTTTGTAGTGGGAGTATAAATTGGTACAGACTGTCTGTAAGACAACATAGCAGTATACATCAAAATCCTTTTGGCTTGGATCCACAGTTCCGCTTCAAGAATTTATACTAAGGAAAAATGTATGAAGATGTCACAGAGCTGTTTTTATGTGTGAAGACTTGGAAATAACCTAAATATCCAACAGTAAGGACTTGGTGTAAATAAATGATGGTATATGTATGAAATATTCAGACATTCTGTCATTCATTAAAAAGCACTTATTGAGTACCTACTTTTTTTTTTTACAGATTTTATTTATTTGACACAGAGAGAGAGAGAGGCAGAGGCAGAGAGAGAGGGAGAAGCAGGGCCCCCACTGAGCAAGGAGCCTGATGCAGGACTCAATCCCAGGACCCTGGGATCATGACCTGAGCCGAAGGCAGCCACTTAACCGATTGAGCCACCCAGGTGTCCCTGAGCACCTACTTTATAAGAATTCTGGTTTAAGTATCTGCCTTTGGCTCAGTCATGATCTCAGGGTCCTGGGATGGAGCCCCGCATGGGCTCCCTGCTCAGCGGGGAGTCTGCTTCTCCCTCTCCCTCTGCCCCTCCCCCCCTGCTCATGTGCTCTCTCTCACTCTCTCTCAAATAAATAAATGAAATCTTTTTAAAAAAATCAAAAGGGAGTGTGATTGAGAGTGATGGGGGAGGGGGCTACTTTAGGTTAAGTAGGTCAAGAAAAGCCTGACTGAGATGGCATGTAGGTAGAGATATAAATGGCAAGAAGGACATTAGACAGCATTATTATGTAGGTCTATATTTCTTGACATGAAAAGATATTACAAGCCCTGTTTTCCCATAAAACCCTAAGTGTGGGGGTGGGATGGAGGGGGCTGTATGCCAGAAAGACGTGTGAAGGTATGGATATTGATTAGAATACTTCCCCCACTGCTAGTTAACTGCAAACTTGACTCAAAGCTGATTGAACAATAAAGTAAGTTATTGATTCCCGTAGCTGAAAAGGCAGGCTTTCCGGGGGCTCAGTAATATCCCAGAGGACCTGGTTTCTTTCTGTCTCTCTCTTTCCTGCATTCCATGGAGTTGTTTCTTTTCTCATGATCCCAAGAGAGCTGCCAACAGTCCCTGGGTTATGTGTTTCCTCATTAAAGTCCAGTAGGACCTAGAGAGCCTCTTTGTTTCAATGCCGCAGGAAAAGACATGAACTGTACTCTCGCTGGACTGGCTTGGGTCACATGACCACTCCTGAACCAAATTCCTTGACCAGGGGGAGGGCTTTAATGGTTAGCTGAAATCATTAGAGACCCAGCCATGGAGCTGACATCCAAGCAATCCCTACACCACCAGGCTGAGAACCAGGGGGAGAGAATATGTCCAAGAAGAAGTTTGGGAAAAATTTTCCTAGAGGAAAGTCCTGCTGGAAAAGTTCTGGGTGGCAAATACCAGCTGTGTACTGGAAAACACCAAAAAATGAAAGTGTATCACTGAGCTTTGGATAATGGAATTACTAGGGACTTTTCACCTTCTTTTTTTTATACTTTACTGTAAATCTGAATTTTTTATAGTGAGAAAATATTAATTTTTATAACTACAAGACAACAAAACTATTTCCCTTTTTTTTTTAATCTGGCAAAATGAATAAAAGACAATAAATGGATAAAACTTTTTTTTTTGGCTAGTTTGTAATAGCTCCCTACTTTGCATTTGCTTCTCCTTCCCTAAAGCATTGTTTTTTGCAACAAACTGGCTATTCCAACTTTTTCCCTAGGTAAAAAGGAAGGTGGTGTTACAGACAGGTCCTTGGATCCTCAGTGTTCAGGATCTCCCTCCTACCCGCCCTGTTTCACTTAACAATTGAGCAATGCCTGCCGTCTAGCTCTTCCAGGCTTCAAAGGTGCTATTCTGGGCCACTGTAATTACTCAGCCAGTTGAGAGTTCTCTTTGGCAACAACGGAGATACTGCAGACTAAGAATAGGAACCTGACTGATGAAGGACAGTGACAGCGATGGGGCCATGAGGAAATCTGCTCCCCACCAGGCTTCTGTAACAGACCTAACACTCAGTTTTGTTCTTTGCTCCTGAGTCTGCCACTGGTCTGCGATTTTGCTGTCCACGTGTTTCTTGAAATCTTGTCAGCTGCATATTCACCCAAATAATATGGGCTGGAGAGGTGTCTTCAGGGTCCCAGAGAACATTCCTTCTCAGCCAGTCTTCCGGCTGGGAGCCCTGGTCTATGTTTGCTAGACAATTCTCTCTTGTACACTTGGAGACTTTTTCCCCAGAGGCTTTTGATTTGAGGCCAAAAGGATATATATATATATATATATTTTTTTTTTTTTTTTTGCTTTTTCCAAGAGCTTCTGAGAGAAACCAATGAAACTCTCTGACTTCATTGCACAGAGTACCCGCTCTTGTAAAGGGGCAGAGGATTTTGCAGCTAGAGGGTGGGCCCCACCTTCGCCCAGCTCTGTAGACTTGAGCAGTTTAAGATTATAACCCAATGTTTGGGGCCTCTGCTGGAGGCCTTGGAGGCTGGCGGCTGGACTCTCCTGAGAGCTCACTCACACACATCTAGCAGTTGATGCTGGCTGTTGTCTGGAGTTTCAGCTCTTCTCCGTTTCTGCTTTCCCACGTGGTTTCTCAGAGAGTTGGTGTGGACTTCCTCACAGCATGGTGGCTGAGTTCCGAAGGCTCACACTCCAGAAGAGGGAACCAGGAGGAAATGACATCTCCTCTGACCTAGCCTCACAAGTCAGCAATCATTGTTTCTACCACATTCTGTTCACTGAAGCAGTCATCAGTCCTGGTCAGGTTCAGAGAGAGACTCAATAGAGTCTGCCTTTTGATGAAGAGAGGCCAGGTTCTGGAAGAATGGGAGACTGGAAATTTTGCTGTCGGACACAGTTGCACATAGGTCTCTAAATGAGTATACCAAGGTACTTCCAAGACTCTGGATAATTCTACCTTTTTTTTTTTTTTTTAATTTAGGGAGAGAGAGTGGGGAGGGGCAGAGGGAGAGAGAGAAAGAATCTTAAGCAGACTCCATGCCCAGTGAAGTGTCGGACACGGGGCTCAATCTCAAGACCCTGAGATGGTGACCTGAGCTGAAATCAAGAGTCAGATGCTTAACTGACTGAGTCACCCAGTCACCCCCAGATAATTACATTTTAAAATAGAGAAGGGTGATGGTGTTGGGAAGGAGCATGGCTGGCTGCACTGCCACAAAAAATAGATGCTTGTTTGGTCTGGTTTCCCTGAGCAATCCCTGAGAGAAAGTCCAAGAAACAAGAAAGCCGTAGGAAGGGGCCTAGGTCAAAAACGGTTACCTGGGGTGTCTGGGTGGCTCAGTTGGTTAAGCGACTGCCTTCAGCTCAGGTCATGATCCTGGAGTCCCAGGATCGAGTCTCTCATTGGGCTCCCTGCTTAGCGGGGAGTCTGCTTCTCCCTCTGACCTGCCCCCCTCATGTGCTCTCTCTCTCACTTTCTCAAATAAATAAATAAAATTAAAAAAAAAAAAAACGGTTACCTGGTTAGTCAAAATACCCTGCCCCACTATAGAAACCTTAAGTTAAACAGTTGAATCTCCTGACAAACTTAAAGGATGGAATTCTGTGAAGGCAGAGACCAAGTCTGCCCTGTTCAAAGTGCCTCACATATACAGCTCTGGCCACATGTGTGGGCAAGGGGGCCACGGACAGGGCTGGATTATTGGCAAAGATCTGAGACTAAAGATTGGTCCCGGGTTGACCAGTAAGTTCCATTCTGCATGTCCTAGGTGAGAGCTGCAGTGTCAGCTCGTTGGCATCCAAAGGTACCACAGGGTTGCACATTTCTGAAGCGCTCTATGAAAAAGACCCTCAAGCTTTGTGTGCGCTTTTTCGCCCACTTCTTTTTTCATGCCCATTTCCAAAGGAAGGGGCCTGCAAGTTGCAGGCGACACTGTTAAAAATTCAGTCCCTGCGGAGAGGGAACAGGATCAAGTGCATTGATTCACTTACCCTGAGTGGATTAATTGAGTGATTTTTAAGCCCCGGATGTTGGATATGGGTGAGATGGTGTCTTAGTGACATCATAGCCTAAAGCGTGCTCTACAGTGTGACAGGGAAATGCTAACTAAAGGACGGAAGGATGAAAGAGAGGAGCAGGGTCGAGGAGGCATGGCCTGAAGAGGAAAGAGGGAAGGAGCCTGAGGCGGGAGCTTCTGCTCTCTTCCTTTTACTGTGACTTCCGGGCTACTCCTTAGCCAAGGGTTCACACAGAGGAACCCTCTGGGTCCCACACAGTGACTCTCAAGTAGCAGATTAACAGTAGGTGAGAGTTGATGGATCCATCAACAAGCATATCCTCCTCTCTATTCCCACTGAAACCATGGTGGCTGGAGGTAGAAAATTGCAGCGCCAAGGAACAGAGTCTCAGATTGCTCAGGGCTGCTGGCGTAGTCTGTAGCATTCCTCAGACGTCTTCTAGGTGTCCTCTGTGGTCAGGCCTCTTGCCTCAATCCTTTGTTCCAATGCCTTCCTCCTCACACCCACTCTTTCATGCCCAGACCCAGGTTGAGTATACTTCCTACACACCATGTGCGCATCTGCAGGCAATGAGAGAATCATAGATGCTGGGAGTTCAGAAGACAAATACTAGGACGGGGTAGGGAAACTTCAGGTTTAGAGCATTCCAGCGGAGTAGGGTGGAGACCACCATGTGCTATATTCATGGAAATTTCCTCTAAAACATTTGTCAAGTAGCAAGATCTTTTCATTGCCTTCTTGTCAGCAGAAGAGCAACTTCTCTCCAGTGTTCTAGACTTCTCTCTCTGTGTCTATCTCTGGCTCTTTCTGTCTCCCCTTACCCCTTTTCTTCTTAAACTAAAGGATGTCTCCAAGTCCTCAGATTCCCACTTACTTTTTCTTTTTTTTTAAGATTTTATTTATTTATTTGAGAGAGAGAGAGAGAGAGCACAAGTAGGCTGAGGGTTATAGGGGGAAGCAGACTCTCCACTGAGCAGGGAGCCCGATGTGGGACTCCATCTCAGGACCCCGGGATCATGACCGGAGCGGAAGGCAGATGCTTAACGACTGAGCCACCCAGGCACCCCCCCACTTCTTCTTTCAATATAATCAGTCCTTCTCAGGAGCTCAACCACTCCTACTAGTGCTGTTCTTTTTTGCCTTAGGTATTATCTTAAATTTTGCTTGCTCCGGGAATCCTTCCAAGGCTGGGTTAGGCAGCCCCACTGTAGGTTCCCACAGCAGTTTTGCTTTCCCACTAGCAAATCATTTATCACGTTGCTAAAAATGTTGATTACTTCCCTTTGAATAGTATTTCTCCTCTAGGCTCTAAGCTCTTTGAAAAAAGGAATAACCATTCCTTTTTTTTCTTCCATTTTAGCTCCTGCACTGGGCATAAGGAAGGATTCAGTAAATTCATGATAGGAAAAGATACATTACTTCATTTTCTTCCCTTAAAATTTTCCAGGAGCAAAAGAGAATGAGGAAAAAATTTGGAGATCTTGCTTAAGGAAATGACACCCCCAATATATTTTGTACTTAATACTTGTACCAATATTGGGGATATTATGTTGTGGTGAGATATAGTTAAATTGAAGCAGTCCTCAAGGTTTGAGACATCAAGTTTCTGGGAACAGGGAGTGTGTCACCCTTAAATGGTAAACTGCCCTTCTGATTGTCCTTCTATCAGGGAATAGCCAGGTACACAGCAAGGACAGGAACTAAGAGGATTGGTGTGATAATGTGATTTATAATAAGAAATATAGGGGCGCCTGGGTGGCTCAGTCGGTTGAGCGTCTGCCTTCGGCTCAGGTCATGATCTTAGGGTCCTGGGATTGAGTCCGGCATCAGGCTCCCTGCTCAACTAGCCTGCTTCTCTCTCTCCCTCTGCCCCTCCTCCAGCTCATGTTCTCTCTCTCTCAAATAAATAAATTTTTAAGAATCTTTTAAAAAAAGAAACATAAAAAAAAGAAACATATATTTGGTCTTTATCCACTGTTTCTAGCCGAGCTCCTAAAACCGTTGGAATTTCCTAAGTAATGAGAGCCATAAAAATCTTTTCTTAATAAATTGATCACTGATGGCCAGTGAGTTAATCAATCACGCCTGTGTAAAGAAGCTTCCATAAAACCACAATGACAATAACAACAAAAGCAGAAAAAGAGGGTTTCAGAGAGCTTCTGGGTTGGTGAACACGTGGAGATGCAGGGAGAGTAGTATGCTCAGAGAGAGCTTGGATGCCCCACTCCCTTTCTCCCTACTTTGCCCCGTGCATCTCTTCCCTCGGGCTCTTTCTGAGTTACATCCTTTTATTTTATTTTTTTAATTTTATTTTATTATGTGAGTTATATCCTTTTAGAATAAACAAGTAATCTGGTAAGTAAAATGTTTCTCCGAGTTCTATGAGCTGCTTGCAGATTAATCCAATCCCACAGTGGAGCTCAATTTATAGCCGGTGGGTCAGAATCACAGGTGACAACCAGGATTTGTGATTGGCATCTGAAATGCGCGGGGAGGGGGCAGTCTTGTAGAACCGAGCCTTTCACCTGTGGGTCCGATGCTGTTTCCAGGTAGACAGTGTTGGAGTTGAGTTGAATTGTCAGGTTCCCAGTTGGTACCTGAGAATTGCGTGGTGGTGTGGGAACCCCCACACACAGAATTGGGTGAAGAATCGTAGTTGGTGATTAAAAGTGGGATCAGAGTCAGAATTTTTAACTGGTCTTAAGTTGTGGGAGAAAAGACTCAGATTTTCTGCCCTAAGTTCTGAGTGCTGAGATTCCTAGGGAAATTGTTTTGTGCTTGATTTGCTTATTTTTTTAAAGAAATGAATTTTGATGGTTATCAAAGTAATACATACATATAATAAAAAATCCCAAATATTTTATTAAAAACCTATGGCAAAATGAAGTAGCCCCTGCCTCACCTGCCGCATTCCCCAGTTCCACTCTCTGAGGCAATGGCTTTCAAACTCATTTAGCTGTGTTTTTTTTTTTTTTTAACTTCTCTCCATTTTTATCTATCTATCTATCATCTATCTATTTAAAGATTTTATTTATTTATTTGACAGAGAGAGAGACAGCGAGAGAGGGAACACAAGCAGGGGGAGTAGAAGAGGGAGAAGCAGGCTTCCTGCAGAGCAGGGAGCCCGGTGCGGGGCTCAATCCCAGGACCCTGTGATCATGACCTGAGCGGAAGGCAGACGCTTAACGACTGAGCCACCCAGGAGCCCCTCCTCTCCATTTTTGAATAGTGTGGTTATGTTGTTATTTCTTGACTTATCTATTTTTGACAGTATCTGTCTGGTGACCTCTTATTGGTATTGAGGGTGTGACTCTCTTAACCACATCCCTTCAGACATTCTCTCCCATCATTGCCTCAGTAGTTACTTTATCAGTGAAGATGAGATTCAGTTGCATATAACAGAAAATTCAAAATAACAGTGATTTAAACAGAATTTTCTTCCCTCTTGAGTAAGAGAAACTGGAAAGGCACACTTCTGAAGCTGGTATGGTGGATCCAAGGTATCTGGAAGGAGGCCTCACCATCCTTCCTAGCACTGGCTTCCATTTTCAAGGTCATTGTTGGAGATCCCGCCATGTATGCCTGAGTTCTCCAGGGACGAAGATGGAAGAAGGGGCTGTCTCTATAGATTTGCGTATTCTGGACATTTTAAATAAATAGAATCATACATTATGTGGTCCTTTGTATCTGGCTGTTTTGCTTAGCACAGTGTTTCCGAAGGTCATCCATGTTGTAGCATGAATCAATACTTCATTCCTTTCTGTTACTAAATAACATTCTATTGTATGGATATACCAAATTTTATTTATCTCTTCATCAGTTGATGGGCATTTGGATTGTTTTTAGTCTTTGGCAATTATGAATAATGCTGCTATTATTATTTGTATACAAGTTTTTGAGTGGACATATGTTTTAATTTCTCTTTGGTATATACCTAGAAGTGGAATTGCTGGGTGCTATGGTAACTCTATGATACATGTTTTGAGGAACCGTCAGACCTTTTGGCAAAGCAGCTGTACCATTTTATTTATTTTTATTTTTATTTTTTTAAAGATTTTTTTATTTATTCATTCGAGACACAGAGATACAGAGAGAGAGAGAGAGAGAGAGCACAAGCAGGGGGAGGAGCAGAGGGAGGGGGAGAAGCAGGCCCCCCGCGGAGCAGGGAGCCTGATGTGGGGCTCGATCCCAGGACCCTGGGATCATGACCTGAGCCAAAGGCAGTCGCCTAACCAACTGAGCCACCCGGGCGCTCCTTGAGCATTTTTTAAAGTATTCTTCATGTTTATTTTTAAACTATTACTTGATTTTAATTCCAGTGTAGTTAACATACAGTGTTAGTTTCAGGTGTACAATATAGTGATTCAAAAACTCCATACATCCCTATGGTTATGGAACATCTTTTTATGTTTTTATTTGGCCACTGTTACATCTTCTTTGGAGAAACCTCTATTCAGATCTTTTGCTCATTTTAAATTGGGTTCTTTGTCTTTTTATTGCGGAGTTGTAAAAATTCTTCATATAGTCTATAGTCAAGTCCCTTATCAAATACAAGATTTGTACACAGTTTCTCCCATTCAGGGGGTGTCTTTTCAGTTTCTTATTGGTATCTTTTGAAGCACATTTTAAATTTTCGTAATTTCCAGGTTATCTATTTTTTTTCATTGCTTGTGTCTTTGGCGCCCTGTTTTGATTTTGCGTGTATTTTTGAGTTTTGAGATTTTGTTTTTGGTGGTTGCTCTAGGAATTGTGATATGCATCTTTAACTTAAAGCAATCTGCTTCCAATTGATACTGACTTAATTCTGCTAAAATATAGCAACTCTTTAAATACAGTTCCATCTCTCTTCTTTGTGTTATCATTGTTAGGTATATTACATCCTTATTTGTTATAAAGTACAGCTATTTTTTTGTTTGATGAAATGGCAAATTTAAATTCATGTCAATGATAACATGAAGGGGTGGGAGATGGGTGAAGAATTACTATGTGCCAATTGTGGTGACTTTTTTTTTCAAGTCCTGGAGTAACATAGAAATATTGAGTAACTTCCAATATTTGTGGAAAAAGCTGGATGGCACTGACAGTAATATTAAAAGTACAGAAATGCAAATATAGTGTACAAACCAGCAGAGGGAGAAAGAAAGGGAAAATATAGAAAACTTAATCAGTTCATCATGAGTCTGGAATAGAGGAAAAAATAAAAGGATACTAAAGGGAAAATACACAACATAATGGTAAAAGCAAGTAAAAATGAATCAACAAGTACAAAAAATGTAAATGCATTTAAAATGACCTGTTGGGGCGCCTGGGTGGCTCAGTCAGTGAAGCATCTGCCATCAGCTCAGGTCATGATCCCAGGGTCCCTGGATTGAGCCCCGCATTGGGCTCCCTGCTCGGTGGGGAGCCTGCTTCTCCCCCCTCTCTCCGCAACCCCCTTGTGCTCTCTCTCTCTCAAATAAATAAAATCTTTAAAAAAATAAAATTTCCTACTAAAGACAGAGATAATGAGTTGGGTCTTCAAAGTATAATTGTACTTACAACAGATACATCTAAAACACCACCACTAGAAAGTTGAAAATAGAAGAAGGGAAAACTATATAGCAAGCAAATACTAACTAAAAGAAAGCTTCTTATGGCAGAAAAATTTAAAAAACAAAAGCATTAATGGTAATAAGGAAGAACACTCAACAACTTGAGTACAAAATATGAAACTGATAGAATTATAAGAAGACGTGAACAAATCCACAAACTGGTGTTCCTTACAAGTAGGAAGGAATGGCTTCCTAGGATTGGCTCTATGACTATGTTCTGATCAGTGAAATAGAATAAATATTGTGTGGCAACTTTTGGGAAAGTCTCTAGAAAGTCATCTGCACCTGCCCTTTTTTCCCTCTTCATTGTTCCTTCCAATCAGCTAGCTGGAATTTGGATGTGATCTCTGGATCTGAAGCTGCTATATTTACCATGAAGCAAGAGTCATGTGCCAAAGATAGAAGAACAGCAAAATAAAACAAACCCACATCCCTGATAACTTTGTGATGCTATCATTCCTGTAGTCTGCCATTGGAATTCTTTTTTATCTCAGGGAAACTAATTTACAGCTTCTTGACCCAGTGGAATTTCTGTCAGCTATCAAGAGCACTAAAGATGCACCCCTTCTTAAGGGAGTGCTCAATTATTTGTTAGAGGATTTTTTTTAGTCGAGCTTCTGTTACCCCTTCTAAGTATGTGATCGGTAATTATTTTGCATGCATTTCAGTTACAAAATATAACACAGTGTCATCTAATTTTTTTCTCAGGTCCCATACAGCACAGCTCTACAAAGAAATATCTATCTAATCAAGGTCAGTTCTTCACCAGTGAAAATTTGTTTCCCTGATACCAATTTTCTATCCAACTGATCTGTTTCAGCGCCTTCTGAGATACACAATAACTTCTCATTTTCATGCTGAAATATAGTATAATCTTTTTGAAGATCAATTCACACATGCACGTAACAGTGCACACTCTCCAGCTGAATAGTGATGATAATGTGAACAGCCGTGACCAAGCTCAGTTTTGTAAAGCACAAATATGTTCTGACTAATGCCTGGTGAAGAGTAATACGTAATGCCATAGATTATTAGATCTATGCAGTCTAATTTCAAGGGCCATAAAATGTGTCTTAGAATCAATGACATATACTAAATTTTGATATCTAATAAGGAAAATCCTTCCATCTTGGTGGTTCTTGTTTTAAGTCACTCAACTTTGGGGGTGATTTATTATGCAACAAAAGCTTAGTGATACACTCATTTATAAAGTTAACCACAAAATGCTTCTGTTTCTAAAGTTATACAAATTCCTCATTAAATAAAATGTTAGATATCTATACCGAATCAATTCTTGACCACACATTTTCTGTGTTTATGATAAAAGGAGAAATAACATCTGAGCCATTGCATTTATTTAAATGTCACCTTGTTCTTTCTGTAAATAACCACCTAGGTAGGGAAAGGTGAAAGTCACCTAGAGTTAGGCCAGGGAGGAAAGACAAGTAAGCTCAGAAAAACCACAAGTCACATTGTGGCTGAGAAATCAGACTGATATTTATGAGAAATTGTAGCAAAGATTCAGTCATTTAAAAATATGTGCTTTTAGGTGTGAGTAATAAACCTTTCCCCAGAATCGAAAGGGTTCTTCCTGCTGTTAGCCCCTTTCCAGTCCCTGTAGTCTCCTCCAGAGGAATAAAGTATCAGAATATCGTTTGAACAACCTAATGCCTACATTTTTAAAAGGAGTACCATTTTGTTATTGATGGTTGTTGAAGCTGAGTGATGGGCACATAGGAGTTCATTGTTCAATTTTCTCTAGTTTGTAGTATGTTTGAAAGTTTTTAATGATAAAACATTTCTTTAAAAGGCTGCCACTTTGAACAGTTCCAACCAACGATGAATATTCAATGTGTATTTGCCCAATTTGGTGGTTAGTAATTAAGCACTCACAATGTACCTTACTTCCTAAGAAATATCTAGATCATTTCTGCTCTACGTAGACTCTGAAACATTTATAAATGTAATAATATAGTGTCTGGGATTTGCTTCAAAGGACTCCAGTGGTGAAGGGAGTAGACAGTATGGATGCAACAGGATTGGTCACGGGTCAGTAATGGTTGACGCTGGGTGAGAGGTATGTGGGGCTACTGATACTGTCCTCTCTACTTTTGTGCAAGTTAGAAATTTTCTGCAATAAAAACTTCTAAAAAAAAAAAGAGGTATTTGTGGTCCAGCAATTCCCCTGCTAGGTATATACTCCCAAAGAATTGAAAGCAGAAACTTGAACAGATATTTCCATGGCCATAGCAGCATTATGCTGCTGATGGATGAATGGATAAGCAGAATGTATCACATGTATACAAAGAAATATTTTTCAGACTTAAGAAGGGAGGAAATTGTGACACTTGCTCCAACACCGGTGAACCTCGAAGACTTTATGCTAAGTGAAACAAGCTGCTCACAAAAGGATAAATTGTATGATTCTATTTATATGAGGTACCTAGAATAGTTAAATTCGTAGAGATGGAAAGTAGAATTGTGGTTGCCAGGGGCTGGGGGAAGGGAGAATGGGGAGCTGGTGTTTAACGGGTATAGAGTTTCAGTGTGGGCAGCTGAAAAACGCTCTGGAGACCGATGGTGGTGATGGTTGCCCCGCAGTGTGAATGTACTTGGTGCCGCCGAACCGCACACTTAGGGTCAAAGTGACACATGTTATATATGGATTTTACTGCAATAAAAAGACATTTAAAAAAGATATGTCTGGGGACACCTGGGTGGCTCAGTGGGTTAAGCGGCTGCCTTCGGCTCAGGTCATGATCCTGGGGTCCTGGGATCCAGTCCTGCATCAGGCTCCCTGCTCCGCGGGAAGCCTGCTTCTTCCTCTGCCCGCCCCCACCCCTCTCTGACAAATAAATAAAATCTTTAAAAAAAAAGATATGTCTATTTTTTAAAAAATGATACTAGGGAGAAGTAGAGCGAGAAAAACTGAAACTATATGTGAACACGATAAGCTCTGCTTGATTTCTAAAAACTCTGATAATCCTTTCTGTCCTCACACAGATCCGTCATTTCCTGATACAGATTCTCTGGTTCACTCTCCCGCCCCGACCCTCCTCCCCCAAAGTCCCCGGGCTTCACTGCCAGCACTGATGTGCCTCCTGGAGCCAGTCTCGGACGAAACTGGGATGGGAGGTGCTTCTCAGCTGAGCCGCTTGGCCGTCCACCCTTTCATCCCCTCCCAGGGACTTCCCTGTCTCAAAGCCTGCCCTCCCAGACGGTGTTCTGTGCTCTTCCTGCCATGCTGTCCTCCTAACCAGATCTAACCACTTGGCAACTCTCCTCATTTTTCTGAGGAGAAACCTGAGGCTCAGAGGAGGAAGGGGGATCATTCACTGTGGCCAGAGGGAGGAGGCAGTGGGAAGGATACCGACCAGAGTGACCTGCTCCTACTTTCCACACTTCGCACACATTACTCCGGAACGCTAGGTTCTTCCATTCGGCTGTGCTGCTTTCCACCACTGTCCACGCTTGTTGGTGCTCCCAAGACCTAGCTAGAAAAGTCTGTTTTGTCTTGGAAAGCACCCCCAGAATGCTCTTGCAGAGCTCATTAGAAGCTCTGTATGGCACATCATTTGGAAGTCCAATAGTGAGAATAAATCCAGCAAGTTAAAAAATATCACATTCATTTAAAAATACATTCTACACTTCAATAAGGAAAATGATGGCTTGGAAACACAGCCATTTAAAGGCAGACAAGGCAAGATTACAAAAGAAGTGAGGTAAAAGTATTTTAAAACAAATGATTTCTGTCAGTTACCTGTCTGATGTATTTTCACTTGTTTATACCTTATCTCTCTCCCACAGAGTGTTTATTTTATTTTTTGAAAAGATTTTATTTATTTATTTAACAGAGAGAGACACAGCGAGAGAGGGAACACAAGCAGGGGGAGCGGGAGAGGGAGAAGCAGGCTCCCCCCGAGGAAGGAGCCCGATGCGGGGCTCGATCCCAGGACCGACTGAGCCACCCGGGCGCCCCCCACAGAGTGTTTCAAGTGGCTTGCCGAGACATGTAGAATTAAACAGGATGAAAAAATAATAATAAAAAGGCAATGCCATCAAAAAAGTCTGGTGTAGGAAAGATGTCAGTTTCAGGGATGACTCAGGTGTATACGACACGTGTCGTAGGATCCTGTGCTCTTTGCTGGTGGCATGACACAGGCTGGACTCAGAGCCAGTCAGCAGCCCAAACAAAGTGGGCAGTGCTGCCAGTGACAAGACTCACACAATCGTTAAAGCAAAAATAAACCAGCTATTCACGAGAAGAAGAGCTGTTCCTGGAACTTCCTTTATTACAACTCTCAGGAGGCCCTGTGTGTCGTAAGAGACAATATCCTCATCATCACCCTAACAACTCAAACAGGAGGCAGTTTCAAGGGGCTCTTTCTGAATGTGCGGTTCTCGATGTGACTAAGGCTGAACACAGAAGTCATTCAGGAATCTCCCGAGGTGGCCAGGAAAGTGCAGTCCAGGCGTGGCTCTCAGGAGACCAGACGGCTGTAGTCAAAAAACAATGTTTTAGACTATCAAGTGCATTGCAAATAGCGTGACACTCTGAGCCTATCCTTTCCCATAGCAACCCCCTTGGCAAAAATTGAACAACAGCGAGACATGTCTGACTACCTCAGGGGCTTGTCTCTGAAACTTGTATCTGTTGTCTGTCTGGACCATTTCCCTGGGTGTGGAAAGCCTTAAATTCAGCTTTTGTGACCCTCTGGGGTGAACCCTCCTGAACCCAAAGTCTTGTCCCTATAGTTGTCCTGAGACTGGCAGCTCGTGCATGGCTCTGATCTACTGTTGACTAGATATTCACACACTGCCCAGAGTATGTCCAGCCTCTGTATCTCTTGACTTGACAAAAAGTTTTGTGCCAAGGTCAGATCAACTTCCTCTACTAGACTCTAAACTGCTGTTATCTCCCCAGCAACAGAAGGGATAAAAGGAAAGCATTCTGATTTGGGACTAGAGTAGATTGTTTTTGTGAGTGAAAAACTGTAGCAACTTTTTCTCCTACTATCTTCAGTTTAAACAGAGATGTTCACATGTAAAATCCAGAACAAAAATAGTAGTTTGTTTTCAACTTGTTTTTTTTTTTAGGCAAAGAACTTTATTAACCTTGTTTCAAACTTTATTCCCAGGCTTCTTCAGCTTAAATAGCTGTAAAGAATGAATTGTGTATAAGCAAAAACTGAAAAGAGCTGCAGTGTCCAAGGGGCTTGGGCTTAAAAATATTAGAGATCTAGATTTTATCAGATCCAGGAACAAAATTTTAAAAAGCAGTCATAATATAAAATAGCAGCTCCCAGTAACTTCTTCAAGTTTTATGTTCTTCAGAAGTTGACTCAATTCAGTTTGCTTCATTCTTGGAAGCTTCATCAAAATACTCCACAAGATCTGGAACTTCATCATCCTCCTCCTCTCCGGTAGCAAGTGGTGCTTTTCCATCCACAAATTGTTTGGGCAGAGCTTCAGCCAGTCTTCTTAAACTAGACAGACTGTCTGCACCAAGTTGGTTTAAGGTACTGGATAGCATTTCTGTCAGCTGCTTTGTCTCAGCGTGGCCTGGAATGGTGGAAGTGTTCGCTGCCAGTGATGCCTGAACTTTGGGGTTGTTAAAATGGATCATTGTTCCTTGGTTTGTGAACATATTCACTTCTTCAATACCAGAGATATTGTTTACCCCTAACTTTTTTAAGGAGAACTGAAGTTTTTTATCATCTGCTGTAGCCACTCTATGAACCACCTTCTTCTTTTGGCGAGCAGTTCCTTTCCCACCAATGCGCACTTGTGCTTGCAGTTTGGCGAGTTTCTCCTGGTTCGTGATAGTTTCTTTCATCTTGTTGGAGCGGAAATGGGACCGCGCGGGGGGTCTCGTGCGGACCAGCAGAGATTAGGTGCACACACGCGGGGACGCAAGATGGCAGCTCCAACTTGGTTTTAATCAGTGTTTCATAGATCAGTAGTTGTTAACAAAAGCTCAACATGGGGCCAGACTTGAGCATTTTGTTTTGTGCTGCACACTGGCTATTTTTGTGGGCCTGATTTTGTGCATTCATGTGGGCTCTGAGTGGCAGGGGGAGAATGACCAGACACCATCTGTTACCAGGAGGCTCTAGAAGCAAGAGGCTCTCTGGGTGCCAGGCACAGTGTAGGTGGAACAGTTTCTCAAAAGGATCCTGATACGGGATCTGAGATAGCTGGACCCAGAGCAGAGTCATCAACAGGCATTAACTCGTCTTTGGTACTTCCAAGAGTTGAAGGGAGGGTCTCAAAGGGGAGCTTTGCCTCCCTTCCAACAGACATCGGGTCTAACAAAAGAATACAAAACTGGATACTGGCAAATGCAATGGGCTCACAGAAAGTTCCTCACAAGGAGTGTGGGAGCCACACTATTGCTCTCCTCTTGGCCCCCTACCCGAAGCACTTGAGTCTGGGGACCCACTCTTCATTCCTTGGAAGGGAAGGATGGGTGTGATCAGGAGGGAGTTGTGCAGACATGTGTTTTGATGTATGCACACACTATGAAAGAATCACCATCAGGCTAATCAATACATCCATCACCTCACATACTTACTATTTTCTTTTTCTCTACTTCTCTTTTGTGCCCTCTCCCCATTTTTCTTTCTTTTTCCCCTTTTTTTTTAGAAAGAGAGTGTGTGTGTGTGTGTGTGTGCAAGTGGAGGGCAGGGGGTGGGGAGGCAGAGGGAGTGGGAGAGAGAGAATCTTAAGCAGGCTCCACAGCCAGTGTGGAGCCCCACGTGGAGCTCAGTCTCACAACTCTGAGATCGTGACCTCAGCCAAAATCAAGAGACGGATCCTTACCCACCTGAGCCACCAGGCACTGCCCCCACCCCTTTTTTCTTTTTGGTGGTAAGAACGCTTAAGATCTAACCCCTTAGCAAATTTCAAGGACACAATAGGGTTTTGCTAACTATAGTCACATTGTAATACATTAGATCTCTAGAACTTAATTATCTTGCATAACTGAAGCTTTGTACCCCTTGACCAACATTTCCTCATTTTCCCCTCCCACTAGCCCTTGGAAATCACCGTGTTACTCTTTGCCTTTATGAGTTTGACTATTTTAGATGCCACATATAAGTGAGATCATGCAGTATTTGTCCTTCTGTACCTGACTTATTTCACTTAGCCTCCAGATTCATTCATGGTTAATGTCTTCCAAGTTCATCCATGTTGTGGCCAACGGCAGGATTTCCTTCTCTTTTAAGACTGGATGATATTGGGGGCAACTGGGTGGCTCAGTTGTTAAGCATCTGCCTTCGGCTCAGGTCATGATCCCACTCCCCTGCTTGTGTTCCCTCTCCAGCTGTCTCTTTCTGTCAAATAAATAAATAAATAAATAAAATCTAAAAAAAAAAAAAAAGACCGGATGATATTCTATTGCTTATATATATAATGCCCATACATATATCATCATGCCTGTTATGTAGATAGATCGATATAACTTATATACGTTATATATATATATATATAATGTCTGTCCATTCACCTGTCAGTGAACACTTAGGGTTGTGTCCACATCTTGGCTCTTGTGAATAAAGTTGCTATGAACGTGGGAGTACAGATACCTGATTTCATTTCTTTCAGATATATTCTTAGAAATGAGATTGCCGGATTACAAGGGAGTTCTCTTTGAATATTTTGAGGAAGCTCCACACTGTTTTCCAGGATGGCTATAGTGGTTTGCATGCCCACCAACAGTGCAGAAAGGCTCTTTGCTCCTTTCTCTCCACATCCTTGTTGACACATTCCTTCTGTACTGCTGTCAATTCTCCCTTCCGATCTGTCGATATTTGCTTTATACTTTTAGGTGCTCTGACGTTGGATTCATGTATACTTATAATTGTTATATCTTCGTGTTGAGTTGACCCTTTTAAAATTATGTAATAACTTCTTTGTTTTTGATTTAAAGTCTATTTTGTGTAATACAAATGTAGTCATCTCTGCTTTTTTTTAACTGCCATTTGCATCGCATATATTTTTCCATCTCTTTGCTTTCAGCCTAGGTGTGTCCTTAAATCTAAAGTGAGTGTCTTACAGATAGCATATCACTGGGTCTTGATCTTTTAAAAATCCGTTCATCCATTCTATGCCTTTTGATTGGGGAGTGTAATCCATTTACATTTAGAGTAATTATTAATAGGTAGAACTTACTATTGTCATTTTGTTAGGTATTTTCTGTTTACAGTTGTTTTGTCCCTCTTTTTTTTTTTTTACTGTCTTCCTTTGTTATTTGATGATATTTTATTTTGGTAGTGATTTGCTTTGATTCTTTTCTTTTGTGTGTGTGTGTGTATCTGTTATAGATTTTCTTTGTGGATATCCTGAGGCTTGCATGAAATATCTTGTGATTAAAAGCATCTATTTAAAGTTGATAACAACTTAGCATCAACCCCTTAAAAAAAAAACCATTAAATTGTTGTTTTTCTGGGGGATGAGGGCTTGGATCTTCTGGTCTCTCATCTTGTTAGTGTCACCTTTTTGACATATGACTTTTATTTCCCAAGATGTCTTAACACTTTCTTTCCAGCCCATCCATTCCCCTGTTGAAAAACACATTCTGGTAATTTATATTGTGGCCATTTTATCTGTTCCTCTCCCCACTGCTTTCTATCCCATTCCTTGAGCCTGGTACTCCTTAAGGTTAAAAAATAGAAAGGAGCTTCCTTAACTTGGAGCCCATATGTGTTGGATTACATTGCCTGAACCTGAGTTAAATAACAGATAGAACATTCTTTGAGGTTGTATGTATGTGTGCTTGCCTGGCTGAGAGATGGGCCACTTTTCCTTTCTCAGATCAGCAGTAGATACCTGGATTCCTCTGAGGTGGAAGATAGGGAGGCGGAGAACTGTATGGTGCCATCTATTCAATTTATGGATTGTCTCTCCTCCCAGGGTAGGGTGATGTTGTTTAGGTTCCCAGAGTTGGAGGAGCTAAATGAAGAGATGGAGTTTGGAAAATCTGGGTAGGTCAGAATCCAACCACCCAACCAAGGAAGGAGAGGCAACCTCAGCCCTGGAGCTTTATGTGAGGTGATTGCTTATATTTTCAGAGTGCTTTTCTCCATTTCCTTTTCCCATGGGTGGGAAAAAAACTACTAACTGTTAGACCTGGTCTCAGGCAAGTAATCTATAAATGAAATCTAGGGACATCCAGACAGGGTAACTCCCTGTTCTGTTCCATGAGGCAAAGATTATTCCGGACATTTCTTTCCATGCTATTTCTATCCAGTGAGGTCAGTTGTACCTCACAGATTCATGCCTTTGCTTTTCATTAATCCAGGTGTTTCCTTAACCCTAATCTTATGCATATCAGCCATCATTACGTTTGCCAAAACTTCGTGTTTTGAGATAATTGAGTTCATACACAGTTAAAAAAATAATACAGAGATCCCATACTTCCCTTCACTCAGGTTCTCCCAATGGCAACACCTTGTGTAACTATAGTACAATATCACAACCAGGAAATTGAATTGATACAACTGATCCACTTTATTGAGATTTCACCAATTTTACAGGAACTCGTGTGTGTGTGTGTGTGTGTGTGTGTGTGTGTGTGTGTTTTAGTCTGTGTAGTTTTATCACATGTGTAGATTCTGGAGAACACCACTACTGTTCCATTTCTATAAGGATTTCTTGTTGCCCTTTTTTGTAACCGTATCCCTAAACCCTGGCAACCGTTAATCTTCCCTCCACTTGTATTATTGCAATGAATCTTGAAATGAATACTATATAAATAGTCATACAGTATATCTTTTTGAGATTGGCTTGTTTCACACAGCATAATTCCCTGGAGAGTCATCCAAGTTGTTGTGTGTATCCATAGCTCATTCCGTTCATTTCTGTGGGAGAAGTGCCTAAGAGTGCAATTACCAGGTTGCATGGTAGTTGCGTGTTTAGTTTTTCCACCAATTACCAAACTCTTTTCCAGAGTGGCTGTGCCATTTTACATTGCCACCAGTAATGTATGACTGATCCAGTTAACTACATCTTGCTAGCATTTGGTGTTGTCACTTTTTTAAAGTCATTCTGACAGTTTTGTCATGGGTTTAATTTGCATTCTGCTGATGGCTAATGATGCTGAGCTTCTTCTCCTGTGTTTATTGGTCATGTATGTATCTTCTTCAGTGAAATGGCACTTTGTGTCTTTTGCTTATTCTCTAATTGAATTGTTTGTTTTTATTGCTGAGTTCCTTATATCTTCTACATATTGTCTTCTGTCAGGTAAAGAGTTTGCAATTTTTTTTTCCTCAGTCTGCAGCTTGTCTTCTTATCCTCTTTTTTTTTTTTTTTAAGATTTTATTTATTTGACAGAGAGAGACACAGTGAGAGAGGGAACACAAGCAGGGGGAGTGGGAGAGGGAGAAGCAGGCTTCCTGCCGAGCAGGGAGCCTGATGTGGGGCTCGATCCCAGGACCCTGGGATTATGACCTGAGCCGAAGGCAGACACTTAACGACTGAGCCACCCAGGCGCCCCCCTTCTTATCCTTTTAAGTGATCTTTTGCAGAGCAAAAGTTTTTAATTTTGATGAGGTCCAGTTTTCAAGTGTTCCTGTTATAGATTGTGTGATTGGTGTCAAACTAATAATTCTTTGCCTAACCCTAGATCCTTCAGATTTTCTATTTTTTCTAAAAGATTTATAATTTTATTTGAGAGTGCATGCAGGAGCCGGGGGTGTGAGGGGCCCTGGGGCTCCATCCCAGGACCTTGACATCATGACCTGAGCAGAAGGCAGATGCTTAATCAACTGAGCCATCCAGGCGCCCCAAGATTTATAATTTTATAAATTATAATTTATAATTTTAAATTTACATTTAAGCCTGTGATTGATTTTGAATTAATCTTTGTGTAAAGTGTGATGTTTAGGTCAAGGCTTTTTTTTTTTTGGCCCATGGACCCGTGGATATCCGGTTGCTCTAGCACTATTTGTTGAAATGATCTTTACTTTTATTTACTTTTCGTTTGCACATGGGAGAGAGACAGACAGACAGATTTTATTGACATAATTGGGCCTGAGCTGTGGCAGGTGTAGGAATACTGGGGGGAAACATGATATTAGGTAAGAGGGAAGGATTGTCCAAGGAGGAATTAGCTGAGTCATGTGCTGTTAGAAAGTAAGGAAAATAGGGGGACACTCTCTGGTTACAGTGGGAAGAAAGACTATGGTGGGAAGGACAGGGAAAGAAAAGGAGCCCCCGCTCCGCTGCTAGGGGAAGTAGCGGCGCTGGGCTGCTGTGTGCTTGTCTGGAGTGAGGAGGAGGGTGAGAAGTAAAACGGGGGGCATCCGGGTGGGTGTTTGAGGCGGTCATATGCAGCGGGTCAGAACTCAGGGAAGACAGCATCTCCTTCCAGGTAGCCTCCCAGATGACAGTGGTGACCACACCTTTTGCCAGGCACCTTAATTTCTCGAGGCCATGACCGAACTTGGTTATCTCCCAGGAGAGGAATGCCAGGGCTGCCTCTAACACTCTTCTTGCTGCGTCTGCCCCCTTCAGCCTCCTCGTGATGTTGGAATGTAACTACTTAACGACTCAAGAGCCTCCCACAAAAGACAGGAAGGCTGTGCATTCCATCTCTTCTTCGTTCTCTGCCATGTGGCTCTCTGCAAAAGTTTCTGTTATTTTGGGAGTGGAAAAACCAAACTTGGTATGGCTTCTTTGGAGAAGCAAGGTGATTGCTTTTCAGCTCATTTTCAGAAAACAGACATTGGATGATTCTCTTCAGTAGGCATTTAAAATTCAACAAGGATGAGGCTGGAGGGGAAGAACTATTTTAACACAGTTAATTCTGTGTCTGCACTTTGTTAGTGGTTGTAGTGGAGTTTGGAGCGGAATATAATCAAACATTTTGGCATTTATATGGAAGGAGCAAACAATAGGATGGGTGACATAACACACTTTGAAGTTTTTTGTTTAGAAAAAGAAAAGGAAGCACCACCTGGCTAACTGATTAGCTCTGGGACTGTTCCAGGGCAAGCTATTAACATAAAAGAGAGGAGGATGGGCCGAGATCCGGATGGTGATGGTTTATTTTCTGTCTTCTTTCAATGCCATATGGGGTGGCTCCTGTAACATACATTCGATCCGTGCGCTTTTTTCTCAGCTTTTCTTCGTGATCCTCACATATACTGTAGTGGGTTGAATGGTGCGGCCCCCCCCCCCCCAGTACAGGTGCATTTCATTACCCCCAGAACTTGCGAATGTAACCTTATTTGGAAAGGGTATTTGCAGATGTAATTAGGTTAAGGACGCTGAGATGAGATCATCTTGGATTTTCTGGGTGGACCATAAATCCAATGACAGGTATTCATATAAGACAGAGAAGAGAAACACGCGGAGAAGGCCACGTAAAGACGGATGCAGAGGTTGGAGTGATGCAGCCATAGTCAAAGAGCACCTGGAGCCACCAGAAGCTGGGAGAAGCTTCCAGGTCTCTACCAACAGCTCACCAACACTTCCAAGATGTCAGTAGTGAATGCAAGTCCAGACTTTATTTTTGTACTGAGGAGGAAAGTCTATTGCTAAGGAGGACGCTCCAGTATGACACTTGGGAGATGGTTTTTCTTAACACGTTTCTTAAGTTATTTCTCATGCATTTTTAAAAGATTTCATTTATTTATTTGAGAGAGAGAGAGAGCACAGAGAGAAAGTGACAGGGAGAAGCAGGCTCCCTGCTGAGCAGGGAGCCCAATGCGGGGCTCCATCCCAGGACCCTGAGATCATGACCTGAGTAGAAGGCAGACGCTTAACTGAGCCACCCAGGCGCCCTCTCATGCATTTACTTGATTTAATAACTTGCAGCCTTTTAGAGGCTTGTTTTCCTGAAATCTTAAGATTCTGGTGTTGGAGAAGATTTAATTTAAAACCTGCAATGCCTGTGGGTGTTAAACATAAACTCTAAGGAGCATTTTTTAGAACAGCTTCATTGGGATATAATTTACATTCCATAAAGTTTACCCATTTAAAGTACAGAGTTCAGTGGTTTTAGTATATTCACAGAGTTGTGCGACCATGATCAAAATGTAATTTCACAACATTTTCAGTATACCAAAGAGAAGTTTCATACCCATCAGCCACCATACCCCATTCTAACCCCTTGCTACATCCCCACTCTTCCAGGGCCAGACAGAAAGTAGTTTCTGTCTCTATAATTTGCTTATTCTGGAAATTTTGTGTGAATGGAATCATACAACATGTGGTCCTTTGTGACTAGCTTCTTTTACCTAGTGTATTTTCAAGGTTTGTCCATGTTATAACACGTAATAGTACTTCTCTCCTTTTTATGACTAATATTCCATTGTATGGATAGAACATATTTTTGTTTAGCCATTCATCCACTAATGGACATTTGGGTTGATTCCCTCTTTAGGATTTTATGAATAATGTGTCTATGAGTCTTAGTGTACAAGTTTTTGTGTGGACACAGGTTTTTTTTTAATTAATTTATTTATTTGAGAGAGAGAATGAGATAGAGAGAAAGAACATGAGAGGGGCGAGGGTCAGAGGGAGAAGCAGACTCCCTGCTGAACAGGGAGCCCGATGCGGGACTCGATCCCGGGACTCCAGGATCATGACCTGAGCCGAAGGCAGTCGCTCAACCAACTGAGCCACTCAGGCGCCCTGGACACAGGTTTTTATTTCTTGTATATATAATTAGGATTGAAATTACCAGATCATATGGTAACTGTATGTTTAACATTTTGAGGAACAAACTGTTTTCCAGTGTGGCCACACCATTTTATTTTATTTCTTTTCACTTTACTTCATTTCATTTCATTTCATTTTACTTTATTTTATTTTTAATTTATTTTTTCCTAGTGTTATTGAAGTATGATTGCCAAATAAAGATTGTCTGTATTTAGGTTGTGGGATATGTTTTTTAAAGGTGTAAAACCTGATGATTTTTAACGTGTGCATTCGTTCTGAAATGATTACCACAATCAAGTTAATTCACAGCTCTATCCCCTCACATAGTTACCATTTGTGGTGAGGATACTTAAGATCTACTCTCTTAGCAAATTTCAAGTATACAATATATGATTATATTACAATTATATAATTATTATAATTATATTAAATTATAATTATAATATTAGATATTATAATTATGTAATTATAATCACCATGTTGTATGTTGGAACTCCAGAATTATTTATTTTATAACTGAAAGTTTGTATACTATGACCAATTATTTCCCCCCACCCCCCACCTCTTGGCAACCAACTTTTACTCTCTGGTTCTATGAGTTTGACATTTTTAGATTTCTCATATAAGCGAGATCATGTAGTATTTGTCTTTCCATATCTAGCTTATTGCAGTTAGCGTCATGTTCTCCACATTCATCCATGTTGTTGCAAATGGCAGGATCTCCCTTTTTTTTTAGAGAGGGAGAGAGAGTGGGGGGAGGGGCAGAGGGAGAGAGAGAATCCCAAGCAGGCTCCATGCCCAGTGTGGAGCCCAACACAGGGCTCGATCCCACAACCCCGAGATCATGATCAGAGCTGAAATCAAGAGTTGGACACCTAACTGACTGAGCCAGCCAGGTGACCCAGGATTTTCTTTTTTATGGCCAAATAATATTCCATTATCTATCTATCTATCTTTCAAGAGAGGGAAAGAGATAACAATTTCTTTATCCATTCATCTGTCAGTAGGCTGTTGTTTCCCTCTTTTGGCTATTATGAATAATGCTGCAATGAACATGGGAGTGCAGATATCTCTTTGAGTTATTGACTTCATTGCCTTTGGATATACATCCCAAAGTGGGACTGCTCGATCATAGGGTAGTTCTATTTTCTGTTTTTTGAGGAACCTCCATACTGTTTTCCATAATAGTTGTACCAATTTATATTCCCAACAACAATGTTCAAGGATTTCCTTTTCTCTACACCCTTGACAACACTTATTTTTGTCAACAGCCATCCTAGTAGGTGTGAGGTTATATCTCTTGTGGTTTTGATTTGTGTTTCTCTGATGATTAGTGATGATAAGCACATTTCATATACCTTTTGGTCGTTTGCATGTCTTCTTCTGAAAAATATTCAAGTCCTTTGCCTATTTTATTTATTTTTTTTCTTTTTTTTTAAAGATGTTATTTATTTATTTGAGAGAGAGAGAGAATGAGAGAGAGAAAGCACATGAGAGGGGGGAGGGTCAGAGGAAAAAGCAGACTCCCTGCTGAGCAGGGAGCCTGATGTGGGACTCGATCCAGGGACTCCAGGATCATGACCTGAGCCAAAGGTAGTAGCTTAACCAACTGAGCCACCCAGGCACCCCTCCTTTGCCTATTTTTTTTTATTTTTTTATTTTTATTTTTTTTAAATTTTATTTATTTGAGAGAGAGAGAATGAGAGATAGAGAGCACGAGAGGGAAGAGGGTCAGAGGGAGAAGCAGACTCCCTGCTGAGCGGGGAGCCCGATGCGGGACTCAATCCCGGGACTGCAGGATCATGACCTGAGCCAAAGGCAGTTGCTTAACCAACTGAGCCACCCAGGCGCCCTCCTTTGCCTATTTTAAAACCAGGCTGTTTATTTGCTATTGAGTTGTATGAATTTCTTATATATTTTGAATATTAACTCCTTATCAGTTATTTGGTTTGCAAATATTTGCTCTCATGTGGTTGGTTGCCTTTCACTCTGTTGTTTCTCTTGCTGTGCAGAACTTTTTAGTTTGATGTAATACCTTTTGTCTAGTTTTGCTTTTATTCCATGTGCTTTTGGAGAAAGGACATTCTTTCTCTCTCTGAGTCTTATTTCTTTATCTCTCTGCCCATTGCTCTCACTGTCCATGCAGGCTGGGTTCCTCCACATGGCCTAAGACAAGACTACTCGCAAAACCCTGGACTCCAAGCTCTCATCACCAGAAAGACTCTTATTCCCAACTTGGCTGAAAATTCTAGGCAAGATTTCTGATTGGCCAACTAGGGTGTTCTGGACTATTAATGAAGCTTTTGGTTACATTGAGAGTGGGTTTTACTTGCAGAAAAGAATCCTTAGAAGTTTATTTTTGGTTGAAACAAGTTGCTTTCAATTTATTATGGCTCTAGTTTTTACAGAACTTTTAATTCTATTTATAAATCTAACCATTGTTAACAATCACTTTTTAAGGGATATTTAAATATTATTTGATCTGTTTAAAAACTCAGTTAATTAAACTGCTTCAATATTTCAAACATCATTTATCAATTTAATACATTTTATTTTCTTCTTAAGTATTTTAATTGTTTAGCCCAACAAATAAATCTTCCTGAAGACTTAAATAACCCCTATAAATGCAGTAAATTAACCTTATAAATAAAGGAAACCTAAATTTCTCTTAGAGGTCCCAATACTGTGCAAGAACTTGGTAGGATTTCAATAGAACATCTTAAGTCTAAGTTACTCAATTGTATATTTTACTTTATTATTATTTCTTAAAGATTTATTTATTATTTGAGAGAGAGCAAGCTTGTGGCGGGGGAGGGGCAGCAGCGGGGAGTGGCAGAGGCAGAGGGAGAGAGAATCCTAAGCATTCTCCCTGCTGAGCGGGGAGCCCAATACAGGGATCGATCTCACGACCCTGAGATTAATACCTGAGCCCACCAGGCACCCCTCAATTGTATATTTTAAACTGGAGTTATGAGGATGTCACCTTAGAGACCAAATTGTCTTCAATATTACAAACATACAGGTTATCAAATATTTATAGAGTCTTTCTAAACACCAAAGTATTAACACCATGGTTTTGATCTCCTTAACATTTTTAATACTTAAATTTTAAACCTTCCCAGAATTAAAACCTGGTGCTGACTAAGGAATACTAGTAGAATTCCAGAGAGCTCTGAATATTTTTTTAAAATTTTTTATTGTTATGTTAATCACCATACATTACATGATTAGTTTTTGATGTAGTGTTCCATGATTCACTTTGTGCATAAAACCCAGTGCTCCACGCAGAACGTGCCCTCTTTAATACCCATCACCAGGCTAACCCATCCCCCCACCCCCTCCCCTCTAGAACCCTCAGTTTGTTTTTCAGAGTCCATCGTCTCTCATGGTTCGTCTCCCCCTCCGATTTACTCCCCTTCATTCTTCCCCTCCTGCTATTTTCTATTTCTTTTTTTTTTACTTAACATATATTGCATTATTTGTTTCAGAAGTACAGATCTGTGATTCAACAGTCTTGCACAATTCACAGCGCTCACCATAGCACATACCCTCCCCCATGTCTATCACCCAGCCACCCCATCCCTCCCACCCCCCACCACTCCAGCAACCCTCAGTTTGTTTCCTGAGATTAAGAATTCCTCATATCAGTGAGGTCATATGATACATGTCTTTCTCTGATTGACTTATTTCACTCAGCATAACACCCTCCAGTTCCATCCACGTCGTTGCAAATGGCAAGATCTCATTCCTTTTGATGGCTGCATAATATTCCATTGTGTATATATACCACTTCTTCTTTATCCATTCATCTGTCGATGGACATCTTGGCTCTTTCCACAGTTTGGCTATTGTGGACATTGCTGCTATAAACATTGGGGTGCAGGTACCCCTTCGGGTCCCTACATTTGTATCTTTGTGGTAAATACCCAGTAGTGCAATTGCTGGATCGTATGGTAGCTCTATTTTCAAATGTTTGAGGAACCTCCATACTGTTTTCCAGAGGGGTTGCACCAGCTTGCATTCCCACCAACAGTGTAGGAGGGTTCCCCTTTCTCCGCATCCCTGCCAACCTCTGTCGTTTCCTGACTTGTTAATTTTAGCCATTCTGACTGGTGTGAGGTGGTATCTCATTGAGGTTTTGATTTGGATTTCCCTGAGGCTGAGCGATGTTGGAGCTCTGAATATTTTTTAAAAAGATTTATTTATTTGAGAGAGAGAGTGAGCACGAGTGGGGGGAGGGGCAGAGGGAGAGGGAGAGAAGCGGACTCCCCGTTAAGTAGGGATCCTGATGTGGGGCTCCATCCCATGACCCATGAGATCATGACCTGAGCCAAAACCAAGAGTCATATGCTCAACCGACTGAGCCACCCAGGCACCCTGAAAACTGAATATTTAGCTCTAAATTTTCCCAGAGTGAAAGATGTTCACTCACTAAAAAAATTCCATCTACTCTAAGATGTACTTTTTTTCTTCACATTTTAACAATTCTGAAATTGAGTCTATAAAATTTACTCATTTAATAAAAGTGTATCATTCCATAGTTTTTAGTATATTCACAGATATGTGCAACTATCACCACAGTCATTTTTAGAACATTTAATCACCTCAAAAAGAAACCTCCTATGCTTTAGCTATCTCCCATTCTCCCCAGCCCTAAGCAATCACTAATCTACTTTCTGTCTCTATCAATTTGCCTTTTCTGGACATTTCATATAAATGGAGTCATATAATATGTGATTTCTTATGACTGGCTTCTTACGCTTAGAGAAATAGATGCTGAATTTGGTCAAACATTTTTTTGGAAATATTACAAAGGATATCCTACTTTTTTACTTGAACATTTCATATGGATTTGTCTGACTTGCAGTTACAATGATGAAGTCGTTCTATTGAAATGGACCAATTGATTATGGCCCAGAGGGGAGGAGCTGAAAGGACCCCCTCAGGTTCAGGTACCTGCTCTAGACCCAATCTCCAGGCAAGGGGTGGAGTCAGGCAAGAACATGGCAGCCCTGACTGGGACCTCGTGGTTGGAATAGGGCAGAGTAGTCCTTAGAAATGGGGATGGACAGACAGAATAGAAGATGTTGAAGGAAAAATTCTTCCTCTACCATTTAAGGTCCTACAGCTGGACTAAGAATTAAATTTTACATGAGACAGATTAACAGGAGAAATGAAAAAGTTTTATTGCATGCACACAGAGGCCAAATAATGAAATTGAGACCTAAAGAAATGATCAAGGCAGGTAATTTTTATACTTTTCAGTATAAAAGAAGAGACAGTAAATCTGTGAAGAATTGACAGGATAAGAAAAACTTAAACTTTGGGAGCTTCAATTAGTAAGAAATTCTAAACAGAGTTTGGGCTGGGGTAGTAAATTGGTAAGTAACAAGAGTTGTTTATACAACCCTCTTGGTTCTCAATTTCCTATTTCTGGTGATAAGGATGTCTCTTTACCTCCTGGTATAGGGAGGGGAACTTTCACATGGGAGATTTCTTTCTTGTTTTCAGGGGGACAGAGGAGGGTCTGAGTGTCCTTCTTGCATAGACTGTCTCTTATATTAATTTTTATTTAAAATAATCAATATGCCAAAGTGGCCCATCTTGGAGCGGCCTGCCCTTGGCCCCTACAATATTTCATTTAATCCAGTCACTCGAGAGCCCTCTGCCACACTTTCCTGAGTCCCGAGGAATGTTGTGCACAGAATATTGCTATGGTATACCGGGAAGAAACTGGATTAGAAGTCAGAAGACTTGTGGTTTGACTTTAAAGAAGTCACTCTCTGTCTCTGAGCCTGAAGTTCTTCATCTATCGGTGAGGAAGAATTAACTGCCTGCATGGCTTTTGGTGTATGATATGGAAAGATTTACACAAATGGGAGACCTCTGATCGGTCTTCTCACTCTCTCTGATTCTTCATGTCCTGCATAGTTGCTCCACAGCCCAACACTTTCTGGAGCTGTTTCAGATTCAACTCTGGTTAAGTGTACTCAGTGTTTCTCAGCGTCTGCCCCTCCACTTCATGTTGCCATTAGGGTCTCTGTTTATAAGGTCCATGGCTGGTGGTCTCTAGGGTCCTCAGAGGTTTTCGCCAGACTGTATCCATCCACACTTCCAAGAACACCGAAAACCACTGCTCCCCACTCCCCACCCCTGCCCCCACCTGTGCCTTGGGTTTCCATTCACCCACTCAATTCCAGCAAAGATGGTTTGGTTGTTAGATATGTGAGTCTCCTCGGCCGAGTCTGGCCAAGTGTACCCTAGTCATACCCTCGGCTGAAGAGGGGCATTGCTCCTGCTCTCTGGGGCTAACTTCAGAGGCTGACAGATCATGTAGCTACACTGAGTGGGACACCGGATATTCCGGTGGCAGGTAGCCTGACACCAGGGCTTCAGGGCCCTGGGTTCTCTTTCAGCTTCATTTACTTACACACACACACACACACACACACACAGTTTCTTTGTCCTTTCCCACTGAGATGATTCATAATCAGAATATCACTATTCAAAAGAGACCAAGGCACCTTGAGAAGAGAGCATTTAGAATTGTTAGAACTAGAAAGAACCATGCACATCACCTAGTCTAAATCCTGCCCTGCCCATTCCCACCCTACCTCTGTTCATGGAAAAGACTGAAGCCCTTTGAGGTGATGTGACTTGTCTAAGATCACAGAGCAAGTGAGAGAAAAAGCAAAGACCTTTTATCCATTCATTTAATAAAAGCTTATTGATTCCTATTTACCAGGCACTGTTCTAGGAGATGAAAATGTAGGCTTATTCAACACAAAGTCCCTGTCTTTGTGGAGCTTACATTTGTCATATGGCCATGCATACAAAAGAAGCAACATAATGTCAGACAGTGATAAGTACTAGGAAGAAATCCAAACTGTGGGGATAGGGAAGGAAGGAGGAGGGGAAGTATCACATTTGATAAGGAGGTCAGGGATTGTTTGTCTAAGAAGTAAATGAAATGAGGGGGCAAGACATATCTGAGGGAAGAGCATTCCAGATAGAGGGAACAGCAGGTGCAAAGGCCCTGGTGCAACAAGGAGGCCACTATGATCAGGGTGTCTGGATTCACCATCAGAGCTCCTTTATCAAACCACACTGTCTCTAAAGTCATCAGGGGTCTCTCAAGGGTCTTTATGCCATACGGTGTCAAGGTACAAGGGTGACTCTAAGAACCTAGAAGTCACCATGCTGCCTAGGTTGGAACTTGTGCCCTTCACAGACAAGACAGGGACCAAGAAACTCAATGTAGTGTAACACAAACAGCTCTGACCTGGAGATCAGAAGACCTCAGGGACAATCTTTGTTCTCCTACTGAATGTCCAATCATTGGTCAAACCCTCCTGGAAGATTGGATCATTGTTTTTTAAAATTGTAATTTAAATTTAATTTTTAGTTTTAAAATAAGTGAGTTCCCAATTTTTTTCATGTACCCTGACTTTTTTGCTGTGGTTATTATAACTCAATACAGAAATGTATACAAATCTTAAGTGCACTGCTTGATGAATTTTGGCATACGTATACATGTGAGACTTCATCATCCAGATCAAGATGTAGAACATTCCAGTGTCTCTGAAGGTTTTTTATGATGTGTCTCCCCCTGGGTAATCACTGCCAAAGACAACCATCTGACCTCTACCAGCATACATAACAACTGTTCTTAAACTTCATACAGATGGTATCATATAGGATGAACTTTTTTATGCCTATCTTCTTTTACTCAAAGTTATGTCTTTGAGATTATCCATGTTGTTGAGAGTAGCAAGAGTTTTTTTTTTTTTTTATTGTAGGGCAGTGTTCCATTACATGAATATAACATTTTATTTTTTCTTTCTCCTGTTGATGGCCACTTGGATTATTGCCAGTTTGGAGCTCTTATGAACAAGCTGCTATGAACATTCTTATGCATGTCTTTTGTTGGACATAAACACTCATTTTCCTTGGGTTTATACTCAGGAATCGAATTGTCTGAGCTTTTTTAAAGTTCAAATATTTCTCTGACAATTATATGACAGTAGCTCTATTTTAGTATCTGTTAATTCTAGATGAAGTCAGTAAGGCTTTTAAATGCTTCTTTATCAATTGTGAACATACCTTTGTGCATTTGGAAAAATATCCACATGAGATATTATTTTTTTCAGTCTTCAGATAAGGCATGGTATCCAAATGGTTCTTGACCTCCAAATGGAGAATCACTGCCCTAAAGAATGACTCAAGTGTCCTTGAGATGTAATCCTCTATGATTCTAAAAGGCAGTGCTCCTAAAACCACACATTTGACTTGTTTCTTTTCCTTATTTTTTTTGAAAAATACTTTTCGATATACAAGTAGATTTTTAAAAATTTTATTTTATTATGTTAATCACCATACATCATTAGTTTTTGATGTAGTGTTCCATGATTCGTTGTTTGCATGTAACACCCAGTGCTCCACTCAGTACGTGCCCTCTTTAATACCCATAACTGGGCTAACCCATCCCCCCACCCCCTCCCCTCTAGAATTCTCAGTTTGTTTCTCAGAATCCATAGTCTCTCACGGTTCGTCTCGCCCTCTGATTTCCCCCCTTCATTTTTCCTTTCCTGCTATTTTCTTCTTCTTTTTTTAAACATATAATGTATTATTTGTTTCAGAGGTACAGGCCTGTGATTCAACAGTCTTACACAATTCGCAGCGCTCACCATAGCACATACCCTCTCCAATGTCTATCACCCAGCCACTCCATCCCTCCCACCCCCTACCACTCCAGCAACCTTCAGTTTGTTTCCTGAGATTAAGAATTCCTCATATCAGTGAGATCACATGATATATGTCTTTCTCTGATTGACTTATTTCACTCAGCATAATACCTAACACAACTTTCTCCTGTTGAACTGCCTTTTTTCACTTAGCTGATGGTGTTTAGATATGGAGCTCCATGCTGAAACCGTGTGCTCTCTGACTCACGACATTATTCTAACATTAAGTAGTAAATGTAGGTAGTATCAAGTATCTTATTTTTCCTTTCATTTGGGACCCACCTTCTCCAAATTCAAGTCTAGAGTGCCATGAAAGGGTCCAGTGATTATAGCATGCTGGTTTATTCTTGGGAGTCAGGAGGTACTAGACGCTCCTGTGACCAGGGTAATGGCTCTCAAGAGGATGGTGTGAAGGTTTTGCTGCAGGAAGGACTGATAGTAAACCAAAGTGACAGACAGATGAGATGTGCCAAGGTTTGGTATAGCCATATGGAGGCTATTTGTTTTTTGTTTGTCCAACACATTCCATTCTCCTTTCTTCATTTCCAGTGCAGACCCTACTTCTTAAACACAGAGTAGGAATGTGAGCCAGGATGACCAACTGTAGTACTCAGTTGCCCTGGCTTCAGGGATTGGCTGAAGAATGGACAAATAAGCCACACTGCACTAATCATGATCCTTTTTTCTTTTCTTTTTAAAAAAAGATATTTATTTATTTAAAAGAAAGATCGCAAGTGGGAGGAGGGAGAGGGACAAGCCAACTCCATGCTGAGCTTGGAGCCTGATGTGGGCCTCGATCTCACAACCCTGAAATCATGACCTGAGCCGAAATCAAGAGTCCGACATTTAACCGACTGAGCCACCCAGGTGCCCCAACGCATCACTGTTTCTTGTCTCTGGTGGGCAATATGTACTTCTTTCCATTCAAGCTGGTCTATATTGGGCTGTTGAGCTTTGAGGGAAAGAATGTGAATGAATACACAGCCAACTCTTTCATAGCCAAACCTACTGCTTTGGAGATAGTCTGGGTAGACTTAGTTTTGAGAGGTGGTGAGGAGGGCACCCATGGCTGCTCCTCATTTGGCAGACCGAATTATATGTTCTCATCAGCATTTGCTCCTAGGCCAAACAGGAACAAGGACTTCCAGTGTTTCAAAAAGATTTTGTCTTGACCATGCCACAAAAATTTGAGTGTCTCTCACGTGGGGAGTCTAGACAACAATCGAAACAAGAAAGCAGATGATCACAATATGGTGTGGCGATAACTATGATGGGAAGTGGAGGGTGATATGAGGCACAAAGCAGGCTCACCTCACCTGGTCTGTGGGGCGGTTCATGGGGTTGTTGAGGATGACCTTCTGGAGCAAAGGAGCTCCAACCTATACTCTAGGGATTTGTAGGAGTGTCCCAGGGAAATGCGTGTGAATATAAGTTGGGGACCAAGGGGTAGGCACAGAACAGTGTTTTTGGTAGAGGAAACAGCACATTTGAAAGCCCAAAAGTAAAAATGAGTTTGGCACAAAAGACTGATATGTCAGGACGCCGATTTGTTAAGTCAGAACAAGATGCACAGGTAAGCATGCATAGAACTTTCGAACACACCAAACTCACATCTGCTGCCCAAGGTGGCTGTTTCCTGCCTCAGAAGAGCTGGGAGAGTGATTTAGTATCATAACACTTCATGGAGAGAAACTTTATTTCCTGCTATCCTTAAGGACTATTGAAACTGTGGCAAATAGGGACTATGAGTGCAAGAGGCACCAAGATGAATAATTGTCCTTTCTTTTCTCCTTCTTTCCGGCACAGTTAAGCCAAGGATCAACCTGACATACTCGGTAGGGGTTAGAAATAATGTGTGCAAAGCCCGGTCATGGCAGACTGTCTAGCAATGTGGTGTTCCTCTTCTGGCACCATAAGCCCTCAGTTTCCTCAGGTCTCATTTCCTGCCCCAGGAATGACCTCCCACTGGATGGCTGACAGCAGTCCTCCCCTCTCTTTTTGGAGATACCCCACCTCTTTCTCCCTGGTTGACTCTGTGGTCTGCAGTAGGTCAATGGCTAAGATAGGTCAAATCCAGTGACTTTCTACCTTTCCCACAGTTAGGGTTTGTCAGTCCGGGAACACCCAATAGAGGGGGGCATGCACAGCTTCATCTACATGGGCTCCACTAAGCCCAGGCCAAGTCCCTCTTGTCTCTCCTGCAGCTTGTCGGGCAGTAAAGCCCATCCTCTCTCAATCTTTGGGGGTCTGAGATGCTCTCTTCCATGAATGTTTGCTGGAAAGAAGAAAATGCACACACACACACACACACATACACACACACACACAGTCACAAAGGTATACTGGTCTCTGAAACAGCCCTGGGGAGCTTTTACTAAATATATCTGCATGGGCCTCACCCCTCTGCAGACCTCACGGATCAGTATCTCTGCAGCTGAGGCTTAGAAATTGTATATATTTTTAAAGTCCCTCTGGTGAGTTCTGAGAAGCACCCAGACCAAGGGCCCTTTAGTGGAGGAGGCTGTGCAGCGTGGCTCCCACCAGGCAAAGGCAGCCTCTCGTGCCCGTTATTACACAGCTCTTCCCTAAATATCTTTGTTTCAAAGTGGTCTAGGCTTCACATCTGCATAACCAAAAGGCCTGTTCAAGAGATTTCCCCAGAACAGAGGAGTCATCTCTGCTCAAAGATGAATTGCTGTTTTGACTTCTACTGAAATTTGAACCTGCAGAAAGCTTTGCTATTATGAGGTGTCTCTCTCTTTCTCTCTCTCTAACACACACACACACACACACACACACACACACACACACACACACACACACACACACACCCTCTCCCACACTCTTACAAGACACACTTTATTACATATGTATGTGTAGCTTATCGTCTCTAGAAGTTTATAAGCCATAATCTTTAGGGCAGTTGACTTGGATTGTCTTTTGTGGGATTTGCATTAGAGGAAGCTTTCAGTGTTTCATTTCAACAATGAGGGAAGTATTGCTGCAGGTCTTTGGTTTAACAAATAAATCTGTCTTGAGGCCAGTGGCATTAGGAATCCTCACCATCATTTCAGAAAAATGGAGTGCCCAGTCTGCCCAGGTCTGCTCAGCGCTGCTTTCTTTCTTCTAGTTTCACCCTCTTAATTAAAAAAAAAAAAAAAAAAAAAAAAAAAAAAGTTCTGCAGCCCTTTCTCTGCAAAGGGAATGGTTATAATTGAGGCCACTCCTCATGCAACACTGTACCTCATGGAAAGGTAGGAGACCGCGGAATGCAGGGCCTTAAAGTTTAGAATGAATCTCCGGTTTTGTCCTGGGTATTTTGGGCCTGCAAGTTTAACCATTCCACACCCCAGTTCATCTGCTTTTCTTGGCCCCTGCTCTTTTGATGGTCAGCTGAGAAATCCCGGTCATAGAATGTCTAAACTTCAAAATCGCAGGCCTCACTCAGGGACTCCAGCCCATCACATGGCCCAGCCTCAGGCTGATGAAGCATCACGAACTTGCACTTGACAGATGAAGCAATGGAGAGCTCGAGAAGCTTGGAACTGGCTCAAGATCACAGAGTGGAGGACGGCTGGAACCCAGGATGTCTGCCCTTCCCCTTAGACTGCAATGGTCTACATCCTTCCTGTGCAGACGAGTCCCCTGGGCAACCCATGCCTGGCTGGGGACCCGCGGAGCCCCTCCCCCTGAGCCCATTTACATCTCAGTTTGTTTTCAAGTCAAATCCTCGACTTCCCCCTTCCAACTAGTCCCCTCTCACAGAAAAATCCCCACGTAAAGATTCTGGAGTCGGAATAGTACTATCCACCAATACTGTTGTGAATTTGTTAAAATGCAGGTTCCCAGGCCTCTTATCCAGAGTGCGGGCTTCTTCGGGTGTTTAGGGGAGCCCGTGAGCTTGCAGTTTGACATGCTGCCCCAAACGGTGCTGGTGTCCGTGGACCACACTTTGCGAAGCTGCTCCAGGGCCACCATATTAAATGAAGACTTCTAGAGCCCACTGTGCCTCACTCAGAGAAGCTCTTCTCTTTGTAAAATGCACAAGGCGGGAGCTGGAGGCAGGTGGCCAGGGAACATTCTCTGAAGAGTTTCTGCAGCAGCTCCCACTCCAGCAGGGAGGAGCCACCTGCGATTAGCTGACAGGTGGGGGGCTTCGGAGGAAGGGCGGGAGGAGCTGAGCAGTTTGTGGAAAGGTGTCCAGTGAAACCCGGGGGAGAGAGCTTTAACCCCTGAACACCTTATTAAGGCTTGGAGCGCAGGGAGTGGAAAATGAGGTTCGGGGAAGGGATTGATTGAGATACAATTTACACATTTCAAGTGTACAATGCAGTGGTTTTTAGTAACTTCACAGTGGTGTACAATCATCACCACAATCCATTCTAGAACATTTTATCACCTCAAAAAGTAACCCATACACTTTACTGCTCCCCCTCCCCCCCAGTCAGCCTCTGCCCGCCCCCCCTCCGGCCCCAACCACTAATCTACTTTCTGTCTGTATGGATTTGCCTATTCTGGGGATTGCGTATAAATGGAATCATATAGTATGTGGCCTTTGGTGACTGGCTTCCTTTATTTAGCATAACACTTCCAGCGTTCTTCATGTTATAGCAAGTACAGTACTTCATTCTTTTTATTGCCAAAAATATTCCATTGCATGGATTACCGCATTTTGTTTATCCATTCGTCCACAGTTGGGTTGTTTCTATTTTTTGGCACACGTGAATCATGCTATTGGTGTATCAGCTTTTGTTTTCATTTCTCTTGGGTGTATACCCACCAGTGGAATTACTGGGTCAAGTGATAACTCTATGTTTAACTTTTGGAGGAATTGCCAGACTGTTCCAAAGTTCTCACTTTTATGTCTTTTAAGCCAACCTGAAACCCATGGCTCTGAATCATCCTCTAAGATTCCATTTATATACAGCTCAGCTTGATCAGGTGTAACTAAGGACTAACTGTAAGCGAGTGTTGGGGGATGCAGAGAGTCAAGCTTGGATTACAAAGTCCAACATTCAAATACTGAACAGTATATTTGGCATAATCTTAAAGGTTGAGGCAATGTTACTTGGATTCGTGTTTATGATAAGCAGAAAAAAAAAGAAGCTCACAGCTGCAGATGGGGCCAGTAACAACAACAAAAAAAAGGAAAACCTATAGTACGACAACTTGTAATCAGCAGCTTTGGAAAAGGTTTCGTGGCTTGAAAGTAGGGATTTTCATTACCTGCCTTCTCATCTGTTTCTGTATGGTCGTGCCCCCTTATATGTGGGAAATACGCTCCAATCTGCCCTAGTAGACACTGGAAACCACAGATAGTACCAAACCCTGTATACAGGCCTATGATAAAGTTTTACTTATATATTAGGCACAATTACAAAAGAACAATGATAGAAATATACTGTAGTAAAAGTTACGTGAATGTGGTCTCTCTCTCTTTTAAGATGTCTTATGTCCTGTACTCACCGTTCTTCTTGTGACGATGTGAAATGATAAAATGACTACACGATGAGACAAAGTGAGGGGAATGACGTAAGCATCGTGACCTGGTGTTAGGCTTCTATTGACCTTCTGATGATATGTCAGGAGGATTGTCTGCTTCTGGACAGCAGTTGACCGCGGGTAACTGAAACCACAGAAATTCAAACTGTGGATAAGGGAGGACTACTGTACAGGGAAAGAGACTTTAAAAATTTAAGGGTAAAGTACTTAGAAATACTTTAAAGTATTTAAGCATTAAACACAGAGAAGTATGCAAAATGAAACTGCACGAATTTTCTCAAAATGAACCTCACCCATGTAATGAGCACCTGCAGCAAGAAACAGATGGTTATCAGCTCTCCTGGAAACTTCCCTTTCCAGTCATTAACCATCCAAGGGGAGGGAAGATATCCAACTTCTGGCACCAACATTCCCAGACACAAAGAATACATTTTGATAGTACATTTCAGGTGTCAAGGACTGACCACTGGAATAGATTCATTAAGCTGGAAGAATTTCTCAAGACTCAGTCAGAAGTTTTATATTGCACAGTGCTGAAGATCTTAAAAATTACATACCTTTAGGTTCGTGTATAAAATGAAAGGTATAAACTCAACATACAAGAAGCTTTTAACATTACCTGCAATTTAAGAACATGTGCTGTAAGATGTTTTTAAAGTGCACGAAACAACATGCTTTCAACATTTATTTTAAAATACAGCTCCGTTTCTCCAGAGTTTGAAGTTTATTTCCAACAGCACTTTGTAAAAGAAGTCCTAGGGACTATTAATCACAGGTACTTTAATAATTCAAAAAGTGTATATGTAAACACACATGCCCACTGGCAATGCCTCACATTGTGGGTTGGAGTAAGTAAGGACCAAAATAAATACAGCTTTTGCAAGCAGAGCATAAAAACAGATACACATTTCCCTGGGTTTATTGTGCAGGAGGTTAAATACCCCCACCTTACTGATAAAATGAACTGCCTAATATTGAGACTGACATGCTGCAAAGCGACACTGCCCTGTTTCTGAACCTGGAAAAGAAAAAAACCATTATAATGGGTTCACGTATAAGAGCGCTTTCGAAACATAAGAATCTTCGGAGCGAAGGGCATATACTCTTAGAGAAAATCTTTCGCCAAAGGCGAATCATTTTTGTTTTTAAGCTCTAAGTATGTCTTATAAGTGACCAAAACCAAGTTAGGATTTTATTAGGATATTTCTTCATAAGTCTGGGATTCTACGTTCCACCAGGTGATGCCTCATATAGCTCAAGAGGCAAGGTGAGGCGGACCCCGCGTTACCTTTGCCACACCCTACCCCCCCCCCCCGCCCCCGTTCTTTCTCTCTGGATGCTGGATACTTCCAAGGTAACCTCGTGCTCACGCTGGCTGCTAACCCTGGTGCCAGGAACGCACCCCCCGCTCGCCCGCCCCTTCCCCCCACACCCCCCCTTCCAGGCAGCGGGGCCGCAGCGCCCGGGAGCCCCACGCGAGCGGTGACTTCGCTCTGCCTCGTCCTTTCCCGAAGCCCTGAGGCTTAGACTTTTCCCACCAAGTCACCTACAACCCCTCCCCCTGCCATCCTCCCTTCCTGTGGGGGGAAAAAGTTTAAAGCCGGGCTCCTTTCGCATTACACTTGCCAGGGCGCCTGTCTCGGCTGGACTGCAAGGGGGCGAGGGTCCGCCCTAGCTCGGCGCGTGCGGGACGGACTGTTAGACAGTCCGCTCTCCGCTCCTACGCGCCGGGACTGCGAGGTCCCTCCCCGCGCGAGGGACCTACTTACAGAGTTGGGACTGGGCACCTTTCCCGGACCCCAGGGAGCGGGCGCGGGTTGGGCCGTGCCCCGAAAGCTGCTGCAGCCGCGCGGTGCGGGCGTGTGGCGGGGGGCGGGGGGCGGGGGGGGCGGAGAGCGAGGGCGCGCCCGGGGCCGGCGGGAGGCGGACCCCCAGTGGCAGGTGGGTGCGGCCGGCGGGAGCCGGGGCAGCGGCGGTGGCGGCGGCAGCAGCAAGTGGTTGGGCCGCGCTCGTTTCCTTCCCTCCCCCTCGGCCTCGGGGTCCGCCCGGGGTGCCCAGTGCGCGGCGCCCGCGGCTCGGCTCCGCGTCCCCGCCCGCCGCCACCGGCCGCTCCTTTCCCCGCCCGTCCATGTCCCTGCCCGTGGTGCTCCCGGGCTCCTGCTGCCCTGTGGCCGGGCTCTCGGGCGGGCCGCAGGCCGGGGGCCCGGGCGCCGCGACCGCCGCCGCCCAGGAGCCGCCGCTGCCCCCGCTGCGGCCGCGCTGGCCCCGGGCCGCCCTGCCGCCCCCCGTGCGGCCTCGCTGCGCCGCCACCGCCGCCGCCGCGGGGGTGCTGGCAGCGCCGCCCGCGCTCTCCTCCCGCCGGGCCGCCGCCGCCGCCGCCGCCGCCCCAGGCTCGGCGCTGCTGCCCGCTCGTCCGTTGCTGTCGCTCGGGCTGCTGCAGCTGATCCTGGGATGCTGCATGGTGGCGCTGAGCTTCGGGGCGCTGTCGCTGAGCAGCTCCCCCCAGGTGAAGAACTCGTGTCCGTTCTGGGCCGGCTCCTCGGTGAGTGCCGCGCGCGCCCCGCTCGCCTGGACACGGCCCTTCGGGGGAGCAGGGGCCTCTGGCGGGTCTCCTCCACGGCCCCTGTATTGCGCCCCCCTCCCCCCACCCCAGGGCCGAGGTTGGGGAGCACAGCCCCTAAAGCCAATTGAAGTTTTTGGAGGCGTTGAGGCTGGGCGGGGGAGAAAGGCTCAGAGAGAGTAGTATTTAGGGGTGAATTGGGTTGCATCTGGACAGTGTCTGTTCCTTGCACGCTAAAGGATTTTGTTGTTCCTGTCAAGTTAATAGAATAAAATAGATTTCCAGCTCTGGGAGATTGGAAGAATGGGGGTGGATGGTAGGAAAGTAGGAGAAAAATGATTCAACTTCGGGCCGTTGAGTATTAAACTTCTCTGAAAACGTCGGCGCGGGGAGGGTGAGCATTTGATCTGTTTTGTCCACTGAGGTAGCCACAGTGCCTGGCACATAGTAGATGTATTTGTGGGGTGATTGAAGTGGCAACTGGACTGGGGCACGCCATTTATTTTATTCCACTTGAAGGCACACGGAAATCTGAAATGTACCGGGTAGGATGGCTCCACTCTATCTGGGGACAAGTTCAGGAGGTAATGACAGGGTGTGTGCAAACCGCGCCTGTACCTGGTCATTAAAGGAAGGCCCTAAAATCCCACTTGATTATTGGAGCCAGGCAGGCTGCTGTGCAGAATTTCATTCTCAAGAACCCAAAGTTTCATTACGTATGAGCTCGCCAGAGCCTCAGGAGCAGGGGGCAGCAAATCTGAGATGTCTGCCCCCTGCAGCGACCTGGCCCTGCTTCCTCCAATGAGGAAGGTTGCTCTGGGGCACAAGGTGCCCAGCTTCTGGGGAAGGCTGCCTCCTAAATGTCCTAAATGCCTCCTAAAATGTCCTAGTGTCTAAGGCATCCAACCTCTTGAGCTTTGCTGGGGGCTGAGAGACTTGGAAATAGGTCTTTGTGGAATGATTGTGGAAGATGGGTATTTGAAAGTAAAGGACCTTTTTATGAAGTAACTAACTCTGAAAGTTTAAGTAAGATCCGTAATGAATGTATGGGCCAGTATACATAAAATTGTCCTTTTGCAGGTCCATGCATACCCAGATTCAAGACCAAATTTTAAGCATATAGGGAGAACTAATTGAACTCAAAGTAATCGTTTGAATAAGAACATCAAGAACATTAAGTACTGTGAGCCCGGCCTGACATTTATACTTAAACTGATGCCAGTTTGCTCTCCTTTTGAAATACTTTGACGCTGGATGGTGTGACTGTGGAACAGCCCGTGCTGGGGAGTTCATGCTCTGTTCATGGTGTTTGAGGAAGCCCACCCTCCCGGCCCTGCCACTGGGCTCTCGGCAGGGATTAGATTCATTATGCTCCCTAGTCCACTCGTCAGACTAAATTCAGCCAAATGGTGGATGCATTTCATTTATCTAAATACCATGGGCCAGAAGTGAATCTTGCATACATTTGTAGGGATTTCCCTTTCTAAAATCACAATCTCTTGTCTTCTCAAAGAGAGCAAGTTTAGGATGATTTGAATCTATTTTTTTTTCTCTTCTGAAATCAAAACCCCAAATCAGTGTACTACTGTGAATTATTTCAGAGGCGAATACACTTTAATGTCAGTCAAGCCACAGTTGGATTTGATGAAGTATATATAGCTAAAAAAAAAAGGGCCATCAGCCAGAAGATGATGGCTGTTCCTGGACCTGCTGGCTGGGCGTATCCTTGTTTTCTAGGACCCAGCAAAACAGAGCAGGGAAAGAATCAGTGACTTGGAACTAAATTCTCTTCTGTCGGGTTGTTTTCCACACCCCACCCCACCCCTCAGCTCTATATATGAACCTGCAGTTGTTCATTATGCTTATTTTTTTGTGGCCCGTTTCTGAGGTTGGCCACAGAATTTACAAAGTGACTGTGAACCAACAGAAACTGCGTGTCCAGAATGACTGGGTAGTTATTTGAGGATGACATTAGGCACCATGACCGTGGTGTTTTAGGAAAAAAGTTTCACCAGTAGCATATGCCTTTTGAATTTATGTACACGGGAGAGGCTTTTTTTTGTTTGTTTTATGGGATATTTTGAATTTACTCAAACGTTGTTCAGTGAACCCTCCTATACCTTTCCCCAAGCTCCAATAATTGTTTCATCTCTGCCTCATCCCAACTTTGCTGCTGGCTCTGTGTGTTCTGATAGTATCAGAAGGATGAGTGTTTTAAGCAGGGTAGGAATGAGTCCATCATGCTCCGTAGGCCATTTGTCAGGTCAACTTCCCACATTATTTTGAAGCAGATCTCAGACATCACACCATTTCATCTGTAAAGAGTTCAAAATGTGTGCCATTTTTAAAAGAAAATCTTAAACAGAAAGAAGAAATAAACAGAATAGAGAGACAACATAGAAGTGACCAGGCAGGTCTCAAGAAACCACCCCCCTCCACTTTTCACATGTTATTATGAAAATTTTAAATCTCAGCATATGTAGAAAGAATAGTATAATGAACCCCTTTTTACCCATCATCCAGCTTCAGTAGTTAATCAACACATGGCCACTGGCTCACCCACGCCCACTCCCCCTCCTGGATAATTTTAAGGCAACTCCCTGGTATCATAATTTCAGCCATGAAATATTTCAGTATGGATTTCTAAAAGAAAGCAGCTTAATAGACAAAGAAAGGGCTTAAGAGCACATTGTAATGTACTAATATAAAGATAGCTAAACTAAGGTTTTTATGAAAAAAACTTAAAAATTATGACTGGAGGACGGCAGGGTTTTTTTTTTAATAACAGCTTTATTGAGATATAATTCACATTCCATACAACTCACTTATTTAAGGCATGCAATTCAATGATTTTTGGTGAATTCGTGGAGATGCGCAACCATTGCTACAAACAATTTTAGAAAACTGTCATCACCCCAAAAAGAAACCCTGCACTCATTAGCAGTCACCCCCCATTTTCCCCCTGACCCTTTTATCCTTAGGCAACCACTGATGAATCTACTTTCTGGGTCTATGGATTATTCTGGACATTTCATATAGATGGAATCATCCAATAGTGGTCCTTTGTGACTGGCTCTTTTCACTTAGCATAATGTTTTCAAGGTTCACTCAGATTATGGAGTGTGATTATGGTATACTTCATTCCTTCGTTGCGGAATGAGATTCCACCATATGGACATACGATGTTTTATTTATCCCTCAGAAGTTTCGTTGGCATATGAAACCAGGTAGTTGAGTCGTCGTGCCCATTTGTCTAAGGTTACTTTGGACTCACGTAGGAACACAGTGGTAGGATATCTTCATCTCCCAAGATCTGAATGACCGTGATGTGCCTTAGTCTGCTCTAGCAATTAAATTGGCAAATCTTCTTTCAGCTTCAGTAAAAAATTTGCATTTATATTTGATACAAAATTAAATTCAAGGAACGGATATATTCATTAAAAAGACTTTTATTAACACAGTTTAAAAATCAAGAACGTTTTTCCGTATATACCTCTGTAAGTGTCCTCACATTGAGCCTGAGATTTGGAACCTTCCTTCACTTGTCTGGACCTTGAAGGTATTTTATCTATTTTACTATGTATTTAGGAATTAACAAGTCCTATAAAGAGTATTTTTCCATACTTTACATTCATACTGTCAGCAATTTGAAGGGAGTGTATTTAACGTACTCATTGTTTTTGAGCATTCTGTGATCATTTATTTTCTTCCCGGTATTGGTTAATGGCTCAGTCTACTATTATTCCTGAAAGGCATGAAGCTAAGAGATTAGCCACTTTTAAAAGCATCCTGAAGTTTGACCCCAGGTGGGTGGCAGGAGGAGAATCTCCAAGACCATGTTCAGGTCATTTTGTCCTCATTTTTTATTTGGGGGCACATTTAGTTACTACCACACTGCACTGGATTAATGAAAGAGTTAGAGGATTGCATTGGTTTGTGTCTCCTCCTTCAAAAAACAAAATTCCTTATTCTGATGACATATACTTGGAAGATATTTCAGACAAATGGTAGAGAATTGGTTTTTATTAATTTTTTGTTCTTCTCTGGGAGCCTTAACATCCTTAATATTATCTGCATACATCTCTGCTTTGAGTCACTGACCTAAACTCATGGTCCCCCCTCGAGTCTGTAATTCTTTGTCAAGATTCCAGTTCCTTATAAAGAGACAGACGTTGGTGAACCTTAAGGTAAACCTTTTTCTAAAAAATTGCAGTGATGAAATATAAAAAAGAATGAGTGGTTCAAAGGAGAAACTAACTAAAAAATTCTGAAGTCTCTACCAGTTAAACAACAGTAAGTACATTTTTTCTATCATGATCACCAAATACTACTTTAATATTTATGGGCTATTTTAAATATAATTTTTGTGATGATTTTATATTGATTTTCCTTGGTCCTTTATTTTACATGGCAGCAAAGTGACATTGATAAATTCTTGAGTAAGTCATTGAGCCTCTCAGCCTCATTTACCCATCTGTAAAATGGGTGCAATGATCCTTGCCTCAGAACTGACTTTGTGAGGGTGTAGTTAGAGAACATATAGGAGAACTTGCTGCTGGGCCCTAGTACCAGGCCTGGCATATAGTAGAACTTCTATCAGTGTTTTTTAAACATCAAGGCAATATTTAATCCAAGCATGAAAAGGCCATTTTTTCCTGGGACGTTCTAATAACCATCATGTGTGCATTAGAAATATCCAGGTGCCCACTTCCTCGGTCTTTTAATGAATCATGCTAGACAGATAGGGAAGCATAATACACACCAACACACATGCACACACACATTTTTTTAAATTGCCACTGTAAAATCTGTAAGGCAAGATAGATGGTTGAGAAGTTTGACTATTGTGTGCTTAATTCATAAGGTAAACATGGTACATTTACAGCTTGGCTCTTTTTATCTCTATGTTCAGATATAGCAACTTTTGGCAAACAATCCAGAACATTTTTGCCCTAATGCATGTTCATGGATAGCAAAGGAAAAATAGGGCAGTAAAATAGTAAGCTTTTGATCTTAATAATTTGATTTTTAAGTTGGGAAATTAAGGCACATTAACCATGTATGGTGGGTAACAATGATTCTTGCGTGAAGTATCTTGGAATCCTTCTTTGCAATGTCTTTGAAAAAAGAAAGGTCTCTGCTTTTTCCTATAAGCTACAAGGAATGGGTTACAAGTGAGTGAAACCAAAATTATAATAAATCTCATTATAATAATACAGAGATAACTTAGTGTTAGAAAATAGGTGCTTGCCTGTTCATCCAGGGCAAGTTTCATCTTGCACTGGGTGGAAAGAATGCTGATGAAGTTGCTTTTTGCTGTTGGTATACTCTTTTAGGAAGCACAAGAGTGAAAAATATATTTAGGCTGAAATAGTCACCCCAGCAGGTTCATCCCCTGTTTCTGATTTCATGCATTCAGTTATTCACCGTCCATTCATTCATTTGTTGACTCTGGCCATAACTCACTGAGTGACTCTAGGAGCCTCGGGTACTCACAGATCCAGTGGTAATCCAGTGGGATTACCAGTGAGTGTAAAATACAATCAAACAAGTAATAGCATTGTGGTGTAATGGATACTATGGAGAGCCAGTGTAAAGGGACCTTCTTGTCCGTTCTGATGGAGCTCCAGCTACTGTTGCCACCGAGGGGGATGGAGGTATTGAATGCTCTGCCTCCTTCTCCCCTTTCTCTGACCCTTCTTGCCATTTATGAATTCCCCCCAAGCCCCAGATGAAATGTGAGCATCTATTTCGTAAGTCATGAGCTCTTAAAAATTCATCCCCAGCTACAGCTCTTCTGTTCCACATTCCAGAGGATTCTAACTCTTCAGTCCCTGCCTCACCTCTCATAGGGTTCCATAAATGTTGTAGGGTTTAATTGGGCTTGAGGAATGGAGAAATTGAGTAGAAGTAGGTATAGGCCTTTGTTGCCAGGTTTAGAACTGAGGTGGATGTAACTACAACTCCCACCTGCAACTGGAATCTAATTTCTTAAAGCATCCCTGTAAAGAAAGGTGATTTACAAAAATCCTGTTGGGATTTAATGTGAGTGTGTGCTGAGTCTATAAAACAACTCAAATGGGAATTTATTACCTTCAAATATTTTGCTTTACAATCCATGAACGTGGTATATGTTGATTTGAGTCTTCATTTAATACTGCTTAATAAGGTTTATATTTTAATAAGGTTAATAAGATTTATATTTCTTCCTACTGGGTCTTAAGTATCTTTAAGGTCATATGTATTTTGAGATTATTGATATTTATTATTTGTCAAATACGTTTTGTACATATTTTTTAAATTATGGTTTAAGTTCATTGTTCATATATGCAAAATCTCCTCTCAGAAAACAATAAAGATAGGTTAGTCCCTTTATCCCAGAGACCCTTAATTTTAAATGACAACTATATCTGTCATGACCTATTAAATATATGAATATATATATGTATATATTTATCCCTCTCACCTTAGCAACCCTATTCCTGGGATTTTGTCCAACAGAAATAAAAAGCACTTGTTTTTAGGCATTATTTGGCCATGGATGGTTACCATAGCATTAATTGTGAAGGCAAAAAAATGGAAGTAGATAGACTATCAATGAACATGAAAATGACTGAATGCATTGGGGAAACCGTACAGAGGAATATTATGTAGCTATTAAACCGAAGTGAATGAGAGCCATTCCAGTGGACATGAAGAGATTCCCTTGAGGTATTTATTGAGAAAGAAAAAGAAGAGAAGGAAAGTATCTTTTATGACCCATTTTTTATAAAAGTTTACCTCTGTGCATGTGTGTATGTGCATATGGACATATTTGTCTAGTAATAAGAATTTAAAGAAAAATATGTATATGTGTAAAATATGTAAACACACCAAATTGTTCATGTGGGTGAGGGTGGGGTGATGTGGCTGGTGGGGGAGGTAAAAAGTATAGATGAAGTCTCTCGCTATTTTTATGGGCATTTATGGGCTGGGCTGGGCACCTCATTTTAACAATAGTTTTGGTGGGAAAAATGTGTTCCAAAAAGCTGAACCACAGGGCTCTGTATTAAGGAAGACAGGTGGTCTAAATATCAAACACTACCTGGTAATTCACATCATATTTATATTTTAGTGAAGTGGGCAGTTTGTGTTTCCCTCAAGGGCAGTCAAACGTTTCAGTTACGTTTTTCCAAAGATGGTTCATTTCCTCAGCTAAGTCCAGTAAGCAGCAGGGCGGGCAGGCAGGGAGCACACATCCATGTGGGCACACACACATACACACGTGCACACACGAAGACTGAACACGCACACACACGTGTGAGCGATCCGTGCCCACGCACAGCCTGCAGGTGGAGCCAGCGCTGGATTGAAAGGAATCCGGAGGAATCTGTATCATCACAGCAGGATAAACTTTTGAGTTAGAAGAGAGCCAGACATGGTTTCCTCCACTTACCACATCTCTAAGGAAACGAGAGTGAGGACCAGAACAGTGATCTGACTTGGCCAAGGTTGCGTAGTTACTTAGAAGCCCGGTGGGGAGCCTGGACCCCAAGGTCTCATGGATTTCACGTTCCAATTTGTAAAGTAGATGCGGCCACATGCAGACACATGCCCTGCGTATCTCCAGGCGGAAATCATTCAGAATGAAGAAAGAGCCTGTTGAATTTAAGATGATTGCAAGGATCTAGTGCCTGGTGGGCAGGCAGCTGATAGTCTGTTTAAACATACATGGGATACAAGGATCTGCTGCCTATCTGCCCATATGTGCTTTCTGGTTCTTGATATAAGTGGGTAGACATGTCCTCTGCTGGTTTGACATTGTGGCATGATTTACTCTCAGCCAGTAAATGGAGAACGGAGGGCATGGTAGCAGGCCTGTGAGCTTGCAATCTAAAGTAACACTAAAATCCCTATTGATTTGTAGTTGCTAAACACTAATTGTGAACTGTACATTTGAGGGATTTTGGTAAAAAGTGCACATAAAGGAAAACCCTCATAACAGCATTGAGCAGATGCATGCACACTGTTTCACAAAGGAAAATGAGCTCCAGTGACATGACAACGTCCCTGAGCTGAAGAAGCACTTGGATTGTTCTTTCCCAACGGCTTAGTGAACTGGGATATCCAGAGGGCTGATGGTGATTTCCAGTTTACATTTTGGCCAAATGCTGATTCTTCTTTACCAAGGATTTTAGACTGTTGTTTATCGAAGAGTCATTTTGCAGCGTGAGACTTTTTTCACTGTAATCCCTCCCCTCTTTGTGGAATAAAGGCTCAGGAACATTATTGGTTGCCAGTCATATGACAGGCGCCAGGTTGGGACCCGAAGTTTGGGAGACAAGGTAGGAGTTCACAGTCGGTGGGCAAGGCAGAGATGCACCTCTCAAGTTATTAGGACAGAGAGTGTTTTGGGGGGAACATTGTGTAGAGGGCTTCCCAGAGTGTGCCAGGAGTGTGGGGTGGTGGGATCTGTGAAGGCTTCTCGGAGGAGGTGACTGCTAGTCAGGACCTTGCAGGATGCATAGTAGTTCTCAGGCAGCTATGAGGGGTGCTGGGAGGAGAAGACACTAGTCAAGAGAAGCACAGAGCCCTGCAGCATCTGCCAACCTAATGGGGGACAGGTGTACTGGGGAGGAAGCTAGGTGGGGGGACGGGCAGGGGTGCATAGAAACCAGGGTTGAGAAGTGGGCAGAGGAGGATCCTGAGAGACCTTGTGTACCACTTCAGGGAGTTTACTTGTCCCACAAAGGATGGGTACCCACCTTACGAAGGGAGGGATGCAGCCACGCATATGTCATATGAGGCTGTCAATGGCAACAGGTTAGGTGCCCTGGGGCAGGGAGCTTGGATCAACAATACTGATTCCTTCACTGACTGGAAGGATAGGCTACTCTCTTTGTGTTCTTTTTTTTTTTTTTTTAAGATTTTATTTGTTTACCTGAGAGAGAGAGAGAGCACGAACAGGGGGAGGGGCAGAGGGACATTCAGGCTCCTCACTGAGTAGGGAGCCCGAAGTGGGGCTCGATCCCAGGACCCCGAGATCACGACCCCAGCCGAAGGCAGATGCTCAATGGACTGAGCCTCCCAGGTACCCCTCTTCGTGTGTTCTTAACTGACCTTAAGAAAAAACGTACACAGTCAATAAAAAAGTTTTGGGGGCCTTGGGGAAAGGAGAGTCCAAAGTGGTCTACCAGGGCTCATGTAATATGAGCAGGAATATTAAAAGGTTTGAAATTTCAGGGTTTTTTTGGAAAAAAAATACTTATGAGACTAGGATTAGTTTATTGGAATTGGTCCCTCTCCTAGATTTATGATACTGTTTATCCTTCTAGGTGATACTCTCTGGAATCATAGGATTAACAACTTGGAAACGGCCTATGATACTCCTGGTATGTACTGATCTCATAAATTGTTACCCTTTGTAAAATGTGCTATGTGAGAAGTCTGTTGGAGTCAACCACTGAAGAAATACTGAAGCTTTCTTCTTCATTAAAAAAAGAAGCTCACAATGGATACTATTAGAAATCAGTAAAGCGAGATGATAATTTTGTCAGTTTTCTGATTCATTTTAAACTTCTTATGTACCCAACGTGTTTCTAGTTCCAGGATTAGATCTACTGTAAAGATGTATTTTTAAAAATCGGTTTGCTATGGACATTTTTAAATATACTAAAGCAAAGGGAATAATACAATGAATTCCCTACACCCATCACCCGGCTTCAGCAACTACCAACTCAGCCAAACTTGTTCAGCTAGACCCTCACCCATTCCTCTGCTCCCTGCATTCTTTGTCCCTGAATATTCCTTTGAAGTAAATCTTAGGTATTAAATCATGAATACATAATTTTTTATTATTATCATGCTTTGGTTGGACAACCTCAGAGTTTCATGACTTAGGCTCTCTATATTCTCTCTTTATCACACATCTATCATATTTTCATGGTAATAAAGACATATTGGTAACTTTATCCTTTTCTTTTTTTTTAGTTTTTGAGGTAAACTACACATAATTATAAAGTTAACCTGTTTTGAAGTTCACAATTCAATGACATTTAGTAACACTCCCAATATTTTTTTTTGTTTTGATTTGCTATGACCTTTTATTTGCTACTATAAAAAATAGACAATTGCCAGTGGAATTGCCAGCTTTCAAGGATGAAGTAGAAGGTCTGACAAATGTGATTTGAAGTACATATAATGAAAAAAATTTTTTTCTATATAACGTCTCTTCTGATTTTTCTCCCATCCATTTTGAAATAGGGTTAAATAGGGCGCCTGGGTGGCTCAGTTGGTTAAGCGACTGCCTTGGGCTCAGGTCATGATCCTGGAGTCCTGGGATTGAGCTCCACATTGGGCTCCCTGCTCAGCAGGGGGTCTGCTTCTCCCTCTGACCCTCCCCCGTCTCATGCTCTCTCTCTATCTCATTCTCTCTCTCAAATAAATAAATAAAATCTTTAAAAAAAAAAAGAAATAGGGTTAAATAATTTTCTAAAACCATTTTGTGTATATACTTAAGAGTTCATCTTAAACAGACCACTGTTTGCTGGGTGGTGGGTAATAAATACAAAACTAGCTAAATTCTTAAATGCCCACAAGACAATTTAGGCAACATTTTAGAAGTCCATCATTTATGGCATTTGGTGAAACTCTGTTAATATTTCTGGCAGGAGTAAATTATTGGTGCAGCATTTTAATCTACAAGATAGCAGGGTAGGAGAAAATGAGGCTTCAGATGAGTTTTATGGAATGTGTTATGAGTGGCTGAGGTCTGTTTTGCAACAATTCTCTAGAAAAATGTTGGATGGTGTCCAATGTTTATACTAATATTTGGCTATAGGAGTCATTTTTGTCCTGATTTTTCCATTGGGTCAGTATTGAAATGCTCAGTAATACAAACCTCAGGTATTTAAATTAAAATCAGAAAATCCCTAAAGCTATTTGTACTTTTAAGATTCCAAATGGTGAGAAGAATATGAGCGTGTGTTCTGGGTAGAGGTTTAGAAGGTGGACCTTTTAAGACATTTATTTCTCTAACATTGTTTTCTTTTGGAAAGGTGCCTCATAGATTTATTATGTGAGCTCAAACAACTATAAATGAAAATGACCTTAATAGAGATGTATCTTTATTATTATGCCTTTAGATTTATTTCTCATCTTTGTTGATAAGTACAGGTACAACTTTGTCAAAGTTATAACCAGTTTGTATGTACCATGTTGTGCTCTGCTTTTTCTGCTTAATATTACATTAATTACATCCATATCAGTAAATATTACGTTTCCATATACAAGGAGTCCACATCCCTGCCTGAATGGCATTCTGTCATAGTTCTGTATTACCATCAGTTATAAGCCTGTTAGACACATGGGCTTCTATATTTCAACTGTTAAGAATTACGTATTTAGAAGTATTTAGAATCAAGAAGTATTTAGAATCAAGTAGAGATTGTTTTGAAATGTTAATTAACATCGACTTATAAAGAAGATAAATTAGTTGATAGGAATTATACAAGGGCAAACTTCCTGGGTATATCAGTAGATCATTCGAACCTTATTCAACTTCATAAGTGAAAAATCCTCAGTTCATGTGAATCTTAATAATATTCTGTTATAACTTGTGCCATGTGCCTTTGTTATGTTAAAAAATAAAAATAAAATCATGTGATGTTATGAAAGAAACTGGATATGCCAGTCAGACACTCCTAGTCTGAGTACCAGCTCATCCCCTTTAGAGCTGCATCATGTACAAGCCACTTAACTTTCCTGAGTGTAGTTTTCTTTTCTGAACGGAGGGGATAATCTAGTGACACCAAGGGGTAGGTCTGACTCCCCCTAATCCTCCCCATGATGGCTGCTTCACTTTTTCTTTGGCTTCCCCCAGACCCCTTCCTGAGTTTGGGGAATGTGCCTTTGGATGATTCTGGGTGGGAGGTCACATTTCATCAGAGAGCCAGGAGGCCCTGTGGGTCTGCGTTCCCGCAGACGGGGGCTTGGCTGGTGAGTTCCAGCCTTTCTCCCCTTCATGTCCTGTACTCTACCCAGAGGGGCACCTTCTGACTGGGACACAGCCAGGCTGTCTTAACCAACTTGGGACCTTCTTCTCCTAGCTCTTTCCTTGGCTGGCTCCTTTTCTTCTGGGCCTCAGCTCAGCAGTCGCTTCCTGAAGGAGACCTTCCCTGACCATCCAGTGATAGTGGCCCAGCATCCCTGCTTCTCAACATGTCCCAGCACTGACTTTTGGCTTCACAGTCTGTAATTAGCTTGTGTGCCGTTTGTTTACTACTTGCTTGTCTGTCTCCCCGCCGTAGATAGTTGTATGAAGAAAGGGGTCTTGTCCGTCTTCTTCACCCTGGGTCCCCAGGAGCAGTGTGCTCGATACACATCCATTGTTGACTGTGAAGTTGATTTGGCAGCCAACGAGAAATCTAGGTCCTAGGTTCTCGATGTTTCTTTTTTACTTCTGTCTTAAATTTCTCTCACTTGTTTTTGTCCTCTAGAGTGTTGTTTTCTTCCGCTTTTTACTTCGGAGTGGTTAGGGAGTGTATGGGTGGTGGAGGTTGGGAGGAGGCAGGTTGGTCTTTCCAGGGCCCTTTGAGAGGCAAGCTGTCCTCATTTTGAGTTGTTGGGTGCACAGTCATCTAGAACACTTGACTACTTCCTTTTGAAAACTGTTTATATTTGTGCTCCTTCTTTTGTGATTGTTTCAGTGATTACATTCGGTTTTATACTGGTGTGAACAAAGAAGGCTCATTCTGACCCAATTCCTTCAATTCAAGTTTTCATGGAAACTCGGAGTTGGAAGTGTTCATTTACCGAGTCTTCTTCCTTATACCGATTAAATACTCATGTGTCCAGAACAAAAATAATAATCTTGGAACATCATTTATAAACATTTATAGCTATTTTTGACTATGACTAGGATCAAGCTAGGGCATGTGCACACACACATGATTTCAGGTTGTGTGTTTTCTATCAAAAACAAACATTTTTCATTTTTAAAGAGTGTTCTTATTTCTTCAAGTTATCTCCTTTTTCATTCTAATAAAATGGTTTATAAGTTTTTAGCAATTACAGACTCTGTGCTGGGAGTGACCTCAAAGATTATCCTGTCTTGTCTCGGCACTTCAGTTAAAAAGTGGAATAGTCTTAATAAGATGTTTTTCTTTGGTGGTCCATTTGGTAAGAATTCCCACCGTGAAAGCCTAGCCAGACTTGCGGCCTATAATTCTGGTTATGAAGAGGTCATTTGGACTACTTTTCTTGTCAGTTTGGAAGAGATGGGGTGAATATAACCTTAAAGCTGATAAAGAGATCACTTTATTCTTTAACATCAAGAATGAAGGTATTTCCTCAGTGATATTCTTGGGTCACATATGTGGTTTGTTCTCAACTGTGGGCCATGGGGATTTGCACCCTAGACTGAGAATAGAAGAGGTAAATGAACAGGATACTTAAAAAAAAATGATCCATCAGTTTCTCTTCTAACTTCAAGATTATGGAATTTAGGGTAAAACTTCATTACCCAAAAAGAGACTAAAAAATGGTTTCAGTAAGATATACAGACATTCTGTCCTCTTGCCTAACTGTCCAAACAAGCTAGGCCAGCAAAGATGGTTCTGCTCCACAAAGCCATTTGGGGATCCGGGGTCTTTCCATCTTATTGTGCCTTGAAGGGAGAGTCATGGATCACCCAGACACTGTCAAGAGATTGAGGAATTAGCCCACCAGATAGTCAGAAATAGTTGTAGGTGGCTTAGCTGCAAGAGAGATGGTGGCGCTTTCATTTCTGAGGGGTCAGAAGATCTGCAGGCAGTTTAGGGATCTGTACGTTTATAAAATGAGGTCTGCAGCTCTGGCTTTGTGCATTCTGGTTCTTTCAAGTATATTTCCTGGTTGTCAAAAATTTGGAATGAGCCTTGGTTTGAGAGTTCAAGAAACCTGCATTTTAATGCTGACACATTACCACTAGTTATTGGTGACCTTGGGGAAATCTCTTGGGTTCTGCATCTGTAAAATGATGAACTTACATCAGAGCAATCTTTTAAGAGTCCTTTAGCTCTCATTGTGTAGGTTTCCAGAATCCTTGTTAGTGACCCGGAGGGTGTTTTAACTTTAGATGGTTGTTTTCAACAGGCTATTAAAAGCTCCCTGTGTATAAATACTATGATTATTTCACTCTTGGTTTTTTTAAGGTATAAAAATAGATGGCTGTTCTCCCTCTTCAGAATAATTAATAATACTCTATTGCACGCATATAATGCTTAAGAGTTTATATCTTTAGTCATGTGGTTTATATGGCAGGTGTTTTTCCTGTTTTATAGATAAGGGGCCAGTGGCTCAGGAGTGAACCAGCTTGTCCAGTTCACAAACACATGAACTATTATTAGAAAGAACCGGGGACGTTGACTCCCAGTCCAGTGCTCCTTTCCTGGTACCATTCCTCCGCCTCCTCCATTAGCAAATTCCTAGGTACTTCTCTGTGCTCAGAGAAGTGTGTGTGTGTGTGTAATTTAAATTAATTATTTTCTTATTTGTGACTCTCCAATTCTTTTTCAAGTTTTAAAGTGGCAAGTTTAAGGGTATGTGCTATGGTGAGCGCTGTGAATTGTGTGAGACTGTTGAATCACAGACCTGTACCTCTGAAACAAATAATACATTATATGTTAAAAAAAAACAGAAGAAGATAGCAGGAGGGGAAGAATGAAGGGGGGGAAATCGGAGGGGGAGACGAACCAGGAGAGACTATGGACTCTGAGAAGCAAACTGAGGGTTCTAGAGGGGAGGGGGGTGGGGGGATGGGTTAGCCTGGTGATGGGTATTAAAGAGGGCACATTCTGCATGGAGCCCTGGGTGTTATGCACAAACAATGAATCATGGAACACTACATCAAACACTAATGATGTAATGTATGGTGATTAACATAACATAATAATAAAAAAAATAAAGTGGCAAGTTTATCCTTGATTGAAAAGGGCAAGTGGCAGAATTGAACAAGGCAACAGGAGAGTCAGCTTTGAGTCTTAATCCTGCCACTTACCATCAGTGAGCAGCCAAGGAAATTATCTGATCAGTTTCCTCATCTGTACAGTGGGGATGCACCCATCTCTCAGGATTGTGGGCAGGGATGCATGTCGAAACTGTAAAATGGGGGCGCCTGGGTGGCTCGGTTGGTTGGACGTCTGCCTTCGACTCAGGTCATGATCTCAAGGTTCTGGGATCGGGTCCCGCATCGGGCTCCCTGCTCAGCGGGAAGCCTGCTTCTCCCTCTCCCACTCCCCCTGCTTGTGTTCCCTCTCCCGCTGTGTCTCTCTCTGTCAAAAAGATAAATAAAATATTTTTTAAAAAAAGAAACTGTAAAATGTGAAATGGGATCTAAGGTCAGGCAAGCACATTATGACTCATTTTCATCAGCCATTGAGAAGATCTTCGAGAGGAGATTTGGTCTCTCAGTTTGGTGTGTCATTAGGTAACCTCTAGCAGCAGAATATGCAGGTAGGCATCGTTAAAGCACCCTGGGCTGGGCTCGGGTTTATCTGTGACCACAGTGAGCCTGGCCTGCTGACAACAGAACTTCCATTTCCCTCGTCTGATCACCGGCTCTCCAAAACCATGCATTGGGTAAGAAGCTGGCATCCTCAGGAACTGGAAGGGCTTTGGGTGGTGGCCCATCCCTGGGCAGAATCAAAGCCTGAGCAATTCCTTGCTTTGCAAACCGGCCTCAGCCAACTGGGCATGCGCTCATTAGCAGCTTTAGTTTGTCAGCGGCAGGTAATTGTCAAAGCTTTGAGGTAACCTTCCTGCCAAGTCAGTTATTACAATGCAAGTGAGCCTCAGGCCCAATTCTGCTACACATGCACGCACTTATTAGCCAACAGACAAAACAATTGTTCATGTGCTCTGTTCTGTAAGCCTAAAGGGTAGAGGGCGAAGATTCTTACTGAGCTTACAGAACGGTGTGAACAATTCTTTACCTCTAGTTTTTGTCGCACCCATTTGTGTTGAAAACCATTGCTTATGGCCCGAAATTCTGCTGATGAAAAAGTTTATTGGATCTCCCGCAGTAAGGGAGGACACCTCCTTGCCCGTAGTTCTCAGGTGAAGGGGTGAATCACAGAGAGCATATTTATAGGGTTGGAGGACCCCTACTGGGGGATTGTAAGGCGAGCTTGGCAAGATAAGGAATTGATAGGGTTTGGGCAAAAAGCTTATGACAAAATAGCTTTGGACTGGTGGGCGAATGGAGGGGAGGGCCTGGAAGCAAGATCTGGTGAGTAAGCTGGTGGTTTTCATAAACTATTTTAGTTAGCTCACAGTCTTACATTGGAGGAACAAATATTTCCCGGGGCAAGTAGCTAGGTTATCTTTGCTTGTTCTCAGTATTGTTTACTATGGGGTCAGAAAAGTATGGCCAGCCGCAGAATTGATTAACGTTGGGACAGGAAATTATGTTGGTTTTCGTCCTTACCACAAATTTCACGGAGTACCCATTTTTAACATCCATTGTGCAAATTAGACAAACTAAGAGTTTCATCAGTTGGACAACTCATTTCCACAATCCCTCTGCTAATTTAACAAAGCCACTTGGTTGTTGCTGAGGGATGAAACCAAAGGAAGCTTCTGGAGTATGGCCTGTCTCATAAATGCTGGTTGATTATCCTGGAATTTAAATTGCTGACCGTCCTTAGGGTGTTGTGTGGACCACCTGATATGTACATAGTATTGCACTGTCTGTGCTGAAGTATGTCAGAATGCCTTGCAGACACTGGTGGTAGGTGAGTGTCTGGGTTACGGAAGGGAGCCCTCCAACCAGCCCTGCATCTGGGCTCTCTGGGCCCCACAGCCTAGGGGGATCCATTTCTGATATGCGCTGTCAGAGAACTGCAGGAACCATGAGTGATTTGGGGCAAGAGGGGAGTCCATTTTGAATTGGCGAGCATCTTAAAATCGATACAGTCATGTGGAAAGTTATAACGTGTACGGCATCTCTTGCGGGTGTGTGTGCGTGTGTGTGTGTGTGTTTAAACCTGGGGGATCTATACTTACGTGTACGTAGTCACTTGGACAATTTCTGAAAGGATATAGAGGAGACTGTTTATAGTGGGCATTTCTGTTGAGTGTGTCATGTGAGCAGAAAGGGGAAGGAGGGAGACTTGGACTTCCCACTTTACATCTGGAGAGGACATGCGTTGTGTTGTGGGACCAAGAGACTGCTTTGGTTTCCTTGTTTTGTTTAGGTTTGGTGGCCAGCCTCTGTGTATCAGAACTCTCTTTTGGGGTTTCGTTTATTGGCCTTTGTGTGAATCTCGGGAGGAGGCAGCGATGGGAGCTTCTGAGGCCAGATGCTAACACATCTGGATGCCAAGATGTGAGCCTGCTGACCTCCACTCTGCCCAGGATTCTGAAGCTGGAGTCACTGATGCCAAACAGGCCAGGCAACTTAGACTTCCTTAGGCAAAAGAGGCAACCGGTGTCCAAGGCTGGCCACCAAGGAGGTGGCTTTCCTGGGGCATGACCTTGGTAGAGGTGCCAGCGCCCATCTTCCCTTGGCTCCTTCCCAGGTTTCTGAGCCTGGTTCCTGGGGATTCTGTGAGCTACCTGATAGCCCTGCAAGAAATTCCTTTTCTGTTTAAATAGCCTGAGTTGGTTTCCGTTGTTCATAACATAATCAAGAACTCTGCTGTAGGACCGTGATTTTTCTCTTCTATGACTGTTACTTCTATAACAATTAAAGAAAAAACAATTCAAAAATGAATGAAAGGGATTCATCTTAAATATTTGTTCACTTATGGTAACTCAGGTGAAAAACACAAGTCCAGTGGGTGCTCAAATTACATTAATTAATGGTGAGTGCTTGGTGTTGGGTGTCAGGCCTGGGATGGTGGCAGAATCGGGTTTTACTAGATGTAATTTCTTAATGAGGAAACCAAAGGGTGCCCTTGTGGAGTTCTTTAATGAAAAAAAAAATAGCATAATTTATAAATGGACATTGTCTTTTAGCAGGTATCCTGCAAGTTGATGGAGACAAAAGAGTAGAGATTTGAGTCAAAATTGGATGTGAGCTGGGTCCTCTAATTGCACGATTTAGGGCATAATAAATAAATCACTTCTCTGAGACTGTCTTCTATTTATTTTATGTCTATATCCACAAAATATATTTATAAGTGATATATATGCAGATTATATATATTAAACACGTATATGGCATATACGTTGTATATATTTATCAAACCTGTATATGTTATAAATACATACACACTATATGTATATATATATGACATACACATACACTACACGTATTTTTATATATATGTATATATACATATATCAAACATACCACTGTGACATGGTGACATTTGATCATTTACTAAATGCCTTTTAAGAGGAAGAAAATATTTTTTATTTAAGGAGCTCATTAGCAGCCTTATTCTTATTAAAAATAGTCATTAGATCTCTGTACATTTCTCCAAGCACCCAAACCTGAGCACAGTCCCCAAATTAGCTATTTTAAACTCTTTCTGATTTTAGTGCCCTGATGGTTGTCTCCATCCTAAAGATGAGGGATTCATAACACTCTCTCCCATTTATCCTCTCTTGTTTTGTTTTGTTTTTGAAATAATTTTTATTTCTCCTCTCGGTGACGTTACAATTTTAAATAATTTTTATAAACTTGTTTCTCAATTCATCAACTTTGGATAGTATCTTTTGACTCTTTTTTTTTTTTAAGATTTTATTTATTTATTTGACAGAGAGAGACACAACGAGAGAGGGAACACAAGCAGGGGGAGTGGGAGAGGGAGAAGCAGGCTTCCCGCGGAGTAAGGAGCCCAATGCGGGGCTCAATGCCAGGACCCCGGGATCATGACCTGAGCCGAAGGCAGACGCTTAATGACGGAGCCACCCAGGCGCCCCTTGACTCTGTTTTTTTTTTTTTTATGTTATGTTAGTCATCATACATTACATCATTAGTTTTTTATGTGGTGATCCATGATCCATTGTTTCCGTGTAACACCCAGTGCTCCATGCAGTACGTGCCCTCTTTAATACCCATCACCGGGCTAACCCATCCCCCCACCCCCCTCCCTTCTAGAACCCTCAGTTTGTTTCTCAGAGTCCATCGTCTCTCATGGTTCGTCTCCCCCTCCGATTACCCCCTTCATGTTTCCCTTCCTTCTCCTAATGTCCTCCACGCTATTCCTGATGTTCCACAAATAAGTGAAACCATCTGATAATTGACTTTCTCTGCTTGACTTATTTCACTTAGCATCATCTCCTCCAGTCCCATCCATGTTGATGTAAAAGCTGGGTATTCATCCTTTCTGATGGCTCAGTAATACTCCATTGTATGTATGGACCACATCTTCTTTATCCATTCATCTGTTGAAGGGCATCTCGGCTCTTTCCACAGTTGGGCTATTGCGGACATTGCTGCTATGAACATTGGGGTGCATGCGGCCCTTGTTTTCACTACATGTGTGTCTTTGGGGTAAATACCCAGAAGTGCAATTGCTGGGTCATAGGGAGCTCTATTTTTAATTTTCTGAGGCACCTCCACACTGTTTTCCAAAGTGGCTGTACCAACTCGCATTCCCACCGACACTCCCTTGACTCTTTTTTATAAGACAAAGAAATTAGCCTTTAAATGTACTTTTTTCCTCCTTCTTCCTCCTTCTGATCGTAAAACCATTACTTTTATATTATCTGTGTTTTAACATTTACATCTTGCTTTTAAACTGTATTATACCATTCAAATTTTGTCCATAAATCGTTTCTAAAATAGTGAAAATCACAATAGCATTTACAGTATTTTCACTATGTGAATGTGATTGTAATAGGATGTGAGAATTAGAGTCTTTATTAAAAAAAATTTTTTTTAAGATTTTATTTATTTGAGAGAGGGGGGAAGGGGCAGAGGGAGAAGGAGAGGGATAAGCAGACTCCTCGCTGAGCAGGGACCTTGACTCCGGGCTCAATCCCAGGGCTCTATGCAAGGACCCTGAGATCGTGCCCTGAGCCGAAGTCAGACCTTAATTGACTGAGCCCCCCAGGCATCCTTGGATTCTTTCTTCTCAGATTCACCTGGGGCTGCAGTATTTGAAGCAGATACCAACAGCTCCCACATTCCAGCTTTAGACTGTTGAAGCAGGACTTGTAAGCTTCTGGGTGAAAACCAGTTCTGCAACCCTTAGCTGATCTCCATCCCCCAGCCTATAAAAAGATTAGGGATTAAAGAGACAAATGGTTTGGAGAAAGTTACAGAATTGCTGTGGCATTTTGAGTCCAGCTCTGCGTGGGGGAGGGAATGAGTGCTCAACGATAAGCACTTGGAGAACCTGATACTGTCCGTTGGTTGACTGGACTGGTGTCAGGCGCTTGCCTGGGGAATTTTAAAGGGCCCGTTGGAGTGCCTTGTGGCCTCAGAGTTAAAGACTACTGTTGGGAAGTCATTGTACTTTCCTAGACCAAGACCGAGTGGGGAGAGGCTGGGCCTGCACTGCCGGATGCTTAAGAGTAGGGAATGGTAGGCTCAACAGTCCTGTCTCAGAGGAACCAAGAAGGCCATTCGGGAGAAAGTCCTCTGTAAACACTGGCTGAAAGCAGACTGGAGAGTCCCGTGAACTGTCACTGCCCTTACCTTCTTTACCAACACGGTCTGGTCCCCTCCTTACTCCCTTCTCCCCAAACTGACAGAGCTGTGTCCGGCGGGCTTCAGAGGGAGAAGTGGACCCAAAAAGTAGGGAAACAAAGAAGATCGCAGTCACTCTCTTGCCTTTCCTCGGCAGGCTGGCTCCTTCCCTACAATGATCCGTCAGATAAGAGGGAGAGAAGCGAAAAACGAAGTTCCAAGTTTTGACTGGGACCCAGGTCCCGACATCCTAATTACAGAAATGAGAATTTTTGTAACTTAAGGTGATTGGAGGATTTTTTGCACCTGATATTGACCAGAGAGGTCATGGGCACAGCTCCAAATTTCATCTAAGGGGTCAGGACGAACTAGCCCTGCAATGTGGGCTTGAACAACATTGAGGGAGAGAACAAAGTGGTTTTCTCTTGGCACCCATGAGTCCTGCTTACTCAAGGGATCAGCGACATTATTTTTGGTAGCAGCACCGTGAATGATTGAGGCTAGAGAAAAGAAAATGTAACCCTGTGTCCCTCAGAGGGGGGTAGGTTTGAGCAGCCATGTCAAATCTGTTATTCTTTCTAATTCTCTGTCATTTGCTCGGTACGGTCCCACATTTCAGTTTCCTTCAGTTTTGGACCATGACTTTGACAGATAGGTTTATATTATTTCTGGAGTTTCTAAATGCCTCTTTTCTTTTTCTTCTGGCAAAAAAGGCATCTAATCTCGGAGATGATCTAGCTGCTGTGTCTTCTTCTTCTTTTTTAAAACAGTTTTATTGAACTATATTTGACATACTATAACATTCACCCATGTAAAATGTACAGTTCAGTAGTTGTTACATGTTCACAGATAGGCACAAACAGCTTCACCATCAGTTGTAGAACATTTTCATCACCCCCCCAAAAAACCCCAGTACCCATTAGACGTCCCTCCCATTTCTGGGGCATCTGGGTGGCTCAGTTGGTTAAGCGTCCGACTCTTTTTTTTTTTTAAGATTTTATTTATTTGAGACACAGAGAGAGAGTGTGTGTGAGAGAGCACGAGTGGGGTGAAGGGCAGAGGGAGAAGCAGACTCCCTGCTGAGCAGGGAGCCAGATGCTGGGATGATCACCTGAGCTGAAGACAGATGCTTAACCAACTGAACCACCCAGGCGTCCCAAGCATCCGACTCTCGATTTCAGCTCAGGTCATGATCTCTGGGTCATGAGATCAAGCCCTGTGTCACGCTCCATGCTCAATGTGGAGTCTGCCTGAGATTCTCCCTCTACCGCTGCCCCTCCCCACCCAGCAACCTCGTGGGCAAGCGCACGCATTCTCTCTCAAAATAAATAAATAAATCTTAAAAAATGTCCCTCTCATTTCTTTGCAATACCCCCCAGCCCTAGAAAGCCGCTAATGAACTGTCTGTCTCCATAAATTTGCCTATTCTGGGTATTTCAAATAAATGGAATCATATAATATGTGATCCTTTGTAACTGGCTTCTTTCACTTAGTGTATTTTTTAGCACAGTGTTTTTAAGGATCACCCATATTATAGCATGTATTAGTACCTTTTCTCCTTTTTATTGTTGGATACTATTCCACTGATGGATGTATTACATTTTATTTATCTATTCATCAGCTGATGATCACGGACACTTTTTAGCTATCACGAATAACGCTGCTGTGAACATTAGCATACAAGGTTTCTGTGGACATGTTTTCATTTCTCTTGCCTATACACATAGGATAGAATGGCTCAGGCATATGGTAACTCTGTGTTGAACACTTTGGGGAACTGTTTCCCAAAGCAGCTATATCATTTTACATTCCCATCAGCAGTGTGTCCAGGTTCCAGTTCCTCTTTGTCGATGCTCATTATTGTCTGTCTTTTTGATGAGAGCCAGCTCTATGGGTGTGATGTGGTCTCTCATTGTGTTTTTTGATTTGTTGTTGAGAATCTTTTCATGTGCTTATTGGCCATTTGCCTGTCTTCTTTGGAGAAATGACTGTTTAGATTCTTTGCCCATTTTTCCATTGGGTTATTTGCCTTTTTGTTATAAGTCTCTTATCAGATATATGGTTAGCAATTTACTTTTTTGACGGTGTCCTTTGAGGCACAAAAGTTTTTTCTTTTGATAACGTCCAGCTTATCTATTTTTTCTTGTGTTGCTAAGCAGTCGTATTTAAGAAGGCTGATCTAACCCAAGATCGTGAATATTTACTTCTATATTTTCTTGTAAGAGTTTTATTGTTTTAGCTTATGCTTGGGTCTGTGGTCCATTTTGAGTCAATTTTTGCATATGCTATGGAGGCAGTGGTCCAAGTTCATTCTTCTGAATGAGTGGGTATCCAGTTGTCCCAACATAATTTGTTAAAAAGACTATTCTTTCCTCATTGAATTGTCTTGGAATACTTGTTGAAAATCAGTTGAGTCTAAGTGTGAGGTTTCTTAATCTGGCTTCCTAATCACACTCTCTGCTAGTTGTCCCACGTTTTCCTTTGGACATTTCTGGGACTACTGACTTCCTGTTCTAGTTTGGACTTTTTTCTGTTTTTTTAGGCCTGCTGCACAGATGTCATCTGAATATTTCTTTTCTTTGTATTCCTGGATTACAGCTGTTGTTTCTTAGATCTCATGCCTCATGTATTTTTTCCTTGAATCCCCTTTTCATTTTGCCAGAGAACATGATCGAATAAAAATTGTCAGAAATGATGTGAAGGAAGAGGGGAGCTCTCTTAGAGTTTCAGTGTCTTGATGTGTCTTTGTTTTGCCCTCCCATTTGAAGGATGGTTTGCCTAGATAGAGAATTCTAGGGTCGAAAGGTTTTCTGTCCAGAATTTGAAGGCATTGCTTGATAACTTCTGTCACTGGTGAGAAGCTTGACGCTGACTGATTCTCGTTCCTCAGTAAGCAGCCTCTTTTTTTCTTATCTGGAAGCTTTCAGGATCTTTACCTTGGTATTGATAAAGCTTAATTTTCAAGAAGATGAAATCATGACTCCTGGGAAAATACAAAGTGAACATGTGTCATTAATGAGGAAAAACTGTTTCAAAGAACATTTGAGAAGTTAAGTATTTGTAGGTAATGTTAAGCATGGACTGCTGGGATGGATACAAAATGAGTGGATGTCCAGCAGGCCCTAAGTGGTACCTTCAGAGGTTTTCTGCTCCATTGGACAGAATTTATTCTCATTTCTACTGAAAAAAAAAAAAAAACTACGACATAAACTGTGCCTCTACAGGGCTGTAAAATAGCCAGTTATATAAGCAGATAAGTAAATGGAATAGCCAAAAATCTCCTTTGCTTTCTCCAAGTTTCAGATAATTTTTCTGATGGTCTTCTGAAATTACATGGGGCTGTGTCTAGTCGTGGGTCTTCTTTTCCTTCATCCTTTTTGAGTACTTTTTCTCTGTGAAGCTCTGAGGTCTTTTAATTAGAAGACATGTGTGTTTCTTCACACTGAGCGCTTTTCTTTATTGTTTCTTTCATTATTTCCTTCCCTCCATTGGCTCTTTCTTCCTGGAACATCTAATAGATAGATGTTGGATCTCTTGAATTTTTGCCTTTTTGTTTCTTCATTTTTCAAAGTCTTAGACTTATGGTACATCACTCCTATATACTTTATGAGGCGTTTCCTAAGAATAAGACATTCTTCTACCTCACAATAATAACATTATCACAACTAAGAAACTTATTGGTAATTTCCTAATGCCAGGTAATATTCGGCCCATTTTAACTTTTCCCCAGTTACTCCAAAATGTTGTATAACTTTTTCTTAATCAAAAGCTTTTAACTGAAGTATGATCTGTGGATATTTCTGTATGGTGTAAGTGTATGTGTAAGTGTACAGTCTGATGTATTATCAAAAATTATACCTGTGTAGACTAGCTTTTTTTTCTTTTTTTTTCAATCCATGACCCAATCAAGGGTCAGTCATTTCATTAGATTATTCTGTCTCTGTAGTCTTTTCTGTTCTAGAACAGTCTTCCTGCCACTTTTTCCCCCAGGGATTGACTTAATGAAGACATGAGTCCAGTTGGTTTATTCCTCCCTTTCCTCCCCGCTCCTTTACCTTCTCCCCTTCCCCATTTCCTTTTGTCCTGCTCCTCCATTTTCCCTTCATTCTTCTTTTGATAATGCCCCTAATCTGAGAGAAATAATACAGCTCCTCTGGTACCCACAACCCAGCTACTATAATCACTGACACAAGTTTAGACTTGTCTCATCTACACCCCCGACCATTTCTCTTCTCTTTCTCCTGCCACCGGGTTGTGTTGAAATAAGTAACGGCCTTGACAACATTTCATCCTCAAATATTTTGGTATATATTTATAAATGGTACAGCTGGTAACTCAGCAAGGGCTGTTGACTAGAGCATGAATGTGTGGCTTCCCCACATAACAGCTGCCCAGCATGGTGGCTGGATGCTGCAAGGGAGTGTCTCAGAATGGTGATCCCAGGGCCCAGGGGATGGGATAGGGTGGGAAGTAGAGTGGGGGTGCGTGGAGTGGGGAGGGTGTGCCAGGCTTCCTGGGATCCAGCCTTGGATGTCTGTTGCATTCTGTTTGTCAAAAAGTTCCTAGGGCCCGCCTAGGTAGGGCACAAAATCTGAACCAAAGACACAAAGACATAGATGGTCTTAAATTATACTGAATGAGCGGATGGAGGAATCCATTAGTCAATCAATTAACAAAAGAAAGAAAGCCAATTCTTTATGATAAACACTACATGGAGATATCATGCATTCTTAATAATATTCCGGAACATATACAGAACAGATCTGAAAGGCAAACACTGGATTTACCATCACTGCTTGCATGAAAATAGCTACTACCAGTGCTTCTGGTGGGAGCTACCACTTTCTAGGGAAAGAAGACGGGAAGGGTTGGGACTCCTGTCCCATTATTTCAAAGGAAGTAGGAGTGTAGGTGGGGGAGTGAGTGGGTAGAAGGACAAAGCACCCAGTCCTTAGGATTTAGGTTATATTTTCCCACTGAAACAAGAACGCTATGGGATCAAGCTGGGAATCTAACCAACATTTTAACATTTATGTCCTCAGAGCCGGGGAGTCCAAGCTCCAAACTACTGATTAGTCACTGGTTAATAAGACGAATGTCGTAGGACCTTTGACAGTTAATGTAACTGTTTAGTTAGCTCTTAACATGTAACATTTTAATTCAGTTTGGGGAAGCATTTTAATACAAAAATGTAGAATCATGAGCAAAGTTATCGGAGCACAGCATACAGACGCCGGACAAAAGGTTGAAGACACCAAAGGAATACTTTTCTGAACTAGGTTAGCAAAATGAATGTTAAGATTGACCACCCAGCACCATGGCAACCAACAAAACATAACAAATCACAGCCACTCTCAAAGCCCAGACTCTTGCTGCTTTATACCTATTTCAGGAGTGCACACATGCACTGACTTGGTTTGCCTGTGTGCCTTTAATCCTTGGATCCCAAAAGAACCTACCCTGGGGCTTCACTTCCTTGACATCCTTTAAACTTCTTCCAGAAGCTTGGCAGATATTTTACCAACGTCCAGACTGGTTCTCTTTGCCAACAAGCCAAACACAGGCCCACTGCTATGAATGGAACCAGCTGTCTCCCTTTCCTCTCAGAGATACTTAGGTATCAGATTTATTCACATTATGGCTGTCCCCACATTCTCTTTTTATAAAGTGTTTAAAATATAATAACATTTATTTCCAGTCCCTTTCTCAATAGGCGCAAAAGGCTTCTTCCCATCCCCACCAGAGTAAGACAAATTTGGGACACAGCTTCGAGGTGAGCTTGTAACCTCGGTTAAAGCACTTATAACTGAGAGTTGCTAATTCCTGGTGAAAATGTACAAATCTGGGGCGCCTTGGTGGCTCAGTCTTTAAGCGTCTGCCTTCGGCCCAGGTCATGATCCCAGGGTCCTGGGATCAAGCCCTGCATTTGGCTCCCTGCTCGGCAGGAAGCCTGCTTCTCCCTCTCCCACTCCCCCTGCTTGTGTTCCCTCTCTCGCTGTGTCTCTCTCTGTCAAATAAATAAAATCTTTTTTAAAAATGTACAAATCTCAGGGGTACTTTTGAGGTTCCTTGCTTATGAAGAAGAAATTCTGCCTTACCATGGGGTCCTTTCCCCCATTCCCTGTATGCTGTGCTCCTATAACTTTGCTCATGATTCTACATTTTTGTAGTATTTTTTAAATTGGAAGCTTTTGAGAAGTTTCTCTTCACGAGGAAAGAATTTGTTGAGCTTTTGATATTTATTTATTTATTTTTTAAAAAGATTTTATTTATTTATTTGACAGAGACACAGCGAGAGAGGGAACACAAGCAGGGGGAGTGGGAGAGGGAGAAGCAGGCTTCCCGCCGAGCAGGGAGCCCGATGCGGGGCTCCATCCCAGGACCCTGGGATCATGACCTGAGCCGAAGGCAGATGCTTGACGACTGAGCCACCCAGGTGCCCCGCTTTTGATATTTAAATGGAAGTGTGCACACACACACACACACACACACAATTTCACTAATCCCATTCATGAGGCTCCACCCTCATTACCTAATCACCCGGCAGAGGCACCACCTCCCGACGCCAACATCTTGGAGTTAGGCTCTCAACAAATGTATTTTGGGGAGACACAGACATTCAGGCCACAGCACTAAGTTTTATTCCTTTTATGAGCTTCCTCTGATTTGTTCATCCATTCTCCTATTCTTGGACATTTGGGTTGTTTCCAGTTTGGGGCTATTATGACCCAGCGCTCTGACATGCCTGGGTGTGTCTTTTTGGGGACGTATGCATTAATTTGTCTTGCGCATATGCCTAGAAGTGAATTGCTGAGTCACAGGGCGGTATATGTTGAATTTTGTTAGAAAGAGTAAGCGCCATTCTTCTTCAGAGTGGTTATACCAATTTCTAACTGTTTCTTAGACCCTCAGCCAGTCCTGTTTTTAGACTCACTTTCACCGCGACGCCCCCATTTCTGAACATTTGGAGAGTCTGAGCAGAGGATCCTGTGGTTTTGGCTTCCCTCATTGCTATCGTGGGAGTCTCTTCTCAGCACCCCTGCGTCCAGTTCACACAGGCCCATTGGCTTTCCAGCTTTTAAAATTTTGATGCTGTTTTCCTGTCCTTATGGATTTCTCTATTTAAAACTTTTCCTTTGCTGCTCTTGTAATGGGTTTTTAGGAATTGGTAGCACTAAATACTTATGTTCACTCCACCATATTAAACCTCTTATTTTTAAACCACGCTACCTTCACACGATCTCTGGAACTATTTATTTATTTAAACATGCTTAGGCGAGTTTCAGCTGCATCTTGAGTTTGGAGCAGTAGGGAAGAAGCAGCAAAATACAAGTCCTTAGACAGTAGGGAAAGGTCAGCCTATTTAGGGAATGAAATCTTGTACCAAAAAAGATAGTCAACAATACCAAGCTGTGAGAGGCATAATTATTTAATAAGATTATGTGATGGGGATTATGAGAAATTTTTAGCCGGTAGAAACGGGCAAATTGAAGGAGATGTTCCTTCTTGGTGGGCTCAGGTTCCCCAAACATTCTTTTATTAGGTCATTTGATTGAGACCTGGAAAGGACTGAGGGCACAATTGCAAGAGATCAGAGTGGAGGTGAATTCCGTTATGAAAAACATAATGCCTTTGCATCAAGCTACCTGGTATATACGTATCATAAAATACTCCTGGCTCAAGCGCGTAACAGTAAAACCAAAAGCATAAAAGGCATCACTCACGTTGCCTGTCCCTGGGAGAGGACCAGCTCTTTGGATCTTGGATTTTGCACCTTCCCCTTAAAAGCCCCAGGGTGCCAGTTACAGAGGGCAAGCCCTCCGCTTTTTGGGTCCCACTGTCTTTCATGTCTAAAATCCAAGTTCTAGAAAGACATTTCTGCCTTGACTCTGGGCTTTTCCGTTTCTTGATGGTAAATCCCAATGATGAGTTGGTCTCGGTAGAATTCCGGAACTGTATGTAACCCATGGTGTTCCCTTCGCTGAGCAGGTGGTGATGACTGAGTTGAGAACAATAGGAACGAAGCTGAAAGGTCAGAAAAAAATTAGGTCAAGTATAAAGAAGAAATTTATAGAGACGATGTATCAGTCAAGGTCCTGGCGGGGCACAGATAACAAGAAAATTATATCTTGAGAAGAGGTTAATAAAGGCCTTGTTCACAAAGGAATGCACAAGGTGTAGGGAACAGTGAAGGGGGGACTGTCCCTAGGCCTGACCAGAATCTGGAATTTGGGGTCAGGTACAGAGGACCCCTTGAAAGAAACTGTGACTTTCTATTAAGGGACACAGCCAGCCTGAGGCTACAGAGAAGGAACCCATAGAATAACTAGCCCGAACTCTCCTCCCTCCCTCCCTCCAGTCTTCTGCCAGGGCTCTCCAATGGCTGAACTTCACTTAAGACAAGAGGGCAAAGGGGCCCCATGGATACAGTCTTCGTAGGCCAGCCTCCTTGGGAAGAGCCCAGGAGAGAGGATCAGGAGATCTCTTGCACACAAGTGTCAATGGTCAGCGTGGAGTGAGTTCCTGTAGGAACTTATCTGCAGGCCGCAGGAAGAATTCTTTTTAGAGAAGTTTTGGAAACAGTGTACCTGCAGATTATTCTTACAATTAGAGTACCTCTTCCAGCTGCCATTAACTCAGGCACACAAGTGTTAAGAACAAAATGGTGCAATTCATTTTGTGAAATTCATTTTGTAATAACAAGCTGCTCCCCCGAAGAGGAAGTGCCTATTATTATTAATAATAAAACCTATTGCATAGTATTTTGCAGCATGCAAAGGACTTTTATGTATGTCATTTTGTGTGAATCTCTCATTATTCTTGTGAGGTGGCTAGGAATATAGACCTTTTGATGAGAAAAGTGAGTCTCACCGAGGTTGCTTAAAACATCACAGCAAACGAGGGAGAAAGCCTGATTTTGAACCAGGTGTCTTGATTCCAAATTCAGGTGCTTGTCAGAAAGAGAAATTCAGATCACCTGCAATGACATTTTTAAAGGCAAGAATGATGACAATATAAAAAATGTAAGAAATTCTTCCCCTTTGCTGATAGAGCTGAGTGGACTTTGTGACTATCATGTTCCTCCTTAGTAGCTGATGTTTTACTGCCTTCTGTTTGGGAGGATACCCCCTGGTGATGAGCGGGATGGAAATTTGGGTCTTGGAAGTTACACGATTTTAACTAGGTTAAAGCCAGAGAGGTCTATCCTGAAAGTCCCTGTAAATCCTAAGTGGGTCCCTTATAACTCCAATATTGTACACCATTGAACCCGATCCAGCCCCTGAAGGAGGCATGGTTGGTATCCTCATAGCCCCCATATCTGATACATGCTGCCGTTGTCTACACTAGAATAATTCAAATGACCAAATAGCCAATAAGCTTGGCCAGAGTTTTAATGATAGTAATAAAAAAGCCACACGAAGGAATAAGTTTGGGGGACAGTGCATGGTGATTTTGTACACCGCCTATGTGCCTTGGCTGTGTCCTCATTCTGGGGTTGGCGTTCTGGTGATCTGACTTTGACTTCTCATTGGCAGCCCATCCAGTGCGAGAGAAGCTTAATCTACCAGGCAGTTAATCTCTGGAGCGTTCTCTCAGCTTCTTTGTTATTCTGACATTCAAGAAATAGCCCCATTCATTGTATGATCTCACACTCCTGTCTTGGCAGATGGATTCAGAATTGTCTTTCTTACTTTCTTTTTAATATTGTAAATATAATTTATATAAATCCCTGATCAAAAGTGTTCCGTTAGCTAACTTTTGAGAGTTGGATATACCGATGTAGCCAACATCCCAAACAAGATATGGAACATTTCTATCATTTCAGAAAATTCTCTTCTTTCTTCCCAGTCAATCCCTTCCCCCCACCAAGTAGGCACCACTCTTCTGATTTCTATCACTATGATTTTTTTTGTCTATTCTTGAACTTCATGTAAGTGGAATCATATAATATCTGACTTACTTCACTCAATGTCTTTGACTTCTTTGTGTTGTTGTATATCGGTAGTGTGTTCCTTTGTATTGCTGGAAGTATTCCATTGTTTGAAAATACCACAATTATTTTTTAAAGATTTTATTCATTTATTTGACAGAGAGAGACACAGCGAGAGCAGGAACACAAGCAGGGGGAGTGGGAGAGGGAGAAGCAGGCTTCCCGCTGAGCAGAGAGCCCGATGTGGGGCTCGATCCCAGGACCCTGGGACCATGACCTGAGCCAAAGGCAGACGCTTGACGACTGAGCCACCCAGGTGCCCCGAAAATACCACAGTTTTTTTACTTATTCTCCTGCTGTTGGATATTTTGAGTTATTTTCATTTTTGGTCTAACATGCATAAAACTGCTATAAACATTTCTCTGTAAGTCTTTTTGTGGGTAACCGCACTTATTTCTCTGGGTCTATTCCTAGGAGTGGAATGGCAGGTCTTAAGGTAGGCGTATATTCAGATTTTTTTTTTTTTGCAGTTTTTAAATACACGTTTTACTGTAGAATAATTTTAGATTTATGGGAGTATTTCAAAGATAATAAAGAGAGGTTCTGTATATGCTATACTATTTCCCCATCATTGACATCTTAATATAGTACGTAGTACATTTGTCACAACTAACGAACCAATATTGATACACTCTTATCAACTAAAATCCATACTCTTCAGATTCTCTTAGTTTATATCTAATGTTCTTTTTCTGTTCATTATTCCAGCCTAAGAGACCACATTACGTTTGCTTGTCATGTCTCTTTAGGCTCCACTTGGCTGTGACAGTTTTTCAGACTTCCCTTGTTTTTGAGGACCTTGACCATTTTGAGGAGTACTTGTCAGGTATTTTGCAGCATGGACCTCAATTGGAATTGTCTGATGTTTTTCTTATGATTAGACTGAGGTTATCATCGGTTTGGTAGAGGAAGAACACGGAGGTAAAATGCTATTTTCATCACATCATATCAAGGGTACACGCCATCCACATGACTTATCAGCGATATTAACCTTGGTCCCCTGGTTGATGTCAAGTTTGTCAGGTTTCTCCACCAGAAGATTACTCCCCCTCTCCTATTTCTATACTGTATTCTTTGGAAGGAACTCACCTGGTACAACCCATACTTAAGAAGTAGGGAGTCAAGGGTGGAGTATCTCCATAAATCACAGTTGACCTTTGAACAACAGGGATTTGAACTGCATGGGTCCATTTAAATGCAGATCTTTTTTTTTTTCTATTCTTTTTTTTTTTTTTTAGATTTATTTATTTGAGAGAAAGAGAGAGAGAGAGAGCACACAGAGGGAGAGGGAGAAGTAGACTCCCCACTCAGCAGGGAGCCAGATGCTGGGCTCCATCCCAGGACTCTGGGATCATGACCCAAGCCGAAGGCAGACGCTCAACTGACTGAGCCATCCAGGCGCCCCAGATTTTGTTTCTAGAAAATATAGTACAGTATTGTAAATATATTTTCTCGTCCTTATGATTTTCTTAGTAACATGTTCTTTTCTCTAGCTTACTTTTTTGTAAGAATACAGTATATAATACATATAACATGCAAAATATGTGTTAATCGACTGTTATCGGCAAGGCTTCTGGTCAATAATAGACTATTAATAGTTAAGTTTATGGGCAGTCAGAAGTCATACTCCGATTTTGCACTGCATGCCGGGGTTGGGGGTTGGCACCCCTCAGCCCTGCATTGTATAAGAGTCAACGTATTTAGAATTCTTTGGCATGGAAGATTTATATTTAGTTTTTAAGAGGTGACAGAACCATTTTATACTCAGACAAGCAATGCGGGAGAGTCTGTGTGCTCCTCATCCTCACAAACACTTGATGTTGTCATTCTTCCTAATTTTAACCATTCTAGTTGATGTGAAGTGGTATCTCACTGTGGTTTTAATTTGCATTCGTGATGACTCATGATTTTGAGTAATTTTTCATGGGCTTATTGGCCATTCCTATATCTTCCTTTGTGAAATATCTTGTTCAAGTCTTTTGTCCGATTTTTTTGTGTTGTCTTTTTTTTTTATTGAATTGAGGAGTTATTTCTATATCCTGGATAAAGGTTCTTTGTTTAATATATGCATGAAAGATTTTCTCCCAGTCTGTGGCTTGCCTGTTGGTTTTCTTTTTTTTTTAATTTTTTATTGTTATGTTAATCACCATATATTACATCATTTGTTTTGGTGTAGTGTTCCATGATTCATTGTTTGTTCATAACACCCAGTGCTCCATGCAGAATGTGCCCTCTTTAATACCCATCACCAGGCTAACCCATCCCCCTACCCTCCTCCCCTATAGAACCCTCAGTTTGTTTTTCAGAGTCCATCGTCTCTCCTGGTTCGTCTCCCCCTCTGACTTACTCCTCTTCATTCTTCCTCTTCTGCTATCTTCTTCGTTTTCTTTTTTCTTAAAATATGTTGCGTTATTTGTTTCAGAAGTACAGATCTGTGATTCAACAGTCTTGCACAATTCACAGCGCTCACCGTAGCACATACCCTCCCCAATGTCTATCACCCAGCCACCCCATCCCTCCCACCCCCAACCACTCCAGTAACACTCAGTTTGTTCCTGAGATTAAGATTTCCTCATATCAGTGAGGTCATATGATACATGTCTTTCTCTGATTGACTTATTTCACTAAGCATAACACCCTCCAGTTCCATCCACGTCGTTGCAAATGGCAAGATCTCATTCCTTTTGATGGCTGCATAATATTCCATTGTGTATATATACCACTTCTTCTTTATCCATTCATCTGTCGATGGACATCTTGGCTCTTTCCACAGTTTGGCTATTGTGGACATTGATGCTATAAACATTGGGGTGCACGTACCCCTTCGGGTCCCTACATTTGTATCTTTGTGGTAAATACCCAGTAGTGCAATTGCTGGATCGAATGGTAGCTCTAATTTCAACTGTTTGAGGAACCTCCATACTGTTTTCCAGAGTGGTTGCACCAGCTTGCATTCCCACCAACAGTGTAGGAGGGTTCCCCTTTCTCCACATCCCCGCCAACATCTGTCGTTCCCTGACTTGTTAATTTTAGCCATTCTGACTGGTGTGAGGTGGTATCTCATTGAGGTTTTGATTTGGATTTCCCTGATGCCGAGCGATGTTGAGCACTTTTTCATGTGCCTGTTGGCCATTTGGATTTCTTCTTTGGAAAAATGTCTGTTCATGTTTTCTGCCCATTTCTTGATTGGATTATTTGTTCTTTGGGTATTGAGTTTGATAAGTTCTTTATAGATTTTGGATACTAGCCCTTTATCTGATATGTCATTTGCAAATATTTTCTCCCATTCTGTCGGTTGTCTTTTGGTTTTGTGGACTGTTTCTTTTGCTGTGCAAAAGCTTTTTATCTTGATGAAATCCCAATAGTTCATTTTTGCCCTGGCTTCCCGTGCCTTTGGTGATGTTTCTAGGAAGAAGTTGCTGCGGCTGAGGTCAAAGAGGTTGCTACCTGTGTTCTCCTTTAGGATTTTGATGGACTCCTGTCTCACGTTTAGGTCTTTCAACCATTTGGAGTCTATTTTTGTGTGTGGTATAAGGAAATGGTCCAGTTTCATTCTTCTGCATGTGGCTGTCCAATTTTCCCAACACCATTTGTTGAAGAGACTGTCTTTTTTCCACTGGACATTCTTTCCTGCTTTGTCAAAGATAAGTTGACCATAGAGTTGAGGGTCCATTTCTGGGCTCTCTATTCTGTTCCATTGATCTATGTGTCTGTTTTTGTGCCAGTACCATACTGTCTTGATGATGACAGCTTTGTAATAGAGCTGGAAGTCCGGAATTGTGATGCTGCCAGCTTTGCTTTTCTTTTTCAGTATTCCTCTGGCTATTCGGGGTCTCTTCTGGTTCCATACAAATTTTAGGATTATTTGTTCCATTTCTTTGAAAAAAGTGGATGGTATTTTGATGGGGATTGCATTGAATGTGTAGATTGCTCTAGGTAGCATTGACATCTTCACAATGTTGGTTCTCCCAATCCATGAGCATGGAACGTTTTTCCATTTCTTTGTATCTTCTTCAATTTCTTTCCTGAGTATTTTATAGTTTTCTGAGTACAGATCCTTTGCCTCTTTGGTTAAATTTATTCCTAGGTATCTTATGGTTTTGGGTGCAGTTGTGAATGGGATCGACTCCTTGATTTGTCTCTCTTCTGTCTTGTTGTTGGTGTATAGGAATGCCACTGATTTCTGTGCATTGATTTTATAGCCTGCTACTTGATTGAATTCGTGTATGAGTTCTAGCAGTTTTGGGGTGGAGTCTTTTGGGTTTTCCACATAAAGTATCATATCATCTGCAAAGAGTGAGAGTTTGACTTCCTCTTTGCTGATTTTGATGCCTTTGATTTCTTTTTGTTGTCTGATTGCTGTGGCTAGGACTTCTAATACTATGTTGAATAGCAGTGGTGAGAGTGGACATCCCTGCCATGTTCCTGACCTTAGGGGAAAAGCTCTCAGCTTTTCCCCATTGAAAATGATATTCGCTGTAGGTTTTTCGTAGATGGCTTTTATGATATTGAGGTATGTACCCTCTATCCCTATACTCTGAAGAGTTTTGATCAAGAAAGGATGCTGTACTTTGTCAAATGCTTTTTCTGCATCTATTGAGAGGATCACATGATTCTTGTTCTTTCTTTTGTTAATGTATTGTATCACGTTGATTGATTTGCGGATGTTGAACCAGCCTTGCAGCCCAGGGATAAATCCCACTTGGTCGTGGTGAATAATCCTTTTAATGTACTGTTGGATCCTATTGGCTAGTATTTTGGTGAGAATTTTTGCATCCATGTTCATCAACGATATTGGTCTGTAATTCTCCTTTTTGATGGGGTCTTTGTCTGGTTTTGGGATCAAGGTAATGGTGGCCTCATAAAATGAGTTTGGAAGTTTTCCTTCCGTTTCTATTTTTTGGAACAGTTTCAGGAGAATAGGTATTAATTCTTCTTTAAATGTCTGATAGAATTCCCCTGGGAAGCCATCTGGCCCTGGGCTTTTGTTTCTTGGGAGATTTTTGATGACTGCTTCAATTTCCTTAGTGGTTATAGGTCTGTTCAGGTTTTCTATTTCTTCCTGGTTCAGTTTTGGTAGTTGATACATCTCTAGGAATGCACCCATTTCTTCCAAGTTATCTAATTTGCTGGCATAGAGTTGCTCATAATATGTTCTTATAATTGTTTGTATTTCTTTGGTGTTGGTTGTGATCTCTCCTCTTTCATTCATGATTTTGTTGATTTGGGTCATTTCTCTTTTCTTTTTGATCAGTCTGGCCAGGGGTTTATCAATCTTGTTAATTCTTTCAAAGAACCAGCTCCTAGTTTCGTTGATCTGTTCTACTGTTCTTTTGGTTTCTAGTTCATTGATTTCTGCTCTGATCTTTATTATTTCTCTTCTCCTGCTGGGTTTAGGCTTTCTTTGCTGTTCTTTCTCCAGCTCCTTTAGGTGTAGGGTTAGGTTGTGTATTTGAGACCTTTCTTGTTTCTTGAGAAAGGCTTGTATTGCTATATACTTTCCTCTCAGGACTGCCTTTGCTGTATCCCAAAGATTTTGGACAGTTGTGTTTTCATTTTCATTGGTTTCCATGAATTTTTTAAATTTTTCTTTAATTTCCTGGTTGACCCATTCATTCTTTAGTAGGATGCTCTTTACCCTCCATGTATTTGAGTTCTTTCCGACTTTCCTCTTGTGATTGAGTTCTAGTTTCAAAGCACTGTGGTCCGAAAATATGCAGGGAATGATCCCAATCTTTTGGTACCGGTTGAGACCTGATTTGTGACTAGGATGTGATCAATTCTGGAGAATGTTCCATGGGCACTAGAGAAGAATGTGTATTCTGTTGCTTTGGGATGGAATGTTCTGAATATGTCTGTGAAGCCTGTTGGTTTTCTTAACAGTGTCATTTAATGAGTTGGATTGAAGATTTTAATAAAGAGATTTGGGGACCAGTGCTGGAAGTAATGAACCCTCACTCATTCTATATCTGATGCTGCTAATTTTTAGTTACGAAGATTTATTATTTATTTTTAAAAGATTTTATTTATTTGAGAGAGAGAGAGAGAGTGCAGGGGAGGAGCAGAGGGAGGGGGGAGAAGCAGACTCTGTGCTGAGCACAGAGCCCCGCATGGGGCTTGATCTCAAGACCCTGAGATCCTGACCTGAGCTGAAACTGAGAGTTGTGCTCAACCGACTGAGCCACCCAGGGGGCCCCATAGTTACAAAGGTTTATGATGTGCTGGTGGGCATGAGGATTATAACCACACTTTCTTTTCAAGGCATCTGGTATTGCATGAAAAGATACTTTTCAAAGGAAAGTTAGACTTCCCCATAGTAACAATTGTGTTGCTGGTTGTGAAGACTCCAGATGTGTTAGGTCTCTTTGAGTAAGCTGCTGCCAGTGCATAGGAGCAGCGCAGGTAAGAAGATCATGTTCTGTGCTTGGCCAACTTTGCGTCCTCATTTGGCCAACTTTGTGTCCTCATTTACCAAAGCTTTGACATGATAATGACTGACATAGCGCTCAAGGGGGCTGTGCTGTCTGCTGATCCAGTTAAGCCCTACAGACACTGACGAATCAGGAGAAACAGTAACACAGCAGCTTCGGCCAGCACTTCCCCCAAGATTTGATGACAGAGTGCATAGTCCTTTTACAGATTAACAAAACAAGGAGAGAAGCGAGGCCCTACTACTCCTGGAGAGGCAGAAAGAATTCCTCTTAGGGAGAGGGGCATCATGTGATATTAAATATTGACTCATTACATGGGTTTAGGGGAGACGTTTTCAAGCTTCCTGGAATACCAGCAACAAAAAACAAGCTTTCCAAACTAGAGTTCATATGCAAACTCACATACCAACCCAACTCTGGCATTTGCTACCGAACTGATGCTTGGTTCTAATGCTGATCATCATTAGCTCCAATCTTTTATATTTGCGATAAGATTTGATTTTGATAATAAATATAGTTCTCAAGTTGAAAAGCTGTAGTAGTCCCTTATAGGCACTAAGTAAAATCTGGCTTTTTGGTTGATTTCCATTAATTCTGAATTATTTAGTGTAACATTTGGAACATTTAACTTTGGAGAAAAATATATAGAAGATCACTGTGGACTTGTTCTTTAATACCTACACTGTTTGGAACTGAGAAAAGACTTAGCTTTGTTTTTGTACACTGTCACTTCTGTCCAGTAAGGGCTCTGAGTGCTCTGATTTTCCTGGGTTCCACTTACATGCTAGAATTCTCCATTTGTCTACTTATCATTGATCCTGCAAAACTCAGACAAAAAAATAGCAACAGCTCAAGGAGGAACTGGCCACGGCTTCATGCAAGGGACGGATCAGCGCTGAGGGAGCCAGAACTTCCTTAGATGCAAAGAGAGAAAAAAAATTAGGGACTTGAAATTATTGAGAAGACTTGAGAGTCGGTGGTCTTCCTCAACACAGTTTAAAAATTCTACAATGTGAACAAAAGGTTGGTACATTGAAAACATGGTTCGGACTTCTTTTTTTTTCTTTAAATGTGTGCCCTCTAGGAAGAGAATATGAATTTTTTTTTTCTTTTTACTCAGACAAAACTCTGATTTTAGCTATTGTCTTTTCTAACGGCCTCTTTTCCTGCCACTTCAGGTGAACCTCTTTGTGCTGCTGTCTGTGGTGTGTGTCCTCTTAAATCTAGCTGGATTTATCCTCGGCTGCCAGGGGGCCCAGTTTGTGTCCAGCGTGCCCAGATGTGATCTGGTAAGTTGTCCGAAACCGTCGCTGTGCGCCTGCGCGGACCCTGGCTTTCCCGGGGCGGGGGGGGGGGGGGGAGGGGTGCGCGCACTGTGTGCCCGGCAAGCTCCCTCGAGTGAAGCCTGCTCTTTGTTTCGTTTTCCCACGTCCCCTGACCGACTTCAGGTATTTCTTTTCCAAAGCAGGGACCAGCTAGCAGAGCCCCAGAACCACAGTGAGATAGCGCGTCGTTAGTTAGGGAATGGACCGGTCAGGTGTCCACAAGCAGTATCGGTCTGCACTCATCCGAAGAGGGAAAACGGAGATGATCAGAATACAGGTCAGCCGTCCTTTCTCCAAAACCTCTGGAGGCTGGCTGTGTTTCAGCATTCAGAGTTTCCCCGATTTTGAGAAGATAAACCTGATGCATACGTTACTTACGCTGTAGCAAGCACCCCGCTCGACTCTGGGGCAGCAGGTTGTAATCACAACGTCTGGTTTTCGGGGCTTTTTGAATTTCAGAATTGTGGTTAAGAGGTTATGGACCTGCACCATCTCCGAATATTTTCTTTTAATTTTTTTTGACTGTGGTAAAATGCATGTAGTAGCATAAAATGTGCCATCTTCATTTTTAAGAGTTAAGTTTAGTAGTTGATGTACGTTCACGTTGTTGGGCAACCAATCTCCAGAACATTTTTCTTGTTGCAAAACTGAAACTCTGTCCATATTAAATAGCTCCCCCACCTTCCTGGCTGTGATAAAGCCCCAGCCTCCCCCATTAGGAAGACTCCTCAGGGACTCACCACAAACCCATTGCTCTTTCTAACACTGCTGTACAAGTTTTCTGATTTTGTCACCCCATTGGTTATTAACCGTACGTTACAGGATCCCAGGCTCACAGCGTTTTTTGGCTTTTAAGGCCCTCTGCAGTTCACCCTTGTCCTGCCCACTCCCGGAGGCAGCTCACCCTGTCATTGCTCCAAAGCTTGCCTGGCATTGCCCTACTTTCATACTTTTAACAGCACCTCTCCCCCCAAATTCCCTGTCCCTCAGTCCTTGTTCCTCCAAATGATATCAGTCCTTTACAGACCCATTCAAAGATTACCTCCTTCAGGAAACAGTCCCTAAACTCCCAGGAAAGATAATCTTCCAGAATGTCTTATATGTACCTCTCTCAGGCATTTATCCTTTTCGTTTTTTGGACTAGAGACATTCATACACCTGTCTTCTCTGTTCTTCTGAGCTGGGATCTCCCCAAGGGCAATGTCACCGTCTCTATTAATTTGGGAGTTCCCAATCGTCCCCCTGCACTGCCTCCCACTCCTTCACATACAGAGTTCCCAGGGGGGGGAAATAAGTTGAACCAAGCTTGGTTTTCCAATTACTAATCACACAGCAAATTAGAAGGGGCAAAGAGACCAGACACAGGCTGAAAGTGGTAAGTCCCAGTATCTGGAAAGACAGTTTGGAGAAATTGTAGCATCTCTTATGTCAAGACACTGATTAGAGGCTGCAGAGAGTAGAAAGGAAAGTCAGACCTCGTTCCTGACCTAGAAGTTTATCATGTGCAAGAGGAACAGGTTAAACGCGGCAGATGCTTGAGTGGTGTTTGTGGAGGGAATGAATACGTGCCCAGATACAGGTAGATCCACTGGGTTTGGCCTCAGAGTGAGACACGGCGCCCGGGACATGCAGAGAAAGAAGGGCTTGTATCGGGGGAAGATAAGGAATAGAGGTATTTGAGATGGACCTTGAATGATGAATAGATAAGGAGAGTGGGTAGAGCCCCAGAGAGGCGAGTACTCAGAGGGCAGTGGTGGTGGGAAATGAGCCTTGGTAGCTCTTGGAAAAGCAGAAGCCAGATTGCAAGGGGTCAAGGGTATAGTTAATGGGCTTTCCTGAGAAATTCTGTGGTTCTCTACCCTGGGTGCCCATTAGACTCACCTGGGGGAACTTTGTAAAGAATCCCCTAACTGGGGCCACATTCCCAAAGATTCTCAGTTGGCCTGGCCGGGGGGAGGGGGTGGGTCTAGGCATCTGTATCTTTTTATATTTTAAGTGTATTTTTATTTAAACCTTTTCTCCCCACCACAAAACCAATTCTGTGATTGTATTTGATTATAAAATTGTAAAAATTTGGGCAAGTCATAAAAGTATAGGATAGAACTTAAAAAAAAATCTCACTCTTCTGGGTAAGCACAGTTCACCGTTTGGCGGATTTTGGGGGTGCCTCTTTATAGACATAAAAACACACGATTTCCATCAGTGGGACCGTATCATAATTGTTGTTTTTCATTAGGGAGGCTATTTGACCAATGAAATCTTTTTGGGGGAGGGGACACTCTTCCTCATTCCCTCTCCATCATGCTAGTCACCCCAAATTCCTGCTAACAAGCTGGGGGGTCTCCCTCCATGTGTTCAGATTATCTCACATAAATACGTAGGGGTGGACCTCATCGTGATATATTTTCCAAAAATGGCACATATTGTATCCACTCCCCTACAGACTGTGTTTCTCACTTAGAGATTTAACACTCTTCTTTGTTTAGAACAGCTAGTTCTCTATTGCCTTGTTGTCTGTGGTGGTTTGGGTTTTGGCCGATAAAAACAATGTAGCCACGCATACCATCCTGCACATCCCCCTGGCCAATTTTCGCCAGCCGGAGGAAGCTCCCAGGTCAGACATCGTTCCTGGTAGGGAAGATGTAGTTTTTCTTCTGTTTGTCTCATTTAAAAAAAAAAAAATTCCACGTTCAACCCTTTGGTGACGCTATCCGTTTTTTTAAATGGAGGTAAAATTTACAGTGAAATGCACAGACCTGAAGTGTGCAGTTCATTGAGTTTTGACCAATGTATATATTCATCTTGACAAATGAACACACTCATGTATACACCCCAAACAAGATCTAGAACATTAGTTTTGCCTGTTCTTGCATTTCACCCAAATGGAGTCATAGGGTATATACCTTTTTGTCTCTGTCTTATTTTGCTTAGCACAACAATTTTGAGATCTGTCCATGATTTTGTGTTGTGTCAGTTGCTTTTTTTTTTTTTTTTTTGCACATCAGGATTTCATTGTATACAAATATCACATTTTGTTTAATCCACTCTCCTGTTGATGGACATTTCCATTGTTTCCAGTTTGGGGGTATTATGAACAGAGCTCTTGTAAACATTTTTGTAGAGTCGTGGTTTTTCTTGTGGGTCCCTTCTCATTTCTCTTGAGTAAATAAAGAGGTGTGGGATTTGCTCAGTCACATGGTAAAAGTAGGTCTGTGTAACTTTAAGAAACTGCTAAACAGTTTCCCAAAGTGGCTGGGGAATAAGTATCTTTGATTTAAAATATATGGCCGGTTCCTTTATTAAAAGGTTCAACTGATATTTCTACCGGTGACCCTTTGCCAACTGTAAGCATTTCTGAATAGTGTTTGTCAGTCTGATGGGGCTGGTGTGAGAGCTCCTTGTTATGTTAGCTTGCAGTTCCCTCATTGCAAGAGAAGGTGTCCTCCTTTTTTTGAAAGCTTCCTAGAAGATGCTAATGAGCAGCCAGTGTTGAGAACCATAATCCTGGTGATGAGGAGAGGGCGGGGAGGGCATGGTGGTGTCAGGGAATAGTATCAGGGTGGAAGGGTGGATGATTTTCATGTAGAGGCTTGGACAAGGTTGTTTGTGGATGGTTAAGAGATCGAAGAGAAGTTGGAATAACTTTGCAGAAAGGGATTAAGAAGGGAGATGAAGGGTCAGGAACAGAAAGAACAAGAAATCCAAAACGCACCATTGCCTGGCACCATTTTGTACGGAGCCTCAGGGCTCCCGTGTCAGCTGGGCACAGCCACTGATACCCATTTTTATTTGGACAATGATTAAACTTCCCAAAAGCCTTGTGTAAAGAGATTAACCTTCACCCATCTGGAAAATTGTTGCATCCGGACCAGTTCAGCCCGGAAGTTCCGGATAGATGAGGTTTCCAGGTACATACAAGTCTGGTTGTGTGTAAATAATGCCGCTGTGTGTGTGTGGCCCACACAGGCCTGTTTTCTCTCTTAACTGAACACCTTTTACCAAGAATGGACTCGAGTGGGAGGGGAGTACTTTGTAAGATGACACTGGATATTACCTGCAGGAGGCAGAATCCTTAGGTAAGATTTTGAAGCTTATGTAAGTACAAGAAATGGAAACCTGCACTGCATGGTGTTGAGAAAAGTGAGCGAGCGTGGTTGGTGTTTGGCAAGAGGAGAGCCTTGGGTACATGAACAGAATGGAGCAACTTGATGGCTGCTTATTTGTTAACTACTAAATAGTACTGTTAGTCTTAAATCAGGGGGTTCTCAGCTGGACTTCAAAGGAAGAAGCCCATTAGGAATAACACTTACCTGCTGAATTTAGCCCAGGGTAAGGACTATTATTAATTTATGGAAGAGGGGCTAAGAGAAAGCCAGTGATCCCCGAGAGGAAATAAAATACCCACCCCCCAGACCCTGCCTAGAGAAATCCTGTCTGAATGGCCACAGTAGTTTTCCCTTAGAAGGCAAAACTCTAGTGTAGATTTTAGCAACAGGATGTGCCTTCAAAAAAGTGAGACAGTGGAAGAAAAATTCAGACTCAGACAGTCTTTTGCTTTTGTGTGTGTCTGGGGGTCGGATTGTGGACCTAGGTGTGGGGACATTGTTGAGATAACAGTCTCTGTGGGCAAACCAGGAAAAGACAGAAACCAAGTGGAAATGAATGGATGGAGATGGAGTCCGTCAAGGTAACTCTAGCTGTTGTAATTCTTTGTATCAGAAGCAGAATTTATATCAAAATCTGGGCATCAGTGTTTGATATAATATTGCACCCCTTTCAGTGTGGTTTAGGGATGGAGAATAAGAAATGTTATAGGATCCATGGAGTTTTGGAAGAGGCAAAACTAGTCCTTGTGGAAAAAATTAAAGAAGTATTTGTGGGAGGGCAGGGATTGATGGGGAAGGGCACAATGGAATTTTCTCTGGCGATGCTATGTGCTGTATGTTGATAAGGGTTCGGGGTGCATTGCTTAAAATTCTGCAAATGGTATGCTTAAGATTTGTGTATGTAAATTTTGTGTGTGTGTGTATGTAAGTTTCACATCCAAAGAAAATATGTGATCTTTAGTGGAAATTTTTCCCTTTGCTTCCTAATCAACTTATGTAATAAGGAACTGTATTTTCTCTTAATCTGGAAAAATACCATAAATTTGTTACTAGAGGGTAACTAGAGAGTAAGTGTAGTTAGAAGGTAAGAATCTTAATTCAATAAGAAAAAAGACCCTTCTTCTCTCTTAAGTAACTCTAACACTGTAGACGTTCAGTTATTCTTAAAGATTCCTGAAGAATTTTGCAGCAAGTGCCGTCAAAACTGCCTACTTAACAAGTATGACAAAGGCATGGCTTTCCCTTTTAACCAAAATAGAATAACCAACTTCAACAATTCAAGAGGCAAAGCGAGTAAGAATGAACCTCTGCTCCGAAATTATGGGTCTTAATTAGCCAAAACCAGGTGTTGCTTATTCTCACAACTTGAGTCAAGGGAGACTTCGAAAAGTGGTTGCAAGTTTGCAAAACATTTCACTACAAGTAAGAGATTACTCATCACTGATATTATCATTTCAAATCTGTGACCACATTGAAGATGTCAAACCGAGGGATCTCCTTAAGCCTACATGGTTTAGGGCTACTGTTCACCAAATATACCCTGTGTTTCTCACGGGCACATGGTAGCTTGAACTTCCTTGCCCTCTTGGAGTTAGATAGGGCTGTAAGATTCACTTTGGCAATTGTGAGCTAAAGCGATGAGGGTCATTTGCAAGAGGAAGATTTAAGGTAGAGTTACGAGATTTAGCAAGTAAAAACACAGGACACCCAATTAAATCTGAATTTCAAATAAACAGCAAATAGTTTTTTAACTGGGTGTCCCATATTTTATCCAGCAACCCTGCTTTAAGTGCCAACGTGCATTTTATCATGTGCTCTCCATCTCTCTGGCACAGTGATCATTAATCCTAAAATGGTGTGTGCTTCGTCAACCTGGGTTCCTAATGGACTAAGATGAGCAGAGCACCCTGCTGACCTACAGTGGGCATTCGCATATTCAAGAAATAACCTTCTCGTCCACACCATACCCTAGCCTATCCTGATGGATCCAGACACCACCATATCTCATTCTGTAGGATTGGTGCTCCAATATGTAGCCTGCATATTTATTCTCAATAATGAAATTATGGTTCTGCCTTTCTCCCCCTTTAAGGTGGACTTAGGTGAAGGAAAGATTTGCTTCTGTTGTGAAGAATTTCAACCAGCCAAATGCACGGACAAAGAAAATGCCTTGAAACTCTTTCCGGTTCAGTCTTGTAGCGCTGTTCACCTTCTACTTAAGGTACCTTGAGCGGATCCCACCCCCATCAGTAAATACACTAGAGAGCCCTCAAAGAAGGCAAAGTTACTTGAAATAGCCTTACTCTGTTACCTCCCTCAATCAATTGGGCTGCACATAGGAGCCAACCCTCATCGGTGACCCAGAGGCAGGAGTGACTTCAGGAAGAAGCACAGATTGTGTGTCTCTTAAGTAATGAATGGATGCCTTTCTTTGTGTTCAAGAGTTACAAGATAGCAAAAAATGTAAAGGAGTATACATGTGTTTCCATCCATGCACACGCACAATGTAGCTACACATAGATGATGCAGCTTTTAGCAAAACCTTAACTTTTTTTATTTAAAGTAGGCTTTCCACCCACGTGGGGCTTGAACTCACGAGCCTAAGATTAAGAGTTGCATGCCCCACCAGCTGAGCCAGCCAGGCACCCCTGCTTTGGGCAAAACCTTTCAACTGCCTGCCCATTGGTCCTTGTTGTGACGCTCCTTTGTCAGTTTCAGTGAGTCCCGTGGGCTGTTGGGTGCTGCCGAGCCCAGACACAGAGGCTTAGGACAGATAAGCAGTTAGAAAACGCAGGGGACATTCATGCACCTTACCTCTTGTTTCATAGGCAGCGACTAGAATGAGTGAGAGATTAAAAATAAATGACACCAGTTGCAGAGAAGTACAAAATTACCCTTTGTTAGGGACTTGGATAAAAGTTGAGTCCTGACGCACTGGGGCTCATTAGCCCAGTGAGTGACAAGATCAGTTGGTGAACCGTGAGGTATTAGTTCTTGGATAATTCCTCGCTGAGGGCTTTCTTCAGGTCTTTGTTTTGGGTTTGTTTTTTTGTTCGAAGGAGGAGTCTCTCCGCTGCCAGCTCTCTGAGAATGTAAAAGTGGCCTTCTGTCTTTGGCTTCTGGATTTCTGGTAGCTGAGTCACCCCCAAACTTTGAGTCAAGACCCCTCTTGGGGAAAGCCTCGCCAAGGAGCCAAGACTGTGGCAAAAGAAACTTTTGGAATTGCCCTTACGGCTATTTTGAGACGTGGGTTTGGAGAAGAGATGCCCTCTTTATGCTCTGCCTGGCCTGCCCCCCGCGCTGTCGTAGCTGGGTGCCCAGGGGAGCTCTGCCAATCGCTCCCAAAATAGAATCAGTGGCCACCAATAAAACAGCAGGCCGTCCCCAGTGGGAGGCTGGAATTCCTATCCCTGGGGACACCAACTTCAGAAGAGACGCTCCTTGCTCTTCTGGAAGGAACATTTCCAGACAATGTTCTGATGCTGGCAAAAAGAAAACTTGTAATACCAGGGCTTTCTGGGACAGGAAGCCTCTAAGATAAGTTTTTTAAAATGCTTATATGACTGCATGAGAGCCATATGAATAACCAGTATTTATTTGGCACTTACCACGGGCCAGACATCAAAGTCCTTCGCATCCATCTTCCCACGAGAATTGGTTTATTGTGACATCTTTATTATTATTTAAAACAGTTTTTCTATTGCCTTCTGGTCATCAGCTTTTTTTTTTTTTTAAGATTTCATTTATTTATTTGACAGAGAGAGAGACACACACACAGCGAGAGAGGGAACACAAGCAGGGGGAGTGGGAGAGGGAGAAGCAGGCTTCCCGCGGAGCAGGGAGCCCGACGCGGGGCTCCATCCCAGGACCCTGGGATCATGACCTGAGCTGAAGGCAGACGCTTAACCAGTGAGCCACCCAGGCACCCCTGGTCATCAGCTTTGACGTGCTCAGTGGTGTTACTGTTTCCTTGTCCTAGAAAGTTCTTTTCGCCCTGTGTGCCTTGAACGCCCTGACCACCACCGTCTGCTTGGCAGCAGCTGCCCTTCGCTACCTCCAGATATTTGCAGCCAGAAGACCCTGCATCGTAAGTCCATACAAGGTGGCACCATGACTGTGGCCCATGGAGCCTTTGTCATGAAGGCTGTTGACTAACCAAGGTGCTTGTTTCATTAGGACGAAGCCCAGATTTCTGCCGAAGAAGTGGAAGAACACGGACGGATCCCAGACCCTGATGACTTCGTGCCGCCAGTGCCGCCCCCCTCCTATTTCGCCACATTTTACTCGTGCACGCCCCGGATGAACCACAGGTAGCCTTCCTGAGTGCCCCCGCCCCAGCCATCTGTGAGGTGGCCTCCGTTTGGAAGACTGAAAGGTTTCCAGGACCTATGGCATGAGCTTACTTCTCTCCAAAATCTAGACAGATGGTGTTACTTTTCAGGATTTTCTTTTTTTTTCTTTTTCTTTTTCTTTCTTTCTTCCTTTTTGAAGTAGGCTCCACGCCCAGTGTGGGGCTTGAACTCAAGACCCTGAGATCAAGCCTCGTACACTGTGCCCACTGAGCCAGCTAGGCGCCCGTTTTCAGGATTTTCTATCCCTCTTCCCCACCCTGCTGTTTTGTCTGATAAACGGCTGAAACCAAAGAAAAGTCCCACCTCGAACTAAGGATATACTTTTTCCATTTCAATTAGCTTCCCAGGAAAACTGACACCCAGTGAGACAGTCGCTGTCATGTGACTTGATTGAGAGCTGCGGTTGCCCAGGAAACACGCTCAGGCCAAATTGATGTTCATTATAACACCATCAGCAGGGCCCCAAATCATGACATTCTTCCAAGCCATTAAAAAGAGATTAATTATTCATGACTTCTCCCTGGTCTAGAAAAAATAGACACCACGCTGGTTTCCTTTTTCAAATTCTAGCTCAAAATTTATCGTTTGTTTCTTAAATCTCAGAAATGACTATCCACAGAAGGAAATGATGCATGCGTTCGTCTGGTTGTTATGGACTTCTAGAATTGTACCTCTCTAAAGAATGACTTCGTTTATTCATTCGACAAACATTTAATCAGTCCTCTGCTGCTTACTATTCACCTCCCCCCCCCCCCCAGGGTTGGTGACATTCAAATGACTTAGACCTGCCTCCTTCCCCTCTCAAGGAGCTCGCATCCTGGGTCATTACAGCTGAGTGTTGCAAGGATCATAATAATTCTCAAAAGAGAGATTTTGAGTGCACCGAGGAGGACCACCTAACCCAGGATGGTGAATGGGCTGCAGAGAGCTTTGAAGGAAGAATCAGCCAGTCAGGGTTGGCTTTGTGGGTGAAGTGATCTTAAGCCAAATTTCAAGGATCAGCAAACCATATTTAAGCTTCCAAAAGAAAGTCTCTGAATTCTATAAGAGAGACTTGTGTCTTTAGCTTGAGATTCAGAGGGCCAGGAATTTCTACTTTTAGTCCCCAAGGTATACGTGGAGAGTTGTCAGACAAATGTGGTGGCAGCCTTGGGGTTTTTGGAAATCCTCTTGCTAATGCTCAGGATGGCCACATGTGGCTTTGAAGCAGGTCACCAGTGGGAGCTACCGCCCAGACACTGTTAACGTTCTTTTCCATGGGTAACCTCCCGACCTGTTGCTCAGAGTCATGCCTACACCCCATCTCCACACCCTCCCCTCCTCACCCACCTAGGGGGAGCTCAAGATGGCCACAAAGCTGGAGGGGCGCCCGTGGATGCACGGGGAAATTCAGCCTCCCTGTTGTTCAGGGGGTGGTGTACTGGAATTTTGAAGCTTGGGGGGCTAGGATGACTTTTGTAGTGTATTAGGGAATGAGGCAAAAATTACAGGGGCCAGAGAGACATAGTCTTTGTGCACCAAAGGACACCTTTGCTCATACCTTAGCCCAGTCTCTGGCTGTGTGTAGAGGGCCATGTTGGAAGGCAGTAAAAAAAAAAAAAAAAAAGCCTGTTATTTCGTGGTTGGGAAGAGAAATAGAGAAATGCCGTCTTGGAGAAGAATTAAGCGGCTCTCTGAGATTGTAGGTGAGCCCTTGGTTGACCTAAGAGGAGGCAACAGACAGATTTAATTTCCTGCAGTGGCAGAAAGGGAAAGTGACTCATGCAGGTGTAGGAGTCTCACTGTCCTGTAGACCGCCCCTCCCCCGCCTGCCCTTCTCTCTTCCGTTTCTCTTTTCGGTTCCTCCATAGTAATGCTTATCAGTGTGGGTATTTCCACTCTTTGGGATGTGGGTGCATCCCTGAATTCGCCCCTCTGAGTCCCGAGACTGCCCCTCACCAAATCCAGACAAGCTTCTCACCAAGGGCTTTATCATTCAGAACTTTCGGGAATGAACATGGGGAAGGGTGTTAAAGTAATACATCCTTGTGGGAAAGGAGACACTGCTAGGCCTAAAGTATATACCTGGAGGCCTGGATCATATCTCCAATGGGCAAACAGCCTCATTTTCTGAAATTCTCCCAATACTAGAGGGCGGTCCACTTTACTTGTTAAATGGCTACATTTATTCACTTTTAGATACATATTGTATCAAAGGTATTTTTGCATTTGACCGACTTTGCTAGATTCTTTTTTTTTTTTTAAGATTTTATTTATTTATTTGACAGAGAGAGATACAGCGAGAGAGGGAACACAAGCAGGGCGAGCAGGAGAGGGAGAAGCAGGCTTCCCGCGGAGCAGGAAGCCCGACATGGGGCTCGATCCCAGGACCCTAGGATCACGACCCGAGCCGAAGGCAGACGCCCAACGACTGAGCCACCCAGGCGCCCCTGCTAGATTCTTATATATCCATTTTATAGACACTGTTTGACCCCAACTGGTGATTTTCTTTTTTAGAAGCAGGCAGGCAAGAATAGTAACGAATGTTTTCTTTAGTATTTCCACAACCGGGTACGTGAAGAGTTTTCACACAATGCAAGCTGCCCACTTCCTGCAAGGTATTATTACCTCTCAGAAGGCTTTATTTATTTACCTTCTATAAATACAACCACTTCATGCATTGGTCCCTCCTTGAGAAAGGACTTCTCAAATTACTGCCATAAACAGAAACATGATTGCAGTGAAGGTTTCCATCCAAAGATAGGTTTCTGACTCGTGACTTGATTTGTAAGGACAGTTGGGGCTGTGCACTCCTCCTCCACGACCCCAGGGAGTCTCCCCCCAACCCCCATCCTCAGAAATTGGTTGGAGCTGGGACCAAAAAGGAGAGCATCCCACCTATTCTGTAACTGGGGACCTGGTTGTACCATGGGACGTAATGTGTTACAGAGCACGGAACATTATGGAAAATTGAACACAGGCATTTATTCCTCAGTGGTGAACATAGTAAACTCACTCCTTTTCCTCATGAAGTTCAGAACCCAAACTCAAGTGGTGCCAGGCTCTGCTTGTGGGTGACTCCGTGCCCAGTACAGCCCTGCGTGGCAGCCCCACACGGCCACTTAGCTGATTTTTAGGAGATCACAATCTCTTCTTATCTGTGTGGGCCCCACCACAGGCACTTAGAGCAGAATTTCTAGAGACAAGGCCTAGGTCTCCCATAGTCTGCAAACCTCCCCAGGTGATTCTACTCCCTAGCTAGGGTTGGGGGCCATAAGGGGTCAGGAAAACACCTGCCAGGACACAGCGCACCTGTTTCCCCCGACAGATCCCTTTGTACCCAAAAGATATGAAATAAGGAGAACTGCTTCATAGGAAAGGAACCTTCCTTTTTTTCCTAGAAGCACCTTCTGTCACACGGAGGCTTTCTTGGTCATTATAATTACCACCATAAGAAGTCGTTCATTGTAGTCGATTTAAAGAAAATGTGTCCCCTTCCCTCTCCCCCTTCTTAAAGGGATTCCATGGTCGTGTAAGATCTAAAATGGAAGTGTGTTCCCCCGACCTCCGGGCCCCAAGCAAACCCTCTCTTCTCTGTGAACATAGCCATTGGGTGGGGAACGTCAAGGACCACCGGAGCTAACAAACCAACAGGCAAAGCCGGGGGGTATTTGCTTTCCTGGGGAGGACACAGCAGTGGAGAAATGAGGGGAGCTGGCTGAGAGGGGAAGCCAGGGGATTTGTGAGTGCTGGAAAGATGGCTCATGGGGTCATGCTAACTCAGGTTTGAAGACTGGCCCTCTGGAGAGGACTGAAGGAGTCCCTAGGGCTCACTGAGTAAAGCAAGTCCCCTCGTCCACGGTTTTACTGCTAGGAAATCCAGAGCATCGCATCTTTTTCAACTTTTTTTCCTCCACCATTTGCATTTTAAATGGGCACAGGAATAAAATGAAACACCCATGAATCCACAGAGCCCCTTTCTAAAAAAAGCAGCCCTCGTGTGCCACTGGCCCAGAATCTTTCACTTGTCTCCTTCAGCTTATGTCCATTTTCATATTTGGAGAATGGGCATTAAACTTTTGCTATTACCTCTTATTTTCATTCTCCACTTTCAATTCTCCAATACTCCACAGCCTGAGTACAGGTTTTCTGGTCTTCCTTGTATCTTTTTAAAATGGGATATAATTGACCGAGGACATTCTATTAGCTTCAGGTGTATGGCATAATGATTCCATATTTGTGTATATTGTGGAGTGATCGCCACCCGTAAGTCTAGTTAACATCCATCACCACACAACATTACGGGATTGTTTTTCTCATGATGAAAACTTTTAGGGTTTACTCTCTTAGCAACTTTCAAATAGGGAATACAGTATTATGTATGTATGTATGTATGTATGTATGTATTTGACAGACAGAGACACAACGAGAGAGGAACACAAGCAGGGGGAGCGGGAGAGGGAGAAGCAGGCTCCCAAGGAGCAGGGAGCCCGATGCTGGGCTTGATCCCAGGACCCTGGGACCATGACCTGAGCCGAAGGCAGACGCCCAATGACTGAGCCACCCAGGCGCCCCGGGAATACAGTATTATTAACTGTAGTCACCATGCTGTATATTACATCCCCCAGGACTTATTTATTTTATAACTGGAAGTTTGGTCAAAAGGAACAAGTTTCTGTATATTTTAAACTATCATTTTACAATTTAGGCTCTTTATTATCTAGATTATTTGTGTGTGTGAGTTTTCTATGAACACGGGCAGAAAGTCTTGTGGTTTATTTATTTATTTGCTATGGAGGGTCTCCCACTCACAGGACAAAAGCCCAGTGCCTGGCATGAAGGCAGTGCTCAGCCAGTGTTTGTTGAGTGACTGTATTTAGGAAGGGTCACTCTGTGATTCATCCTGCTTTGTCTTTGAGCTGTGATATTGTTCACTTTCCTGGAAAAAAGTAATTCAGACCTTCAAATATTTATTTAACAAATAGGGAGTTTCTACCATGAATCAGACATTAGGGAAACGCCGGCAAGGATTTTGTCATGTACTAATGTAAGAAATAATTGAGTTGCCCCAAGTCCCTGGTTTTGTTTTTTCTTTCATTGAGGTGAGGTTGACATAACATGAGTTGAACCATTTGAAAGCGTACTGTTGAGTGGGATTTGGTACAATCGAGGTACTGCGCAACCTCCACCACCATCTGGTTTTGCAGCATGTTCATCACCTCCAGGGTGACCCGTACCCATTCAGCAGTCACTCCCCAGGCCCCAGCCCCCAGAACCACTAATCTGCTTTCTGTCTTTGTGGATGATTGCTTGCTTTTTGGCTCATGGATGCAAAAGAAATGATGGTATTGCATTTTATACGTTGTCACTTGCCTCAGAAACTCTGGGCACTCCACCAGCTGAGATTATCCCCCCCAGCTTCTGGGCCAAAAGACTGTCTTGGAAGGGTGAGGGGTCTTCTGCTCTGTCAGCGGATAACCGGCCCGAGGTAAAGGCCATCATCATGCAGAAGTGAGTACGTCAGACGAGAAGTCTGCAGACTGTGCTTCCTGATGCCAAGATGCTTTTCCTAGGATGGTTGGTCCTGATGTTATTCCCCTCCCACACATCCACGGAGCACGAATCAAAGGTGTGGAAGTGTTCTGTCCCCTGGGCCCTCCGCCTCCCTATGAAGCCGTGGTGAGCCAGACGGACCAGGAGCAGGTATGGCCCGTGGTTTCTCATTGCTATGTTGACTGCTGGTAGGAAAAGCAGCCTGGCGTGCAGAGCACAGTGGGACACTGGGCCTTGAACATGCTCCTAAGTTCAGTGGAGTCCAGGTGGGGGATGAGCTGAATATCAACAAATAACCCTCTTTTCTCCTGTGATGTAGGGACCTTCATTCCACATGCCAGAAGGATTAGAAGGTGCCACGAGCCCCTTGGAACCGATCTGCATACCACTGACTCAAGGTAATAAATACACGATTGCTGTCCAAACTCAGGATTCCATCAAGTAAGACATCATGAAATAATGACCTATATGATATTTTGTTGGAGGTCAGATATCTTGAAGCCAGTGGTTCAAATTACATCCTTCTTGGGACGTCTGGGTGGCTCAGTCAGTGAAACGTCTGCCTTTAGCTCAGGACATGATCCCAGGGTCCTGGGATCGAGCCCTGCATCAGGTTTCCTGCTCAGCGGAGAGTCTGCTTCTTCCTCTCCCTCTGCCCCTCCCCCACTGATGCATGCGTGTGTGTGTGTGTGTGCGCGTGCGCACGCGCATGCGCTCTCTCAAATAAATAAATTTTAAAAATCTTTAAAAAACCCCACAAATTACATCCTTCTTTCCAGGTGTAAAAATACTGTCAACAGTTGGCAAGTAGGAGATACTGTGTGAACAGAAATAAAAATATCCTCAGAATCTTTGATGAGTCACCAGACCCTTCTCAGGGACCTGTGAAACGGATTAGAGAGTTTAATGTGGCATCCTTGTGTTTGCCCACCTAAGATTTTCTTTCTCCTGTTAAAATAAGATGGGCCCTTTTAAAGGGAAAAAAAGCGTTTTGTCTATGGCAGGATGATTTGCCGTGAGATTGCGCTGTCATTTATAACGTTGGGTCCAGGTCATGCTGCCTTCACGTGTAGTGAACACTGATTTTTCCGTCCTGCCTCGAAAAACAAGAGTCAGTTTGCAGTTATCCTTGTCATTCAAGGGATCATGATTGCAGCTCTTTGTCTTTGGAGAGGTTTGAAATGGCCTGGAGAACTGTCCACCAGCACAAAATGGCAGGGGTGATAAATAATGGATCAACTCTCCAGGTATTTTCGATGGGGGTGACTTTTCAGCAGCACCATTTGGAATGAGTTTCTGTTCCGTTCACCTTCCATCTTAGAATAATGCAGAAGTGCTCTCTTCCCTAAGTATGTTTGTTGCTTCTCCCATTTCTTAAAGTTTCCCAGACCACACTCAGGCTCGCCGATGACATGATGTGGTTGTCCTGAGCAGAAGTCATCCGTTTCTTGAGTGGTTCTCCCCATCCACGAGGTGGCCACTGGCTCTTTCCTGTGGCCATCAAGCCTTTCACAGCCCGGCCTGTACCCTGGGCCGTGTGGATGCTTCCACTGCCTGCATTCATGGTCTGCAGCCCTCAGGGAAGTCGCCAGAGCTGGGCAGGCATTTCTTCCCCCCCCACCCCCCCAGGCCCCCCACCCCCCCCCGCCCCCCCCAGGCTCACCTTGCATTGCCAAAAACTGGAAAGCCACTAGGAACTTTCTAGTGCTGCACCAGGACGCTTCCCTGGAGAAGATTCTAAGCACTTGCAGAAAAAAACAAAACAAAATAAAAAAACCACCTGACATTTGCAAGGGCTTCTTGATTTTACTCTTGGACTTACAATTTTTTGTTGGCTTCTTTTAGGTGTGGAGGGGTGGTTTGGAGAGGAAGCGTTTCCCATGGTGCTGGGAAATAAAAGCTCACCGGCCAACAGCCTAAGCAAATGTGGTTAACTCTGTTCCCCTGCCCCTGAAGGTTTGGGCTCACGGGCGCTTTCCTGCCCAACATTTTGAAGGCAGCAGCTGGTGAAATAATTTATGTTTCTCTTCTTTAAAAAAAAAAAAAAATCAGGTGAGGACATTCCTAACACACCCAGAGAAGAAAGCACATCTATCTCAACTCCCGATGCAAACCAGCTACCTCCCACGGGAAGCCGGAGAGTCTTCCCAGCCCTGAGGACAAGATCGAGGAGTGACCCTGTGCTCCATCATTCCGCGGAGAGAGGTGATGTCACTCCCCAAGCCTCTTGCACAGCACTGTGCGTGTTTGCCCCAAAGCGGCCAGGTGAATGCGGGTGCCTCTGGCCACCCACCGCCCTGCAGCTTGAGAGATGTCTTGAGAGAGGTTAAGAGGTCTTGGGAAAATACAATATTCTCATGCACATTAGGAATATTCACCTGCCACATTTAAGGCTGGTGGAGTTTTTTCTTTTGAAGTCATTGTCAGCAAAAGCATTTGGTTGCACATGATAGTGTTTGAGGTATGAAATGAAGAAAATGCAAATGTCGTTCTGATTTCTGGGTGCTCACAGTCTTATGGAAATAAACGTTCTCAAGGAAAAAGTTCAAGGGGTATATATTTTTTTTACCCCCTCTTATGACCTAAATTATCTTTTTTTTTTTTTTTTTACTTTGAACGCGTAGTTGAGTTGTTTGAATCTGACCTGTTTTAAGAAGTTTTAGATAGAGTGAAACTCACATTCCCATGCTCTCCCTTTCTGTGTGAAGTTTGTTACAGATGTCATTGGAATAATTTTAAATTTAAAACATGTTAAAGACTTAAAATAACATTGAGTCCTTTTTCTGAATATGTGAATACCTGAACATCTCCAAATAGCTCTGCATGGTGGAAAACTGTAAAAATAAAATAAAGGAAAGAAAGGGAGAAAATGAAAATCTCTAATCCCGCCGCCCAGGCTTCTTCCGGTGACCTCTGGTCAGGGAGCAGGGCCTCTGCTGTCCTCAAGCTCTGTGCAAATACGACTTTGCAGACGCTCTCTCCTTGCTCTCTCTGGGGCCCCGTGTCACCCCCTTGCAGTCTTGGTTCTGTCCCTCTGACATCCTGTGTTGTTCGCTGCAGCCCTGGACTGACCGTGTGCGAGCCAGAGAGAACACTCCTCTTGTCTTCTGAGCTGGGAGGAGTCCCACTGCCTGGGACTGAGCGCCTCTGCAAACCCCCAGGCCGGCAGCCCGGCCCCTCAGCTCCCCAGGCCCATTTCACGGCGGGTCTCTACCACCCGACCTGGCAAGTTGAGGACTCGAGCTGGCCACTCGCCAGCATTAAGAGAAACTTGGCTCTCTGCACAGCTTAGTGAGATCCTCCCAGATCTGCCGTGCTGCAGGGGGGAGGAGACATGTGTTCACCTACAGCGTTGGAGTCCTCTGCTGTAGACGGCCCAGATTGCCTTCCAGTGACTGACTGTAGTCCCTGACTGTCCTCACACACGAGCGTCTGCAGGGAGCCTTCCTGGAAAACTCCGGCTCTCTGTGACATGCACGTGGCAGCCTGGAGGGTGGCCGCTAACCCCGGTTTAGAGCGCCAACCTTTCTCCCGAGGAAAAGGGATGCTCCCCTCCCTCCACCTGCCCTCTCGCCCTCTGCTTCCTTTCTTCCTTGAATATCAGATTCCCGCTTGCTTGTCAGGCCGTCACAGACTGAAACCTCCAGGGTCGTGTACACTGAAGGTTGCTGGCTGGCTTACGAACATGCGGAGACCGGGCCTGCATTCCCCTTCACCCACTTGGTGGTGCAGCCATGTTCTGCCGGTCCTTAAGCCCTTCTGATGCCGCTAGTTGTGGACATTAGAGCCTGTGGCGGTGGATCTCCCAGGCTGCGGTTGACTTCTGGAACGACGTGTGATTTTTCCGCACCTGGTGTTTTCTTTCTGTCAATACTCAGCCCTAGAGCTGCCTCACAGCCATGGTGTGAGCGTGGATAAGTCGGCACCATGCCCTGAGGATGTTTAGGACAAAGGTACAGTCAAAGGGGGTGGAGCACTCCATTCGTCCCGCCGTCTTGTCCCTCCTCAGCCTCTCTCTTGAAGTGGCTCCTTCATCCTCTGCCCTTGGAGCATTCTCGCATCAGGTCCCTCTTTTTTCTGCTCACCCACCCATCCCCACTCACTGGTCATTACCCCACGGCACTGTTGCTGCATTCTTGATGCTCTTCCCTGTCATCTGTCTCCTCCTTCGTGATCATGTTTTATGTGGCACAACAAAATGTTCTGGGGACACGTCCTATCGGAACTTCAGGGAATGAGCTTGTGTCATTGTTTTCTGGTTTTTGGTTTTCTTCGCCGCCCCCCCTTTTCCTTCTGTGAGATGAAAAGCAAGATGTGCATGGTCGTTGACATTTGCAACCTGCTTTCCGCGCCAAGTTCCGTGGCCCGTGCTGTCTCGGGTCCGGGCGTGTGCTCACAGGGGCGTGGCCAACGGGCACGTATTGTTTGTCTCTGCCCACAGCTGTCCCCGTGCTCAGCTGCGAAGCCGCAACGCAGACCGAGGGAAGACCAGATCTGGCCACGGTGACCTTGAGGAGAGGTTTGAGGTGCAGAGCTTCGCGATGCCGGCCTCGGTCCCTGATAGATTACAAGTCCTACATGGACACCAAACTGCTGGTGGCGAGGTTCCTGGAGCAGTCGTCCTGCAGTATGACCCCAGACATCCACGAGCTTGTGGAGAACATTAAATCTGTTCTCAAGTCCGATGAGGAGCACATGGAGGAGGCCATCACCAGTGCCAGTTTCCTAGAACAGGTAGTTTTATTACTGATCTCGGGCATGAGTCAGAGAACTTGTTTCCAGAGCAGCTGAAGCGCCTTCTCTGATTTCCTGTCCAAGGCGCAGTAAGTTCACAGTCAGGGTATCAAGGAAATTGGGGGTGAGGAAGTCTGGGGAGGGAGAGAGAAGAAGCCGGAGCACTTTCTTTTCAGGCGTGATGACTTTTCCACAAGCTTCCTGGCCCAGGGAGAGAAAGCGATTTTCCCCGAATGTAGAACACGCCTGGGAAAAGAAAGCGGTGCCGCTCGGGAATAAAAGCAAGGGGTCTGGGCAGCGTGGGGCACTGTCAGCCCTCCATTTGCCAAGTTGGGTTTCCCTGGATAGGGCGCGGTTTCTCAGCACTCTGGCAATGATGGACGTAACATGAATTTTCATATTCCCGTGAAATGGTGGCAAGACACCTAAACCAATAGGACTTAGAGGAATAAATGATCTTTTCTCCATAGGTTCTAGATGAAAAAGCACAATTCCCTAAGCTGAGGTCACCCAGGGGAAAGATAAAATCGGGCACGTAACATAATCCATTTGGGTGTCAGTTTTCTCATTTTTGTTTACTTTTAAAAAAGATTTTATTTCTTTATTTGAAAGAGAGTGCAAGCGCACAAGTGGGGGGAAGGGCAGAGGGAGAGGGAGAAGCAGACTGCCCGCTGAGCAGGGAGCCCCTGGGCTTGATGCCAGGACCCTGGGATCATGACCTGAGCCAAAGGCAGATGCTTAACCGACTGAACCACCCAGGTGCCCCAGTTTTCTCATTTTTTAAAGTGAAGTGTTAGACTAGGTGGTCTCAACACCTGTACCTCTGAATGGGATTTCCTTCTGCTGAGAACTGGGGATGGGTCACAGCTGTAATTACCCACCTCTTTTAAAAACCGCTGCCAGGGTCACCTGGGGAGCTCAGTCAGTTAAGCATCCGACTCTTGATTTCAGCTCAGGTCATGATCTCAGGGTCCCGGGATCAAGCCGTGCGTAGGGCTCCACACTCAACTTAGAGTCTGCCTGGGATTCTCTCTCTCCCTCTCCTTCTGCCCATCCCCTTGTGCTTTCTCTCTCAAATAAATAAATAAATTTTTTAAAAAGTTGTTACTTTTTAGGCATTTGCTTTGTTGCCCTTGACTGTGGGGTGGTTTCTGTGACCTCGGAGCACAGTGGCTCACAGTGTGACCCGCCCGCGTCTGTGGGCAGTAAACACGTACATTGGGCTGCAGGGTCCTGGGTGAGTTGAGGCCGATTGAGTAAGTTCCTTCTCACTTTCCTTTCCATTTCCCTTTCTACCTGCTGGCCTCCTCTGACAAAAGCCAGAAGCCAATTTCTCTCCCAGCCCCTCAGGTGACCCAGGGGAACAGAAGAGCAATGTGATGACTCGCGTGAAGAGGTACATGAACCGCGGACCCTCTTGGTGTCTGCTTTCTAAAGGAGCGGCCAGCTGGTGGTCTTGGGTCACGCTCTACTTAGCATCTGTGTAAGGGAGATACTTGCATCCTCCTAACCCTGGCTTCCTCCAGAAGTCATTCCCTCCCTCCTTCCTCCGTCTGGCCCCAACAGCCCGCTGCACAGAGCAAGTATTTGGAGCCGCTTGTCGGAGGCTGCCAAGCTCTAGTGAGGTCAGAGTTGGAGTATCTGCCAAGCCATTGGTCTGGATCTTCTGCTCAGTCTTCCCTGGAAAATAGCTTTGGGGAAAATGACCAAGCACTTAGAGCTCAACAGACGCTCTCACTGCAGATGTTGGCTGGGTCTTTGTGCCGAGTCTGGATAAAACTGCAGGTACTGGGACTGTTGCAGTGGACTCTGGGCCATCTCCTGGCGCCTTCCGGGAGTGGACCCCAGTGGCGAGGCCCAGTGCGACATCCTCCCCAGAGAAAAGAAGGTAGAGACAAGCGGAAGGAGAGTCTTTATTCCCGACTCTACCCAGCTTTGCACACTTTCACTTTTCCTAGTATGACTCGAATAGGTTTTAGATCCGTCTCATGTTTATTCCTATCAAAACCACTTGCCCCAACTTACATGTCACAGCAATTGACATCTATGAATGTTGGAATTTTCTTTTTAACCAGGAAATGACAGAGCTTTAAAGACAAATATAATAACAGTGTGTTAGCAAAATTTAACGTCCCATCTCTTGGAGGGATTAACCTTCTGAGGCCTTTAAAAGCTCAGAATAGTACAAACTAAACAAAAAGTCAGCCCAGTGATTGTTCTGTGATGTTAGGGGGTCATGAAACGCTTGGGTTTTTCTCAAGGTGCTAACAAAGGTCCTAGAGCATGACTGGGCAACTTCTGGAAATTGTACATACTAGAGAGTTCTCCCCTCCTCGGTCCCAGCCGGATGAGGGGTCTCCCAAACGTTTGCCATTTTACAAAGTAAGTGATATTATTATATATTTCAAGTTACATATATGCTACATTGTAAAACAGATCTAGCGGTAGAACCATTCTTAAGCATTTTTTACAAATAAAAATGGCCGAGTTTTTATGTTGCTTATTATGTTTTGTTATCGAAGGGTTATCAGATTAACTGGAAGCATCACTGCTTTTGGGTGACATTTTAAAACTCGTTAGCTGGTCACAGTGCCCCACAGGTGGTTATCAACTTTTCAAGAACATTGGTATCACCTGGGTTCGTGTTAGAACTACGGACGTTGCAGCCCCGCCTGTCACACTCGCTGTCGGGGAGCAGGGGGTCCTCGGTAGCAGCTCCCCTCCCCTCCAGAAACCTGCAGACCCCGGTGAGAAGCACTGTCCCAGACCCCAGGCAAACTGGGTAAAAATGACGAGAAGAATGTTAAGTGTAAAGCAAAAGTGTAAAATCACCTGCCACGGACGAATCAGGGAAGTGACGTGAGGCAGGTCGGCAGCTGAAACGATAGCAAATCGGGGGAATGTCTGAGGAACGTTAGGAAAGAGGCAATCTGTGGAAGGTATCTGGAATTCCAAGTGTGTTCCACTTTGGGAAAACACCCTATTTTCTTTTCCAAAGCAACGAAGCTAAGCAGTGCCTGGCTGGCTAGAGAAGGCAGGTCGTGGTGCAGCCTAACGTCTCCCCCACCCTCTTATTCTCCCCAAGATAATGGCCCCGTTGCAGCCCAGCACTTCCCGGACCCACGTGCCGCCCTCGCGGAGACAGCCTGGCTTCTTGCACCTGCGGAGCTGCGGGGACCTGAGCACCTTCGTCCCGGCGGGGGGGCCGAGAGCCGAGAGGAGGCCCCAGCGAGCAGAGGCTGAGCGGCCCCACAGCCTCATCGGCGTCATCCGGGAGACCGTTCTGTGAACCTGTGGGGTTCAGCCTGAGCGGGGTGGGCGGGAAGGAAGATGCACCCCGAAGGCAGAATGATCCCTCCTGACCTTGGAGTGCCCTGGCCGGGAGTCCGCGTGCCCTCTGGGCAGCCCTCAGAAGGGGGGACAGGCACTCTGGAGGACATTTGTTCTCACTCTCCAGCTCCTCTGCTGCTGCCTGAGGACTTTCAGGGGTGGGCAAGCGGCTTCTTCCAGGCCCATTTGGCTTTTGGAGGCACTGATCTGGAGGCCGTGGAGGCAGCCTCCCTCCAGCCTCCACCAGGTCACGTGGGCAGAACCCCCGCTGACGATTCTTCGCCCATCTCCGCAGCCGGGGCTCTTGTGCTCCCCGAATTCCTCCCTCCGTGGAAGGACAGAGCTGTTGGGACTGCTGTGTAGAGCTCCCGCAGCCTCTCGCTGCTCCACGAGGGAGCAGAGGGCCCAGAAGCAGGATGACTAATCCCGATGTTCTGCACTTGTCAAGCTTCGTTTTAGTCACCCCCAAATCACGGTGTCTTTAGGAAGAACGGGAAACTCGTTCAGTGACAAATGGCAATGAAAGATGTTTAGGGAGAGGTTCTTGTTGATTGCATTTATTCGTGCTTGCAAAACTAGTGATGGCTAAGGCCCAACTGAGAATAAAAACGGGTACTTTGGACCTCTGGGCTCCGTGTCCAACATTTGTGTGGGCGTAGGTGGCCAGGCCTTTCCTTAGGAGGGGTTGAGCCCTGGGGGCAGCGGGGAGGCCAGTGGGGAGAGCCTCAGGCTGGATTGTTCTGCTAACAATGAGGTGGCCCCGAAGAGTTTAACACGGGAGTACCGGCTTTAACTGGCATTTCAAGAGATCACGTGCTGCTGGAGACTAGCCGAGGCTGCGGTAGGAGGCTGTGAGCTAAGGGCCTTGCTGGGCCCTCCTGTGCTCTAGCCACCATTAGCGGCCCCCACACTCTCCGCTCGCCGCCCAACAGCCTAAGAGGTGGGTGCTCTTACAGTCCCCATTTTACAGACGAGGAAGATGAGGTTCAGTAACGCCCCAGGTCGCTCCGAAGTTCAGTGGTGGAGATGCCAGGCACCCCCGCGAGCAGCCTGTTTCCAGAACCTCCCAGGCGGCGGGGGGTTGGCATTTCCTGTGTCTGTGACAGAGTGCTGGGTAAGGCTCCTAGCGTGCCTAATGGGCGTGCGGACTGGCCTGGCGGCAAGCCAGCGAACCAGGCCACAGTGGGAATTGCGGAGGGGCCTGGGGACTGAGTAGCCAAGAGGGGACGAGTGTTTGGAGGCGCTGGGGGGCGGGGGGGGGGCGGAGAGCCGGGGCTGGGGAGGCAGAGCTGGAAGGCAGGGAGAGCTGGGGGGCGGGGGAGACGGGCCGGGGGCCGGCCGCTGTGTTCGCGGAGGTTGGTGGGGCTTCCCCGTGGCAGTTTCTCCCTTCTATCGGCCCACCCCCAGGCCCTGATTTTTCCGAGTGAGTGAGCCAGCTCTTGATTTCTCTAGAAGCCCTAGCTGTCTGCACCGGATCTGTGCACTGGGGCTTGGCCCACTTTGCTGGGGTCTCCAGTGTGTTACAAGCCCCTGCCTCACACAGGCTCTCTGGCCTCTGTAAGCTAAGTGTAGCCCACGGAACCCGGCCCAGGTGCTCTCCTCCTGGTCTGGGCAAGAAGGCCCGGCCTTTCTCACCGCTCTAGGTTTATGCTTTGTCCCACTCTGGGAGGGCATTGTTTTTAGCTGCATCCCTCCTCTTCCCCTTCTGAAGTCTGTGCCCCTCCCTCCAGCTGCCACCGCGGGCCTCACCGTGAAGTTTCGGGGAAGGTAGGCGGGCGCCCGCCATGCAGATGGCATCTGTTTCTAGCCTTGGAGAAACAGTCACAGAGGTGGTCTGGGCCATTCTGAGGAAAGGAAATTTGCCAACAGCAACCAGAAGAGGAAAGGGGAGCGTGAGACCGAGGGCATCGCTTGACACCTAGCAGGAGGAAATGGGACCTGTCTCTGCTTTGAAGAGTTGACCTAGCCGCCTGGGGGGTGTCCCATGTACTTCCAAGATCTGAAGGTATCAGTGAAGTCAGGAAACTGACTTCTGTCTTGCTTCTCAGACGTCAAGGAATATTAAAGTAAAGAACATATATATATATTATATATTGCAATATAATTATAATACAACATGTTATATCTATTTGCCCTGGGAGGGAATTAGAGGTTATATTATTCATCTCCCTGTTCTGTGTCTGCGTGTAGTACACAGCATTATAACGTGATGTACACGTGCATCCATAACTGAGTATACACAGTCAGGGCAGCCCTTTTGCATTTGGAGTCCCTTAAGAATCCACAGGCGGTGGATCCACTGAGGTGGTGACAAAGCATCTCAAATGTAGTTACCAAGATTACACTAGAGCGTTGACTGATTAGCATGAGGGGCCTTTGAAACAAGCTTCTGCTGGTGAAGTACAAGATCTCTCTGACCGGGGAGAAGCCTCGCAGAGTCACCATTGCCTTTGCACCAGTGAGGAGGAAGAATCTGGTCCCCAGTTCCTGAGACTGTCATGGGATGGATCAGGACACGGGCTGCTCCTTCCTAATGTTGTCACTTGTACCCTTTCACACAAGCTGTGTGTCCAAGGTCTGAGGCCAGGGTGGGACTCTCCCAAGCGTACGTAGGACTGTTGTGGGCAGACATGCCAGGGCGTGTTTGTGCCTGGCTGGCAGAATTTCTTCCGAGGCCTGCTTTCTTCAGGACACCCTGCCCAATGGTGAGATTTGGGAGAGGGGTCCATGGCCCCTCACTGCGTGAGGCTGCCCATATTTACCAAGAGCAGCGGACATGCGCTGAGCAGCCACGCTGGCAAGGTCCGGTCACTCCACAACCTCACTTTGCAGCTGACCGAGCTGAGGCTCAGAGCCGAGAGCAAAGCAGCAGTGGGGCGACCAGACTTCCGGCTCCTGGACCAGGGCTGTTGGTGCGGGTCACAGCTTCTCAGGCTATCTGGGACGAAGGACTATTTCCCACCCCCTCCAATCAGTCATGGACCAAAAGCTTTTGTAAATTAGAATAAGCTGACTGAAAATTGTGTCCGTCGGCTAGGACGGTGATGACAGCATACCACAGACGGGGGGGCTCAAGCAACAGGAACTTTGTTTTTCATAGTTCTGGAGCCTGGGAAGTCCCAGATCAAGGTGCCTGCAGATTCGGTGTCCGGTGAGGACATCTGCCTTCCTGGCTTGCAGATGGTCCTTCTTGCTGGGTCTCACGGAGTGGGGACAGAGAGGGAGGGAGAGAACTCTGGTCTCCACGTCTTCTTCTAGGGACGCTAATCCCATCATGGGGGCTCCACCCTCATGACTTCACCTAAACCCAATCCTCTGCCAAAGGCTTCACCTCCAAATACCCTCGTACTGGGGCTTTGGGCTTTAACATATGGGTTTTGAGGGACACAAACATCCAGTCCATAGCGCTGATTTACCAGGACAATGAAATAATAGTAATAAAAGGCATACAAAAGGCACCCCCCCCTTGGATTAAATAAGCTCTACTTTTGCCCCAAATAAGCCTTATTTTTTAGAGCAGTTTGAGGTTTACAGCTAACTTGAACAGAAAGTACAGAGGTTTCTCATGCAGCTCCCCACCCCATCAGCTTCTCACACCAGAGCTTGCTCTTGTCAGGGACCGGAAGCAAAGAGCGTTCTTGGTCCAGGTGTGTGGTGTGGGTTGGGGTTCCTACTCTAGCCCCAGTTTCCCAGTGTCCTTTCAGCCCCGAGTCTGTTCTGTGGTCTGGGTCCCAGGGACACTGAAGAAGCCTGGGAGTGAGAAGACAGGCAGACACCCTTCCCTCTGCCCCCACGTGCCTCTGAGGAGGCCCGAGAGCGGAGGTGGCCCTCACAGACAAGTGCTTTGGCAAGTCCCTCAGGGTGAGGGGGAACTGGCAGAGGAAAGATGTAGCTCTGGTTTCCACCCAGCAACTGGGGAAACAGAACAAAGGAGCTCCACCCCCCCACGCCCCCCACCCCCGTCCCGGCCCAACAGGCAGATGCCGAAAACAACGAAGGGAGTGAGGGAGGGGCCTGGACAAGAGCATCTTTGTTTATGTGGGTTTTCTCCTTGGAGCTGCGGCAAGGGAAGCCGAGTCTGGGGCCAAAGGGCACCATGTTTCTTCCATTTCTCTCTGTCTGCAGGAGCCTTCATCCTCGCCCTCATTCAGCAGGTGTTGACTGAGTTACAGAGTATAGGCAGCAGGCCAGGTGCAGGGGAAAGGCAGCTGAGTGGGGAGAGGGGGTCAAGGGCAAAAAAGTCTAAGAATAATAAATGCAAAGTGACATTTCTCTTGGCTGCATCTGAGCTGCTCCCTGGCTCCAAGGGGCAGGAGGATTTGGGACTCTCTTTGGGTCAACTTGGAAGACCAAAGGTCCTGGCCTGATTTATAGGGATGGTTTGAAGGGATCTTTCATCCTGGATTGTGAAACAGGTCCCGGCAGGGATGCCTCAGGGCGAAGCTCGGCAGACCTGGGCTGGTGGCAGTAGGTGGTCACAATCTTAGAAATCGTTAAAGAAAAATTATTCATGACACCTGATAAGGTTGGTAAGGAAGACTACGAAGGAGCTGCCGTGGTGTTCTGCAGTAGGGGAGAGAGATCAAGCTCAACTCTGAGTACAAGCACAAGTGCACAGTGGGGTCAGTGGATGGAAGATGACAAGAGGAGACGTCAGGGCTGGGGGATGCTTGCTAGACCAACTCAATTAGGGCTTTTCTTTTCTTTTTTTTTTTTAAGATTTTATTTATTTATTGAGAGAGAGAGAGAGAGAATGGTAGAGAGAGAGCATGAGAGGGAAGAAGGTCAGAGGGAGAAGCAGGCTCCCCGCCGAGCAGGGAGCCCGATGCGGGACTCGATCCCGGGACTCCAGGATCGTGACCTGAGCCGAAGGCAGTCGCTTAAACCAACTGAGCCACCCAGGCGCCCTCAATTAGGGCTTTTCTGGAGGCAGGCCAAGGTGATCAGCTACCAAGCATGGGGGGATTTTTGTTCAACTGGCCCTGCAGGATTCCTGTTAAAACCAGACTGAGCAGGCCAAGGACAGAGCTCAAGGTTGGAGCTTGGTCAGAAAGAGGACTCAGAGGAGCCAGTTCAAGTTCGGCCAAAGAAAGAGTCTTTGTCAGAATCTGATGAGTACCTTCTCTTCTGAGTGAGAACCTCTTGCCACACTCTGTCCTTGGCCTTAGGCATGTCACTGTCTGGCAGGAATCTTCTTTTCATTCCAATAGCTGGAAAGATCTTTTGTGTTTTGCCCTAACAAAGGAGCTAGGGCCAGATTTTTGGGTGAATCATGGTTCCTCTCTGGGCCATAGGTCCCAGGTGTATAGAAACTTTACAGTGTCTTTAGATAGTGAGCATGAATTCGAAAGGATCCAATGGAGCATTTCATGGTGGGAGTGGGGACACATATCAGGCAGGAAAGGATCCAAGTAAGGAGAGCTGCTGGAATTATTTTTGCTTTTGGTAGGAGCTGTTTCTCCCACTGCTTCTGTATCTGCTTGGTGGAGGTAAGTGGGTTTTTGATAATAAGTTATAAACCACAATATCAGAAATGTCAAGGACAGAGGCTTGCCTCTTAATTTTATAGAGGAGGAGCCCAACATCCAGAGAGGTTAATTCACTTGCTGAAGATCACACAACCTGCAGATGTCAAAATAAAAGAACTTGACCTATGTCTTCTGCCTTCTGTCATCACAGTTTATTCTTCCCTGGAGTGCCACAGCCTGGAACTCTAAGAAGGTAAAGGAGACAAGCCACAGGAACTCTTAAGCAATTGTAGCATTAACACCAAAGTATCAGTTGAAAATGGTACTAATGGCTAACATTTATTGGGAGTCCTTCCAGAGCTGTCGAATTAACTTAGTTCAGATGATCTTCACAATAACCTTCACAATTTATTAGTTCTTATGGCTCGACTTGATTTCCCTTGTCTAATTGCATTGGCTAATATCTCTAGTACAGTGTCAAAGCGTAGTGGAGATTAGTGGACATCCTTGCTTTGTTCCCCACCTTAGAGGAAATGCCTCCGATGTTTTCCTATTAAATAAGATACTAGCTTTAGGATGAAATTATATATATTCCATCGTATTAAGAAAGTATACCACAGTCTCTAAGTTTTTGAGTGTATTCTTTTTATTTCTTTCTGTGAAGAGGTATTGAATTTTTCTCAGGATTTGTGGAGCTAATCATGATTTTTTGGACTGAGATTTATCAATGTGCACTATGGTTTTAATGGATTTGTAATAGTGAATCAACACTGCATACTTGAACAAATCCCACTTATTCATGATGTATTATTTTCTTAATGTAATGTTAGACTCACTGTTGCTAATATTTTATTTAGAAATTTTGCAGGGATATTTATGAATGATACTGGTCTATATATATTTCTCGCTACTGCTTCTGCTTTAGCTATCAGTATTATATTTGCTTCATAAAACAAATTAAAAAGTTTTCCTTCTTTCTCAGTGCTGTGGAATATTTTAAGAGCATTGGATTATCTGGTCTTTGAAGGTGTGGAAGACTTTCCTGTGGAAAGTCTGAAGCTTTTGTGTAGTTTAGTTCCTTACTAAATTTCTCCATTTCTTCAATGGAATTGGGTCTATTTAAATTTTCTAACTCTAATGGTGGTCAATTTGGGTAATTTTAATTTTCCTGGGAAATCATCCACTGCACATAGTTTTTCAGATTCATTTGCAAAGAAGTCTTTTTTTTTTAAGATTTTATTTATTTGAGAGAGAGAGAGAGAGAGATAGCAAGAGAGAGCATGAGCGGGGAAGAGAGGGAGAAGTAGGCTCCCTGCTGAGCAGGGAGCCCGATGTGGGGCTCGATCCCAGGACCCTGGGATCATGACCTGAGGGTCATGCTTAACCGACTGAGCCACCCAGGTGCCCCTATTTGCAAAGTCATTTTGTGAAGTTGTCTCTTATAATTGTAAACTTTTCTTCTGTTGCAGTGGTTATTTCCTCCTTGACATCCTGTATTTTGTACATTTGTGTTGGCTCCTATTTATCTTGACCAAGGTAGCAAATGATTTGTTTAGTTTGTTAACTTTTTTAAAAAACAAGATTTTACTTGCTGATTTACTGTTTCTCTATTCTCATTAATTTCTGCTTTTATCTTTATTATTTTTATGCTTTCTTTTGGTTTACTTTGTTGTTCTTTTTAAAGTGTTTTGAGGTGGAAATTGAATTCATTTTATTATTTTATTTTTATTGACAAATGTAGGTAGTGCAGTGATTTTTCTTACTTTCCTTGCATTCTATAGAGTATGATATGTTTTCCTTGTGATTAGGGACCCCTCTTTAGGAAAAAGAATACAAAATTATGAATATGAAACTAGGTACAAGACTGTGAAAGGGGCCCATGTGAGTGAGGGGCCATCGTACTTGAATTTCACTAGCTTCACAGGAAATCCACCTCTGTTTAAAAATAAGGCTTGAGGGGCGCCTGGGTGACTCAGTCTCTGGCTCTTGATTTGGGCTCAAGTCATGATCTCAGGGTTGTGAGACTGAGCTCCACGTCAGGTTCTGCACTGGGCGTGGAGCCTGCTTAAAATTCTCTCTCTCTTCCTCTGCCCCTCCCCCACCTTCCTCTCTAAAAATAAATAGATAAGTAAATAAATAAATAAAAATAAAAATAAGGCTTGGGATTTATACATGATTTTTGTGGTTGACGTTTTGAGATGAGTTAGTCATCAGCGAAGACCTTGACACGTGAGTAGCAAGAAAAAAGAATGGCAAAGAGAATGAACGGTAATGGTGTGCATAGCTTGTGCTTAGCGCCGGGCAGAATGTATCTCCATCATCTTTACCACATGCCTGATTGCTTTACTATTACCATTTTATAAATGACTAAAAGGAGTCTCTGAAAAGTACTTGCTGCAGATCACACAGTTGGCAAGACTAAATCTAGCCAAGTCCAGCCCGGCAGCCTATGTCCTTTTCACTACACCCACCACATTGTTGGCACCCAGAGAGGACTGGCGGCATGCTCCTCCCTCCTTCTCCCTCAAGTGGCAAGTTCAGGAGCTTGTATTACAGGAAGCCACCTGGAAAGGCAAGCACCGGTGGTGCAGGGTTACTTACTGCAGGGAATTGGACAAAACACGCTGACTGTATCAGTCATCTATTGCTGTGTAACAAATGATCCTCAAACAATAAATATGACATCACAGGCGCTGAGAGGCAGGAATCTGGGGGCGGCTTGGCTGGATGGTTCTGGTTTCGGGTCAGTCATGAGGTGGCTGCCAGCTGAAGACTCAAATGGGACTGCAGGATCTGCTTCCAGACTCACTCACATGGCTGTGGACAGGCTTCCGTTCGTCCCTGGCTATTGGCTGGAGACTTTAGTTCCTTACGGTGTAGACCTGTCCATGGGGATACTCACGTCACGGCAGCCAGCTTCCCCCAGTGTGTGTGCTCTGAGAGACAGAGGAAAACTGGGGGGACCCCTCAGAGGAAGCCGTAGGCTTCTTCTATCATACCTTGGAAGTGACATTCCACCATTTCTGTTTGTTAGAAGCGAGCCCGTGAGTCCAGCCCACACTCTTTGGAGGGGAATTAAGCTGCACCTTTTGAAGGGAGATGTATCTAAAAAGGTGTGGACATATTTTTAAAACCACCACACTGCCATCGTGTGTATAGGGAGACTTCAGAATTTAGCTCTGCCACAGGACTTGTCACAGGGGTTTTGCCTAGACTGAGGTCACCCTCCAGAATCCACTCCTAGCTTTTTCTGGAGATCTGAGCCCCTCCTCATCCTGTGGGATAGAGAGAAGGGGTCACCTTCATTCATGCATCCATTCACGTGCTCACTCGGCAAATATTTATCAAGCGACAACTGAATGTTGGGTGCAGTTCTGGGAGCTGGGGACGGAGCAGTGAACAAAACACATGACATCCTTGTGCTCACGGAGCTTATATTTGAGTGCAAGGAGCCAGATAATACAGAAAGAGATGACTAAAATAATAGCGATGGTAGTAAGGACCATGGAGAGAAATAAAGCACAATGAAAGGATAGGAGGTGACAGGTGTTGCTGCCCCAGACAGGGCAAACAGATTAGACCCTGCTGCATTGTCTCAGAGGACGTGCTCCGAGAAATCCTCTTGGCTGAGGTGACATTTCAGCAGAGACCTGACTGAGACGAGATGAGCCATGTGGCCACTGGGAGAGGGCACAGCAAGGGCAAAGGCCCTGGGGCAGGGGTGATCTTGGTGTTTGTGAGGTAGTCTCATCGGGATGGAGAAACCATGGGAATGACTGATGGCAAAAGAGATCGAGAAGTGGCCAGGGTCCTTAGTCTTTAGACTAAGTGGCGTGGGGGACCCATTTAAGAGGAGCTGTGCCGGGGGATTCATGTGATTTTTGCCATGCTAAGGGGTTCACTCTGGCTGCTGGGCGGAGGGGCAGGAAGAGAGAAGAGAGAACACGGGACAGGGGGCAGCTGCAATCATCCATGTCATGGTGACGGGGGTGGCTTGTTCTAAGGAGGACGCAGTAGAAGTCATGAGACGTGGTCAGTTGCAGATGTGGCTCCTGAAGCCACCGCTCATGTGCAGGAGGTGATGCCGCCGACCTAACAACGAAGTTCCTGCCGCTTTTGCAAGCTTAAAGTCAATGGGTGACCATTCTGTGACTGCACCGTGTGCTGTAGGCCACGGGCCAGGCACTGTGCTAGGCATTATGGGTGCAGAGGTGAGCAGGACGGACACAGTGCCCACCCACATATGGCACTCCCAGGATAGCAGGGCAGAGAAGCAGCTAAAAGACACATTAGGGCATTCTGGGCTGCATGATGTAAAAGTGCTGGAGGTGTCACAGGGTGGCGAGCCCCGTCACATGGGGCAGGGACACAGAGGACCTCAGGGGATTTCCACAGGCAGGAACGGGGTGGCCGGTGTTGCAGATGAAGGACGACGTCCTACTGGAGGCAGAAGCTGTGTTTGGAGGACAGTTGGTTCCAGAAGCAGGGAGGAGTTGCAGGAGCTGAGGCCGGATGAGAGTTATAAGCAGGCTTGCAGAGACCCTGGAATTCCAGGCTGAGGTGATCGGATTTGACGGGAGCCCTGGAAAGAGCCCGCAGGCCCCATCCAGCATGGGTTGGTGTGGAAAAAGCTGGAAATACGGACTCCCGTTGAGATGTTATTGCGAATACTAGCAGAGGAGGATTTAAGAACAAAGATAATGATTGCAGTACAATTGAGAAACAGCGAGAAAAAATTGAAAGTAGCCTAATATCCAGCAAGTGGACTCGTTACATTTTCTTGCATTAGAATTTTTTGGTGATGTATGTGATAGAATAATGTGGAGCCAGTAAAAAATGTTTTCAAAGAAATTCTTAATGACATGGGGGAAGACTTTACAATATAATGTGAAGTAAAAAAAAAAAAAAAAAACAGATCTAGGAAATATAGCAGGGCACCTAATGCACAGGCCGAATGGAAACATAGTAAAATGTTCACATTTCTCTCTAGGTACTGAGATTATATGTGATTGACATTTTCCTTTCTCTACCTTTTAAAATTTTTGAAAACTTTCACAGGAATATGCATTACTTTTGTAATCAGAAAAATTGCTTATCTATAAAGATTACACATTGATTTTAAATAAGGGCTAACAGGATCGAGAAGGGTAGCCTGAAGAACCCAATTTGGAGGATTAAGTACTCTGGAGGCAGGACTGGCAGAACTTTTGGGCTAACGGGATATGGGAGAAAGGGAGAGGTAAGAGTCAAAGAGATGTATTTGGCAGCAGCCAGAGCAATCTGATTAAAATATAATTCGGATCAATTTCTCCCTCTGCTCAAAACCCTTCAATGACTCCCATCTGGCTCAGAATAAAAGCCAGAATCCTTTGAGTCCCTTACAGGGCCACACATACCTACCCTAGGATTATTTCTGACTGGGTGGTCTTACCCTCTGCCTTCCTTCCACCCTTTGCTCTGGCTGCCTCACTGTTTCTGAACATGCCCCAGGGCCTTTGCACCTGCCGTCTCCTTGCCTGGATTGCTTTCTGAAGACTCTTGAGTTTTGCCCACTCACCTGTTCCCCTCTCGGGGAGGCCTTTTCTGGCCACCCTCTCCCAAAGTGCAATCCTCTGGCACTCCCATCCTTCCATTGCTTAATATTTATCCCTAGCACACAACATAACTTAACGTGACTATATATTTATATTTAATTTGCTTGGTTTTTGTCTCTGCCATTAGAGTATAAATGGCAGGAGGGCAGAGGTTTTCTTTTGTTCACTGCGGTCTCCCCAGCTCCTCGCACAGTCTTAATACTAAGCAAATGCTTGCTGACTGAATCACTGTAATCTAAATATAAATAAAGAACCCCAATGTTCCATTTACTCTAAAGATCATCAGATTTGCCATTGTTCAGTAAAAGGCGTTAGCTAGAGGGCTAACGCCCTCTAACAATTGTAAGACTTCTTACAATTGTAAATTCTCTTGGTTCATTTAAAGAGTCCATTTTTAAGAATTCCGTTTCCACATGATTTATTTGTTGGTTGGTTTGTTTTCAGGAACAACATCGCTGTCTTTGTGGCTCAGAGCCTGGGGGTGGCAGTGGGTCCCGGAAGCAAGGACTCTGAAAAAAGGGGGGATGGATGGGGTCACTGGTTCTCAGCCCTCTGAGGGTGCCTGAGAGTGCCGTCTGGGGTACGGGTGGTGCCCTGGACGCTCCATGGCGCTTGCAGGTCTCATTCCAGTTGGGGAATGGTGGGCATTGGCCATTCCTGCTGGAGGGCTCTGGGCATCAATATCCACGTTCCACTGAGAAGCCGCCTCCAGGCTGACGTCACCACCTCCCCAGGGGGAGCTGTGCTTGGGGCTCACCTGGTGTCCAAAGCTGTGGAGTCCCAGCCCAGGAAACACACCACGTCCTGGCCAGATTGGCGGGGAGCACTGGAGCCCTGGCCAGTGAGAGCTACTGCATAGGATGGAAGGTTCTGGAACCTGGGATGGAGTCTGTGGATCCCCTCTCCCACCTGCAGGCCCCAGCCTGATATCCTCTCTCCAACAAATGTTTTTTTTTTTTTTATGCAAGTCACTTGAGCCAAGCAGTAAAATGGGAAAGGTTTATTCCAGCCCCCATCCTCACCAAGGGAACACCAACGGACTAGCTTCTTTTTTACTAAGGAGAAATTTGGATAACGTAGTCCCCGAACAATCTCTGGGTTTATGGGGAGTGAATCTACGCCATGCCGGCCCTCAGAGGCATTTCCCTGGAGGAGCAGGATTCCGAGTTTAGTGAGTGAGTTCCTCTGTTCCCATATGGCCCAGCAGGTGGCTGTAGACTATCACAGATGGGCCGGGGCTGGGGAAGGCCTGCAGAGCCGAGCGCACCATCGGGACACCTGGCCCCCCTTCAAGCAGGGCTCTTCGGGGTATTCCTCCGGGACCACCGGACTCCGATGTCCGTCACCGAGACACTCCTAGGATCAGCACAGCTAACACCCACGGAGCACCTACCCCGCCAGGAGCCAGTCTAAGTACCTCTCGGCCTCATCTCTTCTACTCTTTGCAGCCGGCCTCCCAGGTGAGCTCAGTTAGTGTCTCCGTGGTTCCGGTGAGGGCGCTGACGCACAACCAGATGCAGAAAGTTAGCAAAGGCCTCCGTGCTGCTGGGATCCAGGTGGCGAGGAAAGCTGAGCCCACGCCGTGGCCCGCTCTGCGGCCACGTCACACGGCACATGCACATGGCCGTGGCTGTGCGTCCTGCTTGGTGCCGCGGGGACCTGGGTACGTGCAGGCCACACCGCTGACCGCGTGCTCCTGCAGGCGGAGGGGAAGGCGCTACGGAGCTGGGCAAGCTCAAGGCGGCCTTGAGTGGGGATCACCGTCTGGTCCTCGGGGCAGACTCCTACCACATGCGAGGTCAGTGTCCTTACCGGTAAAATGAAGGTGGTGTCCGCTTTGTGATATTGCTGCGCGGCGACAGGATACGAGCTCTTAGGGGTGCTCGAGGAATGTAAGACTCACGAGGACAGTTAGGGGGCCTGGCTGGCGTGCCTCAAACCCTGGTGGGTGGGGAGTGTTTCGTTTGTAAGTGAAGCTCCTGGGAGAAACGGGAGGATTTCCAGTGAAGACGGGAGGGAGGAAGATGGATAAGAAGGTTGGTTTGCACTGGTGACGGTGAACCGTGTCCTGTCCTGCAGTTGCACACTTCAGGGAGCTGGGAGCTGGGCAGAAGTCTGCTCTGAGCCCCCTGAGTCCAACGCCCCGAGGGGACCCTCAGATGTTACCTGGCATGCATCCCTCCCCTCCCCGAGCCTCCTGGTGCCCTGACAAATACCCAACGAGACTCCACACGTTGACCTGCTTGCTCCCAAAATGGGCCGTGAGAACAGTGTTTAGTTTTTAAGTAAAGATTTGCAGACCTGCTCTCCACAAGTCAGCGTGGGGATGGCCCAAACCGACTGAAGAGCTGGCCTAGAGCGGGCGTGCTGGGAAGGGGTTAACAGCCAGCTCCCTGGGGGAAGACCGCACCCCCTCCCTGCCCCCCAAGTATATTATAAATCCACTTGCATAAAGGATGTGCAGCACGCGATGTACAGATAATAAATAACAGCAACCATCTTTAATGTAACGCCATATCCCTATAACTGCAGTAGGACTTGGTATTTCTCGAACACTCCGTCCTCACCAGTTTTTATCACTCTAGCACCAAGAGTAGTGTACCAAACCAGACCACAGATCCATGCCTGGTTACTGCCCGAGTCCGCAAACACACCACTCACATCACTGACCTATGAGTGTAGCTCTGACATGAGTGTTAGCTGTTTTTGTTTATGTTAACGAGTAAGCAAAAGTGAAATGACCAAGGCATGTGTCAGAAGGTCCCCGTTCACCGAAGAGGTGAGGGATGACTTGGCTGAATTGGTGAATGGTTGGTTGGGTGTGGAAAGACTCCTTTTGTTTCCATGCGAGTCACTGCTTGGTGGCTACAGACAGGAAAATTCCAGTTTAATTTGTACTTGCATTTTCTCCACCACTTTCTTAACTCTGGACAATCGACAAAACGGTAAGTCGAGTTTGCTTCTCTCTGGCATGAAAATGCTCCCACCATGGCCGACGGCCAGCTCTCGGTGTGACATTACAGAGATCCGTTAGGAAGAGAGGGGCTCCTGCATAGCAACTGGTGTTTCCATCGTACAGGTGATGGGAAAGCAGAAGAGCGTGGATTCATTGTGAAATGTAGTGAGGAAATAGTGATTGAGTTTTGATTATTTATTGCCTTTGTTTTTCAATGAGCTCATTTTAATTATGACTGTTTAACAAAATTCTGAAAATTGAACCGTGGGTCCTCAAGAGTGATGGCAAGCCAGCTGCAGCACGCATGGCCAGAGGCACCCTGCACCCAGGGCACACCTGTCCCCCCAGGGTGTCCGGCGGGGGGGGCAGCGCCAGGCCTCCAGGGTGAAAGCCAGTTGCGTGGTGTCCTCTGCAGCCCCATGGCATCGGGAGGTCATTAGGGCCCTTGGAGGCCATGAGCAACCAAAGCTTCCTCACCCTTCCCTGTTCCTGGCAGGCCGGGAGCTCCAGCCGGTCTGGCGACAAGATGAGGAGTGAGTTTGGGGGCAAAGGGGAGACAGTCGCTCTGCTGCCCCACCTTCCTTTGAAGATAAGGACCCCCCCTCCTTCCGTCACCCTACTTTCCTTTTGGTTTTCTCTTGTGATGTGGCTGGGGCTGTGGAAGTTCCGTCCCTAACCCCCGGGATTGGGGACACCCTGTACTATTGTGCAGCTGTGTGTCTTTGGGCTGAGTCTCCTCCTGAGTTCTGAGCCTCATTTCCTGACAGCAAAATGGGGATGCTCTGGCTGATTGCCGTGAGGAGCAGGCGTGCCCAGGGATGGGGAGGCAGCAGTTCACGGCCATGCCCTCCACGGACCCCCGGTGCTGGATTAGTTTCTCCTGTACCGCAGCGGCTCTCCATGAGAGCCATCTCCTTGTGGAGCTGGAAACGTTCTCACGTCTACTGACTCCGTCTTACAAAATTCAGGAGTGGGGGCGGCCCCCAGGAGCTGTGTATTCTCAGCTGGAAGGGCCTGGAGGGGCACAAAGTTGAAGCAGTTGAGCAGGCCTTCTGGAACGTTCTCTGATCAGCCCCAGACGGAGCCTCTCCACTCCCATTTCCTTCTCTGTCTGTTTGGGTTTGGTCGCTCTGAGTGATGCATGGCATTTACTGTAGGGATTCGACCCCATGTGGCTGTGGGAGCCGGTGAAGGAGTCCAGGGAGGGCTGCGCCTCTGGGTCGGCAGGGCTGGCTGTTGTAAAGAGAAGTGGATGTGCACGGGGCTGTGGGAACAAGAGGCCGGAAACCGTGGGCTCAGAGTGGCACTGGGTCTGTCACCCACCACCTCCCATCTCAGGGACGTGCTGGCCTGCCAGCGGAGCCGGCTGCACACGTACGTAGTCCAGGTCCCAGGAGCCGATGGAGAAATGGAGGGGCTGCTGGACGGTCTCTGCCTGAGCCAGCAGCGGGCACCTGCGGCCCAGGACGCTGTGTGAGCCACAACAGCACCCAGCTCTGAGCTGACCTTCAGGGCGTTTTGGCCGATGTTTGTGTCTACCATCCAAATGTCACTCAAACTTTTCTTGTGAACAACCCTAATTTGGAATCCTACAGGGAAGCGAATTCTGGAAAAACTAAGTTCAACTTTAGCTAAGTTGACATGGTGGAAGGCCAGCACCCTCTTTTTCCAGAGCACCAAGTGCTGTTGGATCCTCTGGTCACGTTCTTCCAGGTCCCTATGCCTCTGCATGGAACGCTCTCCCTAGCCATGGCACCTGGAAAACTCCTACAGCACCTTCAAAACCCTGCAGAGACACCCCCTCCTCTGAGAAGAGCTCCCTAACAGCCCCCCTCCGGGCCTAGTTCTGTGCTCTGCACACCACGACCGCGTCTGTCGTCTGTCGTGCATGTGGGATGCCTCAAGGGCAGAATCTTTCATCTTAACGGGGACAAGCTGTGCCTATTTGACCACTGAAGAAATAGTTGCTCAGGTTGGTTAATGAACTTGACCAGGATTGCACAGCGAGAATATGATTAGTCTAACACAGAGCTGTACTTTGAACCCCCTGTCTGTGACTCACCTAATTATAAGCCACCATGACTAGAAGGCTGAGAAAAATTTGGCCCTTGTCCATCAGAGACTATTTAGTGGAGGGGAAAGAGCGGTGATGTAGTTAGGCTGCTGGTAAGATCCCCGACGGGAGCAGAACGTGCGGTGGGCTCGGGGTGGGGGTGGGGGGCAGGTGGCAACGAGGCTGTGCTTCCCACCTCTCACAGTGGCGCCCTCAGCTCTCCAGCCTCGCAGAAGGGACGGGAACTGGCAGTTAGCTCAGCTCTCACAAAGACTCCGCAGGTGGCCCCAGGCTGAGGTCACGGTGCTGCCAGGAGGGTCTCCAGGCAATCCAGGCCTGGGTAGTTTGAAGATAAGGACCCTTCCTCCTTCCGTCAGCAGCTGCCAGGGAGTGAGGCTTGAGCGGACTACTCACTGTGTGGCTTCCAGCAAGTCCTATTCCTTGTCTGGAAAAGAAGGGGCTGGGACCGGTGGCTAAGATTCCTCATTCACTCACCCGCAATGTGCCCTTGCGGGTGCTTGTCTGGATTAGGCATTTCTCGTGTTGTGCCACCAGATGGCGCCAAATCCCAGCTCCTGCCAAGGTGGTTCTCTATTAAAAAGGGTGGTTTCTGGAAGGGAGCTCAGAGGAGGCCATGAGTGGGAGCTGAGTGCATGTGCGTGTGTTTGCATGCAGCACCAGAGTTCTTCCGACGCCCTACATCTACCACCATCACCCCTGCCCTGCGGAGTTCCATCTCCAGCTCTCTGCTGCCTCCCTTTCTCTGCTCTAGAGACGTTGGCCTCCTAGCGCTGCCTCCAGCACTCCCGGCAAGATCTGGCCTCAGGGCCTTTGTGTGTGCTGTCCCTTCAGCTTGAAACACTCATCCCCTAGACATCCACAGGGACCTCCCACATTCCCTCTCAGTGAGGCCTTTCGCAGCCATCCCACATAAAAAACTACCTCCAAACCCACCCCATGCTTTATTTTTAATTAGAAAAACTATGGCAAAACAGGCACAACAAAATTTGACCATCTTAACCATCCTTAAGTTTAAAGTTCTGTGGCATTGGGGCGCCTGGGTGGCTCAGTGGGTTAAGCGACTGCCTTCGGCTCAGGTCATGATCCTGGAGTCCCGGGATCGAGTCCCGCATCGGGCTCTCTGCTCAGCGGGGAGTCTGCTTCTCCCTCTGACCCTCCCCCCTCTCATGTGGGCGCGCTCTCTCTCAAGTAAGTAAATAAAATCTTAAAAAAAAAAATAAAGTTCTGTGGCATTAAGTACATTCACTCTGTGGCGCAACCTGGGCCACCATCCCTCTCCAGAGCTTTCTCCACCTTCCCAAACCGAAATCCGATATCCACGGAACAATAGCCCCCTGGTCTGCCCTCCCCCTGCCCCAGGCAGCCACCATTCTCCTGTCTCTACAAATCTGACTGCTCTAGCTATCTCCCGGAAGTCGTACAGCATCTGTCCTTTGGGGACTGCTTTGTGTCACTTGGCGTAACGTCTTCAAGCTCCATGTTGTAGCCTGCGTCATCATTTGCTTCCTTTTCAAGGCTGTATCCTGTTCCTGTATCTAGAGCTCTCCACGTCCTGTTCGGACTACTCATTGTCTGCTGGGGGACGCTTGGGCTGCCCACGCTCTTGTGAAGGATGCTGGTATGGACGTGGGGGCTCCTTTCCACACAGCACAGCACGGATCCCCGCCCAGCTGCCTTCCCTCTGCCCCCAGCCAGCCAGACCGATGACTGCAGCGTGGCAGACAAGGTCACCCGAAGGTTATAGTTGCAGTTGTGACTTTAAGGCCACAGGCCAGTTTCAGCTCACCTAGCCGTTGTACCCCCACATTCCTTTTAAATGTCTGTAAATGCGTGGTACCTCCAGATGCTCTTTGGACCAGCTTTATTGCTTGTTTCGTCACTGCGTTAATCTTTGATGTGTGTTCATCCTGGATGTGTAGGAGAGTTATAGTTTTAACTTTTAAAAAGTTATACATTGACAGTCCAGATGTTGGTTGTTTTTTTTTTTAACCAGGAACTAAAATATGCATTTGTGGGAGGCAATCACATGCATCAGTTTATAATGCTCTGCAGGCCAAGCTGGGGCTTCAGGGGTGCTAGGGCCCCCTGAGATGAGTGGAGACACCGCCAGCACCCATGGGGACGTTGCAGAGCTGTGGCTGCTGATGGTGCAGTGCAGGGGTGAGTGAAGGCGCAGGCAGCTTATGCGGGCCTGTGTCTGCGGGCCCGGGAGAGTGGGCATGCTTGCTTTAATGCCACGGGGCCAGCCCTTCTGGGAGCCATGCACGCTGTAAAGGCTTCGAATGCCTTAGCCGACCCTCACTGTGTCCCCACGATAGATGCTATTCTGCAGGTGAGGAAGAAGCTCGGGGGTGGGGGGGGGGAGGTTAGGGAACGGAGGATCGTGATGTAAGGGGAAATGACAGAAGACTAGAACGAAGGTTGTGTGTATGGCCTGGCGGGCGGGTGCTTTTTCTCTAGTTCTGCAATTGCGGGGGAGATCAAGCAGAGAGGGGGTGGTGTGAGGTACCCCCGGGCAGGGGCAGGGGTAGTCCCACCCCCAGGGGACAGTCGTCGGGGGAGGAGGCAGCCCAGCTCCGGGGGGCTTGCCCAGAGGTGCCGGTGAGGAAGCCCGCCCACCCGCCTCTGCTCCCACCCAGTGCTGGTAACGCGAGGAGACCGCCAGGACCCGCCTTGCCAGGGTGCTGGGACGTCCGCACTAACAGGTGACACTGCCAGGGTCGAGCGGGTTTCACGGGACGCGCCTGCGCTCTGGGTGGAAGCAAGCCCTCCACGAGGGCCAGGAGGTGGCCTGAGGGGGAGGAAAAGACCCCATCTTCCCCTGACCTGGGGCCCCTCCCGTCCCTTCCCCGAAACAACAGGATGCTCGGCCTGGGCCAAGAGGTGAAGTTCTTATTTATTGTTGCAGCAACTCTTACAGACATTAGCGTTCAGTTAAATAAAGGAAGAGAACACACCGAATACATCACAACCCCCAAAACGGTACAGAGGAGGGGAGGGCGGCCGGGCCCAGTGACCAGGCTGCCGGAGGAAGTACATTCAGTGGGTGTGTGGCGCCAACATTCCAGGCTCACGTGTGTATATATTTTATTTATATAATTTATATTTATATATAGAGATCATTGAGTTTTGTGTATACAAAGAACGATATTGTTACAAATACAATACTCTACTTGTCCCAAGCTTTACAATAAGCTCTATTTCACCCTCTTTACAGAACAATAGTACAAGTTCATACTCCAGGGGCTGTGCTGACTATGTACAAGACATTTCCTTCCCACGTGGTCCTCACGCACGCACTGCCTTGACAGAGGGGGGCAAAGAATCGGGTCGTGTGCCCTAGTTGGCCCAAACTGGGGAAGGAGCCGACGGACGCGAAACTCAAACCAGCCAGTGGCTGTGTCCGTGGGAGCGTAAACATATCTGAAAGGAGGTGGCCCTTGGTTGTAAACAGTGGTAACAGCCACACCACTGGGTCGAGGGACCCAAGAGGGGCTCATGGATGGGTTTCCTCAGCGTGCAGGTGGGGGTGTGGAGTGCAAATGGGGGCCTGGGGGGCGGCAGGAGTGATGGGGGAGGTAGTAGGTTACTCTGGGACTCTCTGAGGCCAGTGTAGACGGGCAGTGTCCAGACAGCAGACCTGCGCGCGGAGGCTCGGCGTCCGGTGCCCTGTGGTGGGCTTTGGGGGGGGGGGGGGCGGCCCGCGGCAGGCTCAGGATGCCCTGAGGGGCCCGCTCTGGTGAGGGAGCGGACGCCGGGTCTTGGTCTCTGGGGGTTTCCTCCTCTCGCGAACCCAAGGCTGATGGTGGCTCCCTGAAATGCTCCCAGGTGAGAAGGCAGAGACAGGGTGCGTTCTGGTGCATCCTGCCCGGACCAGGAGGGGCAGACAAATCTGAGTATCTGTCCCCAAAGCTGAGTCACCAGCATGTCCCAGCCAAGCAGCAAGAGTGGCTTTTCGCCCGGGCCCTGTTTGGGAAGGCTGCTCTGTACAGTCTTCCCCGTGAGATGGGGGTGTTCGGGTATTTACATATATAACTATATATACTGGGATGCCAGAAGGAAAGAGACCACCTCGTCCCACGGGATTTTCCCAAACAGGTTACTGACACATAAGACCCCACCTCCTTGGTTAACCAAAGGTGGGTGAGGCCCCTCCATCCGATGGGAGCAGGGGAAGGAACGGACTCCAGCCAGCCAAACCCAGACCGAGCTCCAGGAACATGCGCTATCGGGGTGTGAGGAGCCGCTTGGACTGACAGAAGGTAAGTGGTGGATAAAGAACCTTCCTCTTAGGCTAAAATATGTTGGTCTTTCCGGAGAGCCCACCAGATTGGCTTTTCTGGTGAACGTTGCCAAATGTTCCAAGATTTTTGTGCCATAGCAACAGAATTGATGCTCGCTTTCCCCTCTCCTTTGGGTGAAGATACTTAATTGTAATTATGGGGAGGCTGCACAGTGCTGGGCTGGGGGGGGGGGGTCCCCCGTCTGCCGGCCCATTGTGGACAGGCCTCTGTCCAGGTGCTCAGGCAGCAGGCAGACAGGCCTGAGCCCCTCCCATGATTTGCCAAGGCTCCTGATGCCTAAAATACCACCAGTAATGCTTTGTTCCTATTTTACCCACTCTTTTTGGCAGAGGAAGGACCAATGCATGACTCTTTAGGACTTAATATATTTATATATATAAACGGAGAATCTGGAGCCATGATTCTGGCTGCTCACAGGTGTGGTAAGCCAGCCGCTGGGGCTGAGCATCCTCAAAAAGACCAGGGGTCCTGGACCGTCTACCCCGGCACCCCTGGAGAGGGGGCAGCCCCTTCCCAGAGAGGATGTTCGGGCAACAGTGACCCCTCTTCCTTAGGGCTTGTACTATCGTCAAACTGAAGGGTCAGCCACTGACACCTTTGGAACATTCGGCTCTCCTGACTCTCAGCAGAAAACAGGAGGTACAGAAATCCCAGGGGAACTGCCCGCTCCGGGGAGGGGGGGGGTCTTTTGTTCCTGTTTTTTTATACTCCCTTTCCTCCCTCCCCGAAATCCCTCCATTCGACATATAAATACATACTAGCCAACATGTGCTCGTCAAATTCCTGTTTCCAAAGACACAACATAAATATCCCCGGTGCAGAGAACAGGGACTCTATTAATATCACAAAATATATTAGTTTCTCTTCCCCTGTCTCTGCTGAGGTCACGAACGAAACAAAACGAAAATCAAACCGACCCACACCCACCTACATGAAAACAAAATGCTCTTTGGACCAAGAATAAGTGAAAACTGGCTCAGAATAATATTACGGAAACACCTGCACTGAACCGAGACAGAACCCACGGAATGAGGCACCTGATGGGAACACTCAAAGCTCTCTCAGACCCACGAGGCAGCGAGATGATGTTTCTAGAACACACTTGCGGATTCTTAGGCATAGCGTGAGGTCATTCCTGTTCCCTTAGTTTTGTGGTTTATTACTATGCTGGACTTTCAAATGTTACGTGCTGCCTCAGTGGCCCTGAGCAGAGGAGAAAGCTGGTCCCGCCTTGGGCACCCGGGCACTCTTCCTCAAGGGGAGCAGTCCATCCTTCCCAGGCTCCCTGCGCGGGTGTGGAGCTCCCCCACTAGTGCTCTCTGAGCCAAGGCGGTGCCGTGGCAGAGCCAGGCCTCAGCCCCGGAGGGGGCGTCTCTCTCAGGACAGGGCTGGGCAGCCCCTGCAGGCCCCACCGGTCAGGGGAAGGGGCCTCACAGAGCGGCGGTGTGGGCTTTCCAGGGACTGTGTGTGCCTCACTGGTGGTGGGAGGAGGCGAGGGTGATCGTGTGCGGCAGAGAAGGGGGACTGGAGTACCTGCCATGTCTATCTGATGGCTGGTAACCTCGGGACGACCAGGGAGGCCCAGGCCGCCCCAGGAACCGCTGAGCTCTCTGCAACGAGATGGTGCCCTGGTCCCAGGCAGCTCCCCTTCTACCCTTGGGTGAGAAGGCTCACGTTAAAAACAAAACAAAACAAAACAAAACGATGTGGAAACTAAAACCAGCTCTAGAAGAGGCCTAAGGTTGGCTCAGAAATTCTGGGTGGAGCTGTGGGGTGCCCCTGGTCCACGGTGGGCCGGGCAAACCCTTGAAGACGCAGCTGGTGCCTGCTGTCAGCCCGACGGAGAGCCAGGAACCGCGGCCGGACTCACTGCCCTTGCGCAGTGACGGCCTCCCTCGGAACCCCCGAGGGCCCTTCAGGACGGTGCCGGCCTGGGCCAGGACCCGGTGGCTAGCGGCTGCTCTCTATCCTCAAGTGAGCGCAGACAAAACGTCCCTGGCGTTTAAAAAACAAAAGAAAACAAAATTGCAAACCAGAGAGAGACAGGGCAAAGAGGTCTGCGGCTTCTTCTCTTCTGTAGAGAACCGGTGCTGGGCGTGAGAGGGAAGGGTCTCGGTGGGCACACAGATGCAGCACGAGAAACACACCACGAGTGAGGACAGGCCTCCATGCAAGCGGCCAGGCAGGCGCGCGGCCTCAGATGTAAACGGGCTGCTCCTGGGCCGTCAGCAGTCTGTACATGGCCGCTGGCATCGTCTTCATGTGGATCTGAGGGGCGGAAGGCGCGTCAGTGGGCCTGAGGCCGGGGGCTGTGTGTGGGCCCATGGCCCTGGGGGGGGGGGCAGCGGCTCTAACCACAGGGGGCTTTGAAGATCTCCTCCCCCCCCCCAACCACGACAGGGAGCGGACCAGGGTGGCCTCCAGGAAGACAGGAATCCACGGGCTCTCTAAAATGTTTGTTCTCCCAGCCAGTGCAACGTTCTTGCTCTCAGCGGGCTGAGGTTGTGGGGGTTTTGTTTGTTAAGGAGAAAACCCCTTACGACCTCAGAGAAGACAGTGGGTTTTGACTCCTCCTGTCTCCCCCCACTGCCCCCCGCAGGTCGGGTGGCCCAGAAAGGGGGCCCAGGAACAGCCACCACGACCTCAGGAGGCCCCTACCGGGGAGCTGCCCCTGGAGGGGGCTCTGCTGATGAGATTCAAGCGAAGACTTCCATCTCCCCAGCACGCTAACTGGAAAACCGGACAGAACTTGGGCAGCCCCAGAGGGAAGCCACATGGATGAATCTGAGAGTCCAAAAGGGAAGGAGAGCAAGTAATGCGAAGGAGACTCGCTCCTGTTGGCAGGAGCTGCTCTCGGGCACGGCTAGTCACTGGGTTAAATGTGGGCTGGGACGGACGGTTCTGGCCGTCGGGCAGTGCTGAGGACCAGGACGCGCACTCCCTGGAAGGCCTGTGTGGGGCTGCACAAGCGCGAGGCCAGGGGCACCAGGCCACCCCCCACCGGGCCCCGCTTGTCCTACCTCCCCCACCGCATTGGAGAGGATGTGGACGATCTTCTCGTGTGGCGTGGCCACCACGCTCTGCCCGTTGATCTCAATGATCCGGTGTCCCACGCGGACGCCGCCTCTCTCCGCTATCCCCCCTCGCATGAGGCTGCAGATCTGTCAGAAGCAAAGACCACGTTACCCTTCAGGGCAGCACCACGTGGAGGGGAGCTGGGTGGGGACGGGCCTGTCGTTCCTGGAGCCCCTGCCCTCTCATCTCTAAGAAGCCGCTGTGGTTACTTTGGGGGCATTTAAATCTCTCGGTTTCTTCCCACGACAAACAGGGCCATGCGCCCGTGCACCCGGCGCATCACGGGGCGTCACAGCCCGCTGAGTTCCGACGGCTTGTCATCCCAGCTGGGGCATGGGAGAAAGAGCTGTTGGGGCCCGTTACCGAGCCGCCGTGGTTTCAAGCTCTCAGCCCGTGGAACACAGGCGGATATCACTTCCCACATTCACCCCTGGGACTCAAACATCGAACTGTTATCACGTTCGAAGCCTGCTTTTCAGGGTCACAGTTACATGAGCCAAAGTGTGGCCATCTGGCTCCTTTCGACCTTCTCCACTCCGCAGCCCTGGTTCAAACTCACTCCTCACGGAAACCCCACCGCGGCTGGTTTCCACCGCTGTATGGCCAGGCATCACAGTTCGCAGAGGAGATGACCTCTCCAGGGCCTGGAGGGCTCTGGGCTCGGCCCTGGGAGCCAAGCTCTCCCCACCTCGCACAAGGCATCAGACTTTCCCCCAAAAAATATGTTCTGAATTTACAGAGTTGACTTTTCACTTCAGATCATGCACCTTTTCAGCCCATGTAGACAAGACCTTGGCGTCCTGAGACACCGGGCTGCCTGTGTCTGAGCACAGGGACCCCGTGGCCCTGGGGGTGCCCTGGGGTCAAACACTCCGTGGGCGCTTCCCACACTTCAGACAAAACTGAGGGACCTGCTGCTGTTGTCCAACAACCCTTTGTATCTGAACAACTTCTAAAATTATTTGAATATGAACAAAGCGAACAAGGAAAATGAGCAGATAAAAACAGACATCTGGCCCAAACCATGAGGAGGAACCCTGGCTCCCCAGCCTAGGACAAGGCCACTGGGGTACAAAGAACAGATGAAGGGGCTGGATGTTTCCACGCCACCTGCGAACCTCAATGGTATTTCTAAACCTCAAAACATACTCGGAATAAAATTTGAATAACCTGCCACTCTTAATTGCAACTTAAGGGGGAAAAGAATAGGGTTCTTCAACCTGGAAAGATGGAGGCAAAACAGAAGGAGGGCATATCCAAAACCTAAAAGTAAAGAAGGTCACAGACAGAACGGGACTATCATCAAAGCCCAGACCTCCTGTTGAGTCCAGAACAAGACAAACCAGGACAAAAGGGAATAGTACTGAGTACGGAGTTTCGGCTTGGGATGAAGAAAAAGTTCTGGAAAGAACTAGTGGTGGTGGTTATACCACTGTGAATGAATGTACTTCATGCTACAGAACTATATGCTTAAAAATCGTTTCCATGGGCGCCTGGGTGGCTCAGTTGGTTAAGCAACTGCCTTCGGCTCAGGTCATGATCCTGGAGTCCCGGGATCGAGTCCTGCATCAGGCTCCCTGCTCAGCGGGGAGTCTGCTTCTCCCTCTAACCCTCCCCCCCTCATGTACTCTCTCTCTCAAAATAAATAAATCTTAAAAAAAAAAATCGTTTCCATGGTAAACTTAGCACTCTGTGTATTTCACCACAATAAAGAAATAAAGGAAGTATTGTTTCAAGGCAGACATCCAAGTGATGAAAATACTCTTTAGCCCTACAGTGCTATTTCAGGTTACAAAGGCAAGGCGGAGGCCATTCATGCGCCACAGGTCCAGGGGCGCCCCACCGGGCGGTGCCTGGAATCACCGGGGAGCCCACCCAGCCCCCGCGCTGCACACCCAGGGCCGGAGGGGGAAGAAGCGCTTGGAGGCACGTCCCAGCGCCACCCTGCACCGTCACCGAGAGACTCAGGGCCCTGACTGCGGCTAGCGCCTTTTTCTTCTCCTGTGGAAGGCACAGAATTCTCTGCTCGAAGGGGATCTGCCCACGGAGGAAGCAGGGTGGCCCTCCCCCAGCCAGCCCTCTCCTTGCTGGATTCATTTGGGGACCTGCCTGGCTTTAAAAAAATAAAAATGTAAAACCAAACACTGTGCCAGAATTCTATGTAGCCAGACTTCTGGGAGGAAGTGTGGAGCCGTACTTACGATTCCGTTCTGGACACTGAAACCCAGCTGGTAGCGCAGGTCCGGTCTCCTGATCAACACGGTGGTCACTGGCGGACACCTCACGATGTTCAGCTTCACCCGGGGCTGGTTCTTCAGGCCCTGAAACGTGATTGGGGCACGGTGGAGATGGCAGCCAGCGAGGGAGGCAGAAGATATCAAAGCTGACAGCACCCAAGGCAAAAGGAACCTCAAGGGGTTTTCTTCTCTTATTCTGGGGACTCGTGAAGCAGCCCCGCACACAGGCTGACGGTGCCCGGGCAGGGACAACCCACTGCTAGATGAACCAACTCAGGCTCCGAAGAGGTGATGTACCTCTTGGACCTGTGGCCAGTGTGCTCCGAGAGCGTGGGGAGCCTGGTGGGGTGGGAGTGATGGCTGGTGGGGGAGCTGCGGGGCCTGATGACCAGTCGGCCACCACCGTGTCTGCACCATGTGTGAGCACCCCACCGTCACCGTCCATCACACTCTGTCCCGATGATGAAACCAGCCGAACTACCTGTCACTGAGCATGGACTCTTGCCACCCATAGGAGCCTCAGTCTCCTTGACAAACTGCAGTTATAACTATGTCCATTTTACAGAAGAAAAAACAGGCTCAGACATACTCAGCAACGCACACCGGCAGCGGGATCCAACCCCACACCTGTTGTTTTCAAACGCAAGCATTTTCACTGACACCACGATCCCCCATATAGACAACGGGAGGGTGTGTATCATTCACAAGGAGTAAGGTTTGCTCAACAAAGCAGCTACAGAGATAATCAGAACAAACTTGTGCCACCATGTTGTGCCACTGCTCCTCCAGCAGGGACCCAACAAGCGGCAGAGCCGGGGAGACTCCCCTTCCTCCCCCGGGAGGAGCGGCGCGGGAGCGCACCGCAGGGATCTGCTGGGTTTGGAGACTCCACACGGGGTCGGGTGCCAGAGATAGAAACGCTCAGTCACAGGCCGGGTGAGCACGGAGTGTGGCCGGAGACCGGGGAGACAGGAGTGATTGACTGCTTTTCTCTGGAGCGCACTGAGGAGCGGGGCCCTGAGTTCTTGGCTCCTCCGGGTGGAGATTGGGAGGCCGCCATTTTCACTCTCATCCTCCAAAGCTGTACCAAAAGCTTGCAGGGAACAAAAGCTCCCGAGAGCAAACCGGAGATTACTTAGCCCAGACACACAAGGGTGGGGCAATTCCACCTCCAGCAAAGACATTTGGGAACCATGGCCACAGGCCCCTCCCCCAGAAGATCAGCACGAACAGCCAGCAAGCCAAGACCAAGTTCATCCACCAAGGAGAACGGAGAACTCCAGCGCTAGGGGAATACTGCACATAGAATTCATGGCTTTTTTATCATGATTCCTTAGTCTTTCAAAGTTAATTTTTTAAATTTTTATTTTCTTTTCCTTTTCCCCTTTTTCAAACATCTTAGCAACTCCTTTTAAAAAAATCTTTCTTGGGGCGCCTGGGTGGCTCAGCCAGTTAAGGGACTGCCTTCGACTCAGGTCATGATCCCAGGGTCCTGGGATTGAGCCCCGCATCGGGCTCCCTGCTCAGCAGAAAGTCGGCTTCTCCCTTTCCCTCTGCCTGCCCCTCTGCCTACCTGTGCTCTCTGCCTCTCTGTTAAATAAATACATAAAAAATATCTTTAAAAAAAATCTTTCTTAATTTTCATTTTTAGAGTCATATTCTATCCCTTCATTGTAGTTAACCTTATTTTGTGTGTGTGTGTGTGTGTGTGTATATGTTTTTCTCTCTTTAAAATTTTGGGATACAGTTTCTTCTAACAGAACAAAATATACCCTAAATCTCTAGTGTATGGCTTTGTTCTAGTCTCCTGCCTGATCACATTCTCTATCCCCCCTCCTTTTTTTGAAATTATCTTTTTTCTTTTTTCAACCAACTTCTCATCAATTCCTTTTATAAAATCTTTTATAATTTTCATCTTTATACTCATATTCCAACCCTTAATCATATTTACCCTTATTTTTGTACATACATAAGTTCTTCTTTCTTTAAAATTTTGGGAGGCAGCTGCTTCTAAAAGACCAAAATACGCCCAAAATCTAGTGTGTGGCTCTCATCTATTCACCAGCCTGAACATATTCTTTTTTTTTTTTTCTTTCCCTCTTTTGCCCCTGGTTTCAGGTCTCTTCTGATATGTTTAGTGTACATTTTTCTGGAGTTGTTGTTATCCTTTTAACATTTTATTCTCTCATTCATCTACTCTCTGGACAAAATGGCAAGACAGAAAAACTCACCTAAAAAAAAAAAAAAAGAAACAAAACCAAGAGGCAGTACTGACTGCCAGGGACCTAATCAATACGGACATTCGTAAGATGTCAGAACTAGCGTTTAGAATGATGACTATAAAGATACTTGCTGGGCTTGAAAAAAGCATGGAAGATACTAGAGAATCCCTTTCTGGAGAAATAAAAGAACTTAAATCTAACCAAGTCAAAATCAAAAAGGCTATTAATGAGGGGCAATAAAAAATGGAGGCTCTAACTGCTAGGATAAATGAGGCAGAAGAGAGAATTTGTGATATAGAAGACCAAATGACGGAGACTAAAGAAGCTGAGAAAAAAGAGAGATAAACAACTACTGGATCATGAGGGCAGAATTTGAGGGATAAGTGATACCACAAGACAAGTGGTATCTTCTGGGATCCCAGAAGAAAAAGAAAGGCGGGGGAGAAGGTATACTGGAGCAAATTATAGCAGAGCGCTTGCCAAATTTGGGGAAGGAAACAGGCATCAAAATCCAGGAGGCAGAGAGAACCCCCCTCAAAATCAATAAAAATAGGTCAACATCCGACATCTAACAGTAAAACTTACGAGTCTCAGAGACAAAGAGAAAATCCTGAAAGCAGCTCGGGACAAGAGGTCTGTAACCTACAATGGTAGAAACATTAGATTGGCAGCACATCTATCCACAGGCACCTGGTAGGCCAGAAAGGACTGGCATGATATATTCAGAGCCCTAAATGAGAAAAATATGTAGCCAAGAATACTATATCCAGCTAAGCTGTCACTGAAACTAGCAGGAGAGATAAAGGGCTTCCAGGACAAAAAAAAAACTAAAAGAATTTGCAAACACCAAAGCAGCCCTACAAGAAAGATTGAAAGGGGTCCTCTAAGCAAAGACAGAACCTAAAAGTAACACAGACCAGAAAGGAATAGAGACAATATACAGTAATAGTCACCTTACAGGTGATACAATGGCACCAAATTCATCTCTTTCAATAGTTACCCTGAATGTAAATGGGCTAAATGCCCCAATCAAAGGACACAGGGTATCAGATTGGATAAAAAAATAAGACCCTTTGATATGCTGCCTGCAAGAGACTCATTTTAGACCCAAAGACACCTCCAGATTGAAAGTGAGGGGGTGGAAAACCATTTACCATGCTAATGGACACCAAAAGAAAGCTGGGGTGGCAATCCTTATATCAGACAAATTAGATTTTAAACCAAAGACTATAATAAGAGATGAGGAAGGACACTATATCCTACTTAAAGGGTCTATCCAACAAGAAGATCTAACAATTATAACTATCTATGCCCCTAACATGGGAGCAGCCAATTATATAAGGCAATTAATAACAAAAGAAACACATTGACAACAATACAATAATAGTGGGGGACTTTAAAACCCCCTCACTGAAATGGACAGATCATCTAAGCAAAAGATCACCAAGGAAATAAAGGCTTTAAATGACACACTGGACCAAATGGACTTCACAGATATATTCAGAACGTTCCATCCCAAAGCCACAGAATACACATTCCTCTCTAGTACCGATAGAACATTCTCCAGAATAGATCACATCCTAGGTCACAAATCAGGTCTCAACCAGCACCAAAAGATTGGGATCATTCGCTGCATATTTTCGGTCCACAATGCTCTGAAACAAACTCAATCACAAGAGGAAAGTCGGAAAGAACTCAAATACATGGAGGCTAAAGAGCATCCTACTAAAGAATGAATGGGTCAACCAGGAAATTAAAGAATTAAAAAAATTCATGGAAACAAATGAAAATGAAAACACAACTGTTCAAAACCTTTGGGATGCAGCAAAGGCAGTCCTGAAAGGAAAGTATATAGCAATACAAGCCTTTCTCAAGAAATAAGAAAGGTCTCAAATACACAACCTAATCCTACACCTAAAGGAGCTGGAGAAAGAAGAGCAAATAAAGCCTACGCCCAGCAGGAGAAGTGAAATAATAAAGATCAGAGCAGAAATCAATGAAGTAGAAACCAAAAGAACAGTAGAACAGATCAACAAAACTAGTAGCTGGTTCTTTGAAAGAATTAACAAGATTGATAAACCGCTGGCCAGACTTATCAAAAAGAAAAGAGAAACGACCCAAATAAATAAAATCATGAATGAAAGAGGAGAGATCACAACCAACACCAAAGAAATACAAACAATTATAAGAACATATTATGAGCAACTATACGCCAGCAAATTAGACAATCTGGAAGAAATGGATGCATTCCAGAGATGTATAAACTACCAAAATGAACCAGGAAGAAACAGAAAACCTGAACAGACCGATAACCACTAAGGAAATTGAAGCAGTAATCAAAAATCTCCCAACAAACAAGAGCCCAGGGCCAGATGGCTTCCCAGGGGAGTTTTACCAAACATTTTTTTTTTTAAGATTTTTTAAAAAAGACTTTTGAATTTATTTATTTGACACAGAGAGAGATAGCGAGAGCAGGAGCACAAGCAGGGTGAGTGGGAGAGGGAGAAGCAGGCTTCCTGCCAAGCAGGGAGCCTGATGCGGGGCTCGATTCCAGGAACCTGGGATCATGACCTGAGCCGAAGGCAGATGCCTAACGACTGAGCCACCCAGGTGCCCCTCTATCAAACATTTAACAAAGAATTAATACTTATTCTTCTGAAATTGTTCCAAAAAGTAGAAATGTAAAGAAAACTTCCAAACTCATTTATGAGGTTGACATTACCTTGATCCCAAAACCAGACAAAGACCCCATCAAAAAGGAGAACTACAGGCCAGTATCCCTGATGAACATGGTTGCAAAAATTCTCACCAAAATACTAGCCAATAGGATCCAATGGTACATTAAAAGGATTATTCACCATGACCAAGTGGGATTTATTCCTGGGCTGCAAGGTTGGTTCAACATCCACAAATCAATGTGATACAATATGTTAATAAAGGAAAGAACAAGAACCATGGGATCCTCTCAAAGATGCAGAAAAAACATTTGACAAAGTATAGCATCCTTTCTTGATTAAAACTCTTCAGAGTGTAGCGATAGAGAGTACAAACCTCAATATCATAAAAGCCATCTATGAAAAACCCACAGCGAATATTATTCTCAATGGGGAAAAGCTGAGATCTTTTCCCCTAAGGTCAGGAACATGACAGTGATGTCCACTATCACCACTGCTATTCAACACAGTCCTAGAAATCCTAGCCTCAGCAATCAGACAACAGAAAGAAATAAAAGGCATCCAAATCGGCAAAGAAGATGTCATACTCTCACTCTTTGCAGGTGATATGATACTTTATGTGGAAAACCCAAAAGACTCCACCCCAAAACTGCTAGAACTCATACAGGAATTCAGTAAAGTGGCAGGATATAAAATCAATGCACAGAAATCAGTGGCATTCCTATACACCACCAACAAGACAGAAGAGAGACAAATCAAGGAGTCGATCCCATTCACAATTGCACCCAAAACCATAAGATACCTAAGAATAAATCTAACCAAAGAGGCAGAGAATCTGCAGTCAGAAAACTATAGAATACTCGGGGGGAGAGGAAAAGATGTCAGATAAGTAGGGGACCCTATTCCAACCGGTCCCCCGAATTGAGCTGGATATCTACCAGACCACTCTGAACACCCATGAAATCAGCCTGAGATGTAAGAAGATATATCTGGATCTCTACAAACAGAATATCACAGGCAGTTGGTTTAAAGGTATAAAGCGGGGAGCTGTGATTCCGCTGGCAGATATTGGAGGATAAACGGAAGGGGGAGGGAGCCGTGTGGATCCTGCACCGCCAGTGAGTGATAGCCTCCCGAGCTGGGGACCAGGCACAGACTGGCAGACTGGTGGAGGCGGGGAATGGACTTTAGGGCAGCCCCCCGGATGGAAACCCGGAGCAGCAGGGCCACGCATGCAAACTGGGGGCGGCTGGCGGTTTTAGAAGCACAAAGGGCAGAGACGTGCCCTGACTGGGAGGCGAGGACTGGGAGCCCAGGTGAGGGGCACACAACCCAGGACGCTGTGCCCTGGAGAGCTCACTGAAGAACAGACTGTGATCTCTCTGTTCTGAGGCAGAGGATTGGAAATCGTCTCTTCTGTTCTGACTCTCAGCAGAGATGCGGAAAGTCGCCAGAGAACAAAAGCCCCCCCAAACCGGTTTTCACTGAGCCCATCCCCCCCACAGGGGGCAGGACAACTCTGCCCAAACAGGGTTGCCTGAGTAACAGCGTGGCAGACCCCTCCCCCAGAAGACAGGCTGGGAGAACAAGAGGCCGACAACCCTAAGGTCCCTATAAAACAGGTGCATCTTGCTTGGGTTGTGGTCAATAATTTGGACTCTATACATTCCCTCAACCACCCCTCAACAGAATGACTAGGAGGAGGAACCCCCAAAACAGGAAAGACCGAGACTGTGACTTCTGCCACAGATTTACAAATGGATACAGATATAACCAAGATGTCAGAAATGGAATTCAGGGTAGCACTTGTGAAGACAATAGCTAAAATGGAGAAATCGATTAATGGCAACATAGAGTCTCTAAGGGCAGAAATGAAAGCTGAACTGGCAGAACTTAAAAATGCTATCAATGAGATCCAATCTAATCTAGACACTCTAACAGCCAGGGTAAATGAGGCAGAAGAACGAATTAGTGATCTAGAAGACCAATTGATAGAAAAGAAGGGTAAAGAGGAGGCCAGGGAGAAACAGCTCAAAATCCACAAAAACAGAATCAGAGAAATAAGTGACACCATGAAACGGTCCAATGTCAGAATTACTGGGATTCCTGAGGGGGTAGAGAGAGAGAGAGGACTAGAAGATATATCTGAGCAAATCATAGCTGAGAACTTCCCTAATCTGGGGAATGAAACAAATATTTGTGTCTTAGAGGCAGAGAGGAACCCTCCCAAGATCAAGGAAAACAGGCCAACGCCCCAGCATGTAATTGTAAATCTCACAAATCTTAAAACCAAGGAAACCATCTTAAGGGCAATTAGGGGGAAGAGATTCCTTACATACAGAGGGAAGAACATCAGAATAACATCAGACCTGTCCACAGACACCTGGCAAGCCAGAAAGGCTGGCAAGACATATTCAGGGTACTAAACGAGAAGAACATGCAGCCAAGAATATTTTATCTGGCAAGGCTGTCATTGAGAATGGATGGAGAGATGCAGAGCGTCCAAGAACAGCAGACGCTGAAAGAGTATATGACCATTAAGCTGGTCCTGCAAGAAATATTAAGGGGGGTTCTATAAAAGGAGAAAGACCCCAAGAGGGATAAGAAACAAAGACCTCACAGGCAACATCATGACAATCAATTCATATCTTTCAATAATCACTCTCAAGATGAACGGCCTAAATGCTCCCATAAAATGGCACAGGGTTGCAGATTGGATAAAAAGGACCCATCCATATACTGTCTACAAGAGACTCATTTTGAACCTAAAGATACATCCAGACTGAAACTGAAGGGATGCAGATCCATCTTCCATACCAACGGACATAAAAAGAAAGCTGGGGTAGCAATTCTTATACCAGACAAATTAGTATTTAAGCTGAAGACTGTAGTCAGAGACACAGAAGGACACTATATCATTCTTAAAGGGTCTATCGAACAAGAAGATCTAACAATTGTAAATATCTATGCCCTCAACATGGGAGCAGCCATCTACATAAGCCAACTGTAAACCAAAATAAAGAGTCATATTGATAATAACACGTTAATTGTAGGAGACCTCAATACTCCACTCTCAGCAATAGAAAGATCATCTAAGCAGAATATCAACAAAGAAACAAGAGCTTTGAATGATACACTGGACCAGATGGACCTCATAGATATATACAGAACATTCCACCCTAAAACAACAGAATACTCATTCTTCTTGAGCACACACAGAACTTTTTCCAGAATAGACCACATACTGGGTCACAAATCAGGTCTCAACTGATACCAAAAGATTGAGATTATTCCCTGCATCTTCTCAGACAATAATGCTTTAAAACTGGAACTCACTTTCTGTGCCGATAGCGCTCTTGCAAACATGGTGAACATTCCTAAAACCCGCTGGACTTTCTGCAAGAAGTGTGGCAAGCACCAGCTCCACAAAGTGACAAGGTACAAGAAGGGCAAAGATTCTCTTTATGCCCAGGGAAAGCGGCGTTATGACAGGAAGCAGAGTGGCTATGGTGGGCAGACTAAGCCGATTTTCTGGAAAATCTACAAAGAAGATTGTGCTGAGGCTTGAATGTGTTGAGCCCAACTGCAGATCTAAGAGAATGCTGGCTATTAAGAGATGCAAGCATTTTGAACTGGGAGGAGATAAGAGAAAGGGCCAGGTGATCCAGTTCTAAGCTTCATATTTTGTTTATATTAGGAAGACAATAAAATCATGAGGTTATGTTCACTTCAAAAAAAATAAAATAAAATAAAACTGGAACTCAATCACAAGAAAAAATGTGGCAGAAATTCAAACACTTGGAAGCTAAAGACCACTCTGCTCAAGAATGTTTGGGTCAACCAGGAAATCAAAGAAGAACTTAAACAATTCATGGAAACCAATGAGATTGAAAACACATTGGTCTAAAACCTATGGGATACCGCAAAGGCGGGCCTAAGGGGGAAATACATAGCCATCCAAGCCCCACTCAAAAAACAGGAAAATCCCACATTCACCAACTAACTTTACACCTTAAAGAGCTAGAGAAAAAGCAACAAATGATGCCTAGGCCACACATTAAAAGAAAAATAATTAAGATTAGAGCAGAGCTCAATGAACTAGAAACCAGAAACACAGTAGACCAGATCAATGAAACTAGAAGCTGATTCTTTGAAAGAATAAGATCGATAAACCACTGGCCAGACTTATCCAAAAGAGAAAGGATGCAAATAAATAAAATTATGAATGAAATGGGGGAGAGATCACAACTAACACCAAGGACATAGAAACAATTATTAGAAATTATTATCAACAACTATATGCCAATAAATTAAGCAACCTGGAAGAAATGGATGCATTCCTGGAAACCTATAAACTACCAAGACCGAAACAGGAAGAAACTGACAACCTGAATGAATAGGCCAATAACCAGTAACAAGATTGAAGGAGTGATGAAAAACCTCCCAAAAAACAAGAGTCCAGGGCCTGATGGATTCCCTGGGGAATTTACCAAACATTCAAAGACGAAATAATACCAATCTCCTGAAGGTGCTTCAAAAAATAGAAACAGAAGAAAAGTTTCCAGACTCATTCTATGAGGCCAGCATTACCTTAATCCCCAAACCAGGCAAAGACCCCATCAAAAAGGAGAATTTCAGGCCGATATCCCTGATGATTATGGATTCCAAAATCCTCAACAAAATCCTAGCTAATAAGATCCAACAACACGTTAAAAGGATCATCCACCACGACTAAGTGGGATTTATCCCCAGGATGGAAGGGTGGTTCAACATTTGCAATCAATGTGATAGAACACATTAATAAGAGAGAGAAGAAACACATGGTCCTCTCAGTTGATGCAGAAAAAGCATTTGACAAAATACAGCATCCTTTCCTGATTAAAACTCATCAGAGTATAGGGATAGAGGGAACATTCCTCAACTTCATAAAATCCATCTATGAAAAACCCACAGCGAATATCATCCTCAATGGGGAAAAGATGAGAGCCTTTCCCTTAAGGTCAGGAACACGTCAAGGATGCCCACTCTCACCACTATTGTTCAACATAGTACTAGAAGTCCTAGCAACAGCATTCAGACAACAAAAAGAAATAAAAGATATTCAAACTGGCAAAGAAGAAGTCAACTCCCTCTCTTTGCAGATGACATACTTTATGTGGAAAACTCAAAAGACTCCACCCCCAAATTACTAGAACTCATACGGCAATTCAGTAATGTGGCAGGATACAAAATCAATGCACAGAAATCAGTTGCTTTCTTATACACTGACAATACAACTGCAGAAAGAGAAATTAGAGAATCGATTCCATTTACAATAGCACCAAAAACCGTAAGAGACCTCGGAATAAACCTAACCAAAGAGATAAAGGATCTATACTCTAGGAACTACGGAACACTCATGAAAGAAACTGAAGAAGACACAAAAAGATGGAAAAACATTCCATGCTCATGGATCGGAAGAATAAACATTGTTAAAATGTCTGTGCTACCCAGAGCAATCTATACCTTCAACGCCATCCCAATCAAAATTCCTATGACATTTCTCAAAGTGCTGGAACAAACAATCCTAAAATTTGTATGGAATCAGAAAACACCCCAAACTGCCAAGGAAATGTTGAAAAAGAAAAACAAAGCTGGGGGCATCACGTTGCCCTATTTCAAGCTATATTACAAAGCAGTGATCACCAAGACATCATGGTACTGGCAAAAAAACCAATGGAACAGAATAGAGAGAGAGAGCCCAGATGCAGACCTTCAACTCTATGGTCAAATAATATTCGACAAAGCAGGAAAAAAATATGCAATGGAAAAAAGACAGTCTCTTCAATAAATGTTGCTGGGAAAATTGGACAGCTATATACAGGAGAATGAAACTCGACCATTCTCTAACACCATGCACAAAGATAAACTCAGAATGGATTAAAGACCTCAATGTGAGACAGGAATCCATCAAAATCCTAGACATCGGCCAAAGCAACTTCTTTCAAGATACATCTCCAAAGGCTAGTGAAGCAAGAGCAAAAATGAACTATTGGGACTTCATCAAGACAAAAAGCTTTTGCACAGCAAAGGAAACAGTCAACAAAACAAAGAGGCAACCAACAGAATGGGAGAAGATATTTGCAAATGACAGCAGATAAAGGGCTAATATCCAAAATCTATAAAGAACTTATCAAACTCAACACCCAAAGAACAGATAATCCAATCAGGAAATGGGCAGAAGACACGAACAGACATTTCTGCAAAGAAGACATCCCAATGACCAACAGACACAGGAAAAAGTGCTCAACATCACTCGGCATTAGGGAAATACAAATCAAAACCTCAATGAGATATCACCTCACACCAGTCAGAATGGCTAAAATTAACAAGTCAGGAAACGGCAGATGTTGGCGGGGATGTGGAGAAAGGGGAACCCTCCTACACTGTTGGTGGGAATGCAAGCTGGTGCAGTCACTCTGGAAAACAATATGGAGGTTCCTCAAAAAGTTGAAAATAGAGCTACCCTATGACCTTGCAATTTCACTACTGGATATTTACCCCAAAGATACAAATGTAGGGATCCGAAGGGGTACGTGCACCCCAATGTTTATAGCAGCAATGTCCACAATAGCCAAACTGTGGAAAGAGCCAACATATCCATCAACAGATGAATGGGTAAAGAAGATGTGGTGTGTGTATATATATATATATATATATATATATATACACACACACACACATAATGGACTATTATGCAGCCATCAAAAAACCCCACAAAATCTTGCCATTTGCAACAACGTGGATGGAACTAGAGGGTATTATGCTAAGCGAAATAAGTCAATCAGAGAAAGACAAGTATTATATGATCTTACTGATATGAGGCATTTGAGAAACAAGACAGAGGACCATAGGGGAAGGGAGGGAAAAATGAAACAAGATAAAACTGGAGAGGGAGACAAATCATAAGAGAATCTTAATCTCAGTAAACAAACTGAGGGTTGCTGGAGTGGTGGGGGGGTGGGAGGGATGGGGTGGCTGGGTGATAGACATTGGGGAGGGTATGTGCTATGGTGAGCGCTGTGAATTGTGTAAGACTGATGAATCACAGACCTGTACCTCTGAAACATATTGTATTATTTAACACATTATATACGTGTGTGTGTGTGTGTGTGTATATATATTTATATATATATATATATATATAAAAGAAAATACTAGGAAGGGAAAAATGAAGGGGGTCAATCGGAGGGGGAGACGAACCATGACAGACTATGGACTCTGAGAAACAAACAAGGTTTCAGAGGGGTTGGGGGTAGGGGGGAATGGGTTAGCCCAGTGATGGGTATTAAGGAGGGCACATATCACATGGAGCACTGGGTGTTAAACAAAAACAATGAATCATGGAACACTACATCAAAAACTAATGATGTAATATATGGTGACTAACATAATAAAAAAAAACTTGTGCCACCGAATCTTTCATTTTGGCCGTGCACGGGGCCCTGTTTTCGGCTGACTTTCCTACCTGGTGAGAGCCCAGGGCTCCTGCCCTCTGAGTCTCCCACTGCCCTTGGTGGACAGCAGCTGGTCCTCTCGATGTGTGAGTTTTGATGGGGCCCAGTTTAACTTCCCACCTCCAGCATCTCTGCCCCTCTCCTCCGTGTTCTGAACTGCTCGGTTTTCTGCAGGATCGGAGCCTCCCAGTGGCTGCAGTTTGGCTAAGGATGACTTGGGGTGCATGCGCAGGGAGCCCTCACCAGCCATGCTCTGGGAAACTTCTCTGGTTCACGAAGTGATGACGTCACAGTGGAGCAGCAGATGAGCCGAAGCAGCTCTCCTGGGCAGAGTCCACGGGGGAGCCAGCCTTCCGCACGCAGGGCCCACTGTCAACACCCACGGCAGGGGGCGGGGGTCACAGGGCCTGCACTCACGCTGTGTTTCTGCCTCAGAAGCAGAGAGGCCTCGACTCTCTGCCCCCCACTTCCTCCACCTCGGGCTCCTTACAGCCCCAACAGGCGGTGGGTGACACCCTGAGGTCAGGTGGTCACCTTGCAGTTCTAGTTCTGACCTCACTGCTTCCCACGCTTCTTTTCCTCAGCGTATTTGCCAACAATACCACGTCTCGACTGTTATGCTTAAAAACACCCATTTCTACAATGAGAAAGAGGCTTCTTCTGGGGGGTGGTACTCAGATATTAATGCACGTACAGTTGACCCTTGAAGAACGCAGGGGTCAGGGGCACCGAAAGCACCCCCCTGCAGTGCAGTCAAAAATTCACGTAGGGGGCGGAGCAAGATGGCGGAGGAGTAGGAGACCTAGATTTTGTCTGGTCTCAGGAATTCAGCTGAATAGGGATCAAACCATTCTGAACACCTACGAACTCAACAGGAGATCGAACAGGAGAGTAGCAACAACTCTCTGAACAGAGAAGCGACCACTTACTGGAAGGTAGGGCGTGCGGAGAAGTGAATCCGAGGCGATATTCGGGAGGATAGACGGCGGGGGAGGGGCCTCCGCCGGCCGCTTCTGGCAAGTGCTAGAGCCGCGGAGCACAAAATCGGACCTTTTAAAAGTTCGCTCGGTGGAGGGACGTCGCTGCAGTGGCTAAGCGGGGGGTGGAATCCTCCCGGGACAGTGTGGTCTCAGGACCCTTGGGGTCACAGAGAGACAGGGGGTGCCTGAGTGTGGCAGAGCTCCCAGGTATCAGAGCAGGGAAGCCGGCTGCAGAGACGGAGCAGAGTCGCGGGCTCTCAGCTCTGGGTTGCCACAAACTGTGATCTGCGGCCCAGTCGGGGCACGGCTCCCCCAGCAGGGACCCAACAAGCAGCAGATCCGGGGAGACTCCCCTTCCTTCCCGGGGAGGAGCGGTGCGGGAACGCACTGCAGGGATCTGCTGGGTTTGGAGACTCCGAGCGGGGTCGGGTGCCAGAGATAGCAACGCTCGGTCACAGGCCGGGTGAGCACGGAGTGCGGCCAGAGACCGGGGACACGGGAGTGACTGCTTTTCTCTGGGGGCGCACTGAGGAGTGGGGCCCCGAGTTCTCGGCTCCTCCGGGCGGAGACTGGGAGGCCGCCATTTTCGCCCTGGTCCTCCAAAGCTGTACCGAGAGCTTGCAGGGAACAAAAGCTCCTGAGAGCAAACTGGAGCAGCTTCCTTAGCCCGGACCGACAAGGGCGGGGCAATTCCGCCTCCGGCAAAGACATTTGGAAACCACAGCAACAGGCCCCTCCCCCAGAAGATCAGCACAAACAGCCAGCAAGCCAAGACCAAGTTGATCGATCAAGGAGAATAGGAGAACTCCAGCGCTAGGGGAATACTGCACATAGATTCATGGCTTCTTTTTTTTTTTTTTTTTTTTTACCATGATTCATTATTTCATCAAAGTTAATTTTTGTTGACTTTTTTTTATTTTTCTTTTTCCCTTTTTCAACCAACATCTTATAAATGCCTTTTTTTAAAAAAAAAACATTTTTTATTTTTTTTTCATTTTTAGAGTCATATTTTATCCCTTCATAGTAGTTATCCTTGTTTTTGGCATATATATATAAGTTGTTCTCTCTTTAAAATTTTGAGGTACAGTTTCTTCTAACAGATCAAAATATACCCTAAACCACTAGTGTATGGCTTTGTTCTAGTCTCCTGCCTGATCACATTCTCTCCCTTTTTCCTTTTTTTTTTTCCTTAAATCTTCTTTCTTTTTTCAAACAACTTATCTTACCAAGTCCTTTTATAAAACCTTTTATAATTTTCATCTTTACAGTCATCTTCCATCCCTTCATTGTATCAACCCTTATTTTGTACATATATGTCTTTCTTCCTTTAAAATTTTATGAGGCACTTTTTTCTAACAGACCAAAATACGCCCAAAATCTAGTGTGTGGCACTGATCTATACACTAGCCTGATCATATTTGATCATATTCTGCCTTTTTTGAATTGTTTTGTTTTTGTTTTTATCTTTTTTTCTTTTTTTTTTCTTTTTCTCTTTCTTTCTTCTTTCTTTCCCTTTCCTTTCCCCTGGTTTCAGGTCTTTTCTGATTTGTATACAGTATATTTGCTGGGGACGTTGTAAACCTGTTAGCCTTTTGTTCTCTCATTCATCTATTCTCCTCTGGACAAAATGACAAGACGAAAGAAATCACCTCAGCAAAACGAAGAAGAGGTAGTACTGTCTGCCAGGGACCTACTCAATACGGACATTAGTACGATGTCAGACCTAGAGTTCAGAATCATGACTTTAAAGATACTAGCTGGGCTTGAAAAAAGCGTGGAAGTTATTAGAGAAACCCTTTCTGGAGAAATAAAAGAACTAAAATCTAACCAAATCGAAATCAAAAAGGCTATTGATGAGGTGCAATCAAAAATGGGGGCACTGAATGCTAGGATAAATGAGGCAGAAGAGAGAATCAGCGATATAGAAGACCAAATGATGGAAAATAAAGAGGCTGAGAAAAAGAGAGAGAAACAACTACAGGATCACGAGGGCAGAATTCGAGAGATAAGCGATACGATAAGACGAAACAACATTAGAATAATTGGGATCCCAGAAGAAGAAGAGAGAGAGAGAGGGGCAGAAGGTATATTGGAGCAAATTATAGCAGAGAACTTCCCTAATGTGAGGAAGGAAACAGGCATCAAAATCCAGGAGGCACAGAGAACCCCTCTCAAAATCAATAAAAATAGGTCAACACCCCGACATCTAATAGTAAAACTTACGAGTCTCAGAGACAAAGAGAAAATCCTGAAAGCAGCTCGGGAGAAGAGATATGTAACCTACAATGGTAGAAACATTAGATTGGCAACAGACCTATCCACAGAGACCTGGCAGGCCAGAAAGGACTGGCAAGATATCTTCAGAGCACTAAACGAGAAAAATATGCAGCCAAGAATACTATATCCAGCTAGGCTATCATTGAAAATAGAAGGAGAGATAAAAAGCTTCCAGAACAAACAAAAACTAAAGGAATTTGCAAACACGAAACCAGCCCTCCAAGAAATATTGAGAGGGGTCCTCTAAGCAAAGAGAGAACCTAAAAGCAGCAAAGAGCAGAAACGAACACAGACAACAGACAGTTAACAGTCACCTTACAGGTAATACAATGGCACTAAATTCATACCTTTCAATAGTTACCCTGAATGTAAATGGGCTCAATGCCCCAATCAAAAGACACAGGCTATCAGATTGGATTAAAAAACAAGACCCATCCATATGCTGTCTGCAAGAGACTCATTTTACACCCAAAGACACCCCCAGATTGAAAGTGAGGGGGTGGAAAACCATTTACCATGCTAATGGACACCAAAAGAAAGCTGGGGTGGCAATCCTTATATCAGACAAACTAGATTTTAAAACAAAGACTGTAATAAGAGATGAGGAAGGACACTATATCCTACTTAAAGGGTCTATCCAACAAGAAGATCTAACAATTGTAAATATCTATGCCCCTAACATGGGAGCAGCCAATTACATAAGGCAATTAATAACAAAAGCAAAGAAACACATTGACAACAATACAATAATAGTGGGGGACTTTAACACCCCCCTGACTGAAATGGACAGATCATCTAAGCAAAAGATCAACAAGGAAATAAAGACTTTAAATGACACACTGGACCAAATGGACTTCACAGACATATTCAGAACATTCCATCCCAAAGCAACGGAATACACATTCTTCTCTAGTGCCCATGGAACATTCTCCAGAATTGATCACATCCTAGGTCACAAAATCAGGTCTCAACCGGTACCAAAAGATTGGGATCATTCCCTGCATATTTTCAGACCACAATGCTTTGAAACTAGAACTCAACCACAAGAGGAAAGTTGGAAAGAACTCAAATACATGGAGGCTAAAGAGCATCCTACTAAAGAATGAATGGGTCAACCAAGAAATTAAAGAAGAATTAAAAAAATTCATGGAAACCAATGAAAATGAAAACACAACTGTTCAAAATCTTTGGGATACAGCAAAGGCAGTCCTGAGAGGAAAGTATATAGCAATACAAGCCTTTCTCAAGAAACAAGAAAGGTCTCAAATACACAACCTAACCCTACACCTAAAGGAGCTGGAGAAAGAACAACAAAGAAAGCCTAAACCCAGCAGGAGAAGAGAAATCATAAAGATCAGAGCAGAAATCAATGAACTAGAAACCAAAAGAACAGTAGAACAGATCAACGAAACTAGGAGCTGGTTCTTTGAAAGAATTAACAAGATTGATAAACCCCTGGCCAGACTTATCAAAAAGAAAAGAGAAATGACCCAAATCAACAAAATCATGAATGAAAGAGGAGAGATCACAAGCAACACCAAAGAAATACAAACAATTATAAGAACATATTATGAGCAACTCTATGCCAGCAAATTAGATAACCTGGAAGAAATGGGTGCATTCCTAGAGAAGTATCAACTACCAAAATTGAACCAGGAAGAAATAGAAAACCTGAACAGACCTATAAGCACTAAGGAAATTGAAACAGTCATAAAAAATCTCCCAAGAAACAAAAGCCCAGGGCCAGATGGCTTCCCAGGGGAATTCTATCAGACATTTCAAGAAGAATTAATACCTATTCTCCTGAAACTGTTCCAAAAAATAGAAATGGAAGGGAAACTTCCAAACTCATTTTATGAGGCCAGCATTACCTTGATCCCAAAACCAGACAAAGACCCCATCAAAAAAGAGAATTACAGACCAATATCCTTGATGAACATGGATGCAAAAATTCTCACGAAAATACTAGCCAATAGGATCCAACAGTACATTAAAAGGATTATTCACCACGACCAAGTGGGATTTATCCCTGGGCTGCAAGGCTGGTTCAACATCCGCAAATCAATCAACGTGATACAATACATTAACAAAAGAAAGAACAAGAATCATATGATCCTCTCAATAGATGCAGAAAAAGCATTTGACAAAGTACAACATCCTTTCTTGATCAAAACTCTTCAGAGTATAGGGATAGAGGGTACATACCTCAATGTCATAAAAGCCATCTACGAAAAACCTACAGCGAATATCATTCTCAATGGGGAAAGGCTGAGAGCTTTTCCCCTAAGGTCAGGAACGCGGCAGGGATGTCCACTCTCACCACTGCTATTCAACATAGTATTAGAAGTCCTAGCCACAGCAATCAGACAACAAAAAGAAATCAAAGGCATCCAAATCGGCAAAGAGGAAGTCAAACTCTCACTCTTTGCAGATGATATGATACTGTATGTGGAAAACCCAAAAGACTCCACCCCAAAACTGCTAGAACTCATACAGGAATTCAGTAAAGTAGCAGGATATAAAATCAATGCACAGAAATCAGTGGCATTCCTATACACCAACAACAAGACAGAAGAGAGACAAATCAAGGAGTCGATCCCATTTACAATTGCACCCAAAACCATTAGATACCTAGGAATAAATCTAACCAAAGAGGCAAAGGATCTGTACTCAGAAAACTATAAAATACTCAGGAAAGAAATTGAAGAAGACACAAAGAAATGGAAAAACGTTCCATGCTCATGGATTGGGAGAATCAACATTGTGAAGATGTCAATGCTACCTAGAGCAATCTACACATTCAATGCAATCCCCATCAAAATACCATCCACTTTTTTCAAAGAAATGGAACAAATAATCCTAAAATTTGTATGGAACCAGAAGAGACCCAGAATAGCCAGAGGAATACTGAAAAAGAAAAGCAAAGCTGGCGGCATCACAATTCCGGACTTCCAGCTCTATTACAAAGCTGTCATCATCAAGACAGTATGGTACTGGCACAAAAACAGACACATAGATCAATGGAACAGAATAGAGAGCCCAGAAATGGACCCTCAACTCTATGGTCAACTTATTTTTGACAAAGCAGGAAAGAATGTCCAATGGCAAAAAGACAGTCTCTTCAACAAATGGTGTTGGGAAAATTGGACAGCCACATGCAGAAGAATGAAACTGGACCATTTCCTTACACCACACACAAAAATAGACTCCAAATGGTTGAAAGACCTAAACGTGAGACAGGAGTCCATCCAAATCCTAAAGGAGAACACAGGTAGCAACCTTTTCGACCTTAGCCGCAGCAACTTCTTCCTAGAAACATCGCCAAAGGCACGGGAAGCCAGGGCAAAAATGAACTATTGGGATTTCATCAAGATAAAAAGCTTCTGCACAGCAAAAGAAACAGTCCACAAAACCAAAAGACAACCGACAGAATGGGAGAAAATATTTGCAAATGACATATCAGATAAAGGGCTAGTATCCAAAATCTATAAAGAACTTATCAAACTCAACACCCAAAGAACAAATAATCCAATCAAGAAATGGGCAGAAGACATGAACAGACATTTCTCCAAAGAAGACATCCAAATGGCCAACAGGCACATGAAAAAGTGCTCAACATCGCTTGGCATCAGGGAAATCCAAATGAAAACCTCAATGAGATACCACCTCACACCCGTCAGAATGGCTAAAATTAACAAGTCAGGGAACGACAGATGTTGGCGGGGATGTGGAGAAAGGGGAACCCTCCTACACTGTTGGTGGGAATGCAAGCTGGTGCAACCCCTCTGGAAAACAGTATGGAGGTTCCTCAAACAGTTGAAATTAGAGCTACCGTTCGATCCAGCAATTGCACTACTGGGTATTTACCACAAAGATACAAATGTAGGGACCCGAAGGGGTACGTGTACCCCAATGTTTATAGCAGCAATGTCCACCATAGCCAAGCTGTGGAAAGAGCCAAGATGCCCATCGACAGATGAATGGATAAAGAAGATGTGGTATATATACACAATGGAATATTATGCAGCCATCAAAAGGAATGAGATCTTGCCATTTGCAACGACGTGGATGGAACTGGAGGGTGTTATGCTGAGTGAAATAAGTCAATCAGAGAAAGACATGTATCACATGACCTCACTGATATGAGGAATTCTTAATCTCAGGAAACAAACTGAGTGTTACTGGAGTGGTCGGGGGTGGGAGGGATGGGGTGGCTGGGTGATAGATATTGGGGAGGGTATGTGCTACGGTGAGCGCTGTGAATTGTGCAAGACTGTTGAATCACAGATATGTACTTCTGAAACAAATAACGCAACATATTTTAAGAAAAAAGAAAAAGAAGAAGATAATAGAAGAGGAAGAAAAGGGGAGTATGTCAGAGGGGGAGACGAACCATGAGAGATGATGGACTCTGAAAAACAAACTGAGGGTTCTAGAGGGGAGGGGGGTAGGGGGATGGGTTAGCCTGGTGATGGGTATTGAGGAGGGCACGTTCTGCATGGAGCACTGGGTGTTATGAACAAACAATGAATCATGGAACACTGCACCAAAAACTAATGATGTAATATATGGTGATTAACATAACAATAAAAAATTAAAAAAAAAAATTCACGTATATGATAAAGTTAACTGGTAACAGCCTCACTGATAACCTGAACAGTTAACACAGACTTTGTGTATGGATTCTACACTGTGTTCTTAAGTCAGCTAGAGAGAACAAAGGTTATTAGGAAAATCACAGGGAAGAGAAAATACAGGTATGGTTCTGTGTTGGACTTTTTGAAAAACACCTGTGATAAATGAGCCTGTGCTGTTCACGGGGCCCTGGCATTTCTCTCTCCCTTGAGTGCCTCCTCTCTCTCAGTTGCTGACTAGTAAGTATTTGTCACCTGCAATGTGTCCAGGCAGGCATCAGGCACTGGGAGGCGGGGCTGCGGATGCCCGCGGGGCAACCTGAGGGTTGAGCCCTGTCACCTCTCCCTCCCCAGTCACACACTTGGAGACCAGGAATTTGTGGGAAACCAGAGGGAAATATGCCAAAGAAACCAGCACAGTAGTGAGACTCACAGCCTTGGACAAAGCCACCAGCTTAGAATGTTTACACCTATTAACCACTGGGGTTATGCAGGTAGGTTTTGTGAGGCACTGGGAAGCCTTCAGAGCACCCTGAAAAGCCAGAGAATGACTCGATTTTCTCAATTACCTAAAAAAAAATGTTCACATCGCTCTGGTGGGTTCGTTTTGTGCATGTGTGTGAATTGATTTAAGAGCCCTGATTTGTCCCTTAGTGAATGAGTTTCTAGATTGGGGAAATGGGCTGCAAGATGAGGCTTAAAGAGACGGCCATTTGGAATAGCCAGACCGTGCATTTGCTCTGCCGTTCCTAATCAATGCTTCAAGGTGGGGCCCATTAAGTGGGATTTCTGAGCTGCCATTTTATCGGAGGTGCCAATTACACAAGTGGTCATTCGGTCCCCATGACAGCATTTGAACGGTGTAGCAGATTAAGAAATATTGTGGGAGAGGAAGGGGAGGAAAGGGGGGAAGGGAGGGGGGAGAAGTCACAAAGGTCTTTATAGTAACAGGAAAGCCAGACCATGATGATCCTGTGGAAGTTAGGGGAAGCAGTGCTCTAGTTTAGGAAAGAAAAAAAAAAAATCAGGAGGGCAGGACCATGGAGCAAATGAACAGGCCAACGGCTAAGATGCTTCGCCTACCAATACTTATGCCTTAGGAATTGTGACAGGAGAAATAAGTGCTAGGGAAGAAAGCAATTAAAATGATTCAGTGCCTATAACTCTATTCTAGAAATGTGTTCTATTTACATGGTTTACACCCTCGTTTCTCAAGCTGTGTTGGAAGCCTGGTGATGTCATCACCTGTGAGCGTGTGGACAAGGAAGCCCACGGTGGACCTGTGGAATCCATCATTCAACAACGACCCCAGGTGTTTCAAGCCCAAATTTTCAAAGCAGCGATTTATCAGAATGAGAGGGGCTTGCTACATTCATCGCAAGGTGCGTCGGCACGGCACTGAAATGTGTGATGCTCCCAGGAGCCCTGAGGAAGCCCAGAACATTCCCCGGCACTGGCTCACAGTCCCGGCTGGGGAGGGAGGCAAAAAAGAGGTATGTTGTCTAGGGAATTTTAAACCACGATCACAACCCGCTGAAAGCCTTCAGTGGGTGCTGGCAATTCTAGCCGAAATCAGTGATCAAATTCTCCTCCCAGCCAGGGTGGGCCAGTCCCATGGCTGCACCTGACAGAGCAGCACATCCCAGGGCACCAAGGCTGTGGGGCTGTGTCCTAGCGGGGAACGCGGGCCCTGTCCTCCTCTGCTGAGGGCGGCCACGGAGGCCCTGCTTGTCTTGCTCTGCATCTTCAGCAGTGAGATCTCTTTCATCACCATGTGGCCGTTTAATCCTCTGATTACAGACAGACTCCACCTAGAGACATCAAAGATCAGCTCCCGGCACAAACAAACTGCTTCCCGTTCAGAAATCGCTTAGATGGTGCTCTGACAGCTCGCAGAGCGAGCTTCGTGTCCACCTTGATGTGTGGTCCAGCGAAGAGGAGTCCTCGTGTGGTCTCTGGGCCTGGCACTGCCTTTGTGGTCTCAGCCTCCTGCCTCTGGTCTGCGTCCTTGGACCTGGATGCACTTGTCCTCTGGGGAAACCCAGGCAGGTCATATGCAAACCAGGTGCCCACGACAGAGGGGGCTGGCTGCTGTGGGGAGGGAGGGAGGTGACAGAGGTGGCTGGGGCTGCCTAGCAGGTGCATACTGGTAGCACCCTGCGCCTCCTCCCATGAAACGCTGTAGCACCCCTCCTCCCTAGCTGGCTTGACCTAAACTGTCTCCAGACATTGCCAAGCATCTCCTGGAGAAGGGGGTGCAAGATCCCTGGGCTGAGAACCACTTCTTGTCGCCCCAGCAAGACCAAGGTCCTGGGCGCAGACTCTATCTACTGTGGGTCTGGTTCCTACGGCCCCTCTCTGGTTCTGTCACGCATGCACTGTGTTTACTAAGTGACCTGCTCGCTGTATGAAAAGGCATCCGTGAACCTTGGCCCATGTGACTCAGTTGCAAAACGTGAGTGCATCCTGTGTCCCCACCCAGCCCCCGGCCCCTGGCCTCTCCACATTACACAGCACCAGATCAGCCTCCCCTGGCCCACTTGTCTCTGCCGCCTGCAAAGCCAGCCCACTGCCCATGAGTCCAAGCAGAAACTCCCGAAGGCCACTTTCCTTTCTGTTATCCACCTCCCTATGTGTTACTCCTTCCAAGCCCACCTTAAAAATCAGAGAAAATGGGGGGAGGAGCAAGATGGTGGAGGAGTAGGAGACCTAAATTTCATCTGGTCCCAGGAATTCAACTAAATACCAAACCATTCTGAACACCTACGAACTCAACAGGAGATTGAAGAAAAGAATAGCAGCAACTCTCTGAACAGAAAAGCGACCACTTACTGGAAGGTAGGACGTGCGGAGAAGTGAATCCGAGGCGATATTCGGGAGGACAGACGGCGGGGGAGGGGGCCTCCGTCGGCCGCTTCCGGCAAGTGCTAGAGCCGCGGAGCACAAAATCGGACCTTTTAGAAGTCGGCTCCGCGGAGGGACGGCGCTCCAGTGGCTAAGCGGGGGGTGGAACCCTCGCGGGACAGTGTGGTCTCAGGACCCTCGGGGTCACAGAAAGGCCGGGGGTGCCTGAGTGCGGCAGAGCTCCCAGGGATCGGAGCGGGGAAGCCGGCTGCAGAGACGGAGCCCAGGCGCGGGCTCTCAGCTCGGGGTGGCCATAAACTGTGATCCGTGGCCCAGTCGGGCCACTGCCCCTCCAGCAGGGACCCAACAAGCAGCAGATCCGGGGAGACTCCCCTTCCTCCCCTGGGGGGAGCGGCGCGGGAGCGCACCGCAGGGATCTGCTGGGTTTGGAGACTCCACACGGGGTCGGGTGCCAGACATAGAAACGCTCTATCACAGGCCGGGTGAGCACGGAGTGTGGCCGGAGACCGGGGAGACGATAGTGACTGCTTTTCTCTGGGGGCGCACTGAGGAGCGGGGCCCCGAGTTCTTGGCTCCTCCAGGGTGGAGAATGGAAGGCCTCCATTTTCACTCTGGTCCTCCAAAGCTGTACCGAGAGCTTGCAGGGAACAAGAGCTCCCGAGAGCAAACCGGAGCAGATTACTTAGCCCGGACCGACAAGGGCGGGTCAATTCCGCCTCCAGCAAAGACATTTGGGAACCACGGCAACAGGCCCCTCCCACAGAAGATCAGCACGAACATCCAGCCAAGACCAAGTTTACCGATCAATGAGAAAGGCAGAACTTCAGCGCTAGGGGAATACTGCACATAGAATTCATGGCTTTTTTACATGATTCCTTCGTCTTTCAAAGTTAATTTTTTAAATTTCCTTTTTTTTTCAATTTTTCTTTTTCCCTTTTTCAATGAACACCAATCCCTTTTTTAAAAATCCTTTTTATTTTTCATTTTTAGAGTGATATTCTATCCCTTCAGGGTAGTTAACCTTAATTTTGGTAAATATATAAGTTGTTCACTCTTTAAAATTTTGGATACAGTTTCTTCTAACAGACCAAAATATACCCTAAATCTCTAGTGTATGGCTTTGTTCTAGTCTCTTGCCTGATCACATTCTCTGCCCCCTTTTTTAAAAATTTCTCTTCTTTCTTTTTTCAACCAACTTCTTATCAATTCCTTTTATAAAATCTTTTATAATTTTCATCTTTACAGTCATATTCCATCCCTTCATCATATTTACCCTTATTTCTGTACATACATAAGCTTTTCCTTAAAATTTTGGGAGACAGCTTCTTCAAACAAACCAAAATACACCCAAAATCTAGCATGTGGCACTGATCTATGCACCAGCCTGATCATATTTGATACTCTTTTTTTTTTATCTTTTTCTTTTTTTTCCCCTTTCTTTCCCCCCGATTTCAGATCTCTTCTGATTTCTTCAGCGTATATTTTTCTGGGATTGTTGTTACCCTGTTAGCATTTTGTCCTCTCATTCATCTATATTCTTCTTGGGACAAAATGGCAAGAAGGAAAAAAAATCACCTCAAAAAAAAAACACGAGGCAGTACCGACTGCCAGGTATCTAATCAATACGGACATTACTAAGTTGTCGGAACTAGAGTTCAGAATGATGATTATAAAGATACTCGCTGGGCTTGAAAAAAGCATGGAAGATATTAGAGAAACCCTTTCTGGAGAAATAAAAGAACTAAAAATCTAACCAAGTCGAAATCAAAAAGGCTATTAATGAGATGCAATAAAAAATGGAGGCTCTAACTGCTAGGATAAATGAGGCAGAAGAGAAAATTAGTGATATAGAACACCAAATGATGGAAAATAAAGAAGCTGAGAAAAAGAGAGATAAACAACTACTGGATCATGAGGGCAGAATTTGAGGGATAAGTGATACCATAAGACAAAACAATATTAGAATAATTGGGATTCCAGAAAAAGAAGAAAGAGAGAGAGGAGCAGAAGGTATATTGGAGCAAATTATAGCAGAGAACTTCTCTAATCTGGGGAAGGAAACAGGCATCAAAATCCAGGAGGCACAGAGAGTCCCCCCCTCAAAATCAATAAAAATAGGTCCACACCCCGACATCTAATAGTAAAACTTACGAGTCTCAGAGACAAAGAGAAAATCCTGAAAGCAGCTCGGGACAAGAGATCTGTAACCTACAATGGTAGAAACATTAAACTGGCAACAGACCTATCCAGAGAGACCTGGCAGGCCAGAAAGGACTGGTATGATATATTCAGAGCACTAAATTAAAAAAAATATGCAGCCAAGAATACTATATCCAGCTAGGCTGTCATTGAAAATAGAAGGAGATACAAAGCTTCCAGGACAAACAAAAACTAAAGGAATTTGCAAACACGAAAGCAGCCCTCCAAGAAATATTGAAAGGAGTCCTCTAAGCAAAGAGAGAGCCTAAAAGTAACACAGACCAGAAAGGAATAGAGGCAGTATACGGTAATAGTCACCTTACAGGCAATACAATGGCACCAAATTCATCTCTTTCAATAGTTACCCTGAATGTAAATGGGCTAAATGCTCCAATCAAAAGACACAGGGTATCAGATTGGATAAAAAAACAAGACCCTTCGATATGCTGTCTGCAAGAGACTCATTTTAGACCCAAAGACACCTCCAGATTGAAAGTGAGGGGGTGGAAAACCATTTACCATGCTAATGGACACCAAAAGAAAGCTGGGGTGGCAATCCTTATATCAGACAAATTAGATTTTAAACCAAAGACTATAATAAGAGATGAGGAAGGACACTATATCCTACTTAAAGGGTCTATCCAACAAGATCTAACAATTGTAAATATCTATGCCCCTAACATGGGAGCAGCCAATTATATAAGGCAATTAAAAACAAAAGCAAAGAAACACATTGACAACAATAATAGTAGGGGACTTTAAAACCCCCTCACTGAAATGGACAGATCATCTAAGCAAAAGATCACCAAGGAAATAAAGACTTTAAATGACACACTGGACCAGATGGACTTCACAGATATATTCAGAACATTCCATCCCAAAGCAACAGAATACACATTTTTCTCTGGTGCCCACTGAACATTCTCCAGAATAGATCACATCCTAGGTCACAAATCAGGTCTCAACCGGTAACAAAAGACTGGGACCATTCCTTGCATATTTTCGGACCACAATGCTTTGAAACTAGAACCGAATCACAAGAGGAAAGTCGGAAAGAACTCAAATGCATGGAGGCTAAAGAGCATCCTACTAAAGAATGGGTCAACAATGAAATTAAAGAAGAATTAAAAAAATTCATGGAAACAAATGAAAATGAAAACACAACTGTTCAAAATCTTTGGGATGCAGCAAAGTCAGTCCTAAGAAGAAAGTATATAGCAATACAGGTCTTTCTCAAGAAACAAGAAAGGTCTCAAATACACAACCTAATCCTATACCTAAAGGAGCTGGAGAAAGAACAGCAAATAAAGCCTAAACCCAGCAGGAGAAGAGAAATAATACATATCAGAACGGAAATCAATGAAATAGAAACCAAAAGAACAGTAGAACAGATCAATGAAACTAGGAGCTGGTTCTTTGAAAGAATAAATAAGATTGATAAACCCCTGGCCAGACTTATCAAAAAGAAAAGAGAAATGACCCAAATAAATAAAATCATGAATGAGAGATCACAACCAACACCAACGAAATATAAACAATTTTAAGAACATATCATGAGCAACTACATGCCAGCAAATTAGATAATGTGGAAGAAATGGATGCATTCCTAGAGATGTATAAACTACCAACACTGAACCAGGAAGAAATAGAAAACCTGAACCGACCTATAACTACTAAGGAAATTAAAGCAGTCATCAAAAATCTCTCAACAAACAAGAGCCCGGGGCCAGATGGCTTACCAGGGGAATTCTACCAAACATTTAAAGAATTAATACCTATTCTTCTGAAACTGTTCCAAAAAACAGAAATGGAAGGAAAACTTCCAAACTCGTTTTATGAGGCCAGCATTACCCTGATCCCAAAACCAGACAAAGATCCCATCAAAAAGGAGAATTACAGACCAATATCCTTGATGAACATGGATGCAAAAATTCTCACCAAAATACTAGCCAATAGGATCCAACAGTACATTAAAAGGATTATTCACCACGACCAAGTGGGATATATCCCTGGGCTGCAAGCCTGGTTCAACATCCACAAATCAATCAACGTGATACAATACATTAATAAAAGAAAGAACAAGAACCATGGGATCCTCTCAAAGATGCAGAAAAAGCATTTGACAAAGTACAGCATCCTTTCTTGATCAAAACTCTTCAAAGTATAGGGATAGAGGGTACATACCTCAATATCATAAAAGCCATCTATGAAAAACCCACAGCAAATATCATTCTCAATGGGGAAAAACTGAGAGCTTTCCCCCTGAGGTCAGGAACACGGCAGGGATGTCCACTCTCACCACTGCTATTCAACATAGTATTAGAAGTCCTAGCCACAGCAATCAGACAACAGAAAGAAATAAAAGGCATCTTAATCAGCAAAGAAGTCGTCAAACTCTCACTCTTTGCAGATGATATGATACTTTATGTGGAAAACCCAAAAGACTCCACCCCAAAACTGCTAGAACTCATACACGAATTCAGTAAAGTGGCAGGATATAAAATCAATGCACAGAAATCAGTGGCATTCCTATACACCAACAATAAGACGGAAGAAGGAGAAATGAAGGAGTCGATCCCATTTACAATTGCACCCAAAACCATAAGATACCTAGGAATAAATCTAACCAAAGAGGCAAAGGATCTGTACTCAGAAAACTGTAAAATACTCATGAAAGAAATTGAGGAAGACACACAAAAAATGGAAAAACGTTCCATGCTCACGGATTGGAAGAATATTGTGAAGATGTCAATGCTACCTAGAGCAATCTACACATTCAATGCAATCCCTGTCAAAATACCATCCACTTTTTTCAAAGAAATGGAACAAATAATCCTAAAATTTGTATGGAACCAGAAAAGACCCTGAAGAGCCAGAGGAATGTTGAAAAAGCAAAGCCGGTGGCATTACAATTCCAGACTTCAAGCTCTATTACAAAGCTGTCATCATCAAGACAGTATGGTACTGGCACAAAAACAGACACATAGATCAATGGAACAGAATCGAGAGCCCAGAAATGCACCCTCAATTCTATGGTCAACTAATCTTCAACAAAGCAGGAAAGAATGCCCAATGGAAAAAAGTCTTTTCAACCAATGGTGTTGGGAAAACTGGACAGCCACATGCAGAAGGATGAAACTGGACCATTTCCTTACACCACACACAAAAATAGACTCCAAATGGTTGAAAGACCTAAATGTGAAACAGGAGTCCATCAAAATCCTAAAGGAGAACACAGGCAGTAACCTCTTCGACCTCAGCCGCAGCAACTTCTTCCTAGAAACATCGCCAAAGGCAAGGGAAGCAAGGACCAAAATGAACTATTGGGACTTCATCAAGATAAAAATGTTTCGCACAGCAAAAGAAACAGTCCACAAAACCAAAAGACAACTGACAGAATGGGAGAAGATATTTGCAAATGACATAGCAGATAAAGGGCTAGTATCCAAAATCTATAAAGAACTTATCAAACTCAACACCCAAAGAACAAATAATCCAATCAAGAAATAGACAGAAGACATGAACAGACATTTTTCCAAAGAAGACATCCAAACGGCCAACAGACACAGGAAAAAGTGCTCAACATCGCTCGGCATCAGGGAAATCCAAATCAAAACCTCAATGAGATACCACCTCACACCAGTCAGAATGGCTAAAATTAACGAGTCAGGAAACGACAGATGTTGGCGGGGATGTGGAGAAAGGGGAACCCTCCTACACTGTTGGTGGGAATGCAAGCTGGTGCAACCCCTCTGGAAAACAGTATGGAGGTTCCTCAAAAAGTTGAAGATAGAGCTACCCTACGACCCAGCAATTGCACTACTGGGTATTTACCCCAAAGATACAAATGTAGGGATCCGAAGGGGTATGTGCACCCTGATATTTATAGCAGCAATGTCCACAATAGCTAAACTATGGAAAGAGCCAAGATGTCCATTGACAGATGAATGGATAAAGAAAATGTGGTGTGTGTGTGTGTGTGTGTACACACACACACACACACACACACACACACACACACACACACACACACACACACACACTGGAATATTATGCAGCCATCAAAAGGAATGAAATCTTGCCATTTGTAATGACATGGATGGAACTGGAGGGTGTTATGCTGAGAGAAATAAGTCAATCAGAGAAAGACATGTGTCATATGACCTCACTGATATGAGGAATTCTTAATCTCAGGAAAGAAACTGAGAGTTGCTGGAGTGGTGGGGGGTGGGAGGGATGGGGTGCCTGGGTGATAGACAATGGGGACGGTATGTGCTATGGTGAGCACTGTGAATTGTGTAGGACTATTGAATCACAGACCTGTACCTCTGAAACAAATAATATATTATATGTTAAAAAAAAGAAGATAGTAGGAAGGGAAAAATGAAGGAGGGGGAATCGGAGGGAGAGATGAACCATGAGAGACTATGGACTCTGAGAAACAAACGGGGTTCTAGAGGGGAGGGGGGAGGGGGGATGGGTTAGCCCGGTGATGGGTATTAAAGAGGGCACGTACTGCATGGAGCACTGGGTGTTATATGCAAAGAATGAATCATGGAACACTACGTCAAAAACTAATGATGTAATGTATGGTGGTTAACATAACATAATAAAATAAAATTTAAAAAAAATCAGAGAAAATTCTCCCTCTGCATGCTTATAGCATTTTCACCTCTATGTTGCTATTAGGGTCCACTGAACCCTTTTATTTTATAAGACTTATTTGAGAGACAGAGTGAGGGAGTGAGCATGCATGGGGGGAGGGGCAGAGGGAGATGGAGAAACAGACTTCCCACTGAGCAGGGAGCTCAACATGGGGCTCGATCCCAGGACCCCGAGATCACGACCTAAGCCGAAGGCAGACACTTCACCGACTCAGCCACCTGGGTGCCCCAACACTGAACACTTTTAATTATGAATCATCTTCCACATGCATTCTGATATTCTGGCTTCTCAATGGTTCAGCTCAGCCTAAGGGAGGCCCAATTAAACATGTCTGAATGAAAACGGACATTCAAAGCGGGTTCCTCAATCCCTTTTTTTTTTTTTTAAGTAACCTTTAGACTAATGTGGGGCTTGAACTCATGACCCCGAGATCAAGAGTGACACGCTCCATGGCCTGAGCCAGACAGGCGTCCCTACGTTCTTTAATCTTTAATGTATGTTAAGAAGGGATAGAAGTTATTTAAGTGTAAGATATAACAAAAAGAAATTAAATAAGGCCAAAGAGGACTGTTTTTTTCTTTGGGTAAGATAACCTTTTGAGGCATCAGAATAGATGTTTCATTAAAAACAAAGAGGAACCTATCCCTGCGTCCTTTACACACTCACTTTGACTTCCCACCCTCAGACTGCTCAGCCATGGATGTTGGCTTTTGTGATTTTCCTTGGTTTAGGATAACTGTTGCATGGATTCATTCATTTTCCCCGCTCTCTGTCACACACACACACACAGCTAAGTTCTAGCTCACAGGCCTTCAGGAAACCCCGAGGGATCCCAGTCTGCCTGTGGGTCTCGGTGCCTGGCACGGAGCTGAGGTCGACATTCGCTGTAGCGAAGGTGGAACGCTCCTACTGGGCCGTGCCATCAGCAAGCACCAATGTGTGCGACAAAATGCACGCGGGGGCTTGATTTCTAGGAAGAACATCTGATTTCTTCCTCTCAGATACTGACGTTTCAGTCTCACGTGAGTAGCTATTCTCAGCCTTATGCAAGAGTGTCCGTTCAGGCTGAACAGGAAGTAATCACGCTCTGGTGTGACGGGGAGCACACAGCCGGTACCAGAAGTCCCCCCTTCTCACGGCACTTGCAGATCCCATTATGCAAGCTCCAGGGGAGGACATGCTCCCTTGGATTACAGCCACGGCCACCATGAAAGAAACCGTGCTCTCAGACTTGAAGCATTTCCATGATTTCCGACAGGGAAGGCCAATCACCTCAAGTACATCTATCTGACTCTAAGTGACTGGATTACCGAGCAGCAGGGAATTCAGTTAAGGCTGAATCTAGGCTTAGGAAGAGAGAGTCCTGTGATTGATTAGTGATGCCTGCAAGGGGCACAGTACAGAGAGTGGTGTTATGCAAGCCAAATATACTGTCTTTGATCTAGGAACGATTTCAGGGAGGAGCCTGTATTAGTAACGTGGTGGTTCAGAGCCTGAGTGCAAGCACATGCCTTTATCTGTGTCCTCCCTCCTGTGGGCCCGACACTTAGTCTCTGTTCATAATATGAATGACTGAAAAGCAGTCACACGTCATCCATCTGAGGTGTATAACATTAGTCACCTTCTCCCACTTCCAGGTACCTTAATGATGCTCTGGCAGGTGGACAGAGGCAAGCCCACCAGGCTGGTGCCGTTTATGGACATGATCTGGTCCCCGATGTTCAGCTTCCCTGATTTCTCGGCAGGCCCTCCGTGCATCATGTTGGCTATGATCACGGTTGGCAAGATGGATCCCCAGCCAGACTCCACGATGACCACACCTAGGATTTCTCCTTTCTGCTTCTCTATGAAGACCTAAAAGGAAAACACAAAACCAAAAACCTGAATCAGCAACCACCCAGGGTAGGGGCACAAATCAAAGCTTCCCCCCAACTTCCTGTCTTGACTACAGGAGAAAGGCATTTCCTTGATGGTTCTGACCCAGACAAGTCCGGTCTTCTCTCGATTCCATGGCATTTGGTAAGAAATGATGTAACACAGGTTCGTACAATTTCTTGGAAAGCTTACTCCACATGAGCAATCTTGCCTTGGCCAGATGAACACAAAGGGCACCAGGTGCTTTTTTCCTGTAGTCCTCGGGGAGCAGGAAGAGGGGCTGTGTGGGTGGGGACGTCGGTGGTGTATTACGGTTTCCAGAAATAGCTTTTGGATTTTATGCACAGGCTGCCCCATTCCACAGAGCTTCACAAATTCCCTCCCACATTTAAGATTCTTGAGTTAAAAATAAACAAATAGACATTACAGGAACATTTCTTTGCAAGCAGCAAGCTGAAGAGAAAGGAAAAGAAAAAGGGATGCTAAGGTTACCACAACCCAAAGGCTGGAAGCGCACGGAGGAAGACCGTATTCTAGACAGGCGTAATTTTGTGTGGCCTTCCTTGGCAGGGCAGAGAAGACAGGGGTCAGGTTTGGATACCTGCAGTCGGTGAAGGTTTGCAGAGACACTACAAAGGGGCAAGACACTTTCTGGAAGGCTCTGACAAAGAGCGTATCATTTATCTATTCGCAGTCACGGATACACATAGGCTCGAACACACGCCGTCGTTGCGGCTGCTGGGGCCTGACAAAGCCCCTCACAGGCTGGCGTCCCTCCTCTTGGCCGATGAAGCTCGCGGCCGGCCGCTTCTCTGGAGAGCTTCCCAATGGGAGACACTCCCTATGATGGGTTGTTGTGTTCCCCTCGAAATTCGTTATGTTGGAGGCCAAACTGCCAGGACCTCAGAACATGACCTGATTTGGATACAGAGTCTTTGCAGAGGCAATCAAGTTAAAATGAGGTCTTTAGGGTGGGCCCTGATTCAGGATGACTGGTGTCCTCACGGGAAGGGGAGGTATGGACGCAGACACACACAAGCACAGAAGGGAGACAATGCGAAGACACAGGGGGGGAAGACCGTTCTCTCCGAGCCAGGGGGAGGGGATTGGAACACACCCTTGCCCCTCAGCCCTCAGAAGGAACCGACCCTGTGGACACCTTGATCTTGGACTTCAAGCCTCTAGAACAGTGAGACAGTATGTTTTTTGTTGTGAGGTGGCCCGGTCTGCTGTACTCTGCTAAGGTGGCCTGAGCGCACCGAGACACCCGTCTGATCTTGGTGTCAGTGACTGACTACTGCCTGCCAAACCCTCTGACCCAAGGTGGGACGAGCCTGGCCTGCGATCTGTGACCCAGAGCCTCCTCTGGATCAGAATGAAGCTCATCTCCAGCAAGGCCACGTTCCTCCCTCAGCATCCCCACCACCCTGCTGCCCACACTCCCTTTTTCCTGAGGGCACTCTCCCCAAAACCCCTTCAACAAGAGTCCCTGTCTCAGGCTCTGCTTCTAGGGAACAGAGGACACCTAACCTACATCACCAAAGAAAAAGATTGCTTTCTCATCAAGGTACTTTTGTCTACTGGATAAAGCCCAAGCCCCTCAGCTAGACTTTCAAGGCCCCCAGTTCTGACCTGAACCCCGTGGGGGCCTCTACGTCCTCTTCCACACACCCCCCCCTCCCCGGTGCTCCAGCCGGGCTGTCTCCTCCATGGCTCCCCACACAATCCCTGAGCTTTCTGACCTTCCCGCTTCTGTTACTTTGGCCCAGCCCTCTCAAATTCTTCACGTTTTCCGAAGAACACCCAGACCTCCAGACCAGCTCAGATGGCTAGCTCTCCTCCAAAGCTCTGTCTGAACCTGCGGGGCCGCCCCCTGCACAGCATCTATCACCCGAGGCCCGACCCCTGCTCTCTTCTGTCGCGCACAGTGCTCTCTGGCTAGCGCTTGTGTCCAGCACCATCACTTACCTTCTCTGTGCCCTTTCCTAGATGGTGGGCTTGGTAAGGGCGGGGTTCAGGTCCTGTTCACCTCTGGAACCCACCCCAAACTTAGCTTAGGACTGTCAGGAGCAGGGGATGCCCCACCGTGGGGATGGCCCTCCACGGTGGTCTTTAATGACAGGGCATTATGAGAGGGGGAGCCGGAGATGGGCCCGAGCCCTCAGCAACATCCTGCCAACTACACTCCCCCCTGCCCCTCTCACCCCCAAACTGTTCCACCTTCCTTCCACAGCAGGGCCGCCCCCCACTCCCGGGCCTTCTGCCCGGCTGGCGGAGCTCAGAGAAGTACCTACATCTTTGCAGTTTTCCGACTTGGAGAAGTGGATCAGGTCATCGTTGTACATGTCCTGGGTGTTGAGCAGGTCACTATACTCCTTCTGGCTGAGATCTTCAGGGTTGATCCCGTTAGCTCTGAGGAATTCCTGGTATGCCACGCTGAACGCCTGCCCAATGGACTGTGCGATCAGCTGGGCCTAGACAGTAGCCAGAGGGGGAAGACACAGGTCAACAGGGCAGCCGGACTGGGAGCCCCAGGCGTCAGCTGGGCCAGTGGGTCTACACATGGCACAAATCCCCGCCAGAGCCCATGCTCAGAATTACTAGGGACATGTTTCATTAGGACAATGACTGCAAGGCGGCTCTTGGCATTCAGGGGACAGGAGCCAGAGATGCTGGACTTACGGCCATGGGAAGGACCGTCCTACACAATGATGAGCCATCCTACATCCCGAACGATTCTTAAATGTCCCCTGGATGCTCATATGCATGTAATACCAGGAGCAAACCATTTGAGGCCGGGACTCAACTTCAATTTATATAAAACACAAAGGCATTAATTGCCTGGCTCTAATTCACATGGAACGCTCCAAGAATACAGTTGCTGTGTAAAGTGAGAGAAGATGATTGGCTTTGTCCAGCACTTTACCAGAAATAAGCTTCATGACTTTGGAAAATCATTAGCATCAATGCTGTTCACGATATCTGGGTGGCCAGCAAATCACGGTGCCATCAGCCCGCATGTCTGCCGCACAGCGAGGGGATCCTACAGGAGTGTGTGGTCTAGAGATTGATTTTCTTACTGAGCTCTCAATTCAAAATGTCAAACAGAAGTGTTTACGATAGCGAAATACCATGTTCTCACATCGAAGCCTATTACTCAAGTAGGTGTAAGCATCTGATGGCTCCACTATTCCTTCCGGAGAGCTGGGCCCAAGCACTTGTATACTGTAGGAAGGACAACTTTATTTTAGCTTTGCTTTCATTTTTTTCTCTGTGTTACATTTATGGCAATACTTCTGCTTGTGAACAAATTTTCAAAATGGGAAGTTATATTATCTATGAATTTTATCTCAGGACAGTCATGGGGCATCACATCTGTTGTACAAAGGGGGTTTGGGCCCCCTTGGGAGCCCTGCTTGAGTCCAGCCCCACATTTTCCAGGTGAGGAGACTGAGGCCCAGCGACGAAGGAACCTGTTCAAGGTCACACAGCTCAAAGGACAGGAACGCTGCTTCCGTGGTTCCTTCTCCGGCACTGGGCTTTGACAGCGTCTTCCCACACTAAGTCATCCAGGCTATGGATTCGGCCAGCCAGCAGCCACTGGACACTTCTCACGTGTCCGTGCTGCGTTAAAAGCTATCCGAGGACCGCTGCAGCAATCTGGACATCAAGCCTACGACTGACTGAAGCAGGACGGAGCCACAGGCCCTCATCCTAAGCTCTTGAGGCCATGTTACAGAATCTAGAAATTTCTGTGTATCACAGAGGTAAAAGCTGCATCTATCATACATTGCCTAAAAACCCCACTAGAACCTGGGGAAGTGTCCTATAAACAATCAGTAATATTCCTGCAGCAAAATGTGTAAGACTCATGGTAAGCTGGACAAATCCTATAAACTGTCTCATGGCAGTTCAGGCAGGTTTATCAGCTGACTACAAAAATCCCTTTTGCTTCTCAGAGCTCTTTTTTTCCCCCCTAAGATTTGTTTTTAGAGAGAGAGAGAGAGAGGGAGCGCATGTGTGGGGAGGGGCAGAGGAGGGGGAGAGAGAGAATCTCAGCACGGAGCCCAACGCAGGGCTGGATCCCACAACCTGCGGCGAAATCAAGAGTTGGACGCTTACCCCACGGAGCCACGCAGGCGCCCCTCTCAGAGCTCTTTGGACCGCGGAACAGTAGGTATGTTATATCGTCCCCACTGCACAGGCAGGGAACAGAGCATGACAGTTAAGGTGTTCACTCCCTGGGAAGGGGGTGACGTGGGGGCTGAATCCTGGCAGATGGATTCCCACCACGTGGGACTGCCACTCCGTAGAAAAACAAAATCTGCAGAGCAATGTTATAAACACACACACGCAATTCTAACCACCTCCTCTTCTCGCCTGCACGGAGTTTGGCTAAACGCCCCTAAGTGACGGTGAAATCAGAACTGGTCCGTGGCCGTGCCGAACTTTTCTCAACACAAGCCACAACAAGGACGCACCGCCCTGCGACCTAAGAGGGGAAGGGCATGAGCGGCACGCGCCCGGAGCATGTGAGGGGGCCGCCGAGAGGGCGGGGGCGCACACTGGGAGCACGGAGGGGGGGTGCGTGCGCCAGGAGGAGGGGGGTGCACGCCGGGAGCACGGGGGGTGGGTGCATGCGCCAGGAGGAGGGGGGGTGCGCGCCGGGAGCACGGAGGGTCGGTGCGTGCGCCAGGAGGGGGTTGCGCGCCAGGAGCACGGGGGGTGGGTGCGTGCGCCAGGAGGAGGGGGGTGCACGCCGGGAGCACGGAGGGTGGGTGCGTGCGCCAGGAGGAGGGGGGTGCACGCCGGGAGCACGGGGAGGGGTGTGCGCCAGGAGGAGGGGGGTGCACGCCGGGAGCAAGGGGGGGGTGCGTGCGCCAGGAGGAGGGGGGTGCACACCGGGAGCACCCGGGGGGGTGGTGCGCCCCGGGAGCGCGGTGGGCTCGCAAGCTACGCGTCGCGGGCGGATGCGCGGGGCAAGCGAGCCGGCTGCTGCTGTGGGGCCCCGCGGCGGCCCATGGAGAGGGGCACTGTCATTTCACACCAGCTCTCCCAGCTCTGGAGCTGGCATTGGAAGCCAACGGTAAGATCCCCCGGCGCGCTCCTGTCCTAACTCTTGCTTCCCCATCCTTCCCTTCGGTCCGGAACTCTGAGGAAACACCACCCCTCCTTGGGCGCTGCAAGCCAGCCGGAGGTGGCAGAGGGCCGTAGGCATCCGCATGCCTGGGGAGCAGGGCTCACTCCACCTTTCCACCAGCCTGCAGGACACATGAGCCCTAAGCTTCTAAATTCAACTTTCGAAACTTTGAGAAACTTCAAAACTCCTTCGCTCCCAGTCTGCGTGCTTGGCCTGAGGTTTTAAAGGAAGAGCAAGGAGAACGGCTGGGAGAAGCACTTCAAGCTCTCTGCCCTCTCAGTGATCTTGTCCCCGGGGGGCCTGTGTTCTAGAGAAGCCGACCAGTAAAGGGCGGGGCAGAAAGTTGTGAGCATCTCCTCGGCCCTGCAGCCGCAGCTGTGACACCTCTGAGTCCCCGGGGAAGAGCAGCTTGCCTCTGCCTCTTGACTTCTTGCACGAAGGCAATTTACTGCAGCTAGATAAATGCTCTCCTGGAGAAAAATGGCCTCCTGGAAGGAGCCAAGGTGACCACAGGCAATTTCTCTTTAAGGAGCAAAGGGCTCTCTACTCAGTGTGAGAAACAGAGCTGCTCTGTTGTGGCAGGGAGAAAATCACAGTCAGTGGCAGACATGGCCCTGCTGGCAGCAGCGGGTTGGGGGGGGGGGGCTCTGTGGTTCCAGACCTTCCTGGGGCCGTGGCCCTGGCCCTCAAGGGAGCTTCTAAGGCCTGACGAGCTTTAGGAGAAACTCGGTGCTAATGTAGCTTGAAGCCTGGACACCTCTCCAGCAGTTCCAGGGACGACAGGGGTAAGAAGCCAAACAGAAGAAGGGGCCCTGCCTCTGTTGTAAATGAATTTTCTCTGTTGACCACATCACCTGGAAAGATGGGAGCTGGGGATCACTGACTTTGTGACAGAGGCAGCAGCCGGTGTTGGTGCAGCAGGTGGTACTCCTGCCCCCGAGGGGTAGGAGCAGGAATCCTCACTTTCCTGTGGTCTGGAGGGCAATCCTACACAACCAACAACTTTCCTCCCCAAATGTCCTCAGGCCCAGGTGAGATGTTCCTGGGGCCCCCATGGGTCTGACCATTTGACCACATTCCTTTTACTTGTCTCTCATACTAAGCTGTCCTCAAACTACACCAGCAGGTCCGTGCCTCAGGGCCTTTGCACTTGCTCTTTCCGCTCTCTCAGTTGATACAGGTCTCTCCTCAAATGTCACCTCCTCAGAGAAGGCTTTGTCGATTACCCCACCTGACATAGCTCCTACCCCAGTGTTATTTTTCCTTATAAAACTATCTAGTTTTATATTAAGTATACTTACCTGTCTTATTTTCTGTCTCCCTATAAGCCTCATGATGAATACTTTGGCTATTTATTCAGCCTTGTAGCCCTAAAAGAGTGCTTGGCACATAGTAGGTGCTCACTAAATACTTGTTTCATGTATGATTAATGAGACCGATTCAGGTTCTGAGAAAGAGAGAATCTGGCCCACCCAGGGGCAGCCCAGGTCACCCAGAGAGACATCAGGGGAGGCACCCTTACATCCTCAGACTCAAATACGTGGCAGATCATCTTGTACTGCCTTTTTCCATCCTGGGATGGGTGGGAGGCTTCCACGTTCTCCTGGGAGTTGGAGCGGGGCATCCGCCTGCGGGCCATCAGCACGACGATGTTCCCGATGTCTGCTATATAGGAAATGGTCCTCAGAGGGTGGTCCATCATCGTCTCCTGAAGGGCGCAAGGGAGAGGATGCTAAGTCCCGCGCAGCATCTGACGGCCCATGAGAGAGTCTGCCACCCCACCGCCCAATCACATGCGGTCCACACGTGGACCATGGGTGGCCTTACACGCACCCACTCAGGCCTGGGGGCAGGTCCCTCGGCTAATAATAAGCCAGAGCAGGAAGTGTCTGCGGCACATGGGGAAAAAATTTCAGTCATTTTATAACCAGTAGAATCTCTAGCAGAGAAGTTAAAAAAATAAGGTAAAACGATGCATGTGTGATGGCTGTACATGTGTGATTTTAAACGCAATTTCTTAAAAGGCTAATCTGTTCAAGTTAATCTTCTCATAAAAACGTACGAGATTATTAGCAAACAACATCCACGGTGTATTTGTTCCTTTGATCTTTAAGGGAACAGTCCCAAGAGCAGCCCCCACCCCCGCCCCGCCCCCAGCAGCAGGGACGGCAGACATAATTTTCCAGCATGTTTGGAAGCCGGCGGCTGAGAACAGCGGCTCTAGGGACATGGGCACAGACTCTGAGCTGCCATGGTGGGCTGGGCATGTCACCCCTGGGACAGGGAGCAGGCCAGCTAATACCTGTGTGTCGGCATTCAGTACTTTGATTCTCTGAGTAGAAATGAAGAGATCCACCTCGGTCATTGGCTGAGATTCACCTTCAGGAGCCTAAGAAGAAAAATGCACAGCAAGGGAAAGCTTAACACCTTACCCTGACTCAAGTACACAGCAGCAAGGACAGCTCACACACACAGGCACTGAGACGCAGTCACCAGAACGGCAGCACGGACTCCAGATTTAGACTGTCAAAGCTGAAAGGACCACAGAGGATGGACTCATGGATGAGCATCAGCATTGCCAGGTCATAGGAAAAATGCCAAATCCCCTCTGCGTCTCCCCCTACGGAAGCAGTAACTCATTGCTGATTTGACTCTATGAGCAGTGACTGTGAATGCCCTTTTGGAAAGGCTTTTGGAGCCCAACAGGTTGAAGAATAAGGGCAACTGACCTATAACCCAAGACCTTGGAAGAGTCACTTAGAGTCTGCCCCTGGCCAAGTGATGGGGGACGACGTTTGTCGCAGGTGCAAACGAAGTCATTTGGATGCAGTTCTGGTAAGAGAGTCTTCATGTTCATACACCACCACAGCAACACAGAAGCAGTCCCCACTCCTGAAGCCACCCCATTAAGAAACCCCAAATGCCTCAACACCCCATGGGCAGCCCATAAGCACCTAGAAGCTCCATAACCAAAAAAGCGCCTCCGTCTGGTTCATTTAGGGTTTAACTCCGCACAGGGTGGTTATTAGCAAGTTTTCTTTTTTGCATCCAGCAATCTGACAAAATCCACAAGTCAAACATGACTATAATTGAACAGACCCAAGTCCCTGCTGCATTAATGCTCCTCAATGGTGGGAACTTTCACGCTACCGCAGGATTCATTTAGCATCTCCAATCTGCTCCCTGTTGTTTCTCTAATGTGAAATGACTAATGAGCAACAGAAAACAGCCACTTTAGGCAACTAAGTTTTGAGAAACGTTGGCTAATGGGGCGGTTCAAAAAGAAATCTGAACAAAAACTTGCTGGATGCAGAAAACAAAAACACAAAATAATAAAAAGGCAAAACATAAATAAACGAAAAGAACAGGCATAACACCAAGCTGATGAAGTTGTTCGTACTGCACCTTCTTTCTGCTTTTGGCTAATTTCTGGGCCATCTGCTTAGCATGGAACAAACAGAGACAGGAGAAGAGTTAGAAAAGAATTCGCAGAGACTCAAAGTCGAAAAGGGAATCGACAAACTAATATTAAGAGTGGCATAAAGCATTTCTGCTTGAGGACAGACTTTAAAAAAATCCTACTCTACAATTTCCTAACTCAAAATTTAGTAGGTGGCAGGGGCCACAGTAAGAAGGAAATGTTAACAGCAATGGATGCTTTCAAAGAACCAACTTGGTTCCGTTGATTTTCTTGTATGCCTGTTTGCTATTTCATTGATTTCCATCTACATTTTAATTTCCTTCTACTTTCTTTGGGTTAAACTTTTTTTTCTAGCTTCCTGATATGAAAATTTAAATTACAGATTTTTAAACTTTTTTTCCCTGATATATTTATTTAAAGCTGTGAATCTCCAAGTACCACATTAGCTGTATCCCACAAATTTTGATATGTTGCAATTATGTTATTGCCCTGTGATTTCTCCTTTCAACTTTGGATTTAGAATTGTGTTATTAATTTTATTACATTGGGGGATTTTCCAGTTATCTTTCTGTTACTGATTTCTGGATTAATCCCACTGTGGTCAGAGAACATAACCCTGATTCCAAACCTTCTGAACTTAGCCCTATGGCTCAGAACACGACGGACTGTGGTGACTGTCCGGTGGACTTCAAAAGATGCTTTCTTTAGTTGTTGGGAACAGTGTTCTATCAATTGTCAACAAGGTCAATTATGTTGGTTAAGGGTACTATTCAAATCTTCTATGTACGTGATTTTTTTGCCTGCTTGTTCTAAAATTTACTAAGAGGGGTGTGTTAAAATCTCCAACGGTTGCTGTGGGTTTGTCTGTGTCTCCTTTTGGCTGTGGCCAAAGTTTGTGGAGTCTTTATCTATTTTATATCTATGTTATAAGGTACATAAGTACTTAAGGTGCTTATGTCTCCCCGTCGAATTGATCTTTTTATTTTTCTTCTTTAGTAATACTTGCTTTAAATTTGTGTAATGTTAATATGGCCTATTCCTAATTAGAAACAGATGTAATATTTCCCCCTTTGCTCATAAGTAGAAGCTAACATAGCTGATTTAAAAAAGAAAGAGAGAGAGAGACTGCAGTCGACTGTCTAAAACAGTCCTGGCTCTGTCACCCACTAATTGTGTGACTTGGCGCAAGCTGCTGTCTCAGTGCCTCAGTTTCCTCATCTGTAAAATGAGGATAAATACAGGGCTCTTTTCAGGATAAAATAAATATATGCAAAGCTCTTAGAACAGTGCCTGGTGCATTATGAACACGACATTTGTCTTTATTGTTACAGGATTATAATTTACTTAAGTCAGAATACAGTTTCTTGGCTTATGGTAAGGCTTGCTAGACACACACAGATCTTGTACGAATAATGGTGAGTCAATGGCCAAACCACGAACACTGTTGTAGTGATGGGGGTGGGTGGAAGATCGTCTGCTCTCTCACACTTCTTGGTACTCACCTGTGGAAAAGCCCTTTTGCTCCCAGTAGCACACCTCTATTTCATTAATGAGTCAAATGTGTTGTCTGTTCTACCTCACTGTGGAAAAACTGGATGAGTCAGCGATCCAAACATCACTTAATCTCTGGTATAGCCAGGAAACTAGGGCAGCCCTGCTCCCACACAGCCACCCCAGAGCTCTTAGGTGGTCATGAATCCATGGTAAACAGTCTGCTCTGGAAAGGTCAGAAGGCAGCAAGTGCAAGGGGTATCCTAACTGCTGCGTGTGATGGTGGAAATGTGTCTGCGTCTCAAGAGTGGTCCCATGCCGACACTACACCACACCACGCAGATTCCTATGTGGAATCCAAGAGTCCTGCTGGGGGTTGTTCTCATCTGCCTCAGCTCTAATCCTCATGATAAATGACTGCTGTAAGATCCTACTGTGTGTGTGTTTGTTTTCTACCACCTCCCCTGAAATTACCTGCCAGGAATGTAATAACTTCTACTATTTTTGATACCAAAACCTACCAGCTATTGGTCAAAATTCTTCACTCTAAGGAACAGGGATCTGAAAGGGTCCTCTCAAAGGAAAATAAGTCCACTACAAAGGAATGACCAAATTCTCTTCTTTTACTGGAATGGGTGATGAGGAAAGAATTCAAAGGACAAACTGAGTTTCATGAAGGGCATTCTGAAGTAATTTTTATGGATTTAAAAGTATTTTACGCATTTAAAGGACTACCATCTTTTCAACCACACAGGATATTCAGGTGCCCTGAAACAAATTATAATTTAAAATTTACACATGACATTGGTAGGGAGTCAGATCCAGAATGAGAAATTGTGGTAGCAGAGAAGCCCAGGAGAAACATAAGGCCAGCATGTGTCATAAGGCAAGGAATGACACCATCCATTTAAGTCCTTGTGTTTCATCGGATTGATTAGGGCTTGCCCCCCAGGAAGCTGCCGTGCAAAGGACACAGACTGTGGCACTGTTGTCCACCCACTCACTCTGCAATGTGTACTGAGCCTTTACTGTTAATCCTCTCTAGGTTTGTCATGGGAGGGAACTTCCTGACGATTCTAGCTTTCCTTTCCCCAGCTGACATTTACTGAGCCCTTGCTCTGAGCCAGTATCCTTCTAAGTTGGTCACCTGTAGAGCAATGCGAAAGCTTACAGTAACCCTGTGAGGTAGGCACTACAGTATTCTCCTCTTGCAGAAGTGGAAACTGAGGCACAGAGAGACTAATTAACTTACTCAAGGCCACACAGCTGTTAAGAGGCAGAAGAGAGTTTCAAATCCTGGAAGTCTCACTCCAAACCAGTAGTTGGGCAACTTAGGCACGTTTCTCATCTATAACCTTCTCAGTTTGTCTGTAAACAGGGTTAATAATACCTACCTCACATGATTCCTCACCCCCTCCATTTTGAGGAGTAAATGAGTTCATGAAGTTCACATGAAGAACCTGCTGTGTTAACATCCTCTTTACTAATCAGACTTCTTCGAGTCAGATGGAAAATCATGTGGCTTACACAAAGCTTCAATGATAGAGATTTTAATTTTACAATTAAGTCCTGATTTTTGACATTTTCAAGAAAACCTTTCCATAAAAGAAAAATCTGATCTTTTGGGACAAGCTAGTCAAGACAAATGTGAGAATGTCCGATAATGAATGTTCCTTACACAAATGCATAGACCAAAAAACATCCAACACCATTTGTGAGCTCATCACACGAGCTTCACGAATGCGGGAGGAATGGAGACACATACACCACACTCCGCATGGACACGAAGCAGTTTCCGTGGCTCAGTTGGGGCTCAGCGGGTGAGCCTGTCTTCTGGCCGAAGAGCAGAAAATGCAGTGGGCGTGAGGGTGGAATGGAGCCTGGGGAACGTAGTGAAGAGGAAGGAGGACAAGGGCTCTAGCTGCCCTGGCTTCGGGTTTGGCTCTCTAGATAGGGTTAAGGCATGGTTCCCATGCTGCAGGAGGAATGGGGTGCTTCTACCTACGGTGCTGCAGATACTGCCATCAGGTAGGGCAGAAGTTTCTCTCAAAACATGCTCCTGAGAATCTTACCATAAGACTCTAGGAGGTATCCCATAGTGGTAATGTATTCCATGTTCACAAAATGACGGGGGTTTCTGGTTAAACCAAGTGAATTAGATCTCCTTAGTACAGACTTCTCATAATCTTTAATAGGAAAACATACATGGCAAATATCCAAAAGAGAGAGAGATTCTGCAGTGCTCCTTGAGCTAATGGGCCAACAGAACCTTGTCAGTGGGAAGCACTCAGCTTGACTGCGATGCCCCAGGGCAGTCGGAGAGAAGATACCTCATAAGCCTGGCATGGTCCACCCTTCCCCAAATTGTACTGCACATGAGGACCTCCTGGAGGGCTTATGAAAACACAGATTCCTCAGCCCTTACCCTGCCATGAGTTTCTGACTGGGGTGGGCCTGAGAATCTGCATTTCTAGCAAGTTCCCTGGTGGTGGTGATGCTGCTGGTGAAGGGGTCCCATTTTGAGAACCACCTCCTGAATGCATTCCTTAGTTGGATGGGGGCTTCCTAAAAGGATATTATTTCTTCTCAGAAATGATGAACAACAAAGGCAGAAAGGGTACATTAGGGAAGGTCCAAAGATGGAAAAAAAAAAAAAAAAACTTAAAAAAATGGCAGATGTCTTCTAATTCTGTTATTGCATTTAGATCCACCTTGTTTATATTTTTATATATGGAAAAAAACTTTTAACTTCAGATTCCTCAGCCTGCCTTTTGTTATTGTTACTTAAACACTCTTCTTGGCTCCCTTCCAGGCTGCACGTTTCTCAAGGTCAAGGACTGGTTCTTGGGTGTTTTTTTTATTTCCTGAGATGCCTATCACAAGGGTCTGCAGAGGAACACTTTGCTTTCAGAACCAAATTCCCTTGTTTTCTTCTCACATTAAGTAGAAAATTTCTGGCCAAACCCCAACTCCAAATTCTCTCCCCATTTGGCAAATAAACCCATAAATCTTTTAAATTAAGAAAATATTAATTCTTCAAACTCCAAGTGTACATCCAATAAGCACCCCAATCGACCAATGGAAGAGAAATTAAAGACGGTTTTGAAAGCCAGGCTTCAGGTTTCGTGTTTGCTCAGAGATAAAGCAGCACAAACGGCTATGTCTGCACGGGGCTCCAGGTGAGGAAGGGCTCAGCCGCATCCACCGGGTCAAACAAACCATGTAGGCCGAGGTAAGAAAGAGGGGTCAGACGGGAACCCCGCGGGGAACTGGGGAAGGAGGAGGAATCAGAAACAGCAGAACACCCTTCTGTCTTCGTTCAGATCAGAGTACCAAGGCGGAAATTACTAATCAGTTTGGGCTGAGGATATTGCTAAACGGATTTCCAAATCAATCCAACAAGCTTTTCTTCTTCCCTTCCCTCCTGGACAGACACTGTAAAATCTGTAGCTTCCTTCCTCGCTGCATCTTTAGAGAGGTGGCCTAGAAGAACTCATTCCTGAAAGGTCAGCCTCTCTTTAGGAAAAAAGCGTGGCACCACCTCCCTTAAAGAAAGGGGTCTCCCAGGCACGTGCGGGCACCACAGCGCATGCGCCGGGGAGACCATCCCGAACGATGGGGATACATGCTCCAGGCCCCCCACCCCTGGCGCCCTCTGCAGGACGTGAAATGTCGGTGCACATCCCGACACTGACTTTCTAGGGGGTGCAGAAAATAAACCGTGGGTCTGAGCACAGACTCCACCTAGAGTTTGAAATTGAAAAAGCGTCAGGCTGTGTGTAAAGTCACGCAATCTGACGGGCCTTCAAATGGAAAATGAACAGGAGGCAGGAAATATCTGATGACAGGCAGCAGTTCCTTCAGATGCACAGGAGCACGTTGCAAAATGATACTTACAAATGAAATGCAACCTGTTTAACTTTACCACTCTATAATGAATTCCTCACACTACCATAATTTGCTGTAAAAATAAATCTATGTTTTCCAGATGTCTACTCTGCTCTGTGCAGGTCTAAAATGGATTAATCTGACAGCCTCATCTTGCTTGTTCTGACCAACACCACCATCTAACTTTTTTGTTCAGATCAACTCTGGATCCCCATCCTCTGAAGCTTCAAAGTAAACTTTCTGGTTTCCCATCAGGGAAGCTGGGCTTTAGGAAGGGAAAAGCGTGCTTTCAGACCTCACTGTGGAACTGAGAAGCTGTAATTCACATCACACTTGGTCCTGGGTGGGTTCTGGTGCTGGGTGGCGGAGCCTACCCCGAGCATGGCTTTCTGTTCCAGGGATGTGCCTGATTCCTTCCTTGGGGTCACACGGTACCAGATACATGTCACAGAGCAGTGGAAAGACAAACTATCCGTGGGAGTCAAGGGCTACCACAAGGTGCCCAGAATGAAACCCGGACCTGAACACATTTGAAACCTTGATGGACAGAAGCTAGGAGAACTCATCTCAAAGCCTCGGAGGGCTTTGGCGCTCCTTTGGGGGCGGACTGCTGCTTTGTGCTGGGGGAGTCACCTGAATGGGCTCCGGCAATGTTTCCTGACAGGGGCAGAGGGGTGCTCTGGCCTTCTGTGGGAGTTAAATCTGCATCCTGTGCCCCAGCCTGGACATTACAGGGTATTAAGCATTTCTGGTTCTGGCCCACTACTGCCAGTAAAAATACTCCCCAGACACTGTGGCACCCCAAAGTGCCCCCACCTGTTTCCTAAAGCCCCTTCTGGAGGTGGTGGCCCCCATCTGTCAGAAAACCACTCAGTGAGGCATGCCAGGCCCTTGCACTCCTGCTGATCCTGGGGAAGTGAGCAGCACCATTAGCCTGTGTCCAGAGGTGAAGCTGCTTCATAGCGTTGCTGCCTCGGCATCCATTTTGTTTGGTCAAGCGGCCTGCAGTAACCTTACACGGACACTAGCCCCTCAGGCAAGTGCATGCCCTGGATAACACCCCACCGAGTCACAGGCAAATGTAAGCTCTTGATATAAATTCCCGACAGCCCTTGTAATAAACAGTCCTCCTCACCTCCAGGGCCTTCCCCTTGTGCTCCCCTTAGATAAGACCCCCGTGGAGCTTACCAAAACCTTGCTCTTTTTGGTATGAATTGGCCAATTCAAACCCAGGAACCACAAAGTATTCCACTTACAGACCCTCATAAGGGCATGTACCCCAAGTTCTGTCTCACCTTCTGCCTGCACTCACTTGGCCTTGACCCCCAGCCTGCGGCCCCCTTGAAGCATGCTGGCTCCTTCCTGAGGACCTGTGAGTAACAAACGTTTCTATTTCCACTTCCCTTGTGCTCTTTGGCTCAACCATCGGGCACCACGGGGCTCTGCTAAACAAATATTAATTTAACAAAATCCTAACGTGCTCTGTTTGATAACTGTGGGACATCAGGAGTCAGAATTATGTCCCTACAGACTTTGTTTTTTAAAAGTTATTCGCCTGAAAAGGACAGTGCCTGAAAAGTAGCTTGCTGTCTCATACAGATCTGTGTGTTCTTGTTTTGAACGCTGCACCTGGGACATCCTCAATTCAGGAAGACTTTGGGGAGATCTAGAGGTATTCATGCCACCTCTTTAGGATAAGGGGAGACTGTTAGAAGGAATTAGGCCAAGACTGGATGGGCAGCTCAACGGGAACCTGATGTTCCACTGGTAACATTAACGAGTCTGAAAGACCCAGAAGGTATGAAGGTCAGTTGGATACGCTAGCATGGGGTGGTCCTGCTGGGAGGCACACATCTCTGTGGGTAGCGGTGGGCCTTCCCTCGAGAGAAGTGGACCTTCCCACCGTCAGTCATGCTGGCAGAGGCTAATTTTGGGAGAAGATACGGCCTCCGCAGCAGTGGGCCGTGTGGCCGGAGGGTCTCTGAGGCACAGATGAGGTTCACAGGTTCTGGATGAAGTGGTGCAGTGGGTCCTGGACACCCCGAAGAAGCGGGCGGGCTCCCGTAAGCAATCATGACATTGGCCTGTTGTGCAGTTGTGAGCTGCTCTCTGGTTTAGACATCCTCTTTCCCGAAACGGCCGCGGCGGGAGCAGCATAGGGCGCTGCAGCGTGGCCTTGCCGTGCTACAGACAGCTCGGGGGAGAACTGGTGCTGAGTTCAGGAGAGAAGTGCCTCTTCCAGGAGCCAGCGACTCGTGGCCCTGGAAGCCACGGACGGCAGTTCCATGAGGACGCAATGACAGGGGACCGGGGACACTCCGACAGCACCCCGGGGACGTGCACCACGAGCGGGCAGCAGGGGGGCTCGGTCCTCACAGTGAGGGCCTCTTGCTTCCATTCCCAGCACGTGAATAACACGGGAGTCAGTGTGGGCAAAAGGGCGAGAAACCCCGCCTCTGCGCTACATGACCTCTGTGCCTCTTTGCTCCCTGGTCCCGTCAGTCTGCCCGCGGGGGGGGGGGGGCCCGCGCTCCTGGGCACCCACCATATCATCCCCTTCCCTCCTGCTCGGGTCCACCCTGCACATTCGCTGGCTTGATGCCTTTCTGCTGGTGCTGCGGAGCGGAGGGGAAGGATCTATTTCCCCTCCCTCTCGAGACGGTGAACAGCCTTGCACACTCGAGTAAGTGCTCAAGAAATACCTTTTCCCGGATGAAGGACCCTAAGTTACCGCCTTACACTTGTGCTTCTTCCTCTTTGCACACGGCCACACAAATACCAGGAGGGGACTGGGGAATGTGTGCACAAGACCGTAGGGAAGGGGGAGTGGCTCCCTGAGGACGAATGTGATTTTGACCAGCTGAAGCTGGATACAACCAAGCCTGGTGAGTCCTAACCTGTTCCAACTTGCCTGAAATACCTGGTTCTGGGTTTTTTGGTGGTGCTGTGACCCCAGCCTGGCTGCCCAGTGGTTCCAAGTGCTGGTGGCATTTTAATGGCAGGGGACGTGTCCCTGGAGCCCTGCGTCCGTCCAGGATTCTAGGTGGTCCTGGCATTGTGGTGGAGATTCTAGAGCTCTGCATTTCCACGGGGTCAAGCTAGCTCTGGTTGGCTCAAGCTAGCAGTGAATGGTTTAAACCAGATGAAAGCAATTCTTGGATCAAACAGGCTTGCTCCTTTTTAAATCACGATAAAACAGATTCCAACAGGTTATGACTGGCTCAAACTAGTTTGAACTGTGGTAGCCTGGCACTGACTCATTCTGGTTAGATTTGATCCAGTGGTTCGTGGTGCCTGAAGCAAACCAGTTCAGTCTGGCTTGAGTGGGACCAGCTGGTTGAAAAGCACGAGACCGAGTCTGACCCATGTGGTCCCGTGAGGGTTCAAGTCACTGATCACTATGTCCATGGAAATACAGGGATAAAGCTCTCACACTGGAGATGTAATGCTCGAAATGACATCCTTCCTCATTATATCAGCTTTCCAAAGCTTATGTTCATATGTGCTTTTTCTCAACACTGGCCATTAGGAACACCCCAAACATACAGTATTGATACATAAGGACTCTGGCACACTTTTTTTCTGTTTAGAACTGTTGGCAGGTGCACAGTCCCAATCCATGCTCCCCTAAACTCGGCACTGGATTCATGAGGTATGGGGAGACCAGTGTGGACGGCTCAGGCCCCTGCATCCGCCCCTCGCACCCCTCACCTTGATCCTGCTCACGGCTTCCTGGGCCTGCATCATGCGCACGTTTTTGGAGGGGGTTTTGTCCGACAGCAGCTGGGTGGAACCAAGGTAATTGGCAGCAAAAATGATCCCATCGATCAAGTCCTCGGGGTCACAGGGTCCAGGAACTGTAACACACAGAGCCGCAGCAGTGAGTGAAGCCACCCTGGGGTGTGCCCCTAACAGAGCCCCCCGACTGTGCAGCCCCTTCCCCTCCCCCTGTCGGACACCCTGCCAAGTCTGAGGCGTCTCCCCGCGTCTGCCTTCACTCACCCCTTGTTTTCAAAGGGAAGGAACAATTTCCTCTTAATCCACGTCGCCCAGGCCATTTACTGTGAGAAGTGATGTGTTTATTTAAATATGAAACATGAAATCAGTGACAAGGGGATGTTATTTCTCCTGTTAAGACTGTGAGCTCTTGGGGGACAAAGACCACGTCATGTTCCTCTTTGGCACTCGTGTCTAATCCATGTCTGTCACCCAGTGGGTGTCAAATAAATGGGTGCCAGACATGTGGCTAGGGGAACAGCGAGGCTGCTTTATTAGAAAACCCCATATGATAACAGTTCCTTCGCCTGCCATCATCCGCCTCTCTCTCTTCCCATTTTAGCCATAACGGGGAAAACAAACTTTATAAATCAGGAAAAGGGGTATTTTCCTCAGAATGTCTGGATTCCCATAATGGCCTCTGACCCCAATTCTGCGAGGCAGATGACATTACCCCAGAGCCGGAGTCTCTTGCTGCCGACCTTGTGGACTTACAGGCTCTCAAGTTCCCGGCTGGCATCCACACACAGATCAATTCCAAGGAATTTTCTGTTCTCACTGACTGGCCTTTTGAAATCAAACCTTAGGTTTAAAATATTTAAAGTGCGGGCATCTGATTCTAACTGTAATCATCTGTAAACCCTACTTGAAATTAAAACATGTCTAGGACTAATACATAACTTTATAACAGATGCACCAAGAAAGGCTTTTAATTCTACAATGAAAACATATGTATTTTCTTTGGCTTGAATGCCATATTTGGGGAAATTAAAATATACGTTTTAACCTACTGTTCAAACCTCAGGCTCTTAAATTAGATAACTGGAAATGGAAACAATTTGCTTTTTCCTTTTGGAAAGCTAATCTGAAATGATTTTTATTTTTATCCCCCAACATCGAGCTCATCTTGAGCTTAACCAGCTGCTTCCTGTGATAAGCTACTTATGAGGGTACAATCTTAAAATAATCCGATCATTTCTCTAAAGGCAAGGTGGTGGTTGAAACAAAGAAATTAACAGTGTTTTAAGAAAGGTCTTCACAAAGCATCTGTGTAGTAAATAAATAAAGGAAACCTATTATTTGCCTTTTTCTAGGTCTTTCCGAGAAAGGCTTCTGGACAGTGAGAGGTAGGCAGCCAACCTGCCTCCACTATGGGCTAGTTATTCACCTTCTCAACAGTCACATGCTCCCCGCCCTGAAACTTTCCTAGATGTGAGAAGGATTCAGGGTATTTCCAACAGACAGTTTTAGTTGTAGAGCAGGGAAGTGCTTCTAGCCAAAATAATACATGGACAGGTTTGCACCCACATTATACTTTGTAAAAAGTGAAAGATTATCAGCCTCCTATCATAAATTCATGTGATGGTTTTAAGTGTTATTTAAACATACCATTTTTGCCCAACCAGGCATTGAGAAAAAAGATCTCGTCTGGGATAGTAACTTTTAAAAACCTTCCATTTGTTTTGTGAAAATAATGCATGTTCAAAGAAAAATAAGAATTAATGACATACTTCTCTATGGGACTTCCAGTACTGTATATTCATCTCTGAGTTGGCTCCATCCCCTGAAAGTTTCTCTCTTCAACCATAATAAGTGTGGACATGCACAGAGGTGTAAGAGCAATCCAAATAATATTTACATGATTTGTATAAATGTCAACCAGCTGAGAGACAGAAATATTGGACCTAAAGACACTATACATTTGAGCTACAATTTTATGCCATTTATCCTCTGGGGAAACTGATCATAATCAAACATCACTGCCACCAGATCACACCTGGGGAAAAAAAAAAGCCCTAAGCCCGTAACTTCATTTTGGTGTATTTTTTAAAAGTTAAAAAATTAAACATTATAATGGCCCTAAGTTGAAGAACTGCAGGTTTCATTTTGGCCTCTTAGAACGTGTTTCCTTTCAGGGAGGTCTCTGTGTTGCTCTGTGGGTGAACAAACACACGTGTGTCATTGTTACACTCACGTGAATGCTGAGCTTGGTGGAACGCCTATGAAGAATGGAGTTTCCAAACTCTCGGAAACTCCCCGAGGAGTACTCGTGGAATTCTGGAGTCTTGCAAAAACGGCACAAGTAATTTACAGGTCACTCAAGAAAGAGACCTGAGTAACTAAACCAAACCTATGAGGCTGACCTAAGCTTCAGGGCTGTGGGGTCAGGGAGGTGTATGAATCCTGGTGATTCACTCTCAGGCAGTGGGGATGCACTGACTGTTCATGCACAGGATCCAAGGGCCAGACAGAGCCTCCAAGCGGTGTCTGAGTATTCTCTCATCTCCAGAAAACCCTCTTTCAAGGAAATGACAATCTACCCTACCTGAAAAAGCATCTGTGATCCTCTCTGGCAGAGGATCAGTGGCACCTCCAGCTAAAGAGGGTCTTTGTGTGGGTGAAGAATATGCACTCCATTTGTGTGGCCTGAGCTCAAGCTGGAGTGCCTAGCGTGGGCCAAGTTCTGGCCCCACTAGATCTCCTGACTGGGTCCCTCGAACAGTGAATAACCTGCACAACCCCACGTGGCTGCCCTGCACAGAATACCCTTTACCTGGAGATCTGTGGCATCAGACTGACAGCTCACAGCCTGGCTCTGATACTCGCTAATCGCCATCTTGGGAAAGTCACCCACCTCGCCTTGAGTAAGAATGCCTCAGTTCTCTCCTGCATAACATGGGGGTAGTAGGCCCACTTCACAAAACAGATGTGAGGATTCAATCAGTTATTATATGGAAAGTGTGCATCTGGCACAGAGTAAAAGCTTGATAAATATTATGCTTAACTCATCTAAGCAAGAGATGGGAATGATTGGTAAGGTCTTCCCCCCCCCCCAAATTAAGAGGACCAAAATGTCTCCCTTAAAGTTCATTCCCACTCGTCCTTGATGGATGTTAAGAGGTGTCCTGGAATGGAGATAAGGAGTCTTGAGTTCAGATGTCATATGACTGTCTCTAAGTTGGAAACAGTCCAAAGCCTCCCTGCAAGCTCAGGTTCTCATGGACAGAATCAGCAAAGGTCGGGGGAGGTTCTCTGACAGGCTCACAACAATTGTTCTTTTAGTCTAAGATTCCAGGACTGTTAAGACTGTGAGTGAGCGACTTCGTGGCCTTTCTTCCCCACTGGGGTCTTATAGCCCAGTGCTTCAAATACGCAAAATGCTAGGAGATTCATGCATGACTCAATATTCAATTACTTTCTTTTCAGCTCTTACCTTCAACGTAGGTGGGAAATGAAGCCAAGCTTTTTCTTGACTGTAATCAAGACAAAGAGGTTTCAAAAAGGGCAAAGCGTGATGAAAAATGCATTAACACAACTTTATTCATGCGACATGAAAAATAGATTGCCAATGACAGATATTAACCAGGTGTCAAACATTTTTGGATACGGAAAGAAAAGCGTGAATAAACACACACATTTCTTATTAAAGGTTACCCAAAGCCCAGAACATCTATTCATATTTTAGATAATCTGAAAATGTTACATTCCACAGAGAGCGGTCCATCAGTTTAAAAAAATATCCCACAGACCAAAGTCCCTAATCAATTCAAAGCAATACAAAGGGCTGAATTTGTATTCTTAAGAATCTGGGTTTCTAAGTGCAAAACTGCTGGATTAGTAAAAGCACCAAAAATGTGATTATATGTTGAAATCTGGATTCCCTGGGAGAATTTTATTACCCTTGAGGTCTCTGCTTCAGTAATCTCTCACTGTGCTAAAAATGTTTGCTAGTTTCCTCTCCTCCTTTCACCTCTTACTGGTTTAAAAATTCCATTATGTAAGTAATTATTATGTGTTACCTTAAAATAAGAACACAGTAAACACAGGAGTGAACTGAAAACCCTGGAATTTCTTATACTAAGACCCCATAGCAAGGGTCAGTCTTCCAACAGCACGCTTGGACGTGGGCATGATCGGCTAGAAGACTTCTAGAACCTGACCGGATGGCGGTTTAAATGCTCTCAGAGAAGCAACACTTACCATTTGGTTCCTTCCGTAAGTGAATGGCCTAGAAATAACTCTGAGTGGCATAAGAGTAGGAAATTCATTCCTGCTTTATCCAGTCAGATTCTGAGGCAGATACATCTGGGGCAGGGTGATGTGAGCATTGCAGGGGAGTGAAGAGCCAATGCCAAAGACAAGAGTCCTTCAACTGAGCAAAAAGGAAGGTTTGCATGACCAAAGGTTATCCTCAGAAAGCCTAAAGATTTTCATTGCTAAGAATCTAGCAAGTACTGGGATGCCTGGGTGGCTCAGTCAGTTAAAGCATCTGCCTTCGGCTCGGGTCACAACCCCGGGGGTCTGAGATCGAGCCCCGCGTCAGTATCCCTGCTCAGCAGGAAGAAGCCTGCTTCTCCCTCTGCCTCTGCCTCTCCCCCCTGCTTGTTCTCTCTCTAATAAATGAATAAATAAATCTTAAAAAGAACCTAGCAAGTATTAAGTTGTCATTTAAATATGTACCTTTTAGGAAAAGGGTATCTAGTACAGCACAGCTGCTCAACAGGTTGACCTAGGCTGATGGTAAACTCTGGGGTGCCTGGCGGCTGGGAGAGTCAGGGCCTAAAAGAGGGCTGGGACATCACGGGAACAGCTCCATCTCGTGGTACTGCGTACAGTGCTCTCCACGTGGAAGATGGAGACCGCAGAGGGACGACTAACCACTTACTCCTTGCACAACATTCTAAAAATAGTTACATATAGTTAACCGTTACATATAAAAGAAACCGGAGGCAAAGACACCCAGGTTTAAGAATCTCACTCAATTCAGGACAATGACAAGAATTTAACACTAAACACACAATATACCACGCAAGGCAACCTGGCAGGAAACCTGCCAGAATGTGCTCACTGGGATGCAATTGTTCGTTACACCAAGGATGGTGGGTTTCTCATTTCAGAAAGGATTACCTTTAAGGAAACAAAAGACACAAGTCCACTGGAATGAAAGATCACTGGCTGCTAATGCATTTACAGAAAAATGCACACCAAGCTAAGCTATGTGCACAGGAGGAAAGAGAACTCCAATTTCCCCAGCACTTTACTTTAGTTTTACTTTCCAAGTGAGAAGACAGGCCCAGGTGAGTGCCAATAACCGGGTCTAATTCTGGTTAAAAACAAACAAAAATCCATAACTTCATGGTATGCAGATGGAAGCTAGTTTCTTCATAAAGACCAAAGACTTTAAAATTATTATTCCCCACACCTCCCTTGGCCTTGTCCTCAGCAGCGAGGGGTCTGGGGTAGAGAGGGTTTATTTTGTTTTGTCAAAATGGGTTAGCCTCCAGGTAAATCCAAGAAGCCAATTCAGATTTTCTTGGGCTATTAGGACACTTTTCAAGGCTAATCTCAAGGACAGTCCCCAGATTACAGCAGAAGCTACAAAAGAATTACTTTAGTCTATAGTTCTAAAAGATGCCATTTTATTTAGAGCCACAACGGAGGGCATTTGGTACATTTACTTATTCTCTATTCATAAACTCATGACTGGCTTTCTTTAGTCTCTGGGGTAGTAAGTTTTTTAAAAAAAGAGTTTTGAGAAATGAAAGAATCTCTAATTATTGCACACAAAGAGGATTTTCATCAGCATTGCTAAGGGTATGCAGAAACATGTGCCAAGTCCTGCAGGAACTGAGAAACTAACAGATTTGCCTTATTATATCTGATGGAAAATCAAATGCTGAATATTCGGATGTCTGATTAGCCCTTTGTTTTCTCACATGTGGACAGAGATGAACATCAGTTGATCCTTAACATGCAAGAATTAATAAAGCCACATTCAAGAAGATGAAAGGCCAAAATCTTTGGGATTTTCCAGGAGGTCAGACTGAACCATGTGCAGAGCCTGGAGGTCTGACAATTGGAATAAAGACATACAAGTTAGCTTGTCTATGCAGCATGTGTGTGGCCTGGGGCACTTTTCACCTGGTGTTAAGAGCCTGGGCCCACAGGAGCTCTGGTTTCAAATCCTGGCCTGACCGCTTGTAGGCCCTAGACCTCAAGTAAGTTACTGAACCTCTAGGCTTCCTCAACAAAAATGAGGACAGTGATTCCTACCTTATAGAATTATTTTAAGGATTAAATGAGATACTACCTGTGATTTGCTTGGACTGATGCCTGAATGCTGTAAATGCTCAAGAAACGGTAACTCTCATTGCTGTTATTATCACGGTGGCCTTGATTCCTTTCTTCTTGCTTTTGGTTCTCACTGATCCCTGTACTATGAATAAAGTATAAGGCAAAGCTGCGGGATCTGGGGTCAGCAGAAACAGTGACCTTGCTACTCCTGTTCCCGTGACCTAGGGTCTGAGGACAAGACTGGAGAAGGACAAAGTATATGTCAAATTTAAATTTAATGTTGGTGTCATCTCAGAGAAGGTCTCCTTATGTTTGTTTGCTTTAATATAAACAGATTATTAGAGAATATACTTCTCCCTGCATGAATAGTTAATGGCGAATGGATGTATATTCAATGATAGTTTAAGGGTATATTTTAATGAAGACACCCTGTAGAAGTGATCTGCCACTCAGGGTAAAATGGAGATTGCTTTCTTCAGCTGCATTTAAAACAGTATTATTAACAAAGAGAAGGAAAATGAGACAATCATTCATTATATGGTGTACCTCTTTCGTGCATACCCTCAGCATTGATTAGGCAACATCTATATTTAAAGTGAGCTCAACCCACATGTAGACTCTGGTGCAGGCCAATATTCACCTGACCCTGGTTCAATACTAGGTGGAGGTGGCATTTGCTGGGGGTTAACAGTGTGGGAAAACGCAGTGGCTTCCCTGTGGGAAGAGCACCTGTCCTTTCGCAGCCCCAGAAACCTCAGCGGGAGCAGGCAGCATTTTCTCACTTAAATATTCTCTGCTGGGGCTCAGGCTGGCCTCCATCTGTAGGGTGACCACCAACAGGGGCACTTTCGGGCTGCACTGTCTAGTCGTCTTTAGCCACACGTGACTTTTTAATTAAAATGGAACAAAACAGAATAAAGCAGAATTCAGTTCCTCGGTCCCACGAGCCACATCTCAAGAGCTTGCTAGGCATCTGTGGCTGGGGCCCGCCTGTATACAGGACAGTGCACGTTTTCATCACTGCACACGTTCTCTGGGACAGCACTGCTTTAGAAAGGGGTGTTCCCTGGGTCCACAGCTTGCACAACAGGTGTGAACTGGAACCACCCCAGGTAAACCAGGACAAGTGGTCACCTTGGTGTCGTGAAAGATATTTCACTTGGGCCTGAAATAAATGGGTATTTAATAAACCAGCCCACTTCCCAAACCACACGGCAACCTCATCTCAGAGGCTCGTAATGCCGTGAGGAAGGATGCTGCTACAGAGAGTTCTTAAGATTCCATTTCCAGCAGGGTCCAGGAGAACTTTCTGGAATGACTGGAAATGCTCTGTCATCTCCTCCGTCCAATACAACAACCACTAGTTCCATGTGGCTACTGAGCACCTGAACTGTGGCTACTGTGCCTGTGGAGGTGAATTTCCATTTTATTTATTAATCAAATAAATGGTAGCCAGTGGCTATCAGACTGGATGGTGCCACTTCCGTCACCGAATTCCATGCTCGAGAGGAGAGATTAGAACTTCTCTCCCTGGTGGTGGTGTGGGTGGTTGGGGGGCGGGGGAAGTTCGGGGGATTTGTGTGGGAAGCTGAAGAAAACTCACACCAGAAGAAGAATAAAACAACAAAGGCTGGTGTCTTCTGAAACAAAATGGCACCCTACCTCTTTATTGGAGGAGGCCTCCATGGGGTCGCTGGGGTGGAGGGCTGTGCTCGAGGACTCTGCACCCAGCGGGGAGGAACTGCCAGGAGACGGAGACTGGAACACAGCAAGGGAAGGACACAGTGAGTATCTGAGGGCACACAAACACCTGCGGGGGCAGGGGTAGGGTTGAGAGGAGAAAGCCCAACACAATGGAACAAACACTTCTACGGTGAGAAAACTTCCTTGCAAGAGGAGCCACCAACAGTCCCTAAAAGGCCCGGGGTTTTCGAGCTTTCTTTTAAATTCCTGCCATGTTTTCAAAGGAATCCTTGAAAGCTCAGCCATTCTTTTCCTCCTTTGGCCAAGTGTTTAAACATAGCAAAAGCTGAGTATATTGAACTTAAAGCCCTGAATGAATAAAGCTAACGAGGAGACACAAAGGTCTGTGGTTTTCAAAATTCTTCTCACAAACACTTCGGGTACTCATTGTCTTAATAAAATCACTTGCCCAAGATTACCTGAATGGAAATGTAAAAATGAAAACAGGTATTTTCAAAGAGGCAGCTGGGACTGATGACCAGAAACCACACCACCCATATTTCTCTAGCCCAGATTTCAAATATTTTTTTCTCATTTAATCCACAGGTATTGAAAATTCAGAGAAATGTCAGCATCCAAACAATGGATGCTTGATCTTGGCTGCTGTTGAAACAGTTCTAAAGTCCTTTATTAAATGCTCTGTTTGAAAATAAGGGTTAGAAGAACAGATGCGGGGTGTATGGTCCACAGCAGGTGTGTTACCGCTTCTGGTGGTGGCCCAGGCAGGCCTCGCTGGAAGAGAACGGCAAGTCCCAGGCCGGGGCCCGACACGGCACAGGCTCCATAAATACCCGCCGAATGAGTGGCCAAAGAAGTGAGCAGGCACAAGGATTGGATGGGGGTGGGTGCTGGAAACCCTCCCCAGCTGATACCCAAACATTTCTGCATGCTCCTTCAATCCTGAAAGATGAAGGGCATCTTCAGGCGAGCCACAGGGATGCTTAATTCTGTAGCGATGGTCCTCTGAGAGCAAGCACGCTCAGCTTCGCCGTTTGTTGGTGAAATCTGACGGAAGGCCTAAAACAGAACCGTGTAAGCATCTGTTCTCAGAGCAACTGTGCCGATGTGAGGGGGGGCTCCGTCCTGGGCAAAGGAAGCAGAGTAACACCCATGAGCTGAATCTGTTTCTGATCTCTGGTCCCCGTGGGGAGGCCGAGGTAGAAACTTCAGCCGAGTACCTCTACGTGGAAAGGTAGAATGTTGCACGAACTCAGTCGTGCTGAGTGGGGGAGGGGGCACGTTCATATACAGTGGGGCTTCAGTGAGCATTATGTGAAATCATAAAAAAAAAAAAACTTTTTCAGGAAGTCTGAATTACAGGAAAACACAGGGGGCACCAAGTGAACTGAACGATGATGTGCTGAGATGTAGTTTTATTCACACTGAGACACTGCATGGTCCCGATCTATTCCCGTCAGGCCTGGATTTGTTTTCTGTGAGCCCATATATCTGATTCTGGGCAGGGAGATGAGGACCCATGAGCCTCTTAATCATTCACATGCAGAAATCGGCCCCTCCAGCATAAAGCCAAGAAGATGGGCAGAGGGTAAGAGCAGACCTAAAGGACCCCAAGCCCCACAGCCCCTGGATGCGACAAAACAGCGCTGCATGCCTTAAAAAAAAAACAAAAACAAAAAACTCACACAATTTTTCATTTGGCACCCAAGACAGTTGAGGGTTACTGGCTGAGTTAGCTCTGTTTGGACTACTCAAAATTAATGTAGTGAAGTCCCATGAGATTTCAGTGCCTTTAAATTTTCCCAGTTTTTCAAATTTGAAGGGCTTCCTTAGATATTTACATCTCTCCATTTTCCCCCAAATCATTTTCTCTATTGCAAAGATTTTAAGGGTCTGGTCCTTGGGAAGCTAGGATAGCTGGTTTTTCTTTAATAGCTCAGTTTGAGGGCTGTGTAACACCTTCATTAAAAAAAAAAAAAAAGAAAAAAAAACCTTCAAAAGTGCCCAGCAGTTCCTACTTCCTTTTCTAACCATTTGCTGTCGCAAATCTAAATTCTAAAAATGGATTCTCTGCAACCCTGCAAACGTCGGATCATCTCAGGATGCTGTGGGAAGGCCGGTTATCTAGACAGCAGGCTGTGATGTGGAAGGGGCAGGTCAGACTCCACAGTGAGGCTAAGTGACCTGGTACCTGCCACGGGGCTCTGGATAGGAGAGACCCGCAGTGCCCTTCATCAGGGACCACGTCCCCTCAATGCTCCATGCTCTAGCCCTCTGCATGCAAATGAGCTCATTCACTTTTCCTGCCACTTGCATGTGCAGTTAATGACCTCCATCTAGAGAGCCGTCCCGCATTCTTGCCCACCTTCAGTGCTGAATTTGAAGGCATGTGTCTTGCTGAAGCTTTCTCGGACTCTATTCCCGGTACTGTTCTCCCTGATGGCTTGTGTCAGTTCTTGTAATTATCCGTTTATGTGTGGGTCTCCCCTCCCCCTCGAACTCTTTGGCAGGGATCTTGTCTTAATCATTTTGGAATCCCAAGTGCCTGGCCGTGGGTCTCAAACAGCAGGTGTTCAGTAAGCCTTTGCTGAATAAATGATTTCAGGGTCGTTTCTAGCTCTACCGTGTTTTCCAACCTGCAGAAAGCAGATCTTTCATTACTGTTTAGTGGTCAATGGGAAGCCCTTTTCGGACAGCATTCTCATGCTCTTATGTGTGGAATGTTAAATCTGCATTTTGAATTAGAAAAAAAGGGTCTTTGCCTGTGCAGATCTGACCTGAGCTCCAGCCAAGCTCTTCTGAAGCTGAAAGCTGTCTCCACAAGGACACAGGACCCCACCTGTGGAAGCCTAGCACTCCACACACCACTGCTGACAAAGCCAAGGTGGACAAACGCCTTCAGAGCAGACACGGCCCCCATGGCGCTTAAACAAAGGTATGAGTATTGATTCATCTCCAACGTCTGCTTTCAAAGTGCTCTGCCCCTCTCCTCCAGCTTCCGCATTGCCATACTCCCAAAAGTGGAGAGAAAAACCAGAAATTAGAGAACACTTCCTACTTTCAAAGAATGTACTAAAGGCAAAGTTTAACCGATAAAAATATGATACACAAAGTAAGTTATTACCACGTGTTTCTCTGGCTGAGGTCTCATGCCTGCTGGGTCACTGGTGCATATTCAATTTCAAGCAAATGAAACCGAGGATGGGAAGCAAATGTGGGAAATTCACTGCGTACCACACAGGGCATCTAGTAGGAGGCATCTATAATGTCCAAGGACGACGCGGTAACTCCCTGTCCCGGTTAATTACAGGAGGTCTTCTTAAGCTGCTTGTCCTCTGCAGACTGTGTTCTAGCAGATTCTCCACAACTACAGTCTAAATTTTACTGCCAGAGCAGTAAAGACTCAGCCATAAGACTTCAGTTCTTTAATGCCAGGACAGGAGACAGATAGTTCCGTTGTTAGGCCGGCGATGGCCTCAGGATGCAGGAGCAACCAGAGGGAAAGCCGATCACTCATTTTATTTCCAATCGAACCTGTCCTAGGGGCCAAGGCTGTACTGCGGGTGGTAGAGATGAAGCAAACAGCTCAAGGAACTTTTAGGCCGTCCTTGCTGGGAAGAGAAGTCGTGTGCAAATAACGATTATTCATTTATTCCTGCAACAGACATGTCCGTGCCTACCTCTGCTCTGGATATTGGGCCAAGAAACGAGGAGGAAAGAGATGTGGTCCCATCCTGCATGCCTTTCCAGGTGATGGGAGTAGGCAGGGCTGGGACGCAGGGCTGTGGCAGAACACCGTCCTTTTCAGAAAGGCCTCAGGACTGAGTGCAAAGCAGTGACCGGGAGAGATGTACGGAGATTTTGAAAGACTTCTGGAGAAACTTTAGTCAAAAGACACAAGAACGTGAGCTCCACCAGGACTGTGCATTCATTTATTTCCCATGGAAATTCGGACAGCATCTGAGGAGGCCCAGATCCCTGCCTGCGCCCAAGGAGCCCCTGGCTTACTTAGCAGAGGAGACAGACGTACAAATACACACAGGGTGGCCTCTGAATGCAGTGGCCGCTGAGTCCTTGAGAACAGAAGTCATAATGACACAAAGCAGTCCCTACTGAGCTGACCACTCGCGATGCTGACGTCCACCTTCACAGTCCTCCGCTTCCAACCCTAGCATCTCCCTGGCCCACGTCTCTGTCAGCTGGTCTCTGTTGATGGTTGGGACCATCTGGTGTCGCCAGGCCCAGAGCAAAACAAAACAGAAAACCAGAAACCTGCAAAGGTGCTGCAGAGTACAAGTGCAAATATTGCAAAAATAGAGAGAAGGCAGGATTTTAGCAAGTTGAAGTAGGCACAGTCGGAGGACTGCTCACACCAGCCATGGGTAAAAGAGTTGGTGGAGTTAACACCAGTTCACAATTAAGCAGACGATAAAACAGAAAGGATGATGCTACTAGAGGTGCTTTGAAAGAGCGTGACTGGAATACCAAACCAGTTAACAGAGGCCCTTGCGAAAACTGCATCAGCCCTCACATGTTTTTGGTGAAATTGTCCTCTTTCTAATTGGAAGGATCCCTTCTGGTCATGCTGCAGAAGTCACAATGTGAATTGAAGAAGGCTATTCTAGTGTGTGACTCGATGGTCCTTTCTGAAAAAAATTAAAACTCCTCAAATCAATACTTTTTTTGTTTTAAGGATTCACATAAAGGGCTCCTGGGTGGCTCAGTCGTTAAGCATCTGCCTTTGGCTCAGGTCATGATCCCGGGGTCCTGGGATCGAGCCCCATGTCGGGCTCCCTGCTCAGTGGGGAGCCTGCTTCTCCCTCTGCCTCTCTCGCTCTCTCAAATAAAATCTTTAAAGAAAAAGAATTCACATGTAGGTGAAATTATAACCTACATGTTATTCGTCAATAAATAAAACTACTAAGCTTATGTTTATAATTTTTAATATTGTTTTGCAATCTAAGGTGCTAACCAAATCCCCCCCTTCCTCCCCATACTTTGTGTGAAAGTTTGGTCCTCGTTTTAGGTGGATTAATTTTAGAAGGTAAACTTCTGCAGGATTCCTTAGAACAACATTCCTTGCCCGCATGATTACAATGGGACATGACAGCTACCCTAAGAGGCGTGAGCGGGAGCCGAGGAACAGCAGGGAGGAGAGACCACCTGCAGAGGCTGGGCAGGGAGGCCTCCAGCGGAGCGAACACAGATGCCATTCCCACCCCAGCGCTTGGGGACTCAGGAGGCCCTGGAGCCAAGCCTGTTGGTTGGCGGAAATAAAAACTCAGTCAACTCCTAAGACACAGGGTCTGGTCTTTGAATCCAACGTGACCTGGCTTTCCAATACGGGGGTCCATTTTCCAAAGCACAGTGTGATTTCAGGGAGTACAAGTTCCACTGCTCCTTTGAAAAGGGCTGGGATGTTTTAATTTTAGAATGTGGCCTAACAAGTAAAGCTCTTAAAGTTTCAGGACAGTGAGCTGCTTGAGTGCTCTAGCCCCAGCATCTGGCAGAGCAGCGTGTGAATTCTGCTCTCTGCTCCCGGTTCTGACTCTGGGCAGCTCCTCATCTCTGATCCTCCTGAGAACTGAGGACAACAGTTACCACCCACCTCCCGGGGCTGATGTGAGGATTAGCCAGGGACGATGCACGCAGGGCGTCAGCTCAGCGCCTGCGTGTACACGCAAAGCACTCTGCCGGCATCTGACGACAGTCTTGTAAGACCCCGACAGTAACAAGTATTTCACCCCGTGGGGGAGCGTTCAAAAGGACAGCACACACCCACGGGGATGCTTTCCTCATCTCATCTTCTTGCTTCCTTCCTTATTAAAATTTTACTCAGGAGTAGAATTAAAAAGCACACAGAAGGCTCTCTAAAATCATACTACAAAGACTCTAAATTAATTTATAAGCCCCAAGACTCTCAGTGGTATATTGGTAAGAAGAGCTCATTCCTGGCTAAGGCTGGGGGTATATACAAGGACCGTGCACATTTTCTGGCATGCCCGCTATCTCCCTTTCAAGAATGGGAGAATATTTTGCAATATGAGGGCTGAGAGTGAAGCTATTCTGGTGATGGAGTTACAAAAGAGAATCAGGTGCAATATGCAAGAGTGAATTTATAACACAGCCCACGTACAACCACGACACACCAAGATACTCTACTGTGAGGACCTTGGTTAGAGACTCTGGCCGGCTCCAGCTAACCGTGACAAGTCCCAGCACATGTTCATCCTTTCCTCCACGGAAACTCAGTGACAGGAGTTCCGCCCCAACGAAGGGGAGGAGAAAATAATCCTTTAAGAATGACACAGTTTTACCACATCTATCTGGGGCTGAATTATTTAATAACTAACTGCGTCCCCCTCAAATTCATACATCAAAACCCTAGGCTCCAGGGGGATAGTATGAGGAGATGGGGCCTTTGGGAGGTAATTAGGTCAGGAGGGTAAAGCGCTCATGATGTGATTAGTGCCCTTACAAGGAGACACAAGAGAGCCTTCTTCCTCTCTCTTCTCTCCACCATGTGAGAACATGGCGAGAAGACCGCCATCTGCAAACCAGGAAGGGGGTGGGGTCTACACCAGAAGCTGGTGGGCCTGGCACCCCGCTCTCAGACTTCCCAGGTTCCAGAACTGTGAGAAGTACATTTCTGTTGTGTAAGCCCTCCAGCCTATGGTATCTTTCTTACGCAGCAACCTAAACTGACTAAAATAACCAGACACCTTTCACTAAGTACCTATTGACTCTCGTTTTATTTTTTTGTACTGAAATGACTCTCATTTTAAAATACCACTTTAACAAGCTCTGAGCAAGTCACTCCTTGATTCAAAAACTGTAGTGGTTCCTGCTTGTGTTTAGAATAAATCCTAGGGGCGCCTGGGTGGCTCAGTCGGTTAAGTGTTCAACTCTTGGTTTCAGCTCAGGTCACGATCTCAGGGTCATGGGATTGAGCCCTATATCAGGCTCTGCGCCCAGCCTGGAGTCTGCTTGAGATTCTCTCTCTCCGCTCCCTCTGCCCCTTTCCTGCTCATGCATGCGCACTCTCTCTAAACAAACAAAATCTTTAAAAAAAAAAAAAAAAGGGAGGGGAAGAAATACTAGACTCTTTATCTTGGCACTTAAGGCACTCCAAGGTTTGGCCTTAATTTCTTCACCATTTTCCCCTCCCAGTTCTCTAAAATCAAGCCAAACTGAGCTGTTCTCTGTTTCTCCTATAGAATCTGGGTGTTTGGGGGCAATGCCTTTGTTCATGCTCTTGTCTGAAGCACACATGTCCACCAGTCTCCAAAGGCTCATTTCCAATGTCACTTCTTTTGTGAAATCTTTCCTATTCTCTGGGATGAGCAGAAGCCCTCTCCTATGAGACCTGCTTGGGTTTTATTGGTGCCATTCTTCTGGACATCACTTTCTCCCTTAGGTTTTATTAAAATATAATACTGTAGGATAGTTTAATTACAATACTTTATTTTTTAAAAGATTTTATTTATTTGAGAGAGAGAATGCTGGGGGGAGAGGCAGAAGGAGAGGGAGAAGCAGGCTCCCCGCGGAGCAGAGGAGCGGGGCTGATGCCAGGACCCCGAGATCATGACCTGAGCCAAAGGCAGATGCTTAACCAACTGAGCCACCCAGGCGGGCCCTACAACACTTCAATAAGCGCTATGAAGGCAGGACGTGTGATTCATTAATTTTTTCTTCTCCAAGTGCTTAATACAGGTTCTCCATAAAATATACAACAGGAGGTCAATAAATGTGTTGAGCATATGGAAGGATGCACGCACATCAGTCCTTTTGTACCAGAAGAGAAAGGAAACACAAAAATACGTTTATACACATAGTTCTGAACCCATGGAGCATTGCCCTTACGTGCTCACACGGATATTGGTACCGGTACCCAGGGGCACATCACTGATTCTTGATCATGGTCTGACTCCTTCCTTGTCAGACATTGCTTGCAAACCATGCATCCTCGTGTGATGAGAACAGTAATGTGGACGCAGCAAGAACAAGCGCTCTTAAAGGTAGCATTTCATACAGACTATAACCAAGCAGTTGGTCATTCAATTCCTTACCAGCCTGAACATTCTGGTTCTATAAGGAATTTTAAGGGTGTGGTTACCTGCAGTGGGCTACAGTACCTACTCTACTCCTTTTGGTAAACTTGTTTTGGGACCTGTGTGGGGCTTCTCTAGTTCCAGCATCACTGAATAGCTTTCTTACTACGCATCTTGGCTTATCCAGCTTTATCTCCTTTCTCAAATAAATGTACATTGTTTTCCTTACTGATTTAAGCTGTTTTAAATTAACCTTATTCCATGTTAGTTATAAAAAAGAAACAAATAATATGATTAGGTTTCTCTTGCTCCAAAATGTGTTTGTGCTTTCGAAAATTGAAACTGGTTAAGAAATCCGTAATTATTCACTCTCAGTTCGAACCATATTATCAATGCACATTTCTGTTTCCTTAATGTGGTGAAGTAAGAAAGTTAGCATAGGCATTGTAAGGGCCTAATTATGTCATTAAAATGATAATAGCCTGGGCCTAATGAAGTGTTTTATATACACATTTATAATGGATTCAATTAATACCAACCGAACATTTTGAGATAACTGTCAGTTAAAATATTCTAACCTTTTTCACTCCGTTTTCCCACAGGGGATGGGGGTGCTCCCAGACCCGAGTCCCCACGTTACAGCTGCAATAATGGCAAGACCTGGGCCACCCTGAACCTCAGAGAGCCTTGCACTGAAGCAGTCTCCTCACAGAGGTGCTCTCACTGTCCGCAAATAATTCATTTTATTATCATCCAAAGGGCCCTAAGCTTCTGAAGCCACGATCTCAGACTAAAACAAAACAAAACAAAATACCAAGTTAACTATTAACCAGTCATTGTTGTCTTCCGAGATCACTTACCAGCTGAGAAAGCCGATCTGGAAACACAGGTTATCTGTTACCCTTTGAAAGGGCCTCACTGTATGTGTGTGAAATGCATGACACTAATTGACAGAACAAATAGGGGAACCTGTGTCTCACTTCCCCATCGGGGTCCTGCACTACTTTTCCTAGACCTCCGGACCTGAGTTCCGTAAGAGGAAAAAAACCACAGTCACTTTTAGTTTATACTAAGAGATGCGGCTAAGAGCAGATCATTTGCTGTAATCACACATTACCTACTAAGAACAATACTGGCTGCCATTTACGGAAGGCTTACTACATGTGCCCGGCCCCGGACAGGGTACACCATGCCCATTAACTCATCTAGCAAAGCTATTCCTAATGGGCAAGGCACCAAGCTCACTCGTTGTCATCAGCATCGTGGACGCAAAAGACACAACGCAGAGAACAGAACTGGAGGCGACAGTGCCCAAAGCAACTCATTTATTACAACATGGTGCTGATGGAGAGAAAGTGAAGAGCCTGGCATCCTTCTATGTGATCAAGTGGCCTCCTCTCTCTACAGGTCATCTTGAACTTCCAAGCAATGGGCAAACCCGACTATGTTTCCTCCCACCCTGGGTACTGCCCACTCTCCTCATCCCTCCTGTTCTGCTCCCCTACTCCTGGTATGGAGGGATGCACAGAGGATTTACAGTGACAGCCCCAGGAGAGGAAAACCGGGAGCAGAGAGGCAAACGTCATTCTGAAGCCCTTAGGAGCCACCTACCTCTTCTTCATGACACTCAAATCGGTACATCCAAAAATTCTCCATCTTTCCAGGTGCAACTTGGGGAGCAGGCCCAGCCCTGGTACATCCACTTGTAAGCTGAGGCTAACTCTTGATCCCAGGACCCAGCCGGTGGATTGTTTTCAGTGGTGTCAATAATGCAACTTGTAACAGGAGATGGGACCACCTCCCGGGGTGTCAGACGAGGCATCCGCATTAACCCCTTGGTGCCTGAAGGGCCCCTGCTGTTGTGCGTCACTGGTCGAGCCCCATCACCTGATGTTCGGGAGAAGGGGTTGGCCTATCCCTTCTGGCAGCAACGCCTACTATTTCTGGGGAAAATAAACTCGGTTCTGAGGTGCAAGCAGAAACTTTCACACCCTCTAAACTCCGCTACGTTTATAGAACCTGTGAAAAAGCATCCAGCTCATGTGCAAAGAAGGGGTGGAGATTGGGAAAAGGCGGCTGTCTCCGAGCCTGCGTCAGAACGCACCTGGGCCTGTGTTGCAAGTTTAGAGGACATGGTGGCCATGCAGGGCCCATGTCTCTGGGGGTCAGGACGCTGGGAGTGGACACTCACCACTCGAGGTTCGCTGTGTGCTTCCAACATCCTTGCAATGCACTCTGAGTAAGGGCGGTATGGCAGGCGAGCCATACAAACACAGAAAAGAAAGCTGTGCCCAAGGCCAGTATGGTTTGACCCAAACCAACAGGTAATCCCAAATTGGGCTCAAGAGCTGGATCATAACCACTGGCCCTCGGCAGAGTAAAGGAAGGTCAGTACAAAGTCAGGTGGAACCGAAGTGGAGGGAGCCCCTGGCAACAGGTGGGCAGGGTGGCTCTGAGGGCCGAAGACAGGATACAGGTAGACCTCCCAGTGCCAATCTACCTCTTAACAAGCCCTAGCAATGGGGAAGGACGTGGGTGCAAGAAAGACGAAAGGCACAGAACATCCAAGAGACTCAGCCTAAGAAAGGGCTTCAGCCTTCCTTCTCACCAAACCCTTTATCACACATGCTGCCAGGTCTCTCTCTGAGTCCACCTGTTTAGTGAGTGAGTTGTGATGGGGTCAACGGGTGGAAAAAAAGAGAAGCAGAGAACCTGAACAATTCACAGCTGAAAACGCCACCCATGCTAAGTCGACAAGTCTCCTGGGCTGTGGACGACTCTGCAGGCCAGAGTGGGAAACAGGTGTCCCTCTCTCTCCCTCTTGCCTGTCCTTGTGTTTCTGCCCGCGCTGGCTGGCAGCCGGACTGTCCTCCTATCATCCGGGTCAGTGCGATGCACCTTGTGTAGCTGTGGGTCCCCATTCCAGAAAGCCCCCTCCACAATGGTGAGCGGTGGAGATATTCCTTCCTCATCTACAGCCCTGGGCATCTCTCACTTTCTTCTTTCCATTAACTACTTAGAAGATAGAAAATCTCTGGGTGTTGATGCCCAAGTCCAGATTGAACACTCCGTACCTTTGGGCTCTTCCCAACTCATGGGAGAAGCGATTTACCCCACTCTCACTCTTAAAAATGGCTTTGGTTTGGATTCATGAACCACTGAGGTCAGGCTGAAGCCATCAGAATCTTCCCTGCTGCTGTGGAAAGCTTATAAAGCGTTCAGTTATTAACCAGAGAACCACCATCACACGAGACTTAAAATCAGGCAAACCACAGAGAAATCTCCTAGGCCTTCTGGAACATTACAGAAAGCATCTACACCTCGTGTCCTGCTGGCACAACAGAATTCAGAATTCTTTCCTCCCAGTCAGTGTTCAAACAGCACCTGAGACCTGCTTAATTATTCACCACTGCCTTCTCCATGCTTCATCAATAATAGATGACACCTGCGATGGAAAACCACCCGCAGCAAGGTGGGGGTTGAGATGGGCTCATAAAGCATCGGATCCACACGCCCACACCTGAGGGAGAAGTTCGGGCGCCAGGAAGAGAGCCAGCCTCAAGGGCTGTTCTCTCCTGCATGGGTCTCTTAGCCCAACACCACCTTTCAATTCTGTGCCTCTCAGCCTTTCCTGCATCGTGGCATATAGAGAAATGATAAATCCGTACAACACACTGGGTCAGCTGGAGAGGATCCAGAGCCCTGGGCTAAGGCTGCTGGGATGGAAGGCAACAGGCCCAATGGCCCGGGTCATCCCCACCCCCAAAGGCCAGTGGGATCATCAGGACCCTGGTTGAAAGCTCTGCCTTAACTTATGAAGGAGACTTTATAGCAAATTCTTTTGACCCTGGCAGACCCTTGAGAATAAAGTTACAATCCCCTGCTTGTGAGGAATCCCGGTGGGCATGCTTGCTCCTTCAGGACAATCCGTCCCGTGCCCCATTTCCACAGGCCCTCCTGAGTCTCAGCTTCCTCTGACGTGGCTGCCTGCCTCGCCTGTGTGCTGGCCCACACAACCAGGCCCCTTCACACCACTTTGGCTTCATGCTGTCGGTCACTTCAGGATCAGTCGATCTGCCTATTCTCAGCCAGACAGCAAAACAATAGGGCCGAGGAGATGGGAATGGCTGACAAGGTCAGCTGGGGGCAGACAAGCCAGCAACTGCTGGGTCCTCAGGCTCGAAGCTCACTAGCTCTTTGCTGACCCAGGACAGACACACAATGTGGTAGGCAGACTTCTCAGAGGGACTCGTGAGCCCTGTCTCCTAGTGTTCAGACCCTGTGTCATCCCCTCCCTAGGTAGGCAGCATGGGTTAGGGACTTAGTCTAAGCAATAAAATGCAGCAGAGGCGATGGGCTGTCTTTCTGTGACGACTGTGACATCTGCCTTGCTATCAGCCTCAGCGCCCTTCTTATCTTGCTTGGTTGTCAAGCAAGCGGCCCTGCACGAGAGTGCCCATGGGGCAGACAACCAAGATGCCTCTGGCTAGCAGTCAGCTGGGAACTGGGGCCCTCAGTCCCACAGCCCTTAACAAGCCGGAGCCTGCCAACAAGCAAATGACCTTGGGAACAGGTCTCTCCCCAGCGGCCGCAGCTCATTCTGGTTCACTAACAAAATGAAGAATTGCGTAGTTTTGCGGCCAGACCCTATTTCTTGTTCACAGACGATGTCCTGATGTAGCTGGTGTTTAATTAAACCCAAATGGGTTAGCAGGGGAACAACTATAACAACTCAACCCAATCATTTTATGGCACTTTGCACAGCAGATGGCTGGGAACACATTTATTCCTTTGACATCACCCACCGAGAGGAAAGTTTCCTCTCGGTCTCTGAGGTCTGCTCGGGGAAACATGCTGGGGCCCATTTTTGCTCTCCTGGGAGCAGATCCTTTGTTCTAAGGTTATAATTCTGGGTAAGTTTCTGGGATGTTGACCTGGAGGGTCTGCCAGCCCCCTTTTTCTGAACATACAAAGGAACAAAGTTGGTTTTCACAGCCAACACTGGGATGCATACCCTTCCACAGCAGGCCAGGAGGATACTGAGATATGGAGGCTTCAAGTCTAGTCCTTTCCAGGCCACAAACGGGGACAGAATAGAGCTAACTCTGCCAGGACAATGTTCCCCCCATCCCTCCCCAACACTACTCCCTGCCCCACATACCAAGAATACACTGCTTCCAGCCAGGGATTGATCCACGTGGGGGAAATCAGGCCCCCACAGAACGTATATTCATCCTAAAGTCTGTCTACTTGACTTCAGATCCTATTTCTACTCCATCCCTTGCTATCCAGATCCTGAAAAAACTACGGCTGGCCAGAACTCCCCGAGGAGGTGAGGATCGGCAGGAGGAAACCCCTCAGTTAAAAATACACCTTACGAGGAACCCTTCACGAAAAGAGACTCCTCCCACAGCAGACCAGTTAAGCTTTCGCTTTCCCTTGTTAAGCTTGACAATCCAACCACAAGGTCAACAGGATAAGATGTTGCTAACAAGTCTTAATGAATTAGCATGTGCACTTGACCTTGGTCAACAGTTTCTTAGCAACAGTCAAAAAAAAAAAAAAGAGAAAAATCCATGAAGGCTGATGCTGATTTCAAGGCAGTGGGGAGAGGGAGAGGGGACAGGGAGGCGGCAAAGCCCGGACGCCTCTCCCCCCTCATTACATCATCTTTCTCAGAATTAAAGAAAAAGAAAAAAAAAAGCGGGCACAAAAGTGCACATGAGGGCGCCTGGGTGGCTCAGTTGGTTAAGCGACTGCCTTCGGCTCAGGTCATGATCCTGGAGTCCCGGGATCGAGTCCCGCATCGGGCTCCCTGCTTGGCGGGGAGTCTGCTTCTCCCTCTGACCCTCTTCCCTCTCGTGCTCTCTATCTCTCATTCTCTCTCTCTCAAATAAATAAATAAAATCTTTAAAAAAAAAAAGTGCACATGATCAGGGCAGGTGTTAACATCGGGCCCTCACTTCCCAGGATTTGGGCATTATTTCCTTCTTGGCAGGAGAGTGGCTGGTTTCTGACTAAGAAGTGTTAGTGCTCAAATGTCTTCCTGCCTCAAAATACTTGCTCTGCTCGTCTCCGGAATGGAGGACGCCGATAAAGGCAAATGTTATCTGGAGTGGGTGGTGCATGTGGCCATTATCCTTAATCAGCAGTCAGTCAGCCCTGGAAAACAAGGCGGACGGCACAGCACAGCGCTGGGGGCGGGTAAGGCAGAGACCTCAGGTCGCCAGGGATGCTGGGCAGAGGGCAGCGCAGAGAGGGCTCCTGTAGGGCTGAGCCCTGCAGGGCAAGCAAAGGGGAAGGCCAGCCCGGAGAAGGTGAAGGAAGGCTGCTACAGCCAAGTCCCTCCAACTCCCCATCTGCCAACGGCCAATCCTAAATGCTTAGTGAGTTCTGACCTACGATGGCAATGAAGGCACCACCTTGTGATTCTTCACACAAGTTTGGGTAAAGAAAAGTAGATCCGGAATTTGTAAATGCAAGGCCAACGAGTAAGGTGAGCCCAGGCGATGGTGGGGGGTGGGGGTGGGGAATCCTTATGTGCCAAAGGAGCCCTCTGGTCTCAGTCCAGTGGGGTCTGTCTAGCCAGGCCTGGAATTTACACCAAGAAATTACTTCCTGGAGGGAATCTCTTTGTCTTTGCCCAAGACAAAGGGAATTCGATGTCCAGGCTGATTTGCCCCCTAAAGCTCTGTGATATCTGTCAACAACTGTGAAAGGCAGGCTGAGGCTCTTGGGTCACATAACCCAGATATATTCACCTCTTCTGTCTGGGAAACTGAGGCCCAAATGTCCAGCCCAGCTCCAAATCTCCAGCCCAGCTCCAAATCTCCTTTGATCCATTAGCAGCCTTGTTTGGTTTTTGGTGTCCCACTGGCAGGGCCTGATCAACTGAAGGTGTCAACTAGGCACACCCAGCAGGCAGCTGAGTGCGTTATCCCGACATCCTCTTGACGGCTATTCTCAAGAAAGTGGCCAGTGAAAATTGTGTTCCAAAGAACGTGGGTTGAGAGACTCCATTCTGTATTAAGAACATGTAGCCAGTTACCCTTGTAATGGGAGTAGGTCTCATTTCGAAGATGATCACGTCTATAGATAAATCATATTTCATAATTCCCCAGGACTACATGGACCCAGGGTTTAATTAGGTTACAACAGAATTCAATTATCCATGATGTATCTGTTTTTCTCCCTGCACCTTCCCGTCTTCCTCCTCTATACAGCCCCGATCCACTTATCAGAAAATATCGACAGTGCTCAGTTGGGGGGGAGCCAACAATTTTTCTAAGGACTCCTGGGAAGTTTCCTGAGCCCCAATTTATTAAGGGATCACGTCAGACACACCAACCACGGCCCCGTGCGCTGCATTTCTATCTGGAAAGTGATAACCAATTTCTCTCTGGCGAAGTCATTCTTTACCTTCCTGGGTGCTTTTCCCTATTTCTCACCACAGCTTCACATATGCACTGACAAGTAAGACAATCCGTTTTCAGAAGTTGAGAAAGATTCCTCCTACGAGTGGAGTCAGGTGAAGAGAAAAAGATTGGAGCCTGGGGGTTAAAAAAAAAAAAATCAATCTTCCCATCACTTACTTTCATTCCACAGAGCACAAAGTCCAACCGGAGACCTTGCCTTCTGCCATGTGGATCATCAGGCAAGTTTGCTTTGGTGATTCCAACACAGCCGTGGTCTGAGGTCAGTGGGGAGGCACTTGCCCAGCCCTGTAAACAAGGCCTCCCTGGACCAACTCTAAAGGTGAGTTAAATAATCAGAGACAATACCTCAAATCCAGGGGGAGAGAGTGAAAGCACACATTCTTCTACCTCCTTTTGTTTTTTTCATGATTGAAATGATTTGCTCTCCAAAAGGGATTTCAAGGTCAACGTGAAGTTGTAACAGTAAGATCATTACATCTTTCCAAAAAATTACCCCAGTCAGATCAGGACCCTCACCATTCATGGAAAAATGACTCCCTCTTTTTTGTTACTGACTACTAAGTACTAGTACTTAGAGCATTACTCCCCATCGGCAGGAAAAGGACAATTTGCTGGTGATCCTATGTTGCAGGATGGACCACATAACGTACTCTGGTAAAGGAATGCATCTTGAACACATTTCATTTTTAAGATAAAAACCATTAACCTAGGGGCGCCTGGGTGGCTTCATCAGTTAAGCATCCAACTCTTGATTTCAGCTCAGGTCATGATCTCAGGGCTCTGAGATCAAGCCCCGAGTTGGGCTTTGCCCTCAGTGTGTGGAGTCCGCTTGGAATTCTCCCTCACCTTCTGCCCCGCCCCCCTCAAATAAATAAATAAAATCTTTAAAGAAAAAAAACAAAAACCCATTAACCTCGCTAAGAATACAAACCCGAGGAGGAGTCAGCCCCTCCACACGTGACCTCAGCAAGCATCCTTCGCACCGGGGGTGTTAGTATTCCTGCCCCTCTCCTTCCCACGTACGTTCAGTGGTTTCCACCAGGCCCTAAGCCAACCGTCAAGCCCGCAGCTCCTGAACTCCAGGGTTTTCATTGTCCAGGTGCAAATCCACGTACCAATTTGGGTTCTTCAACCTTAAGTTAAACTGCCTCCGCCTGGACCTGCTTTTCCCTTCTTCACTAAGAATGAGTGAATGATCTCTGAGTGATTCCAATCTTTTATATTTTTATTTTTTTTAAAGATTTATTTATTTGACCCAGAGAGAGAGAGAGCACAAGCGGGGGCGGGGGGTGGCGGCAGGCAGAGGGAACGGGAGCGGGAGAAGCAGGCTTCCCGTGGAGCAGGGAGTCCGACGTGGGGCTTGATCCCAGGACCCTGGGATCACGACCTGAGCCGAAGGCAGACGCTTAACCGACTGAGCCACCCAGACGCCCTCCAATCTTTTATATTTTTAATTTAAGGCAAAGAAACATGAATACAGTTTGAAAAGTCAAGCTTTTGGCAAAAACTGAAGTCCGTTTCCCTCTTCCTCCTCCCTCCATGGTCTCATTGCCAAGACTTTTAGCATTCCTTCTGGTATTTACTTCCACATTCATAAACTGTGTGTTCACGCTGCCTCATCTTGGCTTTTCAATTTTAGCCATTATTTCTTGGCATCTGTAAAAGACTAGGATTTAGGGGCACCTGGGTGGCACATCTGGTTAAGTGTCTGACTCTCGGTTCCAGCTCAGGTCGTGATCTCAGGGTCGTGAGATCAAGCCCTGTCTGGGGCTCCACGCTCAGCCTGGAGTTGGCTTAGATTCTCTCTCCCTCTGTCCCTCCCCCTCACATGCTTTTTTCTCTCTAAATTTTAAAAATCCTAAAAAAAAGACTAGGATTTACCTCTTTTACACTATACCTTCCTTTATACTTCCGATATTATTTTTGGTTAATCAATATTCAGTTTGTATTCTGAAGACTGTGCATAGGCTCCTTCCTGCTGAAACACATGCGTTATGAGATTGCATTTCCTGCCTGCGGAACAATTGTTTTAGTGAGGCAAATAACTGCCCTGTTTTTCTATTTGCTTAGTTTTCTGTGTACTGATCAATAATTTATGCCAAACTCTGCTAAGACACTCGAAGATTCCTCTCAGTACAAATATATGAGGGAATCTCTCATTTCCACCCTTCCAGTTGGGGGGAGCCGACAATTTTTCTAAGGACTCCTGGTCCACACTGGATTGGCCGACGCCTTGTCCCTCCACACAGCTGTCACCCGGGATCTCCTTCCCCACCACCCTCGGAGTCCCTCTGTCTCCTTCCCGTGGGGGATCCCCCAATTCCCAGAGCTCTCATCTTCTTTCTCAATTTATGCTCCCATTTTGGGGGCGCAATCCTCTAGCAGTACCCGGAGAAAAGTTGCACAGGAGGTAAGTTTTCTGGGACCCTGTGTATCTGAAAACATCTTTATTCCACCTTCACACTCAACTGGAAACCAGACCCCCCCAGTGTCCAGTGTGGCTTTTGAGAAGACCAACGCCACTGGGATTCCTGATCATTTGTGACCTGCCTCCTGCCCTTGGCAAGCCTGCAGGATCCTCTCTTCCTCCCGTCTGTTCTGAAATTTCTGCGGGCCTTTTTTTTTTTTTTTTTTTTACTTCATTGTTCTAGGCACCCTGGGGAAATCTTTGCACCCGGTAAATCTCATGTCTTTTGGTTCTAGGAAACAATTTTTCATAATTTCTCCATTTTATCTGTGTTCCTATTTCCTTTTCATCCTTTTGCCTTCATTGTTCTACTTCAAGTTTCCCTCAACTTGGTTCCTTCTCACTGAAAGATTTAAAACATTTTAAACGTGTGCTGTCACATATTCTAGTTAAAAAAAAAATTTCTTTTTCTAAGATGGCAGCCTAGTCTAGTTTGTTTGCTCCGCTACCTACCCCTTTCTGAGGACTAGGAAGCGTTTTACAGTTTTCCCCTGCTCTGAGCACGGCCTTTATTTCTTCAAGTTCCTCTTCCCATTTGTTTTGTGTCTTTGCCATTCATGTTACAGACGTTCTTCAGATGTTGGGTGGTCCTTGGGTGTCCACTCATATTTAACAGTGGGCCCCCAAAAAGCTCACTGGAAGCTTCACGAGAGGCAGTAATCTTCACTGCGGAGTGATCAAGTGGGGCCCCAGGTGTTGGGTTTGGAAGCCCCCAAACGTGAGCATCTGTACATATCTGCTCTCGGGCCTGTCTCCTTACAGTCAACCTGCCACCTTCTGTGGGGCTGAGGGGGAGCGGTAACCCAGGGCCCGGGCTGGCGAAGGGATCCGATGTCTCTGGTGACAGACTTTCAAACAATCTTTTTTTTTTTTTTTTTTGTAGCCAGTCTCCTGCCGTCTGAGGTACGTGGTGCCTCAGATGCCCGAGCCTTTCTTGGAGACCCACAGCACACCTCCTCGCAGACAAACGGCAGAGTCAACAGAAAGCTCCTCAGTGTTATTAGTCAGAATCGATCAGGCCAGGCTGTGGTAACGACCACTCCAAATCCCCAAGGCTGAAAACGACAGAAGTGGATCCCTCTCTCATGCCACATGTCCCCAGGGTCATCAGGGAGCCCCGCTCATCATGGTCCCTTGGGACCTATGCGGGCAGAGGCTCTGCTGTCCTGTGACCCTGCCATCTTAACATGAGGCTTCGGCGGGAGAAGGCTGCTCTGAGCTGCTCCTGCCCAGAAGCGGCACCATACATCACTGCTCCCGTTTCAGGGGCCATGCCTCGCTTCCAGGCGCTGGGGAAGGGCAGTGCCGCCCTCCCCATGCTTGAAGAAAGGGACAACTGGAACGTCCTGGGAAGCATCCCTGTCTACGGCAGCCGGTCACCATGCTGGTGTTCCAAAACTGTTGTTCTCTTCAACTGCTGGCTCTCAGTGCTTGCGGCTTTACACGTTTTTATTATCGTATTGTCATTTCAGTGTAGCTTTAAGAGAGAGCAGAGATAAACAGCATCTTGAGCGGCTCAACACCCCGCTCAAAATAACCAAAACCTTCCAACTGCCACTGTGTTCTTGCTCCTACCTCTGTCTGATTCCACCATGCCTCTCTTCTCCTCTCAGAATGATTGTGTTGCCTAAAGAGAGGCTGGTAGGCTATGAAACTTTTCGGAACTAGTCATTCCTGAACGATATTTTCCCAGAAGGGGGTTGGGAGGTAGTTTTCAGATATATTTGGAATAGAGAAATCTTTAGCAGAAGCAAAGCACTCACAGGTTGTTAGTTTCCAAAAACCAATCACTTTTGATCAGTGCTGAGCCTCTAAGTATATGCTCAAGTTCTGGCTAACAAGCAGTCCAATCTTCACACTCACCCATTAACAAATGCCAGTTGGCTCCCAGTGAAGAGCAAGACACTGGCGTTCTGAGCGAATGAAAAGGGGCATTAAAAGCAGATTTAGCAATCAGCAGTTATCGCCGGCAAGTGGTAATGCATGTGTTTTTTTATTTCCCTCTAAGTGCTCACTTTGGCTTCTGATCATGCCATTTTTTGTTGTTGTTGTTGATTTTTTTTTTTTTTTTTGAGAGAGAGAGAAACCTTGAGGGGGGTGAAGAGGGGCAGAGGGAGAGGATCTTAAGCAGACTCCGAGCGCTGAGCATGGAGCCTGATGCAGGGCTCGATCTCACGACTCTGAGATCATGACCCTGAGATCAGCGCCTGAGCTGAAATCAAGAGCTGGATGCTTAACCAACTGAGCCACCCAGGTGTCCCTGATCATGCCATTTGAAAATGCATTCCAAGGCTACTTCTTTAGGTCTGCTGACCATGACCAAGAAAAGACAGTCCCCTTTGCTAAAACCAGACCTGGGCTAATAAAACATGTACTTTAGTCTCAAATCCACAGATTGTACACGGGGAAACTGCCCTGATGATACATTTTTTTCCCCCTGTGAATCAGTGGTTCTTAATCTGTTATATGCTGAAGAATCACAGGGAGAATTTACAAAATAAAACAAAACAAAAACATATCCCTTAGACATTCTAATTTGGAAAAGGCAGTAATTTGTATTTTTAACAAGAACCTTCCAGACTGACCTCAGACCACAGTTTAGCAGTGCTTTTTCATTTTCTACAACAGCATACACAGAAAGAGCATTCAAGTAAATATTTTTTGATGCTGAGGTGGAAATCAACAGAATGTAAAAACTTCTCTTTTTCCCTCATAATACCATCAAAGACGTAGGAAATGAAGGTCTTTACTATGAACACGGAAGGACAGATGAAATACAACTCACAAATGCAAACAGCTTCCAAATGACGGGTGGAATATTTTAAAGCACAGATTCTGGGTTTTGCTTTGTAGTAACTCATCATAACCTAGTAAGCCCTACTCACCAATCTCTCAGCAACAAGCTGAATTTCTGCCAGTATGAATTTCTAAAGCATCCCCTGATATCCTATCATCAATTCCACCTTTTGAGTGAAACATCGTGCAAGAGGTTTAAGTTGGTCTCCTAGTTCAAATGAATCAAAGCAAGCCCCAGTCCTAAGATAGGCTGTGCCGTGGGCTCATCGTGAGGCTGCAGCCACAGCGGGGTGAAGTCGGTTATGTCAAGGAGCCGGGGCGTGGAAGAAAGCTGAAGGAGGAACCAGCACCTGGACCTAATGCTCCTGCATCTTTTTCTCTGATGGATTTCCAAGGTTCTAAAAGGATGTGGAACTTGGCCTCTTGCCCGCTCCTTACTTTTGAAAACCTGCTCCATTTTCCCACCACATGTGCAAAATGCCGCAATATTTCCCTCCTTGCCAGGAGGAACCTGGAGGCAGCTGGAGGTCAGGAAGAAGTCTACACGTGAGGGCACCTGTCTTGACCTGTTCTATGCGAAGCCCGGACAACAGAGGAGAGACACGGAGCGTCGATGAACTAACTAACTGGCCCAATGCTGCCCCCTTGCTGGGGAGGACGCAGATCCCCCCCTTTTTTTTTTTTTTTACCTATGACAAGGCCAGACACAGACCCTCCAAATTCACCTTTGCCTGACGGTGATTAGCTGAACTGCCCATAAGTCAGAACAAAATGTCTGCTAACCAATCTTCGCCTGAACTTTTCTCCTTCCTCCAGGTCCTTGAACTTTTAGCCAGCCTACACCCCACACCCCCTCCTCAACCGGCCTCTGGAGAACAGGCCTCAGGTTAAAACATACGCTCTTCTGCAAGACATTCAAGCCGGGCTTTCATCCCACTTCCCCACAACTCCTTCTTGCTAGTCCTGTTCACTCCTCCCTAGAAAGGAGACCCTCTTTTTGCCCAGCCCCAGAGACCCTTGCAGACCCTATAATCAGAGGTTCTCCTATTGCAATAGGCCCCATACCCTGTTACAAGAGCACCTTTCTCCCCTTTGCAAAAAAAGTCTTTCCGATGAAGTCTCTCCTTGCACCATCCGGACTTGGTTTTTCTTTGACATTAAAATGACAAATTCTCAGGCCCCACCCCTGCCTTCTAAGTGAGAAACCGCTCCGGGCACAGTTTGAAAAACGAGCGTTTTACAGCCATTCCCTCCAAGGGTCTGAAAAACGCGTTCCACACCTGAACTCCATCCCACCCGTGTTTCGCTCAGGGGCTCGTAGGCGCAAGCAGCCTCCGAGGCTCACGGTGGACACGTTTTTAGCGTCCCCACAGACCACTAATGTCGTGAAGTCATTTCACCAGTGGCAAGCAACGCCCCGCGCGGCGCTGAAGCCCGAACCTGCGCATACTCACATCTCCATCCACCGGCCTCTGGTCGTCACAATCCCTCGTGGGGCTAATGTCCTGGCGCATGACCCAGATGGGCTCTTTGGGCTCGTCGGGCGTGTAAGGCGAACGGATGGTCCTGGTTTTCACCTCCTCGATGGCCTCTTTGATGTCCTTGATGGCCAGCGAGATGGCGTCCCTTTTCTCCTTGCTGTACCGCTGGCCCGCCTCGCCTCCCGCCGTGCCCGCCGGCCGCTGCTGCCCCGCCGCCGGCGCCTGCTGCCCGGGGCTGTCGGGGCGGCCCCCGCCCGGGGTGGGGGCGCGCTCCAGGTCCTGCTCGGCCTCGGGCATGTCCTCGGCCGCCTTGTCGAGGCTCTGCGAGCTCATGCTCTGCTTGACCTCGGCCACGATCTGGTCGATGTCCTCCTCCTGCTCGTAGCTGTCCATGCGCGGGTAGGGCGCGAACTCGGCCTCCTTCTCGGGGCTGTCGGACTCGCCGTCCGAGCGCTCGTCATAGTGGTGCAGTCGCGCGCCCAGGGCCTCCTGGCGGTACGCGGCGGCCTCGTCGCGCTCCTGCTCGTACAGCCGCAGCCCGTCGCGCGCCTCCAGCTCGGGCGCGTCCCCGATCTCCTCGTACACGTGCTCCTGGAGGCCCCCGTAGTCGGCGTAGGGCTCGGCGTAGGGCTCGTCCTCGCCGCGGTGGAACAGCCGGTGCGTGTACACGTAGCCCGAGTAGGCGGCGTTCATCGCCTCCTCGTGCTCCAGCGAGTGGAAGTGCAGGTGGTTGGGCAGCGCGCGGCGGTGCGTGGCCTCGGCGTGCTCGGCCTCCGCCTGCTCCGTGTACTCCTCGGCCTCGGGCCGGTACTGCACGGCGTAGGCGCTCTCGTCTTCGGGGTCCTGCGCGCGCTCCGCGTCGTAGCCGTCGCGGGCCGCGGCGATCACGTCGCCCTCGGCCGTGTCCGTGTGGTTGTGGAAGCCGCTCTCCGTGCTGGCCGAGCGCGCCAGGCACTCCCCTCGCTCCTCCTCCTCCTGAGGCCCCGGCGGGGCGCGGAGGTCGTCGACGGCGCGCCCGCGCCCGGGGCGTCCCGCATAGCGCTGCTGCGGCGGCCGCCGCTGCCGCTGCTCCTCGTCCACCTCGGGGTGCTCCAGGTCGGCCTCCACCGACTCATTCACCTCCCCGCCTGCCGCCTCATCGGTCACCTCCACCTCCGCGGAGCCCTCCAAGTGGTTCATGGTGGGCGTCGGGCGGGCTGGGAGCGAGGCTGGGCCGGCTCACTGCGCTCTCATTTTGCTCCGCGCGTCTGGGAAGACAAGAAGGGGAGGGGCTGTTAACGTGCTTCAGACCGTAGTTCTGAGCTGAGCACCCAGAGAAACCGTAAAAACAGCTGCTATTGATCCCTTTTGACTCCGGGTCAATTAAAAAATGGTTGCAAATTTCAACGCCGTCTGACAGCACATAGTGCATTTTCTTCCTTGCATGTATCGTAATTTGTAATTACATAGCTACTTGTCTAATTGCTTACTGGCTTTCTCCCTTCCCCACCCCTCAGACTGAGAGCCTCATGAGCGTTTTGTTCTCTCTCCACCATGCTTACTATTCAGGTTCCATTTCTGATGCACATGAATAAAGAGTACTACTAAATTGAATGGGCCAATTGACACATTTTCCATCTGCTAAGGGATAAATATCTCCAAATTAAACTAGGATCCTAGATACTTCTGAAACGGTTCTTTAAATAAATTTCAAGGGAAAAAATAATCTCGAAATGTTTTGAGCTCTTGCTGTCAATATAAACACGCAGCCTTTCGGAGGCAGGCTATCCACCATCAGAGGCTTCTTGTCCTGTTATGACTGGCTCTGTTACCTTGGACATTAAAATTAAGTGGCTTAATTTTCTGGACCTCCACGTTGAGATCAGACTCACTGACTAAGGGCTGTTACACAGGAAAAAAGACTCCGTGGTCAAGTAAGTTTGGGAAACGCTGATTTAGAGTTGACTTTTCATTGTGAATATTCAAGAGGGAAGGCACATGATGTGGGGTTTCCTAAACTTGTGTGAGGAGGAAACTCTTTCCTAGAGGCCAGTGTTCTGACAAATCCACTTAAAGAAACACTCACTAGTGTACTTCCCCATACACCCTGGACCTAAAATTCTCTGATTCTATGAATTACCATTATAGCTGGTACAAGATATATGGAAATCATGGCTACTTTCCTAAAAATACGGGTATGTCTGTTTATCCATTTCCAGAGAAACCTGTAGCTAGAGATGGATTTGGTTTCAACCTCTCTCATTATCACAAAATAGCTTTACAGCATGATGCGTCCCGTGTATGGAAATAGATACAAAGGATGTACAGAACAAAAATGGGCGGGATTCCTATGATTTCAAGACACCTGTGGGAAATGCGTTCAACTATAAGTGTAGGCTTTTCTCATAGTGTTCTTTTGGAGAACCCACATTACGACTGGACAAAATGGATGGGAAGTGAACTCGTTAATGTACCAGCAGAAAGCTCCAAGAGGATCAGGGGCATTTGATTGACTCTCTAATATGACAGTGGGCTATATTCTACTCAGCTCTCCACAACCACAGCAATTTCCTTCAAGCACTAGGACAATCCCAGTAGTAAAGGGGGGCATTTTGGAGCTTCCAAGTTCACCCTCAAGCAGAAATATCATCTTTCCACCATTCTTTGGTGGACCCACCCGCCATTCCCCCACTGCTGGCTGGCACATACTGGAAGAAAACAATTATGGTTTACTTGAGATGAACAATCCCTAATTGCGTTCCTCCTTGGCAAGAGTCCCACTTCATACAAGTGAGATCCAGTCTCCTTTGAAAAATTGTGGCCTCCCCTCATTAACCCTTGAGAACAGTGACTCAGAGGAGGCATAAGAAAGTTTTCCAAAAGCAAGTATGAGGCTCCATTCAGACTTTGATGGATGGTTAACGCTTTGAACAGAAGAGGCACGTATTGGTGCTGAGGTCCCCCGGACTAAGTAGCTTCCAGTGGATCACGGAAAATACAAAACATATCCAGTTCGATACAGCACATGGACAAGCAGAGTCTACCCACATTTCCTTTATGAGGCCTCTCTGGAAAAGACAACAAATTAAACGTACACATCTCAGTCTGATGGGCAAAAATCAAGTATTCACAGAGAGGGATACTGAACAGTGTTAGCAAGACAATAATAAACATCCAAAGCATGTGAATGGCCAAAAATTCATGATAACCATGTGCAGAATTGACCAAAACCCTGTCTACAGTGAAAATAGATTTTATTGATGAAAATCTACTGATACATGTATTAAAAAGAAGTTTTAGTTTAGGGGCACCTGGGTGGTCCAAACATCCGACTCCTGATTTCGGTTCAGGTCATGATCTCAGGGTTGTGAGATCGAGTCCCAGGTCAAGCTCCACACTTAAGATTCTCTCTCCGCTCACCCCCGCCCCCAAGTCCCGTGCACATGGGCACACACTCTCTCTCTCTCTCAAAAAAGTTTTAGTTTATTCTGGGTTAAAATCGCTGTTTGACCAGCAAACAGTGCCCTCTCATAGAGCACTTACTGATTCAAAGGAAATGGGATTTCTCTGCATGTCCGAACACTAAATCATGGTAAAGAAAGTTATAAGACGCCCATTCTTTTGGGGGAAAATACTGTTAAAATAATGTTGTTTGGTACTATGGAGATTTCTGTTCACTAAGTGCATTCTCCTCATACCCCCACCCCTAAGCCTCAGGGGAGTATTTATTCATGGAGTATTTATATATAACTCACTGTCAGGGTTTTAAGAATATAGTTTGGGTTGTGGTATGGGCAACATGCTAATTAATAACATGTTGATTTGAGGGATTTCCCTAAGACAAAGGCAACTAGCAGCTTCTGAGGATGGAGCTGATGGTGCGGATCAGGTCCATTGGTCGCCCATGAGACAAATGTTCCCCATACCCTGGCAACTTTGGGAGTGGTTTTTATTTAAAAAAAAATAGCAAAGCTAGGTTATTGTGGGAATCGCGGGCTATTGTGGAAAAAATATATAGATGTACAACTTGTTTGAAAAGCGATTTGGCAAAGGAATTAAAATCTTTAAAAGGTAACATACCTTTACCTCAGTAGTTCTACTTATAGAAATCTAAAGGGAAAACCTCAAATGTGGACAAAAATACGTTTCTCACAGTATTTGCTTAAAAAGCAAAGGTTATAAACATGAAATACTAAGCGCTGACATTAAGTACCAGTATGTACAGTGCTAAGCGTCTTAGCATCATCTTCTGATCCAGGAAGATGTGGGGGTTTTCTTGCTGGGTCGCTCCACCCAGAGTTCGGGGTTCACACAGCACTCAAACTCAATCTGCCACAGTGGAACAGCCATGCCTCCTCGCCCTCCCTCCCAAACTTGGCCCCCTCCCATATCCCCTGTATGGGTGAAGGGCGCCAGCAGCACCCCCAGTTGCCCCAGCTCAGATCCAGGAATCATTACTGACTGGTCTCTTTTCCTCACCTCCTAGCCCAAACCTATGACCGAGTCCATCATCTTAATACCTCCTGCGTCACGCTCACCACCACTGCCTTGTCTTGGTCTGTCTTGCCTACACAATTGTTTCCTTGACTCATTTCTCAGCCCCCTCCAGTCCATCCTTCCCTGCTAGCCGGATGATCTTTCCCAAAATACAAATCCAAAGCCCAGAACCTGATTTCTCAAGCTCTTCAATGGTTCCCCTCTTGTACTGAGCTAAGTATACCAGGCACGGCTAGGCATCTTCTATGGATGACGTGTTAAATCCTCACGCTAGCTTATGAAGAGAGTACTCTTCTACTCTCTTCCTAGAGAGAATTATCAGCTCCTTGAAAACTGAAGAAATGGAGGCACGGTGGGGCTAGGTGATCGCCCCGGGTCACACGAGCAACAGAACTGGTGAAACTGGTCCCTGACCCCCTCGACCAGCTCTAGCTCTGGGTTCTTGAGTCCTCCTCCCTGCAAACCAAGCCCAAGAGCCCCACCACTCTGCCAGCCCCACTGCCACACTTCACCTGCGCCCCATGTTCTAACACCCCCAGTTCTGACCCGAACTGTCTTCCCTACTCTCAGCCTATTTTTCACCTATATTTGGCGACTCTTTCCTGTCTTTGGTGACTCTTTCTTGTCTTCCCCAGCGCAAGTTCACACTTGAGGACTGCCTATTATGTGCCAGCCTCCAGGCAACGTTCTAGGCACTGGGGTGGAGTGGTGACCGAGGAAGACAGGCTTCTCTGATTCATGAAGGCTCCCTTCTGATGCATGAGGTGGAGGGCAGGGGTGGGAGGTGAAGAAAAAGGAGAGGGGAACGGACAGTGACTATGTAAATAAACAGGATAGCCCCCAACAGTGAAATAGTGAAATCTTACTTTCTTCTTAGGAAGAAAATAAGATGGTAAAGGCATAGCAAAAGACCAGGGGGAGGGGGTTATGCACACAGTGGCCAGAGGAGGTGATGTGTGAGCTGAGGCCTGAATGATAAGGAAAGGGGAGGCCACATAAAAATCTGAGGGCAGGGCCACGAAGCAAGGAAGCACTTGCTCGGCTCAAGGGCAGAAGCAATGTTTGTGAGTGAGAAAGGGATGGTGTGGACAGAGATGATGGTGGGGAGATGGCAAGACCAGGCCTGTACATCATGGTAAAGAGTTTGGATTTTATCTCAAGGGCACTGGTATGCTACTGAGTGGTTTTAATCAGGGGAGTTACAAGGCTTAATTAACTCCTCACTTCATCCCCATTATACTTTGTTTATTACTGTATATATATATATATACACACACACACACTGTATATATTATTTATATATATTATATATGTATAAATTATATTATAGCACCTGTCACACAAAGCAACAGTTCTTTATAAATATGAAGTCCTCAGGAAAAGAGGACTTGTCATTTATCTTTGATTCCCTAGTGCCAAGGACAGAGGTTGCAGAGTTGGTAGTCAATGAATTTTTAGTAATTAAAAAGAAAAAATGTCTATTTCCACCCCCCCACACACACAATATTTGGGGCCTTGTAGCCACTGGCATGCTCAGGCTTTAGAGAACTCATTTCTTCCTTCCATCTTGAATCTTTGCTGCCCTTATCCATCCGTGCACCTCCTCCACCTTCTGATGCTCTAAGTGTCCAGAGAACTCTCGTGATTCAGTATTTTCCTACATTTGCATGTATTGATCCAGTTGGCATTTATTAGACGTTTGCCAGGTACCGTGCAAAGGCAAAGGGCATGCAAAGGTTTTGAAAGCGTGGTCCCAGCCTTCAAGGGCAGACAGCTCTAATGATTATAATACCTGCTGCTAAGTACAAAAGAGAACTACGTTCAAGCTGCAAAAGGAGCCTAGAGCTAAGCCAACCACCACAACTGCATTCCCTTTGTGAGTCACACACGTATTGCTGTTCTTAAAGGGTCTAGATTTTATGAGCTCGTAAGCAACCTGGGGACTAAGGCCTGGGAGAAGAGTGCCTTCAGCCACTCAACGGCCTTGATTAGGACCCATGTGCCTCCGGAGGCTGGGGCAAAGGGAGGAGGAGTGGCTCCCTCCCCCGCTACAAAAGTGTCCCGTGATCTGGAAGACCAGAGGCAGGACAGGCTCCACTGCAGGAGCTCCTACACAACATGAAGAGGGGGTGCTGCGGTGTCCTGGCTGCAGGAGGGAGGGAACCAGCTGGAGGAGGTTAACAAAGGGAAGGAACTCCGCTGTGGTGCCGTATTTATAAATAGAACATTTCACAATTCAAGCAGCTGAATCCAGGTATCTCCTAATGGTAGCTGAGACTCATGTTGGTTTGGGATTAATGGAAGGGGAGGTTGTAAATTACTTTGGCTCATCTGTCCTTAAGTAGTCATTGATAAGAAATTCCAATAGACTGTCCCTTTTAACACTTGCAGAAGTATTAGAAAACGGGTCTGACTGAAGACGAAATACAATGTGAAAAAAACCAAAAGGATGAATATCAGGTTGTTAACATAGAAGGTATGGGGGGGAAGGAGGCTGGTGTAGGCAAAACAGGAAGGTGGAGGGTACAGAAGTGGGAAAAGAATAAGACTGTGCGGGGCGCCTGGGTGGCTCAGTTGGTTGGGCGACTGCCTTCGGCTCGGGTCGTGATCCTGGAGTCCCGGGATCGAGTCCCACATCGGGCTCCCTGCTCGGCGGGGAGTCTGCTTCTCCCTCTGACCCTCTTCCCTCTCATGTGCTCTCTCTCTCTCATTCTCTCTCTCTCAAATAAATAAAATCTTTAAAAAAAAAAAAAAGAATAAGACTGTGCTAGCCATCTGCTCCCCTGAAAAAACTAGAAAGAATATGATTCCATAAATGTGTTTTTATGTTTTTGTGTATATTTAAGAAGTACATTTACCTTCCATGGACTGAAGGAATGTTGTTCCTTGTCTCCCGCCAGAGTTGCAAGGAAAGTCCTATTTCTTTGGACTGTACCGTGTCCGAATTCGCCTGCACACACACATTTCTAGTCCACCTGATGTCTGCCACCGAGCCATTGGAGGGGCTGCCAGTGACCCTGAGGTCGTGGTGACATATTAATCTCCAAAGCAGCAAAACAGTTCTCGTTGCCAAACAGGATTGTGCCCTCAATGCCGCATGCATACACATTCGTGCGTGTGTGTGTGCGTGCGCATGTGCACACACACACATATACATGCCATCCACATAGGCTGGAGATTAATGGTTCTCATTAAAGAAGAAAAAGGTGACAGAATACGAATACCCAGGTTTTCTTATCCATCCTCTCTACTCTCTGTTTTCCTTCTATGAGTGAGATCAACTGTGGACCGTCTACTAGAGAAACCAAAGGACATCAAGGACCTCATGCAAATCATCAGCTTTCTAAACTCAATGCATCTATTTACAAGGGTAACAGAAGGCAGAACTAAAAAAAAATAGAGTCCATTAAAGCTTAATCTCCTTTGATTCATTTGGAAATTAAATTTAATGATACTGGCGGCTAAGATGGATACAGAACACACATTTTTCCTTCCTAAAGTCATTTCTAGTTTAAATAGGCTTATAAGGTCAGGAAAAGCCTCCTTACACACAGAACATCTCACTTCAGTGAAATATTATTTTGTTTCTTCTCTTATCCTTGTGTGAAGCTTGGCTTGAAAGAGAGCACTGGTAATGATTTCAGAGTGAGTTGCGTACCTGAACCCAAGGAGTGTGGCTGAATAGCCAGATGTCAACCAGAGGTCTGTGTCCTTGACCCTGTCCTACTTTGAGGAGGACATGTGGGCTGGACATCTTCAGTTTCCCTTGTAGGTGGCCCACTCCAAATGGCTTCCCATGATGGCTCCCTTCCCTCCCCTTCAGGCTTATGGGTGGTAGGGGTGGCGGGGTCCCTCTTTTCAGCTCTCTGCCTCTCTGCGTATTATCTAATTTGAGTGCCTATCTATTTCCTGCTGGTACCTAACTGATACCAAATGTGTGATACCCATGTTGGCAGATGATAAGAAATAAATCATTTAAAGACAGATGTAAAACGATAAATTGTACAACTATAGTACACATCATGAAGGTGGCACCCTAGTGGGAGATTCTAAACCAGGCTCTGCTGTGTCTTCTCACCCCCCACAGCACTTTCTCCAAAGGCTACAGGCGATCAGGGAATTGACATGGTAAATCCACACAGAAAGCATAATGGGTTTATAAAAGCCTACCTGCCTGCCTGCCTGTCTGGATCTCAGCCTCTACATCTCTCCTCTCCCAAGGACAGAGACCACTTGACCTTCTCCTAATGCCCTAGTCTGTCAACTGCAGGCTCAGCCTGCTCCCAGTCTCTATTCAATCCTAATTTTAGATCTAGCTTAGCCCCTCACTCAAGAATTAGGATCTGGCTTCAGATCGTTCATCCAGTGATTTGATTTCTTCCCTTGTACACAGACCACCCCAATGTTGGCAGTGGATACCCCACTTTCTGGGTCAAGAATGCCAATTGCTTTTTTGGATGGCCAGTCGTTGATGGTTGCCATATCACTTAGAGATCTTGGAATGCCTGCTGGACTAAAATTTCATCCACACATGGAGCTGAACTTGCTTCCCAGCACCTGCCCAACACAGGTGGGTGGGTCCTCGTCCTTGGTAGGCTGTATGCTTACATGTTTCAAGGCCACTGCCTTTGCTCAAAATACTTTGGCCACTCCTTTACTGGAACAGCTTTCAAAGTTAATTTCTGGGATTTGAAACTACCAGCCAATTGTTCTCAATATTCTATCCTAATATTAAGTCATATTTGATTTTTGCCATCAAAGGATTATCCCTCACCTTATTTACAACAGTTTGCTATGAATGGTGCTTGATATTCTTCAAATATCAAAGTTATCTCTAAAGGATCATCTCATCATCCATACGCTTAATGAGATATTACAGTGGTTAAGGGGACAGGTGTGGGCGACAGACTGCCTCAATGCATCTTAGTTGCACCACTTACGAGGGATGCATCACTACTTTCTTTGACTTTGGATAACTTAGAGCAAATGTTCCAGTTTGATCATTTCTAAAACGGGGATAGTAATTGTACCTACATCACAGGGTTACTGGATGATACAAATTAATATATATATATATAATTATATACAAATTAATATATATATATAAAACACAACAGTGTCTGATACATTGTAAGTGCTACTTGATATTCATCAGTGCATTTTCTGCACACACCATAATTAGTATTTAAGAGATCAATATGTAGTTTTTAAAAAGCAAAAAAAAAAAAAAGATGAAAACAACTAATGCTACTATAAATACTTTGAACACATGGTACATTTCTTATTACTCTTTCCCGAATAAGTCTATGTAGGGATGGGAAAGAAGCATCTAGGCTACTTTTAATCATCTTGAAATTAGGCTAAGCATAAGTAAATCCACCAAATAATCATCATAAACCCTATACTATGTGTGTAGGCCAATGCATGTGGTGCTCTGCATACTATTGCCCTCACCCTCACAACAGTCCCAGTGGGAATTACCTGTCTCCAGTTGCTGATTTTGAAACAGAAGCTTAGACACCTTAAGTAACTTGTCCAAGGTCACTCAGAGCTGAAAGGGTTGGAGGTAGATCCGTCTGGATCTCACTGTTCATGTTTTTCTTACTATATTTCACTGAGCCTATAAAGTGATGTGATCGATTTTTTTAAACAAACAACTAAATTGGTATAATCCCTTTTAGAATAGTCACCTTGGCAGACTCTATACTGACATGTTCCAAGGGCACTCACTGCCTTTGCTCAAAACACTTTGGCCAGTCCTATATTGGAATTGATTTCAAAGTTAATTTAAGGGTTTTGCAGCTACCAGCAAATCGTTTTCAATATTCTATAGTCATACTTAGTTATATTTGATTTCTGACCTCAAAGGGTATCATCCAGATTTATCATCCACCTTATTTACAAAATTTGGCTGTGAATGCTGTTTGATGTTCTATCCCTAAAGGATAAAGATGTGCTGCAGCCAAGATTATTAAAAAGACTCTGGTTCAAGCTCTGAAGTCAATTCCAAAAGAGGGCTTTAAAAATTGTCTGGCCAATGGCCACATCTTTCCCATAAGCTTTTTTTTTTTTTTTTTTTGATGTAGTGTTCCATGATTCATTGTTTGCATATAACACCCAGTGCTCCATTCAGTACGTGCCCTCTCTAATACCCATCACCAGGCTAACCCATCCCCCCACCCTCCCGTAAGCTTTTAACTTTGCAGATAAGCAGACAGAGGCCATTTCAACGAATGCATTCTTTTTTTTTTTTTTTTTTAAGATTTTATTTATTTATTTGACAGAGAGAGACACAGCGAGAGAGGGAACACAAGCAGGGGGAGTGGGAGAGGGAGAAGCAGGCTTCCCGTGGAGCGGGGAGCCCGATACAAGGCTCTATTGCAGGACCCTGGGATCATGACCTGAGCCGAAGGCAGACACTTAACGACTGAGCCACCCAGGTGCCCCTGAACGAATGCATTCTTGTGTGATTACTGCAAAATCTGGTTCATTACTTTCATCCACCTTGAAATCTGTGTAATTGTGACTAACACTAACTGGGCAGGAAAATTAATTCATCTACTTGAATTCAGTCATGCCAACCCCAAAGCTCTGATCATAACCCAGCCTTTGATTAAAGAGAAAATGCAAAATTTATGCAGACTTCCTTATTGTCTGGTTCTTCGTCTAGCCTTTTAACAATCGAATTATACATTTATCATTCTTATTTCAATAAAACACATGAAATAAGCTTAAGGCAATCATGGAAACTCAGATGGGAAATCTTGCAAATTTTATAGAATACTCAAGGAACATTCTCTGGAAATCAAAGCCAACTGAAAGTCTATCTGAATTTTTGTGAAATGCACCTGGTACAAAAATCAAACATATCTGCATAGTTCATATGTATTAAGGTTTCAATAGCCTTGTATTTTTTCTGTTACAATCTCCTTTTTTATGTCCCTATACAACTTCCTTTCTTTACCCCCTACTACATTTATTATCTCTGTTGCTACATTACACTTAGTTCAGGGGTATTAAATCACGTTACAGTGCAATCTGGATCATTGTCCTGGTATTTTTGTTATCATACAGAAAGCTATGCATACTCAACACTATGGTGTTAAAGATAGTAAATCTCTAAAATCAGTTCAGCTATGTTAGTTTTCAGAGACTCATTACTTCATACTGCAAAAGGACATGGAAACAGGGGAATATCAGGCTAAGGCTGAACTGAACGGTAATTCATTAAAATGGAGTTTTTCTTTGAGACCACATCACCTCAAATTTACGGCGACTGTTACTTTTACAATTATTTGGCTCATTAGAAAGTCAGTTAACTTGCTTCTCTCTATTCCCTCAAGTTTTCTGTAGCTTCCTCTAGCATTTTCCTTCCCCAAATTCACACCAGAACATCAACTACGACCCTAATTATGAAGCTTCAGATTAAATTATTGTTTCCAAGCTTCTTTTTTTTATTCGAAGGTCACGAAAGCAGCCTGGGCTGGGCTGGCCGTTGTCTTCAAATATTTTTTTCAGCTATACTTCAATCTGAAATGCCAGGGCTATACTAGATGATTAAAAACAGTGTATCCAGGAAGGTTTGCTCTCTGACACTTCAGCTTCACAACTCCCAAAGCACAAAATCCATTAAGCAACTATTAGGTAGCAACACTGGTAATGACTTGAATTTGGATTTGATGAGCCAGAAATTCCGTATTGATTCAAAGCCTCCCATGACAACCAACTCTCTCAATCAGTCATGCTAGCAAAAAGTTAACAGGGAAAGAAACATAATGTGGGAAGAGAAGAAAGCTACTTTCTCTTCAAAATGATTCACGGATCGCCTGGAAAGTCTTCAGAGTTCATTGGACGTGTTGACAGAATGTGAGGAGGCAGGGTGCCTGCACGCTACACTCTTCTCATCAACTAATTTCATTTAGGTCCCAAATACAGACCAGTGAAATTCAAACATGATTTTCTGGCACCCAGAGCCTTCTGGTCACCGTGAGGGAAGACATGAGCTTCTCCAAAGGAAATTATTTTTAATTTGCTTTATTAAAAAATGGTGTTGGGGCCACCTGGGTGGCTCAGTCGGTTAAGTGTCTGACTCTTGCTTTCAGCTCAGGTCATGATCTCAGGGTCATGAGATCGAGCCCTGCATTGGGCCCCATGCTAAGTGTGGAACCTGCTTAAGATTCCCCCTCTCCCTCTGCCCCCCCCCCCTGCTGCATGCACATGCCTTCTCTCTCTCTCAAAATTCATGATTTTACTGAAGATTTCATAAAGAAGATGGAGGTGAAAGATTATATCGCATACCACAGCCCTTACCCTCCCCTCAAAAACTAATTGGTTAATTTTTCCACATCTTCCTTTTCAGTCATCAGCCTCAGGGTTTCCCCCTCTCATGAACCTTCCTCTACAGTCCTGAGTCTTCATTGTTCATGTCCCTTCCTTCTGGATCATCACAGTCCGGTAGAAATATAATGTGAACCATACATGTGATTTAAAAATGTCTACAGTCACACTGAAAAAGGTAAAGAAAGTAAAATCAACTTTAATAATATATTTTATTTTACCTAGCATATCTGAAATATTATCATTTCAACATAGGATCAATATAAACAATTATTACTGAGACAATCTACATTCTTTTTTCCTACTAAGTCATCAAAATCCAGTGTGAATTTTATACTCACAGCAATCTGTTAGGACTAGCCACATTTCAATAACCGCAAGTGGCTGGTTGCAACCATATTGGATAGTACAGTTCTACATCTAACTTCTGGGCTTCCCAAACTCTCTGCTTTTCTTTTGCCGAACAGTTTAGCCATGTTCGAGCTCTTCCAAGAGTACAGTCACCCTCCCCCATCACCCTGCCCAACAAACAAAAGACCCTCCAGTTATCAGGATTTTCCTTCCAAACAACAGGAGGTTATAAATAACAAATAAATGAATGAGTGGAAAGCTTGGTTGTTGCTGTGATCCGGAACCAAGTTCTATACTGCCTGGTCACTGATCTCCCAAGGGGACTGGTTCCGTATTCCTCTCTCCCAATCTTCACCGCTGTCCTTTCATCTGAGATCTCTTTGGCCCCACGTCCAGAGTGGCTGTACCTGTCCTTTCCCCTCTCCATCACTCTCAGCCCTTTCCCCTCTGCCCCCCCCAACAGATAGCCCTCAGGCTCATGGCCATACTAATCCACAGCTCCTGCCCTTCTGCCTGCGGGGCCCCTGCACGCGGAGTACAGTAGAAACTGCTCAAAGATTCCTCAAACAGACAATGAGGCTCCGGAGAAGCCAGGCAAAGTAAGAACAAAGAAAACCCTTTTCTCTCACCTGGAGGGGGTGGGTGGGAAGGGGAAAGAGAATCCCAGGGACTGGAGAATCGAGTCCAAGGCAGCAGAACATACTGGTTAAGAACATGCATTAAGCAAGATGGCCTACATTCAAATTCAAATTCAGTTCCAGCGCTCACTAGCTGTGTGACCTTGGACAAGTCACTTAACCCCACTCTGCCTCAGTTTCCTTTTCTCTAAGTGGGGGTAATAGTAGCACCTACCTCATAAGGTCATTGGAGAATTACATGAGTTAAGGTAGCACAAAGAACAGAATAAAATACAAACTTGTCAATCTGTCAACTTGTCAACAGAATGTACAACACCAAGAATGAACCCCAATGCGAACTACGGACTTCGGATGACAACGGTGTGTTGACATAGCTTCATCGGTTGTAATAACTGAACCACTCCGGTGTGGAGTTTTGATAGCTGGGGAGACTATGCGTGTCTGGGAGGGCAGGGGCTAGAGGGAAATCTCTGTTCTTTCCACTACATTTTGCTGTGAACCTAAAACTGCTCTAAAATATACATGAAAAAAATTTATTCCATTATTTATATATATGTGTATCACGTAAGTAAAAAGTATAGGTATATAAGTATGCAAATATAATATAAACATATATAACATATATAATGTAAATATACAATCTATTATATATGAATATATAAATAGAAATATACGTATTTCACGACTTAAAATATTCAAGCAGGGCTGCTGCACTTTAAACTAGCCCACGACCCCTCACTGAAGCTTAAGCGACATGTGGGTTGGCCACCTCTCTGCCACTGTCTCATCACTGTCTCGATTCTGAGACCTGATGAGTCCGGGTGTGGGTGGCAGGCACCTGATGGGCCCAAGGAGTCACGTCCTGGTCACCTGGCTCAAAGGCCACCCTGCTTTGTGTGTACAGGCTATTTCTGGAGCCTCCAACCAAGCCGGGACCACACCCTGGGCTTCTGGCTCACAAACTGCTTGCTCAGACATGGTAACGCTCGGCTCCCATCTGCCGCCGAGACTTCCCAGCACACCGCAGCTAAGCCCCGTTCTTTCAGCTTGCACTCCAGTGAGCGAGCTGCTGGGTTGTTCTGCTTGCCCACCTCACAGCAGCCCGCTTCAGCTTACAACACGAAATCTCTCTGACCCTGTGCTCCTCACAGCCATCCAGCGCCAACTCCAGAAGAGTACACCTGTGGGCAGGTCAGCTGTTTACAGCCCTTGATTGGCAAAATCATAAATTCTTACCACCCTTCCTCATCTATAAAGTGGGTCAACGAAGGGTGATTTGAAAGCATCTCTCAAAAGTATCCCTCTGAGGAATTTCCGTGTTGCCCTCATGCACAAGTGTGTGGAATGACTTACGTACAATTCTATTTAAATTGCTAAAGCACAGTTTGCATTCATAGAAGACCGGAAACAACTAAAATGTCCATCATAAGAAAGTTGGTAAAAGAAATTATAGAGAGAATTCTATAAATGTGATCGTTATGCACGGATGATAGAAAGAGCTCCTTGATATATTCAATTGAAGCAAGATGACAAAAAACTAATACCAAACTAATATTTCTTTTGGAGGGGGCAAGGGTGAGGAACAGGAACTGGCCAGGTGGGGACGATGACAGAATAGAATCTTGTCATCATATGCCTCTTCGTATTTTTTTTTTTTTTAAGATTTATTGATTTAAGAGAGAACAGAGGGAGAGTGAGAAGGAGTAGCAGACTCCCTGCTGAGCGGAGAGCCCGACATGGGACGCTATCCCAGGACACCAAGATCATGACCTGAGCCAAAGGCAGATGCTTTAACGAACTGAGCCACCCAGGTGCACCACCTCTTTGTACTTTTTGATGTTTGGATCATGAACCTATTTTTAGAAGACCCTAATAGGTAATGAAAATAACCTGTTCTTTCTACCCTGTGGGGATGGTGACTGCTTTCTGAACTGTAAGGAAAACTGGTCTCCCTTCCTCGTTGGGGAGGGCTTTGCGGTAGCGCTGAGGAGCTGAGTCCCCGCAAAACCTTTCTCTTCTGTTACTGATGGAAATTTCTCACCATGTGTCTGGTTTCTTGCTGCCATGCTGGTACTCAACCTCTGTTTTTCTCTGAGCCTCACGATTGTGAGTAATGTCTTTGTGGATAGATTGTAGGGGTGGGAGTGGTAAAGGGAACTTTCAGAGTTGCTATACTTACATGGGAATTTCTAGCACAGGTCACTGAAACCTGCATTCTAGAAACTCCACATTATCAGCTCATGGATGAACAGAATTACAAAGTGGCAGAAATTTAGAACTGACAGCGTTGGCAAAGCCCAAGTCCCTTATTTCACAGATTGGGACACCAGGGAGTAGAGAGGTTACGGGGCTCCTTCAAAGTCACGTGTGTTAAGCTAGGACTGGAGAAAAGCACATCACCTGGTTTCTCTTCACACGCTATCCATTTACAAGAGACAGATCTACTAAACGAAAGAAAATAATTACAAAAAGATGCTTGGCTAAGTGGTGTCAGAGCAAGGGAAAAGAATTAAAAATATTCCAACAACCCAAAGGAAATCTCAACACACCATCCGTTCAGCCTACAGAACACTTGGCTTTCCAGTGTCCAGAATGCACGTGTCCTTTCTGAGAGAGTAAGTAAGTAAGAGTAAGTAAGTAAGTAAGTAAGAGAGTAAGACCATTTACACATGGCCAATTGAATACAGAGTGTGGTGGAAATGGTTTATTGCCCACCAAAAATTCAAGCTCACTCTCCACCGTGTAGAATCTTTGCAAGAACTACATTTACAAGCCCTCAGTACCTCTAGATGGGGCCATGACTAGTTCTCTCTCCAAGAGCAGGAAGGTGGAAGTGAGGAGGACCTTTCTGGGCCAGATCATTGAAGAAGTAATATTGCCTTTTTCATGCACTCCTTCTTCCTCCACTGGTTAAATGCAGAAGAGTCTGAGACCTGTGGGATATCAGAATGACAAGAAGGAGGTGGCCTGGAGTCCTGAATGGAGCACATGCAGGAAAACTGCCCACTGCCCAGAAATAACCTGCATTGGACTGCCACTGTTAGTAAATTAACTTTCAATGTGTTGCTACAATAAAATTTTGGAATTTGCTTATGTTATTCTCATCAATCAGTGCACAGGGCTATTTCAGTGGGGCCTCAAAACAAGTAACCAATCTCAACTTTAAAAAAGAATCACTGACTAATGGGAGAAAAAATGCCGTTTCTGTTTTTGGTTCTGTGGGTTACCTTGAGAACTCTCTCTAATATGTCACAATTCACTGACTTAATTTAGGCGGTATCTGTTGACATCGTGCCAGGAAAGATGATGAAAGGTGACAATTTAGCTTACTTAACCTTTTTCCTTCCATTTCCCAACATTCAATAATTATATTTTTATTGATTATATTTGTAATTTTAAATATTAGTCTCTTAAAAAAAAGACTTTTTAAGAGTAGTTTTAGCTCTACAATAAAATTGAGAAGGAGGTATTGAGATTTCCCCAAAACTTCCTGCCCCCCCCACATAAGAGCCTCCCTCATCATCCACATCCCTCACCAGAATGGTAAAATTTTTGTATTTTGTATTTTGCCTTGAAGTGCTTTAATTCTGCTCTTACACTCAACTGATCATTGGGCATAGAATTCTACGCTCATAATAATTTTTTTCTCATATTATGAAGTCGTCACCCTTTGCATTCTAGCCTGACCATGGGATCTTGTTAAAATGCAGATTCTGGGGGTGTCTGGGTGGCACAGTCGGTTAAGCATCCGACTCTTGGTTTCAGCTCAGGTTGTGATCTCAGGGTCATGAGATCGAGCCCTGCATTAGGCTCAGCGTTCAGCGGGGAGTCTGCGTGGGATTCTCTCTCTCTCTCTCTCCGTCTGCCCCTCTCCCCTCTCTCAAGTAAATAAATCTTTAAAAATGCAGATTCTGATTCATGGGTCTCAGTGGGGTTTGAGATTCTGCATTCTAATAAACCCTTGGATGATGATCCTGCTGCTGGTCTGAGGACCACGCTGGGTAGTGAGTTTCCAGCATTCAGTGATGCTGATGAGCAGTCTGATTAGCTTAATTGATAGCCCTTTGTCACTTTTTTCTTTCTGGCATCTTTCAACACATTGTTCTTATTCTTAGTGTTTGGAAATTTTTGGAGGGTGAGGCTTTACATATTTTCTTAATTGTTGTTCTCTGCATTTAATAGGCCATTTCAATCTGAAGATTTGTATCTTTCCGAAGCTTTGGGGAAGGTTCTATTATTTCCTTGATAATTTCTTCCCTGTTCCCCCTGCCATTTTCTCTGGTTTTACTTTCTGAGACTCCTATTGGTCAAATGGTGGAGTTTTTTTCATTTTTCCAGCCCTATTGAGGTATAATTGACATATAACAATGTGAAAGCTGAAGGTACAGGATGTATTGATTTGTTACACTTACACATTGCAAAATGATTCTGACCATAGTGTTAGTTAATACCTTCAACACATCACATAATTACCATTTCTTTTTTGTGGTGAGAACATGTCAGATCTACTCCTTTGGTAACTTTCAAGTATAATGTAGTATTATGAACTATCATTACTGTACTATACATTACATTCTCAGAACTTATTCATCTTATAACTGGAAGTTTATTCCCTCTGAACAACACCTCCCCATTTCCCCCTACTCCCTAGCTTCTGATAACCATTGTTCTACTCTGTTGCCATGAGTTCAGGGTCTTTGTTTTTTGTGTTTTTTTTTTTTTTTTCCGATTCCACATATAAGTGATATCATACAGTATTTGTCTTTCTCTGACTTATTTTACTTAGCATAATGCTCTCACGGTCCAGCCATAACACAAATGGCAGGATTTCCTTCTTTCTCATGGCTAAATAATATTCCACCGTGTGTGTGTGTGTGTGTGTGTGTGTGTGTGTGTGTGTGTGTGTGTGACATTTTCTTGATCCATTTATCCACTGACAGACGTGAGGTTGTTTCTAGGTCTTGGCTACTGTAAATAATGCTGCAATGAACATGGGGGTGCAGGTGTCTCTATGAGAGTCTGTTTTCATTTCCTTTGGATAAGTACCCAGAAGAGGAATTTTTGAATTATATGGTATTTCTATTTTTAGTTTTTTGCAGAACCTCCATATTATTTTTTGTAGTGGCTCTATTAGAACTTTTGGATTGGTCCCTACCTCTCATCTTTTCTCTACTGTTTCCATTTCTTTCTCTTTTTGCTCTATGTTCTATTAATCATCCTCAGCTTACTTGTCCCCAGGCCCTTCTACTGAGTTTTTGGACAGCCTGTCTTTAATCTCTAAGAGCTCTTTCCTTTTATATTATCTGATTTTTTTATATTATCTGATTTAATATTTTAAAATGGGTATTATGAGCTCTTGGATCTCTCTGAGCATACTGAGAGCTGTTGTGCATTTGTTTGAACTTTCTTGGATTATCTTTGCTTCCACTGTGGTCAGTTTTTCTATTTATTTTGGGCTTCTTTTCTTTCATGCTGCTATTCCCTCCTTTCTCCCGCACCCCTCCCCAACTTTTGATGGTTCCTATCTTTTCATATATAAAGAATAAAGGATTAGGTAGATGGTGTGAGTTTTCCTTGATGTTGCTTAAGATTGTTTCCCCTAATTCACTCTGTTTAATAATGTCAACATATACAGGGATGCCTGGGTGGCTCAGTTGATTAAGCGTCTGCCTTCGGCTCAGGTCATGATCCCTGGGTCCCGGGATTGAGCCCTGCATTCAGCTCCCTGCTCAGCAGGGAGTCTGCTTCTCCCTCCACCCCTTCCCCTGCTTGTGCTCTCTCTCTCAAATAAATAAATAATGTCAACATATACATAGTTTACATAACCCTTTTCTTACTGATGATCATTAGGTTATAACCATATTTTTTCTACACAGTATTTTAATAAACATCCTCATAGATATATATCCATATGGGCTGATACAGTTATTCCTATGGAATAAATTCCCAAAAGTGAGATTGCTGGTTGAAAGTAATACACATTATAAAACAACTTTATACTATGGAAAACACATGGAAAGCTGGAGAGAATAGCATAATTATTCTCTTAATTTGATTGAGAGGATGCAAAAATTTGCAGACATGATAAAGGCCAGTCTTGATGCATCCATATCCCTACCCACTTGTACCTTCTTGGATTATGTTGAAGCAAATGCCAGACACCAAATCATCCAAACTAATACTTGTTCAAATTTTAATAGATCCTGTCAGGTATCTTCCCCCAGATCTTAGTAATTCCCTTTCAACTCCAAGGAATTTCTATTTTTCCACATGCAGCCGTGGATTTCCTCCTATCCGCTCTTTCCTTCCTTCCTTCCTTCCTTCCTTCCTTCCTTCCTTCCTTCCTTCCTTCTTTTCTCTCTGTCTTTATCAGGTGAAGAGGGTAGGCAGGAAACAATAAACATTCCCCCCATCCCTTTCCAACTTCTGAACCAACAGAGATACGTAAGAAGCCACACAAAAGGAGATTTAAAAATATCATCCGACAAGCTGGATTGGGTGATCTGCCTTTAAATTTGTAGCCAAATTGTCTAATGCTTTACCTCTGCCTTAGATATATGGACCCATCCTAGTCACCAGAACGTTGGTAAACCACAGGTGTCCCTCACAGGCATCAAGCCTACCTGGGGAAGCCCACCACGTGGCTAGGAGCACATCAGAATTAATTCTTACTGCAGGCAGGCAGAGCTGGAAAAGAGCATCAAGACAGCACTGATCCAACACACTCAGGTTCTTTTCCCAAATTCATGAAACAGTTCTTCTGGAGAGGAGGGAATGAAGGGTAAGGAGAGGGTCCACGGGTGTTATTCCATAATGAATCATGACGCAGGGAAATGGAACTCTCCCAACAGATGTTACTAACATGTTTCATTTTTGCCAATCTCATAGGTGATGTTTTCATTTGAGTTTCCCTGACAACTAATGAGGTGCCTCTTTTTTGTAAGCTTATTGGCCACTGCATTTTCTTTTCGATGAACTGCCTGTTTTTCTACCAAATCTTTCTCTTACACGTAGGTTTTTAAAATAATAATATTTTGACTGTAACACTGTTGGAAATATTTTCTCCCAGTGTGTCATTTGTCTTTGGATTGGATTTATAGTTTCTCTTTCCATACAGAAACTTCAAAATTTTATTTAGTAGTGCCACCTAGCAAAGATGAGGACTGCTTTGTGGTGATGAAATACAACAGAATCTTGGGCATTCTCGGTTTATTGAACATACTGTAAAAGCCCATTGAGAAGAGATGAAGCCTTTTATTATTATTATTATTAATGCAGTAAAAAGGTATGCTATCATAATTTTTTGCCTCTTTCCCTTGGTTGACAAGGGTAATTTCATTAAAATCTACTAGAGTTCCCCAGCTATGCATATGTCATCTGTCCACTTACAGGGGCAGAAAATTGAAAAATCAATTTAAACAGTTTGGGGAGCGAATGAGGTCACTTCAAAATGATTTTAATCTACTGCACTAATTGTACCTAAAGTGCCCGCACACACTTCTCCCAATTTAAAATTCCAATTAGGGGCTGACATCTTTAAAATGCCTTGGTGATACACCCGGGAGGAGGTGGGAAATCTGTGCTGATTTTCCCTTTCTCAGTAGGTGAAAGTATTTGCTCATATCCCAATCCATGGAATTTAAGGATAAGAAAGGTGTAGAGCGTTCCTGAGCCAACCTCCTCAATTGTTTAAGAGAGGAGACAAACCCAAATAGCTGTTCCACCTCTCTCTGGAGGCCACCCCTAACTTCCGGTCCCACCTGCTGGTCTGGGCCAGGGCTCTGTGTTCTTTATCTCTGGAGTCCTCACATCTAGCACTGTGCCTGCCACCTGGTAGATGTGTGTTAAATGATGAGCTTCTCCAGGTGACAGAGCTGGTAAGCGTCCCGTTCAGGACTCCCTCCCTTGCTGTGTACTGTCTAGACTTTAGTGTAAGAAAGCTCCCATTGAGTTAGAATTCTGGCTCTGCTACTCACAAGATGTGCTCCCATGAGCAAGGTGGTTACCCCTTCTGAGCCTGCCCTTTGGCTTGTCCTTTCTCTTCTTCTGTCTCAAGCTCACTCCAGTTGGGCTCTCATCCCTAGTCCTCCACTCAATCAGCTTTTGTCTGGGTCACCAACAAAATTTGGCGGTCACTTGGTCTAGCTCATCCAACCCTCCTTCTTGAGTACTTTTCTCTCCCACCTTCAGGGCACCACTTTCTTCTGGTCCCTCCCTGGCGGCTCCTTCCCCATCTCCTTGGCTGGTTCCCCTGGCTGCTATCTCCCAGGCTCCCCTTGGGGAGCTCAGTCCTCAGACCCTTCTCACCACTGTTCACACTACCCTCTCAGGTGATCTCTGACTCATGGCTTATAAACCGTCTACACTAGGACAGTTCTCAAATTTGTATTTCCATCTCAGACCACTCCCCTGAGCCCCTCCCGACACTCCACCTCCTTGACGCTCCCCCGGAGGTCTGACAGGCATCTCGAAATTACGTCTAAAAACAGGTTTTTGATTTCTCCTGTAAACCTGTTCCTTCCAGACTTCCTGACTGCCTTTCTCTCAGCTACTCAGGCAAAACCTTGGTGTCATGCTTGAGTCCCTTTTCTCACATCTGATATCAAATCTGTCAGCAAAACTTGTCCTTTCTACCTTCAGAACAGATTAGGAACCAACCTGATCTGATTGTGAATTCCTCACTGGTTTCCGTGCTCTAACAATTAATTCTTAGCCTAAAGACTATCATGAGATTCCAAAGTGTCTACTTACTCCCTTCATTCCAGCTGGCTTCTATAACTTACTAATATGCATTTAAGTTTCCTCCGTAGCTTTTCATGGCTTGATAGCTCTTTATTTCTTTTTTAGCGCTGAATCATATTCCATGGTCTGGATGTACCACCTACTGAAGGACGTCTTTGTTGCTTCCAAGTTTTGGCAATTATGAATAAAGCTGCTGTAGACATCCATGCTCATGTTTTTGTGTGGACCTAAGCTCTTACCTCCTTTTGGAAAATACCAAAAAGACCACAATTCCTGGATCATATGTATGGGAAGAATATGTTTAGTTTTGTTAAGAAACTGCTAAGCTGCCTTCCAAGAAAATTTACATAATTTTAATTATGCCTAGTGCTTCCTTTTATTCTCAGAAATGTCTAAGTTTGGGTGATAAACTGAACGGTCACTCTACCAAAGACAGATAATCTCTCCTGAATTACAGAAAAACCATTTCACTCCAGCATTTCTATAGTCGCATTTCTTTGACCCAAACCGAAAGCAATCACAAATAGCAATTAATCTCCTGAGGACTACAGGGGAGGGGAGAGAGAGAGAGAGAGGGCAAGTGGAGTGGCTCTCATCTTCCTTGCAGGGGAACTCAGCACAGCGTGGTGAAGAAGCTTGGCCAGCCCCAGCCGGCCAGAACCTCTGCAAACTCCATGAGATGCGCCACCCTCTCTAGACCAAACTCTTCTTTTATTATCCAATTAGTTAGGGCTCCTTAGTTTCTAAGAATGGCACTCAGGGGATTGAAAATGGAAGTGTGTCAGTCCTGGGAGGGGCAGTGCCCGGTAACTGGCGGGAGGTCCCTGACAGTTCTCCCAGCCTGGGCTGTGCTGGGTGGTTCTAGGATGTCCCTACCTAGCCTGTCCTCCAAAGCCTGCTCCGTGCCCGGGGTCCTGACTGCTGTGTGGGTTCTCCACTCATGGGCAGAGCCAAGAGATCCCAACCATAAGAAAGAGAATTATGGGGCTGAATAAGTCCTTGATGTCATACCCTGCTGCCTATTCCTACTGGCCCACTGATTTGGCCAATGGGCTTCTGGAAATAGCACGGGCAACACCCCACACCTGTGCTAACACAAGAGCCCCCAGATGGCATTTCCTATGTTCCAGGGACTCTTCTATGCACTTCAATATTCTTTAATCCTCATACCGACTCTATAAAATAGTTGTCACTCAACCTCATTTTAAAGAGGTGGAAACTAATGAACAGATAGGCCGAGTTAACTTTCCCAGGGTCACGAAGCAGGTGAGCAGAAGGGCTGGGATTGAAATTTGCAGGGGCTGGTTTGTTCCAGGATCTGGTCTTCATGACGAAGCTATGGCATCTCTTCAGTGAGCCAGCCAGGTCTGAATTTCCCTCAGTTGACCTAATGGGTTAATGGAGTCTCTCTGTCATCATCTCTTCCACTGGAGGGAGTATTTTGCAAACAGTAAAAGTGCATTAATTCGGATCCAAATAATTTGACATAAATTGTAGGCCTCTCAAACTCAGTTTCCTTCTCTACAAAACAGGGGTAGATGCAGTACTGATATTTGTTGCAAGAATAATACCAAAAGATGTTTCTAAAGTGTAGAGTCCTTGTAACAGGGAACCACCACAGTGATACTAGCTTCTACTACTATTATTTTATTGTTACTGTTCTCTTAAGGCTGAAATGAACTTTCCCTTTGCAATATCTTTGAAGAGAATTTGTAAAACGGTACAAACAGTAGTTTTAGTATTTAAGGTACCTTTAAGGGATATTTTAAAACGCTACAAAAGCATTTGCTCACATGTCAACAATCACCATGCAAATTACAAGTCATGCTTAAATATTCCTTACGGCACATTTACAAAGGATCTCTTCTTATCGAGCCTTTGTTGGCCAAGATCCTGTTACTGCACAGAATTGAAAGTAATACAAAGTCAGTTAATTTAAATATTCTCTATAATTCAGAAAAGGCTTTTTAAACCAATTTATTATATTTATGTATATAACATATTTCCATGCAGTAAGGTTAAATTTGTCTGTAGACAAATTTAAAAAAAGAGGAGACTAATGAAATCAAATGCATCTGTAGAGCTTCCTGTTGGACATCCCGGCCAACGCTCCCAGCTATTAGCCAACATTCCCAGCTTCCACTATAATTAGCAACCCTAAGGGCACCTTTTGTAATGTACATGGATAGGGAATTCTCTGTAAATTTGCATTCATGAGGATGATTTTTCAGTGTCTTGAATCTTATCATTTTGACTCAGATGTGAAATTGTTTTCAATGCTAAGAGAAATAGAATTTGAAAACAAGATATTTAAGTCAATTAACCTACCAACAAATGACCTTCAATCGAGGGGCTTTTAAATGACAAAGAAGAGCCAGGTCAAAGTCATTACCTCTCTAAGGAAAAGGAAGGTATTTCAAAAGCTACCTCTCTGCTCTGGCTGGTGGGAGCCTGCTCTTCTTTATTTCTCTTCAGTTAATGACATTTCTCAAGTATTATCATCTTTGAAATGATACAAGATAAATTTCCTCCCAAAAGTTCATGATTTGAACCGAGAGCTCTTCAGTCCTTCAGATGGAGGAAGCAAAGGTGGCGTTCATGTTTGGGGCTCTCATTTGTCCTTTATGGCCTCGATTTCATTCATTATCATAAAAATCAGCATTTTGTCTTTCAGGTTAACCCAGGAGACTTAGAAAATCTGAACTGCCTCTGATAAGAGAGTTCACTGCCTCTGATAGCGAGTTTCTTGCTCAGGGGTCAATCTCTTTGAGTGCCAGTGAAATCACTACCAGACACAGGTTGTGGGTTGCCTTTCCTGTCAACAATTCTATTTCTCTAGGAATTGTTCCCACCCAGGGAATCTGGAGAAGAGACGCCCAGGCTGCTGTGTTTAATTACAGGAGACCAGGTGGGCTGGAGGGAGCCAGAGAACCCAGAGAATGATGGCCCCCAGTGGCCTCCAAGGTCACAGATCCATTCCCAGGGCCTGGGGTCCTCATCCTGAGAGGTCTGTCAATGGGTACGACCAACTCCTCCCTAATCAGAACAAGCTTGAGTGGGTTGCCCATTCCTGGGGGGAGGGAAGCCTTGTGAAGGATAATCTTCTAGTTTTTCCGTGTTAAAAACACATGATAGGCAAAGAAAAAAATTTTGTACTTTTCTCATATCATAAATCAGTGGTTCTTTTAAAATATGACATGAAGGAATAAACCGCAAGGAGCAGGAACAAGCAAATGGCTTCAAGTCAAAAACTGTAAATCAGGACTCAGGATCTGTAAGGAGGCTGCTAAAGCTCTTAGTGCCTTGCTTTCCTGAACTGCAAATGAAAGCCATCCAGTGTCCAGCCCACCTGCTTCATAGCGTTATTCTGATAATAAAATGAGATAATGTGAAAAAGCGATTGTGACTGAAAAGTTTTAGACATACATTTATAACTACCTCTGTTTTGAATTCATTTGATGGTTAAATTTATTATTTAAAAAAGTTATTTTTCACAGCTTATTTCCTATTGCTAGAAGACACTTTGGAATCTCGTGATAGTCTTTAGGCTAAGAATCAATTGTTAGAACACAGAAACCAGTGAGGAATTAAATTCAGCCGCTAGGAGCAGGGCACCCCCTACTGCCTCTCCTCTCCAACCCCACCATTGGCATATTTTTCTCTCATATAAAAGAAATCCACAAGTGGGCAGTCCAGGGCCAGTATAAGGGTTATACAATATCTACCCTGTTGGGGACTTGGCTATTTCCAGCTTCTCAGGCTGCCATCTTTATGCCTTGATTCTCAGCCTCATACTTTCAAGATGGTAGCCAGTGCTTGCAACCATGTCTGTAATTTGGGCAGGCAGATGGGGCAGGGCATAGGGCAAGAAGGGGTATGTATCAGCGGAGTCAGCTCCTTTTAGAGAGTTTTCCTGAAATTCTTATCCAGGAATTTCCTTTTTTTTTTTTTTTTTTTTTTGGTGGCTGGGCACCAAGTAAAACATGGGTTCTCTTAGTAATTAAGATGGGAAGAATATTGAATAGGTCTCTGTTATGCCAGGAATCAAAAATTATGAACACTAGAATGTTAATCAGTTTCATTCATTTTCAATTTCTAAGATAATTTTAAGCTGGACATCTTAGCAATATCCTAAGAGAAACAAAGCTCCACAGCCTTGGCCAGAGTCTTGATTGCCAGGCTCAAGTGAGATCTAAGCTTCCCCCATACCTGGTTAAGTGCTTTACTCAGCAGGCTGCCCCATGGTTTGGTTTCAAATGCAACCAGCATGTGAGTTTCCCACCAACCCAAGAGCTAGGATCAGTGATGTGTTTGGCAGAATAATGGCGTCCAAAGATGTCCATGCCCTAATCTCCGGAATTTGTACAGATGCTACCTTACCTGATGTAGGGACTTTGCAGATGTGATCAAGTTGATGGAACCTGAGATGAAAAGATTATCTTGGATTATCTAGGTAGGCTCAATCTAATCACAAGAGTTTTTAAAAGCAGAGCATCTTTCCCAGCTGTGTCAGAGAGATGAGATTGAAGAAGGATGAGAGATTTGGAGCATGAGAAGGATTTGTCCCTCCTTCTCCCTGTTGCTGACTTTAAAGCTGGGGAAAGGGGATGGGCATGAGCCATGGAATGCAAGTGGCCCCTAGAAGCCAGAATGGTCAGCATGGGGAGTGGGACCTCAGTCCAACAACCCCGATAACGCAATTCTGCCACAACCTGAATAAGCAAAGAAACAGGTCCTCCTCTAGAGCCTCAGGGGGAATGGAACCCTGTAGACATCTTGACTTCAGCTTCATGGCACCCGCATCTGCTTCTGATTTACTGAACTGTAAGATAATACATTTTATTGTTTTAAGTCACTAAATCTGTGATGTTACAGCATTAATAGGAAACTCTTACAAGTGGATGGAAAGAGGCTGCAAGCTCTTTTATACTGTTTTCACATTTTTAAAAAAGATTTTATTTATTTGACAGAGAGAGAGCACGTGCACAAGAAGGGGGAGGGGCAGAGGGAGGAGCAGGCTCCCTGATGAGCAGGGAGCCTGAGGTGGAGCTGATCCCAGGACCCCGAAATCATGACCTGAGCCAAAGGCAGCCGCTTAACCGACTGAGCCACCCAGGCGCCCCTCTTTTGCATATTTTTAAGCAAGCTCAAAAATGAAATGTCTTCTTACCTGCACAGGAACAACGTCTGACAAATTAACAGGTGGAAACTATTGAAAGGTGAAAGGTAGTTGGGACGCCCGAGATCCCAGGCATTGGAACAACCATGTCTTAACGATAACATGGGCATAAGACTCAATGTTTCCTTAACCTCTGAAGTTCATGGATGGGATCGAGGCTGCGGCTTGGAAGGCAAATTAAATGTGGGTACATGACAGAGTGGTGGGGACCGTGGCATGAACTAGACCGTGCATGCCATGTCCAAAGGCCTTCACATGCAATTGGAGTTAAAACACACAGAACGAGGGCGCCTGGGTGGCTCAGATGGTTAAGCGTCTGCCTTCGGCTCAGGTCGTGATCCCAGGATCCTGGGATCAAGTCCCGTGTCGGGCTCCCTGCTCCTTGGGAGCCTGCTTCTCCCTCTGCCTCTCTCTCTCTCTCTCTCTGTCTTTCATGAATAAATAAATAAAATATTAAAAAAAAAAAAAACACAGAACCAGTGGAAAGATTTCCGCTTATGGGGGACGCATTCAGCCCCTGCATCACCCTTAGTTTCTGCTAAGGCCACCAGAGGGAGCAGAAAGCAGTGGGAACACAAGGGAAGAAAGGGGTAAAATGAGTAAGTCGATGGTGGTCCCTCTCTTCCCCAGAAAGCCATTTGGTTCCTCTCTTTGAGGCAAACAAGGTCATTTGCCTTCAGATCTCATCCACAGTAGAAGCAGCTGACTTTTTTTTTTTTCTTACAGCAGCTGCTGAAGCAGCAAGACAGCTGAAGGCCCGGGATGCCCAGGGCGCTGGTAACCAGACCTCTCCCAAGGCGAGTACAGAGGCAGACAGGGCTTGTCCTCACAGTGGGCAAGGTGAAGGAGCATAAAGAGAAGTCACAGGGACAAAACTTAGATGTCTACAGAAGCCAGGCAGGTGATGTGAGTGAAGCCAGCCAGGTGGGCAGAAAAGCAAAGTCCAACAGCTCTGGAGCAGAGTGTGGACCAATGCCGAACGCGATCGGGTGCGGGCACTGGAGGCTTGCAACCTCATCTTTACAGCAAAGCGCAGATAAGATTAGTGGGAGTGGACTGTCCGTCACCCCACTAGGCAGTGGGTTCGGGGGGAAGAAAGGTCCAGGTCTTCGCTGTCATTGTCCAAACACCCAGTGCGGTGCCTGGGACACCGTAGGTGCTTAGAATACTGTTTGTTTAAGGAAATAATTATGTCAAGGGTAGCTGGGACCCGTAATAGGTCTGCGACTTTTGTCCTCCAGTATTCTGCCATTCCCTCATCTAAGGGTGTCTAAAACCCATTACTATTTCGCTTTCTGCCACCTTGATCCAATGAGTCATCAGCTTCACACCCTGTCAGCGGTCGTGACATAGTCTACAAATTTTAATTCCTGAGTTCTTTTACAACTTCTCATCCATCAACCCTTCAGTGCTCTGGGCCTCACTGGCCTATAAGTGACCTCTCGTGGTAAAAGAGGGTAACTGCACAGCTAAGTCCCTTTTAAATCTAGACCATTCGATTCACACCAATTCAATCCATAGTCATAAAGTGTGGAAGGAGAGAAAATCAGAGTAGAGGACTTTTGAAATAAAGCTCTAATTTAAGAAAACAAAAAAGAATTCCATGTAAGCCTTCCAGATGTTAACATGTAAAGGAAGCTTATATTAGGATGTAGAGGATATAATTTTCTAATTTCTTTTTTTATAACTTGCTTCCCAGGATTGCGGCAAAAATTGGAACTGAGTTTTTCCATCATATGTTAGGGTTTAGACTCTAAATATCTGGCATCATATCGGGAATCTGTCATGTATAAGATGTATGAGCTTAAGGCATATCGTTTGTAAGTCTCTGAGACTCAGTCTCCACATCTGAAAAATGGGAATAATAGTTATACCTGCCATGCTGATTTGGTTGTTACCAGGGCCTAGTGAGGCATGTGCAGTGTTTTCTCTATGGGCTTTGTAATCTTCGGTTCATGATATGCTCTCATCATCAATCCCCAAATGGCCTGAGGATTTATTTAGCCACTTACTTATTTTTAAATGTCATAAGCTATACCTGTAACCATAAAGTGTTACACCGATATTAGTTTCTCAGGGATTAAGGAAAAAAAAAAACTCTGTGACCAATGATGGAGCTTTTGTCCACCAGCCATCTGTCAACAATATTAAACGGGTCAGATTGATTTCTTCTTCTTCCTTTCCTTTTGAGCACTCTCTGAAATTTTGTTCCTCCTTTTTCTCAACTCAACTAGGGCTATTCATTTGCTTTATTTCATTTTTATCTTTCTGTAGTCAGCTTGTTCCCATATTGTCTTATAAATGGCCTTCAATTAATTTATGACTGTAGGTTTTTATTGGGAATTCATGTGCATGGTAGAGGGTCAGTCAGATGACCTTTAAGTCATTTGTTGTGCAAATTATGTAATGAGGTCCTGTTATATATGTGGCATTGTGCTAAGCACTAGGAATATAAAGTGAGTAAGACAGACAAGATTCTTGCCCTTGTGTATTTTATGCTGGGGATTAATCAAATATATGCTGTGAGTTTTGAGAAGGGTTGTGAAGGGAACAAACAAGGATGAAGATACAGGGGATGGGAGAGTGAGCATGCAGTTAGTAATCTGAAGGAAAAGCATTCCAGAGTGAGCAGCATGTTCAAAGGTCCTGAGGTAGGAGCAAGGAGGCACATTATACTGCCCTTCACCATGTATAAATAATGTATTGGCCATCTCACGATGTGTAGGTATACTCCATCACTGTGTATACATATCCATGCATAAATATATATAACATAGATATTACATATACATATATAAATATGTAATATATATATGAATATCTTAAAACCTCATTAAGAGTAATGTTAAATCTGGGGCACCTGGGTGGCTCAGTCGTTAAGCGTTTGCCTTCAGCTTGGGTCGTGATCCTGGGGTCCTGGGATCGAGCCCAGTGTCGGGCTCCCTGCTCCATGGGAAGCCTGCTTCTCCCTCTCCCACTCCCCCTGCTTGTGTTTCCTCTCTCGCTGTGTCTCTCTGTCAAATAAATAAATAAAAATCTTAAAAAAGAAAAGTAATGTTAAATCCTTAGCTATGAGAAAAACTAGGGTCAACATATAACTTTCAGATAATGTTCACTAAACATGTGTTTCATGAAAAGAAAAGTGTTTGGAAAAATAATTCAGAAGATATCTTATGGATCTCCAACCAGCTATTAGGGCTTGGCGACAGATTTCAGGCGCTGAGGTCACAGCTCCTCATCATGTTGCTACACACTGAGGCTCCCAGCAGATTGTGGGGCTTTTAAACTTAACATTAATATTTTCTTTCCCTGGACCTGTTAAACTATTTTGCTACACGCAGGTCTAGGTGAGCTTTTTTATCCCGGAAACAAATATCTTAATACTCAGGATTATGAGGTTTTGAAGGCAGGAAGAAACCTTTTGAAAGGTTCCGTGAAATCTTTATTAGCGTGAAACCTGTGTACCACGAAATGGAAAATCATTTTTTCCTTTTAATCTTTGTTGTTCAGACAGACGCAGCCTTGCCCTTTTTCCACTCCCCATTCATTCTGTAAACTTCCCATGTCTACTCTGTGTGAGGCATGGTGTTTGTGGTTAATGCAGAGAGAGATGGGGAAGCATGTGGCAGGGGAGACGTGACTTGTGCTGAGAAGCCGACAGGGAATCGTTCACAGGGTTTTTAAAGAATCACATCGTTCGCTGCAGATAGGAAGCTGGGGGTGGGGGTTCCTGCGGGAAACAGGGGAACGTGTCTAGAAAGATGAACAAAAAAAAAAATCACGAAAGGTTTTGAATACTATTACAGAAGAGGCTGTTTACCAATTTTTCAACCATCATGAAGGTTTTGAAGGAAAAAAATGAAAGAGTAGAATCAGTATTCACCTTCTAGTTGATCTTCATGAGTTGAGTGTTTGTCATATTGAGGTTAGGCCTATATAGGTTCCCCTACTTGCTTGATTTATTGTGTTTTTCTCTTCAAGTCTTAGAAAAAAGCATACCACAGAGCAAGCGAAGAGTAATCAACTAATGGCTCATTCTTTATGCAGAAAATGAAGATGTCCTACATGAAAATCAATTTACATTGAGTTGAAAGACACATTCACATTTAACTCTGAGTAATTTATCCTCTGATGCTCCTACAGAGGAGTTTAACAAACCCAAGATAGGAGATGAATTTACAACATAAAATTTCTTTTTCTCTGGACTGAAATATTGATGCATCCAAAGAGACAGTTAAAGGCAACGTAGCTTCTTAATTCGGTTTCAGAGCAAAAACTTTACTTTAAAAAAGCTGGGATCCAATTTATTTGTCTACTGGGAGCTACTCTGACAGTTTTATTTAGTTTAAAAGTCAGAGTTCAAAGGTAAATTCATTTTTATAAAAACAGAGCCTATAAAAATGTAAACCTTAGGAAGATTGATATTTTAAGAGTTAATCTCTTTATGCCCTTACCTTCCTCACTTTCCCCAAACAAAATGGTGCCCTATCTTGAACGCTTTTTTAAAAAATGGAGGTGTAACTTACCCACTGTACATGCACAGATCTTAAGGGTACAGCTTGGTGAGTGTGAGTGTGAGTGTGTGTGTGTGTGTGTGTGTGTGTGTACATACCTTGTATCTATAGGATATAGGACACTTATCATCCTAGAAAATTCCTTTTTGCCCCTTCCCAGTCAATATTCCCAGGGATAATCACTGCTATTTTGACTTCTATCATCATAGGTTAGATTTGCCTCTTCTTGAGCTTCTCCAAAACGAAATTGTATAGTATATACTCTCTTGTGTCTGGCTTCTTTGGCTCAACATAATGTTTTTGAAATTTACCTATGTTGTTGCATCTGTCAATAACTCAGATTTTTTCTTTAATAACTCAGAATTTTTTACTGTTGAGTAGTATTGCATCATATGAACATACTGTAGTGTGTTCACCTTTTCCTTGCTGATGGAAATTTGGGTGGTTTCCAGTTTGAACACTGTTTTTGTCAGATCTAGATGGAGTTTAAGACTGGGAAAGAGAGGCAAAAGAAATGAACTGAGAATTCTAAGTTATGAGTGCAGTTTTTTTTTTCAGATTTTTCTGGACACTTTACAAGTCCCTGGCAGAAATAGAATCTATCTTTCTCACACCCTATAAAGTGTCTGAATCAGAATTATTAAGCATCCAGTTAAAGATATCTGGTTCAGCATGGTGCTAATGAATACAGAAGTGTGGACTGAATCTTATGCGAGCTTGTTGGTTTTTTTGGCAACAAGAGCTTCATTCCCAAGTCTCAGAAAAGCTCTCACCAATGCATTCTATGGGGCACAAAGTTAGTGGAAAGGGTCTATGTGCATCACCTGGAAAAACTCCTCATCCAGACAAGAAATGTAACCCAAAGTGTACTGTGGTCAATTTGGGTCAATCATAAAGTCATTTGAAAAGCAACTTATTTAAATGCCTACTTAGACAAGGTTAATAAGTTGCTAAGGAAGTATTAATGGTAATTACTACACAGTGATTCTTATATATTGCATACGTTATCTTTAATTTTTACAACTCTACCGAGTAAGTGTTGTTATGCCCACATTTTGAGTGAAGAAACAAACTCGGGGCGTTAAGTAAATTAAGGTCATGGGGATAGTATCAGCAGAGACAGAACCTGACCTTATGGTGTCCCGTTCCAAAGGCCACTCATCCTCTTTACCCTGACATTTTTATAAAATTAGTAGGCACTGTACCTTTCATACTTAATGAAGTTAGAGATACAATTGGCTCACTTGTGATCTATCCATCGTTCTGATGAGGAATTTAAACCTCTGATAACTTTGTGCCAAAAGAATTGGCCCATGGTGCACCTGGCTGGCTCCGATGGTAGAGCCTCTTGATCTTGGGGTAGTGAGTTCAAGAGACTACTTAAAAAAAAAATAAAATCTTAAAAAAAAAAAAAGAATTGGGTGCCAAAGCTTCCACCAGTCCCCAGCACTATATGACAAAGTCTTGTATCTGATGTGCTTACAGGAACAGCTTTCATCAGTCCTTCGGCAGCACACCAGTCAAAACATTTCATCATCTCTAATTTTCTTCTACCTTGTAAATAAAATTATTTTGATTGTGAGGTTTTGCTACTGCCTCTCAAATAATGTGCACCCTTTAAAAATAGCAAAGAATGGCAGATATTTTTAGGTTAAAAAAACACACATGGAGATATCTCATATTCCAAAGAGAAATCTTCCTGTGAGAGCTTTCTCTATTCATTTTCATTCAGTAGTAAGGCCACCTGCAGAAAGATCGACTCTCTTTGCAAGAAGGTTTCCTAAAAGAGTCTGCCACAGACATAAACAGATGACAGGACAGAGAATTAAGCCAAGAGGGCTGAGAGTGGTGGCCATCTTGTGGGTGTCCTGAGGAGGCAACATCCCCATAATGTAAGCAGGCAAGACAAAGTGAGATGAGGCGCCTCAGACAAGAACATTTCAACGTCAGAGGTTTATTTTGCTTGGAGACAATCCAGGTTTCTTAAAAAACAGAAGTGGATCATTTAACCACAGCAACAAGTTTTGGTATTGGCACAACCATTTTCCAACGCACCAAAGGAAAGGTGCTATACTGTAGCCGGTGTTTCATCTGGATTTTAAACACTTCTTAGGTTGTATGAAGTGGGATACTGGGAGGGGGTAACCACCCTGGTGATGAGCAGGTGCCGGCTACCGCCCACCCGTCAACCTCCCTCAGACCCCATTTGACTATGTAAAGTGTGGAGGCTGGAGTTGCCCCAAATGTCGCTTGACCTTTTCATAAGCATCTCTTCTGGGTTATATACAATCTTCAAAAATAAACATTTAATGCATGAAGGTATTATATCATATAGTTACACAGTAATTCGTTCCCTCGGCAGCATTTTAAAAATGGATCATCCCAATGGACATGAGAATGTAGAGAGACAGGACTCTTCCTACATATTGGCCTACTCGGGAGTATAGTTGGCTCAACAATTTAGCAAACATCTTGGGCATATATATTGAAATTCATCAATTCCACAAGATAACGTCAAAGTCTTTCAGGCCTTTTTATACGAAAAATGCTTAGAAATAACAAGTTATTTCTGAACTTACTCAAGTAGAATCTCAAAGATGAGAAATGAGGCTTCATGGTTGTTTTGACATTTCTATGATTACTAGTGAGTTGAACACTTTTTTAAATGCCTACTGGCCATCTGGATTTTTTCTTTAGCAAATTGTTCGTGTCCCCTGCTCACTTATCTACTGTGGCCTTAGTGTTATTCACAAAAATTATATATATAAACTATGTAATGAGGATACTATCCATTTGGCTATCAAATCCGATGACTCAGGTGCTGGTTTGTTTTAACCTAACCCTAAAGGAGGAATCCAAAATAAGGAAACGGTTAAGTAGAAGAGCAAAAAAAGAAAAAAAACCAAACCAAACTTTCATATTTATAGCTCAACATGAATTGCTACTTGAGCCTAAATCAGAAAAGCAATTAGGTAATTCTCCAACTAGAAACTCACATGCAGTGAATGAAGTCTTTCATAGGAATCTTTAAAGCACAGCAATGACACAGACATAATTCAGAGAAATCTGTCACTATCACATTGACACATCCCCCCACTTCATATTGAGTAGAAAATATTGAATCAGTTTAAATATATCTGGATCTGCACAAAACCAGGTTTCCTTTGTTCAGCAACAACAAGCGAAAGCATTTTACATCTTTGTTCAGTCCACACACTAAAGACTGAAATTTTGGGGTCAATATGGGAAACTAGAGACATGCTGGATGTGGACCCCAAGATGGGAAGCTTGTGGGCCACAGCTATGCTGGACAGCCTGTCACATTTTATGCAAATGCAGCCAATGACAACTTCCACTGTGGCAAGAATTTTGATGCCCAGGGTGAGTGTGTGACCAGGTATAGCTGCAGTTTATTACTCTTTGCAAAGGGACTCAGAGTTAGCACTTTCAGAAAAATACAAATCTGAGCAATATTTATTCCTTAGAGATCAGGAAGATGCCCGCCCTCAATATTTGCTTTAGCTTTTCGATTACACTGTCAAATTAACCATGGTGGGTTGTTTTATTCCTCTTTTATCAACCAAAAACACTCATGAGATACAGAATTTAGTGATCAATTCTTTAACTTAAAAAAAAAGTAAGTTAAGAAAGATTTTAGGAGACAGACTGATAGCCAATGTGAGGAGGCAGAGCTCAGAGGGAAATTAGCAAACATTCAGCTACGATGTTCTCAAGGGCAGGGATTCATGGTAATAAATGGAATCATTTCAAGCTTGAAGGAGGTCTCCTGGGGGACACTGCACAGACAGCTTCAGGGATCACTGCATCTCATCAGCCTAAAAATGGAGCTGTCTGTAGAATTTCCAGGTCAGCAAAAGATACAGGAGAGCTACTAAAATCTAACAAAATGAGAGGCTGCCACGAATCATTTATAAAGGGTTAAGAATGCTGTAGATTAACAAATTAGGAGGACACACACCAAATCTAGAATATTATCACCACAATGCTGAAAAATGTTATTTGTAAACCATGGAAAAAAGAAGGTGAGACAATTAGATGTCTGAGTGAAGTCCTACAGTGTTCCTGGTAAATCCTGGGTTTGCCAAATTGACAAAGAGAATCTATGTCCAAGTATCCTCAGGTTCACATAGTTCTTTCCCACCATGAAAAGAGACACTTATTGAATGTGTTCAATACATAAAGTCTTAACTGTATCCAGGAAGAAAGTTATTTGATCAATCCTTTAGCATCTTCAGTGAAAGATTTCATACAACCTCTCCTAGGGGTGAAATCCAGGGGACCAGGGACAATGAGTAACCCCCAATTCATGACTAATTTAAGACAATGGCCTTTCCTCTCCTCCCCCTGCCTCCCGATGCCCTGTTGCCTCCTATCAGAAGAGTTTACAACTCCGAAGATGACTAGTGGGGTGTGTGTGGGGGGGGTCCTATCCACTGGCAACACCTTTCCTTTCTCTGAAAATAGCTGAGTTGTCTCAAGATCAGAGAGCAAGCAATAAGACAGAAAGCAGCAGATGCTGGATGGGCTTAGATAATTTCCTAACAGTGCAATCCCTTAGAAGTTTCAAACTGGAGCCTATAGGCTGCAGAGTATTTTTGTTTTATTTTATTGGCTTTGCCTTTAGAAGGCATATTCTCTCCTGTTTGCTGCAAACCTAGATGCTCCCAGTTGTCTTAGACCTTATCTGGTTTACTCTTTACTGATAACTTCTTTTGTGGCCTGATGCATGTTCAATTTTGTAAACCATGCATGTTGTACTTGGAATGTATATTGCCTAACCATTGGGGCAGGGGTCTTTCTATGTTCAAAGGATCAAGTTCATTAATAATGCTGTTCAACTTTTCTACATCTTTGGTCCTTTTTTGCCTGTTTAAGGTATCATTTTCTGAGGGATATGTGTTAAAACCCCCCACTGTAAGTATGAATTTGTCTGTTTCCTCCTTGTCATTCTATCAAATTTTGCTTTATTTACCTGGAGCGTTCAGGCTCAGGATTTTTATATCTTTTTGATGAATTACTGCAAAAAAAAAAATGTTTGCGCCTTAAGGTCTGCTTTGCATGACATTTATGTAGTTACATAGGCTCTTATTTTTAAAAATAGCTTTCTGGTTTATCATTTTCTATCCCTTTGGCTTTATGTCATTTGCTTTGGGAGTCGATCATATAAATAGTATGGTAGAATCTCTGTCTTTTAACATGTTAAAAGTTACATTTGTTAAAAAATTACATTTATATTCTAATTGCTAATATACTTAGACCTATTGCTTCCATTTTTTTTCCTATTTACTGAGCCTGTTCTTTGCTTCTGTTTTTCTCCTTTCCCTGCTTATTAGAATGAATAACTTAATTCTTATTTTACGATCAAAATGACAGATATTCTGTTGCTATTGTTTTTGTGACTACCTTAAGTTTTGAACATTGATTCAAAGTTCATCAACGTTTCTACCCTCCTCCAGAAAAAAGGAAGGATCTTAGAATACTTTCATTCCAATTACCATCTACCACATAATACTGGTTGTTATCTAGTGTTTTAATTACGTCTTGGGTTTAACCCCCACACCCCAAAGACCTTATTATTGTTGTTAGTCAATGTTTGTTTAAATGAAACCTCTTATTTACCACTTTCTTTAGTCACTGTTCATTATTACAACCTACTCTGATCCTCCGGATTCTATCTCATTCTTACAGAAATAAATCTTTAGCCATTCTTTAGGGAGTGTTTATAAAAAGCAAATTTAAAAAAGTCTTTATTATGCCTTCCTGCTTTAAAAAATACGTTCTTTTTTGGGGGGATGGAGTCAAAACATATAGTGAGGTGTGTGATGTGCATACATGTAAAGGGCTTAAGCTCATTGAATTTTTGCAACTATACCCAAGCAAATACTACCCCGACCAAGACTTGGGATATTTTCATCATACCAGAGGGCTCTGTCTGCCCCTTCTCTGTTAGTACTCACCCCTGCTAGTCAGACATTTCTCTCTACTGATTAAGTTAGCCTAGTTCTTGAATTTCATATAAATGGAGTCATAGAATAGGTACTCTTTTGTGTCTGGCTTCTTTCACTCAACATAATATTTGTGAGATTACTGTTTTTACCAGTAGCTTTTCCTGTCATTGTGGATTCCATGTCATTATCACTCTTAAATGATGGTTTGCAGGTACAGAATTCCAGGTTGATAGCTATTTTTCCCAGCTTTTTGAAGATGTTATTTCAATGTTTTTCAGTCTTTACTGTTGCCAAAAAGCAAGTATGCCGCCAGCTAAATTGGTTTTCCTTTGATGGCAACTGGTCCTTTTTCTGAGTTATTTACTTTCCCCTTTCTGGTTATGTTTAAAATGCTCCTTTCATCTTTGGTGTTCTAAAATGTCCATATTTTATGTCAAGAGAAGGATGTGTTTTTGGTAAGGCTGGAAGAATAGACAGAAGTCAGAGTGCTTCATCAAGGTGACGGCTTAGGACTCTCCAGGTGTAGGCAATCTCTCTAGACTTCTGCATCATTGGGGTAGTCTGGACTCCACACCAGGAGGTGGAATGAGTTTGGCAGATGGGATTTTTCAAGTCCCTTCTTGAAGAAAAAGGCAACTCTTGAGGAGCTCAGCCTGGTATGTTTAAGTTTTAGCTCCCTGCATGCACCGGGTCAGTCCTATCTGCTGTCCTTGCATGCACGGGAGTTAACACAAGGGTCTATTTCCAGACCCCAATCCCAGGGCCCTAACTGCACCTTTCTTATCTGGCTCCTTTGAGCTTCTGCTTGCTTTCTTGCCCCTGTTGAGTCTCTTTCCTTCTTTCTTTTGATCGCAATGGTTATGTTGAAAAACTGTATTTGAACCAACTTTTCTACTTATTTGTGGCTATATGGAGAGTGGCTATAAGGAGACTATATGAACTCTGTACACCATGTTGCCAGAATATGAATCTCATTCACTAATTTGTCAGTGATCTGGCTGGTCCTTGGGGGCTTATGAGGGGCTAAGTGCAAGGACCCTGAAGTGAAGCCAACATGCTTTTGAATCACTGCTGTAACTACTGACAAGCTGTTTGGTACTGGGTAGGTTAGTAACGCTCCCTAAGCCTCAGTTTTCCTTAACTCCAAAAAGAAGACAATAAAAATTCTTACCACAAGGGCACCCGGGTGGCTCAGTCAGCTAAGCGTCTGCCTTCGGCTTAGGTCACGATCTAAGGGTCCTGGGATTGAGCCCCACGTTGGGCTCCCTGCTCAGCGGGGAGTCTGCTTCTCCCTCTCCCTCTGCCCCTCCCCCCGATCGTGCTCTTTCTCTCTCTCAAATAATGAAATCTTTATAAAAAAATTAAAAAAAAATTCTTACCACAGAAGCTTGTAGGGAGGACAAAATATGCTAATGTATGTAAAGCACTTGGCCCAGTACCTTAGGAAACACTCATCAATAACTATGAATATTATGAAACACTGCATAATGACATTATTAAACTTATTAATTTTCCTATCTAGGAATCAAGTTTATGTACAAGTTGATGCAACATAGAAACAGAAAGGCATCTTTCATGAAAAAGAAGTAAACTGAATAATAACTATGATACTATAAACTCTGTATATGTGGACTCTATCATGTTGCTCTTTGTAAATAGTGCCCTACAAAAATCCTGTGTTCTCGCATTTTATACATTCTGAGCTGAACTTTCCAAAGTGTTGAGAAAATCCCTGCAAGTCAGAAAGAGAACATTAAGACAGAGAACACTGGCACTTTGCTTCCCCCAGAAGGTAAATCAATGCACTTGCTTTCTTCATTGAGAAAGGTGTTATGATCAACAGACAAACTAAACCGTGTGCTTAGCGATGCGGTTGGTTTATACGGTAGCGCCAACTCCTTTAACTCACTGCAGACCAGTAATAAAGGGTTCATTGACCGGGTCTGAGGATGACTCTTTGAACAGCATGGCTCTGGGGATATCTTAGCAGGATCGTAAAAGTGATGTTACCGTTATACAGGAAGGAAGGTACCCTTCCCTCAGAAAAGGATGCTCAGGGCTTGAGTAAGCAGAAAGCTCATGTGGAGAACTAATTATGCTACCTCATCAAGGAAAGTTCATTGCTGGTTTATAATGAATGAGTCATCATCTGTTACAGAGTCCAGAGGCCCGCTGGAGTCTTAACTAGAGCTGGTTTTGGGATCTAGTTGGATCTGTCAGTCCTACAACTTATCATTTGTGGGTCTAGGGGATTTTTAAGGTGATTATGATTAGCACAATATTCATTTCTATTATTTTCCCTCTAACTTTTTTTTTTTTTTTTTTGGTAGGAGGTGATAGTTTTTCTCAATTGTGTTTGCATTATTTTCAAAAAAAAAAAAAAAAAAAAAGGAAAAAGCAGCATTGGGACTGGCTTGAACTTCCAAAGTAGATCTAATAATATTTTCCATGTATATTCAGAAGGAATTGGATTTCCACTATAAGGTCAAATCAAATATTAAATCCAATTCAGAAGCATTTTTTTCAAGCCTTGTGGTGGGACAGCAAGAAAATTAAAGCTTACATTGTAAAGATTACTGACACTTTCAAAATATCGCAGATTTTGTTGATTCTCTTTTGAATTTCTGCTAACTAAATGTTAGTCAAAACTTTTGAAGACTGAGTTAAGGACTACAAAAACCAAACCAAACCAAACCAAAAAACCCAAACAAAACACTGGGTGTCCTTGGTCTACTGCAAAGAGAATACCCTAGATCTGACTAAAGAGAAAATTTTAATTCTGGGCTTAAAACTATGATGATTTTTTTAAAACACTGAATTAAAAATAATGAAGTTAAAAACAATCTGATAAAACAGATTGGTAGACTTGAACACCACACAAAACAATTACTGTAAAATTCACTATCGACGTCACTTCCCAATGGTGTGGTTTACAAAACTTACACAGCTATTTTGGAAATAACAGTTTTCTAAATCTTACACAGAATTTAAAGTCACCTCACTGTCCTCAAAAGCCTCCAGTGAATCTTTGCTCTGGGCATCAGCAGGGTCCATAGTTTGGGCCAGTCCACTTGTAAAGAACATTTTCCACACACGAATCTCAAGTCTATCTTATTCTACACACGTAAAATTGCCCGAATTTGGCAAGATTCTTAAAATCTGAATTACATTCTCTGCATTTGTGGTTACATGGCATTCTTAATAAATTTATCCAACTTGTCATTTTTTCAGTTAAAAATGACTTGTTTTCCTCATCCACTCAAAATGGACTTGGAAATTAAAAAGATTTTATTAAATTTCACCTCCACTATCACCAGCAAAGGAGATACCATCAAAACGCCTCTTCTGAAATGATTACAAGTGAAAGGCTATTGCAGTATTAACAGAATTTTCATTAAGATCCAATTTAAGGTCTACACTCTATTTTCTGAAATAAAAAGCATTCTTAAATTCAAAAGCAGAAAAGGTTATCTGAGTTATAGGAGTCATGTGGCTACAAAATGAGGCACCCAAAGAACTCACCTTATCAACTCATATTAATAGAGAATATATTGGCTCATATCATTCTGAGTTTACTGTTTACTTGGTTTTTATTTAAAAACAATTATTAGACTTGTCTGTCCACCCATCCATCAAGATGCAGATCACTCTGCAGACACCAGATCCTTCTAGATGAACTGATTTGGCTCCTGTGGTTCCTGACACTCATATGGACAACTTTCTTGAAGGTGTTTGAGAGAACAGGGAGTCTTGAGCTTTGTGCAAAGACTGATTCTTCTATGGCACCCACTGACTTTTGTTAATGTGAAAGTCACTGGGATCAAATGTCAAGAAATACAAACTACCCACTTGGAAAACAAACAGTGTAGCCTCTCCTCAATGCCAATTCTCAAGAAGTGTATGGCAGCATTCATGGGACAAGAAGCCACTGTTTTCTGGTGGTGGTGTTCTATGCCCCGTGACATTATCCTCATCAAGGGCACATAAAATGCACTGCCCCAAACTCTGAATTCCAGACGCTCCTTCCAAAAATTCTCTCCTGACTTCTGTACTTCTAATCTCCACCTCTTGGTTTCAGGGGCACAGGTCTGCAGACGAACGACAGAACTCATACCCGAATGCAGTTCATCACAGAGCCAAATTCATCTCTGTGGCAATACTTTGAAATCCCATGACAACCGGAATGGCTTTAATACCTAATGACAATCTCCTTTCAAGAGCTTTATGAATATTAATACCCTGATCAAAGAGCAATATTTAAAAACAAGGAGTGTGTCTTCAGTTTCCACCCCAATGTCTCTGAGTTGTAAAAGGCCCATTGTTTTTACAGGTTACAGGTGTGCATTTCAATGAGGTGGGCTTGACCTTGCTTCTGCTGCTGGGGTCGGAGGTCACAAAATGTTTGTTATGATTTTTATGCTCTTCTTCAACTGACAAAAGTGAAACTTGGGATTTCAGTCTGTCAGTTTTTAAACAGATACAAGCAGGTAACTACCATGTGCTCAGAAAAGGGCTAGCATTTTTGGAAGTAAAGAAGTAGGAGACATCATTCCTGTCTTGAAGGAGATTACACTCCAACTGGGAAAAGATTACTAACATAATCAACCAATTAGAAACCAATATAAGATACTTTATTTCTGCCCTGTGTCAAGGATTCTGCTAGTCCCAACGATATAAAAAGATCAAGATCCTCAGTTTAGTCCCTGTCCGGAGGCGATGCATAAGCATGCAAGTACAATAAGGTAATAGTAACAAAACAACAATAACAATGGTGAGTAAGATTCCACGAGGACTTACGGCATGGTAGTGTGCCTGGTGTTGCTTGGACTATCATGTGAGTCCATACAGACTTTAGCAGGATTTGAAAGGGCCAGTTTAGTCAATTCTCATTCTGAGCAATCAAAATAAATTGTATTACCATAATCCAGTGTTACCAAGAATGATCAATTCTGCTTTTGCCAAGTATGAGTCACTAGATGTTTGTTTCCTACCGGCCACGCCTCTGGTTTAATGAAATGTCAATTCTCTATAACATTTAGTAACTGTTCTGAAACCGTATGACATATTTCCTTTCCCCCCAGCTTTACCGAGACATAATTTACATACTGACACATGATATCGTATAAGTTTAAGGTGTACAATGTACTGATTTAATATGTGTATGTTTTGTGAAATGATTACTACTGGAAGGTTAGTTAACACATCCATCACCTCCCAAAGTCACAACTTGTATGTATATGTGCATGTGGGGTGGGGTGAGAACTTTTAAGATCTACTCTCTTGGGGCACCTGGGTGGCTCAGTCGTTGAGCATCTGCCTTTGGCTCAGGTCATGATCCCAGGGTCCTGGGATCAAGCCCCGCATCGGGCTCCCTGCTCCGTGGGAAGCCTGCTTCTCCCTCTCCCACTCTCTCGCTGTCTCTCTCTCTGTCAAATGAATAAATAAAATATTAAAAAAAAGATCTACTCCCTGAACAACTTGCAAATATACAATATTGTTAGCAATAATCACCATGCTGTACATCACATCTTCAGAACTTACTCATAACTGGAAGTTTGTACCTTTGACCACCCTCACCCATTCCTCTCACAGCCCCCTACTCCCTGAAATACTGCTGGTGTGAATTTAGTGGCAAGGCTGCTGCTCAAGTCTGTAAGAAAAAAAGGCCCATCTTCCTTTGTTGCTCCTCATACAGCATGGGCATAAAGCCAAGAGAGGAAAACATTCTAAATATTCTAAAATACTCCTTCTAATCCTGAAGAAGAAACAGCAAATGAGACTGGTTATTCGCCCACAAAAGCCTCCAAACAACTGAAATGTGAAGGTGACTGGAAGCCCTTGTCAGGCAGAGACCTAAGCTCATTTATCATCAGGGAGGCCCCCGTTACAAGGTTCCCCCCATTAGCAGGGGCGCCTCGAATGCACACTGGTGCTCAGCAACCCGGGTGCCCACAGCCCATGCAGCTAGCTGTGAGACCATGAAGGGTCTGAGGTTTTAATACACATCTGATGGGAGTCCTTAGGCGGTCCTAAATATGGGTGTTCCTCAGTTATCTCTCTCTGCACACCGTCCCCCAGCAACCCGTCCATTCCCGCGACCTCGATTATCTGCACGTTAATTCTCCCAAGGACGGATCCCCTCTTCACACTTCTCCGTGGGGCTTTGTGTCAGAATATTTAGTGCCTCCTGGATATCTCCCTGCAGCTGCCCGACCTGTCCAAAGACCAACTGAGGGTCCTTCTCTGCCATCACAGTACTTCCTCCCTATTTTATCAGTTATCTCAACACGCAGTTCCGACACATTTCCAAACTGGTTCATCTTCCCCCCAGGCTCCTTCTTCTCCTACACGGTTCAGACCCACCCCTCTGCCCCATAGCCACAATATCCATTCTCAGCTCGGCTACGGCTTAGCTCCTCACTGTCCTCCTCCCTGTCTTTGCTTCCTTCCAGAATGTTCTCCGCCATGCAGCTGGACTGCCTGCCTAAAATGCAACTCTAATCATGTCCCTCCTTTCTTTAAAATGCTTTTTTTCTTCACCATAGCTCTCTGGGTAATGACCCAAGCTCTGACTGTGGCCTCAAGGCCTGCAGGCTCAGACGCCACTGACCTACCCAGCTTTGCCTCTCATCATCATGCTCCCGCCCCCATGCTGGGCACTTATCAGGACTCTCCCTCGCCTCTCTGCCTGACCAGCTACTGCCCACCTTTCAGAACTCAGTCTAAAAATCCTTTCTGCCAGGGTTCTTCCCTTACCTCCCCCACACTAGGCTAGGTCTTCCTGTTACATATCCCCATAGCAACATAAACTCCTGCTTTTGTGGCACAGATTAGGAGGGTCATTAACAATGTCCTCATCTGGAAAATCTCATCTGCCCTTGTCCTGGGGCTCTTCGTCCTGGGTCTGCAGCCCTCCACCACGCAGACCATGGCACTAGCCCCGCGTGCTGTCATTGGCCAAGGGCACCGTGGTCTCCACACCACCCTGCGTGCTTCTTAAAAGCACGTACCTTTTGTCTTTCATCCACCACTCACTCCTCAGAATCTAGGGCAGTGCTAAATGCTGGTGATAAATGCCGAGTGAATGAAGGGTGAGGAAAACGCTCTGAAAGCAACTCCTCAGTACAGAAATCTGATCCTGACACTTTCCAGCTCAATGGCTTCCCATCTCACTTAGAATAAAATTCAAAGTCCTTCTCACCACCAATCGAGTTTTGCATGATTTTGTCCCTGCCTTCCTATCTTACCTCATGTCCTACACTGTCCTTTTTTTCTCGAACACACTGCACTCATTCTCACATCAGGGCCTTTGCACCTGCTGTTCCGTCCACTTGGATCCATCTTCTAGATTCTAGTGTGGAATTAAAGTATTTCCTGGATTCTGCATACGGCAGGAGAGCACAGAGGAATATCAACCATTCCACATGGAAGAAACACTACCGCAGTGGGCTCCTGGAAGATGAGGAGACACCTGCCAGATACAGAAGGGCGTTCCCCATAGAGAAAATCGCACCTGCATTGGGAAAGGCCAGGGATATGAAAGCTTCTTCCAACACTAAGGAAATTCCTGCCAGCCCCACAGGCACCCAACATGTAGTCATTCACTTAATTCAAATTGTTAATCTGTGAGTTTTCAACATTCCTCATCAGCTTTGAACTTGGGGTTTGGACCACATCCTCTGGTGTCTGTCTGGCTAATGCAGAGATTCCTAATAGGTAGGCCTGTCAGAATGAGCTGTGGGACTTTTTCAAATAACACCAGGGTCCTGGACATCCTGTGAGGGGGACTCCCCCACCGCTGACCCTCCCCCTTCAGCTTCTCCTCCGTCCCATGATCCTGTGCTCTGGAGAAAGTGCTGTCTCTCTCAGCTGGGAGGAGGCAGGAGAATTAATGGAGATCGTTGGGCTTGTGTCGAGAATCCTAGGAAGGGTGATCTGCCCTGGCTGTGTCTCTCTCTCCTTTCCAGATACTTCTTCATCAGAAAATCCACCCCCTGCCCCCCTGAAAGATTTATACCGTCTGCCAAAAATGCTTACCCACCACATTAAGTAAGAGAACGACATGCCAAGGCTGCTCTGTACTCCCCCATGGGGTGGGCAACCCAGCTGTCCAGGTGGGAGATGATGGGGAAATATTTTCCACTTATAGGACAGCGGTGGGAATCACTGGGGATTCCCTGGGAATGTCTCACATGCCCTAAGTGCAAGTTCTCATTTCTCAAAGCTCCTGATCAGAGTCAGCCTGTGATAACACTTCCGCAAAGGGAGAAAAAAAAAAAAACAACTCATGGAAGGTCCTAGGCTCGAGAATGCTCTTATGTCACTTGCTCATTTGAAAATTTAAATTTGGGGAGAAATAATCTAGCCACTTTGCATTTTAGAGCTTTAATGCGTCATTTGAAATTGAAAAAAAACCAATTATATCTTCCACTTAATTAATATAAAAAAATCAGAAGACATGCAGCTAGAAGACAAAGGACCGGCCTTCCCCAACCATGTTTCTGATCACCTCTATGAGAATTTTAAGTATATTCTCCTTTCCTCCAGCCCCTCTCACTTTCAACCCACAGTGGAAGAGATCATATCAAAAATGTGAAAGTCATTTATCTCAATAGTTCATGATGTGGTCCTAGGAGGTTCTTGCTAAGCCAATTCACCAATCCTTTGGAAGGTAAGACAGTGTAATGGTAAGAGCAAGCTGTGACACTCAACAGTTATGTGTGTGCATTGTTGATGCCTGTTTGCTCCCAGATGCCTACATTACAGAATTACTGTAAGGACTAAAAGAAATACCATGGCTCCACGGTTTAGTATGGAGGCTGACATGCAGTAAGTGAAGCAAAAACTACCTCTGTTACTTCTAGCTGAGCAAGTTAGGGGTAGACGTGAGGCAGTGTATGAGAACCAGACCTTCCAGGAAGGTTCTACCTTAAATCTGACATAGCCCCAAGAGCTAGCTATGGAACAGGATGCTGAAAGCCAAAAGAGGGGAAACAGAAGGGAGCAAAAATTGAACCACTGCCTTCCTGTAAGTAGGACTTAGCTACGTCCTGTGGTGCTTTCCCCCAGGAAAAGGAAAGTTAACCTGGTCACCTTTCTTTGGAGCCTCCGTTTTGCCTTCAGGTGTGGCACATGCACACACACACACACACACATGCACATCACCATCATCATCACCACCACCACCACCACCATGGACCCTCCACCTTCAGCTTCTCCTCTGCACTATTAATATTACCACATCGCACCTCTAAACTGGAAAAGTGTCTCTAAAAGAAGTGATTTTCATATAAGAAATAAAAGCCAGGCAGAATATGCCAAGCATTAAGGCTATACGAGAGATTATAAGAAAGTGTTATATGTATATATTTCTATATATTATAATGTGTGTGTACGCATGTATATCTGTGTCTCTTAACAGGGAATGGTTTTGTCTTCCTCCCTCTTCCCATTATATGTGTCAGTATCTGGGGACATTTTTGATGATCACAAGTGTGTGTTGGGCTGTTACTGGCATCTGGTGGACAGAGTTCAGGGATGTCACTAAACATCCCACAAGGCACAGGATGGCCTTCCGCACAAAGAGTTATCCAGTCCAAAGTGCCAATCGTGCCGAGGTTGAGAAACCCTGGAAAACACATATATATTTACATAAATTTCTATTATTACTGAGGGTGACTGGAGCAACACTATAAATTTCCAATAACAGGAAGAAACAGAAACCTTTCTCTGGAAGACTTAACATATAAATAAAACCCCGCTGTAGAGGGGAATGCTAGGCTTACAATGGAGAAAAACAACAATTATTCTGTTTTCTTCTGGGATAACACTGAGTCAAAAGTGGCCAAGAAACCTACTAGAGCCTTTTTTTTTTTCTTCCTAGGCAGATAAGAGCAGCCTGAACCAAGCTCCCAAAATAATTAAAACAGATTGCCAGGCACGTAATCTTCACGGGGGTGAGTAACATTGTGAACTCCTGTTCCCTTGCAGGGTAGGTCAGACTTGAGGGAGAGGTTCCAGTGTATTCTAAGCTGGGGATTCAGAGACTATTAATCAGCATTCTCAGAAGCTCGAGAATGCTCTTATGTCATCTCCTCTCCTTCTAGCAAGAAGGGGGGTGGTGCAGGCATCACTCGGACCAGTGGGAGCCTGCCCAGGCTTTAGGACCTAAGGCTTTTTCACACACTTTAATAAGAGAACCTTGTGTTATGAAATGGAAGCACTTACTTTAGTATGAATGTATTGAGTGCCTACCATGTGCCAGGTGGTAAGGAAACAGTGAGACCCAGCCCTTGAACTCGGGCGGCTTAGGATGGACAGATGCACAATGAATGAATGATCGGGTCATGCCACAAGGGCCCTGAGAAAATGAAGAACAGTCATTATTTAGGACAGTTAGAGGAAGGTATCCTGGGGAAAGGGGCTATCTTCTTGGGCTCTGAAGGAGGAAGAATGTTTTTCAGATGTAGTGTTGGGGCGGGAGGAGGGTGTGGCTGTGCAAAGACCCCGAGGCATCAAATGGCATTCAGGGGGCTCAGCACACTGCAGTTCTGGAGCGGAGTGCATGGCTGTGAGGGGAGGAGATTGGCTGAGGGATGTGGCAGGCAATAGGGGCTGGGGCCTGGCAAATGAATACTGTTTCGATGGTATCGAGTGAAGCTTCCTTGTTGTCACATAGGATTATGTTTAAGACTGTTAAATTTTATAATCTATCTTACCTTAGATTCAAAGTGACTTCCCAGAGATATTGTAGTTTCCTCTAAGCATCTCTGTTTTCTTGACATCTAGAGCTTTATAGACAGATATATGACAGAACAGTTCCCTAAAAGGGGGCCAAGTAATTTCTTTTGGAGTAGGGGAAAAAAAAAACCTACTTTCTACCAGTTTTGTAGCTCTTTCAAGGAACTTTAGGATCTGCTTTGATAGAGCAGTCCCCCCTGACCTTTCTCCATCACTTCTCACCCAACTAACGAATTACATCCTTGCTGGCACAGGCTGGCTTCCCTATTTCTCTCCCCACATCATGTTGGAGGTGCCACACACAAAGAGCAGACTATAAATTAAATGACACTCCATTCTCAGAGCCATGAATCACCAAAGCCTCTGATTAGAATCTCAATTTTCCCTCTTGGCTTGTTTGTGACTATGTTCTAAAGGAAAAAAAAACAAACACTAGACTTAATAAATCAACATGAAACACTATCAGCCCCATAAAACAAGCCCTTCCTGGTTTTTATGACTTTTTACATTGACAAAGCAATTCTGCAGCTCTCCAGCAGAAGTGGGATGGTGGGCTCTGACGGCCTACGGGCACCACCGACAGTTGGATTTCCCTCTTTCTCGGTCAGTGTGCATTTTCTCCAAACCCAAACCCAGGACTGGATGTCAAACAGGAGCACAATTTTATCATTCATTGGTAATTCGGTCAGTTGTAAAATGATGAAACAATTTTCATTGTTGAATGAATTAACGCCAATGGTTGGAATTTTTTTAAAAAAACGAAGTCATGGAAGTAACCGCATTAGAGAAAAAACTGCCCCAACCCGAGCATTATTAATCTGTTTCTTATGCCAATTTTATATAGCTGTAATTGAAGTCTGTACAATTTTGTGTTCCTGTCTTTTATTCATTTAAATACTTATTCATGGGGCGCCTGGGTGGCTCAGTCATTAAGTGTCTGCCTTCGGCTCAGGTCATGATCCCAGGGTCCTGGGATCGAGCCCCGCATCAGGCTCCCTGCTCAGTGGGAAGCCTGCTTCTCCCTCTCCCACTCCCCCTGCTTGTGTTCCCTCTCTCGCTGTCTCTCTCTCTGTCAAATAAATAAATAAATAAATAAATAAATAAATAAATAAATAAATCTTTAAAAAAAATAAATACTTATTTGTCTATAAAATGGATTATACCGGCATTAAAATGTATGTTTTTGGAGAATACTTAATGGCATGCAAGGGAAAATGCTTTTAGTATAATGTCAATTAACAAATACAAGACACAAAACTATATATATTACAAGCCTAATTTTTGTGTGTATACATATGTGCACACGCACATGGAAAGAAGTATACCAAAATATGAACGCTGGTTATTTTTGGATGGTAGGATTACTTTTCTTAATCATTTTTTCTGAAATTTTCAAAGTTTCTATAATGAACCTTTTTCATTTTACATTATAAAAAAGTTCTAAATATTACATTAAAAATTTCCCATGTTTCTAGTGTCCATAACTGTCATTTTAATGCTTGCACAATATGCCATTGAATGGATGTAACTTTTTTACTTAATTCTCTTTTGTGGGGAGGTGGAGGCCTTTTCCCATTTTTGGCTATTTTAACTCATGCTCTAAATTTCGACCTGGCTCCATGTCTGAGCTGCTTTATGTGGAAAACGAGGTGTTGATGATCAGACCTCTGTGCACTGCTCCAGCATCAGGGCAGAGCTGAGAGCAGACTTTGGAGCTGGACATTGTTGGTCAGAAGCCTGCCCTGACGCTTCCTAGCACAGTCATGGAATGACACAAAATGGGACGATGGATACAGAGCTCCGAGACACTGGACACTGGGAGACATGCTGCTATTTTTACCATCTCTCCCCCAACCCCTTCTCCAGCCACCTGAGCTCCAGCTGGAACGCATCCTTCCAAGGATGCCCGAATACTACCCTCCAGCATCCACTGTCATTCTAGAAAGCCCCTTCACTTGGTCTTCACTAGGGCCAACTCTTGCCCACCCAGTTCAAGTGTCTATGCTCTCGTGATCCTTCAGGACCTCTTGTCTGGGTTAATTGCCACTCTTTAGGAAGGAGTCCCAGAGCCCATTGAAGTACCTCATTCCGAGCATTTGCTGCATTATGTTTGCCTGTTTACTCCTCTCTTTCTTCCACTAGACTGAAAGCTCGTCCAGGTCAGAACTGTCATTTCCATCGTAAGCATTCAGCACAGGGTTTGACAACAGTAGACACCCAAGATGGTGGTTGCCTGAATGGTTTTTTTGCCACGTCATTCATCTTCAAAATTGTGACTTTAGCAGTCACATAATATTCTGTTATGTTAAATGTTCTATTTATAATCTCTTGATTCTTTATTACAGTCCCCTTTTGGTTGGGGAGAGGGAGAAGTATTATAAATAATTTATAGGGAACATCCTAGTACATCAATCTTATTTAAAAAAAAAAAGAATACAATTTAAGGTATAGAACTGTTGACTTTGATCATCTTAGGACTTTGATGGCCAAAGTGGAGGGCTTTATGTCTTTAGATCCCAGGCTCTGTCCTGTGCTGATGGCTGCCATCTGCACGAATCTGCTCAATTGCTCAGATTAACTTTTGCTCTGGAAAATGCATTCTTGCTGAAGAATCTCAGTGTTTCTGATGATTCCCAAGATGCTGAGCTGGGGCTCCGATGACACACACATTACACCTGGAGGGGCCATCTCTGCCACGAGGTCGGGGGAAAGGGAAGAACCCCTCAGTGTTCTTTAGCTTTTGGCCCAGAGAGGCCAGAGAGGTAAATGTGAACCTGGAGTTCCCACACCTCAGGGCAACGGCTCGGAAACACCACTGAGCGTTGCGTTCATGTTCAGTGACATTTCCTCTCCCCTGACCCCACTTATGACACTTTCTTTCAAACCTTGTTAGGTAATATGAAATTGGTGACATTCAAACTTTTTCTCCTACAAAAAAACAGCAATGTCTGTACATGTGTATATGCTTATATACCTATTTATGTATCTCCAAGTAAATGTATTATTGATAAAACAAAAATCTCCCCAGCTATCTTTAAAAAGGGACTTTTCCATGCAGGTAGAGAACCTCAAAATGTGACTCATTCTCTGGATCTGTTTGAGGATCATCTGGGGTCACAGCCACTTATTGAATGGGCACAGGGATCTGTATTTTAAAAGCTCCCAGAAAAATTCCCCCCACCCAGGTGTACTGAGATATAATTGATATAAAACATTATATAAGTTGAAGGTGTACAATGGGATGAATTGAGACACGCACACAGTGGGAAACGTTTACTACAATAAGGTTAGTTAACACATCCATCACCTAATTACAATTTCTCATTGTTGTTATTATGAGGAGAACATTAGAACAAATGCCACTCTCATAGCAACTTTCAAGCAGACAACACAGTGTTGTAAACTGTCGTAACCATGCTGCACATTAGATCCCCAGAACTTACTCATAACTGGACGTTTGTACCGTTTGACCAACATCTCCCCATTTCCCCCAGTCCTCAGCCTCTAGCAACCACCATTCTACTCTCTATTTATACGGGTTCAGCTTTTTTTATGATCTCGCATATAAGTAAGATTATACAGTATTTGTCTTTTTTGGTCTGACTTATTTCACTTCGCATAATGTCTTCAAGGTCCATCCATGTTGTCACAAATGGCAGGATTTCCTTCTTTTTCATGGTTGAATAATATTCCTCTGTGTGTGTGTGTGTGTTTGTGCACATGTGTGTGTTGCACACACACTATATATATATATACACACTGTATATAGACATACAGTTTTTTGATCCATTCATCTATCAGTGGACACTTAGGTTGTTTCCATGTCTTGGGGGCTATTGTGACTGATTCTGGAATGAACATGGGGTGCAGATATCTCTTCAAGATAGCAATTTCATTTTCTTCAGATATATACCCAGAAGTGCGATTGCTGGATAATACGGTAGCTCTGCTTTTAACTTTTTGAGGAATGTCCATACTGTTTCCCACAGAGGCTTCACCAATTTACACTGACCAACAGTGCACAAGCGTTCTCTCTGCTCCATATCCCCGCCAGCATTTCATTTCTCTTCCTTTTTCTCTCTCTTTTAAATAATAGCCCTTCTAACAAGAGTGAGGTGAAATCTCGTGATTTTGATTTACATTCCCTGATGACCAGTCACTCAAAATGGTGTTGAGCACCATTTTATGGACCTGTTGGCCAGACTGTATGTCTTCCTTAAAAAATGTCTATTCAAGTCCTTTGCCCATTTTTAAATTGGATTGTTTGTTTTCTGCTACTGGGTTGTAGAAAAGTTCTGAGCTTGTTAATGTTTGTAAACCATTACAAACCTGTAATACAGAGATTGCCTCCCCAACCTTAAATTTTTCCTTTCTTTCAATTTTGGTCAGGAGACTAGACCCAGAATAAGAAACAAAAAAAATTTTTTAAAGTCTCTAAGTATGCAGATAACCTGCCACAAAGCAAATGAATGTATTGATCTCTTATTGAAACTCTGGCAAAAGAGATCCTATGAGGTCCTAGGGAACTAAGGTTTAAACAGTATAAAGGGTCATGATTAATTCTTTATATTTGATGTGCTGGTTTTACTCCTATTTTAGGTAACTGAAAAATATTTGTAACAACTTCACAAATAGGGATGCCTGGGTGGCTCAGTCAGTTAAGCGTCTGCCTTCGGCTCAGGTTATGATCCCAGGGTCCTGGGATTGAGTCCCGCGTCGGGCTCCCTGCTCAGCGGGGAGCCTGCTTCTCCCTCTGCCTGCCGCTCCCCCTGCTTGTGCTCTGTCTCTCTCTCTCTGACAAATAAATAAATAAAATCTTAAAAAAAAAAGAACTTCACAAATAATTTTACTTGAGTGAAAAACCCAGTTAGTCTGAAGAAAATGTCAAATGATTAGTAGTAGATTATGGCACACAGACATGGCAACAGCAATGAAGATGGCATGGGACTGAGTGACGGTTGGGAAGCCCTGGGCTGGACCAACCCCACATTAAAACACCCAAGTGGTCTTCCAGTGAGGGCCCACTCCAGCACAGCCCACACACAACATGGAGAGTTTCCCCTCAAGACTGTCATGAAATGAAAGACCAAGGGAAAAAGGTTTGGAAAGGAGATTGTAGGGTTTACAATTCAGGACCACGGAGACAAGGCAGCTAAGGAGTCATGCTCGGCTTATGAGTGAAGAAACCACATGAGGAAAATGTCACTCAAAGAAAATGAAAGAAACAATTATCATTATTGTGAAAACCTAATATCACCTTCCATAAATGGAATTGACCGTGAAAATATCTGACTGGTAGATAAAGAATGCTCATCCTTTAGCCACTTGAAATGATCTAGCTAATCACAGTGGAGGAAATTTAAGCTCTTCATATTTCAGATGAGAAAAAGTCCAGAGGGGTTAAGTGAGCTGCCTGAGGCCACATAGTTGGAATCCACGTCTCTGGACTTCTCCACCATGACACTCCCAGCATGGGAGCAACCTAGGCACTCACCAGAACCGGCCCAGCATGAACGATGCTTTTATCCTGTGTGACTCTGCAAGCACCCTCTCCTGGTGCTTGCCAAGATAACCTCTTAGCTTATCTAAAGCAAAGTGCCTCAGATTTGCTGTTAGAGGAGTCTAGAGGCAAATTAGAAAACATTGATTGCACTTTCTTCCTCTAGAGTGAGAAATTAAATCAACCAAGCAAAATGAGAGCATCCCAGTTGTACTGCCAAGGGAGCCCCTGGCAAGGCCCAACACAGCGTGAGAAGCAAGGAGCCAGCTGTGTACACTGGGAACACAGAATCCAACCACCACAGCTTTTCCTAGGTCCTCGCAGACCCTACGGCTTCAAACCAGAGCACACCCAGCCGCATGGTGGTTTTCTTTGAGGGCATGTGCTGATTATGTATGGATGCCCAGGGCATCTAGCATCAAGGTTTTTTAATCATCTTGTGAGGCTTGATTCACAGACCATCCTTTGCCTGAGGTTCTTGGAATTTTCTCACTTTTATTGATTTCTCCTTTCTCTAAATCTCACCCAGAATTTCTGGATAGAAGGGGCTGTGAGGTGCTGATCTGGTTGAGAATAAGCGCATTGACTGTACTTAGTTTATATGCTTTAAATTTAAAAAAAATCACAAAGTTACTAAAAATGAAATCATTTTATTATTCACACTTTACAAAGATTGAGAAATCAATTGTCTATAACTGGGAATATTATTATGCAGAAGGGAGGCCAAGGAAGATGTGGTGGATTTTATGGGAGCAGGGAGCCCTCCCCCCTAGCCATCATTGGGACCTCCTCTGTTCTTTCCCTGCCCAGGCTTTAGAACCCAGCTTAGCAGTGCACTCTGTCTGCTATCAGAGGATATATGTATGTTAACAAATGCAATTTTATCAGAACTTCACAAGAATTATACTGCTCCATGAGGATAGAAATTGTGTCTTTGTATCCGTATACTCAGCACCTAGCACCTTGTTAACACATATTAGACACTAAATGTTTGTTGAATGGATGGGTGGAAGGAAGGAAAGAAAGAAGGAGGGATGGATGAATTGATGCATCAATGAATCAATGAGAAAACTGGGGGTGTCAGAAACTACTTTATAGAAAGCCATTCTTCCAATGGGCAAAAGAGAATTAGGGAACAGAGTTCCAGAAATAGCTGAGTTCTAGTTCCTACAGACATTTCCATGAGATTTTTGTACATAAAAATGTACAGCTAGGGGCACCTGGGTGGCTCATTTGGTTAAGCATCTGACTTTTGATTTTGGCTCAGGTCATGATCTCAGGGCCACGGGACTGAGCCCCGCATCAGGCTCTGTGATCAGCGGGGAGTCTGCTTGAGATTCTCTCTCTCTCCCTCTGCCCCTTCCCCTACTCATGCTCTTTTTCTCTCAAATAAATAAATCTTTATAAAAGGATGCAGCTAAAAAAAAAATCCCAAGCATCACCAAAAAAAAATTCAGTGTTTGTTAACATGCAGCTTGATATTGAGGGTTTCCTCCACTCCCCACCTCTCATGCAGGGACCAAGGTGAGCAGAGCATAAGCTGCGTGGTGTGGTGCTGACATACAAAGCTACACGGAGAACACCACTGGGCTGCACTTGGAGCAGGAGCAGTAGTTTTTCTAGGGATGGTACTAATTCCTGAGCAGGTCTGGATTGTCACTGACAGAGGACACGTGATGGTCCCCCAGATTGTGGGTTCTCAGGTAACCAATTTGCATTACGGTGACTCCAACTCTAGGAGGAATATCTGCACTTTTGTTTCATTCCTATTTTGCCAACATAATTCCTCAATCAGAGTATAAACAGGGGCTATATTTTATATTCGTCTACCCAATAGTGAAATCACCTTTCCTCCTCACAACATAGTGATGCTGGTATTAGCTCTGTGTTACTGCTGCAATTGGATGGTTTTGAGAAGTCAATTTGGCCAAAGTTACACAGTTAGTAAGGGAAGAAAGTGAGGACCAAACCCAGCAGCCTGGCTTTTAAACCAATGTTCCTAAGTGTCTTATCAAACATATCACAGTGCTCACAGAAGAGTTGTAGATCTCGATTAATGCGTGTTACCTGATTCCCATAAACATATCATCACTATGAGAAGATGCAAAGGGAGAGGTAGATGGGTGGGTGGGGAAGGAGGAAGGGAAGGAGAGAAAACAGAGAGAAGCCAATTTGGTAGTGGATCTAATTTGATTCTTCCTGGTTCTATCTCATTTCTCAAAAGCCAATTAGCTGCCGTGTGGTTTTTATAGCCGTGCACACCCGACTGGATCAGGCAGCCTCTGACCCAGAGCTGTGGCTATGTGCAGCCCCAGGTGGGCTTTTTTTCCACTTCCTTAAAAAAACATAACCACATCTGCTTGTGGGTACCATTCTCAAAATGCAAGCCCTAATTTAGCAGAGGACCTTTACTGGGCAGTGAACACAGCTAAGCATGAGTGAGGAGATAGGGGGCCATGGTCTCTGTCTTTGAGGAAATCATTTTTAAATACCTGGATGGCACATGCATGTGGGACAAACCCCACTGATTGACTATGGCTGCCAGGAGCCCTTTACTGAGGATTCTTTTTTTAAAATATTTTTTTAAAGATTTTATTCATTTATTTGACAGAGGGAGAGAGAGTACGAGCATGTGCACGCACAAGCAAGGGGAGCAGCATGCAGGGGGAGGAGAAGCAGGCTGTCTGTCAGCAGGGAGCCCAATGCAGGGCTCGAACCCAGGATGCTGGGATCACGACATGAGCTGAAGGCGGACGCTAACCGACTGAGCCACCCAGGCGCCCCTTTACTGAGGATTCTGAGCCTGAATCCAGGCTGAATGGAAGAATGCTGTTGTCAATTAGAAGTGTCTGCCAAGGGCATATACTGGGGAAGGTTCTAGCACAATGCCTAGCACTGAGTGTATGCTCAACAGATATTGCTTCTTTTGCTTTGAATGAAGTCCTAGAAACCTTCATTCTGACCAGAGCACCAGAGAACAAACTTTTCTTCACTGGGCCTGACCTGAGGACAGAGAATAGGAGGATGGAGAAAAGAAGACAGACTTTGCATAAAGGGCAAAGGAGACTCCACTCAATCCTACTGGTCATTGCTAACAAATCCTATTGGTAGTGAGTAGTATCCTATTATGCTAGCCAAGCCCTGGATCCCTCTTCACAGTGGGATGACATTATCTAATTGGATAGGACCCTTAGTGAAGTTTGACTATGGCACATTTATTTTTTGCCCTAGCAAACTTGCTGACAGGCCTCTTTTGAAAAACCAAGAGCATGAAATGCTTTTCACTCCACTGAACGGTGTTCCACGTGACCCATCCTGGTGGAGACGACAGAATCCTGTGGGCTATATAAAGTACCTCCAGCTCCCACTACCTAAACTCCATGGATCCCTCTCTGTGTCACCTTGGCAGCTTTATGGACTTGTTCTCAAACAGTTAAATCAAATGAAGACCCATTAGGAGCTGACTAGTTGTCCCGACATTGAATAGCTGAATTGCTTTCCCAGATTCCTGGTGGATATTCTGACCTGGATTCATCTTTGACATGCCTCTCTGAGCCTCGGAGAGCTTATATAATTGATAGTCACTCACTTTCTGAGCAGCAGGTGACAGAGATCAAAGATGGCCCCAATCAAGGGCACCACTGAAATGCCCTGCACACAGCGTCATTTCTGGCATTGTAATTTCCTGGTACATCTGACCTGAATCAAATTCAGGTGCACAAGAGGCCACATAAATGGTATCAGTCAAAGGAAGAGTGTCAAAATGCATTTTTCCCCTCACCCTGCCCTGCAATTTCCATATCTCAGGATTATATGTTAGCATGGCCAGAGTTATTATTTCTGTTGCAAGTAAAAATAAGATCAGCCAGTAAGATTCACTCGGAAAACATCCTTAACATTTACTTTAGTGCATCCAGAAGCTTAGCTCTGCAGGGAGGGAAAAAAAAAAAAGAGTTCTGACTCGTTCAATGATGCAAGGGGCCAAGTTATTTTCTCTTCAGGTGTGTGTGGTGGGGAGGGACCTAACCCCATGCAGGATGTGGAACTCTCACACTTCAAGGACTCTCTTACTTTGCCTTCTGAAATCTGGTTTGACAAAAGGTAGAATAGTTTCTGTCACACGGTAGGCACCGAATAAATATTTAATGAATGGAGGAAGGCTTCTGCAGCTACTCCTCACTGGCCGGGCTCTAGGGAATAAGCAGGGCCCAGAGAGAGGACCCTGAGGCACAGCAGATGTGAAGGCAAACCCTACCTCTTCCTTCCTGGCTTTGTGATCTGGTCTGGTCACCTCAACCACTGAGCCTCAAGTTTCCTTGAGGGTAATCGAAGGGTGAAGACAAGGGCCTTGCTTCTCTCTCAGAAATGTTGTGAGAGCGTTGGCATACAGTTGGAGGTGACCTGTGAAATGGGGACTGCAGCCCAGGAGGGGCCAGGCGGTTGATAACTGGAGTCTCAGCTTGAGGGCCAATGTATTAAGAGTCTGTGAGGATACAATAGCTTTTCACAAGCAGATAAAATGTGCTGAGGCTCTATGTGACTCTTAGGAAAGGCCTGAGGCCCTCTCTCTTTAGTGATGCTCAAGTTATTTACACAAGAGGGAAAGGAGAAGCTACATTTTTTGCCGACAGATGCACCGATTCTAAGTGCCCACAGGCATCTAAACCTAGCACCCCACAAATCAAGGAGAGCCACAGTTTGTCTTCTGATGTAAAGGATTAGATATGAAGTAAGATAAACAATCAGTGGAAGGCCCTTTAACAGCTAAGCTCCCCCTTTTAGATACTGCAGGGGTCCAAACAAAAAAGTCTTTTTGTTGGGGGCCGGGGGTTAGTTGTGGTAAGAACATTTAACATGACATTTACCCTCTTAATAAATGTTCCTGTGTACAGCACAGAAGTGAAAACAGGCACTTTCCAACCTGCTTCCAGGCCATTCACACAGCTCTTCCACTGTCGGGACCCATTTGCCTCCATGCTTGACAATCAGGCAGTGGGACAGTGACAGATCAGCCCATTGACCTGAACTGCAGACTTAGAGATAAAGGGATATGCAAACTGGGTATTTCTGCAGATTTTAGGCAGGCTGTCTGTTACTCTCTTCTCTGGCTTATGTTGCTTCCCATCCCAGCTCCCCAGGCTCCTCTACTCAGTTTCCTCACTGGCAAAATGGGGAAATACTATGGATGCACCCTCCTCTGTCCTTTGGAACCCTCTGGCTTTCTATCCTACTGGCTTTTTCTTCCTCTTCAGGCAGGTCCCATTGGGACCTCACTTTACCAGCCCCACCACTGGGGCTCCTTGTTCTAACGGGGGACTTAGCTACCTGTCCCTCTAATTTCCTGCCTTTGCCTGTGCTCTTGGTACCCTCGGCTATGGCAGTGAGTGAAGATCCATGCAAGTTGGAATCTGTCACGTTCACTTAGACCATATCCTGAGCAGGCTCATGATATATATATATATATATATATACTGAATGAATGAATGAATGACTGAGTGAAGTAAACGAATGAACACACATACAATCAGCCCGTATAGAAACTCTGGGTGTTAATGGTTTTGACAACTGGGATTTATTTTAAATCTATTACTGTGCTACAAAATTACCCTTCATCAATCAGACACTGTTCTTAAGAATTCTATCTTAAGCTCCTATATCTCAAGTAATTATACTAAAATGGTGTTATTAGAGTTAGCTCAAGAAAATTATCCAGCAAATGAATGAGATTTAAAAGAAAAAAATCATCTTAAAAGAGATTTCTAATTACATAGTTTAAAAAAATTACCAGGGTTTCCATCCTGACTACGCCCTGGATTTCATAAAAAGCTTCAGATGGCGGTAGACCCACCTCCTCTCACCCCGTAATGCTGGAATATGTGGTATTGCAGAATCATTAAAAACACTGGCTCCGGAAGGTGCGCTAGCCAGCTGGGGGTCTCTGGGCAAGTATACGCCTCTCCTGGCTTCCATGTCTTCATCTTCCAAATGTGGATAATAGTACATAATTGGAAAGGAGGTGGGGAGGATTCAAGGGCATAATCTATTCACAGTGTCCAGCACATGGTGAACACTGAGTAAATGTCAGCCATTTTCTTTCCACTTGTAAAATGCTTTTCTATCAGGTCAGTGGAAGAATGGTAAAGATTTGCAATCTCTCCAGTACTGAGTCATACTCCCTTCCCGTGTATTTGCTAATTAAACTTCATTTAATGTCACTGGCTCTTTCCTCCCAACTTCTAGCAGTGAAAGAAAATATTGGCCAAATGCAGATAAAAATGTAGGTAGGTAGAAAGCGTATCTATCTGTGCTTGCCATCTCTACAGTATCGTGAGCTCCTCGAGGGTGGTGGTGGATGAAAATGTCTCACATTTGGTGAGCGCTTACCATGTGGCAGATACTGTTTTAAGTACTTAGCATATATTAACTCATTTGATCCTCACAAGAAGCCCATGAGTCAACATGTCTTATTTACCCTCTATTTACTCAATAAATGAAGACTTGTGTCATGTTGACTGATGAGCCCTTCCAGGTACGTTACAGGCTATACAGTCTAGTGGTTAAGAACACTCTTGGCTCCTTTCCTGATTAGCAGTGTGACTTTAGGCTAGTTACTTAACCTCTTTGTACCCCAATTTCTCTATATGTAAAATGGGAGTAGTAATCATCATCATCATCATCATCATCATCATCATCATCATCATCATCACAACACATGCAACTATTATAGAGATGAGCTGATACATGTAAATGGTTTAGAATAGTGCCAGGCACACAGTACACATTCAGTGAATTTTAGCAAACTTTTACCATGGGTCCATTTTAAAGAGGAAATAATATCCTGTCTATGAAGTAAAATCCATTTCATTGGTTATAGATACAAATAAGCACAGCTCATTTTTTGGTCTCTTGTAGGAAAGCAAGAAGAAAGGATCAAAGTTTCAATTGACATAAAAACTTGAATTACTCTTGGAGTAGCCAGGAAAATAAGGGAATGGTCATTTATTGTCCAGGATGAATTAGTCATCATTTGCCTATGATACCCAGAGGAATCCTTTGATAACTAGTTTAAACCTGTGAATTATCTTATTTGGATATAACATGTCTATAAACAGAATTGAGCTATCCAAGCCTATTAGAATGGAATGTTCTCTTGCTCATTCATTTATTCACATTTGTTCACTCGACAAACATGCTGAGCATCTACTCTGTGACTGACACTGATCTAGTCACTGGGGATCCAGTAGTGAAGAAAACAAAGTCCCTGTCCTTGGGTACTTTTTTATGGTGCCAGCAAATAGATAAGCACATAATAACATGTGAGCTAGTAATAACACCATGTCTAACCAGTAAGTTTGCATCTGCAAAATTATCTGCTCCTTAAAATACTAAAAAAAGAAGGGAAAGATTTAAAGACTAAAATAGTTGCTGGACCATAATCATCTTTTAGGTCAGCTAACTTAGCTACTTGACCCTAAACCTGTCAGGGTCCTCTGATCGAAAACAGAGGGGATGAAGAAAAGAGCCTGGGACATAAGGGAAGGGGTATGTACCCTTTCTCCATCCCTGCCAGGGCAAGAGGCTGCCCTAGGCTGATGCACCCTGGAGAGAAGAGGAGCACTTCAGAACAGATCCAGCTCTGGCTTTGGTTCCCAGGCTGATGCTACTTCCACGGGCCCCAGTGACGTCATCTGACCCCAGCTGCAGGCTCCGCCCAGCCAGATCCCCACAACTCAGTTCTGACTGGCTGGTGGTGGAATTTCTGGAGCACTGGTCTGACATCCAAGTTTCAGTATCCAGATCCCCTTGACTATTTCTGACTTGTACTCAATGCTCTCTGAAAAGCAGGCTTCCTCCCTGTTCATGAGACCGTGTTCCCAACCAATGGCCCACTTCTGGTGATGGGATTTCGAGTTTAATCCCCGTACTGAGGCCCATTCTGGTCACCTGCTGAACACTCCAATACTCCTCAGACTGGGGACTATGTGCCTTCCTCCCACTCATCTCATATAGTCTTACACAGCCCTGCAGTCAGCCATGCTACCTGCAGGCAAACTTTTCCAGCATTTTCAAACTGGGCCTGTTTCTAGATCATCCACACATGTATATGCCTGTCTTGTGGCTTCATGATGGAACCCTACCACAATGGCTAATGGTCTGGCCCATGAAATTTGTTCTGTTGCCATGGGGTTCTTAAACACTCATTGTGGTTGCTCAATAGGATTTCTGCTGGGGCAGGCACTTGGGGCCATCACTCGACACCCCACCCACATATAACCACTAAAAAGAGAGATGACTATACTTCTAGGGTTTGGTCATTACATAGTTAATACCGAGCACTGAATAGTTGTATCCAGATAGACAGCCAGAGTGTTCTTACCCCTTCCTGCAGAGAATCAGCCCAGAATCAGATCTCCTTGTATTATGCTCTGAACGTTTGCACATCTCTATTATCAAAGTTTCTACTTAAATTCGGATATTTATCTGATTATTTAAGTGTTTATCTCCTCTACCTGACTGCAAACCCCATGAGGACAGGGATTGTGCCTGCTTTGCTCATACGGTATCTGCTGAACTTAATGGAGGGCTGGCACATGAACAGAAGGTGGTCTCTGGTTGACCAACACAAGGGTCTTCCTTGATTCAGCCCATACTTGAGCTAATATGGTAAACTGGGCAGAAGATCTTAAAGTCAACCTCTTGGCTGAACATTCTTCTTTATCTTCTTTTTCTAGCCACAACTTGATCTCATGAGGGCACTGCTTCCTCTGTAAGGTTCTCAAAATGGCGGCTGGCCTTCGTTACCACAGCAGGACCAGGAGGAGGAGCAGTTGGTGTCTTCTTTGCTGATGCTGCTTCCCCATCATTCTCTCCTTGTTCCCTAAAACCCCCTCAGCTTTGAAGCTCACCTGATCACACTATACATCACCCACTATTGTTTCATTGATTCAACAATCTCTGTGACCCTCAGCTTCACGTCTTGGGTTCTGGGTCCCTCTCTGGCATCGTAATCCTGGATGATTTTGACGTACACTATGACGTCCTAATGATGGCATGACTACAAGTTCCTCCCCTCTGATGGTCTTGTTCTCACCTTATTTCAGCTCCTCAGTCTTCTTTCAAACTTATCATGAGTATAACTGCATTCTCTGTGAACTCATCGGAGATGGGGTGATACAAGGTGAGTCCTGGCTGCCCATTACAACCCACATCTAAAAATACTTATTTCTTAACTGGAATGAAGCCACTTAGGTTTATCCTTCACCAACAAAAAAATTGAGACTAAAGTGAGACAAATCAAAGCATCAAGAGCTCCTATGTACTTTCACAAGTAGTTGTGCCCGTACAACATGCTTCTGATATAGGCCATTGCTGCCAGAGCAATTTAAGAAGAAAAATCTTTCTCAAAATGTGGCACACCAATCCTTAGATTAACTAATTTGGGGAATATTTAGAATTGTAGGGTGTTGGTTAATAAATCCTATAAGCCGTTGGGGTGGCTGTTCGGTATTGTTGCCACTGGCGACATTTCATCCCATAGGAGCTCTTTCAGTATCTTACCTCACCCCCAGTCTTGATCCCCTACGCTTCAGCTGTCCCTCTCCCCATCCCCTAAATCCTGGGATGGAGAACAAACAGTTCTCTGCGGTCACATGCCCTTGGTCAAAACAATTGGTTATATGATGGGAAGGTGACCCAATGAGACTTCTGAGGCTTCCAGGAAAGACTTTTTACTACTGTAGGTGGCAAGATGTGGAGCTTCTGCATCTATCTTACCTCAGTGAGAGAGAGCCTATCTGAGCATGTAGTCAAACTGGAAGGGAATCCAGAGATGGAGATGGAAAAAAGGACCATGGTGTCATTGAGTATCTAGATGAAACTGCACACTTGGATCTCAGTTATGTGAGCTGTGGCAGTCAATGACGTGTCCCCACACCGCTTCCTTTTCCTGGGCACACAAGAAAAGTACACTTCTCAGTGTCCCCTTGCAGGTATGTTGGTCCATTAGACTGAACTCTGGCTAAAGAAATAGGCACAGAAGTGATGTAAGCTACTTTCAAGCCCTTGCCTAAAAACATCCTATGAGATACTCCAGTATATTTTCCCTTCTATAGCACCGATGAGATATTGCAGAAGGTACAAAATAGAGTACTGCGATATAAGAAACTGGGTGGGGAGTGAGGTTGCAGACAATGTCAGGGAAGACTTTGTGGGAAAGACATTTGAGCAGAGACCTGCTTTGCCCAAGCAAGCAAGCAATGAAGCTATTGAAGGGAGAAGAGGAAGAAAGAACATCCCTAATAGATGAAATAGCTAGTGCACAAGCTCTGATGCAAAAAAAAAAAAAAAAAAAAAAAAAAAGGTGTGGCATATTGGAGGAATAGAAAGGTCACAGTAGGAGAATGAAAGGGTGCAGCAGTCTAAGTGTTCATAGGCAGGGGCAGGTAGTTGAGGCAAGAGATGATGGTGCCTTGGACCAGAGTGGAGGCAATGAAGACAGAAAAGAAGCAGGTAAACCCTTTGTATTTTTTAGCAGTGGTACAGACAAAAGTTGCTAGGTGGTTGGCAATTAAGGAAGAAAAAAAGGAAGGAAATCAATGTCTCCTAAGTCTTTGGTTTCAGCAACTAGTTAGATGGTGACACCATTTAATTGGATGATGAGACAAGAAAAGTAACCATTTTGGGGACATGTTAGGTTTGATGTTCCTGTTAAAGATCTATGCATAGATGTTAGTGTCGACATCAGATCTTGGATGTCAGAACTTAGCTCCTCTACCCCACAATGATAATGATACACCATTTACTGAGTATGTATTATATAGCAGGCATCATGTGACATACTTCTCATCGATTATCCCATGTAATCTCACCACATCCCTCTGGTAAGCTAGCACCCCCATTTTACAGAGGAGGAAAGTCAGATTTGGTAAGGCCACTTGCCAATGATAACATACCCACTAAACAAGCAAGTAGTAGAGTTCTACCTTACATGGCATGAGACCATCACAAAGTGTTTCGCATCTCCTGCACTAAAATATAAGGTGCTTGAGAGAAGAAGTGTATCTTGTTATTCTTACATCCTCAAAGCACTCAGCACAATGCTTTGTACCTAGAAGATGCTCAGTCAACGCTTGTTGCTTGACTCCATCACTCATGAGAAAAGACTAAATGGTATGAGGTGAAACCCAAACACAGAAGGCTTTCCACTCTTCTCTCTTTGCTCTTCTCTTTCACCTCCTTATTCCTTAGTTCCATTTAACAAGAAGCTGCTGACGCCCTAGCTCACCTTCATCTTTCACAAGCATTAAGAACACTCTTCAGAGGGGTATGTACAGTATGTCATGACAAGAGGGGGAGCACAGAGTCACCAGAAACAAGGGGTGGGTGGTCTTGGCACCCAGCTTTCCATCAGTAGCTCATTTAGCTCATGCTTTTCAGTTAGGCCTTCCAGGTTATTAGGGTAGTCTTTAGTACATTAAATCATAAACTCATGCTGTGGCCCATCAAAAACTCAAGTCGCTTCCCAAAAAGAGCTGAAATCATGAGTAGAAAGACTTGACAAGATCCTGACTGAATCAGATTCAAGCAGTTCAAACTGTGATTGGCTTTTCTATTTCTCTCTGGCCAAACATTTTAGGTCAATCTTCCAGTAGATGAAAAAGGAAAAGAATAATTCAAAACACCTGCCACAACCTCCACCTGAATTTTAAGAGAAAGAGGATTACTAGATTCAAGGAGACCATCCATACCATTTCTCAACTGAGGGTCATGAGGAAGTGGTTTGGCAGGAAACACAATGGCGAGGCTCACGTTGCTCCCTCCTCTGGACGGGCCTCTCACTTTTCTTCCCAGGACTCACCCCTGCTGGTCCTTGAAGCCTCCACTCCAATGGTACCTCCTCTAGTGCTCATGGGATGGCGCCATGCTCTTCTGCAATGTTTCTATGCCTGTGGTCATTCCTGCCTTACTTTTTAAAAAAGTGATGAGCTGTGCTATCAATCTCTCTCCCCCCTCCCCAGACTATGAGTTCCTCATGGAGAGGGACCACATCTTACCCATTTTAGAAACCCCGGGGCTTAGCTCAGTTCAGTGAGACACAGTGAGGATCAAGAAAGAGCTGCTCAGCTGAATGTGGTGTTGTGTGGCCAAGGGAACAAGAAACTGTGACACAGGAGACCTCGGTGCTGGTCCTGACTTATCCTCTCTGTGTCTGTTTGTTTGTCATCCAAAATAATGGGGCTGGACCAGTTCGGCTCTGAAGGCCTTGCAGCTCTGGCCCTGAGGAATCTGAGCTCACAGATGGGAAAGCAACTGAGGATAATGCATTCACACAGGCTGGCTCTACGAGACCTTCCTCATTAATCACAATTCTCCAGTCTGACAAAATCCCTCCCCAAATGATCTCAAAAGGATGCTGCACACAATGAAGGAGAAGTAATCACCCTCAATTTCCAGACAGAGAATCATGTTCTAATGTCTATTAACTGTGTCAGTCTTTTTCCAGCCAAGTGCATATGCTCTGCTTCTCCTGGCTTCTCCCCACCCCACCCCCCTGCCTCACCTCTCCAAGGTGGAGGTGGGCAGGGGACACACCTGGGTACCTGATGAAAGCTCCAAACTCAACATTCAGACCAAAGTCCTAAGAAAGCACTGGAAACTTGCAGCAGGAAGTTCTGTGCCAAGAGCAAACCCGAACAGACCCATGAAGAAGATCCTCTCCTTATCATTTTCATGACTCCAGGAGGCCCTGCACGAAGGTCCCAAACTATGAAAGGAGGTAAACAATTGCATGTGATGCCAAGGAAGGCTCCAGAAGGACAGAATGCACTGCCTAGTAGGCTCCATTTTTCTAAATGCTTTCAAAATAGAGCTTTTGATTTCAAGCCCGATGTTTTCCAGTTAACTGCATTTCCCTGTCCCTCCACATGCCTTTCTTCTTTCCTTTTCTTTAGTTCTAGGTCTTTTTGTACCTTGCTTCTGCGGATTCCTGAATCCACAGTTAATATAAAAGTCTTCCAGTGGAAAAACATTTCATGCTTTCAGAAATAAATGTCTCACCAATAAGATGTCCAATCTCTTCAATTAAGTGTACACCTCAAAACAAAGGACCATGCCTGCCACTTCTTTTGAATGCCCAATACAGAAGCCATCAACTAGATGCTCCAGGATCAACAAGCCAGGTCCTCAATCCACGCTCGTGTTTCCTAACTGACTTTGATAGGATAGGTGTTTTTAGTAATAGTGACTAGTCCTCACCTTACTTGATTGGTGCTGAAATCAATTCTACAGAATGCATTATGACTGGGTTATATTTTCTTGCTTGTATGATTCCTTCCTTCCTTCCTTCCTTCCTTCCTTCCTTCCTTCCTTCCTTCCTTCCTCCCTCTCTCTCTCTTTCTTTCCATCTCTCTCTCTTCCTTTCCCCTTCCTTCTTTCCTTCATGGATATATTCATTATTTTCAATAATTAGCAATTTACCTAAATTACCTCTATTAGAATGCTGAACAGGAAACTGAAGTCACTCCACAACCTACTATCACAGCATTTTATGATGTCTTCCTTCATTCTCATGGACCCACAGCTTACGCTTTGTGGGTCCAAAGAAAAGTGGTTTCTTGTATAAGCTTTTCTTCATACTGTTAAGACTAAAATAGTCAAACCTGAAAACCAAACCATAAATATGAGTGCACTCCATTATTGGGGCCTGAGGCCTTTTACATACTTAGGAATGGTATGTCATTTTACCATATTCAATGAAGTAAAATGAAAAAAGGCATCTGCAACCAAGAAGTGTGATAAAATGCCACATAAGAAATGTAGTCATTCAAATACTGCAGAGTACTTATCACTGTCAGAAGACCCTAACCCTCTGTACAGCAGTGTCCATTCCTCACGCTATCATAGTATTTTCCAAAGGTAATGCATTTAAAATATAAAGCTAAGAGTCTGCATTTCTATTATATTTTAAAAACTTACCCACTGAAAGTCAAGTAACAGACTGTATTTCTTTCTTCTTTTCGCAATATTTGGAAGCTGATATAAATATACTTGATCTTATCTTTGTCTAGTCATTTATAATCTCTGAGAGGTATGACATTTTTTTCTTTTAGAACTGGTTTTTAAGTCAGCAACCACACTCTCATGCATATATGATACAAGGTTGCTTTGGGAGGAAAAAAAATGCGTGTGATATCTCACTTGCTCAGATCCCATCCAATTATAACTGAAAAAATATTCATGGAATTATAACCATATGAATTATCAGACAACCATCAACAGGGGCCAAGAAAAACACGAAGAAGACCCGGAGAGAGTGAGGAGCCGAGGTTCATGTGTAAGCAGAGAACAGATGTACTATGTGGATCAGGAAATTACAGGAGGTTAACGTTGCAAGCACAGGCCTGAAGCACAAGCATTATTTTTATGCACCAGTTTAGAAAACAATGGAGCAGAAAACAAAGGTTTGACCATTTGCTGAAAGGAAATTTCAAATGAGGTCAATTCTTTCACACTCCTATTGGCTTCAATGAAAGCCACAGTAGCTAAGAGGGTTAGGCTTAAAAAAAAATCACAACAAAATCAAAAACCATATTAAGCAAATAAACAAAATACAAAATTACTTTTCTAAAAGAAAGCCTTTTGTTTCATCAGCTCTTTTCATCCCTGAAGGACTCATTACTTAGGAAAAGAAATTTGTTCAGTGAAGCTCTCTTAAATGACTTTCTTGACCTTGATTACCCCACTCTTATTTAACTGTCTATAATAATTTCCAAGTTGGGTTGAATCTATTTTTATTGCATTTGTGCAATAATAGAGGTCTTGGATCCCCTGGTGTCAGAGTCCGCAGATTCCAAAGATAAAATGATTTTTATTTCCCTTGAGAAAGCCTTGCCTTCTCTTCCCACTAGCGTATCACAGCTTTGAGCTGGGACAGGGTCTGGGTCTTCTTCCTGCAGCTTTCTGCCTACCCTTTCCCCTCGTCAACAGCCTCTGGGATGATCTACGCCATATCATGGCTGCAGCTATGGGTGACGGTATTGCTTCTCAATCTTTAATGTGCCTAAAACTATCTGGGCAGGCATTGGTTGGGGGGGGGTTGTCTTTAAAATGCTGAATCTGACCCAGTGGGTTTAGGTGGGGTCCCATTTCTTCCCAGCTCCAGGTACTGCTGTTACTGATCCACACACCAGACTTGGAGTCACGAGGAACTGGGGGGTAAAATCAAGTTCTCGGGCCCCCATTTCCTCTGGTGAGCCAGTATGTCCAACTGGCCCTTGGGCCATCAGCACTCCTTATCTATGCGAATTACCATTTCCCATGAAAGAGGAGATCAGGTGAAGGGTAAACCAAGGGCTGTGAGAGGAATCAGAGAGTGGGTGAAGGGAAGAGGAATGACCTATAATTATTTAGATGAGATTACAGAGGAGAGTGGTGGTGGTGAATATAACGCAGTTGTGCAAAATATGATATGATTATATGATTATGATATGATTGGGAATTACGATGATCTATAATAATAACACGTCTAGGGATTCCTGTGAACAGAAAACACTAATGGAAAGGTTCATCCAAGTAATGGCCCAAAGAGTTCTGAAATGCTTTCCACCTACCATTTCAGAACTTTTTGTGATGACCAGGTATTGCCCAAAACAACTGTAGAGTATCTTCTGGTGCTGAAGAAGTGGCTAGGAACACTGCTTTGGAGTCCGTTAAGAGGCCAGAAGCACATTTTGCTGTTACTAGTGAGGCAAGTTACCTCTCTGGACATAAATTTCCTCACCTGTCCAATGGGATATTAACAACTACAATTTAATTGTAAGAATTAATTGAGAAATGTGGTATGAAGTACTTAATATGAAGGCTGGCATGAAGTAAATACTCAATTCATGACAACTATGAGAAGTATCATTCATGGCAAAATATATGTTCTACAACCACAGATTGTTACAGTTCACTCTTGAGGTGATGGTCTGAACGATAAGGAGATGGAAAACTAAGACTCAAATCAACTTTGTACAAAAGCTGCTCCTAGGTGCCCAGGGGGTCATGTCTATAATGTCGCCTTTCCGCCCGAGGTCTAACACTAAACACCAAGCAGGCAGTAAGTCAAAGGAATACTTAATATTTAATCTTTTTAAAAGATTTTATTTATTCATGAGAGACAGAGAGAGAGAGAGAGGGGCAGGGGCAGAGGGAGAAGCAGGTTCCCTGCTGAGCAGGGAGCCCGATGCGGGGCTTGATCCCAGGATCCGGGGATCATGACCTAAACCGAAGGCAGACATTTAACCGACTGAGCCACCCAGGCGCCCCTAATATTTAATATTTGTAATATATATTTAAATAAATATCTTCAGGAAGTATTTAAATAATTAAATATTTACTATTTTAAATCTCCTTTTTCTCTTCTACTTTGGTTTCCATGGGAATCTGTACTTATGGGGAACTTCAAAGCATGCTAAAGAAAATCTACCTGGTTCCCAGTTCTGACTTCCTGATTATTAATAGAATGACAGTTTGTTATAAAATGGCAAAGACCTCTGAAACTGCCTAGTTCAACCTGTTCTTCGGAGCTTGGGGCTATGTGTGTCACTCTTTCAAGAAGTATTTTAGTGGAGCTCTAATTCATACGCCATTTTATGTCCATTGGCAGCAGTCTGAGAGTAACCCTCTGTTTCCCATGCTATAAAGGGTATGGGTTGCATGATAACTGCTTTCCTTCATAGTCACAGGTATTTTTTGCTTAGTCATGGGTTCACAGATTATTTTCAAATGGCTGAACTTGCTAAAAGTTCCCCAGCCTATAGCTAAATCTAGTCCTATCCACAGTGACATTAGATACCCTGGATCCACTGGGCTGGTGGTAAATGATGATATAAGATGCCTAAGGAGACATCCCAAGGTGAGCTCAACAATCAGGGCGATCTGAAGGACGGCTCTGTTTACCTCCCAGAATCTAAGCTTGGTAAAACCTTAAGGTCACGCACGCCAGTTTCCAAACTATGTTCTTTAGCAATTCATGATAAGAATTGCCTCAGAGCCTGGTAGAGGGGAAGGGAAGCTGAGCCAGGGGGTTCTGGATACCTCCACCCAATCAGAACCACTTCCTTTTTATCTATTTATATGTTGGAGTTCTGCTGAAAAAAAATTTTTTTTCAGTAGCCTCCATGCCCAGCATGGAGCCCAAGGTGGGGCTTGAACTCATGACCCTGAGATCCTGACCTGAGATCAAGGGTCAGACACTTAACCGACTGAGCCACCCAGGTGCCCCTGCTGACAATTTTTTTTAACCACTGATGTGAAACATATTTATTTTCCAGGCATCTAAATTCTTTCATCAAATTTATCTATGTATTAGTTACAATGAGGTTTAGCTACAAGTAACTGAGATACGAACTAAGAGTGAATGAACAAGGTATATATACATTCATTTCTCTTCCCCATAAAAATCCAGATGATGGGTGGTATGACAGCACCAGTTATGTGAGACTAGACAGCTTCAAGCTTTCTGTTCCACCTTCCCAAATGTGTTTTCTTTATCCTCATGGTTCAAGCTGGAGTTCCAGCTACCACATCCATGTACCAAGCATGTGAGAAAGAAGAACACAACCCATTCTTTAAGAACACCTCCCTGAAGATGCATTCTATTCTCATCTTATTAGTGGGCACTTAGTCATACTGGCTATGCATAGCTCCAAGTGAGACTGGGAAACGTGGTCTTCCCTATTCTCGTGGCCACGTGCCCACCCAAACAATCGGAATTCTAAATATCTAGAAGTAGATTGAAGGGCATAAGTCTCTCTTCTGTCACAATCCATCTTCGGTCCAGTTAGCTGGTTTTCAAAGGTTGGGATATCTGATTCTTCCTTAGAGCTTCCTCAAGCTAGCAGATGAAAAGGGGATATGAAAGCTGAGAGCTAAAGCAGCAGAGCCTGCTGAATTACATGCTGCAGCTCAGAGCCATTTAGTGGGAGAGCAAATCAATATTTACAGTGCAACACAGACCTAGGGTATGGAGGGAAGGTTAAATTATGTTTGCCACATTGTGCTTAAGGCATGGAAGGACTGATACTCCATGGAAAGATTCCCATCAACAGGGTTAAAAGTCATCACCTGGGAAATCGACCCGACACAGCGTATCTCACTCTGAGCTTCCAGCCTCCAGTGGAAGTTCTGGCCCAAGAGGCAGCAGGGGAGTGTAAGGACTCTGGCTTCCCCTCTAGGTCCCTGTACCTTGAACAGGACTTGGCACCTAGGGTGTGCTGAATGGGTAAATGGAACGGATGAGGTTGGGGCTGGAGATCCAGCCCTGCCTTGGGGCTGTCCAGATGACAGAGTTCTTGAAAGAGCTAGGAGCAAGATTCACCTGGCAGGAGAGGAAAAGGAGTCCATCCACATCCCCAGAGTGGCCCTGGGCCTATCGTCCACTAACAAATAGATTTCAAGTCACAGTGGTCTGCAAAGGAGGACTCTGTTAAGCCCAAAGATCAAGCTTTTTCACATCATTTTTTTTTTCAAGTTCTATTTTAGTTTATATTCCATTCACTGTTAGGGATGTTATTACTGTATGTTCTAACTGTTTCACAATTTCTTCAAAAATTATTCTAACCCATTCACAAAAGGGCAAATGTGTGAATCCACTTTCACGAGGTACCTAGAACAATCAAACTCACAGAGACAGAGAGTGGAATGGTGGTTGCCAGGGGCTGGGGGACAGGGGAAGGAGAGTTGTTTCATGGGTAACAGAATTTCAGTTTGGCAAGAACAGAAAGTTCTGGAGATGGAACGTGGTGCCAGTTGCACAACAACGTGAACGTACTCAACACCACTGGACTGTACATTTAAAAATGGTTAAAATGGTAAACTTGATGCTCTGCATATTGTACCACAATTAAAAAGCGAGTCTAAAAGATGAGCCTAAATATTAATTGTATGTATCAGAGAACGGCATTTCCTTGCAACTGTCAATATTTTAAGAAGCATTTTAGCCCCAGCCTGTAACAGCTTTGCAAATACTATAAACGGTTTTTAAGCAATTTCTTACAATTCACCCCCAATAGGCAGTGTCCATTCCGAATCCTCCAGGAGCAGCGCCTACCTGACTCACCACGTGTCCTAGATGCAGTGGCCTCAATGCAGGTCCTCACTGACTCACCAAAGCAAAGTCAAGTCATTCAGGGACTTACACCCTTCCGTATTGCCCCCAACACTGAACCACTCATCAGTGCTCACACCAGCTTGTCGGAATTCAAGAATTCATAAACTCCCACTAGCAACTTGGTATCTATCTGAGGAGGAGGAGGTCTAGAGCTTTCACCAAATTCCCAAAAGTGGTGGTTCTCAAACTGTGGGTCCTGGATCAGCAGCATGAGCATCACCTGGGACCATGATAGAAATGCAATCCTCAGGCCCTGCCCAGATCTCCTGAATCAGAGACTTTGGGCTGAGGCCCAGGGGTCTGTGTTTTCTCAAGTCCTCTAGGGGATTCGGAAGCACGCTGAAGTTTGAAAAGTGCTGTCCTCAGGGGTCTGTGACCTCCCAAATGTTAAGAACCAGCATGTTCACTAGAAGGGCGAACACAGTCAGAACACCAATGTGCTTCTTTTTGGGGGCTTCCTGAGTTTTTTTTTTTTTTTTTAAGAATGACCTAAGATAGGTCGAAAGTTCTCTCTGCCTGTGGCATTTCTGCAAACACATAATCTGATTACAGCCTTCACGTCCCCCCAGGAAATGAGACCAAAGCTCCCCACACTGACCTGCTGGCTCATCTTGGGGAAGCAGCTGTGTCACCTTCTTCTCTAATCTATTGACTCTGGTAAGGACCAGGGAGGGAATATTCCACAGCTGTGGCTACCATAGAACTCAGGTCCTGTCAACCCCACTTCTCTCTGCCTTCTTTATGGAAGCTCCCAGGAGGGCAGGAAGGGCACAGGCTGTGGTGACCTGTGATTTCCACTGACTATGGTTAAGGTGATTCTGTAGAGGGAATACCAGGTTTTGGGGTGAGAAGACCTCAATTTGAGTCTATTTCTATCTCCCACTGGTCCTGTGACCCTGAGCCTCAGCTTCCCCATCTATAAGATGGGGGTGGCAGGCGTTCTTGTGGGAGTCCGAGGACACGGGAGTGAAAGCAGCCCCAAGTCATGTCTGCATCCAGCTCTACCACGTCAGCCACGTGTGACATTAAAACCGGAATATCAACCCAATTTCCACCTCAGAGGGTTGTTGTGTGACTTTAACGAGGCAATAGTAATAAAGGGCCTAGCACACTTTCCTACACATGGTAAAAAAATATACAAGTTTAATGGTAGTAATAGTGGTAGTAGCAGTAATAAAGCTTATAGCTATACAAATATCAGGTATCCTTACTATACCTTTAGAGCACAAAGGCAAACACTGATAACAATGTAACAGTATGTGGGGCGGCCATGTAGTTTAACAACAAAAAAGGGTGCAAGCTCTTGAGCTCATTAGCTTAATGTGAACAAGAAAGAATATTCACCTTTCAGAAAAAGCTTCACACAGAAAAAGTTAATATATTCCAAACTCAGAGTCTTAAATTCCTCTTCTGATCAGGAGGTCATTTTCTTCTTTCTCTAAACATAGATCTTCAGACGGAATAAAGATGATACTACTTAACATTCACAGGACAGTAAACACCCTTTAAACTAATTTCATCTCTGCCACCTCAGAGAAAAGATAATACAAGAAAATGGCCTGAAGTACAGGAAGGTTGTTTTTGCTTTTTGGTTATTTTTTAGAATTTGCTATGACTTTGTGCTAAAGAGGAACGCCTCCGGAACCTGCCTTTGCTGACTCGAATGACTACATAACCACCTGCTGGCAACTCGTAAGTGGCTAAATTGCATGAATCCTGATCAATTCTTCCAGATGAGTTGTCAACATACAGCCAAATGTTTTGGGTGATGGCATTAACCTGTTTTGACAGTTTTTGCTCTCTGAAGAGTAACACACCCATAGGAACTTTAAACTGACTTAACCAGAGCGGGAATGAAAGAGTGAGCTCGATGTGAACTGAACTACCTCTGATAGAGGTCTCTCTCCTCCCATATTAAAAAAGTCTTCACAAAGCACTGCACTGCAGTCTTCTTTGGTAATGCTGGAATCAAACAGTCTCAGCAGACAGGGACTCACTCTTCCGTCCGACTCACAAACAAACCTATTATCCCAGAGAGGCGACACTACATGTTCCGAAGTGGGTTCCGATTCCTGCCGGTCCCAACTGATGCTCAGGTGCCACAGTAAAGCCCCACAGTTCCTGAACTCAAATGTTTTCAGCCAGATAACTGCCAAGCTTTCCAACTCATGACACACACACACACACACACCATGCTTTGAGAGAAACACTGAGACTGTTTTTGGTAGAAAACAACAATCATTCATTCATCCAAAAGATATCTTCATTAGGCACCAATTATGACTATGTATAAGGCATATAATTGATTCATTCATCTTAAAAAATGGCTTTTGAATTAAAAACATTGAGATCTAGTTAAAATTCCACGGAATTAATCTTTCTGAAATGGACAAAACAGTGGTTTTTGAATGTGCTCAAGGTTGTGCAACCATCACTACTAACTCCAGCACATTCTCATCACCATAGAAGAAACCGGGTCCCCATTAGCGGTCCACTCCCATTCCTCATGCCCCTAACCCACTGGCACCATCTACTTTCTGTCTCTGTGACATTCACTCATCCTTCTTTTTGAGCACCTCCTTAGCACCAGGCACCGTTTCAGGTGTAGGGGGACAGATTGGTGAGCGGAACAAGCTATGGATCTCCCCTAAAGGAGCTTTTCTTCTAGGCATTTTCAATAGATTTAAAACAATATATATTTAGTGAGAAGAAAACACGTGCAAGAAAAAAAATGCTCGGTCTGACGAACAAAAAGATAAAACTGATCTCCTCCTCCACACATACAGAGGTGCCATGAAAATAAGCAAAACAGATTCAATCATCTTTTTTTTTTTATGAAATGACTTTTTCTAGAAAACTGGTAAGTGAGAATCTCCCCTTCTTTCCTCCTCCTGGCCCCCTGGGAGGGCTGCAAAGCTCAAACCAAAGAGTGAAAGAAGAAGGGGGGCAGGGAAAGAGCACAGCCTGAGGCCATGGTCAGGCAGACACTTGGCTCCAAAATGACCAGAAGGTCTTTCATCTTGTGTGCACATGCCTTATGCCACAAACCACCAGCTGAGCCCAATCACTGCCTGAAAACCTCAGCTCTAACCCCCAAATAATAAGCTTCTGACAAAGGCGAGATCATCCTCCAAAAGAGCACGTTCCAATCAAAACTTCTGGGTCTTACCCTGGCAGTGAGACATTTGTTTTAGGCAAGACATAAGGATGCAATTTCATTTTTAATTTCTGGAGGAAGAGGGTGTTTAGGTCCTAGCAGTTCATGGAAACAGAATCTGCGGGATTTGATTTGGATGTGAAATGTCCTGACAGATCAGCTGGCATTTCAAAAAGTTTTGCTGAAGCTCAATCACTGCTCCGATCTGATTGTAATCCCTAAGAGAGAATTGCCAACAAGTACGTGCATACCACCATCTCTTTACACATAAACGTTTCCCCGTTGTGTAGATTCCAACACAGATCTATGGCTGAGAGTCAGTGAAGAAAGGGAATTGATTAGTGATTGAAGTGAGTCTGTGAAGTAGCTTCTTTGTTTGGATCTAGTAGGACCATATGGCTAAAAGTGTTTCGTGTAACTAGAGTGACCTTATCATTTATCATCCAAATGACATTCTTCCCAGAGTGAATGGAGGCACCTCTAACAAGCTGAAACAGCAAACATAAGCCAGTGCCAGACAAATGGGGAGAGATGTGTGGTCATCCTGTGTATGGGCATTGCACCAAGTCCCAACAGAGAACTGCCTCCCCGGTCCTGCCTTGGAGACTATCATCTGAAAGGGGAAATCAGTCTCTCTAATACATAGCAGAAAATGGTAATTATTATAAAGAGATAATCTCTTAGGATTTCTCTTTAATGCTCTTCAGATGGGCTCCAGTTACCCTGAATACAAAAACATGTTTTACAACAAATTTTGCAGCCCTGTACCAAGGAGTTTATAATGAAGACAAGTCTGAAATAAATAAGTGGCAAGTTAGAAGAGGTTACAGGTCAATGTGTGTGTGTGCGTGCGTGTGTGTGTGCGTGTGTGTGTACACACATGGGCTAAGTGGAGAGGTGTGGCAAGGAAGAGAGAAGATGTGATTTTTTTTAATCAATGAGAAATACTTAAAAGCGTGACAACTCATTCATAGCTAACATAAAACCGATAGCTCACAAGTGCAAAACAGAACACAGAATGATTTTGGGGTAAAACCAAGAGCTATAATCTTTCCTCGCAGCCCTTTTCTTATTTATTCTGATAAATCAAGGATATAACTAGTTTTGTTAAACTCTTCCTATTTCCAAAGAATTTTACCTGTAGAGAGGCTTTCTTTGGAACAATATCTCTGCACTTAAGTAGTGGTACTGACCTCCTTTACGATAAAAAAATGATGTCAGACCTCCCTTGGGCTAACTAAAACAAAATTATTATGAGGCTATAAATTCCTTATGTTTTAAGTTCTTCCATAGCTATAAGATCAGAACAAATTTATAACTGATAATACAAACAAACCCACAAAGCCAATAAAATCCAAATGAATCGCATTAATTAATCTGACATATAATATATTGTTGAAATTAGATTTCTACACTGTGGCCTGGTTCTTTGGAGTGTGGCCTCCCTGTTCTATTGTATGTTATTTGATGACTCAATTCTCCAACCACTTTTTCCTATTCCGGCTCTCCATGCAGTTTTCATTGTCACAGACACTGCCCCATATTGTCATTTGGACTTGTCTTGGCCAGAAGGCATCATCTGTAATTATATTCACCTCTATCCTTTGAGCTGCTATTAAGAAAAACCATCTGATGCCAGGGCACTAATAACACACATGTCATTGTGGGCACGAGGACCTCACAGCAGCATTCAGCTTCAAGGTGGTCACCCAAAGAGTCTAGAATGTGCTGACATTAAATTTGGCTTTAAGCTGTCATTTAAATTATTCATTTAGGGAAACGGCATTTCACTGGAACTGGAAGCTCCATGAGGTCAGAGACTTGGGTGCGCTTTGTTTGACTCTGTTATGCATAGCACCTAACAGGGTACCTCGCAGGTAGTAAGCATTCGGTATCAATTTATTCAGTGAATGAATGACTGAGTGGGTGAATGGAAACATTCTCAAAGGGAATTCACGTAACTACAAGAAATATACCCATGGTCCCCAGTCTCAAGGAATCTGAAAGAAGAAAAGAGGCAGAGACTCCTGCCAACGGGCTCAACAACTGCAAAGAGACACAAAAAGAATCCACATGTATACTTACTAGATTTTAGCTCCAACTCACTTAAAAAAAAAAAAGGCATTGCTATGCAAGCAAATGGACTGGTATTCCTCTAGAATATCCATGCAGCCAGGGAGGGCTCCTTGTCCCTATCTATGAGCAAAGAATTGCTTTTGATCAGCAAAACCCAACACCGGCAAATGGTGGTACAAAGGAGAGGGACCAGGGCGGGGGAGGCAAGAGGAGGGACCTCGAATGTATTAGATTAGCACCTACTGCAGGCCAGGAGGCCTGGTGATGGGAGCTTGGTATCTGTAGTCAAAACTTCACAAGAACTCTGTGGGGTGGGCTTTCAAGTATCACCTACTTTTTTGCAGATAAAGAAACTGATGACAGAGAAGTTAAACAAGGTTCACACGGCAAATGAGTGGAAAGTTGGTGTTTGAACTCAGGTCTGTCCAATTAAAGGTCCTCCCTGTCTTCTTGGGGCATGCTGCTTCCTTAAAGAAGTGACACACGGCCATGAGGGGGAAGGAAGGCAAGTGGTCAAAAAGCAGAGGAAGAGATTTCCCGTCCTGAGGGTCAATGGATATATTAAAAAATAAGATGACATTGCCTCATTTGTTTCTAAGAAACACAGAAGTGCTTTGAAAGTAACCCCCACAGTCCCAGCCAGGATTTTAATTGGCTTAAAAAATGAGAAAGTTAGCCTTTAGTTTATTCTGTGATCATCGCCGTTGGATTGAGAACAGAGAAACAGTAGTTGCTACTACATCTGCGGTTACCTCTAGAACCTTCTATAACAGGTGAAGGGACACATTTGTAGCTTTTACTTCAAGCTTCCTCTCACCTTCAAAGCTAACCTTCGCCCTATGCACTTTGAATAACACGCCATAGCACTCATCCCTAAATAAAACCACGTACTTTCTTATATTTCCCCCAAATATTTTGTGCTCACTTTTGATTTACTAAGGCAAAGCATCAATAGGACAAAAACGGGTCTGCTTGTGCCAACCACTGGCGCATGCAAGGCTGTACTAACCAGGGGTTAGAGCTGTGCCTCCAGAATCAGATTACTTGGGTTAGAATCTCAGGGTTGTCTCTAACTGACCGTGGATGTATTTCATAAATTGGTTAAGCCTCAATTTCTGTATCTATAAAGTGGGGATGTTACCAGTTGCTCTCTCATTAGGGTCTTTGTGGAGTCATATACGTAAAGCATGTGGCCCCATGCCTGTCACATATAAGAGATAAACGAATATTAGTTATTATATTAGATTACGCCTAGAAAATATTAGAGCTAACAAGGTAATATGGGATAGAAACAAGCCACACCTACAGTTTTAGATTACTCTGACCACAGATGATCATCACTTAATTCAAAGTGCATCATACTGTAAACTACCCTACAAGTCACTCTTTTTATATGCACTGGTATTCCCCCAAGAACACTCAGTACCATATTTGGAAAAGAAATCACAAAATCTTTTTAATTACAATGGTGAGCACCACTGGGTGCAAACTCAGTCATTAAAAAAAAATAGAAATGTTTACCATGGTAGAAATTGCTACAGGTGATGCACACAAGATCAGGTGCACCTTAATCCATCTGGTTTCCTCTTTTATTTTTTAATTGGAAGGAATTTTTGAATCTATACCATCATCAAATTACACAAAAGGGAAGGAGGGTAGGTGGATCACAGAGCAGAACTATAACCAACACTCACAGCTAACTTCAAAGTTTCAAAAGGGCTAAAAAGAAAACTTCAGAGAGGAAGAATGAGGACCGACTGGGAAGGGAAGATGAACCATTGCTTGAAGTCTTACTTAAGGTGCTGGTCCCCATAAAGACAAAATCCCCAACATACACGGGGAAAAGAAGGCACAAAGGAACATCCAAATTCCATTATCTTCAAGAGGCCCCCTTTGGGTCTTCCCCTTAGAAGCAGTGATAGAGACCGAGAGGATAATTACATGCAATTACCTACAGCAAACTGAATTAAAGAGCACCCACGCTGAGAACATAGGTTTTGGTCATATTCCCGTCAAGTACACTTTCCCAGCTTTGGGCCCTAATTGTCCAATGTTTCCATCTCCCCCTGTCTTTCCTCCACAGATGTAGCTTTTTTCAACCCATGTGCCACCGTGTTCATTTTAATGTTTTCTAGACAAATTCTAATAACAATCACTAAATTTAATTAGTTCTTCCTACATACAAGTAGGTGACACCCACTGTGGGATGGGATCCGCTTTTAATCTAAAACATCAGGTTAACCTACAAACACATACTGTGTGTGTGACAGACTAGGCTAGGTGCTGTAATGAATATAAAAACAAATCAGATGTCAATTCTATTTCTTCATTCAACCATGTATTCTAACGCTTACACTTATTTCTTGCTGGGCATTGTACTAGGGAGTGGGACAGAGAAATGATGTTGAATAAAATAATAGTGATTCATGTCTCATAGGGCTCATATTCTAGTGGTTGACTTATATTCTGTCTATAGAGAGCCTAATGCCAGATGCAGGAGGAGAAGACCTACACACTACCAGGATGGCATAGTGTAGACACCAACTGAGCTGATATATTTACACTGAATAACCAATAATGATATCCCACCTAGATCTGACCATTACCATCAGCAACAAATATTTATTGGCTATTCCCTATACATACAGTCCCACTTGAAGAGCCAGAAACATGGCACATGATCATGACCCATAGCTGCTGTAGGGCTATGGAACTGTGGAGAATATGGGAGCATAATGGAGAAGAAACTGGGATTATATTTCCGCTTTCCCTAAAACTCTACCCACCCCTTCCTCTTGGCCATGTAACAGTCAACACCAACTATTTGGGATGTATACCTCTTTCTTTAACTGTGATACAATATGCATAACATAAAATGTACCATTTTAACCATTTGGGGACGTACAATTCAGTGGCATTAAGTGCATTCACACTATTGTGCATACTTCCTTTTAAATCCCGCTTTTTTGTTAATGAGAAGATTAAGTCTGGGGGCTTACTGACATACTTAAAACAGGCAATGCTAAAAGTCTAGCCTCTCAGTGTTTTACTATTAAGCTTATACTCTCTCTCTCTCTCTCTCTCTCTCTCTCACACACACACACACACACACACACACACACACTCCTAGGTAGACCAACACAGAAGCAGCACCAATACATTTTCTTAAATGTCAACTTTAATTGCTTGGTGATGTCTGCTAGCATGCTGTGTGGGAGGGGTAAGGGCAGCATGTACACTGCATATTTCTCATCCGTGGACTAGCCACTTCAGCACCTGCTCACAGAAATGGAACAGTGCTCAGGCTCTTTAAGAAGCACACGGCCATAGACAGTAACTTTGTCCCACGTCCCTACCATCTCTCCAACTGTTCACTGGCTGTGGATACAAGCAGCTGGGCTGGCAGCAGCTATTTCTCTAGGAACCCGTCTGCTCCTTGTGAATTTAATCCACTCAATATTTAGTGTATTCCTGCTACGTGCAAGAGACACTGTTCCAGATGCTGCCATGATTGAGTAAGTAGGCTAAGTTCCAACCCTCTAAAGCTTGCAGTGTGGAAGGAGGGTAACCAGGTACTTGAATAACTATTATGTGAGGAAGGAGAGGATAGCTTCCATGGAAAGAGGCAAAAGCTGTTGGGATGAAGGAGGTTAAGATCACCGTTTATATTTGGTTTAGGCTGACCTGGTTGAAAAAAGATCAAAGGGTTGTGACAGGTAGAATCGGGCTAGGCTGAGAAGAAGAAGTGTAACCCACGGCTCAGGGCAGAAGAGGACCAAGGCTGGGGGCACGTGCACTGACACAGAGAGAGGCTAGGGCTCGAGATGCGGCATAAGAGATTCCTAGCAGATATTTTCAGGCTTTTTTTTTTTTTTTAAGACGTATTATACAGAGGCAGAGGTACAAAAATATTGGAGCCAGAACAATCTGGGTTCAGATCCTAAACCTGTCATTGAATAGTTGGGGATGTTAGGTGAGTCTTTCGATTTCTCCAAATGTCATATGCACAAGATAAGGACGATAACGCTGGATGCTAGCGCTTACCTCAACGGGCGGTGTGAAAGTCAACCGAGATGCGTTTCATAGAGTAGCTAGCAAAGTATTCACAGCACATGGCAGGTACCTAATGTTTTCTGGCTCCCTTTCATCTAAGGGGGTTCTGAGTATTGCAATGGACTACAAAACCACATCAGTCAACATTTATTGAAACAAGCACAGTATTTGTTGCTTGGGGGTTAATTCAAGAGAAATTTAAATCTTAGGTCCCACTCTCAAGGGATTCATCTGGTGGTGAAGGGAAGGAAATGTATATCTGAAAGAGCCATAAGAACATAAATTACCTTCACGGAAAGGAGCTCATAACATGAACATTACTTTAGAAACATACCCTCGGAGTGATTACACAATATTCGTTTGTGAAGGCTGGGAGGACCAGCAAAGAAGCAATGGAGAGATCTCTATAAATCAAGGAAGGAAGTATGAGACTCATAAATACCACAAACATATTTGCTATTTCAGTCCTACTTATTTACTAGCTTATTTACTAGCTACTAATTACACAGATTGCTTAACCTCTCTGAATCTCTATTCTTGCAACCCTGAAGGGCAGGTTAATCTCTCTTCTGTCTATCTCACATGGGTGTCATGGGACTCAAACAAAATAACGTACACTCACAGGCCCTGCCAACCATCAAGAGCCATACAAAGGCAAGGCATCCTTATTACCATCATCTTAAAAAGCACAACAATTTCCCCCTGTTAGTAAAACACAGGCCCCCTCCCTATCTCCCCAATGCTTAGGTTAGGACAAACAGAAAAGCCACGATGAACTTTCACCTTACAAAAAAACCCTGCTTTATGAAAAAAGTTTGAGCCTGACACACACTCATTTCTTAAATTCTAGGTTTTAATGGATATGTTCTGACCTAATTATTCACATTGGCAGAAGGACTTAGGCTGCCCCTGCATGTGTAATACACACATTATATTCTGCTTAATGACATAAACAGCAATGTTTCCATTCCTCATTTGCACAGCCAGCAAAAATCTCTGACAACAGGAAAAATTCTCATTCTGGTTTTCTGTATAAAAAGTTGCCTGAAATCTCTAGTTCTAATGTTAGGAAAACTGAAAAGACTCCCAACACTCAAAAACAAGCAATTGAATACGGAACTGAAGAGTCTTCCCTTGACATCTTGGTCTCAAAGCCCTGTCTGTCTTCTGGAAAAATAGGCCCTCGTTACTAGTGTTGCTCTCTCTCCCCAAATTAGATCTGGCAGTTAGTGCTGGTGGCTTGCAACTTCTCCTGGCAATGGTCTAGTGGGTTTTAAAGAAAATTATTCTGTAAGTCAGGACAGAGCCTGGCAGAAATTCTCGCTCGCTTTCCCCCGCAAATTGGTATCACCAGGAAAAAAAAAAAAAAAAAACAAGAGGCTGTAATGTACATGCTAAGCTGGGAAAATGGGTAATTGAGTGACTGTCCCTAGAGGCTGTTTGTAAGCGCTTCCTTCCATGGCTGGCCAGGAGAAACCCCAGGGGTGAGAAAGTGGCCGTAGGGCCCTGCCCCCGTCCTTTGCACCCACTCCATCTCCATGTGGAAATGCTCAGGTAGGGGGTTAGAGCATGCGGGCTCAGGAGCTGCACAGGTGAGCAGGGAGGTTCCAGAAAGGGAGAGGCAGGCTGTACCAGGAGGGCACCGGGGCAGACTGAGGCAGTCCTGCCCGAGGATTAACGTGGGAGCCAGGACCGAGTCTGGGCAGTGCCTGGTACTAACTGTGGAAGGTAGGGCAGGTTGTGTCACTTCTCAGTGTCAGTTTCTCGGTCTGTAAAATGGGGATGGGTAGGACTATGGGTAACAAGCAGTGTTTGGCTCGGAGTAAGCTTTCACCAGATAGTAGTTACCACCATCACCGGCCAGGTGAGCTTAACTAAAGATACTGGACTGCGCATAAGCTGGTCATCTTGATGCAAGCAGACTTTTCCCCCAGTAGTAACTCCACAGGCTTTACTAACTGTAGGATTCATGAATTAATTAAACTAAATATAGCACATGGACACTGTTTCGTACTTGTTGTCTGGTACTTTAGCACCCCTGAAATTTCCTCTCTGAAACATTACTGATTTCTACCATCTCTCTCCTTTCCCACTGACTTGGCACTGAGCCGCTCAACACAGTGACTTTCTGTCATTTGAGAAAAATCTGTGTTCTTTCGGTTTCCTGAAACCGAAGCCTCCTGGTTCTCATGTTACTTCTTTGACTGCTCCTTTGCCCTTGGCTGGTTCCTCGTCCATCCGGACCAGAAGGGAGGCAGCCTCCATGGTCCCGCCATGGTCCATTCTGCCTCTCACCTGTGTCGTCCATGTCTGTTCTGGAATTTCTCCCCACTCCCTGCTTTTCGAGCCATGTCTCCTCTTCTGCGAATGAGACCCAACTTTCCCCAGAGTCCATGAGATAACTCGAGATTGGCCAAACACGTCTTTGCTTGCCAAAACTGTGGCCCTCTGCTGCCCTATCATGAGGAACGCCCACCCATTCTTCCAGTGAACTAGCACAGAAATAGAACTGCAGGGTAAAAGCAGGACAAGCCAGCAAAAGGGAGACTGCAGTAGCTAAGGGCATGGCTCTTGAGTCAGACTGCCCAGGTTCAAGTTCTGGCCCCACCACCTGTTAGCTGTAGGATCATAGGAAGTTATCTGTCCTCTCTGTAGCTCAGTTTCCACAACTGTAAAATAGGTATAATCGTAGCCCCACAACATAGAAGGGTTGTGAGGATCAAAAGAGTTGATCTACCTCAAGTACTTAGAAGAGTACATGCATGGTACACAGCACTGAATGAGTATTGGCCATCACTGCAACTATTCTTCATGAATATAATAGGAAAATGTGAGTGAGTCAGGCTCAGCAGGCTTTGTAGGCAAATGTTTTATGATCTTTAATCTACTTTCTACTAGTGAATAAACCATGGTGCTTGGCAGAAACGAAGCAATTAATTGGAACCCAATGTTGGCTGTGACTAGCAACAAACCATGTTCTATTTTCCCAAATAGTAACCTGATAAATAGGACAGATGTTGCCTCCGAGTCCATCAGAGCCAGAGAGGGCTTAAAGATCACGGAATGCAGTGGCCACCCCACTTGAGGAGCACCCAAAACACCTGGGGAGCTTTTTGAAATGCAGATCCCCAGGGCTCAGGTTCTGAGTTTGCATCTCAGTAGGTCTGGGACGGGTCCCAGGAATCTGGGGGATGTCACGCACATTTGGGATCCATTGATTCAATCCATTCCTTTCCTGTCAAAGACAATGAAATGAAGACCCAGCAGAATTAGTCTACTTTCCCCAAGTCTCAGAGTGAGTAAGAGGCAGAGCAAGGCTCACACATCACAGATGTCTCCTCCTGCAAAGTGAAACAGAGAAGTGAATCCTATGCTGAGGCCTTAATCTTCAAAGGTGATTAAATATGAGCATGCCTGTGTCTAGGTCATTAGAAGAAAAGGTAGGTTCTGGGTAGGTTTTGTGGGTTCTTCCATTTGCAGAGAGAAGTGCCACGGAGAGATGTTTCTGGCCTGTGAAGTCGTTCAGTAACAATAGTATTGAAAGCCAGTGCAAATGAAACCAAAACCTGTTTTCACACCTTTTTATACCAAGCAGCCTTTTCGAATCCTCTTGTATGCATTCTTTTGTATGTCCCAGAACAACTTATCCAGAGCTCAGGATCTCAACTCCTGCCAAGCAAAAGAGTTCTCCCTGCAAGTTTCAGTAAGGATGAGAAATATGATTTCTAAACTGCACAACAAGCCCCTCTGGTGTTTGGAAAGGAGCTCACGGTCAGCTGTGGTTTTGGCAATCAGCCCATAGAAACAGCACGTGTTGTCTTTGTGATTAGCACAGGCAACAATAGAATCTGCAATGATGACCTCATGACTCAAGTGTCCACACCCTTGGCACAGCCTGGGGTCCTCTCCAAATACTCTCCAAGGGGTCCCACTAAAAAAGAAGGCCAAGCTTTGTCACTAAGGGGCCAGGGTCTGACATGATCTTTGGTTCAAATAGGAAAGTACTGAAACAGCAAGTTCAATAGACTAGAGAGGCTCAGAGGCACCCCACTCAAAAACCTACACGATCAATCCACAGTTGTTTTGGAACGTGCATCCTGTATGTGAGCGCTGTGCCCAGTCCTGAGCAAGACCGTGATGGGAAAGCTCACATGAGGGTGATTCTACTGGTGCAGAGAGGGTCTTGGTTTCCTTTATCCGCACCTGCCTCCTCTTCTCCACAAGGTCTTTTCTTTTTTCATCTTTTCCTTCCTTCCCTCCCTCCCTCCCTCCCTTCTTCCTTCCTTCCTTCCTTCCTTCCTTCCTTCCTTCCTTCCTTCCTTCCTTCCTTCCTTTTTCTCTTAAGACTTGGTCTGTTAAAAGGCAGAAACCCTATGGAGGAGTGGTACTTTTAGCACACCCTCGTTTCAGGGGGTGTCTGATAGGAGAAAGCAGTAAGCAAGCTTGGCATCTCAAAAGGAAGAACAAGATTTAGAGCAGGAGATGAATGGGTCACAGAAAATCTTTCCCAGCCTCACAGTTTTGCCAAGGACTGACCCTGACAAGATCTGCTAACTACTGCCAATTTTACTGCACATAAAAATCAGCAGGGGAGGAGGGGTGCTTTGAAAATGTTGATCCCTAGACTCCAAACCTAGACAGCTGATTCATGTTTGTGCGGGGCGGGGGGGGGGGGGGGGGGGGGGGGGGGGGGGGGGGGGGGGGGGGGGGGGGGGGGGGGGGGGGGGGGGAGGTTGGAACCTGCATTCTCAAGGATCTCTTGCCATTTGGATGCAAATGGTTGGCCCCAATGCTGGGGAACACAGTCTGACCCCCTCCAGTGTGGGAAGCAAAACTGGTGGACAGTTTTGTTGTTTTTAGCTTTGTGACCTTGAGTAGGTCACCTTAATGCCTCTGATTCGCCATTTCTTGTAATACCTCTCTCATGTGGATATCCTGAGAATTACATAAGATGGATATGAATGTATTTTTTAGAAAATGTAAAGCAACATAAAATGTAAAACATAAATCATCATAATCCATTTTTTTTCTTTCTCACTCATTTATAACCCATATTTAGAACATGCTGGCAAAGTGCTTCTGAGGGATTCCAGATATGAGGGAAAAAAATGTTCCTGGAGGCCCAAATTAGGATACTGGGTAGTCCGAGCCAGTTTTTAGCGAAAATCAAATGGTCTCTGAATTTAATAAAGAGCAGCATGAATTTCCAATACAGTGAATTTTAAATGAGTAGCCACACTGCATAAGATCAGCACCAGGATGGATGGGGGTATGCTTAGGATTAAAACATCCCACACACTTTACAGAGCAAATAATGTTCATTCTTACTGTACCAAGCAATTTGCTCAGACTGAGCCAAGATCCTAAATGAAAAACACATTCAATTGAAACAATTTTTATAGCTCCAATAATTTATTTAATTCCCTTCTCTTATTAATTATTAAGGAAAGTACCTACAAAACAGCATTTTTTTTTTTTTTGTCTGAGAGTAGGAGGGTGTTTGTTCCATCCTGCAGCTATTGTCAGGAACCCCAAATATGGCTGCCCCACCCCCACCTACAGAGCCCAGATGAGGTGCCCGGCTTGTCAAAGGACCTCCTTGGACACTCCTACCTGCAGTAGACCTTCCTCCGAGGAAGGCCAGATGTATTCTGAATCCCGGAGACAACCCACTGAAGTCAAACTTCTAAGAACTTACATAGATCTTCGCAAAAAAAAAAAAAATTAAAAGGGTGTGACCACAACTGTGCTCTTGAGCAAGGGTTTTGAAACAAAGCATGATTTACAGTTTCAGTTTTCCTAAGTGCAGAGAGACCCAGATGTGAAGTTGAGTTTACACAGACATCGACAGTAAATTTAAAAACACTTCAAACTTTCCTTCTCCACTGTCACACTGGTAGGTATACCTCCAGGTTTTCCTTCCCATCTTTTCAAAGGAAAAAATAGGTCACAAGCAGCCATTGTTACAGATACGTAACTGCTAACAACCAAACTACAGTAGGCCTCTTACCTGCATACTGCCTTCATGGAGCTTCCATTTCAGGGACCTTTCGGTGCTATCTGTGCTTAATAGAAATTCAAATTCCTTTCCCTGCCTTACAAAGCTCTGTACAATCTGGCCCTGATGTTGGGGCCACCTTCCCCTTCCCGGGTACAAGAGGGCCACAGGAACCCCCCCCCCGCCCGGCCTTAGGCACATCAGGCTTGCACCAGCTGTGCCTTCTGCCTGCAATGTTTTCCCAGGATTGCTCCTTTCTGACATTGGGATCTCCATTTTAAGTCTCTATTCCTCCAGTGAGACCTTCCCTGAGCACCCAGTCTAAAGTAGCTGTCTGATCATTTTTTATCATGAGACCCTATTTAATTCTCTGCACAGGACGTACCTTTCAGCTGATATTGCTCTTGAACATTTATAGTTAGGCTTATAGTCTTCCTCAAACGCAAAGTAAGCTCCATAAGAACAGGCATCTTGTCTGTACTGACCAGTGAGGTTTCCCCCGTGCCCAGAACTGCACATAGTAGGACCACAGATACTTCCTGGCTGAGTGCACATGGGAAACAGTGATGTTGTCTGATCTCAGGGCTCCAGCATTAATGGGGCTTAGACAAGTGTCACTCATAGACCCCGTAGGTGTACATCGTTGTCCTCAGCTGGAGCTAATTTAGTTAAAAAAATGAACTCAAACTTTCCATTTGTGCTTTGTAAAACTGAATATTATCCATAGCATGATTATTAGAGAAATGCCCCTAAACTCTGAAACACATCCCAACAACTACAAGAGGTTTTGACCCAATGCACAACCTTGAACTTGAATATGTAAGAGGACAACATATGTCACTGGGCTTGAGTTTCATCACGGCCTGAATTACTCTCTAGAAACAAATTCAACAGATTAATTCTTAAGCACATGATTGGGGCAGTATCTCCTATGCTACCCTGATCATCTGAAAAGCTTTCATCGGAGTTATCGGCTAAGAGGGATTAACTGGGGTACCGGGCCAGACGCCAATGCTAACTACCGTTTAAGTGTAATTCTAGGTCTACGAGAAAGCAATTTGTTAAGTACAGGTTATGTCAATTTTTTTAAAAGATTTTATTTATTTATTTGACAGAGACACAGCGAGAGAGGGAACACAAGCAGGGGGAGTGGGAGAGGGAGATGCAGGCTTCCCACGGAGCAGGGAGCCCGATGCGGGGCTCGATCCCAGGACCCTGGGATCATGACCTGAGCCGGAGGCAGACGTTTAACGACTGAGCCACCCAGGCGCCCCAGGTTATGTCAAATTTTTGTTTGAGCCTTTAAATAAGGTTATGATTTTTCTAGGACCAACTGGTAGAGTCTAAATAGAGTTCACATGCTTATAAGGTCAGTGAAGAGCAGTAAGCACACCAATGATGTATGTGTTTATGGGGATGACGAACTGAGCTTCAGCCATAAGCATCTACCAAAAAGTGAAGAGCAGCTGTGTTGGCTCAGATTTGGCCACAGAGGTCTTTCCACTGCATAGGAATAAACTGGTTTTTTTTGGGGGGGGGGTTGGCTTTTTTTTTTTTTTGACAAATGTGTGTGAGAAGCTATATACTTGGTACTCTTAAAGGATGCTATAAAAGGCCACAGGGGTGATTCCAATAAATAAAATTCAAATCAATATTTCTCCATTTTAACAGGTCATCCTCCTTCCCACGAAGGATGTGAAGTCACAAATTTTATAATAATACACAAGAGAGTGAGAAAGGGCTACAAGCTACACTGCATAAAGAAGCATCTCCTCAAAAAGAGGGAAAAGGAAAGATGAAACATGCTGCTTTCTTTATCTGGCACCTGATTCCTGAGAAGCACCTAGCACTCTGGGCCATTCATGAGTTTACTCTTTAAGACTTGGCCAGTCCTGCTTGAGAGAATGGAATAGGAACATAAGTCTTCAAAGCCTAAGAAAAGAAAGAAATATTATGATTTTCTGTTCATATCCTAAGGCATACCAATATCCATAAAAGCCAACGGGCATCTCTTCTCATATTTATTTCCCTACTAATGCCAGCCATTAAGTCCCCAAAGTTTATAATCCTGAGGCCTGTGGGAGAAAAACAGCACTTACGGAAAAGAAAAAACTTGGACAAATGCAAAATTATTATTTTAAATAATGCTTTTGCTTCTGCGGATTTCTACCTCAGTAATTCTGGCTGTCAGCACAAAAAGTGCCTTCTAGTCACTATTCAAAACCCTCCATACAATGCTCCACACAGCTGATCTGTTCTTTATTCAGAATAAAACTAATGCACTCTGTGGTCATTTCTTAAAGCACTTCAAAAGCCAGTCATTAGTAAGAACGTAAACAGAAATACACCACATCATAATTACCAAAAATACGGGCACTCCAATGTGAGAGAGTTTTTTTAATATCTCAAAATTACTATTTTTTTTTTAAACTGTGAAGGGTCCCTTTTTGTTGTTGTTGCCGTTATCAAATAACACCGTCTTTAGGCTCATTAGAGTTCAACGCAGTTAGATTCACCCTAGTGTTTTTACTTTTCCTTCTCTCGCTCTCAGGGAGATTCTGAAAAACCGTTCTTCTGTTAACTAGCTCCCTGGGGAGTAGAGCCTTCCTTAACTGGCCTGCATGGGAGGGCAGGCTTTCTAATTTTGCAGCACATCGCAGAGTATTTGTGGGAGGGACATGCCTGCTGAGTTCATCTGGACCCGCTCCCACCCTGACTGCAGAATTCCTTTGACAGCACGTGCACCATCTGGGTGTCAATCCGTTGTTATAATCCGAACAACTTTCCCGGGTGACATAATGACACACCGAGTGGAAACTGTGTTAATGCTACACAAAACGCACGTGACTGCTAGCCCTAAACTCCAGAACCACATTTCCCCTTCCTCGAGAACAAATCCTCTGTTCCTTCCATGACCCACAGGGACTCTTTGCCACCCCCAAAGCGAGAGCAATCCCACAACGGAGAAAGAAGCTTGAGACAGGAACACAAATTAGTCCCACAATTCGGAAAAAAAAAAAAGTCCCAAATTCCTCCTTTTATGTCAACATTCACTTTAGCAAAGGATGTGACAGGAGGGCTGTGACCAGTGATGGTGGGGAGGGGGAGGGAAGAGATACCTGAGCACCGTGGACAGACCTGAAGGGGACTCTGATGTCCCCTGCCTTTGTGTAATCCCCACCCCCCCCACCCCTGCTTTGAGTGCAGGCCTGACGTGTGACTTGCTCCTAACCAAGAAAACACGGCAAAGTAGATAGGGTGTCACTCCCACGACTGCCAGTGAGGGATCCTCCTGGCTGCCTTGGAGTAGTAAACATTCATGCTGAGAAGTCCATGCAGTAAAGAGCTGTGGGTGGACCGCAGGAAGCAACCACCACAACTTGGGCCCTCAGTCACAGAGCCCAAGGAAATATACTCTACCAATGACCTGAAGAAGCAGATGTTTCCCTGATCAAGGCTCCAGATGAGAACACAGCCCAGGAAACACCTTGACTGTAGTCTTGTGAGACCATGAACACAGGACCGAGCAAAGCTGTGCCCAGACTCCTGACCCACAGCAACTGTGAGATGAGAAATGTGTGCTGTTTCAAGCTGCTAAATTTGTGATAATCTGTTCTGCAGAAATAGGAAACTAATTGGCTGGGAGAAGAAATGAGGGTCACAAGTCCTTCTCTGCCCACTCTGAAAAGGAACCAGGGTCATTCTAAGTCTGGCTACAGAGTGCTTTGCTGACCTCCCACCTCCGCAGATAATCAGAGGAAGAAACATTCAGATAGTGCTGGACAGAGCCAGCTGAGCCTGTGTCAACCCCTCCAAAGGATGCCTATTAGCTTCATAGATGTTCTGGATCCTACAATGGAAAGCTTATTAACCAGAGGAACTTCTTAAGCTGACAGTGAAAAATAATGGGCATGATGACATTTTCTAAAATCTTATTATACTATAAAGGGAACTTCTAAGTAGCTTTAGTTAAAATTCCTGGAAATGCAGAACAGTGAGACAATCCATTTGTCTTCATCTGCCTATAGCTCATGTTTGGCAAATAAGCTTCCATTAAATCTGTATACCTGTGAGTCCATATTGTATTTCTGGCATACAAGCGAATTAAAAAGAAAGAATGCCTAATGGGGTCTTCCACTTTGAAGGTGTTTTCACAGAATTATAAAACTTCATGTATTAATCTCTACTTATGTTAACTTTCAATTACATTTCTTAGGCTTTCAATAATTTATTCATCGCTCTTTTACAGTTTGACAACTTCAAAAATTAACCACCTATGGCTGCTTATATCGAACTATACAAAAGGTAACTTCAGAATATGTAGCCCCTATCAGATGTGAGGCATAAATATAAAAATTACAGCTGTAGTCTGAATTGAAACCAATTATAACACTTAAATGTATGTTCAGGATTCCATCAGGAGTCCTCTCCTTCTCTTATTTAATGTCAGTGTCAAGTATTTGGTGAATGGCAAGGTTATCTAGCTAACATTTGGAATACTTAATTCTTAGTTGAAATTTTACTACACATTATGATTAGACAGCTGATCCTGATATTAACCCATTCCTGATATGAATCATGGTACAAGCTATACATTTGGATAACCTCTAAGTTTCCTTCCTGTGCTAATAGTTCATAATTAATCTCACTTTTTGAGTAATATTTATTAAGCATCCATAGGTATAAAGTAAAAACAGATAGATCACCCATATAATGATGATACCAGTTGCATAAGATGGAGTCAGAATCCATATTCTGTGTTATTGCAAAGTTTGGAGTTCCAGAAACTTCCAGAGGGACAAAGCATGGCAAAAGTCTGGAAACTGGCAGTCGAGGTTAAGAGTCTTGGATCAGCTATGCTCAGGGCAAATCAAAAGTCTCACGTCTAGGAGTTCAGTCAAGTTAGTGAATATAACCATCAATCATTCAACAACTACTTGTTGAGCACCTACTATCTACCGGCACAGTTCCGGGTTTACAGCAGCAAATAAGCCTGACAAGGTCCCTACTTGCATTCTTGGGGGTTGGGGGCCAAATACTTAATGAGCAAGCCAACAATTGGTCATGGTAACCTCAGATAGTGGAAAGTTAATCCAAGTGAACATATTAGTGAGGACCTACTCCTTGCCAGGCAGTGCTGTGGTACTTAGAGATTCATCATTAGTGAACAAAACAGACATAGATTCCCACCCTCATAGGGATCACATTCTAGCAGGGGAAAGAGACAATAACACAACTCATAATACGTAGGTAACTTATATACTGTGTTATAAGGTGATATGTGCTATGTTTTATATATAAAAAGAGCAGGACAAAGGCGATTAGAAGGACATATGAGGGGGCAGTGGGGCATAATTCTAAATGGGGCAGTCAGGGAAGACGCCAATAAGGTGACTTTTGCACCGACTTGAAGGAAAAAAATTATGCTCTAAAGGAAGTAAAACAGGGTCATTGTGGAGTAACTGGAGGAAGCTGCGGGGACTCCTTCCGAGGGAGTGGCCAGCAAAGTCTTTGCTGAGAAGATGGCATTTTAGCTGAGACCTTCCATGTCAGGGAAGAACCTGACATACAAAGACCTGGAAGCAGAGGAAACTGAAAAGGCAAAGTCCGTAAGATGGGACTGACGTTAGCACAGAGGAACAGAGAGGCAACCAGGGTGACGGGGTGAGCAAACAAGGAGGTGGTGCCAGAGATGTGGGCAGGGGCCAGATCATGCAGAATGAAGTCAACAAGGTCAACTATCATCTTCAATTGTTCCCCATCTCTGCTACACTGTCTGTGGATCCTGTGCATCAGTCTCGAACATGTTCTATTATGTCCTATCTTTAAAGAACCACCCCATCCTCCTAGCTGCCACTCAATGGTTTTATCCTTCCCAGCCAAGTTTCTCCAAGGAAGAGTCCAGACGTGCTGCCTTCACATCCTGCCCCCACCACTTGACTCTTCAGTGTATTCTAACTGGATCCCTCCCCTAACACTGCTGTTGCTAAAGTCACCAATCATCTCCACATGTCCAAGCCCAAAGGCCATGTGTCCTTAATTTATCTGACTTACTGCTGTCTTTGGCATCGATGACCAGGCCCTCTTTCTAGAAACCCTCCCCTCTCTCCATGACACCACAACCATCCTCAATTTCTCCAGCTTTCTCTGGCCTCTGCTCAGCCTCTCCTCTTGGGAATGACGCACAAATAAATATAAGTGTTCAGGGGAAAAAATACTTAGGGGCTTTGGTTAAATAAATAATAATGCTAATAATAATAAAAGCACATTCATCAGCCTTGACAGCCTTGGCCCAGGGCAAGTCACAGTGTGTGACAAACACTATAGTGGAAAAGATAGAACCAGAGCAGGAGAGACCTGGACTTCCTAATTGTGTGACCTTGGGCAAGAAAGCGTGTCTCCAGGACTCAGTCTTCTTGCCTGTAAAATAGGGGTTTTTAACAGCTGCCTTGCAGGGCTGTTAATGAAGATCAAATAATTTATCCTTCTCAAGTCCTCCAGCTAGTGTCTGGCACTTGGTAGATGCTATTGTGTTGTTACCATCCTTCTGAGGCTGAAAAAGAAAACCTTCTGTCTGAATAACAGAGGAAAGAAAAATAGCATTAAGGGGGGGGAGAGAAACCATCAGTAAATTGTCCTAGGTAGAGTCACTGCTAATGACCTACAAACTAGTGAACTTTGCCTTAGAAGCCTGTTATCCTCAAGTGCAGGAAGAGATCTCTCTCTCTCATATAAACATATAAAATCTCTTTCCAATTGTCAACTGGAAGCAAATATTAATCATTACTGAAACTGCAACGTCCCTCCTCAAATGTATTTTATGCACTTGGACTTGATTGAGTCAGAGGCTGTACAGGGCAGAATGCAGCTGTAGAGCCTGAGTGGTGACCTAGGTTGGGGGCTGTGGGCAGACACCTTAGGCTTCCTGTGCTTCCTCTTCCTCAGTTGTAGTATGGGACTAATTACGGTATCTATCTCGTGGGATTGTATTGAAGACAAAATGAGTTAATATAAAGTATTCAGAATAGTACCTGGCACAAAGTAAGCTCCTAATGAATATTAAGATGAGAACAATGACAACTACTTTTGGTCCAGCTATCTCTGGTGTGCTCACTTCAAACCCACGAGGTGATCTGAAATCAAGTATCTGAATTCCTTGTCCATACTTGTCAGTTTTCCTGTATAAAACAATCCACATTTCTACATATTGTAGGAAATAGATGTTGTTGGGTATTTTCCACTGGCCTCTCCAGATCTACTCTCCCTCTGTTCTGTGTTCCAGAAGGCTGACCTTCTGCCTCAATGACCTTCTTCCTTATCCTCTGGCTTCTGGCTGGATTCAGCCCATGGGAGGCACTGGCAGGAGACAGAGGAGAGGAAGGAAAGTGAGCTCTGGGTGTCGATTCTTCTAGCTCCCTCTCTGCTGGGTCACCACAGGTAACCTCTCCCAGAGGCCACAGCTCCAGCCAGGCTGCCAGCCCCTCTCCCCAGGGTTCGATAATCCTCTTTCAGGCCTAGCTGTGGGTAAAGATTCCCCACTGTTGCAAGCTGCAAGATGTTTCACCGTATCTTACTATTTTCCTTAACCCGGAGCATATGGTTTTAAATAGTCCCTTCATTAAACTCTCCTAAATTACCGGACTGTTTCCTGCTGGGATCTAGACTGACACATCAATTGGGCTTTAGTGACGTACAGCCATGCAGAACATGCAGGAAGGGCACTGGTACCTTGAACACCATGTACAAGCGAAAAAAAGAACAGTTGAGCCAGAAGGCTGAGACTCTTGCCCAGATCGCTCCACTTGCAGCTCCTGTCATCCGAGCTGGTAACTTACACGGAAGACAAGGTGAGGGGCTCCCAATCCTCTCAGCATCCACTGTCCTCACTGACCTTCTCTTCAGATAAATGCTATTCCCTCTGGCAACTTGCAGGATAAGAGGACTTTCTGGTCCTCCAGCTCTCAAATAATCAAAGTTTCCTCTCCATCCACATTCAATTCCACCGAAGCATTTGCGACCATGCCCTTGAGAACAGGTTCAAATACAGGTTTTCTCTAGCACGATCTCACCTTTTCTGAGCTGACAGAGTGGAACAGGAGTTAAAAGATAACACCCTGGAGCCTCCCCCCCCCACCCCCCCACCCCCGCCGTTAACCATGGAGCCAGCAGCAATACTGAATGCCCCAGGGCTACAGCTCTTAATTATAACCAGAAGCTTAATTTTAGAAGGTGACACCAACAGCAGTTTTCAACCTCACAATATGAATTATCATTAATTGCATCTTTAGGTCATCCTCTAACTCCATATGAGAAAATTACTCACCAAATGTTTGTGGACTGCTTTGGTCATAAACCACTGGCCCAAGCAAATACAACAGCAAAGCTTGTTTCCATACACTGGAGCAGCAGAGCCAGGCTAATGGCAGTTCTAATATGGACATGTCCTAGCACAGAGAAGCTGTGTTTGTCTTGTGTAACCCTCTCTGTCAGTTTAATGTGGACCCCAAACACATATAAGCAACAGTGATATTAAGATCTTCAATACGTTCATAATATTTTAAAAGTCATGATTATAAACAATAGTGCTGAAATTACATTTTGTTAGGAAAAATGGATAACGAGCCTAAAAATGGAGCCAGAGAAGAGGCACTCAATGCAGGGAAAAGAGAGCCAGGACATATGAGACAGAGAAAGGAAGAAAATTCTGGAAACTCAGACTGACCACATTGTTCAAGGGTGGCATATAATTCACAAATCATGACTTTAGCATGAATGCCTGCCTGCAAAATCCACAATTGAGCAGCATTAGCAACCTCTGAAAATGGTGTTTCCTCCAAAACACCACGACTGATGAGCTGTAATTTTATTTACTCAAGAGATATGCTGAAGAGCTGCGTACAAATCAGATTTTTTGGTACAGAGGATCACATTTCAAGTGCACCAGGGAATCAAGCTTTATGGACAAAACGCTCACGTGAATACTTTGTAAAGTGAATAATAAAGCCCTTGCCCCTGGCCCTCTCTTCATTTCTGTGTGTGAGATTAAGCAGTCGGTTTGTATATTGTATATACGGGCATGCCTCGTATGCATGTAGTTAGATGGTTTAAAGAATCTCAGGTTTCAAGTCAGCAAAAGACTCTAAAGTGATTAAAAGTCACATCAAATGTTTACTAAGAAAAGACAGTCTTGGAATCAGACTAAGCAGAGCCAAAAGGCTTTTATTCAGATGCCTCAGTGCCCATTCAGGTTAATGGAATAAAGATAAAAAAAGGCTTAACCTTTAAGGAAGTCACAAGAGAGTAACATAGAGATTTAGCCTAAGACAGGGCTTCTCCAACAGGTGGGTCCAGGCCCTACCTGTGGGCCCCTAGAACCCTAGGAGAATTTATAGAGGTTTTAATTTCTACGATTATCCAATCTTATGCTCCCACTGTATGCATGAAATTATTTTGTTAGTTATAAATATGAAAAAAAAAAAAACCCAAAACCCCTCTACTTTGCAGGGACAGTTTGCAATTAAAAGATATTTGCAGTGTATTATTTTCATCTCTCTATTCTTTTTTTTTTTTTAAAGATTTTATTTATTTACGTGAGAGAGAGATGGCACCCAGCACAGTGTGTGGGGGAGGGTGTGGGAGTGGTGGAGGGAGGGGGAAAGGGGGAGAGGAAGTGGTGGGGGGGAGGGGGGAAGGGGGAGAGGGAGAGGGAGAAGCAGGCTCCTGGCTGCACAGAGAGCCTGATGAGGGCCTGATGAGGGCCTGATGAGGGGCTTGATCCCAGGACCCTGAGATCATGACCTGAGCCAAAGGCAGACACTTAACCGATTGAGCCACCCAGGCGCCCCTTCATCTCTCCATTCTTAACTGAGGTCTGAAGCTCACTGAAGTTGTATGAAGTTACAAATTTTTCTTTTTTAAGGATTTTTTTTTTAATTGAAGGAAGTATCAGATTTTTCTCTTCTAAAGGGGAGCTGTAATCTCATAGCCCTCAACTTGTATGGGAAGTACCAGCATAAACTCATGATGTATTTTATCTTTAAAAAAATAGGTATCTCTAATTTTGCCCATTAAGTTGGCCTAGAAATAACGACCACCCTAGTAGCAACAAGTAGCCCCAGTGGATTGTGGTCTTCACCACTTTCCCTAAAAGAAACAAGATTCTTAGGAGAAATGGTTGATTCCAGGTCTGGTGCGGAAAATATGAAAGATGAACCTGGAACACCGCATCACACCAGAAGCAAGGGAGCTACCAAGGACTACAGGCTTCTGTCAAAAGGATTCTGGAGCCAACCTACTGGCCAAACTGTAATGGATTAAAACATATCAAATGTGTTTAAATTCATGGCACTAAAGTCAATAGTCACAATAAAAACTTCTCCTCCCTGGTTACCTCTAGAGAATGTGAGCAAACCATCTCCTTATTTCGAAAACTGGTAAAAACAAAGAAAAAGAAGCAAGCAATTATCCTGCCTTGCCAGTGTGAACTGTAATTAAAAGTAACCAGGTAGCTGACATGGGGAAATTTCTCTTTACAGAAGAAATCCACCTAATAAATGAGAGGATGGTAAAATTAGAAAGCTGTCATTTTGTAATGCCCAATAAATTAATAGATTTAGAAAAACCGTTCATGAAATAGTCTTGTAAAAAAATAATTGAAACTAAATCCGATAAAACCTCTAGCTCTGACTACCAATTTATATAAAACACAAAGAAAGATAGCACATTGAATGATACCACAGGGGACCACCAACAAAATATAGACTCTGGGACATCCTAAAGGAAAATTGATCTGTTTGTTTTTTCTACAAAGAAATTACAAAGAAAAGAGAGAGATAACAGAAAATGTTAATGATAGCAAGCTTTACTCAGATTCGATGCCAGTCTATTTTGCAAGGTACATATATGAACAACTTCTAAGACCCTTACACACACACACACACACACATCCTATATACATGTGTAAGCACTAAAGTTGCTTTAAAAATTACTAGAAATAGCTTTCTAGTTTTAGAATATAGTATTTTTGATTCAGAAATCATAAAACAGTGTGGACCCTCACATTTGGGAAATCAAGCAAATGTGGAAAACTTGGGATAGTAATCTTCATCTGAGGTACAAACACCCCTTGGGGGAGGTTTAAAACTGTTGGGATCTATATAATTTGCACAAGCTTGCAAGGAGTCAACATTTGTTGATTTTTTACTTAGTATAAAGCTACAGTAATCAAGACAATGTGGTACTGACATAAGGATAGACATACAGATCAGTGAAACAAAACAGTCCAGAAATAGACCCACCATATACGGTTAGTTGATTTTTGACAAAGGTGCAAAGATAATTCAATGAGGAAAAACAGTCTTTTTTAAAAAATGGTACTGGAACAACTGGATATTCATATATGAAAAAAAAAGTTCGAGCCTTACCTCTTACTTTATACAAAAATTAACTTGAAATGGTCAGAGACCTAAATGTAAGAGTGGGAGCTCTAAAACTTCTAGAAGAAAACACAGGAGAAAAATCTTTGTGCTCTTGGGCTAGGAGAAGATTTCTTAAACAGGACACACCAAAAAATATGAAGTATAAAAGAAAAATTTGATAATTTGGGCTTCATCAAAATGAAAAACTTCTATCCATTGAAATACACTGTTAAGACTAAATAAGACAAGTCATGGATTAGGAGATAATATGTGCAAAACACGCCTGTGCTAAAGGACTTATTATTGAGTTGTAAGAGTTGTTTATATACTCTAGGTATAAGACAAACAATGCATTAAAAATATAAGCAAAAGATTTGAATACTTCACTAAAGATGACATATGACTGGCCAATAAGCACATGAAAAGCTACTCAACCTCATTAGTCAGTCATTAAGGAAATGCAGTGAATTAGCTCTACAAACCCATTACGGTGGCTAAAATTAAAAAGACTGGAAATTCCAAGTGTTGGTAAGGATGCAGAGTAACTGGAACCCTCATACACTGCTGGTGGAAAAATCAAAATGGTACAGCCACTTTGCAAAACAGTTTGGCAGTATGATGGTTAATTTTATGCGTCAAACTGGCTGGGTCATGGGATCCAGATATTTGGTCACACACTATTCTGGATGTTTCTGTGGAGGTGTTTTCTGGATGAGATTAACATTTAAATCAGTGGACTTGGGGTAAAGCAGATTATCCTTCTTAATGTAGGTTAACCTCATCCAACCATTTGAAGGCCCGAATAGAACAAAAACAGACCTTTCCTGAACAAGAAGAAATTCTGGCAGTAGACTGCCTTTCATTCAACCTGAGCTGCAACTCTTCCCTGGGTCTCCAGCCTGTTGGGGCAGATTTTGGACTTACCAAGACTCCACAATCACATGAGCTCCTTAAAATAAATCTCTGTTTCTCTGTGTATATACATATCCTATTGGTTCTTTTTCTCTGGAGAACTTGAATATAGGCAGTTTCCTAGCAAATTATACATATACTTACATATGATCCAACAATCCCACTCCTAAGGATTTACTCCTCTAAAACTGGAAACAAATGTCTACACAAAGACCTAATGTGTGAATATTCTTAGTATTTTTATTCATAATAGCAAAACATGGGAAAAGGCCCAAATGCACATCAAGTGGTAAGGAGATAAACAAATTGTGGTATGTCTATTTAACAGGATAAAAATAAAATAGTGATGGGGTGCCTGGGTGGTTCAGTCAGTTAAGCGTCCAACTCTTGATCTCAGCTAAGGTCTTGATCTCAGGGTTGTCAGTTCAAGCACTGCATTGGGCTCCACACTGGGTATGGAGCCTTCTTAAAAATAAATAAATAAATAAATAAATAAATAAATAAAAATAATAAAACAGCAATAAAAATGATCTACTCATCCATGCAACAATATGGATTAATCTCAAATGTATTATGCTAAGTAAAAGAAACAAGACATAAAATGTTATATATCGTATGATTCCCTTTTATGACAGTCTTCAGAACAGCAAAACTAGAGGGACAGAAAACAGATCCGTGGTTGTCAAGGGCTGAGGCTGAGTGGAGGGGATTGACTACAAAGGGGTACAAGGGAAGTTTTTATGGTGACATAAATCATGGATCTTGATTTATGGTGAAAGTTACAAAGCTGCATACATTTGTCAAAACTCATCAAACTGCACTTATTACAAAGATGAATTTTATTGTATGCACATTATAATTATAATTATGTAAATATAATTATAAATTGTAATGTTTAAGAAAAGGGTAATGGTTGTGAAGTAAGCATTATGAAAACTAGAAATACTTCCCTAGGTGCCAACAGCTATTGCATTTGTTGAGGCGTGTGACCATCCTAGGAGGTCTTTCTTTACCTGCCCAGTCCCAATGACCTTGCCTTCCTCAACGTCAACAGAACAGCCCCTCTTCCATACCTCATGAGGCATAAAACAGTGTCTTGACTCAGTGACCACTGATTTGAAAGAAACAGGAGCTCAATTAAGCTGGCCTAAGTATATGTGAATTTATGAACAAGGACATGGATATTTTACAGATTTTGAAAACAGCAAGTATAGCTGGCCTCAGAAAGGTCTGAGACAAGAATTGGCACACCTTTGCTCTTCCTCGAGATCCGATGGCCTCTCATATCCATTTCTTTCCTGTCATATCTGCCTCATGCTTTTTTGTTGTTATTGTGTTCTGGAAACAAGGGCCAAACGAGCTAACCCAGACCTGCCTAGTCTCATCACTTTATAAAGTCTTACACCCAAATTCTCAGGAGAAAGAATTGCATCGATTTGGCTATGGATACAGAGCTCATGCCCCAAGGCCCAGTGTCCAGTGAGCAGGGAGGGGCTGGCTTATCTCTGGGAGGGAGATAAGGAATGGGGTAGAAATGATCTGCCTTCTGGCCTATGAGGCCCTACCCGAGCTGAGACTAAGCTCATACTATTAGCCCTTAGTTTCTTGTGATTTCCAAGGAATCCAACCATGCTACTGCCTCAGTGCCTTTGCATTTGCTGTTCCCTTTTTTAGAAGGCTCTTCCCATAATCACTGACAAGGCTGGCTCCTGCACTTCATCAGGCCTTTGCTCAAATGGTCAGGCCTTCCCTGACTGCCCTACTTGAAAACACCAACACCTATGTCACATTCTTTGCCATTATTCTGCTCTATTTGTCCTTGGAGTACTGTAAGAACTTGACATATATATATCTACTTGATATATATCTACTTGTTAATCTACTTTTTTCTCTACTAGAATGTAAGCTTCATGAGAGTGAAACTCTTATGTCCACTACTCTATCACCAAGACTCTCAGTATCACACACAGAGTAAATGTTCCATAAACATCTGTTAAATAAGATGTTAATTTTCACATACCTATTTTAATTCAGTGACCACTATCATAGTCCATTTAACCCCAGTGATTAATATCCCATGGTGGGTATTCCCTACCATGTCTATGGTCTTTTATAGTCTTTCAAAGTTGACACTAGTTTTGTTTTGTTTCCATTCTCCCCAAATTATGTTGTTAGTTCTCAATAAAAGACTTGACTCAATTTCTCTTAACTATTTAATTACATTCTGGCAGTTTCAGTTTGGCTTTAGGGAAACTCATAAGACTCAAATGATCTTATAGAGAGCTCTATTTCCAGAGGCCCAGCAATGTTGTTCTTCTCTTTCCAACGTGGCACCTCAAGAGTTTAAGCTTCTTTAAACACACCCAGGAACAGTACAGGGACTTGTAAACAAAAGATGTTTAACGAGAACTTGTAGACTGAGATTTAATGATTGATCATTCAGTAGATAGGAGTGAAAAATTAAAACCTTTGTTCCAGACAATTTAATAATAGTGGGCACATAGCACTGTTGCATATACTGGGGGCTGGAACCAGAAGAGATAAACAATAAACAATACACAGTCCTTAGACACTGCCAAGGGACAGACTGTTCAGTGCAGGGATTAAAACACCCATACAGTTGGGCGCCTGGGTGGCTCAGTTGGTTAAGCGACTGCCTTCGGCTCAGGTCATGGTCCTGGAGTCCCGGGATCGAGTCCCACATCAGGCTTCCTGCTCAGCAGGGAGTCTGCTTCTCCCTCTGACCCTCTTCCCTCTCGTGCTTTCTATCTCTCATTCTCTCTCTCTCTCAAATAAATAAATAAAATCTTTAAAAAAAAACAAAAAAACATCCATACAGTTATTTATAATAGCCAAATTAGGGAAGCAGCCCAAATGTCTATCAAAAGATGAATGGATTAAGATATGGGGGAGATATCTATATCTGTATGCTATATATATATATATATATATACACACAATGGAATATTACTCAACCATAAAAAGAATGAAATCTTGCCATTTGCAACAACATGGATGGAGCTAGAAATGATAAGTGAAATAAGTCAGAGAAAAACAAATACCATATGATTTCACTCATATGTGAAATTTAAGAAACAAAACAAATGAGCAAAGGAAAAAAAAGAGAGAGAAAGACAAACCAAAAAACAGACTTTTAATTATAGAGAACAATCTGATGGTTACCAGAGGGGAGTTGGGTGGAGGGATGGGGGAAATAGGTGATGGGGATTAAGAGTGCACTTGTTGTGATGAGCACCAGGTGATGTATGGAATTGGTGAATCACCATATTGTACACTTGAAACTAATATAACACTGTATATTAACTATACTCAATTTAAAATAAAAAATCCCAATTTATACAGTTGGAAATTTTTTTTTTTAAATCCACACAGATAACTAAAAGCCAGATTATAAAAGGGTACAAAGAAAGAAAAAGAATCTCAAAGTCAAGGAGGGTACAATGAAAGATTCTAGATGTGTGCTGAAACAGGTATCAGAAAGGAGGTAGTATATATAAAAGGCCTTGAAGAATGGAGAGGAGAAATGTTTAAAACGGAATTAGAATGTATTAGCATTACATGTAAAAATATGTAGGTGTGGTTAAAATAGTATCTGGAGGAAAATTTGGGCTTTAAACACATTTATCACATAACAAAGTTTAAAAATAAATGAGCTAAGCATTTAAATTAAAGAGTTAGAAGGGGAAAAAAAAGCATGACCAAATTAACCAAAAGCAGGAAATAAGGTAGAAATCAATAAATTAGAAAACTACAAAATCAAGATAAAAAAAATTAACAAAGCCAAAAGATAATTCTTTCAAAAGGTCTCATTAGATAAACATCTGCCAAGACTGACCAAAAGAAAAAAAGAGAAGATTCAAATAAAACAGAACAGGAAAGGAGAAATTACTACAGACACAATAGAGGTTTAGAAATTTAAAAAAGTAGAGGATGATTTGACAGATGGAGATGGGGGAAGGTGCCCCAGGTATAGAACACAATGAGAACAAAGTCTGGGGGTCATCATATTTGGGAAACAATAAGTAATCAGTCTGAGTAGAGGAAGTTGGGAGGTGTCTGTTGAGAACTGTGAAACAATGCTGGATAAACTGTTGAGAACTGTGAAATAAAGCCAGGGTCCTAATGGAAGCCCCTTGGAAGCCAACTTTATTCTCTGAGTAGTGGGGAGCCACCGATGGTTTTTGAGCTGGGGCAGGTAATAAGGGCTGTGCTTTAAGAAGATGTCTGGTTACAATGAGGAGAATGCCAACGACTGTGATTATTTGGGGTGGAACAGGACAAGGGTCTGAACAGGGCTCTGGAAAGGTGGCCCCAGCAAATAACACAGCACAGGGTGGGGGAAGAATCTAAACAAACTGGCAAGTGACCAGAAGTCTATGTGGGGATGGAACTAGAGTGAGATGGTAATCCTCAAGATAACAGTTTCAGATGGAGGCTGGACTGCAAAGGAGATATAAAGAACTTGGGGAAGGGGTTGAATAACTAGAGCTTCTAAGTTCTTTATTGTTTACAAAGCATTTTTCATCTTATTTGATCCTTACTGACCTGTAAGATAGGCAGGTAAGAAAGCCTTGATTTGTACCAGCCACATGAGCCAACAGGATTGAAGTCAATTTTTCTATCATGATTGCAGTAGGCAGTGGGTCAGTTATCTGCAACCATTGATTAAAGGAAGGACTCATGACAACATGGCACTTGCAAAACACGTTCCTTCATTTGGCTCCCCACTCATGGAACCTTGCTCTGTGTTTGGTGAGTTCACCATTTCATGAATCCAGGTAAGTGAGGCAAAACTCCCTCCCGCAACAGGAGAGAAAAATCAAGATACCTGCTTGCCCAGTTTCCCACGCAGCTGGAAAAACAGCATGTGACCTGGGCTCTGCCAACCAGGCAAATGAGAACAGAGGCGGACTCAGGAGCTCGTGGTGTGAAAGAAGGGCAGCCCACTGTCTCCGCGGTGGTGGCAGAGGAGGTGGTGGCTGCCAGGCTGAGTACCTGGCACAGGGGTAGCTTCGGGGACGGTGCAGCCAGCAGCTGTTAAGGTCCTGACGCAGAAGCCGCACATCATGGAGAGCTCAGAAGAGATGGCGTTTTTCTCGCCAGACCGGTTCTGAGGCTTGGCCTTGGATGCTCTTCCAGGAAGCTCAGCCCTCATCCCAGCTCCCACTTCTCCCAGCAATTCTGAGAGCTATATCCATTCCGTAACTTCAATGCTTGGTCAGCCAGCATCACTTTCTGTTGCTTGCATCTAAGAATCCTGATCCACTGCCTCTGTTCTATTTTGCTTTAAATCCTACAGGTGTGTATGCACTCATTAATCTTACAACCAGCTGAAAGCAAGTCCTCTAACATATAAGCAAGCTGAAAGTAGGAAAAGTTTTATTTTGATAAGCTCCCAGATTTATTTATAAGCTTCCTAGATTTATTAAAACTTCCGACATTGCTAAGCGAAAAGAGGAAGGATATAAAACACACGTATGCTGTATTTTTTGTTATACCCCCAGGAAAAGTTTACACCGTCATGTTAACGGTAATTATCTTGGACTAGTAGGATAATGAGTGATATTGATTTCCTTCATTTTGCTTATACATAGTTTGTAAGTTTTCTACCGTAATCGTGTGATAAAACGTTGTTTTAGAACACATAGAAACTCGTCTGGTTGTGTGTGTGTGTGTGTGTGTGTGTGTGTGTGTGTGTGTGTGTGTGTGTGTGTGTGTGTGTGTGTGTGTGTGTGTGTGTGTGTGCGCGCGCGCGCGCGCGCAGGTATACCGATTGATACCTTCTGGGCTGTTGGAATGTTTTAGGAACAACTTCTTTCCCTTGTTCCGATGTTCCCATGAGGGATTCATGGGCAGTAACCTCCTCACCTCTGGCCCGACCCCAACATTCACCCCTCCTCATGGGAGGGAGTAGGTCCCGAGTGACCGGAACGCTGGGAGGAAGTCCAGAGCATGCCCAGCATCAGTCCTTCCTCTCTCTCACCTCTGCCTGCCCACAGGGGGCTGCACTGTAGACTGCTCTCCACCCCCAGGTGGGCTTCCCAGGCAGGTGCTGCCCCCCGCTGTGCCCGGGGTTGAGCCCATGAGCCGGTCCTAGGCCACCGCACACGGGAGGCATGGTTTCCAGCTGGCTTTATCAGTAATAGAGCTCCGTTTGTCTCTCACTGCTTCCAGAGTTGGGAAGGGAAATGAGGGATGTGATTTAGTAGCTCCAGACACGCCCAGGCACCCAGGGACCCGTGAGTGACACTATTTCTCCTCGCAGTGCCCTCTAAGCCCAAGTGCCCCGACCTGGGAAAACAAAAGGTGGTGGACAGCCTGTCTCATTTGCCTGTCACTGGGGAGAAGACGTGCCGCCCCCTGATGAGCTGCCAATTGGCCCCCAGCCACTCACCTCACTGCTTTGTTAGGCAATGCATCAGTACTTAATATTCAGAAGCACTCAACAGGTTTTTGTGCCATAGTAACCGCGGTATAAAACCTGTGTCATCAAATAAAGTGTCTGAAGCTGGGCCCTGAGGTTTCATTAACAGCAAGACATTTTAATGGGATTATAGCTCTTTTTGTTCAGAAGGCAGGCACTGTTCAAGCCTAGAAAGTTTATCTATTGATCTTAACCTTTTCCTTCACAAAGTAAATGAAAAGGAAGCAAATCATGGAATCTCCCATCTGCAGTTCTACTTTGGCTATTTTATTATTCTTTGCTGCCCTCAGATAAAGTATCTAAGTTTCATAAATCATTACTCTTAAAATCAAGCCATAAAAACACACCCACCTCCCCAAGAGTTTATCAACATTTTACAAAGTAGCTGGATAGGGCAAGAGACCACAGTAAAATAGCCAGCCAAAATCCAAATATTACACATAATCTCTACCTGACAGGTTTCTGGGTAGACAATAACCAAAGCCAATTACTTCTCTCTCGGGCTTCCTGACAAATATTTTCCTCGAGTTTACTCTTAAGTTATAACTCAAGGTCATGAAAGAAACCGTTTATGCATGTCATTAAACAGAAAAGAAAACCTCAAACAATCAAGCCTTAAAAGCTGTCTTCCTTAATGTACCAGAATGTGTGTTATGAAAATATAGACCTGAGCATACAATATATAAAAACAGAATAATAATATTGAGTGCCTAAAATTCTCCAGGTAAAATGTTTCTGACAGCATTGTTTTCTAGGAAATCAAGCCAAAAGTGCTTAATAACCCGCGTTCCTCGTTAGCTCGTGATAAGCCCTTCTGAAAAGGATGGCCAGACTATGAGTAGGGGTTTGGTGCCGGGCTCTCTGGGATAGGTCCATGGGGGTAACAGAGACAGCGCCTGAAGGTCAGGACTGTGTGGCTGGTGGGCTTTGGCTGCTGATGCCAGGCTGGGCCACACGGCCGGCCCCACTGCAGACCCGAATCTTGCAGCGCCCCTCTGTGAGCTTGGTCAGAGCTGGAAGGTTCTCGATGCCCCTGTTTACAGTGTCTGGACAGAGGAATGGCTAGTCACCTGCCAGGACAGTGAAGAGCATGGTCAGAAGTCCCTTATGCTGGTTACTCACAGTCCAGCCACTAGATCTTTGGCCTCACCATTTCTCACCAAGAGCAATGCTTTTCGAGGAAATGTGTAGGGAGATGAGGACATGGTTAGGAGCAAAATTATACCAGAGCCTGGGTCAGGATACCATAAAGTTACAAAGAACACTTGAATAAGCTGCCCTAAGACACCTAAAACTCAGAACATCAAAGTAACTTTTCCAATTATTCACCAGTTGACACTTTAAACCTTACTATTAGCCAAGTTTATATGTAAACATGTTTATAAACATTTTGTACAAACTGCTCACCTATTTTAAAGACAAACTGATCAAATACTTACAAACTGGTAAACCCTGTCTGTTCAGTCATTTCTCTTTCCAAACTGTCTGTCCATTTCCCAGTGGCCAAAAATTATTCTTAAAGCCATAGACAGGCTGTCCATTTAAGAACACAAACCACACATGCTACCATAGAGCTCTATGGTTTTAGGACTCCAGATGTAGTTCAGAGAAGGTGTGAAGCTTTAAGAAAGGACAATTCGACTAGTCTAACTCCTGACTCTCTGTTCTATTCCTTCTCCATGCTGCCTTTCTAAAGCACTTGATTTACCAAAGCTCAAGGCATCCCTATGGATTAGTGAGTCTAATTTCTATTTTTTTTTTCAAGATTTCATTTATTTGAGAGAGACAGTGAGTGAGAGACAGAGACAGAGCACTAGCCAGGGGGAAAAAGGGAGAAGCAGACTCCCTAGTGAGCAGGGAGCCCGGCATGGGGCTCGATTCCAGAGTCCCAGGATCATGACCCAAGCTGAAGGCAGACCCTTAACCAACTGAGCCACCCAGGCGCTCCCTGAATCTAATTTCTAAAGTTATGACGCTTTCCCTCTTGGCCTCTTTCCAATCTACTGTCAAAAAATTACCAATCCGATCATATCTTTTCTTTATCTGAAACATTGAAGTCGCTTTTTATTGTCCTCAGAATAAAGAGCAGCCCGGAGGTCCTGCCTGACCTGGGCCTGGAGATGTGCCCAGCCAGCTGACCCCCACTGTCCCCTCTGGACACGCTCTTCTTTCCCAGGGCCATGGTACATCCTCTCTTTTCTGCCTGGAGTCACTTCCTCTTACCCCTGCAGCTACTTCCGCACACAGAGAAGCCCTTCTTGAATGACCCTGATAGGCGTTGCCTCCTTGTCACACGCAAGCACCCTCACCTTTCCCTCATAGCACTTGTCGGTTTAACAATAGCAATGATATATGTGTGCTTTGTGTGAGCACCTGTGTCCTGTGCTTGATTCTAAAGCTCCCCGAGGAAAGGTGCTACATGGGCTCTGCTTGGGTCTTCCCCAGGGTTGGTGCAGTGTCCATGCACAGCAAATGTGGACCAACGGTGAATGTGGAGAAAGGAGTTAGTGTTCTGATCACAGTGCTGAAGGCCTATCTCACTCAGGATCATGCTCATGCCATACAAGTGTTGGTTTTCCAGGGCCTCAAGGTATCTGTAGGAACATCCAGTCTCCCCCAACAGATCTATCTCCCCGATATGACCTCAGTGCTTAAAAAGGGGGGAGGGAGGTATTCTTTTAATGTGATTTTTTAAGATTGTGACAGCAGGGTGGCATCCTTTTGCATCTGATTACTGGAATCAAAACAATAATAAAGATTTTAACTGCTATAGCTTCAGTCTAAACTGAGAAAATTTCTAGAAATTGAGAAAGAAGAAAGGCTCTTTCCCACAGCCTCCACCCCCATAAATAAACAGAAAGATGAGAGTGGGTGAAAAGGAAATGTGGTTTCATGGTTATATGTGCATAACTCTGGACCCTGACTACCTACTGGCTGTGTGATCTTGGCTAAGTGTCTTGACCTCTCTGTGCCTCAGTGGCCTCATCTGTAAAATGAGGTTAATAATGGCATACCTTCAGGTGTTGACATGAGGATTAAATGAGTTAATATATGTTAAGTGCTTTGAGCAGTTACTTACAGTGAGCAATACATAAATGTTTGTCATTTTATTATTATTAGGTGTTATTTAAATGCTTTATAGTATTCTGGCTAAAATTGATATATTTTGGTTAGAAGGGGACTCAGCTAATGCTTAAAACTAAGATGTTAAAAATTAAAATATGCACTGGCTTGTTTTGTTGTACATAAGGAATAGCATGGAGGACGTTAGGAGAAGGAAGGGAAAAATGAAGAGGGGGAAATTGGAGGGGGAGAGGAACCATGAGAGACTATGGACTCCAAGAAACGAACTGAGGGTTTTAGAGGGGAGGGGGCGGGGGGATGGGTTAGCCCAGTGATGGGTATTAAGGAGGGCATGTATTGCATGGAGCACTGGGTGTTATATGCAAACAATGAATCGTGGAACACTACATAAAAAAACTAATGATGTACTGTATGGGGACGAACATAACAAAATAAAATTAAAAAAGAGCTATTTTTAATGAAAAATACTCTGAATACATAACCTTGTTGATTCAGATAAAACAAGCAAAATGCCTGTAAGTAGATGGTTGTTGGCTTCTTAACAGAGTGTGACAAAAACATTCTTCAAATATGCATGAATAACCTGTTCAGTATCCAGTGAATTCATAAGCATATGCCTTGTTTACCTTTGATATAAAAAGTCACAAAATCACATTCAGTGAACTGAGCTTGACAATAAAATTAATCAGAAAAAAAGTCAACAAAACAAATTGCTGCATTAAAGCAGAGCATGTATGCCCACATCCATACTTAAGTTGTGAAGAGTAGCTGTTGAAACCACATCAAACAGAAAGGCTTATTATAAAAGTCAATTAAAATGTTTCCAACTAGACACATACCTATCCCTATGGCCAAGGAATTCCACTCTTAAATATATACCCAAGAAATATGAATGAAGACAGAAAGACACATACAGGAATGCTCATGGCAGCTTAGTTCATGATAGCCAAAAACAGTTAATAACCCAGAGATCTATCAACAGAATGGATACATGAATTGTTGTGCATTTACACTACTGAATTCTATCCAGCAATGAGAATGGACTACCACTGTATATAATAACATGGATATATCTCACAGATATTATGCCAAGTAAAAGAATCTGAATTTAAAGAGTACGTATGTGATTTTCTTTATATGAAGTTCAAGAATCATCAAACCTCATAAATGATGATAGAAGCCATAATAGTGGTTAACCCTGGGAAAGGAGTAACAGACAGAGACTGGGAAGGAGTATTCTGAAATCTAAGGGGTGCTGGCAATGTTCTACATCCTGATTTGGGTGGTGGGGTATATATCTGTAAAATTCCTCAAGCTGTACACTGAAAATGTGGGTATTTTATGCTCTTCATTGCATGTGTTTTACCTCTATTATTAAAAAAAAAATCTTTCCAACTAGTACTTTAAATCATGACGGACTGTACTTTGATTTAACAAAATTCACTGTCACTTCGGTACTTTATGTGTTGCTGGAGAACTGGCAGAGTCCTCTCCCTACACACACACACACATACACACACACACACACACACACACACACAAGAATAATGGACGGAACTGTAACACATTCCCCCCCCCCACCCGCCAATTCAAAGGTTGATATCCTAATTCTTAATGTAACTGTATGTGGAGACAGGGTCTCTAAAGAGGTAATTAAGGTTAAATGAAGTGGGGCTCTAACCCAATATGACTGATGTTCTTGTGAGAACAGGAAGAGACATCAAAATGTGCCCCAACAAGAAAGGACCATGTGAGGACACAGCTAGAAGGTAGACATCTGCAAGTCAAGGAGAGAGATCTCACTCAGAAGAAACCAAACCTTCTGACACCTGGGTCTTGGACTTTCCAGCCTGCAGGACTGTGAGAAAATAAATTTCTGTTGGTTAAGCTCCTCAGTCTGTGGTATTTCATATGGCAGCCCCAGCTGACTAATCCACCAAGCAAGAAGGCTTCAAGAGAAACTCCAGGAGTTTGGCACAGGCCCTCCCGAGTCTGTGGGAGCCAGGTGTCAGGGGCTTGCTCTCACTGTGAGAAATCTAAAGCTAGTCAGAGCTAGCAGGGCAAAGAGAAGGGCTTGTGTTCAGAGCAAAAGGCACTTCTAGGGCAAGGGGAACAGGGTGTGTGTTTCCTGTGGTCATAATGTGGGCTCTGCAGAAGCAGCCGGCTTGAGCTGGAGGAGGTGAAGTTTAAAATTAGACACGTTGAACACCACTGCTCCATTCCCAGAATGGCTAATGCTAATCGAATGGTACGACGCAGGTGCCGACGAGGGTGAGGAACAGCTACCACTCCCATAAACTGTCACTGGGGGGAGGACACTGGTGCAACCACTGTGGAAAACTGTTTAACGATGTCTCTAAACCCAAACACGCACCTATCCAAAGACTCGGCACCTCCACACCTGCAGAAATGGGTGCATGTGTGCAGCAAAATAAATGTACAAGAATGTTCACGGCAAAACCACCCGAATGCCCTTCAACAGAAGAATGGACATGTGAACTCAATATAGTCACACAATCACTCATGAGCAAAGAAAAGGAACAGAACACGGACACATACAGTAACATGGATAGATCTCTACTATTGAGCAAAGCAGACACAAGAGGTTACATACTGTATGATTTCATTATATGAAGTTAGAAAAAGGTCAAGTTGCTTTAAGGTGCTAGAGGTCAGAGTAGTGTTATCTTGAGGTGCTGCTTGATATTGACTGGGGGAGGGGCATGAAATGTTCTGTGTCTTGATCCAGTTACTTGGGTTTTCAGATATGTGAAAATCAAACATACTGCGCTTGAGATTTCTGTTCTTCACTTACGTTCACGTTATATTCCAACTTTTAAAAATCAAAAATTAGGGAGTTTAGAATTTTTATTATTACACAGGACTGTATCATGTGATTTATAGCCCGGATTTAACTTTTTACCACTTAAGAGTACTTGGGAAATCTAAGGGACCTGCCCAAGATTTTCTTCCAGTAAGGAAGAAAAGACAAGTCCGTTCGGTGCATAGGAAGGAGTCATGCAAGAACCGGAGAGACGGTTGCTGTCTGCACAGTACTGAGCCTAGCCTGCCAATAAACCTGTTATGCACACAGAGGGCAGTTGCTTTAATTCAAGATTCCTTGAACAACAAGATGGTGATTTTGGAGACTGCCAAAATTATCACTTAGGTTTCTGTTTACTACTCAATAATTGCTAAGATTAACTCTGATGTGATAAGGGGAGCATGGTTCATGCTGACATCAGTTTACTGACCTGTGTCTAGGTTACTACCCAAAAACGTTGGAGAAGACAGACATCCCCAAGCTTAGCCCAAAGATATCAACAAGAGCCACTGGCTCACATTATCCATCAAATGGTTATAACAGATTATAACTACTGCTTTTGGCTAATATAGCATTTTGCTAGATAATACTTGGATTGGCTAATTCCCAACGATTAGTCTATTTTCAAGAAGTTGCAGTACTGCAAATGTTTAAGCGTGTGCATGCGCACGTGCGCTTGCTTCATTGAAAGATTCTACTTTAGCTTTTGCTTTGAGTGCCTTCTGGTTAAAGGTGGCAGCTTGACCACATAAATTTTTATCCTTTTCTTCTCAGGACCCCACTTAAATGAGTACAGAGGCATAGATAAGGTATAAATCCACAAAGAGAATGGAAGCGAGAAGATCCACAAACAAGAGATTGCAACACATTTCTTTGGAACTGACTGGACTGTAGAATCCTAGCAAAAGATGGGGAGTGGGTGGAGAAGGCTCTAGAAACAGGAGATTCACTGTAACAAACAGGTGGATCCCAGAACTCTGCTCCATGCCACACACACATACTTCTCAGTGTTTGCTCTAGGGAGCCCAACCTAAGACCTCTGCAAACCCAACCAGCTAAGACAGACCTCTGGTCAGCTTCAGTGTCATAGCCTGCATATGAACGGACAATCAATGATAACCAGACATTTGCTGGAAACCTGCAGCGTAGAAGAGAGCTGTCCACATAAGCCATGAGATGTAAACAGGCCCACTGTAATTGCTCAAGGGGAAGAAAGACAGAGGAGGGGGTGTCTGTGTCTAAGACAGGGAAAAATGACACTTAAAAAGAAGAAAAGGTAAGATTCACTGTGCAAATAACATCAGGAACAAAACCATAATCCTCTGCCTTCGTAAGCACAGCCCCTTGACTTCATCAAGGGGAGCCTCATTCTACACAAGAAACTGCAGACAGATGGGTAATGACCTCCCCACCACCTTGTGGCTCTCTGGTAAGCCACCGTGCCCCCCTCCGCCACTCCCATCCCCCTCTGCCTCCATCCACTAAGGGTCATTTCGAAAATAGTCTCTGCACTGCCAGTAAGTACTATGTTGTGTCTCACCCAGAGCAGCTCAGACATAATAGGGAACGAAATCCTGAGCCCCTCAGCCTTCATTCTTCCCCAAACAGGCTTCAAATACCTCACATGACTTAAATGCAATGTACACTTCTAACACCAGCTTAATATTCTGTCTTCAAGGCTAGACAGCGTCTATTAGAGCAGGAACAGTCTATGCCAACCTGAAAGCACACTTTATAATGTAATTTACACCGGCCATGGATTTTTCCCAGGTTACAGAAAGTTAATATATTTTGGCACACGAAAAAAGTGCTTATTCGAAAGCTGACCTAGCTGCTCCTTTCCTTAACAAATTTTACTAAAGGGTACACACTATTAATAATTTCGGTTCCAATTTTCTAGGCTATTCCTTTCTTCCTACCCCTTAAACACACACACACACACACACACACACACACATAATTTCTTCATGATAGAACACAGACTAATATATTCATTATAGAATACCCGGGAAAATAATGTACATGCACGTGAGGCTATAATCCCACCGTCCAGTTTCTGCCCACCTCATTTTGAGAAGAAAAATTTAAATTTATATATTTCCTAATTATTTTACTCTTGGGCCTATACTTACCAGGAAATAAAATGAGAGCCATGTTCAAGGCTTTGCTGTTCAGAGATGTGCGTGATTCTTTGATACATGCTGGGAACATACAGGTGTAAAGATAAAGCACATTCTACAGGGTCCTCTTTGTTTATAGCCAAATGCACAGAGTTCTGACCCCTGAGTTAAATTTTTAAGAGAGCACAGCAAAAAGCAGGGCAGCTGACAGCTGAGGCAAGAAATTCTGCAGCTTCCAGAGCTCCTAGAGTGATAGGAAGCCCCAGGGACTAAAGCTAAAGGTTCGGCCACTCTAGTTATTCTCCAATTAGCCCTTTTTATGCTGAAATGTTGATTTTTTTTGTACTGTTTTTCCCTTCTTTCTTACCTGACATTCTTTTCCTTTTATGGTTAATAGTGGGTGGGGAGACTTCAAGGCATGAAGTTTAAAGCCCCTAAAATTTAATTACAAAAGTTGACTCAGTCATTCCCAAAAGTTTATTAGAGAATAGGTGGAATTTCTCTTAAAGATAGAAAAATAAGATACATGGAAAAGCAACAGATTTGCTCTTCCCCATTTATTCAACAAACGTACTCAGCATATACTCCATATGTGTGTGTGTATGTGCATGCTATCTATATGCTATTATCCTTCCCAGTGTTAAAGGAGGTGGGAAAAAAAATGTAGGTGGACGGATGTATATTTTGGAAGGGCAAGAGAGAGCTGGAATAAAGTGGGCATGCACTGCTGTAGCCCAAAGTGAACTGTGGTTGCTTGCTAACAAGTGGAACAACGTGTTGTGAGCATTTATGGCAGGGGTCAGCAAACTAGGTTCCAGGGGATAAATCCAGCCCACCACCTGTTTTTTGTACTGCCTGGGAGATAGGAGTGGTTTTTTACATTTTTAGATGGCCAAAAAAAAAAAAAAAATCAAGAAAGGAATCAAAATTTTGTGACACGTGAAAGTGATATGAAATTCAAATTTCGGCAAAGACGAATAAAGTTTTATTGGCATAGGGCCACGCTCACTGGTTTACACATCGTCTGTGGCTGCTTTTGCACTACAGAGGCAGAGTGGAGAAGCTGCGATGGAGACCTGTGTGGCCCACAGAACCTACCTACTGTCTGGCCCTATACTGAAAATGCTTGCCCACCCTTTGTCGAGAGGAGGGAAACGTCACTTCTGCTCAAGGTCATCAAGAAGGAAGTGACGCATCTACCTTACTTTTCTGTAGCCCTTTATATCTCATTTGACCCTCCCAGCAGGTCTGTGTAGGAAGAGATAGGAAAGGCAGGTTTCATCATTCCCCTTTTTACAGCTGGGGAAACTGAGGCTTGGCCCAATCTAGAGACTTGTTCAGTATTGGCGGTTAATGAATGGCAGTACCAAATTACAACCATCTGAGCCTTTCCAACTCATAGTGCTGAGACTGGAGAGCCCTCATTGCAAGAGCAATACACACACATACACACACACACACATATGCACACACACCATGTGGGACAAGGGCATCATAAAGAAGGGAGGCCAGTTGGGTGAGTGGGGTTGGGGGGCTACTGCCGGGCCCCAGGACAAAGGAGATTGAGCAGGAACTATCTGGGCCGAGGAGTCAGCAAACTAAGTTCTGGCCTACTGCCTGTTTCTGCACTGCCTGGGAGTTGAGAGTGGTTTTATATTTTTATTTTTAATTTATTTGACAGAGAGAGAGAGAACACAAGAGAGGGAACACAAGCAGGGTGAGTGGGAGAGGGAGAAGCAGGCTCCCCACTGAGCAGGGAGCCCGATGTGGAACTCGATCCCAGGACCCTGGGATCATGACCTGAGCCTGAAGGCAGACGCTTAACGACTGAGCCACCCAGGTGCCCCAAGAGTGTGGTTTTATATTTTTAGATGGTTGAAAAAAAAAAGAAATGTATCAAAATTTTGTGACATTTAAGAGATATGAAATTCAAATTTCAGTCTCTATAAATAAAGTTTTATCGGAATAAAGTGATGCTCACTGGTTGACACATTTATTATAGGCAAAAGCAGCCTCGATGGTGTGTGTCCCTGGGCCTGAGGCAAGCGCCCTTGTCCTGCCTTGTAGTCGCTGGCAAAACTTCTGGGAGCCTCAGAGCCCTATCTGCCACATAAATCCCCTCCTGATGAGGTTGTAAAGAGTAAATGAGATCATTATGAGAAGCAAATGAGTTACCTGTATACTACTCAGCACAATGCCTGGCACTTTGCAGGTGTGATGTACCTTATTATTTTCATTTACTGCATGGGGAAGCTGTTGAACATTTATTTATTTATTTTTTAAAATTTTATTTTATTTATTTGAGAGAGAGAGAGAGAATGAGAGACAGAAAGCACGAGAGTGAAGAGGCTGTTGAACATTTAAAGCAATGATTGCTACGTACTCAGATTAGACAACTAGCGAGCCATAAAAGATGCATTCATACCTGAGCATAAGATTAGGTTAGACTTTCATACTACCTAATACTATGGAAACATTCCATCTGTGGAACAAATTCTAGCTCCTTAAGGACAAGACTCCCCTAGGTATTAGCACAGGGAAAAAAATTTCTTGTACTTTCAAGTTATTTGGAAGAGAACTGGGTGTAAAAACTATTTTCACATCAGGGAAGAAATATATTAGGTTGCAATTGAGAATTAAGTAATTGAACTCCTGGGGCCTGGGGGCCGCAGTTTGGGAAAGAGTCAGGAAGGGAGAAGCGGGGGGAAAGAATTGTGCAGAGAGATTAGGCAGGCCAGTGAGTAATCAGTCCAATGGTGAGGTCAGGGCCCAGTGACTGGGCGTGGTGTGCACAGCCCAGGAAAGCCACCAGATTTAAGAATGGATCCATTCATCTGGCTCCGCTTTCCATTTCCCACACTAATAATTTCTTCTTTCAGAAATAAAATATTTACTGAACAATAAAGTTTCCCTTTAGGACTACTGTGACATTATACACACACACCACCCAATATCCAAATATGTTAATGATTTGATACACATTAAAAAAAACCCCAAACTTCTGACATGAAATTATTTCAACACCGTAAGAAAATAAGCACTCTGGTTGATGGATACAATGCAACAGGACAGTGTTTTTTGAACTGCATGTCAGAGCCCATTAGCGTTGAAATCAGTTTAATGGGCTGCTAACTATATGGAATAGAACAGAACAAAACAGAAAATATCTGAGTGTATTACACATAATAAAGGACAAGCACCGTTGAGTGAAACTTCTGTTCCAGTGATACGTTTGTGTGTGCGTGCACACGTGTGTGTGTTTATATTCACTCGTCTATATTGCTGGGCTATGGTGTAAGTCGTATTTGTCACTGGGGATCATGGTCCAAAAAATTTTAAAGCCACCAAAGCAGAGTGTCATCCACTTTAGGAAAGTCTGGTATAAGAATCCTAATTCACTGACCAGCCATGTTAAGGGCTTAATTATTCCTGTTGAGTGAGATTTCTTTCAGTGACAAAGTCTTTCTCTGCATTTAAAACATGTTACAATTTATGGGAAAAATATATATATGCATAATTTATCAAGTAGACCTCATCTTTAAAATAAGGTGTACCTGTTCATGAATACAGAATTGATCTTCAGATACAGAATTCATCAGAAATGAGAAAAGTAAATGATTACATTGTTCAGACTGATAATGAACCAACTCCTTTATAAAATAAACGATTACACTATTTTTCACACTAGTTAATTCACCATGGAGCAGAAGAGGAGGGGGCTGGAAAGGAAGTTTAGTGGACAGGGATGGTTTTACCACCACCCAAAATTAGATTTTGAAAAAGGAAAGTCGCCTTATGTTTGACTCCATAGAAAGCTCCCACATTCTGAGGCATTCTCTCAATTCCTTTATTGTGAACACCCCAAAGCAAAGAGCCCATTATTTCCAAGATAACAGGGGCTGAAATCAAGCAATTCATTAATGCTGGATGGGATGGAAACGGATTTTAAAGGGAGAGACCATGTCAAAAACATTTTGTCCCGTAAGCCTGAAGATTTCATGAAAAGGAAGTATAGGGGGCGCCTGGGTGGCTCAGTCGTTAAGCGTCTGCCTTCGGCTCAGGTCATGATCCCAGGGTCCTGGGATCGAGCCCCGCATCGGGCTCCCTGCTCTGCGGGAAGCCTGCTTCTCCCTCTCCCTCTCCCCCTGCTTGTGTTCCTGCTGTCGCTGTGTCTCTCTGTCAAAGAAATTAATAAAATCTTTAAAAAAAAAAAAAAAGAAAAGGAAGTATAGGTTTCAGAGGTTACTTGAGAACTGTCTGGGGGAAGTAGCCTGAAATAACTGCCATGGATACTGGACAGGGATGCTTCTGGAGGTCACGTGAGTGAGAAAGGATGGATGGATGGAGGCATGCATGCATGCACCAAGGAGGCCAAGATTTTAATACCAATTTAAGTAAACGTTTCTTCACAGTTGCCTGTACTGGATGTCCTCATACAAGTCATTCATTCAGAGGTGCTGGGTTGTGGAGATCATGAATGTGCCCCAGAGGAAGAAAGGAAAAAACAACTGTTCATATGTTATCTAAGTGGACACACAGGGCTTGGGATAGTTTGTAGTGGTCGCATCATTTGAGAAGTACTTTATTTCGAGCCAGTTAGATAGAAATTAATATGCCAAACGTGGCCTAATGATGAAAAAGACTCTGAAGCCAAAGAAGCATGTGGAAGATTTGAGTAGATGATTTCTTACAATGGGACGGGAGAAGGAGGTCGTATTTTCTAAATTACTAATTGTATATAATGTGGTTTTAAAAATATGCAAGCAAATTAATAAATTAAATACAAGTAGACATTTCACCCTTTATTTGTATCCCTAAAATGTGTGTTTTCAAGTTGGTGTAAAGCCTTTTTTAAAACCATCTCTTTGGAACATTGGGGACCATCTTATAATTGTGGGTACCTTGTACATGGGCATATACGGTAATCTGCCTCCCAGGTAATTGAGGCTCTTCAGGGCTGGCTCATGAGGGAACTGGAGTGCAGGTAGCTATCCCAATACATTAAAATCCCCCAGTTAAAACACTAATAACTGCTATCAAACTGATTCTTATCTGTTAAAAAATTCTTTATGCTCTCTCTGCTCCATATGGAATGGAGGATGTGATGCCCTGTCTTGTGTCCCCACTTTGGAGGTCCCCCCCAAAGCTCTGATGGACATTCCCAGGCACACTGACAGACTCCCACTCCTAGCCCACTCTGCCTTCTACTCATCTACAACAAGGGCTTTCTCCGGTGCCTCCGGAGCTTGCTTCTTGCTTCTTGGGATCATCTTCCCCAAAAAACTACCTGCACCCAAGTCCTTGTCTCAGGCCCTGCATGCGTAAACTACTTCAGCAACATGTGGTGATTCTGTGTCCTCTTTGAAAACCAGCTGTCTGCAAAAGTCAAGGTGAAAGAGCTTTACCCTCATTCTTTATACTTGGGTGACTTACGTCTTTGGCAATGTCTCATCCATTCCTTTCCATAAATACCTGATGATCCCTTACTGACACACAATAGTTTTTCTGTGGGCTGTAGGGTATGCCCAGGTGAACAAAACATATTCGAGCCTCAAGGACTGCAGGCTTGAGAATGGGTCATGAAACATGGAGGAAGGAAAGAAACCCCATAACTAAAGAAGACTCAGGACTGCAGAAGAGCCCTGTTTGGCAGTTCCAGGAGAGGGACAACCTCCAGCCAACTAGAACTACATCACGACCTGGAGAGAGCTGGTTTTCAAGTTTTCTAATGTAAATGTTTGCTTGAGGACATCCATCTTTTTATATTCTCAGCAGTGATTCACACACAGGTCAGCCCAAACATGGCACCTGGTAATATGGCCTTATGGGCAATTGATTAAATATTAAAAGGCAAAGCATCACATTGTCTGTGTCACTCAAGGATCCCCACGTGACCATGCCATCCATTAGGAACGAAAGGACATGCTCTGGTGAAGCAAGGAGACCCATGCGGCCTCCCTGCTGTTCCTTGATCATGCCAAGCACATGCCCACCTCAGGCCTTTAGCTCTTGATAGTCTCTTTGTCTCCAAGGCCCTTCCCCTAAATATCTGTGTGGCTCATTCCTTCACCTCATTAAGCTCTCTCTGCTCAAGGCCTTCCCTAAACACCCTATATGAAAATAATAGTACCCTCTACATTGTCACGCTCTATCGTCTTCCCTGCTTTATGCTTCATGGCACTTACCGCCCCCGACATATTATATATTTGCTTATTTATTTTTTAATCTCCTCCTGCTAAAAGGTCAGTGAAAAATAGGGACTTCTTCCCCTTTTCTGTATCCCTTGCACCTAGAATAGTGTCTGGTCTAGAGGAGGTGCTCAGTGAATGCTTACTGAAGGAATGAATAAATGATTTCTTCGTGAGAACCTCAAAATCATTACTCACCACAGCTGAAGTGCTATAAACTCATCTGGAATCACGACAGCCCCATAGCTCAAGGATCTAAAGGACACATGATTATTTTGTGAAAAAAGGTTTTGTAAAAAAAAAATTTTTTTTTTGTAAAGCTTCAACATATGTAGCTGGTATGAATAAATAAAATTGTTTTAAATCTATCATAAACTTGTATGGGCCATGGAATGAAACTCATTCAGTGTCCACGGTGTAAATAAGAAAGAAATCCCAGTATTTTAGATCTGGATATTATACCTAGCTTACTGAAAAAATAAATTTATTCATGTGACAAATATTTATTGAGTGCTTATGATGAGTATGGTGTTGGGTGAGGTGCTATATTTGGTTTTTCTTTTGAAAAATCGACTTCACATTTCCCTGTAAAGCCATATCCTGCTGTTATAAAGCTCATCTTTTTGAAAACACTTGTTTTTTTTTTTCCATTTTTTTACTATATGCTTTATTGATTTAAGTCAGTAATCCCTCAGAGAGAAGTGTCACAGGAAATACTTCAGGTGGAGGTTTTTATTCAGCTAATTTGAAAGGTAAACGTTTTTCTCTTTTCATTGAGTTTAAGCGAAAGAGGATCCACTGTATTTAACAACATTAAGTGTGCACTATTACAAAAATTATATAGGTAGTTCTCAAGCTCTGCTTATATAGGGCTAATTGGTTCCACTATAAATTCATACTCTCCAAATGCAGCAGGACTTCATAGTTAAGATGGTAACCTTTTATTCGCCCCTAAGTGACTCACTGCTACATTTCCACAAGGCATATTCCAAGTCTTCATTATTCTACTCATGGTCTCAATCTGCCCACCTGTCGACCTTTGACTTTATTTAGAAGACGATGGTCAAATTATTCTCTTTCCACCTCAAAACCCCTATGCTTTTGTCTCAAGAGTCCTTCCTCTGCCTTCATCCAGTATCTTCCCATCTTCTTGAAGATTCCATTCCGTCTGTTTAGACTCTCTCTTTCATTTTCAATCTCTCTCCCTTTCTATGGATTCTTCTCTGGTGATAAAGTAGGCTCAAGTCTTCTTACACTAAAAACATTACTTTCTCTATAGTATGCCACTTCTTTGCTGCATCAAATTCTTTCCTCCTTTGCCACCCAATTTATTTAAACGGAAGTGTGTCTTCACTGCTTTCCATATGCATCATCCCTGACTCTTTATTTTTAATTTTCTTAGAGAGATTTTATTTATTTATTTGTCAGAGAGAGAGAGAGAGAGAGCGCACAAGCAGAGGGAGTGGCAGGCAGAGAGAGAAGCAGGCTCCTCACTGAGCAAGGAGAAGCCTGATGCGGGACTCGATCCCAGGACCCTGGGATCATGACCTGATGGGAAGGTAGACACTTAACTGACTGAGCCACCCAGGCGCCCCACCCCTGACTCTTTGACCCCTAGCAGCCTGGCTGCCACTCCCATTTACCTCGAAGATAATTCAGGAAAGCCAGGAATCAAATCCAATGGCTTTTCCTTTGTTGTACCCTCAGCTCTATGGGATGTGCCGTATGAATGATGTATGAATGGTGCTGGCTTCCTCACCTTTCCCAGCTTCCAGGACACCATACGACTCGCACCATTTTGCTCCAGGTGTCCCTTGTTTAATATTGTTCTTATCATCTTCTTTCTCTTTTCCCCTCCCACATACAGACATGCCTCGAGGATCCTTACCCTTACCTTCTGCTTTGTTTCATTCCGTTTTCTTCACTAGCCATTCCTGAGGCATCAAAACCACTCCTAAGTAGGTGACTCACAAATCTCTCTCTGTAGCTCTCCGGAAAACCTACCCCTGTATTCTAGTCCCTTCACTTGGACGAATCTGTCATGCCCAGAATGAAACCTCTTTTTTTCTCTTCTTCTCATCCCCCTCTGAACCTCCTCGCTGACAACGACCCAATCCCTGTCTCAGCTGAGCCCATGATGACTTTTGACTTCCCTGCTCAGGGTTCAGATTATTCCCACACCCTGTCTGAATGTCTGAGTCTGTCTCTTCCTCTTCACTCCTGCTGTCTCATTTCCTCTTTCTCCTAATTTGACGATAGACTCTATCTGGTCTCCCTATTACCAGTCTTTTCTCTTTGCATTATGCCCAACAAAATGCTACAGGGGTATTGCACAGTTCTGACCCTGTCAACCCTCTCCCTCAGAAACTTCCCATGGCTCCCCGGTGCTTACTGCAATGAAATCCGTACATAAGCTCTCCATAACCTTGGACAAACCTCTCTGTGTCCCCTTACCTCTCATTACATCCCTTGGCGTTCCCTGTGCCTTGGCCAAACCACACCATTCTTTGGGCAAGCACACCCCTTCCCATCACCAAGTCTCTGCTCCTCATTCCTCTTCGAGTATGCCTTTCCTTCCCTGCCAGCCCAAACACCACCCGTATAAATCCCAGCTCAAATGCTACCTCTTCCATGTAACCTTCCCCAACTCTTTCACTGGAAGTCATTGTTACATCTTATGAACACCCACAGCACTGAAGGAATATAGCATTTTGGGCAATGTGGCCACTACTTTTATAGTCAGTTACAGGTATGCCCTGTCTCTCCTTCCAGGCCATGAACCTCCTCTGAGCAGGATCTAAGTCTTCTTATTCTTCACATCTCTGGCCTTCTCAATCTCCCAAACTCTATCCAAAGGTAGGCAATTAAATATTTGTGAGTTAATGATTTGAACCCAAAGGGTTAACTTTGGGTTCTAGTCCTTGAAATTCTCTCAATTTTAGCAACAACTACTTTTTCCTTGTAGGATACAAGTCTCATCTCCCCATGGTACCATACATAGTTTATTCCTTTCAGCTCCACAGGCCAATTTTCAAATATCTTTTACTTCCAAGTTTTCTGAAAAAAATAACTTCTTTAAGAGACTCAATAATAGAAAAGCATTAATGGCACTTTAAGTGAAGAAAATGCATCCACACAAGGTACAACTTGTTTACCAGACTGAATTATAGGAATTAAGCTGTAACATTAAACTTACTAGTCCAATCTTTGGAAAAGCCAGGCATTGTATTTTTTAAATCATCACATTTACACTAGAAAGGAAATCACTAATTCCTGAGTCATCAACTGTGTTGTTGTGTCATTATTCTTCTTCTAAACAGTGTATTTACCTTGTCAATTTCTAATATCCTTAAACTTTCCTGTAAGACATTTACATCTCTGGATTTTACTTGCAAACATAAAACAGCTTAAAAAAAAAAGGAACGTCTTCAAATGACTTTTAAATTCCATAAGTACTTTTCCCAGAAAGACATTGGCAGAACTAATAGGGAGTAAAGAACTAAGACTCAAAATTCATTTTTATAAATCTATCCGTATACCTTGGAGGATATCCAACAATCTCACATTAAAATTTTAGAAGGCTTGACTGAAGGACATAGGGAAATTTAATGTTCACAGTTTCAAGAGCACCTGGTCTATGTATCATCATTAATTAAGAGAAGATAAACAGGAAGAAAAAAACATACGTGCACAGCACTAGTTTTATTATTTTCAATGTAATAGCATTATCATGTAACCTCTGGCAAAACAAAACAAAATTTTTTAGAAAAGAAAAAGAGAAAGAACCCTCTGAGGCCAACGTGGTATATATTTACTTATATAGTCATTACTGCTACAGGCTTTTCAAAGAGGATCCGGGCTGCCAGTTTGGATTCTGACAGCAATGCAGCAGAATTTAAGGTGTTGTGATTTAAATATGTTCTAAGCAGGCCAATCTCATTATCAAGATATTAAGTGTAGAGGTGCATTAATTCCTACAAATACAGCAGGAGAAATACAGGCACTGGGGAGCCAAAATGCAGTGGACACACACATGAATATGCTATCTGCCTATTTCTACCCAACCCCACATAAGCCTATCTTTATCACACAGAGACAATTAAACAGCTATAGACCCTGGATGCAATTCTGTGTCCTGGCTCCCACTGGGTGAGTTATTGCCAGCCTGATATTTTTCAAATTCTCTATTAGCAGGCTACATCGGCTAGGAAACCAGACCTCACCATACCAGGACCCCATCACCATGGGTCTTAGGAGATTTCAGTTTGTGAATGATACATGGCACCACCTAGCCATTGTGAGAGCTGGAAGAGTGGATGACACCAGCAGTAGAAATAAAGTATCCCTTTTCCTTAGGAAAACGCCCTGCCTGTGTGACACTGACCAACGGGGTATGAAACATTTCTCGATACAATCTTTTTCTTCTTTTTAAATACTCCCCCTTACCCCATCTTTCTATACACACCTCCAGAGTTCATTCTACAAGAACCGACATAAAGATCAGCCATTCTTCAGCCCTAGGGTTTCCAGTGTTGGAATGTGGAAGGAGAAGATCTAGTTGACATTCAAAGTTGTGGGGACCGAGAGACCAATGTGGCCATTAAAGACCCTTCTCCTTCAGGTCAGACAAGAGATAAACAATAGAAACTGCAGAGTCAGGGCATCTAAGACCCTTACAGAGCAGGGGCTGAGGAGAGAAGTGTCACAGGATAGAAGCTCCCTTCAAATCCAGCAAGGCTAGCAAGCCCAGAAGGGGTAACCATGATCCCATTTCCCTGCCATGCACCCAAATCCACATGCACACTTCCACATCCCCATGTCAAGAAGCCAGAGAAAGGGGAAGTGAGAATCCCGTCCACACGCAAGAGCAGAACACATACTGTACTCAGAGTTGCAGGGTCAAAATAACACTCTCCCATAGTCAGCGGGTGGCAGCAAGTCAGGGCACCCGCACATCTCTACGTTTGGAGCGCAGCTAGGCGAGCGTGGAGGCAATCACACGAGTACACACACATACACACACTCACACACATGGGATTTTACAAATCCACACCTACCCCACAGCCTCTCTCCACACACGCACCAAGTGCATCCTGCCCACCTCATCGCTGCCATCACCACACTCTTTCTCAGGGAGAGTCAGTCAAGGGATGAGAGATCCTAGCGGGGATTCCTGGAAATGTCATTCTCCAACACCTTCGGTCCGCCACCCCCATCCCCTTGGCTGTACCTTTTACACACACACACACACACACACACACACACACACACACACACACACACTCCTTCCATGACTGTCATCAGGCACGCCTGCTGCCTCCAAAACCCCGCATCTCAGCGCGCACCGGACACCAGGCGTCCCTGCCTTCAGCGCCCCCTTCCCCCCGCCCCGTTGGCTCGATGGCTAAAGGCATTGCCCCCTGGATGTCGCCGGCTGTCCCCGCTCATCCGCACTATTGTTCCATGCAGCCCCTCTCGCGCCCGGGGGCACCCCCCGGCAAGGACCGGGGCTCCGTCAGGGGCAGCATCAGCGCCGGGCAGCCCCCCCCCAACCCACCCTTCCCTGGCGGTGGTACCTTGCCTGACAGCTGGGTCCGCGGGCCCGCGGGAGCAGGCGGTGCTAATGACAGCGCTGGTGCCAAGCCTGGGAATAAAGCTCCGCTCCAGCCGCTCCTACCTCCAGCGCCACCATCTTCTCCCGCCGCCGCCGGGACCGCAGCCGCCCTCGCCCAGCTCCGGCTAGGGCTCGGCAGCCGCCGCTCGGGCCCCTCCGGTCCGCGGCCCCACCCCCTTCTGCCCGCCCCTCGTGACGCGCGCGGGGGCCGAGCCGGGCCGGCCTGCGCGGGAGGGCGCCCGGGGGGAGCGCGCGCGCACACGCGGGCGCTAGTAGCGCCCCTGCCTCCCACGCCCACCCGCGCGCACGCGCGCCGCGCGAGCCCGAGGCAGCGGGGCGGTGTCCCCCGGCGGTCGCCCGCCCCCAGCGCGCCAGCCCCGGCGTGGGTGGGCGTGCGCGGCGCGGGTCCCTCCCGCAGCCGGTAGCGCCCCGGCCGGGCGGGCGAATCCCGGCGTGCGCGGGCCGGGCGCATGGAGCGGTTAGTGCGGCTGCATCTCGGAGGGGCCTGACGGGGACCTCCACCCTCCTCTGCAGGAGCTTCAGGGGCTCCCGGTTTCCTTAAGCAGCAGCTGTGGCCAACCTCTGCGCGCAGGACCGGGCCGCGGCGCAGGACCGCGAAGCCGGGCAGCCGCGTCGGCTCCTGCGGTGTGTTGTCTTTCCTGAGTTACTCCTGAGCCTTCCCGCTTCCCAGCCCCGGGAATACCGCCTGCACTTTTCAGCCCGGCGGCCGCACAGCCCACCTCAGAGAAGCCCCTTCGGTGGCTCTGGGGCGCGCTGCAGTCCCGCGTTTGCGCCGCTAGAGGGAGAGCCTCTCGGGTTTGGGCCCCCGCGAAGCCGGCCGCGTTTGCAACCCTCCAGGGAAACTGCCCGGTCCTGAGGGCGAGGCAAAAAGCCTCCGGTTTATGATGGTAGGAAAGGCCAGGCTGGGTTTTCCGCCCGCTTCTCGATTCTGGTTGGTCAGAACTTGAAGTGTATTTGAGGCTGGCTTAGGGCATCAGCCCCAGATGTGGCCGGGAGGGAGGGGACCTTTGCAGCTGGGAGCAGGTGGCCAGTGCTGTGCGTTAACGAAAAGCCGTGGGCAGGACAGGCCTCGGGAGACCTGGGTCCTGGCGCCAGCCTCACCTGTAATTGGCGGGGTGTTACGAACCAAGCCATTTCCCCTCTTCGGGACAGATTTCTCAGTAGTGATAAGTTATATTTGCACAAAGCCTTATGGTTTGCAAAGCCTTCTTCATACACATTCTCATCTAGTAAGACGGAGATGAGCCTTGGTTATCCAGATCTCTTGGGAAATGGATCTTTTACCACACGTGTTTATTATTTTAAGCACAATGCCTTGAGAAAAATCGGGGGGCGTAGGCTGAAGCATTCCTGGAATCTTGTGTTTTAGCTTTAAAATTCATACGAATTCTGCATTCTACTCCATAATGAATCTTTTATTTTTGCCTTAATAAAGAAAATAGTAGCTTCTCCCTTGTCAAAAAGATCTTGTCGTGAACTTAAAATATTTACCAGGAAGATGTATCATGCTTGGGCTGTGACATTACATACTCTTCTTCTTTTTTTTCCCCAGTAAATATTTATTCTGCATGTATTCCAGACATGGTCGGTGTTTGTTCTCCCAGAGCTCACACTACCCTGGAGGAAACAGGTATCGAACAATCAGACTAATGATTAAATGCAACTATGATCAGATCTCAAATGCAAAGATGCTCAGAGTTCATAAGGAAACCTAATCTAGACTCCAGGATTGAATAAAGCTTCCCAAGGAAATGACCTTTGAAGTTGCAGTGAGACACGTCCAGGTAGAGAGAAGAAGGTGTGCAGAAGCAGCCTACGCAGGTGGGGTTGAAGTGGGGGAATGTGAGGCCAGTTTGAGAGGCAGGCAGGAGAAGCCAGAACCCACAGGACCTTGTGGGCCATTTTAAATAAGGATTTTTATCTTATGAGCCTTGGCGTGTCACTGAAAGGCTGTAAGGGTTGGGAGTGGGTGACCATGATCTCATTTCGCTTCCTGAAAGATTGGTGAGGTAACTGTGTAACCATGTGAACAACTGATTTATGGAGGTCAGAGTCCAGGCCTGACCTCTTGACACATCCCTGTATATGCTACTTGGTGAGTGTGTAGGGTTTTCAGTTTCTACACCACCCTGCTTTCCTACGTTCCAGTTTTGGGGGGCTTAGAAGTGCCTCTCTGTAATAGTCCCTCAGTTGTTAACTTTTAATCTGCTGTGGTTTCAGGAAGGAAGTTAACGATCCTTGTTAGAATTTCAAGCTAAGTAAGGGGATATAGGTTCTGAGGGAGAAGATCTTTCCTTTGCATAGACTTGCTGCCATTTGGTTTCTTATTCTCAGAGATCTTTCTGCTTATTTTCTACTTTTGCACTGTGTTTCCAGGGAGGTGAAGTTTCTCCATGCGTGAGTGAGAGATACATTATTGCTTTAATAATACCATCCCCTAAAATCTTGCATCACAGGATTTTTGTGCAAATTAAAGAAAGTGTGTAAATTACTTTGCAAAGCATTAAGTGCCATATGAATGAAAGTAATAATTGTTATAATGGCTGCTCAGAGACCTTCAAAACTAATTAGTTACCAAATATTAATATTTGGAAAACTCACTCCTTCCTCCTCCCCCCACCCTCCCACAAAAGACACAAATATACCTATCCCTTATGGACAGTGCAAATCCTTGTCTTAAGTGCTCATGTTACTCTTTGTGCCTTGGCTGGCAGGAAACTGAAAACCAAATTTGTAGGTCATTGTGGGAAATGAGTGGATCCACAGGGCATTCATAGCTATGTCTTAGGGCTTCCTTTGGTCTTGTTCTATCTGTACTTTTCCTGTGCCCGCTTTACTGGTATTTTCCTAATTTATTAGAGGTATTCTTATAAGCCCCTTCAAATATATGTCTCCACCTACTTTTAACAAACAAGGGTATTCAATGTTTCAGAAGGCAATATATAAAACAACGGCAACCTACCAGCCATTGTAGCCAATAACTACTGTAGACACTGCGCCAAGTGACTGGGGTTCAAATTGAAGCCTTGACTAGCATTGCATGTGGATGTGCAGAGAAGTTCAGAGCCTTGTTTTACAGGCCAGCTCCTTTGTCCCCCACTGGCTCCCAGGTAATTTCCTTTAGCGAGATCTCTGAGTTCCCAAACTCCATCAGCCTGCCCCATACCAAGCACTGTTTGTCACTTGGTAAGTGAGCAGGGATCCATGAACTTTTATTCACTTAGGTTTCTTTTTGTCAGCAAAGACCTGAAGATTCCAGGATTCACTAAATTCGTTCACACTTCCCAAGAGTGTGGCCATGTCCTTCAGCCTTTGGCATGACTCTGGACAGCCACAGTTGGACATGTCTCTTCTGGTAGCAGTAGATACTCTTCCTTGATTTCAGGTTCCTTAGTGATTAGCTTCTTTCTCTCTCAGTCCTCAAGTTTAAGTCTTTTTTTTTTTAAGATTTTATTGATTTATTTGAGAGAGAGAGAGCAGAAGAGCACAAGTTGGGGGGGCAGAGGGAGAGAGAGAAGCAGACTCTCCACTGAGTGGGGAGCGCGACGTGGGGCTCAATCCCAGGACCCTGAGATCATGACCTGAGCTGAAGGCAGATGCTTGACCAACTGAGCCACTGAAGTGTCCCCTCGAGCTTAAGTCTTAGGAGCTGAGGGTATATGTAGAACAAACACTCATCAACCTTCGGGTAAAGAGTTTTTTCCTTAAGGATTTTAAGATTTTATTTATTTATTTATTTATTTATTTATTTATTTATTTATTTATTTATTTATTTATAAATAGGGAGAGGGAGAGAATCTCAAGCGGACTCTGCATCCAGCATGGAGCCAGATGTGGGGCTCAATCCCATGACCCTGGGATCATGACTTGAGCCAAAATTGAGAGTTGGACACTTAACTGACTGAGCCACCCAGGTGCCCCTTTCTTGAGGATTTTAGTTCTGCTAACATTGGGTAATCCAGAGACCTTTCTAATCCATGGAATAGTCATTTTTGTCACAGAACTTTAAACGTATGAACAAAATAAGCAATTATGAAATGTCCATGTCCTAAACTTTAATACATTTGCTTTTATATGCTAATTCTTGTTTCACCAGCTTTTTCTCTGGATGTAAATTCTGTCTTGCCTTCAGATAGGTCCCCTTCTTTTCCTTTATGTTCCCCAAACAGGTCAGGAGGCCCCCTCTTTATTTTTCTTGAATCACATTCACTGTAACCTTGAATGATTTGATCCAGAATTGTGTCCTATGGCTATGCTTATGTGATGAAGGCACTCTGGTGTCACATAGACTACTTCTACCTCTGAAAATGAAGTTTCTGAATGAGGAGTGTCATGGGAATGTATTGTCTTTTTTAACTGGTTATATGCCTATCCCCAAGCCAACCTTCACAGTCAATGTCATGGCTCCCACTCCAGGAGCTGGGTCAGTTCTCCCCAAACCACATGGCTGATGGAGAAGAGAGTGAGACCTAGGGACCACACAGAGCAGGAAATGGACAGAGGCCAATGAAAACATCAACTACTGTGTTCATCTCAGGCTTATAATAGTGAAAGATGAGAAACCTTAACCTAAATATACAGGAATAAGGGAATTGATTCATCAACTGATGTATCTTTACAGTGTTATATTATGCATCTATTAAAGATACCACATCCACAGATTTTTTTAATAACATGAGAAAAGTTTAAGTGTCCATCTTAACTGAAAAACTCCGGATACAAAATGATGTGGTCAGTTGATTGCAACTGTTAAAAAGCACACAGAAAACAAATACATCAAATTGTTAGTAACAGTCCACTCAAGTGGTAGGGTTATTTTCCTCTTTCAATACTTTAGTAGTTTTTAAAAAATTCTACAATGTACAGTGACCTTGACAATGTTATTGAATAATCAAGATTATTAAAAATGTGGCATGTAAAATTAATGTTACCACCAGATGCCATAAAATTAACTATTGGGTCACTTTGCATTTCTAAAGCATTTTTTCCCCAGATTTGATTTATCCTTCCAGGCTTATTTGAAATCCCACATACTTCAAGAAAGCATTCTCATGCTGTGTTCTTTTCATGGCTGTACCTTATTGTCTGAAAATTTGTTTGTAACGTCAACAGCCTTACAGCCTCTGTGCACTGTCAGGATATAAACAGACAAAAATTGTTAAAATTGTTTACTCATTCCATTTCACATCTGCTTATACACTTGGTTGTTTCCCAATTTATTTCAGTAGAAAAATATCTGAATATTATGGTTATATAGTAGGAACGCCATAATGTATTGATATATTTAATTCATCCAACAAACTGAGAACACTTTTACCAGGAGAAAATATGACTGTTTGTATATAAAAAAAATAACATTACAACCAGGAGTGTATTTCCTTAAAAATAAGAAACTGTGAAATTAAGTTCTTGGCAATTCCAGAAATTTTTTTCTCTCGATACGTGTTTTCTACAGATTCATAGCTCTTTGCCGTCTTATTAATAGCTAAATGGTCGTAAACACCAGTGTTTAAGGAAGATGGGTAGGGTAAAAATATAAAACTGATAAAATACTAATAACTAATTTTTTTCTTTTACCAATTCATAAACCAAGAAATAGGCTACCATTATTCATTTTTGGCAGGAGATACCTCAGTTCTGTTTCTAGAATTGCACTGACATATGGCAGCATGATTTAAAATCACGTCTCTCTTCCTATTTTCTGACAGGCATTTTGTCTCAGGTATGTTGTATTCCCTCCCAAACCAGTTTATGAGCCTTTCAAGATGAGGCACCCAGTGTCAAGCACCTAGCTTATCATAGAGTACTTACTCTATTTGTTGGTTGATGATGCATTTACTGTCTTTCCCATTACTCCATTTGGGTTGTTCAAGAAGATTATCAAGGTGATTTGCCTTTAAAATGGTTTCGTTTTCCTTTGTTACTATTTTAAGATTTTATTTAGTTACTTGAGAGAGAGAGCATGAGCTAGGGAGAGGGGCAAAGGGAGAAGCAGGCTCCCTGCAAAGCAGGGAGCCCCATGCGGGCTCAATCCCAGGACCCCAAGATCATGACCTGAGCAGAAGGCAAACGCTTAACCCACTGAGCCACCGAGGTGCCCCCTTTGTTACTCTTTTTGTAAGTATTCAGTAGCTTCTGAAAAAAGTTACAGATATCTCTATTGACTCAAAAATAAGGAGCCCACATAGGGCTTTAATAGGAAATAAAATCAGTGCTAGCTGTTTTATCAGACCTTTATCACCTTTGCCAGCCAAGAGATATATTCTCTCTCTCTTCTCTTTTCTCCTCTCTCTCTCTCTCTCTCTCTCTCTCTCTCTCTCTCTCTCACACACACACACACACACACACACACACACAAACCCACACTCCTCAGAAGTGGGATACTATGTTAAGCTCCTAATATATGCTAACCACTGATGTAGGCTTTTGAGAGACCAAGCCAAATATTTCAAGCTTTCTAACCTTGAGGTCTTTTCTTCCTTAAGAAAGACAGACAGACCCATAAACAAATGATTTCAGTGAAGTGAACTGGGGGTGGTAAAAGATAGACAAAGCAGGGCCTAGCCAAACTGTGTTTTAATTTTTGTTGTCATTGTTTGTTTTGCTAAATACTGTGTGTTCAGGGAATGAAGTTCTCTCTCTTCTAGAACTCAGGTCTATAGTTTAATGAGCAGAGTTTTGTTTTTGTTTTTGTTTTTTTTTCTTAAAAGAAATCTTGTTTCCTAATTGTAAAAAATATTATGGCCACCTAGCTTTGATGGTTTCTGTTTAACCAAAAAGCTTTAAAGTGTCTCCCAGGCAAGAAATATATGTAGTTTAAAAGCACTAAGGGTAGACAAATGCATTTGCTTCCAGTAAAATAATAGAGATCATCTTCTTAATGGATAAACCTCTGAAAACTGAAATGAGTGAGGGACTTTGACTTTTTCTGTGAAAAAGAAAACTGACTTTAAAAAAGGGACATTTGTTAGCATAAACTTTAAAAAAAACCCACTATCTACTTTCTTTTATACCTCAAAGACACTGATCCTTCTTCTGCCTTCTCCCTCAAACTCATATCATTCTATTAAATATGACTGTGGAGATGCTTCTAAGTTAGGTCAGTTTTGCTGTGGATTGAATTTCGAAAGCACGTTTTAATTTCAGCATTCATGCAGCCGAGCACTGCTAAATTGAATAGGGCTGTAGTTGTGGGAACTGCAGGAACTGAAATGGAACCAAGAAATCTGTTACTGGAGAAACCTTTTGAGAACTGACAGATTTTAAGTCACTCTTAATAAGGTCTGATAGGTTAAGGGATAACATGTTCTGGGATTCAGGAAAGCAGCTTTCACCCTTCCTTACCAATTGGGAATTATTTTCATCCTCACGCTGCTGCAAACCTATCAAGAAAACTGAATTGAAATGGGTCTCAGTGAGCTGTGTAGCATAAATCTGAAACTTGTGCAACAATAAAATTCTCTTGCCGAGTGGGTAGGTAGGGCCATGTTGCTAGCATGCAGCTCAGAGAGCATCAGATATCATTCTAATTCTATTTGCGTAGAACAAAGAATAATCCTTTAGGCTTCTCTATGGTCTGCTTTAAAAAAAAAGAGGGTTAAGAAATTTTAGCTATGGACCCTCTTGATCCATGTTGAATCTTAATGTAATAGAAAGTTAATTATTTCCTGAATTCTTACATGGATTACTAGTTTTGGGAGAAGATAGTACTTATTATGTAGAAGAAAAAAAAAACGTTCCAGGATCGAATAAGCCTTGAGAACCCTGGAGTAAATGAAGTTCTATAATTTGTTGTTGTTCTGTTTTATTTTTATTGCAGAGCTCCTGTGAGCCTTTAATCGTGAATTTCCAGGAAGAGAATAGAGATATAAGATCTACAATGTTTGGTGTTCCCTTGGCAAGAAATCTTTTGAGGGACAGGCAAGGCTTTAGTTATGACTTTTGTGATCCCCACCCTTCAAAAACTAATAATAAAGATTATAACTGTGTTAGTATAAGGATGAATATGTTAATATTATATAACAAAACATTTTCTCTGACCTAAAAGTCCTTTTTTTCCTTCTGATTTTAAAAGAAATTAAAACGTTTTTGTGGACCCCTGGAAGTATTGAGGACCCTAGGCTTTGTACTCTAAGAGGCAGTTGGCCATGCGGACAGGTGTTATATAGGAAGAGTGAGTTCATACACAAAACCCACACAATGGAATCAAGAAGCGCGATACGGCATTCCTTCAGAGGTCCTGAGATGGTGAGTTATAGGGTCATTCTCCTCCTTCGCGCGATACGGCATTCCTTCAGAGGTCCTGAGATGGTGAGTTATAGGGTCATTCTCCTCCTTCATGCTGTGTTAGCTGAAGAAAGGAAAGGAGAATCCAAACACACACACACACACACACACACACACACACACACACACCATGCCAAGAAGGCAGACTGGCAAATCACACACACACACACACACACACACACACACCATGCCAAGAAGGCAGACTGGCAAATCACACACACACACACACACACACACACACACACACACACACACACACACACACACACACACACACACACACACACACACACACCATGCCAAGAAGGCAGACTGGCAAATCCCCCATCATTGATTCTGTGTGAACTCTATCCACTCAGAAACGTTCCCTTAAACTAAAATACTATGTCTATTTTGGGTGCCTGGGTGGCTCAGTTGGTTAAGTGACTGTCTTCGGCTCAGGTCATGATCCTGGGGTCCTGGGATAAAGTCCCGCATCGGGCTCCCTGCTCAGCGGGGAGTCTGCTTCTCCCTCTCCGCTCCCCCTCTTGTGCTCTCACTCTCTCTCAAATAAATAAATAAAATCTTTAAAAAAATTATATTCTTTAAAAAAATAAATAAAATAAAATACTATGTCTATTTTTTATGTGTTCAGTGTGAATCTAGATACAGGAGCGAGAAAAAGAGATGCATAGTTACTCATGTCTACATATGAATCTAAAAACCATTCATACTCAGGGCATCTTTCAGAGGATAAGTTCTGTTTAGATTGATGTCACCAACCTTTACTAGGACTTTCAATTTGTGGTTCTATTATTTTGTCACAGTGAACTCACTGGCCAGAAACATTGAAAGAGGAACATTATTAATCCTTCCTTGACAAAGTAAAGTAGGGGTAAGGAACTGTGGGTAAGGCTCACAGTGACTAGGGCATGATACCAAATTTGACTTTTTTAGTTATGTTAACCCTGTTGCCAGACATTCATCTTGAAAGATAAATTAGTAAAAAGGAATTTTCCTATTTGGTCTAGGGATGTTCAACTCCATAGCATTAGTATTTTGTTTTTCTGTTAAGTGTATATTTACTCAAAAGTAAATTGCCACATTCTGGCTCAGGGGCTAAGGTAAATAGATCCCAGGAATACATCAACTATATATGAGTATTTAATACATTTTAAATATGGCATTTCAAATTAGTGCAGAAAAGATGGATTATTTGATGAATGGTATCAGGTCAACTGATTAGCAATTTGTGACAAGAAGAAACTCGGTCTTCATCTCATGCTTTACATCAAAATAAATTCTGGATGCTTCAAAAATAAAAATGTAAAATAATGAAATCCTAAAAATACTTGAAGAAAACATAAATAAATATTATTTATATTCTTGGAGTGGAAAAAGCCTTTCTAAGCATGACACAAACCCAGAATTAGAAAAATACTGGTAAATAAAACTACATTTAGCTTAAAGATTTTCTATACCAAAGAATTGAAAATAAAAAGTGAAAAGAAAGCCTTAGAAAATTGTGCAAATAACATAATAAAGGGCTACATTCCTGGATATAAAAAGAGCTTTGACAAATCAATAAGAAAAGATAAGCAAATAGAAATACAGACAAAGGACAATAATGGCCAATTTCTAGAATTGACCAGAAATGATCAAGAGATCATTCTGTAATCAGAGTTCAACCTCTGTAATAATTAAAGAAATGCAAAGGAAAGCAATGATGATAATTTGCACCAGTCAGATTGGCTAAAAGAAAACAAACCTTGATAATGTACTACATTGTTGGAGATGTAAAAAAAAAGAGGCATTTTCATTATACAGTAGTTGTGGTAGAGGCCTGCTTAGCAATAAACTTTAACCCAGAAAATCCATTTCTAGGACTTTATCATACACGAATAATCAAGAGTAATGGGTGTTTATTGTAAAATAATCAAATATTTCAGACACTTCTGTGTTGTGCAAGTGCACAATGACATGTATATATTCATTGTAATAATGAGTTGGTAATGAAAAGGACTATCATAGGGCATTTAAATAAATTAGAGTAAACTAAAAGAGGACTATTTTAAACCATTAAATGAGGGGGCTCATATGTTCTAACAAGGGAAGCTGTCAGCAATATACTGTTAAACTGAACATTTAAGTTACAAAACAGCATGTGTAGAATGGTCCCATTATTCTTTTTAAAATGTGAGATATGCATCCAAAAAATTGGGAGTAATATATATCAAACTTTAATAGTGATAGTCACTCTCCCCATCATAAATACCTATAACACTTGAACCTTTTATATCCAGCATTTATAATTCTTGTATTCGGAAAAAGTAGTTTAAGAAAAGAGCAAACAAAAAATTACCATTAAAAATTTCTAGTAGAATTGTCTTTTTTTCTAAAAGGTCCTTTTTCTTCCTCAGACCCAACTAATCATTAGGTATCTTACAGCATCAAAGTGCCTAGCAATAGCATTTGTGATCAGTCAGCCTTTTTCTGTATACCCAACTTCTGTGTGGTTGGTAGTGCAGATGGAACTGGAAAAGCTGCCACCACTGGCTTAAAAGTTCATATAGAATTATTTTTTAAAAATATTTATTTATTTGAGAGAGAGAGGGTTTGTGCGGATGCAAGTGGGAGGAGGGGCAGAGGGCGAGGGAGAGAGACAGGGAGAGAATCTCAAGCAGACTCCATGCTAAGCATGGAGCCCCATGCGGGGCTCAATCCCACAGTGACCTGAGCCAAAATCAGGAATTGGATGCTTAACCGACTGAGCCACTCTGGTGCCCCTAGAATTCTTTTATTAAAGTCAGAAACCTGGATCTATGATGAGCACATACCATGGGATTTCCCCACAGCTCTGGACATAGCAGGGATTTGTTTATGAGTCATATTATATATTATAAAAGTATAAACTAATACATTCTCCTTGAGGAAAACTGGGTAAATTTAAGAGTTGAAAAAATTATCAGGTTCTCCACTCAAAACAACTACTGTTCACATGTACTTTTAAAAATTATTTTTTCCCTATTCATTTTTAAAAATATGTGGCCATGGGTGCCTGGGTGGCTTAGTCAGTTGAGCTCTGCCTTTGGCTCAGGTCATGATCCCAGGGTCCTGGGATCTAACCCTACATCCGGCTCCCAGCAGAGTGGAGAGCCTGCTTCTCCCTCTCCCTCTGCCTGCCGCTCTCCCTGCTTGTATTCTCTATCAGATAAATAAAATCGTTTAAAAAATATGTGGCCATGTTGTATAAACAATTTTGTATCTTGCTTTCTTAGCATATTTATCACATTATTTAAGAAATTCCTTTGTAAACTACTAGAACTGATAAATGAATTTGGTAGGGTCACAGGATACAAAGTCAATATATAGAAATCTGTTGCATTTCTATACAGTAATAATGAAGTAGCAGAAAGAGAAATTAAGAAAATAATCCCAGGGCACCTGGGTGGCTCAGTCACTTGAGCACCTTAGTTTCTGCTCAGGTCGTGATCTCAGGGTTATGAGATATAGCTCCACGTCGGGCTCTGCACTGAGTGTGGAGCCTGCTTGGGATTCTCTCTCTCCCTCTGCCCCTCCTCTCTCTCTCTTTCAAATAAATAAATAAATAAATAAATAAATAAAATCTTTTTAAGAATAAAGAAAACAATCCCATTTGCAATTGCACCAAAAATAATAAAATGGGTTTTATTTTGGGTAAAAATAAGTTTAGGAATAAACTTAACCAAGGAAGTGAGAGACCTACATTCTGAAAACTATACAACATTGATGAAAGGAATTGAAGATGACACAAACAAATGGAAAGATATTCCATGCTCAACGATTCAGTGCGCAATAATGGAAAATTCCATATTCCATGCTCAATGATTCCATATTCCAATGATTCCATTGGAATTCCAATGATTCCATATTCCAATGAATCCATTCCATTCCATATTCCAATTCCATGCCCAATTATTCCATATTCAGTGCTCAAAGATGGAAGAATAAACACTGTTAAAATGTCCATACTACTCGAAGCAATCTACACATTTAATGCAATTCCTATCACACTACCAACAGAATTTTTCACAGAACCGCAAAAGAACCTGAATAGCTAAAGCAGTTTTGAAAAAGAAGAAAAAGAACTGGAGGTATCACAATCCCAAGTTTCAAGATATACTACAAAGCTATGGTAAAGCAACACAGTATGGTACTGGCATAGAAGTAGACACATAGACAAATGGAACAGAGTAGAGAGCCCAGAAATAAACCTGTGGTTATAAGGTCAATTAATTTTTGACAAAAGAGGCAAGAATATGCAATAGGAAAAAAGTCATTTCAGCAAATGGTGTTGGGAAAACTGGACCACTTTCTTATACCATTAGTAAACTCAAGATGGATGAAGGACCTAAATTTGAGACCTGAAACCATAACACTGCTAGAAGAGAGCACAGGCAGTAATTTCTCTGACATTGGCCATAGCAGCATTTTTCTAGGTAAGTCTCTGGGGCAAGGGAAACAAAAGCAAAAATAAACTATTTGTATTCCATCAAAATGAAAAGCTTCTGATCAATGAAGGAAACAGCAAAACTGAAAGACAGCCTACTGAATGAGAGAAGATATTTGCAAATGATATATCTGATAAAAGGTTAGTATCTAAAATATATAAAGAGCATATACAACTCAACACCCAAAAAACAACCCAGTTAAAAAATGGGCAGAAGACACAGACACTTCTCCAAAGAAGATATGCAGATGGCCAACAGACACATGAAAAGATGCTCAACATCACTGATCATCAGGAAAATATAAATCAAAACCACAATGAGATATCACGTCACACCAGTCAGTATGGCTAAAATCAGAAACACAAGAAACAATGTGTTGGCGAGGATGTGGAGAAAAAGGAAACTTTTGCACTGTTGATGGGAATGCAAAATGGTGCACCCACTGTGAAAGACAGTATGGAGATTCCTCAAAAAATTAAAAATAGAATTGCCATATGACCCAGTAATTCCACTACTCCATTGTTTACAATAGCCAAATTATAGAAGCAAGCCCAAGTGTCCATTGAGAGATGAATGGATAAAGAAGATGGGTCTATACATACAAAGGATTATTGCTCAGCCATAAAAGAGAGTGAAATCTTGCTATTTGCAACAACATGGATAGATCTAGAGAGTATAATACTAAGTGAAATAAAGACAAATACCAAGATATCACTTATATGTGGAATTTAAGAAACAGTACAAACAAAAAAAAGAGACAAACCAAACAACAGACTCTTAACTATGAAGAACAAAGTGATGGCTATCAGAGGGCAGGTGGGGGGGATGGGTGAGAGAGGTAAAGGGGATGAAAAGCACACTTATAGGGATGAGCACTGAGTAATGTATAGAATTAATGAATCACTCTATTTTACACCTGAAACGAATATAACACTCTACATTAATTATACTGAAATTTAAAAAGTAAAATAAAATAAAAATAAAATATATGGCTTAAAAAATTTTCTTTGTGAACACAATTTTAATGGCTATATAATATTTCATAATTTATCCAATAACCCCCTGAATAGCTTGACATGTAAGTTGTTTCCAAATTTTTCATTAATGTAAATGATGAACACTGTATTCAAGTATGTCAATACTCTTTACACAAACAATTAAATTATTTATTCTTATTTACACTTCCACCAGTCATGAGAAAGAGTGTCTGTTTTATTATACTCTTGTAAGCATTTGGTATTATTATGAAAAGATAAAACCAAAAACATTTACTAATTTGATAGTTGTAAATTGACGTCTTATTTTAATTTGCATTTCTTTGCTACTAAGACTGAATATTTTTTTGCCATGTTTGTTAACCACCTTTTTTTCCCCTTCTGTGAGTGTGTGTGTATGTTCACGGGTATCTGCACTGTGTCTATATCCTTTACCCATTCGTCTACTGGGGTCTTAGTGTTTTCCTTATCAACTTGCAAGAATTCTTCCTATGTCAAGGGTATTCATAAATATTTTTTATTTGAAATAATTTTAGGGACACCTGGCTGGCTCAGTTGGTAGAGCATCCAATCTTGATCTCAGGGTCACGAGTTCAAGTCCCACATGGGGCATGGAGCCTACTTTAAAAAAAAAGATTTAAAAAAGAGCATGAAATAATCTTAAACTTACAGGAAATTTGCAAGTACAGTGTAAGAAACTACAACATTCTTTTTTTTTTTTCAGGAGTGGCACTCCTGAAAATGTTGCCTTCAATTCATGGTTTATCTTCTTGTGGTTAGGATGTAGTGTTTTTTTTAAATTCTAGTATACTTAGCATACAGCGTTCTGTTAGTTTAAGGTGCTAGGATTTAGTTTTAATTTTAGACTTAAATTTTGAGTCAACTGGGCATTTTTATCTGAATTATTTAATCCTTTCTAAGATAGTTTTCCCCACTCAAGAGATTCGAGATTTACTTCTATTTTTGTTAAGATCTTTTGAAATGGTTTTATTTTGCTTTTATCCTTTTAGTGCACTCAAAAGTATGAGGTGAGTATCTGAATTGATTTTTCCCAAAATATTTAATGAGTATTTTCCAGTTTATTGAATAATCTTTCCTGTTGTTGGTTTGTAGTGCCCCATTGATCACATATTAAATTCTTGTATGCAGTAGAGCCTGTTTTATACATGCATCTGTCTCCTTTTATGCCTGTATTGTCTATATGTCTTAAATTATTACAGTTTTACAGAAGTCTGTTCCCCATTGATATAGTCATTTAGTTGTTTTTCCAAATTTTGTAATCATTTTGTAAAGAAAACTGCATGCTATTGGTATTGAGTTACACATACAAAATATGATTCACAAATTTACAAAATTCATTCTCTCCATCGAAGAACATGATGTCTCTCCTTTTATATCTCTGCAGTTTTATGTTTTTTTTTTTTTCCACATAGGTCCTCTGCATTTCTTCGGAGATTAGAATACATTGTGACTAGAATTTTTTCAGCTGAATTGTATTGTTTTGTAACTGATTACTGCTGCTGTATTAAGAACAAGCAAAAATGCTGTCTTCCCATAACAAAGAGCCAATTACATGTTTATTTTATGTCTAGCATCTTACTGAGCTTGAATTAATTCTAGAAATTTCATTTTATTATATCATGGTTTTTCTAGTATAAAATATCATTCATAAATAATGATAATTATGTTTCCTCTTTTCCAAAATGTAGCTCTCATTTCCATGCCATGTATTGTTTGCATTGGGAAGAGTTCTAACTCAGTGCTAAATGTTAAATAATGTGAAAATTTATACCTGATTTGTTTCTAATTTTAATGAATATGTTTCTGCGAAGAATTATGTGCTATTGGTTTCAGATAGATTTTCTTATATTAAATAATAGCCTTCTAGTCCTAGGTTATTAAGTGCTTTTTAAAAAAATCAGGGATGGGGGCGGAGCAAGATGGCGGAGGAGTAGGAGACCTGGATTTCATCTGGTCTCAGGAATTCAGCTGAATAGGGATCAAACCATTCTGAACACCTACGAACTCAACAGGAGATCGAAGAAGAGAGTAGCAACAACTCTCTGAACAGAGAAGCTACCACTTACTGGAAGGTAGGACGTGCGGAGAAGTGAATCCGAGGCGATATTTGGGAGGATAGATGGCGGGGGAAGGGGCCTCCATTGGCCGCTTCTGGCAAGTGCTAGAGCAGCGGAGCACAAAATCGGACCTTTTAGAAGTCGGCTCCACTGAGGGATGTCGCTCCAGTGGCTAAGCAGGCGGTGGAACCCTCGAGGGACAGTGTGGTCTCAGGACCCTCGGGGTCACAGAAAGACCAGGGGTGCCTGAGTGCGGCAGAGCTCCCAGGGATCGGAGCGGGGAAGCCGGCTGCAGAGACGGAGCCGAGGCGCGGGCTCTCAGCTCGGGGTGGCCGTAAACTGTGATCCGCGGCCCAGGCGGACCACTGCTCCTCCAGCAGGGACCCAACAAGCGGCAGATCCGGGGAGACTCCCCTTCCTCCCCCGGGGGGAGCAGCGCGGGAGCGCACTGCAGGGATCTGCTGGGTTTGGAGACTCCACACGGGAGTTGGGTGCCAGAGATAGAAACGCTCGGTCACAGGCCGGGTGAGCACGGAGTGCGGCCAGAGACTGGGGAGACGGCAGTGACTGCTTTTCTCTGGGGGCGCACTGAGGAGCGGGGCCCCAAGTTCTCAGCTCCTCCGAGTGGAGATTGGGAGGCCACCATTTTCACCCTGGTCCTCCAAAGCTGTACCGAGAGCTTGCAGGGAACAAAAGCTCCTGAGAGCAAACCCGAGCAGCTTGCTTAGCCCTGACCGACAAGGGCAGGGCAATTCCGCCTCCGGCAAAAACATTTGGGAACCACGGCAACAGACCCCTCCCCCAGAAGATGAGCACGAACCGCCAGCAAGCCAAGACCAAGTTTACTGATCAAGGAGAACGGGAGAACTCCAGCGCTAGGGGAATACTGCACATAGAATTCATGGCTTTTTTACCATGATTCATTAGTTGTTCAAAGTTAATTTTTTTAACTGTTTTTTGTGCTTTTTTTTTGAATTTTTCTTTTTCCCTTTTTCAACCAACATCTTATCAATTTTTAAAAAAACATTTTTTATTTTTCATTTTTAGAGTCATATTTTATCCCTTCATAGTAGTTACCCTTATTTTTGGCATATATATATAAGTTCTTCTCTCTTTAAACTTTTGAGATACAGTTTCTTCTAACAGATCAAAATATACCCTAAATCACTAGTGTATGGCTTTGTTCTAGTCTCCTGCCTGATCACAGTCTCTCCCGTTTTCTTTTCTTTTTTTTTTTAAATCTTCTTCTTCTTTCAAACAACTTATCAATTCCGTTTATAAAACCTTTTATAATTTTCATCTTTACAGTCATATTCCATCCCTTCATTGTATCAACCCTTATTTTGTACATATATAAGTCTTTCTTCCTTTAAAATTTTAGGAGGCACTTTCTTCTAACAGACCAAAATACACCCAAAATCTAGTGTGCGGCACTGATCTATGCACTAGCCTGATCATATTTGATCATATTCTGTTTTTTTGGTTTTGTTTTGTTCTGTTTTTGTTTGTTTTTATCTTTTTCTTTTTTTTTCTCTCTTTTTTCTTTCTTTCCCTTTCTTTTCCCCTGGTTTTAGGTCTTTTCTGATTTGTGTAGAGTATATTTGCTGGGGACATTGTTAACCTGTTAGCATTTTGTTCTCTCATTCATCTATTCTCCTCTGGACAAAATGACAAGACGAAAAAAATCACCTCAGCAAAAAGAAAAAGAGGTAGTACCATCTGCCAGGGACCTACTCAATACGGACATTAGTACGATGTCGGACCTAGAGTTCAGAATCATGACTTTAAAGATACTAGCTAGGATTGAAAAAAGCGTGGAAGTTATTAGAGAAACCCTTTCTGGAGAAATAAAAGAACTAAAATCTAACCAAGTCGAAATCAAAAAGGCTATTTATGAGGTGCAATCAAAAATGGGGGGCACTAACTGCTAGGATAAATGAGGCAGAAGAGAGAATCAGCGATATAGAAGACCAAATGATGGAAAATAAAGAGGCTGAGAAAAAGAGAGAAACAACTACAGGATCACGAGGGCAGAATTCGAGAGATAAGCGATACGATAAGACGAAACAACATTAGAATAATTGGGATCCCAGAAGAAGAAGAAAGAGAGAGAGGGGCAGAAGGCATATTGGAGCAAATAATAGCAGAGAACTTCCCTAATGTGGGGAAGGAAACAGGCATCAAAATCCAGGAGGCACAGAGAACCCCTCTCAAAATCAATAATAATAGGTCAACACCCCAACATCTAATAGTAAAACTTACGAGTCTCAGAGACAAAGAGAAAAACCTGAAAGCAGCTCGGGAGAAGAGATATGTAACCTATAATGGTAGAAACATTAGATTGGCAACAGACCTATCCACAGAGACCTGGCGGGCCAGAAAGGACTGGCATGATATCTTCAGAGCACTAAATGAGAAAAATATGCAGCCAAGAATACTATATCCAGCTAGTCTGTCATTGAAAATAGAAGGAGAGGTAAAAAGCTTCCAGGACAAACAAAAACTAAAGGAATTTGCAAACACAAAACCAGCCCTAAAAAATATTGAAAGGGGTCCTCTAAGCAAAGAGAGAGCCTAAAAGCAGCACAGATCAGAAAGGAACAGAGACAATATACAGTCACAGTCACCTTACAGGCAATACAATGGCACTAAATTCCTATCTTTCAATAGTTACCCTGAATGTAAATGGGCTAAATGCCCCAATCAAAGGACACAGGCTATCAGATTGGATTAAAAAACAAGACCCATCGATATGCTGTCTGCAAGAGACTCATTTTATCCCCAAAGACCCCCCCCAGATTGAAAGTGAGGGGGTGGAAAACCATTTACCATGCTAATGGACACCAAAAGAAAGCTGGGGTGGCAATTCTTATATCAGACAAATTAGATTTTAAAACAAAGACTGTAATAAGAGATGAAGAAGGACACTATATCTTACTTAAAGGGTCTATCCAACAAGAAGACCTAACAATTGTAAATATCTATGCCCCAAACATGGGAGCAGCCAATTATATAAGGCAATTAATAACAAAAGCAAAGAAACATATTGACAACAATACAATAATAGTGGGGGACTTTAACACCCCCCTGACTGAAATGGACTTCATTTGAAGTGCATCAATGAAAGATCATCTAAGCAAAAGATCAACAAGGAAATAAAGACTTTAAATGACACACTGGACCAAATGGACTTCACAGACATATTCAGAACATTCCATTCCAAAGCAATGGAATACACATTCTTCTCGAGTGCCCATGGAACATTCTCCAGAATTGATCACATCCTAGGTCACAAATCAGGTCTCAACCGATACAAAAAGATTGGGATCATTCCCTGCATATTTTCAGACCACAATGCTTTGAAACTAGAACTCAACCACAAGAGGAAAGTCGGAAAGAACTCAAATACATGGAGGCTAAAGAGCATCCTACTAAAGAATGAATGGGTCAACCAGGATTAGAAAAATTCATGGAAATCAATGAAAATGAAAACACAACTGTTCAAAATCTTTGGGATACAGCAAAGGCAGTCCTGAGAGGAAAGTATATAGCAATACAAGCCTTTCTCAAGAAACAAGAAAGGTCTCAAATACACAACCTAACCCTACACCTAAAGGAGCTGGAGAAAGAACAGCAAATAAAGCCTAAACACAGCAGGAGAAGAGAAATAATAAAGATCAGAGCAGAAATCAATGAACTAGAAACCAAAAGAACAGTAGAACAGATCAACGAAACTAGGAGCTGGTTCTTTGAAAGAATATACAAGATTGATAAACCGCTGGCCAGACTTATCAAAAAGAAAAGAGAAATGACCCAAATCAACAAAATCATGAATGAAAGAGGAGAGATCCCAACCAACACCAAAGAAATACAAACAATTATAAGAACATATTATGAGCAACTCTATGCCAGCAAATTAGATAACCTGGAAGAAATGGGTGCATTCCTAGAGATGTATCAACTACCAAAATTGAACCAGGAAGAAATAGAAAACTTGAACAGACCTATAACCACTAAGGAAATTGAAGCAGTCATGAAAAATCTCCCAACAAACAAAAGCCCAGGGCCAGACGGCTTCCCAGGGGAATTCTATCAAACATTAAAAGAAGAATTAATACCTATTCTCCTGAAACTGTTCCAAAAAATAGAAATGGAAGGAAAACTTCCAAACTCATTTTATGAGGCCACCTTTACCTTGATCCCAAAACCAAAGACCCCATCAAAAAGGAGAATTACAGACCAATATCCTTGATGAACATCGATGCAAAAATTCTCACCAAAATACTACCCAGTAGGATCCAACAGTACATTAAAAGGATTATTCACCATGACCAAGTGGGATTTATCCCTGGGCTGCAAGGTTGGTTCAACATCTGCAAATCAATCAACGTGATACAATACATTAACAAAAGAAAGAACAAGAATCATATGGTCCTCTCAATAGATGCAGAAAAAGCATTTGACAAAGTACAGCATCCTTTCTTGATCAAAACTCTTCAGAGTATAGGGATAGAGGGTATATACCTCAATATCATAAAAGCCATCTATGAAAAACCCACAGCGAATATCATTCTCAATGGGGAAAAGCTGAGAGCTTTTCCCCTAAGGTCAGGAATGCGGCAGGGATGTCCACTCTCACCACTGCTATTCAACATAGTATTAGAAGTCCTAGCCACAGCAATCAGACAACAGAAATCAAAGGCATCCAAATCAGCAAAGAAGAAGTCAAACTCTCACTCTTTGCAGATGATATGATACTGTATGTGGAAAACCCAAAAGACTCCACCCCAAAACTGCTAGAACTCATACAGGAATTCAGTAAAGTAGCAGGCTATAAAATCAATGCACAGAAATCAGTGGCATTCCTATACACCAACAACAAGACAGAAGAGAGAGAAATTAAGGAGTCGATCCCATTTACAATTGCACCCAAAACCATAAGACACCTAGGAATAAATTTAACCAAAGAGGCAAAGGATCTGTACTCAGAAAACTATAAAATACTCATGAAAGAAATTGAAGAAGACACAAAGAAATGGAAAAACGTTCCATGCTCATGGATTGGAAGAACCAACATTGTGAAGATGTCAATGCTACCTAGAGCAATCTACACATTCAATGCAATCCCCATCAAAATACCACCACTTTTTTCAAAGAAATGGAACAAATAATCCTAAAATTTGTATGGAACCAGAAGAGACCCCGAATAGCCAGAGGAATATTGAAAAAGCAAAGCAAAGCTGGAGGCATCACAATTCCGGACTTCCAGCTCTATTACAAAGTGTCATCATCAAGACAGTATGGTGCTGGCACAAAATCAGACACACAGATCAATGGAACAGAATCGAGAGCCCAGAAATGGACCCTCAACTCTATGGTCAACTCATCTTTGACAAAGCAGGAAAGAATGTGCAATGGAATAAAGACAGTCTCTTCAACAAATGGTGTTGGGAAAATTGTACAGCCACATGCAGAAGAATGAAACTGGACCATTTCCTTACACCACATACAAAAATAGACTCCAAATGGTTGAAAGACCTAAATGTGAGACAGGAGTCCATCAAAATCCTAAAGGAGAACACAGGTAGCAACCTCTTCGACCTCAGCCGCAGCAACTTCTTCCTAGAAACCTCGCCAAAGGCAAGGGAAGCCAGGGCAAAAATGAACTATTGGGATTTCATCAATATAAAAAGCTTTTGCACAGCGAAAGAAACAGTCCACAAAACCAAAAGACAATTGACAGATGGGAGAAAATATTTGCAAATGACATATCAGATAAAGGGCTAGTATCCAAAATCTATAAAGAACTTATCAAACTCCACACCCAAAGAACAAATAATCCAATCAAGAAATGGGCAGAAGACATGAACAGACATTTGTCCAAAGAAGACATCCAAAGGGCCAACAGACACATGAAAAAGTGCTCAACATCGCTCAGCATCAGGGAAATCCAAATCAAAACCTCAATGAGATACCACCTCACACCAGTCAGAATGGCTAGAATTAACAAATGAGGAAACGACAGATGTTGGCGGGGATGTGGAGAAAGTAGAACCCTCCTACACTGTTGGTGGGAATGCAAGCTGATGCAACCCCTCTGGAAAACAGTATGGAGGTTCCTCAAACAGTTGAAAATAGAGCTACCATACGATCCAGCAATTGCACTACTGGGTATTTACCCCAAAGATACAAATGTAGGGATTTGAAGGGGTACATGCACCCCAATGTTTATAGCAGCAATGTCCACAATAGCCAAACTGTGGAAAGAGCCAAGATGTCCATTGACAGATGAATGGATAAAGAAGAAGTGGTATATATACACAATGGAATATTATGCAGCCATAGAAAGGAATGAGATCTTGCCATTTGCAACGACATGGATGGAACTGGAGGGTGTTATGCTTAGTGAAATAAGTCAATCAGAGAAAGAGATGTATCATATGACCTTGTTGATATGAGGAATTTTTAACCTCAGGAAACAAGCTGAGTGTTGCTGGAGTGGTGGGGGTGGGAAGGATGGGGTGGCTGGGTGATAGACATCGGGGAGTGTATGTGCTCTGGTGAGCGCTGTGAGTTATGCAAGACTGTTGAATCACAGATCTGTACTTCTGAAACAAATAATGCAATATATGTTAAGAAAAAAAAAGAAGAAGAAGATAGCAGGAGGGGAAGAATGAAGGGGAGTAAGTCGGAGGGGGGGACGAACCATGAGAGACGATGGACTCTGAAAAACAAACTGAGGGTTCTAGAGGGGAGGGGGATGGGGGGATGGGTTAGCCTGATGATGGGTATTAAAGAGGGCATGTTCTGCCTGGAGCACTGGGTGTTATGCAGAAACAATGAATCATGGAACACTACATCAAAAACTAATGATGTAATGTATGGTGATTAACATAATAAAAAAATCGGCTTGAACTTAAAAAAATAAATAAATCAGGGATAATTTTTTTGGTAATAACAAATAATCACAACCATTATTTATTTAGTTTTATGTAAACCAACATGCCATAGAGGCTCACTAAATTAACAAAAAAAGTTCATTGAATAACCCATTTCTCACTAGAAGTCAAACTGTACATATTTAAATTATATCTTGTTTTTCTCTAAAGCAAATGAATTCATGGCCACTAAAATATTAATTAGGATAAGTGGCCCAGTAATGTTCAAATATTAAAAATGCCTGCATGCGAAATAAAACTGTAAGGAGCACATAAATAGTATACAGAACCTGAGAGAGTGAGGGGCAAATATCCTAGAAACTTACCAGGTTTTAACTTGATTGAATTATTTTTTTATTTTTAAAAAATTTTATTTTAATATAGTCGACATACAATTCTATATTAGTTTCAGGTGCAGAACACAGTGATTTGGCAATTACGTATATTATATAATATTCACCTCAATTAAGTGTAGTTACCATCTGTCAGTACAATGCTATTAACTATATCTCTATGCTGTAGTTTTCATCTCTGTGACTTATTTTATAACTGGAGGTTTGTACTTAATAATTTTCACCTATTTGCCCATCCTCTTAACCCATTCCCCTCTGGCAACCACCAGTTTGTTCTCTGTATTTATGAGTCTGTTTCTGTTTGTTGTTGGATAGTCTTGACTTTATTTTATGCCTTTCCAGCATCAATGGAAATGATCTAGGTTTTTTTTTTCTTCCTTAGTTGGGCTACTGTTGTGATATGTTGATATAATTTAAAATATTAAGCCATCTGTAAGTCCCTAAGATGCATTAGACTTCCTTTCTATATTACGTGTTATCAATTATTTATTTGTTGAGTTAACTGTAGAAATAGTTCCCCCCACTATATCTCAGTGAATTGAAGGCTGCTTCTAAGGATATATAAAATATGATAGGATAACAAAAATTTAAAATAGGAAATGATCCATAGGGTCGGCCAGAGAGAGGTTACACAGCGAGTAAGTGATAAAAGGAAGCTCACACTTGAAAGCATGTGCTTTTTCTCTACTCACTTGCTCTTACGAGTACCTGGCTTTCTGATATTCTTGAAAGAATGCACGGATCTTTGTATCGTTCAGAAATCCCTCTTCGTACTGTGTTTCTCAACTGAGGTTTTATGAAAGTTAGATAACAGTGAGTTTGCCTTCTGTAATGAGTACCCAGGTTCTGGTTATTTTCTGTGGCCAGAAACACATCTGCCTAACTGAGCCAGTTGAGCTAGGGACAGACCTATATTCTCTCATGGATATGAAGTTGCTGCAGAAGGCCTGGTGCCCTAAATAAAATGCCCCCTCTGATAGAAAGGAGCAAGAGTGTTCCTGGGGAAGGGTCAGATTTTTCCTTATAAAGAACTTTGGGTCCCCTTTAACAGAGAGATAAAAGGGTGAGTTTTGGTGCCGGGCTTTGTTGCTTATTATATCATGGCTGCAATATTTTTAGTCCGAATATTTTTAAGGCAGTAAAACCAGATGCCTGCTTTAGTCATAAAAAAAAAATATCAAAAAAATCATTGATCCTTTAAAAAATACAAAGAGAACACCTAGCTTTGAGCTATGTTATTTCTGGATGTGCTACTATTCAAGATAAAGCATGTGTATGAGGTACCTTTAGGTAACTGAGTAAGTCACTTGTAAGGGATCATTATTCTAAATATGTTAAAATGTTGAGAAAGATTTCCATAATTATTAACTTTGTTCCAGAATCATTCATCTCTAGTACTTCTGTAGTGTAGTGTTATTAGGGAGCAAGGTCAGTTGTTTTTAAAGTCACTGTTAGTTTGAGATAAGATCATAGTTGTAGTATCTGCACATAAAAGAATGCTTGTCTTTAAAAAAAATTTTTTTTTAATTTTTTGTTGTTATGTTAATCACCATACATTACATCATTAGTTTTTGATGTAGTGTTCCATGATTCACTGTTTGTGCATAACACCCAGTGCTCCACGCAGAACGTGCCCTCTTTAATACCCATCACCAGGCTAACCCATCCCCCCACCCCCCTCCCTCTAGAACCCTCAGTTTGTTTTTCAGAGTCCATCGTCTCTCATGGTTCGTCTCCCCCTCCGATTTCCCCTTCATTCTTCCCCTCCTGCTATCTTCTTCTTTTTTTTTTTTTAACATATAATGTATTGTTTCAGAGGTACAGGTCTGTGATTCAACAGTCTTGCACAATTCACAGCACTCACCATAGCACATACCCTCCCCAATGTCTATCACCCAGCCACCCCATCCCTCCCAACCCCCCCACTCCAGCAACCCTGAGTTTGTTTCCTGAAATTAAGAATGCCTCATATCAGTGAAGTCATATGATAATGTCTTTCTCTGATTGACTTATTTCGCTCAGCATAACACCTCCAGTTCCATCCACGTCATTGCAAATGGCAAGATCTCATTCCTTTTGATGGCTGCATAATATTCCATTGTGTGTGTGTGTGTGTGTGTGTGTGTGTGTGTGTGTGTGTGTGTGTGTGTACCACATCTTCTTTATCCATTCATCTGTCGATGGACATCTTGGCTCTTTCCACGGTTTGGCTATTGTGGACATTGCTGCTATAAACATCGGGGTGCACGTACCCCTTCGAATCCCTACATTTGTATCTTTGGAGTAAATACCCAGTAGTGCAATTGCTGGATCGTATGGTAGCTCTATTTTCAACTGTTTGAGGAACCTCCATACTGTTTTCCAGAGTGGTTAAGAATGCTCGTCTTTCTTTCATCAACTACACACAGCTCATCCCAAAATGGTACACTCATTAAAAACAAGTTAAAAAGCAACCCTGTTTTATCCTGTTGGAAAAATTTCACGCTCTGTGAGGGAACCATTTTTCTGAGTGTGACTCTTCCAGGAATCAGCGTAGGGTAGATGCTTCAATGTGTGAGTGCAGCTAGCCTAGGACCAGTTGCCATCTGTGGAATCATAAGCCGGGGCATGGAATAAATGATTGATAGTCTAATATCGGCCCTAGAGATTGCTCCTCAATGTAGGAAAGCATATAACAAAGGTTGGAGGTGAAAGTTACACCTAAAAGCCATCTGTGTTTACGGGGACCATCATATAGCATCAGCAAAAGTTGCCTTTGTAGTTTGTAGGCCAGCAAAACTGGCCTTTGAAGGGTGGCCAGTGGAAGAAAAAATAAAATATTGGACTCTTCAAATACTTCCTGAAGTTAGAATCTGTGCCAAATCAAATCTGTTAAGAAGTAAGTTCACTGAAAAAAAAAAAACTGAAGTATCAAACTTGATGAAAGAAATGTGTTAACTTTTTGATCATTTTATCCTATTACCAAATGTGTTGGCAAATTGAATTTTTAGAAATGTTAAAAACATTCTAATCACATTTTCAAATTAAAGTATTCATTTTGTGATTTTGTAAGATTTTAAGGTTTTAAAAAATATTTTACAACTTCTCTTTGATTGGGTTTCAAATTTTCAACATCCTACATCTGAGATCCAACATTTTCTACTATTTATGCAGATTATATTACATGGACAAATTAGTGTGATGTAATGTTAAATTTTTTAAAAAAGTAGGATCCAACATTTTCTTATTATTATATATTCTTATTATTATATATAAAATGTCTATTAAAACAATTGTTGTTAGGATTGTAGCAACTCAAGTAATTTGTTTTTTGTTTTCAGTTTTTCAAGCTTTTCAGTGTTACGTTGCTTCTATAATTAGATAAATTTGACATTTACATATTTTGCCATTGATTTAACTTATTCTAGATAAAATAACAATATTCTCATCATCTTCCAGTGTACTTATATGCACAACATAGTTCAAATTAAGGCATTATGCTTGAAATAGATCCAGAAGCCACATTAAAATACTTTCGGTTTTATTAATGTTGACAGTTATAACTTCTTCTGCTCAGCAAATAGGACAGACTCTTAAATTTGACATGATTTTTACTCATAATCATGTTGCCTACATAATCACACCTATCCCTGTCTGTCCAGTGTTTATTAAAATAATAAGCCAAAGTATATTGCCCTCTATTGTTAGCCTTTGGATGGTTTGCTTCTCAATGAAGCAACCATACACTTGAACAGAGGTTACAAATTGGCAGCTGTAGGATGTCTGTATGAGGCCAGGGGGCAGTTTAACTAGTGTAACTAAGTAAAAATACAAGTAGCTCAGCGTGTCTCCATCCAGCCACCTTTACACATTTCCTCTAACTATGCTGTCATGGTCATTTGCGATTGTGACATTTCTCACGGTTAGGCCAATAAACAAGCCAGAAAAGTGGTCTCAGTACTTTGATTTAGATATTTTCCCCTCTGGCCCCTTGTTTCAGTTTTGATGTATATTTATTTATATTCCTTTATCTACTTTGCTACAGACTTAAGCAACTCAGCAAATCCCAAAGTGTATTTATTCCTTTTTAGTTATAAATCCAATTTGTAATATGTTTCCCCTGTCTAGCCACAAGGTTCATCTTTCTCCCAGACACCTAATTTGGATACATGATGGCCATTTGAATATCTTTTTTGGAGAAATAACCCAATGTGCTTTTTCAGGTGACATACAATATCAGCTTTTAATTAACTAGTAGTAATAAAGTCTGCTTAACTATGAGTCTTTCCTCTCACCCTCCCTCAAAAACAGGAACATTTTAAAAATTATTTAAGGACACATTCATTAAAAACCCTATTATGCTAAGTGAAGTAAGTCAATCAGAGAAAGACAATTATCATATGATCTCACTGATACATGGAATTTAAGAAACAAGGCAGAGGATCATAGGGGAAAACAGGAAAAAATGAAACAAGATGAAACCAGAGAGGGAGACAAACCATAAGAGACTCTTAATCTTAGGAAACAAACTGAGGGTTGCTGGAGGGGGAGAAGTGGGGGGATAGGGTAACTGGGTGATGGACATTGGGGAGGGTATATGTTGTAATGAGCACTGGGTATTATATAAGACTGATGAAGCACAGACCTGTGCCCCCGAAACAAATAATACATTATGTTAATTAATTTAAGTTAAAATAAAAACACCATAAGATAAAAAATGAGTCTCTCACAGTTCCACATACTTGCCAACACTTGTTTTTGTATTATAGCCACCATGTGAATGTGAGTTGTTATCTCAGTATGGCTCTGATATGTATTTTCTAATGACTAACGATGCTGAGCATCTTTTCATGTGTTTATTGGACATTTGTACATCTTCTATGGAGAAATGTTCAAATCCTTAATCCTTTGCCCGCAAGTTAATGGTCATTTGCTTATCACTGTTGAGTTGTTGTAAGGGTTTTTAATATATTCTGGGGACTCATCTCTTATTAAATATATGAGTTTTAAATATTTTCTCCTATTCTGTGGGTTTTCTTTTCACTTTCTTGATAGTGTCCTTTGAAGTACAAAAGCTTTCAGTTTTGAAGAAGTCCAATTTATCTGCTTTTTCTTTTGTTACTTGTGCTTTTGATGTCATAACAACAAAGACATTGCCTAATACAAGGCCACAGAGATGGTACACCTATGTTTTCTTCTGAGTTTTATAGTTTAAGCTCTACATTTAGGTCTTTAATCCTTTTTGAGTTAATTTTTGTATATGGTGTGAGGTGGGGATCCAGATTAATTATTTTGGATGCATGTTGATATTTAGTTGTTTGAAATATCTTTTATAAAAAAGACAATTTTTCCTCATTGAATGGTCTTGGCACCCTTGTCAAAAAACAATTGACCAGGGTTGCCTGGGTGGCTCAGTGAGTTAAGCATCTACCTTTGGCTCAGGTCATGATCTCAGGATCCTGGGATTGAGCCCCACGTTGGGCTCCCTGCTCAGTGGGGAGCCTGCTTCTCCCTCTCCCTCTCCCCCACTCCCCTTCTAATACTCGCTCATTCTCTTGCACTTTCTCAAATACAATCTTCAAAAATAAAAATAAACAATTGATCATACATGCATTGTTGTTTTTTGTTTTTTGTTTTTTGTTTTTAAGTTTTGTCTCTCAACTCAATTCCATTGACTTATATGACTATCCTTATGCCAGTATGACATTGTTTTGGTTACTATAGATTTGTAGTTGTTTTTGAAATTGAAACTGTAAGCCCTCCTACTTTGTACTTCTTTTTAAGTATGGTATTAGCTATTTCTGGTCCCTTGCAATTCCATATAAATTTTATTATCAGCTTGTTAATTTCTAAAAAAGTCAGATAGGATTCTGATCGGGATTATGTTGAATCTGTAGATCAGTTTGGAGAGTACTGCCATCCTAACAAAGTTAAGTTTTCTGATCCATGAAAATAGGATAGTTTTCCATTTACTTACACTTCTTTTCACTCCTTTCAGCATTGTTTTATAGTTTTCAGAATATGTATTTTGCGCTTACTTTGTTAAATTTATTCCTAAGTATTCTTAGGAACATATATAAACTTTGGAATAGGTGTCTAGACTTTTTTTTTTTTTTTAACAGAGAGAGGGAGAGAGATGTGAGTAGGGTGGGGCAGAGGGAGGAGAAAAAGAATTATAAGCAGGCTCCACAGTCGGCATGGGGCTCCATCCCATGACCCTGACATCATGACCTGAGCCAAAATCAAGAGTTGGACACTTAACTGAGCTACCCAGGTGCCCCTCTGTCTTTTTGTCTTAATAGACTTTATTGTGGGGGTAGTTTTAAAGGTTCACAGCAAAATTGAGTGGAAAATACACAGACTTCTCATCTACCCCCTGCCTCCACACAGGGATAGCCTTTCCCATTATCAACATTCCCCCAACGGGGTGATAACATTTGTTATAATTGATGAACCTATGTTGACCATCATTATCATCCAAAATTCACTAGGAACCTTGCTTAGTAATATGCATTTAAAGTTCCTCCATGCCCTTTCATGGCTTGATAGCTTGTTCCTTTTCAGTGCTAATATTGCATTATCTAGATAGACCACAGTTTATTTAGCCATTCACCTACTGAAGGACATTTGACAGCTTCCAAGTTTTGGCACTTATGAACAGGACTGCTATCAAAATCTGTGTGCAGATTTTTGCATGTACGTTAAGTTTTTTATTTCTTTGGACAAATACCAAGGAGCTTAATTGCTGGGTTGTATGGTAAGATTATGTTTACTTTTATAAGAAACTGCCAAACTCAAGTGGCTGTACCATTTTGCATTCCCTTGAGCAATGAATGAGTTCCTGTTGCTCCATGTTATAGACAGCATTTGGTGTTTCAGTGTTTTGGATTTTGGCCTTTCTAATAAGTGTGTAGTGGTATCTCATTGTTTCAGTTTGCATTTCCCTAATGACACGTTGTGTGGAGCTTTTTCATATGCTTATTTTACATTTTGCAGATCTTGTTTGGTGAGGTATCTACTAAGGTCTTTGGCCAAGTTTTCATCAGGTTGTGCATTTTCTTGTTGAGTTTTAAGAGTTCTTTGTATATTTTGGATAACAGTTATTTGCTAGGTCTTTTGTAAATATTATTTCCCAGTATATGACTTGTCTCCTCATTCTCCTGAGACCATGTTTGGGTTTTTTTTTTTTTTTTAATTGTATTTATTAGAGAGAGAGCGAGAGAGAGCAGGAGCAAAGGGTGGGAGTGGGGGAGAGGGAGAGGAAGAAGCAGACTCCTCGCTGAGCAGGGAGCCCAGTGTGGGGCTTGATCCCAGGACCCTGGGATCATGACCTAAGCTGAAAGTAGATGCTTAACCAACTGAGCCACCCAGGTGGCCCAATCAGGCTCTATTTGGCTGAGTTTGAGCTATTTGATTCCTTTTAAAATGTCTATCACTATTTGGTGAGACATGTTTCTCAATTTTCTTTTAGTTCTTAAAACATGGTTCTTTAAGGTCTTTTTTTTTTTTTCCAAAGATTTTTATTCATTTGAGAGAGAGAGAAAGAATGAGAGAGCGAGCACGAGAGGGGAGAGGTCAGAGGGAGAAGCAGACTCCCCACCCAGCAGGGAGCCCGATGGGGACTCAGTCCTAAGACTCCAATATCATGACCTGAACCGAAGGCAGTTGCTTAACCAACTGAGCCACCCAGGTGCCCTAAGGTCTTTGAACACATTTTAAAAAGCTTGTTTAAAGTTTTAAGTAAGTAATTTCTGTTCTTTCTCATGGGCAGTTTCTCTTGGTTGCTTTTTTCCCTGGGTATGAGCCATACTTTCTTTCCATGTGTTACATTTTTGTTAAAAACTGGGACATTTTGAATAATGTGCCCAATCTCGGAATCAAATTCTCCCTCATCCCCAGGGTTTATTGTCACTGCTTGTTGTTGTTTGGTGGCTTTTCCTGAACTAATTTTTTAAAGTTCATATTCTTTATGGTGTGTAGCCATTGAAATCTCTACTTAGTGGCCTAGTGATCAGCTAATGATTGGATAGAGATTTTCTTGAATCAAATCTCCCCATTACTGCTGGAGGGTACTGAGTGCATGTTGAGGCAGGTCTTCTACACTCATCCAAGCAATTAGAACTGTCTTAGCCTTCACTTTCTGCTTGTGCATTGACAGGTGACAGCTGTGGCCTTCTCAGGTGTTTTTTGAGCACGTACACATGCCTACCCATTTGCATGGACTTCTAGATCTGATATTTTTACTGCTCATGTCCTTATAATTAGGACTTATTGTGTCCCGTCCAATAAAATCTGTCTAGCTCAAGGTTGCAAAAATATTCTCGTTTCCTAGTGGCTTTTATGCGTTCTTAGTTTTTCTATGATCCATTTTTAATTTTTGTATATTATGAGAACTAAGAGTTGAGGCTTATTTTTTCTATATAGCTATTGTTCCAGCACTATTTATTAGATTTCCCCATTGAGATGATTTTGGTGCCTTAGTCAAAAGTCAGTTGACTCTATGCATGTCTGTCTGTTTCTGGGCTCTATTTTGTTCCCAAGATTTGTCTATTCTTATGCCAAAACCACAGTCTTGATTACTATGCCTTTATAGTAAGCCATCTTTTCAAGATTGTTTTGGTTAATTCCTATTCATTTCCATATAAATTTTTTATCAATTTTACTTAAGAAACTCACTGGAATTTTGACAGATTATGTTGAATCTATAGGTCAATTTGGTAGGAATATTTTATGTAATGGCTAGTCCAGAAATACGGTATTTTATTAAAAACAACTTTGTACTCTAACTTAAAAGATATTCTTTTATTGTGAATATAGCATTGAGCAAAGTACATAAAATATGAAGACATGTCCACATGGCCCAGTTCAAGACATAGAACCCTGCCAGAATTCCTGAAATTTCCTATCTTGATCCCATCCTGATCATGGTTCCATTCTTTCCCAACCAGATGCAACCACTATCGTGACCTTTATAATAATAATTTTCCTACTTACTTTGTAGGCTTGACTATTTTAAAACTTTACACGAATGGGAATCATATGTGTATGATATATGTGCTTATTTTACCTTTGTTCCTCAAAGAACTCTTTCTGTATGTAGAATTCTATAATGGTAGTTACATAATTCCAGCACATTAAATTATCATTCCCATATCTTCTGACTATAACAAGAAGTTGGCTGGCTATTGATTTAATGTCTTTATCTTCAATTACTTGTAAGATAGTATTTCTATTGGTGTTCTGCAGTTTCAGTATGATGTAGATTTCTTTATCCTGCTTTAAAGAAAACTTCTAATATTTTTTCTAACATTTTAAATTGTGTTCAGTAGGAGTGTTGGTCCTGTCATTACTGGAAATGGGAATTAATTTTAATTTTTAAAATAAAATCAGAATCTTACTTTACATACTTCTCTGTAACATCGTTATTTTTTTATCTTTAACTTTTTTTCAAGAAATAATTTATGAGATCTTTTTCATGTAATTTTATATTTTGTTTTTGTGAATGCATATAATAGCACTGTAGGAAAATATCAATTCACTGAATCTCCTATTTGTGTATTCAAGTCGTTTCTGGTTTTTACTATAATAAATGCCACACAAACTGGTTTAACTTAAAAATTTCTTCACATGGAATAACTAACATTAAGACTTATGAACTCAATGTTACAAATTAGACGTGTCCCCACTTAGTTACAGACAAGAGAGAACTGGTGATAAGTTTTGCTCCAGGGGACCCTAGATGGTAAGTCTCTATAAAATTTCCTTGAAAATAAAACAGATGGGGTGACTGAAGCTCTACCCATCCCAATTACTCACCAGCCTTCCAGTATTCTCTCAACAACATGTCTAGAGAGATCACTAGCAACTTAAGAAATATGAGAAGGGGCGCCTGGGTGGCTCAGTCGGTCAAGCGTCTGCCTTCGGCTCAGGTCATGATCCCAGGGTCCTGGGATCGAGCCCCGCATCGGACTCCCTGCTCCACAGGAAGCCTGCTTCTCCCTCTCCCATTCCCCCTGCTTGTGTTCCCTCTCTCGCTGTCTCTGTCAAATAAATAAAATCTTAAAAAAAAAAAAAGAAATATGAGAATACAAAAATAGTATGATGGAGGACCATTTCAGCCCACATTAGCTCCTCTACACAGAAAGCAGACCTTTCATTAATCATGCCGTAATTACTATGAGAAGTATAGAAGGAATCTAATACAAGAAATTTGTATCTTCGGAGGATTCTGATACTAAAAGTGTAAATTCATAAGTATTATCTGTCTGTTGTTCATATAATTATAAGGAGTGGTAAGGGAATTCTTCCTGGCAGCCAGGATTACTCTAAGAATCTTTCTATGAAAGAGAAAATACTACAGTAATTGTTGCTTCTATTTTCAACTTCTACTGTTAACACAGGACACATAAAATGATACTGCACTTCTCATAAGAAAAGGGCATACTGTAACTTATTATTTTAAATAAAGCTGATGCCCCATCTAGCCATTTTGGAGTAAGGTGGGAAAGATAGGAACTTTGGCACTTTTTAAAACAACAAAAACAAACCAAATAGTTTCTCTGTCTCAAAAAAAAAAAAAAAAAAAGCACCAAAAGCAAAGTTTGAGCTTGCAACACGAGGAAAGTGGTACTGCTAAATATATACAAATGATGAAAGGTTTATCGTATTTAAAAAATTTAAAGCTAGTGTATCATCCTGCCTCTGTTATTACTGTTAATCTTTTATTTCAAGAAGCACCGTATTAAGCAAAATAATTTCCCAGGGAAGCACTTTGCTAATATTAATTGTTGTCCAAACTTCTTTTTATAATCTAACTCAAATCAACACTGTCTTTAGTAAGCTGGTTCCCTTCCCTAGCATATCAAAGCAAAAACAATACTGTAGTTTTAAACACTGTGGGACTCTGGCATGATGCAAGTAACTTCTATATCCTGTTTCCTACCAAAAATAGGCATTGATAATAGTACGTTATTTAAAATACAATCCTGAAGAGTCATGGGACAAAGTAATAAAGGCCTTTTCCCACAAAACATCCTTTTTAGTATTTGAAAACTTGAGTTAAAATAAGTGTCCAACTTCATCAAATACTTTTCAGAGTATGCTTATGTATTAAAACCATTTAAATTACTGTGAATGCTGTATACCCAGCTTAAAACATATGAAGTGAGACTCAAGGCTAAGAAAACATGGGATTTAACACTGAAATTATCAATTCCCTGCTCTATGTATTCATTTAAAATGTAGGAGAAAAAGCAAATCTAGTTATTATAATGACTTTCATAAGTCAACTAGTCATTATTAATGCACTCTAAGGACAAGTATGACAATTTCTTTAATTTGTTTTTGACATTTTTTAATGTCCTGGACACAACTGACATTTTTAATTCTTTCTACATCTGTAAGTAATCAATTCACTGAGACAACAGCTCACACATCCACCCCACTACCACCATCACAGCAATTAAACAGGACTGCTTGGCAGACTGGAGCTGAGGTTAAAACACCAAAACAAGCAAAAATAAAATCACACTTTACACTCATCTTAGGAGATGAAAAGTTTACTTAGAAATTGCAAACATTTAGCAAAGATAAGACATAAACACTATTTTCCATCGTCTAAGGAATACAATAATTTATAGCTGGCTTGGTACATGATCACATGATAAAAACAATCTAATGGAAAAAAACCAATGGTTCATTCTACTTTTCTGCCACTTGTAACAACTTAATAAGTGTACCAGTAAGTACTGGAAGACAGATGCATAGGAAGATTAGAATCCTAGGGCTGTTTGTTAATACGCATTATTATAAGAATTATATAAAAACAAATAGATATACAATTAACATGCAATTTAAGCTATTATTTTGAAGAAACAGGACAGAATTTAGTGAACACACTGAAAAATGTGTTAATAATGTGTTGTTATAATGAGCATATCATGGCATCTTACATGGCATGGAATTTCTTTCTTCTTAAATAATGCTTGGCAAATTGGAACAGATTGAGCTCATTCTACAGCAAATTTAAAATGAAGACAATGTGGATAATTCTATTAGATACTTTTCTAAGTATACTAAGTAATTTTTAAAGACCATGATTTCATGCCTACCTCACCATCTCCCAATTTAAAATAAAGTCATACTTTGTACCCTATGAACCTGCACTGTCCAATACAGTAGCACTTAGCCACGTGGCTATTGGAGCACTTGAGATGTAGCTAGTCAGAACTGACATGCACTGTTGAGTGCAAAATACACAACGAATTTTAAAGACTTACCATGGGGGGAAAAAAAAGGCAAAATATCTCTATAATTTTGTATATTGATTACATACTAAAATGATATTTTTAATATATTGGGTTAATTAAAATATTTAAGCTAATGCCACCAGTTTCTTTTTTAATACGACTGCTAGAAAATTAAAAATCACATATGTGGCTCCCATTTATTTCTATTGGATAGTGCTAATACAAATAATTTACAGTCGACCTATGAGCCTTCGAATTTAGCATCATACTTCAAGTACTCTGGAGAACTAAGTCCCAGAACACCCTCTGCACATACTTTACTGCAAAATTTATTTTTATCCCTCTGCAAGGTATACATTTTAAGTGTAAAAAGAATTCACAAAATATTGAATTCTTCAAAAATGTGAATTAGTACACTGTGAGAGCTAAAAGAACTTTCAATGCAGATTGTTACATTGAGAAAAATAGCTTAAGAAAAACAATGCAATCAGAAGGAAGACGGTTAGTACCTTCAGTAAAGTAAGTTAGCCAAACTTATCTTTAATGCCCAGGATCTGACCTTGCACCACAGATCACATATGTAACTTGTCCATTTAACCACAACCTACAGGAAAATCTTAAAACAACATCAACAGCAACTTAAATACTCCATTTTTGGAAAATTTTCAAGCAATGTAAAGTTCACACACATGGTCAATTCTAATAGCAGAGTACAGATGGTATCTGAGAACCATCCCGTAAATTAAAGTCCCGTAGTGTTAAATAAAGTAAGCAACTGCTTACTGTCCAAGAGACTTGGATTTAAAAATAACTTTTTTAGAGGCTGTAAAAAAATATCACTGACCTTTTATCATTTTCTTCCCCCTCCTCCATTTTTTAGTTTTTGTAGTAGTGTGTATAAATATTTGGCATATTTATACCACATTATTTTTTATTCTGTCCATCTCAAATACAAGTTCATCTAGAACCCATTTTGTCCTTCTCCTAGGGACAACACACCTCCAGCCCGAACACCGACAATGGCCACCAGCTGGCAGCCAGCATCCCAGTCACACACCAAGAACCTCGCCAGGAGGCAGTACCCAGTTATGCTGGGCTACGCGCTCTGTCCCTCCCAGCTCAGGTTGGAATGTTTGTCTTTTAAACTGTTTAAATCTGTTCACATTGGGCAAGCTCTGTCAAAAATGCTCTGAAGCCACAAATTAACAGATTCTGAAACAAATATTCATAAAAATTTCTCCCTCATATTAGAGATGCTCTGAGAAAACAAGAAGTACAGGCAATTGAATATAACTTCACATTTCACCACTACCACTTTTAAAACACTGGAAAGCAACCGAGATTTGGGGAGAAATGAACAGTACCTAAGACAGGTAATGCTAGGTATACCAATGCAGAAACTGATTGCAGAAGTCTACAGCAGTTCCCTCGGGTTCAGCAGCCCTATTAAGACATTTACTCACATTTATTAATGTGTCTTGCACAAAAAGGTAACAGCTTAAACTTTTCCCATCTCCTACCTTCAGACCATGTTCTACACAAACAGTATTTTTATTGCATGTTACTAACTCCAGCCTAAATAAGCTTAGTAATTCCTGTCAAATGATAGAATTTTTCAGTTTCAAACATATATTACTCTAAAAATATACTCCTCCGTGAAAAGGTAACAATTAGTTTGATGGTAGATCAATAATCGACTATTTATTGAGCACCTACTATGACTGCACTCAGTCTACACTCTTTAACTGATAAGAAAAAAATACATGCTTCAAACGCAAGATGACAATGGTGAGGGAGGATACTATTATGAGCATTTCTAATAGAATGCTGTATGAGTCAGTATCTGAATGTGTGAAATTGTTCATCCCTAGGACAGGAAAAAACCTCAGATTTATTACTAATCACTTTACAGAGATAAATTAACATTTGAAGTATGCTGCATAGTACTCTGAGGAAAGTGATGGCCATACATAAAATTAAGGCTGATTCCCTAAAGATATGGAAGGAAAGCCAGAATGTCATGGTTCATAATCATCCAAAGACAAAATAATAGTTTACACAAATATCTGGTTAATTCAGGCAAATGGCACTTGTATGAAGTTTCCAACTTTGCTTGAGGGGCTGGTTTAATAAAACTGCCTTTAAATAGGAGCACTTTAAATAAAATTAAAACCCTTTAAATATAATTCTCTGTAAAATCACTATTCAAGTTCCAAATCTCATTTAAATGTACATACATACATGTATGTGAATATGCACACGTGTATGTCTTAAAAGTATCTAAATTTCACTTATGATGTTTTGTGCAGTTGTATATCTTGCCTTGTATGTTTGAAGCAAATTGTGTATCTTAAGCACAATAAGTGTATTTCTCCTGAAGCTGAGATGAGACAGAGGTAAGCTAGTTTTAACTTTCTAGCCTTTAATGGTTCTGACCCGTTGGATCCCTGCAAGGTGCAAGGCATTATGCAGTGTACTGAACACGTACAGGGTCTCTTTTCAGGGAAACTGAAGTTTTAAGAAGCAAAACAGTTGTCAGTTTGAAAACCAACAGTAATTTTCTGGACAGGATTTCCAAAAACAGAATGATGTCAACTAAAGCACCCCCAACTTCTGCCAAACGTGGAAAACAATATATTACAGAAATCGTTTCCATAGAAGACATGTGTTAAGAGAACATTCATAATAGGGCTACAGGGATTGAAGCAGCGAGATGAACAATGAGGCGGTCACAGAGCATCTATGAGCTACTGCACTGGTAGTGGTTTATAAAAAATACTATCTACACTAAAATTTTAAGAGCTAGTAATATATTTAGCATATTTTTGTCTTTTTTTTGCCACTGAATATAAAATTTTGTCCTGAATTTACTAAACCTTCTACACCCTGAGGAATAACAGATTAATAAAAGAAATGTCAGGGTTAGCTTTGTGGACCATATTATCATCCAAAAAGCACAACCTATAAAGAGCTAATATTCTTGGAAGCACAAAGTTTCATCTGCAGACTAAGCTACTGCTATTTTTTTTAGCAAAGAGTTTGGTTTTAAGTGTTAACATGGCCTAACGAGAATGCAGATGTCAAGTTGAGAGCCAGAGGCACCCCCTGCAACACACACACACACACACACACACACACACACACACACACACTAGCAAAGAGTTTGGTTTTAAGTGTTAACATGGCCTAACGAGAATGCAGATGTCAAGTTGAGAGCCAGAGGCACCCCCTGCAACACACACACACACACACACACACACACACACACACACACACACACACTAGCAAAGAGTTTGGTTTTAAGTGTTAACATGGCCTAATGAGAATGCAGATGTCAAGTTGAGAGCCAGAGGCACCCCCTGCAACACACACACACACACACACACACACACACACACACACACTAGCAAAGAGTTTGGTTTTAAGTGTTAACATGGCCTAACGAGAATGCAGATGTCAAGTTGAGAGCCAGAGGCACCCCCTGCAACACACACACACACACACACACACACACACACACACTAGCAAAGAGTTTGGTTTTAAGTGTTAACATGGCCTAACGAGAATGCAGATGTCAAGTTGAGAGCCAGAGGCACCCCCTGCAACACACACACACACACACACACACACACACACACACACACACACACACACACACACACACCCCAGATCTACTACAATGGTTTCCTGTCTCCACTATGAACTATGACATATTGCTGCCGTTTAGGAATATATTATTCAACAGTCCTCTGAAAAGCACTTTGGAATCTTTAGCTGTATATTTTTATGAAATTACAAGTTATTTGCTATCCTGAAATAGGGACTTTCTGTCCCTCCCTTCTCCATAACCCAAATATATAACATGCCACATTTTAAGTTTCATCTCAATATTTACTTCTTTTCCTCCAAAATGGGATTTGGGAGGGAATTCTTAAAAGTCCCTAAAGTGAGGCAAAGGATTCATTTAGAACAATCATTGGGCCTTTCTTGTAGGGCACAGTGCCACTGTTGCCCTTGACCTTGGGCTGCCCAGGCTTCAGGCTCATCTTCAATTATACACATGCTCTCCTCTAAAATACAATGCCTCCGACCCCCAAAAAGTTAGTTGCCACAGGGAAAGAATGAATTCTTCTTGGTAGGGTGCTTAAAAATGCTAAGAAATACAAACCAAAGCATCCTACCTGCTCATATCAGTATCTCATGAAAGGATACAAACTCCATGGGACCATGCCTAGCAACTGGAATCAATACAATGAATTACAATCAACTGTTTGATAAAACTTCCATCCTTTGTTTTCTACCTAAACATTAAATATGATCTTGTTCCCTCTAGAAAGAAGAAAGGCACTCAAATTAACACAGTATGTTTAACTATTTTTTAAAAGACATTGTGTGACAAGTAGAATTTTCAGGGTTGATTTTTTTCCTGCCCACTGCCTTCCTGCCACTGAATTTGTCTCTGCCTTCCTGTGACTCCATGTACACTTCCATTCAACAGGAGTACACCGAGAGTATGTGTAGGCATAGGGAGGCGGCAGCGCGCCAAGTACCAGGGTCTGCACGGTTCTGTTTGAGACATTTATTCAGAAGACACACATTGTTAATAATGTTGTTCACATTTTCTAGAATATTTTAAATACTTTAAAGTTCTAAAATATAATTTTCTAGTAACAAAATAACTGTAAGCTTACAAAAACTTTCTGCAAAAAAAAGAGAATATATGTTACTTCCTTTTTTAACTAAATCTTTAGTATCTTCTATAATTAAGAGGGACCAAAAGATTACACTGTTGTACAGCAAGAGGCAGTTGTACTCCTAAATTATATTTAGCCTATGCCAGATACCATCTTGTGCTACAGAAAATTACTACTGTTAATTTGTTCTCAACAGTATTAAAAGTTCTTATATAAAAGCTTATTATATAATAAGCATGTATTGACATGACCTGAATACGTGGAAATCACACAAAGTCTACCACCATATATGCTTTCCTACAAACTGCCACAGAAAAGTCCAGGAACTTTTGTTTTCCTAACTTGTGTCACATAAGCCCTCACCTGAAGATTTAAATGGCTTTGAGTGACAACCTGTATGGATTTAATCCTATTAATAATGAAGTCCTTAATTTAATTAGAACCGTACCATAGGAATAAGGGATATGACTGAGAGTCTGGGCCCAGGGTTTCCAAAGAGGTAATAGAATGCTAAAACCTAGTAAAGAAAAAGGGGACATTAATAGGTAACTAATCCTTAAATTAAAAAAAAAAATGACTCACACAGGTTTAAGAAATACCTAAAAAGGTCCACAATTCAAGCTGGGGAGTAGAAAAGGAGAAGCATAAAATGACTATCCAGGCACAAATACAGATCAAAAAGTCTTTGAAATCAAAGAATTTCTTCAAATGCCCCAGTGTTTCTGGCTCTGTTGGCAAGATCTGTCCTCCTAATATCATAAATGAACGAAAGTAGTGTTCTTAATGCAAACGAGCTTTGTTCTATGAATTTTTAATATATATTTAAAGTACAGTTAATTCATAATTATAGAGCTGCATTTCTTGGCTGGTATTTAACGAGTTTAATAAACAAGGTATTTAAATGAAGAAAAAAATCTAAATTAACTTATTGTTTATGTAATAGCTCACCGGAAGTATCATGAATCTAGACTACATCATTCATTCACAATCCATTGTTCTAATCCATTAATTTCTCAATCATAACTCATTCTGTCCATTACTTATGATCAATCTTTCCCTTCTTCAAACAGATAATCATTTATTAATTTGATAAATATTTAATGAGTCCTCACAATGTGCAAGGCACACAGTATAATGTGGGAACATCATATTACCAAAATAGGTATACTTTAAAAAAGGTGGGGTGGGGGAAGAAGGTGGTGGTGGAGGTATTTACAGATCTTATTGCTTTTGGTTTGTCAGTAGTATTCTTGATCCACAGGACAGTACAATGGCCTACTATTCTTCCAATGGAAAGTTTGATGAAATGTGTGTCAATCTAAACTATCTTTTTGACAATGACATATTTATAGAAAAAAAAAGATTAACACGTCCCTGAAAATACACACACCTTTCCACTGCATTAACTCATTCAGTCAAAGAGATATTATCACACCACAGCTAATGAGTGTAGATGTCAACCATCTAGGAAAAAACACAACCATACAGGGCAATACTAGGTTTTTCTGTGAATGAACACTTGAAAAATGCAAATTTTAGAAATAAAGTAGCACACAAAAGTCACAAACAGTAAATATCCTTTAGATATTTGTATTTTTACTCCCTACTCAAAATTTTATTAGGGGAAGACAAGAGACCAAGATATCTTATAGGACTGCATGGCTTCTTAAAGGGGTGGATTAAGGGCCTTAACACACATGAAGACAGATAACATCAAAGGTGGTGGCTCTAAAAAGGCGTGGAGCACGATCAAATTGAGCTGATGTTTCACAGGGTATTGTCTGTGCTCCTGCCCTGTCACTCTCACATCAAAGCATAAGAAGCCCTATTACCTGGGACACTTAGAATGATGTGTGGAAAAAAGGTAATACTGAGTGAGGCCAGGATTTGGCAACATGTATTTAGTGGAATGGGCTGACTCTCTCATGTCCTCTCTGTGTAGTTTCCCCACCATCCCCTACAGGTGCTGAAAATCACAAACTAATGGTTTTATCCATAGAGGTCTAGGTAGACCTTGAGGTATTTGATTCAAAATACGCTTTGTACACAAAGGGCCATGGAATTATGTTCATAATGACAACTGTTTTCTTACCTAAATACTACAAAAACTATAAAAGGTTAATTTTGCCCCAAGAGAGAAAAGCAGCTTCTGTCCACAAGAACCGGGCTGAACAATTTTTCTGGTGTTCTTAAGTCTTACCTGACAGTTTGCTACTCAACAAAATCATGATGCACAAAAAGAACTTATGCTTCTCCTAAGCTTAAGGCAATGTACCTCACTCAAGCCCAGGGTTCCCATAATAGTAGACAGGAGACGTTTGCCTTCCCCTATGTCTGTCCCCTCACCCTACAGGTGACCTAGCAAGTAAAAAGGAGAAGAAGCAAAGTATGGCGGTCATACTTACTTCAGCCACTATTACATTCTGCACACACGTAGGACAACAGGCAGTTTCCATCGTTAGGGGAACTTTTAGAGGGGCAGTTCATATTAATACTGTGTGGTGTGTGGTGTGTGTGTGTGTTTAATGGGGTATGAAATTCACTGGAAAGAGGACGGAGAGTATCTTCAGTACACATCCTCAAAATAAGACATTTAAAGAAAAACAAAGGTAAAAGTGTCAAAAAATATGGAATGCATTGGGAAAATAAAGAAAAGGTATGTGGAGAGGAAAGAACAAACACAGACCATTTACAAAGGGGAAAATATATTAAGAAAGTAAACATTACCAGGCCTTTTTCCCACCCTGCCTCACAGACCTGAAAAACCCAGCCCTTATTATTAAAAAGATAAGATACAGCTGTGAGGTGGCTACTTTGGTACCTCATCCCTGATAAGTTTAATATCAAAGTCTTTAAGTTGTTTTATTTTTTAAAACAAAGGTTGAAGAACTAACCTTCAAAAGCTATTCTTTCCTCTGGCATTTACCAGCAAACTTTTAAAAATCATTTCATAAACATTCTGTAGTTTAAGTATATCCTCAGGAACTTAAAATTTTTAAAAAGGAAGATTTTTATGGATACATTTCCATGCATATTTTCCCCACTTTTCATGGTAAATTTAAAAGGAAAATAAGTAGTAATAACTAAAAATGGCATTCCAGGTTTAAACAACAAATGATGTTTATAGGGGCTAACTTGAGTGTTTTTGGCCTATACCAAACTTGAGGTAAAAAGAATCTATCAAAACTAGTGATAAAAATAATTTCCCAGTCCTGTAATTACATAAACTCTTAAAATTCATTTTTCTTTTAAAATAACCATTTTAAAATGGATCACACATTGGAAGCATGTTTTTTATATAAATTCCAGTAACTTCTGACTTTGGTTACATTCGTCAATAACTTGAGTCGAGAAAGAGAAATGATTTATATTTTCACAAATCCATCTATCTGGCCATTTGATTCTCAAAACAATAATTAGATATGAGTAATTTTGAGCTTGTATTATTCTAAAGCTGAACAACAACATGAATTTTTAATTAAAAAAAAAAAGAAACTAGCCTATGCAGCAATTGCACTGAGGTGGGTAGATGTGTCTGTGAACCACTTAGGAGAACCAAAATGAGAGGAAGCTTCACGTATAGAAATATAAAGGATGAAAAGCTTAAAAAAAAAAAAAAATTAAGACTCACTGTTTAGCAGGAAGAAACTACACAGTTATTTTATCCCCAAAGGAATGCCAGTTCTTAACAAAATAAATAAAATGAAAGATTTACTATGGACTTTTAACCTAAAGATGAAGACCACACATAATAGCAAACAGTTCATGCAACTATGTAAGGAAGAAAGGAAAGCAATATTGCACTGAAAGGGGAACCTTGCAGGACTAATACACCTCTTTCATTGACTCAACGTAACCAGCCATTTCCTGTATGCATTGGCAAACCTGGCCTGCTCTACGTTCCGGCAGGTGGACAATACTTGATCGATGAACCTATGCTCCATTTCCAGGCCCCGGGAGTCTGGAGCTGGGGTCCGCTTCAGGCGTTTGGTTTCCTGGGAATAGCCTTGCTTGCTACAGTCATTCAGCCCGTCCACCTCCATGGCCTGAGACACGTGTGGGCCTGCTGGGATGAGGTGCAAGTCACTCAAAGTCCCCCCAGGGCTGTCTGCAGGTGACAACTGGGTCACGCTGTGAGGAAACCTACCACTTAAGTGATGCTGAAGGTAGAAAACGTGCCGCCTGTGAAGGAGGAGGGGGGAGGAAGAGAACACGGAAAAGAAAACTCAGTATCACGAAGTCAAGCTTTTCAGGGAAAAAAACAAGAATAATAAGTTGATAATTTCAAGACATACAGTACTCAGTTTGCTGTCCCCCTTGGTGACCAGAGTTACCTGGAGCAGGGGGAGGAGCAATTACACTGAAATCTCTGTGTATTTAGACCAGAGTCTTACAAGCCCAGATTACTGGATTGTTTGTGAGAAAGAACCCTACACACGACCCCAAGGGTTTTTTAATACCACTGAGATGATGACAATCACTTGGAATTGTTACTCTTTGTAACTACAATACAAAATGAGAAATCGATCTTAGTCCAATTTCTGCTCTAAAAAAACAAAACAGAACCAAAAATTAACTTCACTGATATCCTAAAACAGAAGTGATTCAGGAACAACAGGATTAAATAGCTCATCTAGAGGCTTTTAGTCCATGGCCTCTATCTAGTATTTTCTTTAATAAGAACAGGTATTATCTAAAAACCAACTGAACTTTTCCCGAAATCCATCACTACAGTCTCATTAAATATCTACATGCAGTAGGGATGTGCTGGGCTCTGAGCAAAGCATTTAAAAGACACCGCCCTTGTACTTCCTCTAAGGAGCACAGTTCTCCTGCCCTTAGACTCATCTAGAGTTTTTTGTTAAAAATGAAGATCTATGTGCCTAATCTCCAAAAATTTTGACTCAGTGGGGGTGCACATCTACTGTTCACAACTGGTAAACCACATAGATTCTAGGTTGTTCCATCTCATTATTCATATTAGCAACTCTAAGCCCTCGAGAGATAATTCTGTTCATTTTCCCAGCATATTCTGGAGTAGACAGGGAGCATATAATTTACCCATTTTATAGAGGATAAAACTTAAAGGACAGATAAGGTGCCTAAAGGCAATGACTCAATAGTAGAAAAGTGGCCTGTATAATTACAGGTCATCTCAACTGTTGCTTTTCCCCATGCCTCACCCCAAACTTAATCTTTATACAAAGCTTCTGCTCTGTTAATCTAGCTATCTCTTACACACAAATACAATTCTTAAATTTTCTCAGCCTTGCTACTGATGTACCTAAATATAGAACAGCAATAAAATCTGTTAACACCAAAACAACATGGAAGTTAAGATCTTCTCTCTAGAAAATGTGGAATAAGAGTGTCTTGTTTTTATGAGAAAAAGAAATTTTTTTATGAAGGTGCCAAAGAGGGGAGATGGTCTTCCATCTTCTAAAGACATGTAGCATGGAAGAGCAGCTGAACACATCTCCTCAAATAGCCTACAACCTAGACTAGACTGGCAAAAGGGGGCAAATCTCAACAACTTTAAAAATACACAAATATTTAAACTTCCTACCTCCTGCCTGGCACAGGCAAGTCCTTTGTTTACAAATAGAATCCTCTAGTCTGAAGTAGAATCCGTATTTAGAGATGGAGATGACTCAAAAAAAGAACCAATCAGGGGGTTCCCACACCTGGACTTCATTCCAACATGACAGTTACTTTGCTGTCAAATGTACTCAGAACTCAGGTTATGAGGTTGCTAATTTCTTTCACTCCTTCCTAATAATCCTGCCCTCCTCCCAAAGCACACTTTAAAAAACAAAAAGTGTCAAGAGCTTATACTTAAGGAAACTTAATTTGCAGACCATCAATAAGCTTAACTATTCTCAAGGTCTAATCAATGGTCTAAACCCGACTCTGCATCAAATTTACCTTTTAAGTTTCTTCATTGTTTTTTTTTTTTTTGCTATTTCGAAATTCTTTTTTTAAAATTTTTTTATTGTTATGTTAATCACCATATATTACATAATTTGTTTTGGTGTAGTGTTCCATGATTCATTGTTTGTTCATAACACCCAGTGCTCCATGCAGAATGTGCCCTCTTTAATACCCATCACCAGGCTAACCCATCCCCCTACTCTTCATTGTTTTTTAAAGACTAAATGGCAGCGTTCTACCCCAGGTATACTATAAATACCAGAATCTCCAGGGAGGGAGTCCAGAAACTTGTTTTCAGTTTGGAAGTAACACAGGCTATTCTGTTGGGATAGTCAAGCTTGAATACCACCATCTTAAGCATTAGGCAAAGATCTCTGCATGAGGAACCTCATATTGAAGATCATGAGGAAGAAGATATGGTAACATAAACGCCTCTGAATTCAGGCAAAGCTCCACAATCAATTACCATATTTACCTGAGCAGGCAGGCGTAAGACTTAAGACCTTCTGCAGCTCTCATAAAGCCAAGCAGTTCCATGCAGAAAAGAGATTTTCCCTCCTCTTACCTGTGACACCAAAGGGTTTCATGTCCTGGGTAGGAATCAATAAGATCAGTGCTGAATTCAACTTCTTCTTCTAGAAGACGGGGAAGATTTATCCTTGGTTCCTCTGTTGAAGCTGCTGCTTCATCTTTTGGAAGAACTAGAGCTGGCTCACTTCTCAAAGGGTTTTGCTCCAATACAGAGCCATCTATCACAGTTTGGCTAATCAAAGACTTTAACAGAAACTGGCGGTAGTGAAATCCACTGTGGTCTGAAACATGCATGGATGCCCAGTGTTTAGTAGAAGACAGTTCATCAAGAAGAATCTTGTAGGAAGAAAAAAGGGAAGTGAGAAGAGGAACTGCCAAAGGAATTTCTTTCTCCATTAATGTTTTGGATTTCTCTTTAATTTGTTCCTTGTATTTTTTGGTAACACTGTTTCTACCAATATTTTGTATACAATGTCCAACACAGTGTTGTCACTCAGTGGAAGCTCAGTAAAGGCTAGTTTCCCCTTTCCCTAATAAAGTACTAAGAGGTGTGTGTATATGTGTGTGTGTATATATATACATATATACATATACACACCCTACAGAATTTAAGGACTTATTTGTCATTCTTTCTCTGGACCTTGATCAATCACATTGTGATGGGCACACACACAGAAAAGCTATTCTAAAATAATGATGAACATTAGGGTGTTTATTTACAAGAATGCTGACGTTGAAGAGAAAATATAAATTCAAAGGTTACTTTGATAAACTTTAACTTTTAATGAACATTACAATATCTAACTTATTATGTGTTGAACAACTGACTCAATGTATTATTATTTCTTCACTATAAGTGCCATGAGGGCAGAGACGGTCAGTTTTGGGCTTAGTACAAAAATATGATGCAAGAGCGCATGATTTTCCTATTCATCTCAAACTCAATTAACATCAATGATAAATGATTTTTTTTAAGTAGATGAGACAAAATTAAGCAGTGAATTAAGTCTTTGTATTATCAATCCTGCAAACTAAGCAACTTCAAATGGAATGATTAAAAAGAAAAGCAGCAGTTATGAAAAAATAAATTATTTGGCAGTGTCCTGGACAAGTAGCAAATGCAAATGGATTCTGATCAGCAAAAGCTATATTGAGGGCCTACCACATTCCATCAGAGGATTTTCAGACCAGCTATGGAAAAAAGACATATACTTGCCAGCAGTGAATAGTATAGACAGCACAAAGCCCAGGGGCTTCTCCTTTACCTGCTTTTCAAGGGTCCCAGGTAAATGCTTTCTCTTGTACCAAGATCCCCTCCATTTCTCATAGTTCCTCTCTTCCCATAGAAGAAATCTTTCCCTCTCCTGAACCTCCATGGTTCCTGTGTGTTCTACCAGACATTATAGAATTTTCTGTACCTCTGTTCATCCCCACTAAATTCTACAAGTTGTTTAAGATATTTATTCATTCCTAATTAATGTTTCCGTCATTCTATACCCAATGGCATCAGAGTGAATATGTAAGTATTTTATGAATGAATCCATGAGTGAAATGAATAATTTAGTGAATTAAGTGACTAGTACATCGGGACAAGATTACTCCCAGCAAAGACAGTCGATTTATATCAGTGAAATGCTTTAAATATCTCCTTTAAATTCAAATGACTTTATTCAAAGCCAAATAGGTTTGTTCCAGAGCTGGTGAATCTCTGAGAAATGGAAAACAAGACTGTTCATTTGATTAAAATGGTGAGCAAAATAGCACCAGATAAACTTCTACCTTAGAAAAATATATACTAACCTTAAGGTTATTACACTTTGAAGAATTAACCTGCAGGACATTTAAGCAATAATACATCAGCTTTTTAATTTTGGTAGGGCTTCTTAATATGGACTGGAAAGAGTATAAAACATGTTTAAAAGGAATTTACATAACAGGAAAAACCTTTAGATTATTTCTTACTGCATATTTCTATACATAAAACTTTTAATTACTTTAATTTTGAGACAAAAATAGCACATATGTGAAAGATTTTCAACATGAATTTAATTCCTTTAAAACATTTTCTCGGATTTTTTAAGAGAAAAATTCACTATATTCTTTTCCCTTGATATATTTAATAGGTATACTAAATGAGAAAAGAACTTTAACAGGAATTTCAGGGCATTTTTTACTAGAATCCAAAGGTATAGAGATATAAACAATGATTTAAAAAAAAAGCAATTACTTTTAAAGTGATCTTAAAGTCACTGCATAAAGATAAGGCTTAAATGTAAGGTATGGACAGGATCAATGACCTGTCTATGATAGAACTTACATACCGTTATTCTTTTTCAACACTCCATATAAAAAAATGAATGAGTGAAAAAATAAGTACAAGAGAACTACAGAAGCAGGGCTATGACACAGAAGGATTAACAGGTTTAAAATCAAAGACTACTGAAAATGCTCATTCCTTCATTGTTGAAGTTTTATTCTTTCTAATGTACTTTAGAACCAATTTTTGAAGTTGAAAAATAAACTGGTGATTTTCGGTATAATCACAGACTTGTGCCACCATCACTGCTATCTAATTTCTGAACATTTTCATCATCTCCCAAACAACCCCTATTCCTGTAAGGAGTCCCCTAATCTCCATTCGCTCCAGCCTCTGGCACCCACTACTGTGCCCTGCCTATTCCGAATGTCATATAAATGGAATTCTAGAATATGTGGCATTCTGAATCTGGCTTCTTTCCATCAGCAGGTTTTCAGGATTCATCCATGTATCAGGACTTCGTTTCTTTAAGGCTGAATAACATCCCATTGTATGGATGTACCACACTGCATTTATCTACCCCTCAGATAATGGACGTTTTTGAGTTGTTACTTTTTTGGGGGGGCTATTATGAATTACGCTGTTACAAACACTGCTGTAACAAGTTTTCAATTCTGTGGGGTATATACCTAAAAGTAGAACCACAGGGTCATATGTGGTAATTCCAGGTTTAATTTTTTGAGGAAATGCCAAATCGTTTTCCACAGTGGCTGCATCATTTCACATTCCTACCAGCAATTTTTTTTTTTTTTTTTTTTTTTCTTTCCTACCAGCAATGTTTAAGGGTTCCAGTTTCTCCGCATCCTTGTCAGCACTTTTATTAACTTGTTTTTCATTTCAGCCATCCTACTTGGTATGAAATATCATCTCACTGTGGTTTTGATTTGCATTTCCCTTATGGCTAATGATGTTGAACATCTTTTCATGTCTTTATGGGCCATCTGTATGTCTTTTTTTTGCAGAAATGGCCCTGTGTGCTTTCTCAGGTGACATACCATTATCAACTTTTAATTGGCTAGTAGTAATAACTTCTGTTCAAATGTGAGTCTTTCCTCTCACCCTACCCTCACAAATGAGACTATTTTAAAATTTACTTAAATAAATGTCTACCTAAAACATACAATCACCATAGAAAACAAAACAGAAAATGAAAATGTCGTAATTCCACCCTCTAGCACTGTTCACAATTCTTTATTCTTTTTTTTTTTTTTGACTAGAAAATGAATACGTGTTTATTATGGAAAACACAAGCCAATATATCTGTAATAGCACTGTATGTGTGTGTGTGTATATATATATGTTAAGCAGTTACAATATGCCAAGCACTGTTCTAAACACTTTAAAATCTCATTCAAAGCTAATAATATATTAAAAATCTATATTAGGACCATCTCATATTTAGTTTTAAAGATCCTTATCCTATAGTGAACTTTTTCTTTAAATAATCTTTCAAAATATAATTTTTAGTAGCAACAAAATATTCCAATTTGTGATGAACTGCAATGTAACTAGTCTGTTATTACTGAAGGGTTAGAGTGGTTCTATTATAAAGAGCATTTTCATATATCAAACTTTCATATTTAATATAATAGCCTGTGTTTATTGAACACTTAGTACAAGCACTTCTGACAGCCACTTTACGTGGATTTTCCCATTTAATTCACATCGCTCAATGAGAAAGGATGGTACAGTCAGGATTCAAATTAGGTCTGTCTGACCACTGAGTGGAACCTTTAATTACTACAGCACCATACTATATCTCCCAGTATTTCTTTAGGATGAATTCCTACAGGCAGAACTACTAGATTAGAAAGAACACATCTTTTTTGATAGAGTCTGATAAATGCTGCCATGATGTCCTTCAGTAAGATTACACCAATTTCTACAATGCTTGTTTTCATAGCCTTATCAATGCTGGATACAAGTACTTTAAAAAAATTTTTTTTCGGGGCGCCTGGGTGGCTCAGTCAGTTAAGTGTCTGCTTTCGGCTCGGTCATGATCTTGGGGTCCTGGGATCGAGCCCCGCGTCAGGCTCCCTGCTCAGTGGGGAGTCTGTTTCTCCCCCTCCCCCCAGCTTGTGCTGTCTCTTTCTCAAATAAATAAATAAAATCTTAAAAAAAAATCATTTTCAATTTCCTAAGTAAAAAGATGCCAGCTCATTTTTTTAATAAAGTTTTTTTTTTTTAAGATTTTATTATTGTTATTTTTTTTTGACAGAGAGAGAGAGAGGAAACACAAGCAGAGGGAGTGGGAGAGGGAGAAGCAGGCTTCCCGCTGAGCCCGATGCAGGGCTCGATTCCAGGACCCTGGGATCACAACCGGAGCCGAAGGCAGACGCCCAACGACTGAGCCACCCAGGCGCCCCTCATTTTTTTTTTTAAAGATTTATTTGACAGAGAGACAGCGAGAGAGGGAACATAAGCAGGGGGAGTGGGAGAGGGAGAAGCAGGCTTCCCACCGAGCAGGGAGCCTGATGCGGGGCTCGATCCCAGGACCCTGGGATCATGGCCTGAGCCGAAGGCAGACACTTAACGACTGAGCCACCCAGGCGCCTGCCAGCTCATTTTATATGTATTTTTAAGCTGCTTTAGACGGGTGGTACTTCTGTGATTACTTCCTCTAATAGACAAGCATAGTAGGGCATGATCTCCTAGCTGGGCCCAGTGGCTTCTAAGAACAGAAAGGGGATTTTGCAAATTCAGCACTCTCACTGAGAGAGCTGCAGTAGCAGAGGGGAAAGGAAGGGCATGGAGTTCAACCAAGGGCAGGGCATAGCTGGTGGACAACATGTGAGCCTAGTAGCAGACTCAGGCAGCTGAGTCAACACACCACTAATGAGTTGTTATCTTCAACATTGGACAGTCTCAAGAAAGCGAGAATTTCACCTTGGCCCCGTGTTCCTGATTTTATGGGAATGCCACTTTAAAAGGTCCACATCAAGGCAGGCAAGTTTCCAAAGACTGCTCAGCTCACATGGACTCCGCCTTTCTCTTTATCCTCCATGCTCCCCATGCCCCTCCCACCCCCTCTCCCCTATCAAGTTGTGGAGCTGAGATGACCAGACTCCCTAAGGACTCCCTATCTCCCACATCCCACCAGATGCCTTGGACTCCTAACAACGAGGCAGCCTTCCTTCTGGCAGCTGCTCCCAATGAGCCCAGCTGGGATGAGAAGCCATTTCTGTGCTCCCACTGTCCCCTGAGCTTCCCTCAGCGCCTGCAAGTGTCAAACTGCTTTGTGAGTGTTCGTATCTGTTCCCTCAACTAGATTCTCAATGTGTTGAGAGCAATCTCTTGGTCATTATGCCACACTCAGCATACAGGGCAGTGTCTGGGAATGAAAGAGTTTCAGTACTTTTTCATGGATAAATTATATTGAGTTGATTGAGCTAACTGGGAGTCAGTTTCACCTAAACTTTCTATCTGTGAGGAACAGAGAAAGGAACTAAAATTTAGTGAGCCTCTATTAGGTGCCCAGTACTTTGCACACATTAACTCAAATAATCTTCACAATAATCCACTGAGGCAGACAGTGGAGCTGGTATTTCACAACATGAAAGCTTTTCCACACATAGCTAGTGAGGCCAAAATCTGAAGCCAGGTCAGGAGGATTCTGTCTTTGCTCTTTCCACTCCATCACGGGGACTCCCATCCAGAAACACAAAGCCAATACAAACTGGAAGGGAAGCGCTACTCTTTCAGAACTGTTGGCTTGAAAGTCCCCAGAAATGAAAACTCTTAATTTACCCTGGAGGAATCCCTGGCTAGGACACAGAGAGGGGAGAGGGAACCTGGGAAGGGGGATGGAGGAAGGGGCTGGTGAGCAAAACGAGAGAGTTCTTCCCAATTAATCTGAAAATACCACTTAAGGTATTTTGACCCCTTTAAGTTGTCTCAAGCCTGAGAAGCTTTCAGAGCAGTACCCTACATTCTTATGGCACTTAAACGTAAGAACTGAAGAAAAATAGAGAGAAGCTATAGTACATTAGAAGGAGCCAAAGGATACCTGGTTCTCATCCCGATGAATAGTAAGTGAAGGCACCCCATTCCTTCCAACCCAGCTCTGCCTCCAGATAACTCCCCAAGCCCCGTGAAAAGTGTTTTTCTTAAATCCTACCCTTTCCCCAATTTAGTAGGCCTGGGGTGGGAACTCCAAAATCCGAAGGTCATTTATAGACAAAGGCAAGTTTGGGAATACCAGGTGAGAACTTCTCTTCCCTCCCCAGGAGAGGGGACGGTGAGAAGGCAGCCGGCTGATGGAGCACATTAAGTCCCATAACCAGAGCCCACCAAGAAAGAACAACTCCAATGCTACAAGGCCTAATAACACCTTCCTATTCCGGGGCAAAATGAATTACGCTCCATCTTCTTACTGCTTAAACTTGCCTTCGTTCTACAATGTACTAACCTGAAGAGCGCCAAAAACCGCGCTGGTGAGGAATGCAACCTTTTTTTTAAACTGCCAGGGTTTCCCTGGAAGTATCAGCTGCTAGCTCCTCCCCAGGCTGCTGGGCCATTGGCTCCTCTACTTTCCTCCTTCAAAGCTCCTCTGAGGAGGAGCTACTATCAGAAGACTTAAAGGGCAGACAGGGACTGTGCCTCGGGAGACGAAGCGTGGCCTTACCCTGACGTCCAGCTTCGCCAGGTGCTGGAGAACCCAGATGCGATGGGACCAGGCATTGTAGTTGCTCGGGTATCTCCCCGCTGCTTCACCACAGACCTCCATCTCTTCTCGGACCAGTCTCTGTGTCCTCTCTGCAGGAATTGCTGCTGGGTTTCCTTTCGTCACAAAGGCAGGCAAGGAAGTTTCCTGAATTAGCTGTTGTAGCACCCATCGCCTGCGAAAGTACACGTGGGAATGAGAATGAGGGAAGAACATAAACCAGAGAGGAAAACAACCAGTTTTCTTTGTTCTCAATCTCCACCCATACAATGCAAACTAATCCCTGTCTATGAGCTCAATTTGGGGGGAGTGGGATTATTCTGTTGTTTTTGTTAAAGATGTCATTAAACTTCAGCACCACTGACGGGGAGGAGGGCGAAGAAAGGACAAACAGGAAAGAGAAACCTTTCTAAAACATTAAAATTTATGAGAAAGAGAATGCTTCAGTTCCAGTATGACAGCTCAAAAACTCCATTTGGCCAGAAAATGCAAAGACAGGGTGTGTACATGGAGGGGGGTTTGCAGTGGTGGTGGTGGAGGGGATATTAATTAATGGCTGGTAAATACTAGAAAAGGAGTCATGGTTCACACCTTTAATTACATGTGCATGCCTCACCCTATGTGTATTTGCTTGCAAACAAGAAGCTGCATTATGACTGCTTTCATTAAGCAGAATTTCTATGTTATAGCATAGAATCTGGAAGGACACAAATACAATATATTTAGTTAAAACCATCAGGAGGTTTTAAATGTCTTTATCCACAAATTTTTCCCTTGTCTGTTTAAGATTTTCATTAGCATACTTATTTAAATGAAAGGCACTAAAAAAGCATCTCTAACCACTTAATGTGGTTAGTTTTTTACAAATATTTTCTCATAAGAAGCATTTTAGACTAAAAATTTCCAACCCAAAGGTTACTAGAAATTGAGTAAGAAAACTCATTTTGTCCTTTTCAAATAGAAGTTTTTTACCTAACTTATAAAACAAAAGCTTGCTTTATATAAAATATTAGATAAGCTTATAAATTGGTGAATGCATATTCAATACTGCCCTCCCCTGCCACCAGTCCTTTCCAAACCTCCACACACGCAACCACAGTCCTCTCTGAAGTGCTATCTCAATTCCTACTAAGAAAAAACATCCAGCATGGAAGTAGCTGATTTGCAATGCTAGCCAAAGCCAAGATTACAGTAAAGATACCCTGAACTAAGATCCTAAAAATGCTCAGGATTTAAGAAAAGTTGTAAGTGGCTTAGTAAACTGAAAACAGACTTCTTAAAGAATTTCCCCACTGACCCCAAGAAGCCACCAGCCCACACTATCTCATTTTAGTCAAAACTGGATAGTTCCATGGAGTCCACGAGGAATATGCTCCAGAGAGCCAGGATGGTGAGGAGAGTTTTCACGTGCATTTTGGCTGACTCAGGCCTTTAACCTAAAAATACTCTCTGCATTTACAGTCTTAGCGACTTCAGCGCAGCCTATACACCACTCACCTCAGCTACCTTTATCGTCGTTATTTTGTTAATTTTAATAACTACAACCATCTATACCAGAAACACACCTGAATTAATTATAAAACCCAAGTGCTCATTATAGTTGACTATCTAAATGCCATTTCTACGACTGCTCAGACAGTTCATAATGAACAATAAAGCTAAAATTTACTGAGTATTTAATATGTGCCAGGCACCGTGGTAGTGCTAACATACATTATTTCATGTAAAGCCAACCATTAACTCTGAAATAGGTGTGATTGTTATTCCCATTTTATGAATGAGAAAACTGAGGCTTGAAGAGCTTAAATCATTTCTGAAGGTCACACAGGGAACAAGTGATGGCATCTGGAGTTAAAAAGTAGGTAACTTGACTTTAGAATTCATACTCTGAACCAGTATGTGACCCTGATTGACACTGTTGTTTCTCCAGCCACTCTGAATCCTAAGAATCCTATAGTGTAAATTAACCACACCTGTGAATCCATGTTTCTGGACTCTTTGGAAATTTAGTTAAGGCCAGTTTTCCCAGATGTAAGTCCTTAATTGGATTTAAAGTGCCAGAGAGGATGAGCTCTTTTCTGTAAAAGAAAAATGAAAAGAACCATTATTCTACCTTTCCAGCCAAACATACTGCATGCTATTAACATAATCTCACTGGGAAGAAAAAAAATAAAACATGAAACTCTCGTAAGTATCACACACAGTAATCAAGAATGTATTCTTGTAATCTTGAAGTAACAGGATTAATAAGCAGAAAGAGAAGCTCTTAAAAGCAATAGTGGAACTTTAGTTACCTATTTGGGAAAGGGCAAAGAGAGGTTTTCTGGCTTGTCTCATTTCTAAAACTTAAAAGGCCTGACATCAGCATCTGTAGGGCGGATCCAGTACTAGTCAAGAATTGTTCTAACTTCCCAAGTTGGACATGATATGATTCATTACCAAAAAATACATAAAGAGTAACACACACAGCATGATTAAGATGGAAAGAATCATTCACTACCCTAACAAAATTACTATTTTTATTTTTCAATTTTCCCTTCTGTCTTTCCTCATATGCATATACATTTTAACATATAATTTTATATTCTACTTTACAGCTTAAGAATTATTCCATGACGCTACATAATCTTTAAAGCGAACATTTAAGTCGGTCAAGTAGTTTTCACTGAGTGGCTATTCTGTGTTTAATGACCTTTTCCTCTTTGGTTAGACATTTAGGTTGCTTCCAAGTTTTTGCTTTTCTGAAACAGATCTTTGTGCTTAAGATGTCTTTCATTTCTGCTACTTAGGGAAGTTCCCAAAAGATGTTATTACCAGGTGAACTACCTGCATGGCCCTTGAGACACTAGACCATTTCTTTTTGAAATACAAATAAAAGAGCAATGTCAGGTTTTTGTTGCTGTTTTCAAAGTGTTCAAAGCTCCCATGTAATTATGAAGAACGTCATGCAAGAGCTCTCCACCTATTATTTCCCAAGTAAATACGATTTAGGTTTTAATTTCTCAGCTAAGTTTCTGATAATAAGCTCTGCTCTTACTAATTATACTCCCAATGAATTTTCAATGTATCTATTATAATAAAATTAGATCATTTACTAGAATTTATTAATCTTAAAAAGTCCTTCCTGTGGTAGGGCTGATAACTCATTTATTTTAGAGAACTTTAATTCCAATTAGACGAGAGCCCAGATCGTATTCCTCACCTACTCAGATGAATTTAGTTCCTAATCACCACCATGCATTTTCTTTCCAACAGCAATGTGCCATTTCTAGATTTTTATTTGATAAGGAAAATAACTTTCTTTTTAGTGAAAATACTGAACAGTGATGACAAATATTTGTATTTTACGATCATTTTAGGTCAGGCACTTCAGTCCAGGATATAATTTCAAGTGATACTGAGAAGGTTTATGAGTACTTTAACAAATGGGTTTATTGGCTATCTTTCTTTCAATGCACAGGAAGCCTGTGTGTCGCTGAAAGAGGATTTAATGCAACAGCCAATTACTTTTGCAGTCCTGCATCATTCTTCTTCTGGAAATTAGTAATGTTTCATTATACAGTAAGTCAGGATACCTATAGTGTTCAAAGGAGGCAAAATATTATTCTGTATAATTTTAACTTCTTTGTAATGCAGTGTTTCTCAAAGTAAGGTCCTTAACTGCAACATTACCATCATCTGGAACTTGTAAGAAATACAGATTCTCAAGCCTCATCCCAGACCTGCTGAATCAAAAACTAGTGACAAAGCAATGTGTTTGAACAAGTGCTCTAGGTGATGTACACCAAGGTTTAAAAACCTCTATGGTACATAGTTTACTATATTAAGCCTAATTTCCATTTACTAAATTTAAAACCTCTCCTTACTACAACTGCCTACCTATACTCCCATATATATCTATGGGGAAATAGTCTTTTCTTCAGAAAAGAGGAGCCACTTTATACCTGAATCTTTAAAAAGTTTCTTCAATTAGGGCTCCTTTAAAAAAAAAAGATTTTATTCATTTTGAGAGAGAGAAAAAGAAAGAGAGAAAGCAGGGGGAAGGGCAGAGGGAGGGAGAGAGAGAATCTCAACCAGACTCCACGCTGAGCATGGAGCCGGATGCAGGGCTCCATCTTACAACCTGAGATCATGACCTGAGCCAAAATCAAGAGTCAGACGCTCAACCCACTGAGCCACCCACATGCCCCTAGGGGTGCTCTCTTAATTTATTTTGCACAACATATTTGGGAAGATATCTTAGCCCGAAACAACCCCAATCAAAGGTATATGTGGATGCTTAAAAAGGTTACCTGACAGAATCATAAAAAAGGCAGCAAAATTTAAATATCAATTTAACAAACATTCCTGGGGACAGGACTGAACACTGTAGATGTTGAATATTACCATAAACAAAATTTTTTTTAAATCACCTTTTTTTTTTTTAAGATTTTATCTATTTATTTGAGAGAGAGCACAAGCGGGATGAGGGTACAGAGGGAGAAGCAGGCTTCCCGCTGAGCAGGGAGCCAGATGTGGGGCTTGATCCCAGGACCCTGGAATCATGATCCAAGTCGAAGGCAGACACTTAACCAACTGAGCCACCCAGGCGCCCCATAAACAAAATTTTTAAAGATCACTTGAAAAAGGAATATAATAAATGATTACGTTATAGCTATCACTTTAAACAAGAGATGTAATAAAAGAAAATCAACTACTGGAATGCATTCAAGTAGGGATCTATCTTGAGAAAAATTTCAGTCACACATGGATTCAACAAGTGCTATATGTATCTCAAACAAGCTAGATATATGGACACAGAATGTGCTCTGGAAAAAGGCTGGATAAGTTGAAAAAAATAACTCTTGTGATGACAAAGTCACTGATATCAATAAGCCATGTGAGACATTTGAATTATTTAATGAAATGTAAGAAAATGACAAACTAATAATTAAAATACTTCACGTTATTTTACAGGTATGTAACTAAATTTTAAAAAAGTATCATATTAAGACATTTATTTATTTCATGCACATACCTTTAAATTTACATATTGTTATTAGCCTAAAAATCTTTTCTTGAACTTTTCTTATTGAGGAAGTCGAGTACTGCCCTAAATTTGAGGTGGCTTTATTTTCAGGCACATTGACTAAGCTGGGCTTTGAGATTCATCCTGAAAGCCTTAGGTGATACACTGCAAACAGAGAACGAAGGAATAAAACAAAGGTCAAATAAATGTGGGGGAGAAGTACGCAGGAAAGGAAAAGGCCACGTGTGTCGTGCTGTAAAGAGGAGGGGGTAGTAGGGAAGAGGCCATGCTCTATGTGCAACCTTGTTGTGGCATATTACATGAAGGCTTTTCTAGTTCTACAAAGTTTACTTATTTATTTGTCAAAGAGAGAGAACACAAGCAGGGGGAGAAGCAGGCTCCCCACTGAGCAAGCAGCCCGATCAGGGGCTCATGGGAGCATGACCTGAGCCGAAGGCAGACGCTTAACCGACTGAGCCACCCAGGCGCCCCTGGTTTATCTTATTTTTTTAAGTTTTTCTGTCTTTTCTCTATCTCAGGCTATTAGTTATGGTTTCTCTCTGCTGTCACTTGATTTAAAATTTGTAGGATACCAGGGGCTATGTGTATCTTGTCCATGGTTAACTCTTCACTGGCTAGCTCAGTACTTGGAACACAGTATGACAGAATAAACAAATGCCATCATTTTTCCCCCCTGAATCTTTATTTTGTTTGAAATAATAAGAGTCATCTTCATAAAAATTACCATTTACTGAAAACTTCTCCTGAATCAGCCACTGTGTTAAGTGATTTGCATATATTATCTAATCTAATCCTCAAAACAATCCTGTATTATGTTGAAATATATGAAATTGCCGATACCCAATTGTTGTTTTTTGTTTTTTGTTTCATTAAATAAACTTTTGGGGCACCTGGCTGGCTCAGTTGGTAGAGCATGAGACTCTTGATCTCATGTTGTAAGTTTGAGCCCCACACTGGGTAGAGAGATGACTTAAAAAATAAATAAATAAAAATCTTAAAGTTTTAATCTGGGAATTGTTTTAAATTCACACTAGGGTTGTTAAGGATAGTATAGAGAACTCTTATATACCCTGTACCAGCTTCCCTTATTAATAATATATTATTATGGTACTTTGGTCACAATTGATGAATCATCACCAGTACATTACTGCTGAAAGTCAATACTTTATTCAGAATTCCTTAGTTTTTACCACATGTCCTTTTTCTAGTCCAGCATCCTATCTAGGATATCACATTATATTTGGTTATGTCTCCTCAGATATGCCTTGCCATTTTATGAGTACTAATCAGGTATTTTGTATGATGTTTTTCTTATGGTTAGACAAGGGTTTTGAGGAGGAAGAGATCACAAAAGTGCCATCTTTATCACATCATATCAGGGGCACAAAATACAGCATGACTTGTCACTGCTGATGCTGACCTTGATTACCTCAGATGGTCTGTGTCCAGTTTCTCCACTGTACTTTTTGGAAGGAAGTTACACTTAAGGAGGAAGGGAGCTGGACTCCAACTCCTTGAAGGGGGTTGCCTAGATAAATTATTTAGAATCCTTCTATATGAGAGAATTGTCTGTTGTCTACTATTTGTTTGTTTGCTTCTTCAATTATTTATGTATGAACATCCATTTTACACTTTAGGGTATAACCCAGTATTATGTTATTTTACTGCTCAAACTGTTCCAGCTTTGGCCACTAGAAGCCCTTTGACATAGTTCCATCATTTTGTTTTTTGAGTACTTCCTTACTTTCTGGCTCTTTGAGATGTTCCAGACGAATCTTACAGATTTCCTGCCCTGGTCCTAGAATCAGACATTTCCTCAAGAAGCCTATTTCCATTTATTAAAGAATGGCGTAAGACACCAGGATCTGGATGCTTAGGTTGAATCCTTTTTGTTTTATAAAAACAACAATTTTCATATGGCACAACCTAGTATTATCTCAGTTTTACTGATGAGAAAACTGAAGCTTGGGGAGAATTAGTAACTTATACTCAAGGTCTGTGAACTCAAAGTGCCAGAACCAAACATCAAATCTGCATAAAAGAAAGTCACCAATTGTAACAGGCTATGAGTAAAGGACATGATTACTGAAGCCTGGTGTTAGCTATTTTAGTTACTCAAAGAGGTTTTGCTTACTGTGTTCACAGACTGACGGAAAAAATAGGACACTGTTATGAAGTCAAGCTCTTTCACAAAATAAGACACTGAATTTCAAAGCAAAAAAAGTACCAAATTTTTCTATAACAGGTAGATTTTTAAAAGTATATCCATCACTCACTGTAATTACAGGAAATCAACTCAAAAACCTATTCTTGCATCTGTGTTTTCCCTAAAACCACAACACCTATAAAATGAACAACTGATGTATTAACACTATCTTTTAACAGTTTATAAAATACAGTTAAAAATCACTCAATGCTTCCCAGTTACTGCAGAAAAAACACACCAACAATTAAACATGAAGTGTTAAGTATTTGATTTGCGAGAGATCTTATAACGTTAGACCAATTTACTTCCAAAGCTGGTGGTTTCTGAATAAAATGTACTACTGATTCTATGTGTTCATGTTAATTAATTTTACTAATACAAATTAAAACTTACTAGAATACATATCCACAATGGATCTTTTTAAAAATCAAGGTTTCCTTTTTATTCATCTAGCACAAAACTTATTTATTTTAAAGATTTTATTTGTTTGACAGAGACACAGTGAGAGAGGGATCACAAGCAGGGGAGTGGGAGGGAGAGGGAGAAGCAGGCTTCCCGTGGAGCAGGGAGCCCGATATGGGGCTCGATCCCAGGACTCTGGGATCATTACCTGAGCCGAAGGCATATGCTTAACGACTGAGCCACCCAGGCACCCCAGCACAAAACTTTATTAATCTTGCCAGAATACTTTTCAAAATCAACTGCTGTGAATATCACTGAAGTTAGATTATGCAGCAATTTTCCCTTTACACAACCAAACCACAGAAAATCACAAAACAGTTTGAAAGGAATCATAAAAAAATTACCTAGGTCAAACCTTTTATTTCACAGATACAGAAACTAAAGCTGCTCTGAAGTTAAAGCTTTTGCCTCAAGTCAACTGCTAGTTAATTAACGAAAAAGGACAAAGAGCCACATATCTGAAGACTAGGTTCTTTCTCCTACATTGAGCCGCCCTATAAAATATATAATAAATTACATATATATACACATATGTGTATATATGTATGCATATATGATTACATATGCATGTATTATACTAGTAAGAATCGTTTCTTGTTGAAGGATTTTTCAAGTCCTCTATAATAATGAGGAATTGGAGAACATGAATAAAAATGGCACTCCTACTTCTCTATTACCCTCATTTCATTTTCACTGAACTTAATTATTTCCAGTGCCCAGTCTGCAAACTGAATACATGCCAGGCACTAGAAGGCTAGATGCTAGGAAAACAAAGGAAAATAAAAAGACATGATCCCTACCCTTAAGAAAGTTCTCAGTTATAAGTTCATAGCACCCTCCTAAAGGTCTCCCTTGCTGATTCTTCCTCATCGCACAAACTCTAGAACAGTGTTGTCCAACAGAAATATAATATGAATCACCAATGTGAGCCATGTATGTAATTTCCAATTTTCCAACAGCTACATGGGTACCTCAAACAATCTCATGGCCTTAAATACCACCGATTTTCTAGTGACTCCCAAATTTCTCTCAGGCTTAGAACTTCCGCTTCAACTTTAGATTCCTGCACACAAACCTAACCTGTCCCAACCTGAGCCCCCGACTTCCACCTGGCACTCCCCATCTCAGTCTGCTCCTCTTCCAGACAGAGGACTGACTCTCCTACTGTAAAGGGCAACTCCATCCTTTCAGTTGCTCGGGCCAAACACCAGAGTCCAGCTTGACCCTCTTCTTTCTCCTTCCTGCATCTAGTTCATAATCTGCCTTTAAAATTGGTTTATTAAATACAGTCAAAGCTTATATAGTTCCTAAAATACAGTGAGAATCATTACTTCTCACCTTTTCTACTGCTAAGTTAGACTTCAAGTCACACAAGCATCTCTCACCTAAATTACCACAACCACTACCCAACTTCCTAACCTCTCCCTGCACTCCTACAGTCTACTTTCCACAGGACCTAGACTTTTTAAACCTAAGTGAGAGACTGTCCCTCCTCGGCTTTAATGACTTCCGATCTCACTCCAAGTAGCAGTCCAAGTTCCTCCAGCAGTGTAGGAAGATCGACAAAGCCCATGAGGTCCGGTCCATGACTCTCTTCCTCATGCCCGCTACTCCAGCTACACTGGGCACTGGCTGTCTTGCTGTCCCAGAACACCAAGGAACACTTTCAGCACCACTGAGAGCCTTCCCACTTGCTCCCATTCCCTCTGCGTGGAATGCTCTTACCCCAGACCCCACAGACTGATCCCCAAATCAGGCCAGTCTTTACTCAGATGTCCCCTATGTAAAACTGCAATACTATTCTGCCCACTCTCTCTCTGGTCTTCCCAACTTTCTTGTCCCACTTTTTCTCCACAGGATTTAACCACCACTTGATCGAATGTATATTTTATTTAGTAATGTCTTTGTTTCTTTTCTTCCCCTAGTAGAATAAAAATTCCACAAGGACAGGGTTTTGTTCATAGTTCTATTTCCAGTGCCTAGAATTCAGCAGAGAGCAATTAATAAATATTTCATAAATGAACAAATGCTGTCGAGTATTGTGTGGATTAAGTGAGACCATGAATAAAGCTGTAATATGTCCCTACAATACAGTAGCCACTCATGAACATTAGTCTTTTCCTTACCTGTGGTGGTGCTTTCCATAAAAGAAAAATCAGAATTCTAAAATCATGTAAATTTTAAAGCCTTGTATCTCATTCTATACTTCTCTTACTCCTTACTCTAAATATGTGATCATCAATTATTCAAAAGACTTAAAAAGACATGTAATAGAAGTTGCCTAATTTTTAAAAATCAGTAGGTAGATACAAAATTCAGTAGGTATCATAGAACACTAACTCAGAATGTAACCTTGCTTAAAATACACAGAAAACTGAATAAAGTACTGTTTAAGTCATCTTTAAAGATTAAGAACAATAATCTATGGCTCTCTCCTATAGGAAAATTTAAAATGTATTCAGTGTTCAACAGGACTTCATTATTCATCTAGAACTTTATCCTCTCCTTTCCTCTAGGAGAATTTGTGTTAGTCTAAGAGACCACCATTTAAAAAAAAAAAAACATACATACTGTTCAACTGAAAAAACTTCAATGAAAAAAAAAAATGAACCTGGTCTCAACTTTGGTATTTTTATAAAGCATTTTGTGTTTAAAGCTAAAATAACTAGATTAAGGAACTAAGATATTAATAAAATATGATCCCTTCCTAAAATACTGAGTGCCAGAGACTTCAAGTGACTGGCCCACAGAGGTCACAGTGTTAGTGACTAAACTGAGACTAAAAGGTCATAGCCTTGAATTCTCATCCTACATACTTCCCACTGCACTTCACAAATATATAAACCAATGCCTTACAAACCAACCAATTACTCTAGCTGCCCCTACTCCTCTAAAAAGGAAGGAAAATAAAAACAAATGGTATACTGTAATTTGCAATGATAATTTCTATTTCAGACAGGAAAGTTTATGGAGAAAAGACAGAAACATGCACAAAGGAGCTAAGTGTAAGTCAGAATTGTCCCGGAGATATTATAAAGATTGGGTAGAAGAAATAAGCATAAAATGCCATAGATACATGGTTTATATTTCATTTTTCAAAAAGATAACAACTCATGGGGTTTATACGTTTTCAGAAATTTGGACAATTTCATTTGATCACTGATGAGAATGACGTACCTTACATTCCATGCAGTGGTAAAGTCTGGGTTTAGAAGCAGCAGGGTGCATGTGACATCTATCAGTTCTAAAATAAAGAGAAATCACATTATAAATAGTCCTACCCTTTGAAGCTTGGCTTTTCTTTAAGGCCCTGTATATCTGTATCTTATGTTACTAATGTATATATATATCATAGTAATTTTAATGATAGATGCCCTGTTCTAAGCTGCCAAGACTCTTTTCTACTTTACGATAAAAGTAACTGTTAAAAGTTGACACTGAAACTTTACAATACAATATGCCTAGAAAGACTATTCACTCATTCTTTTAATAGTTTTTGGCTCTAATTTAATAGTGACCAAGGAAAAGAAATAAAATTTCCATACCGTTATTCTTTTAATTCCACAAACATTTCAATAATTGAGCAAATTTTCAAAGGGGAAAAAAGACCCACTCATAATCATTTAATACAATTCATTTATATTCTCCTGCAAAGATTATCCTTTCTTACCCACATTTTGACATATCCATAGCAATGATAAATGCACCATTTTGTTCTTTTTTCTGTCAATATTATTTGACATGCATTCTCCAATATTGCTACAGTATGCATTTTTAACAGCTGCATAACAATCCCTTAGTGTAATATACTATCATTTATCTTTTTTTAATATTTTTATTTATTGTTATGTTAATCACCATACATCATTAGTTTTTGATGTAGTGTTCCATGATTCATTGTTTCTGCATAACACCCAGTGATCCACGCAGAACGTGCCCTCTTTAATACCCACCACCAGGCTAACCCATCCCCCCAACCCCCTCCCCTCTAGAAACCTCAGTTTGTTTTTCGGAGTCCATCGTCTCTCATGGTTATCTCCCCCTCTGACTTATTCCCCTTCATTCTTCCCCTCCTGCTATCTTCTTCTTTTTTTTTTCTTAACATATATTGCATTATTTGTTTCAGAACTACAGATCTGTGATTCATCAGTCTTGCACAATTCACAGCACTCACCATAGCACATACCCTCCCCAATGTCTGTCATCCAGCCACCCCATCCCTCCCACCCACCACTCCAGCAACCCTCAGTTTGTTTCCTGAGGTTAAAAATTCCTCATATCAATGAGGTCATATGATACATGTCTTTCTCTGATTGACTTATTTCACTAAGCATAACACCCTCCAGTTCCATCCATGTCGTTGCAAATGGCAAGATCTCATTCCTTTTTATGGCTGCATAATATTCCATTGTGTATATATACCCCATCTTCTTTATCCATTCATCTGTCGATGGACATCTTGGCTCTTTCCACAGTTTGGCTATTGTGGACACTGCTGCTATAAACATTGGGATGCACGTGTCCCCTCAGACCACTACATTTATATCTGTGGGATAAACACCCAGTAGTGCAATTGCTGGATCGTATGGTAGCTCTATTTTCAACTGTTTGAGGAACCTCCATACTGTTTTCCAGAGTGGTTGCACCAGCTTGCATTCCCACCAACAGTGTAGGAGGGTTCCCCTTTCTCCACATCCCCACCAACATCTGTCGTTTCCTGACTTGTTAATTTTAGCCATTCTGACTGGTGTGAGGTGGTATTCTCATCGAGGTTTGGATTTGGATTTCCCTGATGCCGAGCGATGTTGAGCACTTTTTCATGTGTCTGTTGGCCATTTGGATGTCTTCTTAGGACAAATGTCTGTTCATGTCTTCTGCCCATTTCTTGATTGGATTATTTGTTCTTTGGGTGTGGAGTTTGATAAGTTCTTTATAGATTTTGGATACTAGCCCTTTATCTGATATGTCATTTGCAAATATTTTCTCCCATTCTGTCGGTTGTCTTTTGGTTTTGTGGACTGTTTCTTTTGCTGTGCAAAAGCTTTTTATCTTGATGAGGTCCCAATAGTTCATTTTTGCCCTTGCTTCCCTTGCCTTTGGCGATGGTTCTAGGAAGAACTTGCTGCGGCTGAGGTCGAAGAGGTTGCTGCCTGTGTTCTCCTTTAGGATTTTGATGGACTCCTGTCTCACATTTAGGTCTTTCAACCATTTGGAGTCTATTTTTGTGTGTGGTGTAAGGAAATGGTCCAGTTTCATTCTTCTGCATGTGGCTGTCCAATTTTCCCAACACCATTTGTTGAAGAGACTGTCTTTATTCCATTGCACATTCTTTCCTGCTTTGTCAAAGATGAGTTGACCATAGAGTTGAGGGTCCATTTCTGGGCTCTCGATTCTGTTCCATTGACCTATGTGTCTGTTTTTGTGCCAGTACCATACTGTCTTGATGATGACAGCTTTTTAATAGGGCTGGAAGTCCGGAATTATGATGCCTCCAGCTTTGCTTTGCTTTTTCAATATTCCTCTGGCTATTCGGGGTCTCTTCTGGTTCCATACAAATTTTAGGATTATTTGTTCCATTTCTTTGAAAAAGGTGGTATTTTGAAGGGGATTGCACTGAATGTGTAGATTGCTCTAGGTAGCATTGACATCTTCACAATGTTGGTTCTTCCAATCCATGAGCATGGAACGTTTTTCCATTTCTTTGTGTCTTCTTCAATTTCTTTCATGAGTATTTTATAGTTTTCTGAGTACAGATCCTTTGCCTCTTTGGTTAAATTTATTCCTAGGTGTCTTATGGTTTTGGGTGCAATTGTAAATGGGATCGACTCCTTAATTTCTCTCTCTTCTGTCTTGTTGTTGGTGTATAGGAATGCCACTGATTTCTGTGCATTGATTTTATAGCCTGCTACTTTACTGAATTCCTGTATGAGTTCTAGCAGTTTTGGGGTGGAGTCTTTTGGGTTTTCCACATACAGTATCATATCATCTGCAAAGAGTGAGAGTTTGACTTCTTCTTTGCTGATTTGGATGCCTTTGATTTCTGTTGTCTGATTGCTGTGGCTAGGACTTCTAAAACTATGTTGAATAGCAGTGCTGATAGTGGACATCCCTGCCGCATTCCTGACCTTAGGAGAAAAGCTCTCAGCTTTTCCCCATTGAGAATGATATTCACTGTGGGTTTCTCATAGATGGCTTTTATGATATTGAGGTATGTACCCTCTATCCCTGTACTCTGAGGAGTTTTGATCAAGAAAGGATGCTGTATTTTGTCAAATGCGTTTTCTGCATGTATTGAGAGGACCATATGATTCTTGTTCTTTCTTTTGTTAATGTATTGTATCACGTTGATTGATTTGCGGATGTTGAACCAGCCTGGCAGCCCAGGGATAAATCTCACTTGGTCATGGTGAATAATCCTTTTAATGTACTGTTGGATCCTACTGGGTAGTATTTTGGTGAGAATTTTTGCATCCATGTTCATCAAGGATATTGGTCTGTGTAATTCTCCTTTTTGATGGGGTCTTTGTCTGGTTTTGGGATCAAGGTAATGGTGGCCTCATAAAATGAGTTTGGAAGTTTTCCTTCCATTTCTATTTTTTGGAACAGTTTCAGAATAGGTATTAATTCTTCTTTAAATGTTTGATAGAATTCCCCTGGGAAGCCATCTGGCCCTGGGCTTTTGTTTGTTGGGAGATTTTTGATGACTGCTTCAATTTCCTTAGTGGTTATAGGTCTGTTCAGGTTTTCTATTTCTCCTGGTTCAGTTTTGGTAGTGGATACATCTCTAGGAATGCACCCATTTCTTCCAGGTTATCTAATTTGCTGGCACAGAGTTGCTCATAATATGTTCTTATAATTGTTTGTATTTCTTTGGTGTTGGTTGGGATCTCTCCTCTTTCATTCATGATTTTGTTGATTTGGGTCATTTCTCTTTTCTTTTTGATAAGTCTGGCCAGCGGTTTATCAATCTTGTTAATTCTTTCAAAGAACCAGCTCCTAGTTTCGTTGATCTGTTCTACTGTTCTTTTGGTTTCTAGTTCATTGATTTCTGCTCTGATCTTTATTATTTCTCTTCTCCTGCTGTGTTTAGGCTTTATTTGCTGTTCTTTCTCCAGCTCCTTTAGGTGTAGGGTTAGGTTGTGTATTTGAGACTTTTCTTGTTTCTTGAGAAAGGCTTGTATTGCTATATACTTTCCTCTCAGGACTGCCTTTGCTGTATCCCAAAGATTTTGAACAGTTGTGTTTTCATTTTCATTGGTTTCCATGAATTTTTCTAATTCTTTTTTAATTTCCTGGTTGACCCATTCATTCTTTAGTAGGATGCTCTTTAGCCTCCATGTATTTGAGTTTTTTCCGACTTTCCTCTTGTGATTGAGTTCTAGTTTCAAAGCATTGTGGTCTGAAAATATGCAGGGAATGATCCCAATCTTTTGGTATCGGTTGAGACCTGATTTGTGACCTAGGATGTGATCAATTCTGGAGAATGTTCCATGGGCACTAGAGAATGTGTATTCCGTTGCTTTAGGATGGAATGTTCTGAATATGTCTGTGAAGTCCATTTGGTCCAGTGTGTCATTTAAAGTCTTTATTTCCTTGTTGATCTTTTGCTTAGATGATCTGTCCATTTCAGTCAGGACAGTGATAAAAGTCCGCCACTATTATTGTATTGTTGTCAATGTGTTTCTTTGCTTTTGTTATTAATTGCCCTATATAATTGGCTGCTCCCATGTTCGGGGCATAGATATTTACAACTGTTAGATCTTCTTGTTGGATAGACCCGTTAAGTAAGATATAGTGTCCTTCTTCATCTCTTATTACAGTCTTTGTTTTAAAATCTAATTTGTCTGATATAAGAATTGCCACCCCAGCTTTCTTTTGGTGTCCATTAGCATGGTAAATGGTTTTCCACCCCCTTACTTTCAATCTGGGGGGGTCTTTGGGTTTAAAATGAGTCTCTTGCAGACAGCATATCGATGGGTCTTGTTTTTTAATCCAATCTGATAGCCTGTGTCCTTTGATTGGGGCATTTAGCCCATTTACATTCAGGGTAACTATTGAAAGATAGGAATTTAGTGCCATTGTATTGCCTGTAAGGTGACTGTGACTGTATATTGTCTCTGTTCCTTTCTGATCTGTGCTGCTTTTAGGCTCTCTCTTTGCTTAGAGGACCCCTTTCAATATTTTTTAGGGCTGGTTTTGTGTTTGCAAATTCCTTTAGTTTTTGTTTGTCCTGGAAGCTTTTTACCTCTCCTTCTATTTTCAATGACAAGACTAGCTGGATATAGTATTCTTGGCTGCATATTTTTCTCGTTTAGTGCTCTGAAGATATCATGCCTGTCCTTTCTGGCCTGCCAAGTCTCTGTGGATAGGTCTGTTGCCAATCTAATGTTTCTACCATTGTAGGTTACATATCTCCTCTCCCGAGCTGCTTTCAGGATTTTCTCTTTGTCTCTGAGACTGGTAAGTTTTACTATTAGATGTCGGGGCATTGACCTATTTTTATTGATTTTGAGAGGGGTTCTCTGTGCCTCCTGGATTTTGATGCCTGTTTCCTTCCCCACATTAGGGAAGTTCTCTGCTATAATTTGCTCCAATATACCTTCTGCCCCCCTCTTTCTTCTTCTTCTGGGATCCCAATTATTCTAATGTTGTTTCATCTTATCGTATCGCTTATCTCTCGAATTCTGCCCTCGTGATCCTGTAGTTGCTTATCTCTCATTTTCTCAGCCTCTTTATTTTCCATCATGTGGTCTTCTATATCGCTGATTCTCTCTTCTGCCTCATTTATCCTAGCAGTTAGTGCCCCCATTTTTGATTGCACCTCATAAATAGCCTTTTTGATTTCGACTTGGTTAGATTTTAGTTTTTTTATTTCTCCAGAAAGGGTTTCTCTAATAACTTCCACGCTTTTTTCAAGCCCAGCTAGTATCTTTAAAGTCATGATTCTGAACTCTAGGTCCGACATCGTACTAATGTCAGTATTGAGTAGATCCCTGGCAGATGGTACTACTTCTTCTTTTTGCTGAAGTGATTTTTTTCGTCTTGTCATTTTGTCCAGAGGAGAACAGATAAATGAGAGAACAAAATGCTAACAGGTTAACAACGTCCCCAGCAAATATACTCTATACAAATCAGAAAAGACCTGAAACCAGTGGAAAAGAAAGGGAGAGAAAGAAAAAAGAAAGAGAAAAAAAGAAAAAGATAAAAACAAACAAAAACAGAACAGAACAAAAAAAAACAGAATATGATCAAATATGATCAGGCTAGTGCATAGATCAGTGCCACACACTAGATTTTGGGTGTATTTGGTCTGTTAGAAGAAAGTGCCTCCTAAAATTTTAAAGGAAGAAAGACTTATATATGTACAAAATAAGGGTTGATACAATGAAGGGATGGAAGATGACTGTAAAGATGAAACTTATAAAAGCTTTTATAAACGGAATTGATAAGAAGTTGTTTGAAAGAAGAAAGAAGAAGATTTAAAAAAAAGAAAAAAGAAAAGAAAAAAAATGGGAGAGACTGTGATCAAGCAGGAGACTAGAACAAAGCCATACACTAGTGATTTAGGGTATATTTTGATCTGTTAGAAGAAACTGTATATCAAAATTTTCAAAGAGAGAAGAACATATGTGTATGCCAAAAATAAGGGTAACTACTATGAATGGATAAAGTATGACTCTAAAAATGAAAAATAAAAAATGTTTTTTTAAAAAAAGGGATTGATAGGATGTTGGTTGAAAAAGGGAAAAAGAAAAATGCAAAAAAAACACACAAAAAACAGTTTAAAAAATTAACTTTGAAAAACTAATGAATCATGGTAAAAAAGCCATGAATTCTATGTGCAGTATTCCCCTAGTGCTGGAGTTCTCCCATTCTCCTTGATCGGTAAACTTGGTCTTGGCTTGCTGGCTGTTCGTGCTGATCTTCTGGGGGAGGGGCCTGTTGCCGTGGTTCCCAAATGTCTTTGCCGGAGGCAGAATTGCCCCGTCCTTGTCGGTCCGGGCTAAGCAAGCTGCTCGGGTTTGCTCTCAGGAGCTTTTGTTCCCTGCAAGCTCTCGGTACAGCTTTGGAGGACCAGGGTGAAAATGGTGGCCTCCCACTCTGCCCGGAGGAGCTGAGAACTCGGGGCCCAGCTCCTCAGTGCGCCCCCAGAGAAAAGCAGTCACTCCCATCTCCCCGGACTCCGGCAGCACTCCGTGCTCACCCGGCCTGTGACCGAGCGTTTCTATCTCTGGCACCCGACCCTGTGTGGAGTCTCCAAACCCAGCAGATCCCTGCGGTGCACTCCTGTGCTGCTCCTCCTGGGGGAGGGAGGGGAGTTTCCCCGGCTCTGCTGCTTGTTGGGTCCCTGCTGGAGGCGCAGTGGCCCGACTGGGCCGCGGATCACAGTTTATGGCCACCCCGAGCTGCGAGCCCGCGCCTCGGCTCCGTCTCTGCAGCCGGCTTCCCCGCTCCGATCCCTGGGAGCTCTACCGCACTCAGGCACCCCCGGTCTTTCTGTGACCCCGAGGGTCCTGAGACCACACTGTCCCGCGAGGGTTCCACTTCCCGCTTAGCCACTGGAGCGACGTCCCTCCACGGAGCCAGCTTCTAAAAGTTCCGATTTTGTGCTCCGCGGCTCTATCACTTGCCGGAAGCGGCCGACGGAGGCCCCCTCCCCCGCCGTCTATCCTCCCGAATATCGCCTCAGATTCACTTCTCCGCACGTCCTACCTTCCCGTAAGTGGTCGCTTCTCTGTTCAAAGAGTTGTTGCTATTCTCTTCTTCGATCTCCTGTTGAGTTCGTAGGTGTTCAGAATGGTTTGATCCCTAGTCAGCTGAATTCCTGAGACCAGACGAAATCCAGGTCTCCTACTCCTCCGCCATCTTGCTCTGCCTATCATTTATCTTTATTATTATTTAGGCTTTTTCCTGTTTGTTTTTACTATTATAGTTAATATTACTGGAAACACACTTATCTCATAGATTATTTTCTCAGGATATATTTCCAGGAGTTGAACTATTACATCAAACAATATAAATACCAGTATGGCTCGTACTAAGCATTTCCAAACTGTCCTTCAAATGAATGGTATCTATTCATATTGCCAAGAGTAAGAGGAGTGCACTTATGTCCCTGTAACTCTAACCTATATAACCGCATTTGAAAAATGAATGCATCAGATAAAAAATTATACCTTATTTCTGTTTTATTTTACAACTTTAATTTATAACCATTAATATGAACATTTTTTCATTTTTCTTTAGTATTTTCTACTTTCATTTTTAACAGCCTATTCAATATTCATTAGCTATTTGGTGATCATGGTATTGACAGAATTCCCATATATTCGAATAAGCTCCGTAAGCTTGTTTAATAGAGCAAAATCAGGGGCGCCTGGGTGGCTCAGTCGGTTAAGCGTCTGCCTTCAGCTCAGGTCATGATCCCAGGGTCCTGGGATCGAGCCCCACATTGGGCTCCCTGCTCCTCGGGGAGTCAGCTTCTCCCTCTCCGTCTGCCTCCTACTCTGCCTACTTGTGTTTTCTCTCTGTCCAATAAATAAATAAATAATCTTAATAAAAAAAAGAGCAAAATCAGTAATGTAGTTAGATATACTGTCTTCATTTTACTAAAACTGAAAAGAGAATTTTAGGATTAAGATGATCAATGTAGGGGCATGAAATTAAGCGAACTTCTACCGAGCTCATATTAAACACAAGGCAAAATAAAATAATAAAAATAATTATAATTATTTAGCATTAGTGTATACCACATATTACTGGAAGTCCTTTATTTACATTATTTCACTGAGTTCCCATGATTATGGTTCAAGATATTCTTGTTTTGCTTTAGAGATAAGGAAATTGACATTTAGAGAGTTTAAATAATTTGTTCCTGGGCACCCAATTCGTATATGGCAAAGTCAGCATCTGTTTTTAATAACTCAATTACATGGCAATTAAAATACCTGTGTATAATAAATAATGGGGACATCTCAGTGTTTAATAGACTTTTTAAAAGACAGGAACATACATGGGGTGCCTGGGTGGCTCAGGTCATGATCTCAGGGTCCTGGGATCAAGTCCCACATCAGGCTCCCTGCCCAGTGGGGAGCCTGCTTCTCCCTCTGCCTGCTGCTCCCCCTGCTTGTACTCTCTCTCTGAAATAAATAAAATCTTAAAAAAAAAAAAAGAACATGCATAAATATACCTCTATAATCATTTTACTTTTTTTTTTTTTTTAAGATTTTATTTATTTATTTCACAGAGAGAGACACAGCGAGAGAGGGAACACAAGCAGGGGGTAGTGGGAGAGGGAGAAGCAGGCTTCCCGCAGAGCAAGGAGCCCGATGCGGGGCTCGACCCCAGGACCTCAGATCATGACCTGAGCCGAAGGCAGATGCTTAACGACTGAGCCACCCAGGCGCCCTACCTCTACAGTCATTTTAAAATATTCTAAGTCGGGCGCCTGGGTGGCTCAGTCGGTTAAACGGCTGCCTTCGGCTCAGGTCATGATCCTGGAGTCCCAGGATCGAGTCCCGCATCGGGCTCCCTGCTCGGCAGGGAGTCTGCTTCTGCCTCTGACCCTCTTCCCTCTCGTGCTCTCTATCTCTCATTCTCTCTCTCTCAAATAAATAAATAAAATCTTAAAAAAAAAAATAAATAAATAAAATAAAATAAAATATTCTAAGTGAACAAAAAAATCAATATTTCATTCTCAACCATCTTAATAAAAGAAATTAACAATTATTGTGAGCCTATGATTTCATTACTATAACATTCAATAAATGATACGATTAGCATACATTTTTGACTTCTATCTTCCTTGTTACAAGTCATTATATGCATAAACACAGTATGTCCATAAAGCATAATCTAATTAACCTCTTCATTCTTTTACTTTTAAGAAGCTTTAGGCACTAATTTAATATTTACCAAGAAAAATATAATTTTCTATACCATTATTTAATTCCACAATATCCCAAGTATTAATTGTGTGCAAATATTAAACTGGGACCTTAGAACTGACAGAATGGATATAATGATAAATAAGACCTAATCTTGCCTTCTAGAAGGTTACCCTTTAGTTGGAGAGAACATACAAACAATTATGTAAGACAGAATGAAATAATTATGAACTGGAAACATATACCATATTTTGGGAACCACCAAAGCAGTTGAAATTAATTCTCACTGGAGTACCCAGAGAAGGCTATAAATGAATGAAGTGGTAAAGAGCACTGCAGACTGGAAAGAAGGAGCAAGGATAAAGAGGCATGGAAGTTCACACAGGGTGCTCTCCAAGAGATTGTGAGTACCAGAGCTTGACTAGAGCACGAGATACTGGGGAAATGTGCCAGAAAACTAGAACCTGGTCAGAAACAAGAACCCACAATCTCCTTGTCAGCCTTTCTACTACCTGCCCTTCATGTGCTATACTCCACCGGAGCCAAACCCCACCATTCTCTAAACACAACTCCTATCTGACTACCTTCTCTGGATAACTCAGGTTTACCCGCTTGCTCTTCTCTCTGCCAGAAATGTCCTCCTATATCTGAATATCAAAACAAAACAACTTTCTTCATAAAGTCTCTCCTGACCTACCTACCTGGAAGCAATCTTTATTTCTATGTTCTGTATGTATCTTACTTTGTTACTGATATTGTATAAATAATCTCTTCTTGATGAGACTACATTTTTTGGAGGCAGGTCCTCTCTAATACATCTTCAGATTACTCATTCACTTAACAAAGATGAGAAAAATATGGCCCCTGTCCAAAAGAAGTTCCATGTGTACCCACAGCATAGAGGAGTTGTAAGCCATGCCACCTGGGTTTGAATCCCAGCTTCTCCACTTAATTGCCTATGTAACACAATGTTTTCGAACTTCAGTTTCCTTATCTGTGAAACAAGGATGATGAGAACATCAATCTGTTGTGAGCCAATGAGATTCATTCCAGTTCTCCACAGCTATTTGACACATAGTGAATGCTCAACCAACCAAAGATTTGTTCAAAATACCATTGCCGCTTACCAAGAAATGAATACTTTCAACATTAATCAAAGAAATCAGAAATGAGGCCGTTGTTCTTACAGTGAAACTATCTAAATTTCTAAACTTACAAAAAAAGGAATGAAAAAAACCCATGTGTTAAGGAGCTATATGGAAATGCTTCTGCATGATGGGAAGACTTCTAGAATTTCCTTTCAAATCTACAATTTTTCAAAATCCATTATACTACCTAGGTAACCTGGTGCTTATCGGACTCTCCCTTTTTGCATTAAGAAGAAATGTATGTAACCAATGGTAGTCGCCATTTGTTTGTACAGCTGACCCTCGAACAACATGGGTTTGTGCCTCACGGTTCCATTTGTATGCTACTTTTTTCCAATAAACACAGTATAGCACTGTAAATGTATTTTCTCTTCTTTATGATTTTCTTAACATTCTTTTCTCTAGCTTACTTTATTGTAAGAATACAGTAAATAATAGATGTAACATACAAAATACGTGTTGACGATTCATGTTATCAGTAAGGCTTCTGATCAACAATAGGCTGTTACTAGTTAAGTTTTGGGGGAGTCAAAAGTTATACGCATATTTTTGAATGCACTAGCCGTGGCTGAGTCCAGTGCCCCAATCCCTGCATTGCTGAAGAGTCAATTATACTTCTAACACAACTCTCCTTCCCCACTCATAATTGAAGACAAGTCCATTCTCCATCACAGAGATACTTCTATATAGCAGGGCAAGGCAGAAACCAGTAAACACAGAAAATACCTAAGTTACCACTTTTCATTTTGTGGCTGTGTGGAAAGGAAAGCTAATCAAAGTGAGGCTTCCTCTACCAGAGGGACTCACCCTACCTGGTAGGGCAACAGCAATTGCTGGATTCAAAGCCCAGCTCTAACACTTCCCAGAAAATTCCTGGGCAAGTCACTTAATCTCTCTGTGCCTCTGTGTCCTCCTCATATGTAAAATGGAGCTAATAATTGTACTACCTCATGGGGTATTAAATGATTCACACTCATGGAGCGTCAGGACAATACCTGACACACAATAAGCACTCAATGAGGATTCCAGTTTCAAAGCCTGTATCTCCTAGCCCAGTTCCACAAGCTATACTGGGATTGGATGCGACCAGAGGGAGGAAAACAATCTCCTAAGCTCACTAAGCAGTGACTGCTGAGCAAGTTATTTCTCAACTTCTAAGAATCTCAGGATTTAAAACATCAACACCCTCACGGGCTGTGTATAAAACGCGTACAGCCACAAGCCCCTTTTCCCTCCTCTCTGACAAATTGCCAACTCCTCCCCACTCAGGCCTCAAGTTCAAATACGACCTCCTTCAGGAAGCATTCCAGTTAGATCCAAGAGGTGAGGGTGAAGTGAAATGTCAGAAATGGGAAAGGGCCAAAGAAAGAGAAGTAACCAGTTTAGAAATATTGGACATAATTAAAGAATCATTCCTGAATTACATGTATTTTTCTTTTTTTCTTCCCCACTGGTTCTGGTTAAATCAGAGAAAGGAAGCACTGTTTCTCGAGAGCCTACTATGTGTGAGGCACTGTGCTGGGTGCTTTATACACACTAACTCATGTGATCCTCTCAACAACCCTCTGAAACCTTTCACAATTCCCTTCTTTTGGTGAAGAAATAGGAAGAGGTTAAATAATTTGCCTAAAGTCACTGCTAAGTGACTGCAGCATGCTGATAAACTGAGTCTACACTCAGATATTTTCCTTCAAAGCAGATGTTCTTTCCACTCTAGCACACTGTCTACAATTACTTTGTCCTCTTCAAGTCAAGAGTGAACCAAGATCAAACGATAAACACGTATGATCCACAGTTGATGGTAACTGTTTTACTTCTACATTTAACAACCATATACCATATTCTTTGTTACCCAGAAGATGTGACCTACTGATATCCCTATGGTCTCTTGAAATTAAACAGATCTCTCACAAATACCAGAACATATACCAGCAAATGAATGTTCCTTTGTTAAACCGCTCTGACATATGACTAACTCATCATCACATCACAAGGGGAAAATGAATCAGGGCATATTATACACAGGAAAGTAGCTAAATTCCAACTGTGACAAGGAGAGGACAAAAGGATGCTACAGAAAAGTCAGAGAAAAATCAATTCTTTCTTTGCCACAATGGGATTCCAGAAACGGCCCAAAGCCAGAAGTCACTGGTAATGGTCACTTCATTTGCCAACTGTCTCTGACAGAGGTATGTTTTCATGCATCTAGAAATAAATCCAAGGTCAACTGGGTTGGTTAATCTCTCATTCTCCAAAATACATTCTGGTGACCACAAGAAGAGAGACTTGAGATAAAGCTATGTAGTAAACACCAGAAAGGCCCTTTTATTACAGAATCCAGTCACTGAATTGATAGCCAGACTAAGCTAAATCCTCTTGTTTACCAAACTCTTGTTATGTATTTAACAAATGTCTATTGAAAACATACAGGTGCTGAGGACATAAAGAAAGACAAGCCATTATCCCTCTTTCTAATAAGCTCACAATCTACCTGAGGAAAATATTTAAATAATCAACTATGATAAAGCATGGTGAGTGCTACTATGCAAGCAGTCGAAATAAAAGACTCCTGTAGGAATGAAGAGAATTACTGCTTCCTGAAGCAGTCAAACAGCCTTCGTGTGTGTGTGTGTGTGTGTGTGTGTGTGTGTGTGTGTGTGTGTGTGTGCGCGCATGTGTGCGCGTGCATACACTGCCAGTCACAACAATGGTGACAGGCTGAGGTGTGAACCTAGCCTCAGCAAAAGCATGCAGGTAAAGCAGGAAGACACAGCCAAGTCCGAGGATGGAACAGAGTGTGCTGTGGCTGGGAGGTATATCAAATGCTGCAGACTCTAATGCTTCTAGGGTTCAAATGAACATCAAAAAAGTAGCAAAGCAAACCTGGTGATAAGCAGCAATTGATCTCTGCCTTAGTGTCTGAAGGACATGAGGAGGTTGTAGCAAACTGGAACAGGCTTACCTAGTCAAGACAAGCAGAGGCTAGGAGCCCCAGCCAATTGTCGCTGTGCAGAAGTTCATGTACCCAACGCTTCTGAGTTTTCAAGTAAAGACAGATCCAGATTTCCATCTGAACTTTAGAAGTTCATCCTGACTTTAAATGTTTACCCAACTTATTAAAAACAGTTTAAGAAACATTATATAAGCCAAAACAAAACCTATCTGTGGGCTGACATCAGTCTGGGAGCTGAGAACATACAACCCCTGATGCTGAATGTAAAGCAGAGGAAAAGGCTGGTAATGAAGGCTGGGACAGACTGGGAAGGTCCTCGAATCCTATACCACAGTTTCAACTCCAACTTGACCCTGTAGGCATCATGAAATAAGATGCACAGATCCATATCTCAGAAAAGCATCTTTCAAACTGTGTTTCTAAGAAGTGTTGCTGAGAAGTATTGTCTGAAATGATTGGCTGGTGGCATGATGAACATGGATTACAGAAGAAGAGACTGAAAACAGAGACCAGCCTAGAGATCATCACATTTGTCCAGGTGAGAAAGAAGACACGAAGCATGGAAGATGGCCATCAAAGATGGCACAGCTGGCAGAGGCTATGAGAAAGAGGGAGCAGCGAGGGAAAACGATGGGAGTACACGCTTGGAGACAGTCCAAGTGCGGGACAGAGCTCTACTCGGTCAGGACTCCAATGCTGTGGACTTCTCTCTTGCTTCTTGTTTTTGTCGTGGATTTCTCAAAAATCAGAATTACAGTATCATTCCTCTCCCAAACCAAATAGGGCTACTACTGCAGCAGACTTAAAAAATATCAGTCTCTAAGTAATGAACAGGGATGCTGTGATGGTTAACTCTGGTTTTACGGTTAAACTCGACTGGCTACAGGGTGTCCAGATTAAACATTATTAAACATTATTTCTGAGTGTGTCTGTGAGATTAGCATTTAAATCAGTGGACTCCATGAAGTAGACTGCCCTCCCCAATGTGGGTGGGCATCATCCAATCTGTTGAGGGCCTGTATATAACAAAAGGAGGAAGCAGGAGATCTTTGATCCTTTGTGCTTCCTCCTGTCTGTCTGCTTGAGTTAGGGCATCTCATCTAATCTTCTCTGGCCTTTGGACTGGGATTTAAACCTTTGGCTCCCCCAGGGTCTGAGGCCTTCAGACTCAACCTAAATTTTATCATTGGCTTTCTTGGGTCTCCAGCTTGAAGAAAGCAGACTGTGAGACTTCTCAGCCTCCACAATCATGTCAGCCTATTTGTCACAAGAAATCTCTCTCCCTATATATAAAATTTTCTGGTTGTTTCTCTGGAGAACTCTAACCAGTATAGGTGCTTTCCAAACATCTAAGGAATTCAGCACATTAATGAGAGAACGAATTCAGTTTGGTTAAAAAGAAAAAAATCTATCCCAAGAATAAAGGTCACCTTCAGTTACAGAATACATTCCTAGGTGATGCCTAGGATTTGGGCATGATCAATCACACAGACACTGACATTTCTGAAATTCTTAAACTGAGAGCTTTGTTCACTTGGCTCTTATATATATTTTCTACAAAAACAGCTTTAAAGGTACAGCATTTTCACAAAATAACTGCTTTTTCTTAATATTTTTTACTTTTTTTCCTTAGCAATATTCACCTCTGTGTAATAAATGCTTTGGTTCACAAGTCTGGCAGAATTCTCTTATGTTAATCAGCATTTTCAGGTATCTTTTTTCTGTCATATCAGAAATTCATTCCATGTTTTTACTGTTAATACACAACCTAAATAGTATGTGATACTACACTAAACTATGCTGTCACCACCCACCAAAAAAGTGAAATTAAAAATTGTTTCCATGAAGAGGTAAGTTAGAATAATGTCAAGTTGCTTCTGTACTCACACACAGTTGCACCAGAATTCAAAATTTAGATGCTAGCTATTCGTGTGAGTGAGCTTAACCATGTGATCTTCTGCCTGGGTCTTCTTGGGCCTATCAAGACTAAAACTTCACAATGAGGAGACTCAGCAAAGCCTGCAGTGCAGTGTCCAGAGAGACAAGACACAGGGAAATGGAAAGAAAGACCTGGAGGGCTGCAGGGAGAAGGCAGGCTAGGCTAGCATACATGAATTGGCAAAAAATGATGATCTGAAACAACATTAACAGTAGCCTTTGACATTTTAAAAATTTACACTGTTTCTTCTCTACTACAAGAGCATCACTGTATCTCCCCACCTCCCCAAGCTAGTTATATATTGGCTCAATTATATATTTTTGTGTGCCAGAACATACACAATACAGCTGTATTTGGCCAAAAAAAAAAAACCTTGATGGATTCATATGGCATTATTTCATACCTTAATGTTGCTGAAACTTACTACAGGTTTCAAAAACAACTATCTACTTAGGGTGACGGAAGGGAGAATGAAAGAGGACCTAACAATGGATAAATATCCTTACCTTTAAATTTATGGCTAAACTTACACTTTAAATTTATGCCACAAACTTAAGCTATGCCATAAATGTAGGCGTATTATAAGAAATAATTATCAGAAGACTGATTGAAACACACAAAAACCAGAAACTATTTCACATTAAATCTTCAAGTCAGATTCCTTTTCTACTGGTCTAAACAGGGAAAAGTGCTATTATGACAGTATGTTAAGGACAATGCGAAGAGGAATACAAGAAAATCAGTATGTCATGCCTTTGGCAACACTCCACAAAGAAATTGTATTTCACCCAAGTGTAAGCTTCTTGAGTAAAAGGAACATGTATTATTCATCTTTTTATCCCCACAGTACTTAGAACAGCTTCTGGTATGAGTAGGCTCATGGTAATGGCTACCAAACTGGTAATTAAAATTCTCTAGGAAACAAAGTTCTTATTCAAAACGAGCCTCCAGGCATACTGAGCCCTTCGGAAGGTACGGCTGTATGTGGGAAGGGGCAGCTTTACAAAAACAGTTAAGAACATGGTCTTGGAGTCTTGGATGAGTACTCTTTTTTTTTTTAAACCTAAAAAGTAAAGGGAATTCGTGCATATGGAGGCTTAATACTGCCTATGGGGGAAAGCTAAGAAAAGAGACCAGGTAGAATGAACACAGATTGTCCCATGCGGCAAAGAACTATCTCAGAGGAGCCAAAGAAGTGAATGCTGGTATGGTTTTCTTTTGCTTATATCAGCATAGTTAGAAGACACAGAGGGTCAGAGCTCCACTGGGATTCACAGCACAACAGCACCTCCATAAATCACTGAGCTGGGTCACAGTGTAACTACCACCATCATGCCTCTGTTATTCCATTTGGTCTCCTACCAAAATGAGTTCTATTGTTTATAGAGTTCCTAAAGGATTAGAAACCAGAGAATCTGAACCGTAGGAACTAGAGTCCTTTTCAGTATTTTTCCAACTTTCTTTTATAGCCATAGGATGTCTTCTTCAAATAAAATTTTATAAATAACTCTGATACATAAAAAGGTAAAATCAGAACTGCTCTGATTTACTGTCCAGGCTATGGTAGGTAGCCTGGGATCCCGTATCACTATGGAGGCAAAATGTGAAAACTACTGACAGGTCCAAACTCCTCATTTGACAGAGAGGTTAAGCTGCCACCCAGGCAGTGAATGAAAGAGCCAGAACCAAAATCTAGGAATGCCAACACAGAGAAGGTTCTTCCCCCTGTATTCCATGCTGTTTCTAAAAAGCAAAGGAGGAAAGAGTTCATACTCACCATCTTTGTTGAGCCATTGCTTTCTTGTTCTGTACAAAAGGAGCTTGTTGTGGACATATGGTAAGAGGAACTTGACACACCAGCTCTCCACACCAAGTTTGTTTTCAACCAGGACTATGGGACTCCGGTTATACCTAGCTTCAGGACATGGGATCAGGCCAATTTCATCTCTTAATATGTAAAACAAAAAGAAGAAGTAAAGATAAGACTATTAGTTTTTCCAACATTTTTCAAATCCTACAGACTATTAAAAAGAAAAATAACATATTTCTCTCTCTCTTTTTTTAAAAGAGTTATCTATTTTTTTGTGGGGAAAGAGGGAGAGAGAGAGAGAGAGGAAGGGCAGAAGATGGAGAGAATCTTCAAGCAGACTCCTTGCTGAGCATAGAGCCTGATGTGGGACTCAATCCCAGGACCCTGAGATCATGACTTGAACTGAAATGAAGAGTCGGACACTTAACTGACTGAGCCACCCAGGCAACCCCATATTTCCCTTTCTTAAAAATACTATTTAGCTCACCTGCTGGATTAGTAGAAATTTTAAAAAACTGTTTTTTAATACAGACAAGAGTACAGGAAAATTAGTATGCTAACTCCCTGTTGACAAAAATGAAAACTGGTCTAAACTTTGGATGGAAATTTGAAAATGTCTTCCAAATTTTAAATTGCATATACTCTGAGCCCCAGTGATTCCACTGCTCAGAAATTATCCTATGTCAAAATATGTCAAAAGGATGTTTACTGCAACACTGCAACAAAACTGGAAACAATCTAAATATGTATCAATATAAAACTGGTAGAATAAATAGGCTAATCCATGCGGTAGAGGTGTACAAAAATGAGGCAGATCAGCATATGCTGGAATGGAAAGGATGCCAAGATATATAAAACCAGAAAAAGAGCAAAATACTAAGCGCAAAATGCATAAAGCATTTTGTATAATTTTTTTCAAAGAAGGATCCCAAGAAATTGGGGAGAAAAAGTACTTTATTTTTATACAGTTTAACTTTTCTTATCATTTGTATGTATTATTTCTATTTTTTAAAAAATGTCAACAAATGTACTTACACTTGCCTAGTAATATATGCAGAGAAGAAACATTATCAACAAAAGTTATCTTGTCAATGAGACTGTGGGCCATTTTTTCTTCTTTATAATCCTTCATACTTCATTGAATTAAAAAAAAAACACACACTGATAAATGTTGCTAAAACACAAAATACATTTCAGAATTTAGGTCATTTTCATTTTAAGGCAGCATCTATGTCCTTCAATCCGCCTCACCTTAAATTGAAAATTTACATTTGAGGCTAAGATTTAATAAATGACATATACAGCAGAGGACTTACATAGTAAATGAACCAGCAAACATAAAAATGGTTTTGCAAAAACACGCCTTTCAATTACAAAGATGTTGTGATAACTGCCTACATTAAAGAAAGAAAAAACTGGTTTTCAGAGCTTATGTATGACATTTTCTATTACATCTATTAGATACAAGAGGGGGAAACAGGAACAATTACAGGTTATAAGAAAAGCCCTCTTTATTTGTTAGGCCACCATCACAAATTGGTGGGAGGCTGTGGAACTAAAATAGAATCTCTCCTGGAAACTCTACACTAGATAGTTCAGAGGTAACCTACTTTCTACTGATCACTTCATTAATGACACAGGGATCCATCAATAAACAAGGGTACTCTAGTGGTTAAGTCACTAACCATTCTTTCAAGCTGATTTCACTTGAAGTAGATTTTAAGACCTAAGGCTTTCTGTCCTTACAACTGGCTCAACTGATTCAGAGGTGTTCTGATATACCACACCAGTACTATCTAAGCATTTTCTGAGTACCAAAATGTACTGGGTACTATGTTAGGTCCTGAAAATGCAAAAATGAATAAAACAAGGTGGTCTCAGACTTCGAAGTGCTGCTGGTTTTGATGAAAATTGTATCAATATCTATAATAAAATGTTAACACTTTGCCATTCCAGTAGTACAAAGTTTTGTAGGAAGCATGAAGCAATGCTGAGAGCGCATCTGAGTTCAACGTCCAGTATTTCAAAAAGTTTTTGCATTTGTATTTGGTTAATGTGACATCTACCTAATTCACCATCAGGACACCTAGCCACATCCAGAGCTATCCCTAACATATGTCTGTATCTCTGGTATTTTCTGGTATTCAGGTATTATTATATAAAATAGAACATTTAAAAATTAAACTAGAATTACAATAAAAAACTCAGTGTAATTATTTAAGAAAGTCTGTTGTCTGAGATCTAATAACCACTTACAACACTTCAAAGAACTGCCTAAGTCAACAATATGAATGCTAGAGTAACAAGAATAAACAAGAATAAAAGATCCTACCTTTGGGTACAGTCCATTTGCAGGGAAGGAGACAGAGTTACTTAAATTCACAATGTAAAAATCTGCCTTGCTCATTATTTACGCCAAAAATAAAATGCCCAATTAATAATTCAGTACCTAAATGAAAGGACAGAGCCATCTGCACGAATAAAAAACACACTTCTTTAGTTGGGTACCATTCTTCCGAGAACTAATTTTAAAAAAACAAGAATGCCTTGATACAGCAGATGCTCAATAACTGCTCTGAAAGGCTGATTATCATGCACTTCAGCGAGAATATTCAAATAAATCGTTTTCAAAGAATATCACTTCTTGATTCTCCAAAAGAACATCATCTCTGACTTCCTTCTAATGCATTGGGTCCAAGTCCTAGCTCTGTCAGTATTTTATATATACTGGCCTTAAATATCATTTGGCCTCTACAGACCTTAATTTCCTCATTTGTAAAATGGCAGAGTTCCATTCCATCTCTAAATAAGGGAAATGGACTGCTAGGGTCTCCTACGGCTTTCAAATTCTGAGAAACCTGGCAGTTATTCTCAGGGAAGTGGCCATATCAGGGAATGTAAAGCACTAGGGAAAACAAAACATTAAAAGAGAGGTAGTAGGATGTATACAAAAGTGCTCCATCTTCCAAGGTCCAGGGTTCTAGCTAGCCTCTGTTCTACCACTGACAGTCAAATGGGAATGGGGCAAGTCACTTGTCATCGGTATCCTTATCTGAAATACATAATAATGCCTCTTAGGAAGAGCAAATATTACAACGTAAACAATGTGATAAGCTCCGAAGTGACAGGCAAAGATGAAGTGTATTATCTTTAATTCATTTAAGAGCCTGAGGCCAACCAGAAAAGTTACTTGATTAACAGATGGGAAGGTGAAGCAAAAACGTTAAGCCTTTGTCAAGTGATCTGACCCTAAAATACAGTGCTTTGCTGCTTCCTAAAAATATAATCTGTACTTGATAAAGATAGGTAGGTCAATAAGCTTGCAAGTAACAGTGTGTTTGACTTCAGACTTCCATGCTGAGTCCCTCAGGTCATAGTCCACTTTTTTCCAGACAATTTAGAATAGGATTCTAGAATCATTTTAAAATTGGAAGGGACCTCATTCCCCCAGTACCTCATTTTATCAGACAAGGAAACTGAGGTCCACTGAGGTTAAGATGGTTACCCAAGGTCACACTGCTAATGCTAAGTTAAAAATCTGGATCTCTTAATAGCCCAAAACCCGTGACACTAAAGATAAAAACATCAGTGAAAGCAAGCAGGATTTAAATTAATTCCTTCTAGATTTCTGGCTATTTAAATTCTAATTATATATGCAAGAAAAGTTAGGAAACTCGGGGGGGGGGAGCGCGGAGGAACAAACTAAAAGTCTTTTTGTCATCCTTCTACACGCATGTTTGGTTATGCCTCCTTTTTTTTCTAAGTTTTACCAAAGTGGAATTATAGTGGATGTGCTGTCCTACAATCTTTTCTTTTTACTTATTTATTTTTATTTAAATTCCAGTTAGTTAACATACAGTGTCATATTGGTTTCAGTAGAATTTAGTGATTCATCACTTCCGTTATACGGAACACCCAGTGCTCATTACATCAAGTGCCTCCCTTAATGCCCATCCCCATTTAGCCCATCCTCCCACCCACCTCCCCTCCAGCAGCCCTCAGTTTGTTCTCTACATTTAAGAGTCACTTATGGTTTGCCTCCCTCTGTTTTCAGCTTATTTTATTTTTCTTTCCCTTCCCCTATGTTCATCTGTTTTGTTTCTTAAATTCCACATATGAGTGAAATCTTATTTGTCCTTCTCCGACTTATTTCACTTAGCATAATATACTCTAGTTCCATCCACGTTGTTACAATCCTACAATCCTTTTTTAAAACTTAACAATTCATATTAAACATCTTCCTATGTAATTAATTTTTATATTTTTAATGGCTGCAAGAAATGTGCTATAAATACCAAATATATCTCCAGTTATTTCCTTGTGAAATAATGTTACAAGAGAAATTTCTGATTCTTTTGCTACCATCAAATTACAGTCTTTTATATTTTTAGGTTTCTGCCAATTTAGATCCCTGATATTTAACAAGGACACTCAAATAACTACCTGCATTACCAATGTCATAGGACTGCTAAAGACATGAAAGGTTTGGGATGGTGAAAAAGTTCTAATATTCTCAGATAACACAAAGCTCACTTTTTAGGTTACTTTTGAAGGCTGTTCCAAAAAAACAGCAAAATGGAATGAACCAACACATTTACTTAAAAAGATCGTATATAGCATGGAACAGCTTTCTGCGTGCTTCACTTCACAATGGGGATCCACTGACTTCCAAATGAAGTTGAAAAGTTCATGTAACACTGAGACTTTGTTCCTCATATTTAGACAGCTTTTCTTGTCTGCAATTTCAGAAACATCATCAATTAGAGTAGGCCCACATATTATTTTCAAAAGTAGCAAGACCCAGTTTCCCTTTTGGGAGGGAAGAATGGTCCCCAAATACTAAACTGAATCCTGTAATGTGGAGTGACTACACAGAAAACACAGCCCAAGGATTCAGGAAATGATACAAATCTTCTTAGTCTAATAGTTATTTTGGGGGTGCCTGGGTGGCTCAGTCAGTTAAGCATCCCCACTCTTGATTTTGGTTCATGTCATGATCTCAGGATCATGAGATAGAGCCTTGAGTCGGGTTCTGTGCTCAGTGCACAGTCTGCTTGAGATTCTCTCTCTCCTCCCTCCGCCCCTCCCCTTGCTCGTGTTCTCTCAGATAAATAAAATCTTTAAAAATAATTTTGTTTCTCCTTCAAACTGGAATTCTTTCCAGAATGACTAAAAAGTAAAGTGAGCAAAATATCTAAAGGAACTGGCCCTTACATATTGATAATTAAAACTTTGCTGGTGATTAAGTTATTTCAGGAATCTCATAGGCTTTCTTGATTTTAAAGAGTACTAACTTCACATATCGTTGAAATATTACTGGCCTTATTTTAAAAACAGCTACAAAAATTGCTACTGTCTATTGAGTGTTGTATGCAGTGCTCTGTGTTTCATTTATTTCACAATCTTATAAAGTAGGAATTTTAACCCATTTTAAAGATGAAGAAAGAGTCTTGTCTAAGTTTACCAGTTACTAATCGACAAGCCAAGATTCAAATCCAGGACTGTCCAGATTCCAAATCCAAATTTTTACAACTATGCTATTATTTAAATAAATAGATAAAAAATGAAGTGTAAGAAGACAATTAAGACTTGTGGTTTCCTACTCTTCAAATTCAACGTGAAGGGGCGCCTGGGTGGCTCAGTTGGTTAAGCGACTGCCTTCGGCTCAGGTCATGATCCTGGAGCCCCGAAATCGAGTCCCACATCGGGCTCCCTGCTCAGCGGGGAGTCTGCTTCTGCCTCTGACCCCTCCCCCTCTCATGTGCTCTCTCTCTCTCATTCTCTCTCTCAAATAAAATCTTAAAACAAAACAAAACAAAAACAAATTCAACGTAAAGATGTGCTTTTCCTTACTACTCCCTTACTCCAAAATTTTCACTGGGGCCTATGCACTGCCTAGGAATTCTGTTTTCCTTGAGCCAACTCATCCATCCCTCAGGTCCCATTTTAATTGCTATTTCCTTAAAAGACTTATTTTGAGCTTCTCATATAAATTAGGCCCTCTGTTATTATTCCTTCAAAGTATCCTTCTTATTCTTTCAGGCTTTTTTCATATTCTGTGTGGTGATTTGTTCCACTGGGCCAGGGACCATGTGTGATATGTTCACCCCACTCCTACACCTGCACATCCAGAGACTAGAATTGTATCTGTCAAATACACATGTCCTTTTGTTGAACACATACATGGAATGAAAGAAATTAAGCCACACAGTCAAGGACTTCCATAATTTGATTCTACTATATCTTTTTTTTTCTTCTTTTTTTAGAAAGGCAGACTGCCACATGCAGCGCCTCATTTGGATGTGTCTGGAGTCTTGGAAGCTTGACTACCTTACGTTCTCCTACAAATGGACCTTGAGAGCTTGTTTGGAGGTTCTAGCAGGGAAGCGCAGCTACTCATATACCCTTCACTGAGGAACGGTCCTCCTCTATCGGGGAAGGTCGTCCTCTTCGACTGAGCACGCAGCTTCGGGAGGGACGCACATGGAGCGGTGAGGGAGGAAGGGGACACCCGCCTAGCCAGCCAGATCAGCCGAATCAACCCTGGCGATCAATGGGGTGACAGATGTCACAGCCAGATCGCCCTCACATCCTACTATATCTTTTCAATCACATTTTGCTACTTTGGGTTAATTTATAGTTTCATGTGGAGGTCTCTGGCTCTCTTTCTGAGACTATAAATCCTACCCAGGCTTTAATGTTCAGCTCAAACCCGCCTCCCTTAAAGGCCCTGGCCTAGACATACAAAGCCTTCCTCCTACGCCTAACACACTCACATAGCACTTGCTCACCATGCTGCCAGTCCAGCCTTTATCACAACCTGCTTTGCACAGTTAACTTACTGTTCATGCAGGTGGGTCTTATGTCTGCATCTAGAGCTACACTGTTCAATACAGTGGTCACTGGGCATATATGGCCACTATGTATAAGTTAATTAACATTAAATAAACCCCATTCACATTAGCCCCATTTCAAGTATTTAATAGCTACATATGGCTAGTGACTACCATACTAGACAGCAAAGACAGGACAATTCCACCATCACAGATATTTCTGTGCCTTGAGTATAAGAACTATATTTTATACTCCCCATTCCATACTGTGAGGATAGTACCTATAACATCTCATAAACAGTGAGAGTTCAATAAATATTTTAAGCAGTAATAAAAAAATAACTTGGTGGGCAAGAGACCTTTGACATGACCCTAATTACACCGTAAGCAGCTGTCTTCCACATTAGCACAGGTCTATTTATTAAGCTATTGCTAGTCCCTGGGTCAAGCCTTCAGCTGTTTTTCCAATGGTATTCTCCAAGAGTCAACCATACAAAAATTTGTATGGTATTTTTCAATTTATAAAGTACTTCACATTCATCATGCAGTTGGCCAAAATAGTTTTCTGAGGAATACAGAAATTCAGGTTAAATCTAATATTTAGCTAGTGGCAGCTAAGGGCCAGACACTGGGCGAGCTGATTTTCCTGTGTTCTCATCAACCTCACTAGATCAAAAGGAAAATGAGTTTGACAGATGGTAACCTATCCACATCTACCAGTAACCAAATGCACATCTTAACCAATATATGTTCGACTCCTCCTGGCTAGGCATTTTTACAGAAACAAGGTCAATGTTTAATGGAGTAGATATTGTCTAATAAAATTACAGTCTATCTTGTATTTGAAGAAAAAAGGAAAACTAAAAGTAAAGAATGAAAAACTTTTTCCTACAATACCGGAAAGTGTAATTAGGTAACTAACTTTTGAGATAAACGATACCTTTTTTTTTCTTTTAGCCAGAAATATAGCCAATTTATTTCAGAAGTAAGAGGGCTTAGATTAGGGGAAGAAGTTCAGGCAATTTTAAAAAAATCCAAACTGTAAGACATTTTTAAAGATGCTGTGTAGTAATATTATCGAAGATATCGTTATTATAGGAAACATATACTAAAATATGGCTGAAAATTAATATTAAACAACGAGTTAAGCTATTTAAATTCTTCGGACCTGTATCATTTCAAATTATTTCAAATGCTCAACTTATTTCAAACTTTTAAATCTTGAATGACCCAAATGTTTATTAATAATTTTAAATTATGCACTGACAGCGTATTAGTGAGCTTTCACCATTAAAAATAAGATTGCGGGCATTAAAGTCCTTTATGAGTTTCAATAAATATGATCCAGAAAAGCTGAGATGTGTTCCAAACTGCGCTCTCAACCCACCAAGCCAGTGAACACTCAAATCTGTTTCTTCAATTATAAAACACTGATTTTTTTTTTTTAAAGATTTGAGAGAGAGAGAGAGAAAATGGGGGGAGGGGCAGAAGAGAGAGAGAGCCAGCAGGGAGCTGATGCAGGGAGCTGATGCAGGAGCAGGGCTGGATCTCAGGACTCTGAGAAAATGACCTAAGCTGAAACCAAGAGTCAGACACTTAATGGGCTGAGCCACTCAGGTGCCCCTGATGTGTTTTTCAATCTACCTCAAAGAAGAGAAACTATGATTACTGTACTTATTAGGGTTCTTTCTAATCTCTGCTATAATTTCTTCACGAAAACATCATCAGTGATGAGAAAATAGGCTGTTCACTTATACAACTTTTTTTTGAGGCTGTCTTTTACACTAAGGCTCTCATTCTCAAAAAGGGACTGAAACACTGATACACAAGGCATCAAAGCATTCTTTAAAAAACCCAGTATCCACTATGGTTACTGCCAGGAAATCATTCCAAACACTCATTTAAAAAAAAGGCAGCAGTCACGAGGGGAAAGGAAGTGGACACTGTCAGAGGTGGCAGGTGTGTTTTGAGGCCAGCCGCGCTTTGCTTTTAATGAGGCACTATTACAGGTCTCCAATTGGGTGCCACAAGGGAGCAAGACATCTGAGGGCTTCTTTATTTTTATATGCATCGGTTTGAAGGAAAAGAACACTTCATTTAGATGTAGGTTTGGTACCTACGGTTTAAAATGCATAAAGAGTATAATTCATGTGTTCCAGTTTAAAAAATAAAGTATTAAAAGAAACATTCACGAACAATTAGAAAAAGTTGCAAATAATGTAAAACTGGATTCCGTGTATCTTTCTCTTTGGGGGGGAGAAGAGAGGAAGGGTAATTAAACACTCTTGCTTCTCCCTCCTCTTTTGTACACTGTAGACAGATATTCTAGTAGCTTCCTTTTTCACTTGTTAAAGCACAAGTGTCAGAAAGATTGACAGTCTCTTCTGGCATCTTCCCGGAGTACTCCAAGTACCATGAAAAGGAAGGAGGGAGCGAGACGCGTGTCAGTCCTGCGGTGTCCTACTTAGAGCGGCCGTGTCTGGAGAGGAGAAGAGTTAAAATGTTCCCTTTAAGTATGAATCAGCTAATGCTAAAAAGTGTCAAGGTTTCATGGGCTTTACACCAGACCCCATCCTATGCCTACAGAAGCTGCACTCTTGAGAATGCTCTGTTCACCTTCAAAGCACAGTGTTTCATCGGGGTCCCTCCACAATCTTGGGACAAGTGAGGAGTCAAAAGCAGCCTCAAACTACCTCTGGCTGGTAAACTGACCCACGGAAGATCGGATCATCGGTGATCTACACCCCCCCCCCCCCCCCCCCCCCCCCGCGCAAGACACACCACTTACCACCGGTCCGGGATGAACCTCCAAAGAGTTGTGTTTACAAAGCATCTACAGACCCACATCGTGCGTGCCCGTGTACCGTACACGGATGTGGGATGGGGACACACGCGTGAAGTCCTTCGAGTTCCGTGAAGTCCCAGGGAAGGGGTGGGAGGGAGAGCGAAAAAAGTCGCTCCGTTGTGATTTTCCGAGGTCACTTCTCGGGACTCACCCGCGGGCGCGTTCCGGTAGCGGAAAGCGGGCCCTGAGGCGATCGACGACAGTCGGGCCTCGGACCTCGATCGGTCCCCTCCGGCGAGAGGCGCGCGGGCCGGGACGTGCCCCCAGAGGTCGGCTCGAAGCTCGGCCCCGCCCCTACCCGCCCCCGACGACCCCCACAGGCGGCGGAGGCAGCCGCGCCGCCGGTGCGCGACTCACATGTGCGGATTCCTCCTGAAGGCGTTGGTGATGTCCTTCACCACCCGCTGCACCAGCACGGCCACCTCCTCGCTCGTCTCGGCCATGTTGGCGGCGGCCGCGGCGGCTCGGGCGCGCCTCGGGGAGAGCGCCGGGCGGCCGGCGGGAGTTCCGCGGGGGAGCGCGCGCGTGTGCGCCGGTTTGGCCGCGCCCGCGCCCCCGCCCCCGCGCCCGCCCCCGCCGCAATCGCCGCCGCCGCCGCCGCCGCCGCCGCCGAGCACTTCCGGGTCATGCCACCGGCAGCTGGGGCGTGGCGCCCGCCGCCCACACGGGCTGAGGCAGCCTGGTTGGTCCCCGACTTTTCGCTAGCAGCCGAGGTTCTAAGCGTCCGGGAAGATGCTGCAGATTCCTTTGCAAAGTTACTTGAGGTCGCTGTTTTACACGATTTATTTTAATTTCTAGTTCACTCGGGGCCGAAGAGGGAGGGGTTCTAAAGTCACTCCTCCGGAGCCGGAGCCGGAGTCGGCGTGAAGCCCACCCCCACCCTCTTCCCGGCCACTCAGTCTCAAGTGTTGTGGGAAACAGCTTTCCTGAGCTTCTGCAGGAAAGTTTAACTGAGAGCGCAGGTCCTCCTCAGCTTTTAGTCTCTCGGCGTGTGCGGAGCCTCTTCGCCCTCTTTTTTCCAAGTGGAGGGATGGCGCGGTCCGCAGACGTTGGTAGCTGAGTGAGTCCAGTTGGACCGTGTTGGTGACCTTTTGTACCCGCGTGCTAAAAAAAAAAAAAATAGCTTAATAAATGTATTAAAGGAGGAAAAAGGAAAATGAAAGTTATTTGCCAACAGGATGTAGGGAGTAGACCACAGAAATATTTTTTAGATTTTCTATGAGTGTATTTCACTTTGTCCATCATTTGGTGTGCCTTGAACGTTGCGTGTCAATTTTGGCGATTTTTTTAGAAAACCAAGACCCTGACGAAGTTTGCTCTTAATAGCCATTAACCTTGCTACAAATATTTTTTGTAAGAAAAGCTAGCTTTCTAGTTCCTTTGGATTTTTAAATGCCATATATCGGATTTCCCTTCACCCCTCCGTGATAGAGAAATCTGGGTGCCTTAGGTTGTTATTTTTACTTAATCCTTGAGATCTGTATCTTTTAAAAACTTCTTTTAAAGCAAGTTCATAGTCTGTATAATATGAAATAATGTGGCGCATTTGAAGTAGGGTTGATGATTGTGAAAGGAAAAACCACACATTGGTTGCAAAATTCATAAAGCATTGAATGAGAAATATAAATGAACTCTATCCAGTGGTTAGTACTCCCTGTGGGTATTGATGTAGGAAAGAACGCTAGGGTTTGAGGCCAATGGCCAATATAGAATTCTTGAGACGTGTTTGGGGCAAAAAGGTGATTTTATTAAAGCAAAGGGACGGGACCCATGTGCACAAGGAGCTGCACTGGGGTCAAAAGTGGCCTGTTATATGCTTTCAAGTTGGGAGGGGGTTAGGATAGGGTAAGTCTCTAAGGAGTTTTGGAAGCATCGTTTCCAGCATGTTGAGGGGGCTAGCTGTTGTTGGGAAAAGGTCATTTATTACGTCTAATGAAACTTTAGTCGTGACACCCTTCAGATGTATATGGGTAGGCCATATGCTTGGGGGTTGATGGCCAGCACATATCTTGGGGGTTCAGAGATAAAGGAAATTTCTTTTTTTTTTTAATTTTATTTTTAAAAGATTTTATTTACTTATTTGACAGAGAGAGACACAGCAAGAGAGGGAACACAAGCCAGGGGAGTGGGGGAGGGAGAAGCGGGCTTCCCGCCAAGCAGGGAGCCCGATGCCAGGCTCCACCCCAGGATTCTGGGATCATGACCTGAGCGGAAGGCAGACGCTTAACGACTGAGCCACCCAGATGCCCCAGATAAAGGAAATTTCTAGAGAAATTTTTATATGTTAAAGTAGACTTACAGTATCCTGGGGAGGGGGGTGTCAATCAGTCTAGGATTGCCTTTTGTCCTTAGCAAAATATTGCTATTGAGGCAGTTGAGTCCCTAGAGGAATGTCACTCTGCCTCTTTTAAGGACTTGTCAATGGGCTATAGGTAGGAAGGAAATTTAATAATTTTTCTTCTGCCTTTGTTTCTGTCAGGTATGTTGATAAAAGTTAGACCTGCTGTCTGGACCCTGGCCTTCTGGTTTGAAAAGAAATGAGCTAGAAGTTTCATGAAATTATATAAAAGCAAGATGGGACAGGTTTGAATTAGTAAAATCAAACAAACCTTAACCTCTTGACAAGTTCTCAAACGAGGCAGTGAAGTGAGTGAATGTGTGTTTAGATTCCGAGGCCAAGAATTACTTCAAGTATCCTAGTTACTCTTAAGAATGTGATACCAGTTCTCAAATGGTTTGTGTTACATCTGATAAGTCTTCCTCCTCACTTAAAGTGTTGCATTCTTTCCTAATAAGAGTGGCAAATAAATGCTGACTTCTGGGGGCACCATATTCAAAAATACAATTTTTTTTCAAAGACTTTAATTTTATGTTAAAAATTAGTGAGATTTTAAAACCTTAAAATATATTTAACAGGGGAAAAAACCCAAACTTTATCCTTAAATCCTGAAGTAAAACTGATGATCCAGAAAGGTAATTCCTCTGTATGGTTCTGTTTATGCTCTCCCCACATACACACACCTAGATGTACATACACCTTCTTTGTACTCATTTGAAAGGCATGAGTTATATGTCTCATGTTTCTTTTAAGAGTTCACAAATGGTTTCACCCAATTATTAAGGAGCTACTATGTTTACAACTCAAATTTTTTAGAATTGGAGCATATTAGAACTGTGATCTAACCCCCTAATTTTGCAGATAAGGAAGTAGGTTCAAAGAAGATCAGTAATGAAATTCATGAGACTTAATTATGATATGTATATAAGAATAGAGTATGATAAATTTAGCATGATTTGTTGAAGGACTCAAAGATTTACATTCATGGATCTGCAAAATATATTTACATTCAGGGATCTGCAAAATAATGAAATATTGTAAATAGCTTAAGTGCCCAACGTTGGGACTTTAGTAAATTACAGTAAATCTGTAAGATGAAATACTATTTAGTCATTTAAAAGCACATTAAAACTAGAAGAATATATACCAAATTCTTAGTGGAAGATGTATTTATAGGAGAATTTTATTTTCTAACACAAAGAACAGTACAATTTTTGTAATTTAAGAATTTTTAAAAGTATATGTTAATAAAAACATAGATCTGTTTGTTAGTTAACTGTTTCTTACTCATTTTTTAGAGATGTATTGATTTTTAAATGACTTTTAGTGACCTCTAATGTATCTGTGAAAATATTTTGACAATCTACCCCTCACCCCCCAGTCATGCTTTTCGTATTTTAGAAGACTATTTGATGATGGGGAAAAAGTAGATATGTAATGACAAAAAGAAGTACCAAAACAACATACAAGACAACCCTAATTATAGATATACATATAAAATAAATTATATGTAATATCAATGTAATCACATATACATCCATATAATAGACCAGGAGGATATAAACTGAAATGTTAATAGTTATCTCTGTATGATAGAATTACTAGAGATAATTAATATCTCTATACTTTCTTTATGTTCTTCTGGGTGTTCCAAACTTTCTACGATGAAAAACTTAACATATATGTTGATTGCCTTGGTAGGAAAGAAGACAAGGTGATTTTAATGACAAGCCTAGTAATTACTTTTGTGAAAAACTGTGGAGAAACTTAACAATGTTTCCATCTTCACACTATTATTCTACTTATATCACTATGATGTGTTGTTTATTTACTCCATTTGAAGTCCATTTCCCATGGTAATGTTACATAAAATAGAGTGTAAATAGTACTAAACATGTTCTTACCATGTGCTGTTATTACAAAAACAACCAACTTCTTTCCATCACTAAGAAAAAGTAAATGTTCAGTTTTAAATGATTCATGATAATATTACCATTGGTAACTATATACACTATGCCAAACTTCAGCCTTATCACTATCATAAAATTTATAATTCAAGAACTTATTAACAAATAGAAGGGAAATAATGCTAGTCAAAAAGCTACAATATCAATGTCTTTTTATGAATTCTTAAGAAAAGCCAACAGAAGTAGTAATCATTTTTGAAGTTTTTATTAAAGACCACTTCAAGAAAAGGAATAGAAATTAATAAATGAATTTTAAATAACATGTGCATTAAACTTCGGAAAGTTTTGGGATACCCTTTGCCTTGGTGTGTGGGTTTATTTTCCCCAAACAAAACTTCATAGACAATCAAGTACTATTTTTTTAAAAAGTTACAAAACCATGAATACGAATGCCATCTATTCTTACACTTAGTTGATACTGCTAGCCCTTCATTATTCTAATTGTTGAGATAAAGATGAGAAGATGCATATGATATTGTCTTTAAACTGTGAAGCACTATATAAAATTATTTCTGTGGATAAAGAAAGCCTCATTCAAGTAAATCAGTATTAAAATACAACAGTAAACCAAGACTAAGCTGAATACTATCAATATGAAACTCTGTTGTTTAACTGTTTTAAAGAAAATTATTATACTGCGATTGTAATTAATCCCCTAGTTAAAACATGAAGTTTTTTTTTTTTAACCTGACAGAGTTGGTAAATGTTATCAAGATGCTAATCGTGAAGATGACTTTATTTTTTTTTTTAAGATTTTATTTATTTAGACAGAGAGAGACAGCAAGAGAGGAAACACAAGCAGGGGGAGTGGGAGAAGCAGGCTTCCTGCAGAGCAGGGAACCCAATGTGGGGCTCGATCCGAGGACCCTGGGATCATGACCTGAGCTGAAGGCAGATGCTTAACGACTGCACCACCTAGGCACCTCTGTGAAGATGACTTTAAATGACCAGTTAATGCTGATATTAGAATCCCTGAGGATATAGAAGTGCAGATACTAGTTGCATAATAAGGTTTTTGTTGCTGAGTAAGTGATATTTTCTTTTTCTTTTTTTTTTTTAAAGATTTATTTGAGAGAGCGAGAATGAGAGAGAGAGAGAGTACATGAGAGGGGAGAGGGTCAGAGGGAGAAGCAGTCTCCTCGCCGAGCAGGAAGCCCGATGCGGGACTCGATCCCAGGACTCCGGGATCATGACCTGAGCTGAAGGCAGTCGTTTAACCAACTGAGCCACCCAGGCGCCCAATATTTTCTTTTTCTTGACATTTGATAGTTTGAAAATGTCATCCTTTTGCTTTGCCCTCGTCTTCCTTCCTACTGCAGAGGCCCAGGAGACGCATGATGTAATCTTCAGAAAAGAACAGAAGAAAATGTCAGAGAGAAACACAGAGAAAAAGAGCCAGTCCAGGACCTGGATGTGGAAACAGCAAGGGAGATAGGTATGTTTCCATGCTGCAATGAATGTTTCTCATGTACTGAAGATGTCAAACTGTTGTAGGAATTTTCTTAGTAATATGCCTTCTGTTGGATGGTGAAATGAAAGAAGTTCCCAATTATGAGTATATTCTTTGGGCTCTTTTCTGCTTTATGCTTATTTATTTATTAGTATAAATATGACAATAATAAAAACCACAGAGTTAGGTTAAAAAAATCATACCTAAACATTTAGAAAGTCAGCAAAAGTTTCCTTTTGGCTACAGAAGAGGTTGGGTCTGAGACTTCTTCAGTAATTGCCTAAAAGTAAGACAAGGCCATACCTCTCCTTCTTTCATCTCACTTCAGTTAATTTTTCAGCTCAGAAATTTTGTCACAAAAATATACCTTATTTCTCCTTTTCTTCCTGTTTCCATGTTTTAAGCCAGTGCTGAAAGTAGTCAAAATTAACATTAGGTCAAAATCACCCATAGGGAGTGCTGAGCGTTCTTTGTTAAATATTGAATTATGCTCTAACTTGCAGTATAGCATTTATAGAGAAGTAGAGTCCCATAGTCTAAGGTTTAAGAAAATGCCAAAGAGTAACTCCCCAATTTCTTTTGACTTTATGCACTTTAATTTCGATGGTAGGTCTCCCAAATCACCATCGGTGTGCAAGAAGGATGGTGCAAAAGATGGAATACTGGGTTTATAGAAGGAGAAGGCCAAATAGCATTCCTGAGAGGATGAGAGTCCAAGCAGTTGTACTTATTTATTCCACAAATTTTAGTGTTGTGGTGTATAAGACATTGTGCCAACTGTTGGGTATACAATGGTGAGAAAAGCAGATATTATTCTTGCCTTCTTGTGGGACTTACAGTCTGATGGAAGAGATACACAGTATTCATATAAATAGACAAATATATAACAGCAAATTGTAACACATGGCACAAAAGGGAAAAGGAAAGTATGTGATAGATGATAACAGTGTGGGGGTAAGGGCAGAGCTTTAGACAGTGTGGTCAGGGAAGTCTGTTCTGGGTGGTGACATTTAAGCTGAGACATGAAAGATGAGAAGGAACCAGCCCTCTGAAAAGCTGGGAAAGAGCCTCACCAGCAGTGAAAACAATGTGTGGGAAGGATCTAAGAAGAGCCTACATAGCATGTCTTGGGAATTGAAAGAAGGCCAAACTAATAACTTTCACTGACCTGACAGTGTTTGTAAAGTGATTTCAGATTCAGTCTTGCTGTTAACTGAATGTCAACTATGAGCATGATTGCCTAGCTCCAGTTTTTATTCCTTTCTGTATCCTTTGTGTTTTTTATTGCACTACATTGGGCATCTCACCACGGACAGCTCATGTTGCATGGTTATCTGGTATCCCATGGGTCAGGTATTTAGTCTCGGGAGCCTGGTAGCAAGCCTCGAACTTTCTCAAAAGGATAATCTTCATCAGTAGAAGAGGAATAGGCTTTTCCCCTCAAACCCTAAGGGTATTGCCATGATTTTTTCCCCCTACCATTGGGTCTTCTGGGTCATGGCCCAAGATCAGCTTGCCTGGAAGCTCTGGGATCCATTCAAAACTATGAGTTACTAAGTAAATTACTCAAACTAGAACATTCAAATAGAGGATATGTTGCCTTCTGAATCCAAAGTGACCCATGTGCCTCTTTCTCAGTGGCGGAGTGTACAAGATGAAGCAACTTGGACTTCACTTTGATAGAAATATTGTGACATGCCCCATATGGCTGAATTCTTAGCAACTTCACTGTGATGGCAGTTTTAAGGGTTTATCTTTCATCCTCTGTCACATATGTTTTTACCAAGGAATGAAGAATATTTGCTACTCACTAAATATGAAATCAAGTACCTCAGAGTATTTTTATATTCATTCATTTTATATTCATTGTATATTCGTATACTCTTGTATCTTTTTTTCCTGTTGCATATGTCAAATGTAATTAACAGTTGTCTTATTAGTTCAATATCTTTACCTTTCTACAGAATATCAACTTCCCAAGGGCTAGAACCCTGTTTATTCTGTGTGGTGCAGTATCCCTGTACCTTGCCTTGTGTGTAGTGGGTCTCTCAATTAGTACTTAAATGAATGGCTAGAAGGATGGGGAAAATACGAGAGGACAGAACAGCCAACACAGAGTGTAGATGTAATAAAGTAGTGGAGGAAGTCACATAGGAATCTAATCAGAGGCTTATTCATGAGGAAACTTGAGGCCATATATTTGTAGTTGAAATTTCTCTGAAAGGCTGTAGGGAGCCATTGAAGGGGTTTATGCTTCTTTGTTGACATCCACTTATTCTTCAAGAGTGCTCCCCTTACTTTATACTTGGTTTAGTTATCCATACATATGTAAATAAGCACACATATTTGTACATACACATCAATGAGAGAATCCATTTCATTTTTAATTTTGTTTTCCTAGCACCTGGCATATTACCTGAATATAATAAGCCCTTCAACATTTGTTAAATAAATAAATAAAGGCCCAGTTAAAGTGCTGCCTCTACTCTGAAGCCTTTGATCACCCAGCTGGAAATACTCTCCTATATTCTTAAACTTAACTCCATTGTGCCCTGTGTAGTCTTTGCTTTTCATATGTTGCCTTGTTGTATGGCATTGTCAACTTCATTTTTGTATCCCAGCAACATAGTACAGTTTCTTATATGAGGCAGACATTAAGTATATATTTATTGAATGGAGAAAAGAAAATATATTTGCTCTTTTAATGTTAGTGTTATGGATAGCAAGTAATTATGCAAAGAAAATCATAACTCTTAAAATTTACCATTCAGTGATTATAATTTCAATAGATTTATTTTATTCTACAATGTTATTTTCACAAATTGGGTGGGTGTAGATAGGTTAGGAAAACTTTTGTTTTGGAAAAAGTTATAAATCATGTAAGGCTTTTTAAAAACCGTTTTTAACAGAGTATCAAATACCATAAAGTTCACCCTTTTAAAGTGTAAAATTTAGTTGTTTTTAGTATAGTTACAAGGTCATACAACCATCACCAATATGTAATCCAAAACATTTTCCTCACCCCCTACCAAATCTGGTTCTGGTGTTAGCTTTGTCACTTCAAATTCTAGGTTTTTTGTTGTTGTTGTTGATTTTCTTTCCTTTTAGCATGCCATTGTAATCTTTTGTTGAAAACTGGACATGATCTATGGGATAATTGAAACAGAGGGAAATAGGCCTTAAGTAAGAGGTTTTATGTTAACGTGGTTAGGAGCTGGGCTGTATGTCATGTTACAGCTGTAGGTGCCACAGGATTCAGTTTCCTCGGGTGTACTTTTATTTTTTTCTCCCCTGTTGTCTTAGGTTTCCCTAAGCAATCCCTTTTAAAAAGAATCTGTGTCTTCCCACTCTCTCAGTTATAATCCACTATTATTATACTAGAGCTGTTGATGTGGTGCTAAGTTGTTGTGGGAGAGGAATTGTTCCGTAATTTTATGAACGACTTTCAGCCTTTTAATGGACCTGAGTCCTTGGGCTGTGACTTTCAGAAATGCTCCTTAGTTTTTTGCTTTTCTTCCTCTTAGGTTAAATAAGGGAGGGGCTGGACTTGGCTGAATGCCCTTCCCTAGGTCATATAAGGGTATAGTAACATCATTTTACTTGGAGCATTGGCCTTTACTACAAAGAATGCTTTGGGTGTATTTCAAAATGGTTACTTAATCCCTCCCTGTGACTGAAATGGGCAGGTATTTTGGGGGGTCATTACCCTGAGAATCTGGTGGGAATCCTTGACGTAAAATTCATAAGAATGTTCAGGTTCCCCTAAGATTGGGTCCCCCAAGGAGTTTCTCAATCACACTCAGCCTCCAGCCATTTGTCAAGTTTATCACTGAAGTATTCATAGCAGTTGAAGACTCCAGCATCTTTTGCTCCAGGTAAGCTGATCTCAGTGTGCTTCTCTGTGTTTGGCTGTCTTCAGATTTCTGGGTGACAGTTTGTCCTGTGATTTTAATTCTCTGATGGGTCTAAGAAAAGGCATTTGTTTTCAGTTTGTTCACCTTTTGTCTTGTTTTAAAGATGGGAGTGATGACTTCCAAGCTCTTTACATGTTGGAGCTGAAACCAGAAGTCCTCCAAACTTTTTATTAAAAGTGCTAAATAGAACATATTTTAGACTTTGTGGGGTTGTATGGTCTCTGTTCCAGTTACTCAGCTCTACTGTTGTAGCCTGAAAGTAGCCATAGGCAATAGACAAATGAATGGGAATCTGTGTATTGTTTTCCTATTATTTCACCTATTTCTGCTCTAATCTTTACTTCCTTCTGCTTATTTTGATTTAATTTTCTCCACTTTTTGTACTTTCTTAATGTGGAAGTTTAGGTTATTAATGAGATTTTTTTTTATATATATTGGTATTTATGCTAAATGTTTTCCTCTAAGCATTGGGTTTAACTGAATCCCGTAAGTTTTCAGCATGTTGTGTTTTCATTTTCATTCATCTCAAGGTATTTTCTAATTTCCCTTTTCTTTGATCTGTTGATTATTTAAGAGTGTGTTGTTTAACTTCCTCATATTTGTGGATTTTTCTAGTCTCTGTCACTTATGTCTTATTACATTCAGTAACATTCTGTTACTTATGTCTTATCTCATTGCAGAGAACATACTTTGTCTGATTTTCATATTATTAAGTTTGTTGAGGCTTCTTTTATTCATCTATTCTGGAGAATGTTCCTGGTAGTCCTGAGAAAAATATGTATTGTGCTGCTGTTAGGTAGAGTGTTCTGTAGATATCTTTTGGGTCCAGTTGGTTTGTAGTGTTAATTAAAGTGTTCTGTTTCCTTTGTTGGTTTTCTTTCTAGTTGTTCTTTTTAATTTGTTTTAAGATTTTATTTTTTTAAATAATCTCTACACCCAACCTGGGGCTCAAACTTACACCACCAAGATCATGAGTCACATGCTCCACCCACTGAGTCAGCCAGGCACCTCTCTAGTTATTCTTTTAATTACTTAAAGCAGGATGTTGGGGGTGCCTGGGTGCACAGTTGGTTAAGCATCCAGCTCTTGGTTTCTGCTCAGTTAGTGATCTCAGGGTCGAGATCAAGCCCTCTGCCAGGCTCTGTGCTTAGCTCAAAGTCTGCTTAAGATTCGATCACCCTTGGAGATGAACCATGAGAGACTATGGACTCTAAGAACCAAACTGAGAGTTCTAGAGGGGAGGGGGATGGGGGGATGGGTTAGCCTGGTGATGGGTATTAAAGAGGGCATGTACTGCATGGAGCACTGGGTGTTATACACAAACAATGAATCATAGAACACTACATCAAAAACTAACGATGTAATGTATGGTGATTAACATAACATAATTAAAAAAAAAAAAGATTCTATCGCCCTCGATATTGGGAGGCCACCATTTTCTTTCTCGTCCTCCAAAGCTGTACAGGAAGCTTGCAGGGAACAAAAGCTCCCGAGAGCAAACCCGAGCAGATTACTTAGCCCAACCCGGCAAGGGCGGGGCAATTCCACCTCCGGCAAAGACATCTGAGAATCACTACAACAGGCCCCTCCCCCAGAAGATCAGCCAAGACCAAGTTTACCTATCAATAAGAATGGTAGAACTCCAGCACTAGGGGAATACAGCAGGTAGAATTCATGGCATTTCCCCCAGGATTCTTTAGTCTTTCAAAGTTAATTTTTTAAATTTTCTTTAATTTTTTCCTTTTCTATTTTTTAAAATTTTTCTTTTTCCCTTGTTCAGCATCTTATCAATCCCTTTTTTAAAAATCTTTTTTAGTTTTCATTTTTAGAATCATATTCTACCCTTCATTTTAGTTAACCTATTTTTTGTATATATATAAGTTGTTCTCTCTTTAAAATTTTGGGATACAGTTTCTTCTAACAGACCAAAATATTCCCTAAATCTCTACTGTATGGCTTTGTTCTAGTCTCCTGTCTGATCACATTCTCTACCCCCCCTTTTTTTGTTCTTTTTAAATTTCTCTTCTTCCTTTTTTCAACAACTTATCTTATCAATTCCTTTTATACAATCTTTTATAATTTTCATCTTTACAGTCATATTCCATCCCTTCATCATATTTACCCTTATTTTTGTACATATACAAGTTTTTCTTTATAATTTTGAGAGGCAGTGTCTTCCAACAGACCAAAATACACTGAAAATCTAGTGTGTGGCATGGATCTATTCAACCGGCCTGATCATATTTGATCATATTCTATTTTTCTTTCTTTCCCTTTCTTTCCCCTCCAGTTTCGAATCTCTTCTGATTTGTTTAGTGTATATTTTTCTAGGGCCATTGTTACCCTGTTAGCATTTTGTTCTCTCATTCATCTATTCTCCTCTGGACAAAATGACAAGATGGAAAAACTCACCTCAGAAAAAAGAACAGGAAGCAGTACTGACTGCAAGGGACCTAATCAATATGGACATTAGTAAGATGTCGGAACTAGAGTTCAGAATGACAATTATAAAGATACTAGCTGGGCTTGAAAAAAGCATGGAAGATACTAGAAAATCCCTTTCTGGAGAAATAAAAGAACTAAAATCTAACCAAGTCGAAATCAAAAAGGCTATTAATGAGGTGCAATCAAAAATGGAGGCTCTAACTGCTAAGATAAATGAGGCAGAAGAGAGAATTAGTGATATAGAAGGCCAAATGATGGAGAATAAAGAAGCTGAGAAAAAGAGATAACTACTGGATCACGAGGGCAGAATTTGAGAGAGAAGTGATACCATAAGATGAAACAATAAGAACAATTGGGAGCCCAGAAAAAGAAGAAAGAGAGAGAGGGGCAGAAGGTATATTGGAGCAAATTATAGCAGAGAACTTCCCTAATTTGGGGAAGGAAACAGGCATCAAAATCCAGGAGGCACAAAGAACCCCCCTCAAAATCCATAAAAATAGGTCAACACCCTGATATGTAATAGTAACACTTACAAGTCTCAAGGACAAAGAGAAAATCCTGAAAGCAGCTCGGGACAAGAGATTGGTAACGTACAAAGGCAGAAACATTAGAATGGCAGCAGACCTATCCACAGAGACCTGGCAGGCCAGAAAGGACTGGCATGATATATTCAGAGCACTAAAGGAGAAAAATATGCAGCCAAGAATACTATATCCAGCTAGTCTGTCATTGAAAATAGAAGGAGAGGTAAAAAGCTTCCAGGACAAACAAAAACTAAAAGAATTTGCAAACACCAAACCAGCCTTACAAAAAATATTGAAAGGAGTCCTCTGAGCAAAGAGAGACCCCAAAAGTAACATAGACCAGAAAGGAATAGAGACAATATACAGTAATAGTCACCTTACAGGCAATACAGTGACACTAAATTCCTATCTTTCAATAGTTACCCTGAAGGTGAATGGGCTAAATGCCCCAATCAAAAGACACAAGCTATCAGATTGGATAAAAAAATAAGACCCATCAATATGCTATCTGCAAGAGACTCATTTTAGACCCAAAGACACCCCCAGATTGAAAGTGAGGGGGTGGAAAACCATTTACCATGCTAATGGACACCAAAAGAAAGCTGGGGTGGCAATCCTTATATCAGACAAATTGGATTTTAAACCAAAGACTATAATAAGAGATGAGGAAGAACACTATAGCCTACTTAAAGTGTCTATCCAACAAGAAGATCTAACAATTGTAAATATCTATGCTCCTAACATGGGAGCAGCCAATTATATAAGGCAATTAATAACAAAAGCAAAGAAACACATTGACAACAATACAATAATAGTGGGGGACTTTAACACCCCCCTGATGGAAATGGACAGATCATCTAAGCAAAAGATCAACAAGGAAATAAAGGCTTTAAATGAAACACTGAACCAAATGGGCTTCACAGATATATTCAGAACATTCCATTCCAAAGCAACGGAATACACATTCTTCTCTAGTGCCCATGGAACATTCTCTGGAATAGATCACATCCTAGGTCACAAATCAGGTCTCAACGGGTACCAAAAGATTAGGATCATTCCCTGCATATTTTTGGACCACAGTGCTTTGAAACTAGAATTCAATCACAAGAGGAAAGTCAGAAAGAACTCAAATACGTGGAGGCTAAAGAGCATCCTACTAAAGAATGAATGGGTCAACCAGGAAATTAAAGAATTTAAAAAATTCATGGAAACCAATGAAAATGAAAACACAACTGTTCAAAATCTTTGGGAGGCAGAAAAGGCAGTCCTAAGAGGAACGTATATAGTAATACAAACCTTTCTCAAGCAACAAGAAAGGTCTCAAATGCACAACCTAACCCTACACCTAAAGGAGCTGGAGGAAGAAGAGCAAATAAAACGTAAACCCAGCAGGAGAAGAGAAATAATAAAGATCAGAGCAGAAATCAATGAAATGGATACCAAAAGAACAGTAGAATAGATCAACAAAACTAGGAGCTGGTCCTTTGAAAGAATTAATAAGATTGATAAGAAAAGAGAAACAACCCAAATAAATAAAATCATGAATGAAAGAGGAGAGATCACAACCAACACTAAAGAAATATAAACAATTATAAGAACCTATTATGAGCAACTCTATGCCAGCAAATTAGATAATCTGGAAGAAATGGGTGCATTCCTAGAGATGTATAAACTACCAAAACTGAACCAGGAAGAAATAGAAAACCTGAACAGACCCATAACCACTAAGGAAATTGAAGCAGTCATCAAAAATCTCCCAAGAAACAAGAGCCTGGGGCCAGATGGCTTCCCAGGGGAATTCTACCAAACATTTAAAGAAGAATTAATATCTATTCTTCTAAAACTGTTCCAAAAAATAGAAATGGAAGGAAAACTTCCAAACTCATTTTATGAGGCCAGGATACCATTTTATGATCCCAAAACCAGACAAAGACCCCATCAAAAAGGAGAACTACAGATTAATATCCCTGATGAACATGGATGCAAAAATTCTCACCAAAATACTAGCCAATAGGATCCAACAGTACATTAAAAGAATTATTCACCACGACCAAGTGGGATTTATTCCTGGGCTGCAAGGTTGGTTCAACATTCACAAATCAATCAATGTGATACAATACATTAATAAAAGAAAGAACAAGAACTATATGATCCTCTCAATAGATGCAGAAAAACCATTTAACAAAGTACAGCATCCTTTCTTGAGTGAAACTCTTCAGAGTGTAGGGATAGAGGGTACATGCCTCAATATCATAAAAGCCATCTATGAAAAACCCACAGTGAATATCATTCTCAATGGGGAAAAACTAAGAGATTTTCCCCTAAGGTCAGGAACACAACAGGGATGTCTACTATTACCACTGCTATTCAGCATAGTACTAGAAGTCCTAGCCACAGCAGACAGGCAACAGAAAGAAATAAAAGGCATCCAAATCAGCAAAGAAGAAGTCAAACTCTCACTCTTTGCAGATGATATGATACTTTATGTAAAAAACCCAAAAGACTCCACCCCAAAACTGCTAGAACTCATACAGAAATTCAGTAAAGTGGCAGGATATAAAATCAATGCTCAGAAATCAGTTGCATTTCTATACACCAACAACAAGACAGAAGAAAGAGAAATTAAGGAGTCTATCCCATTTACAATTGAACCCAAAACCATAAGATACCTAGGAATAAACCTAAGTAAAGAGGCAAGGAATCTGTATTCAGAAAACTATAGAATACTAATGAAAGAAATTGAGAAAGACACACAAAAAAATGGAAAAACGTTCCATGCTCATGGATTGGAAGAACAAATATTGTGAAAATGTCAATGCTACCTGGAGCAATCTACACACTTTATGCAATCCCTATCAAAACACCATCAACTTTTTTCAAAGAAATGGAACAAATAATCCTAAAATTTGTATGGAGCCAGAAAAGACCCCAAATAGCCAGAGGAATGTTGAAAAAGAAAAGCAAACTGGCGGCATCACAATTCCAGACTTCCAGCTCTATTACAAAGTTGTCATCATCAAGACAGTATGGTTGGCACAAAAACAGACACATAGGTCAATGGAACAGAATCGAGAGCCCAGAAATGGACCCTCAACTCTATGGTCAACTCATCTTCGACAAAGCAGGGAAGAATGTCCAATGGAAAAAAGACAGTCTCTTCAACAAATGGTGTTGGGAAAATTGGACAGCCACATGCAAAAGAGTGAAACTGGACCATTTCCTTACACCACACACAAAAATAGACTCAAAATGGATGAAAGAACTAAATGTGAGACAGGAATCCATCAAAATCCTAGAGGAGAACACAGGCAGCAACCTCTTTGACCTCAGCCACAGCAACTCCTTCCTAGTCACATCACCAAAGGCAAGGAAGCCAGGGTAAAAATGAACTATTGGGACTTCATCAAGATAAAAAGCTTTTGCACAGCAAAGGAAACAGTCAACAAAACAAAAGACAACCGACAGACTGGGAGAAAATATTTGCAAATGACATATCAGAGAAAGGGCTAGTGTCCATAATCTATAAAGAACTTCTTAAACTCAACACCAAATAACAAATGATCCAATCAAGAAATGGGCAGAAGACATGAACAGACATTTTTCCAAAGAAGACATCCAAATGGCCAACAGACACATGAAAAAGTGCTCAACATCGCTCAACATCAGGGAAATCCAAATCAAAACCTCAATGGGATACCACCTCACACCGGTCAGAATGGCTAAAATTAACACGTCAGGAAACAACAGATGTTGGTCAGGATGTGGAGAAAGGGGAACCCTCCTACACTGCTGGTGGTAATGCAAGCTGGTGCAGCCACTCTGGAAAACAGTATGGAGGTTTCTCAAAAAGTTGAAAATAGACCTACCCTATGACCCAGCAATTGCACTACTGGGTATTTACCCCAAAGATACAAATGTAGTGATCCAAAGGGGTATGGGCACTCCAATGTTTATAGCACCAATGTCCACAATAGCCAAACTATGGAAAGAGCCAAGATGTCCATCGACAGATGAATGGATAAAGAAGACGTGGTATATAATATACAATGGATTATTATGCAGCCATCAAAAAAACCCCAAATCTTGCCATTTGCAATGACATGGATGGAACTAGAGGGTATTATGCTAAGTGAAATAAGTCAATCAGAGAAAGACAAGTATATGATCTCACTGATAGGAATTCTTAATCTCAGGAAACAAACTGAGGGTTGCTGGAGTGGTGCGGGGTGGGAGGGATGGGGTGCCTGGGTGATGGACATTGATTGGGGAGGGTGTGTGCTATGGTGAGCACTGTGAATTGTGTAAAAATGTTGAATCATAGACCTGTACCTCTGAAACAAATAATACATTATATGTTAAAAAAAAAAAGAAGATAGTAGGAAGGGAAAAATGGAGGGGGGAATCAGAGGGGGAGATGATCCATGAGAGACGATGGACTCTGAGAAGCAAACTGAGGGTTTTAGAGGGGTAGGGGTGATGGGTACTAAGGAGGGCATGTGTTGAATGGAACATTGGGTGTTATATGCAAAGAATGAGTCATGGAACACTACATCAGAAACTAATGATATAATGAATGATGACTAACAATGTAATAAAATTAAATTTAAAAAAATAGGATGTATGTGCTTAAGTGCTATCATGAAAGGCAACGTAATGAAAGTGGGCTCCACTACCTAGGTGTGGTTGCATGCCATCCATGGAACCTCTCTACACTTCAATAGGTTCACTTCAAAATAAAAATAGAAAATAGAAGGGTTATGTTTGAAGACCAAATGAGAGTACTATGTGCATGACCTGTAATAAATGTTCAGCAAAATTGGAAAAAAAAAAAAGATTCTATCGCCTTCTCCCTCTGCCCCTCCCCCACTCACACGTACTCTCTCTCTCTCTCAAATAAATCTTTAAAAAAAAAATAAAGTGGGATGTTGAATTCTTCAACTATTGTTGTCATTTTCTTTTAATTCTGTCAGTTTTTGCCTCATGTATTTTGGGGCTTTGTTGATAGGGGCATATATGTTTATAATTGTTATATCTTTTTGATGAATCAGTCCTTTTATCATTGTAAAATATCCTTCTTTTTCTCTAGTAACAAATTTTGTCTTAAAGTCTGTTTTTTTTCCTGACATTAGTATAGCCATTCCAGTTTTCTTTCATGCACCATTTGTGTGGTGTATCATTTCCCATCCTTTTCCTTTCAAGTTATTTATGTCTTTGAATCTAATGTGTGTGTCTTGTATATAGACAGTATAGGATTGGGTTATGCTTTTTTAAAATAAAATCCATTCTTCCAATCTCTGCCTTTTAGTTGGACATATTAGTCAGTTTACAGTAATGTAATTACTGATAAGGAATGATTTATATCTGCATCTTTCTTTTTTTTTCTATATGTCTTATGTCCTTTTGTTCCCCTGTTCCTCCATTATTGCCTTCTTTTGTATTAAATAGATATGATTTACCATTTTAATTAGCTATCGTTTTTTATTATATTTGTTTTTTGAGTTTTATTTTTGTTGGGTTTCCTAGGGATTACAATTAAAATCTTGCCTTAAAACAATATAGCTCAAAGTAAAAACAATTATAGTAGGGTACAAAAACTTTGCTCTTCTATATTTTCACCCCTACTTCCTTCTTTGTGCTGTTACTGTCATACATATTATATCTCTGTATATTATCTGCCCATCAGCACTGATTATAATCATTCCTTTATGCAGTTGTTTTTAAAATCAGGTAGGAGATATAAAAAAAGAGTTCCAAATTTAAAATACATTTATACTGATTTTACATTTACCTATAATGTTTTTACATTTAGTTGTATTTACTAGTGCTCTTTGTTTCTTCATGTGAATTTGAGTTACTGTCTAGTATCTTCATTTCAGCCTAAAAAGGACTCCCTTTAATATTTCTTATATGGCAGGTCTGCTTGTGACAAATTCTGTTTTTATACTGCTTCAAATACCTCATAACAGTGTATTCCCAATTCCTTTCTCCTGTCCCATATAGCATTGCTGTTATTCATTTCATTTACCTATAAGTGATAATCATCTAAATCACTTTTGCTATTATTTTATTGAACAAACTGTTATCTGTTAGATCAAATAAGAATAAGAAAGATAAAAGATTTTACTCTCATTTATTACTTTTCTAAGGCTTGTACTTTATGTAGATCTGAGTTTCTGACCTGTGTCATTTTTCTTCTCTCTGAAGAACTTCTTTTAACTTGACAAATTCTCTCAATATCTTTTTATCTGAGAAAGTCTTTATTTCTCCTTTACTTTTGAAGGATAATTTCTCTGAATACAGAATTCTAGATTGGTGGGTTTTTTTTTTTTTCAACACTAAATATTTCACTCTACTCTCATCTTTCTTGCATGGTTTCTGAAGAGTAGTTCAATGTAATTCTTATCCTTCTCTACAGGTAGGATGGGTCTTGTCCTCTGGCTTCTTTCAGGACTTCGTCATTGTCTTTGATTTTCTATAGTTTTAATATATTATGCCAAGATACAGGTTTTTTTGTGTGTGTGTATTTATCTTTCTTAGTGTTTTCTGAGCCTCCTGGATCTGTGGTTTGGTGTCTGTCATTAATTTTGAAAAATTCTCAGCCATCATTACTTCAAACCTATCTTCTGTTTTTCCTTTCACGTTTCTTCCCTTTCTGCTATTCCCTTTAGGTGAATGTTATACCTCTTGTAATTGTCCCACAGATACACTATAATAGTCCAACATTTTGAAATGTCCAAAAAACACATTTTTCTCAAAAATGAAGGCAATCAAAAGCTAGATTCAGGAACCTCAGTTCTACTTCATGTGTTTATCCATTCATTCATTCAACATGTATTTTTATTAAATATCTACTTTGTGTTAGTTCTCTGAGTGTCTTTATTTAACAACATGGCCTTGTATGCATATGTTCCCTTAAGTATTTCCCAGCACAGCGACAACTTCATCACGTTGGTGATGAATGATGAATTAATAATTCCATCTTTTGTTGTTCATTTCCAAGACTTAACAGAAACCATTTGGAAGAAAAAACATGTAAAAGCATGCAATGGCATTTTCAGCTTTCTTGTGGAAAGAGATAGATGTAGAATTTATGATATTTACTATTATTGCATTTTGCTTTTGAAGGAGAAATGACTGTGTGGTCATCAAAATCCATCAACAAGTAAAAAATAAGAAGGACTATGCATCCAGTACAGATTACACACAGTTTTGGTTGTGATGAAGAAATCCAGTGAAGGTGAAATATGTTTATATATTAATGGTTTACCATTAAAAGGACCAATTTAAAAGAAGAAGATGAACACCACCACAGATGGCTTAATTTTACCCCTTGAACATAGTTCTTTATGCCATATGGAGAATCATGCATGAACAAGCAGCTCATTCTTCAGTCTGCAAAAGGGAAGTCTTAATAGGAACAATATGTATTAATAAAGAACACAAACACAGAATTGCTAAATATTTTGACTTACATTCTTGGCTCCAAATTGTTACTTTGGACAAGCTCTTATTATCTGTGAATATGCCTCCATTCTGAGGGGTTAAGGAATAGTATGCCTAAGAATGGCTCTCCCTGTGGCCAGGAAAATGTAGATTACCTTTCTTTCTTTTTTTTTAAGATTATTTATTTATTTATTTGAGAGAGAGAGAATGAGAGATAGAGAGCATGAGAGGGAAGAGGGTCAGAGGGAGAAGCAGACTCCCTGCTGAGCAGGGAGCCCAATGTGGGACTCAATCCCCGGACTCCAGGATCATGACCTGAGCCGAAGGCAGTCGCTTAACCAACTGAGCCACCCAGGCGCCCTAGATTAACTTTCTAGTGTTGCATTTTGCAAAAAAAAAAAAAAAAAAAATAGCTGTACAAATTCTAGGGTATCTTGCTTTAGGTAATAGAATATTTCTGAATAGGTTGCATATAATTTAGCTTTTACATAATGAAAAAACATCTTAAATATAGTGGGGGCAAACTAAAAACAACCTGTAATGAGTCCTTTTGTAGTCTGTGGAATTACTAATAATTTCTCTCCCTGTGGGCTTTGCTTTTTTTTAACTTCTAGAAGGAAAAAGCTCATTGAAATTGGTCTTGGCAACGCTTTTTCTAGATATGACACCCAAAGCATAAGTAACAAAAGCAAAAATAAACTAGTGGGACTAAAAAGGAAACAATCAACAAAATGAAAAGACAACTTGCAGAATGGGAGAATATATTTGCAAACCACATATTGGATAAGTGATTAATATCCAAAATATATAAGGAACTCATACAATTTAATAGCAAAAAAAATCAATTTTAAAAAATAGACAAAGGACCTGAATAGACATTTTTCCAAAAGAAGATATTCAGTGGGTGCATGAAAAGTACTGAGCATCACTAATTAATAGGGAAATGCAAATCAAAACCACAATGAGATATCACGTCTCATCTATTAGAATGGCTGTCATTAAAAAGACAAAAGTATGAAGAGGATGTGGAGAAGAGGGAACTCTTGTACACTGTTGGTGGGAATGTAAATTCATATAGCCACTATGGAAAACAGTATAGAGGTTCCTCAAAAAATTAAAAATAGAACTACAGTATGATCCAGCAATTCCATTTCTGGGTATATAGCCAATGGAAGTGAACTCACTTTCTCGAAGAGACATCTGCACCCTTATGTTTATTGCAACATTATTTACAGTAGTCAAGACACGGAAACAACCTAAGTGTCCATTGATGGATGAATGAATAAAGTGTGTGTGTGTGTGTGTGTGTGTGTGTGTGTGTGTGTGTGTGTGTATGGAACATTCTAGAAACAGATTGGTGGTTGGTAGGGGTGGGGGAAAAGGGTGAAGGTGGTCAAAGGGTACAAACTTTCGGTTCTAAGTTGCATAAGTTCTGGAGAGGTAACATGTAGCATGCATGGTGACTATAGTTAAATTGGAGAGTAGATTTTATTTTTAAAAATTTTTTATTGTTATGTTAATCACCATACATTACATCATTAGTTTTGGATGTAGTGTTCCATGATTCATTGTTTGTGTATAACACCCAGTGCTCCACGCAGAACATGCCCTCTTTAATACCCATCACCGGGCTAACCCATCCCCCCACCCCCTTCCCCTCTAGAACCCTCAGTTTGTTTTTCAGAGTCCATCGTCTCTCATGGTTTGTCTCCCCCTCCGACTTACTCCCCTTCATTCTTCCCCTCCTGCTATCTTCTTCTTTTTCTTTTTTGGAGAGTAGATTTTAAAAGTTGTCTTTACACACACACACACACACACACACACACACACACACACACACACAAATTGTAACTATATGAGGTAATGGACATGTTAACTAACTCTATTGTGGTAATCATTCTGTGATATATATAAATATATATAAATCATTGCATTATATATCTCAAACTTACCCAATATTATATGTGAATTGTGTCTCAATAAAGCCAGAAAAAAGATACATAAAAGCACACAAAGGAAACAAAAATAAAGGCTACCGCATACTCCACTTCCATTGCCAGGCCCGCTCCCCATAAGTATCAACTGTAGACGCTGTCTGTTGACACCACCCCCCCCATAAGAATGCTTCCTCATATATATTACCTTCATCTCTAGCTCGTCCTCTTCTTGACACATTATAGTGTTTTTCCTTCTTTTTATGTCAGGTTTCTCTTCCTCTCCGTCCTTCTCCCTCTTCATACATACAACACACACATTAAAAGTCTGAAAAGATTCATGTACTCCAAAATGTTAATAGCATTTATTTCTGGGTAGTGTAGGGTAGATAATTAATTTTTTTCCTTTTCTCTGTGTTCTCTAATTAGTATTATGTAATGGAACATAATTAAATTGGAATGTTAAGGATATTGATGGAAATATTTGAAAGGTTATTTTTAATACTTGCCTTGTCTTTTAGGCAGAATTCTTAGCATATTTCCCCTTTTCTTGATGACATTGTTTACACAGGTCATACCTCCAGGCCAAGCCTCCTGCTAACTTCTACAACAGCTTCCAAAGTGATTTTTCTAGTACACAAAAATAACTGTCAATCCTATGCTTAACAGCTTTCAGTTACTCTTTATCACTCACTAAAGAAAAATCCAGATTCTTGCTTATGACAGAAGGCTTCCCATAGCCTGACCCAACCTACCATTTCTGGACTTAATTTCCAAATGTTAGACTGCGCCAGGATTGCAAAGAGGAAGAGAAGTGGCTCTTACAACCTTGAGGAGTTTATGGATTGTGAGCTGGTGCTTAGCTCAGTAGCTGTTAATGGTCTGGTTAGTGCATAAAGCAGGAACCGCCATGACATTTCATAATCCTGAGTAATTATGTCCAATGAACAAACATGATTTGGTCAGAATAGGGGTGCCCACCATTGCCCTGGGGAGAGGAGACAGGTGTTAGGAAAATGAGCCTTGAAAAATGGGAAGGACAGGGTAGGGATGCCGCTGATGGTAAATACCACTTCTGTGTCTGCCGGTGGAGGGGTGAGTAACCATAACTCACACTGTGTGGGGTTTTGGGTCTACATACCACTTCTGTGTCTGCCGGTGGAGTGGTGAGTAACTATAACTCACACTGTGTGGGGTTTTGGGTCTACACAGGCTTTTTATGTGAAAATACCATCTCTTACGCATCTATTTTATTTAGCCCTCAGAACAAGTTGCTGAAATCTTATTGGTATCCTCAACTCACATGTAAGGAATGAAACTCAGAGAGATTAAATTGCTGCTTCAAGATTACACAGCAGATTTGAGTCAGACCTCCCTCTGCCTCCCAATTCTGTGATCACCATGGATAGAATCTCAAGGTTTACTCTCTGATCCAAGATCAAGGAAGTGGATAAAAGTAAGATTCCAGGTTCTGGAACTGGGTCTTTCCTGGACCACCATGAAGCAGCCTCTTGGAACTATCTTCGCTCCTTATTCTGACAAAACCACAGCAAGGGATTGTTACTGTGTTTACCTTATGCCTGGCACTGTGCTAAATGCTTTGTGTATATTACTACATTTAATCCTTGGCAACCCCATGAAGTGGTTGCTTTATTTTTCTCCATTATCTAAATGAGAAAAGTATGGCTTAGATACTTATCTAAAAAAAAAGAAAAAAAAAAAGGCCACACAATGAGTTAGTGGCAGAGTCCAGATTTGAACCCAGGTCAGCTTCTTGACAGAGCCCATGTTCTTCTGTTGAGCTTCATAACCCACTGCATGCCGTCCTCTAAGAAAATGGTTAGAAGTCTGTTTTTTAACTCTGGGATAGCAATTTCTAGACTTTTGGGTGTCATATGTCAGCTTTTTACAGGGGCCCTCCTCCTCCTCTCTCTGGCTCAAAGCCATACTGATTAAATGAAACAGTATGATGACTACTTGTTCCTTCTGTGATTTTCCTCATTTCCTCAACCTTATCTTCTTCGTGTTCAAATATTAGCAATTTATTGAAATTGTTTTAAATCTGTTGTCATTTAGTTTTAGTATAAAATCCTAGAAAACAAGAATTTTATAGTAAAAGGAGCAGCAGAGTAGAAACAATGTCAAAATTAAAATCTGAAAATCTGATTTCCAGTTCTAATTCTGCCCTTTCTAGCTATATGTGCTTGGTCAAGCCTTTTCAACTGGTTTGAGGTATCTATTTTCTTAACCTTCAGTAGTCAGTGACAATTTCCCTTCATTGTGCCTCCCCTTACAGAACACATGGAAGATTAAACCAGGTTAGTCAATAATTCAGTAAAAACAAACAGCCCTAAACACCAGTGTCCTGAATTCTCTCACTTTTAAATCAATTTCTAAGAAAACCCTCAGAGTAATGTGTAAGAATATTTTAGGAACTTCATTGATTTGTCTCTGGAAAATTAAGCCCAATTGATCTATTTTTGATTTTCAGGTTTTGATTTCGAATAGAGGGTAGTTTTTCTTTAAATAGCAGCAGTGTACCAATCTCTAAATAAAAAGTGGATATTTAAGACATACTTAGGGAAATGATTCTTGAACACCTTTCCCTCCCTTTCAGTCTATGAACTGTAATTGTGACAGTTAAGTAGGTATGTACTCTATAGCTGTTATGAGAGCCTTGGTTCCTGATTTCACTACCAATACACATTTTGAGAAAAAGCCATGAATATTTTCCTTCTTCAGTCTCCCCACAGTTCTTTACTTCTGGTTCTAAATAGTATCCATGTTTCTTGCCATGACAGATTATACCTAGAATCACTTTGACCTTGGCCAGAGCAAACAGAAAATTAATGAAATGGAGCTGACCCCTTGCTTCTGAATGATAGAACCAACACAACGTTCACCTTTCCCCTAAGTACTTTTGCCCCGGGCCTCAATTCTTTCTTCCTGATTCTGATTTTCTCCTACCATGGGCTGGGAGAATTTCTTTACATGTTGGCCTGAAATCTGGATTTGGTGGTTATTGCTATGGATGTAATGCCTGTGAGTGAGGATGATGTCATCCACGGAGAGCAAATAAATGTGAAAGAGAAGAACGCATTCAATAGGACAGTGTCCTGCATGAACATGTCATTTATCATGTCAACTTTAATGCATTGCCCCAAATAATTGTCTTGTTGGTATTTGAAAGATTTTCATTAGTTAAATATATACTTATATACATAAATAAAGTCTGACAGTTATTATAAAATCAAAAGGCTCAGATCCTTGAAAAAAATGAGTGGATATACCTGATCTCAGATTGGGAAGTCTTTCTAATCATGTCACCCAAAGCAGAAAACATAAAGAAATAAGACTGATTATAGATCTATAGGTATTACATTTTCAAGTTTGAAAAACAAAGAAAAAGACTTGGTAACCTATATGACACATAATCAATATTTTTAACATATAAATAGTTCATATATCAATAAGCAGTTGTTGAACAACCCAATAACTGTTCAATGAACATGTTAGGTGTTATTGTTCAAAGGGAAATATTTTTTACGTGAAGGAAAAGTATTATTTTGTTAGTATAATTAAAATGTATTTAATTAGTAACTAAAATTGAAATGTTGGAGGAAAATGAGTAAAGATGAGGAGAAATTGCCGAGCGTTTATTGTTGGAGTTCAAATTAATGAAGCTGATGGTCCAACAAGAATAAACTGTGTTAAGTTCCACGCTCAGTGGCATCAGATATTCCCTAAATTAATGGTATAGAGAACCCATAACAAGACAAGTCAAAGAGTAACTGGAGCTGAAGCTAGGTGTAATCCAACTTGTTCTACCTTAAAGGAAGGTCTGGGGACGAGTTTGGGAGAGCTCTGGAACACAGATGATAATATGAAATTACAACGGGGTAGTCTTGGGTTGTCAGTAAAACTTAAGAATCTTTTTGGGATGGGCACCTGGGTGGCTCAGTCGTTAAGCATCTGCCTTCGGTTCAGGTCATGATCCCAGGGTCCTGGGATCGAGTCCCGCATCGGGCTCCCTGCTCGGCAGGAAGCCTGCTTCTCCCTCTCCCACCCCCCCTGCTTGTGTTCCTGCTCTCGCTATCTTTCTCTGTCAAATAAATAAATAAAATCTTAAAAAAAAAAAAAAGAATCTTCTGGGGAGCTGCAGCCCTATTGATTCTCCTGCTAATGTTGATGTGGTTAGTACAAATAATGTATGTTTTGCGGATTCATATTGTCTCCCCTGTTCTACTGAGTAGTTGTTGTGCTTGGATGAAACTTATGGACTTGGTATTATAGAGGGAATTCTCTGAAGAGGTGGATTTTTGTAAACTAATTTGAGATGTAATGATGTCATCCTATAGCCTGTCAGTGTTTCCTTTCTTTTTTTCTTTTTTTCTGCCACCAAGAAGGGTTGAGACCTCCTAAAGGAGTTAAAAAGATAGCAGAATGTAAGAGAAAATGTTAATGCAGTTTAGTAGTCTAATAAATGCAGTGTTAATAGCTTTTCATCAAATTACCAAAAATTTTTAAAATTTTAATATTCAGTATTATCAGATACTATTGATTGCCTATAAAGATCCACCCCATTTCAACTTCTTCCTTACTGGCAGAACCCTCATGTTTACTGTAGGGTAAAATGCAGACTGGTTTAGGACTTAGCTATTACTATTACTCTTCCTGGTAGTTCCATTCTCCTTATCAGTGACTCATTTAGGAGAGGGCATGTCAACCATTTCCAGAAAATGAGAACTGAAGGCAGTCTGCTATTGGGCTTCTGGGAAAGATTTTCTCATTCTAGGAAGGAGACTCCAGGGGATATGATCCATTTTTACCTCTGGTTATGGTCTTGCTGGGATGTTTAGCCTAGAACTGCTTCAGATGTTTTGTAATCCTGAGGGGAAGTCAGCCTGAGGGCAAAGTAGAAAGAAGAATGACATTGTAAGACATTTAATCAAGCAATCCTGAAGACTGCTCTACCATTGGTCCTTTGTTAAATGAGATATTTTCCCATATTAACTACTTTCCATTAGGCTTTCTTTTCCTTTTGGCTGAATGAAATCTGATATACTGTATGAACATAAGAACTTCGGTTCACTGCTGATGGAGAATCAATTGGTTTAGTATTTTCACAAGAAAATTTCATGAAACATATAAAAAGATTTTGATCTAGAAAAGCCACTTTAATAAGAAATTAAATAATTATTTGTTAGTTTCAAGTTTATATGTGGTAATATTGCTTATAATAATGAAAAATGGTAAAAACTAAATTTCCAATGACACAATGATTAAATAGATTTTAGACTATTCAAACAATGCCATACTCCTTTTCATCAAATTAAAAAGTATTTAAAAATCAAGGAACTCCTTGGTTATACCATAAATGTGCATATGAGAAAATCTGTTACAACAAAGAAAATATGATTTTAGTTGATTTTGAATATATCTTCCATTTATTTACTCATGAAACTGTTTTTTGAGTGTCACCAATGTGCTAGGCATTCTCCTAGGTGCTATAGATACAGTGGGTCCGTGCAAAATAAGTTATTGGACTCTTAGAGATGACATTCTAGAGAAGAAGACAATGACCAAGGAAACAAAGTTGTTTTGGTTTTCTAACAAAGGGAAAAAATAGGGTTGTGTGATGTGAAGTAAATGGGTTGATGGTCGAAGCCAACATTAGTAAGGTAGTCAGGGAGGCTCCTTCTGAAGTGGGACATGATGGATGAAAAGTACTGCCCATGTGTGATCAAGAGGTGGATGAGCAAAAACATAAGTTCTAATGTGAAAAAGAACTCAGCATGCTGTAGAAGTAGAAACAATGCCAGTGTGGTTGGTGCAGTGTGCGGGGGATTAGAGAAAATAGTATCTAGTGGTGTTGGAGAGGTAGACAGGATCTCACTCATGAGTGAAGGCTTGTAAGCAACTTAAGGAGTTGTGATTTTATTCTAAGAGTCATAGAAAGCTATTAAGTTATTTTAATTTGGAAGATGACACCATGTGACTATCATTCCCTGGCTGCTGTGTACAGAATGGACTGTAGGAACCAGGAGAAAAATTAAGAATCTATAGTCATGGGACGCCTGGGTGGCTCATTCGGTTAAGCATCTGCCTTTGGCTCAGGTCACGATCTCAGGGTCCTGGGGTCAAGTCCCGTGATGGACTTTCTGCTCAGTGGGGAGTCTGCTTTTCCCTCTCCCTCTGCTGCTCCTCCTGCTTGTGCACGCTTGCTTGCTCTCTGTCAAATAAAATCTTAAAAAAAATATCTATAGTCAAATGAGAAATGGCAGTAATGGCAGTAATATGGAGAAAAGTGGGACCAAATCAACATATATTTTGGAGGATGAATAGGTTTTTCTAATGGAGTGTATGTTGGTGGTAGTGGTTATAAGAGAAATAGCAAAACAAGTGTAAATCTCAAAATAGGTTGTTAAATATGTAAGTCTGGAGTTCAGGGATAAAGTCTAGGCTAGACATTGTATCCAGAAGATGGTACAAAACACTGATTTACTTTTCTCATTTAATCACCTACAGTCACTGTACTTAGGAGTCTTTCCCAGATGAACACACAAGGATCAATTTTCATTTTTCTCATTGTTACCCCCACCCCAACCCCAGCCCTCAGACTTTTTTCTGGCTTTTTTTTTAAACTCAGCTTTTTCCCCCAAGGTGTCTGATCTATCCTGGAAAGGCTGACAGTCACATTCTTCAGATTCTGTATCACCAGTCCTTGGGATGCATTGTGGTGAAATGTGGACAAGACAAATAAACCTATCTTTTAGCAAAACTCTGGAGCATTATTGTGTTAACAGTTGGCAAGAGGAAGAAAGTCAAAAGGGACCAAGAGGGGGAAAATGACCTCTTTAAGTATAATATTCATACAAAGAGGATATGGAAAAATGAACACATTCATGCACTGCCAGAGGGAGTATAAATTCTTACAACCTTTCTAGAGGGCTCTTTGATACAGAGATCAAAAGTCATAAAGATGTGTTTAGCTTTTTGATCCATAAATTCAATTTCTACATATTTTTTCATGTGGAAATCATTGTGCATGCAGGGAAAGATTTAGTTAAGGATGTTAATGGTAGCATTCCTTATAATAATGTAAAATAGGAAACAATGAATTATTAACAGTAGGAGACATTGTGTGGACTACCCAAACATTAAAATGTTCTCCTGTCATAAACTATTACATTGTGGAGTGTTTAATGATGTAGAGAAATGTCAACATATTATTGAGTAAAGAAAGTTATGAAATGGTATGTATGTTGCGATTGCATAACAACAAGATTGGAAATCTTTATACTGAAATATTAATCGTGGTGTTGGTACTAATCGTGACCTCCCTTCTTTCCTCCTCCTTTCTTTCCTTCCTTCTTTTTGTCTCTCATTTTCTACGGTGCATATGGTTAGAAGATAGAAAAATCTTAAGGTTAAAAAAAGAATTGCTGCTACCTAAAGGATGTATCACAAACTGACAGATTGGGAACACTATGGTAGATGGGGACATGAATATTAGCAACCGTGATTAATACCAAAGAGGGAATTGGCAATGCATAGAGAGAATTAGACATTCATATTTAGCAAATGATTGTTTTACCTAATGTTCCCTCTAAAAATATTTGTTGACATATTTAGGTCTCAAATGATTGAAAATGGACATCTGGACTGTGTCAAGTTTCCACTTAGAGTCAAATGTGATTGTGGTCCTTGTGCAGTGGGAATGAAGGAGGACAACATTCAAATGGGATATCTTGGGAATTCAGAGGAGTCTGCATAGATTTGCTTGTCCCCTTAGTTCAAGAGAACTCAGAAATAAATGGTCTTAAAAAGGCTTCCCTCAGGGCAAAGGTGTTTGCTTCAGTTTTTCCTTCCCCTAATCCCTCTGCTTATAGAAGCTGCAATTGTGCATTTGAAGTTCGATGTAAACCATATGGTATATTTTGGAGGCCCAGGAGATGCACAGCATTGCTCTCTAATGTTCCTGCCTCCTTGCCTTTCTTATGCTGCTGTCTCTGCATGTATTGCCCTTTCTCCCCTAAATGGTACCTGGCCCTAGGTTAAGAAATACTACCATAATCAGTCATTTATTTATAAATTCTAGCCTGGGACAGAAAACAAAAATCTTTATATTCACTTCAAAAATATGTAACTCTTACCTACCCAGTCTGAGATATGGGGTGTGCATGACCATTGTTTTGACCAAGTCAGTTGTAAGCTCAGACTGATACAAAGACCAGACACATGCTCCTTGGACAGATCAAGCAAGTTTTAATTATCTCAAGGATATAAAAAGAAGTCAGCACAGTCATGATACATATCACAGAGGTCAGCAACATCATTCAGGCCAGATGGAGATTCCAGCTTCTGAAATCCTGACCACTGGGTATGTAGTTACAGATGGTAAAACCCAAGTGAGAATTATAATAGTCTTTCTGGAGAGTTAATAGTCTTTCTATTTACATCTAGAATTAAATACTTAAGACTGGATCAGTTCTCTCAGTAAAGTAGCCTGGGGATGTGCTGGGAACCACTTCTTTGACACCGGAAGTACCTCCTTAAACTCAGCTTCATAGTGGAAATAAACAAAGGCCAACCAGATGAGAACAAGCAAAGGCTGTTTATTCAGAGCTTCTACAGCAAGGGAGCCAGCACCTGTCACTTGCATTTTGGCAGATACTCAAAGGCAAGCAGAAGGGTGGAAAAAAGATAAAGCTTCAGGTACGCCCTGATTGGAAACGGTGGACGTGAGGAAACTGTGGGCAGATTGGGGACAAATATTAGGAAAACTGTCTGTCATTAATCAAATCCTGGTCATTTGGGGCCAGTTGTTACTGGGGTTATTGTCTGACTTCCGGGACCATCACTAGAGATAGCAGTCTGACTTCCTGCAAGTCTAACTTATAGCAGGCTGGCTTCCTGGGTTGGTTGATTTCCTGGGCAGGTTGTTGCAGGTCGTAGGTCAGCGTTCTGTTTTTATATATGTTCTGGTCATTGTTATTTGTATGTTCAACCTCTCAATACAACACTGAATATAATATAGGAGGCACTACAACACAATACAGTAAACCTAAGTATGAATAGTCCCCATTCATCATTCTTGGTGCAGGCAGCCTGCTGCATCCTGATCCAAGTATATTCTTAAACTTAGTACTGCAGAGCCAGGAGAGGGGTCACTTTCCCAGAAGCCTCTGGGAGTCATGCTAACAAATCCTTAGATTAGCTATAAAGGTTATCCTGCAATTGGAAAAATAATATGGGCAGGAAATGGAAGGCAAATCAAAGTGATGACTGGCTTTTCTCACAAAATACCTTCACGGCCATTTTGTTTTATCCACACACCTTAATGCAACCACTGTGTGAGCCTTTGAAACAGCTCTCCTATTCTCTCTTGGATTGAAGTGATTTAAGACTGTGCCATCCTGATAAAGCCATTCATGGTGCCATAATGGTAAGTCGGGCAACTTGCAGAAGGACTTGATGATGATATATCCTGACAGTTAAATTGCCGTTGGACAGGATACCACATGCAGGCATTCAGAGACTCCTGGGAATTGTGGAGGGTGCTGCTACATCCCTGACATGGGAGTGTAGGTAAAAAGGAAGCAAAAGACACTGAAAATAAATGAACCAATCGTTCCCCCTTGGGTTTCAGTTTTTCCTTTCCCTAATCCCTCTGCTTGTAGAAGCTGCAGATTGTTTGTTAAAGACTGAACTGATTTTTATACATACATTTCAAAATGTAGCACTTCAGTGGCTCTCAACAATGAGTAGTAAGTAATAATAAGGAAATTTTCACAATGCTTTGTTACCATTCATTTAGAAACATTTTTACTTGCATTACCGGAGGCCATATTGTTTAAACTTACCCCTACCCCCAGCTGCCTGAGCTGTCATGGAATCTCATGTTTCAAGTAATTTCAAATGAGATTGAAGAACAAACTAATTTCAATTCAGTCTAATTAAATAAGCAGTTGTACCTCAAGATGTGGCTCAGCATCCTGAGGATTTTTTTGATTTATTTTTATTTTTAAAAGATTTTATTTATTTATTTGACATAGCACAAACAGGGGGAGCGGCAGGCAGGCAGAGGAAGAGGGAGAAGCAGAATCCCTGCTGAGCAGGGAGCCCGATGTGGGGCTCGCTCCCAGGACCGTGAGATCATGACCTGAGCCAAAGGCAGCTGCTTAACCGACTGAATCACCCAGGCACCCGGATGTTTTTTTTAAATAATACTTTCTGACAGAAGGAGAGAGCAAGTTTCACAGACAAAAACTAAAGGAGTTCATGACCACTAAATAGCCTTGAGAGAAATATTAATGGGGACTCTTTGAGTGGAAATGAAAGACCGAAAGTGACACAAACAAGAAAGGAAGAGAAAAATCTCCAGAAACAACAACAAAACAAGTAATAAAATTGCACTAAATACATATCTGTCAATAATTACTCTGCACTAAATGCTCCAGTCGAATGACACAGGGTGTCAGAATGGATATAAAAACAAGACCTATCTATATGCTGCCTACAATAGACTAATTTTAGACCTAAAGACACCTGCAGATTGAAAGTGAGGGGATGGAGAAACATTTATCATGCAAATGGACATCAAAAGAAAGCCAGAGTAGCAATACTTACATCAGACAAACTAAATTTTAAACCAAAGACTGTAACAAGAGATGAAGAAGGGCACTATATCATAATAAAGGGGACTATCCAACAAGAAGATCTAACAATTATAAATATTTATGCACCCAGCATGCAAATATATAAAATAATAACAAACATAAAGGAACTCATTGATAATAATAATAGTAGGGGACTTTAACACCCCACTTACATCAATGGACAGATCATCTAAGCAGAAAATCAACAAGGAAAGAATGGCTTTGAATGACACACTGGATCAGAAAGATTCAGAACATTCCATCCTAAAGCAGCAGAATACACATTCTTTTCAAGTCACATGGGACTTTTTCCAGAATAGATCACATACTAGGTCACAAATCAGGCCTCAACAAGTACAAAAAGATTGAGATCATACCATGCATATTTTCTGACTACAATCTATGAAACTTGAAGTCAACCATAAGAAAAAATTTGGAAAGATCACAAATACCTGGAGGTTAAACAAAACACTACTAAACAAGGAATGGGTCAACCAGGAAATCGAAGAAGAAATTAAAAAATACATGGAAGCAAATGAAAATGAAAACACAATGGTCCAAAACCTTTGTGATGCAGAAAAAGCTGTCCTAAGAGGGAAGGATACAGCAATACAGGCCTACCTCAAGAAGCAAGAAAAATCTCAAATAAACAACCTAAACTTACACCTAAAGGAGCTAGGAAAAGAAAAACGAATGAAGCCTAAAGCCAGCAGAAGAAGGGAAATAATAAAGATTAGAACAAATATTAGATCAATGAAACCAGGAGCTGTTCTTTGAAAAAATTAATAAAATTGATAAATCCCTAGCCAGACTTATCAAAAAGAAAAGAAAAAGGACCCAAATAAATAAAATCACAAAGGAGAGAGGAGAACACCACCACAGAAATACAAACAATTATAAGAAAATATTATGAAAAACTATATGCCAACAAATAGGACAACCTGGAAGAAATGAATAAATTCTTAGAAACATATAAACTACCAAAACTTAAATGGGAAGAAATAGAAAACTTGAACAGCTTGATAACCAGCAAAGAAATTGAATCAGTAATTGAAAAATCTCCCAACAAACAAAAGTCTAGGGTCAGATGGCTTCACAGGTGAATTCTACCAAACATTTAAAGAAGAGGTAATACCTGTTCTTCTCAAACTATTCTAAAAAATAGAAATGAAAGGAAAACTTCCAAATTCATTCTATGAATCCAGCATTACCCTGATACCAAAACTAGGTAGAGACTCCATTAAAAAAGAAAATGCAAGCCAATATCCCTGATGAACATTTTGAACATTGTTCTCAGTAAAATACTAGCAAACCAAATCCAACACTACATTAAGAGAATCATTCACCGTGATCAAGTGGGACTTATTCCTGGGGTGCAAGTGTAATTCAGTATTCACAAATCAATCAACATGATATACCACATTAATAAAAGAAAGGATAAGAACCATATGATTCTTTCAATAAATGCAGAAAAAGCATTTGACAAAGTACAACATCCCTTCATGGTAAAAACTCTCAACAAAGTAGGGTTAGAGGGAACATACCTCAACATAATGAAGGCCATATATGAAAAACCCACAGCTAATATCATCCTCAGTGAGGAAAATCTGAGAGCTTTTCCCCTAAGGTCAAGAACAAGACAGGGATGTCCACTCTCACCGTTATTTAACACAGTACTGGAAGTCCTAGCCACAGCAATCAGACAGCACAAAGAAATAAAAGGCTTCCAAATTGGTAAGGAAGAAATCAAACTTTCACTATTTGCAGATGACACAATACTCTATAAAGAAAACCCAAAAAACTCCACTAAAAAAATTGCTAGAACTGATGCATGAATTCAGTAAAGTCACAGAATACAAAATCAACATACAGAAATCTTGCATTGCTATACACTAAAAATGAAGCAGCAGAAAGAGAAATCAAGGAATCAATCCCATTTAGAGTTGCACCAAAAACCCTAAGATACCTGGGAATAAACCTAACCAAAGACATAAAAGATCTGTACTCTGAAAACTATAAAACACTGATGAAAGAAATTGAAGATGATGCAAAGAAATGGAAAAACATTCCATACTCATGGATTGGAAGAACAAATATTGTTAAAATGCCTATATTACCCAAAGCAATCTACACATTTAATGCAATCCCTATCAAAATACCAACAGCATTTCTCACAGAACTAGAACACGCAATCCTAAAATTTGTATGGAACCACAAAAGACCCCTAATAGCCAAAGCAATCTTGAAAAAGAAAAGCAAAACTGGAAACATCACAATTCTGGACTTCAAATTATATTACAAAACTGTAATGGTCAAGACAGTATGGTACTGGCACAAAACAGACACATAGATCAATGGAACAGAATAGAAAACCGAGAACTATATGGTCAATTAATCTTCAACAAAGGAGGAAAGAATATGCAATGGGGAAAAAACAATCTCTTCAACAAATGGTATAGGGAAAAGTGGACAGCCACGTGCAAAGGAATGAAATTAGACCACTTTCTTACACCATACACAAAAAGTAAAATCAACATGGATTAAAGACCTAAATGTGAGACCTAAAACCATAAAAATCCTAGAAGAGAGCACAGGCAGTAATTTCTCTGACATCGGCCATAGCGGCATTTTTGTAGATGTTTCCTGAGGCAAGGGAAATAAAAGCAAAAATAAACTATTGGGATTTCATCAAGATAAAAAAACTTCTGCACAGTGAAAGAAACAATCAACAAAACTAAAAGGCAACTTAAGGAATTGGAGAAGATATTTACAAATGACACATCTGATAAAGGGTTAGATTCCAAAATATATAAAGAACTTATAAAACAACACCCAAAGGTGTAATAATCCAGTTTAAAAACAGACAGAAGACATGAATAGACATTTTTCCTAAGAAGACATACAGATGGTGAACAGACACATGAAAAGATGCCTGACATCACTCAACATCAGGGACATAGAAATCAAAATTACAATGAGATACCACCTCATACCAGTCAGAATGGCTAAAATTAACAACACAGGAAAAAACAGGTGTTAGTGAGGATACAGAGAAAGGGGAACCCTCCTACACTGTTGGTGGGAACGCAAGCTGGTGCAACCCCTCTGGAACACAGTATGGGGAGGTTCCTCAGAAAGTTGAAAATAGAGCTACCATACGATCCAGCAATTGCATCACTGGTATTTACCCAAAGGATATAAAAAATACTAATTGGAAGGGATACATGCACCTTGATGTTTATAGCAGCAATGTCCACAATAGCCAAACTATGGAAAGAGCCCAAATGTCCATTGACTGATGCATGGATAAAGAAGAAGTGGTATATATATATACACACACACAATGGAATACTACTCAGCCATCAAAAAGACTGAAATCTTGCCATTTGCAATTATGAGGACAGAGCTAGAGAGTATTATGCTAAGTGAAATAAGTCATTCAGAGAAAGACACATACCGTATGATTTCACTCACATGTAGAATTTAAGAAACAAAACTAAAACATAGGGGGAAAAAGAGAAAGGAAAACCAAGAAACAGACTTAACCATAGAGAACAAACTGATGGCTACCAGAGGGGAGGTGGGTGGGGGGGTGGGTTAAATAGGTGATGGGGATTAAGGAGGGCACTTGTGATGAGCACCAGGTGTTTATGTTGAATCACTAAATTCTACACCTGAAAATAATATTACACTCTGTTAACTGGAATTTAAATAAAAACTGGAAAAATTAAAAATAAATAAAAGAAAAATAATACTTTCTGAAATACCACTTATTTTTTCTATTGCTGCATAACAAATTACCAAAAATTTAATGGCTTAAAACAGCATTTGTTAGCTCACAGTTCTATAGGTCAGAAGTGGGGCAGGCTTCAAGGTTAAGATCAAGGTATCAGCTGGACTTGGCTCTTATCTGAAATCGAAGAAATCACTTCCAAGATCATTCTGGTTGTGGCAGAATTCATTTCCATGAGAGGCCACTCTCCCTTTCTTTGTGTGGGCCCCTCCATCTTCAAAACTAGCAACAGTACCTGGAATCCTTCTGGGTTTATTTTTTCCGCTTCTTAAGTTTTTATTTTAATTCCAGTTAGTTAACATACAATGTTATATTAGTTTCAGGTGTACAATATAATGGAATCCTTCTGTTTAGATCTTTCTCTTCTGCCACCAGACAGAAAACTCTGCTTTCAGAGGGCTCATGTGATTAGATTAGGTCCACCAGATAATCTCCCTTTTGATGAACTCAAAGTCAACTGACTTGTACTCTTAATTGCATCTGCAAAACCTCATTTGTCATGTAATGTAACATAATCACGGGTGTACTACTGCATTCATTATATTCATACTCCCTCATATTAGGGCAGGAAATCTTGGTGGAGGGCATGGATTTTAGGATTCTGGCTACCACACTGCTCATAGGCTTCTCTTCACTTACTGCCAGGTGAATCCTAAACACTCAGCAGCCTTTACAACTATTTTGGAGTCTCTTAATTTTACCAAATTTTTGTTTTACATATTTTTGTAGCTTTCGGATTTCCCTGATGAGAAGAGGAAACTGATAATGCATCCATGTTCATGTTAAAAGTTTCTCTGACCATTTTTTATAGTGATTTATCCCTTCGTTAGGTTGTTTTTATGACTCCAGGATTTGTTTCTTTGCAATTTTGATTCAGATTATCTAACATCCTGCATCTAATAATTCAAGCAGTTGTGTTGGGGTGGGGGCGATTGGTAGTAGGGGACTTAAATCTATTCTTTTTTGTTTTTGCTTATCCTAGCTTATTTCCTTCTGTGTTTACCAGTAGCATCTTGTGAGCTTATGCTTGTTGAATTTAATCTGGGGGAATCCTGAGAGTGTAAATTGGAGATACTTGCTTTGTAGAGGATTTGTATTTTTTTATTTTTAAAGATTTCGTTTATTTATTTGAGAGAGAGAGATAGCGCACGAGAGAGAGAGAGAGAGAGAGAGAGAGAGAGAGAGAACAAGCAGAGGGAGGGGTAGAGGGAGAAGCAGGTGCCCCAAGGACAAGGGCTCCATCCCTGGATCCCTGGGATCATGACCTGAGCCAAAGGCAGATACCCGACCACCCAACCAACTGAGCCACCCATGCACCGCAGTGGATTTGTATGTTCATAGGCTCCTTCAATTGTTGCTTCAAAGACCCCAAGCTTAAAACAAGTGGCTTGATAATGAGCTTTCAACCTTGCCAGAGGTCCAAAGCTTAGTTATTAGATGTGAGTTCTGATCCTAGTTCTGATCCTTAGCCTCAGGGCATACATATATTTTGAATTTTTTATTTCTCCCTGATTTTGTTTCAGTTCATATGTTTTCTCTTTCTTCCTCCCTTCTTCCCTTTCTTCCTTCCTGTCTCTTATCCTTTCTTACTTCTTTTCTTCCATGCTTAGGTTGTGCTAATAAATGCAAAAAATCAAATGTATGGGACACAGTGGTAGCCCTACTGTACTTGGCATTGGTCAGAGTAAAACATTATGCTCTTTTCTAAGAATCACTTTTTAAGGGGATCATGATCAAAGTGATGCACATCCAGCGGTTCAGCCAAAATAAATATGAAAAAATGTTAGGTTTACTTTGTTTACCTGGGAAAAAAGAAGGCATGTTAACTCTCTTCATATATCTTTTGAAAGGATCTTTCACAAGAGAGAAATAAAGCTTATCTTTTATCTTCCAGAAGCAGAACCAACAAGTGCATCTAGCAAGATGGTTCATGTTAGCTCAACATAAGATGGAACTTAGGATTATCCTTGTACAAAATTGGAATGGACTGCCTTTGTGAATTGTGCGCTCTCTCCTCTGGACTCATGTGGAGGTAAGATAGGGAAAGTCTCCTTAGCAGTATTTTAGAGGCCAGGAGTACACTTCTCCTTTGGCTAAGATGCTGTAAAAAATAACCTTCACTCTCCCAGTGAGCTCAGATTCTAGGCTTGTTTATTCTGTAACTCTTATAAATTTAGATAGAAAGTAAGAAATTATAGCCATCTGGAGAATAAAAAAACATTTATGCCACATTCTGAATATAATGGAAGGAAATTTTGTATCACAGTATTGAAGAAACTTTTCCAATTTGTGGATCAGAGTAATCATTAATATTTTTTACTTCCAAAATTGTTCTCCTTATAATGTGCCAAGAAAAAAAGGCAATTAATTTTTACACAAAATATTCTCCTCATGCATATCCACACTGGGAGAAAATATGATACATTTTTTAATAATAATAAGGTTCAGTCAGAAATAGAAATTTAGTTCATCTTATAAATAGAATAGACACTGGTAAATGAGAAGAGATGACACAGCATGAGCTATGTAATTACATTTAAAATACATTTCAGGGTAGTTTAATATTAAAACTGCAATTCTTGATAGAAGTGGATACAGGATTTTTGAATATTTTGGAAAGGATATTGAGATCTTGGTATTTTTGTTCTTAGGATTTTATATGAACATAAAATCACATTTGTTTTAAAATCATCTCTTTAGGGAAAACAACACATTTAACCTTTCACTGTGAAATAAAAGCTTATGTCGAAATGTTTTAGAAATTCAGATACCCTTTACATTCTCTGGATTCTAGAGTGACAAGAGAAATCTGAAGAAGAAAGACTCAAGTCCTCTAGTCCTATTAGGGATGGTGGACACCCCACAGGGGGATGGGGTTACTCTGAGAAAGGAAAATCAATCCAGACACAGAGAGGATGAAAGCGAAAGAAAGGCAAAATGTGATCCAGATGTTCATCGGGACAGAAATGAAATCTGATCTCAAGTGACAGGCAAAGGGATGAGAGACCCAAACTATTTGACTGGATTTTATGAAAGCTTTAGGAGTATGGAATTGTATAATTTCAAGGGAAATTAACAAGGGGGGAATTTTGGAAACGTACTGCTAACCCAACATTACAAACAACTTAATGCCTTAGGTTGAAAAGTCATGACATATCCAGAGAAGACAAAAATTACAGAAGTAAAGGCTAGCTGAGGACATAATCCTGTAGTCCTACTAGAGTCCAGGCTCCTGCAAACAGAAGAATATATATACATATGTAGTATCTGTAGTAGAATAAGAATGAGAACCTTCCTTGGAGTCTAAAGATAAGAATATAAGACTGGCTTTGCCTCTAGATGTGTGATTCAGTTTACTTATCTTGGAAATAGAAATGCCAGTATGCATCCCAAATTATTTTTGTAAGGGCCAAGTAAGAGAGTGTATGAAAAAAATATTTTATAAAGTGATATATGGATAGGATGTCTTATTATTACTATCTACAGGGGGTATCTGTGGTTTTTGCCTTTCAGGCATGCTTTCCCATTATTTTGGGAATTGATCTGTTTTTCCCTTTTATCCAATCCCATACTTTCAGTCTAGATTAGTCAGAAAGGGCAAACCTCCCCGTGGAGGGGAAACCATGACACAGATCAAGATGGGGAGTGTACCACATCAACCCTGGGCCTTGCTGTAGTGATTTTTTCAGAACAATCATGAGTCGGGTCAGGCCAATTTGTGTCCAGGACTTTTGTTGGAGCTAGAGGAAAGAGGAACACTTTATGTTATAAAAGGGTAGGGGAGCAATGTAAATTGGTAAACATTTGGGGAGAGCTTGCCTGAGAATAAGCTAACCCAAGAAGGAAAGCAAAACCAAGAAATAGTGAAATAGCATCCCAAGACATCATCAACCTCTGGTATTCAGATATGCTTGAAGGCAGAATTGCCCCTGGAATTTCCAGTTACATGAGTCCATAAACTCCTCTTTCTGTCCTAACTTGGATTTGGCTTTCTGTCATTGGTCATCAAAACTGTACTATCTAAGTCACTATAATTAGGGAAACTTTAACTAGAAATTATTAGTGTTACTTGGAAAATCTCCACACCTAATGTATACCAAAGCTATTACAGTTGCCCCTTCAACAATGGAGGGGTTGGGGTTAGACTTCCTTGATTGGTTCTGTCATGGGTCCTGTGAAGTCATGCACAACATCTGGACAGTTCTCTCCCCAGGAATTTATTGTTTCAGGGTTCATGGCTTTCATGGCTTTTTCTTATAACAATGATGGCATCTTCAATGGTGTAATCTTCCCAGACTTTCTTGATGTTCTCTGTATTGGGGTTCTCTTTCATAGCATTGACAGTCATTCCCATAGAGTATTGTGTGTACTGAGTCTTAAAGGTCCTTAGGACCCCCTGATCTACGGTGCTTAGAGGTGTTGCATTTGGGGGCAAGTAGACCACTTGGTTGCCATCAGTGTTGAACTCATGGGAATCTGGGTGGCCAGGAGCATCATCCAGTATCAAGAGAATGTATTTCCTGACTTCAGGGACAAAGCATCACAATAGAACCAGGCCAGAGAAAAAGGGTTCTTGTTGTCCAGGCCTTCTTGTTGTACATCCAAAAGACTGGAAGCTGGTGTTTAATCTTTTTCTCTTCAAGGCTCAGGGGTTAACAGCCTTACAGATAAGGGCAGTCCTCATCACAAACCAGACTGCATTTGCACAAAGGAGTGGAGTTAGCCTGTCCTTTCTGCCTTAAATCTTGGTGCTAGCTTTTCTTCCTTACTAATAGATTTAAAAAAAAAAAAATATTTTATTTATTTGAGAGAGAGAGCACAAGAGGAGGGGAGGGGAGGGGCAGAGGAAGAGACAGAAGCAGGCTCCCTGCTGAGCAGGGAGCCCACCACGGGCAGGGGGGCGGGGTTTGGACACAGAAATCGATCCCGGGACCCATGGATCATGACCTGAGCTGAGGGCAGATGCAGATGCTTAACCGACTTAGCCACCCAGGCGCCCCCCCCACTTACTAATACATTCTTATGGCAATTTTCCCCTCAGAATAGGGCACTTTCTTCTGTATTAACAATGTGTTCAGACAGATATCCTTTCTCCTCGATGATTTTCTTAATGGCATCTTGGAATTTGTCTGCTGCCTCTTGGTTGGCAGAAGCTGCCTCTCCTGGTATCTTGACATTTTTTTTTAAAGCCAAACCTTTTTTTTTTTTGAGATTTTATTTTTTAAGTAATCTGTACACCCAATGTGGGGCTTGAACTTACAACCCTGAAACCAAGAGTTGCATCTTCCACCAACTGAGCCAGCCAGGCACCCCTAAAACCAATCCTTTTAAAAATTATCAAACCATCCTTTGCTGGCATTAAATTCTCCAGCTTTAGATCCTTCACCTTCCTTTTGCCCTAGTTGTCATATCATGACTTTGCTTTTTCATGAATTATATTGAAGTCCATAGGGATGGCTTTCTTAAAGCAGTCCCGTACCCACATACAAGCTGCATTTTCAATATGATATAAAAAGGTATTTCATAGAAAGTGTGGGGTTTTCATGCCTGCTGGCAAAGCTGCAGCAGCAGCTTCACAAAGTTCCCCCCCCCCCCCACTTTTTTTTTTAAACAATTGTCCTTATGCTGGACTCCTTTATCTTGAAATGGCAGACAACCACAGCTGCAAACCTCAATCTATGGTACATATCAAGCAAATCATTTTTTTCTTGTAACGTCATGACTTCTTGGGATTCTTGGGAGCACTTCCAGCATCACTAGTGGCACTTCCTCTGGGTCCCATGGTGTTAGTCAAGGTTTATAATGTTGCACTAAACATGATGAAAACTATGTGAGAACGACAAGAGACAGTTTTTTACTGTGATACGCAATTTGCTGGAGAGCCATACTGCTTAAGTGGAGGTGATTAGTGTCATAGGCGTTTCAAGAGGATGCTCGCAACACTTGAGCTCACTGCAGTAGCAACAGGAGGTGGCTACCAAATTATTACCATAGTACAGTATGTACTACAGTTAATTTTCTACAGTTATGACTTAATACAGCATCTTTACATTTGTTTACATTTCTCTTGACTGCAAATGGCTCCATGTATGGTCTGTAAGTGTGTGCAGAAGCTTTCATAAATTTTAACTTTTCTTTAACAGATTTGTGTATATTTTATAGCAGTAAACGATAAAATAAACAGTATTACATATATATTTTAAGCATTCACGACATACCTACTGTTTTCTTAATTTTTTGATATTTCTAGTTTACACAGTTTGTGAGTTTTTTCAAATTCTCACAGATTTCTGAAAACTTTTCCAATATATTAATTGAAAAAATTTCTCACATACGTGGACATGTGCAGTTCAAACCTGAGTTGTTTAAGGGTTAATTGTACTAATTGGTCACAGAATGGGTGCTAAAAATGTAAATGATTGTTTGGTCTTGAAAATCTTTAAGTCTGCTTCCTTTATTATTATTTTTTAATGTTATCATACTTGCTTTTAGTCTCGCCCTGGCCCTTTAGAAAATGATCCTTCTCCTGAAATAGCCTGAAGGCCTCTGTAGTTTAAAGCAACCTAACATGATGCTGTAAACAGATTTAATGAACAGAGGAAACAGCACCACAAGTCTGACATATGCCCCCTGAACACAAGAAACTCAGAATCGTGCAATACTCAAAAAGTCCTTCAAGATTCTGGAAATTCTCCAGCTTCTTCCCTGAGTTCCTGACCTCTACCCCAGACTGGCGACTTGGCATCCTCAGCTGTGTGTTTCGTGTACTCAACAACCAGAAACCTCCTGCACATACCTGATCCTCTGGGGGAAGCCTTTCAGTGGGTTTCTTACCAGCTTGCTCACCATGCAGCTGGGGGTGGGTCTTGTGGGGACATGAGAAAATGTCCGCCACCACCAGGAGCAAAAGGAGCCCAAATCCAGTTTCTTTTCTCTGAGCTTCTTCCCTGGGAGAGGATGTTCCTTTATGCAGATTAAAAAGCACAAAAAACAAAGAAAGCCACAGTACTGAACTTAATTTCAAGTACCACTCCTTTCCTAAAAATGGTTAACTGGTAGCTACATGGTCTCATTCTTGTTGCTAATAAACAGTAAAGGTGCCAAGAAACTGAAGCAGCACAGGGGAGAAAAGGAAGAAGCCAAGGGTTTAGATCATTTGTGAAAATGGATATTTAGTCTTTGAATAATTAAAGATATCCAATCTGTAGAATGTTAAAGAAATCCCTAACCTACATTTATGTTAGAACATATCATTACTAGTCCAGGACATTAAAATTTTATCATAATAGTTATGGACAGTTCTGCCAAAGAATCTCACTCATTGGCTATCAAAATAAGGGAAATGCTGAATTATAGAATACCATACTTTGAATATTTAATAAATTAATCCTCTGTGCTGATAGTAGGAGTTCTAGAAATCATGCCTGTTGTATGACAGCACTTAGTCAATATACTAATTAATAACAGTTGTTTGAGAGCAAGTCAATGCCTAAGAGGTTAACAACACAGATTGGAAGTACAGAGAAATCATACCCAAGGTTAAAGTCATTCTAAAAAAGACCATTGGTAGTTATGAATACTTAAAGCAAAGGAAAGAAGATTGGAGCTTTTGTCAGAGTTGACTCTTTTGAGAGTTCCTGGGTCATTAAACAGGAGCTTACTCATATAAATTTTGGCCCTGGTATCTGGATCTTTCGTATTTTTCACATAACTGAATTGTACCAGATTCTCTTGGGTGCTCAACAACAGATTCTGACTCTGAAATCCATACCATTTCTCAAAGGGGGAAGAAGAGGGGGAGGAAATAGGTAGAGACGGAAAGGAGGAGAGAAAGAAGGGGAGGGAAGAAGAGAAGGAGTAGAGCATGGAAAAGAAAGGGGTAAAGGGAGGAAATGTGGGAAAAGAAGAAGGGGGAGGGAGGAGGAAAAGATGGTAGTGGGACACGGAGGGATCGAGGAAGACCAGAAATCCCATTCATTTTGACGGAGGAGGTGCACTCCAACTTTTTTGTATAAAATATTTTCAAGTGAACCCCTATATATATATATATATATATAATGGGTGACAGGAGCTCCCTATTTCTAGAGAATTTTAAAAAAACTATGTAATCAATCCTTGATTAGGACATAAATACTTAATTTTAAACTTCTAAGTATTATATAACTTAGAAGTTTTTTGTAGATTTAAATGATTCAACATGGAGATGGTACAAGTTAATTTTCTTACGGACTTAGATTTTTGTTTTCTCAGCATAATTGTATGACATTTGGTAGAAGAAAGTTTAATGCCAGGGGAGAACATGCTGATAGTGACTTTGGAAGCTTCTGGGCAGGTGCTTTCCTGGAATCGAGCAGATGATTGTTAAGACAGGAAGAGGAAGGAGATGCTGAAGAGGTTTGCCCCTGTGACCATTTACATCTGGCTGGTTTACATCTGTTTTAGGTTTGCTGTTCTGGTCAGGTCTTCTTGGCAACTTATTAAATAATCTGATAAAACTGATAAATATATTAGAGTAGGCTAATGATGGGGATTCCCACTTCCTGAGTTAGTCTGCCTGCACTTTCCTACAGAAAAGTCCTGTTTCAGCCACCTGAACTATAATTTTCTTGCCCCAAGGATATTATGGTGAAAAGATATTAATCTAAGTAGAAGGCATTGCTTTAATCCCTACACTTCATTGGTTTGATGAAGTTTGAGGAAAACAGGAATAACTCAAGTGTGTTGAGGATGAGTGATTTCACATTTAAAAAGCATAAAGCTTATTAATGGTCTTGAAGAGAAAAGATTCCATATGAATACAAAACCATCATTATCATTGGTAACATATCCAAATATCTTGCCAACATTTTTCTGATTCAGACTGTTAAATTTCATATTAAAATATAATAAAAAGATATTCATTTAAAAAACCCTTGTAAACAGACAAAGCTTGAAAAACAGAAAGTATACTTAGGAAACTCCACACAAACAAGCACATTTTAGGGTACTTTTCCCAAGTGATAAGGACAGAGTTAGGATGTAACAAGAGCAGGAGTAGCTGAAATTTAATTGAGGGCCAAGCATCCATTAGGCACTGTTCCACCTGCTTTCAATATATTATCTTACGTAATTCTCACAAAACCCTTCTGTTCTCTTCCTATTTCATCAATAAGGAATCAGCAAAGCAAAAATTCCACAGAATGTACTGGTGTATACAAAGAGAACGGAAAGAATCTGAGAGTCTATCTTATATATCCCAAAACAAGGATGTTGAAAAGTGTTTAGTAGACACAGAAGACAATAAAGCTGGTAAAGTTGGTATAAAGGGGAAAGAGTATAACAAAAAAAGCATATTCATTAGACCAAACTAGGTTGTCAACTTGATTTAAGGAACTCTAAAATTATAAGCTACAATTGTTTTGTTTTCTTAACTTATTGCTACTTGGTGTGCTGAAATGCTTTTAAATCTCTGTAGTACCTGTCCGTGTACCTCAGAAAGGGCTTGGCTCTGGGCAGCCTCTGTCTCTTGAGTCAAACTGGCTGCAGAAATCTGACATCTTGGTCACAAATATATTACGTTGCCATCACTTTAAGCATAAGCAAAGTAAATACACTTTAAGCATAAGTAAAATAAAATTTTAAAAAACAGATGATAGTAATAATGGTAATATTTTTGGAGTAACAGCAGTATGTTTTGCTTTGATTGGGCAGAATTGACCTTAACATGGGTCTTATTTAGCCTTTTAAAGTAAATTTCTGTTTTTCTTTTTCATTTCTTCAAGAAGAAAAGGGCTAAAATAGGCTCAGTACTCTACTAGCACTTCGCTGGTGACAGTGGACTATTTAATTGGTTTTAAATAACATGGCTTAACTGTGGCTGTCAGTAAAATAGGGGCCTTAGCATACCACAGGCACCCACACTGGGTACCACAGGCCACAGAGAAGCACTCAGTAGTTGTGTGTAATCAAATTTGTGAAAACTGATCTGGAAGAGCACTTCATTATTTACAGGAGTGCTGTAATAAATCTTTCGCAAACTATAGAATCCATTTGTAATGTGAAATATCTCTTAATTTGTGTTTTTAAGTTTGAATTTTTGTGTACATGTGGTCTTCATAAAGTAGGACACCTCTGGAATATATGGAAGCCCAGGTAAATCTAAAGTACTCAAATGTAATATTCATTCATTTGTTCACTCATACTCTGAAATGATGCCATGTACTAAGCATCATGCCAGGCCAGAGGGATGGCCATGATGAAGTCCACTAATGCCTTTATGGTGCTCAACTCAGTTAGGGAGGAGAATTCTGATGCCTTAAATATTCCTCTCTTGGAAAGCCAAAGATGAAATAAGTACCTTCCTCCTACAAAACAGCTATCCAATCATTTCTTGAAAGCAATGCCATAGGTAATCTTTTTGAAATCTCCTTGTCACATATTAAACAACACAATAATGTGATGAATTTGTGTTGTCATAAAATATCAAGTGTGAAAATGAGAACTGCCAGGTCTCAGGGAGCTGAATGCCCTGGAGCCCTACGCTGTAGCTAGAGGTTGGGTCTTTCAGCGTTTCAGCCTGAAGGGACCTCAGATTCTTGTGTTCACCCTGCCCCTTCCTCAGTCCCATCCCCTACTTTGTTTTTTCAGAGGAAGAAACTCGTGCTCACAAAGGTTGAGAAAGTAGCTGAAACCGGAATCAGTCAGGGCTTTTTCATCCCCAGACTTTTTAGCTGATTTGCTGAATGATTCTGCTCCTCCTTCTCAGAAAATCTACATTAATGACATATTTTAGGGCTTGAGGGGTGTCCTCTTGCTCCCTTTTGGTTAAACTTACATGCTTGTAAGTAGAAGGTGTGGTGGCAACAGACGATGGATGGTAAAAAGAACTTCTGCAAGGACAGCCAGAGCAGAGCTGCTCTGGGCGCATGTCTCCTTAGCCCTTACCTGACCCTCCAGTCCGCCTTAACTCCGCCGGCCACTCTCAGGATTAGGCTGGTGGTAGGGTGAAACTACAGATCCCAGGAGGCCTAGGACGTCCCTCTCAACCTCTCCGTAAGCAGGTCGCTCCCCTCGTTGCATTCTGGGAAATGTAGTTTCTTTCAATCAGTAACTGCTGTGCTTGGAAAGCAAGAGTTATTAGGTTTGAGGGCTCCGCCCCTCCACTGGCCCCGCCCTCTCCATTGACCCCGCCCCAGGTTGCTCAGGAGATCAGAGACGCCGAATCCTGGTCGATGTTGGCGTGGGGAGCAGAATAGGTGCAGAAAGAAATCCTCCGAGTTCTGAATGTGGCCCGCCTCAATGGAGAGTTCTGGCAGCTCCTGCCAGGACTACTGGTGCAGCAGTAAGCAATACTGGTTTGAGCTCGGACCCACGGACTTGCTGCAGCGCAAGGGCTCCCTCACCCTCCGCTCCCATCACAAGAAGTACTCGAAACCCGTGTTGGTGTATTCTTGGTGAGCGAGCTCGCTGCAGTTCCCGGCTGCTGGGGAAAGGGATGGGGGAGGAGAGACAGTAATAGAGAGAGGGCAAGGGTGGAGAGGATGGAATAAACAGCGAAGAGAAAGAAAAAAGAGGAAGGGAAGGGCAGAGAAAGGGAAAAGGAAGAGGTGAGAAAGAAAAAGATGAGACAAGTGAGAGGACTGGGAGAGGAGACAAGGGAGAAAAAAGAAAGGGAAGAAAGATCTTCAAAGGAGAGGTAAAGAGGGTGGGAGTGAGAGTTGGGGCAGCAGGAAGAGATAGGAAAGCCTCCGAGAGCCCTGCCCTGCCACTGAGTCCTGCCCTGCAGGTGCCTGTCCACCAGAGGTCATAGATCACCCTCACCGACGGTGGAAGAGAGGGTGTTTGCAGAGGCCTAGAAATCACATTTCTGAGATAACATTCCTCACTCATGAAAGGAAGGGTGCATTAGGGGACAGCAGGAGGGAGATGAGTTAATTTGTCTAAGCCCTCCTTGATCCCATTTATTCATGTAATGTATGTGAACCCTGCAGTTTCTGCCTTGCAAACTTTCTACAGTCTACCCACTTTCCTACAAGCCCACTCCCCCTACTTTTACTTCTCATCCCTAAAACTGACTCTGCCTATTTTGAACTGAGTGTGAGAGGCTAGATAGATTTGGAATCCAAAGCTCTATGCAGAAAATCCTCTTTTAGCCTCATATAAGGGTTACCTCATAGACCTCAAGCAAAACACTTAGCTCTTCCATGGTTTTGTTACTCTATAAAGATGTAGGTCATAATATAAATCACTATTAGAAATTAGTGTTAAAGACAAAGAACTTTTTCAAGTGGACAGTGTTTCTGCCCTACCATGACTTGTGGACATCGTAGACAAAAATAGCAAAACCACAGAAGAACATACATGAAAAGGAGATGAGGAATTTGGTGGGGGAGAAATGTGGTCTAACACGGAAAGTCATTCTGGTCACTGCTGAGAATGTGCAGAGTTCTTATGCTGTTAGTTTTAGAAAGAACGTTTGGGGACAGGAGGAAATTCAACAAGCATTCATGTGTCATGCACTTTGCTATGTGTTGGAGACACAGAGACAGATAAAGTGGATTCAGTGAGTTAATGTGTCTAAAGCATTTAACACCATGCCTGTATGTAGTAAGCAGTCAGAAACATATGGTAGCTAATACTAATTTTTTAGGATAATGATTACACACTTGGACTCTAGATTTGAATATCAACTCTGCAGCATGTGATATGGCAAGTCACATGAATGCTCTAGGCCTCTGTTTCTACAACTGTAAATTGGGGACGATAGTATTGTTTGTGAAGCACATTTTAACATGTAGCCTGGCACATAGTAAGCACAGTAAAGGTTATATACGTGTATTAGGACATGGTCATGGACCTCAAGGAATTTCATACACCTGTAAAGGAGAATACCATTAAATTCAGTATAATCTGATTTGTGCAAAATAGTGATGAGTATAAGAGGTAAAGGTAACAGGAAGAGGTTTGTGTGTGTGTAGTTTCCTGAGCAGGGTTTAGAAGGAAGAATAGGAGCTCCATAGATACACAAAAGAGAACACTGCACTCACAGGCAAGTACAATGGAATAGTAAGAAGCAACCTTGTAGGGAAATAAAAATAGTTCTCTGTAGTCCGCAAGTACAGTTGATCCTCATTATTTGCAGATTCTGTATTTGTAAATTTGCCTACTTGCTAAAATGTATTTATAACCTCAAATCAATACTCAAGGCAGTTTTATGGTCATTTATGGCATGTGCAGAGAGGCAAAATTTTTTAGTCACTCTCCTGTTTTTAGATCAAAGTGACACTCTGCCTTCTTGTTTCAGCTCTCATACTGTAAACAAGTATTTTTTTTCGTGATCTATTTAGCATCTTTGTGCTTTTTGTTGTTGATTTCATTGTTGATATAGCCACCATACTGCTGGAATGCTATCTGGTGTTATGTGCAAGAAGGCTGTGATGTGCCTTGTGGAGAAAATATATGTCGCACAGCCTTCATTCAGTCACGAGTTACAGTGCTGTGAGTTCAGTGTGAATGAATCAGCAGAAGATATCAAATAACGTATATTTAAACAGAAACATACATAAAACCAGGTTATAGATTGATTGGTTGATGAAAATGTGAGCAGAGGCTCATAGGAACATACTCCTTTATTTCCCCTAGGAGCAGTGGTTCGGTATTTGCTAATTATTTGTGACAACTTTATAGAATATAACAACCTAAATAATGAGAACTTATCATAAAATGTGAGAAATACTTGATTTCTTTGAGCTGGCTGTGCTGTTGTCATCCTTGCTTCCCTTCCATGTCTAAGCAGTCACCAAAATCTGTCTTAAAAAAAAACCCAACTATATAAAGTTCAAATTATATAAACTTCCAAATGAATAATCTGATCAACTATTTTGTTTTTATACATTCTGGTCATAATTGTTTGTTTTCTATTGACTTATTATATATTGAAACTCTTATTAAATTTTAATCTTTTATGAGTGATTTTTATTTAATTGATGAATACTTACTATCTATGATACAGCATTCAAGTGGCCTCTCAACTGAGTATTTGATCAGTTAAATGACTGTACCTCTAGGTTTGCAAATTAGAATCTGTAGCTGGGAAAGATTCTTATTTACCTCTGCTTATACAGTTTAAACATTTCCACGATTTCTGTATTTCTCTTTATGTTGCATGTAATACAAGTCTGTCTGACTTCACTTCACATATTAAAAACATTTGTATATAATAGACCTGATAAAGTGATATGCACAGAATGGTTGTTAAAAGTATCTCTGGTGCATTACTGGAATAAGACACTGCCTAGGCACTGTCTCTTCCTTATAGCTGGAATGATCGACAGGGCCATTTCACCTGCATCACACTGACGCTTCTGAATGAGAGAGGCCTTTTCTAGAAATTATTTTTCTCTATTCATTCCTGTAGCATTTGTGGAGTTGTATCATTAGATGATTCCATGAGAAATTCTGAGTTGGGGGACATTTTCTCTTGGGGTATCTTCCCATTCATTGGAATAATGGAATTCTAAGAACCAGAACAACTAGATTTGCCCTTAATAAATGCTCTGATGTGAGGCTACTTCTTATATTTTTATATGTGTATTTTAACTCATCTCTTCATTGCCCAAATCGACATCAGGTAATAAGTGATGATAATTTAAAGCCCAAAAATTCATTCGAGTCTCCATGGAGACAGTTCATGCTCTGGTCTCCATGGTGACACCTGGAGTTTTAAGAGATCAGGTTAATTTTATGTATATTTCAATTACTTTTCTCCCCTGTCTAAGCCCTAATTAAAGAGCCTGGGCATTTTACTCTTACCTTCTTCCCCCCCCCCCCACCTCCCTATAGTAAGAAGAAAACAGAAAGAGAAAGGGAAAAAAAGGAAGAAAAATAAAATGCAGTGTTAATTGTGGGGTAGGGAAGTTCATAGTTTTACAGATTTCTACAGAAAAATCATTTGGGTTGGGGAAAGAAAGAGCTTTCTGTGATGCTCTTCAGACTTACACTCTATTGTGCTGTCTGAACAGGGAGTTCATGTCTATTTAAGGTACTGCACAGAGGAGAACCCGCTTTCAAGGCCACAAGTTACCATTAGTGTACTTGCAAAGAAAATAGAGATGCATTTTCTAATTTGCTGTATCATTCTTCCTGTATTTATTCAGCAACTTTCTCAGGGACTAACCTGGCAGTATTTGGAGTCCTTCACATGATTCGGGGCCACGGCAGGGTGACCCAGCCCTTCTCTAGCCAGCATCCTTCTCCTCACATCTGCAGTACACACTCACAAAATGGGATGAAAAGGCAAATCCGAAAGCCTTTAGTAACCACATGGTGCAGCCTGCCTCTGTTTTGAAATCCGTAAATGCTTCCCCTTCCACCAAGCCTCCATCCTCCTACCTTTAACAGCTCAGGTCCTCAACCAAATGCTTATTAACTCCTCTTTTATGTACATTTTAAATACATTTGCTTATGTGGTTTCCATGCACACAGCATAGACTTCGGAGAGAAGAGAGAAGAGCCTTTAAAGAGGCTTTTTTGGTCAATAATGAGAAGTGAAAAGAGCAAGCCCCAGGGCAAAGGTAAGAACACAGTGGGTGCTCAATTAACATTCATCAAAGAAATGAACAAATGAGCAGATAGAATGAACACACACAGAAACCCAAAAGGCACTGGGTTGGGACCCTCTATTTTATACTTTAGAAAGCCCCAGAGGTAAAAGTCTATAGGACAGCATAAATTCATAATAAAACGAGAATCGATTTCTCATAGCCTGATCCTTATATAACAGGACGACACTGAAGCCTGTTTGCTCACCTCTGTATAAGTGAACTTAGAGTATAATGTGCTCTTCTTCTGATTTGAATGGTGAAGAATTTAAAATTGGGAGCTAAACTTGTGCTCTTCCTACTTGCAGTGCATAACTTATCAGGGACTGACAGATACTAAGAAGATTTTGAGTTTATATAGGGACAAATGAGTTTATACTTTAAAGAGATATTTTGATTTCTTGACTCGTGCTTAAAAAAACAATTCTAAATTATAATATGTGACCATTTGAGATGATGTAATAGTAGACCAATGACATGCAAATACATTCACTATCGAGTGGGTCACAGAATTAGAAATTTGCACACAACTCAGATGTATATATAAAATTTATTTTCTAAAATCGATCCTCATGGCTTTCAATTGTTAGTAGGAAAAAATTCAAACTTGCCAACTATAGGGTATCTGTCTCTTCAAGTTTAAACAGCTTGTTTTCATTTAAAATAGTCTCTCAAAATGGTGCCCATTATTTCTGAGTCCTTCATCCTCCACACTCTCCTTTCCCCAATGGCATCTGTGTGTGTGGGACTGATGTTGTATGTTATTTTGGCGGTGGGGAGTGAGGCCCCCAGATTATGTGTGGGTCCTTGTTCTTGCTCACATCATCCTTTGTCCAACTTCTGGGCCTTCACCCTGAACTGGTGACCCATCCACTTTGTTGAGGCCCCGGTGTCTCTGCTTACAGACTTAGTTCCATTTTGGCCCTTACTGTCACCCCAGATCCCCAGGTCATGCTTATCCTCCCCACGCCCCTGACGTAGGCTCGTCACCCTGGAGCCCTGGTGGTAGTGGCACCTCATCCCTCAACACAGCAGCCCTGCAGCGGCTTGCTGACAGCTTCTGTCGAATACCCTGTGGAGAGGGTGTGTGCATGCGGGGGTTTGCCCTGGAGAGTTTACTCCCATTGGCCTGAGAATTACTCAAAGCCTTTTCTTTCACTTTCTAGTGATCTGCTTTGAAAGATAAACTGTAAGGTCACCCTATCTGAGCTGTGTTTGGGAGCTTCTGGGTCTTGTTAATAGCAGCTTACGAAATTCTGTCCTTTCATTTCTCCACAATGACTTTCAAGAAAAATATCTCACTTAGGACTCAAAAATTCCGTTTTGTTAGTCAGAAGTTAATTAGCCATGCTTTATTTTTCTTCATATTCCTGTCAAAACAATCCTAAATCTTCCCAAGACAAATGTGGATGCCTCTGATTTATTAAAGCAAAGGTTATTTTACAGAGTTCAGCAAAGAAAAGTGAATATTTGAAAATACAGTCTCACTATAGGTAAAAACAAAACAAAAACCAGGATGTAATGAATTCCTTTGTGAAAGGTATATGTTGATATGCATTGAAAAGAGATTGAAAGGACAGTCAGCCTAACACAAAATACTTATTACTAGATGGTCGGTAGAATGTGGATTATTTGTCTTTTTCTTTTTTCCTCTTTGCCACTTCTACATTTTCCATAATGAACATGTATTATCTTCATAATAGGAATAAAGTAAAATTACCTTAAAAATTTGATATCATTTGCTACAGCTTTTCCCCTGGAGCAAACATTCTCTAAATGATCAGAATGTAGACACAGTGCTTCATCTCTTTTAGAGTCTGAGTCACTCTTCGTGGTTTATTATGAGTCTTTTTAAAATATCTTTTTAATTGCTAGTTTTATGTTAAGTAAAAAGGATGATGTTATTCACATTCATTCGGATTAACCACCCTTTCATTCTTGTCTCTGTTCTATAATGGTAGATCCTACGCCACAGTTATTTTTAATCTAGTCCTACACTCTCATTCCTCAACATACGCACATACCCACAAATGACTTTGAATGTAGTAGTTTTGGGGGGAAGCACCTTATTTTCTATTTTTAAGATGAAATCCAGGGCACACTGCATCCCTTTGCCTTGACTGAATTTTTCTTTCAATGCTATTCTCTTTTATGAAATTGCAATCAAATTCTCTTCCTGAAAACTGGGGGTTATAGAATTCTTGTGCCTTGACCTTTATGTGAGGTTTTGCTTAACTTAACTGGCGGCCCAAATAAAACATCTTGCAAGTTTTGCTTGTAAGATGAACCCTTGTAAGGTAGAATGTTACAGGACAGGCATTTCCACATGTGCATGCACTTGGATTAGGAAAGACCATTGCTGTATACAAGTGCCTCTGCCTGAGCCTACCCTATACTTACTCTTGGGACTATCTCCCACCCATAGGGACCACCAAAGACCACTCCGCAGGATAGGTAAGGGTGTGGGACATGAGGGAGAAGGTAAGAAGAACGTGGGGCCTAGTGACATTTTGATAAGGTGAGGTTCAATCTATGGATGCTGGGATGCCCAGGCTTAGGGCTCAAGGTTTTGTTGTTGTTTTTAGGTAAGCTCCACACCCAGCGTGGAGGTCAACACAGGGCTTGAATTCACGACCCTGAGATCGAGACCTGAGCTAAGATCAAGAGTCGAACACTTAACCGACTGAGCCACCAAGGCGCCGTGGGCTCAAGTTTTTAAATAGCACTAGAGCTAGTATTACTAAACTACTCTGAGTTGGCCAGGAAAGCCACCTATTGGTACTCTTTTCTGGTGAGGTGGTCAGACTTCTTTTGATTACAAGTGACAGATACTCGGCTTGAGCCTAAGGAAACAAGAGGAGAATGAATCAGCTCATTATATTCGTGGAATGGTTGATTACCAGATAAGAAGGAAGACAAGAGTGCAGCTCCACCTTAGGAACAACTGGAATAAAAGACGCAAATGCAAGCAGGTCTCTAATTTCTCCTCTCTCTTCCTCTTTGTGTGTTTGCTTCATCTTATCATTGAAAACTACAGAAAACACGGCTGAGGCAGTTCTGGAATTTTTATCTATATTTTTATCCTACAAAAAAAATAAGGTTGGTTTTAAGGTATTTTCAGTTCTGCATACAAAAATTTCAGGTTAGATGTGCATTCTTAGGCCAAGTATCTATTTGGGGTCATCCAAAAAAGGCAGGGTTAGGTGGAAATATGTCAGCTCTCCAATAACCATAGGATAAGGTGGATATACCCAGGAGAAAGGAGCGCTGAGCTCAAAATCCTATAGATATCTACTATATCCCATTTCTATCCTAGAGATATCTTCACCATCTGCTATATCCTATAGATAGCTACTGTAGTAGAGAATGAATTCCATGTTCCAAACACCTAATTTTATAGCAAAAGTTTAGAATATACACATTTATATATTAGGGATTTCCTACATTGGCTCTTACTTTGACTTTAAACTTTCACCACCCCACCCAACCAGCACCTACACAATGCACTTTTAAAAAAAATTGATTTTAGGTATAATGGACAGAAAACAGAAATCTTATGTAGACATTAGATAAATATATTTTTACAATGCTTTGAAAAAGTTCTGAGTAGATTTGAATATTGTATTACTGTTTTTGCTAGACACTAATCTTTTACTACGGTTTCCCTTATTTCATTTTGAAATACAATTACATTTTAATTGTTAGGAGTCACACAGTGTTATTCCTTTATTTTAACTTAACTAAGTTTTGATGCATTAACCATTAATTGGCAGAGATTTATATATGTTTCTTTGGTAAGATGTTAGATCCCCAATCAGATCGTTCTAGGTTCAAATGGAAGAGTTAACATAATATTATTTATTTATTGCAAAGAATTTAGCTTTCTTTCATAGAAAGTGGTAGGAAGAAGGGGCACCTAGGTGGCTCAGTCAGTTGGGTGTCGCCTTTGGCTTGGGTCGTGATTCCGGGGTCCTGAGATGGAGCCCCATGTTGTCAGGCTCCCTGCTCAGCGAGGAGCCTGCTTCTCCCTCTCCCTCTGCTGCTCCCCCTGCTTGTACTCTCGCTCTCTATCTCTGTCAAATGAATAAATAAAATCTTTAAAAAAATAAAAATAAAGTGGTAGAAAGAATATTTTGGAATTAAAATGTATGAATGGCTTGTCAGAATTTTTTAAACACTTGGAAAAATACTGAGATGCTCAAGCAGGAGCCAGAAGTATTAAATCAGCTTTTGAAAAAAAAAATCACTTAAAAATATTTTTATTTCTAAATAGCTCTTTTTTTGAATAGCATTTGTTTAAAAAATGTATTTATTATTAAACCATTGCTATGTTGCAGGCACTCTGCTGAGTCTGGGATTTGACAGTGAGGTCAAGATTACTGTGAGACAGGAGTAGGGATGACTGACCAGGCAAATACTATGCACTGTGCATACTAGGATCAGGGTAAGCAGGATGCTCTGGGAACATCCAAGAGGAGCACTTAGGCCTACTGGACCAGGACAGGTTCCCTAGAGGAGACTGTTCTAGCTCCTAGGGTTCACATGGAGAACTAAAGATGGCACATTAGTTAATTGTCAACCGAAAGCATTACTACCCCTTCCATTGGAGTGTTTGGTAATAGGTGTGGGCATTTTTGATTGCATAATTACCAGTCTCTAGTGATGTCAAGTGTATGGTTACAAGATTTGTGACTTCTAGTTCTAGGGAGGGTCACAGCATCTTAATAGCATTCAATAATCTGTATATATGATGCCTAAGTTACATATCCATAACTCTATGGCCAGATGGGTGGGGACAACAGAGCTAAGATATATCTAAGGCCAACACACTCAGGTTAGCTAATTTACATATGGCCATTCATAGCAAGGGTGTGAATGGCAACACTCCTAATAGATTGTCACAGAAAAGGATTTCTCTACTTATTACTGCATAATAATCCTGAGCTTTCAGAGCTTAGTGGCACCTGCTCTCATTGTAGGGGTGCATGTCAACAAAGCAACCAAAATTTCACTGAAGGCAATTTCCTACAGGTTAACATATTGTGGCCTTCCTTCTAGACTTTGAAAGAAGTATATGTATTGTGTGATTTAGTAGAGAAATCTAGTCTGGATAGATTGCATTTTTTTTTTTTTTTAGTTACGTTATTTTGTATGTTAAACGATCTTTTTTTTAAAGATATATTTATATGAGAGAGAGTGGGGGGAGGGGCAGAGGGAGAGGGAGAGAGAAAATCTCAAGCTAACTCCCCGCTGAGCACAGAGCCTGACGTGAGGCTCGATCTCCCGACCCTGAGATCATGAGCCAAAATCAAGAGTTGTCGCTTAACTGACTGAGCCACTTAGGCTCCCCTATATGTTAAATAATCTTACAACAAATACAAATAATTTGGAAAATCTGCCTGTGGTTGTTTTACACATATGTCAAAATGAGCGGAGTGAATGTAACGTGATCCACTACAGGTCTTATTGACCCTATCAATGCCTTTTACCTCTGACACCTGAGGAGATCAGGGCATGTCAAACATCCTGCTAGACATTAAGGTACAAATAAGAAATTTCCTTCTATAATAAAATCATCTGGGCATGGTACTGTTTGATGGGTAACTCTCTTTTTTCTTTGACACCTTTCTCTGTTTCCTCTTTGGGAATTGTCTATTTAGACTTTCTGTCTCTACCAGGGTAATTTTGGTAAGTTACTTTTCATAGAAGGTTATGTGTGCCATCTAGCTTTCCAAATATATTTGCATAGAGTTATGGAAAGTAGTCTTTGCAGCTTTTAAAATTTTTCTTCTATTTTGATGGTTATTCCTATTCTTAACAACCTTATTAAGATACAACTCACATACTATACATTATCATCCTTTTAAGGTGTATAATTCAATGGCTTTCAGTATATTGACCAAGTTGTACATCTGTCATGGGGCACCTGTGTGGCTCAGTTGGTTAAGCATCTGTCTTCAGCTCAGGTCATGATCCCAGGGTCCTGGAATCAGGCCCTGTGTTAGGCTCCCTACTCAGCAGGGAACCTGCTTCTCCCTCTCTCCCCAGCTTGTGCTCTGTCTCTGGCTCTCTCTCTCTCTCTCTCTCTCTCAAATAAATAAATAAAATCTTAAAAAAAAAAGTTGTACATCTATCAACACAATTGATTTTAGAATATTTTAATTAACATAAGAAGAAATCCTGTTCCTTTTAGCTGTTACTCCTGAATCCCCCAAACCCTCAAGCCCTAGGAACCATTAACCTACTTTCTGTCTCTATAGATTTGCCTATTCTGGACATTTCATATGAATGGAATAAAATAATATATGGTCCTATGTGACTGGCTTCTTTTACTTGGCATAATGTTTTCAAGTTTCACCCATGTTGTAGCAAGTTATCAATATTTCATTTCTTTTTATTGCCTAATAATATTCCACAGTGTGGATATTATATCCCTCTACTCTGTTTATATCTCCTGCCCTTTTTCTTGATTTTTTAGATGTGTCTATTTTGCTTACTTATTCATTTATTCTGTTTTCTAACTTATTTAATTCTGCATTTAACTACTCCTTTATCTTGAATTGCTATATCATTCTGGATTCTTTTGGCTTGCTTGTTCTTTTTTCTGTGTTTTTGAGTTAGATATTTTACTTATTTTCATTGCTTCATTTTTATTGGTATAAGTACTTAAAGCTTAGAATTTTTTTCTGGGTACTGCCCTAGCTATATCTTATGGATTCCTATAAGTGGTATTTCAATTTATTGGTATTTTTTAGAACTTCAACAATTTAAGTTTGTATTGATCTTTGATCTTTGAAGTGTTTAAATATGTTCAGATTGAAGAAGGATCTCTTTAAAAATGTGTTATAAATTTTTAGTTTTATTGAAATGTCATTTATATCTTTCAAACACATTAAAATATTTTTTCTTAATTTGTATAAAAGTTCTATGTGCCCTTTAAGTTGTATTTAGGCAGGTCACCAAATATTGGCTTCACACTCCATGTGCGGACTATGTTCACCTATTTATCCAAGGATAATAACCCAAATTCTATCCAGTCACAGGTCAAAATTTCAAGATCTCCCCATGTCATGCCATTATCTCTCTACTAAGTCTAGCTGTAGACTAGCTGTAGCTCTAAATGATTCAGAAAACCGTAAAGGAAAAGGACAGATTTCTGTTCCCAGTGCACAATGGTGGGACAGGGACAAGATAAGTGTAGGAAGCGCCCTTGCTCAGAAATAACGATGGAAGGGACAGGCCTGTCACTTGTCCACAGTCATTCTTAAGTCCTGGCCAGTACACAGATCCCGGAGCTGGTGTCAGGAATGTTCTTTTTTTTTTTTTTTTTTTTAAAGATGTTATTTATTTGAGAGGGAGAGAGAGAGCACAAGCAGGGGGAACAGCAGACTCCTCGCTGAGCAGGGAACCGGACATGGGCCTTGATCCCAGGAGCCTGGGATCATGACCTGAGCCGAAGGCAGATGCCCAACCAACTGAGCCACCCAGGCGCCCCAGGAATGTTCTTTGTTAGACCCCCATTCTGCTTTCTGGGGGCAGCTTCCCTTTCCCATTGTTCTCTGTGGTCCTTGGCTCTGCCCTGTGTGTGGTCTTTTCTATTATTCTTGACCACGTCTGCAATGGATGTTGTAGACTATGCCCTCCTGTGAACTGTTTGGCTTTCTCAGTTCATTTCCTAGTTCCAAAAGTTTGGGGGCCAGAGAATTTTTTTTTAAAAGATTTGTTTATTTATTTTAGAGAGAGAGAGTGCGCGCGCGCTTGGGGGAGAGGGAGGAGCAGAAGGAGAGAAGAGAATCTAAAGCAGGCTCCCTGCTGAATGTGGAGCTCGAAGTTGGTCGGTGGGGTGGGGTGGGGGGGCTCTGTCCCACAAACCCATGAGATCATGACCTGAACCAAACCAAGAGTCAGATGCTTAACCGACTGAGCCACCCAGGGGCCTCCCAAAGAATATTTTAAATATTGAACAGTTAAAGGATTTTAAATTCAGACTCCTGGCTAATTTGGAAGAACAGTTTTTAGGAACTTCATAAGTTTATTTGTTTGAATTCAGTCAATTCCAACTGGTAATAACCTCACTCTTAATTCTTTCTAGACAAAGTTCTGCTTTATTTCTTTACTTTTTCTCCTATAATAAATACCTTGAATATCACTTTGAGACTGCTGTAGTTACAGAAATCAGAAACCCTGGGAATTTCTGTTTGACTATCTCCTTAGGCAGATGTTTGCTTGGATGCAGCTTAATTCATTGGGAGCATCTAACAATGGGATGAACTTTGCTACAAGGCTCAGCTTTGATAGAACTTTGTCTCAAAAAGATCTGAGTTTTCTCTCTTATTCTTTGAGATCTAAAAGTTGCTGGATCTTCTAACATTTCACGTCCCAAATTTCAGGACTCTCATTTCTCTTTACCTTCTTGTAAACCAGCCAATTCACTGAATTTACCTCTCTCTGTTTTATAAATACATTGGCAAAAAACAATCGCAGTTCACACACGGAACTCATGAACTTTCTCAATCTCTTTCTCGGTCTCACTAGGTACATTAGTTGACTCTTTGCCTACTGTGGTCATGAAATGTTTTGCCTTTCATAGAAAGCCTGCGATATCAGCTTCCTATTGTCTTTGCCTGGCCATATACTTTAGATTTTTGTTACAGTAGCACCCACCCCACTTCTGGTACTGATTTCTGTGTTAGAATAGGCTAAACTTAATCTGTGATAACAGTCCCCCGAATCTCAGGGGCTTAACACATAAAGGTTTATTTCCTGCTCACACAAAGTCATCTGTAAATTTTTGGTGGAGGGGGGCACTCCTCCACCTAGATACTCTGGGATTCAGGCTGATTGAGGCTCTGTCCTCTAGAAAGTCATTGACTGCTCTGGCAGGGGAAGAAAGAATTGAGAATTGGACAAAAGCTTTCACTGTCACAGAAAGGACACATATTATTTCTGCTCATTTTTATTTTGTTATCCAGAACTAGTCAAATGGCCCCACTAACTGCAGGAGAGCTGGGAATTTTAACCTCTTGTATTCCCAGGAAAGAAGGAGAAATTATATTGGTGAGCACAATGTCTATCACATATAGAAGACTTTCTTATAGAACTCACTCTAGGTGGATTCTAGGGCTAGATTTTTGTTCTTCTAGCCCTGAAATCATTGTCCCTATGCAGTGTTGGCAAACACCTTGAAGGCATCAGCAGATTGGGTGTTTTGAAATTCTACTTAACCCTTTGGTTACAGGCTTTCATCCAAAAATTGACATGGAAGTTCCCCCATTGGATTTTCAGCTCTTAAGTACTTCTAATGTGTTGATTTAAAAATGTATTTTATCTAGCATTTTCCATTGTTTTCAGTGAATTTATTTGCATAACCATGGAAATATAATTTGGCTGTCACTCCAAGAGTTCCCACCTCTGACCAATCTCGTTAGTGAGATTTCTCCTTACAGCCTCTTAATCTTCACTTCTTCCACTTGTCTCTGACAAATTCTTTGGTTCCACTTGTTTTGAATGGATCTTGGCTGCTTATGGGAGCCCTTGCACATGGTGTGATCTGGGAATTATAACTTCTGACTTTGCCAAAAATTTAGTTTGCTTTTAATTTTTCCATTTCCTTTGTTACTTTTCAATGATTTCTAGGAGGACATGGGGGAAATGCTCATTTGTATAACAATGTTCATAATGGAAGAATATTTAAACTTTAGATTCTATTTATGAAGAACAATTTGTTCATTTGTTTCTAATGTGAATGAAATGAATTGCTTTGAAACCAAAGAACCTTATAATACCTAGTCAACATGCCTTGCTCATGGGTTCACAGAAGTGTACATTAAAATGGGCCTTAAGCTCATATAATACAATCTTTTGATGTTATGCTAGAATAGTTAATTCAAATTGTTTAAACCAGTAATATTAAGACTATAGGAAAGGAGCTATTACAAGTAATCAGGTGTTTGCTTTTTGTTTTGCGGGGGAACAAACTGGTCTTCATGCCATTCATGAAAGATATACTATCATATATATTTTCTGTGGACTACTGTAATTACTAATGTATAATACACTTAAAAAAAACTCTGTCTCTCTTTAGTCTTACTCTTCTACCTCCCAGAGTGTCTTTGGCCAGTCGATATAAGTTGATTCTGGAGGGGAGGATCAAAGAAACTCTGAGAAACATCCTAGGATTTTAAGATCATTGAGAGCCAGTTGTTTAAACATGGAGTAACGGAATTTCCTGATCCTGATTTGACCAGGACAGTCCTGGTTTTCACCACTCCCAGTGTACTTAGTACCTCATTTCCCCCTAAAAGTGTTCCAGGTGGATTAATCAATTACAGTGTCACCCTGTCTAATACATGTCCCTTCAGCTGTTTTCAAAGTCATGTGTTTGGCAGTTACTCAGACTGACAATGTTTATTTAACATTTAAACAGTTTGGACACAGGCTCCCACTACTATATTCTTTTTTGTTTCCTCCCAATATTCTCCGTAGGGCCTCCTATTTCTGAAGATTTTCTATTAAAATCCGTAATAATGGGGTCTTATTTACATGCCACTCAATATATGTCCAGTGAAGAAAATGACTTCACTTATCTGCCTTCGTCAAATGGTTTTCTTTTGAGTGCAGTTTAGGCTTCAGATTCTGTGGTTTCAGGTTATAGATGCACAAATCACAAAAAGCTTGAGACATTGAAAACCAGAGTCCCTCTTCTTAAGTTTGAAATGTCACCAGTTCTCCCAAGGACATAAGATTTTCTTTATGATTCTGCAAATACACCTAAAAGTCTTCATTTGTCAGTTTGATGAATGTGCCACTAAAATAACATTACCTTGGCATGTAAATCATTTTCCCATGAAATCTTTAAAGAGCATTGTCAAATGTTTCTTTGTAGCTTTTGATTCTCTTGGTTTTATGCTTCTGAGGTGTCAGGAAATAGAGCTGACTCTCTGGGGTAATTTTCTTTTAAAGTTCTAGATAGCAGATGTTTATAAAACCTAATAGAAAAGATATCTTTCTCTTCTTATATGGGTTAGATTTATATCAGAAAATACAATAACTGACAGAGTAGTTGTGAACTATATTAATAATTCTAAAATTTAAAATTAATATATTCTTCCATCTGGAGTCTTAACTAAACATTTTTAACATCTTTGAAATCCGCAAAGAAAATGTGTCCCTTGTCAAGTAACTAGAAGCTAGAAGGGCTGGGATTTTCATTGTTCTCATGTCAGATATTGCTCAGATTCACACGCCCATTGCAATCAGTGTTATGCATATGTATGTTGAGAACTTTCCCATTCAGCAAGTAGATTTATAATTCCTCTGGAGACAAGTCTTTGTTGCAAAGGACTAGCATCTCTATGTGCATAATCACTCCTTCTTTATGTGTGCTTTTGCAGAGTGAGCTGGGATGCTCTTTATTTTTATGGACACATTTGAAAGCCTCTGCTTTCAACATTTATATTGAGGTGACAGTACCACAATATAAGAACATTCAATCAATCAATCATTGAAGATTTAATGAGCATTTATAATGTGCTAGACTATGCTAGGCACTGAGATCACAAAGATGAATAAAGAATAATTCCTGTATCTAAACTACTCCTAGTCTAATGAGAAGGCAGATTCATTAATGCATAATTATAAAGAAAAAAATGTGAAAGGTGGAGCAGAGGTAAAGGTTTTGTTCAAAACCCCCACGTTTTTCCCCCCACGTAGACGTGGGACCACAGAAAGTGAGTGTAGACTTTAGTGTAACTTGAATGTCACTTGGTCCATGAGAGTGCAACTTGGTCTCCTTTCCTGCAAGGAGAATCCGATGGCCTAACCCCACCCTGTCCTCCAGTGGTAGCTGGACCACTCTGGTTTGGGGCAGCCTGAGGGGAGCTGCAGGTCCTTGCCTGCGAATGCTCTGAACTCGAGTTTGTTTAGTTCTGCAACTCACTTTAGGATCGTATGTGTTTACTCAAGGGGGGCTTGCAGATCCAATTTGGAGTCATCCAACTCTTATGATAGGAAATCCAAGCTCCCAAGGGACCCCAGAAACAGACCCTGGTCTCTTGACAGGGCATTACTTGGGACAACATCAGGCCTGAAAAGATAGGAAGAACAGGACCTCAAGGGTTCAGGTGATTATATAGAGTTGGTGATGGGAAGTTACATACCGACTGCATATGTTGGGCATTTGTCCAGAATGGGACCTGATCATGCTGTCTTTAACCTACTGGGTTGTATTGACCTTAATCCCCTCTGAAGCAGTCTAAGTGGCATTTTTGAAAACAGGGTCATAGTTCCAAGCTCCTTTTCATACGGTTGGCAGCTCTGATCCTGTCCTCTCGGTGCTTTCCCCATTCCCAATTCTGTTCCTATTCATACTGTCTCTTCCACAAGAGGGTATAGAATGCAAGCTTCATCTCTTATAATTGAGGTTGTCTTACATAAGATTTCTTGTATAGAGAAAGAGTCACAGCCCTCAGCTCTGGCCTTGATGGAGCAAGGTCCTAAGCAGAAGCAAGGCTGTTTGTCAAGGAAGATTCTGGCACTGAAGGCAGGGAGCCCTGTGGACCCTTCTCCCGGCAAGAAGGTCAGCCAGTACCTGTATGCTTGACATGGAAGACATAGTTCTTCCTTCAGTCAGCAGCACGAAATACCTGTATTCAAGCATCTTTGAGCTTGAACTGACTGCTGAACAGCTGCTGTCAAATTCATGTCTGGACAAATTAATATCTGCAGAAGCCAGTCAGTAGACTAGACCAGTACTGGTCAACAATGACCTTATTACTAATCCAAGGTGATAAGACTAACTGTGAAGACAATCTGGCAAGTTTTTTGTATAGCTAAATTTATTTGGTTTAAAGGACTCTGAGATTGTTTTTCCTTATCTTTGGTGTTAGAGGTCTTCCTATTAAAGGCAGTAGATGATTTTTCATTTTTAATGTTTCTGTCAAAACGGAAGTTGGCAATTTTATGTTGGTTCTACAGATTTGGGGGGGATGTTTTGCTGCTCCATGAAACACGTTTGGGAACCACTGATCTAAGAGTCTGGTATAACTGTACCCTGGAGCTTTCTTAACCTTGACACTTTTGACATTTTGAGCCAGATATTTCTTTCTTATGGGGGTGGGTTTTTCTGTGCATGATAGGATGTTTAGTAACATCACTGGCCTCTACCCACTGGATACCAGTAACAACCCACCCCACCCTGATGCAACAACTAAAAATGTCTTCAGACATTGGCCAGTGTCTCAAGATGGGTTGGGGTGGATTTGGTGGGGGCTGTGCTCAAAATGTTTGAAAGTTACTGTTCCAGAGACATTGTAAATTTTATTTTATTATAATTTTTATTTTATTATTTTCTCATAATGAATTTCTCTTGCAATAAATGACAGGTTATGGCCGGTTGTATAGTGACCATTAATAAATGCAGGTAGCAAGGAGAACAAGGCTATAGAAAGTATATATGTATTTATTTATATTTTACTTTATTATATATTACAATACCTTGATATATGTCTCATGAAGATGCTATAAGGTTTAGTTGGCATTAACAAAGTATTGAAAAACACCCAAATAAAGCATATGGTAGATAGACATAGTATTAGTACGCATAATAATATTTTGCATTTACATGTCACTTTTCACTCGAGACTCTCAATCCATTGATTCATTTGTTTCCTCAGTGTATGATTCTCAGTTTATCTCAGGGAAACTGAGGCACAAGCCAGTGTTCACCTGACATAATAAAATCAAGGAATTAATTAAGTCTGACATTTTCTTTATAATACCCTAATCACTTTTACTGTATTTTATACATATTAAACATGTATTTAGTATATAGTAAATATTTATTTTTTATATTTTATATTATATTTTATATACTTTATAATTTTTAAACATGTTTATTTCTCTTTGCCAGGCTGGCAGTCTCTTAGAAGTCGGGGCGACTCTTCTTTAGCTGTGTATTTCTCAGGGCCTGCAGACTGTGGGCACAACATTTGTGGGCAACTGGCAGGCATTAGGGGATGCCAACTGTATTAGCTCAGTTCTCCACAGAAAGTCTTTCATTATAGATTCATGTTTTCAGTGCTGGACTTTTAGTACAGAGACTGTTCTAAGTAAAGGAACATATCTGCATCTTTTGTAATAATCTAGTTATAATACAACTTAAAATTTATAGTACATTCTGACTTTCATGGACACTAATTATCTTTGCCTTCATGGGCTCCTTACTCCATTAAAAAAAGTTAAAAATGATAGTTTATAACTACACTGTTATAAAGATGGATATAATCAAAGATGGATTATATTCTTTTTTTGCTGATTAAAAAATAGTTAAAAGACACTCTCATGTTTTATTTATTTTTTTTTAAAGATTTTATTTATTTATTTGAGAGAGAGAGAGAGAGAGAGAAACAGCATGAGAGGGGAAAGGGTCAGAGGGAGAAGCAGGCTCCCTGCTGAGCCGGGAGCCTGATGTGGGACTCGATCCCAGGACTCCGGGATCATGACCTGAGCCGAAGGCAATCCCTTAACCAACTGAGCCACCCAGGCGCCCAACACTCTCATGTTTTAAAACACTCTGTACCCTGGGCACTGTGCATGGGCACTAGTGAAGAAGTGAGCACTAGGATTACACATTCAGAGGCTGACTGTGCTTTTCCTGTTTATTCTTATGCTCCCAGGGAGTTACTCTGGTTTTATTGCCTCCGGGAAGAAAGACCCAGCAGGCAACAAAAACACAAAATTCTTGGGTTTGGGGTTCAAAAACTTGGATCTTAGGATGACACCATAGATTTGGAAGAATAGTTGAAGAGCTGGCTATCCGGTCCCATGGTAGATGAAGAGTTCATGGACCGAAGATGGAGGGCCCCAGAGAAGTTGAAAATGTGTGGGTTTGTCTGGGACCCCAAATTGGAAAGGTTAAGGCTTTAGAAATTCTCAAGCAGATGGGACCTATCATTGCCGAGCCCTCCATTCCTAAGGAAATGATTTCGGAGCTGTTGAACTGTGGGGCTTGTTTGTATCCCCCAAGCCCAGTGTGAGGGGGACATGAAATCTTCTTGAGGGGCCAGGCAAACAGCTCAGGGATGGCATCTGTTTTCCAGGAACTCTGGGTTCTTGATGGCTCATGAAGGTTCTTGGTGGCTTAGATAATGGCACGCTTGTGGCAGAGTGCTAGTCTAAGCAAGAGTCTATGTGTCAGGACCAGAAGGGCATAGCAGAGATTTGCATGGATCCATAATGGAAGACCACAGGAGAATGAGGAGATTTCCACCGATGTCAGCAGGGAGAGATGATGGCAACAAAGATAGATTCTTGGCATTGTGGCACCACACAGGCCCTTGAGAGTGGGAAGAGATCCAGAATTGACCAAGATTAAGGTTTCTCCATCTTAGTGATATGAACACTTAGAAAATAAATTAAGTACAATTATGGAAAAAATAAAGTTGCAATTCATGTACGCCAGAATTTTTTAAAGCTGGATTGGTATTCATTATACATAGGTGTTAATGATACTTTACAGTATTTGAAGAACCTTCTGCTTTTATTTTTTTCACTTTGCAAAAATCTTATTGGTCTTATTTCTGTCCTCATTTTATACATGTGGAAATGGAAACACAGAAAGGTTAAGTGAGTTGCCCAAAGTCACACAGCTAGGACTTGAGCAATAACTCAAACCCATGGCCCCATTCACTCTACTACTCCTGGTTCTTGATGTTGTTCAGTATTCCACCTAAGGACTAAAGTGAGACCTTCCTGTGAGGCTCTCGGAAAATGCTGATATGGCACCAAAATGCTTTTAGTGTTTTGCAATTTAATGCTCAGACATGAGGAGGGCAGAGGGTTCACATGCCTGAGCTCTGCTGCTCCATCCTAGGCTCCCTTCCTGTGTTCTATGCAGTGTTCTGCTCTCATCTCAGAGGTGGAGAGGCAAGGGTATACTTTGAATGCAGTGCAGGGTCCCAGCCCCAAAAGAGTGGGATGAGGTAGGGGGGGGGTCAGGTCCTAAAGGGCCTCCTGATTTAGATTAGCATGCCCCATCCAGATGAGTGGGTGCTGTTCTGCTTCCATGACCCTGTGCCCACATTGTAGAATTTTGTTTGTGTCTTTCACCAGGGTGTGAGCAATGAAGGCAGGGACTGCATCAGGCTTGGTCCCCATTGCATTCCCTGCCTGGCATGTAGTAGGTACTTAAAATATTGACTGAATGAACGGACAGTTGGATGGGTGGATGGATGGATGAATTTTGGGCTACCTCAGTATCCCTTACACAATCCTAGCCCTGTATCCCTCAATAGCAAGGCCCCTTCGGAGGGATGGTTGGGTTCAGCTTCCTTTATCTTACCCAAGAAAGCTATGTAAAAATAGCTGCTTCCGCTGCAGGCCGCTCCACCTCCTTCTTCCTCCCCTCCTCCCAAATCTCTCCTTTATTATTGTTTCTGTCTACCCTTTTAGTCAAGATATTTAGAATATTTCTCCCTCTTCCATCTACATGTTTTTTTCCAGCTTATGCTTAATTGTCAGCTTCCTTTAAACCCTCTTTAGAAGCAGGAAGCACATGTTATAAATCCATATGAGCAGATACTTTGCTCGTTCTCATTTTGAAAAAAACTTTTAATTAAAATTCATGGTAGAAAAAATTGCTAAAGTGGCAAGTTGCCTTTCTAATTTATTACCATATCTTATTTTAGAATTTACTTTTGGTAACTAATGTACATTATTAAATAAGGTTCACTTCTTTGGAGTCACTGAGTAATTGCTGTGTTGGATAAGTATTGTTCTTATGATATTATTAGTTTTATCACATGTGCTAAGTTGTTTTTAGGAAGTAGCCTCAGCATTACTTGAAAAGAGATGGAAAATACTTTATATATCCCACATCCAGTGAATTAATAATTAAAACAATGTCACAAATGCCATCAATTTTCATTGGATAATTTTTTTGAAAATTTTAAATGCAATACATGATAAAAAAAAAAAAAAGCTAAACCCCTTAACAGATTCTAATTTATTTTTCAAGGCACCATGACCGAGAAGCCTATCCAAAAGATTATGATATAGAGGGTCCTGAAAACATAAAAAAACTGTATAATTCAACATATTGGCGACTTGGAACTGATGAACCCCCAGTAAGTAGTTGCTGCTGATTTCTTTAGATCTTGAATCTTCTTCCTAGTGAAACGTGGAAAAATAAAGGGAGGAGCTCTTTGTTGGTGCCACCCCTCCATGCTGTGTTGGGTACTTAGGCAGATGACTTAGTCACTGGATGCTTCAATGATGTTGCCTGTAAAATGTGCACATGTCATAAGGTTGTTGGAGAAATTAAATGAGCTAAAGCAAATAAAGTGGTTGACTCAGTGCCTGGCCCATAGCAAGTGCTCAAGATATCATCCATGCTGCTATGATGCTGTTGCTGCAGCCACAGCATTTTGTTCCATGACTCCTTTAATCTTCACAATAACCCTGTAACGTAGGTGGTATTCTCTCTATTTTATAGAGGGGGAGAAACTCCTAGAGGTTAAGTGACTTAAAGTCCCCAGTTAGGGAGTTGAAGAGTGTGACTTTGAATCCATTTCTTTGATTTCAAGTCCTTTGTATTTGTCGTAAGGCAGTAGAGTTGTGAGTTATTAAAACACGCTAGTATTATTCTCCTAACTTTTGTATGACCCAGTTCCAAAAGGAATATTCATTGCACGAGTACTTCCTGTTTGAAGTGTCATGAGTGGGTTACTCCTTGGCTATTTAGGTGCCTGCCCAATTGGTGTAAGGCGGGAGCTCACCTCTCCAGAGACCCCCAAATTTTGTGTCCTACAGTGTCAAGAACTTTGGGCTATTTGAAGACTCAGTTCGGCCTTATGGGATGACTTTTGGGCTGAAGAGCTGGTAATTTGACTAGGGCAGGTGCAAATGTGTTGAGAAGACTAGGTTTGTATCACACTCTGCCCCCAAAGGCAGGGCCATTTTGAAATAGAGCAAGCCAAGGAAGATCCATAATTCTATGTTGGACATGGGTCTAGAAGATTCTCAGTTCTCCAGGGTGATGGGAATGAATTAGCTTGGCAGGGCTCATGCTTGTTTCTTCCTGCCTTTTATAGTTAACAATGGATAGAGAATAATAAGGATAGCCAGAAAAATGGACATTTATTATAAAGATGCAGCTGCCTGGAAATGGAATCAAGGACACTTACAGGAACCAAGACATCTCTAAAGCAAGACATCCTCCCCCCTCCTCTCTTTCTCTCTCTTACACACACACACACGCACACACACACACACACACACCAGTGTCTCATTGACGTCCTGATTTTGTGCTGCTCAGTGTCTTTTTGCCCTACAGCTCAAATCTCAAGGGCATTCTGATGGTTTCCTCAGTTTCCACATTGGCCTCTTGCCTCTACACCAGGCTGCCTTTTTGGTCACTAGCCAGCGCATGGAGGGGTTCCCAAGTCTGGTGCTCAGTTCTGTTGGTAGCCACTCTGCCCTGCCCCACCAAACCCAGCTTGGCCTTGCTTTCTTGAGCCATGGGGCTGTGTGGTCAGGACAAGAGCAAGTGAGGCAAAGCACACATTTCCTGGCATGCACGTAGCATCTTTGACTCTTAAAAAAACACTTATTTTTGATTTCCAAAGGAAAATGTTCTTGGTCTCTGGGTTATAGGAGGAAGTTAGATGAAGTGAACTGTGAGATGGAGGAACCTCAGACTTTCATTCTGTACATTATACACATTACAGCAGTCAAGACTCAGGTCTAATAGAGGTTGTAGAAATAAGATAATATTTGCCTTCTCTATGACTTTTGTTCGTGGTCATTGAAATCTTTCCTTATTGTTCCAGGTTTACAGATATATTAGATAGGAATGAAAATAGATCAAGGGGTCAACTATTTCTGACAAAATTGCTGTTCTCATATCCTAAGAGTAAGTTACATTTTTCTAGACTTTTTGTGTATAAAGCACTTGTTCACCCATCTTGTTTCTTGCACTTCTCAACAAAGTTATAAAATTGACAAGAAAGATATTATTATTCCAGTTCTAAACCCAGACCCACTGATCTTAAATGATTCACCCAAGGTCCCAGGAATTAAAAAGAGGGGGATACACAGAGACTTCATATTTTCATATGTCAGGTGTGATGTTAGATGTAGCAGAAGGATGGTTGAGTTCTTCTTCTTGCCACAGAGTTTTGATAGAGACCTAAATACTAGAATACTCTCAATAGTTGGTGAAAAACACACATCCTAAAGCAAGATGCTAGACCATCTAGGCAGGACCTGCTAAGATATTCTAAACTAGGTTAGGCCAGTATGAGTGGTTATGTCCGTGAAGACTAGAGTTCAAGGATTTATTTCATTGTGGGATGCATGTCCCTTCTTCCTCAGGTGAGAGGTATTTCAAGGAAATAAGAGAAATTAATATGTGTATCCTGGAACTTAGAGGGCTTAGGGTCCAGGTGTCTGACACTTGTGAAACAGCAAGGCCCACCGGCTGCAGGATTCCACACCTAAAGCAGCACCCAGCTGGGAAGGTGAGAAGCTTAAATCTAATACAGTTAGCAATTTTGATGATTTCACTGGACTGGAAAATTTCATAACTAAAATGAGATCCTTCTCAAGATTGAGGGGCCTAGAAAAGTTATGGGACTTGCATAAAGTTTCCATTAAGCGAAAGGAAGAACTAGCCATGGATGGAAGAGGCAGCTTGATTAAAATGAAGTTGCTTCATGATTGCATCCTACTGATGGGATAGGATCAATTCAGTAAGATGGTTACATGAACAGTGCCTCATTTCATCCTCTGGACAACTCTTCAGGCTAGCACTCTAAGTGACCACATTGTGTAAATGAGGAAACCGAGGCCAGGTGAAGCTCGATCACTTGTTCAAAGTCAAACAGCAAGAAAGTGCATTAAAAATTAAAATCTATTTTTACCCTCTGGTTCCAGAGTCTAAGATCTTAAATACTTCTCAACCTGTCTCTTGGAGTGCCAAGTGGTTCCACTTCCAGCCTAGCGGCCTTTTTACCCCCCAAACACTGCATCCTCCTTGCAGAAAATGAACCTGATTTTTTTTTTTTTTTGCTCTGGCTTGGGCGTGTGTTGGGACATTGGTTTCTTATGTCTTATCTATAACCTCTGTCTTGTTTCCTGAATTATGTCCACAAACATGCTAGCTAGCCCCATTCCATCTGTTTCCTCTCCTACATGTCTTAGCATTTTTGGATTTTTGCAGTAATGCTGCTTGAGTGGTTGCTTTTTTTTGACCATCAGTATTTCTATTCCACTGTGTGAAGTTCTCCTTGCCCTTAAATGCTGCTACTGGGGCTAATGTGAGCATTGTTTATTTGTAACAGGATTTTAAATAGGCCTTTCTTTGTCTTTATTTTGGCTGAGACTCCAAAAGGCCACAAACAAATCCATAGTCCCATGTGCCAAAGTGAAATATTATGCCGCTTAGGTGAGACCCTCGAAGATGGTGCCCTTAGGTCAGTACTCACATGAAGGATATAAGAGGATTGAAATCCAAGAAACCAAAAGAAGAGTTTGAGAGTAGAAACAGGGCTTTGGAAAAGGCGTACTGCGAATCTCATCTGCCTGGGGAAGGGTGCCTAAGTGAAGTTATAGATAAGAGGCGCTGGTGATCTTTCCAAAGCAGCAGAGCAGAAAGAGGGGAACTAGCTACATGTACATCATTGGTGAGACAAGGATTATTGAGTACTCAGGCCCAGAGGTGGCTTTTGGGGATCAGATGTAGAAGAGAAATATGACAGCCATTTTAGAACCTGCCCAAGAGGCTCTCATGTAGGGATGGGAGGGACAGTGACTGGATTCCCAGGGGCTGAGGCAGGACAGTTAAGTCCAGACAATGCCATCCTGTGTCATGGAACATAACCATTGAATGTTTCCAGAAGGGATCTCAACAAATACAGAACATTCTAAAAAAGTCAGCTTTGAACATCCATCAGTGCCAGAGAGGGTCAGACATCAGACATGCCCAGAGGAAACCAAAACAAGAGTATACTTCTACCTTTCTTGCATTTGCCTCTCTCCTTCCTCGTATCCCACATCTTAAACCCTCAAGAAGCCAGAGGGAATTGAGGAGTAGGGAAGAAGTTTAAGGGGGACAGTTGAGAAGAAGCCAACTGTGCCTGCTTTTCCCACTGAGGTATGCCAGGCCAAAGCTGACCTAAACGACAGGAATGAATCTTTCATTTCAAATGAAGTTTTGGCTACTACATGGTACTGGGGATTTTACTTACCTCAGTGAGACTTCTCTTGGGACAAAAGTAGCCAGAAGATGTTTGTATTATCTGAGAGTGGACATACAGGTCCTGGCAATTGTCCTGTATTTTATCAAGGAGCATAAAAAAGAATTCGCCTCTCCAAATATCTGTGGATAGGCAGTGATAGAGGAAGAACAAATTTGTTTTCTGTTTGTACCTACTTACAAGTCCCATTTGTTCAGTGAGCTAGTTGCCCATTTGTGTAAAAAAGAGCAGCCCATTCACATCATCCCTCCCTATCCCCTTTCTTTACTTTAGTTTTCTTCATGGCATTTAAATCACTGGATATACTTAAGACTTCTTTAGTTGTTAATTGCACATGTCTCTTGACTAGAATACTAGCTCCATGAGAGAAGGGACTTTGGTTTGTTTTGTTCTCTGCTGTATCTCCAGTTCCCACAATGGTGCCTGGTCCAGAGTGGGTCCTCAATAAATACTTGTGGAAGGAAGGAATGAAGGAAAGAAATAAGGAAAGAGACAAAGAAAGAAGAAAAGGCAAGAAGGAAGGAAGGGAAGAAAAAATGGAGGGAGGAAAGAAGGAAAAAGGACTATATTCCACAAATACATATTGAGGCCCTGTTATTTTGCTAAGTGCTGTGGTAAGAAACAATTCAAAACAAGGTCTCTGTACATCAGGAACTCACAGGCTTGTGGGGAAAGTGCAGGTGTACAACCACAGTGACAAAGTGTATGATGGATGCTATGATAGGAAGAAGATCAAGATGTGGAGAGGGACACCTGAACTGAAATGGGTTGAGGAGAGGATCAGGGATGGTTTCCTAGTGGAGGTGGCCACAGCGAAGCTCCTGAGCTGAATCTAAAGGAACCATTAGTTGGTGAAATTTGGAAACATACCAGGCAGGTTTCAGTGGTGCCATAATTGAATTCCTACCCCAGTGGTCCTTCCGGCTTCAGGAGAGCACATAGGATGCAGTTTCCCAGACAAGCACTCATTCAAGCCACTGACTTTCTCTGATTGTTTAATGAGTCTAAGCAATTTATGGAAAATAATATTTTAAACTATAGCATTTTGTCTTGGTATTTTATTTAAACTTTATTCAGATGCTGCTTAACTATACCAGAGTGAGTCCCATGCAAACTAAAATGTTCAGGAGCTCTTCTCTCGTGGTTGCTTCCTTTGTAAAGTCCCTCACCCAAGAATCCTCAGAACACTACCTCTGTCATGATCAGTATGTAAGGCTGCTTTTGAGGAAGGAAACTTCCTCAAAACTGCTAATAATTAAGTACAGAGTACATTTGATGCTGTCTCATAGAAGGTGAGAACGTATCAGACATAAAGGAACAAAGAAAACCATGCGTGATTTTACTAAACAGATTTTTCTTATACGGCTAATGGATCAGTGCCGAGGCATTTCTGGACCTAACAGGACAACGTGGATGAGCAAATTAGGCCAATACTAGTATTAATAGCATTACAGTCATTTTGGACTTTAAAACGGTAAATAAATGAATGGTACAAAAGTGTGCTAACATTCTTTTTATGAATCGGTAAAGGATAGCCAAGCAAGTCTCAAATATGAGCTATTTTAGTGGATGAAAATATGACATTTAAAAATTAATGACCCTAAAATGGATATAAAGGGATATAATTATACCAGATCTCAGAAATTCAATTATCTTTTACTTAATTGGTTCAGGTATTTTTTTTTCTTTGATTGGCATTGTAGAATAGTGTTTTGATCATAAGACTATACTTACAGATGCTTCTTGCATTCAGATCTAAGTACCTGAAAGGGGCATATGGATCAAATTTTTGTAGATGGAATAATTTTAAATGCCACTGGAGGAGAACCACTTAAGCCAGGAAAAAGGAAGATGTTTGGGGTGAGTGGGTGATGGAGTCAGGGTCTCCTCTTGCTTCAGGTTTCTATCATCTCTGAGCTTGGGGTTGATGCCACCAGTTCCAGCATCCTCTCGTGGATCTACTTTGGATCGTCTTTTCTAACATCAGCACAAGTGCACCTGCCTCTTCTGTTTCAGGAATTCTGTATAAATTTAGGCCAACTGAGTGTACTTTCCATGTCTACTGATGCAGCTATGGGTTTATTGATTCAAGTGTGTATCTGCTCTGTCATTTTTAGGGATCTGGGACAGGAATGAATGTCAGCGTCTGCCATTTTGATCCTGTCACTCGCCTTCATAATTCTTTTTCTATAGCAATAATCATGCCTCATTTAACTCTTAGAGAAATCAGATTTTAATTTTTCAGTATATCAGTTTCCCAAAGCATGTGCACTGTTATGTTGAACAAATGGCACTCAAAAGACGCAATCACACACACACCTGTATTCTTTGTCTCCGCTGTCTATTCACCCTGCTTCGTGGAGTGAGTTCTTTTCTGTACCCCTGGATAAAATGTTATGCAGATTTTATAATTTTTATGGTCACTCTTTGATCATAACAAGTCTGTTGGTCCCGTTTCAGTAATTAAAGTATCTCATCAAAATGGTGAATTTCATTTAAGGTGAAAGATTTTCTCTTCCTCCAGCTAGACTGCTCCAGGCCAGGGAAGTCTGTCTATGTGGGGAGGGTTGGCTGATTTTCTAGTTCTTCACTTGCTCTGTTCTTTCCTTCCCTCAGATCACAAGACAACTAAAAGGCCCTCTTGTGATTATTCTACCAACATTCATTACTTAAGTGAGACTGTTTTTGTTTTGTTATCTGAGGTGATTATAAGAAAAGATAGAAGAGGTAGTAAAAAAAAAAAAAGAATGAAATTATTTTTCTGATCATACCCCGTGTGTCCCAGTTGTTCAAAATAATGATGGGGAGGGAGCCTCACTGATTCTCTGAGATCCTTTAAATAATCTCTGTATGGAACTACTACTGAGTTCTCCTAGACATGAAAATAGAACCAGAATTTCCAAGAGCAAAACTGCTGAGAAATAAGAATCATCCCTTTTTAAAGATATAAGACTTTTTATGAAGTCTTGGTATTGCTTGTTGATGATGATGACCTTTTGGCAAAGGTACAAAAAAGCTACAATTGGTAGGGGAAGTGCTACTTAACAGGTAAAATAAAACTCTTCAGTTATGACTGAAGATCTAAGATGATAGATGCCAAGTTCTTTATTCCAAAGTGAGGTGCCAAATCTGTCACATAGAACATGCAAAGCATTTGGGTGGTAATTGATTCCAAGCCTCTTGGTCTCTCATACACCTTGAAGATTAAAAAAAAAAAGAAAGAAAAGGTTGAAATTGAAGAGACCTGGCTGAGAGTATTTGGAATTTGGAGGAGTCCTTTAGAGAGAACTTATATGTTGAGTTCCACCCCTCCTTTCCCCATGGGATAAGCTACTTCCTGCTGTAGTGTGGGGCCTTAGGGAATTTGAATAACTGTTACCCTGAAGTTGGGGAACTTGGTTGACTGAGGTCGGACTTATTCCTGAAACAGCCTGTGGCATCACAGAGGGAACTTGACTTGCAAAGTATCTGCACTTCCTAAAGTATGGGTCAGAGGAGTCTGCTTTCTGGGAACCCTATAAGCAACATAAGAAAGAAATGTCAATTAGCGATCAACTAAAATGAATCTTTCCAAGAGAGATTCTTCTGGGGGTCAGTCATCCTCAGCAGAAAGAGTCTGGTTACCCTCAAATGTGGAACTTGAGGGGAAGTTATAAATGACTTTCTCTTTCCCTGTACCAGTTACCCAGTTAACAGTTACTGTTCTACTACTGGGATTTCTTAAATGCCACACATATAGGAAGAGTTCATCTTGGAAGATTAGAAATTGAGACTTTAAGAAAAATGGATACTCAGGAAAGTGGGGAATAAGAATGATGTTATGAAGTGAACTTCCTAAACACACATTAGATATTTTTTATATTACCATTTGACTCAAGCTAGAACTTATTATGCAAATTTAATGGAAATTTTAGTGATTATCCAGCAAGTTTGTGCTCTGTTAATTTAGCAACCTCACATACCAAATTGCCAATCTCCAGTTTGTGATATATATATATATATATCTGTATCTCCCAAAAGACTTTTAAACATATGCTAGTGCTTTTATAAATTATCCACCCTTATGTCAGGTTATGAACATTGCTAGACCAAAGTGATTTTTCACATTAAAATGGTTTGGGTTTGGTTTGCCCACATGCAACAGAAACCAGAAATCAACAGTGGCTCTTCACATAAGGTTTTATTCTTTCATGTAAAAAGTGTGGATGATAGCAGGTCAGGACTGGTATGGAAGTTTGTCAGAAACCTACTCCTTCCCGCTTTCTACCCTGCCATCCCTGTGCAGAGCCCAAGATGGCTGCCAGAAACCTGTCATTATGTCCACATTTCATGCAGGAGGAAAAGAAAAACAGAAGCGGGACCTTTCCTGGAGGTTGTATAAATTACTTCCATTTATGCCTTGTTGTTCAGAACCAGTCACTCGTCATATTTAAGTATAAAGGAAACTAGAACTGAACTTGCTGTGATAAGCACTGGGTGTTGTATGGAGTATTGAATCTCTATATTGTATACCTGAAGCTAATGTTACACTGTATGTTAACTAACTGGAATTTAAATAAAAACTTTAAACATTTAAAAAAAATAAAGGAGACTAGAAAATGTAGTCTGAAATACCAGGTCCCTAGCTAAAATTTTGGGGTTCTAATACTGATAAATATGGGAGGTCTCAACTTGAGGGACATTTGCCCCTGATAACAGGAAATAGAGATTAAGAGTGGGTCCTGGAGACAGATGGCTTCTCTTTCATTCTTGGCTCCACCACTTAGTAGGTTGTAACTTTGATCAAGAGTCTGAAACTTTCCATGTCTTTATTTCCTCAGGTGTGAAGCGAGAATAGTAGAGTTTTCATGAGCATTTAATGTGAAGACATTTAGAATAGTGTCTAGCCATGTGCTGTTGTCATTACCATTATCCCCATGATTTACTGCAACTCACTAAACTCTAGTCAGTGGAGCCTCTGGAGTTTGTTTACTACACTAGCCTGGCACTTCATAGATTTGGATTGATGAATGAATGGGTCAGGCTGCAACATTTTAAATTGTGGAACTTCTACTTTCACGCTGGTTTACCTGGGCCTTGCTTATTCTGTTTCAGCCTCAATTTTTCTTCCTTAAAATGAAGATAAACTATGCCAAGTGTTTTTCCTTTCTCCCTCCAGATCTACTTTACCCCCGTCTCAACCCTGCTCTTTGCCACGGAGGCTGACCTTTATGGACAGCTTCAGTGATCTTCCTTGCCCTCTGGCTTTCTGTTGGGATTAGCCTGTGGAAGGCACTTACAGGTGCCTTTGGATCAATCTTACACATGAAAATGGTGCCTAGTAATTTTTTCCCAAAAGAAATGTCTTATTTTTTGTTAAAGTGTATAATATGAAGCTCAATACAGTGTCTCTTACCATTGACTTGTGAACCTGGGAATCTATGAGGAAGAGTAGTTGAGGAAAGGGTATAGGAGTCAAAGCTGGCAAATTGGGCTGGGTGGCTGGTGATTCAGGAGGTTGAAGTCTCAGAGAGCAGTGGTCAGAGAAGCCAAAGATCTACAGAGCCATGGAGTAGACCAGGGAACCAGGGCCAGAGATTATAGTTAAAATTGCTTTGAGTAGGATAGTTTCCTAGTTATAGAAGAGCTTTATTATACCAACCTGAAGTGGACCAAAGGTGTTTGACTATAGCTATGATATTTTTCAGTTAAAGTCTCCAAATATCTAAACAGAGGTTTCTTTTTCTTCCCTTTTTTTTTTTTTTTTTTTTTTTTTGAACAAAATCTGGTGGGATTAATGTGACTAGGGCTTCATTGGATGTCTTCAGGTTTGGAGAAAGTAATGGGTTTTCTTGGTAGTGGTGAGTTCTGCTTCTCTTCTGTGAACCTCCACATTCATGATCTTCTAGAGTTTGGAATGGAAAAAAATATTGAATCCTCTGCATCCATTGTTTGTAAGATGCCCTAAATGTTACTCATGATGCTGCTTCAATTGGTTTGAGTACATTTTACAATTTGCAGGTCTTTCTCATAGTAATAAGTGCTTGATAATTTATTGAGTAATCCTCTGATGGAGAATGGATGATGGTGGTGATGGTGCTGGTATCTGAGTCTGATGTGATTTACAGAGTGATTGCTACAAACATTTTCTTCCTTAGGGAAATTAAAATATACTAACCTTGAGAAGAAAGTAGAAAGCACATAGAGTTAGTATTTAGTTGAATGCATTTCATAGAAACAACCAATTTGATTTTTTATTTTCCAATAACACATAGTAAGGAATTGCCATTTTCACATATTTACGATGAAATAGTTGAACTGCTATGAGATGGTACTTATTTTTTAATGTCAACAGCATCAATAATTAAAATCAGAATGTATTTCAGAAAATATTTTAGTAACTGACCATTTTTGGCAATGTATGTGTTTTTCTTATATGTGGCTTCCATTTTTTTTTCCAGATTTGGATATCTGAAACACATGAACAGATGGCACAAGTTTATTTAAACAGAGAATTGGCTAAAACAAAGAGAAAGGCTTTATTGAATGACAAGACAATGAGCTCTGGGATTATTGAAAGGTATTCTTACTACTTTCCTTTGCTTACAGAACATACACATGCAGGAAGGGATTTGTATGAGTAATGAGGAGGTGTAGTGGCCCCAGCTACACGTTACTGGACCACATCAATCACAATGAACATATCTCAAACTTCCATCTTTCTGTTCATGCCATTCCCTCTCTCTGGAATTCCCTTTCCCTCAGTTGTTTGCCAATCAGCATTACCCTTTCTGGGTCCAGTTAAAATGTTACCTCCTCTATATGCATTTCTTTCTGGTCAGTGTTCTGACTATTTGGGTTTGAACACCAACTCCGCAATTTACTTGTGAAGTAGTGTCTATAATCTTCAGCTTGTCAACCTATATAATGGGAATTATAAGAGTATCTACTTCATAGGTTGCTCTGAAGTTTAGGTGAAAAGAAGTATGAAATGTACATAGAAATATTGCCTGACAAGCAGTAAGAATTAGGGTAAGCCATCATTGATCAGGATTAATTGCTCTTATATTCTTGCCCTCTGAGCATTTTGTTTAGCATGTTCTGTATAACAGTTGGACTTACATTCTAGTTATTTATATGTATGTGTGTTTCCCCTGAAATAGTTCCTAGAGAGTAGGAACTATTTCTTATTCATATCTGTAGTCCTGCAGCTTGGCACAGTGTCTTTCCATGGAAAAGTCTTTCCATTCATCCTGTCTTGTGTTATAATTGTTGGAAAATGCAGTCAAAACAATGACAAAATGCTGAATTTTTCATTTACTTGTCGGGACATTTTATTTTGCAAAGTGCATGAAAGTTGCAAACATGAATAACCTTTAAGAAACTATCATAAAAATTCAGCCCCAGCTGTAACCACCCATGCATTTGTAATAATTTTCTTCATGGTTATACAAGTTATAATTGGAGGGAGGATTCAGAAACTGACCAATCCCGTTAATAACTGGTGCTCCTGATATAGCATTTTCTTTTCTTTCTTTTTTTTTAAAAGATTATTTATTTATTTATTTGACAGAGAGAGAGATAGCAAGAGCAGGAACACAAGCAGGGGGAGTGGGAGAGGGAGAAGCAGGCCTCCCGCGGAGCAGGGAGCCTGATGCAGGTCTCGATCCCAGGACCCTGGGGTCATGATCTGAACCGAAGGCAGACACTTAACAACTGAGCCACCCAGGCGCCCCCCCCACCCCGATATAGCATTTTCTCAAGTAAATCAGTTTCTGACTACTCGCACCGTCATGGTTATTCTTGCTCACATAATCAACAGTTGAAGCAGTGCTTGACTTGTTATTGCTTGAGCAAGTTGAACTGTACCCACCTCCAGCTGGTAACCTCGTTCACACAGGAGCTTCTGTTGACCTACTTTCCCCCCATATTTAACAGGTATATCTTCAATTATAGGTACTATCAATTTTATTACTATAATTATTAATATAAAACCACAAGCCATTTCTCAATGCCAAGCACCATTATTTGTTTGATCAGTCCTACCTAACGCCATATTTTTACTACTATCACTCCCTATCTTAGCAGCCTGAATAACTAGATTATTAGTCAACTGCAGTCTAAATAGTACTTTCTTTGTACGGAACTGCTGAGTCACTATTGTACACCTGAAACTGATATAACACTGTATGTTAACTACACTGGTATTAAAATAAAAAATGAAAAAAAAAAGGATAAAATAATTCAGTCCCAAATTAGTTTTGTATGACTTTGAAAGTTTATAAATGTCAGTCTGACATGTTTTCTAAAAATTATTGTCTTGTTTCCAGGGACACTGGATTACCTGCTACAGGCTTTGGAGCTCTATTTACTAGACACCCACCAGATCGGCATAAAATGTTAGTAGACTCTAAACTGCTGCAGATTGCACAAAACATTTCTTAATCAAGGTTTGTTTGTGGAGGTGAGAGGGTGAGGGGTATACCAAGGTCAACAAAATACCCTTTACAAGGCATTTTACAGACTCCTTTCTTTTAACAAAAGGTTTTTTCCCCATAATTATACAAGCACCAATAATATCATCAATCCTCATTATTCAAGATTCCATATTTGCAAATTCTCCTACTTGCTAAAATTTATTTGTTACCCCCCAATCAGTATTTAGGGTGAGTCATTCATGGATACGCATAGAGTGGTGAAAAATTTGAGCCACCCGATGTGCACAGTTCCAGCTGAGGTGGAACAAAGCACGGCTCTGCCTTCTCATTTCAGCTCTCATACTGTACACGAGTGTCGTTTTCATGGTCTATTTAGTGCCATGATTTTTGCATTCTTTTGGGTGCTTTTTGTTGATGATTTTGCTGTTTGAAATGGCTCGTGAGTATAATGTTAAAGCACTGTCTAATGTCCCAAGCACAAGAAGACTGTGATGTGACTTATGGAGAAAATACGTTAGATAAGCTTACTTCAGGCATGAGTTATAATGCTGTTGGCTATGTTCATTGTTAATGAATAACAATATATATTAAAATGTCTTTAAACAGAAGCATGCATAAAACCATATGATGTACTGATTGTTTGATGAAAATGTTGTGGGCAGAGGCTCTCAGGAACCTAATCTCCTGTTTCCCCTAAGAGCAATGGTTCAGTATTTGCTAATTCAGTGTTTGCAACAACTTTATAGAACATTACTATGAATAATGAGAGTTGACTGTAGAGCAGGAAACTGCTATTTTTTACTGATAAAAGAAATATATTTATTTTGGAGCAGCATGACTTTTACCATACAAAAGAAATTTGTCTTCCACTCATCTTTCTAAAGAAGACAAACTTTCCTAATTTCTGTAATGATATATAGATAAGTGATATGGAAATATAGGTACTTACAAGCATGATAAAATTCTAAGTATCGGGTTGTGCACTATGTAGGATATAGATGCATGCCATCATTACCAGAAACTTGGATGTTTTGCTTCCTTTGAGAAATGTCTGGCATTAGAACTAAGCTACTTTGCAGTTTGCCTGGGGTCAGGGTGGGAAGTGTCTTAAATGAAAGTGCCCCACCCCATCTCACAGTCACTGGTAATTCTGGCCAGATGTTCTAACAGTGCAGGTCCTAACATTGATTCCTCCTGTGAGGCTGGCCTGGCCTATGTCTCCCACAGCCTGCTGTAGCATACCTAATTGGGCTGGAAGGTCCACAGGGAGTATCCCCAGAGTGATCCCTGAGGAGGGTGGACTTCTGGCTTCCATGAAAGTGATGAGCTAAAAACATTCCACTGGCACTGAAATCTGGAAATTCCAGCAAAGACATGGAAAGGCAGAACGAATCCAGAGGTAGACTTAAAAACTGTATCAAAATTTTGAGAAACTCTAAAGAAAATGATGGGCTAGTGGAGGAGAGGGCTGGAGATGGGAAAGGGGAGAAGAGAGAAGACAAACGTGGAAGTCTCTAGATGGAGTCTTGGGCCAGTCCAGGGTGGGAGCTGTGATCTCAGTCGGCAGGCTTAGACAGGAGCTGAATGAGTCTTGTCTATTGTGTTTGCAAACATGGAGTATATGCTCAAAGTTGGGTTTTCTATAATGACTTTGCCTGCTGTTTTCAGTCCAGGACAGAAAATGAAACACCAGGGCCCTACCTAATAGATGATTTGATACCAACAGTCTACCTCCCTGAAACTCTGATCTTAGTGTTGAAATCTGTAATGCCAGCTCCAATGGCCAGTGGGGCCTGGAGTTGTCTCCCCCAACTCCAGTTCAAGAAAGCAGTCTCGGATACAGAGGAACTAGGTGGTGCATCTACAGGAGAAAGAAATGCCAACTTAACTGCCAAAAGCGCAGTTAAGCCCAGAGACCTGCGGTAGGGGCGCTTAACTCGATCTCCCTCCCTCACAGCGAAGACACCAGCTGACCCTCTCTTTTCAATGGGCCACCTTTGTAGTCATCAAAGCAGAGGCAACCGATGGTCTCAGGAATACTACTGATGAAGTCCCAGTTGAAAAATATCACGACACATCTAAAGAATAAAAGTATCATGAAGAATGACAGGACATAGGCAACCTACCTATACCAGAAGAAGCAGACCTGATGGAACAAATGGAACAGGAATTTAAAGCTGTATTATTTGGGGAAATAAAGGAAAGAGTTGCAAAAATAGGGAAAATAATAAAAATCAAGTTGATGTTCACTTTCCAACAGCAACACTGGATTGCAAGAATATAACACTGAAGTGTTCATAGAAAAGAATTTTGAGCCTAGAACTATTGAAATGGGAGGGTCAAGTAAAGATATCTTCAGGCACACAAGGACTGGTTTCAGACTTACTATCCTGGCATGCATAATTATAGAACTGGGCAAAACGTAGTAGGCAACTGTTGTCAAGTGTTGGGTAGCAACTGGGTGGTAGCAACTGTGCTCCTTGAGATGAGAGGGGAGCATTTCATTCTCCCCTGACTTACTCTGTGAGGATACTTCTCTTGGCTTTGTGCAGGGAGGTGAGCCCAAGGGTAGAGCAGTATTCTTGTTGAGCTGGGAAGCAGGAATAGGAATTTAGAGCTTCTGATGTGACTCAAATTTGTAGGACAGGGTATCGGAGGGAAGAAAGTTGTGTGTGGAGGTGGGAATGGGAGTCTGCATGGGGTTCCCCTTGGGCTCTTGGTCGAGGATGAGGCCCTGTGTGCACTGTGGGAAGAATAGCTACCCCTGGTTTTAAAAGATCATATAGAACTGTCGGCAGTGTATTCTGAAATTTTACAATGGTGCTGCCTCCTGCATGGTAGTATCGTGTCACGGGTCCCGGGGCTATGTTACCTGCCTTCAGATCCTGGCACTGCCTCTTACCAGCTGTGTGATCTTGGGCAAGTTGCCTAGCCATTTTGTACCTCAGTTTCTTCATTTGTAAAATGATAATTATAAAGGCATCCGTGTTCCGGGGTTGCCATGACGATTAAGCAAGTTTATATACATAAGATAGTTAAAACAGTAATCGATGTGTACATGATAAGTGCTATGCAAGTCAGTTGGGCCAGACCCCCAGGAGTCTAGAAACTCCTATCTATCAATTCAGGGAAGTGTTCTTCGTTTACTTCATTGATGATTTATACCTTCCATTTTCTGTGTTCTTTCTTTTTGGAAATCCTTTATTTGGATGTTGAATTGCTTGGTCTGGTCCTCTAATTTTCTTGTCTTTCTGTTTTATTTTTGCCTTTAGTATCTACTCTCTCTTTCTTCAACCCTACTGTTGAGTTCTTTTGTTTTTTGTTTTTTTGAATTCTTCTGTTTTTATAAGATCCTTTTTAAATTTCATAACTGTAATATCTATCTAGGGATGGTAATGATTGTTTTTCTTAAATTTTTTCTCTATTTCCTCCAAAATGCTTTTTTGTTTCTGTTTGGTTTTTTTAGTGTATGGTATCTATCTTCCATGCTAGAGGCTTTCTTGAGATATCTGATAATCAACCCTTGCTTTTCTTTTCCTGATTAAGAGACTGAGAGTGAAGCTAACTGCCTTGGAGCTTTACTGGAGGGATCTAGGTGGGTCTGTTGTCCCCGCCCCCCCAGAAGCCCTGGTGTCAGTAGTCTTTCCTCCTGGGCTGGTCACATTCCCCTTGAGGAAGCACACTTACTTGACCATCTGACAGGTGAAGGGCTGGTGCCTGTGTTCTTGGAGTGAGCAGGAGATTTTGCTGGGACATCAATATCAATCTTTCCATTATGTATGGTCACTGAACCATGTTGTTGATCGATGACTTTCTTTTTTACCCTTTCTAGTGAGTACATTTCTAGCTTCCTGTTGGAAGAGAGGAGGAGCAGTTACCCTTTTCATGTTCTCCTTATTCTTATAGGTTTATTTTTTAAAGCCTCTTTAATATGGTTTTAGTGGAGCTTTTTGAAGAAGCAAAATGCAATGTGTACCTGTAATCTTACCTGTGAAGTTGTCAAATCTCATCTGAAATGTCACCTCCTCCAGAGAACCTTCCTTTCCTACTGTCACTCCCAGCCCCCATGACTTGGTAGGGCCCTTGTGGGTGTCCATGACACTGTGTGCTTCTTTCATCCTAACACTATTCATCTTGGTTGCAATTACTTGCATTCCTGTTTGTCTTTCTTGCTAAACTCAATGCTCTAAAGGGCAAAACTGTTACAGCTCTATCTCCAGTGCCTGAAGCCATTGCACAGTAACTGTTTCTTGAATGAATGATTATTTCTGATGTGGAACAGAAAATTCTTTTTTTTTTTTTTTTTAGTATTTTTATTTATTTTTGCAAAAGAGAGAGAACAAGCGGAGGGGGAAGGGCAGAGATGAGCAGGGAGCCCAATGCAGGACTGGATCCCAGGATTCTGGGATCATGACCTGAGCCAAGGGTAGATGCTTAACTGACTGAGCCACCCAGGTGCCCTGGAATACAAAATTCTAATGAAAGAGAGGTATATTGCTGTTTCCTAGCTTATTTGATTTAGGGCTTCAAGACCTGTAGAACCAAAAGTTGTTCTGAGTTCTATTCTGGTGAATGCACTAGAAGACATAATCTTTTAGAAAATCAGTCCTTTATTAGTTTGAATTGCTGAATTATTTGTCTTATTTGATTGCATATTAGCAAGGAAATAAATACATGAGCACCTTTTCCTTCACTAATTCCATATGTAATTTCTTTTTTCAGTTAATGTATACTAATTACAGTGTGTTCCATACCATAGAATGCTGTGATGTTTTAGAATCTTCTCTCTTTAATATTAAATATTCTTTTGCTCCTTGCCAGCTGTACAGCTGTGGAAGTTAAATGTCAACTTTAAAAGGCAACGAATAAGAATGAGTTTGCTCAATGGACCAAAGTAATGTGCTTCAACTTATAAAAGAAAGGCTGTAATCATAATGTAAATTTAAACTTCTAGTTACCTCTTAACAACAAAAAAAATCAGAATATAGGAATAGCTTTGTTATTAAAGAGACATTAGTCAGATGCATTTATCTTAATTTTTAGATAACATCCTTTATATTGTGATGGCATTTGATAGTCTGTTTCTTTTCTCACAACTCAACTGATTGCCAACCCATTTTATTTTGGGCCAATGTGAAGAAGACACATCCTTTTCCTCCTTAAACTGGCAGCATACATCTCTGGAACATACTGAAAATTAGAGCTAGAGTGTTTGGAGACCACTTGTCACTCCTGACCTTAACTAGAGAAAAGGACTTTGTGGATAATTCCTTCCATATAAGTCACAGACTGAGTGACTTTTTTTTTCTTTTAGAGAACGAAAGAGAAAGAGTGCAAGTGGGGTGGGAGGGACAGAGGGAGAGAGAGAATCCAAAACAGGCTCCATGCCCAGCACGACCCTGAGATCATGACCTGAGCCAAAATCCAGAGTCAGACACTTAACAGACTGAGCTACCCAGGAACCCCGACTGAGATAAATTTTTAAAAATTGTGATATAGGGAAGAGTAAGGTTGAGACTAAAAGTGATATCAATGACTTAACTTTAAAAATGAGATTTATATGATTGAGCTTCTCTAGAACTAGAGTTATTGTTTCTCTTGAGAGTTGGTTATATTTCGTTCCAAGGAATTAACAGTGACCAGGGGTGGAAGGGGTGAGAGGGAGGCCCAAAGACCTCAGCCATCAACAGTGTTCTTCTGGTCTCAGATGGGGACAGTTGCATGTGTAGGGCATCTCTGACATATATTCCTTTTACTACATGGATAGAGTCATTAGAGGCACAGAAACGTAATGAGAGACACATTTCTTTTAAGGCACATAGGAAATGTGGATAAGAACATGAATCTAATTAGTAAGTTAAGAGGCTTTCTTTGCCCTTCTATCTTGTTCTCGAGAATTCTGAAGCAACTTTCACTTAATTTGGAAGCTCTTTATGGAAAGCAAATTCACTGATTATCAGAAGACCCTTAGATACATGATTGTCTCTTACAAAATCATTTTATGATTGCCCGTAGGAATAGACAGTTGTAGCTGATTCATTCTAAGAAGTAAGATTTTCCATGTATAATATTTGGACTGCATCTGTGACCATTAACCAACCAACCAACCAACCAACCAGAAACCAAAACAACAGAACAAACAAACAAAACAAACAACTACAAAAGCTATATCAAGCAGATCCAATTTTGTAAATGAGATTTAGTATAAATACAATTTTAAGACCTTATTTCTCAGAAACCCTTATTTAAATATGCATATGTAACCATGCATGGTCCTGGGATAATGGCTCATAAGAAAAACTAGTTTCTCTTTACAGGGAAAAGCCAACTCTGGCATAGAATATGAGCTGGGTCAGAAGCATGCCCATGGGGGCCTGTGTCAGTTTGAGGGCAGCCAAGAAGTACTGATTACCAGCCGGATGATGGAGAAGTATGAAAAGTAGACCTATTACAAGGACAGCCGTAACTATTGTCTTGTCATTTTGACCAAATTTCATTGTCTCCTAGTGGTAGTGTTGAGTGTATACTGTCAAAATTTTATAATAAATGTTTCTTGTTTCCAGAAGTCATCCAAATGCTTATGTGATTCACATGACTGGAGAAGAAAGAAATTAATAGTGTTTTGGACCACGGGGTAGCTATTTGGACTTAGTGTGGTTTTTCAGAAAAGGCATGGTATGAGAAAATAGGAGACATGAGTTCTACTTCTGGACCTGCACTGAACCTGCTATGTGACCTTGTGCTGGCTAATAAGCCTCTCTGGGTTCCAGTTGTTTCCATCTGCAAAATGAGGGTATTGAACCAAATGATCTGTAAAGTCCTTTCCTGCTCTAAAATGTTATAGTTCTAAGGAGAAAGGCATCTGTAGTCACATAAATGGACAAGTTAAATGAGGCCAAAAAATAGTTCAGGCAGTTAAGTTTTCATTGTTGGCGTAGAGCACTTATCCATATGTGTGTGGAGTGATTACTTTCACAGTAGCCATAGGGAGCTCAGGCCGCAGCTTAAACTCTTTCAATTTATTTCTCTCACTGGGGCATTTAGCATCTGTAAAACCTTTGGCACTCTTCAGAGGAAAGGGACTGAATATGAATAGTAAGAGGGTTTTTTTTGTTTTTGTTTTTTCCTTTTCTCAAAGTGCAGTGCAAGGTATTTGCTTTCTTCTCTACTCAGGCATTTATGTGGTGGCTTGTCTCTTGCTAAGATACCACCCAGATACTGAACATTTTTCCAGAGGGAAAAAAGTAAAAAAAAAAAAAAAAAAAAAGAAAAACCCTATGATGATGGTGATGAGGATAACAACAAAGAAAATGTGAAGTGGAGAGTGATACGGTGAAGAGACCGTGGAACAGGAGTGAGACAGACCGGAATCCCATTCTTGATTCCCCATCTTATTCATTGTAGGACCTTTTGCTTTCCATTCAGTGTAGGGTGGCTAGGCCATATGCTAATGGGCTGATTTTCCTCCTTACTCCCATGTCCCACGAGTCCACATGTGGGCCACAGGACCCAGGCCAAGCCACTCAGAAAGCATTCTAGGATAGTAATTGAAGTTTGGGAGAAGATGTCCTAACATTTTTCAGGTGGCAAGTTACAGAGGGCATCTTTCTGCTGGGGGAGCATTTATCTATAAATGAAACTAAGCAGAGGTGTGGAAAAAGACAGTTCTGATGGTATTCCTTTTATATGTGCTGGTATTTTCCTTCTTTTTTTTTCTTAATTGAGTTTGGGTTGGGTTTCTGTAACATAACTTTAATACTAATAATAGCAAATATTATATGGCCCATATTATGTGCCAGGCACCTTCCAAAGGTGCTAACTCATTTACTTCTGACAAAACTCTGTGACTTTGTTCCATCTACATTATCTACATTCTGTGGTGGGAAAAACAAAAGCACAGAGAAGTCAAGTAACATGTTCAAACTCTCAGAGCAGGTAAGTGATGAGCCAGGATTTGGACTGAGATTGTCTAAAGCCAAGGCTACTGGTCTTAGCCACTCTTCTGTGCTGCCTCTCTGAATACTAGGCTAACTAAGAGAACTCTGAACATGGAGATGTTAAAGGCTGCATTTAGGCAGGTCAGGACTTGAGCACCAAGCCATTAAGGGAGGTACTGGTTCTTCTCTAGAAATTTCTGAACTCAAATTTTCCATTTTTCAGATAACGTGACTACTGCTTCCTAAGACATACCTTGGTCTTGGCTTGGTACTTTTCCCCTGTGAGGCAGGAACCCTGTGTGAGCTTGTATCACCCACCTGAGCTCCCTGGAATGGGTGGCTTGGCTGGTATTGAGTGATGATGATGTTTCCAGTTGGCCAAATTTGCTGAAATGATTTTAGAGTCAACCTAAATCCTATTGCTCTTTGCGTAATTCCTGTATTTAGGGTATCCTCCCTTAGCTGATGCACGTTGAAACCAAACAGCTAAGTAGGTGGGACACTTTTCCATTTGATAATATTTGAGGGTATGGCTCAGGTCTTGACTTGGCTTGACACAGGAGTGTTTTAATGGTGGGTGACAATAACCTATTTTATTGCTATCCTTGCCGAATAATTCAAATAATTAGATAAGAAAATTTATGTGAATTGTGTAAAACTGTTGAATGACAGACCTGTACCTTTGAAACAAATAATACATTATATGGTAAAAAAAAAAAAAAAGAAGAAGAAGAAGATAGCAGGAAGGGAAAAATGAAGGGGGGGAATCGGAGGGGGAGACAAACTATGAGAGACTATGGACTCTGAGAAACAAACTGAGGGTTCTAGAGGGGAGGGGGTGGGGGGATGGGTTAGCCTGGTGATGGGTATTAAAGAGGGCACATACTGCATGGAGCACTGGGTGTTATACGCAAACAATGAATCATGGAACACTACATCAAAAACTAATGATGTAATGTATGGTGATTAACATAACATAAAAAAAATTTAAAAAAAACGAAAATTTATGTGAAAGCACTTGGTATAGTGCTTGTTAGATCTAAAGGTTTGGCATCACAGTGAATTGATGGCTGACTCAGACCACCCCTGTAAGTCTTTATAGAATCTAACTTCATTAGAGTAGCCATTCAAGTTACAATCTGACAATCAGGTTTATTTGCGTATTCAGGTATGCTCAGTGAGGCCCTCAAGGTAAAATTCTGAAGATAGCCTTATTCGACTTACTTATTTGGTCTCTAGCCTCCGGAAGTAGTCATCAACAATTCCTTCCTTCTCTGCACATGCATGCCATAGCTCCCATCAAGCGGCAGAGGTTATTTACTTGTCTTATAAATCTGGGCTGGCCTTGTGACTCACTTTGATCAATAGAAGGTGGCAGAAGTGATGCTCTGGGACGTCTGAGTGCAGACCTTATGAGACTGGTAGTTTCTACCTTCTGATTCTTGGACTCTAGCCAACATGCTGTAAGAAGCTCGAGACACATGGAGGAGAGCCAAGGCATTGTGTTTAACAGTTCCAACTGAGCTCCCAGATGACAGACAAAACCACCTGCCAGCCATGAGCTATCTTGGTTATTCCAATCGAGAGTCAAGTACCTAGATGACTATAGCTCTAATTGACATCACACAAAGCAAAAAACCACCCAGTTGAACCCAGTTATCCCACAGAATAATCAAAGATAATAAAGTGATTGCTATTTTAAGCCGGTAACTTTTACACTGAAGCAATAGGTAATTGAAACAACCTTCACGTCTGTAACTACTGTGATTATATGGCTGCTTCTACCATTATTCAGCTTATGGATGAATTTTTGTCATTGCTAATCCACTGGGGATAGAAGCAGTGCAAACTTTCAAGACTCATGAGCTAATAAACAAGTGAGTGGCAAAGATTTTCAAAATGTCAATATTATGGAATTTTTATTTGATCCTGACATTTCCTTTTGTTCCATGTACATTAATGATTAGCCTGTATTACTAGTATTACTCTTCATGATGTTGGAAGGTTATGTGGCTGTCATAATGCTATAATTACTTAAAGTCTTCAGTGGGTCTCAGTGGATAGTACTATACCATGCATCTTTTAGCTATAGAAGGGTTTCACAGGAACAAGAACTTTACAGCATTACAGAAATCTTTGCTTCTATTTGTATTTAATTTGATTCTATATTTGGCACTTACACAGTTAAATTATTACCCCATATAAGCCTCATATTGCTCATCCAAATGGCTTGCAAAAATTATTAGGCCTGAGGAAATTATATTTGTCCCCCATATCTGAATTCATTCTTTCAACATAATGAGTGCCTACTATGAATTAGGAACAATTAAGTATTCAGGATGTAGAGATAAAAGACACCCCATTCCTGAAGTAGCTCATGGTCTAATACATGAGACAGAAAAATAACCAGTCAATACTCACCTATCAGTAAGGAATACACTAGGCTAAAAGTAACAGAAAACCTAACTAATAGCAACTTGAATAATCAAGGAATTTGGTCAGCTGTTATGAAATATAAGGGGGTTAAGACTGGTATGGTACCCACATGATGTCATCAATGATGCAGGGTCTTTTTGTCTCTTTTCTCTGTAAATTTTGCTAGTAACTTTCATCCTTATAGTGTCAAGAGGGTTGCTATGCCTCCCAAAATCAATATGTTCTAGAAATGAAGAAGTGAGAAAATGAAGTAGTAGAGAAAGACAAGAGAGAAGGGAGGTCTAATGGCACTGTGATGGGCATGCCTGGTTCACAGAATACAAGTTTTCAGTGATAGCAGCTAAAGTTGGAGAGAGATGTTTGGTACAAAACAGTCAGGGCTTAAAAGCTATGTTGAGGATTTTGGACTTTATCATGAAGGCAAGAGTGAATGGTTTTCAAGTATGGGATAGAAACAATCAGATTTGTGTTTAGAAGGCAGAAGGCAGGTTGGTAGGTGACTGAAATTATAGTCAGAAGGCTGTTGAACTAATCAAGGCAAGACATAATAAGGTCCTGATCTTTAGTGATGGTGGTGTGGAGGAAAAGAAGGTTTCATGTTTTAGATATATTAAGAGGGAAGAATAGACATCTACTTGGTAGCTGATCAGTTACAAGGGTAGAGAAGACTCAAGGTAAGAGAGAAGAATAGATATCTACTTGGTAACTGATTAGATATAAGGGTAGAGAAGACTCGAGGTTGATTCCCAGGCTTCTGGTTTAGGCACCTGGGGTTAATGGGGTCATTCATTAAGGCAGTGAAAGTAAGAAGAAGAGCAAATGCCAGATAGCAGGTGGATAGTTGAGACTGGAGCATGAGCAAGGTCACTGTGTCAGCTCCAATTGCTAATATAAGTGTCCTAACTAGTTCCTCTGCCTCCAGTCTTGTCCCTTTCAATCCATTCACCATCCTGCAGCTTGAATATTTCAATTAAAATGCAAAGAGAACCATGTTCTTCCACTCTTTAATTAGTATCATTGCAGTATTGTATTTTTTCTTCTTGCATTAATGAGCACATATTATGTGTCTGGCACTGAGCCAAGGGCTTTACATGCCTTATTTCATTTAATTCTCATTCTTTGAGATAGACCCTGCAGCTATCTCCATTAAAAGGGGGCTCAGAGAGGTAAAGTAACTTACCAAAATTTCCTTATGTAGTAAGCACCAGAACTGGGTTTTAAACTCATGTCTGGTCTGACTGCAGAGCTTGTGTCTTTAATCACTATAATACATTGTCTTTCATGCTTAAATGTATAGAGTGCTCCATTTCCTTCAAAGTACTTTCACATGCATTATCTACTATCTGTTCCCTCCTAACATTTAGCCAAGGTCCTATGAGTAGGTATCTTCCTAATTGTATAGGCAAGGAAATCAAAGCACAGAGATAATCAAAGAATCCTATTTCTCATTAATTAATCTATCCATCTAGTCCATAAGTATTTATGGAAGAGATACTAAAGGGATAATTAAGATGTAAAGGGTTTAAATGGCTTGCTCAAGGTCCCATGACCACTTGGTGGTAAAAGCAGAGACTATAATATCTGGGTTTCCAGGTGTGCTCTTGTTGGAAGGAGAGAACTGCTTCTAAACTTCTAGGGAAATTAGCAAGGGCTTGGCTTGGATCAGCAGTAAAAGCAGACTCAAATTGTCCTCCATTTCATCTATTATTTCCACTTCTTGCCCACTAGCTTCCTCGAGGTTAATTTCTAGGGTGGACCTAGAGGGTATAATGCTAAGTGAAGTAAGTCAGTCCAAGGACAAATACAGTATGATTTCATTCATATGTGGAATTAAAAAGCAAAACAAATGAACAACAAGGAAAACAAGAGGCAAACAAAAGACCAGACTCTTAAATACAGAAACAAACTAGTGGTGGCCACAGGGGAGGTAGGTGGGGGAATGAGTGAATTTGATAAAGGGGATGAAGAGTACACTTATCATGATGATCACTGAATCCAGGTATAGAATTGTTGAATCATTATATTGTACACATGAAACTAATCTAACACTGTATGTTAGTTATTTTTTTAAATGAAGGAGTAAACAAAGATAGAGAAAGATAAGAGAGCCCCCCAAATAGAAAATCCTTCACAGGAGAGCTGTGACAGTTATCCCCAGGACTAAGGCTCCCCAACGTCCTAGCTATGCAACAGCTTGGGAGACTAGAGCAGAAGAGAAGTCTCCAAGAGAAAATGTTCTCAAGAAGCAAAATTAACTGAACATACTGAGATGAGAATTACTCAGCTGGGGAAGTTTGAGGGTAAATTAGTGGTACATTAAAAAAAGGCCTGGCATTCAGCAGATATGGAAGAATGATCAGATTTGCTCTGTGTGGCTTTGTTCCATAGGTAGAAGGAAGAGGAATCTCCACTCAATACGAGATTTAAAAAGAATGATGATTTCTGTTAAGAATGAGACAGAATTTCCCAGGGAGGTTGTAAGCTCCCCTTCTCTCTTACCACACAGTCAAGTGGGATCCGTAGCCATAGGGGCTATACCCATCCTAAATGGTGGGTGCTACCTCTCCTGCGGTCAGCAAGGGGATTTATTCCAAATTAATTCTCTGCTTTTTTGAGTCTTTGAGTCACTTACTCAGATTCAGACTCTTAGGTGGGACCATCTGATAGATGACTGAGTAGATGTCACATGCCCTTATTGTTGCTGCCGGGAAACTGGGTAAGAAAATATCTGCCCCTCCTTCTGACAAAACAGAAAAGAAGCAGTTGACCTTTAAAGTTCTTCCAAGTTTAAGAAACCATGATTCCATGGGTTTTGGTATATCATCTTGTCCTAGATTCACACCTGTTACCACAGGGCTTAGTGCAGTTGTAGGCATTTTAACTAATAGCATGGCTTTAATAATAACTTCAATATCAGACTTCTTTTCCTTTTTCATCTTGCAGAACACGTTTGGTTGTTCTCTAACCTATAACCGCTAATGGTTGGAGAGGGCATGTGTGGCAAACTGGTTGGTGCTGAGCAAAAGCCAGCTGTCCACCTCCCAAGCGTTCTTATAGCGTGGCGTTATACTGGTAAATTTAGCAGCATCTGGTCTTCAGTTTTGCATTTCCAGAAAGACCATTTTATCTGTGCTTCAGAATTTATCTGACTCATGGAGATTGACTTATGCTCATTAAACTCACAAGAAAAGCCAGTATTTTAATTAGTTGATTTATAATGAGAAATAAAATGCTCAAGCACACCAGTCATGTCAGCCTAACAAAAAAAAGAAGGAAAGAAAGAAAAAGGAAGGCAAACTATAATCAGAATATTGTACAGAGTGTTTGGAATCAGAACAAGGTGAATTAGTTATAAGATTATAATGATCGATGGCCTCAGACTCTGATTACCTGATTATAATAGGACTCTTTCACTTGTAAGTAAAAAATGCACAATTAAAATTACCTTGAGCCAAAAGAAGAGTTTATTAAAAGAATTTGAATTACCACATGGAACTCTGGGAAAGTCCTTGGAAGAACTGAGCTTCGGAGACTACTGGAATCGGACCAGCATTCTCTCCTTGTTGACTTCCTTTTCTCCCTCTGAGGGGAGGGACTTTACATCCCATGGTTCTTGTCACAGGAGAGTGACTGACCCAGTCTCATTCATCTATAGTAAGAAATCCCAAGGTAGAGCCCTGATGGAATCTGAGCTGGAGGCTGACATTTGGACCCATCAGCTATGGGTAGTGACGGAGTGGTGGAGCAGGGGACATGTGGTACAGGCTTACTTGAGCTGATTCCAGACAATGAGCTGAAGTTATTGTTGGCTGTCATAAGTCAGATTGGAGCACTGACTTCAGTGTACTGCAACTCTGCTCCCAGAACCTCCCAGAGAAGTCTGTTTATGAGCCAGGACACCTCTTCCTCATGCCTAGAGCCCATGTCTCCCTTAGTTTTCTCATCTCGCTTTCTTGAGTTTCTCTGAAGGCCATTTCCCTTCTAATGGACTTATTTTTTCATTATATTCTTTATTTGGCTATAGCCTTCAGCTGATATCTAAGAGGAAGAACTATGTTGATTTTCCATGGTTTTATTTTGAAAGACCATCTTGTTTCAAATTGGATGAAATATATCACTTAAAGATTTTTGCCCTCTTCTTCAGATTAAAAAGTGGGTGTTGGGGGGTGATATCAAATGGTTTATGACTGACTGACAGTGATCATTCAGTATTGTAAAAGTTTCCATATTGTTGAGTCACATTGCGCTTTCAAAAAGGTCACTGGATATTTTAACCTTCCATCTTTATTTACTTTGATTCCTAGTAGTAAATCTATATCTTTTTATATTCTAATTTTATTTTTATTGCTTTGTGCATTTGATTAATTTGTCAGTGCCTACCTTGTATCAGACTCTGTGCTGGGAGCTGATAATAAAGAGAGGGAGAAGAAGCTGTGCTTGGGTGGAATGGGTTTCCACCTGCTTTAAATGCATTGAGAGATGCTCAATGCTACCTTGTAAATTGGCCTGCCCAAAGCAATACTCTATTTGACTGATAATTACACCATCTGAGTCATAACTTTGGATGAGAATAGGGTAGGGAAACAAGTTCATTGTCATCTATTAACACTTAAACATTTTAAGATTATGGAATATTTCCATATAAAATACTCTTCAGACACCCATCTACTTATTACCCAGTTATAATGTAAGTTAGTATTTTTGCAATATTTGCTTCTTATTTTTTTAGAGAGACAATTTATCATGACTTATCGAGTCATCTAACATATCCACCATATTGGTGGACATTGGCTTCCAATTTTCACAGTTACAAATAAAGCTGCATTGAATATCCTTATATGTATCTCCCTGAGTATATAGTTTGCAAGGATTTCTTAATACTCAGAAATATAATTGCTGGCTATTAAGATATATGCACCTTCAATTTTGTAAGATATTGCCACTAGTAGTGTATGAATATGCTCATACTTTCATATCCTTTTAAACATTGTAGAGATTTTTAATTTTTACCAAGTGGATATAAAATGGTACATTGTTGTTTTACTTTGCATTTCACTACTGAATTTAAGACAATTTTAAGGCTGAATTTGTTTTCAAGGATTTATTAGCCATTTTGTTTTCTTCTACTGTGAACTATTTATAGGCTTAGGCCATTTTTCTATAAGATATTGTCTTTTATTGATTTCTAAGAATTTTTTATTTATTCTGGATACTAATATTATTTGACTTAATTTTATAAAAAATACCTTCTTGTCTATGACTTCTCTTGTAACACTGTTTATGATGTCTTTTGATCAATAGAAATTTTAAATTATAATTTAATCAAGAGTTATATATAAAATGTCAGATTGTAAACCTTTTAGAAATTATAAATACACACACATGTATGTATATGTAACATGTATTGAGTTTATAAATAAAAGAGTTATTTTATGTCCTTCAGCAAATTTTGTAATTTTTGTCATAAATGTCTTTTAAATCTTCTGTTAGATGTATTCCTAGAGGAACATTAGAAATTTTATTGCAGTTGTAAATGGGAAATTTTCACTTTAATTTGCTTTCTAATTTCTTGTTGCTGGTGTATGGGTATGCTGTTTTTGTATATTGAGCTTGTATCCAACAACCTTCATGAAAATTGCCTATTATGATTTGTAGATTCTCTTGGTTTTTTTAAGTGTAGACAATCTTATCATCTGTGAAAGGTGAAACTTTTGTTTTTTCCACTCCAGTTATTACACTTATACTTCTTTTTTTTGTTTTACTGCATTTTCTTGAATCTCTAGTAAATAGATTAGAATCCAGTTCATTGAATAGAAACCCTGATGAAGGACTTCTGTGACTATTTGGGAGTGTTTCTGGAGTGGGTTCATCAGCTTAGTTTTGATTCTCATTTACTGTTTTCTTCTTATAGTAATGTTGCACTTCTCTGTTCATTTTAAGTATGTTGAATTTTCCTGGACGAGCAGCAATCAGGCAATTCTAAGGATGGGCAGTGAGACATTTGGGCAGTTTTCTCAATCTCTTAGTTCAAGAGTGCCCTCTACTGTTGGAACAGTGAAGTGATCTTTATTTCATTAACGACATCTTTTTTGAAAGAGTGGTGGTTCTAGGACCCTTAATTTCTGAACTTGAGTTCTTATTTTTCTTTACCTTGCTAATTGCTTCCCACTTCCCCAGAGGCAGCGCCTTCCCAAAACTGCCGCTGAGGTCTTGAATACTTTCTAGGCCTCTTTCTTGGAAAGCCAATGTTCAGATCCTCTAGTCTCAGACTTGGTTCTCAGTATTTCCCCATTAGGGAAGGATGCTTTCTTTCTGGGGGGAGATGCCTTCTGTGTTGCATCCCCATAATGCACTTGCCCCCCCCTCCTCTCTTCCATGTAATCCCCACCTGATTTTGCTCCAGAATGGGCTCTGGATCTGGTGCTACCGATTCTGGATTGTTCTCCCACCTACACGTAAACCGAAATTTGTAGTCTTCTCTACCCTCTGTTACACTCAGCTTGGGTGACTGTGTGATTTCATTTGCTTTTGCTGTTGATCTATATGGTTTTGGAGGATATATGTAAATATTTGGGTTTAAGGAACCAAAGGATCTAGGAATGTCAACTGCTTCTTTTCTGTTTTGTTGGAAGGAGGGGCTGATATTTTCTTACCCAGTTTCCCGGCAGCAACAATAAGGGCATGTGACATCTACTCAGCCAATCAGATGGTCCCACCTAAGAGTCTGAATCTGAGTAAGTGACTCAAAGACTCAAAAAAGCAGAGGATTAATTTGGAATAAATCCCCTTGCTGACCGCAGGAGAGGTAGCACCCACCATTTAGGATGGGTATAGCCCCTATGGCTACGGATCCCACTTGACTGTGTGGTAAGAGAGAAGGGGAGCTTACAACCTCCCTGGGAAATTCTGTCTCATTCTTAACAGAAATCATCATTCTTTTTAAATCTCGTATTGAGTGGAGATTCCTCTTCCTTCTACCTATGGAACAAAGCCACACAGAGCAAATCTGACTGTAGATTTGTCATTTTATCTTTGTGATTCTGTAATTTTTTTGACTTACATATTCTATGTGTTGTTAGGTTTATTGACTTAGGATCTTCCTGGTGTTTCTTCCTTTAATCAGTAGGTAATGATCTTTATAACTAATAACTTTTGACAAAAAGTCAATTACATATGATACTAATATAAGAACACTTACTTCGTGTTAATATTTTCTGGATGTGTCTTTTTATATGCTTTTACTTTCAAACTTTCTTCAAAAATAATTTTATTCTAGGTATAGAAGCATAGAGTTGTACTATGTAATACACGTTGACATTCAGTTTACGTCTGAGAAATACTTTCACTGATGAGTTTAACCCTTTACTTTCATTGTGATTGCAAAGATATTTATTTTTATTTTTATGATTTTAATTTGTCTGATGAGAAGCGATTTTCCTTTCTTCCTTTTATTCTCCTTCCTGCTTTTTTTTTTAGATTGGTCTTTTAGAAAAATTTATTTGCTAGTTTGAAAATTGCATTCTAATTTTTGTTCTTTTAGTTGTCAGTACTCAAACTTGAGTGTGCATCAGCATCACCTAGAGGGCTTGTTAAAACACAGCCTGCTGGGCCCTGCCTCCAGGTTTCTAATTCAGCAGGTTGGGGCTGGGTCCCAGTTGTTTGTATTCCTAACAAGTTTCCAGGTAATGCTAATATTATTACTTTGGAAACCACACCTCAAAAGCCTAACAGGAACTGATGGTTACTGCCAGGTAAAATATTAGCACCTGTACCCAATAACTACCATAACTGTTCTGAGTTCGACTTCCTTGTTATTTTGGAATTCTTTTACTTGTTGAATTCTTTCCTACCAGCATAGCCATGCATTAAAATGTTTAAATTTCCTTGTGCTCAATATTTTTAGGTGTGCGTGCAATTCTCAGAGGAGTTTCTTTGATTGTCTAGTCCCATAATATTGCCAGAAACAGAAGTAGAGCTTTTTAAAATTTATTTAATTATTTTTCATAGGAGAACAGTTTTTCTCCCAGCCTGAGTTCCAAACAGAGAAGCTTTCTTGCGAGTTTCTCTGGACTGGTGGCTGGAGTTTCTTTGGTTTCTTTTATATGAGGGTATAGGCTTTACAGGCTCCTGGCTGTGAGTAGGAGTTTAGCTCTTTGCCTTCTCTGAACCCAAGGCCATGTCTCCAGCCCTTCATATGCAGTTCAAACTCCAGCTTCTAGCCTTGGCACATCATCTTATGACTTCCCATTCTAGTGAGTATCCTCTTCATTTCTAGCACCTTAGGGTTTCCCTTTGGAGCTTAGCAGTGCTTGTAGACTTGGAGGAGGGAGGATTTATTTATTAAGAATTGCTGTGTGTTTAATGGGGTGGAAGTTGGGGAAGCTATTAACCTCAGTCCATCTGGTTGTCTTCTATTATCTTTTTCAGTTGTCGTCTAGCAGAGAACACGGGGCATAGGGTCAAAACGGTTTGAGGGTAGAAACTGGATGGTAAAGAGAATCCCAAAAGTTTGGAATGCACCTAAGCTCAGGGACTTGGGATTGGTAGCGTATCATTAGTACAGGAGCATAATAAGTGGTGTTGAATTGGAAGTGATTGAAGGAAAGTCATCCTGTGGTGGTAGGTAATGCTATAAACAAGGTCTGGGACAGTTGTATGTTTTAAAAATTTTATTAGGGCCAGTCTTCCTTGAAATGTTTTTATTTCGTGTAAAGGATATAATGCTAAACATTTTAAATATCGTTCTTTTTGGAGTCGTTCTTTTCTCAAATATTGACTTATCTTTCTTAGGTATGCATTGACAACATATGCTGAAGAATATGCTCCACCATATGATTATCAGCCACGTGTGAGTATAAAATGGCTGAAAAGCCTTATTCTAATACTCATTTATTTATGTACTTAAAATGATTCTTTATATCGAGTGTAGTCAAGCTTGGGAAGAAAGGACAAATTGCTGAGATTTATGATATTGTATATTTATTTAGAGATATTAGCTGTTTGTGGGAGTCAATGGAATGTTTTATGGTTATGATTTATTTTTGGAAGTTTATAGATTTCAGGGAGAAAATATTGCAGTGTCCAAAATGTATTAGTTATTTTCTTCTTCATCTTGTTTTATTGTCCTTTTCCTGAATTCAATTTATCTGGAATAAAAACCCACCTTTCAATTCATTTGTATTGCATTGACACATAAAAGTAAGTGGTGTAATTTAGCTCTGGGAGATGTGTAGGTTGATAAAATATGTCCAGTTTATAACTTCATTTTACTTTTACTTAAAAAATTAAACAACAGAAACAAAATAAGGCTGTTTCCTCTTAGTCTTGTTATGGAAATCTTGACTGGTACAATAGGTAAGAGATTTAACTATTGAAAAAGAGGAGGAAATAAAGTCATCTTTATTTTCAGAGAGTATTATGATGTTCTTAGGAGAACTAAGATATTAAACTGAAAAGTAATTAGTAGAAATAAGACCATTTAGTAAGGCGATTGAATACAAAATAAGTATATCAAAAACAATATCTTTGCTTCATATCAGCTTAGTAAACTTATAAAAAAAAAACAAATTACTATAGCAACACAAATTTTGAATACTTTTGTGAAGAAAATTCTAAACCAAATAAAGATCAATAAAGAAGATGTGGTAGTTTGTCTCCAAAGATGGTGGACTTTCCACAGCCACTTCCCCAGGACAAGGTGAATGATGCTCCACCTTTTGCATCTGAGCTGTCAGGGAACTGATTTGATCAATAGAACATGGCAACAGTGACACTCTGCCAGATCTAGGCTAGATTGAAGAAGACTGCTTCCAAGTCTTGGAGCCCTGAGCTCCCAGGTAAGAAATCGAGGCTACTCTCCTGGAAGGAGAGGCCGTGAGGAGGAGCACTGATGTGCTTGATTCATGGGTGAGGAAGCCATCTTGGACGTCTAGCCTAGTTGAGCCTGAACTGCAGCTCCATCTGCTCTCGGACTGCAACCCATGCAAGGTTCCAAGAAGATAATAATGAATTCTTGTTTGAAGCCGTTAAGTTTATTTTAACAAATGTATACACCAAAGATAACTGAGACAGCAGTCTTGACTACAAGGGAATAACAACCATTTTAGGAAACTGGAAAACTAAATTAATTATGAGTTAAATTCATAAATTTTATTATATTAAAAATGGATTTTGTTTTCTATTAGAGCTCTAAGATTATGAGTTATTTGAAGGACTAAACAGATGAGAATAATCAATAGTTTTAGAAACCATGGTAAAACCAATTTAGGGAAGATTCATGACACTACATTATATGTTGTATTCTTATTTATTTTTTCTCATCAAAAAAGAGCATTCAAACCATAAAGAAAGCAAATATGATAGTTTATGGATTAATGCCTAATAGGTAAAGAACTTATATATATATATATAGGCAGGAAAATTGTTAAGATGCTAGGGAAAGACCAAAGGACAATATATAGACAATTTGCAAAGCAGGAAATGTAAAACTAGCTACTAAATATAGGGAAAGTCCCAATTTACTAATAATAAGAGATGTGAATTAAAACAATAAAAAATTTTCCTGCTAATAAAATTGGCAATATTTTTTTAAATTTAATTTTATTATGTTATGTTAGTCACCATGCAGTACATCATTAGTTTTTGATGTAGCGTTCCATGATTCATTGTTTGCATATAACGCCCAGTGGCATTATTTTTAAAAATAATAATATTTAATGGGTGAAGATGTGATGAAATGGGTACTTTCATCTGTTGCCAGGAAGACTGTAAATTGTTTTAATCTTTCTGGAAAGGAATTTGGCAATATGTATCAAGATACTATTTGATCTAATGGAGCACTGGGTGTTACACGCAAACAATGAATCATGGAACACTACATCAAAAACTAATGATGTAATGTATGGTGATTAACATAACAATAAAATAAAATTTAAAGAAAAAATACTATTTGATCTAATAATTTTCCTCCTAAGAAACTTCCTCAGAGAAAAATAACTCAACTAGGGATAAAATTTATATCCAAGGATACTCATCACAGAATTGTTTGTAATGGCAAAACTTGGAAAGTACCTAATGTTTTAGTACTAGGAGTAGTACTATTAAATATGTTACATTCACATGATGAGTTATTTTATAACCTTTAAATGTCCATAGATGGTTCTTAGTGTCCTGATAAATCTTGATTTAAGGTTAAGAAAAACATTAATATACAAAATTTATGCATATAAAATATATTATATTAATGTAATATGTAAATATTATATATGTATAAACTATGCAAAAATATAGAGGAAAAACCAAAGAAACTGTCAAAATGCTAGTAACGTTGGCCATTGGATGGTGAGATTCTAGGTGAGTTCTTCATCTTTACACATTTTAGAATTTTCCAATGCAACAAGCATGATGACTTATAATCAGGAAAACCCCAAGGAAACAAATATATTATTTAAAAATGAAATTCAGGCCCATTTCCTTACATATATGAAATCTGGCTGCATCTCTAAACAAAGACAAGACACATAATTAAAAACCCATAAAATTTCAAAGGACTAATTTCTCCACAGGCATAAAGATAAAGAATGTGAGATGCATTCTCAGGGTGCATAAATCTTTGGCCATTGTGCTGTATATTCATGCTTTTAATTTTTTTAGCATTATTTCTCATATTTCTCATGTTGCTTGTTTCTACAATAACAGCACAGCATGCCAGGGCAGTTATTTGGCTTATTTAGAGTTTTGTTCATTCACTTCCAAGTTCCTTGCCAAAGTAATTGATGTTGAGGCATGTTTTTTAGCACTACTCCTAGTGCCCCCATTCATTGAATGCTTACCTTGTTACATTGTTATAGGATAAAAAAATTAAATTATAATGACAGCAAATGGTTGAATAACAGTAGAATAGTGACTGAACTCTGACATAGAAGTTACTGTGCACATAAACAAGTGTATGATTCATAAAATACTGACAAAAGAGAATATTTTTTTCTTACCAGAGACTTTACCATGTGGACTTAGCATAAACACAGTACACCATTCTCAGGCTACAGCCTTTGCAATTATGCAATTCCTGAAGAAATCCTAAAATATTTGGACTCATATTTCAAATGTTTTGCATGAATTGAAACTATTAATTTTTATATTATCATTTCTTATATTTGTTTAATTGATACTTGCATAAAGTGGGATAGCATTATAGGAATTCTAAAGTGAGTGCAAGTTATCATCCCATAGCTCTATACATGAGTAAATAAATACAGAGTATTAGGAAGCTATGAAATCATTTTTAAGGAGAGAAATGGAAGAGAATTGCAAGCTACTTCCTCAGAACTCCACCTCTTAAGCTGAATACTTATTATGGCTCACCCCAATTTCAACAAAAGATACCTTCTCTTAAAAGCTTCCCCATCCTTCTCCTAAAGAACCAAAATAGAGGAAAACATTAGATGATTTGTCCAAGGCTGGCTGTTTAAAGTGTACATAAGCTTTTAGGATAAAGGACAAGTGAGCTGAGTTTAATGATGGAGAGTTGACTGAGCACACTCAGGATGAGTAAGGAAAAGAGTTAGGTCAGGCAGAGAGTAGCAAACTCAGGAAGTTGAAGGGTCAAAGGAATGAGAATGTTGAGAAAAAAAACCAAGCATAGCAGTAGTGAAGGGGTGAGAGAGCTGGAAGATTTGGAGGTAATGAGCAAAAGGGATGTACTGGAATTTATTGGAATTTCAGATGTAGAACAATTCTGGGGAATGATAGAGCCCAGGATGTGGACATGGACTGAATTTTGATAATGGAATCAAAGCCATTGACTTGAGAGGGTGAAAAAATGGTAAGCCAGAGCATTGGCTAGATTCTAAATATGGCTGTTGGAAATCAACCTCTACAGGACAGCGGAAAAGAAAGGTAATGCCATGGACTGAGTCAAATGACCAAGCTCTCAGTGGGAGCATTTTGGAGGTTAATAGCTCCTCCCAGTCATGCATCTGCCATTTGGGTACGTCTGGTTGGTCATTATCAATGTGAAGTACCATTTTGTTTTCCTAAATAGAGCTGCCTATTGAATTATCTTTCCAGACATATGAGTAGCTTGAACCCCCAAAATGGTCCATATCTTAGTTCACTCAGAGACAGAAAGCTGAGGAAGTTTCTTTTTTTTCCTTTTTTTAAAAAATTTTATTTTATTATGTTAGTCGCCATACATTACATCATTAGTTTTTGATGTAGTGTTCCATAATTCATTGTGTGCATATAACACCCAGTGCTCCATGCAATACGTGCCCTCCTTAATACCCATCACCGGGCTAACCCATCCCCCCACCATGTATCCCCCTCCCCTCTAAAACCCTCAGTTTGTTTCTCAGGGTCCATAGTCTCTCATGGTTTGTCTCCCCCTCCAATTTCCCCCCTTCATTTTTCCCTTCCTACTATCTTTTTTTTTTTTTTTAACATATAATGTATTATTTGTTTCAGAGGTACAGGTCTGTGATTCATCAGTCTTAAACAATTCACAGCGCTCACCATAGCACATACCCTCCCCAGTGTCCAACACCCAGCCACCCCATCCCTCCCACCCGCCTCCCCTCCAGCAATCCTCAGTTCATTTCCTGAGATTAAGAGTCTCTTATGGTTTGTCTCCCTCTCTGGTTTCATCTCGTTTCATTTTTTCAAGCTGAGGAAGTTTCTAATAGAGAATTATGTTTTAAAGTTGGTATGTGGAGCACCTGGGTGGCTCAGTGGATTAAGTGTCTGCCTTTAGCTCAGGTCATGATTCCAGGGTTCTGGGATCAAGACCCATGTCAGGATCGGAGCTGAGCAAGAGATCTGCTTCTCCCTCTCCCTCTGCCCCTCTGACTCTCTCTCTCTGTCAAATAAATAAATAAAATCTTTTAAAAAAATAAAACTGGAATGCATTCCAAACTAACTTGGAGGACTCCCTGCCATGTAATATTGTAGGTATGAAAAGAGGCTGCATCTGTTTAACATTATTCTCTACAACAGCAGAATTGACCTGTCCTACCATTGGGGCTCAATGCACTGGTACAGATACAGAATTGTTAAAATACTGATATTTCTGTGCTGATTGGAAATTTGCTGTCACCTTGCGTTCCCCAGAACCCTGCCCCCTGAGTAGCCCCATCCCCTTCCCTAGACTCCCAGGACGCAGGACTGCATTATGACTTTCCCAGATCCTGAGGGCTTTTGCCATCATGGGCTCCTTCTTCCATTAAAAAATAAAACAATATATATTGTACAACTGCAATGGTATAAAGACAAATACAATCCAAGTTGGATCATATTCACTTTTGGTGGCAGGGGTGGATTTAAAAGCTTATTAAAGAAATATATTTCTTAGGCTGTTTGTCTTCTTGCCTATTTATGACTATGTTATTATATTTTATGTCCATGTTATATGACCATGTTATTGTTAACCTTCTTGAAATTATTACCAATGTACCAATGGGTGTTATTACACAAAATGAATGGGTGTTATTACACAAAATGAAAACATACTCATTTTTTGGGGGGAAGTACTTTTGGACTCTTGTACCCTATTTTAAGCAAAAATTTCTGTATAATAGCTACCATCAGTTGGTGCCCTAAGAATGTTTATGAATATTAAATGGCCAGCAACATTTCCTGCTTAGCTATGAGTTTCTACCATTTAATAGAGTTAGTTTTTCAAAATGGCATCTGCATTTTTTATTATGGTAAGATATATGTAATATAAAATTTACTATTCAACCCTGTTTGGTGTAGAATTAATGGCACTAATACCTTCACTTTGTTACTAGATTCATCTTGAAAATTCTGATTTTAAAAGAAATGAAACATTTTTGTGAGCGCTCAAAAGTACTGTGGGCTCTAGGCACTAGGCCTCCTGTGCCTCATGGTTGAGTGGGCCCAGCCTGGACCTTCTGGAAATTTAATACTTGCCTAACCAGGGGCCTCTAGGACTTGCCCAGTCTGAGTGACTGTACTGATTGATAAATACTTTGAGTATCATCCCAGACCAAAATGCATCTTGGCTAGGAGTCAGAGGTGGACAGCAATCTTTAAGAGCCCTTTATTGTTCAGTTAGGCTCATTCACATGCAAGAAAACCCCCAAAGGGATTGGGGAATTGCCTTTAGTTTTCTGCTTCCTGGGAAGAGATGTCCACCAGTGCTCTTAAAAAGAAGAGAAGGAAAAGAATGACTTGCTGAAAACATCCAAAACCTAAGACAGTGAGTGAATCTAGAACAGGCTGGGGGCTCTGAAGGAAACATCACTTCTCTGAACTAAATTAGCTTTGGTTTTCTCTTCTTTTTAGAATCTTCTCTTTGTATCTTTGTTCCATTCTGTGCCCCCATGATCTTCTATAATTTCATTCCGGTATACATTCCTTTTCTTTTTCTGGTTCTCTTTTAAAAATATAATAGCATGCAAAGTTGTGTCATCTAAATTGGCCACACGGAATAATCATGTATAAGCTTTTAGTCCAGAATGAAGTGTACTTTTTAAACTAGGTAATGTCCCAGGTTTTATGATGTGTTTCCATGACTTTTATTTTACTATTTTCCCTGAATCTTAATATATCTTTTTAGTTTTCTCTTTTTTGTCCTGTTAATGTTTTAACTCAGTATCTGCTGACAAAAGAGTGATGGCCATTTGCTGAATATCCTTGTTTATCTCATTACATTGACTATTGGCTAAAATGAGAAAGAGTTTTGTTATTCTACAAATGAGGTAAGGGTGGGAGGTGAATTTGGAGAAGAAGGACGGGGTCATGTGGTTCTACCTAATATTTTTTGATTGATGTCAGGATGTTCCAAAATACTGCTGTTAGCTAACCACAGGAACAGCCCTCTATCACTTGGGTTAGAAGGAAATGGTGGCCTTCCTCAATCTAAAATAATGCCTGAAAGATCTTGTGGTGTGTTATACATGTGTGCTGACCTTATACATATACACAGAGATTTGATATTGTACCTTATGGGCCAAACAGTTCCAGTTCTGAGTCTTACAGCTGCCAGCATTAAGGGATCACACTTCCTAGGCCCCAATTTCAATTTTAGGACCTGCTGGCATTTCTTCATATAGCTACACAGGGCTTTACAGCTGTCCCAGGTTGGGATACCAGAGGATTTACCTTATTTGGGGGACTGTATAGTTGCTAATAGGTGAGAGGAAAGAAGGAAGGAAGGATCTCTCTTTCTCTCTCTCTGTCAGTATATATATATGCAGTATATATATACACAGTTGACCCTTGAATAATGTGGGCGTTAGCGGCACTGACCCCCCCCCCACAGTAAAAAATCCACATATAATTTTTGACTCACCAAAAACTTAGCTACTAATAGCCTACAGTTGACCAGAAGCCTTAATGATGACATAAGCAGTTAACACACATTTTGTATGTGTATTTTATACTATATTATTACAATAAACTAAGCTAGAGAAAAAAATGTTATTAAAAATCATAGGAGGGAGGGCGGAGCAAGATGGCGGAGGAGTAGGAGACCTGGGTTTCGTTTGGTCTCAGGAATTCAGCTGAATAGGGATCAAACCATTCTGAACCCCCACGAACTCAACGGGAGACCGAAGAAGAGAGTAGCAACGACTCTCTGAACAGAGAAGCGACCACTTTCTGGAAGGTAGGACATGCGGAGAAGTGAATCCGAGGCGATATTCGGGAGGACAGACGGCGGGGGAGGGGGCCTCCATCGGCCGCTTCTGGCAAGTGCTAGAGCCGCGGAGCACAAAATCGGAACTTTTAGAAGCCGGCTCCACTGAGGGACGTCGCTCCAGTGGCTAAGCGGGGGGTGGAACCCTCGCGGGACAGTGTGGTGTCAGGACCCTCGGGGTCACAGAAAGACCGGGGGTGCCTGAGTGCGGCAGAGCTCCCAGGGATCGGAGCGGGGAAGCCGGCTGCAGAGACGGAGCCGAGGCGTGGGCTCTCAGCTCCGGGTGGCCGTAAACTGTGATCCGCGGCCCAGGCGGGCCACTGCTCCTCCAGCAGGGACCCAACAAGCGGCAGATCCGGGGAGACTCCCCTTCCTCCCCCGGGGGGAGCAGCGCGGGAGCGCACTGCAGGGATCTGCTGGGTTTGGAGACTCCACACGGGAGTTGGGTGCCAGAGATAGAAACGCTCGGTCACAGGCCGGGTGAGCACGGAGTGCGGCCAGAGACTGGGGAGACGGCAGTGACTGCTTTTCTCTGGGGGCGCACTGAGGAGCGGGGCCCCGAGTTCTCAGCTCCTCCGAGTGGAGATTGGGAGGCCACCATTTTCACCCGGGTCCTCCAAAGCTGTACCAGAGCTTGCAGGGAACAAAAGCTCCTGAGAGCAAACCGAAGCAGCTTGCTTAGCCCTGACCGACAAGGGCAGGGCAATTCCGCCTCCGGCAAAAACATTTGGGAACCACGGCAACAGACCCCTCCCCCAGAAGATGAGCACGAACCGCCAGCAAGCCAAGACCAAGTTTACTGATCAAGGAGAACGGGAGAACTCCAGCGCTAGGGGAATACTGCACATAGAGTTCATGGCTTTTTTTTTTACCATGATTCATTAGTTTTTCAAAGTTAATTTTTTAACTTTTTTTTATTTTTTATTTTTCCCTTTTTCAACCAACATCTTATCAATCCCTTTTTTTAAAAAAACATTTTTTATTTTTCATTTTAGAGTCATATTTTATCCCTTCATAGTAGTTACCCTTATTTTTGGCATATAAGTTGTTCTCTCTTTAAAATTTTGAGATACAGTTTCTTCTTACAGATCAAAATATACCCTAAATCACTAGTGTATGGCTTTGTTCTAGTCTCCTGCCTGATCACATTCTCTCCCCCCTTTTTTTTTTAAATTTTCTTCTTTCTTTTTTCAAACAACTTCTTATCATATCAATTCCTTTTATAAAATCTTTTATAATTTTCATCTTTATAGTCGTCCTTCATCCCTTCATTGTATCAACCCTTATTTTGTACATATATAAGTCTTTCTTCCTTTTAGGAGGCACTTTTTTCTAACGGACCAAAATACGCCCAAAATCTAGTGTGTGGCACTGATCTTTGCAATAGGCTGATCATATTTGATCATATTCGGGTTTTTTTTTTTTTTTGTATTGTTCTGTTTTTGTTTTTATCTTTTTCTTTTTGTTTTTTTTTCTTTCTTTCCTTTTCTTTTCCCCTGGTTTCAGGTCTTTTCTGATTTGTATAGAGTATATTTGCTGGGGACATTGTTAACCTGTTAGCATTTTGTTCTCTCATTCATCTATTCTCCCCTGGACAAAATGACAAGATGAAAAAAATCACCTCAGCAAAAAGAACAGGAGATAGTACCGTCAGCCAGGGACCTACTCAATACGGACATTAGTACGATGTCGGACCTAGAGTTCAGAATCATGACTTTAAAGATACTAGCTGGGCTTCAAAAAAGCATGGGAGTTATTAGAGAAACCCTTTCTGGAGAAATAAAAGAACTAAAATCTAACCAAGTCGAAATCAAAAAGGCTATTAATGAGGTGCAATCAAAAATGGGGGCACTAACTGCTAGGATAAATGAGGCAGAAGAGAGAATCAGCGATATAGAAGACCACATGATGGAAAATAAAGAGGCTGAGAAAAAGAGAGATTAAACAACTACAGGATCATGAGGGCAGAATTCGAGAGATAAGCGATACGATAAGATGAAACAACATTAGAATAATTGGGATCCCAGAAGAAGAAAAAGAGAGAGAGGGGTAGAAGGTAAATTGGAGCAAATAATAGCAGAGAACTTCCCTAATGTGGGGAAGGAAACAGGCATCAAAATCCAGGAGACACAGAGAACCCCTCTCAAAATCAATAAAAATAGGTCAACACCCCGACATCTAATAGTAAAACGTACGAGTCTCAGAGACAAAGAGAAAAGCCTGAAAGCAGCTCGGGAGAAGAGATATGTAACCTACAATGGTAGAAACATTAGATTGGCGACAGACCTATCCACAGAGACCTGGCAGGCCAGAAAGGACTGGCATGATATCTTCAGAGCACTAAACGAGAAAAATATGCAGCCAAGAATATTATATCCAGCTAGGCTGTCATTGAAAATTGAAGGAGAGATAAAAAGCTTCCAGGACAAACAAAAACTAAAGGAATTTGCAAACATGAAACCAGCCCTCCAAGCAATATTGAAAGGGGTCCTTTAAACAAAGAGAGAGCCTAAAAGCAGCACAGATCAGAAAGGAACAGAGACAATATACAGTCACAGTCACCTTACAGGCAATACAATGGCACTAAATTCATTCCTTTCAATAGTTACCCTGAATGTAAATGGGCTAAATGCCCCAGTCAAAAGACACAGGCTATCAGATTGGATTAAAAAACAAGACCCATCGATATGCTGTCTGCAAGAGACTCATTTTAGACCCAAAGACACCCCCAGATTGAAAGTGAGGGGGTGGAAAACCATTTACCATGCTAATGGACACCAAAAGAAAGCTGGGGTGGCAATCCTTATATCAGACAAATTAGATTTTAAAACAAAGACTGTAATAAGAGATGAGGAAGGACACTATATCCTACTTAAAGGGTCTATCCAACAAGAAGATCTAACAATTGTAAATATCTATGCCCCGAACATGGGAGCAGCCAATTATATAAGGCAATTAATAACAAAAGCGAAGAAACACATTGACAACAATACAATAATAGTGGGGGACTTTAACACCCCCCCGACTGAAATGGACAGATCATCTAAGCAAAAGATCAACAAGGAAATAAAGACTTTAAATGACACACTGGACCAAATGGGCTTCACAGACATATTCAGAACATTCCATCCCAAAGCAACGGAATACACATTCTTCTCTAGTGCCCTTGGAACATTCTCCAGAATAGATCACATCCTAGGTCACAAATCAGGTCTCAACCGGTACCAAAAGATTGGGATTATTCCCTGCATGTTTTCAGACCACAATGCTTTGAAACTAGAACTCAATCACAAGAGAAAGTCGGAAAGAACTCAAATACATGGAGGCTAAAGAGCATCCTACTAAAGAATGAATGGGTCAACCAGGAAATTAAAGAAGAATTAAAAAATTCATGGAAACCAATGAAAATGAAAACACAACTGTTCAAAATCTTTGGCATACAGCAAAGGCAGTTCTGAGAGGAAAGTATATAGCAATACAAGCCTTTCTCAAGAAACAAGAAAGGTCTCAAATATACAACCTAACCCTACACCTAAAGGAGCTGGAGAAAGAACAGCAAATAAAGCCTAAACCCAGCAGGAGAAGAGAAATAATAAAGATCAGAGCAGAAATCAATGAACTAGAAACCAAAAGAACAGTAGAACAGATCAACAAAACTAGGAGCTGGTTCTTTGAAAGAATTAACAAGATTGATAAACCCCTGGCCAGGATTATCCAAAAGAAAAGAGAAATGACCCAAATCAACAAAATCATGAATGAAAGAGGAGAGATCCATCCAAATCCTAAAGGAGAACACAGGTAGCAACCTTTTCGACCTTAGCCGCAGCAACTTCTTCCTAGAAACATCGCCAAAGGCACGGGAAGCCAGGGCAAAAATGAACTATTGGGATTTCATCAAGATAAAAAGCTTCTGCACAGCAAAAGAAACAGTCCACAAAACCAAAAGACAACCGACAGAATGGGAGAAAATATTTGCAAATGACATATCAGATAAAGGGCTAGTATCCAAAATCTATAAAGAACTTATCAAACTCAACACCCAAAGAACAAATAATCCAATCAAGAAATGGGCAGAAGACATGAACAGACATTTCTCCAAAGAAGACATCCAAATGGCCAACAGGCACATGAAAAAGTGCTCAACATCGCTTGGCATCAGGGAAATCCAAATCAAAACCTCCATGAGATACCACCTCACACCCGTCAGAATGGCTAAAATTAACAAGTCAGGGAACGACAGATGTTGGCGGGGATGTGGAGAAAGGGGAACCCTCCTACACTGTTGGTGGGAATGCAAGCTGGTGCAACCCCTCTGGAAAACAGTATGGAGGTTCCTCAAACAGTTGAAATTAGAGCTACCGTTCGATCCAGCAATAGCACTACTGGGTATTTACCACAAAGATACAAATGTAGGGACCCGAAGGGGTACGTGTACCCCAATGTTTATAGCAGCAATGTCCACCATAGCCAAACTGTGGAAAGAGCCAAGATGCCCATCGACAGATGAATGGATAAAGAAGATGTGGTATATATACACAATGGAATATTATGCAGCCATCAAAAGGAATGAGATCTTGCCATTTGCAACGACGTGGATGGAACTGGAGGGTGTTATGCTGAGTGAAATAAGTCAATCAGAGAAAGACATGTATCACATGACCTCACTGATATGAGGAATTCTTAATCTCAGGAAACAAACTGAGTGTTACTGGAGTGGTCGGGGGTGGGAGGGATGGGGTGGCTGGGTGATAGATATTGGGGAGGGTATGTGCTACGGTGAGCGCTGTGAATTGTGCAAGACTGTTGAATCACAGATCTGTACTTCTGAAACAAATAACGCAACATATTTTAAGAAAAAAGAAAAAGAAGAAGATAACAGAAGAGGAAGAAAAGGGGAGTATGTCAGAGGGGGAGACGAACCATGAGAGATGATGGACTCTGAAAAAGAAACTGAGGGTTCTAGAGGGGAGGGGGGTAGGGGGATGGGTTAGCCTGGTGATGGGTATTGAGGAGGGCACGTTCTGCATGGAGCACTGGGTGTTATGAACAAACAATGAATCATGGAACACTGCACCAAAAACTAATGATGTAATATATGGTGATTAACATAACAATAAAAATTAAAAAAAAAAAAAAAAAAAAAAAAAGAAAGAGGAGAGATCCCAACCAACACCAAAGAAATACAAACAATTATAAGAGCATATTATGAGCAACTCTATGCCAGCAAATTAGATAACCTGGAAGAAATGGGTGCATTCCTAGAGATGTATCAACTACCAAAATTGAACCAGGAAGAAATAGAAAACCTGAACAGACCTATAACCACTAAGGTTATAGGTTATAACCCTACCATTATAAGTATAAAATAGTGGCAGGTGTCCTCACATAATATAGACTGAGGAATAAAAAAAAAAAATGATATTTTTTCTATGATTAAAATGATAGGACCAATCAAAATTTGTGCATAAAAAATAAAAAATGTGTCAATAGCTAAGGTTTAATACTGTATTGCTTATTTTTTGATGCTGGCCATTACTAAAGTTTGTGTGATATTGTTTAAGGTCAGCTTATTTTGTGAAGTGATTGTTCATATAGATCTCCATATTTTTCTTTGTGATGACCAGACTCAGTAATGATACAGATATTTATATTTATATCCCTGGCCTAAACTTCCTTGCACTTCCCATTGACAATTTTCCTTTAGTTGAATACCTCTACTGGTTACAAATGTTTTTCCTTTGTAAAATTTTATCAAATAAAAAGGTATAATAAATGTTTCTTAGATACATAACAAAAATATATCCAACTAGTAATATGTTTGTTGTAGCTACATTTGCCATTTACTCTTAGGTCTATGATGTAATCACTGGGAGAAGAAAATATCCAATAGAAATGACATCATTTTTAAAGAAGTGAGGAAGTGAATGTCTGAGATACCTCTCCTCCATGATCCCTAGGGTTGGTAAAGTAGATTTGGCTGTATGGAAATTGTCCTTTTTCTCCCACATCACTCTGCATGTGTGTGTATAGAAGACAACCTTAATAGGGGATGACAGGTCTTCAGTCAAGTGCGTATAACAGCTAAAGAATTTTATACATTATGTATACTGAAAATAATGAAATGAAATCTCACAGTAATCTACCTGTATATTTATTTACTTTTACTCCATCCAATGTGACATTCATATAAATAAGCTTGCTGCCTCAAATACCTTTTTAAGACTAAATGAAGTACCCCAAATGAGCATACTTACAGGTATGCTAGGGAAGAATTGTCTTTGCTGTATGAATGCCAGGTGGCTAATAATTATCTGTAACGGTGGACACAAGGTTAGTTCACAATGACTGATTTGGCCAGGAAACATAACACATTGTGCATTTTTATGGATGATCTGGATGAAGGAATTGAGACTATGCTTTCAAATTATCGTACAATATTAAATTAGGCAGAGTTATTGATGTTTCAGAAAGCAGGCTGAAAACTGAAAATGACCTTGAAAAATAAAACCATAAAAAATAAAAGATCCCAGAGAAATAAGATGAAATCAAATAAGACTAAGTATAACCAAAACTGGGTGAGGACTGAATACAGTTGACTAAGAAACAGTCATGTCATTTTATTCCGAAGAAAGTTCAGGAGACAACGGTGGTCAGAGTGAGAATATAGCATTCAGGGGGCCATGGGGATGGGGGTGGGGAGGGGATGGGAATTTAAGAACAGAATACCTGACTCTTTTTTAAAATTTTTTATTGTTATGTTAATCACCATACATTACATCATTAGTCTTTAATATAGTGTTCCATGATTCATTGTTTGTGCATAACACCCAGTGCTCCACGCAGAACGTGCCCTCTTTAATACCCATCACCAGGCTAACCCATCCCCCCACCCCCCTCCCCTCTAGAACCCTCAGTTTGTTTTTCAGAGTCCATCGTCTCTCGTGGTTCGTCTCCCCCTCCGCAGAATACCTGACTCTTAAGATACACTGATACATTGTATTGATATAGGTGGTAAAACTATAGGCTGTTTGTTCTTCATCATGTCAGAAGGTCAAGTAGGGGCCTGCTAAGAGGACACTTCTGTAACATCCTGACCATGTCTGTCCATGATTTGTTTAAAAGAAGAGGGAAGAGAAGAGAAGAAAAGGAGGAAAGCTTTCTTAACCTTAAGGCAGATTTTCCCCATATTCTCTTGCTGCATCTTTAGTGCTTCCTGTTTCTATAGAGCCTGTTTGCCCTCAGCATATCTTTCTCTGACATGCTTTTCCCATCTTTTATCAGGATGTTTCATTCGACTTCCTCTAGTTCCCTGAAACAGCACTGTTGTTTGGTTTGTGTTTTGTCAGGTTTTTCCCTCTATGAAGTTTCTTTGGAAGTGGGCACTTGTTGGCTACCACTGCATTCCTCCACCTCCCTCGACCTTCAGAATCTATGACATTGCCCACTTCATGCCTCTCCTTCTCTGCCCTTCATGGCTTCCTTATGGACCCAGCCGTGAGCATCCACAGGACTTGGGATCCAGAACTCTGTGCTTCTCATTTTATGCAATCTCAGAGAATTCATTCACTCCCATGGTTCCTCAACCATCACCTTTTGGGGGTAATGTGTTTTATATAATTTCACACTTACAGGAAAGTTGCAAGAATGGCACAAGGAGCTCCCATATAGTCTTTACCCAGAGTCACCAATTGCTTACCATTTGAGAGTAGGCTGGGGACATTGAGCTCCTTTGCCTATAAATAGTTCAGTGTGTATTTCCTAAGAACAAGGACACATAGCTATGGTAATATTTTCAACCTAAGGAATAATTGATGCAGTATAATTATGTAATTCACAGTTTGTATTCAGGTATCATCCATGGTCCCAATACTGTTCCTTAGAGCTGTTTTTCCCCTGCCAATGACTACTACTGTGCATAGGGCACTGACCTCTCTCCAGGCCATCTATCCCACAGCACCCCCTTTCAAAGATTTTGTACTGATGTCATCTCACATTTAAAACGTCTAAAATGTGACTCATCATTTCTCTCCTATAACAAATTCTCCCCCATCTCCATGTCTTTCTTATTCCATTTAGTGGTTTTAGAACTCTCCCAGCCATCCAGATTTGAAGCTATGGATCATCTTTGCTTCTTTATCTTCAGTTCGCTTGCTAGGTCCTCTAAGTTCTTCCTGTGAAATGTCTCTTCCAGTCTGGCTCCGTGTAAGCCATTGTGCACTGATACTCACCCATTCCACACCTCAGACAAAAATTTTCTGTGATCCTCGTCTACCTGAAGGGCTCAGAAAAAGCTCATAGTGATTATCCTATCTTAAATAAACGTTGTCAGCACTCAGGGTCTGTGTAGCACCAGAACAGTGAACCAGCCAACAACGACGTGTGGTGATTCACATAACTGCTTCTATGGACGATTTCTAAATATTTCTTCCCACTCCCACTAAATAAGTGTTGGACAGACATGTAAATATTATGTTAGGGTGTGGGAATACAACAACTGTCTGCAACTCACATATGCAGAGGAAAAGTATCTGATAACTGGCCTTCTTCTTGAGCCCACCACCAGTAGGAAAACACTAACCCTTCAGTCCATTTACAGCTTAGTCTGATTCCATAATTTAAATAGTTCCTATAGGAGGTGTTCAGTCTCCTTTAAAAAACTCTCATTTTCTCAGAGATCTTCCATTCATTTTTGGCAGAAAAGAACTAACAGTAGAACTGAGCCTGTTATCTATTAAAAAGCCTTGGCTAGCATCTAGAAACTTGACTTGTGGGATTAGAATTCCCTAATGAGAGAGGCTCATTGCACCTAAACCGTTTGTGCAAACAATATGGTTCATGTTGAACTTGTGGGAGTCTGGAATTCTGGTACTGCAAGGCAACGAGCGCCTCTGTGACCAGCCCCCAAGAAAAAGCTTGGCCAATTGAGGCTCTAATGAGCTTCCCCAGTAAACAGCATTTCACAATTCTTTGCTGGGGAAATTAAGTGCATCCTGTGTGACTCCACCGGGAGAGGACTCTTGGAAGTTTGCACCTGGCCTCCTCTGGACTTCAGCCCTGCACTTTCCCCTTGGCTGATTTTGCTTTGTATCTATTTGTTGCAGTAAATCATAGCCACAAATACAACTATATGTTGAATCCTGTGAGTCTTTGTAGCAAAATCATTGAATCTAGCGGTAATCTTTTTTTTTTTTTAAATAAGAAAGGCTTTATTTTTAAGACAAAACAAATAGCACAAACACACATCCAAATGCACGTGAATAAGTTCACTGGGTTTTATAAAAGAGAAAGCGGTACTCGGGTGTCAGTTATAACTAGAAACATCAAGATGCCCCCTGATTCTGGTGGCATGGATACAACATGTGCTTGTCTAAGAAGTCGTTCTGGGGTGGCATCATTGTGGAAATGCATGACAAGAGTGAGGTGATACAAGGCAGAAATGCATGTGGGTGAAAGCTTTAAGACCCTTTTCACCACCCTAATGTGCTTTTGTTTTGCTCTGGGGAACTGAAGCAATCAGGAGGTCACCTTACAGAGAACTTAAATGTCAAAGAACACTTTCAAGTACCTAAAAGAGATTCAAGATTGTTACTAAAGTTGTACAGGTAGGTCAGTAGGAGAAAATAGTTTATGTTCTCAAAACCCAGGTTTCACACAATATGAAAAGAAGAGACTGATTTTAGTAAAGGCTGGTCTTTTTCATGATGCGCAGGAACTCCTGCTCATTGACTTCTCCATCTCCATCTCGATCAGCCTCATCGATCATTTCCTGTAGCTCCTCATCATTGAGGTTCACACCCAACTCCTTGGCCACACGCTTTAGATTTTTGAATGATATCTTCCCAGTTTCATCATCATCGAAGAGCTTGAAAGCTTTCAGAATTTCTTCTTTGGTATCTTTCTCAGACATTTTCTGAGTCATCACAGTCAAAAAGTCACTAAAGTTCATTTTTCCTGTCCCTTCCTTATCGATTTCGCTTATCATTTTCTTGATCTCTTCTTTCTTGGGTTCAAAGCCCAGTGCCCTCATTGCCACCTTAAGTTCCTTAACATCTGTGGTCCCAGTTCCATCAGCATCAAAGAGATCAAAATCTTCCCGGATTTCCTGTTTCTGCTCTTCAGTAAGCTCTGGCTTAGGACTCATCCTTTTTCTCTGGGCAGATGATGCCATGCTTGCCTTCTTAAAGTTAGAGGCCATTGCCGATGGACTCCGCTGCCCGTTGTTACGGCAACCGACATACATCGAATCTAGCGGTAATCTTGAGAAACCCCAACACAGCCTACTTTTCTCCATGTGGCAGATTGTTATTTTTCCCAAATGGGTGCAGCATGTGTGGTCATCCCACATACTCTTGCAATGTGATTTTGACACTCTTCCCATTGAGAGGCAGAGTCCTTATTGCCTCCACTAGAGCTGGGTGACCTGTGACTGCAGTAGAAGTGATGCTATGTGACTTCGGAGGCCAGGTGATAAAAAGCAGTGTAGTTTCTTCCTGGGTCTCTCTGTGCCATTGTCATTCTCAGAACCCAGTCACCATGATGTGAGAAAGCCCAAGCAGGCCCATGGAGAGGACCTGGGTGGTTGTTCCAGCCAATAGCCCAGCTGAGGTCCCAGCAGACAGCCAATACCAACCACCAACTGGAGTGAGGAATGTTTCTAACCCCGGCCTTCAAGTCACTCCCGGCTTTCAAGTCTTCTCTGCTGAAGCCTCAGACAGTGTGGAACAGAGGGATGCTGTCTTTGTTATACCTCTTCCAAATTCCTGACCCAGAGAGTCTAGAAATAGGGATTATTTTATACCGCTCTCTGTGGGTTGACCTGTTACACAGCAATAGTAACTATGACTCTAAGACGGCATCCAAGTATATGGAGAGAGAGAAGTGACTTACCATCCCGATGCCAGAGGGCTAGAGTAGGATTTTTGTGTGTGCTATCGTCTGCCTCTTCTGGTCTCTGAGGTAATGTCCCTAGTTCACCCAGCTGCTCTTTTCCTTGCTGGCATTGGTGGCTATGGTCTGTGGATGTTGAACTGTCCGTCTTTTTCTATTTCCCTCTCTTTCTGTCTGGGCTAGGTTGGAGCCCAGATGGCTTGTCTGGGATAACTCATCCTCATTTCCACTCCCATAGGTATTGTAGACCCAACAGAAGATTCCTATGCCTCCCATCAGCCTCAGCTCCAATGTTTGGCTTTGCAGCTTCTGTTAGTAACCCCCTTGCAGACTTGCCACAGGATGGCAGAGGTGACTCAGAGTCTTCCTCTGCCTGAGCATGCTGCTCCACCAGCCTGGCTATTGTTGTACTCCAGACAAATGAAAGGGCAGCCTGAGATGCTCAGTTTTGAGTTTTCATGAGGGACGGGGGCCTCCTTATGCCTTTCTGCCATTACTCCCTTTTATCTGATACATTTCTCTCTGTCCAGGTCAGAGGGATTCTGCCTATTTAAAGTCTTGGAAAGGGAAAATTGGGAAATACATTGGCTCTTTCTGCCGTCCTTCTTTTCCCTTTTCCCTTATTTTCTCATTCCTGTAATTCCCCAAACAGACTCTTCCCTGTCTTCCTACTATCCATTCCAACTTTTGGTTAAGACTTAATACAAAAGATATTTTCCCTACATATTGGGAGAACTCTATGATCTGAGGTCTTCCAGGTTTGGACATTGATATTCTAAAGTCCTCAAGACTGTGAGTTGGATTGCAAGGCTATTATCTTGCTAAAAAATCCTATTTTGCATGTTAGAAGCTGATATTACTTTGCTTTTTGGTTGCCATTTTTTTTCTGAAACAAACTGTGATCTCACCTTGGGCAAATGGATGGTTACACACAGAAAGGGCAAAACTATTTATCATTTGGAGATGATTACCCCCTGTATACTTGGTTTGAGTGGCACACCAAATTACTTGCTTGTTCAGGGCTCCTACCATCTCAGTTTGGCTTTGGGTCTGAGCTGCAGTCAATATTAAGGTCCTTCAGGGGCGCCTGGGTGGCTCAGTTGGTTAAGCGGCTGCCTTCGGCTCAGGTCATGATCCTGGAGTCCCGGGATCGAGTCCCGCATCGGGCTCCCTGCTCAGCGGGGAGTCTGCTTCTCCCTCTGACCCTCCCCCCTCTTGTGCTCTCTCTCTCTCTCTCTCTCACTTTCTTTCTCTCAAATAAATGAATAAAAATTTAAAAAAATATTAAGGTCTTTCAAGGCGAATCTTGGTGCAACTGCTTTATTCTGTCTTGTGCCTTTTGTATTAAACTTTGAAAAACATGAAAAACATAGCCTGCTTCCTTAAAATAACTACGCCTTCTAGGTTCCTAATAGTTTGTTATTGTCCTGTTTTGTTTGTTCATCTATTCCATATTTGTGTCCTAATTCCTGATTATATGTTTAGTCACAAATTTATTGTTTGCCTTTACCCCTACTTTATATATTTGTCTTACTTCCTAGTTTTTACCCATTTCTTTTTGCTCTGATTCTCAGTAACTCAGTGTTCCAACATTGCAGATTATTCAGGTACACATTAGTTAGGATGCTTTTAGTAGGTTGTACAAACCCCAGCTCAAGTCAAGCCAGACAATAAAAGCAATTTATTGGTTCACATTTTTTTGAAAAGTCAGGTTTCAGGAAAGGAGTGATACAGCAATGTCATTATGCTTCTTACTGACTCTCAAATCTGCCTTTTATGGTGTTGATTTCATGCTAAACTGATTGGAGGGGGGCTACCAATAGAAATCTGTGCTAGATGCTACCTCATTTATGTCCAACAATGGAAAAAATGTTTCTTTCCTCCAAATCACTGAACAGAAGTCTTAGGCTTTACTTTGTTTGGGCAAACTCAAAACACATGTCCGACATTGGATCAATCACTATCATTGAAAAAGAAGTGAGGGATTATTGTGATTGTCATAGGTTAGATTCTGCCCCTACAGTTTGGAGTGGGATCAGTCTACCCAAATTGCATGGCTGTCACACAATGCAAAATGGGAGAAGTAGATTCAGGGTGAGTTGGAGTCACCTCTTAAATTTTGTGTGAGCTGATTATGCTCATGTCTTCCCCAACTCAGTGTTCACTGACCTCACTTTGGTAGCTCGAAGTCAGCCATAGCAGGAGTATTTACACCACAGAAATTGGCAAATATCACAAGTAAGTTGTGTGGGATTTTTTGGTGGGGAGCTGGCTTACCAATGCACCTCTGATAATGGGAGGGACTTAATTTTATGTGTGTTAATAGGAAACAGTCTCTTAACTAGTTTTCCTAACGTCAAGATTGCTTACCCCTACTACCCACTTTTTAAAAATGACAGCTTTACTAAGATAACTCACATGCCATAAAATTCACCCTTTTAAAGTGTACAGTTCAGTGATTTTTGTATATCCATAGAGTCATATAGTCATCAGCACGATCAGTTAGACAACATTTTCATCACCCCTAAAAAGAAACCCCATATGTATTAATCAAGTTTCTCTACAGAGAGAAACCACATATATATATGCAGAGAGAAAGAGACTTATTGTAAGGAATTGGCTAATGCAATATGGAGGCTGAGAAGTCCCACAGTCTGCTGTCTGCAAGCTGCAAACCCCAGAGAGCTGGTAGTGTCATTCAGTCCCAGTCTAAAGGCCTGAGAACCACGAGTACCAACAGCAGGATAAGATTAATGTCCGAGCTCAGGCAATCAGGCAGGAAGGTACTGAATTCTTACTTCCTCTGCCTTTTTCTTCCATTTCTTTTATTCCCTCAGCAGATTGGAAGGTGCCCACCTACCTCCATCGGGAAGAGCAAACTGCTTTACTGAGTCCACAGATTCAAATGCTAATTTCATCTAGAAACACCCTTACAGGCACAACTCAGAAATAATGTTTAGCCAAATGTTTGGATGCCCCGTGATCTAGTCAAGTTGACACATAAAATTGGGCACCGCACCCATTAACAGTCTCTTCTCATTCTCCCCCTCCCCCTAGTCCCTTGCAAAGTTACTTTCTGTCTCCGTGGACTTGCCTATTTTGGACATTCTGTAGAAGGAATCACACAATGTGTAGTCTTTTGGTTTAGTTTTTTTCACTTAGCCTGTTTTCATGGTTCATCTATGCTACAGCATCTGTCAGTATTTTATTGCTTGTATTGCCAAATAATATTTCACTGTGTGGATAGACCACATTTTGTTTATCCACATCAGTTGATGACATGTGAGTTCTTATTCTAATTCTAATTATAGTTCTGGAATCTGGTCCTTTCTACCTTCAGTCTTTAGTACCTTCTTGCTGCCAGAATCCTTTCTTAAAAAACATCACATTTAATCTTGTCACTCACCTGATCAAAATAAATCATCCTTCCCGCCTAGGAGATGCTAGAGGAACACATCAACCCTGCATTTGACGCTTCCTTCAATTTGACGGAAGCTTGCCTAGGAATGAGCAGATCCTGCCTCCCTGTGAGCAGGCAGGTTTGGCCAGTAATTCTCAAATCTCACTGAAAGGGTCTCTACTGAACCAAAACCCAACATACAAGCCCCAAAGAAATTAGACCCTGACTATGAAAAACAAAAGCCCAAACTATAGAAAGTAACATGGATATAATGTAGTTTTAGGATTTTGTCATTTGTATTTCTTTTCATCTCTTAATTATTGAGAATTTCATGGGGGTACTGGAGGGATAATAGATCTTACAATTAGATAGTTAGTTTGAAGTCCTGGCTAAGTTGCTTAATATTGACATTCTTTAAGTCCTCTTTTTCTGAGATTTTAAGCAAATTGTCTTTTCTTATATGTAAAGTGGGAGTAATAATTCCTATGTCAGAGTTCTGCTATGGATTAAAAGATACAAACACCCAACTACCGTGCCCAACCCATAATAGACACTCAGTAAATCCGTTGACCCTATTATTATTGTTATGGTTGAATATGTAGTTAAATTTTTCAATTATTTTCAATAAGGCCAGTCTAAGATTAGAACTATTGTGGTGTTCTTTCATTGTTTTATAGTTCTGGTGATTTAATTTCAATATTGTGTTAGTGCTTTAAAATTAGTACCAATTTTAAGCAGAAATTAGATAATCAGTTCAAGGGCTTTATGTTCCTTGTCTGCCATTACCCTTGATGTAATCTGAGAGAATCAATATTTCCTTTGGGAAGTGGTCAATGAGAGTGTCTTGTTTTATCACAACAGAATCTTCTCTGAAGTGCTTTAAGGATAAGTACTTTAAACATGATGCTGGGTTATCCTGAGGTCAGTTTCTCGGAGGAAAAAAATCTTTGAGTTTGGCATTTACGACTTGATAGCAACTATGAAAGATACAACCTAAGATATAATTCTTTGGAATGATTATAATTTATATTAACTTTAAAAAGGTGTTGAATGATAGTTAAATTATAATTGTTTTGGTCTTATGTAGGTGATCATAAAATTTAAGTTGTTTTTTGGGCCGTGTATTTATGGTTTACAAAAGTTTTACATGTGTAACAATTTATCTTTTTAGTTTTATAAATAAAACAACCACGAACTAGAGGCTTTTTTCAGAATTAAATTATTTATAAATACTGTAGCCATTTTTTTTCATTGAGGCATTTGTAATTTGAGATATTAGGTTAATTGTGTGTAAATTAAACTTGGATCGTAATAAGACTAACATATTGAAGATCAACTTCTAGAAATCACTTGTTTTTACATATTTTGGTCATTCAATATTATTTCTCTTTCTCCCCCCACCCAATAGGATTATCCTTGTCAAGATGATTATTCAGTAGTCCACAGAAAATGCCGTTCTCAGTTCACTGATCTTGATGGTTCCAAAAGATTTGGCATCAACCCTTGGCATGACGAGAGTGGGATTTATGCTAATTCATGTGTAAAACAAAAACTCTACCCATTAACTGGTGGTCCTATTATCCCCTTTTAAAAGTAATCTATGGAATCAGATTCTCTAACTAATGAAAGAATAATGGAAATAACAGTTGATTTTTCTATCCCAATAAATGCAATGGAAATGTTACTATAGTAGGTTCCTTCAAAAACAAAATTTTATATATTCTAGGCCAGCATATATATATATGCTTTTCATTAGCTGCTCTGGTATTTTCCAAAGTTTAGTATGTATACCACCGAGAGTGTACAACACAATTCTTGATGGTACTTGGTGGAATTTTCTTTTATTTATAGACTATGTATTTATTTCAAATTTTATTAGAAAAAAATGCATAAAGCTAGCATAAAGCTTATGATTGCTCAGAATATGGCTAATTAAAAAAATAAGCTACCTTAAATTCCATTTTTAAGTGAATAAAAATATAGGTGGCACTCAGATTTGACATGAAACTCATATGACTGAAGTTTGGGCAACACTGGCCCTATGGTAGTGGGGAATGTGACTATTTATAGACTTGGATTTATCTGTAGTAGCTGACTGCAGTGTGGATTGTTTATTCAGCATAGCGTTTTTCCTTACTTAAGATAATACTTTTTGAGTCCATGGATAGGAGAGATGTAGACAGAATCTTAGTGAAACATTACGGTTTGATGGGAAAATCCAGTCATCTAATGTTAGATTTAGAAGAGATCTTGGCAATTGTTCTGACTCACCATCCACTTTAAGGATGAGCATATAGAAACCCGCAGAGGTTTAAGTAGGTTTTCCTCTTACATAAATAGCAGGCTCTAGATGATCTTTGAAGTGCATTTGACCTTTTCTTTCTTCTTTTTTTAAGATTTATTTATTTACTTGAGGGGGGATACGAGCAGAGGGAGAGAAAATTCCAAGCAGATTCTGTGTTCATGCAGGGCTCGATTCCATGGCCCCAAGATCACAACCTCAGTCAAAACCAAGAGTCAGACGGTCAACTGACTGCGCCACCTAGGCACCCCAGACCTTTCATTTCTTTTGAGGATATGGGTTTAATTATTTGGTCAGCCTAGGCTTAAATTTACTATCATTATTTTTCTTTAAAAAATAAATTCATGAAATAGCATTTCATGATAAATGCTAATTTAGCATCGCCTCCAACTCCAGCAAAATATGGTAAAGACCATAAGCCTTGTGAGTGGAGAAATGATAATTAATAAAGAAAATGTGGATATGCCAGGTAAGCATTCACCAGCAGAGTTTGACCATAATTTCTTGCTGCTTTAAAGTATTTGTCTGCATAATACACACACACGTTTTATATATATATATATGCATAAGTATGTATATTATATATAATGTTAATTCTTTTTCTTATTTTTAATTGGGTATAGTTGACATACAATATTATATTAATTTCAGATGTGCAACATAGTGATCTGACAATTATATACATTACGATATACTCACCGTTATAAGTGTAGTTACCATCAGTCACAATAAAGAGTTACTACAATATTTTTGGCCCTCTTCCCTATGTAGTACTTGTCATTCCCATAACTTATTTATTTTATAACTAGAAGTTTGTACCTCTTAATCTCCTTCACCTACTTCCCCTATTCTCCATGATTTCCCTCCCCTCTGGCAACCACCAGTTTGTTCTCTGTATTCATGAGTGTTCTTCTGTTTGTTTGTTCATTTGTTTTGTTTTTTAGTTTACACATATAAGTAAAATCATATAGTATTTGCCGTTCTCTGTCTGACTTATTTCACTTTGCATAATGCCCACTAGGTTCATCCACGTTGTTATGAATGGTAAGATTTCATTCTTTTTTTAAGGCTGAGTAATATTCACTGTGTGTGTGTGTGTGTGTGTGTGTGTGTGTGTGTGTGTGTGTACCACATCTTCTTTATCCATTCGTCTATCAGTGGACACTTAGGTTGCTTCCATATCTTGGCTATTACAATAATACTGCAATAAACATAGGGGTGCATAAATCTTGTTGAATTGGTGTTTTCATTTTCTTTAGGTAGATACCCAGAATTAGGATTACTGAATTATGTAGTATTTCTAGTATTTTAATTTTTAATTTCTTGAGGATATTCCGTATTTTTGTCCATAGTAGCTATACCAATTTCTATTCCCCCAACAGTACACAAGGGTTCCCTTTTCCCTACATCCTCACCAACACTTGTTATTTCTTATCTTTTCATTACTAGCCATTCTGACCAGTGTGAGGTAATATCTCATTGTGGTTTTGCTTTGCATTACCTTGATGATTAATGATGTTGAGCATCTTTCCATGTTTCTCTTGCCCATCTGTATGTCTTCTTTTTTTTAAATTTTTTATTATGTTAATCACCATACATTACATCATTAGTTTTTGATGTAGTGTTCCATGATTCATTATTTATGTATAACACCCAGTGCTCCACGCAGAACGTGCCCTCTTTAATACCCATCACCAGGCTAACCCATCCCCCCACCCCCCTCCCCTCTAGAACCCTTAGTTTGTTTTTCAGAGTCCATCGTCTCTCATGCTTCATCTCCCCCTCCGATATCCCCCCTTCATTCTTCCCCTCCTGCTATCTTCTTCTTTTTTTTTTTTTAACATATAATGTATTATTTGTTTCAGAGGTACAGATCTGTGATTCAACAGTCTTGTACAATTCACAGCGCTCACCATAGCACATACCCTCCCCAATGTCTATCACCCAGCCACCCCATCCCTCCCACCCCCCACCACTCCAGCAACCCTCAGTTTGTTTCCTGAGATTAAGAATGCCTCATATCAGTGAGGTCGTATGATACATGTCTTTCTCTGATTGACTTATTTCACTCAGCATAACACCTCCAGTTCCATCCACGTCATTGCAAATGGCAAGATCTCATTCCTTTTGATGGCTGCATAATATTCCATTGTATATATATACCACATCTTCTTTATCCATTCATCTCTCGATGGACATCTTGGTTCTTTCCTCAGTTTGGCTATTGTGGACATTGCTGCTACAAACATCGCGGTGCACGTACCCCTACAGATCCCTACATTTGTATCTTTGTGGTAAACACCCAGTAGTGCAATTGCTGGATCATATGGTAGTTCTATTTTCAACTTTTTGAGGAACCTCCATACTGTTTTCCAGAGTGGCTGCACCCGCTTGCATTCCCACCAAAAGTGTAGGAGGTTCCCCTTTCTCCGCATCCCTGCCAACATCTGTCGTTTCCTGACTTGTTAATTTTAGCCATTCTGACTGGTGTGAGGTGATATCTCACTGGGGTTTTGATTTGGATTCCCCTGATGGTGAGCGATGTTGAGCACTTTTTCATGTGTCTGTTGGCCATTTGGATGTCTTCTTTGGAAAAATGTCTGTTCGTGTCTTCTGCCCATTTCTTGATTGGATCATTTGTTCTTTGGGTGTTGAGTTTGATAAGTTCTTTATAGATTTTGGATACTAGCCCTTTATCTGATATGTCATTTGCAAATATCTTCTCCCATTCTGTCGGTTGTCTTTTAGTTTTGTTGACTGTTTCTTTTGCCATGCAAAACCTTTTTATCTTGGTGAAGTCCCAATAGTTCATTTTTGCCCTTGCTTCTCTTGCCTTTGACGATGTTTCTAGGAAGAAGTTGCTGTGGCTGAGGTCAAAGAGGTTGCTGCCTGTGTTCTTTAGGATTTTAATGGACTCCTGTCTCACATTTAGGTCTTTCAACCATTTGGAGTCTGTTTTTGTGTGTGGTGTAAGAAATGGTCCAGTTTCATTCTTCTGCATGTGGCTGTCCAATTTTCCCAACACCATTTGTTGAAGAGACTGTCTTTTTTCCATTGGACATTCTTTCCTGCTTTGTCGAAGATGAGTTGACCATAGAGTTGAGGGTCCATTTCTGGGCTCTCTATTCTGTTCCACTGATCGATGTGTCTGTTTTTGTGCCAGTACCATACTGTCTTGATGATGACAGCTTTGTAATAGAGCTGGAAGTCAGGAATTGTGATGCTGCCTGCTTTGCTTTTCTTTTTCAACATTCCTCTGGCTATTTGGGGTGTTTTCTGGTTCCATACAAATTCTAGGATTATTTGTTCCATTTCTTTGAAAAAAGTTGATGGTATTTTGATGGGGATTGCATTGAAAGTGTAGATTGCTCCATCTGTGTCTTCTCTGGAAAAATGTCTATTCAGCTCCTCTGCCTATTTTTCAATCAAATTTGTTTTGTTTTTATGTTGAGTTGTATAAGGTCTTTATATATTTTGGATACTAACCCTTTATTGGATATATCCTTTGCAAATATCTTCTCTTATTCACTAGTTTGCCTTTTTGTTTTGTTGATGATTTCACTGTGCAAAAGCTTTTTTAGTTTGATGTAGTCACAAATGTTTGTTTATTTTTTATTTTTTAAATTTAATTTAATTTTATTATGTTGTTAGTCACCATACAATACATCATTAGTTTTTGATATAGTGATCCATGATTCATTGTTTTTGTATAACACCCAGTGTTCCATGCAGTACGTGCCCTCCTTAATACCCATCACTGGGCAAACCCATCCCCCCACCCCCCTCCCCTCTAGAACCTTCAGTTTGTTTCTCAGAGTCCATGGTCTGTCATGGTTCATCTCCCCTTCTGATTTCCCCCCTTTCATGTTTCCCTTCCTTCTCCTAATGTCCTCCGTGCTATTCCTGATGTTCCACAAATAAGTGAAACCATCCGATAATTGACTTTCTCTGCTTGACTTATTTCACTTAGCATCATCTCCTCCAGTCCCATCCACATTGATGTAAAAGTTGGGTATTCATCCTTTCTGATGGTTGAGTAGTATTCCATTGTATATATGGACCACATCTTCTTTATCCATTCATCTGTTGAAGGACATCTTATCTCTTTCCACAGTTTGGCTATTATGGACATTGCTGCTATGAACATTGGGGTGCATATGGCCCTTCTTTTCACTACATCTGTGTCTTTGGGGTAAATACCCAGGAGTGCAATTGCTGGGTCATAGGGTAGCTCTATTTTTAATTTTTTGAGGCACCTCTACACTGTTTTCCAAAGTGGCTGTACCGACTTGTATTCCCACCAACAGTGTAACAGGATTCCCCTTTCTCCACAACCTTTCCCAACATTTGTTGTTTCTTTTTGCTTTTGTTTCCCTGACCTAGGAGACAGATCCAGAAAAATATTACTAACGCTGATATCCAAGAGTTTACATATGCCTATATTTTCTTTTAGCAGTTTTATGATTTCAGGTCTTACATGTAGGTCCTTAATCCATTTTGAGTTTATTTTTGTGTATGGTGTAAGAAAGTGGCCTAGTTTCATTCTTTTGTATTATAATGTTAATTCGTTATGTATTGCCTATTCTAGTGGATACCTACCTAGAATTACCTTTCCTTCCACAAACTGTAAATTCAAGTTTAATCACCCCTAACACTCATTAACATATCTAGGGTATACAGCTGTTTGAAGTATGCAAATCTAAATGCCTAGTTACTTTGAATTTTTTCCTTTTTGTAAGGAAAAAGTCTTAATGGCCATATCATTACCTTTGAACAATGCCTGGTACCTAGAAAATAAAATTAAATTAATCTGCTTTAGCAGAAATTGTGTATTATCATAATGACTAACATTACATTTTGCATAATTGAGTTGGGTGTGCCATGAGGGATCAACTTAGAAATCCACTTTGGTCTGGTTTAGAAGGAGAATAAAATAAGAAATTGTATTTAAACTAGTCAAGTAAAATGGTGTATTGAAATAAAGATGACAGAAGAGATTTGGCCCACTCCAAGTATTCAGTTGCCATCTATTAGTGAGTGATTGAATGTTGGATTGAACGAACTCTATATTACTCTAAAACCCAGACTTTTGGTGTATTTTGTATTGCTTTGGATTTCTTTAGATAACTGTTTCAGTGGTTCCTCTTGTCATTATCAAAGACCATCTCAAACAAGAAAAATTGGAACTTTGATTTGATCATTGGAGAATGTCTTCTTTAGGCAGTGATCATGCAGCCTTCTTTTGGGGCCACATGTGTACTTTATAGGATTTCACCTGAGACACCAAAATAACACTATCTCTTGTGTGTTTATAAAGTTAACATTCTGTATATTTATATCTGTCTATGTCTATCTACAAATTTGTTCCATGTTTTTCTTTTGGCCCTTGTGAACTGTTTTGTCAGAACTGTTGGTGTGCGCCTACTATGGCAGAATGCAGACTGCTGCTGGGAGAATGGGATATTAGTTGGGCAGATCTTTTTTTTTTTAATTTTTTTATTGTTATGTTAATCACCATATATTACATCATTAGTTTTTGATGTAGTGTTCCATGATTCATTGTTTGTTCATAACACCCAGTGCTCCATTGCAGAATGTGCCCTCTTTAACACCCATCACCAGGCTAACCCATCCCCCCACCCCCTCCCCTCTAGAACCCTCAGTTTGTTTTTCAGAGTCCATCATCTCTCATGGTTCCTCTCTCCCTCTGACTTACTCCCCTTCATTCTTCCTCTCCTGTTATCTTCTTCTTTTTCTTTTTTCTTAAAATATGTTGCGTTATTTGTTTCAGAAGTACAGATCTGTGATTCAACAGTCTTGCACAATTCACAGCGCTCACCGTAGCACATACCCTCCCCAATGTCTATCACCCAGCCACCCCATCCCTCCCACCCCCAACCACTCCAGTAACACTCAGCTTGTTTCCTGAGATTAAGAATTCCTCGTATCAGTGAGGTCATATGATACATGTCTTTCTCTGATGGACTTATTTCACTAAGCATAACACCCTCTAGTTCCATCCACGTCGTTGCAAATGGCAAGATCTCATTCCTTTTGATGGCTGCATAATATTCCATTGTGTATATATACCACATCTTCTTTATCCCTTCATCTGTCGATGGACATCTTGGCTCTTTCCACAGTTTGGCTATTGTGGACATGGCTGCTATAAACATTGGGGTGCACGTACCCCTTCGGGTCCCTACATTTGTATCTTTGTGGTAAATACCCAGTAGTGCAATTGCTGGATCGAATGGTAGCTCTAATTTCAACTGTTTGAGGAACCTCTATACTGTTTTCCAGAGTGGTTGCACCCGCTTGCATTCCCACCAACAGTGTAGGAGGGTTCCCCTTTCTCCACATCCCCGCCAACATCTGTCGTTCCCTGACTTGTTAATTTTAGCCATTCTGACAGGTGTGAGGTGGTATCTCATTGAGGTTTTGATTTGGATTTCCCTGATGCCAGGCGATGTTGAGCACTTTTTCATGTGCCTGTTGGCCATTTGGATGTCTTCTTTGGAAAAATGTCTGTTCATGTCTTTTGCCCATTTCTTGATTGGATTATTTGTTCTTTGGGTGTTGAGTTTGATAAGTTCTTTATAGATTTTGGATACTAGCCCTTTATCTGATAGGTCATTTGCAAATATTTTCTCCCATTCTGTCGGTTGTCTTTTGGTTTTGTGGATTGTTTCTTTTGCTGTGCAAAAGCTTTTTATCTTGATGAAATCCCAATAGTTCATTTTTGCCCTGGCTTCCCGTGCCTTTGGCGATGTTTCTAGGAAGAAGTTGCTGTGGCTGAGGTCGAAGAGGTTGCTACCTGTGTTCTCCTTTAGGATTTTGATGGACTCCTGTCTCACGTTTAGGTCTTTCAACCATTTGGAGTCTATTTTTGTGTGTGGTGTAAGGAAATGGTCCAGTTTCATTCTTATGCATGTGGCTGTCCAATTTTCTAGTTGGGCAGATCTTAAACAGATCTATCACAATGGTGGTTCTTGAGTTAAATTTGGCCTACAGATAAATTTTATTTGGTCTTCACAATGTTTTTTTCATTAATTAACCATAGAGAACAAATTGAGGGTTGCTGGAGGGGAAGTGGGTTGGGGGGGATGGGCTAAATGGGTGATGGGCATTGAGGAGGGCACTTGTTGGAATGAGCACTGAGGCTTGTATGTAAGTGGTGAATCATTAAATTCTGCCCCTGAAACCAATACTATACTGTATGTTAACGAACTTGAATTTAAATAAAAATTAATTAATTAAAATAAAAATAAAAAATAAATTGAGCCAAATTTTATAAATTAGGACATTTTACTTAAATATTTGGATTTCCGTATCCTTGACAAATTGGCAGTTCTGGCAGCAGTAGGCCTCATTTTGATAGAGCAACAATCAGCAGGGGTAAAGCCCTCTTTAGATGGGGGCTAAGATCATCATTTTGCTGCAGTTCTTACCTGGTATACATCGTTCATTTTTGGAGGCCTTGGAGGTCATTTTGGATGCCTGACCCTTTCCCTAAGGAGAGGTGGGACAGACGTGAAATAATCAGTTCTGTGGTAGAGGAGAACGGGTGGTAGAAAAGTGGCAAAACGGGCAGCTTCTTGGTGACTAAGATTAGGAGGGTAAAGGTGGAGACTGAACCCTAGTAGTAGGGACATAGCGAATCTGGTTGAGTTCAAGTAGGAGTCAAGATCCCAAGGTATGTGATGAAGAATATAGAGATGAGGAGTGCGTAGGGGCTTCACTTAAGGTGTCCAGAGAAACTGCAGACCCACTGGATTATACTAGAAATTCATCTGGTGATAGGAGAGGATTAGTAAGCCTACCTGACCCAACCCCAGGATATGGAGCTGGCAGATGAAGATAAGCAGGGCCTAGCCAGCTTACTGGTTTATTTACAAAGGAAAGCACTGGATACCAGTGTTCCAGAAGTATAGAGAAACTCCAGATTCACGAAGACCCTAGGCAGGAATGGTAAAATCCTTCTTATGGGAGAAAGAGTGTAGGTGGTGGGCTGGGAGAGGCCACACAAATGCCTAGCACTGCCACTATCAAGAAGAGAGTAGTAGAAAAATTCTCTTAAAGCTGTGCTCTCTGGCAGCTAACCTTATTTCAGTGACAGTAGCAGGGCAATTTGCCAATAGCTGGAAGCCCACTCCCAAATAGTGGAGATGGGGCAAACATGGGGTGAGCGTTGTATATCCAAGTGGAAAACTCAAAATCTCACCCAGTTAATTGTGTTCCTCATTAAGATCATAACTTAATAAAATTTTTAACAGCTTTTTTGAGATATGATTCTGACACCATCAACTCTTAAAGTGTATGATTCAGTGCTTTTTAGTGTTTACAAAGAGTTCTGCTGCCATCACCACAATCAATTTTAGAACATTTTCGTCACACCTAAAAGAAATTCCATATCCATTAGCTGTCATTCCCCATTCCTTCCTAATCTCTCAGTCCTAAGTAACCATTTCTTTCTTTATAGATTAGCCTATTCTAGATATTTTATATAAGTGGAATCATGCCCTGTGTGGTCTCTTGAGACTGGTTTCTTCTACTTAGCATGATGTTTTCAAGCTTCATCCATGTTGAATGAAGTGATAGTACTTCATTCTTTTTTTTGGCTAAATAATATCCTATTATAGTATAGATATACTACAATTTATCCATTCATCAGTTAATGGACATTGGGTTATTCCTACCTTTTAGCTGTTATGAATAACGGTGCTATGAATATTCATGTATGAGTTTTGGGGTGAATGTATGTTTTCATTTCTCGTGGGTATATACCTAGGAGTGGAACTGCTGAGTCATATGGTAACTCTGTGTTTAACCTTTTGAGGAACTGCCAAATTATTTTCTAGAGTAGCTTCACCTTTTACATTTTCATTAGCAATGCGTGAGAGTTCCAATTTCTCCATATCCTTGCCAACATCTGTTATCTTCCACTGTTTTGATTATAGCCATCCTAGTGGGTGTGAAGTAGTGTCTCACTGTGGTTTTCATTTGTATTTCCCTAATGACCAATGCTGTTGAACATCGTTCCATGTGCTTATTGGCTATTTGTATATCTTCTTTAGAGAAATCTTTATGCAGATCCATTTTCCATTTTAATTGGGTTATTTATCTTTCAAGATCATAACCTTTTGTAACATAATTTCTAAAAAAATTGGGACACATAATCTAAAAAAAAAATAAAGATTTTTGTTCTGGACTTGAGAAGCAGCCTGGAAGATTTCATTTAGAATCAAATATTGGAATTTCTGTTACAAAGTAACTATTTGAAAATGAAGAAAATCCTTGAAAATTTTGAAGGCAGGCACCGTCATGTGAAAATTTAGAATGCACATGTGTCTGTTTCATCTATGTTTTCGATAATGTTGAGATAGTAAGTCAAAGTAATAATGAATTTATTCATGAAATGCTGGGGAAATGGAGTCTTTAATTTTCCTCGCATAGTTCTACTTTTCATCTATCAGGATAGTAACTTAGGCTTGCTCTCTAGAAATCAAGGTCATCTCATTTTCCAACACTCTTCCCTCATACTAGAACCTCCCCTTTAAGCAGCAGATCTTGGGGTGTCTGGGTGGCTCAGTTGGTTAAGTGTCTGCCTTCGGCTCAGGTCATGATCCCGGAGTCCTGGGATCGAGTCCCACATCAGGCTTCCTGCTTGGTGGGGAGACTTCTTCTCCCTCTGACCCTCTCCCCTCTCACGCTGTTTCTTTCTCTCTCAAATAAATAAATAAAATCTTAAAAAAAAATAAGCAGAAGATCTTAACCTATTGTGTTCATGAGCACCTTTGACAGTCTAATGAAATCTAGACCTTTTACTCTGGAAAGGTTACAAATATTTCTGTGAAGAGAAGAACACTGGAAAATACTCTGATTTCACTGAGTAATGAAGTTTTCCTTCTCTTGGAAGACAATGAAATAAACTGAATATTTAGCAAGTTAACATTAAGGTCTGTGTGCTCATTTCTAGATGACAAAGTATACATGTACACACACACAATGGATTTATATAGGGCAACCAAAAAAGAGAATATGTAATTTTATCAGTTAGCTTTTTTTTTTAAAGATTTTATTTATTTGTTTGTCAGAGAGAGAGAGAGAGCACACAAGCGGGGGGAATGGCAGGCAGAAGGAGAGGCAGGCTCCCTGCTGAGCAAGGAGCCCAACATGGGACTTGATCCCAGGACCCTCGGATCATGACCTGAGCTGAAGGTAGACACTTAATTGACTGAGCCACCCAGGCGTCCCTATCATTTAGCTTTTGCTAACTACCTGAAAACATACTGACTTAAAACAACAAATGTTATTTCTCATTGTTCTGTGGTCTACTGGGTGGTTTCTCTAGTCTGGGCTGTATCTACTGGGGCTGGATTGTCTGGGTTGGTCTCACTTATCTGGTTGGCACTTGGCACAAAGTCAGCTGGAGGTCAGGGATGCCCTTGCTGCAAATTGTTCATCATGTGGCAGAATAGGCTGGGTTTGTTCACAAGGTTGGGGCAAGGTTCCTAAGAGCAGCAAGTGGAGGAGCCTCTGTGCACAGATGTTTGCAAACATCTGCCTGTGTCAAATTTACTAAAGGCCAGGGGAGTAAGTCCTGGGGCCAGCCGAGTTGTAGATGGGCTCAACCAAAGGGTGTGGATAGAAGGAGGGGATAGTGTGTGTCCATGTTTACAGTCTGCCACAGGACAGTTGCACACTTGTGAGACGTCCTTTTTTTGTACAGAGATTATGCCTCCTCCTGTATATTATTTCTATTAGAAAATACAGAGAGACCTTTTCCATTTGTCTTGGTGACATAATTCAGTCCTTTATATTTTATTTTATTTTATTTTATTTTATTTTATTTTATTTTATTTTATTTTATTTTTTTGTCACTTCAGGCCCTTGCTCCTGTCATTGGCCATGCTCATGGAGCCTAGTTATGGGTTGGGATAATTCCTCTGGACCCAGTCCTAAGATACAGTGAACCATCCCCTCAGGGATCCTGGATAGCTGAGAATTTTGAAGTCCCTTCTTTGTTAGAGGGCTGGACATAGTACGAGTAAAGAATAAAGAAATGAGAAAAATAACCTGTTGACTTCTATCACCGGCTGTCCTAGAACTATCTCATTGCAATTAAAGGATCAAAGCATTGCTGCTATAAACATCAGGGTGCCCATACCCCTTCGGATCACTACATTTGTATTTTTGGGGTAAATACCCAGTAGTGCAATTGCTGGATCGTGTGGTAGTTCTGTTTTCAACTTTTTGAGGAAACTCCATACTGTTTTCCAGAGTGGCCGCAGGGAAAAATGAAAGGGGGGATTCGGAGGGGGAGACGAACCATGAGAGACGATGGGCTCTGAGAAACAAACTGAGGGTTCTAGAGGGGAGGGAGGTGGGGGGATGGGTTAGCCTGGTGATGGGTATTAAGGAGAGCATGTATTGAATGGAGCACTGTGTGTTATTACGCAAACAATGAATAATGGAACACTACATCAAAAACTCATGATGTAATGTATGGTGATTAACATAACAATAAAAAAATAAAGGATCAAAGCAGCTGGTACATTGTAGGATAATAATCCATTGAAAAGGCTGCACACCTTTTCAGTTTTACAGATATCCTGAAGCCAAGTCATCCAGGGTTGGAAATTGGAGAAGGCAACAATTACATGGGTGAGGAGCCTGACCTGAGTTTTCTAGAGATTAAGGTCAGGAGTCAGCACATAAAATGTCCAGGTCTAGACTCAGCTAAAACGTGCCAGTGCTTTTAAGTATATTGCAAAATTCCATCGTCACAACTTAGTGGATATTGTATATGTGTTTGTGCTGGCACATACATTCGTGTGTGTGTGTGTGTGTGTGTGTGATTATTATTACTTCTCTTTGGCATTTAAGCCTCCAATTGGTGAAGTGACTATTAGATTTATAATCAAGACCTCTAAAAATAAGCCCAGAACTTTCTATATATCCTCACTGTTTGTTTTTAAAGATTTTACTTGTTTATTTGAGAGAGGATGCAAGCAGGGGGCAGTGGCAGAGGCAGAGGGAGAAACAGACACCCCACTGAGTAGGGAGCCCCATGTGGGACTCGATCCCAGCACCCTGGGATCAACCTGAGCCAAAGGCAGATGCTTGACCAATTGAGCCACCCAGGCATCCCTATATACCCTGCCTATTAAGTATGATTTAACTCTTAGGGATTAAGGAGATGCTGTTCATTTAGCCTGTGACTTTTCAGTGTTCCATATTGTGGACAGTTTGCCAAGTGGTCACACAATCCATGTCCCACCGACTCTCCCAACAGAAAGTCAGCTCTGTACTTCTCCTGTAGCCTGACCACTTTCTGCCTGTTGTTATATGTATGTGAAAGCCTTGTTTTCCCATGTTATTTATTGGCTATTGTTTTTATGAACCAGAGTTAAAGTATGAAAGATATAAACATGCTATGGATTCAAAAAGGCTCAAAACATAAAATATGACCATTTTTTATAGTTTCAAAAAATACCCTCCATCCCCAGTAAAATAGTCCTAATTCTCTCCCCAACTCTGGGATTAATTGCTTCCAGTATGTGTCTCTTATGACTCACCTGATTGTCTTATGGCCATTTCACAGTAGTTCTTGGAGAGCAGGGATCATTTCTTCTCATCTGGGGACCACGTAAAACACAGTGTCTAAAACACAGTGGGTATTCAAGAAATGCTGGAGGAATTAGTGTAAAGATCTCTGTCATAGTCATATGCTGTTATGAGTGAGTGCATGGGTAAGTGATAATTGCAATCCATAGATTCAGAATGGCTTTAGCTACAAAGATGCAGATAGTTAGCATGTTCCTATTACCAAGAGCTTCAGGCTTGGGAAATGGAAAGATTTGGCAAAATTGGCCTATGAACATTTTATGTACTATATGGCAAGACGGTTTTCCAGAGCTTCCATAATCTGATTGAAATCATCCTTTTGGTAAAATAATGTTTGCTTGCAAGCCAGAGCACCAATCAGAGCAAATACTGCTCCTGTCCCAGGTCAAAGTTGAACACTACAGCATAATAGGTGTGGTTATAGGCAGCCGGTGAGCCTGAGAGCTGAAAAGATGGAGCAGAAGAAGGGCTGAGAGGAAAATTCTTTTGAGGAAATGCTGCACCAACGATAAAGCAGGGCACACTGCCTTTCTCAGGTTCACAGCCATTGTACGCATTTGGTTACCTAAAGCCTAACTGTCCACGGAAGCTATAAACTTGGAGAATGATGGTGCTGAATTGGATGTTTGAGGCTAAATATTTAAATTTCCCTCTTTGTGTTTGTCTCAAGCTCTCCCTACTTAAATTTCTTATTATGGAAAATGAACTTGTTCTAGAAGTTCTCTGAAGGTCACTCATTATATCCCTGCTCATGGTGTCTTCTATTTATTTTATGGGCTTGAAAAATACTTATTAATAAGTGACAGAATTTTGTCATTTTTGTAGTCCTCTGAATACAAACTCCACATGATTCTTACAAGTCCCTTTCGTATCACAGACTGGGAACAGACAGCACCTATCTCAGTGAAGTAAAACAAGCTCCCCCCTCAAAAAAAGCTGCAATAACTTATCAAAATGAGGTGTGGGAATGACATTCACATTTGACTTCTTCATGGTATACCTATTTACAGCACATGGATGACCAAGAATTAACCATGGAAGTAGGTGGTACTCTATAGAGCTGCAATTAAGGTTAGGTACCAATCCCCATCTTCCAGGCAAAACTGTTATTTCAAAATTCATATTCTCTTATGAAAGCTTCATTTATATTAACAATACCCAGATCTTAGAAAATATAGAAGCTGGCCAAATAGTGAAATTTTTTTTTTTTTATTTTATTATGTTATGTTAGTCACCATACAATACATCATTAGTTTTTGATGTAGGATCCACGCTTCATTGTTTATAGTGAAATTTGTAACAGCATGCAGTCTGTAGTCTCAGTATATAGCAATACAAGGAAAAGATGTATTTATAGAAAAAATGATAATAATTCAACTCTGAAGATTCTAGGAAAAGGTGGGTCATTCTGTTCTACTGAGTTTGTTAATGCTAATGAGCAATCTGGTTAAAACTAACATAGGAAATCTCAAAAGTATTGCTTGTCTACAAATTTCATTTCCTAGATCTTTATTCCTCCTGAGTGCTTTCTGGAGAAGATCCAGGGCACTGTCTAGAGAAAAATAGATTACTTATATTGGAAGAGAAGCATTAAAGCAACCCACAAGTTAGGAGGAAGAGGGTCTGGTCTCTCCAAATGTGCTCTTGAGTGCTCCCGTCTGGACTTGGTCATGTCAGTTACCCACCTCACCCCTTAATCCCGCTATTCTTTCAAACCACCATTGTCTTCTAAAACAGTGGTCTCTGTTCATTTGTCTGTACCTTCTGCCCATCCACTCCTTCCTGTCTGGCTTCTACATTCATCTGTGCATGACATAATGCCTTGGATATGCCCAGAGTGTGATGGAGTCCCAAGAAATTTGTTAGGAATTTAAAACAGTAGTTGTGATGGTTAATGTTATGTGTCAGCTCAGCTGGGCCATGGTCCCCAGATATTTTGTCAAACATTATTCTGTATGTGTTCTGTGGGGATGTTTTTTAATGAGATTTACATTTAAATCAGTGGACTTTGAGTAAAGCAGATTGCCTTTCGTAATGTGGGTGAGTCTCTTCTGGTCAGTTGAAGGCCTAAATAGAACAAAAATAAATACTGATCTCCCCCCAGCAAGATGGATATTTCAGTAGACTTCCTTCACACTTCATCTGAAGCATCAGCTCTTCCCTGGGTCTCCACCCTGCAGATTTTGGACTAAAATCCATCATTCATCTATCTATCTACATACACACATACACATGCACACATACATTCTATTGGTTCTGTTTTCCTGAAGAGCCCTGATACAATAGTGCATAGAATGCCTTTGGAGAGGATCGGTGGGTGGGCATAGCAGTTACAAAAGCATTTTTAAAAATTATATGACCTAGATTAGATTGGCTGCAGATTATGAAATATTTAGGTCAGGCTGGGTTTAACTATACTCTTTTCTCTCCTACCTGGGAAAACTTTTTCAGAATGCAATTAGACTGATGTTATTATAGGCATACATTAGTTCACATACTTTTGCTTGCCAGAAACAAAATTCTTAAACTGCTGTAAACACTAAGCACATTTATGATCTCACATAACAGGAGTAGGGTAGGCTCCTGGTCGGCCAGCCTCCAGGATCTGCAGATACCTTGTCTCTGCCTTCCTCAGCTTGGCTGCATTATGGTTGAAGCTGTTCTAGCTGTCATGTCCAGACATGAAAATGTCCAGAGGAAAAAGAATGATTGTCTCTTCTCGAGTGCATTTCTCAGGAGTTGGGGAAACTTCCCCAAAAGTCTCCATCATGTAGTCTCAGTGGCTGGAAGTGGGTCACATGCACATTCCTCAAACCCAGCAAGGGGAATGCCACGTTTGGATTAGATAAACCAGAATCTCCTCCTGAGCTGCATGCAAATGGGTTTAGCTTCTTATGGATCCTGTTGCTTGGTTACATGAGGCAAACAGGGTCCTGTCAGGAAAACAGAAGGAGGGAAGCAGATGTTGGGTAGGTATCCAACAAAGTCCATTAAAGGGGTCACCTGGACCTTGGCTGTCCCTTTTCTTTTCATACAAATAGATGCTGTCTTGGTACTCTGCCAAAGAAAAAATTAGTTTCTTTAAAAAGAAATCAAACCACATTGAGCAAATTGTTTTTAATTTTTTTTTAGTTCCTGGGACCCGAGGATGAATTATATTATATGGCATGTGACAGTATACTTGAAAATCTTCATTCTGTGTCCCTGCTCTCACATCTCTTCCTCTTTCTCCTTTTCTGTCTCCTTCCTTTCACCCAAACCCTGACAAGACTTCTCTCCCCTTTTCTATTTCAGGAATTAAACTCACACTCACATGTGGGGGTGGTCTGCCTACTACTATTGATTGAGGAGCTGGAAGCCCAGCCTCCACCCTCAGATTTATCAAAGTATTCATTGACTCACCAGTTGCTGAGAAAATAAACTGTCTTCATATCATTACACACAGAAAAGTATTTTTTTTCCAGAAAAGTCTTTAAACTATTTTCTTTGGAAGTGTAAGTCTTTTGCAAACTTGGCATTTTAACTAATATTAGTAAAAGGCTACTTGTGATCCATCTCACGAGGGATTGTAATGGATTGGAGTTTTAATCAATAATAATCAGTAACCCCAGCCCTGACCTCCCTCCCGACTCATATAAACTGCTCATCTCAGCCAGGAAGGAATAAAGGGCCATCATTCTGTTCAGAATGAAATAGTCTTCCATTGCACACTTGTCTCTCCTGTTTCCTGGTGCTATTAACAGCCCCATCATTCTGCCAACACTTGTTTTAAATTTCTTTCTCCCTTGTTCTTCAGATTAATCTCACTCTTTCTAAAACTGGTCTGGGAGTATTGGTGTTCCTTGAAGCAAGGGTTACAAACAACAACAGCACACACTGAGAAACAGACTCATAAGTACAGAGAACAAACTGGTGATTGCCAGAGGGGAGAGGGTGGGTGGATGGGTGAAATGAGGAAGGGGACTAAGAAGTACAAAATCCCATTATAAGATAAATAAGTCACAAGGGGCGTGTGGGTGGCTCAGTCGGTTAAGCATCCAACTTGATTTCAGCTCAGGTCATGATCTCAGGGTCATGAGAATGAGCCCCACATGGGGGTTTTGCACTCAGAGCAAAGTCTGCTTGAGATTCTCCCTCTCCCTCTACCCCTCTGCCCCACTTGCGTTTTCTCTCTCTTCCAAATAAATGAATAAATAAATAAAATCTTTAATAAATAAGTCACAAAGATGAAAAGTACAGCATAGGACATATAGTCAATAAAATTGTAATACTGTATGGTGACGGATGGTAACTACACTTACCCTGAAGAGCCTTGAGTAATGTATAGAATTGTCAAATATGTTGTACACCTGAAACTAATATAACATTGTATGTCAATTATAAGAAAAAATAAATTAAAAAAGAAAGTATTCTGTACTCAAATGTCTTTGGGGAATACCGTATCCCTATCTTAGATCATTATGAGCACATTCAAATATCAAAGACCCTGTAAAATTCTGTAGAACAGAAGGCAGTTAAGCCCTTTTTAATCTGGCATTGCCCAGACTTATTTCATCACAGAATCTTTTTTGCAGGGAGTATTAGTATTTCACAGAAAACAGAAAGGAAAACATTGATCTAAGCAATTTTTAAATAAAGACGAGGAACAAAATTATTATTTATTTAGTATTTAGTAAGTACCATATACTTTATATAGGTGAAGTAGATTTTCTATTAAATCCCAATGCTAATAATAAGGGGAAAAAGCCCAAATACTTCTTTTAGTGAACAGACTTAGACAGAAATCCAACTTCATGATGAAATAAAGTATAGATGTACCTTAAGTGTTATGGTAATTGGCATGTACATATTCTACACTTTCTCCCTCATTTTTTTTTTAAAGATATTTATTTATTTGAGAGAGCATGAACATGGGGACGGGGAGAAGCAGACTCCCACTGAGCAGGGAGCCTGACCTGGGGCTCTATCTCAGGACCCTGGGATCAGGACCTGAGCAGAAGACAGAGGCTTAACCAACAGAGCCATCCAGGCACCCCTCCCTCATTTTTCTAAACAAAAGGTAATGGCTGATAATTCCTTTCTTGATTCATAACCCTCCCAGGAGCTTCCCTGGTGTAATCTGAAACCAGCCCAAAAAGGCAGAGGGCAGAGAGGGCAGGGTGAGACCAAAGAAAGAGGCAGGCCACTCCAGTTTGGTAGGTGACAGTTTTATTAACAGCAAAGGGAACTTACATACAGGCTTGTCTTGAGTGTCAGCAAGACTAATGGATCCCTACACCCACTCTCCAGATCTTAAAAATGTATAAAGAGACCCTACCTGGGCTCAGTCACATATATGAACACCATGCAGGTGTTCTCAACACCACATCACTAGCTCAAGGCTCTGTCCTTGGAGCGGCCTCTGGGAACAGGAAAGGCAAGCCTAACCCACATTCCAAGTGCCTGAGTCCAGTTAGCAGGTCAATTGGCAGTCACAACTTTTTGATGACATTCCCCAACGTCCTGCATTATAGTCTCAAAACTACTTATGCCACATTTCAACCATTTTCATTAAATACCAATAGAATGCGTGGTTTGTGGTCTCAAAGATCATTTTAATAAAGGTGGAATTGAGGTTCTAATTCTTTTATTCTATATTATACCACCAGACTAAGCACTTAATGAGTCATTTTACCTTAACACTTAATGCACTGAATTCATCTAGGTGCCTAATAAGTGTTCATTTATGAGAATGTAAGATTCTATAGATGCTTAGCCTACCTTTAAGAACTATAAGAAAAAAATTTGCATTTAATGAAACTTAAGTCTATATAAATGAGTAGGATCCCCAAGTAGGAAAACAGTTTGAAAGTGATAATCTGAAGCAAATTTTCAATGTTTGGGAGAGGAGAAATTCAAATTGTAAATGCAGAGAGATAAAGAATGGATTAATGGTAGAAGTATTTTTCAATATTGTATGTTTTAATGCATTTAAAGACCTAAGAGTTGGCCATAGAAAAGCCCTTAGCCATGACTTAAAAAAACAAACTGCACAAGGTATATAGCAGCTTTTTAAAAATTGAAGTACCTCAAGCAAAAAAAAAATTTCTAAAATGTTCAAGCAAATACAGGAATCAGAAAATGCTTTTCTTCTGTTTAAGCCAGCTGAAGAAAAGAACATAGGAAAATCATAAAATAAAGAGCATTTCTTTTCAGCCTTTTTCTCATAAGTAGTTTAAAGTCCAGTGGAGTGTGCTAAAAGCTCTTTCATAATACAGGAAAATAGAAAAAGAAGCTCTTGGCATTTCTGATTTTATTGAATAACTGCAAAACAGTAGCTTTGAAAGAGAAGAATAAAACTCAAGAAAATGGGTAGTTGAGTGGCATGATAAGACGATAAAAAAAAGCAGATGAAATGGGTATGGAGGCAAATGTAATGCCTCTCACTTCAGAGAAATCAGGCAGAGAAAATTATCTCAAGATATTGCCAAACAGATGGCATGCTAAAGAATCTTGGATCTTGCTGAAGATAGGTTTGCCTCCTTGAAGTCCTGGAGTAGGGGAATGAGTTTTTTAAGGAGAGGATAAGTGGATTGTCTTAGCTCTCAAATGCAGCTAATGCGAAGAGGAGGTGGTGATTATCATGGAAAAAGACTATCAATGATGAAAATTTTAAACATTTCTGGAGTTTTAGGACTAAGCAGTAGAAAATGTATAGTTGCGAAAAAAAATAGAAAATGTACGTTTGCTACTTAGCTTGAGGTGACGTTTGTCCTAGTGTGGTACTAGGACTCCTTGGAGTAATGGTTGTATTCTTAAATGTAGCAGGGAAGATACAAGATAAGTCTGGAACATTTTGAAGGTCCAGAAAGTAAGAAAGGAAAGTGTTGAACATACACACACAAAACACACAGTGATGAAGATATATCAAAGGGACACAGGAGTCAACTGAAAGAGCTCCAAATGGTCATAGCTGGAACATAATTTAAGCAACAAAATAAATAAAATTGTATTGGATTTAATCCAAAGTATTAAATAAGTAAATAAGAATAGAGAAATCTCCCTCACAGAAGAATACCAAACAACTTTATGTAGATATTCCACCCTTTGAAGTCATGAGCATAACTTCCAATTTGTTAAGTGTGGGCTGCACATAGTGGCTTTCTTCCAAATTATATCATATGGAAATGGGGAAATAGGAGTAATTGTAGTGGAGAATCATGATAAACACTACTCAGCCAGACCAGTGTCAACATCAGTAGTGATAAGTGATGTTGATAGAATGTAGGCTCAATTGATATGAAGAAAATGACACTTGGCCTTTGTGATCTTCCTCTAAAACCCCATAACTCCAGTCTAACTATGAGAAAAGCATCAGATAAATCCCAAATGAAGGACATTCTACAAAATATCTGACCAGTATTCATCAAAACTTTCAAGGTCATCACAAATAAGGAAAGCCTGAGAAACTGAGAACTAAGGACAGATGATTACTAAATGTTGTGTGACATCCTGCATGGAATCCTGGAACAGAAGAAAAGGACATTAGGTTAAAAACTAAAGAGGTTTGAATAAAGTATGGACTTTAGTTAACAAGAATATTTCCACATTGCTTAATTGTGACAAATGTACCATACTAATGCTAATAATAGGGGAAACTGAGCGAGGTGTATATGAGAACTCTTTGTACTATCTTCACAACTTTTCTGTAAATTTAAAACTATCCTAAAATGAAATTTTTATTTAAACATTTAAAGTATTTGTGATGAATGCTGGCACCTGAAGATGTTGGCTGAGAAATTATTACAGGGATCTGATATTTGATATTTGATAGCCAAGGCTTGTGGTGTTAAACTTGTTTTTTCCCTAAGTTGATATGCTTGGATGAAATACCTTATTTTTTAAATGGTTAAAACTCTTCTATACCAATTCAGCAAAACTATTTCCAGGGGCGCCTGGGTGGCTCAGTCAGTTGATGTCCAACTCTTGATTTCAGCTCAGGTCCTGATCTCATGGGTTGTGGGATTGAGCCCTGCGTCGGGCTTCATGCTCAGCAGGGTATCTGCTTGAGATTCTCTCTCTCCCTCTGCTGCTCTCCCATTAGTACTCTCTCCCTCTCTCTCTCTAAAATAAATAAATAAACCTTTAAAAACTAGTTCCAAAAATCTGGTAGGCAAAAAAAAAAAAAAAAAAAAAAAAAGAAAGAAAGGAGGAAAGAAAGAGAAAGAAAGAAAGAAAGAAAGAAAAGGTAGCTGGGTCCACTGATACAAAAAAAGTACAACATAATTTTTTTTATTTATTTTTTTAAAGATTTTATTTATTTATTCATGAGAGACAGAGAGAGAGAGAGAGAGAGAGAGGCAGAGGGAGAAGCAGGCCCCCAAGGAGCAGGGAGCCCGATGCGGGACTCGATCCCAGGACCCTGGGATCATGACCTGAGCCAAAGGCAGACGCTTAACCATCTGAGCCACCCAGGCACCCTACATAATTTTATTTAATAAAGTTCAAAATACATGGGGTGCCTGGGTGGCTCAGTCAGTTAAGCATCCAACTCTTGGTTTTGGCTCAGGTCATGATCTCATGGTGGTGAGATCAAGCCCCTGTCGGGCTCCACACTCAGTCTGGAGTCTGCTTAAGATTCTTCTCCTCTCCCTCTGCTCCCCCCCCCCACTCACTCTCCCTCTCTCACAAATAAATAAAAGCTTTAAAACAAACAAAGGAAAATTCAGGGAGTAGATGTTCCTTTTCTTGAAGTAGGTAGTAGTTACGATACAATATTTATATTGTGAAAATTCATTGGGTTATAAGTTTTGTATATTTATTTTCAATATGTATATTTCAATAAAAATGTTTATTAAAGAAAACAGTTGAACTTGAGAAGTTTGTCAACTTGTTTTTGGCATCTATTTAAATAGAATTGTAAATGGTTACTGAACAGTAAACATTTTTCAAAGTGGAAGACCTCATAGTGCTGTTTTGTTGTTGTTAGAAATGTATGTTGTCCATGTACTTATTCACTCATTCCACATATATTTATTAAATACCTAGAACTGTCTGATCTCTAAAACCATAGATTATATGGGAATTAGACCTATAACAGACAGTAATATGATAATTGCTATAGTGGATATGTGTACACATGTAATGGGATTCTAGAGATGTTCTTTCATCTATTAGAAGAAGGCAGAGATGGCCTCACAATAGGGAGGGACACGTGAGTTTGTACATGACGAAAGAGTACACATTTGCCTAAAAGGAAGTGGGTGTCGTTTCGTGGAACAAGGTGAGATAAGGAGAGAATTCTAGATGGATGTAATGCTAGGGAAAAGTCACAGAGGCAGGATGAATTTTGGAAAATTTCTGTAGTTTGGAAGAATGGCAGGAAGTGGCAGCAGCTGAGTGTTACTGACTGAATGTTTGTATTCTCCTAAAATTCATAAGTTGAAGTCCTAACCCCTAATGTACTAGTAATAGGAGGTGTAGCCTTTGGGAGGTGATTAGGTTTAAATGAGGTCATGACAATGAGGTCCTTTTAATGCAATTAGTACCCTATGAAGAAGAGACCAAAGAGCTTGCTTTCTCTCTCCACCCTCACCCTGTGAAGACCATAATAAAATGGCTGCCTGTAAGCCAGGAAGAGTGCTCTCACCAGACACTGGATCTACCTGCACCTTGACCCTGGATTTCCAGCCTCCAGAACTGTGAGAAATAAATGTTTGTTGTTTAAGCCACCCAGTCTGTGGTATTTTGTTATAGTAGCCAGAACTAAGACACTGAAGCAATAGAAGCAGATGGGAGTCAGATCATAAAAGGCTATGTATGTCGTGCAGAAGAAAAGATTTTATCCAGGAGGTGATGAACTTTAAGTGGTGAGTAATACGATAAGAAATGAAATTAGAATGATGACTCAAAGGCAGTGTTAAGGAATGCTTGGAGGGCAATAGCTAGAAGCAAAAAGACCAGTAAAAAAGTTATCACAAGAAAGATGACGTCAGCGTGGACAGAGAGCAGTGGACAGAGAAGTTGAAAATTTAGAGTTGGCTGGTCTTAGTGATGAATTAGATGGGGAGAGAGACAGGTGGGAGTCCAAGATGACACCAGTAGTTGCCCCTAAAGAGGATAGAGACTATTAAAGGGAAAGTGAGAATGTAGAGAAAGATGAGTTCTGTCTGGGATATGTTGAACTTGGGACATCCAGGTACAGACATCTAGCGGGTGGTTGGATATAATGGGAATGGGGCCCAGAAGAATAGTTTGGAGTTATATGTATGTAACTACATATAGTTAGTAATTGAAACTAAGGGAGGTCCAATGTCACTTACAAAGAGTAAGTAGGTAAGCAGATCATCCCAGATGAGGGTGTATAGATAGGAGTTGGGCTGTTGGAGTGTCTCTGAAGTGCTCCACCAAGCATGGGTCCAGACTCCTTAAGAAGGGAAGTATGGTCAGATGTAGGTGTATGGAGTGGCCAGGAGACTGGAGATCTTATGAAGTGAAATTGTGGGATTTGGAGTAGTGAGGGGATGAGAACATGGGGAGGATGTGAGCTTGTGGTAAGAGAGCACATTACTGGAGTTTAAAATTTTCAGACCGGGTGGTTCTTTTTTTTTTTTTTTTAAGATTTTATTTATTTATTTGACAGAGACATAGAGGGAACATAAGCAGGGGGAGTGGGAGAGGGAGAAGCAGGCTTCCTGCTGAGCAGGGAGCCTGATGTGGGGCTCGATCCCAGGACCCTGGGACCATGACCTGAGCCGAAGGCAGACGCTTAACGACTGAGCCACCCAGATGCCCCCGGTTGGGTGGTTCTGAGGTATGAGTAGAATGTAAGTTCCATGAAGGCAGAAGGATTTCACTTCTGTATCCCCAGTAGGTAGGGCAGAATATGGCTTGTGATAGGTGCTAAATAAATGTTTATTGAACAAATGAACAGGACGTTACTGAAGTAGAATTGGATGAGATCAAGGAAGGCTATTGAAATTCTTAGAAACTTGAATAGATGTCTTTGTGTTTAAGAGTTCATGTCTCATACCTTCCCCTGTGGCAAGCAAATTAATAGATATAGTTGGGAGGTTTCTATTTCCTGGGATATGGTCATACTCAGAAAAGATCTTTATTATATCCTGCTTTAGAGAAAATGAATTGCTATAATGTATAAATGTCTATATCATATTCAAGTCAATGCATTCTATTTTGAGGATTTCATCAGACCACCATTTAAAAATGTTTGATATGGAATAAGTAATATTCCATATCAGACCACCTATGTGGTCTAGTTAAATGTTTAACTTGAATACATTAAGCTTTTAGTTTATAGGAAGTACAAAGGCTAGAAGAGCAAGCTAAATGTCATAATGAAGAAATAACCAGACAAATCTAGATAGGACACTGTATGACTATAGACCCAGTTTATCCAACAAGTCAGTGAGATTTAAAATTAAAAAAAAAAAAGAGGGGAGTCTGTCAGATTGAAGAAGGAGCCTTGAATGGATTATTGTTTAGACTGAGCAGTTGTAAAAGCATTTTATGATAATTGAGGGTATTAGACAATGGACCAGACATGAGAAAAATGAAGGTTTGTCAATGTGGAAATGTGTGACTCATTAAGTGAATAAAGTGTAATATAAAGAAAGCATCTTGTGCAATATGATGTAATTAGGTAAAAATTTCATCAATGTTTATAAACATAAAAAAGATCTGGAAGGATATATGATAAGCTCTTAGCATTTGTGGAAATATGATATTATTTTCTTGTTCTGTTTATATTTCTGTGCTCAACTGATATATTTTTAGCAATATTAAAAAGTTATTTTTTTTTAAGATTGTATTTATTTATTTGATAGAGAGAGACATAGAGAGGGAACACACGCAGGGGGAGCTGGAGAGGGAGAAGCAGGCTTCCAGCAGAGCAGGGACCCTGATGTGGGGCTCGATCCCAGGACCCTGGGATCATGACCTGAGCCGAAGGCAGACGCTTAACGACTGAGCCACCCAGGCGCCCCTTAAAAAGTTATTTTTTGTTTTAAAAATTAAAATGAAAAGAAAGCAAAGATGAAGTTTAGAAAGAATACTTTTATCCTAAACACTATGAGAGAATGGCATAACTTCCTGTATTCATTTACTAAGGCTCCTGTAGCAAAGTACCACAAACTGAGTGGTTTAAACAACAAAGACTTATTGTTTCACAGTTCGAGAAGTCTGAGATCAAGGTGCCAGCAGGATTGGTTCCTTCTGAGGGCTGTGAGGAAGAATCTGTTCTCTTCCTCTCTCCTAGCTTCTGGTGGTTTGTGGGTATCACCCCAATCTCTTCCTTCATGCTCACATGGCATTCTGCCTGTGTGCATGTGTGTGTCCAAACTTCCCTTGTTATAAGGATACTAGTCATATTGGATTAGGGGCCCAGCCTACTTTAGTATGACCTCATTTAACTAATTATATCTGCAGTGACCCTATTTCCAAATAAAGCCATAGTCTGAGATATCAGAGGTTAGAACTTCAACATATGAATTTTGGAGGGACACAATTCCACCCACAACACTTCTCAGGAGAGGAGTCCTCATTATTTCAAAGTGTGTAAACTTTCCTACGCAAGGGAATGAAGGCTGCAGTGTACAAGATGTTTTCTCTCTCATGATCAAACCAAAATACTATTCTTAATGAAGACTTTTCAGCCAAGAATATATAATACAGAAAGGACAGTCTCTTCGATAAATGGTGTTGGGAAAACCGGACAGCCACATGCAAAAGAATGAAAATGGACCACTATTTTATGCTATATACAAAAATCAACTCAAAATGGATTAAAGACCTGAACATAAAACCTGAAAGGTTTTCTTAGAAGAAAACATAGGGAGTAAGCTCTTTGATGTTAGTCTTGGCCATGATTGTTTGGATTTGACACCAAGAGCAGAAGAAACATGCAAAAATAAACAAGTGGGATTACATCAAACTAAAAGCTCTGTACAGCAAAAGAAACCATCAACAAAATGAAAAAGGGGCTTACAAAGAGGGAGAAAATATTTGCAAATTATGTATCTGATAAGGAGTTAATATCTAAAATATATGAAGAACTTATATAACTCAATAGCAAAATAAATAAATAAAAATAATCTGATTTAAAAATGGACAGAGAAACTAAATAGACATTTTCCCAAAGAAGACATAGAGATGGCCTATAGAAATATGAAAGGATGCTCAATATCACTCATCTTCAGAGAAATGCAAATCAAAACCACAATTAGATGTCACCTCACATGAGTTAGAATGGCTATTATCAAAAAGGCAAGAAATAGGGATGCCTGGGTGGTGCAGTTGGTTGAGCATCCAGCTCTTGATTTGGGTCATGATATTGGGGTTGTGGGATTGAGCCTTGTGTCAGGCTCCACACTCACCTCGGAGTCTGCTTGGGACTCTCTCCCTCTCCCTCTGCCCCTCACCGCCCCCCCCCCCCACTTCATGCTCTCTCCCTCAAATAAATAAATCTTTTTTTAAAAAAAAAGGCAAGAAATAACAAGGGTTGATGAGGATATGGAGAAGAGAACCCACATGTACTATAGGTGGGAATGCAAACTGGTGCAGCCACTATGGAAAAGACTGTGGAGGTTCCTCAAAAAATAAAAGAAGAGCTACCAACGTTATCCAACAATCCCACTTCTGGGTATTTATCCAGAGGAAATGAAATCACTATCTCAGAGATATCTGCACTCCCGTGTTAATTCCAAAATTATTCATAATAGCCAAGATGTGGCAACACCCTAAGTGTCTGTCGATGGATAAATGCATCCAGAGAATACAGTGTGTGTGTGTGTGTGTGTGTGTGTGTGTGTGTGTGTGTGTGTGTATGCAAGGGAATATTACTCAGCCATAAAAAGGAAATCCTACCATTTGTGACAACATGGAGAGACCTTGAGGACATTATGCTAAGTGAAATAAGTCAGACAGAAAAAGACAAATACTATACGATCTCACTTATATGTGAGATAATAAAAAAAGCTGAGCCCATAGAAACAAAGTAGAATGAAGATTGCCAGGAGCTGAGGGGTGCGGAATTATAGGGAGATGTTGTTAAAAGATACAAATTTCTAGTTATAAGATGAATCATTTCCAGGGATCTAGCATATAGCTCAGTGACTATAGATGACAGTACTATTGTATATTTGAAAGTTGCGAAGAAAGCAAATCTTAAAATTTCTCATCACAAGAAAAAAAAATTTAACTGTGAGATGTTGGATGTTAATTAAACTTATTGAGGTAACCATGCAGTATATACGTATATCAAATCCTTATGTTGTATACTTAAAATTAATACAGTGTTACGTGTCAATTATATCTTGATAAAGAAGAAAAAGACCTTTTTCTTTACCTGTAAACAAAAAATTCTCTGCTTAAAGGAAATGACCAAGTTGTAGTGACTCCTTCATAGATCTGTAAGTTTTATTTGAACGTGAACTCAGGTATCCACAGGTTAAATAACTGTAAAAATCCTACCACTTGTGATGAAATTGATAGAGGAGTTGTTGTTTTAAGAAGAAACATTTATTACTAGGGAAAATCTTGTCTTTTGGAAAATTAGTGTTGGTCTCTGTGATACAGTTTTTAATGTTATATGTAAGGCCCAGAAAGGAGGATTTAGTATCAAAATTCTTATTTTTTCTTTCTAGATTAGGCAAACAGTGCCATGGAATAAGTTGAGGTCTGGTTAATGCTTAAAATCTGGCTCCCTCTACTGGAGGATATGGTACCTTTCCTCCCTTCCTTTTAATCTGCATCCAAGCATGTACAGGATAGAGTTCACAGCTCAGGGTTTTCTGATCTCCATGCGTATATGAAAATTGTCTCATTGACCACCTTGTGGTTTGTAATGGAGAAAAGCTTGTAAATTTCACTATTTATGAATCGGCTACCAACTACCCCCCACTCTCCACTTCAAACAAAGCTAATGTTTAATTTAGGCCCTAAAGCAAATGAGAAGATGCCTCTGATCCTCAGTCTTCCCTTATTGGGTCGTAGGCTGCTGGTCCACATTTAGGCTTTCAGAGCTGGAAGGAACCCCACAGGATCTCCAATCCAACTATTCATTTTCCTGATAGGAAAGTACAGGTGCAGAGAGATGAGGTGATTTCCCAAAGTCATAGAGCTAAGACAACTTCAATGTACATATGCAACAATTTACATATGCTGCACTTCTCTACCGTTTTACAATGATTAGTGCATCAAATCAAGTTAATAAGTATTTCTCGATTGCCTACTGTGTGTCAGACACCAAGAGATGTACAAAGATGTATGAGACGTGATTTTTGCTCCTGAAAGAACTTATAGTTAATTAAATTGTATAAATGATGATTCCAGGTGAGACACAGTTTGCAAATCCAAATGGCCAAATAAATAAACTTTTTCACTTTAAGAAGCACCAGTTCCTACAGATGATTGATAATTTCTTTGCATAGCCAGTTAATTCCTTGATTAAGTGTTGACTCCTATACAACTAACTTTGGGGTTTGACTTGCTTTCTGAACTGGAAATTAGTAACTTTAACGGGGGAGGGCTATTTGTGTTGAAGTGGAGTTACAAATTTTGGGGTTTGTTGTTAATATTTTAAATGACACTGGATTATTCTAGTGAATGATCTAAAGTTGCTTTTGAATGGAAATGTCAGAATTTCACTAAGTTTATTGATTCCTTGGAAAGCACATTTGCATATCTGGTTCTATTTGGCTGTGTCACCTTGGAAAAACTAACCTCTTTGTGCCTTACATTCTTCATGAGGTTGTTGTGATGATTAATGAATTAATACACATGATGCCATTAGAGCAGATACTGGTACATAGTGAGCACATATATGTGTCTGCTTACATTATTATTACTTGAATTATGTGCATGGAAAACTAACATGGTGTTTATAAATTCTAAGAAAGGACTCAAAAGGTGATTTACGAAATATGACCCAACTAAATAAATACCATTTCATGATGGCTCTGGACACACAGATGTAGAGGAAGTTATTGTCTGGGGAGAGTGAATCTCTTCAGTAACCACAGGCACCAGGATGAGAAATCTCAGTTCCGACCTAATGAACTAAATGTCAATCCCCTACTGTTCCCATATTTTTTGCTTAGAAGATATAAAAGCATTGTGGAAATCATTTTTTAATTCCACTGAGGGAGGAAAATACCCCTAAGGTAAAAATCATACAATATGTATTTGAGCACACCCTATCTCTTTTCTTGCTGAAACATCTTTAGAAAACATGGGCTCTTCTATTTCAAACTCACTGGTATTTCTTGGGTGCTAGGTGTTACCATCAAAGGAAAGGTGTAGTTGCAATAGAAGGACTCTGTGTTCTTAATAGTCAAAATGTAACAGCAGGTGCTTCTTGCTCAGCATTTCTCTTTAGATAATATGAAATACTTCCCAGAGCTGAGCATCATTCTGAGGTTTAGTGGTAGCTCATTTTCATCAAGGTAGATGTAAATATGATTATTGCAAATGACTAGAGCTTTTCCAAGAGTTCAGCCTTTAAAACTCAGATAAAACCTAATCAATTGTTTCCTGTTTTATGTGACTGACATCTCTTATTCTCTATAGCCCAGAAATCAAGCTGAGCTTGAATTAAGATCCTGTTTTCCAGGCTGTTCCTGAAAGATAAAAAGACTAATTGGTTTGCAGCTTCTTCAAAGCCCATACAACAGGTTGAGCTTTAGATGTTTAATCATTTGTGTTACTGTATAGCATTTATCCAATCACTGACAAACCTGCATCTTCCATGAGCTGTTTTCTCTTGGTGCTTGTGATCTCACCAGAGCAAAGCATGGTTCCCCATAAGCATCTTGTCACTATTAATTAGGGACCTCAAACCATGTCACTAGTTGTTACAAACCTATTAGTAAGTGAACAGTGTATATTCCATAGCCATTCTGCCGTAAGTTAACAATGAGTAAATGCATTAAAATGAAGGGTCGCTGTATTTCCTGTGTTAGTGTAAGGAGTTCTGCTGACTTGCTTCACAGAGAAACTGGTGAAAGTATTTTTCAAAAATTTAAAGCCCTTTGAAATAGTTTTAAGGGCAAACAGCAAATGAAAAAAACATCTATTCCAGAAAATTTACAAAAATTTGGTAAGAAGGATGAGAGTCTGTGGTAACTGACAAAGACCACTCTCTCCTTCTTCTCTTCTTACTCCCAGTGGAAGGGCTTTCTTCCCAGGAGGAGTAAGACTTCAGCGTTTCTCATCCTATCCCCAGCTATCTGTTGCTGAGGCTAAGTTCTGGGTGAATGCAATTAATAAATAAAAGTGCCCTTCCCCTCAGCCCCACTCATGAAATGGAGACTGTACCTTGGGCATAACATGCTGAGTGTACTGAAGTACCCCAGCTCATGAGGTCATGGTTCCATGCCAGGAGAGGCAAACTAAGGCTGCTTCCTCCCCCATCTACCTAAACCTTCAGCTCCTAGAGCAAAGGTATCATTTAGAGAGAAATTTACCTTTGTCGTGGTCTCCAGCTCCAAAACCCTATTCAGAGACTGCCTGGGGGGAGAAGCAGGCCATAAACAGATAGCTCTCAATCTCTTCCCAAGGGAACTGACTTCATTTGCAACTGACCCTGGAGAAGTGCATGCCAACGAACATTCTCGAGGTTAGTGGGGCTGGGGATGAAATGAAATTGGGAGGTAAATTGGTGGATTTAATGAAGATAGAGCCTACACTGTAGGTTGACTACTTTGCAGGAGAGAACCAGAATAATGCAGTTGGGAGGAGCCCTCCTGGGGTGAGAACAAATATCCAACACTGACATCAGAAACCACTCTTTCAAAGGAGCCACAATCTGATTGGAGTAATTTGTAGAGCTATTTATGACCTAGGGAATTGTCGAAAACAGTAGAGTCATCAGCTGGCAATTAGTAGAGTTTAACAGCTAAGTGTAGTTGGGGGAAAGAAAGAGAGCCCTACCAATAGAACTGTCATCCCAGGGTTACTGAGGGCATACCCAAAGGCATGCTTGGCTGAGGAGTAACATTACAGGTTTAACACTATGGGAGGAGAAAGAAATAGACTTCAATAAAATAATCTAGCAAGGCAATAAAGAAAAAATAACCAATAACAACACCCTGAAGAGGGGAGTCTAAGTACCCAGAACTGCTATGATAGACTATGTAAAATATCCAGTTTCCAACAAGAAATTTATGAGGCATGCAAAGAAACAGGAAAGTATGATCCCTACATGGGGATGAAAGCAGACAACACATATTGCCTATGAGAGTGACCAGATGTCAGGTTTAATAGAAAAATGCTTTAAAACAGCCATTAAAAATATGTTCACAGAGATAAACAAAAGCATGATTAAAGAAGTAAAGGAAGCTATGACAGTGTTGAATCAGATAGAGAATATCAATAAAAAGATAAAAATTATATATAAAAAAGAACCAAGTGGAAATTCTGAAGTTGAGAAGTTCAATAATTGAAATAAAAAAACTCATAGGTGCTCAACATTAGATTTGAATTGGTAGAAGAAAGAATTAGCAAACTTGAAGACAGATAAATAGAGATTAGGCAAGCCGAAGAACAGAGAGAACCAGTTCATTTTATGAGGCAAGTATTACCCTGATATCAAAACCAAAGCCATCACCAGAAAACTACAGATCAATTTCTCATGAATATAGATGCAAAAAATTCTCAACATTATAATCCCCATAATGCAAGTTTAGTTCAGCACATGAAAATCAATGTAATATATCATATTAATAGAATAAAAAAAATCACACGACCATCTTGATTGATGCAGAAAAAGCATAAAAGTATTTGACAAAAGCCAACACCCTTTTTGATAAAAAACATTCAACAAATGAGAACTACAAGGGAAATTCCTCAACCCGAAAAAGGGCATCTACAAAAACCTCACAGCTAGCATCATACTTACAGTGAAAGAGTAGATACTTTTTCCTTAAGATCAGGAACAAGATAAGGATGTCTGTCTTCACCACTTCTATTCAACTTGTACTGGAGATTGCAGCCAGGGAAATTAGACAAAAAAAGAAATAAAAGGCATTCATATTGGAAAGGAAGAAGTAAAACTATCTCTATTTGCAGGTAACATGATCTTGTATACAGAAAATCCTAAGAAATCCACTAAAAACTATTAGAGCTAATAAACAAGTTTGCAGGCCACAAATCAATTGTATTTTTATACATTTTACAATGAATAATCCAAAAACAAAACTACCAAAACAATCATATTCACAGTAGCATCAAAAATAATAAAATCTCAGGAACAAATTTAACAAAAGAAGGGCAGGATTATACTCTGACAACTACAAAATATTGTTGAAAGATTTTAAGAAGATCCAACTAAAGATCTAAATAAATGGAAAACCATCCCATGTTTATACACTGGAAAAATTAAGATGGCAGTACTCGCCAGATTGATTTACAGATTCAACACAATTCCTATCAGAATCTGAACTGATTTCTTTGTAGAAATTGGCAAGCTGATCTTAAAATTCATATGGAATTGAAGAGACCAAAATTAGCCAAAACAATCATGAAAATGGAGAGCAAAGTAAAAGGATGCACACTTCTGACTTCAAAAGTTTCGACTAAGCAGTGTTCCAACCAGTGTTCTAGGGAGTTTTTCTCCGGAAGCAAAACACAAAATTCATGTCCTTGTGGAATTTATATTCTGTTAAGACAGGACAGACAATAATCAATAACCTTAATAAATAAGTAAAGCATAGGGTGTGTTTGAAGGTGGCCAGTCCTTTGGAGAAAATAGACCAGGAGAACAATGGTTTAATGTGCTTTCACATGAAAATCCTAGCACCCAGAACGCCTGACTCAGGGAGACACAAAGAATATTTGTTGAATGAATGAATGAATTAATTAATAGATATAGTTCAACTTGTATGCTTGACTTCTAAATGTTTGCAATTTGCACTTTTGCACTGATTTCTTTCTTTTTCTTTCTTTTTCTTTCTTTCTTTCTTTCTTTCTTTCTTTCTTTCTTTCTTTCTTTCTTTCTTTCTTTCTTTCTTTCTTTCTTTCTTTCTCTCTCTCTCTCTCTCTCTCTCTCTCTCTCTCTCTCTCTCTCTCTTTCTTTCTTTCTTTTCTTTTTTCTTTTCTCTTCTTTTCTTTTCTTTTCTTTTTTCTTTTCTTTCTCAATCACTGTGGTTGTAGAAAGAATTTTACATCTGTCCTCCTTTCCTGTTCTACTTTGTCCTAAATGGTGACATGCTATAGTGGTTTAGCACAAAAATCTTTGGAGCCAGACTGCATGGGTTTGAGTCCCAGCTTTACTGCTTACTTATTTCTGAAACCCTTGATTATATTTATCTTTATTTATAATGATTTGTAAATTGCACTTATTTCATCAACTAAAACTTGAGGCTTTGTGTTTTGAAGACCTCCCTGCTACATATAATTTTCATATTTTTCTTAACTTCATCTTGATCATTCCCTTAAGTTGTCATATTTAGTCAACATTTACTTTGTGTCAGTTGTTTGCAAGAAGCTGTTCTGAGTCCTAAGGGAATTATCTAGCAATGTGCCCATCATAGGTGGATGTTAATGATCCTTTTCTAATATTAATAGGAAATTGGATATATCTCGATTCTATACAAGATGTGAACTTCTGGATAGCTGGGACTGTCTCATTCACATGTAACATCTTCAGAGCCTTACACAGTGACTGACACATAGATATACAGCAAATGTTTGATGAGTGAATAAAAAGTTATCAACAATCAGTTAAATATGCAAAAGGCACACATTTGCCATTGGTTGAACATTCTATTTAGAACATCTTTGGGCTTTTTGAAGGTGGTCTGCCTAGGTCTGGACTCCCTTTCAAACCAACAGACTTTGCATGGGTGGAGGACCAGGTGACCTGTAGCTTGGCAGAAGCCCAGAACACGCTTCTCTACTTTGGACATCACCCAGGGGCCAAATTCACAGAGTAACTCCTTCCCTCCTTGGATGTGCGTTATAACTCTACTTTGTGAGCTGATTTTTTCATTCCTGTATTTTGGTTGCAAGTTCTTATTTCTTCTTTTTTTGGGGGGGGTCCTGTTTCAAAAGTAAAACAGCAAGTAGGTTTTGTTAAGATGTTTCAGTCAAATAATAACTTAATAACTATGATATAATGATATCAGGAAATGGCAAGCTCTTTGGCTGTTTATTTCCCTCATTATGGATGGAAAGAATAAGTATAGAGATGTCTCAGTTGCTATGGATACCAAGTCTCTGAGATAATAGAATTCTTTTAACATAATCCAGTTCAGTTAGATTGGCTTTTCTCTCAAATACTCTGTCTACTGAACACATTCTTTTTTTCAATACAAAAAATTATATTCCTTTCTCCTAACATCAGGAAGTGTGATATTATAATTTTTTCCCAATTTTGCCCTGAAGTTTTTCTTTCTTCCTATATCTCTTTTTTCCTACAGTAGAAAAGATAATATGGAGAGATAAACTCTTATCTCTGGCTTTCCTCCTGTCTAAGCAAGAAAACTGATTTATATGGTTCTACATAATCAAATACAAATATCACAAGATGATTGACCCAGGTGTGATGTTTAGATTTTTTTAACTCAATGTTCAGAAACCAGGTTGATTATAAAAAGGCATATAGCTGTCTCCTCAAAATTCCATTGGTTTTTTTAGTCAGAATTCTTTAAAATAAAATCTCTTTAGGATAGACAGTCTTGGAAACAGTTACTTGATTGTCAGAGAGGAAAAAAATCACCAAGGCTTCGAAATAAACTTGAAAAGTGGCAACTCACAGTTCAGGACTGTGATAAAAGTCTATTCCCATGTGTAAAAGTGGTCAGACACCTTGCTAACACATACATTTATGAAAATTTAAAATGCCAGTTAAATTATTCATCTGTTTTTCAAAGGAATTTTTTCCATGGATTTATAAAAAAAAGAAAAAAAGACAAAAAAAAAAGAAACCAGTAATGGTTTGAACTCCAACTTTGGTCCCTCATTCCTCATTTCAACTTGTATTTTCTTTTAGAGAGGGGTTGTGTTCATTATATAAGTTTAAAACTCCATGCAATAAGAATTTTTCTGGACTGTTTTGCTGGAGGCTGCCATGTTGGAGATGAAAAGGCCAATATTTGAGTCATGAGGATTGGATTCTAGCCCCAACTCTGCCTGTAGTTGTGTGGCCTGAGATGAGTCATTTACCCTCTTAGGTCTTCATTTCCTCATCCGAAAATTAGAGGTCAGACGACATAATTTCCCAAAGCTCTCTTTACATCCTAAAATATCCACATTGCTTTGAAATGTATCCACATCTCCAACTGATATCCAGCATCAAGGTTAGAAACTGTTTTAAATGGGCTTACTGAATTCAAAACCAAATAGAAAAGAGAAAGCTTTAGAAGTATGAGCCTGCTAGCAACTTTATTTCCATCCTGCACTGCATTTAAAATAGTTTTAAATTTGCAGTGGAAAATAGGAATTAGACCATGTTCAGGTAGATCATTTCAGGACCTTTATTGTTGGTGATACTTTCTCCAGATGGAAAGTAAGTATGTAAGAGTAATACTGGCTAATACTGGCATTTATTGCTCCCTTAGTAAATGTCAGACACTTTGCTAAATTCTTTCTATGGCTCATCTCATCTGTCCTCACAGCAACCCTGTAAGGCAGGTATTGTGATGTCCATTCTACAGATAATAAGGAAGACAAAGATGCAATCTTTTGTCCTAGGTGGCTCAACCAGCAAGTGGCAGAGCCAGGATTCGCATCCATGGTGACTTTTTATGTCATATAAACTCTATAATGAACAGACATTCAGGATTTGTGTGGTGTGTGTGTGTGTGTGTGTGTGTGTGGCTCATACATTCTTTATATGTCTCAAGACATATCATTATCTCCTTTGCAGTGGTCCTTCTATGCATGCCTAATCTCAGTGAAAGGCACCACACCCATCAATTACACCAGACACAAACTTGGGGATTACATCTGACCCTCTGCCTCATTTCCACTCCTCACCCATGCAACCCATCACTAAGCCCTGTACAGTTTATTTATTAAATAGCTCTCAAAATGGATGTGTGAGTCAGGGTGCCACAGCAACCCTGGCACACTAAAGGGTTGAACCTAAGAGAATTTCATGAAGAGATAATTTACGTAAATGTGAGAAAGCTCAAGATAACCTACAGGAGGTGGTGGAGCACCAGGGGACTAGCCAGCCGTGGAATGCTGTTAGCATCTGTGATGGGTTGAATTGTGTCCCCCTCAAAAAGAAAAAGAAAGACATTGGAGTCCTGATCCCTAGTGCCTCAACCTCACAGTTAAGACTCCATATTGTTTTTAAGGTAAAACATAAACACAAATTTAAAACTGGGCTGTAAGGACATGTGGTATCTGACTTCTTACCTGGGACTCCTCTCTCTCTCTCTCTCTCTCTCTGTGTGTGTGTGTGTGTGTGTGTGTGTGTGTGTGTGTGTGTGTGTGTGTGTATCTAACCTTACTGGCTTTCTTTCCTTACCTCTAATGCATTGTCCTCCCTCCCACCAGGGAATCTTGGTGTGCAGATGCTGTTCCTTCTGCCTGGTATATGACCCCATCTTTGTTCCTATCATCTTAGCCTGCTTTTTTTTCAGCAGATGGAGCAGTCTAGTCAGTAGCTCTAATTTTCAAATCATCTCAGGCTCCCAAGTGTGAGTGGATGAACCTTCAGATGGTTTCATTCTCCAACATCAAGTCAGAGGGTCTTCCTGACTAACCAGCTGAGCCCAAGATACTGTGAAACTGGACAAGCCATTCTCATTATGCCCTAGAACTTCAGAGTCCTGACCTATAGAATCCCTGAACATATATACATACATGTATATATACATATATGTGTATATAGTTTTAAGCCATAAAGCACAAAGTTTGGGGATAATTTTTTTATTACTAACTGATACCTATATGCACAGAAAATATTCTGAATATATATATTCAAAAATCTCACGGATGGATTTAGTTGGGGATGTGATTTGGAAGGGAGATGTATACATGTTCAAGGGCATATATATTCTTTTCCAGTAACATAAAGTAATAGAAGTTTTGCACACCTGAATGAACCAAAGGCTCTTTAGAGAAACTGACTTGGCAAAGGGAACAGTGTTGGAGTTGGGGTGGGAGGAGTCCATGCAGCCTCAGGGCAAACCTTCCAGCAGAAATCTCACCCCTCCCTTGGCTTCCCACTACCACCTTTGATTTTCTGGTTTGTGTCAACCAGATGCCACCCCAGAGAGACAAAGGGGAGGAAACGAGCCAAGAGAGTCTTCCATTTGGGGGCTCTCCACAAGATGACCCTCTTTGTTATAGTCAATGTCTACAATAGCTGCTGCAACCACAAACCAAAAGTCTTTACATGTGGCTGTTGAAAAGCTGTGTATAGATTTAATGAGTGAGATATCATCCCTGCTCATGAAAAATTCACATTGAAAGAATGAGACCTCGCTGCTACTCCACTAGCCTTTGTTTTCAGAGTTATACTACTGGTACTGAGAAACCAAAAAGAACCTAAGGTGGGAAGGTGCCTTGTAAGCACTTCCCTGATGTTGGAGAATGAAACTATCTGAAGTAAGCAACTTCCCTGCAGTTGACAAGGAAGGATAACACATCATGAATAAGAGGAGGAGAGAGATTAAATCTGAGGGTTAGAGGACAGAATAGGTAGGACATTTTAGGCTAAGATAAAAAGTTTGGATTTCATTCTAAATGCATAGATGACCATTGGAGGGTTGTAAACAGCAGAGTGATACTATCTGACCTACACTTGGAGCAGATCTCTCTGGGCACCGGGATGTTGTTGCAGTTGTCCTGGTGAAGGTTCATGGTGCCTTAGACTCAGGTTTTGGCAGGGAACATGGAGAGGAGTGGTTGGATATAGAGATGTTCTTTGGGGTTAGGGATGTCAAGACTTTCTTATGGGTCACATTGGGGGTAGGAAAAGGGGAGAAGTCAAATGTGACTTCCAGTTTCTGACTGGAGGAATTGGTGGCTGGTGGTACCATTTATTCAGATGGAGAAGACGAAGAGGGAAGCATACTTGCTGGGAAAAACTGATGAGTTCTGGCTTGGTGATCTTAGGTTTAAGAGAGCTGGGGCCATCCAAGTAGAAATGTTGTAATGGCTTTAACAGGGCCCGCTGTATCCAGTCCTGGCTCCAATACCCTCCCCTCCCCTAATTCCCTTCTCTTCTACAGCCACTGCTCTATTAATCTTTCTGAAGCCTGCCTAGAGTCATGCAAGGTCCATGCTTTAAAATATTCAGCATGCCCTTATTGCCCTCAGAATCAGGTATAGATATCTCAGTCTGATTTTCAACTCTTGAGTTATCCTCTGAGAATCTCCTTCCAGCCTTATCTCTTATTGCAACTGCCCTAGCCAAACCAGACAGCTTTCTATTCCTCAAATGGACTTTGTACATTCTTGCTTCTAACTCCTTGCTTATATTTTCCCCTATGTCTGGAATTTCCTCAAACTCAATAGTCATAATCAATTAGGACTCAAATGAAATTATAAACTGCTAGAACATGACGCTGGACATTTATGGATACTGGTATAAACTGATACTGAATTATTGCTTTAGTAATTCCTCTTAAGTGTGTCTGTCATCTTTCTGGCATTTAAAATCCAATAATATAAAGTAATAGTTTCAAATACTTATTAAACAGTGAAGCTTTGTAGTCTAAGCAAAATACTAAAGGCCAAAATACTTATAAAGGAAAGGGTCATATGGCTCCAAATGAATAGAATGAGTGGTATACATCTTTGAAATTTCATTAATCTCTACCAAGGAGTCTGCAGAGCAAAATTCACCACTCCCATGTTCAAAAAATTTTGTGAAAGGCTAAAAGCCTACGGGATGATTTATGGGAAAATCCAGTGGAAACCTCTTTTCACCAAGTAAAAGAAAGGGCATCAATATGATTAAAGGAAAGCAGGGTGAGAGTAGGATTTTAATAATAATAATAATCCCCTTGAATAGCAACTTAAATGCCAGCACCAACATTCTCACTGTTGTTGGTTTGTTACTATTCCTCCCTCTGTTGCCTTTTGAGAAAGTTTGCAAAGCCCTGGCACCTTTAACAGAGTTAGTTTTGTGCTCTGTGGGATCATGTCATTATATCCATCAGAAAAAACAACTGATAATGAGCAAGAAGAATTAGCACTTGGACATTTTGTAATAGACGTGGTGGGTAGGCATTTACTGAGAATATAGAAAAAGCCACTTTGTGCTCATCGGGATTTGCATATTTGTATTCTGTTGCGGGGGAAAAATGTCACAAGTATAATAACTCTAGGTTATGGTTAGTAAATTTTGCCATCAGTTATAGAGTATTTTCAAATCCAGTGATATGGAGGGCACTTACCTAGAGTTAAAATCAATATCTAGACCCCAGATGGAGCCACTCCTTCAGAGGGTGCCATATCAGCAAACCAAAATTTGGGTAATTGTCATGTCCCTATAAATGCTCTGCTTGACCAGAAACACAGTGTATTCAGTCAGCCAATCCCCAAACACCAAACCAATTTTGGGCCTTCTTCCCCCAAATGAGGTCGACCATGTGGCTGTAGACAATCAGATATTTTCTATTTCTCGCTTCCTTGTTCTTTATTATTTATCTTATAGAATCTTGTTGTCTTCTGCCCCATTTGGCAGTTCTCTGAAAGGACTGTTCCCTTCATGAAGAGTTAAATGAAGTTTGTTTGTATCACCTAAATTGTCTTCTTTATTATTTAACCATATGCTTTACAAATGCATCTTTAAATGAAGTGCTTTTGTATCAGTTGCTTCATATATGACTAAAATAATTATTATTTTTGAGTCTGGCTAAAGTGACCTATAGAATAACTTGTAGCTATTGATCATCAAATTGAATTCCATTAAGATTCATTGCTCTTAACAGATGGAAACGTATAGTAAGCACTGGATCCTCTTTTAGCCCGCAGTTTAGAATTCCAACCCCAGGCATTTAAAAATTCCCCTTTGAATAGCTCTCTTATCCACCAGTGCTATTTTTGAGGCCTTAAAATTTCATTCCCCCCCCCGAACATGTTAATTTAGTTCAGAACAGATGTGTGTGGCATCTGTGCACATACGTTCCCTGCAGAGTTCTTGGGAGTGGAGGCTCAGCCCTCCAACTTTGGAACAGATTCCTTATGATCATACTTGAAAACACTATTTCTAGATCTGAGAAACTACACTTCCTCCTTATCTCTAAAACTATCTGTGTTTTATGTGGCAGGCAATTTAATGAGTTGCCTTTTTCTTTCTCCCAGATTTTTCTTCTAGTACATTCTACTTTTCCAGCTGGGGTCAGGTTTGGGACTCACTTACTTCTGAGCCTGGAAGTCGGCCTGACAGACTCAATCCCAGAGCGATGGCCTCCTTACAAAGACAGCTTTGTAAGGGAGTTTCTTGACTATGAAGAAACCCACCAGAGCATGAAGTTTCTTTCGTCAGCTTTTGGGACCTCTGACAAATGTACTGAGCATTTTCACCAGGTGCTCTGACTTCCCAGTGAGGTTTCTATGGCTCCATAGTCAACATTTTCCAATACTGACTTTGGAGAACTTAGGAGAGAACTCTGAGAAATAATGTCTGTTTTTCATGAAAACAAACAAACAAAAAAAACCCAACCTATTATTTCAGAAAGATTAGGAATGTCAGTTGTATTTATGAATGGCACAGAAATGTCTCCTGACACTGGTAACTTCTAGAGTAGAAGCCCCCCCACAGTTAGAAGTTCATACTTGCTAATGGAGAGGGTCTGGGAGGGAGTGATACTCACACCAGAGTCCACAATCAGAGTGCTCGTGCCATCTGTCACATCATGGAAATGTAGGTTTAGGAGACCAGAATATGCCACCTTAAATATGCCTCTTTGGCATAAGGATCGGAGACACAGAAGAAGCTCTGAAAACAGAGCAGTTACCCTTTTGTAAGGGATATTTACATTTATAAAGGAAATTCCACTTGTAGTTCAGTGTGGAGCACCTGGGTGGCTCAGTCAGTTAAGCATCTGACTCTTGATTTCGTCTTGGGTCATGATCTCAGGGTCATGAGATCCAGCCGTTGGGCTCTGCACTGAGCGTGGAGCCTGCCTGGGATTCTCTGTATCCCTCTCCTTTTACCCTTCCCCTTGACTCATGCGCACATGCACACGCGCTCTCTCTCATTCTCTCTCTCAAATCAATCAATCAATCAATAAAGGTAGTTCAGCGCTCATTTAAATGTAATTTGGGTTTTTATAATAACATTTACAAGTTATTACAAATAGCTAAGATTATACATTAGGAATAGTTAAGAATGAGTGAATTCAACCATAGAGAAGGCATGGACTAAGTGCTCTGATTAAATTCTTACCCTCATGAGATCTATGGTACGTGCTATTTATGCTGATTTTACAGGTGAAAGCAGAGATTCAGAGAATGTAACTTGCCTAGCTAGTAAGTGATAAAACTAGATTCTGAACCTAAGGGCATTGAAGACCAAATATGTTAATTTAACCACCATGCTATTTTTTTCCCTTGTTGCTATTACTTGGGTTTGTTTTTACTTTTCAGTCAAAGTCTGAGCTAATTGTTCCCATTTCCCTCGCCTTTGGGAAAGCATTTGAACTCCAAGTTCACCTTGTTCTCTGGGTTTTAAGCAACTGTTGGGAAACTATAATTAGAAACAAAAATCTCCCAACCCAGAAAATCTCCACACAAAGGTAGAAGAGAAAGACAACTATTTTAATATCAAACAAGCATTAAGCCCGAATGTGATGTGTGTCACTGACAACCCACTGAAGGGATTGCCAAGACAGGGAAATCTTGTTCTTTTATATATTATGTAATGAATACATTAGATAGGTTTTGCATTTTGCAGTTAGGTGACAAGTTAAATACATCTGCTCCCAAGTCCCATGATATTTTCTAACTTCCTTTGAAATGGGGGATGGGGACTTATTTTTTTCTTAATGATTACATTCCAGAGAGATGGCTGCCCAGTCCTTGAGGAAATGTTCCTGAGTTGCTGGACTGGCAAGAGGCTTATTTAACTATTAAAAAGATTTATAGGGGCGCCTGAGTGGCTCAGTCATTAAGTGTCTGCCTTCAGCTCAGGTCATGATCCCAGAGTCCTGGGATCGAGCCCCGCATTGGGCTCCCTGCTCCGCGGGAAGCGTGCTTCTCCCTCTCCTGCTCCCCCTACTTGTGTTCCCTCTCTCACTGTGTCTCTCTCTGTCAAATAAATAAATAAAATCTTTAAAAAAATAAAATAAAAAGATTTATATACCTTTGAAAGGATAAAGAAAAACATCTGAAGGAAAACAGTGGGGAGGAGGGGTAAGTCTCTTCCCTGATTTTCAGTAGGAAGAATTAAGCCTCTTATTTTAATTTATAATAGCCTCTTACACCATCTAAGTCCTAACTTTTCAAGATTACATTGAGCTTTTGGCCCACCTTTGTCTATACACCCAGCTTGTGGGCTCAGTACCTCCTGACTGCCCTGGCTCCACCAATTTCCTAAAAAGTTGTTGCTACATCACTCCCCCTAGGATTTCCCTTCTCTCATCTCTCAGCTCTCCCCAAAGAGGCTACTGCTGGGAGAAACACGTCTCTGAGTCCACTTCCTTTCCTGAAGAACAACACTAGAGGAATCATTAGCTTCTCTCCAACTGGATTTACATTTCATTTACTCCGGAGGCTAGGCTGGGATACCCCCCAAATGCACATCCTTTGGAAGAGGACCCTGCCCCCACTCAGATGATACTTTCTGGAAGAGGTCAGGCTCCAGGAAGAATTAGGAGAAAGATAAAAGCGACCTGTCAGACTTAGATCTATCTTCCAGTTTAATGACCAGAAAAAAACACTTAATTGATTGCCTGAGCTTGATATAAATCATGTCTCACTAGACTCCGAGGCTTATGTAGGGGAGGAAAAAGTTTTCCTCAACCCTCTTAAGGTCCTGGCTGGGTCTGAAAATTAAACTGACAAAGACAGATTTACAGGAGAAAAGCAGACAAATGCATTTAATGTAAGTTTTACGTGACACAGGAGGCCTCATAAGGAAATGAAGACCCAAAGAAACTGTTACACCTGAGTATTTCTGTGCTGGTTTTGAAGGCCAGTGCACAGTTGCAGAGAGATGTGATAGGTTAGGGAGTGTGAGGTAGCTCCAGTAAACTAGGGGGAGGTTAGCTAGACCTGTTCATTCAGATTCCTCTCTGTGCCCTCTCTGTCTCTGTCTCGGAGATAAGGGTGCTCCTTTCCTCTGGGTGTAGGGAGGGCACCTCTCACATGGGGTCTTATGACCTGCTTCAGGGAGAACGGAGGGGGAAGGTCAGAGAGACATTTCCATTCCTGCTGTTTTCTCAGCCTCCTTCAGCTGACAATATTCAAGATGCCAAGGTGCCATGTTTTTGGGTAGCATGTTCTGAACCCCATCACTTACCGTGAATGGCATTTTCTGACATTGGAGTGCATCTCCTGAAGGTGCCTCCCCTCCAGTTCTCCCAAGGGAGAACTGGAGGGGAGTTCTTGCCCTCTGAGTGTCTCTTTTACATACAGAGCTGCTTTCAAAAATAGCTGATTTCATCTCTGGATAGATGATATGGGGATGAGGAATATGCCACCTCAAAATATGCCACTTTGGCATAAGAATTATTTTTAGTTGAAGGCATCTGAGTTCCTGAAATCCCTTACCTGCCTAAAAGCAGTGCCTCCCCCAAAGAACTCAGTTGTCATAGATCCCCTCCCTGGGAGCAACTCTAACCTTCTCTTCTAGGAGAGGAGAAATTGACTCCACACCTGGATGGATATTGACACAAACTATCTCCCATCTATTCCTCAAAGAGGCATTTATCTTTCCAAAAAGTCATCATGTTTCCATAAATGCCCTCTCCCCTACAACTTCTAAGGAGTCACTTTTTCTCCCAGAAGTGTCCCTCTGTCTCCCTTCCCCTTTCCCCCCTATTAAGATGGTACATTAAGTCCAAATCTCACCACTCCTTTGGGTATTCACCTCCTGTGATGTCTCTGTGCACACAAAATTAAAATAAATTGATATGCCTTCTCTCCTGTTAAGCTGTCTTATGTCAACTTAATTTACAAGTCCCCCAGCCACTAAAACTAAGAGAGTGAAGAGAAGTCTTCCCCCTCCTATAATTTTAGTCTAGGATTTGCTTTAAAATAATGTGGAAGGGGAGAGTGGGTGGGAAAGAATGAGTCCGGGTTGATGTTTGTTGGGACTGATGATGTCTACTTTTGTATATTGTTAACATTCTCCACTAAAAAGTTTTTTTTTTTAAATAGTTGATTCTTTTGATGGTAAGAACTTGCTGATTTGGTTTTCTATCTTTGGGTATGATTTTGCTTATTAGAATAACAACAAGGAAGAACTTATGGCTGAAAATTTGCCCACCAGATTTTTGCAGGTGATAAGTGGTTTCTTTATGGGTAGAGGAAGTGATCACCCACATTTAAAGCAATAACTGTTGTATACCGAAAGCCTCCCATATACTAGACACCCTGGTGGTGCTTCATAAACACTATTTTGAATCTTCACAAAAACCCTGCCAGGTAGGTGTTAACTATTTCCATCTCAAAAGTGTGGAAACCTAGACTCTGATAACTAAGTTGGCCAAGGTCACCCAGCTGGTAAATGACAGAGCTGGGATTCAAACCCCCCTAAACTCTGTGCTCCTTTATTCATATATTCCATAAGTGGTTACTGAATGCCTGTCATGTACCATGCATTATTCAGAGCTGTGAACTTGGAAAATATCATCTCTGCCCAAATCAGCAGAACGTATAATCTTCTTCCTCTAGCCTGAACCACTTCCAAGGAAAGCAGGACCTGACACTAATCGTCTCCCAACTACATGAAAAGCCAAGGTACGGCAAAGTTATTGTCGGGGAAAGTTGTCCAAGTCTTGGACATATGCAAGAGAGATTACTGAATGCCCTTTCAGTGGAGTGCTGGGCACTGTGTAGTGAACACTTTGGGGATTAGCTGATTATATAGAATGACATGTTTGGCAGTCTTTATATTGATGGATATTGTACACCTTTGCAGGGATAGAAATTATGTTGTGGAAAACTGATAACAATGCAAATGATTCTGGCCCATAGCGAGAAAGTAGAAACAAATGATTTCTGCCCTGCAGAGAAAATCATTCCAAACATTACCCTTGATTACTTGATATATTAACCAGATTTGCTCCTACTAGCCAATTTATGTCAGCATTCCTGATTGCCAATGCGGGGCTGGTTTGGAGAAGTCAGGGGCCAGATCATGGTAAGTCCTGCAGATTGTGAGGAGGAGTCTGGACTTTACTGACAGTGTGATGTGAAACCATTGGAAAGTCTTTAGCAGAGGAACGACATAGTGGGAATTATTCTCTGTAAGGAGTACTCAGGCTGCGAGGTGTTCTAAAGTCAGACAAGGGGCTTTGGAAAAGCTATTCCTTCTTGCTTTGGGATAGATCCTTCATCTGTTAACTGCTGTGGAAGATCATTGTGAAGATTATGTAAGGCTGGAGACACGCACACCTCCTCCCTCCTGACATAAATCATTGGTCACTTAGATTGAATGTGTCTGTGTGAAGCTGGGCTGAGCTAAATTAGCCTCTGGAAGCATCCACATGCCATGTTCTCAATGATCATCTTGAGGGGAGGGAGTTCACAGAGGTAGAGTTAGGCGAGGTATGGGACAGGGGTGAAGGTGCAAATAAGAATTTAAACACAGGGTTTTGTGAGCCCTGGCAAGTCTGCAAATCTAGATTGAATAAGGAACAGCTGAACAGGGTTTCTGATTTGCTTTGTCTTGGGAGATAAATGTGAAATATTCCTTATTCTTATTTTTTTTTTAAAGATTTTTATTTATTTATTGAGAGAGAGAGAGAATGGTAGAGAGAGAGCATGAGAAGGAAGAAGGTCAGAGGGAGAAGCAGACTCCCTGCTGAGCAGGGAGCCCGATGCGGGACTCGATCCCGGGACTCCAGGCTCATGACCTGAGCCGAAGGCAGTTGCTTAACCAACTGAGCCACCCAGGCACCCTCCTTATTCTTATTTTTGTGAATGCCAGAAAAGAGAGAAAATGTTCTAGGGTCCCTGGGTGACTCAGTTGGTTAAGCTACTGCCTTCAGCTCCGGTCATGATCCTGGAGTCCCAGGATCGAGTCTGCTCCATAGGGAGTCTGCTTCTCCCTCTGACCCTCCCCCCTCTCATGTGCTCTCTCTCTCTCTCAAATAAATAAATAAAATCTTTAAAAAAGAAAGAGAGAAAATGTTCTACATTGCAGATAACTTTGGGTTAAAGAAATTCTTAAGAAATTTCTTAATCTTCCTTTTTGAAGATCCCTGAGTAATGACTTTCTATTCCTCTTGGCTTGGGGCAGTTCTTTAGGCTTAAATATAGGAAAGAGCAACTAGAAAAACTCCCAAGAAGAGAGAAGAAAAGAAGGAATCCTAGAATGCCTGAAATTCTCCTTGCCCTTTACTGGTGCTGGCAGAAGTATCTTGCACCTGCTAGAGCACCTGTTAGAGCCCCTGGTGCAGCAACCTGGTGAGGTTGATATTCTCTCCACACGCCCCCCCCACCACTGTACACATGTTGAAACTGGGACCCAGAGAGCCTAAGAAATTGTGCACAGCTGGTAAATAGCTCATGTGGGAAGTGAGTTCCACCTGACTCCAGATCCCATACTTGTAAGCCTCATGGAAGGAATGTATCAGCGTTTTCACATGGTTTGACCTATACCATTTCAATTTTGAATATTTCCACATAAATGTCAAATCTGCTGTTATATTCCCTTTGCTCAGAAATCTTTTCCTGTTTGTGTAGTAAAGAATTTTACATAATTTTAGACTTGGGATCTATAATCTTCAGTGTCTCTAGAGAATAAATATTCCTGACACGTTTTTCTAAAATTACATTCCTTTAAATTTTTTAAAAAAATACAGCATGTTCTTGAAATTGTGCACGAGAACAGGTAGGATGGTTAAAGTAAACACTTTGGATTCATTTTTGTTGCTTAAGAGAGCTGGCCAAGGTTAGACGGTAGAGATGCTACACATGCCCAGGGAGAGTTCTATCTGGGACAGTGCCAGAAACCAACAGTTAATAAGGCACACTGGCTTTATGCCCTGTCTTAGCTCAGGTCAGATCTGGTATTGTATTGCGTCTGACAGCCATTTCTCTGCCACGTGATCATTCTGTGATCTCAGGAGGGTCTGTCTTCCCACCCCTGAATTGACAGAGTGGAACATAAGACATTAAGAGTGAATGAGGAGTGTGTGTGTGTGTGTGTGTGTGTGAGAGAGAGAGAGAGAGAGGGAGAGGGAGAGGGAGAGAGAGAGATTCTGTGTCTTTGGGGGCAGGAAGAACATGCATATTTTAATTTTCAAAGGCACGATGCACTACTTCTTTGTCACATGGACTCTGGTGTGTGGCAGCCCTTTCTGGCATTCAGCCCACTAGTAAGTTTCTGCTTTCACCTACTCTGCTTGTAGCAATTTTTGTAAGTGACTAAGCAATGCGCTCCTTGGTTTATTTCTCCTCCTGAGATGTGTGTGGGAGAAAGAAGAGTGAAACAAGAGAGCTATTTTGGAGACTAGCAAGGGGATCTCTGACCCTCCTCCTTACATTTTAAAAGAGGCATTTAAAAGCAGCCCTCTTTTCTGGTTACTTCTTGCGTATTTGCTGACAGAAATGAGGCACTGACAGTGGTGGATGGGACAGTGGGCTGCACAAGCCACGTCCCCCCAAAAGCCATGTTGTCATGTTGCATACTAGCTCCACAATACTGGGGCTTATATATCATGATTCACTGGTTGTATGTGAAGGAAACCCACTCAAACCAGTGTAAGCAAAAGGAGAATTTTTAAAAGGGCAGAATGGGATGCAGCTAAGCCAGGAGCAGATGGGAACCAGGGTCGAAGAGGGTCATTTGGTGGAAAAAAGTTAGTTTCCAACAGCTTTTGAGTTTAATTGTTGCAGTTGTGACTCTCCAGAAACATTTCTCTCTGTGTGTGTTCTCTGCTGCCCACCCCTCCTTTTGCTCTTTTTCCAGTTCTAAAATTCTTAGAAAAGTGGGGTGCCTGGGTGGCTCAGTTGGTTAAGCGCCCGACTGTCGATCTCAGCTCAGGTCTTGATCTCCGTTGTGAGTTCAAGTGCTGCCTTGGGCTCTGTGCTGGGTATGGAGCCCACCTAAAAAAAATAAAATAAAATTCTTAGAGAAGAGACTCTGACTTACCAATCTGGGTGAACTGTCCACTGTCAGACCAACCAACTGTTGACACAGTATAGGGAGACTGCATAGAGCTCCACGGCCATGATCATGTGGGCGGTGTCCACTGTACATGCATTGGCTCAGGAAGGTATATTCCACTGTGAACAACTCCTCAGGATTCTCCAGGAAATATGGAAACAACTGGCTATACAGTGGTTGGTCTGATCGGACAGGCTGACCCTTATAACTAGGGTCACACCTCCCACAAGTGTGATGTACTGTGTTTGCTTCCAGTAACCTTCCTTGTCATCTCATGAGAAAATTATTCACTATAGCTTTAAGGAGGCAGAATGAAGGAGCAATCGCTTTCAATGCTGAACTTTAAGAAAGAGAAACAGTTCTGGGAAAAGGAGTATGTGCTTTTTCAAAGCCCAATTCAAAGCCCCCAAGGCCTTCAGTGTTAAGGTACAAATATTGTTCCAATATTAACGAGGACACAGAGGTATTCCATGGACAACTTGGAGGACAACGATTCTCCTCCAAAGACCAAGGTCTGTTCCTAACTCTTAGCTCCATTATGGTCTTTTCTTTAAGAATCCCCTGTCCTTTTCCACTGTTACCATCATTCTGTGTGGGGTGTATGTGAGCTGCTCGATTTTTAGTATTTCTTCCCAAATGAAAACCACAGGCTTGCCCTGACACCCCAAAGTTCAGTAGTGACAAGGGTTACATATTCAAGCAAGACTTTACTAAATGTTAAGAGAAATGAGATAATAGCACTTATAAAATCCAGCCCCTTATGAACACTTGGAAGAGTGTTCTTTCCATTTATTTCTGTTTTGCATCTCTCTCTTTGCTTTTCACAGTACTGAGGAGGGTGCCAAGCATATGCAAAAAAGCCCCATGAGTTCCCTCCACATACAGGTGTTACGATGAGGCCATGGGGGAGGAAACCTGTCTTCAGAGAAGTCAGAGAACAGCAGGGTAAATAGCCCGGCCTCACACACATGGTTACTGTCATCACGTGCTCTTGTAAATTTCTCTGCAAAACTCTGCAAGTTCACTTCTGTGTCACTTTTGTCTATTGCTGCTGTAACAAATTGTCACCAAACTTAGTGGCTTAAAAGCACCAATTTATTATCTTACATCCTTGGAGGTCACAAGTCCAACACAGGTCTCACTGGGCTAAAGTCAAGGTGTTGACACGGCTGTGCTGCTCTCTGGAGGCTCCAGGGGAAAGTATGTGTTTTTATTTTATTTTGTTTTTTACCTTTACTACCTTCTAGAGGCCACCTTCTTGGCTTGTGACTCTTCCTTCCATTTTCAAAGCCAACAATGAATGGGTTCCACTTTTCTGACCCATGTGTGGTCATGTTTCTCTCTGACCACAGTTGGGAAAGCTTCTCGGATTTTAAGAACCCACTGTTCCAGCTCACCTCGATAATGCAGAATGAATGTCTAATCTCAAGGGCCTCAATTTAATCCCATCAGCAAAATCCCTTTTGCCATGTAAAATAACATATTCCCAGGTTCCAGGGATTAAGACATAGACATCTTTGGAGTGATTGTGCAAGCTATTTTTGGTGAGAAGTACAAAATTCTGGCCACCTGGGTGGCACAGTTGGGTAAGCATCCGACTCTTGGTTTTGGCTCAGGTCGTGATCAGCAGGGAGTCCGCTTGGGATTTTCTCTCCCTCCCCCTCTGACCCTCTCTACCCCTCCACCCACGGCTCGTGCAGGCACTCTTTCTCTCTCTCGCTCTCTCTAAATGAATAAATAAAATCTTTTTAAAAAAATGACTGAAACCTCTTCTGCCTTCCAGGGAGGTGAGAGCCTTCTCCATAGTAGATTTAGAAAAATAGTAGTTTTTTCATTTAGTAAGAAAACATGATGGTGGTCTTAACAGGCCATTTCAGCCATGATAAGCAAGACGTTTCTAGGCTTGAGTGGTATGGGAAAGGTTCAGAAGAAGAAGAAAAGTTCTCTAAATAATAAAGTAACAGGGACTTTGGGAAACTGCACATATGCACAAACACCCAATAATTAGCATGGACACTTGCAACCCATTTACACACCCAAATTAATGAACCTCTAATTTAGACTCTACAATGTGACTGAAATTCCACAATTTCCTCCTTTTTGTGATTTTTTTAAATGGGGACATGGATTTCGACCTTCTCATGTTAGGCTGCACGTGGAATCTATGCCAAGGAGGGCCTAGAGAGCTTCTTTGCCTTAGGTGGAGTGTATAGGGGTTCCTCCTTATTTCCAGTCCTAGGGCCCGGAGCACCCCTCACCCACGTGGCCGTGCAGGCTTCAGTGTGTCAACATACCAAACACAAGCACATATGCTAGTGGGGGTGCTGGTAAGGGGGAGATTTCAGTGTTCCAGCTACTTCTTTGCAGCTCATTTTCCTTGTTTTGTAAAATTGGAAGTATTTTTCTCTGCTTTGTTCCTGGGCTGTCTATCTTTATTCATGCAGCTGTCCCTGCCTGGAATATCCTCCTTTCTTCCCATCATCTACCTCAATCATTCATGTTTTCAGGGCCCAACTCAGGCCTGGGCTCCTCCCCATAGAGCCTTCTGTGATTACCCACAAACAAATGAAACACTCCCTTCTTTGAACCATTATTCCTCTTAAAACTACCACTTTTCATTTAGTCATTAAATATTTTCATGATTTCTCCCTTTCTTCCCTTCCATGAGACATATTGAAGATGTCTCTGAGTGCCTGAGCCATGTCTTACACATCTTTCACAGTGCCTTTTGTAGTATGTGGTGGGTACTCAATAAATGTTGGATGTAGCAGACAACACTTAGTTTTTTCCTACCAGAATCTTTCCCTTTGTCTAACAATATTACTTCCCCTTTCATTTGGTAATTAGCCCATCCATCCATCCATCCATCCATCCATCCATCCAACCATGCACCCAATTTATTGGGTGCCTAGAACCAAGCACAGCTCTAGGTGCCTGGAATCCACCAAAGAACCAAACATGCAGACACTCCCTGCCCTGATGGAGGGAGGAGAAGTCAATAGGCGTAAGTGAGTAAATTACATGTTAGAAAGTAATGGGTGCATTGAAGAAAGAAGACGATGAAGCAGGAGAAAGAAGATGGTGGGTGTCAGGGGAGGAAAGTAGGTTGTGAATTTCAACAGGTGGTCAGGGTGGGCCTTGTTGAGAAAGTGATACTTGAACAAAGATGTGAATGAGGTAAGGAAGTGAATTCTTTGACTATCTCAGGGGAGGATGTTCCAGGCAGAGCGAACAACTTGTACAAAGGCTAGAGTGAGAATGGGTTTGGCATATTTAAGGCGGAGCAGGGTGAGCAAGTGGGAGAGGAATAGGAGATGAGGTCAATGAGTAAATAGGGGACCAAATACGTGGGGCTTTGAAGGCCGTCATAAAGACTTTCACTAACTCCTGTCCAATCGCATGGTTCCAGAGGAATCTCTCACTCCTATCCAGTTGTGTGGCTCCCCACTAGCCACCAATCAGAGGGATAGATGCAGGACCAAATCTAGCTCAAGTGGAGCTCTTCCATAGAATTTTAAAATTGAAACAGCGGGGGTAGGCAGAGTGAGGGGGGAGTTAGGATCTGTTCCAGATATTGTAGACGTGCTCTCTCACTCTATTCCAATTTCCCTGTAGTCATTACACAGACTTTTTTTGTGTGGTAAAAAACACATAACATACAATTTACCTCTGCACTCAGCACAGAGCCTGATGCCAGGCTCAGTCCCACCACCATGAGATCATGACCCAAGTGGAAATCAAGACACTCACCTGACTGAGTGACCCAGGCGCCCCATAAAATTTACCTTCTTAACCACTTTTTAAAGTGTTAACTCTATGCACGCTGTTCTGCAACAGATCTCTGAAATTTTTTCAACTTGCAAGACTCTATACTCTATACTCATTAAAAAACAAGTTCCTATTTTTTCCCTTTCCCCGGCCCCTGACTAACACCATGCTGCTTTTTGACTCTCTGATTTTTGGCTCTTCTAAGTACACATATAAGTGGAATCATTCCGTATTTGTCTTTTCGTGACTGGCTTATTTCACTTAGCATAATGTCCTCACAGTTTATGCATGTTATAGCAAATAACAGGACTTAACTTCTTTTAAAGGCTGAATAATATCTCACCATGTCTACGTCGCATTCCTTTTTTTTTTTTTAACCTATTCACCCATCATTGGACATTTAGGTTGCTTCCACCTTTTGGCTACTGTGAATAATGCTGCAATGAGCATGGGTGTGCAGGTATCCCTTTGGGATCCTATTTGGAGTTCTTTTGGATAAATACCCAGAAGTGGGATTACTGGATCATATGGTAGTTTTATATTTAATTTTTCGAGGAATCTCTACATTGTTTTCCATAGTGGCCGCACCATGTTACATTCTCCCCAGTGGTACACGAGAGTTCTGATTTCTCCATGTTCTTAGCCAGACTCTTTCATAGCTGGGTTTTTCATGTGACTTAAGTGACACCAAGCAGATGCCCATGAGAGATGTGGCAAGTAGAAATTCATATTGTGAAGCTGTTTCTGGGCAAGCTTGGTATACAGATGTTTGCTTTTCTTGACAATTGTAGCTGAGGTCCCAGTGGCTGCTTCTTAGCTTTGTGTGGTGTCAAGGAGCAGAACATGGGGAGCACCTGTGTGGCTCTGTTGGTTAAGCATCCAACTCCTGATTTTGGCTCAGGTCATGATTTCAGGGTAATGGGATCAAGCCCTGCATGCGGCTCTGTGCTCAGCACAGAGTCTGCTTGCCCCTCTCGCTCTGTTCCTCCCCCAGCTCTCTCTCTCTTTCTCTCAAATAAATAAATCAATAATCTTAAAAAAAAAAAAAGCAGAACATGGGACATCAGTTTCACTTGCACAGAAAGTGGAGAGGCAGGGGATGGCCTTCTGATTGCGGCAGGAATCTCTGCAGTGTTATTCTGGAAGTTGTTCCTGGAAGCTCAGCCTGGTGCCTACCTCTCCAGCTTTTCCAGTGACTGCATAAACACTTAATTCTAGAAGTGATGAAGGGGGTGACGATCCTATGGAAAAGCATGAGCATCAGAAGTCTTTTTTTTCTTTCTTTTCTTTCTTCTTCTCCCCCTCCCCCTCCCCTCCTCCTCCCCCTCCTCCTCCCCCTCCTCTTCCTCCTTTTTTTTTATTTTTTTTTAAGATTTTATTTATTTATTTGAGAGAGAGAATGAGAGAGAGAGCATGAGAGGGGGGAGGATCAGAGGGAGAAGCAGACTCCCCGCTGAGCAGGGAGCCCGATGTGGGACTTGATCCCGGGACTCCAGGATCATGACCTGAGCCGAAGGCAGTCGCTTAACCAACTGAGCCACCCAGGCGCCCCCTTTTTCCTCCTCCTCCTCCTCCTCCTTCTTCTTTAGAGAGAGAGAGAGAGAGAGAGAGAGAGAGCATGCAGGTGCTTGTGCATTCAGGGGGAAAGAGGGAGGGGCAGAGATAGAGGGGGAGAGAGAGCGAATCTCAAGCGGACTCCACACCCAGCACAGAGCCTGCCTGACATGGGGCTCGATCTCGCCACCCTGAGATCATGACCTGAGCTGAAATCAAGAATTGAAAGCTTAACTGACTGAGCCACCCAGACGCCTCTGGGTGTCTCCTTTCTGCTTAAACTTGCAGGAGGGGTTTCTGTCATCTGCACCTGAACCCTGACTGATACAGACACTCCCTGGTAGGAGCTCAGCCTGAAATAGGGGAGCTTTCAGTGGTTGTGTTCCCTGCTATGAAGGAATACTCATTTGCTGTGAGACAGAATGAAGTCAACACAGACTGAAACACACACAGAGAGAGTTAAAGTAAGATTGAATTTAGGTTCCCACTGTCCACAAAGGCCCTGTAACACACATTATCCATTCATAATTTGGTTATCCCGTCTGCCTTCGATTACATGAGATATTCCCAAAATCATTATTATGAATTCCCCCTTTTGTGTAAACTCATTGAAGATGGATTTCTGTCACTAGCAAATGAGAAGTTGACTTGAATTGGGGGTAGAGGACAACTTGGAGGTGTTATTACTGGGTTATAACTTTTAAATAATTAGTCTGTTAAGCCTCTTTCCCCTTCTCTCTCCTCTCTGATTTATGGTTACTTATTTTGATCATTTAGAGTTTGGAGTAATGAGGTCAAATGTAAAGCTAAGGGGTTGTGTCTGCTCTGATTCATAGCTGCAGCTGTAATCATAACAGACCTTTTACTGCTGGAAAATCACCTCAAATTAAGGGGCCTCCTGTTGGCAAATTAGAAATCTATAAAAAGTAGAAATGGCACACAACTGGAGCACAAGTAGGTCACCCAGCAACTGTCCCATCGAAGAGAGTGATACCTTCCTACTGGAATGTAGCACCCTGCCTCATGGAAGCCGCACTCCAGGGTTGGCAGCTTCAGACTTGGGAAGACCAACCTGTCTCTCACTCCAACTCCCTTAAGCAACAAACAACCCCAAAGCCAAACCCATCTGATCCCAAAGAGTGGCCTATCTAAATTTCAAGCAAAATGTGTGTGTAGTAACTTAACTAGTAATTGTAAACTAGTACCCCCAAGCCTTGCCCATTTCCATCACTGGGTGGTAGCCAGCCCAGGTGTCAGATCAGCTACAACAATTTTCTTAGTGCGTGTGTGGCCTTTTCCCTTTGGACCCATCCTTTACTCTACCCATTGCTGAAAACATACACCGGGTGATCATGTTTCTCCATGGGATCCCTGCTCCCTCCATTATTCCTGTTCCTCAAATCTCTTGACTTGCCAGTGAAGGAGCCAATCATTGACTAGTTGGTGATCACCAGATTTGTTCTCTAGAAAATAAAGGAAGACACTACTAGTGGGTAGTGAAGACTGGTGTCTAAAGATCTCATGGACTAAAAGCACAAGCAGTGAAAGAAAATAATAATAATAATAATAATAAATTGGACTTCCTCAAATTAAAAAACTTTTATATGTCAAAGGACATATTTCTCTGGGCCTCAATTTCCCAGGTTGCAAAGAGGAGGGAGGTAGATTCAGTGATCTCTGTGGCCACTTAAGATTTTTACAAGTTGTTTTTCCTATCATAGTGGAAAAATGGAAGTGGTTTAGAAAAGGAGGAGTCTTGGGAAGAGAACTATAAAGCTTATTAGCAAAACTGAATCCTTCTGATTCAGGGCTGCTACTGGCATCTGGAAAGAGATGTTTTGCAGGTTTATTCTTCTGGATGTTTGTAGGATTGGGGGGTGTTTATATACATGGCCTGAGGGTAGAGAGAGGAAGAACAGAATTTCACATACATCGTTGATACTAAGTGATCAGCTGCTGCCACCGCTGCCCACATATGACAGGTTGGTGCCTAATACTGAAACTCAGACCACAGAAACAAAAGGCAGAAAACAGCACTCTGAGAGAACAGTTCTTACACTTCCTGTAGCATGAGGCGAGGCAGAGAAGACAAATATGCCCTTAAGTGGGTAGAACTCAGAGCTGACTCACTGACCACACGCTGTCCTCTCCAACTGCCCACCCCTTCATTCCTGCCGACTTACCTTCTCTCTCCACATCACCTCCCATCCCTCAGTCAGTCTTTGCTCTTTTAGTCCTTCAGTCCTCTTTTGACTCCACATGACACCCTATAAACTGTGAACTCCAAGTCAATTTTCACTCCATCCACAACAATCCTCAGATTAGTTGCCCCTCAGACATCCTACCCTGTCCTCCACTCCAGTGAAAGCTCCTTCAGTCCTCCTCACTCTTGGGACTTGCCTCCTGGGAATTCCTCTATATCTTCTTTTTTTAAAAAAATATATTTCTTAGAAATTGATTTATTTATTTGAGGCAGGGGAAGGAGCAGAGGGAGAGAGTATGTCTTAGGTAGACTCTCCACTGAGTGTAGAGCCCAACATGGGGCTCTGTTTCATGACCCTGAGATCACGACCTGAGCCATGATCAAGAGTCTGATGTTTAACCGACTGTGCCACCCAGGTGTGCCCCTCTGTATCTTTTCAGACCTCCTAAAAAGCAAACAAACAAACAAAAACCTCCTTTTCATCGCAACCAAAATTCTACCATGCCCCCTAGCAAGACAAGTTCTTGTCACCTGCCCCTCTCCTAATCCTGGTTTTCTAGATATTTGTCCCTTCCCACTGACACTTTCCAATTTACAAAAAACAATCCACTTCTCTTTGTCCAGATTTAATACACAGAAATAATGGTAATTAACAAAAATAAGCAAAGTAAACTTAGTATTTTTAACCCAGTCTCCTGGTTATTGGTGAAATTTGGTGGAATAGAACTTCAAGTTATGGAATAGAGGGGCACATTTTGAATAGAAATCCAACTCATATGGGCTTTGACATTAAAAGGAACTGAAAATCCTAAAGAGGGGCTGGCCACAGGGAAGGCTTGGTTTTGTGGCTCAATAGTGTCATCCAGAAACTGATTTCTTTCATTTTGTTTGTTTCCCCTTCCGTGGTGTCCACCTCATTTAAAATTAGCTGTTCTTGTGATCCCAGGATGGCTACAAGCAGCTCCCTTACCTACGTGTGCTCTCCTCTAACCACCGTGGTTATGGAGTGACATGTGATGATTGCCATAGCCTCAGTCACCTGCTCTACCCCTGTAGCTGGAGTGGAGTTTTCTTTCCTGAAACCAATGACTCCCTTAAACTAAACCAGCATGTTTGTCCTTTACTCATTTATTTGCAGGACATGCAGACTGGTTTGGACCCCACTTACTGCCCATTCCTAAACTTATGTCTAGTTGGTATCTATCCTTTCTCAGCTCCTGTCCTCCCACTCGAGCCAGAGCACTAAATGTTAGCAAAGTACCATGTGAAAGACTCCAGAACCATGTGTGGAAGTCTGTGGGCAGAGGTGAAAGATGCAGAGAAGGGGTGAGGGGGTAAGGACCACTCAGCCCTGTAATAGTTATGCAGTGATATCATGACTTTAACTCCCCGAACATCTGCGGGGAGGCTCCTATTGCTAAAAATGGAACAGCTGATTAGAGGACAAAATGGCTAGCGCTTCCAATGAATTCTGACCAGAAAGGAAAAGCCAGTTGGTGAAACAGAAGGTACGAGAAACATGGGAGGAAGTGACTGAGTCACCTTGGAATTCATAACAGCGGAAAAAGGGAACAAATGGGCATGTTCAGACACATCCATTGGATTTTTTCTTTTTTAATCAGAGAAAGGTAAAGTGAGTCCACAGTCAGTTTCTACAAGAGACTATCACCAAAGAAGAATAAGTAGCTTTAAAAAAAGAAATGCTTACTCTGTAATCTTGGGTTATCCTAATGAGAAGGACGCTGAGGAGACATTAAAGAAATAGAACATGCTCAAGGAACAATCCATGCCTAGATTTAGAAAGAACAAAACCAGAATCTCAAAGGCAGGGCACATGATCTAGGATGCATATAAGACCATGGACATGGCACAAATCTGTGCAAATGAAAAATCCTGAAGGCTCACTGTGAATATGTTGAGACTTGAGAAAATGTTAAAAATAAAAAAAATTGGGTTTTTTCTATTTTTTAAAAAGATTTATTTATTTATTTGAGGGAGCATGCGAGTGGGGAGAGGGGCAGAGGAGAGAATCTTCAAGTAGACTCCCCACTGAGTGTAGAGCCTGATCCGGGGCTCAGTCTCACAACCCTGGGATCATGACCTCAGCTGAAACCAGGAGTCAGATGCTCAACTGCCTGAGCCATCCAGGCTCCCCTTAACTTATTTTTATTTTTTAAAGATTTTATTTATTTATTTGATAGACACACAGCGAGAAAGGGAACACAAGCAGGGGGAGTGGCAGAGGGAGAAGCAGACTCCCTGCTGAGCAGGGAGCCCGATGCGGGGTTCGATCCCAGGACCCTGGGATCATGACCTGAGCCAAAGGCAGAAGCTTAACAACTGAGCCACCCAGGCACCCCCCCTTAACTTATTTTTAAAGTAAAAAAAAAAGAAGAAGAAGAAGAAAGGAGAGGTCATTGATCACTGTTTGAGGAAGGTGGTTCAAGTTAAATGACAGACAAAGCAGAACCCCTCAACTGCTAGTTTTGTAGGCCTCTTTCCTCTTACGGAAGGATTTTCTTGGAAAGTCTAGGACATCAGGGAGAATTGCAGTTCAAAGAGAATAAAGATGATAGCAAGAATATTAGTCCATTAAAATGTATGTCAGTAATTAAGCCAAATGAATTCTATCTAAAGATATTAAAGCAACTTTCTTAGTGATGATCTTGGGATTTGCAGCAAGCAGAATAATGGCCTCCTCCAAAGATGTCCACATTCGATCCCTAACACCTATGAATATGCTACCTTAAAAGACAGAAAGGACTTTGCTGGTGTGTTGAGATGGGAAGATTATCTGGTTATCTGGGTGGGCCAAATGTAATCACAAGGATCCTTAGGAGGGAGGCAGGAAAGCGAGAGAAGGAACAGATGATGTGACCATGGAAACAAAGGTCAGTGATGTGATTGCTGGCTCCTGGCCACGAGCCACAGAATGTGGGTGGTCTCTGAAAGCTGGAAGGAGTAGGGAGTGGCTTCTGCCTCGGACACTCCAGAAGCAATGCAGCCCTCTCACTACCTTGATTTTAGGCTAGTGACACTGATTTCAAACTTCTGAACTCCAGACTGTAACACATCTGCGTTGCTTTAAGCCAATAAGTCAATGGTAATTTGCTACAGCAGCAATAGGAAACTAATATAAGATCACTACCTCAGACTTGGAAAAACACTACAACAGAAAATTTACCAAAGGATGAGGTGGACATATTCCAGTTTTATAAGGCATTCTAGTAGACACAAACTTGATATCAATTATTGGTGAGATTTTGAATTGGATTCCTAAACAAGTAGTTTGCAAGCATTTGGAGAAGTAGGTATTCATCAAGTGTACATAGCTAAGAATCAATGATCCTCAAATAAGGTGACTGAGGTTTTAAAGTTATTAGACTTTTGGGGCACCTGGGTGGCTCAGTCAGTTAAGCATCTGCCTTTGGCTCAAGTCATGATCCCAGGGTCCTGGGATCGAGCCCCATATCGGGCTCCTTGCTTAGCAGGGAGCCTGCTTCTCCTTCTCCCTCTGCCCCTCTGCTCTGCTCATGCTTGCTATCTCAAATAAATAAATAAAATCTTTTAAAAAATTAAAGTTATTAGACTTTTATTAGGGATATGTCTGTATGCAATAAATGAAAGATTCACAAAGATTTTGATAAAGTATCCCATGATAATTATGCAGACAAGATAAATAAGTGTAGATTGGACCACAGAAAATTCGGATGGATTCAGAGTTGACCCAACAAATGTACCCAAAGTATGTTGAGTTTAATGGATCAAAGCCAATTTGGAAAAAAAAATCTTTCCTGCTTTCTTTGGCCAAATGCTATTAAGACTTTTTAAATCAACACCATGACTATGTAAATGTATACTTTTTAGATTGGTGGATAAGACAATGCTAATCCATGGGTGGAAAGAATTCGTTTAAAAAAAAATCTTCCCAAGTTGGAAAAAAATAGAAGTTAATAAGGTAAAATTGAAAAGGAATGTATGTAAAATCTGGCATTGGGTTAAAAAAATGTGCAGAATTACAGTGTAAGAGAGATCTAGAGTGGCAGAAATTCTTCTTTCAGAATGAAACAGTACTTGGTAATTTTAGTTGATAATGTATGGACTTTGGATCAAGAGGAGTATGGTCTAACTATAGTTTAATCTTGGGTTGCATTTTTGGAAGTTCGACTTTCAGAGGTGGGCTGTTCTGATGGCTGCTGGAGTAGGTACCTGCTAAGTTCCACACCAGCAACGTGCAACATGAAGGGCTCTGGAAGCCATATCTGTGATCGTGGGTCCTGAAGATATAAATGTGCAGTGAGTCCCCAGAGGCCAGTGAGTAGACCAGCTTGGTTAAAGTGGAGGGTCCTCATTGCAGAAGGTATGAGAAAAATCACATTGGCAGGTTAGGCTAAGGCATTGTAGAGGCTGAGCTCTTGCATTTCCAGCTTAATGACAGTGAGTCTTATCTTTTAGGCAATAAGGATGTTCTAAACATTTTCTTAGGAGGGAGAGGGTAGGTGAAACTTGTGTTTTCAAGGTTAGAGCTGGTATTTTTTTTAAGATTTATTTATTGGGGTGCCTGGGTGGCTCAGTTAGTTAAGTGTCTGACTCTTGATTTTGGTTCAGATCATGGTCTCAGGGTCCTGGGATCAAGCCCCATGTCCGGCTCTCTGCTTAGCACAAAGTCTGCTTGAGCTCTCTCCCTCTCCCTCTGCCTCTCCCCCTGCTTGTGGGCTCTCTCTTTCTCTAAAATAAATATGTATTTATTTATTTATTTTAGATTTAATTTAGAGAGAGAGAGAGTGGGGGGAAGGGCAGAGGGCGAGAACCCCAAGGAGATGCCCCATCGAGTGGGGAGCCTGAAGTGGTGCTCAATCCCACCACCCATGAGATCATGACCTGAGCCAAAACTAGAGGCTTAGCCTATTGCACCACCCAGGTGCCCCTAGATCTGGTATTTTAAATGATGCAGAGGCAATGTGATGGAAAAGTAGGGCTGGGATGGAATTCTGGTCTTCAGTTTACTAGACGTTTAACTTCAGGCAAGATTCTTTACCTCTCTGTTCCTGTTTCCCTCATCTGTAAAGTATACATAAAAATAGTATGTACTTCATAAAGTTGTTTGAGGATTAAATAATTAAAATGTATGAAGTACATAGAACAGTCCCTGGCATACAGTGGCACTCAACAAGTACTAGCAAGTAGCTAGTGGTATAGTCCAAACCTGGAATATGTGGGCAGTAAACACTCTTGAAAGAAGGACTGGCTACATGGAGCGTGAAGGCAAAATCCAGAGGCTTTATTGCTTACCTGGACTCGAACTGGTTCTTACCTGTCCTCTCTTGGGAGATCTGCCCTTAGCTTCCATCAAGGTCACAGGACTGTGTCTGCTCACCTTGGTTTGCCTTGTTGCCCGAGGTCTTCCTTCACCTGTGCCCAGAGTGACCTCCATAGCCATTTTGTTCTTACATTGTATTTCCTTAATTACCTTTCCTTTTGTACACATGTCTCACTGAGCTCAATGTCAGCTTATTGAGGTCAGGACTGTTTTCCATATTTCTTTTTATTCCCCACAACGTTTGGTACAGTCCCTTGCATGAAGCATGTGCTCCAAAACTGCATATTGTTGATAAAGGAGTAGGTTAAGTTAGTGATGATTCCAAGTGTCCAAGCATTCGTTATGAGGGAAATGGTGGCACCCAGGATGTAAAAGGGGAGCTGGGTAGGAAAGTCCATTAGCCTCAGAAGACAAGGCATTCAGTGTTGGGGTACAGTGAGGTTGCAAGTTATTTGGGGTGAGTTTCCAAAGACACTAAGGCAGAAATCTAATGTAGACAAAATTACCATTTAAATCCTTTAAATCTCAGTGTCTCTCTGTAGGTGATTTCAGTTGCATGGGAAATCATCAGTCTCCCTTAAGTTGAACACAGATAAAGATGTTGACTTCCATTTGAAGGATGTGTTGCACTAAAAATGTTGCTTCTCTGGGTAGCCATAGGGGTGCTGTTTGCATTTTTCCAAAGTGGATAGTGTGGATTATGGGTATTCATGGCATATAGGATTGGACTCCATCCACGTAGAGGTGGCTAATGAATTTGAGTGGTTTAATGCTTCGTGGCCTCCTGGATGATAAACTTTTTTTTTTTAAAGATTTTATTTATTTATTTATTTGATAGAGACACAGCAAGAGAGGGAGTACAAGCAGGGGGAGTGGCAGAAAGAGAGGGAGAAGCAGACCCCCGCTGAGCAGGGAGCCCGATGCGGGGCTCGGTCCCAGGACCCCGGGATCATGACCTGAGCCGAAGGCAGATGCTTAACTGACTGAGCCACCCAGGCGCCTCCTGGATGATAACCTTTTAATGCAACTTTTGGGAGAAATTGTCTATCACTTGGCAAATCTAAATAAACAAATGGCATTAAAAATGCCTTTCAGTAGGAGTCAGGCTTGAAAGTCAGTGCAGAGGTGGAAGGAAGATTGAGTTTTTTCCCTCCCCTTCTGCATAGTGAGGCCTCCACTTTCTACGCTAACCCAAATACCCACAGAGGGGAGAAAGCAAAGAATATTATGGAAGTGCTCTTCACTCCTTCGGCAGATGTGAGCTATTGCATCAACTAGCAGATTAGGAGCCTGGGATAAGAAGAGTACTATCAGCCTAACACTGTATTTAACTATTCATGGTTATAACCCAGAGGGGACATTTTTAAAAACGTTAATTAGCTTTGGAGAGAAAAGTGCAAACCCAAGTGGAATGCTTCGCTTTGCTGGACTCAAGAAATAATTTTAACAACCCTGATGAATGTGGAAGGCAGCATTTGAATAAAACAACCCATTAAGCAGAAAATGTGTCTCATCACATAAACAATCTAGCCATGCGGCAATGGTCAATAAACAGTACTTGACTGATAGAAATTAGCCATGTGCTAAGCCTAAATATGAACACCATGAGTTCCTCACCTCAAATGCCCGAAAAAGGGTTGCCTTGTTTTGTTGATATTACTGTTAAGGAAAAAGAAAATCATGAATCTGGATATCCTTCCCCCTAATATTAACCATCTGCCCAAATGTAACCTACTTATTTCCTGGCTAACATTCGACTTTTGTGGTTCTTTCTTTTCAAAGTGATTATGATAAATCCCTAACGGTGACTGGTGCTTACTAACGTAATATGGAGCAGTCACTTGGAGGCTGGCTTCCAAGTTCTTTTCCAACTTATAAGCCCCTTCCTCCAAAATTCCTTAAATTCAAATATTAAAACTCCAAGAGGGTGGCAAGGCAAACCCATGTTCCTTGTGAAAACCTCCCTAAGGAAATCTCTTTTGAAAATTCTTTTAGAAGATTAGAAGGAAGAGTAGAGCAGAAGTGTGCAAAGGCCAAGGTCAGCTAATTCAGATCGAAGGGAAATGGGGATGTGAGCCTGTTTTGCAGGATCCCCCCTGATGCAGAGAGGAATAGTTCGTCTGCTAATGGAGAGCAGCTGTTCAAACAGAGGTGCTAACCTCAATTGTTTTAACCAAAAGTGGTTGAAAAATAATGTTTGAAACAAGTGACAAGATGCTGTTTCTAAATTTGAAGGAATATGCAGAAAAGTTTGGGTCAGAAGAATGGGAGACTCTCAAAGATATTTTTAAAACTTTAGTTATTTTGCTCAAACTTTGACTTTTGTTTGGTTATGCCTGGGTTAGTCCCATTAGAGAGAGAAGTCCCAGCCTCCACGATCTCAAGCGTGTATTGCATAGGGGAGACATCAAAAAATTTGGAGTGACACCGTAACTAGTCACACCCTTGGAAGTTTTCTCATCAACCTCAAGTCTGACTGAGTCTTAAAAATCATTTAACAGAAGAGTTCATTTTTATTGAGCCTTGTGTTCATATGTAAGAAAACCACAAATAACATCGATGAGGTGCCTGGTGAGGGTCCTTATACAATCTTATGGACAGGGATATATTCTGTTTACCCCTATTTATCAATCTGTATTTTCTACTTCCCTATAACTCTTTTAATTAATGAATTCAAAATGCCCTATTGGAGGCTTCCAGGGGCAGAGGCTGGGTTGTAGCTGCCTTTGCATTTTCCCAGCCCCTACCTTTTCTGCAGTAGGCTTGATTTACATTGACCCAGGAAGATCTCATGAACATTTAAAGCCTCGTTAAATGGAGAGCAAATATAGGCAGAGGAAGTGAAGAGGCTGCTTTCGTCTTCTCTCTGGTGGAATTCCAGATCTCTCCCTGCAACCGCTGGGTAATGTATGGGTTTGCCCTTGGAAGGCGGAAATCTGTTCTATTCCAGGTTCTCTGGCTTTTATCCTTAAATGTCGGGCCATAATTTCAAGACCGTTGCGATGGATACCATGTCAGTGGAATTTACATTGCATCACTTAAGTGTTTCCCTTTCCCTTGGCCCTGCGTGTTGTGTTTCTCCTTTTTCCTTCTTCCTCCCGCGGAGGCAAAATGTCCCGCAAGGAGTTAATAGTTTTAAGGCCATGCAGTTGGCAGCAGTAGATCACGGAGCTCAGTGCAGAAATCCAATTATTTCCTTTGTTTGAGATGAAAACCAATACTTAGGTGGTGGGGGAAGGGCTTCTCTTGCAGGGTTGCTTGATTTAAGATTTTGTTCCCTAAAGGACAGGTTCTGTGTTGCAGCTTGGCTTCTGGGTCACAGAAGCTATTTATTCTATTGGCTCCATTTCTCCAACAGTATTTGCTCACTTAGTGTCTCTGGGACAACAGTATTTTTAAATTAAGGTATGTACATTTTTAAAGACCTTTTGCACACTTAATAGACCACAGTACATTGTAAACATAACTTTGCTAGGCACTGGGAAACAAAAAAATCATTCAACGTTTTCCTGTGGTGGTCTGAAACCGAACCTGCAATATCTCTGAGGTCTGTCTATAATTTGAAAACAGAAGCTGCCACTGAGACCTTCAAACTAAGCTTTGGAGAGCAAATGTACAAGGAAATACAAAAATTCACAGATAAGATGACTAGATATGGTTCCAGCTGGGGTTTTTCATTGGCTTAGAGTGGGTAGGGAATTTCTAGTTCCAACCCAAAGATAGAATGTTTGTCTTTTTTTTTTTTTTTGTAGCCGTTGCAAAATGCAAGAAGAATAGGAGCATACATAGTTTTAGCCCTCAGAAACCACTCTCTCACCTAACCTAATATGCTCATCTATTTGCTATCCATCTTGTCCCAGAAATCTTGTGGAAAGATATGATTATATGCTTACAAGGGAGCCAAAGAAAAGTGAGTAACTTATCCAAGAACACAGTATAATTAGAATCAGAATCGGGATCAGAGACGGGCAGGATGGGACAGGACCAGGGTGCGGACCCCCAAGTCAGAAAGGCCCGGATTTGAATTCCTGTTCTGCAGAGAGCCCTGATTTCTTACTGAGTATTCATTCCTTCATCCCTAAAATGGGAAAATCATACTTACCTTGGTGATATGCTAAGAGGATTAGGGATAATGTATTTTTTCCCTAATAGTCCTATTGCATAGTGAAAGGAAATAGTAGGTAATAAGAAAGAAAGGAAATCAGACTGAGATTATGGAGGAACTAGAATTTTTTTTTAAAGATTTTATTTATTTATTTGACAGAGAGAGACACAATGAGAGAGGGAACACAAGCAGGGGGAGTGGGAGAGGGAGAAGCAGGCTTCCTGCTGAGCAGGGAGCCCAACGCGGGGCTCGATCCCAGGACCCTGGGATCACGACCTGAGCCGAAGGCAGACGCTTAACAACTGAGCCACCCAGGCGCCCCATGGAGGAACTAGAACTCACCAGCTGTGCCTATCAAGATGCTTGGTCACAAGGAATGGAGGTGGGTTTTGACCAACAATGATATGGCATGGCAGAGTCTATTCTAGGCTCATTGAAAGCCTAAAAGATTTATAGCACTGTGGAGAAGCAAAACTTTTTTATATGGCCATAGTTAGACTCTTGAATGAAGACCTTCTCCTCACTGCAGTCTAAAAGTGTAAAGGTGGGATTCCCCTTCATGTGGGGTATTCGGTCCTCTAAACCTCAGCCACGCCTCTATGAAGAACTAGGACCCACTCACTCAACTGTATCCTTTCCTGGCATGTACTTCAACAAAATGGAAATCTGGGCTTCTTTGGGGATCTGTAGGAAGCAGGAATAAATGAGCAGTCTTTGGGGGGGGGTGCCACCAATGGGATTGATTAGTTTCAGTGATTTTTTCCAAACTTGGGTCACTCCCCTGAAACTTCACATTCTAGGGGAAAGAATCGGACCTGGTCCAGCTCAGGTCACATGTTCACAGTCCATCCCAGAACTTACCCAATGAAGGAAAGGCATCTTCTCCAAGGAGAAGGAAGAGGGGAAGCTGAGTAGATCAGAACATGGGCTGTCTCTCTTCTGGTTAGGACTCTCAGTAGAAAAGTTACAATCACCTGATATTATAGTCCATTGATCTTTCTCTGGGGAAAGCTGCCTTTGCAGAGTACAGTGAGAAAATGATTAACCAAAGCCTGTTCGTGTTTTGCATATCACTCTTGAGCTAAGTACCTCTATGCCTGTTATGAGTGAACAAGCTTCAATATAATGTAATATGACAACTCACATGGCACACCACACAGTCCAAACATTGCAAGGCTGCATTTTGGACAGGAAGTCTGTATTTTGGCATCTATGTGTACATCAGGAAATATACCTCCTGATACGTGCATATGAAGCTTAGTCAAGTCTAGACTTGTTGCTTAGAAAGGTATCTCCTAAGCAGCCAGAAGACAGGAACTGCTTGGGACTGCAGCACGAAGAGCCACAGAAGGACTTGGTGTCTTGGTACTCTAAGGAGTAGCAGTCTCAGAGACTCTGTCCTTGCAGCAAAATATGCCAGTTCATCCTGAGTCAAAGCACTCAGAGGCAGCTCTCCAAATCCCACCTCCCCAAGCACAGTGGCTTCATTCTGAGGCCAGGATCTCTGTCCATGTGTCCCCTCCCCATTCTCTCAGGGGCTATGGACTCACTCCCTATATAAACCTATCAGAATCCTTTTTTTTTAGCAAAGGATCTGAGGTATTGATTCACAGAAAGAGTAAATTGTAGCTCATATACAATTTATATACTTCTAAATGTTATGTCTTTGAATCTTTACAATGACCCAAGAGCTGGAATGCTCATTTGCCTCCCATATCTTCTCTCTACCTTTCTCTACCCTTCTCTCTGCCCTCAGGAGACTTTCAGTGGACCATATCAATGGGCTTCCTTGCCCATTGGTTTCTTCGTGGCCAATGGGGAGCTCCCACAGAAAGTAGGAGGGTGAGGCGACTCCCTCTTTGCCGGGCCCTGGATCAGCACCTCTGTGTATCTCTTGGAAGGCCACAATGCCTGCTGTGTAGTAGGCCTTTCCGACGGTTATAGCTACACCAGCCATAGCTACGCTCTCCTTTCTATGGTAACTGTCCTCTCTCCTTGTCCCTTCAGATTTGGGAGTGACAAAGTGTTCCCTGCTTTAACCCTTCCCAGAGTGTTTCCGCATGCCTTGCTGATTTCTCTGAACCTGAGCTGATCTTTGCAAATCGTCCCCATTAAACCCTCCTTAATTACCCTGTTTGAGTCCATTACCTATTTGCTGCTGAGTATTATTGTCCTTATTTTGTAGATGAGAAAACGGTGGCCCAGCAAAGAGCATGTTGAATCCAGCTTGTCCGTCTATAAACCTCAGGCTCTCTCTACTAGTGTAGTTCACCCAGCCATCTCCATATTTAAGACAGCCCGTTGCCTACTGCTAAAGTATCACACTCTGGCCTTTCAGGTGTTAACTCTTATTTGAGGATGTAGTTTTGGAAGAATGACCCTTTTTTCTTCACAGCTTTCTATGGGTCGCATTCCGTTCCACCCACCAAAAGGGATGTGGGAACTCATTTTCAATTTTTGAAGAATCTTTTCTTCTTTGGGTTGGAAAGAACTGCTCTGAACCCCCTCTTTTCACTCAGAAGTACCTCCTGACATTTTGATATTTGCAATCCTATTAAGCCGAACTCTTAAACTTAATTATTTGAAAACAACCTTAATAAAATCTGACTCAAGGCAAGTCCTGAAATACCAGATCAGATAGGAACCTAATTAGCTATTTTTTCTCTACTTTAGATGCTAAAAAGCACACTGGAGCTAGAAATGGGTTTAGAGATAATTCACGTTCTTAATCTCATTTTGAGTAACATAGACCTTCTTAAAATTTGAAAAAGTTATGAACTCTCTCTTCAGAAAAATGTGAATTTTCTCTCTCTCTCTCTCACAAACACACATGTATATATGCATACAAAATACTACCTATAATTTTGGGGGTTCATTGTCATCTTGAAGCCCACTCCTGGGCCCCCAGATTAAATCTTTCTGTTCTAGGCTAATCCCTTAGGTTTACAGGTAAGGAAGCTGATTCCCAGGCACGTAAAAGGACCGATCCAAGGTCACACAGCTTATTAATTGGTATATCAATCAGGTTGGGCTAAGTTATACTACAGTAACAAACAACAAAATTTCATGGCTTAAGACAACATATTTATTTCTCATTCAAGCTATGTTTCCACTATGGGTTAGCTAGGTACTTTATTCCATGTCATTTTTACTTAGGGATGCAGAGTGATAGAAAACACCTTCTAGAATATCATCTGTCTTCATAACAGAAGAGGAGAGGGCATTGCAAACCATGCATGATTCTAATGCTTTTGCCTGAAAAACTTTAATTTACTATTAAATTAAATTTAGTTTACCACTAAGATTTAATTTACCATCCCTGCTGGTCATATTTCATTGGCCAAAGTAAGTCATATAACCATGCCTAACCTCAAAGGTGACAGAGAACACCTGGTGGACAGCACAAGTGACCGAGAGAGCTGGTAAAGCCGGAAGTAGAACCAAGGCAGTTTTATTTTTGTCTAGCACTCTCTGCGCTTCCAAGCCTACCATATCATAAGCTGATTCATCTGGGTATATCCCATAGATTTGTCATCAGCTTAGGAGGGCCGTGTTTCTGATATAAAATCGAAACAAAGTCAGAGGCTTCTGCCTGTCTTATTTGTAAATGCTGATTTTCTGGCATGGTTCATTTAAGATGCTATCACAACAAAGGAGGCCTGTTTCATACTGGATTTTTTACAACACTTATCTTCAAACTAAAATCTTTCTACTGTCTAACTTGCTCTTATATTTCTGATATTCCCTCATTTTTGCTGGCCCTCCATAGTTTGGGACCTACGGTGTTGCTATGCAAACACGGAGGAGTTTCTGGATCTGTCTTACATTAGCAATTGGTGATAGTTGTAGCTCTATTTTTACCTTCAATTGTTCAGTTGGTCCACAATATACTAAACACTTGCTTTGCCCTGAGAGTTGTAATGAGGATAAAATTAGAAAATTCACAGAGCCTGGTGCAGAACAGTTGCTCAAAACATGTTGGCTGGTTTGTGTGTGTGTGTGTGTATTGGTATATGTTGAAACTGATATAGGATAATGATTAGGAGCACACACATACTATAAGATTCAGGCAATTTTTTTATTAACCTCTCTGTGTCTAAGTTTTCTTATCTATTAAACAGGAATAATATTACCAAACTCTCAGGCTATAATGATGGTTAATTATAATAATACATATAAAGCATCTAACGAAGACCTGGCTCTGAGAAAGTTCTAGATGAAAGTAGTTATTATTAGTGTTATCTGCACGATTATTGGGTAATCTGATTGCTACTTGCCAAGAGGGCAGTGTGGCAAGAAGGGAAGAGCATAGACCGTTGGAATTAAGTAGACGTGGGTTCCAATCTCCGCTCTGTGGGGATGTGAATTTAGGCAGGTTACTGTTCAAAGCTTCATTCTCTTCTTTGGTGATACAGCTGGCCTTACTCACCTTGCAGGGTGTTTGGGAGCACCCCCTAGGATCCCACACGACAACAGTGCACTACGCCTTGGAGGCAGTGAATAATTATGAGTTTTTCTGGAGGTCCTGTGGCATACAAAGATGAACAAAAGAAACAAGTCCTCTCTTGCCTTCCCGGAGTTTATAATCTCATTGCAGAGATAAGATGTGCCCACGGAGAACTACAGATACCCTAAAATGCTGAGGGCCCAAAAGAGCTACAGCTGATGGGCTGTAGAATTTTTCATTAGGTGAATTACTGCAAGAGGGTCATTTGAGCTGGATTGTTGGCTTTGGCTGAGAAAATGTGCTTTTGACTCAAGAGATATTTTAATTTCTAAACACCATTTGTTTTCCTTTCTCTGTCTCTCCTCACCACGTCTTCGCAGCCATACCTCAGAATACCCTATTACACACCACTGATCATTTTGTATGGAGAGGAGGAATTCATTACCCTCACTGCCAGCCCGGTGTGCTGATGTGCTCTGTTTTCTGGCTGTGATATTTACAGCAGCTCAGTTAAGATCTAATTTTCTATTATTCCCTGAACTTTGCAGCCCTCATTTTTCAGCTCCTGTCTGAGATGCATTGCTCCAGCACCCTGGAACCACTGCTGGAAAGACTTATTTAACATTCAGAATTGATGAACAAACAGGAGAAACATTTTACCAGAAACAGGCCATAAGTGATGTGGGGTTTAGCTTTGATTCTTAACAATAGTTTTATACTCTTCCTTTCACCTCCTGTGGTCAACTGCATTTCTCTGCCTAATTATCAAATAAGATGCCTTGGAGGTACCTGAACTTTCTTATTGGGCTTATTGGTTGCATTCTATCTTGGAAATGTTACGGTCCAGGGTCTCTCTGGGTGCTATTATTATTTCCTTTTAATCTTGGCCTCTGGACTTGCTTAATGTTGTAGGAACCCTGTTTTTTCTCTTCCCTCTCACTAGTCTCTTGCTAGAATTGCCCTATGACAGAAAAACTGGTCTAAAGAGATCTGAGGACTAGGAGACCCTTACCTTGCCTCATTATTGGTGGATTCATTTGGTTGGTGAGACAGGCTTTTGATTAACCTGTGTTTCCACTCTCGAGCTCACTGCTCCCTGCACAACCCCTTTCCCTTGAGCCTGTGACAGCATTTATCAAGGATGAGGGTGCTTGAACACTCTCTCAGCCCACTGCCTTCCACTCTGCAGCCCATCTGCTAAGGTGTTAGCAGGCTTATGGCTATTCTGGACCTAGGAAATTTTGATAACTGCCTGCCCTTCAATAGCATATACTCATCATTGCACTGGGCACAGCCATGTTATACAGTTTAACTGTGCCTTCCCAGCCATACTTCATCAGTGAGATGGGAACTTAACAAAAATACCCTTCCCTGGGATTTTGGATTTGGGACTAAGAGCTAGTTAGGCTAAGTCTCTTTATAGGGCCTGGAACCACAGATGTAAAAGTGAGGGGAACTGGGTGTCATTCTTCTAGCAGGTGGATCCAACAACAATGAGAAAAGGAGCATGCAGAGAGGAGAGCGTGAAGACACAGAGATGGGTCCTCAGGGCCACTTACAGCTCTGATCCCACTTGTTCCTATAGCCCAGTAGTGCCTGTCATCATGTGATGTCAACTCTTCATTGAGTACCATGGATACCCTCAAACCTTTCCCATAAAATCTCTTCAAAGCCTTTGACTGGCGAGAGTTGGTTTCTGTCACAGGTAATCAGAGTCTTAACTGGCACAATGTGTTTCTTTAGCAAATTGCTGGTTTTATGTTTCTGGTGATCACTACCAAGAGAAAGGTTAGATTATTACTTAGTGTCTTTCTGATCATAAAGGAAAATGTTAAAACTTCAATGTGCTCAAAATAGAATCATCAAATATACCCAAATGAATTAAAAGTGAGGTCTTGAAAGATAGTTGTGCACCCATGTTCACAGCCACATTATTCACAGCAGCCACTAAGGTGGGAGCAACTCAAGTGTCCATTGGCGAATGGACACACAGAATGTGGTGTGTGTGTGTGTGTGTGTGTGTACATACGTACAGTGGAATATTATTCAACCTTAAAAAGGAAAGAAATTCCACCACACGCTACAATATGGGTGAAACTTAAAGACCTTATACTAACCAAAATAAGCCAATCACAAAAAGATAAATATTGGGTAATTCTACTTATGCAAGGTGCCTCGAATAGTCAAAATCAGAAACAGAAAGTAGAATGGTGGTCGCCAGTGGCTGAGGGGAGGAAGGAAGGGGGAGTTATCATTTACTGGGTATAGAGTTTGTGAAAGATGAAAGAAAGTTCTAGAGATTGGTTGCCCAATACTGTGAATGGACTTAACACTACTGAACTGTACAGTTAAAAATGGTTGAGAAGGTAAATGTTATGCTGTATGTATTTTATCATGAGTTCTGGGTTTCTGGAGAAGCTCGTCCATAGGCGGTTATCTTGGTGTGTCTGGAAAGATCAACCAAGAGGAATTGGCCAGGTGAGAAAGGGAGAGAGAGCATTCTAGGCAGAGAAGCAGCATGCACAAAGGCCCGGAGGCATGAATGGGTCTGAGGTGTTTGGAGAACCCTGAGAAGCACTTTGGTGTTGAAGCCTGGGCAGCAGTTGGGGGCAGATAAAGAAAAGCATGGTAGGAGATGGGGCTAAATCAGGAGGCCAAGAATGGACCATGCGAGTGAAAGGCTTATTTCTGCCTTGTGCTTTTCATCTTGCCTTTCTGAGGCTCAGGTAACTCATCTATAAAATAAGAATAATCATAATATGTCTGTTATGGGCAGAATTATTTTCCCCCCAAATTCATATGGTGACCAGTACGTCATATTTGGAGATAAGGTCTTTTAAAAGTATTAAGTAATGAAGTTAAAATTAGGAGTGGGGGCTTAATTCTATATGATTGGTGTCATAGAGACAGCAGGAGTGCGTGTGCACAGAGAAACGACCGTGTGAAGAAGCAGCAAGAGAGTGGTCATCTGCGAGCCAAGGAGAATGGTCCCAGAGCCATTCAGTTATGGCAGCCCTAGCGAACTAATACACCTACTCTAGGCAGTTATGAAGAATATTAACACATGTGATGCATATATACATTTTTCATAAAATGATTAACTCAACAGAATTATTTTTGCTGTTATTACAGAGATAAACTAGACATAAATGCCATACTAAAGCTGCACTGTGTTGAGAGGGAGAAATGTGGCTTTACTATCATGCATGTTTCTGTAACATATTTAAATACCTATAAAACAAGATGGAAAATGCTAAGTGCCAAAAGAGGTAAAGAATATTCTGTGGTAGCCCAAGGAGGAAGAACTGGGAGGAGGGAGCAGGGGGAGGCTGAGGTGGGTTTGAGAGAGGGGTAGCATTTGATCTGGGGTGGATAGGATTAGTACATGCAGATGGCATACGGGATGTTAATTGAATATTTTAATATGCTGCATGAATAACTATCTATACTTGATTGACTTGAATGATATTCACTCACTATTCAGTCAATAGATATTTCATGAATGTCCACATGAAATTACTGTTCTAGATGCTAAGGATTCAGCAATGAAAAGGCAAAGTCTCCAGCCTCATGGAATTTAGATACCAGGGGTGATGTTCATAATTGTTAAGAATAAAAAGATTCTGTAATAGTATATGTAGTATGATTCTATTTTTAATATACATGTGAATATATAAGTCTATGTGTCATAAAAAGGACATCATGTGTGTATAGTTACATATAAAGAGAAAGTGAGCAAGCTAGAGCCAACAGAAATCTGGAAAGAGAGATACCCAAGGGTTTAAGTGATTATATTTTCAGCCCTGGAATTCTTTCCCCATTTTTGTTTATCTGTATTTTCCAAATTTGGGAGGAATAAAGTTTATACACCGTGTTTAAAAAGTTGTACATTATGAATGCAATTAAACAACCAACTGCTAAAGTTAGAACCTAATAGGAATTGGAAAGAATCTGCTTTCCTTACTCGCGTCTCCTAGACAGCTGCCACATTTCTAACCCCGAAGGCCCCTTTTTGTGGTTGCTGTTATTTTTCACAGTTCCACCTGATGGCCTCTTGATGTTCAACTCTTTCCCCTACATCTGCTACCATCCCCCTGGTTTGTGGCCCATAAATCCCTTTATTTGGTAAAATAAAATCTTCAGATTGAGGGAAGTACTTTTCTCAAAGAACGCTGTTAAAATTCTGAAGCTTTGGGCATTTAGAAGGAAAGATATTCTATAAATGCAAATGATTGCTGTCTCTACTTGCTTTAGACTTCTTAAACCCACGGAATTTAGGGTCCCCTTGACAGCAAGCATCTTCCATGCGTAAGAGGGTTTCTGTATGAAAGCATGGTGCCCTTCCTGGCACCCAAAGGCATAGGAGATGGGTTTTGCCTCACCAGCCCGGAGCCCAGAACCTTAGCCATTGGGTGCACTGGAGGAGCCAAAATCTAGGCTGAGAGTCAGGAAAAGTTTCTTGGTCATGGCATCACTTCTGGCAAACACAGTGTATCTTTTTTCCACTGAGGCCCCAGTTTGCTTGGCATGACCTGGATTATCTGGCAAAGCTAGTTCATGGTTCTCCAGCTTTCCAGAGCTGCTTGCATCTTTCAGCTAGGCTGGGTGTGGTGATTTTAATAGGCTCACAGTTGAAAGTATAATGTTTTCACATTTCCTTTCGTTTATTTACTCTGGTTTCTTACTCCAGCCTTTTCTGAAGTCTCTCCTAAATTCAGATGCTGGAAATTTTAATTACAATTTTGCTGTGCATGTATTTATTCTACGAATATTTTTTCATCCCAGTTAGTTACTTGTGACTGTGGGCCCTGCTATCATTTGAGTAAAATTAATCAATTTGCCTGAGTCATTTTTTTAAGAGATGAGGGCCTAATGGGGGTGATTATAATTTGAGTAATGTTATATATGGATTGTGGGCAAAAAGAATGTTATTTAAATATGGAAATAAATATTTTCATGCCGTGGAAAAAATCTCAAAGTTAAAAAAAATCTGATTTCCTCATTGAGAAAATCATTGATGGGGTTGTTTTACTTTGTTAATTGAAATGCTCTCTATAGTTCTTAGGATAAGTACATGAAACTGACCTTCCCATCTGGCCCATCGGGCCCCTGACTCTTCTGAGGCCTCCAGCCTCACACCCTAACCAGAGTGGAATCGTTTCTTCCACTTCCTCTCAGGCACTCAACTCTTTTATCTCTGCATCCTCACATGGTGTTTTTCCTTCCTGGAACATCCCAGCCGTTCCTCTCTGTCTGGGCAGCTCCTACTTATTTGCCAGGTCTCAGCTCACAGCTTGCTTTCTCTGGAGGGGCTTCCCGAGTCTCCCTGGTGTATGTTAGGGTGCCCTCCTCTGTACTGTGTCATCATGGAAGGTCATTGCCTGCCCACTTCTCTGGCTCCTCCATTGGTTTGTAAAACTGCTGAGAGTAGATACCATGTCTTTATGTTACTATTGTATGCCTTGTACCTCACCCAGCTCCCGGCTGGCACATAGTAAGTGCTCAATAAATATTGTCTGACTGAATGGGTACATGGGAATAATTTGTCCAAACAAAGAATCAGGTGTAAAGTGATTTTATGAGTCGCGTGCCACAATTTACTTGGGTGCCTAAATTATCCAATCAGTTCAGACTGGACAGTTATTATTGAACACCATTACATGTCTGTCAGCTGCTTCTACCTACACTGTTTCATTGATCTTCCCCTTACCTTTCTACCTTTCAGCTCTGTGAGGCTGAAGTGCTTAATCATGGTGATGGATGAACAGAAAGAATCCTGAACTTCAAAGATTTAACTCATTGTGCTTGGCCCTCTATGCGGGTATTGCTCCTTTAAACTTTTGACTTTTACCATGCTCTGTTGCTATGTTAGAATACAGGAAGCCTTGAATTGCCTACATAAAAGGTACAATGGAGACAAAATAGAATCGTGGAGAAGAATTGGGGGAGGAAGCACTGGTCTAGGAATCCAGACACCTGGGTTCTCTCCTTACCTTTATTACTAACTATCTGGGTGACGCTGGGCAGGTCATTAGTCTCTCTTAGCTTTCTCATCTGTGCAATGAGCTGGAGTGATTGGATCATTTCTCAGGGGCTCCCAGCCTTGTAGTCTATGATCCTAAGCTTGAAAGCTCAGAATTACATACTGAGTCCTGCTCAGTACATCATCCGGTCTACCTGAAGGAGCCCATCTCCAGGGCTATTCTGAAATTGCATTCTCAAGGTAAGAAGCTAAGGGAATAAATACAATTTCAAATCACCCTCTTACTCACTTTTTGTACATATACCAGTAACAAAATAATAACTGTGAGTCACTGGGGGAATTGAATGAAAAGAATGAATCCCGGCAATAAGCCACCTGTTCATCAGCTGTCATTAGTGGCCTTTGAATAAGCTACGGTCAGCCCTGGCCTGCTTCTGCACGCCTTCTTGTATTCACAGAACAGGCTCCTTCTGAGCCACACTCGCTCTATGCAAATTGTCTTTAGCTCTGCGCCTCTTGAAACTACCTTATGTGTTTAAGCAATTGGCAATCAGACTTCACACCGTATTGCTGCACAAGCAAATCTGAAATGTAAAAATGCAAATTGTAGGGAACGAAAATAGATTTTAAGTTGTTTGCCTATAAATTGATTTCCATGAACAATTAAAACTTACCATTTTTGTAATGATTTCTAGAGGTGCTCAACTAGATAGAATAATTATATTACCCATGTGTGAACTTAGCAAAAGAACAGGCAAATTGTCATTCTGAATTTAAAAAGAGAAAATTTTGGCTTTAAGGTAACTGAAAACAGAGTAAATTAAAAATGGCTGTAACTTTACAACCTTGAAGTTACCAAAGACTATATATCAGTGAGTACCTTAAGACTCCCTTTAAAATTTAAATTGAGAAAAGGGAAACAGAAAAGAAATGTAACTAACAAGAGATTTGAACTTGTGGATTCATTTGGGCTAAAACAGTAGCCATGGCCAAAATGATAGAAAGTAAACAGAAAATGAGAACATGCATTTTTCCTGTTTTCTCTCTTTGTATGACTTTAAATCTACATCAAAAAATCAGAAAGTCCATCTTCCCCGTCATCTGCTAACTGTGTCCATTTAGGCAAGTGCCTCGAGCTCTCTGAAGAGAAATTTTGCTGTGCATGGAATTCATATTTTATAAAAATTGTTAAGTCTTAGTAACTTTAAGAAAATACCAAATGTCCTACCAGGAATGACACTACAGATTCTAGCCAAGTGAATTCTGGAAGTAGATGTTCACTCTTCAGGGGAAAAATGATGTGTTTTGTTCCTACATTGGATCAACTTCCTGTCTTAAGGTGGGATTTCCGTCAGGAACATGGCCTGATCATCGACACTGTGCTATAGGCATGTACAGCCCAAACCCCACAGATCATACATGTGAAAATTCTTGAGCCTCATAACCTGTGTGGCAAAATGCAGAATATACTCCACTCAAAGACAGATTAAGGATCAAGAGATATATTTCTAGCAGAGCTTTTGAAGTATGAAGACTTCTTATAGAAAATGGATCTCTTTTCTTTTTTTAGGAATGCTGCACATTGAGAAGTTCATTAACAGCAACTGTTCCCTGTTAACCACCAAATTGACAATAACATCCTAGAGGTTTATGGCACCTTTCTCAAAAGAACTGACTATGTTAAAGTGGGAAAAAACCTATTGTTTGGTTCAAAAAAATTCCTAATTTGATTTGTCTCAGTGGTAACATAAAAATACGTGGAACCGGGTGCCTGGGTAGCTCAGTCAGTTAAGCGTCTGCCTTTGGCTCAGGTCATGATCCCAGGGTCCCGGGATTGAGTCCCGCATTGGGCTCCGTGCTTAGCAGGAGCCTGCTTCTCTCCTTCTCCCTCTGCCTGCCACTCCTTCTGCTTGTGCTCTCTCTCTCTCTCTCTGTCAAATAAATAAATAAAATCTTAAAAAAAATACATGTAACCTACTGACCATGGTGTTGATTTCGCTCACTGAAGCTCAGAGAGAAGCAGGGAGTGGGGTGAGCTTCAGTGGTAAACTGTGAAAGGAAACTCCGACTGACTTATTTCTCTCAGCATAACACTCTCCAGTTCCATCCACATCATTGTAAATGGCAAGATTTCATTCCTTTTGATGGCTGCATAATATTCCATTGTATATATATACATTTTCTTTACCCATTCATCTGTCGATGGACATCTTGGCTCTTTCCACAGTTTGGCTGTTGTGGACATTGCTGCTATAAACATTGGGGTGCACGTACCCCTACGGATCCCGACATTTGTATCTTTGGGGTAAATACCCAGTAGTGCAATTGCTGGGTTGTACGGTAGCTCTATAACATGTATCATATGACCTCACTGATATGAGGAATTCTTAATCTCAGGAAACAAACTGAGGGTTGCTGGAGTGGTGGGGGGGTGGGAGGGTTGGGGCGACTGGGTGATAGACATTGGGGAGGGTATGTGCTATGGTGAGCACTGTGAATTGTGCAAGACTGTTGAATCACAGATCTGTACCTCTGAAGCAAATAATACATTATATGTTAAAAAAAAATAAGAAGATAGCAGGAGGGGAAGAACAAAGGGGTGGAAATCGGAGGGAGAGATGAACCATGAGAGATGATGGACTCTGAAAAACAGAGTTCTAGAGGGGAGGGAGGTGGGAGGATGGGTTAGCCTGGTGATGGGTATTGAAGAGGGCACGTTCTGCATGGAGCACTGGGTGTTATATGCAAATAATGAATCATGGAACACTACATCAAAAAAAAAATTTATCCTAGGGAAAAAAAAAGAAAGAAAGGAAACTCCATTTGAGTTTCAAAACAACCACCAGCACAGTAATGCAGATTGAAGGAGCAAGGCCTGGTTTGACGTTGAGCTTGAACCAGGTGTTTGGGAGGGAACTCTGTAGAACTCTAGGATGAGCTACAAGGGCCAGCTGAAACAGGAGAAGCCGGAGAAAAAGATGAGGGAGGGGAGAAGAGGATTCCGTCAGTGCCCGAGAGAAGGTGCTGAGCTGTGCCACACAGAAGGGCATAAGGAATTATGGGCAGGAAACGTATGGCAAGAGGGTGCAATGCCATAAACATGAGGTCAGAGCGGGGGAAGACACAGATACTCGAGGATGGTGATTGGTAGGGGGTACCTTTGACTTTCCATAAGACACACCTTCCTGCAAAGTTGTGTGAAAACCTAATCATCATGAAGTAAAAAACATGTTTAATAGGTAGCTATTTAAGGGAAATTTATGGCGGCACCGAGATGGCTCAGTTGGTTAAGCATCCCACTCTTAGTTTTGGTTCAGGTCGTGATCTCACAGTCGTGGGGTCGAGCCCCATATGGGCTCCACGCTCAGCGTGGAGTGTGCTTGAGATTCTCTCTCCCTCTCCCCCTCATTCTGCTCATGTTCTCTCTCTCTCAAAATAAATAAAAACTTCAAAACATTTTTTTTAAATAAAGGGAATTTATGTCTGTAAAGGAAAGGGTACTTTTGTAATATGAATACCAACCGCCTAGCACCTCTACTTCTTTGAAAATCAAGGTTTTATGTATAATGAGTTTTCTTAGAGTAATGGGCAACTGAATCCGGCAGCTGAGAGAGAAATACACATTATTTTAGCTGTGGATGTGGCATCAAGAAAGGACAGAATGTTCCGATAGAGGCAAAGCCAAAGGAGGCTCTTGTAATTTTCTAATTCAACTCCATTCTCCAGGTGAGAAGACAAGATAAAATGCTTCGCTCAAGGCTAACCAAACATTAAGTGCTTCATTCACGGTCCTTAGCTGGCTGGCTGAGAAATGAGTACTAGAACCCAGTACTCCTGCTTCCCACCCAGACCTCATTCTCTGCATCCGGCTTGGACCTATGGCTTACTGCGTACAGAGAATGAAACAAAGTCACCGTGCAGCTGCATAATTTTGTCCTTTGGGGCCCTTTCCAGCTTCAAAATTCTATGAATCTATGTCATCCCTGCATCTCTTATTTTTTAAGACTGTTACCTCAAAAGATTCATTGTAAGATCAGGAGGCAGCCAAAAAAAGAAATAACTGTTATTGGCTCCCAAATGACTAGGGAGTATAGTAATATATCTTATAAAAGGAGATGGATAATGTTAAAAGAAGAAATTTATCTTCCAGAAAGCAATAAAGCTTTAAAAAGCAACAACCTAGTTTCCCTTCACTTCTGCCAGAATATATCAAATATGGCACCTTAAATTGGTCCAAGTTTCTCAGATACCAGGAAACCACAAGTGTGATGTTTTCGAAGATGCCATACATCTCCAAAAACACGTCATTTTGTTCCAGCTTTCTCTTCTGTGCATGCCACTTAACTTCGCTTCTTGTCATTTCTTCTCAAGAGATGCCACATGTATCTCTAGCCCTTTATTTGTAACTGCAGAAAGAGCGTTACATAAGAATTTAAAGAGAGAGAGAGGGAGAGAGAGAGAGAATGTGATTAACGCCATTTTTAAGCACCCACTTTTGTAGTCTCTGCAAAGCACCATGGAGATGAGATGATCCAGAGGGTCATAAGGGCTCCCATTTTAATCTTAGGATTTGAGAATTATCTTATTTCTAAGTAGCAGCCTTCCATCACCTCTTCTCATTTTAATCTCTTTTCTCCTTATCTAGCACCCACATTTCTTGCTAAAAACTCTTTCGATCATTACGCATCCATATGAAGTCTTCAATGTTGAGTTGGGTTGCACACACACAAAAAGATGAAAATGAGAGATGCTAAACCAAACTGGCTTTTAAGGAGAAATCATGTTCTATGATGGCAACATTGTCTAAATTTTACATTGTATGTGAAATATCAAATAAAACATTTTATAAATAGCCATCCTGTGCTTCAATACAGACAGAACCATAGGATCAAAGAATGCTAAAGCTCAAAGAGATGCTAGGATTTCTGGAGAAATTTCCTCATTTTTATGGTCAAGGAAACTGAAGCCCAACACCGCCTAGTTAGGAGGAGGGCTGGCCAGGTGTTGCCTCGGCTGCCATTGTATCAACAGCGCCAACACGTCACTAGGATAAATGAGAAATCAGAACTAGACAATCCAGGTTTCATACATAACTCCTTATTTGTGTGCAGACAACTGAAAGTTGACAGTCCCCATAAAATACCTGTAACTTAAGAATGCATGGCATTTTCTACTTTATAGTTTTCAGAGTATGGGTCTTTCACCTCCTTGGTTAAGTTTATTCCTAGGTATTACTTTTTGGTACACTGTAAATGGAATTGTTTTCTTAATTTTACTTTCTCCCGCTTCATTATTTTTTTAAAGATTTTATTTATTTATTTCAGATAGCAAGAGCCAGAGAGCACAATTGGGGTGAAGGACAGAGGGAGAGGTAGAAGCAGGCTCCCTGCTGAGCAGGGAGCCTGATACAAGGGGCTTGATCCCAGGACTCCAGGATCATGACCTGAGCCACCCAGGCACCCCTCTGCTACTTCATTATAAGTATATAGAGATACAGGCATTTCTGTATATTGATTCTGTGTCCTGTGACCTCACTGAATTAACTTACCAGTTCTAGCAGTTTTTTGGTGGAGTCTTTAGGGTTTTCTATATATAATATCATGTCATCTGCAAATGTGAAAGTTTTACTCTTTCCTTTCCCATTTGGATGTATTTTATTTCTTTTTCTTTTCTGATTGCTATGGGCAGGACTTCCAGAACTATGTTGAATAAAAGAGGTGAGAGTGGACATCCTGGTCTTGTTCCTGATCTCAGGGGAAAAGCTCTCAGTTTTTCACACTGAGAATGATGTTAGTGGTGGGTTTTTCATATATGGTCTTTATTATGTTGAGCTATGTTCCCTCTAAACCTACTTTGCTGAGAGTTTTTTTCATGAATGGATGTTGTACTTTGTCAAATGCTTTTTATGCATCTAGTGAAATGATCATATGGTTTTTATCCTTTCTCTTGTTGATATGATGTATCACATTGATTGATTTGTGAAACTGAACCATACTTGTGTCCCAGGAATAAATCCCACTTAATTGTGATAATGATTTTTTTTAATATATTGTTGGATTCAATTTGTTAGCATTTTGGTGAGGGTTTTTGCATCTGTGTTCACCAGAGATATTGGCCTGTTCTCTTTTTTGCAGTATCTTTTTTTTTTTTATGTTATGTTAGTCACCATAAAATACATCATTAGTTTTTTTTTCCTTAAATTATTTTATTGTTATGTTAATCACCATACATTACATCATTAGTTTTTGATGTAGTGTTCCATGATTCGTTGTTTGCATATAACACCCAATGCTCCACTCAATACATGCCCTCTTTAATACCCATCACCAGGCTAGCCCATCCCCCCAACCCCCTCCCCTCTAGAACCCTCAGTTTGTTTTTCAGAGTCCATCATCTCTCATGATTCGTCTCCCCCTCCGATTTCCCCCCTTCATTCTTCCCCTCCTGCTATCTTCTTCTTCTTTTTTTTTTTTTAACATATATTGCATTATTTGTTTCAGAGGTACAGATCTGTGATACAACAGTATTGCACAATTCATAGCACTCACCATAGCACATACCCTCCCCAATGTCTATCACCCAGCCACCCCCTCCCTCCCACCCCCCACCACTCCAGCAACCCTCAGTTTGTTTCCTGAGATTAAGAATTCCTCATATCAGTGAGGTCATATGATACATGTCCTTCTCTGATTGACTTATTTCACTCAGCATAACACCCTCCAGTTCCATCCACGTCGTTGCAAATGGCAAGATCTCAGTCCTTTTGATGGCTGCATAATATTCCATTGTGTATATATACCACCTCTTCTTTATCCATTCATCTGTCGATGGACATCTTCCATAGTTTGGCTATTGTGGACATTGCTGCTATAAAAATTGGGGTGCACGTACCCCTTCGGATCCCTACATTTGTATCTTTGTGGTAAATACCCAGTAGTGCAATTGCTGGATTGTATGGTAGCTCTATTCTCAACTGTTTGAGGAACCTCCATACTGTTCTCCAGAGTGACTGCACCAGCTTGCATTCCCATCAACAATGTAGGAGGGTTCCCCTTTCTCCGCATCCCTGCCAACATCTGTCGTTTACTGACTTGTTAATTTTAGCCATTCTGACTGGTGTGAGGTGGTATTCTCATCAAGGTTTGGATTTGGATTTCCCTGATGCTGAGCGATGTTGAGCACTTTTTCATGTGTCTGTTGGCCATTTGGATGTCTTCTTTGGACAAATGTCTGTTCATGTCTTCTGCCCATTTCTTGATTGGATTATTTGTTCTTTGGGTGTTGAGTTTAAGAAGTTCTTTGTAGATTTTGGATACTAGCCCTTTATCTGATATGTCGTTTGCAAATATTTTTTCCCATTCTGTCGGTTGTCTTTTGACTTTGTGGACTGTTTCTTTTGCTATGCCAAAGCTTTTTATCTTGATGAAATCCCAGTAGTTCATTTTTGCCCTTGCTTCCCTTGCCTTTGGCGAGGTTTCTAGGAAGAAGTTGCTGCGGCTGAGGTCGAAGAGGTTGCTGCCTGTGTTCTCCTTTAGGATTTTGATGGACTCCTGTCTCACGTTTAGGTCTTTCAACCATTTGGAGTGTATTTTTGTGTGTGGTGTAAGGAAATGGTCCACTTTCATTCTTCTGTATGTGGCTGTCCAATTTTCCCAACACCATTTGTTGAAGAGACTATCTTTTTTCCATTGGACATTCTTTCCTGCTTTGTCAAAGATGAGTTGACCATAGAGTTGAGGGTCCATTTCTGGGCTCTCTATTCTGTTCCACTGATCGATGTGTCTGTTTTTGTGCCAGTACCATACTGTCTTGATGATGACAGCTTTGTAATAGAGCTGGAAGTCCGGAATTGTGATGCCGCCAGCTTTGCTTTTCTTTTTCAACATTCCTCTGGCTATTCAGGGTCTCTTCTGGTTCCATACAAATTCTAGGATTATTTGTTCCATTTCTTTGAAAAAAGTGGATGGTATTTTGATGGGGATTGCATTGAATGTGTAGATTGTTCTAGGTAGTGTTGACATCTTCACAATGCTTGTTCTTCCAATCCATGAGCATGGAACGTTTTTCCATTTCTTTGTGTCTTCCTCAATTTCTTTCATGAGTATTTTATAGTTTTCTGAGTACAGATCCTTTGCCTCTTTGGTTAGATTTATTCCTAGGTATCTTATGGTTTTGGGTGCAATCGTAAATGGGATCGACTCCTTAATTTCTCTTTCTTCTGTCTTGTTGGTGTATAGGAATGCCACTGATTTCTGTGCATTGATTTTATATCCTGCCACTTTACTGAATTCCTGTATGAGTTCTAGCAGTTTTGGGGTGGAGTCTTTTGGATTTTCCACATAAAGTATCATATCATCTGCAAAGAGTGAGAGTTTGACTTCCTCCTTGCCTTATTGGATGCCTTTGATTTCTTTTTGTTGTCTGATTGCTGTGGCTAGGACTTCTAATACTATGTTGAATAGCAGTGGTGATAGTGGACATCCCTGCTGCATTCCTGACCTTAGGGGGAAAGCTCTCAGTTTTTCCCCATTGAGAATGATATTCACTGTAGGTTTTTCATAGATGGCTTTTATGATATTGAGGTATGTACCCTCTATCCCTATACTCTGAAGAGTTTTGATCAAGAAAGGTTGCTGTACTTTGTCAAATGCTTTTTCTGCATCTATTGAGAGGATCATATGATTCTTGTTCTTTCTTTTGTTAATATATTGTATCACGTTGATTGATTTGTGGATGTTGAACTAACCTTGCAGCCCAGGGATAAATCCCACTTGGTCGTGGTGAATAATCCTTTTAATATACTGTTGGATCCTATTGGCTAGTATTTTGGTGAGAATTTTTACATCCATGTTCATCAAGGATATTGGTCTGTAATTCTCCTTTTTGATGGGGTCTTTGGTTTTGGGATCAAGGTAAAGGTGGCCTCATAAAATGAGTTTGGAAGTTTTCCTTCCATTTCTATTTTTTGGAACAGTTTCAGGAGAATAGATATTAATTCTTCTTTAAATGTATGGTAGAATTCCCCTGGGAAGCCATCTGGCTCTGGGCTTTTGTTGGGAGATTTTTGATGACTGCTTCAATTTCCTTAGTGGTTATACGTCTGTTCAGGTTTTCTATTTCTTCCTGGTTCAATTTTGGTAGTTGATACATCTCTAGGAATGCATCCATTTCTTCCAGGTTATCTAATTTGCTGGCATATAGTTGCTCAAAATATGTTCTTATGATTGTTTGTATGTCTTTGGTGTTGGTTGTGATCTCTCCTCTTTCATTCATGATTTTGTTGATTTAGGTCATTTCTCTTTTCTTTTTGGTAAGTCTGGCCAGAGGTTTATCAATCTTGTTAATTCTTTCAAAGAACCAGCTCCTAGTTTCATTGATCTGTTCTACTGTTCTTTTGGTTTCTATTTCATTGATTTCTGCTCTGATCTTTATTATTTCTCTTCTCCTGCTGGGTTTAGGCTTTATTTGCTGTTTTTTCTCTAGCTCCTTTAGGTGTAGGGTTAGGTTGTGTATTTGAGACCTTTCTTGTTTCTTGAGAAAGGCTTGTATTGCTATATACTTTCCTCTTAGGACTGCCTTTGCTGCATCCCAAAGATTTTGAACAGTTGTGTTTTCATTTTCATTGGTTTCCATGAATTTTTTTAATTCTTCTTTAATTTCCTGGTTGACCCATTCATTCTTTAGTAGGATGCTCTTTAGCCTCCATGTATTTGAGTTCTTTCTGACTTTCCTCTTGCGATTGAGTTCCAGTTTCAAAGCATTGTGGTCTGAAAATATGCAGGGAATAATCCCAATCTTTTGGTACCGGTTGAGACCTGATTTGTGACCTAGGATGTGATCTATTCTAGAGAATGTTCCATGAACACTAGAGAAGAATGTGTATTCCGTTGCTTTGGGATGGAATGTTCTGAATATGTCTGTGAAGTCCATTTGGTCCAGTGTGTCATTTAAAGTCTTTATTTCCTTGTTGATCTTTTGCTTAGATGATCTGTCCATTTCAGGGAGGGGGGTGTTAAAGTCCCCCACTATTATTGTATTGTTGTCAATGTGTTTCTTCGCTTTTGTTATTAATTGCCTTATATAATTGGCTGCTCCCATGTTCGGGGCATAGATATTTACAATTGTTAGATCTTCTTGTTGGATAGACCCTTTAAGTAGTATATAGTGTCCTTCTTCATCTCTTATTACAGTCTTTGGTTTAAAATCTAATTTGTCTGATATAAGGATTGCCACCTCAGCTTTCTTTTGGTGCCCATTAACATGGTAAATGGTTTTCCACCCCTTCACTTTCAATGTGGGGGTGTCTTTGGGTCTAAAATGAGTCTCTTGCAGACAGCATATCGATGGGTCTTGTTTTTTAATCCAATCTGATAGCCTGTGTCTTTTGATTGGGCATTTAGCCCATTTACATTCAGGGTAACTATTGAAAGAGATGAATTTAGTGCCATTGTATTGCCTGTAAGGTGACTGTTACTATATATTGTCTGTATTCCTTTCTGGTCTATGCTGCTTTTAGGCTCTCTCTTTGCTTAGAGGACCCCTTTCAGTATTTCTTGTAGGGCTGGTTTAGTGTTTACAAATTCCTTTAGTTTTTGTTTGTCCTGGAAAATTTTTATCTCTCCTTCTATTTTCAATGACAGCCTAGCTGGATATAGTAGTCTTGGCTGCATATTTTTCTCATTTAGTGCTCTGAATATATCATGCCAGTCCTTTCTGGCCCGCCAGGTCTCTGTGGATAGGTCTGTCGCCAATCTAATGTTTCTGCCATTATAGGTTACATATGTCTTCTCCCGAGCTGCTTTCAGGATTTTCTCTTTGTCTCTGAGACTCGTAAGTTTTACTATTAGATGTCGGAATGTTGACCTATTTTTGTTGATTTTGAGAGGGGTTCTCTGTGCCTCCTGGATTTTGATGCCTGTTTCCTTCCCCACATTAGGGAAGTTCTCTGCTATAATTTGCTCCAATATACTTTCTGCCCCTCTCTCTCTTTCTTCTTCTTCTGGGATCCCAATTATTCTAATGTCATTTCGTCTTATCATATCGCTTATCTCTCAAATTCTGCCCTCGTGATCCAGTAGTTGTTTCTCTCTCTTTTTCTCAGCTTCTTTATTTTCCATCATTTGGTCTTCTGTATTGCTGATTCTCTCTTCTGCCTCATTTATCCTAGCAGCTAGTGCCCCCATTTTTTATTGCACCTCATTAATAGCCTTTTTGATTTCGACTTGGTTAGATTTTAGTTCTTTTATTTCTCCAGAAAGGGTTTCTCTAATAACTCTCATGCTTTTTTCAAGCCCAGCTAGTATCTTTAAAGTCATGATTCTGAACTCTAGGTCTGACATCACACTAATGTCGGTATTGAATAGGTCCCTGGCAGACGGTACTACCTCTTGTTCTTTTTGCTGAGGTGATTTTTTTCATCTTGTCATTTTGTCCAGAGGAGAGTAGATGAATGAGAGAACAAAATGCTAACAGGTTAACAACGTCCCCAGAAAATATACTCTAATAAAATCAGAAAAGACCTGAAACCAGGGGAAAAGAAAGGGAAAGAAAGAAAAAAGAAAGAGACAAAAAGAAAAAGAAAAAGATAAAAACAAACAGAAACAGAACAAAACAACAAAAAACAGAATATGATCAAATATGATCAGGCTGGTGCATAGATCAGTGCCACACACTAGATTTTGGGTGTATTTTGGTCTGTTAGAAGAAAGTGCCTCCTAAAATTTTAAAGAAAGAAAGGCTTATATATGTACAAAATAAGGATTGATATGATGAAGGGTTGGGATATGATTATAAAGATGAAAATTATAAAAAATTTTAAAAAAGGAATTGATAAGAAGATGTTTGAAAAAAGAAAGAAGAGGATTTAAAAAAAGGAAAGAAAGAAAAAAAAGGGGGAGAGAATGTGATCAGGCAGGAGACTAGAACAAAGCCATACACTAGAGATTTAGGGTATATTTTGATATGTTAGAAGAAACTGTATCTCAAAATTTTAAAGAGAGAACAACTTATATATATATATATATATGCCAAAAATAAGGGTAACTACTATGAAGGGATAGAATATGACTCTAAAAATGTTTTTTTAAAAAAGTATTGATAAGATGTTATTTGAAAAAGGGAAAAAGAAAAATTCAAAAAAAAAATAGTTTAAAAAAATTAACTTTGAAAGACTAAGGAATCATGGTAAAAAAGCCATGAATTCTACGTGCCGTATTCCCCTAGCGCTGGGGTTCTGCCGTTCTCATTGATCGGTAAACCGGTCTTGGCCGGTTGTTCGTGCTGATCTTCTGGGGGAGGGGCCTGTTGCCGTGGTTCTCAAATGTCCTTGCCGGAGGCGGCATTGCCCCGCCCTTGTTGGGTCTGGGCTAAGCAATCTGCTCAGGTTTTGCTCTCGGGATCTTTTGTTCCCTGCAAGCTCTCAGTATAGCTTTGGAGGACGATAGTGAAAATGGAGGCCTCCCAATCTCCGCCCCGGAGGAGCCGAGAACTCGCGGCCCCGCTCTTCAGTGCGCCCCCAGAGAAAAGCAGTCTGTCACTCCCATCTCCCTGGTCTCCGGCCGCACTCCGTGCTCACCTGGCCTGTGACCGAGCGTTTTTATCTCTGGCACCCGACCCTGTGTGGAGTCTCCAAACCCAGCAGATCCCTGTGTTGCCCTCCTGCACCGCTCCTCCCAGGGGAGGAAGGGGAGTCTCCCCGGCTCTGCTGCCTGTTGGGTCCCTGCTGGAGGAGCAGTGGCCCGCCTGGGCCACAGATCACAGTTTATGGCCACCCCAAGCTGAGAGCCTGCGCCTCGGCTCCGTCTCTGCAGCCGGCTTCCCTGCTCCGATACCTGGGAGCTCTGGCGCACTCAGGCACCCCCGGTCTTCCTGTGACCCCGAGGGTCCTGAGATCACACTGTCCCGTGAGGGTTCCACCCCCCCCCCCCCCCCCCCCCCCCGCTTAGCCACTGGAGCAACGTCCCTCAGCGGAGCTGACTTCTAAAAGTTACAATTTTGTGCTCCGCGGCTCTAGCACTTGCCAGAAGTGGCCGATGGAGGCCCCCTCCCCCGCCGTCTATCCTCCCGAATATCGCCTCAGATTCACTTCTCTGCACGTCCTGCCTTCCAGAGAGTGGTCGCTTTTCTGTTCAGAAAGTTGTTGCTATTCTTTTCTTCAATCTCCTGTTGAGTTCGTAGGTGTTTAGAATGGTTTGATCCCTATCCAGCTGAATTCCTCAGACCAGATGAAATCCAGGTCTCCTACTCCTCCGCCATCTTGCTCCGCCCCTACATCATTAGTATTTGATGTAGTGATCCACGATCCACTGTTTTCGTATAACACCCAGTGCTCCATGCAGAATGTACCCTCCTTAGTACCCATCACCAGGCTAACCCATCTCCCCACCCCCCTCCCCTCTAGAACCCTCAGTTTGTTTCTCAGAGTCCATAGTCTCAGTTCGTCTCTCCCTCCGATTCCCCCCCTTCATGTTTCCCTTCCTTCTCCTAATGTCCTCCACGCTATTCCTGATGTTTCACAAATAAGTGAAACCATCTGATAATTGACTTTCTCTGCTTGACTTATTTCACTTAGCATAACCTCCTCCAGTCCCATCCATTTTGATGTAATTTTTGCAGTGTCTTTATCTGGTTTTGGTATCAGGGTGATGTTGTCTTTGGCCCACTTTTTAATCAGGTTGTCTTATTGTTGAGTTTTAAGAGTTCTTTGTATATTTTGGATAATAGTGCCTTATCAGATGTATTTTTTGCATATATTTTCTTCTAGTTTGTGGCTTATCTTTTCATCCTCTTAATCTTCAAATATTTTTATATCCCCCTATCCTTCTGGGAATACAGTTACATGCATATTACAGTACTTGATTGTTTTCACAAATTACAGAAGTTTTGTTCATTTTTTCAATCTTTTTTGTCTTTGGACTTCTGTTTAGTTTCAATTGTTTTATCTTCAAGTTCACTGATTTTTCTTCTGCAGTATTCACTGTGCTATTAATCCCATCCAATAAGTTTTTCTTCCCACCCATTGAATATTTTCTCTTAAAGATTTTCTGTTGATTTTTTTTGTATTTTCAGTTTCTCTTCTCATTAGGTTTCCCTTAGTATACTTGAACATATTTACAATAGCTATTTTAATGTGCTTTTCTGGTAATTCTATTAATTCTGTCATTTTGGGGTCCATTTCTATTGACTGATTTTCCCCTAAGTTATGGGTCATATTTTGCTGCTCCTTTTCATACCTAGGAATTTTTTATTGAGGGCTGGGTATTGTGAATACTGGATTGTGTTTTTTTTCTTTTTTTCCTCTTAAAGGGTGTTAGATTTTGCTTTGGTAGGTAGTAATACTTGCTTGTCAGCTTTATTTTTTGAAGGCTATTTCAAAGCTCTATTATGGTGGATTTGGAATAACTTTAGTCTCGGGCTGGTTTATCTTTTTGTCAAGGTGTGACCCTTCTAGAGTTTCTACTGAGTGCCCTGAGTATTCTCCACTTCAGCTGATCAGAACTTCAACATCCCCCAGTCCTGTGTGAGCTCTGAGAGTTGTTTACAGTTCCCAATAATTCTTTGCCTCTCTTAGAGAAGGCGCCCAATGAACTCATGACTTAATGTTAGTAATAGATACAAGAAGAACACTGTGCAAATTTCTGGAGCTCTTTCTCTACCACATAGATTCCAACTGCCCTGACTTCAATCTCTGTGTCTTCTACTCAGTGATTCTACTGTAGTTGATTGGGATCCACCTCCCTGCACTGCTTTCCAGATAGTGACTCTAGACAGAAAGCCAGGGCAATCATAAGACTCACCTCCTTTGTTTCCTTTTCCCCAAAAATCATAGTCCTGTGCTGCTTATTGTTCAATATCTAAAAAAAAAAAAAATCACTTGGCATAATTTTTTAAGTTTACAAGTTATGGTAGCAGTATAAATCTAGTTCCAATTCCTTCATCATGGTTGGAAGCAGCATTTCCAATATTAAATATTTTGAAATCATGCAATCTTTCTCCAGCTGTGTTTGAGAGCTTATTCTAGCTCAACCTCTTTGGTAACTGGTAAGAGACGAGGCCAGGGGGAGTCTATGCCCTAAACCCCGCACTTGAAAGGAACATGAACACACACACACACACACACACACACACACACATATGAATTTCTTCAGGAGCGCACGGACAGCAATGCCTCTGTCAGTTGAGATCTGATGTTCAGCACTGATACAGCAGGATCTATAACCAAAACATACTGCCTGACTTACACTGTGTTCTTGAATCAAAATGTTACAAAATGCTCCTCCCTTTGAGTGCCATGAAGATTGGTGGCGTGTGCCACTGAGGATTTCAGAGGCAGACACTGCTTTATTTAGGGTGCTGAGAGAATTTGAATGGCAGAAGCACTTAGTGAAAGAAAAGAAAAATTAACTTGTCAGATGCTTCCTCTCAGTCTGAATACAATAAATTCTTATTTATCATTTGCCAGTAGTGCCAAATATTTGTTTTCTTGCTTTTCTTTGTGTTGTGCCAGAGATAGTCACAAATTACTGTAGCATTTGCAACAGTTGCACATGGCAGCTGAAGAATGATTGGAAATAGTAAAAAAAAAAATTACTATTTCTGTTAAATTTATATGTGTGTAGATATAAGCATCACATGTGGGAAGTATGATACTGATTCTTTACCACCAACTCAACTGATACTGCATCCTAGACTTGAATTTGTTAAACTTTGTTAAAATATTTATTAAGGTTTAGAGAAGTTTTCAAAAGAGCAGGTTTTATAATTTCAGCATTATTTAAAACTCTTCTCATTTTGCTATTCATTAGTTATAATTTATATTTTGCCTTACAATCTTAATAGATCATTTTGGACATGTGAGAAGAAATGAGCTCTCAAAAGCATGAACAAATTTATTTTTTAAAGATGTAACTTAAATTTTTGATAAAAAATATATCCAAGATTTGTATACTTTGAATAAATTATATTTTAATATTTTATACCATTGAGAATGAGTACAGGTTGAAATCATGATAAATGTAGAAAATACTACAAATGGAGTTGAGTTAAATAGCTGAAGAGGAAAGAATAAACATTTTCAGTATGAAAGTATGTATTTGTCAAGTCAGGAGGATAGAATATATTCTATTTCACAGTTAGTACATCATGATTGGTAATTTTTAAATAGTTGCACTTATGATGTGAGAGCCATAGGTTGTATTGCTACTCTGGACCACATGAACATTAGGGGTGAGCCTTGATGAGAGGAATGGAGACAAAATCTCTTCCCCGGTTGTGAGAGGGTCTCTTTGTATGAGTTGGGTCTAGACAGGGCAACGTAAGGTGGGGGGGGTAGAGGAAGACTGACTTGAGAACATTTGTCCCCAGAATTGCTGATTTGGACACCAGTCTGGGGTTGGCTTTCACTAGCCAGTGGTTCTGTGGTGGAGGCTGAGGGCAAGCAGGTGGGGCTTGGGGGCAGGATTCCAGCCAGCAGAGAACTTCAGTGCAAACAGGGCCACTGAGGCAGACGTCGGTTCATGTAGAGAAAGTCGGAGGCAGTGATGAAGGTGGTTGGGACAGAGGGGGAAATAGACAGGAAATACCCACCCTATCTCCCCTCTGGGCGCCCCAAAGGCACACCAGCACCCCTTGGATGTAGGCTCCCTCTGGCCAGTTGTGCCGACACACTTGGGCTGCTTCCTACACTGGTCATGACTAGCCAGACTCTGAGCTGGTGGAAAATATCACTGACTCCTGCTCAAAGAAAGGGGTAGGGGACAAAAACATAATAGGGGATATTTTTAATCTCTCCCATGTGATTAAGAATAGTACTTGAAGTAATGTTTATAAACAGTTTAGTCATAAGCACCTCACTAGGTTTGTCTCCTGTGACAAAATTTATGTTCTGTTTGTGATTGGCTCTGCTGGGTTACTTGGGCTGAGTCAAGATGGATGGCGTATGCCCTTGTGCCCTTTGCCACACTAACTCTAGACACTGGGAGAGCTTTGGGTAGGAGGGAACGGCCACCAGCGTTTCCTGGACCACTTCTGCTATGAAAGGAAAGTGTACCTGGAAGAAACACTCAGTGAAACAAATCAGAGAAATTTAAAAACAACCACGTGGGGCCATTTATTGGGCTAGCGAATAGTGCATATTTCTCGCCAGAATGATTTCTGTCCTGTACAGTATCGGCGAAGCCCAAATTGGCGATTGCTTTACCCACGGTGGAATGTTAGTGCCGGTTACAAATAAGCCAACGATGCATGCTCTCTTAGATGGGAGAGACCACGCCACGTTCATTTCTGAATTTCCAGTACCTAGCTCATTGCAGGGGGGTTGGGGGTTGGGGGTGGTCCTCAGCCCTGACTGCACATTACAAACACCAGGGTAGCTCATAAAAATACTGCTGCCAGGGTCCCAGTCCAGACCAATTAAATCAGAATCTCTCAGAGACTGGGTGCTGGCATGTTCTTTTTTTAAAGAAAAGAACCTTTAAAGGTGATTGTAATGCACAGTTAAGGCTGGCCTTGGCCAAGGTGTCAAGCTAGACACATAGTATTTATTCAGTGAGCATGCAATACTCTGAACTTGGCACAAGTAGCTGGTGTAGACACTAGTATACCTGAGAATGGAAAGGATGGGGAAAGGGCTGTATCCTTCCAGTTAGCAAGCTGCAGAATTAGAGTGGCTCATCGCAGGGGAGGTGGGGGGGGGGGGGGGCGGGTTGACTTTAGGCTCTTCGTGGAAGCGGGGAGGCAACAGCATTTGTAAGACTGCCTCTTCTGGCCAGAAGTCCAGGGCGGTGCTAAAATCATTAGAATTTTAAAGTTGTATCCCATCGGCTGCTTGCTGTGGAGCAAATAACCTCTGTGTGGATTTTCCCATTTGCCCATGTGTCTGAGATCGATGTAGTACCTGGGGGAAAAGCTGGCCCATTGACCCTGGCAAAGGGACAAGTTTGGCCATTCTCTGTGTGTGTGAAATGCACAACCCCAGACCACTCAGTTCTTTGAGTTTTACACTGGTGCCAAAATGTTAATCTGGGCCTAAGGGGTCTCCCAGCCCACGTACTTTTTAATTTCTCAAATCCACAGAATGATCTATGAGTTTGGTCGCCTGGGTGGCTCAGTTGTTAAGCATCTGCCTTCGGCTCAGATCATGATCCCAGGGTCCTGGGATCGAGTCCCACATCGGGCTCCCTGCTCCGCGGGGAGCCTGCTTCTCCCTCTCCCACTCTCCCTCCTTGTGTTCCTGCTCTCGCTATCTCTCTCTCTGTCAAATAAATAAATAAAATCTTTAAAAAAAAAAAGAATGATCTACGAGTTTGTACACAAGACAAATGTTAAACATTGAACCAGCATTTCTGATGAGAGACTTAAGGAATATACTGAGAGGATACTTAATGGCTCTTTCTTTTTTTCTCTCTCTTGTCTTCTCTGGGAAGGGGAATCAGGATATATCCATGCACACGTGACTACTTTCGTTAGTATTTTTCTTTGCAGCTAGTTCTTTATGGTCATGTCCCTCATCTTGATTATTGACTACATGTGGCTGGAGTTCCAAATGCATACTGACGTGGGACTATCCAAAAAGAAAGAACATCACACCTAGTGTTGCAATGTTTTTCACTGCTGCTTGTATCCCCTAGTAACATGTCTTAACAGCAGAGACATGTTTGAACATTTTGGGAGCTTGCTTAATAACTGAGATAAGCTACTTTAGGTTGTCGAGAAAATAAAAGAATGAATGGAACGACGAATAGAGAGAGAAATGGGTGGAGGGCCTATGTGGCAACCTCTGACATCCGTGGCTGGCCCATGATTTGTCCGGTGTTGCAAAACTGGCCCATTGTGGCTTCAGTTCCATTCAGGTTTTGTCTATGTAGAAGGAGCTACATCTGCTGATTGCTGGTGAGGCCAACATTGATTTCACTCTGTGGCAGATTTTGTTCTTTTCTGATTATCAACCAGAACTTTAGCTGTTTCCTGTGTCCTCGGGTCTGTAATTGATTGTGGAGGCAGAATAAAGTGAAATGTTTAGGATATATTGCAAGAACAGAATTAACTTTTTTAAAACATGCAAGTTTATCGTTCATTCCGCTTACAGTCTTCTACAGCTCATAAACAGTGACAAGTGTCTTTGGAAGCTTGCTGCCACTTGTAAGATGAGAAAAATGTTACTACATCTTGGAAATCTTATAGTTAGGAACCTGGAGTTAGCTAGTCCATTTATAGATGAGGAAACGGAGACCCTCAGAGTTGGATTTGTCTCAGGACATGCAATAGCACAACGAAAACTAGGACCCAGGTGGGCATAACTGGTCAAACTGGGTCAGATAGCAAAATCTGATGTGGACCCCTTGTCATAGGACAGAGTCCTCCTTTTTTTCTACTACAAATAGGGAAAATCTGTTTGTCAAGGCAGAGAGATTTGGGAGATGGGGATGGGCAGCAATAAAAAGGTGGGGAGAAAGGGAGGGTGAGTATTTGTCTAGGTAGGACTGCACTTCCTCATTGCGATAGCTAATATCATTCTAGTAGCTTGGGGTGTTGGGATTTCCATAGACTGGGACTCAGGGGCACTTAGGAATTGATTGAGACCTGAACTGGCAGCTGATGTGAAAATGTTGGGGTTCAGGAGTGAATAGTCAAGAAAGAATTCTTGAGGTATCTTTGGTGCAAAAAGTATAGTTTTATTAAAGCATGGGCTCGGGACCTGTGGGCAGAGAGAGCTACTCTGGGGTCGTGAGGGGCTGATTATATACTTTCAAGTTGGGAGGGAGTTAGGGATAGCGTAAGTCTCTAAGGAATTTGGAAGCAAGGTTTCCAGGACCTTGAGGGGCTAGATGTTTGTAAGAGGTCATTTACTACTCTCTCGTAAAACCTTAATCATGAGACCCTTCAGCTGTATATCGGTGGGCCGTATGCTTAGAAGATGATTGCTAACATGTATGTTGGTGGGTAGAGATAAAGGAAGTTTCCAAAGGAATTTTTATATGTTAAAAGAGACTTACAGGATGCTGGAGGTTGAGTTAATGTTAAGCTAAAGAACTAACACTGAGGCAGTGAGTTCCTAGAGGAAATTGCTCTGCCTCCCTCAAGGACTTGTTGATGGGCTGTAAGTTGTAAGGAGATTAGTTTTTTTCCTTTTCCTTTGTTCTCCACATCAATGGCCACATCGTACTGGCCTCAGAACCAGCTTGGGGATGCCTCTCTTCTGTCCTCCTGACCAGTTGATGCATGGCTGTGACAAACATACCTTTCTTGCTCTGGTAATCACTTCGGCAATCCCTAGTCACACAGGGCCCCCCTCCATGTAAGGCCTGCATCAGTTTAGTTTCCTAACTATCCCCAGAACTCAACCTCCAGCCCGGACATTTTAGGAGTAAAATTAGAATAAATACAACAAATTAAACCTTGACTATCACAGCAATGAATTATGATAGCATTCATTGGACAAAGAGTCCGCTGAGGAAGGAAAAAGTGAATTATCAATACCATTGTATATTACTCAGATTGATGTCAGTGGGGTCCTATTGCACTGCCCACATGTAGGAAAGCTCTGGGAAGTTAAGTCGCTCATAAGTATTTTCAACCTAGAGATGTGTTATGCTGAATTGTAAATTGACTGGGAGTCTGAAGACTGGGGTTCTACAGCTAGTTCTGCTAGTGGAGAGCTGCTTGACCTTGGCAACGTCACCTTTCCTCTTTGGGTCTCCTTTCCTCATCTGTGTCATGACATAGTGAGACTAGGAAGCCTCTAGATTTTCTTTTGGTTCTAACACCCTAATTAGTGTTTCATGAAACTAATTATTCTTTTCACTCTCTTTTCTCCATCCATGGGCCCCTGATGGCCGCGTGTGGAAAGGTGGTAGATGGTGAGCCGGCCAACACGGGGGCCCGGGGGTGTTAAGCACTGGTCCGCTGACAACCAGTTCACCAGCTGTGGTAGCCTGTGCTGTTACTTCACCAGCTGGGACATGTCACCTGTAAACTTCACCAAGCATGCTTATCATTCCCTTTTCTCCTCAAAACAGCCACTCACTTTGAAGAAACTTCCAAATCTTTCTCCCCAGCCATAGCCTCACCAGCCTCTAGCAGGGCATAGAGTGGTACACTGATTCCCCCTTTCCGTGCTCAGCACCCAAGACTGAACCTCAGTCCTAAGCCGCAAAAAGGGAATAGTTAATAGCTAATAGTTAATAATTAATAGCTCTTGGAGAGCTGTTAATACAGCCTGATGAAACAAGCCATATTTTTATCTGGAGACCCTGGGATCTGAAACACAAAGTATAACTTTTAAAATACTCTTGAACTTTAGGTTTCATTTTTCGTTCCAAAAAACATTGACCCCATATACGTCTTTACCTGTAGAAGTATCATATGTATCATCGACCATAGCTTTTCGTTGATTTTTACTCTTCTATAGTTCCCTTCTTTGTCTCAGGAATTAATACATGGACATTCTTTGGTCCTAGAGGAAGCACTTTACCCAGGAAATGAAAGTCTGTTGTTTTCTCTGACAACCTTTATTTTGCGTTTCTTTGAGATGGATTCCTGAGTCATGTAACCAGTGAACTATGCCAAGTTCCTTTATTAAAATCTCACTGAAGTCTGTAAGATCAGCAAAGAATCACAACATTAGAACAGTATTTGACCAAAAAGACTTTAAAGATTATCAAATCCAATCCTCTCTTTTTATAGATAAGGAAGCAGGCTCAGAGAGGTGAAGTAACTTATCCAAGGTAACACAGCTTATAAGTAACACAGAGTGAGAGCTAGAATCAAAGTCTCCTAATTTATAGCCTATGTATTTTAGCAGGGGAAGATGGAACAAATGGACCAAACACAGCCACCTTTTTCTTAACTTTATGTTCTAAGGAAGCCCACTTTTCGATTTTGTATTCTCAAGTTTTGTCACTAAATCTGCTATTTTAACAAAAAGTTTTCAATATCATAAAATAATCTTGGTACTAACATGTATTCTAAGAATATCTCCCTAGAACAGGGTAGTAAACTCAAACTCCTCTGGGGATAGGCAGATAATGGGGGGTAAAACCAGTGGGAATGGAGGGGCTTCTGACAACCTGGAGCTAGAGGACTTGCCTTATTGGTCTTTCTCTTCCTCCTCCCCCTCCCTGTCCCCGTCCTCTTCCTGCAACATTAACAGAGCAGCAGACCAACAAGACAGTGCAGCCTGGGTGGCCAGTTTATTCCCCTAGTGGAAGCTATAGGTTCTTTTCCTGTCCTCTGAGCATGGATTCTTTCTCACTCACCGGTTAATCCCCAGCACAGCAACTGTCATCCTGTAGGTAGTCAATAAATGTGTTTTCAATGGGTCGGTGATTAAATATGTATTGAGGTTGGGATTTTGAAATCAATGTAATGATTTTCTTTTGTGAAGATAAACTGGTTCAGAGCTTGATGAAAACTTTTCTACAATTTACCATGTAGTAGAGCGTAATGATTCTTAAACTGTGAGTACCTCGGGAAGGCCATCCCTTATTAACAACTGAGTGTGAATTAATCCCACTCAGTTTGCTTTCCTCCTCACCCTGAGTTGCATGCAGTTACCTTCGGAGGAAGAAGAAGGCATAGGAAAAGAGGAATCCTGGGCCAGGAGGTGGGTTGGGAGGCTGGCCTCGCTGCACAAGTGAGGACAGGGAGAAGGGGCTTTAGAGGGCAGAAAGAGAGTGAAAATGTTGATATAAGTAGCAAACAGTGCCTATTTTATAATTTTGTTTAAGGCTGGTACCATGGGATTCCAATATGAAGGAAATAGGCTCACTTTCAGATGCAGATGACTCATAAACAAGCTCATTATAAATTCTTTGGAAGAGATTTTGCCTTGTATTCTGTTTCTTTATCTGAGAATTATTTCTCCCCTGTAACCTCTCCTCCCCCACCCCACACCATTACACTGGATAGAAACATATCCCCCCCATATATCACTGGGGCCAGGTATCATCAGTGAAATCCTCATCATTTCAATCACAACATAGCCTGTAGTTCAACACACACCATTGGGCCTTGAGGCAACATGCCAAACACATGTCCTTGTTTGGGGAAATCAGCAGCAGAAGGGCTTCAAATTGCACTTTTCCAAACCTGTTGTGCAGTCGTGCCAACAGAATGGGGAAAATTTCCTTCCGAAGCTGCCATGGAGAGCATCCAGATGTTTTCACTGAGCTCAAGTGCACCTGCACCAGAGGCTGCTTGTTACAGCAGCTGCCAGGATCCCTTGGGAAAGCCAGCCACATTAACCACCATGAATGGTGTCATGAAGCTTCAGGGGAGAGACCGCAACTTCACCCCAGACGATGTGGGTTTGGCTCCCAGCTCTGCACTCTCCTGGCAGGGGGTCTTGAGTGAGCCCCTCCACCTCCCTGAGCTTCCTTTTGCGGATCTGTAACTTAGCATGGCAACCCCTGCTCCATGCATCAACAGAGTGGTCATTTCCTTGCCTTCCACTCTGTGCTGGGCACGGCTGTGCATCCGATAGTGCCTCTCTTCCTCACTGCAGCCCTGTGGGTGGTTAGACATCGTCATTACCCTCCTTTTCCGGTGGTAAAAGCTCAGTTCAGGGTGCTTACGAGACCAAGGGTTGAACAGCTAGGAAGGGGAAAAGCTGAGGTTGGAAACCAGGCCTGCTTCCAGAGTTGTTGAAAAGACCAAATGTGATACTGTGCATGAAAGGGCTTTGAAACTGTAATCTAGAGATTGTGAACACAAGTGATTTAAGAGTACAGAATTTTTTTTCAATTTAATTCAGTTTTTTTATTTTTATTTTTTTAAATATTTATTCATTTACTTGACAAAGAGAGAGAGAGAGCACAGGCAGGGGGCGTGGGAGCGGGAGAAGCAGGCCTCTGGCCAAGCAGGGAGCCCAATGTGGGGCTCGATCGCAGGACCCTGAGCCAGAGGCAGACGCTTAACTGACTAAGCCAGGTGCCCCTAAAAAAAATTTATTCCAGTATAGTTAACATACAATGTTATATTAGTTTCAGGTGTGTAATATATTATTCAACACTTCCATACAACACCCAGTCCTCATCACAAGTGCATTCCTTAATCCCCATCACCCATTTCACCCATTTGCCCACCCACCCCCCTTCTGGGAACCACCACTTTATTCTCTCTAGTTAAGAGTCTGATTCTTGGTTTGCCTCTCTCTCTCTCTGTCTTCCCCTTTGCTTATTTGTTTTGTTTCTTAAATACCACATATGAGTGAAATCATATGGTATTTGTCTTTCTCTGACTAACTTATTTTGATTAGCATGAAATTCTCTAGCTCCATCCATGTTGTTGCAAATGGCAAGATTTCATTCTTTTTATGGCTGAGTAATATTCCATTGTATATATATACCACAACTTCTTTATCCATTCATTTATCAGTGGACACTTGGGCTGCTTCCATAATTCGGCTATCATAAATAATGCTGCTATAAACATAGGGGCGCATATATGTCTTTGAATTTTAGTGTTTTTGTATTTTGGGGGTAAATACCCAGTAGTGGGATTACTGAATCATAGGGTAGTTCTATTTTTAACTTTACAAGGAACCTCCATGCTGTTTTCCGCAGTGGCTGCACCAGCTTGCATTCCCACCAACAGTGCAAAAGTTATCTTTTTCTCCACATCCTTGTCAACATTTGTTGTTTCTTGTGTTTTTGATTTAGCCATTCTGACCGGTGTGAGGTGATACCTCATTGTGGTTTTGATTTGCATTTCCCTGATGATAAGTGATGTTGAGCACCTTTTCATGTGTCTGCTGGACATCTGTATGTCTTCTTTGGAGAAGTGTCTGTTCATGTCTTCTGCTCATTTTTTAATTGGATTACTTGTTTTCTGGGTGTTGAGTTGTAGAACTTCTTTATATACGTTGGATACTAACCCTTTATGTCATTTGCAAATATCTTCTCCCATTCAGTACGTTGACTTTTAGTTTTGCTGATTGTTTCCTTCACTGTGCAGAAGCTTTTTATCTTGGCATAGTCCCAGGCATTTATTTTTGCTTTTGTATCCCTTGCCTCAGGAGACATACCTAGAAAAATGTTGCTGCAGCTGGTGTCAGAGACATTACTGCCTAAGAGTATAGAATTCTCTAGTCCGAAAGGGCCCTGGCTGTGGGTGGTGGGCAAGTTATTCAACCTCTCCCAGTCTCAGTTTCCTCATCTGTGAAATAGGGATGATAACAGCACCTACCTCCTGGAGTTATTGCAAAAAATGGAATGAAACCGTGCATATAAAGCCTGGCATATTCCCATAAACATTAGCTGTTGATTTTAAGTTACTGACTACAAATGAGAGAAAATCCTGTTCACAACCCTTTTCTCATCTTATATGGGCCATATTTGGTTCATTTCCTGTTCCCACTGAAAAAAGCCAGAAGGAAAACTGATTACTAATATCAGTTTTTAGCAACATTTTATAGTATGAGTAACATATGTGCTTAAGGTTCTTTGTCCCTCAACCTGGATGAATGAAATTCAACATGCAGTACTTCACTAAGTCACAGACAGTGCCTTCTCCAGCCATGTCCATCCCATGCTGGCCTTCAGCAAGGGTTCTCAGGATCCACGCCCCCCGCCTTCATTCCAACCTGCTTTTGCTTCTTGTCTGTTTCTTGGCTCTGAATTCTGCACTCTCCTCCCACTTCTGCTCCTTTGGGATGGCATTCATTCACTTCCTCTCTGATCATCTCTTTTAGTGGTACCTCTGGCTTCCACTGTCCCTTTGGTCTCAGACCCAAACTGTGGGTCCAGAGAGCTCCACCCCTGTTGTAATTGATGGTGGAGAGACTTTGGCTTTCCTCAGGCTTGTGTTGCTTTGTCTTCTATTGCTCCCTGTTTTTAGCTCTGGTATGATTCATGCAGGGGCATGTACCAAGCAAAATAGCAAGTGAGACTCAGGCTGTGTCTCTCAATGTCAGACGTCCAGATGTTTCCAAAACTCAGAAGTTTTGATCATGTAGCTAAATTCCTATTCCTGAGTGAATTGTTAGCTTTTCCTCCTAATGTGGCATCATGCAGGCATAGCCTGCCTATAGCTCTTGCAAGTCAATAACAGGATCCCCCAGTGCACAGGCATTGAAATTGTCTCTGATGAAACCTACCTTTTCTAAGTAAGCAGACAAAGACATCTTTTCAGGCTAGCATCAAAACTGGATCATGTAAAGTTTTCATCAAGGCTATGAGTAGTTTTAGTAATAGGGAAAGGTGGTGTAGGATTGATCTCTCTTGTTGCCAGCAAAGCATACTTTTTCAAATATATTTTTCCTCGATGGTCTCCCATTCTGCCTACTCCTCCCTGACTCATAAAGCTGCATAGATATTGCATGATCAACAGAGGAGTTACCCAGACCTGGGATGGAAGCCCAGCTACCACTGACACTCGTGTGCACTGAGGAAATTAGTTAACTTCTATAGCTCCTGACAGCAGAAGTGATCAAACCTAGAACTTATTTCTTAGGAGGGGCGAAGTAGTTAATATAGATAACAACTAGCAGAAACAGAGCTACGTGCATGGGATATGTGTGCGGGTAGTTATAGGAATGGTAGGTATCCTTGCGTCTGTATAGTACTGTCACCTCACATCCTCCTCATTTTGGTGAGCCATTTGATATAAATAACTTTCTCTGATCACAGGGATCAACTGGAATTTCATGCTTGTCTCAGTAGTAATTCTGGAGTAAACTGTCCATTTAAAAATATTCCTGGGGCGCCTGAGTGGCTCAGTCAGTTAAGCGTCTGACTCTTGATTTTGGCTCAGGTCACGATCTCAGGGTCGTGAGATTCAGCCCCAAGTCCAGCTCCACACAGAGTGTGGAGCCTGCTTGAGATTCTCTCTCTCCCACTACCCCTTCTCACTGCTCACATGCATGCTAGCTCTCTCTCTTTCTCTATCTCTCTAAAAAATAAAATAATAAAATAAAAAATATTCCTAAAAGTAGCCTTCTTGTGCAACCACTATAGGGTTATTGATTTGTGTTGAGTGTGTGCACATGCATGTATCTCCTCATTTCCCAGTTCTTTCCACTGTCCCAGTTTGTCTTCTCTGAGCCTCTGTTAGAAGTGGTCCTGGTAGCTGTCCAGTTGGACTGGCTGATGGAGCTGCTCCAGCTCACTGATTTCAGAATTTCCGTTGGCTTCTAATAGCCACTGTCCTTCAAATATGTCCTTCGCCAGTTTAGCACTAGATGGGCTGTTTGCTCTAAAAAATACATCTGAATGCTTTTTTTTTTTCCCCAAGAGAAAGTTCTGCTAAGGTTCTCTGTTTTCCCCCCAGAAACCTATCCCCCTGGTATTTGACAGTTGGCAACTTCATGCTTCATCTGCCAATGAGTAATCTGGGAGTAAATAAAGCCATTTGGAAGGGAGTTAACTCTTTGAGGGTGCCACTCTATTATGTAGGCATAATTTGAGCATTCTAAAAATATATTCTTTTCCTTTTCTCCCAGAGAGGATTTGAACTTGTTTCAAAAATACACACCATATAAATTAAATAAATTGCAAAGATGTCAGATACAGTTAAGAACTTAAAACATGAGAAAAGAGTAGCACGGTGTGCCTGGGTGGCTCAGTCATTAAGTGTCTGCCTTCGGCTTGGGTCATGATCTCAGGGTCCTGGCATGGAACCCCACATCAGGCTCCCGGCTCCGTGGGAAGCCTGCTTCTTCCTCTCCCACTCCCCCTGCTGTGTTTCCTCTCTGGCTGTGTCTCTGTCAAATAAATAAATAAAATCTTAAAAAAAAAAAAAAAAAAAGAGTAGCACATGGCTCTGTATAGTTACCATTGTCAGATAGTCAGTTTGTCTCCAGGCTTCCCAGTAACCAAAGCAAAGAGGGAAACTTGGTTTTCAGAGATGCACTCTGGTAATACATATCCATGCAAACTTTTTCTCAAGCCAAGAGGTGACCCCGAGCATGACAGCGTTAGAGGGTAATGTGTGCATGCTCTTGGCTCTTCCACATAGCAGCATTATGCAATGTAGTGTCATTGAAAATAATACTAAATTACTGAATGTGTGTGCTTTTAGATCATTCCACTCAAGGGGAAGTTTCATTTATCCTTCGAGAGCCTGCCAGAATTATCTCCCCTATCCTGAAAAGTTCTGAGACATTTCAGGACTCCCGGCAGAGCACAGACAGAGCAAACGAGAGGGGCCTTCTATGTGCTCTACATTGGTAGGTCTCAGTTAGAGTGTTGTAATGAGTTCCTCTCTGACCTGCTCCTCAGCTGGACTGTGAGATCACTGGGAAGACTGTCACATCCATCCCCAGTACCAGTGCCTAGTATGCCGCCTCTTCGGTTAATGGGGAGCAAACGCTGTGTGTCAGCCAGAGTCCTCAGTGCTTTATGCGGCTTTCCTTTAACAGATCTGTGAGGTAGTTACTGTTATCCTCCCATTTCACAGATGAAGAAACCATGGCCTAAAGAACAATTGGCCATTTCCTGGAAGTAGATGGTGGAAGAGACAACCGAAGCCCATGCTCTCAACCAGAACACTGGAATGAAGACCAAGTCTTAGTGTTTTGATGGGGTGAGCCAGTCCTGGGCTTGGGAGATGCTGAACATGTCAGTGGGTTATGTCGCTGGAAAAGAGGAAGATGTAGTGTTTGTTGGGGTCTTCATCTAAATGCCCTCGCATCATCACAGTCCCAGGAAGGGTTTCTAACTTATGGCTGCTGAGCATTACCTTCAGAAGCCCTGGGACATCCCTAGGGGCAAGTCCTTTATAAATCCTCATTTTTTAAATTTTTATTTTATTTTTTAATTATTATAAACATATAATGTATTATCTGTTTCAGTGGTAACTAAATCCTCATTTTTTTCGTTAAAATTTACTAATACAGCTCACAGTTTTGTAGATGGTACTATATTAACTAATTGAAAGCTACCAGATAGAAAAACAGAGACAACATTCATTGGTTCTCATTTCCCTGGAATGTTTATTCCTCTCCCAATGCAAAGTACTACTTACAAGTTTGCATTATTTCACTCTGAACTCTGCAGATTCTTAAATGACCTGACATCTCTATGGTTTTTCTTGGGGGGGGGGGGGGGGAGAATGAAACAGTTACACTGAGCTAGTGTTGGTACTTACTCTAACATTTTGATAAATAAAGCCTCGTTCTGAAAGGGAATTACGCCCTTTTGATTTGCTTGGCATATTTCTCTTCCAAGGGCATCCCATATAGGTTAACTACAAATATTTCTACTAATGAGATGGCCTTGAAATACCACTGCCACGATTATAGGCGTAAACAGTGGATTTCAGTAAGTTGCTTGAGTCCCACTTTTGATGGCGTAGTAAATCTCAAAACAACCGTGGGCAGTAGATAGATGAAGAACTTTCTTGGGTATAATTAACTTATTCGAATATACCTACTAGCTACCTTCACATAGCAATTCTAACTCAGTCTCAGGCTACTTTAAGTACATTAAACAATTCAACACTCTTATAGGGATTCTTAATGAGCCCAAAGGATTTATAACTTAGAACAAAAAACTTTAACCTATTAATTATTTTTATTAGCATTTTTAATATTTATTGAGTGCTTTGTTTCTTTTTTAAATTTAAATTCAATTACCCAAGGTATAGTACATCGTTAGTTTTTTATATAATGTTCAATTCATTAGTTGAATATAACACCCAGTGCTCATCATATCACATGCCCTCTTTAATTCCCATCACCCAGTTACCCCATCCGCCCACCCACCTCCCTTTCCGCAAACCCTCAGTTTGTTTCCCGGAGTCCAGTCTCTCATGGTTCGTCTCCCTCTCTGATTTCTTTCCATCTAGTTTTCCCTCCCTTTCCCTATTGTCCTCTGTACTATTACTTATTTTCCACTATGAGTGAAACCATATGATAATTGTGTTTCTCTGATTGACTTATTTCACTTAGCATAATCCCCTCCAGCTCCATCCATGCTGATGCAAATAGTGGGCATTCATCCTTTCTGATGGCTGAGTAATATTCCATTGTATATATGAACCACATCTTCTTTATCCATTCATCTGTTGAAGGACATCTCGGCTCCTTCCACAGTTTGGCTATTGTGGACATAGCTGCTCTGAACATTGGGGTGCAGGTGCCCCTTCTTTTCACTATGTTTGTATCTCAGGATGTTAACTTACCAATTCTTAATAAGTGATCTGCCTTTTGGATTTTGTGTACTTTCCTTAGACTTCCTTCCTACCTTCCACTTTTACTGTCTCCTCCCCTGCCTCCTCAGATACTATTTTCTTTTGTAGATACACGGCATATATGGTAGTTCAGTAATGTACAGTGACGTGATGTAGTAAGTAACAGAGGATTATGGCAAAATTGTGTAAGCAAGACAGGGGACAAATTGGCGTGGTTGAGAAGGTACAAGCACTGGAGAGAGGAAACTGGCCACTTACTCACCTAGCCTAGGCTGCTTGGTCGACTTGTAAGAGACTATGTTTCCTCAGCAGAAAATGAAGATAATATTTAACTTACAAAACAAAACTGGGTTGTTGTAAAGATAAAGAGAGATAATCTTTTCAAATAACATTTACTGAGCACCTATTGGGTCCTGGTGCCTTTATATACTTGATCTCATTGAGTCCTCAGATGGGTGCGCTAACTTTCCAACTTACTGACTCTATTGGTCTGCTGTAACAAATTCCTATAAAGGAATGAATTAAAACAACAGGAATTTATTCTTCCATAGTGCCGGAGACCAGAAGTCCAAAATCAAGGTCAGGGGGCGCCTGGGTGGCTGCATTGGTTAAACATCTGCCTTCGGCTCAGGTCATGATCCTGGGTCCTGGGATCGAGCCCCACATTGGGCTCTCTGCTCAGTTGGGAGTCTGCTTCTCCCTTTCCTTGTGCTGCTCCCACTGCTTGTGCTCTCTCTCTCTCAAATACATAAATAAAATCTTTTAAAAAGGCAAAAACAAAATCAAGGTCAGTAGGGTTGGTTCATTCTTGAGGCTCTGAAAGAAAATCCATTTCATGCCTGTCTCCTAGCTCCTGGTGGCCACCCACATTTCTTGGCACTCCTTGTCTTATAGACACATCACTCCAATCTCTGCCTCCATCTTCCTGTGGGCTTCCCCTCTGGGTGTGTCTGTCTTCTCCTTTTCTTTTATAAGGATACTCATCATTGAATTTAGGGCCTACCATACCTATAGGATGATCTCATCTCAAGAGCCTTAATTTAATCATATCTGCAAAGACCTGATTTCCAAATAAGCTCCCACTCACAAGTACTGAGGCTTAAGAATTAGACATATCTTTTGGGGGCCAGCATGCAACCCACCACAGTGACCAAGCAAGGAACCAAATCCACATACTTTCTGATTCAAAGACAGATGCACTATGGACTCTGCCCTGTTCTCTCCCTGTGTGAAAACTTCTTTGCCAGGGCTAAGAATCACCTCATGGTTCCTTCTCCTTCTTATTCTGGAATTCTATGGTTCCCTGTGATTCTAATTTTTACAAGAAAGTCGCCTGGGCACCTGGAAGAAATCAATGAATTCTACTAAGTTTTTCACTTGCTTATAAATAAGGACATCCCTCTACCTAAATAACCTTTGACTAGCAAGTTGTGTTATGCACACTGGAGTTGTTAAACCATCCAAGCTTGTAGCAAAAATCAGAAGATAGTTAAGATTCATTGAATGCTTATTACGTGTTAGGGCTGCGCTATGTGCTTCAGGTGCATCATCTTGTTTCATCCTGGGAGATAGTGACTGTTACTTTCTCTCATTTACAGAAGACATTGAGGTTGAGAGAGGTTAAGGAACTTGTCTGAAATCACAGAGCTGCTAAGTGGTGGAGTTGAGATTTGAACCCAGGCAGTCAGACACCAAAACCCATGCTCTTGAAAGTGGAGTAGAGGAATGTTACCACTGCAGCTCCTGGCACAGAGTTCAGACCCCTGCCACCAGTCAGGGACGCAGGCACTTGGGCTTAATGAACAAAGACTTGTTAATCATGCAAATTACCCATGCATTTCTAATAGGATAGACTGGGTATTCAGATGTCTCTTTGTTTCCCCTGATTTCATTTTTGGAGTGACACTGTTGAAAGATATTTGGAACTGTTGAATGAAAACTACTTGAAACTTTAATTGAGTTTTAGGAAAAAAAAGTCAGCATATTTCCTTTATGTCATTACTGTTCCAATCCCTTTGGTCTGGAGTCTCCTTATGCGTTCATTACTCAGAAGAGTTTTTAATTTGTCAGCACATTATAATATAATTTTCCTCAAGAAAAATAGCATTCCACCGCCCCCCCCCCCCCCACCACCACAACGGCCGAGTTTGTTTTGGTTTGTCGTCAATGTAAACAATTTCCCTTTAACAGGGTAATATAATAAAAAGCCACCTAACTACAAGAGAGGATGTAGTAAGTCAGATGTAGTCAGCACTGTAATTCTTTCTTTCTGACTAATATTTTCAAATTATCTTTAGCTGCCACAGGCAAGATAAATCAGTAATATGACCCCAAAGTCTAAGCAAAAGCTTATTGCTTTAGAATATATTCATTTATTTTTAATGCTCACGTCTGTTTTTAAAGAATGGCTTTGTAAAAATATTTTAACTACTTAAAACATAAACTATACCGTCTCCCATTCCATGATCTTAAGTGAAATGCTGGCCTCAACTCGAACTGCTCCTTGTCTTTTCTTGCCTATAACCCAATTCATTAATGATGGTGTAGTTTTACCTTATATGGAAAAGGTCGCCTTCTTTTGTATACTGTCCTCTTAATTAACTTTGGATCCTTGAAAAAGAATTTAAGCCTGAATATCCTTCTGATAGATGTATTATTTTCCTCTTAAAGTAAGGTATCTAAAGAATCAAGACAGCTTGCTTCAACTCCAGAGCAGTCTTTATAAATCATGCGCTTGAGGAGTTCTCAGGAGCATACATTTGGATTCAGGGTTGCAACTTAATTGCACAAGGATGAGCAAGATCAGGAAACAAAAACAAGAGTTCTGGCAAGACAGGAAAAGACTGGCCCTCTTGCCCCTTTGCTAAACTACTTCCTCTCCTCACCATTTGATACAGCAAGTCACCAGGACAACGAGAGGCAAGAGACAGAGTGAAATTGCATTGCAACTGGCAACCAATGTGTTTTGACTTCTGAAAGCCATAACAAAGAAAACTACAGTTGTATATAAAGTTTCTATTTTATTCGGAGCATTTTATGTTCCCCAAATGAACACTTGATGATTCTTGCCCAATATACTGTTTTATAGAATTTCTATAACTTTGGAAGGAACAAAATGTCTTCCCTGGGTGTCTGCGTGCCATGAATTTACTTGACAACAGTGAATTTAGGGAATTTCCCAACCCCTCTGTGGAGAAGCTATGATTATCCTCCTAGAGTCAGGGAAGTTGAAGAACAGAGAGTTTAAGGGATTTGCTCAAGGTTAGTCGGAGATCAGGGAATATTTGGCTCCAACTTCTTGTGCTAATTATTATTTAGTTGCTCTCACTTTCATTTATGCATTTGTTAATAATTGGTTTTTCTTTAAATCTCAAGAAAATGAGTCTAAAAGCCTTTTGCAAGAGCAAACTGGCTCTTGATATTGTTGTTGTCAATACATGCACATGCTGCTATTCTTGACTTAAATCTTTTTCTCATTGCTCAAGGACTGTCAGAGTTGCAGACTTCTACCAAAACGGGGGACACTTGAAGAGAGAGGAGTGTTAACCTGACCCGTTTTTCAATATGCTGCACTGACCATTGCTCCAAGAGTATCACTGTGTTATCTCAGTTCTTAGGAAGTTGAGTCCTAACACTCAGTTCTCATACATAATATCATTGCAGCCCACATGTTGCTGAGTGGGGAGTCTCACACAAAAGATACAATAGAAGTCATTCTTTGTTTCCTCTCTTTCCTACCTTATCGTCTGATTAAATCCTAAAGTATGGGAGTAATGAAATAAATTATCTGGTCAGTTTTGTTTTGGTTTCCAAAACTATTAATCAATTCTATTTTTCAGTGCGGTAAAATATACAGCAACAAAATTTACCATTGTAACCATTTGTAAGCATATAGTTCAGTGGCATTAAGGGCATTCACACTGTCCTACAGCTATTACCACCGTCCATCTCCAGAACTTTGTCATCATCCCAAATTGAAATTTTGTATCTGTTAAACCCTAATTCCCCATTTCCCTCAACCTCTAATCACTGGTAACCATTACTCGATTTTTGTCTCTATGAATTTGACTATTTTAAGTACCCCATGAAAGTGGAATCACGCCATATTTGTCCTTTTGTGTATGGCTTATTTCCCTTAGCATCATGTTTTTAAGGTTCATCCATGTTGTAGCATGTACCAGAATTTCATTTCTTTTTGGAGCTAAATAATATCCTATTTTGTGTACATAACATTTTATTTATTCATTCATCTATTGATGGACCTTTGGGCTGTTTCTGCCTTTTGGCTATTGTGAATAAGGCTTCTATGAACACTGATATATAAGTTTCTCCTTGAGTCCCTCCTTTCAACTCTTCTGCATATATACTGTACTAGTAGAGTTGCTGGATCATATGACAATTCTGTTAACATTTTGAAGAACTGCCATACTATTTCTCATAGTGGCTATACCTTTTTTATATTCCCACCAACAATGCACAAGTGTTCCAATTCCTCCACATCCTCTCTGACACTTGTTATTTTGAGTTTTTTTGATAATAGCCATCCTAATGGGTGTGAGTGGTTAATCAATTATATTTTAAACAGTATTAGCTATAGTACACACGTGCCACATTTGCAGTGACTTATCATTTTCTGAAAAGCTTTTCTGAATATGGAGAATTTCCATGTTATACGTTCTACCTCTCCAATACAGAACTCAGCGCTCAAATCCTCAGCTTCCTTTTCACCTAGAATAAAATCATGTGACCCAGACTCAACTAATCAGATGCATCCATGCAAGATTTAAGTTCCTAATCAGTGCTTCCATTTTGTTGGCTTGGGTGTTGGCAATGGAATCTGGCTTTGGGGAGGCATTAACAATTGCAGTAGGGTCTAATGCAGTCAAGTTCCCAGTGGGTAGGTTGACAGTGGCCTTTCCTCAGCAAGCCATTTCTGTGGTATGATTGGGGTGTTGTTTCTGGAAGCTCATCCTCAAGCCTATTTCTCCAACCAAAAAGTGCAATCCAGTCCAACTCAATTGCATATCCAACTGAATACTTATCTTCACCATGGCCCATGCCACCAGTGAGGCTTCTGCTTGGGGGCCTTGGAGTGGGAAATGGGCATGGTCTATACATTTACTCTTTCTTCTCTCTTTCTCCTCTAGTCTTGGTTCATGCAGAGCAGGGTCAGGGAGGATGGATGAAGAAAAGGAAGAATGGTCACCTAACTGGTACCACTCTAGTCCCCTCTCAGAGAGCATTCTCACTGGGACATACTTACCTCTGTGTCTTTTATCTCTGGGCAATAGCTAATGTGCTACCCAGTAATCTATTATATTCACTCTGTAGATATTTTTCCTGGGCAAAACTCATAGTCTCCTTTCAGAAATTTACATGTTTACATTTCATCCAAAGACTCTTCTTGTGTCTCCAGTGATTTATCTTTATGGATATAATTTTTGTGTCCACAGATATTAACTAGGCAAGCATACAATCATAGTGTTGTAATATTAATTCATCAAGGATCCCAGATGAGCCCCCTCAAATCTTCACTGGGATTGTTAGAAACTCCAAAGAAACTACAGGACACCAAAGACGAGGAGTAAAACCTAGAAGTAGCCAGAGAATATAGATTGCCTAAAAAGGAGTAACTGTAGTGTCAATAAACTTCTCAACATCAACAGAGGCCAGAGGATAATGAAATAATTCCTTCCACATTGGAAGATAGGAGTTGTTTTTCTTTTCTACCATACACTTGTATATTTCCCAGATGCTCATCCTTTTAATATAGTAATAGTATATTTTTGTTTAGATCAATCATCAGTGTTTGCATTATTATGAGTGTGAATAGTGTATGTGACTTGGTTTTGCCCTCTGAAAGTGTTTAATGTTTGTCTCCATTATTTTGATATTTCACAGTGATATGCCTTGGTGTGCATCCATTTTCATCCATTATTCTGAGCACTTAATGAGCCTTTCAGGCTAGAAACTGATATATTTGTGTTTAGGAAATTTCCTTAAATTATTTCTTTGATTTTTTTTTCTCATTCATTTTCTGTTTCTTCTTCTGAAACTCCCATTACTCATATTTTATGATTTTCTTCTTTTTTTAAAGTAATCTTTATGCCAAATATGGGGCTCAGACTCATAACCCCAAGATCAAGAGTCACATGCTCTACCCACTGAGCCAGCCAGGCCCCCCTGAAACTCCCATTATTCAGATGTTGGCCTTCCAAGACTATTTGATACAATGTTTCACAATAAAATGTAAGCTTTTATATTTTCTATTGAAAATACAAGTATAGAAATATAAATTTAGGGGGCACCTTGGTGACTCAGTTGGTTAAGCATCCAATTCTTGATTTCAGCTCAGGTCACGATCTCAGGGTCTTAAGATCGAGCCCTGCATCAGGCTCTGTGCTGAGCATGGAGCCTGCTTAAGAGTCTCTCTCTCTTTCTACCTCTGCCCCTCACTGCTCACATTCTCTCTAAAAAAAGAAAAAAAAAGAAAAGAAAGAAGTATAAATTTATAGATGTCTTATTTTATATGTTTTTCTCCTATTTTCTTTGCTTTGTCTTATGCTCTACTTTTTGGGAGATCGACTCACTTGGACCTCTAACCTTTCCTATTGAGTATTTCAGTTCTGCTTTCGTGTTTTTAATTTCTAAGAGATCTTTCATGTTTTCTAAATGTTCTGTTTTAAACAGTATTCTGAACTTGTTTCTGGGATTCAGAACCAGGGCTTATCTCTCTGAGGATTTTAATAATTGTTTTATTTTGGAGCTTTCTTTTCCTTTCATGGTTTATTTTTCCTCCAAGTTGTTTTTCTCTGTTAGTGGCTTGTTTGATCTTGTATATTAGAAGAATTCTTCAGCTGTCTGGTGATTTTTAGGTGTCTGCTCATGTTTAATTGTGAGCAAGAAGCTGACTGGAAGATCTGAATGAGTTTCACTGGAAGGTGATGTGGCTGGGCTGTTTGTTGGGGGAAACCTCAATATCACTATGTTTACATTTTTCCTCAATATCTGGTCAGATTCCTTGGAGATGACCCTTCTGCTATCGTTCTTCTACTCAGAGAGAAAAAGTCTGGTCATAACCATTCTGGAAGCTGAGTAGTAAACAGGGCTTAGGGGCAGGGTCTCCGCTTTCAGTGTCTTACACATTCATTTCTTCACTCTGGTTTCAGTGTGGCACTTCCCCTCTTAACCCAGTCTGTGCCCACTGAGTCCAGCCAACCTCATTCTGTGCTTTCCAGAGAATAAACATCCATCTTTTGCTAGGGTGGTGTGATCGTTAATGTGTCAACTTGACTGGGCTAAGAGATGCTCAGATAGCTGGTAAAACATGGTTGCTGGGTGTGTCTGAGAGGCTGTCTCTGGAAGAGATTGGCATTTGAATCAGTAGACCGAGTAAAGAAGATCACCTCACCAATGCAAGCAGACGTCACCCAGTCCCTTGAGGACCTGAATAAAACAAACAAGTGGAAGAAGGGTTAATTTACTCTCTGCTTGACCTAGACCTTCCATCTTCCCCTGCCTTCAGACAATAGTGCTCACCATTCTCAGGCCTTCAGACTTGGACTGGGACTGACACCGTTGGCGCCCCTGGTTTTTTGGGCCTTTCAGTTTGGACTGGGACGACGCTCCTGGCTTTCCTAGTTAGGGGAGGAGAAGTCATCCAGTAGCATGGAGTATGGATAGTGCTTCTCAAAGAGCTTTTCTAATCCTCCTCATTTTCAGCCAGCCTCTTCTTCCCCATTTCCAATATTACCTGGTGTCACCATCTCTTGGACTCTTGATAACGTTGTAGAATAAACTGAGCCAGCGTCAAATCTGACTTTGATCTGCTAGGTCATATTTTTGCTTATCCACCTTCTTTCTAGCTTCCAAAAGTTTGTTGTTGTCTCCTCTCCCATTCTCCATAGCCTCAAAGGCTCCTCCATTTCTACATAATGACTATTCATTGTAGTTTTTAAATGGATTCTGGAAAAGCCAAATTTGGATGAGCCTGTTCAATCCACTGTGTTCACCCAGAACTGTCATCTAGAAGCCTTCGTCCAGCTGAACTCATTTTTTGACTGATGTTTTCAAAGACTAGGAGAATTGGCCTCTCCTAGATCTTAGCTGACAAAAGTTCCTAAAGGATATATTTCAAGAAGAAGGAAATTGAACCTTGGAAGAAAAAAGTGGAATGCAAGAATTAATAGACTCAGGAACCTGGTGGGGACCCAGGTGGATGCCACCTACAGGGAAGCTATTCCCTTCTGGAGGAATATGGCGATGTCTTTGACCCAGTATGGAAGCCTAGTAGAGATGCAGAAGGCAGCCACCACTGCAAGACATTCCCACACCTAGAGTGAAAGAAGCCATTTCAGTCCTATTGCCTTGTTTTGGATGGAAGCCTAGAAGCGAGTGCACCGGTTTCCCATGGAACATCCCCATCCCACCAAACATGAGAACAATTCTGAGTCCAATGAGTTGGATATTCAGAAGTCTAATTTGAGCCTGCTATAGGTGAGTGAATAAATAAAGCTTCCCCATAACAAAATAAATATAAGATATATGTGTATGTAAAGTTGTAAAATGTGTAATGAGAAAAGCAGCCTGAAATGGGAGGAGTTACAGGGGCTTCCAGCCATTTGGAAACAAGATGTCTCATTTAAAAGTTTCTCTCTGTTTTTTGTTTTGTTTTGTTTTCAAGAAGACATCTTTATTGGACACAGACAAACTTGCCCTTCAGGCTATAACCAGAGACCAAGATAATTTCCTTTAGCCTCTAAAAACATAATCCTGTAAGAAGCCGCTTCATACTTCTACTCCATCTTGTTTGCACCACCTCAGGTATTATCAGATGAAGGTTCTATTTTAATCCTGAAACTATTTTCTACATAACTATTTTTAATGTCTTAGCTGTTGGTACTTATAATGGCATCCACTCAATAGTTGAGGTTTTTCTTCTACTCTGATAAGACATTAAAGCTACAGTTTTCCAACTGTCCAATTTACATTTCTAGTTTCTGCCTCCTCCCACCCCGCAAAGGCAGGACACTATATGAAAGGCTATTCTGATGGATAGACTCCATAATCAATCTCAACTACAAGCCTGACTTGGGAAAAATTTGAACTGAAAGAAAATGGATATTAGCAGGATGCCTGGGTGGCTCGGTAGGGTAAGTGTCTGCCTTTGGCTCAGGTCATGATCCCGGGGTCCTGGGATCGAGTCCCACATCGGGCTCCCTGCTCAGCGGGGAGCCTGCTTCTCCCTCTGCCTGCCACTCCCCCTGCTTGTGTTCTCTCTCTCTCTGGCAAATAAATAAATTAAAATCTTAAAAAAAAGAAAATGAATATTAATATTTACATGGCACCAGCACTTTTTTGAGTACTCAAATAATATAAACTAATAATAATATAAGCTAATCTAGTACTCATTACCACCACATGTGGCAGGTACTGCTATTATTTGCATTTCACAGAAGAGGAAATTAAGGCACAGAGGCACTCAACAATGTGCTCTACGTTCACAGGTAGTAAGTGTCCAAGCTCCAAGTTAAACTCCAGTGGTCTGGCTCCAGAGTCCATGGTCACAATGACAAAATTACACTCCCTGTTCTGATAGAACACTTTCTTGTTCTTTTCGAACAGCTTTAAAAAAAAAGCTAACAGTAATACTACTTAATTGTGTTGATGATGAAAATATTAAGCCAGAGCATTCTTTACCCTGACTTAGTAGAATCCCCTCGGAGAGCTTTAAGGAAGTACCAGGGCTTTGGTCCTATCCCAGAAATGATGATTTCATTGGTCTGCTGGGGCCCAACCTTTGGATTAAAAAGAAGGAACTCCCCAGGTTTTTATAATGTACAGCTGGAATTGTGTTTCACCAGATTGGCTCATGGAGGCATTTTGCGATGCTTAGGAGTAGAGTTTCTTCATTATCACCAGTCACCTGGGCCTTAAGCACTTTGAAAATCTGAAGGAATTGGTGTCATTTAACATCTTTGAGTACCCAGCATTTTAGGCCTTTGCATTTCAAGCTTCCACACACATGTGCCCACATGCACACACACCTCATTGGCCTGTTCAGAGCTGATATTTGCTATCTGTCCCCCTCCCAGTTGGTGTCCATTCTATCTCTGAGTAGTTGTGAGTATCATCACTGTTTCTGTTCAGTTTAGATCAAATCACACAGTGTAGATTCTCAATATAACACATGAATGTCAGAGGCTCTAAGTCAGAAGCTAAGCTATTTCACGGCTATTTTGGGGAATGTTTTTGACTGCAGAATTCTTCATTCTTCCTTTTTTCCAGGCCCTAGCACTCAAACAAAACTTGAAGAGGAGAAAGCATATCACTTGGGTTTAGCCCAGGTTGGGCGCAAGGCTCCCCGCATCTCTGAAGCCACCATTAACTGTCATTATGTCCAATTCCAAGGTCCTTCAGCTCACTCTTAGCTCCATCAGGTGACACAGAGCCTTTAACTCCCAGGATTGGAGGGGCTGTCCCAGGGGTGAACATGCATGCTTACAGCCAGCCTGCAATGCCCTTCGCCCCCAGCACAGACACATGCTGCCCATTCTCCCTGCAGTTAACCTTGAAACACCAGCAATGTCTGCAGCAAGGTCAGACAAGACACTGCTCACCTGCTCTTTTTAATACTGTCCCAGGGGTCATGGAGCTATTTGTCCCCCTGTGTGGGATTTAGGGGAACAGACTTTTCTGGGTTCCCAATAGCCCAGCCTTTCTCATGGACCCAGACAGGAGTCCATGGGGCTGGGCTGGGACAGGCTCAGATGGCAGGATGCACACTGCTTCATGATCTCTACTTTCCTCTAACCCCCAAGGCCTGGGGCCTCCATCTAGGGGCTGAGTCCTCTCTTGCAGCCACCTCTGCCCCTCATGAAAGTGGGCTTCTGAGAGCCTCCCTCACCTTCCGTCCCTCCCCGGAGTTGGCCAGATGTGCTGGTCTGATCCCAGAAAGCCTACTCTACTCCCTGTTCGGGCTCTTACTCCTCTTTGCAATGGCTCTGGGCTCTCAGAGCACATCTGTGCAGTTCATTTTTTTTCCATAAATATCCTCCTGCATGACCTAGAGCTTAGATTTAGTTATTTCCCTCTAACGATAGGGCTGCAGCCTGGGCAGGCCTCTGGGCCGTGTATACCTGTGAGGATGTTCCTTCCAAGAGCCTCTCCTTCAGCATTTATTGAGCGTCTACAATTAGCCAGGCCCACAGATGACATGGGAGCAGAAACAAGTATAAAGCCAACTTCTCAGTCCTTGACGTATCAGCGTCCCTTGCAGATAACAGAGACATAAACTAAGTCATTGTGATACAGCCTGATAATAAACATTGCAGTTTAGGAGGACAGGAAGCCCAGAGAGAGGAAGAGAGGACACTTGAGCGGAGTCTTTAGAAATGAATGGGAGCGGGCAGTGTCCACAGACTGTTTTTTTTTCCTTTTGTAGCAAGTGCCTGACTTAAGCTTTGATTGCTGAGGGCACCCACTTCAAAGACTGGACTCACTACCTTGAATAGCTATCTTGAATAAACACATTGCCAGCCACAGGGTCTAGATAAAGAGCGAGGCCACCTTTCCTCACTGAGTCTCCTTTGTTTTAAAGATCTTGGTTGATTTCGGTAACTGGCCATTTGGGCCACTTGTGTCTTCTCCCTTGCTTTCAATTCCTGCCCTTATGTTTTAAATTCACCAGTAGTGAGCCCATGAAACCCTAGGTCCCCACCCCAACCCCAATAAAAGCAGAACCCAGGCCCTTGGGCACCATGTCTCTCTACCTCCACACCACACAGTGGCCCCAAGTGTGCTGTGTAATTTCCAGGTCTTGTAAGTAATAAACCTTTATTTTGTTTCCAAAGTTTGCTGGTAGTTGTTGTTGAAAGGCACCTTGCAATCATAATAAGAACTACAAGGGTCAGTCCAGTTGTAGCAGTGGTTTGGAAAGAAGAGAGGTCTGTGGGAAGCTCACTGGAGCCAAGGTGAGTGCTTCCGGGCATTTCTAGCTGGTAGCATTACTATCCTAGGTGAGACCCGCACGAAACAGAGTACAGTTTCCTAGGCCTGCATACAAAGCACAACCTGCTGGGTAACTTTAACAAGAGAAACTTCAGTGCTAGAGGCCAGAAATCCAAAAATATCAGTGGGGGTGGAGGATGGGGCTCCCTCTGAGAGCTGTGAGGGAGAAGCAGCTCCAGGCCTCTCCAGCTTCCACGGGTTTGCTGGTGATCTTCCAGAACCATCCCCGGGACCTCTGCCTCCATCTTCAAGGGTGCTCTCCTTGTGTTTATTTGTGTCTAAATGTCACCTTTTTATAAGGACACCAGTCGTATTGGGCTAGGGCTCACTCTACTCCAGTGACCTCATCTTAACTAATTGTAATTGCAATGACCCTATTTCCAAATAAAGTCACATTCTGGGGGTACTTGGAATAAGACTTCAATATATGACCTTGGGGGTTGGGGGCCAGAATTCAACCCATTATAAGGAGCTTACCAATGGGAGAAGGGGAGGAAGGCATTCTGATGCTGAACAGAGAGAAGAACAGGTGAGAACACAGGACGAGTGGCCCAGGGGACACAGATAGGGGCCAGCATGTTGAAGGTGCTAGAGTGGGTGATTGGGGTATGATGGGCTCGGGATGGAAAGGTAGGCTCGACTATGATCACAAAGGGCTTTTTCTGCAGAACTTCGGGGTATAGATGCTTCATTGGGACAGAGAGAAACTCTCCCTGCTGGCCTTGGCCCAGCCTAGGGGTAGAGGAAGGAGGTGTGGGGTTGGAGAACAGGACATTGCACAGTGTTTACCTAAACCTTCCCTGCATTGGAAGTGTAGACAGGTCAAGAGGGCTTTGGTGGTAGTTGGAGCTAGGTTCACAGCCGGCCCCACACCTTTGGGCAAGTCGCTTAAACTCTTTAGGCCTAGTTTCTTCCCCCATAAATTGACCATGAAACCACCTGGCACATCAAAAACACTAAGTAAAAGGTGGTAGGATTTTTACTGTGATGACTCAGCCTCATGCATTTTGGCTTACAGAGAAATTCAAAAGATTGCCATCAAACCATAGTGAAAGATGTCCGACTCCAACCTAGCGTTCAGAGTAAACTGATGAAACAAAGATTAATGATAGGAAGTATCTGTTTAAGTATCTGTTCCCTTTTAAATGCCCACTGTAAAGGAAATATCTGCTTTACCAGCTCAGGTCATTTGTGTGTGGCAATTTGGAGAGCGGGGCATATATTTTGTAATAGCACGAGATTCTTTTGTTAAGAACTGGTTAACCTTGGGCCTCGGTCCCTCACCGTGGATGAGTCAGACCTGCAGCAGGCATGTGACTATCCCCAAGGGGTAAGAGGCAGCTGGTGCTGGTCAGGAACCAAGGGACACTGCCAGCCAGCCTTGGGGCAGAACCCCCAGACACCTCCTGGAGGAATGCAATGAAGGTCACTGGCAGGACAACCCCCAGAGTCTGGAATTGTTTTACCAGCTCATTTTTGACCTGATAGCCTGCAGTGAGTGGGGGCATGTCGGGGTCTATGTGGAGAGAGAGAGAGAACATGAAAGCAAGACAGAGAAAATGTTGAGTGAGAGGCAGAGGGGAGCCCCAGGATGTATCACAGAGACCCAGAGAGAGAGAGAGAGATGAAAGGAAGGAAGGAAGGAAGGAAGGAAGGAAGGAAGGAAGGAAGGAAGGAAGGAAGAAAAGAAAAGAGAGAAAGAAAAGAAAGAAAGAAAGAAAGAAAGAAAGAAAGAAAGAAAGAAAGAAAGAAAGGAAGGAAGGAAGGAAGGAAGAAAAAGAAAAAGAAAAAGAAAGAAAGAAAGAAAGAAAAAGAAAGAGAAAGAAAGAAAGAAAGAAAGAAAGAAAGAAAGAAAGAAAGAAAGAAAGAAAGAAAGAAAAGAAAGAAAGAAAGAAAGAAGAGGAAGGAAGGAAGGAAGGAAGGAAAAAGAAAGAAAGAACGATGGTGAGAGGCAGAGACAGACAACACTGCAGAGCAGAGACGATGTCCTGGCATAGACCAGAGGGGACCCAGGAAGCAAGAAAGGAAAAAAGATATATATATATATAAAGTTATATATATTATTTTAAAACATATAGTATGTAATAGAAAGAAACCAAAGTATAATTACTATATATAATTACTATAAGGATATTATGAATAGCCTTACATCTGTACAGGACTTAGAGTATACAAAGTCCTTTCTGTGTGCCAAATCCTGGCCAATGAGGAAGCCAGCTTATGACTTCTCATCTCATCCCCACCGCTTAGAGACATGTGACCTTGGGTAAAAGTCAGTTAGACTCTTTTTGCATCTGTTTTCTCTTCTTTAGAATGGGACTGGTCATCTGTGTCTGGCCACCCCCTCTGGAAGGGTGGTGGCGAGGCATCCATTCTCTGTCTCTGTGGGTCTTTCTTGGTTCTGTAAATGGCAGCCCAAGAATTGAATTTAGCCTCCCACCAAGTTTTACTCTACTGCCACAGGGAGTTAAATATATTCTGTCTTAATTCATTGACAGTATTTGAAAACCAGGAGCTATTGCACCTATATCTGGACATTGGGCTTCTTTTGAAAAATTGGGCAAAACAGGCAGGGCTGGACCCCTATCTGGTCATTGTGACTTGGCTTCCAGCCGGTGCCAGTAACACCCTGTGGTTGGGCCTGCTCGCCCCACCTTCCTTCCCTAAAGCCCCCGGCTACCAGCTCAGTTCATTTGTGTTACTTCCCTGGCCGGTGGAGATTTTCTTTGCTGTCCTCGTCTACATCAGCAGCATATTTTATTGCAATGGTCTTTCCATGGTCTCCTGTCTGTGAGGCAGAGAATGCATCCTGTTCACCCCTGGGTATCCAGCCCTGAGCACTGTGCTTGGCACGCAGCAGGTGCTCAGAAAGTGTTTGCTGAAGTGACCCTGACACGGCAGTATGTGAGAACGACAAGAAGGGAGAGAGGCAAACAGAAGGGAGGGTGCAAGGGAAGAGTCTCCGAGTTAGGCCCACACCAGTGATGTGCATGCACGCAGGGGTCCGTGTTCGGAGAGACAGGCCTTTGTAAAAAGGAAGCTTTCAGGGGTGGTGTCGCTGGACATGTGACCCAGAATAAGTTACTGGGCCCTTCTGGGCCTGTTTCCCCATCTCTGTAAGATGGAGATGACACGTGTCCATCTCACCGGGATGTGGCAGGCAGGTTTGAATGAGAGACGTGTGGCAAGTGCCTGGCACGGGATTGCCCGATGCTTCACACTTTCTGCGTTAGCGTCCTACAGCCGCCGGGACAAACCTGGGGACTTAAAACAACGGAAAGTTCTTCTCCCACAGCTCTGGAGGCCAGAAGTCTGAAGTCAAGGAGTCTGCAGGGCCACACTCCCGTGGGGCTCTGGGACAGGATCTGCTCTGTGCCTCTTCTGGCTTCTGGTGGCTCCGGGCACTCCTTGTTGTGGGGCTCCCCTACTCCTGTCTCTGCCTCCACCCTGACCTGTGTCCTTATTGCTCTTCTGTCTCTTGGAACGGCACTTGCCCTTGATTTGGGGCCCATTTCATAATCCAGGATGATCTTTCCCGAATTTAACTACATCTGCATGGCGCCTTTTCTAAATAAGGTCACATTCACAGCATATCTTTTGGAGAGGGCTACCATTCAACCCGCTGTAATACCTGATGTTTATTGAGTGCTTTCTATAAACCAGAACTTTACATGTGTTATTTAATCACTCGATTAAACTAAATCTTGGAGGAGAGAGTCCTGGGTAGTGCTCCCCTGGGGGCCTGATGCTGCTTTCCCAGGGGTTGAAGGCAGTGCATGGCCACAGGGCTCCATGATTAGTGACCCGAGGAAGTGGGTTGATGGACATAATTTCTAGATTTTCTGCATTCCCTCCTTGGCTCTCTCCATGTGCAGGATTCTTTCCCTTCTCTGCAAAATGTCTGTGGTGGACACCAGTGTGCTTGTCCAGATCCTCCATCCAGGAAGGACTTGGCATCTCAGGTGGTGGGATTGTTGTCTTCAAACAGCCTTCAGCCATCAAGCCCTTTGGGTCGGCCTCAGTGTAGAGAACCACCCCCCCCGTTGGGGATCACCTCTCCTTGTGTGGACTGCATCGCCTGTGTGATGGAAAGAGCAATACAAAGAATCTGGCCATATCAGCCTAATATGGGATAAATTGCGTTGGTCATTTTAACTCCAGTAATAGCCTCTAGGGTCAGGAGAGGCTTTGTGGGGCCCCCAATGCAATGTCACTTCTCCCTCAGCCCAGTCCTACCTCCTCCTCCCTTCCACATGTGTGGAGCCCAAGGGCACCACTTAGTAAGCAGCCTGCACCCTAACCTCCAAATCAGAGTCTGCTTCCCAGAGACCCCAACCTGCACCAATGTCGAAGGATCATCTGTTCTTCAGATCATGCAATTATACGTGAAATCGAAGTTTTACTCCAACTAACTTTGTGTTTATATGTAAGGATTCAGGTTCCCATAGGTGGCAATAAATGATGTTGCCTTGAGGTTTTAATTCATATTTAAAATTTTTTGAAGATCTCTTTATGGCTTTGAAGTTTTTCATTTTCCTAAGACTCGGAACATGCAAATGAATCTAAAGCAATCCTAAAATTCTGAAATACTCTGCAGGTACCTACCTGGCAGAAGGAGCACCAGTTTAATAGTTGCTGGAAGCTTGCTTGGTTGAAAATAGTGTTTTGAGGTTTCAAGTGGATTCCTATCTGTCTTTGAATTTTTAATGAAGTAATTTGATGAAATACATCAGATATTTAGCATCATCTACGAGCAAGAAATCAAAAAAGAATATAAGACAAAGGAGACAGGTTATTTTACCAGTTGAGAGAATAGGCTTTTGGAATAATGCAGATGTGGATTTAAGTCTTTTCTCTGCCTCTTGCTATCACTGAACTCTGTACCTCAATCTCCCCATCTAGTAAATGGGAGCAATAATGACATTGACCTCATAGAGCCCTTGTGAAAGTTAAATAAGATTTTTCTACATAAAATATTTATAATAGTAAGCATGATAAATGTTATTCATTATTAGTTACCACCTGAGGTAAAGCATACAAACAACACACACACCCTTAACAAATTTTAGGTGCTTTGAGTCATTGCTTACAGAAAACTCATGAGAATTCGTCCAAACTTATTTTAAAAGGATCCCCGGGCTTATTTCTTATTAGAGAGAAGGCTATTGAATTTCTAATACTGAAGGTGACCAGGGAATAAAGACCTGAAGACAGTGTGGGTGTGAGTCATGTGGATCTCCAGGGAAGAGCATTTCAAGCTGAGGGAACAGCCAGTGCAAAGTTCTTGGAGAACAGGCACCCTGTATCTGAGGACCAGCTGAGAGGTCAATGTGGCTGGAGGGGTGTGAGCAGGACAGCTGAGATCAGAGAGATGAGGGGGTGGGGCAGGTTTTGTAGGACCGAATAGGTCTTTGTGAAGATTGGTTTTTTGTTTGTTTGTTTGTTTGAGAGAGAGAGAGAGAGAGAGAGAGCACATGCAACCAAGGGGTAGGGGCAGAGGGGAGAGAGAATCTTAAGCAGACTCCATGCTCAGCATGGAGCCCAGCGTGGGGCTCCATCTCATGACCCCCCTCAGATCATGACCTGAGCCAAAATCAAGAGTCAGACACTTAACTGACTGAGCCACCCAGGCGCCCCTGAAGATTGGCTTTTGATTTGCTGATTTGGGAAGCTGTTGCAAGTCTGGAGCCAAGGACTGACAGGCCACATGGCCCGATTTCTGTGTTAAAAGGATGCCCCTGACGGCTGTGTTCGGACTGGAGTACAGGCAGGCAGGACAGGAGAGGCAGGGACACTGCCCTGAGGAGGCTCGGGCAGCCTCCCCGGCCAACGGTGGCCATTTACATCAGGGCAGTCGCTGCGGGCATGGAGCATGCTTACCATCTGCTGTGTTTGGAATCCTGAATGGACAGAATTTGGTACTGTCTTGAGAGAAGGAGAAGAGTCAAGGATAACTCGAAGTGTTTTGTCCTGAGCAAGTGGGGGAGAAAGTTTCCTTTGAGATAAAGACGTAAGAGGAGGCAGGCTCGAGAAGGACTCAGAAGTGCTCGTGTTGGGACCTGTGAAATGTGAGGTAGCTGTTAACCTCCACATGAAAACGCTGAGGTGGCCGTGAGGGAGAAGAGTCTGGAGTCAGTGAGCAGTCTGGGCTTGAAAGATAAATTTGGGAGTCATCAGGCTATATAGTTGGTGTTCCAAACTACGAAACTGGATGAAATTCCTGGGGGAGGGGGGTGGCTAAAAGGACAGAGCTTGGAGCCACTCCAGTGTTCAGGGGTCAGACAGATCAAAAAACAAAAAACAAACAAAAAACAAAAAACAAAACAAAACAAAAAACCAGCACAGGATATGGAGAAGGAGCTGCCAATGAAGGCCAAGGAAAGCCAAGAGAGGCTAGAAACCGGGTGAAGGCATGTGAACAGGGCTTTGATGGTTGAACAGGAGTTTGCTAGGCCAGGGCTCCTCCAAGCGTGGTCACAGACTAATAGCATCAGCATCAGCATCAGCATCTGGAAACCTGATAAGAATGTGCAGAATTTCTGGGCCCCAACCCACTTCTACCAGATCCAAAACTCTGGGGCTCTCCAGGGGGTTCTGAAGCACCCTCAAATTTGAGAATCACTGCCCTAGGCACAAAATTTCCTGCACAAAATTGTAAAGACCATTAGGAAAAGAAGAAGAAAAAAATCCCGACCATGTCCTTACTGGAAGAGAATATTTTTAAAGACCCACTTAGTGTTCGAAGCACTCACAGTAACCCCCTCCCTGACATCACCCCCCCCCACATGCTAATTTAGAAAACTACTAATTTATCACGGCTCTTTGGAGAGGAGGAATGCCCCCCTTTTACCGGACAGAGGGAATGCTGAGCACCAGGCATGCCAGACATTCCACTGCTACAAAAATGGGGGTGGTATTCCAGGCTTAGCATTACTGGGTCATGAACGCGCGACTCCTGAGATATAAAGCTTATGTCACCAAACAGTTTCCAAGTTCTCTTCTAGGTTTTCCTAGGAGAATTCCACCCTTTTCCATTCTGGGGAGAAGAAGTTAAAATTAGGGCCAGCCCTGCTGTACTGGTGTGCCAGATGCGGGGAAGCTGTCCCCAGAAATAAGCTGGTTCCCACCGCGGATGGGCGGGGCGGGGCGCCTCCAGTCCCGGCCCATCGGAGGGGCTGCTCAAAGGCCTGCCCCCTCTAAGTGTCTGCAAGGGGTCTGGTCCCAAGCTTTAAAACCCTGAGCCGAGGCGCTGCATCCCCACTTCTTCTCTCCCGGCCAGTCCTAGCTGGTTTTTCAAAAGTGTGCAATTGTCTCCTTCCCGCCCAGCCCCAATCCTCGCCCGGGACCAGCTGTGCGCCAGGCCGGCTTCACTCGGGACGCGATCTGACCCGCGGCTGACCGAGCGGCGTGCACCAGTCAAGCACCCCCAGCTTTCCGCTCGGCTTCCCGAGCCGCTCCGCAAAGTTGGGCAGCTCCAAGCGCACGCTCAGCCTCTCGACTTCTCCCTCCCCGGGTCCCCGGCGCCCCCGCTCCGGTTCACCGGAGCAGCCGGTCCCAGCGGGCTGGCAGCTCGCACCCCTTTCCGGTCGTCCTTCCTCCCCGAAGCGCGACCATGCTGCTAAGGGGCGTCCTCCTGGCAATGCAAGGTAAGTGCAAAGACCCAGGGGGACCCCCGGGGGGCGCCCTCGTGACCCGCTCCCGCAGCCCCGGTGGCCGGGCTCGCTGTCCTGGACTGGGCCATCCGAGGGCGCCTCCGGATCCTTTTCGACAGCCATACCCCACCTCCCGAGCCTGGGCTGGCGATGGGGGGGTGGACGAAGGGCTGTGCCTTGGAAGCGCCGGGGGCGGGGGAGGGGGGTAGTAGTGCACCCCTTTTCCGCCCCTCCCGCGTGCATGCCCCTCACTTTCACCTGGTCCCCCCGGGGCGCCCCGAGTTGGTGCAGACGCTCCCAGCCCTATCCCGAGCTGAAATTCGTTTTGTGCTCGCAGCCCTGCAGCTTGCGGGCGCCCTGGACCTGCCCGCCGGGTCCTGCGCGTTTGAAGAAAACACCTGTGGCTTTGACACGGCGTTCGCGTTCCAGCCCTGGATTTTAAACGAGGAAGGTAAGGGGACTCCAGAGCACAGGGGCCCCGAGGTGAACTTTCCTCTTTGTTGGTTGGCCTTTTCTCAAGGGCAGTGTTATCTTGGAGTTAAATACCCTCGGGAGGAAAAGTGTGAGTCATGGATCCTCCTTCCAACCCTCAGCTGTGCTGCACGCAAGAAGACATGGGGGCGGGGGTGTCCTTTGTTTACCTGGAACTTCGGCGGGGGCGCGGCGAAGCTCTGAGATTTTCTGCCTCTCCCCCCAGCACATCCTAACGCAGGGAGAAAGGGGGTGCCGCAAATGATGGTCACCCCCTAGCTGCGTGCCCTCTGCGCGTCCTCAGCCCCTCTGGTCCTTCGTAGACACCTTTAGGGACCGGGAAAGTCGCAGTGGAGCTAGTTCTCTCCCCGCACTGCAGAAAGGGTTCCCTCATTCCGCCAAGCGACCTGAGTGCTAAGCCCTCATGTTTATGTTGTGCCTCAGTGTGTTGTTGTGTGACTTCATCCTCATACTGCGAATGTATCTGTCAGCCAGCACTTGGCAAAAATCAGACCAAGTCCATGACTGTGCCTGAGGTCGCTGGGCCGGGGGGCGTTGGTCACTGTCTCACCACTACATACTGTTGGGGTTCTGGTGACAGTTTAAATGTGGGTTTTTAGATGTTTCTTCTTATCCTTCATTATATGGTAACAACAACAACAACAACAAAACAAGCAGTTCTCAGTGCCCAATTGCAGGCCCCAAGGGGCCCCTTCTTCTTTCCTCTCCTCCACTCTGTTTTTAGAAGCTTGGTGCCCCAGGCCATTTGGGGAATAGCCTCCTTTTAAAAACGCTGTAGCATCAAGGAGCTCAGCTGACCTCCTTCCCCTCTGAGTTGTCCTCAGTCCCCAAGGCATCCCAGCTGGCTCCCTGGAGGAGGGTGGAGCCCAGAACCCCTGCTCTGTTGGGCTGCATATGCGTTAGCTTCTCCGCCCCTCACACACGGGTGATGTTAGCCCCATTTGCAAAGGAGGGCATCGCAGGCCCCTGACACAGTGTCACTCAGCAGCTGGCTCTGAGCTGCCTGGCTAAGGGGAAGCCACGGGCGGGGATGAGCTCAGTAGCAATCTTTATTTATTGCCAACAGTTGCCAGGTCTTGACTACTACAGTTTACTCGGGGATAGCTGGGGGTAAAGCAGTTCCTGATTTATCATCTGAGGGATCCCTACCCTGCTGATGGCCTTAGGAAGGTCCCCGTCATCTCGCCAGCCCACCTTTTCCCTGCTCCCACTGTGGGTGAAGCATTTTGAGAGACCACCTGCCACGGACCATGGGACTCGAGCCACTTGGGAGTTACCTGGTGTGCGCGTTAAAGACATAGACTGCTGGGCCCGACAGCCTGAGTTTCACGTTCAGTGGGTGTGGGATGAGGCCTGAGAATGCGCATTTCAAACCAGTTCCCAGGTGTTGCTGCTGGTCTGGAGACCATGCTTTGAGAACCACTGACCACAGTAGGCATGTTCACAAACACATACACACACACACACACACACTCACACACACATCCCCCAGTGCTAGGGGCCCTGAGCAGGGCTGGGACTGGGAAGAAAGAGCCAGTTGCATGACCCTGAGAGTGAAAACCTCCTTAAATCTTGTTCCCTGGACACCTCTCCTGCCTCACCCTGGTCCTGGCCCCAAGGAAAGGAAATCAACATCACCCCTTAATCCAGGAGCCTCAGTCTCTGAGCCCCCGCCCCCAGCACGGTGGCCGCTCTCAGCCTGCTCTGGGGTCAGGAGACCGTGCCACAGCCTGCCAAGCTCCACCTTCCAGAGCCACAGGAGGTGCTGGGCTGCCCCTCTGCCCCAGAGTGGCAGTTAACCAGTGCCCCTTCTGGGAAAACAGGAAGATGATTATAGGAAAAGGTGATTATGGCTTAATATTATAATGGGAGCACTGTTGCTTTCCTTTTTGCTTGCTTTCTAACTTCTAACGGCCACTGCTTTCTGGCTCGGGATCAGGACTACTGGCTTGGCTGGGCAAAGTTAATTCATTCTCCTTTGAGCACTCCCGGCAGAAAAGGCAGGGTAGGTCTCCGTCTCTCCAGTACAGTGTTTTTCAAAGGCCAGAACTTGGACATAACCAAGTGCACTCCAGAGGGGCAGTGAGGTGTGTACCAGTTGCTATGGTTGCCTGCTGAGAGGCCAACACAAAGAATTTCCATTATAAACCCATTTCTAAGTTGCTAAATTAAAAGATGATAAAATCATCACAAGTGGCAGGCAGTTTGGCCAGTTGTTCCCAAGCCTCTCTACAAATTTCCTTCATCTTGCTGCAGACACATTCTGAAACTGGTTCCATCCACCTCCGTGTGTCTGATCCACCATAGCAAGTTTTAGGTTTCAGAGACTTTTGCCCACAAGTGTTTGGAAAACAAATGGCACTTTCTATATGTCCTTGATTATTAGGTTAACACGCCGTGGAGAGAACAATGCTGTAGTGGTGCAGGGGCTTAAGTAGGGAAACAAATCTGCAAATTAGAATTGCATCACAGGAAAAATCAAATCTGGGGGTAGTTAAATAAGTCCCCTTCTTGAAATGTCTCCTCAGATGCCCCAAATTGTATTTGAGATCCACTTCTTTCATTTAGAGTATTAGGTCTCTAAGAATCTCCAATTGCAATTCCGGTGTCTCTAGTTCATAGCCATCTTGAAATATGCTTGATCTCCGCTGGGCACAGGTGGCTGAGTTTCACTGGTGGTGTTTGTTTGGTTGTGTAACACAATGGAGGGTACCCCCAGAAATAGGCGGTGACACCTGTGCAGATGACTGGGTGCAGCAACCCAGAATCTTCTACTTTCTAGATTTGCCAACAGTGGCCTGACTGCATATTTTTATCTCCTCTACTTTGTCAGGGGAAGTGAGATTATGTTAGACTCAAATTTGAATTCCCTTCTAAATTTTAGGTTTGAATTAAATCCAGGAAACAAGAGATCCATTGAATCCTATAAAAATCTTCTTTATTCCTTCATTCATCCTCAAAAAACAAACAAACAAAACAACCTTGTTTATTCCTTCACAGTTCAGAGGCTATGGGAAGCTCTTTGGACAGTGGTCGTCAGATGAAATCGAGACTGTTGGTTCCATTTTCCCCAATGCCAGATGTGGGGGCAGAAGCCCTTGGGCTGAGGATTCTTGGAGCCCATTAAGTTGGCCTTACATTGGAAGAGTCACAGTCAGATGAGTCATCGGGTGAATTTTGGCTTTACTTTAAGTTTTGGACACCTTGACTTAGCACCTTTAACCTGACTCTGTAAGGAAGCCATTGGAGGAACTGAGGAAGGGAAAGGTAAAAACTCAGTGTAGGTACTGCTCCTTAATTGGAAACTTGGCATCCTAAAGCCCCCTGGAAGAGGAAGGTAAATACAGAAATGTGTCTGGTGAATGGGAATGAAACAAGGAAATTCACAGCACTTGTTGTAGGGAATGCGGTTTGTGTACAACGGTGGGGGCTGGGGTTTGAGAAATTGCCTAATACGGAAGAGTCCGGACGATATTTGTACCTCGGAGGGAGTGTTGCAGTCTGAGGCAGGAAGGCTGGCTGCGAGGTTTGGCACAATGAGGGGCTAAAGAGGGGGATGCAGTGGAGTGTGCTGAAATCACATGCCTATGTCTCTCTGACCCCCTTTCTTTATCCAAACCCGTTCTTTCTCTCTTAACGACACTTTCGGTTACTTGGCCACACCTGAGTTTTGGTTCTGTGCTCTGTCATTAAACTGGTATTTCAGCTAGAGCCAAAAGTCTGGCTGGGATCCCAAGTGGCCTTCCTGGAAGAGGGGGAACAGTCCTCCCTTCTTGTGAATTATAGCTCCTTTCCGGACTCTGGGGGATTGTCTCAGCATCCCACCCTGACATCACAAGTTCATCAGATGGTTCCCACCCCCATGGGCCTCTGCAGGTTGGTCTCCCAGGGCTCTCTAAGGAGAAACACACCCACGTGTTGTGTAGAGACTGGAGAGCAGTGTGAGTCTGGGGTGTTCCTTGGATGTCTCCTGGAGAGACACTCAACCCCAGCAAATGGTTCAAGTACTCCTGCAGTATCCCACGCCACTCCCGGGGGCCTGAGCCCAGTTTGGTACTGCCCTGGCCCTGCCTGGGATCCTAGATCCTAGAACTGGGCTTTGGAAGTCGTCCCGGGCAACCTCAGGTCCTGGACCCTGAAGCTTTGGTGTATTGATTATAAGATGTTGGAAAGTCTTCATCAGAGAATTAATTATATTTCATACATATGGAAGAACATGAGTTCCAAAGGTATAGTGCTTGGGCCTACCAAACCCACAGGCCGCTACATTTTATGCCATACTGCGTATTGATTCACTCTTTCAGATGTGTAGATATCCTACTTGCCTGTAATCTTCAGCATATAGAAAAGGGCCTGGTCCATAGTAGATGCTCAGTAAATCTTGGTTAAATGGATGAGTTTGCTGTATGAATAAATCTAGTATTGGATGATTCAAAAGTCCTTATGCATTTTCATTTGTGCTCCTGGTTCATTCTGCCCCTTCAAAGGTAATTATCTGTCTGACTGATGGCATAAAGTCTTTAGGAGACCCCTAGCCAAATGGATCACTCATCCCCTAAGCTCTTGGGCAGGGCCCTACCCCTTGGCCTCCCTGTCAATCAGTCTGGGTTCTTGGGTTCTCTTACCTGGCGCCTCCATTTGGGATTTAACCTCCACGGACTGGTTATATCTGCCTGCTTCTCCCTCCCTTGATTGACTTCCTTGGACATAGGCTCTGTCTAGCCAACTCCCTTCCTATCAAGGCCAATACCCCATCTGGGTTTTTCCTTACTCAAAGTAGAGTTACCCAATGGGAAGTGGCTACCCAGCTCCTGCCCTCATCCCGCACAAGGCACCTAAGGATTTTTAGGATGCTTCCCTTCTCATAATTGTACAAGTCAGCTGTGGTCACCATATGCTGGAAGAAAAAAATAATTCCTTGTTATAGGACTTTCTGCTTTCATTGCCACCTTCAAATCTCCTGGCGTAAGGTTAGCATGTTTTGTGACTTGCATTTTGTGATATACTATTTATGAAAAATTCTGGTTCCTGGGGCGCCTGGGTGGCTCAGATGGTTAAGCATCTGCCTTCGGCTCAGGTCATGATCCCAGGGTCATGGGATCAAGTCCCGCATCAGGCTCCCTGCTAGGCGGGGAGCCTGCTTCTGCCTCTGCCTCTGCCTCTGCCTCTCTCTCTCTCTCTGACTCTCATGAATAAATAAATAAAACATTTAAAAAAAATTCTGGTTCCTAAAATAGCAGAACCTCCTTGCTAGGTCACCCCAGCAGTAGACCTACTTCTATCTCTTATTAAATAAATAATACTGAGTTTTAGGAATTTAAGTGAAACCCCATTATGTCGATATAAGTGATATATGTCTTGGCATCTTGGTTGGTCAACCCTAATTTTCACATCTGCTGATTTTATATATATGTATACATATATTTTTATAAATATGTATACATATATATAAAATTTCATATCTGTATGTACCAAATATATATCTCTCTATATATCTGTATATATCATATATATCTTTTTTCATATATATCTATATATCATATCACATATATGAACATATCCATAATTACCAATGATATATATATGTATATGAAATACCTACAGGAAGAAGGTGGTGCTTAACACAGATGAACATCTGGCTAGTGAAGTTATTTAAAAGCAAGGAACTTGCACAATATATCAGAAATTTCTGTTGTATCCGTTAGGCCATACCTAGTTAAACATAATATCTTACCTCTGTCAGCAAAGCATTCCCAACAAAAACCAAGAATTTATAGAGAAATTCTCCTACCTATGTATTAGGCTAGTGGTTCTCAACCCTGACTGGATGTTAAAATCACCTGAAAATTTCTTTAAAAATTGTCATGTCAAAGTCCTACCCCAAGAGATTCTGATTTCTTTGGCCAGAAATAGGGCCAGAGTTGGCGCTGTTAATAAGTAAATGAACACTAACACCTCAGGAGTGAGGTGAGTCTCATATGTGGTCAGGGTTGAGGGCAGTGCATTGGGATGACTGCCAACTGTCCACCCCCTCCAGATGTGAGAAAGAAGGGCCCTCTTGTTAAGAATCCTGTGATAATAAGTTGCCCACGAGAAAGTGCAGACTGCCTAGTGTGGCACTCAAGGCCTCTCATGATTTGCCCCAAATTATAAATCTGCTCTTCCCTCCCATGAATTCCCATTGTGCTGTTCATCATCACGCCCTTTACTTTCTTGCCTTTTGCTCTATTTACACTGTTCTCCACATCTGTATTCTGCTTTTTATTCCCCTGCTCCATCCTGGCCTATTGAAATCCTACCCCTACCCATGTCTTAAGGCCCAGCTCTTTCTTGAAGCATTCCCTGAGTTTCTCCAGTAGATGAACACCTCTCTTCCCCTGGCCCTCTTCACTCCCACCATGTGTCTCCTGGTTAGCCCCTGCTTGTCCCCACCCCTTCACTTGGCCAGAGTGTTACATCTTTGAGAACAGGGATCACATCCTCCCCACAAAACCCAACAAACAGCATGTGGTATCAGCAAACACTTTGAATTTAATCAATCTGGAAAGCCCTTGTTGAGATTGAAAGGGAAAAAAGAGAGAGAGGGAGAGAACCCTTCATGTTTTCTCCTGTAGTAAAAGAGGTTGTGTTAAATAGTCCTTCCTGCTGTAGGACTTCAAGGACTTTTGGAAGCTAGTGTTGTCATTTCCCAGTATAACAGGGAAGCAGTGTCTCATCTTTCCTGACCCACAGGTGGTCTGTTCCATCTCGGACTTACCAAGGAACAAATAGCCCTTAAGTTATTGGCTCATCAGGGCTACCTAAGTCCCTTGATCCTCTGCCATCACAAACAATCAAAATGCAACCTTGAGAGTGACGTTCCTTGGTCTGCAAAGTATTTTTAGCAAAAGATTATCAGACTTTGAGCTAGCTTTTGGGAGCTGTTTTTTTCCAAGTAACTCAAGTGTCAGACACCAACAGTAGCCATCCTGATGGATAAAAGCAGGTAGAGATATTTGTCTGCTCTTAGAAGAGGCCCTTGCTTATGGATGTGGTTAATGAGAAAACCAAAGGATTGGGCTTGTGATTGATTCAGTGAGATCTGTCAGAATACTCGCCTTCTCTACTTTGTGAGAAAGTTATTTGTGTTTTGGGGGAGGCTAAGAATAAGATAATAAAACAAAACAAAATGTACTATAACTTCATAGTATAATGAATGAATCATATATTTTACAGAAAAAGCATCTAAGAATATTCATTCTACCAATGCGCATTGAGTAACTGCTATCCATCAGGCATTATACTAGTAGTTGGAGTACATAGAGGACTGGGAATACACACATGGTCATGGTCACTGCCCTTGACAGCCATAGACTGATAGGAGGAGACACAAATCTATAATTATGGTAGAGAGCAAACAGAATTCTACACTCATCAAGGATCTTCACTGCAAACAGCATTGGTTGGCTATTTAAGCAGAAAAGGAGTTTATTGGAAAGGTATTGGCTTTCCAAATCAACAGGAAGTCTAGAGAGCTATGTTCGGTCAAGAATAAAGAGATGCAAAAGGTAGGCAAGACCCTTCTGGAGGAACCATTTGTGTGACTTTGTTACTGATCTGCTGGACCTGCCTGTTGGTTTTCCTGTAGACTGTGAGTACTGATGTGGCCTGCTATCCAGTCTAGTAGCTGCAAGGAGGGTCGATTTGAGGGGGATAAGACTGGCAATGTGGAAGCCAGTTAGGGGACAGTCCAGTGGTCCGTCTGAGAGATAATGAGGGCTTGAAGTGGGACAGGGGTAGTAGGAGTGAAAGGGAGTAAATAAAACACCAAAAAGGAGACTCAGTTGGCAGGACCTGATGATTAATGGGGTGTGAATGATGAGTCAGAGGGAGAGTGACTCTCGGTTTTGAGTTGGGCAGGTGTTTGGTGGTGCCTACAGTTGAGGGATTTCAAGAGCAGCATCATGGTAGGGTAGAAGATGTGTTCCATTCTGAGTTGTGTGGGAAGTATCCAGGTGAAGGTCGCTGATGCAAGAATTGGAAGGTCAGGTGCAGTATGGGCAGGACTGTGGGAGAAGACAGTGGTTGAAATCTTGAGCAGGGATAAGATCACCCAAAAAGAAAGTGCAAAGTGGTTAACAGCAGGAGGCTGTGGCTGCTCCCTGTGAGAATTAGGCATCCGAAGGGGGTAGGGATGGGGTGCGGGGTGGGACAAGAGGCGCAGGAGGAACGGAGCACATATGGAGAGAATTAGGGAAGTACAGGCCACAGAGGCCAAAGCGGTTTGGAGTTTCAGAAGGAGCATGTGACCAACAGGGCCCAGGGCAGCACCGAGGTGTGTGCAGCAGACTTGTCTGTTGAAATCGACAATTCGTGCAGTTTCCATGGAACGAGGAGGGCAGAACCAGAATACCCTGGTGGAAGTGTGAAGGGGAAATGCAGAGAGCAGAGAAGGCTCGGCAAAGGAGTTTGGATGTTGTCCCTTTCTTAGAGGGAAGCCCAACCAGACCTACCAAGAAATGCAAGATGAAAGTTTCTCGTTTTTATTTTGGTTTGCTTTGTTTTTTAAGAAGAGGAGATTTGAGTTTGTTTATGGAAGGGAGGGGAAAGGACCAGTAAGAAAGAAGTTTCTGGAGAGAGGGGGAGGTATCCTCACTAGCCCCATGTTAGGCCCAGTTCCAACCTCGACAATTTAGAAATGTCAAGAATGTACAAATCTCACAGACCAATGCGACCCAAGAGCCCTCCACCCAATGGCTCAAGAACATTTGGGTGTCAACTTCAAAATGTGTGAAATTTTATTTCTACTGTAAATGCAGAGGATGTAGGAGCTTCGGCTGAATCTGTGGGACTTATGATGCATCCTGGAACCTACTTATTAAAACACAAAGCAAACCTTTTATAAGCGACGGGAATCTTTGGGTATAAGGGAATTTTAACGGCATCACGTATTCCATTTGTGTTATAAGAGTGGTTCCTGGTGAGCAGCAAGGAGTGAAACCTAATGGAATATTTACACGGTAGCTCCCTACATAGCCCAGCTCTGTGATCCGCAGGTAGCGTTTCTTGGTGCCTGCCAAGTACGTTTGTTGGCCTCATCTCTAACCTTCACAACAATCCTGGGGGTGGTTATTATCTGTTATTACTGCATTTTGCAGATGAGAAAGAGTGAGGTACAGAGAAATTAAGATCACAGGCCCAGGGCAACCCAGTTGGAGAGTCAGAATATGGACCCCAGCCCACCTGGCTCCAAAGACTTGAGCCTCACTTGGCCCTAGGCTCCCTTCTATCAGAGATGATGCCTTTGTACTTGCAGAGGTCAATGCCAAGGACAGACTTGCAAGATGTATGCTTTTCTTTTCTTTTTTTTTTTTTTTTGTTTATTTATTCATGAGAGATAGAGAGAGAAAGAGAGGCAGAGGGAGAAGCAGGCTCCCAAGGAGCAGGGAGCCCGATGCGGGACTCAATCCCAGGACTCTGGGATCATGACCTGAGCCGAAGGCAGACGCTTAACCATCTGAGCCACCCAGGCGCCCAAGATGTATGCTTTTTTAGAGCTAGTAGAGAACCTCTGCAAAATAGTGGCGATGTCCCAACATTCCAGCTCCAGGGATCCAGGCCCCAGTTACCTCTCGTGCACCTGCCATGCGGTGGTGATCCTTTGGAATCAAGCAGGCATCAAGCAGAGATAAGGAGATGTGATTTTACTTCTTTTTTCCGTAACAGATGAACGTTTATTTTTGGAACCATTTTAAGGATTCTCTTCTCAGTCCTCAGCATAATCTTGGCAGAGAACATCAGGAAAAATTTATAGCTTGACCTAAAATACTTTGGCTGTCTTAAGAGTACTCCTAAACTTCAGATTCATCCATTCTTACAGGGAAAGAATCAAAAGAGTATGCAGATAAATGTGTTTTGTAAGCCAGTTGCCCCGCTAGACAAGCAGGTTGGTACGTACTCGTTCTATTACTCCTCACAGAATGGCAGTGTTTCTATACTATACAGCAGTGTGATAGAGGACAGCTCTGTGCTTAGAAAAATTTCCATTCCTTATTTGCAAAACTTTTGCTTCACTGCCAAGGAGAACCAAAGTGTTATTTGGGGCCAAGCTTATAATGAAGATGACTTTAATATGCTTTAACTTCACCAAGACACTACCTTCTTTGCTTACTAATATTTTATGGCTAAGACCATCTTGTCTGAAACTGTAACTTAAGAAGACTTCTTCTTTTAAGCTTCTGCAGGTTTCTTCTATGTTTGTGACTTCATTAAAAATGGATAATAGACTAGAGAATTTTCCTTTGAAGGGTGTTGAGATGGTGCGTGAGTCCATTTTAAAATAGAAGCTTTACAGAAACACTTTGGTTTTCCATTACAAATCTTGAATCTGAAATCACACTTGTCCCTGAAGGCTGTTTCTCTTTTCCACAAATTCTGATGAGGACAAATGTGAGTCAAACATTTAGTGTCTTTTTTTTTTTTTTTTTTTAAGAATCAACACTGAAGAGCAGACCCTTTTGAACTCACATTTGATACTTAGGAATAACTGGGGAAAAAAAACCCAAATACTAGGATACTAGGTTATATATTAGCTCTGCAGATTTTCATCTTTGTTGTCAACATAAAAATTCAACTAACTACGTACACGCGGTTCTCTACTAAATGTTGTATAATAAAAGAGAAATGATGTTGGAGATGATCTATCTAAAGATGCATAGTATTGGCATGAAGTATGATTCATTTTTAATTTTGGGCTTGTGGACTAGGACTTCTTTGCCATATATATATGTATATATATATGTTTTAAAGGGTGCTGAATTTAAAGGGAAACTCTGACAGTTGTAGAGCATAAACCCCAGGCTTTTAGAGTACCCCCCATTTAAAGAGCATATCAATAATTACCAACAATGTCATGTTCAAGTTTGAGCCAGTTGGCCCTCTTGTCTGTCAAGTATTCTATTAAGCATCTTTGGAGACAGGATGAAGGTGACCTATTTGTGTAACAGCTGAAAGTGGACAGCTCAGTTGCTAAGAAGGTTTCTCTGTCCCTCCTAATATCCGTCAAGCCTCTCCCTCTCCACAAACTCAGCTGCTCATGCTAAAAATTGCTGGAAGATGGAACAGGGTAGCAATGGTTTATATTTTTAATTGACTCCATTCATTTGTCATTTTGGTTATCAGGAAGTCATTCATAATTTTGTGACTATGTCCCTGTCATAAAATAAGTTTGGACACATTTATGAGGGATCTCTTGTTGAGCATAATATTAGCCTAGGAGTCTAAGAATACTTAGAAAATTAATAGGTCTTGGAAAAATAGACAGTATTCACTCATTCTGTTCAAATGTGCAGTGAATCACGGTCATGCACAAAAGACGTTGCATTTGAGCCTCAAATGATTTAAGAACTTTCCCTTGGAGACATTTGACAAAGGAGAAGGCCTGAAGAGTGAACTGCAAGGATTCAGAGTTCCAATCTCCTTTGAGTCTCTCCATAACGACCCCCTGGATGCATTCCAGAGCGACTTGCCATCAGTGTACTACCCTCAGCCGGGAGCTGAGGATGTTATCTGCCACATTTTATATAAATATTTTGGGAATGGACACATCAATGATCATATTTTATGGTTATCCTTAGATCTCATTTCAGAGTTGTTAAGAAAAAACAAAACAAAACAAAAAAACCTCAAAGACCAAAGTGGTATTTGCAAGTATTTACTGAGCACTGGGTGATTATGTTGGCCAAAAAATCTAGTAGAAAAATGAATAATAAGAATTATTTTATATAACATTTATTGAACAATTATTACATGCCAAGCACTGTGCTGAATGCCTTGCATGTGTAATCTCATTGAATTTTTACAATGACCCAATGAAGAAAGTGGGATTTGTAGATTTTTTTTTTACAAAGTCCCAAAGTCATGGAGCAAGTAATTGATGGAGTCAGGTTGTTAACCTCCATTTGTCTCCAAAGACTAAGAAAATAACCAGTCTGCTATTTTACTTTTCTTTTCCCACTCTCTCTTGGCATGATGTCTTAACGGATCTTTGAGAGAGAAATGATAATAGTAGTTATAATAATAGCTAACTCTTATGGAGTAATTTCTCTTGTTTATTTACTGCTCCATATGTTTTTTTTTAAAGATTTTATCTGTTTCTTTGACAGAGGGATAGAGCACACACGTGAGTGAGAGCGAGCCCAAGCAGGGGGAGTGGCAGAGGGAGAGGGAGAAGCAGGCTCCCCGCTGAGCAGGGAACCCGATGCAGGGCTTGATCCCAGGACCCTGGGATCATGACCTGAGTGGAAAACAGAGATGCTTAACCCATTGAGCCACCTAGCCACCCCATACTATTCTATATGTTTGATGACACTGATTTAATTCTCTCAACACCTCAGTGAGTTGAGCCTTATCTTCACCCTCATTTTAGGGTCAAGGAAAGCGAGGCATATGGAAGTAATGTAACTTGCAGGTCACAGAGTTCCTGGGTGGCAGGGCTATTTTTTGTAACAGATTTTCTGGTTCCCATGTATGATCTGTGAAGGAGATAGCAGTTATATATTCATTTGTTTTCACTACACTGTGAGGCAAGAAACTTTCTACTTGAGTTCTGATATGAATGACTAAGGGAACCAAATAAGGACATTATTTCTTCTAGATTCTTTTTTTTAAAGATTTTATTTATTTATTTGAGAGAGAGAATGAGATAGAGAGAGCATGAGAGGGGGGAGGGTCAGAGGGAGAAGCAGACTCCCTACTGAGCAGGGAGCCCGATGTGGGACTCAATCCCAGGACTCCTGGGATCATGACCTGAGCCGAAGGCAGTTGCTTAACCAACTGAGCCACCCAGGCACCCTATTTCTTCTAGATTCTTCCATACACAAGGGCCCTACCACCAAATACATTCTAATTTGAGGAAATACAAAATTAATGTTTTCCTTTAGAAATGGCACAGGGCCCTTGTACAACAGAATTCCTGTCTGGTTCCAAGTTCTAAATGAGATTACTTTGAGAACTCCTCTGAGAGTCCCCCATTTACAGCATCCCCATGGCTGCCCTGCATTCTCTGGGCAAATTCCAACAGAACTTGTGTTTCTTGATAGCCTTATTGGTCTTGTTTTGAAAATGAGTCAAGTATCTCATGCAAAAAAAAAAAAAAAGAGGGAGAAGAAAAGAAAAATGTAATATTTGCCTGCTTGGGGTATGCAAAAAGACCTTAGGGACTCATATTGGTAGAGATGTAAGCAGGAGACACCATACAAGCTGAAGGACAATGAAACCCTTGGGATAAAGGCAGATGGTGAGCTCATCTCTCTCTCTGTCTTTTTGTTCTATAAAGGGTGATGTCTCTTGACCCAAGGGATAGGAACATGCATCTCTCATTTAACTCTAACAACGACCCAGTGACAAAGCGACTTAACAGGCAAAGACACTGTGGGTCAGAGAGTTTGTTTTAACTTTTCCAAAGTCTATTCTGTGGGATGTGAACATGTGTTTTAAGACACCGAGGGATAATGAGAGTCTGTGGCCTGTTATTCAGAGTGAGTCCGTTAGCTTAATTTTATTCATTTGCCATTTGCCTACCTGTGCTAGGCAAGGACTTATAAAGGTGCCTGCCCTCCTGATACTTGCCGATCTACTAGAAGAAATAAGATATATGAACAATAACTATCTCATATGTCACTGGGACTAGGGCATGGCCAGGAAAATGTAAATGACCCCAGGAATTCAGAGGTTAATAAGAGCTGGCAAGGATGGTGTGTCGTAGGTGAGAGGCGGTGACAAATGGTTTCCTGTAGGCTGAGCAGAGCTGTGATCAGTCCCCTTCACTGCTCTCTGGACTCTGCAGCCTGGCACTTTGGGCAATAACTGAACCCTTGATAAAACTTTCTAGCTTAGCTAAATAAAGGCATGTTTTCTGGTCTTGAATTTTGGCTAAATAAAAAGAGGATCATGAGTAGCCAGCGGTCAAAGCACAGCCCTAGACCAGTGATGCTGTATCTGTCTAGTAAAATGCAAGGGCCTGGGGCATCTGGGTGGCTCAGTTGGTTAAGTGTCTGCCTTCGGCTCAGGTCATGATCCCAGGATCCTGGGATCGAGCCCTGCGTCGGGCTCCCTGCTCAGTGGGGAGTCTGCTTCTCCCTCTCCCACTCCCCCTGCTTGTGTCCCCTTTCTCGCTGTCTCTGTCAAATAAGTAAATCATATCTTTTAAAAAAATAAAAAATAAAATTAATAAAATGCAAGGGCCTGACAGACACCACCCTGAGAGGGTCAGTATTCAACTCTGAAATGATCAGTCACTTACTTCTGCAGAGCCGTAATAATATAGTATGGAAAATTACTTATCCATCAGAACCTTGGCCAGGGTATGGGAATAATGACCACTGGTTACTATGTCACAGGTACCCCACCCATATTATCTGTAAACCTCATTCTAACTTTGCATGATTTCTGAGGCTAACTCCATATTAAAGATGCAGCCCTCAGTTTGTTTTTCAGAGGATGGGTTAGCCCGGTGATGGGTATTAAAGAGGGCACATTCTGCATGGACCCCTGGGTGTTATATGCAAACAATGCATCATGGAACACTACATCAAAAACTAATGATGTAATATATGGTGACTAACATAACAATAATAAATAAATAATTAATTAATTAAAATTGCAGCCCTTGATAAGCGGCAAGATTATTCAGCTTGCCCCAGGTCAGGCAGCCAGAGCAAGGATCGGTTGGATCCAGGTCTGTGTGCTCCCAAGCCAGTGCCTCCCTCTTCCGCTGGGTGCCCTCTAGGAGTGAATGGAATTCCAAACTCTCATATGTGGATGATTTTGACCAACTTTTTTCCCAAACCAGCCTCTTCACCTCTTTGTCTTTGCTGCATGCTGCTTACCTGCTCACCTTTGCCATCATCCACGTGAACCATTTCTCCCAAACTCCCTTGAGACTGGGGATTGCTTTGTGTCCCCAGTACCTGGCCTCAGCATGAGAGGCATTTAGTAAAGGCCTATTGAACTCTACTCCCCTCATCTTCTTCTCTGTCTTCCTGTTCAGCTCATCTGGCCTGATGCTCTCCCCTCTTTCCTTCTCACACTGGCTCTCAGTCTTCCATGACTCTCTCCTCCAAGCCTAAAACTAATTCGTTCCTCATTCATTCAGGGGACCGAGTGCCATTATCACAACATTGGTGCCATGTCCCACTTCCTCAGCCAGCTTCCATAAAGTAGAAATGAAGAGAAAGCTTCCACCACTACACTCAGTTCTTCCGGTCCTCAAAACTTGAAGGATAAGAGTTCGGCACCCTTTTCCCAGGAACCGTGCGAGGGCTCGTAGCTTGTTAGCTGGAAGAGATGCTAATGAGGCTAAGATCAAGGTCATGTTCCTGTGAAGCCCATAATGCCCTACCCGGTACCCAACTCTCAAACTCCATTTACTGGGGCTCAGTAGAAGCTTGATTCACTGGTAAATGAAGTAGGTGAGGATGTGTGGTACCTTCTTCCCTAGACCTTCACCTAGCTGTCTCTTTCTTGTCATCCCAGCCTCAGCTGAAATGTTGCTTCCTTCCTTGAGCGACCAGTCTCAAGTTTGACCCATCATGGTCACTACCATGTTGCCCGATTTTAATAAGCATTAGAGCACATTAGCTCTCTGGTATTTTTCTTGTTTATTTCATTGTGTATATATTGTCTGTCAACTCTGTTAACCTGCCAACTTTGTGGAGAACAAGGAGCCTGTCCTGCATGTGTCCCTTTGGATTCTCCCATGTTCATCAGTGTCTGCCACCTGAAAGACACTCAATAAATATTTGATGGATGGGTGAACAAATCTTAAGCAGTGTGAAGATGCTGCCTTAGAAATGTATGAAGGACTGTTAAGTGAAAAGAAATACCAGATGAGCCCAAGCATCACAGAGATGTCCCCCAGAAGTGATGTCTTTTCCTCAAGGATGTGTTTAGGCAGATGCATCAGACAGAAAAGGTGAATTTTTCAGTTATGCTTTGGTTCCGCTGTGATGGTGCCACACCTGCTCTCCCTTTGCTGCTTTGAGTGAGTGTCTACTGGGGGATCGGAGATACATTAGCAAACACGGGATAGTATTTTCTTCTTTTGACAAATGTAGAAAGCAATTCCTGCAACAAAGGAAAGATAGAGAACATTTAGAAACGAAATTCTAAGACACTGCCCAAACATGAGTAAGATGGTGTGAGTATGTGCGTGTGAAGCATAAATCCTTCGCTAGTCTGTGATCTGTGAGTGGTGTTTCAGAAAATTGGCTAGTTCCTCCTGCTACTGGTTGTGCGTAGATTATTCAAACACTTGTCTGAATCTTCTTCTCTTCCCCTAAAATAAGCCAAGCTGATCCCTGAAATCCATCATGGTGATCAAACTCCAGATCTCATGGAAAGCATCCTCCCTTATCACAGATTTTTCTTTTACGACGTGAGTGACACAGAACCCAGTGTGGAGCTCTTGAAGCAGTTTGAAAAGAAACTGCCAAATCATGGATGTGAATGTCTGGCCATAGTCCTCATGCATTCTTGTGAAAATGCACATAACATGTTGCATTTCTGTAGCCTTCTCTCTAAGGAGGTATGTGATGGCCAGTGTCATAACCAAGACTTTAAATCTGTGTTCCCCAGGCCTGCTTAGACCCACAACTGCCATTTATCAGGAGTCCCTGTGTGTGTTACACATGTTGCTTTGTCTCATTATACAATCACCCTCCAAGGTGCGGGACAGTCCCTCCAGGTCACAGATGAGGAGATGGTAGTCTCTCGTGGTGAAGCAGGCTGCCTGGTGTCACCCAGCTGGACGTGGCAGAGTGGGGACAGGAAGGCTTAGCGTGGTGTCCGTCCTGCCTCACCACTCTTGACGCACTGTCATTGTTCTGGAACTTCTCTTAAAGCGCTTACTGCTCTTTTGCTTGATTGGCCTTATTTTAGAACATGTTTTCCCTCCTATTATGCTATGATTCTAGATTTTAGCATCCACGTCTCTTCTCTAAATCCACTTTATGCTCTTGCAGAGTGCTCTGCACATAATCGACCAGGGCCTGGGACCAGACTGAGGCAAGTGAGGCCCTCACCTTGTGTGCGGAAGTGAAGAAGACACCATAAAAAGCCACTCATTGAGATACATAGTATTTGTTGTTGTTTGTTTATTTATTATTTTATTTAAAAATTTTTTAAACCTTTTGACCCCCTCCCCCCATTCCCCCCAGCCCTCATTCCCTGGCCGTGTCAACCATGAATCTGTTTCCTGTATCTGTGACCTTGGTTGTGGTTTGGTTCTTTTTTAGAAGTGAAATCACGTGGTATTTGTCTTTCTCTTTCGGACTTGTTTCCTTTAATGTGCTCACCAGCTAATGTTGCAAATGGCAAGATTTTATTCTCTTTTGTGGCTGAATAATATTTTATTGTATATATATATATATATACCATAATGTGTGTGTGTGTGTGTGTATATTCACACATGTGTACATAAATAATATTTCATTATGTGTATGTATTTATATACATACACCGTAATTTATTTATTCATCAGTTGTTGGGCACTTAGGTTGTTTCCATATCTTGGCTATTGTAAATAATGCTGTAATAAGCATAGTGGCGCAGATACCTTTTTGAGTTAGTATTTCTGCTTTCTTTGGATAAATACCCAGAAGTGGAAATACTGGATCATAGGGTATTTCTATTTTTAATTTTTTGAGGAACCTCCATGCCATTCTCCACAGTGGCTGCACCAGTCTGCGTTCCCACCAACAGTGCACGAGGGTTCCCTTGGCTCCACATCCTCACCAACACATGCTATTTCTTGTCTCTTTGAGAGTAGCCATTCTGACAGGTGTGAGGTGATACCTCACTGTAGTTTTGATTTGCATTTTCCTGACGATTAATGACATTGAGCATCTTTTTACATACCTGTTGGCTATCTGTCCATCTTCTTTCGGAAAATTCCTATTTAAAAAAATATAAAAGTAATGCAAAAATTCCGTAATGTACCAAATATCAAAATTTTAAATAAAGATAGTCTTCACCCTGCACTTGGCCTTTCTTGCCTGGTCCCAGCCCTGTTGGGGCACTTAAAACATGCCAAACAAATGGATTGTAGATTTGGTGTCTGGCTCATGTGAGCTAAATCTGCCATTAATAATCCAACGAAACATTACCATTCAGAGCTCATTGATGAATCAGATGGACTAAAGCTCTTGTCCTGTCTTGCTGTCAGTCTGTCCATGAAGATGTTGATTCAGCTGTGCTGGTCATGCCCACCCAAGCTTGGAGGAGCCACCAGAGTCCAGCTTCCCTACCAGCCTTAGCCATGGTCTACCCACCAGGGAGAGTTTTCTTAGAAGCTCAGCTCTAAATTAAAAACTGTCCTTGGTTGTCTAAGGGTCTAAAGTTCCTGGAATTGCTCTTTCATTTTGTTATTTTCTCCCCTTTCCTTAGTCTCGTTATTTCCAGAAATCAGAATAGTTGTTTTGAAAGGACAGGCTATAAGATATAAAGGCATGTGCATATGTGTATAGATAGACAGGGAGATATCTCCCTGCTGTCCCCACCCCTCCACCAAGGTTAGGTAGATAACAAGAAACAAAGTAAATATTTGTGAATCTGTTAATTGGATTCTAGGAAATGTATTGTGGGAAAAAGAAGGGTTTAATTTTAAGCATACTATATTTATATCTGAAGTCACCATTATATTTCACAGCCAACAAAAAACTCTATACCCAACAAAGAGATCGGCAGGTCAAATTTACTTTCATTTCAGCGAAGCCCATTTTTCCGAGCTGTTTTCACTGTCTGTGTTTGGGACATTGAAGACTTACCCAAATGAGGAATCTGTACATGGAGTGCAGTTGCATTGTCGTCCACAATAACAAGGAGACAGGAGTCTAGGGTCTAAGTGTACCCTGGGCAGCTTCTCCTTCCGCAGACAGGCTCAATTATAGAATAGTCACCCCTTCCAGGGGAACTTTTGTCTCTCTCCAAAGACATGTGTCCCTAAAGTCAACACAGTCAAAATGTTGAAAATGAGCATCAGGTCCACAGATGGTCAGATGGACTAGAAACTGAACCTTCAGAGGACAGGGGTGCCCTTGGTGCCATGCCAGTGAGGCATTGGGCAGAGGAACCTCTATTCCCTATGGGTGTGGCCTCTCGTGGAGAGAGAGCAGGGAGAGGGAGAAGAAGGGGGAAAGAATCCCAAGCAGACTTCATGCTGAGCAGGATGCGGGGCTCAGTCTTCCAACCCTGAGATCATGACCTGAGCCGAAACCAAGAGTTGGACACTCAGCTGACTGAGCCACCCAGGTGCCCCAGGTGTGGCCTTCTTAACTGGAGCGTAGGTATTGCTGCTCTGAGCAATTTACATCAGAATAAACCTTCCCACCGCTTGGGTATAATCTACCCAGACAGGCATGACTTAGAAAGACTGGAGTTTTCAGCAAGACTGGATTTTTCATTCATTCAACAAGAATCTACCTACATCCCCCAGGTGCTGGGGATTCAGCAGTGAGCAGAATAATCGTCTGTCTCACTTGGAGCCCGTATTCTGGTGGGGAGAGCTGGAGATAAGTAGCACAACAAACGACAGTATGATGTGGCAGATGGTCTAAGTTTTTATGGTGAGAAATGGACAGGGTAGGGCTGGTGCTTTTGGTTCGGGCTGGGGGCAGGAAGGACATCTCTGGAAAGGAAACGTTTGACCCAGGGCTGTGGTGAGAGGGAGTGAATGCAGCACATGGTGTGTTTGGGGAGCAGCTGGGAGGTCCGTGTGGCTGCAGCTGGGTGAGGGAGAGGCTATGAGGTCTCACGGGAGCCCCCGGGGGCCAGACCGCATCAGCCGAGTGCACACCGTGGGAAGCCTCTGGAGGCTTTGAGCAAGTAATGAGCTGATACGAGTTTTGTTTTGTAAAGGTTACTCTGACTTCTGAGTGGAGAAGAGCTAGTGCTTTGATTTTGGGAATCTAGAAGCCAGGCATCACCCTGCTTTTGTAGAGCTTATAATTTGGTGGGGAATTTTGGTGATGGGCACATAAAGAAATAAAGTCAATTCAGGTATATTATGAATAAAATGAAATGAAAGGGTGATGGGAAAGCAGGAGGGATGGGACTGTGTGCTGCAGTGAATGGTTAGGAGAGGTTCTCTGGAGCGGCACTGGACTGAGAATAGAGCCAGGTGGAAGGGCAGCCATGTACCAGTGAGGGAGGGCGTGCAGTATCCTAGGGAATGGTCAGCAGTGCAAAGGCCCTGAAGTAGGGGCGAGCTGCATGAGGTGGAAGAACACCAAGAATTCTTTTTTTTTTTTTTTTAAGATTTTATTTATTTATTTGACACGGAGAGAGACACGGCGAGAGAGGGAACACAAGCAGGGGGAGTGGGAGAGGAAGAAACAGGCTTTCCGCCGAGCAGGGAGCCCGACGCGGGGCTCGATCCCAGGACCCTGGGATCATGACCTGAGCTGAAGGCAGGCGCTTAAAGACTGAGCCACCCAGGCGCCCCTTAAGTGTGAATTCTATTTCAAGAGGATCACTCTGCTGCTTTGTGGGGAATAAATTTGTACTGAGAATGGATGTTAGGAAGCCAGCCTTTGTAGTAATGTAGCTGAGAGAAAACCTTGGTTTTGATTCTGGTAGAGGTTGTGGAGAGAACGGATTTGAGATCTATTTTGGAGATAAGCCAACAGGATTCATTAACACAATGGATGTGGGTAAGGGGAATCAAGAATGATTTCTAGGTAATTGGCATAAGCAAGTGGATGGATGTGCCATTTCTAGAGATGAAGAAGATTGGGAGAAGAAGAGATGGGAGACGGCCATAATGGAGGTAGGGGAAATCAGGAGTTCTGATACGGACATGGGACATTTGAGGCTTTTTATGGAGTTTTTTATTTTATTTTATTTTATTTTATTTTTTAAGTGTAATCTTTTTGTTGTTGTTTTTAAAGATTTTATTTATTTATTTGACAGAGAGAGACACAGCGAGAGAGGGAACACAAGCAGGAGGAGTGGGAGAGGGAGAAGCAGGCTTCCCGCCGAGCAGGGAGCCAGATGCGGGGCTTGATCCCAGGACCCCGGGATCATGACCTGAGCTGAAGGCAGATGCTTAATGACTGAGCCACCCAGGTGCCCCTGGAGTTTTTTATTTTAAAGATTTTATTTATTTATTAGAGAGAGAGAGAGAGAGCATGAGTGGAGGAAGGGGAGGAGGCAGAAGCAGACTCCCCGCTGAGCAGGAAGCCCGATGCGGGGCTCAATCCTTAGACCCTGGGATCATGACCTGAGCCGAAGGCAGATGCTTAACCAACCACCCTCTTTTTATGAAGTTTTAAATGCAAATGTCCAGTAGATGATTTGATATGGGTATCTGGAGTTCAGAGTAGAGGTCTGGGGGTGAACCATAAATCTGGGAATTATCAGCATGCAACTAGTATTTAATGCCCAGGATTGGATGATCAGCTAGTTGGGTAATATAAAAGAAGAAAAGGATGGTGGAGGACCAAGCCCTGGGGATATTCCAAGATACAGAGTGGAGACATGGAGAAGATGCCAACCAAGAGGACTGAGAAGGCGTGGGCAGGTAGGTAGAAGGCAAGTCAGGACCAAGGGATCCCTTAAAAGCCAAAGGAAGAGAGTATTTCCAGACAAGTGTGTCCAAACTGTGTTGAATGTAGCTGAGAAGATGAAGACAAAGAGAAATCACTGGATTTGCCAACTTGAAGGTTTTTGGCGACTTTGGCAAGGGCAGATCAAGTAGAATAGAGAATAGCAGTTTTGAGCAGTTTCCCTTTGGCCAAGGGAGTGACGTTTCATTATCTCTTTGTGAAGTCATTTGTGAGTTTTTATGTCTTGAAGCACAAAGAAATATACCGATCTCCTTCCACTGCTGAGCAGACTGAAAATGGTGACATTCTCTGGCAGAGAATTAACTGAAGTTTTCAGTATCCTCTGTTGTACTGAAGAACAAAGCAGAGTCCACTTCTTCGCTTGTGTTTATTGCCTTTTTTTTTTTTTTTTTTTTTTGCCTATTGCTTTTGAACTGTTTGGAAACACAGAATGGCCCAGATAGAGGGACCTTAGTCATCCCTTTATTTTATGGATGAAGAAACAGAAACCTGGGAAAGTAAATTAGCAGAGGCAGGTTAGAATCCAGGAATCTTTGAACTACATCATATTTAGGCTTTATGATGCATCTGATTCATCCTCTCCTCCCCAAATGCTCCCAACTGAAGAAGATTAAGAGTGTGATCCCAAACAGCTTGAAATAAAGGAATTCTACCTCCAAGACTGCTTCTGATCTGAGACTATACCTGTAAAATGGAATCAGCTTCATCAATTAGGTCATGTTTTAGGATATTGCAGAAGATGCTATTGAGGAAGTTCTGAAGAACACTCCACGTCCTGCATCTATGGCATAGGCACCACTCTGGTCCTCTCCTGTGTGCTCCAGATACAGCCTCCAGCAGGCTTCTGGGAAGCTGCCGACCCTCACTGCCATGGCTATGCAATGAAACCTCTTTGCTTTACATGCTTCAGAAAGAAGTCACCCATGCCCTGAGCCTCAGTGAGCTTAGAGTGCACAGGGGCAAAAACTGTACATCGAGCAAAAGACTAGAAGAGTCAGAGGTGTTTGATCTGACAAGGTGCTCAGGTGACCCTCAGGGCCAGTCACTGACTGGTATGGTCTTTACATGAGTTTATTATCTAAAGATAGGATCCTTCGCAGCAGTAGGCAAATGAGTAAGGAAAATGTCTCTCTCTCTCTCTCACACACACACACACACACACACACACACACACACACACACACACACACACACATAATGGGATATTACACAACCGTAAAAAAGGATGAGACAGTGCCATTTGAGACAACATGGATGGACCTAGAGAGTATTATGGTAAGTGAAATAAGTCAGACTGAGAAAGACATATACCATATGACCCCACTCATAAATGGAATCTAAAAAAAATGAATAAACTAAGAGCAGAATTAGAACTACAAATACAGAGAACAAACTGATGGTTGCCAGAGGGGAGGGAGGTGGAGGATAGGGTAAAATGGGTGAAGGGGAGAGGGAGATACAGGCCCCCAGTTCGGGGAGGAGTAAGTCACAGGAATAAAAGGCAGAGAAGGAATACTGTCGGTGAGACTGGAATAGTGCTCTAATGGGATGGACAGCAAGTGGTGAGCAGGGCGTAAGTATGAACCTGTCAAATCGCTGTGTTGTACCCCTGAAAAATAAAACCCACTTACTATTAAAAAAAGAAAAGAGGGTGATGAACGTGGGAAAGTCAAGTGGGAGATGCAGCTCTTTTGGATAACTTAAGAAAATCGCATTGTTTGTGAGGAAGATTGCTCCTGAGACCCTCTCTGTGGCTCTAATAGGCCTGCCTGGCCATGGGGCTCACCAGTGTGCGGTCACCGTAGCAACAGCTCCTCGCCAGGAAGCTGGATCACCACAGCCCCATCCACAGTCGGCCTGTGCAGAGCAGACACACGTGGTCTTATACCAGATATTCATACGAAATCTTATTTTAAGTATCATCTTTAAAATGAGGAAAATCCCCATAAAGAATACTGTGAAGTTTCACATGAGCTAATGTGAGCGGATGCACATTATAAACTGTAAAGCCCTATACAATTGTGAGCTGTTAAAAGACTCACAAAGAGAATCAAGAGCCAAGTTCAGCCTGACAGTTTGCAGTCTTAAAAGTATGAGAGACTATAGGAGCGCCTGGGTGGCTCAGCTGATTAAGCATCCGACTCTTGATTGCATTTCAGGTCATGATCTCAGGGTCCTGAGATCAAGCCCTGAGTTGGGCTCCATGCTGAGCAGGGAGTGTGCTTGAGATTCTCTTTCTCTGCTCTCCCCCCGACATGTGCACGCGCTCTCTCCCTCTCTCTCAAATAAATAAATGTTTTAAAGAGTATGAGAGGCTATAAAAGTAAGGAAAATATTTTAGTTAACTTGTGAATTAGGCAAAGGGCTGTTTTATGAATAGTCAAGGCACACATCCTACTTCCTAAAAGGCACAATAATGACTCTGCAACTAAGGCAGCCTGTATTCCAAGGCATTGCAGCAGGGAGGGCAAGAAAAGCAGCATTTATTGTGCATCTCTGCTGTGGGGGTGCAGGAGATGGGCTGGGTAGGATTCGGCCATGATGGAGACAGGATCCCTTCTCTCGAAAGATTACAAGCCAATAAGGAGCAGGAGACAAACTTCCAAATCCCAGGACAGAATGTGACTTTATAATAGGAGAGATACAAAGGTCTCACAAAGTCAAAGACTGGGGGGCTTTTGTTTGGGAAGGGAGGATAGTATAGTAGAAGAGGTTTCTTAAAGAGCCAGAGCTTACAATTTGCTGCAGTCGATGGGTAGGAATCTGGAAGGTGGGGTAAGGCAAGCCAGGTGCAAGCAAAGGCACACACGTAGGCTTGGCCCAATTTTTTTCCTGTAAGAGTGGCCCTATGTTATTGGAGCAAAGGTCAACGTGGAAGAATGATCATAACCAACACTTTTGAGTGCTTACTGCATATCAAGCACTATCCTAAAGACACTAAGGGTATTTCTTCAGATACTTATCATAATGACCATATGGGAGAGATGCTATTGGTGTCACTGTATGGATGAGCAAAGCAGGACGCAGACAGGTTGAGTCAATTACCCAAAGTCACCCAACTCGTAAGTAGCTGAGGCAGGAGTTGAACTCAGACCTTGTCATTCAAGAGTCCACACTTTAAACCATTGTGCTCGGCTGCATTCCTGTGGTTGTAAGAGGTGCAAGGCTGAGATGATCAAGGTGAAAAGCCCTTTGGGGTTTTACACTGATCAATTTTTTAAGTTATATATTTAATTTAATACGTATTAGAAAAATCGATATTTAGCATATCAGAAACTTGATCATGGACATTTTTACTTAGCATGCTGCTGTATTTTTTAAAGTATGTCAAATTAAGTAAATGTATTAAAGAAAAAATAAATAATAGCACAGTTATAAAGATTTGTTAAAAACCATGAAGGTAGCCCTTGAATGCCTTTAAAGTTGGATGCGGCACTGAATGGGCAATGGAGAGCAAGGAAGGTTGCTAGACAAGAGGGGGCATGTTCAGATCTACTCTAAGAAAATTAATGCCTTCTCAACATTCAGGATCGAGTAGCGGGGCCAGCAGTGAGATACATGGAGTCCAGTTTTGGTGGGCTGTATCCATCAATATTCAATCAAGAAAACAGAAGTTCACGTCTTCCCAACAGGGGGGATTTGGTGGAGAAAAGGTGTAGGTTATGTAGATGTTGGAAGAACTGAGGAGCTAGAGTGGGTACACTGAAGCAGCCCAGGAATCTGCTTCTCCCCTTGGCTGGAGAGACAAAGGGAAGAGGTCTTGTTGGAGCCCAGGTGTTAAGGTCACTGGCAAAAGCTGGAACTGCACTGGGGCAGGGAGCCATGCTGGAGCTACACAGGTGACATCAGGGAAGGCAGGGAAGGACCCCGCTCCAGACTCCTCCCTCCGGCACCCCCCTTTGGCTCAACCCCACTTAGGAAATGCAGCCCTCTGCAATACAGAGCAGGGGAAGGGGTAGGGCAAGGTTTCAGATCTGAGCCAGAGATGCCTGGGACCAGTGCTGGGCTCTAGCCCTGATCTGCTCCGGAAGTAATTTTGGAGGAGCCAGTGGAACCAGGAGGCAGAGGGGGCCTTCTAGAGACATCTACAGACAGAATGGGTAGGATTTGGTAATTTCTTGGAAGGAACAGAGCACCGGAAAGATGCTGTGTGAGAGACAAAGAGAGATAAGCTGAAGTAAAACCTAGAATCAGCCTTTCGTTTTGAGTCTCCTGGATATTGCTTTTCTCTTTTTTCACAGATGTTCCATCTCCTGCCTGGCATTTCATTTCCACACTGGAAGGGTCTTTAGTCTTGTTGCTCCTCTGTGTGTGTTTCTTCTTCCCCCTGTTACTGCAGTTGTTCTTTCATTGGTCAAGTTAAAGACCCACATCATTACTGAAAGTAATTCTATTTATTATACCCACAGGCATGTTTAATGTTTTTCCAGTCATAGCCCAACTTTCTTGTGCAGCTATTACCCTAGCCTGTTTTCTTAGCTAATGTATGCTAACAGCCTCAGGATCCTCAATATTCTTGTGAGTCAAACAGCCAGGCCTTGTCTTTGTAAACATTTCATAGATGTTGGGTCGGAAACAAATGGTGAATTTACACAGCCTTCTGACAGTTTGTTTAGAATAGGACGCCTGACAAGTTTTTAAAAATTGAAAGCCACTTTGTTCCTGAGTGGCTAGCAGAGGCTAAAAATACATCCAAAGCCATGTTTCCAGGGAGAAAAGTGTGAAGGTTTCCAACTCGGGAGATGGGGAACTTTTTGAAGATGATCGCAGTTAGCATTAATGCCGATCCACACTGTGGCACCTGGAAGGGAACTGCTTTGCTTTCGGGAACTTCTTGTTCCTGAAGGAGTACAGGAAAAGTTGGAGGGGAATTTCAGTCAGAAACATTTGTTCTTTTCGTTGTTCTCCCCTTGTTTCCTAGGTCATCATTTTCATGTCAGCATGATCTTGGCCAAAAAAGAATTTATCCCTCTTAACATTCTCCTCAATTAAGATCAACATTCTTAATGTGCCTTTTGGAAGCCTTGTCCGACTGCTCTGGGATCCCGCCCCGGGGGAGGTGGATTCGGGGGAGCTGAACTTTGGAAAGAGTTGTAGGGTGAGTGACGGCTGCTGGTGGGGTGTGTTTTCATTATGTATCATTAGAGAAAGGGATTCTATTTGGGAGATCCACCAATACCCAGATCCTTTCTTGACCCATGACCCTTCAGTTTCGTGAGCTTCCTGAGAAACGTACACACCCAAAGCAGGAGTGGGGCTGGCTGCTTCTTGGGATGAAAGAAAGTAACATCTAGTCTCATTCTATGGAAGGGTGAGCCTGGACCTTCTTTACCACTACGGGCGCATGGAAGAAAGAGAACAAAGACTAAACCCATATGGGCTTATGGACTGCTAAAAATAAAAAGTGTGGCTCAGGCATTATCATCATTTTAAGGAGTTGCCTCCTTTTTTTTTTTTTTTTTTGGAGAGTGGAGTTTTTCTCTCTTATTTTTAGTTAACCCTTTGTAGTAAGAGGAGGGAGGTTGAGCCTTCATCTCTAAAAAAAACCCCACACATGGCTAAGGTAGTATGAATAGCTCTAGTGTTGAGCAATATCCAGGACTTAAGTCACTGGAAGTACAGAGCTGATTGTGTCATAGATGCTCAGTAACTTCGTACTGATTGAACGTTTGACTGATTTGAGAAACAAGAAGATCTTATAACAACATTTTTCACAATACGATGTGGTCTTCTGGCCGGGAGCTCGACTAGTAAATTATATCCAGACTCCAGACTATTACTTGACACTCTGTTGTCCCCCTCCCCACTTTTCACGGTAAATATTCTGAGATTTAATATATCATGTCGATGAAAAAATACTTCAATAAGTAGAGTTGCTATTTGCAAGGCATTCAAAAAATCATGACCAATTAAATATGTGAATATCAGTGGTTATTCTTGTTAATCTTTTAACACCAAATATCCCAAATCTAGAAGTGTAAACTGCAGGAAATCAAAAAGAACCTAGTGGAATCCCTCAATAAACTATTTCTCAGAGGGTCAGAAGGAGACCACTGGGGGTGAGGAGATGGGGTAACTAACTGGGTGATGGGCATTAAGGAGAGCACTTGATGGAATGAGCACTGGGCATTATGTGCACTAAATTCTACCTCTGAAAAAAATAATACACTATATGTTAATTAAATTCACTTTAAAATTTAAAAAATAATAAATAAATAAATAGATAGATAGATAGATAGATAAATAAATAAATAAAAGGAGATCACTGGTCTACCAGAGTGAGAGGCCCTTATTGGCGCTGGTTTTGACAGAGTTAACTCGGGTTATGTAGGGTTGATAGCGTGTGTTTTATCGAACACTTTGAGCCATTTTTCCTCGTAAAGGAGACCAACTGTGAGACAGAAGAAAACTTGAAAGCAATGCTTGATTTACCTCAGATGTCATCGTTTATCTTCATGAACCAGAAAATTCCCTGATGGGGGCCGTGCCACATCCCAGGGGTTCCAGAATTAAGAGGCTACTCTAATTTTCTTTCCATTCAAGTAGAAATAATTAACTGAGAAACCTAACGTGAGTCATAGGTCTAGAGTTTTTGGTGAAAATGTTCTTTCTTTCATGCGATCAAAATCCCTGCTTATTTCATTGCTCTGAACTGAATTGTCCTCTACCCATCCTATCTCCGAGGATTATTGTGAGGTCAATGGAGACCATAGAAATATAAAATGTTTTGTAAACCTTAATATTCTACACACACTTAAGGTATTACTATTTTTATTCTTACTGAATAAGACCATGTGGTTGTTGAATAATCTTTTGTTTTCAGGGCTGGTTGAAAGCATATCCATTTGGGGAGGTGTTAAATTGGGGAGAAAATCAAGAGTCAGGAGGAGCATAGCGGGAGCACCTGGGCTTGGAGAAGATTGGTTATAAACTGATGAGAAAGAGGATGAAGGAGGGGCGCCTGCGTGGCTCAGTAGGTTAAGCATCTGACTCTTGAATTCAGCTCAGGCCATGATCTCAGGGTCCTGGGATTGAGCTCTTGTCAGGATCCTCGCTCAGCGGGGAGTTGGTTTAAGATTCTCTCCCGGTTCCCAACTGTGTGCACGCGCTCTCTCTCAAATAAATAAATAGATCTTAAAAAAAATAAAAGAAAAAAGAAAAAGAAAAAGCAAGAGACTGAACTGAGATCTCTGTCTTTCTTCAATTTACCAAAAAGTTCCTGGGAATACATTCCAAAGTGAGCTTATACAGTGTGAAGGAGGTACACTGGGAGGCTGAGTAGAACAAAATAAATGTGGAATATTTAAAAGAGCCCTCATTTCGACTATTTTATGAACCGTCCAGGATTAAAACCTCATGGTGTTTATTAAAGGTTGGCTGCCCATTAGGTAGGTGCCACCAGTTTTGTGACTGATAATAATAATTTAACGATCATTTATTTTTAGGAAGTGTTTAGTGTTAGGGCAAGTTGGGGAGGGTGGAAAATGCTGACCTCATCTAGTTGATTTTTATTTCATTTTAATTCTTTTTAACAAAACAAAGTATCAAGTTTTTCTGCCCAGCAACACCCTCCCCATACAAAACCAGTCTCAAATTTGATTCACAGTTATACTGGTCCCATCACTATGTGAACAGTTTGCCTGGAGCCTGAGTTCCCAAGGAGTAAATGTCTGGTTCTAGCTGATCCCCCCCCGACAACTTTCCTTGGGATGAGTAAATACCTGACCCTGAATTCTAGTCCCTTCTAGAGTAGACTCTAAATTCTCTTGATTTTAGAATTCTGTGTATGCTAGAATAATAGAGGTAGCCTTATACTTATCAAACATTTTCTACATACCAGCCATAATTCATTTAATCCCCACAGCAAATCTGTGAACTGGATGCTGGTGCTATTATTATCCCCACTTTATAGGTGAGGAAATTGTGTGAAGAAGTTAAGTAATTTGCCCAGATTATACTGAATTGGATTTGAATCTAGGCCATATGGGTTCTCGACCAGTAGACTGTATCATCTCTCCAAAAACTTGCATTCCCAAACCTTTGAAATATTTGAAGATCAGGAGATATTTGTCTGTGTCTCTGCCATATTAAAAACGAAAAGCCTGAGATAAAAAGAGTCCACCAAAAATTAAAGGTGAGAGAGGTACATTTGCGGAGGAAAGATGAAAACGTGTTTTTTATTACTTTTATTTAAGATGCAACAGAGATTTGTGTAAAGAAATGAAAAAATTGTCTGCAAAAGAGTAAAGCTTTCGGGGCACCTGGGTGGCTCAGCTGCTTAAGTGTCCAACTCTTGATTTCGACTTAGGTCATGATCTTGGGGTACTGGGATGGAGCCCCACATCGGACTCTTTGCTCAGCATGGAGTCTGCTTGAGATTCTCTCTCTCCTTCTGCCCCTCCCCCCCCACACTCTTTCTCTCTCTCTCTCTAACAAATAAATAAACCTTTTTTAAAAAATAGAAGAGTAATAAGCCTCTCATTTTCAAGCTTAAATAACTTATTAAAAGTGGGGTTCAAGAGGGAGAAAGCTTTGATTTCTGACCAGCCAAGTTTGTTTCAGTTTGTAGGACTTGTACATCTTGTATCTGAAGAGCACTGCAGATTTGTAACGAAGTGTTCCAGTTGGTTTAAACCCAAAATAAAACCAAGAGCTGGTGTAAGAGGGCTGATTCCTCTCCCAGGGAAGAGTTCCATCCAGGCAACAGAAAGTTCTTGTGGGTGTGGGTGACTGACTTTGTCTTGTCCAGATGCTGGCTGGCCACTCCATATGTTCAGTATGCAGATGCCTTCCTGAAGGTACTGAAGGGATTCCTGAACACTGGCCTTTGGCCAAGGACACTGAGAAGGCTAGTTGGAAAAACCGCTACTTTGTAGTGATTTATAGACTGGATGCAGCAGCTTTCAAATAATGAATTATATCCAGAGTCCTAGCAGCTTTCAAACCCTGACAGAGGGTATGTCCTTTATATTTCTGGTATAAACTGTGAATCTCATTTCATGAGACCGTGCTGGAAGTGAGGGGGTTAAGCTGTCTCCCCTGGGCTGGCCACAATCCCCCTGACTCATGGTTCCAGGTCTGTCGGTGTCTTACCCATGTCTCCCACTTCTCCATCTTTCCTTGCTCTGGTTATGCCTGTTTTACATGTAAACAACTAAGGTTTGCTTTGGCGTCCCCAGGTGCGGCCCTTATCCCCGTGATCTCAGACAGTGGCACGTGACCCCGCCATTATGAATGCATTTTGAGCAAGACAATGTAAGGAAAAGATAATTTTTAAGGGTGTCTCCCAAAAGTTGCACGAAAACCTTAACACTATGTGCAGGATTGGCTCCATGGGCATTCAACCAATAGGAGATACACAGAACCTTCTGCTTTGGGTTTAGGGCTCTGTAGTCACCATCTTGAAATTCTTAAGAAATTCCTGTTTGAATTTGTGTTTTGTTAGTGAAGTTGAACGGAACAATGGAGGATGCGCTGGGGGCTTGAAGCCTCAGCTCCTAGCTCCTGTTATCTCCCCAGGACTAGGTGTCCACTGCTGGCCCCTCTCCTCTGGAAGAGCTGGTGTCAGGGCATGGCCACAGGGGTCCCCACACTGAGCTGCCAGTGTCACAATGCACAAAGCAGGCAGCTCATTTGGGACAAGCAACTCCCTTCCCTTCAATATAGACACCTATGTCGCAGCATACCCCTGGGGTTTGCCCATCTGCCGTGGGTTGGGGCAGTGGGACTATGGAAAAAGGAGATGCCTGGCTTGACTTCCCAGCCCCCAGAGGGGCACTGCACACAGGTCTGACGTTCGCAGAAGGGGGAGCTCAGCAGCCCCATGGGCTGGCCTCCTGATGCTTGTGTTCCCGCTTCCTCACGAGTATCTGTCTGCCCAAAGGAGCAACATCAAACGGCAAATAAAAATCATTATGACAGATCGAGAGGGAAATCCTGGAAAAAATGAAAAAGCCATATATTTAATACCTCTATTAGCACCTTTTTCCTAATTTTTCAAAAAGAGGCTCTGTATTCTCTCTTTTTTTTTAAGATTTATTTATTTATCAGAGAGAGAGAGAGAGAATGAGACCGCAAGTTGGGGGGAGGGGCAGAGGAAGAAGCAGACTCCCCGCTGAGCAAAGAGCCGGATGCGGGACTCGATCCCAGGACCCTGAGATCTTGACCTGAGCCGAAGGCAGACGCTCAACTGACTGAGCCCCCCAAGTGCCCCGAGGCTCTGCATTTTCATTTTGCACCTAACCCTACAAATTATGTAGTCAGTCCCGTTGCGTCTCCCTGGCCAGCCACAAATAGCCACAAAAGAGTCTTTATTCTGGGTGACTGTGCCCAGCCCCATGGTGGGGGTTCTGTTCCCATGGAAGATGGGGGCAGTGGATATTGGAGTAGCTAGCTAGCAGTTTCTACCGTATACGATAATGCTTTTAAAATAATTACCAGGCACCAAACAGTATTGAAAGCATTCACAACTTTTAGCTCATTTAATCCTAAAAACAGTAGTACTATTAGCCCCAGTTTACGGATAGGAAAACAGCAGCACACAGGCCCGGCACACACATCTGGCAAGGGATGAAGCCGGGACTCCAACCTGGGCCATCTGGATTTTGAGTGCAGGATCCCTGCCTCTACGGCTCAGCACCTAGGCACCTCCGCATGCACAAACCTACCTCTGTGCCTCAGCAGGGATGTGCTGGTTCTCTAGGGCAGTGTCTGATAAAAAGTTAGGTCACAGAATCACCTGTACAGGAATTGTCATGGGATTTGTTTAAAAATGTAGTTTCCGAAGCCCTAAGCAAGCCCACTGAATCAGAATATCTGAGGGTAGATCGCAAGAATTTTCTTTTTAAACAAATTCCTTCAGGTGATTCTTTTTTTTTTTTTTTTTTTTTAAAGATTTTATTTATTTATTAGAGAGAGAGCACATGAGAGGAGGGAGGGTCAGAGGGAGAAGCAGACTCCCTGCTGAGCAGGGAGCCCGATGCGGGACTTGATCCAGGGACTCCAGGATCATGACCTGAGCCGAAGGCAGTCGTTTAACAACTGAGCCACCCAGGCGCCCCCTTCAGGTGATTCTTAAGGAACTTTCAGAAGTGTTGCTCAAGCATTTTAGGGTACCATTAACTTCCGGAGACAAGTGTTGTGTGAGAAGTTGCAAGGAAGTAGATACTCCTAATAACACATCGGTGGCAGGAAGGCAAAAGTTTACAGCCCAGTGAATAAGGAACGTGACAGGATCTGTCAGGATTCCAGGTGCATTGGCCCCATGATGCAGCAGTCCCACTTCCAGAAATTTATCCCACATATAGACCTACATGTGTGAAATGGCACCCCTACCAGATGTTCCCAGTGGCATTGTTGATAATAGCGAAATGTTGGAAGCGGCCCAGGCATCCAGCCGCGGAGAACTGGCCAAGGCCATCCACGCAGCGGCACGCTGTGCTGTGCGTCCAGGAGAACGAGGAAGATCACTGAGTATGCATGTAGAGAAGTCTACAGGACATGTTGGGAGGTGGAGAAAGTGGGGTGCCAACCATGTGCATAGTAGAGGCAGACGTGAGAATCGCCTCTCACTAGGAACAGCGTGTTTCCCCGAACTCGGACTGTCAGGGCTGGCCTGGCAGGAGGGGGCAGCAGAGTCAGCTCTGGCCCTTCTGCATGTGCTCTAGGTGGTTGCAGACTCCCCCACAGCTCTCCTCAGAATTAATGGGGATACTTAGGGCCCCTACGCCCTAGGCTTTGGGTCCTGTTCACCAATTCTATGGCCAAGAAAAACATCCGTATCACATCTCTTTGGAAACGGTAAACCTAACTCTTGAGTATAGCCTGACTGTGAGATGCAGTCATTTTCTCAGCATTTCCAGTTGAAAAGCGTGCCTCCGCCTCAGTCCTGGGCTGGATTTGGGGGGGGGGGTGAACTTTAGGTATTTATTGTTTAAGTGCATTCAGATGATTGGTGCCCTTCTTCCAGCTCATGGGATGCCTCTCTCCTCTTGAATTTGGATGGCCCACTGCTGGTAGTATGCTTTCTTTCATACCTAAGGGAATGCTTAACCTCTTGAGTGGAAACACGAGGGAGTTTCAGAAACAGATCGTTCTCTAAAAATAGTCCTGTCAGCTTTTCGCATTAAACTAGGTGTCAAGGCTCGGAGTTAGCAGGGCAGTTTGTTCAAGCAAAAGCTGCACGGACTGTTTGCTTGGAGATTGTCATATATGGCTGTGAAACCCTAGGAAGGCAGACCTTGGAATTCCTCATGAGTTAGAGGAGAGAAACCCAAATCCTAGGTCAATTTGTTTTCTCTAATTAAAAAATAAGGATGAAAAAACACTGCAGCGTCAGGAAGTAGACTAAATAATAGATGATCCGTTAGCACAGTAAAAATTCCATTGTTTCCTGTGGTCTGGGCCTCGAGTAATTTATTCCGGGTTCTGTCTTGGTCAGTAGTGGTTCCAGAATGTGGGGTGGGGAGGGTTCGAAGCTGCGTTTCCATGACCCATTATGGAAGATTGGAGCGGTATAATTATATGGATCGTGTCAATGAATAAAGCGGCAGTAGATGGAGAGTAAGAGCTGAAGCCCTTCTTCTCTGCCCCCTCGGGCCTTGTCTTGGTGCTTTAATCGCTCTCACTTGGTAGATGATTCTCGTCACAAAGGGCCAAGGCTGTATCTAAAGTTAATTTGGACCAGTGATGTCCCATAGAACTTTCTGTGATGATGGAAATATGTACCTGCGCCATCCGACAGCCACTGGCCACATGTGGCTATTTAGCAGTTGAAATGTAGCTGGTGTGATTGAGGAGCTAAATTTTTAATGTATTTTATTTCAAGTGGTTTAAATTCAAGTCATCACATTTGAATGGCTGTCAGCTATCATTTGGATTGCACAGCTCCACACTTGGAATGGAAGTCAGGAATTCTATGTATTCTTTATGTCAAATGAAGATGATGGTAATGTCATGTTAGTGCTGTATGCATGAAAAGTCCATCTTATACGGCAGATATAATGGACTCAGGCCTCCCCTTTGGGTATTCTGAGAGGTGTGGGCCCTCCAGACTTCCTTACGAGGTTCCATGAGCCAGAGATGTCAATGCCAACCTGTTCTTTGACTCTGTTGGTCCATTTGCCAGAACCAAACCAGGGATCCAGTCCCTGGAGAGGCAGAATAGCATGGAAGGACTGCCCACAGAGCAAAAGTTGTGAACTCACAGCACTGCACCTGATATTCACAAGTGAGAAAACTTCATTTGTGTGTATTTCTTTAAACTTAGTCAGTTCATTAATTCCAGGGACTTGACTTTACTCACAAATGACTCAACTCCACACATTCCTGCTTATAATTTTTACTAGAAAATAGAAAAGAACTTAGTTGCTGTGGTGCATACTTGTGGGGTTGTGACAATTAGGGGATAATTTAATGTTGTAAAACAGCCTGATTTACAGTATAAATATCCAAGGTGGCTTTGTGGGAGCAAATACCATTCAACCTGTATATCTTGCTTAACCCTAAATCAGTCTGATAACCCTCTCCTTCTTCCTGTTTCTCCCTTCAGAGTGTTCATGTTTTCACTTTGTCCTTTCAGTGGTATTTTTCAAATCACCCACTACCTAATAATTTTCATGCTGTTAGTTAAGAAACAATGTATAGCTTCCCATAGTTGAGCTATGTTGAGCTTCCCATCACTCAACCCACCGGGTCCCACCAACAAAAATCCTTATCTCCAACCCTCACACACTCCCATCTCTAGGCTTAGGACAGACAGCTCCAGAATTTTTGAGAGATGGGTCTAGTCCTCCCTTCCTTAGGAATTCTGACTCCTTTGGAAGTGGGAGGTTGGATGGCCCAGAGCAAATCCAGGCTGGGTCAGGTCTTCAGCTCCAGCTGATCTTTACTCCTAAGACTGTCCATCTGGGAATACCAAGACCTCCAAGGCAGCACAGAGGGAACCACCTTCCAGAATTAGTCTTCGCTCCAGCCTCCACTTAGCTGGCATGCTCTGTAATCAAGGCCAAGAGCCGGGTCACCATCTCTTGGCTTATGATGCATGCCCATTGGTAATAACCATGCTTTCCTGGATCCTGTAAGGAGAAGCCCTGATGAGATGCTGTCGATGGCTGACTATTACCTCATTCATCCTCCATTGTCAGCTGAACTCCTGAGAGAGTGAACCCCCTTGGCATAGGCTGCTGTGTACAACTCATGTATCTAAGATGAGTTTGTGATATTGGGACATGAAAGCTCTCCAAAGGGCTTATGCAAGGAACAAGTTTATAATATATAAGCTGCTGTGAGAATGACATTAACTCCTCTCCTACTGAGCAAGCCACCCAGCAAAGTGCCATGAATATAAACAGCCCTAGAATTTCAGATCTTATTGTTCTGTTGATGAGCACACGTGGTCCTTGAGCACGCAGTGTGGGTGGTCTGCTGGGAGGTGATGAATCAAAGCCAAGGGGTTTTGTTCTCTGGTCAGCGTCTGCAGGTTATTTGTGAGCACTTGACTAATTGCTCCTACACTGCACGTTTGAAGGCCGATTTGGGGGTTTTGACAGGAAAATGGCCACTTGTTTATGCTCAGATGTCATAGGACATCTGCTCTTTACAGCCCAGGGCCCCGGCATGGTCATGTGAATTGATTGTGGGGTGAGAGTCAGAGGCTCTCCCTCTGTTCCGCAGGCCACTGCCAGACATTGAGGAGGTCTTGGACAGGTGGGCCTTTGGCCTCCCGCTTCACAAGCAAAACACACCTGCCATCTATCTGGCTGAGTGGGAACGGGTGCAGCTGTAGTAGATTAAAACCAATGAACATTGGTCTGTCGAGAGAGCTTCTTGGTGGTTAGATGTTATGCAATTATGAGTGTTATTGCTAAATATTATTCTTACTTTGTATGTGTTGAAACATTTAAAATTGATCATGGATTTGGTAGGATGGAAAATATTTTCCTGGTCTCCTGTTTATGTTTTAATACGCTATTGGTTATGTTAAAGGATCATAACATTCATGCTGTTGTGACACTTCATGTCATATAGAAATATATAAATTACTAATTAAGTCTTCCTCATCTTCTTATCCCATCTCCCTGTGGGAACCAATGTTGTCAGGGTGGTGGGCCATGTGTACTTTCCCACAATTCTTCTACGTCTACAAACACAAATTATTTTTATAATTTATAAAAGCGCAGATATGTCTTCCATATGCACATATGTACATACTCCTATATATGAATATTTCCAAGTCAATTTAGAGATACATCATTCTTTTTAATAGTTGCCTAACAGTCCATAATGTGGACTATAATCTATTTAATCATTTCCCCATTGCTGGCCACTGTAGTTTTCCCTCTGTTCTTAACATAAAGACAAAAACAAAGGTTGTTGCTTTTGCATTTTTTTTTCTCATATGCTTAATGTTGACCTTCACTGTCTTTTAAGTTACTCCTAATTAGGTACTTTTGTCCTTCACATAACATGATTTTTAAAAAATATATGCTTTTTTAAGGCCCTTTATTAAGAAAAAAGGAAGAGAAAAATGCCTTGCTCTACAATGGTAGGTCTTACAGGGGTAGTTGGTCTGGTTGCATGAGTATTTGGGAGTATTGTTTGTTTACATGGTCAGTTTCCTAGGTTCCCCTGTGTCATTGCCAATCTGTATGACTCGGCAGCCAAACAGCTCTTCCTACACGGTGTCTTGTGGCCAAACACAAACTGAACGTCGAGGAATGGAAAATATTGCGAAGTTTCTAAGTGGTCAGGAAGCTTTTAATTCCAAGACAGGTCTAGTTCCTATTTTGTGATTAAGAGGGTCGAAACGCCTCATTTTAAAGAATTCTTTTGAGTATTTACATTGCACACAAGAAATGAGAGTATGTTTTACTTGGTGTTGAATGAAGAGAGATTTGCAGTCACTGGTTTGATGAGGTACCCCGGCGCTTGGGCTTTCCTTTGCCATAGTAGTTCTGCACAAGACCATTAGGTCACTGAGGCAGGCCTCTTTATGTACTTTTGTACCATGCCTAGCAGAAAGTGTGTGCTCAGTAAATGTTAAGCATGCACATGGGTTTTTATAGGGCTGAAGAGTACCATTTTCTACAGGAGTCTTGCTGAGGAGGGACTCTCATGTTTGTTTGATGCAAAGGGGTGACTCAGAGTAGGGTAAGCGCTGGTCAGGCATAAGATTCAGTTTGGGAGTAGGAGGAGACCAGGAAAATGAGGTAATGTGGTTTGTTCTAGTGATAGATGCTAAATCAGATCTTGAGGGTGTTTATCTTGGGCTTGAGAGAAAGGGAAAACCACAAGATCCTTTCTGTAGGGGAGGGGATGGCCAAATTGGTAAATGGAGAAGGTGACTTTGGCTTCTTATGTGTCATCGTGATTGATGACCTAGCAGGGACTGTGTTTCCTGCCCTTTGCATGGGGTGAACTTGTTATGTCTTATTTTTTGTAGTTGTCCCGCCGGGTTCCTGTGCACCGAAGAATATTCAGAACAATAGAAATAAAACTCCAATTCTTCATATTGTGAGTTTGTCTGTAGTATGATTTTTTTTTCAAGTTTTTGTTTAAATTCCAGTTAGTTAACATACAGTGTAATAATAGTTTCAGGTGCAGAATTTCATGATTCATCACTTACATACATCACCAGGTGCATATCACAGTAAGTGCCCTCCTTAATCCCCATCACCCATTTAACCCACCCTTCCACCCACCTGCCCTCTAGTAATCCTCACTTTGTTCTCTATAGTTGAGAGTCTTTTTCCTGGTTTGCCTCTCTTCCCCCACCCCCAGTGCTCATCTGTTTTGTTTCTTAAATTCCACCTGTGAGTGAAATCCTATGGTATTTGTCTTTCTCTGACTGACTTATTTCACTTAGCATTATACTCTCTAGCTCTATCCATATCACAGCAAATGGCAAGATTTCATTCTTTTTATGGCTGAGTAATATTCCATTGTGTGTGTGTGTGTGTGTGTGTGTTTACCATGTCTTCTTTATCCATTCATCATTCGATGGTGTAGTATGATTTCTATGTATTTATCCACACAATACATATTTCCATAGATCGATAAATAAAAATATAGTTTGGATACAATTTAAAAAACCTTCAAAAACGGGGTGCATGGGTGGCTCAGTCAGTTAAGTGTCCAGCTCTTGATCTCGGCTCAGATCATGATCTCCAAGTTGTGGGATCAAGCCCTACCTCCACACCCAGCACGGAGCCTGCTTGGGATTTTCTCTCTTCCTCTCCTCTGTCCCTCCCCTCAGTAAATAAATAAATAAATTGATTAAAAAGCTTCAGAAACAATGAAACTTCCTTACTAGTCCCAGTCCTCCTGAGTCTCCTGGTGGCCTTCAAGACTTTAGTCATTCTCCCAAAGGCTGTAGAAGCTCTCAGATTTGGCAAATTGGAGGTCCTATATTCATCATATGAGCTAGCCCCAGGTCCGATCCGCTGAGAGAAACAGCCTTAAAAAGGTCATCTTTTCCTGGAGGAGCTTGGAGACTGACACGCTCCGTAGGCTGAATAACTGAAATTGATTCACCTAATACTTGCCTCTTGCCTGTATGCCTGTGCAGCATGTTCTTACTTGTGATTAACTCATTTCCAGGCAAAATAATAGGGATCCTGCCTGAACATACCAGACTGTCCCAGCTCTGATGAGGTCCACGAGATGGGTGTGGCTCAGCCTAATGGGCGGGGCAAATGCAAGGAGATGGGTAAATTGTTACAGGATTTTCCATCAGGCTCCTCGATACAGACCATCAACTGTTAAGCTCTAAAGCACATGGAGAGGAAATAGCCACCTCAAATGATTGTTGCAAAGCTCACATAAGACAGTGTGGGTGGCAGCAGTCTACAGAAAGCTCTATGAATTAGAATTGTTACTTGGGGGCACCTCGGTGGCACAGTCTGTTAAGCGACTGACTCTTGATTTTGGCTCAGGTCGTGATCTCTGGGTAGTGAGACTGAGCCCCATGTCAGGCTCCACACTTAGCTCCACACACTGCTCATGCATGTGTGCTCTCTCTCTCTCAAATAAATAAATACATCTTTAAAAAAAAAAAGAATTGTTACTTGTTCCAGAATGCAAAATTCGTTAGATAAAAACTGGGAGAATAGCTTTCTTCAAAAGCCTAGCTTTACACTCCTGTAATTTTCTCATGCAAGTTCCTCAAGTCTGTAATTCACACAGGAGAAAAGTTGGGGAAAGTATGTTCTCTCATCTCATGTCACTGTTTTTTTTTTTTTAAAGCTTTTGCCTTAGTAGTTTTGATTTAGAGTATCATTATCTTTTAATCTCAAAAAGTATTGGGGCCTTTTTTTTACATCTATTTTCTGTCTCTAAATCCAAGAGTTTGGATTGGAGGCCGGCTGGGCTGCTCTTTATCTGAAAGGCAAGTCAAGAGCTCTTGCAACTTTATATCTAAAGAGTCTGCTCCGAGGGCTGGCTGGAGGACAGTGCCAACCATAGAAGTTATTTTTCATTGAAGAGAGGCCGCTCCCTTTCTTTCAGACCTGCAAGCTTAAGAAGCAATTTCCTCTACCTGGTTTACTCTTGGCACTTAATACAGCGCCACCAGCCAATCGGAACTTTTTAATAAATGCCAGTTTCCCTCCACCAGAGGAATGTTGAAAATGGCAAAAAAAATAAATATATATATATATTTATTTATTTAAAAAGCTACAATAGGAATATTCCAGGAGACACTATTGATTACCAATAAAATTTGGAAGCACGTTCATCTTGGCTCTTAGTATCTTAGTACCTTAGTATCTTGGTATCTCTTGCCAAGGAGTAAGTGGAAAAAAAAAAGAAACAGGACATTTTATTTTATTAGTAAAGTCAGAATCCAGAATAGCCAATGTGACCAAGTTTTGAAAACTGGAAATGAGCAGTGGCTGCAATTGTCTTTTCCCAAGAATGAGAACAATTTTCAGATATGAATTGGCAGTTTGTCCATTATTGCCCTTCTCTCTATATATGTATATATTCATGTAGTACCATTGATGGTTTAGCAGTAAAGGATATAATTCAGTATTTTCATTTTAAGGTGTATATCTAAGGGATTCTATAATTCTAGTTTTACAAAATTATACTTGTTTTGTGCTGAATTTTTGGAAAATAGTGCACATTTTAGGACTTTTATAAACTTTTGTTTGTTTTATAATCAAAGTAATAAAGGGCTCCGTTCTTCAGTGAAAATGTTCCTGCGTGGTTATAATGTCCCCTGAACCAGAGCTACTCCTGTCTGATTGATCCCTTATGACAATCTGTTATATTGAAGAGCAATAACAATTGGCAGGCCAAAAGGCAGTTGTAACTGAACACGAGGATGGTATTTCTCAATGAAAGAGGCCAGCAAGCTCCAGGTCAGGCCTTGTGTTCCATTCCCTTGGCTTCGTTCCCCTTTCCTCCTTACCCACAATTTCCTCAGTCTTCAAACCCTCATCCCAAGCCAACGCCCAGCCTGCCGGGGACTTGAGAAACCACGGAGATGACTGCCCTGTAGTCCCTCCAATTTATATTTATTGATGTGAAATCAGTGATCTATTGTTATTAGGGAGATTCTTTAGCCAGACCCATTTGAGTGTGGAAGGCACACAGAATAACATCTTGCTTCCATTTCAGGACAGCTGAGTATATTCTGGCTTTCCTGCTAGTTAGCTGAGAGATGTAAGAAGAGTTGAAAGAGTTGAAAGTTGTACTCAGACTTCTCAGATCTTTTCTAATGTTGATATTTTGTGATATGAAGAAACCTACAAAGAAACCAGCTAGGTATCACTTATGTCTCCTCTAATATGTCAAGTCCTCCTTGGTTTCAAAATACCAACTAGAATACTCTTCTCTTCTCCTGGCACACTCTCAATTTGTAAAATGTGAGGCTAGTTTTGTAAGGTGGGGGACTTGCAACCCTGAATCCTCTTACCCAGGTCTTTAATGCCCCTCACTGCCAGATCTGACTTCCCCACCTCCTATTTCACCACCTCCTTGTATTGTATCTTGGTCATAGTCTTTGAGGAGTTACCATGCAGACAGCTCTCAATCATGGCGGACCTGACTTAAGATCATTAGAAAGGAGTAAATAATGCCATGAACATCTTTTTTGTTTATAGTTCTGTCTCCAGGATGTTGGAGCACTGCCTGGTATGGAGTAGATGCTCAGTAAATAGTGTGGATCTCAGGGCTGGTGCCACATCATCATGTCTTGGGCCCCCCACAGTCACAGTCACACGTTGGATAGGTGGCTCTAGTTCTCTGTTACCATTCCTCCCCATGCCCAACCATTACTCACAACTTGTTTTTTTTCTTCCTTCTACCTGATTCCTTTCCTAGATTAATCTATCAAAATTTCCTATTCACTAGATTCATAATCTTTTTTTAAAGATTTTATTTATTTATTTTAGAGAGAGAAAGAGAGAGAGAGCAGGGGGAAGGGCAGAAGGAAAGGGAGAGGGAAACTCAAGCAGACTTTGTGCTGAGTGCAGAGCCCGATGCAGGGCTTGATCTCAAAACCCCTAGATCATGACCTGAGCTGAAATCAAGAGTCAAACGCTTAACTGACTGAGCTACCCAGGCACCCCTAGATTAATAATCTTATGTCCCATTTTATTTACTGAATAAGGCATTTGAAATTAGTTTGGTTTTCCAATTATTGTTATGACCCACTGATACTATAAGAAAAAACAGCCAAAGAACTTTGAGATAAATGATAATGCCTGTCTTTGAATCCAAGAGACTTTGGGCTCTACTAATAGAGGAGTCAACTAAAGCAAACTTTCCTCCACTAATAATAGTACTTGGTCAGAGGGTAATAAAGTCTGAAGACAGACGGCTGCATGAAAGTCATACCCAGGGATTTTTATTATCATGAACTCTATTTGAAGTGGTAGTAATCGGAAAATTAAACTTGTTTTAATATAGGACTTTATTACATCTAATAAATACATAATGCACTATATCTCACTTCTTCTAATCTACAAGTATAGGTACCCTAAAGGGACAATATGAAATCAAAGGCCAACATTAACACATGAAAACTGCACCACAGAACCCCTTGTTTTTCACAGCAGTGTTGGTCCTGGGATGACCTTCTATTCCCCAAATTAAGTGGGACTGGCTTTTGGAAAAGCAAATTATCTGAAGTTTAGAAGGACAATACTTTTCATAGCCCCCACCCGATCACCAAGCAGTCTATTACTAGGGACACAGACATCATCCTTAGGGTTTTAAGTCAAACCTTCCAGTGGAATATTGCAACTGGTTCCCCCAGGCTCCAGGGACCAAGTTCATTCCATCCGGGGTGATGCCAACTGGGAATTCTAGGGTGTAGAAGAGAAGATCATTCGTTTGTTAGGGTCTTAGCTTTGTCAGAGCACCTCTTGCCTGGGGAGCTATCCAAGGTGCTGTCTGAAACTCCTTGTCTATTTTGTCCCAAGTGTTGATATCTATTTCTATCTTGAGGTTCACCCTTTTGCATTTGTCTAATCCCGCAACCATCTGTATTTTCCAATTTGGATTCTTCCTGACTGCTACTTGCTTCCAAATCCTGAGATCTGTTGTGTTGCATTCATAGCTTGCCCTCAGCTGACCCTTTGCCTGCATCTTGTCTTGACTCTGCTTAGTCTGACTTAATTCTTATCCTCTCTCACCCCGTCCCCTGCCTGGGTTTTGTGTATCTATAGCATACGTCAGCTAAGTGATAGAAATCAGGAGTTAATCGACAAGAAAAATTAAACCTCAAAATATGTATGATTTTATTTTTGTATTAATATAAATTGCCTGAGTTCTATATGATTGAAAAAAGTAGCTGTCTAATAAGAAAACCATTAGTTATACAGAGCCTAGAAGGACAAATAGAAAATAATTTTAATTTATTATCTTTCAGTATGTTTGTTAAAGTAAATTAAATATTCATCTCCTGTTGGCAAGATCAATATTATTTTGGGAACATATACTTGTTATGTAGATTTTAATCATATTTGCAAATTTTACCTGAAATAAAGCAAAGTAAATTGTTTTGACTATAGTAGTGGACGACCCATTCTGGCAACTGGTGTTAAAATGTATTTTTTAAGATACATTTTTTAAAGATTTGGAGCACTCCAAATTTACATATCGTGTCAAAACTTGCCTGCAAGTGAATACATTTTTAATGTAATCATAATAATTGATGTTCCCATGGAAATGCTTTTATATGCTTTCATAGAAATTTTTGTTTCATCTGACTTCACTGCAACGTGTATGTTGTCTCTATAAGAAAAAGGAAATCCACATGAACTTAGAGTTCTGTGGATACGCATCAGGTGTTATGCAATTGATTGTGTAACAGCAAGTGCTCTCTGTTATTTCAGCTTCTTCTACAATGACACACTGTCTTGAGAATGAAAAAAACAAACAAACCTCCAAGCACACCACCCTCTGTTCTCTAGCTATGAAGAGACTGCCTGCCTTGAGTGTTACTAGTGGTGTTTATACTGGCAGTTAGGGCAGAACTATGACTGCATGGACCCATCCCCGTTCCTTTTCCCAGTCCCCTGTATAACCACTGACCCACATCTCTAGGACAGTTCTTGAGATTAGGGATGCAGATCATTGACATTAACAATTTTTTTATGTCTGTGTAAAGCTAACAAACCCTCCAGGGATGGAGCACTCTTGACCTTGGCTTCTGACCAACTCTTCGCGTAGAGGCACCACATTTTTACTAGCCCCAGATGAGTCTTGACTCAATTTAGACTTTGGTATAAACAGAACTGGAACAGTCGACAGATCTGTTTTAGCAGTAGAACCCATTCTTCCAATAAAATCTATACGCGAGCCAGACAAATAATCTAGATAAAAAGGAAGTGAGTTGCAAAGATGGAAGTCTGGGAACCTGGTCCCACCGCCTGAGGGGCTTCCGGGCTCCACGGAGATCTGTGTGAGAATTCAGGTTGTCCAATTCCTTTACTTTACAGATGGGGAAACTGAGGCTTGGAGAGGTTAACTCCGTGACCCCACAGGGAGGTAAGGGCAGTGTTGAGACAAGAGGCAGGTCTGTGACCCCCTTCTGCTGCTCAGTTCACCAGCTCTGCCCCCTGTCCTCCCCATCCCCCGTTTCTTCATGGTTGAAGGAAACAGATCGGCACTCACTCTGACTTCTGTATTGACAGGGCTTCCCCCGCCCCCAACTAAAACATACTCTAATTCAAACTGGCTTAAACTAAAGGACTTCATCACCTAATGTAAATTAAAAGTTTAGGGGTATCTGGCTTCAGGTGCAAGGAAGGGCTTGAAAGAAATACCATCCAGCCCAGTCTCCTTCTCTTCATTTCTCTTGGTTCTGGCTTCTGCTGGGCTGGCTGCATTTTCAGGGGGCCTTCCTCATGGACTCTGACAGGTGGAGGCATCCAGCGTTCTTACAGTGAATGGTTCCTAGGGAAAAAAAGTCTTCTCCTAACAAAATTCTCAGAATTGAGCCTCATTTACCTGAGTAGGTCCATGTGCTCCCTCCTGAAGCTACCTGTATGGCCAGAGGGCTGGGGTGACCTGATTGGTCAGACCTGGTGGTCACGTGGCCACTCCTGGAAGTGGGGGTTGGGGTCAGTGCCACTCAAACCATTTGGGCTGAAACGAAGGAGGAGCAGGTTCCGCAAGGAAGAAACAGGGTGTTGTTAACCAGAATGGTGAGGGAATGAATGCCCCAAGGTAAAAATGGCGTGCATTTCCTGCAGCATCCTCAATTCTTCATTGGCCTTTGAGGCTGATCCTTGAAAACAGAGGCAAGAGGGCTCTCCACAGAGCTGCCTGCTCTGTTGCTGCTTCTGCAGGAACCCAGACTCCTCTCTATTATGGACTCTTTCATTGTATTATTGCTCAATTCGGGAACGTATAGGGATTTTAAAATTCTTCTTAAAAAGCACAGAATTTATTTATTGTTTTTAAGATTTTATTTATTTATTTGACAGAGAAAGAGAACAAACAGGGGGAGCAGCAGAGGGAGAGGGAGAAGCAGGCTCTCCATTGAGCTGGGAGCCCAATGCGGGGCTCGATCCCAGAACCCCTGAGATCATGACCTGAGCCGAAGGCAGACGCCCAACCAACTGAGCCACCTGGGTGCCCCCAAAAACACAGAATTTAAACATACCCTATATTTTTGGAGGCAATTGATAGAAATGTCCAGATATTCCATGAGAGGGTTTGACACAGCTTGATACATTTGAGAGGGTGGAGTGGATGAAACAAGGTCAGAAAACTTCCAGAAAAGTCTCTAAACAGCACACAGTGTTGATACCCCCCCGATTGCTCTGCTCTCCTGCATCCCATTTCCCCTGGGGCAGTATGTTTGTACACACCAAGCAAAGGATATGAACTGAGCAAGGTCCATTGCTAGGCCAGCTCAGGTGCACACTGTCAGGCATGTTCTGTGAGGGAAAGGGTGCCTTTAGGTTTCCTAGGTGAAAAATAATACAGACAGTGTTGAAAGAGCGAGATTGGTTTAGGGTATCACAGTGTTTATCCTGTAATTTTGCAGCAGGACTTAATTTAGGCTTCAACTAGAGGTATTTTAGGAGACTGGCTAATGGAAATGTGGACCTGGATATCCAGAAACTTGCTTTCTTGTCTCAATTCTGCAATAGATTGTCTGGTTGACTTTGATCCAATTTCTCACTCTCTCTGGGCCTTGGTATCCCAGTCTTGAAAAGTAAAGTTTGCCAATATAATAGCTGACTTTCACATAAATCAGTGTTTCATAGTGTACTACGCATACCATGGTGGTTCATAGGACTATTTTAGGTGGCACATGCCATATTTTTAAAAAAATTATGCATATTTTCCCAGTTTTATTGAGATATAATAATATATAATAATAATTAAATGTTGTATGTATTTTTTAATGTACTAGACTAACCAGCACAGCAATTCCCAAATTTCATGGCTACCATTGCTAAGGAACCAGGTAAAATAAATATCTTATTTTTAAAGATGAATTTAGTTAAGGAAAAACATTAAATAATTGGTACCTAGATAAAGCAAAACCCCAAGGGTGGGACATAAATTATAGAATTTGAGAAGACTCTGATGTACATGACCTCAATAAAAACACGTTTTTTGATAGAATAGTATAATAATGATTTGACAGTTAGGGAATCTGAGACCATGCTTTACTGAGAACCTGTACTATGCCAAACGCTGTACCAGGGACTTCCCATGCCTGAGATTATTAAATTTTTAAAGTAAGAACTACCTGATTTTAAAACCATGTTCTTTCCACCAGCCACACTATCCCTCTAGGGCTCAGGGCTCACTCAGAGGTAAAAACGTAATAGTTCAATATTCGTATATACTGTGGAATGATCACAGGAGTAAGTCTCGTTAACATGCGTTACCATATATAGTTACACAATGTTTGTCCTGTGATGAGAACTTTTAAGATCTACTCTCTTAGCAACTTTCAGATATGCAACACAGTATTATTAACTATAGTTATCATTCTGTACATTACATTCCCATGACTTACTCATTTTATAACTGGAAGTTTGTACCTTTTGACCTCCTTCGCCCATTTCGCGCCACCCCCACCCCCGGCCCCTGCCACCTCTGTCAGCCACCAATCTGTTCTCTGTTGCTATGAGCTTGGGTTTTGTTTGTTTGTTTGTTTGTTTGTTTCAGATTCCACATATAAGTGAGATCATATGGTTTTTGTCTTTCTCTGGCTGATTTATTTTACTTGGCCTAATGCCCTGTTTTTCCATAGTGGCTGCACCAGCCTGCCTTCCCAGCGGCAGTGCACAAGGTTTCCCTTTTCTCCACATCCTTGCCAACACTTGTTATTTCTTATCTTTTTGATACTAGCCACTCTAACAGGTATGAGGTGATGCCTCATTGTGGTTTTGATTTGCATTTCCCCGATGATGAATGATACTGAGCAATTTTTCGTGTGTATGTTGGCCATCTTAATGTTTGGGAAAATGGCTATTCAGATCCTCTGCCCATTTTTAATCAGATTATTTATTTACTATGGAGTTGTATGAGTTCTTACATGTTTTAGATATTAATCTCTTATCTAATATATGATTTGCAAGTATCTTCTCCCATTTGGTAGTTTGCCTTTTCATTTTGTGGATGGTTTCCTTTGCTATCCAGAACCTTTGCTATATCTTTCAATTATGTACCATTCTGTATTCAATAATAATAGTAATAGTAAAATTTTTAGAAAGTTGAGTCCACATGGAGAGTGTGGTCCTGGAGCCCTGAGAGACATCATTTGCCACCCCTTTCCTGACTCAGCATGGACCACTGCTGTGCTGGGGAAAGACATACAGCCACAGGCTAGCACGTGCAGAAACTTCTGGAAGGCTGAATCACAGAGGTTAGAAAGGAGAAGGAGCCACATCTCAGCCCTTTATCTGGGACGGTCCACAGTGATCCTCAAACCAAATAGTCTTTTTCACAGAAGAAGTGGCCTGGAGCCTGGGGTTGCCAGGTAAAATAGATCTGAATTTCAGATAATAGACACAGAGCCTGCCATCATTGTGTGCATGGTCAGTCTGAGGTTCAACAGGGAGAGAACAAAAGGAAAAGAGCAAACAGATAAAAAGAGTGCTTCTCAAGCCTGGTTTGATGTGCGAGCCACCTGCGAGGATTCTGCAAATTCCATTTTTAGTAGGGTAACGAACCATCCCAGTCTGCCCAGGATGGAGGGGTCTCCCGGGATGTGGACTGATGTCTGGGCCTCCCTCGGTGATTCCAAGGTATCTCCAAGATTGGGAACTGCTGGATTAGGAATGTAGAACATGTTGGCTCTTGACCTCGGGAAAGACTGTCTGGCAAATGAGGCCTTCTCAGCCCATGTGAATGTGGTTACTTACCAGACAGGGAGAGAGTGCATTCATGGACTAGACCAGGCATTCCACTAACTTGGGAAAACAGTCTAGGAAGGAGCAGGGGTCTGGCTCAGAGTGGACAGGGAGTGGCTCTGGTTAGTATGTCAGAGAAACCCAAGACTGCCCAAATCAGGGGTCTCCAAGCCACCCCCAGGTACACAGAACAAGCCACAGGACCTCTTTGTAAATGAGATTCATTGAGAGGGAACAGACCTCAGAGACAAAATTGCCCCAGACAGCAAAGGACAGAGTACAACTTTTTAGCCCACTGGGCAAACCTAGCTACTCTTCTTTCCTCTGTTAATAGATGAAGTTCTATGTTCAATTATGTTTGAAAAATAAAAAGTTTTAAAGCAATGAATCTAAAGCAGATCACTCATTTAAAAGATATTCTGGGGTTTACTTTCATTTAAACTCTTCTTTCTATTATTATGTTCAACCATTGTAAGTTATGTCTTCTCCGTAAAGCAACAACAAAAAATGTCTTCCCCTCTATCGCTATGTTTTCTTTTTACGTTGAATGTTCTTATTCCTACTTGCCTTTCTACTTTATAATAGGTATAAAATGCTGAATTTGAAATGAGAAAGTGCAAATAAAAGTAAATATGTATGTATATCTATTTTTATGTAAACATATATATTTAAAATATATTTAAATTCAGATTTATTTATTTACCTGTACTGTGGTGAAATTTTCATAGGCGCTCCTATCTTATTCTGGTTCGAATGAAGCTGAAATGTGTATAGCTCCTTTTGACAAAAGGAGCCATGCATATACACGTGACAAAATTGCCATGCATAATGCATGAGCAAAAATATCCAGCTCTGCTCTCAGCAGCGTTATTCGCAAAACTGGTGATAGGGTGTTAGAATCTCTTATAAGTCAAAATAAGAAAATTTCCTTGTAAATGAACACATAGTCCCTGGAAGAAGAATCCTTTTCTCCCTTCCAGGTGCACTCAGGGGACCTGCCAGAGTGCGTTCGGTAACCTGCGGTCTCCTGAGGTCATTAGCCTCCACATTTCCTAAGTTTCCAAGGAATATCTTCCCCACCTGGCAAGTTGTGTAGTGGAAAATGTGTTCCGAGAACTGACTTTTTTGGTAGAACAAACACTATCAGATAATGCAGCCTTTTCTTCTGCTTTCATACTTCTTTATTAAACATCATGTCAAGCGCGGCTCCCTTTCCAAATATTCCATGACCTTTCGCTGTGGGTTCATCATTTGGTTTTCTGTTGATGGTTGCTAAGGTAAACTTCTCTTCTTAAACTGTCACTGGGGCCAGCAAGTTTAAATCTGCACCCTTCCCAGAACCTACAAAGGAGGATGGAGCCAACATCTGTGGTAGTGGTTTCAGATGTTGGTAGATTGTTTACACTGGAGATTGCCTGCTGGCGTTCATTTTTACTTTTGCCGGGCTTAATGCTTTGTAATCTTTTAAGACTACTTTTGCAGTGTGAGCCAGGATATGTGAATAATTTCCCCGTTGTCAGGGGGAACGAAGATGGCATTAGAGAAGTCTAAGCAATGCTGACCTCATCACTTCCCGATGTATTGCTGGTCTCTGCACTTTGGAACTCCTCGAAATTTGAAGCTGATAAAACTATAGCTCTCTTTAATCTAGAAATGTCACACACTGAAGCATTTTCTGAATGCCTCCCATAAAATCTGCATTCCAGAAAGGCAAAGAATTGTGTGTTTTAACAATCCTTTGTGTATCTTGACATAATGAGAATTTGAGTTTTGGGAAGTTAACAGTAGGAGCATACATGAAAATATTGAGTGTAGTGTGGGTTGCCATTGAAATTACAGCTCACATTAAATGCCACATTTCCTAGGATAACAGTAAATTGAATTGAAATTCAAACCCAATGAGAAATCTCCATAATAAAAAAGACTTTTAATGTATCCTTTGTATGTAAACATAACAAAAGAAATCTATCATCAGGAAGTTTATTCATTTCTTTAAAAACATAGAGAGCACCTACCAGGAGGCAGGTAGATGTGATATTGCCCTTATATGCTTAAAACCTAGTGAGGAATACAGATAAGTATATTACCTGGAAAAAGCAGTATCTAAACAGGATCACCATGTACAGTTGTCCAGATTGTGCACTGCACAACAGTACATAGTGGCTCTCTTGAGCTAAGTCCTGAATGAAGTGTAGGAGTGAGCTAGGAAAGGAGGCAAGAGCTAGTAGAGTGAAATGTATGAAGGAAGGGAGATGAAAGAGTATTCTAGGTAAAGGAAACACCATGTGAGAAGTCCTGCAAGCAAGAGAGAGTGTGGCACCTTAGCTTAGAGGAACTAAAAGAAATTCTGTGATGCTGTGTAGACTGTGACAAGGATGTGTTGGTGAGCTATGGCAGCCAGAACATCAGGGTCTTATAAATCAAGGACAGTGGCGATTCTCTCGGGTGTTCTGCCAGGAAGCAATATAAACACTGTGGCTCCCATGTGGAGATCAGATTAGTGGGGCAAGGTCCCCTGCTGAAGCAGGGAGGCTACATCAATACTCCAGGCAGAAGGTGGTGTTCTAAGCTGGAGCAGGACAGGAGACCTGGTGGAATGGATGGCTTGGAGAGGAATTTAGGAAATTAAGTCATCAAGACTGATAGAATTTTGGAGAAAGAGGGAGATGGAGGAATCAGTGAAGATGCTGAGATTTCTTGATTGCTCACTGGGTAGTCAGTCACTCAGATTTGGAACCCAGAGGAAGAACAGGATTGGGGGTAAAGAGAGTGGGTTTGTGTCCAAGTGGAGAGGCCCACCAGGAAGTTGGACATACGGGTCTGGAAGGTAATGAGGGATCAGGCTGGCGATACAGATTCGGGAAGCTGAAAGTCAAGGGTGTGCATCAGACTGGTGTTTGAAAAGCCTGTAGCAGAAACAACTAAGTCACTGGTTTAAACTTGTACCTGCGGGGCACCTGGGTGGCTCAGTTGTTAAGCATCTGCCTTCCGCTCAGGTCATGATCTCAGGGTCCTGGGATCAAGCCCCGCATCGGCCTCCCTGCTCTGCAGGAAGCCTGCTTCTCCCTCTCCCACTCCCCCTGCTTGTGTTCCCTCTCTCACTATCTTTCTCTGTCACATAAATAAATAAAATCTTTAAAAAAATAAAAATAAATAAACTTGCACTTGTTTTTTGCTCCGTCATGATGAAAAGTGCAGGGGTAAGAAGTCCAGCCTGGTTGGAAGACTCCACAATATGGGCAGGAACCCAGCCCCTTCGGTGGTTCTGCCAGGGCACCACGGCTATGACTCCCATCCTCAGGTCACCTGCTAGAGTGACCAACTGTGTCAGTTTGCCTGGGATTCAGAGGGCTCCCAGGATATGTGCCTTTTGGTTTTCAAGCTAGGAGAGTCCCAGGCTAACCGGGATGAGTTGGTCACCCCAGTGACCCCCTGGGTTTAAAATGGCCACTGCAACTCCACTCCAACCGCACTGCATCCACAGCTCAGAAGGGGAGACAAGCCAACTGTGTCAGGCCCATCCTTAAAGGAGCTTTCCTGGAAATCCCATCCAACAAGGTTCTCTTCCATTTCTGTGGATCTTCGTCACTGGCCACCTCTGCATGCAGGGATGGCCCTGCAGTCGCAGGGGCCTGGCTCAGTATAGTCCCAGCCCCCATCAAGCTAGGCTTCTTCAGAGGAAGTGGGAGAGAATGGATAGTGGGGAGGCAGTTCCTGCTATAGGGGAAAAAGACTCATTGGAGTACAGAAACCAGACCCACATCCACTTCACACAAACACTTAAGGAGACAAACAAAGGTGAGAAGATCTTAAGCCTGAGAAGAGCAGGTGGAAGGTAGGAGCAAAACCAGGAGAGAGGGTATCAGGTACACAGAGGAAGAAAGCATTTTGCAACCAAGGGGAGTCACAGAGGTTAATGCCACTCCTGTAGGATTTTATGAACAAAGCCATCTCTGAGGTGAAAAGTGCCACATTTTCCTGTGGAAATTCTCCTCACTCCCCAAAGGCCAAACACCCCAGATATGGGAGGAGTTGCTGAATTATGGAGAGGAAGAAGCAAGACTCCAGCTGCCCCCATGGCCTTCTCCCAGAACCAGGACCCATGTTGGCAGCTGCTGGTCACACGCTGGTCAGCAGGTCTGCCCTGGGCCTCCCCGTGTCTTCCATGTTGATGCTGAGTGGTGGCAGAGGAGGAAAGTTTCCCAGTACCAGTGCACAGCAAGGTGGCTTCCAGCCCCTGCATGCATGCATGCAAAGTTTCTACAGTTCTGCAGTCCGGGGCACAGCTCCACTGGTGAGAGGCAGATCTTCTTCCTGAAATGGATACCAGGAAAGCCAAAAAGCCCATTTCCACAGCAGGAAGAGGGATCCCCCTGCCCACTGGGATGGTGCTAAAGCCCATACATGGCAATTTGAAGCTGCTGTTTAAATGCAGGCTTTCCTTTCTCTTAAAGCAAAGCAGTATTTGAAACCTTCCCCAACAGAAGAGACTCTGCTATATCAGAGGTTTCATTCGGGGAGGGGTTTCTTACCACTCGGGACCAAAATCGGACTGCAAATGCCAGTCACTTCTTCTCAATTATAGATCATTTTATCCATTACATTTCAGAAGTGGGTTCTGCCTATAAAGTCACCCTACAAATCAGCCCTCCTCAATGCGTGGCTTTCTGGCGGGATTTGGATTTAAATGCATACCTTTCAGAGCTCATTCATCTCTTTATGCATGGACGCTAACTAAACGTCAGGGGTTTGGAGCAGTTTTATTGAATGGGAATGAAAAGTTTCTTGAAACTCTTGTCATTATTACGGACCTCATATGGCAAGGAAAGGGTAGAAGAGAAGCCATTCCCATCAAAAACTCTTACTGAAAAGAGATGTGCCTTGCAAAACTATGTAGAGAGACCCTTTCTAAGGCAGCAGGGAGGTTGGAAGTCTGGCAGACTTGCTTATGTTGGATAATACAGAGCACCCTGTTGTCTGACATCAGGGGTTCAGTATAGCACAGAAATGGATTACCCATAAGATGTACACATAGTGCCTTCTCCTCAGTGCAAGTGAGTAAATACTTATAGGACACTGGGCTGGAACTCTGGGTTGTGTCTTGTACTTATGAGTCTCTGCCAGTGTCGCCGTCATGCTGAATGGCTCTTTGTTGCCCCAGTCCCCACTCCCCAGCAGTATCTACAGGGGATAATGACTGGGGTCCTCCGAGCCCAAGATTGAAGAGTCTCTGTCCACTGTCACTAATCCAAGTGCAGGCACAGATGTCTTATTCTGCATGCATTGATTCTAATCTTTGATCTGTTACCATCCTTTGTGGGTGGTGGGGAGGTATACTACTGTAGATCACTTATAAGGCATACCCTAATTTTATAAAACTGTATGTGTTTAAAAACCTTCTACATTCGACGCAATACAATAAAAAGTTAATCTGGTTATCATGTTATCAAATATGAAGAGTATGTGTAGAAAAGCCTATATGGACTTCCACACAGAAACATCAGTTCCTCCAGGATTCCACAATAAGGAAAAAGAAGAAAACTTTGCTCTCCTGCTATAAGAAGATGAATACAAGTATGAAAAGATAAATTAATAAAGAGACAGACAAGGAAATATTTGGAGGCAGCGTGGAGCAGGGGGCAAAGCATGGACTTGGAGCCCAACCTTGGTTGACTAGCTGTGACCATGGACTACTGAATTAACCTTCTTGTATCTCTGTTTCCTCCCTTGTGAAGTGGAAATTCTGCCTGATGGGATCATCTGTCAGGATTGAGAGGGAAGAACACAGGTCAAGAATCCAGTGCCTGCAACACAACAAATGTCAGTTCCCTTTGGATCTTTGTTTTTTATCCATATATATTCATAAATTGATTTAGTAAACCACAGAAGATACTGGTAAATCTAGAAACAGAAGCTGAGAACACTTGATGCAAACCATAGAAATTTGTGATTTTTCTTAGATATTTTCAGAACAGAACATTCTTCTGCCAGAAGTAATCAGTAGATTTATTTATTATTGTGAGTCTGATTGAGGAACAAAGCAGATATTCACAATCCCAAATATTTAATACAGTTTTTTACATTTGAGAAATGCTATGCTATTTATTTTCCAGCAACATAGTCAACAGTTTTTGAGAACCTCTATGCCTGCTGCATTTTGTATACATTTGATTTTTTAATTTTTTGAAAGTCTTTGATGTGCAAAGAAAGCAAGACTCCTTCCAAATGTAAGCTGATGGCTTATACATAATTGAAGATGCAGTTCCGTGGAGGCTTCCTCTCCCCACAATAGGCAAAAACCCTTATGAACGTCTGCTAGGTTCTTTGCATGCATTATTATTGTCTGGAGTGCTTCGATCAGCTGGTAGATCTGGGAGATGATTGTCATAGCAGAGAACGCAGCTGGACCGTGGAATGGGACAGACTGGGAGGGGCTGAGGTGTGCCCACAGCCGTGGAGCAGGCACGAAGAGGAGTGGATACAGCTGCAGATGGATCTCCCGTGCAACAGCGGGAGTTGGTGTCAGACAGGCGGAACGATGGGCAGCAGGTAGAACCAGTGGTATTAGTGAGGTCCACCGTGGGATGATGAGATGGGTTAGCCATTAGGGGGAGTATGCTGATCGGATATTGGGAAAAATAAGAACTAACATTTATTAAGAGTTGACCACAAGCCCTTGGGCACGGTACTAAGAGCTTTACTTATGTTGCCTTATTTAATCTTCTTTGAAACTCTGCAAAGTCAGTGTTTTAGCATCCTCATTTCACCAATGAAGGAAGCTAGTGTCAGGTAGTATAAGTAACTAGCTCAGAGTGCCATGATTTGTAAGTGGTGTGATTGGGATTTGAACCAGTGTTGGACTGGAGAAATAACTGCATACCCACTCTGCCATGGACTTCTACAGGCGGGACCCCATCCAGGGAGGCAGGTAGTAAGGCGTTCGGGAAATCTGGTGAGAAGGTCATTGCCTGAGTTCAGGGGCTGGACTTCAGCCCCAGGAAGGAAGCTGCCAAAAAGAAGGCCATGTCCTTGTGTTAGACGTGCGTCGTCCTAAGAGCTAACAAAATAGAGACGTAGGCGTCATTATCAGACCTGGGTCACGAGGTTTCGCCCAGGATCATACCAGGAGTAAATGTGCTGAACTCCACTTTGGATGGTGAGTAATCCTGGGTGAGAGCCCGGGGTGGCTTAGCTGGGAGGATGGGAGCTGCTGAGGATGGGCAGCCAGGAGGGGCCCAGCGCTGAAGAGCACAGAGGTGCAGACATCAACATGGAAGGGTCAAGTAAGGTGAATGGAGGGAAGACTGTTGTCACTACCAGCATTAAAAAGGTGCTGCTGGTCTGCTTCTTGAACACATATTGTCTCTGAACCACACTGGACAAAACGGAGGCAATATAGATTTCTTACTATCTCTGGAACCACTAAAGGACCCCCCCCACCCCGATGATAAGAGAAATAACTAACAATTAACATTACAGTGTACAGAGCATTTTTATAGACATCATTTTCATCGGGTTCTTACAGTGACTATAGATGGGAAGTCACATCTCATTTGAGCTTGAATTTGTGTTCTTAAGTCGGCACAAAAGGTGAAAATCAGATACCATCAAAACTGCCCTTGAAACTTCCTTAAATTGTAGAGTACAGTGTGCGCGGTTTTCTATATATTATATTATTTCTATGTAAAACAGAGCTGATTTCCTTTTCGTGTTGAAATATATAAATAGATTTTATGTAGTGGCTATTTGTATGAACTCATTTCATGTGTGTATGTATATGTTACAGTGGTTGGGTCATTTGTAGTTGGTTGGTTGGTTGTTTGGTTTTTTTGTCTGAGTACGTCAAGTGCTTTCCCAAATATTGAATGTATATGTAATAGGACTCCACTGTTTTGTTATTCCCATTTTGCAGATAAAGAAACTGATGACACAGTAAGCCTATGCGTGATAAAACTTTAAACAAAGGTTATGATTTATAAATCTTGGGTCAGGTCAGCTGCACCATGCAGTCACCCTGGCATGACCATCACACCTGAAGGACAATACATGCATCAGCAAACAGAATTGCAGGGATACCAAGAAGCCCCCCATGATTTCATGTCCTGGCCTTTACTGCCATAGTGATGGCCTGGGATTTAAGACCCAGCACACTGTGCACCGGCTATTAGAAGTCATTAATACATTGAGCTCTAGCTGTACAGATATGTTTAGCAATTGAATGATCTCAGAACTCTGTTCTTTATGTCTGCCATCACTGAAACAGAACAGACTTTTCTGTTGTTTTCTGATGCGTGCATGTGACTAGAAGACATTCAGACCCTGGGGTTCATGGAACCTGACCTTTTTGGCAGGGTGGTTTAATTATTGGTTTTCATTGCTGACTTTAAAAGAAAAATCTATTTGGAGGTTTATGGCCCTTTTCTGACCCATCGTAAAGATTTTATCATTTCTAATAAATGTCTTATAAATCAGTTTAAATTGCCTAAGCAGCAGTATTTGAAGAGTGTCCTTCGCTCCCCTACTGTCATCATGACTCCAACACAGTGGCCGATAAATCTCTCTCCAGACCCTTGGCCTGATGCTTCAGTCAACATCCCAATCTGCATGTGATCTTTGCCATTCTTTGCCTTTTTCTTATTTGTTTGTGTTTACTTTAACATCTCCAGAACATTGTTTTCTTTTCTTATTGGTTAAAAAATATAAGAAAGGGAATGATGTTAGCAAGGATGGTGCAATGAGGACTTCAGAAAATCCTGTCCCCATAAAAGCCATGAAAACAGTCAACGGTTGTGAAAATCAACTTTTTAAGAGCTTGAAATTACTCAAAGACTCGCAACATTGGGAGTATTTATTTATTACATAAATCAGTGCAATAGAATTGAGGGTTCAGAAATAAATCCTTGTACCTATGCTCAATTGATTTTCAACAAAGATGCCAGAACAATTTAATGGACGAATATGAACTCAAAATAGATCAAAGTCCTAAATGTAAGAGCTAAAACTATAAAACTCTTAGAAGAAAACATAGATGTAAACCTTTATGACCTTAAATTACACAATGGTTTCTTGGCTGTGACATCAAAAGCACACACAACCAAAGCAAAAATAGGAAATTGGACTTTATCAAAATTAAACACTTTTGTTCTTCAAAAGATACCATCAAGAAAGTGAAAAGACAACCCACAGAATGGGGAGAAAAATACTTGCAAAACATGTATCTGATAAGATCTAGAATATATAATCTCTTATAATTCAACAATAGAAAAAGAAGTAACCCAGTTTTTTAAATGAGCAAAGAACATGAACAGACATTTCTTCAAAGATGATATGCTGGGATGTCTGGGTGGCTCAGTTGGTTAAGCATCCACCTCATGATTTCAGCTCAGGTCATAATTTTGGGGTTGCAAGATTGAGCCCCCTGTATCAGGCTCTGTGCTGGGCATGCAACCTGCTTAAGATTCTCTCTCCCTCCCCCACCCCCACCGCTCTAAACAAACAAACAAACAAATGAAAAAACAGATAACATGCAAATGGCCAATAAGCACACGAAAGAATGCACTACGTCGTTCATTATTAGAGAAATGCAAATCAAAAGCACAATTAAATACCACTTCACATCTACTAGGATGGCTGTAATAACAAAAGATGGACAGTGAAAAACGTTGGTGAACATGTGGAGAAGTTGGAACTCTCATACATCCCTAGTGGACATGTCAATGGTGTTGCCATTTTAAAAAATTTTGGCAGTTCCTCACAAAGTTAAACATAGAATTATCATTGACCTAGTAGTTCTACTCCTCCATGTATACCTAGGAGAATTGAGACTTGTGTTACATAAAAACTTGTACACAAATGTTCATAGTGGCATTATTCATAATAGCCAACAGGTAGGAAAAAACCCACATGTCCATCAACTGATGAGTGATTAAATAGCAGTATATCCATAAAATGGAGTATTATTCAGCCTCATAAAAGAGCGAAATTTTAATACATGCTACAGTGTGGTGAACTTTGAAAACATGCTGCTAAGTGACAGGAGCCAGTCACAAAAGGCCACGTGTTATATGATTCCGTTCATTTGAAATTTCCAGAAAAGGCAAATGAACAGAAACTAACTCTGTGGTTCCCAGAGGCTAGCAGGTGGGACAAATGGGTATGGGATTTCTTTTTTGGGTGATGAAAAGATTCTGGAAATAGCAGTGATGGTTGCAGAACTTTGTGAGTATAGTAAAAACCACTGAATTGTATTAAAAGGGTGAATTTTATTGTGTGTAAATTATGTTCAAGATTAACTTCCAGATGTCAATCCAGATAGAATAAATGAAATATATCACTTCCCGGCCCTTTGGCTAAGATTGAGTGTAGAATAAATGAAATATTTCCCACACAAAGAAGACCCCATTAACTCAGGAGTAAAATGATTCTTTTTAATAAAGTAAGAAGAAACAACTCACCAAAAACAGTATCAATTTGTTCTAGAATAGCAATTTTATTAGTGAGAGTCCAGGGAAGGGCACCGTCCCTGATATCAATATCTTCCTCATTCTTTCTTCATTTTCTAAAACTTCTTCAAAATTTACCATGTTCCTTCTAGTTCAGTTTAACTCTAACAGGACAACTAGTTCAAGTTAATTCTTTATGACACTGAAGCCACAAACAAGGATAAAGCAAATATCAACTCCAGTACTAACTCAAATTGATTGGTAAGTGGCTACATGGAACACTGTTTAGAAGAATTCTGAGGCTATATCCAGGCAAGGCAGAAAAAAAAAAAGTAGAAATTAATTAAGAATATCTGTCTTGAGCTTGGCAATGTTAGTAGAGGTGGGCAACATTTGAGCTCATTCTCTGATCTGGAAAAATTCATTATTCTGCTGTGAATGCAAAATCAGGTAGATAAATCTGGGTGGGTTGTAATGTGGATTAATAGGCACACTTACACAGCATGGCCTGAAAAGAAATTTGAGGTCTCTAGTTTACATGCAAAATCCCAATATTTTGAAATAGCCAACACTTATGGCTGAGACAGCAAGATCTCTCAATAAATAGCACCAACTTTCATACTGTATACTATCAAGATATTTTAAATAATATATTTTTATAGTATGTGCTCTCAAGTGTTCTTAATATGAGAGCATTAGCATAGGCTTATAATAAAATCTGATATAGTGAGAGATTATACCAGGAGAGATTTTTTTAAAGTTTTTATTTAAATTCCAGGTAGTTAACCTAGTGTAATATTTGTTTCAGGTATACAATATAGTGATTCAACACTTCCATACATCACCTGGGGCTCATTACAGCAAGTGTCCTCCGTCATCCCCATCACCTCTCTCCCCCATTCCCCCAGCCACCTCCCCTCTGGTAACCCTCAGTTTGTTCTTTATTAAGAGTCTGTTTCTTGGTTTGCCTCTTGCTCTTTTTTTCCCCCCTTTGCTCATTTGTTTTGTTTCTTAAATTCCACATAGGAGTGCATTCATATATGTTTGTCTTTCTCTGGTTGATTTATTTCACTTAGCATAATATTCTAGCTCCAAGAGAGATTTTTTTTTTTATGGCAGTCACTGAAAAATCAAGATAATCACCAGTAGATGGACTCTCTGAGCCTGCAGCTGCACACATTTACTTAACTTTGAGTTTTACCTCCAAGTGAAACTGTCTCCTGACCTCCTCTACATGCTACAGTACCCAGTCCTTTCTTTGATAGATAGGTGTCAAAAGGGGGCTCCTGGGTGGCTCGGTCCGCTAAGCATCCAGCTCTTGATTTCGGCTCAGGTCATGATCTCTGGGTCGTGGGATCGAGCCTTGCGCTGGGCTGCACACTCAGCAGAAGTCAGCTTGAGATTCTCTCTCTCTCTTCCTCTGCCCCTCCCCCCAAAATAAATAAATAATTCTTTTTTTTTAAAGGTGTCTAAATAATGAGTCCTATTTCTCTGGCAGATATTGTAAATCTTTGCTTCTCAAATGTCCCCAGACCAGCAGCATCAGCATCCCCTAGAACTTCTCAGAAATGCAATCCGTTAGAATTGCAGCATCACCCCAGACCTACGTGGGGCAGCTCAAGGGTGGGCTCAGCAATCTGTTTGCACAGGGCCCCCAGGTGACTCTGGGCTCAAGTTTGAGAGCCACTTCTGTGAGTTGTTTCCTTCCAGAAGTGGGAAAGGCAGTAGGGAGGGGGAGAATTGAGCCTGCAGGGCAGCAGGGTTGGCCCAGGATGGGAAACTCCAGCGGACACAGCGAGGAGTTGTTTATTTCCTCTGCTTGCCCCATGTGCCAACTCTCTACTTCTTCAGAAAAGGTTTGAAATACTCTCAGGACCTCCCCTTGTCACCATGCCCACCCCACTACCAGCCTGCTTCAAGTCCCTTTATGGGGACAGTAGAAGAAAGCAGGAAATGAGGATGGCACTTATATATTCCCTCATGTCACAGAGAAGCTGCCTTTTCTGTTTAAAAAAGAGTTGTCCTCAAGAGCCCCGGCCTAGTGCTTCCAAACCCAGGAGGCCCCACAGCTAGGAAATGCATGTGAAGCACTTAGAACAGCACCTGCTTCATAGTGAGAGTTCACTCTGTGTAGGGAATGATGGTGATCGTGGCAGTGAGAGCAAGGGCCAGATTTCCCCACAGGGGTGCCTGGGTTGGCATCTAGAAGCAGTTGCTATTTGTACTGGGTAGGTGGTTGCTATGTTGAAAGACTACCCACTGGAGACAGATGTTGATCTTGAAACCCTTGGCAGGCCAGCGAGGCTCCCTGAAGACAGCGCCCTAACTGTGAGGCTGGCCATCAGCTGAGGCTCCTCTGGCCCGTCAGGACTCACCACAAAGCCCAGGGGCCTGGCTGGGGTTGGCGTTTGGGGTGATGAGCATGGGAGGAGGGGCTGAAGAAGATCAAGCAAAGCAAGGAGGAATTTCAGAGCCTTTCTAGCAAGAGTTCGGTGTTGGGGAGCCTAAAATGCAAGGAGTGGGGAGGTGGTCCCAGGATGGAATGCAGCCGGTGAGATGCTGGCCACAAATGTGGGAACCTCTGAGCGTGCGTGAGAGTGCAGGTCCCACAGGCAGTGGGTCTCCAGGACACATAGGCAGATCGGGACTGCTATAGGAAGCTACTGACCAGAGTCAGATTCCGAAGGCTCAGGTTACAGTTCTTGCTTCCAATCTGTTTTGTTCTGTTCTTCATAGCAGCTTTGTTTTATATCCTGGTGTAGCCAGCAGAGCACCACGTATCAGCGTCAGGAAGATAGGGGAAGGGGAGAGGAGCAAACAGAGGGCAAGGAATGGAGGAGGGGGTGGGGGATAAGAAGTGGTGAGTGCCCTGTCCTCCAAGTTTTGCATATGCTTTTCCATTTAGTTATCAAAACTATGAGATTTCGTTGTGGAAGAGTCTAGAGGAGGAGAGTCTTATTCCTAATTTTAAAAATCAGCTGACAGTGAACTTCGTCTGCCTAGGTCCCAAGATCTGAGGCAACCAAATAAATTCAGTCTACTATAATGATGCAAATTGGATGCAGATCAAATCCCATGGGCATGAGGGGAGCTGTGGAAAGAGAAGGTTGAGTCCACCAAGGTATTCTGACTCCAGCAGAGGCATGCTGCTCCTCTGGGTTCTGAAGTTCTCAAACGCTCATGCATATCGGGGCCAGGAAGATGAATGCAGTATGCTAAATGGGCCTGGTATGAAATGATAATAGGCAACAGACACTTGGCTTCAGTGTCAGGGGGCAATAGGGAGTAGTGGGGAGTGCCCATGCCACCTTCTGAAGAGGCAGCCCCACGTAGCTCTAGCCTGTTGTAGTCGTGTGTCATGTGACCATGGTCTCAGTGTTGTGGGACCTTCTCATTTTTCACAAGAAGGCAGAGATCCCGTGTTTAGGCAACATTCGGTAGGCCATTGAAATGCATCAGCAGGCTGTATCTGCCCTTAGCTTCACTGGACCACAGTTGTGTATTTCCCTGAGTGGTGAACAGCAGGTTGATCCTTTCCCGGTGCTCCTTTCTCTTTCCAGGCCACTACATTTATGTGGACACCTCCTTTGCCAAGCAGGGGGAAAAAGCTGTGCTGCTAAGTTCTGACCTACAGGCTGAGGAATGGAGCTGTCTCCGACTGGTCTACCAGATAACCACGTCTCCAGGGTCATCAGACACCAGCCGGCTGAACCTCTATGTGAGATTTGAAGATGAAAGTTTTGATCGCTTGCTTTGGTCTGCTAAGGAACCTTCAGACAGCTGGCTCATAGCCAGCTTGGATTTACAAAACAGTTCCAAGAAATTCAAGGTAGGTAAACTGTAGGCACCTGACTTATCATATAGCATTATGCGACTCTGAGATCGTATGAAAATTTCTGCCACTAAAGTTACTGATCTCCTATGTTAGGATGTGCTGCTTTATAAGAGATGTGTCCCAGAAGAATAGTCGTAATTAATAATTAGTAAGTTAATATTGTGTTTATTCTTTAGAAGAGCTTCTTCCCGGATTTCTTTCTCGTCTATTTAAATGGGACTTCTGTGAGAATCTAAATGGAGCCTAAACCAACCTCTTTGATGGAAATTTATTTTCTAATGGGCTTTAGGGAACATTCTCATTTCTAATCATTTTGTTTCCTCTTTCTCAGTTGTGTATAGTATCTCCCTAATGATCTGTTTGCTACAAATATTGAACAAAACATTCACTATCATTAAAGGAAAAGTGGAGCTACTTTGAAGAGGGAAAGATACATAAAGGATATGTTCTGAGTCCTTTCCAAAGATGGAGGTTGTTGCATCAGAAGTGTTGGAAGAGGAAGGTCGACATTGTAACATAAAGCTGGATGTTGTTTGGAGCAGGGAAGGAGACACAAAGCATGACATGTAGTGAGACTGTGTCGTGGAGGAAAGGATGGGGCCTTCACGAACACGTTCTCCATTCCTAATTCCCTATCCCATTTGTCTCCCTTAAAAAGTGCTGAAATGCTGTCTACTCCTCTCCCCATCCCATCAGGCAGGAGGGAGGGCTGAGGGAAGGAGCACTGAGGTCCGAGCTCTCTGGTTCACACTGTCTGCCCAGTAGTAGGGCACATCCTAAATCTCCCAGCATAGTTGCCAAAGACTGGGCTGAAGTCACATAAAGAGAAGCAAATACTTCCAGAAACGGGAGCGAAGATGAACCACAGCAGAGCTTGAAATCAGCTGTGTAAATTGTCATGCTCCCCTCGGTTCTTTATGTAAAATTTTCCAAATTTGTTCAACAATACAGAAACTACAGGTTAATTTACGAGCCTCTTCCATCTCATGTGGAGTCTCCCAACGCTAAGTCAGATTGTGCTTCCCCCCTCCTCCTCCAAGGGTTTTTCCTGCTGAGGCCTCCGCCCTGAGTCCCTGACCGCTCTCAGAATGCATTTCCCCATGGGCACCAGCCACCCTCCCCATCCACAGCCAACCGGTGCCACCACAGGCGCTAGAGAAGGGGGTGGTTGGATTAGCACTTGAAGACAGTGGCCCCAAGCTTTTACTGGACCCATTTCTCACCTTGTACACACACACACACACACACACACACACACACACACACACACACACACACACACTCTCTCTCTTTGAGCCCGTGGTGAGATTGGTATCCAGTAGCAATTAGCTGAGACAAGCAATCTCGCCTTGCTTTGAATTGCTGAACAGCTCCCGACTAGTCTGTGAAATTCTGAGCCAGGGAAGCACGGTGTTTCCTTGGAGTTAGGGAAGCCTGACTCTCTTCTTTCTCCTGTGTCATGCAGATTTTAATAGAAGGTGTGCTTGGACAGGGAAACACGGCCAGCATCGCACTCTTTGAAATCAAGGTGACAACTGGCTACTGTATTGGTAAGTGGGTTTTGTCCTCACTGTATCTGAATGTGAATTGGGAATCTTCTTCTAAAATCTGTTGCCAGAGGGAACTGAACCAATCCTAAAGGCAAGGTGTTTTATGGAAGTCAGGGCATGATGCACCCTAGCTTACATGCTTCTCGAGGTTCACTTGAATGGTGTATGTTGCTCCCGTCTGTAAGCGGAGGAAGGCTCGCTGGAGTCTGCCCGGACTGGCTGGGTTAAGGAAGGGAAAGGAGCAGCAGCAACTATAACCTGAGCTGCCACCTGAACCTCAACATATGCTAATAAAGATAATTTCCGGTTTGCTGTGAGCTCTGGTTCAGCCAAAAAAACAGGCTTCGTATTCCTTTCTTTGCTTGTTTTACTCCATTTCTCTCTGATACACCTTGGCCCCTTCTGTGCCCTGTGGCCGCTCAGCTTCTATTTGTCTGCCGTTGGTGCTATTTCTCTGTAAGATGGGCACTCCTGGAGGCCAGGGCAGGCTGGCGGGGTGCAGGGAGGAGGAGCACAGGACATTGGTCAGCACTAAAACCAGGGATGCATTTGAGCTGCGGTTTCAGGAAGCAGGGGAATTCGGTGAAGTGCAGGTCCAGGGGAGGAGGGGAAGAACTCTCTGTGGGCAGAGCCCAGGGCAGAGGAAGCACAGGGTGTTCTCAGGCCCCGGCCAGAAGCTGAGGAGGGTGTTTCAAGTGTGAATCAGGACCCAAGCGAGGCTTCGGGAAGAGTCTGGGTCCCGGCTGAAGAGGGTGGATGCTTCCGTGGTTGGCAGGTGTTCAAAGCTCCCAGTCAGCGGAGGGGGGGTGCCTGCGGCCGTGTCCTCACATGGTGACTCTGGCGGCCCCATGGGGGACTTGGAAACGAGGAAAATAAATACGTAGGAGAGGAAAACCCCCAGCAAGTGGTTGTAACCTTACAGATCAGACATAACGAAGGCCCAGCGCTGGGCTCTAATAGGGAGAAGGTGGGAGACTGCGAGATTTTTCAGCATTGACGGCCCTTTGGAGGTTGAATGGCTGTGGAGAGGAAGAGGAAGGAGAGTCAAAGACAATTCTGAATAAAAAAGAGCCTTTGCTAATTCCCTGACTCTCACTTCTCTGTTTTGACCTTCCACGGATGATACGAAGGCAAGTGAAGGAAAGCACGAGGGAAGAAAACGTGACCATGTTCTGAAGATACAGTGGGATTAGACCCATGCGCCCCCTGGTAGTTCCCTCCCGCCGGCAGGTGCGCCTCGGACAGCCCACCCACCAGTCCGACGGGCCTGCTGCAGCGCCACCTGCTGGCTCCTCAACTCCCCGCGCCCCGCAGCCTCCGTTTCTCCACCTGCAAAATGGATATAAAATGCTTCCCTCGTAGGAATAATGCGGGGACTGATGAGATCATAGGTATGAAAGTGACTGGCCCAGCTCTGGGCACTTTAAAAATGTAAATTTCCTCTCTTCACATCACTCCGTGGCTTCTGGTTTGTTTAAAAAAAAAAAAACAAAAGGAGTGCCAACACTTTCATCTTGTTGAGATGCCTGATCCCACGGTCCCCTTGCCTTCCTTTCTGTGCTCTCCCTTTGCTTGTCTCCTCATCTGTAACATGAAGTTAGTAATAGTACCTACCTCGTGGGACCGTGTCGAGGACTGAGTAAGTTAATTCAGTTAAAGTGCTTAGAATAGTACCTGGCACGTTCAGAACTATTTTGCTTTCTATTTTATTCTTCAGCAGGCTTTGGCACGGAACAGGGGGTATTGCTTGGCAGACACTGCAGTGGAAGAGTTGCAGAGAAAAACCTTAAAGTTTTTCAGTGATTGCTAATGTAAAAACACATTGATAACTATATCAATCAGGGTCCTGGCAGAAGGAAGAAGACTCATTGGGGGGCTACAAAGTTGTGGGTGGGTGAAGGAAACCAGCAAAAGCACAGGTGGTAATCCAGAGCGATGGTTCATCAGCCATGAGGGTGGGGGGGCGGCACTGGAGCCTGGAGCCAATGGTTGTGTGGGGAGGGCTCCCCGATAGGACCTGTGTCCTCAGAAGAGGGACACAGCCAACGTATGGCAACCTGGCAGGAAAGGAGCTGGAGGCTTGTTCTCCTCCTACTTTCCATTGGTGGAATGGGAGGCCAGTGACACAGTCCATACAGGTCTACCGCTGGAGTGAAAAAACGGTGGGGGTGGGGTCTGGAGGGGTAATGGGAGACGGCCAGGACAATCAGACTTCATATTTGTAGTTGATGATTATGGGGGTCAATACAGGCTCACTGTTTGTGAGCTTCTCATTCCCGCTAGAGGAGTCTGTTGACTGGGAACAATTTATCTGTGCAAACATGTGTCATTGCTACTAAATGGCGGAGGGTAGGAGGTGAAGTCTCTTTATTTTGTCTCCCTTCTCCACTGAGGAGCTGCAGAAGGACCCATAGCCTAGGCTCTGCCTCCCCTGCCTATTCTGTTTCTTGTTAATAAGAAAAGCAGAGGCTGTTAGCACCTGGGAAACATGTCCTTTAGCCCTGGGTATCTTGTCTACCATCAGGAGAGAAGGGGATGGGGATATGGGCTACCAGAAGGGTGGCAGACACAATTTCTGGAGCTAAGAGGATGGTCCCAAGTAGGGCTTTGAAGCAGAGGTGGCTGAGGCACCAGGCACTAACCACACACCTGGCTCTGTGTGGGGACAGTCCTGTGCGGTGGGAACGTTCCCCTCATTTCACAGATGAAGGCACAAGCCCAGGAGAGAATCACGCTGCAATTCACATGGCTAGTCAGTGGCGGGGCCATCATCCAAAGAAGCAAGGATGAATTACACTTTCCAGCATTGTCCAGGGATCCTGGTACAAAGCTTCCAGTGGTCAAGGGGAATGAGAAACATACCTGAATACGGAAGAGCAAACCCCGCAGTGAGTAGGGGTATATACCTAGGTGTGATCGTGTCTCCACAAAGTGCATTTTCGTTTCTCTTCTGCCAGAATGTGACTTTGAAGAAAATCATCTCTGTGGCTTTGTGAACCACTGGAACCCCAACGTGAACTGGTTTGTCGGAGGAGGAAGCATTCGGAACTCCCCTTCCATTCTCCCGCAGGATCACACCTTCAAGAGTGAACTGGGTGAGCTGGGGACAGACGGAGTCCTTTTCCCGGGGGAAGTGTTTCCACCTTCCCCTTCTGCCCCCTCCATTGACCTAACTGTGGCCCTGTCAACAGAGAAGGGAGACAGGAGAGTGAGTAGGGACCCGGAGGCCTGGTGGAAGAGCAGGAAGGCCAGGCCGGGCCGTGGGTTTGAGACAGACCACGGACAGGAGCTCTGTAACTAAGGACAAGGCCACCCAGTTAAAGGCTTTTCTTCACCTGTGACCTGGTCTTGCTCTTTTCACATTTCCATATTATGCTTTACTTTCTTATCGTTTTGTTGTTCTGTATTTCTTATCCCTAAAGGCAGGGCGGGAATAATCCTAGGTTGCTTTTTACTAAAAATAGATCAAGTGATGGGAACCAGTCCTTAAGAACTTCCCAAGTGGCCCTGAGGTGAGCCCCAATTCCCAGTGGTGAATCCTGAAAGCAACAGGGTCACCTACCGGCCAAGGGGGCTGGACTCTGCAGGGAAATGGAAAGGAGAGAGGTTCTTGGGGATGAGTCCGCTCTAAGGAGCATGTTTCCACAGATGGGAGACATGGGCAAAGGCTTACTTCCCAAGGATTATGACAGTCTTCACCTGGGCCCTGGGAAGCTTCCAGGGTCTCCCCATAGTTGCAAGACGCTCCAGTCCTCAACCCCAAGGGCTTGTTGACTAGCGAGAAGATTCTGGTAACTGACTTTCCATCAAGAGCAAGAATAGGAATTTTGGTTCTGCTGCAAACAGTCCTTTTTCCTAGTTTGATCTGCTGCCATGTTGATACTGAGGTCATCTGCTCAGTCCTAATAAATTGTTGACAAGGACAATGTGTCCCCAAGCCTGAAGACTTGGCAACTTTTTATGGTTCTTTACATTGTTCCTCATTCATGGTAGTTTCTTTTCATGTGAATATTTGTAACCTTGTCTCTGACTCTTTTTTTAAAGTGCCCATCCTGCAGCTTTTCTTGGCTCTGGACAGTCTCCATCCTGAGACTGGTCCTAGTATATCCAGACTCTCACACTCAATTTTCTAAAGGGGCCAGGCAGATGTTATAAAGTGACATGTGGGCTGGGAGAGAAGTGTGGCAAACTAGGGAACACAGACCCCATACAAAGCTCTAATTAATTGCTGCTATGTGAGAATGCAGGTCCAGTGGGCAGATCTTTTGATTTCATAAGATAATTAGGAAGGCAGGGGTTTTATGTGAAATTTCCCTAATTTTTTAAAGTTGGTAAATATTTTCTTTTTTTAAAAAAGATGTTATTTATTTGTTTGAGAGAGAGAGAGCACACACACACGCGCATGAGCACAAGCAGGGGGAGTGGCAGAGAGAGAGAGGGAGAAGCAGACTCCCCGCTGAGCAGTGAGCCCAACTTGAGCTCTATCCCAGGACCCTGGGGTCATGACCTGAGCCAAAGGCAGATGCTTAACCTACTGAGCCACCCATGCGCCCTGGTAAATATTTTCTTTAAAAACACTGCATGGGCCAACAAAACACATCTCAGGTCAGGCCCAGTTAGCCAGCTTCTATTTTGCAAACTTCATTTTATGTGTTCCTTTTCTTTTTCAACATGTCCAGGCTTCTTACAACAAAATATTGATAAGTAACCATATAATAAAAGGTTGGCATCTCCTGGGCTTACCTATTTAAGACAAATCCAACTTTGGATCTAGCATTTTCATTCATTTGACCCTGTATTGGGTCTGGTTGGGAAAACAACAATAAAATGGCACATTCCCTATGGTCCTTGCCCAGGTTCAAAGAACATACATTCAAGAAAGGGAAAAGGATTTCTATCACACATGGATGTAAGACAAGGTAGCATGTGTCAAGTGCTCTAAGAGTGGTCCCTCCATTTCTATCAAAAAAAGAAGAGTGCTGGGTATTCAGATACAAGAGAGATCATGTAACTGTTTGGACGTTCTAGAAGACATGATGATGAAAGAAGTCAACTGCGTTGAGGGATGGTTATAACTTTGACAGGCAGAGACAGAAGAGGGCCGGAGCAGTGATACATGGTAGCAATCACAAGGGGTGCCAGAGGGAGAGAGATGATTGGGAAAGCAGTGTAAGAGCAACTTCTAAAAGGCCTCAAAGGCCAGGAAAGAGATTTTAACTTTACTCTGTTGACAACAGGAGGCCATTGGAGGTCTTTGAGCAAGGAGAGATGCAATCACAGCAGTGAATTTAGTTTGGTTAGCCAGACAGTGACTATCTCAGTAAACAGAGGACCAAATGGTAGAACAAGAGAATTAAAAACACCCCAAAATGATTTCTTTAGGTACATCTAAGGTCACTTACATAAATAATTGAGATTAGAAAAAGACAAAACATTTTCACTTCCATCTTCTAAAAGTAAGGGTTAGCACTTTGGGAAATGACAAAAGATTGGAGTTTCTCTCTCTCTCTCTCTCTCTCTCTCTATTCTATCTCTCTCTCTCTATATATATATACACATGTATATATGTATCTCCATATTTTGGCCCTACAGACAGAGAGCCCATCTCCACTGTGGCCATTGTAGGAAGCACTGTAAGTGTCATGCGTGGAGTGGGCGATAACCTAGCGTCACAGACTAGTCCATGAATCTGCATGAGTATTTTAAATAACAACTGGGTTCATTCAAAACAACAAAATGTGGGGGCGCCTGGGTGGTTCAGTCGGTTAAGCGTCTGCCTTCGGCTCAGGTCATGATCCCAGGGTCCTGGGATCGAGCCCCACCCACATTGGGTTCCCTGCTCCGCGGGGAGTCTGCTTCTCCCTCTCCCTCTGCCTCTCTGTGCTGTCTCTTCTCTCTCCCAAATGAATAAAGTATTTAAAAAAAAAACGTTACCAACTCTTGAAAGCTTTGTTTCAAGGAATAGGACAACTTACATAACATTCTGCCATATCTTAAGAACATAGTACAGGGAGTAGAGAGAATCTTGAAAGACTAATACCTTAAAATTGTATTAATCTCTGGTGTCATTATCACAGGTGTCCAAACTTAAATGTGGGGAAGTGTTGGAGAAGTTTCCCCAAATCACTTAAAAATTAGTTCTAGAGTCAGATCCTCTGAGTAACCAATATCATGATTTAATGACTATGTGTTCAGTGCATCATTTTTCTTTCTTTTTTAAAAAGATGTTCTTTTTTAAGTAATCTCTACACCCAACGTGGGGCTTGAACTCACGACCCCAAGAGCAAGAGTCACATGCTGCACTGACTGAGCCCACCAGGCTCCCATATCATTTTTTATCCTCAATGATTAATGAGGACCAGTTGGCTAAGGAGAACACATATTTCCGGGGAGAGGCAACAGATTTGTGTCCTACTGACAGATCATCCATCTGACTGTGTCACTTGAATGTCATCCATCCTCTGAGGAGTGCATCAGCCCTAGACCTTCCTCACCCTCATTTGTGACCATGGAACATTCTGCCCACATCTGTGTCAACAAGGGGCAGGGACAGAGAAAGAGGACCAGGCTAGGAGTTCAACACTTGTGCTCCAGGCCAAGTTATCCAAGTGCCAGATTGCCTTGGGCAATCCCTCGACTTCTCAGGGTCTCCACTGACCTGTTTGCAAGTGAAGAATTTGAATTCCATAATCTCTAAGATGCCTTTGAGTTCTAGTGTTTTACTCCTAATGCTGTACATCAAAACTCCAAATTCATCAGTCATTGTAACTGGGGGGGAAAGTAAACCGGGGAAACCCTAACTAAAGAAAGCTAAACAGACTTCTTTATTTCAGACTTCTCAGTGCCTTTAATACAAGTTCTATGTTAATGTATATTATGGCATTTCACAAATTATTCAAATGCCAAAATGCTCTGTAAACATGCAGAATGATGCATGACTAACAGAGATGTGAAATAAAAGATAGGGGACCACAGAAAAGTGAAAGATCACCTTGGTTTTGGGGCTCAGGGAAAGCTTTCTAGAAGAAGTCATCTCAGAACTGGAATTTGGCTGGATGGATAAGAAGTACAGCGTATGCACATGTATGCAGGCCTGAGGGTGGAGACTTTATTCTGCGGTTGGAGAGTGTTTGAGAATGCCGAGATATAAGATGATGGCAAAGTAGCGCTAGACCTAGGTTATGTTCCTGCTCATAGCCAGAAGCCTGGGTGCCTACATTCTACTCACTTCTCCCAGCTCTCTGCTATTTCTCTCCAATTCCTCTTGAACTTTTACACTGATGTTTTGGCCAGTTGTAGCCAGACAACCGTCTCCTCCTCACCCAATGCACGTGTATACACATGCGTGCACACACACACACTCACTCTCACACTCCTCCCACGTGGACTCCTATATAAGACTTCTTCCTATAGGAGATGGGGCTAAAACAGATGAGTTCTAGAGATTCTCAGATATTTTCCTTGAAAAGCCCATAGGAGTCAGAGTTTTGAGCAGAATCGCTCTTGGGGGAACAACAACAACAAAAAAAAAAAAAACACAAAAAATCCTCTGGGGCTCTGAATAAGAGAAGGATTGCCTTTCTTTGTACATTTGCCTTCTGCTGGGTGTATTGATTTTTCCTGAGCTCTATCAATTTGGGTGGCAAAGTAAAGATTAAATGGTTCAGATGTCTGCCCACAGCAGCAGATTTTGCTCAAAAAAAAAAAAAAAATCATCTCGGGGCGCCTGGGTGGCTCATTCGGTTAAGCGGCTGCCTTCGGCTCAGGTCATAATCCCAGGGTCCTGGGATCAAGCCCCACATCGGGCTCCCTGCTCGGCGGGGAGCCTTCTTCTCCCTGTCCCTCTGCCTGCCTCTCTGCCTACTTGTTCTCTCTCTGTATCTCTCTGCCAAATAAATAAATAAAATCTTTAAAAAAATTTCATCTCATGTTCATTCATATACTGGAAGCAGCTTATGCCTTTGCTTTCAGGAAAAAACCAGGGAGGTGAATGGAGGGGCGAGCAAAGCCATGTGTCTACTTAGAGATACGAAAGAGGTTGAGGGATGTCTTCCCTGGAGGGCTCTGGCCTTTGTGTCATAGAAGAAGGAAGAGTGAAGGTGGTGTCTGAAAATGCGATGCGTATATGAATTTTCCTGCTTTTGGCCATGTATTTTTAACAGTTAACCCCAAACCATGAGTCAGGTTTTTCAAATGAGCACTTTGTCTCCAAATGTTTGTCTCAGGGTGGAAATGGCTAATAATGCAGTCAGAACTCTTGTGGGACATCTTGGGAATATTGGAGGGGACGGGATATTATCCTGCTTTTTGTCACCCAATTCTGATTTGTCACGTATGGATCTTTTTTCTCTGTTAATATTTTATGAAGTGAAACAAAAATCTTTCAGGAGGTAACTTACTGATAACGCAGATCATTACTGTTTCCTACCTGCCTTGGTCAAAAGAAGATAATTACTGGGAAAATAAGGAGGGAAATCAGTTTCTTTGCTGAGATCTTAAAAATCGTATGTGCTTAGGGTGCCATTCGGGGACCCGAGCAAGGTTTCAAAACCTAAATTAAGATCAGAATGATTTTATTCCCTCCAAGGCCGTGAGGTGGATGGAGCATAATACTTCCATAATTCGTGGCCCTCTTTTCTCCTTTCAGTTCAGACTGAGCTCAAGCATCCTCTTAACAGCACTGTTCATTTACTTGCTGCATTGATCCATTTGGTTCCTTGCATACGGTCTCAGTAGGGAAGCAACTTTATTTTCTCACCATCGCCTTTGTGCAGGCTCTGTCATTCACCTTTCCCTGTCCTTGGATGACTTACCTTAGCTTTCTGGGCACTTTCAAGTATGAACTAATAGCCTCCTTTTCAGGGGTTCAGTTCAGTCCAGTCAAAACTCCAGCATCTCATCTGATTCAAATCTCCCCCAGACCAAAGCATGGTAGAGCCATAAAGAGAAGGGTTTGGGCTTTATTTCTCTTCATACTTGCTTGGCTTTCCCCTTCCTCTTCTCCCACTCCCTGTGCTGCTACTGGTTCCTCCAGGGTTGGAAGGAGGTGTAACAGTGGAACAGAAAAGGAAGGGAAGGGGACAAAGGATTTTATGTGACCAATGCTGTTGAAGCTGGAGTTCATGGCCTTTATACTGCAGGTGGCCACATGCTGCCCATTTCTCTCACTGCCAGTGGGGAACCCCACCTCACTACTCCCAGACAGGGATGATGCACTCTCCGGCTGGCCATCTATGAGTCCCCTTTAGCACCTAGAAGCAATGCCACACCACGCCAGCCCCTGTTGGAGTTACCACCTGCATGCAGTTGTTTTGAGAAGAGTCCTTTCAAGACATTCTAGCCCCTTCTGAGTTGCCCACTTAGGCTAAGGGAAAACTCAAATCTTTGCCCCACCGAACTCCGGAAGTTACAACTTGCCGGCAACAAAATCCTTTCTCTCCACTCTGCCCCCACAGGTCCCTACAGACGTCTTGCTTCTAGATGTATACAGCCAAGAGCCAGGCACCAGCCTCTGTACCCCGCAAACCCCAATTATCAGTGATTAAGTTCTCCCAAGAAACCTGAGCACCCTCCCCTCTTGAGGCCCAGGGCAATTGAAGAATTCAGGAATTTCTGCAAGCGTGGGTCAGGGTGAGGTTGGAGGGTGGTTTCCCTCCTCCACTCTCTCCACGCCTGGTTCCTTTAAGCCTCTTCTCTTGGATCAAAATAAGAAAGGGGAAGCTATCCCTTGCCCTCTCCTTGGGGTGGGGGGTGGGGGTGTCAAAAGAAAACCCACGACGGGTTAGCTCTGGGACACCTGTCTTCAAAGAGACTCTGTCTACGATCTCTCCGATCCTTTCTTTGACCTTATATATTCAGGCTGGAGGGCAGAGGTGGGATCAGTCTGGTGGGGTTGGCTTAGACCTCAGGGTTGCCACAATGAAGTGTGTGCTACAGGGGTGGTCTGGTACCACAGAGTAGCGGTACTTGTCCCCCATCGCTTTTGGCACTGAATTCTTAGCAGAGATTAGGAGACATCCCACTTTGTGCTCATTTCTTACATTTCTGTCATCTCTGAAAGCTGTATAAAAAGACTAGAGCCTGACTCTACTATAGTGAAACTTACCCAAACCCTTAGAACTAAAGATCCACGAAGACGAGTGTTGGGTTCGTAGATGGTAGACGGGGCAAGCACGCATGGTGACCTCCCGATTTGGGTGCTGTCTCCTCATGGCAGCAACAGACCAGTGGGGTTTTCCAGCTGGCCTGTTTCATCAGACGGCACTTCCCCCCTCACCCAGGAGACAACATGACACGGATGTAGACGTCACAACTAGAACACAAGCACGGCCGACAAGGCCAAGTCCCAGCTGAGTCAAAGGATGCCTTGGCATCGGAGCCAAGCCGAGGGCCATTTTTGTGGAATGCGGGGTAGCCAGACTGTTTGAAAATAAAAGTCCAGGAACTGCCCTCAAAGTTTTTTTTTCCTAATTCAAGGGAAAATGGCTGCCTAAAAGGGACCCCTGGTTGCACATGAACCGTTGAGCAAACCTACAGTGGGCCGCTACATAAAGGGAAGCAAGTAATCATGTGCTGTCACTGCCGGCATGATCCCAGATGGGGCCTTTGGCTGGCATCACTGAGATTTTGATCTTTCGACAGAATTGGAAATTGTTTGTTTTTTCCCCTAGAAGCTGCAGCCTCTTCGTGTATAATCCAGAATTAGGGAAGGATAGACTGGCTCCACGAGTCTGCGTATGGCTAAGCAACAATGACCAGGGGACTCGTACTGAACTTCTCAATGTTTAATTGTATGGAGAACTCATGGCCCCTTCATAGACTCTTTCATTTACAGTTAAAAGTTTGAATACTTACAAATCTTTGTGGCCTGCAGGATCCCCCCAAAGATTTGATTAATTATAGGATTGGTACATCTAGGGTCCACCAATACCTAGTTTCGTCCTACTGAAAAGATCAGATAAATTGCCTCTCCCAGGTATTCTGGAGGCCCTAGAACCCTGGGCCTCATTGAACTGGGCAGGAACATTCTCATAATACCAAGCACGAGAGACATAACTTCCCAAGAATTCCAGGCCCGCTTCTTCATTCCCCTTGAAAAGGTGCACAAAACGGTGCCTGCATTCACCCAAACATCTGCTCTTCTTCCTCAGCGTCAGTCATACCCAATGATACTGAGCCTGGGCTGGGTGTCGTTCCTCCAGCCTGGCGTCCTGGGGCAGACACCTGGTGATTTCTGAGTCATCCCCACCCCTTCAGCTGAGATAGCCAGCTACCTTTTGTTTCCCAGTGAGAAACAATCTTACTCAGATTGTTGGTAAATAGTATCCGACTTTGGCAACAACTGAATGATGGGGGCGGGGGGGGGGGGGCGGGCGGTAAGCAGCTGAATGTGGTCTAGTCTAGTGACTCCAGAGGAGACTTGGTGTCAGCAGTCCTGGTCTCAGCACCAGCAGCCTCTCTGACTCACTGTGGGCACATCGCATTGTGTTTGCTGGATGGTTTTGGGATCAGAAATGTGACTTTGGCTCCCTTGTGCATGAGCTGTTAATGAAGCACTTTACTGGCAAATTCAGGGATTAAAATAGCATCCACACAGCGGGTGAGTAACTGGCCTTTAAAGAAGACTGTCAGATATCTGTCAACGGTGAGGAAGATGGGTTCCTAATGGGACGGGGCGTGAGACATTTCTGTAAGCCCAGTTGCCGTGCACTCCGCAAGTATTATGAATGACTCCAAGTGGATTGTGACGTCTTCTGGATTCACCGAGAATCTCCCAGATGTCTCGGAGGTGCTCCTCACCCTCGGTGGAGTGAGTTCCCCCTTTGTGGCTGCGTCAGTTTGGGTCCTCCAGGAAGAAGACCCTAAGCTTGGACTGGGTGAGAAAGAGATTTATCGGCCGTGAAGGATAAGGAGGAGAGAGCTGGAGTCACTGGGGCCCAGGTCAATGTATCTGTTAGGCATAGTAGCCACAGTGCCTAGGGGCCATGACATTTTTAGGGATCCATGAGAATGTTTTCATCTTATTTATTCTAAAATCGAAAGAAAAAAAATGAATGTGCTAATAACAAATAAAATAATCAGTCCAGCCTAAATTATGTTCATCTTTATACCAACACGGTCATAAAATAGAATGCTTAATATTTTTTAAGGAGGCATGGACCCACAATGGACAAAGGGCCTAGGGCCCACAAAAGTCGTAACGTGGCACTGGCTAGGGAGGGCCTCCAGCACGGCAGAGAAGGCTGACACCTGGGAGGGAAAGGCCAGGCTGCGGGGGGGAGGGGGTTGCCTGAAGAGCCCCCGTCAGGCGGAAGGGCCCCGCTCTGCTAATCCTGCTCTGCCTAGTCACCAGCTGAGAACAGCCCAGTGTACTTGCCCTTGGCACAAGCACCGATGTGGGTCCAGAGGTGAGGCAGCTAGAAGCTGTCAGCCAGCCATGCTCCCTGCAGCAAGTTCACCTGAAGGGGGGTCAGATGCCACCTCCGTGGCCCCCACAATGAAGAACCAAGGAAACAAAATATTAGATCTCTCCTCTCCCCAGGCCCACCCCCCACACACATCTTGGAAAGGGATTCTGTTTCATTGGAAGACAGGTTACAAAGAGCATTCAACACTCCCTCTCTGCCTCTGACACAAGAGGTCTCGGTGAGCAAAGGGGTGTTACGGAGGCTGACTGGTCGCATGTGTTCTCTGTTAGTAAAGTATTCTGGGGGGGCTGCCTGCCCCTCTTCCCCCTGCAGTGCTCCTGTGGGCACTGGAGCTTGGGGGGCAGGGGGGAGGCATGGCCTTCCTTCCGGTTCAGAGTTTCTCTGATTCTGTTCAGTCTGACATTCTGATTTGTCTTTTAAAATCCCTTGCCAGAGTCAGCAAAGTGAGAGCCCCTCAGCTGTTTCCAGCCTGCAGATATGCTTATTTGGCAGAGACAGAGTTTAAAAAATTGCGGTGGTAGGTGTTACGGGTTGAACTGTATTTCCTCCAAACCATATGTTGAAGTCCTAACCGCCCCCCCCTCCCCGTACTTCAGAATGTGACCTTATTTGGCAGTAGGGTTGTTGCAGATGTGATTAGTTAAGATGAGGTCATACCGAAGTAGGTCCCTAATCCAATATGACTAGTGTCGTTATAAAAGTCGGGGAGGCGGATTTAGACACAGAGAAAGACCTGTACAAAGGGAGAACACCATGTGAATATGAAGGAAGAGCTTTATTAGCCAAGGAAGGCCAAAAATTGCCAGCAAACCACCAGATGATAGGAGGGAGCTTTGGAACAGATTCTCCTTCACGGTCCTTGGAACAAGGAACCAATCCCGCTGACACCTTGATCTGGGACCTCTAGCATCCTGAGCTGGGGAGAAAGAATCAATTTCAGTTGTTTAAGCCACCTAGTTTGTGGTACTTCGTTATAGCAACCCTAGCAAACTCAGATAGGGGGTATCATTTTGAAATAGATAGGTTGGCTATGAAAATTTAGATTTTGGGCTTCAGTGGGAAAAGCCTGAGGCGCCGGGCTGGATGTCAGGGCACCAGCTGGGAGCAGCGGGTTGGATACACTCAGTCCTGAGCTAGAGAGTGCAGCCCATGACGGGTGGGGACTGCCACTCTGGGCCACCCGCTGGTGGTGGCAGCTCGGAATGTGGGCTCAACACAACCCGATATTCCCATGTTTCCAGAGAAGCTTGATTGCTGTTGCTCATTGCTGATGAAATATGATTTCAGATGCTGGCAACGAATGCATCCCTCGATTTCCTCCCAGGACCCACTCCGCCTCAGTGGTATACTTGATCAGGTTGGACCCTCTGGTCATCTGAGTTTGTGATCTCTATTCATTCACGGTTGCATGTCTTGTCTAACTATAAGAGAAATTATAGTTAAACAAGGGAGATGATTCAGGGGGGTCGAACATTTTGCTGCCAGGAGAAAGCAAGCCTTGATTTACCCACCTCTCCCCTCTGCCATCTGAGGTGAGGACCTTTCTGAGACTATCTGTGCTTTAAATAACCATGTGCTGTGCCAGACGCAAAGCAAGTGTCCGGTGTATGCAGGTATGTGGTCTTCCTAATACCCTTACTGCTAGTGTGCTGAGGATACAAGGAGTTGTTACTAATCAGGCACCGTGCAATAAAACAAAGATATTAAGCTGTAATTGTTCTGAACTTACAAATAGAAAGGTCATTCTATCGAGGCTACAATACAGTCCTCCATCACTGCAGCTTTAATTGCCAATAATGACAACGACCCTTTACACAAAACAGACAATGGGGAAGGCATGGTACCAGAATCATTAATGACATTTCTTTAGTTCATTGTAATTGCGTTAGGCAGTTACAATGTGCCAAGCCCACGCTAAGCATGTCACATGCATAATCTCATGTAATGCTCGAACTAGCCCCGGGAGGGAAGTATTTGGTTCTCCCTATAGAGATTAGAGGACATTGAAGGCCAGAGATATTCAGTAACTTGCTTGAGGTCCCAGCAGGACTTGACCTCAGGTCTCTACAATGCCAAATCCAGGCTCCCCCCATTCTGGCCTCCTGGTTCCTCTCTTTCACCAAAATGCCTCTAACAGAGGTCAGCCTCCGGGCCCAGAGCCCACCAAGGCCTCGCCAAGAGCGGTGTCCCAAGTCCAACCTCCCAAATCCCAACCGTGGCTACATGTTCTGTTAAAGAGGCAAAGCTTGTCATCCAGTTTGAAGTCAAAAATCTAAGTTTTGCTCAAAGAAGACTCGCTGACTTTTTGTGTATATTGTAAAGATGTACAGGAAGGTAGGTCCCTCTGTGCCCCTTTAGGAACAGATGGTATCCTTGGTATGTTCTTGGAAATCCTGTAACTCACAGAAGGCCTGGGAGAAGGGGGGGGCCTCCTGGGGTCATGTTCTGTTTCTTTCCACAGCTGCGTTCAGCTTGTGAAAATTTCAGTACTTTGTATATGTGTATTTTACTTTAACCACAAGTGAGGCAAAGAGAACGGACAGTTCTTGGCTTGGATTTAGCAGAGCACCTTTGAACTCCTCACAGCCCCCTTCCAGCCCCAATACCCGTGGACCCCTGGCCAAACGTCTTGTGGCCGTAACTCCTCCACATCCTTGCCACCCCTCCCCCTGGATTGTGTTGAAATCAATCCCAGCATCACACTGTGTCACCTGCAACCACCCCCCTCCCAGCCCGTCTTACACGGCATGTCCTGTCCATGTGATTTTCAGGCCACTACATGTACGTGGACTCGGTGTACGTCAAGCACTTCCAGGAGGTGGCGCAGCTCATCTCCCCGATGACCACGGCCCCCATGTCCGGCTGCCTGTCGTTTTATTACCAACTCCAGCAGGGGAATGACAATAGCTTCTCCCTCTATACTCGGGATGGGGCCGGCCTTTACGAGGAAATCTGGAAAATGGACCAGCCAGGGAATGCTGCCTGGAATCTGGCTGAGGTGGAGTTCAGCGCGCCGTACCCCATGGAGGTAGGTATGGAGGCAGGTGCGCCCTGGCCTCACCACTGTGCGTTGTGCGGGGATGCTGCCGACTCGCTCGTCTGCGGATCGGGAGACACCGGGCCACACTGCTCCGTTCTTCTCTGTTGTGTGTCCATCTTCATCTTCCCTTTCCTTCCCTGGGCCCCCTCCGTTTCTCCCTCTTCCTTTCTTATTCCTGAATCTTTCTGCTTTCTACCAAGACTGTTTTCCCTAAGGACAAATAGGGAAAATCCAGTCCATCAATGACATTTCTTGGGCGCACGTGCCCTCTCAACCCACACTGTGGTCATGACTTCAAAAGAGAGGAAGGCCCTCTAGGGTGAAACCCACCCTTGAACTTCCATTCCTGAGAGCAGGGATGAACCTTTCTCTTACTTGAAGGAAGAGACTTTCTAGAGATAGAAAAGAAGAAGAAGAGGAAAAAAAAAAAGCCAACTTATTTTCTTCTTTCCTCCTTTACAGTATAAATAATGTCCTCAGTATTAGAAAGATTTATCATTGTGGCCCCAGTTTGAAACAAGGCTGGGTGCTCTAGTTTTAAAACTTTTTGTAGTTACATGAGTGATAAATATCCAGTGCAGAAGAATGAGAAAACCAGGAAAGCAAAACAAACTCAAACCACCCAGGCTGAGCCTGCAAGGATGAGAACACTAACATTTTGGTGTTCGTCATTGCGGGCCTATTTTCTAAGCACGTATGTTAATACATATCTCTTTTTATGTGTGTATTCCAGTACTTACAACAAACCAAAGTAGATAAAATTATCCCCACATTGCAGATAAGGAAGGAGGAAAAAGAGAGCCCAAGCAGTTTGCTATTTTTTATCTAGGTCATACAGCTGGTGAGTGCCAGGCACTTAGGAAAGTCCAGGACTCAAATCTGACCTAGAGCTGAAGGCAGAGGCCCAGCTCTGTCTGAGGACCCCAGAGGACCCCTAGAATCAGTGGGTGCAACATTGTGGTTGCAGATTTGGAGCTATACATAGAGTCTTAGTTACCACAGGTTTGTTAACATCCGCTAGTTTGTGCTTTGTGCCTTTGGTAATAGCTCCTATAGTTCCCATTAGAGCGCAAAAGAGGTGGATTCTTCTCTGCATGCTTCTGGGTGGTGTCATCTGCTCACCTGATGTGGGGCTTCGGAGAGTGTTTGCATTGGATTGGTCGGTGACATGTTCTGTCTACTGAAGACAGGCCTGCCACTCCCCATACTCCCTTCAGGTCCCCTCCTGCCCCCCTCCCCAGCTCCAGAGAGAGCACCATGCCTTTTGCAGGCCATGCGCTCTTTCCTATCCCCAAGTCTGACGAGGCCTTGGTTTGCTCTTGCAGCCCAGTGGAAAATTTTCTGAGTTTAGGTGATAAGGAGGAAAAGAAATGCACATACTGTTTCAGAAATGTTTCCTTCTATTAAAGTCATATGAGTCACACACGCAGCGATGACAGTCTCTTTGCAAACTCCTTCCATCTGACCACAAACTCCCTGGGCAGCATTTGTATGAGTGAGACTTTGCTGAATTTTCTTTTATATCAGTGCTTGAAAAGTTGCAATTCTGGACACTACCCCACTTCAATACGTATTCCTTTGCTTCCCTTGTGCATGCTTTTGCTCCAGCAATCTGACTCACGATGCCGCTACTGGAAATTGCCGCCAAAGGAACTAAATACTCTGCAGAACCCAGGGAATTTAATGTCACCGTATTCTCAAATGAATTTTAAAAAGGAAAGCAAACATCTAAGACCCCCTTTTCCGAACAAGAGGGAACAGGCTGGCACATGGGCTGTGATTTAAAAATTCTGATTAGAAGCATTCTCACCCCACCTACTCAGTAAGATCAAGCTCTGCCACTCACTTGATCAGCGAGCACCCTGAAAGTGAAACGCCGGGGACCTGTGCTGTGTTTGTGGGCTCCGTTGCCCCTTCTCACTTGTCCGCTTCTGTCCCCTTTGTTCCTAGCCTCCCCCCTCACCTTTGCCAGCAACAAATCTCCGGGGCCCTTCTTAGATTTTGCAGAATCCAAGTGTCTATAGGACCATTGTTGTTAAGCTGAACTGGACCATCTCCTCCACACCCTTATTTTCAAAACCGGAGACACTAAGACCTGGAGGAGGGAAGGAACCTGCTCGAGCTAATTAGCAGCTAAGTAGGCTCAAACCCGAATATGGGTTGAAGAGGGGGACAACCTGGAGAAATCTGCATGAATTTAGTACAGAGCTCAGGATGCACCTGACTCCATGCTAGGGGCTTTATATATATGTACCTCATCTCATTTAATCTCAATAGTCCTACAAGGTAGGGGTTATTATACCTGTTTTATAAATAACAAAGGCAAAGCCTTAAGAGGGTTAGCAAGGTATTCAAGGTCACCTAGCTAGTGACAGAAATGGGATTTGAACTCTAGTCTGTCTGCCTCCAAGACACCCTTCTCTTTAGAAGAGGTTTGAAAACTAGACACCTAGGGGTCAGACCTTGCCCACAGTGATTTGCCTGGCTGCTAGAGCGGTGGGTTGTGTGTCCCTTGTTTTTCCGCGTTCATTTTAGTGTTTGAATAAATCGCCAACACTGAAAAATCCAAAGATTTCCAATAAAAATCTAGAGATCCAGTCCTCTTGATGATTTGGTACGTCCAGACACATGAGGCCTGAACTCCCACGTGTCAGCAATTGAGGAAGCTGAGTAGCAGGCTCCCCTTAAGACCAGGCTTGGGTTCCCCACTTCAGGACCGTCTGCACCCTGTCCTGCTGTATCACACCAAGCTCATGTCATGCATTCATGTCTTCTGTCTGGCCTGACTTTCAACACCTGCCAACACTGCATCTTCTCGTGTTAATTCATTAGAGTGGGCTGCACACTGGGGCCGTTTTCCCACCATGCTCCTCACTGTGTGCAGAGCTGTGCGCACCCCTCCCGATCCCCATGGGCACAGGCAGAAGGTAGTCAATTGACCGTCAGGGTGCAAGCCGGTGGCAGAGCAGGGAGAAACACGAAAGGGTTGAACTCAACAACCTCATGTTCTTTCTGACCATTTGGATGTACGTGGACATGCTAAAATGCTGACATCCATACCTAGAATTTGGTGGCTGATTTCGCCTTAGCAGACAGGTTATCCTCTTTGATTCTGCATCTTTGTCCAGAACCCTCACAGAGAATTTCTTTTTTATTTTTTTAAGATTTTATTTATTTATTTGACTGAGAGAGACAGCAAGAGAGGGAACACAAGCAGGGGAGTGGGAGAGGGAGAAGCAGACTCCTGGCTGAGCAGGGAGCCCGGCATGGGGCTCGATCCCAGGACCCTGGGATCATGACCTGAGCTGAAGGCAAACGTTTAACGACTGAGCCACGCAGGTGCCCCTCAAAGAATTTCATGTGTGAAAAAGGGAAAGAACCCTTCAGGGTCTTAGTTCTCTGTGAAGGGCAGTTGGAGAGCCTGGCCTGCTTTCAGCAGGGAGCCTATTGTTTCTTCAATTGACGGTCATCATGCAAATTGTCGAGTCTGTGGTTCTGTCAGAGAGTGATATACACACAAGTGAGGGGAAAAATCCACCGATAAAATACAACTTAGGGCTTAGTATTCCCTCCCCCTTCAAGAAACTGTAGATCAAGTCGGGAGCTGCCCTAGATTTAGGAACATGATTCCTAATCACTTACAACTTGCCATCACCTGGCTTGCCGGCCACATCATTTTAAATCATAATTAAGAGGGGACCCTGGATGACTCAGTCCATTGAGGGTCCAACTCTTGGTTTAAGCTCAGGTCATGAGATCGAACCCCATGTCAGGCTACACGCTCAGCGTGGAGCGTGCTTGGGATTCACTCTCTCTCTCTCAAATAAATAAATCTTTTTAAAAATCCATAAATCATAGCTAAGAGCTCTGAAGCCTGACAGAAAATATGTAAACCTGTAACAATCCGACATCTTTCCCTGCAGGTTATTTTTGAAGTTGCTTTCAATGGTCCTAAAGGAGGATATGTTGCTCTGGATGACATTTCTTTCTCTCCTGTTCACTGCCAGAATCAGACAGGTAAGCATTCTCTTTCTCTTCTGGCTCACAACTGGAATTTTCCTTTCTTGGTAGATGCCTGGGGTCAGGACTTGATTTAATTCTTTCTAATTTTCTCACCTCTCCTGTTAACTCCTCCTTTACAAAATTATTTAATCGAATAGTCATTTTTCTGCTACATTATGCTTTTTTCCCCCCTCACAGAGTGAATTTGAATTTTTTGACACCACAGGGCCAGTTGTCTTGTGTTAAGGAGCTTTGGCCGTCCCTACCTACTAGGTAATGAAAACTGAAGAATACGAACACATTCCCTCCCCATCTTCCTCTTTAAAGGATATCTTAGATCCATACACAGGTGGCTGAGTAGGTGGAAAAAACTCAAACTCTACCAAGCAGAATGATAAAAACTCTTTCTAATTTTATGTACCCAAGACCTATAAATGTCTCCATTGTTTAAAGATGCTAATATTTGGTACATCATCTCTATGAGAGTTTATGATATTTATATCATGGACTTAATTTAATTTCTCTTTCTAAGTAAATCCTCAAATTCTTTTATCCTGGCCAATTTTGTAATTTCCATAAACTTGGTGTTTGGAAAAGAGAGGAAATTCTTACTTTCTGGGAAGACAAGTAAGCAAATCAATTCAAAGTAAATTAGAAAACAAATGTCCTAGGGGCATATGGGTGGCTCAGTCGGTTAAGCGTCTGCCTTCAGCTCAGGTCATGGATATCAGGGTCATCAGATCAAGCCGCGTGCTCAGCAAGGAGTCTGCTTCTCTCTCCCCCCAGACTCCCCCACCAGCTCATGCTCTCTCTCACTATCTCCCTCTCTCTCAAATAAATATTAAAAAAAAAAAAAGAAATGAGAAGACAACAAATGATCTAGAATAAGAAGGATGACACTGTATTCATGATAACCCAGATAAATGCAATTGACCTTACCTTTTAGTGTTTTTTTTTTTTTTTTTGAGAGGCCCCAGGGAGACAGTGGTTGTCCCATCTTATTAATGAGCCCTCATTCTGAGTTTTTAGAGCATGGGAAGTAAATTTTTGAACCTGGTGCTTATAGTCTGACTTTCACTTAAGATAAAATTGGTGTCTAATTTCATATAGCTTCAGATGTATTCTACAAGCAAGGGGACTGAGAAAGATAATATTTTCTACTTGAGCTAAAGTGTTACCCCCAAGTTAGAGAGAAACACTCTAATGTGCTAAAACCAAATATTATTTTTTACTAATTCCAATTTTAAAAAAGAAAAAAAAGCTAGTGAAACAGAACCAGACTAGATATGTGTATTTACATATTTTCATTGAAATGATTTAATCCAAACTGTAACCCCAAGATTCAGAGTCTCTAAATTAGAACACAGAAACCAACATTAATTTGCTTCTCAAAAATCTGACTGCTCCCTTATCTCATCAGCTAATATTTCAGTGATGTTAATAGTAATTTCACAACCTCTTTATCATTATTTTTGGAAAGTTTCTCCTCTTTGTCACTAGGCATTTACATTGAACTTTTCTATTTCCAAGTTATTCATAGGGGAGAAGAGGTGTTTATTCAGTATCTGCATGGGGTAGACAACGGGGTGAAGAGCCAGGTGGGAGGTCACAGCATCTACCAACCACCTTACAAGTGATGTTTGGAAGCACTCTCCCTTATTTAAAAAGATACGGAATCTGTGGGAGCGCTTTCCCAATGACTGGTGAAAAGAAAAGAAAGATTCCAGCAAAACAAGGACTATTTGTCTGCAAAATTCAGCCCACATACAGACCCTTTCTCTGCAGGGACCACCAACAATTCACATTTTCACGTAATTAGGTTAGCCGCTCCACACTGGTTTTTAGAACTTCCCCACCTGGCAACTTTGCTTTGAAATGGTTTGATTGTGTGATCCTAGTGTTATGCTCCTGAGCCAGAACTTTGGGTTCACATCCCTACTCTGCCACTTACCAACTGGGTGACCTTGGGCATGTTAACCTCTCTGAGATTCTGTTTCCACATTTGTGGGACGACGTTAGAAGAATCTGTTCTGCACAGTTGGGAAGATGAGTGTATGTCCGTGAAGGCCTTAGCAGAGTATGGAACACAGAAAATGCTTGGCCATGAGGCTTCATGTTATTTACTTAAGTTTCAAAATATGCCTGTCCCTTCGCTGGGGACCAGAGAGTCAGATTGAAACTGAAGAGAACCAGCAAAGGGCACCACCTTGGTGAAGGGATGAGCAGTAGCCTGCTTGATGCCTTTCCTTCAGCAGCTGTGGGCCAGATTCTGAGTCTTAGATGCTGAGCCCTCCGTTTTTCATACTTCATCTCACATTTCACAAATAGTTTATGCCCTTCTGTTTCATAACAGGTGCCAACATTTTTTTTTCCTTATCTTGGTTAGCTCCAGACCTGTTGTCTCTGCTTTTCCCAGCTGGATCTAGCATTTTCTTCCCTCATCTCCCCAAGAAGGCTGAGACAGGAATTACTTCAACATATGAAGCGTCTCATTCCCACCATCTGGTTGGGCTTAGAGTTAATCCAGGTTCCCAGACCTGGGACCCATCATAGAGTCACAGGTGTTAAATACCAGTGTCATGTGACTCCCCAAGTATTCCCCCGGGATGCTGCCAGAGGACAGTGACACCTCCCCACTCCACCTGCTTGAGGTAGGGCACTTCCCTTTCCAAGCCTCTTCCACCCACGACCTCCCCGTCCACCACCACGTTTGGCCCAGCACCTAGATTGTAGGAGTAAGCTCTCCTTCTAGGCTGTAAATCCTTGAATGGCTGACAGGTGAATCCATGCACTTGTAGAGATCCTGTCTTAATGCCCAACCCCAAACTGAGAGCTCCCACTGCTATGCCATCCTCAGGCCCAATCTCCTCTCAGGGCCTCGGTCCAGCCCACCCCCAGGCCAGGGACTGGAAGGGTCCTGACACTCATGGATTCATGGATATACCCCTCAAAGGATGTCTGCCTGGGCCTAAATCCCAGTTATGCCTATTCCCTAACAACACACTGTCCGTTTGATGTCTGATTGGAAACCTGGCTCCGGATGTTGCCTTGGTTACAGCTATAGTTGCCTTAGCTCAGACCTCAAGTGTCTCCATAGCCTGGTCAGCGGCCCAGCCCCTGCTCCAGCAAGACTGCTCCGTCTGGCGCCAGGTCCCACTCACTCTGTCTCCAAGCCAGCTTTGAGCGGTCTCAGCCTGCTTTTGGGCTGGCTTGTGCTAAAATAAAACCCCTGTGCTAGTTTAGCAGCCTACAGAGCACGCGGCACCCTGCTGTCGCAAGTGCTACAGGGGCCGAGGATTGAAGAGGCTGCTGATGAGCGTCTAGATCTCTGGGGTTGTTGCGGAATCCATCTCCATGAACTTCAGGATGAGAAATGCTGCCAAAGAGTCTTCTCAAAGGCAGCACCCTCCATCTGATTAGAGTATCTTCAAAGCTTCTCATTTCTAAAAAGTTCAAATGTCAGAAAGCAAGTAATTAACTACATCTTACATTGTGATGCTTTTTGGTACCTTGTTCAAAGGGCCTTTCTCCGCCCCTCCCTTTTTTTTTCTGATCAACTGATGTTCAAAGGCTTCCAACTGCCTCTGATTCCTCCCTGCGCTTCAAACAGGTCATTAGCGCTCAACCGTCATGGCCGCTTGGCCCAGATGCTCTGAAACAAGCCTTAAGCAAAAGCTTTCCATCCACCCCCGATCTCTGGTGAGCTCATTTTGGGTCACAAACAGGCCCTCTGGCCCCGTCTTCAGGAATTAGACACTGTCTCATAGCAGAAGCAGCACTCTGGGTGAAAAATGCTTTTGAGATTTTCTTTTTATCAGACCTTCTCAGGACCCCAGACAAATCCATTTCGAGGACCAGGTATTTAGCAAAGGACTATAATCACATTCTCAGAAACATCTTTTCTGCATGACTCAGTTTGTCACCATGGATAGAACTGAGTCTTGCTTCCTTTTAAGTTTTAATACCACCTCTCGCCTCTCCTGCACACCTTATGGATGGGTTATGGTTCTTTTGTGGCCGCCTGGGGGTATATTCCTTGGGATATATCCCTGATGAGTGATTTCACTGACCTGCCGTTCTCTTTGCGAATGGCTTTTGGGAGCCAGACGGCCATCTGTAGATTGTGGGTTTTCATCTACTTTTTCATTACCAGGTAGCAGAGGGGTAACTAAGACTGGAGACCAGTATGGGGTTTCTCCTGGTTGCAAATATACATTAGGGGGGTTGGTGTCAAAGGAGGCTTGTCTTTATGACAGCATATTCATTTTTCGAAGACTTCATCTTCATAGCTTAAAGATACTCCCTGGTGCTCCCAGAGCCAGGCACAGCAATGTGTGGGTGAACCTACTAGCCTTAGAGCACTAAGAAGGCTCTTCATTTCCTTTTCTCCTCTCTGGTTCATCAGGGTGCTCGCTTTGTACACTTGCAAGTCCCTGTCACCTGAGATACATTCGGGATTCAATTATATAGGAACATTTTGTTCCTATTCTTTTTTTGTTTTTTTAAGGTGATGTTGGTCACTTTTTTTTTTAATTTAGTATATTTGTATCATTTTCAACTCAGACAGAATTTGCAAGAATACTATAAAGAACTCTCCTAGACTCTTCACTCAGATCTACAGATTGTTAACATTTTGCCACATTTGCCTTATCAACCATGTAAGAGTAAGTTGCAGACATTATGCCCCTTTACCCCTAAATACTTCAGTGTGTATTTTCTAAAACCAAGCACATTTTCCACATGCTATCAGATAATTATAAAGTTCAGGAAATTTGGTACTGATACAATATTATCAACTAATCCATGGCTTACATGCTAATTTCACCAGTTGTCCCAATACTGTCTTTTATGGCTCTTTGTTTTCTTGGACCAAGAGTGAATCTCAGGTGCTTTATAGCATTTAGTTGTCATGCCTCTTTCATCCCCTTTAATCTGGGCCAGCTCCTCAGCCCACTTGACTGTTTTCTTGCTTTGGAAATTGAGGAATTGAGAGTATAGTGAGTTTTTGTCCATAAACATCTCCCTGTTTCATCAGGTCACTGCTTCCAGAACTCAAATGTTTCTCTGGAGGTGATTTCCCAGTTATTCAAAACAGTGCCCTCTTTATCTGGCCCTAAAAGCTTAGACTAGTCTATGTCAGCATGCGGAACAGATCACAGTTGGCTACAGTGAATGTGTCCCAAACTGTGGCAGTCACATCCCCTCTGGACTCAGACAATCTGAACAGTGAGATTTACAATCACTTGTTGCTGTTCCATGTTATTCTCAAAAGAGCAGACACCTTTTATGTTCCATTCCCTCCAGGCAATCCGGAATGAGGTGGTATTTATAGACCAGGGTAAATGATACCAGAACTCAGCAAAAGCCAAAATAATAGCAGCATGGGTGATGAAATTGGTGTGACTTTTTGAACAGTGTGATTTATACTGAGCAATGATTTTCTTCAAGCAGATTGGCTCTTACTACTAATGTCAATTATAAATAGATAGCGGCTGTGCTGGTGACACAGAGATTGATCAACAAAGGAAAATTATTTCTGGAAAATATTATTTCTAAAATACCTGTCTTAGAGAAAAATTAAAAATTCCTTAAAATCTTTACCTTTTTCCCTCTCTTCAATTTTCTATGAATGTGAAGAAGGATGTGAGTATTGCTCCCAGTCTTTACATTATGAAAGGAAATTTCTTTTGAAGTCTGATACTTCTTTATTTTTTATAGAGAGTATGAACAGAGCTCCTTCCCTCCATCCCTTAAGGGAGGAAAAGAACAATTTTCCTGTCATGCTGAGATGTTATTTTGATGCTAACCTGTCAGCATGCCATTAGGGTAAAAATATTTTGTTGTGCTTTATTTATTCAGTCTCCCTGGCACAAATGTGTATGTATTTGTCAACCAGTTGATGTAGTCCTTTGAGACCCTTGGGTCTGGCGCTTTAACTTCGGTTCTCCTTTGTTCAGAGCTTCCTTTCAGTGCCGTGGAAGCCAGTTGCAATTTTGAGGAAGATCTCTGCAATTTTTATCAAGATAAAGAAGGTCCAGGCTGGACCCGGGTGAAAGTAAAACCAAACATGTATCGGACCGGAGACCACACATCAGGCATCGGTAAATCAGGAGTCTGTGCATGTGGGGACTGGGGTGGGGGTAGTATTCATGCTCCATCTGCTATTCTTACTCCACATCACTCAAGATGGCCACTTTAAAAAAAAGGCAACTGTAAAGAAGTAAAAACGATTGGTAATCTTGTGTTTGGCCATTAAAAAAAAAAGGCATTTAAGTTGCTATGCTAGCACGACTGTCTGCCAGTTCTTTAAACAGCCAAACCTTTGGAAATTATCTCACTCTTCCCTTTAGATAGAGCAGTGCCTTTAAAGAGCTATTAGATTCCAATTACATGAAACATCCAGAAGAGGCAAATCCATAGAGACAGAAAGCCAATTCTTGGTGGCCAGGGGCTAGGGAGTTACTGTTTAATGAGTATAGAGTTTCCTTTTGGGGTGATGAAAATATTTTGGAGCTGGATAGTGGTGATGGTTGCCCAGCACTGTAAATGTACTAAATGCCACTGAATTGTATACTTTAAAGTGGTTAAAATGGTAAATTTTATGTTATGTGTATTTTACTCAATGAAAAATATTTTGTGAGGCAATAAAAGCTATAAAAACTATTGGAAGATGTTGGGGGGGGCACTTGATGGTTATGTCTGCAAGGAACTGTAAGAAACGAGTTTGACCTCCCCTGTATAAGGATTACCTACCTAATCACTTGGATGGCATCCCCTGTGAAGCCCACTCCCGTAGATTCATCTGCAAAGAGCTTGTTTTTAAGGGTTAGTGTCTTATTCATTTATGTAATGGCTATTTATACCCTGGGCACCGGGGTGTGCTTACCATACACTAAGGAAACTTATGTTTCAGACCACCTTACTTGCACAGGCCCTGGGAAGGGCCTTGAAAGGGGCCCTTGCAATTTTATACCTGTAATCATGAATTCTTTTCTTAGAGGTGGCTTAACTTGTAGAAATACAGACAGTACAAAAACCTATAGTCATCGGCCAAACTAACTCCTGGGGGATATGCTAGTGAACAAATCAGGTCCTGCCCTCACTGGCTAACAATCATTTCAACGGGCAAGAGAAATGTTAGACAAATATATACACAAATAAACTTAGAATTACACATTGTGGCACGTGCTATGGAAGAAATGAAGAGTGGGCTCTGAGAGAGAATAAGGGAGAGATCCTGGGAAGGCTTTTCTGGGGGGAGAGAGTATTAGCTGGGAGAGTGGGAGGAATCCAGGCAGAGGGAACAGCATCTGTGAAGGTCTTGAGTATGGAAAGAGCTGGACAACCCAAGCAATGAGAAGGTTAGTGTCGCTGCACCATGGGCAGGAGATTGGAGGAATATGGAGTTAGGACATACACCGTGGGTGTGGCAGGCCAGCGTGAGCTTTTGGGATTTTTTTTTTTTTATAGAGGAAATGAGAAACCATCAAAAGGTTTTAAGTAAAAGAAGAGTAGAATTAAATTCAGATTTCAAAAATGTTGTTCCGGCTGTATATGGCCACCCATGTTAGTCTGCTCGGGTGGCCAAAACAAAGTATCACAGACTGGGTGCCCTGAAAAGCAGAAATGCATTTTTTTCACAGTTCTGGAGCTGGAAGCCCAAGATCGAGATGCTGTCAGGGTTGATTTCTGGTGAGACCTCTCTTTCTGCATTGTGGCACCTTCTCATTGAGTCCTCATGACCTTTACTCTATGTGTACCAGTGAAGAGAGAGAGCTCTCTGGTGTCTCTTCCTCTTCTTATAAGGACATCAGTTCTACGGGATTAAGGTCCCACCCTTATAACCTCATTTAATTACCTCCTTAAAGGCCCAATCTCCAAATAAAGTTGCATTGGAAATTAGGGTCTCAACCAATGGATCTGGGAGGGACACAACTCAGTCCATATCACCACTCATGTGAAATAACCCAAGAACCTTTTGCCGGATGAATTAAATCATTGGGTAGAACCAAACTAAACACAAAGACTGAGACAATCAAAGGAAAATGGATGGGGGAGGAGCATAAAAAGGAAAGAAAGAAAAGTAGGTATTATTTTCATCTTTTTTACCCAGGCTTTCTAGGATGCATGGATCTGTTTTAAGTTTACCATGGGGGTGGTGGAGGAGCAGGTGGGAGAGGAGGTTCTTGACATTATGTTTCTTTTTTCTTATTTAAAAGAAATAGATTTTTTTATTTATTTGACAGAGAGAGACACAGGGAGAGAGGGAACACAAGCAGGGGGAGTGGGGAAAAGAAATAAGTATTCTTCCTTGGACCCTTTTCTTGCACAGAGAGGGTACTTGAGAGATCTTTTCTGGTCGAATGGCAGACTGAAACAAAATAGATTTGGGGGAACCACACAATTCAGTCCATAACAATACTCCTGTGAAATAACCAAAATTCCAAGGACTGCCAGATCAGCCTGTGCTCTCTATCTCCGCTGGTCGCTGCAGAGATAAGAAGGAAAAATCTGCTCTGGGCCTAACGTTCACTAGGACCCAGTACTAAGTACTCAATCTGTGTCACCTGATTCACCCAGGCATCTGGAGCCCCAACACGATTTCATCCCTTTTGTTTCATGAGAAATACAAACCCTAACTGATGACTGGCTTCTGAGCATATGCAGCTGGGAATCTATACTGGTTTATGAAGTTTACTTAGAACTGGAGAAGTTTTATCGGTGATAGAGTCACAGGATATAATCTATCACTTAAGCCACAGATACTACAAAATGCGTTCTGTCATTTAAAGCCTATAGGAATAGCCGCCATTGGCAAATCCCACTACTTTTAACCAAATTTTCCCACTTGACCATCTGGGCTAGAGGATTTAAGTTTGTCGTTGCTGATAGCTTGAATGTTTTGCCTGTTCGCAGGGTACTACTTGCTGGCCAACACAAAGTTTACATCTCAGCCTGGCTACATCGGAAGGCTCTACGGTCCCTCCCTGCCAGGAAACTTGCAGTATTGTCTACGTTTTTATTATGCCATCTATGGGTTTTTAAAAATGAGTGACACCCTGGCAGTTTATATCTTTGAAGAGAACCACGTAGTTCAAGAGAAAATTTGGTCTGTGCTGGAGTCTCCAAGGGGTGTTTGGATGCAAGCTGAAATCACCTTCAAGAAACCCATGCCTTCCAAGGTATAGTATTGCCAGCGCAACACTTTGATACTTTGTTCCTCTTGGGTTTCTGGGCCGGGTTAGTGAATTTCCGTTTAATTATTTTCAACTGGAGATGTTTTATTTTTCTTCTGACAGCCCCAGCCTACACTCTACCGGAGCCATGAACAAGTTATATTATCTACAGGTTGTTTTCAGTTTTCTGTGTCTCAGAATAATGGCCACCTAGAGTGTTTGCTTGTTTATTTCTTAGATTCCCTGAGAATAGACCAAAGACAGAGAATGCATGAAGAGTCCAAGTTCAATAGCTAAACTTTAATTTGAAGCCCCAATTATCTCTCTCTCAATCTGTCACACACACAAAGACACACTCGCGCCCACAGGCACATAGGAATACTAATTACTTTACTGTAATTTATAATACTAAATTACTTTAAAAGGGTGAAATCAGAAGCCTGGTTTTACATTGAGGTTTTAAGGTCAACAACTTGGGTTAACAAGGTAGAGAAGCTCAGTAAAAAATGAGAGCCAACCCAAACGGAGAGAATTTATGTAAGGGTACCATCAGCAGCTGATTTTTATAACAATGAGAATACAAAGAGCTCTTCACTGCAAGGGGAATATAAAAGAAAACTATAATCTCCCAAGTTTAACAACTCCTAAACTTAAGGAAGGTTTACCGAAATAATAAATTCTGTCAACTACAACCCAAATATGAAACCAGTATGGGAAAATCCGTTTTGTTTCAGCCCATCATTCAACCAGAAAATGTCTTTCAAGTATTCGCTCTGAGCAAGAATGGGCTCAAAAAAGGATAAGAAAGGTCCCTTTCTTCAAACAGATGAAACATACAATGGGAGCTCAAAAAATACTGTTGAATGAATGGATCAATCAGTTGATCATGTTTGTTAACCAGGAATTAACTCAAAGTCCAGGCTCCCTAGGGTAGGATACAAACCTGGAAGAGTAGTAGAACCTTCTTTACAAATGTTAATGGCTTGAGCTTCTCTTACTTATAGCCATCCAGACGGAATATAACTTCATCCATCTATAATTTCCTGCTAAAGAAATTTGGCACACCATTCCCGTCATAATGATGCTTGGTTACTTTTATTCCATTGCAGTACCCACCAGGGCATGATTAAATTTTCACAGTGATTAATCAAAGATCTTTGAAAATCTTTACAAAGTTCTTTTCCATTGCTAATAGCAGCAAGAAGAAATTGTGATTATAATGACATGGCAGCCTCTGTGACGGACTGACTTCTTCAGTTTTTAAGATTTATTTATTTACTTTAGAGAGCATGAGTGGGGGGAGGGGCAGAGGGAGAGGGAAATGGAGAGAATCTCAAGCAGACTCCCCCCCCCACCCCCCCGAGCTGCTGAGCATAGAGCCCAGTGCAGGGATCAATCTCACAACCCTGAAATCATGACCTGAGCTGAAATCAGAAGTCAGACTCTCAACCGAGCCACCCAGACGCCCCCATGACTTACTGACTTCTTTTTTTTTAATTAATAAATGTTTTTTTTAAAGATTTTATTTATTTATTCGAGAAAGAGAGAATGAGAGATAGAGAGCACGAGAGGGAAGAGTGTCAGAGGGAGAAGCAGACTCCCTGCCGAGCAGGGAGCCGGATGTAGGACTCGATCCCGGGACTCCAGGATCATGACCCGAGCCGAAGGCAGTCGCTTAACCAACTGAGCCACCCAAGCGCCTGACTTACCGACTTCTAAAAAGGGTTGAGCCAAGTTACAATACCGCGAGCAGAACATAAGCATACAAGTTTTATCACAGTCTCATAGATACAGTTCATATTACTGTTACGCTAATTAAACAGGTAGTGTTATTGCAGGTCTCCCCTTCTTAACTCTGTTATCCTTTGATCACATGACTAAAGTGAGATACTTTGTTCACCCCCTGGGTAATAGAGGAATCTAGTTGGTGTTTCTGGTGCCAAGTTCCTACTCCTTCCTAGTCTAAACTCATGCTCTTTAATCTTATTGCCTCGCCAATTCCAAACATTTCCTGAGTGAGCCTATCTTTCCGTAAATGTGATCTGACCTCTGCAGTGTCATTGAATTTCCTCTTTGATCTGTTAGTCCTAGAGGTATCTAAGCCTCTCTGCACCTCTTAGGGATCCCAAAGGCTTAAATTGTTTCTCCATTACCAGTATTTAACTCTGGCAAGTAGTTTTGGTAATACACACACATACACACACACACATACCAGATTCACATAATTAGGGATGCACCAGAAAGTAAGGAAATTTTTGTTATACTCCATACCATGTTTGCTAATGTTTTTATTTTTTTTTTAAAGATTTTATTTATTTATTTGCCAGAGAGAGAGAGAGTACAAGCAGGGGGATTGGCAGGCAGAGGGAGAAGCAGGCTCCCCGCCAAGCAAGGAGCCCGATGTGGGACTCGATCCCAGGACCCTGAGATCATGACCTGAACCAAAGGCAGACGCCCAACCATCTGAGCCACCCAGGTGCCCCTATTTTTATTTTTTAATTTAATTTTATTTTATTGTTATGTTAGTCACCATACATCATTAGTTTCTGATGTAGTGATCCACAGTTCATTGTTTTCATATAATACCCAGTGCTCCATGCAATACATGCTCTTCATAATACCCATCCCCCCACCCCCTCCCCTCTAAAACCCTCAGTTTGTTTCTTGGAGTCCATAGTCTCTCAGGGTTCATCTCCCCCTCCGATTCCGCCCCCTTCATTTTTCCCTTCCTTCTCCTAATGTCCTCCATGCTATTCCTTGCTAATGTTTCTTAAAAGGTGGGGGATATAATAAGCATTTTATTCATTTGGCTTTCATTTGTTTATTCATTCATCCATTCATTCCTTTATTCAACCAGAATTTATTAGATACATACTCAGTGCAGCGGATATAAAGATGAATGAGGCTCAGACCTTGCCCTTGAGGAGGAGATCACAGATGATAGAAGATTAAGCTACAGATATGTAAGCAACTAACAACAGTACAATCTCACTGTCTCACGGAAGGGTCACATAGAGAAAAATAGAGTAGTTCTACTAATTGGACACATAAAAGATAATGACACGTAGAGGCCCAGCTGGGCTGGTGTGTGGACAGTTAGGTTCAGGCCATCTGGATTCTAATTCCTGCTCATGCCCCCACCCACTCCACTTCACCCTGCCCCCCATATCCTCTACTCACACACATGCTCCTTTTTTTCTTTTTTTTTTTTATTATGTTATGTTAGTCACCATACAGTACATCATTAGTTTTTGATGTAGTGTTCCCTGATTCATTGTTTGTGTATAACACATGCTCCTTTAGAGGGCATGAGGGCTCTTATCTGATACCCATGGATGGGAGCAAGCCCCCCAGCCAATGGGGTGCCCTGGACAACGTGCCCTTTTCCTCTTTGGCTGGCTTCCAGCCCCTCCCAGCAGCTGCTCAGTTCCCGACCACGTGAGGAAAAATGGATCTGGACCCAGTGGGGGCAGGGACGTTCTTTCAGCCTTGGAATGAACCAGTCATGGATCAGGCCCCAGTGGCCATGAGGAGAAGGTACAGTTCAACACCAGAAAACTCTGGACACATGTCTGAAGGTGGCTTGTAGTTTTTGGCAGGTCCCTGCTAAACAGAACCAACTCCTCAGAGAGTGAGGGAGCCATCTGACGGCCACCACAGGGACATGAACTAAGGCAGGAAACTAGTTGACGTACTTATGTAACATATACAGGTGGAAATAAGGTGCAAATGGTGTTTCAGGGAAAGGATACAATGAAAAGTCAGAGTTGCCGTTACTACTCCCTTCCCCCGAATTCAAACCAATGGCACTTCTTTTCCTGGTGGTTTTCTTCCTGATTTGGGGATGTTTTCCTCTTCAATTTTAAATATTGTATTTCCACCTCTGTTTCTTGATTAACTTGAATAGTGTTCCCTGCTATGAAAGATAAGGACTTTAGCTTGTTAATACTATTCTTTCTCCTTTTCTCTCTTCCCACAATTTTTAGTTATATTTTGTTTTTAACTTTTGGTGCTCTTTACAACTTGAATACACTTAACCTCTATGTTTGGGCCCATCAACTCTAGATAGTGTCTCTTAACAGCCTTGTATGTAGGGTGAATGAATCCTCACCTCTACATTGCCCTTCACGTCTCTCTTTTTTTTTTAAAGATTTTATTTATTTATTTGAGAGAGAGAATGAGAGATAGAGAGCACAAGAGGGAAGAGGGTCAGAGGGAGAAGCAGACTCCCCGCCGAGCAGGGAGCCTGATGTGGGACTCGATCCCGGGACTCCAGGATCATGACCTGAGCCGAAGGCAGTCGCTTAACCAACTGAGCCACCCAGGCACCCGCCCTTCACGTCTCTTGCCCCTCCTCTCATCCACATCTCTCAGCTGTACAGTGACTTTCACATTGTCATGGCTAATAATATTTATGTTCCTACAGTGGAGACTTCTGGTTTTGCCAGTGGCTGGATTTCCCAGTGGGGGCTGCCTTGGCATTTGGAAGAAGACAGTTCTGCCTTTGGGGAGGGGCATCTCTCACACCCTCACAATACTGGGTTTTTCCCATCTGCAATTAATGCAACCCCAAATTATTTCCACACATTTCCAAATGGCCCCAGAAGTGCCAAACCATCTTTGGATGAGAACCATTCGTCTGTAAGTTGATTCTGAAAATTGAAATGAAATCCTAACCTTACCTACAGTCCACTCTTGTCATGCTCCCATCTCTGCTCTGCCTGGTAGCCAAATGTTCATGAGCAAATCAGTCCCCAACCCCCCACCCCACCCCAAAGTAACCTTTTGGCTTCCTGTTTCTCTTAGGGAAGTGACTCTCTGTGCTCTGATAGTAGCCCCCTCCTCAGCTTCGCCTCCTGCTCTCTCTCTTCTAACCAGCCTTTATGGACTTTGCAATCTTAGGACTTTTTAAAATTGAGGTGTAATTGACATATAGCATTGTATTAGTTAAGGTATATAGTATAATGATTCAATATTTGTATATATTGTGAGATAATCACCACAGTACATCTAATGTGTCACCACACAATTACAAATTTTTTCCTTGTGATGAGAACTTTTAAGATTTACATTCTTAGCAACTTTTAAATATGCAATATAGTATGGTTACCTATAGTTGCCACACTGTACTTTACAGTCCCAGGACTTCATAATTTTATAACTGCAACTTTGTACCTTTTGACCCCTTCCATTCATTCCAGCCACTCTCTGCCCCCCTCACCTCTGACAACCACCAATTTGTTCTCTGTGTCTATGTGCTTGGGTTTCTTTTCTTTTCTTTTTTTAGATTCCACATATAAGTGAGATCACACGACATTTGCCTTTCTCTTATTTCTCTTAGCATTCATGCCCTCAAGGTCTGTGTTGTTATAAATGGCAAGATTTTGTCCTTTTTCATGGCTGAATGATATTCTCTTATTCTTATAAATCTGTTTCTTCCTTCCTTTTCACATCTGGAACCCCAAACCTAGCAGCTACTTGGATCACAACTGCTCACTAATTGCTGTGGGACGACTCTCAGGTTCTGACTTTTGAGCAGTGCTTGTTGACCCTCATCACAATCACCAGGAAGCTTTTAAAATATTCATTGTCCATCTCTCTTCCTATAAAAAGGTAACCTTCGTGGGGACAGGGACCTTGTCTGTCTTGGTCGTTTCTGTATCTACAGCATCTAACACTGTGCCAGATGCCAAGCAGATAACCAGGGACATTTTGTTCAATAAATTTAGTTTGGTATCTATGTGGACAATAAATAAGTAGATGAATATGAAAAGAACAATGAAAAATGATTTTAAAAATGAACGAGTGGACTTTCTAAGGCTAGTAAGTGGCAGAGCAAAGGTTTTACCCATGTCTATCCAGCTCTGAAGCCTGCCCTTTGTCACAGGTTTTTATTATTTTTTAAAATTACTTTTAGATTTGTTTGTTTATTTGAGTGACACAGAGAGATGGGTGTGGGGTTGGGGGGACAGGGAGAGAGAGAATCCCAAGCAGACTCTGATTCATCCAGGCCCCGCTTAATCATCAGCGGGTTAATGGTCAAGCCCTCTAAGTCTACATCTTTACTCTGCTATAGGATTCAAAAACAAATAAACTTTAAAAGTTATTTATGGATTTGGAGAAAACCCCCATCCGGCCAGTCTGAGAAAATATAAATACATTTATTTTTTTACCAGGCTAGAAACTTATATCATTGCTTCTCAGGATATGTCCCGTGGAGTACAAATCTTTTGAAGAGTTCCATTGAAAAACTGTTCTGTGCTCAAAGGAGTTGGGGAAATTTTGCATACTAGATCTCTTTCTTGTACACGCGTGAAGATTCACAGTGCACAGTAACATATTAGAAACTCTCGTAAGTTCTGCACGGAAGAATCCTGCTGAACTTTGTGCAAGGTGGCAATTCCTTTAGAGTATTTAACGTAGAGCCCTCGTCTTATGAAGCCCCTCTTATCCTCACACTACCATCATAGCATTTAATGTGTTATTTTGAAATTGTCTACTTACCTGCCTATCTACATTAATCAGACCGTAAGCTTCTAGGGAACAGGGAGCCTTGTCTCATTTATTCCTTAGTTTCTAATGTGAACACAATCCTCTAACAGGATGGGTACTCCACAAATAGTTGGAAAGGGGAACTGAACTGTCCATGAATATGGGTTGATGGCAAGGAAGAGCACAAAAGTCCAAGGAAGAAGCAAGATGAACTGTTTCTGCCTTTGGATCATATAAACCATCACTGCTTGTAGCCCAGCCCCTGAGTGATTTGTCCTGCAAGGAAAATGAGCGTGAACACTTAACAGGCAGGAATATCCTGCTGGAGTGGATATAAGGACACACATAGACACACAGCTACGGAGGCTGGTTGAGGGCTTTTTATGATGATATCTATTAAAACCAAAAGCTGAAACTCTTCTCTTGGAGACAACTTCCCATCCTTACGTGGAATCATTTTGCTATTCCCAGTGACTGATAGGAGGTTTTACAAGGCCTCTTGATTTTCCAGATGCCTTCCATGTCGCCCAACGCAGTTTCTCCAGCCTCCATTCTGTGTTTGTGGTCAGTGATGCTCTCACTTCCACCCCCAGTCCTCCTGACTTCTCCCACCGTGATCCCCTCAATTTCTGGGAGTGCTCAGCAGCTCCTTTTGTCTTCTACCCACCCCCCGCCCAGGGTTCTCAGCACAGCCGGAGAAAATAAGACTGATCTCCGATGTCCCCTCCATGCTTCTGGAAAAGCCTTTTATTCCTCTCATCTCTCCGTGACTTCCTTTCTCCTTCCCCACCCCCAGACCTTCAGATTCTTCTTCACTTGCAAACTTTCCAACTTGATTCTCCCTGCCTCCATCTCAGGATGTGAGCTCACAGATTCATGTCCCAAAAGGAAGAAGGCTTTCAACACAAACCCCTTCAACTGTTTCTCTCTGAATCCTCACCTGCCTCTCTCAGTCGCCTGGTGCTTGCAACATAGGAAGTATTACCCTCACTCTTGGTCGTCCATCTGTACGTGTGATCTCACCATCCTGCCACTCTGGGACTTTATTTCCTAAATTATTCCTCTCTCATAAATCTTTAATATCCGCAAGTCCTTTATATACTGCCAACGTACGTTGGCCACACAAACAACCAACCTTCATTTTGCCTTTTTACCCATTTAAATTGCCACCCAGTCCCATGTTCTGTCTTCAAACTTCTTGGAAAACACATTTTCAATTACTCTCTATGCTCCAGTGTAGGTTCTCATCCCTGAAATCCTCACCTTCTGACCGCTGCCTTCCTCCCACAGAGTGTTTATCAACAACACCTATTTCCCTCGGATGGTGCTGCAGGAACCATCATGCCTGAGAAGATCCTACCCTACCTTTCTCTCCGAGTCCATCTCAAGTGCTCCTTCCTCTTTAAATCTTTAATAAGTCATAACTTGTGTCTTTCTTGTTAGAGTGAGATTTGTAGAACAGGAAGACTGGGCTTCAAGTCTTGACTCTGGCATGAATGATGTAATTCGGAATGTCATGTCACCTCTCTGTGTAATAAGGACGTGTTTTAGGGTGACCCCCCCACATCTGTTCTACCACGTATTGTATTTTTAGGCATCTTAATGTCAGCAACTGTCTTTTCATACTGTGTAGCTCAGCCCTTGTGGACAGCTCTCTTAGCTCCTTATTTTCTCTTGCGATAATCTTCTCCTTTTAGCAAAAAAAAAAAAAATCAATGAAATTTAAGTCTGTGATTCGGATTCATGCTTTTAAAATCTTCCTTTTAACTTTGCCCTTTAATGATGAAAAAGCGACTAGATGTAAAATATCTAGGCTTCTGCAAGTTTTAAAGGCAATACTTAGAAGTTCATTCAAATAGAAGAGCAAGTCTAGTAAGTTTCTGGAGAGATTTATAAATAGGTGGCCATTGGATAACAAGATACCCTGCTATAAAGGGATTAAGGAACCAGAAAACCAATGTGTAGACAAGATACGTGAGAGGAGATGGATTTCCTATCACATTTCCTGATGTCCGGGAACACTGAGAAATGGCTGCCCCAGGGTATTAATGTTCCCGCGTAATTAAAGCAGGGCCGCTGAGTGCAAAGTAGAAAGAGCAGGATCATTAACTACTGACAAGATAGTCAACACATTATAGAACAGATGAGGGGGGCTCTGTACACAGAGCGAGGAACGTTACACTGTCAAGTGGGGTAAGTTTTAATGTGGAATTGAAGAGCAGGACTAAGTATGGAAAAGGAGGCTCCTCTTGAGTTTTTCAGGCTAAACTCAGTGTCAGTTGTCGGTCCAGGAATCCTCAATTACCGTAAATATGAACAACACAGCGTTGAGATACTCGGACTTCCCCTTTCTCTCCTTTTAGGTATTTGTTGAAGGCTTCTGCATTTCATGTCAGCTTACAGGGGAATGACCGGAAGGACTGGTTTGCACAGCTACTGGTCGCTAACACAGCTTACCTGAGTGTAACATTTGTGTCAGTATATTCTTCTAGAACTTTCCCAAGGAACGAATCTCCCAGAGTATTGCTGGATTTCCACATTAGTCCTCCCGGCACTGTGGAGAAATCTGAAAAGAATCACAGGCCTTCTCCCCCCATGGGTTTATTAATAAGCTTAATGAAGCAAGTGATTATTCCAAGGTTGTTTATGAACCTGAAAACACTACCTCCCTCCACACTTTCAAATTCCTAATCTTGGGAATATTTCAAAGTCTTGAAATGGCTATAATTTTAGGGAAACTTTTCCCAAGTTCTTATGAGGCAGCATTATTTTTTGATGTTCATGTTGAGATTCTCTGGGGATCCTCTGCTTTTCTGAGCTCTTAGACCAGCTAAGTATTTGCTGGCCTCTGGAGCTGTGAGCTCAATTCACTTGCTTGGAAATTGACAATTCATACATTAATAAAAACTCTCTACTCTCACCCAGGGAAGAATGCCTTATTTCCTTTTGCACAGATACCCCCAGCTTTTCCTCCCTCTCTTGTGTGACTGTCTCTGGCAAGTTTCTGCTCTACCTTTTCAGTACCCACCTCTAGAAGAAGTCTCTCCAGACAGTCCCCGAGCTACATTCCCATGATGTCCCCCGCCACACTGCTCATGGGCCGTGACTCCTATCTTCTGTTTAATGTCAGGTGACGTGTGTACCTATATAAGGGCTCAAGGACACACTACCATTGTGGCCTACCTACCTATTTCATCTTAGTCTTTAAACCAAAATATTTAGTTCTCCCTTAGTTTCATTCCTTATGTAAGGATGGCCTAAAAAAATTATCTAAAAGGCAAACATCAAGCCAGGAAAAAAAAGTTTACAACACATACGGCAAACTCTTAGGATATTTGATATATGAATTTAATAAATCAATACGCAGAAGGTGAGCTAAACAATAGGAAAGTGGGCAATGGATATGTACAGACAAATCAGAAAAAAAGGAAATACTACTGGGGGCACCTGGCTGGCTCAGTTGGTAGAGCATGCAACCCTTGATGTCAGGGTTGTGAGTTTGAGCCCTGCGTTGGGTGCAGAATTTACTTAAAAATAAAATCTTAAAAAAAAACAACAACAAAGAAGTACTACTGGAAAATAAACACACAAACATATCCAACCTCATTTGTAATCAAAGAAATTTTAAAAATTATAAAATAGCACATTTGTCTATCAAATAGATAAAAATATTTTAAAACTGTAATATTCTGGAGTATGCTGTTTGTATTAGTAGTTATATCCATACTGTATACTGTTTGGATTGTTCAGTTTATCAATTAAAAAATACATCTTTCAATTTAGACCAAAAATCCATATATGTATCTATGCATATATGACTCATATCTAAGAATACTTAGAACATAGGGGCGCCTGGGTGGCTCAGTCGGTTAAGTGTCTGCCTTTGGCTCAGGTCATGATCCCAGGGTCCTGGGACTGAGCCCTGCATTGGGCTCTTTGCTCAGCAGGGAGTCTGCTTTTCCCGCTTCTTCTGCCCTTCCCCCCCAACCCAACTTGTGCTCGCTCACTTCCTCTCTCTAGTGTTCTCTCTCTCAAATGAAATCTTTAAAAAATTTATATATATAACATTTATATACAAAAACTTATAAATGTATAGATATAAATATAAATATATATATAAAACATTATCCCAGAGAGGTAAGGATGCAAGGAAATAAGGATTTTTATAAGCTCTAGTATGAAGATAAGTTGATATAATATTTCTAGATGATAATTCAATTGCATGTCTCAGAAAGCTCCCAAATATGAATATGATTTTTTTTAGGAAGGGGGTGGTGGTAGAGGAGAGACAGAGGGAGAAGGAGAGAGAGAATCTTAAGCAGGCTCCATGCCCATCACAGAGCCCGAGGTGGGGCTCATTCTCAACGAGGCTGAGATTATGACCTGAGCCAAAATCAAGAGTCGGACACTTAAGGGACTATGCCACCCAGGCATCCCACATGAATACCTTTTGACTCAACAATTCTACTTCTAGGGATTTATCCTAAGGAACTAACCATGGTTATGCACAAAGGTTTAGATATCAGTATTCATCACAGCAGTATGTGTAATACTAAGAAATTAGAAACTGCCCAATTACCCATCAGTAGGGGTTGGTCAAATAGCTTGTGGCAGGCTACAAAGGGCTTAGTATTATGCAAGCTTTAAGCCACAGCCCTTCATCCAGTCAACGATCTATACTTTGCCTTGGGAATTAATGAAAATCAGGCCAAAAACTGTCTCTGTCCCAGACATGAGTAGAGCAAGTCAGTATTTCTGCTTGGGTATTAGGGTACTGCTAAGATACCTGTTGTCCTCTCCTGACCCCAAGAGAACTTTCAGAGCAGGGGTGAATGTCAGGACAAAGACCTAGATTCTTCCCTGTTTGCTGTTTAGTGACTGCACTCTGCATGTCTTTTGGTAGAACTGGCATTTTACATTTCCATCCACATGAGTTACCACAATAGCTCCCTAGTGTAAGGTCCATCCTTGAACAGGACAATTAAATTGGTCATTACCTTATACTGCATGGGTTAGGGAAGGGTTCAGCCAGGGATCCTCCCCAAGGGAGGTGGCCGAGATAGACCAGCATCATTTTGTTCAGCCCACCTGCCTGTTGATGAGAGTATGTAAAAAGCAGGAAGGCATTCACACCTATTTCCCTTCAGTGATAATGAGCAACTGATGGGATAAATATATACAACAGTGTCCTCTTCTTTTTATTTATTTATTTTTACTAACATATAATGTATTATTTGTTTCAGGGGTACAGGTGTGGGATTCATCAGTCTTACACAATTCACAGCGCTCACCATAGGACATACTCTCCCCGATGTCCATCACCCAGCCACCCCATCCCTCCCACCCCTGTCCACTCCAGCAACCCTCAGTTTGTTTCCTAAGATTAAGAGTCTCTTATGGTTTGTCTCCCTCTCTGGTGTCGTCTTGTTTCATTTTTCCCTCCCTTCCCCTATGATCCTCTGTCTTGTTTCTCAAATTCCTCATACCAGTGAGATCATATGATACTTGTCTTTCTCTGATTGACTTTTTTCGCTTAGCGAAATTGTTGAGTTAATATTCTCTAGTTCCATCCATGTCGTTGCAATTGGCAAGATTTCAATTTTTGATGGCTGCATAATATTCCATTGTGTGTGTGTATGTGTATATATATATATATATATATATATATATATATATATATATATATATGCCACATCTTTATCCATTCATCTGTTGATGGAAATCTAGGCTCTAGGCTCTTTCCATAGTTTGGCTATTGTGTGTCCTCTTTATTAGGGTGTGAATTAGACTCTAAAATACTAAAAATCATTTTTAGTATCTACTGTCTTACCTTTGTCTAAATTTCATTCAGGCTTCTCACATTTATTTTCCATTTGGATCCTCAATATTGTGTCGATGAGGCATTGTATCCCTCAGTGGGAAGACCAAGAACTTAGAAGTCAGACAGACCTTGCTCCCAAAACAAAGGGAAGGGAGTGAGAACAGGTGCAGATGAAGATTAAGGTGGGAGGTGTGGCTGTGGGGAGTTGAGAACTCCCCATTCTTTCCTCTGGGCCTATGTGGATGCAGGGTCATCAGCTAAGGCAATCACCAGCTTTTAAATTTAGCCATGATTTATATAAGATTCGGGTTCTGGCGCCGGGTTACCAAAAACTCCTTATGAACAGACATAAGGCAGAATGACAGGAAGCGGGTTGTAAACGGAGGTCAAAGACATGTTTGGTCTGCTGCTATGAACTGAGGAGTTTCAAAATCATGCCTTTCAGGATCATTTTTTTTAATTGAGGTGTAATTGACAGATAACATTATATTAGTTTCAGGCATACAACATAATGATCCAGAATCCTATTTTTAAATACCTACAGCAAAAGGGAGAAAAGAGGCCAGTCAGTATAATGAAACGTGCTCTATCGGGGACTTGGAGTGTGATGTTTCTCGTTTGGCTCTGCAGCAGGCCTTTTTGTGACCTTGAGCTGATATCACAGGGTCTCTGGACCTTCCTGGATTCTAAAAAGTGACCCATTCTGACGTCTCTCCTTAGAGTCTGTCTTCTCTTTCCAGTGACCAAAGGATCCAAAAATAAGGCAGATTTCTGAAACCAATGAGTTGAGAGATCTGAATATTTACCTCCGAAATAGCAATGAAAAAGCCCTGCAGTTTATCTGCAGGCCTACCACAGCACGCCCTCCACCCCAGAATGGAAGGCTCCTATGAGCAGAAGGGCTCACGGAGGGAGAAGCTGGAAGCCGCTCAATCTTTGTTGCTTGTCAAAGCCAAAAGTTGAATTAAATCAGATGGGTCTTTTGAAAAGGGAAAAGCAAAACAGATGGGTCTTTTAAGAAAAAAAGGAAGAGTGTTGGTCAGCTAAAGACTTATTTAAAAACACATGGTCATCCTGCCTTTTGTGGGATCTAAAGACCAAATATAGTATCTGCAGGAGGCATGCTGTTACAATTTAGCAACTATTTCCCAAAACATGGCTGGGATTCTAAAAATGCTAGTCCCGTACTCCTCTCAGCCTGTCTTTAGGGATTTGTGAAGATTCTACCCCTTTAGCCAAGTGTCTTAATATTGGAGTTTTTGTTTTGTTTCGCTTTACAATTCTTTTATTTTTAGAATTCTATTACAGCTTATTGTCAAACAGTTAAATGAAACCAATCACATTATACAGAATATCCTGCAGTTGGATCCATAACATCTTAATGAAGGGCTCTGGAACTTCAGTGACTGGATTATAGTAATTTTATGAGTAATTATTCCACCAACTATGGAGTCACCATCCCCAAATTTATGTGCATACATGATTTCAAAGGAGTTTAACCTCATCAGAAGAAAAGTTAAATTTAACTCAGAATCCGACCCTCTGCTAAATTGTCGAGGTCCACTGCTTGTAACAGGAACCTAGCTAGGTTCATTTTGTGAACATGGGTAATTTATGGTATTGTTGGCATAGGATTGAAATGTTTCTATGTGAAGATAGAGGCCATTTCTGGAAACTATCACTCACATACTCATTATAGGCCCAAATGGGGCTATTCAATGAGTAAAGTAGGTGATGGGTTAAGCCAACAATCTGGCCCAACTATGTCTATTGAGCAGGCCATGGAGACTACTTTACAAGACAGTGAAAAACCAGTTAATTCAGCCAGTGTTTAGCTGTTTAATTCAAACAATCCTTTTTAACTGCACAACAAAGGTTTGTGGTGATATATTACACAGCTCTCAGGAAAGCTTTATTTCCTCCCTCCCTCAGCAAAGTTGGGTAGTCCTTAAATTATGACACTTCATAAAGTTAAAATCAGTAACCCCAATTCCTGAACCCCAAAACTTAACCTGATCTGGCTTGGGAAAGTAACTCCCCGACATACTTGTTCATCTGCTTTTTCTTTCCTGGGTGCTTTAACCAGGAAATTTTATGGGCTTTTATAGGCCTGGGGATAGTCTAGCTCCTCTGATTAACACAGCCTGGTAGCTGGATTCCCACATAGCCCCTCTCCCCACCCTTACTGCCCCTCCTCCCCCCAAAAAATAACTTTAGAAGCCAATTAAAATTATATACTATGAGGAAAGTTTGCTCAGTTACTTTTTATGATCTGCCCGTTACGTTGTTGTGAGGGAGTATATCATCCTTTTTGGAAAGGGAGAAAAATGTAAACAACGAAAAGATTCTATGGCCCTTTGACAATTTGCAGGAAAGCAGGAAACTGGAACAGTAGAGCCTTGATAATCTCAGGGATGATTGTTTAGCTTGAGTGTTCGTCCATCTCTCTTGTTTTTTGGCTCCTTTGACTTTTGTTTCCAGGGCTTGAGGATATTTCATTGCTTGTTAGAACCACCTCCTGGTGACATTCAGAGGAAGAGAAAACTAACTCCATCTAGTCTGCTTTGAAACCAGCAACAACTGTCCTGTTCTGATTGGGTAGAATAAAGAGAGGTTTTGTCATCCACACAGCAGTGCTCTACTACCCCCCAGTGGTTCTCAGCCAGAGGTAATTTTGCCCCCCCCAAGGGACACTTGGCAATGTCTCGATATATTTTTGAATGTCTCGACTTGGGAGTGATACTGTTATCTAGCGGGTAACAGGTTGCTGCCTAAGATCCTGCAATGTCTCAGAGAGTATGTATTAGTCTGAGAGGGAAAAGATGAGGGACAAAGTGAAATAATACATTCCTTAGACGGGTGCTCCTGATTTTATGCAAATCTCCTAAAACCTAGGAGCAAATGAGATTTTTATAAATCACATTGTTTCAGTATATTAAAGGTCCCAGTTCTTAGGTCCTGGTGATACTTTACAATTTTTGTTTTGCTAGAGAATATTCATTATTGAGAAACCCTACTTAGACTAACTTTGGAAACACAAATAGACACTAACTGGAGAGCTATATAAACAGATTTGCAAACAAAAATTTTAAATATAGTCAAGAAAGGATCAACAATATTACTTAACTTTTTACCATACTTTCTTTTTTTAAAGACCTTATTTGAGAGAGAGAGAGAGTGAGAGAGAGAGAGAGAGAATGAGCAGGGGGGAGAAGCAGACTCCCTGCTGGGCAGGGAGCCCAGTGCCAGACTCGATCCTAGGACTCTGGGATCATGACCTGAGCTGAAGGCAGACGCTTAACTGACTGAGCCACTCAGGCGCCCAACTTTTTATCACACTTAAAAAAGACATTGTATGTGCTCATTTATTTACAGCAGGGCGTTCCAATCTCAGCACTATTGATATTTTGGTATTTTAATATTCTTATTGATAATTGTTTGTTGCGGAGGACTCTCTGATGCATTGCAGGACGTTAAGTATATATTCAGGTTGCCTAGGAATTTTTTTCCAGTCCCTAGAGGTATTCCACTGGCTGTAAAATCCTGCCTAAAATGAAATAAACACTCTTTTTTAAAAGATCTACAAATAAGCAAGAGGTTAATCCCTCAAGAATTTAGACTATGACCAGTTCCCTTCTTGTCACATTAATTGGACCTAGGGACAGAGTTCTGAAGAGCAGACCACGATGTTTGGCTTTCCCTTTTCCCTATCTCAACCAGTCCTGGTCATTAGCTGGCCCTGTCCCAAGTACCCTAAAATAACCTTTCCACTTCAAGTAGCCCTCAAAATATAAGATGGTGGCCCAAGAATAGGAACTGACCTTATCAGCATTATTAATAGCACAGTGGAAAATCTTGTGTGTTCCACCAAACAAGCTGATCTTGTCATGTTTCTTTTGTGTGTTGGAATGCTGATAGGCAAGCACCAAACAGATTTGAGGTTTAAGGCCATAGTTTAAATCTTAGTTCATAGCTGACTGACTGTGGGTCTTTCATAAGACGGGACAACGTGTGGTCTGGCGAGTATTCTAAGTGTGGAAAGAGTTCTAAGAGGAACAACCTAGTGGGCTACTCCTGTCCAGAACAGCTTGAGCATTTCACTTAACCCACTGTGGCAGTTCACAAATTGTTCAGAATCCTCAAAAGGAGCCAGGGAGTTCTATCCATTGGAATTTCTGCAATGAGGAAATGTTATGTATCTGCTGGGTCCAATTCACTTGACCACTAGCTGTGTATAACTATTGAGCACTTGAAATGTGGCCGGTGTGCCTGAAGAAATGAATTTTTGATTTTTACTTGATTTTAATTTAAATAGCCATGTGGCCTCGTAGCTACTATAATAAACAATGCCAATCTAGGAAACACTAGCTCATTCCACATCTTAATTACAGATGTCCTGATCCCTTTTTCTTTGTTTTTTTTTTTTCATTATAAATACAACAAAATTAAAGAATGGTTGGAAAATAGGGGGAAATTCTGTTTAATACTCATAATTTCATGAGTCTAACATAATTGTTCCAAATTTGATAAATTTTCAAGATTCTTTTTTTTATAAACTTTTAGATGAGTTTGGTATAATTTATCTTATTTTGTTTAATTTTAATTTTATTATAACCAGCTTTTTTTTTTTTGCTTCACATTATGAGAGAAATAGAATTTCATATTACTGACTAATATTCACAAGCTGTCAGAGTTAATGTTTGCCTATTTCTTAGCTTGCAGTACCATAGTTTATTCATTTCCTGTATTTCTGTGAAATTTAGGGTTGTTTCATTTGTTGGCTTGCTGGCTTATTTGCTTGCTTGTTTGGTTTTATGGTCATCATAAAATAATGCTATAGTAAACACATGAGAGCACATTGCTATTTCTCCTTTTTAGACTCCATCTACATGCCAAATAATTGAGTCTTACTTAGGTAATGGTTTATGTGGCAAATCATTTCAGCACCCCAGATTCATTTTGGAAAAAGTACTTTTTCAACATTTAGGTGAAAAATAGACTTGAAAATTGCCAAAAGGAAGGAAAGCCAGGACTTTTTATCTCTGCAGCACCATTTATTCAATAAATTAGGAGACAGAGTACTATTCTTTCCCCTATAACAATAAGCATTGCTGATAAAATATAACTGCATTCAGGGCTGATGACATAGACGTTTGGTTTACAAATGGGAAATAAGTTCCCAGGCAAAAATCCTGCCCAAAAAAATCCCGCAAGTAGAAAACCCTGCTGATAATCTCTATAATCTATAAAGATGAGAAAATTAACAGATAAGACAAAAACAAAAACACCCCCTTTTATCTTGTCCCTTGTAAATATATACATATATATATAATTATATATTGTTACATCTCTAAACGATCCCTTTTATGATTTAAGGCAATCTGAATACAGTCCAAGTAAACTTTTACACATCTTATCCTTAGTAATTATTCTGAAGATACTGGCTTAAGACATTTTATAGTTTGCATAGTGGTAAACTGTCACATCATTTTAAAATTTCTTTTGAAATAAATTTTGTATGCTAATAGTTCTGATCCTCAGAGAGCAAAGAGATCCTGCTGATAACACAGATAAGTTGAAGACACAACATAATATTAGAATCTAAAAAAAATCAAATGTTCTCATTATTTCTGATTTGAGACTTAGTTTCTATTATATCTCTCTTTGTTTGAAGATTTGTATTTGAGGGATTGCACAGGGACTGAGTGACTTCATACTCACTCTACATTAGGCTACACATGCAAAGCAGCTTTATAAACCATAAAGTAGGGCGCCTGGGTGGTTCAGTCCATTAAGCATCCACCTTTGGCTCAGGGCATGATCCTAGGGTCCTGGGATCGAGTCCCGCATGCAACTCCTTGCTCAGCTTCTCCCTCTGCCACTCCCCTTGCTTGTGCTCACTCTCTCTCTCTTTCTCTCTGTCAAATAAATAAATTAAAAATATTTAAAAAAATAAAACACAAAGTACAGTGAAAATCTAATATAAATGTTTGGAAAAGTACTCTTTGCTCATCCTGTATATGAAAAAGAAACTTTAAAATTGGTCTAATAGAAAGAAATGCAAAACTTCTCTCCCTCCCCACCCCCCTTTCTCTGCAGCAATGAATTTAATAATTGATGGTATGGATCTGTTTTTCGTTCATGTAGAAGAGTAAGAATGTTTGGCCTGATAAAATAGCTGCATTTAGGGCTTTTATTAGTGATACCATCTAGGGACATGTATCTTCTCTTTGGAAATGGAACATAAGTCTCCAGATGGCAAATCACTGGGACTTTGTTCATAATATGAATGAAGCACATTGCCAGAAATTCATTTCCAAAAAATCAATACTGTTTGTACTGGAAATGTTTGTAAAAATGCTTGGAATACCATCAACTCTCTATGCACTTTGTGGATTATCTGGGGAAAACATTTAAAACCTGACAGGTTTTCCTCTGCCATCCGGTTAACCTCTTGCTTTCCTCCTTCAATTCCAGAAAGAATGTGAGCTAGTTCCAGCATTAATATACACAACCTATCATATGAGCTTAACTCTGCTTAAAAAAAGAGTGGAAGTGATTTCAGGGTCCCATGTAAAGACTTAGCTGTTACTCATGTTCATGTGGACAAGGTAGAGGGCTCCGTAGTTTGCTTATGCGTGCTTTGGGCTGAGTAAAGCCCAGGTGGTAAGAATTCCTAATGCACAGTTAACAAAATTCATGGTTTTATTTTTCTGAGTTTCAGGTGGTTTTCATGAGCCTTTGCAAAAGTTTTTGGGACTGTGGCCTGGTAGCCTTGGACGACATTACAATAGAATTGGGAAGCTGCTCGTCTCCAGGTAAAACTGTCAGGGTTTCAAGCTCTCTTTGTCTCCTGGGCCTAGGGCAGCATATCCTGTTTCTCTGAGAATACACCAAATACATTTAATCTGGGCTAGCCTATTATTTTTGTCTTTCTTGTCAGAAGCACCCCTCTCCAGATCTGTGTAGTAAGTTTTGGAATTTAGAAATAATGATTTGTATGCACTGTGTGACATTGTACATGTGACTTGTATCTTCATCTATAAGAGAGGTAGTAAAAGTAATACCTACCTGAACAGTGGGAATAATACCTATAAATTCCCTAGCATAGGACCTGGCACAAAACAATGTGTTAAAACAAACACCTTCTATTATAGTCACTATTGTTATTTTTAATGTTGTCTTACAGAAATGCTGATTTTCAAGTAATAGTGATGAAACCGTTTTTATACAGATATTATACTAAACATGTCATTTTTCTTTTTTTTCTTTTTTCTCTTTTTTAGAGAGGCAAGGAGGGGCAGAGGGAGAGGGAGGGAGAGAGAGAATCGTAAGCAGGCTCCACGCCCAATGCTGAGCCTGTAAACATGTAATTTTTAAATGACAAATAAATATTTTCTAAGTGAATTAAGTGACAGTGGAACAGTGGATCAAGCATTGATGATAGTGACAAAATAAAGATGGTGGCTATGTGTTGGACATTATGTCTGATGAGAAGATGGTACATACCTCAACTCGGATCATTGGTCCTTGTATCTACTGATTACCACTGCATCCTAAACCATACGGTATCTATTTCTTTAACAAACAGGCAAACTGAGGAATCAATGTGGCACTAGAGGATAACCTCCTTGTTTATTTAATGAAAAGATCATTTGTTTTTAGTCCCTTGATTTGTGAGGCACTGCAAGGACAACACAAAGAAAAACAAGATAAGAATCTCTACACTTGAGGCATAGAAAAGGGAATGAGGCCTCATTAGCTTGTACCATCTGTAAAATAAGATGAAGTAAAATCATTATTATGCAAGAGATGTGAAAAACAGGCTGTGTATTAGAGAAATTTGCTAAGAATCTGGATGTGGGAAGGTACAACCAAGTTCAAGCAAAGGAGTTTCCAGTAAGTGGGAGGGGGCACCATTCTAAGAATCATCATCAGGGGCGCCTGGGTGGCTCAGTTGGTTGAGCCTCTGCCTTCAGCTCATGTCATGGTCCCCGGGTCCTGGGATGGAGCCCCATGTCAGGGTCCCCACTCAGCGGGGAGTCTGCTTCTCCCTCTGCCTCTGTCTCTCCCCCGCTCGTGCTCTCTCTCTCAAATAAATAAATAAAATAAAATAAAAATGAGTCATCATCGAAGTTATTGAAGACGGCATCCAAAGACATAAATATTTGTTTTTGGAAAGGGAAATTAAGACTCCAGGTGGCAAAACACCAAGCCCTAATATTTATTTAGCTAATATTTATTGAGAACTTCATGTTCTAAATACTTTACTACGTACATCATCTCATTGAATACAATCCCTTGAGGTAGCACAGAAAAAGCCAGTCACGTGCTCCACACAGGTCAAACTGTCTCCAGAAGCACACTTAGCTTTCGAACCTTCCCCACCTCGCCCGAAGCAACTATAGAGTTGTTCTAAGGATTCTCTTCACTCGCCCTGGATTTCTGAAGAAACCTCCTACATTAGGCAATTTTATTATTTTCCTTATTTCCATAAAGGCAGTTTGCCTCCAACTTGCAGAGCTTTGTAAGCTCATTCAGGCAAATAAATTCACCGGTCAGAGGAAGTTTCTTTCTCAAAGTTATCCCGACACTTTTGAATCTAGATGTCTGATTGTTCTCTGCCTCTACGGCAGGACCCGCAGGTGGAGTCCCGGCTCTAGCTGGAGGCAAGAGTAATGACACCACCTTCTGTTTCCCTGCAGAGAGGCTTCCACCTGCACCTGGAGAGTGTACTTTCGAACAAGATGAGTGTGCATTTACCCAGGAGAGAAGAGACCGGAGCAGCTGGTACAGAAGGAGGGGAGAGACGCCCACCTCCTACACGGGACCTAAGGGAGATCACACTACTGGGGTAGGTGAGTTACGCCATGTGGTGCTGTTTGCTGAGAAAGCCTGACCTAGCATTCCAGGGGCCATTTCCTGCATTTTCAAAGGTGCAAAATGTGCAAATGTACGTCCTGTGTCTAGGAGGAAGGACACATGCGATTCTACACACCTGGGGTAGGTCATTAAATATGTGCCCTGAAGATCCTTCTTTCTGTTTATACTCTGCTTCCGTATCTTGTGCCAAGAGGATTTCAATGGGCTTACAACGATATGCACACAGAAATAATGTAATTAGAAGTGGGTTTAAAAACACAAGAGAGAGGGACAGTGTGAAGGAAAAAAAAACGTCATGATCTAAGCTGGAGCCAGGACTGAGGCCTCCTATGGAAAATGTGCTGGCAGACAAGGGAGGAAACAGTAACAGGCAAATTTGACTCTAATTTTCTAGCAGCTGAAACAAAGATGAAAAACCTGATTCACTGTGTCCTTAGGATAAAGAGGTGAAGCGCTCCACGAAGGGGTGTAGGAAATAAGGGGGTGCCTTTTCTGTAGAAAATATATGAAGTACAATGTAATAGACTAAACGTTGATTTATTATCACCATGTGCAGCACCTGTAAACAATGTCAGTGGTAAAATACTCCATGCAGAATAGAACTTTCTCATGGATGCTCTTCGTTTCACCTGGCATATCCATTGGATGGATGCACTGTTTGGTCCAGAGAAGCAGAACTACCCCTGATAGTGAGCTCGAAGAGATATTTCCTCAAGGGTCCTAGCAGAGAAGCCATTATGACAGTAAATACAAAGGTGAGGGGCACCTGGGTGGCTCAGACAGTTGAGCATTGGATTCTTACTTCAGTTTAGGTCATGATCTCGGGTCATGGGATGGAGCCCCAGGTTGGGCTCCACACTCAGCAGGGAGTCTGCTTCTCTCTCTCTCTCTCTCTCTCTCTCTCTGGCCTTCCCCCACTCATGTGCTGTCTCTCTCTAAAATAAATATATAAATCTTTAAAAATAAATGAATACATACATACATATATACATACAAGGGTGAGTTAGCTACTGCTATTTCCTATGGCCTACGTCAAGATAAGCCTATGGAATAACTCCAGAGATCAACCTACAGTGTAACCTGTTAGTGATTTGGCCAAACTTGGTGGGCTGCCATCAGGAACAGCTTTATTCTTTCTTTGGACGCTCTCTTCAAACATATGCTAAAGCATCCTCCCTTCCCCATCCCTTGGCAGATCCCATAGCTTCCCAGTCCTCTTGAGGTATTAGACCAGTTACCTATTTCTGTGTGTAACAAAATCTAATCCAAATCAAATCTTCAGTCTCTCATTCAATTGAATCACCTCTCTTTCCCTCCGTTTGGGCCTAACTCATAGTTTGGGGATGATAAAAGGGAAGAAAGTTCTTTCTTTTTTTTGTTTTATTTCCTTCTCTGCCCCTCATTTTGTGATCTTTAATCAGGATAAGTGGGAGAGAGATTGAAAGAAAAGAACTTTTAAAATGGTGCTACTTCAGATTCCCTCTTGGCTGTTGAATATCCTCTGTTATAACAGATATCTGAGTACTGGCTCTTTGGGGAACCACTGCACCTTATAATTTCTGACAATGTGCTCTCTGGCTAATCTCCCATGACCACCTCCTCTTCCCTTAGCACTTGTTCATCAAGGTACAACCCACATAGATTTTTTTTTGCTTGGGTTCCAGCTGGTAGTTTTGGCTTAGGTCCCTTCAAGAGCTCTTAGTTCCAGCCACCTTCCCAGTGAGTGTCCGTTTGGCCTCAGATACTAATGCACTCTTGCCTGGCTAAGAAGAGGATGTGCAGGTTGGTCCTACCACTGACCTTCCTTTCTGTCCTGCTGCTTTAGCTGGGCTGATTCTGGGACAGTGTTGTTTCAATAAGACAAGATGTTGAAGAGATTCATCATTGGTCCAGTAGAACAGATACCCACTTCCAGCACTGAGTAAAGATTCTAAAGGGGCTGTAAGAATATGTGAGGCTGTCACTGGAAGACCAGGAGGTTAAAAAGATAATCCAAAGTTGTATGTTAACACTGTTTTGGTTGGGAATAGTTTATTGCCCTCGGTAGCAGACAAAAATCCGCTTAGGGCTAGCTTTAGGAACAACTTGATGCAGAGGATAAAACTGTGTGATCAGGATCCAGTTTCTCTGCTTGTCCACCTCTTTGCTCCAGTTTTTCTTGGTTGGCTCCAATCCTAGACAGGTTATCCTCTTATGGTAGCAAGACTGCTGTAGCAGCTGCAGGTCTTTTGACACTAAATCAAGTGGAAAGAAATAACTCAAACAAAAACACAAAAAGTGAGTCTCATTGGCTCTGACTGACAATGTCTTAAGGGCAAGGTACTGCCAACCTTGTTTTTGAATCCTCATAGGGCTTACTCTTGTACCTTATATACTACAGATGCTCAAAAATGCCTTTGGAATGAATAAATGAATCTATAAGCCCTCCCTGACACATATAAATAACTAGCCATTTATTTAGCAAAACCCCTAGAAGACAGGATAGCGGGGAGGTATCTTTTTATTAGAAGAGGAGTAGAGAAAGGTCAAGAACGAATCAGCTTGAGTTAAGAGTCCATTGTAGTCACGGTGTTGTATTTATGTGCATTTTTCTTGGGTGGGAGGAGGGTTGATAGTTTTCTTCCATTTCTCAGAGACACCGAGAAGGCTAGTGGTAGCAGATCTGAGAGAAGGTACTCTCGAAGAGAGCTATGCTGTGGTGGATTGCCATAGGGGAATTTTCAGGGCAACAGTCCGTGGAATGTCTTGGACATGGAAGAGAGGGCAAAGCAAAACTATTAAGCAATGGAGGGAAAGGGTCTTTGAAAACGGCAAGGATGGTCACCAGGCTCCAGGAGATACAACAGACCAATGAATTTTGGAGTCATACCCCACTCACTAGGTATGAAACCGTGAGAAAGTTATATAAAATCTCTCAGTTTCATTTGTGTCATCTCGAAAATGAGAATAATTATAGCTCCTTACCTATCTACCTGATTTATAGGCTGGTTGAGTTTAAAAATTGAGGGGTTTGGGACTACACTGCTGCTAAGGTTCAAATCTCAGTTCCACCTTTGAACGTCTCTAAATCTCCATATCCTTATCTATATGTGAAATAATTAGTACCTACCTCATAGATTGTGGTGACATTTATGTTGTCACTGTAAGCTCAGTTTTAAGTATGTCAGATTTGACATTCTTAATGGCTATTCAAGAGGAGGTGTTGAGTGGACAGTCAGGGGTTCAGGAAAGATGGCTGAGCTGGAAGTTGTTGACATATGGATGATATTGAAATATCAAATATGACTGGGTGAGATCTCCAAGGGAGCCCTTGTAGACCCAAAAGTGGACCAAGGGATAAGCCTTGGAGCACTCCAAAGTTCAGAGGTCGGAAGAGGAAGAGCCAGCAAAGGAGACTGAGGAGAGTGGCCAGTAACTCTGATGACGTTGTATGGAAGTCGCTCCCACGGTGCTTATGGGAAGTAGGGACTCGACAAAGATGTCTCTGCCCCTCCCTTCCTCATCTCCATGCTCTCTCCTCCCTTGGCTCTCTTTTCACTGGTAACAGTGGCTGTTGCTTCCTCCGCAGTCACTCTCTTGCCAGTCTAGTGGTACTTACCTAGTCCTTCTATATGTGTATATCACTTTTAACTTCCCAACTGGATTATAAGTAACCTGAGGGGCAGGTATTTGGACTCAGCATGAGCTTGCTAATGCTGCCTTAATAAAATAGCACAGATACTGCTGGGCAGCTTAATTAAACAACAGAAATTTATTTTCTCACGTTTCAGGAGGCTAGAAGTCCAAGCTCAAGGAGTTGAGAGGGTTGGTTTCATTCTGAGGCTTCTCTGTTGGGCTTGCAGATGCCCTCCTTCCAGCTGTGTCCTCACATGGTTGGCCATTGGTCTGTGTTGTCTGTGTCCTGAGCTCTTGTCGTTGGATTAGGACCCACCCGAACAACCCCATTTCAACTTCATTACCTCTTTAAAAGCTCTATCTGCAGACACAGCCACATTCTGAAGTACCAGAGTTAGGGCTTCAGTGTGTGAATTTTAGGAGGGCGCAATTCAACACCTAACAGAATCCCTCCCTGGAGTTAGCGCAGCGTGCTGAACACTGAAGGAGCAGGGGGAGCTCTTCTGACACAAAATGGCCTTTGTCCTGCCCCTTACATCTTTCTACTAAGATAACATGAGTTTGTTTCATGTGTATACCACATTCTACCCCCTCCCCCTCTATGCAACGTCTGTGACAGCCTAGCAGAAGCACATTCAGTAGACACTCAACGACTCCTAAGTTTGCTCCTTTATTTACCTTTTGCCCAGTTTATAGGGCCATGCATTAGTTAACTTGGTGTGGCTTTGTTTAAAGAAAATGATATGATAGTGTTTGCTTTGTCTCTGAAAACTTTGAAGGATGTTTCAGCTGGCTGGATGTTCTGCAAAGATTATAATGCAAAAACATCTTAGTGTGCCCAATATTCAGATCCCAGCAAATGCTTTATACATTAAATGAAATTCTCTGGTGCACAATCAAGAGAATTCTGATTTTTTTCAGCACATTGCTTCTAGGGTCTGCCTTCTTCTTCATTCTTTATTTCACCCAATTCAATGCAAATTTTTAAAAGTTTCTGAAAGCACCTTTCCATTTTCTAACGAAAGAAAATCTTTTACAGGTTAGATCTTTTTATGCCTATCTACAGTAATGCAGATGAGGCAGCAAAGTTTGCTGTGGGTACCTACATACATAGAATTGGATTGAAGGTGTTTTGGTTTTGTTCTTAAAATTACTTAAACAATTGCTTTAGTAGGGAAATAATGTTAGCTAGTGATCATTTATGGAACATTTACCCTGTGTAGGCACTACACTGGGAACTTTACATCTTGTCTTAGTTTGAGCTGCTATAACAAAAGTACCACAGACTGGATGGCTTAAACAACAAACATTTCTTTCTCTCAGTTCTGAAGGCTGGAAAGTTCAAGATCAAGGCGCCAACAGATTCGGTGAGAGCCTGCTTCCTGGTTCATAGACGGCCATCTTGTCGCTATGTCCCCACGTGGCTGAAGGGGCAAGAGCTCTCTCTGGGTTCTCTTTTAAAGGGGTACTAATCCCATTGAAAAGAATTCACCCCTCATGATCTAATCAGCTCCCAAGGGCCCCACCTCCTAATATCATCACGTTGGGGGCTAGGATTTCAACATATAAATCTGGGGGACGACATAGACATTCAGTCTGTAAACACATCCTTACCACGAAGTCAGTGGAAGTAAAGTAAGTGGATGCCTGTTTTTCACACGAGAAAACCAAAGCTCAGAGAAGTTAAGTGTTTTTCCAGGGCCACATAGTAGTAACAGGTAGAGTAGGGACAGAATCTCAGGAACGTCAGTCTCTAATGGCCATATTCTGTCCACACTGTCTTACCGGAGTTTCCCCGCCTACATGACACTAAGAGACCACAAACGACCTGGAACAGCTGTGACAGCTTATATGTGAAAGGCACAATTCTTCATATAGCAGCATGATCTCACCCCAACACCTTTCAACCAAAGAGGGGTATCTTCTCTTGGAAAGGATATGTTCAAACTCATGTTATTTTTAGACCTCTATAGAAATGCATCTAGCAGAAAGTAAATTCTTTTCTGAGCTATTTCTGATGTCAGTGAACCAATGTTATAAACTGAACTCCAGTGCTGTAACCTGCACACCTATTGTGTATCCTAAAGCCTGAAAGGGTGGCTGCTTCTTTCTCTGGAGTCCAATGGCTGGAGCCACATGTAGGCGGATATATTGGCTCTCAGACCCCAATATGACAAGTATCACCCGTTCAAAAATTAAAGCAGAAGCAATAAGGTTCCCTTTAAAACATTTATTTGTTCGAGCCACCAGTTTCACAGGCTACATGTCTATAAGATGAAACATCTTAGAACTGGGAGCAGTCATAAATCCAGAAGATCCTGATTTATGCCCCATTTTCTGAGCATCGACTATGCCTTGTGCACCAAATAATTGCCCCCAAATTATAATAAGTAAAATAATAGGGTTAAGTTCTAGAGGAGATGGAACCACACAGAGAGAAGCAGCTAGCTCTCCTTGGGAGTATCTTGAAGGATGAGTGAGAGTTCACCATGAAGATTGGCAGGATGAGGGAGCATTTCAGAACAAGGGAGTGGTGCCTGCAAAGTATGGAACCACTAAGTATCGTGGCGGCTTCCGGGAACTGTAAATGATTCTACTGGGTTGGTCTATAGGACACTCTCAGGTAGGATTCCCAAGAAAGTGAAGCCCAAGATACAGGTTTGTATACAGGTTGTACTTTTGGAGCTGTGGTCCCAAGGAGCCGAAGTGTGGAACGAGGGTAGGAAAGCAAGAAAGGAGGGAGAACTGGTACAAGGATGCCTCATTAACTTGGCCTCTATTGTGTCCAGTTGGTTGCTTGATCCTATGGGAACCTCTGAGAAGCCATGGAGGTTGCCAAGAATATTCTGGAGCTTTGCAAAGCCCCTCCCTGCCCTCCGCCCATGGCCATTCCATGACCTAGTTTTCTTCTTTAAAAATTTTTGGTCAGTCTTTTGTTAGCTTCAATTGTTAATATCACCTCAGGCGGTTGCAATGTTAAACACTTGTTTAACTGATTGCTTTTGACAAACGCCCTGGAGTCAGGTCTACCTCAGGCAAATTAAATAAAGAGATAAATTAAAGAGAAGCCCTGTGAATGGAAGTTTCTGGTCTTGGAGACTGCATTCTACCTTTTCACTTTCCGTCCTTCAAGCCTATCAGTTTACACTTGGAAGAACACACTCAAGAAGGAAATAGGAAGAGGAAAGGCATACAGAGCTGTTTAGAGACAACTGCATTAGACGGGCAGTAAATATAGGCCCATTAAATAAAAAGAGAAGCTCACAAAAGCCACATGTCCATATGGACATGCCAGTTTATTGTGTTTCTTAGACTCAACACATCATCATACATAGCAATTTCAAGGGAGCTGTAGTTCCCGATTTACTATCTGGCGATGCGATAAATCTTTCCAGAATCTAGTGGTGTCGTCTAGTGGAAACATCAATGAACAGTGAGCTGACTCTGCCACTTACTGCCTTCATAGCCTGTGGCATGGTCATACAAGTTCTCTGAGCCTCAGTTTCCCCTAATATAAAATAAAGTTAACAAGAGATGTCCTGTGAATCTCTTAGGGTTGCTATGATGATCATAACTAAGATTATATTTGTGAAAAGCTTTGATACTGTATCAGCTCCACTCAAATGAATTGTATTATTTTTACAATTTTTAAAAGAGTCTATTTATTTATTTGAGAGAGAGAGAGCGTGCACACACCAGCAGCAGGGAGGGGCAGAGGGTAGAGGGAGAGAGACAAGACTCCCCCTGAGCAAGGAGCCCGATGCGGGGCTTGATCCCAGGACCCTGAGCCACAGTCAGATGCTTAACTGACTGAGCCACCCAGGCACCCCTGTTATTTTTTATAATTAGTGAAACTTTGATAAAATGTGATGTTCGTCTCTGGAATGCTTTCTTGGAATCATTGTTCTGTATCATCATCTGTGCTTTTATAAATAGAAAATCGTGGCCTATGACTACAGGTAAAATGACTTAGTCGTAACCAGAACGCTTGGTAGACCTTAAAACAATGTTTTCCAAACTACCACTGGGTAATTTAAGTGTTATGTGGATGAATATTTTTTAATTTGATACTTATATCCATGTATAGGAAAAATACCTAACCACTCCATCAAACCCATTATTTCCCAGATGTATAGCTTTTTTCCTGCTTTCACGCTAATAAAAGTTTCCTATTTGAATAAATGTATTTATGTAATAAAAATGGAATCTATTTATAGAAAAATATAAGTGGATAATACTGCAGATTTGTGGACAGACAAAATCAAATCATGAAGTTGGTATTTGTATGACTAAAGTTTGGGAAATATTTCCAATGATTAAGTCAGTCATGTAGTAGGACCAGTCATGCTAGTAAAATAATAACAAAGACCAAAAGAAAAAAACCCAAAACTCTTGCCCTACGATTTGGATCCTTCAGTAATGAAATAATACAGGCATTTGTGACAGATGACTCTGGACTTGCATGGAGAAGGGAGCGACTCTGCAGGATTTGTCTTTCCTGACGCAGATGCTTCTTATTTACAAGGTAGTAAAGACAGGTTTTAAAGTTCGCAGGATTTTATTGGTTATTGGAATTTTATTAACATTTATATGCCGCCATGCTCTCAGAATCCTTCTAAACATTAGTTTTAGTTGCCCTGGAGTTTACGGGGATTTTGTGGCCCAGAGATAGTGGGATAAATAAATCAATAGATAACTATCCAGTTTAGTGAGAAAATGCCTTCAATTGTAACATTTCCTAGCTCACTGAGTCTACTGGCCAATAGATTAAAAGTCCTCCAGGCCTGCCTCCCCACAACTGCTTTCTAGAAAAGCAGCTATTCATCATTTTCTTAATGATTTTCCAGAGAGAGACAGCATCTGTTTCTTTTGTGATATCGTTTAATGTTTCAATAAGTCTTCCATATTTTTAATAATTAAGGGTGAAGTCTTCATTTCTAAGAACATTCGCTCTTGTGTGATAGAAATATCAAGGATGCATTAAAATACCAAATAATGACATGTATTTATAAAATTATGCTGTCTGACAAAAGAAAACCACAATTATATATGTAATATGTCTGTTATACAGCTGAAATTTATTAGCAGTTGAATTCCGGTCCTTGTCTTTTTGGTTTTTTTAAGATTTTATTTATTAGAGAGGGAGGGAGAGAGGGAGAAGGAGAGAGTGCATCAGCAGGGGGAGGGGCACAGGAAGAGGGAGAAGCGGACTCCCTGCTGAGCAGGGAGCCTGATGGGGAACTGGATCCCAGGACTCTGGGATCATGACCTGAGCTGAAGGCAGCCGCTTAACCAACTGAGCCACCGACTGAGCCACCCAGCTGCCCCCTGGTCCTTGTCTTTTAAGAATTGCAGTAGTTGATATCCAGACAAGCAAGAAGGCTACCGGCTAGTCTGTAACCATCTGAGAAATTAGCTCCAGATTATCAAAATCCTCAGTGTCCGTCAATCCTTCTATGATTTATCTTATCACACTAGTTCCTGATATTGTCAGAACCTACTTACACAGAGAAGGCTTCTATGGCAAGCTGCTGTTAAAAATTGATGATATATACATAACACAACATTTACCATCTTAATAATTTGCAAGTGTGCGTTTCAGTGGTAGTAAAGTGCATTTACACTTTTGCGTGACCATCACTACCATCCATCTCCAGAAGTCTTTCCATTTCCCCAAACTGAAACTCCATCCCCCTTAAACAATAACTCATTTATGACAAGCTTTAAGAATCATTTAGAAGGTATAGTAAAAAGCAATTTTAGACAGACACATTTAGCTGTGGTTCTGCCCAAAGTCCTGATGTCTTTTTTTTTTTCCCTGATTGTTCAAACTCCTCTTCAGCTTAATGAATGCAGTTTAGCTGTTCAGTTCACATGGTTCATACAGGCCCTTCGAGTTCCTTCCCGGCCCTGCTGAGAGGGGGCAGGCACCAAGACTGAAGGAACAGCTGCTTCACTGTTCCAAATTATGGATATGGTGTGTGTCTCAACACATCACAGTTGCTGCATAAAGAACAGATGGGACCCCAATCTCCCCGTAGATCCATTGGAACCCTGTCTTGAATGTTAAACAATGACCCACAGAGAGAAAGTGACTTAGGTTAATAATCCCTTCCACAGATTGAAATCCTTCATGTACACGAACATGTGAGCTGGTCTGAGGTTTCAACACTGGGGCTTCCTGGCTCCCATCCAGGGCTTTTGTTTGCGGAGACAGACAACATTTGGAGTTATAATGTGGCAGAGCTTGTCAACACATGGGGCTTTTCTCCTCTTTCCAAACACATGTGAGACAGACTGGCTCTCTGTGAAGCTCTGATCTTTTCTGGGAAAAGGAAGTGTCACATGCAAGTCAAAAGGAAAAACATATTTGGAATTAAGAGGAGTAATTGGTCTGTGCATCAGACAGACAAGTTCTGATCCATTGGCAAACATGTTAAAATTGTTTATATGTATAGACATTGATCTAGATTGGTTTAAATTGGTATTACCTCATGGAATATGCATTTGTGCTTAACAGAAAAGATACCAAGGATTTTTGGAGAGGCTAACGTTACTCCAGAAAAATAGACTTGTGTCAGTGCCCCAGAAAGGCACAAGGCCTTGTACTCACATCCCCCTGGATGTTACCTCTGTCTTCCCAAAGTGGAATAATTACACAGCTCAAAAGCCTGGGAGATTTCCTTTCATACTTTATGGTCTGAAACACAAAGATCTCGGGAACCGGAGACCTGAGGTAATGATTTCAGCCTAATACCTGAGACGCAGTGGTGCATGAGCTGAAAGCATTTCCAGAGAAATGCGTCACCCATTGGAGGCTAAATGGTTAGTGCATTGTACTCAAAAAGGAAAGAATTTCATTTAATCCTGGGGGTTATTAAGGGTTTTCCTCTCTTCCAGGATCTCAGACTAATTCTGTCTGGGATTCATACTGTTACCAGTAGGATGCATGCTGTCATCACTAGAGGGAAGGTGCTTCTTAGGTCATCTCTCACTCATGATGGATCCATTGCTTCCTTTCCATTCTGCAAAGATGTCCATCTCAGAGCCCTGATGCTCTCTACTTTCCATTTTCCCGGGGACAGCATCTTTTAGAGGAGCCTGCTTTTCTTCCCTACCTGAGCATTTCATCTTTTTTTTTTTTTTTAAGATTTTATTTATTTATTTGACAGAGAGCGACACAGCGAGAGAGGGAACACAAGCAGGGGGAGTGGGAGAGGGAGAAGCAGGCTTCCCACAGAGCCAGGAGCCCGACATGGGGCTCCATCCCAGGACCCTGGGATCATGACCTGAGCCAAAGGCAGACGCTTAACTACTGAGCCACCCAGGCGCCCCTGAGCATTTCATCTTTAGTTAAGGTTCTTTATTTAGGATTCAAGTGGGCCTTCTGAGAACCCCAAAGCCAGATACAAGTTATTTTTCTGATTTTCTTCTTATTTTTTTTGGAGGAATTTTTTTTTTTAGGTTAAACATGCAATAAGGTAGGATTTCAGGGCACTACACCACTAATTTATGTATGGGATAGCATGGGATACCTTTGTGCAGAGGTAGGTGATAAACCATGGTCATTTTCATGCTTTGACTTTATTCTCCATAGAATTTAATTAACCTGCATGGCGTACTTGGTTAAACATACGACTCTTGGTTTCATCTCAGGTTGTGATCTCATGATCATGAGATCAAGCCCCATGTCAGGCTCTGCGCTCAGCGCAGAGTCTGCTTATAGTTTCTCTCCCTCTCTTCCTCTGCCCCTCCCCACTACCCCCACCATCTGACTGTCTCTTAAATAAATAAATAATCTTATATATATATATATATATATAGACAGAGAGAGAGAGAGAATATATATACTCTTCTATTAAGATGATGTATATCTGTATTTTTTTTACATCCAGCCTAGCTTAAGTTAGAAAATGTTAAAGAAAAGAATAATAAATTTCCTTTCATTGCTGAAAATACAAAAACCCCAGTGCTTTTTGTACAGCAGTTTTCTTGCCAGTGAAAGAATGAAGGATAACAACGTTAAAAAATAATCTAATATGTGTTTGGTTTAAAAAAAATGCATCAAATGGCATGGTACTAGTTTGAGAACATTTGCTTTGATATGACTTTAATTTTATCAACACTTGGATTTTAGTTTGGCCTTGGAGCATCCTACTCAAGTGCATGTGTCATTGCCAAGACCCTCACACAACTGGAGTGACCTTGGTCGAACTGGTTTGGGGCTTAGAGCTGCTGAAGAAAATGCATTCATTTGTTCATTCAACAAATATTTATTGAGTATATATTATGTTCTAGGACCTGGAGGCATAACAATGAAGTGAACAAGAAAGTATCTCTGCCCATGTGTGTTCTAGAGAAGGGAGACAGGCAAACCTAAAAAAATAAGAAAACTCTATAGTATGTCGAGAGGCAGTGAAATGCTATGGAAATAATAGAGGGTAGGGAATGAAGAGTGCCAGAGGGGGATTATAATTTGAAACAGTGCCGTCAGAATAGGCCTGATGGAAAAAGAAATATCTGAGCAAAGACTTAGAAATGAGAGTGTGAGACTGAGATGATATGGAAGGAAAGCCATTCCAGGCAGAGGGATTGGCACATGCAAAGGCCCTGAGGTGATAGCATACCTACTGTATCCCAGGAACAGCACAGGGACCAATGTGATCACGCAATACAGAATGAGTAAGAAGAAAGGCAGTAGCAGAAGAATGTGGTAGAAATCGAGGTAAGAAAATTGTTAAGAGATTATAGGGTCCTAAAAGCCATTCTCAGGCCTTCAGCTTTTACTCTGAGGGAAATGCCGAATCAGTGGAAGGTTTTGAGCGGAGGAGTGGTAAGATTTAGCTTCTGTTCACTATGGGTACTATGTTGAGATGAGATTGGAGAGATTAAGGTCAGAGACAGGCAGACTAGCTAACAAGTATTGCATTAATCCAAGTGAAAAATACTAGTGCCTCAGATCAGGAGGTAGCAGGGAGGTGGTGAGAAGAGAAATAACCGGATTCTGGACATGTTTTGAAGATAGAGCAATGGGACTTCTGACAACCTGGATGTGAGAGTGAGGGGAGGAGGGGGTGGTGCAGGACTTCCAGGTTTGGGGCCTGGCCAACCAAAAAGGGTAGAGTGGGTTTCAGGGTGAGGCTGTTGGAGTTTAGTCTTGGACATGTTTGGTTGGAGGTATCTATTTGACAAGGGGAGATGTCCATTAGGCAGTCTGAATAAACACATTTGGGTTTCAGCAAAGGGGTGGAAATTTATATTTGTGCTACAATAACATATGTAGCATTAAAAGCCATGGAACAAGATGAGATCACTCACGTGTGAAATGATGATCACTTAGTTAGTGAAAATAAAGCAGTTTGAGACCAGGGCCTTGGAGCACTCCAAGGGCACAAGGTCAGAGAAGAAAGGATGAACTAGCAAAGGAGAGACCAGTGAAGTGGGAGAAAAACCAGGACAGTAGACGTCCTGCAAACCAAGTTAAGCAAGTACTTGTAGGGGGCACCTGGATGGCTCAGTCGGTTAAGGTCATGATCCCAGGGTCCTGGGATCGAGTCCCACATTGGGCTCCCAGCTCAGTGGGGAGTCTGCTTCTCCCTCTCCCTCTGCTGCTCCCCCTGCTTGTTCCCTCTCTCTCTCTCTCTCGCCCTCTCTCTCTCAAGTAAATAAATAAAATCTTAAAAAAAAAAGAAAGTACTTGTTGGAGGCAGAAGTGATGTATTATCGTCAATGCTACAGATGAGACAAAAACAACAAGGGCTGAATATTGACCGTTGGTTTAGTGAAGAGGATGTCATTGATGAACACTCCAGAAACACAGGCAGTATCATTTGTAATATTTTAAGGGAGATCCTGGGCAAGGCTGGTTGATGAAGGCCACATCCCATGACTCTGATGGCCCGGTTTCGCAGCGCGACGACTTTACTGAGTGGAACGCTGGGGGAAGGTGTTGCACAGTGCATACAGTTTGATAAGACCCACCTAAGCAGGACTATTTCTCCCACCTCTTCAATAGCCTGTGGGACTTCTCAGGTCTGTGTGTGTGGAAGTGGGAGAAAGAAGGAATGCCCTGCAGAAGCACAGATGGAGCTTCTGATCAATTCTGGTTGGGATATTTCAAGCCTTGCATTTTGGGGAAATGACTAGAGCGAATTAATTAAACATCCAACTGTAAAGAAAGATGCCCTAGAGACCATTTCATCTGCATGCAGTATTTGGGCTCTCTTTTTTTTTACCCTCACTTTGGCCATTAATTTCTGCATGAAAGAATAACTGAACACTACATAAAGATTATGTTTTACATCATGTATATTAAAAAATCAGTGTGGGCCAAGAAGACAAAAATGCATGCAGACATTTGTGCGTAGTTTTTCAGGTGGAAGAGACATAAACTTTTATCAAATGACCCAGGGTTAAGAACTACAGATATGAAGTCCAGGACCTTTTCTAAAATGAGCCTCAGGTCTACAGAATTATATCACTGGGATGTTAATCTAGAAATTACTATTCATATATAGCCTTATGCCTTATTTAAGTGGCTGGATGGTAATTATTTAACACTAACCAGTTATACTGGGGGGTGGGGGGCCATGGCTGATTTGTAGCTACGTCTGCTTTCTATGGGGCAAATACATCCATCATGGCCCATTTCAAACTACCAACATGAAGTCATTTGGACCTACCAACGGAAGCCACCCAATTGACTCTTGGGAGCCAATGGAGGCTGGTTCCAGCACACCACTGTTTTATTTATGTGCAGACAAATCTTCTGCGTGAAACCAGCAAATTAAAAACAAATTAAAAATAAGACAGGAAAAGTAAATGTAATATAATTTACATATATTTATATATGTATAAACAGATAGTATTAATCCTTATTTCAAAATGATGAATATAGGTTGAGAGAGGATAATTCCTTAGACCAGGATCAAATATTAGAATCAAGACTTGAACCCAGACCTACCTACCTGACTACAAAATCCATGCTGTCTCCCCAAAACCCATGTCTAGAAGCTCCAGAACATTGTCCATGAATTAGGGTAAAGTCCCATATGTTAACCACCACATCCGTGGCATAATGCTAGTATTATAATAATAACATTAATTACATCCTATATTTTAAAATGAATTTTAAATTATTAAGAGAAAAGAATTATTTTGATGGTCTAGATTGTGTAGCATGTCTATTCCTCTTGGATTACATTCTCCAAAATTATAACATCCTTCCTCAGGATGGTGGTGAAGTCATTCATTTAATTTGTTTCCAGGAACACTACTCAGAAGAGAAAGAAGGGAATATTCCTTGCGCATGTGCATATGTGTGTGTGCGCGCATGTTTGACAATACCTGATTTTGTGTTGCTTTCCAGGCTACTACATGTACATCGAGGCCTCCCACATGGTGTATGGACAAAAAGCACAGCTCTTGTCCTGGCCTCTGAGAGGAGTCGCCATCAAACAGTGCTTGACGTTTTTCTACCACATGTATGGGGCAGGGACCGGCCTGCTGAGTGTTTATCTGAAGAGGGAAGGTGAGAGTGAAGAGTCCCTCTTATGGAGAAGACGAGGTGAACAGAGCATCTCCTGGCTGCGAGGGCTGATTGAGTACAATTGTGAGAGGCAGCACCAGGTAAGCCACAAGAGCCAAGTGATAAAAAGGGGTCCTGTAAGCTTCTGCTATTCTTTCTTCTTCTTGCTACCTAAAAGAACGTTCTGTTCTTTTTCAGGGTCATAGATAAAGACAGTACTTGTTTAAGAGTAAACATAATTAGTCTCTATTGATTAAATCTCAGCAGTGAATAGGAGATGAGGTGGGCAGAGTAAGCTCTGGGTATTTATTTGTAAAGTGATTTTTGCAACTTAGTGATGAAAGGGTGGCTATTTTTGTCTTGGCACATTCTGAGGATCAAGTGCATTCTGTGTGTCCTGCATGTCTCTAAAACGGTCCTCTTTCCTTCCGAACATGGTATTACCTAATTAGTTGGCCCAGCTGCATCTTCCCCTCATCATTACCTACACACAAGGCCTTCAGCGGCAAGCCTCTATTTAACAGAGTGTGTGGTCCAGAGGAAATGTTACGCCTCTGTCTGCAATGACGTGGAAGAAGCTGAGAGTCCTGATCCTGAGTCCCGAGTCTCATGTGCAGTAGGAGACCTCTGCCCCACAGCATCCTGGTCATGAGCGAACCTGGGCAGCACCAGGGAAGAGCTTTTCACATTCCAGTCGGTGAGGCTGAGCAGCCAATCTAGTCTAGAGGTGGGCAGGGGCCTCCTGGCAGCCACTGACTTCCCCTGCCTCCTCTGACCCAAAGCTCCAGAGAGCTCTGGGGAAATAACCTTCAGAGCCCGGTTGTTCCTGAAATTGCTCTGTAGAATTCTGAGCTCCAACCTTCCACTAAAAGCACTGCTTCCTCCTCATCCTTGCTTTGGACTGATGAATATAGTCTTGGGTCGTCAGCACTTTAACCACTGGCTGCTTGGCTAAGCCCAAATCTTCCTGGGCAGAGGTCTTCACAATAAGGGCTTCATTTTACACCATCATAACCACATGGAATATTCTTCAGATCTAAATGGGAAGGGACTGCAGAAGCTCAGGTGGGCCCGTCAGGGTGCTTTGTTCCTGAAGAACAAACGATAGAGGGAATGTGAGCCATTATCTGGGGATGGCCCTGTATTGTGTCATGGATAAAACTATCGAGAGATTGAGTGAAGAATAACAGCCCCAGGAACGAAGTGTATAGTGCTTTAATGTCTGTTACAGAAGGAAAGTGCATCATTCAAGAACTTACTAATATAACTGATCATCACTCTGAGATGGTAGATTAATTGCATTAGGCTCTTAGGGCACTCACACTCCTATCCTATTCACATGTTCTCAAAGTGTGGTCCTGAGGCCAGCAGCGACGCCTGAAATGCAAATTCACCTAAAATGACATGTACCTAACATGCACTATCTTGGGCCCCACCTGGAACTACTAAACCAGACCTGAGGGGGAGGGCACCAGAAATCCGTGTCTTAGCAAGCCCTCCTGGTGATTCAGGTGTACACTAAAGATGGAGCATCTCTGTTCCAGAGTAAGTGAATCTGAGTCTCTCGGGGAGGAGCCTGAGCATTGATGTTTTTTTATAACTCCCAAATGTTGCTGATGCACAAGGGTTCTGGGATTTGAATTCAAGAGAACAGATGGCTTCTCAGCATCTAAACCCAAGGAGTTGAGTCCAAGGCCTTGAATATACTAGACTTGCTGGGTAGATGGTTGTTTGAAATGGTTTTTTGATCCCAAAGTAATTAGGCGTCTCAGGCAGCATCTTGAGGTGTTCAAGTTCAAAGGGTGCAGAATGGCCTGGGAGATTTTTAGCTCACAACCTGGAAAGAAGACTCCACACCATTCCCTTTGTCTTAAAATGGAACAGATAGGAATCTGCCATGAGGAATTTCCTTCTGGATTTAGTGATTCCATCACAAATCCCAAATGACTATCTGGAGACCAGGCTGAACTAGTTTCTTCAAAACATCTTAGTGTCTAATAAAAACACAGACACACCCATGCAAATGAACCCTCCGTCTTCTCTGTGCCAGGCATTTACAGCACTGGGAGCTGTACATAAGTTCTTCCGGTTGATCTTATAGCTCCTCTTTACAGATGGAGAAACTAAATGTCCAGCTGGTAAGTGGAAGTGTGAGAATTCAGTCCCGGATCTGACTGGTCCCAAAGTGTGTATCCCTAAGCCACGACTTTACACTTCCTCCTACCACGGAAGTTCCAAAATATACTCATTCCCCTGGGTGTCATAAGCACTGGGTGATCTTGGGGAAATCTCATCCTCTCTCAGAGTGTTTCTACATTTTCAAAATGGGGTAATAATTCCTGCCATGCTGACATCACAGAGTTACAGGGTCAAATGAGATTATGTATGTGAAAAGGTTTAATATACTTTAAATCCCCAAAGTATAAAAAGATGTTATTGTTTCTAAAAATATATTCCCTCCCAAATATCTTCAGTCTCTAATTCATGTCGCCATGGCAGCCATGACATTCTCAATAGTTACATTGCCATCCAGACTGAGTTCCTAAAGTATGAGGCCAAAATATCTCATTTTAATTAATATTTATTGACTGCTTGCTATCCTAAGCACTGGGGATACAGCAATGACGATAACATGTAGAGCTCTTCCTCTTTTAGCTGACATTCTAGGCGGGGAGAAATAGAAAATGTAAACCAAAAATATATAATGTACCATCAGGTGATAATAAGTGCTATGAAAAAAAAGTAGGTCAAGCTGATCAGGTAACAAGATCAAAGAAGTATCAGGGTGTAATCATGAAAGGCCTTGGACATCATGGTGGAGTTCGGAATTTATTCCAGAAGCAATGAGGAACCATCAGATGGCTTTAAGGTAATGCAGTCTGGTTAATATTTTTAAATGATCACTCCAGCTACTACCTGGGGAGTAGACTGTAGGGAGGCAAGGAGACTTTGGGGCTACTGCAATAGTCCTGGCAGAAGGAGTGGTAGCTAGGGCTGTGTGCCAGACGTGAGATGCATCAGAAGCCCACAGGACTTATGTATGGCATGTGGGGCTTGAGAGAAAGAGGCATCAAGATGAGTCCATGGGTTTTGGCCTGAGCAACCTCTAGAATGGAGTTACCATTTACTGAGATGAGGAAGGCTTTAGGTGGGGGCATATCTGGAGGTGTGAGGGCAGTGTGCACAGGAGGGAAAGTAACAGGTGGGGTTTTTTGGACATGCAACATTTTCAATGTCTGTTAGACATCCACATGGGTATGTCAGGTAAGTGGTAGGATGTGAGACTGGAGTTCAGGGAAAAGAACAAAGCTGGAGAAGTCAATGTGTGTGTCATCGGTGGGGGTGGGCATGTGTAGATGACTTTCAGAGTGCTATAGTACTTCTGACATTTGAGTCATCCTGTAGGGGAGGTAAGTGGGTGGCCTCCTGATGACATTCCAATCATCCGACCATCCTTCTAGAAGAAATGCATCAAGTAGCAAAATTTTAATCATGCTCCTTCCTTGGGGTTTAATAAAGTGCTAAGCCACACTTGACTTGCTATTGATCAAAAACACGAAGTGATTTTATTTCCTTTGGATTCCTTGCTTAATCTTTCCTCCTCTGCTCTCTCTGTTTTCCTCCCTGGGTTCTTTTAGTTTGATGCTATTGAAAGAAAGTGGTAGACAAATTCTTAGCTCATTGAAATATTTATATCATATATATTGTTCGTCACACTGACTAACATTTAGTAGGAATTATTACATGCTGGGTACTCATCTAACACCACGTTTCCAAATTTTATTGTTCATGGTATGCTTAGTCTCAGTTTTTTCCTGTTGCCACTAATGTAAAAGTAATACATAATGGTTTCATTTATTATGGAGTTTTCCAAATAACTTAGTAAGTATTTATGTCCTAACAACTTAGTAGCCATTTGAAAAAAAATAGTTAAATTGAAAGAAAAAATAAATTGTTATCTAGTTCTTAAATAACCACAATTATTTAATAATAGAATGTGTATCTGCAATACGAGGGGTAAACCATAATGGTATAAAATGGTTATCGCTCAAGTATTAAGGAAATTCAAAGGAGAAAGTTGTATGAAATCAAGTGTTTGGCTCAACTGCACACTATTCTGAATATAATTCCATCAGGTAATTTGTTTATTATATTTCCATTGTAGACTTGGAGGTCAAAAACCAGATTTTAGTGATGTCCAGAGAACCAGAATGCTTATTAACTGCACTCCTATATCCTCCTATCTAGATGTGTTAGGACATTTTTCCCCTCTTCTAACTACTTATTTGGATTCTTGTTTGGGATTGTGTCCTTAGAATTTTTAATAATGTTATTTTGCCCATTTCTGTCATTAAAGCTTCTTTGAGTCATTAATTTCAAGATAGTTTCATATGCTTATTAATTACTTTATATTCTTTGATTTAATTTAAATCATAAACTAGTGCAATGGGGAGTCATTTGCTCGTAAAATGAGTAGAGCAAATGTGCCTTCTGGATCATTTTCATTACCCATGAGCCTCCCTGCAGTATTCAGTGGTTTATTAACCATTGTTGTTGGGGCAGCTTTACAACTGGTAATGTAACCTCTTTTCCCTAGAATCTGAATATTTGATCAGTTATTTTCTTCTCAGGATCTAAAATTAGGGAACTGATTCTCTTCTCCAGGGCTGTTCTTGGATATTATGGTATTTGACTTGATAAGTGAACCATTGTCCTTTTGGTAAACTTAATGATTATGCTTTGCTGTTCATACATGGTCTCATCAGCCATGTTAAATTCTTCCACCTAGTACCGGTATCACTGTAGATTTATGGAGAGCCTAAGAAAGCTTAAACTTCTAGCCCATGACTTTCATATGCCCTGTGAATGCTGGGGCCAGAATATTCTACGTGGGGAGGGGAAACCAGGTCACCAACAGGAAGCATTTCTAGGTGAGCATTTCTGGGAAACTGACTAAAGAAATCTCAGAAGAAAGGGACCTAAATTTCCAAGGCTCTAGTAACTTGTGAATTTCTTTAAAATCCCAAATAAGTACTCTCTTTTGTACCTAGATTTGAATGTGTGATTTTGTATCTCTTTCCTTTAAGGAGCTTGAAAAACAGTCAAAGCTTCCAGACCCACACAGCCTGGATCTGCCTGACGAGTATTGGTTTTTTTATTTTTGTTTTTATTTATTTTTTTTAAATGTTTTATTTAAATTCAGTTTAGTTAACATACAGTGTTTTGTTTGTTTCAGAGGTAGAATTTAGTGATTCATGAGTTGCATACAACTCCCAGTGCTCATTACTTCATGTGCCCTCCTTAATGCCCATCACCCAGTTACCTCATGCTCCCACCTACCTCTCCTCCAGCAACCCTCAGTTTGTTCCCTATAGTTAAGAATCTCTTATGGTTTGCTTCCCTTTCTGTTTTCATTTTATTTCATTTTTCCTTCCCTTCCCCTATGTTCATCTGTTTTGTTTCTTAAATTCCACATGAGTGAAATCACATGGTATTTGTTTTTCTCTGATTGACTTATTTCGCTTAGTATAATACCCTCTTGTTCCACCCACATTGTTGCAAATAGTAAGATTTCATTCTTTTTGATGGCTGAGTAATATTCCAGTGTGTGTGTGTGTGTGTGTGTGTGTGTGTGTGTGTGTGTACACCACATCTTCGTTATCCATTCATCTGTCGATGGACATCTGGGCTCTTTCCACAGTTTGGCTATTGTGGACATTGCTGCTATAAACATTGGGGTGCACGTACCCCTTCGGATTCCTACATTTGTATCTTTGGGGTAAATACCCAGTAGTGCAATTGCTGGGTCATAGGGTAACTCTATTTTCAACTTTTGAGGAACCTCCATACTGTTTTCCAGAGTGGTTGCACCAGCTCGCATTCCCACCAACAGTGTAGGAAGGGTTCCCCTTTCTCCGCATCCTCGCCAACACCTGTTGTTTCTTGTGTTTTTGATTTTAGCCATTCTGACTGGTGTGCGGTGATATCTCATTGTGGTTTTGATGAGTACTGTTTTGTCAGGATGACTCTCTTTCTAAATTCAAACTGCATTACTTTCCAGGTAATTTTTGAAGCCATTCGGGGACCGTCTGTGAGAAGTGATATTGCCATTGATGATGTTAAATTCCAAGCAGGACCCTGCACAGGTAACAATGTTTTTCCCAATTATATCAGCTTGATTGAAAGGGGATTTTGCCTCAGACTCAAATCATAAGAATGGAAATTATTTTTCTACAGTAAAAATAGAGAAAATTACTATTGTCTCTTTTTTATTTGTCTTTCCTGACAGAAATGGAAGATTTAACTCAGCAATCATCAGGATATTCTGAGGATTTAAACGAAATTGAGTTTTAAGAAATGATCTGAATTGGATCAACTAAACAAGAGCCATACCTCTCTTCCATCGAAATGAAAGCAGAACGAATGAATACTGGACAGTCTTAACCATTTCATAAGTTATAAAATGACTTCACAGCACAGCACTCTTTTTCCCATTTACTTTTGCAAAAAATACTGACTCAGGGCTTTTTGTTTTGTTTTGTTTTGTTTTGTTTCCTTTCTGCGTATGACAACTGTTATGAAAGTACAGGATGTTGATTTTGCAAAGATCACTCATCTTAATTTTGGTTCCAGTTAAAAATGCAAATGTACTGTATTGCAGTCATTTTAAAGTATGCAAATGAAGGGCACAAGCAAAATGAGATGTGCTCATTTAACTCTGCATTCAGTGAATGTATTGGGAGGAGACTAAGTCTTGCAGGTTTCTTTTTGAATTTCAAGCATCATTAATTATTTTTAAAGTAATAATATGAGGTGTCAGTAGTATCTGCAGAATGAATGCAGTTTTTTTCATGGTAACAAGTCAGTCTAAGAAAATAAAATCTTATTGCCTATGTTTTATTCATAGAAAGGGAGTATTAATTTTTTTGGAGTATTAATTTTTAAATATTTTTACCACATGTGATAACAAAGGATCTTTTCATGAATGTCCCAGGGTAAGTCAGTATTAATTAATGCTGTATTACAAGGCAATGCTACCTTCTTTTTTCCCCCTTTGAACTCCTTTGAAAGTCACTCTGAACACATGGATTAGAAATTGCACTCTTTTTTTGTAAAGCAAGCTTGAAAATGTTTATGGACATACACCCAAAATTTTTTAGGCTATGTTAAGCAATTTTACTGGGTTTTTTTATTAAATGGTTTGGTAAGGTTTTGAGTAATATGAATTCAAGCAGATATACTAAACTACTGCTTTTTATTTACATGTTTAGAAAATTGTATATACATATTTGTATACCCAAACAGCTCTTACAAGATTACCTAATAAAAGGTAATTTGAAAATCTTTTCACTAGCAATTAACTCATTTCTACATTATTTTTCTTGTTCAGAAGATCTCCAGGGGCGCCTGAGTGGCTCAGTCGTTAAGCGTCTGCCTTCGGTTCAGGTCATGATCCCAGGGTCCTGGGATCGAGCCCAGCATCGGGCTCCCTGCTCGGCGGGAAGCCTGCTTCTCCCTCTCCCACTCCCCCTGCTTGTGTTCCCTCTCTCACTGTGTCTCTCTGTCAAATAAATAAATAAAATCTTTAAAAAAAAAAAAAAGAAAGAAGAAGATCTCCAGTACACAACTGCAGATTCTAATTCGAATTGCTACTCCGCCACAGTTAAGCTCTTCTTAGGCTTCTATTAGTGATATAAACACTGCATACATTGATACAATAATTGGTTTTTAAAGTGTTTTATTTCGTATAAGCCAACTTAATTTTTCACCAACTTTTATCTTATTAAAATATAAACACTATGAGGATAGGGATTCTTGCATGTTTTGTTTACTTGTGTAGTCTCAGTACCCAGAACAATGTCTGGTATGTTGTAGGTGTTCCACATATAAATACTTGTTGAATGAATGAATGAAGAATGAATGAATTTAACCCTCCCTACATCCTCCAAATTGGAGATATTATTATCTCTTTTTACAGAGAAAGAAACTGAGGCTCAAAAGAGTGAACAAATTATTTAAGATTCCATAACTGCTCACTGGAGGAACTTGGAGTCAGGTCTCTCTGACCCCAAGGTCCATACCTCTTCCTGCTTTGTATGGCCAAAAACCCATGGTTCTCACAGAGTTGGGTGGTATTCCCGCTCAAGAATGTCAAAACTCTCTGGGTGGGTGCCTGGCTGGCTCAGTTGTTAGGGCATGTGACTCTTGATCTCTGGGTTGTGAGTTTGAGCCCCACATTGGGCATAGAGATTACTTAAAAAAAAAAAGTCAAAACTCTTAAGTTAATCTGTAAAGAGTAGTATACTTCCCTGAAGACCACATTACTTGGAAAACAAAAAACGAGACTCAACTATTCAAAATAAACATCCAAAGGTTTATGGAGACAATAAAATAAACTTCTATAGTAAAGCAAAATTTTGCAAATCAAATCCCTAAATAGAGTTGAATTGAGGAAGTTTTCAAGATACGTGAACCAACTCAACAGTATGCTAGACATTATAATTTCCTCACCCTGTTATTCCTGTCCAGAGCTTAGTTGTATTTGCTGAATAAAGAAATGAAAATTGTGTCTCCAGAACCTAACATAGTATCTCGTGCATAGCAAGGGGTTTATAATATGTAGTGACTAAATTGAGTCATTCAACTAGCCTCCTTGCTTAGGGATTACATAAATCCACCATAAAAATCAGAGCTAACATTTATTGAATACTTACTATCTTCAGACATTGTTCAAAGAGTTTTATATGAATCCATTCATTTAATCCTGATCACAACCCATGAAGTAGATCTAGTGATAGTTCCATTTTATAAATAGAGAAACTGAATTTGTCCAGGTTCAGCAGCTGGTATAAAGGCTTAGGTTTGAACCTGGTGTGTTTCCCTGGGAAACCTGTGTACATCTTCTGCTTTTCTCTTTCCAGAGGGTTCCCCTTCCTCATCACTGCGTCTTGAACCCGCTCGCTCTCCTGCCAACTCCACCCCCAATACCAAATTAATCCGTAGGCAGAGGTTCCAAGTTTCTCCCACTCCAGAGGATTTATTGGCTACCAAAATTGCTCCAAAGGTTGCCAAACCAGAAATAGTACTGGTGCAGCTACTCTGGAAAAGAGTAGGGAGGCTCCTCAAAAAGTTAAAAATAGAACTACCCTACGACATAGCAATTGCACTACTAGGTGTTTAGCCAAGGGATACACAGTGATCCGAAGGGGCACGTGCACCCCAAAGTTTATAGCAGCAATGTCCACAATAGCCAAACTATGGAAAGAGCCCAAATGTCTATCGACAGATGAATGGATAAAGAAGTAGTAGATATATGCAGTGGAATATTACTCAGGCACCAAAAAGAATGAAATCTTGCCATTTGCAATGAGGTGGATGGAACTAGAGGGTATTATGCTAAACAAAATAAGTCAGAGAAAAACAAATACTATAGGATTTCACTTATATTTGGAATTAAAGAAACAAAACAGATGAACATAGGAGAAGGAGGGAAAAAAAGAGAGAGGGAAGTAAACCATAAGAGACTCAACAATAGAGAACAGACGGGGTTGGTGGAGGGAGGTGGATGGGGGGGGATGGGCTAAATGGGTGATGGGCATTAAGGAGGACACCTGTGATGAGTGCTGGGTGTTGAATGTAAGTGATAAATCTAAATTCTACTCCGAAAGCCAATTTTACCATATGTGTTAGTTAACTAGAATTTAAATAAAAACTTGAAATTAAAAATAAATAAATATTATTTGGGACACCAGCTTTGGGAATTTGGTGGGGGGGGGAATGTGAGGGTTGGCAATTAGTTATTAAGTTAGGGCAGAAAGGAAAGAGGTAATTGTTACCAGTTGTTAAGAAACAACATGTAGTTCATATACGAAGAGCGAGGAGGTGGAAGGTAAGGGGATTAATTTATCCCTCCTCGCTTAACGTTCCTTTGGCAGGATTCACTCTTTGGATGCTTCTCTTCCTTTCCAGGTTGCTCTTGCCATTCATTTTAACTATATCTCGCCTGGATGAAAATATGAAAGGCTAGTTAGCACGATATAGTTTCCTCGGGTTTAGAAATGCCCTCGCAGAAGGCATGCTAGCTAATAGGTACCGCTTGACAATTTAAGCACAGTATTTGCATTTACTTTAACTCTTACCTAAACACACAAGTGCTTCAAAGACCAACTACTTTTTCCATACAGGTAGCCTTCTCTCTTAAAATTTTCTATCTGGAGATGATGTGTAGAAGGAAGCGCAGGAGAAGATAGGGCCTCTGATGCAAGGTCTGGTTTAATGTGGAAGAAGAAAAGGTTCAGCCAAGATTTGGTGACAGGGGCGCCTGGGCGGCTCAGTCGGTTGCTTGAGTGCCCTACTCTTGGTTTCAGCTCAGGTCATGGTCTCAGGGTGTCCCAGAGAAAATCCTGGCCTTGCCACTTACCAGCTTCGGGACTGGGGGCAAGTCACTTACACCCTCGCTGATTCCTATTACTAGTCTGCAAAATGAGGCAGACTACTCCTTGTCTCTACATCTTCGGGTGTCTGTAAAGATGAAAGGAAAGGGACACCTAAAAGCACTTAGTGTCTGAAACACAAAAGACATCCTAGTTTATATTAGAAGGTTTGAGTGAATTTTTTTTTTATAAATAGCAGTTATTTTTAATGTATTCTTTCTTTACAAAGGAATTGTGAGTTTATAGTGCCATCTTAAGGAGAAAGCAACCATAGAATCTTGTCATGTTATCACATTCTCGTTTTGTACTAACAATGCTAGGCTCATTTTAACCAGCAGCTGGGCAGTGCCTTTCCCTTTGCTCTTCCTACTCCAACTGCTGTTAGTGGTTCTTCTGGGCTGCTCATCCTGTGTGTGTGTGTATATATATATATATATGTACACACACACACACCCTAGCAAAACGTATCATGCTAAACCTAAATTCTTGTTTTTATGGCCATCTTCTCAAAAATGGTCGCTTTTCCAATTTTGTGCCCCCAACTGCCTGCCATACTCAACAAATATTTCTGGAGTAAAGAAACAAATCCTCAATTAAAAACATTTAGTTTAATACAAATATGTGTGTGGATTTCAAGAATCACAAGGGATATAAAGATTTTCGTTCATCCATCAACATTTCATGGTCTGGAAATCCACACTCTAAAAATTTAACGTGAATATGTGTCCCTGGCCGGTGAGGATCCTTGGGGCAACTGGTAAAAACAACTTTAAACCTTCTTTAGAAGGCCATGACTCTCAACCCAGGCTACACATATTTCCCCATATATAAAAGTACACAGAAAAAGGACTCCCAATCCAAAATTACAACACATTTGGTCAGCTGTCAACAGCAGAATTAGATACCCAAGACTTCACATGATGAATTTTTTTGATAGACACTTTAAAATAACGATTTTAAAAATAGACACCAAAAAAAATAAGCATTGAACACATAAAAGGCAATACGCTATGAAAAAATGAGCAGGCAGAATGATCTTAAAGGGAACCAAATAGAACTTCTGCACATGAAAAATATAGTCATTAAAATAAAAAATTCAATGGAAGAGGCAAATATCTAATTAGACGTACCTAACAGGAGAGAACTGGTGGACTAGAATATAAGATAAGAAACGTGAATACAATACAGAGAGAGAAATGAAAAATATGAGGGAGGCAGAGAATGAGAGCATCCAGGTATTACAGTAAGAGTTCCCGAAAGAGAGAATGGGGGGAGGGAAGATTCAAAGGTAGAACATTTGAGACAGTTTCAGAATTGGTTATGGATAAAAATGTTTAAAATCAGTAAGTCTAACAAACTCTGAGCAATGTAAGTGAAAATAAATCCACACCTAGATCCATCATTATGAAATATCAAAGGCAGAGAGATTTCAAATGCAACCAGAAGACAGATGAATTACAGAGGAATAAAAATGAAACAAAATCAAACTTCTCAATGAGGAAGGTGTGAAGATAATGGAATAATACCTTTAACACGTTGAGAGAAAATCACGTCACCTGGGAATTTTATCATTCGGAAGAACAAAATCACGACATTTTCAGATAAACGAGAAAGAAATCATGTATTTTTCATATGTATGTGTGTATAGATATGCATGAATATATTCATATACAGATATTCCTCAACTTACGATGGTGCTATGTCCCAACAAACCCATTGTAAGTTGAAAATATCATAATTCGAAAATGCATTTAATACACCTAACCGACTGATCATCATGGCTTAGCCTAACCACCTCAACCATGCTCAGAAAACTCTCATTAGCCTACAGTTGGACAAAATCATCTGAAATCAATCTCCCAGGCTACAGAGCAGGATGAAGAGGGGAGGACATCGGACATAGTGGGGCAAGCAGAAAAAATACAGCACAGAATCTTTAAATCCCTTACTGCATTTTCTCTCTCTTTTTCTTAAAAATTTTATTTATTTATTTGAGAGAGAGAGTGAGATCACAAGCAGAGGGGAAGGGTAGAGGGAGAAGCAGGCTCCCTGCCCAGCAAGGAGCCCAACGTGAGACTCAATCCCAGGACCCTGAGATCACAACCTGAGCCGAATCTGTAATTTGTCTTTTTTGCTCAAAAGGCTTAAGGGACTGAGCCACCCAGGTGCCCTGCCACCCCCACCCCCCTGCATCTGTCTTTTGATCTTAATGAGAAGGAATAGGAAGTTTCTCCATTAGTTAGCATGTGTGCTCCAGGTTTCTGATAAGTAGCATCTATCAAGTTCAAAAACTTCAGTGCCATTCATAGTTTTCTAAGAACTTATTACAAATAGACATTGAACTTCATCAGACGTTTCTTTGCATATGGTGAGATAATATGATTTTTCCCCTTTAATCTTTTAACATAGTGAATTACATGGACACATTGTAAATTTTTTTTTTCTAATTTAGCAATGTCTAACTTTCTATGTCTGACTCTTGATTTTGGCTGAGGTTTTGATCTCAGGGTTGTGAGACTGAGCACCACATCAGGCTCTGCATTGGGCGTAGAGCCTGCTTGAGACACACTCTCTCTCTCTCTCCCTTTCTCTCTCTCTCTCTCTCGCCCCCTCTCCCCCTCCCCCCCACACTCATGCACATGGGGTTGCATGTGCACACTCTCTCTCTCTCAAAAAAAAAAAGGCATACAGAGGAAATCATTGTGTATATATCCATCTGTGATTTGTCTTTTTAACTCAAAATGATGTTTTTGAGATTCAGCAATGTTGAATTTCTAGCTGTAGTTAATTCATTTTCCCCGTGGTATGATATTCCATGAAATGATTATACTGTGATTTATTAATTCATTCTACCATTGATGAATATTGGAGTTGGTTCTAGATTTTTGCTATTGTGACAATGCTGCTAAAATATTTCTCATACAAGTACCCAGGTACCCATGTAAAAGAATATCTTTGGGTTGCCTCTCTGACATGTGAATTGCTGGTTTGTATGATAGGTACACTATGCTAAATGAGGGAAAACTGCTTCCCAACTGGCAGTTCTAATCTACACAACTCTTACCAGTATAGATGAGTGCCAAAAACATGCAAATGTCAGATTTTAATTTTTGCCCATCTGGTAATTAGGAAATTACATTTCATTGAAGTTTTAATTTACATTTCTCTAATTACGAATTAAATTGAGCATCTTATCATATGTTCTATGACCATTCATGTTTCACCTTGTGCAAAATGCCTATTTATTTTGCCCATTTTTCTAGTGAGCTGTGTATCTTCTTCTTACAGATTTATAGGAATTCTCTTAATATTCCAGATACTAAGCTTCTGTTTATTTTAAATGTTGTAAATATCTCTTTTTCTTCTACTATGTGGCTTCTCCCCTCCCTGCTCATATTGTGAATTTGATTTATGAAAGGCCTTAGTTTTTAATATGTATGAATTAATCATCTTTTTATTTTCTTTATGATTTATACATTTTTTTTTGTCTTAAGAAACTCTTTCCTACCCTGTGTTTTTAAAGATATTCCCATATGGTTTCTTCTGAAAAAAAAGTAAACTTTTGTCTATTCCCTTTAAGCGTTTGATTTCTCTGGAACTATATCCAGCCAACTTGCTAGGCTCTCTATTATTTCTCAGAACAGACTCTATATTTACATTCACTTCCTACCACTGCTGCAACAAATTACCGTGCTTTCTGTGGCACAAAACAACACATTCATTATCTCATAATTCTGGAAGTCAGAGTCCTGAAAATGAGTCTCATGGAGCTAAAATTAAGGTCTCGGCAGGGCTGTGTTCCTTCTGGAGACTCTAGCAGAAAATCCGTTTCTTGCCTTTTCCAGCTTTTAGAGGCTTCGGTTTCCAGCCCTGTTCTCCCTCTAACATCTGCTTTCATTTTCACGTCCCCTCTGGTCCTGACTGTCCTGCCTCTCTCTTTTAAGGACCCTCATGATTATATGGGTCCACCTGGATGATCCAGGATAATCACCCCATCTCAAGATCCTTACCTTAATCACGGCTATAAATTCCCTCTTGCCATGTGGGGTAACCTATTCACAAGTCCCAGGGAATATAACGTGGGCATCTTTGGGGAGCCATTATGCTGCCTACAGCAATTCTCTTTTGCTGTTAGGTCAGATTTCTTAATAAGGCCAGTTTTGGTTTTCCTTTTTTAACTCCTCTATCTGTTCAATTTTCCTAACTGATTTAGGAGGTTAAGATCTCCAACATAGTGCCTCAATAGAAGGAGTAATAGAATCGTCCTTGACTTGTTCCAGAATTTAAAAGAATATTTTTAAACATCCCATCATTGGACATGAGTTTCCTAAAGGGTTCTGGAGTCACCCTTTCCTGGTTAAAGGGAGTTTTCTTCCACTCGTATTTTCCTAGAAATTTCGACCATGAATGTGTGTTGAAAACAATTGAATGCTTCTTTTTCTGCTTGGATCTTTGTCCCATAATCTTTTAACATGAAGCATCATAGTAATTTATTTGATTTGCTTGTATTTAATCAACCTTGAATTCCTATGACAAACCCAATTAGGTCATGATATATTTACTTTTATTAACATGGCTATGTATTTGTGCATATGTGCATGAGTAAGATAGATAGGACATTTTCATTGCCATTAATTTTCCAAGAAGTTTGGGGATTTAGACATGGTTAGACTCGTAAGAGGAGCTGGAAAGTCTCCCTTCTTTTTCTATACTCACAAAGTGTGGGTGGGATTTGAGCGAAGCTTCTCAATCGGGGGCGGGCGGAGGAGACGGGGCAATTTTACCCCTTAGGGGACATTTACCAATGTCTGGAGACATTTTTTGCTGTCGAATCTGGAGAGGTGCCACTGACTCTTGGTGGGTGGAGGCCAAGGATGCCGTTGACTATCCTACGATGCACAGGACCAGAGTGTCCTCTTTCCTCAAGAAGAATTTTATCCTACCCAAAATGTCACTAGTGCTGAAGTTGGGGTTTCTTCTCATTCTGGAATAAATGATCACTATCCTAATTTGTAATTTTGTGTTTTTTTTTCAGAGGGGCTCCAAAACTTAGGTAAACTTCAGGGCGCCCACGGAACCTGGATCCTGTGGGAAAAGATAGACCACTGTGTTGAGGACAGGGGGGTGTGTGTGTAAGAGAGAGTGACAGACAGCGAATGGCTTTGGAGCCAAAGTCAATACTGGAGAGAGATGGACAAAAGAGAGAAATTTTGTTTTCACATAAGTCTCAAACAATCAGTTACTAGAAATTGGCCACATGTAATAATGTCAAGAAACTGAAGGAAGGTAATTAGTGCGGTATATAGTCTAGCAATTTTAATTCTTGGTATCTATCCTAGAGAAATGCTATTGCCTATACATAAAGACATGTTTGAGGATGTTCCCTGAAGCAATGTTTGTAAAAATGAAAAACTGGAAGAAATCTATACGTTAAATCTGTAGAGTAATGGATAAAGTGAAATATAGTCATACAAAAACCCTACAGCAGTTAAAAAGGAACAGGTTTTATATATGTGTCACCATGGATATATCTCAAAAATACATTTTTGCATGAAAAACAAAATTGCATAACTATTCTTACCTTATTTTATTTATTCTTATTATGTTCAGTTAGCCACTGTATAGTAATGTTAATATATTTATATGCATGCATGTAATATATTATGCCTTTACATAACACATTTATGTAATGTAGATAAAATGCATGTAAATATAAAAATGGCCTTAAAGGACATTACATTACACACTGAACATGTGTATAGGGTAGTTAGCTCTGGTGAATAAGAGACACAGCAGCAAGATTGAGGAAAAGATGTCAAATGCACACTAATTTGATCTGTGTTGTTCTAATTTTTAAGAGGAGAATGTATGCACGTGTTTCATGTGCAATTGTTTAAGAAGTAGGTAATAGAAAAAAAGACAATGAAACCATGCCTAATTGTTAACAGTGTTAATTCCTTTTTTTTTAATGTTTTGAAAACACCTTTAATCAATCCCTTTTGGATATTTAAGTTAATTCTAGTATTTTGTTGAAGTAAAACATGCTCTGATGAACATCTCATCTTCACATCTCTGAATATTTACTTAGGGTAAATTCATAAAAGGAAAATACTGACTCAAGAGGCATGAACAATTTTTGTACTTTCATCTATATTTCTAGATTATACTGAAAAAACTTGCTGAACTGATTTCCTCTAACATCAGCAATTTTCTTTTTGGTGCCAGAATGACAATTTTGTTAATCTTTCACCAACATTGGATGAAAGATTATCATTTTCAATTTTTGACTAATTTGAAAGGCTAATTTTATATTTGTTTTGTAATAATTGGCACTTTTTTATACTTTGTGTGAATATTTTCAAATATTTGTGGCCATTTTAGCTCTTGTTTTGTGATACTGCTTGTTTTGTTTTTCTTTTCAAATTTTTATTTAAATTCTAGTTAGTTAACATACAGTGCAATATTGGTTTCAGGAGAATTCAATGATTCATCACTTACATACAACACCCAGTGTTCCTCATAACAAATGCCCTCCTTAATGCCCATCACCATTTAGCCCATCCACCAACCACCTCCTTTCATTAACCCTCAGTTTGTTCTCTATCTTTGAGAGTCTCTTATGGTTTGTTTCCCTTTTATCTCCCCCCCCATATGTGCAATTGTTTTGTTTCCTCAATTCCACATATGAGTAAAAGCATATGGTACTTGCCTTCCTCTGACTGACTTATTTTGCTTAGCATAATACCCTTTAGCTCTATCCATGTCGTTGCAAATGGCAAGATTTCATTCTTTTTGATGGCTGGGTAATATTCCTGTGTGTGTGTGTGTGTGTGTGTGTGTGTGTGTGTGTGTGTACCAAATCTTCTTTATCCATTCATCAGTCAAAGGACATTTTGGGCTCTTTCCATAGTTTGGCTATTGTTGATGATGCTGCTATAAACATCAGGGTGCATATACCCCACTGACTCAGTATTTTTGTACCCTTTAGATAAATACTCAGTGTGCAATTGGTGGGTCATAGGGTAGTTCTATTTTTAACTTTTGAGGACCCTCCACAACAGTGTTAATTCTTTTTTAAAGATGTATTCATTTATTTAGAGAGCAAGAGAGCAAGTGTGAGTGGGTTTGGGGCAGAGGGAGACAATCTCAAGCAGACTCCCCAACAAGCATGGAGCTGGACTCAGTGCTCAATCCCATGACCCATGAGATCATGACCCGGAGCTGAATCCATGAGTCCAAAGCCTAACTGACTGAGCCACCCAGGTGCTCCTGTTAATTCTTGATTGTAGGAATATGCATACATGGTTGTTGGTTTGTTTCGTGTTTTTAGAGTTTTCAAAATTCATAAAATAATAAAAACACAAATGCAATTTCGATTATAAAAAGAATGTTATGGCTGCCAATCAAAAGTGGAAGTGAGAACTTAAAAGCAACGAGTTCATGGAAGAGTTTACTTTATACTTTATGGAGCTGATTTCAAAAGATTTAGCATGGTTCTGACAGTTACCAACTTTCTTTCTTTGGGGAAGCATCACAGTGTGAGAAAAAACACTCACTCTCCCCTGAGATACCTCTGACCTAGCCTGGGCAAGGAGGACTATCAGTTCATTTTGCAAGGACTGGCAGAGAGGATTGCTCATAGTGCTTTAGCACCTTGTTCCTGATCTTTCTGAAATTGAAGGTAAATTCCTTCTGGAGCAATTTAATAACTGTTTTCCCATTTCATATCCTCAAAAGAAATGAAGGCACATTTAGCTATAGACATTCTATTGTGACACTTTACAAAGAACATTTGAAACCTCATATTAATTCCTAATAATTTTTTCAATCTTTCAGTTGGTTTTTATGTCTGAGAGATGGAAATTTGAGAAAAATACAAATCTGTTGAGATATTGATCCAGAATATAAAAATGAATTCTGAAACAGTCCTTAGAACAGTATCTGGTATATGGTACATGCTGTTGGTATCAGCTATTACTAGGACTATAGCTATTACTCTAACCAATTCCAAGACTACTGCCACCATGGTAAGAAGCAGCAGATATTTTGGTTATTTGAAGCTTTTTTGGGAGGCGCCTGGGTGGCTCAGTCATTAAGCATCTGCCTTCGGCTCAGGTCATGATCCCGGGGTCCTGGGATCAAGCCCTGCATCGGGCTCCCTGCTCAGCGAGGAGTCTGCTTCTCCCTCTCCCTCTGCTCCTCCCCCTTGCTCGTGCTCTCTCTCTCTCTCTCTCTCTCTCTCTCGCTCACTCTCTCTCTCAAATCAATAAACAAAATCTTTTTAAGAAAACTTTTCTATGATGTTAGAAACAAATTTTTTTAAAGTAAAAACTTTAAAGTAAAAACCTTATTTCTAGCAGAAGCTCGCTGTATGAGGTGTTAGTTCCCCTGTGGGAAGAGGGTTCATTCTCCTCAGAACCCCTCATCCCTCCTTACATCTTCCCTGACCTTTTTTTTTTTTAGAGAAAGAGTGCGACAGGTGTGGGTGGGGAGAGGGGCAGAGGGGGAGGGAATGGGAGAGAAACTCAAGCAGACTCCTGCTGAGTGCAGAGCCAGACCCAGGGCTTGATCTCACCACCCTGAGATCAATACCTGAGCTGAAGAGTCGGCCGCTTAACTGAATGAGCCCCCCAGGTGCCCCTCCCCAACTGTTCTTTAACAAGGTTAATTAGGAAGTGTCGTGAGAGGCATTGGGGAAAAGGGGTGGTTTCTGGGTGCCAAGGACATCAGTTTCAGCCTCTGACTTTTTCCCTCCTTTCCGAACCATGAGGGCTCACTTTTCCACTTTATGAATTTGCCAAAAGCATAAGTAGTATTTCCTCTCACTTGGTATATAAACAAGAGGAGATCATCCCTGTTATCCTGCGAGGGTTCTTATCAGAACCGGAGGAGTAAACCATCGTAGTCCTTGGTGGCCTCGCCAGGGTCCCAGTCGGTGTATCTCGCACCACCTTCTTGCTCCATTATCGAGGGCTTGCGGAGTAAAGCCAAGAACAACAACACAGAAGATAGCACTCCAAGGGTGAAGTGAAACATATTTACAATCCTTGACCCTGCCCCTTTCTGCGGGTTTTTTGTTTGTAGCAGTTTTAAAGTTTCTTAATCTCAGGAAACACACTGAGGGTTGCTGGAGTGGGGGGGGGGTGTGGGAGGGATGGGGGGCTGGGTGACAGACATGGGGGAGGGGATGTGCTGTGGTGAGCGCTGTGAATTGTGCAAGACTGCTGAATCACAGATCTGTACCTCTGAAACAAATGATGCAATATATGTTAAGGAAAAAAAAAGAAGATAGCAGAAGGGGAAGAACGAAGGGGAGTAAATCGGAGGGCGAGAGGAACCATGAGACGATGGACTCTGAGAAACAAACTGAGGGTTCTAGAGGGGAGGGGGGTGGGGGGATGGGTTAGCCTGGTGATGGGTATTAAAGAGGGCACGTTCTGCGTGGAGCACTGGGTGTTATGCACAAACAATGAATCATGGAACACTACATCCAAAACTAATGGTGTAATGTATGGTGGTTAACATAACAAAAAATTTTAAAGATTAAAAAAATAAAGCTTCTGGAGCATTGTAAGGCCATCACTCAAAATAGCCCCTGGTGACTTACTCCTTGGTGAGTAGAAGGTTAAATACAATTGCTCGGCTACATCTCTAAGCTAGCAAAAATGGCGTGATGAACTCAGCTGATGAGTGGACTTCAAATCCTGGAAGTGTAGATTTAGCTGTTGTGGCTCACTCACTCATTCACGAGCATCAGGTGCCCGTTAATTGATATTCTATTTCCAGAGACCATCTCCCTCTGCCTCTCTACCCCTCACCCGTTTCGAGACAGTTTTCACCGGTGGAATTAAAGAAACGAGGTGTGGCAAGATATATGTGTATACTTTTATGGGTGCACGAAATTATTAAAGAATGAGAAGCACGGAGCTAGTATGGTCAGCCAGAACATCCCTGCTTCATGCTGACGTCCAGTCATAGAGTCCAGCAAAAAAGAAATATTTAAATCAATTATACTATATCTGCTTGATGGAATACTATATGGTTACTTAAAACTATGTCATGGCGAACCATGAGAGACAATGGACTCTGAGAAACAAACTGAGGGTTCTAGAGGGAAGGGGGGTATTTTTTTTAATACCCCATCACCAGGGTATTAAAGAGGGCACGTTCTGTGTGGAGCACTGGGTGTTATGCATAAACAATGAATCATGGAACACTACATCAAAAACTAAGATGTAATGTATGGTGATTAACATAACAATAAAAAAATTTAAAGAAAAAAACTATGTCATGGAAAAATATTTAATGGCATGGAAATACATTAATATTATTGAGAAAAAGAGGGTTATATATATGTGTGTATATATATATATATATACATACACACACAATAATATAATTTGTGCGGCATCATCCTGTTTTGTTTTGTTTTGTTTTTTGCAGGGGGGCCAAAAGGAGCATATCATACATACACAAGGAAAAAAGATAAAACATACACCCAAACCCTAACAGTGATTAGTCTGGGTAGAGGAATTAGGAGTAACTTTTCGCTTTGTGTATGTTTTTCTGCGTGCTCCCAAATTTTCTATACTTAACATGCATTGGTTTTGTAATTAGAAGCAAAAGCAATAGTATTTTCCTTTTTAAAAGGTGGTGGCACCAGCCAGAATGGCTAAAATTAACATGGCAGGGAACAACAGATGTTGGCGGGGATGTGGAGAAAGGGGAACCCTCCTACACTGTTGGTGGGAATGCAAGCTGGTGCAACCCCTCTGGAAAACAGTGTGGAGGTGCCTCAAAAAGTTAAAAATAAAGCTACCCTACCACCCAGCAATTGCACTACTAGGTATTTACCCCAAAGATACAGATGTAGTGAAAAGAAGGGGTACGTGCACCCCGATGTTTAGAGCAGCAATGTCCACAATAGCCAAACTCTGGAAGAAGCCGAGATACCCTTCAACAGAAGAATGGATAAAGAAGTTGTGGTTCATATACACAATGGAATACTACTCAGCCATCAGAAAGGATGAATACCTACCATTTGCATCGACATGGATGGAACTGGAAGGGATTATGCTAAGTGAAGTAAGTCAAGCAGAGAAAGACAATTATCATATGGTTTCACTCATATGTGGAACAAAGGAATAGTGCAGAGGACCAAAGGGAAAGGGGTGTGTGTGGGGGGGGGACTGAATGGGAGGAAATCAGAGACGGAGCAAACCAAGAGAGACTCTGGACTCCAGGAAAAGAACTGCGGTTTACAGAAGGGAGGGGGTGGGGGGAAGGTGTACCAGGGTGATGGGTATTAAGGAGGGCACGTGTGGTGATGAGCATTGGGTGTTATACGCAACTAATGAATCATTGAACACTACATCAAAAACTAATGATGTATTATATGTTGCCTACTTGAACATAATATAAAAAACCAAAATAAAATAAAATAAAAGGTGGTGGCAGAGTATGACTGGCTGGCTGTTTAGGAAAGAACTCTTAGCTTGTATGCATTTGTGGGGTCATCTCAAGTTCAGGGACTCATTCTCAACTTTCAAGTTTATAAGCACAATTTGATTAATTCACTAAAGAACTAATAATGGTACAGAAATGGGTTCCTGCCCTCAGCTACCATTACTCTGCCTGTTATTTTTCCATTAGGATAGATTCCCCCAAATGTAATCATTTCTTCAAAGACTTTGACTCTTCTAAGGTTCTTGAAGTACGGTAACAAATTACTTTTCAAAAAATTTGTCACAGTTAAATAAATAAAATCTTAAAAAAAAGGGGGGGGACGCCTGGGTGGCTCAGTTGGTTAAGCCTCTGCCTTGGGTTCAAGTCATGATCCCGGGGGCCTAGGATCAAGTCCCGCATCGGAGCCTGCTTCTCCCTCTGCCTCTCTCTCTCTCTCTCTCTCTCTCTGTCTCTCATGAATAAATCAATAAAATCTTAAAAAAAATTGTCACAGCATCGAATGACAGTATAGCACCCTCCTAAACACTGCCTATTTGAACAATTCTAAAATTATTCTTTGTGATTTGTACTTATTATTTATTTCTAGTAACCATGGCGAGTTCATATGTTTTTTTTTCTCGTCCTATTTTCTTTGATAATAACCTTTAGAGAGCACTGATTCCCCTTGTGCGAGAGGAAGGGGCGGGCACCTGGGAAAGGAGCATTGGTCCACGAGTCAGGAGTCAGGGTTCTACTGCACCCGTTTTCCAAATGGCCTCCCCACTTCCACGCCTGACCCCCTCCAAACAGCAACCAGAGTGATTACTTAAAAACTTTAATCAGATCATGTCTCTCTCCTTCTTAAAACCATCCAACGGCTTCCCAGCGCTTTAAAAAGGAACAGATCTGCCGTGATGGGCAAGGCTCGGCTATGCAACAGGGATTTCCACCCCCACCCCCGCCGGCAGCCAGACCGGCCTTCCCTTTGTTCCTCAGACGTCCCACCTGCTCCCACTCCAGAGCTTCTGTCCTTGCCTCGAACGCTCTTTTCTCATTGACGCACTTGGTTCCTTCTCACTGAGGGTTTAGCTCAAACATCACCTCTTGGGACGGCCCTTCCGTGCCTCCCCCATCACACTGGTTCTTGTTTATTTTTTTCCCAGAGCGCCTAGCACAGCCGGGAATTATCCCGATCCTTTGTTGCTCCACGGGTTCTTTTTCTGTCTCCCACACCAGAAAGTAAGGGCCCAGACACGCATCCTTGACTGGGGCCGTCTGTGCCGCAGCCCCAGCCTCCTGTATAGGTTAGGCAGTAATTATTAGCTGAGGGCATGAGGAGCTGCGTAAGCCTCGGCGCACCTCTTGTTCAGGGAGGTTAACCAGACGCATGTGAGCAGGTTTAAGTGGAGGCACTCACTCACCGAAGCCGGCGCATGCTAGCTCGTGGATTTCTAGAAACCTCGGGGCAGGAAGCCTTATAAGGGAAGGAGGGAGCGGGGGGGGGGGGGGAGAGTCTCTGCTTGCAGAGTTTGTGTGGTGTCGTCTGTTCACAAGTGGGAGCGCAAATTAGACTCAGGACGCTTAAGGGAGGCGCGGGCATAGGGCCATACTAGAGTTTTCTTTTTTGGACACCGGGACGTGCTTGAAGGCAAATAGGGAGCAAACTGAGAAAGGAGCCGAAGACAGGCGAGTCCGGATCCGCTCGGGCGGTGTCCGGACAAGGCTGGTCCGACGTCGCGCGCCTGCGGCCCCAAGTGCCACCGCGAACGCCTCCCTCCGTCCTCTCGCGGGTCGGCTTCCTGGGAGCGCTGAAAGGGCTTCCAAAGTACTAGATGCAATGGACATCTTTTTCTGAGTTAACAAAAAAAAAACCCAACTCCGGAAAAATGCACAAACGCTTAGAGAGGAAGGTCCGAGAGCCGTCTACCGGGGGGCCGTCGCCCTCGCCCGCGGGCGCTAGTGTCGCCTTCGGCCGCTCGGGCGCGGGGCTGAGGGGCGGGGCGGGGCTGAGGGGCGGGGCGGGGCTGCCCGCTGACGCCGCGGGGCCGGGACTGCGCAGGCGCGGGGCGGGCTCGCGGGCGGTGTCGCGCGCCGGGCAGTTCGCGCGGGAGCCGGGCGCAGAAGCGCGGAGGCTGCAGGTCGGTGGGAACGGAAGCGCCTGTAGGGCGGAGGGGAAGCCAGGATGGCGACTCCGAGTAGGAAGACGTCGACCTCAAGCTCCCTGGCCTCCAAGAGAGCTCTCCCGAGGGATCCTTCGTCGGAGGTCCCGAGCAAGAGAAAGAGCTCGGCCCCTCCGGCGCCGCCGCCGCCGCCACTGCCGCTGCAATCGTCCAGGCCTTTCGTGGAAGGCTCTATCGTCCGCATCGTGATGGAGAACTTCTTGTGAGTGACCGGAGGCCGCGCGGCGGCGGGGAGGCGAGCGGGCCGGCGGGCGGGGGGCGCCGGCTGCGCGGGTGGGTGAGGGAGGGGAGTGGATGTGCGCCTGGCTGCGGGGTCAGGCCGTGAATTCAAGCCGGGGGTGCGGTGAGGATTGACGTCTGTGTTGGGCTGGTTAGGTGTGCGACTGGTGTGCTGCGGGCTTTTTATTCATTCAGCCAACGTTTTCTGAAGGCGTCATAAGGCTGGCAGGGGACGTGGTAGGGAATAGATTTCTGCGGGCTGCGAGTCACGGCCTACGGAGGGAGGACCTGATCTGTAATTCACAAAAGTGCGGGCGCTGGGAACTCAGAGGAAGCAACAGTTAAATCAGAGTAGCCAGGATGCTGTGGTAGATTCGTCAAGAGTAAGCAGTTGCTAGGTGGACAAAATGGTGAAGGTTGTCGCGGATGGAGGTGGAAATGTACAAGAAAATTAAGCCTTTCTCTCAATTGTTGGGCCTCCCAGCAGACCCTTGACCCCTCCAAATCCAGCTTTCCCCCCCTGCTTCCATTTCTGTCTCTCCAGACCACTAATAATCCTAATAATCGTTTTTAGAATTTAGTAAATCTGTTTTAACACAAATACTGTGTATCTCTCTAGCACCTTACAGTTTTTTTGGTCAGGGTCTTTTTTTTTTTTTTTTTTTTTTTTTAAAGCTTACACATGGTGGCTTAGGATAACAGAATTGTGGTAACAATACCAATGTTTTTTTTTTCCTCCCCAGGTATCTATCATGTGCTAGGTATAGAAGTAGATGCTTTATTTACACAATACTGTAATTCTTTCCTTATAACAACTCTTCATCTCTATTGATGAGATGAGCTCAGAAAGGTTAATTTACCTATGTTTATACTGCTAATAAGTAGCTGAATTGCTGTTTGAATCCAGATCAGTGACGAGATATAAAATCAAGTGAGTTACCTGTCATAATAAAATACGTGTTTTAAAATATATGTTTCAGGATGCCTTAGGGGCAAAAATGATGAAGTGTTTAATTTCATCCCTAACTATGAGAAAGGGCTTTGTACAGGAGGTTTACCAAAGTCTTAAGGGAAGAGTCCTGTAGATGAAGGAACTGCCTGAAACAGTTGTATTTAGGAAGTGTCTAGTGTTGGAGTATGGGTACAATGTAGGATGTGAGTGACTTAGAGGTGATACTGAAGAGGTAGGCATTTATTGAGGATCTGTGTTTTCTGTGCTGAGGAATTCCAACTTTATCCTGTCAGCAACCAGGATGCATTTTATTTTGTTAAAAGATTTTATTTGAGAGAGAGCATGAGAAGGGGGTGGATCAGAGGGAGAAGCCGACTCCCTGCTGAGCAGGGAGCTGATGCAGGACTGGATCCGGGGACTCCAGGATCATGACCTCAGCCGAAGGCAGTCGATTAACCAGCTGAGCCACCCAGGCGCCCACCAGGATGCATTTTAAGCAGGGAATGACATGTGATTTCCATTTCACACTGGAAGCAGTATGAAGGATGATTTAGAAAGGGTACAAGATTGGAGGCAAGAAGACTTTTACAACAATGAGAGATGATCGGAGATTGAACCTAGGAGTAGCAGTGGGAAGTAGTGGAAAGAAGATATGACAGGATCTGGCTACAGATTAGGAGGCCTGAGGGTAAGAGAGTTATGCAGTATTTACCTCAAGTTCTGTCTTGGCTCTTGGTCAGATGTGGTTCTTTTCAGAAGAGGGAGCAATTTGGGGAGAGTAATAATAAATGCTTTTTGTATCCTGCGATTTGAAGTTTCTTGTTGGGCATCTAAAAAAGATCTTCCATAAGCAATATTTTTAAGGGTCCGGAAAATGCAAACAGGTGAGAGATTTGGAAATCATGCGTATAGGTGATTCTTGAAATTGCAGAAATGGTTGGGCTTGCCCAAAAGGAAATATAAATAGGGATAGAAGGCCATCTACGGAGTCCTGGAGGAATGCCAGCATGTCAGGGTGAGTAGAAGAGGAGCTGGGACAGAGAAGAAGGAACTGTTCAGGGAGGTAAGAGGATAACCGTGGGAGACTATTCTCTAAGAAGCCTGGGGGTAAAGTGTTTCAAAAATATTACCTGCTACATTGGAGTTGGATAACAGGACTGCTAAGAACCTATTGCATTCTGCAATTAGGAATTCTTTTACCCTTTGAAGCAGGGTAAGCACATTTTGCAAGTCCTAGAAGAATGAATGAGTGCAGCCACCCAAGCTTTATTTCCTCACAAAGTGCAGAGCTACCCTGTTTATTTTCATGATGAGAGGAGGTGGAGTTTTAAGAATGCGGGAGGAGGGGTGGGCTTAGAGAACCAAAGTGGCCTAAAAGAGAGTAGTTACTGGAAGAATTCCTAGGCGCGAACCAAGTCCCAAGTCCCGTGGGATTGGGAATGGAGGGAGAGGTTTCTAGGCTGAGAGAATAGCTTGCGCAAAGGCTTACAGAATAAATAACATAAAGATAGTCAAGACGCTGAAAGAAGTTCATGATAGGTAGAATTTGGAGGTCTGATTAGAGAACAGGGGAAGGAGGTAGAAAGTAGAAAAAGATGATCAAGAGCGAAATTCTGCAGAGTCCTATTTTTTCTTATGGAGTGATCTCAGAATTGCATGCCTACCAACATGACTTGGTGACTGGATGATGGGGGCCAGAGGGGAAGGAGGTGATAGAATCAAAGATGATGCAAAACTGATGCCTAGGTTTCTGATTTGGGCAATGGGATGAATGATAATACTGTTCACTAAGAGACCGCAAGAATGGTTTGGGATTAGAAAGATAGCGGGTTTGTTTAGTTTTGAATGTGGGAAATTTGAGGTGACTGTTTGCAACATCCAGATAGTGTTCTGGAAGTGGTAATTGCATGTATAGGTCACTTGGGCTGACTCTCAGCACATAGATCCCACCAGAAGTCATGGAGAGTATATGAGATACCAGGCAAAGTACATAAATGGAGAAGAGGGTGGGCATATGACAACAGCACTTTTCAGGAGGAGCTCAGAGAAAAGGAAACCCACAAAAAGGGAATTCCCAATAAATATAGAGTCAGACCAACTAATTTTTTTTTTTTTTAATGTGGAGGCTTTGTTTTGTTGTTTGCTTTGTTGGTGTGGGTTTATTTTGTTTTTTGTTTTTGTTTTTTTGGCAACTCTGTTGATAATATCTATGTGTATGTTATAGGCCAGGAATAATTCTTCCTCTTTGGTTTTATTATCTTAAACATCACTTACATCACTGTTTTAGTAAAACAGTGGCACAGAGATTTTACAGCAGGAAATTCAAAACTTGAAAAGAATGGGGCTTTGTGTTTTGGAATTAAGTTCCAAGGCTGATCATTTTCCAGATGCCTAAAGTTCCCAAACTAGTTTCATTTTAACCATTATATTAAGAGTTTCTTTATGATCCAGCTTTGAACAGAACAAAGCATTTGAAAAGATAAAGTAGGTAGATGCTGTGCTGAGATGTGGGGTTGGAAACCTGTCAGAAAATACTTGTTTACTCCCTGGCGCCTGGGTGGCTCAGTCGGTTGAGCGTCTTCCTTCAGCTCAGGTCATGATCCCAGGGTCCTGGGATCGAGTCCCACATCAGGTTCCCCACTCAGCAGGGAGTCTGCTTCTCCCTCTGCTTGCTGCTCTCTCTGTGTCCAAAAAAAAAAAAAAAAAAAAGTTTACTCCCTGTATTTACTTTTATTACTACATGGCATTTCAAAATAATTTTTGAGTACTGAAGTGGAAGTGTGCTTGGTTAAATTATTTACATACCTAGCAGATTAGTAGCAGGGTAACTTTTTATCAGGGTATTATTTATGGGTTCTAATTCAGGGTATTCAGAGACTACTAGAGGATTATCTGAGTCCGTTTGTTTCACGTTTTGCCATAGTTGTCTGGGTGACTAATAAGGATGAGGTGCTACTGTTACAGTTAATTAAAACTGCTGGATAGCAGGCAGCTTTCTGGTTTGAGGGAATGTTATGAAAGTGCTTGGTGATGCGTTCTTGTTTCTTCCCATGGAATAACATTTTTTGAACATGGACTAACAATGGATCTCTTGGCGAATCTTTGGCAGCATATTAAAAGAAATGGATTTTTAAAAAATAAAATCATTGAGTTGATAGATATCTTCAGTTTTTAATTAGAATAGAAATTTGGATTGTTTCAATTAGTAAAATGTGAGAAGTTGCTATTAAGCATTTTAATTCAAGAGAAATATAAATGTAAAATTCACAGATTTAGGATGAGCCATGGCATCTCTTACATAAAAAAAAAATTGTAGAGTGATTTTGATAAATTTTTTCATGTGTTCTAATTAGTAAAGAATAAAATCAAACTGCTTTATTCAGCAGACTTATATTTGAAAAGCACCTATGAAATCTTATTTTCCCACTGATACTCTTATTTCAGATATGCATTATTTTCTCATTTCTTCCATTGATTTTTTTTTTCTCTAGTTTATTAACAGTGTATAAATACATTAAAATGTGAGGTCACCTGGCTTTGAAAGGATTCAACGAAGTTTGTAGATAACATAAACAAGAATAAATATTTTTGTAAAGAAAATATTCTTATGTCTTAGTAATTTCACCTCTTTGTAATTCAGAACGTATGATATCTGTGAAGTATCTCCTGGACCCCATCTGAATATGATTATTGGAGCTAACGGCACAGGAAAGTCTAGCATCGTGTGTGCCATTTGTCTTGGATTAGCAGGCAAACCTGCTTTCATGGGACGGGCAGATAAGGTGAGTTAACGTAAGTACTTAAAAAAAAAAAATTCAGAGTTGTGACTTGCTTTTAGTAACAGATCACTTTCTCTGTCTCATTTCCTTGGGTATAACAAAGATGTCAAGCTTGAATGTAAAGAATGAAGTTGGTAGGGAGAGCTGCTGGGAGGAGTTGCCATTTCTAGAAGTATTTTGGACTATATACCCTGAGAATTCTTCAAGTATGTAACACTTAAAATTCTTAGGAAAGGTGTAAAATGTCTTCTTAAATGTATTGCTGGGCTTGTGGAAAGGTGAAGTAAATTTACCAAGGGCGGAAGCAAAATTGTGTGGATCCAAAGACTTAAGCAAGCTCTGGAGTTGTTTCCGTAGGGGCGTTTGCTTACTTTGCACCCTGAAGGCATTTGGTTACTCTGAATTGGGGATCTTGAGGTAGGGGAAGGCTAGAAGATAAAACTAGAAGTCAAGCACTGTGTTTAGTAGGAAAAATAACACCGCAGAATGGGATATAGGGTTACTTACTTACCTGATTGTTAGCTCTGAATATAGTGGAGAGAAAAAAAAAATCTTCCAGAGAATTACTACTATTTTTATTGAAGAATAATTGACATATATTATTAGTTTCAGGTGTACAATAGTCAGTATTTGTATACATTATGAAATGGTCACCACAATAAGTCTAGTTGCTGTCTATCACCATACAAAATTGTTAGAATATTGACTGTAGTCCCTAAGCTGTATATTACATGCCTGTGACTGACTTTATAACTGGAAGATTGTACCTCTTAATCTCCTTCATCTGTTTTGTCCACCCCCCCTTCCCTCCCCTCTGCCAAAAATCAGTAATTTCTAGAGAATAAGGGTGTGGGGGGTAGATAAAGTAGAAAAAAGGAATGTAAAGAAGGTAATAAAGATATGTTAGATGGTGGTCGAAACAACCCTGACATTTAAGTGTTTTAAAAATATAGAAGATTAATTCTTCTTTTTGCTACTTATCCAGTATAGGCCGTTTGTAGTCACGTGGGTACCTAGGCTGATGGAGTCTTCATTTCAATACACAGTCCCGTGATTGCCGCCTCGGGAAAGGGAACTGGCTCTTACAATTTCTTCAAAAAGTCATAGATATTTGTTCGACTCACATTTTCAGTGGACAAAGCCAGTTAAAATTCCACACCTTCCATCAGAGGGAATGAGCAAATGCAGTCCTACTGTGGGCTTGCAGGAGAACTGGAGTTTTCATGAACTGCCGGGATGTGTGCCACCAGGGCATTGCCAGAATGCAGCAGAGATTTAAATGATTATGAGAGAATATTATGGGGCCTGCCCCTGTCAGCTACTGCGTTGGTGCTGCTTTCATATGCCAAGTGCCTTGCATGCTGGGCTCCACGGCCACTCAGCCACTGAGTGCTGCGCCCGCCCCACTACCTCAGCCCACCCTGCACACCCAGGGGCACAAAGCTTTTGTTGAATTGCTGAATGATGAAATTGAGGAGGAAAAGGAGATACCGAACATAAATCCCTCCCCAAGATGTCTGGAAGTTGGGAGCTGGAAGTATATGGCACACTCCCAATTTCGTGGTTGAAGTTGTAAAGACTGGTGGCAAGAAATCCCTGGTGCTCGACTGTACCTATCCAGAAGATGAGGCTGGGCGAGAAGAGGAGGTCCAGAGTGACATTTTCGACGTAAGGGAAGTGAGCTTTCAGTCCATTATTGAGTCTTAAGTGGAAGGATCTGAATTACACACTCAACACTGATCCTAGGGACTGGCCTTGTTTGACCACCTGATGGATTTCCCGGCAGGTGGATAGGTGGGTAGCGCTTTTGCAGATGAGATGGTAGAGCTTAGCAGAGACCTGGAGTACCAGGAATACGTTACTTTTCTCGAAGATCACAAAGGTTTTGTCAAGAGCCAGTAGAGCGGGCAAGACATCGAACACCTTAATTTTATGGCATGCTTTGGCTAGGGAACAACCTACTCTGAAGCTAGGCCTATGTGTATTTTAAAATGGTTTTCATCCTAATATCATGGAAAATATTTCAAATTTAAATTCCATTGCCCTCTAATTTACTATTCCTTTATTCTCTACAAATCTGTTCCTAGATTTTTGTGTAACAGAATGATGGACAATAAAATTGGTCTATATCCTCCCAATACAAAAAATATTATGAACAACTTTATGCTAGTAAAGCTTAAATTCTTAAAGTTGTGAGTGTGTAGGTTTCTACAACTATAAAAATGATCAAAACTGACTCTTAGTAGGAAAAAAAATCAGCTGTTAACTTTTTTCTTAGAACACCGAAGATAATTTCCATTAGTTCTAACAGCAGTCATTTCTTATTTTACACAAAGAATGACTGTACCAGAATATGACGGCCCCAGAATCCATCAAGGATAAAATGAGAAGATTAAAGATAATCTCACTTATGAATATAGGAGCAAAAATCTCAAGAAAAAGAAACTTTAGTCTGTTGAATCTAATACATAAACTGCATAATACATCATGACCAGTTAGAAATTATTCAAGGAATGAGAGATTGAACATTAGAGAAAAATTAACATGTTTTTTTATTTATTTACATACCACATTTTAAAGGAGAACTGGATGATCCTCTCAGAGAAAAAGCATTAAATTCCACAGTAATTTATGATACAAAGAACTCTTAGCAAATTAGGAGTAGAAGATGCCTACCTTTTAGATTACATAAAAGACAAGTGAAAATACACAGCAAGTTCAGGAACAAGTCAAGGTTACCTAATAGCACTGCTATTCAGCACCGTACTAGAAGTTCTAGATAGAATAGTCAGGTAAGACAAAAGATACAAGTTGGAAAGAAAACCGGCATTTACAGGTTTTATGAAAGTGCAATGAAAACCCCAAAAGAGACTCCAGATAAGCCTTCTGATGAATTAATCTAGAAATTTATCAGGATTGCTAGATATAAGATGATATAACAAATGTTGCATTTCCCTACACTAACAATGAACAGAAAAATGCAATTAAAAATAGATATTTACAATAGCACCAAAAGTACAAATTACATACCAATAAATTAAAAGACCTGTAAGACCTATATTTAGAAATTATAAAATTTTATTTGAAAATATTGGAGTTTGATTGGATGGACAGATATACTGTATTGGGCAGGAAGACCTATAAAAATGTCATTCTTCACATTGATATACATATTGAGCATCATTCCAGTCAAAATCCCAATACTGTCTATAGCAAATTACAAGCTGGTTCTAAAATTTAGGTGAAAATAGAAATGGCCAAAAATAACAGATACTCCTAAAGAAATTCAACAAAATAGGAAAACTTGCCCTATCATGTATCAAGACTTAACACAGTTATAGTAAATGAAAACATATAGAATATTATTTAACCATAAAAAAGAATGAAATCTTGACATTTTCGACAACAGGAATGGACCTAGAGGGTGTTACACTAAGTGGAATAAGTCAGAGAAAGACAGCATGTTTCACTTGTATGTGAAATCTAACCAAAACCAAAAACCCAGAAATAGACTCAAATACAGAACAAACTGGTGGTTACCAGAGGGGAAGAAGAGGTGGGTTGGGTGAGACAGGTGAAGGGGACTAAGAGGTACAGACTTCCAGGTATAAAACAAGTCAGTCATGGAGGTGAAAAGCGTAGCGTGGGGAAGATGGTGACTAGTACTGTAATAACTTCGCGTGGTTGCAGATTAGAACTATGCTTACTGTGTTGAGCATTATGTAATGTACAGAATCGTCAGATCATTGTACCTGAAACTAATATTGTTTCTCAGCTATATTAAAAACAAAGACCTGTGGTATTGGTGGGATATACATCAGACATGCTATGCTATGACAGAATGAAAAGCCTAGATCAAAGCCATGACGAGGAGACTCTTGATTTATGATGACTGACATTGTAGATGAATGGGGAAAAGAAGGGGAAATAGTACTGAGATGGTTGGTGGCGTAGGAGGAAAAGAAATTAAGTTCTATCCTCACCCTTGAACACAGATCAGTTCCAAGTGGATTGAGGATCTAAATGTGATTGACAAGAAAGGTTTTAGGAGATACTGGTGTGGAGGAGATTATCTTTGTGACTTTGGGTTAAATAATTTCTTAAGTAAAAGTATAGGTTGGAAAGGAAAATACTGATAAAATTAAGAAACTTCTCTGAAAAGACACCATGACCTCACTGATATGAGGAATTCTTAATCTCAGGAAACAAACTGAGGGTTGCTGGAGTGGGGGTGGGGGTGGGAGGGATGGGGTGGCTGGGTGATAGACATTGGGGAGGGGATGTGCTATGGTGAGCGCTGTGGCTTGTGTAAGACTGTTGAATCATAGACCTGTACCTCTGGGGGGGAAAAAAAGACACCATAAAGAAAAAGACAAGCCACAATTGGGATATAACCCATATAACAAAAGATCGGTATTTAAACTTTTTAATGAGCAAAAGAGTTAACAATTAAGGACAAAATATGTGCTCAGACACCTCAGAAAAGAGGCAGCTCAGACAGCCAATAAATACAGTTGCTCTTTGAACAACTTAAGTTTGAACTGTGCAAGTCCACCTATATGCGGATTTTTTTCAGTAAATACAGTACTGTAAATGTATTTTCCATATGATTTTCTTAGTTCTTTTCGTACTTGTAAGAATACTGTATATAGTACACATAATGTATAAAATATATATTAGTTGCTTATGATATTGATAAGGATTCCAGTCAACAGTAGGCTATTAGTGGTTAAGTTTCAGGGGAGTCAAAAGTTATATGCAAATTTTTGTGGAGGGGGTTGGCACTCCTAACCCTTGTGTTATTCAAGGGCCACCTGAGTCTGCAAAGATACTCAACTTCATTAATTATCAGAGAACTGCACACTAATCCTGGCAAGGTATATTCCTCAGAGTCACAAATTCTGGCGATGCCATGTGCTTACAAGGATATGGAGCAATGGGAACTGTGATGCACTCTTGGTGAGAATAGAAATTTGTAGTCTTCGAAAATGGCATTACCTAGTGAATCTGCAGATGCATATACCCAATCAAAACTTCTCCTGGACAGCTCTTGTACATTAATACCAGGCAAAAGTATTGAAATATTTATAGCAGTATTGTTTTTAAATAAATCCTATTATAGTCAAATAAAATTGAATATTACATACTGGTGAAAATAGTCCTTAGCTCACTGGGTAAATTGCAAAAGCGTAATTTTAAGGAAAAATGCTATTTTGGAAGAATACTAGTAATATGAATTTATTTATAGAATGGTCAAAACACAAAATAATGTATTGAATATTTAAGGAGATATATGTATATAGCAAAACTAGAGAAAAGCAAAAGTATGATCAAGTCAGGATTACATTTGTTGAGAGAGGATACAATAGTGTTGAGTTATACAGGGAATGTCAGGTGCACGGTTAATTTTCAATTCCTTAAATTTGCGGTAGATGTTTGGTTGTTTTACTGTTCCTTCAAGCAGTATATGAAGCTTATATATAATGTTTGGTGTATATTTCACATAAAATTATGTCTTAAAAAGGGAGTTTGAGAGTTGAGTTAACCTGTAAAATAGTTGTAAAAGTTTAAGTGATTCTTTATATTTTTCTAAAACTGGGAATATTGCAATATTATTAAAATGGTATTATAGGTTTCTTAGCCAGGGTTACAATTTAATGTAGGATTACAAGATAGAAGCATATACCCTTAAGATTACAAATAAGCCTATTCAAAATATGTGTGTGTTTTTAATGCTGTATGAGAGGCATTTATGAGGTAGAATGCTCATAGATACTGCTCTGTTAATAATTAGTTTTATGACCTTAGCCATTTGTCTAGACTTCAGTTTTTCTTTATTTTAAAGTTAAGGGGGTTGGAGTAGATAACTTCAGGGACCAGATTTTTTGTAAACATTGATGTATAGTTTTTTAATTGTTAAAAATCATTTATTAAAACCTTATCTCTGTGTAATGGTCTGCTGGATTGTACTCCAAACTCTGTACAGTCAGAATGGATTGGTTTGTAACAATTTCCACCAACCTTCTCATTTATTTTTGGCATGAAGAAGACAGATCATACACTTGAGTGGTAGGGTTTAAAGAAGGTTGTGGAGTGCAGAGATTGCAGACCTTTAGGTTCCCCCAGATGCATTTAGGGGCTGTACAAGTTCTCAGCGAAAATACTTTTAATGTTGTATTTCTTAATATGAAATTTTAACACTAGCATGTTCTGTACCATCCATATATATATATATATATATATAAATTTTATAATAACTGCCTTGTGATTTTTTTCTTATTGGTATTTTAATTGATGCAAGCTAATGAGCAGATGGCACTCCTACAAAAATGCCATTGTTTTTCCTGTTTATGAAGGAAGTAAAACAGTAAAACAGAGAGGGTAAATTAACCTGGTTAGAGTCAGGCAGCTTACACTTCTATGGCAGGATTGAGATTGGAACCTGGATGGTGTGTGTTAAAGCATGTACTCTTAATCATTAAGCTGTACTTTCTGGTTATGAGGACAGACCTCCTTTGTCATCTTTCTGGGCCTCAGTTTCATCATTTGTAAAATGGATATAATACATACCTCCTAAGGTTGCTCATGAATATTAAGAAAGAAAATTATAAATTGCTTAGCACAGTAGCGTATGGTAATGCTTAATAAATGTTCGCTGTTGTGGTTCTAATTGTTGTCATCACTGCTGTTACCACTATTAAAAAAGATAATTATTTGCAAGGTGTGTTTTCCACCTTTTTTTAGAATTACTTACTTATAGCCTGATTGAAGATCCAATCTAATTTTCTTTAGGCCCAGGGTCTCTCTTCAAGTTTGTGCTTGTGTATGTATTCAAACTAGACTAAATAGGTCTATTTTACAATGTAAATTGTACTTAAATTATATTTACTATATGTATTCTTTATAAGAAAATGACAATTATATCCTCAATAACAGGATGGGTAATATTAGAGTGATTGTTAATATTTAATCTGTGCAACTCCAAAGAAGTCTCCAGTGCTAATAAGGAGATTTGGTTAAAGCTCTATGATTAAATTGTAGAACCTATTTTCCCACTGGCTTTCTTGCCTCTACTGAGAGTATTTAGTATAGATGCCAAGTACACAGACTCTGGAGCCATATTACGTGGGTGTTGGCTTTGTCACAAGCTTTGTAAGAGGCTGTCTGGTACATTGAATGCTCAGTAAATGGTAATTAATAGTATTGTTACTTGTGGGAGGAAACAATGGAAACCATTTCCCAAATCTGGGAAAGTGAGGAGAGTGGACAGAGAAAATAGTTATTGAAAGGATTTTAATTAAATAATAATAATAATGACTTTGCTGAATCTGTGATAACCTGGGAATGTCACCACTCAGTGCACTTTGTCTTTTTTGTTCTAGGTTGGTTTTTTTGTGAAGAGAGGATGTTCCAAAGGAATGGTTGAAATTGAATTGTAAGTGTTAAAAGTGCTGAAACCCCTTTTTCCTGTACAATTTCTTTATGTTCATGCTTTTGTGATGACTTTAGAAAAGAGTAATAATATAGCATTATGGCGTAAATATTAGAAATCCTATTTAAAGGATGTTTTATCCAGACAAGTTATTTTTTTATGCATCTTTTAAAATCTAAATGGTAAGATTTTTCTTTCAGTAGATTTCTTAAAGAAATTACCTGTCTTGGCAGCCATTTCTGATGTACGAGAGTCAGTATTCAAGATGAAACCAGTTAACCATCTTTAGTGTATGTACTTTCAGTCTTTTAAACACAGATAAACTCATTGTTTTAGTTGATTTTTAGTGAGTGTTGTTTTTTGGAGTGTTCATAGAAAGTAATGAAATTTTTGAGCTTAAATGGCTTTTAAAGATCATCTGATAGCCTCATCATTTTATAGGGTATGGGGAAATGATGTTTTTACTCAACAACTGTGGGAGAATGTTTTATTTATGTAATGATGAAAAATAGGCAAAAAAAAAAAGGCACACATAGAAATAAAACAGGTAAGATTATACTCAATTTATTAAAATATAATGATAGTATTTTACTGAAAGATACAAAACCATGACCTGAATAAATGGAGACGTATACTATGTTCCTAGAAACATAAAGTTAATATTCATTTTCAACATTTGCAGTCCTTTCAAATTAATATGTAAATTTGATACAGTTCCACCCAGAGTATCAACAGGTAAGTTTACAAGTTGATTCTAAAGTTCACTTGGGAGAATAAATGTGTTGGAAAACCAAGAAGATTTTGAAAAAGCAGAATTACGAATAAGACATCTGTGTACCAGATGTTAAAGTGTACTATAAAGCTGTTGATAATACGGTATTAGTACAGAAAATTAGAGGAGCAGGATGGAAAAAGTAGGGAGATCTAAATGTCTATGAGAATTTATTGTAAAGATGGCAGTTTAAGTATAGGCTATTAATTACTTGAATTGAGGTGAACTAATTGGCTTTTAATTTTTTAAAATAAATTTAGAGCTTTATCGAACACCTGACTCATAAATCTAGATGTGTTAAAGGCTTAGTGAAAAAATATGTAACTTTGAAGATAATAGAAAAAAATTATATTTTTTAAATCTTGGGAAAGGCTATTTCAAGCAGAATAGGATACCCAAGAACCATAAAAAGGAAGATAGGAAATTTAGATTCCATACAAACCCAGCTGAAAATAATGGTACCACAGTTAAAAATGAGTGACAGATGGGAGAAAACATTTTCAGCACAAATAACACATACATGTCTTGAAATTACCAAAATACCAATGTCTCATGCAAGTCAGTAAAAAATTACAACTTATAGAACATAAGCAAAGAAATTTAACACCAAGTAAAATAAATGGCCAATATGTATAAAAAGTACACAACTCATTAGTTATAACTCATCACTTATGAAGGAAATCAAAATGATTTTTTTTCCTTTTAGAAAAATTTTTAAATAAAATTTAGTAATATGAAGGTATAGAGAAGTGAATCCTGTCATGCCCGTAGGAATGTAAGCAGTATATCTTATTTGGCTGTAATACCAGATTTTAAATAAAATAATCTTCGATCCAGTTACTATTCTAGAGAATGTTTATTCATTTGCACAAAATTAGCTTTTTCCTAATTTTAATAGTGAAAATTTATGAACATCCCAATTGTGTATCATCTGATAAATGGCTAAACAGAATGTGATATATTTATACAAGGACATCTTATTCAGCTGTGGAAAGGAATGTACTGATAGATCTGACAACATGGGTGAACCTGGGAAGCATGCTTTGTGAGGGAAGGCAGACACAAATACTATATACTATGTGATTCCACTTCTATGGAATGTCCAGAATTGGCAATCCATAGAGACAGAAAACATGAGTGGTTGCTTGGGGATAGGGGGTGGGGGGGAGAGAGTGGGGAGTGACTGCCTAAAGGTTTGGGCTCCTTTTTGGGGTGATGAAGACATTTTGGAATTAGATGGTGGTGATGGTTGCAGAACCATGAGCATATGTTAAAAACTGTTGTTGATACACATATTCCTTCAACAGTACATCTAAAAATGGTTAAAATGGTAAATTTTATGTACATTTTACCACAATAAAAAAAGTATTGATTTGTATATATAAAATGGATTATATGATATGTGAATTATATATATATTTTTTAAATTGCCAAAGATGGGGCACCTGGGTGGCTCAGTCGTTAAGTGTCTGTCTTCAGCTCAAGTCATGATCTCAGGGTCCTGGGATCGAGCCCCGCATTGGGCTCCCTGCTCGGCGGGAAGCCTGCATCTCCCTCTCCCACTCCCCCTGCTTGTGTTCCCTCTCTCGCTGTGTCTCTGTCAAATAAATAAAATCTAAAAAAAATTTTTAAAAAATTGCCAAGATACTCTTGTGTTAGCCTTGGTGCTGTCGATATATCACAGTGGTTTCTTAGATACTGCAACTGAAGTACACTAAGCCAGGTATTTTTATACAATACAGAAGGAGTGTTAATATATAAGTTTCAGAGTCTTTTTATGGACAGCTGCAGGTGTTAAGCACTCCTGATTTTCTGCTCTGAATCACCAAGGCCCAGTTTTCTTAGTTATCAAAGAGGTACACTTTTTGGTGTTTAATAGCTAGTAGCTATAATAATCTAACTGGTGACCATAAACCAGAGTTCTGTTGCCAGAACTACAGGGGAGGATTCCCTTTCCCCAAACTCTTTTAGTTACATTGTGGTCACTTGCTGGGAATACCGAACACAAAATGGCTTGTTGTTGAAATTGTTACTGCTGTTGAACAGATGTGTTAACTGGTCACATACTCTTTGAATGGAACAGTAGATAGAATAATCTCTAGCATACATTTATGTAGTCATTTTCAAATATTTGAGTACATATCCATTGAGGGGGAGGGGAGATAGAGCATTCTGGAATTTATGGTTAGGGGCGTGAGAGAAGGGCAGATAAATACAAAGGTAAAATACATATTACATTGGATGGTGATTAGTGTCAGGTAGAAAATTGAGCAGGAAAGGAGAATAGGGAGGGAGTGCCAGAGTGGAGTTTACAGTATTAAATAGGGTGATCAGAAAAGTTCTCACTCAGAAGACAGTACCTGAGCAAAGACTTGAAAGAGAGAGGTGTTGAGCATGGAGATACTTGGGGAAAGAGCATTTCGGTATCTGCAGATGCCAAAAAAGACTGAAGTGGTACCCAGTGTGACTGCCTTGCACTGAACAAGAGAATAGTAAGAGATAAGGTCTGAAAATATCAAGGAGCCAGCTTATAGGGCCTTGTAGGCCACTGTAAGAACTTTGCATTTATTTTTTTTTCAGGTTTTAAAACTTTTTATTGCATATTAAAAAAATTGTGCATTCCAATAATTAAAATCATTTGAACAACAACAAAAAAAAGGCACTCTGATTAAACTGCATTTGACAGCCTGCAGGACACCCCGGACCAGCTTGGTTTTTACTCTCGATTTCACTGTCGACCCACCCAGCTTGTTCCTTCACCAACACGCAAGTTCTTTTCCTTCCCTGCCAGCCAGACAGGCAGATGGGAGAGGCAGGCGCCCTTCGTTGTCAGTAGTTCTCGATTCTTTGATGTGAAAAGGGGTAGCACAGTCATTTAAACTTATCCAACCACTTTGCATCTTACAAAGTTAAACAGCTAAAAGAAGTAAAATAAGAAGGCAATGCTTGTGGAATGTACAGTGCATATCGGCGGCGCGCGCCTCATTACGATTCACCGGCTTGCTTCTCCTGTTAAGTCGTTTCTTTTGAAGGCAGTGGATTTTTCTCTTGCGTTTCTGTCTTCTTCAGTTTCGACTTATCGAATTTCTCAATCTCAGCCATATCGGGTTTGTCAGACATGGTTGCAGAGAAAGCGGAGCGAGGTGCGCGCACAAGCGAAGTCCGATCTGCTCAGTGGCCGCCGCCGAATCTTTGCATTTATTTTGAGTAAGCTGTGAACCCACCACAATTTGAGCAGAGAAGTGGCATGACCTAAGTGTCTTCTGTATTAGTGTTAGCCTCCTTGGTTTTTTTCTTTCCCCTTGGTTTGAAAACATTGATTTGTCAGTTTCATTAGTCCTTTTCAGTGAATGACTTCTGCATTGTTGTTTCTGTCTTACATCATGGTTTTCTGATTCACTATTTTCTATACTCACCTTTACTAATTCTTGAAACTTTTTTTTCCCTAATTTCTTGAAATGGCTATTTTTTGTACAGATTTTTAGTCTTTTGTTTTCCCTCATGTAGACAGTTAAGGTTAAAAATTTCCCTCTCAATATTGCTTGAGCTCTGTCTCCCAAATATTGGCATATAGCATTTTCCTGTTTTTCTGTTCTATTCATTTTCTTTGAGTTTGTAATTAGAAGTTGTTTCAAATTCTGATGTAGTAATTTTCTTGTTATATTTTAGGATTGATTTCCACTTTGATAGTTCTGTGGTAAAAAATATATACTAAAAATATAAAATTACACTTTATATTTGTTACTATACACATTATATATTACTATATGGTCCTATATGTAATATATATAATATATAATACTAAATATATATAACACAGTGTATAATAATACATAGTGGAATTATATATTGCTATATTATACATATAGTGTATATTGTATGTTTTACTATAAATCTATGACTTTATGGTAACACAGTTTAATATATAGTAATATATTTAAATATATGGTCATGTTACCAACCCTTTGAAATTTGTCAAGGCATCCCTTTTGTAGTGAGCTTACATAAATCGTTACCCACTAGGTTGAAAGAATGAGTATTCTGCTCTTCTGTGCAGTGTTCTCTGTTTGTCCATTAGTTCAAGCTGATTAATTATATTGTTAAAGCTTGTATATTTTTGCTGATTTCAGTCATCAGATCGATTCTTTAATTACTGAGAAAGGTGTATTACATTTTCCCTCTATGTAGATGTGTCAATTACCTTCGTCCTGTCAATTTTTGCTTTATGTATCTTCAGGACATTATTAGTTGCAGCTAAGATTCAAATTGTTTTATCATCCTAGTGAAGCTGAAGTTTCTGTTGTTATGTACTGACTTCTTTGTTTTTTGATGCATTGCCTTTAGAATGTGTTTTAATTTGCCATTAGTGTGGTTCGCAGCTTTCTTTTTTAAGTGTTTTCCAGATTATCTTTTTTTATTTATTTCAAGATTTTTATACCTTTTGTATCTCATTTCAACAAGGATAGCTGGGTGTTGTTAAATAGCCTTTTAAAAATAGCGCATATCCGTTACATTTATTGATTGACTTACATGTTGGGACTTATTTTTACTGCCTTATTCCATGCTTTTTATTCTTTTTTTTCAGGATTTCTCTTCTCTCTTGCCCTTGTTTGGATTTTTAATTTTTCTTTACTGTCGTGGAAATTATTCATTCTTTGTTTTAGCAGTTGTTAGAATTTTTAACACATACACTTGAATTTGAGTCTAGACTGAAATGTCTGTATCTTCCTATTGAATAAAGACCATAGAGTACTTTTATTTGAATAACTTGTCTGAACTATTTTAATTTTATCTTGTCTTTTAAACTCTTTTAGACATAATAACTACTATTAATTTATATTGTCAATGTTTGTTTAGAATTACCTCGTGTTTTTGGTTTGTCTTGCTTTTTATTTTTTCTTGAATTTTTGTTATTTCCTTTGAGATCACTTTCTTTTCGCCAGAGGATATTTTTAAAAGTTTTCTTTAATAAGGATCTTCTAGTGGAATGCTCAGTTTTTAAAAATGATGTTCTTTTGCTCTGAATCTTGAAAGATGTATTTGCTGGATATAAAAGTCTGCATTGATAGATGTTTTCTCAACACATACAAAGTGTAATTCCATTGTCTTCAGATGTGAATCTAATCTTTTTTTTTTTTAAGATTTTATTTATTTATTTGACAGAGACACAGCGAGAGGGAACACAAGCAGGGGGAGTGGGAGAGGGAGAAGCAGGCTTCCCGCTGAGCAGGGAGCCTGATGCAGGGCTCAATCCCAGGACCCTGGGATCATGACCTGAGCCGAAGACAGACGCTTAACGACTGAGCCACCCAGGCGGCCCTGTGAGGGGGTTGTTAAAGTCCCCCACTGTTACTGTATTGTTGTCGATGTGTTTCTTTGATTTTGTTATTAATTGGCTTATATAATTGGCTGCTCCCATGTTAGGGGCATAGATATTTACAATTGTTAGATCTTCTTGTTGGATAGACCCTTTAAGTAGGATATAGTGTCCTTCCTCATCTCTTATTACAGTATTTAGTTTAAAATGTAATTTGTCTGATAGAAGGATTGCCACCCCAGCTTTCTTTTGGTGTCCATTAGCATGGTAAATGGTTTTCCACCCCCTCACTTTCAATCTGGGGGTGTCTTTGAGTCTCTGGCAGACAGCATATCGATGGGTCTTGTTTTTTTATCCAATATGATACCCTGTGTCTTTTGATTGGGGCATTTAGCCCATTTACATTCAGGGTAACTATTGAAAGATATGAATTTAGTGCCATTGTATTGCCTGTAAGGTGACTGTGACGGTATATTGTCTGTGTTCCTTTCTGGTCTCTGTTACTTTTAGGCTCTTTGCTTACAGGACCCCTTTCAATATTTCTTGGAGGGCTGGTTTCGTGTTTGCAAATTCCTTTAGTTTTTGTTTGTTCTGGAAGCTTTTTATCTCTCCTTCTATTTTCAATGATAGCCTAGCTGGATATAGTATTCTTGGCTGCATATTTTTCTCGTTTAGTGCTCTGAAGATATCATGCCAGTCCTTTCTGGCCTGCCAGGTCTCTGTGGATAGGTCTGTTGCCAATCTAATGTTTCTACCATTGTAGGTTACATATCTCTTCTCCCGAGCTGCTTTCAGGATTTTCTCTTTGTCTCTGAGACTCGTAAGTTTTACTATTAGATGTTGGGGTGTTGACCTATTTTTATTGATTTTGAGAGGGGTTCTCTGTCCCTCCTGGATATTGATGCCTGTTTCCTTCGCCAAATTAGGGAAGTTCTCTGCTATAATTTGCTCCAGTATACCTTTTGCCCCTCTCTCTCTTTCTTCTGGGATCCCAATTGTGTTGTTTCGTCTTATGGTATCCCTTATCTCTCGAATTCTGCCTTCGTGATGCAGTAGTTGTTTATTTTTTTCTTGGCTTCTTTATTTTCCATCATTTGGTCTTCTATATCACTAATTCTCTCTTCTGCCTCATCTATCCTAGCAGTTAGAACCTCCATTTTTGATTGCACCTCATTAATAGCCTTTTTGATTTCGACTTGGTTAGATTTTAGTTCTTTTATTTCTCCAGAAAGGGTTTCTCTAATAATTTTCATGCTTTTTTCAAGCCCAGCTAGTATCCTTAAAATCATCATTCTGAACTCTAGTTCCAACATCTTACTAATGTCCGTATTGATTAGGTCCCTGGCAGTCGTGTTACTGCCTCTTGTTCTTTTTTTTGAGGTCATTTTTTCCATCTTGTCATTTTGTCCAGAGGAGAATAGATGAATGAGAGAACAAAATGCTAACAGGGTAACAACGTCCCCAGAAAATATACACTAACCAAATCAGAAAAGACCTGAAACCGGGGGAAAAGAAAGGGAAAGAAAGGAAAAAGACAAAAAAAAGCCAGAATATGATCAAATATGATCAGGCTGGTGCATAGATCAGTGCCACACACTAGATTTTGGGTGTATTTTGGTCTGTTAGAAGAAAGTGCCTCCCAAAATTTTAAAGAATGAAAAACTTACATACGTACAAAAAAGGGTTAATACGATGAAGGGATGGAATATGACTGTAAAGGTGAAAATTATAAAAGATTTTATAAAAGGAATTGATAAGCTGGTTGAAGAAAGAAAGAAGAGGGTTTAAAAAAAGAGAATGTGTTCAGGCAGGAGACTAGAACAAAGCCATACACTAGAGGTTTAGGGTATATTTGGATCTGTTAGAAACTGTATCCCAGAGTTTTAAAGAATGAACAACTTATACACACACACACACACACACACACACACACACACACACACATATACACACCAAAAATAAGGGTAACTACTATGAAGGGTTAGAATATGACTCTAAAAATGAAAAAAAAGATTTTTTTTAAAAAAGGGATTGATAAGATTTTGGTTGAAAAAGTGAAAAAGAAAAATTCAAAAGAAAAAAGACAGTTAAAAAAATTAACTTTGAAAGACTAGAGAATCATGGGGAAAAAGCCATGAATTCTATGTTCAGTATTCCCCTAGCGCTGGAGTTCTGCTGTTCTCATTGATCGGTAAACTTGGTCTTGGTGATCTTCTGGGGGAGGGGCCTGTTGCCGTGGTTTGTCTTTGCCGGAGGCGGAATTGCCCCGCCCTTTCCGGGTGCGGGCTAAGTAATCTGCTCCGGTTTGCTCTCGGGACCTTTTGTTACCTGCAAGCTTTCCCTACCGCTTTGGAGGATGAGAGTGTAAATGGCTGCCTCCTAATCTCCACCTGGAGGAGCCGAGAACTCGGTGCCCTGCTCTTCAGTGCACCCCCAGAGAAAAGCAGTCAGTCACTCCTTTCTCCCCGGTCTCCGGCCGCACTCCCTGCTCACATGGCCTGTGACCAAGCGTTTCTATCTCTGGCACCCGACCCCGTGTGGAGTCTCCAAACCCAGCAGATCCCTGCGGTGCGCTCCCGTGCCGCTCCTCCCCGGGGAGGGAGGGGAGTCTCCCTGGATCTGCCGCTTGTTGGGTCCCTGCTGGAGGAGCAGTGGCTGGACTGTGCTGCAGATCACGGTTAATGGCAACCCCAATCTCCGAGCCCACTCCTCGGCTCTGTCTCTGTAGGTGCTTCCCCGCTCCAATACCTGGGAGCTCTGCCGCACTCAGGCACCCCCAGTCTTTCTGTGACCCCGAGGGTCCTGAGACCACCTGTCCCAGTGAGGGTTCCACCCCCTGCTTAGCCACTGGAGCGACGTCCCTCAGCGGAGCAGACTTCTAAAAGGTCCGATTTTGTGCTCCGCGGCTCTAGCACTTAACAGTAGCAGCTGACGGAGGTCCCCTCCCCTGCCGTCTATCCTCCCGAATATTGTCTCGGAATCACTTCTCCACACGTCCTACTTTCTAGAAAGTGGTTGCTTTTCTGTTCAGAGAGTTGTTGCTATTCTTTTCTTCGATCTCCTGTTGAGTTCGTAGTTGTTTGAATGGTTTGATCCTTATCCAGCTGGATTCCTGGGACCAGACGAAATTCAGGTTTCCTAGTCCTCTGCCATCTTGCTCCCTGTTAGTTCTTACTCTTGGTGGTTTGTTTTCATGTATGTGTGTTTCCAATAAGCTGCCCCTTTCTCTTTGAAATTTGTGTTAATTCTTTGAGGGTAAAGGTAGATTCCTGCTGAGGGAATTTTCACTAACTTATGCAACAGACCATTGGATACTTTCAATCCAGGATCCAAATATACACAATTCTCAGTTCGTGCAGTTTTGAGCCTTAGGTATGTTATGTAAGTAACTTCAGTATACTAATCTGTTTTAGGTTGGCTTGTGGTTATTAACTGTCTTTAGGAGAAATTGGGTTTTTTTGCAGTTCAAGTCGTAGTTTGAGACAGGCAGTTTACCTGTTGGTGGTGATGGTGGTGATGATGGAGGTGATGATGGAGTAGTTCTAGTTTACCCTTACATTGAGGGTATAGTCTTTTGGGGATGATTTTTATTAGACTCCCTACCTTGGGTAGTTTGGGGCCTGTCTGTAATCCTTCTCCTGGGAGATTATGAAAATGAATGTGTAAGGTTATTTGGTGGGACAAATGGTCCCACGGTAAAAGCCAGTTTCATTTTTCAACTTCTGGATCTCCACCTGCCCCGGGATTTAGGCCAGATTTACTTACTTTCATGCTAACTCATAAATGCATTTATGAACATATTTTAATATTTCATTATTTGTAGTTTCTAGCAAGAAGATCAGAAAGATACTTAGGTCATTCTGCTGGAGATGAAAATTTAAAACTACCTTTTTTTTTAAGTTCTAAAATCTTAATGTTTGGAGTGTTCTATTTACAGTATAGTCTGTGTACACAACATTTACAAGTTATCATTGTCATTTAGCCATTGAATACCAATAATTTATCTTTCTACCACATGCTGCTGATTCCCAGTGAAGAAGATGGATGGGAGGTGTGGAGCAGTAGTACTTCTAAAAGCAAGACATAAGTAAATACCCTTCTTTCAGATTCTGTATTGCTTAATGTTCCTTTAAGAGGATGTATGATATAGTCCCCTCTGAATTCAGAGTGGAGTATGTGACAAGGAAGGCATGGGCTTGTATGACCGGGCTAGTTTTGATGTCTGAACTGCTTATGCAAGAATTGGTTTTCATTCATATATTTTCCAAGTAGAGGAAGTTGCAGTGTTTAATTTTATATGCTTTAATATACCAACTCATTTTGAATTGCAGTCAACGCATGTGATTGGAGAATAATAATTAAAGGATAAATAAGTCCAGATATGTAAATCCTCTGTCAGTGTTTGGAAATTAGTATTGGCTTTGTTTTTAACAGTTTAAATAATTGTGATGTTGAATAAGTGGTAACTTACATGTGGTTAATTATGTATTATTACCAATAAAATATCAAGCTTTCCTTCTTTGGAGGGGCCAAAATATCAAAAGGAATAAAAGTTATAATAATCCTGTCTGGAAGCCTTTGTTGCAAGAGAATTTTGGAAATTATATTTCTAAAATGATACATGTATTTTGAACATAAAGATTTTTTTTTAAATTATTTTTTAACTAGGTTCAGAACTTCTGGAAATCTTGTAATCACCCGTGAGATTGATGTGGCAAAAAATCAGTCTTCTTGGTTCATCAACAAAAAATCTACAACCCAGAAAGTAGTAGAAGAGCAAGTTGCAGCCTTAAACATTCAAGTGGGCAATCTTTGCCAGTTTTTACCTCAGGTATGAGAGAACTAAATGTATACATGGGAAAATTTTGTGTGTTTCCTCTTCATGCCATAGAAGAATGTAAATACTTTTCAAGGGATATTTTAATGGAGGCTATTTAAAGTAAGCCTCATAATGTTAATACTTTCTAACAGTCCTTTGTAAAAGGTAGCATCTCATCTCCTAATCTTATTATAGTAATTTGGAAGATTTCAATTAATAAAAAGTTGAAAGTCTAAACTACAGAAAATGGTAAAGGAAATAAAATTATATTGTTTTTAAGTAGAGTAACTTGCATGGCCATGTGCAACAATTTGTAGGCACTTAAAATTTTGTTAATAAACAACTTCTTACTCGTGTTTTTGTATAAAATACTTGATACACTAAAACTCTTGAATCTATAGGTGTGCATTTTTAAGTTTAGTAAAAATATCCTGAAAATGCACATTAAATGTTAAAATTCTTTGAGTGCTGTCTAGTGACTGAATTATAGTTCATTTTTTTCAGTTCAGAAGTAGTGACTTGATTACATAAGTCCAAATTCAATAAAACTTTAAAATTTGAAAGCATTGTTAGCTGATGCCCGGTATCTCCAGAAGTAGATGTTAAAAATATCCTTTTTCTTAACTTCTAACATTCCAGCTGATGTGTGGTAGTTAATGATCATTTCAATCCAGGGAACTCTTTTCTTTTATCCCCAAGCTATTTATTATATGTCTATAAACACTTTACCCTAGAAATACTGACCTAGAAAACTTTAAAAGGGTCTCAGAAAGATGACAGTTCATACCCTTAGTTTATCTTTATCATTTTAGGGAATAATATATGAAGGACAGAGTTTATATATATTGCACATCTTACAGTTTTTTTCTTTTAAATGAGTTTCATCTTAAGTGTGATCACTGAATGAAATATGTTTTGAAGATATTTATGAATGGTAATAGTTGCAGCGTGCCTGGGTGGCTCAGTCAGTTAAGTGTCAGATTCTTGGTCTTTGCTCAGGTCATGATGTCAGGGTTGTGAGATCAAGCCCTGTGTCAGGCTCTTTGCTGAGTGCAGAGTCTGTTTAAGTTTCTCTGTCCCTCTCCCTCTCTCCCTCCTCCCCATGCTCTCTGTCTCTCTCTCTGTCTCTGTCTCTCTCTAAACAAATCTTTAAAAAAAATGATAATAGTTGCTGATATTTAAGTTTTATGCTCTAGGATAAAGTTGGAGAATTTGCTAAACTGAGTAAAATTGAACTCCTTGAAGCTACTGAGAAGTCTATTGGTCCTCCAGAAATGCACAGATACCATTGTGAACTCAAAAACTTCAGGGAGAAAGAAAAACAACTAGAGGTATTTATAAACAGACAACTCATTTTTATGTCCCTCGCTGATTTCCGTCTTTCACAGTGTGATAGAGTGAATAGTAGCTCTGATTCAAGTGACTTCATATATTTGTGATGTTTTTTTTTTTTTTTTCCACCTAGGATTGTATTGCTGACATTAATTAAACTAAGTCACAGTAAATGAGAATTGGGTTTGAAAAAAGTTTGAAAAATTTGACTTATCATTTCATCAAATACGTGTTATTAATTGAATTTCTAAGGAACCAGTGATAGTATTTTAAAGTATTTATTTCTCTCAGGAAGTTTCAGTATTCTTTCAGCATTTCTTAAACACCTGCCATGTGCCAGGACGGTACAAGGCTTTGGGTAATATAGCAGTTACCCTGTAGCTTTTGATGTAGTGTCTCTGTTGAACAATTCTCATATTTTTTCAGTTGCAGGAGGGTTGACTTTGTAAGAGAGCTTTGTGTTTATTTGCAGTATTGTTTTTATGTTCACCTTTAATAAACATACACATTACTTACAGCATATCATTTGAAAAGGTGTTTTGTTCAATGAATCATTTTCCGTGTCCCAGCCACTAATATAAATTCAGTAAATTTTCATAATAAGGTATCTTATAAACAAATGCTTTCTCTTAAATTGTAACTGTCCATAGTTAATAATAGGCATATTATTATAATTTAATATTTATTAGTGACCAAAGGAATAGTAATTATACTGCTTTAGATACTCTGTCAGTCTTTTTACCCTTTCCCCAGTGGAACAGTCTGATACAGTAATCCCCCATTCACACTTTAGTTACCTGCCATTTCAGTTACCCACAGTCACCTGTGGTTCAGAAGCAGATGATCCTCCTGACGTACGGTCACAAGGTCAGCAGTAGTCTGACATTATGTCACAGTGCCTCACTTCATCTCATCACATGGCATTTTATTATCCCACATCATCACAAGAAGAGGGGTGACAACAGTACGATAATATATTTTGAGAGAGAGGCCACATTCACATAACGTTTATGACCATTTGTTGTTAAAATTCTCCTCTTTTGTTCTTATTAGTCTCTTACTGTGTCAGATATACAAATTAAGCTTTATCATAGGTATGCATGTTTAGGAAAAAGCAGTCCATATATATATATATATATATAGGGCTTTGCACTAAGTGGTTTCAGGCATCCTCTAGTGGTTTGGGACTATATTCCCCACAGATAAGGGGAGGGACTACTCTACTCGATCTGAAACACTCTGAAATTACAGCTCTCCTCTGAAGGAATGCAAACACATACCCTACTAGGTTCTGAGTACATCTTTGCATTTGTTAACTCGCAATCTAAAGGCCAGATTTAGCTTCCTTCATCTCATTTCTGAATCCTTAAGCCATGGGTGTTCATAACATACTAATCGTAATAATACTACTTTCATTTGTATATCACATTAACAGCTTTTGTTGAACTTGTACTTAAAGTAAGTACGTTGCTTCTACCCTTGAGGTGAGTGGGGCAGATCCGTGTCTTGTCTTTAGGCAGGAAGAGGCTAGGCTCAGAGATGTGGTGGGGCTTCCTCACAGTCACACGATTAATAAATTGCAGGGCCTAGACCAGAACTCAGGTATGCATGTTAGTTGTACAGTTCTTAAGAACTGTGAAATTCTTCATTGTGAAATTTTGCTAGCATTGTACATTTTCATCATTATAGGGTTTGACCTGTTGTCTTTTCAGGTAAACTAATTGTTAAATATTTGTTTTAGACCTCATGCAAAGAGAAAACTGAGTATCTAGAGAAAATGATTCAGAGGAATGAAAGGTATAAACAAGATGTGGAGCGGTTCTATGAACGTAAGCGACATTTAGATTTGATTGAGATGCTTGAAGCTAAAAGGCCGTGGGTGGTAAGTCTTAATTATTAGTGGCAAAAATAGCGATGCTTTAACTAGCAGAAAGGCTATAAAGAAGGCACTAATTGCTCTGTATTCAAATTAGGTGCTTTTGTTCATTTTTGCCTTATATATCATAATAAAACTGGTGTTATATAGCTGTGTACTGTTACTCTTATTGTGTAACAAATAACAGTTGATTGTGCTCTTAATTCTTCCAGATTTGAGTCCTCAACAGATAGTTTGTTCTGTAAGGTGTCAATGATCTAAATATGTTTACACATAAAAATTAAATCTTCGAGTGTCCTCAGGTCACAGAGAATTTACTTGGCATGTACCACTGATAAGTTCAGGTACAGATGTAGCTGAAAGCTGTGGACTATAATTCTTTCCTCCTGCTTCCTTAGTTTATTGAGGCTACTCTTTCCTTTTAATCGCTGTGCAGTGTATAGTTATTAGTTATGACCACAGTTTGAGCTGAAGAGTCCATTCACTCAGTGTATCTCTTCATGACGGGCGGAACAGAATAAGGAAGTTTTATAATGTTTGTTCTAGGATTTGGAGGGAGGTAATTGTTAATAGAACAAGTGGCTGTATTTGTGGCCTTTCTCCACCACCCCTTCACCCTGCCCTGTCCCATAAGTCCATAATTCTTAAACTTTTTGCTTTTCAGCTTGTTTTGACTACATTTTCCTATGCCTCTTATTCTCTTAACCTACTTTATCTTTCTCCTTTAAAGTCTTTTGGTTTATCCTTTTCTTTCTCAGATTGATTTCAATCTTTTTTCATTTTTTTTTTTAATTTATTCTAATGTTTGTAATCTTTTCTTCGTCCCATTCATTCTTACTATATGCTCTGTGAGCACTCTACTTACTTTTGTTTTCTAGCAAATATTTATTAAGTCTTGTGACATGACAAGCATCATTTTTACCCGCATTTTTGTTCTTCTTTTGACCCATTTTTCCTTTGTTTTGTTTTTGCATTTTTACTTTTCACAACTGAGTTTCTCTTATTTATATGTTCTCATATCCCTTCTTTATTGAGAGACTAGAGGAAAACCTCATTTTAGTAGCAATTACTCTGTAAGTTTCAGAACCATGGAAGTCGGAGTCCAGCCTAGTAATAAATACTCACTGAGTATCAAGGTTCTTGATAAGTCATTGTGGTATTCACTATTTCTCAAGTTGTTTCAGAGGGTAAATTTTCTATTAGTAGGCCTGCCGCAAGGATATCAAAACAGTCTTTTCATAGATTTGGTTTCTGCCTGCACCTTGATTTTAGTAGATGTGCTAGTTTAAGCTAGTAGTACATTAACTTTTCTTACTTGAATTAATTGCAAGGAATATGAAAATGTTCGTCAGGAGTATGAAGAAGTAAAACTAGCTCGAGACCGAGTGAAGGAAGAGGTGAGAAAACTTAAAGAAGGGCAGATCCCTATGACCCGTCGAATTGAAGAAATTGAGAGGCAGCGTCACATTTTGGAGGCTCGAATCAAAGAGAAGGTACTTTTCTGGCTCAACTTAGGATTTTCTGTTTTTTTAGCAAGTACAGAAGCTACTCTGCAGGCTTTCTAAGTTATTTTGTGCATTTACTTGTAGCTTTCGTTCCTTTTTTAACTCAATTCTACCACGATAGGGCTTTCAGGGTCCTAATCATCACTTTTTGCGGGTTGCTGCTTAATAGGAATTACAGCATACAAAAGAGAAAACTGAAATGGGATTTTTTTTTTTCCTCCCCAAAGATTTTATTTATTTGAGAGAGAGCGAGCGAGCATGAGTCGGGGCAGAGACAGGGAGAGAGAGAAGCAGACTCCCCTCTGAGCAAGGAGCCCAGTACGGGGCTCGGTCCCAGGACCCTGACATCATGACCTGAGCTGAAGGCAGATGCTTAACCGACTGAGCCACCCAGCCACCCTGAAATGTGATTGTTTTAATGATAAGAGAATTCAGAGTAGTAGTCCTGGAAACATTGAATTTCTTCTGTGAATTTATCATAGAAAACCTGATGTTTCTTAGAATAAATAGTATAATGGCATATGGAATATTCCATTTATTAAAAAAAATTACCTAAAAATTTTAAACTTAAAAAAATTTTTATGGTCATGGCTCTTGACCTTTAGGGAGATTTTGGGAGTTCCAAGATTTTGAGAACAGTTTGAACTATGGATCCTGCTATCCTAATAGGATGGTTTCCGGGATCAGATGAAATACCACAAGATAATAAATGTGAAGGGATAAAGAAACATGTATGCATCCTGCTACGGCTATTTTTAATATCAGTGAATAACCTTTTACAGATTTGCAAGTAAGTTAGTATTTTTGTTGGTAACTATAAATTTGGTATGAAAGAAATGAAAAGCATTGTGGGTTAACTTGATATTTGGATGGGTGGGACCACATAATTTGCTTGCGTGAGATTTTAACTAAATTCCCCTCCTGGTTCAATTTTACAGGCAACAGATATCAAGGAGACCTCTCAAAAATGCAAACAAAAGCAAGATATTATAGAAAGGAAAGATAAGCAGGTAAGATTTTGTATTGGAATTTTTACTGTGCTAATTTAACCTGACTTCTGTGTTCAGGTCTGAATTATGGGACAACTTTTCGTTTGGAAATTGTCTAACGTCCTGCTCAGTAGAGCAGTTGCACAGATGATAATGAGGAAAAATTCTCAAAACTACTCCTAGTAGATAGGCACTGTGATCTTTGTAACTGAGTGGCTATAGTTTAACAGGGTAATGGTAAAATTGGATTTAGTTATCTCAGTAGCAGAAGTTAAATTTTGAGATTTATTCTGTTGATGTTAAGAGTAGGACGTTAAAAAGCTGATTACAAATTCTTTGTGTATAGGTGGGGCTTGATGGCAAAATCATTTTAAGACGGCTGTGCAAGAGAGTAGACTTCTTAGCTAAGAGAGCCCCAACAGTATGTGGGGTTTTGTTCTTCAGAACCATTCAGAAACTAAAGTTTGAATTACCTGTCTTAGGGATAGACGCATAACTTGAAACATTCCCGGTGGTTGAAACACTATGTTCATTTTCCAGTTTTCAGCCTCACCCCTTTTTCTGTGCCTTTGTCTTCAGATCCCAGGTGCCTCTCATTTAATTTCTCCAGAGAATAAACCTCAAATTTCCGTGGCAGAGGCTAGGCTGTCAGTGCCGAGTGCTCAGGGTGTCTGAGTGGATGGGGTGCTGGAGCGGTGGGGTAGGAGGCGTAGGGCAGGGTAGTCCTGTTGTACGTGGTATCTTTTATACTTGACATCTCTGAGGTTTTTTTTTAATTTTTTATTGTTATGTTAATCACCATATATTACATCATTTGTTTTAGTGTAGTGTTCCATGATTCATTGTTTGTGCATAACACCCAGTGCTCCACGCAGAACGTGCCCTCTTTAATACCCATCACCAGGCTAACACATCCCCCTACCCTCCTCCCCTCTAGAACCCTCGGTTTGTTTTTCAGAGTCCATCATCTCTCATGGTTCGTCTCTCCCTCTGACTTACTCCCCTTCATTCTTCCTCTCCTGCTATCTTCTTCTTTTTCTTTTTTCTTAAAATATGTTGCGTTATTTGTTTCAGAAGTACAGATCTGTGATTCAACAGTCTTGCACAATTCACAGCACTCACCGTAGCACATACCCTCCCCAATGTCTATCACCCAGCCACCCCATCCCTCCCACCCCCGACCACTCCAGCAACCCTCAGTTTGTTCCTGAGATTAAGAATTCCTCATATCAGTGAGGTCATATGATACATGTCTTTCTCTGATTGACTTATTTCACTAAGCATAACACCCTCCAGTTCCATCCATGTCGTTGCAAATGGCAAGATCTCATTCCTTTTGATGGCTACATAATGTTCCATTGTGTATATATACCACCTCTTCTTTATCCATTCATCTGTCGATGGACATCTTGGTTCTTTCCACAGTTTGGCTATTGTGGACATTGCTGCTATAAACATTGGGGTGCACGTACCCCTTCGGGTCCCTACATTTGTATCTTTGGGATAAATACCCAGTAGTGCAATTGCTGGATCGAATGGTAGCTCTAATTTCAACTGTTTGAGGAACCTCCATACTGTTTTCCAGAGGGGTTGCACCCGCTTGCATTCCCACCAACAGTGTAGGAGGGTTCCCCTTTCTCCACATCCCCACCAACATCTGTCATTCCCTGACTTGTTAATTTTAGCCATTCTGACTGGTGTGAGGTGGTATCTCATTGAGGTTTTGATTTGGATTTCCCTGATGCCGAGCGATGTTGAGCACTTTTTCATGTGCCTGTTGGCCATTTGGATGTCTTCTTTGGAAAATGTTCATGTTTTCTTGATTGGATTATTTGTTCTTTGGGTGTTGACTTTGATAAGTTCCTTATAGATTTTGGATACTAGCCCTTTATCTGATATGTCATTTGCAAATATTTTCTCCCATTCTGTCGGTTGTCTTTTGGTTTTGTGGACTGTTTCTTTTGCTGTGCAAAAGCTTTTTATCTTGATGAAATCCCAATAGTTCGTTTTTGCCCTGGCTTCCCGTGCCTTTGGTGATGTTTCTAGGAAGAAGTTGCTGCGACTGAGGTCGAAGAGGTTGCTACCTGTGTTCTCCTTTAGGATTTTGATGCACTCCTGTCTCACATTTAGGTCTTTCAACCATTTGGAGTCCATTTTTGTGTGTGGTGTAAGGAAATGGTCCAGTTTCATTCGTCTGCGTGTGGCTGTCCAATTTTCCCAACACCATTTGTTGAAGAGACTGTCTTTTTTCCATTGGACATTCTTTCCTGCTTTGTCAAAGATAAGTTGACCATAGAGTTGAGGGTCCATTTCTGGGCTCTCAATTCTGTTCCATTGATCTATGTGTCTGTTTTTGTGCCAGTACCATACTGTCTTGATGATGACAGCTTTGTAATAGAGCTGGAAGTCTGGAATTGTGATGCCGCCAGCTTTGCTTTTCTTTTTCAATATTCCTCTGGCTATTCGGGGTCTCTTCTGGTTCCATACAAATTTTAGGATTATTTGTTCCATTTCTTTGAAAAAAGTGGATGGTATTTTGATGGGGATTGCATTGAATGTGTAGATTGCTCTAGGTAGCATTGACATCTTCACAATGTTGGTTCTCCCAATCCATGAGCATGGAACGTTTTTCCATTTCTTTGTGTCTTCAATTTCTTTCCTGAGTATTTTATAGTTTTCTGAGTACAGATCCTTTGCCTCTTTGGTTAAATTTATTCCTAGGTATCTTATGGTTTTGGGTGCAATTGTGAATGGGATCGACTCCTTGATTTGTCTCTCTTCTGTCTTGTTGTTGGTGTATAGGAATGCCACTGATTTCTGTGCATTGATTTTATAGCCTGCTACTTGACTGAATTCCTGTATGAGTTCTAGGAGTTTTGGGGTGGAGTCTTTTGGGTTTTCCACATAAAGTATCATATCATCTGCAAAGAGTGAGAGTTTGACTTCCTCTTTGCCGATTTGGATGCCTTTGATTTCTTTTTGTTGTCTGATTGCTGTGGCTAGGACTTCTAATACTATGTTGAATAGCAGTGGTGAGAGTGGACATCCCTGCCGCGTTCCTGACCTTAGGGGGAAAGCTCTCAGCCTTTCCCCATTGAGAATGATGTTCACTGTAGGTTTTTCATAGATGGCTTTTATGATATTGAGGTATGTACCCTCTATCCCTATACTCTGAAGAGTTTTGATCAAGAAAGGATGCTGTACTTTGTCAAATGCTTTTTCTGCATCTATTGAGAGGATCATATGATTCTTGTTCTTTCTTTTGTTAATGTATTGTATCGCGTTGATTGATTTGCGGATGTTGAACCAGCCTTGCAGCCCAGGGATAAATCCCACTTGGTCGTGGTGAATAATCCTTTTAATGTACTGTTGGATCCTATTGGCTAGTATTTTGGTGAGAATTTTTGCATCCATGTTCATCAAGGATATTGGTCTGTAATTCTCCTTTTTGAGGGGGTCTTTGTCTGGTTTTGGGATCAAGGTAATGCTGGCCTCATAAAATGAATTTGGAAGTTTCCCTTCCATTTCTATTTTTTGGAACAGTTTCAGGAGAATAGGTATTAATTCTTCTTGAAATGTCTGATAGAATTCCCCTGGGAAGCCATGTGGCCCTGGCTTTTGTTTCTTGGGAGATTTTTGATGACTGCTTCAATTTCCTTAGTGGTTATAGGTCTGTTCAGGTTTTCTGTTTCTTCCTGGTTCAGTTTTGGTAGTTGATACATCTCTAGGAATGCACCCATTTCTTCCAGGTGATCTAATTTGCTGGCATAGAGTTGCTCATAATATGTTCTTATAATTGTTTTATTTCTTTGGTGTTGGTTGGGATCGCTCCTCTTTCATTCATGATTTTGTTGATTTGGGTCATTTCTCTTTTCTTTTTGATCAGTCTGGCCAGGGGTTTATCAATCTTGTTAATTCTTTCAAAGAACCAGCTCCTAGTTTCATTGATCTGTTCTACTGTTCTTTTGGTTTCTATTTCATTGATTTCTGCTCTGATCTTTATGATTTCTCTTCTCCTGCTGGGTTTAGGCTTTATTTGCTGTTCTTTCTCCAGCTCCTTTAGGTGTACGGTTAGGTTGTGTATTTGAGACCTTTCTTGTTTCTTGAGAAAGGCTTGTATTGCTATATACTTTCCTCTCAGGACTGCCTTTGCTGTATCCCAAAGATTTTGGACAGTTGTGTTTTCATTTTCATTGGTTTCCATGAATTTTTTTAATTCTTCTTTAATTTCCTGGTTGACCCATTCATTCTTTAGTAGGATGCTCTTTAGCCTCCATGCATTTGAGTTCTTTCTGACTTTCCTCTTGTGATTGAGTTCTAGTTTCAAAGCATTGTGGTCTGAAAATATGCAGGGAATGATCCCAATCTTTTGGTACCGGTTGAGACCTGATTTGTGACCTAGGATGTGATCAATTCTGGAGAATGTTCCATGGGCACTAGAGAAGAATGTGTATTCCGTTGCTTTGGGATGGAATGTTCTGAATATGTCTGTGAAGTCCATTTGGTCCAGTGTGTCATTTAAAGTCTTTATTTCCTTGTTGATCTTTTGCTCAGATGATCTGTCCATTTCAGTCAGGGGGGTGTTAAAGTCCCCCACTATTATTGTATTGTTGTCAATGTGTTTCTTTGCTTTTGTTATTAATTGCCTTATATAATTGGCTGCTCCCAAATTCGGGGCATAGATATTTACAATTGTTAGATCTTCTTGTTGGATAGGCCCTTTAAGTAGGATATAGTGTCCTTCCTCATCTCTTATTACAGTCTCCGTTTTAAAATCTAGTTTGTCTGATATAAGGATTGCCACCCCAGCTTTCTTTTGGTGTCCATTAGCATGGTAAATGGTTTTCCACCCCCTCACTTTCAATCTGGGGGTGTCTTTGGGTCTAAAATGAGTCTCTTGCAGACAGCATATGGATGGGTCTTGTTTTTTAATCCAATATGATACCCTGTGTCTTTTGATTGGGGCATTTAGCCCATTTGCATTCAGGGTAACTATTGAAAGGTATGAGTTTAGTGCCATTGTATTGCCTGTAAGGTGACTGTTACTGTATGTTGTCTGTGTTCCTTTCTGATCCTTGCTGCTTTTAGGCTCTCTCTTTGCTTAGAGGACCCCTTTCAATATTTCTTGGAGGGCTGGTTTCGTGTTTGCAAATTCCTTTAGTTTTTGTTTGTTCTGGAAGCTTTTCATCTCTCCTTCTATTTTCAATGATAGCCTAGCTGGATATAGTATTCTTGGCTGCATATTTTTCTCGTTTAGTGCTCTGAAGATATCTTGCCAGTCCTTTCTGGCCTGCCAGGTCTCTGTGGATAGGTCTGTTGCCAATCTAATATTTTTACCATTGTAGGTTACATATCTCTTCTCCCAAGGTGCTTTCAGGATTTTTCTTTGTCTCTGAGACTCGTAAGTTTTACTATTAGATGTCGGAGTGTTGACCTATTTTTATTGATTTTGAGAGGGGTTCTCTGTCCCTCCTGGATTTTGATGCCTGTTTCCTTCCCCACATTAGGGAAGTTCTCTGCTATTATTTGCTCCAATATACCTTCTGCCCCTCTCTCTCTTTCTTCTTCTTCTGGGATCCCAATTATTCTAATGTTGTTTCGTCTTATCGTATCACTTATCTCTCGAATTCTGCCCTCGTGATCCTGTAGTTGTTTCTCCCTCTTTTTCTCAGCCTCTTTATTTTCCATCATTTGGTCTTCTATATCACTGATTCTCTCTTCTGCCTCATTTATCCTAGCAGTTAGTGCCCCCATTTTTGATTGCACCTCATCAATAGCCTTTTTGATTTCGACTTGGTTAGATTTTAGTTCTTTTATTTCTCCAGAAAGGGTTTCTCTAATAACTTCCACGCTTTTTTCAAGCCCAGCTAGTATCTTTAAAGTCATGATTCTGAACTCTAGGTCCGACATCGTACTAATGTCCGTATTGAGTAGGTCCCTGGCTGACGGTACTACCTCTTGTTCTTTTTGCTGAGGTGATTTTTTTCGTCTTGTCATTTTGTCCAGAGGAGAATAGATGAATGAGAGAACAAAATGCTAACAGGTTTACAACGTCCCCAGCAAATATACTGTATACAAATCTGAAAAGACCTGAAACCAGGGGAAAAGAAAGGGAAAGAAAGAAAAAAGAAAGAGAAAAAAAAAGATAAAAACAAAAACAGAACAATACAAAAAAAGCAGAATGTGATCAAATATGATCAGGCTAGTGCATAGATCAGTGCCACACACTAGATTTTGGGCGTATTTTGGTCTGTTAGAAAAAAGTGCCTCCTAAAATTTTAAAGGAAGAAAGACATATATGTACAAAATAAGGGTTGATACAATGAAGGGCTAGAAGATGACTGTAAAGATGAAAATTTGAAAATTATAAAAGATTTTATAAAAGGACTTGATAAGATAAGAAGTTGTTTGAAAAAAGAAAGAAGATTAAAAAAAAAAAAGGGAGAGAATGTGATCAGGCAGGAGACTAGAACAGAGCCATACACTAGTGATTTAGGGTATATTTTGATCTGTTAGAAGAAACTGTATCTCAAAATTTTAAAGAGAGAACAACTTCTATATATATGCCAAAAATAAGGGTAACTACTATGAAGGGATAAAATATGACTCTAAAAATGAAAAATAAAAGTTTTTTTTTTTTTTAAAGAGATTGATAAGATGTTGGTTGAAAAGGGGAAAAAGAAAAACAGTTAACAAAAATTTACTTTGATGAACTAATGAATAATGGTAAAAAAAAAAGCCATGAATTCTATGTGCAGTATTCCCCTAGCGCTGGAGTTCTCCCGTTCTCCTTGATCGGTAAACTTGGTCTTGGCTTGCTGGCTGTTCGTGCTGATCTTCTGGGGGAGGGGCCTGTTGCTGTGGTTTCCAAATGTCTTTGCCGGAGGCTGAATTGCCCCGCCCTTGTCGGGCCGGGCTAAGCAAGCTGCTCGGGTTTGATCTCAGGAGCTTTTGTTCCCTGCAAGCTCTCTGTACAGCTTTGGAGGACCAGGGCAAAAATGGTGGCCTCCCAATCTCCACCCGGAGGAGTTGAGAACTCGGGGCCCGCTCCTCGGTGTGCCCCCAGAGAAAAGCAGTCACTCCCTTGTCCCCGGTCTCCGGCCGCACTCCGTGCTCACCCGGCCTGTGACCGAGCGTTGCTATCTCTGGCACCCGACCCTGTGTGGAGTCTCCAAACCCAGCAGATCCCTGCGGTGCGTTCCCGCGCCGCTCCTCCCCGGGAAGTAAGGGGAGTCTCCCCGGATCTGCCGCCTGTTGGGTCCCTGCTGGAGGAGCAGTGGCCCGACTGGGCCGCGGATCACAGTTTATGGCAACCCCGAGCTGAGAGCCCGCGACTCGGCTCCGTCTCTGCAGCCGGCTTCCCCGCTCCGATACCTGGGAGCTCTGGCGCACTCAGGCACCCCCGGTCTTTCTGTGACCCTGAGGGTCCTGAGACCACACTGTCCCGGGAGGATTCCACCCCCTGCTTAGCCACTGCAGCGACGTCCCTCCGCGGAGCCGACTTCTAAAAGGTCCGATATTGTGCTCCGCGACTCTATCACTTGCCAGAAGCGGCCGGCGGAGGCCCCTCCCCCGCCGTTTATCCTCCCGAATATCACCTCGGATTCACTTCTCCGCACGTCCTACCTTCCAGAAAGTGGTCGCTTCTCTTTTCAGATAGTTGTTGGTACTCTTCTCTTCGATCTCCTGTTGAGTTCGTAGGTGTTCAGAATGGTTTGATCCCTATTCAGCTGAATTCCTGAGACCAGACGAAATCTAGGTCTCCTATTCCTCCCCCATCTTGCTCCGCCCCCCCCATCTCTGAGTTTTTGAGAGGCTCTGGCATTGGTTTTTTGTTTTGAAAGAGTCCTCCTTTGTTTCCCTTTTCTCTCACTGCCTTTCACCCTGTGGTTCCTATAATAGGGTACTACATTAGTTGTCCCTCTGCTGTCTTTCCTCTTCTGAATGCTGTTGAGGTCTCCAGTCGCTGACGTCTTCTCCCTTGTTCCCTCTGTCCTCGTGGGAGTGAACCCTTTGTACTGCATTTCTAATACTTAGAGTTCAGGAGGGAAGAGGCATAAAGATTGCATCTTGAAAACCCTAAGCAGGAATACAGGTTGATACGTCTGTAACACTGAATCATCTTTATGTTTCTGTCGCAAAATCGTACTTGATATTTTAATACATTGCTGGATTCAACTAGAAAATCTTCTATTTACGATTTTTTGCACCATGTGAGATTGGCCTAAAATTTTATTTTGTTTCATCCTTAACTGGTTTTTCAGTGTCATGCTGATTTGTTATGTAGTTTAATACTCCTTGGGCTAGTATTTTCAGTTTTTGCCTTAGCGTATTTACCAGGGCTTGTCACTTTCATAAGTTATTTCACTTTTAACTTTTAATAAATTTCAGGGCGTAAATATTTTTATTTATCTGGTTATCACTTGGCTGCATCTTGTGTGTTGATAAGTGCTTTTATTGCTTTTCTGTTTAAGATTTCATATTTTCAGTTTTTAACATTTTCATTCATTTAAGGTTGTACAGGAGTAATTACTGTTTTAATTTCTATGGATAATGGAATTTCAAAACCTGAATGTAGAGTTCTGCTTCTGTTCCTTTATGGTTAATAAATGTGGACTTTATGACTTTATTTTAGATATTTTGAGATCTCTTTGGACTTTTATATTTCGTTTTGTACATGTTCTGTATGTATTCAAAAAGAATGTATATTTAGTCTATATATGTATGAATATATATAATTATGTATATGCTAGAACAGGTTTACTAATGCAAATGTGAACATACTTCTTTACCTACCCAGTTTATCCTTTTTTAAAGTGACCTTTTGCTGTGAGATTTGTCTGTTTTTACATTTTTGCTTCCTAGATTTTAAAGCTCTGTTGTTTCGTTATTTCTGCATCATGCTTTATCTGCTGTGAGTAGTACGTACTGGGTTTTGTTCTGCAGGTTTTGTCATTGTAGTGTCGTGACATGTGATCAGGAAGGGAGTTTCACCACGTCCATTCATGGTGGTTTTCTACTAACTGCTTTTAGTTCGATTCCTCCTGCCTGCTCTCCTTTCTCCTCTTTTCTATTGCTGTTGATAAAGGTTTTATTCCATTTTTTCCCCTAACGTTACATATTCTAAGCCTATTCTGTTGACTGCTCTTAAAGTTTAAGTAACATGTATTTTTTTTAAGTTAGCATTTTATTCTTCCATTTAGTTCAGATGCTTTCTCTTATTCTCCATATCTGTACCTTCAGAAATTTTACTTGGCATTTATTTAAAAAGTTATTTTTTATGGTCTGTGCTTATTTAGACTTAATATGTTTTATTGATCATGTTACTTGTTTTATCATACTTCTGCCTCTTAAGAGGTAGACTTTTTGTTTCTTGCTGGATATTTTCTGTGGGTGTTTTAGAGACACTCTTTGGGTGATGAACTTCCTGAGCGCTTGTACGTTGGAAAATAAATTTTTTTGCACTCATTCTGGAATATTAATATTGCTGAATTTTAAATTATAAATTACAAATAATTTTTTCTCAACACTTTGACAGTCCTCCCTCTGTGTCCCGTGAGGTCCAGTATTGTTCCTGAGAAGTAGCAGGTATGAGAGCTAGGCAGGGACCGTATTGGACCCTCAAAGAAAAAAGAAATTGAATTTGATTCTAAATGCAGTGAGAAATGGAGAAGGCTTTCAAAGTTTTTAAGCTGGAGAAGAATAGTATTTCATAAGCTTTAAAAGCACTCAGGATTGCCTTACGGAGAGTGGACTGTATGGGACAAAAATAAAAGAGTTCCGTTACAAGGCTGCTAAAGTGGGTGAGACAAATGAGGATGCTGACTTTTCCTCATAGGGTAGCAGTGCACAAGCAAATTTAGAAAACTGAACCACAAAATTTGCTCAGGGAATAGATTGAAGAATTGAGTTGTGGAAGAATTGAGGATCCCATCTAATCTTTTGACTTCACAGTTGGAGGGATAGTGTGGTACCTTTTACTGAAATGAGGATTGCTGGGAGAGGGGAAATGAGTTCTATTTGACTATATAAAATTTCATCCGTTTACTTTAAACCTGTATCTTTGAATCTAAAATGTGTTTCTCGTGGATCATGGGTTTTCTTTTTTTATTGAAGTAAATATTAACATAAAACATTACATTAGTTGCAAATGTACAACATTGATTCAGTAATTCTGTGCACTACTTATTGCTTACCATGATAAGTATAGTCACTGTATTATCATACAGTGTTATTCTAATATTATTGACTGTTTTCCTTATGTTGTACTTTTCATTTCCATGGTTTATTTTATAACTGGAAGTTTTTATCTCTTAATCACCTTATTTCACCCATCCCCCCACCCACTTCCCCTCTGGCAACCACCAGTTTTTTATACTTGTCTATACACACACACACACACACACACACCATTATATACATACACCTGCACACATACCACATCTTGTTTATACATTTATTTACAGATGGACACTTACATTGCTTTCCTACTTAGACTGTTGTAAATAATACTGTAATAAACATAGGGTGCATATATATTTTGAAACTGGTGATTCCGTTTTCTTCAGGTAAATACACGTGGAATTACTGGATCTTACAGTATTTCTATTTTTTAAAGTTTTTGTGGCACCTGTATACTGTTGTCCACAGTGGTTGCACCAACTTATATTCCCAACAACAGCGCTCAGTGGTTCCCCTTTCTCTACATCATTGCCAAGACTTGTTATTGTCTTTTTGATACTAGCCTTTGTGACTAGTGTAAAGTGATTGCTCCTTGTGGTTTTGTTTTACATTTTCCTTATGATGAGTGATGTTGAGTATCTTTTTTTTTTTAAATGTTTTATTTATTTTATTAGCAGGGGGAGAGCGAGGGAGAGGGAGGGAATCTCTAGCAAACTCAGTGCTGAGCACGGAACCCGATGTGGGGCTCTATCTCACGACCCTGAGATCATGACCTGAGCTGAAATCAAGAGTTGGACCTTTAACTGAGCCTTCCAGGCACCCTGGGCATCTTTTTATGTTTCTGTTAGCCATCTGTATATCTGCTTTGGAAAAATGTCTATTCAGATTGTCTGCCCATGTTTTAATTGGGTTGAGTTTTTTTTGTTTTTTGGGGGTTTTGGGGGGTTTTTTGTTTTGTTTTTTGGTGTTGAGTTACAAAAGATCTTTATGTATTTTGGATGTTAACCTCTTATCGGGTGTATCATTTGCAAATGTCTTCTCTTACTCACTAGGTTGCCTTTTTGTTTGTCGATGGCTTCCTTCACTGCGCAAAAGCTTTTTATTTTGGTATACCAGTAGTTGTATTTGGTACACCAATAGGCCCAATAGTTTATTTTTTGCTTTTGTTTTTCCTTGCCCGAGGAGACATAGCCATAAATATGTTGCTAAGGGCAATGTCAGACATTACTGCCTATGTTATCTTGTAAGAGTTAAATGGTATTCAGTTCTCACATTTAGATCTTTAATCCATTTTTTTTTTTTTATCCAAAATCTGTTTATTGGGAGAGTGTCCCACTCATCTGATTCAGGGTGCTTTTAGTGCTGCTTCCGCCTGAAGGAGCATCCTTCTGTAAGCCTGGCTTTTCCTTCTGTGGGCTGGCAGAGGACAGTGGAGCAGCCGACGCACAGAACTACCGTTTGTGCATGGCTGAAGACGGTGGTGATCTTGTAGCATCCGGGGCACTTCACGTCCATGAAGTAGGAGTTGGGTCTCTGCACCAGGCGCTTCTTCTTATGCTTCCTCTTCTCCTCTTCCGGGGACGGGTGCAGGAGATCCTTCGCGAGGGGCATGTTCTCGTGGGGAGGTCGTCACCGCCGGAAAGGGCGATCTTTAATCCATTTTTAGTTTATTTTTGTGCATGGTGTAAGAAAGTGGTCCAGTTTCATTCTTTTGCGTGTAGCTGTGAAGTTTTTCCAGCATTTATTGAAAAGATTGGGTTTTTTTTTTTTTTTTCCTTTTGTATATTATTGTTTCCTTTGTTGTAGATCGACTGTAAAGGTGTGGGTTTTTTTCCAGGCTCTCTCTACTGTTCCATTGATCTATGTGCCTCTTTCTCAACTGGTACCATACTGTTTTGATTACTATAGCTTTGGAGTATACCCTGAAATCTGGGATTGAGATACCTCCAGCTTTGTTCTTTTCAAAATTTCTTTGGCTATTCAAGATCTTTTGTGTTTCTATACAAATTTTAGGATTATTTGTTACAGTTCTGTGAAAAATGCTCTTGATTTATTTTTTATTTTTATTTTATTTTATTTTTTTTTGCTCTTGATATTTTGATAAGGATTGCATTGAATTTCTAGGTTGTTTGGGATAGTTTAAACATTTTAATGGTATTCTTCCATGAGCGTGGTATATCTTCCCATTTGTGTCACTTGGTTTCTTCCATCGATGTCTTATAGTTTTCAGAGTATAAGGCTTTTACCTCCTTGGTTAAATTTATTCCTAGGTATTTTATATTTTGGGGGTGCAGTCATAGATGGGATTGTTTATTATTAGTGTGTAGAAATGCAACAGATTTCTTTGTATTAATTTTGTATCCTGCAACTTTACTGAATTCACTTAACAGTTCTAACAGTTTTTTTGGTGGAGACTTTAGGGCTTTTTATATATAGTATACCATCTGCAAATAGTGACAGTTTTCCTACTTTTACCAGTTTGGATGTCTTTTATTTATTTTTCTTCTCTGATTGCTGCAGCTAGGACTTTCAGTATTATGTTAAATAAAAGAGGTGATAGTGGATGTCCTTTTTTTGTTTCTTAATCCTAGAGGAAAAGCTTTCAGTTTTTCATCATTGAGTGTGACGTTAGGTGTGGGCTTTTCATATATAGCTTTTATCATGTAGAGGTAGGTTTCTCTCTAAACATGAATGGATGTTGTATTTTGTCAAGTGCTTTCTCTGCATGTATTGAGATGGTGATATGATTTTTATCCTTCCTTTTGTTAATATGATGTATCACATTGATTTGTGAATATTGAACCACCCTTGCACCCCTGGAATAAGTTGCACTTGGTCATGGTGAATGATTCTTTGAATGTACTGTTGAGTTTGGATTGTTAATACTTCACTGAGGATTTTGCATCTATATTCATCAGATACTGGCCTGTAGTTTTTTGTTTGTTGGTAGTCTTTTTGTCTGGTTTTGGTATTCTTGTAATGCTGTAGACTGAATTTGGAAGTTTTCTTTCCTTTTCCAGTTTTTGGAATAGTTTGAGAAGAATAGGTGTTTACCTTTTCTTTAAATGTTTGGTACAATTCCACCTGTGAAACCATCTTGTCCTGGACTTGTTTGCTGGGAGATTTTTGAGTAGTGACTCATTTTCATTACTAGATTTTGGTCTGTTTAAATTTTTTTGTTTCTTCCTGATTCAGTTTTGGGAGATTATATGTTTCTAGGAATTTATCCATTTCTTTTAGATTGTCCAATTTGTTGGCCTATAATTTTTCATAATATTTCTTATTCTTTCTGTGGTGTCAGTAATTTCCTTCATTTCAGATTGTATCTATTTGAGTCCTCCCTTTTTTTTTCTTGATGAGTCTGACTAAAGGTTTATCGATTTTGTTTATTGTTTCAAAGAACCAGCTTTTGGTTTCTTTTTTCTTTTAGTCCATATTTCATTTATTTATGCTTTAATCTTTATTATTTCCTTCCTTTAGCTAGCTTTAGGCTTGCTTTGCTCTTTTTTCTAGCTCCTTTGAGTGTAAGGTTAGATTGTTTGAGATTTTCCTTGTGGAGATAGGCCAGTATTGCTATAAAATTCCCTCTTAGAACTGCTTTTACTGCGTCCCAGAGATTTTGGCTCATTGTGTTTTTATTTGCATTTGTCTCCCATGTATTTTTTTAATCTTCTTTAATATCTTGTTTAACATTGTTAAATAGCATTTTGTTTAGCCTCCATGTGTTAATGTTCTTTCCAGATTTTTCTTATAATTGATTTCTAGTTTTATATCGTTGTGGTCAGAAAAGGTGCTTGATATGATTTCAGTCTTCTTAAATTTGTTGAGACCTATTTTGTGGCCTAATATGATCTCTTGTCTGGAGAATGTTCCATGTGCACTTGAAAATAATGTGTTTTCTGTTTTGGGATGTAGTGTTTTGTGTATATTTGTTAGATCTATCTAATCTAAATGATCAAAGCCACTGTTTCTTTGTCTTTTTTTTGGTCTGCATGATCTATCCATTGATGTAAGTGGGGTGTTAAAGTTCTCTATTATTGTCAATTTCTCACTTTGTTAATATTTACTTTATGTAATAATTTACTTGCTCCTATGTTGGGTGCGTACATATTTACAATTTTATATCTTGTTGGACTGATTGCTTTATCATTATGTAGTGCTCTTCTTTGGCTCTTTCTTCAGTCTGTTTTATTGTCTATTTTATCTTATATTCTTTTGCTACCCTTGCTTTTTTTTTTTTTTTTTTCCTTCCTGCTTCATTTGCATGGGATATTTTTTTCCATCCCTTTACTTCAGTCCATGTGTCTTGAGGTCCGAGGTGAGTCTCTAGAAGGCAGCATATATATGGGTCTTGGTTGTTGTTGTTGTTTTTAATCCATTTAGTCATTCTGTGTCTTTTGATTGGGGCATTTAATCCATTTACATTTGAAGTAATTATTGATAGGTATCTACTTATTCCCATTTTTTTTTTTTTTTACTTTCAGGGTTTTTTTTTTATTAACATATAATGTATTTGTTTCAGGGGTACAGGTCTGTGATTCATCAGTCTTACACAATTCACAGCTTCTTTTTGTAGCCCTTCTGTTCGTTTCTTCTCTTGCTCTCTTCCCCTATGGTTGAAAGCTTTCTTTAGTATTATGACTGTATTCCTTTCTGGGTTATTTTGTGTCTCTCTCTTTTAGGTTTTTGATTTGTGGTTACCACTGGCTCATATATAACAGCTTATGTCTGTAGCAGTCTATATTAAGTTGATAGTTGGTTAAGCTTGAGCACATTCTAAAATCACTGCATTTTTACTTCCCCTCCACATTTTATGGATATGATGTCATGCTTTACATCTTTTTGTTTTGTGTATCCCTGATGAGGTTTTGTAGGTATAATTGATTTTACTTCTTCTGTGTTTTAAAAACTGGCTTTAAAAGTGATTGATCTACTACCTTTAGTATATGTTTGCTTTACTGTGAGACTTTTTTCCTTTAATAATTTTCTTCTAATTATGGCCTTGTCTTTGCACTTAAAGAGCTTCCTTTAAATTTAATGATGAACTCATTTAACTTGTGTGGGAAACTCTCTCTCTCCTATTCTAAATGATAGCCTTGCTGGGTAGAGTATTCTTGATTGTAGGTCTTGTCTTTTCAGCACTTTGACTATATCGGTGACATTCCCTTTTAGCCTGCAAAGTTTTCTACTGAAAGATGAGCTGATAGCCTCACGGGGTTTCTCTGGTGTATAACTGTTGTTTCTTGCTCCTTTAAAAATTTGCTCAGGGCGCCTGGGTGGCTCAGTTGGTTAAGCGACTGCCTTCGGCTCAGGTCATGATCCTGGAGTCCTGGGATCGAGTCCCGCATCAGGCTCCCTGCTCAGCAGGGAGTCTGCTTCTCCCTCTGACCCTCCCCGCCTCATGTGCTCTCTCTCTCAAATAAATAAATAAAATCTTAAAAAAAAAATTTGCTCATAAAAATTTATTATTATGTATCTTGGTGTGGTCCTTCTTGGGTTCATCTTGTTTCCTTCCCCAGATTAGGAAATTTTTCAGCTAGTATTTTTTAAAATAAGTTTTCTGCCCCCTTCTCTCTCTCTTCTCTTTCTGTGATCCCAATAATGTGAATGTTACTATGTTTGATGATGATACTGAGTTCCCTTAATCTATTCTCATTTTTTTAGTATTTCTCTTTTTGATATTCAGCTTGATTGCTTTCCATTACCCTGTCCCCCAGATCACTGATACATTATTCTGTGTCTTCTAATCTGTTAATTCTTAGTGTATTTTTTTATTTCAGTTATTAAATTCTTCTGCTCTGATTCTGTCTTTTATATTTTCTGTCTTTGTTGAAGTTCTCATTGAGATCATCTACTCTTTTCTGACATCCGAATTTCTGTGACCATTATTTTGAATTCTTTATTAGGTACGTTGCTTATCTCCATTTCACTTAGCTCTTTTACTGTGATTTTTGTCTTGTTCTTTCATTTGGGACATATTACTGTCTCATTTTGCCTGACTTTGTGTGTGTTTCTCTATATTAGGTGGGTAGCTACATCTCCTAGTTGTGAAAGTCATGGCTTTGTGTAGAAGAGGTCCTGTGGTACCGTGTAGCACTTGCCCTCTCTGGTCTCCAGAGGTGCCCTCTGTGTGGGCTGCATATACCCTACTCCTGCCACTGTTGCCTTCAGCCTAGCTGACTGCCATGACCCACATTACATGCTGTGGGTGCACTAGGCAGGGTTTAGTCTCTGTGCTGTTGAGAGACCTGAGGTTGCCTCAGGCTTGTTGGTAGGCAGGGCTGGCCATCAGCCTAGCAGTCTCCCATTAGCCTCTCTGCCATAGTTGCAGGAGCATCAAAGGGCACAGCTTGCTCCCTGCACAGCCAGCTAAGAGTCTGGGCTGCTGGAACTGCTGGTGTGCCCGTGTGGGGTTATCTCCCCACCTCCCCAGGCAGGAATCACTTTGGAGTGGCACCAGTACCTGCTCGGGCTGCCTCCAGGGTGTGGTGAGGCAGGAGCAGTGGTTTGGATGGGTCAGCCCTCGGGGGAATGCTTGCATGGAGCACATACTGCTAGCAGGATAGATGGGGGAGAGTGTTAGCGCTGGCTTCTGCAAGTGTCTGCCTATGTAAACTGGTGGAGTAGAAAAGAAGTGGCATCTGCCAGCACTTTTGTTCCTGGAGAAATCTCCTGAAGATCCCTGTCCCTTCACACATTCTAAGATTAGTCAGTAAATCCCCTTCACTTATACCCCAGGTGCTTTTCAGACGGCTACTTCTGTGCTGTGTGTTGCACAGAGTTACTTGTTTTGCTGAGTCTTTAAGGGCAGCAACTGAGTTTCCTATTCCCCTCTGGCTCTTTCAGATTTAAGTCCCCCTGATTTTTCAAGCCTCATGTTACAGGGATTCGTCTTCCCAGTGCAGACCCCTGCTGCCAGGTTTCCCTGGTGTGGGGTCTGATCCTCTAACTTCTCCATGTTGTGTCCTCCCCACTGGTGGTTACTGCCTCCAGGGCTTTACTTTCCAGTAGTGTCTCTGTCCTTCCTATGCCTTCCCACGTGGCCGCCTCTCGACACTTGACTGTGGAGGGTCTGTTCTGCCAGTCTTTAGGTTGTTCTCAGGGTTAGTTGTATAGTTGTACCTGTTACCTTGTTGTGTCCATGGGAGGAGATGAACTCGGGATCCATCTTCTGTGTCCGTTTTGCCTCTCCCTGCCTTTAAATTGGAGTGTTTAATCCATTTACATTTGATGTGATTTCTGACAGAGGTAGCATTTATGTGAGCCATTTTGCTAATTTGTTGTCACTGCATCTTAGGACTTTTTTTTCCTCTAGTTCTCTATTATTACTTTATGTTAAATATTTTCTGTTGTACCATTTTAATTACCTTGTTTCTTTTTTTTTTTAAGATTTTATTTATTTATTTGACAGAGAGACACAGTGAGAGCAGGAACACAAGCAGGGGGAGTGGGAGAGGGAGAAGCAGGCTCCCCATGGAGCACGGAGCCTGATGTGGGGCTCGATCCCAGGACTCTGGGATCATGACCTGAGCTGAAGGCAGACGCTTAACGACTGAGCCACCCAGGCGCCCCAATTCCCTGTTTCTTTCACTGTGTATTTTTTGAGCTATTTTCTTAGTGGCTGCCTTTAGAATAACAATATCTTTTTAACAGTCTGGTTCATATACCAAATTAATTTCAGGAGTGTGCAAAATTTTGCCCCTATATAGCTCCATCCCATTCCTCCCTCCTTTGTGCTATTATTGCCATACAAATTGTATTTTAATTATTATAAGCCTATCAGCACAGCTTTTATAATTATTTCTTCATATAGTTTTGTTTTTGTAACAATGTTTGATTCTCTGACACCAACCAAGTGTCTTACAATTCAATTCAATTCTGATACTAACCGCCTGGAATTAGGGCAGACTGTAAGTTAAGGGTTTGGTCCCCACAGGACAACCCTTGCTTCATACATAAGTCTCAAGGACCCAGGACACAGGCTGTCTGCACTTCTGCCTAACTTGGCTTCAAATTCAGGGGTTCCCACAGCCCCTCTTCAGGTTTGGTATTTGCTACATCAACTCATGAACTCAGGAAAATATTATACTTAACAATTGCCAGTTTATTATAAAGAATGCAACTCCATAACATCCATATGGAAGAGCTGCATAAGACAAGGTATGGGGGATAGAGTGTTCAGAGCTTTCGTTCCCTCTTGTGGGTGCATCACCTTCCCAGAATGTTGACCTATTCAAGTCAGAAGCTCCAGAACCTTATCTCTTTAGGATTTTTTTTTATTAAAGTTTCATTATGTAGGCATGATTGATTAAATTTTTTGGCCATTGGTAAATGAACTCAATCTCCAGTTCTTTCCCCCTCCTTGAGGTCAGGGGGTGGGGTTGAAAGTTTCAGCCCTCTAATCCATGTGGTTGATTCTTCTGGCAACCAGTCTCCATTCTGAAGCTATCCAAGGGGCCCTTCCAAGAATCATCTTATTATCATAAAATCAGGCATGGTCCAAAGTGCTTGGGTGCTTGGTATGAAAAACAAAAGATGTTCCTGTCACTCAGGAAATTCCAAGGGTTTTTAGAACTCCAAGCCAGGGACTCGGGACTAAGAAAATAAATATTTTTTATTAATACCATAACAGTTGTCTTTTAAGTCAGATAAGAGAAAGTTACAAACAACAGATACATTTTACTATTTTTTGTGTTAACTGTGTAGTTATCTTTACTGGTTCTCTTTATTTCTTTGTATAGATTCAAGTTACTGTTTAGTGTCCTTTCATTTTGGTATGAAAGACTTCAGGATTTTTTCTAGGGTACATCTGCTAATGACAAATTCTCTCAGTTCTTGTTTATCTGGCAGTGGCTTTCTTAAGTTATCCTTTGTTTTTGAAGGATAGTTTTACTGGATAGAGAATTCTTGTCCTTTTTTTTTCCAGCACTTTGATGTTCCATTGCTTTCTAGTTCCCTGGTTTCTGATGAAGAGTCAGCTTTTAATCTTATTGGGGATCCCTTGTACATGATGAGTTAACTTTTTTCTTGCTTTCAGCGTTTTTTCAGTAGTTAACTATTAGGTTTTTTCAATGTGACTCTCCTTAAGTTTATCCTACTGGGAAGTTATTTAGCTTCTGGGCCATGCAGATTAATGTTTTAGATCCAAGCTGGGAAGTTTGGGGTTATTAATGTCCTCAAATATTCATTCTGCCTCTTTTTTCTTCTTCTGACACTCCTGTTCTGCATAGTTTGATATACAATGGTATACTTTGATACACCTTTTAATCACTTTTTTCTTTTCATCATACTAGATAATCTCAAGTGACTGATCTTCAAATTTCCTTTGTTTTGCCTGTTCAAATCTCTAGCCTCACTAGTGAATCTTTCATTTCAGTTATTGTACTTTTCAACTCCACAATTTCTAGTTGGCTTTTTTATACTTTCTTCCTCTGTTGATACTCTCTATTCAATGAGATTGTTCACTTCCTTTAGTTCTTTAGACATATTTTTTTTTAGTTGATTTAGTTCTTTAGTTGATTTAGTTCTTTAGTTGATTGAACATTTTTAAAATAACTGTTTTAAAGTCTTTACTTTGTAAGTCTATTTCTGGGCTTCCTCAGGGATATTTTCTATTGACTGCTTTTTTTTCCAGTGTATGACCCATACTTTGTTTTTGTTGCAAGTGTTGTAATTTTTGTTGAAACTGGCAGTTGAAGTAGCATGATGTAGCAACTTTGAAATCAGTTGTCCTTCCCTCCCCAGGCTTCTTGTTTCTGTTTGTTTAGTTACTTTCCTAACTAATTCTTTGAAATTTGTATTTTTTGTTGTATGTGACTACTGAAGTCTCTGCTGAGTTAGTGTACTGGTCAGCTATTTCCTAAAATGACTGCAACCAGGATGTCTCCCTGTCTTTGTTGAGGGTCTCTTCGTGCATGTTGGGTCACACCTTCAACACACAGTGTTTTTACTGTGGACCAGGATTCAGTAAGTGCTCTCTGAATTGTTGCAAGCTTTGGTTAATATCCAATGCTAGTTTACAGCTCTGTTTTGGGTTTTACTTCCTTTTTGCCCATAGCCTCAAGGAGAAACATTCTTTGTGTGCCCTGAGCCTCTGTGAGAGCTTAGGGCCTCTTCCAGTCTTGAGCATGTGCACAGTCCTAGGCATACATACTGTCTACTCATACATATAGGCTTCTAGATTCCCCAGAAGTTTCCCAAGTCTCCTACGGGGTGTCTCATTCTCCAGCTTAAGTTTTTTTGGTTAGCTTATTGTTTGCGACAGCTGTTACTCCTCATGAAACAGCTGTGGCATTAAACACATGCCACTGATTGTTTTTAACAAATGCCTTCAGGGTAAAGGCTGCAAGCTGTGGAGTCATGTCAAATAAAGATAGGCCTTGTAGTAAGGTTTTCCAAGAAGTGCAGATAGATCAGATAATGGTAGTTTTCTGAGAATGAGAACTTGAAACCTTTTTAACTTTGTTCTGACCTCTCCAGTATTACTATGTTGCTGATTTCACTGTGATTGTGGGCTGTTGATTTTCAAGGCTGCCATGGAACTGGGGAAGGGAATGGGGACATGTTCAGAATTCCACAGGGTTTGCTGTTTTTAACCAAGATTCAGGCATTTTTCTTGAATAAACAGTCTCCATGTAATTATAACCCTTTGATTAAATTTCAGAGTTCCAAAAAAGTTAATTTTGACAATTTTTGTCAGCGTTTTCATTGCTTTAATGGAGGAGAGGATTTTCATAGTTTGACTTTGCCATTCCTGATGACATCCAAATCTTTTCTATATCTACAGAAAAATGTTGCTGGGATTTTAATAGGAATTGCATTATACGTGTGTATCAGTTTGGGGAGAATTGAAATCTTTACTGTGTTGAGTCTTCCAGTCTTTGACCACGGTATGTCTTCATTTATTTAGATATTTTATTTCTTCAGTGAGCGTTTTGTAGTTTTCAGTATACATGTCCTCTGTGTTTTGTGAGATTACACCCAAGAGATTCTTTTCTCTCCGTCTCTCTTTTTAAAGAAATAGGGACCTTGGGATTTTCTGCATAGGCAAGCATGTCATCTCCAAATGGGGACAGCTTTATTTTTTCTTTTCTGAAAAATGCCTTTTATTTCTTTTCTTGCCTTACTGCACTGGCTAGAACTACCAGCACTGTGTTGAATAAAAATGGCAAGAGTGGACATTCTTGTTCCTGATCTTAGGAGGAAAGCAACAGGTTTTTTGCATTTAAGTATGTTGTTAGCTGTAGGTTTTGCATAGATGTTTTTTTAATCAAGTTTGGGAAGTTTCACTCTATTCCCATGTTTCTGAGAGTATTTATCATTGAGTGTTGGATTTTCTTAAGTGCTTTTTTTTTTTTTGCATCTATCAATATGATAGTGTCCATGTTCATCTTTAGCTTATTAATATGATGCATTACATTGATTTTTTTAACCATCAAGTAACCTTACGTCCCTGAAAATACTTCTTGGTTGTGGCTTATAAATATACTTTTATATATTGTTGAATTCTGTTAATTGATAAAGGATTTTTGTGTCTATGTGAGGGAAATTGTTCTATAGTTTTTGTACTGTCTGCTTTTGGTGTCAGAGTACCAACTAGCTTTATAAAATGAATTGGGAAATGTTCCCTCCTCTTCAATTTTTTTTTTTGGAAGAGAATGTGTAGAATTGGTGTTAATTTTTCTTCAAACCTTCCGAATAATTCTCAAATGACACTATCTGGGTTTTTGAGATTTCTTTTTTGGGGCGTTTTAAAATTATGAATTTTAATAGAGAGCTATTCAAATAATCTATTTCATATTTAATGAGTTGTAGCTAATGTTTTTTGAGGAATTGGTTCATTGTGTCTAAGTTTTCAAATTGTGTGCATAAAGTTTCTTACTATCCTTTTGATGTTTGTAGTGATACAATGATAACCCTGTTTCATTCTTGATATTGGTAATTTCTGTCTTTTTTGGGATGGGGGCAACCTTTCTAGAGGTTTGTTAATTTTATTGCTTTCTTTCAGAGAACTAGCTGTTTGTTTCATAGATTTTTCTGTTTTTCCCTTTTCAGTTTTATTGATGTCTGTTCATATCTTTATCATTTCCTTTTTTCTGCTTGATGTGGGTTTATTTGGCTCTTTTTCTGGGTTCTTGAGGTGGAATCTCAGATTATTGAAACTTTTCCTCTTGTGTATATACTTAATGCTATAAACTTTGTTCTCATCACTGCTTTAGCTGTGTGCACCAATTTTGATACGTTGTATTTTTATTTTTGTTTAATGAATTTTTTCCCCTTGAGACCACAGTTTATCTCCTCAACAATTGATGGACATTAAGGTTATTTCTGGTTTGGGGCTATTACCATTAAACTGCCATGAGTATTCTTGTACAAGTTTCAGTATAAATATGTGCTTTCATTTTTCTTTGATAATTTCCTAGGAGTAGAATATCCTAGGTATACAATTCACTTTTGAAGGAATTGACAAGCTGTTTTCTGAAATGATTGTTAATTTATTGTAGTTGTAATTGATAAAGTTGACTTTTGATGGCTTGGAACTTTTTTTAAATAGGTCCTTCAGCATAAGTAATTAGAGAAACACTGCTTGGAGTAGGCTTAGTTAGATTTAGGTAGCTTTATTTCCAGTGTTGGTGTCATGGTTTCTAGATCCAGGGCTTTATTCCAGCTCAGTTCGCTTTTCGGTTTATGGCACATACATCCTGAAGTAGATGCCTAAGAAATAAAAAGAGTAAAAGGTCTGAATCCTTGCATTTCTGAAAACATCTTATTCTCCATTCAAATTTTATAGACAACTTAGCTAGAACTAGCCAGAAAAGAATTCTAGATCAAAGATCATTGCCCTTTGGAACTTTGTCCCACTGTGTGCTAGCATCCAACAGTGCTGCTCAGAAAGCTGATGTCTCTCTTACTCCATTTCTTCAAGAGTGCTGCTGTTCACCATGCTGGCTTGTTGGGCTGTGTGTATGTCCATGAGTGTGTTTGTGTGTATTTTGGTCTCTGGAATTTGGGGTAGCTTTTTTTTTTTTTTTATCGTAGGTGCTGTGAAATTATAAAGTGAGATTATGTCTTATTATGGATGTATATACCAGTTATTTACTAATTCATTGTGTTGAGTTTTTATACTCTGATTTCTTCTCCTCCCTCTCTTATGAGATATAAAATCTTCTGGATTATGTCTCTAGCCCTTTCTTCTCTGAGATATCCTCTTTGTATTTTTGTTCTATCTTTAAGAAAATTATTTGCATTCCAGATTATTTATAGACCAGTTACAGAGGAGTTTCCCCATATTTAAAGATGGAATAATGGCACTCACTTCATGGGGTTATTCTAAGAGCTGAATGGGTGACTATATGAAAAGGACTCTAACAGTAACTATCAGAGCTATGTAAATGCTAGAAAGGATTTTGTGCAGATTTGCCTCACACATCTGCTTCACATGCAGAAACTCTCCTTACATTGTACAAGATAAAATGGAGTGAGTACAGATGGAAATAGGGTGATAGGTTTTAAAGCAGGAATAGTACTCTGTTCATAGTACTGATTTTAACTATGCTATTAATGAAGTATGAGACAAAGCCCTTAGCTGAGTGAGTAGAGGGCCTGCAGCAATAAAGGACTGAGGAAGGGTGGAGGCCAAGATGTGAACTCCTTTTAGAATGAGTACACGTATTTATTAGAGAAATGTAATAGGTTTTTCTGGTAGTTTTGAGTTCTTACTTAAATTTTGTAGTCATAAACTCAAAGTGAGATGTGTATTTGGAGAGTTTCTTCAATTAGGTCAGCTGCTTGGATACAGATACATAGAAGGTATATAGTTAGGTTTGATAGAGACTGTGCTTTTTTTCCTGGCTGATGTGACATAGGAATGGTGGACGGTCAAGAGTCTTTCCAAGGGAGTGGTTCTTGTGCTGGGTTGTAGAACCTCAACAGGTTAAAAAAAAAAAAGAAAGAAATGAAGGGGATGATGGATTGTGAAAAGATAGAGTAGGGTCACTGGATTGCAGGACTCTATGGAGTCAATAGTTTGGATACCACAGTAAGTAAAATGGAAGTAAAGGGGACTGGCAGAATAGAATTGTAGAAATGGTTTTCAGGTGTACGATTTTTGGTGCTTTACAGGATCTGAAGTATAACCATAGGAGAAGGTAGCTGAGGAGGGGTTTAGGAAAGTTGAAGAAGTCCAGGAACACGGAGGCCAAAGAATTAGATTGTGGGACTTCAACATATGGAGAGAAAAACAGTGAGTGGCATGCTAAAATTGTCAATGAATGGAGGAAGGATATTGAGGGAGGTAGTTAACACAGCAACAGAGATAATGGGTGGTAAACCCTGATAGCACAGCCTTCAAGGGACATTAAGTGGGGCTCAGTTAATGGAGGAAATAGTACAGTAGGGATTAATGAGGATTAACACCCTCCCCACTTCTGAGTTCTGAAGCTGTCTGAAGGATTTTGGCAGGTCACCTTAGAGAGGATACTAGGGAGAAATGTCTTTCAGGAATAGCCAACTGTCGAACGAGAGAGAACATTCATGGAAACTGAAGATGATGGGTGGTCTAGGAGTTTGGACCTATGATGTCTGAGCTAAAACCAGAATATGATGGGATTAGTCATGGAAGTGTCTTGGGTGAGAGCTGCTCGTGATTAGAGTTCAGAAAACTTAACCTGGAAGGATAGGGACCACTGGGCTGCTTCCTAGTTTTTCAAGTCAGACGGACCTTCTAGTCATACAGATTTCTTCAGTAGCCCACTGATTTTTGGTAGCTTGGTGGGTCTCTGTTTTGCTGGGAGTACAAAGGTTTTGTTTGCTAAATTTCTTGTCCCTTTTTCATGGAGCTGGACTTGATGTGTTTGGTGTTTTGTTTTTGTTTAAGATTTTTTATTTATTTATTTGAGAGAGAGAGAGCACAAGTAGGGGGAGCGGCAGGGAGAGGGAGAAGCAGGCTCCTCGCTGAGCAGGGAGCCCGATGCGGGGCTCAATCCCAGGACCCTGGGATCATGACCTGAGCCGAAGGCAGATGCTTAACGACTGGGTCGCTCAGTCGTTAAGCACCTATTTATTCCCATTGCCTTGGACTTCATGGGTTTCCTGGCTGGACACTGTGGCTTCTTGTCTCTTTCCTTCTTTTAGGTCCATTGAACATTGTTAGCTTTCAATCACAGATACGTATTTTAAGTTTTTAAATATTTCTTTCTTCTACATGTTTGGTATAGGAGAGGAGATTTTGGATATTTCAGTTCATTTTCTTGACACTGTCAAAGTTAAATTTTTAGAAAGGAAAAACTGTTATCAACCCAGATGTCCAACAGTAGGGAATGGGACAAAATGTGTTATATCCATATAACCAGACATTAGATAAAATTTTGTTTTGCCAAGGACATGGGAGAAATGAGAAACTGTTCTCAATACATTTTAGTGATGCCATAAAACATACGTGCTATAGAAAGATATAAGGTATTAAAATGTAAAGTTTAAGGATATTAAGATTATAAGTGATTATTTGTTAAAAGTTAGTGTACTTCCCATATTTTCTATAATGAATTTGGTCCTACTTTGATAATGGGGAGGGTGGAAGGGTAAGTAAATAGGACTTGGAATGAAAGCAAGCTAACAAATTACGTGATTTGTGTTAACATTACAAAATTCTATTTTTGTAAAAAATAGGGTTGTATACATGTATACTTTTGTGTATGTGTATCTTAAAGTCTTAACTCTTAGGTAGACTTTATAAGGTTTTGATAAAAATCCACTGGCATCTTATATGATCTTGGTTTTTTAAAAATAATTTACCTTGAATATGTCAACAAATCTAAACATATAGTTGGAGGATTAATCTCAAAATACTAATTTCAAGTATTAGTAATTTTTTTGAAAGAAAATAGTTTCAGGGGCACCTGGGTGGCTCAGTCAGTTAAGCATCTGCCTTTGGCTAAGGTCATAATCCCAGGGTCCTGGGGATCGAGCGCCGTGTCAATCTCCCTGCTCAGCGGGGAGTCTGCTGCTCCCTCTCTCTCTCTCCCTGCTCATGTGCACACACTCTCTCTCTCTTGCTCACTCTCCAATAAAATCCAAAAAGAAATTTTTTTTCAGTTTAAAATTAAGAGACATAATCTTGTCATTTCTATTACTGCTTTATTGAAAGTTTGTCATATACATGTGAATGCTGTTTTAATTGTGGTCTTCCGGTGTGTAATATGAATTTACTGTCAGTATTTAAAAATCTGTGAATTGGCTTTATAGATATTTTATTTATTGAGCAAATATTTAGTAAGTGCTAACTCGATGCTAAGCACTGCTCTCGGTACTTAAGATATGTTAGTGAACAAATAAAGATAGCAGGCGGTCTGGTGGGAGTACCATGCAGTTACAGCAGAGCGCCTTTTAGTAAGGAGAACACCCATGGTCTTAGGTTGTTCGCATTTTAAACAGTGTATTGCTATAAAAGCCTTATAAAGCAAGAGAAAAAACAGTCTCCAGTACCATCCTTCTTTTGTTTTATCAGATTGAGGAACTGCAGCAGGCATTAACCGTAAAACAGAATGAAGAACACGACCGCCAGAGGAGGATAAGTAACACTCGGAAGATGATTGAGGATTTGCAGAATGAACTGAAGACCGCAGAAAACTGTGAGAATCTTCAGCCCCAGATTGATGCCATTACAAACGATTTGAGACGAGTTCAAGATGAAAAGGCATTATGTGAAGGCGAGGTAATTGATAAGCGAGGAGAGAAGGAGAGCCTAGAGAAGGAGAGAAAGAGTAAGTTTTATGAGACTTAGGGTGAAGAGATGTTTATAAAATGGAGATCTGTTTCTGTTGATGGGCTTTCTTCTGCTGCTGGTACCATGTCTTTAGCTACTCACATCCCCTTGTTGAGGAAGCTCAGCTTGATTTTTCCAAGTTAGTGCCTTAATCACTTATAGGTAGCATATACCGTGCTTTGCCACTGGCTAACCATTGCCTTATGTATGTCAGATTATGACAGTTGATTGAATTCTCTAAAAATGGTTTCCTTTATTTTCTTCAAAGTCACTCACGGTTATTTATCAGATCAAATTTAAGCTCTTCATTCTAGTCTTCAGAACCTTCCATTAGCTTTGCCCCTTTGAAACGTGTCCAATTTCATCTCTGCTTTTCTTTCCTGTGGACCATGAAAATAGATTTATAACATTATTCAGATAGAAGAGGTCTTAAGTTCTGTCTACTCAGTGTATACGACTAAGATCAGTAAAAAAGAAAACCGCCTCAATTTTATGTTTAGCAGAGTGCCCTCCACCTCTTTCAAACCTCCACACCCACTCTCAGGTGTGTGCATTTTTCACTCAGAAGTTTTTTCCAGTAGATCTTCATTTATATTTTTATCATGTTATTTCACCATGCCTTGATTAATCAATTTTAGATACTATCTTAATATTTTGTAATTTGAGATACAGATTTTGGCTCATAACAATTCCCATCCTATTTGAATTCCTCAAGTGGGGTTATTATTAGTTACTAATCATTAACCTTTATGATTGATTATAATATCCTTATATCTTGTGTCATTAAATAGTTGTATTGCTTGAATACACACTTTGACTCATCCTTTTTACTTTCTGCTCTTCTGACATTCTAAGTCCTCTAATTTGTACTCTGGTTTTTATATTTTCAAGGCTGAAAACACTTTATTGAGAACCATATCAAGTTTTATTTGCTATGTTCACGAGTTAATTCTAAAAGCTAGAAATATTAAGTATTGTTGTTACAGCAGTGAAACAGTTCACGGCAGAGCCAGGTAGTGCCTTATGATCGGATCTCCTTTCACTGATAGCTGTTTTTTCTAAAGGTTTTAATTTACCTTTTTTAAAAAAAAAAAAAACATTTGCTTTAACATTTCCTTAAAAAGAAAAAAAGAGTAGGCATTCTCTTGCAGTCTGGAGCCCTCCATTCCACTTCCTTCCATCTAAATGGATTGTTCTCAGAGCTGCCTGTGTGGCTGTTGTCTGGGATTTGTCGGGCTTTGTCACAGATCCTTCTCTGTGTTGGGTAAAGCTATTCCTGAATTCCGCGGGCTTTTTGTTTTTCTTACATTACTTAGTATTTTCTTACATTACTTCCTTACACATCTTTAGGTAACCTTGTAAGAAGAGACATTTGGGGATTAATTTCAGAGTCTTTGCATCCCTAAAAATACCTTTATTTCCTGATCTGCTTTTCTTGGTTTTGTTATATATGTGACTCTAGGTTGAAAATAATTTTTCTCTTAGAATTTTGAAGGCCTGTTGCAATCATCTCGTTAGGAAATGTAGTGTTTCCTTACTCTTTTTTTTTTTCATGACCTATTTATTTTTGTGACCTGTTTAATTTTGGTATCCCAAAGATCATGTTTTATCTCAAATGTTTGGAAATTTGATAGCCATTTGTCCGGGGTGTTGCTTTCTCACGGTGGTGGGTACTTGCTGAGTGGTGTTGCTAACTTTTGGATCTAAGATACCCTTTTGTATTACTAATGGATTATTTCATGAAAGTTTTCAGAGAACTAATACTTTAGTTTCCTTTTTTAGGTGTGGGTGATAATATTGTACGATTTGACAATCTTATGAATCAGAAGGAAGATAAGCTGCGACAAAGATACCGTGACACATACGATGCTGTTTTATGGCTAAGAAGTAACCGGGACAAATTTAAGCAAAGAGTCTGTGAGCCTATAATGCTCACGGTAAGAAGTTTTGTTCATCTTGGTTGTATCTGTTAGTTTTATAATTTATAATCCTCTTATAATCTATAAACTTTATAGATTTTTGTTGTTTTAAGAATTCCTAGTCTTTTTTTTTTAAACAAAAAACCCTTGTGTCGAGGGCTGAATTTCAGTAGATTGCAGCGAGGGAGCCGCTCTGCTACGTCCGAACCCCGACCCAGGTCGTCAACGAATGGTTTAGCACCAGGTTCCCTACGAACGTGCGTTGTGTGACGGGCGAGGGGGCGGCCCCCTTTCCGGCCGCGCCCCATTTCCCGGGAGGAGGGGCTCTCTGCACCGGACCCCGTCCCGATGCGCGGCGGGGCATGCCATGCCACGCCACGCGGAGCACGCGCGGCGGCGTGGACGGCAGGGGACCGGCTATTCGAGGCCAACCGACGCGCCGCGGGGCTGCCGTATCGTTCCGCCTGGCCGGGATTCTGACTTAGAGGCGTTCAGTCATAATCCCACAGGTGGTAGCTTCGCCCCATTGGCTCCTCAGCCAAGCACATACACCAGATGTCTGAATTCCTAGTCTTATTAACACCTTGGTTTTCCATTATCAGACTTGTGGCTACTGGTTGCTGAATTCATACCTGAGTTGTGACCAATAAGTCTTTGAACTTTGTCTAGAAAGAGAATGAAACTGTGAGCTTATTGACCAAGAATCATGTATAAAATTAGTTTGGTTAGGTAGTTCTTTCTGGCAGTTGTTACTCTTGGGTGGCATTTAATCTATGGCCTAAGGGCTAGAAACTGCTGTAAATAACTATGTTGATGGGGGAACCAATAGAAGAAGGGAAAGTCACCTACAAGTAACAGAGCGTTCTTAGGATTCTGAGAATGCAGCCAGCAGTCTGTTGACCTCATAAACCTTTGATAGATATCTCTTTTTGATGATCATGGGTTAAGAATAGGGTAAGCTATATTGAGTAAATCATTTAATGAAGTGTGGCCATGGAATGGCTAGGAAGATTTCTATCTAAAATATTTTAAATAAGTTTGGCCATGGAAAGAGAAAATAAAGTAAAAACCAGTCTTTGGCGATGATGAAACTTACCCAAAAATGACTTAAGGATTGTTACTGCTGGGTTTTTTGTTTTTTTTTTTTTAACTTTAGAAAAGAATGCACTGTAGATCCTTGCAGGATTCATGAAAACTTCTATCTTCTTTAATTCATGTATTATTCTTTAGTTAAAATCATTTCATGTAGTCTTTTTGAATATCTTAGACTATATTAGCAAAATTAATATGCATAATACTATATTCTCTTCTTGCTCAGGTATGTATTATTAGAGTATTTTTGCCAGATCAAGAAGGGAATATCTATTTTGGATGCAGACATTATTGTTTTGATTAATATGGTAAGGACTGAAAGAAAAAAAAGTATTTTGAGCCTTAAGAAATTATAATGCAAGTAATTGTCAACAGATTTTTATTAAAATGTCAACCTCAAAATTATAATTATAATTCACAACTTTAGTAAATTTGCCATCCTTTTATCATTTGGTCTCCTAATAGTAGCCTGTCACCAAGAGGGATTACTAGCTGGCATATATTTATATTTCAAATTAGATTTGAATCTTTGAGATAAAAAGCTGTAGTCTTGCTTTTTTTATCCTTTCTGGAATAACCCTTTACCTTTCTTACCACCTTTCTGTGTTCCCCCACCCCAGTACACATACACACACTTAATCTTTCAGTATCTAGTTGAGATGTCACCAACATAGACAAGTTAGCAGTATATAAACTTAACAAGTTAGCAGTATATAAACTTAAAATTTTAGCCATATAACTTGTCAACTAACAATCCATTTCCATGAGTTATTTCTAACCATTCCAGGCTACAGTAGAAGTGTGCAAAGATGTATTTATAGTTCTGTTCCTCACAGCAGTGTTTATAATAGCACAAATAATGGTGGGGCAAAGAACAAAATTTCCAAAGAGATTGATTGGTCATGTAAATTATTCTCTATCCATTGAGTGGAATACTATGCCTCCATTAAAAATGTCATTCTAGGTCTCTGTTAATATAAGAGGACATTTATGACCGATTAATGAATTTATAAAACCGGTTCTAAGATAGGATATATAGAAAGATTTCATGTTAACAATCTGAACTGTGAGTCTGCCATCAACCACCGGATCACCTTGGAGTGCTGTGTCCCCTCTCTCTGCCTCTACTGTGTTGTGGAGGAATGGCCTTGAACTTTGCCAAATATTTTCTTTACCAATCTGACGAGGGGGAGCATGCTAAGTAGTTGATGAAGCTTCAGAGCCAACAAAGTGGTGACGTCTTTTTTCCTTCAGGATGTCAGGAAGCCAGACTGAACGCCGTGCAGTTTGCATTATACCTGGCGAAAAAAGTGTGACACGGTCACTGCTGGAAGTGCACAAACTGGGCAGGGACAGACATGAGCCCTACTTGTGTGACTTTTAAAAAGGTGACTTCAGTCACATTGGGGTTATTTTACCCTTTCTATAAGTCGTAGCTTAACACCCACTTATCTTTCATTTGTACCATTCCTTCTAATGAAGTAACTGGTACCCCCCAAAAATTGTCAAACGATAGAGGCTAAATTTCTGTAGTGTTTATGTCCAGGTATTTTATGTGACTTTGTTTTGTTTGTGTATCAGTTTTCCCATTTTTTTATGCTAAATATTTTGTAGTTTAAAATAGTAATATTTGCCAACGTTTATATGACAAGCATACTAAATTTATTAGCTCTCTTAATCCACATTTATTCCTGAGATATAGACTGTTCTACTGTACCCATTTGGGTGAAGAACTAACTAAAACTTTCAGAGATATAAGTGGTACGTGATTTGAAGCAACATCTGTCTAACCCCAGAGTCTTAGCTCTTAACTAGTATGCAGTATTTTATATATATGGTAACCTAAAACCCTTCTCTTTCATAGATGGTTTTTTCAAGAAAGCTGATTTCCATCTGCTGAAGATTATCTCCCCCCTAAAATTCCCTAAGAGCAGTTTTTATACGCCTATTATAGAGATTTATTGTGTTGTGCCTTTTTTTTTTTTACTTACAATCTGCAAAAAGTAGATTGTAGTCATCTTGAAACAACTTGTTATCTTGACCTTAGTATTTTCCACAGCATTGAGCCTCACATGCAGAAGTGCCTGATTTGTTAATATTTAAAAGATAAATCCTAAAGCTTATGCTCTAGTGGTACAAGCCTAGGATTTCTCTGGAAAGCACTGTTAAAGTTGTGTTTTAATTCTTTGTGTTTTTGTACTGATCAGTTATTGCCATGTATGACTTTCTCTTGAAGATTAAGACGACAAATATTAAAAGTTTGGGGATGATGAGAAATACACTCTTAGATTACAGTCTAAGCCTATTTCAGATGTTTCCCAGTGAATTGACTATAAAAGGAACATAGTTATTTCTCAGATAAAAATCAAAATTGATATGCACCAGGTACTTATTCACGTCTTGTTTTTTGTTTTACTATGTATTATTAGATGTTTCTGGATACTAAATTAAGTAGCGGTTTTAAAATGTTGAATCTTCAATACCAAATTCTCCCCCCTCCAACTATTAAATTTTAATCGGATTAAATAAAAGTAAAATTATGTTGTAGTAATCAGTTTGGATTGGATTTCATGAGAATTAACTTAATTTTTTTTCTGTTTAGATCAATATGAAAGATAATAAAAATGCCAAATATATTGAAAACCATATCTCATCAAATGACTTGAGAGCTTTTGTATTTGAGAGTCAAGAAGATATGGAGGTTTTTCTCAAAGAGGCAAGTAACCAACATAATACTTTGATTCACCTGGTGCTAATCTTCTGGTACTTAAGTTTTTTAAATTCAAACTAAAGCAAAAAATAGTGACTAATTATACCAGCAGTAACTCCTGTGTAAAATCATTCAATTTTGTGAATTTTTTTTTATCCCTGTCATCATTGGGGAATGAATTTGTTTTGCAAGGAAAAAGCCCATAATTCCATCTGTAACAGTTTTGAGTTGGAGTTAGTAAGAGTAATTCTGTCATACTGTTTCAAGAAAAAAAAAACCGTAATGATGGACCTTTGGTCTTAGACATCCTTTTTGAAAATATATTGGAATGAACTCGGTTTTTCTTTGATGGGGAGCGTGGGAATCGATAGGTTGTTGCTTTTAAATAAAACCTCTTCAAAAAGAATGAGAATTCTGTATCTGGCTACAGAAACACCATTGAGAATCTAAGCCACTACAAGGCAATGTGGCTTAGTAGTTAGGAGCGCAGAGTCTAAAGGTAGGCTGCCAAGATTTGAATTCTGGCTTTGCTACCAAATTGGGCAAGTTTCCTAAATGTTTTATGCCATAATTTCCTCATCTGTAAAATGTAGATATATTATCTGCTTCAAAAGTTGGTTGTGAGGACTAAAGGTGTGTTGAACAGTGCTTGTTTGCGATTATTTTTATTATATGTGGTTATGTATAAAATATGTATTGTTAGCTCTTGTTATTGTAAGATTTCTGTCCTTTTGTGTATGTCACCTTCTTTTAAAAGCCCTAAAGATTAGGTTTAGATTCTGTTTTGTTTAAATCTTTGCTAGCAGGTATAAATGAGGACAGGACTCTGAATCACCTAAGTGGTCCTCTATTTCTGTGGTACACTAGTGATTGGAAAGAATCCTTACTTTTTCTGGCTTTTACCATATTGCCCTCCTTCTGGTTTGGGAGTTGGCAGGGAATAGGAATATATGGTAAATGCATAAAAAGTTGTGTGTATAAAATTATAGCATGGACTCCAAAAAGTTAGACAGTTGTTTAGTTTGGAATTATTTAAGCTTATCCAGTGAGTTTTTGGTCTGGTGTGAGAGCTTTTTGAAGAAGTAGGTTACTTGGATTACAAGTCTGATACGGCGTGCTGTGAAGGGCATTCAGTCAGGTGCGGTTATTAGTTAGGTGCTTTCTGTTGGAAATGGCCTGCTTAGCCCACACTGAGTCCCTTTTTTATGAGTCAAAAACTCACGCTTCCTCTGTGCTAAGGATTTGCATCCTATGTGGATAACGTGACATGGGTTCCTGAAATTTTGACCTTTATTTTTATAACTTTCCATAGCTTCTCAATAGGACCAGAACTTCCTCTCATATGTGTGACTGTGTGTGTATTTTAAATTGTGAAATGTATATAACTGCCTCCTGTAATATTATCTGTTAGAGTACCATTTCCCATACTACCATGTATAGTAAGTATTGTGAATTACCATAGATGCCCTTTATCAGGTTGATAAAGTTTCCTTCTGTTCGTAGTTTGCGGAGAATTTATCATATTTTTCCACATCTATTGGCATGATCATATGGCTTTTGTACTTTATTCTGTTGCTATAAATTAGATTGGTTTTTGAAAGCTTCCAACAATCTTGCATTTCTGGAATAAACTCTACTTGGTCATGTGTCCTGTTCGCATATTGCTGGATTCTGTGTACTGATATTTTGTAAAGGATTTTTGCATATGTGTTCATGAGGGATACTGTTTTTGTCAGGTTTTGGTATCAGGATTATGCTGGAATCATAAACTGATTTGGGAAATGGCTGTTGCACTTCCTCCTGAAAGTTTTGGTATTACTGCTTCCTTAACTGTTAGAACATATTTCTTTTACTATTTTCACTGATAAATTCTTTCTATAAAAACATGTAATTATAGTGTCATCACACTAAAAAATTTTCTTGAAAGTACCATTAAATACCTAGGAATATAACTTTAAAAATCATTTTGATTGATAGTATATGGTAATGAAAATATTTTCTTTCCCTTATATTCAGATTCGTGACAATAAAAAATTAAGAGTAAATGCTGTTATTGCTCCCAAGAGCTCATATGCAGACAAAGCACCTTCAAGATCTCTGAATGAGCTAAAGTAAGTCTCGAAAATATTTTTAGAATTAACCTGTTTGGTTATTCAATATTCATTTAGCTTGTAAGTAGATTTTAATTAATAATAATAAATAATAAATGTTATAGGCTATATTATTCCCTTTTAGGATCTCTACTTAAGTCTAAAATAAGGAAAAATCTAGGAACAAACCATGGAATACTTACTGTATAGTGGTGATGTTTCAGATCAGTGGAATAATATTGGACTGTTTAATGAAAGATATTAAAATAGTTGGTTAGGTATTGGAAAAGTAAAACAAATCATCACTTCATAATGCAGAAGTGATTTCCAGAAGGACTACATAGAAAATTTGCAATTCTAAAACAGCTGTAAGTAAACATCCTAAATATAAAAGCAATGCAAGAAACAAAAGAGATTAATAGTTTGTAATCATGAATATATTAAACTTTCCTGACAAGGAAATAAGTCTCAACATTAATCACTTAATATTAAGTGATTTTAAAATACACACAAATTTTTGCTGTACTATCATATTTTATTATTTGCCACTTGTTAACTATCATTTCTGTGAATGATTTTTTTTTGAAGAAGAAAAATCTAGTAAATGCTTTTCGTTTCAGACAGTATGGATTTTTCTCTTACTTGCGAGAGTTATTTGATGCACCTGATCCTGTCATGAGCTTCCTTTGCTGCCATTATCATATTCATGAAGTTCCTGTAGGAACTGAAAGGACCAGAGAAAGAATTGAACGGGTAAGAATCAGTACCAGAACCTCATTTTGTTAAAACTTCTTAGCATAAAAAAATCAAGCAAAAATTGAGATATTTAAAGAAGTAGGTCATTCTGGTTTTTTTTAAGCACACAAATTCTTTGTATTTTACATTTTTAATATACACAAAACAGTGACTATTGACTAATACTATATGATGGGTGTTAAGTGATGTGGAGTTACCTAGAGTAAATGCTTTATATTTGTATTTATTGAATACATTTGAAGTCTGAAGAGAGACACCTGGCACTCTTACCTCATTCTGTATTGCTTGACAAATCTGTGTTCAGACATTTTATTAGTGGTTTAATCATTTAAATTCTTGTAGTCTAGATTATTTTTCAGAGAAATTAATAGGTTAGAATGGTAGGCTGGGATATAGAACTGTTTTAGTAAGCCCTTCCTTTCTTAAAGCTGCCCTTGAAGATTATCTGCCTTCATAGGATCTCTTCTGGCTAGCATAGCACACACTCGTAGTTCCTCTATTCTGCTGATGCTGGGAGCTCTCTCATCATATAAACAATCTCCAAGACTCACACTAAATTCATTGCTTCTATCATAGGCAGAAAAAGGAAAGAAATCTCTTCATCCAAAAGAGGTTTTTCTGTAACACCAGTTTGCCTGTTTTTCGCTTGTAAGCATCTAGGACCCAGTTAGAGACCCAACTACTAGTTGTTATATTGAATTTATTAGAAAATGTGTTTTTAAAATTTTGACACCTGGTGTTACCAGTATCCCTAGGACAATTCATTTGTAATTTAGGGACTCTTTATACTTTACTGAGAGAAGATAGAAATAGGGGCTGATTACCAACCCATTTTGCGCAACAAAACTCCACCAAGCTAATTAGAGTAGAAGTTGCATGTGTCTTTGATGAAAAATGACATTATGGGGAACATTTGGGGAAATGAATATTAGGACTCTCCATGTGGGTGTACCTCTCTTCTATCATTTAGAAAAGAGGACAAGACCACTTATGGACTTGCCCTTATTAATTTCTAGGACTCTCCCCGTTGGTTAAATTGTCTGCTGCCAGCCTCAGGTCATGATGTCCTTTTTGTTGGGAGGGCCCTTACCTCACTGTCAATTTAAATTTATTAGAACTTGAGTAGCCTAACTTCTTCTAGCTTTTCCTTCATTCCAAATTATTCAGCAATTTGTGGATGCCAGATTATACCCTGTTAAACTTAAGTGTGCTTAAATAGGTCTTTCTCTTCACTTAGACTATAAACTTCTGGATAGAAACAAGCCACAAGAGTATTGGTAGTGAAGCTTCAGAGATTGGAAAAAACCATACATGAAAGTCTACTCTTCATTACTATTCAGAAATATATAATGTTACTGTATTTAGAATGTGCTTTAGTTTTTCGAACTTTTTGTTTCAGTTCCAAAAAAATGCAAAAAAAGTTTTTTTTTGAGATCCTTAAAGTGTTTCCATTAAGTCTTCTTCCAAACATACAGGAATTAGGTATGATTATGTATCTGTGAACAGTATAACTGAGGGAAGGTGAGAGAATAAATGACTTAGTTGAGCTACCACAGTTCTGTGTCCTGGGCAACTGTTTCCTGGTATCTCTTCTGTAGACCCAACAAAACTCCAAAAGTATGCTCACTTGGGAGAGATTATATAGTCAAGTAGAAAAATAGCCACCTTTGCTATGGTTGTTTGGGTTTTCTCCCTTCTCTCTTCTTTAGTGTTCTCCAAAATAATAACCTAAAGTGTATCAGCCACCCTTTTAGAAAAAAAAAAATGAAAGTACATCTGTTTTGACCTTCTAAAATTCACTTGATCTATATTTTCCAATGCTTTAGTCCTTTTAAAAATATTTTAATTACTATTAGATGTACACTCACATTTGTTTGACATTGTTTGACTTCTGTGACAGGTAATACAAGAAACCCGGTTAAAGCAAATGTATACAGCAGAAGAAAAGTATGTGGTGAAAACTTCCTTTTATTCAAATAAAGTTATTTCTAGTAACACATCCCTAAAAGTAGCCCAGTTTCTCACAGTCACTGTGGATCTAGAGCAAAGAAGACACTTAGAAGAACAGCTAAAGGTTGGTTATTTTGACTATTAAAAAAATATTAACTGAATTTGTAATATTTTAACTAGAACTGTTTTTAAAACAATTTTGATTATTTTATAGGAAATTAATAGAAAATTGCAAGCAGTGGAAGCAGGGTTGATTGCCCTATGTGAGAGAAACAAACATCTAGAACACAAAGACAATGAGCTTAGACAAAAGAAGAAGGAGCTGCTTGAAAGGAAAACCAAGAAAAGACAATTGGAACAAAAAATTAGCTCCAAACTAGGAAGGTATCATTCAGCCTTTTTGGGCAGGCGTGTGGAGGGGGGGGGGGGGTACAGGACACTACAAGGATATTATTATTATACAGCCATGCCTTGTTTTATTGCACTTTTTTTTTTTTTTAACAAATTGAAGGTTTGTGCAGCCCTGTGTCAAGCAAGTCTGTTGGCACCATTTTTCCAATAGCATTTGCTCACTTTGTGCCTCTATGTCACATTTTGATGATTCTCATACTATGTGTTTGGTGATCAGTGATTAGGACTCTCTGAAAGCTCAGGTAATGGTTAGCCTTTTTTAGACAGAACACTGTCACACTTAATGAACTACAGTGTAGTGTAAACACGATTTTTATATTCACTGGGAAACCACAAAATTCTTTGGATTCACTTTATTGCAGTGGTCTGGAACCAAATCCGCAATATTTCTGAGGTGTGCCTGGACCCTGTCATGATGTTGCAATTCCCACAAACACGTTTTATCCAAAAAAAGTCATCTGTAGGGCAAAAGTTGGTGAATCTTAAGTGTTGTGAGTTTTCCTAGCCCCGGATTAGCCGTTTTTATCCCTGGACCCCTTTTCATGCTTAAAAGTTACTGAGGACCTTGAAGTTTTGTTTATATGGTTTACATCATTGATATTTACCACATCAGTAATTAAAACTGAGAATGTTTAAGCAAAATATGTTTACCAAGAAGAGTGGCATTGTTTTACGTCTTTATCAGTCTCTCTAAATGAAGTTATTTCATATCTGCTTTTACTTTCAGTCCGTTGTGAGGTGTCACTTTTGAAATATATGGAGAAAATGTGGCCTCACATAGATTCGTAGTTGGAAAAGGAAGGAATACTTTAGTAGACTTTTCAGATAATTGTCTATCGTCTTGTTTAATACTACATCAAAACCTGCCAAGGTGTGGTTTGTTAAAGTTCACTTGCAATGTGGAATCTGAATCGGTGAAGTAGATTACTCTTAAAGTCCATTGCACTGTAAGTGGATCTTTTAGCCAGTGATTTTGTTACTTCATGCACTGGTCCTTTAGATAATGTTGGCTCACCAAGCTGCATAGGTCTTTCAGATGTTGACACATTTTATTGTGTAATATAAAAAAATCTAAGAATTGGGAAGCTGTCAAGCTTACAGTGTAGATACAAATTTTCCAAAATTTTAATTGGCACGTGAAAGTTGCTTATCATTGTTGACAAATATTGACAGTTATTTTCCTTGAAGTGATAGGCTCACTTCGTTCACTTTGGGGCGGGGGGAGATAAAATCTGCCAAATACTTAAGTCTCAGTAACCATAGTTTATTCTTTTAAATAAAAATGGTATTTCCTGAAAAAGTATCTAGTCCAGCTCCCAACTCAGTCACACAAGTGCTTTTCCTTGAGGCAACCATCATACTTTGGTTGCATTGTAAGTACTGTGTGCTTTGTAGTTCATCACACAACATTAAAAAGGTATATACTCAATTACTACTGGGAGGTGGTTCAAGATGGCAGCGTAGGAAGACACTGAACTCCTCCCACAGACAGAGCAAATCAACAGCTACAGATGAAAGCGTTCCCTCTTAAAAAGACCTGAAAACTAACTCAGCAGCTCTTCCATAACAGAGACAGGATCTCACGTAAAACCCCACCCCTAGTGTGGTGACCAGCACTTGGGAAGGATATCAAAAATACGGAGTTTTTTCCTCGGAGGAGCAAGGAGTTTGTGCCCCAAGTCAGGCACCCCCACGCTTGGGACCTGCACCAGAGAGATGAGTCCCCAAGATGCCTGGCTTTGAAAGCCAGTGGGGCTTATACATAGGGGAACAGTACAGTGGTAGGGAACAGATTTTGCTCTTTAAGCGTTCGTGCAAAGACTGACCAACGGACCCCGTGTAGAAGCAACAGTGTGTGTGGAGGAGATTCATTGCTCATCTTAAAGCATCTGCCCAAGGGGCAGGAGCCTAATGGGAATCTATCCTGGGACACAGGCACCGGTGGACACCACTTTTATACTCTCCCTCTAACCTGCTAGTGGGTGTATGGCACCCCCAAGTCCCCACCAGAGCTAGGCGCCCAAGGGTCTGAAACAATCTTCTTGGCAGACTGCTGTCCCCAGGGTACTGCATAGACAGCAGTCTGAACACTCTCCAGTCTTCCTGTGAAAAAGACTTATTTGCCCTAGAATTCAGCCTCAGGGGCTTCAGGATTACCAACACATTCAGAGGCTACGAAAGTGTTCTCAGGGAACAGGGTCCAGGAGATGCCGTCTTTGTGCTCTGTTGGCCTTGCTAAAGCTCACCAGTACCTTCCAGAAAGGAGCTCCTACACTCACCTGAAGCCCTGATGTTTCCAACAGTTTCCTAGGGGACACTTCCAGGATGCCTGGTCTGTAGACCAACAGGGTGTATGGTGGTTCCAAAGGACTGTGTCTGTATTTGCATACCTTAAAAGCTGCTGCCTGAGGGTCCTAGCTTCTACTCTAGCTTCTCTTCTGCCTGAAACTAAGAGCAAACTGAGATCCCTTCCTCTGGAACACTCACAGGACTTGGCAGTCCCTCAACAACTGGGACCTGTCAAGAATAAATCAGGTTGCCTAGACCACAAAGGTTCATGTCACCACTGAGAGCTAGAGGAGGAAACCAACACAGAGTCAAGCAAAATGAAGAAACAAGAACTGTTATGAAATGATGTTAATTTACCTAATAAATCAAAGTAATGGTTATAAAAATGTTCACCGAACTTGCAACAGGAATGAACACAGCAAGAATTTCAGTAAAGAGGTAGAAAGTATAAGCAAGTACAAAACAACTTCACAGAGCTGGAGAATACAACAGCAATTACAAAAATACACTGGAGGGGTTCCAACAACAGACTAGATGAAGCAGAAGAAAAATCAGTACTGTGGAAGATAGGGTAGTGTAGGGTTCACCCAGTAGCAAAAAAGAATTTTTTTTTTTTTTTTTTTGAGAGCATGTGTGTCATGACCCTAAGAATCATGACCTGAGCTGAAATCAAGAGTCTGACACTTAACTGAATGAGCCGCCCAGGTGCTCCGAAAACAGAATTTTATTTTTTTTTTAAAGATTTTATTTATTCATGAGACAGAGGGAGGGAGGGAGAGAGAGAGAGAAGCAGAGGGAGAAGCAGACTCCCAAGGAGCACGGAGCCTGATGCGGGGCTCGATTCCAGGACCCTGGGATCATGACCCGAGCCAAAGGCAGACACTTAACCATCTGAGCCACCCAGGTGCCCCGAAAACAATTTTAAAAAGTAAAAATAGCTTAAGAGGCCAATGGGACAACATCAAGCAGAGTAACTTTCACATTATAGGAGTCACAGAAGGAGGAAGAAAAAGCAGAAAACATATTTGAAGAAGAAATAACTTCCCTAACCTCGGGAAGGAACAGACATCCAGACCCAGGAAGCCCAGAGAGTTCCACATAAGAATAAGGGGAAATCTGTTCTGCAGGAGACCACTTTTTTTTTTTTTTTTTTTTTTACTGAAAACAAATCACTGCAGAGTCTGACACCAGTGACATTTGACAGGACTGGAAACCTACATTCCTCAATAATGAAGAATTTACACAATGTTTGAGGCTTTTGATGTTTTTGTTTTTAAGGCCTCATGACTCAAGCATATTATTTGTGTCAGAGAATATAACCTCATTACTTTAATATTTACCATTTGATCTTGTGGATCAAAGTATTTTATCCCAGAGAGGGAACATTCACTGGTATAAAAAATTCTCTACCCCTCTACTGGAAAGTGATTAACACTTGAATATTTAAAATCAGAATTCTGTTGTCATATGCTTTGAGGAACAGTAGACCAAAGGAGTCATGTACTTATGAATATGTGTAATTTATAGGAAATTTCCAATCATTAAACAGTGTATCCAGTTCAGCACAGAATGGTTTCAAAGAAACCATACAAGACATATATAGGCTCTAAGATGATCAAGATTGTATTGTAGCTATTGTCAGATTAGCTACAATTTAGTTCATCAAGGATGTGTACTGTTGAAGAGCTTAATGAAGAGTTTTAGACATCTAGACATAGTTTAGAATTTTATTGCTAGGTCACAAGGAACTACCTATGATAGGACATTTGAAGTTCTGTGAACATTCAGGTATGATTATCATGTGGTGGTCTAGAACATTTGCCAAAAACATCATGAGCACTTAATGCAGTATAGGAAAAGCATATCATGTTATTATAGATTCCTGAACAAAGGACCACAGTGGATTTGGCTTCAGACTCATTGTATCATTAATCTTCCGTGGAATTCAAGGCCAGAGTTTATTGTTGGTACTCACATCATCCTAAATTATGCAGAAGTTAGGGCTGAAATATGAATATTTGGCATTGAAGAGTCTCTTCCTGAGACAACTGCTGACAAAAGCCAAGATTCTGGATCTGATAATTGTATAGACATAGTCAAGCCTCAAGGAAGCATTGGAAAGGTTTGATCACAGCCCAGCCCCCTTCTGCTTCCTTCCAGAGCTCCAGAAAATCATCTCACACAGCAGTCTCAGACCCTTCCTCAACACCAACAGAGACCCAGCAGACACTTGCACTCCTCCCAGACACCATATAGCAGCTCCAGAAAAGATGGTAACAAGGAGGTCATTGTTTGTCCGTCTTCCATACAGCCAGTGGCGTCTCAAGCTGCACATTTACCAGTTCCTTAAGGCTTGTCTCAGTCTCAGGTACTTCTAGCTCAGTTACGAGCCATGCAGCATCTGAAAGACCAGTTGGAGCAACAGACATGGATGACAGAGGCCAATACTCATCAGGCCCAAGAAGAACTAAGAAAAATTGAAGAACAGACTTCAAATGGCCCATGGTTAAGGGCTGCAGATGTTTTTATAACAATCCGGCCCTGGGTTGAATTTTGATTCCATTTCACCTTCTGGAAATTCATCTAAATTCCAGCAACTTGTACCTCTGAATATTAAGGACCAGGTTATTCACACTAACCGAAATTAAAGTGGAATGAATACTGGACACACTGGCACATTCAGCATATGATTCAACAGCAGACTTTACAAAGGCCATCATATCAGAGTCAACAGAACGTACTGAGCTGGCACCATCAATAAACCCCTCCCTCCAGTTGGACACAGAGCGCTCTTACAGCCCCACTGTATGACACTATGAGGATTTCATAGCTGGAAGCATGGTCCAGATTCCATCTAGTATGCCACGAAACAGAACCCAGACGGCTGCAGTAACGACATTCGTTCAGGACGCATAAGATTTTCTCAAGGTCAGCAGCTTGGTGATGAGTGGTTACATTAGTAGCTGCTCCCGGAGCTTGGGGGGTGGTCATGGTACTGTGCACTGTGCTCGTGGGGCAAGTGGTGCCCGCCTGCTCTCCTGCGGCTCCACAACAGCAGCAGTCACAGATGTGGTCAGTCCCACGGCAGAGTTCCCAGGAAGGGCAGCTTGGTCGAGTCCAGCAACTATCTCTGGCTCAGCTGACCCAACTACTGCAGCAGTTTTTCCAGACTTGAAGGCTTCCCATGGAGCAACCTTGAAGCCAGCTTATCCTGTCTGCTGCATTTCCACTACAACAGGGCCCTTTCCCTCAGTCCCATCACCAGCAACCGCAGCCTCGGCGACAGGAGCATCTGAGTTGGCACAGGACTGAAAGTTTGACCTGTTCTTCTAAGGTTCAGCCACGGTAGGCCATATGCCTCCTCTGACCTCAGGGAGGAAAGGGTTGGCCATGAAGAGTTGCTCGGAGGATCTGAAGCTAGGATAAGTCCTAGTAGTTTCACAAGAAGCAGTATTGAATGTTCTGGAATTCTAGTTCCTGGAATTACTTAGCAGGGAAAATGCTGCCTAGTGCTACAAATAATACATTAAACACCAGCCAGTGCGAGACGAACCAACTCTGACAGTGTTGGACTTTCCCAGCTGTTTTTGGATGGGGAAAGTGTATTGCCAAATATTAAGCTTAGCTATAAAACATGGTCTCCAGTCAATTAGAAAGGCACTAACAGTATTAGTAACCTGGTGGTTCTGTGCCTGTTTTCAAGTATTATAGGACACATCACTGTCATGTTAGGGGTTTGCTTACAACAGTCCCATGAAGATAGTCTAGTACGCCCACTAGGCCCCTTCCCGAGCCTCTCTCCCTTTTGAGGGAATGATGAATAGTAATTACCGTCAGAATGTCGTGTGGGTACAAATTGTCTATGTACAGATGCTGTAAGTACTATGGATATGTCTGGATAAAAGAGAAAGCTAAAAAATAAAAAATCTCAGATGCAGAAAAAGCATTTGACAAAATACAACATCCATGTTTAATAAAAACTCAACAATATGGGCAAAGAGGGAACATAGTTCAATATAATCAAGACCATACATGACAAATCAACCCCCTCCACTTATGTAAGTATAACCTTATACTCAACAGTGAAAAGCTGAAATTTTCCTTTAACATCAGGATCAAGACCAGGATGCCTACTCTCCCCACCTTTATTCAGCAGAGTGTTAGAAATTAGGATTTCTGAGCAGAGCAGAGTAGGCAAGAAAGAGAAATAAAAGGCATCTAAACTGGAAAGAGGTAAAACCAGCACTAGTTGTGGATGACAGGATTTTACCTAGAAAACCCTAAATACTCCACCAAAAGAAACTTGTAACACTAATCAACAAATTCAGTAAAGTTGCAGGGTACAAAATTGTCATATAAAAATCGGTTGCATTTTCATATACTAACAACACACTCAAAGATTAAGAAAACAGTCCCATTTATAAAATTGCACCAAAAAGAAAATGCTTAGGAATAAATTTGACCAAGGAGGTGAAAGACCTGTATACTGAAAACCATAACACACTGAAGAAATTAAATTTGACACAAATAAAAGATTTTCTGTGCTCATGGATTTAAAGAATTGATATTGTTAAAGTGTCCATGTTACCCAAAGCAGTCGATAGATTCAGTGGAATTCCAATCCATTTCCAGCAGCAGTTTTCGGAATTAGAAGAATCGTAAAAATTTATGGGGCCACAAAAGATACCAAATAGCCAAAGCAATCTTGAGAAAGAAAAAGCTGAAGGCATCACGCTCCCTGATTTCAAGCTATATCACAAAACTATATTAATCAAAACAGGGTATTGACATAAAAGCAGACACATGCATTAGTGGAACAAAATAGAGAGCCCAGAAATAAACCCATGTATCTATGGTGAGTTGCTTTGTGACACAAGAGGTAAGAATAAACGGTGAAGAAAGGATGGTCTCTGCAGTAAATGGTGCTGGAAAAACTGGACAGCCTCATGCAAAGAATTGAAACTGGACCACAAGCTTACAGCAAACAGAAAAATCAACTCAAAATGGATTAAAGACCAATATAAGACCAGAAATCCTCAAACTCCTGGAAGAAAACAGTAAGTTCTTTGACATGGGTGTTGGCAGTAATTTCTTTGGAACTGACTCCAAAGGCCTTGGCTACAAAAGTGAAAATAAACAAATAGGACTACGTCAAACTTCAGAGCTTCCACATGGTAAAGAAAACCATCACCACACCAAGAAGGCAGCCTCTGGAATAGGAGAAAATATTTGGAAATCATGTATTCGATGACGGTGTAGTATGTAAAATGAAATGAATTCCTACAACTCAATAGCAAAAAAAAAAAAAAAAAAAACCCAATCTGATTAACAAATGGGCAGAGGATCTGAATAGAGGTTTTTTTCAAAGACGACCTGCAGATGGCCAACAGACAGCTGAAAAGGTGCTCAGTATCACTAATCACCAGGGAAATTTAAATAAAAACCACAGTGAGATTACCACCTCACACCTGTCAGAATGGCTATCAAAGGACAAGAAATACCGAATGTTGGCGAGGATGCTGGCGAGGATGCAGGAAAAGGGAACCCTTGTCCGCTGTTGGTGGGAATGCTAATTGGTGCAGACGCGGTGGAAAGCAGTATAGGGGTTTCTCAAAACATTAAAAATAGCACTACCCCACGATCCAGTAATTCCACTTCTGGGTATTTATTCAAAGAAAATGAAAGCACAGATTTGAAAAGATGTCTGTGCTCTCCTGGTCATTGCAGCATTATTTACAAGAGGCAACCTCAGTGTCCATGGATGGATGAATGGGTAAAGAGGAAGTGAGATACACGCAGACACATGCACTGTGTGTGCACATGCTGCACTACTACTTAGCCATTAAAAAGAAGGAAATCTGTTGTGACAACGTGAGTGGAACTTGAGGGTATTATGCTAAGTGCAGTAAGAAACACAAATACCACATAACATCACTTACAGTGCAATCTAAAAAACCAATGAACAAACAAAAACGCATAGATACAGAAAACAGATCGGGTGGTTGCCAGGGAGGGGTAGGGAGGAGTGTTGGGGGTTGGTAAAATAGGTGAAGGTGATCGAGAGGTACAAACTTCAGTATAAAATAAAGACTCGGGGCGCCTGGGTGGTTCAGTTGTTAAGCGTCTTGCCTTCAGCTCGGGTCATGATCTCGGGGTCCTGGTATCGAGCCCCATATCGGGCTCCCTGCTCGGTGGGAAGCCTGTTTCTCCCTCTCCCACTCCCCCGGCTTATGTTCCCTCTCTCCCTGTCTCTCTCAGGTTAAATAAAATCTTTTAAAAAAATAAGTAAAAGACCCATAGGAAGGTAATGTGTGGTGTGTGACGGTAGTTAATAATACCGTAATACCGTATTGCATATTTGAAAGTTGCTAAGAGTAGGTTTTTTTTTTTTTTTTTTTTTTTTTTACTTTTATTTGAGAGAGAGAGACAGCGAGAGAGGGAACACAAGCAGGGGGAGTGGGAGAGGGAGAAGCAGCAGGCTTCCCGCCGAGCAGGGAGCCCGATGCGGGGCTCGATCCCAGGACCCTGGGATCATGACCCGAGCTGAAGACAGACGCTTAACGACTAAGCCACCCAGGCGCCCCCCTGAGAGTAGATCTTAAAGTTTTCTTTACCAGAAAAAATCTTTTATAACTATATATGGTGACAGATGTTAACTAGATTTTTGTGGTGATCGGTTCATGATATATACAGACATCAAATCATTATGTTGCACACCTGAAACTAATATGTCAGTTATACTTGAAGTTAAAGATTCGTAAGACTCACGATTTAATAATTTTTACTGTCATCAAAAATATTAATCGAATTTGGCATTCCTGAAATTTTTGAGTACACGGCAGTGAAGAAACTCATGACTATGAGTATACTTGGGTGCTACTACCTAGATTCGTTCCAGAGCACTAGCAGTTTTATTCACCATTGCTTTTATACCATCAGTGCAAACATCACTGCAGTGAATGGGGCAGTTGGGTCTTCTTACAACAGTGAAAATAGTTCATGATTCCCCTGAAATGGTTTCAGGGATCCCCACAGCCTCTGGACCACACTTTGAGAATGACTGACCCAGACACATAACCAGAATAATGGGTCCGCTGAATTTGGATTGGTGGGAGATGTACAGGCAGTGAGATTATCAATCCAGACCATTAGGCTGTGCGTTTTCTCACCACTTCTGAAAGGGTGTGATAGGAAAGGGGGAAGATATGCTGATTTTCACAGAAGAGAGTGGGCGTTGGGGGTTTATCCCACTCTTCAACTGTAATATCCCTTGTTACAATTGGAAGTATATCTGCTTAGCCTTAGCGGTCATACAGTCCACAGAATTTTATACAAAGATGTGAGTAGTCTAAATCTTATCCTGAAGGAAAACTGCTAGCTTACTGTGAGTGCCCAGGCAACCTTTCTTAAAACTGATTATATGTTTTATTGCATTTGGATATTTTGTAGAAACTAGGATATGTAGGAGGGGGTAAAAGCTATTAGGGTGTTCATTCTAGGGGGAAAGAACATGGCTTCCAGTTCAGAGGTTTTTCCCATGGCCTATCTCAGACCTTTTTGTTGTGATTTTTTTTTCCCTATAAAGATTTAGATATTAATGGCATAGTCAATCTTTGATCATAAATGACTGCTCATTGCCTTCAGTTAAGGTATCTGATTACCTTGACCTAATGTAGTATGTGTTTTTAAGCACATTCCTAAATTGAATCGTACGTGAAATGCATTAAGAGAATTTGTTCTTTACTGGTTTGTTGTTGTTGTTTTTAAATAAACATTTGGCCATTTACTATTAGTGAAAAGGTAATAATGTACCTTGGTTGCTTAAACCTACTTTTTTAGTCTAGCTGCCTAGGGTTTCATCTCTAAGCCTCTTTTCAGCCTTCACCTTTGGCCTCATTCCCATCTTTCATCAACTACAAGACACGTAACCTTTCCTGTTCGGCTCTCCTATTGGACCCATTGTCTAAAACCAAACTCTCTCTTCATAAGTAATGTGGATTTTTGTAGTGAAAGGGCCTTTCATAACCATCACCAGCCTGCTGTCTCCTACCTAGAGTTAATCACCTCTAGTTACAAAATTCCTTTCCTTGAGACTGAATTTCAACCTTTTGTAGTCTCCTTTCACTCGACCCATTTCACCTCACCTCCCTGGCCTCTCCTACTCACTCTCTTCCATGTACTGGTCAGGCCCCTCTCTGCAGCATCTGCTCAACTTGTTCATTCTTGTGTATTAGTGTTTCCAAACTGGGTTCTTGATTTTATCCTGGAGGCAACATAGTGGGGTGGAAAGAACTTGGACTTTGGTGTCAAACCCATCTTAACCATGTACTATGCATGATCTTAGGTAACTTAACTTCTGATCCTTAGTTTCTTCACCTTGAATAGCAAAATAGTAGTAACTTTTAGGGTTGTATTGTCTTTTCACTATATATTTTTAATCTGTTAATCAAATCTCCCCAGTTAAGCTGCCTTAGGTAAGGGACTATGTGTAAACAACATTAACAACGATGGTTAGTAACTAATATTCATCCATTGGTTAAAGGCCCAGCAGTGTACTTAAGTGTGTTACATATTTTACCTTTTTTAAGTTTTCATCATGGCCGTATAGGGGAAGTACTATTATTTTTTTCTAATTTATAGATAAGGAAACTAAAGTTCAGAAGAGTAACTTATCTAGTTATACTGCTCATTAGTGGCAAGAGGAAATTCAAACCCATCTTTCTGATTCCAGATCCTACACCATTACCACTATCATTTCTTAAACTGTGCTGGGCACATAATATCTCAACAAATACTTTTTGATCCTGAGTGGTTACATAACAAGATTATTTAATCTAGAAGCTAGTAGTTTTTATGTCTGAGTAGCATTATTAAAAAGCCCATCAAACAGCAGGAGACCTAAAGATTTGGGCTCAAACCTTGTGTTAACTCTGATTTCTACATCATTATATGTTTCGTACAGTTTAAAGCTGATGGAACAGGATACTTGCAACCTTGAAGAGGAAGAGCGAAAAGCAAGTACCAAAATCAAAGAAATAAATGTTCAAAAAGCAAAACTTGTTACTGAATTAACAAACTTTGTAAAGGTAAGGCATTATCTTAATTTTAGTCACTTTTTTTATAGCAGGTAGATAAGTAAATAAATTAAAAAACTCTTGCTAAGAGTTTATTATCAATAATTTTAGCTTTGACATTTTTCATTATAGGTCAATAAACTGGTTAAAAGCACTCATTAACAGGGAGGAGGGTGGGGGGATGGGTTAGCCTGGTGATGGGTATTAAAGAGGGCACATTCTGCATGGAGCACTGGGTGTTATGAACAAACAATGAATCATGGAACACTACACCAAAACAAATTATGTAATATATGGTGATTAACATAACAATAAAAAAAGCACTCATTAAGCTAAGTTATTATATTCCAGGTGATTCAATTAAACACACAGAAAAACATTTAAAAATTGTCTTGTAAGAAATAGTTGTAAAAAGAACTACTTGAGATATCAGTCGCATTAGAAAAATGTTTTTCTCATGGTTTATTAATTTTTAAAAACTTTTTTTTCTTGTCAAACAAATTAAACTTTTAGGGGTTTTTGTTCCTAGATTTGTACTTCTTTGCATATTCAAAAAGTTGATTTAATTCTTCAAAATACTACAGTGATCTCTGAGAAGAACAAATTAGAATCTGATTACATGGCTGCTTCATCACAACTCCGTGTCACAGAGGTACAATTTTTGCTTTTATTTTTTTATGATGGGGGTCTAGCCTCAGACCAGTATGAAAACCTGTATCATCACTTGGAATATGCATTTTGTTATATGCTCTTTAGTTTATAAATGTAATGCATTTTGTGGATGAGGAAGCATTATTTGAAACACTGTACTGTGCATTTTATGTAATTTGGGGGAGGTACGGTAATAATTAGAGTATCTTACGTAGTCAGTTGACAGGCAGAGTCTCCTGTTAACCCATATAAATTACAGTCACACTGTCAAGAGGTAGCAGCTAGTAGCTTTTACTGCAGTTTGTACATCTTGTAAAACAAACTGCACATGAGTTACAGTCATCACCAAGAGTGGCCTTAGTGTACAGTTTTGGTGATTTAATTTTCTGTTAATATCGATCTATGAAAGGATAAATGTTAAAATAGTGTGCAGGGGGTGAAATGCGATGCACTAAAGTTAACGAAAATCCCAAAGAACTGGCGACAAAGTGCTAGTGACAGTGGCACATTTTTGAGTCTTCCAAATCCTTTCCCAAAAATAGAAGAGCAAGTAGGCTAACAACCACAAACCCACGGACAACATATACAACAAACTAAATTTCAAAGTAGCCCCGTTGGTGTACTACAGTTTGCTCTCCCACTAACCACCCAATGGTAGCAGTAGACCGTTCAAGTTAAGGGCACAGTCCCCAGCAAGCTTGCCCTTCAGTCTCTAGCCCTGCTGCCTGGAAGGCTCAAATATAAGTTGAGATAATCCTCGGACTCAGTGCCCCAACACTCTGCTCACGTGATTTGTCTTTCTGGCATTGTCCCTTCCCCTCTGGAGTCATCTCCTAAGCTTAAACGTACGTATGACCCAAGGGGCGGGCTTGCGAGTAACCTATCACTCAGAAAAGTCCTAGGGTTTCAGAGTCTCCTTCCCCAAAAACCAGGGGCCAAGGTCTAATTCTTTATTACACAACATGTATGAACTCTCGAATGTCAGTGGGTAAGAGGAAGCCAGCAACAGCATGACTAGCATGTTCTAAGTGAGTATGTGGTAAAGGGGGGGGGGTGCTGAAACTGGGAGGCGACTTTGTAGGCTCTGGAAAGGTTGGATGGTGCTGTGCTGGTACACGTCCTGTGAACTCCCAAGCCAGACTAAACCACGTTGCAGAAGCACGCTGCTTCCTGAGAACTGGAACCATGGGGTAGACGAAGGGCACGGTAAAACTGGTCATCCGTGGTTCTCAGGCTGCCAGTGCAGCTGGCACCCAGCACTAAAAACAGGAGAAGAGACCATAGACCTTAAATACAGTATACTTCCTGATTGTCTGATAGGTATTATCAGGAAATAAAAGGATATTACTTCAAAGTGGGTGCTTTGGGAGGCAGAAATAAGGGAGAATTTCAATATTGTTTATAGTGGGAATCAACAGACAGTATTCCCAAAAAGATATAAAAGGACATAGGACATTATATAACGTCTTTGTGCAAATTTTCCTAATTACCAAAAGATACACAAAGAAAAGGAGAGGAAGATAAAACACATCATATCACCAAAGATTAGATATTTATATACATAGATGCCACAAAAATAAATATGACAGAGTGGCAGAACTAAGGCCAAACATCAATCTTGTCATTAAGTATAAAAGGATGTAACTCATCTTTTAAAAAAGGATTATTTCCAGGTTCCAATATGGTACAGAATGTGAGAGATACCTCTATAAGAAAGAGATTGAGAAAGGTTTAAATAAGAGGACAAAGAGCCCAAGGGATTTTTTTTTTTTTTTAATCACAGAGATCCAAAATATCAAAAGTATCTATATTTATGAAATCTTGATGATACTTAAAATACTAATATTGGTCACCTTTGGAGGATATTGGAGAACTAGCTCATTATTTTGAAAAATGTAATACTTAGGATAAAAGAAGTTCTGAAGCCTTTCAGATAATAAATGCAGAAGCGATTATAGTAATAGAATACCACCACTTTGCAGCTGCTGATCAATCAGTGGATCACATTAGCTGCTAACATCACAAAATAACCAGATATTATACCCACGGAAAGACATAACATCAAGTTATTTTGTGAAAAAATTTCAATCTGATTAAGCCTCTGGCACAGGCTGTGTCGACTTTGGCGCTGCCACCATTTTACACTGGGGGATTCTGGGGGATTCTGTACTGCTGGGTGGTCCTGAGCACTGGAGAGTGTTTGAACATGGCATCTCGGGCTTTCACCTGCTAGACGCCAGCAGTACACCCCTCCCCACTTGTGATGATATGATGACATTGCCAGTTGGACCCTGGGGGGCAAAACTGCTCCCATTTCAGAGCCACTGCCCTGAAACTACCAGTTTCAAGTCTTCAGAATTATAATTAGATCTCAATTTAGGTGATAAATTATCAGAAATATTTGATCCTATTTTGATTTTGTAAACCTTACAGTTGAAAAAGTAAATTCATGTACCCAAGTTGTTCTAACTAAACATTTTCTAATAGCTGGAGTAGTGGTTTTTAATTTTAAATTAATTTAAAAATTTAGTTTCTCAGTCATACTGGCCACACTTTAAGGGCTTAACGGCCACATATGACTTGTGCCTACTTTACTGGATAGTGCCATTATCTAAGAAAAGGAAAAAGGGGAGAGAGAACCTAATTAAGTTAAAAAGAACTTAAAAAAATATATTAATCAAATACAGTGAATGGACATAATTTAGACCCCAGTTTGAACAAACCAACTGTAAAAAAAAAAAAAAAAAGTTTGAATACTGACTCAATAATATTAGAATTCATTGACAGTATTTTTAGGTTTGATAATGTGGTTATGGATTTTTTTTAAGTCAGAAATAACATGCTGTAATATTTATGAAGAAAATAGAATGTCTGGAATTTCTTCAAAATCCTCCGGGGAAGAAGGGAGCCTAGAGAGAGTATACATGACACTGTCTTGGTCTTGAGTTTAGAATTGTTGAAGCTGGATGATAGATAATGAAGGTTTACTATACTGTTCTACTTTCATGTATGTTTGAAATTTTCCGTAATAAAAAATAAAAGGCTTCTGTCCTTGGGCATGATGAAATGATAGGGGCCATATGTGCTCTCTAAAAGATGGGACAAAATACATGAAACGGTGATTTTCAGACATTGGATAACAGGCAGCATGGGACAGTGATTTTTGAGGGAGGGGAAAACAGGGCAAGGTGATCCCTGTGGTGGCGTCAGCTTACTGCCAGGAGAGTTCCCAAGCCGCAGTGTAGGGAAGAGGAAGCCAGGAGGAAATGGAGCACAGCACTACAGATCTTACCAATGGTCAAAGGGCATTAGGAGAATGGTGAACAACTTTCAGGCAGTAAATTTGACAGTTTAGAAGAAATGGGCAAACTCTTTAAAAGCCCCAAAAGTCCCTGAAGGAAGAGCTAATTAGAATAGCCCTGTATTTACTAAAGAAATTAAATTTGTATTTAAAAACCTTCCCACAAGGAAAATTCCAGCCCAGAGGCTTCACTGGTGAATTCCAAGGAAAAGGAAGAATTAATAGCAGTTCTACCTAGAGTCTTCAGAAGGTGAAAGGGGGAGGGGGGGGAATACTTCTTGACACATTGTATGAGGCTAGCATTCTCCAATATCAAAACCAGACAAAACTACAGACCAGTACCTTTCATTAACCACAGATGCAAAAATTCTTTTAAAAAGTTAGCAAATGAGGGGCGCCTGGGTGGCTCAGTTGCTTAAGCATCTGCCTTTGGCTCACATCATGATCCTGGAGTCCCGGGATCGAGTCCCACATTGGGCTCCCTGCTCAGCAGGGAGTCTGCTTCTCCCTCTGACCCTCTTCCCTCTCGTGCTCTCTCATTCTCTCAGATAAATAAAATCTTTGGGGGGGGGAAGAGTAATACATCCTAACCAGGTGAGTTTATCCTAGAAGTACAAGGTTGATCTGACATTTGAAAATTCATCAGTGTAATCCATCATGTGAACAACTACAGAAAAAACACATGATTGTCTTAGTATATACAGGGAAAATACTTGCCAAAGTCTAGCATCCTTTTATAAAAACTTTGTGTATCTAGGAATAGAAGGAAAATACCCAAAACCATTAGCTCATATCATAGTTATTGATGGAGTGGAAGCTTTCCCCTAATGATTGGAAACAAGGAAAATGCTCACTAATCAGTTCTGTTCCACATTGCACTGGAGGATCTAGCCAGTGCAGTAAGGAAAAAACAAAAACTTGTCTATTGCAGACAAACATATGTCTGTGGAAAATCTTAAGGAATCAGTGCTATCAGTGCATTTAGCAAGGTTGCAGGATACAAGTCAGTATAGTTCAAAATCAGATGTGGCTCCCTGTACTAGCACCAAACAATTGGAAAGCAAAGTTTAAAAATACCATGTGGAGTACCTGGGTGGCTCAGTTGGTTAAGCATCCAACTCTTGATCTCAGCTCAGGTCTTGGCTTGGGTTTTCTGGGGGTTTTGCTTTGTTTTAACATTTTATTTGAGGGAGAGAGAGAACGTGTGCACAGGGAGGGGGAGTGGCAGGGAGAGGGAGAAGCAGGTTCCCCGCTGAGCAGGGAGCACGACGTGGGACTCGATCCCAGGACCCTGGGATCATGACCTGAGCTGAAGGCAGACGCTTCCAAGCGTCCCTTAGCTTTGGGTCTTGAGTGGAAGCCCTGTGTTGGCTCCACGCTGGGTGTGGAGCCTACTTAAAAAAACAAAACTGTGTACAATAGCATCAAAAGTATAAAATGCTTAGGGATATATTTATAGGACCTGTATGCTAAAAACTACAAAATTTTGCTGAAATTAAAGACTTACATAAATACATAAATGGAGAGAATGATTGTGTTCATGGATCAAAGGTTCAGGAGTTGTTAAAATGCCAATCCTCTCCCAAATAGATAGATTCGATAAAATTCCCAGCAGGGCTTTTTAGAAATTGACAAGCTTATTGGACAATGCAGTAGACTTAGAAGAACTTTGAAGAAGACCAAGTTCGGTGACTCACCCTTCCTAATTTTCAGGCTTATTACAAAGCTGCAGTAATGAAGCCATCATTGTAGTGGTGTAAAAACAGACGTATATGGCTCAGTGGAACCAAATAGGGAAACCAGAAATAGACTCACACGTATATAGTCAGTTGTTTTTTGGCACAGGTAACGGAGGCAATTCAATGGAGAAAGAAGAGTCTAACAGATAGTGCTAGAACAATTGAATAGTCATGTACAAAAAATGAGCACAACCCTCACCTTATGCCATATATAGATGGGTCATAGACTTAAATGTAAGAACTAAAATTCTTAGTGATCTTGGTTTTGGGAAGATTAGAAGACAAAAAGCATGAAGTTTTACTTCAAAATTAACTTGCTTTTCAATAGATGCTATTAAGAAAAGGCAGGCTGCAAACTGGCGGGGAGCATATGTTTGCAACACATAACACCTGACAAAGGACTTGTGTCAAGATGAAGGGCTGTTACTGGGGGCCATATCGAGCCTAACGTCTGCTTATATTAAGTCCCTGCAAGCTAATAGTATTTGCATTTTCAAAGGATTAAAAAAAAAAATACATGACATTCTGTATGGGGCCCTCAACACCTAAAATACTTAACCTACTGGCCCTGTATAGAAAGTCTGCTGACCCTGAAGGATACTCTAAAAAGAACTCTTGTACAACTATCAATACAAAGATGACAAACAGCCCAGTCAGAAAATGGGCAAAAGACTTTAATATGATCTTCAGTAAAGAAATATACAGACAGCAGATAAGCACATGAAAAGATGCTGAACTTTAGTAGGGAAGTGTGAATTATAATGAGCTACTACCATAGACCTGCTGGCATGACAGACTTTGGACGGAAGTGTTGGGATGTAGAGAGCTGGAACTCACATCCGTATGGGTAGATTTCGAGTACATAACCACTTTGGGAAACCACTGGAGAGATTCCTAGATGCCTGCCATAGGATCCAGCCATTCCTCTCCTAGTATTTACCTGAAAGAAGGGAAAGCGTATGTCCATGAAAGACTGGTACAGGGATGTGTGCTAGTTTTGTCATAGTTTAAAACTGGAAACAAATGTCCAGCAGCGGTGAAGACACAAATTATGGGATATCCACACAACAGGGCATTAGTGGGCCGTAAAAAGGAATGAATTACTGAGACACACAACATGAGGGATCATAATTATGCTGGGTGAAAGAAGCCAGACCAAAAAAATCTGATTCCATTTATATGAAATTCTACAGAATGTACAATGCCCTGTGACAGTAATCAATCAGCGGTTGCCTGCAGCGGGGGGGGGGGGGTGGGGGTGGGGGGGGGGTGGGGGGGGTGGGGACACAGTGTGGTAGATTACGGAAAGGTACAAAGTGTTGAAAGGGATAAATAGGTTTGTTACATTGGGGGTGATGGTTTCACTGTTGTATAGGTTCGTCAGAACCCACCAATTTGTATACTTGACATGCGGCTTATTCACCAGTTACACTTCAAAGCTGAAAACATGTTTAAAAACTTAGTTTATCATTTGTTTCACTAAAGTCTTTTTTCCAATATTTCCAAGTATGAAATTTTAAAGATACACCAGAGTAGGAGGAGTAATAGAACTTCCTTATGTCCCTTCTCCCTAACAGATGTAACACTTTGCCATGTTTGTTGCAGATTTTTAAAGCTTATCTGTGTGAAATCCCCTTGTACCTTGGTCATCCATTCTTCTCCCTTCCCAGAGTCAGCTAGGCTCTGGCAGGGTTTGTACGTTACATCTAACTTTTCAGAAACATTCCTGTGGCTTAATAGTGAACTGTAGTAGTATCTTTTAGTGGAAATGGCCCTGATGGGTTTTAGGAAATTGAAGACTGCACAGAGGAGTGGGAACATTATTCTGAAGTCAGCCTCTTCAAACTCCGCTTCCTCAAAAAAATGTATGGCTAGGAAAAATTGGAAGAAACGTGATTTTGCTGGCTGATAAGCATCTTAGAGTAGTGGGGAAGCACAGACATGGCTGGCCAAAAGGAGCTGAAGGTCAGGTTTGATATGCTAGGATTGGGTAGTGCACTTAGAGCAAAAGCCAGAGGCTTGGAAGATGAGAGAGTCCTTCCCTCAGCCCTCCCGTCCAAAACAGAAAAAAGAGGAGGAAGGGAACAGGAGTGCTTACTGTCATTCTGAACATGGTGAAGGGGTCCAGCAAAAAGAAACCAAAGGTAGTACCCAAATGTGGGGTGGGGGGGTGTGGGGGGGCTGGGTATGGAGCTAGCCACCCAAACAGAGCCTCCTCTGTGTTTATTCCGTGGGGTGTGAGTGAAGGCCTCTGCCCATCGTGTGTTCTGTTGGTAGGTAATCCTAGAGCCCATGCTACAGTTTTGTCATGGGGTGAGCCTGTGGGCCTGGCTGCTCACTACAGGAAGTGGCAGTTCAGAAAGTGACCCATTGTGCCAGTACTGTATGGAGTGAGTCCAGGCACACAGTGCAGTATTGGATCCTTGTGCGTGAAGTTTAATTTTTGAATTAAGCATGAATGAGCTTAAGAAAACTAGAGGTTGGTGTCATGTTTACACAAGGATCATGAGATCATGATGGCTTTGGGGTAAATCTTCTCCCAACTTCAGCCCACTCTCCACATGGAGCTGCTCTTCAGCAGCCTTTGTTCACAGGGATGTACTAAGATTTAGTGTCAGCGCAGTTTTTCTCCTGTGATCCATTTTGTGAGGAGCCGCAGGAATCGTAATATTCTGAGCAGAGTGGACTACTCTAGAGAGTAGCAAAGCTTCTTGGGGGGAGGGTTGGGTTTCAGGTTTTGAGCCACTCATTTTTTATAAAGACAGCCACCTTACACTGTCCAGAGAAATAATCTCTGGTTGGCTGCTTGTGTCTTTAGATTTGGTACCTGGCAATAGGCACTCCGTTCGCAGCCTCTTGACCACACACAGACCTGGGGGCGCACAGCCCTGGACAGGCTTTCCCCTCCTGCTCTTACTTGATACCACCCACCTGTACTGTGCATCTCCTCGGCAGTATTTCACACCATTCTGTTTCTCTTTTTCACGAGTTGATATGAAAATTATTTTCTACATCTCTTTTGGAAGGTGCTTTTCTTTCCTGCCCTGTGTACTCAATCGGTGTTGGTTGCTGACTGACTGCAGTCCCTAACCACGCTTTTGAAATAGTGAATATTGAGGGAAAGAACATATAGACTACATCTGTCATTGTCTGCTTTCTCTTTGACTAACTCTTCTCTGCTGTTTGCTGTCCTTTACCCACAGGTGCTCTTGCTATTCTTCTGGCTGTCCTATGCCCTTTAAAACAAGGAGAAAATACTGTTTTGTTTTCCTACTCTTCCCTTTGGAACACATGGCTTGTTGCACTAAGGAACCATTACTGCCACTTCCCATTTTGTCCTCGACACTGACCATGAAAACAAGTTCACAAAAGAAGATTGACATGTTTCAGTAGGGGTCGTATCCATGAGGGAACTTCAGGGATGACTAACCACCATGGGGTTTGATACGTCTTCAGACCGTCGGAAGGCCAAGAGGGTGGCAGGGTTCCAGGTCTATAAGATGTCCTCAGAGGAAGGCAGGTGTGGTTGTGAGCGTTGCTTTGTGAATTGTGTCTGGAGTATCTTCAGGACAAGTTAGTAAGCCGACTGCATGTAAGTCTACTTACGAAGGTGGATACGGAGAGAGAGACCTGTTAGTTGGTTGAGGTTTTTGTTTTTTTGTTTTTTTAAGCCGTGCACTGCTTTCCTAACCCCACTCCATGTTTCTTATCTTCGGTCAGAGGTATTAAATAAAATACCTATCTGCCCTGCAGGGGTACTGTGATAATTCCATTTAATATAGATCAAGATGCTTAGTGCACTGCCTAGCGTGAGACCAGGGTTTCCTTAAGTATAGGTTTGCATCAGATTTATTATTATAAGAATTAGAAATTGTTTAATGTGTTTATCCTCCCACTGAATTTAGAAGTTCCTTGCTTTCATCTAATGTTCTCTTCTCTGGCTACCTGCTCACCTCTATCCTGCAACACAATTTCAGGAGACTTTTATTTAAGGAAGATAGATTTGGGGAGAGGTGGGGTCACCTAACAAGTAAACAGTATTATTGCCATTACTTAATTGCTTACGATTAGAATTCGTCATCTGGTATAGTAAGAAGTCAAGACCCTTACCTTTTTAAATTTCAGATTTGACATTAAAATTTCAAGTTGATATTAAAACACTTTTCTTATTTCTAGAATATATATTCTGTATGATATGTACTAAAACTTGCAGTTAACATTTGAATTAGAAATCCATTAAATTGGCATGAAATTTTGAGGCTTATATTTGTATTAAAGGAAAATTGAGGAAGTAGTGTTTTTATTTACAACTAGTGTTTTAGTAAAAGTTCATGCTTAGAGTGCACATTCCTTTCATACAGAAAATTGTTTTCATTTTGACTAATTGTTAAATAGAATACTTAAAACCGTGTTAATTTTAGGTGTAACTTTATATTAAGAAATTCTGTAAACAATTCCGATTTGTTCCACTAGAGGGCCCTCTTAGAGAAGCTTTTCCTTGTTCAATGTCAATATGCACCTTTCAGGACCAATGAACTTTCTCAGAATTTCCGAGAAAAGATGATACTTATTATTAATTCTTTGAGAATATGTACCCACAGAGTAGTCCTTTCTGAAATGTTGATGGGGCATAGTTTGTAAATTTGCCTTTTTCTCCCCTTAGGTCTCCCACAGATAAAAAGTTTCTGTTGTCCATTAACTGTTAAAGGCTAGACTCTAAGCAGAATTATTAATAAAGCCTTTTTTCACTAGTCTGACTTACAACATTATCTTAGATTATGGTTTGCTCCTTTTCTTTCTGCTCCTTACCCTGAGCAGAAAAAACTCAGTAAGAATTATGGTTTGGGGGGGCTTGTAATCAGCTATCCAGAGAACACATTCTGCTATTTCTTCTCTAGTCATTGCTTACTTGTTGGTGAAGACCGTTCCCCTGTCAGAGCTTCTGTGACCACTCTGGCCTTCCTTCCTGTCCTGTCCAGCCCTCTCCGAGGGGCGTGGTGCTATAATGAAAAGAGCAGGAGTTCTAGAAGCAGGTGTGGATGTGAATCCTGACAGCCTGCAACTAAGTGTGTGAGCTCAGACGAGATGCTTTCTTTTTTTAATGTGCAAAAAGGAGAATAATATCACTGTACAGTATTGTGAGAAATAAGGGAATCGTGTGTGAAGCACACAGCACATAAGCTTTCAATAAATAGTAGAGCTGTTTCTTTAATGATAATAATTTTGTGTGTCTTTCTCCTTTTTCACCTATGTTCAGTGAATAAAATACTGACATTTAATGGATTCTCAGTAATTATCTGGTGAAGGAATGAATGGGTCCATGAATAAATGATAACTATATGAAAGATACTTGGACAACTACCAAACACTATTTAAAGGTTCTCTTTACATTCAAGTGCTGAGTTTTCAGATAGGAAGCCTACGTATTGTGTATTTCAAATTGTGTTAGAGTATAATTATATATAGCTGAGTTGAACTGTTTCAGAACAAAGCAGATTTAAATTTCAGAGCTCAAGGGGCACCTGGGTGGCTCAGTTGGTTAAGCGTCTGCCTTCAGCTCAGATCATGGTCCCAGGGTCCTGGGATCGAGCCCCGCAGCGGGCTCCTTGCTCAGTGGGGAGCCTGCTTCTCCCTCTCTGTGTGTGTGTTTGCATTCTGTCTCTCTCAAGTAAATAAATCTTTAAAAAGAGATAAATTTCAGAGCCCTTAAGGATTAATGTCATATGGTATGCTGATATATTTTAAAGTTTAAGTTCAAATTTAATATTTGTCATGATTTTTGAGGTATGACTCTTAGATGATTTGCTTCTTGAAATCCAGTTGTTTGATATACAGGTATACCTTGTTCTATTGCTCTCCACTTTAGTACACTCAAGATAAAATGTTTCGTTAAATCTGTTATGGTCACCTTTGATCAATGAGTGGCTTTGCTGAAAGCTCACATGGTGGTAGTTAGCATTTTTTAGCAATAAAGTATTTTTTTAAGTATATACATTGTTTTTTAGACATACTGCCATTGCACACTTACTAGACTCCAGTATACTAAGCGTAACTTTTACACAGTAGGAAACTAAGACATTGATCTGACTTGCTTTGTTGTGATGGTCACTTTATTGAGGTGCTCTGGGACTGAATCCACAGTGTCCCCAAAGTACACCTGTAATGTGGTCTTTTGATAAAGTAGTCCTCTGACAAAATGGTAACCTACAAATTGTCAAAAATTCTTTATCTTGCAATAGCAACACTTCATTGAGCTGGATGAAAGTCGACAGAGATTATTGCAGAAATGTAAGGAGTTGATGAAGAGAGCTAGGCAAGTATGTAACCTGGGTGCAGAGCAGACGGTTCCTCAAGAATACCAGACAGTAAGTATACCAAGTATATAAGGCTGCAAGGTCACATGCTGCCTACGTTCTTTGTCAGCTTCAAGTGTGTTAGGCATTGGAATGGGCCATGAGAAACAAAAGTGCTGCAAGAAATACAGGATATTCCCATTTTTAAACTGAGTATGTATGTAAAGTAATTGTGCTTAATGGATTTTCTTTACTATATTCAAACTTAGGCATCCGTCAGTCTTGGCTTAGTCCTGAAGTTATTAAAGCACGAGCATCCCCTTACACAGTTACCAGTGCCAGAATATCCATTCTTCCATTAAAAGGCTTTTTCCCCCAGGCTACCTTTAAGAGGTAGGGTCAGGAGATAGGGTGTAGTTTTTTATGGAAACCTAGCATTGGTAATTGGTATAAAAGAAATGGTAAATAGAAATGGTATTTTTTAGAAAAAGGTAAAATGAAAATGCTTTCCTGGAAATGAGGGTGTTTATTAAGGCTCAGTGAGACCTGAATCTTTAGGGCTACCATCTGTTGGCAAGAAAAGGAGAAAAGAGGCTTTCCTTCTTTCCTTTCTATTTTCTGTGCTGACATAGTGTTCAGTTAGTAAAAGGAGAGTCTGCTTTGTATTCCACGTTCCGCCGTTAATTTTGTGGCCCTGTGACTCTGAGTGTTATCTGACAAGAAGGGATCATACCTTGCCTAACATACCAACTCTCAGAATAATGTCAAAATAAAATAGAAAATAGAAAGTGAATTTTTAGATAAAGTATTTTATCTTAATTTCAATAGATAATGAAATGTCTATTTCCCTATTTCAGTAGTTAATGTCTACTCTCTTTCAATAGCTGTTGATATGTCTGGAAAAAAAAGTTTGGATTATAACTTTCAAATCCTCAAAGACTTTACTCTGTTACATCAGACACCCTAGAGAGGGGTTCTATTTAGGTACATAGTAGGGATTTAGTAGGAACATTTATAAGACAAGTAGAGTGGCTGTTGTTTCTAAAAATACGTTAGCACTTCTCCAGATTACATGGAATTATCATAGAACTAAATATTAGTACAATATCTGTACTATTTTTTTCTTTTCAGAGAATAGTATGATTCTACCCTTGATAAGTTATATGGTTTTTGAAAGAAACATATTAGAAGATAATTCATGTATTACGAATGTTACCAATCGATCAGGCATTGAACAAGACATATTTCTCCACTGAAGTTTCTATTCTAGTCTGGAGGGTGGGGCAGATAAACGAATTAAAGAGCAGAGAGACAATGTCAGCTGTCAAGAGGTGCTAAGAAGGAAAATAAAAGTAAGAGGATCATGTCAGGGAAGCCTCCTTCGAAAAGATACTATCGTAGAGGATTCCTGAATGGAGAAAAGAGATTAGTCAAGTGAGAGTTTGAGGGAAAAGTTGTCCAGGCAGAGCAAGCAGCTCCATACAAAGCCCCCGAGGCAGAAGTACATGTGGCGTATTTCACATGAGTCTCCGTCCGGCTCCAACAAGGTCATCCAGGCACGAAGGACAGTGGCAGTCAGGGCACGGAGGGTCTCGGGGAAGGAGTGTGGGCTGGATGTGGAGACAGAGCCCACCGGAAGATTGTCAAGAGGAGTGATGGGACGGACCGGAGCGTGTGGAGGAACACGCTGACTGCCAGGTGGAGAAGCCAGTAGGGACACAAGCATGAACGCAAGGAGACTGCTGAGACGACGATTGCTTTGGACCAGGCCAGAGAGAGGAGGGGCATGGATCAGGGTGGGAGCCCTGGAGAGGCAAGTTTACCGATACGGGGATCTTTTCAGGACAGTCAGCAGGGCTGGCTGACAGATGTGAGGGCAAAGGGGAGAGAGAGAACCAACCCCTGTGTTCTGCCCTTGACTGAGACGAAGAAGGTTGAAGGAGAAATAGATTTCCTCCAAGTGGTGGGGAGGGTGGGGGACAAGAAGATTTCTCCTTGACCATCTACAACGGCAGATGCCTCTGCGGGAGTCCAGTGAGGACGCTGGGCACGTGTTCAGCACCGGGTGAGAGCTCGGCGGACAAGTCACTTACTGTCTGAAAGCCTGTACGAGTTAAACTGCTCTCTGAACAGACACAAGACATAAGATTAAAATACTAGATTCATGTCATATTTCAGGATCTTTTTCAGGGTGTCAAGATTGATTCTGTATCCCCTATCGTATGAGCTTTGCAGGTTATGCCGGCAAATCAGTGTACTGCTTTCTTCCCAGATAAGAAAGCGTCTGACTTGTCTCAATGACCGGGACTCAGAAGGTAGTACAGTTGACCCTTGAACCACACGGGTTTGAACTGCATGGGGCCACTTGTATGTGAATTTCTTTTTCAGTAAACACAGTACTATAAATGTACTCTCTAGCTTACCATAAGAGTACAGTATATGAAATACGTAACATTACAGAATACGCGTCACCTCGCTGCTGACGTTCTCGGGAGGGCTTCCAGGCCGCAGCAGGCTCTTGGTGGCTGTGTTTTTGGGAAGTCGAAAGTTACACATGGACTTTTGACTGCACAGCAGGGGTCAGCCCCCCTCACCCTGTGTCGTTCGAAGGTCAGCTGTGCTACAGCGGAATTCTGCTGTCAAAGTAATCGGATTCTTAAGATGCTTTTGTCGTTCTTCATAAGTACAGTATAAAGTTCTAACTTCTTGCTCTCTTTCAATGCCCCACATATTCTGGACCCATTCTACCAATTCAGCAAGTACCCACCATTCCAAATGGACACAACTCCTCACCCCCCATGGTATGCAGCGCTTTCTTTTTTCCAAGCTCCTCTTCTCCCTCTGTCCTGCTTTTCTCCTTGCTTGAAGGAAGCCCAGAGGCTTCTGGGAAAGTGGGACCTCTCACGTCTCTTAACTCCCTGTAGCTCCTCTAGCATGAACTGGTATTTCCCCTCTGTCAACCCCATGTCCCTGTAGGATAGAACTACTTAACTTTAATACTCAACACCAATACTCAGCCTTAAGATGTTCTCCCGTGTTAACTAAGTGTAAGCTTTTTGAAGGCAAAAAACCCTGTTTAATTCCTTTGAGGCCTTGTATGCTAGCATGCTGTTGAACACATAGTAGATACTTAGCAGAACATTTAACTGTTCAAATTAAACTGCTTTTCTGGACTATTTGTAATTACAGACCATCTTTTTCTCCTTTAGGCTTTCCAGGATCTTCCAAACACATTGGATGAAATTGATGCTTTATTAACTGAAGAAAGATCAAGAGCTTCTTGCTTCACAGGACTGAATCCGACAGTATGCTTCTTTCCCTATTGTCTACCTCAAGCCCCGCCACCCCCCCTCCCCGCACACACCACGCACGCGCACACACGTCCCTCCAGTACTCGCCTCCCACTCTGTACTAGAGCTCTCGGTAATAATAAGCTAGACAGCAGGAACAATGTGCTTTAAATGCCAGATTCTGAATCTATTAGAATTTTAAATAGACTCTTCCTAAGGAACACACTGTTCTGTGCCTTTCCTTTTATAAAAAGAATCATTGGGCTAACCTGAAATACTGCAGTGTCTATTTTTTCAAGGATAAAAAACACGTTCAGTAGAAGAACATAAATTAATTGCATACAAACAATGCAACACCATTGGCATTTTCTGTTAGTGTTTTAATTGATGCTAAATTTCCTGTGATGTTATCCTTTGGTGGATTTGTCTTAAATAATTATTTCCTGCCAGGTCGTTGAAGAATACACAAAAAGAGAAGAAGAAATAGAGCAATTAACTGAGGAACTAAAGATAAAGAAAGTCGAACTGGATAAATACAAGGAAAACATTTCACAGGTAATTATTTAACCTTTAACTTTTTGTCACATGCTTATCGTTTATCATATGGGGATGTAGAATAATGCAAACTGAAATGACATGCTTCTAGAAACAAACGCGGTGTCTGTTCTCATGACTAGATTGATACTGAATTCATTTTATGGACAATTTTCTATCAATATAGTAATACTTCTTTTAAATTGTGCTTTTATATTGAATTTATTTGCAGGTAAAAGAAAGGTGGCTTAATCCTTTAAAAGAGCTCGTAGAAAAAATTAATGAAAAATTCAGCAATTTTTTCAGTTCTATGCAGTGTGCTGGTGAAGTTGATCTACATACAGAAAATGAGGTAATATTGCATTTGAATCAAATGTTTCCTGGCAAGTAATTTTAATTAGATGCCAAAAGTACGTGTAAATTATTTGTTTATTCTAGAGTTTTACCTGTGAAAACTTCGCCTACTAAAAAATTGTTCAGAGGAAGGAAAACACCACCTATGGGAGTCCATCAGGGTCACATTCGGTGTGTGTGTGTGTGTGTGTTTGTGTGTGTGTGTGTGTGTGTGTGACATTTGAGACAAGCCTATTAAAACTCTTTATATCCAGATAGGTAATGGTTATTCAACTATGAATGATTTGCTTTATAAATCTACCACTGTTCATGTTAGAAGAGTCCCAAAGACACTGGCAAACAACTGAAATACAGTATAGTATCAGTGGTTTCCTTTTTTAATCAAGATTTTAAGAGTATACAGGAATGAAAATATTTGGAAATTTGTTACTAATTCTTTGAGCTGTAAGTTAACGCACTGCCAAATGGTAGGAAAAATTTCCATTCAGAAATGTGTAAAGTGATGAACCTGGGATTTGCTTTAAAGTCATTGAAAAAGAGGAGAGGGTAGAGTTAGAGATGAAACAGGATTGGTCCTGTGTTGATCATAGTTGAAACTAGTTGGTAGTATACTGAGCTTATTTTAGTGTTCTAATTTTGTGAATGTTGAAAAATTGCCCTAGTTTTTTTCTTAGGACAGAAATGGAGACAATAAAAGATCCTTTTCCTTCACAGCTCAGCATCTTTGTACTTTAGCTTGTATGCAACTTCGCATGTCTGTTACGTATGTAGTTGGAAAGCAAGGTAGTGCTTTAGGAACTTTGCCCCGTGACTCCTTCACCTGCTTGATATGAGACATAAGGGTAGCCAGCATCATTTCACTTTTCAGTCCTGGTAAGATGGTAGATTCTGCCACAGTGATGTCACTTGCAGTCTTTGGGCTTGTTACAGGTAGTAGCAAATGTCATTTATGATATACTGCCCACATGCCAGGCACTGTGCCAAAGCCCTTGTTTGTTCTGTTTCATCCTCTCCATTACTCTGTAAAGCAGGTACTGTAATCAATTTTCTTACAATTAAACTCAAACAATAAAGTATCAAAGAACTAGTGGCTCTCTCTAAGCCTTTAGGGATCTTCAAAGATCTCTTCAGATACAACTCTTATCACTAAACTTTTTTACTCTTCTGATGGATTTATTCAGTCTATTTTCAAATGGTTGTATGAAATTGCTGGAGAAAGCGGTAACCTGTCAGTAACGTTTTAATGTTTTACAGGAAGACTATGATAAATACGGAATTCGCATCCGAGTCAAGTTCCGCAGCAGCACACAGCTGCACGAGCTGACCCCACACCATCAGAGCGGTGGTGAAAGAAGTGTTTCCACCATGTTGTACTTGATGGCGCTTCAGGAGCTTAATCGATGTCCGTTTAGAGTCGTGGATGAAATCAATCAGGTGTGGTGCTTATTCTTTTACTTGGGCTTTATTGTAGCTTATAATCGATGTAAATGTAATCATTATTACTGTCATTGTTTAGGGAATGGACCCGATCAATGAACGGAGAGTGTTTGAAATGGTTGTAAATACCGCTTGTAAAGAAAATACATCTCAGTACTTCTTTATTACACCAAAGGTAGGTAGTAAGTCACCGAAAAGTGCTCATGTACTCAGAAGTTCCCTGTGGCCTCATCACGGAGCAGAAACGCTCCCAAAAAAGGAACTAAAAAGATTATAGTAATACTTATATAAAGGGGACAAGTTCCAGTGACATACTTCATCAGAAACCTTATTATTGGAAGAAGAAATGTAAGAGGCATAGAATTATGTTCTAGAACCAAGATTTCCTCCCCTCTTTTGGCACTTACTCTTCATCTAGGGAAGTTCCTCTTTTAGTACTTTTTAAAAGAGGCAGGAGAATACGAACCCTCAAGTTCTGGCGCTCCTCATTTCCCCAAAAAGACCATCTGGTCCCACTGCCCGGGCGCAGGGGAAATCTTAAGTTACCCTGACCTCTCCTCTCCTCAAATTAACATGGATAAAAACAGAATTATCCTTACAAAGAATTTTCCATTCTAGAGCTAGACCCATTACAGCAGGAAATGTTCTTTTGTTACGTCTTATGCTGTGGCTAATTTGTAAGACCAATATACTCAAAGATGTGTTTATGGATATTACCGGATTTTCTTTTGCAACTAAGTAGCCATGAAAAATTTCACTGGAGTGCCCATCGTCAATGTGCATTTCTATTGAATATTATCATCTGTCTTCTTTGCCCAGCAGATACTCTCTGGAAGAGCCAGACCTGTTAATACTCTTACTTACCAAACACCCTGGCCTATAAGCCCACCCCTCTGGCACACACTTTGCAGGCTACCGATCTTTCACAGACCATTCCAGTTGTGCTTGTGAACTATTTGTGGATAAATGAGTTCAAGTATGGAGCCTAGGACAGTTCTGAAGGGACATACTTCCAAGGTCAACCTGGGCAGTTGTAGGATCTTATTTAGCCTGGGAATGCTGACCAGGCCTCCGTTGAGGATTCTTTAGGCCAGGTGTCAGCTGTGGTAATTCAAGTAAGGATCACAGTCTGGCGGGGTGTACCTGTTGAATTGCCAACTTCCTAAGTGTTTCATTAATATTAGAAACATTTGACTTGACACATAAGTTTGGCAAATTGTGCTTCTTAATGTATGGCATCATAGGACCGTTTCTTTTCACACTTACAGCTCCTGCAAAATCTTCCTTATTCAGAAAAGATGACTGTATTGTTTGTCTACAATGGTCCTCATATGTTGGAACCTAACAGATGGAACTTAAAGGCTTTCCAAAGGCGGCGGCGCCGTATCACGTTCACTCAACCTTCTCAGTAAAAGTAAAGGGCGAGAACTTTGGAGTTTTTTTGGTTAAATCCTGTTTATAAGTATGGCTCACCTGAATAAAAGGAGATTCATTAAGACTAAGAGATGGGTCATTTTTAGAAACCTGCTGTTCTATACAAATGGGTTGATGAATGGACACCGTAGTAACTTCTTTCTGTGGAACCTCATCTGATAGAAATTAAGTCTTCAGTTTCTGTTGAACTTAAGTTCTTGGCCCACTGACCATGAGTCATTGGGTTCCCGTGGTAAAAAGTATTTACTGTTTCACATCACAGGTACAGGGGGAGGGGCTACCCATCACAGGAAGTGTGGTTGACCTGATAATCCTGAGCTTTAATTCCAGAGGAACTTTAATTACTTTGAGTCTAAAGAGGACTCTACATCTCAAGTCATAGTTTCCTCCCACTGTTATATTTAATTTTTAAAGAAGTGATATGGAAATGTCTAGACTAGTGTATAATAATAATTTATGACAAATCTATTCATTCCTTCCTGTTAAAAAGGATTACCTTATCTCCACTAGGAAATGGAATTTTATGGGCCTTTAAAAAAATTTACGAAACTTGACACTGTAATTGTATTGGTATCTCTAGGGAAAAACATACTGGGCTTCGAAAATGGTAGCAGAACGTCTTTGAAATGCCACAAGATGGACACTAGATGATACAACGTGCAACCAAAAGATTGACAAAAAAATCAAGTAATAAGGGTTTTTAAGGAATAACCCTGTAAAGTGTGTGTGGGTTTGGTTTTGTTTTAATTTAAAGTCAATTGTATTTTACATCTTCAATTTCTAAAAGCATTTTTATAATTATTTTTAGTAAGATTTTTTTCTTAAGATTTCATATACTGGTTTCTACAATTTATATTTGAAATTTCTCAGTGTTATGTCAAGAATGAGGGAAGCACTGATGTGTTTTAAAACATGTTTCTAGAACCTAAGCTTTCAGGTCCTTCCTTACAGTGTTGCTCCTATCCCATTGTCTTAAAAAAAAATCTAGTTTAAACTGAGCAGGAAAGAATTAGATGAGAGAATCATTTATCTCTAAGTTACACTAATTAACAGTGCCAAAACAAATTCTATTCTTCTAAAAAATAAAGCTTGTGAGATAGTGGACTAATCCAAGAACATGTCTCTGAACAGCAAATTGGATCTGTGCCAGAAATGACAAAATTTTTTTTTTTTTTACTTGACAGCGTGAATAAATTGAAGAGTTGCCCTTAATTTGGGTTTTGTAGATTCATAAATAGCCATGGAAATTTATATTCTTATTAGGTCAAAAAATAATGAACTGTAAGTCTTTACCCTCTCACTTGGACATTTTCTCTTTAAAAAGGTAATTTTTTCTTGAAAAAAATTTTAAAAGAGCTTTCTCCTCTTAGCCTATTGCATGTATTATGAAAATATTTTAAAATAACATTTTTACTATGTAACAACTCATGTAAAACATTGAAAAACTTGGTAACCTATTAGTAAGTGGATGTTGTTACCAAATGTTTCTGTTGTTTAATACTTTGTTTTCCACCAAAATATCTTTAATATGTGCTTACTGTCATTTGTTTATTGTCTGAGTTAGTGCTGGTCATCTTATTTCTGCAAAATGATTATCAGTGTGAAAAGGAGCTTGAAGATGAGGCGTGTTTGGGGGAAAAAAAATGGTCAAGTACATTTCAGTTTACATAGGCAGTAATTACTCCATACCTTGTTTGTAAGCATTTTATATTTCTCTACTGGACAAAGTTAATACTTAGTTTTACATTGGGTTTTGAGCTGTAAAGGAAAAATTATGTATCATTTTAACATACTAATAAGTCTAACACATTATATTCTCAGCCACTTAAAACTTCATATATTTTCTGCAGAAGTTGATTTCTAATTACATACAAATTGTAAAAACGCCAAGTGAAAGTCTGATTTGATTAATAAAATATTTAAAACCTGAAGGTGACAGGTATTTTTAATGAGAAAATCTTCACTGATTTGCCTAAGGAGAGTCTCTATTCACAGATTTTTAGTGTTCAAAGTAAGAAAGATTTTTTTGCTGCTTTCTGATTTTTTGGACAAGTGCTTATTTTCTTTGGCATATGAATCTTTAGTATGTGAAAAATGTAATTTTGTCCTGCTATTGTGTGTGTGTGTGTGTGTGTGTGTGTGTAACTGGGGAAAAAATTCTCTGTGGGAAATGCTACTTTGTTGGTAATAAATGCATATTTTCATATTCTTTTGGTGTATGTTATTTTAAGTAAGAATTGGTTTTACACTTTCAACCTGATTAAGAGTCATTCTGGTTTTCACACTTACTGAAAAACAAGTCTGTTCAGTGTGCCTTTGCTGGTCTGTCCCTGGTCAAAAGCATATAAAATTTAGTTCTTTGTCTGCAAGGGAATTACAGTCTAATAGCAGCAACAATGAACACAGTGAAAAAGGTTTAAGCCGTCTCAGGAAGCCAAGGTACAATGTGTGTAAACATTTTTAGATTGTGAATATTTTTTAACAAATCTAGGGTTTCAATCTTTTTGTCTTCATACATTAAGCTGCTATCTTGACTCATTGTGAAATGAGGATCCTACTTCATTCACAGTTGTCGAAGGGAGCAGATGAGGTACTATGGACACTTTATAAGTGTTTGCTTTTCCTGTTTTTTTCTCCAGCTTTATTGCAATTTTGTATTTAAATTTTTCTAAAATTTACTTTAGAGAGAGAGAGAGCATAAGCGGAAGGGGCAGAGGGTAGGAGAGAATCCCAACCAGACTCTGTGCGCTGAGTGCAGAACCCAATGTGGGGCTTGATCCCATGACCCTGAGATTGTGACCTGAGCTGAAACCAAGAGTCAGATTCTTAACCGACTGTGCCACCCAGTCCCTCCTTGTATTTTAAAATCTTAAAAAGATGTAATATACTATGTATTCTATCCATCAAGGTCCGAGAATTCCCTTTTAAGTGCAGTTAATGCAGCATTTTTATTCTATTTTATGCACTGTGTCAGTTGTTCCAAGGACATAGACACCCGTAGGTTTTGAGTGGGCCTAAGTACAGATAAAATTGTGAAACACCTTCATGATATTTGAACTCATTATTCTAAGTATCTTAGAGTAGCTCATCTCATTCCTTTATCCTCACACCATATGTTTTGGAAAACTTGTAATTAATACAATTTGCAAATTAGGGAGATTTGACTCTATTGACAATTCAGGCTTATTTTTTATTGCCCGTGGAAAATTTGTATTTTTGGGATTTTTGGTTGTTGAGATCTAACTATTCACTCATTGCTCCAAAATAAGTTACTGGTGAGCGGTTGGGGTTAAAAAGCTGGCTTTTAAAAAAAAATGCACAAATCTTCCAAAGATAAACAGGGCTACCCTGCTCTGTTCCCTTCTCAGAGGATTTGGTGAAGCTGAGCTCTGACTCTGTGGGCCCTGGTGGCATTGGAGAGACCGGGGCGTAGGTTGGCTATTCTGGGGCAGATCAGAAACATGAAGGTTGTTCTGCCACAAATACTTCCTTACCTATCTGATCATCCATTAGTAAAGTTTTAATTTCCTTTGGCCTCTCAAGAGCATGCTTACACACTCGTTGGTGTCCAGGGCCATGTGTTAAAATGACCCCTTGGCACCCAGTCCCTTCAACCTCCACTCTTATCATTCCTGCCAAATATTCATTAAGGAGTGGGTTGAAACCCATCATTTCAGAGTAAAAGATTCAGGACAAACTGTCCAAAGAATATGATAGAATAATTTTAAATTCTGTTATTATTTAAAAATTTCATTTAGTCCCAGTGAGCTCTGTGACATGTTGCATTCTTTGCTTTCAAATATTAGCTGTTACACTTGGAAATGATCCCCCAAGTGGCTTAGATCATCCTCCTCTTTTCACTGTCTTAAATCATGAAAAGGAATCATTTGAGTGATTTAGGCTAGCACCGCTAAGCCTAAAGTTATTTTGTAAGTAGAGGGAATAATTTGTTTATAAGCAGTATTATACTTTCAGGGTGTTTCCACCCAACAACCCTGTACTGTAGATTAACAGAAATTTAGCAGCAGCGTTAAGACTTTTTCAAGCTTTTACTATCAGTAAATGGCACAGGCGGGGCTGAAGAAACAATTCATTCTTTTCCAGAACACTGTACTGCCTTTTTAATCAAGATACCTTGCCTTTTTGATTGTTGGGAGCTGTACCATAAACAGTTGCTGGTTACATAATGCACTTCGTTATGGCTAAAACAGTGCTGTTCCAATACGCCCCTGAATTAGGGTACAAGTTCTGTGGTAACAAAAACCCAGATGTAGCTTATACAGGATAGAAGTTTATTCCCTTCTTAAAAGAGCATAAGCAGTCTGGGATTCCTCACCCACTTCATATTTTGCTGCTCTGCCGTTCTCAAGAAACTATGGGTTCCTTCTCATTCATGCTCCAAGATGACTGCTCCAGCTCTTGCCAACTTTGGTATCTCAACAGTGAAGGGAGGAGGAGGAAGACGTGGCCACCACCTCCCTTTTTTTTAAGGTCTTATTTGAGAGAGGATGAGTGAGAGCATGAGCACACAGATGAGGGAGAGAGAGAAGCAGACTCCCCACTGAGCAGGGATCCCGATGCAGGGCTCCATCCCAGGACCCTGGGATCATGGTCTGAGCTGAAGGCAGATGCTTAACGACTGAGCCACCCAGGTGCCCTGACATGGCTGCTTCTTTAAGAGTACTATGTGCAAGAGGCCCAAGTTACTTTAACTCTTGTCCAGGACTTAGTCACATGGCCTGCAAGAGACTTGACTCTGTTAGCTTTAGCTATGGGCTTATGTACCTAGTTAAACTCCAGCCACTATTTAAAAAAGGGGGTAGAGGGTGACTATAGGGGGATAAGTCTCGGATACTCACAAGGCTTGGCACATCCTGTTTTGGGGGCTGTTAAAAACCTAATAGGCTGCTTGGACAGGCACAAATATATGAGAGACAAGAGCTAGGGCAGGACTGAACAACAGGGTTTATCTCCTACATGAATTCACTTCAAGACTAGGAGAGGTGGCAGCTTCATCTAATGCCTAGAAACCAACAGAGTCAAGCAAAATGAAGCAACAGAAAAGTATGGTGCAAATTAAAGAACAAGAATAAAACTCGGGGGAAAAACAACAATGAAATGGCAATGAGTAATTCAAAGTAATGGTCAAAGATGCTCACCAAACTGGGAAGAAGAATAGATGAACACAGTGAGACCTTTAACAAAGAGATGAACAATATGAGAAAGTACCAAATGGAAGTCACAGAGCTGAAGAATACAGTAACTGAACTAAAATATACAGTAGAGGCATTTAACAGATTACATGATGCAGAAGAAAGGATCATTTAACTCAAAGTCAAAGCAGTAGACTCACCCAATCTAAGCAGCACAAAGAAAAATGAATGAAAAGAGGAAACAGCTTAAGGGACTTACAAGGCAACATCAAATGGATTAATGTTCCCATCGTAAGAATCCCAGAAGGAGGAGAATGGCAGAAGTCTTCCTTGAGAAAACAATGGCTGAAAATTTCCCTAACCTGGAGAAAGAAACAAACATCCAGATGCAGGAAACCAGAGAGTTCCAAATAAGATGAACCCAAAGAGACCCACACTAAGACACATTATAATTAAGATGTCAAAAGTTAAAAGACAAGGAGAGAATCTTAAAAGCCAGAAGAAAAAACAAGTTGTTAATGTTCAAGGAAACCCTCATAGGACTATCGGCACATTTTTTTTTCAGCAGAAACTGCAGGCCAGAACAGAGTGGCAGGATATATTTAAAAGAACTAAAGGAGGGGAGGGGAATCCCTTCCCAAAATACACTATTCAGCAAAGTTATTCAGAATTGAAATGAGGAATTTTCCAGAAAGGTAAAGCTAAAGGCTTTCATCACCATTAAACCAGCCTTAAAAGAAATGTTAAGGGACTTCTTTAAAACCTAAAAGGAAGGGTGCTAATTAGTAACAATATATAAAAGAATAAATCTTACTGGAAAGGAAATATATAGAGTAAAGGTAGAAGATTAATCACTTTTAAAGACAGTATGAAGGTTAAGACAAAAGTAGTAAAACTATGATTACCGTAATTAGTTAAGGGATACACAAGATAAAAAGATGTAAAATGTGACATTAAAAACTTAAAATTTAAGGGAGGGAGCTGAGCTCTTGAATGCATTCGAAGTTAAGTGTTACCAACTTAAAATAGACTGATAATAGATTTAGGTTGCTATATATAAACCCAATGATAACGACAAAGGAAAAACCTACAGTAGATACATAAAATATAGAAAGGAATCTAAGCATACCACTACAGAAAATTGATCAAATAGCCCAAGAAAAGAGCAAGAGAATAAAGGAACAGAAGAACTACAAAAGAACCAGAAAACAGTAACAAAATGAAACAGTACATACCTATCATTAATTACTTTAAATATAAGTGGACTATATTCTACATTTAGTAGACAGTGACCAAATGGATTAAACAACAACAGGACCCATCTCAGTGCTGCCTACAAGATACTTTTGATGTAAGGATACACAGAGTGGCAGTTAAGAGATGGAAAAATGTATTCCATGCAGATGGAAACAAAGGAGAGCCTGGGATTTACATTAGACAAAACAGACTTTAAAACAAAAAAGACTTTAAGAGAAAAAGAAGAGCATTGCATAATGATAAAGGAATCAGTTGTTTTTTTAAGGTTTTATTTATTTATTTGACAGAGAGAGAAAGAGCACAAGTAGGGGGAGCGGGAGAGGGAGAAGCAGGCTCCCCAGTGAGCAGGACCCTGGGATCATGACATGAGCCAAAGGCAGACGCTTAACTGATTGAGCCACCCAGGTGCCCCAAAGTAGTCAGTTCAATAAGAGGATATAACATTTGTAAATATTTGGTACCCAACATAGCAGCGTGTGTGTGTGTGTGTGTGTGTGTGTGTGTGTGTGTGTGTGTGTGTGTATTATTAGATGGAGAAACAGATAGTAAATACAATAATACTTGGGACATTTTTTATGTTTTTTTAAAAAGATTTTTATTTATTTATTTGACAGAGAGAGGCACAGCGAGAGAGGGAACACAAGCAGGGGCAGTGGGAGAGGGAGAAGCAGGCTTCCCACCGAGCAGGGAGCCTGATGCTTGGGACATTTTTAATACCAACTTACATCAATGTAAAGATCATCCATATAGGAAATCAATAAGGAAACACTGACCTTCAACAACACATTAGATAAATAGACTTAACAGATATACACAGAACATTCTATCCAAAAGCAACAAAATATCAGGATACATCATATGTTAGAGCACAAAAACAAGGTAAGAACTTTCAGACGACTGAAATATCAAGCATCTTTTCTGACCACAATGGCATGAAATTAGCAATCAATTACATGAAGAAAACCAGAAAATCCATAAATATGTAGAGATTAAACATGATGATGAATAAATGAGACAGAGAAATCAAAAGATAAATCAAAAAATACCTTTAGACAAATGAAAATGGACAGAAAAACAGCTCTAATAGGCAAGTTCACAGCAATAAAAGCCTATGTAAAAGAAATGAGACCCAATGAACAACCTACCTTTTATACCTCAATGAACTCGAAGGAACAATGAAGTCTCAAGTTAGTAGAAAGGCAGACGTAACAAAGATTACAGCAGAAATAAATGAAATAAAATGGCAACAAGTACGTGCCTATCAATTACTTTAAATGTAAATGGACTACATGCGCCAATCAAAAGATAAAGGGCGGCAGAATGGATTGAAACAAAAAACAAAAAACTGCTGCCTACAGGAGATTTACCTCAGACCTGAAGAGATAGTCAGACTACAAGTGAAGGGATGAAAAGCATTTAATGCAAATGGAAGGGGGGGAAAGAAAGCCAGGGTAGCAATACTTTTATCAGACAAAATAGACTTTAAAACAAAGATTATAGCAAGAGACAAAGGAGGAGAGGGAAGGGATAGGATGGTGCAGGAGTAGGGGACCCTATTCCAACTGGTCCCTGGAATTGAGCTGGATATCCACCAGACCACTCTGAGTACCCAAGAAATCAGCCTGAGATATAAGAAGATATATTTGCATCTCTACAAACAGAATATTGCAGGCGGTTGGTTTCGAGGTATGAAGCAGGGAACCATGATTCTGCAGGCAAATATCAGAGGATAAATGGAAAAGGGAGGGAGCCAGGGGATCCTGCATTGCCGGTGCATGAAAGCCTCCTGAGCTGGGGACCGGGCTCTGACTCGCAGACCGGTAGTGACAGGAAAAGGGCTTTAGGGCAACCCCCTGGACTGAAACCCTGAGCTGCGGGGCCATGCATGCAAACCGGGGGCGACTGGCGGTTCTAGAAGCACAAAGGGCAGAGACGTGCCCCAACCTGGAGGCAGGACTGGGAGCACTGCTGAGGGGCATACAACCCAGGCTGCTGCAGGTCATAGCAGCACAGAGAGAAACAGAGATAGTGTGGCCCAGAGAGCTCACTGAAGCAGACTGTAATCTCTCCGCTCTGAGGCAGAGGGTTGGAAACGGTCTCTTCTGCTCTGACTCGCGGAAGAGATGCGGAAAGCCGCCAGAGAACAAAAGCCCCCCCAAAACTGGTTCCCACTGAGCCCATCCCCCCCCCACAGGGGGCAGGGCAACTCTGCCCAAACAGGGTTGCCTGAGTAACAGCGCGGCAGGCCCCTCCCCCAGAAGACAGGCTGGGAGAACAAGAGGTCAACAACCTTAAATTCCCTATAAAACAGGTGCATCTTGCTTGGGTTGTGGTCAATAATTTGGGCTCTGTACATTCCCTCAGCCACCCCTCAACAGAATGACTAGGAGGAGGAACCCCAAAATAGGAAAGACTCAGAGACTGTGACTTCTGCCACAGATTTACAAATGAATACAGATATAACCAAGATGTCGGAGATGGTCTTCAGGGTAACAGTTATGAAGACAATAGCTAGAATGGAGAAATCAATTAATGGCAACATAGAGTCTCTAAGGGCAGAAATGAAAGCTGAACTGGCAGAACTTAAAAACGCTATCAATGAGATCCAAACTAATCTAGATACTCTTAACAGCCAGGGTAAATGAGGCAGAAGAACGAATCAGTGATCCAAAAGACCAATTGATAGAAAAGAAGGGTAAAGAGGAGGCCGGGGAGAAACAGCTCAAAATCCATGAAAACAGAATCAGAGAAATAAGTGACACCATGAAACGTTCCAATGTCAGAATTATTGGAATCCCAGAGGGTGTGGAGAGAGAGACAGAGAGAGGACTAGAAGATATCTTTGAGCAAATTGTAGCTGAGAACTTCCCTAATCTGGGGAATGAAACAAACATTCATGTCCTAGAGGCAGAGAGGACCCCTCCCAAGACCAAGAAAAACAGACCAACACCCCAGCATGTAATAGTGAAACTCGCAAATCTTAGAACCAAGGAAACCATCTTAAAGACAGTTAGGGGGAAGAGATTCCTTACGGACAGAGGAAGGAATATCAGAATAACGTCAGACCTATCCACAGAGACCTGGCAAGCCAGAAAGGCCTGGCAAGATATATTCAGTGTACTATATGAGAAGAACATGCAGCCAAGAATACTTTACCCGACGAGGTTATGATTTAGAATGGATGGAGAGATGCAGAGTTTCCAAGACTGGCAGAAACTGAAAGACTATGTGACCACTAAGCTGACCCCTGAACGAAATATTAAGGGGGGTTCTATAAAAGGAGAAAGACCCCAAGAGTGATATTGAACAGAAATTTACAGAGACAACTTGCAGAAACAAGGACCTCACAGGCAACATGAGGACAATCAATTCATATCTTTCAATAATCACTCTCAACATGAACAGCCTAAATGCTCCCATAAAATGGCACAGGGTTGCAGATTGGATAAAAAGACAGGACCCATCCATATGCTGTCTAGAAGAGACTCATTCTGAACCTAACGATACATCCAGACTGAAAGTGAAGGGATGGAGATCCATCTTCCATGCCAACAGACCTCAAAAGAAAGCCGGGGTAGCAATTCTTCTACCAGACAAATTAGATTTTAAGCTAAAGACTGTAGTTAGAGACACAGAACGACACTATATCATTCTTAAAGGGTCTATCCAACAAGAAGATCTAACAATTGTAAATATCTATGCCCCCAACATGGGAGCAGCCAACTACATAAGCCAACTGTTAACCAAAATAAAGAGTCATAATAATACGTTAATTGTAGACCTCAATACTCCACTCTCAGCAATGAACAGATCATCTAAGCAGAAAATCAACAAAGAAACAAGAGCTTTGAATGACACACTGGACCAGATGGACCTCACAGATATATACAGAATATTCCACCCTAAAACAACAGAGTACTCATTCTTCTCAAGCGCACATGGAACTTTCTCCAGAACAGACCACAAAGTGGGTCACAATCAGGTCTCAACTGATACCAAAAGATTGAGCTTATTCCCTGCATCTTCTCAGACCATAATGCTTTAAAAGTGGAACTCAATCACAAAAACTTTGGAAGAAATTCAAACACTTGGAAGCTAAAGACCACTCTGCTCAAGAATGTTTGGGTCAACCAGGAAATCAAAGAAGAACTTAATTCATGGAAACTAATGAGAACGAAAACACATCGGTCTAAAACCTATGGGATACCACAAAGGCGGTCCTAAGGGGGAAATACAGAGCCATCCAAGCCTCACTCAAAAAAATAGGAAAATCCCGAATTCACCAACTAACTTTACACCTTAAAAACTAGGAAAAAACAAATGATGCCTAAGCCAGGCATTAGAAGAGAAATAATTAAGATTAGAGCAGACACCAATGAATTAGAAACCAGAAACACAGTAGATCAGATCAACGAAACTACAAGCTGGTTCTTTGAAATAATTAATAAGATTGATAAACCACTGGCCAGAATTATCCAAAAGAAAAGAGAAAGGACCCAAATTAATAAAATTATGAACCTAAAGGGAGAGATCATGACTAACACCAAGGAAATAGAAACAATTATTAGAAATTATCATCAGCAACAATATGCCAATAAATTAAGCAACATGGACAAAATGGATGCCTTCCTGGAAACCTATAAACTACCAAGACTGAAACAGGAAGAAATTGACAACCTGAATAGGCCAATAACCAGTAACGAGATTGAAGGAGTAATCAAAAACCTCCCAAAAAACAAGAGTCCAGGGCCTGATGGATTCCCTGGGGAATTCTACCAGACATTCAAAGAAGAAATAATACCTAGTCTCCTGAAGCTGTTTCAAAAAATAGAAACAGAAGGAAAGCTTCCAGACTCATTCTATGAGGCATTACCTTAATCCCCAAACCAGGCAAAGACCCCATCAAAAAGGAGAATTTCAGACTGATATCCCTGATGAATATGGATTCCAAAATTCTCAACAAAATCCTAGCTAATAGGATCCAACAATACATTAAAAGGATCACCCACCATGACCAAGTGGGATTTATCTTCGAGATGCAAGGGTGGTTCAACATTTGCAAATCAATCAATATGATAGAACACATTAATAAGAGGAGAGAGAAGAACAATATGGTCCTTTCAATTGATACAGAAAAAGCATTTGACAAAATACAGCATCCTTTCCTGATTAAAACTCCTCAGAGTATAGGGATAGAGGGAACATTCCTCAATGTCATAAAATCCATCTATGAAAAACCCACAGCAAAAATCATCCTCAATGGGGAAACGCTGAGAGCCTTTCCCTTAAGATCAGGAACATGACAAGGATGCCCACTCTCACCACTGTTGTTCAACATAGTACTAGAAGTCCTAGCAACAGCATTCAGAAAACAAAAAGAAATAAAAGGTATTCAGATTGGCAAAGAAGAAGTTAAACTCTCTTCACAGATGACATGATACTCTATGTGGAAAACCCAAAAGACTCCACCCCCAAATTACTAGAACTCATATGGCAATTCAGTCATGTGGCAGGATACAAAACCAATGCACAGAAATCAGTTGCTTTCTTATACATTAACAATGCAACTGTAGAAAGAGAAATTAGAGAATCGATTCCATTTACAATAGTACCAAAAACCGTAAGATACCTCAGAATAAACCTACCCAAAGAGGTAAAGGATCTATACTCTAGGAACTACAGAACACTCATGAAAGAAACTGAAGATGACACAAAAAGATGGAAAAACATTCCATGCTCATGGATCATAAAAATAAACATTGTTAAAATGTCTATGCTGCCCAGAGCAATCTATACCTTCAATGCCATCCCGATCAAAATTCCAATGACATTTTTCAAAGTGCTGGAACAAACAATCCTAAAATTTGTATGGAATCAGAAAAGACCCCGAATCTCCAAGGAAATGTTGAAGAAGAAAAACAAAGCTGGGGCATCACGTTGCCCAATTTCAAGCTTTATTACAAAGCAGTGATCCCCAAGACAGCATGGTACTGGCACAAAAACAGACATATAGACCAATGGAACAGAACAGAGAGCACAGATATGGACCCTCAACTCTATGGTCAAATAATCTTTGACAAAGCAGGAGAAAATATGCATTGGAAAAAAGACAGTCTCCTCAATAAATGGTGCTGGGGGAAACTGGACAGCTATATACAGAAGAATGAAACTCGACCATTCTCTAACACCATACACAAAGATAAACTCAAAATGGATGAAGACCTCCATGTGAGACAGGAATCCATCAAAATCCTAGAGGAGAGCATAGGCAGTAACCTCTTTGACATCGGCCACAGCAACTTCTTTCAAGATACGTCTACAAAGTCACGTGAAACAAAAGCAAAAATGACCTTTTGGGACTTCATCAAGATAAAAAGCTTCTGCAGAGCAAAGGAAAACAGTCAACAGAACTAAGAGGCAACCCACAGAATGGGAGAAGATATTTGCAAATGACCCTACAAAGGGCTGATTTCCAAGATCTATAAAGAATTTCTCAAACTCAACACCCAAAAAACAAATAATCAAGTCAAAAAATGGGCAGAAGACATGAACAGACACTTCTCAAAAGACGACATACAAATGGCTAACAGACACGTGAAAAAATGTTCATCATCATTAGCCATCAGGGAAATTCAAGTCAAAACCACATTGAGATACCACCTTACACCAGTTAGAATGGCAAAAATTGACAGGGCATGAGACAACAAATGTTGGAGAGCTTGTGGAGAAAGGGGAACCCTCTTACACTGTTGGTGGGAATGCAAGTTGGGAAAACAGTGTGGAGGTTCCTCAAAAAATTAAGAACAGAGCTACCCTATGACCCAGCAATTGCACCACTGGGTATTTACCCCAAAGACACAGATGTAGTGAAAAGAAGGGCCATACGCACCCCAATGCTCATAGCAGCAATGTCCGCAATAGCCAAACTGTGGAAAGAGCCGAGATGCCCTTCAGCAGATGAATGGATGAAGAAGATGTGGTCCATATATACAATGGAATAGTACTCAGCCATCAGAAAGGATGAATACCCAACTTTTACATCCACATGGATGGGACTGGAGGAGATTATGCTAAGTGAAATAAGTCAAGCAGAGAAAGTCAATTATCAGATGGTTTCACTTATTTGTGGAACATAAGGAACAGCATGGAGGACATTAGGAGAAAGAAGGGAAACATGAAGGGGGGGAATCGGAGGGAGAGACGAACTGAGAGACTATGGACTCTGAGAAACAAAGTGAGGGTTCTAGAGGGGAGGGGGGTGGGGAGATGTGTTAGCCCGGTGATGGGTATTAAGGAGGGCACGTACTGCATGGAGCACTGGGTGTTATATGAAAACAATGAATCATGGATCACCACATCAACAACTATGATGTACTGTATGGTGACTAACATAACATAATAAAATTAGATTTAAAATAAAGAGACAAAGAAGGACATTACATAATGATGAATCAACCCAAGAGGATGTAAGAACTCTAAGTATCTACATGCCCAACACTACAGTACCTAAATACATAGAGCAAATATTAAATGGACATAAAGACAGAAATTAATGGTAATACAATAATAGAGGACTTTAACATCCCCTTTACATAAATGGATAGATCATCCAGGCAGAAAATCAATAAAAAAAACAGTGTCCTTGAATGACACATTGGACCAGATGGATGTAACGGATATATACAGAACATTCCATCCCAAAACAGAATATACATTCTTTTCAAGTGCACAATGAATATTCTCCAGACAGATCACATGGTAGGCCTCTAAACAAACCTCAGTCAATTTAAGAAGAATGAAATCATACCATGCATCTTTTCTGACCACAACCATATGATACTAGAAATCAATTAAAAAAAAACTGAAAAAAGCCAAATATGTGGAATTTAGCCCATTACTAAGTAATCAATGGGCCAATGGATCAATCAAAAAAAACAAAAAAATACATGGAGACAAATGAAAATGAAAACACAGGGGTCCCAGAACTTTGGGACATAGCAAAATCAGTTCTAAGAGGGAAAAATATAGCAATATAGGTCTACATCAAGAAGTAAGAAAAAGCTCAAACAATCTAACCCTACACCTAAAGGAACTAGAAAAAGAATAAGCGAAGCCCAAGGTGAATAGAAGAAAGGAAATAACAAAGATCAGAGCAGAAATAAATGACAGAGACCAAAAAAAAAAAAAAAAAATCAAAAATCAATTAAAACTAAGAGCTGGTTCTTTGAAAAGATAAATAAAATTGATAAACCCTTAGCCAGACTCAAAAAAACCCAAATAAAGAAAATCTGAAACAACTGACATCACAGAAATACATAGGATTATAAAAGAATACTATGAAAAATTATAGGCTGACAAACTGGACAACTGAGACAAAATGGATAAAGTCCATAATTTTCCAAAACTGAATGAGGAAGAAATAGAAAGTCCAAACAAACCAATTACTAGTAATGGAACTGAATCAGTAAAAAAAAAAAAAAAAAAAAAAAAAAAGGACCAGATGGATTCACAGGTGAATTCTACCAAACATGTTATAAACTGTAGTCATCAAAACAGTACTGTCCAGACACAAAAACGACAGATTGATCAATAGAATGGAATAGAGAACCTGGAAGTAAACCCACAATTATATGGCTAATTAATATACAACAAGGGAGGCAAAATATACAATGGGGGAAAAGACAGTCTCTTCAATAGATGGTGCTGGGAAAACTGGACAGCCACATCCAAAAGAATGAAACTAGACCACTTTCTAACACTCTACACAAAAATATACTAAAAATGCATTTAAGGCCTAAATGTGAGACCTGAAACCATGAAACTCCTTCAAGGTAACACAAGTAGTAATTTCTCTGACTTCAGCCAAGCAGCAGCATTTTTCTAGATATATCTCTTAAGGCAAGGGAAACAAAAGCAAAAATAAACTATTTGGACTACATCAAGATAAAAAGCTTTTGTTAATGGTTAAGAAAACCATTAACAAAACAAAACAAACTGAATGGGAAAAATTATTTACAAAGACTATATCCAATAAAAGGCTAACATCCAAAATATAGAAAGATCTTATACAACAGCAAACCAACAAACAATCCAATTAAAAAATGGGCAGAAGACCTAGACATTTTTTTGCAAAGAATACATACAGGTGGCCAATACATGAAAAGATGCTCAATCTCACTAATCATCAGAGAAATGCAAATTAAAACCACAATGAGACATTGCCTTATACCGGTCAGAATGGTTAAAATAAAAAACACAAGAAGTAACAAGTGCTGACGAAGGGAGAAAAAGAAATCTTCATATACTGTTGGTGGGGATGGACATTGGTACAGCCACTGTGGAAAACAGTATGAAAGTTTCTCAACAAATTATAAATAGAAATACCGTATGATCCAATAAATCCACCCCTGGATATTTACCCGAAGAAAATGAAAACACTAACTCAAAAAGACATGTGCGCCCCTATATTTATTGCAGCATTATTTACAAAAGCCAAAATATGGAAGCAACTTAAATGTCCACTGATAAATGCATAAGAAAGAGACAGGATCTATATATATATATATATATATGCCCGCGCGCACACACACACACACACACGGAATATTGCACAGCTATAAAAAAGGATGAGATCATGCTATCTGCAACAACATGGATGGAGCTAGCAGAGAAATAAGTGAAATAGTCAGAGATAGACAGATACCATATGACTTCACTCATCTGTGGAATCTAAAAAACAAATAACCAAATGAATAAACAAAGAAAAAGCAAAATCAGATTTATAAATACAGAAAACTAACGGTTGCCGGAGGGAAGGGAGTGGGGGAAATGAGCAAAATGGGTGAAGGGGAGTGGGAGGTACAGGCTTCCAGTTAGGGAATGAGCAAGTCACAGGAATAAAGGGCACAGAGTCAGGGATCCCGTGATAGCGCCAGATGGGGACAGATGGTAGCGATGCTTGTGGTGACCACAGCACAATGTATAAACTTGTCAAGTCACTATGTTGTACACTTAAAACTAATGTTATACTGTATGTCAACTATACTTAAATATAAAAGAGGAAATCAAATACATAACATCAGAAATGAAAGTGATGTTACAAATGGTACCACAGAAGCACAAAGGACTATAGGGACTAGTACGAGCAAATTTATGAGAAAACACTGGACAACATAAAAGAAATGTCTAAGTTCCTAGAAAGATATAACCCACCAAGACTGTATTATGAAGAAACAGAGAATCTGAACAGACCGATTACTAGTAAGGAGATTGAATCAGGAATCAAAAACCTAACACAGGATGAGACAGCTCCCCCAGTGAATTCTAACAAACATTCAAGGAAAAATTAATACCAATCCTTCTCAAACTCTCCCAAAAACTGGAAGAGGAGGGAAGGCTTCCAAACTCATTATAGGAGGCCAACATTACATGGATACCAATATCAGACAAGGACACCACAAGAAAATTATAAGCCGATATCCCTGTGAACATAGATGCAAAAATCCTCAACAAAATATTAACAAATGAAATTTGACAGCAGCATTATTTACAAGAGCCAAGACCAAGTAGGGCTTATTCCAATGATGAAAGGATGGTTCAACATCTACAAATTAGTTGACGTGATAGACTACATTAACAAAATGAAAGATAAAAATCATATGATCATCTAAATAGATTCAGAGAAAGCATTTAACAAAATTCAACATTCATTTATGATTAAAAACTCTCAACCCATGTGGGTATAGAGGGAATGCACCTCAATATAACACAGGCCGTATATGACCAGCCTATAGCTAATATCATACTCAATGGTGAAAATCTCAAAGTTTTTCCTGTAAAATCAGGAACAAGACTGGGATTGTCTGCTCTAGCCACTTTTATTCAATATGGTACTGGGAGTCCTAAATAGATCAAGCAGGCAAGAAAAATGAATAAAGGTATACAAATTGGAAAGGAAGAAGTTAAGCCATTTGCATATGACATGATATTATATACAGAAAACCCTAAAGACTGCATCAGAAGCTGTGAGAATAAACAAAGTCAGTAAAGTTGCAGGATATAAAAATCAATACACAAAAATCTGTTGCATTTTATACATTAATAATGAACTATCAGAAAGAGAAAGTACGAAAACAATCCCATTCATAATTGCCCCAAAAAGAATAAATTTAGCCCAGGAGGTAAGAGACTGAAAACTATGAGACATTAACGAAAGAAATTGAAGCGCACATGTGTACACACACACGGAAAGATATTCCATGTTCATGTGGTAGAATAATCAACATTGTTAAAATGTCCCTATTACCCAAAACAATGCAATCCCTATCAAAATTCCAATGGCATTTTCTACAAAATTAGAACAATCCTAAAATTTTATGAAACCACAAAAGATGCTCAGTAGTCAGAGCAATCTTGAGAAAGAACAAAGTTGAAGGTATCATGCTCCCTTATTTCAAACTATATCACGAAGCTATAGTTATCAAAAACAGTATGACATTGACATAAAAACACATCAATGGAACAGAACAGAGACCTCAGAAATAAACCCACTCATATACGGTCAATTCATTTAAGACAGAGTCAAGAATATACAATGGAGAAAAGAAGGTCTCTTCAATAAATGGTGCTGGGAAGACCAGACCACTTTCTTATACCATACACAAAAATTAACTCAACATGGATTAAAGACTTGAATGAAAGACCTGAAACGATTAAACCCTCCCCCCCAAAAGCAACAACAACAACAACAACATAGGCATAGGTGTTGGGGGGGATATTTTGAATTTGACACCAAAAGTAAAAGCAACAAAAGCAAAACTAATCAAGTAGGGCTACCTCAAACTAAAAATCTACATAGCAAACCATCAATAAAATGAAAAGGCAACCTATTGAATGGGAAAAGATATTTACAAAGCATGTATCTGATTAGGGGTTAATATCCAAAATACATGTAAGAGCTCATACAATTCAACACCAAAAACAATTGGAATAAAACATGGGCTGAAGCTGTAAACAGGTATTTTTCCAGAGACGATATACAGATGGCCAACAGACACATGAAAATATGCTCAACATCATTAATCATCGGGGAAATGCAAATCAAAACTCCAATGAGAAATCACCTCACACCTGTTAAAATAGCTAGTATTAAAAAGACAAGAAATAAAGTGATGGAAAGATAGGGAGGAAACAGAACCCTCGTGCACTGTTGGTGGGAATGTAAAATGGTTCCTCAAAAAAATAAAAATAGAACTACCATATTATCTAGCAATTCCACTTTTGGTATTTATGCAAAGAAAATGAAAACACTCGAAAAGATGTCTGTAGTCCTATGTTCATTGCAGCATTATTTGCAATAGCCAGGATATTAAAACAACCTAAGTGTCCATCAATAGATAAATGGACAAATTATATATATATATATACAAATGAATATTATTCAGCCTTTAAAAAGAAGGCAATCTTGCCATTTACAGCAACGTGAATGGAACTTGAGGACACTATGCTAAGTGAAATAAGACCAAGAAAGACAAATACACATGTGGAATCTAAACAAACCAAAAACCAGCCTCATGGATACAGAGAATGGATTGGTAGTAGCTAGAGGCGGGGGGTTGGGGATAGGAGAAATGGGTGAAGGAGGGCAAAAGGCAAAAAATATTAAATAAAAATAAATATAGGGCACCTGGGTGGCTCAGTTGGTTAAGCAACTGCCTTTGGCTCAGGTCATGATCCTGGAGTCCCGGGATCGAGCCCCGCATCGGGCTCCCTGCTCAGCGGGGAGTCTGCTTCTCCCTGACCTTCGCCCCTCTCATGCTCTATCTCATTCTCCCTCTCTCAAATAAAATCTTTAATAAATAAATAAATATAAATAAATAAAAGTAAAAGAAACTTAATCTATAAAGATGCTTTAAATTGTACCCCAGGTGTGCCTGGGTGGCTCAGTTGGTTGAGCGTCTGACTCGTGATTTCAGCTCAGGTTGTGGTCTCAGGGACCTGAGATCAAGCCCTGTATCTGGTCTGTGCTCCCTGGGGAGTCCCCTTCTCTGCCTCTGCTCCTCCTTCCACTCACACCTGCTCTCAAAAATAAATGGATACATCTTTAAAAATAAAAAAAATAAGATGTACCATGAAGATATTTTGAAGCTCAGTAAATGGCATGCAGATTGAACACCACTGGAATTGAGAGGGTATGGGATCTGAGAAACAGGAAGGCTTCATGAAGATCCAGAATCCGGGTATTCATGGAGGGCCTTCCACAGAGGCAAACAGAACAGGCAGGTGAGCTATCCTAGGCTGTTAGAGATGTGGAAGGATATTCATGTCATTAAAAATGTTATTTCCAGCTGATCCAAGACAATTCTGTCACATATAACTCTTAGGAATTTTGATTGTAAAAACCTTAGTTTATCATGGATGAGAGTTAGCTACTGTATTCCCCCACAACCTGTTTACAGGATACAATGAAATAAGTCTTTTTAAAATTTTTTGTTGGTATGTTAATCACCATACATCACTAGTTTTTGATGTAGTGTTCCATGATTCATTGTGTGTAACACCCAGTGCTCCATGCAATACGTGCCCTCCTTAATACCCATCACCAGGCTAACCCATCCTCCCATCGCCCTCCCCTCTAGAACCCTCAGTTTGTTTTTCAGAGCCCATTGTCTCTCATGGTTCGTCTCCCCCTCCAATTTCCCCCCCTTCATTCTTCCCTTTCTGCTATATTCTTTTTATTTTAAATGTATTATTTGTTTCAGAGGTACAGATCTGTGATTCAACAGTCTTACACAATTCACAGCACTTACCATAGTGCATACCCTCCCCAGTGTCTGTCACCCAGCCACCCCATCCCTCCCACCCCCCACCACTCCAGCAACCCTCCGTTTGTTTCCTGAGATTAAGAATTCCTCATATTGGGCGCCTGGGTGGCTCAGATGGTTAAGCATCTGCCTTCGGCTCAGGTCATGATCCCAGGGTCCTGGGATCAAGTCCCACATCGGGCTCCCTGCTCCTTGGGAGCCTGCTTCTCCCTCTGCTTCTCTCTCTCTCCCTCTCTCTCCCCCTCTGTCTCTCATGAATAAATAAATAAGATCTTTAAAAAAAAATTCCTATCAGTGAGGTCATATGATACATGTCTTTCTCTGACTTATTTCGCTCAGCATAACACCCTCCAGTTCCATCCACGTCACTGCAAACGGCAAGATCTCATTCTTTTTGATGGCTGCATAACATTCCATATTGTGTGTGTGTGTGTGTGTGTGTGTGTGTGTGTGTGTGTGTGTGTGTGTGTACACACCACCTCTTCTTTAGCCAGTCATCAGTTGATGGACATCTTGGCTCTTTCCACAGTTTGGCTATTGTGGACATTGCTGCTATAAACATTGGGGTGCACGTACCCCTTCGGATCCCTACATTTGTATCTTTGGGGTAAATATCCAGGAGTGCAATTGCTGGGTTGTACGGTATCTCTATTTTCAACTTTTTGAGGAACCTCCATACTGTATTCCAGAGTGGCTGCACCAGCTTGCATTCCCACCAACAGTGTAGGAGGGTTCCCCTTTCTCCACATCCCCACCCCAACATCTGTCATTTCCTGACTTGTTAATTTTAGCCATTCTGACTGGTGTGAGGTGATATCTCACTGAGGTTTTGATTTGGATTTCCCTGATGCCAAGTGATGTTGAGCACTTTTTCATGTGTCTGTTGGCCATTTGGATGTCTTCTTTGGAAAAATGTCTGTTCATGTCTTCTGCCCATTTCTTGATTGGATCATTTGTTCTTTGGGTGTTGAATTTAAGAAGTTCTTTATAGATTTTGGATACTGGCCCTTTATCTGGTATGTCATTTGCACATACCTTCTCCCATTCTGTCGGTTGTGTTTTGGTTTCGTTGACTGTTTCTTTTGCTGTGCAAAAGCTTTTTATCTTGATGAGGTCCCAATAGTTCATTTTTGCCCTTGCTTCCCTTGCCTTTGGCGATGTTTCTAGGAGGAAGTTGCTGCGGCTGAGGTCGAAGAGGTTGCTGCCTGTGTGCTCCTTTACGATTTTGATGGACTCCTGTCTCACATTTAGGTCTTTCAACCATTTTGAGTCTATTTTTGTGTGTGGTGTAAGGAAACGGTCCAGTTTCATTCTTCTGCATGTGCCTGTCCAATTTTCCCAACACCATTTGTTGAAGAGACTTTTTTCCATTGGACATTCTTTCCTGCTCTGTCGAAGATTAGTTGACCATAGAGTCGAGGGTCCATTTCTGGGCTCTCTATTCTGTTCCATAGACCTATGTGTCTGTTTTTGTGCCAGTACCATACTGTCTTGATGATGACAGCTTTGTAATAGAGCTGGAAGTCCGGAATTCTGATGCCGCCAGCTTTGCTTTTCTTTTTCAACATTCCTCTGGCTATTCAGGGTCTTTTCTGGTTCCACACAAATTTTAGGTTTATTTGTTCCATTTCATTGAAAAAAGTTGATGGTATTTTGAGGGGGATTGCATTGAATGTGTAGATTGCTCCAGGTAGCATTGACATTTTCACAATATTTGTTCTTCCAATCCATGAGCATGGAACGTTTTTCCAACTCTGTGTCTTCCTCAATTTCTTTCATGAGTATTTTATAGTTTTCTGAGTACAGATCCTTTGCCTCTTTGGTTAGATTGATTCCTAGGTATCTTATGGTTTTGGGTGCAATCGTAAATGGGATTGACTCCTTAATTTCTCTTTCTTCTGTCTTGTTGGTGTATAGGAATGCCACTGATTTCTGTGCATTGATTTTATATCCTGCCACTTTACTGAATTCCTGTTTGAATTCTAACAGTTTTTGGGTGGAATCTTTTGGGTTTTCCACATAAAGTATATCATCTGCAAAGAGTGAGAGTTTGACTTCCTCTTTGCCGATTTGGATGCCTTTTATTTCTTTTTGTTGTCTGATTGCTGTGGCTAGGACTTCTAATACTATGTTTATTTAATAGCCGTGGTGATAGTGGACATCCCTGCTGTGTTCCTGCCCTTAGGGGGAAAGCTCTCAGTTTTTCCCCATTGAGAATTCTCTGTGGGTTTTTCCATAGATGGCTTTTATGATATCCCTATACTCTGAAGAGTTTTGATCAAGAAAGGATGCTGTACTTTGTCAAATGCTTTTTCTACATCTATTGAGAGGATCATATGATTCTTGTTCTTTCTTTTGTTAATGTATTGTATCACATTGATTGATTTGTGGATGTTGACCCAACCTTGCAGCCCAGGGATAAATCCCACTTGGTCGTGGTGACTAATCCTTTTAATGTACTGTTGGATCCTACTGGCTAGTATTTTGGTGAGAATTTTTGCATCCATGTTCATCAAGGATATTGGTCTGTAATTCTTTCTGATGGGGTCTTTGTCTGGTTTTGGGATCAGGGTAATGGTGGCCTCATAAAACAAGTTTGGAAGTTTTCCTTCCATTTCTATTTTTTGGAACAGTTTCAGAAGAATAGGTATTAATTCTTCTTGAAATGTTTGGTAGAATTCCCCCTGGGAAGCCATCTGGCTCTGGGCTTTTGTACGGTGAAAGTAAGTCTTAAGTAATTCTGCCAATCATAGACATTTGGTATGATTTACTTTGTGATTTCATAGATACTTGTTAAGCATTTGTTACAAGTAAGCATCTTGTAACAAACACATGTATTGTGTTTTCTAAGTATAGTGAAGTTCTATCTAGCTTTTACCACTTTGGGTCATTTGATCATTCTTGGCATGAAAGGTTCAGTTATACCATGTGTGAGAATATTCCTTTAATGGACAAACAAAAAGAAATCCTTAGACCAATTTCCAATCAATAGTTTGTTAGGGACCCAAGCTTTGGGAACCATCTCTAAGAGTAAAGCATCTACAACTTGCTGGATTCTTAAACCCAGTTCATGAAATAATAGGGAGTATCCGAGCATTTTAGCTAAGCTATTAATATGTATCTTGAGTACCTTTCATTTCTCAGGGAGAGCCCATTTCTAACATTCATCATGTTAATTACAAGCTATCAATTTAATAAAAACCCAATTCTGACACTCTGTGCTAATTAACAAAGCATCTGTCTGGTTTTAATCAACATACAGATAGTAGATGCACTTTTGATAGCCTCTCTGGGGTGGGCTTTCTGTTAGAACGCTCAAGTACACCCTGATTAGGCCAATTGACTGAGCTGATAATTAATACACATGGTATCACTGGGCCCAGGCAGGAACATTTGAAAGGAATTTTACATTTAACAGTGGCCAATGGAAGTGGTGGAAGATCGCTTATAAAGGTAGGGTGGGGCTAGATAACACAGAATAAGGCACAGAATTTTCTTAGTTACGTTCTTTTTGTTGTTGTTGTTACAGTAGGAGAGTAACACAACCAGAACTTAAATCCAGGATGATTCATTTGACCATCAGTTTCAGGGGAAGGAAACAAGGGCACACCAGAAAGATAGAGAAAGCAGGTAGGTGCATAATAAAACCTGAACAGTTGCTGCGCTAAGAACAGAAGTAGAGAAGTAGAGGGAAAGCACAAGAGCTATTTATACAGAGAACACATGAAAATATTGATTCTGCTTCCCATTTGTGTCATGTTTGGTCTTTCACATATCTCCTTGAATCTGGACATAAACTGTAGAAAATGAATATTATCTCCATTGAAGTAAGTGATTCAGAACCATTAGATGGACTTGTCCACACTCACCAGTCTAGTGCAACACTGGAGCTGGGACTCGGAGGCAGGGGTGTGCTGAGGGGTACAGGGAAGGGCGAAACTCGAGAAGCAGGCAAGCCTAGGGGGTAAGACGCGCATGCGCTGTTGGTGACAGGGCCCATCTGTTACTGGCTTCAGTGGTGAGCAATTTAGCAAAATCTATTCCAAGTAAGAAGATCCCTTCCGACGTAGCGAGTCCACCCACTGGACCATAGCCTACCTATTCTCCCCTTGTATTTCTAAGCATGTGTGAGGGTATGAAGCGCAATGTTGTTTGAAATAGCAATTGATGGAGAACAGGTTATTATTAATTAATTATTAGTATTAATTATTAATTTATTATTTTATATTATATAAATATAATTATATAAATTATATAATTTATATATAATGTTATATAATATATAAGTTATATAATTATATAAATATAATATATAATAATATTAATAAATTAATAATTAAAAATTAGGATACAAACAACCATTTAAAAGAATATTGTACAGTTGTTAAAAAGAAAGAGGCTACTCTTTGTGTACTGATAGGATCAGATCTCCAGGCTGCAGTAAGGAAAACAGCGAGGTCCTGGGGAGAGAACTTACCACTGCATTTACAAAGACACACACACACCCACACACCCACACCCAGCTTCATTTTCCAGCTCTTGAAGGATACAAAGAAACAGTGGTTACCTCTGGGGAAAGCAACAGGTTTGGAAAGATTTATTTTTCACCATATGCCTGTTTGTATCTCTTGAATTATATAACTTACACTACTTATTTTTTAAAGATTTTATCTCAATAACAACAACAAATCAGTATGGGCTTTGGACTCAAAAAGAATTTCTTTCCACTACTTTAGTAGCTATGTGAGCATGATCAAGTTTGTTTTTTTTTTTTCCCCCCCAACTTAGTGTGCCATCATAGAACGTATGATAAACAAAATTTCTTATGAAGCCAACACATAGACACAATCATTGCCAAACTTTGATGTTATTCTTAGTCTTTCAAAAAAGAAAACACCACTTCACTTCTTCCTGATTAGATAGTTAAATTTTAAAATGTGTATTACAAAATTCATCAACCCATGTAAGATAGAGTGACTTATGATGAAGATTTAGAATAATGAGAAGTATTTAAATGCTTGTTTATTGTTCAGTAAGTGCACCCTATTTTCCTGTTGAAGTCCAAAAATCATCTTTATTGTCAAATGCACCCTTCCTTGGCTAATAGCATGTCCCACCTGGAAAAAGTAGCAGCAACAGTGTTACTACTTGAAATACCGGAGCTCTTGGGAATTGGTTTGTACTGAAACAATACAGGTTATCTTGCCTCTGCAGTCCCCTAGTACGCTTTTTTTTAATGCTAGTCCATCATTACTCCTTAGAGTACATCACTCAGTGACTACCAGTGACTTTAACATTGTTACTGTGCTTTATGGGTGATGAGGACAAATGCACGTCTTAGCCAGAGTACGCAGGAAAATGTGAACTATAATTCATATTCCAGTCATGTTAAAGTTACCACTCAGAATTTTATAGCATAAATTAAAACAGACTTTCCCCGCGGGGCCTTTGCTTGAGCTCTCTAGGCCACCGTGCCCGCAAGGGCAGACCGCGGGCTCTTTCTCTGTTGAGGACGCCCTGCCTGCCATGTCCCAGCCGGAGAGAGAAGCCTAAGCGAGGGGCCCATGTGCCAAGTGTGAAGAGCTGCCCCGTCCTCACAAGGAACGTCTGTCCCTGTTAGGTAGGACTTAAGACCAGCCTGGGAGAGCACAGTGTGGCCAACTGACCAGAGGCAAGACAGGACATGACCTGGAAGGGCCCGTTCGCACTGAACAAGTCTCAAAAGCCCTCAGAGGAGGGAGACCATTCCCAGACTACCTGACACAGAGCTCAGAGCCCACGAAGGAGGCCAAGTCCCCGGGCCCAGGCCAAGGGCCCCACTGGCAAAGCCTTCCCAACTGATCTGGACCATTCACAGAGGGAGTGTTAAATAGAAGAGAAATGAGCATCTTTCTTAAGCCACTTTACTATTTGATCTCTGGTAGTCTAGCCGTAGCAGAGTTAATATGCAACCATGTATTCGATACTGCAAACCTGTCACTTCCAGAAATCTGAAAAAGTCAAAATATCTTTTCTTGCCTAATTTGAAATTTTTATTAGTGAAGTTGAGCCTTGCTGTTTCTCAATCATTTGTATTTCTTCTTTGAATTGTCTCTTTTCCTTCTGTGCCCATTACTTTCTATTATGGACTTTTTCATATTGGTTTTTATAAATATATTTCATATCTATATATATGAACATATATATTTCATAAAATGAAATAATTAAACTAGCCATTTACCCATGATATAAGTTGCAAATATTTTTCCCTAATCTATTTCTTGACTGTTTATAGTGTGGTTTTGTTGTTGTTGTTGTTATTGTTGTTGTTCTAGGTAAGAATTGCTGTTCTGTATTTTTTTTTTTAGTTTTACTTTAATCAGATTTTTCATTCTGTGCTTTATAGCATTTTCAGAAAGGCTTTTCCCACTCTTAGATGATATGAATAATTTACTCATGTTTTCTTCAGTCTTTAGTTTTTTTTTTTTTACATTTAAATCTTTGCCTGTAATTGATTTCGACATAAGAATGAAGAAACAAGCTCCCACATGTAACAAGTCTATTTCCACATGGTCTTAATTACTCTTTATTCATAGTACATATTTTTACCTTGTGGAAGTAACTAGTCCACTTTTCTTATTGCTCAGAATTACTGTGTTTCCCTATGCTTTATATTTCCAGGTGAACTTTAGAATCATTTTGGCATTCTGAAAAACAAGTCTATTGGGATTTCGTTTGTTATTGTATTAGTTTACAAATTAAGTAACTGACATTTACACAATATCAGATCTTCTCATCCAAGAGTAAGATAGGTCTCTAATCACACTTCCTACATTCCACAGAGATTTAGTTTTCTTCACAAAAGTGCTGCATAGGTCTTATCAAGTGTATTTCTAGGTATCAATTTTGGTGTTACTGCTATTATAAAATAGAAAATATAATGATCTTGATATTTTGCAACTATTAAATAAAATCAATAGGAAAACTTTTGCTTCCTACCCCAAATTATCAGTTGCACGTGGCTTATTTTATTAAACTAATACTGTACACTGGAGCATGCAATTAAAAAACCTCATATGAGCTAGTCCATTCATAAAATGGACTAAGAAGCCATATACCCTAGATTGAAATTATTTACAGCTTTGAAGATACTAAAATATGCATGAGCCAAAAATGTTAAGTAACATATAAAACATTATCTGAATTGCTGGCATATTTTCAGGTTATTGATACTTATTGCCATAAAATACAGAACTCTATTTCATGGAGGAGTGTGGAACTATTTCTTGCTACGAAATATTTGTTACTATTTAAAAACTAAGGATTTCCTCATTTTATGAAGAGTATATATTAAACCCACAGAACCAAGTAGTCTAATGAAACCCAAACACAAGAAACATGACAAAACTATACCAAAGTGTATCATAAGGAAATTGCTAAAAACCAGTAAGAAGGAGAAAACCTTAAAAGCAGCCACAGGATAAGATAGTAAGTAAGAACAAAGGTAAGGTTGGGACGCCTGGGTGGCTCAGTCAGTTAAGAGTCTGCCTTTGACTCAGGTCATGATCCCAGGGCCATGGGATCAAGTCCCGCATCGGGATCCTTGCTCAGCAGGGAGCTCCCCCACTGCTTGTGCTGTCGCTCTCTGACCAAAAAAAAAAAAAAAAAAAAAAACCCAAAGGTAAGATTAATAGCAGATTCCTCAATGGATAGACTGTAAATGAGAGGTCTGTGGAACAGCACATATACAGCACTGAAAGAAAAAACTCAATCTAGGATTCTATACACAACAAAAATCTCTTTCTAAAACAAAGACAAAGACACCTTTAATTTTAATAAAGTTTATTTATTTTAGCAATCTCTACACTCAATGTGGAGCTTGAACTCACAACCCCAAGATCAAGAGTCCCATGCCCTTCTGACTGAGCCAGCCAGGCAGCCCAATAAAGACCAATACTATAGTAAATGTTAACAGAAGTCCTTCTAGCAGAAAAAAAAACTTCAGACAGAAATCTAGATCTATGAAAGGAATAAAAAACATGAGTGAAAAAAAGAATGAAGTAGTAACTACCTGGGAAGATATATAAATTATATAAATTCTAAATATATAAAATATATAAATTTTAACATTATCTAAATATCTTTAAAAGATTATTACCATTTAAATAAAAGTAATAATGTAGTGTTGGGTTTACAACATATGTAGAAAAGTAAAATGTAGGACAATAGCATGAAGATCGGAAAGTGAGAAATGGAAGTGTATTATTTTAAGGTTTTAATAATATTATATATTCAGAAGTGGTATAATATTTGAAGACAGGATAAAACAGTAAATCATCATAGTCTAAAAGCCCTAAGGCAATTGCTAGAATAACATAGAATTACACCTAATAAGCAGGGGCTGGGGTGTGGACAAAATGGGTGGAGGGGGCCAGAAGGTACAAACTTCCAGTTATAGAATACATAAGTACTGGGAATATAATGTATAGCATGGTGACTATAATTAATAATGGTGTGCTGTGTATTTGAAAGCTGCTAAAAGAGTAGACCTTTTTTTGTTTTAAAGATTTTTTTAGAGAGGGAGGGGCGAGGGGGGGGCGAGAGGGGGGGCGAGAGGGGGGGGCGAGAGGGGGGGGCGCGAGAGGGGGGGGCGAGAGGGGGGGGCGAGAGGGGGGACAAGCAGACTCCACTCCATGCTGAATGTGGAGTCCGAGGTGGGACTAAAAAAAAACATTTTTACAAATGGAATCCAATATACGTGAAAAGGCTAATTAATACATTTTAACCAAGTAAAATTTATCCCAAGAATGCAAGATTGTTTTGACATTTGAAAATCCATCAGTGTAGGCCAGTGGCACATGGATAATTCATCTGAATATAAAAATCCATCAGTGTAACTTATATCAACAAATTAAAAAATGCATCTATAAATATATAAATTGTGACCATCTCCATAAATGCAGACAATCATAGGAGAAAATCTAATATCCATTCTTGACAAAAACTCTCTGGTAATAGAGAACAGAAGGAAAAATTCCTCAACTTGATAGAGGGCATTTACTTAAAATCCTCTAACTAGCATCATACTTAATGGTGTGCAACTAAATGATTTTCCCCTAAGACCAGGAACAAGGCATGGATGCCCACACTCAATACCAAAGATTCTAGCCAATGTGATAAGGCAAGAGAGACTAAATAAAAAGCATCCATATTGAAAAAGGAAAAAAAACGGTTTTTCAAAAGTTACACGATCCCTTATGTAGAAAATCTCGTGAGATCTATAAAAACCCTGAGAGCCAATAAATGAGTTCAGTAAGTTTTCAGGATACAAGATCAATATACAAGAATTGTTTCTCTGTATTAGCAATGAAGATTCAAAAATTAAAAATACCAAATAGTATTGTTTACAATACCAAAAAACATGAAAACTCAGGGAATAAGTCTAACAAAAGATATGAAAGGCTTACACACAAAACTATGAACAATGGTGAGAGAAATTAAAGAGGACTTAAAGAAATGGAGATACATCTTATCCCTAAGTAGGAAACTCAGTCTTGTTTTCAGTTCTCCTGCACTGATCTCTGGCTTCAACACAAACTCTACCAAAATCCTAGCAGGTATTTTTATAGAGATTGTAACAAACTGATACTAAAATTCAGATGAAAATTCAAAAGACTGAGAATAATCAGAACAAGTGTGAAGAAGAAAACAAAATTTAAGCTCTAATACTAACATTTCAAGAATTATTATAAAGGGAAAGCAATCAAGTCAGTATGCTATTAGCATACATAATAGATTAAAGGAATAGATTAATGGAATTAAAGTGTCCAGAAACATTTTTTTCAGCAACTAATTTTCAGTGGGAATTTAGTGGAGAAATGATAGCCTTTTCATCTGGAAGAACTAGAGAGCCACACGTTAAAAAAAAAAAAAAGTAAAGAAAACTTTGATCCATATTTTCCAACATATAAAAAAATTAACTTAAAATGGACCATAGGCCTAAATGTAAAACTTAAAACTCCCATAAGGAAACGGGAAAACTTTTGTGACCTTGGGTTAGGCAAAGATTTCTTACGACTCCAAAAGCACAATTCATAAAATAACAAATTGTTCAAGTTGAGTTCATCAGAATAAAAAAACTTCAGCACATAGGAAGGATACAAGGAAAAAAAAAAAAAAACACAAACCACACACTGGCAGAAAATCATTTCATAGCATATGTCTGATCAAATGACTTGTATTCAGAATATATAAAGTACTCTCAAAACTCAGTAATTAGAAAACCAATTTTTTAAAAGCCAAAAGTTTCAGCAGTAAATTCACTGAAGATACTAGCACATTAAGAAGTACTCAATATCACTAATTAGGGAAATGCCAATTAAAACCATAATGCCATACCACTACACACTCAGTAAAACACCTAAAATTAAAAAGATACTGAATGAGAAGTGTGGCAACCACTTGGAGGAGAAGGAACGCTCCTCCAAGGCTCATAGGAATATAGAATGGAAGCACCACTTGGATAAACAGTTGGCCAGTTTCTTAAAAAGTTAAATACACATATAGCAGATGATGCAGCTCTTCAACTCCTAAGTATTTAGTCAAGAGGCTTGTAAGCATGCGTCCATGCAAAGATTTTTCTATCAAGGTTTTTAAAAGTTCTCCTAAGCCTGAAACTAGCACCCACCCAAATGTCCATCAATAGAGACATGGGTAAGGAAGATACAGTATATTCATGCAATGGGGAATTCTACATGGATATATCTCCAAATTATACTCAGCAACAGAAGCCGGACACCCCTCCCCCCAAAATAGAACACTCTGTATTATTCTACTCATAAATTCTAGGAAATGCAATTTAATTTATAGTGACAAAATAGATCAGTGGTTGCCTGGAGATGGTAGAAGGGGGTGGAAAGGAATGGGAGAAGCTTGTAAAGGGTCATGGGCAACTTTTGGGTCTGACGGAATGTGCACAATCTTGATGAGAACGGCTTTTACAGGTGTACACCTGTTAAAATTTACATTCTGCACTTTAAATAGGCACCGTTTCTTGTATGTCAATTATAACTCACCAAAGTTGTTAAAATTTTATCAATCTAATGATCCCTGTGAACAGATGGGGGAAAAGGAAGACTTTCATAATAAAGGGACTCTCGTTCCAGAACAAATCAGAGCACGAAGACTGTTTCTTGCAAAGGTTTGCTTATTATTGTTGGTTGTTTGTCTTGACTTTCCTCAATACTAGTTCCTAGGAGTCCCCATAAGACTGTTTTGATATAGAATAAGCAAAATCCCATACCCAAAAACCCTCTAGAAAATATCCTCTCCTTTAATATTCAAAATGACCCATTTGTCATTAGAGGGAGAACAGTTTCTCAGCTGATTATAACCCAAACTTGTTATGTAGGTATAGCCAATGTTCAGTCCTACAAACTATTCCCGAGTGTATAAACCAGGGAAGTAGAATGCCCAGCTTAGTGATTTGATCACCATGGTGTGCCTGAGGCCTGTGTCTTCTTGTCTTTTTTATTCTAATGTGCAAATATAAATTCATTCTGCATAACCTTGGATTCAGTTTACAAAGCTTAGCAGAAACTCTTCAGAACCCACAGAGCCCGGGTGGAGAGCTTCTATTCTTTATCTGTCCTCCTGCTTCAGCTATAGCTTCCAAACGGAAGGAAAGTCTTTGTAGAGAGGCTGGGTCCTCCCCTGAGCTCTGCACCTGTTGGATCTTGGTAGAAGGCAAGCATAGCAGTGGATCACAGGCAGAAGACAGAGTTATGGGTCAGTGCACATCACAAAAGGCAGATGAAACAGAGGACATGGTGGCGCCTGGGTGGCTCAGTCGTCAGGCGTCTGCCTTCGGCTCCGGTCATGGTCCCAGGGTCCTGGGATCGAGCCCCGCATCGGGCTCCCTGCTCGGCGGGAAGCCTGCTTCTCCCGCTCCCGCTCCCCCTGCTTGTGTTCCCTCTCTCGCTGTGTCTCTATCAATAAAATAAAATCTTCAAAAACAAAACAAAACCAAAATAACAGGACAGGGACCCAAAGCCTTGCTCTCTTGATTTCGCCATCCAACGGTTCTTTACATTATTTTGAAATTATAATACACACCTGCTGTTTTCATTTTGAGAGATTCCCTTCACATGTCCTCTCTGCTCCTCGGTACCAAACCTTGTGGCTCTTCAGAAACTCAGTGTGGAGAAATTTCAAGCGGGAAAACTCTAGCTACAGGTGAAACGCACGGAATATTATCAACCGCTGGAAAAGTGGCATTGAGATTGGTTTCTCCACCCGTGTTTTGTATGTGCACCCAAAGAACAGTGCCGTCCTTTGAGACTGTCTCAGGACAGTCATTTGAAATGACTGTGAAGGCAAAACGAAAAAGAAATCAACAAAACAAGAGAGTGGCAATGAAGTGACTTTCACGAGGAGTTTTGGGGATTTGGGGCATTTTCCCATTCACTGTGCACCTCCCTCTCCTTCAAACAACAGTTAAAAGATTTTGGCCATAAAAACTGCCTTGGTTAGAACATTATCAAAAACCTTTTCAAGAATACCCCATTTCTATACTATCTTATTGGTGAAGTACTTTTTATTTTGCCCAATTTCCTATCTCTTGCTCAGAGATTTTAATTATAACTATCTTAACCATTTACACATTTACATACACTTTTCCCCATCGCTTAGCCAAGAAATTTTCCAAACACTGCATGTTTTTTTTCAACACAATATACATATGGCCATTATTTTTCTTTTTCTTTTTTTTTTTTTTTTACTTTTTATCCTCAAATGTATTTTCCCATTCTGCTTCCATGCTTCTGACGCCTACATGTTTGCAGACTTCTGCATTTCTATTCTTTCTAGGCCCGTTGTTTCCCCACTTAAAACATACCCGTTCATGAGTAGCAAAAAAAATCATTAGGTACAGGACCATCCTGCATCATTAAAGTGCTTCATAGGGTTGTTGTGGGGATTAAATGAGATGATGTAAGCTCCAAAACACAGCTGCCCCCCCCCCCCACTCCTCCCTTTTGCTCCCTGGTTTTGTTTTTTGGCCAAATGGTCTCACAATCTTCTTGTATTAATAAATAAATACCAACATTAGTTGAACTTCTAGCCCTGTGTTCAGTAGGTTGTATGTACTATCTCATGTAATCGTTAGGCTCACTGGGTCATTCCTGGTCTTACCCCAGCTTGCAGAGGAGGGGACTTAGGCTCACAGAAGTCACGTAGTTACCCAGAGTTACACACAGAGTAAGCCTCAGGACTGAGTTCTGGGCCTCCGCTACCTTGTTTCAGAGCCTGAGCCCTGGCAACCTAATCCCTCTTTCTTGTTCTGTTCCCTATCAGACCTCCATAACTTTCTTTTGGAGACACCCTATTTCCCTTCTTGTTCTTTTCTAGATTTATCTTCTAACTTTGATATTATATTGGTCCTATCACCCAAACTATTTTGCCAAGCAAAATCGATGTGAAGAAAAAATTTGACACTGCTATTTTTAACGCTGGTATTTTATTTATTTTTGCCTTTCTTATGTAAAACCTCTCCCCTGAGTTCCTTTGTCTTCAACTTCAAATTCTGCCGTTGCTGACACTGAGCGACAGTGCCTGCAAATCCATGGACTCCGTAGGTGCCCCTTGAGGTTGCTTGGCATTTATAATTCATTCTGTCCTCTTTTGCATGCCTGGTTCACACTTTACTTGTATCTGCTGGGTATCTCTCTCTCTCTCCAGAGCAGTAGTCTGGAGACTTACCTGTCTTCAGACTTAGGGCAGTGGGTTTTAGAATTCTCTCTCCAATTGTCTTCTTCACACGGAAATGCAAGAATGGAAAAGGGTTCTGCATCCATCAGGCCTTCGGCAACAGCGTGACTCCCTTGCTCATGTTTGACTTCTGAGGCCTATAAGCCTCCTCCTCTTGTGTCCCACATGTGAGCGGGCTGAGCGAGAGCGTGAGGCTCCCTCCTTTGATGGCAGTTCCCTCCTTGTGAGGTTCAAGCCTCACAACGCACTGCCCACCAACAGGAGCCCTCACCCTGGCCTGACCCCCTGTCCACCTGAGTCCTCCCAATCCATTCTGGATCCACCTGGGAGGCCTGCCCTGATCACCCCAAAAAGACTGATTATGGAAGTAATAAGCCTCTTCATACCTCTGGATGTACGTGTGCGGGATCATTAGTTTTGGCATCTGGACCAAATTTGGGGTGGAGGGTCCATCCTGCTGCTGCAGAGTTCCTGTCCTTGGCATTGAAGGAAGCTTGGCCTCTTTCCTCTCTTGAGAGGCCTCCTGAGTTGGCCACCTCGTTATATATGGTGCGCAGACATGGCTTGACCCACCTCACCACTGTTCTAACTCTGACTTCTGAATTTCCCCTGAGCTTAGTACCTGTCCCGATTTATTATTTTGTTTTCTTGGTCTAAACCAAGAATTCTCACCAGCCCGTTCTGTATTGGTGTTTATTTAATATTATTATACAGCGTCCTGTTTCTCTTGTGTTTATACTTTCCCATTTGGGGTTGCCTCTTGCTTACATTTCTATAGCATACTCTTTATTCAATTTAACAAGCATTACTGATCAGTCATGTGTCAGACGAAGGATGGGTTTGTTGCACAAGGAGTATTTCCAGTCATGGTTTTGCAACTTTTCAGCCAGCAAGGACTCCTGGACCTTAACAAACAATGCTTATACATTTAGAGTGAAGATTATATTGCCTGTAATTATCAGAATGTTCATTTTAAAAGTAATATATTGTAAATAGAAAAGGTAATACATGTGTGTGGATACACAGAAGACAAAGAAGTCTCCCTCTTACCTCAGACCTCCCACCCCCTTCCCAGGGGCAATTTTATTAGGTATATACCAGAAACGTGCAAAGCAAACACACACACACACACACACACACACACACACAACATACATACACAAAATTTTTAAAATTATACCTTCATACATAATGTACACACACACACACACACACACTTGTTTAAAAAATCCTCACACAGAGGGGTGCCTGGCCAGCTCTGTCAGAAGAATGAGTGACTCTTGATCTCACGGTTGTGAGTTTGAGCCCCATGTTGGGTGTAGAGATTCCAAAATAAATAAACTTAAAAAAAAAAAAAAGGCCTCACAAATAGAAATACGGTTTATTAAAGTAGGCAGGTGAATCAGAGGCCTTGTCTGCCTTCAGTTCTGCATCCCCAGTGCTCAGATAGTTCCTGGACTTTAGAAGGCACTCACTCCATAGTTGTTGAATGAATCAATTAATGAATGCTGTTCACAGAATTTATCTTGAGAAGCATCCCTGGTCGCACAGAGATTCTACCTCATTCTTTTTAAGAGCAAATGTTAGTCCATGTTCTAGGTTTGTTATTAATTTAGTGAACTGAGACCCTATGATGGACATTGAGTTTGTTTCTGACCTTTTCTGCCTCAAAGATTAACGAGAAGTGGCCTTGCCGAGTTCTCGCACAGCCTGCTTTCCCTCTCTGCTGTGTATAAAGTTCTTTGCTCTTTTCAGGAATAGATCATAAAAATGGATCATCCCATTAGAAATTTCAGGCTTTTCTTTTTGGAAAACAAAAAACAAAAAAACACAACAAAAACACCCTAAACTATGAAAGCTGCCTAAATGTAAGAGAAATATTCAATTGAAAATGTAGAAAGTGTTGACAAACAGGCCAAGGGGCATCTCTGTCTGGAAAAAGTATTTAAATAACTTAGAGAAAAAAAGTGGCCGCTTTAAAAAGAATTTTTAGAAAATTTGTAACAGTTCCTGGGGTAAACAGATGTTATCTATCTTCAAATTAATTGTAGCCAACATTGTTTTTACCAGTTTGCTCTCGGGCAATTTACTAGGAATTAGAGATTAAAAATTTTAAACAATGGAAGTATTGCCTAAGTACAAGAGTGTAAACAACTTAAGACAACTCAAATATTTCAGATTGAGAGGGACAAGAAATTCTGGGGTCGGGGAGTCCCTGGTTCATTATAAGGACCCCCTTAAGTTTTCTACCCCCTCTCATTCTGGAAAAATAGTCCCAAAAGGACAATTGGCCAATGAAACATTGCAATGCTGTTTGACTTCTAGCAGATCAACTAAATGCAGGCATACCTCATTGTATTGCACATTGCTTTATTGTACTTCACAGACTGTTTTTTGTTTTTGTTTTTATCAGTTGAGAGTTTGTGACAAGCAAGTCTATTGGCACCATTTTTCCAACAGTATTTGCTCATTTTGTGTCTCTGTATATCATTTTGGTATAATTCTTGGAATATTTCAAACTTTTTCATTATTAATGTATTTTGTTATGGTTATCTGTGATCAGCGACATTTAATGTCACTATTGTAATTGTTGTGGGGTGCCATGAACCATGCTCATGTAAGATGGAGAACTTAATTGACTGCTCTACAGCTGGCCGTTCCTGGTCTCTCCCTGTCCTCCAGCACCTCTGTTCCCTGAGAGGCAATGATATTGTAATTAGACCAATTAATAACCCTTCAATGATCTCTAAGTGTTCCAGTGAAAGGAAGAGTCCTACATCTCTCACTTAAAAGCTAGCAATGATTAAGCTTAGAGAGCGGGGCTTGTCGAAGCCTGAGATGGACACAAGAGGCCAAGCTTTTGGGCTAACAGCCAAGTTGTGAATGCAAAGGAAAAGCTCCTCAAGGAGATTAAAAGTGCTACTCCAGTGAACACATGAATGATAAGAAAGCCAAACAGCCTTATTGCTGATATGAAGAAAGTTCTAGTGGTCTGGATAGAAGACCAAACCAGCCACAACATTCCCTTCAGCCCAAGCCTAATCCAGGGCAAGGCCCTAATGCCCTTCAACTCTATGAAGACTGAGAGAGGGGAGGAAGCTACAGAAAAAAAGTTTGAAGCTAACAGGGGTTGGCTCATGAGGTATAAGAAGCCATCTCCATGAGGCACCTGGGTGGCTTAGTTGGTTAAGCATGCTCATTTACCACTCCAAAAATGTTAGGGCCCTTCATAATGATGCTAATTCTATTCCACCTGTGCTCTGTTAATGGACCAAAACCTAGATGACAGTATATCCATTAATAACATGGTTTACTGAATATTTTAAGCCCATTATAAGGATCTACTGCTCAGAAAATTTTTTAAAAAATATTACTGCTCATGGACAATGTACCTAGTCACCCAAGACATCTGAGAGAGATGTACAAAGAGATTAATGTTGTTTTCATGTCTGCTAACCCAACTTCCTTCCTGGAGCCCATGGAACAAGGAGTCATTTTCACTTCCAAGTCTTATGATTTAAGAAATACATTTCATAAGGCTATAGCTGCCCTAGGTAGCGGTTCCTCTGATGGATCAGGGCAAAGTAAATTGAAGCCTTCTGGAAAGGATTTGCTATTCTAGGTGGCATTAAGAACATTCATGATTCATTGGAAGAGGTCAAAATATCAACATGAGCAAGAGTTTGGAAGAAGTCCATTCCAACCTTCATGGAGGACTTTGAGGGGTTCAAGACTTCAGGGGAGGAAGTAACTGCAGATGTGGTAGAAACAGCAAGAGAACTAGACTTAGAAGTGGAGCTTGAAGATGGGACTGAATTGCTGCCATCTCATGATAAAGTTTTAATGGATGAGGGGTTGCTTCTTATGGATGAGCAAGGAAAGTGGTCTCTTGAGATGGAATCTACTCTTGGAGAAGATGCTGTGAAGATTGTTGACCTGACAACAAAGAATTTAGAAGATTACATAAACTTAGTTGGAAAGGCAGGGACAGCATATGAAAGGATTGACTCCAATTTTGAAGGAAGTTCTCCTGTGGGTAAAAGGCCAATAAACACCATCTCATGTTAAAGAGAAATCTTTCATGAAATAGAGAGTCCATTGATTTGGCAAAATTCACGGTTGTCTTACTTCAAGGAATCGCCACAGCCACGCCAGCCTTCAGAAATCACAACCCTGATCTGTCAGCAGCCATCAAAAAAGAGATTAGGACTCACTGAAAGTTCAGATGATGGTGAGTTTTTTTTTTTTTTTTTTTTTTTTTTACCAAAAGTATTTTGGGGCACCGGGTGGCTCAGTTAAGCAGCTGCCTTCGACTCAGGTCATGATCTCAGGGTCCTGGGATTAAGCCAGGTGTCGGGCTCCCTGCTCAGTGAGGAGCCTGCTTCTCCCTCTCCCTCTACCCCTCCGCTGCTTGTGCTCTCTCTTTCTCAAAAAATTTTTTAAAGTATTTTAAGATTAAGGTATGTACATCTTTTTTAAAAGACATAATGTTATTAGATATGTAATAGGAAACAGCATAAACTTAACTTTTAATATGTTCTGGGAGACCAAATTCATTTGCCTCCTGTTATTGTAATATTCACTTTATTGTGGCGGTCTGGAGATGAACCTGTAATATCAGAGGTATGCCTGTATCACCGTCTTTAAAAAAATGTGAAATTAGAGATTAGAAAGAATCTTTTTACTGATTGTTTTGGTGGTTTACAAATATTTTTTCCTCAACTTTGTGATAGAAAGTTTGACCAGCTTCATGGAAGAATTCTTGGTTAAATGTCATGAAAAGATCTCCATTTAAAAATGGAACTGGTGAATAGGAAATGGAAATCTCACACATACACGCTAAGAACTGAAGAACCGAGAGACTATTTCCTGTAAATGCCTCACTTACTGAAAACCAAGACTTATCTTCAGACCAATGAACATCCATCAAGAACCTCTCCCTCATCCTCCAGCCAATGAGCTTATTGCTTGGACCCTGCCTAGACTTCCCCTCTATGTACTCCTTGTCTATAAATACAGCCACCCCAAACACTGGAGCCTGCTACAGCATGCATTTCCCCAAACTGTAATTCTGTTAGTCACAAACAAACTTAATTTTTTGGTAATTCAAGTTCTCCTCCGTTGACTTCGAGTTGACCTTTCACAGGGGTCAAAAAGAGGCATCTGAAGGAGACAACTCCTAAAAGGACAGTGACCGTGAATTGGGGTGCACTTGGTTTGGATTTAAACCTATGGATTTTCCTCAGAGCAAAACTGAAACCAAAATGGATAGGCACAGGCTGAGCACCTCAATCCTGCAAAAACACTTGCCACTTTCATGTGACAGGCGATAGTCTCTGAAGTACAAGAATCCCACATATGGGTAAGATGGGCATGGACAAGTTTCACTATTGGTCACTTGCCACCCAAAGGAAATTCCGTGCATTGAGGGATACCTGGTCAAGAATCAGACAAAGTGGCAGAGTCGGTCATCCAGGAGAAACAAGTATCCCTCGAAAGGCACGCTGTTAAACAAAACCTGTGTCCCAGCTCTCAGGCTATCTAGGATTTTTCTTTGCTTTTGGGGAAAAGTCCAGAAGTGAGATCCCAGTCATCGAAATGGTCTAAGGGTGACCACCCCCCTTCAGGAACCCCAGCTGGGTTTATGTTAGGCATTATGGTCTCTCCTCATGCACATTTTTTACTAAATGGACCAATCTTACTAAGACAATCTAGAATTACAATGGCCACTACGAGAAACATCCCAATTAGACAAGATCCTTCCTTTATGAAGTGCACTTGAAAGGGATCCCCCCCAAAAAACAGAATGGGATACCAACTTTAATTGGCATGCAGAAGCTCCTAGAAGCCTTCAAGATTTCATAATGGCTTCATTGGAAGATTCATTGCAAAAGGCTAATGAAAAGTTATAAGAGGAACCTAAAACAAAGACGTTAAGACTCAAGTGACTCCCACCGCTTTCTCCTATCCGCCTTTGAGTTCTCGGCCCGCTAATCCTCTATCTGAATCCTCTTTCCATACCAAACAGACTGTAGGATTATAAACAGAAATCTGCCAAGTTAGTGGACTTAAAGGACACCCCCCTATCTACCCTCAAAGGAGGGCCCTGAAGGGCCTCTCCTAGGGTTGGTGGGACTCTGAGGTGTTCTCCTATAACTGCTACCAGTCGTTCCCTTACACAGCCAAGGGGGAAAAATTAATGTAAAATCTTGCCAAATTTTGGTAGATACTGGAGCTGCATGTTGTACTTTGAACCCCACTCATTCCAAAGCCTGTAGATGGGATCCTAAGAAAACCAGAGATGTTGGTGAAAGGTGAGAATTCTTATCAGACTCAGCTTTCTTGAATCGGTCCATAGTGCCCAGTCGGAAAAAAAATAAATTTTCATGTTGTCCCTTTCCAAATCCAGACCCGTTGTTTTTTTGTTTGTTTGTTTTATCCTTTCTCTCTCAGGGAGATCTGTTGCCATCTTGTTTGCCCCATTTTGGGTACCGAGAAGTCAGCCTGGCAATCATCAGGTTGGGGGTGCCAAAATACTGCCAGACAGGCGCAAGCCCTCCATGTTTAGGGAGGGTCCTACTGACAACTTCCAGCCTTCGGAGAATTGCCCCAGTCTTTTTTCCTTTGTCTATCTTTGGAAGTTGCTCTGGGTCTTGGGAGTGTAGTATCCTTTGCATCTTCAAGGTTTGCATCGAAGAGGTTGTTGAACTCTTTGTCCTGGTTAAACTCTGACAATATATTTGAAAAGATTTTTAAGTAGCTCTATGGTCAGAAGTTGAAATTGAAAGCAGATACTGAAAGCAAAATTGAAAGCAGATATTCAGGGCCTCATAGAAACACTTTTTTTTTTTTTTTTAAGACCATCTCCCCTAACCTAAAATGCAACTATGTACCCAAAGTTAGAAAAAACAACAAACAAACCACACTCCAAAGACAAACAGCTTGAAATCTAGAACACAGGAATCTTTTGATTTCCATCTTAGTTGGAGATCTTCCCCTTGATCTAAAGGAGCAAACTGAAGATAATGTAGTAGGATGGGTGGGTCAGCCTGTGTTATCATTCAAGTTCCAACCCAATTCCTTAAGGAATTTAAAGCAATGTTCCTTGTCATACAAAATTGAATCTTTGTAAGAACAAGAATGCAGCTCTAGAAGCAATTTAAATCCCCCCCTTTTTTTTTTCTTTAAAACCACCAATCCCCAAACCCTCCCCTATTCATCTCAAAAGGCCTGCAGATATTATAAAAGATCTGGTCTTAGGAAACCAGTGTCCTTCTTGGAAGAACTTGCATCCTTTCCATGGGCCTCTGAGATGTCAATATTCTCTCTGGTTGCCCCTAAGAACTCGTAACTAGGCCCATCTCTTTGAAGTGCAAACTTCAGGGAGTTTATTCTTATCAAAAGAAAAACTGGGGGGGGTAGGGGAAAGCCTATTTGGAAGACTTAGATGAATTTTATCAAGTGTCTTGTCCGCAAATAGTAAAAAAACTTTTGCCCTCTCAACATTTAAACTTATTCCAACTTCCAGGAACATAATCTGGACTCAACTGTTCTTTCAAAAACTAGTGACTTTTGTATTGTACCCGACTCATGGCTAAAATTTTACAACAAAAGCTATAAGATTTCTGTTGTGTCTGCCTGTGTTTTTATGAACACTTATGTATGTGTGTATGTATGAGATAAATGTATGACATTTTTCTACCTCTGGATGGTATGGCTAAAATTAATTTGGAAAAGAGCTCTATTTAATTGGCTTCAGGAAAAATAAGCACTTTTCAAATTAAGTACTCCTAAAACTCAGAAGTACAAAAATGAACCCAAATGTTTTTCAAGTTCACATGATCTTAGATAAATCTTTAGTAAATAAAAGCTAGTTTATGGGTTTAATTAAAACAAACCTGTCTTTAGAGCTGTCAGCATCAAATATTAAACTTTTGTTCCATCTAGTTTTACTGAAGGTCAAATAAGCTCATGTTATCCCTGTAACAGAATTTTTCAGCAAGAGAGAATTTAGGATGATGGTTAGCTGTTTAATGGCTCATGGAATTTTCATGAGTAATCTAAGCTTATTTACTAAGAAAAAGTGAATAAAGTAGATGCAAATAAAAGTTTATAAATGAACTTTTCTATTATGTTCAGTTAGCCAACATATAGTAGTACATCATTAGTTTTTGACGTAGTGTTCCAACGATTCATTAGTTGCGTGTAACACCCAGTGCTCATCACAACACTTGCCCTCCTTAATACCCATCACCTGGTTACCCCATTCCCCTCATACCCCTCCCTTGTGTAACCCTCACTTTGGTTCCCAGAGTCCGGAGTCTCTCATGCTTTGTCTCCCTCTCTGATTTCTTCCTGTTCAGTTTTCCCTCCCTTCCCCTGTGGTCCTCTGAGCTGTTCCTTATGTTCCACATATGAGTGAAACCATCTGATAACTGTCTTTCTCTGCTTGACTTAACTTCACTTAGCATCATCCCCTCCAGTCCCATCCACGTTGATGTAAAAGTTGGGTATTCATCCTTTCTGATGGCTGAGTACTATTCCATTGTATATACATATACCGCATCTTCTTTATCCATTCATCTCGGCTCCTCCCACAGTTTGGCTATTGCGGACATCGCTGCTATGAACATTGGGGTGCATATGGCCCTTCTTTTCACTACATCTGTGTCTTTGGGGTAAATACCTGGGAGTGCAATTGCTGGGTCATAGGGTAGCTCTGTTTTTAAATTTTTGAGGAACCTCCACACTGTTTTCCGAAGTGGCTGTAACCAGCTTGCATTGCCACCAACAGTGTAAGAGGGTTCCCCTTTCTCCACAACCTCTCCTACATTTGCTGTCTCTTGCCCTGTCAATTTTTGCCATTCTAACTGGTGTAAGGTGGTATCTCACTGTGGTTTTGATTTGAATTTCCCTGACAGCTAATGGTGATGAACATTTTTTCATGTGTCTGTTAGCCATTTGTATGTCTTCTTCAGAGAAGTGTCTGTTTATGGCTTCTGCCCATTTTCTGACTTACTTGTTTTTTGGGTGTTGAGTTTGAGAAGTTCTTTATAGATCTTGGATACCAGCTCCTTATCTGTAATGTCATTTGCAAATATCTTCTCCCATTCTGTGGGTTGCCTCTTAGTTTTGTTGACTGTTTCCTTTGCCCCTTTGCTGTGCAGAAGCTTTTTATCTTGAAGTCCCAAAAGTTCATTTTTGCTTTTGTTTCCCTTGCCTTTAGAGATCGGTCTTGAAAGAAGTTGCTGTAATGTACTTTTCAACAATTGTGCTTTATGGTAGGTGCTTTTAAAAATGGTTCCCAAACTTGTTGGTTACTTAAAAACTTAAAGTCGTACTGGGAGAAGTTAAATGATGGGTATTCATCGAATGTTTACTGCAAACAACCGTTGAACATGGGTTGGTCTCCTTTGGGCTTCCGACTTACAGAGGAACTAAAGATACTTGTGCCCATGTTGGGAAACATGCCATACATTTCTAGAAGTGTATACTTCTAGGAATTAGGAAATGTTTTTATAAATTTGCCAGTAACACACAGTTCACAACTGTTTACCCAATCTTTACTAGAAATTAGGGTTTTTAAGGGTTAAGAATTCAAATATATATAAATTAAAACTAGTAGAAATAAGGGAAACATCTCTGTATGCCAGGAAAGTAGAATGTGTTTTTAAGCAAAAAAAGTGTGAGGGATGGAGGTGCATTTCTGTTCAAGGGAAAGCAAGTAATTTTGTCCCAAAGTAAATTTGGTTATTTCAGAATGGGAAAAAGGCAAATAAAGGGCAAAATGAATGGATTTAGAAAGTTGGGTGAATGGATTTAGAAAATTGGGAAGAAAGAGGGAAATGGGTGGGGTGGGGAGAGAGAATCATACCTTGCATGTTCAAGCTGGCTCAAATCGAATGAATTAGTTACAAGTTTGTTTGTTTTTTTTTAAATAGGGTTTACTATGAATAGTGTACTTATGTAAAACTCAACCTTAAATTTTCTTTCATCCACTGAAAAGAAAACTTTTCTTGGGCTATTGGTCTGCTCCTGGTAAGAGATTGTGAAGGGTTTTTCTTTACCTTTCCGGTTAATTGCCTGGACAGCAAAGATTTTGGGTCTTAAAAAATAAGTGAATGTGCTTTTATGTTGTCCTTACCAGGTCTTTGTTCACTTCAGAAAACCCATTCATCCTCAATATTCAAAGAGCTAAGTTTTGTTCACAACCTAGGTAAGCTTCCATGTTTGCCCTTAAGATCTTCTCCTTTACTTTGGTTAAATAATTAGTTATTATTTTATAATAGTCTGTGATCCTATTCAGTCAAATGTTCAAACTCTTTGACATTTTGACAACTTCCCCAAATCAAATTCTAAATCTTTTTTTTTTTTTTTTAAACCTCAAAGTAACTTTGAGATTTCCCACAGGGTCACTAAAAAATCTCCAGAGATTTGTCTCTCATTTGGTAAAATGTTAAACTAATTAGGTTTATTTGACATGTTAAGTTACATGGGTAGTGTTCTCAATTAAGAAGTGAGGCTAAGCCTTCTTCGCTTATATTTGTATAGATGCATGTTAATTCAAGTCTTCTAGAAATTTCATAAATTTCTAGAAATCTGGTATGTTCTGGTATAATTTTATCAGTCATAATTCCAGTTATCTTAAAATGTTGGAAGCGGAGGGGTGCCTGGGTGTCTCAGTTGTTAAGCGTCTGCCTTCAGCTCAGGTCATGATCCAAGGGTCCTGGGATCAAGCCCCGCATCGGGCTCCTTGCTCAGCAGGAAGCCTTCTTCTCCCTCTCCCGCTCCCGCTCCCCCCTGCTTGTGTTCCCTCTCTCGCTGTGTCTCTGTCAAATAAATAAAATCTTTAAAAAAAAAAAAATGTTGGAAGGGGAGCAGAAAGTAAGTCTTTGGCAAAATATTATTTTAGGCTAATTTTTAAGAAATAGACATAGAAAAATCTCTGAAAACTGAGTCGAAATTACCCTTTTCTAAGAAACACATACATTTATAGGTAAAATCTCCAGTTGTAAGAGGGTGTTCCCCTTTGTACCAGAAAAGGAAGTCTTTAAATCTCTGGAAACTCTTATCAGTGGAGAAGGGAAAGACTTAAAACTGCATAACAACCCACCCTTGTTTCCCATGCCCTTCATGGTAACCTCTCTAACTGGCCCTCCCCAACATTTTTTTTTTTTTTTTTTTTTTTTTGGTCTTTAGCTGGAGATGCTATTTAAGGTGGTGGGTTGGGCCATTTCAGGGAGCCACTCAGTTTCCCCAAGTATCTCCTATTTATACAGGTGGCATACAAGTTGTTCCTAAACTTGTTTCTCTTCTGCCAATCTGTCTCTTACGATAGGGTAGTCTCAGACAAAAACCTAGAAGGAAATGTAGAGGGAAAATGATTTTTCCTCTCACTCCGTGATGTGTCACAGAAACAACAAAATTTCCTTGTCAATTCCATTATAACAAATTCTCATCAGATTTGTAACCATGGGCATTTTTAGGCTGTTTTGGTCATTTACAGATACTCCTGTACTTTTATGGTTTTGCAAAAGTGAGATTCATGGGAAGGACTTTACTAAGTGCCCTTGACCACTGACCCTACCGGTAAGTCACAAAGTGTCACATGTTCGGTGATTACTTCACAAAAGATGGCTCCACCTGACATCAAGTCCTGTGCAAAAGCTGGAGACCTCAAAATCAAATTGACTAGTAAAAGAGGAGTAGCCAACATCAAAGTAGACAAATTCCTTCCAACTCATTGGATCAAGGACATTTCTTTGCATTCCTTCTTCCCTCTTTGACAGTATTTTCCTAATTTTTATACCATGAAGATCTTTAGGATTCTTTTGTTCATCTTTCGTCTTGCTCTGGACTGGAAAGATAATGCCATTGTTCACTAATCTCAGGCCATTGCAAATGGGGGTAATCCAACCTCCAAATGACTGTTAGATCTGCCACAATGCTGGTGATCCTGTGGTTCTATCAGAAACTTCCCCCTGATTTCCAATGCCTCAGTTTCTCTGGAACAAACTCAGCCCCCTCTTGATCACTTCAGACTCCCTGACACCCTGACACTAGGTGTCCATTTCCCTGTCCCCAGTTAACAACCTCACATCTCAAAAAACTTGCTTCTGGGCTCTGTACTAAGAAAGGGACAAAACGAGGGTAACAGAAATAAAACCACTTTTTGGTCTATAGACCTTTAAATTTTATTGGCCTCCATAGCTGTCACATTTCCAGTCCTGAGCCACGGACTCAAATGAATTACCAGGAGGCATTCATGATTCAAAATTCACCTCCCTTGGCAGATCCCTATTCCTTTGGCTAGGAGTACATACAGATGATGTGAGCATTAGGAACCTCTCGAACCTCTCCTTGACTCTTGAAGATACTGCAGAACCTGCTTCTCAAAAAATAGCTGTCCAGCAAAAATTCCTAGACTCTGGCCAAAGTTTTTTTTTTTTTTTTGCTTTGTAAACAGTACAGTTTTATACAAATATAAAGTTATGCACCTTCAAAAGCTATCACCCCAATAAAGACACTTATTCAATTAAACATCTTTTTAAATTTTTTAACAATGTATAAATACATTCCACAAAATAATCTGCTGGTTAAAAGACACCAACAAAGTTGATAGAACCTACAACAGAATTTATAGACTCCTACAACCACTTGTAGATTGTGACATATTAAGAAATACCATTAATACAAAGGCATGATTTAAAATATCCCCATTATAGCAAGAAATAGGTTCATACAATAAAATGTCTTTTAGGCATTTATTATGCCAAGTATTTAAATGATTATTCTCACTATGACATAAGAATAATACTCTTTGAGTGATAAAAGGTTTCATTAGGCCAAGGCCCATTGAAGAGCTTCCAACAAGTTCTAAAGTAAAATCTGGCTTTCCCTTCCAAAAAAATAAATAGAACAGCAGCAATCTCTAAGGAATCCCCTAACCATAAACTGTGAAAATTCCATTTATATTAAGTGGGCCTTAAGGACATGAGTTATTACAAATAAAAATAAAATTTACAAAACTAGTTAACCACTAGCCCAAATGTGTTTTTTACCTGCCTACGAGTGACTAAGACGTTTCGTCACAAAGTATACATTAAGTTGTAAAATTAACAATCATCTCTAACTTATACGTGAGCCAAAGTGCTCACTCTTCCCATGGAAGCAAAACTTTCTTCTGACAATCTACAGAAATAATATGTACACACCTAGATTTCTGAGACAGACCGAGAACATCCTCCTATATTCTACAGATCCAAATGCAAAGGTCTCCATTACGTATGTACATGGATGCACTTTCAGTAATTTGGGATATACGGACATTACAGGACTATATGCATACTTGTATAAGCCAGGAACCAATTTTGACAATGGTCCTGGCCACACCATACTTTTAAGCCCCAAAATGCTAGAAAGAGAATAAAAACTTGATATGAAAACTAAACTTTCCATTTTTTTAAGTAAATTTTAAACTGGAAAAACAAACCCAACACTCCTCTTTGCAACATGTACTGAGTTCCAAAAGCCTCAGAGTCAAGAATCTCTTCAGCTGTTCCCCAGTGCAACAGGACACATGAGCTTGCTCTGTCTTCAGGAAGTCTGCTTATCGCCGGTGTTTTGTTTTAAAAACTGCTTTCCGAGTTAAGATGTAGCCATGTTGGTTAAATTCTTCCTGCTGCCCACTTTGTACCTGATGTAACCATATAGGTTGACACCTTGTAGCACCACACCCATGATAACCACAACCACTTCACTCTGCAGAAGAGCTCGCTAAAGGTAAATATCACCCACAGCACTGGACAGGCAGTAAGTCCTAACCAAAAGATCCTTGATTCAGCCTCAGAAACAGTTTTACTCTCTTGAGCGGATACCTTCCTGGACTCAAACACCCAGTGGCTTTTTCCATCTTCATCTAGGTGATTCCACCAACGAAGACCAACCATGAGTCTACCTGTGACATTCTTGACTGCCCAAAAGTCACATGACAACAAGATAATTGTCACCATACAGGCAATAAAGCTGAACAATTCACAGAGAAGATAGACTACAATTGCACTGACTCGAAAGAATAAATGGAAAAATGATGCCACTGGGTGTCTGATCTTGGATTTTTTTGGTCTGTTAGTTGTCTCCTCTTCTGCATCAAACAGGGAAACATCCTCGGTGTCATCATTACTATCCTGCAGCAACCCCACTTCCGGGAGCCACCCAAAGCTGTTCTTGATAATAGGATAGTTTTTGATTATCTCTTAACAGAGCCAGGAGGTGTCTGTGCTATGGCCAACACCACTTGATTCACTTAGATGGACTCTTCTGGAAAAGCCAAGGCTCAGCTACACAAGATCACTGAACCAGCCAGTTGTCTTTAAGTGACTCCTTCAACGAAGGTTTCTCTTTCACTTGATTCTGATTGGTTTGGATCTTGGGGACCATGGTCCCAAACTACACTCCAGATTGTGGGGGATTATCCTCCTTATAATCTTATAATCATAGTAGTCGCCCTGGTGAGCTGTATTGAGAATATGGTCTTTATGCTTATCAATTGACCATGGAAATTGAGCTAGCCAGCCCAGAAGAGCATGGCTGAGATTCTTCATTTCTTATTCCTTTTGTTGTTCAAATAAGAGCAATGATAGCCACTTGCCATTTCCCTCCTACATGGGACAAGACACCTGAGATGGTTGTCCTCAGCTCCACAGGATACACACTCCATCTAACGATGTTTTTGATGGAGGGAAAAGAACAAAAAAGGAAAATAATGCTTAAGTGACACGGTGGATGAGCAATGCTTTCTGTGGACGATCCTGATCGAGAGAGGTAAAAGGTTGTCTATCTAAAATAGAACTGGAGGATATGAAATGGATGATCTGAAACATATACCCTCAGAAGTATGAAACTGAAGAACCGAGAGACCAATTCCCTGTAAATTCCTGATTTATAGAAGACCAAGACTTATCTCCTGACCAGTGAGCACCCAAGACTCTCCCCCCATCCTCAAGCCAGTGAACTTAGGGCTTAGACTCTGGCTGGACTTCCTCCTCTTTGTACTCCTTGCCCATAAATACGCCCTACCCCAAACCCTCAGTGGACTTGACATTAGCTTGCTACAGCATGCATTTCCAAATTGCAATTCCTCTGCTATTCCTGAAAAAAAAAACTCAATTTCTGGTAATTTGAGTTTGCCTCAGTGTACCTCTTTATTTAGGGTGACAAAGTCATAGAAGTCAAATTTGAACTAGCTCGAACAAAATACAAAATTCACTTATACACAAAACTGGGAAGTACAGGGCTGGAACTAGGATTCAGGTATATCTGACTGGTTTGAAAATCAGCCCTTTGCAGTGCCAGACTCACGCGGTCCAACTTAGCCAATGTAGCAAACAATAGCTCTTGTCTTCCCGACACTGCTTTGGCCAATCTGAGTATCTGGGAGAGACAGAGTATAAGAGTCCCCAGAGGATGGGAGGGAGGCATGCTATATCGAGGTAAATAACACACTCAACAAACTAAGAGCCTACTGGAAGAGTGAAGAGTAAATACATTGCTGTATTTCACAATGTTGTGTGCTATGGGAGCCCAGAAGAATGAGGGACCAAATCTTTGTTTTGAAAAGTCAACCTGGGGCACCTGAGTGGCTCAGTTGGTTAGGCGACTGCCTTCGGCTCAGGTCATGATCCCGGGGTCCTGGGATCGAACCCCACGTCGGGCTCCACATCGGGCTCCCTGCTCCGCAGGAAGCCTGCTTCTCCCTCTCCCACTCCCCCAGCTTGTGTTCCCTCTCTCGCTGGGTCTCTGTCAAATAAATAAAATCTTAACAACAACAAAAAAAAACCCACCAACCAAAAGAGTCAATCTTCCATTATTAATATACGTGTTACATCATCTGAGTAAATCCACAGAATCCTTAGACTTTATACCTCATCTCTCTTCAGCACAGCATCTCCTCATAAAAACTCTATAGTTTTGTTTTTTAATTTTTATTTGACAGAGAGAGAGACACACACAGAGAGAGAGGGAACACAAGCAGGCTTCCCGCCGAGCAGGGAGCCCGACGCGGGGCTCGATCCCAGGACCCTGGGACCATGACCTGAGCCGAAGGCAGACGCTTAGGGACTGAGCCACCCAGGCGCCCCAAACTCTACAGTTTATTTGACCTTCTACCTCCCACTTTCACTCCCAATAGCCACTCCATCTTGAGAAGACTTATTCTAACTTTTAAATGAGCATGATTTCCTAGTTAGAATACTTGCCCCAAACAGGTTGACCTTATTTTTCAGTCGTGTTCCTGTAGGATCATCATGAAGATTTCAAATGGGGAGGCAGTGGGACAGGGGAGAAGCAGCAGGAAAATTAAATTCCAGTTTCAAAAGCAAACTTCAGGCATCCTCATTCTGAAATGCCTTTTAAATACAGATAAAATTTCAGATACTTAAACTGGAGGACACTTAAAAATACTTAACTATTGAGACATTCCTTCATAGAATCCTGAAGAGGAAAAACTACAAGTGAAAAGCCCTGATATTAAAAATAAACATAACTAAACATGCATAAAGGTTGACTCATTCAGGTAAATTCCTCAGAGGCCAATTGGTATTTCCATGGGTGGGGACAACAGAAAAAAAAAAAAACTACTTTTGAGGACACCCAAAGCCGATTACCTATGACCAGCACAGAAACACGAAAGGTGAACATAGGCTTTTAAAAAGGAACTTTGGTATCCAAAGAAAACATGTTTTTAGCCATCATCAGAAGTATTTAGGAAAAATAGGTTGTACATCAATGCTGATCTCAACTCAGGAAGGGAAACAAGTCATTTAAAATGCACTTATTCATAGCTCCCTTAAAAAGGGGGCAAGGTTCTGAGGGGGGAGGGATTCAAGCCCCACATTGGGCACCCACTGCCCTGGGGACCTGCACCAGGAAGATGAGCTCTCATCATGTCTAGCTTTGGAAATCAGGAGGACTTCCCTTGGACAGCCAGAAGGCTATAGGAAACGGAGCCATAGAAATTTTCACCAGCAATGGCGGCACTGGCAGGAGCCGTTTTCCCTGTCCTCCTTCAGTGTAGCTGGCCTCATGCTGGCAGCTACGGTTCTGACATTCTTTATCTACATTGCTAGCACCACTCACCCAGCTACAGTGTTCCCCTGCTGGCTTGCCACACCCAACCCATGGCCCCCCAAAGCCGCTCCCACCCCACCATGCCCAGCCAACAGCTTCAGCTTGGACCAGTGCCCCTTCAAATTGTCTCCTGCCCCAAGGAGGAAGAGGCCAGCCCCACCACCAGCATGCCCACAACCGCTGCAGCCAAGTTTTGCAGCTGGCCACACCAGGGGCTAACCCCATCCACTAGCATGCCTGCAGCAGCTGCAGCCAAGCCTCTCAGCCAGCTGCGCTGGGGGCCAGCCCCACCCACCACCGCACCCACAGCAGTCAGGGCTCAGCCACAACAGGAGAGTGCACGCAGTCTCTACAGTAGATATCCCTGGAGCACCTGGTTCTGGGGGATTGCATTTCTGGGACCCACAGGATGCCTTCTACCTAAGACCACTGCCTTCAAGACCAGGAGATGTAGCTGATTTACTTAATAGATAGCAACAAACCCAGGGAGTCAGACAAAATGAGGAGATAGGAATATGCTCCAAATGACAGAACAAGATAAAAACCTCAGAAAAAGAATGAAATGAAGTGGTGATAAGCAATAAAGGGTTGAAAATAATGGTCATTAAAGATGCTCACTCAACATGGGAGAAGGGTGAATCACCTCAAGGAGAACTTCAATAGAGATAGAAAGTATTTTTTAAGATTTTATTTAGGGACTCGATCCCGGGACTCCAGGATCACGACCTGAGCCGAAGGCAGTCGCTTAACCAACTGAGCCACCCAGGCGCCCTAGAGATAGAAAGTATTAAGAAGAACTAATCAGAAAGGAAGAATAACAGCAACCAAGAATTAGCTAGAGGGACTCCACAGTAGACTAAAGGGCTCAAAAGAATGGATCGGAGATCTGGAAGACAGGGTGAGGAAATCATCCAAGCTGAACAGCAAAAGGAAAAAAAAATTAAAATGAGGATAGGTTAAGAGAAACCTTAGGGAGAACATCGAGTGTACCAACATTTGCATTATTGCAGTACTGCATAATGTAGGGGTCCTTGAAGGAAAGTCAGAAAGGGGAAGAAAACTTGTTTTAAGAAATAATAGCTGATAGGCGCCTGGGTGGCTCAGTTGGTTAAGCGACTGCCTTCTGCTCAGGTCATGATCCTGGAGTCCCGGGATCGAGTCCCACATCAGACTCTGTGCTCAGCAGGGAGTCTGCTTCTCCCTCTGATCCTCTTCCCTCTCGTGCTCTCTCTCATTCTCTCTTAAATAAAATCTTAAAAAAAAAAAAGAAATAGTAGCTGAAAACTTCCCTAACTTTGGGAAGAAAACAGACATCCAGGTCCAGGAACAGAGCTCAAGAGAAGATAAACCCAAAAAAGTTCACACCAAGACACATAATAACAATGTCAAAAAATTAATATATAGAGAATCTTAAAAGAAGAAAAAAGCAAGTAGTTACAAATAAGCTAACACTCTAAGGCTATGAGCTGATTTTTCAGCAGAAACTCTGTAGCTACAAGTGGCAGGATATACTCAAAGTGCTGAAAACAAAAACCAAAAACAGAAAAACTTACAACCCAAAATACTCTACCCAGCAAAGTTATCACTTGCAATGGAAGGAGTTTCCTAGACAAAAAACTAAAGGAGTTCATTCACCACTAAACTGGCCCTACAAAAAACGTTACAATAACTTCTTTAAGCAAAAAAGAAAAGGCTGTAAGTGAGAAAATTAGGAAAGAAAAAATTTCCCTGGTAAAAACAAACATATAGTGAAGGTAGTAGATCAACTGCTTATAAAGCCAGTTAGCAGTAAAGTCATCTATAATAATTAGGCAGGGGATACACAATATATTTAAAATATGGATATAAAATAGGACAATACATACATACATCATGGTGATGAGGGAGTAAAATTGTAGTGCTTTTAGTATGTTTTGGAATTAAGCAAACTTCAACTTAAAGACTGCTATATACATAGGGTGTTATCTATGAATCTCATGGTAATCACAAACCAAAAACCTAATAGATACCTAAAAAATAAAGGGAAAGGAATCCAAGTATAACACTAACGAAAAGCCACAAGAGTAGAAAGCAAGAGAAGAACAGTGAAGAACTACAAAAATAACCAAGAAATAATTAATAAAATGGCATTAAGTTGGCTAAAATTAACGTCAGGAAACGACAGATGTTGGCGAGGACACAGAGAAAGGGGAACCCTCCTACACTGTTGGTGGGAATGCAAGCTGGTGCCGCCACTCTGGAAAACAGTATAGAGGTTCCTCAAAAAGTTGAAAATAGAGCTACCGTACGACCCAGCAATTGTATCTTTGGGGTAAATACCCAGTGGTGCAAATGTAGAGAACTGAAGGGGTGTGTGCACCCCAATGTTTATAACAGCAATGTCCACAATAGCAAAACTATGGAAAGAGCCAAGATGTCCATCAACAGATGAATGGATAAAGATATGGTATATATATACAATGGAATATTATGCAGCCATCAAAGGGAATGAAATCTTGCCATTTGCAACAAAATGGATGGAACTAGAGGGTACTATGCTAAGTGAAATAAGTCAATCAGAGAAAGACATGTATCATACGATCTCACTGATATGAGGAAGTCAATCTCAGGAAACAAACTGAGGGTTGCTGGAGTGGTGGGGGGGTGGGAGGGACGGGGTGGCCGGGTGATAGACATTGGGGAGGGTATGTGCTATGGTGAGCGCTGTGAATTGTGCAAGACTGTTGAATCACATACTGTATTTGTTTCAGAGGTACAGGTCTATGTTTAAAAAAAAATAGTAGGAAGGGAAAAACGAAGGGGGGGGATTCAGAGGGGGAGATGAACCATGAGAGACTGTGGACTCTGAGAAACAAACTGAGGGTCCTAGAGGGGAGGGGGTGGAAGATGGGTTAGCCTGGTGATGGGTATTAAAGAGGGCACGTTCTGCATGGAGCACTGGGTGTCATACGCAAACAATCATGGAACACTACATCAAAAACTAATGAGGTACTGTATGGTGACTAACATAATAAAATAAAATTAAAAAATTTTTTAAAATGATATTAAGTACATATCTATCAATGATTACTTTAATGTAATTGGACTCAACCGAAAGCACAGCTTGGCTGAATGGATTTAAAAAGCCTCATCCATATGCTGGCTCTAAGAAACTCACTTCAGATCCAAAGACACACCCAGACTCACAGTGAAGGAATGGAAAAGATATTCCATGTGAATGAAAATGGGGGAGGGGGAGCAAGGCTATCAATACTTTTATCAGACAAGATGGACTTTAAAACAAAGACTGTATCAAGAAGCAAAGGGTATTACATAACGACAAAGTGATCAGTCCAACAAGAGGATGCGACAATTGCAAATATCTCTGCACCCAACAGAGGAACACCTAAATATATAAAGGAAATATTAATAGACATAAAGGGAGAAAATGAGGGTAATAATAGGGGAGTTCAACATCATTTACATCAATGCATGGATCATCCAGACAGAAAATCAACAAGGAAACAGTGACTGTTAATGACATATTAGATCAAATGGATTTAACAGAAAACACAGAACATTCCATCCGAAAACAGCACCATACACCTTTTCAAGTGCACATGGGGTTCTCCAGAACAGCTAACATGTCAGGCCACAAAACAAGTCTCAAAAAATTTAAGATATGGGGTGTCTGGGTGGCTCAGTCGGTTAAGCGACTGCCTTTGGCTCAGGTCATCATCCCAGGGTCCTGGGATCGAGTCCCACATTGGGCTCCCTGCTCTGTGGGGAGCCTGCTTCTCCCTCTCCTCCCCACTTGTGCTGTCTAATAAAATCTAAAAAAAAAAAAAAAAAAATTTAAGATAAGGAAATCATGTGGAGTATATTTATTTTTAAAGATTTTATTTGACAGAGAGAGAGACAGTGAGAGAGGGAACACAGCAGAGGGAGAGGGAGAAGCAGGCTTCCAGCAGAGCAGGGAGCCTGACGTGGGGCTCGATCCCAGGACCTGGGATCATGACCTGAGCCGAAGGCAGGCGCTTAACGACTAAGCCACCCAGGTGCCCCGGAGTATCTTTTTTAACCACAATGCTCTAAAACTAAAAAAACCAAACCAAAACAAAACTAGAAAAAATACAAACACATGAAGTTAAACATGCTACTAAACCACCAATGGGTCAATGAAGAAATCAAAAAGGCAGTACTAGATACACCTGAAGACAAATAAAAATGGAAACACAAAGTTCCAAAATCTTTGGAACAGAGCAAAAACAGTTCAAAGAGGGAAGTTTATAGCAATTTAGGCCTACCTCAACAAACAAGAAAAATCTCAAATAAACAACCTGATTGTACACATAAAGGAGCTAGAAAAAGCAGCAGCCCAAAATTAGTAGAATGAAATGTTACCTATCAAAGCAGAAATAAATGAAACGGAGACTAAAAAACAATGAAATAATCCATGGAACTAAGAGTTGGTTCTTTGAAAAGATAAACAAAATTGACCAAACTTTAGTCAGATGCATCAAACACACACACACACACACACACACACACACACACACACACACACACACACACACCCACCCACCCTTAACTCAAAAATCAGAAATGAAAGAAGTTACAACCTAAGAAGTACAAACAGAAATACAAAAGATTGCATGAGACTATGAACATTTATACACCAACTTGGACAACCTAGAAGAAATGGATAAATTCCTAGAGACATACAATCTTTCAAGACTGAATCAGAAAGAAATGAAAAATCTGAACAGACCAATTAGTAGTAATGCAACTGAATGCATAATAAAAATCAAAACCAAAACCAACAAACAAAAGCCAAAGACCAGAAGTCTTCACAGTTGGATTCTACCAACCATTTAAAGAGTTATTATCCAGTCTTCCCAAACTACTCAAAAAAAAAAAAAGAGGAAGGAACCCTTCCAAATTCGTTACCCCGATACCAAAACCAGACAAAAGCACTACAAAAAAAAGAAAGTTCCACACCAACATCCCTGATGAACACAGATACAAAAATCCTCAACAAAATAGCAAACCAAATTCAACAGTACACTCAGATTCATTCACCACAACCCAGTAGGATTTATTTCAGGGATGCAGGGATGTTTCAGTAGTCGTCAATCAATGTGATACATCATATTCACAAAATGAAGACTAAAAATCATACAATCATCTCAGTAGCTTCCCAAAAAAAATCTTTGACAAAATTGAGCATTTATGATTAAAAACAAAACACAAATCTCTCAACAAAGTGGGTATAGTGGAAACATACCTCAACATTCTAAAAGGCCACACGTAACAAACCCATAGCTGACATCATACTCAATGGTGAAAACCTGAAAGCTTTTCCTCTAAGATCAGGAACAAAACAAGGATGTTCACTCTCATCACTTTTATTCAACATAGTGCTGGAAGTCCTAGTTACAGCAATCAGTCAACAAAAAGAAATAAAAAGCATCCAAACCATTAAGGAAGAAGTAAAATTGTCACTATTTGCATTTAACATGGTACTATACATAGAAAACCCTAAAGACCCCACAAAAAAGCAAACAAAAAACAAACCTATTAGAATAAAGGAATTCAGTAAACTTGTAGAATACAAAATTAACATACAAAGAAATGTGTTGCATTTCTATACACTAATAATCAAAGGGAAATTAAGAAAACAATTCCATTTATAATTGCATCAAAAAGAATACAATACCTAGGAATAAATTTAACCAAGGAAGTGAAAGACTTGTACTCTGAAAACTCTAACACAATGAAAGAAATTAAACACATAAACAGAAAGATAGCCCATGCTTGTGGATTGGAAGGATATTATTAAAATGTCCATCTTGGGGCACCTGGGTGACTCAGTCGTTTAAGCGTCTGTCTTCAGCTCAGGTCACGATCGCAGGGTCCTGGGATAGAGCCCTTCATTGGGAGTCTGCTTCTCCCCCTCACTCTCCCTTAGTGTTTCTCTTTCTCTATCTCGTTCTTTTTAAACAAATAAATAATCTTTTTTAAAAAAATGCATCTTACTCAAAGCAATCTACAGATTCAATGCAACCTCTATTGAAACACCAATAGCGTTTTTCACAGAACTAGAATAATCCTAAAATTTGTATGGGATCACATAAAACTTCAATTAGCCAAAGCAATCATAAGAATAACAAAGAGGAAGCCATCACACACCCAGATTTCAAACTATAACTACAAAACTGTGGTAATCAAAACAGTATGGTACTGGCACAAAAACAGGCAACACAGACCAATGGAACAGAATTGTAAGCCCAGACCATATAACCCATGCTTATATGGTCAATTAATTAACAACAAAAAGAGGCAAGAATATACAATGGGGAAAAGGCCGTCTTTTCAATAAATGGTGCTAAGATAACTGGACAGCTGCATGCAAAAGAATCTGGACCATACACAAAGATAAATTCAAAATGGATTAAAGACCTAAATCTAAGACCTGCAACCATACAACTCCTAAAAGAAAACATAGGCAGTAAACTCTTAGACAATAGTCTTAGCAATAGATCTATTAATCTGCCTCCACAAACAAGAGCAACAAAAGCAAAAATAACTGGGACCACATCAAACTAAAAAGCTTTTGCACAGTGAAGGAAACCATCAACATAAAAAGATAGCGTCTGAAAGGGAGAAGGTATTTGCCAATGATATACCTGGTAAGGGTTAATATCCAAAATATATAAAGAACTCCTACAACTCAAATCACTACAATTTGATTAAAAATGGGCCAAGGACCTGAAAAGAAAATATGTTCTCAGAGAAGACATACAAGATGGCCACAAGACGCATGAAAAGATGCTCAACATCACTGACCATCAGGGAAATCCAAGTCAAAACCACAATGAGATATCACTTCACATCTATCAGAATGGCCAAAGTCAAAAAGACAAGACGTAACAAGTGTTGGTGATGATGTGGGCAAAAAGGGACCCTCATGCACAGTGAGAATGTCAGCTGGTGCAGCCAGTATGGAAAACAGTAGGATGTTTTCTCAAAAAATTAAAAATAGAAATACCATATGATCCAGCAACTCCAATTCTGGTTACTCAAAGTAGACGAAAACAGACTAATTCAGAAAACATATGTGCACCCCTATGTTTATGGCAGCATTATTTACAACGGTCAAGGAATGAAAACAGCCTAAGTGTCCAGTGACTGATGAATGGATAAAGAAGATGAGTATACATATACAATGTAGTACTACTCATCAAGAATGAAATCTTGCTATTTTTGACCACATAGATGGACATAGAGAATATTAGGCTAAGTGAAATAAACAAGATAAATACAAATACCATAGGCGTTCACTTCTATATGGAATCTAAGAAATAAATGAACACAACAAAAAATAAACAGACTCGTAAATACAGAGAACAAATTGGAGGTTGCCGGAGGGGATGGTGGTGGGAGAATGGGCCAAGTAGATGAAGGGGATTTAGAGGTGGAAATTTCCAGTTATAAAATAAAGTCGTGGAGATGTAAAGTATAGCGGAAGAATATAGTCAATAATATTGTAGTAACTATATGGTAATCGATGGTAACTACACATCGCAGTGAGCATTTTGAAATGTATACAGATGTCCAATCACTATTTGTACAACTGAACAGCATGAAATGCCAACTACTGTTCAAATGAAATAAATAACCCTGAAAAGAATCCAGTTAATCATTAGTCTCAGAAAAAAAAAAGGGGGGGGGGGAAGTTAGCCGGAATCTTGGCTAGCATAAACACAATATGATGAAATTATATAATGAACACATCCTAGAACACAGTAAGAGTTTAGAAAAGCTATAGACAACTTAGCACTTCCTCTATGGGAGACCCCTGTCTGGTTTGAGTTGTCTTGGTTTGTCAAATGTGTATATAATTATTGTGTATTTCAATGCGCAGACAAGTAAAGAGGCTGACCTAGGCAGGGATCTAAAATCTGCCAGAAGACCTAGGGGAAAACTCCAATAGAGACAAGGCACAGAAACCTTTGAAGGGACTGAGTGGGGAGGTATTATAATAGGGCTGGTATCCTGCTGCTTGAGGAAAATGGATAAATCTGCAAACATTTGATGGTTCACAGCTTAAAAATGCAAAGAAGGTATAGGATCCTAAGGTTTTTCCTAGGATTAACAGAAAGCAAGCATACTTCCTTGGGTAAATATGGTTGTTTGGAGCTAGTATTGGAAGAAAACCTGCATGCTAGGAGTCTCCAGGGGGTGTATTGTTTCTGCCTGAGAACACCACAAAGGTGTCTTTTAGAATAAGCAAAGCCGAGTTTGGTTTGGCGTGTGTATCATCATTCTAAGGGCTGTGGCCCTTTAAATCCTGCTCTCCTGTGTACAACTTTGTTTAGTGTTAGTTTCACTTAATAAAGATTTTTTACTTGTATAGAAAAACTGTAACAGAATGGATGATGGGCTAGATTCACCCTCCAATTTTTTATGCTCAGCGGAGCCATAATTTAACCCTGCCAGTTCTTGTTGCATACTGAGCATCTCCACCAAAACACCCATTATCCCAAAGGCAAGGAGGTGGCGAGGGGGGGGGGGGGCGGATATTTCTGCAGAAGCTCTACCCAAGACACGACTGTCCCTGTTGAGGGGACTGCCTTTTGCAGGAGAAAACAGTATTTACCATTAGTATCTGAACATCTCACCTACACAGAAATGAGAAGGTCAAAGTGACCACGCTACACAGGAATCCTCCCATTATGAAGGGATTACAGGATCCCTTTGAAGTAGCATCTTCTCAGAAGTTTGTTTATAAATAACAAAGGAAGCCAATGACAAAGGAAGGCGTTGCTGATCAAATACCTATTAGAATGTATGACAAACACAAACCTAAAATACTAAGTATTTTAAAATAGATATTTAACCTAAAAGGTTACCCTAAAATCTTGTCTAAACCACTCACCTGGTAGCTCCTAACCAACAGGCTGAGAACCTAGAAAGAAACATGCCGCCTTAGCCGCGCCAGGCTGGCAAAGCCCGAATCTATCACATTCACTGGGACTTAATAGGGATGGGCATTTCAAAAATTGAGACTTCAAAAGACATTTATTTTAATTTTTTTAAAGATGCAATCCAATGAGCAATACCTCTTCATATTTAAAGCTTGCCTTCAAGAAATACTTAGATAGGAAAAAGCCTGGAGCAGAGATCAGCAAACATTTTACGTCGAGGGCCAGATTGCAAATATTTTGGGCTTTGCAGGCTGTACGGTCCCTGCTACAAATATTTAACTCTGTCATTGTGTGACAGCAACCATAGACGGTATGTAAATGAAATGGTGTGTCCCGATAAAACTTTATTTATAAACAATGAAATGTGAATTTCATGCAAGTTTCACGTGTCTGATGGCACATTCTTTTTGATTTGTCCGACCATTTAAAATTGTGGAAACCATTCTTAGCTTGCTGGGTTCATAAAAAACAGGCTGTGGGTCAGGTTTGCCCAGGGGCCAGAGTTTGCCAACACCAAGCGCGGGTTCACGCGCGCGCGTGCACACACTCACACACACACACTTCAGACTCCTTCTATAAACAGAGGGTGACATCAGAAAACTGTACCCACCCACGAGGAAGAAATGGGGTTGTAATTCCTTTTATTAACTGAAGGCTCTATTAACTCCAGGAGTGGGGGATGGAAGGAATAAGTATTTGTTGAAAACCTAGCACGGTGACAGGTGCAATCATTAAGCCTTCCTGATTTTATCCGAACAACACTAGGAGAGGTTACTTAAACACGTACACTTTTCCTAGAGAGGGAAAGAGACTCAGAGAAATGAACTGCTTTGCCTAGACCTGGTTCCCAGGGAGGATTTGAACCTGGGTCCGTCTTCAGAAAACCTGTAGTTTTCCAGGGAGGAGTGGAGCTGCCCTGAGAAGACGGGAAATACAAACAAACAAACAAACAAAACCCCTCAGGAAGCAGGAGCTTTGGGGCTTCAGGAAACAGAGCTGGCCTGGGCTGGAGCATGGATCAGAGTGTGAGCATTCACGGTTCTGCTACTAGCAGCCCCAGAGACCACCCCCCCCATCAACCCAAATTGACTGGACAGTGTGACCCCAGATGGGGCCGTGGTGCTGGGGCCAGCAGTCCTGAAGCGAACCGCTAAAAACTGAATTAGGGCCAGACCATACAGCAAGTCACCCCCCAGACAAGAGCTACAGCTTTACCACTGCTGTTCCAAGGGACAGTGTTTATATGGACTTCTGGCATTTCTTTTTTTCCCCTTTTGACAAATACATAATCCCTGTGTAGACACTTAAGAATAAGGACTATGAATTAAAAATTGTCCATCCGAATAATCACAGTTCACATTTTTGGGTAATATCCTTTAAGTTTTTCTGGCCTTTTATCTACAGGTTTTGAAGTGGGGACTACACTATTCACACGGCTTTTTGTGCCAAACGTATCGCAGACGTGTTTCTGTCATTTCCCAAAGGCAAATCTACAAGATGCCCCCCCCCCCCAACAAAGCAGAAGATCATAATCAAAAAGGCTCGTGCAAATCTTGGCTGTGTTGGCGCCCCAGGTGTTAACGATACCTATCAGACCAGATCGAGGTTTACAAAGAGCTCCACTGGAGAAACCTGTTCACGTTGACAGAGAATCTCAAACTTACATAATCACGGGATCCTTCTGGAACGTAACATTTGGAAAATTGATATTCTACAGAATATCCTCGGTCAAAAGCTGTTCTACATCATCTGTAATAGTGCCTACTATTCTTTTATTTAAATGATCCATTATGAACTATTCTAAACAATACCACCATGTCCTGTTCTGCAACTAAATCTCTGCACATATTCATAGTAATTCCTTGGACATGCAGTTGCTTTGTCAAGGATGTGAACGTTATAGTTTTCTTTTTTCAGAAATGGGTATTGTAATTAAAATTTCCTTTGGTTCACGTAAGAACTTGAATGCTACGTTTCCCTCTTAACTTTACTTCGTTAATAATTAATACCGAGACGCTGAATCAGGCAAGTCTCTACTAGATGCTTAATATTCCGTGTCTACACTAAGACCAACATGAAAAAGCAACTGAAACTCTCATATACTCCTGGTGAAAATACAAATTGGTAGTTTGCAAAACTGTCGGCACACTCGACGTATTGGTTTTCTAGTGCTGTATAACTGATTACCACAAACTCAGTGGCTTAAAACAAAACCGTTGTGAACTCACAGTTCTGTAGATCCGTCTGACACAGGGTGGCTGGGTTATCTGCTCCCGCACAAGGCTGAAATCGAGGCGTTGGGAGCACTGAGTCTTTAGCTGGCGTCCTTGGGGAGAGGTCCACATTCTAGCTCCTTCAGGTTGTTGGCAAAATTCAGGTCCTTGGCAAAATTCAGGTCCTTGAGGTCCACGTCTCCTTGCTGAGGGCCAGTTGAGAACCGCCTTCAGCTCCTAGAGACCACCCTGCAGGCCTTGTAGCAGACCCCCGGATCATCAGGTCAGCAACGATGCAGCAAGGATCCCTTATGCCTCAAACCTCTCCGACGCTCTCTTCTGCTCCTAGCTGCAGAGGAACTCTGCATTTAAAGTGGCTGGTGTGATTAGGCCCACCTGGCTCTCTCTCTATCCTAAAACCCACCTGGATAATATCCCTGTCATTAGGGCATGGAATCTGGCGGGGGGCGGGGTGGCACGTTTGGTATTCTGCCTGCCTCCTTCTACGACTGAGTTCCAGTCCCAGATACATACCCAAGAGAAATGCATACATAATGTTCTCCAAAACGCATGCACAGGAGGCTGAGAGAAACACGACTCACAGTAGCCCAAATCTGGAGAAATTCTTTAACAACAATAACAGTGTATTTCTATAATTGAATACACAAATGAGCATGAACAAACTGCCACTACTTACAATAACACAAATGAACCTCACGCACACAGTGTGGGGTAACCAGGTCAGTGTTTATGGGACTAAGTGGAGGCGAACCTAACCCAGCCCAGAAAGTCCCAGAAAGCTTCCGGGGGAAGGTACAGCTTTCACTGCAGAGAATTAGAGGGAGTGATGGGGGAAGAGAGGGCAGCTGGCTCTAGAATTGAAAGAATAGGAACGGAAGTAACATAGCTGTAAAAATTATGAGCAGATGGGTATAATGAATGGGCAGCAAATTGGGGGTGGGCGGGAAATGACATGCCTAGAGAAGTGGACAAGGATCAGAACACGGAGAACCTTGCAGGCCACATTAAGAAAGACTGACCTCGGGGCGCTGGGTGGCTTAGTTGGTTGAGCATCTGACTCTTGATTTCGGCTCAGGCCATGACCTCAGGGTGTTGAGATCGAGCCCCATGTTGGCTGCACGCTGGGTCTGTAGCCTGCTTAATATTCTCTCTCCGCCTCTGCCCCTTCCCCACCCCCTCTCCTGTGCTTTCTCTCTCTGAAAAAACAAAGACGACTGACCTTAATCCCGTTGCTGATGGCGACACAGGAGGTCCTTACAAAAGGAAGGATATATATTTACAGTTGGGATCGTGACGCTGCAAAGTGGAAGGTGGAATTTCAAGAGGAAAATGAAGACACCAGGTTGGTTAGGAGGCTGTTCAAGGAGTGCAGGTTGAGAGATGGGAACCAGAGTTGCCGGAGTGAAGAGGGGCAGGGACAGTATTAGAGGTGTAGATGCCTTGTATCCACCTGTCTTCCCAAAACCTCTTCTTAAAGCCTTGTGAACGTTTTTGTAGTTTTGAACCCTATTAGCTCTCGGAAGACATATGCCAATCTGAATTCCCCCTAGCAATATGCCCATCTCCCTCAATTCTTGACAGAATGGGTGCTTTTAAAAAAATTTCACCACTTGCATAGGCAAATAACTGTACCTCACTATTTTATATTGTATTTTGATCAAAAGCATTAACATTTTAAAAATGTTCATTGACTGTCATTTTGCAAACTATCAATTCGCGTCACTTGTTAGATTTTTCTAAATGCGTTCATTTCTTCATACTGACTTGTACAAAGTTACATGTTAAAAGATGCTAACCCTTTTGAAGTGCATTTTTCCATATCCACACCTTTTGATTTTGTTTAGGCTAATTTTTCATTTATAATAGTTTCATACCATTAAGTAGTCAAATCTATTCATTTTTCTATTATTAGTTTCTGCCTTCAGATTTACGCATTTGAGTTCTTCCCCGATCATGATTCATGAATCTTTACCTATATTTTCTTTAGGGGCTTTAGTCATTTTATTTAAATCCTTAATTGATATAGGATTTACTTTGGTATATAGTAATACTGTATCTTAATTTTTTTCCAGATAATCATTTGGCTAAGCAAAATGGATAATTCATGTTTTCCCTGTTGATTTGGAATGCCACTCTTTAAAATATATTAAATCCTTGTGTCTTCAAAACCAGCTGTAATACATGGTAGGCCAAATTCCCCTACATCACTTTTCTTTTACAAAATACTCTCAACTGTTCTTGCAAGTAAGAGGTAAATTAGCTTCATATAGTGAACTGCAATGTTTGTCATCATTTTCTATGCTCTATGTTCTAACAGTGCAAAATCTTAAAGGAGATATTGGTTCCTTAGAGGTTTGAAAGATTTTGCTTATAAGATTTTCCAGGTGCTAAAATTCTCGGACATTTGTCAACTTCCTTTATAGTTTTTGGTCCGTATAATTGTACCACCCATTAAACTGTCTTTGGGGTGCCTGGCTGGCTCAGTCCATAGAGCATTGTGACTCTTGATCTCAGGGTTGAGCCCCACATTGGGTGTAGAGATTACCTAAAAATAACATCTTAAAAAAAAAAAAAAACAGGCAAACCTTCTTTTACTAAAAGAGCCATTTAATCAAAATGTCCAAAAATATTAACGTATTATACCTATAGCTAATTTCTCTTTTCATTCATAATAGGCATTCAGATTTTTTCTTGTTTGGCTTTGTCAAAAGTGTCTATTTTATTGGTCCTTTCAAAGATCCACCTCTTGGGTTAAATATCAATCCCATTTTAATTTTATTCTTTCCTCATGCTTTTCCTAGATATTTTTTTTTCACTTTTTGGCTTCTGAATTGATTGGTTTATTTTTATTTTGTTCATGGATATAAGGATATCCATGTTAGGCATATAAGGCTCTAAGTTTTACTTGAGGTAGCGTTTTGGGGTTTTTTTGAATATATAATTTTCCCTATTTTTATTGTCTTAAACTGTGATTATAATTTGTATTTTCTTTTTGATCTATGAATTATTTGACAGTATTTTAATTTCCACTATTTAAAAAAAATTATCCTTTTGCTATGAATTGCTCACTTTATTGCCTGGCAGTCAGAAAATGTGGCCTACAATGTGTGACTTATAGTCTTGTTATCTCCTATATTTTTGTCCAAGTTCCATGGATATTTGAAAAGAATATGCATATAATAAAAATACTTTTTCTCTTCCTTGGGTAAAACAGTGATTTTCATGAAATCCTCCTGCTGTTTTTTTGCATTTTTTGCTTTGCATATTTTGATGGACTGTTACTAGGCTCTGTTACATCTTCAATAAAGAATGCACCACACAAAGTAATTTTGTCCTTAAATTCTATTCTTACCTGATATCATTATGACTACTCTTGAATTGTTTTGTGGACCCTTTGCCTTGTTTGTCTTTACCAATCACTCTGTTTAACCAATGTCGTTTCATTTTTAGGTGAGCCTCTAGTGAAATGCATGTGCGGGCGCGCGCACACACACGCACAGGTGCACACATAAACAGGACTTCATCTTTTGATCCAAACTGAAAATCTAACTTTAAATAAGGACGTTTAGGTGACGTGTGGATTCTATTTTTATTTTGTCCGTTTCTTGCATCTCCCTTCTTTTGCCGTGCATTGATCCAGGCTGCCTTGTTTGTTTTCACTTTCTACAAACTGTGCAAGACTTGACTATACTTCCCCTTTATGTCTTTCGCTTCCCGATTATTCCTCCCCCTACCCAACCAGATGTCTATTTTCACCATTCGCATGTAACGGCTCTAATAAGCCACCAATAACTTCGGATTCCTAAACACAATGAACACTTCCCTTTTCGCTACCACTAGTCTTACTACACCCTCCCCGTGACATTCAACACAACTGATTACTCTGCCCTCCCTCTCTGCCCCTTATTCTGTGACCCTGCCCTTTTCCAGATTTTGTCTGTCTGGGTATTGTTGTCTTTCTGTCTTCCCCTCCTCCCTCTTTGTTCCCTCTCCCCCTCTGCCCCCTCCCCGCTAGGCGCTAACCCTCCTCTTCCCGTCTATGCTCTACCACCGGTGATTTCATCCGCTGTGGCTTCGGTTACCATCAAATATGACTGACTTCCACATCTCCAGTCCAGATCACTTTTTTGAGCCCTAAACTAATATATGCCATCATCCTCTTGACATTTCTGTGCGATGTCTGATGCACACATCAACCCTGACACGTCCAAACATGAGTCCACGACTTTTCCCTCACGCTGACCCTCTCTTTTCCTCCATCTGATCAAATTGCATTAACAGTGACCTGCTTGTTGCTCAGGCCACAAGCTGAGGGCCATTACTGGATCTTTCTATCCTTTACCCCTGACCCCTAACATTACTAAGTCCAAATGACTCTGCCTCCGATGTATTTTTTTGGAATTGTTTGCCTCTTCCCACCTCCACGGCTAACAACTTGGTCCACATGACCATCACCTCCTGCCGGGACAAATACAACAGGCTCCTTGCTAGTCTCCCAGCTCCATTCTTGCCTCCCTAAAATCCATGTTCCACCCAGCACCAGAAAAAGCTTGCTGAAATACATATCTGAATATAGCATTCTTCTGCCTCAAACATTCCCAAAGATTCCTTTGCCTTTAGAATCAAAATCAAACACCATAAAATAACCTGAAGCACAAGACCCCCCCCCCCACATAATCTGGCCCCTGCCAAGCACCCCAAGTTCCCATGCCTTTCCTTCTCTCTGTTTATATTGCAGCCACCCCCCCTTCCTTGGGTTCCTCCAAAGTCCTGGTCGCATTCTGCTGAACTCGTCCCCCTGGCCCTCCTCATTCCTCCGCCTTTGCAGGCCTTGCTCCTCCATGTCATCCAGGTCCCAGCTCAAATGTTTAAGGACGCTCAAGGACACTCAGTCTAAAGTCGCCTTTCCCCCACACCCAAGTCATATGACTATTTTCATCATGCTTATCACTACCTGAAATTATATGGAAAATTTGTTTACTTATTTAATGTGTTTCCATCCACTGGCATATAGACCCCCTGAATTCATAAAGCTTGTCTGTTTTTCTTCAGCTTTGTGTCCTCAGTGACAACCATGCCTGGCATTAATAGGTGCTCAATAAAATGGGTCAAAGGAAAATGACTCTCCATCAATCCCGCTGCCCTGATGCAGGCAGAGAATGATGGAGAACTGGATTCAGCAGATCCAATACTGTCTATACCACGTATTAGACGTGTCTTTTAGCAAGTTATCTGACCCTCAGTTTCTTCATCTGAAATATGTAGATAACAAAAGCATCTACTCTAAGGGGCTGTACAGAGCTGCTGTATGCATTAAATGAGAAGAAAGACCTAAACACTTAGCACTGTAACTGGCATATAGTAAGTGCTTAATAAATTGTACCTAGCTGGTATATATCTATATAAATTACTCTCTCTCTCTCTCTCTCTCTCATACACACACACACACACACACACACGCCACATGCGCACACGCATTTGGGTGTTCACCTTCATTTGGTTTAATGGTTCTACTGTCCTGTCTTTGAAACCTCAACTTGTGTGTTCTTATCAATATCGTATCTCAAGAGGAGAATCTGAGTCCTTAACATCCTCTGCTCAGTTCCCAGCCCCCCACCCCAGCACGGTTATGAGCTTTTATAAACCTCTTTAAATGATTTACCTGAAAATATAAATTATTTCCCTCCAGTATCATACAGCGGTTTCAAGCAGCCTACATTCCATCTACTTCCTCAGAGGTCTGTCTGTGAACAGTAAATACACACAGGTCTATATAAATATCGCACATGTTGAAAGACGTAGAGTAAAATCACCTTTGGACTTACCATAAAAAAATCCTTTGAGCCCAGGTTAAAGAAGCAACCCCCATTACAGCAAGATACGCCCCTTTTACAACACACAATGGCAGGGACAATTCAATCTTTGTCATTTATTACTTTTATTTGGACAACATATATACATATGTACAAAATACCTACTGTCAGAATCCTCTTTTATAATTTCATTTGATTTACAAAAACGGGACAGCAAAATAACTTAGGTCACTAATACTGTACAAAAATAAAACTGATTAAACAGTTGTAAAGATCAGTATCTTACAGTGTTACAGATCATTCACCTGTTGTGAAAGAACATCTCAATCTATCCAGAGTGATGAGCGCTGTGCTAAATCTACCTGCAAACTGACAACTAATCAATTTCTGTAATATGGCTACCAAATATAATTCTCAAAAGAAGCATGATGTAGAGCTAGACCTTAAAGCCAGGGCATCATTCCATAGTGGTGAAGGGCTTTCTTCTTCCCTAACCAAGGAGAGGAGTTATCTTAACTCTAAAACTATTAAATTTTCCAGAATATGACAACTACTTACAGTATTAGATAAAACAACTTTTCTTTCTTTTTAAACACCTGCAATAGTCTTTCAAAAAATTCAGTTTGGTTAAAAAAGTAAACAAAAATTACTATCCTGCATTTGGATTTTTATAAGTTAAATCCATGGTCTTTTTAATATAAAAAGTAATTGCTTCATAGTTTTAGTGTTCAATGAACTCTAGTAGTCCTATTTGAACCATATCTTGATAGAGTAAATCTAATTAGAATGCTGGTTCCTGTTCTGTGACATTTTAAAACAGGATTTATCACGAAGAATAAAAAGCCTTGAGTTTATACGTTACGTTACTATAACATATAAGAGAATATCAAATGTGTGTTCTTCAACAACTTGAAAAGGCAAGTAACAACTTTTTTTGGGAAGTAAATTGTGCATTGTTTTTTTTTTTAAACAAGTTGCTGCATTTATAACCATCTAAGCAAGTGCTGAACAAAAGCCACATATAGATTTACTCCTGAAACTACAAAGATTGTCTTTCACTGACTTTGCTTGGTTTTCCTTCATTTCTTTCTGTGAGGGGAAGATGAGTTTGTCCAAGTTAGTGGGTTGCTAGGCAACCCCAAACTCCTCACTCACTAAAAGGCAGCGTGCAGAGGATCACAAGCAGGACCGTTCCATGAGCTCAGTAAGAAATAGACAGCCTAACCTATTTCGTATGGAAGAACAGATGTCCTTAAAACTTATTTTGGACACAGAAATTAAAATTTGGTTTAAAATAAGCGTTTCAAAAATCTGAAACAGAGGTAGAAAGTGTTCTTTATTTTTCCTGACATGTTTTCCCGTGAGAAAACACTTTCCTTTTTATCTCAATGGACTGTTCCCAGTCCCTAATGTTAAAAGCAGTTCTCTTTATAGAACTACTAATACAACTACGTTGGTTAAACAAACAAAAAAAAAAAACACCGTGCTAGTGATGGCTATTGTATTGGAAGTCGGAGTCAGCCATGCCCCACGCCTGCTGTAGGAGCTCACAACTGGTTCTGAACCTGGCAACGCGCATGTGTCAGGTGAAGTAACGAGTTCACTGACGGGGAGGCACCCTAAGTTTACCCGACACAGCTTACAGCACATGTATAAACAAGAGTGCACCATAGCTCCCTGTTTTAAATAGCAGATAAAATTGCCAGAAAGCATTATTTCTGACAAAAGAAAATGTAAACATTTCTCCCACGATCACTGCTGACTCCCTTTACTTGAGGTTTCTTCTTCGCTATGAAAACAGTTCACTTTTTTCTGACCGCGTGAAGGCCAAAATTAAGTTTTCAGGTAAATGGCATTTTATGGATGTAGTGGTTTAGGCCACTGTAGACACCTGGATACAAGATATATAGTGGTGAGGCTTCTGATGTCAAAGATACAGTGATGTGTCTTCATTCACATGCATTCTGTGTGCCTTCGTTCTCCAAAAGGGACAATTTCGAAGTCACCTTGGAAATCATCATGGTATTTTCCCTTGGGACTCACTACTTAACAGGGATACATTTTTCTTTTCACACGTCAGCTTCCTTTTCCTTTTTGCATAACTCTTGCACCTGTTAGTGGGAGTTTGTAGGAACACGGGAAGGAGACCAACACACTTTTTCTTCACAAAGTCGGTGTTTCCAGAGAAGTCACTGTTACGCACCCATTCAAATAAAACCCAACAGAGTCAAAACCCTCTCCCTTCGTGGCATTAGAACAGTAAGGTGATGTTAACTAAAAGGATCGGAAAATTTGGAAAAGTTAATAGAGTTAAAATTCTGTTTGTTCTTTTTGAATTTTTTTAAAAAAATACTACCCTCCTTCTCCTTCAGCATCTGTCATATATATTCTGCCCTCCCATCTTTGCCATGATTTCATAGGGAAAAGTGTATACTATAAAAAAAAAAAGCAGATTATAACGTGGTTCCAAACAGAATGTCTGCTTCTATCCTTAAAGCACATAGTTAACTTATTCATCCTCTGCATTAGGAAATAAAAAGTGCAGCTTATGTTCAAAAAGTACAATTCATACAAAGCAAGGTTTAAAAGTTCTGTACTTAGTGTAACCTTTTAGAGGTTTGTCTTGATTAGTATAAATTCAGACTGCTTACCCATTGACTATAAGTAACTTTTTTTGTTTTCAAGTCTTTAGATGACAGATCATGCTGGAGTAGATGTGCTCTTGCTTGCATAAAGACAGCTGTGCTATGGCGTGTTTTTTGTCGGTTTTTGTGTTTTTGTGTTTTTTTGTTTTTTTGTTTTTATCTCAAAGGTTGACGTTGTTCAAGAGAGTGGTTTTGCTAAAGAAACCGAAGCACACTCGTCATTTACACCCAAAAGGTAAGAAAACAATTCTGAGAGACAGCAAGCAGAAAGGGCCCCGAATCACCGTGTGACGCCACAGGTCCGCTCACCGGGTCAGACGTATGTACACCAGTGTTGAAATCTTTAAAATTCTACGCGCCCCGCCCCCCGCCGCCGCCGTCTTGGCCTTGCCCCCCTCCCCCCACCCCACCCCCACCCCCCCCAAAAAAAATAAAGGAGAGAGAGAGAGAGAAAAAGAAAGCATTCGCCTTCCCTCCAACAGTCAGAGACGGTTCCGAGCTGCCTCTGCAAGGGGACCAAGTGTGGACTTTGATCTCAGGCTACGATGTGCTTTTTAGAAAACGCTGCGGGGAGAGGAACGCGGCGGCGGCCGGAGGGCAGGGACCCGCGGGCCCGCGGCGCGCCCCCTCGCGGCCGGCCGCGTCCCCGGGCGCCGGGAGCAGTTCGGTCCGGCGGGCGCGGCCGGCCCCTCACAAGGGGTGGGCCAGCGCCTTTTTCGAGCGCTTGATCATACTGGGGTGGAACTCGGTGTGGCGCCGGGCGTGCTTGGTGAGGTGGTCGCTCCTCATGAAGCGCTTCTCGCACAGCGGGCAGCGGAACTGCTTCTCGCCCGTGTGCGTCCGGTAGTGGCGCGTCAGCTCGTCCGAGCGCGAGAACTTTTTAAGGCAGTCTGGCCACGTGCAGGGGAAGGGCCGCTCACCTGCGGGGAGGGGGTCGAGACAGGACGCGGGTGAGACAGCAGGGTCGCAGAACGCGCCAACCATCCCCGGGACGCGCACGACACGGCCCCGCAGGCGAGGCCCGTGGGCTGAGGGCGTGTCCCCCCCCAGCACCCCCGCATCCCTGGGCTGGCATCCTGACCCCCCCCGGGACCTCAAGACGGGACTGCATGTGGGGACAGAGTGTTCACAGAGGACACCGAGGGAGGTCTCGGAGGGAACCAGCGCTGCGGACTCCTTCCTCCTGGACTCTAGCCTCCCACGCTGAGAAACACATTTCGGTCCCCCCCCACCTCCCCCCCCCCCCGCCCCCAGACTGGCACCTAACAGACTAATAGATACCATGAGGAAGTTTCCCAGAATCATGTTCTCCAAGCAAAAGAACTTGCTCTTTTAGGCCCAGTGGATCCCCGAGAGCCTTGGCAATTATTATCACGGGGGGGGGGGGGGGGGAGAGGGGGTGGTTATTCTACATGGTGGCTGGTTGCACAGGTTCTCCCAGAGAGTCAGGAACCTCGGCCCTTTGCTGGATTTGCTGGCACCGCAGGACTGAGGCAGCGAGTCCAATCGACCTCTCACCTGGAGCAGGTGTTTCCCCTCGAGCTCCTGGGTGCTGTGGCCACCGAGCCTCTGTCAGGGCCGGTCCGGTGACAGGGAGGCTGGCACCCGACAAGAAAGCCTGCTTGTTCCTGAGCATCTTGGTAACAAACACTTTTAGAGACATGGAATGTGCTTCCCTGTTGAAGGCCATATTTTAAGTCATATTGTCTTCATTTTTATTATTACTATTATTATTCTTAATCTCTATGCCCAACATGGGGCTCAAACCCCGAGATCAACAGTCCCCATCCTTTTCCAACTTAGCCAGTCAGGTGCCCCCAGTCATAGTAAATATATGTTTGTTCACTAAAAATATGTTTGTTACTAAAAAATGTTTGTTCCCTCTGCCACATAATAATCCTTTACATATCTGAAGAGAGCTATCCTGTCTTTCTCTAGTCTCCGTTCACACTAAGCAGTCCCAGCCTCTTCCATTTGTCTCATAAAAGTATGAACATGATTCTCAAATAGTAAGAGCTAAGGGCTTCACATGCACTATCTGACCGGTTTCTCACAGGACGGCCCATGGAGGTGGCCCATTTCACAGATGAGGAAACAGGCTTAGCACTTCCTGGTGTTTCCAGCAGTCCCTCCTTTGCCGTCACTCTCAGACTCAGCATATTGTCTCCATGTCCCACTTCATTAAAATGCAGCTAAGCCTCACCCTCCAGATGTGATCAGGTTAGCACTGGGGGCCTCCTGGCCCCTGCCGGGGCGGGAGAGCACCTGTGGCCATGTTTGCTGGACCCACACACAAGCTGAAAGGCACCACGAGCTGTTCTAAGATGAGAGAGTCTTGTGTGCCCCTCTTGTGAGCGCCTGCCTGCCTACTTCCCACCTCATTCAAGCACAGCCCAAGGCAGCTGCTACACAGACCCAGGGCACACAGCTCCTGCCTTCCACAGAACTCTCCAGACACCCCTTTGGTAGGTGTGAGGAGTGCATGTTTTCTCACTCCCGTCCCCACCTTCCTGGAACCCAGAGACTCAAAAGGCTGAGGGCTGTCCAGTGTGGCGCATCTGAGTCATCCAAATATTATTCATCCTTTCCCCCCGGCTTCTCCTACACTGTGCCAGAGATGTAGAAATGCTGATAATAACAACAAAACCAAGCCTGTGTCATCTCCATGACAGTCCACACATGGCTAAGGTTTTATCTGCTATTCTCTCAGCAGAGTAATGGTCATCACGCCCTGAACAGTCCCCTCCTGAGATGAGGACAGTATCATGTCTGATTTTTGTGCTACTTATATTGCCAAGCATTTAGTAAATGCCTAAGTGTGTGTGTGTGTGTGTGTGTGTGTGTGTGTGTGTGTACAGCTGAGGTCACTCACATGACCAAAGCCTGCTCGGAAGTTCCCAGATCACTGGGGAAGAAAACTCCTGCCTCTTCCAGAATTACACTGCAGCCAAGGTCCTCTTGATCCCAGTGAAAGGTTTGTGGGAGAAATGTTCTCTTAAACATGGGATGTTAAAAAATGTAATGAAGGGTTAGAATTCATACAGCAATGAATTATAAAACCAAACCAAACCAAAGCAAGCCAAACAGAACAACCCTCACTGCTCTCTCCGTACTGGAGCCGTCTCTCCACGGCTTTGTGATTTGGTGGTGAGAAAAGCGACGAAAAGGAAAGGCTCAGTGTTTTCTTGGTGCTTGTCAGGACTAAAACTCATCAGAGGGATTTTTCTTGGAGGAGTGGTAATGTGGTTTAGCTTACTCACTGGCACATGTTTCTTTCAAGTGAGTCACGAGAGGAGGTTAATTTATTGGAATGGATCTGTGTCCACTGTGGGAAAAATGGATCAGAGGACCACTCTGCCATGCTCTGGATTGGAAAAAGAAAGAAGGCACTCCCTCTGTTTTAGGAAGATGCCTTTATGGAAGGGATAGTCAGTGGAAAATGAGCACGAAGCCTAAATCAGCTGTGCGTACAGAACTATTAAGTATTTATGCTTATGATTTATGTATGTTTCAAGTGAAATCAGGGCCCCTTCCCAGCGAATTCACCTTCAGTCTGGCTTATGGCTACCTTGTCTTCACTGCTTCTCATGCCTGTCACCATGTGATTGTTCTCTTGCTTCTAACCCAGATGCTGCCACTGACGTCTCATCTTTATCCCTGTTTCAGAGAAGAGCGGGCCACCTACTGAGCCCAGAGCAAATCCGAGCCAACAGCAGCCTTTGTTAGACTCATATAACTTGTATAATTCCACCTTACAGTTCCTAAGCATTTAAAAAAAGATCTCCTTGGAAGTGAATTCTTAGTGTAGAAGCTCCAGGATCATGTTCATTCTTCCTGGATCCTTTGGAAAAACATTAGGAGCTTTGACTCAGTGATTTAAATCAGGGGTTTAGCAAACTACAGCCCACAGGCCAAATCTGACCTGCCATCTATTTTTGTAAAGTCCGTGAGCTAAAAATGGTATAAACACCATTCTTACTTTGGTTTTTACCAAATAGTTGGGGGGAGAAAGTTGGCCGACCCATGATCTCACCCTGAAGATTTGAACTTGTACCTGTGTACACCAGAGTTTGCAAATCCAGATGGCTTCAGGAGCCAGACATATAGTGAAAATGGGTGAAATGCCAGGTGCATTTGATCATGGGTTGTAATGGAGTCATGGCCAACTGGATACTGCTTTGCTCCCTCAGGGGCATTCAGATTCAACACCTTATAAAGCATTGTGCCAGCCAAACAATGTGTGTGTGCAGGAAGCCTGGATTCTTCTAGGGGACTTAGAATTTGTAGCCCTTTGAGACCACCCACCTCCTTAACCCAGTGAAGAGTCTGCATAGGACCTACTTTGGGATACATTTCGGCATGTTCGTTAATAGTAGACACATAATAAGGTATCATCTAAAAAATGATACATGTTTTGTACCTAAGAAAGTATGGAATGGAGAAATCCTATGTAGAGAAGGAACACAATTTGAGGCTGAATGGGACCAGAGATCATGGGCAGAGGAGGAAAAGAGGGGTCTTGGAGAATCTGTGGCTGGCCCTTCATCCTACAGCCAAGGGGAAACCAAGTCAGGCCTTTCAGCTCAGGCAGGGCTAAGGCCCACAAAAGAACAGTTAACCTTCTTCACACCGAACAAATCATAAGGCACAGCAACTATCAATTAAAGAATCTTTAAACTTGTCTTTAGTATTAATGAGAGAGTTACCGTCCTCCAGGGGAGGGGGGCGGGGGAAGAACAGGCATGTACTCGTGTTTTATTTCTGGCCTTTACAGGAAAACATACCCAGAGGCAGTGACACAATAAACTCTTGCTTTACTGGAGCAGAGCTGTTAATGGCACAAGTTCCTCTGCGTTCTCCTTATTTATATACCACTCCCCTCCCCTTTCGGCAACAAGCTAAGCACCTCTCGCTGACAGCCTCGGCTTCCAGTATAAAATAAACTGGATCAAAACGGCTACTGAATACCGCACCTGGTGTGTAAGAGACTTTCTTTGCAGAGACAGGTCAGGCCTCCAGAAGTCTCCTGGGCCTCCAAGCGGTTCAAGAGGAGTGGAGTAGAGCCTGCAGGCTATGCGCTTGCCTACTTAGTACAAAGGACAGCTCATTGCTTTCAAGAAGGAGCCTCCACTCTACTTGGTGATTAGCCCACAACGCCAAGTGGTGAGTTCTCCATGCAGAGGGAGAAAGAGGGCAGTGTGGGCATTGCCAACTGGTGACACTCAACCTTAACTTTGTCCAAGCTTCCTTGAGCTCAGACAGACTGTCATTGAGATACATAGGTCTGGGAGACCTATGGTCTCAACACACCTGCTTTCCCACCTGGCTTTTCTCCCCTTCCCTTCCACAGTTCCATGGAAGAGCCTAAAATGGGCTAACCTTAATCAAGGCAGGAAGGTTAAAAATACAAACTCTGAACCTCCCATGGCTTCCAGCAAAAGTAACTCCGGCTCGTAAAACAGATCTAAGGGCGTGAGGCCTCCTTTGCAGAACAGAACTCCAAAAATGCCAATTAGGAATCACAGCTTCCTGCAGATGGACAAAATCAGGGCCGCTTCTTGAGGATAAAATAGTGGGTTCTGATTGTAAAAAACCCACTAGGATTCCCGAGATAAAATGATAATCTGATATTAGAAAATCATACTGATATGATTCCCCCTTTTAACAGACTAATATACCCACCACCCCACACACATTTTCCCTTGAAAAATGCAAAATAGTGTTTGATAAAACTCAACATCCAGCCCTAATAAAAGCTTGTAGGAAAACAGAAGAAAAATTCCTTAACAGGCTAGAAAAATATAGATCTGAAACCTTTCCCCAGCAAGGTCAACAGTAAAATAAAGGTAGCATTCTATTAAAGTCAAGTGAGTGGACACTGTCCCCATCGCTACCGCTACTTAATGTTGTTCAGGAAATGCTAGTGAATGCAATTAGATAACAGAATAAGTAAATCACTGGTAGGGGAAGTGATAAAAGAATTATCTGCGGTTGATACACCTTCCTATTTGGAAAACTGAAGAGAAATACCTAAAAAAACCTAATATAATTTTAAAAAATGCATTCTCAGGTATAAATATACAGAAGAGCAATGGTTTTCTTATATGCTAACCACCGCCAGTCAGGGTGAGCCTCGAAATAAAAGTTCAGGACCTGCATGAAGAAAATCATCAGACCCTGACATAAAAGAAAATGAATAAATGGAACGTTTCCCATGTTCTCGGATGGTAAGACTCAGTGGTGTGAATATGGCAATGCTGTACAAATTTGTCTATGAAATTAACACATACCATAGAAATTCTTTTTTCTTGAACTTGACAAAATTATTCTAAAGTGATTTTGGAAGAATAAATACACTTGACTTGCCAAGAAAATTTTGCAATAGAACAACAGTAAGTGAACACTTGCGATACCAGTTATTACAATGTATGATTAAAGCTGCAATAATTCAGATAGTGCAAGACCAGCACAGGAAAAGACAACTCAGTGGAACAGAGTCAAGTCTGAAAATAAACCCAAGACTCGATAGGGATGGGGTGTTTCAAATTAGCGAAGAAATGAATGTGTAATTCAGTAAATGGCATAGACATCTGAAAAATTAAATCTGGATCTCTACCTTATACCATTCCCTTCAATAAATCCCAGAGGAGCTATATACATAAATGTAAAAAACAAAACCACAGAGGTGAGAGAAAATATAGGTGACTGCTTTTAGAATCCTGGAGTGGGAAGAGACTGTCTAAACATGAAACTAAAGGCAAAAAAAATCCTATTGGAAGAGTAGTTGTGAAACACATAAAAAAATTTTAAACTTCTGCATAGTAAAAATATACATAAGTGAAAAAATTTAAGAGTCAGATGGTGAACTAATAAAGGAAATTGCAGCATAAGACAAAAGGTTAAAATCTGTAATACAAAAAGGACACTTACAAATCAAAATTAATAACCCAATTTAATTGGGCAAGGATGCAAATAGGTAATTTGTAAAATAAGAAATGCTAATGGCCAATAAATATATGAAAATATATTTAATCTCACAAATAATCAAAACAGGGCTAATTAAGACACTAACGAAATATATATCAGGCTGGTAAAAATGTTAAAAAGTATGTGCATACGGGGCACCTGGGTGGCTCAGTCGGTTGAGCATCTGACTCTTGATCTCAGGGTCATGAGTTCAAGCCCCCTGCGGGGGGGGGGGGCCTACTTAAAAAAAAAAAAAGTTTGTACATGGATCCATCATTGGTGGAGGCATGAGGAAACAGACCTCTACTGCATAGGTGGGACTTATAACTGATCGAGGGCTATCTGGCAATATAATCGTCAAGGAATTATTTTTGGTAATAATTAGATAGGAACACAAAAGTATACAGGGATACCAGCATTGTTCATAAAAGCTAAAACTTGGTAACAACTTAACAAACAATAGAGAACCAGTTTGATACATTGTAGTGTATCCACACAGGGAAATAATGTGTACTTATTACAAAGGTACTAGATTGTTACAGAATGAAATGGAAAAATGTTAGCAATATACCACTACGGGAAAAGAGCAGTGTATGACCGGCTGTATATGTATCTATGTGCAACATCTATGGAGAGAAAAAAATCCTGGAAGAATATATATAAAATACGAACAGTAGCTATCTACAGGTGGGGGTGGGGATAAAGAGTAACACTTTCTTTCTGTAATTTTCCTATATTTTCCGATTCTTTTTTAAAACAGTTAAGTACACATTTCTTTTATGAGAAAAAGAGTCTTACACAAAACAAAGGAAACTGATGCATTTGAGTTTAAACTTTTCCACATTCGGGTTGATCGTTGATCAAGAATATATTCTACATGGAGAATGGGGGGCCAGGTATTTACTTTCTATTGAGAAATAACACTCTGGTGTCCAAGACCAAAGAAAGGAGTTATCATTCTGTTTCCTTCTCAAATTGTTAGAAAGTAAGAAACTTTCAAAACACACTTCATCTCTTTCCTCACCCCTCGCTCACCCTTCCCCTCCTACTTCTTCTGTACGTGAAAGGAAAATGGCCCCTACAAGGACAGACAGGAATCTCCCTTCAGAGTTACATAGGCAATAATGGCTAAGGCTGCCCCCCCGAGGGGTGAGTTCATTGGGAAGCAGGGAAGTGCGTGCAGAGGTGCAAAGCCCAGGGTCCAATACGGCATTCATGGATGAGGCTGGTGGGACACAGAGCTACACAGACCTGCCCCAACCCTAGGACTTCAGCATCCCTACCCCATTGTCCATTATCATCGGTCCTTGTTCCTATAGGAGAGCAACGCTGACCTACAGGTACAGAATGTAAGCCTTTGCTCTATTCTTTTTCGTGTCCATGACCCTCATGGAGCACCATGCACTTGACAAAGGAGGTATGCAGGCCATCCGTGGGAGCAGACAATTCTACAATTCCCTGCATGAACCGTTCCAGTTAACTATGACCTCAAAAATCAAGAAACCAAAAGTCAAAAGAAAAATCAAGTCTTCCTGTTCGCCAGAAATATTGCGACCTGCACATGCAGATGCTCTGAAAAAATAAAAACATTTCATTGGCTCTGGAAGAATCATCCTGCCTCAGTGTCATCGCCATTATATTGCCACTTGCTCTTGGCCCCTCTCTGAATCCCTCTTGTGATTTGGTTTCTTTTTATGTTTTATTTGTTGATACAACAGAGTCATTTCAGAGTTTGAATGTGTGATTTTACTTCCCGGCCCCTGTGTTTATCTGTGGAATGCAGCTTGTCCCATTCTTTAGGTTCTGAGCGGGGAAGTGGGGGTGTGTCTGTAACATCTGTCACGGAGCACTGGGTGTTAGTGTCTAGGAAGCAAGGCTGTCTGAATATTGTTTGTGTGTCCCCGACCTCAGCTGATCTGGGGAGTTAGCTCATGTGCTGGGACCTCAGAAGGAGAGACAGGGAACACCAGATTCTGGACTCTGGGTTCTCAACCTAGCAAGAAAAAAGTCCTGATGTCTCAGTCATAGGGCCCCATCGCAGCAACTCTGATTTGGCAGAGGTGGAGTGACCTCTCCACAAGCACACAGCTAGGTCCTGGCTCAGATTAGCTGACTCCCATGCCCACGCTCTTCCTGTCCATCCCAGACTACGCTGCTTCTGCCCAGTTGTTTGTGGGAAAGAGAAATAATCAGTGAACTTGCTAAACATCGAGCAGGATATAAATGTTTAATGGCAAAACTATCCTGAGAACATAGATTCTCTAAATCTTTGCATTTTGGGTGACTTTGATAACCATCAAATTAAAACCTGTCAAGCCTGGCAGATAAAGCCAACTCAGAGGGCAGATGACTTGTCCAAGGACACGCCTGGATGAGAACCGGTTTTCAAATGCCTCCTTCAGCTTGGAGCATGAGACAAGATTAGATGTGAAAGAAGAGCAAAGGCCCTAACTCACTGGAGGGAGAGCCTCCTACCACAGGTTTCTCTCATTCTCTTACTCCCGGGTTCTTCTTCCCAGATGGATTGGCTTCGGGAGGGCACTTAACAGTTTAAAACAGATATGTGCTGCTGAGCTTTAGAGTTTTAAAAATGGAAAGCAGAGCACAGAAGTCCTTAAACTTGAAGTCTCTTGATTGGCCAGCGCTTCCTACCGAGACCTGAGCTACAGAGAGGCTGGAGGGGCTGAGTTTAGAGAACAGACATAGAGGTCCCTAAGAAATGCCCTGTGTTCTGTACTGTCCTGTTAGTAACAGGTGTGGGCAGTCCCAGGGGATGGCCACCGTTGCCTGGCCTAGAGCCTGCACCAGCCCGTCTGGGGAAGTTCCATCCCCCCCACCCCCAACACGCCAGGGCACCTGACTGACTGAGTCAGGCAGCCACACTGGAGGAGGGTGTCTGTGCACGCCTCACAGCCTCACCTTTCCAAATGTAGGGTGCGGAAAGGGACTGGGCGCTCCAGAGCCCAGGACCACACGGCTGGGAGAACGCCCCAGGGGTCCTGAGTCACAGACTGCAAGGTTCTACGACCTGGAGCCACTGTCCAGAGGCCCTCTTGAGCAGAGGATTGCCAGCACACAAGGACCAAGACCTAAGCTAGTGCATGACACCCCAGGGGAGACCATCAAGGTCAAAGGATGGTGTGCAACATCAACAGGCTTCCCATGATGCCAAAAAGAAAAGAGGTGGACTTCTTGCCTACCAAATACTAGATCATTCCCAGGAGAAAGAAAGGCAAAGGGAGGGGGAGAGAGAACTCTTGATTTTGCAAACATTTACCTAAAGAAGAATACAATTCAATAGAGAAGGGACAGAGAGACCTGAACAGGACTCAAGATAAAAATTTCTCCATCAACAGCCCAAAGTGGTGGTGGTGGGGGGAGGAGGAACATGGGGCAGTGCTCAAGAACTCAGCTCTGGTTACAGACATTTACATCTTTGCACACCCCAGGCTTGTGACTGGGAAATTTGTGCCCGATGCACATGGTTGCTTTACAAGGGCCACTGAGACTTCTGGCCTCCTTCGCAAACACAAGGATCACCTTTCTGTTTGCACACTTACGTACAACTATATGTAGCGTCCGCAGCTCCCACTCTGGAGCAACCGTGATCCAGAGAGCTGACGCCTTTGGCTCAGATCAAGCAACGGGCAAAAGACAAAAGTACAGGAGATGAGACTGCTGTCTGGTTAGAAAAATGCCTACTCTGCCTGCCAGCCAGGCCGTGGCCCTCGCAGTGGCTCAGAGTGACTGGTGATGCTTCTCCAGCACGTGGTGTCAGCATTGGCCCTCTGGGCTCAACCTCGTTATACCGCTGGACCCACAGTAAGGTTGTGATGACCACACGCCACGTGGGCCACCGTCAAATAATTTTTCAGTCTTTAATGGGATGGGCCATGGATTCCTATGGCCTGGTGTTCGTCACCAAAGACCACAAAGCTTGCCAGGGCTGAGCTGTCCGACCTTCCGCAAGCAGCCCCCCGCCCGGCCCCCCCGGCGCTCCCAGGGCAGGCATTCCCGGGCAGAGCTTTGCCATGTGGAAACCGGCAGGACATCGAGGAGAAATGACTCAGGTTGGAGGGGCAGAGCCCATGTTTCTTTACACCGGAAACCCCTGCTTCAGAGGGATAATGCTCACTAGACAAGCATTTAGGGGGTGGCCACAGGGACGATTGTGTAACACGACCGAGGAAAAGCCGGCTGTTTGGTTGTCATTCTGCTTATTTTCATGAAAACGGCAGTGGTACAAAACTACTGTAGAATTATGGCAGCACAGGAGTTTAAGTCATTTTTATGTGTTTTTGTAAGTTATTTTTAAGAGCTAATTTTTGCCTCACAATTTATTAGGGTGTTGTTGTTGGGCATGACGCACACCGAATGGACTCCGGAATCCCAATGGGAACTGTCCTATAAACAGCCCATCTTTGCAAAGATGAGGCCTTTCTCTGTTCACACCCAGGGTGACAAACATTCATGTAAACACAATTCATTTCTCTGGGCATTAAAATGGACAGACAACTGGAATTAAGACCATGCGAATGGTGCTGCTTAAGACACTGTTGCTGTTAACCTCATTCCATGAGAGGCTTTGGGTACTGGCTTCTAGAATGTCCACCGAAGAGGTATGAGGTATGAGCCTGAGCACAAGAAATGTATGTTGAAATCATCTATCTCCTGCCAAGACCATTTAGTACATGCACCGGTGGCCTATCTTTTAGGATGAACTCCAGAGATAGCTCTGAGTCCTTTCTCTTCAAAGGGGGGGGGGGGGGGGGGGATGTCGTCATACTAATCTGTCGCTCATTTTGTCAAACCTCTGCTTTTTGGAACATCTGGCAGATAGAGGGGGTATCTGCTGGCTTTGCCTGTCTGGCATCCATTGCTTCCTTGGGGTAATAAATAGCATGCCTTGAATTTCCTTGTGGAAATTACCCCTTCCCCACTCTGAGTCTATGTAATTCTCGGGGAGGGGGGCGGGGAGAGGTGACCCCACACCCTAAGCCCAGAGGTTTGATATGACCTAGCCATGCCACAATGATTGAGTTGTGGGACAGGCACAAACTTCTAATTCAGTTATGAAGACTGAAGCCCGAGACTTTTGCTGGAATTATTAGGAAAGGAGAACTTTCTTTCCTTGCTGAATTGGCAGGCTAGGAGTCGGCCACTGCCAACGGCCACCTTACCACCATCCAGAGACAGCCTGCCCACGAATGAAGCCAAAGCAAAGGACAGCAGAGCCGAGCCAGGGAGAGAGCCAGACACCAAGTCCCCGAATCCAGGGCTACCCCGGATGGGTGGATAATTTGAACCAATAAAGTTCTATTTTTTTACTGAGCAGGTCCAAGTTTGGATTCAGTTGCTTGCAACCAAGAATCCTGACTAATACAACTGTGGGGACCCAGAACTGGTGTCTTTTTCAATGGGAACGAAGCAGGTTCTGAACAGCTCTTGGAAAATATAGGATAGGTTTGGTCAGAGTCCAAGATTGCTGTAGATATTCTTAACCAAGGTTCATCAAAACCAGCCAGGCACCAGTTAGAACACAAGAGTAGAGAACTAAGGGCCCGTGGCTTTGGGGCCAAGTCCAGGAGAGGCATGCAAGACAGGGTGTCTTCCCACTGGTGGACCCCAAGGGGTCCAGGTCAACAATTCATGCATAACTCCAGGTAGTTAGAAACACACTAGGAAAATTCCAGAGTAACCCTGGACCAAGGTAACTGATTCCAAGTTAAATTCCTCCTGTAAAATAAGAGTACTTTCTTATCTCATAGGACTTCCATGAGTTTATATGTTGACAATGTACGTAAACCATTTGGCTTAGAAGTTGGCATGTAATAAATGCTGGATGTTATTGCTATTTCTATTATTATTACTACTAATATTAATACATTTCCATTATTACTATTATTCACAATGTTCACAATGCCTGCTTTCAACATTGAGCACAGCCCTCTGCGTGTAACAGTCACTCAATAAACAAATATTCTTTCAAAGAATGAGCTGTTGCTGGACTGCTCCGGCATTGTAAACAAAAATTCTAGGAACCTCAAGGGCTTCTGGGCAACACCTATAAATTATTTTTAATTATAATTCTTGGTGTAGGGGGACACCGTCCAAAATGCTTTAAACGCCTCATCTGAATTAGTCTCAGAACAACTTCACTGAACTCCATTTTACAGATGGGAACACTGAGGCTCAAAGAGTTTTCACCATGGGAGAGTGGCAGAGGCAGGAAGCCAAAGCCCATGCTCTGATTGCTCTCACTACTGAAACAAAGGCCTCCCCTGGAGATGCCCTGCCTGCGAGCTCCTTAGAGTGGGCTGGCCTCCCCATCACACACTCTTCTGACTGCCTCTACCTCATCAAAGCTGGTCCCCTGGAAGGGAAAGCTGGGGAAACCTTCTTTTCCCTCCCTTTGAACCAAGATGATCTATAAAATTCTTTCCAGTTCTGAAATGTCTGCAAAGCTTTTGTCGGTTGCCTGCCCCACCGGTTCCCACTTTGGTTCCAGTTGACTCTGGGAGGCACTCACTTCCAAAACGACAGAGACTCGCCTTGGAAAAATGTTCACACTTTGTTTGATATAAAATACTGCTGCCTGCATTTCAAATCCTTGTCATTAATTTTGCAGGGCTTAAGCTCCCCTCTATTTTCATCTATGTAAATAATGTCCTCGCTTTTTAAAAAGGCTCAATCAGGGATGAATTCCATTCTCCTGTTCAAATCTGTGATCATTCTTCATTTTATTTATAAAAACAAAAACAAAAACAAAAACGCGTACACCCAGTGGCCCCAGGCTTAGCCAGTGAGCTAGCTGGTTCTTGCAGCTCTAGAATCCTTGGATTTCAGATCCAGATGTTCATTCACAGCTCAGGACTCCAGAGGCTAAGATACCTCCCGATGCACCCAGATTCAAAGGGAAGCCTGTGGGTGCACCTTCGTAAACACGGGCTCCGAGCACAAACAGAGATGAATGCCTTGGAAGATCCCACGCATAAAAAGTGGATGCACCTCACTCCCTTGGCAAGGGGTGGGGAAGGCATTCTCCATGAATAATAATGTGAGTCCTATTATTTGTTGAGGGGACTGCTTGAGGCCAGGGTAAGACAAATGTTTACTCTTGGCCTTAATGCACCAAAAAGGTATTAAAGTTTCAGGAGGGCTCCAGGAAGGGTGGGGTAGGAAATCTCCCTGGCACTTGGCCTTGGGCTGGCTCACAGTGAGCTGCTCCCGCAGTAAAAGGGCAGAAGTCCCCGGGCTGACTCCACCTCTGCCCTTTTGCTTGGTTAATTTGGTTACTGCGAAGCAGCTCTTTAAACCAGGGTTTTAAAAATGTTAACCACAGACTGGAATTCTTGGGAGACCGTGGGGGTGGGGGGTGGAGGGTGGGGAAAGAATTCAGATCAAAGAATTGCAAAGAATTCACATTGAGGGAAGGCGTCTACTTGGGCCACGCTCGGGCCTTTAGCAGGTCTTCAACAGCCCTTCAGAGTCCGGGGCGCCCTCTTGTGTTGACCTCCTCTAAAGGCAAAATGATGGATGTGATGACCCCTCAAGGTCACTTCCAAGCTCCAAATTCCCCGCTACTGACAGCTGCCACCACCAAGGGCTTGGATCTAGGCCTAGGCCTGTGACTAGCTTCCCAGCAAAGAGTGGGGTGGAGCGACACCCAGGATTGCTCAGAGACCACTGCAGAGGGTCCCGTTTCTTTCCTTTTAACCATCTGGGGGGTTCTCTTCCCCTTCCTGTCGCCCCTCCTTTCTGCCTGTTGCATAGAAACAGAAAGTGCCTTTGTACCAATTACTAGGCACTAATTTGCGTTCTTCAGTAGGCGCTGGGCTTGCTGGAGAAACATTAGGATCAGGTGGGAGGGTCGGATGTGGGGGAGGCCTGGAGGGCTGCAAGCTTTTTCTCCGAGCCTTAGAACAGCCAAGGGGAGGGGGGAGAAAACAACCCGAAAAATTTGGAAGTCAAGACTAACGAAAATGACAAAGCTGGTTCTGTCTTGTTTGTTTAAATCAAGAATGGTAGTGACCATAAGGAATTCAGAAATCACACTGATGGCCCAGAAAGCTGACTCTAACCAGCACACACCAGGCTGTTTCAGGAGCTCCTGGAAGAGCGAAGACTGGAACCCATCCGCCCACTTTTCTTCCCAATGAACTTCTTCAGGAAGACCATTGTCAGCCGCTTTCTCAATAGGTCATATGAGAGTTCTCCCTGGGAAGTTCGAGCTGGGAATTTCCCACAGGCGTTGCAGAATGACTAGTTCTTGGGATAAGCGTCAACAATTGAGACAAGAATGTAAATCTGACCCTTATGTTCAGAATCCAAGGATTCACTTCCCTCAGGTTACATCTTTGCGTCTGAAGGTCAGGGGGTGTTGCCATCCAAACAGCTCTACATTTGCTCCGCGACCGCCTCCCCGACCCCAGGCCCCACCTGTCCCTCCCCTCTCCTCACCACTCTTCCAAGATCTGAGGGGGAAAGAGGGGAATAATGTTTTCGTTCGGTAATTCTACTCCGCGTGTATTTTCTGTCGTGAAACAGTAACCTTGCCAGCAGCAGCAGATTTTCTAAGGTGGCGAGCCCCACTTTGTCTCTGCGAGAACAGGGGAAGTGAGGAAGAGGAGCCACGGGCCCTACCTTGGGGACTGGCAACAAAGAGCAGCTGGGTCCCCTGGAAGGCCTCAATCCCCAGGGCTGACCCCAGCAGCCGGCTGGGGCTCGGGCGGCCGGGGCCGGGGCCGGGGCCATCATTCTTCGGAGTAGAGGGGGTTTTGGCCTCTGGTCTGTAACCCAGAAGCACTCCCTTCAGGAGTCCATCCTTGTGACCCTTAGAAACCTCACATCCTCTACAGCTAGAGGCCATCTGCAGCTCTTTGCCTTCTTCTCGAATGCAGATTGTCATTCCCCCCACCCCCAACACGGTGCAGGAGGTTGTGTTTAGATAGTCTCACTGGGGAGTGGGGTGGATATTGCCCTAAGGGGGCAAAAACTGGATCTTTGGCAGGTGAAAAAAAAGTCTTAGCTATCGTCCTGTGGTTTGTGGCCTTTTAAAGGGGTACATATACAAACAGCTCTACAGCATTCCTGTGGCATTAAAATGTCATGGGAGGGGAGGACAGTTATGGGGAAAAAATGTCTGAAGTCTCCTTAGGGGAGAGAAAACGGGGCGGGGGGGGCGAATAAAGTAAAAAAACAATTACCTGTGCAAGCAAGCCCCACTCAGGCTAAGCTGTAAATCTATTTTGGATGAAGCGTGTCAGGTTATGAAATACAACAATCCACATCACTTGGGGAGCCCTATGGAAAAAAGAACAGGGCAGAGAGAATGTCTCCTCAAGGACCCACACTCAGGGCCTCCCTTCTACTTAGGAAGAGAAGAGAAAGTGGCAGAGACTGGACACCGGCTAGTGAATAGCCTACTTGGAGGCCACTTGTGAGCTGAGGCCCCCAGTCTGGGGCCTGCAGCCAAAGCGAGACCTTGCCCTGTCCCTGAACCCCTGCCTCCCGGGTAACGGAATGGGTCCTTTCTCCCACCTCTGAGGGCCACTAGACTCTCCTGAATCAAACAGTGGACTCTAAAGCTTTTTGCAGTAATTAAAGGAGAAGAGTACAAGAGGCTCAGGGCAGGCCTGGCATCCGTATTAGCAAAAATTTAAACCTTTGGTCTCAGGGAGGGAACATCCTGGCTGAATGGACATTTCTGTAAGAGGCCAGAAAACCAATTTCCAGGGTTGGAGGAGACCTTCCACGGTGAGGGCCCTCCAGATCCCTTCTGCCAGATAGTCTCAAGTATCCCAGGGAAATGTGCAAGCAGGGGAAGAAGAAACAGAAGCAATCACTCTTGGGGGTTTTGCAACCCTGTGTCTCCTTAATTTTACACAAATGTCCTTATGCTCTATTAAAAAGAAAAGTGTTGTTTTTAAAACTTTTTCTGTGGAACTGGAGTGATATAACCAAGTGTCCTCAAGCTCAACCCGTTGTCACCACTTGGGGAGAGCTGACTTGAGTCCTTCTAAAAAGAAAGTAAAATGGCACTCGGCATGGGAGTAAAGCCTAAGGTCTCTATCATTGGGATGTCAGCCTAGCATGAGTCTACACCAGCTGGCTCTGAAGATTTTGATCTAGAATTTGGATGTCGCTGTTTCCTTCCCCCAAAGATACAGCCCCCCCCCCAAAACTGTGCAAGGTGACCACATAGTCAGGAAACAGGATAAACTTTTTTCTTTTTTTTTTTAGTGCTCATGGGTGGTTGAGGAGATGTGGGTGTGGCAGGAGGCCTGCAGAGTGAGCACATATTTGTGGAGCCAGTTTGGGGTATATGCTCCGAGGTGGGGAAGGAGTGTGTGGGTGTGGATGTGGGGGCTGTGAGGGGACTTCTGTGTGCGCGTGCACACGGGCACGTAGATGATGGTGGTGATGTGGGTGTGGGTCTGTGGGGGGTGTGACAGGATAAACTTCAAACTGCTTGCATTTAAAAATATATATATATATGCTCCATGTGTCTTCAGGAAAAGTACTGTAATGGGTCTAATTGTGAAGCTGAAATGTTACCATAAATACCCCCTAAAGTGTCCCAGAAGTCTGGAAACGAGAAAGAATGTCTATGCGGCATTTTTCAGATTAACCGTAGATCCGTTGCTTAAAGGTTAGAAGTACATTACTGGGGAAGAATATCTGACCCAGAGGCTGAAGAAAAGCAAATTGAGCATAGTATTATAAAATGTAAACTGACGTACTACTCAAAAATAAGTTTATCCTGGTTCCTGATTTGGAGGAATCCCTCTCTATTACACACAAACTATAAGATCCAGAATTTCTTGAGGGCTTTCTGTATGTGGAATCCTATATTAGGTGCTTTGTCTATGTCATTTAATCTTTGCACAAGAACCTATGAGGAGGTTCAGTGATAACAGCCTACCCAGTGGATTAAGAAGCTGAGGGTCAAACGAAGAAGGGGTAGTAAACTTACATGCCAACAGAGATGATGTAAATGATTAAAATAATAAAGGACACTGCCCTGTAAAAAATGATCAGTTCAAGCCAATTGTTGCTGGATAGGAATTCAGGCCCAGTACTGCCCGATCGATCGATTTTTCCAGAGAAGCCAGAACTCTGGATTCCTGCCAAATCTTCGGATTTTCAGATGTTCGTAACTAATTACATTTTCTATTAACTCTGTGTTGGCCATGCCAAACAGATTTGTGAAGCCAACCCAGCGGCAGGCCTCTAGTTTGCAAACTTAGAATTGAAGTAACTTGAAGTTTCTCCCACCTAGGAGACAAGAGGACAAAGGAGAACCCAACTCAAAATCGTTATTTTCTCTTAGGACACGACAGATGTAGCTGCACTGTGGCTTAAATGCAATTTTGTTTAAATGACTCAACTTCTTAAAGCCCCTGGGTCTGCAGAAGTGGGAGCTGGAGGAGGCTCTAGGAGATGAGCAAGCAGCAGGAAGGACTCTTATTGGGCCATACTGAACAGGGGGGTGTGGCTGGAATTTTAGCTGTTAAAATCTTCACAGAATACAGACATTCCAAGGGCTATCTCAGGTCCACCTTCCGGATTTAATACCAGCAAAAAGAAAAACAACAAAAACAACAACAACAAAAAAACCCCAGGAAGTTCCTTACCCCATTTCCACCCCCTCCCCAAGACAATCTAACTTGAAGCCGAAACTGCAACTTCCAAATGCACAAGACCTCTAAGTCTCTTATTTAAAGAGGATCCTTGACACATACCTTCTTCAGTAGGAGTGTGCTTCCCACAATATTTACAGAGGCCAAGGTTTTTGTTCAACCGTGTCCTGGTGTTACAGAGCCCCCAAACATAAACAAGACACCTGCTATCACCCTATCACTAGTTTCAAAAGACCGACTGTAGCATTTAAAATGGGATTAACATTTCCCTCGGTTTTCCACTCCTGACTGTGTAAAAGGTTCTCCTGGAACAGCTGAGCCGGCTTGCCTTATGGAGAATTAAAGAGCACCACGCATGCACGCACACATAAGCAGCCATTTCTATAAATGCCCGAGAAAAATCACTCAGCTGAATGGTTCAGAACTCCAGGAATCTTTTTTTCTAAGACAGAAAGACTCTGGTAGCTCCCACAGAAACCCTGCAGGCCTCCCCGGCCGCCCAACCAGGCAGCTCCCTGAAGGAGAAAGTGCCTTTGCTCAAGGTGGCAGTGAGTGTCATTGTGAGCCACTGAACTCGGGGAACATGGCTGACAAGGCCAGGCCCGCCCAACAGCTGCTGGTGAGTAACACCCTCGGGTTAATACACCCTTGCTTCACCCCGGGGGAGTCACGCTAAAGGTCACATCCCCCCATTCGGGCACACATCTGCCTTCCGACGGCCTTACAGATATAAACTTCCAGCTCTGCTGTTTGAGGGCAGCTTTAGATGACACCCCCAAACAGAACCTGATTGTGCATTAACCACGCAGGAAACTCCACTGCAGTTCTGGGCCAGCAGGCACCTCCACAAGAAGCACCCTCCAAAGGAAATAAAATCCGAAATGCAGTTATGTGGCCTTGCTTTTCAAAAGCAAAACCAAACCAACCAATGATCATTTTAAAACCACAGGCCCAGGGCCTCATCTTAAAGTACCAACAATCACACCCCAAAAAGACAATAGTTGGCTAAGGAACTCCAATGGCCTCTTCAATATGGTGTCAGAGGGTCGAAGGAAAAGAAGTTGCATGAAAGGATCAGGTCCTGTGCTTCCTTATCAGAATAGCAGTTGTAGAAGAGCCTTACTAAAGATGGTGAGATAGCATGGCCCAGCCCTTTCCAACTTTTTCTCAGTTATGTTAAACAGAACCAGCAGAATTGGCTGACCAAGGTCTCTGTAAGCCTCCAAAGCCCGTTTTTATACTGCATATGTCTTCCTGGCCACATTCCTTGGGCCAGCGCCGGCCTTTTGGTCTCCCTGGGAGAGACCCTTCCAGGAGGCCTCCAGGCCCACGTTCTCTACCAAGCCTTGACCTCAGGCAAGGACCACACCTCCCCGCTAACTATTCAGGGTAGAGGGTGCCACCAATCGTGTGTGTGTGTGTGTGTGTGTGTGTGTGTGTGTGTGTGTGTGTGTGTGTGTGTGTGTGTGTGTGTGTGTGTGTGTGTGTGTGTGTGTGTGTGTGTGTGTGTGTGTGTGGGCGGGGGAATCAGCCTTGGAATCTCATTAAAAAGGCTAACTAGTCATGAAGTTAACCCACCAACCATCACTTGATCAAATTCCTCTGCCGCCTGAAGCAGTGTTATTTTAAACCTCCCTGGGGACTCTTGGCCAAATTTAAAACCACCTTGGCAAGCCCTGAAAAGTAGCAAGCATACAGCTAAATGAGTCCTTAGTCATCCTTAAAAGGTTGCACGTGAAGTGTGCCGCTTCTCCCCAGGTTTTGGCCATTTCGCTGCAATCCCTCAAGAGAATCAAATAAAAGATACGCCATCTGACCTCCCCAGTGCAGCACCTGCCCAGGTGGGGTGGCCCCACGGTCGCGGGGTGCGGGAGTCCTGGGGGCGGGGCGGGCCGGGGGGGGGGTGCAGCACCACTCCCCGCGCAGCCACGCACAGGGGCTGGCACTCCGCGCTCACTCTGCCTGCCAGGTTCATGCTCTCCATGGCTTCTAGAGACTGAGACAATTAAGGCGAGACGGAGCTTTCCGTCTCTACACGGCTCAATCATTTAAAGAGTTAAAACAGCATCTTATCCAAAATGTTGGCACCCTTGAGGCCGAGCGTGGTGTCCTTAACGCCCAGAAAGACTGCCCGGCCAAAGGTTAACTAACCCCAGAGCTCGGTGGGAGAGGGAGACGCCGCTAACCTGTATGCACTCTGTAATGGGCTTTGAGATGGGAGGATTTTCCATAGACTTTCCCACAGCCACTGTAGGGGCACTTGTGCCTCTTTTCGGAGGCGTGTTTCCCCTTCGCAGCCACTCCAGGGTGGAGGAGGGAGAGCGGGCTGGGCGCGCTGCCAGGATCCTGTCTCTCCTCCGGGCTGTGAGAAGGACTCGACCCAGATTCGGTGGTCACGTCGCTGTCGGATCCCATATCCTCATCCGGACTCTCCAGACTGTCGCTGCACACCGAGGGGGTCTGGATGGGTCGGTACTTGTTCAGGTCCAACAAGCTCTTGGCGATGGTGACCAGAGTGCAGTAATCCTTCCAGGTGTCCCCCGGGTCACCGTGCTCCTTGGTCACCTCGCGCTCAGGTAGTCGCAGTCGCTCGGCGTCCGGGGCGCCCCCATGCTCCGGCACCGCAGCGCGGTTCGAAATAGAAACCAGACACTGGGCAGCCACGAAGTCCATGTAGGCGGCCGCGGACATGGTGCGGGCGACAGCAGCCCCGGCGGCGCGGCCAAACTTGGCGGTGGCTGCGGTGGTTCGGCTCGCCCTGCCCTGGCCTCGGACGACGAGCGCGGCGCGGCGCGGCGGCCAAGGGGGCGGGGGCGCGGGGCGCTTCCGACTCGCAGGAGCGCGAGGCGACCTCAGCCCCTCATCTTTACGTAACCGGCAGCGCCTCCGCACGCAGCATCCACGGCCCCGGGCTCCGCCGCGCTGCCGCCGCTCGCCGCCGCCCGCGCCCGGCGCCCGGCGCGATCCCCCCGACGGGCGCGCCGGCCGCTCCAAGCCGGCTCCCTTGGAAAGACGCCACACGTGGCGGCCGCAAGTTTATTCGCTTGAAAACGCCCCCGAGGCGCTGGGAGAGGAAACTGCAAGAGAGGTACACGCCCTCGGCCGCCTCTCCGTCGAGCCAAAGCCCCAGGACATTCACCCGACCACCCTGACGCGGGTGGCGAGGGCCGGACCGAGCGCCAGGTCTAAGAGACACTTTTCCCCCAGTCCACCGACGCCTTCTGAGCCCCTGCTTTTGCCGGTCCGCACCGTTCCGGCATTCTCTTGCTCAGTAACAATTTCGCAGAATCCCATCACGTCACAATCCAAACCCCCTCTAATTGGCCAGTGGGGAGGGTGATTCAACTCTGTTTACTTTCTCCCCCTGCCAGTCAGAACGGCCTTTCGGTGGAGAGGTGCGTCTAGAACTGAGGCGTGCGGCCAATCCGACTGTTCCGTTTCGCTGCCTCGTGCTACCCCTACAGCCTCGAACGCTGACATTTAAAAGGGTAACAGCCGGGAGCCTGGAAGGGAGCCGCGGCTCATCCTCGGGAGCGCCTCTCGGTCCGTTAGCCGCTCCGGGTCTTCTGGCTCGCGTTCCCGCCCGCGGAGCCGTGGGGACACACCTTCCCCGGTCACTTGCGCTCGTTCTCGTGACAAAAGAAAACTTCAGATTCGGTTTTCCAGCTTGCAAACAGTTAAGTGACTTCCTGCAAACGCTAGAGTCCCAGCAACCAGCCTTCCAATCAAAAGTAAGTTGGTTGATGTCACTGACATTGGCCCAGCCAATCAGAAGGGCGTTCCGAAAGCAAGCGCTCCACATTTGTAAACGCCAAGAGCTGTAGTGAAACTGGACACATCCTTGTGTTTTATGTGGCTGGTAGTAAAAGTGAGATATGTATGGAAGGGCAGGGGTGATGAGTAAATAAAATGCGAGTCAATACTTTAAGAAAAAAAAAAAAACCCTAAACCGAGTATGTCAGGCCAAGTTGCCCAAGTATAAACACAAATGAGAAAGCATCATTTCATTTTTTTTTTTTTTTTTTTTTAGTTTGGGGATGCAGCATACTTCGGGGCAGATTTTTAATAATCCTTCTATCTAGCGCATTGACTATGACTAATTCATCTGAAAAATGTAGAGCTGATAAAAGTTCCTATTAAACCAGACTTTTTTAATGGCTCACGATTCCTACGCGGAAACACCCCATCTTTGCTTCTGTGATGCCTTTTCATTCCTCTCCTTCCCTAGTGCAATTTATTCTAGGCAAGTTATTTTAGTTCTGTTTTGAAGCTACTGTAACCCACCGTCAATGAACTGGAGACAAAAATTTGTATGATTTATTTTTTTACACTTTAACAATTTTTATCTATTTTTATTTTTTTAAAGGTTTTATTTATTTATTTGACACAGAGAGACAGCGAGAGAGGGAGCACAAGCAGGGGGAGTGGGAGAGGGAGAAGCAGGCTTCCCGCGGAGCAGGGAGCTGGATGCGGGGGCTCAATCCCAGGACGCTGGAATCATGACCCGAGCCGAAGGCAGATGCTTAACCAACTGAGCCACCCAGGCGCCCCAACAAACATAATTTTTTAAAAAGAGAGAATGACTGATAAAAGGTTTAATTCTTCTGGAAGATGTAACATTTCAGAATATGCATATGCATATTAACCGGCACAAATATATAAAGCAAACACTCATGAAAATAAAAAGAAAATAAACAAATGCAAAATTTGTATGATTTTTTAAAAGACACCATTTTCTTTCCATCGACCCCCTGGATGGATTTCAGGGCTTGTTTCTCTTCCCTTATTTTACAGCTGTGAAGACTGAGACACAGAGATGTGACTTGTCTATCTTATCAGGTAGATAGTGACAGAGCTCAATTCAAACCATAAATCTATTGATTCCAAGCCCTTTGGGCTTTACAACAACCGAACTCTTCGATTTTGTGAAATATTAACTGTGCTAAACAGATTCTTAAGAACTGGAACAAGCCAGAGATCCTTAGCTTTTGAATATTGTGGCATTACTTGATCAATGATTAGCATGGGTCTTGGAGTCTAATGCCTCTCCCTCTGAATGAATGATGGGTTGTTTTCCATCATGATAGCTGAGAAAAGAATCTAGGGCTAATGTCTCTTGCAGGAGGCGAACGGTGGACACAATTGGTTAAAAATACATTGATTTTCCTAATGGGGTGTGAGAGGTACCTACCTCTGTATGATGCAGACCTGCTGAGGTCCAGCCATGGCCCCCACTGGCTGTTAGCCTTTGGTTAAAGTTTGGGAAAGTTACATCAATTTCCTGGTCTTTAGAGAGGTCTTTAGAGTTCCATATGAGCCCTCCCAGTTTGAAGGCCAGTATAGTTTATTTTGACTTTGCTTTTGAAGGGGTACAGGAAGCGATAGCAGTAGGTTGACTATATGGAAAAGCGAAGTATGGAAAAGGGGTGGCGGTCAACTGAGAATATTATCATCACCATCACGGTAAAGCAGGTACATCATGGTATGTAAAAGTGAAGCCGCTTAAAGTTCTTGTATTCCAATCCCCTTAATTTTAGAAAAGAATTCACTGAAGCGCAGGGGAGTTTGCCTACTTCATAATTTTTCTGGGACAACCTCTGTCCCCAAGGATACATGATCATTTAGAAATTGCACCTTTGCTTGCTTCTTTAAGGTCCAGCACAAATACCAATGGGATCTCTCCAGGGTCTCTATGATCACCTCCTGCACAGTCTCTTGAACTTGCATTGCAACAGGCATTGCACGGGGCACCTCCAGATTGCCCTAGAGTTAATTAACATTGAGGTTATTCTAGAAAAGAAGGAAAGTCTATCTTTCCTTGGACATTGTAATCCAGGAACTTGAATGAATCAATCATCATAGGTTTTTTTGAAAAATATAAACTTTCCCCTCCCTTGCTTCTTGCCCTCTTCTAATTACCTTTAATTTAATTTTGTTGGGACTGGACATAAACCCTGAATTCTTCCAACTCATTCATTTCACAGTTATAGAAGAAAGTAATAAAACAGATTTCACGCACACGAGTTTCTCTCACATATTTATAAATGTATCTGCTGCTTGACTTGATTTAGAATAGCTTTTTAAACCCAGAAATTCTAAAATTATAGAATACCTTCCCCTTTATCTCTTTTTCCACTCATTCCTTCTCTAGATACTTATGTTTCAGTCAGGGAGTTAGGCATGGGGGAGTACAGGAATGAAAAGACAGTCTATCCTCCATGAGATTTATATGTTAAAAACAAATTATATATACCACAAAACATATATCACAAGTAATAATTGCTACATCAGGATTTTGTGTGTGTGTGTAACAACAAGCTCCCCTTGCTCTGTTGGGATGTGTGTTATAATAGTTCTTTGATTAAAATCAGCTTACACTGTTTTGCCAGCATGTAGTTGTCCCAATTAAATTCTGGCAAAGTAAATTGTCCCAAATTAATAGGAATCATTCCTAATTACAATGAATAATTTACCAGTAAAGTATATATTATGCCACATAAATATGAGAGGTCTGTTTTGCCCCAGTGTAGTCTTTGTAAATACACATTTCAAATCAACACAAACCAACTGGGAGGAGCACGGGAATTCAGACCGTAACTGTGCTTCTAGATTATGTGTTTTCATCTCTAAATTCTGTCTAAGGCTTGGCTTTATTATCCAAGTTCTCAAGAACAACCGTTTATGGGCCTGTAGCCAGAAGTCTTATTTTCTGTGCATCCTAAAATAATTATCATTATCACCTCTAGAAGAGGTAGTGCCTACCCTGAGCTGATTCTTTGAGCACGTGCTTAGGCCAGCGTGGGGCAGAGAAGGGGCCTCCTGGGCCTGAGATGAGCAGCATGACCCTAGGCAACCTCTTAAGAGTTATTTCCTTATCTGTGAATTAAGGGCATTAGATGAATACATCTCCCTAGTCCCTTACAAACTCCAAATACACTTGGGATTTCCCCCCAACCCCCCCCCCAAAATCATAGGGAAAAAAACTGAGCAAGACTTGGGTTCTTTAAACACCATCTCATCTGCTGTGCATCTACAAACAGGTCTTCATGGCAATGAAGGTCAGAATGTCTTAAATCAATATTTAATGGGATAGCAGGCACAATATAAACTTGTCCGGAATCCCTTAAATCCTTTCCTCCTTAATTTCATGGTCTTGCTTTTTCTCTCTTCAAGCTAGCTTGTGCAGATTTTCCACCCTAGCCGCAGCAGAGGTATCTCCAGGCGAAGGCAGCCCATTCCCAGTCCCCTTCCCTGGAGATTTTAATCCAAACTGAACCCTGCGCAGAGTTTCCCCAACTCTGGGTGGAGCTTACCACCTGGGGCTTAATCTAAAATACTTATTGCCCAGTCTCATCTTTGCCCAAGACCCGGAGAGGTTTAGATTAGAACTCTGGCTTTTCTCACTCTTTCCTGCTGGGAGGCGTGGACGGTGCTGGGCAGAGCTGCCAGCTTCCAGGCGGGAAGGAAGGAGGAGAACAGATGGCCCGCTGGGGGTAGGGGATCACGTGTCGGACCTCACTCTGGGCTGGATCCAGACTTCCTTCAGGACCCAGGTCCTTCGGCTCCAGCGCGTCCACCTAGGCACACAGCATATATCTGGGGGAAAAGTAGCGTTCACTTTAGTGAGAGCTGGGGAATTAGGGGAAAGTGGTGAGTTTGGGGAGGAGGAGGAGGCGGGCCGAAGGGATCGGGGCTCCCAGCAAAGGCAGTGTTCTGGATTTGAAACACAATCAGGTAAAGACCTATCTGCCAAAACGCCCGTGGCCGTAACGTCAGTTAACACGCAGGGGCTGGGGGGAGGGGGGCCTCCGGCCCGCGCGAAAACTTGCACAACGCCCTACTTCGCTCTCGCTGCACTTAGCAGCCTTCCGCAAAAACTCCAGGCCTCTCCTTTGCCGAGCAGAAAGGCCACACGTTCATACATATGCAGGAGGATAAGTTTAGCTAGCAGCCCCCCGCGCGCGGAGAGGCCCTGCGCGGCGCACCGTGCATCACCCGCGCTCGGGGGCGGGCGCTCGGCTCCCGCAGCCGACTGGCGGGCGGCGCGCCCCGGCCTGGCATCGCCCTTTTAAAAAGTCTTCCGCAGGCGGCCGCCGCAGCAGCAGCCGGAGGAGCCGAGTTCATCTGAGGACAGCCCCAGTTCTCAGAAATCCCTTCCCTGCTGGAACATCAAGCTCCCTTTACTGCAGTTGAACAAACTGCCCTAGATTGGGGGATGAGGAACCCGCCCCAAACTCGTGCAAGGAGCTCCGGGCGCCCGCGCCCACGTGAGCTAACCTTGAAATTAGCCCCCGCACCCCGGCGGGAGGTGGGGAAGGCTGGCGGGGGTGAGAGTGGGCGGGGGCCGGCTGTTGGCCCCTCGAGGCCCAAGCCCTAGGGTTTGCGTCCTCCGCTGGCGTGTACCGCCCCCACCACCCTGTTTCATAACTCTATCGAGTTGCATTTTTTTTTTTTCTTTTTAACTCCTCGGAGTAGCATAGGGGTGTATGCGTGTGTGTGTGTGTTGGCGGGGGTTGGGGAGTGGAGAGAGGCACCTTCCCCATCCCCCGCGCCCGCGAAGAGGAGGAAAACCTGCCCTGCGGTCTCCCCTGGGATCACTGCGGAGTAGGGTGTCGGGATGACATCAGCTTCTAAACATAGCCCGCACCGCACCCCAACTCTTAGCGCTGCGAGCAAGGCTGGGGCGGGAGCAAGGGGAGCGCAGGGAGGCGGGTGCTGCTGTCCGCGGGCGGGGCGGGCCGGCCGGCCGGGCCGTGCGGGAGGAGATGACTTTGCAGGAATCCTGCTCGCAGGAGTTTGCAGGCAATCTCGCCTGCGATGGTCGGGCCATGGGGTTAGGAAACGTTCCTGCCATTCCGCGCTCTCTCCTGCCCCACAAAATCCACAGACACACGTGCGCACGCACGCGGCCCTGGGATCTAAGGTGTCTTTATTTATATAAATCAACCCAACCCCCAGCCGTAGCGCCCCGGGTGGGTCGGCCGGGGGCATCCACACCCTCCAGCCTCGCGCTTGCCCCGGGGCTACGCCCGCGAGGGGGTCGGCGCGGCCCTCCCGGTGAGTCAGATGGGCTGTGTTTCCTGTGGTTGTTGTGGAACAGTTTGTCCTTTTTACCAACCCCCCCCCCCGCCCGGTCTCCACCCCCTTGGTAAATATAGCGCTCACGTTTCATCATCTCTTTGTCCAACGAGCGCCAGACACCCCGGCCCGCGGCCCCCGCCGCCTCCCTCCTCCTCCCGGCTCGCGGTTACCTCGCATAACCCCGCGCGGGCAGGCGGCGGGCAGCAGCTTGCCCCGCGGCCCCCGCCAGCCCGGCACCCCATCGCTTCCCGGGGTGGTACACTCCCACCCCCCCCCCTCACGGCCCCACCCCTGCTGCCAATTCCCGCTCAAGCTGTGCCCCCAAGCCGCCGTCCCACCCCTCTGGCCCGCTGTCCTGGGGACCGGGTCAGGATCTGCGTAGGTGCTGGGAGGTAGACACCCCTTCTTCCCAGCCCCAGGCGTCACCCCGCGCTCTGGCCAGTACTGGGTCCTCCACTTACCCAACCTCCCCTCTCCCAGGGCCGCCCCCTGTTCCCCTCCTGAGCGCAGGTGACGAGCTACTGAGACAGTGTCTGATTCACAGACAGCTAAAGCAGCGACGCGTACTTGGGGGTGGGCGCTTCATGAACATCTCCTTCCCACCCGCTCACCCCAGAGGGGAGTGGGCTGGAGGGGCGGGAAAAGCGAGGTGGGTGGATAACAGCCGAGAAGTGCGTGCTTACCCTTCCCTCTCTCCCTTCCCCTCCCTGTTTCATTTGCACACAGACAGCCACCCACCGGGGACCGGAGGCGGCTGGTGTTCTCTGAACGCAGGGAACTGGCTCTCTCTGTGGCCTCCTGTTTACTTCCCTCCTCCTCTTCCCCACCCTCCTCCTCGCCCCCACCACCCCACGCTGCCTCCCGCCCCCGAGCAGCTGGGAAACCTGCCGCAAAACACTGCAGTCATGAGATTTCCCTGGACCCGAGCTGTGGCCTGGGTTTGCCCCGCCCTGCCCTGCCTTGCCCTGCCTTGCCCTGTGTCCACTTGGGGCACTTGGTCCTGGAAAGAAAGGCTCTTGGGGCTCCCCAACCAGGAACGTGGGAGAGGTGACAGCCTCCCCCCTCGCTCCCTTTTCCTCTCTCCTCCCCCCCCCCCCCCTTGGCACCAGATACCATCCTGTGGGGGCCCTGCCTGGCTGCCTTTTTGGCCAGGGCTCTGGGCCACCCCCATGAGCGGCCACCTGTCTGGGGAGGGGTAGTGAGAGAACGGGCAGTGTGTAAGGACTCTGTATCCAGAATGCTGCGGGGCTGGCTTATTTGCCATCACAGCCTGTTGTGCTCGTGCCAGGGTGCCCCAAGTTCCCTGCCGACCAAGGTTTTCAGGCAGAGCCCCCAAAACCTGCTCCCAGGGACACACCCTCTCCTTATGGAGTCTGGCAAAACCTTCCCTTGCAAAGCTTGCTTCCCAGCAGGGAAGAATTCAGCCTCTCTTCCTAAGTAAGCTGAATGAACAAAGAGCTCTGAGGAGGCCTTGAGGGTGAGCTCTGGGGGCTGCCTGCCTGAAGTTCACCCCCATTTAAAAACCACCTCTTCACCATAGCTCTCAGCTCCACTACCATGGTTACCAGCTCCCTGTCCTTCGGCAGCACAAACGTTGCACAGAGGCGGAAACAAACAGGGGCATTTTAAGTGTTCTTTTAAGTCTCCCAAACACAGCCGTGGTATTTGGGTAGTGGAGAAGAGAGAACGAAAGTCCTGACAGTTCCCTGGTTGCCTTCTGACCCCATGACCCTGAATCAATCCCTCACCCTAATTGGCCTTTCAGCTGTCAGAGGAGGGAAAGGAGCCGATTGAGCTACTAGAGAGTGGAATTCAGAACAGGTCCACCCACGCTGGTGAATCTTACTCAAGTCAGACTCTTCTCCCCTCTCTACCCAGCCTTAACCCCCCAGCTGCTGGGACTGCACCCCCAGCAGATTACACCACCCCCTTCTGCAGCGTCTCTTGTGGATTCCCTCTCCTTCCCGGAGATTCTAGCACCTGCCTCAGAGTCCTCCACTTCCATCCCAGCCCTGTTAATGTTTTCGGGGAATTTAGCAGCCTTGCGGAATAATGACCTATCTGGAACCCCAATCCCTACACTGCAACCCTTCCCCCCCTCCACCTTGGACCTTTGTCGTGTGGATACCCTGGACCTTTTTTACCCTCTAAATAACGGCACTGCCTCTGCTCTTTTCATCTCAAGCCATCCTGTGCCTGACCAACACGTCTCTCCCTTCCACCTTATTTTTTCTAATAACCCCACTTGAACCATTCTTTGACCTTATTTTGACCTTCAATCTACTTTTTCACTGTTCATCGGTGCCCTTATAGTCTCACATCCCTCCTATCCAGCTTAGATTTCATGGTCTCTGTCTATCACTGTATCATCCATACACCCCTCCCTGTCTTCTTCCTGGGACCACTCACCGGGCAAAACCCTGATTCTGTCCAGCTTCGCACCCTGGACAAAACCAACAGTGCTGTCGCCACTGACTTTACGATCATAAATCTCAAGTGGGCTCTCAACACTGCCCTTCTGCCTTTCCCTACTCTGTTCACTCTCTCACACTGAATGACCCTGCACCTTCTGTCCTCAACTATCCCACACCTCTCCCCTTCCTCGCTCTGAGCTGAAAATCTTGCTGCTTAATCTCTGACAAAATAAAAGCCATTTCACAAGAACTGCCTCATCTTCCCAGCACCAGAGCTTCCACCCCACCCGCCTCTCTGCCCTGACTCTGCCTTCCTTCCTGTCACACAGAGGTAGTATCCCTGCCCTTATCTAAAGCAGACCCTTCCACTTGGAACCACCGTCCCTCTCTGTTTCGATTATTAATGACTCCTTCTGGAATTATCCCCTCATCTCCTGCTCATCCGTTGTCCCCCTCTCCTAAATAATTTCATGTGGACCCCAAAACATGGTGCACTCCCTCCTTTTTCTTTAAGAGAGAGAGAGAGTATCCATGCCCAAGCAGCAGGGGGGGTGGGGCAGAGGGAGAGAGAGAATCTTAAAGCTGGCTTCATGCTCAGCACAGAGTGCAATGTGGGGCGTGATCTCATGACCCTGCGACCACGACCTGAGTTGAAATCAGGAGTCCAACGCCTAACCGACTGAGGTTCCCAGGTGCCCCTTCCTTTCTTATTATGTCTTTGTACGTATCTCCTTAGCCCCAGATTCCCCTCCATTATTACTCCTTTTGCCACTTTCTCCTGGCTGCAAACGTCTCAAAGTTGCCTGCGTGTCTGCACCTCCTATTCTCTCTTGATCTCATGCCAATCTGACTTTCACTATCCTTTTGCCACCAAAACTGCTATTGTCAAGGTCACAAAGGAGCTCCATTCTCCCATATCCATTGGCTAGGCATTTCATTTCCTGCAAATTAAAGCAAAGAAGACTAAGGAGTGGGCAGTAAAGTAAGAGGAAAGTAGAAAAAAATATGCCATCTTAGAAGCAAAGGGAAGACATTGTTTCGGGGAAAAGAGTTTAATTCTTCATCTCCTTTGCTGGTTTCAGGTCTCCTGACCTTTGGATCTTTTCCACACCTACACTCGCTCTCTCGGCGATGTAATCCTTACCTTCTAGCTGCCAATGACTCTCAAAATTTTTTTAGGATTTTATTTGTTGATTTTTGAGAGAGAAAGAGCAAGCACATGAGCTGGGGGGAAGGGGCAGAGGGAGAAGCAGACTCCCCGCTGAGCAGGGAACCTGATGCAGGGACTCAATCCCAGGACCCTGGGATCAAGACCTGAGCCAAAGGCAGATGCTTAACCCACTGAGCCACCCGGGCACCCCTGCCTTTCAAATTTTTATCTTCAGTCTAGACCTCACTCCTGAATTCCACACCTGACTATCCAACTGTCTATTCATCATTTCCACTTGAATATCTAGCAGGCATCTCAAACTTAGCATATTCAAACGGAACTATTGGCTCCCCACAATGGCTCCATACAAAGCCCTCCCATCTTTGTTAAAGGCATTGCTGTGCTTCCGGTTGCTCAGGCCAGACGCCGAGGAGTTATCCTTCATTCTGCTCTTTAATCTATACCCCACAGCTAAGCCATCAGGAATCCCGTCAGCTGTATTTTCCAAATATATGCAGAACCTGGCACTTGTCACTTTCACAACCACCTTCGTCTCTTGGGTTGCTAACTGCTGTAGCCTTCTAGCTGCTCTCCGAGCTCCCGCCGAGCCCTGGCTTCTTTTTTTTCTCAACACGACTGCCAGAGTGCTCTCCTTGACACCCATGTCAGGTCACATCACTCCTCTGCTCAGACCTCCGCAGTGCTCCCCATCTCACTTGGAGTAACTATCCAAGTCCTTATCCATGCTCCTTCTACCTGGAACCTCTTCTCCAAGAGGGTTCTGCCTGCGGCGCCTGGGTGGCTCAGTCGGTTGAGCGTCTGCCTTTGGCTCAGGTCATGATCCTGGGGTTCTGGGATGGAGCCCTGTGTTGGGCTCCCTGCTCAGCGGGGAGCCTGCTTCTCCCTCTCCCTCTACCCCAACCCCACGGCTCGTGCTCTCTCTCTCAAATGAATAAATAAAATCTATAAAAAAAAGGGGGGTCTGCTTGGCTCACTCCCTCACCCTCTTCAGGTCTTTGTTCCCCTCTCCCCTTCTAAAAGTGGTCTACCTACCCTGGCTGTTCTATTTAGAGAACTGTGATTGCTCATTCCTATGTTTTCTTTTTTTCCTGTGGTACTTATATTCTGACATGCTACACAGTCTGCTTCCTTATGACCTTTGTTGTTTATTGTCTGTCTCCTGCTAAATACAAACTGGTTTGTTGGCCCTTGTATTTTATTTTTATTATTTTTTATTTTTTGGCTGATGTAGTCTTCATGCCTAGAACAGTGCCTGGCAGATAATAAACTTTCAGTAAAATTTGCTGAGTGTTGAGTAAACAGGGGATCAACAACTATAGTTTTTTTTTTTTTTTTTGAATGCTGGCTATGTGCCGGGCACTCCAACATGCACTGTGTGGTCTTGGCACTCCTGGATGATAGATGAAGAAATTAAGGTTTAGAGATGGCAAATGACAAAGCCAAGTTCCCACCGTAGCCAAGCTTGGATTTGAGCTCAGGACTCCTGAGTCCAGAGTTCATGTTCCTAAGCTCTCCATTATTGTGCCCCGCAAATAAGCAAAAGCTGTGGCTGCAGTCCAGCTGTGGAGAAGGATATTGGCTTGTGACATCTCCAGAGGTCACCTATGTGTGGGGAAGCAAGATGGGTCCCCCAGGTCCCTTCCCCTACTCCAGACTCATGCTGAAGGAAAGGTGAGGGTGATGGGCAAGGACATGACTGTGTATTTGGCTTGCCCTAGAGTATTTTGGCTACTTGTGAAAATGTTGGGCATATTTGTAGGCAAGAGCGTGCTGCGATAGATTTGTTTCTTGCTCACAATACATTTTAAACAAGGATTGGTTGGGGTCTCTATTAATTTAAGACCCAGGTTGATGGAATAGGCACCATTTGGAACATTCAAGTCATAATTTCTACTTACATCTCCTATGTCACGTTCCCAGCCATAAGGAGAACAGAAAGCAAAATCTTTCTAGGTGCCCAGAAGGCCAAGAGCTAGAAATATTTCTTGGGTCTATGTCCAGTATGACTGAGTAAGCTTTTATTGGACCAATCCTTTTAGAGATGACAGTGATAAACTCTGGACAAAAATGTAAAAAACAATTACGCGAGGTCCCTGGAGAGTGAACAAAAGCAGGCAGATAGTGGAAAGGAGTTGGCATATGGAAGGCAGAAATGACATGAAGAGAATGTCCTGTTTATTATGGCTTTTGAACTGAGGGTAGATCCTAATTCGGACCATTTAAAATGGTTAAAATAGAGGCACCTGGGTGGCTCAATGGGTTAAGCCTCTGCCCTCAGCTCAGGTCATGATGGTGGGATCCTGGGAATGAGCCTTGCATCGGACTCCCTGCTCAGCGGGGAGTTTGCTTCTCCCTCTCCCTCTGCCCCTGCCTCCCACTCATTCTCTCTCAAATAAATAAATAAATAAATAAATAAAATCTTCAAAAATAAAATAAAATGGTTAAAATATTGATAGAAAGCTAACAGCTTTATTAGCTTGAAGAGCCACAGGATAAGTTTTGGGGCGCTCACATGCTGGAAAGTAAGGGAATAAATTTCAGAAAAGAGCTAGAGAGGAAGGGTTCCAAATTCTGGGCATAATAAACTCTGTCCAAATCTCAGGCTGATCCCATATGGATGCATAAGACGACATAAGTGAACCTAGTCACAAACATCTCTACATTTTTTTTTTTTAGAGCGAGAGTGCATGCACACAAGCCTGGGGGGAGGAACAGAGAAGAGAGAGAGAGAGAGAATCATAAGCAGACTCCACACTTAGCGCAGAGCCCACCGTGGGTCTCGATCTCATGACCCTGAGATCATGACCTGAGCCGAAATCAAGAGTCAGACACTAGACTGAGCCACCCAGGTGTCCTACATCTCTACGTTTAGGAAAAATAAAAGTGAGATCAGGCTATACTTTTTAAAATCTCATTTTCAGCTAACAGTTTTCTGTCAATTTTTTCCATACTCCACATTACATTCTTCTACCTTATTATTTAAAAAGATAGTTTATCTTTTGAATAAGTAAATTCACATGGTTCAGTTAAAAAAGTATAAAAGGCTATATAAGAAAAATCTCTTTCTCAACCCTGCCCCTTTTGTTGTTACCTTTTTCAGAAGCAACCAAATATTACCCTCCCACGCGTCCCCCTGCCCTTTTTTGGGGATAAATCCTTCCTGAGATATTTTCTCTATATCCAAGCAAATACATATCTCTTGCTCACATTATACACAAATAGTTAATATCAAGACGGTGCTCTGTGGCTTACTTTATTTCCTAAAAAGATTTATTTATTTATTTTAGAAAGAGAGAGAGAGCACGAGCAGGGGGTACTGAGGGAGAAAAAGAGAGAATCTCAAGCAGACTCTGCACTGAGCATGGAGCCCGAGGTGGGGCTCCATCTCATGACCCTGAGATCAGGACCCGAGCAGGAACCAAGAGTCTGATGCTCAACTGACTGTGCCATCTAGGCACCCCTGTACCTTACTTTATTAAGCTAATAATGTGTTTTGACGATCACTACAGATCAATATATATATTTTCCTCATGTTTAAGGGCTGCCATAGAATTCTGATATAAGGGCACCTGGGTGGCTCAGTTGGTTAAGCATCTGCCTTCAGTTCAGGTCATGATCATGATCCCAGGGCATCAAGCCCTGCGATGAGCTTCTCGTTCAGCGGGGAGCCTGCTTCTCCCTCCTCTGCCTGCCGACCTCTGCTTTGTGCTCTCTCTAACAAATAAAATCTTAAAAAAAAAAGAATTCTGATATAAATGTACCTTAATTTATTTAACAAGTCCCCCGCTGCTCAGCATTTAGGTTACTTTGAGTCTTTTGGAATTTCAAGAATTATTACCATAAATAACCTTCTTTCACATTGGGGCAATGTAGCCGTAGGATAAAGTTCTTGAAATGAAATGCCGGATTAAAAGAGACCTGCACTTGTAATTTTGGGAGCTGTCAAACAGCTTTCCCCAGACTTTGTACAAGTCAGTGTACAGAAGTGCATGTTATTCCACATCCTCATCAACAAGTTGGTTGAAAACATGTTTGATCTTTGCCAATGTGATTGATAAAAATGATATTTCGGGGGGCTTTTAATTTTCAGCTTCTCATTATAGGTGGGTTGAGTATCTTTTCACGTGATTGAGAGCTTTTGATATTTCTTTTTTTATCCATAGCTATTACCCCTTTTCTTTAAAACCATAAGCTTTCTCCCTAAAGAGTCTTTCTACATTAGGACATTAGCCTTCTATCTGTGAGTACGGATCACAGATATTTTCCCCAACCTGTCACTTGCTTTTTAACTTTACTTATTGTTTGTACCATGCAGGGGTTTTTAATATTACTGTTGTATTTTTCAGTTTTCCGTACTTTTAGATGTTATTTCATAATTAGAAATGCCTTCCATATTATTATGAAATAAGTGTCTCATGGCTTCCTCTCAGGTGTTTATGATCTTAGTGATTAAAAAATTTTTTCTGGTGTCATATGTGAAGCATATACCCCGTTTTAATTTTTTTCTAAGTGATATTCAGTTGTTCTAGTCCCATGTGTTGATTTTATTTTTTTAACATGTTACAGTCTTGTCATCTCAAAATATGGTTTTTCTTCTTTTCTGAGCTTTATGCCTTTTCTTCCTTTTTTTTAACCTCATTGTACTTACCAAAGCCTCTAGCAAAATGTTAGCTAAAGTAGGGAGAGTGGGCATCTTTGCCTTGTTCTTGATCTTACACGTGAGCTAATCGGTAAACGATGGCCTGGCTTGCATTGCCAAATTACTCTCCACAAAGTTGATACCAATTTGAACTGCTCTGCCGTGCTTGGAGTTGCCTAGGAAACCGTAACCATTAAGTATGATGTTAGCTGTAGGTTGTAGATGCCCTTTATCACATTTAGAAAGTACCCTTCTATTCCTAGTTTGGTGAGGGTTTTTATCATAAATTTTGACAAGTGCTTTTTCTACATCTATGGGGATGATCGTATGCTTTTTTTTTTTTTTTTTGTCTTTATTCTGTTAATGTAGTGAATTACATTAATTTATTTTTGACCCTGAAGTCAAGCTTGCATTTCTGGAGTAAACCCTACTTGGTCATGACTTATTATCCTTTTTATATATTACTTGATTCTATTTGCTAATACTTGGTTAAGGTATTTTATATTATGCTCATGAGGGATATTGGTCTGTAACTGCCTTTCTTGTAGCATCCTTGCTATGTATTGATTTGAGATACCGCTTTAGCCATATACTAAATTTCTGTTCATTTTTGAGTACATTTCTGGGTTTTTATATCATATTCTGTTCCATTAGTATTTGCCTTTCTTATCTTATTCTTGTTAATGGGTGCACTGTTGGATATTTAGGAATTAGGTTATTTCCAGTGTCCTGCTATTACAGAAAACACTGTAATGAACAGTATTTTGGCTAGATCTTCTCCAACTCCTCGATTATACCCTTAGTGTAAATCCTTAGAAGTTGAATAGCTGGTCAGTGGATAGGTGGACGCAGAGAAGTATACAAATGCCTTCTTCCTTCGTGCCTTCCAGGGGCCCCTCCCATCTCGCTCGTGCCTCCCATTGACTGAACTTAAGCAGAAGCAAGATGGCGAAGAAATCTGGAAAAGTCATTTGCAGCATCCAGCTCCAACCGAGACAGAACAGCAGGGCCAGAATCAAGGACATTGGATCTGTGCAGTTGTAAGGAGCCCCGTCCTTAGAGAAGCCCCCTGCTGTCCCTGTTTTGAAATGCGAAATACTTTCTGAGCGAGGGGCCTTGCATTTTTGTTTTGCACTGGCCTTGCAAATTATGTGATTGGTCCTACTGAGCAGAGCACAGAGGGACAAGAATGGAGCTGAGAGGAAAATACCAGGGCTGCTACATTTTGCCAAATTGCTCTTCACAAAGTTCATGCCAGTTTGAGTTACTTGCCAACGTAGGGAGTTGCCTGGGAAACCACAAATTCGTTATGGTGTTGATAAGGAAGTTTGCAAGAGTTCCCCTCAACAGTCTCCAGCAGTAGCAAAAACAAGAGCAGAGAAGTCAACAAATTGGTCCTCGGCTCTTCCAACTCAGGGGGTCTGATTAGAAACCCTCCCTGTGCTCCAATGTGTCATTCCCCGCTCCACCCCCCCAAAGGAGGAAATGGATCTGACTGGTGAGTGTATCTGTTGTCACAAAACTCATGTATTATTGCTTTGTTTTTGTATAGCTGGTCTATCCTTAAATTTATCTTTTATTGTTCTTTCTACAACTTACTGGTGCAGAGGAAATGGTGGGTCACTCAGCAGCACTTGCGGATCGGGTTTCTAGACCTGCTTGTGGAAGCAGACAGCAGTGCTCACATTGGCTCTGAAGAACCCACCAACAGAAAGGGAATGGGGAAGCTATTCAGAGACGGGTCTTCAGATTTGGGGAGGGTAGTTACATTACAGCAAGGATCAGAGTGTGGCCCTGTCCCTGGGGGGGTGGGGGGGTGACCCTGAGAGGAAGAAGAGGAACCTCATAGGGAGCCCAGACCTGTGTTCCAGCCCTTTAGGGATCAAGAAGAGCCCACTTTGGGGGGCGCCTGGGTGGCTCAGATGCTTAAGCGGCTGCCTTCGGCTCAGGTTGTGATCCCAGAGTTCTGGGATGGAGCCTGCTTCTCCCTCTCTCTCTGTCTCTCCCCCTGCTTATGCTCTCTCGCTCTCTCTCTCTTTATCTCTGTGTCTCAAATGAATAAATAAAATCTTTAAAAAAAAAAAAAAAGAGCCCACTTTGGGATAAGGCCCTTTCAGATATACCTACCCTATGCCTACCACCATTGTCGAAAATGTCCTTAACGACCTATTTCCTGAGTTAAGGCCTCTAGGTAACTTGCTGCAGTTACTCATGAAGGAAGCAGTTCATTCATTCATTCATTCTTCAGCAGATTGGGCCTCCACTATATGCCAGCACTGGATTGGTAGTAGGGATGTAATACTGACCAGGACACCCAGGACTCCTGCCTTCTCAGTCCTACAGCCCACAAGGGGAGGAAACTAATCAGTTGAAATACAGTGTGATTAGCGCTAGGTCAGGGGAATTAAAGGGTGCTATGAAAGAAAATATAACAGGGGTCCCTCATCCTCTTAGAGCATCAGGGAGAGACAGAGAACAAAGCTGAGGGGGGAGTTAGGTAGGAAGGAGGGTCAATGGCTAAAAGGATGTTCTAGGAAAGGGAGTGGCAAGCACAAAGTCCAGAGGTGAGAGATTAAGCTCCTACAAGAAACTGAAAGAAGTGGTGGGGGGTGGGAGGGTTGGGGCGACCGGGTGATGGACACTGGGGAGGGCATGTGCTATGGTGAGCGCTGTGAACTGTGTAAGACCGATGAATCACAGACCTGTACCTCTGAAACAATACATTATATGTTAAAGAAGAAAAAAAAAAGAAAAGATAGTAGGAAGGGAAAAATGAAGGGGGGAATCTGAGGGGGGATGAACCATGAGAGACGATGGACTCTGAGAAACAAACGGAGGGTTCTAGAGGGGAGGGGGGTGGGGGGACGGGGTAGCCCGGTGATGGGTACTAAAGAGGGCACGTTCTGCCTGGAGCACTGGGTGTTATACGCAAAAAATGAATCATGGAACACATCAAATAAATAAATAAATAAATAAATAAATAAATAAATAAATAAATAAAAATGGGGGGGGAGAAACTGAAAGAAGTTCAGTGTGGGGAGGCCCCACTGGGAAAGAAGGCATGAGTCACTTCTTCACGGGCTTTGAATATCCATAGGTCCTTGATCCTAAGGGCAACAGCAAGCCCTTCAGAGCTTTAGCCTGGAAGGAGGCTTGTATTTTAGGAATACCTCTCTGTCTACAGAGTGAGTTCGAGGTGTCCATGGAGCTGTCCAGCAGACAGCTGGAGGGCTCCTCACCTTGAATTACTTCATTACAGATTAACAAGCAAACTTGCAAATTACTAAGGGGATAAGATACAAGTACCTTTGCTTTGCTCAAAGAGGAAGGATGAAGCAAAAGCCCTGAACAGTCTCCAACCTTGAAATCACATGTCCACTGAGAACTCCCCCTCTCCTGGTTGCGCTAAACTCCCTGCACCTTCTCTAGAGCATTCATCTCACTGCTACTGCTAAGTTGTCCATTTACCCATCAGTGTCTCTTATTGGATTACGAGCTGGAGGCAGGATCGGGGTTCAATTCATCTTTGGCTTTCTAGTGCCTCCTATGGTGCCCTGAACATAGTATACTCATCTTCCACGAGGTGACTTTATTTTTTTTTATTTTTTTTAGATTTTATTTATTTATTTGAGAGAGAGAATGAGAGAGAGAGAGACCATGAGAGGGGGGAGGGTCAGAGAGAGAAGCAGACTCCCAGCTGAGCAGGGAGCCCGATGCGGGACTCGATCCCGGGACTCCAGGATCATGACCTGAGCCGAAGGCAGTCGCCCAACCAACTGAGCCACCCAGGTGCCCCCCACTAAGTGACTTTAAAATGGACTAAAAATTCTGCTACTAAGTGAAAAGCTGTTATGTGGAAAACAAACAAACCTCTATTCATTTTAGTGGGAAAAACTGTTATATCCCATCCTGAAATGCCAAACAATTTTCACCGGTAGAACAATGTATCAATTGAACAATGGCAACAAATTAAAGACTAAGCACAATTTGGGGCACCTGGGGGGGGGGCTCAGTCGGTAGAGCACGTGACTCTTGATCTTGGGGTCTTGAGTTTGAGCTCCACGTTGGGTGTAGAGATTACTTAATTAAAAAAAAAAAAAGCACAGGGGCCCCTGGGTGGCTCAGTCATTAAACGTCTGTCTTCGGCTCAGGTCATGATCCCAGGGTCCTGGGATCAAGCCCTGTATCGGGCTCCCTGCTCGGTGGGAAGCCTGCTTCTCCCTCTCCCATTCCCCCTGTTTGTGTTCCCTCTCTCGCTGTGTCTCTCTCTGTCAAATAAATAAAATAAAATATTTTAAAAAATAAAAAAATAAAAAATAAGCACAATTTGGAATTTTAATCAATACAGTTTCTACAGAAAACCAATGTATTAAAACTTTCTTGTACTTACTTTTTTTAAATAAACTTTTGGTGACTTCTGCATTCACACGGGGCTAAAAATAAAATTATGGCCCAGAAAAATATTTCCAGGGTAAAATAAACGTTAAACGTGTGTGCGTGGAAATACACGGAAATAGTGTGTGCACACGACAGGACACAGAGTCATAGATGCTGCCCTTCCTCAGTCCTCTCATGGGGCATATGTACACACAACAAAATGTTTTGGGCTCATACCAACATGGCTTACAATTCAAATTTGTTCCAAGTAATATTCCCCGCAATAAAGTGTTGTGTCAAGAAAATTGGTGAGTGGTCTTTGTTTGAAACCCTGATGAAGAAATAGCACTTGTTCATTATTTAGTGAGTTTTTGAGTAGAAGAGTTATTATACATATATATGAGAAGGAAGTCACAAGTGGTATGACTTTCAAGAGGTGTTACAGTGAAAAGTTGCTAATGCATAAAAGAAAGATGCATGAAGGATGAACGAATGGATGGATGCATGGTAAGGCCCTCTGGTATGGTCAGAAGAAACCCTTATTGTGTGAGACAAGCCTGAGAACACTGGGGAGCACACAATGATAGCAGAGCTGATGAGAAACCCAAGCAGAAGCCAGTGCAGAAAGCAATATTCTGGAAGAATGCTAGCTACACTTTATTGATCATTCAGTATATGCTATGTGTAATGACAAAATGATCTCTCCTGGAGACCTTGGCTTTGCAAAGAGCCCAAGCATATGGTCTAATTTTCTCACCCTCAGGACCTTCCTCTGCACACCAGCCCGGAAGGCCTTCATCTGTTCTGGGTGGCAAACTTGAGCATGGAGTCCCTTCAAGTTTCCAGTCCACTCTGTGGAAAGATCCTCATTTGTTTTGACCACTGGGAATTCTCTCTTCTTCCGCAAGGTGACACCATGGCCTGTACTCTGTGTGGACTTGGAAACCAGCTGTGCCACCATATTGATTCTAGTCTGTCAGGTTGGCCTGGATGACTGCAGCTTCCTTGGTCCAGGGTTGCGTTGGGCAGTTAGCACACAGCAGGCGTGACTTTCCTCCTCCTCACACCCAGCAAAACTGTCACGCTTCACCTCTACTCCTACTGCCTCAACTTAAAACAATCTGGAATAGAGAACTGTGTCTTGCATTTACCACCTACCTGGCGTATGCATTCCTTGAAATGTAGGTACCTTATTCTCTCTTCTCTTCCCCTTCCTCCTCCCCAGGTTTTGCATTTTCTTCTCTGGTTTCCATACATGACTTTATAGTTTCACGGTGTGTCCATTTCGCTCTCTCTGCCCTGTACCAGTGCTCCATTTGTTCCAATCTCTCTTTCTTTCCCCTGTATTTCTGCATACTTATCCTCTCTGAAGCTTCCCACTAATGTATGTGAAGATCAGCGAGAGCTTTTTGTTCCACAGACCAATGGAGAAACTGTAGGGACCTCTGAGCGTGAGCATTACGTGCACAGAAGTGGAAGAACATAATAAATGGCAAAAACAATTTCAGCATTATCAGATCTTAAATCTCAGGAGATGGTGGTCATTGAAATCCCATACATCTACCTTAAATTTTATTCAAGATTTTCTTAAGCTCTCAGTTCTAAGGCATTCTATTAAACAAGTCTGTGTTTCCGGCAGCTCAGAGATTAGCAGGAGTTGGGGCGAAGACAGTGTAGAGAGAGAGCGTTAAGTGTTCTCCAAGGGGTCTGCAATGATTATAGGAACATTCCTCAATTGTCTCCAGCCAGCTCTTGGTTTCCAGCTTCTTGAGTCTGGTGTTTATAGTTGAAAATGTTTGTGACTTCTCCCATGGAGGCACCTTCCATGCTGCAAGGTCTATAACAGGGTTTTGGATTTGACTGGAGACTAAGAGAAATCAATGACCTGAGAAAGTTGTATCTTGGCGTTAGGCTGATTTCAATAAATTATAAATGGAACTGGCCACACTGATTGAGGCCACCCATTCAGCCCAAGTTATATCCACACGGTAGTGTGGATCTCGATGGAAATTTTACTCAACACAACCACTTAAAGGGGAATATCATGTCTGAGTTATTTTGAAAAGGCAGCGTGTCTTCTCTTAACACTTTTATACTTGCGGTGTTTTCTAAGCAGCTCTGTCACCTGAAATGGAGGCAAACATTATCGCTCTCATGTCATGGGTGAAGAGATGGTGCATAGGCATTAATCGACCTTCACCTTGCAGGGCAATGGCTGAGTCATTCAGGGTCACAGGTCTCCTTTCTGCTGCTTTATTCCATAGGACAGCATCACCTCGTGGTCAGTGAGTTAAAAGTCCTGGGCTCCCCTATGGATGGAGGCAGTCTGTTGGTGACCTTGAGTGACTTTCACATTCTCTCTGGATGCCTGTTTTCTTGCTGGGAGTCTAGATAACACACCCATACGTCTGACTGTATCTTTTTTTTTTTTTTTAAATTAGGAATGATGGATTGCCAGTGAATCAGAGGTGAGGGAGTGAAATCCCATACATCTAACTTAAATTTTATTCAAGGCTTTCTTAGGCATTCTATTAAATAAGTCTGTGTTTCCGGCAGCTCAGAGATGAGCAGGAGTTGGGGTGAAGACAGTGTAGAAAGCAAATATAAGTAGTGTTCTAGGGGTCTGCAATGATTATAGGAACCTTCCTTTGGATCACTGAGCAATTGTCTTCAGCCAGCTCTTGGTTTCCAGCTTCTTGAGTCTGGTATTTATAGTTGAAAAGGTTTGTGACTTCTCCCATGCACAGAATATCCAGGTTAGGAAGGACCTAGAAAGGGCGGTTGGCTTAATGGTCCTGAGATTTTGCCTTATAGGAGAACTCGTGAAGGAGTTCAAGACTACAGCTTTCTGAGGCCCATCCTCCTGAAATGGAAAACACCAATATGAGGACCAGGATTCTGTATTTAAAAAAAATCATTCCAGGTAGTCTGGTGCAGGTTTAGAAACCGTGGCTTACGTGGAACCATGTCCAGTGCATGGGGCAGGACGCACGCTCTGCAGCCGCTGAGCGGATAGATGAACACTTCAAATAAATAGGCCACAGATGAGAAAAGCAACCCCCTTCAAAGCAATTGAGCGGGGAGGAGGTGCTGGGAACCCCTGGGCTCCATTTTTACCAGTAAGTCCTTGAGCTTACATATGGAAGCTGGAAAAAGCCCCTTCTGGAGCAGGCTCGGTGTGAGCCAGCTGTGTGACCTTGGGCAAGCCATACCCCATCTCCTGGCCTCAGTTTCCTGTCTGTAACATGGGAGTGTGGGCTTATTGATCTCTAAGTTGCTTCTACGACACCTGGGCACTTACCTACTGCCCTTTTTGATGCGGACATGCTGCAATTCTAAATGTTCTCCATTATTTTAATTTTTCAATAGAATGCTTTATGGACCCAGTGCTTGTTGCGTTGAACCTGTTTTCAGTCTTCCCTCACCCCCCAGAGCAGTGCGACTGCCCACAGGACTCAGAGCATTCCAAGATGATTCTTTGCCCTCTTAGGCTGGAAAAGCAACCCCAAGAAGGCGAGATCTAGGGAAGAGAGACAGACGTCTAGATTGCAAAGGCATGTGGAAGAAAAGGTGGTTTGGTTGGGAGGGAGGGACGTATCCTACCAGACATCTCTGTTCCAGGGAAGGGTAATTCTACCTGCTGCCTGCTACTTCAGAAGGGGACCAAAGAAGGCTCCATCAACTGGCAAAGACCGAGTGTTTTCCAGTGGCCACGCTCACCTTGCCCTGAGTCTTGGCCGCTGTTGGTAGGGGAGACATGTAGCGGTTATTATAGTTGGTGCGGGTGTTGGCTGCTCAGGCTCCAGCCTGGCCCACGACAGGAGGCTCAGCAAGGCGAGGCTGCATGAGGAGCTGCATCTCGCGGGCCAGAAATGATCAAGTGTTCACCACCGACTGGAAAGGAACCAAAAGCGAACAGTTTTGGCAAGAGAGCCAATGCCGAGGAGCCAAGTAATAAGTTTTATTGGGCTGTTGTTAGGGTCAATTAAATTCAGTGAAGGGACATTTATTGAGTACCTTCTATGGCTCAGAAACTGAGCAAGGCTTTAGGAATTCAAAGATAAACAGGGCACGGTCCCTTCTTTAGGTGTTTATAATCTGGTAAAGAAGTTGTCCAGAGGAAGAGATACCATGTGTCTTTCTAACAGTGACAACACAGCGGGGGCGGGGGGTGCGGGCAGAGCTTACAGGGTCTCAGGAAGCAGGAGAGAAAGGCAGAGGAGGTGACATCTGAGTAGGACTTTGCTAGAAGAAGGGAGTAGACAGGCTTCTAGGCAGAGGAGACAAAATTAGCAAAGACAAGAAGGTGTGTAAGAGCATGGTGCCTTTGGGAACGGAGAGCAGGTTGGAGGTGTGAAGGGCAAGAGGTACACACAGGGGAGAGGGGCTTGACCTTTAGGCTCACAGGCTTTAGCCCTTTAGCCCATTCTGGTAGCTACACTTCCATTCATCATGGGAGGGAGTTGTGTGTGGAAAGAGGGTCTACCTCGAGGAAAAAGTGGATGGCCCAGATGTTTGATCCACTGGGGTGAGCTACCTCAGGAGAGGTGCTCGGACAACGGAGCCAGGCATGAGGGGGATTTGGAAAGACCCGCCAATTGGCAAGGAGCCATCAGCCTCCTTCCCCCTTTGCCATCCTGAAGGCAGAGTGGGGGCCCACTTCTCCAAGTTCACCTCCAGGTTTACGAGGGTCAGCATGTTTGTGCTGGCCTTGACATTTTCACAAATTGCTCCTGGTTGTAATTATTAGTTTTAGTCCAGCTGCTTCTCCAAGGCCCTTCTGGCAGCTGGGCCTTCCAGGCCAGCTTGGGCTTGGACTCTCTCCTTAATTGACTCAAGTCATGAAAAGGTGCCATCTGCTTTGAACCCTTGCATGTTCCAATGCCAGACAAATCCCAGGCAGGCACCATAGGAAAAGCAGTAATGAGGCTCACACCTCCAAGTGGAGGGCGCCCCCTCCGCCCCCTCCCAACTCTGTCTGGTCAGGTGTTAAGTGCAGAGGTGAAGTGCAAGCCCAAGGTAGGGGGCAGGGCTGAAAAGTAAACAGGGCCCTAGAATGTGCTTCCTCCTGGGTCCTAAGTGACGCCAGTCTTGGGAGGAGATTTCACAGCAATCCTGTCAAAACCCCACAGTTAATAGCATCATGATGACCTAAATAAATTCACAGATATCAGTTACTGCCTGTGTTTTCACTTCACACCGACCCTCCCCAGAGATGCCTCAGCTGGGGAAGTACTTGGGAAAAGGCCTCAGGGAGAATTTTCCTGTGAAGCTATTAGTTTTATCCCACTTCCTAGAGAGAAAATAAGAAAAAAAACCCAAAAAAACAAAAGATAAAAAAAAATACCGAAGGAGGGTTAGGAAGGAGGGCCACGGTCACCATGATGTAGCTGATGTGTAATTGCTGTTGAAATGCTTTCTCGTTTCCTATTTATTATTTAAAAGAGATACCAAGGGCAGTGTCAACGGAGCAAAATACTTATTGACATTCGAGAACCGTCCCCCAATAGTGACTTTTAAAAAACTTGATATCAACTGTAGTGTGAAATTGACTTCTGTCTCCTCCAGTACAGTGAGTAATCAGAGTGTCTTTCTTTGATAAATTTTGATCCTTGAAAATGGACCCAAGTTCAAGAATACCTCAAAAAGTGATACGTTAAAGAGGGGCTCCAGTAGGCTGCCATTTGTTTATCGGGAGAGACGAGTCACTACCAGAAATCAGAAAGCAGCATGTTGGGCGCCTGGGCGGCTCAGTCGTTAAGCGTCTGCCTTCGGCTCAGGTCATGATCCCAGGGTCCTGGGATCGAGTCCCGCATCGGGCTCCCTGCTCAGCGGGAAGCCTGCTTCTCCCTCTCCCACTCCCCCTGCTTGTGTTCCTGCTCTCCCTGTCTCTCTCTGTCAAATAAATAAATAAAATCTTTAAAAAAAAAAAAAAAAGAAAGAAAGCAGCATGTTTACTACAGCTTGGAAAGATGGTCTCAAAATGTACCCCTAGTGCAGGGCATGGTAGACGGGGAGTGGTGGGCAGAGGGAGGGAGAAGCCATAAAGCAAAACAGATTTAAGAGCCGTATCAACCAAAAGCTATGTGTAGACCTTGTTTGGATCCTGATTTGGACAAACCCAACTAACTATAAAACAAACAGACAAACGAAACCTGAGACAATTGGGGGAAATAAGACAGTGACTGGATATTTGATGACCTTAAGAAATTATTTTTTTAAATGGCATTGTGATTTTTTTTTTTAAAGTTCTTATCTTCTTATCTTTTAGAGATATGTACTGAAGTATTTACAGATGAAATGATATAATGTCTGAAATTTGTTTCAAAATAACCCAAAGGGTCAGGGTGGGGGTTAAGTGTATGGCAAAGGAGGGGAGGCAAGAGATGAAATAAAATTGGCCTTGAACTGGGTAACTGTTGAAGATAAGAGATGCTTACAATAGTTCTGGGTTTATTGTATTATTTTCTCTACTTCTCTATGATGAATATTTCCGTGATGCAGTGTTACAAGTGAAGAACTTCAGGGACTCTTGTCTCTGTTAGCTTTTCTTTGTAGGGGAAGGAAAAAGTAGTAAGGATCCCCTCTCCAGTGGGGCATACAGTTTTTACCTTTGTTAAATTTATAATCAAAGAAATCCCAATGGGCTCTTTCTAATCTTATGAATCTTTGATTATATGATTCTGTAAAATTGTGATGAACTGACGTACTAGTCATAGTAATCACCAGTGCTGGCCCCACATTGGGGTCGGAGAGAGGCAGAAAAGCAAGGGACTACTTCCCAGTAGGAAGTGGTTGGTTTTTGACTTGCACAAAGTCAGGGACCTGGTCTGAATGGTTATAATGGGGTGGGGTGATGTGGAACAAGATAATGCTAGGGTTTGGGCACTTCTATAAATGTGGGTGGGGAGAGTAGTTATGGTTTGTGTGATACAGCTCATTTAAATTTGAATTAAATTTTTTTTTAAAGATTTTATCTACTTTTTTTGAGAGGGAGGAGAGAGCATGAGTGGGGTGGTGGGGGAGAAGCAGACGCCCTGCTGAGCTCGGAGCCCCCCTCTGGGCTGGACCCCAGAACCCCGAGATCATGACCTGAGCTGAAGGTAGACGCTTAACCAACTGAGCCACCCAGGCGCACCCTCCCCCTCCTTTATATCCTAGACGCAAAAATAACTTATACCTCAGAGTGGATTTCCAAAGCTATCACCACTGTATTTGTTATCTGTGCCATGTAACAAATTGCCCAACTTTCAGTGGCTGAAAACCACTAACATTTATTATCTTACGGTTTCTCTGTAAGGTGGTTCTGGCTCTGAGTCTCTCTGGAGGCTGCAGTCAGGCACTGTCTGGGGCTGTCCTCATTTGAGGGCTTAAGGGAGGATCTGCTTCTGCTTGCATTCACGAGGCTGTTGACAGGCCTCAAATCTGTTTCCAAATTCACACCTGTGGGTCTCTCCGCAAGGCTGCCTCATGATGTGGCAGCCAGCTTCTCCTAGAGCAGGTGAACCAAGAGAGCATGAGAGAGAGCATCATGCGGAAGCCACAGTCTTTTTGTAACATAATCGTGGAAGTGGTAACTCATCACTTCTGCTGTATTCCATTATTTATAAGTGAGTCACTATATCCGGCAAGGGTGACCAGCTCATCCTCACTTTCCTGGGAGCTTTCCTATGTTAACACCGAATGTCCCATATCTTGGGAATCCCCTTGGTGCTGGGCAAACCGGAAGGACTTGTCACCCTGAATCTAGTCTATGCTCAAGGGGAGAGAATTCCACAAGGGCATGAAGACCAAGGGGCGGGGATCATTGAGAGTCACCTTGGAGGCTGGCTACCATAGCAACATTTCTAAGATTTACTTCTCTTCATTACTGAAAAGTCAGGCCTATGAGCCACTTTGTGATTTATAAAATATAAATCTCAGTTTTTAAATGACAGAATGAGTCATGTTAAAGCGAATGGAATAAATATATAAACCAACTTTAGAAACAGAACTTCATTTGAGGTGGGTTAATGAGATTTATTATATCCATATATACATTTTTCCTATCTAGTCATTATTTCAAGGCAAATATTGAAGTGGGTATACCCGTTCCATCTTTTGCTTTGATTTCTAGGATTTCTGGCTAGACTTATGACCTAATTCTTAAAGAAAAGTTAACTTTTGAACTATAAAACTATCATGCTTTATTTAAGACTATTTAGAATCTATAGAAGAATGATATGAAGCAGAAAGAAAAACAACTGAAGATTTTTGCTTATTTCTGTATATGATGGTGTTTTGTGTTTAATCTTATAGTACATTTTCTATCTTTTCACAAATTCTTCATTCATGTGCTTTTTTTTTTTTTAGGGCTACCATAGTTTTCTAAATAAGGTGATGTACCATGATTTTCTTTACATTTTCTCTATGGCTGGATATTTTAATTACTTTGAATTTTGGAGCATTTTGTAACCATTTTAACCCATGTTTGACCACTGTGACTCTCAGAAGTCCATTCATTCAGGACTGGTGACCTGATAGGATGAGGAGTCTGAGAGAGGGAGCTGACCTGGCAGCAGAGAGCCCCCATTCCCCTCTGCTAAGGCATCCTCTAGAGAGGGCAGACTTTGCCTTTGTTGAGAGCCTTGTCATCATTCAGTGCTGCCCATCACTGGGTGGGGAGGTCTGCCCTATTCTGGAATTCAGTATTAGAAAGCTCATTATTGCTGCACCCCAAAGCCATATCTTCCCACCCAGTCTTTAGGACTCATGCCTTAGTCAGTTCAGGCTGCTATAACAAAAGTATCATAAACTGGGCGGCTTAAACAACAAACACTTATTTTTTACAGGGTGGGAGGCTGCAAAGCCCAAGGACAGGGTCCAGCATGGTTGGGTTCTGATTAGGGGCCCCATCCTGGTTTGCAGATGGCTGTGTCTCCCTATGTTCTCACACCGTGGAGAGCAGATCTGCTCTCGTGTCTCTTCTTATAAAGACGCCAATCCGTCATGAGGGTGGAGCCCCTCCCAGGGCCTCATCTCCAAATACCATCCCACTGGGGGTTAGAGTTTCAACATGTGAATTTGGGGGACACACATTCAGTCCACTGAACTGTAATGAAGACGGTATTTTTGTCTTTTTCTGCCTGACTCCTGTGACTCTCTCTCAACTGGTTCCAAACTTGGGTGAGGAAAAGACTTCCTCAAGTATCGATGGCTAAAGTCTAGTGTGTGGGGGTGGGGGTGGGGCTGATCTGGCTGCAAGGCCGAGGGACAAGCAGATAGTTTCTTTGGTTCAGGCCTTCACCAGTTTTCACGGAACAAATCGTTTCCTTTCTTTGTGCACCTGCATCCAAGCCTGCCCTGGCCTTTCCTGTGGGGGATGCGGCTCCCTTCCCTGCATGAGGTGTAACCCTCTGCTGTTTTAGCTGCTGACAGACCCTTTTTTCCAGCCTCCTCCATCTGGTAACTGGAGGGGGAGAACTTTAGGAATGGAGAGCAAGAAGAGAGGGCAGAAGTACTCCAAATAGCAGCCCTCCAGGCAGTACCCAGCCCCATCCTTCTCAAGTGCAAACTAACCCTTCTTAACCAAGCAGACGCATTGAGATGCAAGTTTCATTAGGATGAAATCTCTCTCAGGAAGCACCTTGGTTCCTCAGCAAATAAAACTCTTCATGAGCCAACCCCAACAGCTGACCAGGCCAGTCTGAATACATACATACGTACATAAATTTATATAAAATACATACATGCTAAATAAATGCAATAAAGCTATATATAATATATACGATAATATACAATAATGCTATATTTACACACATCTTAGGATTTAACGCTACAGATGGATACGTATACGCACCAGGAAGCATGTGAATACACACACACTTGCTGCATATAACAGAACATTGCCCCCAAGCCTTTAAGTTCTAAGTCAATAAACACAAGGAAGGGACTGTTTCCATACTTCTGCGGTCCTCAGGGTCAGCTCTTTGAATCACGCCTCTCTTCCAACTGGGGATTTAAATTCCTTGGAAAGACAGTATATGGAGGGCAAGAAGTCAAGGACCTGGTCCTTCTTCTGACCCTATCCCTGGCTGTGTGAGAGACGCACCCTCCTGCTTTGCTCCCTGAGTTTCACTGCAGTTAGTGGGGTAGAGGCTTTCTGTGTATTGGCTTTCTAGCTCCTGTAGGTGTATACTCTGAACAAATAGCCAATGATTTGTCGGTGGCCAGAGGAAGGCATGACAGGAGAGAGAGGTGGTGAGGTTTGAAGAGACAGGAAATAGGGGTAGCCCTCATCCGCCGGAGAGTGGTAGAGCATGCAATTGGGAAAAGATGGGAATCCAGACATTTCAGCTGAATGCATTGCTTATCTCATCAACTGTTGCAAGAATCATGTAGATGACTGCAGTCCATTTTTGCACCCTTTAAAAGAAAGGTATTTATAGGTGTCACAGTGCTGGGTACTTTACTGGGGGACATGAGGACCACAGTGGTGGACCAGCCGTAGACCCTTCCCCGTGTCTCAACAACTCTGGCAAGGGAGCTCGCCTATAGGCTCTGGGGAAACCGCTGCCTGCCAGTGGGACCGGCCAGACGCTATGGCCCTTGATAAACTGGAAAACGGTATCTCAACCTTTCTATTTAAGTCGTCAAGTATTTACCAGACACATTCCTTCAGGAGAGCCCCCATGTGATTCATGCTGGTTCTCTCACCTGGCCTCTCCCACAGAAGGTATGATAAATATTTATTGAATGTATTGGCACATGTTATTTATAAAACCCTTTGCTTGGATTGTGGTTAGGTAGGTAGGGACATATTCAGAGAAGATTTTGTGCTGACTACAACTCGGGGCCAGAAAGGCATGACTTGAGATGCTTAATCTGGGTTTAACTATTTCCCTTGGTCCCCCGCATTTTTTGTTTTCCAGTTCTTCCTCACTCAAGCACTTCCCCTCCCTTCCCCCCACGCCCACCTGCAGGCTGTCACCTGCTTTGGAGGCTTCAGAGATCAGCTCATGAGAGTTTGCCCTGACACACACACACACACACACACACACACACACACACACACACACACACACACACACACACACACACAGTGATTTCTGCACTAGATACTGACTTTTTGGTATTTCCTGCTGGAGCTCTGTCTGGGTGGAGTTCCATCTGGAAGTGCCAGAGTTTTCCTGTTTGTGCAGTTGATTTTCAAAACCTTAAATAAACTCTGTTGTGATGTGTTCAGAATCATGACAACTCAACGGCTATTTATTAAGTACCTACTATGAGCCCGGCGCTGTTCAAGGGGCTGGGTAGACGGTGGTGACCTCAGCAGACACCACGTTCAGAGAGCTTTCGGTCAGGTCCAGGACACTGATTAGTAAACAGGCACTCACCCTCCACGTGGTGAGGGCCATGAAGGATAAAGTCCAGGGTGCTGGCATGAGAGGTGGGGTGCAAATAGCAGGGCAGCGAACCCAGGCTCAGCCTGACAGGGCTGGGGCGGCCGGGGGGGTGGGGGGGCTGTGGGTATGCCAGCAGAGAGCCAAATCCAGCTAAACTGCACCCAAAATATGAGAAACTAAATTTTGTAGAATCTGTTCTCATTTATCTGCAAGTCGATCCCTCCCCTCCGTTTGCAAGGAAACTTTTCTGAGCCTTCTTTTTTCAATAGCTTGAGGATCTCAACTCCCTCTGCATCTGTTGCAAGTTAACACAGGGGCACCCCGTCTCTTGAAGTCAGAGACACGGACCCAGGAGGGGAGGGAAGGCCTGGGACTGGGTGAAATGTTGCATTTCCTGCTCAGGAGAAGCAGGGAGAAGTGGGGTCAGGTGGGGAAAGCGAAGGGCTCCCAAGCTTCCAACAACTCAGGTCTTTATAGGGAAAAACTTCGTTATTTCATGTGAAGTGAATTTTAGGCATGTCCGCCAGGCCCATCTCTAGTCAGTCAAACACCAGGTAGGCAACAAAAGTATGTTCCAGAGCCACTGGATGTAAATGACTTGTGTATTTTCTCTTTTCAGAGTTCTCTGGGCCATTGTTCGCTCCATTTGTGCAAATAATAAAGACCAACTTCTTGCCAAAAGAAAAAAAATAGGGTGTGGATGGAAAACAATACAAAGGATTCTGTGTGTCTGGCCAGACGGAGTTCCCTGTGATTAGTCCTGGATCTAACTTTTGATCTCTTGGTCAGGCAATAAAATGCCTATTTATTTAATTTTAAAAGAACTCTTTAGGGCGTCTGGGAGGCTCAGTTGGGGGGGTGACTGCCTTCGGCTCAGGTCATGATCCTGGAGTCCCGGGATCGAGTCCCACATCGGGCTCCCTGCTCGGCAGGGAGTCTGCTTCTCCCTCTGACCCTCTTCCCTCTTGTGCTCTCTGTCTCTCATTCTCTCGCTCTCAAATAAATAAATAAATAAAATCTTAAAAAAAAAAAGAACTCTTTAAAGGTGTGATTTACATGCAATAAAACGCACCAGTTTTAAGTATAGCATTCTGCGGGTTCTGACAAATGTGTGCATGGATGCCATGTCTCCACAACCAAGACAGGGACCTTGTGTAACCCCCCAACTTCCCTTAGGGCTTTCTGCAGTTACCCCGGCTCCAGGCAACCAGTGACCCACTTTCTGTCACCAAAGATTAATTTGGCCTGCTTCAGAATTTCCAATAAATGGAATCACACCATAGTATTCTTTTGTGTCTAGCTATTTCACCCGGGATCATGTTTTTGAGATTCATTCCTGTTGTTCACATATCCTCAGTTCATTCCTTTTTATTTAAAAGGCTGATTTTTTTTTAAGGAGCCAACAAATGTTCCATGGACCACTCAGGAAGAGGAGCAGATCGAGGAGGTCCCTCTGGTCTACAAATTCTATCAACTTGCCCAGGAAGTGTAGACCCGAGGACTGCGTCAGGTTGGTCCGGATCACATTTAAGCGGCCAGACCCATGAATTTCTGAGCTGCAGGAGCCCAGGAGGACAGGGAGTGATGAAGCCTCAGTGAATGACAGGACATATGAGAGAGAATGACAGGGCTATTTGTTCGGTTCCGTTATGAGCTCAGCAAAATGTGACAATCCTGGGAAATAGAATTATGTATTGCTGTATTTATATGTGCGTTTGTCTCAGGGGAGCTGGCAGGGAGTGGTGGGTGGCAGAGTGGGGTCCAGCCGCCTCAGGGGAGCCAGCAGGGAGTGGTGGGCGGCAGAGTGGGGTCCTGCAGGACTGGAGTGGGCAGAGATTACCGGGTAAAGTGTAGGCCATGGCGGTTGTGTAGCCGATACATAAGAATTACAATGAGAGCTAATATTTACTGAGCACTCCCTAGGCACCTGGCACTGTGCACCATTCCTTACACTCACTGCATCCTATGAGGCCAGTGCCTTTGTCTCTGCCCGTGTCCCTTATCATATTCCTTTTTAAAAGGATTTTATTTATTTGACAGGGGGTGGGGGGCGACAAGCAGGGGGAGCGGCAGAGGGAGAGGGAGAAGCAGGCTCCCCGCCGAGCAGGGAGCCTGATGCGGGGCTCAATCCCAGGACGCTGGAATCATGACCTGAGCCGAAGGCAGACGCTTAATGACTGAGCCACCCAGGCGCCCTCCCCGCCTTACCATATTCCTGCACACTTATCACTTCGAGCCCTGTGCCCCCAGCAACCAGCGTGGTGGTGGCTCCGTGTTGGGGGATAGTCCTTGAGCCCCTGGAACTACCTAGCATCGCAGCCTGGAGAGCAGAAGTGCCTGGGACCTACAGGTAACCAAACAGGGCAGGGGACAAGCACCCCAGATCCCCGTGTCACCAACCTTATCTCTAGTTCTCTGGTCCATGGCATTTTGTTTGACTCGGCATTGCTTGGCCTCCTTCCGTTCCCTTTTTCTCAACTTTTTTTTTTTTTTTTTGAGAGATGGAGAGAGGGCAGCAGAGGCGGAAAGAGAATCACAAGGAGGAGCCAGTCACTGGGCTCAATCTCATGAGCCTGAGATCACGACCTGAGCTGAGAGAGCAAAGAGCCCAACGCTTAAGGGACTGAGCCACCCAGGTGTCCCTACTCCTCAACTTCTGAAGCAGTGGTTCCTGGGGCTTCTTCCTAATAAATCACGTTCACATGAATCCTCCTCTTGCTAGATGGTACTCATCTGTCAGACAAAAATCTGAACTTCACTTTCTTAGGCAGCTTTCCCTGACTCCCCATCCACTGGAAGTTCCCTGCTTATGTTCTCAGGATCATCCTTTGTAGCGCCAATTTCCAGTTCTCAGTTTGCAATGATCTGTTTGATTATTTCACCCGTGACCATTTCCCTTGCTAGACTGTAGGTTCCAGGAGGTCAGGAGGCTCTCGCCTGTATCCCCAGCACCCTAGCAGAGTTTCTAGAACACAGTAATTGCTCAATAAATTTTTACTGAATGAATGATTTGAAGTTTAATTTTCTCACAGGTGCTCACTGGCCTTCCGGATACTCCTCAGCCTCTGCATGGGCCAGAAATGCATAATATATAACCCACAGGGGTGACACAAGGCCTCCTGCCCACTTCCATTCTTCTGGGTATTTAGGGCAAGGTGACATTACTTTGCTCTGGGGGGACCGAAATTTACCATCAACTATGGAGCTGAATCCAGAGGTGAGCCTGGAAGGCTGAGTAAAATTTGAATGGATTATTAGCAGGAAATTTGAATACTATTTTAATGAACTATGATGCCATTTAAGTACATACACATCGTGAACTAAATACACATTCTTGGATCCCTGTCCTTCTCATCAAGAGCACATGAGGTCCCGAGGTCTCATTAGGAAGCTGATAAGCAGCCTATTTCTTTCTACTCCAGAAATGACGATCCCCCGGCTATATAAAATTTACAAACGGCTTTGGAAGCATCTGTGGAGAAAGGTGCCATATGAATGTATGAGAGTATTGAAATAGGTGCTGACTGAGAGATTTCCCAGGTGGATAGTTAAAATATACCCGGGCACCCACATACACTCATACCCCACACTCAGAGTACTTTCTGCTCTGATCAGCGGGGATAAATTTTCCTACTTGACAGTTGACTGTAAATCAAGAAGTGTGTTTTAATACTCACTAGCTTTCCGCTGCTGTGTGCGGCTGTCTCAGGCAATCCTTCACCTCCCGGGACACAGGACCTGAAGGATCGTAGCACTTTCCCTCCATTGCTCATGGAAAGGTGGCGCTCAGCAGCAAGGTAAATACGGGCATGCTATATGTGAGAGGTGAATATAAATAAGTCAGGATAGCCTTAGAAAATCTCACCTCTGGATCCACCATTTTTCTTATCAATAGGTAATAGAATAAGAAGAAATCATGAGTTTCCCGGGTTTTTTACCAACTCAAAACAAAATACTTTTGTAACAGTATAAAAGCTGGAGAGTATGTGACTGTCAATAAATGCTGAGTAAATAATTTTGAAGGTAAACACATGCCCTTATTTCCACAAACCCCGATTACTGGACTAGATAACTGAACTTGCTCCTCTTGACTTTATCCCTCGTAATCCTGCCCATTAATGTTTGCTTGGAGGAGTTCAAATAAACCAGGCTGTTCCACACCCCAGGACCTTTGCACGTGCTACCTTTTGCGCCTGGACTGGAATGCTTCCCATTAATCCAGGTGGGCTGGGGACACTTTCTGATATTTCACTACCCGGGTCCAGGATGACCTTTCATTTCCTTTGGGAAGCTTTTCTTGACACATTCTCCCACTCCTAGAACTGCCACTTTATCCCGCACAAGTGCACATATCTAACACAAACATGACTGGGCTCTCTCGGGAAGTCCCTGCTCACACCCTGTACATTTTGAGGCCATAATCAATACTCCATTGCTACGCAGTTGTCCCCTTGTGACTTCTCAAGCCTCTTCCCAAAGCATTTTGAGTAATGTATATTTTATTGAAATGCTCACAAGGGAGGTAAGTGGAGGGCTTCCACTGAACACCATACGGCCAAACTTCATAAAATCGCCGCCATTCCAAAAGCCTTTTCTCTCATTACCAGCAGGCTTCTCTCTGCTGTCTCCTTCCTTCTCCACTCTCCTCTGACCTCCTCCCACCTGCATGCCTCGTGGTCACCCCAATTCCATTTAGCATTTCAGCCCTTTCAACCCTTTCTCCTTCATAAAGGAGAAATCCTCAAAATCCTTCACATCCTTGAAGTTTGAGGGCCTTTCATCAAACGAACTCTCTCTTTGAGATCCCTCTTAAAAGGCAAGGGTAACAACACCAAATACATTTCTTCTCTTTCTGCTAAAGACTGGAGCACCTTGAGGGTAGGAATCAAGCCTATACACCTTGGTGTCTCCCATGCAAAATATTTAAGATATTTGTGAAATGAAATGAAAGGATAAAAGAATATAGGCACAGATTAAAATCCCTCAAGTTCCACCGTGACCACGGTTTTTCTTCTGCTCAAACACCTTCCATACCTTCTCCACTCCTGCCCCGGCCAACTGCCACTTCTCCCTGACTCTAGCACTCAGTTCAGCTGTGAGGAGCCCTCTCCCCTCAAGGCCACTGTGCATAATCTTGCCTTCAGGTGTTCACTTCAGTCGTCTCTCCAGGCCTGGAATAACCGATGTCACTCACGAGAGTGGTTGGTGGTGGGGTTACCATCACCCCATTGAAGGCCAAGGTGGATGCAATTGGTCTGGTCTTATAGGTCCACTCTTCAAGGCTCGATGCCCAGCTGACCTCCGGATATGTCACTGAGGTCTCCAGTCTAGACATAATTCACTCTCTTGAGTCCTCAGGTTATAAGCCTTGACTGCAGCCATTCTGGTGGCACTGAATTATCCAGACTTACATTATTGTGGAGTTGGGGGTATGAGGTTTTGAAGTCATTCCTCTTCCCAGAATGTGGTTGTGATTATACGTAGTGACTAATATTTTCAGGTCTTTTGCCCATTATCTTACCCCTTGAAGTTATGTGGTTATGTGTGCCCTTTTAACTTGCTTTGCCCAGTGAAAGGTAAGCAGAACTGAGCCCCTTTGGGGAAGAAGCTTGCAGAGGAAGAAGCATTAAGAGCTGGTGAGTGATTGATCACGCTGTCTTCCCCTCAACGCAGTGACTGGCAGCGTTAGAGGTATCCGGGGGACTGTTCACTAGCCTGGGGTCTTGGGTAAGGGTCCAGCTGATTCACAATGGGCACGTGGTGTGAGCAAGCAGTCAACCGTGGTGGTGTTGTACCAGCTCGATTCAGAGGTTATTTGAAAATTAATTACATAAATAAAGTGGCATGATAGCACCACCTGTCCTACCCAGACTGTAAGTTCCTTGTGGGCGGCACGCATGCACACGTGACCGTTCTATCCCCCAGAGAACATAGCACAATGCCCCCTGGACATTCAAAAACTTTTGCTGACTGAGTATATATACTGAGATAAGGTACATATAGGAGACTGGAGAGTAGAACTTGGTGTCAGGACGTCAACCTGAGACTTTGGTCTCTGGAAATTCTAAAGAAATGCCCCAGATGATTCCAACAGTATTCTACTAAGATCTTCACAAGCGAAGAGGCAGAAGAGCATAATGATAGGAACCTGGGCTCTCACACTGGACTGGCCTGGGTTTAAGGGCAAGCTCCACCAGGTACTTGGCTGCATGACCGGGGGCCCGTTATTTCAGCTGTTTGAGTCAGGAATAATATCACTACCTACTATATAGGATTATTGTGGGGATTAAATGAGAGAACGTATGTAAAGTGCCTGGCACATAATGAATGGGCAACCAACGTCATTCTCTTAGGCTCTCCTCCCATCAAATGTGTGTGGGTTGTATGAAATCTTGCTTAATTCTCTGGGAACTACTTCCCTTCATTTACTCCCTCTGAGATCTTGGTCACTTGCCTAGTCCTTGAATTGATTTAGCTTGGTCTACCTCAGATCCCTGGGGTTTTGCTTTTACTGCCCCATGCACACTCTGGTATTCTGAGAAATTCCATCTGCAACTGGCCAGAGTTGGCAGTAGCCCTTGGCAAAGGACTCTGATGGTGGTGGTGGTGGGGGGGGGGGATTTTTGTGACCTGCTCTCTGCTGCCAAAATTTTAAACAGGGCCCTCGATGTGGTGGGTAGTCAGGGAGGTGATCTTCGTGGGGCAGAAAGAATTGAGGGTGTCATGGTGACCAGTTCCAAGGAAGCCCTACCTTGGGCCCTGGCTCTCATAGCAGATGATCCTTCTATTGAACCCTGGGATCCTATCTGTGACGGTAGCAGGGACATCTGTGAATTTGTCAATGACTGACTCCTTCCGTAGGTTGGGGCTTGGTATGGTGCCTGAGGGCTTGTGTTTTCTTGAACTCCCAGCCTAGCGAGCCTTGTGTTTTCAGGTTCATGTGTTGTCCCCGACTGAGTCCTTGAGGCTACCTCTGTCCACGTCCCCCACCCCGCCTCCCCGTGAGCCAGCGGCAGGGTGAGGTAGCATGTCCAACCACTCCAAAGGTGCTTGTGTAACTTGTTTTTCAAAGTCTTGGCAGGAGCCACAGTGCTGAAGTGAGAAAGGCTGTTTACATTCTAGAAGAGCAATCCTGAGAAATGTCTTGCATCAGGGCTGTTCCCAACCAATCCCTGCTCCCTAGCAGCTTCTTTCTCTCTGGGATGGCTTGGGACCTAGAAGGAAGGAGCCTGAGCGTGAAGAGGGTAGGCTATAAGGAAACATTCATCAAACCCCAGGGCTCTGGCGCCCCCTTGTAAACTGCCCTCCCTTGAAAGGCAGGAAGCATCTTGAGAACAAGGCTTTTGTTACCCCAGTGTTTGGTGCAGTGGCTCGCACTGAGTGCAGTGCTAGGTGCCCGTGCTCAGTAGACATTCCTTAAGTCAATAATGGTGCAAATGTGTAGGCAAGAAAACATTTGAGAGGACACACTGGTGGAAGTTCTTAACTGATTCCAGTTACCAGCTTTCTCCGAACGGTACTTCCGCTACTAATAACAATCATTACTGTTTATTATCTAGTCGATGCCATGCAAAGGCATATATAATTTCCTTAAATTCTACAACAGTCAGTAGTTCTACAAAATAGGTAGTCCTTGTTCCCCTTAATAGCCAAGAAGGGGACACAGACTCATGGGCACAAAGCGTGGGGATCTTGCCCGAGTTTCACGGACAGTAAACAACCAGAATTCAAAGCCTCTGGTCAGCACCAAAGCCCCTGCTTTTCCACTTTCCATTTTTCCACACTGCCCCTCACCCCTGCTGGCTTCTGCCTCCTGCAGCAGCACAAGAAAGAGGGACGTCCAAGCACCCCCACCCCAGCACCGCCACTCCCCTGCTGTGGGCAGCTATGCATTCTTGTCGTCATTCCTTCCTCTAGCAAATGGGCTTGAATTCAGCATAAAAAGCACACCAGGGAAGCAGCCCCATTCCAGACGTCTGCACTTAACCGAGGAACACCCAGCCATATCGAGGCTTTCTGCTATCTCTGTCTCCAGAAACCACCTGCCCCCCCCCAACATCCTTCCTTCCCTTGCCACCTTCACAGTGTGGACACACACAACTTCCCTCTTTTCTTCCTCTTCTGATTGGCTTCGAGGCTAGGTTTTCCCTTCACTCGAAAAATCCTGCTACAGCTATTATTCTATGGACGGTCCCTAGTACCATATACGCACTAATTAAATATTTACTGAATTGCATGCTAACTTCCAGATGAAAGAAGAAAGTACGGGGATCCAAAAGAAAACGGAAAAGCTTAGAGAGTGGGGTTGGGGGTACAGCAGTCAACTCCCCCCCCCCCCCACCCCGTACAGATGCAGCGGGGCGGATTCAGACTTAAGGCTGTCTTTTGATTACAGTAACATCCAAACAGGCAGAAAAGCTCCAATCAAAGCCAGAGCAGAAGTGAACACGCAGGGGCTTGTTTCCTTGGAAATGTTCAGCTGTAATTACTCTCCCCAAAGAAATATCCAAACAACTTCCTTGACCCGCTGGGGGCGGGGGGGGGGGGGGCGGGGGGGAGGGGGAAGGAAGTAACAATCGGGCAGAGAAGCAGTTCGGCGGCCTCGGGCTCCCGGGGCGGGTGTGCGTGCGCGCGCGGGAGCCTGTGGTGCGCATGTGCGCGCGGCGGCACCTCGGGGACCAGCCGCGGGGGGCCTTTGACAGCCGCTCTATTCAAACGCCGGGCCGTGGGTTGGCGGCGCGGTGCCTGCCACCGCCGCGGCTGAGATCATGCTGTTGATTTTGTTTTAGAGAGGCAGCCCAGCCTGTTGTGCAGAGTACAGAATGTTCTCTTCTGTGAACTGAGCTTGAACTTCTCCAACCCACTTTGTCTGAGGAATCACACAAGACACAGAGGGGAAAAGGCAGGGAAGATAACCCCCGAATTGTTGAAATCCTTGTGTTCTCTCTGGTTTTGGCCCAGATCGGTTGCTTTTCACTACGCATCATGAACAATCCGAAGCATTACAGTTCTTGGAAGAACAAAATGCCTGTGATGTCCTTTGTCTAAGTCCAGGGCACGGGCTTCAACTTTGGAAATTAACAAGTCTGTCACTCTCCTTTGATATTTTTCTTTCTCTTTTCTTATTTTCTTTCCTCCTTTTTTCTTCCTTCTTCCTTTCTTCCTCTTCTTTTCCCTTCCTTCCTATTCCCCCCTCCCTCCCTCTCACCATCTCTCTCTCTCTCTCTGTGTTTCTCTTTCTTCCCTTTAAGGCATTAAAGGAACAAGGACAACAAAAGCCATTTTTCCTGTAAGGGAGAGAAAGGCTGCCCGTGCCTGTGACTTCTGTTTCAGTTGTCCAGGCTATCATGATTTTACAAAATAGTGTTCCCCAATTTGTTGTATGGCCTGAGAGAATTGACAGCGAGGTCTTTGGGTTGATGGCCTTCATTAAATCACCCACTTGAGAAGCTGCCGATGCTTGGTAAAGTGGTTTGAAATTTCTCTTTGAAAACCATCTTTGCCTAGTCTTAGGGCCCACTCTCCAGTTTGGAGGCACTCTGATCAACAGTTGAGGGGGTCTGCTTAGAGGATCTGAGCGTGAGACCTCTATAGGACAGGCAGCAGTTTTCAAACTTATTATTTTTAATAGCAATGGATTCCTTTCTTTGTATTCCTATTTACCCCAAACTCACTGGTAAGGCAGAAGAGCACAACCTTGTGTGAGTCATGGATTTGAAGTGTGAGCTGGGGGTCCGAGTCTCCCACTTGTGAGTGTATATGTGATACGGGGCAAGCCATGTCTTTTAAAACTCGCCTGGTGAGAGGGGCGCAAAGCTGGTCTCGTGTACATGTACATCATTTGTAAGTGTCGAGTGCTCTACTGAGACACCACCGAAAGAGATTCTCTCCTTGAATTTGCAGTCGTACCGCCTGCCTCCTCACTGGGGGCCCACTGTCTGATGGATCTTGCTCACTGACAGAAACTGCGAGATTCCTACAAGAGGGTCTACTGAGATGGCTCCAGTTCCCTGGACAGTCCATGTGACTTTCTGACCTTTTAACTTTTTTTTTATTTTTTTATTTTTATTTATTTATTTTTAAAGATTTTATTTATTTGAGAGAGAGAGAATGAGAGAGAGAGAGCACGAGAGGGAAGAGGGTCAGAGGGAGAAGCAGACTCCCCGCTGAGCAGGGAGCCCGATGCGGGACTCGATCCCGGGACTCCAGGATCATGACCTGAGCCGAAGGCAGTCGCTTAACCAACTGAGCCACCCAGGCGCCCTTTACTTTTTTTTTTTTTAAAGTTAACATGCCATCAGAATATTGGTTCATTCATTCATTCATTCCATAAAATGCTACTGAATACTGGCTATGTTTAAGTTACTGGGTGGGATGGAGATAAGGATCTCCCGTATTGGGAGATAAGGCAGATATGTTCATTGCCATCAAAGAGCTTATTGTCCAGGGCGCCTGGGTGGCTCAGTTGGTTAAGCGACTGCCTTTGGCTCAGGTCATGATCCTGGAGTCCCGGGATCGAGTCCCACATCGGGCTCCCTGCTCAGCGGGGAGTCTGCTTCTCCCTCTGACCCTCCCCGCTCTCATGCTCTCTCTCTCTCTCAAATAAATAAATAAATAAATCTTTAAAAAAAAAAAAGAGCTTATTGTCCAGCGGGAGAGGCAGAAATACACACATACATACACATATAATACTTATGTACTCCTTATAATACAAATGAGGTCAATACATGTCCAATGGCGGCACAAGTTATAAAATGTGAAGGTAGAGTATTACAGGAACAAGACGAGGGATTCTAAAAAGTGTAAGTTGAGCCAAGCGCAGTCTAGAGAGAATACAGAAATCACAAAAATAGATGGTCTTTGTGGTTAATAGGATTGTGTAGTATATTTTGGTATCAATGAGTAGTTCTTTTGGCTGAGCAGTTGATACTTGAGGACGGAGGAAGGATCAAAAAAATACATTGAGCCTAGATTGGGGATGTCTACTTCCCCCTCTTATGCCCACTGCTAACCATTCTTCCTGAGTTTGTATGAAGCCTCAGAATCCTACCCAACACAATTCTCTAAGCAGCCACCACCAATCAATCAGTCTTTGGCACTTGAAATAAAACCACTTGTCGGAGTCAGGGAAGATGGCAGAGTAGAAGGATCCTGAGCTTACACCCTCCCAGAGATACACCAAAGGCAGTAACTACACATATTGCAACTCACTCGAAAAACCACCTGAAGATTGGAAGAACACATCTTCCACAGCTGGAGTCATAAAGAGAAGGCCACATTGCAAACGTCAGGAGAGAAAGAGATGCAGTCGGGAACCAAACACCCAGCACACCTACCTGCAAAGTAGGAAAGAGAGCACAAGCCTGGAGGAGGGAGGGGATCAAGCCCTGGAGTCCTGTATTGGGAAGATGAGTACCCATAACATCTGGCTTTGAAAATCAATAGTAGAGCCTCACTCTGGGGAGACAGAGGGCTATAGGAAAGCCAGTCCCCACCCTTAAAGAGCCAGCAGGCTTCATTGCTCAGCCCGACACCCAGCACAAAAGTAGCAGTTTAAAAAATGCCTGGGTTATACACGAAGGAGATTTGTTGACTAATTTTAGGATCTGCGCCAGAGGGACAGGGATCTGTAGGAGCTTTCTATGGGAACGGAAGTGTTGGTGAGTGCCATTTTCTTGCCCTCCTTTAGCATAGGTAGCCGAAAATTTGCAGAAGCCAGCTCTGACACTCTCCATTTACTGGCTAGCACTGCTCACCCCGCCCTGCTTGTCCCTTGTGGATCTTGTGGATCCACCCTAGCAGCCTCCCCTCCGAAGCTGCTCCCACCCTGCCACATCTGGTGGGCAGCCTCAGTCGGGTCTGATGCCCCTCCCAAGCAGAATACCCATTCCTTTCAAGTACACGTGGAATATTCTCTGGGGTAGATCACATGCTAGGCCACAAAACAAGTCTCAATACATTTAAGAAGACTGAAATCATGTCAAGCATCTTTTCTGACTCCAGCAGTATGAAATGGGAAATCAATTACAAGAAAAAGAATCTGGAAAAACACAAACACACAGAGGCTAAACAACGTGTTCCTAAACAAATGATGGGTCAATAGAGAAATCGAAGAGGGAACAAATAGTATCAGGAGACAAAAGAAAATGCAAACACTACAGTTCAAAATCTTTGGGACACAGCAAAAGCAGTTCTAAGAGGGAAGTTTATAGAAGAAACAAGAAAAATCTAAAATAAATAATCTAACTTTATGCCTAAAGAACAACAACAACAAAAAAGAATAAACAAAGCCCAAAGTTAGTAGAAGGAAGGAAAAATAGAAGTCAGAAGGGAAATAAATGAACTAGAGAGTTAAAAAAAAAAAAAAAGAAATGGAATTAAGAGGTGGTTCTTTGAAAAGATAAACAACTTTGACAAACCTTTAGCCAAATTCATCAGGAAGAAAGGAGAGGACTTGAATAAAGAAAATCAGGAATGAAGGAGAAGTTACAACTGACACCAAAGAAACACAAAGGAGGATAAGAGACTACTAAAGAAAATTATATGCCAATAAATTGGACAATTAGAAGAAACGGATAAATCCCTAGAAGCATACAATCTTATAAAGACTGAATACTGAATATAAAATCTGAACAGACAAAATTCAATCAGTAATCAAAAAACTCCCCAACACACAGAAAAGTTCAGGACCAAATGGCTTCATAGGTGAATTCTAGCAAACATTTAGAGAAAAGTTAATATCTATCCTTCTCAAGCTATTCCAAAAATTAGAAGAGGAGGGAATGCTTTTGAATTCATCTGATGAGACCAGCATTATCCTGATACCGATCCTATAGGCACTACAAAAAAAGAAAATTACAGACCAACATCCTGGATGAATATAGATACAAAAATCTTCAACAAATTATTAGCAAACCAAATTAGAAAGTACATTAAAAGGATTATTCACCACGATCAAATGGGATTATCCCAGGAATACAAGGATGGTTTGTATCCACAAACCAATCATCATGATCCACCACATTAACAAAACAAAGGATAAAAATCATATGATCATCTCAATAGGTGCAGGAAAAGCATTTGACAAAATTTAACATCCATTCATGATAAAAAATACTCTCAACAAAGTGGTACAAAAAACCCATACCTCAACATAATAAAGGCCATACTGACAAACCCACAGCTAACAAGGTACTCAATGATGAAAAGCTGAAATCTTTTCTTCTAAGATCAGGAGCAAGACAGGGTGTCCACTCTCACCACTTTTATTTAACAGAGTATGGAAGTCCTATCCACAACAATCAAATACAAAAAGAAATAAAAGGCATCCAAATTGGTAAGGAAGGAGTAACACTGACACTATTTGCAGATGATACGGTGTTCTACTCAGAAAACCCTAAGGACTCCAGCAAAAATTATTAAAACTAATAAATGAATTCAGTAAAGTTGCAAGATACAAAATTGATATACAGAAATCTGTTGTGCTTCTGTACACCAATAACGTAATAGCAGAAAGGGAAATGAGAAAACAAATCCCATTTGCAATCACATCAAAAAGAGTAAAAAACCTAGAAATGAATTTAACCAAGGACGTGAAAGATCTGTACTCTGAAAACTGTAAGGCACTGATGAAAGAAATTAAATATGACACAAATAAATGGAAAGGTATACCATGCTTGTGGATTGGAAGAATTAATATTGTTAAAATGTCCATACTACCCAAAACAATCTATAGATTCAGTGCAATCCCTGTTAAAATACCAATAGTATTTTTCACAGAACTGGAACAAAAAAATCCTAAAATGTATATGGATCCACAGGGAAAGCTTTTCACCTTTCTTTTTATAAAGAGCAGATGATACACTGAGTTTCTGATAGGCTAAATTTGAGGGGGGAGAGAGAGCCATCATTTGGAAATACAGATCTGGAGTTAAGAGCTAAACAAGTATTTCAAAATTTAGCCACACAGAGGAACCAATGGAAGCGCTGAGAGTGGACGTTATCACCTAGAAAGAGAGCTATGCAGGTCATTTACAGGCCTGTGGGGGGAAGAGGGCCCGGTTAGACCTTGAGAGGTACTTATATTAATGAACACCAGAGGAAGAGCATTCTAGAAATAATTCAAATTCCTAACAATAACCATCTAGTTCTCCACTCCCGTATCTGATTTTTCTTTAATACAGAACAATGATGGGGGTGCCTGGCTGGCTTGGTCGATAGAGCGTACAGCTCTTGATCTCAGGGCCATGAGTTCGAGACTCATATTAGGGATAGAGTTTACTTAATTAAAAAAAAAAAAAGTTGGAGTGCCTGGGTGGCTCAGTTGGTTGGTCCAAGTCTTGATTTCAGCTCAGGTCATGATCTCAGGGTCGTGGGATCAAGCCCCACATTGGGCTCCACACTCAGTGCAGTCTGCTTGGGATTCTCTCTCACCCTCTCCCGCTGCCCCTCCCCCCACTTGCATGTGTGCTCTCTCTAAATAAACAGTCTTTAGAAAAAAAAAAGAACGATGACTTCTTTAATACAGAATCTGTCTGGTGCCTGTCTGAGAATGAAAGAAAATAGGTAATTTTCTCCTGCATATCTTTCAAGGCAGTATTTCAACTCTTGTTGGTTGACCATGACCCACAGTGAGAAATACAAGTTGCATACGCATATAGAATTATGTATCTAAGACAAAGGGCTTTTTGAAACAATATCTACCTGTTTCTTCTACAACTGATGCTAATTTTCTATTCTATTCTATTCCAGTAAGAAAAAAAAAAATTCTAGCTGGGTCCCATGGAGTTGATATCACAAGAGACACTGGGATTAAGGGCTGTGGTTTCCGGAAGTCCACTCTCCCTCTAGTGGTTAGCATTTTTCAGGAGAGACCAGAGCTTGTTAGTCTTAGCTCAGCCTGAAGGCCCATGCGTAAGAACTTAACTCCATCTCCAAAGGCCCCTCTTTCCTGGAGGAATTTCTAGCTTTCAGAGGAAGTCTAGGTGAGTTCTACCCAAAGGGCTGCTTATGTTGTTCCCAGATGCAAATAATAATAATCATGACAGGCATTGAATCAAGCACTTTACATACTTTATTAACAATTCTCATCACAAGCCTCTGAGGGAAATGTAATTATTACCTCCATTATACAGATGAGAAATATCAGAGCTCAGAGAGAATTTGCCCATGATCTGCCCATGAATGGAGAGCTGAGATTCAAACTCAGCTGGCTTGCTGAACGGTGACAATAAGCTGTATCTTCCTTGGTTTACTTGATGTCATCCCCGTCAGTCCCTCAGCAAGTGTCCCTCTGCACGCCTGGGTCTGTTTTCACAGTGCTCTTTATTTCTTCTCTCAGTGTGTCCTCCGTGCCTTTAAAAATTTCTTGAATATAACTGAGTATCTGACATGCATTCAAGAAGCAGAGGCAGGAAAAGAAGACAGCCAGAGAGAAAGGGTAAGGGAGCTGTGGGGCAGGTTGATGAATGCCCTTTTGAGGCTGGGCTGGAAAAGGCTGTCTGAAGGGGTAGAGGACAGGCCCTCATCACCTTGACCTCCCTGCCTCTGTCTCCGCCCTGACCATCCTCCACCCCCACGTCTCCACCAGGCTTATCTCTCCCAAACAGCTCCGTCATCATCACTCTTCTATCCCGTGCTTCTGCTGACATGGCCCACTCACCCTGACCCGAACTGAAACCCTTCCTCTCTCCCTTCAATGCCAATGCAGGGTCTCCTCTTCACATGGCCATCCCAGACTTACAACTGGCCCTGCCCTACCTACCGTCCCCTCTCCTGACCCATGACTTCCCCGTATGCAGCTCAGCCTGGCAGGTTTTCTCTCTGACCCTGGAGGCATGGGGCTTGTCCGATCTCAGTGCCCGGGGTCATGTTGTGTCCCTGCCTGGAACGCACCTCTTCCTTCCTCCTCTGTATTTATCCATCTTTGAAGACTCCGTTCCAATCTGGCCTCTGCCCTGATGGCTTCCCCTGATCTCTTCTTCTATCTTAGTCTCTTTGCTTTTTATCATCCATTGAGGAATATCACCAAACACTGTAGAATATTTAAATGGTCCCTGTTTCTACCCTCAACCAAATTCATTTGCTCATTCATTTATTTATTTTTAAAGATTTACTTATTTTTTTTTTAAGATTTTATTTATTTATTTGTCAGAGAGAGAGAGAGAGAGAGAGAGAGAGAGTAAAACAGGGGGAGCAGCAGAGGGAGAAGCAGGCTCCCTGCTGAGCAGGGAGCCTGATGCAGGACTTGATCCCAGGACCCTGGATCATGACCTGAGCCGAAGGCAAATGTTTCACCGACTGAGCGACCCAGGTACCCCAAGATTTACTTATTTTAGAGAGAGAGAGAGAGAGAGAGACAGAGTGAGCGCATGTGTGAGCAGTGGGAGGGGGAGAGGGAGTCTCAAGCAGACTCCCTGCTGAGGAGCCGGACATGGGGCTCAATCTCACGACCCTGAGATCATGACCTGAGCCGAAACCCAACAGTCAGACACTTAACCAGCTCAGCCACCCAGGCGCCCCTTCACTCATTCATTTTAAAATTATTGATTGAATTGCCTATTAAGTTTTAGATGAGGAAAATCTATGACAGTGAAGGTAAGAAGAGGTATCACGACTCCAGGATTCGCAAACAGGGCCAGCTCAGTGCAGGGAAGAGCTATAGGAGCAGGGCTGGACTCCCCATTTTTCAAAGAGGAGGGGGCATGTGCCAGAGGGTGGGCTGTTCCGGTCACAGATACTCGTTCAGAGATGGTGTGCCCCTGGCTAGGCCAGTGGGAAATCAGTCCCGGGTTCTTGCTAGAACTATCTGGGGATGCTAAGCTGGTGGAACATGAGCCAGGAGCTTCTAGCAGTTATTACTGCCACCACTTATAGGGGGCCTGTCTGAAGGTGAAACCGACATGGAGGACATCGGAGTTGAGGGATTCTGGATGACACCTTTTAAGCACTTGGATCCAGCCACGACTGTACCAGAAAGCCATTACATTCTTTCTTGCTTAGGCTGGTTTTTGCTGAGATTCAGTAATGTCCCATTCCAAGAGCTCTAACTATTGTGATGCATCCTTTGGGATCCATGGTCCGTAGTGATGTACAAGAGGAGAAGAGGTCACGGCATAGCTCCCTGGCATCTGCCCTTGAACTGCTCACCGGCTCTAACTAGCCTAGCTTCATTCCCATTCCAGCTCAGATTGGGTTGAGGGTCAGATTAAAGTGAGTCAATTGATTTCACACAGCTCTGTCATAGAGGAGCAACCACCTTCTCCCCACATCAGATCCTTCCCATGGCACCTGGCCCAGCGCTGATAGCCTTCACCTGCTGAGTGAATTCCTGGAGCTTCTGTGCTGCCTCATGTTGGCCCATTGGTGTCAATAGTTGGGTTTATATCTCTGCAAATGGTAGAGGTGATCCTCTATTATCTGATAGGCTAGGCATATCTCGAAATGTGATGGGATCCTCACGTTAGGCAAGAGTTATAGAAATGAGCTTTTAAGTCTACAGGGGGCTTATAAACTATAAGTGGTGGTGATACAGTGAGAACCAGGAAAGAAAAAGAGTGGTCTGCATTTTAGTAATGGCTGTGGGCGAGGGCTGGTCAGTGGGTGTGTGCTTCATCTGTTCTCTGAGAGGTTCTTATCAATCGATCAGCATGTATTTAATAAGCACCAACTAGAAATTAGAGCCAGACCTTGCCAGGCATCCTCCATAGCCCTAAGCCAATACCTGCCTAATAGACACCTTTGGTGATTAATAATGCTTTATAGCCTCGACGTTATGTAGAGACAAAGATCGAACACAAGGAGAACAAACTCTTGGCTCCCAATACAGTGCTCACCTCCACCCCTGGGTCAAGGGATGACCAAGTACGCCTGAGAATATTTTCACAGAGCAGGTTATACTTTGCACTAAATCACTGCCTTACCTTCAATGTCCTGAGGTCGCCCAAGCGGACTTCCCGTGCCTGTGTCTAATCTCTGGCCAAGGCCACACGTGGACACGCCCTTGGCTCAGGCCCGAGTTGGAGCTTCTCCAGCTGAAGGTGTCTCTCTTGCTTAAGTGCTTCTGCCTGGTGAATAGTTGGAATATTTCAGGCGCCCTTTCTGGCCCTTTTTAGGTAAGGTCTTCTGCAGTCCAGTCATAAAACGATGACAGGGGTCTTCTGCAAAGGAGTCCAATAAATAGCTCCTGTTAGAGGTAGGTTCAGAAGTAAGGCCACCCACCGGTCTGCATGTGAGATGGTGGGTAATGAGCAATCCTACCAGAGACTATGATTTAATTAGAACCTGTTAGGAGTAGGACTTCCCATTCAGCTCGGTCCTATTAAGAAAGCTCAGACTCCCTTCAAAGACAGACCACCACCTCCCCTCCTGCCAAGATCCAGGGAATCGCTAGACTTTAAAGATCTGGTAACAGTTGTATTTTTCCTATAGCCAAGAGCTGGGAAGTATTTCACCCAGGTGCTTTCCTTCATTGAAGCTGGGTAGTCATTGGTTTTTGGGCAGATGCTAAGGCTGTGGGTCTCCTGGGCCGTGGCTCTCAGCCGGGAGGTCACATTAGAAAACTGGGGATTTTAGGGGTGCCTGGCTGGCTCAGTCAGAACATGCGACTCTTGGTCTCAGGGTTCTAAGTCGGAGCCGCACATTGGTTGTGGAGATTACATAAAAAATAAAATCTTAAAAAAAAAAAAAGAAAGAAACCCGGGGATTTAAAACACTTCTCCTGTCTGCCCCACCCCCTCCCCACCCCACCGAGAGTCTGAGTTCTGTGGTCTGGGGTGCATCTGGCACCAGGATTGAAAAATCTTGCCAGCTATTTATAATGTGCTGTAGTTGTGTGGTCTAACCATGCATGGAAGAAAAAAGAAAAGGCTAAATCCAGAGTTTGTTTATAAAGGTTATCATTGCTTAGGGTTTACTTTTTATATGCCACAGAATATGACTTTTAATAAAGAAATTGGGAAAAAAACTTTTTTTTTTTGACTATAGTTGGGGGGAGGAAAAGTCTCCACCTTGCATGTCCCATAGGATCCTGGTAAAGCCCTACCTGCGCTTATGCAGTAGCGGGGGCGGGAGGGAGGGGCAGTGCCCTGTAAACCAGGATTTGCAGCCTTGCACACTTGCCCGAGGTGGGGATGGGGTCAGGCAGCTAAATGCTGGAGGAGATGAGCAGGATACAGAACAAGGAGCTATAGGCCTGCAGTAAGGCAGGAGTCCTTCCTAGCTCAAGGCGTGACATTGACTCAGGGTGGCTGATTGGTGCCAATTTTTTTTTTTTTTTCGAGAAGACATACATAAGGATTTGAATACCGAATCTCTCACTTTTAAGAACACTGTCTGGGCACCTTTGTGGCTCAGTCGGTTAAGCGTCTGACTCTTGATTTTGGTTTGGTTCATGATCTCAGGGTTGTGAGGTTGAGCCCAATGTGGGGCTCTGTGTTCAGTGGGGAGTCTGCTGGAGACTGTCTCCTTCTCCCTCCCCCTCTGCTCCTTCTCGAGCTCTCTTTCTCAAAATAAAAAAATAAATCTTAAAAAAACCCAAAAAAACACTGAGTGCCAAAAAGCACATTTGGGGAGAAGACACATGGATCCCATACTGTCTTTAAAAGTCACCTTAGTTCCTTCCCATACTCACAAGACAGCTTGTAATCCTCCCTCAAGTGTGGAGACACATTGAAATTCTTCAAATAAAAAACAAACATCAAAAAATTCCAAGAGTAATCAGCGTCCTTGATTCTCTCCTCTTTAGTTTGTAGACACACACACTGAGGCCCAAAAAGTTAGAGGGATATGCCCAGGGTCACATGGTCAAGTAGTGGTTATAAGGACATTATTGAACATTCTTGATCTAACTCAAACATCTAGTCCCTACTTGTTTCTTCTCAACAGAATTCCAATTTGGGCATCTGTCCTTCCCACTGTGACTTAGGGATGCCCAATGTGACACCATTTCCAGCACCAGGGTAGATCCTGGTTAGTCTAATGTAAGGCATTCTCCTGGTAACTGCTATGGATCCTGTGGTGACTATGTGACCTACGGTGGCCCAGGCAGACTTGTGTCCCACGCTTGGGGGAGAAGACTCTCTTTCCTGCATGTCGCCTCCATTCCCAGTGGGAGCCATCAGGGGTCTCTCTGATGCACGTGTCCAAGCACAATCAGAGCACCACTGAACTTCTACTAAGTGAAGTGTCCTCATTATACGACTCGATTACCCCACCATTCCCAGCAGGCAGCAGGCGAGGCGGCTCAACTGGGCATCTGGGCAAAGGGAACATTTCTAACTTTTCCAGGCTGCCGCGTAGAGCTGGTCAGTAGCCACAGAACGGCACTGGGGGAATTTCTGTGGCTCAGTCTTCAGCAGGTGAACCTTAGGCTGGTCCCCAGGGCTGTGAATGGCATCTGCGTGTGGAAAATGAGATAGGAGAGGAAGAAAGTACCTGAACTAGCCAAGATATTTTAGGTGTAAGAAATAGATGATGCATTTCAAGCCGCCTAAATAATAAAAGAACTATATTGGCTCAAGTAAATAAAAAGTTCTTGGGTGTGTGACTCAATCTATAGGCTCAAATGATGTCATTAGGACCTTGCCTCTAGTCACTTGTTGGCTGTCCTATCACCCACATTGGCTTTACTTATTCTCACATTCCACATGGGGTTAGTTGATAGCTAACAACTCTAGACACAACTTCACCCTGGCCCAAGACCAGCGGAAAGGAGGCGAACCCCTTCCTGTCTCAGTGCCCTGGTGGACAGCAGGGCTGTCACTGGCTCTGGTGGATCACACGGCCATTTCTGCGCCAAACGCTGCGGCGGTGGTCTCAAGGGCCAGGCCTGAGTTGCGGGTCTCTCTCTCCCTGGAAAGAATGTTGACTGCGAACGGCAGCAGATCCCCAGAGGAAAATTACTGTTCTGTCACCCAGAAGACAGGCAAATCGGTGCTGGCCGCCCAACTCAGTAACTAGAAGCTTTTCCAAATGTGTAGGTTTTGTTGGGTTTATATTGTGCACAGAGCAGAGAATTTGAAATCAGAGGAGGTCTCAGGCCACAGAAGTTCACTGGGGAGGGATTCCCCTATGCAGTTCGCCTCTGGGGTCCTTCTGAGGATTGAAGGAGATCCTGTAGGGCAAAGTACTTTTTTAAATGTTAAAGGCTAAACCCAAATGAAGGATTGTTGTTGTTTGTCATTACTGTTGTCTTTTCTGAGTTTCTCCCACTCATGCTTTGAATATGATGTAATGCGATTTCATGCAAGCCAGAGGGAGTAAATGCCTCAGTAGCAGCTAGAAGAAATTTGGCCAAGGTGGCTGTAAGCCTACATGACATCTTTCAGAGAATTAGAAATAGACCCCTCCTTCCACCTCTGGGTGATGTAGTTCCCAGGTAACATGGCTTGACAAATGGTTAGAATCTTAAGAAAAAAATCACCCCTTCCCCTAGGTAGACACACCTGCACACTAGCTGGCATGGCTCGGTGAGTGGAAAGCATACTGGATTTCAGCTGTTGCTGCCCCCTTGGCAGGAAGGTGACCACGGAGGGGTGGGGAGTTCTATGCAGTGCACAACCTGCACAGCTGTACTTTGTGGCCCTGCCGTTGGTGATGGACTATCGAGTAGACTGAACTCCGGAAGCCTAACTCCTTTTCCTGGCAGTTTGTCTAAGCCTTCAAAACCATTTATCATCTTCCTCTTTTCTAAGCATTTTCACTTCACACTGAATGCAGCAGTCTGGGCTCTCTTAGTTAATTACCCACTGGCGATTCAGAATCGGCCAGGCCTTTTCAGATGCTCACTGCACACCATTCCAACGGCAGGGAAGCGACTCCTTCCTTTCTAACCATGCTGATGACTGATGGTGCAGAGGGTGGCTCACCCTTTAAAATGAACACAGTGCAATCGGCACTCCACAGTTGGCTGTTGCTGGAAAGTCAGATGCCGATTTCTCTGAAATGCCCAGGAAGAAGGGATGAAAAGCACAGGCAGCTTCACCTAGACTGACCACCACTGTTTGCTGTTCTAAATCCCTCTGGCAACAGCAACTCCAGAAAGAAATGATTTGAACTAGATCCAGACAGCCTCCAAGGAGCCAGGGATGTAATACAGTAGCTTTTGTGTTACTATCACTGAAAGTCTTTCTCTTCTTAAAAGATTATCCTTCTCTTGTGTGACAGATGGATAGTGAGAGCCAACAGGAACTTGCAATGTTGTCACCCCTTTCGCTTCATCCTTGGCATCTTCTGGGACACCTGAAATGGTAGAGACTTTTCAACATGACGTGAGCCAGGATTAACCCATCGCCACGACGCCAGGGCTGTGGTTTAGGTGAACCGAGTCTCAGCGCAAAATGCTCTTGGGTCTCTTTGGTCTGGGGAGCACCCACCTTTGCCGGACACCACTGTTCTTCCTTCATCCCTCTTCTGGGACCCAGAAAGGAGTCTGCTACTTACCTGCAATTTCCTGTCTCCCTGCTTTTACTTCCTGCTTCCTCCCAGTTGGTGGTTTTTCTGATTGGCCCCTGCTCCCCATAGATCCGTTCTCTGCCTTTCTTGCCCCTGCTGGGCTCCTTGCTCCCAGGTTTCTAGTTGGGAGGCACAGCGGGTGACTGGAAGGTGTCCATCTGTTTCCTGTGCGACCACTAACTGATGCAGCCTTCATCCTTGCCACTCTTCTGGAGTATCTCCCTGGATGGTCACCAGGGACACCAAGAGAACTCCCCAGCCCATCTCTTTAGCCACCTGCACCCGGGTTAATTCTTCTTCTTGTTCCTCGTCCCTCCTGTAGGCTCCTGGAGGCTCTTCCATCCTCCTTCCCTTCTACCTTTCTACTCACTGTCGGATGAGAACCATCATAGTCGTTTCTTAAATGGCCCTCTTATTTCCACGCCATTCTGCCTCATCTAGAACATCAGCGATAAAAAATAACCTCCGTAGATACAGGCCTCCAGTTATGAAGTGAATAAATCACAGGGATGAAAGGTACGGCATGGGAAATATAGCCAGTGGTATTGTGATAGAGTTGTATGGTGACAAATGGCAGCCATACTTGCCATGAGCACAGCATGACATATAGAAATGTTGTATCACTGTTGTACACCTGAAACTCATGTAACAATGTGTTACATTAGTAACATACAACCGTATATTTAAAGATTTTATTTGAGAGCAATAGAGAGAGAGAGCAGGGGGGAGGGGCAGAGTGAGAGGGGCAAAGAGTTTCAAGCCGCCTCCCCGCTGAGCGCCGAGCCCAATGTGGGACTCAGTTCCAGGACCCTGAGCTCACGACATGAGCTGAAACCAAGAGTTGGCTGCTTGACTGACTGCGCCACCCAGGCGCCCCCATACAGCTCTATTTTTAAAAAATCTTCCCCAAACACCTAGAACCAATTTATGGACCAGTCTCACTCAGGATTAGGGAAGTTCCGGGGGCGCCTGGGTGGCTCAGTCGGTTAAGCATCTGCCTTTGGCTCAGGTCGTGACCCCAGGGTCCTGGAAGCCCGCATCAGGCTCCTTGCTCTGAGGGGAGCCTGCTTCTCCTTCTCCCTCTCTCTCTCTCTCAAATAAATAATCTTTATTTAAAAAAAAAAAGGATGGGGAGATTCCTGATAGCCTCCGTTTACCCCTTTTGATGAGTCCTCCATCGGGCTCCATGCTGCCCTGAGCCCTGGGAGATGGACCGGCATGAATGCATCAAAGGGCTCCCTCGCCTGCTACCTTCCCGTTGGGTTCAGCCAGTTGGGAAGCACTGGCAGGAAAGCAGGGGAGGAAGATGAGGTTGGGGTATTTCTCTCCTGGGCCGCCTCCCCGGTGGGCACAGGGTTGGCAGGGGCCATGCATCTCTGGCATAGACCACAGCTGCTGTCAGATGGCCCCCCTACCGTAGCTCCTTCTCCCCTTCAGGTCTTGGGCGGATAACGTCTCCCTACTGGCTGCTGGCCTTCACCTGTCACCCCTTTGTACATTGCCCTGTCCTATTAAAGTCTCCTGAATGACCTTCATTTGGAGGGTGACTTCTGCTTCCTGCTGGGACCCCAATCACCACCTTCAGTCAAATCCAGTAACTCCCCCTTCTTGTCACACCGGGAGCTCATACAGCATTCTGGTCACCCCAATGTATTACAGCTTAGCCCTGTCTGGTTAGAAATTTAATCTCCTCTCTAATTTAATTCTCATTTCTTGGCCTCCCCTCAAGGACAGGGACATGAGAAGGAAGGCGTCGTAGAGACTTTCATGTCTTCTTCTACCAGGCGTTCAGTATGTGTTGGGGGAGGAGGAAGAGGGACAAATCTCTGTTTCCCTGTCTAGCTACTGAGACAGTTTTGTCTTTCTTGTCCATAAAAAGTTTCTGGCTGACACCAAGGGCCCGGTGAGGCTGTGTAAGGGGCAAGAGTCCAAATGCTGATTCTCCCAGGATGGGTGAGGTTATTCTGTGGTAACAAGCCACCCCTGAATCTGAATAACTCAGATCAGCAAAGCCTGATTGCTCTTTATGCTGCATGTCCACCCCCGGTCAGCGGAAGCTCTGCTCACCAGATCCCTCAGGGACTCAGGCTGATGGGCAGCCTCTGTCTCCACAACATTGCTGCTCGACCAGCAGGACAAGCACTCACAGAAGATCCTGCGACAGGACTGGAATGTCTGAGCCAGAAGTGACTGATACTGGTATGCATGTCACTGGCCGGAACTAGTCACATGACTCCACTCAATTGGAAAGGGGCCAGGAAATGCCAAAGTTCCACCTGCCCAGAAGGGGTGGTCTGAGATATTCGCGAACAGTACTGATACTACCACAGGGCACGTGCATGAGTTCTTCAGAAGGGTCTGCCTGGCCTTGTTCTCTGGCAGCGGAGATCAGACTGCAGCCGGCGCACGCCTGACCCCTGCCTCCCATCACTGAAGGCGCACTCCCTGGCACATTGCTTCCAGGTCTCTACTCCTCACAGGCAGCCCCCCCCCACCCCCCGGGAGATAACTGACAAGATGTCTGAAGCTCAGCTGCTATGTTTTTTTTAAACAAAATTATTGTGCTCCAATACGCTTACCATGAAATTTACCAATTGCATTATTTTAATGTATACAATTTAGTAATACTTATTACATTCACAGTGTTGTGCAACCATCACCACTACCTCATTCCAGAACATTTCCATCCCCCCAAAAGGAAAGGGGGGGATAGAAGCATTACCCGTTAAGCGGTTACTTTTTATTTCTACCCTCTTTCCAGTCCTGGCAATCCTTAATTCGCTTTCTATGAAATTGCCTATTCTGGATATTACATATAAATGGAATCATATGATCTAGGTCTTTGAGCACAGCTACTTTCTGAGGTGTCCCCCTGACCCATGGGACTCTCATCCACTATAGTCGTACCAAACACTGGCCAGGCAGGTGCCCCACAGATGCCTCCTCTTTCCACCTGTCACTCTGGTTTCCTTCTTCCTGGCTTGGAGGAAGAGAAGCACCCTGCTTGTCTAAGCAGGGAATGGACTGTTCTCAGCCCCTCTGGGTGCATCTCCGTGGGAATCCCTTCCTGACACAGGTAGGGGGTGGGATAGAGAAGGCACATCCCCGATGCAGAGAGGAAAAGCCACTGTGTTCACTGGCCAGTGTCTCCTGATTGCCACTGCCTCCCTGGCAGAAAGTGCTTACCTAGCTTGAAGCGGGCGGATTACAGTGGAAGCACAGGTACTAAGTCCCGGGGGAGTGTGGCATCTGGCCCCATTTCCCCCCTCTATTCTTGACCATTTGTGCTATTTAGCTCCTGTTGTTTTCAGCTGCAGGCCCCAGTGCCAACCTGCCACAGGAAGGTCCTATTTGATGTCTCCTTACACATCATTTTGATAACGTTCCTCCCCCACTCAGCAGCTTTCCATGTCTATTATGAATGGATCCGTCCCAAACTCTTGACTTAGCATTCAAGGCCCTCGACAAATTAGTTCCTAATTTGAAAGCTAAACGCTTTCTTTCTCACTGCCCCCAACACAAAGCTCCTTTCAGGCTGGCCTTCTCAACTCACTGCCTCCAGAATGGGCTTGTTCCATTTGGGTTGGGGTCCTTTACTCTGCCATCCCCACCTGGAACATGCTTTCTTTCTTCCTGGATGGGAGGCTCTTTGCCATTGTCCCTTCGTGGCCTTCCTGGCCCTCCAGCTCTTCTTCTCTTGGTGGGGGAGGGGGGTCGCGGGGTGAGTTCACTGACCCACTGATTGTGGTCAGCATGAAGGCTGACCCACCCATCCCCTCATGCCATGTGTCTTCAATAAGGGAAACCAGCAGAGCCAGACAGAAGGGTGATTACCCAAGGCCACAGAACCCAAAACTTTTTCCTGGCTGGTGAGTGTGAGTTTAGGAATGAGTGAGGAAGGGGACTCTGGAAGCTCCTCCATCTTCCAGGGACACCTGCCCGGGTCGTGCTGGGACTGGGCATCTAGAAGAGATGGTCATACACGTTCTGCTTGGGGTTTCTTCAGGCGGAGCCCGAAGTACATTCTGTTGTGGTCAGGTTTGGGTGGAGGGATGGGGGAAAGGGAGAGCAGGGAGGGAGCAAGACAGGCAAAGTGGGGAGGGACGATAAGGCAGAAACAGAGAGAAAGGGCAAGTCAATGTAGGGGAAGGGTGGGGGGAGGGGAACAGATTTAGGAATCCCAAACCTTGGTGAGAAACGGGATCTTTCTCATCTTGCCGAAGGGACGAGACCGTGGCCATTGGCTCCTACTGTTTCTCTGTTTTTCCCTACTCCTCCTCCCCTCACCCAGGACACACCATCATCCTGTTCTCAGGTCACCTGCCTTAACAGTCCAAAGCAGCCCCAGCCCAGAGTGTATTCCTCCTTGGCAAAGTCCTCCCTGTGCTGTGCCCGGCTTTGCTTTTGTGTTTCTGGTTTAGTTTATATCAGTGGGAGAAGCTGACCTGTGCCTTGGAAGAATTATTCCCGGAGCTGGACGAATGCCCAGAGGGACGGAGCCACGGTCACAACCCCAGTGCCGCCTGACCTTTCTCAGGATGGCCTAGAGTCACCCGGACACCAGAGGTTTCCCTCAGCCACGCAGGCACCTGGAAGGGGGCAGGCCCATTGCCTGCTGCCCCAGGTCCTGGGGGTATTCTTCTTCCTTTTTGGGTGCCCAGCTAGGCCCTCCCTAGCTCCAGCCTGACCGGCAACATTCTGTTGAAGAACTCTGACTCCTGCAAATCCTTGCTCCCTTAAAAGTGAAGGCAGAGCCTACGGGCACAAGGAGTTATCAAGAAAGTTGATAATGCTGGAGCTTTGCTAAAGCCTGTGACGTGGCGTGCGTCCAGGTGAGGGGTCCCACTGCTGAGCTCTGCTGTGTCCGCCTTAGCTCCGTGTGCATTCTCCCTCGTGAAGACTTCGCACCCGGACGACTGCATCAACTCTGGAAAGACACCTGGCCTGCACACTCTCCCCTCCATTCGATCTGTGGCTGTAGGATTCATTTTGCTAAAGGCCGTCTCTTAGCTTGTCATTCTTCCCCTCAAAACCCTTCAGTGGCTCCCACTGCCCATGGAATGAATAACCGATTTGTGCCATCAGGCTTTTCGTGCTTCCTCCGGAGAGTACAAACCATAAGCTTTGCCACTTCTCCCTGGGGGCAGGCCTGGGAGCTGCGGAGCAGCGAGGATCAATATGCCAGGATCCTGTCACCTGCCCGTCTCCTAGTCCCAGTTCCAGGGGATGCCGCTTGGAGTGTTGGTCCTGGGATGATCCTGTCTCTTTAGCCAAACATCCTTTACACTTGGGGTTCCTTCTTATCCTAGGCTTGCCATCAGGGCTTCTAATAATATTTGCTTACACGATCTGGAAAAGGAAGGTTCTAGATGAATCTCCAAGGTTTGCAGGTAACAAGAAGCCGGTGATGGCTAGTTCTTGGCTTGCAGCCTCTCACATTTTTTCCTCCCTGACCCATGGCAGGTGTGACTAATCCATTTCTGCCCTTGGAGCCCAGCTGAGGCCTCAGAATGCCTCCGAATGCTACTCCGGCAGCCAGTACCCATCAATTGAATTTGGCAACTGAGATGGAAACCTATTTGCTATCCCTACACACACTTCTTCCAGTGAATGAAATTCTAAACCTTCTCAAGATTGGATATAAGAAGACAAACAGGCCACTAAAGTGGACTCACCGTGGCAAGGGCGGGGCTCGTGATTATGTGATAATTACATTTTGAGATTTAACCGAAGTTTTTTTGTTTTTCCCCCTCATTCCATGGTACCCCTAGCCCTTCCCTGAATTCAGGCTAAAGACACTCTGCTTTTATTCTCTTAGTGAGCGAATGACTCAGCAAAAATGCAGAGAGAGCTAAGAGTCTAAACAGACTTTTGAAACTCCTGGCAGAGATGGTAATTCGAGGGGGGGGGGGAAAAAAAAAACAAGAAAAGCATCTGACGTTCAAAAGCTTAAGTTTTGGAGTTTCAAAAGGATGGCTCCAAAGGGGAGCTCAGGGCACTGGGAATACAGGAGGAGTAGAAAAGGGAATGAAAGCAGGCAAACAGGGAAAAGCAGCCCTGGAATGGAGGTTGGAGACTGGGGAGGAGAGATTCTGGGGAGCAGGGAGTCTCTGACAAGGGCTCCTGGGCCCTGCAAGTCCCTGGGTCGCGTCTGGAGGAATAATGGCTCCCCAGCAAGGTTTGCGGCCAAAGGGGACCTGTACCCCTCTTGCCTGGGCCAAGCTCAAGAAAGGGCCCAGCGTGGTGTGGAAGGTGGAGAGCCTGAGACAAACCCTCTGCGTTTCTTGAAGCCCAGCGGAGTGTGAGAAGCGCAGGCAGGATCCTGAGCTTCTGAGAGCCCCAAGGATGCCACAGAGAGAGAGGCAGGGGACACAGGGAGGAACCAGAATAACAGGGCAGAAGGCAGTGAGGGTGGGGACCTCTCTGTGATACCAGCATGGTAGATGACGACACAGAGGGCCCAGGAACCCCACTTCCCCTGGCATCTGGGGACACATGAGGAAACGATCATCTACAGGGATCCTAAGTTTGGGGAGACAAAATTTCTGCTATTGAGCAGAATGGGAGCTGAAAAGGAAACTTCAGTTTAATCATGGGAAAGCAAAGAAAGTTACTTCGTGGGCACATTTTAGCTGATATTTGTATGCACCGCACATAGAAAGGCACTCCCCAGGGGCGCCTGGGTGGCTCAGGCGCTTAAGCATCTGCCTTTGGTTCATGTTATGATCTCAGGGTCTTGGGATGGAACCCCACATCAGGCTCCCTGCTCAGCGGGGGGGGGGGGGGGGGGGTCAGCCTCTCCCTCTCCCCCCAGTCGTGCTCGCTCTCTCTCAAATAAGTAAATGAATTAATAAAAAAGGCATTTCCTAGACTGTAATTAGATGGTGACGTTTTCTGGCTCTTGACTGTGTATTGGTAGTCTCTTCTTGGAAGCATCCAGTTCCCTGACAGGGCCCCAATATCTGGAGTACTGGGTGGGGATCTGGACAGTGCTCTCCAAGGAGGACCTACAGTCTGGAAGAAGACTCAGGGTGGGCAGTCCTGAGAGAAGGAGGAAGCTGGTGGGGTGGTGCTGACGTGCATCTCAGCTGTGTGACTAGGACTGAGGCCTAGAAAGCACGTGGCTAACAGGAGGTCTCATCAGAATCATCAGGGGTGAGGGCTGGGCCCCCTGGGTTGTGCGTGAAGTCCCAGAGCACTAAAGATCATGAGCTGGACCAACTACACGGGACTGGAGGGAAGATATTGTGGAATCCCAGAAGAGAATAGATCTCTGGGCCTATTAGACCTGTAAGAATATAAATAATAAAAACAAATGTACTTTCAAAGAAAGGGTGAGTTTAGAGTTTCTTAACCTCAGCATCATTGGCACTGTGAGTTGTCCTGTGCACTGTAAGAGGTCTAGCAGCATCCTTGGCCTCTACCTGCTAGACGACAGGAGCACCTTGACCCCTGCCCCAACCCCAGTTGTGATAATCAGTAATATGTTCAGATGTTGCCATATGTCTCCTGCCGGGGTAGGGGGAGAACACTGGGTTAGTTTCATATTCTCAAAGGATGCATCATGGAATGGGGTCATGCAAAAGGGAAGTGGGGTCTTCGTAGTCAAGTCAGTCTGGAAATGCTGAGTGAAAATGAGCTAAACAGAGCATTTTGTTTGTAGGCCTTCCCAGGCCTGCAAGATGCCAACGGACACATTAAATCTCCAAGAGGGAGCGTGTCAGATTAGCATGCATTCAGTACACATTGGGCATTGCTACGTTAGACACACTCAGGCCTGTAAAACAGGAAGGTTAATAAACGTGTCCTTAGCACTTTACAGATGAAGTGTCTGCCCAGATTTTGTTTTTGCCTTTTCACAATCATCCGAGGTCAGCCTAATTATTCCTTCCTTCCTTTGTTTTTTAAGATTTATTTGACAGAGACACAGCCAGAGAGGGAACACAAGCAGGAGGAGCCGGAGAGGGAGAAGCAGGCTTCCCGCGGAGCAGGGAGCCCCATGTGGGGCTTGATCCTAGGACCCTGGGATCATGACCTGAGCCTAGGGCAGATGCTTAACGACTGAGCCACCCAGGCGCCCCTAATTATTCCTTCTTATGGGAAAACCAGGACTCAGAAGTATTTTTCCATGGCCACACAACCAACACATGGGGAGACCGGTTTTTAGATTCTCCATTCCATGTTCTTAGTAGGGTTCCACGCTGCCTCACCGGCACACCCGGTGCTTCTGAAATTCATGTTCTGCCACAAAGTTTCTCCTCGCTCTCAGGGACACTGACAATCTTCTATTTAGAGTTCTCTTGAGAGACATTGTTCACTGAGTCCGCATTTACGGAGGCAAACGGGAAGCTCAGTGGGAAAATATTGGCTATCTGCGGTACAAGGCAGTTTCTTTTGTTTTACAATTCTTAAGTAAAACTTTTTTTCTTCTTTCTGAAAATGAAAATTCTGTCGTTGCATTGTTTTATGTTTTCTTTGCTTGCCAGGAAGCTCAGATCCAAAATTTCTATCATGTCTGACAGTGTTCTTTCTTCTTGGTTCTATTATTTACTGCATACACTTTTATACAGTTTGTATGCAGCCTCAAACACATATAATAAGTGGAAACTTTGCAAAATATTCACCCCTCAAAAAAAAAAAAAAAAAAAAACCCAACCCTCAATGCTTAAAAATGGTCCCATCTGATTTTATTTTGTAATCATGGTGAAATGCCTATGTGTGGCTTGCAGTCAGAAGGGGTTACATTTGGGTGAAAGATAAGTGGCCATCCCTATGGGTTTCATCTAAGTGTTGTATCATCTGATAGGAGAGTTTTGGGTTTACAAAGCCTTTGCATGATCATTATCTTATTTGATCTCATCACCTAGCCTGAGAGCTGGAACAGGTATCACTAATTACTATTCTCATTTGACTGCTGATGAGAAAACAAGCCCAGGCTCCAATATTTTTAGAGGACTTATTTTTTGCTTTCTAATGTTTCTGGCCCAGAGTAGCTAATGGAAGAATTTAGAGGTAGAGCTGGGTCTTTGGTCTCCACGTGGTATGTTGGACCCGAGCAGGGATGGCAAATCTGTGGTACCTGTAATTGACGCATCCCCCGCCCCCCCCCCAACTACCCCCACATACAAGCCCAGAGACCAAGAGGTGGCAGTACAGATCTGACTGATCTAAGCTCTCTTCCCATTGAGCTCAACCATCGAGAGAGTCCTCCCCACACTGCCCCAGACGTGCCTTGCCAGTGACACAACGCAAGACAGCCCAGGATGGACATATTTTAGAATTCTGTGAAACTCAAAGATCCTCAAATTGTATGACTATACACAAGACTGGAGAGATGAGATTATAGGGGCACCCGGGTGGCTCATTCGGAGAGTCTGCCAGAGATTCTTTCCCTGTGCCCAGCCCCCCCCCGACCCCTGCGCGTGAGCACACGTGTGCTAAAATGAATAAATAAATCTTAAAAAAGGAAACCTGAGATTATAAGACACGATGGATTTTGTTTGTAGCATTGTCATGGCCATTTGAAATGTAGCAGTATATGAGAGTCAGCTAGTCTAGCCGCCATTAATGAAATACCACAGACGGTTGGTGGGGGGGGGGTGGTTGAACAAGAGAAACTTAATTCTCACCGTTCTGAGGGCCAGAAGTCCGAGTCCCGGGTGCTCACTAATTTGACTTCTGGACAACCCTCTTCCTGGCCTGCAGATGGGCCACCTCCTCACTGTGTGCTCAGTTGGCCCTGGGTGTGGGCTCTGAGCGAGCACGAGAGAGTAAGCGCAGGAGAACGAGAAAGCTGGAGGCCGCTCTTCCTCTTTTATAAGGCCACAGTCCTACCACATTAGGGCCCCACCTTTGTGAGCTAATTTAGCTTTAATGACCTCAGCCAGGCCCTCTCTCCAAATACGGTCACGGGGGGTGGGAGGGCGGCAGCCCATGAATTTGGTGAGGGGGCACAATTTAGACCACAGCAAGCAGACCTGTCATTTGGGAGTTAGCTTAATTCCCAAGGTTTAGTCCAGTTTGGATGGGGCGAACTTTTAAACCAGCCATTACTAATGGGCTAAAAAAAGCATGCACAAAACACCTGGAGCAAATACTAGACGTTGCTTCAGCTGTAACTGCACTGAATTCCCTTTCAGCTGATGTTTGGAGTCCTTCACTCACGGTCACTTCAAATCTGGCTCTAGGTCCCAAATTTGAACATGGGCTGGCAGCCCAGGACCGTAGGTAGAGATAGCTGTTCTGAGGAAGAGGGAAAAATGTCTTCTTGCAGTTTTAGAGAATGGCTCCAGCAGAACCCACTTCTCTGTCTTCACGGACACCATGATCGCAGCAGGGCTTTTGGTTTAAAAAAAAAAAAATCATGATTTTCTCTGAAGTGTCGCCTTTTGTCTGACTTGCAGTATAAATTAAGGGCAATTAAAATCAACGCCCTCCTCATTGCATGGGATGGTTTATCAGTAAATTCGCTTCCTTTGCTATCTGGTCACGGATGATGTGAGGTCTCTGTCATCCTGGGTGACTGAGATGGTGACATCCCAGCTTCATGTTCTTCATCTAAGGGTGATGTGTTATTTAAGGCCATGCTCCTATTCTTTTTGACTCCATTTCCTTAATTTCCTATGAACTTGCTAGAAGGATGGCCCAACGATGAAGGAATCTTCGGATCATTGATTGACAATCATGCACCACCCTCTTTCCCATCTCTTTCTCTCTCAAGGATAAGGGATCCAGAGCCTCGCATGATAAAGCCACAAAAGGAACCAAATTATGCTGAGCAAAAAATAAATTCTTTTCCTGAGAATTTCCCAGGAGTTTGGGTATTTTTGACTCTTGCTCACTAAATATGGAAAGATTGAGACACCACGGGAAGCAGGGGAGCTGTTCTGCTTTTTTTAGTCCTTCTGTTAAGAAATCATTTCATCTCTTTGATGCTGTGTTTACAGTGTCTCAGAAGTCCCCTCCCTGTAGAAAAGTCAGAGCCCTCTGCATGGTCACAGTTTCTGGAGATGTTCTCTGGCTTTTATTTTTGTATAAAGGATAAAGCTCCACGAATGATCATTTCTATTTCCTGGTGGTCTGATGGCTGCCCAACATAGGGAAATTAAGCAAACGGCATCTTTTATCTTGAAGGAGTCCTCTCTTTGCCTCCCATTCAGCACTGGCTCCCAGTGTTCTCTGAATTAATTCAGTGGGTGTGTCAGTGGAACTGCGGGGTGGGGGGCGGGAAGTACTTGGGTACCAGGGCTAGGGAGGGAATTTTGTACTGCCCTCTGCATGCGTAGGATGCCTTTCTGCGAAGGAACAGATAGGATGGGGAAGTTCAGTTAACGGGGGTTTATTTTAAGGATACGATTGTGGAAGTCAAGAAGAGGGGCAATGGCTCAGCTTCCCTGAACATGAGTGCATTTTTCAAGGAGCATTAAGACTCATCCAGAGTCTTAGTGTTTTGACGGTAGTATTGGTTCAAGAGCAACCTGGTAACCGGCCATCCTGCTGGCTCTGTGTCACATCTTCCCCTGGTGTCATGAGTTTCTCTATTTTTTGTGGCACATGCACAGTGGTCTTTAGAATTAAGGGTTTGGTCAGATTCTTCCCTTGTTCTTCCTGTTTCGCTAAGAGTTCAGAATTGGCCTTGTATTTTCTGTCGGGTTATCTCTCCCTTAGGGTTGTGAGCAACCACTGATGTTCATTGTCTGGACATATTAATTCATTACTGTTGAAAAATGGTCGTATTCTGATTTTATCATTCTTTATTGGCTGGGAGACAGCTATGGAGAGAAGCTTTCCATGTCAACCATTTGGTCGTCCTGACATACAGTTCCTTCAGAAAGCAGAGTAAATGCTTGATTCTGTCCTTCTACTTATTAGTTTTCAAGGTTTCCCTGAGTAGCCTATGGAGATGTTCTGCATTCCCATAGAGTCATATTTTTAACTGTGTTCATGGACTATCTAGACCTTAACAGTGTTCAGGACTGCACAGGGAAAAACAAGACCCTTTTAGAAGAACTTCTCATGCACTGTAAGTGGAAATGTCAATCGTTGGAACCACTTTGAAAGGCCATTTGGGCAAAATCTAGAAAAGATGAAAGTATGTTTGCTCCAACCCAGCAATTTTTTTTCTAAAGAAACTCTTTCTTTTTAAAGATTTTTTAAATTTATTTATTTGAGAGAGAGAGAATGAGAGATAGAGAGTCAGAGGGAGAAGCAGACTCCCTGCTGAGCAGGGAGCCCGATGCGGGACTCGATCCCGGGACTCCAGGATCATGACCTGAGCCGAAGGCAGTCGCTTAACCAACTGAGCCACCCAGGCACCCTAGAGAAACTCTTAATATTGCAGGCATACAACATTATTTATGATAGTGGGCATAAAAAAAACCCACCTTAAATGTCCATCAAAAGGAGAATGACTAAATAAACTATTATATATTCAAGTGATAGAACAGATCAATATATAGCAACAAAGATTTCAAAAACATAATATTGAATAAAAGACTATAGAATGAATATGGTATAACTTATCATTTGTGTAAGATTAAAATCTACAAAACAATACTGTGTGCTGTTTATGGCTACCTAAATAGATTGTAACAGTAATAAAACATGAACAAAACCCTTCTTTCTCTGAGCTCCCTGGGAAGAGAGAACTGTACTTTGTAAATGGAATTGTTTTTATATTATTTTCCTCTGTCTGCCCATTGCCCTGCCTTGCCTTCCGGTTTTCCCCTAGGATTTAGGTTTGATTGACTAGTCTGATTGGTATTTCCACCTGGACTCATCCTTGCCAAGGCATACCGGGAAATGAGTGCTGGGTAGCGAGGCACCTTGGGGGTGCTGGGTAGTGAGGCACCGGTGGTTTCTGCAACCTTCCAGAAGGAAGACTATTTCTTGTGTAAACATGTCAGATCTGTAAAAAGTACAGGAAATCAGCTCCCAAAATTGTGAAATATCAGTTGCGCGACTCCGTGCTCTGTGACAGTGTGAAGTGCAAATTTTCATCATCGGAGGAGTCACGAACAAAGAGAAACAGAGCCCTGGGCGGTATGAGGCAGGAGCCACCGTGTTTGGGGTTGGGAGAAACAGTCTTGCGGTCTGAGAAACGAGACTGTGGGTTACGGGATGCAAGCTTGCTTTTTTGTTAAAATTGTTTTGGAAAATGTTTTGATTGAATTTTTATTGGGGAAAAACGTACTGTGTAAAAATGGGTAAACATTTAAGGATTGGGAGATTTCACATTAAAAAAAAAAATCCAGATTCTGGGCTCTCTTGAAAAATCCGAAGGTTGGGCACCTTGGGGCTCGGTGTGTGGTGTGGTAGGGAGCAGTCAGCGGGAGGTGCCGCCCCCTATAGGGGGAGCATGCGCTTTCCTGCTAACTGCGGTCCCCTTATTTCTGTCACCTGCCTGCTCTATTATCAGATCAGTAATGCCTACTTTAAGGCAGCAGATAATGGCATTTGCTTTTCCCCCCTTGCCACAGTTTTCTTCCTTCAAACATTTTAGTCACGGGTTTCCAAACATATTCAAATGGAAACCAAGAGCCCTTGCAAGTCCCGGGGCGGGGCGGGGGGGGGGGGTGCAGCTAAGGCCCCACCACCTTCCTCAGGCCTTTGTTTCCTTTGGGGGTTGGGCCATGTGATTCGATTAAAACGCGAGTCGGAAGATCCTCGAAACCCTGGTTCCTCACTGGCAGGCCTGTGGCCTTAGTGCTTGTTCTTGGTCCTACATGGCCACGAAAGATAGCAGAGTGCACCAGACTGCCAAAAATACATTGTACAGTTCTGAACGCAGACCGCACTCTATTATTTATAACACCCACAGCAACGATTCCTAAAGAACTCAGTCTAATTAAGAATTCCTGCTCATTATCTAGTGAGAAAATAGATGGGGATGTGTTCCAGACTCCATCCCTGCCTATGGCATGGGGTGGGGGTGGGAGGGCGAGGGCTCCCCAGATGGGGACAAAGAGAGGCCCAACGGCAGGTTCAAATAGGTCATTTAATCAAAAGGACTCATTTCCACAGGGCAACCTCGCAGAAAACTGCGTGCTCAGTGCCGTGGGCAGAAGTGGGTTCAGATGAGCCAGTGTGGATTGAGACTCAAATATAATAGCCACTGCCGGCCTAAACAGAACACATGCAAACCCTAGCTGGAATGTTTCCATCAGGAGGACACGCGCATGACGTGAACCAGGGGATGTCAGGAAGGGGTGACCTGAGGGATACCCACCACCACCACCGCTGCCATTTTGCAAAATTCACTTTCCGTCTTTGCTTCCTTACCTGCCTGATACCCCATCGCTAGAGAGCCATATCTTGGTATTCAGACACGGTCCCTAGGCGTGGTCTCTTTTTATATAAATATCTTTGGGAGAAGCTTAAAAAAAGCTTTTTAAAATAGGGTTACTGTCTGTACCAGCCTCTTCCTTACCCATGAATTCGTGCCCAAGCTGACATAGCTAGTCAGTGGTCACCAAGAGTGAGGCTCCTCCAACTCCAGATTTATTGGTCTCTGTAGTAGTTCTCAGTGTATGTTCCCAGGACACCTGCGGGTCCTGAGGTGGGTCTGTGAAGTCAGAACTATTTTCATAGTATTATGAAGACAGTATTTGCCTTTTAAACTCTGATTCCCTCATGGACGTATGGTGGAGTTTTCCAGAGGCTACGGGACATGTGATGTTACAACAGTTCAAATCAGAAGCAGACAGGAGGATCCAGCTGTCTTCTAATAAGTCAGACGCTGAAGAGCTTTGCAAACATACAAGACAATGCCGTTCTCCTCGCTAGTTTTTTTGATTGTTTATTTTGGAGCTCTTTGGAATTGTCTATAATTTTGAGGAGCGCAAAGCATCCTGAGATCAAAATATTTGAGAATCGCTGTCATGCGCAGTGCCTAGCCATCTTCATTGGGAGGTGGGCTGAGTTGCTTTTTCTCTGAGATAGCTAGCTGAGAAAGGCCCTGGGCATGGGAGTCAGGTGGGGAGAAAGGTGGGTTCTACCCATGGAGGACAGACTTAGACACGAGAAGGTAGCAGGAGGGGCCTCAGGGAGAGGAGAGGGCATGGAGAGGGGAGTCAGGAAGTGCTAGGAACAGAAGTTTCTCCACGCCCAGGACTGGGAGAGGGATATTATGGTGTCGTGGTGGGAACCAAGACCTGCTTTGGAAGACTCGTTTTAGCAAAACCACTTAGGAATGGTATGATCTGGGCAGGGTTTTCCTCTTCCTTGGCTCTTGGTTGGACCAAATCAAGATTTTCAACCCAGTATGATGATAAAATCGTAGATAGTAATACATAGAGCAGTAATGAAAGATAAAATAACAGACAAAAGAGCAAAGTTTAGAAATATTGATTTAATAAAAAATTAAGGCATATTTGGCATTGTTTCCTATCATAAGTCTGCTCTACTTATCTGAGTTCTGATGTGCCTTCTTGAATGGGAGCACAGTGAGCCCAGAATGGGTTCGCCCCGGAACTGTAAGTCACCACAGCTGAGGAGAGAGGCAAAGAGCCATTGAAACTAGATGATTTAGTAGGGTTCTCTTTCAGCTTAAAGTCTCTAGAGGTCTAACACAGGGTTTGGTGGCTCTCCTGTTGGCACGTGTCATCAAAGAACAGAGGAGAGACCACTTGGAAGGAGGGTCAAGAGTTACCAGACTTTCTGGCCACACGGACCTGGGATTTCTGAATGCTGTCACCTGATATTTGTGTGTTCTTGAGCAAGAGATAGAATCTCTTTGTAAAAATGGGATAATACTGCCCACCATCTAGGGCTGTCATATGTCATATGCAATTTGACATATGTCAAATTGGCTGGCTCATAGCCAGCAGTCGATAAAACCACTGGGTGAGAATCGATAAAGCCATTGGGGGAACAACACACACTCGTGTTACCTAAGTATCACCCCATAGGTTGCTCACCAATTGTAAAGGTGGAATATAACTTTACGTTGGAGAGATCTAGTGGTCAGACCGGGCACCACTGTTCCTAGTGGAAATACGTGGCATTATGTGCCTCCAGGGGTGAGGCAAAAGTATTTAAGATACTTGTGATGTGTTCTTGCCAAATATAATGTCAGCTTATGTTTAAGCTGAATCTGCTAAAGCCTTTAGACCAAACTTCCAGTGTGTGGGAAATAAAGGGGAGAGAGGAGCATGAACAGGACACGAGGAAATAATCACACACATTCAGAATGTGGGGCGTTCTGCAGGACAATTAGCCTGGACTCTTTAAAATCAACGTCATGAAATATTAAGTGTGTGCTAGGGGAGGTTTCTAGACTAAAAGGCTAAAGAGATCGGTCAACCAAAAATGCAGTGATTTGGAAAATAAAAATTGGCCACAGAAGTAAATTTAGAAACAACCGGGGAAATTTGAACACGAACTGGATATTAGGTGAAATTAAGGATAATTGCTAATTTTCTTAGGCACGATAATGGTATTGTGGTTATGGAAGAGAATATCATTTTTCTTAGGAGATAAGTTTTGAAGTATACGGAAGTGAAGTGCCCCAGTTATCACAACTTACTTTCCTATAGCTTTGGAAAAAATATAGAGAGAGATAAAGCAAATGGAGCAAAATGTCAAGAATCATTGCACGTAGGCAGAGGGTATAAAAGTGTTCATCATCCTATTCTTTCAACAGCTCTGTATGTTTGAGAATTTTCATAATTAAGAGGAAAAGAAGAGAGAAGGGGACTCAGGAGTTGGTACTAGACTTCCCGCTAAGAGATGGTAATCGTTGTATTACCTGTTTGTGGACCAGCAGCCCATACTGGTTAAAAAAAAAAAAAAAAAAAAAAAGGAGATGAAGCCTGTTCACTTAGACTTTACAATGTGACAGAGAGGAAATCTAGCTATAATGTCAGTCCCTTAAAGTCTGGGGTGGGGGCGACTTTCTGGGCAGCAGGTAGTCCTCCCTGAGGTGGAGGCGGGGAGCCTGATCTCAAGACGATTGAGGTAATTGACAGGACTATTAACTAATCTTCATTTGTAGGCGGAGTTTACAGTGGGAGAATCTTTGGTTTGCAGGAGACTTGGAGGTGCGCAGGCTGTTCGCGTTGCCTTCATCGGAAATAGATTGACTTATTTAATTCAGGATCTTATGGTCTCGAGTTCAGTGCATTGGCTCAGCAGCTGTGGAGGGCAGGTGGGAGCCTGCTGTTTGCATCATGGCTCATCCAGCTGTCAGCCCGATTTCTTCTGCAGACAGATGTTTGAGAATGACTGTGTATGCTTTTTGTTTTGCCAGGCTGTGTGGAGTCTCAGAGCTTTAGACCTGGAGAGACGTTTGATTCTTAACCTGGAGCTCGTAGATTCTTCCTTTGGTGACTGTGCATGGGCTTCCGGGATTCCGTGAACGCCTTTCAACAGTCTCCTGGATCTAAGCTTTCTTCCCTAGGAAAGATTCCTATCTTTCAACAGATTCCAATAAGTGGTTATAAGTTGAGAAATTTAAGAGCCACTGATCTGGTCCAACATCTACACCCCACATAGCAGACAGAAAAAAATGAGAGAACAAATTAGGAAAAAAAACCAGTTATTGAAATTTTTGGAATGTCTGTATACTTTAAAGAACTGACCTGGTTTTCTGACACTCTGACACTGCAGACTGAGCTAATGGGCCAGTAAAATCGGTTGAATGAAATAGAGCCACTGGGGAGATTTTGCTGTCAGCATAGAAACCCCAAATAGCAGAGACAAGGCTGGTTGAAATCCCCAAGAAGGCAACATAATTTGGGAGCAGGCTCTGCAGTCTCTAGAAGCCAGTGACATGGGGGAGATCAGTTGGACTCTTTCGCATGAATTACATTTGAGCTCTGAGAAAGAGAATATCGTGGAGAACTATTAATGTCGACAAATTCTATTGCTCCACCCACTTTCTTCTCCACCTGGCCCCTCCAACCCATTTTAAAAAAATGTGGGTCCCTTGGCAGAACTGAGTTCTGGCAGAACTGAGAACCAAGAAAGCTCAGTTTTCTTTCTGAAACAGAGAATGCCCTCTATTTGATGAAGCATTGTTGTGCTTACCCAATGAGCAAGATAAAAACAGAAAAGATTCTTTAAAGTAAACATTGAGAGTGATAGGGGCATATCAAGGGGTTCGAGAATCGTTATAACCAAGCCATTTAATTACTTTTATCTTATTTTTATTTTTAATTTTTAAATTCAAGTATAGTTAACCTGGTTTTAAGTTAGTTTCAGGTGTACAATGTCATGATTCAGCAATTCTATACATGACTCAGTGCTCATCACGGTAAGTGATCCCCCTCACATGTTTCCCCCATCTCCCCACCCCCCTCCCCTCTGGTGACCACCAGTTTGTTCTCTATACCATTAAAGGAATGTTTGAAAGGCTCCAAGGGCCTGGGTGCCAGATGGAGGGTCTGGTGTGTCCTGAAGCTGCCTCTGTCCCTGTTGTGAGTGGCTCCTGGTCATGCAGGAAGCTTCCCTCTGCCTCCCATCTCCTTTCTGCCACTTCCCTAGCTGTCAGCCACTCCTGAGCATCCAGTGACCCAGTGGATCTACCTGTTAGCAGCATCTTCCCACAACTGCACTGACTTTTATGCCAAGTTCAAAATGTCCTTTACGGGACATCTGTTGGACTTCATATACATTTCTCCTAGACTGGGAGGTCACTGAGGGCATATTCAGACATGCCACAATGAGGAAAATACCTTGGTGGGCCAAGTGTCTATGACCATGGTCTCCAAAATACCTTTCAGCCCAGATCCAGTACTCTAGAAAAGGTCCCATCTGTCTTCGACCTCAGACTGACTCCCACTTCCCACAGCTTGGCCAAAGAACCATCATCGTTCATATGTTCAGCCATTCAACTCATCACTCGTTTGTTTTGTAATTCATTTATGTGTTCACTCATGTATTTGGTAAATGTTGATTGGCTCACAAGTGGAATATACAATTTCTCACCCCCCTCCCCGACACCCAGCAGAATATTCTAGGATCCACATTTGAGAAACAAAATCTCAAGAGTTGTCTTCCATGTTCCCCTTTCCATTGGGCCGTTTCTATCCTCACCCTATTGTGTGTGTCCTACTTGATTTCTCCTGCTGCATTTAACTCCATCCGTGGCCCTTTTACCCCATCAGCAAGTCCTGCCCCTCTTCCACTTTGGCTTCTATCATTTCCCCTTTCCGGTCATCTTTACCTCTCAACTAGATCAAGTTTTCTGGACTCGCCCTGTGCTTTTATGACATGTTGACATATCTGTAGCCATAATGAATTACTTACCTGTTTTCTGGTGCTTTCTTATCTCTTCATTCCATTGTGACTTTTTTTTTTTTGATCATGCTATACTTTTTTGCCTGTAATCCTTCCACCTCTCCCCCTTTTCTGCCTTTCAAAATCCCACTCATCCTTTAAGGCTGATATTTGAGCTCAAAGGTTTGTCACCCCTCCTGAGAACTCCCCCCCGCAAACTTTCCCTCAACCCTGCTCTCCAGTTATTGCAAATTTGATTGCATATTTCAAAAAGCACACTCTGTGCTCCAGAAGGCTTTGTTTATGTAATTTATTCCTGGTGCCTTGAAAACTCTGATTTGTATAGTGACATATCTGTTTCAGTTGGACTGGGAGCTTGCTGAAGTCAGAGACCGTCTATTCATTTATTTCCTGGTTCATTCCATGTGCAGGCACTGAACTAGGCATCAGACACTGCGTGAAGGTGCTCATGGTTTATCTGGAGAGACAAAAAGTCAACCTACCACCATCAAGTAGGGTGACAATTGACGGAGGATACAAGTAAGGCTTGACACGTGGTCAAGAAAGGAGAGTTTATTATGGTGAATTAGAGAAGGCTTCATGCAGGTACAGCTGGTTGAGTTCTGACTTGAAGGATATATTGCCTTATTTCATTAATTCAGAGTACACATCCCCCCTCCCCCATGTTTTGAAACCAGAATGTGTCTTTTGATCATGTATACATATAATGTGGTAGTGTTGCTTTTCCACCCCAACACTGACACTAATTGGGCAAGTGTGTCTTACGGTCTGTGGCAGCTTAGTATTAAGATAGGGTACTTAGATTCTTGTGGTTGCACATAACAGATACCAACCTGATTTTAAATAAAAGTGTGTGTATGGAAGGTGTGTGAGTTCCCTATTGCTGCTCTAAGAAATCACCACAAACGCAGCGGCTTTCAACAGCACAAATTTATTCTCTTACAGTTCTGGAGATCAGAAGTAAAAATGAGTCTTGAGGGGCTGAGATTGAGATGTCAGCAGGTCTGGTTCCTTCTGGAGACCAGGCGAGGAATCCATTTCTTGTCTTCTCCAGCTTCTAGAGGCTGCCTGCATTCATTCCTCGGTGCCTGGTCCCTTCCCTCGTCTTCAGCATAAATCACTTCAATCTTTGCTTCCCTTGTCACAACACCTGCTCTCTGACTCTGACCCCCCTCCTCCCTCTTATAAAGACCTTTGTAATTTCACTGGGTCTACCTGGATAATCCAAGATTATCTGCCTATCTCAACATCCTTAATTTATCACATCTGCAAAGTTTCTTTTGCCATATATGATAACAGGTCCTGGGGGTGAGGATGTGGGCATCTTTGGGAGGTCATTACTTAGCTTACAACATAGGGAATTTATTTAAAGCATACTGATATGCTTTTAAACCCCAATGATGGGACTATGGTTATGTCTCAGGAGGAGTCTAGAATTTCTGTTTCCCGTATCTTCTCCTGTCTCTGTGTCTAGATTCCGTTCGCATGGCAGACTGATTTTCTCTGCAACTCAGCCATCTGCAGGAACTCGATTGTCAAGAATTCCTGAGCCTGTAAGTTATGGTTTCACTATCCAGAGACTGCCACCCCCATTTTTGTTCCAAATTCCTAAGGAAAAAGCTCTGACTGGCACTCTTGGGTCCATGTTACCCTTTGCCAAAGATCTAGCCAAAACTCTGGCGGTAGGCAAAGGGTACAGCTCTTCTACAATGTACAAAATGGTTGCCAGCAAGGAAGCATCTCAAGGGATGCTCACCTGGGTATACGCTAGAACACAGTCTTCCGTAAAGGATGACTGGTTGTTCACCAGAGAATTAAGTAAGAGGGTGACATTTCAAATAGAATGTGCTGGCACTCAGTCATGTGTTTTTCCAAAAGTGAGTCTCCATGAACTATTTGTTGAAGTTAGGTTGAGTTGTAAAACTTCTTCAGTGTCTTCATCCGTGGGGTTTTATTACCTCTTGCCTGGAATCCTGTAGTCAGTCCCACGGCACTGTTCCCTCCCCGGCCATGTCACATTTTTGCCCAGAATTCTTTAGTCACTTTCAGAATAAAGTCCAAACTCCAATCTGGATTCATGTGTAAAATGATGAGCACTTCCCCTGCCCCCGCATCTGGGACAGGAGAATAATAATGCCAATTTCATAGATGTGTTGAGAAGATGAAGTGGAAATAAGGGATTGTGATACTTTCCCACGACTCTCCAGTGTGAGTCCTCTGACCTGATCAGTTTGGCTTCTAACTGTTTTTCAAGCAGGTCTTAATTATTCTCATGGCTACAGCTTTGTTTTCCTACAGCCTTGGAAATAAACGCCCGCTTTTCACCTCCTGTCTTCCCCAGACCCGTCTATTCCGTGAGGCCCTGCTAGGGCTACAGATGTTCATGCTTTCCTCTTACCCGAAAAGCATCTCTTGTTTGTTCTATGCAGTCTCAGAGCAGGTTACGTAGTCCAGTTTCCTCCCCAAATGTGGGAAACCATCCACACACTGCCTTCCTGGCGGCCATTTTGCTTCCACGTGAACAGTTTCAGTGTTGATGAGCTAAATTTGGGCCGCTCATCCCGATTTCTTCAACAGCTCTAATTAAATAACTACACCATGTAATTATCGTTTTAGTCATGACAGTCTTGCCTTTTTAATAAAATTTTCAGTTCTTCCAGGGGAACAAAGTAGCTGCTCAAAAGACATTGGTTGTATTTCTGCCTAAAATGACAATTTCACGACATTAGTGGTTAAACTATTGCTACCACTTTTCTTTTCTTTCAAATTTACCATTCCTTGGAGGAGACATGTTGCCTTTCCAGGGCTTGTGATTATTGTGATGATGTCTGAGCAGAAAGAAGGCAAAGGTGTCTGTTGATCCTTGAACCAACTTTTCTTGGGCCACTTTAGATTATTCTTCAACAGTATTTGTTTTGTTTTTTTTTTTTAAAGATTTTATTTATTCATTTGAGACACAGAGATACAGAGAGAGAGCATGAGCAGGGAGAGAGGCAGAGGCAGAAGGAGAAGCAGGCTCCCCGCTGAGCCAGGAGCCCGATGTGGGGCTCGATCCCAGGACCCTGGGATCATGACCTGAGCCGAAGACAGATGCTTAACCGTCTGAGCCACCCAGGCGCCCCTCTTCAACAGTATTTGAATTTTTGGAAAAAAACAAAACAAACTTCCGCAACACAACTTCTACTCCTTCCTCTGTATTCTTTCACCCTTTACTATTCACATACAAATATATCCACATCTATATCCCTGGTTTAATTTTGACAAAAATTGGGATTAGACCCTATATGTTGCTCTGCATTTCCTTTTTAAAAAAAGACTTGACAAGCAGAGAAAGACAATTATCATATGGTTTCCCTTATATGTGGAACATAAGCAATAGCACAGAGGACCATAGGGGTGGGGAGGGAAAACTGAAGGGGGAGAAATCAGAGAGGGAGATGAACCACGAGAGATTATGGACTCCAGTGAAACCAACTGAGGGTTTCAGAGGGGAGGGGGGTGGGGGGGGATGGGGTAGCCAGGTGATGGGTATTGAGGACGGCACGTGTTGTGATGAGCACTGGGTGTCATACGCAACTAATTAATTGTTGAACACTGCATCAAAAACTAATGCTATACTATACAGTGGCTAACTGAACATAATAGAAAAATAAAAAAAATAAAAAAGACTTGACAATATACCAGTGGCACCTTCTCATGTCGATATACAAAGATTTAATTATTGTTAATGGCTCCATGGTATGGCACAATTGGTCTTTTTCTCCTACTGATCAGTACATAGATTGTTTCCACTGATTCCTGAATTCCAATTTCTCTACTTTGAAAGATATTAAAAGGTAAATGACCACCACACTCTTACACATAAATTCACCTAGTATTAAGGGTTGAATTTTGTCTCCCCCACTGTTTCTACGTTGAAATCCTAGCCCTTTGAACCTCAGAACGTGAACTTTTGGCTAATAGGGTCATTCCAGATATAACTAGTTCAGATGAGATTGCACTGGAATAGAGTGAGTGCCGTAAAAGAGTAAATTTGGACACAGCACACAGGGAGAGTGTCATGTGAAGAGAGCAGAGATTGGGGTGATGCTTCTATAAGCCAAGGAATGCCGAAGATGGCCAGAAAATCACCAGAAGCTAGGAGAGAGGCACTGAATAGATTCTCACAGCCCTCAGAAGGGACCAACTCTGCCAACGCTTTGGTCTTGGACTTCTGGCTTCCAGAACTGTAAGACAAAAAAATTCTGTTATGTAAGCCACCTAATTTGTGGTATTTTTTTTAAGGTATCCCTAGCAAACTAAACTAGTCTTAAATAAAATTGGTGTTTAGTGCATGAGATGAAGAATACTGGGGCAACGGCTCATGATTTTGAGTAAAGGCCTTTCTAGTGTGACTGTATTGTGTCATAAGATAATGACTATGATATAGCACAAGGCTTCTGAGAGATACTGAAACTGTAAGAAAGTAGTGTGGTGATGGTTGGGCAGAGGCCAAGGTAACAACCAGAGATCAGGGGAAGGAAAAAAGGAGTAATTCCTGAGAACTTTCCACTGTTAAGGATGTGTAATCTAGGCCTTTATACAACAAGCCATGTTCTGGCTCTTAATCAAATAGGGTAATGTCAACAAGTAAGTAATGACAAATTACTTTTAAATCTAAATTAACTTTTAAATTTAGCCCTAGAGAATTAATCTTTTTCAACCTTCATCAGTATCTCCTTCAAGGAAGCTCTATGCTGCTCCAAACCTGAGATTTTGGTAGCAAAGGATGGTGGACCTGATTTTCCAAGAAATCTGAGGGCGCGTGGTTGAAGATTGTGTGTTACATAAATGTGCATATTTATAAACATAGATAAATTCCTATGCCAGCCATTCCATTTTCAAAAAATTGACTAGACAGAGCCAATGGGAAAGGTACAGAGGAAGAGACTAGTTGGAGCAAAGCCTCATTCACAAAACCGGGGTCGATGCTGGAGATGCTGGAGATTCCATGGAGCTGCCTGGAAGTTCCAACCAGGATGAAGCACTGTAACATTTGAAGGCTGGTCAAAGTAGTGTTCTCTTTACCTGAAGTTCCTCCTTGTGTCTTATTAAACCCTCCCTGTTCTTTAGGCACATCCCAGGGTAGCCTTTTCCACAGGCTACCAGTTTGCAGCTTCTGCTCTGCAAGTTAACTGATGGGGCTGTAGGCAATTATCTCTGCGTACCCCAACCCTTCTTGGCATGAAGATAGTGGAGATCAAGTGATAGCAAATAAATGCACAAGGAAACCCAAGTCATGTTTTAAACTACTGAGTTTTTTTCTTTTTATTGCAAAACATTTGTTACAGAAATTTCAGAAAGTTTTTCCCATGGTATCTGCCAACTTCTGCTTCGAATTATGTATCTAAACAAACAAGCTCAAAGTGCATTGTGAATCCAATAATAGACCTTTAAAAAAGAACAATTCCTCTAAGGATTTATATATATTTATAATGTCGATAGATATGCCAACCGCGGTCTATCCATACACAAAGAAGGAAAAGATGTATATATATATTTAACAAACCCAATTTCAAAATTGTTGTATTCATAGGAATTCATTTAAAAATGATATTTGAATAATTTCCCCCATTATAAACTATGGTTAGAATGCTTACAAATGAGAGTCTAAGTCCTAGATTATGAAATGACTATGAGTACAATATACTGTGTGTACTGTTTTGCACAGCAGGAACAGCAATATAAACTCAAGTTAGACGCTGTAGTGACAAGAAGCAGACAAGCCTTGATACAATGCTATGGTACTCTTCTTCCATATGTCCCTCACGAAGATCCTGCCTTTGGGTCCAGAAAGATGCAGCTAGCAAATACACATGCATCTCTCAGGAGAACAGGAATAACCCTGAATAGGGTGAGTTCCTCTCTGCCCCCCACCTCCGTTCTTGGTGTATTTCTTATATACACTAAGTCAGGATCAAGAACATGATCCTGGTTGGCCCTAAATCAGAAGTCCCAAACTATTGCTATTGGGACTGAATGCTGTTGGCAGACATGTTTGTTTGGCTAGCAGAGTGTTTACAAATCAGAATGTGAATGTTTTTGTCGTGGGACACGTGTTCTCTCATGCCGTACAAACCCTACTTCTTCCTGTTGCCTTTCCCGAGTCCAACGGGCACATTTGTGTCCTGCATCCAGCCCCTGCATGTACTTGAGCTTGCAGCCCCACCAACTAGATGCAGATGGATGGTTCTTATGATACGTGGGGAGCTGGGGTGAAGACATGAGGGACTCTTCTGGGGTTCAGACAGGCAAAGAATTGGACGGGGCTGACACAAACACCGGCTGAGTTTGGGGTAAGGGGTAGAGTGCGGGGAGGGAGGAGCCTAGGTTAGTGGGAAGATGAGGGCTGGACAAAGTCTGAAAGCTTGACTTTTTCCAAGGGGCCACTGTTTCAGATTACTGCGCCAGGCTCCACAGGGTACTGAGGTCATAGGACCAAGGGTCTGTGGGTCTGGCAAAAAGCATGTTGTGCTGGGTTAAGAGAAAGGAAGAAAGTTAAGGGGGTGAAGAAGGCTGCACATCCAGGTGCAAAGCTGAACTTCCCTCTGTGACCCAATGCTCTGGGCAGCCTGCCTGTTCTTGAGGAACGCCTGGGTCAAGGTTGGTCCCGACGCTCTGCAGATAGCCCACGGACTTGTGGCCCTACGTGCCCTTTTCACCTTCCAGCACATAAACGCTGTGCAAACAGGCAAGGGGCTGGAGGCCTAAGGGGGCTGGCAGACGAGGGAACTTAGGGAAGGGAAAATTCACCTCACTCTTACTGCCAGGTGGATTACGTGGCCACCAAAATCCTTTTTTAGACAGACATATAGAAATCGCCGTGTCTTGATGTCATTAGCAGTGACCAGTACAAGGAACTCATCAGAGAAAAGGTAACAAAATGACCTTCTTTCGAGTGAATTAGAAAAGGAAAAAAAATCTTGTTTCCCTTAAATCAGAACCAAGCCCTGCTTTGGTTGACTCTGATCTGGGGAAAGAGAATGTTTGACACAGAAGAGAAAGCTTAGGCCAGCACAGGCCAAGAGAAGTTCTCTCTCCAGGCTGGAAGAGGAGTCATTTATAAGACTATGCAAAGTGGCTCCTCTCTTTTCCAAATGTTGAATGAATGGCTTCTGATAATGACATGGTGATTTCTTTAAAGGGCAGGCTCTTCAGAGTCACCCAGTTCTTGATCAGACCCCCAGTCACCCACCCCTTACTCTCCCCCGGACCAGGCTCACACACAAGGTAGAAAAGCCACCAGGTAGGAGCGAGGTCACATGCATCATTGGGCCACTCATTCATAATGATCTGTGGCTTTCTGCACTGTCCAAATGGACTTCTCACTCTCCTCTCTGGTTTTGCAATTTGCACCCAGTGGCCCTAAAGAATCAGAAACGTGTCTTTCCTGTATCACAGATGCACCAACACCTGCATGGGTGTTGGCCAGTCATCTCTGGGTCCCCTGGCTCTACACCCTGTGGTTAATACTTTATTTCATATTATTTGTTCGGAGCTTAAAAAAAGATTAAAAAAAAACCCTTGGTTATTTTTTAGTTTTTAATTTTTAAAAATCGAACATAATCCCCAAACAGTGTAAGAAGCCCAACGACGTGAGCGAATTCCTAGCTGGGTTAAGTGTTACAGCAGGCAATAGTCAAATGTTAAGTGCCTTTAAAAAGTCAAAAGAAACGCATAAAGCAGTGCATGCATTTTGTTGCCACAAAATAAAGACTGGATTTGGAGAGGGATTACTTCGTTTAAGTTACATTGCTATTGTTAAAGAATAGTGAGTCATAATGCAATATCTAGAACATATATAACCACCTACACAGTAGCATCACTTTATCTAGAAACAAACATATCAGTGTTACTAAATGAACATATTTATAAAATACTGTACACTGCTTCTGCAGGGGGTTAGCAGATGTAAACAAACAGCTAATTCAACTGGAGTTTAAATTATTATTTTAAGTTCATTTGTCAGAGAGTCTTTCGCATCACATGCCAGTTCGTCTTTCGCAAAACACAACTCGCCTACCACGGCTCACGGGGCTGGTTAGAGGATGTACATCGGCTTATGCAAGTATTTCCTCATGGGCTAGAGGACTGTGAAAACCATAAAGCAGATCGGGAACAAAAGTGCTCATTTTGCGAGGATGCTGAATAACATGGAGTTGGGAACATACTTAATCCTTGCAACATGTGCTTCTTTATTGAATGTTACAGATTGGTCAATGATTATAAAGCTGTCCTGTAACGTTCATTAATACAACCACATGCTACAACTATGCTGGGTGAAACATGGGTTACATATATGTGTACATGTGTTTTATAATACAGCATTGCTCGACACATCGAATGGTACAGTCTATAGATAGAGCATGATGGATGACTGGATAATATTGATTACCAAGATAAAAGTTAAACAGCCCAAACATTCGGGAAGATTAGACTGTATAGCCGCCTCAGAAAGTCAAATTAATGTACTATCCAGTTATCTACCATAATATTATCTATAGAAACCATCTTTTAGAATACATTTGAAACATTCAGAAGAAACACACTGTGTGTTTTTACAAGTATATTTTCCCCATTGGATTATTCATATATATGTGTGTGTGTGTGTGTGTATTTTTTTTTTTTTTTTAAGGGGGACTTTCAAAGTGCTAAATATATATCCTGGACCTGGAAGCTTAGACTTAAAAGGAAAGCCAGTTCTGGTAAAGTGCTGTATTCTGCCTGCTAATATGCCTTCTGGCTTGGAGAAATATACAAACTAGCCATGACAATTGTGTCCAAGATTTCCAGCTCCTCATTCAAAGCCATCCAGGAGGAAGTTTCTAACTATAAGTATGTGGGTCAATCAGGGAATTTCCATGGCCATTTTCATAAAACACCCTTGATTTTTTTTTTTCAAAAGGAACAAGCGACTTAGAACAAATCATTACATATAGTAGCATGTAAAAATTGGCACCTCAGAAGCAGATGATGGAACCAAAGCTATTACTTCTATGAGCTCTCTATGACTTTATTTATGTTCCTCAATAATGTGCTGCTCATGAGCTGCTTAATTCACAGAGACAGGTAATTAACGTCTCCTTGATCAGGGACGGGATGGAATAAATGAGCTGAACATAAACTTGACTGCACAAGGCCACTGAATCAAGGCCATAGTGGGGTGCAGAGAACCCAGAAATGGGAAGAAATGGGTTGAAAGAGAATACACACGTCTGTGCACAGGAAAGAAATGGCTCACGAGAATTGCACGATTTACATTTAACGTCCTTTAGACTTGGCTTATATATCTTGCACACGTCATGAAAGATGTAAGATCTTTGTTTTCCTGTACAACCAAAGAACCAGGCAGTCACAAGGTCAGGACTGGTAAGGACTGCGTTTCCCTGGTCCTCTTCTGTTCTCTCCAGAAATCACGATGAATGGAAACACTTGTGCACATAATTTCTTTCCCTCACTTTCCGTCCGGTCCAGAATGGGGCCCTAGAGGTGCTGTGATGTCCTGCTCTGTGGCCAAAGAATAATGGTTTCACCTCCTCCTTGGATTCCTCTACAGACTCACTCAGAGAGCCTTCTGGCTTTTTAAATCATCAAACATTAGGATACAAGGACATCAAACTAGCAAAATATAATCTAAGGGACGAAAAGAACAAAATCCTGGTTCCAACTCTGGTGCTGAGACTTGGCCTTCCTGAGAATCACAGATAAATGGTCTCAAATGTAAAGTGCCTATTACAATGGTATTGATTATGAACAAACATGGTTCCTCTTCCTCATTATCAAGCAACATGGAACCAGGGGTACATGAACCCTTTCAAGTTACACTGCAACTCTGCATGTATGTATATTTTTTTCTGGGGAGAGGGCCCAGAGCTTTCATAAGATTCTCACTGAGATGCATGACTCAAGGAAGTTTAAGGGCAACTGATTTATTCTCAGACCAAAGGCATGTTTGCTGGAACGGAAACAGTCAATGTGGGGCTCAATAAAAAATGTAAGCATTTCTAGAGCAATTACACATGAGGGAGTCTGGTTGCTTATGTCCGATTCACCCAAATACCAAAGAGTGAAAAGGAATTCTTTAATTCTTTATATGTGGCCTCATAACTATATCTATATCCAAAAGGCTTGTTCAGAGGGGCAGAGGGGTTAAAAACAAAAACAAAAACAAAAACAAACTTAAAGGCTAGAGCTTTTGTCCACGTACTTACTTGATTTCACATTATGAGAAAATCTGGAGCTCACAACGACAACTCAACAGGAGAACCACATAGTATTTTGGGGGCCAAGAACATTAGGTCATTTTCCTTAAAGATTTTATTCTTTTGAAAATCAGTGACACAAGTAGGAATCGGAAGATTTGAGAGTCAGTATTTCTTTATCCCCCGTCAAATCCAGATTCTGACCTAGTAGTGGACGTCTGGATTAAAGAGTCCGTAATACTATCCGGTTTAGATGCGCATGTCTAATTCAGATTGTACTTAGCGTAATCACTTTGTGCGGGAGAAACCAGACTAAATAGGATGTCATTGCAGCAAGTGTTTCCGGACAGAAAACAAGCAGAGGGCAGGAAGCCAGTCATTTTGGCAACTTTAGTTTGGTGCAAGGAAGAATTAAGGTCACAGGGATTTAAAAAAAACATAATTTCAACATCTGTCAAAAATCCAACGTGACAGAATGAACTCTTTCAATGGAACTCCTTGAATATTAAAATATCCTGATTATACCTCACGGTGATAGAAAAGAAATCTTAAGAAAGCTCTATATGCCTGTTTAGATACTATATATAAACATGTCTCTGTGTGAATGCACATATATGTATATAAGCAGCATATACTATAGAAGTCTTTATGTAGTTTATTTGCTTTCTACTTGAGTCTACTGTATCATTTTTATAGCTCTGTCTATAAGAAAAATATTCATGGTATGCCTGCAACTGATGGCTTTGGGTTGATACCAAATTCCCAGTCAATTCTCAGGTTATTTATGATTTGAAACTTCCTTAAAAAGTACTTTGGAACATTTCCATAAAAAAGATACCAGCCCTTGAAAAACTCCAATGAAATTTATGCTGAGCTCAGATTAAACAGCAAAACTCTAGGTATGAAAATATCCATGTGTGAGCAGATCTTCATATACAAAATGGTCATGTGATGAGCGGTGTGAAGAATTTCCAGGTACATCTTGGAGATGTCCAGAAGACATGGTGGAGCCATGCAAATGATGACAATCACACAGCAGCATGACACAAGACACGGATGGTGAGAATGTAACAGTATACCACATGGCAATTTAAGGTGCCTTCTGCCCACTGCATATATTTCTTTCTTTTAGTTCACTATCACATATTCAGTGAGTGACGTGACTGATGACAGGTGAGGTACAAAATAAATTAAAAAATATAAAATTATTTAATTACATTCATCCTGAGCTTGCTCAACTATACTCGAATGCCCACTGTATATAATAAACCACTTGACATTTGTTTTTAGCCTCAATTCTTCTTTCATTTTGATTGCAATACAAAAAGGCATTTCTTTTCCCTTTATTTTCTTCAAGAAAGATAAACAGTTGTGGCACCAGAAGTGAATATATAAGAGACAGGTGAACTATGACTGTTACCTTGTTTTTTCTTTATAATGATCAATTACAGAAGTGTTGGCATGAGAAGGATGTGGGACGTTAGGTAGAACTGCTTGCTGCCGGCTTATACTGAATAAAAAGGATGCTCTTCATCAGTCACCAGTGATGGAGCCAATGTGAAAAGAAAACAGAATTGAAGTTTAGAATATCTCATTTGTATGCTGGCTACTTTATTTTATCTTATTTCGCAAATTAGCCCTGTATCCTAAAACTCCTGATAATGGTCAGAAATGGAAAGATGCCTCCTGGCATGGAGAGTGCTTGAAGCCCCTTCCTTCCCAGAGCTCATGGCTTTCTGAAGTCACCAGACATACACATTCAACGCAACCCTTCTTCTCCCTCTCTTGCCTCCCTACCCATCAAGTATGAACACGACTTAAAGCCCCTGTGTTTGGCGCTGGGCTATAGACAGAGTGCTTTCTCGATCTGTGGCCCAGAAGTCACCTTTGAGTTAACACCTCCCAAGGCATCGCTTGTTTTGCTCAGCTAAGAATAAAGCAGGTATGTTTCTAGGAAGGGGAACAGGTGGGATTCGGGGAGAATTTTAGGGCTGGATTCTTGAGCCTCCTGCCATGCTTATTAAGAAGGTTTAGTTGTGCTTGCTTTCAAAGCTGTGGAAGGCGGATGTTCTGGACAGTCTCCTCATGGACAGGCTGTCCGCTCGTCCCTCTGGCTTGGAGGACTTACTCCTCTGGAAGGGATTTCGCAGGCTTGCTGTGTTCCGCTGCCTGTCGAGTCTGTCACTGATGGAGAAGCTCTTCCTGGTGTGTGCATATGGCACGCTTGGCTCCTCCGCCGAGTAGCTGTTGGCACGCTCTATCTTGGGAACCGTGATGTTGTTGGACAGGGTTCTGTCCGAGTTATCACCCTCCCGGGCGGGTACTGTCATGGTGGCTCTCCGGCCTTTGGCCTCGTTCTCCTCACTGTCAGAGCTGGGGTGACTCAGTTCTGCTTCTCGCTCGGGATGGCAACAAGATGAATCCTCCACTTTGCCTCCAAGACCGCCAGGGAAGGTGGCCCTGTCAGCAATCGCCTGAGGGGCATTGACACACCTTGTGTCAATACAGTCTGTAATACTTGTGTATTCTGCTGTTTTCACGGGCACCCCAAAATTGGCGTAGTAGCTCCTCGAAGGAGAAAACATAAAGCTATGAGATTTCACGATGGGGGCCTCTTCTAGAAGAAAGGGTGTGGTGGCTAGGTAGCGGCTGCTTTTGGAACGCTCGAGGCTCTGGTACATTGGAGGCTCAGTGTCCCAGGGGTTTTGGCATTCTGGGAGGTGGGTGTAGTCTGAAGAAAAAGATCTAGTGTCCATGGAGGTGATGTCCTCAAAGTCAATGCTCCGGCTTGGAGGTTGGTCTGTGGGTGCAAGAGTTGCATAGGCACTACTCGAAGGAGCTGTGGAAGGTGCTGGAGCCGAAAAGCTGGGCTCACCCAGCCCAAGGATGTTCACGGAATTGTCCAGAGGGTCTATATCACAGTGCAGTTCATCCATGGCAGAGACATAGATGTCTATACACGAAGACGGTCTTCTGGAGTCAGGAACGATGGCCAAGGTGTTTGCAGGAGCTGCAGGAGCTTTGGACTCTTTTGCTACAGAGTGGGAGCTAGTAGCCCGGTGTAGGCTCAGGGACCTTTCTTTAAAAAGACTCTCCAACTTTTCTATACCACCTTTGTCTCTCATATTGACTGAATAGAAAGAATGGCTTCTCATACGGGGCATTAGGGTTGGAGAAGTTGGGGACATGGTCTCCTCACCTGCAGGGTCTATACTCTCTTGGAGCTTGAAGGTGTTCCCCTCCTGGCTGTTGAAGCTGCTCTGGCGCACGATGTAGGCGGCGTCTGTGCAGTCAGACGAGGTCCGGGAGCGGATTTTGTTGGACTCAGCCCGCTCCAGACCTGTCAGGCGCTCTAGGGCTGTGGCCATGCGCCCAATGAGGTCCTCGAGCTGTGCCAGCCGAATGTCCACGGTCTGGAGCGAGGCCTTCATGCAGTGCTCTCTCTCGTTGACTTCCTCCAGCCGCATGGACATGTTCTCCACCCTGGGCGAGAAACAGAATGAGGGTCACACAAGGCCGGGTTCCTCTCTGGAGAATCTAAATCGTTTTGAGCTGGAAGAGGCCTGAGAGATGATCTAATCCAGTGGTATTTATCTACCAAACCCCTTTCCACTCAGTAAAATTTAATGCACAATCCCAATAAACACCAAAGTTGACTAGTTCTTATTGAAGTGGAGTGGGGCCAAAGCACCTCATGACTTAGCTGGGACTTGGGGTGGGGTTTAATGAACTAACCAAGTATTAGGGCGTCGGCTTAATCAGTCACCACCAAAATGAGAATGTTGTCTTTTGATGGCTTTACTCAGAAGTGCACAACAGAATTTTAGAAGGCAGCTTTTCTCGTGGCAGTGTCCACGAGACTGAGGAAGACTTGGAGTATGGACTGGGGTTATTTTTACTTTGCATTTATTTTATTTTTTTACAGATTTTATTTATTTATTTATTTATTTGACAGCGAGAGAGAGAGAGAGAGAGAGAGAGAGAGTGTGTGTGTGTGTGTGCAAGGAGGGGGAGCAGCAGAGGGAGAGGGAGAAGCAGGCTCCCTGCTGAGCAGGGAACTGGACTTGGGGCTTGATCTCAGGACCCTGGGATCAGGACCTGAGCTGAAGGCAGACGCTTAACTGACTGAGCCACCCACGTGACCCTATTTTGCATTTATATAATAATCTTTCTTTTTGTTGTTGCCGTTCACAATAATCTTTTTAAAATTTAGCGCCTCCAAAGGAATTAATACAGTCCTGTCACTGAGGCACCTGGAGGTGATCTAATTTAACCCAAGCCTTTCATTAATAAAGGAAAAGCAAACATCAAGGAATTTAACCAAGATTACATAAAGTAATTTGTGGTAAACCCTGGAGTGTGTATCAACAAGTAAATTTTGCTATTCCTCTCTCTCTCTCTGTTTCTCTCTGGGTAGCTGGTCACAGATGCCTTCTTTTACAGTTATTTCTAGATGTCTTTACCCTCCCCACTGGAAATTCTCAAGGGCATGATCTATCTCATATTCCTTTTTCCATTGCCATGCTGCCAGGTGTCACTAACAGTTCACCTAGACAATCGCGGTTATGAACTTGATTCCAATGGTCTAGTAGGCTGCCTGGATATTTATTTACAAAGACAGAGTCCACATATTTAAAATAAAATTGTGGGGCGCCTGGGTGGCTTAGTCAGTTAAGTGGCTGCCTTCAGCTCAGGTCATGATCCCAGGGTCCTGGGATCGAGCCCCGCATCAGGCTCCCTGCTCGGCGGGAAGCCTGCTTCTCCCTCTCCTGCTCCCCCTGCTTGTGTTCCCTCTCTCGCTGTGTGTCTCTCTCTGTCAACTGAATAAATAAAATCTTTATAAATAAATAAAATAAAATAAAATAAAATAAAATAAAATAAAATAAAATAAAATAAAATAAAATAAAATAAAATAAAATAAAATTGTGTCACAGCTTTCACTTGACTGGGAAAGGAGAAACCAGAGCCAAGCTTTGCTTTGACCTCCAACTTTCACTGTGAAATGCCCCAAGTCAAATCTTTGGGAGGCTCTACAGGAGATCCATTCACAACTTTTCTATAGAGGCTGAAGATAAAGATACTTTTCCAATACTCCCAGTGTGCACAGTAAGGCCCCTGATGGCTGACCCTTCAAAGAAACACGCCGGCGGGTAGAGAATGTGCTTTACGAACAACGGAACAATGGTGGGAATTGGAGCTGGGTCCCCCCAGCTCTTGTGAAGGGGGCAAGGGGTGGGTGGCGGCGGCAATATGTTAATAGTAGCAACACCTCCATCAGAGAAGAATACACGTTTCAGGGTGCCCCAAGGAGGAATAAGAGGGATGTGGTTCCCCTGTCTGAGGACCTGAAGGTCTTTTTTTTTTTTTTATATATATTTATTTGACAGAGAGAGAGAGAGAGAGAGAGAGAGACAAGCAGGGGGAGCGGCAGAGGGAGAAGCAGGCTCCCCACTGGGCAAGGAGCCCGATGCAGGACTCCATCCCAGGACTCTGGTATCCTGACCCGAGCTGAAGGCAGATGCCTCACCGACTGAGCCACCCAGGTGCCCCGGACCTGTAGGCTTTAAAAAACAAAAACAAAAACAAAAACAAACAAACAAAATGCTCTTCTGGCCAGAGTGGGTGTGTGTGATTCTCTGGCCTCGGGCCACATTTCTGCCTCTATCAGCAATATACAAGGTTGGTATGGAAAGAGCTAAAGAGGCTCTTTTAGCATAACTGCCTGTGACCATGGGTCTGAACGTTATAAAGTATCTCCCTGCTCTGTGGGGAGCTCCCTCCCTGCGTCCCACCTGCCTTCAGCCCAAGGATCCAACACTGCAAAGCAGCAGGTGGGAGGCAGAGCTAAGGCACCATGAGGCAATGGAAGAGAGTTAGGAGCTGGTCGTGGGTAGTAAATAGGACAGGAACTAAGGAGCCCAGCAGGATGGGAAGAACAGAGAGGTGGTACAAGGGGAAAGAGTGTTTTCAAGGCAAGCAAAGAGGGGCCCAAGGGGAACCTCAGAGCAAAGGAAAGGAGCATGGCCCCGGGGAATGGAATAGTGGGAGGTGGTGGGGAAGACAGCTAGAACAGGACCAAGGAGCTATTCTTCACTGAATCTCTCCTCAGTGGGTTCTCTGGTGTGGGCTCTGAGGTGTTTTGAGCTGTAAGACTTGGGCGGGGAGAGGGGGGGCCGGGGGGGGGGGGGGGACGGGCTGTTTCATCCATCTTCTCCTGGATTTCTGGATGTGTTTAACCACCAAACTGTATGATCATTTAGGTCATGAATATAACTGTACAGGTTTAATACAGGAGTTATAAAGGAAGAAAAGATCCTAGAATCAAATTTACATAGGTTTGTTCTATAAACAGAGTGCCTCCCTTAATCTTAAAACATTTCTTTGAGAAGGGATTGTACATGGGTGTGCATCACCGATACAAATTGGTGTGAGGGGCAAGACGAGAGTTTTGAGTCATGACTGCAGTCACTAGTTGCTGACTCCGGTCAAACCACTCAGGAGATAAAACAGAGGTAAGAATGGAAAGAATTTATGAATCAATAGGAAGTCTCAAGGAGAGAGATACAGGAAGTCACTAAGTAAGGAAAAAAAGAGGGACCACGGAAAGGAAGATGCCATGTGGGAAGAACACTCTATTTTTCTTTCCCTTTTTCATGTCTCTGGTCTTCACAGGGCTTATTCAGCATCACTCAGGAAGCAAGCCCAAGGGGGACTCAACGGGGTCCTGGAAGGACGTGAGATGTCCCCTGTCCCCGGATGCCCAAGAAAGGCAGAGCCGGGACCCCACCAGAGGGCACACAAATGGGTTGGTGAGAAGCCCAGGGAAGAAGACAGCCAGCCTGTAATGGCCAATATGAGGAAGCAAAGGGCATTCACAAGAAGATTCCAATGACACAGAAAATTTCAGCTTCAAAATGCTATTTCTTGAGAACTGTTACTTTCTACAAGTTCATTTTCTTTCCTGATAACCTCAAAATGTGGTTAAAGGAAATGCAGTGGAAGAGAAACGAGGATCGGCAGGCCATGCCTGTTTTATTTATTTTTTAAAAGATTTAGTTAGTTAGTTAGTTAGTTATTTGATAAAGAGAGAGAAGGAGAGAGAGGGCGCACAAGCAGGGGGAGCAGCAGAGGGAGAGGGAGAAGCAGGCTCCCTACTGAGCAGGGAGCCCGATGTGGGACTCGATCCGAGGACTTTGGGACCGTGACCTGAGCCGAAGGCAGACGCTTAACCGACCGAGCCACCCAGGCGCCCCCACCACGCCTGTTTTAAATCTCAAATAAAATAAGATGACAACTGAGAGGGAGGCAAATCCTAAGAGACTCTTTAGGGAACCAACTGAGGGTCGCTGGAAGGGAGGTGGGCGGGGGGGATGGGGCAACTGGGGGATGGGCATTAAGGGGGGCGCGTGATGGAATGAGCGCTGGGTGTTGTATGCAACTGACGAATCACTAAGTTCTACCTCTGCAACTGATAATATACTATATGTTAATTGAATTGAATTTAAATTAAAAAATATTCCCTGGGGCGCTAGCAGTAGGATGGCTACAGGAGGAAGGGCAAACACAACCCCACGTCACACGAACCAGTCACAGGGCACATTGTGGGGAAAATAAAAAAGAAGGCCAGGGCATGCTTACACAGGTTTTCAAATGAAAGGCAATGATGCAGAACAAATAAAGCAAACTCTTGCTTATCCACAGACTGATATCTAATTTGGGAATTATTTAAGTCCCTTGGGGTCACCTGCCCTTCCCTTTGGGCCAGTCATCCTTCTCGTCATTCTGGGAAGAAAAAGGGAGCGCAATTTAAATCCAACTCAGTCAGTGGGGATCCCAAATATCAGCACTGGAAAAAGATACGGTCGGGAGGTGGGTGAAGTTCTTTTTTGGCTTATACTGGTTTTTGATTACTTATGAGACTCGTATATCCTAAGTTATTCTTCTCTCCCTTTGTTATGGAAATTAGAAGTTGAATACACTGTTAATAGTCACATGACTATTCCTTTTTTTGGATCTAGGTGAAGAGCACAAAGGGCACAAAGCCCTCTGGCTCAGGAAAGATAATGTTAGATAAACGATGCTAGAAACAATATATATCCTATTCGCTTAAATTGTTCCTGGAGAGAAGAAAATTCCAACTGCAACTTCTTCTGACAGCTGGAACTTGACAGGTGGGGTGATGGGAAGGATGATCAGGAAGCTGTAAGTGAGGGGCCTGAGAACTAAATGCCTACGGGGAGGGCAGATGGAGAAGGCAGGTGAAGCAGAGAAGCCTGTGAGGACAGAAGCAGGGATTCTGTGGCAGCCGAGGGCACGCCCAGGCCAGAGGCATTCAGAATGGATTTTAACAATCACTGCAAGCCTAACCCAACGGCGCTCTGTGGGCAGATGTTGCCCACGAGCCACCAGTTTGCAAACCGTGCTTTAAATGAGTTAAAGAAACCAGAAAAGAACTTGCAGCTGTGATCACCAGAAAACGTAGGCAACCCTTAAAAACAAGTGGGGAAATAATAAAGAAATGCCAGGAGACTGGAGATAGGAAAAGGTTTTTCTTATATGAAAAGTTCCTGAATTCTAGGAATTATATGAGTTCGACGTAAATTCTAGACAGCATTATGGAATAGCTCAGTACCTTTTGAGTACTTTAAAAAGACAGGTTCAGGGGCGCCTGGGTGGCTCAGTCGTTAAGCATCTGCCTTCGGCTCAGGTCGTGATCCCAGGGTCCTGGGATCGCGCCCCGCATCGGGCTCCCTGCTCAGCAGGAAGCCTGCTTCTCCCTCTCCCGCTCCCCCTGCTTGTGTTCCCTCTCTCGCTATGTCTCTCTCTGTCAAATAAATAAATAAAATCTTTAAAAAAAAATAAAAAGATAGGTCCATTAACAGGAGACTTTATGGGCACAGTATTCATCTTATCTTGATAATCCAGACCAATACAGTAACGCAGATGCATCATATTTTGATGGAGTACATTGTGATTTTAGCAGGGAGGTTGACACACTGGGCTGAGGGGAGAAACGTGGATACCTGGCTGGTTATTAACCAAAGGAGAGGTGGTAGAACGGGGGCCAGTGCTGTCATGGAAGGTATTTTTGGAGTCATGCCAATGTCTTGGTTCTGTCTTGAGATAAAATGAAAAAGATAAATATGTATATAAAATGGGAAAAAGAAGGATTTTTCAGAATCGATTCTTATGAGGTGTTAATGATCTCCCGAATATTGTATCGTGCTCTTTTGATACCATTTGGGTACAAAACTATGACTTAGGAATGATGCATTTAAGTTGACAATTATGGAAGTATCTCTGTATTTCTAAAAAGGTTTATGCAAGTAAAACTTACATAAATAAGTTATGTTTTACAGGCAGTGGCAGGGAGAGGAGCGTGGGGCTCGCTATGTAAAGAAACCCTTTTCCCAAGTCTTTTAGCAGGGCAGAGCCAGCCCTTAAGTTTTCTGACCTCAAATCCCTGTATTGGGGCTAACGTGAAGGGAGAATTAAATAATACCCTGTATACTATGGGTATAGTTAATTATGTAAATTAAACATATGTACCTATCCCAATGTGCGATATATTGTCTATCCATTATCTATCGTTTGTTATCTCTATTATCTATATATTTACTGAATGTAAACAGGACAGGTGATTTCGCCTGCCATTCTGCTCAGAAAGAGGTCCTGGAGAATGCGTGAGCCACATAATACGGGTCCTCTATCTCCTTGGTTGATCTTTGTTCCCTCGTGCACCTTGTGGCGTTTCTGTTTTGTGGCGTGCAATTCTAGTGTTTGGAGATTTACTTTTGGGTACACTTGCAAATCAAAACAAACCACCACCGCCACCACCACCACCACCACCAAAAATCAAACCCCAAACACAGACAGAAGGAATTGAAGTAGGACGAAGCCTGGGCTTGGGTTCACGTCTCCGGCACCGGGGCGTGGTTGTGAACTTGTCCTGGTCCTCCAGGCCTCCCACCCCGTTCCTCCAGAAAGCCAGCTCATCCGGAAGACACAGGAAGGGGGTGCCTATGATCGGTGCGGAATTTCTGGGGATTGCTCACCTAGGTCATCGTCCTTGAGGGTAGAGCTCTGTAACCACCCCCAAGAGGAAGAGGGTCTTGGGAAAGGGGTCTCCTGGAAGTGTTTGCAGGTGGGGGGGGGGGAGAGGCTCAGGTGAAGGTGCTATATATAGTTCCTTCCTGTTTCCATCCAGTTCCAAGGAACCGGTGACATAGTCACAACACGTTCACAGGTGCTGGTGTCTGTACCTCTCATTCCAGTTCCCCAGAGAGGTGAAGGCTTCCTTGCATCTCAACGCTCCTTCCCCCTACCTTTCTTTGCTCCCAGGTCTGTAGCTTTCTGAGGCCAAAAAACACTGCAAAGTCTCTGGTACATATATGCTTTGGAAATATGTTTGAGCAATAGGCAATGTGTCCATGTGGCACAATTTTCTGGAAAACACATGGCTATATGTCCATTAAGAAAAAGCTTTTTCAAGGCCTCAGAATGAGAGATTTTTAGATTTATAGCTCCTCTTCCTCTGTTTGCCAGAAAATTGCTTCACATCATATCGCCCTAGAATGCTCTTTTGTGCAATGACAGATGTGCATAGCATTTGTGCGCAGCTTTAAACTTCGTTAATATTGGCCGAGTACCAATGGATACAATCACTCAATGGCATGTATGTATATACCTGCTTACCTAGACTGCATCCTTTAAAGAAACGAAGAGCCAGGGACAGAAGAATGCCCCTTGTGTAATTTCTACAGAGCCACTAGAGAGTGTACGAAGTGGGTGAGCAGATAAAATGTCATTTCTTGAAAACTTGAGGTCACTGACTCATATCTTAGAAGTCTAAATCATATCAACTGAAGTCATCAATACAATGCCTTTTCCCACTATTTATAATAGTGCCATCTTCATATCTCAAAGGCTAACAATTTAAAGTTACATCAATGCTTTGTAATAGTCTGCACGTTCTTTATCACAGTGGTTCCCAAATGCTGGGTTTTGAACATGCCAGCCCAGAATGAAGTTTTTATTAGTCTACAGCCAAATGAGAAAAATCAGAAAATGTAAATTCCTTTGCATTAAGCTAGATTTATTACATTTCCAGGATTCTCTTCTTTATATTTTGGGATTTCTTTTTTCTTATAGTCTTACTGGTCCACAAAAACTATTTGGCCAGTGAGATCTAAAAGTATGTCACCACTGGGTAGAAGAATCTGCTTCTCTTCCTTTGCTTTTATCTTGTTCTATCAACATAAAACAAAATAATTCTGAAAAAAATCCCTCACCCATTATTGTAACTAATTCACAAGTCTCTCGCTGCTGTTGATTCAGAAGGCACTGAACACCCATATAAACCACATACGAGGGCTGTTCTACTCCTCCCGAAAAGATGACCAGAGATCTACATGAAACACCAACCTGCTGGAGACCCTGGCATTGGGCTGAGTCTCTCATGGTTGGTGTCTGGGCTGGAACATTCCAATTTCTGGTCTGAGCCAGCAAGCCCTGTCCTAGACTCAACAACCTAGTGTCCAGGAGAGTGGGTGCTATCGCCTCCTGCAGAAGTCCAGGATCTGTAAGTAGGGGATTTTGGTCTGTAAAGGCTTTAGACAATGTTCCTTTCTCTCATAAGCTTGGACAATAAGAATAAACACATGGGGGGATCTCTGTTTTGGGGGACTGTGCAAACAGAAACAATCAATAAGGCATGCCACGACAAAAAACATCCTTGTGAGAGGCACGTGCCCATGGAACATACCTTTCCGAAGTCACCCGTATCCTCTCATCATTAGATGAGTTGAATCGATCGTCCTTTTCTCTGAAATATTCCTCTATGCACTGCTCTTCGAAATCGTGTACTTTCTTGAGCTCATCATCAGTTATGAACAGCTCTGTGGAAAAAAGGCGAGAGATATAAGACAGGAAGGATAAGCAATGGCACGTGATCTGTGGGCCTAATGACATTCCTCATTTAATCAAGATTAAGAAAAGGGGCCGAGATTCTTTACGAAGTCACAGGCTAAATCCAAACCCAGTTGGGCAACCTCTGTCACTGTCCTCCCGTGCATTAGACTCACTATGGAGCCCTGAAGTTGTCCTCAGTGTATCTGGTTCACTGCAGGGACTGGTTAGAATTATACATATTGTAAGGCTGAGAAAGGAGCTAAATCAAAGGAAAAGCAGGTTACTCAAAAGTTCAATTTCTGGTTTGTGGAGTGAGGCAGACACCCACAGCTGAGGCTGGAAAGCCACATCCCCACATCTCCAGCCCCCTCTAAAGTTGGTAGCAGCCACAGGACCCAGTTCGGCTCCAGAGAAAGAAGTCTGCTGCAGGGAGGGGTGGTGTGCTGGGAAGAGGTTCTGCTTTCCTGCTAAACTATTCAGAGGTAGCTGCTTCTCTCTACATTTTCTCACCTTTCCCAATCTTCCTGCCTTGAACATGAATGTGATGACTGGGAACACAGCAGCTATTTTGCTACCATGAGGTAAGACAGTGCAATAACGAAGAGCGGAGCCTAAAAACAGGACTCAGGGTCTTTGACTTCAGGGAGCCATTGCTGAGCTCTGGACCCTCTTCACTCTTTATTACTTGAGAAAAATAGAACTTTATTCATCTGTGGTGTCGTTAGTCTGGTTTTCTGTTACTATCACGGAGAGTAATTCATTAGTGATACACCATACAAAGAGCCTAGTGGAAATTTGAACCTTTTTCCCTCGAAGCTTTCTATTTGCCTAGACTTGTGTTTTTGGTGGAAACAGTGAATTCTGGAATTCCTGGCCCTCTTCAGCTGTCTAGTTTTAATGTCTAGAACGAAGTTGGGCATTGCTTTGTCAGGGAAGTTGTTAAAAACTTCAGACTTCGAGAAGCAATTGAGGAAGTGGCTTTGGTTTGAGCTTTAGAGCACTAGTGATCACCGAGAGGTACCTCCTGGGCCACAATCCCAGAGGCTTTGGTTCAGTAGATTTAGTATAGGCAGTCTCTTTGACACACTTTGAGAAACCACAGGAGCTTGCTTGTATGGGGCTGGATTCTCAGTGGTTCTTAACTGTGGGTGGGGTAGTAAGGGACATTTAGGGACCTGCAGGAGCTATTGGTATTCAGTGTGTGGAGGCCGGATGTGCTAAATCTTCTGCAATGTGTGGGACAATCCCACACATTGAAGAATTATTCCACCCCAAAGCCAATAGAACCTCCTTTTAGAAACACTGGGTAGAAGGTGGATGGTGGAGCATTTTCTGTTTTTCCTTTGACTAATAGAGAGCAGGGCTGGCTTCCTCATGAAGTCATACATGACTTCCTAAGACTTGGGGAATGTTTAAGACCCCCCGAAAATGACAGGTCCAGAAATGATCATGGAAAATCAAACTTAGTCACCTGCAACCCACCTCAACCCAGGTAATGACGCCTGCCTTATATATAATGTAGCGTCGGGAGCACATTAATATGGTGCATATATTTTGCGGTGGGGCGTCTCTGGACAGCACGAAGTTTAGAACCTGTGAAGGTGCTAAAACAGCTCTGCCGGAGGACTGGTTTTATTCCCTAAGAAAGATGTGAGGCTACGAATGCTCCATTTCAGCCTCTCATGTCTTTTCTGCACTGTTTCCCACGGAAGCGCACCCTCCCGGGCCCTCCTGAGTGTTTAGAGCTGTCAGCAGTCTGCGGGATGCCAGAGGAACCAGGTGGGCACGGGGTCCTACATGACTGTCTGCAGGAGGTCGTAGGAATTCCTACTTTGTGGTGGCCCAGGGCTGTCACCCGAAGCTTACTCAGGCCATAGTCCCTCTCATCTGGGTCGCTCTCGTGTTTTCTCCATCGGCAACACAGATGCTGGAATATCATGGTCATGTGGCTAAAGATGATCAGAGGTGGGGGCAGAACTGGCCTTTCATGGAAAGTCATGATGAGCTGATACCTCTGAAACTTCCACACTTGGTTGGATATTGATTTTACCTCAAAGAATGTATTGCTGAAATAGAGATGAGAGAGAATCAAGCGAGAAACTCCACTCCTTTCTGAGGCACCAGAGCCTGCCCTCCCCCGGCCTCCACTCTGTCCCAAGCCCTCTGAGGAAGGACCCACTTACTTAAAGACTGCGATGAGCAGGTTGACCAGCAGGATGTTCGCCACTAAAAGATAGCAGGCCATGATGGCCGGCACAATCCAGGCTCCTGTCTTGCAGGGAGGCAACTGGATTATTTTGCCATCCTCCCGGGTCTCATTCTGTCCACAGGGAGCTGAAGGAAGCAACAGAAGCAAGAAATGAGAAACCGTGGTGCTGTGATAAAAAAAAAGGGGGGGGGGGACTGATTTGAATGAGAGAGGGTTTTTTTTTTTAGATGGAGGAAAAAGACAGCCATCTCAAAACAAACAGAAAAGAAAAAAAACAAAAGAATTCTAAAAAAGCCAAAATAGAAAAATGAAAGCTTTGTGAATATCCCAAGGGATAGCAGAGGGGAGCTGGTTCAGCCTGTCTCCCGAGTTGTCACCCGACATGAAAGAGATGTTGGGACCCCTGCTTGCTCATGCTGTCCCTTGCCCCCAACACTCACTGAACGATACTTGCTGTCATAAGGAAGCCTGGTGAGGGCTTTCCTGGGGAGAGGCCCCGGGGTGCAGAGTCTCACTGCCCCAGCAAGTTACTTCCAAAATGTGCTATGGAGGTCGCAGCCTCCAGGCAGCTGTAAGAGCTGCGGCCGGGTGGGCGGGGGGGGGGCTGGGGGCGGGAGATTACTGATTGGAATTAACACCGAGGCAGCAGTTAATTGCTGCGGGAAACAACCCAGGGGCTCCGAGCTAACGATGTGCTGTCTCAGCATGGAAGGCATAAAACAGGGCAGCGCCTTGGGAAGTATTTGGAGGGCTTGTCGCTCAGTGCCCCTGATGGATGGCATTTCGCCGGGAGGCCAGTGAGAAGTGATGAGCTGGGACCCTGAAGACCTTCGTTACCTGCCTTTTCCCGGTAGCATTTCCATTCCCAAAATGTGCTTTTCAAGGGCCCAGGGCACGAAACCCCACTGCACTGAATAAATGGGCGAGCGGGGGGCGGGGGGGTGGGAAGAAATTTCTGGAGGTGGGGGTGAGGAGGGAGGTGATGTGTGGGACTGGGGGAGCGTGAGTAATGTGCTAATTAGGCCTGCTTGGAGTTTCCAGGTAAATTCAGGGGAAAGGCAAATCCTTGACAGAGCTCCTTGGTGCTGCACAGAGAACGTGGCCGAGGAGTGAGATCACGCCCCGAGGTGAGCGGGGGAGAGGTGAGGTCGTTCTCCCTCTCCAGCTGCCGGCTGTTGGCTTTCGAAGGCGGCCTGTCTGTGCAAAGCAGGTGGGGCATGCAGTGGTCTCAGCAGTCACCACAGACAGCTTTTGAAGATCTGCCAGGAAGGTCTGCAATGTTGGCCCAGAATCTTGGCTGGAGTATCTGGCAAAGGGGGGGGGTCCATTCCCTTCTCAAGAGCTAACGTTGCTATGCGGTGTACTCCATTATGGTTCTCAACCCTGGCTGCACTGGGGAGCTTTTAAATACGCCAATGCCCCGTTCCACCCCCAGACAACTGAATCTGAATCTCTGAGGGTGGCCCAGGCAAGGGTAGGTATTTCTTTTAAAACTTCCCAGGTGCAGGGGCGCCTGGGTGGCTCAGTTGGTTAAGTGACTGCCTTCGGCTCAGGTCATGATCCTGGGGTCCCGGGATCGAGTCCCACATCGGGCTGCCTGCTGAGCAGGGAGTCTGCTTCTCCCTCTGAACCTCTTGCCTCTCGTGCTCTCTATCTCTCATTCTCTCTCTCTCTCAAATAAATAAATAAAATCTTTAAAAAAAAAAAGAAAAAAAAAAACAAAAAAAAAAACTTCCCAGGTGCCACTCAGGAGAGTCCACTGAGCTAGACTTAGGCTGGCAAGCGTATGCTCTCAAGCCCAAAAATGCACGTTCTTAGCCTAAGAGGGGTTTAATAATGTCAGGACACTAAGACACTGTTTTTTATGGCCAGAAAAGAAGCTTCCTTTGGATCAGCCTGCAAGGCGATTGTGTGCTGGAGTCAGGTGAGTTCCAACAGCAAGGCATCGTTGTTATTGGCGGTTGGGGAACTAAACAAGAGAGTCCTCTGGAAGGCGCTGATCATTTATTCCCTTGGAAGGAAAACCTAGTGACGGAGGACCCCATGTGCTTCAAGATGAAGTCTGAACCCTGAGGGTGGCTGGCCCCGGGCCATCTCTTGCCACTTCCTACCCCTCCCTCAGCGCGCAAACTGGACTGAGTCTCTTGCGGTTCCTAGAAATGTCATGCTCTCTCTTACTTCCTGATTTTCAGCCATGCTTCTTTTGCTTCCAGAAGGCCCCTCGGAAACCTTGCTCCCACTCCCATGCTCCACCCGGGTGCATCCTGTTGAGTTTTCAAAGTTCACTCTGGAGCTTTCTGGAGCCCACCCCAGCTCACTTTCTGGCCCTTTCCAGCCAAGACTGGGGCACATACTGACAGAGACTCTCTGCCTGGCTAAGCCCTGCTCAGGCTCTTTTTCAGCTGGGCCTGGACTCATTGTCAGTTTCAGCGAGAATCCTGCTAAGCCAGTTTGGCTAGAATTCCCACCCTTAGTCACTCATCACCATCAATATCTGGTCCATTTTCTCATCCTCCACCATTCCCCAGCCTGTGTCTTGATCACCTTTGGCCGGCCCTCGCCAAGACGCCGGTTTGGCCGGTAGGGCCAGATCCCCCTTACCCTGGTATTTCCTCTTCCCTGATTTTCCATCTACTGACCTACCTGTCGATTTCCAGTTTCCCTGGCTGCATTCAGAGCAGGGCCTGATCTCTCTCTCCTATGGCGAACCGCCATTGTAGTAGCTCCCCACCCCCTTGAACAAAGTCTCCCTTGCCATCTTCCCCAGGAAATGCTGATCCCAGTTCTTTACGTGGGATGCTCAAAAGTGAAGGACAGTAGGGACTCGGGAAAGCATAGTATGTACCAGGCTCTGCTCTGGGCACCTCACGAGGGGTGACATGCCTTACCCAAGATCACAGAGCTAATAAGGGATAATGCCAGAACCATTCAAACATTCATCCAAAAAATACTAAGTTCTTGCCATGGGCCAGCATAACGGGGACTGGAGATGCGGTGATGAATGACGAAGTGAGTCCTGTCTTCTCTCTGGCCCCACAGCCTGTAAGTACTCTGATTTATCTCATGTGGCCTTTCCAAGGTAGTAATACATAATAATAGTAGTGACCACCTAGTGCATGCTTAAATATCAGGCCCTGTACTATGAGCTTTACTTATATCGCCTTATTTGAATCGTGACAACATTTTGACACAATAGATATACTTATCCCCATTTCACAGACGAAGAACGGAGGCCCAGAGAGCTTTAGGATCCCTGTCAGGATCTCAGAGACAGAAAGAACAGAGTCAGGAGGTCCAGGCAAGCCTTCTTGACTACGCAGTCCCCATTATGCCTCTGAAGAAAGGGCCAACATAGGGTGGAGGGGAGTCTTTCTATTATAAACAAATGCAGACACAAGCTGATAGACGTCGGAATTTTGCTTGTTTCCATCAACATGAATAATGGCCTGAGCTGTTCAGATGAGGCAACAAATGTACTGAACACTGAAATTCGGAGTGTGAAGAAAGAAATTTGATTCACATTATAGGTATCAGATGTAGGCACCCACGTCGCAAAGATTAAGATGCATGCCCTTTTGATTTCATCCTATGATATATGGGAAAAGAAACATTTTTTTTCAATGTACACACTACCTCATCCCCAAAGAGTAACAGAAATTTAAAATGAAACACTAAGCAGTGTTTGATATGATCAGCACCATCCTTAAAAATATGATGAAGAAGGATATTTCTCCAAGATTGTCCCTTCCCCTCCTGTCTTAAGAAACGTCTCAAAAGCTTATTCCAGATCACAGGCAATGGAATAAAGAGCTTAGCTGAGTGTATGACTACATTTATCCTATCTTTTTTTTTTTTTTAAAGAAAGGATTTTCAACTAAAAATCCATCTTGAGAAGATAACAAGACAAGGAGGATTTCGCCACCTCCTTTCAAAAACCCATACAGTTTGCCAGAGGATCTAGAATTCCATTGGCTCAGCTCCTATGCCTTACTCCAAGGATGAATTAGATTTAGATGGCTCTGCTCTTTTCTCACACAACGCGTTTTTTGGGCAAGATAACTAGAGATGCCTTCCTTCGTATGACTACACCCTTCTAGAAGCTTCCTGATCTCAATGTCTTAGATGGTGGTGGGGCCAGACAGGAGTTTTCTTTATGGAAGTGTGGGGCAACTTTCTGTTCCTTTCAAGAGGGCTACCATCTTGTCTCCCAGTAATAGAGGACAGGAAGAGCAGGGAAGCTCCAACTTTGTAGAGTCAAAAGCACCATCTGCCTTTGACTTCTTTTGCGGGTCATTTCGTTTCCCTCCCCCTAGCCAAACTGCTAGGTAAGAGGCAAAGTAGTAGTGACGTAGCACAAAGGTAACTGTCAGGAAGGAGAGGAGGCCTCAGTTTCTCCATCTGTGAATGGAGGGATCAGGACCATGGCTATTCCCTACAGCACGGGGCACACACGACAACTCAGGAAGTCCAAGACCATTTTAGAATACAGGAACAGGGCCCTAAATAACACTGAGGCGGAGAGTGAGCGACTGATGACCTTTTCAAATCCCCTTTGATCTCCCTGATGCCATCAGAGAGAATACATCAGTTTGAGGATAATATTTCTGTAACACTCTCTTCGTGTCTGCTAAACCCCCTTGTTAGTGAAAATTGGGCAGCCTGGAAGGCTCAAACAACTGGACAGAATTTCACAACAACGTGGCTGTCATTCTGTTTATTTTATGGTTATCTTCTGTTTCTATCAAATCACACTGATTTTTCAACTTATGGCCGTGACAATACATTTTTAAAAATAATTTAGGTTTGAAAAAGAAGCCAATTTCTCTAAAACCATCAAAGAGTGGAACACATTTCTACAAAACAATGAATGGTTTATGTGACTAACAATGGAAAAATGCTGGACTAGAAGATTTCCCAGCCCATCTAGCCCTGTTATTCTATTACTCTGTGTTTCTGTGACGAGGAGCCAAAGACCAGAATAACTCTCAGACTGGATCATCCATCCCTGGGGCTAACTGTAGGTCACTTGTAGAAGCCTTGTTCTTTCCACTCCTGGCACAAAAGCAATCAAATGATTAGCCCCCACTGCCTGACATGGAACCCAGCCACCATCAGGGAGTCGGGGGCACCAGCGACAAAGGCTTTGACTCTTCAGGGTTTCTGGTCTACTTGCTATTTGCACCCATGTTCAGCCTTGAGCTACTTAAAAAGCACTATTAAACTGAATACGCCTCATTTTTTCATCCAGTGAATTAGAAAGCAGACTGTCACAAGCCTAGGTAGGGCAGGTGTGAGTTGTGGGTGGGGGCAGGGCACGCATTATGGGGGAAAATTCAATTCTCTCGGTTGTCTTGGTTCTGTGGTCTTGCTATTCTATACATGCAGTTTACCTGGAGACAAAATTGTCATTTTTTTGCTGTTATTTGAGAAGCTTCCTTGGTAATTCATTCTTTGGGATCAGGAATTAGTATCAGGAAGATTCTGGGCAAGTCTTGCTGGGGCAGGATGTAGCCTGTCGCACATGTCTGCGAGTTTGTTGCCATGACACACTGGATCGACTACATTAATAGCTCCAGTTTCTCTCCTCCCCCCATATCCAAGCTCCTTTGCCGTACGATTTGGCAGTTTCTCTCACTAAGCAGGTAAAAATTATTTCTTTGCTCCTTGCTTCTGGGTTTGCCCATGTGAGTGTCTTTGGCCAATGGGATGTTAGCAAATGTGATCCATACAGACCCCAGGGAAAACCCTTGAGTGTTTCTGTTTCCCCTCTTCCTCCCCAGTCATAGCCATGAGGAACATGCCCGAGCTAGCCTGCTGGAGGATGAAACACATGGGCCTCTGATTCCAGTCACTTCTGTCGTTGAAGCTCAGACTGTTCTGGATCAGCTGACAGCCAGCTGAGTCCCTGGCACGTGACCAAGCCCAGCCAAGACCAGGAGAACTGTCCAGCCAACTCACATCCTCCTGAACTCGACACGTGCTTACAGCTTTAAGCCACCGCCTTCTGGGGTGGTGGGTCCCACAGCTTTAGCGATAGGTAATGTCTGTATCCATGGCCAACAGATAATGTCAATATATACCTGATACACACACTCAACTTCCTTTGCACTGCTCACAGCTAGGACAGGCAGCCTGCCTTTCAAGGTGGACAAAGCCCTAAGTTCTTCACTACCCCCCCCCCCCGCCCTTCCCAGTTTGGGGCCATTCCCATCATTACCCAAAGAGGAGCAAATTCACTGAATGACCAGTGACTAATCAGACTCTGTCTTTAGAACTTAAACTTAAACTGAGGTGCAGGAACTTTAGGGAGAGGATGCCAGGGGCTTCCCTGAAAGATAACTGGAGTCAGACCAGAGTTAGGTCATGTCAAAGGAAAGCAAGCCATTGGGAGAGAAGGAGCGGGAGTGAGCGGAGGAAGGAAGGGGAGGGCCGGGGGCACGACGGACTGACTGAGGCTGGAGGGAAGTGGTGAGAAAAGCAGACGAGAGCGGTCCTGTCTGCAGAGTCTCGCTCCCCCAAACCACTTCCAGTTTCACTTCCAGTCAGCTCACATCATGCTTCGTTTCCTGTCTTTGAATGTCTCTGCGGTTTCCTCTTATACACGGAGAGTCGGTCTTTCTCCATTTATTCTAGTTCGCGTGGGTTTTGTTTTCTCACAACTACCATTTTTCTCTGGTTGAGGGCAGTCATTAACACCTTAGAGAGAATCAGCGCCTGGGGCTGGAAGTTTCATCAGAGGGGACAATGATCCAGAGCGCTGGGAATTCATGGCAGTTAGGGAGGGGGCTCAGGGCAAGGTTTGGAAGGACAGAAATAAAAAGCATTTAACTTAGAGTTTTACTGAGGGCTCACCTCACTCCTTTTGAGATTTGCCTAAAAAACTAGGATTAGATGAGCTTTTTTCTTCTTCAGACCAAAACAAAAACAAAACAAAAGCCTGAGAAAAAGTCAAATAAATGATTTACTCTCCCAGATCTATGTGCCACTGTCCACCCCACCGTCATTCTTGACTGGGAGTTTCCTGTCCCAGCTCCTCCTGTGGCCACAATACCCTCTCCCCTTCCGTCACAGATGTGGGGAGCTTGAATCCATTCTCACTGCCTTCACCGGGGAAGGCTTCCCCAGTGGGTCCACCCCACTGTAGCCGTCACGCCACGGGAATATGCTTCTTGTTTTTGTTTGAAAAGGGATTGCGTGATTTTTCAGAAACCCACACATCTATTCTGTAAGGTGTCCGGAGAGGGAAGAGCCAGGCTCTTCTTCAAGAGGGAGCGTCTTATCAAAAGAACCAGCAATCTCCCTGCAGGGCTTTCTGTGCCGAGAAGGATCAGTCCAGAGCGCCGGACTGTTCATGTCTCTGTGTGGATGTACATCACGGACACGAAGCTAGACCGGTTCCACAAAAGTGATCCGTGGCTCCTGCCGATTCCCATGGGTTCGTGCCCCTGGAGTTATAGGACTTCAAGGGAAACAATCAGTGTGGCCCCTAATACTCAGTAAGGCATTTACAAGCAGACACGAGTTCCCGCTGACATTCTTTATGAATTCCCTGGACAACAACAACGCAAGAGACGCATTTCTACTCACAGATCATGCTCCCGGCTCTGTGTGCTGGCACATTTCCCTCTTGTGGCCCTCGGTCCCTTCCTGCCCAGGCTCTGTTTGCCCCACCCCCTCTCCTGTTACCTTAAGGCCAGGCTGCCCCCTTGTCTCTGTTTACTGTTAAAACGTGAGCTTTTCACACTTCTACGGATGCTCCTCAAACAGCAGAGAATCCAAATCATAGTTGGTCCACGTTCTCCTTAAACCTAAACTCCCCGGGGGCGGGCTCACCGGTTCCCATCACTTGCTGCCATATTGTGAGTACAAGTCCAGCTGTATGCTGCATATAAACAGCATTGTGATTCTAGTACACAGTTGGGGGCAGTACACCTACATATAGTAGATTAACAACTTTTTTCTCTCCCAGGGCAACACTGACACACGCCAGTTACAATCAACACTTTCACCTTAAACGAGAGATCTGTTAAAAATAAGAAATTTGGGTGCGGGTCAAGTGGAGACACAAGGTGGGGGGTACAGGGAGGTGCAGGATGGGAAAAGCGTTTTGCTGTTAATCATGGTTTGAATATTGTAAATAATCACATTGGCGTACATTTCCCATTCGGGGATCTACCTATAACGGATCCATCTTACTAAGTCACCGTTCTGCAGTCCCTGGACACAAGGCACTGACCGGGGTGAGCTCAGTCTGAGTCCTAGATCAGGTATTTTGCCATCTGTGTACTACAGAGTGTACTACTCAGTATACTACTGAGTAGGTCAATTCCTGTATCTCAGCCTCAGTGTCCTCACGTCTAAGCCTGATGTCATAATAGTAGAAATAATATTAATAATCATGATGCATGTCCAGCTTCCCTCATCATTCACTCAAGCACTTACAGAGTCTCTACCCTGTTCTGAGGGCTTGGGGTACACCAGTGATGGCACAGCAGAGACCCCTGCCCTTCCACAGCCTGCGCTGGGAAAGGGGTGGTGGTGGGGGGGCGGGGGGGGCAGAAAATAAATAGCATAATGAGTAAACAAAGTCGTGTGTAGGTGATAAGCAATGTGGAAGAAAAAAGGGCAAGGCAAGGGCCGGGCAAGAAGGATCAGGAGGGCGTGTGGGTGGCTGGGAGCCACACGGAGAAGGAGACGTGGGAGCAGATGAGGGGGTTGGTCAAGAGGCTTTCTGGCCACAGGGTGCTTGAGGCAGCAGGCACAGCCCGTGCAAAGGCCCTGGGGCAGTCGCGTGCCTACTGCATTCTGTGAGCCACAGGTGCGTTCTCGTGTGTGAAGTAGTGCAGGGGACAGGAGCTGAAGAAGAAGAAAGAGCACTGAGGGGTGGAGGGAGGGCATTATGTGGGGCATTGGGTAGGACCTCCCAGGATCCAGTCAGAGAGTGATAAGGTGCTATTACTTACTGTCATCCTTCCTGGCTCTAAAGAACCAGTAATTCCCCTTCACCCAGTTTAGCTCCTGCCTGATGGTTTCTTGTCCTACTAAATAAGCCCTCTCTTCATGGCTTCTGTTTTTTTCTCAACAGCTCCCCGATGCCCTTAAATGAAATCGGGACCAAACCCCTGTCTCCAGGTGGGAGGGCTGAAGCTGGCTGAATTTTGGTGCTGCGCACTCTGCAACAGGGACTCTTGGACTCCCCTCTGCATCCCCCTGCCAGAAAGCAACGGGGTGCTCATCAAAACCCGTGCCCACGATCCCACCCACGTGAAGAACTGTCCTGCCTTTACTGACCAAACAGCCTCCTGCTTAGGGAGAGCTGACTTCTAATCCGACTTGAGCGAAATCACCTTTTCTAGACAGAAGAAACGTTCACGGTGTGAGCCTGGGGGAGGGAACAGGGTTCTCTCCAATGGCTTCGGAACACAAACCCGCCTTTTCTGGTTGCAGTGAAACCCCTTAGCCACAGCTCCTTAGTGCCAATGGCCGTACCCGTTGTGTCAAAGACCACCAAGCTCAGGGACAGGTGGACCCCCTCAGTTCCTTAAGTGTCTTAACCTTTCCTGGCACAGGACTCCCAACCAAGAGCTGTGGCCAGCGGTTAGTCTGAAAAATGTGTGGACAGCTGTACTCAGCAGTGTGCGTAGCTCTTGCACGGTTTATGAAGAGAAAGGGTGGATTTAAGTTCACAGTTCCCGAAGACAGGAAGGTTGTGATTGCTTTTGCGAGTGAAATAGAGGGTTTTGTAGCGACTGTATTTTCCTCTCAGACCTGGGTACTCCCCACCCCACCCACGGATGTGGCTGTTTTCGCAAATGAACTGCTGAGTTGACCATGTTGCTTAGCGTGCTGGAGGATAAGATGACTTCACTTTGTCACTGCACAGAGCACATACCACTGATGTGACAGCTAACCTGTATTTGTTTTTTTTTTAAAAACACGGCCACCCCATTTTTTAACAAGTTTATGCTTCACGCAGCTCCACTCCAAATAACCCCGGGTGGTGACATTTCCTGTAGCCAGACCTTCGGGACTGAACACTAAATTACAAGCAGTATAAAGTGGGCTAGTTTCCGAGGCCTGCCTAGAAAAGGAACGAGTTGGGCTTCCCCACCCTATCCCTTGCCTAATGATGAAGCAAAGGCTGTTCTCTGGGCTTTCTGGTGGACCAGCTTGTGGGGAGTTTATAACTGAATGTTCTTTCTTTCCCCATATATTGTACACCATTGAGTGAAAGGAGAATGATGAATATGCAGGCTCTGTGTTGCACACTCGGTGATGACACATACACGTGTGTGTGTGTGTGTGTGTGTGCGCACAGCCATGCCCAGGAAGAGAGGAGTGAGGGGAGCTAAAAGAGAGCTGTGGGGTCAAGTTCAGCTTGACTGCTAAGTTAGCTAGCAAGATACAGAGGAGCTGCCTCCTGTGTGCATTTAACATCTGACCTGGCTACAGTCAAATCCCAGTGTGAGATGCACTGCTACTGAAGGCAGGAGAAAACCAATGTCTGATGGAACAAGAGCGATCACTGTTCCATGGGGCCACAAGAGGACATACCAACGTGGACAGACATAAGGCAGATGTTCATCTACGGCCTTTCAAAGAACAGGGTTGATATGGGTCTGATGAAATAAGTTTCAGACTCAGGTACAGCAAGGATTTAGAATTATATAGCAAACAAACTGTAGTTACAACCAACTCGGAGATTCTATGTCAGATTCTATGCCAAATGCTTTCACATCTATTAGCTCATTTAATCATTGTAGTAACAAATACGTTTATAAAAAAGATATTAAGGTTACAGAGGCTGAACATTAAGACAACATGGTGAAAATCCTGCAAGAAACACTTGAGGATTTCTCATCTGTTCATTTACTTTTTAAAATTCCATTTGACAATTAATAAAACACTTGCTATATTCCAGGAATTATTCTGCATGCTTTATAGAACTTTAGCTCCTAAAAAAATATGAGAAAAAATAATATAAGGTAGTGCCATTCGACAATTAATAAAACACTTGCTATATTCCAGGAATTATTCTGCATGCTTTATAGACTTTAGCTCCTAAAAAAATATGAGAAAAAATAATATAAGGTAGTGTCTTAGTGAGTTCAAACTGTCCTAACAAAATGCCATGGACTGGGGGGGGGGGGCTTACACAACAGATATTAACTTCTCCCAACTCTGGAGGCTGGGAAGCCTAAGACCGAGGTGCCAGGTGAGTTGGTTCTCCAGTGAGAGCCCTCTCTCTGGTTTGCAGATGGCCATTTTCTCATCATGTCCTCAAATGGTAGAGAGAGAGGAAGCAAGCCTTCCCCTGTCTCTTATTAAATGGGCACTAATCTCATCATGAGGGTCCCTCTCATCTCCTCTAAATCTAATTACCTTCCGAAGGTCTCCTCACAGTCATGCTGGGGGTTAGGGATTCAACACATACATTTTGGGAGAAATAATTAAGTCCATAACAGGTAGGTACTATTATGTCCATTTTACAGATAAGTAAACTGAGACACAAATAGGAAGTCACCTGCTCAACGGCACACGGCTAGTAAGAGGCCTCAGAGCCTGGATTCAAACCTAAGACATTCCATCATCTTAGCTACCATACTGTTTCATTTCTCATGATGAGGGAGTCGACAGCTATGTTAAAGTTGAATGTCCAGACATCTTCATATAGACTTTCCTTGTGTTCCATTCTTTTGTCTGGGTCAGGGGCCCCCAAAGGGTGATGTCCATAGGGAATACTCTGTATAAAGACTTCTGAGAGTAAGTTTGAGCATAAGTAATTTTTGGCCAACACGCTTACTTTAGAACCACATCTCTGTGGATAATACATTCAATGTAAATGGAAAATGTAGATTGATCACCACAAATAGAGTGCAAGAAATTACAAAGCCCAGTTTTCATTTTATTGACTGTCCACTGTTGCTTTTGGAAATGAATAAACTGATATTTTTTGCAAGAGGCATGAACAATTAATTCCTGGCCAGGACGTGCCATTCACAGGGTGTTGGACAAGCTGCTTCATCTTGTAGGCTCGAAGACTCGATCTCAGTCCTCTTCAGGTCTCCCTTATCCCAGTCAACTGTGTAAACAGGCTGTTTTAAACCCAAGGACACAGAGATCTCCCCACTTCACTAGAAGGGGTAGATGGCCCAAGCATAAGCAGTGGGCTTAGGCACAGCTGTTTGCACCCGCTGTGACCGATGGCTTCATTTAGCATCATGGTGTTGGGTTTGCAGTAGGATCTCTGCTGCGAAGAGGCCGAGGAAGGGCCTCAAATAATGTATAATCAATGAACAAAGCCAAATCTTGTTTTGCTGTGTGTCATGAACACTTAGCCTATTACTTCACGTTATTAGGTGAGCGAAGGAACTGGTTATATCCATGGTTGCCATGGATATGCACTGCTCCAACTGATCCCAGATCATAATATGATGTGGAGTTGAGGACTATCAAGCAAAGGGACCCGGCTTTACCAACCGATGGAAGTGTGGGAGTATCTGAGCTCAAGCAACATTTGGCTATATTCTGTCTTCTCCGCCCAAGAGAATCCTGGTGTAAATTAAGTTGATTAAGTATTGGGCCATTCTGACATGACCACATCACTGCTGGATAGAGTAGATCCAAGCACCAAATGTCCATGGGACGTCCAGCAAGTCATTTAAGAGTAGAGAGAAGCCAGCCAATTACAAATCAAGTACTGGATTCCAAACAGCTCCAGCACAGCAATGCTGTTTCCAGTCTCTCAACATTCTCCTCTGTTGCTCCATTGTCTTTTATTCTCTTTCATTTCTATGCTGATTTTTTGAAGACATTCTGAGGTCAATTTTCTGTTCCCCCAGAATAACAATGCCATTCGTTTTGAGCTGGCCAGAAGATCCAACGTCCCCCTCCTGCATGTCCTAGCAAATGCAAAGCCCTTGACATCCACTTTGAGGTTTGACAGGGAAAGCCTCTTCTCTCCAGATTCTCAAACTGTTGTGAAAGCTGGTCTCCGTCAATGCTGCCATACTGCATCTAGAAACGCACGAGAGGCAGAGGGCCCCGGACCCATGCTCTGGACCCAGCAGCCTGGATTCAAATCCCAGCTCTGCCATTTGTTAGCTGGGTAACCAATGGCAGGCCACTGAGGCTCTCTGGGCCTCACTTTCCTCTACTGTAAGTTAGGTGATAATCACACCTACCTCAAGAGCGTTGCTGCAAAGGGAAATGAGTTGTTGATCCACAGAGAGCTTTGTGCCCAATACATAGTGAGCACTCAGTAAATGTCAGCCATTTCTGTAAGAGGCCCTCTGGCTGAGAGGCCCCCAGCCCAGGCTCCTGAGCCAGCTGCCAGGTCTCAAAGTCCAGCTCTAACTCCCGAGTAGCTGTGCACCTGAGGCCAAGTTACTTACTAGGTCAAGCCATGTGACTGGTTTCTACGGAAATGGCAATGTCACAGGGTTCAATCTAGTGTGTGCGAGATATTCTTTGTGCCTCCGTTCACTTGTCCATTAAAACCAGGGGCCATAACCCCACCTCCTAGGATTATTATGGGGAGTAAAGGAGGGTGCATTCACAAGCATGTGGGACAGTGCTTGATATATAGAGAGGCTCCTTAAGTATTTGCTCTTATTATTTGTGTTACCCTCACATCTCATTACCGCTTGACACAAACTGTCCCCAAGAAGAGCCTGCTTAGCAATCATTCTTTTTGCTTCTGTCACTCCACCTTTCTGGCCCCTGTGCAATGCCCGTCTTGTCCTTCAAGGCTTGGTCTCAGTCCGTCAACTGCCCCCCACCCCCCACATTCCCTCCATTGCTACCATGCCTTCCGGCATTTGTATCTTACCAAGGACGCGATGTTTCCCATTACCCGCCTGTGTTTCCCATGGTATCTTTGTCTTCTTCACATATTGACCCTGGGGTGTGAGGGTCTAGGGAGGACATGACATTTCTTCTATGTTGTGTTTTTCCAAGGGGTGATTATTTTCTATCTTTAGAAAAAAATCCTTCCGTTCTATCCAAGTGTGGGACCTCCTAGAGTCTTCCTAGATGTGTGTTTTTTTAAACAGACTTAAAAAATAATTTAAATAACTTTAGACTTATAGAAAAGTTGCAAAGCTAGTACAAAGAATTCCCAAATGCCCTTTACCCAGTGTCCTCTAATGTTAAAATCGTCTGCAACCATTTTACATTTGCCAAAACGAAGACATCTACATGGGTCCACTTCTATTAACCAAACTTCAGACTTGATCCAACATTTTACTTGTTTTCCACTAAAGTCCTTTCTCTCTCACAGAATCTTATTCAGGACTCTATGTTGCATTTGGTCATTCGGTCCCCTTAGTCTCCTCTGGTTTGTGACAGTTCTTAGTCTTCCTTGTTTTTCATGACCTTGACAGTCTTGAGGAATTGCAGTCCAGCATTTTGCAGAGTGTTACTTGATTTGAGTTTATCTGTTTTTTTCCCCCTAATGATTAGACTGGGGTTATGGACTTTTGGGAGGAACATCAGAAACGTCAAATGTCCTTCTCATATTATTTTGGGAGTATAGGATACCAATATGACTTCTCATTGGTGATGTCAACCTTGATACCTCTGTGGGTCTACGATTTTCACATAGAATTTGGCATGTTAAAGTTACTGAGAGACCATCCAAACACTCATAGTAAGTAGCTACATTGCCAAAAATCACAGCATGTTGAAGCACTGAACAGGCCTGCTCGGTTCTCAACCTTATCAGACCCAACACCTTTTTTAAAATAATAAATATTTTCAAATGCCTTGTTTACTATTCTGAGAAAAAAAATTTATAGATGGTATAATTTATCTGTACTCATGATCAATGAGTACAGAAAAATCAACATAATGTCCTCATTTTAATATAAAGGGACAATCAAAGGAAAATGACGTGTAATAAAATAATAAACATTTCCATACATAAATGCTCAGGTCTGACTATTCTACAAGCCCTAGTGATGCGGTCAGATGCTTACACCTATATGAAGGCCATTCACAAATGAGACAGGCACAAATGTACAGACTGATCAGGGACTCAAGGGCAATGACTGGCACTGTCACTGGTGAGCTGATTTTTCTCAAGGGGTAAACCACCCTCGGGAAAGCTCCAAAGCCAACAAAATAACCATCACCCTCAATTTTCATGGTGTTTTATTCCTGGGAAAATTCACTGCTTACGAAAACCATGCAAAAATATTGTGCCCTCAAAAGTACAATGGAGTTAGGCTCCGATAATCATAACCAGGTTTTCCACTTACATGTGTGTGTGCTGGAACAGTGCAAAGCTGTGTGGGACAGAGAACAATGCTCGATTGTGGAAATGTCCTGTGCATTGTAGGACGTGGGCCTTCCTTGGACTCCCCCTACCACATGCCAGTGGTGTACCCGAATCAGAGACGGCAAAGAGACAGACTCCTTGACTTTCAAGATAAAATTTCCAAACTATGGGGGCCATGCTGCCCCATTTAAGACCACCACCGATTGTCGATGTTCAATGGCTTCTATTCATACCTAGGAGCTGGGCTCGGGTCCATGTAGCCAGCACAGGAGGGCAAAACTTAGCCTGGAAGTCAGGTCTGCCAGTTCCTAACCTGCATAATCTGGTGCTTGTTGAACCCCCAACAGGATCCACTGGTAACTCTTGGATTGACGCTGGTTGATCAAATCATGCAACTCACATCACCTACACACACACCTATGCACACTCCTACACACATGCCTATACGCACCCCACCATCATCACCACAACTCACCTCCTGCACCTAACCCTTCATAGACTTTCCACTAAATATAGGAGAATATTCATTTCTTTACACTGGCCAAAAAGGCCTTGCTCAACTTGAACCTCATTTGCCCCTTCAGCTTTATTTCATGTAATTCCTCCCCTCTTGCATGTTATGCTTCTACCATGCTGGTCTTCTCTCAGTTACTGGCAAGAGTTACTTCCTTCCTGCTACAGGGCCTTGGCACATACTACCTGCGCCTCCCCCCCCCGCCCCCGCCCCAGCTCCTTTCCTACTTGTTGCCTGGCAAACTCCTTCTTATTCTGCATAGCATAGCTTAAAAGTCACTTATTCAGAAAGCCCTTCCCTCAGTCTCCTTGTTTAGATGTTCTAGTTTCTTCTATTTCTTGAATATACGCTTATCAGAGCTTACGATTAAGTATTTGTGTAGTTCTGTTTGAATCTGATGCCTCCACTAGGCTCCCCAAGATGCAGGAGCTTCACTGGCCTTCCTCATTATTGTATTCCCAGCACAGAGCGTAGGGCCTGGAACGGAGGAGTTTCTAAATCTTTGCAAACTCAAGAAGGGACGAATAATTGCGTTAGGTGTGTAGAATGACTCTTGGGTTGGCTAGAAGGCAGACACAATAGGGCACACAAAATCATGGCTTTTCATGACGGGCAGTAGCAATGGAACCTTGGTTCTACTTTGCTGGGAAGACAGAGAGGCATGCTAACTGAGACCGTTTCTTTTGGCTTCATTGTTTCAATGGGCTTGGTTTCAAAAGGACACCATAGCATAGAGGAGGCTGGGAGGTACCTCTGTTTAGATAATTCAAAGCTCCTGCATCTATCTGGAGCTAGCTTCCCTGCTAGAAGCAACTGGAGTTTCAACTAATAGCTTTGCAAGCTTCGGCTTTATAAGACTCAACTCTACAGGTACCCCTGGTACACTTCTTCCTTCCCCTGGTATTACCAATATCATCCTATCTCTGAATAGTCCTTGATATTGTGCCTTTTAAAGTGCAAGTTTTGTTTCATTCTTCCCCAAACTTCAGTCCTTTGGGTATTGCTTTCATTAATTTGGCACATCTGCACATCACCAGTGCTATTATTTATTAATGTTTTTCTTTGAACCCATCACGCCCTGACATTGATGCAGATTTTAGCTTCAAAACACACACTAATATGCATGAACTGCTGCATTGCTGGGGCTTGTTACATTCATTTGGGAAGGATTGCTCTCTTTCTTCACTGTGTTCCTGGGGGGGAGGCACACCAAAGCAGACCTCCTTACAGTCCTTAATTTGCTAAGAATCCTGACGAACAGAGAGGTCTGCTAACTTGTTCAAGGTCTCAGAGTTATCAGCGCTGACAGAACTGGGATTCAGAGTGTCTGGCTCCTGGCTCTGTCCTGGGCTGTCCCTGTCACACGAACTCAAACCATTCTTAACCGAGTTCTCCACACACACCAGGCACTCCATAAATGTGAATTGTGATGGGACTAATGATCACTCCTCAAAGCAGACTCTTCTGTAAGGCTTTTCCCCTGAGAATGTCATATCCAGTACATGCTGTTGGTACCTGGGGAGTCAACACCTTTTAGCTGGCTCTTCCCAATTTGTAATATTCTGAGCCATCTGTGAGCCATGTCTCATTTACAAATGCTTCATTCTTCTTATTTACATTACTGGGATGTTCACAGTTTTGATGATAAATGCTATCCTCCCATCCTCATAGGACTCAGGTAAATCTCCTCTTGGGAGGGATGACGTATTTTTCATGTGAGTGTCTAATTCATCCATGATGGTGCTTCTGAGAGTTGTCAAGGCATCACCATTCCAGGGCCATAGGAAACCTTCAGTGAGGCCCCAGGATGGATCCAACACTGGAGGGAGCTCCCCTCCTGACTCTGGAAGCCACCGACTTCTGGAAGATTCCCTGCCCTCCTGTCAGCACATGGTGGTGTGCTGTTTCCTAAACTATGGCAGAGCTGCTGATCCTGTTTTTAAATTGTCCATAATTTAGAATTAAGTCACATGCTGGACCCCAGGAATTCCACCATGACACGTTACACCAACTTGAGCTGCTTTTGACCTTAAACTCCAATCACACTGGTATTCTTTCTGATCCTTGCTGAACATATCTATATAATTCCAACCACATGGCATGGGTCCTTGCTGTTCCTTCTGACTGGAACATTCCCTCCCCAGTTCTTGCCACACCTATTTTCATCATTCATGTTTCAGCTCAATCTTATCTCTTCAAGGCCTTTCCCTGACCATCCTATGGGAAACTGCACCCTCAACTCCTCACACCAATGACCCCCTTGTCTATTACCTGGACTTACTTTCTTTATGGGCTTTGTTATGACCCCCAAATAGCTTATTTATTTGTCTACTAATGGCCCATCTCCCTCTTGCCCCAGTAGGATGTAGGTCCCACAAAAAGAAGAGATCTTTGCTTACTATTTTCTCTCCAGTGCCAACTAAGGCAACTTGATAGGTTGTTGTTAAGTACTTAAACTCAGGACTGGGGTCCAGTCCTCACAGTAAGATGCAGGGGAAAAGGAAGGACTGTAGGATCATATGGATGCAGACTTCTGTTTTCATGGAGAAATAAGAACACAGACTCAGGAGTTCAACAGGCCTAGGCTCCATTTCCACCTCTGTCTCCCCGGCCGTGTGCCAGAAGCAAGTTATTTCGTGTCGGCTCTTTATGCGCATCTGCGGTAAACCAGGATTCAGCTCCGGGATATCATGTGCCTGGGCCTGTGCCAACCCCGGTACTAGGATCTCAACAAATGTTAATTGACTTCCCTTCCCTTACAAATGCCAGAAGAAATCCATGAAACTCATGACAGCCCTTGTAACGCACTTGACAGCTAATAAAGAACTCGGGCGTCCTTATGTTTGGTACAATCGACGTAAGTATAACTACCATATATTTTTCACAAAGCAGTGACATTTTCGATACTTGGTTATCTTATGCAGACTCCTGAGAGGGGGTAGAGCCTTAAATCCACTGAAAAGAAGCAAGTCTTTTAGTGCATGACCTATTTGAGAGAGGTGTCCCTCCCCTGTATATTCAATTACTTGCTGTATAATAGAACTGTATGCACCACATATAGTTTGGTAGCTGAACACTATGTTCCTCAGGTGGCATAAGTGACTTTGAAGTACCTGTCAGCAACTGGCTTTCCTGGAAGCGTACTGCAACTACTCAGTTCACAGTGGCATTTTGCTTCGGAAGCCCTTGTTCAGAATATTAAAAAGGGCATGCAGCAGACTTCATTCCTTTGCTTCAAGGACTGTGATTTTGTAAAGTTGGACCCCGTGGTCTACTCAGGAGAGAGTCGCTGGCTCCAGCAAATGTTTAAAGATGGTTTTGAATTGGGTCCAGTGGTGCTCAAGCTGGTCAGTAACTATCACAACGGAGTCCGATCACGGGCAGTGTGGTTCTCCTTCCCGCTTCGTCCCAGATGATGATCTGGACTGATTGAACTGGACAATGTCACAGGACATCTGAGGTCACGCAAACCACTTTTTCTGTTAGTGCAGGATGGTGCTTTCCTGTTTTAAAAAAAAAGGTCATTGACTTTTCTCAGATATATACTTGGGAAGGGAAGAGTTGAAGTTTGCTAGACCCCGCCTAGATCAGCAACAGTTTTGGTGAATTCTGAATGATCAGTCAGGCCTCTGGATTCTTCTCATTCTTCACTGCAATGGCAGTTGGCTTTATTCTAGCCAAAACTGGTGCCCAAGAGCAGGAGATGGGACCTACGGGTGCTTGCCAAAGGTGGTTTGTCACGTTGGTCATTGTGATGCCATCATTGCGTGATGTCCGACTTGGTCTTTGGTCTGAAGACAATGAGCAGAGCAGAGGGGGATGTGGAACTCTGTACGGGATGGCACATGGGGGCTGGTGCACTTTGTTCCTGGCTTCAGGTTGTGAGGACTTAGGATCTTTTCGGATTTGTTTTCGAGGACTTTGCAGATGTCGAGAGCAACTCTCTTGTGACTTTTTTTTTTTTTTTTTTTTTTTTTGAGAAGCAAGAAGAGGTTGAATTTTGGATTCTGATAGACAAGGTTTGCTCAAGCTCAGCACTACTGACATTTTGGGTTGGCCAATTCTCTCTTGGGGGGGGCCGTCCTGTGCATCCCAAGATGTGTAGTAGCATTCCTGACCTCTATCATTACATGCTGCTAGCCCCTCCCAGTTGTGACAACCGAAAATACTTCTAGGCAGCCGAATGTCCCCTGGGGCCAGGGGGCAGGGCGAAACTGCCCCTGGTGGAGAACCGGTGGGGTAGACCTTCGCTGTGGGAGATTGCATGGTCACATGAAAACTTGGAATATTCTAGCTTCTCTTGGCTGTCCTGGGGCTTTAAGACCTTTGAGTGTCCTGGAAAATAGACTTCTGATAGACCTGCAGACAGGCAAAGGAGGAACTAAAGGAAAAGGTTTGAGAGGGTGGTTACCCAAATGCTCTTGATTCCTCTTCTCTGCTTCTTACCTCTCGTCTGCACCTGTTAGTCTTCTAGCAGTGAAGGGTGGGGGGGTGGCGCAGATGAGGGGCACCCTGGCTGAACTGGACAAGCTGGAGCTGGGGAGCCCAGTGCCTGCAGACTAAACTGGGAGGGCCTGAGGATTTTCGAACTTCAAGCCGGTCATCAGCGATTTACTGCCAGCAGGGTGAAAGAGTTTCTGGAGGCACTCCGGGCATCGGCTGGGGCCCTTGGCAAAACTGCTGTGTAGGCAAAGCTGTTTTTGCCACCACCTCTCTCTGTGAACCTCGCCCATGCCCTGTCTCACTTTCTCTGCCCTCTAGGCACACAGTCGCCTGAGCCTGCGGGGTCCTCTGGCTTTTCAAAGTCGGCCTTGCCCCGCCTGAGCCATCTGCTTCATTACCTGCCCCCATTCTAACTCTCCTTACCCAGATGCTGATTTCAGCTACTTCGGGGGTTAAGATTAAAGATTCAAATACCTCACACTAAGGGGAGAAGAGTCAGTAGGTTTAAACCACTGATTCGTTGAAGCTTGCTACTCCCCTTCTAGAAGACTCTTGGAAACAAAGGACTTTCCCGTGGCTCCTCTAGTTTCCCTGAAATGAGCATCCTGCCTGTGTCTTTTCCCAGTCACAGTCTCCCTGCCCGGCGAGCACAGCCTACATGATCCATAAACTGGAGAATTAACTTAGACAGGGGCTCCATGCAAGGTGAGCTGTGAGTTTTGCATCAAAAAAATGACCCAAATTCCTAAGCCTGGCCAACAAAGCCCTTTACAATCTCCCTTTCTAACCTCTTCTCCATTCATTCACTCGAACTTGGTGAAAAAGATGGGAAACAGACCCTGGTATCCAACTCTCCAAAAATGCGTTTTGTCCAGTGTATTTTGCTATACAAAGCAAACCAGACAAAAATGATATAATGCCACGTGTTGGCCCAGGTTAGGTCAAGGAGGCCTGGGAGCACCTTGCAGGGGGTACTAACCCAATGGCTGGTCCAGGGAGGGAGTCTCTCGGCTTTCTCAGTATGCCTATACTGGGCACACCTTGTTACCTCTTTCTCGCTTTGTACCTGACAGTCCCTCTGTCTAAATGCCCTCCCCTCTCCTGTCTGGAAAACTCTTCATGATCCAGCTTATCTGCTATCCCCAGGAGAATTTCTCTGATCATACTTTGTCCTCTCTTGCTTTGCTTTGCTTTGCCATGTCTCCCCCTGCTCACCCTCAAATGTGTTCTTTTCTTTAAGCTTAAACATCCATTCTATGGAAATAGTATCATGGTGATTTGCAATGATGTGTTTACTTGTCCGTCTTCCCCAGTACACTTTTTTCAAAGCTGAGGCAATGAAATATATCTCTTTTTAACCCCCAGCTCCTAGCACAGTGCCTGGCACACAGAAGGTCTCAGTAAACGTCACTGTATGAACGAGCTCATTCAAACTAGAATCTGGAAGATGTGACTGCAGGTTGCCTGCTTTATTCTCTTTTATCTTACATCGTGAGAATTCTATACGGAAGAGTCCATAAAACATATATGTCTGGTATAAAATGAAAACCCATGTAACCACAACCCGGGTCAAGAAATTGCTCCCCTCTATTCTTAACTCATCAGTGGGTGTCATCTACTCCAATTGAGTGTGTCATGAAGACAACTACTCAAAATTCCGTATCTGACCTGCAGTTATTGGGGTCTCCTGCAAAGCATGTCCTCAGCTTGAACCTCAGGCCCGAGATTCCAGATACCACAAATGTGGCTAAAAGCCAAGCAGTTCAGTCAAACATCACTTGGCAGACATGGCCTGAAATCTAGCCAGAGGAAGCTATTCGCTCCACTGGACAATATCTTGTACGAGATCTTGAGCACCTTACTCTCCCCCTACGTATCGAGGCTGCAGGTTTCTTTGGACTCTATCACATCTGAGAAAAAAACAATGAACATGTGAGCCTATCTGCTAATAGTTAACCTGCGTGGAGATCGGTCTATTTTTTGGTGGCTGTTAATACGGATCAGCTACAATCTGGCCATGTTACTGAAGGGGTGTACTCTGTTCTGCTCTGAGTAGAAAGCAGCCATTTGCCTCACTGCATTTGGTCAGAACACTGTGCCTTTGGGAAGGACTGCAGTTCCAGGAGGCATGGCAACCCCCTTCCGCACAGCACAGCTCCGAGCTGCCAGGGCTGTCTGCACGGGGCTCATCCAGTCCCACTGCGGGGCCGCCCAGCCCTCTCTTCCTTCCCCAGCTGCCCTCAGCAAGCAAGGGCCGGCCTGCCTGCCTTCTTCCATTCCTCTTTCCCTTTATCCCTCCCTTTCCCTTTCCCTTCCTTACAGCTGTCCAGCAATAATTCCTATACACAGACTAGAATAAGGACTTGTTCAGTAAATATTCCTAGAGCCTGGCTATAATTCTTTTCTTGAACATAAATTCAGCTAATTTCACTTTTCCTTCTGTGTGTGTGTGTGTGTGTGTGTGTGATGCATGAATCCACTATCACTGTATTTAACTTAACTCAAAACAATTTTGGGGGTAAAGCAGATAATAACCTTATCTCTTTCTCCTCCTTGCTTCACGGGGTTTAATTCGTGCAGGATTCTCTGAGCATCTACTATGGGACAAATACAATCTGAGATGCTGAGGCTACAGCAGGGAACGAGGCAGAGGTGGTCTCTTGTCTCATGGGGCTGGCATTTTAAAGGGTTTTATATTCTAGAACTGAGCTGTCCAATGTGGTAGCCACTAACAACATGCAGCTATTTAAATTAATTAAAATTAAATAAAATTTAATATTCACTGTCTTCGTACTGGCCACATTTCAAGGGCTCACTAACAACACGTGACTAGCAACTAGGTATTGGACAGTGCAGATCCAGACCAGTCCCATCACTGCAGAAGACTCTACTGAACAAGGCTATTCTGGAGGAATTTGCCAGACCCACTACCATTCTGAGACATTAAGAAATCCCCATAGCAATACTATGAGATGACTTATTATGATACCAGATCACGATTCCTTTACATACAACCCACCCTTTGAAACATGGAGCTTATGCCCTGCATGTCTGGAGCCAGTGAGTTTATTTTTATTTTGAGCATCCTGTTTTACTTACAAGACAGCTAAATCAGTGTGGCAGAAGAGCCTTTTGAAATACTCATTTTTTCCCTCCTGTCTTTCAAGCAGGTATTGGCTCCGTATCAGGGAAGGAGGGGCTGTAGGTCAGAATCCAGAAATAGCCTTTGAGTCTCTGGCTGCTTTTATGGTCCAAATGTACAAGCTCAGGACCTTCGAGCATTTGTAGAAGGGGCAACAGAAAGGAGGATTTGGGGAATAGGTAAACACGTCTCGGCAGAAGCAGGACTGGAGAGGAGGGAGAAATGTTTGTCTGTGCACACAGGTGAGGGGGTTTGAGAGGGAAGGCCAACTTGCATGTGCCTTGTGGGCTCAGGCTGCATGGTTTTCCTGGCCGTTTTGTTGTGGACAGTGGGATCCCAGAGGGATACAGTCTAGGATTTGGGACAGCGGGGAGACATCCTGAGTCCAGCAGACCTGAAGGGTCAAACCGACTGGGACGATGGACATTTTAGCAGCTACCTGTGTGCTAATTCCACTACCTCCTGCCCCCACTTCCACCTTAACCCACCTCTGGGAAGGTAATGAGGGTTGAGCCTCAGGTTGTGATTTTCCTCCAGCTTACGGGCATGCATGTTCAAAACAGAAATCAATGGAGTTATAATAAAAAATAAAGCTGATTTTCTGGCAGCACCTACATCTGTGGTCTGGGAGCCATACCCACTCCTCACGTGGTGTGGTTTCCTTGCACACTAACTCAACAACCACAGACCTCATCCCCTTTGGTCTGTTGTACTTGATTTGGTAAGGCAACATTTCTCCTGGAAGAAATAAAGGCACAAAGCAGTGTCACCTTCTGTATTTGGATAAAACGTCAAATAGGAAATTGATTCCATCCTGGAGCTCTGGTTTCGCAAGTTCATCCACGCAAGTAAGGGGGGAGAGGAAGCCCATGCCATCGCAGAACTGGATGGTTTCGATGAGGAGTTAGCAAACTATTGCCCACGGGCCAAATCTTGCTTGCCTCCTGTTTTAGTAAATAAAGTTTTGTTGGAACACAGCCACACCCATTAGTTTATTTATTGTTGTGTTGTGGAGTTACAATGTAGACGGTATGGCTCTCAGTACCACCTGACCTTTTATAGAAAAAAGTCTGCTGACCCTTTGGCTCAGATTAAAACCTCCTGACAGACTAAGACAGTGTCTATACATCTCCTGTTTCCTGGCAGGGCCTGCGTGGTGGAGGAGCAGGTGCAGAGCGGGGATCTGAAAATATGGTGGAAAAGAGTCTAAGGCTGAAATAAACCTTCCTGCTTCAAGAATGACCTCCTTCATGGACTCCTGGGAACATAATTCCTTGAGTTACAGAATCAACTTCAAGTGTTAAAGAAGGACAAGGTGCAAATCAGTCTCTGTCATCTGTATTGAGAGAGAGAATCTTGTTGCCTTGTTACAACAGATGACCAGATCGACTGTCTTGCTTTGTATATAGTCTGGGTGCCCATGGTCTCCTGCTCTGCCCTGCAAGGCAGGGTCCTGAAGCCTCCAATACACATGGCCTGTGTGCCTTTCTTAGGTGGAGTTCTTCCAGGAGTGACCCTCTGCAAAGGATTCACGTGAAAGTGATTTGTTAAGGCCGTGCTCCAAAAGAGAAACCAGACAGAAGAAAGGGGAGGAAACAGAATAAGTAGTGGGGAAAAAAAGAAAAAAAAAAACAAAAAAAAAAAAACAAGGTGCAATTTCAGATGAAGTCCAAGCCTTAGCCTGATCCTACTGGGATCTTTGGAGTACGAATTGCACTTCACATTCAAGAAGTGACTATGCAGTCCTAAAGATAGTAGCTTTTTTTTTTTAATTTTTTATTGTTATGTTAATCACCATATATTACATCATTAGTGTTTGATGTAGTGTTCCATGAGTCATTGTTTGTGCGTAACACCCAGTGCTCCACGCAGAACGTGCCCTCTTCAATACCCATCACCAGGCTGACCCATCCCCCTACCCTCCTCCCCTCTGGAACCCTCAGTTTGTTTCTCAGAGTCCAAGATAGTAGCTTTTCCACTAAAGCCAAGAGTCAAAGGAACTGGGCTTTTATGCCCTGTCATCCTTTCTTCGCCAGCAGGCAGCATGAGAGTATGGAGGCCCTGGAGGTACAAAAACTCTCAGGCGCTTTAGGCTCTTTGGGTGGTGAAGAGGCACCTGCAGCTCAAGGGTGAAGTTCATAGCTAAGAGCCCTTAGCATCAAAGCACACAGAAACCAGACGATATGAACAGCACTTTGGTAAAGGAGAAGCGGGGCGATCCGGGCCAAGGGGACTAACAGTATTTGCTACTTGCCAGACTGCATGTCTTCTCCACAAGTGCTTACATGTGATTTGGGATTATAGGCCATTTTGAATCATCCATGCCATCGCTATGCTCTGGGCCCTCCGGTTTCTGGCAGAATCTTCCTCCTCTTTTCCCTCATCCTGTTCCTTTTTCTTCAAAAGAAATTTTGGAGGGGGAAACAAACAAACAAAAAAGGCACTTTTTGTTCAGGGTCTCCCTTGTTATGATTAAAAAGATAAAATGTTCAAAATTCGCTTTAAGACTGTATAATTTCTCCTGTAACATCTCCAAGGGGAAATAAATCCCTGAAGTTCTCCACCCACTCTGTAGAATGGCATTTCTTTTATTTGACCCAAGTGTACAGCTTTCAGACTTCAGTGGATCCTTGGCTTGAGTGCACCGGGATGTGGGGACCCACATCGTATGCACTTTCTCCGCAGAGAGATTCATTTGGGGAGTTCACAGACTCCAGACGTGGTTGCTTTCATCTTTCAGAGCAAAGAGTCCTCATCTTCCTGATCTGTCCTCAAATCACAGCTTTTCATTCACTCCCTCGATGAGTCTGGCTGCTCTTCTCTGGCTCAGTGCATTTATGTCTTTCTTGAGAGACAGTGACCGGCACCATCCTCAGTGTCCAGGCACAGATATGCCACAGCTCGAGATCAGGTAAAAATAGCCCCCCCCTTTTTTTTGCTTTTAATGCTATTCTAGATAACGTTCAGCATCACTTCGGTTTGAGTTATACACCATGTAGGTGTCTCCAGTATTCAATCTATATTGATTACCTTTTCCTACCTGTAGTCAATTGCATCTGGCTAGAGGACAGACTATTATTGGTGTTTTGTTCGTTTTTAATTTTTTAATTTTTAAAAAAAATATTTTATTTTTAAGTAATCTCTACACCCAACGTGGGGCTTGAACTCACAACCCCAGTATCAAGAGTTGTATGCTCTTCCCACAGAGCCAGCCAGGTGCCCCAGACTATTACTGGTTTTTAATGACCATTTTCATCTTAAACATGCTCTTAGTAAACCTTTCTGCTACTTTTCTCCTGGCACAAAACATGAACTCTTTCTGTCCCTCACTGTTGGCTTAGTATTCAGCATTGCCAGAGACTAGTTTTCTCTCTGTATCTTACAGAATCCCCTTCTATTTTTGCATGTGCTAAAGAGGACAAATTCCACCAGAGTTTTAAAGAAAACCCTACTGATTTGCTTCTATGTGGAGGGATACATACTTTTTATATCTCTTGTCCCCAGTGATAAGTCAGCTCCCCATAGGTGACAAAATAGTCTCAACAGCTAGATGCGAAGCTAACTTTTCTCTCCCAAGTAAACTTTGGGAAATGGTTTAGAGCTTTTTTGAGAAAGTTTCAAAATTTTTAAATATATCCCATCTGCTGATGCTTTATTTTCCATGGGGCTGGCTATGTAGGACTGCTTGGAGTATTTGTGGTAGAGTAGAAAAAGTATGGGCTTTGGAGTCATGCAAACCTACCATGTATCAAAGGCACTCTGTTGTAACAGAGTTACAACTCTGTTACAACAGAGGCTGAAAATGGCCAGGACCGGCCAAGCACTACATTTAATTATAGGCAAGAAAAATGGAATGCTCCAGGGTGAAAATAAGAGCTCATTCTTGTGAAAGGTAACGAGTGATGATGCTTCCCTAGTATCACAGGAGACTGCTAATTTCAAAAGGAGGGCCTCCCCCAAGACAGGAGAATTCTCCAAGCCATCTGGGGTGGTTCCTCTTTAGAATCTGGTTGTTCGGCGTCACTACATGAAGGTTCCACTTTCATCCATTGAGAGTATCAGAACAATTTGTCTTCAACACAATCTTGGAAACCTGAGCAAAAGTTGCTCTAGACTGCCTATGAGGCCAAGCTGCCACTAGGCTAATTTGCGCCCTTATACTACCAGGGCTCTAGTCTTCAGCTGCCTCAAAACTCTAAATAGTTATTCCCACCCTACTTCTCTTACCTACCATCCTCGATTCCTACAGTGCAAGTTCCTCTGGTCAACTATCCTATGCTCCTGTCCTCAGGTGATGCTGGGCTCTCTGCCCACTGAATTTTCCCATCATTTCTCCCTTTCCTCCCTTGCCCTGGAGCCTTCTGGAACACCCTTGTCATTGAATACACACTCCTCTACTTTCTCAGACTTCTACAAGCCCAGTCCCCATTCTCTTGGCCTTAACCAAATCCCACTTTGCAGAAAGACACCCCTTCCCTGTAACCTTCTCAAATGAAAACTGCACATTCTTGTACATCCACCATTGTGGTTCTCATAAGTAATGTCTGCATTGTCACTGATGCTTTGCCTCTTCCGACCTGTTGCTTTTCACTCTGGTACAAAAAGCCCTTTCTCCTTTGAGTTTCAGGTAATTCTGATCAAAGTCTTTCTGTCCGCTCTCTCTCCTGTCACTACAGAAAACACTTCGACAGCTGCAGTGACAAACACAGAAGAACCTAGCTTCAAGATGCTTGACCTCAATTCCAGCATATCCTGGAATCCAGGATTCCTGGATTCTGGATCTTATCCTTCTGGACCTTATCATTCTCCTAAGTTGTTCTACCTCTGCACTCCGAATATCAGTTTATCATTCTCTGACCACAACATCTTGTCATCACACCTCTCAGGATCCTTAGTTCTCAAAGCACTTGGTGCTCAGGCCAGGACTCTTGTCCTTTGACTGTTCCTTCTTCCTCCGAGGCACTTACCAATATTATACCTTAATTTTCTTCTCCTTCCATCTCAGACCTCCTAATGCATAAATTTAAACTACCCCCCCCCCCCCCCCCCCCCCCCCCCGCAAGCATCAAAAGACCTAGTCTCCTTTCTTTCTGCCATACCGGCTGCAGCAACGCCTCAATCTTGGATTAATCCAACTATTTGTTGTTCTTGATCTGGGCTGCTGAGTCTTGACTGAGAAAACAAAAAACCCAGCTATGCAAACAGGTGGCCCTAAGCAATCCTTTGATGCGTACTTAGTGACTTTCCTGAGTGGTGATTACAAAACATTACTCTTTCTCCTTCGTTTCATTGATCTTCCTCCTGCCCTTGCCACCATCACAGGGACACAACACCTCTCTCTCTCTCTTCCCTAGTAAATGCTTTGCCTTGCTGCTCATTTACTCTTTTTACAAAAATTTTATTTTATTATGTTATGTTAGTCACCATACATTACATCATTAGTTTTTGATGTAGTGTCCCATGATTCATTGTTTGTGCATAACACCCAGTGCTCCACGCAGAACGTGCCCTCTTTAATACCCATCACCAGGCTGACCCATCCCCCCACCCCCCTCCCCTCTAGAACCCTCAGTTTGTTTCTCAGGGTCCATAGTCTCTCTCATGGTTCGTCTCCTCCTCTGATTTCCCCCGCTTCATTTTTCCCTTCCTACTATCTTCTATTTTTTTTTTAACATATAATGTATTATTTGTTTCAGAGGTACAGGTCTGTGATTCATCAGCTGCTCATTTACTCTTAAATCACTGCAGTTTGTTTTTGCATTCACTCCTGAAATGAAAATTCTCTGGCCAACATTACTGCTGACTTCCTAAAGGTCTAACTGAAAGAACTTTTTTTTTTTTTTGAACTTTTTCTAAATTTAGAGCTAATTGTAGTTCTTTCTTGCTTTTGATACTGTTGATTCCTCCATTCTACTGTTCTGCTCTGGCCTCTCTCTACTTGTGCTCTCTGGCAAGCTTACCCACTTGTGTGGCTTTAACTGGAATTATATTTTTGATCCCCAGATCTGTATCTCCAGGCCAGGTCTTTCTACTTAGCTCCAGAGATCCATGCACAAAATAGCCTCCTTTATGGTTTTCCTGGAATTCCCATGGGAACCTCAAACTCAATCCGACCCCAGCTGAATAAATCCACCTCTCCCCATAGTTCTTCCTCCTCGTTTCTCTATCTCACTAAATGACATCATTCTTTCAACTGAGCCAGAAACCTTAGAGTGACCTTCAACTTCTCCATCTCAAATCCTTTTCCACGTCCCCATTACCACCCTGTGCACCATCTGACTTCTGCCCAGGTCCTTCTGATTTGATCTTCTTAAAGTCTCAGGCTGCCTATCTTCTCCATCCCAACCGCTATTGCATTAGCTAGTGCGCTCTCACCTCCCATCTTTATATTTTTGATTGAGAGCTCTGACTAAAACATGTCAGATCGTGGTACTACCTTGAACATGGAGCATAAGTCTTCCAAGATCTGTACTCCTGTCTCTCTCTTCAGACCCATGTGTCCCTGCTTCCTGCTTCCTGCCTCTCACCCTACAGTCAGCCATATTAAACTACCTGCTGGGTCTGGAACTGTCCATGCTGAGTCTCAGTTTGGAATGCCATTCTTTTCCTTTACACGCCCCTGCTCCCATCCGCCCAGCAAATCTCTGCTCATATTTCAGGCCTCAGCTCAACCTTCCCATTCTTTGCAAGTCTTCATCTGTTGTGCCCCTAAGAACCGATTACTTTTCTTTGGGGGCTCCACCTCCACATATCTATTGTCAATGTCAGTTTGCCTCTCTTGGACTGTAAACTTCCTCAAAGACAATATCTCTGACGTGTGCATCTCTTTACCTCGTGCCCAGCTCATAGTAGGATCAAAATAAATATCCGCTGAATGAAGAATGTATGGATTAAAATGGTGCCCAACCTATGAGCAAAGGCTAAATGAATATTGTGACAGTGAAACAAATGTTGATCACTATAGCATACTGAATCATCACAAAGGCTTGTCTGCAGATAGCTCTGCTGTTTGTAAACTCACTAAGTCTCAGTTTGCATTAGCAAACAAGTTGGGTGGGTATTCTCTAGAATGTAAGCTGACTTCCAGGGACAGAAAAAAGGGGGTGGTGCCTTCTGCTGGCTTGCTTCCTTAGCAATCTTCGAAAACAAAACCCAGCAAAAACAATTCCCCATTTCCCGAAAGTTGGCCCTGGCTCAAGTTTTTCTTTTCCAAAATACTTTCTTTGGTCAGGCAACACCCCCCACGCTATGGTTGTTAGGCATTAGTGTGCTCGGAATCCATTAGAGAAGGTCAGTCCTGAATACCAAACAGCTGCAGAGCCCCGAGTTTCCAGAACAGGAGTCTAAGGATGGAAAGGCATAACAATAACCATCTTCTCTGTTCATGCTGTTCTAAGCTTTGCCATAAGCAGGCATATTTTAGAGACCAGCCCTGAGCTATCCTAACTTCCACACGTGAAGTGAAGAACAAATAATTTGAGACAGAAAAGTAATACAAGGCAATGTTTTAGCTTTACATGTACATACAGGCTCCTTGTTTTCTGACAAAAACAGTGCTTTCGATCCAGTCAACATCACAGACACCTTAAGGGTATGAAAGAGCAAGGTTTTTGTTTGTTTGTCTTTTAAATAGCAAAACTTTTGTACTAAATAAAGAAAGAAAATAGAGCAACACCAAACCAAATTGCAACAAAAGTAAGCCCTCTCACTCCAGATTACCTATTAATTTCAGATGGAAAGCCCTATAGGCAGTAAGGGGAAAAAAAAATTGACCCATGCATTAAGCAGATTGGATAGTTAACCTGGGCCAAGGGGAACGGCCAAATAATATTAAGTGGTTATGGTAGAAAGTAAGTTTTGGACATTCTGCTTTCCTATTAGTACCCAAACTTGTAAAAATACTCAGAGCAGCAGAAAGAAGGACTAAATTTAGACTCTGATTTAACGCATTCAAAAGCGTGATTCATTTTTCCCCTGTCCCGGTACAGCCTGGGTAATCCGCGTGTATGACAGGCAACACAAGGATGCCCTGTGAATAAAGGGAAGTCTCATTCATTCAGAGGCTCAAGGAAGCTAGAGACACCCCATCTTCTCGGCCAACAAAGGTGTATATCTAGGTACCTCATCCACCATGGAACCACATTTCTCAACTGGAGAGAGGGCCTCTAATATTAGCTTTGCCCTGGCCTTGGCATGAGTGTGCTGGAAATTTATTCTGTTGCTCCTTTTCTCTAAATGTTTTTTTCCCCACTCAGGCTCCAGTTGGATCCTGACCAGCTCTCACATGCCATGCAACATGGGTCACCTTAATGAGACACTTAAAAGGATGTCATCATTTGGTAGCAATGCATTTAGCAAGCGGGGGCCCAAGTTACTGAACGGTAACCCATAGATTGGGCTGTAGAGGGTTGCTGTTATATATAACTTAAACATCAACCCAATGACAACAGCAAGGTCATTTCTCTTTAGTTCATCATGGTGCTAGGCAAAACATCCTGGCAGAGCAGACCATGACTGTCCCTTCCCAGTTTCATCATCCGCTGCTGCCAATCACGATCTTGCACTCACATCTGCTCCTGACACAAAGCAAACCTTTTAGCCTCTACAGACCCTTGAGCTCATGCCAGACTATCATTTGTGTTAATCTAACCTAGTTTAGAGGTGAACACCCCCTAAACTATTTTGTGATTTTACAGTGACTCCATTCTTTCTTATGTCTTTGGCTTTCAGTCTTTAAGCACATTTGGAAAGTAACCTCAGAAGTCTCATTCCAGCTTTTTTGGCCTTATTGAAAGTCTCTGGGTTTAGGACAAACTACAAGAAAAAAAAAAAAATGGGAGTATATATAAAAAAACCTGTCGTTCAGAAACACGGCCTCCCGGAAGTGAGGGCACTGTAGCTGCCCTCCCGTCTGAGGTGGAAGGCCGACGTTATTAACCCACCCCTTGGGCTCTGTTACACATCCACGTACCTTCACCCCAAGAAAGATTATTTCCCCAAACATGAAATGGGTTCAGCAGTTTTGCAGTTCAAAAGAGGAAGAGTTAGATATGGAGCACGTGCATCACAGTAGAAATGAGGTGCTCTGAGAAGGTGTGCGTGAATGAGCAGCCCCGAAGAGGCCCCCACAGGGCCACATCCACAGGATGGGACTGGCAGACCCTGGGCAGGGCCGCGGGTCCAGGTGGATATGAGATCCCATCAGCCTGAACACATGCTTCACAAACCAGCCTGGACACGGCACAGAAAAGAGGCAAGACACCGTAGGGCAGCGTCAATGATTTGTACCTTTCTCAAATAGCTTGGTTCTTGGGTCTCCCAGGCAATTCTGTGTGGCTAGGTGGAGCAGTCACCTAATGCCCCTTGGCTTGTCCAGTGCCACAACATGAAAATCAAATTATTTCCAAGATAGGGATGGACGTTCAATGACCTTGGCCAAATGTAATGACAGATTTGGGGGCAGCCTCCTATACCCATTTGAGAAAGGACAAATGCTCTTTAGCACTCTAAACAGCAAACTGGCTGATTTAGCTTAGAACAGTGGCTACCATTGCAGCCAATTTCGGAAAGTCAAGAAGGAAGGTAAGTGGGGGAAGGGTGTCATGAAGGTTGCATCCATCCAAGGCTGGGTCAGTTCCATATTGAGATTTGGAGTAGAAATTTATTCTCACACACACAGAGCACCACAGATCTAATGAACAATAAGGGATATCTATTTTCATACTTCACTCACACAAAACACCTCTCTTCCATCTCTGGGGGTGGGGGTGGGGTTCCAGTTCTAAACTACAATCAGCCCTTCTTTTAAAATAACAATAATAAATCCTCTTATTCAGCCAGATGGTGGTGTCTGTTGCACTAGGTTGGGCTCATAGTACAACATCAATAAATGGCCACTTGTAGAGGGACAGACAGAATCCCATTTATAAAACACACCTACACTTCCTGCCTTCTCCCCTCCCAAAATGTTGCCCTGTCAAAACACCCATGGGGGCTTAATCTCATTTTGGGGAAGAAAGGAGAACTAAAAAAGGCAAAATAATGTACGTGGAAAGTAATTTCTTGGGGGGAAATAATACATTTAATCTCTGAGGAGAATGATCGTAGATGGGCTTTTAAGTTGTTTTGCCTTTAGGGACCGTTTGAAAGAAGGATCCCCGAAAGGTTTTCCCCAGGCCCTGAAAAGCTGTCTCGGGGAAGGCTGCACATTGCCAACCAAAGATCTTACAACCAGGAGATGGGGTTAAAATTCTTCCTCAGTGAGCTTGGCCAAGTCTCCTGAAATGAATATTTGTTCCAATTAGGTGTTCCAGAAAGACCTCTTGCCTCAGATGACTCAGTTTAAGAAAGGTAGTTGTTCAGAATCCATCACAGGAGGGAAAATGACATATTAATGTGTCCTGTTGCCAGTGTAAACATACTCCTCACAGGTCCAGAGGGCTCACGCTCTCTGGTGCTTGCTCCTTATTTCCTTGGTGTCAGTCCTACCTGGGGTTGGCTGGGGAGGAGGCGGGTCCTGACTGGTCTCTGCTGCTGTGCTTCACAAACTATACTGCCTGGTTATGTAACCCCGATCCATGACCACAGTCCAGGGCTCAGATGGCTGGCTTGTCAGCAAAAAAACATTTCAAAAATGTTAATTCGACAATGTTGGAGGGATGTTATTTCTAGAGCTAAACTCCTCGGGGAAAATGAGAAATAGTTGCTTTAGGGATTCAGCTCTTCCATACTGGAAGGTACCTCTTTCCTGATGCTTTGTTCCCAAATAATTTCCCAAAGCCTGGCGTGCCCTGACATTTGGTCCAAATAAAATGCTGGAACAGACTCCTCGGATACAACTACCTCCAAACTCTGTATAAGAGGGTGTTTATTATAGAGATTTGGCATCTATTAGGGCATGAAACATTGGGGGCCTGCTGGTGCTTGCTCCTCACACTGAATCATTTCATGATATAGATACTTTTTTTTTTTTTTTTCTGGCGTTTACAGCAAGCAACTCAGTTTATAACCTAAGGCATTTTCCATACTTCCAGGCAATGAATACTAGCTTCTTTTGAGTCTCAACAGCACATAATTTAAGACAGTGGGAAAAGGAGCTGAAGAATAGTTTCCATTGCAAGGAAAACACCATGCAGATGTTTGCCCTCTTGAATTCTGATGGCAAAATAGAGAACTGTTTGTTTGTTCTGAAGTCAAACCCAAGGAATTTAGTTTTTACAGGCTGGGGGCTGGGGTAGGGTGGGGAGTAATAACATAGTATTTTAATAATATTGAAATATTCAACACATGGCCCTAGGATTTAGAATCCCCAAATAATTTAGATCTTTTTATATGGTTCTTTATCAAATTTGGGATGTCAGATATCGATTTGTGTCACAGAAAGGACATACCTACAGAAATACCTGAGGACTACTTTATGAAAATTGTATGTTCGCCTTCTGTAATTGTTTTCTTTCCTCCAAGATAGCCAGCTAGGAATCGGTCCTCTATCTTGAGCCATTTATTGAGAACAAACAAATGAACTCGGAAAAGACATGACCCAATTGAAGTTCAATACCTGACTTTGGTGTATGAGAATCATAAACTTGCTTACGGTCTATCTGGTCCGCAAACACTTCCCCATAAATCATCCAATAGGGCATGTAGAAGATGTTCTTGGCCAATTTCCAGGATGGCTCTTCATTGGGAAAGAGAATGGCTTGCCTGGCGACCCCAAAACTCATCAGTACCACCAGCATAATGATGACAAAGTACATCATGTCTATCATCTGGAAGGGTGGGGAAGCAGAGGGAGAAACAAAAGAAAATCCATATGACTGGATGTTCCTATGACACCAACATTGATGGAGACCTTTGAAGGAGGATCAGTTTTAATATTACTGCTAAGGGATATACAGATAGACAGCTGTATCCAAGTAAGAAAGAGAACACTTGGTCTATTGAAGCAATTTCCACAGAACTTTATCAGTAACTCAAAAATCATTTTTAAAAAAGCACACATAGAACGGAACCCCCTCATTTTTCATTGTTGTCTGTGCCACCTAGTCAAGAATAGGCATGGGAGTCACATGAAGCTCGGGTCTCGCTACGAATCCGGTACTAACTTTGTCTCTGTTCCTGGGAAGGGCAAATGTCCTCCTTGGGTCTCTTTCTTCTTAGCAAAATTGAAATTGGGATAATTGAACTATTTCAAGAACTATTGCAATGTGGTAAATTCCCTAAGTTGGAAAGGCTAATGAAGAGTTGGAACGCTCAAGAAAATAATAATTTGCAAACAAAGCTAGGACAACCCAAATATCCATCATATACCTTCTTAGTCTTGTGGTACCACCTCATCGTCCAGTGTTCTACCACAAACCAGTCCCTCAGAGAACCATTCTTTCTGTATTTAATTCTCTTGTAGCATATCCTATCAGTTATGGATGGATGGTGTTTTTTGTAGGCAATAGAATCAGGTTGTCTAATGGCCCATTTCTGTGTCTGCTGTTGAAATGTTGGGTTTTCATCTTGACATGTTTATAACATTCTCTTGACTGCATTTGAGCACAATGTTCCTCTTGATTCCTTTCTTTTTTGCTTGTTTTCATGATACATATTATCTGGGATCTGTTTCTCATATGCCAAATTACTTTCCTTTTATCACCAAAAATAGATGGGGATGTAATAACTATTATTTTGCCTGGCCAGAACCCATTGCCTCCTTCTTTTAGAAGCAGTTCCCACCCATTTTGGCCACAAAGATAGGTATCTTTTCCAGGCTAGGTTAATCATGGTACCTCACCCTCTGGCAACAGTGATAGGAGATAGGCATGTGACATAGACGAGCCAATCAGAATCCTTTCTTTGGATTTTTTTTCAACTGAAGCTGGGACAGAGAAGCTCCCTTTCTTTTTCTGTAACAATATGAATTCAGAGTGTCTGAGGCTGAGGCTCCCACTAGTGAAACTGATGAGGAGTGAATGAAGCAGATATTCCAGACAGAGAGAGAGTATGTCCTGACAGTGGTTGAGGGCCTGACTGCAATAGCCCTTAAGGGCGGTTTCATTTTGCCCTTCTAGAAGTCAGTATATCCCTCCTATGCTTAAGCTAGTTGGAGATTGGCTTCTATCCCTCATATCAAACCATCTAATACAAAAGATGACCTTCTCTTGGATATCAAACTTCCTGAAGGGATACCCCTTCACAAAGAAACACTAATGATAATTTTATCAATGATAATAAAGGCTTTAAATTTGCTTTAAAATTTTATTTTAAAAGAATATATTCCATGGTGCCTGTTATTAGAATTAAAACACCAGAGCCTTCCTGTTTGCCCGAGGACACTGGGGGCTCAATATATTTTAAGTCAATTAATCAACCGTCAAGGCAACTTCCAAACCCAGCTGTCAAGTATCGTCTGACCTTGAGACTCAAGAGGAATCTCTCAAAACTTGACGTTCATTCATATTTGTTCACTGTTCTTAAAAATATATGCTACTTAATTGGTTATTCCTTTCACAGCATAGCGGCCTCAGAACTCTCTTAAAAGTGAATAAGCCAGCTGTGTTGAAACAGTTTTATAGGAAACATAGGCCTGTTGCTCATCCTCTATTTTGTAAAATTCTTTCATCCTTTATTTACAGAAAGTTTTATCAATGAAAAAACACTAATGGGTCCTTCATGTTGTGTATTTGGATTGATTCAAATGTGGGTGGGAAGAGGAAGGTATGTACTCATGAAATTTAGGAGCCACTCTGACCCAAGCAAACTGCCAGTACACACAGCAACTGCTCTAATTTAGTTTCTCAGGGCTGTTTTCGTTCAGATTGAGTCAGCTATCTACCCAAGGGGCCAAAACAACCAAAGACAAGAAAGATTCTTCCCGGGGCGCCTGGGTGGCTCAGTCGTTAAGTGTCTGCCTTCGGCTCAGGTCATGATCTCAGGGTCCTGGGATCAAGCCCCACATCCCTGCTCAGCGGGAAGCCTGCTTCTCCCTCTCCCACTCCCCCTGCTTGTGTTTCCTCCCTCACTGTCTCTCTGTAAAATAAATAAATAAAATCTTAAAAAAAAAAAAGATTCTTCCCACTCAACTTCATAGATTTCAAAAAAGTCTTCCACACAAATACTAAAATCTGCTAGAGTGCAGAAATAGAACATTATTAGTAAAAACTAGGGCTGGGGACCTCTGTTTTTATAGCTAAGTCATCCAGTTGGTTCAATATGAAGAGAGCTGATTCTGTCTCACTCTTGTAAACCCATTGGTTGCGTCCTGTACAGGTGTTAGACCACCTGAGTTTTCATCTTGACTCTGCTAGTAAAAATAGCTTAGGTGGTCATGTGCAAGTTACTTAATCCTATTTTTTTTTTCTTCTTCATTTTCAAAATGGGGATAATAAAGACAATAACAATGCATATTAATTTTGTAAGGATTAAATGCGGTAATACGTGAAGCAATGTGGGGAGATCTCTGTAAATGTTAATGTATTGTTATTTTTAGCATTGGATGGTCAGCCTATGAAGTCAGACCCATACAAGCTGGAATCCTGCCTTTGTTCTTTGCCCAGTTTCAGTTTATTCAATTGCCAAATGAAGATACTAAAAGCCATTTCATGGGGTTGTAGTGATGATGACATGTCTGACATGCTGTTTGGCACAGAGTAAATGATAGCTATTATTATTGTTGTTTTTATTCTGCATTATATAAGTGAGCTTAGTACTAGGCATTGCATTGAGTACTAGGAATTGCATTGAGAAGTGAAATATAGAGGAAAGGGGTCAGGATTCCAGTAACTGATCCTGAATTTCACGATCATTTGGAATCCTAGTGGATCAATATTGTGCCCAGGTATCTTAGGAGCTGTCTGTCTATCCCTTACCACAGGACACAGTGAGTTACTTGGCTGTTTAGTACCGAATAGGAACTCTCTAATGTTGCGGGGCTTTCAGAATAATCACATCTGGGCATATTTTGTTAAGTTTCCCGCCTGGCAGTCCATCTGGCTCATTGATAAATTCTATAGGCATATTTTACCTACCTTCTGGATCAGTACTCAATTATTGAACTAAGTATCTTAAAAGCTCCATGAAAGAGAACAAAGCCACCAAACACACTCATTTTCTACTTATTCTTGACTGATAAGTGAAGTCATTCATAAGTTGGAAGGTAGAGAAAATGCAGTACATCTCTCTTGCTCACTCCATAGTAAGGTTTCATTCAAGTCAAAACTGGGGATAATTATGCCATTATTAAAATGATAGACGGGGATTTTACAATAAGCTTGCTGTTTTAGTGTGACTTTAGATATTTCAAGTATTTCAATGCCACCCAACCTTTTTAAAGTAATATATTTGGCTGGCTTGAGACTTCAGATCTTATTTATTGAAACAAAACAAGGCAACCAATCAATTAGAAAAAACAAGCCATCACATTATGTAATTGTCTACTGTGGTGATTCTCAACAGAGAGCAATTGCGTCCTCAAGGGACATATGGAGACGTCTGGAGATGTTTTTGTTGTGGTGAGAGTGTGTGAGTGTGTGTGTGTGTGTGTGTGTGTGTGTGTGTGTGTGTGTGTGTGCGTGTGCATCTACCCTACTGGCATTAGTGGGTAGAAGTCAGTGATGCTGTTAAATATCCTATGATGAATAGGATGGCCCCCACAACAAAGAATTACCTAATCTGAAATATCAGTAGGGTCCAGGTTGAGAAAACTTAGCCTAATTTTGCAGCTGTTATAATTCTTCACTTTCATTGGTTTCATTTGAAAATACATTTGAGAATCTCATGGAAGCTTGTCCTAACTGTCCAGGAAATTCATACGCTCGTGTATTTTTTATATATAAATTGGGTGGAGGGTCCACGAATCCTTTCTCCTAAATCTCTCCCAAAGACTCTAAGTTGAAAGTCTCTGCTTTTAGACATCTAAATCTTTACCACAATCTCAAATTCATTACTAAAACACAGAGATTATTTAACAGGCTGTGCAACAGAGTAAGATACACTTTTTTTTTTTTTTTATCTAGTCAAAAATCCCAATCGAACTGGGATTCGGTTTTGGGTAAATAATTCAGGCTTGTTGAATTCAAATTTTCCTCTCTAGACTGGGCTTGGTGATATTTCCCTTAAGCAATACTGGTGTTATAAATCTCAAGCTCTTCTTAACAAAATGGTTAAGAAGAGAGCAGACTAGGGGCACCTGGGTGGCTCAGTCATTAAGCATCTGCCTTTGGCTCAGGTCATGATCCCAGGGTCCTGGGATCGAGCCCTGCATCAGGCTCCCTGCTCCGCGGGAAGCCTGCTTCTCCCTCCCCGACTCCCCCTGCTTGTGTTCCCTCTCTCATTGTGTCTCTCTCTGTCAAATAAATAAATAAAATCTTTAAAAAAAAAAAAAAAGAAGGGAGCAGACTAACCAGGCTCACCAATCCCCCCAACCTTTTTTTATTACACTTTAACAAACATAAAACTGTTGGAACATAAATATATAAATCTAACAGATGCCATTTATTAACTACCTACTATGAGCCTACTATTAGCTATTTAGCATGTTATTTCTAATCATCACAACAACCTTGCAAGATACAACCTTGCATTTATTATAATTACTTTAAATGAGTAAACTGAGTCTTAAAGAGGTTAAATAAATTGCTCAAGGTCTCACAACCCCTTCCTTTTGGACTCAAATTCTCCTCTTGGCATGTGTTTGTCAGTGCTTTTGTAGGAAGAGTCTTGGTTATTTAAGATTCATTTCAGTAGAGTTATAGATGTACATACACACTAATAACAACAAATATTGATTTGCTGACCTAAAGGTCAGCAGCGATGATGTATATAGTAAAACTTGACTGAGAATGATAAAGGACATCTATTGACTAATGGTTCGTTTTCAACAGCTCACAACTAGAAGTGGAGTGGAGGTTATTAGCACAGAGGTTTTTCAGTAAGAGTTACCATGGTAGGAGGGAGGTATTTGGTTTTTCCACATATGCCCTGTGAAGATGAAGTAAGGGACACTTACTCAAATTCAACCTAGCTCAACTCAGCTAAAGTAGATTATGTTTTCTTTCCTTTGTGTAGGGAAAGGCATTTTTCAAGCACTTTATTAAAAAAAAAAAGAAGGAGAAATGTTACAAATCGAAAAATCTGTTAAAAATTTGGAGTGACACCCACTCCTCCTCCAAGATCCAGCTCAAATGTAACCTCCATGGGAAGTCTTCCCTGACCTACACTGTTTTTTCTATGCTCCTTTATACTTTATATGCATCTCTATCACAGCATTCTCCCACCGTATGGTAATTACTTCTCTTTCTCTCATCTCTGATCTCATGGAATGAGCTCCTTTATATACCCAACTCCTACTCCAATGCTTAGCACAAAATAGATGATCTGTGATTGTTTTTCAGTAAGTAAACGGGTGAGTGATGGTTGATTTTCCAGTGATGTATATAGATGTAGTCAAACTCCCAATCAAAAGGAATGAAAAAAAAAAAATAAAGCACCCCCAGGGCCATCTCAGTAGGCCCAAATGAATTTTTTTCCTCTTTCTGTTATTGCCACTCCTCCTCTACAAATTTATAACATGGAATCAGAGGACCCTGCTTACCATTTTTCCAATCATCATTACATATGGGCCCAGATACTTGTTCACGCCGAAGATGTCTAGTAGACGGATGTACCAGTAAATGATGTTCACACAATAGATGACCCTCCCATCACTCCTGAAGGGCTGGTCTTGGAGACGAAGGATCATTCCGACAGAGAACAAAAGGATGGCTATTAGGTCTGTGACATTCCAGTATTCCTGCAGCCACACCTTCACTTTCTGTAGCAACTTCCCTGGTTCTGACATCAGAATCTAAAAGGCAGGAAAGAAAGGGGCTTAGGTCTGATTTCAGTCTATGTTTTCAGTCCAGTTGGAAAATGCCCGGTCTGTTAGTTGACACCAGTAGCTTGTTTCGTTTACCTGGGTCTACTTGAATACGTGCATGCTATGAATATACAAGTGAGCTAAACTTAGGCCACGTAGATACAAACATTCCAGAGGCAAATATAAGCAAGAAGTTTGCTCCTTTGGGTTGCCTTACCATTCTAAGACACGCATTAGGGTTTTGCTATAAAATTACTGCTCCTAATACACTGTAAATCTCTTAAATTCTGCTCCATCTCGGTGCAACCATATTGAGTTCCTCAGATCCCCAGGGAGGACTACTTCAGTCTTCTCTTCACATCCAGAGAATTGCATCAATATCACCTCTATTTCTAAATACAATCTGATCCAACCACTTCTCACCACTACCCACTGCTGCCACTCTATTCTAAGTCCTATCACGTCAACCAGATGATTGCAACATCTTCTAACTAGTATCGTTGCCACCACTGTTGCACACCCTTCCTCAATCCATTCTCTGAGCAGCACACAGAATGATCTTTAAAAACTGAAGCCATGATCTGTGTGGTGATTACCCAGTTGTACAGGTAGACAGAAACTCATCAAGCTGGACTCTTATGAGTTGTTCATTTTCTTACAGGTAAATTATGCCACATCTAAAAAAGCAAGAGACTTGAGAGATGCATGAGCAACAATAACAACAACAAAAACTAAAGCAAATTGTGGTAAGTGAATATTTACATCGTCCAATGGCTTCTGATACAAATAGAGAAAGATCCAAACACCTTCCTGTGTCCTCATTTCCCATCCCACCATATTCTTGCCATTCCACACCTGCAGACACAGTGGTGTGCTCTTCAGCATAACAAGTCCATTCTATGCTCAGGATATCTGCACTTGTTCCTTTTCTTGGGCATTTTCTTCTCCCAGATTTTTACATGTTTGGCTCCGCCTCATCCTCAAGATCTCTGCTCTAATGTCCCCTTCTCAGGAAGACCGTCTTTGACTAGCCTACCTGCAGGGGCCTCCCCATCCCCAAGTCAGCCACTAATATATCACCCTTATGTTTTGAAGATTTTATCACTATATGAAATCAACCTCTGTACGCACGTAAATTATGTTGTATGTATCTGTCTACCTAATTATCATCTCCACTAGACTGTAAACTCTGAGGACAGACCCTTCGTTCCCCAGGGCCTGTGACATCATAGATTCTCAATAAATGTTTGTTGACTGACTGCTACATAGACACCTACCTCACAGCAAATCTCCTCTCCCTCCTCTATCATCAGCTGCTGGGTGGGGCTCTGACTGACCTTAAATCTAGAGGGGCTTTTCTGCTGCCACACATAGGCTCTATGAAGTGCACAGTTGGATGGTGGGAGTTACCACCCGTCCCACAGCACAGCTTGCTGGGTGGATGTGACGAGCCAGGAAGGCTATGAGGGAGGCCTAGTGAGACTGTATAGCTGGGCTACCTTCACGAATCCTCTGTTTACCCTGAGACTTCCGTCCCTTCGAGCCATCACCAGCCCCCCTTTCCCAGCCCAGGACCTCCTCTCAAAGGAGAGGAAAGCAAAGACAGGGGGCAGGTCTAATCTGCAGCTATTTGAATCCTCGTGTCACCTTTCCTGGCTTACCTTAGCCTGAAATATTAAGGAAGGGAGGTCTTAGGACGAGGGGTTGGAGTGCTGCCCAAGAGACGAGAGCCAGCTGGTAGCCTCATGCTTCCTCCTCTGCAGTGCTGTATTCCTAAACCCTAGCCCAGGGTTTCTTCGACTTCAGCATGCATCAGAATCACCTGGAGGGCTGGCGAAAGCACAGATGGCTGCGCCCTACGCCTTGAGAGTCTGCTTCGGTGTGCCTGGTGTGGGGCTCAAGAGTTTACATTTCTAACAAGTTCCCAGGTAAAGCTGGTGACAACAGGTTGAGGGCCACTGTCCTACCCGTCAGGGATTCCCGCACCTGCTGTCGTCCTGGTGGCTTCTCACCGGGCTCCATCTTAAGGAGGAAAAACTCCGTGTGTGTGGGCAAAGGGGGGATGGGAAATGACTTGGGAGTTTTTCTAACCCTGAGTCCACACTTTCCTACACCTAACGGGTCAACACAGAGGTTGACAGCTTCATTTTTTAACCGGCAGAAATATCTTTGTGAAATCTCAACGTAAACAAAAGAGATGAGGGCTGAGCGGCTGCAGGGAAGCAGAAGCACAGAGACCCCAGCGCTAAAACTTCTCCAACAGGCCCTGAGGGGGCGTGGCCGGCGGGAGGGGGCGTGGCCGGCGGGCCGCAGCCCCGCCGCGCCCTCGCGGGGTTGCTGGGAGGAGGGTCCGGGAGGGACGACGTCCGCCCACGCGCGCCGTAAACAGTTCCGGGCCCTTGGGGGATCCCCGAGGCTTGTTTTGGTGACTGCGCGCAGAAGTATGTGGTGCTGGGCATGGGAGGGCCGCGTGTGAAACCACAAAGCCCTACTTGTATATGGGAAGGCCGGGAAACCTACAGACTTTTCCACGTTTCCAGGATCTTGCATGCCCGCACGCTGCGGGAGGCGCGGAGGCGGGACCTGTGGGGTCCTCAGCCTCGGGGCCGTGGAGCATCTCGGATGCGTCCAGGGACGTCGGGCGTGGGCGGCCGCCTCGCCAGGCCGAGGAGGAACAGGTCGGACAGGAAGGTGGTCAGCGCCTTCCTGCTCGGCCTCCTCGGAAGCCGGGACTCTTGGGCTGACCCCCTGCTGACCTGAGCCTGCAGAGCTCTGCCCTGCCCACTGTTACATGCCGCCTCAGGAGAAATGGATATCCAGGCCGGGAGGTGCCTGGCAGCCCGCCTCCTTGGCAGCCTCTTCCAGAACAGTCCGTGGAGTACAGACTGCTCCCTGTCTTCTTCCAGTCTGGTCCCTGGAGGGATTCCAGTCTCCCTGCCCAAGTCTTTTCCCTTTTCTGCTTATCATGGGGGAAGGAACATGCATCAGGGCGTTAAACCGCGGGAAAGGAGCTCCTACTGAGCAGCGCAGAGCCCTTAGCGGTAGCAGGCCTCAGTTCTCAAGAGAGCGACGCAAAGACCACAGCAAATTTATTACAGTTGTTCAGTTCACAAACGGGAAGTCCACAGCCCTGGTCAGGAAGTAGAAGGCACTGTGAATAGGAAGACCTAAGAGTAGACCGTCAAGTGGAACAAGGCCAGGCAAGGCATCATCCATTAAAAAAAAAAAAAAAAAATCCAGTCTCATAGAATGGGACTAGTGTACACCTCCAAACTCTCAGGATGGGGGCATGCCGATTAGAATTTAAGTATCCCCAAAGCAGTTTAAAAAACCCAAAAGAAGGGCTCTAAAATATATTTAAGAGAATTTTTTTGGGGGGGGTGATTCCCCCTATGATGGCATCTAATAGATACTGCATCCCTTTTTTCTGGAAGAGACCATTCGAGAGCTATAACCTAAGATACTGAGGGTCTTTTCACCTGTCTTGGTAATGAAGGCAAGAGTGCATTTATGAATTTGTAGGAATCCTTTTTTTCTGTGGACCGTGATATACTTTCCCACTCACTGTAGTATAATGAGTAGGATTGTTCCAGAGCTCCTGAGGGTGCAGTGGACTTGACGGAGAGTAATTCTTCCAGAAAAGACCTTGCCTGCTGACTGTAGTTCCAGGGGGAGATTCAAAAGAAGCATCACACAGCACATCCCTCCAGCCTAGGGAGTGGGAGTTTGTGGGGCACGTTGAGCAGGGTTGCAGAGCCCCCTGGCGGACCATTGCTTGAGCACATTCATTTTAGCAGCTCACATTCTGAAAGGCCCCTGAGACTGGCTTTGACTTCAAGCAAGTCCTATGGGAGTGGGGTTACCATAGCTCCTTTTACAAGATGGGGATTAGGGGGAGAAGAGGGGTACCCACACCCTCAACCTGAAGGACAAGAAATATCTTCATTTCACCTCAGTGATGCCCAGCGCTGGTGGCAAGGCTGGTGCCGAGCAGGTGCATCATAAATGTTGAGAAGGAATAAACCAGAGGATAAATTAATGAATGAGAGCATAGTGCCTCCTCCCAGAGCTGCTGAAACGCATTTGAAGAATCAGAGGTATTGGATTACAGTGTCCAAAGAGACCCAGAGTAAAGGGTTGCGGTGGGAGTTAAAAGTGGGCAAATGGAACAATTTGAGAAGTCCTGTTTATAGAGTCGACAAAAGAGAGGCGTAAACAGTGTCGAAGACAACTAGAGGGTTTCTTGGGGCAAGAGCTCTGTGTGCAAAAGCTAGAGCAAACCCTAAGCATGCACTGAGTGGCAGCCTCTAGACACACTGTGATGCTTCCCCAGGTTTGTCAGCGGCCATAAAGGCCGAGTCTGTTATTTCTATGGCAGCATTAGACAACCCAGTTTCTGGCTTAATTTGGATCCGTAGCAGCCACCTCTCCCTTCCACCCACAAGTGTAACTAACCACCGTCTTTCTCCAATGTTCTCTTTTACAAAAGTAGTTACCTCTCTCATCTTTTCTATTCCCAGGGTGAATATATAGGAAATGACGATCCATTCCTGCGTGGAAGGCCAGCGCTCCATCTTCACTAACACGATATAGTTGAAGAGCATCAAGTATCCGATGTACGCCAGCTGTAAGGAAACACAATAAATAGCACGCTCTGGCTCCGAAGACCCAGGGGCCCTGCCCTTGCACAAGGCCACCACCCTGCAGGACAGAACAAGGTCAGCAAGCGGGACGCAGAATTCACGGCGGAGTTAACCTCAAAGCTTTCAACTAGTCAAATAATAATAAAAGACTGTAATAATAGAAATCATATGATATGCTGTCTTCCTTTGACCCTTACGTGTGCCTCTGGGTCCCAGTACTTTGCTTATACCTCTGTGTCATGATGCGTCCATTTTGTTTTGCAATTACCCCGTTTCTCGTGTCTTTCTGGCTAAAAAGGGAACCTCTTCCGTCAGAGCAATTCTTGCTCATGCCTGAGCCTCAGGTTCCTGAACTAGGGCACGTGGTGGATTTGTGCCTAATGGAGGCCAGGTAGATTAAATGTCTGTAGGAAGGAAAGGAAGACACATACTGTACTTGTAAACCGGTCAAACCAACGTGAAAATAGACTGGACTTTATCTCGAAGTCCCACTTGAATTCTTTTCTGATATCATGTCTTCTTCTTCTTTTTTTTCCTCCTACCTTAAATGTGTTTGGCTTGGTGGGACCCTGGGAGGGTTTTATCTATTTTCCATTGCACCACCTCCCTACCCTATCCAAGTTGGGATATTCCTCCCTGGTTTCTGCTTCTTCGAAAGAAAACAAGAGAAGATAAAGCGATGTGTGGAAAGGAATGGATCTATGTGGCTGACCGTAGCTTGGAGTGGGATGTAATCCTCACGAGGCTTGAATCCTGGTTGAATCTTGACAGGACTGGCTGAAGTGCCAGGTGTCTGGTGTTTGGTGACGGTCACTGGAAGATTCAGTTATATCTTGACGAGTAGGGTGGAGTGGAGGAGGGCTGGTGGGGTTCTTGCACAGGGGACCGAGGAACCTCTGGAGAAGAAGGCCCCCTCGGGCAAATGGCACAGAAGCTCAACCTTTTCTAGGCAATGCTTCGAGCTGACTAAGATGCCCGCTGGCCTTGGGGGCCTTCGGGGCTGTGAGTGGGAACTGAGAGTGAGTCTATTCCTACCTGCACTCTTCAGAGCCCACATGGCAAAGAAGAGGACACAGTGTGGGCAAAAAGGTTGAGGCCTTGGAGGTACGGTGTGGCTTTGGAGCCCTGGTGGGCAGCTTAGCAGGTGGAGAAAGGCGCAGCCTGGCTGGGAGGCAGAGGGGAACTGGCAGCCCTACAGAGCTAAAGACAAGCTGCCTTCTCTGCTAATGGGGCCACTCACTCTCTCTCTCTTCCTTTCTTTCCTTTTTCAGTAAAAGGGATACATAGATTCTTAATAGGAGTCAAAGGCATTTTTAAAGACCCTGTTGACGCCGGTGCATTTACAGACACAACCCTATAATTTCTCATCTCTGGCAAGGTGAACAGATGTCCGAGTTCCATTAGATGAGGTGCGGAAGCCGTGGAGAGGCCGGAGGGCCAGGAGGGCTCATTCTCCGCCTCGCGGATGCGCTCTGGTACGCCTACCCCTTCAGGGACTGTCATTCCTTTCCACACCTCGGGTCCCACTCCTCCCCTTCAGGATCATTAGCACCCTCTGCAAACCTCACTTGAGAAGTCAGCTCTACCTAAAATCACGTAGGATGCTGTTTAAAATCTAACTTGGTTCGTGTGGTTCCTGTTTTCCATTATACACTGGCATCCCACTCTCTGGTCCCCGTGAGTATTTCTCAAGACACAGTGGACTTCAATGGCTAAACTCTAAAACATACTCTCAGCCTCCTTCCGGCCTGAAATCCTTCTTTCCGGTTGCTTCTTTTTGTTTGTTGGGTCCCATTCCATTGCTTCTAGGAGAAACCAATCTCCTTAACTGCCCTGGTGTTTAATATTTTACCCAATTCATTGCAACACATTCCAAAGCATTATCTTCTCTTGTCACATGTAGGCGCAGTGACACCCACACCATTCTCCCAGAACCTCGGCATTTTAGCATTTAACTCCTCCAACCTGCCTCTGTCCTCTGAAAACAGGTCTAGCGTATTCGTTTGGTGGAAGGAATGTAGACACCCAAGTCAGCGAAATTGGGATTTAAGTCCTAGCTCAGGTCCTTCCGAACCGTATCATTTTGTGCAAATCACATCACCTGCCTGGGCCTCCAATCCTGTGATGATAGCTACTGACCTTACAGAGCTTTGGAAAGGATTGGGGGGGGAGAGTGGGGGGAAGAATGTGTATCTCCTTCCTGACAGTAGAGGCCCAATGAATGGTGGCTACTGTTATTATTTGCCTCCTTTTTTCAAGAAACTTCTATTCCTCTTGTCTCCTCTTACCTCACTCCTTGGTCCCTTTTGATCCCATTAACTAGTCATACCTCTCCTTTTCTAAACTGCCCTCCTTACTGTTTAGGCTTCTTCCATGATCAGCCTGTTCTTTAAATCCCAGTTACTCTATAATGCTTTTCCTTCCATAATCAGGCTACAATATAACATTTTGGGACAACTCTCAAAATATGGACTTCCAAAAATACAGCTCTAAACGTGTTTAAATGGCTCAACAGAGGACTGGCGGCTGTCTGGGAGGCAACCTATCTTAGAACTCACCAACATTCATGGGATCTTTGCTGCAGATTACCTTAACGTGACATGCTTTCATGCGTGTGTGTGTGTGTGTGTGTGTGTGTGTGTGTGTGTAGACACGTACACACATATCTTCTGTAAGCTTTAACAAGCTCTGTGTAGAATGTCAACGTTTTGAACAGAAACATAACCTTATGACTCTTATTGAAGTCAGTGGGAATCCTATAAGGGCTTGTATTTTATTGGCTTCTATATTCTTTGTATAAATTTACCATTGACCAAGATGCACAACTCCTAAACTATGCAATGCAAGCCGCACAGCCTGCGGCAGGTTGCGTGGATCCCTGGTGGGCCTTTTCCCACTGCTGCTGGAGAGTGGAGGGGACACGTGGCATTGAAATGGAGGAAGGAGTCTGTCACTGCTGGAGGAGCCCAGAGCACGTCCCTTGCTCTCTGACTTGGGTCCTCTTTTATACCTTGAATTGGCATCCTCTCCAGCTGGGCAGTTGAAATGGCTCTCATCACAAACCAGGTCCGGGAGCCAGTTGAATCCCTGCCTCCTTTCTTCTTGGAACAGAAGAGGACCTAACCTGCTCTTCCGGAAGCTTGCTAAGATATTAGAAGTGAGGTTATGAGGAATTGAGGTGTGTCCTATCTTTCAGAAACTTGAGAGCATAGAAGGGGATATTTTTTGAAATCAGAGTGGGAAATACTCTTACAGAAAAGAAGACAACCGAAAGCCAAGGGGACCTTTGATCTAAAGCTGAATTCTACTGTTAAGCCTCCCTGGGGACTTAAAAATTGGGTGCTCCTCGTCTCTGTGTACTTCCTTGAGGCCTGGGCTTTGCAAATGCATAAACGTGGATTTCTGAAAGTCATGTGAACACAACTGAACAGGACTGGGGCGTCCTGTCTACAGTCAGCTATGCAGAAGGGAGCTGGACACACAGGCTCCCCTTCTCAGAGGCAGCTTCACGACCTGCGACTAATGATACAAGGAAAGCAGTGTGTCCCCAGGCTCCCCAAACCACAGGACTCACTTGGGCAGCTTGTTAAACCTAGAGCCTCCTCATCTCCTCCTTGGAGATTTGATTTCATGGGTCTGTGGTGGGGCCAGGATTTGCATTTCTAACAAGATTCTTTATCATCATAGAATCTTGGGAAAATACTGGGCTAAAAACTCAGCCCTCTGTCTGGGGCAGTGGTTCTCAACCCTGGCTACCCATTACAACTACCCAGGAGCTTTGAAATATCCCGATGCTTGGGCTGTGCCCCAGACCAATTATGTCAGAATCGCTGAAAAGAGAACCCAGGTGCCTTTACAAAAATAGATGAAGATAGAGATTAAATAGAACCCAGGTGTTGTTTTTTTCTTTTTAAAGTACTCCAGGTGGTTCCAATGTGTAGCCGAGCCTGAAAAACCACTGTCCAGGGCATTGGTTTAAAAGCATCCTTGGCTAACAAATTGCCACAGCTGAATAAATGGGGACCAAGGGAATCAAAGAAATAAAGTTAATACTGAACAAAGATCAAGGGAAAAAAGAGATGTTTTGTAAGGATAAGAGAAGGGAGTCCTGTATTTGTAAAGGTGATAGATAATTCTCGATACTATTGCTTCTCCTGGTTCCTTTACGCTCTAGGTCGGGAGTTAGCAAACTTCTTCTGTAAAGGACCAGAAAGTCAATTTCTGAGGCTTTGTGGGCCTGAAAGTCTTTATGGCAAGTAATTGACTCAACCCTTGTAGCACGAAAGCAGCCAGATTATAGGTAAACAATTGAAATTCGTTGTGTTCCAATAAAACTTTATTTATGGACACTGCAGTGTGAATTTCATACAATTTTCATGTGTCATAAAGTGTTCTTCCTTTGATTTTATTTTCAATTCTTTAAAAATATAAAAACCATTTGTAGCTCACAGTCCACAATACGGGGCCTGGATTTGGGACTGGATTCACCCTGTGGGAATGTAGTTTGTGGAGCCCTGTTCTAGGCGGGGACAATTGAGGCAGCCTGGTATAAGAGGAAGGACAGGAATGGGTGGAAAATGCAGTAAAATTATTATCTTGATACAACTGTTAGTTTAGGGAAAGTATATGTAAAGCACTTATAACAGTGCCTCACAGTAGGTGTTCAAAGAATGATATCATTATTGAGTGGATGGATGAATAAAAAACACTATCGCTGTGCAATGTGACTAGCCTCGGAATAAAAACAGTTACATTTATATTGTGCTTACATGTTCCAAGCACTGTTCTAAGTGCTTTACATATTTTAACACATTTAATCTTTCCTAAATCCTACAAATTAGGTACTATTATTATCCCCATCTTAAGGAAACTGGGCACAGAGCGCTCAAGTAGCTAGTTTGAGGTCACACAATAATACTGAGAGGCACAGACAGGATTTCTGTTCAGCCTGTCTTACCCCAAAGTCCATGCTGGTCACCACTAACTCGTTTACTGCAAGGTAAAAATCATATATATGTAAAATATATAAATCAAAATTATTTTTGCAAGTCTTACTTTTTTTCAGAGGAGTATTTTTTTGTAATATTCATAAATTTGAGTTTTTACTTCACTGAAAAAATCTGGTAATTATATTTTGATTATATCCTCTTCCAAGACCATAGTTGAAAGCAGTAGTTTTCAGCTGGTGGCAACGTCAGCCCATAAGGGGACGTGTGGCCATATCCGGAGACATTGTGGTTGTTACGCTCGGGGGCTGGAGACTGCCATGGCATCTAGTGGACAGAGGCCAAGGCTGCTGCTGAATGTGCCATGATGCATAGGACAGTCTTCCTTCACCAAGAATCATTCTGCCCAACACGTCAAAGCGCTGAGGTTCCGAAAGCCTGATTAAAAGCCGGCGTTAAGTGTTAGCATACAGAACCACACAGAACAAGACCTCAGCTAGTCATCTGAGTCACCTTGGCCTCAGACTCGGATTTTCCTTTGCTGACTCAGGTGACTGGTGTGTGTGTAGCTGGTTGTGAGGAAGGCCAAAAATACAGACACCCGTCCTTCGTCTGGGACAGTGCCACCGTGGCTGGGAGAACAGAGCTGACCTGGGCCCGAGCTCACCTTCGGCTTAAAATACCATGAAACATAGAAGTGGAAAACCAACAGTCGAGCCATTTCTACCATATCCAGAGGCTATTTCAGGGACCATCTTTCATCTCGTGGGCAGAAAACTCTTGCGTGGTGGGCACTGGACTGTCTTTGCTGTGACTGTAGGTTATTGTGAGTGGTTTTTGCTGCTTTGGTTGGCATGTTGTTTAATTGTGTCTGAGCAAGAAAGGTTGTTTGATGACACTCCTAGGTTGGCAGTAGTCACACACTTAGGCTACCCCCCCTTTAGTGGTGTTACTTTTAACACTCTGCTCAGCCCTTACCCTTCACGTGTTCCCCAAACTCAGGACTGGCATCAAAAATGGGCAACTCTGATCCAGCACTCATCCATCCAGAACACAGAAGTGTTTTAGAAAATGACATCTATTTTCCTGCTAGACTAGACTCATACTCATCTCACCTCTATTTCTGTCAGTTCTCACTTCTACCATTTCCTTTATTTTCTGCAAGGAGGAGAAACGCAGACACTGTGGAAGCTGCCTCACAAACTCCACACATCTTGCAGAACATTGGGAAAAGCTTTCACTCCTGCCTGTGCGATCCTTACATTGTGACTCACAGAGGAAACCGGGTAGGTGCATGCGAACCTGACCTTGACTCTCTGTGGTCATCCATGAGGAAGACGAAAAAGGAAGATGCTTACCGTGTAGAACCAGAACTTCACAATGGGTGCGTTGTAGAATTCATAGATTTTTCTGCCCAGGGGGATTAGCCTGTGTCTACTCTGAACTTCCTCTTCATCCTTCTTTCTGGAAGACTCCCCGTTGTTTCGTCCCAACATTGCCTACAGTGGAAGAGAATCAATACCATCACGGCAGGGCTCTGGGGAGCAGGTAGTTTAATGTGCTCATTTTACAAATCAGGAATGCATGCTCATAGAGTTAGAGAGTTTTGTCCAAGGTCCCCAGAGATTCAGAGGTTGTGCCTTCCCTAAGGGTGCATTTGCATTATATATAGAATCAAAGGTTTTTGCCTGGGATGGAAGGCCTTAGGGATAGCTCTTGATTACTCTCTTTTCTTCTACCCTGGAAGCTCTGGAAGATGTCCATGAGGGAAGACACCCAGAGTTCTGAGAGGGAGAAAAATTATAGCCTGAAAAAGCAAGAATCTGTTTTTTTCTTTCCAGCCCCTCTCCCCATACATGTAATGAGACAGGCAGATCTGGATTCAAATTCTGTCTTCAGTCATGCTGATGACTCTTAAGTAAAAAATACACTGGACCAGTAATACCTAACTTACCCAAACATTGTGAGTGTTCCAGAGGCTAAATTATCTGGAGGTGCCTGGAGGTTAGTTAGATGAGAAACATCTCCTCAGCCCTTAGGCATAAACCTTGGTTCCTTGATTTCCAACCCCATAAATCCTGAATTACTGCTGGTATCAGTTTCATGGCAATTCCTAGGCATACCACCTTCCTCTGTGTGGGGCAGTCAGCCAAGTGGGACTAGGAGCAGCAGGGCCCGACCTGGAGAGGCCTCATCTCCAAGCTGTTGGAAGTTTCTTTACAAACACAATTGTTTCCTTCTCACTCATGGCAATGGAAACAGCAAAAACCGTGACTGAACATCACAAAAAAGGCAGAATTTGAGGAAAGGCAAATGCACACCTCTCTGGGCAGCAAGTGAAGGATAAGTGTCCCAAAGATGGCTGAAGATCCTATTGGTGAAGAATTCCAGACTTTGGGTCACTCAGAAGGAAGACTGAATCCTCTCTTGGGTACTCAGAATCCATGGCACCTTGGGAAAATCTTTTAACCTCTCTGAATTCTTTATCTTTAAATTGGAGGTAATAATAGCATCTTTTATAGTATTGGTCCATAAATCAATAAGCATCTGGCACTTAATAAGTGCTCAGTATATTCTAGCTAGTGTTTACAATGAACTGAGACTTCCTTGGATACTCTTGACTGAAATGATCTAGTTGGGAATCTCTCACCAGAAAAAAGAAAAGTGTTTTATCAGGGGTCTAAAAAAGCATAATTTATTGGCTGTCCTTCCCTTCCTTCCTTCCTCCCTCCCCCTTTCCCTCCCTCTCTTCCTTCCTTCCTTCCTTCCTTCCTTCCTTCTTTCTCTTTCTCTCTCTCTGTAGGTTCCATGCCCAGCATGGAGCCCAACATGGGGTCCAAACTCACAACCCTGAGATCAAGACCTGAGCTGAGATCAAGAGTTGGATGTTTAACCGACTGAGCCACCCAGGTGTGCTGGCTTTAATTCTTTCAATATTACTCTAAAGCAAGGTTAGTTCTACAATGTTTGGGAGATTTTATTTTATTTATTTGTATTATTTTATTTAAATTCAATTAGTTAACATATAGTGTATTATTAATTTCGGAGTTCAGTGATTCATCACTTGCGTGTAACACCCAGTGCTCATTCCATCAAGTGCCCTCCTTACTGCCCATCACCCAGTTACCCCTTCCCCCACTTACCTCCTCTCCAGCGACCCTCAGTTTGTTCCCTAGAGTTAAGGCTCTTATGTTTCACCTCCCTCTCTGTTTTTGTCTTATTTTATTTTTCCTTCCCTTCCCCTATGCTCCTCTGTTTTGTTTCTTAAATTCCACATATAAGTGAAATCATACAATAATCGTCTTTCTCCGATTGACTTATTTCGCTTAGCATAATACCCTCTAGTTCCAACTATATCGTTGCAAATGGTGAGACTCTTTATTTTTTTTTGAGGGAAATGAGACTTTTATTAAGTTTAAGAACAGGGCAAATCCTTCTAACTGCTCAGAAACTGGCAAGGATTTGGGACAAGGAAAAGGACTGGGATATGGGTTTACGGTTGAGACATCTAACTTTAGAAATAATTTGTTTATCTTGAATTTGAGAACAGATAATTCTGGTTTCAAACCACCTTACTCAAGACATACATACGTAAGCCTCGACTACTTTTGTCATTGCCTCACCTACGCACCTACTCAAATATATAACAATCACAAATGATGAACCTGTAACCAATGGGATTTCTGGAGCAGGTAACAGGGTAACTTCCATTCCTATATGGACTCTCTGGCTAGAAAGTTACCTTGACTTCACGAATAGGTAAGATCCCACTTGATGGCCTAACCAAGTCTTCCTTTGGATCAGTGAGCTGGGTCAACCTTCATGATGGATATAGCACATTAGACTTCTATAAATATTGACCACTGACCTCAAGAAACTCTGAAGTTCCATGGTATTTATCCTTCTATAATTTATAATTTATGTAACATACTTATCCTGCTTCTGTTCTACTTCTTTATCTGCTCAATAATACAGTACCATTTGGGGACATAATAGGATGTTAGTAAAGGCAGCTTGGGGAATTTTAGGCATCTTGGAGAGTGACATCTTGGGATAACCTCTAGGGACAGTGGCTTCCCCAACAGAGTTGAAACAATGCCCTGGGTCCATGGACAGGCTGGGACTTTAGGAGGCAGAGTGCAAACACACTTATCTGGCAATGCAGGTAACACAAAAACAAAAACACCACAGCCTGTTTTGCCTTTATAATTCTGATACATTCCCAAGTGAATGCTTTTTTTAAAAAGCTTTTCTTTTGTGGGTTTAAGGAAAGCATTTTCGAAATTTCATTAATTCCAGCCTAAGCAGCTTAACTCACTGATTTTCTTGATTTCTCTTCCCAGTAGCCAAACATTTCCTTTGAGTACATTCCTTTAGCAGAACGTAATAGGGTCAAATACAGGCAAAACTGCACAATATGGATTGAAGCATTTTTTGCTGGCTGGACACAGATGTCAAGTCTGGGAAAAATCTATGAAAGGCTATCAAGATGAAACTGAGACTCATATTTTGTGTATAATTTTGGAAGGGCCACGGGAAAACATCCCAGTCCAAGAAAGATGTTGGCTTAACACGGAAATCCAGATATTGTTTCTAGGAAAAGAGTGGAGGTGTCAACAGGCTGCATTCTCCAATCCTCCCCGGGGTGAGTGAAGACCAGTGACCCAGCAGTGACAGAATTGTCACTGGGGTCAAAGCAAGCTCCACCTTAAAGATATCTGCTGTCCAGCCCTGACTTTATCAGCCCACAAGTCCCTTCTTCCATTCCTCCTAGTTCTTTCTGCCTGTGGGGAAGAAGGCCAGGCAGCACTGCTCATGGGCTGGCTTTTACTTGGGTTCTCAGTAAACAACAGCAGGGCTGACTCTCTGGGAAGCAGACTTTGGACCAGATCCTCAAAGCTATACCCAGAGCAGGAGAAGGGAGCTGCTTCCTTTGTTTTCTTGCTTGAGACCCAACCAGAAAGAATGCTGATTCAGCACCAGGCCGCCTTCATAGGATCCTTCCTTGAGCCTTCAAGCCATGTTATACTTGACGTAGGAGGCCCATGCATTACTTTTGGGTTCTTTCTGCTATATGGTAGACAGAACCAACTGAATACCTACATTTGAGACCAAGAAGGAATTCTCTGCATCCCTGCGCCTACAGGCCTCCAAGCATGACCAGTGGGATCTCCATGCCTGAGTTCTAATCCTGGCCTTGCAACTAATTAGCTGGGTAACCTTGGGCAGTTTAAGTTCTCTGAGTCTCAGCTTCCTCATCTGTAAAACGGGATGATAATAATAGTACCTACCTCATGGGATTGTGTGCGGATTCCATGAGGAAGCGCACGTCAAACATTTGTCACTATTATCACAATATTTGCAAACATTTGTCAAGGCTTACTGTGTGCCAGGCCCTGGTCTAGAGAATTTACATGTACACTTTTTAAACTGAAAAACCACCTGGGAGCTAGACGATGTTCCTATTCCCATGATAGAGGTTAAGCAACTGTGCCCCAGGTCCCACCATGAGTAGGTGCTCGAGCAGGATTCTGGCTTTACCCCTCTACTGAAGTGTTCAGTAAAGATTTGCTATTATTACTACTAATGTTTCTGTTAATGCTTAAAATATCATTCCCTATCCTTGAAGGATTCAGAGGCCAACATTACGGTAAAATCTTTAGGGAAGACAGTCATCTGATCTTATCACAGAGGCAAGCCGACTTGTCCACTCGTTTTAATAAGAATCCTGAAATGGAAAACAAACTTAACTCTGTGAGTCAAAACTGTGAATGATTAATCAATCAAAAGAGTCGTCAGATGCCTGTGCCCTGCCCTGGGGTTGGGATTGTTTCCTTTAGGAAGGGAATATTGTTGATCTGGAAGAAAAACAATTTACAGGGTGGTCCCACCAGGATAATAATGCGAAGAGCCTTTTGTCACCAGAGCAAAACCAATTTTTGTTTTTTGGGTCATCACAGTCATGGTGGGGAAGGTGGGGGACATCAAGGAAGGCCTATGGAGTTGTTACTTGATGTCTCCAAAACTCTGAAGCCCTGTCTGTCCCTTTAATGGCATGTGATATTTTTAGACTTTGGGTACAATCCAGTAGCAGTCATGCTGCTCAGGCGGGGGCTGTGGGAAGCTGTCCCATGCCCAGCTGCCCCGTTCTCCCTGCAGAACAAAGCATCCACGTTCTATAATTATACCAGGGAGAGCTAATAAAAGCCTTCCATACAAACCTCAAAATTCAATTAGTCCTGTGTTTGTGAGCCTGACCCTGAAGACAGAAAAAGGCGTAGCATCTGATCACCAGCACAGTTCCAGCCCAGGGAAACTGGCTGCTCCCACCGCAAAAATGCCTTTGCCTCCTTGGTAGGCGCAGACTGCCCTCTCACCTGCTTATGTATAAAGCATTGCCTGTTTGGAAAGCTGAGGGTGCCTTGCTTTTGAATTTCCCTGGGTTGTCCTGTGCCACTGACTCTGGCTGAAGGATTTTGCACAGAAATAGTCCCTATAGTTATGCTATTTATGCACAGAGAAGACCTTTTTATAATACCCGGGTCTCAGTACTTCAGTGAAGCACCTGGTTGGAGGGTGAGCTCGGGAGTGACTGAGACTTAAGCTGTAGCATCGGGACAAGTGGGTTAGGGTTGCTGCCCATGGACCATGACCGTGTAGTTTTCCTTACTGTCAGTTCCATGTCCTCTTCATCTTTTTCCTTCGTGGGCTTCTCTGGCTCTTCCGGCTCCTTCTCTTGAAGGTGGATTTCCTGGGCCTGAGACATATAGGGCATGTCATCTTTGTTCTTGAACTCCAAGCTGAGAATTGAAGGAGGAAGTAGAATTCCCAGAATTACCTAAAGTAATAATAATGATAATAATAATAATCACATTTAAAGGATTAAGATTAGGGCGGGGTTTTTTTAGAATCAGAGTGGGGGGCGGTGTACGCATGCGCGCGTGTGCTGTGTGTGCCCCAAGCGAGGACCTACATATGTTACTGCCCGAGGGGTCACTCTTGCCCGTCTGAGAACTGTCACACACAGCGGTAGCTCAGCCCGATTTTGGAGAAACAGAGCATCTTGCTCAAATACATCTTACTCAGTTAACATCCACTTGGCACGGGGGAAACTGAGGAAAGTGACAGACCCTGCCCAAGGCAAAAGTGGGAAAGAATTCAGATTCTCCTTTAGCCATTGGCACTTGGCTTTGTGAAATCAATTCATACATATGTCCACTGGCATTTATTTGCTAACATGTCAAGTGGAGCTGATTATGCGTCATCTTGTTATTCTGTAAAAAATGCTGTCCCCAGTTGACCTTGAGAAAGTCCATGTGGGAAAGCCTGTTTTCATTGCCAATTACTCCCCTGGCATCTGTTACTATAGCACACGCACACATACACACACACACCTGTGGGTTCAGTATTCGCCATGAGAACCCCCCTACACAAAGACTCCAGGAGGCTCAGCACTGTGTGCCTCTCATGTATAAACGACATGCTTCCATCTCCATGTGATGCTAATAAATACATGGGCCCTTCTCCTGAGAGGACGATCTCATTCTGCCTTTGAATGATAATTCAGGCATGTGACTTGTGCCCTCACAATCTTCTCCCGCCTCTCCTCTCAGTCACTAAACTGGTTCTGCTATACAAGGATTCTGAATACGAGCCTCCTTGAAGAAACCGCATCAAGGTGAGGGGCTCAGAGAGATCCCGAACAGTAAGTGAAAATGATCCTCAAGTAATGAGGCAGGGACAGCCTGTGCTTGAATGCCCACGGGGACTTGGGAGCAGCCAAGAGAAAAGGGAGGGTGGTGCCTGAAGTCGGGGTGCCTGGCAGGCCTGGGAAGGCTCAGGTGGCATGCTGGCAGCCTTCAGGGGACATGACACCCTGTCCTCGGAGCTGAGAGCCAGGCTTGGCGCTGGTGTGGCTGTGGAGCGCCCACGACCCACTTCATGGAGCCCTTCTGTGACTCTGGGCCGAGAGCCACAGGAAGGGTAGCATCGGAGAGGAGTGCTGGTTCCATCAGGGTGGCCTCAGCAAAATGCTCTGGTCTGATGGCGCTTCTGCTCTGGGCTGACCTCAGAGTTACCTAGACCAGGTAGCTCCAGGTAAATATGAGCTTGACTTCTGTTGTCAGAGCCACAAACTCTAGACAGAGAAAGCATTTGCAAACATTCTTTCAATTTTCCCTCCCATTTTTTTCTTTCTCTGTACTTCTTTCAGTTTAATGTCTGTCTTCCTTGTGAAACAGTACAGAAAACATAAAGAAGCAAAGCCACATGTCATCCTACGTCTTGTGCTTTCGAGCCCAGAGGTAACCACTACAAACAACTTATGGTGTATCCTTCCTGGTTACTTAACAAAATTATGTACAGATATAACTATGCACGTACATGCTTAAAAAAACAAATATGGACTCAGGCTCTATATAACTGGTCTACAACTTGTTTTTCTTCACTTAAGAATAGATTGGGATGATCTAGCAACATCTTTACATATAAATCCATCTCCTTTTTATTTCAGTTTAAAACATGTCTCAAGCATAGCTGCTAAGAGCCAGTGTCTCTACGACAAGGTACAAAGGAGGTCCAAGACATTCAGGCTCAGGTGGTGGTGACAGGTTGCCCAGTAAGGGGTTCTTGGTGCAGCATGGCTTGTGCCAGAGCAAATCATACCTCCTATAGTACCTCTGTGTGCCCATCACCTCTGGATCCTCTGCAAAATACTAACATCTGGGCATGCCATCTCTAGAGGTTCTGACTTAGCAGAATTTGGGGTAGGCCCTAGTCTCTATATGAAAAAAAACAACCCACTCTAGAGACTCTGGAGAAGATTCTGATACATAGTTGGGGCTTAAAACCAGCCTCCTGAGACAAGAGAATGCCCAGTCCCGCTGCAGACTTGGCTTGGTGAGCTCCAAGCCAACCCTCTGGTCCTCCTAGCCAACGGGGCCTCCTGGGCGTGCTGACCTTGAGGCCCGAGTTCTTGCGCATCCGGAGTCGGCCCATCCACATATCTGTGAGCAGCATCTGGCTGCACGTGTGTGCAATGAAGTCGCGGTGCTTGGCAGCCACAGCTAGCTGCAGGCAGGTGGCGTTGCTCCAGTTCTTCAGCTCATACGTCAGCAGCTTCATGGCCAGCTGCTCATCCTGCTTGTAGGACTGGTCTAGGAGCTCCACAGCCAGCTGGCCGAAGTCCCTGGAAGACAGAATGCGAGGAGGTGTCTTTTGGCCATCTTGGAGACTTAGATGATGAAAGCAGGGACCCAGTGGCCAAGCCACGGGAGGTGGTTACTGTGCGATCTCACTGTTTCATACAGGGTCTAGTCTGTTCATTCGTTCAGCTAGTCGACATCGACTAAGCATCTATTATGTGCTGGGGGCATAAGTCAAGCAGGACCTGGTCCTGGTACGCAAGGCCCCCAATTCAAGGCTACAGGTGGGGGAGGCAGACTAAAAATACCAACGGTTAGAGTGCAGTAGGTCTTCTTAACTGGAACAGACCTCGGTTCATATTGGAGCTTTATCAACCCCAAGTGTGTGATCTTGGACAAGTTATTTAATTCTCCCAGTCTCATTTTCTTCAGCTTTAAAATATGCACAGTAAGAGGACCTACCTCTTGAGGCAGTTGAGACGATGAAATAAAAATCTGTGTATCTTTATTACTTCTATATCTAGCACCGTGTGCCACAAATGCTAATTATTTGTGCCCACCCTCTGTGTGTCTGTACCATTGAGGCGATACTGCCTCCACTTAAAGGTTTGGGTAGCTAGGACCCTCCGGTATTTGAGGCCCGCCTTCTCTTCTCGTCCCCCGATCACCCCACCTGCTGGGCTGGCCAACCTGGAGTTGTGGTTCAGCTCCTGGGAGATGTCGTCCACCATGTCATTCTCCGAAGCCTCGTGAGCCATGGCTTTGCAGAGCTTACAGGCCACCAGGGCCTTGGCCATGGCCTCCTCTCCGTGCTGCCAGAAGAACAGGGCCATCTTCTGCCTCTTCATCAGGACAGCCCACACCATCAGCTCATGGAAAGGGAAAGGGAAGTGGTTGATCTCAGGGTCATCCAAGTCAATGTCCACCTCTTCTTCTCGCTTCTTGGTGGTCTTTCTTCCTCGCCTTAAGGGGACATCATCCTGTAGTTTTAGGGAAAAAACATAGAGGTGGAGTTAGAAATGAATCAGTTAAAATTTTAAAATAGTTATTTATTGTATATCTATTATGGGTCCTGTTCTGGGATTGACAGAGAAATGAACTAGCCTATCCCAGCTCCTATCCTAAAAGCCCTCATGCCTAACTTTAAAACAAGTTATAATGAGTGTATAAGCACAACCCTATGGGAACATGCCAGTGTTATACTTAATTTTTTAAAAAGTATTTTTAACGGGTCATTCCCTTCCTCTCTTCTCTTCTCTTTTTTTCCTTCCTTCCTTCTTTCCTTCCTTCCTTCCCTCCTTCCTTCTTTCCTTCCCTCCTTCCTTCCTTCCTTCCTTCCTTCCTTCCTTCCTTCCTTCCCTCCCTTCTTCCTTCCTTCCTTCCTTCCTTCCTTCCTTCCTTCCTTCCTTCCTTCCCTCCCTCCTTCCTTCCTTCCTTCCTTCCTCCCTCCCTTCTTTCACTTTTGTCCATTTTTTTCCTACAGGTAAGGCTATTTGTGCCTCATGATGGATAGCGCTGCCCTTTCCTCTGAAAGAACAAGGACATCCTATTCTTGCAGGTGCATAAATGACAATACCCACACAAACAAAAGATGGAAAATGGGAAACAGATGATCTAGCTCCAGTTTCTACATACTTCTTAGGTGCATTTGTGAAGTATTTCTGGCCTTTGGATCTGTTGCCAGTTGTAAACACCCATGAATAGATTTCACTCACTGGGATTTATATGTTTCCTTGCTTTTCAAGTTAGTATTTCAAATAAGACTTATTTTCTTACTTGTAATGCTAATGCAAACTCGTGGTGGAATTTTCAAAGCTACTGTAACTTGTCCCCCCCTTCAATACTGGAAAAAAATTCCCTTCATTTTAGAATCGTGTACTAAACCTTACCAATTAAATGAACATATATATGTGTGTGTATATATATATATATTTAAAATGTATAATAAAGAGAATAATTGACATTAATAATTTGGGCATATACTTACCTCCATTCCCAGTAGTTTCAAGGCTTTGGGCTGTTTAAAAAAATGTTATACATAAAGTTAGATCTTTCTTTATAGAGGTAAGAAAAGAATCCTATTATATCTTAACCAGGTAATAGAAGAACTCTATTGTACCATACAGCATTTATTCATTTCACTAAATAAAACACCACAAGAGGAACCCATTTATAGAAATTCTAGGAGAATCAGGGATTTGGTGATTTTGGTGAATCACAGAGAATTAGAACTCCAGAGAGGCATAATGAGATTGCCCAAGGGTAGAGCCTGCAGGATGGTAATCTCTTTTATGGACCAAAATTTCTTCCATCTTTCCAGAAATGTCCTGGTTGGCTGACATCTCCATGACCTCCAGCACTTGGGTGAGCCATAAAATGTTCAGTCAAACCATAAGATGTTTCTCAAACCTCTGAAAGGCCTCTATTACCTGGAGACTTGGAATACTATTCAGAGTATGTGTTTAGAGGCTTCATGCCGGCCACCTCCTTATGTAGCTGTCCAGTAAAGCAAGGGTGAGTGGGGCTACAGAGGCATATGCTGACCGTGGCAGAAGGTGCTCAATGACACGGAAAGTGTCAGCACATACAGTGGCATCACTGGTCATGCTGGGAATGTGCAAAACAGCCGCAGGCCAAGACGGAGAGAGAAGGCATCTCAGCGAATTACAGAACTTGATTTATATCTAAGAAGTGGAGATACGAAATTACATCTCAGGGGTCAGGAATTCCAGTGCTGTGTTCTAAGTGCTACAGAATGGTTGAGCGCTATCTTGGAAGTTGTTCGGGTAACTAATAAGGTTACAGCACTCACCATTCCTCCAAATTTTATTTTGGAATAAAATAAAAGTAGGAATAGCCTGAAACTTCTCTCTCTCCCTTTCTTTCCCTTTTAGCTTCTAAAGTGACCACCAGTTTGAAATTTGTGTGATTTTTTTTTTCTCCTTATTTATACTTTTGGGTGTTTTCAAAGTGGTCTTCGAGCCCCGTCAAATACTTTCATCATCAGAAGATCAGCTGTGTTAAAAGTAGAAATCATGCCCCCCACCAGCTAGAGTAACAGTTCTCAAAATGTGGTCCAGGAACCATGTGATCCTTTCTGGGGCTCTGTGAAGTCAAGGGTGTTTTCCTAAGAATACTAAGATGCTATTTGGTTTTGACACCATGTTAACATTTTGCAGTGATGGTGCAAAGGCAGTGGTGAGCAAACTGCTGGAGGCCTTAGCAGGAATGAAGAAGGCAGTGACGCCAAACTTTACTAGTTGTCATTAGATTCCACTGTTATGCATTTGAAGTTTAAAGACAAACAAAAAACCAGTTGTACTTAAGAAGTCTTTGATGAGGCCTAAGAAAAAATATTAACTTTATTAAATCTCTACCCTCGATACTAAAAAATGTCTTTTGACTATTTTGAGGGATGAAATGGGAAATGTGCATAAAGCACTTCTGCTACACACTGAACCAGGACAGGTTGTCCTGAGGACAAACATGCAGTTATTTGGATTATGGCCACACTGTTTCATGGGCAATCGACTTGAAGGAACGACTGGCAGACAAACCGTGGTTTACTTAGACTTGGACATTTGGCAGACATTTTTGGAAATGGCCGAAGTGGGTCTGTCATTTCAAGGAAAATAACTGATGGTATCTGTTGCCAATGACAAAATTTTCCAAGCAGAAATTAGAAAAAATTAGAATTTTTGAAAACTTACATATCCTTTCCCCCATGACCTGGACAGTTTTTCAGAAGTTAAAGACTTTTCTGATGAAACCGGAGGTGATATTAATGAAGGTGAGTTTTTGAAATTGTTTAATGAAATGTGTCAACCATCAGACCTACATAACTCAACAAACCAGTATTCTACAATGACCAGTCTACCATGTTCCAGGATCCATACAAAGTGTAAGCTCAATCAATGCATTTTAAAGTAGCAGAGTATGAAAAGTTCATTGATGTCATTTCAGATTTTGTGTTGCAACTAATCTTTAAGAAATTGCCAAACTGAGTTTTGATGTATGTAGCATCAAAAAAGAATATCTATAATTATCTGTAAAGATTATTAAAATACTCCTTCCTTTATATATATATGACACATATATGTCATATTTGTCACATATTTGTGTGAAGTCAGATTTTCTTGGTATATTTCAACCAAAACATCTGGCAGACTGAGTGCAGAAGTAGATATGAGAATCTAGCTTTCTTCCATTAAGCCAGATATTACAGAAACATGCAAAAAAATATAGAACAATGATACTCTTAACACAAATTTTTGTTTTTGAAAATATAGTTATTTTTCAGAAACATGTCATTTGTGTTAACATGTAATGGGCTTCTTACAGTTAATTTAAAATGAATTAATATTCATTAATAAACATTGTTAAGTCTTTAATTTCTAACACAATAATAGCGATCGATAGAACGCCCATAAATAAGAGCTTTTTGGGGTCTTCAATAATTTTTTAAAGGTATAAATAGATCCCAATACCAAAAATCTTGAAAAAGACTGAGGTAGATAAGATGAATTTGAATTTAATTATTATTCCCTGATCATTAAGGCTCACTCCCAGTGCCAGTTTCTGATTTGAACTGGACCTAGTGAGGAAAAGAAAGGATGTATCACCCAATACATTGCCTTTTTTTTTTTTTTTTTATGGATGTGATGGTGGAAGGAAGAGGTGGGTGGGCCAGTTGCCTTCTTATCTGATCTCTCCCCTGGAGCTAAGGGGGCCACCTCCCCAATGTGTCCCGCCCAAGTCTTCCCTGGAGTCCAGAAAAGGGAACTTGCTGCAAAACTCACCCTCTTGGGGCCAAAGAGATTGTGATAGAGCGTCCGGAAGCGCTTGCGCGTGTAGTTGCAGCGATAAGCCCCGCCCATCAGGTACTCGATCACCAGGCCGATGTCAATCAGGCTGATTCTATAGTCTGGGGGCAGGTTCCCCTGTGAGGGAAGAACGAAACACACACACACACAAACAAATCCAAAAGACAGCGTGGTTTACTAGGGATTTGATGCCATGTGTTCTGTAACTATTTTAGAGTAAAAAAAAAATGAATTAAGAAACATATGAATGTAGTATTATGCTGGTTAATTAATTCACCTTAAAATAGATCCAACCGAAACCTGGATATTCTCGCTTGGAAAGAAGACATAAGTTAAATAAGAAGATGCAGTAATCGTCGGCAATAACAGAAAATCAAAATATTTATTCAAGTCTTCAGCTGGGGAGAAAAAAACACCAGTGTAGCAGAAAAAACACAAGGCTTGACATGGCAAATGCTCTGAGTCCTAGCCGCTAGCAACTCGGTTCCCCAAGCCTTCCCTGGGCCCCCTCCCAGCTCTGCTCTGCCTCTGACCCAGGCTTGTTACCACGCTCCTGCTGATCGTTTACTTCTTCCCACTGACTAAATGAAGACTCCTTCCAGGAGGTGATTGTTATTACCAGGACCTACATCGGGTGGGATATGCTAGGGTTCCTTGGCAAAACCTCTATTAACAATGAAAAAAAAAAAAACGAGCGCTTTTTCATAAAAGGAGAGTGGATGGATGTCAGAATGAAGTCATTTATGAGCACCCCTTGTGGTTAAAGAGAAAGGAGGTGGCATGAGAAGAGATTTTATTGAGGGAATATTTGTTTTCCTGGAATTAAGGAGGTTTTGGATATTTTCTTTCTTTTTTTTAAGTCAAATTATTCTTTTTTTTCAATATCATATTTTTTATTGTTATGTTAATCACCATACATTACATCATTAGTTTCTGATGTAGTGTTCCACGATTCATTGTTTGTGCATAACACCCAGTGCTCCACGCAGAACGTGCCCTCTTTAATACCCTGGATATTTTCTTTCAAAGAGAATAGTGGTTCTTAAACACTATTGTGTTTAAGAGAGTGATAGGGTAAGTTTTAGCTGCTTGCGTATATAGATGCAAAAACACAAGAGGTTTTAACATTGTCTACTCATTACTGGTTTCGACATCAAAAGGGCGCTCTGTATGGTCTAAGGAAAATACCTGTTCTTCTAGGTCAAGGAAGAGTTAATTCCATCTGCGGGAAGTTCTGAGCGCACCACGAGTTCCAAAGGGTGTGGATAATTAACTCACTGTCAGGCTCAGTTTTCTGATGGAGGAACGTGCTCTCTACCATGAATAACAAGGGTACTGCCCTGTGTAGGAAGCCCTGCACACTGTGTCCTTACATATATTTTGGAGAGGCGTGAGGGCTCTGTCTACTTTCGTCCTTAATGGAGGACCCACCCCGATGCTGTGTGAGATTTCTGCCACTTCACAGAAGCGGCTCGTAGCCATGGTGGTGGCTCTCCAACTTTGGTGGCATCAGAATCATCTGGTGAACTTGGTGACAGCGCAGAAGACTGGCTTCAAGTTATGGGTTTCTATGAGCTTTATCAGCTCCCCAGGTGATTCTGAGATACGACAAAGTTTGTACTAAATAAGGTGGGTCAGGTGGGCTCACATGGCAGAATTGGAAAATTCATGGTGTATAAACATTGTCATTAGGAAATGAGCTTCACTTGTTTTTGCAGAACTGAGGGTAGGTTTTCCGTTATCCTTACTCAGCTTTGCTATGGCCAACAGCAGCCATTTGAAGGGGATTCAGGGTTTGAGGGGGCCCACTGTATCCTTCCATCAAACTATAGCTTTGATAGTGTTATTGATCTTTGTATTCCCAGGTGCCTTTTATAGTGACTGGTGTGTGGCAGGCATTCAGGATGCAAATGAGTAAAACAGTGCAATTCATTGATGTGGCTGGGATCAAGTCTCAGTTTCATGTTTCTCAGTACTGTGTTCTTGTCAGTAACACAACTAACTAGTCACAGTCTATGAGTTGTGTTTGGGATAGCCCCACGTCACTGTGGAAACTTGACTTGAAATACGCCCTGTCGGTATTTTCAGTGGGGTAGGAACGAAGGGATAGCAGTTCACGCACCAGCCTGTAAGCATAGGAGATCCTGGTGCTACCCTCTAGACTTGCTTGCTGTCCCTGACCAGTCCTACGCATCAGGTTCTACTTTTCCCTTGGCTTGGGGCACAAAGCAGGCTCGGGGGACCTCATTTGAGCCAGCTGAGCACAATGGGACAGTGGGAAGGCAGTCGGTTGCATTTGTGGTGGAAGCACCTTGAGGCACAGAACCCCTCCCATCCTTGAGCTTGGCTCATCAGAACCCCCACCAAAACGTCCTTTCATAAAAATGGCCTTATTCTCCTGCCTGCCATGCTCAGAATTTCACAGTCTCCTCTGAGGACCAGCTCATCAGTCTAACGGACCTGGCAAGGGGAACGTCCCCGCAGGCCATCAGAAAAGGCCACCTGCCTGACCTCTTTATGCAAAGCATGGCAAAAATAGAGAAAAGGGAACTTAGAGAAAGTGTGAAGATGGTAACTGTTCATGGATTGCCCTTTCCATAAACACGAAACAGTTTGAAAATATTCCTCATGTAACTGCTTTTTTCCACTGTTCGGGGGCAGGTAAACAAGGCTGCGAGTTTCTATCTCGATGGGCTGTACCTGACGGTTAGGCAGGCCTCTTATTTCAAGAGTAGAGGAGCCCCAGAGGCTGGACACGCGCGGGTCAGCCTCCTCTCTTCTGCATTTGGCTCCCATAAGGATGACCTGCAGAGGAGGCCCTGCATTTGTGTTATTTTCCTGGGCACTGTGAGGCAGGCAGGGGAAAAAACACTGGCCGAGAATCAACTGCCCTGAGCTTCTTTCTGTCTGTCCTTCATAAATCAACCAATTTCCCTCAAAGCCTCAGTTTTCTTCCCTGTACAAGGGGTGGAGCTCGGTGGCCTCTATGGTCTATGATGCTCAAGTACCAGGTTGCAGAAACATCCCTACGAGATTTAGTGTGATGCTGTCAAAAAGCAGGATAGCAAGTCTACGAATTTGTGCCCATTTGCAATCCTTGTAAGAATTTTCTAAATTTAAAACACACGAGTAACAGCGAAACTAACCCCTATAGATTTTCTTTTGAGACACCAATGTGTGAACATCGGTTTGAATTCTAAGAACAAGACACCAATATTGCCTGAAGACCAATAGTGAGCGGTGATAATTATGCTTTTGGATTGTCTATAGGAGTGGGGGTTATCAGGAAAGCGATCATGGTGAAATTCAAAATAATAAAAATTTGAGAGGGGCAAAGAAACGTTTTTTGCAAATGATTTATTCATAAAGTTCTATTAGGCTTATATACTACCAAAGAAGGTGCTGGAATCCTTTTTTGTAGGAACTTCTCATGTAAAGCTTGATTATTTTGAAGTGACTTCTACGGGATCTGGTCTCAAGCCAGAGAAGGGATTCAATGAACCTTCTGGGTTCTGCCTAGCTTGGAGCGCAGGCCTTAAAGGAACTGGCCTGCCTTCTGTTTGACCACAAGGGGGCGATGTTCACCTGACCAAAGCCAATGGCGGTTCCACCAGCATTTACCTGCCTGTTCTGTTTTATATGTGTAACAAGGCGATGTAAATGAATATAGCAGATTGGAGGATTTGGAAATCAGGAGAGAGTCAGAGTCAGATGCCCTTGTTAAAGTGATATCTGGAGGAGGGAGAGCTTACTTTACCAAGTAATGTGTTTGAAAGGCTGCAAGACTGCATCTGTTTTTTTTTTTTTCCCTCCAGAGGCTTTGAAAGCACAGAAATTAAGGGAAATTAGTTTCACAATTTTTACTAGGAAGAATGGAAATCTTTTGGGGAGGAAGAAATAGATTTCATAAAATTAATAAAATCGGGTACAATTTGAGCCTCTTGTGATACCTGTGTCCTGGATGACCCTGAAGGGGTTGGGAGCATTGGAGTATGTCTGACGTGCCGGGCTGACGGCCTTGGCCACCGGTGACCTTAGATGTCAAAGACGCAGAGAACAGCCTGCAGTATGACCCCGCAGTGGAAACAGCACTGGGCTGGACTGTGGTCCTAGCTCTGCCTTTCTGTGACCCTGGGCAGATCATTTCTTTACTCTGTGCCTCAGTTTACACTCTGAAAACAGGCACTTTGGACAGAGTTACTTCGAAAGGTCATGTCTATTTCTAAAGGTCCAATTGTCTGACCACTACCTGGCAGGCTGCTCTTATTTCTATGCTGCCTGGGCACTGGGCAAAGATTGTTGTCCAGAGTGTGCAGGGTTGACATAGTTTCTACTCATCGCCCCTGAAATGTGGTTAGTGGAGCTGAGGGCTCAGAGACAGGGACAGTAAAGGGCTAGACGGGAATGCTGTTGTGCACATCACATCCACCTCCTCTGGAAAAAGCAGAGAAAGTGAACAGCACCTCACATACCACAGGTAATGTCCAAAAACCTTCTGGAGGAGTCTTCCTTCGCTTGGGTGCTTTTCAAATAGGAAGCCAACAACGACATTGGAGTAATGCTCCTTCTGTCATTTCTGTTCTTCCCTCCTCCCTCTTTTGGTAATTACTTTGGTAATTGGTAATGCCTGAACGCTTATGTCCCCTTTCATGCCTCAACAACACATTGCAAGCCATGTGACTCAAACCATTTGATCCACAGAGCGAAACAGAGAACCTTGGCTCTATTGGTAGATACAAACTGACAACATGAAAATGTTGTCCCCTTTTCTCATGCCGTGAGCTACTTCTCTGAAGCTAAGTTTTAATCCATGCCATCCTACAGATGACTTTTAATTAAAAGAGTAGTTTAAATGCACGTATTGGATCTGCTCTTCTGAATATGCTCTTTTTCAGAAGTCAGCTCATGATATCACTATCAGATTTCAGCTGTTTAGGAAACACAGTTTGTGGAAACTTATTAACAAGCCTTCAGAACAAGATTGCTTCCTTCCAGTGTATGTAGCGTGTAAAATGATTGCTGGTTGTTGGGTTTACCAAGGAAGGGTGGGCAAAAGTCTCTTTTAGTGAAAGTTCAAGGAAAAGAGAACATTCCCGCAATGTTCAGCTTGGTTATAGACCAGGCAATCTTTTAAAAAATAAAAACGCTTTTGCAAATCTGCATGAATTTGGCAGATGGGATTATCAAAATGTCCTTTCTTTATCCAAAGAGTGTCTTAAATTCTTCCCCCACCCTTTCATTCTGCCAAAGCTCTGGGTCTTAATTCCCATGTGAATGAATTTTAAACTATCATAATTTCACAACTATTTCTATATAATACTCAACTATCACCCTCCCTTGGTGGGGGATGATAGTACAGGTCATCTGAAGTATTAGCACATTTAAGTTAAGAAAGAAAAACTAGTACTTTAAAACATATAGAGGCACAAATCGAGCAGACAGTTAGCTTCTAAAAATAGCAAGTTAGATTTCACGGAAAAGCAGACAGACTCGGGCTGCTCTGGATTAATGTCTCATTGGTGCATCCAATGGATTTATGCAGGAAAGCGGTTCTGGGAACTGGGCTGGACTCTTATCATTTTAAATTTCTGATTGATGCTGTATAAACAACTTTTTACCTCCTTGCTCCTAGATTGTTCCCTTGAAATTAGTAATTTGAGATTCAGTTCTCCAAACTCAGTTCTCTCGATATCAAGGGAGAGTTGGACTTGGAGATAATCATGCTCTTAACATGGGACCGTTTGATGATTCCTAAATGCTTTGCCTGGATTCCTAAGAGTCACTTGCATTTGATTTTCCAGATATATCATCGAACACGTTTAAGGTTCAGAACTAGGATCCTAACATAGGAGTAGCATTTTGTACCAGGGCTTATCACTTACTGGTTAATATTTTTTTGTCACAGATCACATCAACTAATAGGTAATATAAAGTCCTACAATCATAAAGCACAAAGCACATGCTAATTATCAAGTTCCTTAATTTTGAAAATTGCTTAAACTGCCCAAGATTTTCTTAGCATTTTAAACCTAGCTTTTGTAGACTTTGCGTATCGCATTGGCCTAAATTTCTGGAAGTCATCTGAAACCACTTGAGGAAGGTGAGCACCAATGTTAATTTCTCTCATTTACTTTTTTTTTAAGTTTTATTTTTTTATTTGAGAGAGAGAGAGAGAGCGAGAGACAGCATGAGTGGGGGGAGAGGCAGATGGAGAGGGGGAAGCAGGCTTCCCGCTGAGCAGGGAGCCCAATGCGGGGCTCGATCCCAGGACCCTGGGATCATGACCTGAGCTGAAGGCAGACACTTAACCGACTGAGCCACCTAGGCGCCCCTCTCTCATTTACTTCTTAAGAAAACACAAAAACCCCTCATTTTTAGCTCCCTTCATCCATATTACATAAAACGTAGAGACTTCCAGCTCCTTTGGTTCCCACTGTTATACCTTTTTGTTGTCCAAGTCAGAGGCTCACCTTTATCATAGAAATAAACGGGAGTCTGCTTTTCCTGTTCCTCTCTCTTCCCAAGGGAAGAAACGAGAAACAGGCTGTCTGTTTCTCCCCACCTTATTGGCAATCTCTTTTCCCAGGTAAAAGGATAAATTGTTCCTAAGCCAGTTCAGAACTACACTGGGTCATCTGTAATCACTTCTTCCAGTTACTAATTCAGTACCTAAATGAATCCTTATGTATTTCTGTTCCAATATTTGGATCACACTTGAAAGAAAAATAAGACCGATCCTAATACTCCTTCCTCCCAAATCCTTACCATCCCATTCTTTCTCGTTAGTTTATATTACTTTTGAAGTACATCTTTAGCTAAGAAGTTAAAAAAAAAAAAACCCTACCTTAAAAATACATGCCTTCTAATGCAAGTGACATGAGCCAATGTAAGAGGCAGCAAAGGGGATTTCAGAAGGGAGAAAATGATGTTGCAAAGCAGAGCTGTACAAGGAAGAGAACCTAAGAGGAGGGATTTTGATCATTTATATTCAATGAAATCTAACTGCAAAAATCCCTTAAAAAACAGGCAAGATATTGAGAAACTAGGGGATGAAGGTGAATCAGTGACTTTATTTGAAGGCTCAAATTGGCCACTGGCTGAGATTGAGGGACAAAGGCACAGCTGTCTCCTCAGCAAGCCTCACAATTCCTGCAGGGACACAGACTAGCTCAAGGTGATGTGGGAGGGGATAATATCTTATTTATCATTTAAAAACTCTCAGGACATTTTATTGTACATGAGCGACAAATATCATGGCAAAGAATATGCATTAGATGTGTACACTTAATCTTTCGAGATCCTTCCCCCTATTTAGTTTCCAGGCAATTTTAAGCCGGGGTAAATTACACAATATTGGAAGGCTTGTGGGTAAGAGAAAGGGCTCTGTTGAGGGCAGATGTGCTTCTGGCTCGAAATGGGGCAGATCAGGGAAAGATGTGATCTTGGTAAAATGGTGGTTGGGTTGGATGTATAGAATGCACAGCATCTGTTTCTCTTGCTTTGAAAGAACAACAGGCTTCATTTCACTCACACAGATGAAAAATCCTTCAGTAAGGTTGTGTAGCGATGAGAGGAAAGTTTCCAAGAGCCAACAGAAGGTTTTTGTTTATTTTTTGTACCCTTCACTCGTTACTAGCAAAGGTCTAGTTGGTTAATAGGAACATTCTAAGCAGCCTCAGGACTTTTACTTGGCCTTTCAAGGGAAACACCCAAGGGAAGTTCTAGACAATGACTCCATATGAGATGAAGGAATTGTACTCTATTTTTGACCTTACTTTGTAGCTTCCTCTGAGTAGGTCCTATAGGCTTTGGTGAGTGGTGGGTGGGTGTGCATACGTATGTGGAGGGGGTGGGGAAAGTGCCCCCATCTATTTCCTCCTTTGGAGTTAAAACAGCAGTCTCTGGGAATGCTGTCAAGGATTTGGAATGAAGTTACCTCTAAGAGAGATTGAATGGGGCAGAAAAACAAGCACTTAGCTAAGATTAAACATAGCTTCCCTGCACCTCACTCTTCTCATCTATAAATGGGAATCATACTATATAATAATGATAATAAAATAATAATTCAACTTCATAGAATTGTCATGAAGATGAAACGAGCTGCGACGTATAGCAGGCTTAGATTAGTGCCATGTGCCTGGTCGTCACTAAAATTTTATTATTGTTAATCAAAGGATCTGAGTTTGAATTCTGCCTCTTCCCTAACCATGTACTACAGTTCTCACCTCCTTACATTTCAGCCTCTGTATCTGTAAAATGGGAATAATTCTCCTTGATCCTAACCTCCTGCCTTTCCGCCCCCCCCCCCCCATCAATTAGATGATAACGTGAAAAAACCTACTGGAAAAAATAAAGTGTTAGAAGAATGGAATGCACATATGTGTTTTTGCCTCTGATACTCCGAGACTTTTTGAGCTACGCTTCCTGTGCTCTGCATAATGTTAGAAGTGACAGTGACGCATGGCATCAGGAGCTAGGACATGAAGATACCTCCTATGGTTAGTCAGACAACATGGAAACTAGCTCCCCAAACAGTGAGGGGCATATGGAAGAAAATGGGCAATGGCAGAAATCCACGCAGCGTGGGGCAAAGCTATCCAAAAATATTACATGTTCTGCTATCCAAAAACATTATGTCCCATGAAAGCATCTAAAACCACAGAGACGGGAGGTAAAACCGCAGTTGCATTGTAAGCAGAGTCATCGTTAAAAGGCGACATACACACAGTGCCCTGAAATGAGGGAGCTCGCAGGGACAGGCACGCTCTGGCAGCTCATGCAAAACAGAGGCACTTTCTAATCACAGGAAGCAGTCAAGACAGGGCCTCCGACCTGCAGTCGAGAGGGTTCTTACCTTTTTGACATCCCTGACCAAGTGGTACAATGTGTTTGAGGGCCCATGTCTCTGAAAACAATAAAGAAGAATCAAATGGTTTTGCTGGTCAGGGGCTCTCATTGGTAAGGCAAGAAGGATCTGGAAGGAAGGGTTCTGGCCGGCGGAGGGACAGTTCGTTAAGATGAACCTTGTTGTAGTTGCTCAGTTGTACCTGCCTTTTCTAAACCAACACGCTGGCAGATTTTTGGATTGTGGTTCCTTGAGAAAAACCGTTTGAGGTTCTAGGTTCAAACTTTGTAAAGGAGGTTGTCAACCTGTGGACAGCTGGGCCCAAACATCATGAAAGGGGCTAGTTTTGAGGCGGGGGGAGATAAAAGGGACCGATTTAGAGCACTGGAAATACACTTCAGCACATGGCTGATCACAACCTGTTTATTACCCATAACAAATGAGAAATTGTCTAAAACAGGTTGGCAAAGTTTTCTGTGAAAAAGAGTCAATATTTTAGACTTTGTGGGTCATATACTTTTCATTGCAACCGTTCGGCTCTGCCATTGTGCAAAAGCAGCTGGAGATAATATGTCAACAAGTGAGCCTGCCCGTGTATCAATAAAACTTTATTTATGGACACCAAAAGAGAATCAAATCTCATATAATTTTAATATGTCACAAAATATCATTCTCCTATTGATTTTTTGCAATCATTAAAAAATGTTTAAAAAACCTTTTTAGCTTGCAGGCCATACAAAAACAGGCAGTGGGCTGGATTTGACTCTTTGGTAGCAGTTTGCTCAAATCTAGTCTAAAGAAAAAGCCACAGGCTCTTGGAAGGAAAAGAGAGGTTAATGTGAAATGACTTGCTATCCCTGTCATCTTTCAGGAATAGGAATGCTAGATAAAATACAGGATGCCCAGTTAAATTTGAATTTCAGATAAATAAGAAATAATTTTTAGTATGAGTATATCCCAAATATTTCATGGGACATACTCGTATTAGAAATTACTCATTGTCGACCTGGGATTCAAATTTAACTGGGCATCCTGTATTTTTATTTGCAAAATCTGGTGACCCTATTGGAGAATCTCAAATAGGGATGGCAAATCCTTTCAGTGCTGTGGGAACACATTCAGGTATGGGTATCACCTCAACTCCCTGCCCATTCATGCGACATCCTTCTCAGAATTCTTTTTCCACTGAGGAATGCAGTCTGATATAGGGATTGAACACACAAACTCTGGAGTCAGAATGCCTCTGGCTCCACACCCGGCTCAGCTGCCTACCAGCTATGCCTATGTGCAAGCTCCTTATTATTACTGAGGCCATTTGCAGTCCCATAATCCTTCTTGACAGAGTTCTCTGGGGAACCACCACCAGTTGATTTGGGTGATGAAATCTATTGGCCTTTCTTGATCTAGAACTTTCCTACTTCCTTCTTTCCAATCATTGGAATAAATACATCACCTTGATTCTCTAACTGATATGCAAGTCATTAAACTCTGTGTTTTATTTTATTTGTTTTACTGAAAACCCCATTTTCCCTAGCTTTATTGAGATATAATTGAATAAGACATTGTGTAAGTTGCAGGTGTACAATGTGATTTGTTTATCACAATTAGGTTAGTTAACACATCCTTCACTTAACATAATTACCATTTTGTTGTTGATTATGGTGAAAACATTAAAGCTTTAATCTCACAGCAACTTTCAATTATACAATATGGTGTTGTTAACTATAGTCTCCATGCTGTACGTTAAATCCCTGGAATTTATTAGTCTTGTAACGGAAAGTTTATACCCTTTGGCTAACATCTCCCATTTTTCCCGCCCTTCAGCCCCAAATATTTTGAGGATCCTCCAAACTGTGTTTTTATATCTGGCTCCCTTTTCAAATATTAGTTGACCGTATATGGATGTGTTTATTGCTGAGCTTTTGACTCTGTTCTATTGGTCTATGTGACTATTTTTATGCCAATACCATACTGTCTTGATTACTATAGCTTCGTGAAGTAGTTTGAAATCAGGAAAGGTGACACTTCTACCTTTGTTCTTTCTCAATATTGCTTTGGATATTTAGAGTCCTTCGTGGTTCCATGTGAATTTTAGCATTGTGTTTCCTATTTCCATGAAAAAATGCCACTGGCATTTTGAAAGGGTGTTGGATCCAGGCCCAGTAAAAATTCCTATTGATGAGATTCCTCAGGCACCTCTGAAACATTAGAAAAATCTCATGACATTCAACACTACAGGAACCTCCCTATGTTGTATACAAAATAGGAGGCCACCTTTGGTATGCCCCTCGAGGCAAGCCCCTGGTGTAGGATAACTTCCTTGCCCCTATTCCTCCCATTCCCTATACTGGAGTTGATAATGAGGACATAAACAAATGGTATAAGATTAAAGGAAAAAAGGGTGCGGGCATCATCTGACAGCCTCTGGGAAAGGAGTGATCCTCCGTGGTGTCTATGGAGCAAGGACAAGAGACATATAGAAATGGAATAAGTACTTTGATAAAATAGGGTGCACCCATTGTAAACTGCCTTTGGAGAAAGTAGATAATCTTCATAGATCACGCTCTGTTTTCTAAATCCAAAATGCGATAAAATGTAAAAAAAATAAGATCACATGGAAGAATGGAAAAACAAGGAAACACTAATGAATAAAAAGAGTCCCTCCGAGGCTATCGGGCGGGAGATGCTTGCAACCTGATCCTGTGTCCGTGTCTCCTCACTCGCCGACGCCGTCCTTTCCTTCAAGGACCCTTCCCCCGCTGGAGCTGGACTCCGACAAAAGGGATTGTATTGAATCTATAAAAGGCTTTGGGTGATATGGACAATGTAACATTATTAACACTTCTAATCCGTGAACATGGGATAGCTTTCCATTTATTTGTGTCTTCTTCAATTTCTTTGATCAATGTCTTATAATTTTTGCTTTATAGATTTTTTTACTTCTTGGTGAAATTTATCTCTAAGTATTTTATAGTTTTTGATGCTTTTGTAAATGGGATTGTTTTATTCTCTTTTCAGATTGTTCATTTAGTGTATAGACATTCAACTGCTTTTCATATGTTGATTTTTTAAAAAGATTTTATTTATTTATTTGAGAGAGCGAGAATGAGAGAGAGAGAGAGAGCACGCACATGAGAGGGGGGAGGGTCAGAGGGAGAAGCAGACTCCCTGCTCAGCAGGGAGCCCGATGCGGGACTCAGATTCTGGGACTCCAGGATCATGACCTGAGCCGAAGGCAGTTGCTTAACCAACTGAGCCACCCAGGCGCCCCTCATATGTTGATTTTGTATCGTGAAACTACTTGATTCATTTATTAGTTCTAATAGTTTTGTGTGTGTGTGTGTGTGTGTGTGTGTGTGTGAAGTCTTTAGGATTTTCTATATACAAAATCATGTTATCAGCAAAGACAATTTTACTTCTTCTTTTCCAAATTGGGTGCCTGTTTTTCCCTGCCTCCCTCCCTATTGAGATGATATGAGTTTTGTCTTTCATTCTATTAATGTGATGTGCATTTATTGATTTGCATATATTGAGCCATCCTTGCATTTAGGGATGGAATCCCATTTGGTCGTGGTGTATGATCTTTTCAGTGTGCTGTTGAATTTCAATTGCTAGTATTTGGTTGAGAATTTTTGTACCTATATTCATCAGGGATATTGGCCTGTAGTTTTATTTTCTTACAGTGTCTCACTTTGGTGTCGGTGTAATGCTGGCCTCCTAAAATAAATTTGGGAGTATTGCCTCTTCAAGTTTTTTGAAAAGTTGAACAAGAATTGGGGTTAGTTCTTTAAATGTTTGGTAAGATTCCGCTGTGAAGCCACCTACTCCTGGGCTTTTCTTGTCAGCAGGTTTTTGATTACTGATTCCATCTCCTTAACTTGTTATTGGTCAGTTAAAATTTTTCTATTTCTTCATGATTCAGATTTGGTCAGTTGCATGTTTCTGGGAATTTATCCATTTCACCTAGGGCTAATTATTGATCTTTTGGTGGGGACAGAAACTGGGACCTCCTACTCTATCATTTTCAGTCTATTCATACTGAAAGTGTCACTATGCAGAAGCAAGAAAAATCTGCAGAGAAAACAGACACCTGGAGCCGCTCTGCTAAACTGTTTTCTAGTTCTAGCAGCAGGAAGGAGAGAGAGCCAGTGTGGTACCACCTAACACCCACCACTGGCTGGAGGAAAGGTCAATAAGCTCTATCTCATTAGGGCTGTGCGTGGGGGACGGAGAAGCAGTGACAAATGAGGGGAAGAATAACCTCTACCACAGAAGTGGTGGTTCAGTACTGGCTTTCTTCTTTACTTAGGAGTTTTGTGAACTTGAATAAACCAATTCACTTCTTGGCCTTAGTTTTCTTATCCGTAAAATGCAGGAAAACAATACCTACTCTTTTTCTTAATATTCCAAGTAAAAATGTATTGATCTTGATTAAGAAGTCTTGCATATTTAATACTGCTTCTAATGTATCATAGGAATTACTTCCCAAAAATGCTAATCACAGCTGGACTGAAAGAGTGTTTGGGAAATGTAGCAATGTTGTTTTTATATAAGTATAAACCACATTATAGTCTACTGGAGATCCAAAGGGATTTGCCTTTGTGGAATTCAAAACAAAAGAACAAGCAGCGAATGCTATTGAGGTAGGTCCAGAACCTTCGGGAAGAAAGATTTCTTAACCTTCCTGAATTGTACTCTCCAAGCGGCCTGTTTCCTCTTGAAGTTTCCAATATCTACTCTTTAAACGTCATTGGATTTTAGTGAGTATCAGCTCAGAGCCAACATACTTAACTCACTGAATACTATAAACAACTTCCTAAATAGTAGTTTTTCTTTATGATTACTCCTTGGTGTCCCTAGTAAATGAAGTAGCAAATTATTACAAAACAATACAAAAAATATTTTGTGGTAACTCCAAGCAAGGGGTATTGTACACTTTATTCCATTATAGAGGAAAAGGAATGAATGTCATAGCTCTGAGGACAACAAGATGGTGTGGGATAGTTAATCGGTCTCCTTTGACACTTTGAATTAAATCAGTTCTCCTCTGCTGATTGCCTCAAATGCCCTCTGGGCTTACAGCATACACTGTGTTCTAATTTTCAGAGCCTCGTGGGTTTGTGTAAGAATCTGAGAATGTTAGCTTTTGGTGTGATCGCATAACTCTCCCCCTTAGATGCTGACAACTGAGCAGTTAAAACAAGTGGAATCTTGGTGACTTGGCATTGTTGTCTAAAGGTCTAAGGGAACACTTGTGAAAAATGATCCATGCATTTGGAGGGAAGGGAAGAGACTCACAGGCGTGTGCGGGGGCAGGAGAAGGTAAAACAAACAACCAAACAAAACACAGAGAAAATAAAAAGTGCCTTAGCTTGGTCCTACCGTATTGTACAATTCCTCTAGTCTGGAGATGGTGAGAAAGCGGTGCATGCTTACTCCATTCTCTATGAGTAATTTCACAAAATCCACTCTGTCCAGAACTAGGGCATCCAGCATGGCTTGCTCCAAAGACCCCACCTGCAAATCAAGTCACTGAGTTAGTCTGCCCCAGGTTCTAGGGATGCAGTTCCTTGGTGTTCACCTGAACAGTTAAGACATGCCTTTGACATCTGGTAAACCTTCAACACATCCAAGAACATGCTAGCAAGACCGTTCCCAACACCACTTTTGGGACAGCCACAATCTCGCTTGTGTTTTGGGACCTGCCTTTGCAAATAGAATTCAAAGTTTTCTAGTTCCAAAAGCTATTCCCTCCTTGACTCCTTTTTTTTCCCTTCTGGATCCTAGGAAGACGCAGGGTATACAAAAATTTTCCTTGTATTCTCTGACCAAACTTCTGCAGTACTAGTGAAGTGCCGAAGTGGGTACTTTGCTGTCCTCCTTTTCATCTTCCTGAGGCTCTTAATTAGACCCCCACTACCTGAAAAGAGGGACCCCAGCAAAAAATATACAGTAAGTAGGCCCTTCTTTATTTTAATTAAGTGTTAGACTACCTTGCTTCTGCCTCACCCATTTCTATGCAGAGATGAAGCAACTATTTAGGTTCTTTGGTCTGTTTACCAGGGTTTTATTCAATTCATTTCACGAAAATTTCCCAGTGTCTACACTCCTTGACAAATCTTTCCACACTAGCCATCTACTAGCGGCACTAAATAAAGACAGGGGTTTCATGGGGGGCTGGGGGGGGCAGCAGCTCTGTGCGGGAAAGACAGGGTTAAAGAAGACCTGTCCATGAGGGTATTGCCCTTCAGTTATTCTAGCACAGAAATCAAATCTCAGACTGCTGGCTGCCTCCTAGGGATCCAGGCACCAACCACCCAATTGCCAATTTTCCAAGTTTTTAATTTTGGTAATGTCGGTTGAGGGAAACAAACCAAGAACAGTTATATAAAGCTTTGGTTCCCTCTTTGTGGTGCTTGGGAATAGAGAGGACCTGTGCTCAGCCACCAGGACCAGATGGTACCTGCATGCGGGAGCTTGCTAATCCTGCGTCCTGAGGTGTGATGGAGCCATACGCTAGCATGGCAGCAGCAACCTCAGAGACAATCAGAAACAAACTGCTAGTTCTATGCCTTCCTTCACTTTCACGAACAGACTTTTGTCTTCTATGTTTTCTCAGACGTATGGAAGAGATGGCATCATTTGCAGCTGAACGTTGCCATCAGAGGCCACCCGGAGATGGGAACTGTCTGGAATGTTTGCAGTTGTGCTTTGTCATGGCGTCAACCAGGTGGCAGTGTTTTCCTAAATATGAGAAAGGGGCCCTGAGCCCAAGGAGGGCTACCAGGGAGGGAACATCTGCATCCTAGAGAAGAGGCAGCAGCTTCTCCGAGCTGCTCTCAGACGGAGACTCCTTAAGCAAATACCGTTGCCCAAGCAAGTGGGCTTTGCAGGGGTGGTGACATATACTCTACCGGCCACTGCTGCCCATAAATAAAGATCTGGCTGCGAGCGATGTCCACTCTGTTCCAGGCTAGAGCTAAGCTCAGCTGGTCTGGGGCTGAGGCATTTGTTCCTGTGCAGACAAGGAGGAGGAAAGAGTGGGAGAGAGAAAGCAATGATGAGTTATTATACCAAGAAGACCTACTCCACGACTCTCCCATCAACACCCCCTCTTCCTGAAGAGTGGACTCAGCTGGGCAACAGGGCTTCTCAGACGGGGCACTACTGGCCTCTGGGGGCAGGATAATTCTCTCCTGTGGGGGCTGTCCTGCACATTGTGGATTATTGAGCAGCATCCCTGAATTCAACCCAGTAGAGGCCCATGACACCCCCACCCAAGTCATGACAATCCAGGATGTCTCCAGACACTGCCAGATGCCTCCAGGAGGAAGGAAAGAGACAAAATCAGCTCACTGAAGACGACCGCTCAGCACTGTTGCTAGTCCACGTGTGGCCCGTGGAGCTGAAGCTGCAGCAGCACCTGGGCGCTTGCTAGAAATGCAGATGCTCAGGCCCCACCCTAGATCTGCTAAATCAGAATCCGTATTTTAACAAGGTCTCAGATGATTCATGCGCACATTCAAGTTTGAGAAGCAGGACTCTGTAATACGTGTTGTTTCTGCTGGCTGATCACTGGTGCGAAGCGTTGCTCCCATTGTATGTTGCACAGGGCTATGCCCTTGTCAACTAGTGGGCCAGCTTGGCCAGTCTATAGAAAAAGAGTTAAGATCTTTTAAGAGAAAGGCAAACAAGTGGCTTAGGTTTTTTTTTTGATTGGTGGGTAGAAGCCACTGGAATAATTTCAGTTTCCTGTTATTCTCCAGAGTCTGTGGCTAGACCTGTGTGGTTCACGAGTGGCTATTTAAATCTAAATTAAAATGAAATACAACAAAAACTTTAATTCTCCAGTCACACTAGCCACGTTTCAAATGCTCAGGAGCCATATGTGGCTAGTGGTCTTTGACTTGAAGAGTGCAGATTCAGAAGAGTTCCAACATCATCGAAGGTTCTGTTGGAAAGGGGCTGGTCTAGATCAATGCATCCTGTCAATAAATGCGAGCTGCCAAGCAGCTGGGTGTGAGGCCTGAGAATGGGAGGTAGAGAGAACACTGGGCTACAGTCAGGGGACCCACGTCTGCCATTTTACAGCTGTGTGACTTTGGTCCTCTCTGTACCACTGTTCTATCACCTTGTGAAATGGGAACAATAAGAATGATCCTGTTTACTGGCTGGGATGGGAGACTAGAATGAGATCATATAAATGAATTCACATGTGAACTGGGTTTTTGCAGTTAATACCCTGGGTACCCTGACCAGGACCCATCCCTAAATATTTGCCTGACCCCATGCTGCTAGATGTCCCACCAGAGGGGAGCAGGGTATAGAGACAGTGCTCTTACCTGCCTCAGAGTTTTTGGACATCTACTGTGTGCTAGGCAACCTATTAGGCACTTGCACGTGTTATCATATGTAATGTCCCAAATAATCCTGGGAAATGGGTCTTACTGTCTCTGTTTGACAGATGAAGATACTGAGGTCCAGAGAGGTTAAAAACCAAATAGCTACTAACAGAACGGAAACAGAAGAGGCATTTATCATGCCAGACGTGAGATTCAGCCCCAGTGAGTTTTCCCTTCATTCCACCTCTGCTGATTCTGATGTTTGTGAGGGAGGGGTGGCTAGCAAATGCTAGTACTGCCCAGTTTTCTGGATTCTTTAGCAGTGGAGGCTCGAAGCAATTAGCAGCAGATAGGGTTGCTGGTGATAAAGCAGTGATTCACAAAGTCTGTTGCACATTAGAATCACCCGGGCAGCTTTTAAAACATCCCTACGCCCAGATTGCACCCCAAAACAACCACATCCCATTGGTGGGGTGGGAGCCAGGCTTTGATAGCTTTAAAAATCTCCAGGTGTTTCCAATGTGCCCCAGAGCTTGGGAACCACTGTGCTACATGATTCCGTCTGCTGCCTCCCCTTAACTCTTCCTTCTTGGCTCTGAGATATTAAAGTTAAGAATTGGGTGAGCAAAATGCTCTCTAGATAGCACCTCTCAAATTTGAGCATGCATAGGAATAACCTGGAGAGCTTTTTAAAACAGAGTCTTGGGCCCCACCTCCAGAGAATCAGATTAAGTAGGTCTGGGGTGGGACCTGATTTTCTGCATTTCTAATCTCCCAGGTGGTGCTGGTGCTGATGAGCTGAGACTTTCATTTGAATAACAAAGACCCTAGAGAGCTGTGTGCCACTTTTTCCTCACAGGGCAAAGGGCATTTTGATTCTGGTGTCTACACATGGATGGGTTCCATATAAACCACTTACTTGTAGTAAATTAATTAGTGTTTGGGATGATGAATATTAATTCCGTTTACAGAAGGATTTTTCTTTTAAAAATTATCACCTCAGGTGATAACATCAGAAACCACAAACTAATACCAGGGTAACTGGTGTAAACAAGGGATAAATAGGAAAATGTCAAAATGTACAGTCATCATTTTGAATTTTTTTTTTTTTTTTGAAGGAAAGAAAGGGAAGGCTCACTGGGGATGCGTTTGGAAAGGTAGCACTTTATACTTTGCTCCCTTAGAGGCTTTATTGGTCGTTGCTGACCTACTGTAATGGTTTAATCATTCACTTTGCCATTTGTATGCCACAAATTTGTATGTCACCCAGTCAAAGGTAGCAGCACAAATCTGAACAAGAACAAAGGAGGAAGCAGCTACTGGGGTCAATGTGAGCTACCTGAATGTAATTACATTGTCAAGTGAAATCACAAAGCCAGTGTGTCTTGACTTCTCAAAAATTGAAAATACATCACTCAAAAGTGATGCTGGGTGACAGTTTGGATCAGAGGTTCTCAACTTGGGTGACCAACCATCCCAGCTGCCCAGGAGAGTCAGGCTGTTAGCACTGTCAGTCCTGGGAGACCTGTCAGTCCTGCACCAACCTGGATGGCTGGTCACCCTATGCGACACTGCAGTTGCATGCTGGAATTTGCCTGAAGAGCTTGAGATATACTCGTGCTTGGGAGCCGTCCCAGAGATTCTGGTTCCATTGGTCCTGGGCATTGCAGTTTTTAAAAGCTCCCCAAGAGCTTTTAAGAACAAGAGGTCCTTAACCTTATCTTCACATTAGAATCATGAAGACAAGGCGAAGAACCTTGAGGCTAGACAATACATGATAATAACATAATAGGATAGATAATATATCATTCACTTATTCCCCTGGTTATTCATTTATTTACACATTAAAAAAATCCAGATTTCATGCCTTCTTTTATGGCAGGCACCACGCCAGTCTGAGGACCAAGGTGAGTAGAACAGAGTCCATTGTCTTGAGAGCTTACATTCTAGAGGAAGAGCTAGGTCAGTAAGTAAATACATCATCTCATGCAGTCATTCATTTATCTCCTCAACAGATATTGAATACCTTCTATGGCAGGAATTGTTTTATCACTGAACATCCATCCAGTGGTGAGGAAGATAGCTAAGGTCACTCTGTGTACAGAGCTTACTACTTACTTTTACCCATGGAGGGGCAGCACTCAGAAAGTAAAGGAATAAGGAAACTAAGGAACTGTGTACTTTCTGATTGTGTAAGTGCTGTGAAGGAGCATGGTCATTCCCGAGAGATGTGGGACCTGTGTCTAGAGGAACAATTTGAGTCATTCCAAGTCAATGTGGCGGCACCATTCTGGCTACCCAGCCTCACATGATCCAATCAACTGGAGTGATCTGCTGGCCAGGATGCCCTACTGAAACCAGGGCTGAGAATGAAGCCATTGGATAACATCATAGATACAAGTCTGGGTGTCCTTTGGGGCATCTGGTTGGTCCTGTGAGGCAAAGAGAGGGTTGGAAAATGCCCTGAAATATTGAAATGGGTCTGGGGATCCATGAAGATCCTGGTTTGGACTAAGGGTACACCATCCATATGACACTGTGGCCCTGGCTGATGCCAGATCCCAGGTGGGCATGGAGAAGGCCTTTTAAAATACTGGCTTCATGGTGGTACTGATAATGACCTGGGTAGGGGTGGAGCTGCTCCATTAGGATGAATGGACAGGAGACCTCCCTGAGAATAACATTTGAACTGGGACCTAAATAATTAGAAAAAGCCATCATGTGAAGATCTGGGCAGGGGGCAGGAGTGGGGGAGCATTCCAGGAAGAGGGAACATCAAATATAAAGGCCCTGATGTGGGAATGAATACACATCAGTTTAAGACATAAAAAAATAGAGTTTTAATATTTCCTCTTTCTGCGGGAGGTCAGGGAAGATTTAAGTGTTTTAAATCTTAAATAAAATCTTAAATAAAAATATTTGAGATAATAGTTTTAAGGGAGGGATTAGTTCACTAGGCAAATGAGATGAAGAAAAGCATTGTAGCAAAAGGAACAGCCTATGCAAGGAAGGATTGGGAGAGTTAAATGGCCCAGTGAGTTTGGGAAATTCATGGGAAGACATTGAGGGAGAATCAGTGCTTGAGGTATATGTGAGTTAGAAGCAGAGAGAGATGAAACCAGAATGGAAGGACTTGTACATGATGTTGGAGGAGTTTCCCTTTATTCTGAAGATGTGGGGAAACCACTGGAACACCTTGTTTCAGAAATAATGCAGTCAAATGACATATCAGATAAAGGGCTAGTATCCAAAATCTATAAAGAACTTATCAAACTCAACACCCAAAGAACAAATAATCCAATCAAGAAATGGGCAGAAGACATGAACGGACATTTCTGCAAAGAAGACATCCAAATGGCCAACAGACATAGGAAAAAGTACTCACCATCACTCGGCATCAGGGAAATAAAAATCAAAACCTCAATGAGATACCGCCTCACACCTGTCAGAATGGCTAAAGTCAGGAAAACACAGATGTTGGCAAGGACGCAGAGAAAGGGGAACCCTCCTACACTGTTGGTGGGAATGCAAGCTGGTGTAGCCACTCCGGAAAACAGTATGGAGGTTCCTCAAAAAGTTGAAAATGGAGCTGCCCTATGACCCAGCAATTGCACTACTGGGTACTCACCACAAAGATACAAATGTAGTGATCTGAAGGGGCATGGGCACCCCAATGTTTATAGCAGCAATGTCTACAATAGCCAAACTATGGAAAGAACCTACATGTCCATCGACAGATGAATGGATAAAGAAGATGTGGTGTATATATATATACACAATGGACTATTATGCAGCCATCAAAAAATGAAATCTTGCCATTTGCAACGACGAGGATGGAACTAGAGGGTACTATGCTAAGCGAAATAAGTCAATCAGAGAAAGACAATTATCATGTGATCTCACTGATATGTGGAAGTTGACAAACAAGGCAGAGGATCACAGGGGAAGGGAGGGAAAAATGAAACAAGATGAAACCAGAAAGGGAGACAAACCATGAGAGACTCTTAATCTCAGGAAACAAACTGAGGGTTGCTGGAGTGGTGGGGGCTGGGAGGGATGGGGTGGCTGGGTGATGGACACTGGGGAGGGTATGTGCTATGGTGAGCGCTGTGAATTGTGTAAGACTGATGAATCACAGACCTGCACCCCTGAAACAAGTAATACATTATATGTTAAAAAAAAAAAAAAAAAGAAAATGCAGTCAGATGCATTCTTAGAAAAATTCCTTTGGCAGCAGTGTGAAGGGTAGGTAGGAAGGGACATTGGACTGGAGGGAGGGAGAGCAATAAGGAAAGTTTTGCCATATTCTAGGAAAGGGATAATGATCTGAAGGGGCAGCTGGGATGGAGGGATATTTACAAAGCACAGTTGATAGCTTTGGGTAAGAGATTTAAAGTGGGGAGCAAGAGAAGTCAAAAGTGGTCTCCTAACTCTAGGTTGGGAACCCAGGTACATAATGACCAACTGAGATTGGCAATGCAAGATAAAAACAAGTTTTGGGGGACAGCAAAATTGCATTCTTGAATATATTGAGCTTAAAATGCCTGTGGTATATCCATCCCAGTGGGAATAACCAGACGCCACTGGATATTGAAATGCGGGGCAGAGGAAGGGTGAGTCTGGAGACAAGAGATTTAGAAAATATTACCATAAAGGTGATAAGAAGAGAGCAGAGGATGGATCATTGAATAACACCAATATATAAAAGCTATGAAAGTAAGGCAAATCTTTAGAAAGAAATCACACACAAGCACATACAGAAAACAGAGAGATAGGAAGAGAACCTGGAGGTCATGGTGCCCTAAACTATGGGAAGAGAGACTTTTAAGAAAGAGGGGGTGCTTGTTAGGTCAAAGGCTGCAAAGACGGCAAGTAAAAAAGATAGGCTTTCTTTCTTTCTTTTTTTTTTAAGATTATTTATTTTAGAAAGAGAGAGCGAGCTGGGGTGGGGTGGGGGGAAGGGGCTGAGGGCAAGGGAGAGAGAGAATCTCAAGCAGACTCCACACCTAGTGCAGAGCCCTGGATGCTGGGGCTAGATCCCAGGACCCCAAGATCATGACCTGAGCCAAAATCAAGAGCTGGATGCTTAACCAACTGAACCATCCAGACGCCCCGATTGGCTTTCCTTCTTTACAACTCTATTTATTACAAGGGACCAGCTTATGTATCTATTAGTTTATTATTTATTTCCTTCTCCAGAGTGTAAACCTCAAGAGGCCAGGGAGTTAGTCTACTTTATTCACTGTTGTATTCTGAGAGTTCAGAACAGTGCCTGGCACATAACGGGTGCTCAATGACCATTTGCTGAATGAATGAATTGAACCCCAAAGTGTGCATTGGACTTGGCAGTTAAGAAGACTTTGACGATGTTAGTGGGTGCACCTTTAGTAGAGTATGAGAATAAAAGCGTGTCTGCAATCTCTTCCCTCAAGGAAAATGCAATCTAATAAGCATGGAGGTGGGATGGGTAAAGAGAGAGCTAGGAAGAATCTACAAATCACGCTACCAAAGAACAAAGTGGTTAAGTGCTATAGAAGCTATACGCATAAGCCCAGAACATTTCCTTGTCAGCTGTGTCACTTTGAGGAGGACATAGCCTTTGATTCTAGTAGGGAAGGACGGTGGAGATTTGAACAAATGGAGTGTGTGGTGGGCTGAATGATGCCCCCACCTCTCAAAGTTGTGCATGTCCTGATCCCGGGAACCAGTGAAGATGTTACTTTACATGGCAAAGGAGACTTTGCAAATGCGATTAAGAATTTTGAGACAAGGAGGTTATAGTGGCTTATCTGGTGGGCTCAATGCAATATAATCACAAGGGTCCTTATAAGGGGGAGGCAAGGGATTCAAAGTAGTCCTAGGACATGTGAAGATGAAAACATTGGTCGGACCAATGCAAGCAAGGAGCCACAAGTCAAGGAATGTGGACAACCTCCAGAAGCCGAAAAAGGCAAGGAAATGATTCTCCCCTGAAGTTTCAGAAGGAATATAACCTTGCTGACACCTTAATTTTAGACTTCCAGCCTCTAAAATTATAAGAGAATGAATTTTTTTTCTTTTGTTTTAAGCTACTAAGTTTGTGGTAATTTGTTTTAAGCCACTAAGTTTGTGGTAATTTCTAAGTAAAAGAAAACTAACACTATTAGCCATTAAAAATACTATTGTAGGTAAACCATGAAGATAAGAAGGTAAAATGGAGTTGGGAACGCAGGAGTATTTAACATGTTGGCTGTAGTGCAGTGCAGGATTCTCAAACTTTAATGAGCATATGATTCATTTGGGAATCTTGCTTAAATGGTGACTCTGATTCAGTTGGTCTGGGGTGGGACTACTATTTCTATTTCTTTAGACAGCACTCATTACTACTATGAGCAATGATTAATCTTGTGCATGTACCCTTGCTCCCTTTTCTCTCCTCCGCCATTTGATTTCAGAATATACCATTATATTTTTAGTGTTTCACTTGGTTCTGTTAAATATGCTTACATTTCTATTACTAATATTTGAATTGTCAGTCTTAAATTATATTCCTTACTGTAGTAGGCAAAAGGTACAGATGTTATAATGAGTCAAAAAGCCTACCACCTCTCCCTCCATCCTTTCTCCTCTTAATTGCTTTTTGTTGTTGTGTTATTCCTACCTTGGAAAGCAGGAAACACTTAAATTCCTTTCTGTTACTCAAAGTCCCATTTTTGTTTTTTTCTCTTAGTTCTGTTAGATTCTAGTATCAATGCTTACAATTAGTAATTTTGCCAGCATGTACCCAAGCATCTCTTCGTTGGTAGGTTGCATCTTCTCTAGTAGTTTTTCCAAGAGGAACTCATGGAAACAATATTGTCAGAGTTCTAGAATGTTCTAAACTGTTTTTTTTTTAAGTAGTCTTTATAGTTGAATGACATTGTCTCAGTATAAAAATCTGTTGATCTATTATCTCCTGGCATTGAATGTTACTGTGAAAAGGTTTGTAGATGACTTGATTTTTTAATCTCATGAAAGACTTGATCATTTTTGCCTGGTGGCCCAAAGTAGTCTTTATTTTTCTTTGAGGATCAGTAATTTTACTAGGATGTTTCTAGGTGTTGAGGATTCTGAATCAGTTTAACCTGGCACAAGGTGGCCCTTTTAATATTTAGATCGAAGTTTCAAAACTTGTTTGATGAAAAAATTCTTAAGTTATGTGTTCTGATCCATTACTTTGGTTTTCTTCTTTGGAGATACCAGTTATGCTTATGCTGGATCTCCATTTTCAGTCTTCTATAAATATAATTTCTCCTTAATCCTAATTAACTCTTTATTTCTGTTTCAATTTTATTTCTGTTCACTTTCCTCATTTCTATCCTCTGTGCCCTGCACTAGGTTTTTCACGATGCATATTTGATCTTGCACCCTTTCTCAAGTCTGTAATTTTGTGCTGATTTCAGTTTCCCCCTTGACTTCATTCCTGAATGCTACGCACATTTTATCTCCTCTTGCTGCCTCACCTACTCTTACCTGAATTTTGGTATTCCAACTTGGAAGTATTACTTCATAGATTAAGTGCTTCACTGAGATTTAATTTTTTTCAAAGTTCACGGTAAAATATTTATTCATAACAATTATCTGTTTTCTGGAAACATTTTTACAGAGTATTCTTCTGTGCATTCATACTGTGCATTTGCCCTTTTGTTATTTTTTTCTTAGACTGTATCTATATGCTAATTGCTTTTTTATTATTTATCATCTAGTGAGTGGGGTTACAATGGGCCCAGGATAGCATTCCAGGCTACTTATTATTCACAACTGGAAAGCTTCTCAGCTCCCACAAAGACAAGCTCTTTGCTGCAAACAGGACTTGACTGTATAATTCTTTATGTAGCCAACTACCTCTATTTCTAGGTACAAAGTCAGGATCAGGGGTGACCATCGACCTCACTCTGGCTCTTGCACATGCTGTTCCAGGCAAAGGAGAGAACTTTGCACCTTAGGGCATTCCTCACATCTAGGAATTACATTTTGGGGCTTTCTGAGGATTGCTGCTGCTAGTTCCTCTCTCCTCAGCTTTTACTCTTTCCTCCCACAGAGCTCTTGCATTTACAAATATTTTGGAATATTTCCCAGTTTTTACCAAAAATAGAGTTTTGTTTTCTTCCTTCTCTTTTCATTATTGGTTTTTGAAGCTTTCTAGAAGAAGAGACCGATGAATTTGTGTTGCCATGTTTGCACTGGACATCCTGAAGGATTCTGTAGGTAGAAGAGTGTTTTTGATCAGACCTTTTCATTAGTAGTGTTCCTCTAATTGAAGTACTGAGGATGGACAGGGCTTATGCCAATAAGAAGCATACAGGGAAGATCCTGCAAGAAGCCACTGCAATTAATCAGGTCCAACGTCCTGAAGGGTCTAACGGTGCTAAACAAGGAGGAAAAGAAGGGGTAGACATATGAGATACTGTGGGGTAAAAATGCCCCAAATTAGTAAGAATTTGCTTGAACAAAGGGAGGAAAAATGTGATGGGGATTTTGAGCCTGAAGAACTCCACAGATAGGGGCTGTATGAACATAACTGGGGAACTCAGGTAGAAATCAACTTTTTGGGGAAAGATGACTTTTTAAAAAAACTATATGTAGATTTAGAGACAATTTGTTTGAATTCGGGGTGCATAGTGACACCCAAGGGAGCTGTCCAGTAGGCAATTAGAAAAGGGGGCAGGGAGGGAAGCTGGAGCTGGAGATATAACTGGAGGTCATTCGTGCAGACATGATATTAAAGCCATGGTATTTTATAATTTTGACAGAAGGCAGAGTTGAGAAGTAAGAATGTCTGATGAAGGAGACAAAGGAGCAGTCAGAAATGTAGAACACTCAGTACCTCTGACACCAAGGAAAGGTAAAAATAAATACGATTACCATCATTTATTGAAAGCCAATTGCATACTAGGTATTTTACATTTATTACCTCATTTAATACTTACAAAAACCCTGTACAGTGAATGTCTCTATCCCCACTTTGAAGATCAGAAAACAGAGGCTCAGAGAGATGGAGTAACTTGTAGAACCAGGCTTTAAACTAAGGCCTTCTCTCAGGCTAGAAAAGAATTGCAGTAAGAAGGAGATAAAGTCGGGGCGCCTGGGTGGCTCCGTCGGTTGGGCATCTGCCTTAGGCTCAGGTCATGATCCCAGGGTCCTGGGATTGAGCCCCACATTGGGCTCCCCGCTCAGTGGAGAGCCTGCTTCTCCCTCTCCCCGTGCCCTTCCCTGCCACGCTTGCTCTCTCTTGCTCTATCTCAAATAAATAAATCAAAATCTTTAAAAAAAAGGAGATAAAGTCAACACTGTCAAAAGTTGCTGAATGTTCAGGAATAATAATAATCATCGGGATTAGAAGAGTATTTGGGGTCTTCAGGAGTACTGAAAGCTGTGTGAGAAAATTGGACGGGGTCAAAGGGGGAATACAAAACTTTGCAGAGTGAGCCAGTGAGCCCAGAAGTCAGAGTAGGTGGATGGTAAGGACAGTTGGTGGAAAGGCAGACCGCCTTTCAGAGCCGGGTGGTTAAGAGGGGAAAAGCAGATGCTTCCTGGAGGATCTTGGTGGAGAGGGGCCAAGGTCTCCTTAGGTGACAGAGAGCCTGACTATGTTGAGAGCAGAAGGGAAAGAGCAATCAGAGAGGGAAGTACAAGTATATGGTGGATGAGATCCTGAAGCCCGGAAGCCAGGGAGCAGTCAGCCAGCAAAGAAGAAATGTGAGGCTGAGTGGAGAAACTAATATTCCTGAGGCGGGCGGGGGGAAGGGAGCCTGGATGAAGCTAAATACTGAAAGTGAAGTAAGAGAGGATACCACCTGCTGAGAGTGAGCAGGAGTGGGGAGCTGAAGAGAAAGGAGGAACGTGGAGAACATGCCACAGGCTGAGGTCTTAAGAAGGAGGGGGTTTGGGAGCAGAGTTAGGGTCCGTGTGAAGTGAGACCTCCCAACTATGACATAGCACCAAAGGCACATACTGCAGGGAATGTTTATTTAGGGACCTGAGATTCAGTGTTTGAGGAAAGATTTTTTGTTTTGGTTTTATTTTTTTAATACCCTGAGGGTCACTAAATACTTCGGTGGCTTATAAATGGAGTTGTGGACTCCCTGTGAGAGAGTTGCTAAATAAAAATGTCAGGCGCGTCATCTGACCTTGATAGTTCAAGTATGGTCCTGCTTGATGGACTGGGGTGGTGGAGGGGGCAGGATTTGCAGACCTTGCAACGTCCTTAGTGGTGCCATGATCGTCTGATCCGTAGGATGATACCACCTATCTCTGTATTAGTTGAGAAACATTTCTTCTTGTGGGGGGTCTTTGGACCTTTCCGTGTTTTATCTGAGGAATCTTGTCTGGATTATATACGCGTCCTAGGGATTCTGCTCATTTCCATCAATTTACTTTGTTTGTAGATGTTGCGCCGAAATGCGATAGGGTCTCAGTCAATGAAAACCTAACCATCCATTCATTTAAAGACATCACATTCTCTTCCTATATGAAAACCACAAAGGTGGAAGGAAACTAGCTGAAGGACCCTGTCATGTGACTAGGTTGCTAGGAGACAGCTTCAGTGGTCCCCCAGAGCAGAGCCGCCCACCTACCCTGGTGAGCCTGTCTTAGGGATGTGGCTGCTACATGGAGAAAAACCAAATTAAAGGCTTGAAACATGCACATAAGAAAGTAGATGAGGTCTGTGTATAGTTTATTCTTTGCTCTATTTTCTTGCCCTGAATGATAACTATCTCCTTTTGGTAAAAATAACTTTAGGTAGATTCCCAGGAGAAATTTAAAAGGAATCAGGAAAAATTGGATTAACTTTAGCTGGAAGAAATTCACAGTTTGTAAGAGACAAAACAGGCAGCTGAGTGGAAAGAGCCCTTTGCAGGAGGATAGGGTTTTCTTTCTCGGTTTATCTTTAGGAAATAAGGTAATAAAACTAATATTTCTTTCATGCTTAGCTTGTGGCAGGCACTGCTTCTAAGTGCTCATGTATTAAATTCTCAAACTATGAGGTGCCATTACCCCCATTTTGCAGACAACAAACTATGAGGTGCCATTACCCCCATTTTGCAGACAAGGAAACTGAGGCACAGAAACTTGTCCAAGATTAAGTAGCCAGGAAGGGCCAGAGCCAAGCTTCAAACGAAGGCAGTTTGATTTTAGAGCTGAATTTTTTTTCTTTTTTAATTCATAGGAACTTAGGAAATTTTACTGAACTCATGATACAAACAAAGGGAAGTAGGCAAACAGGCTTTTGTGTTCTCTATCATAAAACAACCCACATTACACGAATGAAGGAAGCCAGAATATTCTCTAATGCTCTATCATCAGGGCCAAAATTGATAAAATGAGATCTAAAATTCACTTATCAGCTTAATTATTTTTTATCTTTATTTTTTGTCAGCCAAGCCATTTGGGCTTGGAGATCGATTGATTGATTTATCTGGTTTTATTATTTAAAAACATTTATAAGTGTATCTAAAATAGGATGCAGTTCAAAAGATACAGTTTGTCAATAAACTTTAAGGAACTTATTGATTGGATACAACGATGTACACCTGTTTGGGCAATATGAGCCCTGTCTGGATATTCCTAGATCCTGTTTATTTGAATGTTCTGATTTTCATGATTGATAAGATTTTTATTAAGTTTTTAAACTTAATGAAGTTTAAAGTGGGAATGCAAACTGGTGCAGCCACTGTGGAAAATTGTATGGAGTTTCCTCAAAAAATTAAAAATAGAACTACCCTATGATCCAGTAATCACACTATTGGGTATTTACCCAAAGAATACAAAAACACTAACTTGAAAGGATACATGCACCCTAATGCTTATTGTAGCATTATGTACAATAGCCAAATTATGGAAGGAGCTCAAGTGTCCATTGATAGATGAATGGATAAAGAAGGTGTGGTATATATATATGATGGAATATTACTCAGCCATAAAAAGAATGAGATCTTGCCATTTGCAATGATATGGCTGGAGCTAGAGGCTATCATGTTAAGTAAGTCAGAGAAAGACAAATACCATAGGATTTCATTCATATGTGGAATTTAAGGATTAATAAGATTTTTAAAAAGTATCCATTTTATTTTATTTTTTGTTATCTTCTTAATTTTAAATTCCTCTGAAAAAGTAATTGGCATACTATTTATTTGTCTTTCTTTAGGCAGTTTATTTGACATCACAGGTTGGCACTCTGAACCATAGAGAGGCATTTCAAATATTGCCTCTATAATAAAATTTTCCCCGAAACCGGGGGTCCCCTTGGTTTGCACCTTTTTAGCGTTTTATTTACTTTTTCTTATGATGTGCACTTCTACCATATTTTAAGACTTTGAAGACTTGTACAACTTAAGATAATGCCTTGTAGGTGTTCCGGGGATTAGGTCATTAACTTCTGATACTAAGACTGGCACACAGTGGCCTCTTATGAATGAGTTACTAGCCTGGCAACAGCTTCTTGGTTCAATTCTGATCCGTGTCAGGTTACCCTTTGGGGGGTAGGGGTGGGGTAAGTGTGAAGTAGGGGCCGTAAGGACTTTTTTGTGTGTGGAAGAGAAAGGGCTTATTTAGTTCCTGTGGAGGCTTGGGGAGGTTACTTATCGTCAGACTTAGCTGCTTATATAAAATGAGGTTAGTAATATCTCCCTCCGGGGATTGCTTTGAAGGTTAAATAGAAAAGTAGATGGAAAAACTGCTTTGTTAAATTAAAGCACTGTGCAAGTATTTTCAGTATCTTACTATTCCCAACACTGAATTTGCCAGATTAATAATAATTTAATGAACTATCCTGTTATAATGCCATTGGCAGGCAGACGCTCCTTGATGGAGAACAATTACCACCAGACTATTCCTACAGTTTCTACTGTGGTCGCTGTGAGTGATCAGGTGTGATTGAATTTTCAAAAAGGAATACTTACTACGTAGTAAAACAGGAATTCTCAGAATTAAGTGCTGACACTCCCTAAATTACCCAGGGCTTAGGCGTGTGTCAGAATCGCTGCAGGGCTTGGGGAGTGGTCCTCTGATAGAGCTTGGGGAATCAATCAAATGCTACCTTCTACTGAGGTTTTCTCTTCAGACACTCCATTAGGTGAGCGGAAGCTTGTAGGTGCTGGTATAAACAAGAAGAGGTCCGTTTGTTACAGCTCAGCAAGAGGCAGAGTTTAGATAGAAATGATCTCTTTGAAATGTAAGAACGCGTTTGTTTTGTAGGAATGTAAACTGAGATACTGGGTGTTTCCCATATAATCTATACCCACATTCAATTAGGAAAGTGCCTCTGGCCCTTCCCCAGGCTGCCTGGTGTAACAGAACATCGCTCCTGTGCAGGACACTTGGCTGCAGCCTGCTGAGGGTTTCCTGCACCTTCTCCAGCCCGTCAGAGGTGACTTAAGGCTCTGTGGGGACTGACTTCCCACAACCTTGTTCCCTGCCTGGAGTAAGAGCTGAACTCTTTCTCCCTGGGTCCCTGCATTTCCTAGACACTGAACCTAGCGGTGGGAGGAGGTGGTGATTAAACTTTGTTTTGTTTTTCTCCAGTGTATTGGGTCTGTGTTTTCTGTGTAAGGTCTCATTCACTTTGGAAAAACAGTTCGTTTCATTTCAGAGTTAGGGTGCAAGACTTTTATGGACCAACACTCCCCAAAAACCTTACAAAGTCTGGTTGTCTATGTGATGATATTTGCCAAGAGTTTCTACAGGAAATATTGCTACTATTTCTTTGTGTCCTAATAACATATGCAAGCAAAAAGGACAAATGAAATTATATGGCTTATGATTAATAACATTGTGGAGCACTACACTATTTCCTTCCTTTTGCCAACCTAGCTAAATGGATGAGTCCTCTTCATTGTGCCCTTTCTGCAATAAAAGAAGCCAATACTTCATGAAGTCTCCCATTAACATGTTAAAAAAAACTTTATAAAAGTGTTCCTGTATTATGCACAATATGCAAAACTGAGAAACGTTATCAACTTAAGACAGAGGGAATAAAAGAAAAAAAATTCTACTGGGTTATCCTGCTTGCTTGTGATATGACAAAAATGAATTCATTTACATGGATGAGTAAGTAAAATATTTGCATCTTCCATATTGTGAATTTTAGCAGGATTATATAGAAATGTACATTCTGGGGTTCTGGCACATTTTCTGGAATTACTGCATTGATGATTTCCTATCTTCTGTTCTCTCTTCCTTTGTCTTTAACTCATTCTGTCTCTTTCGTTGAGAACCAGGTAATCCATTTTGTACTTCATTTTTACTAAGGTTATACATGCACAGATTTGAGAGTCATCTATTCCAACAAGATTTGTTATAAAATCACAGATCTCATCATCTCAGGCCTCTTTACCCAGAGGAAAGCACTTCCCTTCTTGTAGCTGATTCTTTTGGTTCTCCACCGTAGCTAGTCTTTGAAGGTAGCTTCTAAGGAACGAGATTATCTCCCAGCATTCACACTGAATCTGGGCTGCTCTTGTGATGGCATGTGCCCATGGAATGCAGCAGAAATGACACGATGCTGATTCCAGGCTTGACTGAGTCTTAGGAAGACGGTCGGGTAGCTCCTGCTTTTGGCTGCTATGCTGGGTGCAGAAGGTGTCCCTGAGTCTGGTCCTCCAGGGATTGCCAACACTTCCCTCCCGTGGTAGAGCGCCCGCTTCCCGTACTCCATGTCTCCTCTTTCAGTTGTTGTTTGTTTTTGGTTTCCTTTTTCATTTTGGGGGTGCATATCCTCCAGCAATTTCCAAAGAAATAGTTCATGGTCGCAAGTGGCTGGTAGATTACGCATAGAATTCTAGATTGCAAATAAATGTTCTTCAGAATTTTTAAGGCATTGCACGGTCGATTTCTACATTGTTGTTTAGAAGTCTAAAGCATTCTGGCTCCTTTGCATGAGACCTGTTTTTCTCTTTGGAAGCTCATAGGAGAATTTTATATATATGTACATATATGTATATATGTGTATCTATATATGTATGTGCACGTGTATATATGTATATATGTATATATATATGTTTTATATATGTATATATAAAATTATATATATTTATAATACCATATAATATTCGGTAATATAATTTATAAACTATATAAATATTATATTAAAATATATTAAATATAATTTTTAAATATAATATTTATAATATATTAAACTCTATGTAATATAATACATATATTTGTTTTCCCATGTTCTGCAATATTACAATACAATTTGATAGGGGTTTATTTTCACCATTGTTCTGGGCACTCAATGGGACCTTATAATCTAGAAATGTGTGTTCCAGAGTTCTGGGACGTTTTCTGGAATTATTGCATTGATGATTATATATCATCATATATATTTTCATATACATATTCACATATATTCATAGATATTCACATATATTCACAGATATATATACATATACATATATAAGATGCCTACCATATGTCAAGCATTTTTCTAGGTGTTAGGATACAAAGACAAAGAAGACGTAATCCTTTTGCTCCAGAAACTTCTATGGACGGTGGGTCTGTAATCAGGATGATCACACTTCCCAGTTTACCTGGATATTCTTGGTTTATTCTAGTTTTTCTGGCATACTTATTAATACTGCTCACTTTCATGGCCAAGAAAATCTCAGTTTGGAGATAAATTATCTGATAACCATTCCACAGAGTTGTTGCAAAGATTAGATGATAAAATTTATGCGAAAATGCTTTGTGAATTGTAAAATGTACAAATGAAAAGATTTAAGTTCTTTTATTTCATTCTCCTACTGAGCCAAAAATGTCTACAATTGCTCTCTACCTTGGTCTCTGTTACTGCTCTAAGATCTACTTGGATTTATAAGAAAATAAACTTGCCAGAAAATTAATTTCATTTTAAGGCAGCTTAGCATGTTCTCAACCAGTTTCAAGATGAAACTCCTGTTTGTGGATCTGTTTTAGATCCTTACATGTGTGCTTGAGGTTTATTTATTGGTTGCTTGTTGTTTGCAGATTTATGGGTCCTTTCGAATTTAACATTTTCTGATTCTGTTGCATTTTGCACATAGGGGACATGCCAGTTCTCTAGGAATTTTTAAAGCCTATTTGAGAAGGGAAAAGGTATAAAAATACTAGTTGTTAGATGTTTACCATAAGGAAGGCAGAGTGCCTGCCCTCAACGAGCTCCCAGTGTCAATGTCTCAGGTGTCTCTTATATCCCTGCACATGACAGAACTGTGATTTTCTTTTGCACAGGGAAGGGAACTGAGGCACATATATAGAGGTTAAGTAACCTAGTTAATAAATACCACAGCCAGGAAAGCGCTAGGATCTAAGTATGTATCTAATCTGATTCTAAAGCCTGTTGACCATTCCTTCATGAGTTTAACAATAGGTTTTTTTTTTTTTTTTTTTTTTTTTTTTAGGTTTTGAATACTGATGACGTGTGAGGCGCTGTGTTGGTGTGTTCATGGCGGTGAGTAAAACAGAGCTGGTGTCTGTTCTCATATCTAGCTTGGCATCATCATCATCATCAGTCAGACCATCATTTATTAAAAGATTTTTCCAGGTACTGGATTCAACGCTTAACTTGCATTATCGATGAAAATGGTGACAACGGCTGTGAGAGAGAGATTATAATCCTTTGGGTTTTATAGATTAGGAAATGGAGCTTCAATGAGGGGAAGCTGTTTGATCAACAGGGAAGAGTGATGGTTTGCATATGGGTGTCATTGTCACTATGATCTGTACCTTAGCTGGGCAGTCCTGCCGTCGCTGGTAGCCCACTGAGGGGCTGGGGTGGCAGTGTAGGAGCCCAGTGGGGAAAGCCTGGGGTGATTTGGCCTTTATGGAATCATTTTTTCTAAGGAATAGACTTTAGTCTTGGGAAAAAAATGGTAAGAATGTAATTTCCTTGGGGCGCCTGGGTGGCTCAGTCGTTAAGCATCTGCCTTCTGCTCAGGTCATGATCCCGGGGTCCTGGGATCGAGACCCGCATCAGGCTCCCTGCTCAGCGGGGAGCCTGCTTCTCCCTCTCCCACTCCCCCTGCTTGTGTTCCCTCTCTCGCTGCCTCTCTCTCTGTCAAATAAATAAAAAAAAATCTTAAAAAAATGTAATTTCCTTTAAAATATTTGGCAGATAGACTCAAGTACAGACTATGAAAACTGAAAAAGGTAATAGTGATTATAATAATACATAATCATTGTGTAGTAAAAAATATTAATAAGTTATATATTTAGGTCTACCTGAAGTAAACCTTATGAGTATGGCTTGGGTGAATGTCTGGACCCTAATTAGTATTCATTTGACCTAGTTTCTATTTTTTGCCTCCGGAATGAAGAATTTATTCCTGATACACAGATTTTGAGGCATTTGCTTTTGAGGTAAATCTGACACACTTTGACACTCAGTACTTCTTTTCATACAACTTCAGAAGAGTATATATATTTTTAGTTGCTTTTGGCTTACTGGCACTCTCCTTCTCTATCTCGTGGCTACAGAATCTTTTGAGGGGTGGTGGAGGGGACCCATAATTCTGTGACTTGGGTGGAGCTGATCCCACCTCCCATTTCATGGTTACAGGCATTCTCCGATGGCCTTTGCCACAGGGATGAATTCAGGGATGGGCACTGATCTAAGGCAAGCATCTGCAAGTCCTCCCTGGGTCCCTTCTGCTCTAATTACCCGGAATTTAACGGGGATTTACTTAGTTGGTTGGGTATGAGCCTCGCACTGCTGATGGTCATTCTATGCAACAGGTAAACAGACTCATGTCTGAGAGACGGAGGACAGACCCTGACAACATCATTTGAGCCCTGGATCCTACTTTGCCTGAACTCAGTTTACCCTTCAACTTCCATGTCATGTAAACCCACAAACCCATCTTATTTATTTTTGCTTGAACTCATTTGAATTGTGTTTCTGTGACTTGTCACCAAAAAGCTTCCTGGTTGAAACCCTATTCCACTGGTGATGTAATCTTTAAAAATAAAACAAGGTCAGATCACACTGATCCTTGCCATTACATTCGGAGAAATTGTGGGCATTCTGGTTTCGTCACTAAGATATTGTGTGAGCCAAGGTCATCCGGTAGCTAAGTGCTCAGAGAGTTTTAAGGAAGCAGATGTCTTGATCCATAAAGAGTTTGGGGGGCCCATGCCAGGACTCTACCTGCTTCTGGTGGATGTGCTCTGTGACATCTAAGTTAAAGATTTGACAAAAGGGGGTAAAATGAGCCATCAGGACACAGGTGCCCATGGGGAAGCCTGACTGAGAATTCAAAGGACAGAAGGAAGACCAAACGTGGCCTTACGCAGAGAAGGGCTGAACACTTTTGGAAAGAATCTTCATTGTAAAAATTACCTAGTGACTTTTGTCTCTAACTGATATATTTCACTACTGCCCCCGGGTACCTCCCCTCCCATGCCATTTTAAGCTTAAAATAAAGTGACCGTGCCACACATTTTGAGCTTGTCAATCTCTTTGGATAAAATTTCATCTACTTCCATTTGTGTAATACTTAATAACTACGGTAACTTTGCATCTCATATAAGTGATGACAGTGTCAACATGAATGTCTCTCTCTCTCTCTTTTTTTTTTTGGCCATATTAAGGCTATCTAAACAATTCTAGGTTAAAAAAATATTATTAAAAGGAAAGCAATAAAAAAAAAGGGAAAGCAATCATGCATGTGTTGTTTTAAGCTGCCTACACACAAGAAAGAGGGATGGGACAGATTGAACCTATAATCAGAAATAATTTTTTATCCTCAAAGCAAGGCCATAATTAATTCCCATTAAATCTATTCATGAATCATCTGAGATCAAGCAAGGTAGCTTCTCAGTAAACACTTCTGGATGCTAGTTGCTTTTGTGATCTACCGGGTACATAGAATTATTGGACATACACTACTTCAGAATAATGCCACAATTTTGTTTTACTAGGATTAATTAAGTCATTTAAAAACTAAGATGAGTTATTTAGCAAGACTAATTGCCTATTGATGTCAGGGCTAGTTTGTGATAATAATTGATTTTCTAGTTAATAGAGTGAGAGGGGCATGCACTCAGAAGTAGTTTCAAAACATTAAAATATATTGGTTTTTTTTTTTTTTACATTTTATCCACTTCCATTTCAAGTTTAGTTGTTTGTAAAGTATAATTTTAAAGGAAAATGGCTCAGAACATAGTGATTTTCATTGTTTTGTATGATCTAATCAACAGCATTCTTGAGAATGTTCTAAAGTTAGAACATACCGGCTCTTTGTTTGGCATTTCGTTTTTTCAAACTCGTTCCCTCATAGTTTCAAGAAAATTACAGATGTGTATCTTAAAAAGAAGTTGTCGCCCTCCACTTATAAGTATCGTAAATAATTAATTACTTTATTAATTATCGATAGGATTAATTTTGTCTGAAGAGCCAAAACATAAAAAAAAAAGGGAAGAACTAGATAATTTTCTCTGAAATTACTGTGTAAGTCCATAGGGAAATTGGATTTCATACAAATTGCTTCATATTAGTCCTGCATTCAAATATCTCCTGCTAGATTCCCCAGTGAGATTTCTAATCATTTCTTATAGTGATCAGCTATTATCCACGCCTATCTGATTTATATAGACACTTTATATATTAAATACTGCCTGTACCTAGTCCAGTACTTTGATTACATATGTACCTGACTTTCACAGCTAATTTCATAAGATGCTTTCTCCTTTTTTGTCATTTTGACATGACATGAAAGATTTTCTTGGTGCCAGTATGTTTCCTGCTCAGCTCCAAAATATATGATAGCACAGCTATCCTAATTTTTCCTTAAAACCTTAAAAAAAAACCCATGAAAGTCCATACTTCATTCAGATTTCCTTAGTTTTAAACCTAATACTCTTTCTTTTTTTCTGCTTGAGGATCCCATCCAGGAAGCCACATTACATGTGGTCATTACGCCTCCTTAGGCTCCTCTAGCCTGTGACAATTTCTCAAACTACCCTTGTTTTTGATGACCTTGGCAGTTTTGAGGAGGAACATAGAGTTTTGCAGGCCCTTGGAGCTTTTAAAAAATGCTTTCCAGAAAAAAAGAAGTAAACAATAAATGTCTTTTCCTGTGCCACAGAAAAATGTCTTTACCAGTGCAGATTAAAGCCAAAGGAAAAGAATTTCTTGCTTATGGAGGGTAGCGATCGCCAACCACATACTCTACTTTGGTACATGCATAGAAATGAAAGGGTACACGCCCACATGATTTGACTTCCGAGGTGCACAAGAGAAGACTTAAAAATTGGAAGTAATTATATTCACAGAGAGGGCCGAGGGACCCTGCTATGAGCAGATGTTTTCTGGCTTTATGAGCCTGGAGCAGGAGGGGCTGAAGCAAGGGGCATGAGCCCGTTGGCTAGGAAAAGGTGACTCAGAGCAGGTTGGTAAACACTGGGTAGTTTACGAAGGTAAGTCTGGGGTTGTTTCCAGTGAAGCCTCTGGTTGCTATGACTTGGGCAGGGCCAGGCTGAGAAGGAGGCAGATAGAGAGGAACTAGGTGACTTCCCTAGATTTTTGAGTACTTTTCCCCCTAGAACCACTCAAAGTGTCTGAAATGCAAAAATATTCATGGTACCAGGCCTCCTCTGAGTAGGGAAGCCTGATTTAGCAATAAAAATGCAAGACTCCCAGTTAAGGTTGAATTTCAGATAAATAATAAACAGCTTTTTCAGTATAAGTATGTCCCAGGCAATGTTTGGGACATGCTTATGCTAAAAATGTATTTGTTGTTTATCTGAATAGTCAACATCCTGCATTTTCTCTGCATTTTCCTTGGGTCCCCTTGGGTATGTGTGGCGGGGGAGAGGAGAGAGCAGCAAAGGAGAAGCATTGTAGGTTGGACAGTTTCTAGCCTCAGACCACCACTCTCAGAGAGCAGTTACCTTAACGTGAAAGACAGATGTGATATCATGTATTCTCAAAAGCTACCCCAGGTCAGCCTTTGAGGAAACTGTGAGCCTCTAAGACCTCTGGAACAATATTCTTTTTATCTCCTTCTTTCTTCATTTTTTTTTTTTTTTAAGATTTTATTTATTTGACAGAGAGAGAGAGAGACAGCAAGAGAGGGAACACAAGCAGGGGGAGTGGGAGAGGGAGAAGCAGGCTTCCCGCTGAGCAGGGAGCCCGATGTGAGGCTCGATCCCAGGACCCTGGGATCATGACCTGAGCCGAAGGCAGACGCTTAACGACTGAGCCACCCAGGCGTCCCCCCCTTCTTTCTTCATTTTTGAACAGATACCCAATAAGTCCGTGTCCTATAAACAGTATTCTTTAATATATACAGATACTGAAGAAAACAACCCAGTGGGATCAGAAACAAGGGGTCAGCAAAGGTAGAATTTCCTTACGGCCACCTGGTTCCTAACACGTCCTTTTTGTTTTGTTTTGTTTTGTTTTGTTTTCTTTGTGGGGCTCTGGATTTATGGACCAGTGTTGAGTCTCACGGTTATCTCCCGCTCCTCCTATCTAATTTCTAGTTTTTTCAGATGATGGCAAGAATAAAAACTTGACTGTAAAAAATCCCTCATGCATGGGATAATTGAAAACCAAGTATAATTGTAAAAGTTAAGTGTTAAACCACGTTATGTGCCTTGGCATAATTTAAAAAAATACATAAGCATAATTTAACAAACTAAAGAATTTGAAACTGATATAAGTATGCTCTTGGCCTCCAAGAAAGTCAGTGAAAGGATTAAGCTTGACATCCTTCAACATCAACTGGGTCAAAATCAGAGAGCATTTAAAAGCCTTTGCAAAATAGAGATGACACATCATAATCTTTTAATGGCAGAAATCCCCATTAGCATCAACTGTTGCATAAATAATATTCAGTATAGTGATTAGAAATGTTAATTTCTTAGAGCAATCATAATTTCCTTTAATCTACTATGGCAGTATTTTTTAAACTCCAGATTATGACCCATTAGTGGGTCATGAAATCAATTTAGTGGGATATAATCAGCATTAAAGAGAATAGAATAGAATAGAAAATATCCAATTTCATTGTATACAATGTAAATATAATTTCATGTGCTTTAACTTCAGCTTTCTAAAAACTTAAGTCTAACTACTTGGTTACAATATAAAATGTATTTCATATGGTCTGTCATGCAGTCAGGATACAATTATCCTATATTATAACAAATAAATTGTATGATCTACAGGTGAAACACAAATTTAAGTCACAAATTGCTGAAAACAGAAGAAAATATTTACAGTAGAAGATATTGTGATGGCTTATATGTATTTAACCAATAACGGGGCCACTTCTCTGTTTGCTGAGTTCTGGTTCAAGGTGATAAATGTGGAGTTCTACTTCTTATTATCAATGCGATTAGGGATGCCTTGGTGGTTTACGTAAGTGAGGGCTATGGGGGCAGCCTGTCTCTACTATTTCCAGGTCAGCTTATCTTGGGCATGTAACTGAATTGTTCTGTGTCTCGATCCCCTTATTGATAAGATGAGCCTTGCAATGAACTGGTCATCAAATTCGTAAAGATTAAATGCATTTATACACAGAATGTATCTAACACAGCATTTGGCACTTAGCAAGTCTTCAAGAAGTGTTAGTTAGGTGGCTTTATTACTTTTTCTTATTTTCGTGTAAGAATAGCCAGCATTAGAGAATTTCTTGCCTCAAACTTTTAATTTTTCTCTCTGACAATCGGAGAACGGAGGCCAAAGTGTGCTTTGTGGTTCCGCACACACAGGGTCCCATGCATGAACTCTTCTTCATGTCTCTGTCAGTTCACGGGAATGAAATATTCAGAGCAAAGCTTCTCAACCTGGGACACAGGACACACCTTGCAGCATTGCGAATTTCTGAGATGTGATTGGGATTTTGAACGAATGTGCAAATACACCTTTGGGGGATACATGGGGGGGATCAATGGCTGCTAGCATCACGATCATGAGCATACGTGGCGCAGTGAAGAGTTAGATGGGATCTAAGTTCAGGCTTATTAATTAGCATGGTAACCCTGAGTAAGTTACTTAAATCTGGTAGCTCCACTACAGACACTATCTGTCTGTAGAATGGGGATTAAAGAGCTGCTACACAATACAGTTGCCGTAATAATCGATGTTTATAGGGTTTGTAAAAAGCTTAGCATCAGGCATAATGGCTGCCACAGAATGGCTATTCAAGGAAGAATTAATAGTGGAAAAAGGGTAGGGAGACTGGAAAATAGAACACAATGGTTGCTCTTCCGAATTTCAATTTTGGAATGTTAAGTCTATCACTGAATCGTTAAGTAATCATTCATTTAGTAATCCATTCCTTCATTTATTCAACAAAAATTGACTGAATGCTGCCATGTGTAAGGGATTATGTGAGGTGCTGAGGTGTGTCTTATCCACGAATGGAAAAGGCACATTCTCTGTCCTCACAGAGCTTATGATCCAGGAAGGCTTGCCAACAGGCAGTCACCAACCTTGTGATAAATGGGGCAGCAGGTAAAGTATGGGGCTCGGGAAAACAAGGGTGACATCTCGACCTCAGAACCACATTGAACAAGATTTGTGGTTTTGTTTCATCTTATAGTTCCAGTTTTCAGTTCAGTGCTTAACAGAGATAACTTCCTTTTGTTTATTTAATGCTGAATGGTATGGGTCAAATGTATAGACCTATTAGGGGACATTAAGGGCAGAATTTGATCTGTGGAGCCCAGAGGAAACTGCTCTTCTCTTGAGTATGGTCCTAAGGATGAGCACATGTAGTGCGACCTCTTGACAGCAAGGGGACTAGAGAACGGGACAAACATCCACCTTCAAGGAAAATCAAAAAATCCAGGGCATTCCTATTTTTGCCTGGACTTCAAGGACACTTAGAGCTAAATTTAATGTTCCATTACAACAAGTATAGTAGCCCATTTTTTTGTTTATTTCTTCCTCTTTTCTCTCAATGATTTTGATTTTCCATTTTTAATGCATGATGCTATCTCTCTCTCTCTCTATCATCTATGCCCTATTAAATGGTTTTTGGAAGTAGACAGGGTTTAATTATTGAATAACTTCAGTAACTTAGTGTCTTACATATTACATTAGCCTTTTACTTTGTATATTTTTATGACTCAATGGACATGACCAAATTGTAATATATTTAAACTTTATGAAATTGAGTCGTACTTTGACAGCTCTATCTATCATAGAAGAATTTCACAGCAGGAACAATGTCTTCCAGGAGAAGTCCTTAGGTTACTAATAATTGGATGTCACAGTATCATTTGGGATTATATCTACTGTTGGGAGACAAAGTTGCTGTGTTAACCCATTTAAATTATTTTTGCGCTCTCTGGACACAGAAAAACTCTTTTACCTTTGAGCAAAGCTGTCAGGATAGCTAAATCAATGTCCTGGTGTCCTTCTGACCCCATCCGAAAGACCGTAATCTGCAATTTGAGACAAGGTGACCATTAGCAATGCATGTTTTTCCCCAAGAGAAATTCGATCAATGAGTCCATATCTGAACACAGACTGTCTTAATATCTACAAGGTAGAGTCTTCACCACAGGGAAAGCAGGCAGAGCCAGAATTCGGCTAGAGGGTTCTGCAGTTCATTAAGAGGAAGATGTCTCATAGCCTCCTAACAGGGACCACCTCACATAATTGCACTGATGATGTTTACAACGACGAGAAACAATGAAGGAAAATGTCCTCTTCTATCGTTTCAGTTTGAAATTAAAACTTGCTGGATTTACAAAAATGTGTAAGCTGCGATGTAAGCTGTGAGTTGAGAAATTGTTTAAAAGTAGCTAGTTTAGTATGCCCTTCAGTAAGTGGGCCTACTGTGTGTGTGTGTGTGTGTGTGTGTGTCTGTGTGTGTGTGCGCACGCACGCGTGCACGTGTGTTTATGTATCTGAGTGTGTACAATAAAGCCATCACCACACTTACTCCTCAGCAATAGTTATGAAGGGTTTTGATATTGGGACGGCTCTAGATCCTTCAGTCCTCTCGCTAAACTTGAACCCCCTTGAACCCTCTTACACTGTTGGTGGGAATGCAAACTGGTGCAGCCACTCTGGAACACAGTATGGAGGTTCCTCAAAAAGTTGAAAATAGAGCTACCCTACAACCCAACAATTGCACTACTAGGTATTTACCCAAAGGATACAAACACAGTGATCCGAAGGGGCACGTGCACCCCAATGTTTATAGCAGCAATGTCCACAATAGCCAAACTGTGGAAAGAGCCCAGATGCCCATCGACAGATGAATGGATAAAGAAGATGTGGTGTATACATATACAATGGAATATTACGCAGCCATCAAAAAGAAAGAAATCTTGCCATCTGCAACAGTGTGAATAGAACTAGAGGGTATTATGCTCAGCGAAATACGTCAGTCAGAGAAAGGCAATTATCATATGATTTCACACATATGTGGAATTTAAGAAACAAAACAGATGAAAATAGGGGAAGGGAAGGAAAAATAAAATAAGAGGAAAACAGAGAGTGAGACAAACCATAAGAGATGTTGACCTCTAGGGAACAAACCGAGGGTTGCTGGAGGGGAGGTCAGTGGGGGGATGGGATACCTGGGTGATGGGCAGTAAGGAGGGCACATGATAGAATGAGCACTCGGTGTTATATACAACTGATGAATCTCTAAATTCTACCTCTGAAACTGATAACACACTATATGTTAATAAAATTGAATTTAAATAAAAAAATTACCTTGAACTCCCTTGAAAATAACTTAGCAATTATTTCCAGGTTGTAAGAAGAGGAAAACAGATAATACAATAACATCTTTCCTTTTGGTAATCCAGGGGAGAAAAGTATTCTCCAGGGATGAATATCAGGAAGGAGGGTAAAGATAGAGCGATGGAGGATTAATACAAGGTCCCAAAATAATGTGGAACAATAGCAAAGATCTTTTCTCCAAGTCAGAGGGAAGCCAAAAGTTTATTTGAATATCTACACTGAATTACTATTTTTCTCAGCTGCTTTAGGCTTCAGGTTTCTCTAGCTGTAAAATGAGAAAATAATAGTGCTTGCCTATTTCCAACTACCTAGGAAGTAAACTTTATAGCATTTGCTAATGTATAATTCTAAGTTTTGCCAGTATGAGGGAGAGAACAGACAGACGCAGAGACTGTTAAACTATCAGTTGCCTTAGAAATCTAGTCCACTACCCAAAGTAACTTGCTTAAGGTCACAAAATGAGTTGGTTAGGAGAGTTGTGATTAGAACTCAAGAGCTCTCACGTTCTTGTCTTGTGCCTTAAACACAGGGACGAAGAGAGGGGAAGAAAGATTATACAAACATCTGATTTGTGAGCTGCTTAATTCTTTTGTATCCTGATTGTTTATGTCCTGAGGTCAGACTGTGCAATGAGTATAAAGCAGAGACTGTAGACTGAAATGCCTTCGTAGGCATTTGAACTCAAAAACATGAAAAATAGAGAGAGCCAAACAAAATCTATCTACACACTGTGTTTGGCTCAGGGGCCGAAGTTGTGATCTCTGGTAAGGACCATTGGGTGGAGGCGTGCCCCAGCTCCATTAGATTTGCGCTGAAATCTGCTTCTGCATGGCTATAGGTTTGGCTGAAGGGCCAACAGAACATCCTCCCAAATGGCTACTGATGCCACCACGAAATCCACTTGGAAGAAGAGAGGCATCTCTTCTCGGTTCTGAACTCAGGAGCAGGTGCGTGAATTGGGAAGACAATCTGAGGTCCACAGGATTAAGAACCAGGGAGCAGAAGTGGAACTGGGCCAACCCTACAGATTAACTCTTCGAGCAGGCCAGCTATAGTCTGTAAGGTATCATGTCCTTAGCTGGGAGGAAGCTGAGGAGAATCAGGATAATATGTGAACTCATTGTTTTAGAAGAATTTAAAACTTAGGCATCAGAGTTCCTTAAACACGGGACCCACTTGTTCTGTAATGCCTTCATTTTATTGCCTAATTAGAGATCACATTTCTTATGCAAATTTTTCTGAGGCAGGAAATAGAAAAATTTACCTTGAAATATAACATTATCAGGCCTTCCTAGGAACAGATTTGAGGAGGGGGGGTAGGAAGGTGTATAATGTAGGGTTTCTAAAGGATTTGGGACAAGACGCAGTGGAGACATAGATCTGTGTTTGTTTTATTTTTTTTTAAGATTTATTTATTTATTAGAGAGAGAGGGAAGGGGCCGATGGAGAGGGAGAGAGAGAATCTCAAGCAGACTCAGCGCTGAGCACAGAGCTGGACGCGGGGCTCGAACCAGTGACCCTAAGATCAGGACCTGAGCCGAAATCTAAGAGTTGGATGTTTAATGGATGGAACCACCCAGGAGCCACCCAGGTGCCCCCCCTGTGTTTTTATTTGTCAAGGAGCCTGAAGTAGAATTGTATGCCAGGGCTTCATAGTTTTTCTGGGAAACTGATGTGGAGGGAATGGCTGTCCATCTGTCCATGCCCCTATTCAAGATGAGAAGGAAGTACTAAGAAGAGGCTGGAGGATCCAAAAACAAAATTTATTTCATAATTTTGCCTTGAGCTGACCTGAGATACCTATTCCCATCACTACTCTGAAACTTTTTTATTTGAAATTTAAAACATTTTAAAATCTCAATTACACCATGTATATAGCTAACCTCAGGGGGAAAAAGGTCAAATAAAATAAAATCAGAGCCATTCTACCAACCCCAAGTTTGGCAGAGATGTGGAAAATCCGGTATTCTTAAATATTCTTTGTGGGGCTGTGAATCAAAATAATAGTTTTGGAGTATGATAGGTTGATAAAAATTCATTGGTATTGATGTATGATTCTTTAACAACACTAATATTTTATTTAGGGTCTTTACAACTATGTTTGGAAATGAGGTTGGTACATGTCATCAGTCGTGCCTCATTTTGGTGTTAGAGTTGCACTAACTTTTCAGTATGAATTGGAAAGTCTTTTTTTATTTACTTATGCCCCAGAACAGTTTATATAGCAAAAGAATAGATCGCTGATCACCTTTATAAATTTTCCAGCAATTATTGATCAATTTAGATTTTCTGCCTTTCCCTGAGTCAGTTTCATGTATTTTCCTGTGTAATCAAATATTTCATCCAGATTTCAAGTTCATGGGTACACAGTTATATGCAGAATTTGCTTTCTCTCTCTTTTTTTAAGATTTTATTTATTTATTTGACAGAGAGAGAGAGAGACAGCAAGAGAGGGAACACAAGCAGGGGGAGTGGGAGAGGGAGAAGCAGGCTTCCCGCTGAGCAGGGAGCCCGATGCGGGGCTCGATCCCAGGACCCTGGGATCATGACCTGAGCCGAAGGCAGATGCTTAATGACTGAGCCACCCAGCTACCCCCAGAATTCTCTTATTATTTTAAAAATCTCCTTTATGCCTAGAATCATATGGATTTTTTTATTCTTCATTTTTAACTTAATCAAAATCATGATCATTTCAAAGAACCAGGTTTTCATTTTATTGATCAATATTATTATTTATAATTTGAAGCGATTATTTTCTGCTTTTATCATTATCCATTCATTTCTTCTGTTTTTGCTTCCTTAGCCATTCTTTTCCTAGAATTTTAAGTTGATGTGGTGGTCACGTTATTTTTATTCTTTCTTGTTTCCTAATAAATGAATGCATTTAAGATTATGTATCTCACATGTTTTTATATGCATTATGTCATTCTCATTCATTTTAAAATATATGTCACTTATTTTCTCTTAAAATTGTTTTTAATATTACATTGTGTGTGGTATTTGTAACATTTTGTAAACATGCTATTTTGCTTTAAAAAAACATGTCTTCTCTATTTGCTGGGTACAGAGTTTTAGGTACAGATTACATGTACTTTTTATTCAAATACTCTATATATTTACTTATTTCTGAGAGGCATGTTGAAATCTCCTATGATGAGTACACACTTCACAATCGTTCCTTCAAAGTAAATAGTCTTCACTTTGCATGTTTTGAAGCTTTAAAAAAATGTATAAAGGTTCATGACAGTCTGTTCTTGGTGGGTTGCAGTTTTTTTCAACATAAAATCTCTCCCTTTCCTATTTAATGTTGTTGCTTTATATTATATTTTACTTTATATTAATATTTATAGTAATATAATTAATTAATATAATTATAATTAATATAATATTGGTATTTATATTTTAATTGCCATATATACTCTTATGGGGGATTAGAATGTGTCTGATACATTATTCTATCTGTGCATTTGTGGGGTTTTTTTGGTCGCTTTTTGGTGGTCATTTTGTTTTAGCTGTGTATCTTATAAACAGCAAGGTAGATTTTTTTTTTTAACTGAATCAGAATATCTTTCTCTTAAAGGTAACAAAGAATCCAGCTAGGTTTAATATGATTACTGATTTCTTTCATCTTTTTTTCCATCTTATTTTATGTTTTCTATTTTCTAGACTTTATCATTTCCCTTTTACCTTTCTTTTCCTTTAAAAATATATTTCCTTAGATAATATATGCACATGGCAAAAAAAAAAAAAAATCCCAACAGCATCAAGAAATATGTGGTGAAAATGAAGGGTATCATTTCTCTTCCCAGTTTTCTAGCACCTCTCAACAAATCAAGCAGTATGACCAGTTTTGGAGATGTTCTACACATAAATAAACAGAAAGGCACACATCTCTCCCTTTTAACACGAGTGGTAGCGAGCTTTACGCATTATTACGCTTCACTTTTTTTCCTTGGCCATCTATCCTGGAGACCATTCCACTCAGCCGTGAAGAGTGCTTGCTTCATTGTTTGTTGACTGCCAAATGTTTCATTATATGCATGGACTACAATTTATTTAACCAGTCGTCTCTACTAATGAACATTGGGGTGGCTCCCTATCTTTGGTCATGATAAACACCATTGCAGGGAATGCACATGGCTGAGTCTATCTGTAGAACACTCCTATTTCCTGCCTTTGTTTATTCTGATCCTGTATGGTAACTGAAATAATTTTTAACGTCACAGTATATATTTTTCTCCTAAAATAATTTGCAAGCTCTAATTTTTGTTTTTGTTTTTATAAGTAGCCTCCACACCCAGCATGGAGCCCAATGCAGGGCTTGAACTCATGACCCTGAGATTAACACCTGAGCTGAGATCAAGAGTCAGATGTTTAACCAACTAAGCCACCCAGGTGCCCTTGCAAATTTTAGTTTCTATACCTGCTTTTAATATTCCAGAAATTACTCAGAATTTCTTGTCTCCTAGCATGGTATCTTTTTTCATCTTCTTCTGTGCTAAGCATTGATAGGGATTTGTTTCAAAAAAATATATATATTTTTGTTATTTTTGCCTTTTATTGTCATTTGAGGGGCAGGAAGGGAGAGAGGCACATACGCTCATTCTATCAAATCTCATCAATGTAACCTTTAATAGAAAAAAATTTTTAATCATGTAGAAGTTATTTAGTTATTTTGATTGACTGATTTAGTAAATAAAGCCTGATTTTCCTTTATCATAAAATTCGTATTTTCAACATGTACCCTAAAAATAACTCTTGGTTTTGTTTGACATGGTTGCTTATTTTGTCAAAACGCTATGAAATATAGGAAGATTAAATGTTCTTCAAAATTTGGGGGCGCGTGGGTGGCTCAGTCGGTTAAACGTCTGCCTTTGGCTCAGGTCATGATCCCAGGGTCCTGGGATCGAGCCCCACATCGGGCTCCCTGCTCGGCGGGAAGCCTGCTTTTCCCTCTCCCACTCCCCCCTGCTTGTGTTCCCTCTCTCGCTATGTCTCTTTATCTGTCAAATAAATACATAAAATCTTAAAAAAAATGTTCTTCAAGATTTGAAAGAACAAACCTCAAATATTTTGTTAAAAAACGCACAACGTTCCCCCAAATTCAGGTTGACATTTTCTATCTTCAGCTCACTTGCGGACAAATGGCCTTAGCCCAGATGCAATTCTGATTCTCAGACTGAAGGAAGGCTAAGTCTTTCCAGAGGACAAGATGCCCGTATTCTCCGCCCCTTGAACTTGCCTGCTAAGCAGCTCTTGTGCTTATGTTCTCGCTCTCATTTTGCACCCCGTTCAAAGTTTGGGAGTCAGGGTGTCGGCTCTGTCACCCGCACCCCCTGCAAACGAGGGAGTTGTGGAACACAGATCCATTGAGTGTCTCTGTGCCAGGCACCGTGGAGATGCTGGGAACAGAGCAGTGAACAGAGCTGACAAACAATTCCTGCCTTCCCAGAGTCTACCTCCTTCTAGTGCATTCTATACAGGAGAGGCAGAGGGAAGTGACTACGTATAATGGTATGTCCAGGTGCCTCACAGCCTCCTCCTCCTTCTCAGGCCTCACTGCCACCGCCATTATTCAGCCTGCAGACTCAGAACTACTCAGGAATTTCTTTACTGGTCCTCCCCATGCTGGTCCTTCCATTTCTATTCCCCATGCTGGTCCTTCCATTTCTATTCCCCATGCTGGTCCTTCCATTTCTATTCCCCATGCTGGTCCTTCCATTTCTATTCCCCATGCTGGTCCTTCCATTTCTACTCCCCATGCTGGTCCTTCCATTTCTATTCCCCATGCTGGTCCTTCCATTTCTATTCCCCATGCTGGTCCTTCCATTTCTACTCCCCATGCTGGTCCTTCCATTTCTATTCCCCATGCTGGTCCTTCCATTTCTACTCCCCATGCTGGTCCTTCCATTTCTACTCCCCATGCTGGTCCTTCCATTTCTATTCCCCATGCTGGTCCTTCCATTTCTATTCCCCATGCTGGTCCTTCCATTTCTATTCCCCATGCTGGTCCTTCCATTTCTATTCCCCATGCTGGTCCTTCCATTTCTATTCCCCATGCTGGTCCTTCCATTTCTATTCCCCATGCTGGTCCTTCCATTTCTACTCCCCATGCTGGTCCTTCCATTTCTATTCCCCATGCTGCTACCCAAGCAATCTTCCCGATTATATCACCCTCCTTTACTAAAATTTTTGTGTCTTCCATTGCGAAAAAAATATTTTACTTACTTATTTGAGAGAAAGAGAGAGAGTGCGTGAGCATGAGTTGGGGAGGGGCAGAGGGAGAGGAAGAGGGAGAGCCAGACTCCCCGCTGAGCAGGGGGCTTGAAGACAACCGGGCTCCATCCCAGGACCCTGAGATCACGATCTGAGCCGAAGTCAGACGCTTCACCGACTGAGCCACCCAGGTGCCCCCACGGCTAAAAATTCTTAGCAGGGTATTCAAGGAATGCCAGTATCACACTCCCGTCTAGTTCTTTAGTTTTATCTCTTGTGGATTCATGGTCACAGCTGCACCCTTGCTGCGACCCCCCCCCCCCCCCGACAGCCACAGCCCCAAACACCTCATGCCCCAGCTGGGCTGAGCAACTTGCTCCTTTAAGGACCCCCAGCATTGTTTCTCTCCTCTTAGCCTTTGTCTATTCAGTCCTCACCCCCCCCCTTTTTTTTGGAGTGCCCTTCCCTCTGCTTGCAGAACAAACCAAAAGCCTTTCATCTGACACATGCCACTGAGGAAGACTTTGTAGAACGGGGACAGAACCCTCACCCCTCCTTGTGCCTCTTGCATACTCTGCGAGGCTCTCGGGCGCTCTGCTTTAGCCCTCCCTTCCCCTTATTTGTACACGCCTCTCTCTCTTCCGTATAAAAAAGACGCCTGTTTGCAGACAGGACCACTAGCTTGTCCTTGCTCAGTATTGTTTGCTGAGTGGATGGATTGTTACCAAATTGCTGTGTTAAGGAAACTGGTAAGTGAAAAAGTAGCACAGTTCACATGGAATGGTAACATAGCTAAAGAGAATGGCCATGTTAGGCTACACACCAAGGACATATTTCAAGTGTTAACTGTCAATTTAATTAAGAGTCTACTGGACACTGTATTATTGCTAAGCACGTAGTCAAACATTATGTGATAGAAACTGGGCTGCCCGAGTTTTAGAAATTGTTTGAGGCTGATTATGAATGTGACATTTTTGAGATACAGGTAGCACTGATTAACCCAGAAGTATGTTTCACCAAAGTGTCTGAAACTTTGGTGCCATGTAGATTAAACCATAATATAGAAAAAGATTCAAAGCAGGAAAAATGATTTGGGAGAAATAATTTTATGTTTGAAGATGGTCTGGTTCATCTTCTGGGCAACAAACAAGTATATTCACCACTTAAATAATAAAATAGAGTATATGTGGCTGAATTAATCATGGACTTTCCCCTTCTAAAACCCAGCAGGTCCTGGAGCGGAACAAGATGAAGGTACAGAAAAACATATTGGAAAAAGTAAACTGACTCCTTTTCAAGGTGTCTATTAATTAGCTTAATTTGTGATTTGTATTTATGTCTGAGCGGGCAATCAATCTATGAAAATTGACATGGAGATTGGGGCAAGCTTTTTAAAATGAAAACAACCATGATGTTAAGCTGAAAAATATCTGTAAGTTGCAAGGACACTTTGGCTCCATCTATCAAAAATAGAAAGGAACATGCCACAATCATTTCATGCTGTGTTAGCTGTGTAAGAGACGATACCTGGGTTTGACAAGTGGTTTGGAACATGTCAGAGAATTTTAGAGAAACACCAAAGCTACACAATAGATAATCAGCAAAATTCTTATGATTTTGTAGGGATTTAGAAGACTCCACCTATAATAATGTTAACCAATAGCTTTGAGGACATTAACATGCTACATCTGAAACTTCTTAAAAGAACCATCTCTGAAATGTTTCCTATTTACTCACTCAATTTCTTAATAAAATCTGGAGATGTGTCTCCTAAGGACAGGAGTAGGGAGAGAGGGAGATGATTAGACCCAGAAGTCATTCAATCATCATAACGTGGTAACTTTTAAAAACCAGCAGCAAGGGGACGCCTGGGTGGCTCAGCCAGTAAAGTGGTAGACTCTTGATTTCAGCTCAGGTCATGATCTCTGGGTTATGAGACTGAGCGCTGCGTGGGGCTTCTTGCTCAGCAGGAAGTCTGTTTGAAATTCTCTCCCTCTTGCCCACCCCCCTGCTCATGTGTATGTTCTCCCTCTCTCTAAAATAAATAAATCTTTAAAAAAATCACCAACTAAGCAGACTAGTTCCCTGATGAAATATTAATATTCAAAATAATTTGAAACAATTGAGTGATTAATAGGAAATGCAAAAATCTATGTTCATCAAGATGCAGAATGATACAAGGCCCCTAATAAGGATCTAAACAGGAATTGTGGTGGGTAACAAAAGGCCTTTGAGCAGATACTGGCTTCAGTTTTCACTTTGGCACAACTAAAGGTCACTTGGGACAGGGAAGACAAGAATGCAACTTGATGAATAGGATCCTGTGCACCTAAAATATACTCCTATTTTATTTCCGCCATCTGTGAAAGAGAACTCCTCTTGGTTGACAAAATTTTTTTCCTTTCTTTTTTTTAAGATTTATTTATTTGAGAAAGAGAGAGAGAGAGTGAGGAGGGGAAGGGGAAGAGGGATAGAATCTTCAAGCTGACTCTGTGTTGACCACAGGGTTGACAGAGGGCTCAATCTCATGACCCTGAGATCATGACCTGAGCTGAAATCAAGAGTTAGACACTTAACCAACTGAGCCGCCTAGGCGCTCCTGGTGGACAAAGTTCTTACAGGTAACACTGTGCCAAAGGTGCAGGCTTGGAAACGGACATGCTGATTTATATGGAGGAGAGGAGGAAATCAGAGGAAATTCAAACACATCTGGAAATGAGCAAAGCAAAGATCAGCGGAAAGTGAGTCAAAATTTTTGTGAGAAAATTAATACCAAGTAAGTATACTTATTTGTTATGGAGTTCCATATAAACTATATATTGACTCTCTGTGTAATATTTTTGGAAAAGATTCACAGTCTCATATTGAAGTGGCTGAATAAAAAGCAATGTTATGGAGGTAGAAACTGGATGAATTACTGTAAGTCTAGGATGCCCTACTTTCAAAACAGTCGGATGTATGAATTTACACATCGGATAAAATATGCGATTATTTGACTTTTGAAAGGATATTTTATTACACATTGGATTTGCCAGTGTATTGATTGATTTGATTTGCCAGTTTATTTTAAAGGTGTGTTCTCCCTACTTTTGGGACACAGTTCAGTTTAGGTCGCTTTTAGTAGATTAAAGCCCACCCACATTACCATAACGCCATGCCCTCTCAAGGGACCTTCATGCATGCACAACTGGGCAATTACCTGAGCGCCAGAGAATGGAGGAGGTTTTGCTCTTTTGACTCTAACCCTTGACTCCCCTTTCTCTTTTTCCCACTGTAATCAAGAACACTAGTGTTTGTTTCTCCCTTTAAGAAATACAGTTCAGAGGTCAGAAGCCCACTGGTGCCAATATGAGAAATCATTTTTTTCTTATTATAAAAGCATTGCATGGCCATGCATGACTGTCATGAAAAATTATAGAAAGTTTAGAAAAAATCAAATGAGAAATAATTTCCAAAATCCCAAGTTCTACCCAAAGATAACTACTAATGATACCTTGGTATATTTCCTTCAAGTCTCTTTTTCTTTTTTCTTTTTTTTCCCCATAGGCACGGTATATATATATATATGTGCGTGTTGGGGGGTGGGCATATTTGTGAAGTACTAGTTTGTATTCTCATTTTCTTTTCCATTAGCCTGATAACTAAACACTTTCCTGTATTATTGGGAACTTTTCTAAAAGCGTAATGTCCCGTATCTATAGAATATTCTGTCCAATAGATGTGAAGAGCTCATCAAATACCTTCTTTGTTGGACATTTATATTGTGTCTAAATGTCTGATATAAATAACAATGGGATGAATATCATTTAAAACCTGATCTGTATGTGGCATTCTGTCCTTAGGATAGATTCCCAAAAGCTTGGATCCCTTGTCACAAATTGTCTCACAGCTAGAAATGAGTTATTTCAGTACATAATAAGGGAGTTGAAGTAAAACAGAAACAAAAACCAAAAACCCCCAAACCCAAAACAAAAGAACAAAAAACACTCGTGTTGTTCTTGAACCAGATTTGCTGTAATGGCATCCAACCCAGTCAGTGAAGGTGCTAGACAGAGGGAGACAACGCTCACCAAGCTCGTTGTACAAAATGGCAATGGGAAACCGGCACACTCCATGTTCACAGTGCAGCCTTCCGATCTGGAGACACAGGAGCTCTGAGCAGGATCAGCTCTTGTCTGCTGTCTTTTTGTAACACTACATACAACCGGCTCTTGTTTGTGGGAAAAGGGGTCTTGAAAAACAAAATGAGCTCATCACTTTCTCCTACTTTCCCTTTCTTGATGTTTCCTTTAGCCCTTAGCTTGCTGCCTTGGTCCCAGGGCAGCGCTGGCTTAAATAACTGGAAGGTGCAAATGAAATCATTTGGTGAACATGAGCTTTGGAGACTTACTCTTTTTTTGTTTTTTTTTGCTCTTCAGCACGTTCTGTCATGTCACAGTAAGGAAATTGTTAAATATGGGTCAGGAACTCAACCAAGGCTCCCTGGATCATGACTGACATATCCTTCACAGTCTGAGGAACGCTTTAAAATCCTAAGGTGACACATAGGGAGAGCAGAGAAAGCAGCCCAGCTGATTTTGTGATGAGGGCAAAAAATGGGAACAGGCTAAATTCCTCATCTATTAATTCTTTGGAGAAATTTCAGCAGGGCTCTTTGGGGGTTGGAACTATATGACAATCTGTCATCTACTGTCTCCTGCTTTCAGTTCTTTTCCTGACAATTGACATTACCTCTTTCATTAGTTATATAACCATGTGATGTACCTCACCGGGTGCCAACATGACAGATCCTACAGGTCCAGCAAAAACATTTCTAGGAGCTTCTTTATATATCTCATGGCTTTGGCTAGCAGAATCAAGAATATTTGTCATCTACCATCTTGTCAGCCAGACAGATGGGTGAAAATTCAATTTGACCTGAAGTATTATTTTCTGTCTCAGGAAGGGCATTATTGGATTCATGTGCGTTTTCTTATATATTTAAAAAAAGTAATTAGAAATCTCTCTAAGGGGAATATGTAGGACCACAGATGGTTCTCAAAGGCCAACACCATATGGGCTTCTTATTGGGGCTGTAATGATTTTTAGGGGTTATTTTGGTGGCTTTATTTATTTTTTCATCATTACAAGATAGCATTATATCTTTTTTCTGACTTCCCTATTATATTTATCAAGACACCACATATTTCTGTGATCTCCCACAGGAGAGAATGCCAGGAAAGCAACATAAAGTACTACAGATGGTGGGGCTCTCTTGTGACCCTTCTTAAGCCAGTCTAGTTCCCCCAACAATGATCTTGTCAGTTTCCAGTGTTGGTAGACAGATGCCCTTGGTGCAGCCCTCTGGGCACCTGCCTGTGTGAATGCTTTCAGATTCCTGGGATTTTTTTGTACGCCTGACAGGATGAGGTTAGTTTCATATGGCAGATGTCACATGTCAAAAGGATCTTGGCCTAATCACCTCACTTCTCTGAATCTTGATTTTACCATCTACAAAAGAAATAATAACTTTGACGAGGTGATCATTGGGCTCTTTTTAGCCTTATAGAGATCACAGAATTTCTTTCTTCATGCAAAAAATGGCAGAAAAATCTGCACTGGGAGCATCTAATAGGTTTGGCTTCTTATTTGATACATTGATTCCCTCAAGAACATCCCTAAGAAGGGACCTTGGTTTTTGTGCATGGTACCATATGAAAACCTCGTTTCCTTTTGCTGTCTCACTCTCATCTGTTCATTAGCTTTGGGCAAATTATCTTTTTTTTTATTATTGAGATGTAACTGACATAGAATGGCTTATACATTACAGGTGTATAGTGTGTTGATTTGATACATTTATATATTGCGATATGATTACCACTGTAGCATTAGCTAATGATATGATCCAGCAATCCCACTTCTGAGTATACAACCAAAAGAAAGGAAAACAGGATGTCAAAAAGATACCTGCATTCCTGTGTTCACTGCAGCATTATTCACAATAGCCAAGATACAGAAGCAACCTAAGTGTCTGTCAACAGATGAGTGGATGATAACACACACACTGGAATATTATTCAGCCTTGAGAAAGAAGGAAATCCTGCCATTTGTGACAACATGGATGGACCTTGAGGACATGATGCTAAGTGAGATAAATCAGACAGAGAAAGACAAACACTGTATGATATCATTTACATTTGGAACCTAAAAAAGCCAAACTCATAGAAACAAATGACCATATTTAAAACATTCTCCTTTTAGGTCGTCGATCCACAGCACCATAATCTCTGTTCCATGCCCTGAAGGCCATACTGGTGATACTTACATGCCCAGCTCTTGTGCCCCTGGAATCAGTGATAACCCTTCCTCTGTTCAGGAAAAAGCTGATACTCCCAGGGTAACACTTAAACCCCTTACTGTGAACCCTGGGGCTTCCTGGCCTAGCCCCTGAGTATGTTCCACACCCCCCCACAGCCCTCCCGATGCCGACACAGTTTATGGTCTGGCTCAGAGAGGACAGACTGTGTACGAGAGCCGAGCTTTAAAATCCTTCGGACTCCGAAGTGAATCACGCCAGCCGATAGATGGGCAACCTTAGGTTACTGCTGAGGTGCTCTTGCAAATCTCTGAGCTTCAGATTCTTTCTGTGCAAAAAGTAGGGATAGCTCTTTGTCTCAGGATTATTGCAAAACTTTCTGTGGGATCATCTTTTAAAATCATATAGTGCAGTTTCTAGTATCTTGTATGGGCTTAATAATTGTTAATTCCCTTCCCATGGGCTAAGCTGGGTATGCTCCCTGGGCCTGCTCCCTGTCCCACGGCAGTGGCTTTGTCCTGTCTCTTCTCTCTGATGATGTGTCTGGTCCCTTCAGCTTTGCCTGACTATCTGCCCCTTGTCCTCTCAGGCACTGTTCACGTATCATCTCTTGTGAGCATCTTGATTCAAAGCAGCCTTCCCTGGGGTTACGTGTCTGTCCTCTGTACTGACACCTCTGTCATGGCGCTGACACTATACTATAAACCATGTCGCCATCTGTGACCACAATACTACTAAGGTTGTTTGTTGTGTATTTACAATGTGCCAAACACTGCGCAAAGCCGTTCACAAACAGACTTCGGCCGACCCCACAGAAATCGATCATCTAGTTTCTATGACGATCCCCATTGCCCAGATGATGACTTGGAGGCCAGGGAGGTTAGATGCCATTTGGAAGGCCATGCAGTCAGGAAAAGCTGGGGTGCATTCAGAGCCAGGAGGCCTGGTTTGAGGGCATGGTCTCCTGTTTTCTTGTCTCCCTTCTCCAATAGTCTCTGATTTCTTGGAAGGCAAGAGCCCTTCTTCTACTGCTACATTTCTGTTACCCAGGAGTGTGCTTGGCATGTTGTGGGTGTCCGATGAATGTGGAACGAATCCTTCGTTCCCAAGTTCAAATCTGGTCTGTGGTTTTCAGATGGGGACCATGCAGGACAAAGGCTCTCTCCTTGACCAAAGTTTAGCCTGGCTTCTCCGAACCCTCTTCTCTACCATGCTCCAAACTTTAGGCTTCCATGTTCATCTTGACATTGCCCTCTTTTAGCAAGAATCCTCCACCCTCAGTATCTGATCATTCTCCATATTTGGCCAAATTCCTTATCCTCCACCCTCCCCCAGTGATATCTGAGCACCCTGGCCTGCCTTTAGCAAGAAACTTGTTAGGTCTGTTTTGCAAGAATCCTCCTACTCTTGGGCGCCTGGGTGGCTCAGTTGGTTGGGCGACTGCCTTCGGCTCAGGTCATGATCCTGGAGTCCCGGGATCGAGTCCCACATTGGGCTCCCTGCTCAGCGGGGAGTCGGCTTCTCCCTCTGACCCTCTTCCCTCTCGTGCTCTCTATCTCTCATTCTCTCTCTCTCTCAAATAAATAAGTAAAATCTTTAAAAAAAAAAAAAAAGAATCCTCCTACTCTCTGAGTCATTTCCCATCCCCTCCCTCTACTCCTCCCTTTACTCCTTGACTATAAATTCCCACTCCCCTCCCTCTACTCCCCCTCCCCTTCCCTCTACTCCTTGACTATAAATTCCCACTTTTCTTTTTCTATTCAGAGTTGAGCCCAATCTCTCTCTTCTGCTGCAAACCCCAATACATAGCTCCTTGAATAAAGGCTTTCTTACTGTCTTTACCAAGTGTCAGAATATTTTTTTCTTTAACATATCTGAGATTGAACTGTCCTCACTGGATTCCAGAAAGGTAGGGCTGGGGTCTTAGATGCTCAGCCTCTGGGTTTGGGCGTCTATGTATCTCTGCATTGTCTGTCATCCAGCGACAAGTCAGGTTTCCACCTAATATTCATCCCCAGTCTCACCAGTAAAGACAAGACAAGCTCAGCCCTATATTCCAAGGACACCCAGGTCCTAAAGCATTAGGACTCATTTCATGTGCACCCTTGTATGCTAATCAGAAGCAAAACTGACGCTGCCATTTGGTCAAGAATGTCCCCAAGTGGTCGTAAGAACCAATATTAAATTAAATTCATAGCCTGAGTAAGAGGGTAAAGAAAGAAAACCTTCCGAGTGGCTTTGTGGCTGAGTACACAAACCACATGATGGAAGGACCCATGTTGGAAGGACATGTTGGGCCAATGTTGGGATGTCCTGGAGTACGTGTCTGACCCAAGATAATCCTGAATTTTATGTGTTTGTTTGAATGAATGTATTCGAAAGCATCTGCAAGTGGAGATACAAGAGGGTATAATGATCCTTGTCTTAAACAATGGTAGTTAAGAGAGAAAATCACAAAGATCATTTACCGAGAGTCAGACCTTCTCCAGACCCTCCTCAGCCTTTAAGTTTGCATGCCAGCCCAGGGCTGCTCTCCTCTCCTGGTTCCTATGTGCTTGGCTGACGGTCCCAGGGGCAGAGAAAATCCCTTGTTTATGTACACAATGTCCTGCCTGGGGACGCTGCCTTTTTTTCTCTCTTCCTTTTTGCAGGTCTTGATTTCAGTGTGTGCTCTCTCCACAGCTTTTTTCTATGGATGCTGGAGAAGAATAAGAATCAAGAGCCTCCTTTGTTATATGACAAGAATGAAAACACAAAGGGAAACAAAGAGCAGCTCTGGTAGGTTTTCCCCTTAAACCAGCCTGGCAAATTAAAAATAAAGCTGGCGGGAGAATGCAAGGCCTCCCGTGCCTTGTCTGGCCCGACAATGGCAGGACATGACATTTGTTCAATGGTAAAAGGGAGTATGAGTCCAGGGCCCGTCTACTGTCATATTCTACCAGCCTACAGTGAACCTCGTTTTGAAGAGTTTTCTATTCTTTCAAACCCTGATGGGGTTGATTCGAGGAAAGCACAATTCAGTTTATCAGCTCCATTGTTTGTCTCTAAACCCAAGTAACCTCTTCTCCTTGGGCCAATGTGGACACACAGCCCTGTATCCTTCCATTTTACAGTTGATTTCATTCTCCTTGTTGCTCATTGCACAAGCCATAGCTGCTAACTATCCCAGGGTCAAAGTCTTAGCATAATAAATTGAGGCCAAGGGGGGGTCTGGCCACCCCCTGTCCCCCCAAAAAATTGCAGGCCAAGGTGTTAGTACTATTGACTTCTCGGAGCATGACTGTTTAGGAAGGATAACTTTTGTCCCAAGTAGAGCAATTCTTTCCTCCCTGTCTCCCTAAGAGTTGGTTTACTGTTTCATGTCATATGTTCCAGGCCATATGCACATATGTCCAATGGGAAAACATTTGGGGAAGAAATAGAGATTCAGAGATGCTCAAAATCAGGATGCTGTGATGAACACCATGAGAAAATCCTAACTAGGCTCAGGATACAAAGACTAAGGAGAGAAAGGTCATTTCTGGCTGGTGTGACCCAAGAAGACTTCAAGGAGGAGGCGAGGATTTGGTCTGAACATCATGAGGTAGTTTGAATTTCAATAGGGAAGTGTGGTGGTGGGAGGAGCAGGAAGAAGAAAATGGTAAGAGAAAATAAGAGAAAAGTTAACATTAAGACATTAATACAAATATTCAGTTTGGCTGGAGCCCTGGGTGAAGGGAACGTGACTCATGAAGCAAGCCTAGAAGGGAAGGGTGAGGCCAAGCTATGAATGATCTTCAGGCCCTAAGGAATTTGGACAGAACTCAGTACACACAAGGCCTGGTGCCAAGCACCTTATACCTGTTACCTTGTTAATCCTCACATCAATTCTATGAGGCTCAGAGATTAAACTGATTACTCGGAGCGCTTAGCTGGAACCTGACTGTCAAGATTGGATCTCAGGTCTGTGCGGTTCTAAAGGCTGTACCCCTAGCCTCTCTAAGCCATCTTGCTGAAGTCAAACGCTATCGGGCACAAACTAATCTCGGGGTGGGGATTGGAGTCGGGGCCCAGCTTCAGAGCTGTTGCAGCAGGCTTGAGATGGATAGCAAGGGCTCGGATTAGTGGGTGGCTGTATGATGGGGAGGAGGCACGCGCGAGGGGCATCAAGGAGAATCACAGGGTGGGCTGACCTTCAGGGGTCAGGAATCAGGGAGGAAGCAAAGATGACTTAGATTTTCTGCCTTGGTGCTGACAGCATGGGGCGGCTCTTAACAGAGACAGAAACCAGGCTGATTTGGAGGAAGGTGAGGAGTGTATCCATCATTTCTAACCTTTTTGACTTAAAAGCTGAGCGGAGGCCCAGGGCTGACCCCACCAGGCAGGGGGTGACTCGGACAGCTTTCTGCCCTGCATCGAAACCAAAACCATTAGAGTCTCTGCTGCCCACATGCGGTCCAGACCTCTGCGCTGGGGAGCAAAAAGAAGGACCTCTTTGTTAAAGTGCCTCTCTCTAGAGCTAGACCACAGCCCTGGGGAGGTTCTGAAGAGAGCTCCTGACCCTGGCAAACCTGAGAGGCTGTCAACAGCTTTTAAGGGTATTATTGCCCTAGAGCAATGTGTGTGTATGTGGAGAGTCCCAAGACTAAGAAAACAGAATCTCTCATCAAATTGCTCTCCGTTGCTCTGCAAAATTGGAGGGAGGTTTTATATACACCCGCTTGCCTAGCATGGCAATAGGAAGATATGTGTACACACACACACACACACACACACACACACACACACACACAGTGGTTTTTATGAGTCATGTGACTAGGGCCATATTAAATATGCCAACCATTGTCCCAGAAGGCGACTTGGTACCAGCTTGAGTGTGTTTCTCTTGGATGGCAGAATGTATATTTTAACCAGCATTGCCCTTCCCACAAAGAACCCTTAGAAAAACGTTTGACTTTGTAATTACCATGTCAATCAAATACCAGTATTTTCTCACACACCCCTGTTACACCGATTGTCCAGTTATACAATGGTGTCTATCCTATTTAGAGACATAAAAGAATGAAGTGTTCCACAGAAGAGAATTTTCTAGTTAAGTATGGATTATCCCTTACTGCCAAGTGAAAACATGTTAATTCTCCTGGGTGGAATTTTCTACCATGGAATGGACACTTTTTTCTTCTTAGATACAATGAAAATTCATTTTTTTTTTCTTCTGGCATGATTTCGTGGTGTTTTTGTTGACAAGAGAGGTAGGCCCATTTGGCCCTATCTAAATGGCCCAGCTTCTCACGTTTAGAGACCCTGTATCTGCTGTTTATAGATTCTGGACACTCGGTCTGACTAACCTTCTGACAGTGCTCATTCATTATGCCTCCCCACTTTCTGGCTGCAAAGGGCAGGACGACCAGGCTAAGCTGGAGCAGAAGCGTGGTGATTTCTGTGGCATTTAGTGCCTATGACCATGTGGGATTTCGTGCACAGATTGTCTGATCTCAATGCTGACATTCAGATAAGTCTTTTTTTTTTTTTCATTTCTTATTTCCTGGTTCAGCGCAGTTGACATTTCTGTAATAAGAGATCTTTCAATAAATTAGGGATTGTCATGTTTTTCTTTTTTTAGCAGGCAAATTTTCTAATTAATTTTATTTCAGCTCCTCCGGCTACTCCCTGCTTAGGGAGGAAGGATATTGAACATTTCTAGACTCTTAAGGGGAGCAGCTGCTAAGTGAAATCAGCACCTCTGCCTAAGGTGGGAACGGAAATGAGCCCTTCCTGGTAATAATAGCCGCTAGGCTGTGCAGGTGCGCCTCTAAGTGTTCTGTACGTGTGACTCTCGTGGGTTCTTCCCCCAGACCCTCAGTGTCATCATTCTTGTGTTCCAGGAGAGATACCTGAGACTTGAAAAAGTCCAGTAACTAATTCAAAGTCACAGAGTTGGCATTCCCAGGCCGTGCTCTCAGACACGAACCGGTTGAAGACCTCCCCACTCATTCTGCCGGATGGCTCATTCTAATTTCCAGGCTTCGATGGAGGGACAGAAGAAGGAATGGCAGCCACACTGAGGGCAGAGGTAGTGTTCCATCGTTGATGCCCATGGCCACTGCTTGCACGCAAGTAAAGATCTGCTGGAAGAAGGGGTGGGGCAGCAGAGCCCTGCAGGTGCCATAGGAGGCCTGATGGCTCTCAGGCCCCCTGACCAGCTGCCCTGTCACGGGAGCCTCATTTCCCCTTGTCGGGTGCTGTGTGGTCATCTATTCAGTGGGCTGGAAGGAAAAGAAAAGCCCAGCAGAAAGAAATAATCACAGAGGTTGTCCCGTCTCCCTAGTGTTCTCTAAAGGTCAGAATTCATCTCCTATTTCCTGGAAAACCACCAACTCAGAGGAGTGGGTAAGAAGAACCTGATTACAAAGAAAGAGACACGGTACCACCCAGCCTTGAACTTCCCCTCTACTGCTTTGGCAAGAGCACCTACTGATTGGTTAGATCATCCAAACAGATTCTATCCATCACTGATCAGCAGCTCCTTTGGACGTTGCTTTTTTGACTAGAGAAGTCCCTAGATGCCCGGCAGGAGAACTAACATGGAATAAAGCAAGCTGCTGAAGAAAGTCAAATTCCCAAAAATAGGCACGGGAAGAGGGCATGAAAAGGTGCATATTTTTAGCTAGCAATTAGAAAGCTACTGCACTTAATTGAGGTGACAGTGGTGCAAAGTGGAATGTAATTATTTTCTGTCCAACACCTGTCTTTGAGTCTGCCGCTCTACTGTTCACTTCTGGACATCGGTGAGAGATGCTGCTCTGCTTTTTAACCTCTTCCTTATCAGCCCATTGCAGCGGAACGTCACATAGCTTGGAAGTATGTACACAGACACATGGGAACATTCAAGGAACGGTGAAATGCTGAGTCCCTCCCTCGTACAAACCCTGCGTTTTTTTTTTGGTTATATTTTCAGCCTCCTCCCCTCTTTCCCTCTTCATTCCTTTCTCCCTTCCTTCTTTCCTTCCTTCCAAAAATATTAAGGCACCGTATAATATACACACATATAAATTTAAAGGCTCCTAGTTAATATGTGCATACACACATATTAATCATATTTAATATAGTGTATTCTATATAAATATATTAATAATATAAGTAATAACTAATTATCAATAATTAATGTATACATATATATACACATATTTACCGGGAGCCTTTAGTTAAAATATTAACTAGGAATCTTTAAAGTGCCAGGTCATAGTCACCTCCACGGTGACCTACTTAGAGGCTACTGGTTGATATGGGTTAGATGTACACGCACAGATATCATATATAATATATTCACGCATACCTACACATGCCTAGGAATATATCTCTATTATCTACATCTGTTTATATTTATGTACTGTGCCTGCCTTTGGGATCACTTGCCCTTTATCTCATGTTTTGGATAATTGAGTACATACAACTCAATAAACATTTTACTAAAGCTTAATGATACTGTGATTCTACAGAGATATTTATTTCTCTGGAATAGGAACTATACAGATTAGGTAAAGCTCAGTTCCAAGTTTAGAACCTTAAAAACTGCAATGTTATTAGTTAAAAGAATATAGTTTTCACAAAATAAGAAGAATGTACCTAAGATATATATATATATATATATATATTTTTTTTTTTTTCTGGCCATAGTGGTACAAAACAAGACACAATAGAATATATTAACAGCTTAGTGAAGCTAAATTTAGCCATTGGGAAAAATTACAAAATTATAAATTTACCATGGGGTAAGATGGACAATTCTAATTCCTTGAAAGGAAACCAGGTTTTATATTTATTTATCATCTAGAAAAGAAAAACCTAGTTTTTATTAGGTAGTAGAGTCTGTTTGAGAGCATGACACTACTGTGTCTCTTCGTAATTATACTGTCAATCTGAAAGGGCAGGTAAGGCCAAGTTCGTGGACACCGTAACTCCATGAGCCTAAGACCTGATAGAAGTGAGGCAGGCTGTCCCTAAAATAAATCAGGCAATAGGAAGATTTTTCTTTTTCCAAAAGAAAAATGTGAGTGACAAATCCTTTACTTACTCAAGACACTATCTTGTCAAGTATCACTCATCAACTTTTAAAAAAGGCCACCTAGGCTCAGTCAGTTAAGCATCCAACTCTTGATCTCAGCTCAGGACTTGATCTCGGGGCCATGAGTTCAAGCCCTGTGTTTGGCTCCACCCTGGGCATGGAGCCTACATTAAAAAAAAAAAAAAAAAAGGAAGAAGAAAAAAGCCACCTAACACATGACCACCATGCCACTAGGAACGAACAAGGAAGACAGCCCACAGCCACCAGCATCCCTGATACTGCAAAGAAAGGACGAGCCTCGTGAACATGTTCCAGGTTGCTGGGTGTTTTGAGTCTGTCTGTCAGGCTAGTTCAGTTTATCCAAGAATTCCCAGATGTGACAGGCAGTCAACAGCTTTGCTGGGTATGACAAGTTTCATTTCAAAGAGTCCAGCTTGTAATTTCAAGCAGGACAGCTGCAGTTAAGGTCCAGTCAACTCAAGGTTTCGACTGCTTCCAAACACGGCTTAATTGAACACACCCCGCAATGACAGAATCACCCAGGCCAATGTGGCAAAGGCTGGGGGAAAGAACTCGAAAGTCCCTTAAAGCAAAAGGATATTTTAGCAGCTTTCTTGAAACAAGCATTCTACATGTACCTTTTCATACCGAAGGATCCTAGACTTTCTGATATGTAAGAGGAAAAGAGGTATTTCTGGAACTGGGATGGAATCCAGGGGGAAGACTTCATCTTTATCACTCATAACTTACTTATGCTGACTTGTGAAAGGATTCTGGATGCTCCTGCTTTCACTCCAGCTCAAATTTTAGTTGGGTTTTACCTATAGTTTTTAAATGATCAGGTTTTTAACTTTTACAAATATTTGACTAGATGTCAATCCAAAGAAGTTAAAAAAAATGGCATTGCACGATTTATACTGACACATGTCTAATACACACATTATATAGACACATCAAACACATACACTGACTACACACATGGAATTTTCCAGAATCGTTCCTATTTCAAATATTCCACCCAGTTGGAAGCTCACATCCAAGGCCATCTAGTCTAGATTTTAGTACTGAAACTATGGTTTCTGGACCCATGTGATCCACTGTATTCACTTCTTCTAAGAGTGACATTCAGATTTTGATTTAGTAGATATTTTCTGAACACTTTCTCCAGATGCAGGGTTGGTGTTTCAATTTAATATTTAGTGAAATCAGAGGACCTTTATTACGTGGGATATGGCATATTATTTTTTCCTGATTGGCCTCACCAACGCATGTTGGATGGATTGCAACACTCTTGACTGAAATATTTGATGCAGAGAATCTTTTAGAGAAATGAATTTTTATAAGTTTCAATATAGAATACTTATTATCGGGGCACCTGGGTAGCTCAGTCGTTAAGTGTCTGCCTTCGGCTCAGGTCATGATCCCATGGTCCTGGGATCGAGCCCCGTGTTGGGCTCCTTGCTCCATGGGAAGCCTGCTTTTCCCTCTCCCAACTCCCCCTGCTTGTTTTCCCTCTCTCACTCTGTCTCTCTTTGTCAAATAAATAAATACAATCTTTAAAAAAAATTTAAAAAGAATACTTATTATATAACATAATTTTGTTATGACATTCTATTTTATCATAACATAACATGTTATAGATAATAGAATAAAAGATAACCATATAATATTTTGGGCCACTTAATGGGCTCTGTGGTCTTGAGCATGTCATCTGTTTTACAGATGATGACACTGACAACATTATGAATCACTGAATTCTACCTCTGAAACGAATAATACACTATATGTTAATTAAATGGAATTTAAGAAAAAGATTGCCTTCATAGGTTGTGAGAAAAGTGAATTGATATGTATAACACAGTCAGAAAAGACCACGACATATTCTTGGAGATGAACTAGCCTGAACAGATGGGCACAAAAAACCAAGCCACCTGGAAAATGTAAGTGTTCAGTAAGTGCTGTTGCTATTACTGTCATTTAAAGCCCTGATGTCCTCATTGGTACCTTGAATGGGTAGATTTAATCTTGATTGTCCCTAAAGTTTCTTTCTCTTGCTGTGGTGTCCTTTAACTTCCTAGGGAGTGACCCATATCCTAGATGAGTGAGTGGGCCATCGTAGCAAATAGAAGCATAAAAATAACTATTCTGTCTCTATGCTTGTTTTTGTTTCTGTTTCTGTTTTTTTTTTTTTTTTTAATAATGCCAGAATGATGAAATGATCAGCCCCAGGTAATTCCCCCTGGGGGCTTAACTAGTTGGCTTAACTTTGAATGCTTTGGGAATCCAGGAGAGAGACCCCCCGCTCAGCCTTCACAGAGAGCAGAACAGCTTGTCAATTGGTGGTTGTAGCTCCCTGGAGGTTCATTCTGACAGGGCAATTTTATGTTATAAATTCGGGAGAATGTTTGGACAGGCTGAGGGCCAGTTGTTCCAACAACTGCTACGGTAAATCCTGCATTCCCCAAGCAGTTGCTCTCTTTCTCAAGTGTCCTCCTATGCAGAATAAACACTAGTCCTGGGGGCTGTAAACTCCTTAAAATTAGGCTTTGAGCTAGTTGAGTAGGGCCTCTCCTAAAAAAGGTATTTTTTCCTTACATTTCCCAGTATTTTGCCTCCACCCAACTTGAGGGCTATATTTTTTGCTTCCAAATGCATAGAAAAAGTATTTAAAAAAATAACGGTGAGAGACGAAGCAGTTAAGAATATATGGGTGTTTTCGTTTGTTTGTTTTAGAGAACTGTCCAGAAAAGAAAAAAATACTATTCATCAGTAGTTCAATTTCCAGGGAGTTTTACAAAATGAACCACTTCTGATCAGATGTAGATTTATTGGTTACACTGCTTGCAAAACAATTCAAAGGGAAAAGAAAGACAAAAAGAGAAATAGAGCCTACGTGAGAGGAGGTGTGAAGAGGGATTCTCTTTGGTGGTTCTAGTGGGTTTCTACCACTGTTCCTGACATGGCCTTTGTTGCACGTGAAGAATAACAACAAACCCTGACTATCCAATAATAGGTCATTGTTTCGTTGGTCACTACCTGGTATGGAGGTAACCTTGCTGGTTGTCTTTTACTCAGCAAACAGGAGCCTTACAATGGGACTTTCTCCTGGGCCAACATTAGAGTCACATTCATGGAGAATGCAAATTCAATCAAGGTGAGACTGGTAGGAATACATCAGTGAAAGACTGCATTTATCAGTGATGTTACTTTCAGGCTGGGTCTTCATATTTCCTTTTGTCACAGGATTTCTTCTTATCCTGTGGCGCCTTCACAGGGACTGCATATGCAGGGGACAAAGGTTCTCTAGGAGGCTTTGACTAAGTCAAATCCCACCATGTCTAAAAATCCATGACACTCTCCCACTCGGCAAATCGCCCAACAAAATGTTTGGACATTACATGAATTAAAATTAATTATATAAACTTCCTGAGTGAAAAGCGTCCAGTAGTAAGGGCCATTTCTGCATTATCATATTTAACAATCATCCCTTGTTCAAATGCAGGAATATTGTGCATTTTTCAGTAGGTGCTCATAAACAGCATTCGAGCGCAATTTTAATGGTGAGGAAGGTTTTAAGGTGACGTAGGATCGGCCTGCTAATAAATCCAAAGTGTTTTAAAGTATTTCAGTAGAGTTCATAACACTGATAATTCATAATGTTGATAATAGGATGACCACAAAGTTAATTCTCATCCAGGCAGACACCTTACAGAAAGCAGGTTTGAGAATCATGGCGGAGAGGGGAGAAGTAGCTGTTGGTAGCACTAACTCTGGTATCCTTATAACCAGATACCTGCTATTTTCTAAAAGTATGAGTAGGAGGGCTTAGGTGCATGATCCATGTCTTTTCCTGAGTTTAAAACTCAACGTAATGTTTTTAGTGGGGGAATCCCACTATCAAATAATGAAAGAAAGAGTCTACCTTAAAAATGTATGTTTATGAATTACATGAAACAATGCAAATGTTTTAATGCGAAATGAAAAATCTCGTTGTACAAATATATACATGATTACGACGGTGTTTAAAACGAATCTAAAAACTCACATATAGGAAAAAAAAAACACCTTAGAAGGAAATTTAACAAAAGTCATTGTGCTTGTGGGGCTGTGGGCAATATTTTTCCTCCTTTTATTTTGTGGTAGTCTCTAAATTGATAATAAACATATTTTTAATCAGTATGCATTGCTTTTACAATGGAAAAAATGAACTGGATCAAAGGTATGTTCACACTCAGGTTCAAGATGATTGTTCCCTGAGAGCTGTAAAATTAACCTCAAGTATGGAAGAAGACTGACCTTGTAAATGAATTACTGGAACCCAAGAGAGGCAGTGGTGGCTGGGACCCAGAGGTCATTTAGATTGTGTATTCCATCTAATCAAGTCATTGGAAGGTGAGATTTTTAGGCTGGACAGTTAAAAGCCAGTCCTTCTTACATTAGCCGAGAGAAGTGGAAAGTACTCAGCAGGTTTATTCAAACAAGTCTGGATTCAAATCTTGAGGCTGTTACTTAACCCTACCTGTCCCTTGGGCAAATCACTTAAACTCTCTCAGCTTTAAAGAGGAAAGATGACAATAATACCTAGTTGTTAAGGTGGTTTTTGATTTAAACGAGAGAGGGAGATGGGGGAGAGAAAAAAAGGGGGAAAGAGAGCGAGAAAGGGGGGAGGGAATATGTATAATTTCCTAGTATCTCATAAGCACCCAATAAATGGCAGCTTTTAAACATTATTATTTGAATCTCTTTGATTCCTCAGTGGCCCCCAGGCCAAAAGTATTTCAATGCCATTTCTCTCAGGTTTAGAAGAGAATGAAGATAATTACCGAAATCTCTGTCCTGCGTGCATCTTCCAATACTGAAGAGGGTAAATATTTAAGGTCATGGAATTTTTTGTGGACGAGAGTTACTGTGATACCATCCCTTGACACCTGTCCTCCTCCAGTCTCCTCATTTTTTTTAAATTGCAAGATTCCTCAAAAACATTTTTTATTCCCACTCGTTTCTACTTCTCACAAGTTTCATCCTTTCTTGAACGCACTGCATTTGGGATTTTCTTCTATACCACCACTGAAACCGCACTCCTCAAGGTCACCAGCGAAATCCATCTTGCTAAATCTGGTGGCTGATCTTTAATCCTGGTGGTACTTGATATATGAGCACAAGACCATTCCCTCCTCTGTTCCATGTGTTTGTTATTTCTTTACTATCTCTCCTCCACTGGCATGTAGGCTGTTTGAGGATCGATACTGCTGTAACCCCAGCCCCGTGAATACTGCTGGGCACGTGGCAGGCACTTAAGAAACGAATGAAAAACTGCAAACAGAGTTTGTTGAATAGGTAACACATAGACTCGAGCTTGCTCTGGGCGATTTAGGAGGGGACCCTAAATGGAATGTGAATGAATGTTCCCACCTGAAGCCCACCCCATGGACACCATGAGCATTTCCTGAATACATTCTGGACTTCTGTTCCATGCTCATCATTTATTGGCATATGTGATGATTTGGCTTTAAAAAAAAAAAAGATGCATTTCCTGCCTGGATTTTCCCGCAGTGAGCTTTACTGCATGTGCCCATGATGGTTTGTGTACCATGTGTGCTATGCCTGGCATCTGTTCTGCTTCCCGCCCCTTTGTGTGCCCGTGCCCACAGGGCATCTGAGAGTTTGCCGGCATGTTGTAAAGGAGGTTGGAAAATTCTCCTCTCTGAGCTCTCTGGCTTCCCCTACTGGGGCTGAGAAAGCTACCAAGTACTGCTAGGCTGGCAGAGCGACAACATTACCCCACACAAGGAGCTAAAAGAGCTGCAGTGGGGATGGAGAACTTTGGAGGACCAATGAGAGAGGAAGACAGAGATTACGGCTCATGGATGGCAGATGGTGGAGGTCTGGTTAGAAATCAGGTTGTCGAGAAACATTTTGTCTTAGGCAGAGCCGGAACATTGGCATTTAATGCCACGCAAGAGCCAATGACAGGTCCGGACCATCTTGGGCTCTACTGGTGTCAGGATGGGGTCCTCTCCTTCATCGTCCTGCCCCCGTTTTGGTCCATAATGGAACCTGCAAGTTGGCTCTCGTGAGTCCTGAGTTTGGGATGCCAGTGGGTGTGTTATCTGGGCACTGTGTCCTATTCCAGAATATTCTGCCATTGCAGGGGCATCATTCTGTAGGTACAAGGATTGAGGACGTGCACTGAGGCGCTGGAAAGAGAGGTATTAAGAAAGAAGATTTCCAGAGAGCCATGGAAAAGGAACTTGCTGTTCAAAGTGACTTCCTGACTTCACTGTTTCCAGAAAGCGCTCTCTCTGGCAGGAATGACTACTGTGTTTCCTGCCAGGGAACGTGCATGTTTTTGGCAATGTGAAATGGGAGCATGGGTAGAAAGAATGAACACATACAAGGAGAGGAAGAAAGATAAATGAGAAGCATTGTTGTCCAAGTCTTTGGAAAGTTACTCAACCTCCCTGATACTGTCTTCCCCCCCACCCAACAGAGAAAGTGTCATAGAGTGAGAAAAGCAAAAGCTTTGGAATTAGACACATGTGTGCTTGAATCCTGGCTGTTTCAGTTATGATATTGGCTTAGGCAAGAAACCTAATTTCTCAAGCCTTAGTTTCTTAATCTGTGAAATTGGAGAAATAACACCTATCACATAGTGTTATTTTGAGTTTTAAATGAAATATACGTGCAAAGTGCCTAGCATAGGGTCTGGAATAGACTCCTCCCTAAATAGTAGTTGAAAAAAAAAAAGGGCAGGGGGAGAAAATACAGCATCAGATATGGTAGACCTGGGCTTGCTTTATTTATCGATTTATTCAGCAGATATTTAAATCGAGCATCTGCTTTGTATCTAGAGACGTGTGACATGCTGGACAAGAACATGTCTTCCTAGAGGTTAAAAGTGCAGATAGACAAAAACACATGCAAATACGAATAAATGAGAGAAGTGCACTAAGTACCATCACAAAACAAACAGTAGTGTGAATGGGGGAACAGCTTTTTATAGGGTGGTCAGGGAAGGCTTCCTGGAGGAGGGGAGGTTCAAGCTGAGAATGAAAAATAATAAGAGCCAGCCATGTGAAGACTGGAGGGAAAGAGTTTCAGGCAGAAGGAAGGGTACAAGCCAACGTCCGAGACCAAAGAAACCCAAAGTGGCTGAGATGAGAGACCGGGGCCAGAGTAAGGAAAGAGACACACGTGTTAAGTATTGGCAGTCATTCCCAGGGAAAACTTCTCCTGAGGGTCTACTATTTCCCCCTGCCCCCCGCCCCCCCATGCCACTTTTTAATAATGAGATTTCTCCTTTTGGTTATGAGTCTGTCCTCTATGGGTTTGGAAACAAAATGATGCTTCTTTGTTGAAGTCAGGTGGTCTGCCTCTATTCGACCCTTTGGCATTTGATTGTTAGTGTTGTTAGATGACAGAATGGTGTGCTTCTGTGAATGTTCTGTGGTTCTCCATGAGAACCACTGGATCCATGGCACAAGTCCTCTGGCTCTCTCCATGGGCGGAGATGAAAGGACTCACACTCTGGGGCTGGCATTCATGTAGCACCTGCTGGAATCTACTGGAGGAAGTCATGTTTCTCCCCTGCCCCAGGGCCCTGTGGAGGTTAGCATGCTGCCAGGAAAACTCCAACTTTATTTCTTGGGCCCCAAGTCAGCCTGCCTCCACCTGAGGCAGGTGAGCTCCCTCTCCCCTGGGCAGAAACTGCCCATCCTCCCCCCAGAACGAGGTTGGTGGGAAGTAGCAAGGGAACTTTATTTCATTCACACCAGATGTAGGGTGGTTATCTTCATTTTTCTGTGTGTGTTTTTCTGTTTTTCTGTTTATAGGCTTTAATTGACTTTATTTTTCTTGTATAAAGTATGTGGTGGCCACAGCGGGAGCCTGGGTCCTCTGCACGGAGAATCTGGTGTGTGGGTCGTTATAAGATGGTCAGCAAGTCCCTGATAGGGAGACTCGGTGAAAGCAGTCCGTTTCCAGAGTCGGTGTGAGCTAGCTGTAAGTCTTGGGAATGGCGTCAGAAGTGGCAGTGCACTCCCTGGCTGAGAGGGGGCAGTCGTCTCTACCGACCCCCGTCAGTAGCTTCTCGGGCACAGGGGCTGAGGCAAGGCCAGTGCCCCTGGGGTCAGGGGTGAGGCGCCCCAGCACAGAGCCACAGCGGCCGGTCACCTTGCATGGGACAGTGTGGGGCTTGTCGATCTTGTTCCCCAAGCAGCCTCGCCACATTGGCCAATGGAAAGCTTGTCTGGAATCATGGCCCCACGGATGGCAGTGGCGACCTCTTTGGACCACTTAACACCCAGACTGCCGTTTCTATTGTCATCTCTGATGGCAACAAATACCTTGAACCTGATCCACTGGCCAGCACGGGTCTGCTTTTGCACCAGTATAGTCTTCAAAACGTCATCCTTGAGGAATGCCCCCAGGAAAAGTCAATGATCTCAGATTCCTTGATGGGCAGGGACAAGAAACCGATCTCCTCCAGGGACTTGATCTTCATGTCTTTGACCAGGTGGTGCAGCTTGGTGACAGGCATCCATTCCTTGTCTTTGGCCTATAGAGAAGCCACTGTGGTCTCCCATTCCATCACCCCTGGGACTCCCGGGCCCACCCCCCACATTGGTGCCATCTGACACTTGGTGTTTTCTCGAGAAGCAGCAGGGCGGTTGTCTTTGAATGGACAGTGGCAGTGGGCGTGAGGGTAGGAGGCCCGATCACACACCACTTACTGGCTGAGTGATCTCAAGTCAGTAAAAGCAGGGAGGATATTCTCTGTCTCTTAATGTTGTGGGGAAGATAAAACTACAAAGCAACTGGTAAACTAGGGATTAATTTATTCCTCCTCTTCTACTTCCTGCCTTTCCTTCTCTTCTCTCCACGAGTCTGTCACTCCTCTGTTCCCTCCTTTCTGTCCTTGATCATTGACTGTCTCATCACGGGCAAGTGCAGAGCCCTCAGGATGGTAGTGAAGCCCCACAGTTCTTCTGACCACTTGTTAGAAGTCATGGCCAAGTGCGTGGAGAAGAATGTGATCACAGTACAGATGGTTCCCAACTTACGATGGTTCAATTTACAATTTTTCAGCTTGACTCTGGCGTGAAAGTGATTTGCATTCAGTAGAAACCAGGCTTCAAATTTTGAATTTGGATCATTCCAGGCTAGTGATGTGTGTTAGGACACTTTCCCGTGATGCTGGGCAGTGGCAGCTGCAGCTCCTGGCCAACCCCACAGTCATGAGTGTCAACAACCGATACACTGACAACCATTCTGTATCCATACAGACATTCTGTTTTTCACTTTCAGTACGGTATTCCAGAAATTACATGAGACATCCAACACTTTACTATAAAATAGGCTTTGTGTTCGATGACTTTGTCTAACTGTAGGCTACCATGTCCTCAGCACGTGTTATGGTGGGCTCCACTAAGCTATGATGTTCAGGGGGTTAGCTGTATTAAATGCATTTTCGACTTAACAATATTTTCATCTTATGTTGGGTTTATCAGGACATAACCCCGCTGTGAGTTGAGGAAGATCTGAGTTTAAAATCAAGTTGGTTGTGGCCAATTGCACCTAATTATGCTTTTTTCTCTGTTCCAGCCCCCCACCATGCCTGTTCTTAATATATCATGACACTTCATTTGGTAGCATCTTTGGAAAATGAGGAGTTTCATATAAGTGAAACCTTAATTTGTTTTCCAGAAAACTTAAGCCCATCTCCTTGTGACAAATTATACCAGAACTTCTCTAGGCTCAAAGGCACAGAAGGAACTAGGATGTGTAAGTGGTAATGGTGTAGAAGCAAGAATTTCCTTCTATGAGAAAGTCCCACCTGGAGAACTGTCCACATCTTTCACACTCAGGCCACATCCCAGGCCAATGTCATGAGCCTCCAGGGGTGGGATCCAGGTGCCTGTTGTTTTTAAAGCTCCGCAGGCGATTCTAACATGTGGCCCATGTTGAAACCGCTGCTGTGTGGTTTCTTAACACCCCGAACCTCTATGTTCCTGTGGGTTATGTGTCTATGTTTCTATGAATTAAAAAGAGAGAGGAGGGGGCGCCTGCGTGGCTCAGTTGTTAAGCGTCTGCCTTCGGCTCGGGTCATGATCCCAGGGTCCTGGGATGGAGGCCCGCGTCGGGCTCCCTGCTCAGCGGGGAGCCTGCTTCTCCCTCTCCCACTCCCCCTGCTTGTGTTCCCTCTCTTGCTGTGTCTCTCTCTTTAAATAAAAGATTTTTATTTAAAAAATAAAATCTTTTTAAAAGATTAAAAAAAAATAAAATAAAAAGAGGGAGGAGGAGGAGCAGGAGAAGAAGGAGGAAACTGCAATGGTGTGGCCACCAGAGGCCAATGCCATGGTCCACGAGGATGGGGGTAGGGAAGTGTGAGTCACGTCATTATGGAGATGAAGAAGACAGACCAGCTCCAGAGGGAGCCTGAGCTCTGGCCGCAGCTGATCACAAACCGTGGAAGTGGGCAGGAGAATAAAGAAAACGCAAGAGAGAAAAAGGCCAGATGAGAAAGAAAAAAAAAAAAGCAAATCCGATTTAAAAGAAAGGAGGAGATTGGCAGGCAGGGCATTTCAATTCTCTTTGAGGGAGAAAATAACTAAGTAAAGCAGATAAAAATCAAAGACAAACGATAGAGATGATAGTGGCAGTGATCATTTTTATGCAGTGTATGTTTGTCCTTCCCGATTAGGATCATTTTCACTGGTCAAGGTTTGGGTTTGGTGAAGGCAGAAAATAAATTGGGAGAATGGCCTGTTAGATGACACACGATCAGCATCAGGCTAATGGCCCCGGGGCCGAAACCTTGGGATTTGATGAATGTATTCATTTACTGGGCATCACATCTAATAAGAAGCATAAATACTAATATAGATGGAAATGAGGGTGAATGCGTTCAAATGACAGGAGGTACTGTATACACATTGATTAGCATGGAAGAGAGGGCAGAAAGTATCCGGCTCTTGGACACCTGGTTTACAAATAACCTGCGCTCGTCAATGGCCTCTCTAGCTCCTTCCCATTTAATTTCCCCTCGGCCCTCCTGCAAACACCGTGGGTCCAAACCACAACAAAACATACAGGTTTGAGTACATTCTGCGGGACTGAAGCGATGGAAGGAAATACGTTGGGAACCACCGGTGTCCTTTGGAGCTGTAGTTTTCAAACTGTAGTTCTACAGTCTTTGGTCAAATGAAGTGTTACTGGGAAGGGCTAGAGAACTCAGATAAATTGAAAACACAGAAAGGGTAAGCCAGTGTCTGTTACGCTTTTTCTCCTTGCATTTGGCCATGAAGGAGATGCTGGAAGAAGCAGAGTTTGGAAAGGATGTGAATATGAGAGTTGACATGAGATTTCCAAATAAGACTGGACAATCTATGTGATAGCTCAGCCCTTCCAACCCTGCCCCCCTGTATTCCCCCCTTCACTTGTTATACTGCCTTAGAGTCCCCTAATCAATAATTCCTTTGGTTCCGGGGCGCCTGGGTGGCTCAGTTGGTCAGACCTGCCTTCGGCTCAGGTCATGATCCCAGGGTCCTGGGGATTGAGCCCCGTGTTGGGCTCCCCTCTCAGCGGGGAGTCTGCTTCTTCCTCTGCCTCTCCCCCTGCTCTTGCTCTCTCTCACTCTCTCTCTCAAATAAATAAATAAAATCTTAAAAAAAAAAATTCCTTCAGCTCCATACGCATCCTCCGTCAGAAGCTTAAGTCGGTTCCAGAGACCAAAGGGCTCTCAGTCCCACATCCATGAATATGAATTCAATAATACTGGCCTCCAGATTCCCAGGCAAGCTCATCTGCAGTAAGATCATGGCATTGTACCAGATGGGAGATGGGCAATGCTAGAAGAATGAGATAGGGAAATTCTATTCGGGTGTCCAAAGAGGCTTTTTTGGTTCCGGGGGTGGGGGGGGTGGGCTCCGGGAGCAATGTTGCAGAGAAAGAGGGAACAGGTTCTAAAATGTTAATACATTAACAATTTTGTCAAGGGTCAATCCTGTCCCAGAGAAGGGGATGACAATCTTTTTCTTTGCAACTACACTTCTTGGTTTCCTGTTCTCAGTCTCATTATAGCAAACCAGAATTTTGCTGTATTATTTACATGGCTTTAGGAGACAGTGGGTTCTGGGCTGTAAATAGATCATTTACAAGCTGCTGGCTTCCTGAAATGCATGATTGACTGTTTGTCATGGAAGAGATCACATCGACAAAAACCGTTAATGAGAAATATGGAGGTGCACACATTTCAATAGTGCTCAGAGATTAAATGTTCATCCAGACAAGGTATCTCTGAGGAACTAGAAGGAATGTAAGGCAGTGTTTATGGTTCCTGTGATCCAAACTTAGTTGTTGCCATGAAAAGGCATCTACTACAGTGGTTCTTAACTCTTCCGAGTGATTCATCCCGGGGGAATCTGAGAATTGGATGCATTCTTCCCATAATATGCTTATATGTACAAAATTTTGCATATACTTTCAGGGGATTCACAGAACTTAATGAAGACTTATTGCTGTTCTTAGACATGAGGCTAAGAATTCTTACTCTACTGAATTCAGGGAAAACACTGGTCCATGTATTCCTTTTTGTGGATAGTAATATTCCTATTTGAGAATCGGCTGTAGGGTAGGGGTGGAGAATCCATCCCAGTGCTTCTAGAAACTAGTGCATTTAACATTTGAAAAGAAGATTCAAGAGCTTGTACAAAATACAGAAAGATGTATAAACCATGGTGTTTCTCCTCAAGGAAAACTAGATTTGGTTAGACTGGAATATAAAAGTAGCGGTACTAGTAGTTGTGGCCAGAAAGGTAGACCAGATCCAGACCAGAAAGGGCCTTGAGAGCTACATTAAGGAGATGAAACTTAATTCTGAAGGCCAGTATGTTCCAACCTAATAGTCTTTCTTGTACAGTCCTCACTATTTCGCCATTTCTATATACCAACACTACAATCAGATTGTTTTCTTCAAATTGAGTCCCCTTTACAATTTGTGTTTATTTAGACTTACTATTCAAGGTTTTGTTGTCATTATTTGTAATCCATATGCAAATTAATACATGCCTCTTAAAAATATTGATTTGCCTTCCTCCTGAAATAATCTCATATGCAATCAGTATTCCTCGCTTTGGCAAACACTGCTAAGGACAGTAGGGGTTTCTGACTGGGTGGGCGGTTATGTTAGGAAAGTTGCTCTTTAAGACGTGTCATTCCATAGTCAAGTGTCAGCTGGAACGGAGGGGCTGGTGGTGGTGCGGCCAAGCAGAGAGCATTGGTCAAGGCAAACATGGTGAGACCCTGGCCTAGGAGGCAGAGTGGGAATGCATAGTGGAGGCCAGATGTGAAGTCTCTGAAACTCAGTCTAGAAAGGCCATCTTAGAATTGACACTCAAGCCAATTGTTAGGTAAATTCTTTGTAAGTCAGCTCTTAAAGGGAATGCAATAATATGTTTATTTCTTGTATATTTGTATTTACTGTATTGTTTTATTTTTCTCAGGAAAAGAGAGTATTTTCTGTGTTTTTCTATTGCCTCGAATCCACTGATAATGTTTGGTGACTGTGGCTGGGAAAGGTCAGGGGCATTTCTGTGGGTTCTGAGAGAGTCTGAGACCTTGATAGTGAGAATGGAAGTCAAGTGGGCATTTTCTATACACTTCTGTGGACTCTTCCATTTTGTTTCATTTTTCTGGTTAGCTGAAAAATAGATATAATTCTTACCCCATTGTTATACAGTTCAAATGACACAGGGATGCAACCGAACTTTGTCTACTATAAGGTGTTCTTCTACATTATATAAGATGAAAGATGTTAGCATCATTATTAGCTGTCCTGGCAAGGAATTGTGTAAATGACATTTCCTTCAAATTTCTTTTTTATTTCAGCGAATATTTTGCGAGAAGAACATAGAGTGAGTCAGTCTCCAAATGGGGGGCTTCTAGTTAGTCTGATTAAAATACTATTGTGGACAAGAATAATTTCAGTTTGCGCTTGATGCAGAAGTATCAAGTGGCCTGGTCATTGTGCTTACATTTTCCTTGCAGGCATATGATGGTTGCTACATAGGGGGCATAACGGGCATTCCAGAAATAGCAACCAACAGTGTGTTCTTTTTGTTCCAGGAATCTTGAAGTCTAATAAATATTTGTTCAGATTACTCCAGAAATGAGAGAGCAAATGGGTTCCTACTTCAAAGTCATTTTTAACATGGTCATACCTGATATTTAGAATATGGAATCAGTTGACATATGGTGGGAAGTGCTCAGTCCTTGCAGAAAGATGCTCTTGGTTCAGGTTCTAAAGTTGCTACTACTAGCTGCATGACTCTGGGCCTGTCGTATAAGTCCTTGAGTTTTGGTTTCCCTCCATAACGTGGAGATACTAATAGTGACCTTAGCAAGGTTCATTGTAGTATCAAATAAGATGACATGAAGATGATCTTTGTTAAGTATGAAGCACTATATAGACGTCATCACCACTGTTGTCATCATTGTCACAATGAAAGTATCTATTGAGTGTTTATTATGTTATCTGCATCCATTAACTTATTCAATTCTTATAATTAATCTCATAAATGCAATTATTATTATCTGGAGGAAAAAACAAAGGCACCTAGAGATTAAATAGTCTGTGGAATGCCATGCATTAAATAGCAAATCTGGGATTTGAAGCCAAGCAAATGGATTCCAAAACCTGCATCATCCTTATTCCTAGAAAGTGATATTCTAATCATCTAAAAGAGTTTCAGAACCTTCAAAAGTCAACCTGCACCCCACTGTGTGTTGAGAACACAATATGGAGAACATTTTTAAGGGAGCAGTACTTCTTCTGCATCTTTTTCCCATGATCTCAGTTAAAATATTTAGATTTAAATTATATTAAGATGACATTTAGATGAATTTAAAAGGAGTTAGGTACAATTCAGCATCTATCTCAAAGAGCATTTCTATTTCTTCCCAGACATTGTGTTGGAGAGAACTGTTTTTTAAACTTGATACGTGACTCTATGACTTTCAGCCATTTGGCCTAAAAAGCCCCTTCCTTTGCAGCTCGAAGAGTGTTCTTCCCTCATGACCTTAGGAATCTACTGTGCTTGTTTGGGCATCGGTGTTCAACAGGGAAGACATTGGGAGGTTACGTCTGTGTTTCCTCTTGTCTGAACTCTCTGTCCATTAAGATGAGCAAAGAGGGGAGCTGGAATGTAAAGGTGGAATAACAAGTCTCTGAGGTCAAATTGTCCCTCACTGACAATTTTAGCAAGGACTACAAAAACACAAGGGCAAGAGTAGACATCTCTGCTTACACTTGAATTAGTCTCTATAGTTACTCGTAGAATAAATGTAATTACAGTGAGAAGCCATCCAGTGCTTCCTAGAAGCCACACGCTATGCCAACGTTCCTTACCCATGCTAGAATGCTGAATTCTCTCAGTAACTCAGGGCCATAGAGTAACTGGGGTCTTCAAGAACATTTCTTACACGATGCTGAGAACCTAACCTGCCAAGTAACACTCAGCCACCTGCCCATGGTATTAAGAGTCTGACAAGCATCAACTTTTCCAAGCAAGGAACATCTTGGACTTTGTGGTCCTTCCCTGGATATAAGAGGCCTGTTGGCCAAAAGAGAAGAAACCTCTTCATTTAGAAGTCATGTTTGCTTGGTTTTTATGCATCTGTGAAAAGATGGGTAGAAAGTTGCCCCTCAGTTTCCCAAATGTGGCAGAGGTTGTGATGGGATATGAGCATACACGTTAACTATGCCCTCATAAGGAAACACATCTCCCTGCACTGAAGGTGGCAGTCTTGGGCCTCCAGAGTCTCATCGGTAGGGCACGGACAACACTCCTCTGTTGCCCTCCCTAGTATCTCTGCGAGATTCACCAGCTCTGGAGCCTGGGACTGTCAAACAAGAAAAGGAAGCTGTGTGAATGACATCTGGATACTGCTCAGCCTCGTCCTTGGCAGGATATGGATAGAGGGCATGTGAGACCCTCGGTTCAATCTTGATCTTTTGGTCTATTGTGATATTTGTCTCATTGTGTTCCTTTAACATTTTTTAAAAAAAATATATTTTTTTATTTATTTGACAGAGAGAGAAAGCACAAGCATGGGGAACAGGAGAGGGAGAAGCAGGCTTCCTGCTGAGCAGGGAGCCCGATGTGGGGCTTGATCCCAGGACCCTGAGATCATGATCTAAGCTGAAGGCTTTACTGACTAAGCCACCCAGGTGCCCCTCATTGTGTTTCTTAAAAAAAAAAAAAAAAAAAGATCAAAGTATAATCTGTACCAAGAGAAGGAAATATGACCGATCCTAGAACACATGGGTATTATTAGCACTCCCCCTTAAAGCAGATGGTCCTGGGGCTTCATGGAGTTAAGTCACCTGAGTGATGAAGCCAGAACTGGGATCCTGGTTTGTCTGCTTCTAGAGCATGCTCCGCATAACCACCACATGAGCACACCGCCCATAACTGAAGCAGATGGTCCTGAATCAAACTTGAGTCCATAAACCAAATCTATGACTCCCTAAGGAGATGTAACACTGCATTAGTGGAGATTTTAAGGCAATTTAATGGATATTAAATATGTATCTCTCCCCTAATGTATATTCCTCTGAATTCATTCATTCGCTTGTCTATTAAATAAAGATTTATCGAGTGTTTGCTACGTATACGCTGTGCTACTGAGGAATAAGGGATGAGTGAGTGCAGGGAAAACAGAATAATGAGTTAGACACAGATTCCACTCTCAGGAGCTTACATGAGAAGTCAGAGATATATGTAAATGACTTAAGGTATAAATGATGAGCACCACAAGACAGTTGCAGATAAAGGAGTGCAGTGTATTCTAGGGGTGGATGTGGGTGGATGTGGGTGTGTGTGGGTGGGTGTGGGTGTGAACGCGTGCATGCACGCATGTGCATTCGTGGGCACGTACGTGTTTGGCCATTGGTTATGGTGAATGAAAGAGCTCTAGGTTTGAACAAATGCAGGGAAGCTGGCAATAAAAAGATAACTGCAAGAAGACTGGTTTAGTTAGCATGAAAGGTCCATAAAAAAGTGGTGGATTTTAAGACCGGAAATAGAAGCAACACGTTACATCTTCCATGCAGGGGAGTGATGCCATTGGTTCTGTGCTTTGGTAGGAAGTAGCTGGCATTACTGAGCAGCAGGGGCCAGGAAACCACAGCTTGTGGCCACATTTGGCCCATGGCCTGTTTTTCGATGGCTAGTAAGTAGGGAATGGCTTTGAGATTTTGACGCGTTGTTTAAAAACAAAGAAGCACATAAACAAAGAAACTGTGACAGAGACATTCTGCAGCACACAAAACCTGAATGTTTGCCAACCCCTTGGCATATAGAACGGATTGCTGGAGGGTACTGGATTAGGGGAGACCAAGTTACGGGGGGACAGCAATAGTCCAGACAAGGAAGACGAAGAGGGTGTGGGTGAGACGGTGGAGTCTGGAAACGCAGGAGCTGGAGGGAGACAAAGCTGGATATTGGTGTACTTGGGAGTTGTCTCAAAATGAGACCTGAAGTTCGAATAGTGAATGAAAGGGGAAAGAGCCAAGGATCGATCTTTGATAAGTGTCTGTTTATAGAGTGGGGAGGAAGAAGAGGAACGAGCAAGCCCGCTGAGCTAATATCATTGCTTCCATTTGTTCCATTAGCACATGCTCTATGCCCTTGGCCGATCTTTGCCTCAAGGTGCCCTCCCCCAGTGAGAATGTGACGATACCGAGATGCTACCGCTTCGGCTGCTAGGACAGAACAGGGAGCTACCCCTTCAGTTTCGCCTCTCAGACTATGTGTCCATCATCTTCCAAATACAGCTTGATCCCAGGTCCCCTCTAATTCTCCCCAAGCTCTTCTCCGTGTCCCTGCGGCATCTCTGGAAGCTTCTTGACTGATGAGGTTTAAGGACAAATCAGTTTATTCCTCCCCTCCCCCCATACAGCCTGAATTGATGGACCGGATAAGCATCCTTAATAGTCTAGTTGCAAAGTTTGCTTCTACACTTTAGAATCACTACCGCACAGGAGAGCTAGCTGTAGGAAAGGAAGCAGGAAGCTCGTGTGGCTGTACCATAAAGACTGTGACATGTACTGCAAAGGCCCCCGAGAGGCCATCAGGAGACTACCAAGGTTTATAGCAATGGCAGGGAGCAGGAGAGGAGACTGATGTCCCTGGAGGCCTATCTGAGTAAGAGCCAGAAGATTCTACTTTCGGAGGGGTATGGAGAAGCACCAGGCCCACAGGCAGAGGGGTGGGTAAGTGAGAGCACCCAGGCAAGCAAAGAGGGGAAACAGCCTGGACTCTCTGTGAGGCACAGGGCAGAGAAAACTGCAATCAGCTACACTCTGTCTCCATGGAGTTTGGACTCCGAGGAGCGAATTATGGAGAAGCTTGGTGTTCAAATTTGAGATGAATGAAGTGATGGTGGTGAGTGGAGGAGGGAGGGTAGCTGTGTTTGCAGGGACGTGTGTGTGGATTTTAAAGTCTTGGATTTGGGAGCAGTGTATGTTCTGGATGCAGACATGACTCCCAGGTGTGACTGACAGGGGGTGGCAAGGTGGCCCCTGTGGGGGCCTGCAGCTGAGAGAGGACAGCAGATAGGAGGAGATGTCAGTGTGGAAATGGAAGGTGGCAAATGAGTCTCTAGATTTTCTAGGAAACTTACAGGATCACTGAAATGGATAGTTCTGGTAAATTTTCATGGTTGGCATTGGGGAAACTGTTAGCACTCGGTCAGCTGAAAATCTGTCCTACATGCAGCAGGCTCCGGGGTTCATGCACCTCTTTGGGGCTGGAGGAAGTGTTTGAACTGAATCTCCTTGCGGGTACCAGCAGTTGTGGCTGTGAACTCCATCTGTGCCCTGGGTTCTCTATATATACAAGGTGGCCAGACTACCTGGGTCTATGGACACGCGAGGATTAGAGGTGGCAACTTTCACACCAAACCTGGAAGGGGCTGAAGTTTCTCACAGAGGTCATGCAGATGCTTTCCGGACATGTGTCTTGCTTACTTGAATCAAGTCCTGTTTTCCTAAATGTTCGGTTTCTCAAACTCAGAAATTGCCTCCTTCCCCTGCTCCCCTCCCTCCTGGGAGTCTCAGTGAGCCTGCCACAGTCCTGGGCACAGGGACACCATCGTGAGCTCCAGACCACGCCTGGAGGAGCTGAGGGTCTGGTCGGGGAACTTGCTGAGAGTGACTCACGCCAGCCCCTCCCTACCCTAGCTGCCTCCCTGTGGTTGAACCTTTCAGGGTCTGGTCCTGGCATCCCTCTGAAGGAGAAGTGCCACCCCCGCCCCTGCTCCGGAGTCCCCAAAGTTAATCATTCCAGAATGCCCACACAGACTTGAGGTGGTTCAAAGCCTGAGTGAGGCTTCTGCTCAGGTTTAGGCCGCTCTTTTAACTTCCCCTGTCAGCTGGCAGGCTCAAGTGACCTCTGAGGATAGTCTCTGCTTGCTGAGGTGGCCAGGGAATCTGCTCAGAGGGGGTTCAGTGAGACAATATCTGATAAGAGCATTTCCCACAGAGATGAAATACTCCCCTCATCTGTCAGGTGAGGATAATGATCCTACCTCTCTCCTTGGGACAGTTGTAAAGATGGCAGGAGTTAATACATGTAAAGATTTAGCATGCTGCCTGGCACATGGCAAGTACTCGTTAAATGTTAACTCATGTTATTTCTGTTCACTCTAACAGAAGGTCTCTGTGATGATGCCACATTTGTAAGACACTTGCACCAGATGTAAGAAATATTTCAGTAGTTATTGGAGGACACTTCAGAAGCTACAGAAGTTTCCAGCATTCTGCAGGCATGGCCCTCCCTTTTCTACCTGCAGGGATTAGTATGTGAGCATAGCAGTCCTGTGTCACTAAGATATTTGACAATAAGTCCATCAGTGATTCCCTACTCCCAAGCAAAGGGAAGCCCTGAAGGGAAGTATTTTCCAGGAGGAAACCTATTTTCCCTCCTGAACTCATTTGGTGGAGGCAATCGGAAGCATTGGGGTGAGCTTCAAGAGGGTGCTGAGGCCCCGTTGCACACACTTCATTAAATCTGGGCAGAAAAAGTAGTGTCTTAGCTACTGAGGGGAGGAGGCTACAGGAGCCAATGGAAACTGAGGAACGTTGTGAGCTTTGGCTGGAAATAAAGAACAGTTGGTGTGTGATTCAAGAAAATGTTTCGATGGACAAAGGGAATATGGAGGGGACTCTGCCACTCGTGGGAAACACTGTTTACATACCAATTCCTTCTTCTTCATGCACTCCATGAGGATGATGAACAGATGCTGGGCTTGGGTCCGAGTGTATGTGAAAGTCTTCTGGATGGTCACCAGCAGCTGGTCTCTCAGAGATTCATTGATAAGTCTGCAATTAGAAACAATGTCAACCACAGGTCAACCCAGATCCTCTTCAGTACATGTTCCCGAGAAATATTCTAGAACACAGGAAAGCCCTGTGGGGATTGACTTTAGACAGGAGTTATTTCTTCCTGTGTTTTTCTTGCCACAGTTATTTCAACTGTGATAATTAAAAAAAACAAAACAAAACAGTGCACTTAAAAATCAATCCATTTTAATGTCTCAGAACCTAAAAAACTAGTCAGAAGATGAATTTGGTTCTTTTTTTCCTTTGTCTGTCTCTTTTTTTCTTTTATATGGCATGTGTCTAATACCCTGTTCCTCAAGTGCCATTATCAAAGAAAGCCTTACTCATTAGCATCTTGGTAAAAATTTACTGCATTACTTATATGAAGATTTAAATTTCAACTTCATCTCTAATTGTGGGGGAAAAGCTTCCATCTCAGTAATTTGAGCACCAATGAGGAGCAATGGGACTTATGTTTCTTCTAAAACCATTTCCTGTAGGTGGTAACTTATCTGACCTATGATTCAGGTCATCATTTATGTCAAGCATTGGCTGTGTTACAGCCAAAGAGTCTGATCCACAGGAGGTCTAATATGGACTATTTCAGTAAGAGAGAGTTTTTGTGCTATAGAAGAATGAGGGAAAGCAAGGGAGGTACATGATACCCAACCACTGCCCTGTTGCCTCTCGAAGCCGAACCAGCTAACTTTTAACTTCGCCCTCACTAAATGACCTGGTGAAAACTGGGTTATCTTTATTTGCCATCAGGGGATGAAAAATCACTTTACTGTTCATAGATTCTGTCCAAAAGCAGGAAGATGAAACTTCTTTCAAGGACCAGCGACAAAATTATCATACTTTGCCTAGCATTTTATGGTTTTGTCATTTTTTCCCCATAATTGAAGAACCAGAAACTCCTATCTACAACAGTAAAATATAATTATTTCATTTGGTGCTCATGGGAACCCTGTAGGCAAAAGGTCTGTACAATTTAAAAGGGAAGGGTATTTTAGCTGGAAAGAGCCAGATGCTTAAGGTCATCAGCAATTAAGAGGCAGAGCTAAAACCAGAATCTAGGTCTTCTGATTCCTTGTCCTGTACTCTTTCCATTACACTACTGTCTCTCATTACACCAAGTGCACTATACCTTGGCCTCTCTTCCTCACTGCGGCTACTTGAGAAGCAAATTATAACATATGCTTTAATGTGAAAGCAGAACAAGTTTTGTTGCTTCAAAGAAAGCAAGACGGGAGGCTTGAGGATAATCCTTCTGTGCCCCAGGATTGTGTGAAGATCACCTGAACCCACTAGGTTGGACAATATGGGTTCCCTAAGCTTTGAGGAGGGTGCATTCCTCATGACAGGATTATACCAAGGATCCTGGAATGTCATGCAGCTCGATGGAGGATTGGGTTACGCCTTCTGCCCCCCAGGAAGGTTTATATCATGAATAGTTAGAAAAAGAGAATGATCCAGATGAAGTTGAAAAATAATACTAGATCCTCTCAAGATTACTAAATTATTCTGGATGACTCTGTGGCCTTAGGTGTAGACCAATCTGAAACCATTCATTCACTTATTCGTTCATTCAACAATTGCCTAGTGATGTCTATTTCGTGTCAGAGACTGTAGTGCCTGCCAGGGCCACAGGGATAGATGAGAGACACACTCTCCCAGCTTTCAATGAGCTAATACACCGGTGGAGTAGGAAGATGGGACCTAGCAATTTAACTGTGATTGGTAGTGGTAAAGAAGTAGAGAACTTGTGACAGCTGAATATAATCTAATCTAGGTGGTACAGGGAAGACTCCTCTGAGGAAGTGCTGTTTAATTTGAGACTTGAAGAATAAATGAACATTAGCACGTTGGGGGCGGGGGTGCTAAGTAAGAGCATTCTTGGCAGATGAAATAGCGTGAAAAGATGAAAAGCCCAGTTTTGAGAAAATAAGGTCAGTATGGCTAGAATATGGAGAACAAAAGAAAGAGTGGAACAAGACGGTGTTGCAAAAGGAGAGAGTGAGGATAAGATCATGGGGGACTTTTGAGATGGTGTTAGAGACTTTGGATTTCATCCCACAGGTAGTGAGAGGCTGCTGGCGAGTGACATGATCCCATTTGTGTTGCCAAATTTCCTGAAGGGTCAAGATGTGAGCACTCTACTTGACAGGCAACCCATGTGGATGGGTCTAGAGAGTTCTGCAATATTGAGTATACATAGATGTTGTACATGATTAACAACACAAGAAGAGACTCTCCTCATTAGCCACTTGATAGATCCAATCATTCATCTGCAGGTGTTTAATTTTTTTTTAAAGATTTTATTTATTTATTTGAGAGAGAGAGGGAGAGAGAGAGAGAGAGAGAGCACATGAGAGGGGGGAGGGTCAGAGGGAGAAGCAGACTCGCCGCTGAGCAGGGAGCCCGATTTGGGACTCGATCCAGGGACTCCAGGATCATGACCTGAGCCGAAGGCAGTCGCTTAACCAGCTGAGCCACCCAGGCGCCCTGCAGGTGTTTAATTTTGATAACAACTCGAGATTTGTTTTCCATTGCTAACCATCTGTAGTGAAATCCCAGTTCCCTGAGGTCATTAACTGTTTGAGGGATCTGTCTGTTATTTGTATGTAGCCTATGACTTTGTAAAAATTGAGACATCATGTGCAACTTAGTTGATTGTGAGCTTTGTTAGCGAGGAGAGCTGAAAGACACTGAAGACGTCTTTATACTAAAAAGTATAAGATCTTTATTTCGCAACTGAATTAAGTTGTGCCTTTGGTTAAATCATTTAGCAACAAACACCCAGAATTCTACTTCTAGAAGTACAAGGATTCTCTAGATTGGTGTTTTCTAAAGCGTGGGGTGCTAATCACTGATAGAGCAGAGTGGTTTTAGGTGAGACAAAGATGATTTAGTCTTTCCAAAGCCTTAAGTTATACTCATTAAACATTAAGTAACTGTTACTCTGGCTTTAGTTCTTTTACCATCCTGATTGCATCAAGAGGAAAATCACATTTTTGATGTTTCTTTGGTTTTATTAGCTCATGAGCATTTGTAAATCTCCCCCTTTTGGCAAAGAAATAACAGGTATTAGGTCCCATGCTTTTTGCAGAAAGAGTTTAAGAACGTTTAAAAGAAGATCCTGTAAAGCATTTGATGTATTCAGAGCACATCATGGTTTAGGACATACAATGGGATCATATCATTTGATTTTCACATCAATCTGAGAGAGAAGCAGGTATTAATTCCATTTTGCAGAAGAGGAGGCTGTGGCCCAAAGAGACAAAATGATTTGTACAAGACCAAATGAGGTTGATGATCTTGGTGCTTGAGCTGAGTCTGCTGAATTCAGCCTTCCATCGTGGTGCTGCTTTTCCTGTTTGAAACCTCTAAATATGTCTTTTAGTTTCCTAATCATCTGCATTGGAAGTAGAAATTTAAGTATATTAGTTTTAGGGAATTGCTCTTCCTTTTTGTGATAGAACATCTGAAGGAAATCTGAAGATACGGGGAAGAGTGAGGACAATGGCAAAGTGCATTTCGTATGTTGAAGATTCTATGGCTTCTGATTTCCTCACAAGTATTTGCTAAGCTAAATGAGATGTTTTCTATTTGGCAACAAAGACTTCCCCTGTCTTCTCTAAGGACCCTTCCTTACTGTGTGACCATATTTCTGTAGGATATTGGGAAGCCTGCTTTCTTGAAATTATTGCTTTCCTAGCTCTTCCCGTTTTTTTTTTTTTCCTGCCCAACACTGGAAGGATTTAAAAAATCTTGACCGTGATATTTAATCACCAGCAAAAAATAGAAATAAGTCCATTTTAGATTTCTTTTTATGGCACAAGAATAGCGATTGAGAATTGCTTGACATCAAAACACGGTCAGAGTATTATATAAAATTTTCATTTTAGAATTGGGTCTTTGACAAAATGGTGCCTATTTATAGAAACTGTTAATTTGTGGCTCCATATGGACCAATGCTATTTTTGGTATACCTCAAATTAGAATGATTCTTGATTTAGGAAGGGTAGTGAGGAAAATTGAAGTGAGGAAAATCTCCATACTATGGCATTTGTGTTTCCATTTAAATGCTGAACTTGTGATCTGGAGCTTTTTGGATGAGTCACAGAAGTATCTGAAATAGGTCACTGTTCATCCAGGGCTCGGAGTAACCAAAGGAACTTCGCACCCTTGGCTACTCGCAGTCTGTTCAAAGGCTAGCAACACAACCCACGTGTGCACACTTTTCTTGGAATGACTTTAATTACCTGCCATATCAGAGTTTTGTTCCTCGATTTAAAAATTAGAAAATGCATTTAGAATTCAATGGGACGCGAAGAGCTAGACTTAGGTTAATGGCTTTCATCAAGGAGCGAAGCCCTTCTCCTGCCCTCCACACATGCTCTCAGTTCACTTGTTCAGATACAACATGAGAAAATTTTACCTATATAAATAAAGATCATTAATAGTACCGCAATTTGGTACATAAAAGACATCATTTCCCAGAGAATCTCTAATGCTCTAAAGAAAAATGAAATTTTGTCATTTGCTTCATGCCAAAGCAAATTACTACATGTAACCCTAGGAGACAGAAAGGTTACATGTCTTGCCTAAGGGTCACAAAGAATGGCATTTTTCTTTTCTTCTCCTCCACCCATCCCCTTCCTCCTCCATTTCCTCCCTCCCCTCTTCCTCCTCCTCCTTCTTGGTTAGTAAAAGTTACCCCTTCCTCCCAAATGCCATGACTGGGGGGGGTCACAAGTAACAGCATGATTCGTCCCGGAGAGGGAACCCATATTGTGGGTAAAAACCATTGCAGTCACCAGGGTTAGGCTGTCTGGAGCGAAGCTGTCACTTGCCAGCTATATGATCTCGTGCGAGCTGTTTAGTCTTTCCATGTCATGTTTTGCATGTATGTAAAATGAGAATTATAAGAGTGCTTATCTCATAGACTTGTGAATATTTAATGAGTTAATCTTTGTAGAGGGCCTGATGCGTAGCAAGGTCTATGCAAGCATTTGTGTTATTAAAACACAGTCCCACACGGCTCCTGGCTCACTGATATTCCTTCTTGTTCAGTAGCATGGCCAGTGGCTGGGGTCTTTGTGTGCAATACAGAGCTCTCTCCTGGGACCAATGGTGCTCTGCATCCTTGCTCAGCCCAACAGTACAAGGCCACTCCCAATCCAAGCTGGAGAAAGAACTTTCCCATTTCAGAGAGGCCAGAGATCACCAGTTCTTTCTTATGTTTGGGAAAGAGGGATACGTAGCAGGTTTAGGAGGCTTCATCATCTGTGAAACCTTGCAAACACTCCATGCAGTCTTCTGCACATCTATTTATTTATTCATTCAACAAATAATACTGGTGCCTACTATGGGCCAGGCACTCTGCTAGGGGTAAAGAGATGAATAATATTTAGTTCTAGCCTCAAGGAACTCATAGGGCTGTAAGCCATATATTTTGGTAATAATAGGTAACACACCCTCAAACTTAGTGATATAACAGAGCATTTTTTTTTTTAATTGTGTTGATTTTGTAGGTCAGGAATTGAGGCAGAGCACAGTGGGGATGACTCATGGCTGCTCCGTGAGCGCTGGGTCCTCAGCTGGACAGGATGGAATGGCTGGCTGTATGTCTTGGGCTCCATTCTTCTCCATGGGACATCTGTTGGGGATGCAAGGTCCAAGATGACTTCTTTGCTCTGTTGTCTGGTACCCAGCCGGGGATGGCTGAGAGCACTGAGGACTGGCTCATTGTTCTTTCTGGTGGTTGCACAGTGGATGGACTTTGTACACAGCAGCTGGCTTCTCTCAAATGGAGGATTCCGAGAGAGCATTCGAAGAGGCCCAGGCAAAAACTTCAAGACTTCCTCTGATTTAACCTCACAAGTCCCAGAATGTCATTTCCTTACATTCAATTAATCAAGCATGTCTAAGAGTAGCCTGGGTTCGAGAGGAGGGAGGGACTCCATCTCTTGGTGGAAGGAAAGCAGGAATATATAGAGAAGGAATATATTGAAGGTGATCATCTTGGAGACCAGCAAATCCATCAAGGGATTCTGTTCAGATGAGACCTTATAAAGCATCAGTCTTTTCCACAGTTTAATGATAAACAGCCTCAGCTGTCTTACTTTGCATTTTTTCTTTTAATAGCAGATTATGAAAATCACCATTTTCCTTAAAAGTGATAGGCTAACCACTCAGAAGTATTTTCAGAATGTTATTACTGATTTGAAGCATAGAACCTGCAAATATTTTCTTTTGACTCAGTGGCCTATTTACATTTATTTAGCGCGTACTATGTACCAGGTATTTCTTTGAGGCCTTGGGCATCGGCCGGAGCCTTTTTTCCATGGATACCATCATCATACTTTGTCCCTATCAAATGCAGTGTGCAAGGGACATCTTCAGTCAAATGTGTGCATGCTTGGGTCAGCCTTAATGCCCAGCTTAAGTCACCACCAAAAACAGTGGGGTGTCTTCTTGGTGCCATCATTTCGCTTTGAGGTCTGTTTAGAGAAGAAAAGCAACAACAAGCACCTGCCAAAAGCTAGAGAGAAATTTTGACTTACTAATGTATTGTTCCAGTTTATGTTATTCTTTGTTGGCGGGGGGGCGGGGAGTGGCAGAGGGAGAAAGAGAGAGGGAATCTTAAGTAGGCTCCATGCCCAGCACAGGGCCCAATGAGGAGCTCGATCTCATGACCCCAAGATCATGACCTGAGATGAAATCAAGAGTCAGACGCTTAACCGACTAAGCCACAAAAGCACCGCAGTTTACGTTATTCTCGATCTACCTTTGTTTGGGCCCTCGTCAGATCTTACTCAGATGGTACCAACAGACTACGAATTGCTTTCTTTTCTATCCTCCTTTAATCCATTCCACACATTTGATTGAATGTTTGTTCTACAAAGCAAAGATAATTCCATCACATCCTTCTTAAAACCCTGCAGTAGCTTCTCATCACCAGTAAGATAACATTTCAACTTCTGATATTTCTGGAGTTTGTATGTTGCTCATCTGAAAATTCCGCTGAGGGATTTGAACTTTGGAATAAATTAATTGATATAATTTAGGAGCCACCGTTTTGTAGATGGAGAGTCTGGAACCCGCAGTGGGAAATTAACTTGCTAAAGATTATATATCTGAAAGCATCAGAGCCAAACTTAGAGGACAAGAGAGTCAGGAAGGAAGAATCTTTGATAATGAACTACACTAACCTAAATATGTAGGCTCAACTCAGTGTGGTTATGTAAAGTTAGTGATTTGTTGTTTAATGACTAGATGCAAGTGGAGATTGCTTCTGTTTTATCCCTGAGACAGGATGTTCTTTATCTTATGTGTGAGAAGACTGAGACCGAGTAACGTGGTTCCGAAGATCCAGTATTTCCCCAGAATTACTCCCCAGCTTCTCAGATGCCCAAAGTTCCTTTTAATTAATTGAGAGCCAACAAATATTTTGCTCAACAATTGGAATCCCGAAGAGGAACTCTTAGGTTAAGTGATGTGAATGGGACCCAGGGAAGTGACCAATAGGTGGGATGGGATGGGGAGGGACTTACTTTGCCCAGCTTCTTACTGAAGATCAACTCCAGATACAAATGTCTTCTATCAGCTAAGACCTGTGAAAATAGTACCTCTAATCTTGTCTTAATATGTAGCTTAGAAAAGTGGTTCACCTGGGCTTTTCCTGAGGGTTCTATCTAGTAATGCGAGGTAGTGAGAATGATCTTGGAGAAGCTGCCTGTAATCGGGAAGGATGCACACTTGTGGATGCAATCTGTTCAAAAAATTTCATTTACCACTACCCACAGAGGGAGCATTTCTTATTTTTGTTCACTTTCTCCTTATTTTTTTTCTACTTTTTTTAAATCCACTCTAGAATCTTGAGCTAGATATGGTAAAACAGAAGGCGCAGATACACATACAAAAGGAAACAGAAGGGGGGGTGGTGCAGTGGGGTTGAGCGTTGTAAAGAGAGGCACTCAGAATCTATTATAAGGTAAGATTTGGGCTGGGCATTTTATGTGTGGCATTTCATAAAGACAGATTAATCCAAGAAAATCCTAACTAGATTAACTCCTTGGATGCATGGATGATGACACGTGATATTACTTATGTATTCTCTTTTTCCAGTCTTCATCAAGGATCAAGGTGCTGAAGATAGAAGTTTTCCTACTAACCCCTTACCTTGATTCCCTTCACCCTTCTCTTTTCCCATAGCATATCACTTTCTAAAGTATTATACAATGTGCTTATTAAGTTAATTACTTATTATCTATCTGACCCTGCCAAAATGTAAGTTCTGTGACCACATTTTTGTTTGTTTTCTTGACAGGTGTATTTTTGCCAGTGTCTAGAAGAGTGCCTGAAACATAGCAGGTTTTCAAAAAAGATCTGTTGAGGGATGCCTGGGTGGCTGGGTCAGTTAAGTGTTTGACTCTCGATTTCAGCTCAGGTCATGATCTCAGGGCTGTGAGACTGAGCCCCACATCGGGCTCCATGCTCCACGGGGGTCTGCTTGAGATTCTCTCTCTCCCTCTGCCCCTCCCCCAGCTCATGCATTCTCTCACTCTAAAATAAATAAATAAATCTTCAAAAAAGTATTTGTTGAATGACTGAACACACAATGTCGGTTGGATGAAAGAATGTAATTTAAAAAACGAAGGGAACAACATCCAATAACATTGAAAAATCCGTCAGACACTCAAGGGGTCCCCGAGTGGTGGAGCTCAATTACATAAATACTACAGCTATGTTCTCCAATATGGGAGCTGTTAGCCACATGTGGCAATTCAAATTTAAATTAAATACAGCTAAATAAATTTAAAATTCAAATCCTTAGTCACACTAGCCACCATTCAAGCGCTCAGTGGCTGACTGGGCAGATGGAGGATATTTCCATCATCACAGAAAGTTCTATTGGACAGCAGTGCTCTTGAGGCAGACAGGGCTGCCAAGCTCTTTACCTTGGGCAGAAACTAGCAGGACAGGCAGGTGAAAAAATCCTCAGCAGTTTTGGCTGTGTCTCTGTAATTTCTCTCCTTTCCTTCTTTCGGGTATGAACATACCCAAGAGTGAAAACTGTTATGTGTTGCCAAAGCATACAGGGACTGCCACACGGTCAAGTAGCTTCTCTGCTGCCAAAATTAAAGGGGAAAACATATCCTCTGTGTTCATTCCAAGTGAAATCCCATCAATGACCATTGCATGTAGCCAGGCAGGAGCAATAGTGGGATTTTTATTGTTTTAGGCCCTCCATAAAAGACAGAATCAGAGCTGGACTTACATGTATGAGCTTCCTGGGCAGGCCAAAGCATTAGCACCTCTTTAACTGACATATTTTAAAAGTTGGTCCAACATTTATTCAGAGGAACCGTTCATCAGCATGTGAGAGAAGGGCGGAAGCTGGAAGCTGTTGTTAACAATCACTCAGCTCTGGGGCAAGCAAGCCTCCTGCAGTTACTGGTCTCATCTTCTGAGAGGCAACATGGTATAGCTGCTAGGAGCGTAGCTTCCAGCCCCAGTGTCCCTGGACAGACCACTCCCTAGTGGTGAGATGTTGAGCAAACTTCCTAATCTTTCTGTCCTCAATTTCCTTATTTATAAAATGGGGATAATTATCATAGCTACCCCAGAGAGTAGATGACAGACTGTGTTTAGATCAGGTTCTTGCATGCAGAAGCTTTAAAAAATATTCAAATTTTCAAGTATGCTTTTGGGAAGAGGGTCAGAGGTGTGGGGGGAAAGGGTGGGGTAAATCTCAACTCTCTCTCAAAGTCATGTGTCAAAGATTCCTTCTAACCCCATATTCTACTCTATGAGATGTGGGAGCAAGTATAATTTTATTTTTTCAGATGGATTAGTGATGGACTAATTCCTTGCTGTTTTTAAATTATTCTTTCTTATAAATTATCCATGGACAACTGCTCAGTTAATCTGTCCCTCAGTCCAGCTTCAAACAGTACCCCACAACAAAGAGCCTCTTGTTTTTGATATCCTATGTATTATGACTGTAGGGAAAGACTTATATTGTCAGTTTAGACTGATGCACTTCACAGTGTTGATGAGACATTGACTATTTCCCAGATATCTTTCAGGCAGATAAATTTCTTATTCTGCCCTTGGCTTCATAATTCAATGTGCTATTTGATGACTGCCTGGTAGTGATATATGGGGTTATCTATAACACTTGGTCTTCACTCCAGAATAAAAGTAGCCACCCATGGTATGTTGACTGTACATTTCTTTCTTTGCATCATTGTTAATCCACCACAGAAATCTTTCCCCTGAGCCCATACGTGGCCTCAGACTCATTCTCAACACAACATTCTAGGATGCTGGTACCAGCGGATTGTTGTTGACACTCAAGATGAAAACTATTTGTCATGCCTGCATTAGAGATAATAAAATCTCAAATATACTATAAAATGATGAATACCAAGGATATCACAGGATTGAAGAACTCCAAATTTTAGGTTTGTCTCCAAGACACTGAACTAGGACTTCCGTGACCTTAAAGGAATCGATTTTTTACTGCTTACTTTAGGGATCACTGCTTGTGGATACTTGATTTGCACTGAATATCTCCAGAAAACACAATAAATATGTATACCAACTCTAGGACAGTTGTCCAGCAATTACGACAACTAAAGAGAAAGCTTATTGAAGCTGAGTGGAGACTTTTCTTGACAACAGTAGTACAGACGTGAGTTAACCTTGGAATGCTACTTTAATGAATGCATCTTTAGTGTGTCTCTGGTAGAAGAAGCTTTTATAGCAGGTGGTCACTGCTGTATTCGGTTTTTACGAATCCTGTGGTCCATAATCAACAATGAGAATTGTGTGGGGAATCTAATGGAAATCTATTAAGAACACTGCAAACATTACCTATTATTAATGATACCACCGGGTGAGTTGTTAATCCACTCTATTTCTAGAAGCTGCAGGTTCTCATGTCAGCTAGGATGATTCAAAATTCATCTCCTCTAAGGTAGAGGGATTAAATACCAGGGCATTTTATTATCTGAGGCTCCCTCAGATACATTTTAAACGTATTTGTGGATTTTAAAGTCCTCACAACTTCTTTTCACAAGAGAAAGAGGCTATCTTGTAGAAGCGGGTAAGGAAATGTATGTGTGCATCTCCTGCTAAGACAGAGAAGCTTACGGCAGCAGTGGGGAGGACAAATCAGTTTGGTTGTCTGGTGAATGGAAGGTTCGTTGAGATGGCCCTAGGAAGAGGCTGGGGCCAGAATGCAAAGGGTCTTGAGTCCAAGCAAAGGAATGTGGACTTGACCTGTGGATTAATGGTCTTTAACTGGGTTCCACAAAGAAGCCCCTAGAATTTTGAGGAGGTGCTCCAAAGCTGCCCCAGAGCTGCCTTCATGGGTGAGAGCCAGGCAGAGCGAGGGAGGCTCTAGACCAGTGGCTCTCAAATTATGGTCCCTGGACCAACAGCATCCACATCTCCTGGGTACTTCTTGGAAGCACAAATCACCTGGCCAATCAGACCCAACTAGAAAATCTGAGATGGAGCCCAGCTATCTGATTTTTAATAATCCCTCCAGGTGATTCTGATGCAAGATAAACACTTGAGAACCACTGGTCTAGGCCTTCCACCCCAGCTTTACCAGAGTAAACATGTATGTATCTTGTCTGTCTCGTATATTGCACTTCTGAGGTTTCGAATGAGAAGGGACCCAAGGGCTTTCAAATGCTACAGGCAAGTGGGAAATTGGGACTCTTAAAGGGTTGTCCCCTGCAACTATAGAGTCTAAGGAAAATGAGCCAGGACCTTCTAATGCTGAACGTAGTGGCTTTGATGGCTGTCAGTGGTGTCTCCAACAGCAGAGAGAGCCGTCATTCAAACTAGCACCATTTGGGGTCTAAATACTTTTACGTTTCTCTTTCTCTTTTCCCTTTTGAAATTGGTCATCCATTTTGACCTAGTCAGAAAATCATTTTCAAAAGAAAGAAGTGAACTGAATGCCCGTAAGAAATCCATGTAAATAAAAACATGAACAGAGAAATCTACCAGTCCTGTCAAAGTGAGTATTTCTGTGGCATAGCTTTCTCTTCAAGGGAGGCATTTTCAAGTCTAACAGATGTTTGGAAACAAGAACAGCTGTGATCAAGAAATAAATGAGGTGATTCATGCTAAATAAACTTTTCAAGTCAACTGGGTTCCAGAGACATAAGTTGGCAGTGGGTACAAAGTGCTTGTGGTAACAAAGCAATGGCTGGTGTGCCCAGCATGAATGTGACACGCAGAAAGTGAGGAAGCTCTTTCTGAAAACATCAGGGAAGTATGAAGACAAAGCTCATTTGTATACATTTAAAAAGAGTTTCTGAAAGTGTGGTCCATGGACCACTCTGGTTGGAATCACCGGAGTTTTTTGTTTCTTTAAGATTTTTTTAGAGAGAGAGCCAGCGAGCTGGGGGAGGGGCAGAAGAAGAGGGAGAAACAGAATCTCAAGTAGACTCCTTGCTGAGGGTGGAGCCCTATGGAGGGCTCGATCCCAAAACCCTGAGATTGTGACCTGAGCTGAAATCAAGAGTCTGATGCTTAACCGACTGAGCCACCCAGGCACCCTGGCATCACTGGGATTTTGGTTTCAAGGACAGTTTCCTGCACCCCAGCCCAGGTACATTGACTCAGGATTATTCAGGGGAATCTGTGTTTCCTAATGCATTCTCAGACATGGCTGAAGTGTGATAACTGCATGACTATTTTCAATGTTTTCTGTGTAACAGGTGGTCAAGAAGTTAGCTAAGCAAATCTCAGAGGAACGTAGTTAACCCAGCCTTTGAAGTCTTCACTTGGCATTGATGGGCTGTCTAAAAGTCATGGGCAGTGGTTCTCTGAAAAGGATTGCTTTATCATAATGGATTACTCGGCTCTGTGTTTCTGATGTTTGCTGTTTATATTCAAGGCCACACTTTCCCAACTTGGAGCTGAGCAATTCTAAAGCAAATTTTATCAGTGTGGAGAACTGACTGACCAATTGAGATCAATAAAATTTTTCCCCTCACTAGTACTTTCTTCCATGAATGCTAGCTAGGTAATTGTTTTAAAGTCAATGCTTTGTTCTCTCCATGCTGACACAACATGGAGGGATCAAGTAGCCATATTTTATTTTGAATAACTGAAGCTACTCCAGCCTTGTGGAACTTGGGAGACAATGACACAGGTATCTATATAGCAGTATCTTTAATACATTCCATGGAGGGAAAAACTGCAAAGTAAAAATTGCAAAATTGCAATTAAATAATTACAGGCATTAGCGTGTATATATATATATATACACACACATATATACACTAATTATATATAATTAATTTGTCATTTAAATGGATTTCATTAAATTAAAATATAGAAATTAAAGATATAAATATATAATATATTGATATAATTAATAAAATATTAATATGTAAAATATAATATCGATATATATTTAAATTATATTTATAATATATTCACATATTACTATATTTTAATTATAGCTATATAAATATATAATTAATGTTATATGTTATAATATATACTATATATTTAAATATATATAAATCTGAGTATATATAAATTCAGTGTAATAATATGTACACACACCTACAAACACACTATCTCGTAAAATTATCCCTTTTACTGACTTTCCTTCAATACTATGCAGACTGATTCTTTGTTTTTTTATGTTGAGTTATGTAAAAGAGGGTCGGAGATCAGCTTTTTCTTGGTCATTCAGGCTGATCCTCAGTTTGGATCCAGTTTTTGATGGAAAAGGAGAACAGGAGCAACAGAGTCACTATATTGCTATTTTGTGGGTAATTAACATACTCTGTTCCATTGAATAGATTCTTGGGAACAATGCCACACTCAAGTACTTTGTCCTTTGGGCTCGTGAAACACTCTGTACGTTGATCACAGCACACGTGACCTTCCAGTTATCTGTATTCATGCCCATGTTTTAATCTCCATTATAGACTCTTGCACAGGGCCATGTCTTGCTAATTCTCTAGCAGCCCCATGCATAGAGTAGGCACTCAGTAAATGTTAACTTAGAGAACAGTTTACAAAAACAACACTTTTTATAAATAAAGCCCCCAACAGCCTTTGTCTGCACAAGACGTTTCCAACTTTCTTTCCTTCCTTCTGGGGAAGATACAAAACAGAATCAAGTTTTGACATGCTAATTTCTTATGGAAAATCTAGAAAAGAGACAAGGTAAGATGAAATTAATGGAAACTGAAATGGACACTTGAAGTCAGCATGCTGCATATTTATTTCCTCCTTTCTCACTTGACATTCCAATTATGTCTAAATCATACTGGGATACAAACCACTGAGATCAATTATTTCCTTTCAGCAGATCTCATAGAGACAAATTGATAGGGCTGTGACATCCTTCAGCCTCAGATGGAAATTTCAAGCAGCAGAAGAAAGCATTAGTAACCATTGCATAGAGTGATATGCCCTAGAGAATACAGACTACCACCTGGATTTCTAAAATGGCTAATTTTCTGGCGACTTCCTCCTGATTTTGGTCATTTTGATGTATACTCAGAGAGAAACACACTTTTGTTACATCTGTGCTAGAATACAGTGATATAATGTGAAGCCATGCAACCTATTTTTCCTTATTCATCTCCACTTTGTCTTCCATTTATGCCTTTACCTCAGCTAATCAAAAAAGGTAAGGACCTTTATTAAGCTCCCTTTAAACAGGCAAAATGAGATTTTATTTGATTTATTTGATTTTTTAAAATCTATTCCTGTCCTCAAGATCAGGCCATTCCTCAGTGTTTCTCCACAATATCTAATACAATTCCACTGACACATAAGAATGGGAAGAGTCTATTGGTGTTTGGCCCCATTGATAACTTCCCAAAAGTTATCAACAGACTACTTAAGATCTTTAAGGCTTTCTGCTACCACAGGTTCTGCTTCTCATCCTGGGCTCTCTAAAAGTGGTAAATCCATATCACTTACGGGGAAAAAGACACCAAAATAAATATAAGGCTCGGCAATAAAATCCAGATGAATGAGGAGCATCATCTCAGAATGCACATTCGTTCAGATGCTTTTTCACGCTGACATTTTTCATCCATGTGGCACTTTCTCACTGATAAATGAGGAGCTAGACCACGTTTCTCTGCAATCTGAAACTTAGATTATGAATTTTCAAGCAGTCTCTGACCTCGACTGCAGGCACCTATCACCTGAAAGGTATCCCTGACAATGGGTGATGTTGGTCGGCTTGCTTGGTCAGCAGCAAAAAGCGAAATGTTGGTATTTGAAAATGTAGGTAATCAAATCTACTGCCCCTTAGGTGGCATTAATCTGTTTCTGTTTGCAGTATTTAGTCATGCATGATTCAGAAAAGAAAATTTGATAAGATTTTTAAGGAATGAAATTAGTTAGGGAGAGTGACTTGTGACTCATTTTAAACTTTGATGAGAAATAGAAACTTTAGGATGACAATAAGGGAAAGAGAGAGTTTGGCCATTTCTTCTGGGGGGCTTGTGCCATGGAGCAGAGACAGAGGAGAAGGCAAAGGTAAGAATTTAATTGCAAATGCCTCCTAGTTTATCCAAACCCATTTGTGTTGGGATAGATGCGGCCTGTCTCCCCCTACCTCAAGTAATCTCATCTACAAAAGTTAATAAGTTTTGCCAATTATAGTTTGCTTCCAAAGTGATGCCCTTTCAAATTCATATTCTTGGAAGATGGTTAATAATAGGGAATTTAAAGGCAAAATATCAAGTTCACAAAAGTTAAAATAGAAGGTGTGTAAATTTCATTCACTTCTTTAAGATTATAAAATGAAAAGCTTTAGAGCTGAATATACACATTTATGAGTCCTTGGACCTGTATTATTTATTTAACCATCTGTAAATGAGTTTAAAACATTTTAAAGCATATTTAAATTACCAAAATAACCAAAAAGTAAAAATCAATGATTCCAAACTCTGATTCAGGTTTTGTAAACAAGGTGTGTGTGTTTTCTATAACCAATTTTATATGTACAATTATACCCCTTTATTTATATAGGTTTGTTTATATGAACATATAGTTATACATTTATATTTATTTGTAGTGAAACATGTCCCAAATCTGTTGGACTTTTTGGGAATTAAAGAAGAAATTCTTGGTGAATGAAGTCTGGGATGGGTTCATCTTTTTTTTTTTATTTTTATTTTTTAAAGATTTTATTTATTTATTGGAGAGAGAGAGAATGAGAGAGAGAGAGAGAGCACGAGAGGGGGGAGGGTCAGAGGGAGAAGCAGACTCCCTGCCGAGCAGGGAGCCCGATGCGGGACTCGATCCCGGGACTCCAGGATCATGACCTGAGCCGAAGGCAGTCGCTTAACCAACTGAGCCACCCAGGCGCCCCTCATCTTTTTTTTTAAGCATAAAGAAAACACACTCCTGCAAAATAGTGTTCTTTGGAAATGCTTTTTTAAATCGGCTGCACATGTGTGGCTAGACAGCTTCTTATTCAAGCTAAGTAAACATGATTAATTCTGGCAGCAATTCAGATGACACAGAGAAATGTCATGAATTCACTGGATCAGGATAAATTTATAATTGCTTTCCTAGAGCAAGAGTTTACTTTTATCGTAACAGCCTATAAAATAAATAAATGTAGATTTATATATTTGGATCGGCAATTACAAAACTTCTCTTGAAGTTTCTACTTTCTTAATCACGGTTTCTAGATGTTTCTTAAAATATTTAAAGTTTTAATTTCAAGAATTCCCAAGGGAAGAAATTATATCTCAATTCTTTATGTTCACGCTAGTTAATTCTTTGATAATCAACCATGGTTTATATATTTGCACAGATCCCATATAGATTGTGCTTTTGCATATTTTGGTCATAAAATAGTCAGAACTAAAACAAAACTTTGGTTTTAAAATGAAAATTGCTAATTAAAGTTAAAAGGGCATGGTATTTCTGACTCTTAATTTGGGACTGGATTGGGAAAAGGAAAAAAAAAATCTACATGACACCTGAAACAAATATACTGTGTGTTAACTAGAATTTAAATAAAAACTTAAAAAAAAACTTAAAAAAAAGAAAGAGGAAAGAGAAAAGGAACCCACAACTGTCAGCCTGGACATTGGTTTACAACCAGGAATGCATTGATTTTATCTTTTTGGGAATGCATGAAATAATACAAAAAATTAAGAAATTGTAAGCAAAGGGGAAGCTAAAAGGAACTTATATTCAAACAACAGTATCATTGAAGTACTACATAAAAAGCATGAAGGCACATACCACAAAATCCATTTCAGCAAATTTTTATATTAGACCAGAAAAAATCCTGGCCTGGGATCATGGGCAAGCACATAATTGCTCTGTGTATCTCTGTCCTCTCAGTTAAATAATATAGAGACTCTGCCCCTCCACCCAAGCTCTAAAATGTGTAATATTTCCCCTGTATGAAAAAACAGAATCAGGAAGAGCAACTAATCAAAAATCGTAACATTTTCAAAGTATACAACCCACAATAAGGACAAAAAGGGGGCCCTGGGTCGAGACCTTCATTGTGTGCAGACCTAGAAAACCTGAAATACTGAGATGAACAGCTCACTTTTCCATGAATTTTCTGAAAAGGAAATGTGCCTTCTGAATGCAACCTTGTATCTACTTTGTGGAAACACAATAAAATAATTACAAGCACTGGGAAGCCAAAAAGAAAGCCAAAGCAAAAAACTGTATAAGTTCTTCAGTTATGTTTGAAAAAGGAACACGTTGTTATATTTAAATTGATAAGAACTATGGCTAAATTTTTAATAAAAGCCAAGCACAGTTGAGGATCCTGAGCTCTGGTTAGTAACCAACATGGAGGCGTTTGGGCCAATGTTCTTTTCAGCTTTTTAGCTAGAGAATGGACCGATATTTACAATGAAAGGAGAAGATAAAAGTCATTTAAATTTGCCAGGAAGCAAACTCCAATTTCATGCTTAGGAATATTGGTTTTTTGTTTTTGTTTTTGTTTTCATATCAAAAGCTTTCATCAGGGGACCTGACATCACTGTTACTGTTTGCAGTGTTAATTGGAGGGCCCGTGACTCTCCTATATTTAGGTCCACACTCTTCCCCAGGCAGGGTGCCTGTGTTAATGGCTACCTGGCCGACAGGTGGGGCAGGGAATGTCCTGTAGTCCGCAAGCTCACCGGTCGCTCACTATTATCATTACATGCTTGTCTACTTACTAGACTTCCTAGGAGCTATTTGAGGGTAGGAAGAGCTCCTTTCTCTCACCAGGGTCATGGGTTAGGAGAATTGATTAGGTGAGGAAGTTCCTTATTTAAAAAGTTAATGACCAGGGGTGCCTGGCTGGCTCAGTCAGAAGAGCAGGCAACTCTTAATTTTGGGGTCATGAGTTCGAGCCCCATGTTGGGTGTAGAGATTACGTAAATAAATAAAAACTTTTAAAAAAGTTAAAAAAATAAAAATTCAATGACTCCTCCTGAGTTTTCCTCCTTAAACTCATTCACACCTTGGGTGAATTACTTTGATCTAATAATATGCACGAGTGCTTGGATTTTACCATTCACTGGGTGGGACCTCAGATTGGCAGGGAAGGTTGGGAAGACAAGTCCTCCTTGGGGTTGGGGCTTTGGACTGTTAAAAATAGCAGTAGGGACAGACCAGGGAAAATGCATGGGGAGGGGGGGTGGAATCCAGTAAGGGTGTACAGAGTGGTTAGAGGCTCTGCTTTCTGAGCTGATCTAGAAGGATTTGACAGCACAGGCCACCCGAAGTTTTGGTAAAAATTTGGCCTTTGTGAACATACAGCAGTTTGGTGAAGCTGGTGTTCGGCAACTGAGCCTGGAAGCTGCACATTCCAGCTTCTCCCAAGGTACTCACATGAACCATAGGGTCCGGATTCGCTGTGCTTTATGTGTTCAAACCCAGTCCCTGCTTCTCCTTAGTAGGAGGAGCAGAAGAGAGAAGAAATGAAGAGAAAGGATACCAAGTGCTATGACCCCTCCTTCCCTTGTCTTCCTTATTAGTCTAGTCTTGTGGGGCTTTCATAGAATTCCTCACTTCATAGGACATCTAGAATATATTCCCCTGCCCTTTCCCACCACCTTCCCAGACCAAATGTCTCCATCAACTGATACCATCTTCCCGAGCTTGGAACACAGCTTTGTACTCAAAGGTTTCTTACAGGGCCTGGCAAATTACCTACCCGCCTTCTTCTGAATATTTATGCCCAAATGCCAGGATGTCAGATGCCCGTCCACTCCCATCACAGACAACAACAGGCACGGGAGGGGTGTCTCGAAGGTACTCCAAGACAATCGAGATCACATTGGGTCCTCCTTCCACAATGAGTGCCACCACCGGAACTCCTTGACCGATTCCTGCATTAAAAAAGGAAAAGAAAAGGGAAAAAAAGAGAAAAGAACACAAAGCCAGCAAACCAAAGAAACAAAAAGGGAAACAAAAAGCACAAACTAAAATTACTGAGCACGGGGGAGATCACAACATATGAAGGGATAAAATATGGAGCAAAAATTGCTTCCTTTCACAGAATCTTCCCACCAGAGTCTATCTGACTTTGCCCTCTCCCCAGAGTTCCCGGGGTGCTGGGGTCGGTGAAGGGACCCACTGCCATACTTTACTGGGGGTGGGGTGCATAGGGTGAGGAAGGAGAGGAAGGAAGGTTAGTAGATCAAGCCTTGAGCCAGCAACCAAAGACTGGAAGCTAAATGTGACCTTAACCAAGTCTCCTATGTACCTAGTGGTTCAGTTTCTTATGTGAAAAATGGGAATTTAAAGCAGGCCAGATTCCTGATGTCATCACAGTGCTAACTAAGAAAACATCTGAATGGTTCACTTTATTAAAGACTATCAAAATCAGCTGGGGGCATACATGCACTTGTTGAGTCAACTGCTGGCTACATTAGGGATCTATCTATATCTGACCATAAATGATCCGCTTGATTATGGGTTCTTAAGAGCATAACAGTCATGATAAAGAACCCAGAAGACATGGCATCCTGCCATCTGCCGCCTGCCATTACTGTGTCCTTCACCACTGAGCAAGGCACCAGGCACATGGTGGGTGGTCTGGAAACAGTGGTTGAATTCAGTTGTTGAATTCTGGGGTGTCACAGACCTTTTCTAAAGTATTTAAGTTATTAATGGTGAGCTAGAAGACCTAAAAATTGCCCTAACATCAATACTCATGTGGGGTTCAACCTAACATATTAAAGATGAGTATTAAAAATGAATGTCCAATGAGACACGATGAAAAAGAAATGAAGTTCATTTTCAAGTGACCTCTCAAGGGTCATCATGGTTCATCGGATAACATCTTGTGCTCATTTTGGTATCATGCTGCATTTTCTCACTCTTCACCTTCCCAGAATAGTTAAGGAATTGAGCAGTACCATAAAAATGAGATGGTTTTGTACAGAGCAGTTATCTTAAAAAAGAAATAATCAAGATTCTGTACCACTTCTGTAAATACGAACTAAAAAAAAAAAAAGCCTTTAGTCATCTCAGTTTTTCCCTTTCCCCTTCCTGCTGTGTTTTTTTTTTTCTTTTATCCAGAACCTGCTGCCCTGTGAGAAATAATAGTATGAGGTTTTGTTTCTTGCTCCATTAATAAGAGATTGTATTTGAATTGGGTGCCCTGTTGTTATACTTCCACAGTATTATCAGTATCCTGGGGGCTTCTCTTTTCTAAGTCAGTGTTTTTGATGATTTGGTTTTCATCTTAAAGGAATGCCCAAAATGTCAGTTACACAAAAATGGGTGCTGTTTTTAAATCAACATTTTAAAAATGTAAGAAAATGACAATTGTGGGTCCCAAGATTTCTTTTTGTGCTCCAGAGGGAGTTGGAAGAGAGCGATGACCCGTGGTGCCGTTCGATGTTTCTGTGGATGGAAAAGCTTTGAGAATTCCTCCTTCAAATCCAAGGAGAGGGAAGAGAAAGATCAGTGCGACTCCCCTTTCGTTCAAAGGCCCTTAATGATTCAGACAAAATGTCCCTTTAAAACTCTATTTACATGTCTATGAAGGAGACATGTTCCCCTCTGCTGATCACGAGGAGTAAGTAAATTCTGTTGAAAGGCTCTTTGAAAGTTAAGGGCTAACTTGAAATGTTAATACAGCACACTGCTTTTGGAAGAGAACTTGCTGACATAGGAAATACCCACCCCTACGTGGATGTGTATTTTAATATGTGGTGGAAAAGGGTCTCTTTTCCAATGTTTAAAAATTATTTTATGAGGTATTTCCCAAAGAACTGTGCTATTTAATTTTTCCCTTTTCCTTGTGCTAGTACATGCTATTGTATTGCTTCATACCAAGGAACAATACACTGTGTTTGCTGTTTTATACCAAATGATTTATTTAGACTCATTCTAGGATCTTCCAAGAGAGGCATTTGCCAAATTCTGATCTTGGGCACTGATTCTGTTGGTGGAATCTTTACTCCAAATCACAGAACAATCGTGATCCACTCAACGTTCTCATGGCGAGAGAAGACTTAGAATGGGCCTTCTAGAATTTCCGATCATCTACAATCTACCGGACAATAGGCAAGATAGTTGGAAACATCTCTTCCCTTTGAGAGGATACAAAGGCGCAAAGGATCAATTTTCATAGCGTGACTTGAGAGCAATAAACTGTCAAATGATTTCATATCAATGTATTTATTACTGTACCAAATTGTTGTAACCCCTAGAAACAGAGAAACATTTTAGATGATCAAATTTCCTATATTTAGAATGAAGCCATTATCAATTACAAGGATGAGAACAACTATATTAACTCATATTATTACTATAATATTATGACCCAGTGCTAAAAATTGGATGAAGTATCAAGATAGAATCTCCCTTTTCAAAAGTACTGAATATATCTGGCCTCCAAATTCTCTTCCATTTCCTACAGTGATAATACATGGAAATTTGTTCCATAGACAACAAAAGCTCTTATAGTCTAAAACAAAGTACTTTTGAATTTCCTAGTTATGGGAGGTAGAGAATGAGGCTATATCTAAAAATATCATGCTTTATGTAAACTAAACCTGCCAGAATATGGTAACATTAAGTTCCTGTCAAGACACACACACACACACACACACACACACACACACACACACACCACCTTTGTTTCTGTGAAAGGAAAATGATATCAGATAATCAGTGATGAACAAAAGCAGTGGTTCTTAGCCTATTTTTTTTGGAGACAAGGGTCTCTGAATACTTTTGTGAATCTGATGAAAGCTAGTGGCCCTTTCTCCAGAAAAATAAACACACATATGGATAGTCAAAAAAATGTGTCTATGCAATTTCAAGGGTTTATGGATCTTTGAGAGCGATTCATGAAAAACCTGTGAATAGACCCTTACAGAACTCCACCCTAAATTAAGCACATTGTTGCAGCTGCAAAGAGCATCAGCTTGCCTTATTTTATGAAGCTCCCTGAAACCTGTGAGAGAAGTTCTAGAATGGGTTTTCAAACGAAACTCTGTGCCCAAGGGAACTATACCATACTATTCCTGTACAGTTAGATCGACTGGCTAAACTTCCATAGAAAACACTGTAGGATATCACCCTTCCCTTCATTCTCTCTCCTGTTTTTCTTTATTTCTTCTGTTCACACTTTAGTTCCTAAGTTACATTTTGGACACAGGCTATTAAAAATACCCTAGAGAAAGTCACAAATATAAAAGTTAGACTCTGTAGTATGTGACCTCATTAGTAAAGAAAAAGCTTTTTAAACTATCAAGAACAGGACATTTTCTATTAATGACATAAAGAAAACACTTTTCTTTCTGGAATCCACTACATATTCAGCTCGATTCACATGGCTCACTACTACTTTCTTTATGCCCATAACAAAATTAATATAAATTCCTTTGAAGATAATTGCAAATTTATACCATACTCAGCTAAACCTACTAGCCATTCACAAAAAAAAAATAGTTGTTCAGATTTATAGTTTTAAAAAATATAACCTCTATTATTCAGGAAACTTTTTTCATTTTATCTAAAGCCCTCAGGGACTTTTTGTGTGTGTGTGTGAATACATTTCCTGTGCTTTTGGGGAAAAATAGGTTAATTCCTTAGTTGATCACAATAATTTTCCTCATTTTCTACCATAACCAAAGGCTTTCAGTAGTTCTCAGAGATTTCCATTAGAATTTAATTTTAGAGTAATGTGGAGTTGCTTAAGCAGGAAGAGGCAAGATGCTTGCCACACGCTTGAGATTTTGCAATCTTGGAGCTGGAAGCATAGCCTTCAAAATTGTGGGCTTGGGTAATGGATTTAACAGCTACATTCTATAACATTCCAAGTTGAGCTAGGGCTTTCAAATTACAAACTGAACCCCAATTCATTGTTCTTTGCAGAAAATAACCCCTTGGACTTTTGTTACATTTTGTTCTGACTGCTAGGTCCTTTAGCTTGGGCTCCCAATGAGGCAGAAAGTGTCAAAATTGGCTTAAGCAAAAACTGGGTTGGGTGTTGTGAGGAAGGGAGGTGGCAGGAATAGGAGAAAGTCTTAAAATTCCAAAAGCCCCCCCACCTTCTTTCTTTATGCTGACTTGAGATCATAATCTATGATCAGTTCAGGCACTTGTGAAAACCTTCAGCCTGTTGTAGTGAAACTCCTGGATAATGTGAGAATTTTGATTAAGTAAATGAACACTTTGCTTTTATGTCAACATCACCATATATGATCTAAAATGCCTATGGGCCTAAGGAATAATTTATTTTCTGTTGGGAAATGGTTCATATTTACATGAAGATGGAGCATAGAAGGTTGATCTCAGGGAGGTCATAATGATGTAGGCTAGAGATCATATGATTATTACAGTAGAAGCCATTTAGAAAGGAGGGTTCAAACTTTCTGTGAGAGATGGCTTCCTGAAGATCTTAATGTATTCGAGACTGAGTCTGTCAATGGTGGGTGGGTATTTCTGTCAAGCCCCTGAAATTGTGCAGCAATAACATGAACACAGTTAATTCACTGGCCTTGCCACCTCTGGGATTATGTGATTCTTGATGATTTAGAAGTTTGTGTGGAGAACTCACATGCATTGAGATTATGTATATGGTAGGACTTTACCAGTATATTTTATGTTTCACAATTTTAAAGTTACATAATTAAAATTGGCATGAAATTTTAAAGCATTGAACATGTCCCCTTCATCCAACTTCTCACTTCAATCACCTGGTCTTTGGTTCAATGGTTGGCCTCTACCAACAGAACACTGGTCACTATCTTCTGTATTTGGACTACACAATGAAGCCATAAAAACTCAGCAACTGCCTAAGATTTTGCATTTTTCAAACAGAACCTTGCACAGACTTGGGGGACATTAGCAATTACTATAGTGATGGGAAGAGAAGCAGTAAGCTGTTTGCCTCATTTTAATGGACACCAATTTGCTACCTACTTGAGAAGTAATGGCTGAAGTTGGCATAATACACAGCTTTCAACAGATAGAGATTCTTGATGCTCTTATCTATTTAGTGAATCTCTTCCTATGTTCAGAGAAATTGTGGATAGATTGATAAAAAGTACATAAATCTGGTGATCACTTGTGTTCAACTGACAACACTTAGCACTATTCTTGTTTATTAAGTTTAAGGTGCTTCTTATCATTAGGAAGACTCATAATACTTGAATATTCAGTGTTCTATACGACTATAGAATATTATTGTCCAGAAAGAGAATATTTTAATATCCTGTATTTTGCGGAAGGGAACACAACTGGAAATCATTGAGCTACCAAGGAACAGAGCAAGCCCAAGAAAATATCTAGGAAATGACATAAGAAAACGTTTTTTCTTCTTCTGAAAAGATCTTTTCAGTCTCCTGTGGAAGCAGATGTTTTGGGTATTGCCTTCATGTTTAGAGGTAGAATATACTATCTAGTCAAGACGACAGAACTATAACTGGAATGTGGCTGGCCTTATTTGGAAATGGGTAAGAAACCCAATTTTCTGTTGGTGAATCCCGGTGATGTAACAATTGGTAAATGCCAAACCCTGCAAACCATTCCTGTGCGTCATTGTAATTACTATATCTTTTTGCCACTATAATTCTGCACCTAAATTGATGCTTAGGAAAGCATTTGGAGATATAAAGTACCACACAAATTCTCAGGCAGCAAAAATAGAGCCACACACAACAAGATGCTTCACTTCTGGATACTTGTGGTTCTCGAGTGGGAAGGAAATTCCTGGAAAGATGGCTGGGGTCTTTCCTGGTGGTTGGGACTTCCCAACATATAAATTTCCAATTCCCTTTAGGACTAGGTAGGGGGAAAATAATGCGAATTTCTTAAATGTCCTTTCCTATTCACCAATTCCTATGGCAATTCCCTTACTGATATTTAACGTAATGGGTCCCCTCCCTATGCAGTCCTTCCTGTTTACAGCTAATGCCAATAAGCCATGTGTATTTTACCTTGCCATTTAAAATCTCAGCAAATTTGGCTGGAGACAGGCGGTTGTTAAGACACTAAAGATACAGAGTTCGAATTGATGGGAAAGCCTCTCTCAGTGATAAATGACTGAAAGCTGATGGTGTAGCCTTTCTTTTCCTGGGGGGACAGAGAATGCAGAATCTATCAAATTAATATGGCAAAACCCTTTTTGTCCAGCTTGTTTTCAATACTGTTGAACTAATCTATTTTGTGCATTATCAACGCCACCAGTATTTTCATAGGAATTCTGTACTAGCTCCCGCCAGCTGGCTTTCATTTCGGAGATAGTCTTGCTTCGATTTTCTGTCCAGCCGTCAGAGGGCAAAGGACAGACTGGGAGGGCGGATGAGTGGATTAAGTGAGCTATCCTGTAGACCAGCCATGGCTGGTCATGGTACACTGTGGCACGTGTACTAGAAACACCTGTCATGTCCTCCATGTCCACACTCGCCTGTCACAGAATTGACCCGTCCACAGAAGGTTGGCCTTATTTGGCTTCTTTCAAAGCTGGTTGGACTAGAGGTAGATTGCAGACCTGCAGTGGGCCACATTTGCCTTCCTGGAATGAGAATGGAGATCCTTAGGTCTGGAGTGAGTAACTGGAAAGTGGGTTGGTGGGGAGTGAAGCCTCCATGAACCGTGGCTCTGGTGGGATCATGAAGGGTGTTTAAGCAAGCAGAGAAGAGTGTATTCAGGAAGAAAGGAAGGGACAGAGGGTACCAAGGAGAAGAGATTATGTGACCTGAGTGAGGGCAATGAAAGGGTGTGTGTGGTGTGTGTGTGTGTGTGTGTGTGTGTGTGTGTGTGAGAGAGAGAGAGATTTATAATTAGTCATTATTTATAAAACAGAGTCTGGCACTTGAGAACCATATTGTTAAACAAACACAAATATAAAGATTCTTATTTATATTTATTAAGCTTATAAAAGATTTCTACTTTAAATATACGTAAATATTCATGAGGATGAAAGAAAAATAAATGCATTTCGTATGTTTAAATCAAAAGGATGCACTAACAAATCTGAAACACGTTTTTCCAAAGTTTGAATGTTCTCTCACACGGACCAATAATATGCTCAGGAAGACAAATTTTTTTTTTATCTTGTATCCAAAAGGCTAAAACTTTCTGGTTTGGGGTAGGTGACTCTTTCTGGAGGGGGGTTAGGTGACTTCTTGTATTACTCCCCAAATGCCTTCTACCCTGGGCCTCTCCTCAACCAGCTTGGAAAGCCTTTTGAGTTCTGTGGGTTGGACAAAGATGTAAATGCCAAAGAACAAAAACCCATAAACCAACTCCAAGTATATTATATGCTAATGAAGGAACTTGGCCTTTGACTTAGTCAATGGGAAACAGTTATTCCCTTATGGCCAGCCAGCTCTGATTGAAATATCCTGCTATTAACATTCGCTTATTACCAGGACATGCAAGTAGCACTCTCTGTGAATCGTTTCAATAGAAAGGGAATAGCCAATCCCAGGGGCTGTGGTGCAAGTATTATTTTCATAAAAGGAAAGAGCCAGTGTTTTCTTTGAGTTCATTGTTTGCAGGCTGAATGTCTTAATGTAACTGATCTAAGTTTACAAGAAAAGTCACCCAAACAAAGCTAGAGTCTTCTTAGTTTCTACTTTGTTCAAAATCCCCACATCAAAAGGCATCCCTTGCCTTCTCAGATGTAAGGTAATCAGAGTGGTTCTAACTCATTTTACTTTATAATACTTTGCCTATCCTCCCTGATAAATGTGCCAGGGTCCACGGCCCATACAAGTTCGTTTGGCTTCTGGATGGAATTAGCAGGCAGCAGAACAGGCCAGGGAATTATGGATTAAACAAAACATGGAAAGACCCAGCCCCCAGGGCAGGACAGAGGTGGGAGGAGAGGGAGACGGTAGGAAAGAGCAATGTTGCCGGTAATGGCAAAATGGTGGCATGTGTATTACTTTGCCCTTCCAAAAAAAAAACAAAAAACAAAAAACAAAAACCTTTCTGTATTAGTTGAGACAGGCTGCAACTACTTCTTCCTGCCCCAAATGTGAAAAGGTCTTTTCTCTCTTTAGGGAATGTTCTTTTTGACTTACTCTCTGTGAGGAATTCATACTCATCCTTCAGTTCTCAGGTTCAAAGACAAGTCTTCCTGAGCCCCCTCCCCCTTGCCCCACCGGGCAGAATTAACCATTCTCACTTGTGTTTCCTCATAGCATTTGTTTTTTTTAAAAGCCCATGCCAATGAATATATTTTATAACTTTGTCCATTACTCTGTTATAAATAAAAACATTCTCATAGCACCTTTCATCCTGAAGTTTTAGCTCATTAATGACATGTCTAGGCACCTCTTTTCTCCATTAGGTGGGTTTATCTCGGTATTCCCTGCACACCATACAGGGCTCTACACAGGGTAGATGCTCCCTAAAACTTGGGGTACAGAAGGAAGGCAGGAAGGCAGGGCACTGCATTACCGTCAAGTATCTCCTGATTTCTTATAGGTTAAATGACAATATAATTATTTCCACAGAAAGTTTTTGATGTTTTCTGACATAAGCAATTTCCCCTCAATCAACTGGCCTGGGTTCCAGGGCGCTGAGATTTGATTTAAATTCTCATGGAATCAGGAATTATTCCAAATGCCCAGTTTCTATGTTCATTGGTATGCTCATTCCTGTGGACTCCCACAAGTGCATCCTGATTTCCCTGCCTCACAATGATCACCACCAGCTAGTTACCATCATAAACACTGTCTTCTCTATAGCCATCTTTAGTGGGTTCCCGTTGCTCATAGACAAAAGCTCACATGTTTCATGTGACAGGCAAGGCTCCTCACGTTCTGGCCCTAGCCTCCATCTGCAGCCTCATCTCCCTCCAGAACCCTCTGTTCACCCTAATTCTAGTCTCATCAGACTATCATCATGATCTGCCATCTAGGATTCCTAGACATCCTAATTTTTAGAGGGAAGTATCTCTTCCCACTCCTGGTTTCATGAAGAAGAATGAGGTCTCCCAGTTTCTCCAGGGGCCCTGTGCCCAAAGCTGTGAGTGCTGGGGTGGGGGGTGAAGGCTCCTGGTGGGATGCTATCTGATTTGAGGGAGTCCCTAGGCCCACTTGACTAACAGACTTAAAGCCACGTCTGCTAACTTGCCCAACAACAAAAACTGGTATTTTGAGTCCCATCAAGTACTTTTTTTATTTCTCAAATTGTTCAGCATTTGGATGAGGAAGACAGGTGCTATGTATTGTGGTCCCTCAGAGACCCCCCCAACTCCATCTTCAAAGTGCAGTCCAAATGTTACTAATTCCTGAGGCACTTCCTAGCTCCCTTGGGTAGTATTAATCATTCATTCCTTTGTAGTCCATTGTTGATTTGTTTTTCTTTTACCTACCTTTTGGCAGTTATTTTATTCTGTCTTGCTTTAATGAAAGTTTTACCCACTAGATTCTAAATTTCTTGGGACAGGACCCTCTTAGGCAATATCCTGGTTTCCAAAGTGCTTCACACATAGAAGGTAGTTTAAGTACTTGTGAAATAAAACAAAATTAAAATGCACAATGTCTGGGGTCTAGACTTTGGGACCAGCACAGCTGAAGGGACAGGGATAAATTGGTGGTTATAAAGGGACTGAGTGCCTTATCTCAATACTATTGATGTGTCCGGCTGACAGTAGAGATGATAACCATAAATGGTTCAAAAGTGGCCTCATGCTGGCTTTTCCTAGGCCTTAACTAACGGGAAGCAGCAGTAGTCAGAGACCTAGAGAAGAAGATGTTGAGTCACCCAGGTGGGTGCTCATATTTCACTTGGTCCATTTGGATTAGGTCTGGATGAGTCCAGATTCTTAGTGACTCAAAGAGCCAAATCGGTTCACGTGCCTTGTACTTTTAAACTGAAGGCTCATTGTTTCTCAGAATTGCACCCAGCTGGAGTGACAACGTGTTCTGGCCATGGAGGGGGAAAGACGTAAATAGAGGTTTACATTCTTCCCTTTGCTGGAACAATATCCACGAAAGCTATTACTTCCTCCAGATGAAATGAATAGGGAACTTCATGACAGAAATGACAACCTAATTCTGTTCCCTCTGAGGTGATTGATATGATTCAGCCACTAAGGTGCTGTAGGCTAAGAGTGACCTTCATTCACCACCACGGTTATTAAAATAACCGACTGCCCTATCACATACGAGACAAAGGGAGTGTTCTGATTATTTGGGATCTAGTAATGGCATTTAGTCCAATTTCCGACCAGCAGTTGGGAGAAATGATAAATTTGTATTTGATTATCTGGGCATCTTTTCTAAAAGACAATGTGTCAAGTCTAATCAAATCTTTATTGTGACTAAATGCTCAGTGAGAAATATGAATGACAACGACACGAGGAACCTTCTTTCCCCTGGTTTCAAGTTTCTGTGTGGACGCAGGTCTATTAGGGTAATGCATCTAGCCCCTTGTCCTTCCTTTACTCCTCTCCACATATAAAATTGAGCAACTTCATTGGTGGTGACTAATGTCTGGCCATGTTTCTCAGTCAGATAGAATAAATCTACTCACAGTCTTCCACTGAAGAGAATTTAGCTTCTTTCTTCCTTGTCCTCCATGGACAAGTGCCAGTCAGTGCTGTTAGTAAAGGTGTCTTTTGTAGACACAAATTTCTTCTCTGGTTGGCTATCTGGAGGCTGAAGTGAGTAGGCAAACCCCTTTGGCCCTCACACTAAGTCATTATTTCCAACAACTTCACCATTAATAAAAATGATATTTTGATCTCCATCTGCCTGACTCTGGTGTCCGACTCTCAGTCAATTTCAATCTTGTCCCATCAAGGGTGATGTATAATTTATTGGGCTTTCTCAAGCTCCAACATCATGAATTACAATACTGTCATTTCTCTTTCTGGCTTTCACTTTGCAGCAGAGCATCTAACACACTTGAGCCTCTAGCTCAAACCTGTGAACGTGAAATTATTTTTCAAGTGCAAATATGGCATTCTCTGAAAGACAGTTTTTTTTATTTATGTTTTTATAGCTCCTGAAAGGGAAACAACAGTTAACAATATGCTAAAAAAACCTAGTTACAAATGGAGCCCAAACAAGGTCGCTTATGAATTTCTGAGTTAAAGCGAATGACCTCATGTAGTGAAGTCTGTTCAGCCAAGAGGCTGAAGGCAGTTTCTTTTTCTCTTAGGCGAAGGAGCAGGTGTTGAGCACCTACCAGGTGTGGCAGCCTCCAGGTGGGTTGCACTGGCTGACTCAGTCTGCTTGACAACCCTATGATTGAGATATTACTACCCCCATTTTATAGTTAAATAAACTGAGGCCTAGAGAATAAACTGCCTATCTGAACTGGGTTTCAAACAGGGGTCTTGTTAGGAAATGCAGAGTCTGGACACTGTACTCTTCTGGGTTATCTCTCACAGGGGTGACCATATGACTTAGTATTCAAAGACCAGGACACTTTTGCAAGGGAAGGGGTCATCAATCCTTAATAGTTTTTCTGGGATGACAGGTATAAGCCAGAACTATCTGGTCCGGGACAAACCAGTACATAAGATCACTCTAAGTTTTTCATGTCTTAGCATCTCAAACTCGTTCCTGGAAGATTTTAAACATGGATGCCACCCTCAGATATTTAGAAAGGGGCCCAAGTCTGCTCACTGTTCCTTTGCTACATCTCTTCCTGGCTTAATAAGGCCAAGACTCACTGCTGCCCCTCTGTGATTCCCTGGGATCAGGTTTCCAGTTCCTTCTAGACCACAGCTATTCATTATCAGAGATATTCCTTCCTGTTAGGTACTCAGAGGGATGAAGCTCCAGGGAAGGATTAGATCATTAAGCAAAGGAAAATAGCATCTACAATCTGGCAGCACCTGCATAAATCCTGGAGGGGGAAAATACTGACTTAAAGTTTTTCTCATTCTAGCATATCCTTGATGGTGCCGAAAATAAATCACTTCTACTTTTCTCTCTTATAAATAAATACCTCATTACACTCTATCACTTAAACACATTGGAGTGCCGGGATGAGGAATCGGCAGACGGTCATGGCCCAGGGGCATCCAATGGTACTTTGGGTCCTTAATCACTCACTCATTATCCTACTCTGTCATGTTTGTGTGAAACAGCCACTTGGCTTCTTCCTACTCTGCCACCAAGAATCCTTTGACTGCAATAGTAAGTGCTAATACCATCATCTTAGAAAGGGCACGACCCTAATGTTATATATAAGAAAGTGGCCCTCCAGGCACTGTTCTTAAAACCCTAATGCTAATGTACAAAGAACTAGGTTGTGCACTGAAAATTATCCCTGAGAGGGGTGTGTAGAAATGCCACGTCAAGTTCTTAGCTCTTCTGATCAGTGTCTGCTCTAGCGCATGGCTTTTGAGTGTAGCATGCATCAGAATGACCCAAAGCTTCTAAGTAGGTCTAAAATGGGACTTGAGAATGTGCGTTTCTAACAAGGTCCCAAGTTCCTATTGTTGCTGGTCCACAGACTACACTTTGAGAACCACCGCCCCAGCATTAAACTGTAAGTTGAGGAGACTTCCATGGACGAAAAGAAGTGAAATCCAAGCTGTGTCCCCTGCAGTAACTTACGATGAAAGCCATGGAGTGGGATTGAAACACCCATGTTATGTTTCCAGTAGTCTAAAAAGTCCAAACTAGGAGTCAGCAAACTTTTTCTGCAAAAGGCCAGGTAGTATTTTCAGCTTTGCAGGCCAGACAGCCTCTGTTGTAAGCCCTCAACTCTGCCACTGTGGTGTGAAGGCAGCCATAGATGGTACACAGAAGAATGAGCATGGATGTGGCCGTGTTCCAATAAATCTTTATTTACAAAGACAGATGGCATGCTGGATTTGGCCCACGGTCTGTAGTTTGCCAACCTTTTGGTCTAACTATTGTGATTAAAAATGATTCCTATGAGGCAACATCTGTTAGTTGGCCAAGCCTGAGTATGTCCATGATCAATGAGAAACTAACCAAGCTGGAAATCTGACCATGTAAGCCAAGCAATGACATCCAGTTTCGTTGTATACCATTGAGAAAACATGGCCCTTACTGGAAGATATTTGCTTGTCTTGCCGTTCAGCCACTAGAACCAACTATTTAAAGACGAATGGCTTCCCACTTCATCCTATTTCAGTAGGGGTTTCACTGTACCGCTGATTATTTACCTATATTGAATGTATTCTCTACTTGGTACTTTGCCTAGAAATAATAAGTTTCTGTGTAGCATGATCATTTGTTGAGTTACTAATTAATTCATATTTTGTTTTCCATTTGTTTCTCTTTCTCTTTATTTCCAAAAGGGCCCACTGGGCTATCTTTCCTCAGGGAAAGTTGGCATTGCTGGCCTGAGGGTGAACTCACTGAATGGCTTTTGTTAAGAACCTGAGCTCACCAATGTCTTGAAGAGAAAGAGGGAAAGGCAAGTGTCTCTGATAGGGAGAAGTGGGAGCTGATGACACAGGAAGAAGGGACTCACAGTCTCCCTGTCAGTTCCCACGTCTCTTCTGCTTGACCCAGTTGGCCATTCCTTCCTCCTGGAAATATGTCCTTCACTTGGCTTCCGGACAGCTCCCTCTCCTTACATCGTGGGTTGCTCCTTCTTCATCTTTGCTGCTCCCCTCTCATTTCCCTGACCTCTGGTAGATGGACTGTCTTAGGAGTCAGTTCTTGGTCCTCTGCGGTCCCCTACTCTCCTCTCCTCACACACTCCCTGGATGATCCCACCTACCAGCATGGTTTCATACACTGGCTACACACAGACAACCTCCACATTTACATCTCCAGACCGAATATCTCCACTGAAATTTAGTCTCGCACAACTGGGCTCCTCTTAACATTGCCACATGGGCTGTGAGATGCCTCAGATCGGACATGCCCAAAGGTAAGCTCCTCATATCTCATACCATTCCCATCCCCACAGCCTCAACACAGTCTTCTAGCTGGGCAGCCCCCCAAAATTGGAGTCATCCTAGACTCATCTTTTCCCTTTCACAACTTGTAGCTAATTTAATGGTAAATCTTGACTGTTCTGCCTTCAAATTATAGCCTGAATGATATACTTCTCACCTCCTCAACTGCTACCACCCTTAGTCTAAACACCACCAGCTTTTGCCTGGATTATTGCCATGGTCTCTTGACTGGTGTTTCTGCTTTCACACCCACTCCCTGGGAAGCCTACTCAACTCAGTAGGTAAGGTGATGCTTATATGTTGAAATATATAAGAACACTTATTCCTTTGCTCAAAACTCTGCAAGCTACTATTTCATATAGGGAGAATGCAGAAGTCAAAGTTCTTACCATCCTCACTGGATCTGGCCCTCGTTCCTTCCCCAGACTCCATTCCTGCTCCTCTCCTCCCTGTTCCATCCACATGGCCACGCAGGCCTCCTGATGTTCTCCAATCATGTTGCCTACATTCCTGCCTCAGGGCCTTTTCATTGCTGTCCCAGAAACGGTCTTCCTGAAGATGTCCCATAACTTGCTCCCTCACTTCCTAAGGTCCTCACTCAAATGTCTCCTTTCCAGCGAGGCCTTCACCTATTTGTTTAAAATTGCAGCTCCTTCCTCCGCTCCCTTTTTTTACTTACTTTTAATCTCCCTAACACTTATCACTATGTAATACGTTATATGTTTTGCTTATTTATTTCCTGTTTCCTTCCACCCAGATGCAAGCTCCAGGAGGGTGTGATGAGCATGGACACCTGGCCTGAGGGGGATCACTGTGAGGTGCACCCTGGGACTCTGCTCAGCACTGGAGCTCCTGAGCCTTCTGCCTGGCCTGGGAGGGACCATGCAGGCTGGGGCAGTTATGGCAGCAATGGTTACCTTGGCTGAGGGAAAGTATGAGGCCCCTTCCCAATTTCCCAGGTATGCTGTCAGCCTGAGAGAGAGTGCAGGCAGGAGGAGAGAGAGGGAGAAGACAGGAAAGGAGGGAAGGAGAAGGGGAGAGGTGGGAGAGGGGGCAGAGGGAGGGGAGAGAGAGAGAGCGTGAGAGGGGGAAGGAGAGAGAGACCTAAAAGATTGAGATTGAATTCACCAAAACTAGATGGAAAGAGGGCTCGGAATTGGATTTATTTGAATTAAGGAAAATTTTTATTACATGACATTTCCTACATACCTAAGTTTATGAACCATAATTCATACTCACTACCACAGTTCTTATTACTTGAATAATGGAAAGAAGTAAGTCGACAGAACAAGACAAATCCTGTTCGGTGCATGCCATGGAAACCGAGTCCAGGGATGGAAATACATGGGTGAGGAGAACTTTCTATCTCTCCCCCAACTCCTGACGTGGGCACACCATGCTTAATTGTCTCTTTCAGAATCTCCCCCATGATTTCCTAATAAATTCTGATATGCTCCCGAGCCGGTCCTCACTTCCTATGTGGAAGAAATGCTGCTAATGAGGAGTTCAGCTCAGATTTGTTTGATGACCAGAAAAGCTGACTCTTCAATCCTCACGCCCCCGGCTGAGCAAAGGTGCACCTGTGTTTTTTTCATCTTCCCTCGCTCCAGCAGGAATTGCCCACAGAACCCCATGTGGATGCCAAGACGCCAAGGCTCATTAGCCAACAAGCGCTGTTGATTCCACTGCCTGAGATTTAGGACCTCAGTGTTTCCCTGCAGGGCCATGGCATGTGGAACTCCATGCAGCTTTTGAAATCTGGCATCCTTGTGGAACAGGGACAGCCTGTTCATTGAGGGGAAGAGCTGCTTGTTTGTTTCAGCTCTGGATGCCAAAAAAGAAAAGAAAAAAAAAAAAATCAACCATTTGCCTATTTGGTTGGTATTAGGGCATAACATCTCTATTTTCCTCCCCTTTTTTTTTTTTTTCTTCCTTAGGGGTTAATATCTTTTGCTGAGGGTTCAAGGTTAAAAGATTTGTATTCTGTCACAATATCTGATAGATAATAAAATTAGTAATTTTATTACTAACACTTTGGGAACCCTATTTCTGGTCACTTTTCAAGCCTATCTGAAATCGACTTCACTTCTCTAGCCATCAGTTTCAGTGGTTTGAAATGATCCAAATAATACTTGAAGGGAGAGGCATATTATTTGAAATTCTGGGAAGGGGCTTGGAGGGGTCCTATGACAAATTCCCTGGCCTTACAAGCAAATTAAAATCTCAGCCCACTTTTTTTTTTTTTAGACCCCTAGAGAATGAGATACCTTATTCTCTCTAAATATATCCCACTGTAAAATTGTTGATTATGGCAGAAAAGTACTCGGTCAGCATAAGTTCTGCCATTTATTTCATGTTTGCCTAACTTTCTAAAGTTAGCTATGCATTTCTACTGAATGGTTGATCCTAATCTAGACTGAAAAGCAGCCATGGGCAATTATCACTTTAAATAAGTGGGGGAAAATCAATACTTATTTCTTTTTCTGTGCAAATGGAAATAATGAAGCCACCATGGCGTAGGCTGCTACAAAAATTACATATCCTTCAACTCTCTGAGTTCGTATGATGGCAACAATTTAACAAGAATCACGAGTCAACAGGAACACATTCAAATTTCCAGGACAAATGCTTTCATGCCCATGACAGTCAGAAGTCTTCACGATGGTCTTTGCCTGTACATGTTCCTATTCGTTTCTCTTCCCGGAGTCTGTCTATGTGTTATTGCTTTATTACATGTCCTTCCTTTGTAGCTTTCAACATCTAAGCTCCTCTATTACATTTTTATGTCAGGCTGGAAACCAGAGCTAAAAATAAGGCCAGAAAAACATGGATTGATGTTTACAATAAACATTTATTGAGCACCTACCTGCACGTACCAGGCACTGTGCTAGGGTTGCCGGATGACAAAGATGAGTAGGACTCAGGATCTGCTCGCAAGGAGCTCACAATCTACAGGTGACGGAGGGGACGGTGCAGGCAGACAGATAAGCACTCTGCCGGAAGAGACAGAGCCTCTTACACCGACTTACACAGGGCACTGTGGCAACAGGAGTTATGGGACAAATAATTGAGCCTACAAGAATCACAGTGTGCATGCGTGCATGTGTGTGTGTGTCTGTGTGTGTCTGTTATGATAAGATTTCACAGAAGAGAAGATTTTCAAGTTGAGGCTTGGAATGTAGCTTTCTGTCAATAACTAGAGTTGGAAGAGGTTGGAATTTCAGCAAATGTCAAAACAGGAGGAAAACACATCTGACGAGGTATGTCACTATGTCATTTATGGGAAACTGTAAGTAGCTTGGAATGGGTGGAGCAGAAGATCCACATGCATGATGGAAGGAGAAACTAGAAAAACAACAGATGAAAAGATACGGAAAGACACTCCTTTAGCAGTGAAGCCAGAAAGAGGTTGTGTCGCATTAAGAAGGTCTATGTTATCATGAGAATAACCTATTAGATCTGACCAACAACAGCAGATTTTGCCGACATTGAGACCAAAATGCCAACTATTTGCAACACAAATCTTTCAAATCCGAAAAGAGATCTCAGCATGCTTCCCTGAATGTAAAAGTACCTAGGAGATCTTACTGGAATGGTGGATTGTTTACAGGAGCTGCCCCAGTCCCTGAACAAGTCATCCTAATGCATAAAGGAGTGCGTTCCCCAAAGAGAAAAAGGCTCCTAGCTTGAATTGGAAAATAAGTCAGATAAACAAGATAGGCAGCTACCTAGAAACAGGTTTTGCTAACGTTAGTTCTACTCCCCCAACATTATTCGTTTGACTCCATTATTGTCTTGATTGACAAAGCGACTTTTTAGTACCAAGCATGACAAACATTTCAGTGAGAGCCAACTTGTATCAGGCCATTTCAAAAGACGAAGAGAGGGCAGATGTTTACACTGCATTGTCTTCGTCACACAACCTATTCTTTTAGAAGGAAAATTCTTTAAAAGGTAGGGAAAACTTCAAACAACATGTTCAGCTGAGAGCCTCTGAAAAATGGCTGGTCATTAGAGTCCAAAGTTAACTGATCATGAATTTGATATTTGTATTTTGGACGGTCTTTTACTTCATTGGTTGAGTCTACAGGTTGTAGAAAGTCCAAACAGGTTAGAGCATCCACAGAAGGCAATGAAATGTCCCTGATATACATGTAATCCACCCAGAGGAAGTTTAACATCCTTTTCAAGTCATGTGGTTTGAACCCAGGGCTGTCAGTCTATGGGAATATAAATTCATTATTTCTTACTTCCAGGTCTCCCTGGATGAAGTTCTGCTATGACCCTTAATCTATGGAACTGTTATTGATCTCATGGAACCGTTATGGGCTCAATGATGGAAATTTTCATGTCATGGTTACCCCAATGCATTTGAAGATGGTGCAATGATCAAAAAAGATGCCAGTGATGACAATTGAACGTCCCTTTGCCTTCCCAGCCTCCTTCATATATTCTCAGGCATAGGATGACAAAGGGAAGTCCACGAGTCACATGAAGAAAGACTGTAGCCATGGGTACACGATCAGGAGCTTCTGTTTCTCTTCACCCCATCCTCCATGCCAACACCCTACTCTATTTCCTCCTCATTGTTGCTCCTGTGAATTCCTCCGCCATCTTGCCACTAACCACTGTCCTCTGCCCAAAGTTCTGTTGCTGATGAAATAATTCCAAATGAACCAATGTACAACCCATGTGTGACATGGAGTTTGTGTTCAAATAGTTGTTGAATGAAGTAATGACCCCCAAACCTTCCAAGGTAACAAGATTTTAGGTAAGTGTCTTTCTGAATGATATAAGGCTTCCTTATGCGGGGTGAAAGGAGCAAGCGTTCTGGAATCATGTCAGCCTGGCTTGTGCCACGCCTGTGCCACTAACTGGATTTAGAACAAGGGCTTAATTCCTCTGAAATGCTGTGTCATCAACTATAAAAAAGGAAGATAATAATCCCTACCTTGAAAGGTTGCTGTGAGTATTAAGAGACAGTACATATGAATGCCTAGCATAGTGCCTGGAACATACCAGGGCCTCAAGAAATGCTTATCTCCCTCCTCCCTGTCTTATTCTTATGTGGGATTTTAGGATGATAAATAAGAGCGAGTAACTAATCTCCGACATGGCTGGAAGTCTTAGAAAGAGATAAGCAGCAGTCATAGGCAGAGATAGCGTTAGGAATTTTTAAAGGAAATGAATGGTTTTATGGTTAATTTTCTTGGTTGGGGTTTAAGAGGAGATTCATATCGTCCATTAATTATACTTACCAATTGGGTCTAATTGGCAACTACCCCAAAATGAATAAAACAAGCGGGAGTCAAGAGAGAAAAACGGCAGGCATCCTGTCAAAAAATAAAATCTTTGAAATTTCTACAACCCGATGGTTGAATATACATTTTATTAAAGCAGATGGACTCACCCAACTTATAAATGTGTACCTGTGATGGAAATCTAAGTTGCATATTCAGACTTTCAAAAAGCATCAAACAGCCCTCTGTACCAGCTCTACCGTGTCTTATCACTCTTTCACTTGTTGGAGTCCTTCAAATCAGTGTCCCCTTTGCTGGAGAAAGCATCCCTTATTATTCTGTTTTAACCTAGGTGACTGCTCTGGTGGTCAAAGGGTTAAACGAGGCACTCTGTGTTGAGTACCCGTGAGGACGCTTACCCCTTAAGTAAATCCTCAAGAAACACTAGCCATTTTTATAGGGATTCTAATAATAGTCATGAATTTGGTTCTGTGTTTTCCAAGACTGAGCAGAACTGGATTGTCCCCTCTCTCCTTTTAAAAATGCTTTTCTGTTTTTTGGGGATATGCATCCTGTTTTCAGGTGATTGGCTTACTTTTGACCTAAATGGAATAGTCCCCCCCTCCCCACCCCCCCCATTGGCTAATGTACTTGATTTCTTTTCCTTTTAAAGACGAACTGAAACCAATGTTGACAGGTCACTCAACATGCATATTATTTTCTGAAAAGATTGCCCCATTTCTCACTCTTTTCTTTCTCTTATTGCCAAGAACATGACTAATTAGATACAGCCATATACATATATTATCTATCTATATCATCTGTCTACTGCTTCCTTCCTTCCTTCTATGTACGAATGTAGGTATCTGTCTACAGAAGAAGTCACCAAAGCCATTTCATTATAATAGGTTTTCTTATTAATTTGGCTATACTATCCCAAACTGGGAGGTAAATTTAATTGTAATATCATGCCTCTGGAGTTGTTAATTGACTAAAGAAGCTAGCTTGGGATGAGATGATTCAGTATCTCATGTCAAATCTAGGCCTCAGAGGAGAATCCCACGAACAGCTGTTTCTGCCCCTCTTTGTTCCTTCCCTAGAAACAACATTTACGGAAGCCCCCCCAGATCCTCAAGTTATGTCTTCTGGCCCTAGCTTTGTAGGATCAAGCCAGACTTCTAGAGCAGCCTCAACTGGGGCCGGTGGTTGGGCAGAGGGTAGCTGGTCGGTGAGAGACGCAGTAGGGTCTTACCCACTTTTATGGAATATCATTTGGTGAGTCCTCATTGCCCACAACCTGGCCTAGCTGCCTGTCATAAGAATGTATTCAGTGGGGAAAAGACAAAGCAATATCCCTTCAAGTACAAAATGCAAAGGGTTGGTTCCTCTGGATTCTTAATAGTTTGTAAAATAACAAGCCAAGAGTAACTACTGTGTATTTTCCAAAAAGTTACCAATTAGCATGTTCCTGAGAACATAGATTCAACTTGGGACCCTACGCCTCCCCACGCCACTCTACCACTGTGTACAACAATTAGACTGCTGGCTAAATACTGTGAGCAAAGCCCCAAATAGACAACAACACAAGCATTTGTTTACGGAACCAATGACAAAACTGGCTTAGCTCTGTCTTCTCTGCAGAGTGAACAGCATCCTGGTATTTTCAGTTTGTTTCTTTTTTCCTTCTAGTTACCAAACCCTAACGAATAAAAGGTAAAACGACATTTTAGTGAAGATTAACCAGATTTGTTGGAGATTTGTTGCATGGTTGAAAATGGAAATGTCTAGACATCTGGCATCTGTTGACTGTGACCCCAATTGTCTCGTTATTTCCTTGATTACCCTTCTGGGCACGGCGGAAAAAGTGGTCTCAAAGGGGAAAATCAGGAAATAAAGGGCCAAGGATTGTGCTTCCAATGAGGTTGATGCCCTAAGTACCCTGCTTTCATTCCTTGCTGAGGTGCCTGGAGAAACCTTCTTAATTTGAGTTCTCCGGTGTTGCGTTAAAGAGAGTAAGAAAAGTACCTCCCAAACTAACACAGTGACTATGCTGAGCAGCAGACTAGAAGTGTGGTGTTTTGAGCCGAGATCTGTGCCAGCTAATGCACCATATGAAAAGAGGTAGGATGCGTGACTGTTTCCAAGGGGGGCTTTCCTATCTGGAAAATGAGGCCAATGAACTAGGTGAAATATACATATATATATATAATAGTGTATATGTGTATAGTGTATATGTATATGGTTATACGGAACCCATGAGCATGAGTAGCTTTGCACCTGCCCCATCTGTATATCTCTATATATGTAATTATATCCCAGTTATCATATATTATTCTATAGTTTATCTTAACATCCCCGTCGAGGAGCATCTAGAAAAAGAAAACAATGAAACATACTTGTCTTTTCCTTGTGATTTTGTTATTTGTATTTCCTAAAAAACTAACCCCAGTTCACATGTAGACCTTGTTTATATTTGCAGCTAAAGTAATGCAACCAGATAGGATAAACAACTTAACGAGAGTAGAACAAATTCAGTTAGACCGCATGCTAGGCGCTCAGTTTCTGGATGTTGAAAGCTTTCACCTACATGGCTTGCAATCCATTGCTCACATTCTACCCCTCAAAATCTTACTGAAAATACCTCTGCTGAGTAGTCCCTTGAACATTCCACCTAGAAACACTCTTTGTCTGAATTCCTGTTGTATTTCATGTCATTAAAGGGCACTTAACACTTGCTGCCTATTGTAATGCAGCTCTTTGTCTCCTGAGTGGAAACAGCCTGATGGTGGGGGCTCTGATGCAGGTGGACTTCTTGGGTTGGCCTCTTATTGCCAGTCTGATGTTGGGGCCATCACTTGACTTCAGTTTTCTTTTGGTCAGTGGGGATAATAAACGGTACTCACTTCCTAGGGTTGTCATAAGGGGTAAATCATATTTCTTGCAAAGTGTTTAGAATAGCACTCAATTAAACACTAGTTATTGTTCACTTATTTGTAAAACTCTAAGTTCTTCAAGCGCACAACTATGCCTTATTTATGTTGCAACCCCTGTGGTGCTTTGTAATGTTACAGGCGCACAAGGCAATACTGATAGAGCCATAGAAATACCATCAAGGGGAAATGTAACAGACGGGACAATCACTATTTATTGTAAATGATGGATATTTGGAGTTCTCATTTTGCTACATTTTGAAAAGCTGAAGAACTTTAAGCCTGTGTTTTGGCTCCATAGGAAACATCTTAAAGGGACAGTGGAATAAAGAATATTGCAGGAGCCACTTTTCCACAGTGAGCGCCACGGATGATCTCCAACACGAAACAGTTGTTGAGTGAGCCATTGTGTGACCCGGCTCCATCTCAGGGAGGAGGACCCTGGGAGAGGGGAGCTGGATTTTGGGATGGCCAGAAGCATAATGAAGGGAAAATGAACAATTCCCACTTTGCCGAACTGTACTCACAGTAGAGATATAAAAGTAGGACATTTTCAGGAGTCCCATTATACTAGGATGTCTGGCTATGGCTAAGGCTTGGGAATAAATTTAGGTTGTTTTATCATTCACTAAATCCCAACAGGGAAGATTATTTTGCTTCTGATTTCAGCTACTGTCAAATGTAGGCATCAAATCTGTTACACTGGTCTCATATATATATATATATATATATATCTCCTCCAATTTATTTGAGAGAGAGCAAGTGAGAGAGAGAGAGACCGGGAGCAGGGGGAGGGGCAGAGGGAGAGAGAGAAGCAGACTCCCTGCTGAGCAGGGATCCCAATGCGGCGCTGGATTCCAGGACCCCAAGATCATGACCTGGGCTGAAGGCAGACACTTAACCGACTTGGTCACCCAGGCACCCTGGTCTCATAATTTTTATACACATCCTTTATATATGATTGGACAATATTATTTTCTATTATGTGTCCTTAACCAGCCTCTTCTCTTAGGTTTCCTGACTTGACTCTTTCCTCTTGTCTTAGAGGAAGCAGAGGATTGCCAGCAGGTTGAGTGAGTGAGAGAAAACGTGGCAGGGCTGTCTCCTTACCCAGAGGTCAAGAATGATATACATACACCTGAGGGAGGAAGGTTCTGAACTCACATATTACATGCATAGGCTGACTACTTCAAAGGTTGTCTTCTTCCCTCCTTCTCTCCCCTTGTCCATTTCTCTCTCCTTCCTTCCTTCCTTCCTTTTCCTTCCTTCCTTCCTTTTCCTTCCTTCCTTCCTTCTCCTTCCTTTTCCTTCCTTCCTTCCTTCCTCACATCCCCTCCCCTCCCCTCCTCTCCCTTCCCCTTCCCTCTCTCCTTCCTTCCACTACAAAAGCTGTATTTGCTCATTGTAAAAAAACAACATTGAGAGGTACTTAAAAGGTATACCTGGAACACATCAGTTCTCATCCTACCTCCCCCACCTCAGGTTTCACTCCCTAGAAGCTACGACTGATAATTATTCACCTGTCTCCTTTCAGATATTTTATAAGTATATATATATATATATTTTTTCAAATTTTTATAAACATAAATGTAATCATAAACACACAGTGGTACTGTTTTACAACAGGCTTTTTAACTTAAGAAAAAAATACCCTTGGATATCTTTCCATATGAGCCCAAACAGAGCTAGTACATTATTTATAACTTCAGAGTATTTCACTATACATTAATATAAAATTTAATTAGTCACTTACTCATGAATCTTTGGGTCAAAAATACTGTAATAAATATGAATAGCATTCTTAGAAGTAAAAATACATGACTAAAGGGTATGCACATTTAAAATTTAATAGGGTAGCCAAATTGTCTTCCAAATAAGGTTGCCCATATTTGCACACACCATAATGCATATTTCTATATATACTTCTTGACAGTAGATATTTGTAAACTTTGTTTTTTGCCAACTGATAGGTTGAAAACATTTCATTGTCTTAATTTTCATTTCTTTAATTTTGAGTAAGGAAATTGGTACCTTCTTCCCTGTGATCTTCCTGTTGATATATTTTGCCCATTTTCTTTGAGAATTTTTCTTTTTCTTTGGATTCGATGTCCTTTGTTTATTATGGAAATAAGCCCTCTGTCATGGTTGTATCTATATGCTTTGCTTTGCCATTTGTTTTTTGAACTAGTATTTTCTTTTTTTAAAATTTTTATTTATTTATTTTTTTAAAGATTTTATTTATTTATTTGACAGAGAGAGACACAGCGAGAGAGGGAACACAAGCAGGGGGAGTGGGAGAGGGAGAAGCAGACTTCCCACGGAGCAGGGAGCCCGATGCGGGGCTCGATCCCAGGACCCTGGGACCATGACCTGAGCCGAAGGCAGACGCTTAACAACTGAGCCACCCAGGTGCCCGTGAACTAGTATTTTCTAATGGGGCTTCTAAGCACTGAATTTGTTTTCTACAGCAACTTAGCTTGTGTGAATGGATGGATGAGTCACAACAGCTCCGAGTTTGGTATTATTAAAAGAAGAAGGGAAAAGAAACAAGGGAAAGTAACAGTTTCACATGTGGAGTATCCAGAGAGGAAAGGTGAGGTTTGTTTTCAAATCACCTGCCTGTGGTTTCATTAAATCTGTAAGGCATTAGATCCTCATACCTCTATTCATTTAGAAGGGAAATTCCAACTGTCTACAGCTCTACCATTGGGGTTTTATTGAATAACACAAGCTAAAATCAAAAGGAAAACTAACTACGGTTGGATGAACAAGGACATGTGTACCTCGGTCTCTAAAACAAGGTGACCCAATTCACCATTTATTCCAAGAAGCTTCATGAATTAATCTTTTTATAACTGTCAGTGTCAGCAAATACTCTCAACTCTACATTTACTGACATTCGAAACATTTTAATAGCCCTTCAGCTGTATCTCACCAAATTATTAGTTATCACTTAGGGGTTATTACACTGTAGGAATGTCATATTGGATAATTGGCATAAGAAGGATTTCAGTCCCTGAGAAACTCATCTGCTCATCTGGTCTCCTCAAATGTTTCCTCAACAGAGTGGGGGGATATCTTATTCCCTAAGTCATCTCCTTTGTCCTTTTCTCTCAACAGGGCTGACGTCCTGTGGGAACCTATGGCTTTGAGAGGCTGACCAATCTCCATCCTCCTGCCCATCGCCAAGATTACAGTGATGTGTTGGTCACATGAGAATTTTTTCCAGGATTTATCTTTGAAGCATTTGTATCAAGAGTACAGTGTCATGGAAACACGGAATTCTTCTTATTTATTTTTAATATTTGGGGATTTAAAATGTTACCAAATGATGTGCAACAAAATATGTGACTCCATTAAGGATCCATTATGGGATGCACATGCATTATGCACTGCACAGCATATGCAGTTACTCTGAGGCTTAGGGGATCTATTTGAGTTAGTTAACTTAAGATGTTAACAAAACCAGAACAGTCTAAGATAATCTATATAATTTTAGACATCTTGTCTCAATCCAATTTCAATGGATATTGCAATTTCCAGAGCCAGTGCAAGACTCTGCAACTACCGATCACTGAAAGACTCACAGGTAGAGAGTGAAAGAGTGTGGTACGAAGCATGTGCTACAGGAACTATTTATGGACAAGGCTCCCCAGTGAACATACCGGAACCATAATAGGCGTATCTCATTTATGAGTGGCAGATAGGTTTTTTCTCTCATGTGACAACTCTAGCCATTCCTTAACAATAATCCGGAACGCTAAACTGAAAAGATATGGCAAAAACTGTTGGCTATACGCCGATATCTATTTTTCCCTTCCTTCATAGTGATGGGATTTTAGCTGCTGATGTACTTGTCCAGGAATAAAGACTACATTTTCAAATCCCCCTTTAGCTAGGTGTGAACGTGTGACCAAATATCACCACATGGGATGGAAGTCAAAATGGTGTGTATGACTTCCTCATGGTGACTTTAAAGGGAAAGGGTATGACTTTTTCCCTTGCTCCTTTATCCTGATGCTTTCTGGCTAGAAGGTAGATGAGATGGACGATGAAGACAGGGATGGGAGGAGCAAAAGAAAGAAGGAAACTGAGTCCTCAACACTGTGAGGCCACTACATTAAATCTGGACACCTGTTCAGAATAACATGTACATGAGGAATAAACTCTTGTCTCCTTTAGGCATCCAGTGTTTTGAGTCCTTGTTACAGCAGCAGAACCTGTGTCCTAATGAATGCAAAATGGTTTGGAGCTGAATCAAGGCTCAGTGGGAAAAATCATGCTAGCTTTGCAATGCCCCAGCTATGGGCGGGGGACACGATGGGCTCCGGCCAACTCTAACCTCTTACTGTATGGAGAGCTAACCTACTCCAAAATGGAAAACTCTCAAAAAACCCTTTCATGTCACTCATACATCATAGCTTTCCTTGGCCATATGCCCATCTCCCTCTCTGTGCTATTGTTAACCACTTCAGGCTTAACCTCTCTGTATTTGGTGCAAATACTAAGAAATGAGACTGACTTACAATCATAATAAAAATAAGTAATATGTGTAGTATTTAGGATATACTATGTATTTTTATGTAAATGACTTTTAAAAATCCTTTAAAATAGCCTCCTGGGAAACTATATGCTTATTTCAATGATGCTGTCATTACTAAAATATTTTTGGAATTTTTTTGAAGTTGTAAATCCATACGTTTCTTAAAATAATAGGACTGGATCAAATGCCTTAAATTTCTTTCATGCCAAACCAGCAAGTCTTTATTGAGCACTTACTATGTATGCATAACATTGTTAGGTTGGGTGTCCGAGAGGTTGGTAATCAATTAAGGATGTCAACGGTACTCTTCAGACAATCTATGTTAAATTTCCTGGGTAAGATGACTTCACAATTTAACAATAAAAAAATGATATATATAAGGGGTCTACTATAGTCCAGGGAAATGAGAAATATACACCAGAAATGGAATGTGAATTTTTAAAAAGCTCTGCTTCATTGAGTTTTATATCATGATTTTATTCATTCACTCAAGATTTATATTCCTGCCCTCCTCCCTTACTTCTGCCCAAATTCTCAGTAATTTATAGATTAAAAATTAGAGCTCTCTTTGTGTTCAATTTCAAACTCTTTATTCTACTAGAACCTTGATTTATTAAAATATTCCCTGGGCAATGCATTGTACTGAGCAGGCTTTCCAGGGGCCTCTGGGTACAGAACCCCATCTCTGCCTCTGCCGCCACATCAGGGAATAACTGTGGACCGGAGGATTTCTCTGAGTATCAGGGACTCTGACAGGAGAGCTCCCAGCGTTAAGCACATTTCTGGAGTCACTGAGCCTGAAACATACAAAGCCGTGGCGCTCAGAGCAGGTGCTGCTGAATTGGAAATACTGATCTGATTTACTTCATGAGTCAGTTCTGCCTGTTAAGCAAGTCAGTGTGTCTCCTCAAATGAAAACCAGCTTCCTAATAGCCATTAGGGCAGAAAGGTCAACTCAAGTCCATTTACAGTTTTCAAATATGCCAAGAGCATGGATTTAGACAATGACTTTGGTCCTCACCCCGCAGAGAACAGACTCAGAGCAAATGAAGTCAGATAGAAGGAAGAACTTCCCAACAGCAAGTGACATTAGGATCAGAAGGGCATGCCAGGGCTGACCTCCAGCCAATGCTGTTGGTTTAGGAAGCCAAAGTCTTCGCCGGTTGTCAAAGATTTTAAATCTCACTGCGGGCTGGCTATGGCTGCCTCTTGTCTTAGGTATGAGTATTGTGGGTGCGGTCTTGACAAATCAGGTGTGGGCTATTGGAAAGATTTGAAAAAACAAAAACAAAAACAAAAACAAACAAACAAGAAGAAAACTCAAGGAAACATACTTGGAGTAACGTTTCCTGAGGGATGTGATTGGCCTTTGGGCCAGGCAGGTCTTCATGTGAAACTGTTCTGCCCAAGGCAGAATATTAACCTTCCTGCCTCCTCTCTTATGTCATTCAGGAGCACAAGAAATCATGTCAACCCTGAGGCCCCCTGATATTTTTAAATGCCCCCTAGGGGAGGCAGGGTCACCCTACTTGTAAACCACTACAGCCATGTTTAAGAATTATCACCCAAAATGGTGGTAAAGGAAGCAGGATATCAATGATGCAGTCATGAGTACTTATTTCTGACAATGGAAATTTCATGGAAACAAAATGCTTTAAATTGATGTGTGTCATGTCATAGAGATGAGCTTTTTAAAATGAAATCCCTTAGGGGCACCTGGGTGGCTCAGTCAGTTAAGTGGCTGCCTTCTGCTCTGGTCATGGTCCCGGGGTCCTGCGATGGAGCCCCATGTCGGGCTCCCTGCTCAGCGGGAAGCCTGCTTCTCCCTCTCCCTCTGCCTGCCACTCTGCCTACTCGTGCTCTCTCTCTTTCTCTCTGTCAAAAATAAATGAATCAAATCTTTTAAACAAAATAAAATAAACAAAATAAAATCCCTTGGAGCGACGTGGACTTTACCAGTACTGACTCAATCTGTGCATTAGAACGTTCCTGTGGCTCAGGTATCCTATAACTCAGTGGAAAGGGGATATATTTGCTTCCACAGTAAGGCATAATTCATTAGGGATGACATCCTGTACTCTTGGAAGACATTATTCTCATCATTATTTTTGTTAGTTTGGGTGAGTAAGCATACAATCATATATAAAGAGGTGTGTTGGCTTAGGGACTGCATAAAAAAACATATATTTTTTCCTAGAGAATTCTAAATAGCAGTATCTTCAAAGACCAAATGTGATTATGCTTTATGAATTCTGCCATCATTTCTTCCAGTTGTTTACTCAGAAATACCAAGCCCATTTTAAGCCGCTGCTTTAGAAGAAGTACTACTTTCCACGTCTTCATCAGACGAGGCTACGCTTAAATGTCCGCCCTTACGCTGGGGCAGAGAAAATGTGGAGAATCGAATTCTCTTTCAAGCAAACACCGACAGTAGCAAAAGTACTGGTTATGGGAATCGAAACCTACCTAGACACCCCCATTAATTAATATAGCAAAATAAACGTAGACTGGATTTAGTCTGACACAGATTTCACTTCATAGTATGGAGATGACAAAGTCAGAGATTTCTAGCCTCATAACGAAATTTCCTACAACCTACACTGATGTTCACAATATAATTAGATATGCAGTCTGAATAAAACTTTGCATTTGGGCAAACCTAAAATAAAATTCAAACAACAAAGGAGTAACATTTTAATCAAATAGAGCCCAAAGATAACTAGATTCCTGTCATCTCCCTTCAATCCCCTTTTTGAATAAAATGGTAACTTACAAGAAGAAAATTTAAAGTATGAGATATATTCTGGGCTGATTCACATTTAACCCAAGTTCTAACACCTTCACCAAATACAGTAGTCAACAATCCTAACTGACAGTCACCATGATTGCTCCAGGACACGGGAAGAGCTTGAATCTCTAAAGAAAGGTTACATTTTCTCCATCATGGTCTGTTTATTCAGGCAGGAAGAACAACTGCAGTGTAGAATATATTTTTGACAATATACAAAAAGACAAAAGAGTTTGCTGGTTATTGCTGCAATGGTTAAGATTTTAAATCAATTACTCTTTAACAAATCATGTTCACAGAGGACTGATGATAAGTTCCAGAACATAATTTTGAGCCCTCATTTTTCCCCTCTGGACCTTTTCAGTAACTATAGACATATATGGTTCCTCCTTAATGAGCAGAGCCAGGTCTGATTTGTGGTTTAAAAAAAAAAAAAAAAATATATATATATATATATATATATATATATATATCACTATAATATATATAGTGATGAATACCCTTGACTCTCATAGGCTTCAAATGAGATGGTCTGGTCTCAGGTTGGAACCCATGGCAGCCAGGCTCTATCAACACAGGACATGGTTTCCCGCGGGGGGACCACTGTACCACCAAGAAGGTGGGAGGAGAACCAGTTGTTTCGGGGCGGCCACGTGCCAGAATCCTTTCATATGTTGACTCGTATGTCAACTCATTTAATTAGGGTTCACAGATCCAGAAACAGAGTCTAAGAGAGATGCTTTAATACTGGAATATTTATGGATGAAATGATATGCCATCTGGATTTCCTTGAAAATTATCCAGAGGAGGATGTAGGTGGCTATATAGAGAGAGATTCTAAGCTTGGCTGCTAAATGTAGAGACTGGGTGACAGTCATGGTGGGTTATTATAATATTCTCCAACTTTTTTGTATGTGAAATTTTTTAATAATAAAGACATACGCATAAGATACGCTTAGGATTTTAAAGTCCCACGAGGCTGCTTATATGCTACTTTCTAGAGCAGCTCCATGGTAGTCTTTCAGCTCATTCATATTTCCTGAGCAGCTACCTATGTTCCCAGCAATGTGCTAAGTTGCCTCAATTTATGTGAATATGTGAACAGCAATAAAATAAATATGAGGAATTTTTGATTATGCACCTTTTTTTTATTTAAATAGTTCAAACTTAGTATATGGTGCTTGGCAATATTCATGAAAGGTGTGGGTCACCTTTGATAATTCTCTTAATCACTTCCCTGCACCTCAGTCTGATCTTTGAGAGGAACGATTTTATGTTCTTGTGAATGTCAGCCACACCATTGCTTTCATCCACAGACACTGGTGACACTCCTGGGATATGGGTATACAGGCTTACAGAGTACAGCCTCACTCCTTTGCCTCTCTCTTCCTCTTACCTGCCAGGCAAAATCCCAACAGGTGCTTAACCCATTTCTGTGTCTGTTCTACTACTGGGGCTGAACATGGCTGCAAAGAAAACACACAACCCTAGTGATCCATGCCTCTCGAAATTCACAACCACAAATACCGGGTGGGACCAGGGTGCCGTGGGGTAATGCTACATTTCCCTGGTCCGGTCATTCTCCCTGTCTCTCCGTTAACTATAGTTCCTTTTGCTCCCTAATCTCCTCTCCCTCCTCCCCTTCCACATTCTTTGCTGATGACCTCCCATATTCTTTTCTTTATAAAGAAACTATCTACAGAGAAGTACCTGATCATCCCAGCAGAAAACGTTCCATCCTACCCATGTGTGTGCCCATATGCTCTGCCCTCCCTCCTGCTATGCAGGATGAAGCTCTCCACATCCTACGGCCGAGCTCTTTATCTGTGCACTGAATCTCACCACCTCCCTCTCTCTAAGGGACTTTGTCCCAATTCCCCCAGAGATCCCCCCCTTTTTTCCCTGTAAAAGCTTACTCCTTCGGGGCTCTCCCTAGCCCCCTGTTTTAAGAATATACCAGTGTTGCTAAGAATGGCCTTGCAGCTTTCACTTGATGTGTCTACTCCTTACCCTGAATGCCCAATTCATTAGCAAGTCCTCTTGAGTTCTACCTGCATGATATATCTTAGGACCAATATTATATGATTATATGAGGCACCTAGAATAGGCGAATTCGTAAAGATATCAAGTAGAATAGTGGTTATCCGGGGCTGAAGGTGGGGAGGAACAGGGAGTTAGAGTTCAATGGGGACAGAGTTTTTCAGTGTGGGGTGATGAAAACGTTCTGGGGATGGACGGTGGTGATGGTCGCACTGCAATGTATATGGACTTAATACCACTGAACTGTACACTTAAAAATGGTTCAAACGGTAACTTTTATGTTATGTATATTTTATATTTAAAAAAAAAAAAGCCCGGTTAAGAAAATATCTATGCATATATTTGAATCCGACCACGTTTTACTTCCCCTGTCGCTGCCATTCTATTTCAAACCGCTCACGCCCACCTTCATGATTGCAACGGCCTCCCAACACATCTCCCTGCTCGAAAGCTTGCCCCCCACCTCAGTCTGGTCTCTGCACACAGCAGCAGAGTGATGTTTTAAGCCGGAAAGGAGATCCTACAATTTGCCAGATCACAATTCTATTAGAATAAAACCCAGCCCTCTACAAAGGCCTTGCTCTTTCTTGAACACCAGGGGCTTTTGTCCCTACTTTCAATCCCTTCCAGAATGTTCTCCCTACAGTGGGCTCCCTGACTTCATTCAGGTCTCTGCTTCCGCGTCACCTCCTCAAAGAGGCCCTTGCTGCCTGCCCACCTGCTCTACACCAGCCCCTCGACGCGCAGGTGCGCATGCGTGCAAGCCGCGCCTGCAGGTCCAGTCCAATACCTTCCTCTGCTCTCTTTTTCTTAACAGTTCTTTTCACTACCAGACATCATATATTTATTTGTTTCCTTATTTACCTATTACTCTACCCCTCTTGAGTTAAGCTCAATGATTTGTCGACAGCTGCTTTTGGCAGAACTCAGCCATGGCTGGTCTATAACAGGAGTTCAAGAAATATCTGCATCCTACAAAGCATGCTTGGAGCTGCTGGAGGCTGTGCACGTTAAATGTGAAGTTGAGTAAGTGGCACGTGGAAGAGTGTTCCAAAGCAGGTCACTGCTCATGCCCAAGAGCGTTCTCCTTTAAAAAACCAAGTCTTTCAGGGACCAGGGACAATCCTTGAGAAGGGTCTGGTGACAGCCGGAATGAGTGGGGGGCGGGGGAGAGACGAGATAATGGAGGCCAGGGTGCAGAGACAAATCGAAGGCACCGGTGCTGGTGATTCATTATCATTCATAATTGGCATTTTGATGAGAAAGGGTTGAAAGGTCTCCCGAACAGGATTCACTTAATACTTAAGGAAAATATCCTTCAGAAGATTACGCCATTTAAGGAAGAAACAGACTTGTTGAAAGGCTACCGTGGTAGGCAGGGCACCCCTAAGTGGTGAGGAGGAATGGCACTTTAGGAAAACGCTGAGTGCCGTCGCAGCATCCCGGTGTCCTCCGAGGTGGAACGGGTGATGAGCACTGTTAATTGTGGTGTGGTGTCTCATTTTTTGAGAGACCACGCTGGGGCCCAAAATTGAGTTCCACCTTTGTGTTTTAGATTTCTTCAACTTTTGAAGAGGGAACTAAAGAAGTAAGTGAGGTTTTAAGAATCAGTTTTATTTTTAATAGGAAGAACTACGTTACTGCTAATTGTCATGTAATGAAAAGAAATAGTGTCCACCCTAGACAGTAGAGTTGCTGTTCCAAGGTATTGATTGGGGATTGATTGCATGGAAAGTTTGTATTCTGACTTCTGCTGTTTCTTGTTATAACCGGGTCAACTTTAGCCCTTGTTAGTCCTGTTCTGGAGGCTTCTGTGTTCTCAGTGGGCACTTTGCTGTTAACTGAATTGAGGCCTCAAGGTCCTGCTCTCCTTTGGGGAACTCCTTTGGGACGCTCCTTAAGGTCTGAACACCTTGTTGCCCCTTCCCTGCTTTTTGGGGTGAATGCAGGAAAAAGACAAGAAGACCTAATGACTCACGAGTCACTCACTTAGAGGATAATCTTGGTTTGCCCGGGACTGAGGGGACCCAGGGACACGGGGCTTTCAGTGATAAATCACAGACGGTCTCAGGCACCTTGGACAAGCTGATCACCGTCTCAGATTAAGCTGAGGGACAGAACTGGTGTGAAAGCTAACTCATGGCATCTTTCACTATAGCTTGTGAGCAAACTGCTGACCCTGAGCCTTTTTACTTCCTGTGACCTCAGAGATCTCCTCTGGGTGTCTTTAATCTTTTCTTCCCATTTAATTATTTTTACTGAATGGGAGCCTGTGGGTTTCTGCAAATCCTCAAATAAGTATCTCAAAGCATGGAGGAAAATTATGTTTATAAATTATGACAATTCCAATGACCACGTGGTTCCCCTGCCCCCACCTCGTTCCAACTACTGTCATTTAACCCACGGGGGCTCATCCCTTACCCCAGACCTAATCCTGTTTGCGGACTTGGAGCAGTTGAAGAGTGTCTACCCTGCCTCTCTGACCTTGTGCCTCAGCTCTGTAAGGGGTGCATGCTTCTCCCCTACATCTTTCACCCTAGACCCTTGACTGGGCCCCCACCTGTCAATGTTTCTGTGTGCTGCTACCTGCCTTGGTAATCCAGCAAGGGTCCACTGTCTCTATGAATGGCATGAGGCCTGTGCAGGAGGTCCTAGCTCCTCCAGCATCCCTGGCATCCTGACCAGCCCTGGCCCGCTCTTCGACTCCATGCTTCTGGGCTCTGTGCCTCACTGTGGCCAGGTTCACTATATGGGAGCCTCTCCCCCTCCTTCCCCCCACTGCAGGGCTGTCCACACATATAGCGCCTCTGGGAGCTTTACAAGAGAGGTGTCCATCAAGGCAGATAAATTACAAAAAGATGTTCCCTCTAGGATGACCAGTTAGAAAAAAAGCATCTTGTCCTTGGTCAGCCTGTAAGGCACGGAGCTTGGCAGGCAGAGCCTTGGCGGGGTTTTAAGCCCCCTGGCACCCCTGAGCTCGGTGTATAACTTGCACCACCACATACCCAGCTCTTCCCCTCACCACTGACTAACCGGCCCGGCTGCCACCCCGGCGCCTAGCCCAGTGACAGGCTTTGCTGGTCTGGACAGGCTTCGCCTCATCAGCACCCTGAATCTGACCCTGAATTTGCTCTTTGTCTGTCCTGCTCCCATCCTGCATCTTTCAGGTCACTCCCACGAGGTTCTCCTTCTTAACCTGATGGTGTATAAAAAGTCAAAATCTAATAGATACCACGCATAACATAACATTTACCCTTTCTATCCACTATTGTAATACAATTCAATTTTAGTATTACAAAACCTACTACCTATTGGTTACAGTGCTTTGTTACATTTGATCTCCGCCGATTTCTGGATAGATTTTCTAGTCTTTTCTATTTTTTTCTTTCCAAAAGATGTCTAGCTTGGGATAATCCTGTTTTCTCTTTCCAAAGACAGTTGGGGATTCTAGGATAGAAGACAGTTTCCTAATACAACTTGGACTTCAGGCCCAGGCCAAAATGTACTATTCCAGACACCTCTGTGAAAAAGACAAAATAGTAGTAGCTCCCAGAAGTTGAGACCACAGCAAGTATAAGAAAGAGAAGGTGTGGTCTGATAGGGCGAACATTCCAGTTCTGGGAGGAAGGTGGCTCTGGCAGGGAAAACCCACCCCAGACAGTTACAGAGAAATGAAAAGAGAGCAACCATTTGGACAAGCTGAATCACAGCACACCGAGCTTTTGGAAACTTATCTAGCCAAAGGGAATCTTTTGTTATTTAGGATTGCAGGCTTTGAAAGGTGGATCAATTAGATCCAAGTTGTCCTGAGGAGACACACAATTCCCCCTAAAGTTTGAGCCTGCCACGAATCCTCCTCAAGGGTTACTTTGTGGAAAGAAATTAAAATCACTGTGAGGAGAGATGGTAGATGACTTTCATACCTCTGTTACATTTAAATGCAAGCCACTTATTGATTTGGGGAGCACTGCTGTTTGCACAGTGTTACCTTTTCATAGTTAGTTGTGGGCACAATAAATACAGCATAGAACACATGAATACCTAAGAGGTAATTTCAGTATAACCGCCACAGATATGTATTTTGTAGTGCGCATAAACAGGCACATATATCTAAATATATATATATATATATATATATATATATATATATATTTAAAGACAATGAATAAATACACACATAGAATTAAGATATAGAATTAAAGTTTATGAAGATGTTTACACAGAGTACTTTTGTTTAGAGAATGCCAGTTGCCTTGAAATTCCCAACCATAGGCAGATCTCTGCTAAGATCAAAACATACGTATGTATAAAATTTCTGGCCAACAAAAATAGCTTAACAAATAGAAACAATTTCTCTAGGGTGCCTTTCCTCCTTAGAGTACTGTGTAAAGGATGTAGGAAAAGTCTGGAAAGAAAAGCGTATCTGCTTGTCTACACCCCAGCGGGGGCTGAGTTTCTCGCATATGACAAATGAGCACTAGTCCGCTAATCACGTGATCCCTTGTCTTCCGTGTCCAGGCGTCCTCCCCCAGACGACTTCCCTCGGGTTCTAACCACCGGCCCGGCAGACTCATAATGATCCCTGTTTGAAACTTGCTCAAGTTCTTATAACATTGCCACACGGTATACTTGTAGTTACTCACTTTCCACAGGCTTCCTACGAGGCCAGGCAGTGGGAACAGCAGCCTACTTACTTGTGTTTATCTTCTGGAGAGAAATATGCTTTTCCAGTTGTCTCCTCAGCTTCACTTCGGCTCCATATTTCCCGGTGGTCCCGTTGTCGGCCAAAATGAAGTGGGAATGCATGCTGTTGAGAACAGTGAGCTTGCTCATGGGATTGGACATGGTCTGATATGGCCGGACGACCTGCAGGATTTCAAAAGGAAGAGGCGGCAGTCAGAGGAAAAAGAGCAAAATACGAAAAGGAGAACCAGCCAGAGAGGAAATAGAGAGAAGGCTAAATAAACCAATTCTTCGGTACAGGGAAACAGAGTTTGCATCCTCCTAATGCCACTGTGGGTAGCAGGTTTTATGGTCAATGTTCCCCAGTCACAGCAAGATTATACTTGAAGAGTAATGTGTTCATTTATATGCTGAGTTGATACAGAAGCTAGAGTCTGTGCTCTCATCATACTCAAAAACTGACATGTGAAGGATTGTGTCATTGTGAGGTCGATCTTTCATTTGTTGATGAACCACAAGTAATTTTAACGTTTGCTCATTTTGCTTTTTCTTTCTCTTCTCCACGATGTCCATACTCCAATGGGCACAGCAGAGCAATCAAGGAATTCTGGAGTAGGGTTGGGGAGGGGGTGGGCGCCAGGGTGATCTGTTCAGTCAAGCCCATTCAGTCATCTGAAGGTCTGTTAATTCAAAAATCAACACTGTTCTTATTAGACACCTTATTTAAGTGGAAATGTTGAATGTCAAACATGTGTCTCGTGAGATGAGCGTGAATCAAAATGTTCATCTCTGTCTTTGTTTGTTTTTGCATTATTTTACTTTCGTGGTGAATTATACTGCCCCAAAAAGAGTAAGTCCTTCAGATTTTTGATATCAAAAGAAAAGCAAAACCTATCGTGAGTTTGAGTTGCTAGTTCTAGTTGCTTTATAAACATTATCTGTATTCCTTGCAACAATCCTCGCAAGGTGGGTGCTCTCATGCTTATCTCGTAGATGGAGAAACGGAACTGGAGGTAAAATAGGTTTTCAAGAGTCTCTTACACACAAAACCAGAATTAACACCCAGGTCTGATTCCAAAATCTTCGCTTGTCCCCCTCCCCACACTGCTTAGACACGATGGAAACAAGATGTTTTGGAAATCTACTCCTAAAATATTTAGGTAGAGACTTCACTCAAGACCATGAAAAGGAACATTCAACAAGCTCATTGTTACAAGGTCCAGTACAGTTATCCCTGTACTGAATCATCAGAATTGACAGGACAGAAATAAATGCTACTGGGTTTTTATTTCTGTGCCTTTGTGCGGTGTGTACATTCATTATGGAGTTGAGATGCTCTCGTTCATGTTCAGTATGTAATAACTCACCATGAAAAGCTGTAATAAGATTGAGTAGTTTGTTAAAGAAATCACAAAGTGATTTAGTAAGGGCAGCCTTTAATAGTACAGATCTCATAAAAGTCATTTTTTAGATCTTGATTCCAATTTCAAAATCCATTTCTATGTGCCTGGCATACAGAATCTACTCAATACATAGTGAATGAGTGAACAGGAAAACTTGAGACAGGCATGCTTTTGTTCAAAATTGGAAAAAAAAAAAGAGCCCTCTCTTTTCTGAATTGTTTGGGAGTTGACCTAATCTAAATTTAAAATATGTAATTTTGAGCTTTTGCAATATCCCTCATTCCTTTTAATGTATGTCTTATTTGTTAATGTAGCATTAATATAACATTAATTCATAGCCTCATCTTAGTTGACTCTTAGTGATAAAGGAAGCTCATAACTTTTTGATTATTGTTTCCAGTAATGGATGGGATTTTTTCCAGTAATGGAGCAGTATTCAATTACTCCTTTGTCTGGATGAGTGCATGAGAGTCCCCCAAAATACGGAGACAGTGGTTTGCTAACTCCATCCTGAGTTCTTTATCACTGGAAGAGTGGGTCGCTTGTGGTTGAAATTCCCATTTTGTTGTTAATCATTTTTGATCATAAAACATTCATTCTATAGCAGAGTGCAAGTTAATAAATATTAATGCTTTGTTGCAAGAGGCTTAGCAGAAGGACTTTCTCCTATCCTTAACGTGCCTCTGCATTGTGCTTTTGGACAAAAGAAAATACTTTAGTTACTCTTCTCTATTTTCTGAGCAGGTCCCCAAGGCTCCATGTCAAGGAGGGGGAAGACCCAAATTCTTTCTTTAAGAGGCAGGGACAGTGGATTTTCTAGAAGTTAAATGATGCCTGATAGTGAATCCCAGACACTTGTTCTAGCTGAGACATGAGAACACATTTTCTAATTCCTGGGAACCTAATTAAAGACCATCAGTGAACTTGAAATTTTCAAATGAATAAGGTAGTGAAAATAATTCTGGGCCAACTGACATACTTACCACAGTCTGAGAATAACAGAACATCATTAAATCATCTAACTATATTCTATATGTTTCCTCCACCACAGGATTCTAAGGACAGTGGGGCATCAGTCTTCTGAGTTTTTACCTTTTCTTGTGAAACATGGCACACCAGCTCTTTGGAAATACTGTTCCTTTGAATCAGCCATGGCAAGAGGGTCAAGTTTACAGTATCACTCGTGAATTTTAATTTCTTCATCTTACTGCTCCCCATTCCATTTGATCTTATATGAAGGTAAGTTAAAGGTGGTCATATTTTGGCAAAGATTTTGTCTGCTGCATAATAGGGGATATACATCTGAAAAGTAAGTAAAATGCCCTAATTTATTTTCCTGTCATCACTGGAGGAAGATCTGCTGAATCCTTGAGAACCCTGAACACGTGAGCCATGGACATCTGTCTGAATCCCATTAGTTCTGTCAGGGGCTGTGTAAATCTGAGGCCCACATTTTTAATCTGTAAAAGGGATATGAGAACACCACTTACCTCAAGGCGGTTAGATGAGATTATAGGTGCAAAGTACCTGGCACTTTGCCTGGTTCCTGGCAGGCAATCTATAAATGTGAATTCCTTCTCAAGTTTGGCTTTATTTTACCACCTATAAACTGATTTTACCATTGCAAACTAGTGACCAAAATGACAAGATGACAGACTTATCACGGACTTTTGTTTTCCACAAGAGATTTGAATCAATCAATTTAAGTAAAGAAAAAAAAATTACCAATCAGTTGGCAAAACACACAACGTGTTTTTACTCCATCACCTCCTCTCAGGCCATTTAAGAGGGCGCTGCTCCGGAATTATTGGTGGATTAACTGCAAAGTTGGAAAGACCTTCCCAAATGCTTCAGGAGGAATGCATGTTGGTCTAACTTGCCTACAAAATCCACTTAATATTCTTCATAACAAACATACCAGCAGTCTATTCTTGTTTGAGTTATAATTTGCATATCTACAAAAGACTTGCTGATCTTCCTGTTAATGCTTCTCAAATAGGAAAAAGAAACAATGCCTTTGTGTCACATGAATACAAATGAATTCTTCCCTCTGACAAAATTTTAGAGGTAATGTATCCACTTGCATCGTTAAGAGCTCATTAAAAAAAGGGCTTTTTTGGGAAACGTGTGTGTGTGCGTGCACTTGTGTGTGTGTGTGCACGTGAGTGCATAGCCACACAACTGTGACATGTTCAGGACATGTAGCATGTTAGACGGCTCTAGCATGTTTCTCAGCCACTGTTTTTTGAGAGAATCAAGCCCTAATGCCCATACATAATGGATCACCTCTCCTAAGAATATAGGATGGTCCAGGTTATGTATCATCTTTGAGGGAATTAAGAAGAGAGTCGCTCAAATAATTTTCTGTGTTCATATTTCAGATGTGGAGTCTGGGCTGATGAAGGTTGAATAGCATCTGAAAGGCCTACATATCATGTGACCTTTCATGATTGGTAAAAACGGAATTATATGTACCTAGAAGGGAAATTTGCTTAGAAACGGATTTTAGATACCTTGCACTCTTCGGGTATCATGGGCCAGCATGACATTTTGCCCCTTTCTTGTCCCTCAAGGGGAGATGGGAGAATTCTGCACTCTTTAATACATCTATACCACTTTATACTGGCTGATTGGTAAAATTCTGGTTCCAAGGCCTCTATCTTGACTCTGAAACAAAGAGGCAATGAAGTAGAAGCTGCTTAAGAAATTAATCAAGGTGGGGGCACCTGGGTGGCTCTGTCGGGTAAGAGCTGACTCTTGGTTTCAGCTCAGGTCGTGATCTCAGGGTTGTGGGATCGAGCCCTAAGTCGGGCTCTGCAATCAGTGGGGAGTCTGCTTCTCTCCCTCTCCCTCTGCCCCACCCCCCACACTTTTTCTCTCTCTCTCTCTCAAAATAAATAAATAAAAATCTTTAAAAAAAAAGAGATTAATGAAGGTGAAGGCCCTTGATGTACTTGTAGGGTCATTACTGTTGCCAGGTGGGGACTGATCTAGAGACACCATGGAAAATCTGACCATTCTTTATGTGCTGGTGTTGGTGTGCTGCATTTTTTACCCATGGATGGACTTAAGTGGATCATTTGGGAGCTGATCTAAGATACCTGCTTGAGTTTTCCTAGCTATTTTCATGCATGTTCTGGTCTCACTCAGGAGTACTTAGTGGGCAGTCAGGAGATTGGGGGGCGGGGGATGGTTCTAGTTCCTCCAGCTACTAATTTGTGACCGTGGGCAAGTCTTTCAACTCATTCCTTCCTTCCTCCATTCACGCATAAGAAGTCAATCAGAGAAAGGCATGTATCCTATGACCTCACTGATATGAGGAATTCTTAATCTCAGGAAACAAACTGAGGGTTGCTGGAGTGGTGGGGGGTGGGAGGGATGGGGTGGCTGGGTGATAGACATGGGGGAGGGTATGTGCTACGGTGAGCACTGTGAAGTGTGCAAGACTGTTGAATCACAGATCTGTAGTTCTGAAACAAATAACGCAACATATTTTAAGAAAAAAGAAGAAGAAGAAGATAGCAGGAGGGGAAGAATGAAGGGGGGGAAATCGGAGGGGGAGACGAACCATGAGAGATGATGGACTCTGAAAAACAAACTGAGGGTTCTAGAGGGGAGGGGGGTGGGGGGATGGGTATTAAGGAGGGCACATTCTGCACGGAGCACTGGGTGTTATACGCAAACAATGAATCATGGAACACTACATCAAAAACTAATGATGTAATGTATGGTGATTAACATAACATAATAAAAAAAAGAATGTCTTGGGGAAATGTATGTGATGAGTATTGTGCTGGCTTGAGGAGACATATAATCTTGCATCTAGGTAATGTCTTTCACTAAACGTTCAAGTTACACAGGTTGAAAGAAACTTTTTGGATGGCAGTTTCTCATCTATAAAGTAGAGGACTTGACTGTAGTTTCTGAGGGCTTTCTACTTCTAAGACTGAGTTGGGACAGCCTGTGTTGAAAAGTACATTTGCTTCTTCCAAGTTAGTGCAGAAAAAGGCCACAAAGGTGGTTCATTCCTGTCCTGGGGTCTCTTCCCTTTTCTAGTGCTTTCTACAAGGCAAGGGCAGTTGGCTCATCTGCAACTCCTTTCCTGAACAGAACTGAATTGAGCTAAATTGGGTTTTTGAGTCATTAATCACAGGCCTTTGGCAATCCCTGAACTTGTGACCTGGTGAGGTGTGTATCAGTATGCCCCTGGCAAGTAGCAGGCTAGGGGAACACCAAATCCTTCTTTCCCTCCTAATAGCACCATGGTTTTAATTTAGGCAGGAAGACGATGAAGATTTACTGATCACTTAGTATATGCCAGGCACTATGATAAACACTTCCCCATGGATTAATCCGTTCCAAGCTTATTTTGTGGGCAAAACTCTCGATGCTCAGAGAAGTGAAGTCTTTTGGTCAAACATGTCCCACCAACACGCCTTCCTTTAAATCTACACAGCACGTAGGTCTTAGACTCCTTTACAGGCTGGGAGACATTTAGAGGGAAGATGAGCTGAGCACTAAAATCCCTGTGAGAGCGGATCAGGTTACTTCCAGACGAGTCATCTAGAACCTTAGAGGGTGCAGAGGTCAGGACAGGCAGAAGCAGGAGCCAAGATGGGGTTTGTACTTTGGAGAAAGAGACGCAAAAAAGATGGGCAAGGTTCTCTTAGGATCAGGCATGCATCTCTGGGAGAGATGAGGGGGTACTGCTGAGACGGGGGCAGCACCCTCTGTGCCTGAGAACAAGGCACACAGGAACTGAGAGGAGGAGATGAAAACCGAATAGAGAAAGTCACCGTGTGTCCTCATAAGCGTAGCGAGGCCTGTGCCAGCAGGAGACTGGGCAGGTGACTTCCCACTCCGGCAGCTCAGCTGCACATCTAGGTATAAAGCAGGGTCACATGAAACCCAGATGCTGCCTCTGAGCCCAGCAATCCAAACAAGAAACCAGCAAACCCCGGCATCCATGCCAAAGAGTGCCCGGGTACCTCAGCTGCATAATCTGCGCTAAAATCCACCCGTGAACAATTACGTCTTTTTGCAGCACTCTGAAAACGTGTCCCTCAACTCATGGGCTGGCAGAGGGTTACACTGTCCTCATTTCAGGCTCACCTCCCCTTGCCCCGTCCTGAGGGAATCCATGGACTGTCCAGGTTAAGGACCTACTTACAGTGGAAAAAGGCCCTTAAGTTCTAAAAGGGGTCACTCGCTTTAGAAATCACCATGTATCAGGGGGGTGGTTTTAAAATACGTTAGAAAATTCTTTGAAAAGCTTCCCTTCCAGTCTGCAGCCTTCAGTGACTCCCTTCTAAGAAATAGAATAAAACAGAAGTGATGGTGTGCTGACTTGCAAAACTAGGTCATAAAAGGGTTCCTTTTAGCTCTCTTGGATCACTTACTCTGGGGGAAGCCAGCTGCCATAATAAAGCAGCCTTCTGGAGAGGTCCACATGCGGAGGAACTCCTACCAAGAGCCATGTGAATGAGTCATCTTAGAAGAAGGTACCGTATCTCCATTCGATCCTTTAGATGATGCAGCCCCAACTGATATCTTGACTGTGACCTTAAGAGAGACCCACGCCGGAACCACACAGATAAGCTGCTGATAAATTTCTGACCCACAGAAACTGTGACACAGTGTTGTGTCAAGCCATTAAGTTTGGGGGTAATTTGTTACACACCAGTAGATAACCCAATACTCTATTATTGTTATCTTGAGACTTCAAAATGTATTCTCTCCCCTCTATTCTGGATTCACTGGCGCATCGTAATTTTGTGCCTTCTAACGCCTCCCTGCATCCTCCCTGGGCCCCAGTCAGCTCTGGTTCCTGTTCTCCCCCGGGGCTATGGCCGCCATCCTCCACTCTCTCACTGCCCACGTCTGAGCCCTCACACCATCCTTCCTCATTGGGCAGATGGCCTCGCTCCCACACCTACACACCTGGCAGTTGGGTGACCCGAAGCAGGTTGTTCTCTGTGTCTCAGCGTCTCCCTATGTCAATGGAGATTAATAATAATAATAACCACCTCATCAGGGGTGCTGTAAATATTAGATGAGATATAAAACGCATGGCACAATGCACATATGAACTCATATAAATGATTGCTGCTATGACTACAGAGAAGTCGTATTGCATCCTAGGTAAGGATGTGGTCTTGGGAGCTGGATGGTGTAGGCTGAAATCCCAGCTAAGTGACTTATTAGTCATGTAACATTGGGCAACTTACTTAATCTTTCTGTGTTTAGTTTTACCATCGGAGACACGGAAGGACGGCAGTGATAGTAAAAACAACTGAAGACACGGAAGGATGGCAGTGATCCTAAACAACTTCTGAATGCCATTATGAGAATTAAGTGACCATCTAGGATGTGCGCTGAAACGTATTAAGCTCAACAAAAGTGTTGCTATTTTGATTACTGTTGTTGCTGTTATTTATTATTATTATTTCAGTGATAAATGATAAAACCTCCAGGCTGAAACTTCAATATCCTGCCACCAACCCTTTGCAATGCATACTCTTTCCTCTTCTCCTTCACTTATAAGGATACAGATGGTTCCTCTCCCCCTTAGCTCTGGACCCCATCACCTCAGGGCCACTTTAGGGCTTATTTCACCAATTCTGTTCTCACTATCCCTACTTTCTCCCCTATCATCAACACAGAAACAAACTCAAGTCCCTCCCTTCTTAGAGAAAAATTCCTCACATTACGGCTCCCTTCAGCTACTCACTTCTCGTCACAGCCAAACTTCTAAAAGGTTGGTTTCTCCTGGCCATCTCTACTTTTTCACTTCTCCCTCTTCAACCCATTGAACTGTGACCTGCCCCTTCATCATTTCTCTGAGATCGTTTTGACTAGTGATGCCAATGACATCTGTTTTGATAAACAGAACGAACACTTCCAAGGGGCGCCTGGGTGGCTCAGTCCGTTAAGCGTCTGCCTTCGGCTCAGGTCGTGGTCCCAGGGTCCCGGGATCGAGCCCCACATCGGGCTCCCTGCTCGGCGGGAAGCTTGCTACTCCCTCCCCCACTCCCCGTGCTTGTGTTCCCTCTCTTGCTGTGTCTCTCTCTGTCAAATAAGTAAAATCTTAAAAAAAAAAAAAATAGAACGAACACTTCCAAGTCCTCACCCTCCTCAGTCTCTCAGGTGTACCGGGCATTGCCCTTCACTCCATCCTTCTGAAGCACACTGTTGCCTTGGCTTCCACAACACTCTCTGGTTTTGTTTCTACCTCTTGGCCCTTTTTTTTTTTTTTTTTGGTCTTCTTTGCAGTCTGTTTTCCCTCTGCTCAACCATTAAATATTGGATACCATCAGGATCCAGGTGTAGGCCCTCCTTTTCCTCACTCCACACATACTCCCCTGGCGAGCCCATCCACCACAATGGCTTTAATTGTCATCTATAGGCAGATGTCACCTGAGTCTGACTATATAGCCAGATCTTGCTCCTGAGACTCCACCTCATAAACTTACTGTCCTACTGGACATTTTCACATAGATCTCTCAAAGCAACTTTGAAATCAACATGTCCAAATCCAAACTCAACACTAGCTTCACTGAAACTGCATTCCCTATGTGACTAATGCAGCCCAGGATTGGAATGTGGTCCAGGGTTAGCTAGAGTTGGCCCCCTATATGACTGTTAACAGACTTGGGTGAGTCTCCTTGTCTCTGAACTTCTCCTCTCACATCCTCTGGAAACATCTTGTATAACCTAGTCATGGAAGTCCAATAAAGTCCATGCGAGAACCATTACCGGGAAGTTTCCTGAGCTTACAATATGAAGTCATATTTGGCTTGCTTTAGAAATAGGTGACAAATACACTGAGTTGATAACTACATGAGAATTATCAATCAGGTGCGTTATTAAATTTGATTTTTCTTGGCTTGAAATATAAAGATGGCATCAAAAGAATACTTTCCAATTAAATATAAGAACTCTTAAAGGTTATAAAATTCTGAGAATAAATCTACGGTTTAGGGGAAAACAGAAGACATCATTGAATGTCATGATAATTTAATAACCACATAAGATGATGTGTTGGAAATCTTCCCAAATACAATCTTCATCCTCAAGTGAAAATGAAAAGTGCTTTTTCTTATGATCATGCCTGAGTTTTTAATTTGGCCTGTGTTTTGTTAGTCTAGATTTGGGAAATGACAAATTGTAAAGGTTTCAGGAACTGCTCAATTACCTGAAACAATTCTGGTCAGACTGTTTTCCAAAGTAGGGAAATCTAAGGCTACAATGAGTCATGTAAAAAGTGTAATTCAATGGAAGTTCTTTCCTGACTTTATAATGGGGATACTTTCATCATCTATCCAGATCAAGATTCTCTAGGGACAAAGAAAAGGGTTCTGGTCATTCTCATAGTCTATTTTTTAGTTCAATTTACAGGCATGAGATATTTGCCAGTATCTCAACTAACAATAAAAACATCATTAAATGTTTTCTTCTGTATTACTTGGCATCCTACTAGTTAAGCGTATGAGCCTTGAAGATAGTGGATCTTGGTTTTAGCCCTTATTTAGTTTCCTCACATAATAATACCTCATAAGGCTAATATATACAATCTCAGAGAGCTTCCTCAAATAGGAGCTCAATAATTATAATTACTCTTATTATGATTATGCTCATACAGGTTGTATAAAGATAGAGCATGGGTTTTTATAGTTCACTTAGAGATGAAGGAACCAACTCTTACAGAGTTTTAGGTCACAGGTCAGTACCTCATGTTCATGCAAAGTATTATATTAGTGGTTGACAAGAAACAAAGGAAACAACTGAATCTCTATTTTTGAGGAACTCTTACCTAAACTGGGGAAGAGGATGGTTGGTAGGAGAATTATAATCAGGGATGTGACATTATGGGTGAAGTTAGTCATGGAAGACATCTTAGTGGAAGTGAGCCTTGACCTCAGTTTGGCTGAAGAGTAGATTATGGGTTGTAAGAAAAGAACGGGGCGGTAGAAATCATACGGAGAAATTACAGAGGAGTAGTAAAACTTGACAGTTGAACAATATTCATTTTCACGTTTAATGGCAGAGCAAAAATTATTACCATCTCAGTATTCATAACATTATTTCTCACCAAATTTGGCTGTTTTGATCTATTAATTGGAGGTTTGATTGAATAAAGTAGAAGATATTTAAATTTATTTTATTTTATTTTTAAGATTTTTTTTTTTTTTTTATTTGAGAGAGAGAGAATGAAAGATAGAGAGCACGAGAGGGAAGATGGTCAGAGGGAGAAGCAGACTCCCTGCCGAGCAGGGAGCCCGATGCGGGACTCGATCCGGGGACTCCAGGATCATGACCTGAGCCGAAGGCAGTCGCTTAACCGACTGAGCCACCCAGGTGCCCAGAAGATATTTAAATTTAAAGAACCAAGGCTAGTTCATTACCCAGTTGGGTGGATCAAGCGTCTCTCAAAGGGGTTACAGAAAAGCCTGTTCTCATTTCGTTCTTCTTTGTGCCCATATCCAACATGTAGAAGCTTCACCATCCACCTCCCACCTTGAGTTGCTACATAAGAAAATAGTTTTGTATTTAGATGGTTGATTAAAAAATGCCTTAATTATAGTTACTAAAGTATGATCAAGCTTGGGGGCATGTGTGGAGATGAAATTGTGGTAAAGTTGTGAACTAGGTAAGATGTATCACTGCATTTTTTTTCCTGTAACATTAATTTTCCTCGTAGCCTGAATCTCATCATGCCCAATCTGTCTTCCTCGATATTTCCTGAGTACCTGCTACATGTGAGGCTCTAAGGTGAACTCTGAGAAGCCAAAGATACATGCCCTATATCTTTAAAGTCTCACCTAAAGTCTAGCTAAGAGATAAGAGCTGAAGGGAGGTAGGTGCTTCAGGATATCTAGAAGCAGACCCAAGGGAAAGTTAATTTTTCTTTTTTATGTGTAGGACTAGTCTTTGCCTTTATAGTGCCATTCCGAAGGGACAATCAATGATAGGATGAATAGTAACTGCTGTGTCTACCACTTCTACCAATAAAATAACTATAGAACTACCTGAATGTTCAGCTTCTAAAAGTGCTCATCTGAGAGTCATTCCCACAGAAATAAAAGGATCTTTATATTCTATCAGTTTCGAAAAAAATCTACTGTAATAAAATATTAGGCTTAAGAAATGAAGCCTTTCTTTTATCCTTATATTTTTATTTCAAGGAGGTTTCTTAGATTTCCCTTGACATTTAGTTTGTGCCGCTTCAACCTTATTCTGGAATACAGACATAGACCAGACCAAAAATACAATTCTTTTTTTTTTTTTAAATGAATGCATTTTGATAGAACTCTGAAGTGGTAAAAATTTTTAATAGTACGTCAGTTTTTCTCCTCGGATACCTGATGTCTGATGCTTTAAGGTTTATTTTCTTGATGTTTATTACGTGTAAGTTTGATTATATGAAATGGAAGTTTGGTTATATAAAATGGAAGTTTGGTTATATAAAATGGAAGTTTGGTTATATAAAATGGAAGGAAAAGGACAGAAGGTGCTAAATTAGGCTATGAAAGTTCTTATAACTACTTAAGAAGTTTATCAGATAACACTTCTACTTCAATGATTTTTAGGGGAACTTTCAAATGTGACCACTAATATTGTGTTCAAATACTTCTTTTTGTGACAATTTAGCACCATATTCCTTTTTAATTGTAACATTAGAAGAGTAAACACATATACCGATTTCCCTCAAACTATGTCATATATCCTGTTACACCAGAAACAGCACTTTGGTCCAAGTAATTTACAACGTGAAAAACAAATTCTGTTGCTATACAAGAGCCTGAGAAACCCTATGCATGTTCCAAACTCCCCAATTTGATGGGGCGAGGATGAGGAGTGGGTTGTACTAGAGTGGTTGAAATTCAATAGATTGGGCGCCTGGGTGGCTCAGTTGGTTGGGCGACCGCCTTCGGCTCAGGTCATGATCCTGGAGTCCCGGGATCGAGTCCCTCATCGGGCTCCCTGCTCGGCGGGGAGCCTGCTTCTCCTTCTGGCCCTCTTCCCTCTCGTGCTCTCTATCTCTCTCATTCTCTCTCTCTCAAATAAATAAATAAAATCTTTAAAAAAATGAAATTCAATAGATTTCGGTCAAAGATTTATTAAGAAAGAAAAATACAACCGTTTTTCCTGTGCTCTTTACAATCTGTCAATGTCAATCCTTTTCTCGATGGTCTCTCTGCAGGTTCACTTGGATCTGTGTGAGCCACGGTTTGCCTCTATTAGCCCCCTTTTGAGCAGGGAGAATGAATGTGCACATTTTACTGAACATGAGTGCCTCCTTTTGCCCTCTGCGTGGGGATCGAGACTAGTTTTTTTATTGGGAAGTCAGACAATGCGACTAAGCCCTACTGGCATAGGCCTATGTAAGTTCCTATTGACGTAAAACTGGCAACAAATATGGGTAGAAAGAAAATAAGAGTAAAAAGGAGAAGCGCAAGAGGAGGTGAAATCAGAGGAAAGGACCTCAGACTGGAGGAAGATGAATCAGGGGTTATCCTTCCAACTCAGCAAGGCAAGTAAACGTAACATAAGGTACTGTCTTTCTGCACTCACATAGAATTTACAAGGCACACAAAATGACACAAAAAGGCAGTAGGTCAGCCTTCTCTGCAAATGTTTAGGCAATTGAGGTAATCATTTGGTTACTCTATCTTGGATAAAGAAATCATCAGCTTCCATTTATTCATAGTTCATCTGAATAAGAAAGTTCCAAAATGGCTTTTCCCCCTACCAAAAAAAACTGAATAGGGCACCTGGGTGGCTCAGTTGGTTAAGTGACTGCCTTCAGCTCAGGTCATGATCCTGGAGTCCTGGGATCGAGTCCCGCATCGGGCTCCCTGCTCAGCAGGGAGTCTCCTTCTCCCTCTGACTCTCCCCTCTCTCATGCTCTCTCGATCTCATTCTCGCTCTCTCAAATAAATAAATAAAATCCTTAAAAAAAAAACCGAATAAATGTAACTTAGGTTTACAATAGAGATCCTGAAGCAATGAACATTTTAAAATGACTTCTGAATCATCACATTTTTAAATAATTGAGTCGTTTATTAATAAAATGCACTTGTAATTCACCATCAACTCAAAGCCAGCTTGGAATCTGAGGCAAGCATTAACCCAAGTATATTTCATCAAAGACTAGTTCCAGATACTCTAAAAAAATTAGCAATGCTTGTTTTTCCAGTCGGTTCTGCCTATGTATCACTTTAGAAATTGCTGCTTGAGATAATCAATGATGTAAATCAGTGATATAAAACAGCCAGTAAATTTTAGTTAAGAGACTATTACATTGATAAAATTAATATCTCTTTTCTTGATTTCTCTTAATTTCTTACTCCATGTTTTCTAGATAAATTAGTGTTTCTACAGGTCATTGTGTAGTATTGATAAGGACGCTTCTTATCCACTTAAAGGTCCTGAAGGATTTAAAGAGTGTTTTCTTGCATTTCATGATGTTTGATTTTTTTTACTCAAAGTATTTTTGCATTGTATTAAAAATTGCAGAGGCTGTGTTGTATTGAAATAAGATGGTTTCACTGTATTGCTGCACAATAGAAGAAGCAATTTAAGACCAGTTAATTCTCAAGCTCTTTGAGTTTTTGGCTCAGAGACCTCATGGAACTTGGAAAAACTACTGAGCACATTTGTTATGCCCTACGGCAGGCCTTGGTTGGGAAGGGAAGAGTATATTGACCTTATGTAGAGGTGCAATGATCAATAATTAATTATTAAAATTACCAGGGGAAAAAAGCAGTGAATAAAGTATGGCCATTATATATAGTTTAACTACAATTCCTATCAATTGGAATTTTGAGAAGTGTTATATAGGGGAAAAAGTCTGGTGGTTAGTAGGAGAGAAAACCCTCTAAAGGAGGTTGGGGATAACCTGTTTGTGGTAAACAAAACAAAACAAAACAAAACAACAAAAACAAGACTCTAGAAGAAACAGAAGGAAGATGATGACTCAGAAAGAATAAAATAAGTTCTCTCTGGCAAAAACTGACTGATCAGTCAGTGTGTGGCTCTGGACCTGAGAGAAGGAAAGAGAGGTTGGCACCTTGTTGAATTTGTTACCTGGTGTTAATTAATCTCAACCGAACCGTGCCAACAGCACTTGTAAGATTTGATGGGTGAGGGAAGACCACTGCTTGATTCAAACCAAGAGGGTAGTTAGTAAGTCTTACTTAGGATTTTTTCTGGTCATAAGAATTGATGGAGTTTATATAGGTAGATTTTGGGAAATACATGGTCTTCGAATAAACTATTCCTCACATGAATTTCATTTTGGGAGGTGGGGACCAAAAGAGTACTATAATATGTATATTTTGAATTCTAATTTTATTTTACTCTTTTGATAGCACCTTTAGGAGAAGTCACAGACAGGGGCAGTTTCTAGGACTTACATCTCTTCCAATCAGGTCCTCTTGGTTTTCCACAATTCCCCAGGGGGCGATGCCTATGGTACATATCTTCCCTCGAGACTTGGATGCATGGTCCTTTAAGGCATCTCCAACATGGCGAATAACACCTAAGAGAAAAAGAAGTATTACCCTTTCTTTTAAAGCAATTACTCTCCATTGTTCTAAAGGAAATTGTGATAAATGTGTCTCGCAAGCTTAAATGCACTGAATATAAAATTTTGATACATTTCTACACAAATGTTCAGAAGAGAACATAAATCTGTGGCTCTAATGTCAGATACATTTGTGGGACTTGTATATGAACTCTAGCAATGCACTTCTCTCTTTTTTTTTTTAAGATTTTATTTATTCATTTGACAGAGAGAGAGAGATAGTGAGAGCAGGAGCACAAGCAGGGGGAGTGGGAGAGGGAGAAGCAGGCTTCTGCCAAGCAGGGAGCCCGATGCAGGGCTCGATCCCAGGACTCTGGGATCACGACCTGAGCCGAAGGCAGACGCCCAACAACTGAGCCACCCAGGTGCCCCTCTAGCAATGCATTTCGCGTTCGACTTTAAGTTCTTTTTTTCCTAAGGAAAAAAAAATTAAAAAGCATCCAATGTTTTAAGAAACAAAACAAAATAAATACAATTCTTTAAACTTAGGGAATCTTTTTCTTGTACCATAAGCACAATGATTTTAGTATGGCTAAGAACCAATACCATGAGTATATCCTACAAAAAGCACCGTATAGAATATTATACGAAATCTACACCAGAGTTTGTGTATGAGTTAGGGTCATTCAAATAGAGTAGTTACTTAGATTAGATTTTGTTAAACTTGATTTCATCTTCCTATTTATTGACACATGATGTGGAGACCCTACTTGTAAAGAAAGCCTTGGCATATTCTATGGAAAATTTATGTTGAAAATATATAAATACAGCTTTTTAGCTTCATTATTCTAATTTGTTTTCCTCTTCTGTCATAATGACCTTCCCCATCACCGTGGCCTTCCTCACCAGTTAAAAGTGAAAAAAATCATTTATAAGATGGTAGGGAACCTATCTTTTATATTTTAATAAAGACAAGTTGCATTTAAAGAAGATGCAACTTCTAATCCATTAACCTCCCTCTGAAGTAATCATTTTTATAGACGCAAAATATTTTCTCTAAGAAAAGCTGTGTCCACTTATCACAATTCCACCTATTTCTCAAGGAAAAATTCACACCTACTGCCATCTCCTATAGGAAAGCTGAGTTGGATTTGATTTTTTTCTCCCTTTGAGCGGGATTGCAGTTTGCGTATCTTGAATCGCTCAGTATGTTATGTAACATATTCTTCCGTGAGTCACAATCACACGTGAGGGTAAAACTCCTTGTGGGGCAGGTTGGGGGGGTCAGTGTCTTACTTCACCTTTGCGTGCCTGAGGTGCTAGCACAGAGTAAGGGCCCAACACTGCACGGAACTAAGCACACAAAATGCACCAGGCAATTTAATCATGGGAGAGGAGACACATGTGTGAATCATGCCATTCTGAAATATTCGTAAGATCAAACAGAAAGACCCTCCTTTAAAAAAAATCAAATAAAAGAGTGTAAATAGCACTAATCCATACTGAGCCATGCTGGCGGTGTTGATTAGAATATCAATTTCACTTGGGAACTTTTCTAGGGCTCTTCTAAGATAAAGTAATGGTAAAAAAAAAAAAAAAGTAAATACAAGAGTTAAGCTGGGAATATCAGTGTTCATTCCCCCCCATTTATATGCAAAACTCCTTTCAGGGCCCATTAGGGACAAGTTTAACTTCATGGTATGCCCTCCATCAGCCACAATCCTACCTTTACCTCTTACCTAATCTGAGACGCCACCATTAGAACCTCACTTTGGGTATTGGATTGAATGCTAGCCTGGGGCGAGGCAGAGATGAACTCTTTGGTTTACAGTATTCATGCTGTTACTTCTTCCTTTGATACTGGGTGCATTTCATAAAAGAAGAAAGGTAGTAAAGAACGTTCCGAGTTCCCAGAAACAGAAGATTGTTAAGAGTTTCTTTTGAACCTTTAGAAACCTTTGAGTGGGTCTGTAGATGAGGTGCAGGGGATGCCAGGAAAACACAAGACCACAAATACTCATGCGTGAATGAGGTCGCTACACTGAATGAAAGCTGGAGCCTAAAGCCTGAACAGCCACTGAAAGATAATTGCTCTGTAGATATTTGATTATTGCCAGATAAACAGTAAAGAGCTGACTGAGCAGGTCACTCTAAGATCATGTCAGTTTACAGACTGAGTCACGAATCCACTGAACAATGATGAGCATGTGCAATCTGCAGCGTTCACTGCTGAAATGCGCCTATGGAGTCGCATGCTGGATGTTCACAAATTCTAGGTATTGGGGAGAATTCTGAGTGCAGGTCTTGCTCAAATATTACCCAAACTGCACACAAATGAATAAACAATCTTGAGATAACACCTTATTTAAAATTAGTTGGCCAGGTTTATGCCCAGACTGTTCCCCAGCTCCAAATGTGTGCGGGCTGCACAGACTCAGAGCCTTGAACCAAGTTTAAATGAACTTACTGCAGTGTTCCTGGTGCATTTCCAATCGGCACTTCTGACTCAGGCTGGGGGAATACGTCAAAGCAATTTAGAGGCATCCATTCCATTATCTGTTGCCCATTAATAATCTGCTGCATGTAAGCACTTTACTGTAAGTGGGTTTGTGAGAATTGATTTGACAGCTTACCTGTATCACAATATAGAGAAACTCATTTGGCAGGAGAAAAAATTGTTTGGAAATCAGAGTGTGATGTGTCTTCTAATGGTGCAGAGTTGATTTAATAAAATATTTTAAATAATAAACACACAATACTCCAGACTTTGCTGTCACAATTTATGTCCCAGATGTAATGGGCATTTTACAAAAATTAAAGCTATTTGCCTCAAACTTAAAATCACTTAAAGATCAGACACAGAGCTTCCAATTTAGAGCAAAGGTTATTCTTTAAAAAATTACTGGATGCTTATCTGGCAACCTGAGGTATTGAAAATATCCTGTGAAATTCCATCAGTCATGTTTACAAATTCTGTAGAGTCAAGTATTAAATAGCCCAACCTGTTTCTCAGGTGTGCTTAATTCTTCCTGGTTGAGAACTACCTGTATGGTTATCATGCTGGTCACGGAGGGCAGAAGTATCAGAGGATGGAGAACCAGTGAATATGGACACACGGGGATGAGAGACGAGGTGGGGGAATACAAATATATTTAGCTTTAGGAGAAAATGGTCTTAGTTACAACATTCTTGTGGCCTTAGGTTGCCTTTCTCTGTCCCACTTCCAGTTACCTGTGTTAACCCCTCCCGTGAATATCCACGCTCCAGTTGTCATGGCCGCTTTGATGAGACCCTTCCCAAAGACTTGCTTGAGTTTTGGTTGGAGTTCAAAGTTCTGCAGGCCCCCATGCACGGAGATGAGAAGCTTGGGAAGCTCCAGCTGCCATTCCTTGGTCATCAGGTGCAGAAGGAGATCAGGTTTTGTATCAAAGGATACTCGCACATACTGGAAGAAGAAGGGTCACCAGTTAGGAAGACAGGGCAGGGCTGCTAGGGGTTGGGGGGGGCCTTATCTTTACTGATTGGAACGATGTGTGCAGTACTTGAAGAAAACCTCTCATATGAAATCTGATTTTTGAAAAAAGGCAAATCATTTTCTTTACCAAGAGAGTCTTCATTTGATGAAGGGATTCCCATTTTTAAAGGTTTTATTGAAATTGTGATTTATTACAAACTTTAAAATGGTTTGATTTTCTAAAATGCAGTGCAAGCCAGCTTTTCCCAGTTATGTCAACTGGGCCTGAATATCACTGTTTCTGTGACCCTGATACTTTGAGCAGTTTTGAAAAATTCTGCAGTTCTACCTAATGTAATGAGAATTTTAAAACCAGGTAACAACTGACTACATTTATTTAATCTATAATAACTGCATATTAAATATTTCTTAAAGAAGACAAGTGACAAAAGGCATGCCAATCATTCCTGTAGAATAATCGAAAAAAATTAAAGTGTATATCAGATTTCAAGTTATTAGCAGATGCACCTGGAAATAAGTATACTAAGTATATATAAATGAAATGCCACAAATACATACAATGATAAACATGTATATAATCACATACATACTCATTTAGGTCTCAGTTTAATTATATAAAGACTTCCATCTTTATCTGGAAACAAATTACTGGGCAAATACATTTGAAAGCCTTTTGAAATGCATTGCTGAGCGGGCGTGAAAAGAGCCGATATTCAGTTTCCCAAACAAAGTAGAAGCTGGAACCTCAGGAGACAAGGAAGGACCAAAGCAGGCTTTGGACTTGAGGGTTTCTCCTAAACCCTGGCAGACGTGGGCATCTGCTTTACTGGCTTTATGCAGTGCGGACAAGTTTAATGCAGGAACCCCATGTAAGCTGGGATACTTCAAAAGGCTCCATTCTCAAGTGTAAGGAAGAAAAAAGGGAGCAAAAGTCTGATGTACAGAAGAAGAGAGCAAGGAAGTCTGCCTGCTTCTACCTTGGTTCTGAGTGGATGGGGAAAAAAATTCCCCTCTGATTATTTATAAACCAGGGGGCCCTCACAAAGACTTTGATCCACATTCACACTATCAGTGTGGCTTGAAAAACACCAGAGTCTTTGATTTAAAATGGTTCTGGCTGGGTAATGGCTTCAGATAATCAGCATAAGCAAATGCAAATCCTCTGTGGAGGAATGAGCCCTCACTCTGGAGCTCAGATAGTTTCCATGGGAAAATAAACATTTCATAGAAAAAAAATAAAATCACGTCTTATATAAGGAAATCCAGCAGTATGAATGAGAACCAAAAGAAATAACAGGTAGCAGAATAAGATCCTCAAAGATATTGAAATATTCAGAGAATATAAAATAGCTATATTTAATATGTTAAAAACACAAATGAGATTATTGAATGTATCAGTAAGGAATAATAGGCTATGGGGAATGACCAATACTTTTTAAAATTATTATTAACATATAATGTATTATTTGTTTCAGGCGTACAGATCTGTGATTCATCAGTCTTACACAATTCACAGCACTCCCCATAGCACATACCCTCCCCAGTGTCCATCACCCAGCCACCCCATCCCTGCCCCCCCCCCCCACTCCAGCAACCCTCAGATTGTTTCTTGAGATTAAGAGTCTCTTATGGTTTGTCGCCCTCTCTGGTTTCATCTGGTTTCGTTTTTCCCTCCCTTCCCTTATGATCCTCTGTCTTGTTTGTCAAATTCCTCATATCAGTGAGATCATATAATTGTCTTTCTCTGATTCACTTATTTCGCTTAGCATAATACCCTCTAGTTCTATCCATGCCATTGCAAACAGCAAGATCTCATTTTTTGATGGCTGCATAATATTCCATTGTATATATATACCACATCTTCTTTATCCGTTTATCTGTTGATGGACATGTAGGCTCTTTCCATAGTTTGGCTATTGTGGACATTGCTGCTATAAACATTGGGGTGCCCATGCCCCTTCAGATCACTACTTTTGTATCTTTGGGGTAAATACCCAGTAGTGCAATTCCTGGGTCATAGGGTAGCTCTATTTTCAACTTTTTGAGGAACCTCCATAACTGTTTTCCAGAGTGGCTGCACCAGTTCACATTCCCACCAACAGCGTAGGAGGGTTCCCCTTTCTCCGCATCCTTGTCAACATCTGTCGTTTTCTGACTTGTTAATTTTAGTCATTCTGACTGGTGTGAGGTGGTATGACCAATACTTTTGAAAAAGAATCAAAAGCAACTTCAAGAAATAAAAAAGTAATAATTTAAAGAAAAATACAATAGAAAAATTAAGCTACAGATTAGACACGCTAATGAATAGATCCAGAGAAATCGACCACACGCAGCCTAGAAGGACAAAGGAATTAAAAACGGAAGCAAAGTCGAAAACCTTGGAGAAGATGATCTGAATTCTAGATGGAAGTAAAAGAGATAATGGGCAAGAAGCAATACTCGAACAGATGCTGGCTGGGAATTTCTTAGAAATGTTGAAAGATACAGATTCTCAGATCCAGGAATGTCAATGAATCCCAAGCAGGATAAATAAAAACAAACACCACTCAGAGACACCTCACAGAGAACACCAAAGGGAGGGAAATAAAAAAACCTTCAAAAGCTGCTAGAAAATAAGACAAATCACCTACAAAGAAACAGTCATTTAAGACAGAAGGTCTATTCCTCAACAGCAAAAATGGATGCCACAAGCCGGTGTATTCAATGTGCCAAGAGGAATTATCTGTCAGTGTAAAATTCTATATTCAGAGAAAATATCTTCCAAAAATGAGAGCAAATTATAGACATTTTCAGACTACCCAAACTGAAAATTTATCTCTAGCAGACTTCCCTGAAGGAAATTTTAAAATATATATATATATATATAGCAGGGAGAAATTACATGATCCCAAATGGATGATCTGGGATACAAGAATCACTAACAAAGATATTAGCAAATACACGGTAAATCTAAAAAGGCACTGGGTGTAGAATATAAATGATGATAATATCTAATTTATGGTGGGAAGGTATAGAACTAAAGCACTGGACAATACAGCATTTAACTGGGTGGAAGTTAGCAGGATGAAAGCATTCTAAAGTCTGTATGTTGCGTGGGAGAGAAGAGAAAGGTACTGATTAACTCTGGAATTTGTTAAGTATTAATGTTGAGGTAGCGTAACCACAGAAAGAATAGAATGGCATGTAACCACACCAACATATGCTTTTGGATGTATAAACAAATAAGGTTATGCAGGAGGTGACAATTTATTGGAATATTTTTGGATCTAGGAGTCCCCATTGTTGCAAAAACCTCAGAAATTGTCAATTCTTTTGTTAAAATGCTTTTTAAATATACTTAGCTGAAATGAGAGGCAAAGTAGAAGAAAAAATGAAAGCAGCTTGACAACATAAACTGCATCATCAAGAAATACCAAAGAGCTAAAGTTTCCTATATATATGTATACTAGAAATTCAAAGAGGTGTTGGAATCTAATAAGCTGGTTCTGTGTTAATTTAATCTACGGAGCAACAATCAATTTCAGAATGGAAAGGGTAAGGGTTGGCAATTTTAGCTAAGTGCATTATACCAACAGAATTTAACTAGAGCTCACAAGATGAAAAGTGGCATATTTTGTGCACAAACTTTCATGCAGAGGGCAAGAACTTTCCAATAGGTATCCACAGAAATTTTCAATAACAATGTGCATTTTTGTGCCACGCAAGGAGCCTTGGGGCTGAAGAGTGGGCACTGTAGTGGTAGAAGCAAGCACAATGTTTCTTAAATAAAGGCTATGTTATTATCTCTCTCTATTGTTATATTTATTAACTCATTGAGCGACTCTAAGAAAAACATCTAGATAATAGATGCTATAAGATGAAAGAATAAAATGTTTTCTGTGCCTGTGCACTGTAGTTAAAATTTGGCTGCCCCACTGAATTTATGTCATTTTGACTAATTTCAGAAAGGGATATTTAGTGAGATAAATTAGGGCTGGGACTCCCAAGGCTTCCAAACTATACAAACCAAAAATGCTTAGTGTGGGAGATGGTTAAAAAAAAAAAATTGCTTTTTAAGTTACTGTTCTCTCCTTTACACTCTTATACCTTCAAAAAAGAAAAAAAAGAACCCTAGGAAAGTGACAAAAAAAAAAAAAGAAATCTACTGAATGTGTTAAAATTCCTTTTGAAGCAGCCTAATCTTTTTCCTAGTTAAGAAAAGCCTGCTTGTGATCACAGAACTCTTGTTACTCTGAGTGCTCTAGTAGGGAATGAATGACCTTGGATCACCTTGTCCCCAGCTCTGTCTTACAGATGGGGAAACAAAGGCACTTGCTGTCCAGTCTGTGTAAGGTCACATTGCTGGTGGGCCCTCTTCACATATTTCTCTCTGCTCTCAATTTCTTAATTCTATTGAGAACCGCCCCCCCACCCCAAGCCCCATACCAAGACCTTTTTGTATTTCCTGTGCCCCAGCACATACATTATCATGACTCCTCCCAGTAATGAGGAGGTTGGTGTCATCCACATTTCACTGCCGGGGAACAGAAAGGATAAATCAGGTTCTCAAGTTCAACTGATAGTTAGTGGTAATGACAGGGTCCATAGCCCAGGTTTGCTGACTCCAGAGTCCTTGCTCTTGACCTCAAAGTAAAAATGCCCCTCTCTTCTTCTCCTTTTCTTTCACCTATAAGCCGTCTCAAAGTTCTAATGACCCATCAGCCTCCAAAAGGCTTCTCAACCCCATACCCTCACCAAGACACCAACAGACAGAGTTCTTTCTCCCATTCCTTTTTGATCCCATTATTTCTCAGTTCAAAGTGTTACATTATATGTAAACTCTCATTCTGCCGGTCCTGGTCCTCCCTGCTTTGGCTTGACCCCACCTAGAGGTGTTACCCCACTTCTCTCCGTATTTGGCTAATGCTGTTCCCTAAGTCGTAGACTACCCAGTTCCTCCCTTTCTTGTCTACAGAAATCATTCTCATCTATCAAAGGCTTTTACTGACTTTTCCTGAGAATCCAAGCTCATATCAATGCAGCATAACTCTTTACCTAACCCAGCTGGATTTTTTTTTTTCCTGGTTGTTTCTTGTACTTGTCAGTTCTATCTGCCCACGTCATAGGATCTTTGAGGGCAGGGACCATGTTTGACCTGACTGTGATTTTTGATAAAACTTTCGTATTGGCTACGAAGTAGTCAATCTTAATGGAAGGGAACTTAGAGGTATCTTAGCAATCATGGGACCTAGAAATCATCAAGTTCAATTCTTCTGCTTTACAGGGAAGGACAGGGAGAGCCAGGGAAAGTGAGTGACTGGGACCTCCACGCTAGCTGTCTAATAATCAACCACTCATCTAGTTCATGATTAAAGCTACTGGTGCACTGAAAACTCTCGGTGGAGCTGTGTTTCTCAGAATTTAATGTGCACAACTCACCTGGCGACCTTGTCAAAAATGCAGGTTCTGATCTAGTAGGTCTGGGGTGGGGCTTATGGTTTTGCATTTCTGACTAGCTCCCCAGGGACCACATGAGAAGCAAAGATTACAACTGTTCCCCAGACCAAAGATTCTAAGTGGTGTCTTGTGTTTCTCATTGGGCCAAAGGATGGGAAGAACACTCAATATTTTACGTGAAACTCACAGAGAGGAATGGGGAAGATACCGGAGGAATTACTTAGGTGACAATAAGTAAGAAAACACAGCTATTTTCAGCTACCCAAATTATCTCCAATGACCTAAATCCCTTGGAGAATAAAAGGCAAGATTTTTTTTAAAGGAAGAATTTAAATAAATCTATTAATTGTTTTTGTTATTGTTATGGTTTAGTAACTCAAATGATTTGGGGGATAAGAGGCTAATTAAAACAAAGGGATAAAATGACATTTGACAGTGATCTGAAGATGTCAATTTTTAAATTATATTCTTATACCCATAAAAAGCAGGTTAGTCAGGAACTCTCCAGATGCTTGTAATATAACAGCTAACTCATGAGCCGAATCAGCAGCTTCAAGGTCATAAATGGCTGTCCCCGGAGCAATTAATAAGCAGTCGATGTGATTTGAAATTAGGAGCTATTTTGGTTGTCAAGATAAGCAATTTTGACCGTCCACCTGTGAGCTCATTGATTGCTAAGGGATCACCTTACAAATAACAAGAAATCTTCCTGATGGGTATACTACATTTTGTCACCTGGGCAGTACCCTGATGTGGTGAAATGTGTTTCCATTTATAGATTTTCCAGTCATGAGCAGCATCACACTCTAGCATCAGGCACGGGCCCTGTAAGTCATTTGGCCAATTTGCACACCTTCTCTTATGAAATGGGGGTGATCCTGACCACCTCACAGGACACAATGAGGACTAAACTGTGGAAAATCCCCTGGTATGGCAGAAAAACCAATACGTGAAAATTGAATGAAGGTTACAAACACTCACCTTATAAATGACTTCTGTGTACAACAGGATCCAAATAAACTTGCCTTTAACTCTTTAGCGGATAGCTTAAAGGAGCACTTTATTTCTCAGCTCTGAGTTATCTGGGGAAATGACTGGTGCCAGTGTTTATCTACATAAAAGTACCTGTCGAGAGCAAAAATACTACCTTTGCTCTGGGCTGCCTAACCATTCTTCACCCTTAGTTCCTCAATTTATAATTTCTAGAGATAAACTGAGCTCAAATAAGTTGCCCATGCCTAGAATAATCTTTTCCTTTCTATCCTTAGCACCCCTGCTGGGTAGTGGAAAGCCTGTGTGATGAGCTAATGACATCCAGAACAGCACTTCAAGAATGTTCTATATAAAATAGGGGTTCGCTCTGGTTGAAATTGTCCTATTGGATCTGTTCTTAGGTGCTTTTGAGGCCAATGCATACAGCATGATTTTCACAAAGAACACACATTTTGAGTTCCATACCACAAACTTGTAAGACTCTGATAGAAAACTAGGGATTTCTTTTGCTCAAATGGCACAGGGCTTCGGTAGCTGACGCTTGAGTTTTTGTTCTGCCTGATGCTAAAGGTCTTTCTGTGTAGCAGGTGACTTCACCGGAGTTCTTTCTAAAGCCACTCTTACTGCTTTGTCAGGAGAAACATTACTATTCACTTATCAAAACAGGACTTGACTTTACCCATGGGCCTCCCTTTGTGGGTCACAGGTGCGTCAGAGACTAGACGATATGATTCTGACTTTATAACTAACCCAGGGTGGGCAAAAGCTCTGTGTGTGTGTGTGTGTGTGTGCGTGCGTGCGCGCGCGAGAGAGATTCATTACAACTTAGGACAGGCTGGGGTTGTTTAATTAAAATATAATAAAAATTCTGGACTGGATTGGAATTCTGAACTTGAGAGTTGGTGGAATAATTTGGCTCTGATAATGAATGAGTCACCTCTTCAGCCCTAAATTTTTATTCCAGTAACTTTGCCCGGCTTTTTAAATGAAAATGTAAAAGAACTGCAGAATGATAAATCTGGCTACGCTCCTGGAAATGGGTAAATCCTCTTTCTAATACTGTGAAGTTGTCTTTAATTCCTGGAAATTATCAGTTGGTATTTGTAAGTAGTGCTTGTTTAGAGTAATGGTAATACCACTGCTAACTCTATTTGAACACTTATTTTGAATGCTTTGCTTCCGAGGCTGTAGGGGGACATTCGGCCCATTTTCCTTTCTGTTGAGAAATGTGATAAGCATCATTTCACTTTTTAAATTCTTTGTAGCCACATTTTTAAGTGAGTACTTTTAATTAAAGCTGCGGTGAAGGATGACACGTCATATCAGACTGCTAAGACAATTTTGCTGGTACCAGCTTTCTAAGTCCCTGGAGTTGCTAGTTCTGCAGCAAGAGTTTAATACTTATGGTGGTTTCATGCACGTAAAAGTTCCCTAGAAGGAAACTACTTGGAGAGCAAATGTGTGGTGTCACTGGTGATTGCATTCCTAGTTTGTTGACCCACAAAACTTTGGAAATGAAAAATGCCATTGCAATTTAGTCTGTATTGCTTTTGTGATTCCTTAGCGTTAGATACCAGGTACTTCCAGGTGACGGTTGCTGGCTGAGAAGCCTAAACTAAAGGTTTAGAAATATCAAACTCGATTGAGCATATAAATAGGTCATGGGGGGGGGTACTCTGCATTTTCTGCCAGAATTATTTAGCGTAAAATTTTCGAGAGGCAAAGAGATGGCAATTTTCTAAAGGCAAGATGGGTTTCTTCCCTTCCTTTCCTATAGGTCTATGATTGGGACCAGAAGTTTAAGTGATAAATTCTAGTTTTATTCTCAGTTTCAGAAGGGCCTCCCAAAGGTACTGCTAATTCAGTGGCCTAAAGATTAAAAGGCAGAAAGTAGGAATCAATGGAACAAATACCAAACCCCTCAAATACCTTACCATGCTTACGGAAAGCTGCTTAGTTAGCCAGTGTCTAGGGATTAGCTGTTTTATTTTGTGAAATGGGATTCATTTAGTTTTGTATTTGCTATGTGTCAGTCAGTGATGAGTCTCAGATTAAATTTGCATAATTCAAAGAAAGACAATAAAAAAAAATCAAATTCAATCCCATAGCATTTTAAGAGTCTAAGACTGTAGATGACGTGCTACCAACAGACTCCCTGACCCCACCTCCATCCTCCCACTGAGAATGCTCAGCGTAGAAGGCTTTCATCCCGGCAGACTCGATGGTTAGAGCTTTAAGTGTGACAATGAGGCAGAGGAACAATTACCTAAATTATATAAAAACTATAATAAGGGGCTCAACCCGATCTAATAAGCAGAGTGAATAGCAAGGGAAAACCTGAAGATAATTATGTGAATGACTTGAGAGGTTTAAATACAAGTCCTTAATTAGGTTATACTTACCTGGTCCACAAGTCAGCTCAGCATTAATTGGAAGAGACGATTTGTAGCAAATAAGATTCTGTATAATCAAGTCCAGCACTGTCCCCTTTTCTAAAGAACTTACAGCTGTAGCCCCCGATAAAGAGTCTTTGAGAGAGGGCCCAGGGTCTGCTGCGGGGCCATCTTGCGACTGCTCTCTAAGTCAGTTTTAAAAAGTTACCTAGAACTCACACTAATAAGATAATGTCTAACCCAGAGCTTTAGTATCTTACTATCTTCTTCCTTGGTCCTCATGTTCTAACTTTTACGAGGCACCTGAATGAACTGCCAGGTCCTCCAATAGCCCAGGAATGGCATTTGGGGCATGCCAATTTGGTAGGACGTGGCTTGGTGCTGAGAGGAGAAGGGAGTGAGGATCTTTCACTCACTGTCAGCTACCAGGGTGTCTCCTGCCCGGGTCATGATTTCTTTGCGAAGTGAGAGGGATGCTGGATCCATTGCTACCACACTTTCCCAGGCTTGTTGAGGCTAGGAATTGAGGACAGAATACCGCAAAGTGCTGGGAAAAGCTCAGAAAATGGCTCCATTAACCTAGGATGTAATTTTGCAAAGCCCTCCTCCTGCTCTTAGCTTTGGAGTTTAATTAACCTCATCAAATAACAGTAACTTTCTAATTCTACTGAAAAGTTTTCAAAACCCTTACAAGACAGCGAGAAATATAATAGTAATTAGCTTCCCCTCAAAACATCTCCTATATCAAGCATACACGACAGAGAAGAAACAGAACGGATGGCGAGTCCTGACGAACTTGGGTGCAAGAATTTATCTTTGTCGTTACATAACCGAGTAACTCTCAGAAAAGAATTTAACCTCTCTGGGCTCCCGTCGCCTCGTCTATAAAACGGGTTAGAGAGACTGAGATGATTTAGTCCTTTTTAAGCCTGGCTGAATGGAATAACCTGGCTCATTTTTAAAATACTTCAAAGGCCCAGGTTCCATCTCAGACCAGTGAGGGAGACTCTCTGGCAATGATTCTTGGCCACGGCATCTGTAGAAGTGCACGGGTCATTGTGATCCTCCAGGCAGAGAACCACTGCATCACTCCCTCCAGTGTCTTTGGTGACCAAAGCTCTGTGGCGTCCCACTGTACTTCCTAGGTGAAGACACACGGACATAATGTTTCTGAGCAGATAAGGTTTCCCCATGGCCCACCACATTTTAATAAAGATTGTCTTTTCTCCAACTGAACCTTCTACCATACCCCAGTGGATTCTGCCTCACATTGTATCCAGACCACAATGGCATTTTGAAGACCCAAGTGCCTCATCTTGGGCAGTCTTGAAGGTAAAAATTAATGTTACATATATATATTTTTTTCTTTTTTTTTAATAATAAAGGTCAAAATTAATCTGCCCTCTAGAGTTCTTTGCTCACTTTGCTAAAAATCATCTCAACTTCCAAATATTCTTGTCAGGAACAGGGATCAAAGACAGTAAGTTATTGACCTGTTTCCCTTCAATCGTGGTGAATATTTAACCCTGCCTTCCCCATCTGAAGACTAACATTCTTTAACAGACAGTAGTTGCTGATTTTTTCCTTTGTCCAAACTGCATGCCAGTTTGTTGGGGAGGGCAAGAAGTAAGGGAGGCCCAGGTTGGCACAAAACCACCACCCCGCCTGATAAAGCCGGACATCTGACCTGTTGTCAGCTCCGCCCCTTGGTCTAGACAGGAGAATCAGAATCATTCAAGACCAGGTATTCAGACAAAATGCTCATTGTCTCTGAATAGCAGGGACTCTCATTGGCTAAATATTTTGTTGTACATACCCCCCAAAAAGAAAGAAGGAAAAGGAAGAAAAAGAAAGAAAGAAAGAAAGAAAGAAAGAAAGAAAGAAAGAAAGAAAGAAAGAAAGAAAAGAAAAGAAAAGAAAAGAAAAGAAAAGAAAAGAAACAAAAAGAAAAGAAAGAAAAGAAAGGAAGGAAGGAAGGAAGGAAGAAAGAAAGAAAGAAAGAAATAGAAAAACAAAAAGAAAGAAAAAGAAAGAAAGAAAGAAAAACAAAAAGAAAGAAAAAGAAAGAAAGAAAGAGAAAGAAAGAAAGAAAGAAAGAAGAAAGAAAGAAAGAAAGAAAGAAAGAAAGAAAGAAAGAAAGAAAGAAAGAAAGAAAGAAAGAAAGAAAAAGAAAACTCGTCCTCGTTTGGCTGATTAGACTCTGAAAGAAAGGTTTTTCCTTGTAGTGTCTGCTTTGAGACCATCAAGGACATGCGAGACCTAATCTCAGGGCCCACTTCATGGTCACACTGCTCAGAAAGGCAGTGCTTAGAGTTTAATGCTCTGCACTTGCTGTCTTGAAATCCTTAACAGTTTTATCCTTGAATCTGTGTTTTGTACATGAAGTCTGATGGGACGGTAGAGCATGCACAGAGGGCTTGGGGCCTCAGTTCACATGTGGTCCACGGTCCCATTTCCCACCTCCTCCTGCTGCCTCCCTGGGACAGGGGATCTCAGCCACCTGCTCTCACCTCTGGTGTCCCAGCCAGCTGAGCCTCCCCAGCCCAATCTCGCCTGGGGAAGAAATGGGGTTTGTGCTCCATCATCACCCTCCATCACTGACTGGGACCTGGTGGCAGGCGAGGGGAGGGGCAGGGTTAGATGTATTTCCTGTAGCATTTCAGGACAGAGCAAGGAAGTAGCTGTCTCTGCCTTAGGCTAGTTGTGCTGTGGTGTGTTTCCTGGGTGAGTTGGTGGAAAGATTCCCCCACAACAGAACCCGAGCATGTCCCACTACGGAGACAGCCCTAGATTGTTGCCTGTCTACTGTGAGTTGGGGTTGTCAGCCATGGCAACGGGGGACTGCCTTCCCTGCCCCAGCTGGGGACCTACATTTTCATTTTACATTGGGATCTAAAATCATGTAGCTGATCTTTCCTAACCTGATTGCTGACAGATAGTTCTGGGTTTCATAGAGCTACGTGGGGCTTGGGGAGGGCTATCAAAGTTCGATGTCATATGTATTCACACTTCCAGAGGAGAGGGAAAGATTTGCCTCTTCAAGTTTTTCCTCTGCTGCTAAATGTCGTAATATACATATATCATATATCAGCCGTGCGACGTGGGGCACAAAGCTCGCAGGCACCATTCAAACACCCTATGACATCACTGGGTGTACCACTCCACAGTGATCATTGCCTAATAAGCCACTTCCTCATCTGTGGGACTTTCTCTCTTTTGGGGGCGCACTTCATTCTCAACATTATCATAGTCTCATCTCCAGTGAAGAGCTTTGTCCCCTCATGGATCCATTTCCATCCCTTTGCTTTTTCTTTTCTTTTCTTTTCTTTCTTTCTTTTCTTTTTTTTTTTTTTTGCAGCACTTTTCTTAAAGGATGAACTTACATGACTTTTAATTAATGCATGGTTCCAGAGGATCCCCAGGGTATATGGTTCAATCCCATACTGTGAATGGGAACTGTGCTGGGCTGGGGACTCTTAATGACTTTGTGTAGGGGAACACATCCCTTGGGTGGATGAGGACATTGCCAAATTTCCATTACCCTTGGTTCTGTACAGGCCAAGACTAACACCCCTCCCCCAGCTTTCCCCCCCAGGCCATACAGGGGGCTGCACATAGCATAGCATCCTCTTCTTCCCAATACACTGCTCAAAATTGTTTTTACTCTAATGTATAGCTCAGTATTGATTTTCTTAGGGGAAAACTAAGAGAATAGCTCAGTCAGCCATTCGTGGTGAAGAAAATCCTGCAGGAGTAGGGGAAGAGAGGGAAAGGGGGGGAGAGATGAAAGAGGGAAGAGAGGTGGATTTTTGCACGTTTTTAGTCTGTGACTAGTGTGAAGTGATTTCCCTTGCATTTTGCAGTATGCTTCTCTAAGCAAAATTTCCTCTCCAAACTCGGAAAACTTCGTGAGCCTTAGAGCGGTCACCTCCAACTGCCCCACCCTCAACTAACTCTCTGTTAGAAGCAAGCTTATTGAAATATAGCATTTCTAGAATTTCCAAAAACATATGGTATACTTTTCTCCTGGAAAAAAATCTGTCGGCCAAGTAGGGAGAGGTTCATGATGAAAGCTGAAATTTAGAAGCAACAACGCTTAGAAGTAAAATCTGTACTATTTCCTAAAGCCTCCATTCCAAACAAAACGCTTTTCATATGGAGCTCTTCTACTGAGAACTATATTGAACACAGCTGCTTGGAGCAAAAGCACTCACTTTAGATGGCAAGACCTCTGTTAGAACAGTCTGGGTTGATCATTTCTACCTTGAATTGAAAGAATGCTAGTTACCAATAGAACAAAACAGAAACCTAAAGGTAAGATTTTTTTTTCCTTTTTTTTTTCTTTTTTACCAAAGGAGACAGAAAAACATGCCCCAAGGGATGAGACCCAGAGAGTAACATAATAAACAGTGGATCACTATAGAAAGCTACTTGTTATTATTAATAATAACAATAGTCACTGCATCCGATAATCATACTAATTATCTAAAAAGTCCTGGGAGGAATTTTCTTTCCCCCATTCTGTAGAGGAGAGCAGAGATGCACAGGGCCAAGGTCATCAGAGCCCCTTGCCCAGCCTGGATCTGGCAGAGGTGGGACTGAGCCCAAAGGCTCAATCTCCAGCTCTTCACCTCTCCTTTGCAGGACGTGAGAAAGAATTTGGGAAGCGACTGAATGGGTTTCTGATTACCATGGCTTTGTTGGAATGGCCACCTCCTTGGAACTCAATGGTCCCAAAAGCATCCGTCGGGCTGAGTTGAGTGTGCTTGCTGATGGACCACTTCTCGGACTGGATGTCATTTCGGGAGAGGCGACTCTCATTTTTCTCATTCTGAAGAACGGAGATACTGGGAGTGAGGCCCACATGCTGGCCGATCAGACGCCCACAGCAACACCTGCATCAGAGGAGGTCAAAGTGAATCCCTTGTATCTGCCATTATTGGAACACCCACCTAAGGGCAACCTGCCAGAGAAATCGACAGACCATAGCCAGTCAGTCGGCTCTTAGCAGAATCCCATGATGTGGCTTTATCAGGCAAATAATGAACTCAGGATTTACTTGACATACAGATTTTCTTTTCTGCTCCTCCTCATTATCCTTTAGCTGGATAAGCTATAACATGCCTCCAGGCCTTCTCCACCCACACCTTTCAGACCTGCCATATTGTTCTGGATCAGAACCTGTGAACAAAAGCCCTATAGATTTTTTTTAAGATTTTATTTATTTATTTGACAGAGAGAGACACAGCGAGAGAGGGAACACAAGCAGGGGGAGTGGGAGAGGGAGAAGCAGGCTTCCCACCAAGCAGGGAGCCCGAAGCGGGGCTCGATCCCAGGACCCCAGGATCATGACCCGAGCGGAAGGCAGACGCTTATCGACTGAGCCACCCAGGCACCCCCCTATAGATTTTTCTACTTCTTACTCCTCCCATCTATCAAATCTTGCATGAAAACCACTGAACAGCTTTGAAGGAAGAATCTTAACATGCACATTTAATAAGAGCTCTCACTCATATGTGAGTCACCTAACTTGTCTTTCCTCAATTGACATTCACTGTCAAATATCCAAGTCTGAGAATAAAAATCTACAGCTTAAGTGTTCCCAAAGAAACGGTGAAAATCCTATTCACAAGATATTTGAAAACAAAATTCACTCCTCACATCATGAAAATGTCCTTCATACTTTTCCACTACCACTATTATTAGTAATAATACCGATACATACCCTTCATACTTTACTTGTATGACTATTATAACTATTAATAATAATATTGTTACATAGTTATCAGTTATTAAACACTAACGATGTCACATTCATTTTATGAGTAAAATATTGCAGTTTTGAAGGTTAGGAAATCTGCTCAAGGTTACACAGCCAGTCTATATGACTCTACAGCCTGTATTTTAAATTGCTTGATTATGTTGCCTTTTCATAAAGGCATTTCCAGACATTCATATGTTACTGCATCCCAAATGCTTTCTACCTTATATGCTGTCAGTTTTTAAGGCAAAATCAGGGAGGTAGGTAGGATACTAAAGGTAAGGTAATAGGATACTAAAAATGTGCTTGGACGGGAATCTGAAGGTCAGCAGTCTAATTAGTAATCTGCTAGGAGTCTTTTATTTAAAAAGCTTTTTTCATTTTAACAGAGAATGTTGGTACAAACTAAGCATTTTGATGAAATGCTTAAAAGGAAAAATCAGTAACCATACTAAAAATACATATAACCCACTTATAGACAGTGATTAATTCCTTCCCAATGGGTTATCTGTTATTTTGTACAGGCTGTTAGAGAATTAACTGCCGGCATGGCATATTATGTGGTGTATACATATAATATTGCTGCAGAGATGTGCAGCAAAGATTAAAAGAAATGATCTTTGACGTTGGTTCCCTTGCAATGGAGAGTGATTACTATTGCAGTTTTTTCCCGTAATTGCTACTCTGTGTTCTCACTTCATTATAGAAATGGCAAGATTACCTATGGGGGTCTTTGGTGCTGGGTATGATGTGAACACATTCTCTTTTATAAAATGCTCTTTCTATCCAGGATTTCTGAGCCTGAAAAAAAAAAAGAAGAAGAAGAAGAAGAAAGGTGAACATAACCTCCAAGTATTTTTGCATAGGAAACAAAATTTCATAATCACGTAATAGACTAGTATCTCATAAACCGAACTGAAATTGTGGTTACTTCACACATAGACACCGCATATAACAAAATCAGTTGCTACCAGAAGTTGTTGATTAGGTCAACATTATAATATCAAGTCAAAGAAAATGACCATAATAAAAAAAATATTAGTGATGGAACCATATACAAATTCTTAATGATTTTTGAAGGCAGAAAAACATTGCTTTATGGAGGAAATGAAAAACACAGAGCAGTAGGTTTATATCCTTGTAAATAACAAATATTCAGTGGTGGGGGATATATATGTAAGTAAATATGAAGTTCTCATGGCTAACATTTCCATTTGATTTTCCTTATAGAAAGAAAGAGAAACTGGGGAGCCTGGGTGGCTCAGTCAGTTGAACATCCAGCTCTTGATTTTGGCTCAGCTCATGATCTCAGGGTTGTGAGATCAAGCCCCGAGTCCAGCTCTGCGCTTGTTGGGGAAGGTGCTTGAGATTCTCTCTCTCCCTCTCACTCTGTCCCTCCTCCCACCTCTCTTGCTCAAAAAAAAAAAAAAAAAAAGAAAGAAAGAAAGAAAGAAAGAGAAATGGTAAGAGAATTATATAATTCAAGAGCTCTAATCCATCATGATGCTTTTTCTAAGATCCTAATTAGCAGTGCTTAAATACAGAAGGAAAAAAAGGAAATGGAAGCATAAGGAAGATAAATGTCTTTATCACAGTCCAGAACTTCACAGGTAATGCTTTTGGAAGGAAGGAAGATAGCACTTTTTCTTTTCCTTTCTTTTCTTTTTTAATTCCACATGTCTTTAAGCACAGGAAGCACAGCTTCTTAGAATGGGCATTGTTGGGACTGTCCACCAGGAAGTCCGGCCACTGAGATTGGGTTCCCTGAAGGATAAAGGAAGCTCCAGCAAACTGTACCATCTTTGTTCCAAAGCACAGTGTACATCCCATAGCTTTTACCCCTTTGTTTGCCAGCTCTTGAAAAAGTACAGGAGTCTCCCGTGAGATCCTATAAGCTACTCAGAAGATTCCTTTTCTAAGCATTTAAGACAGAAGTTGTTAGAGCATCTTGTAAAGTTATTTCCATATGGTATCATCTTTAACACAGTATCAGGACTAAATTTATGCCCTTAAAATACACAGGGCCATAAAAAAATAAATAAAATATACAGGGCCAAAGTACAACTTAGCAGTTTACTTGGCCTCAGTGACCAGTGTTAACTGTTAACAAGCCCCTGTATGTTGGCTGTAATTAATACTGAATCTGCCAAGGACCCAAACATCTATATAAACTGTGCGAGGGTCTGGTTTGCTTTCAACCCTTAGGGTCCCACCTCTCTCCTCTCTCATGATGGAGTCTATGCAAGCCTGTAGCGCAGAAGGCAGTGGTTATCTCGTATGACAAAGAACATTGTAAAAGTAGCAACATGAGGGATGCTTGCACTTCTCAGTGTTTATGCACTATCTACATGAAGAGGAGCACCTAGCCTGTCTCTGAGATCCCTGGGTCCAGGTGGCCCTCTGCACCCTCAAACCACAAAGGTAACGTTTGCCATTCTGTTTGTCAGCTGGGCATGAAGAAAGCCCCAGTGTCTATTCACAAAGATTTTTCTTCTCAAATATATAGGAAAAGCTAGTGGCTGCATCTTAGCAACAGAAATGAGCTGAGCAGCGTAGATAACCAGGCTTTATCTGTGCGAAAAGCCTGTAAGTTAGACTATTCATAGGCTGTGATTTTTTCCTAGACACTGAATACTTTCATTGATAACATCTCTTGGCAGAAAGATGGTAAAAATATTCCTCACTGGACATTTGAAACCAACTTTCCCTACACCTTGGGGAGCAGGAAAGGGAGAATGCACTTTCCTTTCTTCTTTGTGGCCCACTTTGGCTAGAATTCAGAAGGATCTTTTGGGGAAGGATCTGCAAATTTTGGGGAGTGCCAACCAATACTCCCCAAGAGAAAGAAGGCATGGCAGTATTACGGATAGAGTGAGAGGTTTGCTGTTAGAAAAAGTGGCATGAGTGGGACTCTATGGGCTGGACAAAGTCACATAATTTCTGTGGTCCTCAGTTTTTCTCATCTATAAAATGGGCACAATAATAATAGCTGACACACCAAGTTGTTATCATTATTATTTGGGTACCATGTTTCAGTTCAAGAAAAGGGACCCGTGCTGGGTTGGTTCTGGTGCTAAAAGTTCAGATGCAGGTTCACACAAGAGCACTATGAACCTGCTATAATAGACCTGACCCAGTTTGATTTCTCTTTGCACTGGGGATCATAGGCTCCAAGAAGGCCTAGTTGGCCACTAAAAATGGTATATAGAAAAGTTATTTAATATCCCTGAGTCTTTTCTATAAAACGAGGATAATCATAGCCACCTCAGAACATTGTTGTATTTACCAAAGCACATGACTCAGGGAGAGCACCTGGAACTCAGTAGGTGCTCAATATTTAACACTTACAAAGGGCTCCTCATGTGCCTGGAAATATGCCATATATGTATTATCTCCATGGATCCTCATACTACCCCATGAGGGAAGTACTACTATTATATCCATTTTACCGTTGAAGAAATCGAGGCAGAGAGATGCAGCAAGTACATTTTAAAGCCAGAATTTGAACTTGCGCAGTCTGACTAGAGTTCACACTCTTACCCACTCTGCTAAACTGCCTTTCCAAATTACATATTATTGATACTAAATACCCTTGATCTGGGCAGTGCTATCTGGGCATGCCCGGGAGTGCCTTGGTTTTTGGACAGAGTTGGACTCCTAGAGGCATGACTTTATTTTTTTTTTATTTTTTTTTTTTAAGATTTTATTTATTTATTTGACAGAGAAAGAGAGAGAGAGCACAAGTAGGCAGGCAGGCAGGCAGAGGCAGAGGGAGAAGCAGGCTCCCCGCTGAGCAGGGAGCCCGATGTGGGGCTCGATCCCAGGACCCTGGGATCATGACCTGAGCCGAAGGCAGACGCTTAACCGACTGAGCCACCCAGGCGCCCCTAGAGGCATGACTTTAGACCCAGTTCATACTTGCATTTTTCCCTCCTCTTCCCTCACTTCTGTCCCCACACGTGGAGTAATACATACTCTTCTGTGTTCTACCTCTCTCTTTAGGATAAAGGATTAGGGTGGGACATTAGGAAGACATTATAATAGGAACAAGAAGTAAAAGAAGGTGGATCATTATAAGAGCTCCAACAAAGAAATGTGATTCCAACAGGATTCCTAACTTGAGAATCTGGGGGACCATGACAGATGAATTAGACTTCCCAAGGACACCTTGATTATTTGTCTCACTCATGGATCCCAGTTTCAGCTTGGAAGACCCTGGAAGTTTTAGTCAGAATTACTACATAGAGAGATTGCCAACTTGTTAGTTTTTAAAAATAAAGTAACTTGACTTATTTCAGTTTAGCAACTTAATTACCTTCTTGAAGGTGAAAATCCTACCTCACTGTTAGTGAAAGGAATGAAGATCAATTTCCATTTCTTATTACCAGCAGATTAACCATTTCCCTTGCAGAGGCATGGAAAATTGGGAGGGGGTGGGGAAGGAATGTGATATAAAAAAAATCTGTCCAACATTCATAATTGAATTGAATTCTGTTTTTGAAAGAAGAAAAGTACAATACATAATAAAAAGAGTGCATGTATAACACATGAATTAGAAATTCTACAAAATATCATGCATAATTGATTATGCTCTACTGTGGGCTTTGCTGTATTGTGCTTTTATTCAGGTCTTCAGTGTGGGCAGATACTAGATTTTTAAAATTGTTTTCTTGAAGAGGGCAAATTTGATGTATAATCATGGTTTAACTTGTTCCCCAAACTAATTACCTTTTCTTTTGTCCAAAGGCTTTGAACTGCTCTGCGTGAGCTTCATCCTTGGCTTCAATATCCAAGTAAGTTAGCTCAGAATGGCTATCCTTGTTGTTAGAAAGCATGAAATAGTTTTGACATGCCATGTTTCTTACTGACCCTTTAATTCTCTTCTAATGCAAAACTTCAACGGACAGGGTGCTCTCAAATCTTGTCTTTTTAAATATGCTTTGGAAGCCTCATGTACTCAGAAAAGATGGCTTCCATCAGACCTTAGAAAATCACTTTGTACATTCTTTTCTAAAGGTAGAACGGCCACATCACCATAACTGAGTTTGTGAAGGGCTATTTTCTTTCTTGTCTTTCTGCATTATCAGTCATGTGTGATGTGTAATAGGGAAGTGGTTTCAAAGGCTAATAATTAAAGGACTTCGTATTGAAAACAAAAATGAGGACATTCATATTTTGAACAAAGTATAATGATTACCCTCAAAGAATAAAGTACTAATTTTGCAAGTAAAATGTACAGTCAATAAAGGATACAAATGATAGAAACAAACAAAGGCTGTAAGTATTGCCTCTAAAGGGAAAAAAAAATTAGGTTATTTCATTTAGTCAGGTTTCACTTCTTTTTCACAAAGATTCTGCTACAAACATTAGTTGCCCCAATTACTCTGATGCTTTGTACTCCTGGCTCCCCACCAGCTATAGGATCAAGAACTTCTCCAGGCAGGAATGGTTTACAAGTACATACATCGAGTATGTACTAAATCTGTCTCCAGAAAGTCTTGGAAAGTGCTACTGCAATCCACCCTTTAGGAACAAAACTTAACAGAACAACAACAACAACCCAGACCAGTAATCACAAGATTAGAGAGAGAAAAAAAGAGTCCACTGAATCTATAGAACCAACCGAGTGAAGTTTCACTATGTTCCTTATTTTGAGACTCTCTTGTTTCAAATGTACACTCTGTCCTAATCGGAACAAAACACCAAAGACCCAAAGGTACTGAACGCCTGTATTCCTTTTTGACTTTAGCTTTCCTTCAGCATCAACCTGGGCATTCCTTTGGTCTTCCTCTAGGTTCCCCTGATCCACTACTGGGAGGTTGAACAAGAAGAAAACGAGCCAAAATCATTTTACCTGAGCACTGACTCTGGGTGGTGGCAAAGGCAGTCCCACGAGCAGGTCCTGTTGCTTTCATTTTGCTGTGTCTGGGGCTGGTCATCCCGTTAATAATGCTCTTATGACCGCCCACTGGAAAAAAAGCCACTTGCCCAGCTCTTCCCCCAAGAGACGTTTCAAGTAAGCAATGAACTTGGGCAGATTAGCCCCTTGGAATGTGCCGCTTTGGGATTAGCCTCACTAAGAATCCCATGGACATTCCCTTGCAGCCCTCAAACACTGCTTGATTTGAACATCTAATCTGACGCCAGAAGAAAAACAAATCCCCGGAGAGATCGGATTTAACTGGCACAAGTCCCGACAGGCTCTCCCCCCTTTCCTTTTTCCATTTTCAGAGAGAAGGCTTCTGAAAGTGTGATAAGGTGTTCTGAGTTTTGCAAAGTTCAACTCGGGAAAGCAAACCTTTCTAAGGAAACAGTGTGTTAATGCTCTGAGTGGTTCGAATACACAAGGGGCATTGTTCCTGCCTCCCCAAAGAATGGAATGATAGTGTTTCTTTAAAGAGGAACTGCTCACAGCTCTGCACGTTTCACAAAGAATAGTTTGGTCCCTGAACATGAGCCCAAGCAGAATAAAATTGGACTTGGCCAGTGGCTTTCCACAACTTCTAAAGTGTCAATAAATGATAAAACTTGTCTGATTGCACTTCTCATCCTTGGCCCCTCCCTTGCAATTGCAAATGTGTGATCAGAAACCTACACTCTCCCATTTCCCTGTGAAAAAGAGAGGAGTACTGAGCATTCCAGAATACGGACGCGGACTGAAAGCAGCTCACACCAGGATGGTTTTTGACCTGCGGTGACCCAACTGGGAGCTTCTGGCTCACACAAAAGGGGCTCTTTCAAACATCACCCAAGGGTGAGTTTTTCAGATAACCGTAGTTCTTACCTACGTAAGTGAACAAATTGGGAGGAAAAAGAGCTCCAATTTCAACAAGGCAAGAATACTTTGTAAAAAGTAAATATATAAGCATTTCATCTCCAAAGGACCGCTCTCTCCCTGCGGACAGAAGTCAGAGCAGAGAAGGGGTATTTATGGTCAACCACCTGGGCTGTAAATCTTTGAGGGCAGGGCCACTTTGATTTTCACTTTTCCCGAAAATACCTAGTAGGCGTTATGCGAATGCTCGTGGGGAGTCATAGCATAACCGGAGGACTTGTCCCAAACTTGGATGGAATCCTTCACCTTCTCCTTGCTTCTCTGCTCTTTCCAAGACTGATCTCCTTCAAACTCTGGTCTGTCGCATACTGAGGTTCCCCAGACACAAAAATCAATAAATTGCTTCAAATGACCTTCAACCGAGGAAGCAGTACATGCAAGTGGAACAGCAGACTGAGTTTTAGCATTAAACACATGATGGAGAAGTCCCTGTGCTTGTCTTCAGGAGTTTGGCTACAGAATGGTATGGAGTGACAGCCTCCATAATGTGCATCCCCACTTTTCATGTAGTGGGAACACTCCCATGCATTCTATTCTCAGGGAATCACCAGAGATGTGAGCACATAAAGATGTTCATTGCCGCTTTATTTATAATACAGTAAAATTGGAAACAAAAGGCCATCAACGGGAGACTAATGAAACTATGGAACTTGCCATTTTACGATGATCAGAATCAAGTTTCAGAAGACTAATTACATAGAGAAATATGTATCTTCACATTCTCATGTGTGAAAAGCAGGCATTAAATAGTGAATAATAATTAGATTTTTAAAATACCTACAGACATAATAGGTGGGAACTATACTAAAGCGGAGACTGTGGCTAATTTTTATTTTCTTCCTTTTGTTTTTCTATATTTTGCTAAGTTTTTTCCCTATAATCTTATATTTGTAGTCATAAAACTATATTCTTTGTGATCAGAAGGTTTCCTTAAGCTTAAGATAACAGGAAGCCACTGGGATGAGCAGTTCAGGAAGCGACTTAGGAAGAATTCAGCCAAAAGAGAGCGCCTGGCTGGTTTAGTCAGTAGAGCGTGCAACCCTTGATCTCTGGGTCATGAGTGTGAGCCCTACATTGGGTGTAGGGATTACTTTTAAAAATAGAGAAGGCTCGGGCGCCTGGGTGGCTCAGTCGTTAAGCGTCTGCCTTCGGCTCAGGTCCTGATCCCGGGGTCCTGGGATCGAGCCCCACATCGGGCTCCCTGCTCGGCGGGGAGCCTGCTTCTCCCTCTCCCACTCCCCCTGCTTGTGTTCCTGCTCTTGCTGTCTCTCTCTCTCTGTCAAATAAATAAATAAAATCTTTAAAAAAGAATAGAGAAGGGCTCAGTGGAGAACATGTGGGAAGAAAATTTCTATAATGTACTGGGTGAGTCTTCTAGAGTCTGAAGGAGGGGTGGGGGAAGGGAACAGAGAAGAGAAGGAGAAAGACCAGATGTGGGAGGGAGAGGAGGGGGAGCAGGGGGAGGAGGAGGAAGGGGAGGGGGGTGGCTGGCGGGCAGGCAAGCACCTGAGAGACACGGGGCTGGTAGTCTGTAGACCGTCTGCGTGACTAAATAAATTGGTTACAGATGATCCCTCTGATATAAGAAATACTTGCAAAATTCAGCTTTCTTCAACCTCCTTCCTCACCAGATACTACTTCAAGCCTTCATCTGACTTATTCTAAATCTTGAGTTCACTCACATTCATACTGAGCATTTTAAGTACTGCCCCCATATTTTTCTCAATTCTATTCTCTCTAGTCTTACTCATTTTTCCCCCCTTTTGCTTACTTTTCCTTTATAGGAATAGAAATATTTGATAGGGACAAGAATATGAGGCATCTTCCATGAACTTTAGACCAAAGACAAAAGAATTATCACCAGAACCATGAGCACTTTTGTTTAGAGAAAGGGAGGCCCAAGGTAAAGTCAGACCACGACGCTTTCACATGCGGTCACAGATGATCTTCAGGACCCTTTGATTCGAGAAGGTAATTAGTTCCAAAGAGACTTGTAGCTCTGGGCCACACTGTCCATATGGATCTTTTTAAAATCTTGTGCATCACCCAACAACGCAACTCCTGACAGGATATATTTCCAGCCTGTTTCAGATGTAGTTTAGAGAGAATATAATTTGAATACTAACAAGAGGAAACCACAAGGGTAATGCTGACTGTGGTTGTTCTTTATGTAGTGGCAGAGTTACCTTATTCTCCTAATTCATCATTGAAGAAAAAAAAATCACACTCGAATAGAATATACTAAAAACTTTCCACTGGTACCTAACTCAATTTTAAAAATGGAAATCAGGTTTTCTAGACGTAAAAACTAGGTTTTAAAATGGAAAATGCATATTTCACTGTTACAAAGATGTCCAAGGCATTTTTTTTTTCTGTGATGTCCACATTTGATGACAACAGTGACAAAGAGCATGATACAGAGGACGAGTCAGCAAACATTTTCTCTCAAGGGCCAGATGGCAAATCATTTAGGCTCTTTGTGGGCCATATAATCTCTGTTGTGCCATTTAACTCTGCTGTTGTAACACCAGAGAAGTCATGGGCGACACGCGACCCAACGAGCATGGCTGTGTTCCCCTGAAACGGGCAGCGGGCTGGGGCTGGTGTGTGCTGCTCAGCCCTTGGTATAGGAAAAAGCGGTCTGCATGATGGGTCTGCAGGGGAGGGGTGGTGGCCGAAGATCCAGGCTTTCATGGCACCATTCCTTGCAATTCCTGGCTCTTCCTCGAGCATGTCACGCAAGTTCTCATCCAGGTGCCTTTGCTCCTAGTTCTTCTACCTGGACAGCTCCATCCTCAGATATCCCACAGCTTGCTCCCTGAGCACATCAGAGGCCGCTAAGAGGCTTTCCTTGACAAGCTACCTGAAGGCACACTGTGTCTTTCTCACAGCCCTTCACCGTATGGGGCGGTATGGCACCTCCTTGCATCATTATTTGTCTATTGTCTCCGTTGGCCACTAGAATGTGAGTGCTTGAGGGCAGTGATTTCGTTTTGTGATTTCTGTTGCCCCAGCACCTAGAACTGTGTTTGGGACATCATAGGCGTACATAAGGACGTAGGCACATCATTTGACATACTTGCACATCAGTTCCTCACCTGTAAGGTGACAGCAGCAGATGGACTTGTATTTCCTAAAGGGGGATTTTAGGGTAGTAACTTGATGGGCATTTTTAATAGTTGGGCTTATGTTAAAATATAATATACGAGCAGTGGCTAACCCTGCAACTTAACAAATGTTATTGCTTGGGGACCTACATTTTCCCTTTTGGGGTCGTGAAAAAATATTTAACAAATTAGAGTAAAAACCATTTGTAGGTAAGAGAAAAATCATGACATGTCACAAAACAGACTGAAGGTGGGGAAACACAGGACCAATCCCTCTTAAATGTTCCTTGTTCTTATTCTAATGCCTGAAAATAAATATATGGTGGGCTCTAATAGTCAGAGTTGCAGTTGACCTATAAAGTGAAAAATAATGCCTGAGAAACATCATAAAGCTAGCTGCCACCAGCATGTTCTTCCTAAAATAACTGATTCGGCGGCCATCCCTTGGTCAGTTCCCTTCCATGGATCCCCATCCCCAGCACCATCAGGTCGCCATCAGGTATTTAAACCTTTAGGATCTGGTCCTGGATGTATCTTAGTCAAATCTTTCAATTTCCCTCCAAATCTTTGAACACATTACACTCCAGTAAACTAAATTATTGATTGTTCTCCTGTGTACCAGGCTGTTCCAGACTTCTCAACCTTTTGTTTTGTTTTTTTGTTTTTGTTTGCTTTCATTTAATTAATTAATTAATTTTTATTATATTATGTTAGTCACCATACATTACATCATTAGTTTTTGATGTAGTGATCCATGATTCACTATTTGCATATAACACCCAGTGCTCCATGCTGTATGTGCCCTCCTTAATACCCATCACCAGGGTAACCCATCCCCCCACCCCCCTCCCCTCTAGAACCCTCAGTTTGTTTCTCAGAGTCCATAGTCTCTCATGGTTCGTCTCCCCCTCTGATTCCCCGCCCCCTTCATGTTTCCCTTCCTTCTCCTAATGTCCTCCATGCTGTTCCGTATGTTCCACAAATAAGTGAAACCATCTGATAATTGACTTTCTCTGCTTGACTTATTTCACGTAGCATCATCTCCTCCAGTCCCATCCATGTTGATGTACAAGTTGGGTATTCATCCTTTCTGATGGCTGAGTAATATTCCATTGTATATATGGATCACATCTTACTTATCCAGGTGTCTATTGAAGAGCATCTCGGCTCTTTCCACAGTTTGGCTATTGCGGACACTGCTGCTATGAACACTGGGGTGCATGTGGCCCTTCTTTTCACTACATCTGTATCTTTGGGATAAATACACAGTAGTGCAATTGCTGGGTCAGAGGGTTGCTCTATTTTTAATTTTTTGAGGAACCTCCACACTGTTTTCCAAAGTGGCTGTACCAACTTGCAAAAATTGACAAGGCAAGAAACAACAAATGTTGGAGAGGTTGTGGAGAAAGGGGAACCCTCCTACACTGTTGGTGGGAATGCAAGTTGGTACAGCCACTCTGGAAACCAGTGTGGAGGTTCCTCAAAAAATTAAAAACAGACTTCTCAACCTTTGAAGAAGCTGTCCCATTTGCCTGGAATGCTAAGTTCTAGCATCTGTACTTAGTAAGTGCCTCTTCGTTCTTCCAGACTCTGGACAAACTACTGTGTTCTCTACGAGGCTTGGCTGGCCAGCGCCAGACACAGTGAATCATCACAACTACCGTTCCACTTCCATACCTTGCCCATCCTTTCATTAGGGGAGAAGTCACCCAGGGTCATAATGATTTATTTTCACACTGAAATTCATAATCAACCATTGTCAATACTCAATGCTCTGGGTCTCTTACGGTGGTGCCTCACCTAGAACATGTCCCTTTTCCTTCTATTTGTTACCCTGGTTTCTATGGGACTATGAATTCCTCATTTTTAATAAATCATCTTTGGGGGATAATTCTTTGTGGACTGAAATTATTTGTACGGAAATTCACTTTATAGCCTCTACACTTAAATCATATACAACTTAACATAAAGCTAAATTGTATTTTATCACCAGATTGGGAAAAGATTCAATAAGTTATGCTTTACGATTAAAAATGAAATTCATTTATTATCAGTGGGTCATGCTGTATAAATTATAAATGCATTCAGAATTCTTAGGTAGAGGTAACATGAATATATATATACATATATGTTAATCTCAAAGGCATTTTCATAAACCATTTAAAAATATACTTCCACGTTTCTTTGGAAAACTGTTTCTTCATCATAAAGCAGCTAATCACTACTTGGCAATAACATATATTTATAAAGAATTGTACAGTTCACAGAATGCTTTTACAAATAGCATTTCATGAAATATTCACAGTAACTCTGTAAGGCAGGTATTATAAAATTCCATTACCCAAATCAAAAACCGGGGCTTACAGTGGTTACACATCAGCCATCAGCTTAGCCTGAGAGGCTCCAAGCCCCGTGATTCCTTTCACTAGGGTACAGAGAATCCTGCATTCTTTTACATTCTGTGACTGGTTTTAGGGGTGCTAAATGATCTTTTTCTTCTTCATAGTGGAATAAGTGCATTTTAATCATCCTGATCTTAATAAAATATACACACGTCATCAAGCCTAATAGACTGCTGAAGCAATGCATGATGATGTAGGTCTCTATTTCAAAAGCATCCTGGTTAGAGTCTAGGATTGACCATTTGTTTGAATGTAATAGCTGATTTCATACCCGGTAACATAAACACCTAAAAGCCACATACATACTCTTAGGGACTTTACTGCCTTCATGGACCGAAAAACAGGACTACAGTAGTGCCGACCCTATTTCAAGGTAATGGTAGGATAAACTTCACCCAGAGAAGAAGAAAATACAAGAAAAAATTATGACCAACAAAACTATGAGAATGAGGTTTGACTCACTCCACAGGAGCCAGGAAGTTTAAAATGCTGAGTCATTTGTTAGAAATATCTGTGTAATAGTATGGGTGCACAACCAGTGACAGGCTGGGGGGGTGGGGGGGAGAGAGGGAGTCGTGGTTTCTGTATTCCTGGAGGCTGCCCCCATGGGAAATACAACTTTGTTTTCTGTCCAGTAAATGACGAGTGGGGGCCAGGTGATGTCCTCCTCTACACTCTTAATCCTGTTTACGTTTCACTACTCACTCCTGTACTCTTCTTTGTCAGGAGCCAAAGAAAGAGGCTGTCGTGAAACGGAAACATTTTGTGTTATGTAGAAATGTGGAATTTATGTGACTGTATCATAGATTCAGAGGCTAATCTCCATTTTGTTTACCTCTCTTGCCCTGGAAGGACCAAGATGTCGAGAAGCGGGTGAGGATGGATACGTAGTTACACTTGTATTTGTATAGAGTTCCCACATCAGAATTTACTGCTAAGGAAACCAGGGTCCCTTTCCCTGCCCTTCCCTCCTGCTCTCTCTCTTTCTCTCTCTCGATATATAAATAAATACATAGATATATAAAATTTACAATATATCCAAATATATATTCATATTTCCATATTTCCATTTTTATATTAAGACATAATATATTCTACATTTTATGTTACTATTTTTATACTGTACTCATATTTTTATATTTGTTTTTAATTTTACATATTTTATTTATAAAATATATTTTATAACATATTAAAATGTATTTATAACATTATATAACATGTACATATACTTCTAAACATTTGTATATATACACATTTTTCAATTATTTTTAGTTCCTTTATCATGAGTCCTAGCTACTTTAAAGGCTTCTGGTTTATTTGTGATACTGATTTATCTTAATCAAGGAGGGATTTCAATTCTCAGGTCAAACTCTGTATCCTCACAAGGGACAGACTTAAATCTGGCTGTGGGATTTTAGTTCTGAAGCCCTGATTTTCTTTATCTATTCAAAGCTCTTATAGAGCAGAGCCCGGTAGAAAAGTCTGACTGGTCAGGAGTCCCGAGATACACATCCTAGCTACGGCTTGTTGAAAATTATGCATGTACCTTGGGGAAGTGACTTCATCTTGGTGGTCTCTTAGGTCATCCCCAGTTCTTAGAGCTGAGGATTCAGGGAATCAGAACCCAACAACACTGCCCTCATTACTGTGTACAGAGTACGTGCAGAGGCATTTTGAAATAAGGTGTTTTTGTTTTAATTTTTACAAATTCGTGGAACCATTATTCTTTCGATAACAAACAAAAATGTAGCAGAGCACGAGGTTTTGTGCCTACCAAGACAAAGTACGTAAGGAGATTTGAATTAATAAATAATCCCTGAAAGAATTCTCACTAGATGCCAACCATTCTTAAGAAAGCCCCTGGTGTAGCAATCTGGCACACACGAGCTGTTCTAATTCTGTTTCAGTAAGATTCCAAGTATTATTAAGACATTATTACAATTAGTTAATAAGTTGACATTTCTAAGTTCGGTCATTGAGAGAGTTTTCAAGACCAGAACTTGGTGTTCTCTTGATCTCCTCCACCACCAAATGGTGAATCAAATCTTGGTGATCATGGAGGTCAGACTACGCAGAGACTGCCAATGATTGGTGCTTCTTCTTCTTCTTCTTCTTTTTTAAACCTAGCAATCAAGAATTATTTAACTGGAGAGGCTGAGATCAAATCAATCCCATTTTTATCATCAGAAGCAAGTTATAAGCAAACAGGTCCAGTGACGTAAATGCCAAGCTATTCCTCTTACTCTCTGGAAGTGAAAAATTATTAGATACTAAGTTAATGCAGTGTAAATGTATTTCTGTCTTATAGCCATCTTTCTTGGTCAAATTACTAGATTGTTAGGTAGGAAATAAATCCATCCACATAAATTCAGCCTCTGGTTATGTTGTACTAAAGTTTTAAGACAGTTCAAGGTTATTAGGCCTAGCTTCAAAATCCTGTCAATGTCTTCCCTTACATACTCACTACCAACCTAAGCTCTATCTTTTTGATTTATCCTTATCTTACTATAATATAAAATCTCTGTGGAAGATTTTAGGCCCTGGAAGACACAGATACATGTATTAACTTTCTCTAAATATATTGATTTAAATTTGATGCACATGGAAATGAACACAAATACAAAAGTAGGTGTAAAAACGGTAGGTAATGAGAAATATAGATTTAATCTCCAATTTGTGTGCCATTGAATGGCAACGGGATTTTTTTTTTCTCCTCTATTTCTTACCACCTCACCTTACTCTAATGTAGAGAATTCTCTCTTTTTTTTTTTAAGGTTTTATTTATTTATGTGTGTGAGAGAGAGAGAGTGAGCACAGAGGGAGAGTGAGAGGGAGAAGCAGACTCCCCACCGAGCAGGGAGCCCGATGTGGGACTCGATCCCAGGACCCTGAGATCATGATCTGAGCCCAAGGCAGATGCTTAACTGACTGAGCCACCCAGGCGCCCCAAAAATTCCCATCTTTGAATGTTTGATACCAAAATGAATTTCCGATAGCACTATTCTTCTGAAAGAAGTTATGCTAATAAATCTATTTCAAAATACATACTGTGGGGGCATCTGGGTGGCTCAGTCGGTTAAGTGTCTGCCGTCGGCTCAGGTCATGATCCCGGGGTCCTGGGATCGAGTCCCACATCGGGCTCCCTGCTCGGCGGGAGGCCTGCTTCTCCCTCTCCCACTCCCCCTGCTTGTGTTCCCTCTCTTGCTGTCTCTCACTCTGTCAAATATGACAGAGGTAGCTGTGGTAGCTTCCTAATTTGTCCCCCCAGTTCACTGTCCATCCAGCAATAATCTTTTTTCCCCTCTTATTTAAGAGACTTTGTTAGAGCAGTTTTAGGTATGAAGAAAAATTGAGCAGAAGTACAGAGAATTCTCCTATATTCCCTCCCTCTACTCTCCCCATGGTTTCCTTATTTAACGTCTTGCATTGGTGTGCTACATTTTTTCCAATTTATGAACTGACACTGATACATTTTCATTCAGTTAAATCCACAGTTTACATCAGGGTTCCTGCTTTGTGGTATACAGTTCTCTGAGTTTTGCCAAATGCATAGTATCATGATTCTATCATTGTGGCATCATATGGAAGAGTTTTAGTGATGACCATTTAAAATAACGGATTAGTTGCGGCACCTGGGTGGCTCAGTTGGTTAAGCATCCGACTCTTGGTTTTGGCTCGGGTCATGATCTCGTGAGATCGAGCCCTGCATCAGGCCTTGCAGTGGGCATGGAGCCTGCTTAAAATGCTCTCTCTCCCTCTGCCCTGCTCCCCCTACACACTCTCTCTCTAATAATAATAATATTAAAAATAATAAAAATAATGAATTAGCTCATGGCATCCCATCTCCCTGGCCCCAAAAATCATCCAGGGATTTCTCACTACTTCTAGAAGAAAATTTAGATTCCTCAGCTGGTCCCAAGCTTTGCATACTTTTCGCATCCCAGCTCACTACCTCCGGCCACACCAACCTTCTTTCAGATCTGTGATTCCTCCAGATAAAGAGACAGAAGAGTAAAAATGACACAATATAAGTTAGTCTTAAATTTGAACTAGTTTTTGAGGAAATATAAACAGATAATACTCATGACCTGAGTGGAGGAGGCTGTGGATGATTTGATGTTTCAAATGTAAATTTTCTTAAGTAGCAATTCTCTACAGATTGATTTAATTTGCTAATGTGATCTATCCTAGGAATCCTATTGGCATATGAAGGGTAAGTGTGGTAACTATTTTGGAAGTAGAGTCAGGTCATTAATCATTGCGAAATCATAGAGCAGAAACCAAGTACCCTGTTTCACTGATCAACTTAAACTCCAAACCTTAAGTTTGCAAGAGATCTTAAGTCCTTCCTCCAACATTTAGTAAAAAACTAACTTCTTTCTGGCGAATGACACCTTGTTTCTAGCTCATGATCTAACTGCAAAGGAAAGTCATAAAACACACACACACTCACATGAAATTCCTGACTCCGGACTGCTGTCCCTGTATTAAAATATGGTATGTGACCATTCATTAAAACTGTCTCTTCAGGTAAAGGCATATAATAGACTGTAGTACTAGTTGATTTTCACACACACAGACATACACACACGCACAAGATAATACTGTTTCTTCTGTTCAAATAGGTATTTCTTTTTCCTTTTCCTTTTTGAGTACCACGTGTCATACTGAGGTGTGCATTATTGTTAAATACTGAGTCTACCTGAGGTCACAGTAAATGAAGAACAGTGATGAACTATAGGACACATATGAACACACATGTGTGTATGTACTTTGTCCCATTTCAAATCCCAGGGTAAGTTATTTGAAAGTGAATTATTATGAGAGAGGGCATGCATTTCACAAATGTACAAATCCAATACTCCACAAGAGAGAACCAGGTAGAGAAAACAATTTCTTTATGCTAACAGTTTTAATGCAGAAGTCTTTAAACAACCATTAAGAATAAAATGTAAACAGGGCGCCTGGGTGGCTCAGTTGGTTAAGCGACTGCCTTCCGCTTGGGTCATGATCCTGGAGTCCCGGGATCGAGTCCCGCATCGGGCTCCCTGCTCAGCGGGGAGTCTGCTTCTCCCTCTGACCCTTTTCCCTCTCGTGCTCTCTGTCTCTCATTCTCTCTCTCTCGAATAAGTAAATAAAATCTTTAAAAAAAAGAATAAAATGTAAACAAAAGCTTAGTTGTGGACTTGCTAATTGTACTTCATTAAAGCTGATGCTACCTGGAGCTCTGACTCTTAACCATTGCATGGAGAATCTGAAAATGGGCAATCAGAGCTGCATTCACTTATTTTTTAATTAATTTACATCAGCATTCAAGAACATCTGTCGAACACTGATCACGTGCAAAATTGTTTTAGTTGCAGAACTACAAAACTTTACAAAGACCCTGTATCTGCATTTTGGTTTATACTGTGTGCTAGAACAATGCTTCTCAAGCGATCTGCGGTGAAGGATCATTATTTAAAAAAACGTTCAATTACAAACTGATAGTTTTGAAAAATGCCACGAAATGATGCACTTGGACTTTGTGGCAATAGTAAACTGCTATAGGAATTTTGGAATGTTTATTCTCAGCTTTTGCACTTCTCTCGTCTTTCACAAACAGGTTGTGGACCAGCACCAGTTCATGGACCCTAAAGCCCGACCCAATGTGTAGCCCGTGAACCAGCAGCATCTGCAGCGTCCGGGAACTCTCTAGAAAAGCAGATTCCTGGGCCCCACTCCAGAACCTTCGAATGTGCACCTGTGCTTTAGGAAAATCTCCAGGTGATTCCTTTACATTAAAGCTGGAAAAGCACTGTTCTGAAGGGCAATCAATCAGATGGATGAAAAGCTACTATAGGGGTGCCTGCGTGGCTCAGCTGCGTAAGCATCTGACTCTTGGTTTTGGCTTAGGTCATGATCTCCGGGTCCTGAGATTGAGTCCCGCGTGGGCTCTGCATCCAACAGGGGAGTCCGCTTGAGATTCTCTCTCTCTCCCCCCCCCCCTCTGTCCCTCCTCCCACTCGTGCTCTCTCTCTCTCTAATAAATAATCTTAAAAAAAAAAAAGAAAGAAAGAAAAGCTACAATAACATAAAATAATAGCAATAGTAGCAGATTTATAGCCCTTTCAATATGCATATATATACTGGTCTAATTACTTCCTTATATTAACTAATTTGAACCTAACAAACCTGTTAAGTAAGTGCTTTTATCGTGCTCATTTTGCAGACGGGGACAATGCGGCAGTAGAAGTCACACCTCCTGTTCAATGTCACACAGCTAGGGAGCAGGATCAGGCACACGGAATAGCTTAAGTGATGTAAGAGATGCAGAGACAGACTGAGCTGGGATGTTCAGAGGAGGGAAGGGTCACTTTTGGCCAAGAGAGGAACTGGAGCTGGGTCTGGAGGACCACTGGGGCTCTTAGCGTAGAGGAGGCACTTAAATGATTTTTGTTGCATTTCTTTGAATTAATTGACTTTTGTCCTTCATTATTTCTCTAACTTCAGGGAGGTGGTTTCAATTTAATGAGCTGTTCGTAGGCTTTCCACTTTTTAAGATATAGCTTTAATTTTCCTTTCTTCTCCTCTTTCCATCTCTACAATGGAAAGTGTTTTCTCCCGAGCTTACAAGCACTTTGTTCCTTCCCTGCCTGTTAAGGCTTTCTATACTTCTTGATGGTATGCAGTTATTCTATATCCTCATGCTCATTTAAAGCTGGGGCCATTATCTACTTAGCTTTTTACTCTCTTCCCTAACCCCAGTGCCTGGTACCTAATAGACCCTCAAGAAACATTTGTTAAAATAATGGATAATATTACACAGTTATCAAGAAAGAGATCAAGCGACTGTGGATGAAGCATGCTTTAAGATATTCATTAATGGAACACCTCACTCTTCCATCTTCCTAACCTGTTCTGCACCACTGGAACTGTTGAGCCTTAAATACTGGGCCAAATGTACTTGTCGGTCTTAAGGCTTCACTAATGAAGTGGCTGAGTGGTTACGCTGGGTCACGTGTCCGTGCATGCACCCAAGCACGTGGTTTTTTTTTTTTTTTAATGTTGTTGGAATCTGGTAGACACACTCCAAGTTCTGCTTTCACCAATTCTACATTACAGAAAACATGCTGGAAAGCACTGAAAAGAGAGAAATATATTAAAATGTATCAAATCTCCACCCTTCCTTTGACTGGCATTATAGCTTATTAGCACATTTGAAGGACAGTGGGTCCATGCTATCATTCTTGAATGCATGGGCCTCCAAATCAATATTTTGGGAGCCTTAGGAAGGCTTTTGATTGCCATGTTATTTTGAAGGTACACAAAGTCTTTTCTTAGTGTCAATAGATGTCATTATTTAAATTCAGCCGTTTGTTTAGTATAATTGCCCATCAATTATGTTTTCCCACTGAATTTAGATCATGTTATACCACTCCTTTGCTCAAAAGTTTTCAGCTCTTAGAGAATAGAGGCTGATGGTAGATGATCCGAAAAATAATTTTAGTCAGTGTCATTCAAAATAACAGAGATCAGGACTTTTATTTCTTAGGTAGCCTTTAAATGAGAGTCCTTGCTAGATTCTGTTTTATCCAAAAAGAAAGTTCTGCATTTTCTATGCTAAAAAAATGAAATTGCTTCACAAGAATCCTAAATGGCTGGATGTTAGTTGGTATTTGCATAGGTGTGGAGTTGTGTGTGCCCTGGACAGGTTTAAATGATAAATTAGTCCACAGATTGAGGACAACATCTTGAAGTGCTTTGTTCAGTTTAATTCTAGGGCTCCCTTTCTTTGTATTCTTAGATGCACAATTCCTACCCACATCTGTACTGCTCTGCCCATTATTTAACACTTCAGACCTAAGTGATGAATTCCTCAAGACACTGTTACTATCAACTTGAGCTTTTGTGCCAGACATCAATAAAAGAAATTTGGAGAATATCTGCGTGAATGCTAAACCACTCGGTTGGTGCTTCTGTTCCTACAGTCCTCTCTTACCTGGACTGCTTAGAAAGAGAGAGAGAGAGAGAGATGCAATGATAGCCTGCTTGTGTTTCTGATTATGACTGAGGACAAAGCACTTCATTGCCTCAGTTTCTTCTTTTGCAAGCCTAAAGCAAAGTGCCTATCTCTTATTACCTCCCACGGTACTGTGGTCTGAATTGATAATGTACTGACAGCTTTGGATTCTCTGAGTATCATATGAAGACTTGTTAGCTACAGTGCGAGCTTGTTGTATGCAAAATAAAACATTCCGTTAAACTTTCTTTGTATAACAGTGGCTGAATTTAAGCAGTTTTAAATGACATTCTTGTTTGTCTTATACCTAAATGTCAATTTTCTTTGGATTAAAAAGGCACTCTATAAATTAACGTGACTAAAAAAAAGGACACACACACACACACACACACACACACACCCAATGGGAATTTTTCTGAGCTTAAGTAACATGGAATTTGATTACACAGTGCTTTTTGGGGCTCAGCTACATCAGGCTGTAGACACCAGGCAGGCTGATTATGACTTAAGCATTGTTTCAACGTGATTTTGCAAAGGATTTCATTTAATGCAGATTAGTAACTTTATTAAGCTGTTGATAATTGAAGCCTCTTAGGTTTGATAAGTACCATCCAGCAAGGTAGATTAGTGGGGTTTAATTTGTTGCTCTCAAATAGCAAACAAAGACTTAGCAGAATAATTACATCTCCTCAGTGGGCTAATAAAAGGTGACATCACAATGGTGCTTTAGGCCATTTCTGCATTTCTGCAGTTTCCTTTGGAGCCCGGCCTTTAGAGTTCTGTGCATTTCTCTCAAGCGACACCCAAACCTAGCACCTGTAAATCACTTCGCTTCAAGAGCAATTACAGATGTAGTCACATGAAACGTGAGCCCTGAGCTCAAATATTCACCTCAGAGCAGGCTATCTTCTACCTTAGTCATAACTTTTCCCTGAACTTTTTCATTCATCCCCTTGTCCAGATTTTAAGTCCCTCAAGGGCAGAGGCCAGGTCTCTCATGTGAGTCCTTAGCAACTGGTACAGCATCTGACTGTTGTGACACTCAGTCTGTGCACCAAATTAAGAAATTATTTTAAATAATTACAAAGTATGCTTGCAAATAACATTATCACCAAACTTTCAAATTCCAGGAAGTTAGTCTTAGAGGGGGTATCAAGTTGTTGTTTTAGCCAAAAGACTGAATCAACAGAGGAAAGAGATTGTATCAATGAGTGAAATGATGATTTATTATCTGATAGATTCTTGCCCACACAGAGCATTTAGCCCAAGTCAGTTGGCTAAACAGATTAACTTAGTGTGTTAACATGACCCAGTCCTGACTTCAGTTGATTTGGTGGCATGCATGAGGAGAAAGAGTCCTTATTCCGCTGGACTGCTGGTCTACCATATTTCTAACGGGATCACCAGCCAGACAGTGGAAAATGCTACAATGGGGGAGCTGACATAAATAACATTTCTTAACAGGAAATGCCAAAGCTGTTTGCAATGGCTGTAAATGAATTTCTAAAGTCAGTCTTTTTCTTTTTCTTTTTTTTCCCCCCTCTTCTATCCCTGAATATTAGAACATCAGCAAGACTGCAGGTGTGGAGACTCAGGCCTCAGGGACAGATACTGGATTTTTTCTCCATTGCCTTTTCAGGCAGTTTCCTTTTTCAGAGTGACACCCCAAACCTCAAACTTGGCAAGCAATGCTGAGTATTCTGGGAGATATCACTTTCCTTAAAATTAATTTAAAACTCAATCCCACTTCCTTGTCTCCCACTTCATTCTCTAGATTGCATGAGGTCTACATTGAATTATTACAAAGTTATCCCTTAAAGATTCTACCAAGTGACTTAGCAAGGATGCTTGGCTGCAGGTCATGGAAACTCTTCCCCAGGGACATTATGATAGCATAAAGAGCAAAGGAGAATGAAACCCGAGTGAGTAGTGACTTTTTTCCAGACTGCAGACCTTGTAAACCATGGACCCATTTCCCAAGGCAACATCCCTAGATATGTATGTTTCCTATACCACAGAACAGAATAGAATGGCAAGAAACTTCAAAAGGATACACAGGTAAGAGTGCTAAAGCCAGGAGTTAGAGTCAAGTATTTATACCGGTATACCTCCTAGAGCTCTCAGTCAGTGCCTTTCGGTCCACATGTAGCCATTTTTATTATGATACTACCTCCTGGCCCAGCCTCAGTGGTCAGAGGGGAACAGATCAGTGGACCAGTGATGGTGCCTGACTCCACAGCAAAAAACTGCTAGGTGGGCCACTCCCTTTGACTTATGCATTAGCCCCCAAAGAGAAGCTGATCATTCGTATTCCTTTCCTTGGAAATTCGAACTTAGACACTTGGAAAAAATATGAGCCAGGAACCATGGGGAACTAATGCAGGGAAGTCTCGAGGGAGAGAAAAGTTCCAGAAAGGCAACAACACCTGTGGCTAAGTAGAAACTGGAGGAGGGGAACATACGCATCATCAGAGTCCTCTATAGGACCCATGGAGTTAGAAGCAGAAATGCTGTGTCTGAGAGAGAAACCAGGTAGCCTACAGAAGACAGAGAGATGAAGGGAAAAGTCCTGCTTCCTGATCTTTTTCCCATTTCAATTCCAGTCGATTTCTAGGCTCACAGTAATTTCCTCTCTCCTGAAGTAACTTAAGTGTATTCTTACTAGTGCAGCTAGGAGACGTACCAGTAAAATCAAATAAGCCAAAAGAGACCAAAAAAAACCCCTTATTTCTTCATAGGTCACAGATCCAGCTCTCAAGGGCAGCATCTCATTTGATCTACCTGAGCGCCATGGTGGAAGAAACTGACATTCGGAGAGCGGATACGACTTGCTCAAGGTCACACCACTAGCAACTAGCAAAGCCAGGATTCAAGCCAACGATTCTGACCCAGACACATCATACTCACCGCTCTGTGTGGAAGGCAGAGTTGGTTGCCTTCTAAGATGAGAGTATTTTCATCTCTGGAAAGGGGCTAATTTGAAGGACAAGTACAAAAAAGCTGATACATTCTGTTTGTACCAGCGGCAGGATCCGAGGTATGATTTTGCATTTGGAATCACAGTGTTCGCTCTGACATCCATGGGTCTTGGCTGTGCCAACGTTTCACTTAATGGGACGAATCTAAAGGAACGTGACTTTCAACATTTGGGCAGTTACTTTCTGGACTGTATTGGAAAACATAGTTTAAGGATCTCAAGAAATATAGGGACAGATATTTATAGTGAAATCCATCCCCTTTGGGCTCCATCCTTTGCCGTTGTTGACAACAAAGGGCTTCCCCGGGTCTCTTTCGGTATTCGGGCATGGTTTACAGTGATCTCTTGCAGGGACGGTGCCCAAATGCAAACTCATCAAGTTGCTTTTTGACAACTCGTTTTGTATGTTCTTTCTGTATTACAAAAGCTGTGCTGATTCAGTGAGGGCCTTCTGGGAAATAGTTATACAAGAAGAAGAAAATACCTATTACCTCTAATCCCGACTCCCACTCAGAGAGAACTCTGGTAACATGTTGGCATATGTTCTTGGTTGAAAAGTCTAAGATAGCCCAGAAGCCTGCAAGACAAATGTCTGATCTCCCCCCTGGGATGCGGTGACCCAGGGAGAGCATGCAGAACTGAATTAACCATTCATCTGAGAATGTGCTGACCAGGCATGTGAGTGGCAGGACTAGCAATGGCCCCAGCATGGGACAAAGTGTGCATGTGAAATGTGAAGGTGTGCCTTCTTTCAGGAGAGATGCGGTATTCATACAAATACCCCAAACAGTTCCTGTATACAGAAGACACACCTATACCTTTGTTTTTGCAACATCTCAACTGTGTTTGCTTTATGCCCCTGCTTCACAAGCTGGGGGACATGTATTCTTCTAATTTGAGTGATTAAAAAGAATCACGGCAATCTGGGAGATAATCATAAGCATCCTTGACGCGTTAAAAAACAAGTGTAGGAATCAAGGATTTGAGGGGGATCTCCTGCTGAAAAATTATCCCAGGAGCTTGTGAAAAACGTGCATGCTGGTCTCTTGCTCATGGATTCTGCCCCTGTCAGTAAGGTGCGGTCTCCAGCATCGCAGTTTTTAAGTAACAACCACAGATGATTCTGTGAACGACTCTCTGAGATACACTGCTAACGTTTCCTCTTGGTCACTGGTTGGGGTCTGAGTTCCTCAAAGTTGTCTACTTAGGATTCCTTGCAATGCACCAAACCCTCTTTTGCTGCTTTACTGTAGTCTTGTCATCCTGCTCCAATACCGTGACTGGAATTTTCTTGCAGGGCTCTCTGCCCTCAGCCCCCTCTCCCTCTTCCATCTTCCCTGGTACCATAGAAATATCCTCTGAAACCAGAGTTTCTCAATCCCAGTACTACTGGCATTTGAGGCTGAATAATTCTTTGTTGTGGGGTGCTGTCCTGTCCCTGTAGGGGGCTTAGCAACATCTATGGCCTCTACCTACTAGAAACCAGTAGCATCCCCACCCCCAGTTACAACAACCACAGTTGTCTCCAGTCATTGCAAAATGTCCCTTTGGGGTAAAATTGACCTTGGTTGAAAATCATAGTTCGCAAACCTTAGGGAAGAATGCGCTGGTCTCCTCTATTGTATAAATGTTTTACCACGGCATTCAAGCACCTGTGTGACTTGTCTCCAAACCACACTTCCAGCCTTGTCTACTGTTAAACTCCTCAGTGACCCTCACTCTTCACCAAACTGAGCCATTCACACTTCTGTACATTTGCTTCTCCTTTTTCTCAGGCCTTGAGTACCCTTTTCTTTTTCTGCTTGCTTTCCCAGGAAAACCTGACTCCTTCAAAGCTTAGCTCAAAATTCATCTTCTCCAAAGTTTTTCTTGATTTTTTCCTAATTCTGTCAACTCCCTCCTTGTGTACCACATGTTCACCTGTGCCTCTATATAGAGCTTACTCAAACTTGTCCTGCAACCAAAGTTTTGCCCGTCTCTTTCCCTTGGATTGCAAAGACCAGACCTTATTTCTGACCAGGTCACTATCACTTAGCATAGGGAAAGCACAAGTTGGCCCTTAATAGTATCTAAATAAGTAAATAATATATAAATAAAAATGTGACATATAAAGCCCACCAAAGAAAGTTAACATTTTTTAAAATCCATATATTGTAACTGACTCGCAAGGAATAATGGAAATAAAACTAAATGTGTGTACTATAGACCTGTAGCATTATGCTTAGAGCCAGGGTATTAGCCATCAACATATCAGAACAGTCAAGTGGCATTAAGTCCTTAACTAGACTTATGTTAAAACTAGTAAGAACAGGTGACCAAACTACCCATAAGCAGCTTCTATTAAGTAAAACCATACACCCCCAAACCAGCCCATAAGCCATTTTCACTTTAGTATTTTTCTTTTCCTTTAATAGATATAAATTATACGTCAAGTCATCTTTGAAAAGGACTGATTCAGGTAGGTGCTGTGTTAGCACCTATGGTGGATTTGTTACAAAGAGAACTCCCAAGGAGTCCGGGGTTTTAGGAATTACTCTATTATTGGTTTAACAATTGCAGTAATTCACAGCAATTAACTTGTCTACATTTTCCCCTCATTGCCTTGTGCCCTTTCTTGCTGTTGCATAACAAATGCATCCAGGCCACACCTACCATCCAGTCTCAGCCTCTAAAGCGCTTATTTCTACCACCTTAACTACCTGGAATTCAGAGGGAGATGGGAGACCAGGGCTTCAGGGGGTTGGGGTGGGGACTATTGAGGAAGAAATGTTGGTGGTGGGAGAGGTCCTCTGAGAGCTTTTGTTTTCATTTATAAGGTGTCAACATTTATAACTGATAATCTGGAAGAAATAAAACCAAAACCAAAGGTAAAGAGGCCCTTCCTTCCTCATGAAAATCTATAATTCTGCCTAGGGTTTACCAGTATAAGTCCTATGTCATTTCGATTTCTTTAAACACATCACCCGCGTCTAGCTGGTTGGGTTCCTGCTCAGAAAGAGAGAGGGCTGAGAACAGGAATTCAGGTGACTTAATTTAGGTTGGTCCAGGTCTTATTAAGTCCAAATTGTGGCACATCTACATACAGTCTTCTTCCTAACTTCGGTGTTGAAGTTACAAAAGGGAAGTGTGAGATGATTTACGTTCTGGAAAGATCTTCGAAGAGCTAATGGTTCACTGACAAAATGATTCCTGACTATATTGTTCCTTATCTGAAGTGCTAGTAAAACAGTGGGAAACAATATAAGGATCGTAAGTATAAAAAAGGCTTCCTGTTCTATTTTTAAAGAGCATTCTGGAATGGATATGTGATGCAAATCTTACAGGTATAATTTGATGCTATGATATTTATGTCAGTATAAAATGCCTTCTTTTGATGAGTTATTATAGAAGAGAGGTTCCCTGGATATCTGCAATGACAAGAAGAAAACTCTGTCAGGGAACTGTAAGTTTCCTAGTCCTGTAGTTATGAGTCTTGTCATTTATGTCGCAGGGGAGTAAGGCAGCTCATACAAATCTTGGATTTTCTTGCCGTCTGGTTATCTGTTTTTCAACGTCCGCTTTTTAAGTTATCAACCCACTTATTTCTTGTCACCAGATGCTGGTTTGGTCCCTTTTACCTCTGTGCCATAACACGTGTATGTAGACTCACATGTGCATGAAGACTTAAATTTGGTCTGAGGCAGAGATATTACAAGAGTCTATCAAAGACCATGTATCTTTCCCATAACCATCATCCGATGAAAAATAATGTCAACAATTGTGCAACTGCAGTATGACAAGTGTGAATGCCCTAATTGGTCAACTGGACCAGAATGATGAGTTGCCTTTTTTTTTTTTTTTTTTAAACCAATGTCACTTCTAATCTATTACAACAGTAATGAACAGCCAGGCAGCCTATTTCCCACGGATATCTTCAAAGCTCTACAGATTGCCATTTGAACCATTCTTTAATTGCATTTGGCACAGACTGTAGTATGCTCCATAGAACCAAGAAGGCGTATTAACTAGATTTGGCTATCCCTAAGTCACTATAATGATGAGGCTTTCTATGTCTGAAGGAAGCTTAGCTTCAGTCTTTACTATCAACTGTTGTAACCACCTAACACATAGTAGTTGCCTGAAAAATTTGAATTTTTAAGACAATGTATTCACTTTTTAAGATTTTTTATTGGATTAATAGGAATTAAGAGTATTTTTTGCTTGTGTGTGTGTGTGTGTGTGTGTGTGTGTGTGTGGTTTGTCCAATCTTGGATATAAAATTTTCTGGATAATTAAGACAAAATTGGAAATACTTGATCCAATAGTATATATACTCCAAGACTTTTCTCAAAAGATTATCTTTTATTCATCAGGGAATCTTGTTTTTGAATTTATTTTGTCATTGACAGACACATATTTTGCTTTCAACTTTGTCTGTTGTCTTATCTTCATTGCTAATGTATAATCCATACCATTTAAAAAAATGTCTGTGATAATTGGGAGGGCTAGCTGAACAATATCCTCCTCCTGAGCCAGTGATAATTCCCTAACCGTTTCCATTTGGCTACTTCAGCTCAGTAGAGACACTGACTTGACTCCAGGGCATAGAGAATAGCAAGGAGGCATGGCTCCCTTCAGGCTGACTTTCGTCTATGTTAAGAGGTGATGATGTACATTTGGAATAAGGTGATCATGTACATTTTAGAGTGCTCATTCATAGTGCTTCTGATCAAACATGGAAGATTGAATGTGTGCATTTTTCCTGGTTCCTCTCAAATATTCTAAAATGACAGTAAAGGCATATCCCCCAAGGACAAAGAGCATGGAGAAGAAGGTGGCAATTCATGATGGATGCCAACAGGATTTTGAAAGCTTTAAGTGGATGAGTGGTAACTCGTAGACCTGACTGGGATCGTTCTAAGATTAAGTGACTGGAAAGCGTGGCATAAGCCAACAAGAAACAGGCTGGTTCACTCGGCTGAATCTCAGATAGGCTCAGGGATGGAAGCAGCTGAAGAGTGGTTAGGTTGTAGGGTCAAATCCATATGAACAATTGGTTTAAAGTCTTTAAGACAGGCAGCCAAATTTCCTCTTCCACTCCACATAGCCAGGAAAATGACCCTTTTCTGTACAGGTAGAAAACCAGAGGTTTATTCTTTTGAAAAGTTGAACCTCAGAGGATTGGGTCCTGAGGCACAGCTGAGAGAAGGCATAAGGCAGCAGACTGGAAACAAAAAGATCAAGCGGAAGTCTTCAAAAGGGCCACTGAGAGCCCCCGGGTTGTTGCCTCTCTCAGCTGCTAGAACATGAGCAACGCGGCTGAATATCTTCCGCACGACCCCTGCCCACGCCTACCCCGCCCTGCACACATCTTCAGGTACAACACTGGAGGACTTTTCTTTGGAAACACTAAAGAGCACCAAACAAGGACCTAATGGTCTTGGCTTTGGGGGCTCTCCCAACAAAATCTGGGGACTTACTGAACAGGTCACCAGGTAGTAAGTACTACCTCAGGACAAAGAATTCCCAGTTTACACTTCAGTGCCTCACTTTAAGATATAATAATAACCAAACGTTTCTAGGACTTGAGGAAAGCCTCTAACATGAGAGACGGAGATTTAAAAAAAAAAAAAGTTTTGAAAAACCATATTTAGAAATTAACTCTTCGCGGGGGTAAAGGATTTACTGTTTTAATCAATAGCGTAGTATACATCACCAAAAGTGGAATGAACCAACAATATTCAATGTCTTTCAGAGAAAGAAGCCCCTATTACAGTAAGAATGTGAAACTAGGTATCTGTGAATTGCTAGGAATATCTAGAAACAGAATAATTCTCCTAGATCAACACTTTCTTCCTTTATGTTAATGGGGTCGGACCTTGCGTTTTGTGATTAAAAACAAAGCCAATTTCTGGAATTTTATTACATTCTGGGGAATATTTTTAGCTGATTTACTGATACTGTGCCACTTTTTATTTTTAAAATAATTATCTTGAAAGAAATACCGTGGTTCGATTCAATTTTTGTTACTTCAGTTTTTTGTGCTTTTGGAATTTAAAAAAAGTCTCAAATTAATACATTTTTCTCTCTACTTTGGAGTCAAGCTTTACACCTGCCTGTTTGACCTCAAAAAAAAAAAAAAAAAGAGGATCAACAAATTAGCCAATCTGCAAGCATTTATGAAAAACTATCATGTTCGAGATTGGTTAAAACCAGTTCTAAGGGAATCTATACTTGAATGCAGTTTAAGGATTTTCAGTTAAAGAGGCCATTCTAATTCTTAATCAATATGAGGATGTAAGTGGTTAATACTGGCAATTATTATTTTAATCATACATATGCCACAGGTGGAAAAGGAAATAATTTGAACAATAAAAAACTGCTATAGTTTCCTTGTTCTGTTTGTTACTTACCTGAACATGTCTGGGAACATCACTTAGTGACATGACCAAATATGCTTTTAAATAAAATTGAGAAAATATGCCAGCTGCTTAACTACTTGCGACATGAAATGGCATTTTGGTTTTTTTTAAGATTTAATTTATTTGAGAGTAAGAGAGAGAGTGGGGGAGGGGCAGAGGGAGAAGCATGCCCATTGCCGAGCGGAGAGCCCAACCGGGGCTTGATCCCAGGACTCTGGGATCATGACTTGAGCTGAAGGCAGACGCTTAACAGACTGAGCCACCCGGGCACCCCCATGAGATGGCATTTTAAACAGGCACAAAGCACCATCTCTCTACAGCCTATTCTATAAAAGAGGCAACACCGATGATCTCCTTCCCCAGAGCATGGTCTCCTGTACCGGATGCCTATTATAATATCAAGGTGCAGGTACTGTCTGAGACAGCAGTAACACATTTGCTCACGGAACTACTCCCCTTAAGTCCTCCAAATTGGAAGGACCTCATAATGCAGAGATTTGCTTTGTGAAGATCACATGGACCATGCTCACGTCTGGGGTCAGAGAGCTGGCTTCGTCACAGGGAACCTTGGGCAGAAACTAGAATACTCAGAGCCCCAATTTTCTCATGCATAAAAAGGAAGCCTGTTTGCTTCACAGGGCTTTTGCTAGGCTCAGATGAATACATAATGTGAATGGGTACTATACAAGAAACTCTTTCCTTAATGCTAAAGTACCATAAAGATACACGTTATAATGATATGACTACTAATACAAATAATGGCATAACAAAAAGGTCATGAAGCCCCGTGGTGGCCATCAACTTTTTAGTTGTATCTTGATAACTTTGGGATTGAAAGTATACCTCTTAGACTTGGAATGGTTAGGGCTCTGTAGTCTTATTTTTTGGAAAAGGAAAACTGAAATGCATGCACCTAGAGTCATGTTATTGTGGTAGTAAAGCACCCCCCCACCCCAAATCCCACACGTGGTCAGATTAAAGGGCTAATGGCAATTAAAGATCGACACAGAGTGAATAAGATTAATATTAGAAAAGGATTACATCCAAAAAGATTTACATCAAAGGATTCTTTCTCTTTTCTCCCAAAGAAGGCCTGGGACATGAAAGAAGTCCTTATGCAAAGCATTTTAAGCCTCTCAGTTATTTTTAAAGAAGTGGAGAAATATGACGAGGTAAGCACAATTTTTTTTCTACTGGAAAATAGCAGAAATTATAATATGCTTAAGGCATGACTCCACATATGGGAAATCATACTACACTGGAAGGCAAATTGGGTCATGGATGTCCAGGACATTGAAAATCTTGTTTGGAAGAGTTAGAGGAGAACATGTACAGAAGATAGAATGAAAAGGTGCCTAAAGTCATCGCACCACATTTCAACACCAACAAGTTTTTTTTTTAATGTGCTTCTTGTTGAGCTACAAGATACAAGTTTTCTTATATGGCATTATGTACAAATGCAGAAGACACATGTCTGTGTTTGTATGTACACAGTCATCTAATTATGATGTGTAGCCAGAGAACACACACACATACACACACATGCACATGCGTGGGGGTTCTGGGTTCTGGGTGCTTTTATCATAAACAATCAGGAACACGATCTAAGACCAAAATAAAAAAGTAAGATATGCAGACAACTACTAGAGGAAAAATTTGCTTTGCTTTGTTTAAAAGTTGGGAAGTAATTTCATTGCATGCCCCTAACTTGTAAGTGAGGAAAGAGTATCATAGCACCAGAATGGCAAAGAACTTTAGAGATCAAGGAGCCCAGGAAGGTGCAAGGACCTGGGATTTTTTTCCTTTCAGAGCTGTTCTGAAGCTCAAATGCAATGTCTGTGAAAACACTTTGGGGACTGTTACATAAGCCAACAAAAAGGCACATTTTCTGTGCAGCTGTCCAATGGCTCTGCCATCTAGGAGCAGAGTCAAACTTAGGACCCAGCCAAGGTTTGCCTGGGGCCATGGGGTAAATGGATACCTGGGTGAGTGGGACCCTGGGACATCACATGGGCTTTCTGGGACTGTTTCAGCCTGGTTTGCTATATTCAGTGTTTATATCTCATGGAGTATCTCTGTATATATCAAGGTCTATGCCTTTGGTACAAAGCCCAGGGTTATTCTCATCACTTCCTATCAACAAATGTTCCTTGAGCACCTACCATGTCCCAGACACTGTTGAAGGCACCGAGTTGTACAGCGCTGATCAAGAGTATTGAAGATAAGAATAAAATACAAGGTTATGAGCACTTGCGAATTCTGTAAAGAATAGAAAATAAGGCACTGGCTGTCTCTGGGGCCCAGATCTCTGTTTGGGCTGTCACAGGAAATTGTCCCAGTATTACTAACAATTATATAACACTTGACAATTTGCTACATAAATGTTACTAGTATCATGACAATACCACTTCTTACAACAGACCTTCTTGAGGGCTTATGTCTCTAAGAAGCTTACATCTCAGTGCCACACTGATTCTAACAGGACCTACTAAAGGACTTGGACACTGCTGCTAGGTCTGTGAATCGACACTGCTGCTAGGTCTGTGAATCTGAGGTGAGCAAAAGAGCACAAGTTTAAAAGTCAGACAACAGCTAGTTTGAGTGCTGGCTTTACTGGGTGCTGGGGCCAGGACCTGGGAAGATCCTTAACTCTTCAGAGCCTCTATTGGCAACCCACAGAAATGACAAGGGTCCTTATTTATCAGGTGTACTGAACATTAGATGAGATCTTGTCCGTGAAAGCACTTGGCAAAGTGTCAAGTGCGATATAAGCATTAAGTAATGGTATGACAATTCTGTAGGCCATTCCAAACACACACAGATCTGTGCTCAGACTCTGCCGCATTTTATGTTCTTTATAGAATTCTCAAGTGCGCACCACCCTGAATTTTGTTCTCAGGTTTCATGCGTACTAACTTTTCAGAAGATTTTTTTTTTTTAAGATTTTGTTTATTTAACAGAAAGAGACACAGTGAGAGAGGGAACACAAGCAGGGGGAGTGGGAGAGGGAGAAGCAGGCTTCCCGCGGGGCAGGGAGCCCGATGCGGGGTTCGACCCCAGGACGCTGGGATCATGACCTGAGCCGAAGGCAGACGCTTAACGACTGAGCCACCCAGGCGCCCCAACTTTTCAGAAGATTTTTTTAAGTCCTTAAAATTTCCTACAACTGGGCAGGACCACCCGTCCCATTCCAAAGAGGCACATCTATCTACAAAATAGCTTACATCACTGAAAGTCTAGAGGAGCATGTTAACTGGCCCAAGCTATTTGAAAGGAAACTATGTCACTAATAACTGCATGGAATTCCAACTTTTCTTTTCCTTCCCATTTGATATTTTCATTAGAATTCCCTAATACAACAAGCAGATCCATTAAAGGTGACCTGTGGCAACTCCCAATATTTATGACAAGATGAATGGATTACAGAAAATTCCCAGTATATGTGAGTGAAGAGAATTCCTTTAGATAATTTTCTACATTGTAGTACATTTTAAAACACCATTTGCAAGGGATTTCCTGTGCCACAAGGCATTTTAAGGGAAACGGCACTGAGAATATATTGTATAGGTATAGAAGGACCTTAAAAATTAAGTGATACTGATAATTTACCAAAAGAGACTACCAACTAACCCTCAAAACACCCCCAAAACCCAAGGGGTAATTGGCTTAAGGAACACATCTGGAAGAGAGAGTAAATTTGACTAGAGACAGCACAAGAATTAGATAAGATTTGGGTGCACCGTATGACTCTACAGTCTGGTGGAAAGTGGCGATTTAATCTTATAAATGTAGTTAGCGAAACTGATCATTGGAAGGCTGACACCCTTCAAAATATATTGAGGGTCTGGATGAATTTTTGACTTCAGCTACACATATTGATTACATTAAGCAGATAACCGCCATATCTTTGATTTCTTTTATGAGACACAATCACAGAAAATAAAGAACCAGATGCTAGAAGACAAAAGAATTCCAAAGTGAATGTGCATGAATTATTATACCAAAAAAAGGCAGTAATCAATTTGTGAACTTGTAGAGACAATGAGTACTTTCAATAACAAAAGAAACAAAAAAAATACAGCTGTTTAATCACGACTGAGTCTCACTGTGCGTGAGATACTTTAACATTTATTAATAAAAGCCTCAAAATTCATTGTCTATCACTCTTGGATTAGGTTAGGCAGATTTTAATTAAAAGATTACCTCTGACAAATAACAATAGAGATTTATAGGGACTAATGCCTCAACCAAGAGATTTATGTCTTTTTAAAACCAATTTCTCTAGTTTACAGTAGTTTTTTATGTGACAGAGCAGTGCAAAGAATTGCCTCGCACCATGGAGCCCTTCAGAGCAAAGCAGACATTCTGACTAATCTTTCTGACAGGTGAGAAAACCAAGGTGCAGCAGGGATAGTGAATATCAGGGCTGGAACTAGATCCAGATTTTCCAACCATTCCTTGTAGAGATCTTTGATTATATTGGATAGTTGCTCCAGAAAGTTTGAAAAAGCCCTAGGCTGAAGTTTTGAAGAGGAGATTGTTTTCCCAGAGGCAGGCTCCTAGAAAAAAATTATAAGATCTGTAGGCAGATGTCTCCACCTAGGAGAAGGCAGTGATTACATTTAGTGAAGGGAAGAAGCAGAGTATGCTAATGGTTTGTAAATTAAGCAAACAATGGCTTCTAAATTATGCTCATGACTTAGAAGACAATTCTCTGGACTGCTGTGCACCGGCTCACTGGCCATTAATAGTATCTCTTGTGAAGGTCAAGGAGGGGCAGCCTGGTAAATTATAACAAAGCTCAAGCTGTCTGGGCAATTGTCATTAAACCATAGGTAATTAACAGTTCAAGATAAAATAAAGCGTTAACTCCAATTTCTGGAGCTTTGCTAGCTCTGGAGATACCCCAGCTTAAATGAGATCCCTGACAAGTGCTACGTGCTAAGCGACCGTACAGTCTTTATTTTGGCCTTGTGAGAACCTAAACTCTCACTCAGCAACTCACCGGAAGTTTCAAAGTAAATGTTTTTGAAAGGTTTTCTTGGTTTTTCTCTACTTCTACCAATCTGAAAGCAGACAGAGGATAGCAGAAGCTTGGGATAGAATTTGAGCCGAACAAGTCTCTCGAAGCAAAACCCTTCCTGGGAATGAAGGCAATCCAAATGGCTCTGGGAAATGTGTGCCTAACTGGCGAGCTTGTTACCAACGTGGAGCTTGGACAACAGAAATAAATGTGCTCCGTAGAAAGCAGCCAGGGAAAAGAGCTGAAGCCAGGGCCAGTGCCTGCACAAAGTATTGAAAGAACCCGAAATGTGATGTTACAGACGGAAGGGAGCAGGGCGTGGAAGCCTCTAGGAAAAGGCTGAGAGATATCTGTAGAACTGGGATGGAAAAGCAATAGAGCAGACCAAAGTAGAAAGAGGGAAAGAGAGCTTTCATTTTCTAAGATAACCCAAATGACCATCCTTGATTGTAAACTTGCACCACATTTTGTTATAGCCTTAAAAGATGACTTGCCATTCCTGCAGGTAATCCTACAGTTAGCGTTTATGTATGAAAACATGGTCCCTCAGGCAAATCTGACCATATCCTTCAAATAGATCCTCACTGGCTGAAGATTTGTGCCCAAACTTCTTACGGCTTTCTGAGCCCTTTTTGTCTCTATACTTTCTCATTTCTTACTTAGTCTCCCCTTCACACCTCACACTTGAGCCACAGAACTACATCTGAGATCCTGAGCTGCTTATATCGGTTTATGTCCCTTGGGTTTTTTTGTACTATACGCTCCACCCAAACCACCGAAGTTCTTGTCCCCTCCCCTGGCCTCGTGGGATCTGCTGTTTGGAAAACTCAACTGAATCATGAAGCCATCTATAAAGGTTTTTCTTACCTATATCAGAGGGAAATCTGATCACCCATTCTTTTGTGCCCCAAAGGACCCCACAGATGCCTAGACCATAGTAATGATTACACTTGATGGCATCTGCTTACCTGTGTGTTTATCTCCACCAGACTGTGAACTCCTCCAGGTGAGGAACCCTCTCCGCTTTATTACCATGGAAATAGTTCTTAGCTCTGTGCTTACATAGAGAAGTCACTTAATGTTTGAAGAATGAATGAATGAATGGGTCAACCAACCAACCACTGGATCAATGTATACTTGAAGACATTGGTCTTAATTATACTATTGTGGTATTATAATTGCTTTAAAGTATCCATAAAGAATGTTAAGGACAGACACTGTATAAACCCTCATTATCCTTTCCTTTCTTGGACAAAAGGGACATTTTAGAGAATCTCAGGGTTGAAAGTGCCCTTAAAAATAAATTCATCAAGATAGAAAAATCAAGTTCCAACTATGGGAATTATAACTTTAATGGCATAGATACAATCAAACATATTAGAGGTCAAGAAATAGATCTCTAGAAAATCAAGTGAATGAGGTTCAAGTGTGGGTCATTGTTTAGAGACTTCTTGCAGAGATCAAGAAAGCTAAAAGAAAGAAAAGAAAAAAAAAACAGTAACGGCATTTGGAACTTATTTGGAACATAAATAAGGAATAAAAGAAAAAAATAAACAGACCAGAGCATTATAGAAATACATTATGAAAATTAAGAGAGAATCAAGGAATTACATACTTCACCTCAAAAGGCATATTCTATAACTTACAGCACATAACTAGGAAGTATCTACAAATATCTTTATTTTTTAAAGATTATTTATTTATTTATTTCAGAGACAGAGAGAGAGCAGAGCTAGCTAGCGGGTTGGGCAGACGGAGAACCAGGCTCCTCACCGAGAGCAGGGAGCCTGATGCAGGGCTCCATTCCAGGACCCTGGGATCCTGACCTGAGCTGAAGCCAGACACTTAACCCACTGAACCACCCAGGTGCCCCTCCACAAATATCTTTTAATAAGAATTTCTGGCCTTTTCCCACTGTAAGTGGATGGTTCCCTTGGACCAGCCTTTACACATACACTCTTCCCATTTTTCTCCTAGCCCAAGTTACTACACAACCTGATGGTCAGGCAGGCCTTCTGATTCTACCCTAAATTATGCTGATGGTCCAGACTCAAAGGACTGAAAATGACGGAGGAAGAATCTGTGTCTGGTCTCAGAGGCAGCTATCGTCAAAATACTTCCATGAGGGCAAGAGTTTCCTTCTGGGCCAGAGACACTTGGAACACATATGTTTTTGAGGTTTATACAGAGCTTTCAAAACTGTGTTCTATATTTGCAGTGGGATAGAGAGGGCAACTCCCCCCGCCCCCTCATCTGTTTTCAAGAGAAATTCCTGATTGGTTTGCCTTAACACTGTGCTTTGTTTCAGCACTATTTCTATACTGCCTTGTTCCAGAAGGAACAGGAACAGCCTAAAATGAAAGGGGTATGGATAAGAAAGAAAGAAAAAGGTGGGGGGGGGGGGACCTAAAATGTAAATAGGAAGTAGGTGAAAGCGCATAGGGTAATGACCTACACAACGGTTATGGGTGTGGCTGTGATCACACAAATTAAAACCAAGGGAAACACCGTTCATCACTAAACTCAGAGGGGACAGTAGATTAAGGACCCCTGAAGCATTTCCAAATAACAGAGAGCCAGTCCTTGGACAGAAAAATCCCCATGAGGCAGCTCCAAATATTGCCAAGTAACACGGAAGGCCAGACATTCTCGGAGGTACATTCCTTAATCTGATGGCTTATCTTGTGTGCGTAACTTATGAAGATATTGCATTCACCTTTTCTATCCTGACAAGGTAGGTTAAATGTGACTTAGGTTAGCAACATGTCCATAGTGGTAAACCATTTTATGGAATTTGAAATATACTGTGGAAAGAATATACTCAGGAATTTTATTTTATATCCAGAAATAAATTCATTAAATACTTATAAAATTTAAGCATTCAAAAAATATTGTTTACATTGGGAGGAGCAGAAATATATGCAGCTATGTACAATCACGAGACTTGGACAATCGGAAGCATTAATGTTTTGATGTTACTTAATGGCACAAAAGAATAGAGAGAAGTTGAGTTTTGTTTTCAAGTTATTAATAATTGATTAATGTCCCCCGAGGATGGCTTCTGATAGGAGAGGACACGAGAGCTCATAGGTAAAAGTGTTGTGTAAACTTTCAACCAGCTGATAAATGTCCATTATCATCATTATGCATCTACTAAATATTGTGCTTGTTGCTACAATTAGGATAAGATGACACTGAAAGACACCTGTGGCCACACAAAGCAAGGTTTATGCACTGACATTCTGGTTCTTTGGCGGTTGGGGTGCAGTCATATAGAACATGAGGGTCAACACTGGATATCATACAGCTGTAATTATATTACATAACTCTCCTTTTACTAAGCCTACTTCTCTGCAACATGGCTAGCTGATAAGGATCCAAATTCACCACACCTGCAAATGAATGATACATAGCAAAGGCAGGATCAGAAAAGTCTGACGTGCAAATACGCATTATCTTGCAAGGTCTGTCATGGCTGCCACTCTGGTTTAGGCAAGTCCCTTCATCTCTTCACACCCCATACTCAGCAAAGCTATGGTTATGCTTGACCTTATCACTCTCAAGATCTGGGATGCCTCATCTCTTTTGTGCTTGCTGCTTATTGTACTCATTTAATAAATGCTGATGATTGAATGGGAACCAATTAAGATTTATTTTGTTACTCTGAAGGCCAAAGCATTTTAATTTGGAGCAAGATAACAGAGGGACACAGATTTCAGATTTTGTACAAGAGACACAAATTCTTTGCATCTGTATGAGACAAGTTAGGGTCCCTTTGGTCTTCCTCCCAATCTTTCATCTATTATTTGAATAAGAATCATGTTAATTGCTTTTTTCTTCTTCCAGAGAAGCTACAATGAGCTAAACACAGGCCATTCACTCAATGATTCAATTTTTGTGGACACACTCAGCCCCAGGCACCATGCGAGGTGCTGGGGATCCCTGAAGAATGTCACAGTGCTTGATGCCTAATACATCCTTGATGAATGAATTAATACATGAGTGAATGAATGACCTCTGACTTGCACATAATAATGTTTCGGGTAAAACAAAGTCGTTGGCTTGGATCTCATCAGAATAAGTCACAGAACCTTTTTCCAGAGCTCACAGTTGTGCCATAAATAGAGCGACATAACCCTGTTCCTGCCTCTGGTTTATAGTCTGGTGTAAAGGTTGCCCCAGACACATATGATTCCATAATACAAGGATGTTCTCTGCTGTCAATGTGAAAGAGAAGGCAAAGGGGACGGGGGATATGAAGATGTTATCCATGTAGATGGCCGGGGGGAATTTACGGCCAGATCTCTTTCCCAGGAAATAATTCAGAAACCAAATCCAGTACAAAGGAAAGATGACTCCGTATTGGTTTAGACCTTACTGTCCTTTCCTGTGTTGAAACATTAACATTTTCAGATATAATGGGTCTTTTTTCCAGGTCATGAAGTACAAACAATGTGCCGGAGGCCTAAACAAAGTTGGCTCATCAGCAGGGCTTTGCACTTAAAACAAAGATCAGAGTTTTCCTGGCTATTTAAATGAGAGTTGGGCATTAATACACAGAGAGAGATGACTGACAAGTTTGGTTGTGGGGATTAGCTTCATTGTAATGGAAATGCCAAGTTGGCATCCCTACGCCAACATTCTCTATCTCGTAAAGTGTGAATCGTGGCTTCTGCCCACCTCTCTAAAAAAGATAATTTCCCTTAAAATACTCTGCTTAAAGTGTTCCTTGGGATTTTTTTTCTTTTTTACGGAATTGGGTAAAAAGAAAGGGATCACAATTAGGAATCACATATTTTTTTTTCTTGACAGGGGCACTGAAATTTTGTTGAGTTTATCACTAAAAAGTGAAAAAAGAAAAATGCTGAATATAAAACACTAAAAAGTGATTTAAGTTAAATTTTGCTGTAGAGTATTTTTTCACTTTATTGGCTAGGACTACTAGGATCTAATTTACCATAGTTTTGGCTGTATCTCTGGCAAATAGCGGGGTTCTCATATATGAGGTAATAAATAAGTTTATTTAGTTGTTGTTTAATTAAGCATTCATCACATGTATATAAGAATAGAAAGGAGAAAATGTTTTCTCTGAGGTAAAGAATCACATAGAATTTGAAGTTGTTATATATTTTATTTTTTGCTTATTTGAAATTAATTAACACAAATAAAGATTAATTAATACACGTAAAGATTCCTTACTTTTCTGGCAAACATGACTATCCATAACACAGCCCCAAGCCATAATAATAATTGTTGATCGAATACTTGCCTAATAAGAAAAAACTAAGAAAGTTTCTGAGAAGTTACTTCTTTCTAATCAAAGAAGCACAACTTAGATGTTGGTTCTGGACCTGCCCCTCTAATTCACTACCTTTACCAACAGGTGTGTGAACGTGGTTTCCAAGAGCCTAGCAGATTAGAAGCAGTCTGGGGGAGGGGTATGAAGAAGGAGGATAAGGAAGGATCTCAAAGGCAGATAAGAAGTAACTTCAGAAAACAGAGCAACCTGGGCCACCTAAGGATGAGGTAAATGGCCAACATATATTAATGGACGTGAAGCAGTGCTGACTTTCAGCATAAAATGTCACAAAATGACGCCCCTTTCAAGGAAGGACTAAACTGGATTCGTTGCACTGAGTTTGGGAAGACAGGGTAATCATTTAGAATATTTTCTCTTCAAAGGTGTTGAAGTAAAGTTTTACTAACTTAATGACATCTTCAAGGAGGAGCAGAGGGGGTCTTCTCACTGAACATCCGCTTCTTTGGATATTAACAAAATCTGAAAGGAGCTTTTCTAAAATTTTTGTTTATATTCTGAAGCCTGAATTTCCTTATGGATGGGGAAGCTTTCTTTCTAATGATCCCCGAGTCTCATCGCATCTGCTTCACTCAGTGTGGTTTAATGAAGCAGGTAAATAAACACTCAACAGTTTTGGCAGTTTCCAAGATATGCGGGGGAGATGCCAGTAATCCTAAAAAGCCATCTCCTGGGCATCAATAACAAATAGATATGTCTCCTGCCAATCATTAATTATCCATTTTCCTCCACTAGAATGTCTAGGCCTACAAATGTAATGTAGGTCACATTCTGGAGTACTATTTCCAAATCTATGCCTTTTGTAGCATTATTCCTGCAAGATGTCGCTTAATAGACATCTGAAGTTAAGTATGTCTGAGATTGTACACACTATAATCTCCTTCTGGAGATACCCAATACACATTAACATATTAAAGGGCACAAATATTTAGCTGTAATCATGCCATTTTTCTCTCAATAAAGTGAATTTGATTACTCTGAGGAGTAACCTACCACCGTACAAAGAGACCAACAGATATACTGCCATAAATAGATGCAACAGCACTTGATGAATACCTGGAAATTAGATGTGCAATGAATAACCATTTGTCATCTCTATAGCTAATAAATATGCTCAAGAGATAACCCATTTATAAGAACTAAAAGGCAAGTCACATGATAGAAGATATTTGTAATACATCTAATCAATTAAGAGTTTGTGTCAATAAATACAAATCAATAGTCCAGGTCCTCTGAAAAACCAACCCTGAGGGAAAGCTAATGAAATACTGCTTTATTGGAACATAAAAGGTCCAGGACAGCAAGAGTGAGGGAGAGAGGTAGGGAAGAAGGGAAGGCACATACCTAGCTACCCAGAACTTGATAAACTGCTCAGTCTCCATATAAGACATAGGGACAGGACACAAATACCTAGGTCAGAAGAGTATACCGCAAGGAGGGAAGGGGAAGAATTTGTATGCTGGTTTTCTTCTAGCTCCGGTCTCTCATTGTCAAAGTACTCTGCACTAGGGCATTGACTGTTTTACATTTCTAGGTTAGGTCACCTGCCTTTCCAGGTAGCCCTAGGGAGGTGGTGGGAGACGTAGACTCTCCATAGTCTTATAGGTTGGGCTTGGGAGCCAGAACTACTGTAGCTCTAGCACAGTGGGCATGAGGAAGACCATGCTAATGACCAGCTTCTTAGGCTGGGGGAGCCCTAAGCAGCCTGTGGCATAGGAAAGGAAACCACAGCACTAGCCACTTATGCTGTCCGTTGAGCAAGTAGCTATGGGTTCAAGAGCGGGGGTTAGAAGGACTGCATTAATTGGGGGAGGGAATAGAAATTGGGTCCAACACACAATCTAATGAAAAGTTGGCAAAGTACTTGATGAGATCCTTTGAAGTAATCCAAATGACCAATAAACATATTAAAATGTATTCAGCCTCCGTTGTCATCAAGAAAATGAAAAGTGAAACCACAATGAAATACTGAAATACTGAAATACTGGTACATTCCCGCCTAATGGCTATAAGTAAAAAGACCAACAATATGACACATTGGTGATGAAGCAAGAATGAAATTCTTGAATGCTAGGCGGGGCATACATTGCTATAGGTTGGAGTGTAAATTGATAGAACTACTTCGAATTTCTTACTAATGTTGAATATATGCATACCCTAGGATCCAGCCATCCTGCTCCCAGGCAAATAGCAACAGGAACACATACACGTGTTCAGAAAAAAGACGTGTAGATGAACGTGTATGGTATCATTAGTTATAGTAGCCTTAAGCTGGAAACAATCCAAATTTCTATTCATTGTGGAAGAGATAAGTGAATTGTGGCATGCTCACACAATGAAATGCTACGTGGCAGTGAGAAAGAATCAACTCCTCCTATGTGCACCCATGTGGGTGAATCTCATTAACATAATGTTAAGCGGAAATTCATATACCAAAGAATACCTTATACCATACATATCTATGTGCAGACTGAAAAAAGATTTTCTGAACTAGGACTCTGAAGAACCTACGCATCTTTCTCTTCGCATGCACTACATTCCTTTAGAATCAATTCTTGGCAAAAGGAATTCAGTGCTGAATAAACACCACCTCTCCAAATCCTGTCCTCAGCCACACACACGTGTCCCCGTGCATTACGTTATTACGGTAGACTTGGACAATCCAATGTGTTAGGCCTCAAAAAGAAGTTCAATTGGTGTGCTGAAAATGCACAGTTCTGTAAATTTCCTAAAAATTACTGCATGATGCACCTAAAATAAGTTAATTTAATGTTCTGTGAATTGTACTTCGATAAAGCTATTCACAAAAGTTTACATCACACAAAGTGAGTCTACATTTTCGCATCTGTGTGTCTTCTGCAGATATTCTTCCTGCTGTTATTCGAAAATACATAATCCTTTCCTCTGATTACCACATTTTCTACTCAATCATTGCTTTCAGAACTTATTACAACTCCTTTAACTTAGCTTGTGGCTACACCCTCACACACTGATACTCCACTGGTGAGAAAATTTCATTTCAAAAAATGGTTAAGGGAAGCGGCCGGCTCATTTTATGTGATTTCGGTTATTGTTGTGGAGCTAAGTGGTCTCACCCTCGTTTTCCCTCCACATTTTGAGGCTGGATCTCCAAAGAGGTTCTTTTTCAAAAGGAGATTTTGCAGGTAACTAGCAGGTTATATAGAACGTAATGTTTGGACCCTGAGGAAAGAGAAGAGACTCTGTAAGCACGTTGCACAGCTCATCGGCTGTAAGCTCATCTGCCACAGGGCTCCTGATTGGCTTATCAGAAATCGTGCCCACACTGAGGGCAAAAGTGATTGACCTTCCTGACTTTGGCTTCCTAAATGGCATAGGCTAGCACACCTATCAGAAACTACGGTGCGTCTCCGGGGACAATTCACTGCATCCTACCAATGGCTCGGTTGGTTCATTTCTTTGACGAGCTGGGTAAATGAGCTGACAAAAACAAAGTCTAGAAAACCCGAAGGGAAATGCGACTTCAGGCAACTAAGTTTTCATCCCTGTGGCATTTCACACTTTTCAGTACATGTTCATATTTACTACTGCAATTATGCAGGCTTGTCCTACGTTGAGATGATGGAAGGGGCACAAAGAGAAGATGAAATGTGTAAGGATTCCAAGCCAGGGTTGGAGCATTTGCTTCCTAGACTGCTGCAGGGGTTTCTCAAACATATTTAAGTTTTTTTTTTCCCCCCTGATAACATTAATTCATGTTAATTGTACCCAAGTATGGAACATGGAGAAAATACAAAAAAGAAAAAAAAAAAAAACCATCATCATCACTTGTCAGTGATGAGAATTGAGTCTCTCTTGCCCAAGAGATGACTGCAAAGTAATATAGCTGATATGAAGGTAAAGACGCTTCAGTTCTCAGAGTCATGAGTTAGAAAATCTTTTTTTTTTTTTTCAGCATGTACATAGATCCGTATCTCCTATGAGTCCTTCTTGCCAGATGTCAAATTCACTTCCTGAGAATTTCCTTTAGGCAAGACCCTGGAAAGCTGGTAAGTCACTCTTCAAGTTTGATACCTCTAACCAGTTTATTGATCAAGCTGGGCCTAATAATGTACAAGCACAGAAGTAACTTGATTTTACTTCTTTCTTTTAAACGAGTGGTTCTCATGAGAGGCTATGGACTCTGAGAAACAAACTGAGGGTTCTAGAGGGGAGGGGGGGTGGGGGGATGGGTTAGCCTGGTGATGGGTATTAAAGAGGGCATGTACTGCATGGAGCACTGGGTGTTATACTCAAACAATGAATCATGGAACACTACATCAAAAACTAATGATGTAATGTATGGTGACTAACATAACATAATAAAAACAAACAAACAAACAAAAAAACCAGTGGTTCTCAATGAAGGGTGATTCTGCACCCCACCTCAGAGAACATTTAACAGCCTGGAGACATTTTTGGGTGTCACTTCTGGGGACCAGGGGTGCCTCTGAACATCCTCCAATAACAGAAATAACCACTCTTGACATTTTGTTGAGTGTCCATTAATATCTTTTTTCCTTCCTTGATTCCTTTTCTTTTTCCTCCCAAAATTATGATTACACTGGCCATCCGCTTTCATACCCTGTATCCTGAATATTTCCTTAAATCAGGAAACTTCAAAATATGATATTTAATGCTGCATAATACTCTATCATGTGATTTATTTATTCCTTCCTGATAATCATTCATTGTATTTCCAGTATTTCAACATCATAAACAATGTTGGTATGAACATTTTTGACCATAAACCTATTTCCATGTCTCTAATGATTTTCTTTGGTTGGATTCCTAGAAGTACAATTACTGAGTCAAACTAAATGAATGTTTTTAAAGCTTTTCCTCTTGTTGCCAAATTACTTTTTCAATTAACACTGTTGTCTCTGGCAGTGTATTAGAGTGCTCATCAGGCCCATGCTGTTTCTACCACATCTTGCTCAGTTAAAATTTGAGTAAATGTTAACACTCATATCTTATAGCTAGCTCTAATGTGACGTACAGGGTATTAAGTATTTTGACAAACATTCTCTCAGCTGACTAATGGGAGGTAGGAAGTTTAGGTACCATTTCCCTCTCCCCCCACCCCCCCCCCGCCCCCGCCAGACACACGTAAGGAACTCTTTATTTCATTCATTCATTCATTCATTCATTCATTCATTTCATTCAATGGCTTTGTTTTGATGAGCACCCCTCCAGCAATTTTACAGCTGAGGATGAGGAAGAGGGTTTGAGCCAGCTTATGACCACACACCTATTAAACGGAAGTCCTGGGATTTGAACCCAGCCATGCTGACATCACAGCCTGGACTCCTAACCCCTATTTACTCTGCATCTCTAACTCCCTCCCAAGGCACTCTTATTTTAAAGAAGCGATTTCCTCAAGGACATGCAGATTAAAAAAAGAAGACAAAATAAGATGAAGAAGGCTGAACCAGGATAAGAAGCCTACTTTCATTCTGTGCTCTTTCTACTCAGTCATGAGGCCTCATTATCACTGAGATGACACACCTGCCATTTTGTAATGTGAATTACTTGAACACAGACATGCACAGATTTGAGCTAGTCAAGGATTTTGGCCTTCAGATTCTCCAATACTTGGCTAACAAGTGTTTCCCTACCTGCCCCTTTCCAGCAGATGGTGCTGTTTTTCCAACATTTAAATTTACTACATAGCAACTTTTGATTTGAGCCGGCTTGCTTAAGGGTGTTCAATGAAGTCTACTTTGCATATGGATATTATTGAAATTGCTCACAAGCCCCAAATGAACCTGAAAATGAGAAGCATATTTCAAATACAAAACCAGTCTTTGCTCAGTATTGGTGGAAAAATACGTTTTCGAGAGTGCTAAGGGCAAATAGATGATGAATCACCACCCGACAGCAATGACCTATTAAACCAGACCCCTTTCCTAGAGACGCAAAGGTTAATGCTTTGGGGAGGCTATATAGGAATCATGGGCGGGTCTCAAACAGAGCAGCTATAGAAAGATTAGGAGTCATTTTACAGATTCTATACTGTTTCTATGGTAGATATCACAGAACGAGTGTTGGTGGAATATGGATTAGATGGTGGCGGGGAGGGGTGGTGGAGGGCAGCATCAGCAGTGTGTCATCTTCCAAAATAATTTAATGTTAAGATGGATGAAGAAGCACAATATCTCCTTTCAGCCAGCCCAATGGAGACAAATTTCTCACTGTCAATACAAGTTAGACATTCCCTCAAACACAATCAGGGCTTGGAGGAGAACAGCGCCTTTCCTGGGTTCAGAAATTTTTACAATGTAGAAATGAAGCCAGACCGACTCCTCTCAAAACAGCATCAGTTTCAGTGAGAGCTCAGTTTCAGAGAGGCATCTTATGATCTGCTCATAACTAGGAAATAAAAAGGTGTGTTTGAAAACAATCCAAAACACCTTCAACCTCCTTTAAAACGAAAGTACAATCTGCGTATCTCAACCAACTACTCTTAATCCACACAGAAAAGTCATCCATGTCTCAGGAAGACCGAAGACGATCCATAGGTTGCTGGTGAAGAGACTGATAATCAATGGTATTGACAAGAAGATGACCTATAATGGTTTCCTTCCCAAATTTGTAATTTGACAAGAAATGGAAATAAACTTAAAATCTGAGTTTGTGTGACCTTCATTCAGAGTGCAGTGTCCCCAAGACTCAAGTGAGACAGAGTAACATTTGTAAAGTGTTTCAGGTCCAGCCCAAACTAACGTACTTGTGAAGTTATCTGTATTTATTTGTAAAGATTTAGGGCTATATAAATCAGAGATACTAACATATGAAGCCTAATCTTTTGCAGAATCTCAAGACTGCATGTGATTCCATGGAGAGATTAACCAAAAAATGAAAAGTAGGCTCTCCCAAAAAGAAGTGACATTGGAAAAGGAGGCAGAATGATACCAAAGGTAAACTTACTTTTTTAGATCTTAAAACGTCCCAGAAAAAAGCCACAACTTTTTCTTCACCTATTACTCCTGCAAAGAAACATGACAGCACTTTCTAATTCAACTCACCACCCAGTCTGGGGCTTTAATAATAGAAGTTAACAAGCAGAACCACTTCTCTGTGATCCATTATTTGAAATTTGCTATAATTTACCTCATCTTCCACGTATCTATCTGATGCACTTGGCTGTGTTGCTACTGTACGCACTATAACTTATAGGAAATCATCTCGGGGCTGGGTGTGCGTAGGGAAGGTATTTTCAAAGGTGTCTGCAACCTTGCAGATTTGAGATCACAGATATTCACAAGGCAGAACATGTCAGCTAGATCTTCCAATCAGAGGAGACCTGTGTTGACAGCTCTCCCCATGGCAGGCATTGGGTTTAATCAGAAAATTTCCAAATTAAAGGTTGAATGCTAGCCTGAAAATGCACCATATAGAAGGAAATTCCATTTCAAATAACATGCAACTTTATTCTAGAATTCTCTATGACTGTCACAATTGAAGGGCTCAGTCTTACTGATCATGGTTTTATATTACACGTTATTACCAACATACTGAAATGTTTTTCTGTTTATCATCACTGTATCTGAATTTATTGCCCTCTAGTGCTCTTTTCGTGGGAAGCTTTCATGGGAAGTTCTCTTATTGTGGAAGCCAGAGGGAGAGTGTCTCCTTACCTTTCATGGAAATTTAAATTTCCTTTCATAGTATTATGTTCTTTTTTTTTTTTTTAAGATTTTTTATTTATTTATTTGACAGAGAGGACACAGTGAAGGAGGGAACACAAGCAGGGGAAGTGGGAGGGGGAGAAGCAGGCTTCCCGCTGAGCAGGCTTCACGATGCGGGGCTTGATCCCAGGACCCTGGGATCATGACCTGAGCCGAAGGCAGATGCTTAATGACTGAGCCACCCAGGCGCTGCCATACTATTATGTTCTGCCGTGGGGAGGTAAAAACACTTCAAGCTACAGATAAGGTAGCTTATTGAACACTCCCTGAATGACACTGGCAAACGCCATCCACAAAGCAATCGTCCGACAGCTATGTAGATTAATGGACGAAATTTCAGGAAATTCACAGCATCAGAAAAGGTAAAGGAGTTTTATTGCAACTAGCAAAGGCCTAAAGGCATCCAAATCTTCCAATTTAATTTTGTAAATTAGAAAAGTACATTAGGGTTTTCTGAGAGAGAGAGAGAGAGAATATGTTTTATTACATCCTTCCTTGGGTTGCCAGCTTCCAATGACTGGGTTAATGATCTTTGCTACTGACAAGTATTTTCTGAATATTTTTCTCCCATATTCTTTCTTCTTCCAGTGTTTCTCCAAGGTTAGGACACAGAGAGTCTGAAGTTCCCATTTACAAAAAAGGGAGATGTGGCAAAATCACAGCAGCTTATAGGTCCTGCCAGCAGGAATAATTTAGGGCAAAACTATGAGACCAGCACAATCAACCAGGTCTCTCTTTTGCTTTTGGGTATCACCCACTGCCCCCTAAATTTAAGCTGCCTCCTCCCCATTTTCAGGTCAGGAGCAGCTTCTTCACCTCTCATGAATTACTAGGTTTCTAATAGCATTTTTAGGCAGCATTTATTTTTTATTAATAACTGCTCTGAGAAATCTCTTATTTCCAAGATAATGAGCATACTGCCTGGAAGTGTAGAAGCTATTTTAGAGACCTTCATTCTTTCTGAGTTCTCATGACTTCAAACTAATTGCCCCCATCTTCGCAGGCCATCTGAATATTTAGCTAGTAAGGCAATATAGGAAAAGCATGGGTTTTGCGGTCAGAGAGAGAGAGATCTGGAATCAGTTGCCATTTCTGTAAATTACTAGGTATGTGAAAAGGGAAGCTTTAATGTCTTGGAGCCTCAGTTTCCTCATCTATGGACTGCCAGGATTGTAAGCTAATGCTTTGTGAAAAGCATCTGGCCTTGTCTGAGCAGACCATGTCCCTCACTCCTTTTAAAAAAATTGCCTTCTCTTCGGTTTATGCCAAAAGAGTGATCCTAGGGACAGTCAGACGTAATGCAGGTGATCTGGACCCTCTGGCCACATTGACAGAGCAACATGGACACCTGATCCCAAGGGAACCCATCTAGGGATTAAGTACGGCCAATTATGGTGTCTTTCTTGAGAATTTAACCCAAAAGACACACACAAAATATAGTTGAGACAATACAGAGCACAGGAACTCTGTGATATTGACTATCAACATGGGCTTGCCCCTCCAGATGCTTCATTGTATCTCGCAGCTGAACATTTTCAACTGGATGAAAAGGAAAGATGACAAACCTGAGCCATTGATGACATGGAGGAATAGAAACCAGGAGGTTCTGAGAAACATGATCACGGAGAGAAGTGGGAGGACAAAGCAGGCGTGTGGAGAGAGGATGGAGCAGGTTATCACACAACCTCATGGGAGACCTGGTTTACCTTTGCTTCTTGCCCTTGGTTATCTCAGAGTTTGTCCTGACAATGAACCACCTACCACAGAATCTAGCTGGAATAGGGTTCTACAGCTTGCAACCAAGTTGTCCCTAAAAAAAGTCCTAGGTTCCTGTTCTGGCACAGCACCATGTGAGATGTGAGTTACTAATTCTTAGTTGGCTAACCAACTGTGGCTTCCTTTACAGTCCCAGAAAGACTAGGGGAGAAGGGAGTTGACATTCTCATAGTTGTTCTAGCCATTTTCACAAAGAGTGGAAAGTCTCTTGGTTTATTTAGTTAGCAGCTGATAAATAACAATGGTCTTCAAACATTGCCTTCTTTTTTGCCTCATCTCTGAAATGTGATTCCTCCTCATACTTTTTCATGTCTTTGGAGTCTAAGCCACATGATCAGTTGCGTTTTACAAAAATCACACATTCTGGGTGGTCTTTGAGGACAGTTCTATCCAAAATCACATGTTTACTGAGTCCTAGATGAGTCTCTTTACAGCTGATCTTGAAAACCGCAAAATCTATCCTTAACATGGACAGAGAAAAATTGCTTCTCCCAAAAGGGAAACCTTATGTACTGTTGGCAGGAATGTAAATTGGTGGTAGAGCCACTGTGGAAAAAAGTATGGAGGTTCCCTTAAAAATTAAAAATAGAAGTACCAAATGATCTACTAATTCCACTACTGGGTATTTACCCAAAGAAAATGAAAACACTAATTTAAAAGGTTCCTATGGTTACCGCAGTGTTACTGACAATAGCCAAGATAGGGAAACAACCCAAGTGCCCATTGTTAGGCAGATGGGTAAAGAAGATGTGCAATGCATATATATATATATATATATATATATATATATATATATATATATATATGGAAATATTACTCAGCCATAAAAGAGAACGGGATCTTTCCATCTGTGACAACATGGATGGACCTAGAGGGTATTATGCTAAATGAAATAAGCCAAATATGATATGATTCCACTTATATATGGAATCTATAAAAACAAAACAAAACAAACGAATACACAAAACACAGAAACAGACCCATAAATACAGAGAACAACTGATGGTTGCCAAAGGGGAGGGATGTGGGGGATGGGCAAAATGGGTGAAGGGGAGTGGGAGGTTCAGGCTTCCACTTATGGAAAGAGTATGTCATGAGGATGAAAGGCACAATATAGGGAGTATAGTCAGGGGTATTGTTACAGTGTCCGATGGTGACAGATGGCAGCCACACCTGTGGTGAGCACAGCACAGAGTAACTTGTAGAGTTGTGAATCACTATGCTGTAAACCAGAAACTAATGTAACATTGTGTGTCAACAATACTCCAAAAAACAAAACAAACAAACAAACAAAAAAAACACCGGCTTCTCCTACAGCTTCTGGCACAGGGCCCTTACCTTAAGACCAACAGCTTCTCTTAAGTGCTTGAACATACTTAGGGTTTTTTCTGTTTTGTTTTTTAGGACACTTTTGCAACCCTCTTTCCCAACTCCTCACTCTAGCCTCCCTTCCCTGTATAGAATTAGAGTTAACTGTCAAAATGTCAGCTCTTTAGTCTGCCAGCTAGAAGAGAAAGAAACTGTGAAATCTTAAGTGTCAGCCACTGGATGTACGCAGTGTGATTTGTTCCTCACAACATTTTTTATGAGGTAGGTATTTTGTTCCCATTTTACTTCTGCAACTGAGGCTCTTTCCTCTTTTCTGGAAGAAGACAAAGTACATATTGTAAATGGTGGAGGTGGGAGGCAGTATCTTGAGCTTCCCACAGTTTTACTTTCTATACCCATCCATGGGGGGGGGAGGGGAGAAATGAAGCGATCTACAGGAGACAATGGAGAGTGGGGGCGGGGTGGGAAAAAACAATCGATAGAAATACAGTCACATTTGGAAAGTTCCTAGCGTACTGCCTTTTACTGAGAGCAAACAGTAAATGAGGGCTACTTCTTATCATCATTTTCAAAGCTGCAGTTCAAGAATTCGTCCACGTTGTTACTTCATGCAGATGCAGTAAGGTCTGATGTGAGGATTCAGCAGTGCCATGAAGACTGTGTATCTGGGTGAATGTTTCTATTTCCTTTTATCATCTTTTATTACCTTCTGCTTACAATTGTTTTTTGATTATTTAAAAAGTGTAACTTGTATGTCACTGGCCTATGTATGTAAATCTTAACACTTAAGCCACATTATGACTTGAGCCCACCATAGATAAAAAGTTACTGACAGAGCAGAGCATCACATCTTCTTACCAATGTATGTTAGGAGTTGCTACAGAATGAAATGCAGGATTACTGAGGAATGAGGGTGTCCCAGAACAGGATCGCATGACTGTTTTCTTGTAATGAAATATGATTTAAACTCCATTAACTTAAATATCGAAAGTCATTTCCATAAACACTTTGGCAAAGGCCAGAAGAATTCATTTTCAATATTCATTAAAAACAAGACCAAATCTTACTGGTGTGTTTAGCTGAGATGTGGGGCTCAAGAGACCAGAAGAAACAGGGTAGAGGAAAACGGCTGAGGAGAAGTATAGTACACATAGTCCCCCGCATCAAATGCAATAACCCGACTGAGAAGATGCAGGTAACCTTGAACGCTGGGGCTCCAGTGTTACCATATCCTCCAAGCTCTGGATTGGATAAAGGAGTGTACTATTGACTTTTTTCCAAAAAAGTCATTTTTCAGTTTTTTTTTTTTTTTTTTGACAGAGAGATAGAGAGAGAGAGCACAAGTAGGCAGAGAGGCAGGCAGAGGGGGAGGGAGAAGCAGGCTCTCCACTGAGCAGGGAGCCTGACGTGGGGTTCGATCCCAGGACCCTGGGATCATGACCTGAGCCGAAGGCAGCCGCTAAACCGACTGAGCCACAAAGGCACCCCGCATTTTTCAGTTTTTGAATGTAACCAATTCGTTTCCGACCTTTATGAGTTATATAAGAATAATGATAAGCAATGTGACTTAGGGTAGACAATGTTCAGCATCTGCAGAAACTCATGTTCCATAGGGTGCTTTGTGTAACAATCACTGTCCTTACAGTAAATGCATTTATATGCATGTGTAAGTTATAAGTTTTAAGAAAAATTTGAAATGTGTAATTTGCATTGGGAAACAAACTATGAGTAAATTTTAAAAACTCTTATCTCCTAAGGAATGCAAGAAACAAAAAGGCAAAGGTTATGTAATTTTAAGACAGTGTATTCAAATGTATTAAGAGAATGCATAAAGAAAATACGTCCGTAATGAAAAATAAGAATGGCTTCATAAATGTGAACTCTTGATGGTTGAAGCTGAACATAGACAGAACCCAGAAAATAGAGCTCTATCCAAAGATTATACCTCCTGGCTTTCAACTGGCAACAATAAAATGAAGTTTGAAAAAAAAAATTCATTTAAACAAGTGAAATGTAGGACCAAACACCATTTCAGTCTTTTTTTCTTTGCTTTTTTCAGAGTAGAAGGATCAACAAGATATGGAAAAATGAACTCTCTGGGGAAAGATATTATTTTCTCCAAATGACACATCTTTTAGTATTTTCACCAATGCTCTTTGGACTAGCGGAAAACTTTAAAATCACAATTTTATGATAAATCTTGCAGTTTTCCTATCACACACGTTTCTATGTTTCTAGATTAATGAGCATATAATCGAACATTCTCCTTAGTGCATCAACTCTAACTAAACTCGGCCCCTGAAATTAAGTCATATAATCACATTCCCTGGTTTCTATCATTTTCCCAACATGCTGGATGCTAAAGGATTTTCTCTTGCCTGTGCAAAACAAGTATTTTTCAACCTCTTTTTATAAGTGCGCCCAAGTCCTTGGAGTACACAATACAGGATCAGCGTGTGCTGAGTCCTGGGCAGACTCAGGAATAACAAAGAAGGACATGAAGGATAAATGTGCAGCATGGAAGGATGATGGGAGGATTTGGCAAGAAAAATGTAATATTTGATGATTCCAGGATCAGGCCTGGGAAAAGCTTGGGAGCACTTCGGGTTTGCTTTATGAGTGTAAGTGACCGTTATGGGGAAAAATTGGTTTGGGAATCAGCTACACTTGGTTTCAAATCCCAGTTGTGCCACGAGCAAGTGATTTAGCCTTTAGCCTCAACACTGTGCCCTCAACACTGAAAGGGAATAAAATATGATCTCATAGGGTTGTGAAGATTAAAGCAGGCAATATATATATATATATATATACATATGTATATACATAATATATATATTATATATACATAATATATATACATATGTATATATAATGTGCATAGCACCTGGAATACACTAAGTACAACTCTCAAAGCTAGTAAGACCGTGAATTTGGGCTAGGTAACTACTCTTACTATGCGTTTCCTCAACTTCCTCATCCTAAAAATGAGGACTGAATAATGCCTGGGACCACAGACTCATGGAGCTGTATGTAAAATGCCTACAACAATAAAATTTCCCTTTCCCTCAGAACAAAAGTTGAATGAGGTGTGTCGCGGAGGTACAGCCCTAGGCGATTTAATGCCCTGCTCTGCAACTAGAGCATTCTCTCCATCTCAGCCCTTTCTGTCCCTCTCCACACACACACTGCTTATCTCATTAACTCATTAACTCCCACTCACCCAGCTCAAATATTCTGTGAAGACTTCCCAAATTCTCCAGGTAGTTGGTTTTCCTCTCTTCTCTAGGCTTACAGCACTCTGAGACTTTTGAGCATATCTCGATTATAATACTTACTGGATTGTATTGAATTTATCTGTTAATGGCTTTGACTTCCACACCAGACTGTGAGCACCCCGGGGGAAAAGGACTCAATTCATTTTGGGGTGGGCATCAGTGTCTACTATGGTGCCAGAGGATGGCGTTCAACAAGCATGAGGTGACGTCAAGAATGAATGCGGGGCAGGCGCCTGGGTGGCTCAGTCGTTAAGCGTCTGCCTTCGGCTCAGGTCATGATCCCAGGGTCCTGGGATCGAGTCCCACATCGGGCTCCCTGCTCGCCTGCTTCTCCCTCTGTCTGCCGCTCCCCCTGCTTGTGTTCCCTCTCTCACTGTGTCTCGCTCTGTCAAATAAATAAAAAAAAATTTTTTTTTTAAAGAATGAGTGCTAGGGATATTTTAAATAACAAGGCTGGCTTGCACAATTATCTAACGTGTATCTCTATTACAAAATAATGCCATCGAAACAGGAAGCTGTTCACTCTTTACAGGTGACCTGCAAATATGCCTAACCTCTGAGCTGCACATATTGAAAATGCAACATATTATCCACTGTCTTTCTGCATCTACTCTGCCCCCTTTCCTCAGGGATGTATGTTCTATATATCTGTGCGGATCACTGAGCACCAGGAACCCCAACAAACTAGCTATATCTCATAATTAGTCCGATTCCAAGAGTAGATTGACATCTACATGGTGGTATCTGGAAGAGACTTAAACAAACTCTTGTTTATATTTGTAAATTTAAAAAGAGGAAAGAGGTTTCTTTCCCCTCGCATGATACATGATCTGCATTGCATCTTCTGCTATGCTGTTCGCTGGGATCAGTTCCCCATTTTCAAATTTGTTCTCATGTGCTTCAAAGCTGCAAGGCTTAGGAAAAGGAGTATTGTGGTCGAGTAAGTGCTGGAAAAAAAACACGTCTGCAAATACTTGTCTTTATACACATTCCTTTCTTCAGACACTTTCTGGTAATGCCAAGGACACCTCGCATTGCTTAGCAACAGGATTCACTTTGGCCCCAAAACATGCAAGAGAGAGCTTTCTTGGGGCAATGGTTCCGTAGAAGTAACTTTATAATTTACAGTTTGTAAGGCTTTTACAGTTAATTGTATGGCATAAATGTACTGTGAGTTCAATAAGTATAGCCAATTAATGCATAAAGAAATGACTAAATGGACTGATCTTTAGATGTGAACAATAGTATTGCTCGCTTTGATTCAATTTTCAGAGATTTCTGAAACAAAATACAACATAACAAAAACTTAAGTCCATTCAGTATATTTTATTATGAAGACCTGGCAGCCACGGAGAGAGAGAGAGAGAAGTATGTCTGTCCTCTGCTAAGCTTCAGCTAAGAGTGGGGTTCTGTACTTTATAGCCCCTGATAAAATGCCTCATTATTTACTCTTTAGAATCAGATAAGGAAACCAGGCTGAACTGGTAGAAATGGGAAAGCTCAGCTGGAGAGCAAGTGTTTTATTCTGATAGCACTATGGGATAGTAGAGGAGCGGCAAACAGCACCGACCATGGTTTGATCACTACCAATAGTGGGTGTTTTGGGTAATGGTTCAGGTGAACTGGAAACTACCATCCTTATCTTCAGGGGCTCTGGGAGCTTCTGTTTCACATGAACCTCCTATGCTTAGAGTACTTCTGACTCAGTAAATAGATTTTTCATTAGGACTTAATGGGACACACTCTCTGCTCAGAAGAAAAGCAGTCCCTGTGTAGGTGATGGGAACTAAGACCAAGCTCATTCTGACTCAGCTCATATGACTCCAGGCTTTGGCATCCTGAAGAGTAAATTCAAATATGATTTCTCTGCTCTAAGTCATATTTATCAAGAACTTGCAGGCTCTCAAGATCCCAGACCATACAAAAGATACCTGGCTTATCACCCCTTTTCAATCTCTGCTATCTCATACACCTTCCGAAGCAAATCAGCCCAAGGTATTAATTATCTTATGCTTTTGTTCAATACTAACACAATGAGGAAATGTGCCATGAACTAAAAAGAATTTTAAAGGCAATGTTATACATTTTGCTGCAACCTCCCCACAGGGCAAGAGTTGAGATAACTTCATAATCGTACATTTCAAAATGAAATAAATTTTTCAAAGTGGTTAGTTAAAAGTAGACAGATAGGCATAGAAACAGGCACTGAGCTTGGAATTAGATTTAGGTTCTATTCTCTAGTTTCCCTTGGTAGTTTGGCCGCAAACTAGCATCTTTGGGCAAATCCCTTAGCTACTTCTCCTTCAGGGTACCACCACACCCCCATGAAAAGATTTATTTATGATTCTAAAATCAATCCTTTGAGGATCTAGATTGTAAGATGCTATAGTGGAAACAGTAAACATGGCAATATTTTAGAATATCTCATTTCATTCTTGCTGAAATATCTTTGTAACACATTCCAGACGGAAGTATCCAGTTACTAAGACAATACAAATTTCCCTGTGGAAGAGGAAAGCAAGGCAAGGCAAGGCAAGGCACAATATTTTAATTGACTGCCATTCTTGGGTTAAAGTAAATTAAACATATTTTTAAGTAGCATATTCATTGATTCTTTAGTGTGGAAATCTCACCAGGAAAGCAGCCTTAAAATGCGCCTGACTGAAAAGGTGGCCATCATTGAACAGAGATTTGAATGCTTACTGGGTGGATTGTGAAATCATTCCAAATTCCTGAGGCAGGAGGGTTCCAGAAATTATATTTGTGATTTCTTGTGATTCTCCTACATCCTGAAGAAATCAGCTGAGGCTCTGGCTAGATTCCCAGACTAAAAGCTAGCAATGTTTTGGGAGGGGGTTGCTTCTAAAGAACTCCTATTCTGAATATTGACCTCTTAGGTGGTCTCTGAGAATATGTTCTCTAATTTCCTATGAGGACCCTCTTCTATTAGTGTCCCAGTATATTCTGTCAAGTAAGCAGAAGTCGGGGGCCTACTTTTAGGACCCTTACATCTGCTGGAATGGGGACTAGAATGTGGGGCTGCATCACTGTAAGGGCAAGGGGTGCTGCGTATGCAGAGCTGGGGCAGAGCAAACGACAGTGCTCAAAGTTTTTGTCAAGAGCTTTGAGTTGTTAGGTGAGGTTGCTTCTAACACTCCAGACATCCGGGTAGATTCTGAAGAACAAATTTCAGCCACATCATCTCTCCTTCCTCAGGTCCTTTTCCCTTCTCAGTTCACTGAGCCCCGAGCCTGCCCTCTTTAGGGTCACCACCGACTCTTTGTTTGCTTAACGTTGTTCCTCTTTACCAAAATTCTCACCAAAGCTATTGTCTCTCTTGATGATAGAACCTTCACAAGTGAGCAAGAGGTTCTACCTACTATTGCTGCTAATTACCCAACTGCCCCTGAAACTGCTCTCAGCTGTGCATAGTAACTCCTCCCTTTCTCTCATATATGTTAATTATTCAGTAAGATTAATGACTTCTCACTCTGATTTCAGCAGGAGAGCAAATATTAGTCAGCCCAGTTGCTTAGAGCAGTACAGGATCTGAATAGCAGCAGGAAGATTTACCTAATACGCTTCAAGGAACAGTTTCTTGAGATAAATCAACAAACTCCTAATTGCATTATAGTGATCAGACATGCCCACAAGGGTTGATTTTGCCAGTGAACAATTGGAAAGAGAAATTTCCTAAGATAAATCCAATTAAAATTTATATTGAGAGATAGAAGAGGAAATCTGAATGAGAGAGAGCTCCGTGTTTTGATTGAGTGCTGAATTATGAACTCGAGTTGCTACAACCTTTCCCAAGCATCTCTGTTCGCTTTTTCCTCTGGCCCCGGGGCATCTTTCTCTTCCATGTACCCACCTATTAAGGTAAAATTAATTAATCCTGCTAATGACATAAGATGCTGCTTCTTGAAGCGTGAAGGTGGCATAGATATAGAGTGCTGAAAAGTCCTTTGGAATTCAGCTTGCTGAAGCATAGTCTCCATTATAATTACAGTACCCTACTTTCCAGCTCAAGAAGCTAGAGTGAGGAATCATTATTTAAAACACACAACACTGGCACTCAGTTGGGTGGCTTTAACCTCCTGCAGTGCACTTAGGATTCCTGCAGGTGCTGGAACCCTTGTATGAGGCCTTTGGAGCTATTTCCTGGGGAAGTCTAGCCAGAACGTATGTGCCAGCCACTGTTAAAAAAACAAAAAAAACAAAAAACAAAGCACATGACATGTTTTAACTTATTTAAGGGTCATTACCACCTTTTGAGTTAGATGCAGTCATTATCTCCAGCTTATGGATGAGGAGAGTTACCCACAGAAAGATAAAACATTCTGCTTGAGTTCTCTATGAAGTGGCAAACCTGGGGGGTGAACTTATGTTTTTCATCATCAAGTGATAGTATCCCTTTAAGCTTATTTGAAAACTTGTTAGGGCTCCCCTGGAATATAAAGACATGACTGGAGGGTAATTGGTAGAGAATGGAGACAAGAAAGTGACTCAGTCCCAATTTCAAAGTCTTGCTGGTCCATCGATTCAAAATTTCTTGAGCACCTACTGTGTGCTAAGTGCGATGCTAGGTGATAGGGTGTTCCTTGCCATTATGGGGGCTCTCAGGATATTGGGGAACTAAACAAAGAAGGCCATAACAAAGGAAGTAAACAAAGACCTGTGTGTGTGTGTGTGTGCGCGCATGCATGTAACAGTGTATAAGAAAGAAATCATCATGAAGCAAATAGGACACCAAGGCAAGGACCTATTCCCATTAAGTCATTAGAAAAGGCCTCTCTAGGGAGGCTGCAGCTGGGCTAAGATGGAAGGGGAAAAAGTTAGCAGTGAGAAGTTGGGGAGCCAGGATGGGGAGTGGAGAGAAGGGGAGTGCTAGATGCTGAGGGAGCACCATGCCCGGGCTTGAGGAGAGAAGGAGCTGGCTCATATCTGAATAAGTGAAGGATGGCCAGCGTTGGGGTGTCTTAATGACGGATAAAACGGACTCTCTTTTTAGATAGCATTACAGATGAAGCATTTACTTAAGATTCCTCTTTGGAGTGATGAACATTTTGTGATTTCTAATAGTTTGCACTTAACGAATGCAAGAATAGAATCTGAAAATCATTCTGGAGCGTAAAGCAAAATCTGAGTGCAAAGTAAAGGGTATCAGTGTGGCATCTGCCCTGGGCTGAGCGGTGACACCATGTCCTGCAGATTTTGTTGATGCACAGGCCGATGCAGAAAAGCAAGAGGCATTTTACTGAAAGTGGCAAACTACCAGCTTCCAATTCACACTGCGAAAGACCCAGAGGGATTGCGTTGTGCCAAATGAGCATCTGATCAGATTTTGTTCCCCTGAATCTCAGTCTCCTTCTGGGAACTCATTGGACTCTGGAAAAATGAGTATGATTACTGTTTATCTTGACTCTTCAATTCAGCAAGTAGTTTCCACCCCCAAATCATTACTTAAAAAACAACAACAACAAAAACAGTCTGTCTCTATCAGTTCCAAAAACAATCAGTAGAGGCTCTTGGAAATCTTGTAAAATATTTTGCTCTAAACCTGTAGGATTTTTCCTACAAAATCTTCCTACGTATGCTTTTCAGCTTCTCTTTAGATGCCATTTGCTTTTCATGTGTGAGACAAATGGGTCACGCAGCTCAGGTTAGCCAGCACTAGCAGGAACAATTGACCACCCTTTGACTGAGATACTTTTCAGAAACAGACCTTTGAAAAAGTAGAGACAATCTTCCTTCCCAAAACTCTACCCTAACACCATTTCTTCTGCTATTCTTTTTAGAGCTTACCTTGAGAATCTCAAACAAACACTTATATGTTCATGTGTACACACACACACACACACATACACACACACACACACACACAGAGTTGAATTAACCATTTAGGTGTAGTAGGGAGTCTCAAACAAAGCAGAGATTTGACAAACACATTTAGGCCAAAAATGCATGGAAGTCCAAGAGGAGAGCCGAAGGAAAATGATGTCAAGATTTACAAAGAGGAGGTAAGCATCCCAATATCAACAAGCACGTTGGCACACGGACATGTTATTTATAAATCAACTCTGGCTCTTAGAGATCAAAACAGTGCTTGGAAAGTTCGCTGGACAAGGCTTCTATTCTTTATCAGTGATCATATGATTTTTTTTTTTTTTTTACTCTTCAGCAATGAGTATCAGTTCTATGTAGCATATGCCTTCCATACTTTCTATCTCTACTGGTATTACATTCTAAGTTCAGAGGCAAAGACTTTGGGGTCAGACTGGGTTGAGCCTTGGCTCCACCATTTGGAGCTCTACCTAAGGCTCCACCATTGCCTTTGGGGAAACTACTAACCTCTGCAGATCATCTGTAATATGGATGGTTTTGACCAGTGGCTTTCAAACTTTGGCGGAGAGCTAATAAAGAACACAGAAGTCAAGCTCATTAAAGGATGCTAAGGTCTGGGCATTCGTAGGTTCATCAAGTTCCCCAGGTGATTCTGATACTCAATGATTTGGGAGATTAAAGATGAGCTACTTTAACAAGCACCTGGGCATCCACAAATGTTTCCTAACTGGGATTTTGTGGTAAAATGGAAAGTGGATTTGTCTTCGGACTCTAAGACCTGACTTCCTTGGTGGGTTCTACTGCCTACTAAGTTTGGCTAAGTCACTCAACTTGCGTGACCCACAATGTATTCATTTGTCAGATAGGGATAGTAATTCCCACACTGAAGGGTCATGAATTTAATGAGATCAGGTGGCTCACAGGAGGTGATTCATGGATGCTGGCTAAAGCAGAATCTCTTCCATTTGTGTTTACCCATTTAGAACCATCTAGACACAAAACTTGTGTGGATTTGGCTCCACGAAAACCCCTTCAAGAATTTTCCAATAGATTACATATTTCTTAAATATAGAAATTGAATATATGTTTGCCACTGACTGCATTTACCCATGAAACTGAGTTCAATTTCTGACACAGAACACTTTAATTATGTAATACGCAATTCCTGTCAAACTTGTTGGTTTCTTACATCCACTCAATTCCCTGAGCTGACCTTCCAGAATGACTGACTGGTAACAAGTTTTATTTTGTTGGGTTAGAAGTTATTTTTATTAACGATGTGCATCTCCTCTTCTGATCCAAATCATAGCTAACCACAAACATGGGTCAGGGTTATGGAACTAAGCTTCTGAGCTAAGTCTTTCTCTCCCTTCATTAAACTAAGAAAATCTTATCATTTGGTTAAAAGATTTTGTGTGGACTTCAAGGTCTGCAAAGTGTCTGATATTGAATAATAATTGTATTATTATTGGGTATTAGTCATTATGATGATGATGATTTGAAAGTAATATATATATAAAAGGGGACTCCATAGGGTTACACAGGCAACAGAGAAGCAAGCTGGGTCTGGCCTCGGCTCTAGCTGGCAGCACAAAGAAGGAAGTAGTAGGAGGGCTGGAGGTAGATGAATGGAGCCAGAGAAAACAAGCAGCAGCAGCATTAATGACCACCCTGCTTGAATAATCCCTCTTCCAATCAGCAAAAAGGAAGCCACAAGCCCAAGTGAGCAACAACCTTGGAACAAGGGTGTGTTTCTCTGGTGTTTCTTTATTTTGTTCTCTGACTTCTGAGTGGGCTTTCGACCACAGAGCCCACATCCTTCCCTTTCATTTCCACGCCCCCAAATTTCTCTCATTTTCTTAGTCCTTTCCTTTGTCTCCCTTTTTTCTGATCTCTTTATTCTTCAGTGAATGAGGTAACAAGTCAAGAGTTATACCAGATTCTTCCTATGAAGACTTCCCCTTTCCTCCTCTACAAACACCCCGCATGCCTGAAGGGCTTCAGTGTGGATGATAATGTCATTTGATACCAAGTGAAATTCCTCCATGCAGAGAGTGTACAATAGCAGGGGAAACTTGATTTAGAGACATTTAGGAAAATAGCACAACTTAAGATTTCCCTTAGGACTTCCCAAAGATTTCTTGATTAAAATGGCCAGAAGGACAGCATTAATCCCCTGATTTTTTAAATTTTCAAAAGGGATCGTTTGTGGTTTGCAAGGAAATGTTTCTGCTCATTTATGTTTTGTAGGCTGTATTTTTCTCCTCTTGCATAGAAATAGATTACATGCTCACAGGAAAAAAAAAATGACAACACATAAAAGCTTCAGTAAAACTGAGTGATCAGAGACCTATGTATGTGTGTCCATGTTTTACATTAAACTTAAGGCATCGACAGAAACAAGTGTTGTCATTTTTAAGGCCACATTCAATTGTGTTTTGCTTGTAAAGGTATCATGTCTAATTAAAAATTCTCTTCGGGAGTAGAGCATGAGCACAGATATTTTTTAAAAAACTCCTTGGCGATACTTATGTGCAGCCAGAGTGGAGAAATATTATTTACAAGGAAGCAAGAAGTTACAGGAGATCCTGCCTCAAATTTCTCAGGATGAAACGGAGCCCCTGCCCAGCTCTGCAAGTTCTTTTCTAACCCATCATTCTGTTTCAGTGCTTTTTTTTTTCATAACATTACTACCATTTCAATTACCTTTATAGCCTTGTGTGTTAGTTGTGTATGGCCCCTCTCCTCTCTTAAGAACGGAAGCTCCAGTGAACCCAGAACAATATTTGGTATAGGGTAGTCCCTCTATTATTTATTTATCAAATAGATGAATTTAAATCTATTACACATCAGCTTTCTCATCTGGCAATGAGCAAAATACTGCTACCTACCCAACTGGATTGCTGTGAAGATCCAGTAAAGTTGTGTCTACATAAACTAAAGTGGATGGTGTGATATGCCAAGAAATGTTATCCTTACTACTACAAGACACTACCTAACCCAAAACATTTCCCCAAATAGTTCCTGGCTCACAAATTCCAACATCAGACTCCCTCAGTTGGCTTTTGGCTGACTATTGTGGAAGTGTAAATTGCTTACCTTGGTGGAATAATATTAATTAGGTGAGTTCTTGTCACTTAGCAACCATTAGCAACTCTACAATATAGAACAGGTTAATTCTGAAATAAATGTAAAATTGAGGGACATTCTGTCCTATTCAGGCAGGGCAGCCCTAGTTTGTAGAAAGAGCTGGCTAGGAGGATGGAGAGGGGGAGAGAAATGAGACAGGGTGTGGAGGACACGGGGTCCCAAGGGGACCAGAAAAGGAGAGATAGGTATGTGAGTGACAAATTTTGTTGACCCTGATTTGGGATGGTCTAGGGTCAGCTATGATAAGAAAGCTAGAACAGTTAAGCTTTTTGTCAACATTAGTTAAGTCCCTTGTGGGCTAGATGACCGCCATATATAAGTAGACTCCACATCCAACATGGGGCTTGAACTCATGACCCTGAGATCAAGAGTCACACACTCTTCTGACTGAGCCAGCCAGGCGCCCCAGTGACTGCCATATGTTACTATCATTTACTCCTTAATACAATATGACTCTTGACGTACTGTTATCCCAATTTTAGAAGAGGGGAAATGGTAGTTCACAGATGTTTAGTTCCTACAGAAGCAGCAACAGTATAGTGGTGGAGAGACAGGTTGGGTTAGAAACCCAGCTCTAACACATACCAGCCATGGGACCTTGGACAAGTTACTTACGTGCCCACACATCAGTTTCCTCTTCTGTAAGGCAGCGATGATAATGATTGTAACTACCGTCTAGGGTAGTTAGGGTGATTAATTGCATTACCATTTACAAAGCACTCAGAATACTGGCACAGAGTGGGTACTAATCATACATAAGGATGCACAGCTAGCAATTGTAGAGAAGCAGAACTTTTATAAAGCTTGTAGAATTTACATGTCTCTTGATGGGTGTCACACACTGAACACACATGCAACCAGCATCCAGACCATGACACAGAACATTGTCTCCACCCAAAAGCTGCCCTCATGCTCCCCTTCCCATCCCATCACCCTCCCTCCTCCAGATTAATCCACAGTCTGACGTCTCATGCACAGCACAGGTGTTCCCTGTTTTTGTAACTTATATAAAAGGAACCACACAATGCATACCCTTTTTATCTGACCTCTTCCACCAAACATTGTATTTATGAGATGCATTCATGTTGCTGTGTATAGATAAAAATCCTTTATTCTTCTTTCTGTATGGTACTAGGAATTTACCAATTTATATATCCAATTCACTGTAGATAGGCATTTGAGTAGTTCCTAGATTTAAGCCACTATCAATCGTTGCACTATAAACATTCTCCCAAAGCTCTTTGGTGAGCACTGTACACATTTTTATGTGTTACATGCTTACAAGTGAAATTTCTAGCTCACCAGGTATGAACACAGTCAGCTTTAGACTAGGCTGTAAAACAAAGTGGCTGTACAAGAGACACCCCCATCCAGAGTGAAAGGGAGTCTACTTCTTTGTCTTTTCTACTACAGCTATTCCGGAGGGGGGCAGAGAGGCATCTCCTTGTGATTTTACTTTGCATTTCCTTGATGACTAACGCAATCGAACACCTGTTTATTGGGCACTTGGATCTCTTCTTCCGTGAAGTAATGTCAAGATTTAAACTAAACTTAGGTTTTTCTAGGTCAAAAGCCTGTGGTCTCTCTGCATCCCCCACTTTTTCTAAAAAAAAAAAAAAAAAAAAAATCTCTCCTTCCAAAGGTTTTCAGGGACTTCTAAGTCCTGATTTAGAAACTGAAGGTATTCACTATTTTTATTTTGTGTTCACGTTTTTTCCCCTTTTGTAATTTAGAGAATTATCTTCTGGTAATGGCGGGGAAGAAAGGGCATCTTCCATAAAAGACATTTTTGCTCTTCCTTTTGTTGCCATTCAAAGCGGGATTAAAAAATTATCTCAGCTCTGCAGGCCAGCTCAGAGCACAGGGGAGGGGAGGGAGCACACAATAAGGGAAGCTGACCTACTTTTGGAGGCTCCATGACACCATTTTTAGTCACTGCAAGGTGCTTTGACAACATTTATGTCTGAAACGGAGCCAGGTGTGTGAGCGGGGAAGCACTTTTGGTGCATGTTGAGAACAATGAAAATAAAGAAAGCCTGTGAGTATTTTGCAGGGCAATGCAGGATTGCAGTTTGGGGTTTTAAGTTTTATGTTCATTGTTCACACAGAGGTATACCTAAGTGTCCCTCACTTCCTGCAAAGTTTTTTTTTGTAGGGATGCTAAGCAGAGAAAAGTTGCTATTGTAAGATGTATCACTTGTAAAACACCCTGTTTAAGCTTTTATTTGTATTTACAAAAGTGCGCAGGACTACCACCTGCTTTCTTAACGTCGCCTGATTTTTTTTAAAATACTTTATTTGAGAGAGAGAAGAGAGCACAAGCAGGGGGGAGGGGGAGAGGGAGAGGGAGAAGCAGACTCCCCGATGCGGGGCTCGATCCCAGGACCCTGGGATCATGACCTGAGCTGAAGGCAGACGCTTAACCGACTGAGCCACCCAGGCACCCTAAACTTCACTTGATTTTATAAACAACAGCATTAGTATCATCCAGGATACAGCTCCCATATTTATTTATTCATATATATATGTTGTAAGTATAAATGTTTTATATGTTTCACATATAACCATATGCTTTTTAATATATATAAACATATATATTTTTAGGTAGGCTCCATGCCCAGCATGGAGCCCAACATGGGGCTTGGAACTCACAACCCTGAGATCATGACCTGAGCTGAGATCAAGAGTCAGACGCTTAACTGACTGAACCCCCAGGCACCCCTCCTTCAGCTCCTACATTTTCATTCTCACCCGCAAAAGCCAACTTTTTAAAAACTTTTCATATAAAACACTAAATTGTTGTTCATTCTCATAAAAGGATTCCAACCAATGAATTTATTTTCTTGGCTTATGGCCAAATCACAGTTTTTCTCCTGATGTGAAACTTCTTCCTCAAGAAGTCTTCTCAAATATAAATTATTTAAAATGATTTTTTTTTTAGCTTGGGAAATTTGGGTCGGGAGGTACATTTTTAATCACCTGTGCCAATCTGAACATTGCTGAAAGCAAAATATACTTTAAGGGTTCCAACTGGATGCATTCAGCGCTATTCTGATCTTTCCTTGTCTTTCTCTGTAATGAAACACTAAGCTTGAAAAACAAAGAGCCCTTTGATGACTGCAGTAAGTTGTTAGAGTGTGGCATGCTCTTTGGCTTGGGTACATCTATGAAGAATTGAAACTGTGACCAGCAGTCTGGGCTGTAGGTTAAAAATGAATGAAGCTATTAACAATTGGAAAGACTGTCTTCCAAAACACGTCTTGGGCAGAAGAGAGACTATTAAACAAACAGCACCCTCATTAGGAATTTAGAATCAGCAAACGGGATTTCCGCTGTTCCCGGCAGTTGGTATTCCGGCCACTATTCATGGTAGGTGGCCGGTCCAAAAAGTAGTCCCTGCTCTTGGTGAACTCCCAACATGACATTGGACCCAAGGTCACCTTGGACATGGATTTTCCTGGTAATTAATGCAGGATTCTTGCTTCAAAGTTTTAATCATATTGTATCTTTACTACAAACAGGTCTGCTGTTTTGTTGATTCTGGAATTTTTTTCTACATTGTGTTTTTAGGGAGAGAGTGCCCTCAGCTTAAATTTTCATGACATTTCCTTGACTCAGCAATTACACTTAAATTTGTTTATTCAATTAGTATTTCCCACTACAGCCTGAGCAGGGAAATAAACCCTGGACAAATAGTGTTCTATGAAATAGGCATGATCTATGGATTCATGGAGCTCATAGTCCACTGAGGGTGAGGGAGAGGGCAATAAATAGGTAGACTATCAGACATCTATTTTATGAGAATTTCAATGCTTTAAAGGCAATAAATTGTGTGCAATGATAGTGAATATCCACGGCGGGGATCCAGTCGGAACAGTTTATGGAAGGAATTTCTGAGTTTGTAGAACTAACAAAAGGTACATGTGGCAGGAACATGGTGTCCAAAGGCAAGAGAAGAACAAGTTGTAAGTGGAGATTTATCATAATGCAATCACTGGACAATTGTACAAGGACAAATACAGAAAGCTATTTATCATGGCATGTTTATCATACTGGAAAACTGAAAAAATAGGTCTCATGTATAACAATAAGAGGATTAGTCAATAGATTAAGGCTTATACTTATAATTCAAAGGTATTTGTTATTAAAAACATGATTGGAGATGGATGATAGCGGTGTCTAATGGTTCTGAATAGAGCTCCTGGAACAAAACTGCCTCTGTCCAAACTGAGGTTCAGCCACTTAGGAGCTGTGGGACCTTGGGCAAGTTATACAACTTCTCTGTGCTTTAGTTATCTTATATGTACAATGAAGATAATAATATAAGATAGGGCTGTTTTGAAATTTAGATGAGTCCATATATGTAAAGGAATTAAAAAAGTGTCGTGTCTTTGCATGTTGCATATTGTTATCATCATTTACTGACTTAGAAAGCTGGCCATCGTAAAGTCTAAGATGTAGGTTACACAACTATACAGATAGTATGTCTAACATATTTTTAATACTCTTGCATGAAAAGGACAGAACATAATAGAGAATACTAATGGTGGTTATATCTGGACAGTGATTTTTCTTTTTCATTTTTCTGTATTGTGTTGCACTTCTATAATTAGCCTATATTACTTTTATAATCAGATTAATAAAGCAAGTTCCTTTTTACAAAAACACATTTTTGTATTTCCATTTCTAAAATCTTCCAGTGAAGTGATTTCAAAGCATACTGGTATAAAAATCTATTTATGTAGTGGTGATCGCATAATGTCATCTCTTTCATGGCTAGCTCCCTTCTCTCCTTCACCTGCCATTAAAATGTGGGCATTAAGGGGGCGCCTGGGTGGCTCAGATGGTTAAGCATCTGCCTTCAGCTTGGGTCACGATCCCAGGTTCCGGCTCAGCAGGGAGCCTGCTTCTTCCTCTCCATCTGCCTCTCCCCCTGCTCATGCTCTCTCTCTCACACATAAATCAAAATTAAAAAAAAAAAAAAGTGGGCATTAAGGAAAGCACGTGATGTGATGAGCATGGGCATTATATGCAACTTATGAATCATTGAACACTACATCAAAAACTAATTATGTACTATACGTTGGCTAATTGAATTAAAAAAAAAAAAGTGCTTTCCAGGGGCACCTGGATGGTTCAGTCAGTTAAGCATCTGACTCTTGATTTCAGCTCAGGTCATGATCTCAGGGTCGTGAGATGGAGCCCTGCATCAGGCTCCATACTAGGCACAGAGTCTGCTTGGGCTTCTCTCTCTCCCTCTTCCCCTTGGCCCCCAGCTGGTGCTCTCTCTCTCCTTCTCTACCCCCCTAAAAAACAAAAAGGTGCTTTCCAATGTGCTAAGCATTATGTCAAGCACTGGGGATACAGTGATAACTAACATGACATTTTCTCCTCATAATAGCTTACAATCTAGCTGAGATACACAAAAAAGTAATAGGTATATAAAGTCCTTTGGGTGCCAGAAGTGGTCCCATGTGTCTGAAAGTTCTCATGAATGATGTGATTCATCAGGTGAGCCTGGGAAAACAGGAAGGGACAGATGGAATGGTTTGGGTGGGGGTGGCGCGGTGTTCTATGAAGATGCGGCTGCGTGTGGACAGCATGGGACGGATGTGCAGAACCACAGGGGTTTCCATATGGCTTCAGCCTCAGGGAGAGGGAGGAAGTGACCCTGAAGAGCTTGGAGGAGGTGAGATTCTAGAAGGAATTCTCTGCCATGTCAGAGAATTTGAACTTAATCCTAAAGATAATGGGGGGGGGTGCCCAACTTGCTCAGTTGGTAGAGCATTGTGCCTCTTGATCTGGAGTCATGAGTTTGAGCCCCACGTTGGGTGTGGAGATTACTTAAAAAAATTTTTTTTAAATCTTAAAAAAAAAAATTCCAAAAGATAATGAATGGGGAGCCAATGGAGGATACTAAGGAAATATAATGATGATCAGATGTGTGTTCACAGGAATTATTTTTCTTAAAAATGATGTAAGTTTCTGGAAGAGATTCAACATTCCTTCATTTCTAGTGGTAAGAATCGTCTCCTTCATCTGAGACATGGGAGTCACTGCCTGGTCAAGGTAGTCTGCTTTTCTTCCCCATGCCTGAGCCACAGGGCCAACTGATTCCCACTGATGGAGTCCATGTGCAACTTGCAAGCTCCCAGATACTAATTTGGCACTGCAACTTGGAAGAATGCTAATGCAATTCACTCCGGCATGGCTGATGAGATGTTCGTACCTTGTTTACTTAGATTTGAAGAAAAATGATTTGAAAAGCTCTGTGCAGTCATGATCTTTCTCTTAAATGGAGATGGCAAAGCCTATACAGAGTTGTAGTTTCTAGCAAAACCCTCTAAAGCTGCCTTATTTAAACAATTTAGAAAGTATTTAAGTAGCAAAATGGCTTTCTTTTTAAGTAGTGCCACAGTATAGATGCATTTAAACTCACAGCAGAACATGATTTGTGGCCTCAAAAAACCTTTTCGGAAATCTCTATTTGCTCTTAACAAAGAGCTGTCACAAGCCCATGGTGTTATTTTTCAAGTGACTAGAATACATTTTTGACTTGATCCATCAAACCTAGATGGGCAAACCTCCACAATATTTTCATGGGTTTGGGTGTTGTATTAGTTGTGTGCACCCGACAGTGTCACTGAAGAAAAAAACGTGGTTGAGAATAGATAAAACTGAGACCGCCTAGGATTACACAGATTGCACGAGAATCCTTTGGAGAACGCTCCTCTTTCAAGAAACAGGATTCTTTGAGTTGAGGCGCCGGGAATGGAGGTTGCTCCACAGTTAATGGGCAGACAGGTTCTGAGGCAAATGGAATTAACCAAAATGAAGAGCAGAGGAGAAAGCTGACATGATGGCCTATGCATTCATTGAAATTAAGATTGAGAAGGCCCATTCACTCTCATCCATCGTTTCCAGCCTACTTGTAGTCTTTCACATAGCACCTCAACCTTGCTGGTTTGCTTGATTTGTTTTTCAATTATTCAGCCTTTAAGGTTCCCTGATCTCTTATAGGAAAATACTCTGATTCAATCAACTTAGCTTGGGGAAAACAACTGTTAGATTTCATATCTTACGAGTCAGCTTTTGTAGATGGTCAACAAATAATTATATTTGAACGGGTGGGGAGATAGAATGTCAACAAATAATGATGATTAAAAAAAAAGAGGACAGTGACAGCATTCTATTATTCTGTAAGTAATAACATGGACTAGAGGAGTTTGCTTTAAATGTCAAAATATGTATTGTGCATACAAAAGATGAAGGAAAATAGAAGTACAACATGAAGAGGTAAACTAAATCTTTTAAAGTGTACTAACCCTTTGTTCAATCTTATCCTATTACATTGCTGGTTCTTCTTCACAAAACACACTGTATAAATCATATTGTACCATTATGATACTTTTAGAATTTGAGAAATAGAACAGAACTAGTTAAGTGTTGTTGTTTGCATAACCCAGGGGCAGCGACACTCATTGATAACATTTCTATTACAGTCTGTTCTTGAGTGTCTCTCCAGTAACTTCCAGAGAAATACAGATTTTTGCAGAGTGAAAGGAATGTGTTCTGGAAGGCCCTCTTGTTCTTTCCTGTTTTCTATTACCATTCAACATGCCAAGCGTTTTGGTAATGAAGACCAAATTCTATTTAAACAAACCAACTAATAAGCATTCAAAAAAAAAAAAAAAAAAAACCCATAAATTGTGTCACTGCATTTCAGCGTTCTAGAATTTGTGATCCATTGAACAAAACTTTACCCTGGACTTCAAGGCTGTTTCATTTGGTGGAAGTGGCTGTTCTAGGGCAAACCAAAATATTCAAGGTCAGAAGGCTCCTGGGATCCATGAACCAAGAAGTCTTGGATCCTCCAGAAAACAAATGCAATTCCCTGAATAGAAAAAGGCCATTCTCCTAATCATCCACGAGCCCATGTTTCTTCCTTAAAAGATCTGCTCACTGTCTTTCAACTAAGACTCTCATATTTGATGCACTCATAGCAACTAATGAAAACACGTTTTTCTTGAGCAGCACAATTTTATTGTTCATCTTACAGCCTGAACCCCTAGCCAGGGGATATCTTGCTCCTACAACTGCGATTATGTTGAATTCTTAAATGGTGTGTTAGGACATGTTTTTATGGGTGAAATTCATAATCCATCTCTTAATAGGCACTTTGGGAATGACCAAAAAGATCTGCTAGCGAGATGTCACAAAAAATTAAATGAGCAGTTTATAATTGTTTACAGAGCATAAGCAGAAGACTCTTGACACTGGGAAAGAGATAATATAGAATTATTTAGCTCATTTCAGGCACACCAATTGTTTTGAGCACTTGTGATGGACCAGGCTTTCTGACAGGCTCCGGGAATTTGGAGATGAATGAGACATGGCCAATTCTGGGAGGAGTTTAAAGTGTAGTCTCCTGAAGGGTAAGTAAAACTTCACTTGGAAGACTGAACAAGGACGTGAGGGAGGATAGGGAAAGACAGGCATCCAGACAGAGTGCTGGGGGGATGACAGCAGTTTATTGAGTCGGCCGTGAAGAAGAAAGCCCGTGGGAGGTCCCTGACTCTGGAGAGGGAAATAGGAACCAGTTGCCGACAGGCCTAGCAGAGCCATGTGAAAGATTCTGGGCTTTATTCGGAAAACAAGGGAGAGCCACTGAAGGAATTTTTAAGCAGGGAAGTGACAAAACCAATTAGAATCCTCAAAGAAATGGCAGAGCATTCAAGCCATTTTTCTGCAGCTCTGCCAAGTAGTGACAAAAAAATGGTTTCTCTACTGACCCAAATAACATAAAAATCGACTTAAAACTAGGTGTTTCTTTTCTGGTTATACAGGTATATGGACTAAAGTCAAATGATGGGGCCCATAGCTGTGAGACACCAAATGTTTCATGCTCCATTGCCACTCAACGGAACTTCTATAATCTCTTTTCTTTTCTGATGGGGGGGCGGGGAGGTTTGCCTGAGAATGGACCATGTCATGGCTATTGAATTTTTCAAAGTGCTTTTGCTTTTCAGGGTCATCTAACCAACGGAGGGTCCAACGAGAAGGCTGTCATCTTAAAACCTATGACTGGGGGATGAGGCCCATAGACATTCTTTCAAAGTGAAGAATGAACTAATTATCCCCGGGGAAGATGATCGTGGATAGAAGATGATCGTGGATAATATTTTTCTTCTAGTCTCAAAAAAAAAAAAAAAAATAAGTTAGAGTAAGAACACAACCCTATTTCCAGAAAAATCTGTGATATTGTCAAACATTTTACATGTTTCATCATGAACACATACTCTTTAGAAACCAGGAAATCTATTTTTTGAGAATCCTGAGGGTTGAGAAAACAGTTTTAGACATGTAGTTTTTGACCACCTCTTAGCTGCCTAAGAATGGGCCTTGTATGGAAAACACATTTTTACAAAAAAAAAAAAAAAAAAAAAAAAGTCCTCATAGCCTGTGCCGAACTTACCATCTATGCAAGACTATCCTTCTCTGTTTCAGATTCACAGATTCAGTGTGTACTCCTCTGCCCAGCATAAGCATTTGTGTCATATGGCCCCATTGCTCTATCTGTCCTCTGCAGGAAGGGGAGTGGGGTCCTTCATTCAGTGGCAAAATTGGAGGATAGGCAGGCCAATGGCCCTACATTGGCTGCTGGGAGGGACTCACTGGCCACGTGGGACCAACATCTATTACTGAAGCTACTACTGCTCTGTGTGAGTTAAGCATTATTTCTTCAAGTGTTTGACTGCATTGTTTTCCTTGGTGACTTTGATACCAAGACGCAGTGGGCAGAAGTGTCCAAACTTCTACTCCTGATAAGAGGCAACATATGTCAATTGTTCAACATGGACTGTATGCTAACATTCTTAGAAATTATTTTGTAGGCAATAAAAATGGCATTATTCAATTTGAAGTAAGATGACTATAGAATGTGACCAAGAACCTAAGAATCTGGGTCATAAACTAGCCATTGCTCCCCAGGTCTCAAAGGAAATTTCTGGACACATAATGTCCAAGCTCTAGTGCAGAACAGCCAGGGACCTGGGAGGGGCCCTAGGTTCAACCCCTATGGCTTAAACAAGGTTGGCTGAAAAGACCAAAGGCTGAGGCAGACTGAGGGCGCCCCCGTGCCCAAGCCCAAATCTCAGACCCCACCATGCCACTGCAAAGACTCTCATACAGAGCCAGCCCAAGAGCTCAAAGAGGAAGATCAAAGAAATGTGTTCTGCAATGCCTACTGCAGATTTAGTCTAGAAAAGCTTGCATAGGTCTTCTGAGGCTGGGGTCATCAGGAATATCCCTGAAGAAATAGCATCCCACAAAGAAACAGAGAGAAAAAGCTAAGCTTCTTCCAGCAGAAAATGGACCATCTCCACCCTGGTCACATGGGGACAAAGATCAGAAGGAAACCAAGATTAAGGGGGCGCTAGCTACTTCTCTCTAGTGCACTGTAAGAAAATCCACGTAGACTAAGAGAGACTGTGACAGTCCCTCTTCTTCCTTCCTTCTCTGCTCAGGACAGGGAAACATTCCCTCTTACTCCTATAGCTCAACGACCAATATAAAATCCTTCAGCATGTCCACCAGACCTCTTCGGTAGAGGAGTGAAATGCCTTGATTCTGATCCAGTTCTGTTAAAGGATCAGATATAAGTGTGTAGAGGTATGTGAGAGGGAATGAGGGGTTTCCGTGTCCACTAGACCCCCCAAATTGCAGTTAAATCCTATTTCCTTGTCTCTAAGACTCATCTTTACACTATTAACACCAGTGATTGGAAGGCAAGTCTCACATTTGACGTGTGCCTTTCATGTCACCGTTGTTCTTTTAAAAGCTCTTATTAAGTTAATGGTGCATCCCAAGCACTGGAATCTTGGAATTGGGGAAGTAGTATAACGTCCAAGAGCATGGGAATCAAGTCTAGTTTCACACGCTCAAATGATCCTGAGTTAATCTTTGAAATCCTTGGTTTGTAACTTTGGTCTTTTCACGTTAAGTGTTATTAAAGAAATGGCTTTGAAGGGAAGGATCGGCTGGGGAGTTAGTCTGTCTACTGTCAACTGCACATTACTCCCCATCCCTGGGGAGAAGCCCGGGACCCCCACTTCCTGGGATCCCTTGTCAGCTAGGTTCCCACATGAGCTCTGCCCATGGGACTCACCTGCAGGAAATCTGGAGAGAAGTGGAGGAGGAGGAGGAACAGCCTGCAGCCTCCAGCCATGGACAGGAGAGCATGACAGACACCTATGGAAGATTTTGCCGGGGGCTTTTGAGGGGAGTGCCTGTGACTCACTTGGGAGTTGGAGGTGATGGAGATCATTAGCACTAGCTCTTCGATGTTTCCTACATTTGCAAAGTTCCTGAAAACCAGGAGCATTTCCTACCTCCCACCACCACCTTTGCTCCTGCAGCCCTTCCAACAGTTCTATCAGCCTCGAATTCCCTGTACTGCATTCTTTTCTGCTCGAAATGCTTAGAGTGACTGAAAACAAGTGACAATCATGTTCTTCTTCCTATGTAACACTCCTCTGCTTTCAGCTAACAGATTCTTTTAACAGCTATGGGGTAGCCTTTTTAGAAGCTGTTTCTGTGTTACAAAAGACATTACAGGAAGACTGAGGACTATTCTTTGGCTTTATTTAGTTCCCTTGTCTCATGCACTTACTTTTATTTGTACTTCATGCCCCTGTCTGTAGATACTCTCCACTTACCCATGTGGCTGTATAACAATAGTGGCAGTAGCAATTAACATCTCTCTAGTTCTTAACACTTTTTAATGCACACTTAATATATGTTATCTCACTTGATCTTCACGGTAATTTTATCACTTGAATGGAATGGCATTATATTTTCCTATTTTATATGTGGAAAATTTGAGACCCAGAGAGGTTAAGTGATTCGTTCGAGGCCACCTAGAAAAGCAGGGAATGTGCTAGGACTAGACTTCAAGATTTTTGACCACTACCATTCTAGGGTGTCTAATAGTATTCTACTATCTCATCAAGTTAAGATGGCAACTCTTGCATGGAACTTTCGTGATCTGGGAAATTTCCTAGAGTTTAAGCCTTATGAACTTTTGAGTTATAACGTTTCTTTTGTGTGAATACATTTCAAGTCTTTGTCAATGCTTTGAATCTCATTCTCCAAATTAATTTAACAAGCTCAATGGGTAACTGTGAGATCATTGAGGGGGCAGCTCTTTGATTGCTATTTGGCATCCAATATATTTGGTATACTGACAAAGTATAATAATGGGAGTGACAATATATCATTATCTCTGACAACCTTTCAGTGGCTAATACCAATTAGTCAGTGGTCTAATATCTACTGAATGAGTTTTCCTATTGGAGAAACTCCCAAGATTCTAATTGGACTATTTGACAATGTCACTTAAAGGGCACCCAACTGAGAATCCCAGAGGGACAGAACTTCTTGCTTACTCAAACATAAACTTTTCAGAATAAAAATAAAGGAGTTGGGTAATATCAAGAGTAACAGACCACAGGCGATACTGAATGTATGAATAAATGGAGAATCTGGATAGTTCTTAGGATTTTTTTAGTTTTTTAAAGATTTTTTAAAAAGATTATTTATTTATTTGAAAGAGCGAGAGTGAAAGAGATCACGAGAGTGGGGTGAGGGGCAGAGGGAGAAGCAGACTTCCTGCTGAGCAGGGAGCCCGATGCGGGGCTCGATCCCAGGCCCCTGAGATCATGACCTGAGCTGAGGGCAGACGCTTAACTGACTGAGCCACTCACGTGTGTCTCCTAGGATTTTTTTTAATCATGTGAATAAAAATAGCTAAGACTTTACTAAGAGAAAAAATGTACATTTTTAACTTCAGAAAGCATTGGTTCCCATTAATAAATTCAACATTTCCATCTAAGGACAGTAAATTTTAAATGTAAAAAATAAGGAAAAATATATAAACTGCAATATGTCAGCAAGGCAAATAGAAGAGTGGCAGCCAGCTCCTAAAGCAAAGGGAGAGATGTTGAAAATCTGTAGGAACGTAGTGTTGACTAAAGACATGGCTGGATGTGTACGTGCTGATGAGCGTATCATGCCTCAGTGAATGAAAGCTTGCATGGTTTTACTTCTTACATTAAAAATTCGCCTACATTTTGAAGTTTTATTTTTAAAGCAAACGCTTTGTAAGTAGACTTGTGTACAATCGCAATGACAAAGTCAGCTTCAGAACAGAACACCTGGCCTATTAGGTTTAGACCCAGTAATCACTTAGGAAGCACCGACTGTGTGTTACCGACTAGCCCAGGTGGTATCAGCATTGAGGTGGAAAACTGTTCTGGGGTCAAAAGGACCAAATTCAAACTCCAGCTCTGCCACCCAATGGTTGTGGAACCATCATGTATTTGGGTAATCTCTTGTAAGTGTTCACATTTGTGAAACTCATATTTTGTTTTGAAAGGTATATGAAATGGAATAGGTATTTAAATTATTTCACAGAGTGCCTGGTTCACAGTTGGCCATAAAGGCTCATTTCCCTCAGTTTCCATAAACGTCACAATAATTCCAGCACTCTACCCAGCAGCTGCCCTGCTCTACCTTCCCCAGACATCACCCGGTCTGTGGTGCCCACATAGACGCAATCAGTAAGAAGGGGCAGAGCTCTTCACATTTAGGAAACAGACTTTCTTCTCCTATCATGTCAAATTCCCCCTGGTTCTTCAGCACTCTTGCCAAACTTTAGCCTCTGTAAAGGAATACCATGTAAGAAAAGAGAGTGCTTTGCCTTCAGAACAAACTTCTCCGGAGATATTCTCTGGGTGCCCAAGCAAGAGGGTTTAACCACCAGAAAAATCAGGAATAGCATGCAGGAGACACATAACTAGATGTGCAGCCTTGCAACTTCCAGATGAAGTACAGAAAGGGACACTGGGTGGCCGGAGATCCCTGACTTGAGGTCACTTTCCCCTTGGGGTCTCTCCTGATCACCACAGTAGCTACTACCTGACGTCAGTGACTCCAAAGCAGTGGTCCCCTTTGTCCCACACCCCGAGCATGGGAAACAGGGACAAAAAGAGTAGATTGCTACTGCTTTGCAGTTTGTTTGGTTTTGTTCTATAAGGTAAAGGACTCTTTAAAGGTAGCAAACATGTGCATGAAGTCACTAGAGGTCACCTCCCTTGATCATAATAAAACTCTAATTTTTAAGCACAAATGCCTTACTGTATCATGCAGTCATTATTTATGAAAATGTTTCTCTCAATCTAGTGTACCTCTAATGCCCTATACCCTGTTTCAATAAGTGCTTATTATAATTTAATGCAAGAATATAACAATAATGACGATCATATTGATAAGCGTAGCTCTTGACTTGTCCTCTTTGGGACCCCCACATTCTAAAGTCTGAGTACTCCTGACGGCTAAAGGGTAAAATGTTCTTGAATGAAAGAAATGGGAAATATCACTTTTTTTTTCTTTTCTGAGGATAAAGAACCAAGTGAAAAAGAGAGGCGTGTTCATTTGGCAGCAAAGGAAGACATTCTCCTTAAAAAGCAGCCCTCTGCCAAGTTTTTAGCTTCTGTTTGTTGTTGCTTAAAAGGTAAACACAATTAAGAAAGAAAATACCAAGTCTTTAAAAACACAGCTGAGTATTTATGTTTTCCCTCAGAGACTTCTGGGCTTATTTCTGACGATCTTTCTTTGCTACTGAACATCATAATAGTTAAAAGCCACCAAAATAAGTCTGCCGCATGTTCTGCGTTGGAAAGAGGAGACCGTGCTCATTTCGTACCGTCCATCCCTCTCGGATCGCGTCATAATTCTTCCAAGTCTGAACGCCAACATTATAATTTCCTCTCCCATTGCTGAGTGCACACACTTTTGTTCTGAAAATTCCATGTTATCAAGTCGTAGGGTACAGCTATCTGATCCCATCTGAATTGGTTACCCTAGATAAGCAACTATACTGGTAATAGGGCCCCTTAATGAGTTAACAAACCATTTGGGCTTGCTAACTCCTGAACTATCTGAGTTTGTGTACCCGGGGAGGCAACTCTAGCCCTCGCTCCCATTAGTGAGAATTCCCCTAAAAAATCTCTTGGTCTGTTGCTCATCTGCTCACTCATTTGATTCTTGGGTTTTGTTTTTCTCCTAATTTCACACCATGTGGCACCATACCTATCCCAAGTTTCGAGAGAGGAATATCTGAGTCAAAACTCACAGCATGTGACAACTTACTTTAAGTTGTGGACAACATGGAAAGGGAAAGCAACAGAGGGTTCATGCACAGCGTCTCAACTCTGCTGTGAACATCATTCAGGCTTCTTCTGAATCAGACCAGTTCTCCTGGCGGCCGGCACGTGGTCGTCCCTACCACCAATAAAAACTGTCTCTCTGGAAGGTCACTGCGGCTTGTGGAATTGTCCAGCGTTGACTACTTTATCTCCTTAACTAGAAACCCCTTTGGGAACCCCCGGGAAGTCTGTGTGGAGAGGTCATTCCCAGCTCTCTGAATAGCCCCTATTTCTGAGCATGGCAGTGATTCCTCAGAAACCAAAATATGTGCCTATGACTCCTATTCTAGCATATTGGGGGGCAGGAAGGGTCACAGTCCTCCTCAGGGGGCTGCTTTTCCATGGTGAAGCAAATACCACTTGGCGTAAGTAAAGACTGTGTTCACAAGTACAAATGTAGGTGGGCATGTGGGTGCTGCCTTGCTCCCATGTGACAAACACACAGACAAGCAAGCACACCACACCACACCACACCACACTTACACTGTCCAGTGATAGATTCAGCAACCTCTGCTTTGGTCTCCCTGTCTCTACACCTTTCTTCACAGGGCTCTTCCTTTTACTCTGTGCTTTGCTCGTGTCACTCCCCAAAATTTAAATGTTCAGTGGTTTTGAGTTGTGCAGGACAAACTTCAAAGCCTCTCTCTTAAAAAGCTCCTCAACGTGGCGCTGACCATAAGTGATAGGAGGATGCCCCCTCCCCGCCCCCCACACACACATGTCCAGGTCCTCTTCCCGGAACCTGTGAGTATGTCCTCTCACCTAGGCAAAAAAAGGATTTTGCAGCTGTGATTGAGTTAACTTAGACATGAGGAGATAATCTTGGATTTTTCCAGTGGGCACAAGGCAACCACAGGACCCTTACAAGAGGAAGGCAAGAGGGTCCTAGTCAGGGAAGATGTGATGACATAGGGAGATGCTGGAGAAGTGTGTTCTGAAGATGGAGGATGGGGCCGCCAGCCAAGAAATGCAGGTGGCTTCTAGAAGCTAGGGAAGTCATGGAAAGAGGTTCTCCCCAGAGCCTCCAGAAGGAATGCAGTTCTGCCTACACCTTGATTTTAGCCATAAGACCCATTTTGGACCTCTGACATACACAATTGTTAGATAATATATTTGTTACCTGAAGCCACCAAGTCTGTGGAAATTTGTTACAGCAGCAAGTGCGCACACCTTGTACCTTCTCTTCCCTCATCTTCCTGAATCCCTGTGAAAGCCATGTTTTATCAGCCGACTGTTTTACAGTCTCACTGCAGATTCTATTCATTCTCCAGGATCACCTTCAATTCCGCCTCTTTTATGACCAAGGGATTCCTGCTTTCTCGGGACATCTCTAGTAATTATTCTGAAACCACCCCTGATGTCCTCTTACTTATAGGTAGTACCATAACATTTCTACTACTACTTTGAATAAATATTTATCCTTCTGTGACCATACTTTTGTCCCCCTCCCCAGCTGAATTTTATGTACTCTGTAGATGGGGCTTAAGTCATATTATTTTCTTGTTTTACCCACAGTTCCTAGGGTCATATCATGCACAAAGAAAGCACTAAATAGGTATTTGTTAGGTGTTTGTTTTTTTTTTTTTTTGTCAACAGAGACATATGAAATAATGCTCTAAGATTTATTATAAAATGTGCAAATAGCCCTTCTTAGCAGCAACTTCATAGGATTAAACGGGGCAATGGGTTTTCACAGAGGCTCTTGAGACTTCTAAAGCTGCATCACAGAATGATTCTGTGGGGCTGTGATTACTGGTCAGTAATGGAAAATAAAGCAACAGGCACAAATATTACAAAAATAAAAAGAAGAAAAAAGTAGTACAACCAGAAAGGCACTCAAATCCCCCAAAGCTCTTCCCAGACAGCCTGAAATGCTCTAGTGCAGAAGTAACACAATAAATATAGATTTGGGCTTTAAATTTTAGGGCTTTCAATGAGGCATTTATATGGCCTGTGTCCTCCGAGCTCCATTCAGCACGAGACACCGAGGACATTTCCTAGTAAGGATACAGAGGAATGTGTAATGGGCTTTCCTGTTATTTTTCCAACCAAGACCTTCTCCAATGGTAAGCTGAAATCTACAACCAACAGCATCTCCTAAATGATTGCGGTAAAAAAAAAAAAAAAAAAAAAAAATGACAGGATCTGTTTGTACCGGGGCTTGACCTATCAGCAGCGAGTCCACGTTCTGGAGACCAGCAGCCTATGTTGAAATCCTAACTCCATCTCTTAGTGGTTGGGTCAACTTTCAAGACTCTCTGGCCTCAGTTCCTTATCTCTGCAATGGGAATAATATGAATACCTTCCTCATTTGGCTGCAGTGAGGGTCAAATGAGATAAGGCATGGGAGGTGATCAGTAGAGTGCCCAGCCCATAAGGAGACTTCATGAGAGATTACTTGTGATTACTGTTCTATCTGGAAACCTGCTTGGGTCACTTCTATAAATCCTCCAGGGCACAGACCAACCGAGTGTGTTTGGAGATGAATGCAGCAGGAAGAGCTATTGCCCAGGAGGGAATGGCATAGAGAAGAATTAATGGCAGGATCAACGGCCGTATTTTAGTGGTAGACCTCGAGCCAAGGTCAGGTCTATCCAGCGTTTCCACATCCACCGCCATCCTTGTCACTAGCACTTCCATATGTGTATGCATTGCTTGTGAGCACCGAACTAGGGAGGGTAAAACACTCAGCTTTTCAAGCACCTGGATGGAAGTCCAGCCCCTCACACGTTGCATAGCCCCCACATAGTTATCATGATCACAGTATAAGGTACACAACATTTCCTCCCATTTTACAGACATAGGAGTGTGCCTCAGTATAGGAAGCCAGACACTCCACAGTGCATCTAATTTGATTTCATAGGTATAAAGGTTTTAAAAGAGTACAACACAAAATTTTAGTGTAAAAACTAAGTCAAGAAAGTGGTTACTGTGGAGAGGAGAAAGGGGAAGCCATTGGAAGGGCTCCCAATCCCCAAGGGGGGATTCTGATGGGCTGGCAACAGCCCATGTCTTGGTTTGGGGGGTGGCTACACAGATTTCTTTTGGTGATAATTCACTGAGCTATATAGCCATATTTTGTGCATTTTTTAAGTGCGCTGTATTTCACGTGGAAAACGTTTGGAAGGGTATGGATTCCTATCCGTGTTTCTCAGATGGGGCATGAAAATGTACAGTCTTCCCCAAGCTCTGCTGCCTTCAAAGAGGGTGAATAAAAAAATGAGTCTTCTGCATCAATAGTAGGCTGTGCTGTGGTCCAGAAACTTCTGTCTGGGGTCCGAAAGAAATGTTTTAAAGCAAGATTCTTTTGTTGTTTTCTAACTAAGGAAGGACATTCAAGAGCCTATCATCTTTAATTTTTTTTTTTTTACTTGCAAATTGAGTTTTCTCTGGTAATGTTTTCTTTGAGTTAGAATGGTTTCTAACCTTTAAAACTGAGGCATCAGTCCCAGTAAAAGCTGGGTCTGGAACAGCTGGTTTGGCCTCTAGTAAATTTCTATTGTTTGGAGAGTCCAGGGACCTGAGTCAGTAAAATAAGGATAAACAGATCATTAAAATTGAATAGACAGGCCAGATAAATACAGTTAAGTAATTTGTGACAAAGTCATATAAGCAATTCAAAAAGGAAAAAAAAAGTCTTGTCAAGAAATGATGCTAAGGAGCACCTGGGTGGCTCAGCCAGTTAAGCGTCTGCCTTTGGCTCAGGTCATGATCTCGGGGTCCTGGGATCGAGCCCCGCCTCGGGCTCCCTGCTCAGTGGGGAGTCTGCTTCTCTCTCTGTCTCCCTCCCTCTGCCCCCCCCCACCACTTGTTCTCCCTCTCTTCCTCAAATAAATACATAAAATCTTAAAAAAAAAAAGAAATGATGCTAAACAGCTGGATATTTGTACAGGAAAAAAAAACACCTCAACTCCTATCTTACAGCATACAGAAAAATTAATTCAGGATGGATCAGAGTTTTATTAAACCCCAAAACTATAAAGATTCTAAAAAATATAAGAAAATATCTGATGGAGTAGGCAAAGACTTAAACTGGTCAAAAATGGCACTTAAAATGAGAAATTTGATCAGTTTGACTTAATTGAAATTAAAAACTTCTGCTCCTTAAAAGACAACAATAAGAAAAATGAAAAGTGAGAAAATTTTTATATCTAACAAAGGATTTGAATCCAGAATATATTTTTAAAAGTCCCACAAATCAATAATCCAAAGATAAACAGTCTAATATTTTTAATGGGAAAATAAGGGACATGCACTTTATTAAAAAAATAATGGATGAGTCAATAAGCCCCTAAGAATATGTTCAACAGCCGTTGGTCCTGAGAGTAACTAAATTCACAGTGAGATATCAGGATACCCTCATGAGAATAGCTAAAAGAGTATTAGGTAACATCAATCGTTGGCAAGGATGGAGAGCAACTGGAAAAATACATAAATTTTGTGGTGCTTTGCTGGCAGATCAGTGAATACAAATCAGTTTAATGCAATGATTTCTCACAGGAAGGTGAAACTTCTGCTCACTTAGAGCGGCCATGCTGAAGTAGTACATCCTTCCTGGATATTTGTTATCATTTGTCTTCATTTTTATTCTTATTATTTATCCCAACTTTGACTTTATATTTTTTCAGTGTTTTTGGCCTATCTCTCCTACTAGATCATAAACCCTATGAGGGCAGAGTGCGTGCCCAGTACCAGGTACAGAGGAGAAGCTCAAGGAAGAGGTTCTGAGTGAATGGATATTTAAATTAATACATGAATTAACAGAGCAGAAATAGAATAACTATAATTTAAAAATTATGAGGCATTCTGGTAAATGGCAGAAGCAACATTTCTAAAGTCAAGGCAATAATCTTGCTGATTGCTATTTGTTTCCTTGTGGTTCTTCATTCTGGTTTATTTACCAACATGACTAGTCTGGACAGGTGTTTACTGAGCAGTTACTACATTCAAGGGCCTGTGCGTGGGGTGGAATAATCTGGTTGAGGAGATCCTAGACAGATCTCCAGTTATATTCTGAACCAATGTGAATTATAATAATAATTCGAATTTGAGACACAGGGATGATTCCTTACCTTGACTCATTTTCCTAAATCACAACCTGGATTTGAATAATGATATTGTAATTAAGGACAGGGCTTTAAAGAAATCATTCTTTGCATTCCAAAGATCCTGCTTAGGTGTTTAGTTCTGTTTTCATAAATCGCAAGATTGTCAAAATCAAATCTTTTCTGACTCCTTTTTATTACATGAAATAGAAATTTGCATCAATCTTCATTTCTCTGCCTAATTTTAATTCTCTGTCTATAATATGATGAACACTACACTGAGGTTGTTTTTAGTGTAGTAAACTAGCATCTGACGCCATCTCTTTGTACCTATACCCCACTGTTGCTGATCTTACTACTCTGTAATTCTTTAACTCACTCATCCCCACCCTCAGTCTGACACCTAGCTTTGCCAAGGATAGCTAGTGTCATGCCCTCAAGCTATCTTTTTTTTCCCCTGAAATTCACAGTGGAAGTGGCTAATGGGCATTTTCGTTTACCACAGATAACATTTCCATCAGTGCATCAGTCAGAAGGCCAAAGAGCATCTCATTTGCAAGAGCAGCACTGAGCATATTTATGAGATTTTACAATGAGTAAACACTGTACTTTGATTTTACAACTTCAATAAAAGGGGCCCTGGTAACAAATAATGTGATAAATTTCAATTAGGAATGCTGCATTTCATCACTTTTTAAAAAGTGATCTTGAATAGAAACTCATAGTTTTCAATATAGTTGGAAAGAGCTGAAGGTCAAAAATAATCAAGGACTCACACAAGGCAGAGAATCATCATCATCTTTTGCAGCTGTATTTTTACAAAAAGATGAGAATTTAAATGTGAATCCATGTCCAAGTTTAGAGGACTCAAACTTACTATCTATTCTGGATAAATGAAATTTTTATAATTGTAAACTCAGGATTGAATCATGGTGCAAACAAAAAAAAACAAGAAGAAAGAAGGAAAATAAAGAAAAAAAAATAAAGAAGCAGCTTCCCTGTGTGCAATTTTTCTGGAACTCTAAGGAAGAAATGCTGCCGTTTCTTTTAAAACTGTGGTTTTCTCACAAATTTCACTCTAATCCTATTCAGCTCCATCAAATGTGGGACATTTTCATTCTGCATAATTCTAGTTTCTTAGAGACGACTGCGAAAACCCAGTTCCTTGGGGACAGTCAGTGCTAAGACAGGTCAGAGAACAGAGGGATCCCTGTGGGCAAGAGGGGAGGGAGTGTTGGGAAGATTTTGTAAAAGAGAGAAACCTTGATGAGGGTTTGAGTGGGGTGAATTGGATGCTAAGACAGAACTCTAAAAATGCTTTTTATTTAAAAAAAAATATCCAAGGGGTTCCTGGGTGGCTCAGTCGGTTAAGTGTCTGCCTTTGACTCAGGTCATGATCCCAGGGTCCTGGAATCGAGTCCCACATCGGGCTCCCTGCTTAGCGGGGAGCCTGCTTCTCCCTCTGCCTGCCATTCCCCCTGCTTGTGCTCTCTCTCTGACAATAAATAAATAAAATCTTAATAAAAAAAAAATCCAAGTAGACAAAACCCATGGGTAGAATGAGAAGCTAGTGTCAGACACATTTTCTGACCCAAAGAAACTGTTTACTTTGTGAACATACACTATAATTACGCAAAATAACATGGGTGATCATGTCCTTTATAGAAGCATGCAAAGGACTTGCATGCATGTTAGCATTTCTCAAAGTCTGTTCCATGGAACCTGCAGATGTTAAAAGATAAATTCTGGATAAAGAGGTTCTATGGTCAAAATATTTGGAAACCCCCAAGGCTAACGCATAAAATTCTCTTGGGATATTTCAAGTGTCTAGTAGTCCCTACACTGCATCCTGGAAAATGCTGGTTCACATTATGCCATGTGAACTCCATGGAAACCAAGCTAGTGTCATTATGCCATTATCTGTCTCTCTCTCTCTCTAGTATCTATCTATCTATCTACCTACCTACCTACCTACCTACCTACCTACCTATCATCTAGCTCCCTCTATCTATCTAGCAGCTAACTAGCTAGTTATCTTCTTAGAGTAGTGCCTGATACATAGTAAAGAGTAAATATTACCACTACTACTATTATTACAATTCCATGGTGATATAACTAGCATATGGTAAGGCTTATATTTGAAACCAGGTTTGTGGGTCTCTACACTAAGCAGTAAATTCAACATCCATGTGGCCAATGGCAAAATCAGCATATCAATTAAAGATATACACTGAGTGATAGAAAGAGCATGAGCTTCTGCATCAGACGGAGCTGTGTCTAATGCCAGTAGAACAGATCATTTACTGTACAACGTGAGTCAGTTGGCTAACCTCTCCAAACCTCGATTCCTTCACTGATGATAGGAGGATGTGAGGACCTGGACTGCAGGGCTGTTATGAATATGCGAGCTGATTTATGTAAAATGTTCCTATCACAGTGATTCTGACAAAAGGGTGATCTTCACTAATGAAATTGAATGATGCCCATTAGGGTCATATGGAGGAAGAGGCTGGCTAAAACCCAGTACCCTGAATCCAAATCCTGAGCATCTTATACTACAACAAAGGTGCACCAGAATTCCTTTTAAGCAAAAGGCAAATCAAGTCTATGAAGGCTGCCGGTCACTCCTGTTAGATCCCTGTGCTCATTTGTTATCATTCAAGGCACTCCAAAGAGAGTTGGTGCAGCCTATGGGCCCTTTGTTGATGGGGAGGCATAGCAATCTCCTAAACCTGGTCTGGTCCCCTCTTTTCTGCCTTGCTCTTCTCTCTCTGTAGTGATTTTCTTCTCCTGTTTGAGCTCACATTATTGTCCTGAACAGCATTTGCTCATCACCTTACGTTCTATTTCCTTGCAGTAAACCATAAAAGATGAAGCTAGAAAGACGGTGAGGGCAGGGGGTTGAGGCTAAAGGGAATGCTTCTGGGTAGCAGAGCTCATGTGCGCGGTGAAATGACCGGCAAGTAACGCACTGGCTAGAAAGAAGCTTAGCACTTGGGAAACATCCTCATCATCACCGGCCTGGCTGAGTGGTCTCAGCAAAAGAGAACATTTGAAGGGCGGCTTATCGCCCACAAAGAGATCTTGTATTTCCACAATATGGCACTTAGAACTAAGAAAAGAAAAACCAAAACTGAAAATAGGAATTTTTTTCTCTAATTCATTTGGCAACGAAACCAGACTTAAACTGATACAAAGCTATTTAGAGTTTTCAACCCCCTTTGTGTTATATGCATTTGCTGTTGTGTCTGATTATGGCATGCTGCCTCAAACCCTACCAGGGTATTATATAACATATGGTACATCCACCGTAATACTTTTCTAAGATCTGAAAAAGACTGAATTACAAAAAGTACCTAGCTCCAATGGAATGTAGCTCTGTATAGCCCAAATATCATAACTTTGTGTATTTAAAAGTGGGTTTCTCTCCCCCTTCCACAGATTAATGTCTCCACAACCCCCACCCCCACCATCTCTAGATGACCAACCCCTTCTGCCACCTCAGCTGTTGGCAACATGCAGAAATAGTTGAAGCTCATCATCCTAAGTGGTTTTGGTCTCCCCTTTTGGTGCCTTTCTTTTATTCACTTGGTGATTCTTATTTTTTTGCTTTTCAGGTACCCGGGCTCTCTACCCCCAGGACTAGTCTTTATCCATTACTCTACCAACTTTCCTGGAATCATGGTGTGAAAAATGGTACCAGAACTGTTACAGAGACAACTGTCTTTTGGGGGGAAAATAAATTCTTGCAAGGAAGAAAGTGAGGAACTCAAGTAAGGAAATGAAGACATTAAGCTGTGTTGCATGAGGAAATGAGAGAAATTTGTGTTTTGGTTCTTGAGAGGCCTGGAGAGAAGAGCAGGAGAGACAAAGGGCCAAGTTGAAGAAAAGAACAATTTAGGAAGGGGATTATAATGGGGATGATTAACAGCGAAACATCCCTCAGCCAAAATAACTTTGAACGTTAGAGATGTCTAAAATGTGATTTTAGGTTGTTCATCTGAGATATGATGTGACTACTAAAATTTATGTGAAGTCTATGCCATGGATGTTTTATGAAAGAGGAGTTTGGGTATATGTGTGTGTGTCTCTGTGTGTGCATACAAATCAAGGAAGGGCTTGGTTTTCCTCTGTGTCAGTGTGAGAATGGGGACACTCTGTACTAAAAGGCCACGTATAGCTCAAAGACAGAAGTACCATCAAAGCATCCGTATCTCTGTATATATAAAAAAAAATAGCTCAAAATGGACTCAGTATATTCACAGCATTGTGCATCCTTTCACAAACTCCAGAACATTCTCACTACCCCCAAAAGAAACCCTGTACCAGTTAGAAGTCAGCGTTCATTTCCCTCCTTCCCCGAGCTCCTGTCAAACCCTACTCTACATTCTGTCTATATAGGGTTGCCTCTTCTGAATACTTCATATAAACCGAATCATACTATATGTGGCCTTTTATGTCTGGTTTCTTTCACTTTACCATGATGACATCCAGATTCATTTATGTTGTAGCATGTATCACAATTCTATTCCTTTTTATGGCTGAATAACACTCCATGGTATGGTATTCCACATCAATTGATGGGCCTTTGGATTGTTTGCATTGTTTTATGATGAATAATACTGATATCAACAACCATATACAAGTTTTTGTGTGAGAACACACATTTTCAGTTCTCTTGGGCATATACCTAGGGTAAGATTTACTAAGGGATATGGTAACTCTGTGTTTTTAAAAGGTGAACTTTATGGTATGTGAATTCTCTCTCTACAAAGCTGTTGAGTAGCTTTAAAAAGAGCATCAGTGCTCCAGGAATTTATTAGGTTCTTGAAGAGATCTTTGGACTTGTACCACTGCAGATGTGCGTGTGTGTGTGTGTTTTTATTTCCCTCCATCTCCAGGGGCAGAGAGACCCTGGATGATATCAGCTCATATCTGTGAGTAAGGGTTCATCTAGTAAGTGTCATTCAGCTGGACGCCGAGTGTGATCAACCATTATTATTGTTTCCTATGAAAACTCTGCTATCTAAAAGATCGGAAGCCTGGACGGAGGTTACACATGACTTCTGCCTTCTCGTGTCCTGATGTGGAATGTAATCCCTACATAAGCTATAAGCATCCTCTCGCTACCTCATCATTCATGTGTGATATTTGTATAATACCTTTGGTTTTTAAAGCATCTTGGCATTTATACTTTTTAATAATGATGATTTCCAATGTGAAGATACAAAAACTGGGGCCTAAGAGACACAGGCAGGAAGCAACCCCAGAATATGAGTCTGCTGCCTGACAGCCAAGAGTCCCCTTTACACGGTACCGTGTACAACCACTTACCAACTCAAAGGGCTGATCGATCACATCAGGGACAGGTTGTAGGGGGTTAATATTAGCAGGGGTCTCTCCTTCTTAGTCTTCTTACCATGCTGACAAGGCCACTGCTTACTCTTAGATTAACTGAGTTAATCTAAGTACAAGGAGTTCCCATTCAGTTGTGAATGCATTTAATTTCTAGTAAAAGTGACTCATGCAAGTATACTCCTCCTTCTATGGTCCTCCCATTGGTTTGTGCCCACATGACATCTCAAACCTTATCGACTATACCTGCATGGGAAAGTAGTAACTGTCAGGCAACTAATATTGGGCACGTTATGAGACACGTACTCTTTTCTGAGCTTCTCTATGTATTTAGGTCCCTCTTACTAACCTCAAATGTACAGATTTTTTAAAATTTAAATTCAATTAAAATTTGTAGCATTTTAAGAATAAGAAATTAAAAAAACTACACTTAAGGGATCTGATTGTTGGCATCTCTTCCCAGTTCCACATTGTGATGTCCTGTTGGGAGCATTAAATCAACCACAGTGTGAGTATTTATACCAGGGGAACCGGCAAATGATAACAAATTAGGGTCTCCATCTATTCCCCTGACCTGGGTATTAAACATCATCCATCTGGTTATTGAACATTTACTGCACACCACTGGGTGAAAACTATCTCCCTTTGGAAAGAAATTAAAAACCCAGACTAACATCACTGGAAAAGGACTACTAATTATAACAAAGACATCACTGAGCACAGGTTTTAAATAAACTTCTATAAATCATACGGCACAGACCGGGTCAGTTGCAAAGACATGGTAAAATTCCTCACCAATGGACAAAGAATTTTTAAAAAAGGGGTTGATGCCTAAAAGGATATTTCCCAGTAAGTTAAATGAGTTATTATTCACAAAATGCCTGGTGTAGAGTCAGTGAGGTACATAGGTGTACTACATAAATAAAAAGGTATGATACAGATGTTATTAACTGCCTACCAACCAAAGGAATCAGCAGGCTAATCCTGAAAAGTATGCCAGTCATCAGGGTCTGAAAGCAAATTCCTTCTCCTTGTGCATACTGAAGCTTTTCACATGCACTATTCTTTCTGAATGATATTAACCATTCCCAGATATAAATGAAAAAGGTTTTGTGTGTGTGTGTGTGTGTGTGTTTGTTTTTAACAAGAGAATTGTGAAATTCAGGAAAGGTTAATAAACATTCATAAAGACAAAAATTCAAAATTGATCGCAATTCCACGAGAATGAGAGACCATCCGTGTGTGTTAAAGAAACTCCAGCAACGTGGGACGCCTGGGTGGCTCAGTCGGTTGAGTGTCTGCCTTGGGCTCAAGTCATGATCCGAGGCTCCTGGGATCAAGTCCCGCTTCTGGCTCCCTGCTCAGCGGGGAGTCTGCTTCTCCCTCTGCCTGCCGCTCTCCCTGCTTGTGTTCTCTCTCCTCTCTCTCTGACAAATAAATAAATACAATCTTAAAAAAAAAAAAAAAAGAAACTCCAGCAACGGAGTTGTTGAGCCATTTCACCGTATAAAGGTACTCCTATTTCAAAATGTGCCTTCAAGAGCAAGAAATAAGAGATGAATTTAGGATTCTGTCCGGAAAAGAGCTTGTTTACTTGCACCACAGCCATTCCTAGGAAATACCTTGTGGAAAAATCTACAAAGTTGTGAACATCTTAATGCGCCTCTTGGAACACATACAGAATACCACCCAGGGCTTTAAGCCAGAGTGTATTTTATTCCTATCAGTAAAAACTAGGTGTCCTATACATACACTTATCTAACATCAAGTAGTCACAATTTCTCAGGAAGTTTCTTGAATCTGTTGCAGGGGATCAACTCCATGCAAGCCCTTTGGCCCGGGGAACCTCTCAGGGAGGACTTTGCACTTGCTGGAAGGCAGCTGCAGCTCAAAGGTTAAAGACGCTGTATTCAGCTGTGTTAGCATCACCCGGAAGCTTGCCCCAGCTAGCTGCCCGCCCTATGTTGGCCAGCCTTCCTCCCAGAAGCCAGCATGATATCATGGATGGAACAGAGTCTTTGGAATCAGATAAGCTGGGGTTGAATTCTGAGTCATCATCTTCTAGCTAAACAACTTTGGGCACGTGACCTAACTTCTCTGCACCTAGGGTCCTCATCTATAAGAACACGGACATCTTCATGAGCTTCAAGGTTCCTTGAAGATCATTGAACCAGTACTTAGGACACATGTCTTAGTTTCCCCTCTTTCCATCCTTCCTCCCCCAAGCCTGATCTCCAGTCCCAGCCTGAGAATGAATCCAGGGGGTCTCTTTCACTGTGTCCAGCACACAATTTCAGTACAACCACTGAGTGAGAGGCTGTCTCCTTCCAGGGCAGAGCCCACAAGCCATGGCGAGATTCACCAGACAAAAAGAAGGAGAGCAGAGCTAGGTTCACATTCTTGGCAAAGAACAACTCAGCAGGAGACATTGGTCAAGAAGGAGCGAGGTGAGTTAAATATTATCCCGTGAGCCCAAACCGCAGGGGGTTGAAGAGTTTGTCCCCTGTGAAGGTAAACACAGACCAGGGAAGCTCAACCTCTTCCAAGGAGGTCACTGCAGCTGGTGATTTCTTAATGAGATTCACAAACAGCCACACACAGGTAAAGTTCTCAGGACACCAGGGTCCTGGGCAGAATGTCCAAAGTACAAGTTCAAGTCAAGAGATTCAAAGGCATCCTAACTCATCCCAGACGGCAAATGTACTCAAAGCATGGGATCCAGCTACAGGGAAATGAACAGAAAAGGTTTCTAAATCAGACGGTTCCTGGAGATTCTTAGGTATGCTACAATTTGCAAGCAGCTTCTAAAGAAGTTCATTTCTTTGAACGTGCTTATGTCTTTAAAATGTAGTATATGCAGCGGTAAAGGGCATGGAATTTGAGAATCAGATTGTCTTTAATGCCTGCCTCCTTCCCTTAGAAGCTGTGCAGCCTTGGGCAAGTCAACTTAACCTCCCTGGGCCTGACTTTTCTCCTCTGGAAAAGTGTACGAATAAAAGTCTCTGCTTCCCTGGATTATGGTGAGGATTGAATGAGATAATGCACCGTGTACTGCAATCTAATGGATGCTTTGTCAACAAGGTATTAATACCAAAAACTCCTTGCCTGAGAACGAAGGGCCCTTGGTACTGCTGCTGCTGCTGAGCCCTCGGCAAATCTCTGAACGATCCTTTCGAATTGTGATTTTCTCATTTGCGAATCATCCTAATGTGATTCTCCTTTAATTACAGAGCTTTTTTTTTTTTTTTTTAAAGAAGGCGAAGAAAAGCAAGGCACGGCATTACTTTAAGGATGAAGGGCAAAACAACATTTAAGAAATACATCTGAATACTAAGAATCGAAAACCCATTCTGCCTGTGTGTTGGGGAGAAACGGGATGTGTCAACAACACCCCCCCCCCACTATCTACGGCACAGCTTTGACTAATGTACACACGTGAAATAAAAAAACATCCTGGATGCTTCTCAAGCTTGCTGCTTGCTTAGATATTTCTGCCTAGTGATGGAGGCAAGTGCAATTCAGCTTGCTGAGTGTAGGAAAAACCAGCCCCAGGCCCACCCGACTGTCTTTCAGTGTATAATGTATTTTGCTCTTTTGCAGTCCATTGACATTGCTCAGAAAAAAAAATCCCTTTATGGGTTTCTCCCTTTCCAAAACGTGGGTTCGTTCTCTTTTCCCAGAAACAATTCTGTTTATTTAGTTTCAGCTACAACAGAGACACTGTGAGGCCTTCAGGAACATCAGCATGCCTGCCATTTCCATGCTTCTGTTTGCAAGATAAATTCCTGAAACCCTTTTCACCAGGGAGTATTGTAGCTCCTGTCACGGGGTAAGGCATTTAGCTTAGCGTTCATTTGCCATCAGCATAATTTAAACAACTTCATAAAATATAAATGGCATGAAATGGAAATGAACTTGTTTCGGTGGCAGGTGCCTCTGTTGGATGGGAGGAAGTTAGTGCCATGGTTACAAGCTCCCTGGGTATCCTGCCAGGGCCTTTGACATAAAACACCAAGGTTGGACGCCACCCATATTCTAGGGAAATGAACACAATTGCTCCAGAATGGCACAATGATACTTTTTCCACAAATGTCAAAGAGATTCCCCCTCCCCCCCACAGGGAAGAAAGGAAATCAGAAGATTGAGTATTACGGTCCTGGCAGTGATTGTGAGATAAGTTATCTCAAAGAAAGACTTTTCTAGAGCAGGAAAGAACTTCCAACCAATATAACTACTTCTAAGGGAAGGCTGTGTCCTGCTTCTTGATACCAGTGATGGGTCAAGACACAGAGTCCCCTTTGGGACACGTGATTAGTCTTTTCAGCCCAAGCCTTTTGAGTGGCTCTTCTTACCTCCTGTTACATTTCTCTGGGTCATGCCATTGCTCATCCTTGGGAGACGGAGGGTGAGGGGCAGGGGGCGGGGATTTCCTTCATTCATTTATAAAATATTTGCATTTTCCTATGGGCCGTGGATTTTCTACTCACGATGAATACAAAGACGAATAGGGCAAATTGCTAGGTTTCTAATTTTTAACTTCAGTCAGCTTACGGCATTCTGAGGCATCTCTATGAAACAACTGATAACTAGTAAAATCATAGCCTCTTGTCTAAAGAATTGTCCCAGGTCTCTTTTGTATCTGACCGGATCAGTGCAATCAGGTAAGCTAGCCTGCACTGAAATGTGGGATTCTCTACTTCTCTTACTTGACGCTTAAAGACTGTCAACACTTTGGTTTGCGCTGCCTTTTGAAGGAAGCTGTCTTCCCATCTCACACTAAATCTGAGTTCTTGACCTCCCCCATCCACAAGGCTACTCCCTCCCCCCACTCCTTAGCCTTCCCTATCACGGGGGATGGCCACTCCATTTCCCTGACTTATTGGGCTGAATCCTTTAAGTGGGTCCCAGACTCTTCTCTTTCTCCGACATTTCACGTCCAGTCTGTCACGAAATCTCAGTCGTCTCTACCTTCCAAATGCATCTGGAATCTGATCTCTGCTCCCTACGTCTCTGCCGCCTCCCTGGCTCGAACTACCATCTTGTGCCCAGGTCATGACAGAGCTTCCTATAAAGTCCCTCCTTCTACCTTTGCCAGCCTATAGCCTGTTCTCAACAAGGCAGTTTAAAATGCAAGTCAGACCATGTAGGTCCCCTTCCCAAATGCTTGTAATTAGGTTGTCATCAATACGGTCAGAGTAAGAGCCAAAACCTTCATAAAGACTGAGGTCTGGTCCCTGGCTTGAGCTCCTCCACCCCCCTCCCTTGACCCCCACTGTGTCATACCAGCAGCCTCTTTGCTGGCCCTGAACACATCTGCTGTGCTCCAACATCATGGCATTGTGCTTGAATTACCTTTTGCCTCCGTTCCTTTGCCTAGAAGGTTCTTCCCCCTGGTATCTTCATGGCTGACTTCATTCCTTTTAGGTCTTTGCTCAAAAGTTACCTTATCCCTGAGATCTACCCTAACCACCCGAAAATTGTAACCTCCTGCCCTTTCTCATTCACCTAGCACAACCTTCCTCTTTACCTGCTTGGTCTTCTTCCCCCACCACCTTTACCACTTTCTCACCTACCATGAAACTTATCTCTGTCTTGTGTTTAATATCTGATGACCTCATGGGTTGTGCCATGTAACTGCTTCTTGCCCCAGAGCTGGGAGAAGTTAAATGTGTCACTTCCAGGTTAAAGCATTTAATTGCTGGTGTGAGGCATTCTAGAACTCTCTTATCTTCTGTACGGAGATCAGCAATGTTTGTGGATGGTATATTTGACCGCCGAGTTATTCCAATGAGCAGAACCCCCCCACCTTCCCCACTCTATCAAACTATGACAGACATAAGGCATGAGTAAGAAATAAGCCCTGTTGTCTTGCCATTGAGACTTGGGGGTTGTTTGAGAGCACAGCACCATCTAACCTACCCTAATCGATGCATGGAAGATGGAGAAATTACTTCCCCAGTGTCACACAGCCAGGAAGTCCAGACATTCCTCTATGACACATAACAAATTTCTGAAGGTATGTTGGAAACACAATGGTCTGAAAGTCAAACAATATACTTGCAGGCTTTACACTGAGGACCAGTCCCAAGGAACTAAACCAATTTATAAAACCCTACCTGTGACCTGTGCAGAAGCTGCCTTCTTCAGATTCAGGCAACTCGGCACAGGTGGGCTTGCCCCCAGCAGGGTTACCAGCTGTCTGGGCATTTCCCTTTCCCACTGGAGAGGAAACCACTCCCAGCAAATACCAGGAGACTCTCCCTAACAAGCTGCCTCAGGGGCTGGACAGACCAGCACAATCATTTTCCACACTTTCGCGTGCACCAGAATCGCCCAAAGGGATTGTTAAAACACGAGCCGCTGGGTGCCACCCCCAGTGGGTGTGGAATAGGCCTGAGAATTGTATTTATTACACCTTTCCACATGATTCTTGATGAAACCAGTCCAGGGACTACACTTGAGGACCATTAACAACAATGAGCAGACCAGGTATCAACTCAAAAAAACAAACCAAAACAAAAAAACAAGTATAGAAGAGAAGATATTTTTGGTAAGAATTTCCAAATCTCCAAATTTCCAAATCAGATCAGTCATCACAAAAAAAACCAGAACTTTCTTAAACCGCTTTTATGGTTTGGGGTTAGGGGAGTACACATCCCGTTGCTCAGGACACTCCTGGTTCACACCCACTGTCCCAGCATGGGTGTGTCAGCGGCCCTTTCTTGCATTCTTGCTAGTGTTGAGGTCTGGGTAAGTTATACGACTGTCCTGTTTAGGCCTGTTTACATTTTTGTACATTTGACTTACGTATGAGAAATTGTTATATGATGGTTTAGTGCCTCAGAGGTCTTACCTTTTTTTAAAGATTTATTTATTTAGGAGAGAGAGAGTATAAGCATGAGTCAGGGAAGAACAGAGGGAGAGAATCCTCAAGCAGACTCCTCGCTGAGCATGGAGCCCCACACAGAGCTCCATCTCACAACCCTGAGATCATGACCTGAAGTGAACCCAAGAGTCAGAGGCTTAACTGCCTGAGCCACCCAGGCTCCCCTAGGGCCTCAAAGGTCTTAATCCCATCCAGGTTGCCGTTCTGTGGGGAGAAAGGTACCTGTGGTCCCAGCTGAGGGAACAACTCTGGGCCCTGGCTCCTGACCTCGGGACTTCTGCTGATTTCATGGGGGTTACGGGGTAAGGATGGAGGTGGGAAGGGTGGGTGTCGAGCAAGGGCTCCCTCCCCTCCCCCTAACTGGCCAGCACCCCAAGAGCTAGGGATCAGCCTGGCTCACTGATATATGCAATACAAAATCCAGCACAGAGAAAACTTCTGGGGCGGTGAGGTATACAGTGTAGAAAAAATAATGACTGTCAGAAAAATGAAGATCTCAGTATGCACCCCTCTCCCCCACAGTAATGGGAATAGGACCAGAATTAATCTTCCTGCTAACTGGTCACTGCCATTTTATTCTCCCAGCTGGCTCTCAAGCCTTCAAGAAGGCAAACACGTGCTTTTTGCCAACCTTGTTAATACTCTTCATAGAGGTTCACGTTGCTGGATCGGAGTATCTGAGGACTAAAGAGCGTGACTCTGCAAGGGGGCGTTTACTCCCCACCTGAGAAGCCCCCCAGGGACCACCCTCTTTCTGAGTCAAAGGGAAGGATTCCTTGATATAACTTATGGTGTGGGTGTGTTGGCTCAGGGACGAGAACAAAGCTTTGTCCTTCTACCGACTTTTAATAGCATCTAATTACTTCCAGGTTTCTAGACAGTGTCACCACACAGAGATTAAGGTAGTGGGAGAGGTACTTTTTCAGCGAGGCTCTTACATACCTACTTTTTTAAAAAAAATTGTTATTGAAGTTTAGTTGACATGCATTATATGAGTTTCAGGTGTACACCATAGTGATTTGACAATTCTATACATTATTCAATGCTCACCACGAGCAGCTACTTCTTGATAACTGCGGGAGTCCTTACTTGAAGCAATTTATCTGAGTTGAATGCTACACCTAAAGATGCATACAGATGACTATAGCTTTAGTTCAGTGGAACTTCTATAGCATGAAAGATCTGCACCTAACCGGCGGCACAGGCTTTCAATATTCCAGGCTGTTAGCTAACTTGACTCCACACTTGTCCCGCACAATTCAGATCATGCAATGTTGCTGTATCCGGTGTCAGGTAAACAGAAGTTTACAAAAGGCAGAGAGGGAAAGTCAAGCGGGGCAGCCAACTGGAAGCATAAACGAAAAGAGGCAGAAGACATGTGTCACCCGCACATTAAGAGAAACAGCAGAATTTACCGGTATTTACTAGATACTTGCTTTATATAAACACTCTGCTTATTGTAAACGCAGTTAAATGGACAATTCTTGCCTTGTGGGAGTTGTATTCTATCACGGATGACCCAAATTCAGCCAACACTCTTCACAACTGCCACCACCCACACACAGCCAGAGACGGTTCCGGTGGCCATAGCCAAAGACAGCACGCCAGGTGCTGTCAACAACACAAGTTTACCTTCTCATGGTTCTGAAGGACCACTAGTCCAAGGTCAAGGTTCAAGCAGGGTTCAGTTTCTAGTGAGGACTCTTTCCCTGACTTGCAGATAGCCACCTTCCTGCATGTCTTCAGGTGCTGGCAGGGAGTGAGAGGTGGGGTTTTAGGGGGAAGGTGGGATCTCGCTCTTCCCTCTTCCTATAAGCCACAGTCCTTTCAAATTCGGGCTGCACCCACTGTACCTCATTTAACCTTTATTCTCTCCTAACGACTGTATTTCCAAATATAGTCACATTGGGGATTAGGACTTCAACCTATGAATTGGCAGGGGCGCAATTCAGTCGACAGCATTCCACACACACGGCACGTAAGCCAAGAGCTAATGGGATGGGGAGACCACTGGAGATGAAACATTTACACTGAGGACAAGCTTCTTGAAGCAGGCCCACGGTATGCTCTGGGAGGTGTGCTGACAGTTTGCTGGAGGGAGAGGTCAGTGTGAGCTCTCTTACTGAGCCAGGAAAGGCTTTCTAGAGAACCAGGGATTTCTGGTGCTATCTGGAGGGCAGGAAAGACAGATTTAAGTGATAACAGGAAGGGTAATACTACGAGCGGCAGCAAGCAGCATGAGAGGGATCAGAACGAGAAGAAAGAAAGAGACACGGGGAGGCCCATTGGGGAGAGTTTTCCTATTTTCCCTTTGCTTTTCTAAAGTGGTTTTAAAGTGGTTTGCCTTTGTGTTCCTAAAGTAGGAAGCTCATCAACACCAGCTGTGTGTAGGTGTTCACTTTTCTTTTACTCCCTCTGTGCACTTCTGTCTGATGCTCCCTGGGGGTCTGTCTCCCTGCTTCATTTTCTTATGTTATTCCCAACTCTCTTCAGGCTGCCTGATTTACTCACCCTCTACCCTTATTCATCTGGTTCCAACCCCATTGCTTCCCACCCCCAATTAATTTGTTTAGTAGCATCCTGGCCCCTGCTAATACATATCCCCCTCAGCGGCCTTACCTTGATCTTCTCTCTAAAAAAGTGGGCACAGGGGCGCCTGGGTGGCTCCGTGGGTTAAGCGTCTGACTCTAGATTTTAGCTCAGGTCATGATCTCAGGGTAGTGAGATCGAGCCCTGTGTACGGCTCCACGCTCAGCGGGGAGTCTGCTTGAGATTCTCTCCCTCCCTCTCCCTCTGCTCGTGCATGTGCACACATGTGCTCTCTTTCTCTCTAAAATAAATAAATCCTTAAAAAAATAAATTTTAAAAAGTGGGCACAGGTGATTAAAAATCAAGCAAACTCGGGTGCCTGGGTGGCTTAGTTGGTTAAGCGACTGCCTTTGGCTCAGGTCATGATCCTGGAGTCCCGGGATCGAGTCCCGCATCGGGCTCCCTGCTTGGCAGGGAGTCTGCTTCTCCCTCTGACCCTCTTCCCTTTCATGCTCTCTATCTCTCATTCTCTCTCTCTCTCAAGTAAATAAATAAAATCTTTAAAAAAAAAAAATCAAGCAAACTCTTTTTTAAATGTGAGAACGCCATCTTTGGGTGCGTTCTGCTGTCTTGGCCCGGAATGTAAGATAAATGTTGTTTCACCACAGAGATAGGCACATGACTGTACCCTACTCTCCTTTTCCCACCTTTGCCTACATTTTAGGAGCCAGGAAGCATACAGTATATTCATTTGTTTTAAGAAATCTATCTCACACGCACAAAAAGATGAATACGAATACGTGAGGTGATGGACATGTTAGTTTGCTAGATGGGGGGAGGGGACACATTCACAATATATACATCTATCAAAGCACCATGATCTATATTTTAAATAGCTTATAATTATTTGTCAATCATACTTTGATAAAGCTGAATTTTTTAAAAAAAGAACACAAAACAGAAACAAAGGAATTTCAGTACACACACACACACACACACACACACACTTGCAGGAGCACACACATGCCCAAGAATGCCTCTTTCCAGGACGCCTGGGTGGCTCAGTTGGTTAAGCATCTGATTCTTGATTTCAGCTCAGATCATGATCTCAGGTTCATGAGCTCGAGCCCCCAGTTGGGCTCCATGCTCAATGTGGAGTCTGCTTGAGATTCTCTCTTTCTCCTTCTGCTTCTTCCCTGCTTGTGCTCTCTCTCTCTTTCAAAAAAAAAAAAAATGAATGTGTCTTTTCTTGGGTGATTGGGACTCTCAGGAGCCACATCAAAGCAGTTGCTTCCAAATTAGCATGAGCTCTAATAAGCCTAGAGTCTCTGTCTCTCCTTTCCCACCCCCCACAGACCTGTTCACTTCTACTGAGAAAGATGACAGTGTGATTTGGTCCAGAGCTTTGGAAGTCTTGATTTTAGGGCCCTAGTGTATTAAAACAGTACTGCTGTCTCCTCTGCGGCCTTGTAGCACAGAATGGCTTGAAAATGGGACAGTAAAAGCACCATTAGAGTGATCTCTTTGATTTAGGCCACGGTCTTCAGAAAGTTTCCTAATAAATTATGAATATGACCTCTGGGAGTACATGATTAACCCATCAGCAAAGATTGTTTTTGTTGCTTTGCTTGGAAAGGAGATGGAAGACGTGTCATGTTGGGGAGGTGGGGTTGTCTGGCAAGGTCTGAGAAGGCAAAGTAAAGGGAGACAGTTACAGGACAACTGGGAATTTCTTGGAGATCACTTCTGCTGACATCACAATATCACCTGAGAAGGTCCTGCCTGGCTTCTGGTCCTGGCACCATCCCTCCCTAGCAGAGGGACCTCCAGCAGGTCCCGAGGCTCCAGAAACCTTAGTTTCCCTGATTGTAATATGGAGATAATAATGGTATCTAAATTATATGGTAGTTGCAAGGATGAAATGAAGTAATGTAGACAAACATTTGGCACAGTGTCTGGCTCACTGTAAACACTCAATGCTAATAATTATTATTATGCTAGAATAACATCTTTTCCCCCCATTCCAGTTTGAAGCTCATGGGTCTAAGACACACATAATAGAGAATCCAAAAAAGTAATAGAAAAGCATGGAAGCATCCCAAGCTTAGAAAATATTATTTCTATTATCTCCAAATTGGACTCCATCCAATAAAGCACTAAGAGTATTCTTAGGAGATTTATAAAATGATCCAAAGAGGAACGTATACTAAGGTACCTTGATGTACTAGTTTGACTCAAGCAAAACTTGCAAAGCTTCCTTTTCCTTCTGAAGCCTTGGAGGACTGGCACTATTTCACCAATGACCCCTCACCAAACCTCAGTTCTCCATGATATCCACTCTCCAAACTAATTCCAACTCATCCCTCATGAATGTTCTCTTTTCCCTCTCAGCCCAGCCCCACATCTCTATTTATTTCATTTCTCCAAGTCAGTGATACTGTACAACCGCATATTCTTGGGTCAATTTACCGTTATAAAAATACATTCAAGATTTAAACCTCAAATGGGCCTTCAACTATGCCTGGAATTCTTTCCATCATTTCCTGCGTAAACTGCATCTCCTACTTTCCACAGTGACTACTGGAAACATTTCTAATCTCGCTTCATATTCCCCAGAAGATCAAAGCTTTCCAAAGGAACCCTCATAAAAATAACACACCCACTGGCCTACCCAACAATCCTCATCTTCTCTCTTGTTAGATTAAAGGAGTTACTCCCTCTATCATTTAAGCTTTTGCTCCCTCTCCTCAGGATCGTGACATGGTTATTTATTTTCCTCTCCCATTTTGTCAACCAACCCCTTTCAAATAGACCCTTCAACATTTTTTTTTTAATTTTTTAAAGAAGATTTTATTTATTTGCCAGAGAGAGAGAGCACAAGCAGGGGGAAGCGGCAGGCAGAGGGAGAAGCAGCTTCCTGCTGAGCAAAAGCCTGATGTGGGACTTGATCCCAGGAGCCTGGGATCATGACCTGAGCCAGAGGCAGATGCTTAACTGACTGAGCCACCCAGGGGTCCCCCTGTCAACATTTAAATATGTGCAAACTTGGGCTCAGTTGGTTAAGCATCTGACTCTTGATTTTGGCTCAGGTCATGATCTGAGAGTCCTGAGATCAAGCCCTGCGTCAGGCTCCATGCTGAGTGTGAAGCCTGCTTAGGATTCTCTCTCCTGTTCCCTCTGGCCCTCCCCCACCCACCACTCGCATATGCTCTTTCTCTCTAAAAAAAAAAAATTAAAATTAAAAAAAAAAAGATAAATAAATAAATAAATAAATGCGAACTTCACATGTCTTCAAGCAACGCTTTCTGATCCTCACACTCTACTCCAGCTCCCAGTACATTTTCATGTCCTCTAAACTTTCAGTCTTCCTACTCCACCTCCACGAGTTTGGAATCCTGGCCAACGCACACCCATATTGCTAACTCACTCAGCTCTCAGCATTAGATGGTGTCAGTCCCTACCTTCTGAAACCTCCCTTCCCTTGATGCCCATGATCCCACTACCCTAGTTTTTCCCTTATCCTCCTATTATCTCTTCACACTCTTTTCTAGGCTGATGCTGCTTTTTCCCTTCAGGATCAGTTCTAATATTTCATATCTTCTCACTTTATACCTTTTGCTAGGCAACTTTACCCACCCTCTATAGCTTAGACCCTTCAGACCAGTATATCTAAGTGCCGACTTGACATGTGGACTTCAAGGCGGCAAAGACATCACACCCACCCTATCCAAGATCCATTTTCTCTCACTACAGCATTTTCTCTCTCATCGAAAGATCTATCTGTGGAAATAAAAAAGATCACCCAAATGAGAGCAAGTAAAGACTACAATTCATTCTTGAACAATGCAAGGGTAAGGGACACTGAGCCCCCGTGCAGTTGAAAATCTGAGCATAACTTTTGACTCCTCCCCAAACTTAACTACTAATAGCCTACCATTCACCAGAAGCCTTACCTATAACATAAATGGTTGGTTAACACATATTTTGAATATTCACTATATACTGTTTTATAATAAACTAAGCTAGAAGAAAGAAAATGTTAAGAAAATCGTAAGAAAGAAAAAATATATTTACAGGGCTGTAGTGTATGTATTGAAAAAAGAATCCATGCATAAGTGTATCCATGCAGTTCAAATCGATGTTGTTCAAGGGTCAACTGTACTTATTAAGAGTAAGGGAGTCAGCCACCATTATTGGTGTTTGGCAGAGACTCAAAGGCAGGCAGAGGAGTAAGAATATTTCATAGTGGAGAAGAAAAAAAAAAAAAGGCTTCAAGTATGCCCTGATTAGAGGCTGTTGGCATGGGGAAATGTAGGCGAGCTAACGAGATGTGGGCGTCCTATGTGATTGGTTAGGGTGCATATTTAGCTTTCTCCAGTTGGTGCTATACTGGAAGTGGAGGCAAAAATTAGGGAAGATGTTAGTTGTTAATCAAGCCTGGGCCATTTGGGGCCAATTGTTACAGGGATTATTGTCTGTTTCCTAAACGGGTTGCTAGAGCCAGTTGTCTGATTTCCTGGACTGGTACTCTATATATAGTAGGTTAGCTTCCTGGGCTGGTTGCTGCAGGATCAGAATTCTGCTGGGTCAGAATTCTATTTTATATATAGTCTTCCCATTGCCCATTTGTATATATAGTCTCTCAACTCCATCCATCCAGCTGTGTGAACCAGAAGCTAAGGAGGCAATATAGCATGATGATAAGAATATGAGTTCTGGAATCACACTGTTTATTTCCTAGGTCCAGCACACATGAGCTGTGCACACTGGATAAGCTACTTAAGTTTTATTTTAATTTTAGTTTACTTAAACTAAAAATTAGGAGAATGAGAGACTTATCCAAGTCTGACACAGTTATTGCCTACCCAAAAGCCACTACCCACACTTTTCTAGAAGTGTTAACAGCATTACCTAGTAGCTATGTGCTTGGTCCAAGGATAATCAGGAATGGCACATTATAAGTAACAGGGCCTAAAATGAGAATTTGATTGAAAGAAGAGAAGAGATGGGGGTGCTGAGAACTCTTAAGATTCAAAGTTAAGAAGCTTTCAATGTCAAAATATTTGGATTGGTTATTGCCTTATTACTTTAGAATGAAGACAATTTTACTAACAAGGCTGATACTAAAATAAGGAAAATTAGGCCTGTTCTTCTGTGTTAGCTTCAGCCTTGCAGAATTCAGTATAGTCTTTTAAGAGTCAAACTTGCAAAGAGAAGCTCTTTCTGCCAATAGCTGGAAATTTAAATCAGCTAAGACTTCTATAATTTGAAACCTTGTAGTGTTAGAATACATTAATTCTCACCTCAAATTAGTGTAAACCCACAGACAGAGGTAGGAAATACACTGTTGAGAAAACTATGCACCCCCGCCCCACCCAACCCTGCTGCATCTTCCAAGCATCTCCTCTTCGTTATTCTCTGCTTGATGAAGGAGAAAAGTAATGGCAAAGACAAGCTTAAAAGAGGTGCTTTCCTATGCTACTAAAGATACTATTTCATATTTTAACTGGAGCCATTAAAACAAAAGCTACTGGGAGTGGCTGAGGAGATGGACAAATGATCAGAAGGCAGATATTCCCAAGGATTATGCACAAGGAGATTGTTGGCTCTGATCTTATAATGTGGAGCAGATGGCTCCATAGTGGATGGCTAAAACTGTGTGGCTCAAAAGGACATTCTACCCAATACATATACAGATATGACTCTGAAAGATAACAGATAAGAAAGATCTTAAGGCAGAACCAGGAAGACCAGACTGGCTGAATGACCTCTACCAGAGTGGAGAGTTCTCAACTTTCCTGTAAAATGAGATACGATATATGCCATTTTTCATCGTCTGTGTCACTTCTCATCTTTCCCTTCTTCTGAAAGGTAGTTTTCACTATAGCCATCCACTTACTTCTTTGACATAGCGATCTGGTACAAATGGGGTTGAACAACTTGTCTTCTACAGTTTGAGGACCTGAACATGAGAAATAATTTCCAGACCTGATGCAGGGGAATACCATCTCACCAGGGACCCCAGCAGAATAAATAACTGCTGAGGATTTAAAATCTTCTTCATAGGAGAGGGGGCAAGTGTATTGTATGTAGATACGCCATTTCTTCGACGAGTGTGTGGGGTGATGGATGTTACAGGCCTTGGGCAGTAACGGAGGTGGACTCTGGCAGATGCTGCTGGCAGCCAATTCAACAGTCCTTCTCATTCTGTCTCCCCTCCCTCACTGCTCCCTCCCTGATAAAATATTATGTCCATGTATAAATTGATCATGTGCTTAGTGCAACTTGAGTCTCATTTCAGCCCTATGGTAAATCTTGATTAGTCTGAGCCAATCTTGGCAATTCCATTTCCTTACCAGCAATTGTTTTAGGAATAAGTATGCGATACAATTCTGGCTAATAAGATAGAATAATAAACATGCTGAGAGGTTTCTAGAAATATTTTTCTTGCCTTTAAAAAAACTAACAGAAGGGAACTTACTCAACCTGATAAATATTTATAAAAAATCTACAGCTAACATCATACCTACTAGTGAGAAAATCAAACCTTTCCCACTAAGATCACCAAAAATGTCCCTTCTGACCACTCCTTTTCAACATCATGTTTAAAGTTCTAACTAATGCAATAAAAAAAGGAAATAAGAGATATATAAATTGGGGAGGAAAGCATTAACCTACCTTTTTAGATAACATATCATAAGTGATTATAGCAAGGTTACAGGATATAAGATTAATATACAAAAGTGAATTACTGTCCTATATACTAGCAATGAAAGAGCAAAGTTAAAAATTTTAAAGACCATTTATTTTAGCATCCAAAAACAGGAAATGCCCAGGTATAAATCAAAGAAAATATGTACAAGATCTCCATCAAGAAAGTTATCAAACTCTGATGAAAGAAAGCAAAGACAAACTGAATACCCATTTTGCCCACTTCGCCACACACCTTTCCTTCTGGCAACCATCAGTTTGTTCTCTGTATTTATAGGTCTGATTTCTCCTTTCTGTTTGTTTATTCATTTGTTTGTTTTTTTTAGGTTCCACAGATAAGTGAAATCACATAATAATTGTCTTTCTTGGTCTGATGTATTTCACTTAGCATAATACCCTCTAGGTCCATTCATGTTGTTGCAAGTGATAAGACTTCATCCTTTTTTATGGCCACAAATACTCCAGTGTGTGTGTATGTGAATGTGTGCATGTATACACACATCTTCCTTATCCATTTGTCTATAGATGGCCACTTAGATTTCTTTTATATATTGGCTACTGTAAAGTGCTGCAGGAAACATAGGAGTGCATTTATCTTTTTGAATTAGTGGGAGAAGGGGACTGAGAGATACTAGCTTCCAATTATAGAATAAAGAAATCACAGGAATAAAAGGCACAGCATAGAAAATATAGTCAAAGATATTGTAATAGAGCTGTGTGGTGACAGATGGTAGCTACACTTGTGGTGAGCATAGCCTAACTTACAGACTTGTCAAATCACTATGTTGTATACCTGAAACCCATAGACCATTGTGGCTCAACTATACCCAAATTAAAAAAAAGAAAGATTTAAGGGAAAAAAAGACAAATTAAATAAGTAGAGAGATACTCATGGAGATAAAGATATAATATTGTTGAGAGGTCAGTTCTCCCCAACTTGATTTATACATTCAATGTAATCCCGATAAAAATCCCCACAAGTTATTTTGTGGATGTTGACAAACTGGTACTGAAATTTACATGGAGAGGCAAAAACCCCAGAATAACCAACACAATATTGAGGGAGAAGGACAAAGCAGAAAGACGGACAATGCTGGACTCCAAGACTAACTACAAAGACACAGGGATCAGGACAGTGTGGTATTGGTGAAAGAAGAGACACATTGTTCAATAGAACAAAATAGAGAACCCAGAAGTAGACCCACATAAATATAGTCAAGTGATCTTTGACAAAGGAGCAAAGATAATACAATGGGGAAAGATAATCTCTTCAAAAATGGGGCTAGAACAACTGAATATCCAATTGCAAATAATAAATCTAGACATGGACTCTATAAGATTCACAAAAATTAAAATGGACCAAAGATCTAACTGTAAAATGCAAAACTATGAAATGCCTAGAAGAGACCATAGAAGAAAACTTCAGTGACCCTGGGTTTGGTGATGGCTTTGTAGATACAATACCAAAAGCATGATCCATTTAAGAAATAATTGATAAAGTGGACCTGATTAAATGACAAACTTCTGCTCTGAGAAAGACAATGTCAAGAGAATGAGAAAGCAAATCACAGACTGGGAGAAAATATTTGCAAAAGACATATCTGATAAAGAACTGTTATCCAAGACTTCCAGGGAAGGTGGCAGAGTAGGAGGACTCTAAGCTCATCTTGTCCCATGGATACAACTAGATAACACACATCAGTTTAAGTAACCCAGAGAATGACCCAAAGACTGTCAGAACAGACTCCCCAAGCTAAATAAAGAGAAGAGGCACCCTGAAGAGTGTAGGAAGGGTGGAGATGCAGTGCGGAGTTAAACCCTATGGGTCTGGCCACCAGAGGAAGGGGTCCATGGGCGTGGAGAGGGGAGAGAAATAGACCATCACACTGGGGAGTCCACATAGGGAAGATGAATTCCCATAACATCTCGCTTTGAAAACCAGAGGGGCCAAATTTCATAAGTTCTTACAACCAGTGGGAATTAACGCCTGGAACTTCAAAAATCATCAGGCTTGCTCTGGGAAAGTGGGAGTGCAATAGGAAACTGAGTCCCCACCTTTAGAGAGACAGCAGAACAAATAGCCCACGGAGGGACAGCACAGAAGCCCAGTTTGAAAAATGCCTGGAGTGTACAGGAAGAAGATTTATTTATTTATTTATATTTATTTATTTATAAATTATTTTTAGAGAGAGCACTTGCATGAGCGGGGGTTGGGGAAGAGGGGCAGAAGGAAAGGGAGAGAGAGAAAAGCAGGCTCCATGTCCAGAGCAGAGCGGGATGCGGGGCTCAATCTCATGACCCTGAGATGATGACTGGAGCCAAAATCAAGAGTCAGAGGCTTAACCAACTGAGCCACCCACACGCCCCCAGGAAGTAGATTTATTTACTAATCTCAGAGCATGGACTGGAGGGACAGGGATCTTTGCGAGACTTCTCCAGGAACAAAGGAGCTGGTGGATGCCATTTCCCTCCCCAGCTCCCCAGCCTAGACATGCAGACACCTGCAGGAATCAGCACAGCCCCCCACTCTCCACCTATCCTGCTAATGGCGCACCCCACCCCTGTGCACGTAAGTGGATCCACCCCCCCCAACTCACCTGACCTGGCAGGAATTTTCCAGGTTGCTACAGGTCCCTTCCCACAGAGGACCGGCACAGACCTTGTTCTCCTTGGATCAGACCCCTCCAATACGCCCGTGGCCAGAGCCCATCCAAAGCAGTGCCACAAGCCCGGCAGTGTGAGAGCAACCCTGACAGGGGCCGGTCCCACTCCAAGGGGAAGGGGAATGAGGGGTGAAGGGAAGGGGAGTGAGGTTTGAGGGGAAGATAACCACACATACACCAGTCCCACTGTGGTGCTACCCACTGATGAAAGCTTCTCAGGGGACAGCACAGGGAAAGTGCCCTGCAGTTCAGTGCTTCAGCATCTCTGGCAAATGCCTTGACTGACTCACCTGGATGGATCATCCAAACAGAAAATCAACAAGGCAACAGTGGCTTTGAATGACACATTGGACCAGATGGATCTAAGAGACATTTTCAGAACATTCCATCCTAAAACAGCAGAATACATGTTCTTTTCAAGAACACATGGGACATTCTCCAGAACAGATCACATGTTAGGCCACAAAACAAGTCTCAACAAATTCAAAAAGATCAAAGACATACCATGCACCTTTTCTGACCACAATGCTGTGAAACTAGAAATCAACCGCAAGAGAAAATCTGGAAAGACCACAAATACATGGGGGTTAAATAACATGCTACTAAACAATGAAGGGGCTAAGCAAGAAATCAAAGAGGAAATCAAATCAAAGAGGCAATAAAAAAAATACACAGAGACAAAAGAAAATGAAAACACAATGGTCCAAAATCTTTGGGACACAGGAAAAGCTGTTCTAAGACAGAAATTTGTAGCAATATAGGTCTACCTGAAGAAACAAGAAAAATCTCAAACCACCTAACCTTATTCTTAAAGGAGGTAAGAAAAAGAAGAACAAACAAAACCCAAAACCAGTAGAAGGAAGGAGATAATAAAGATTAGAGCAGAAATTAAAAACAAACAAACAAAAAATAGACCAATGAAACCAGGAGCAGGTTCTTTGAAAAGATCAACAAAATTGACCAACCTTTAGCCAGATTCATTTTAGGACTCTAAAAAACAAAACCATAAATGAAAGAGGAGAAATACCACCACAGAAATACAAGAGACTACAAGACAGTATTATGAGAAATTATATGCCAACAAGTGGGACAACCTAGAAGAAATGCATACATTCCTAGAAACATATAACCTCCCAAAACTGAATCAGGAAGAAATAGAAAATTAGAACAGACCTATTACCAGCAAAGAAATTGAATCAGTAATCAGAAAACTCCCAATAAACAAAAGTCCAGGATCAGATGGCTTCACAGGTGAATTCCACCAAACATTTAAAGAAGAGTTAATACCTAATCTTCTCAAACTATACCAAAAAGTAAAAGAGGAAGGAGAGCTTCCAAATTCATTCTATGAGGCCAGAATTACCTTGGTTCCAAAACTACATAATGACCCTGCAAAAAAAGAGAATTACAGGCCAATATCCCTGATGAACATAGATGCAAAAATCCTCAAAAAAATAATACAAAATATTAGCAAACCAAATTTAACAATGCATTGAAAAAATCATTCCCCACAATCAAGTGGGATTTATTCCTGGGAAGCAAGAGTAGTTCAATATTTGCAAGTCAATGTGTTATGTCACATCGATAAGAAAAAAGGATTAAAAACCATATCATCATTTCAATAGATACAGAAAAGGCATTTGACAAATAAGAAAATGACCCAATTAAAAAATAGGCTAAAGACCTTAATAGACACCTCACCAAAGAGGATACACAGGTTGCAAATAGGCATATGAAAAGATGCTCCACATCATATGTCATCAAGGAAATGCAAATTAAAACAATAATGAAATAACACAACACACCTCTAAGAATGATAAAAAATCATAACACCGACAATAGCAAATACTGGTGAGGATGTAGAACAACAGGAATGCTCATTCACTACTTGCAAGACAGTTTGGCAGGATCTTACAAAACTAAATACACTCTTAACATACCATCCAGCAATCATCCTCCTTGGCATTTACCCAAAGGAGTTGAAAACTTATATCCATGCACAAACCTGCACACAAATGTTTACAGCAACTTTATTCACAACCGTCAAAGCTTGGATGCACGTGAAATGTCCTTTAGTAGGTGAATAAACTGTGGAACATCCACATAATGGAGTGTTACTCAGTGATAAAAATGAGCTATCAAGCCATGACAAAACATAGAGTGATCTTAAATGCATATTACTAAGTGAAAGAAGCCAATCTAAAAAGGCTAGATATTGCATAATTCTAACTATATTACATTCTTAAAAAGTCAAAACTATGGAGACAATGAAATATCAGTGGGTATCAGGAACTGGGGGTACGAGGATGAGCACAAAGGATTCTTCGGGCAGCGAGACTATTCTATATGACACGATAAAGGTGGATATATACATTACTATACATTTTTCCAAACTCACAAAATGTACAACACCATGAGTGAACTCTAATACAAACTACAGACTTTGAGTAATCACGATGTGTCAACATAGGTCCATCAATTGCAATAAATGTACCTCTCCTGTAAGAGATGCTAATGGTAGGGGAGGCGGTGTGTGTGTCAGGGGAGGAGGTATAAGGGATATCTCTGTACCCTCAATTTTGCTGCAAACCTAAAACTGCTCTTAAAAAAATTAGGTCTTAAAAAAAAAAAGTATAGTTGAGCAAATAGAAAGATATCCAACATTCTTGGAAAGAAAGACTCAATACCAAATGGAGGTCAGTTCTCCCAAGTTCATTCACATATCGGACACAATTCCAATGAAAACACCAGTCAGTCTTTTTCTGGAGTCAGATAAGTCAGCCACAGAGTTTATTTGGAAAAATTAGCAAGCAAAAATTTCCAGGAAAACTTAAAAACGCAATGTTAGGGATGGCTAACGGATATTAAAATATTATATAAGCTTCTACAATTAAAATAGTATACAATGATGTAATGAGGAGAGAGACAAACCCATAGAACAGGGAAGAAAATGTAGAAATAGACCCAAGGACGGATGAAAATTTAGAATATGATAAGTACCCATCTCATATCAGTGATGTGAGGGGAAATAAGGTTATCAAGTTTTGACAATGGAGAGAAAACAGGGAAAAAGATAAAACGGGATGAATTGCTCACACAGTAAGCCAAGACTAATTCCACATAAGAGCAGGGAACTGATTATAAAAAAATTTAACTCACACAAGTGCTTTCATTAATTAATTATGAGGAAAAAAACCCACTGATTACATAAAAGTAAAAACTTTTGCCTGACAAAAAACGTCAGTAGTAAAATAAAATGCCAAGTGACAAAAATGAGAAAAGTATTTGTAAATTAAATCATAAAGAACTGTAACCTGTAATATATAAAGGCTTTTCCAAAATTAAGACTAACAAGCCAACAGAAAAATGAGCACATAAGACCAGAGCTCACAGAATAAATGGCTCTAATCATAGGAGAGGATGTTCCGCCATGCTTCTAATAAGGTAAATGCAAAATTAAATATAATGTGATTCCACTTGTCACCTCTCAGAATGTCAAAAACCCAAAGGCTGACAATTACCATCACTGGTCAGGCTATCACCAAGCAAACATTCATATGTTGCTCACAGGAAGACAAAGAGGTACAGCATACCACCGTGGGGGGCAATCTGGTACGGCCTGCTACAGCTGCCATGTGTTTACCCTTTAACAAAGCAATCCTTCTTCTGGAAATCAGTTTTGAAGATACACTGGAAAAAATATGAAAGGACGTATGAGCAGCTTACTCAATATAACACTCCTTGTAACAGCAAAAGGCTAGAATGCACCCAAATGTCTATCAATAAAGGACTAGTTGAATAAGCTATGGGACAGCCACAAATGGAGTGCTATGCAGCTATAAAAGAAGTGAGGAAGACCTTTTATATGAGTGATCTTCAGGATATATTGTTAAGTGACAAAAATATATGGGCAGAACAATGTGTACTGCATGCTACCTTTATAAAAGAAAGAAGGGAACTGCATCTACATATTTGCTTCTGTTTCCATAAAGACACAATGTAAGGATAACCCCCAAACTAAAACAGATGCCTACTAAAGAAGAAGGAAGGTAATGGAAGTAGACAGAGGTGGCAAGTTTTTCCTTTTAGATTTAGCTGGGTGAGTAGTGATGACCAGAGCTGCTGCAGCCAGCTTGCAACCATGATGGGAACGTAAAGAATTGTCACAGTGGGGGCGGAGCAAGATGGTGGAGGAATAGGAGACCTGGATTTCGTCTGGTCCCAGGAATTCAGCTGGATAGGGATCAAACCATTCTAACACCTACGAACTCAAGAGGAGATCAAAGAAAAGAATAGCACCAACTCTCTGAACAGAAAAGTGACCACTTTCTGGAAGGTCTTTTCTGCTTTGTTTAGAGTATATTTTCTGGGGACATTGTTACCCTGTTAGCATTTTGTTCTCTCATTCATCTGTACTCCTCTGGACAAAATGATAAGACAGAAAAAATCACCTCAACAAAAAGAACAAGAGGCAGTACCGACTGCCAGGGACCTACTCAATACGGACATTAGTACGATGTCGGAAACAGAGTTCCAGAATGATTTTTAAAGATACTAGCTGGGCTTGAAAAAGCATGGAAGTTATTAGAGAAACCCTTTCTGAAGAAATAAAAGAACTAAAATCTAACCAAGTCAAAATCAAAAAGGCTATTGATGAGGTGCAATAAAAAATGGGGGCACTAACTGCTAGGATAAATGAGGCTGAAGAGAGAATTAGTGAAGAGAGAATTAGTGATATAGAAGACCAAATGATGGAAAATAAAGCAGTTGGGAAAAAGAGAGAGAAACAACTACTGGATCACGAGGGCAGAATTCGAGAGATAAGCGATACCATGAGACGAAATAACATTAGAATAATTGGGATCCCAGAAGAAGAAGAAAGAGAGAGAGGGGCAGAAGGTACACTGGAGCAAATTATAGCAGAGAACTTCCCTAATTTGGGGAAGGAAACAGGCATCAAAATCCAGGAGGCACAGAGAACCCCTCTCAAAATCAATAAAAATAGGTCCACACTCCAACATCTAATAGTAAAACTTACGAGTCTCAGAGACAAAGAGAAAATCCTGAAAGCAGTTCGGGAGAAGAGATATGTAACCTACAATGGTAGAAATATTAGATTGGCAACAGACCTAGCCACAGAGACCTGGCAGGCCAGAAAGGACTGGCATGATATCTTCAGAGCACTAAACGAGAAAAATATGCAGCCAAGAATACTATATCCAGCTAGGCTGTCATTGAAAATTGAGGGAGAGATAAAAAGCTTCCAGGACAAACAAAAATCAAAGGAATTTGCAAACACGAAACCAACCCTACAAGAAATATTGAAAGGGGTCCTCTAAGCAAAGAGAGAGCCTAAAAGCAACATAGACTAGAAAGGAACACAGACAATAAACAGTCACCTTACAGGCAATACAATGGCACTAAATTCATATCTTTCAAGAGTTACTCTGAATGTAAGTGGGCTAAATGCCCCAATCAAAAGACAAAGGCTATCAGATTGGATTAAAAAACAAGACCCATTGATATGCTGTCTGCAAGAGACTCATTTTAGACCCAAAGACACCCCCAGATTGAAAGTGAAGGGGTGGAGAACTATTAACCATGCTAATGGACACCAAAAGATAACTGGGGTGGCAATACTTATATAAGACAAATTAGATTTTAAACAAAGACTGGAATAAGAGATGAGGAAGGACACTATATCCTACTTAAAGGGTCTATCTGACAAGAAGATCTAACAATTGTAAATATCTATGCCCCGAACATGGGAGCAGCCAATTTTATAAGGCAATTAATAACAAAAGCAAAGAAACACATTGACAACAATACAATAGTAGTGGGGGACTTTAACACTCCCCCGACTGAAATGGACGGATCATCTAAACAAAAGATCAACAAGGAAATAAAGACTTTAAATGACACACTGGACCAAATGGACTTCACAGACATATTCAGAACATTCCATCCCAAAGCAACGGAATACACATTCTTCTCTAGTGCCCATGGAACATTCTCCAGAATTGATCACATCCTAGGTCACAAATCAGGTCTCAACTAGTACCAAGAGATTGGGATCATTCCCTGCATATTTTCATACCACAGTGCTTTTAAACTAGAATTCAATCACAAGAGGAAAGTCGGAAAGAACTCAAATACATGGAGGCTAAAGAGCATCCTACTAAAGAATGAATGGATCACCCAGGAAATTAAAGAAGAATTTAAAAAAGTCATGGAAACCAATGAAAATGAAAACACAACTGTTCAAAATGTTTGGGATACAGCAAAGGCAGTTCTGAAAGGAAAGTACATAGCAATACAAGCCTTTCTCAAGAAACAAGAAAGGTCTCAAATATACAACCTAACCCTACACCTAAAGGAGCTAGAGAAAAAGCAGCAAATAAAGCCTAAACTCAGCAGGAGAAGAGAAATAATCAAGATCAGAGCAGAAATCAATGAAATAGAAACCAAAAGAACAGCAGAACAGATCAACAAAACTAGGAGCTGGTTCTTTGAAAGAATTAACAAGATTGATAAACCCCTGGCCACACTTATCAAAAAGAAAAGAGAAATGACCCAAATCAACAAAATCATGAATGAAAGAGGAGAGATCACAACCAACACCAAAGAAATACAAACAATTATAAGAACATATTATGAGCAACTCTATGCCAGCAAATTAGATAACCTGGAAGAAATGGATGCATTCCTAGGGATGTATCAACTACCAAAACTGAACCAGGAAGAAATAGAAAACCTGAACAGACCCATAACCACTAAGGAAATTGAAGCAGTCATCAAAAATCTCCCAACAAACAAAAGCCCAGGGCCAGATGGCTTCCCAGGGGAATTCTACCAAACATTTCAAGAAGAATTAATATCTATTCTTCTGAAACTGTTCCAAAAAATAGAAATGGAAGGAAAACTTCCAAACTCGTTTTATGAGGCCACCATTACCTTGATCCCAAAACCAAAGACCCCATCAAAAAGGAAAATTACAGATCAATATCCTTGATGAACACGGATGCAAAAATTCTCACCAAAATACTAGCCAAAGGATCCAACAGTACATTAAAAGGACTATTCACCACGACCAAGTGGGATTTATCCCTGGGCTGCAGGGTTGGTTCAAGATCTGCAAATCAATCAATGTGATACAATACATCAATAAAAGAAAGAACAAGAACCAAAGGATCCTCTCAATAGATGCAGAAAAAGCATTTGACAAAGTACAGCATCCTTTCTTGATCAAAGCTCTTCAGAGTATAGGCATAGAGGATACATACCTCAATATCATAAAAACCATCTATGAAAAACCCACAGCAATTTCGTTCTCAATGGGGAAAAACTGAGAGCTTTCCCCCTAAGGTCAGGAACACAGCAGGGATGTCCACTATCACCACTGCTATTCAACATAGTATTTGAAGTCCCAGCCACAGCAATCAGACAACAAAAAGACATCAAAGGCATCCAAATTGGCAAGGAAGAAGTCAAACTCTCACTCTTTGCAGATGATATGATACTTTATGTGGAAAACCCAAAAGACTCCACCCCAAAACTGCTAGAACTCATACAGGAATTCAGTAAAATGGAAGGATATAAAATCAATGCACGGAAATCAGTGGCATTCCTATACACCACCAACAAGACAGAAGAAAGAGAAATTAAAGAGTCGATCCCATTTACAATTGCACCCAAAACCATAAGATACCTAGGAATAAATCTAACCAAAGAGGCAAAGGATCTGTACTCAGAAAACTATAAAATACTCATGAAAGAAATTGAGGAAGACACAAAGAGTTGGAAAAATGTTCCATGCTCATGGATTGGAAGAACAAATATTGTGAAGATGTCAATGCTACCTAGAGCAATCTACACGTTCAATGCAATCCTCATCAAAATACCATCCACTTTTTTCAAAGAAATGGAACAAATAATCCTAAAATGTGTATGGAACTAGAAAAGACCTCGAATAGCCAGAGGAATGTTGAAAAAGAAATACAAAGCTGGCGGCATCACAATTCCAGACTTCCAGCTCTATTACAAAGCTGTCATCAGCAAGACAGTATGGTACTGGCACAAAAACAGACATATAGATCAATGGAACAGAATCGAGAGCCCAGCAATGGACCCTCAACTCTATGGTCAACTAATCTTTGACAAAGCAGGAAAGAATGTCCAATGGAAAAAAGACAGTCGCTTCAACAAATGGTGTTGGGAAAATTGGACAGCCACATGCAGAAGAATGAAACTGGACCATTTCCTTACACCACACACAAAAGTAGACTCCAAATGGTTGAAAGACCTAAACATGAGACAGGAGTCCATCAACATCCTAAAGGAGAACACAGGCAGCAACCTCTTTAACCTCAGCCACAGCAACTTCTTCCTAGATACATCGCCAAAGGCAAGGGAAGCAAGGGCAAAAATGAACTATTGGGATCTCATCAAGATAAAAAGCTTTTGCACAGCAAAAGAAACAGTCCACAAAACCAAAAGACAACCGACAGAATGGGAGAAGATATTTGCAAATGACATAGCAGATAAAGGGCTAGTATCCAAAATCTATAAAGAACTTATCAAACTCAACACCCAAAGAACAAATAATCCAATCAAGAAATGGGCAGAAGACATTTTTCCAAAGAAGACATCCAAATGGCCAACATGAAAAAGTGCTCAACATCGCTCGGCATCAGGAAAATCCAAATCAAAACCTCAGTGAGATACCACCTCACACCCGTCAGAATGGCTAAAATTAACAAGTCAGGAAATGACAGATGTTGGCGGGGATGCAGAGAAAGGGGAACCCTCCTACACTGCTGGTGGGGATGCAAGCTGGTGCAACCACTCTGGAAAACAGTATGGGGGTTCCTCAAAAAGTTGAAAATAGAGCTACCATATGATCCAGCAATTGCACTACTGGGTATTTACCCCAAAGATACAAATGTAGGGATCCAACGCATTGACATCTACCCCAATGTTTATAGCAGCAATGTCCATAATAGCCAAACTATGGAAAGAGCCAAGATGTTCATCGACAGATGAATGGATAAAGAAGATGTGGTGTGTATCACTCACACACACACACACACACACACACACACACACACACAATGGAATATTATGCAGCCATCAAAAGGAATGAAATCTTGCCATTTGCAACGATGTGGATGGAACTGGGGGCTATTATGCTGAGCGAAATAAGTCAATCAGAAAAGGACATGTATCCTATGACCTCACTGATATGAGGAAGTCTTAATCTCAGGAAACAAACTGAGGGTTGCTGGAGTGGTGGGGGGTGGGAGGGATGGGGTGGCTGGGTGATAGACATTGGGGAGGGTATGTGCTATGGTGAGCGCTGTCAATTGTGCAAGACCGTTGAATCACAGATCTGTACCTCTCAAGCAAATAATACATTATATGTTTAAAAAAAAAAGAAGAAGATAGCAGGAGGGGAAGAATGAAGGGGGGGTGGAAATCGGAGGGGGAGACAAATCATGAGAGATGATGGGCTCTGCAAAACAAACTGAGGGTTCTAGAGGGGAGGGGGGTGGGGGGATGGGTTAGCCCGGTGATGGGTATTAAAGAGGGCACGTTCTGCATGGAGCACTGGGTGTTATATGCAAACAATGAATCATGGAACACTACATCAAAAACTAATGATGTAATGTATGGTGATTAACATAATTAAAAAAAAAGAATTGTCACAGTATTCACTGATGATGACAGAGTGGATACAGAATGACTCTCGGTCCCACATGAGGATAGAGCTGATGAATTCATTCAACATTAAAACTACCCTACCTGCTGTTATTCTGCAACATAGTAACATTTCTTAGACCAGAAGCCAAAATATACTGATAATGCTATTATCTAGGTGTTGTGAAAAATAAGGTAATTCACGAAAAAGTTGTTTACCACCACACTTCTTATGGTAAGCATTTAATAAATATTAGCTGAAATTATTATCCACCTATTTTCCAACCTATCACCAAATTCTTCCTATCATCATCATCTCCTTAGTATCATTGATGTCTTTTCTCTCCATGCTTGCTGCTATCAGTTACTATAACATCTCTTCTGCACTGCTCCGGAGCCCCTTCATTGCTTTTCTGATCATATAATGAACCTGTCTTTCTGCTCCTACCTAAAAACGTAATGGCTTCACTCTTGGGGTCAAGATCAAAATCTTTAGCACGGCCTACAACAGTCCTCCACAGCCCATCCTCTGCTTAAGTCTTCAGCCACCTTGTTATCTATTACTCTTTCCCTTGTTCTCTGTATTCCAATCATGCTTGACTTATTTCAGTTCTTGGAATGAACTTTGCTCCTTCCTAGCACAGGGCCTTTGCATGTGCTGTCCCCAACATTTGGAAGGCAACCACCCCTCCTCTTTTGCTGAATTTGCTCCTACTCATTCCTCAAGCTAAAGCATAGGTTCAGGGAAGCCTTTCCAAAATCCCCTGTCCAAATCAAGTTCTCTTGTTATATGCTTTCATGGAAAGTTTCTTTCCTTTTATATTTACTAGACATTATTAGTGTGATCCCAACAAGAGAGAGATTTCTTGTCTATTCTGACACAAATACATGGCAGATTATTCCTTCTTCTTCACTTCACATTCAAAAGGAAGGGGACTGTCAATTTAGCACATTGTTTCCTCAAAGATTTCTTGACTACTCAAGAAATAAACATTTTAGTCCCTACAGGATGCATAGCAGAGTAGTGCAGGGAATGTGGGCTTTAGAGTTAGACCGTCATTTGGAACTCTGCTCCTGCTCCTGATGAGCTCTATGACCCCAGGAGCCTCAGAATTTTTCCCTATACAATCTGGGCAATGCACGTTGTAAGGATTTGCCATTATTTATGTATCAGGCTGAGTACCTAGTACCTAGATGCTATTATGGGAATTCCTCCTCTCTTCGTCACTCTTCCTTTATTTAAAGTCTATTTCCAGGCCAATCCTCAGAAATTTTCCCCAAAATACCTCCACCCATGGTTTAACCTCTTGCTTATTTCTGGATGCATGAGTCCCCCTTAAGGATTCCTGTAACTGCTCTCTCAAGGCACAGTAATGCTCTGTAGTCCTTAGGTGCTTAATAAATCCTGGTTATGAGGTGTTTGCCTCTCTCAAACCCACCTTATTTGTGCTCAAAGTGCCTTTGATTTGGAAAATCCTCTTTTGGAACCAGGAAATAACTTCAGAAAGTGGCCTTTTAAAAAAACTGTTCTCAGGGTGCCTGGGTGGCTCAGTCGGTTAAGCGTTTGCCTTCGGCTCAGGTCATGATCCGAGGGTCTTGGGGTCGAGCACCGCATCGGGATCCCTGCTCCCTCTCCTTCTGCCCCTCCCCCTGCTTGTGCTCTCTCTCTCTCAAATAAATAAATAAAATCTTTAAAAACAATTTAAAAAATGTTCTCTTATGACCTCATACTTTATCTGTCATTGGCACTGGTATCCACACTATTTTTTTTGTATCCACCTGACATCTTAAAAATAAATGAGAATAACGTTTTATAGTAAGTAGAAAGGAGATGTGATGCCATGTGAAAACAGAAGGTTCCTTTGTTGTTTTTCTGATTTTCTACCCCCAGGATTAACTTCCCCTTAAACACTTAAAATTAAAGCTCCTGTGCATATCACACATAATCCATTTGGGCAGGCGCAATAGTGTTAATACGCTGCTGCGTTTGATGGATCATTTTTCTTGCCTGATCCTTGTTAGAAGCTGTGACTCAGACCCCTGGTCTTGGACCTGGATTCCAAAACAGTGAATGCAGGTAAGTCATGTCTCTTCATTTGTAAAGGAGAGCATGCTGCCTCGAGATGCAAGATCCCACAGGGACAGGGATTTTGTTCATTGCCTATCTCCGCTTTTAGAGGGGGGTAGAATTTCGTGCCTCCTGGAAAAGGCAGGAAACAGATTCCCTGGGGCCTCCAGGAAGCAACAGCCCTTTTGACACCTTGATTTTAGCCAGTTATGACTCCTTTTAAACTTCCAATGTCCAGAATTGTAAGAGAACAGACTGCATTGTTTCAAGCCACAAAATTTGTCATCATTTGTCACAGCAACAATAGGAAAGTAATGTCATCCACTGTCTCATTTACCCCACAGAATATGGGGTCATGTGGAGCTTCCTGCATCTACATCCCAGTTTCCAGCTTTCTGCTGTTGGGTTATCTCAAATTAAATATACTTTAAGATGCAGATGTTAATAATACCCAGCAGATGGCACAGAGTGCGTTGGAACAGATGGGGGAAAAGAAAAAGGAAAAGGAAATGAGATCACAAAGAAGGTCTAATTATGGCATTATTATCTATAGGAGTTAGGGTCAGCTGTACTGTGGCAGCAGGTGTTGGGGCCAGTACCAGACATTCCTTAGATGGAAAATGTCAAGGGTTACCCAGATACCCAGTGCTAGCTAATTTAAAGGGACTTCTGCTGGAGGATGTCTGGGAAAGAATTTTTTCTTAAAGAGAGATGGGTGAAGAAAGGACCTTTCCTTCTGTTCCTGTTTGGCGTGCTTGATGTGAGGGCATGCCACATACAACTCTTGCAGCCATTTTGGGACCATGAGGAAAAGACCAAGAGAATTTTGGAGAGGGCAATCCAGTGTTCTTACAGCATGGAGCCTCTGAATTAGCCATGGGGAATGCACATTTCCAAAGTTCATTTTAAAGAGGCAATGGAATTTCTATATTAATTTTTAGTCAGAAATTTATCCTATCACTTGCGGTCAAAAGCATTATAACCAAAATGCTACATTAAAAAATAAAGCTTGGGGGCACCTGGATGGCTCAGTTGGTTAAGCCTCTGACTCTTGGTTTCGGCTCGGGTCATGATCTCAGGGTCCTAGATCAGAGCCCTGCATCCGGCTCCACATGCAGCAGGGAGTTGGCTTCTCTGCCTCTCCCTCTGCTTCTCTCCCTACTCATGTGCTCTCCCTAAAATAATCTTTAAAAACATAAAAATAAAAAATAAAAAGAAAATTGATAAAGTTTGGCTTCTAAATCCATCTCAAGTACTTGCTAGTCATCTCAGCTCAGAAGTCAAGTGTTTTCTGAGAACTGACTTTGCACGGCTATATTGGGGGGCATAAAAATGACCCAGATATGATCCTTGTACTCACGAAACTTATAACCTATCAGGCGAAGAGAAACATTCTGTTTGCAGAGATTCTAGCCACAGAATACACAGATCTTTAAAAGGGGAGGGGGAGGGGAACTCAAAGAGCCAAGAGTTTGGAGAGAGAATGAGCCACTGAACCAGGTATATTGAATACCCAGGTGTACCACAGGCAGGATGGAGTGAGAGAATTTAAACCAGCAATAAAGCTGACAAAAATTTCAGTCTGCTTTTTATCATATACGAGCAATTCTAAATAATTTCAATGATCAAATATTCCTCCTGGAAGAAACACTTTTTGAGTCCAAGTTCTAGATAATTCTTTGGTTGCAACTGGGTTTCAGTAATATATACGTTTGCCTTGAGATTCATATCTTTTTATTATTTATACTTTAATAAACAGACTTGATTATACATTCATTTCGAGAGCAAATTTGTTATGATTCAGAACCATTTGCTTTGAGATATCTTCCCCTTGAATGACCTAAGTCAAATCAGATAATTTCCACCTGAGGTCACTACTGTTGTCCCATTTCAGAAACCTAGAAACCTAGGGTGACTGGTCTTTGGAAGTTAAATCTGCCTCTTTCTTTAGCATTTATGATTTCCCAAAAATGTAGACCAACAGAATACAGGCAGGTGTGCAAAAACACATGTTTAATCTAGTAGACTCTCTTCAGATCTCTGGTATTAGAAAAAAAAGACTAACACCTCAGAAGACCACAGGTCACATTTACCCTTCAAAGAGAATCATTTAACCAATGGTGGATCAATATCTTTTAATAGAGCGTTCTGGATGATGGAAATGTTCTGTATCTCTGCTGTATCTTTCCAATATGGTAGCCTCTAGCCACATGTTACGCCTGGGCATTGGAATTATAACGAGTGTGACTGAGAAACTAGATTTTTTTATTTGCTTAACTAATTTCTATTTACATTTAATTTATTGAAGAGTATAGAAACAGATCATAGGTCTCCTTAATCTCTTTCACAGATGAATGAATGGATAAAAAAGATGTGGTATATATGTATACAATAGAGTCTTATTTAGTCTACATGGATAAAAAAATAAGATACATACATATATATGCATATACACATGATAGAATATTATTCAGCTATAAAAAGGAAATCCTGCCATTTGTGACAACGTAGATAAACCTATGGGTCATTATGCTAAGTGAAATAAGTCAGAAAAAGACAAGTACTGTATGATCTCACTTGTATGTGGAATCTAAAACACAGAACAAAATCAAACTCACAGATACAGAAAACAGACTGGTAGCTGCCAGAAGTTGGGGGATGAAGGAGTGGGGTGCTGGGGAAGGAGTGAAATCAGTGAAGGTGGAAAAAATTTTTAATTACCAAAAAAAAAAAAAAAAGTAAAATGCAAGGGTTTGCAAACTTTGTTGATGCAAGCCTAGCAAAAATTCCCAGTTTCCTTATCAACAAAACTAAAAATACTATTTTAGCTTCCATGAAAGCAGTTTTTGAGAGATGTTGTCTAAAATAATGGTGAGAACACATGTGGACAGTTGCCTTTTATTTTTAAATCCTCGGCTCATTTCTTCTTTCTCTCTATGCCTTTTTTCCATACTTGTTCAAACTGAGTGGTATTCAGCTCAAACATCACCATCTCTGTAACCAACCCCCGCCCCAGTCAGTAAGGGATAGAAATCCAATTCAAGAAGCTTAAAAGTGGAACTGTATTATATGTCCATTAAATTCAAGTGAAATCATGTGGACTCAGCAAAAACAACACAATAACAATGATGATACTAGAATGGCAACAAACAAGAACTGATATGTTTTGTTTAAATACAAAATAGCCCTTAAACTTAAGTCAAATATCTGCACTTATGCTTAACTGAAGAAAGTATGATCTGTTCTATCCCTTTATCTGGTTGGTGAAGATAATTTTGACTTCATGTAACTTTTGCGTCTCCTGCTGAATTTTAGGCACAGGCTCTGAGTAAGATGTCACTTCGATGTACTCTATTTGATGTAGATAGGATTTGAAATATACCCAATTTTTTGGGAAATTCTGCTTCATTCTTCCATTTCTTGTGCCCTTTTCCTTCTGAGGTCTCTAAAATCTGTTAGTTTCCCCAACATTTCATAAATATTATTTCTGATGTGTTATCAGTTTATTGCCATAGAGATTATGTCCTAATGACTAATTCTAGTAGTTTTTGAAACTTGAAAGCCAGAGACAAGTATATATGGTACATCAACTGTCACTAACAAGTCAGAATTTGTGTTCACACATATTTGATTCTATGTGGGTAAACACACACACATAAATTACTGTATTTGTGAACAATGAAAACTCTTTGGGAATAAAACTTGTGAAAAGAGGATCAAAGAAGTTCTTACTGCCATTATTATCATGCTGAAGATATAATCATGCATACACAGTATATTATTAATGTAGTAATCTATGAGCTGGAACTTTCCATTAAGTAATCTCTGCACACCAATAGAACAAAGATTAATTATCTGTTGGACTGTGAAAAGTCTTTGAAGTGCTAAAAAATTTTTAGCACTATATTAAAATACTCATATATTTTAAATTATATGAAAAATTTTTCATGAATAAGTAATGTTATGCATGTTATACAAATAACTAATCAAAAAATACTCCAACTATGAGTATTGGTTCCCAAATGCCAGACCTGGGATTAGTGCATTCACTGACAAATCTGTTATCGTTCCATGGAGAAGTTAGAAAAATAAGGACATAAATGATTGTGTTTTATTCTGTAATGACATTTTTCTAGATTTTTTTGGTATTAAAATATCTGTTCTTAAAGTAGGCGAGTTTACACTAGCCACTGAGATTCTTTCAACTCTAGACCAAGAGAATCAGCATGTCTTGGAGGAGCACCTAGAAATTAACATCTTTAACAAGTTTTATATTGATTCAAATACATCCTAATGTTGAGAACCACTAGTATGGAGTCAAACATACAGACTTTGAATGCAGACACTCAAAAGTTCAAAAGCTTGCTTTGCTGTTTTCTGAGTGACCTAAGATGCTTTACTTAAAGTCTCTCAGCCTTCATTATCTCACCTATAAATTAGAAGGGCTATTAGAAGAGAAAATGTTAATCAGTGTGATGTTTCCAATAGCACCTGATCTAGAATAGAAACCCAAGGACACCAGTTCTTTTCTAAACCCTGTAGATATATCTAAGTATCTATCATGCTGTATCTTGCATATGTATGTTTTGATAGACAGAACTTTAAGATGGTCCCCCCAAATTCCTGATCACTGACTACTGAATCAATAATCTACAAATAATAACACAAATCAATAACCTAAAAATCTAGGTACCACTGTGAAGGAATTTTAGTCCCAAATCTGTTGATCTTAAGAAGATTATTCTGGTGGGCCTGGCCTAATCACATGAGCCTTTTATTTTATTTTATTTTTTATTTATTTATTGAGAGCAAAGTGGCTTTATTCAGCTACAAGTTGAAAGCTTTTAATGACCAGAAAATGTCCTTAAGTTTGGTTCTTGACTTTCGCAGTTTAAGTTGATCAGAGCGTATGTTCTATTTTTATGTTTAGGCTTATACCTGGTGATCTGTGTTAGTTCTACCATGTAATTAGGGTATAAGACTTTCTTTTGGGTTAAATAACTTTTATTTCAAAGGTTTTAACGTACTCTAGCTTGTTCCTCTATGAGATGACACCTTGTGACATTTCCTGGATTTTTGTCATGGAGGTTGCTTTTTTTTTTCTTTTATTTATTTATTATTTGTTTGTTTGTTTATCCGAGTATAGTTGACACATGATGTTACATTAGTTTCAGGTTACAACAAAGTGATTTGACAAGTTTCTACATTATGCTATGCTTACCCCAAGTGTCCCATTACAGCACTATTATATTATCATTGACTATATTCCTTCTGCTCTGCTTCTTATTCCTGTGACTTACTCATTCCCTAAGTGAAGGTATGTGTCTCCTCCCTCTTCACCCATTTACCCAACCCCTTACTCCCTTCCCTCTGGCAACCATCAGTTTGTTCTCTGTATTTATAGTTCTGATTCTGCTTTATTCATTTTCTTAGATTCCATTTATGAGTGGGGTCATATGGTACTGGTCTTTCTCTGACTTATGCATGATATCATCCTTTTTACTGGCTGCGTGATATTCCTGTGTGTGTGTGTGTGTGTGTGCCGTACATGTGTGTGTACATACACATACCACAACTTCCTTATTTATCCACTGATGGACTCTTAACTTGTTTGCATGTCTTGACTATTGTAAATAATGCTGCAATAAACATAGAGGTACACATCTCTTTTCGATTTAGTGTTTTTGCTTTCCCCAGATAAATACCCAATAGAATTACTGGATCATATTGTATTTCTATTTTTAATGTTTTGAGGATCTGCCACACTGTTTTCTACAAGTGGCCACACTAATATATATTCCTATCAATAGTGCACAAGGGTTCCTTCCACATCTTCACCAAGCCTTACTCCTTGTTTTTTTTGATTCTAGCCATTCTAATAGGTGTGAGGTGATATCTAATAGTGGTTTTGATTTGTATTTTCCTGATGATTAGTGATGTTGAGCATCTTTTTACTTGTCTGTTGGCCACCTGTATGTCTTTTTGTTGTTGTTGTTTTTTGAAAAATGTCCATTCAGGTCCTTTGCCCATTTTTTAATTGCATTTTTTTATGTTGAGTGCGTAAGTTGTTAAAATGTCCATATTACCCAAAGCCACCTATAGACTGAATGCAATCCCTATCAAAATACCAATAGCATTTTTCACAAAACTAGAACAATAATCCTAAAATTTGTATGGAATCACAAAATACCCCGGATAGCCAAAGCAATCTTGAGAAAGAAGAAAAAAGCTGGAGGAATCACAAAATCCGGTTTCAAGATATACCACAAAGCTGTAGTAGTCAAAACAGTATGGAATTGGCACAAAAATAGACATACAGATCAACAGAACAGAATAGAGACACCAGAAATGAACCCACGATTATATGGGCAATTAATCTATGAGAAAGGTGGTAAGAGTATACAATGGAGGGAAAGCCAGTCTCTTCAATAAATAGTGCTGGGAAAACCGGACAGCTGCATGCAAAAGAATAAAACTGGTTCCTAATGCTTCCTAACAGTACACACAAAAATACACTCAAAATGGATTACAGACCTGAGCATGAGACCCAAAACCATAAAACCCAAAGGAAAACATAGGTGGTAATTTCTCTGACATGGACCACAGCAACAGTTTTCTAGCTATATCTCCTGAGGCAAGGGAAACAAAAGCAAAAGTAAACTATTGGGACCACCTCAAAATAAAAAGCTTTTGCAAAACAAAGGCAACCATCAACAAAACAAAAACACAACCTACTGAGTGGGAGAAGATCTTTGCAGATGATATATCTGATAAGGGGTTAGTATCTAAAATATATAAGGAACTTAGACAATTCACATGGGCCCTTCAAAAGCACTGGAGGAGTCAGCGCGGTGCACTCAGGCAGTCCTGGAAGAAAGTCAACATCCCTGTTGTGAACTGCCATGGGGCCACATGGCGTGGCCTTGAGAGTGGCCTCTAGTTGCTAAGATCAGTCCCCAGCTGACAGCCCACAAAGGGAACCCCAGTCCTACAACTGCATGGAAATGAACCTGAAGGAGTTTGGAGGAGATCTTCCGCTAGTTGAGTCTCTGGATGAGGATGCAGCTGGCTGATAGCCAGATCTCAACTCTGTCATACCCTGAGCTGAAAACCCAGTTATGCTGTGTCAGACTTCTGATCTACATAATACTCAAACCGCAAGTATTGTTCTAAGTCCCTGGGTTTGTGACGATTTGTTACACGGCAATAGAAGAAAATATCTACAACATAATTGTGCCATGTGATTACATTTTTAAAAGGTAACATTATTTGAAGAACAAATTCTTCCTCTCGCCTTTTCTGCCACCCACCTGTGCATCTATCTATAATATAAATACAAAGTGACAGTTCTTGTCTTCCAAGGGACAAATGGAAGGAAAAAGAACATATCTACTCTTGTGACATATCACGGAGGACTACATAAATGCACATCTCTTTCACTCCATCTCCTTTAGTTTGTTATAAATGCCCTACGGTGAAATAACCTTCCCATCTTGCCCACAGGCTTAGCTAAGAGTGTAGAAGAAACAGCAACTGAACTTTTAACTTGGAGAAACAGCAATCCCCAAAGGTTTACAACCATGAAGAGCTTTCTCCCCGATTACTGTTGTTGACTTTTTGTTTCCTTAGTCCTTCTCTATTGTTGGGGGGAAGGGATTGGCACTTTTTGCCCTTCTGACCTGGACCAAGATCAAAAATTTCTTTGAAAATCTTTAGGCTTCGGTAGTAACAGTAAGCTTTATATGTTGTTCAAACTCAATCCCAATTGGTTTGGATTGTTTAAACGAGGAACTTAGATTAGTAACTGTATCTTTTAATGTGTTTCAAATAAAAATAAATCATCTTTAGTCTCCCTGAAGTCTGATCTAATAGAAGCCTAACGATCTCTTTCCTTCTTTTTATAGCCTAAAGCGACTCTCTGTAGCCATTTCCACTGGTGTAGGAAGCATGTGCATTTCCCACATAGATAACAGCACCTCCCATTTACTGAACAATTATATGCCAGACCCCACTGTGGGCACTTTAGGTGTATTGATTTAACTCTGATAATATCTCTCTGAGAAAAGAACCTCAGGTTCTAACCTTGTGCCTCTTATACAATGAGGAAACTACAGAGAGTATTTAAATAACTTCCCCCAAATCACACGGCTAGTAAGTGGAGGGGCTGGGAACCCAGAAATTCTGGCTCTCGAGTTGTGTATTTAGTGTCTTTTCTCTTTTGGGACGAGAGGTTTTATTCCTCTCAGTCCCCAGATCCACTGCTTGCAAAGTGTAGCATTCAGCAGAAGATGCAGGACCTTTATGTCAAAGCATGTTTTCTCTGCCCTGGGGAGGCAAAATGCACAGGTGTGAGACAAGGAAACATCTTTAGAAATGGATCGAGTCTAAACCTTTCTCTCTTCTTCACCACTGCTATTGGCAATAAAAATGAAGAATAAGAAAGCCTACTTTAAAGCTTCTGCCTAGAGCCTTGATAATTCAATAAGGTGCCATAAAACAGACAGTACAATTTAAGAGTTTATAACAAGATAGAAGCTTTCAGTTCAAGTTATGAGATAAATGGGTCTTGAAAGGTGACTCCCTGGATCTCTGTTCCTTTATCACATGTTCTTGGGTCCAAAACACTCTGTGCTCAGGTTGAAATGAAGGAAGGCACAATCCATTCCTCTCGGTCCTGATGTCACTGATGTCAGGATGTTGAACTGTGTGTTTGTGTGTGTACATATTTAAAAGCAAAACAAAGCCATGAGATGCACAAAAGGGATTTCTTTTCCAGGAAAAACATATTTTAGGATTACTCAGTTTTCTTCCCACCATGTTCCAAATGAGCTCTGGAAATAGAATGAGCACAACTGCATCTCTCCAGCAATACTGTGTCTCTGAAGCTTGCCTCTCTCCAAGTTCTATAAATTACATTATACCTTAAATGAGGTAAGGGGGGGTGCCTATTTGTAGGAGAGCTGCAATGAATCATTTCTGATACAAATAATTGCCCTTTAAATGTTCTTAAATTAGAAGTGAATATGTGCCACGTTGGTTTAAAGGAACTGCTCGACTCAGGCATCCTCCTCCCTCATGGGAACTTGGCTGATGGATTTCTAACCGCATTCCCCATGTTCAGCCTCACGGCACCTGCTCTTACTCCTTACCGCCACAAATTCATCCCCCGTATCACCTCGAGCAGGGTCCATCGACTTGGATTTTTTAAAAATCTGTATTTTCACATTTGGCATTTCTTTCTGTCAAGAATGGAGACGACAAACCGCAATATTTTTTGTCATAGCAGTGACCTTTGTCACCAATCACAGACACTTTCCTATCTCATTATAGCTGCAGTAAATATTCCCAACTATCATGTATGCTCACCACCACTCAAAATTATCAGTTATTAGAAATGCTGCTAGATCTTATTATTTAATACCTTTAATACAGAAGTACATACATTGCTATAGCAATAATTTTTTTTCTATATTTGGATCACTGTATTTTAATGTAATTGGTCTCCTTTGAAATTCTAGGTGTCTATTTTTTTTTTTTCTTAACCCTGAGAAGGGACCTTTTGGCCTTCCCAGACTGCTAAAAGGGAGTCCCTGGCATGCACACACAAGAATTAAGAACCTCCACTCTGGATCTTTCTAAAATAAAGTTCTCATAATGTTATGCCCTTAAACTTCCTTAATGGTAGCAGGTCATCTGCCTAATAGAGTTCAAATCCTCGGTGGCTCACAGAAGGCCTTCCATGATCTAATCTCCCTCCACTGCCTTGCCACCTGTGTGCTGAGCCTTGTACTCTGCATTTCATCTCTTCCAAACTGTTTCAAGCTCCCAGATGCACTGAACCATCACAACTCTCTTTTGTCTATGGGTGCAGTTCTCTCTGATTAAAAAAAAAAAAAAGTCTCTCCCTAACTGCTAGTAAATTCCTACTCATTCTGCAAGACCCAGCTCAAGGTCACCTCCTTGAGACACTGACATAATGTCTCTTCATCCCTTCCAGACTCGGGAGAATCCTGTGTTCCTCTGCTCCGCCCCTATTCCTGCCACCTGCATTACAGCACCTGCCACGGGGCATCATGGTTGTGTACGTATAGGTCTCTTTAAGGGGCTGTGAGTCTGGGAGCTCTTTGAACCGTCTGTTTTCCAACAGTGCCCAGCACATTGTAGGCCTTTTATGCACCTGAGCTTGACTACTATCCACAAGGGGTACATGAAAAAATAAATTTCGAGTTGGCCCCAAAGCTGGTTCTACGGCGAGTGTAGGATTCTCAGTTGAGGTGAAGTGGGACTAATTTGTCTTGCAGATAGCTTCTTTGTGAAGCAGAACTGTTAAATGCCAAATATGAGTGCTAAATTCTCCCAGCCCCTCTGGGTGGATCAATTTATATCTTCAGAATGCTCCTAAGGAAACTTCTCTGGTAAAAGAGCCACAGTCGACAGCTTAACTCTTTGTGATATCTCCAAGTGGTGTCTCCTCCTGAGAAATTACATTCCTCTTTATGTACATAATTCGTTCATCTGTTCATTCACTCACTCAGCAAATATTTTCAAGAGTCTATGACCTGCCAGGGACTGTTGGGGGTAGGGGGGAACTCAGCAGTGAATGAGTCAAACCCTGCCCCTGCTCTCACGAAGCTTACAATGTAGGGCAGTGCTGTCCACTAGAACTTTCTGTGATGATAGAAATGCATATATGCACCGTCCAATATGGTAACCACTTAGCTGTATGTGAAAACAGCCATATGTTGGCAGCGGGCACCATACTGTCTACAATGCGTGGTAGAAACGAGTAAGTGAACAAACGCCTAACAACCAGAAAAACAAGAAATCCCCCAGATATTGAGAAATGCCAAGGCTAAGAATTAAGTAGGCCAATGTAGAGTCAATGGGGTGTCAGAAAAAGTTTCTTTGAGGAGGTGGCATTTGAGCCTAGAGTTGAATATCAAGAAAGATTCTGTTACAGGAAGAAATGGACAAAGAAAATTCTAGACAGAGGGAGCAAACAAGTACAAGCCTGTAGGAGAGATGTGCTTTGATTGTTTGAAGGATACAAAGGGCAATGTGCCTCAAGTAGGACATGAAGTCAGAGGAGGGCTGATGCCACTTTGCAGGGATCTGTAAACCAGTGTAAGGAGCTCAGATTTGTTTTCCAAGAGCAAAGGGAAGTCACTGGAGGGGTTTCAATAAGGGGACAGCATGATCTTATCCACATTTCATAAAGCTCATGTTGATGCCTATGCGAAGAATGGCGTGCAGAACGGAAGCCAGGAGTCCAGGCAGAATGATCACAGTAACCCAGGTGTGAGGGGATGGCGGTTCTGGATTAGGGTCATGGCTGTGGAGGTAGAGAGGAGTGAATAGAATCAGTATATATTCTACCAGTGAAGTCAACAAAATTTTCTGGACTGATGAAGAGAGGGGATCAAGAGCAACTCATATTTGGGGCTTCAGCAATGGCATGGATCATGCTACTGACTGGGATGTAATTGGAGAAGGAGCAGATTGGGGTTGAGAAATGGAGAGTTCAGTTTTGAATATGCCAAGTGTAATACCTATTAGATGTGCAAGTGGAAATGTGATGTCTGGAGTTCTGAGAAAGTGTCAGGACTGGGAATGTGGATCTGGGACTTAACTATTAGAGATGGTTTTTGAAGCTGAGGGCCTAGAGGAGATCATCTTTGGAGTGGCTATAGGCAGAAAAGAGAAAGCACTCCAGGAGGACTGAGCATGACCAGCGAGGATGGTTATTCCCTTCAGGTGAGGGTCATTCTCCCCTTGGGGCAAAAATAGGCCAATTCCAAGGGCCCAACCATCAGTGACCCAAAGTGCACAACACAAAGGCATAGTCTGATTTTTGCTCTGAACAAATGGGTACAGTCAAGGAGAAAGAGAACCAACATTTTACTAGCTGCTAACTATGTCCACCCACAAGCCCTAGAAGATTAGTAACAGCACCATTTTTTTCACAGAGAATGTAATTAGAGTACAAATAAACAATCATATAGACTGTTTTAACTCAGTTAAAATCCCACTCTACCCTTTTCTGGCTGCGTAACCTTAGACGAGGTGTTGAAGGTCTCCCAAACTTCACCAATAAAATAGAGCTGCCGAGAGAATTAAGTAAAATAATGCAGAAAACCCCAATGCCTAACACATAATAAATGACCAAAATGTGTTAGCTACTGATACAAAATACCTTGACCAGAGTTAGTAATCCTGGTTACTGTGCAACACGCCTAAGAAATTTACGCAGGTGTATGCAACCCCAAAGCTGGTGATCTTTCTTCCCATGGTTCCATGACTGTGCTTGAGAACTACCTGACTTTGGCTTTATCCCTTCTTACTCTTGTTTATTTCTCTAATGTTCCCTAAAAATAGTCTTTTAATTTAACTTTTTTTTTATTGGAAAGTACTCTTTCCTGAAACTGGTTTTGCCTTCTGCTCTAAGACAGGCAAGTATTCAATTTGATAGACCCTCTCAAAAGAAGTCCGAGCAAATTCTTTCCTTTCATTGTTTCCCCTTCTCCTCCTCCCAACCCACCTTACTTCTCAGGGGAACTTCACCAGCTTCCTCAGCATCCAGAGCTTACCACCAAAGCATCAGGACTGCTCTTTTCTCAACCTGCAGTTAAACACTTGGACTAGCTACGTTCCTGTTGACTCTACTTTCACCGTGCGTTCTATTTAATAAACCTCCAGCCACTCTGAATGTAAGAAACAAAGAGATGGTAGATGATTGATGTATCCCTGCTGATCAATTAGAAACATGCCTCCAGCCCAGTATGGTCATCTCCAAGACCCCCTTTTCTGTTTTCTGCAAAGCGTATTCTCCATTTCGCTTTGCATCCGCACCAGTGATTCACTGGATCCACGCAGACACTCCTAATGAACCAACACTGCCAAGGTACATATGGGGGACTTCAGCAGGACTCAGCATGGAGGTTTCCACGGTACCTGCTCCCTCTTCTGTGTGTCTGTGTGTGTGCACAATCTCATCAGCATTTTCCTGCCTTATGCTTAGCTGAAAAGGAGTCTACAAATCTTTATAGAGCAACACATGGATGCTGACCCTTTCTTAAACAGTCAGCATTTCTCAGGTTAGAGGATCTAATTAACTCACTTTGAACTCTCCTCATCAGGGTTTTGGATTAATTCAAAAATACATTTAAAATCAGCAGTTCAAGCAATTTTTCTCTAGCTCAAGGCAGATGAGAAGTAGAGAAGGATCACTTGCTTTTAACTCTTGCCCTTCCTAAAGGGTATGTAATCTCCAAACCCAACACTGGATCTATTTTTCTTTATACCTCCTTTTCTTTTTGGCATTTATCATCCCTGCACATCAAGTACTTGTATCAATTAGGAAAGACAACTGGCAGGACTTTTTGACATTTTTCCTCCATTAGGCTGTGGCAGAATGTGCTAGAGAAAGGGAGCTGTTGCTTGCCCAGCCATTGGTAATGCCACAATAAGAGTCATTTGTTTTAATTAGCTATGTCAGAGGTTCCTAGCATCTTTCCAGATGTGTGGGCAAGATGGCAAATAAACTCAGCATTCCACACTCTTAAAAATCAATTGCTCAAGGGCGCCTGGGTGACTCAGTTGGTTAGGTGACTGCCTTCGGCTCAGGTCTTGATCCTGGAGTCCCGGGATTGAGTCCCATATCGGGCTCCCTGCTCAGCGGGGAGTCTGCTTCTCCCTCTGACCCTCTTCCCTCTTCTGCTCTGTCTCTCATTCTCTCTCTCTCAAATAAATAAATAAAATCTTAAAAAAAAATCAATTGCTCAAAATAAATCCCTGCAAAGCCCAGCTGCTGCCTGCCTCCGTACATTCCCATTCACACCTGGGCTTAGGTTTCTGGACTTACTTAACTGTCCTGCCTTGGTGTCTCAACTTTCATTTCTAATTGCCACTACTTCAGACAATTTCAGGAAGAAACCTTCATCCTGTTGCTTTTTCCTCTGTAATTCCCTGGATCCATTAGCTCTGTATGTCTCTTTACTGTAATGCAGGATGCATTTGTTGAAATTGGCTGGGTCTTGTTTACCCCAGGGGACTCAGAACAGCTTAAGGGCAATTACTGTCTCATTCACTTTTATAATCACAGAATCTGCTGTCATATACACCTAAGGCACTATATCGTTGAACTAACAAAAGGTCTTTCTTAACCGTTTCGGATAAACAACCAATGATAACCCCTCCTCAAAAAAACTGACCACGTATCTGTAGAGACAAAATTCTGCCTATCATTTTAAGGAGTTAGGGACTTTGATCTACAGATGTGAATTCACCTTGCTCGGTCTACCTAGACAGCGAAGTCTTCGGTGGTGAAATACTTGGATCCAAAATAGTTGGAATTCATGAGAAATCTGGTTTAAAAAAATGCTCTCTCCTTTTTTCCTGTTCTATAATGACACCAAAGGACTCAGACCACCTAGGTCTACTACCGACAAATTCTGATAGTCAAGCCAAGTGAACAAGATACCCAGGAACATTTGTTATGTTGGCTTATGAAGCACTGAACAAAGTAGGATGGTAAATATAGGGTCCCACCTTAGAGTTACATCCCATGGCCATGGCAATCAGATCGTACCTGATGCTAACAGTGAATCCCTGGCTGAGTCACAGTATTAAATCACACTAATTTTGCACCTTCAGTTCAACTCACTGAGTCATTTCTAATGCACTGAATACTATCTGGTTTAACAGTTTATTTGGAATTTCACTTTTTCCTTTCACTTTAACAGCGGCTTGAAGCTTTCTTTCATTGGGTTTGCTAACTATCTGATGAGATTTCCTCCAAAGTTTTAACGCTGATCACCTTGTGTGTCAAAGTAGCTAAAAATGTTAATTAAATTTGTTCTGGTGCTCTTTGGCATGCATAACCATGCAGATGTGGAAACTACTTTTTTGGGTCTCAGGAGTTTAGAGTGGGCCGTTCTTTTCACAAGTGAGAGCAGCCTTCTAATCACTCATGAATATCCCTTTACTAGGGGTTTATGAGTCCTGTTTTGTTTTGTTTTCCTCCTGTGGGTAGTATTGGGGCTTCTTCTGCCCTAATTCTCTTTAATGCTCTATTGAGTATGGTTTGTTGTTTTCATCTAAGAAGGACTAGATGGACAACATACTTTCCAACAACAGACCTCAAAACTGTTTTATAACTTGAGGAATGTATTCCCCCTTCTTTTCTTCTCCTCCCTGTGTTGCTTTTATTTATTATTTATTTATTTTTAAATACTCATTCATCTTAATACTTTTCTTCGGTTTTCTTCGGCCTTTTCAAAATCGGAGTTTCCCCCATTCTTTCCCAGTCTATCATTTCCAGTATTTTTGGAATCCAGTAAATCAGGGTAGAGGACTTCCCCAAACCTTTCACTTTCCCCCTTGAAAAGGTAAAATGGCTTCTTCCCCAGGGCCCGTCACTGTTGTCTCATTCCAGATGATCTCTGTAGCACAAGCTCGCTGTAGGTGATTTGACAGTCTTTCAGTTCACGGTTCCTGGGTATCAATGTTAACTATAATCCACTGTGGATTTCTACTAGAAATTTCACTTTTTTATTTTTTTTTTTATTTTTTGCATTTCTTGGATGAACTTGTATGCCCTGTCTGATCTGCTTGTGTGTCTACTTTCTTGAAGGTGATAGTCATTTACAAAATCTCCACACTTACTTAGTACACGCCAAACAACATCTAACAGGATCTCTCAAAGCCTTGCAACAGAATATCCCACATCCCACAGCACACAGCCCACACGGTAACAAGAAATACCTAGTCCATATGCCTTCGAGCCTGTTCCTATTGTTCTTGAGGTACGGCTGTTGCTGAAAAATTCCATTTTAAATTTTTTTCTCCATTTATATACTCCATACACGACGTTTCAATTGTGTTTCTCCGTTTTAGGGTTTTTCTTATCCTGATGTAACCTCTGTCATGGAATTTTAGTTGTATCACTACCACTATTTTTAAATTGTTTTCTAGTACAGTACCCTTTCCGTCTTTCCCACTCTGTTTACATTGTTGCTACGAGGGTACACTATTTACTCTTAGAACTGCGATGACAACACTGTGAGACACACAATTTCACAAGTGTGGTTTTCAAGACCTAGAACTGCATTTCCATCTGTTCTAAAATAATGGTCTTTGCATCCTCTTAAAATGAGCTTTCTACCTTCTCATCCCCTGTCATGCTACACAGTGCACGCACCTTTTTCACACTTCTCATCATTTTTTGTTGTCGCTACATACTTGCCATATATAAGACACTGTGGTTGAGGGTAGCCACATGTAAAAGGCATGGGTCTAGCAAAGCCCCCTCTTGTTGTCTGACAGTCACTGTCTCCTTTAAGCTCCTTGGTCCCTTCCAATTGCACCTCAAATGGTTTTCCATGTTTTCTTCAATTCCGGTTGCCTTTCGGGGCATGATGGAATGAAAGCACTCGGCAACGATGAGTCAGAATATCTGGCCGGGCTCCCACAGGGCCTCACTAGAAAGAATGATGAAGGCACTGACCTGGTAATATGCTGCCCATCACATCTGAAGGAGATTGCATATGTGCTTTCAATTGACTTGACTTTGCCAGATGTGTGAATAGGGGCCAATCTTTGGATGTCCACACTTTCTTGTTGGGACCCATTCAGGCAATAATAGCTCATGCCAGAATTCAGCATCATACTTACAATTTACCAGGACAGGGCACGGTAGTTCCTTGATGTGACAGTGATCAGAAATAATAAGCAGAAGGGATGATCCTACCCTGGACGAATCCAGAAGAGGAAAAGAGAGACACCTTTACTTCTTTTCAAATGCAGAAGGTAAAGAGTTCAGGAGGTAACATCAGGCGAAGTGAACGACTGAACACTCCAGTATAATTATTCTTCCATAATGATGCTTCTGGAGAACGCTTGGCTACCACATGTAGTATCATGAATTTGGCATACTTTAACGGCCCGTTATTTTTGGCAAGGTGGCATTTTAAGTTTTTGTTCCCTAATTGCAGAATGGACAAGCGCAGTGTTTAACTCCTGTGGATGCAGGATTATTTTTATTCTCCCGCACCTCCCAATGTCACACTAGAAAAAGGTACAACATTTTCTGGGCACTCCTCCTACAGAGGGTCTAAAATATCCACATGGGGTAGCATTCCTACTGCTTTCAGGAGCATCTGAAACAATCCACTGTGATAGTCAGCAGAAGTCACTTGGGGCAAAATGTGTTCTTTTTCTCTGTCCTCAGCATTCAGGCCGTTTTTAAAGTTAAAGCCCTGCACAGAGCGAGGGGCCGTGCAAAGCCTTTAGTTTCATGTATTGCGACAGCCTGGTGTTTTTCTGATCTCACTTATCCTGAGAAAGCTGTCAGGGATGGCCCCTGCAGAGACAGCTGACCTAAATTATGACTTCTTTCAGGGAAGGGAAACCCCTTTAGGACAAACAGGAAGTGATCTTTCAGCATAATGTACTCCCATTGGGAGCAAGTAAACAGTTTACTGTTCAGTTCAAAGCCGTGAATTCAAGACACATAAGTTAGTTTTGGCTCAATGTGACCCTAAAATCAAGTCTAATGGAATGAGTTTACAATTCAGAGCCTTAGATTCTGTTTGGCCGAGCACTGGGGTTGAAGGGTTGAATTCCATCTCATCTTAGCTATTATTTTTTCTTTAGCCACTTCCAAAATACTGCTAAATTCTGGAAATAAAGAAAAGTGCTAAATTGGTTTTCAGATCCATGAGCGGGCTTTCTTGGTGCAAAAATAATCCCCTGAGGTATACTGTTAAGTGAAAAATAAATTTTAAGTGTATACATACAACTGAAAGAAATTTTTCTCCATCTAACTGAGATCTTGAGAAATTCAGATTTGGCTTCATAACTTATTTGACTTTGCTCTGCCAATTAATAGTGAAACTTACCTACCTTTATTACCTTTAGAGCTAGTTAAACACAGTTCACTGATTAAGTAGCATCATCATCTACCATCATAAAATAAAGGGATCTTGCCCTTTACTTCATTAACTAAGACCCCTCACGTAGTTAAGAAGCTGACAATAAAATGTGCATCTGTCATCTAGTTCATAGTGGGGACACACTGTGAAACATCAGGTGGGCTGTTCTTCCCATTGTTTTCACTAGTATGCATAGATAACAATCTTCACAGAATCAAGATACATTGCAGTCACTCTGTCCTCCAATCTACAGTCCTATCACACCTGTAGAAGAAATACTTGTCTGATAAGTTTTATTTCTTCAACCTAATGCCAGCTAGATAACAAAACATCTTTTCTTATTAGAAGGGTCCCAACAAATTACATGCAGGATACAAAGTGAGAGTTTGGCAGCTGAATTTCCTCTGGTCTACCTAATTGCCTTCCATTTTGATCAAAGATTGGTGTAGAATATATGGGGGCAGTGTCTGGTGGATGGGTTATTGAGTAAATTCTGATTAGGGTTTTGGAACCCAGAAGCCCATTCCAAGTCACTCCAGTCCTGGGAACCAGGAGCCCGGACTGTGATAGGTGCTATGGTCTGACAATGCCTGGGTGTCCCCCAAAGTAAGCCCAATGTAGGGTTATAGGTCTATAACCAATTCAAAAGTCACCGTGCCTTTTTTTCTTTAAATTTTTATTGTTATGTTAATCACCATACATTCCGTCATTAGTTTTTGATGTAGTGTTCCATGAATCATTGTTTGTGCATAACACCCAGTGCTCCATGCAGAACGTGCCCTCTTTAATACCCATCAAAGGCTAACCCATCCCCCCACCCCCCTCCCCTCTAGAACCCTCAGTTTGTTTTTCAGAGTCCATCATCTCTCATGGTTCGTCTCCCCCTCCGATTCCCCCCCTTCATTCTTCCCCTCCTGCTATCTTCTTCTTTTTTTTTCTTAAACATATATTGCATTATTTGTTTCAGAGGTACAGATCTGTGATTCAACAGTCTTGCACACTTCACAGCGCTCACCATAGTACATACCCTCCCCAACATCTATCACCCAGCCACCCCATCCCTCCCACCCCCCACCACTCCATCAACCCTGTTTGTTTCCTGAGATTAAGAATTCCTCATACCAGTGAGGTCATATGATACGTGTCTTTCTCTGATTGACTTATTTCACTCAGCATAACACCCTCCCTTCTGATTCAGTTTATAAACCTGAGGATAACAAACACAGAAATAGACGGAGAAAAAGCCATCATTCTCCCTCAGGTCTTTATATTTGTGTTTTATTAAGGTCATTTTAAGCTTCACTCTATCTCACCAAACCTAAGATTTCTGGTATCTCACACTTCTCGTATCAGAAGTTTCAATATTCCTCCCGATCCAAATTCATTCTGAACAGGCATGCTGAGTTACTTCTAAATGTCTTTGTACCATACAATGTCCTATTAAGGTGCGTGGGGGAGCCAGGCACAATAGGGGCATTGTAAAAAATAAAACCAAACATTCTCCTCTCCTCTTTTCCCCTGTAAAAACATCAAGTCCCTAACTCTGAAAGATTAGTCTTTTTGATGTTGAACCAAAGCAAAAAAAAAAAAAAAAGGCATTCTAAATGAAAGGGGGAAGGTACTGTTAACCCCCATGTGTCCAGGCAGCTATCTCAATTTCTAACCCAAGAGGGAGGATGGGTGAGACACATGGCATCTATTGTGTGGTGACAGCAACTTGAAACTTAATCCCTTCTATTTTGCTGTTGCTGTTCAGTTGGCAGGGTCATATGGGAAAGAGGTGGGAGCTGCCCAGGATGGTTGTGCAGAACCATAAAGAACAGAGGAAATACCTTTGGGACGGCTCTTGGGTCACTAAGCGGGTATCAGGTCTTGGGTGCCTCCTTGTGGTTGCCATGCCAATACAGATGGCGGAACTGAGCAGTAGAGGGAGGGGCGAGTGGAGGAAAAAAATGCGATCTTTTTTCTTACTACTCCCATTTTCCTTTTCTGTCTTCCAGCCATACTGGCCTTCTCTTAGTTCCCGAATGTGCCATGTTTCTTTCTTGCTTTTGTTCTTTACACAAGCTGTCCCCTGTGCTTACAACACTTTCTCATCCACCCGTTTGCCTCATTTTTTTTTTTTTTTAAAGATTTTATTTGAGAGAGAGAAAGAGAGCATGAACGAGGGGTGGGGCAGAGGGAGAGGGCAGAGAGAATCTGAAGCCAACCCCTCACTGAGCGTGAAGCCCAGCGCGGGGCTTGATCCCACAACCACAAGATCACGACCTGAGCCGAGATCAAGAGTCTGACGCTTACCGACTGAGCCACCCAGGTGCCCCGCCGAGTTAATTCTTACCCATCCTTCAGAGTTCATTTTGACATCATTTCATCAAGGAAGCATTCCTTGACTCTATTTACTAGGTAATTTCATGTACTGCACATTATAAGCAATCATCAGTTGCTAAAAATACTTCTTTAGACTGAAATTGGAGCCAGTGGTTTTAGCTTTTGAACTTTAAAGAGGAATGTCAGTCTCCAGGAAACTAATACAAGGGACCACATTTCTTTTTAATGAGAGCTCTCAGAGGAAATGAAAGACCAACTTTTTAGACACACAACATAATTATCCTACAGTCACGTTTTCACTAAAACTTGGTCCAGTATGTTGATCATTTTTCTCCTTTGATTCTTTTCTCCTTCTACTATATATGTCTACTCTTTAGGAACCTCATTAGGTTCGTCTGTCCTCTACCATACCTCAAATATAACAGGCATCAGTGAATGTTTATTTGGTTAGGATGACCAATTTTTACCTTTAAACATTATTAAAATATAAACCTAAATTCCAATGAATTACAAAATAAATAAAAGACATAGCCCTACTTTAAATTATCTTTCATTCTTGACCTCTCTTTTATCTCTCACATTTTTATTTGAATAATTTCAAATCTGCTTCTGAGTTGAATAGTACACTGAGCACCTATATACCTTTATCTACATATATCCTTTAGAACTCTTTGAATACAAGTTGCAGATATCACGACACCGCATCCCTAAATACTTCAGCATGTACCTTGTTTACATTGAAGAGAAACATCCTCCTATACAACCACAATACCCATATCACGACGAAGAATTTAACATTGAAAAGTGTGATTTAATATGCAGTCCATATTCGAGTTTTCCAAAAATGTCTTTAATAACTGTTGTTGTTGGATCCAGGACTCAATCAAAAATTAATTACTGCATTTGGTTGCCAAGTCTCTCCAGTGTCTTTTAATCTAGAACAGGTCCACGGCCTTGTATATTTCTCTTTTTCTGGTCATTCGTTACACTGACATTTTTAAAGCGTCCTGCAGTCTGATATCTTGTGTGATTTTCCACAGTTTGCTTTGTGTGATTGTAGCTTCAAGGCTAGATTCAGCATGAACTTTTTTAATCCTTTGAGTCTTGCTTTTTAATTTTTTTTCCCACTTGACGGTATATCCTGGAAATCACTGTATCACAGTTCAGGACATTTTCCTCATTCTGTGTGTCTTTATGTGCATAGTACTTTGCTGTGCAAAGGTCACTCAAGCATTCTTCTGTGGATGGACATTTGTGTTGTTTCCAGTATCTCATTACATCAACAGTGGTGCAATAAAGAAATTTGTGCATATGTTTGTTTGTATTTGTTAAGGTGTAATTCCAGGGTAATTACTAAAATTGAAATCGCTGGGTCAAAGAGTAAATGAATACTTATGTTTTATAGATAGAATTAAATTCCCCTCCATAGGTGTGGTTCCATCTTGCACTCCTGCTGACAATATAGGCTCTTCTTAATAGAGTGTGTTGCCAATCTTTTGAATTTTTATCAATCTGATGGATGAGAACTAGATCTCACTATAGTTTGATTTACATTATTCTTTTGGATAAAATTTGGTATCTTTTTATTTTAGAGACTATTTGCATTATATTTTCTGTCAACTGTGTCTTTTTCCCATTTATTATCAGGTTTTTGGTATTTCTTTTCCTATCATTTTTAAGAAGTTCTTTATTAGGAAGATTAGCCCTTTATCTGTGTTGTATTTGCAGGTATCTTCTCCAAATTTTTTATTTGATTTCAAATCTCATGTTTTTTTATGTAAGAGGTTTTTTACTTTTATATACTGAAATTTATAAGCTTCTTCATTTAACTGCATCTTGCTTGAGTCATAACAAAAAGGCTTTTCATATAGGGATCATGTAAGAATTCACCCACGTTTTCTTCTAGTAGTTGTGTGGTTTCATTTTTTTTTACACTTGACCTCTGACCCATTTGAAGTTTACTCTGCTATATGGTGTGAGGTAATGATTCAATTTTTTGTTTTCCCAACACTATTTATTAAAAAGACGATCTTTACCCCCAGTGATTAGAGAGACCACTTTTTCATATACTGTATTTCCATATGTGTGTTTGTTTCTTGATTTTCTATTCCATTCTTTGGTTTGTGTGTCTATTTATATGCCACATTGTTTTAAATACGGAAGTTTATAGTTTGCTTTAATATCTGGTAGGGTCAGTCCTTCCATTACTGCTGGTCTTTTTCAGCATTTTCTTAGCTATTATACACGTTAATTTTTCCCTAAGAACTTAGCATTAACTTGTCTGTTGCCAGGAAGAACAAAACGTATTGTTTTGGAAAGTATTGCTTTTCTATGTTAACTTGTTCACTTCGACTTTTGGGTCTTTTATGAGCGCTTTGAGGTTTTCCTCATTGTTTTGGCACATTTCTTGAAGTTTCTCCTTCCATTATTCTAGTAGCTTTTGTTTGTATGCATGAAAGCGAATAACATTTTTGTTTGTTTTATATTCTGATACATTACTGGATTCTTTTATGATTTCTCTTGTCTTCATTATGGAGACTCTAAGACTTTTTCAGATATCATATTAATAAATACAGATAATTTTTATTTCTTTCCCAATTCTTATGACTCTATATTTACTCTTGTTTGATCTCATTGGCTAATACACCCAGTGCAATATTTAACAGAAGTAGGGTATTGGCCTTTGTCCCTTGTTCCTGATGTTAATGTGAACACCTCATGTTTCCTTAGTGGTACTGGGTTTGGCATATATATTTACACACATGCATGTACATGCATGTAGTATGTGCAAATATGTATGTATTTATACACATGCATACATACATGGGTCTACATATGAGAAGGGAGAGAGAGAAGAGAAAAAGAGTCATACTGAAGAAGGATCCATTAATTTCTATTTTGTTGATTTCTCTTTTAACTCAGGAACGGGTGGAAAATTTTAATAAATGCCTTTTGAATGGAGGTAATTATATGATTTTTCTCCTTAGATCTATGGCTATGGTAAATTTTATTAGTGGATTTCCTTTCCTGAACCATCTTTGAATTTCTGGGATAAAACTCTCCTGGTCGTAAAAAATTTTTTACAAAAAAATTTAATAATAAAATTTAAAAAAAATTTTAGGTGCTATTAGGTTTTATTTATGATATTTGCATTTACATTCATATGTGAGACCAAACTATTGCTTTCCTTGTTGTACTGTCTTTGTAATATTTAAAATGGACACCATACTTATTTCATAAGAATACTTTGGGCCCATTTGTTTGTATTTCTGGGCTGTGAAACAAACGTAGGTACATTTGGGATGATCAAGCCTTTGAAGGTTTAGTAGAATTTGCTTGTGAAAATAGCTAAAGGAGCATTTTTTTGTGAGGTGATACTTTGTTAACTACTTCTATTTTATGGAAATTGGTCTAAGTTGTTTTTTTTTTTTTTTAATCTCTCCAGGTCAATTTTGGCAAATTGTATTATTTTAGGCAATTATCCATTTCAGCTAGATTCCTAATCTATTTGCATAGGGTAGTGCAAAATATCTTAATTTTAAAATTTTCTTGATTTCAAGGTGTTTACCCATTGCCATTATTAAAGAGCATCCCCATTATCATACTTTGAATTTTATCTCACATTTGTTCTCCGTTCTCAATAGATTAAACCAAAGCTTTCCTTGTGAACACAGGCTAAGCAAAAAGAAAGCCAATGAACCAGAGTTGTGTTGTTTAATTCACTGAAGACTTCTGTCATATCTTCATTTTGAATGAAATATTCACCTGTCACACTGAGGAGCAGGTTTTGGGTAGATCCCTGGATACAGCTTCTTTTGGCCTCATAAAAAAATATCATAAGAGAGGTAAGGAAATTCTGAAAACATTACCAACCACGTATATGCTGCAGATCTTCCTAGTATCCCTTTTTAAAATTGTGGTAAAATATACATAACCTAAAATTTATCTTTCTAACCATTTTACAGTATACACTTCAATGGCATTAAATACATCCACACTGTTCTACAACCATCACCAACATCCATCTCTAGAACGTTTTTCATCTTTCCAAACTAAAACCCTGTACTCAATAAATAGTAAGTCTCCATTCCCCCCTCTCTACCCCCTGCCCCTGGTAATCACTATTCTACTCTTTTTCTATATGACTTTGACAACTCTAAGTACTTTATACAAATAGAATCATATAGTATTTGAGCTTTTGGGTTGGCTTATTTCAGGTAGCACAATGCCTTCAAGGTTCATCCACATGGGAGCATGTGTCAGAATGTCATTCATTTTTAAGGCTGAATAATATTCCATTGTGTGCATATACCACATTGTGTTTATCCATTCATCTGTCCACAGACACCTGAGTTGCTTCCACCTTTTGCTATTATGAATAATCCTGCTATGAACACAGCAGCACAAATACCTGTTTAAAGTCCTGTTTTCAATTCTTTTTAGTATATACACAGAGTGGAATTGGTGAATCATATGGCGATTCAATTTTTAATTTTCTGAGGCACCATCATACTGCTGTTCACAGCAGCTGTATCATTTTATATTTCCATCAACAGTGGAAAGGGTGCCAATTTCTCTATATCTCACCAACCCTTTTTATCTTCTGGACTTTTGTGTTGTTTTGTTTTTTAAATAATAGTCATCCTGGTGGGTATGAAAGGGTATCTCATTGTGGAACATGCTTTTAGTGCTTCTGTTGTTATATTTCACTATTCTATTATTGTTATATTCCATTACATTGTAAGCACAAGATTCACATGCAATCAATTGAACCGAATGGGGCCACTATGTGCCAGATATTGTGTGAGATACTCTTACAAAGATTTTCACATTCAGCGCATACAGAAAACCCAGCTAGTTTACTTCTTATGTAAATAAATCAAAGAAACTTTCCAAAGGGTGCCCAAGGAGACCTGGATAAAGCAGCCTTGACAGAGCTCTGCTCTGCTAGGTTTTCTGATCTTAAATAAATTGCTTAACCTTCTAAATAAGAAAGGAAAGGAAAAGGAACATAAAAAATATGGGACAAACAGAAAACAAACAGTATGATGGCATATTTAAACCATAAGATGCACATAAGTATATAAAATATAAACAGACAAAAATGTAAGGGCTAAAGAGTACCCTGAATCAGAAAAAAACAAACAAGCAAGCAAATAACAAACCACCAAAAAATTCCCCCATAGAACCAAGAAAGAACTATATGCTGATTATAAAAAACATTATCATAAATATAAGAATATAAAAGGTTTCAAATAGAAAGGTGGAAAATATATATTTATAAACATGAAGCAAAGAAAGATATGCTAATATCAGACAGGACAGGCTTTAAAGCAAGAAGCATTACTAGAAATAAAGGAGGTTGTTTCAAAATAACCAAAGATCAGTTCACATAGAATTAAGGTGCATATACTTAATTATAAAGCCTTAATTTATAAAGCAAAAATTGATAGACCCCAAAAAAAGAAATTCCATAATAATAGTGAAAAATTATAACATATCTTTCTCCTGATAAAATAAGTGGGAAAAATATCATCAAGTAATAGAAAACAGCAGACTTGACCTAACTGACATACAGAGAACTCTACACCCAAAAATTATTAAACATATATTCTTTCTAAATACTAAAAAGAATGTCTGACAAAATTGTTCATATTCTGGGCCATAAAACAAGTCTTAAAAAGTTTTAAAAATGAAATCAAGTATAAAAAGCTTTTGCCCAGTGAAGGAAACTATCAACAAAACAGAAAGGTAACCTACTGAATGGAGAAGATGTTGCAAATGACATATCTGATAAGGAGTCAAAATCCAAAACATATAAAGAATTTACACAACTCAGTACCAGAAAAACAATCTGGCTAAAAAATGGGCAGAGGATCTGAATAGACATTTTTCCAAAGAAGACTTAGAGATGCCAACAGACACACGAAGAGATGCTCAACATCACTAATTATCAAGGAAATGCGAATCAAAACCACAATGAGATATCACCTCATACCTGCCAGGATGGCTAGAATCAAAAAGCCGAGAAATAACAAGTATTGGCAAAAATATGGAGAAAAAGAAACTCTTGTGGGGAGCCTGCTTGTCCCTCTCCTCCCTGCTCATGCTCTCTTTCTCTCTCTCTCTCTCAAATAAATAAATAAAATCTTTAAAAAAAAAAAAAGAAAGAAAGAAAAAGAAACTCTTGTGTATGGTTAGGAATGAAATTGGTGCAGACACTATGGAAAACAGCATAGAGTTTCTTCAAAAAATTAAAAATAGAATAACCATATGATCCAGTGATTCTGCTACTGGATATCAAGGAAAACAAAAGCTACTTCACTAATGTGTACCCCTATGTATACAATAGCCAACATACAAAAGCAACCCAAGTGTCCATCAATAGAAGAATAAAGATGAGGTATCTGTGTGTACACACACACACACACACACACACACACACACACACACACACACACACACACAAATATATATATAATGGGTTATTACCGAGCTGTAGAAAAGAATGAGATCTTGCCAGCTACAACAATATGGATGGATCTAGCAGGTATTACATCAAGTGAAACAAGTCAGTCAGAGAAAGACAAATACCACAGGATTTCATTTATATGTGGAATCTAAAAAACAAATGAATGGGGGCTCCTGGGTGGCTCAGTCCATACAGCATCTGCCTTTGGTTCAGGTCATGATCCCAGGCTCCTGGGATCGAGCCCCGCATCGGGCTCCCTGCTCCACGGGAAGCCTGCTTCTCCCTCTCCTGCTCACCCTGCTTGTGTTCCCTCTCTGGCTGTGTCTCTGTCAAATAAATAAACAAAATCTTTAAAAAATAAAAAAAATGAATTAAAAAAAAAAGAAGAAATAGACCCATAAATACAGAGAACAAACTGATGGTTGCCAGTGGGGAGGGGGAGAAGAATGGGGATAGGCAAAATGGGTAAAGCGGAGTGGGAGATACAGGTTTGCAGTGACAGAATAAGTAAGTCATGGCGTTCAAAGATACTGCATAGGGGGGAAAAAAAGATACTGCATAGGGAATATACTCAATAGTATTGTAATACTGTTGTATGGTGAAAGATCCTAGCTACTACACTTGTGGTAAGTACAACATAATGTATACACTTGTCCAATCACTATGATGTACACCTGAAACTAAGGTAACACTGTGTGTCAATAATACCTCAATTTTTGAAAAAATTAAAAATAAATACGTAAGGGGCGCCTGGGTGGCTCAGTTGGTTAAGCAACTGCCTTCGCCTCAGGTCATGATCCTGGAGTCCCGGGATCGAGTCCTGCATCGGGCTCCCTGCTCAGCGGGGAGTCAGCTTCTCCCTCTGACCCTCCCCTCCCCCTTCTCATGCTTACTCATTCTCTCTCTCTTAACTAAATAAAAATCTTTAAAATAAATAAATAAATAAGTAAAAGGGGGAAATGAACTCAAGCAGATTTTTTTTCCAATCAAGCGGAATTAGAATAGATTTCAATAATGAAAAGATAAGTGAATAATATTCAGTGTTTGAAAGCTGAACAATACACTTCCAAAGAACTCATGAGTCAAATATAAAATCAAAATGAAATTATAAAATATTTTAGGATGAATTATAATGAAATCATAATATAATATGAAGGATATATTTAAAGCCCAGAGAGAAAATTTACAGCCTTGGTTGAATATATTAGAAAAGAAAAAAAGCCCGAAAACTATGATCCAAACTTCTATCTCAAGAAGCTGAAAAAAGAACAAATGAAATCAAGTAAAATAAAGAAGATAATAAAGATAAGAACAGAGCTTAATGAAATAAGAAACAAACATAAAGTAGAATAAAGAAGCCAAAGGTGGTTTTTCAGAAAGTACTAATAAAATAGATTAAGGTCGAGGGGTGGGGGAGGGCATGCACAAGCCCAAAACCAATGTTGGAAATGTAAAAGTGGTCATTATTCTACAACCAATAAACACTGAAAACACAAAAAGAGTATATTGTGATCATTTTTATGCTAATAAACTTGAAAATTCAGATGCAAAGGGCAAGTTTCTAGAAAAATAAAACACCAAAGATGATACAAGAAAAACAGTAAAATATGAAAATCCGTCATCTTTCCTAAGAAATGAAAGCCATAATTTAAAACCCCCTTACAAAGGAAACTACTGGCCTAGATGAATATTTTTGCAAATATTTAAGGAAAACATGATGCCAATCTTAACCAAATACTTCTGGAGGACAGAAACAGGGAGCATAACTTCCAAATTATTATGACACCAACCAAACCTGATACTTAGTACTGACAAGAACCCTACAAGAAAGATAAATTACAAGCTAATGCCTTTCAAAATCTTAGCTTAAAACATGCTAAATAAAAATTAAGTAAATCTAAGGCCAGTGATATATAAAAAGGATGCTACATTACAACCAAGTCATATTTATTTTAGGAATGTAAGGATGATTTAAGATTTAAAATTTGATTATTTTGCAACATTAAAAAAAGGTGAGTGATAAAATTCATATGCTTATCTCAAAAATGCATATAAAGAACTAGGAATAAGGATATCTTTAATAGGATAAGGTGTACCTAAAAAAAAAAAAAAAACAAACAAAACCTATAGGAAATATTTTCTTAATGGTAAATACTGGAAGCTTCCCTCGAGAGTCCTGGCAAAAGAACGAGATGCCTGTTACCACCACTTCTATTCAATATTTTATTGAAGACCCTGGACAATTTAATAAAGCAAGAAAATAAAATAAAAAGAATGGAAAGGAACGAATAAAACTGTCTTTTAATTAAAAATGCAGAAGAATTATAGCAAATACAAAAGAATCTACAAATAAGTTTTTAGAATAAATGAAATTATTCGGGTCATTGGCTAAAATGTCAATATACAAAAAAATCAATTTATTTCTATACATCACTGATACAAAATGAAAGTTTTATAAGTTCCTGTTTTAATCAAAAATCTTCAAATACCTAGTAATAATTTTAACAAAATAAGTAAAAGTGCAAGTACCCAGAAAACTACAAAAATGTTTAAAGGTTTTTAAAGAATTAAATAATGGGGGGGGGGATTTATACCAGACCCATGGACTGGAATATTAATATTGTAAAGATGTCATATCTTTGAAATTAATCTACAGATTAAAATGAAACGGTACTCTGATTATAGAATTTTTTGGAAATTCACAGACCCAAGAATAGCCAATATAATCATAATCTGGAAGACTTGACCACATTTCAAGAATTAGTACAGAGCTAGAGTGTGTCAATACAGAGTGTGCAAAGACAGACAAATAGAACAATGCAACAGAATAGTAGGTGTAGAAACAGACCCACACATATATGGACAATTGATTAATGACTAAGGTTTTACTGCAGAACTTTGGGGAGGGGATGGTCTTTTAAAGAAATGGAACCAAATTAGTTGCATACTCATATGGAAAAAAATAAGACTCCTACTTCACACCATACACAATTTATTTCACATGCATTGTTGATCTAAATATGAAAGGTAAAATAAAGCTCCTAGATGAAACTAGTAGGGAATACTTCTGTAATCTTGAGATAGGCAAATATGTTTTAAAAGGGGGTAAATAACACTAATCCAAACAGAAAAGATTGATAGTTTGGACAACATGAAGAGTTTGTGCTTATCCAGACAGTTTTGTGAAAATGAAAAGCAAAGTCACAGGACAACTAATTTGCAATACATAGTAACAACAATGAGTTCACATTCAGAATACATAAAGAACTAGCCAAAAAACATATGAAAAGGTATTCGACCTCATTAGTCACGAGGAAAATGCAAATTAAAACCAGAATGAGATAAAAACATCTACTTGCCAATCTGGGTAAAATTAAAATAACTGTCAAGACCAAATGTTGGTGGAGGAGATGATCAAGCCGAATTCTCACACATGCTGGTGAGACTGTATAATAGCAAAACTGAGGAATACTGTTTATCAGTATCTATTAAACTTGAAAATACTCATATTCTATAAAACAGTAAATGTACTCCTAACATACGCCCAACAGAAAGACAGGTCAAAGACTGTTTATAGCAACATATTCACAGTAGCCAAAAAACCCCAAATACTTGTAAGAGCTGGAATAAAGACATTGTATTTTAATTTAAAAAAAAACAAACAAACAAACACAACACTTGACAACAACAAAAATAAAAGAACTGCTGTTGCATACAATCACATGGGTATTTCTCACAAACTTAATGTTAAGTAAAAGAAGCTAGACCAAAAAATTAATATAGTACCTCTCAATTTATATGAAATTCATAATCAGTCTAAAACAAGTATATAGTGTTTGAAGTCAGGATAATGATTATCCTTGGTGAAGGACTAGTGACTGGGGTGGTACATAACAAGGTTTTGGGGGGTGCTGGTAATGTTCTATTTATTGTGAAATTTTATTGGGTTATACAGTTATAATCTGCGCTTTTAATATATGCATGTGCTTCAATAAAAAATTTATTCCAAATGATTGACAATATGCATTCAAGTATGAAGTAATATGAAATGTGACATAATTTTGAGCAATTGGTGGGGATGGTCTATTTCACCTTGGTATTAGGAACATGTGTATTGGAATGGCCCATGCGTTGTTACTGGCATGGTATAGAAATTTACAACTGAATAGTCACAGTTTTAAAACGCTGAAAATGTTGAATGATGTTCAACTCTTCAAATCCAGGTGCAGACAAATAAGACAATCATCATTATAAAAGAGAATGCAAAAGTTGAAAAGTCTGACAATGTTTAGGACAAAGAATTTGAGGTCAAAGGGTTGGGGGAACGATAATGTCATCTTACAAAGTGGGGAGTCAAGAGATGAAGGTTCAAGTACGTCTTTTGAAGATGTACAGGTGGCTAGTGAACAAACTAAAAACAGTTGTTTAATTATAGGAGAAGGAACGAGAAAGAGGGAAGGGGGACTGATTTCAGTGAGCCAAGATCTTGTATGTCATGGCAGAAAAAAATGCATAATATCAAAAATTGATAAATCAAGAGGTAGCAACTTTAGAGATAAAGAGTCAACAGCCAAAAATAACCTTACAGCGACTAGTCTATAGTTGTTGTCTTCTAGAGGTTGGCATAGGATGTGAGTAGAGCAGAGACTGTTGCTTTTCATTATAAAGTAACAATATAAATATAAAACTGCTAAAGCAAACTTGCAAAAGAATAAAGTGGAAGGAATCACTCTACCCAAAATCAAGTCTTACTGGATAGCTACATTAACCAAGACAGTGTTGTATTTGTAGAGAACTGTGCACATAGATTAATGAAACTGAATAGAGAATACACAAACAGTCCACACAAATACATCCAACTGCCTTTTGGAAAGGGTGCAAAAGCAATTCATCAGGAAGAATAGTTTTCTCAAGAGATAATACTAGAACAATTGGAATCCCCAGACAAAATGAGTAAATAAATAGTTTAGCTTTGACCTAAACCTTACACTTCATACAAAAATGACTCAAAATAGATCACCGGCCTAACTGTAAACTATAAAACATCAAAGTTTTAGAAAAGAAAACAGAGAAAAATCTTTGAAATATAAGGATGGGCAAAGAATTCTTAGTCTTGACACCAAAAGCATGGTCCCTAAAAGAAAAAAAAATCATTTGAGGACCTTATCAAAATTAAAAAAAAAATTGTTCTGCACAAGAACCCGTTAACAAGTCAAAAAGACAAGATACAAAATTGGAGAAAATATTTGTAAACCTCATATCCAGCAAAAGATAATTAACTGGAATATGCAAAGAACTCTCAAAACTCAATGGTAAAAAAGGAAAAAAACAACTAAACAATCCAATTAGAAGATCAGCAAAAGACACAGACAGACATCGCACAGAAGAAAAATACAGATGGCAAATAAGCACGTGAAAAGATGTTCAACATCATCAGACTTCAGAAAAACACAAATGAAAACCCCAATAAGCTATTACTATACGCCTGTTGGAAAGGCTAAAATACAAAATAGTGGCAGCACCAAACACTGGTGAGGATGCAGAGAAACCTCAATCACTCATATATTGCTGGTGGGAACATAAAATCGTAGTCACTCTAGGAACCAGTGTGGGAGTTTATTACAAAAGTAAAGATTGACTACCATATAACCCAACAATTGCACTCTTAAGCAGTTATCCTAGAAAAATGAAAACTTATGTTCAACTTATGTTCACACAAAATCTGTGCAAGAATGTTCATAGCAACTTTACTCACAACAGCCCAAAGTGGACGTGACCCAAGTGCCTTTGAGTGAATTGTTAAACTGTGGACGATGATCCAACAATAAAAAGAAACACATTTTTGATACATGCAGCAATTTGGAAGAGTCTCCAGGGGATGATGCTAAGTTAAGAAAAAAGCAGTCCCCCAAAGTTACATACTGATTTCATTTATATGAAACATTCAGAAAGACAACAATTTAGAGATGGGGAATGGATTAGTTACTGCTAGGGGCATGGAAGCGGAGGTGTGGGAGGGAGATCACAAAGAATCCTTGTGATGGAACTCTTCTGTATCTTGACTGTAGTGTAGACACATGAACATACACATGTGATAAAATTCTATAAGATGAAATACACACACACACACGCACGAGCACAAATAAACTTTGGGTGATCTGAATGAGATTAGTGAATTGCCCAATGTCAATTTCCTGCTTATGATATCACATTGTGGTCTTACAAGATGTTACTACTGGGGGAAACTGTTTAAAGGATGCACAGGGCCTCTCCATTTTTCTCCCAAGTGTATGTAAGATTATATTTACCTCAAAATAAAAAAGTTTTAAATTTTTTTTTTTTTTAATTTTAAGTAGGCTCCATGTCCCACCTGAGGCTTGAACTCCCAACCCTGAGATCAAGAGTCACATGTTCTACCAACTGAGCCAGCCAGGTGCCCCAAAATAGAATTCTAAAAGTTTTAATCGTATCAACACAAAAATATCTCCTCAATAATCTCACAGGAAAAAATATGTATATACATCTATGTATATGTACATAGAAAGATAAATACAGATACCTCACACACACATTAGGACAGAGAGGCAAAATATGAAGAACTGAGCCATTATCAGGTTCTGGAAATGAAAGAACAAATTGAATATAATAACATCAGAGAAGTAGAAGTACCAGCTAAGACTGAACCTGAAGGGCGCCTGGGTGGCTCACTCAGTTGAGTCCATCTCTTGATTTCGGCTCAGGTCATGATCTCAGGGTTGTGAGATGCAGCCCGCCGTCTGGCTCTGTGCTCAGCGCAGAGTCTGCTTGTCCCTCTCCCTCTGCTTCTCACCCCCCACCCCACAGTGCATGTGCACGTGCACGCTCTCTCAAATAAATAAATAAATAAATAAAATCTTAGGGGGAAAAAGAGACTGAACCTGAGATTTAAACAAGGAGGAAGCAAGCTTTTCCTAACCAGGGATGAAAATCCAGGGAAGGTATATCATGGTGCCTTCCTGAACAGAATACATCACCAGCCAAAATATACAGCAGGGTGTAGTTGTTGAGTGTGAGCTCTAAAATGGATTTCCTGAGGCCTGACATCGACTCTGTCAATTATGAGCAGTCCTGACTCTGGGAAAGTTCCTGAAACATCTGCATGCCTCAGTTTACTCTTAATACATGGGTCCCAGAAGGTTATCATGAAGACTAGAGAGGGTAATGTATATAAAAATGGTAGAAAATTGCCTGGGATTCAGTCAGTCTTAGCTAGTTGTGTCATTGCCTGACCAGAGAGGGCATTTATCATATATGATAACAGAAGCTATCATTTTTCTATTTTTTTTCTTATCATTTACTGGGTTTTGAAGCTTCCACTCTCTGAGCTCATCCCACAGTGTCTAAGGGGAAATTGCTACCTATCCATCTCTGATTTCTAAAGCCATTTATTTGAAAGCAGGCCAGTGCAGCACAATATTGTGTAGCCTGGCTGCTTACCCATCCAGGTACATGCAATACTACTTGGAGAGAAAAATTGGTTCATCAGTGCATCTCACTAGAACCAGTCCCCCTTCTCCTGGCTCTCATTCCCAACATATCTTTGCTTTAGTCCAGTGCAAATCAGAGGTAATTCTGCAGTTTCTTCACCCTCTTGGCACCAAGCAATCTGTTTATTCTTTGCCACAGCATAAATGCAACACTCATTCCCCAAAGAGAAGCTCTAATCATCATTTCCTAGCCCTGCTGACCAATTTTTTCCTTATTTTGCAACCCCCTTGACTGATGAAGATTGACAGACAGTAATGATCGAGACGGATGACAGCCGAGAGAATTCCACTCTGTGAGAGCATGAGCTTTACTGGCAAGAATACGTGATTTATGGAAAAAAGAAATACATATATTTCTTTAATTTATGGGCATGAGCTATAAGAGACTCATTATCTTCTAATGAACCATAATATGAGCACTCCTAGGGAAAATACTATGTTGGTGTTACAGGCACATCTCTTCTTTCATAAGTACAAGCACGGACTTGGCAACCATCACTTTGGCATATCACACATAACACGTAGCCATGGAAACACCAAAAAACCACACAGAGGGAACATCAGAATACAGTCCGTTGTGTGGCTCCTGTTAACGTCGCTAAAAGAGATTTTGTCATAGGCAATGGTTGTCCTCTCTGTCAGTAATGTCAGAAATTTAGGCATGTGAGTTTATCGTTTCTACTTTCCCTTAATGAAATCCCCTTAGAAACCTACCATTCACACACTTAACTGTTTGGAGCCTCCTTTTTTTGTTAATATTAACAAATGTCATCTTTGGGGATGACCGGTTCCATATGTTTAGTGCTTGCTGTGCATGTGGTTCTATCACTTTTTCAATTTGATTTCTTAAATCAAACCTCCTTTAAGAGTTCTGTGTTCTGGAATTTGGCTCAAAGAGCCACCTCCATCTTCTTTATACTCCCTGGAATGTATCGGCCTGGTGTGTGTTCAGTCCTCACCTTCTCAAGTCAAGCATACATCCTTCCCCTGATCATTTTAGGTCACACCTACTGAACCTCCTCCATACTCTCCTTTCTTTTTGTATAAGGCCAGGCACCAGAAACATACATTGGACAAGAGCATAGAATGATTAGACACATAATCTGAACCAGATTTTCAATTTTTCTTTCTGGAACTTTTCCTGAAGTTTATCAGCTTTGCAGAGACGTGGATGAGTGGGAAAGCATCACTGCCTACAGAACACTACACTTTGGGAAACAGTCAACAATCTCTTTAAGATGCAATAATCCTCTTCCTGGAATGGTTTTCTGCAAATGTATTACCTTCCCCCATGAAAGCACATCTACCATGTCTTACCAGGTCTTTTTGAAATGGTCCTTATTATTGTGGCAACTCATTCCCTGGATAAGATTAGCATCATCTCTAATGATGGAACTTTCCTCTTTTAAAAGGGTCACTTAAGCATGTCCTTATTTACTTTTCTCCATCTATCTTTTAATCATTCTCTTTTGCTTTGAATTAGTCTTCTATCCAGTTCTTTCTACCCAATTTCCTATCCAAGTTCTATAGTCATCTTTTTTTAAAGTGTGAAAATTAATCAAAAGATATTTTTGAAGCCTAAGTATCAAGAAAGATTGGCTCTATATGGCACATCTACACAATTCCTTTGTATTAGTCACTAAGATAATGTGTAAAAAAATTAATAGTAAGGCATGATCTTTCTGGTATATTGTTAGTTAAAAAAGGTTATAAACTCTATGCATAATATCATCCCACTAAAAAAAATAAAGCATGTGCCTAAGAAAATGCGGGAAGAGCATCCATCAAATAACAGTAGTTATTTCTGAGTGGGAAATATGGCCGATATCCATCCATAAATCAAATAAAAATAGGTTGAAATTAGTAGTGTTTTAAATATGTGTTTTAAAAATATACATCTTAAATAAAAATATCTAACTAATCAGATTTTAAAGGTCATCTAGCCTTACAAAGTTCTTAATGTTGTAAGCTATGATATCATTATTGTTATGTGTTGGTATATTATCCTAATCTCTGGGGGACTAAAATAAATAGGTAGATTCGAGTTTTATTTGCAAAATAGTTTTTTATGCACAAAATAAACTACATGTACAAAGGAAACTTATTTAAATACTAAAATATCAAATTTTGTTGTTAAAATATTAAAACAATAAACTGCTAATAGAATAAGATATTCAAGCTTTTATTAATACATTAAATATCAATATCAGTGTCTATTAACCATGGTGATTTCAAACTAGTGATGAATGTATTATGTTAAGATGTCTCTAACACCTGTAAAGTGAGAAGAAAATATCTGAATTTCATTGGTGACAAAGTCATAGATATTGCTGACACTACTGTGGTTTGTTGTCTACATTTATAATTGGAGAAACTGATACATTTCGGTTAGGGGCTAGTGAATATGAAGATGTGTATATTTTTTCCTATCCAAGTTCAAAGACCTTATGAATTTAATCCTTGAATGCTTTGGGAGTCTATGGATTCCAGGTAAAGAACTCCTGAACTATAGCAAGACAAAAACATTCTCATAAAGAGAAAGTAAAAAAATAAACTACTTACAGAAATCAGCTTAATATTAATAAAAAAGATTGTTTAATGTGTTCTATATATTCACAAATTTCTAATGCCAAAGATATAGAAAATTCAGTACTGAATAAAAACTACATATTGAAAGATGACCAAAGTATAAAATCATACCAAATTAATATGTATAAATTATATCAATAAAAAGTTCAAGATTTACCCATTCAAAATTCTACTACTATATGAAGATATGATAAAGGAAGAAAAATATCATAATAAAGTTTAGACAACTTAAGCTCAAGGATAAAAAGAAGAAAATCAATAGATTTTTCAATACATGTAATCCTGAGAACAGTCCTTCAGGCATTATAAAGTCTTTATGAACCAAGGTATATAAGGATGCATTTTAAGAGACCTTCAAGAAACCACATTAAGTCACTTCAGACCCTTACAGAGCTATGGGTTGAAATGTCAATATTATAGGTATTGATCATAAATAATAGACAACTGAATTCAGAAAAGTATCTTTAGAAGGAAAATCAGAGTAGAATTAGGGCTATGGCAGTGCTTTAGTGAGTCATTCTTATCATTTGAGTCGTGTACCAGGATATACACTGATCTCTTAGCTACAAGGATCTACTCTAGGGGTCTCCATACCTGAAATGACATTTTTTGAAGCTTTCTTTAAAGACAAGAATGTCTGGTTCCCTTTCCCTTTATACTGACTTGCATATCTATAAATAGAGTGTAAAATCTCTTAGGACACAGAAATTAAATGTTAATGAGTGTTCATGCTGGCTATTTTAGGCCCAAGAGATGGATTTCTTATTTTTGCTTATAGTTTCCAAAGTTTATTCAACGAACATATACTTCTTTTAGAGTTATTAAAATTATTTAAAAATAATTTGCCATCAATTCATTTTTAGAGATGACAGAGACATCTATTTGGTAATACTTCTATTTTTCCCTTATGACAAAATCCTCAATTTTAATGCTGCTTAGAGATTGCCCAAATAGCATGCAGGTTTTTCTTGGCTAATCAAGCTAAATGGCATTTTAAGAACACTAAACATTATTTTAGTACAGACAAGATTATTCATTTTGGAATCCAGCGTGACACCACTAGCTTGGACGTAAAGAATAAATGTATTAAGTTGCAACAGCAAATTCGTGAATTCAACACCCAGGAAACAGTCCATGCTATTTGGTAGTTCTACCTGCGTTACAGAGACTGAATGAGTATCAAGCTATTTTTTTCCTGAGACTTTAATTCTTGCATTTATTATGCTGATATTGATACAAAACTTCTGAAAAGAAATTATGCAGGCACAGAATATATTTACCGGTCACCGATAAAATTACAGGAGTCAAATGGTGAATCGCTGAACTCCTGCAGTTTTTGGATTTCAGCATCTCAGTAGTCTTTCCTACATTATATCTGGGGCTCCAACTACTCCCCACTGCTGCAAACTCATTAAGTCATATGGTCTCATTAAATGTCTGGAAGTTTAACACAATTTTAACATTAGAATTCTCACTTTACAGCTGAAAAAAAAAAACACAACAGCTAACAAGAGCTTGGGAGAAATGCTCACTTATTCTTTCAACTCAGACACATACATTGAAAGCCAAGCAAATTATTAAGTACTAGAAATGGAAAGCTGTGCATGACTGACACAGTCTTTGCCCTTTCAAGGCTTGAAATCACATGTCCATAGTAGTAAGAGAGCAGAATTATGTCAGCCTGATTTGAGTCTGAATATTGGCTCCACCTCATATTTCTCTCTAAATTTTTCTAAACTTCAATTTCTTCATTTATAAACACGGGATAGTGATAACTCCTATGTGAAGTTGCTGTGAAAAATCATACAATGTATCTGAAGTACCAAGTGAAGCATTCAGTACAATAATGGTACTTAAGAAAAGTCAGATTCCTGGCACAAAGTAGATACTTAAAAAAGCATACTATTATTGTTATTTTTGTGGTTGTTGGCATTTTTACTAAATTTTTAAAAGCATCATGTTAAGTTATATTCAACTAGGGCCTTGGCTTTTCCAGTGTTTGGTATCATGGGAGATTTACACACTCTATTTACACAGGTAAAAACTTGAACTTGATGGTCAAGGTTGGAGACACTGTGTTAATCCCACCCTCAATGTGTTTAGCCAGGTTCTTTCATAAAATCTATTTCATGAACCATAATTGGAAAACCACTGAAGTTTGACACTTGCTACTTATTGACAGTAGATGGAAGATAGTGAGATCCATCTTGGATGTATTTACTAATATCAGGGTTTTAAAACACAGACATCAGGTTACAAATCCACCATTAACTTCAGCATATTACTGAAATACAGTCTAAATAATTGCAGAAGTGGACAAGCTAATATGACAGAAGAAGAGTAAAATTTTAAAAGTGAGGAAGACGGTTATTCTAAGTCTACATAAATATAAATAATATTTTATTAACAAGGGATGATATAAAAGTATGCATAATGAAAAGATCTGGACCCATAGGTTGCAAAAGCAATCTCCTATGTCCAATTAACCTTGAGTCTGAAAATGTAAGCATTTCTTTTTTTTCTACCACACCACTGTATGGGCATGTATGTGCTCATATGCTTTAAATTTGTTTTATGGCAGTTTTTCTGTGATAATTTCTACTATAAGCTTCAGCCTTTTACCAGAGGATTTTGAAGTAATGAAGCATTTTGTTTTCTTACAAGAAAAGGCATGCTAGATTGCTTAGCCATCAATTCTGTATCATCAAATCCCATCAAGGATGAATGTACCTCTAACTTTTTTTTGACTTGACAAAAGACTTAAATTGTGTAGGTTTTGGAAAATATTTGGTGATTAGAGGAAAACAATTTCCTGAGTGTGGAACCAGGTCCATGGCTATTTATACCTCAAGGGTTCTCAGTATATAGTCATTAACTGTATTTCCAGAATGTGTAAGGAAGTAACCGTCCGCCCTCTCAGAAGCATTTTACATATTTGGATTAAATGTAACCTTTTTGAATTATAGTCTATTACGTCCTGGACTCCATCTATCTATCAATTCATCATAGTCTCATTTACCTTGATTAAAACGCCCTGCTTCACTTAGTGCCAATTATTGATCATAAGCAGAGTTAAACAATCAGATCTATTTCCTTCAGATGCTTTGAGCATCCATCTGATATTCAGTGACGAGTCATCTCCCCATCTCAAGCAAGTTGGGGCTTCCAGTCTCTGGAGTAAGAGGGAATGTAGGGGCTGCAGAAAAGGGGTCCTAGACTGTTGTACAGCCAAAGAGCCAGAATGAGTTGTTCTAAGAATCAGGTTGTACCGAGAGCAAGGGTCCCTGGGACACAGCTGACTTTAATATCTTCAAGCCAGTAACTCTACAGTTGACCTTCCTCTTCCTTCCTCGGGGTGGTCATGCCCCAGCTCTGCTTGGAATAGTAGTGATCCAGTCAGCACTCAGCTTGGTCAGTAAGTCTGACTCACTGGCAAACTGATAGGTTTGGTGAGAGCTTCATGTTTGTAGAGATCATTTATCAACTGAACATATTTCACTAACGTGAGCTTATTCACAAGAGGCGGCAACCCTCACTGTTCTAGTCCACTGACTGAAACATAGGGAAAAGAAAGATAAATATATCATTCTACATATTTAGATGATTTTATACTGGGTCACCTGTATATAGGATTCACAAGTGGGGTCTCAGAGATACAAGGGTAAGCGGTATACGAGGGTGCAGTGCGCAGTGGTTTGTGTGAGTTGGTTTTCAGTGGAAGAGCTGACTGTGCATCTATTCCCAACTCTGCACTCAGTGATGTAACCTCATAGCTTGAAACTGGCTGTGATGGAGTCTTGACACCATGGAAATTAACAATGCTACAAATCAGGGCATCTGTGTATTGCTGTTTTCAGAGAGCTGTTGCGTTAAGTAAATATCAGCACACCACTCAATGTGTGTCTGTGTGTGTATGCACATACATCCCGGAAATTTAATTTCTGGAAAATTAATCAAAATAACTTTAAAGACTGCTCTAGCTTACCCATGCATTGAAAAAAAATGATCAGATATATGTTTTAATAGCTATGAACCTCAACTCTATTTCCTATTTCCTTTTACTTATTCATTTTTGTATAGAGGCAAGTTGTTAACAGTGGACTAATCTCAACCTGTTGAGAATTCAACCCAATTCTTTACTTTAGTAGGCCAACCCTTCTTTTGAACTTAACTAGAGTTATTCCAAAGCTTTTACTTTTAAGCTCATTTATTTTTTATATATATCTTTTAAAGATTTTATATACTTGACAGAGAGAGACAACACAAGCAGGGGGAGTGGGAGAGGGAGAAGCAGGCCTCCTGCGGAGCAGAGAGCCCGATGCAGGGGCTCGATCCCAGGACTCTGGGATCATGACCTGAGCCGAAGGCAGATGCTTAACAACTGAGCCACCCAGGAGGCCTAAGCTCATTTATTTTTCTTTAGTAGAAACTTGGTTAACAACCACTCAGCTAACTGCACCCATCAAGTAATGGGCAATTCATAGAGTGTAGACTACTCAGGAAGAGAAAGGTGAAACCTTTGTTTGAAAACTTCACAATCTAACAAAAAAACAGTAACAACAGCAAGCCAGAAACTACTGTTAAAGACTTAGTATATTTCTAGAACAGGTGCTAGGAGACACAAATTTGCTGATTCCTGTATTGCATAAAAACATAATATAAAATTTTACTCTTTCATCAAATTTTATGGAGGTCCATTATAGTTAGGATCTCTTCAAGAAAAAACTCACAGCCTCTACCCTTGAAGAACTCAACATCTAGTGGAGGTCAGATCATAAACTATATTGCAATATTTTTTACACAGAGATAAGGAGAAGATGTTTTATAGAGAATCTATTTTAATTATATTTATTCTCTCCCATGTTAAAACTCAACTTGGTGATGCAAATATGAGCTTTTTAGCAATCTGGGGATTTTGTTTTTCAGTTTTTAGGAAGAGACAAAACCAAAATTATCACCAAACCTAACTTTGTGGTATGGGAAGGGTGGGTCTCAGACTGGATTTTTTAGTCCCCAGCTTCTAAGCAGTTAAGGGGTTTTCCCCCTTTGCCACATCACATCTTCACAAAAATGGACATTAATTTATTAACCCTTAGTTGGTTGGAGGAGTCAGCTAAATATAATACATTATTCCCTAAACAAACCAGCAACCAGAAGAGTAGCTATAATTGCTTCTTATCCAGATGACAGAAAGCAATTTTGGTGACTGCTTTACTTAATTAGGATGCATGAAGCATGGGCCTCCAGGTCACATCTCTGTAAATTATGCCTCTTCAATTTGCTTGAAAAAGCACTTATGTCTCAGGCACCTTGACATAGTTTTCAGTAAGACCATAGCAACTTGGGGCAACCACATTTCACTTATTTTGTGGATATATTATCTGCACTGCCTTCGGGTTTTTCCACAGAGCCCAGTTCATTTAATTATTTATTTCTACTTGCTGGGCATTAACTGGAAAATTATCAGTGAAATGACTTCATTACACATTTGTTGGCACAATATGTTGGAAGGAATAGGCGAATCCACGAGGGAACTCCCTCAATTTACTTTGCCTGAGCAGAGCTCTTTGAAACAGAAGTTGTTGGCCCCTTGCCCAGATTAAGAGGTGTTTTGAAAGAAGGCTAAGTTTGCATTCGTCTGAAGCAAAGTAGCTGCCTACCTTTATGAAGCCACTTAGGGCAGCACGGGGAACTGGACAACTCCTCTGTACCACGGGGATGTCACCGGGTGGTTCAATAGGAGTTGAAGACCAATAGATACTTAAATATGCATAAAGAGACATTCCAAAGACAAACACAAATTGGCCATTTTTAAATGATGCAAAATTTAGGACAACCCACTCCAATGTGACTGCAAGCATTTATTAAGCATCTACGAAGGCAAGAAGCTATGACGGAGATAGCAAGAAATATCAGACCTAGTTGCTATACTCTAATAGTTCATGACCAATAACAGCAGCAACAGCAGAAGCATCAGCAATAACACAAAACTTTAAAAAGCATCCCATGTGACAAGGTATACTATATTATGCATAACTCTACATTTACTTCCTTTTCTCTTAAGGGTATCGAGAGTTAACTGTAACTTGAACATCCAGCCTTGATCAATTCTTATTATGATTATTTCCAACTTCTGACAGTGAGAAGAGTTTCAACACCTGGATACTTAGGTATTCAAGACTAGACTAATTTAACCAATTAGTAGCCACTGCCTCAACCTCAGAATAAGTCTCGGTATCCTGGGACTTATCACGTTTAAAGTCTGAATATATAATACAAATCCAGTGTTTTGACTGGATTTTTAATTTTGCTGGGCGGAATCCATGAGTTTCCTAAAAGTCACTGCAGCTTTGTGTGTTCACGAACATTTGTATGCGTACATATGTGTGCAGGTAGTGTGTGGCTTCAAATGGGACAAGCTTATACATCCGTGTTTGCGCACATGCGTACCCATCCACTGAGCACAACTCTTCCAGTGCGGAGTTACAAGACTGTACTTCTTGTTTATTCAAATCTTGCCATTTAGCTGACGGTGTGCTGTTTGGTTCACTTCATTTCTCAGCTAAGAGCATGCAGAACTTGAGTACGATGCGGCCGGTCCTCGCAGAAACCTCTCAGTGAAATTTATCACATCAGATCTGATCAGTAATGTACAAGAGCCCATAATACAAGCCAACCTGCTGCTCTTCCCTCCTGCCCACTCACCGTTCCACCCAGTGTGGATGCCACAGGAGAATCCTAATCAAGAGACACCTGATAATAACATCAGTGCTTCTAGAAAAGGGCATTTATGCATTCAAATAAATGGCGCAGCCTATTATTCTTGCAGCTAAAGCTCTTACACTTTTTTTTAAGTCTTCTTCAGTCAAAATATAGTTGGGCTTACTGATTACAAGGGAACTTGGGGTGCCTGGGTGGCTCAGTTGGTTAAGCGACTGCCTTCAGCTCAGGTCATGATCCTGGAGTCCCAGGATCAAGTCCTGCACTGGGCTCCCTGCTCAGCAGGGAGTCTGCTTCTCCCTCTGACTCTCCCCCTCTCATGCTCTCTATCACTCTCTCTCTCTCAATAAATAAATAAAAATCTTGATTACAAGGGAACAGAGGTCTAAGAATTGATTTTAATGACCCTACTCAATTTTCAACAGTCTTAGCTTAGTAAGAAAAGCTGAAGTGACAAAGTATAAAGTGTTTTCAAACAGATTTGCATTGTTCAGGGCCATGGGTCATTTTATTCTGGGGGGGGGGGTTGGAAGAGAAGTGCATCTCAGTGTATATTAGGATTTGAGAACACTTATCTGCTAACAGTTGTAGTTCTGGAGAATGATAGAGTTTGAAGAAATCGGAGATGCCTCTTGTCTTCAAGTTCAGATTCCAATTTTACGGATAAAAAATTAGAAGTTCAGAGAGGGGAGATAATTTATTCAATGTCATAAAGCAAGTAAATAAAGGGGCACCTGAACTCATTTCTACTAGCCTTCAGTCCAGTGATTTTTTTACCTTATGTTTATCATATACCTGCCTCAACAATTCCCCTCCCCTCCCCACATTCCTTCCCCCCTCTCTCCCCTCCTTTCTTGTCTTTCTGATATCCCTGCCTCCTTGCTCTCTTGCTTCTTTCTCTTTCATTTCCCTAACCATCCATCTATTTAACAATTATTTGTTGAGTATCTATTATGTGCCAGGCATAGCATTAGGGACTAGGGATTTGGTGGGTTCCTGAATGGGCACATGGACATGTCAGGAAAAGCCTTCTGAGGAAGTCCTATTTACAGCGAGACCTAAAGAAAGCCTGTTGTGGAATGGGGGACTATAACATTCTGGGCAGAGGAAATTGTTTGTGCTAATGTCCCACGGCAGAAAGCTGCTCAAAGAGGCCATTAGGGGGATCTCTGCAGAACTGACACACCAGGCAAAGGCAAAAGATTATTTTTTGACTCTGGCCTCAAAGTCATGGCCCCAGTCCCCAGCCCCACATTCCCTCTAGAATATTTTCATTCCCGTATAGTGTTTAAATCTTGACCTAATCAATCAGGAAAAAAGATGCTGGCACCGTAACCATGCACGGTGGTCTTTTTCTTACCCACATGTCCCTGGACCCTTGTGCAAGCCTGTGGGGTCAGTGTGGTATACGAATTTTGGACTCTGACATCAGAGAAGTCAGAGAATCTAATTCAGACTGTGAACTTCCTGGGGCTTTGGTCGTGAGTAAATCTTTCTATGGCTAAGCTTCAGCTTTCTCATGTGCAGAATTAAAATTCAAAACTATCATCCAGGAGGTAGGAAACCAGCAGGTTATACATGTGAAGAGCTCAGCAAAGTGCCAGGCATATTAAGAACTCAACAAACACCCAAAACATTCAATGAGTGGGTCAAAAGGTATATAATATTTTTAAAGTAAATGTTTTAAATCATATTATCAGTAGATGCTCTTTAATGATACAGTGGGTTTACAGAAATGTAAATCTATATCCTTCCTTTAACTAGATATTGCCAGGGATGATAGAATATTCTATTTCAAGAGAACATATTGGGACTGGAAATGCCAGATGTGGACACATAAGTAGGAAACATGGATGAGCCTCTTGGGTCATAGGTACGGTCAATTCTGTTCAAGACTGTTCTCACTAACACAGATACACAAAAAACAGATCCCAGCCCTCAGCATTCATGAGTAAGACCTGTCAACCCTGGAAATGGAATGAAAAGCACTAAACTCCATCTCAGCTTGAGTTGTCTTCTGTAAATGGGGATAGTACTTCACAGGGTGGCTTTGGATTAAATGAGAATATATAGAACATATTAGTATATCTTGTACCTGGAGCATCCTATGTGATAAGCAGATATTACACTTTTTTATTCAGGGTATATGAAGGTCCTATTTCAAAGTGTGATGTTTGAAATGCTAATACTTAATAATTTGATTTTAACGGTAATAAAAAAGTGGCCAAACTTTTTTCTTTGTCCAATCCATCTCATAGAGGTTATGAGAATTCTTTCTTTGCCTTCATTTTCAAGGAAGGGGAAAAGAGAGCAGGAGCCCCTGTGTAGGGAAGAGAAAGCCTGTGCCTGTTTCAGACAAGAGTTTCAAGGCTTCTTAGTCTGCTTTCAGTGAAATACAAACAAGTTTACTGCTTGAGTAAAAGCAAAAGACAAAATTCTTCATGTCTTTCAGCAGAAGCACATCCTGGCAGCCAGAGCTGGAGTTCTTCATAAGAAACAGTTTATCCCAAAGCATATACTATTTCTCAGTTTATCTTAAAGATGAACGTTAGTGAACGAAGCTTTCTCTCTAACAGAAGCTTTGGAATGCGTAGCTGTCCATCAGCCCGGTAATGCTGCCCGTACCTTCTTAGCAGGGCTAGCCCCTAGGCATTAACAGTCACAGCTGGGGCTTAGGTTTTTCCAAGCTTTCTCTAAAACGTTTTGATTTCAGGGTGGCATTTTATAAACTGGAGTTATTCACAAAGAGTAGCATCTCCCTGAATACAGTCTTTAAAACCTGCTCTTGATGTGGAATTTTAGAAGTCACCATTAGGGAACCATCAGGGTAAAAACTGATTCAGAATCACCATCACCAAGGGATGCTAAAGCTAGTATAAGTTTTTTGTGACGTATTTTTACATAGTTGCAAAGTGAAGCAGAGGAGAACAGGAGAAACCCAGTAGGTACCACTTTAACCCAGATGAAAATTAGCACCTGCAATGAGAAAGAGACATCAGGTGCCTCCAGATGTGATGCACTGGTACGAACCCAACGATACTTCTGTGGCAAAAACACATAACCCGAATGCCATCCTGAGATGAGAGCAGACTGACTCAAATATTGAGAGAGTCGCTAAAATAACTGGCCTGTCAAGGTCATGAAGGACAAGGGAAGGAGAGAAGGAAACATCTGGCAGAATTTGAATAAAGTATGTAGATTAGGTAATATTGTATTTGTTCTAATTTCCTGAATTAGATCCTTGCAGTCTTATTACAAAAGAGAACATCCCCATTTGGGGGAAATACACCGAAGTAGTTAAGGGTAAAGATGGCTCTGTAATGCTATGGGGTAACCATTATTATTCCAATTTTAGAGCTCAGGAAACAGGATCGAAAGACAATTTTTAGTTGCCTGGCTTTGTCTTTTCCCCACTTATTTCCTAAAGTACGTACCTTAGAATACTGAGGAGGTTATTCGGGGGAAAAAAAGGGGGGGTGGGGGGGAGAGAATACGATGACCAAATACACTGAGGACAGACTGTATTAAATGAAATTAGGTTAGCTTCTACCATGCTATTTTATGTCGCTATTCTTCAATGTGCATGCAACTACGCAGCATTCCCTACTTAATGTGCACCATGCCATTCAACAGCTACTTTCAGAAAAGTGTTGCTATTTTATGTAATTTTGTCTTGACACTCAAACAGATATTTGCTTGAAGAATGGGATGTGCCTTATACTTCAGTCTCCTTCACGTCTTTGAGCCCATAGTGGGTTTTCAATAAAAATCCCATGATCACTGGCAGGGCACAGGCAACCTCCTATAAGGTCTTCTTTCTTCTTACAGTATTCCTTAGTTCTCCCTGAATTTTCATTCTTCCAATTTCCTGGATCCAAGCTAATATTTACATGAAAACTAACTGACCTCTAAATGTCCTGAAGCTGACTTGTAAGCATTAATAGAAACTCCAGCCTTCCGACAGCCTTTGATTACATTTGTGTAACTCTTCATCTTCCTCTTACAAAGGTAAGGGTCAATTTTTGCAAACAGCAGAGTTCTTAAAGGGTTTTGAATGAGAGAGGAAAAATTGAATTTAAATAAGCATTACACACCTGGCAGTTGGGAAAAATGAAAGGGCCATAAGCAGTACATCAGGAAGCACCACGGTGTGTTAAATTATAGGTAATAAAATCATAGTGTCATAAAGAAAACCACTGCACAGACTTTGAAATGACTTTTCTAAACTGCAAGAGTTGCATTAATTTGTATTGCCCAGGATTACATGTGAGCATGACTGCATTTGGTGGAGAGCAGACACTGTCTGCCAACTTCTTGCAGTTTTATAAGAAACAGAAATTTTGATATCTTTGCAAAACAGATCTTGAGCTTTAGCACATAAATACAAGAAGGCACGCATTGCTGCCTTTTTCAGACTAAAGTGATGTCTGACACAGTCCCCCCGATCCTTTAATAGCTAAACTCTCTGCAGAGAGCCTCAAACCTTGCTACATCCCAACTTTGATAAGGGATGACTGTCACACAACTGGTACATTTTGGAGAGAAAATGGAACGTGAGGGCAGTTTCTGGGGAGAAGAGATGAAGGAGTTCTGAAGAGGTGAGTGACTATACTGAAGGCTACCTTTATGAAGTCTTAGCTACCAGAGCAAGGAGAAAGAAATGGCTACTGGCTATCTTCAACGCAGAGAGAGCTCCTCAGTACCTAATGCATGTAAGTTGCAGTGCCGGGTGCTATGGGAGGGAATGTTAGTCCCCAGATGTATGGCCTTTTGCCATCTTCTTTTTATAAGCAACTATTTTGATCTTGCCTCCATTTGCTTCACAGACATCTGGACTATCATTTATCCTCTTATTCTCTTACACCTGTTACAGTCTTCCATCACTCTATTACAGTGGTTCTCAAAGTGTGGTCCCGTGGAGTAGCAACATCAGCATCAGCTGGAAATCTGTTAGCAGAGGAAACTGGCCTCACTGCAGATCTACAGAATCAGTATCTTTGGCAGGAGGTGGTTAGGGAGGTGAAGTGAGCAGCATTCTGTGTTGTAACAAGCCCTCCAATGGATTCCAATGCATACTACAGTCAGAACCACTGCCCTCTTGGAAACCACATTCACAAAGTTCAGTAATGACTTCTGATTCACCAAATCTAGTGGTCTTTGCTCCAATTGGATCCTTCTCTACCTCTGTAAGCACCACACTCTGTCCACATTTCACATTACTGCTTGAGACTTCCTCCTCCTTTGTTCCCTGTGGTTTCATACTACACTCTCTTCACCTCCCATCGTTCCTTGATCTCTTTCATTGACTCTTTTTTTCCCTATTATCTGGTATTCTCTCCAGTTAAATCTCTCCTTCTTTCACTTTCTACAATCTCCCATGAGGACCTGAGCCATCTCGATGATCTCATTTATTTATTTAATTACAGGAGGTATGGGTTTTTTTTTAAAGATTTTATTTATTTATTTGAGAGAGAAAGAACGAGAGATAGAGAGCACGAGAGGGAAGAGGGTCAGAGGGAGAAGCAGACTCCCCGCTGAGCAAGGAGCCCGATGTGGGACTCGATCCCGGGACTCCAGGATCATGACCTGAGCCAAAGGCAGTCGCTTAACCAACTGAGCCACCCAGGCGCCCCATAATTACAGGAGTTTTAGAATTGTGTCTTTTATCCAAGTCTCTGTATTAGTCTTCAAGTTTGTGTTTCAAATCACTTGCAGGGAAATGCCATCCCCATGATCCATGGCCTCTTGAAAGGAAGACATGGAAACCCAAACACCCCATCCTCACCACCCCCAAAGCAGCTGCTCTTCAGCTCTCCTAGTTCTCTCTCAACTCTCAGACTACACTTAGAGACTCAGACTCATTCCATAGTTTTAATTCACTCCATGACTGAGTATTTGCCAAGTCTTGTTGAGCCTCTGTACATTCTTTCTGCCACAGTGGCATTTCCGCCACTTTCCCAGTAGACCAAGCTTCTGGTCTTTTTTCACTTGGGTTTTTTTTTCTTTTCTAGAAATTGCTGCTAAGTTAATTTTCTCAATGCTATTAAGATAATTATTTCTCAATAATGCATCATTATAAAGACATTCAATGATTCTCTGATATCTGCCACTGCCTTCCACATAAAATCTTCATTCATTATCTTGACACAGGCATTATTTATTATATGACTCCTAACTTTCTTTCCAGCCTTAGTTCATACCACTCCTTGTTATATTCCAGCCAAGCTGGGAGACTCTCCATTGAAGAGTCTCTACGCTTACTATTTTTATATTTCTGTAACTGTACCTTTTAACACTCTCACCCAACATGTAGTATCATCTCAATTCTCTTCCATGTCTCCTTCCTAGGTGTCCCGCACCTGGACATTATCTTTCCCCTATTTTCACCTCCTTTATACCTCCCTGATGGCAGGTGGCACATCTGCAGGTTACTATAACAACACATACAATGCCTTCTCTTCTTGGCTAGATTGTAACCTCCTTGAAGACAGATAACTGAGCTGGTCTTTAAGGTTTTCTTCCTCACTTCAGTAACTAGCACACAATTTGTCAGGGGAAAGATGTTTAATAAGCATTCGTGTGCTGAGTTCTGGGGACAATGAATAGCTAATAGTCCATAAAATCAGGAGTTCTAAAATCAAATAATTGGGGGAAATCTGACAAACAAAAATAAACAGCGTTCTTGTCTGTACAACTTTCTAGGTCTTTCCACTTACTAATGTGTGACTTTCTAGAATGGTCTGCAACCCAAGGTATCTCCTACATTTCTATTGGCACAACACTCTTTTATCACCGAGCATCGTGTAGGAATAGCACTGCTGATGAACTCATGCTGGGGAACACTGGGAGCTTTTAAATAAGAAACTAAAGGCAATTTTAATATTCATGACCTTCGAAATGGAAAAAAACAAATTAGCTAGCCCATAAAATGGCAAGAAAGGGGGCACTTCCATTTCAAGCATCCAAAATATCATCTGCTTCACAGTGTCCTCTCCCAAGAGGATTTCCCAGACTACCAGTTATTTGTTGCCTGTTTCCAGCTCCATCCCCCACCACCAACCACCCACCCCTCTTTTCTATTCTCGCTGTGTGAGACACTTTTTTTTCTGTAGGCATCTTCTTAACAATCCCAGGAAGGTGGAAAAGAGAAAATTAACTACACACTCACAACTCTCAGGCCCTTATAATTTAAAATGGATTTACCACAACTTGAAAGTGTTGCTAAAGCAACATATATATCAAATCGATATTTGCATGTGGGCACAGAATAAGAAACTGATTAGAATGGAATATTCCATCTGGACTGTGATATTTCATAGTTGTGGTCCATTTTTTTTTTTTGCCATGACATTTACTTAAGAAATGTTCAAAACAATAATTTAAAATAATAAGCACCAAATACCGCATGAGTTCCACCCATATGCCAAAATAATCTTACCCTTGTAATCCTTAAGAATTGCCCCTCACTGGGATGTGAGGGCGATCTGGCTGCGACATCTGTCACCCCATTGATCGCCAGGGTTGATTCGGCTGATCTGGCTGGCTAGGCGGGTGTCCCCTTCCTCCCTCACCGCTCCATGTGCATCCTTCCTGAAGCTGCGCACTCGGTCGAAGAGGACGACCTTCCCCGATAGAGGAGGACCGTTCTCCGGTCAAGGGTATACGAGTAGCTGCGCTCCCCTGCTAGAACCTCCAAACAAGCTCCCAAGAATTGCCCCTCATTGTATCTTGAACAGAAAATACAAGCTGCATTTGCAATGTTTTTGAGGATGAATTCCTCGGGACTGTTCCTTTAGGGAAAGAAAAGTGTGTGTGTATGTGTGTGTGTGTGTGTGTGTGTGTGTGTGTGTGTCTGTGTGTCTGTGTGTCTGTGTGGGTGTGTGTTTGTGTAAAATAAATTTAATAAAATGTTTTTCCAATAGATGGAGAGGGTCCCAAATTAATTCCCTATACGGCTATCTCCCTGGCAACTTGGAATCAAGATAATTGGATTAATAGGAATTACTAAATACTGATTACATAGATATATAAATAGGTTATACTCTTTGATCATTCATGGATCTTTATTTTTATATTACCCCAGTTCTTGTTGGTTTTCTTCTATACATTCAAGGCTCTAGCCTGAACTGATCATCAGGTAAGAAAATTTTAATAATTCTTTTTTCTGAAATTCTTATGAAATATTTTACTTGAATGTGTCAGAATCAAGATCCTTCATTAAGAATTTAGACGTGACACAAATAGGATTAAGAAGAATTCAACTGATGGGCTGATATCATGCAGGGATTGAAATATTCTGGTAGAAAGGAAACTGTCCCAAACTGCTGCAACTTCGATTATCCTCTAGATAAGATAAATACTGCTCATTTGACTATTTCACTTGAAAAATATCTGGAGAAGATGCAACCTGGTCTGCTGGTTCACCACATGCAAGAACTCCTTCCTTCATGATCAGAGAAGGCTAGCAATGGTTCAATCCAATGGTTCAATCTACCTCACAGTCAGAATTATACAACTGCAAGTTTATACATATGCAATCACCATAGAAAATCACTGCCTTCAAAATGCAAGCCTACCGGGTGCATCCTTCTAGAACAAAAGCATATTAAGGGGCAGAGAATTTGACTCTCTCATTCACCAATGATTCACCGATGCTTTATATTGTGCCTGACGTGGTAGGTGCTTAAAAAGTCTGTTGAACAAATGAAGGATTCCATCTTTTCTACTCTGCTCATATCATTATTCAACTCTAATAAATATTTAATCTAAGATGATATTGACACTTCAAAAAAAAAAAAGGAGAAGTGTAGTATTTTCATCATCCCATCCCACATGTAGCTGAGATCAATGTTCTACTCAAAACGGGTGCTTGATATATTTTTTAAACGACAGGATAGCTAAAACCATCTTTTAACTTTTTAGAGCATTTAGTTATGAATTACCTATGTCATTTTATGCCAAAGAAATAAGTGACTAAACTGCTCAAGAGTTTGGCCTTCACTTAGGAGCACGGAAAATGGCCTCAAATCCTTGTGTCTGTGGGAGTACCTTCACTCACGGCCATTTACAAAGTACCCAACCCTTCCCCAGCAGGCCTGCTGGGCAGTGCGTGCTTTCAGCAACAATCCTGTGATTCACATCTACCATATAAAACAGGAGAATACCTATTTGTTTCTGTTTCCTCTCTGGGTACTTTGTTCATCGCTCCAGCCAAGGCAGCCAGCCTTGTCTCACTTCCCTCATTTGGTTCTGTGATTTGAATGCTGTGTTTTACTTGTGTTTAGAATCTGAGCCTTGCCCTGAAAAGGATGTGAACAGTTGCAGACAAGCAAACTCGTGCATAGAAACTGCAGGTGATTCAAAAGCAGTGTGTAATTCTTGAGACTGCCTCAGAGAGCAAAACTCTCACTTTGGTGCTGATATGGGAGGAATGGGAAGATGGATTTCCGTGGGGGTATGAAATAACTGAAGGGACTGGAAATCACTCATTGCTAATGTAAAAAGGACATACGATTTTCCATCAGGAGCCTGAGCCCTGGCTCCATTCTTGCCTGCATTAGCCATTATGAGATGAAAGCAGATGGAAATTATTCATTCCCTCCAAACTCACGTTCTTAAAATGCCATCTTATGAAAGAGCTTTGCCACAATCTTTCACTTCCAGGGAAATAGGACGAAGGAATGCGTCTTCCTCCAGAGCAGTCTGAGGATCCTCACTTTCTTTACTGTATCTTTGCTGCACTAACATTTTCGGCACCATCCGTGGTCCTGTGTCACGGGCATTATAGGTGACGTCCATCTCTTATTCCAGAAACCAGTACTACACTGTATGTTAACTAACTAAAATTTAAATTAAAAAAAAAATAAGTGACTCCAGCTCACTTACCATTTTATCCCAAAGCACGCTCTGAGTCCTCCCAACCCAGGGCTGTTCTGACCTGCCTTAGCGGCTCGACCCTCTGCAGTCACAGAGCTCCTGTTTTGCACCCAGTGATAGCCACGTCTGTCGAAACACTCGGAGTCATGGCCATAGAGTTAAGAACCCATCTTTCAGCATATGAGAAAACTATCTAATAATGCTCTGACATTGTCCATATCTGAAATGTAGATTTTAGTCCCTAAAACAAGAAATCAAACCAGAAATTAGCCAACTCCTGTTTGGTTCGTGCGAAGAAGGGGAAAGGGTGTCTCCAAGGAGCCCATGTCAGTAAGGGGGCATATGTGTTGCAGGGTTTGGGAGGGGAAGGGAAGAAATGACCAAATAAGAAGGCTCTTAAAGAGACTGACACCTTGCCTGGTCATTATGGGTACACAGCGTTGGCTCTGGTGGGGTACACTCTTTGAAGGCAGAGGAGGCACTGAGGTATGATAGGAAAAAAAAAAAAAAAAAGTTCTAGAGTCCCAGGGGCAAAGATTAAAATCTCATTTCCTTCACTTTCCAGCTCTATGAGTCTGGGCAAGTTACCTCACTCTCTGAGACTCTGTTCCCTCATCTGTGACCCTGGGGTTAATAACAACCTCTCTTCAAATCTTTTACACAACATTGTGCCTATAATCAGCAATACAATGTACTGTATACTTAAAATTTTGTTAAGTGTGGATCTCATGTTAAGTGCTCTTGTCACAATCAAAAGAAAAGAAAAAAACCACAAAACCCAACTAAACAAAAAAACACTCCAGGTTATTTTGAGATTTAAATAAAATAACACAAAGGGGAATAACAACTGGGGTTGGAACACAAAAGGTGCTCAAACGCTTTATTAATTGTAATCCACAAAGTCCCGCCTCAGCATCACACACATAATAGGAAACAACACAGACAGGAAATTGTTCTATGGGGATTGTGACTTTTTCATCATTGTTTTGCTGGCGTGGAGCATGGTGCTTGGGACCTAAGAAGCTCTCAACTAAAATTTACACATATGAATGAGATGTGTCAATTATTTTTTATAAGACTCGTGTAGGTCTCAGAAAATACACCTTGGTAACAGAGAATTTTAAAAATAAGTAGAAATAAAGTACAATTTGTACCTTTAAGAAGGGCGGTGATAAGGTACAGTGTTGCTTACGGAAAAGGAAGTGTTTCTCAGATGCGTCCTGGAGTCCCTGCCATGTCAGACAGGAAAAACAGGAAAACCACAGTAAAGGGGGAAGAAAAAAAGGACACATAGAAAACAAAAGACATATCTCGGGTTATTAAAATGTAATTATTACTGTATAATTCAATAAGAAAAATTATGTCTTGACATCAGGTATATTTTACCACGCAAAAAGTCCTATCTTAACATACTACTTGTTGACCAGAAGTGTCTTTTGCTAAAACACACTTCTGTTTACATATCATACCCAAGTGTATCCACAACTCTGAAGTACACGGATTGTTCAGACTTTTTTTTCACTCGTCTACAGTTGCAAATGGGCCCATGCCAACAGAACACAGGTCAGCCGCCATACCAAAAGGACTAATATGAACTCAAAGTTGGTCTTCACAGAAGAGGGAGGGCTTTAGAAAAATGTCTAATTCCATGAGGGCACTGATAAGATGGGATGGGGAAAGGCCTGGTGTGTTGGCTGAACAGCAATGACCAATTTCTCATTTCATGAGAAATGAGTCTCTCACATCCATAGGTATCCTTATCTATAAAACAAGAGATTTAGACCTGGCCAGTGCTTTGCAAACTGTCTCTACTCGTCCCTAGGGAGTTTCGGTATGGTGGGGTATGACTGGGCTGGGGTTTGGGACTCTTCTTCAATCTGGGCAGCTTTTTTTTTTTTTTTAAGATTTTATTTATTTATTTGAGAGAGAGAGAACGAGAGATAGAGAGCACGAGAGGGAAGAGGGTCAGAGGGAGAAGCAGACTCCCCACTGAGCAGGGAGCCCGATGCGGGACTCGATCCCGGGACTTCAGGATCATGATCTGAGCCGAAGGCAGTCGCTTAACCAACTGAGCCACCCAGGCACCCCAGCTTTTTTTTTTTTATCTGTTTTAATTATCAGCTTGCCATAGAAGACTTTCTTTGAACAAAGTATTATACTATAAAAAATCTGTTAGGTTGGTGGGCTAAGCAAATTAATTGGTTTGCATTCATTCAGCAAGCCTTTGAGCCTCAGAGACTAAAAATGTTTAAGTGCTTTGCAGTTTACTAAATGCACTAAATCACACGCACAGTCTTGCTTCAACATTGCTGTGAGGTCGATGTTACTATTCCCCTCCATTTTGAAGATTAGGAAGCTGAGGCTTGTTGAGGTCAACCACAGACCTAAAGATATACAGGTAGTTAGTTACAGAGCTGACACAAGAGCACAAGTATTCTGCTCCCAAGGGCAGCGTCCCTCCCTTGGGACTGCCTCACCCGTGTAGGGTTACTCTCCCACTCAGATGGTACTATACCTCGGAGGGAAGAAAGGGCAGAGAGGCAGACTGTTTAGTCTTATTCTGCATTGCAAATATGCCCTAAGTGTCGAGGCCAATATGTTATTTGGCTGTTTCTTTTCTCTGTCACCATGGATTATCACAGAACACACAGTTTGGGTGTTCACTTCCATCATCATTATCTAGGGGATAGGAGGAAAAACTTAATTATCATTTAACTTCCTCCCCATTAGTATTCAAGTCTAGCATGCCCTACCTGCTTCTGTACTACTTCTTCTAATCAAATGTATGCCTGACCTTGGAATAACCAAGTCAGAAGGAGAAGAAAGCTGGGCAAGGTGAAAGAGAACGTATAAAGGTAGCACAGTGTTGTCATTGGTAGTTGGTTCTGTATCATGGGATGAGTGAAAATTTAGGGCACACTGTAGCTTCATGTTAAAGAAACATGTTAATATGTTTGTTGCACTTATTATTATTCCCATCTCATAGCAGGGAAATAAGTTTGAAAAAACTTGGCCAGGGGCACCTGGGTGGCTCAGTCTGTTGAGCGTCTGCCTCTTACTTTTGGCTCAGTTCATGATTTCAGGGTCGTGAGATCAAGCCCCATGTTGGGCTCCATACTAAGCATGGAGTCTGCTTGAGATTCTCTCTCTCTCCCTCTCCCTCTGCCCACCCTCCCACACACTCTCTCTCCCCCCCTCTCCCTCTCTAGAATAAATAAAATCTTTAAAAACAAAAAAACAAACACACCAAAAAAACACCCCAAACTTGACCAAAGTCACACGGGTAGTAAACAGCAGCTGAAGGATGCATAGTCTCATCCAAGTAGATGTTTAGTATGAAGTTAAAATTAAGCTACAGTAAAGAGGCATGAGCTCCTTAATCCAAATCAAGCAAAATTAAATGTATTGTACTTAGAACCCAGATCTATTCCTTGGATGCCCATAGGGATGAATCTTGGAATAGCAGCTGGGCTTCAGGTAGTAACTCTTAGGAGCCAAGAGTAGCTTCCTAAATTGCCATGTTGAGAAAGGATTCTGAGGTCTTGACCCACGCCAGTATGAAAAAGTGCCATGTTTGATTAATTATGTCTAAGGAGTGTGCAAGAGGGAGCGGGGACATGAGTGCTCCATATTTCATGAGCTTTACCCTAACTACTGAAATCAGAAAATAACTAATGCTCATTGCAAATACTTTACAGCAATTCTTAAACATGATAGTCAGACTAAGAGCTTTCTTCTTCTATTCACTAACCAAACCAAAAACCATAACTATCTAGACAATCCTATAATTCCAAGTATCTGGGAGTTTTCTGCCAATGGCCAAGGTACCATCATCTGCTTTCTTCAGTACACAAGCAAAACACAACTCATTTTCACCAGATAAAATAAATTTCCCATAAGTCCACATGAGACATTATTTATCTTTCTGACTGAAATGACCATCAGCAGCTCTATTTTCATGGCAAAACAAAAACAAAACGACAAAACATTTACACCCACCCAAAGTGGTTTCAGTAACTCTCTTGGCACCAATGATGCACAAGAAATTTTATCATCTGCAAACCAATGCGACTCTTTCATAGAATCATGCTAGAGAAAAAAAAAAATTGAGCAGAGAGAGGAGGAGGAAGTTGTTGGCCTAGCAGATGTTTAGAATCTTGCCATTAACAACCCGAAGGGACTTCAGGATCATTAATTTCAAGTCCCTGTCGAAGAAAAGTGTGATGGAAGGCTGAGGCACAATGCCCTCAGCAGACGTCTGTGCAAGCCTGGGTCTCTCACGCTAACTCATTCTGCCTGATTATCTTCATGTACACAGAGCTGCCCAGCTCATTTCCCATCACATTCATTTAAGTGCTTCTTAAGTCACAGAGATTTTGAAGAAGACGTGTCCCCGAAGTGACAAGATTTATTGCTAAATACCCACGCAGAGTTTGTGGCCTGGAGAATTGAAGGCCCTCTCTCAAGGTTATGGGGGCCGAGGATGAGTGCCGACTTGTTTACTGTGTATGAAACACAAGATGATAAAAGAGGTACAGACGTTGTAATTCCACAGCCCAATTTTGACCAATGTGTGTTATTTTTTGGCTCTGCTGCAGATTAGAGAGGTCTTCTGACAATGTGAGAACATTTTAAAATTTCTGTTTAAGTATCACATTGCTTCTCAGTGACAGGGACTTGGCGACTGAAGCTTCTTTCTAGTGTCTATTCTGCCTCCTTACACTCCCCAGTCAGGATGCCCCCAGCAGACGTGAGCCAGACTAAGCTACATCATGATGGAAATCTGTCCAGCAGGCCACCCCCGCCATGGGGTAGAACTACAGAAGTCATTAATACAGAATATTGACCAAACCTCACAAAATGGGATGAAGGCTCATCAGACACTGGAGCACGAGAGCTTCCAGCCAACTCAAGAGCTTCAGAGTCAAAAAGAACTTGTGGAAGAATCGTTGAATTTTAGAGCTGGAAGAGGCCTTGGCATTAAAACCCTTAAGTTCACTTAGCAGGCTTAAATCTTAGCTCTGGCCCAATGCTAGCTGTGTTATCCACGCCGACGTATGTATGCCTTTACCATGCTCTGAGCCCTGAACCCCGACTAGCTGTTACAATCTCCAGCAGCCTCTTCAGGTCAGAGATGAGGAACTTGGTCAAAAAAGGTGAAGTGGCTTGACCAAGACAACCCAGTCAGTCGTATGGAGGCTAAGTGAACAGAATGGTTCTCAGGAGGGGCAGTAGCCTGCTTTATGGACTGGCTTGAGACGTTTCCCCCATTCGGCCTTCTGCATCTTTGGTTATTCAGGATGCCCTCTAGGAAACTCTATTCCCTCTTGTAGGAGGCCACACACCAGCAACGTTCTTTCATAGCACAAACTCAAATCAAGTTCACAGAAGTAGTTTATTCTGCCCTTGAGGCAGACTGAGGTAGTTGTGAAATAAAATGGAATTTAATTCAGCTCAGGGTTGGGGTAAGTCCATACAGTAGCACTAGGTACCATGTTGCTTTTTTACTTTCATGTTATGCTTTCTCTGAAACCATCCATTCTATCCACTCATTCATCAAACATTCATTGAGTGTCTCCTCTGAGGCTAACACTGGGCTGCATCTTATGAGTAATAAAAGGATATATTCCGTTGATACTTCCATGGTCCCAGTAATAAAGTAGCTCACCTTACTAGTGGAAATGCTCAAAGGTCTCATTGGTAGATCTGCAGCAGCAGGGACTGGGAGTAGGGCAGGAAGATGGCTTTGGAGTCAAGTAAACCCACCTCCATCCGTGACTTTGGGAAAGCCCCTTAACCTCCTTAACCCCCCCCTCCATTCTACAAAATGAGGATAACAACAGTATCTTCTAATGATTTCTTAGACAGTTATTGTGATGATTTAAAGAAACTGATACACATACAGCATGACACACAATGCTGGGCAGCTAGCAAGCACTCAATAAACATTAGCTGTATTTGTAGCTCAAGCAGTGAGTTGAGAATACATTTGGAGATTCCAATTCATCTGAAACCTAAGTGAGGAGGGGAGGCATTGTTTAATTACACTGATTAGGTTGTGCTTCAACTACTTGGGAGGGAGCCTGCTGACTAAAAATTTGCTATTGCAGGTGGTGGGTTGAACAGAGTTACATTTGAAGAAACTTAATCAGGCAAGTGGATGGATTGGAGAGCACAGAGAATAAAGTCAAGGAGACTACTTATAAAAATAATAATCTTGGCAAAAGTTAGTGGGAACTTAAGGTAAAGTCAGTGCAAAAGATACAGAAAATAACAAACAGGTGGTCTAAGGATAATTAGACGCCACTGGTGATGGAGAATAAAATAGAGAAAATTAGAGGTGTCTGCAAGATTTAAAATATAGCACCTAGAAAAGGAGACAATTCAGGATGAGCAAGAGAATCAAGAGGGGGAAAGACAAGGTTTCCAATTTCCTATTTTTCAGCATATGTTTATATATCCTGGATTTGTGAGTGGCCAAATAACGTTCCACACACATCCTTTCTTATATCTAAATGAAACATTTTTCCAAAAGCGCAGCTTTAGTGGGATCAGAATTCAAATGCATGCACGTCCAGGCACTATCACCTACAGCTTTGCAGTGCTGGCCTGATACAGTATAGACCCTCCAGCCTTGTGGCTTGCTCTCTTAAAGGAATTGATGATGTAGAAGGAAGTCATAAGAGTTCAGATCTTCACACCAATTTCTTGAAGACAGTTTCACATGTATTGCTGATGCTACAGTTCAAGGTGAGTGTGTCCTTCTGATTCACAAATGAATGTTGATTGGAATGAGTGATTTGGAAGTAATCCAGAGTAGTTTCTGTTCTTAGCAGAGACCAAGAGTCGAAGGAGAGTACCTCTTTCTCAACCTCTTCTCAACCCGACATCTAAAAATCCACTCCTTTTCCCATATACCATTTATAGAAATAACCCTTATGGCTTTACCTATCATGCATTGAGTGCCTGCTGTATGCCAGGCATTGCAGAAAGCACTCCAGAGCACATCTCCTCCTATTTCCTTAGTTTCCCTTTCAGGAAATTATTCCCGTTTTACAGAAGAATGGACTGAGACCTATATAAGCAAACTTGTCCACGGCTGCTCAAGTAGCTAGTGTCAGAGCCATGACTCAAATCAAGTTCAAAGGAGTATTAGAAGAATTTATGTTGGGGGTGAAATTTTTTGCAGACTAGAAAACTGAGACTAGAACTGAGGCAGAATATATTACATTCCAGTGTTTACAAAGTACTCATTGGCTGTGAATGGAAATTAACATCGATCCCAGTGTGCGGCCTCTTGCAATTTTTTCATAGGTTCAAAGGAAATCTAATTTTATTAGTTTCAAAACTTCAGAATAGGATGATTATTTGGCTCTAATTCTTAGGATGCAGCGCAAAGACACAGATAATTAGCTACTCTTCACAAAGATGGAGATGAAGCTTGCGGTCTAGTCAGTGCGTCACACTGAATATTTCCTTTCCAGGAGCAGTTAATGGGCATATGTTTGGACTGAGTTTTATCTCCCAAAATTAACATGTTGAAGTCCTAACCCTTCGTACCACAGAATGTGACTACATCTGGAGATAGGGTCTTACAGAGATAAGGTAAAATGAGGTCATGAGGGCGGGCCCTAATTCAATATGGATGCTGTCTTGACAAGAAGAAGAAGTTCGGACAGAGGTACAGAAGGAAGACCATGTGAAGACCTGGGGAGAAGGCCATCTACAAGAAAGGAAAGGAGCTTCAGAAGAAAGCAACTCTGCCAACACCTTGACCTCAGACATCTATCCTCCAGAAGAGGAGACAATACATTTCTGTTGTTTAAGCCACTCCATCTGGGGTACTTTGTTAGGGCAGCCCGAGCCAAACTTAAGGCCTGCTTGGAGTCATCCACACTCCAGAACCTGGGCTCCCTTGCGAGGAAAATCATATCAGCATATTGATTGAGATGGATAAAATGCTGAGAAGAAATGCTTTGGAGGCCCCAGAGTGTTCTCTTTTAGGTTTCCAAAACAAAAACAAAAACAAACAAACAAAAACAAACAAACAAAAAAAAAAACAGAGGAAGGGGACAAAAGATTTGAGCTGCAGTGACACTGTCATTTTAAGCCTCCTGACACCCACATGATGAGCTCATGAGGGCCTCTACAGAGACTGGGTTTCCATGCCCTTCTCGGTGCTTCTGCACCTGAGCAGGGGGTCCCTGCTACTTTCCCCCTTCCTCTGAAGGGTGCGAGGCTGTCAGCCCTTCCCCTCTGCACCTTCCCCTGAAAATCTTTCATGACACTTTCCGTTCCATTGAGTCTCCTCTTGCACAGAGTGGAGGCTGGCCTCAGCCTGATGGTTGCCCTCCCCTTCTGCTTCTGTATGTGAAGCTACTCAGATAATGAAGTGCTCTCAACAGGCTCAGCTGAACTACTGTTTAGTTGTATTGATGCAGACTCCCGGATTTACGGCATTGACTGTCTCTATGTCTTGCTGCTGGATCTCTACTTTTCGTTCCCAGGTTTTTGAGTGGTATGCCATTCTTTTTCTAACAGACCTAACATACTAAAGGCAATAATTTCTATTTATGGAGTTTCTATGATGTGGCCAGCACTTCGTATTATTTGCTCTAACCCTCAAATCTGTCCTGAAGGTTAAATACGAACACTTCCATTTTACGGATGAGAAATATAAGACTTTAAAGAGGCCATAAAGGAGGTGACATCTGTACAAAGTCCTGACAGTAAAACCCAGCTTTTTCTCACCTGACCCATGTTTTCTAATTGTTGTCATTCCCATGTCACTGCCATGACACTGATCATATCTGCCTACTGTTCGTACTTTTATTTAACATTTTTCTTCAAAGTTTTACCTTAATGTCATTTTAAGCAATACGCAATAACTGTATTTTTATATAGCTTAATGCAATAGTTATAGTCCATAAATATTCATTAAAATGAATTCAACATTACATTTTACATGAATAGGCACTAAAACAAATAAGCACATTAGTCGAATAAAATATGAACATCCTTATAGAATCTAAAATTGTCCTGTGTCACCCCTGGTATAGATGCCATAGTCTTTGAAACACTGCACTGCAAACCGATACCACTTATGAACAGAATGAACCTAGGGCAGGGCCCAGCACAAGCCTCGCATGTTTTCCCAGAAGCTGCTAGCCAGATGTTTTAAGCAAGTTGTACAGTAACCTGGCAGTATCTTAAAATCTAGAGCTTTGCCTGACGGGTATTGCAGACTTACACTTTATTTTTTTTTAACTGGGCTCCATGCCCAGTCCAGAGCCCAAAGCAGAGCTTGAACTCACGACCCTGAGATCAAGACCTGAGCTGAGATCAAGAGTCGGAGGCTTGGGGCGCCTGGGTGGCTCAGTCGTTAAGCGTCTGCCTTCGGCTCAGGTCAGGATCCCAGGGTCCTGGGATCAAGCCCCGCGTCGGGCTCCCTGCTCAGCGGGAAGCCTGCTTCTCCCTCTCCCTCTGCTTGTGTTCCCTCTCTCACTGTCTCTCTGTCAAATAAATAAATAAAATCTTTAAAAAAAAAAAAAGAGTCGGAGGCTTAACCGACTGAGCCACCCAGGCTCCCTGACTCTTACTATTTTTGGAGTAATCGGCTCCACTCTCATCTTCCCCTGGCGATTCTGCAGCCCCACAGTCCCTGATGATATTGATATGGGGATCAGGAAACCAAAGGAGGGACAGACGCCTAGTTGTAGAGCAACTGGCTTTATAGGCCAATCAAGTGCAAGCAGTTCTTGGAAAGGTCAGCCTCCTGTCGGGCAGAGGGAAGAGATTTCAGGCAAGTAGCATACAGTTGGTCCACCTGCTGAATCTTGTGCCCATTTCCCAAAATATCTCTGTCTCCGCCTGTCTTTGAAGTCTGAAGTTCTGCTGTAATTAATACATTTCTATGCCGTGTGTGGGAAATTTCAAGAGCCATATATTAGCTTATAAGTAACTTGCAGGAAAAAGGACACTCTAAGTCATTATTTCCTATACTCTGCTAGTGGCTTTGGGTGGCAGGAAGGAACCTGTGAACAGAAGGGCTGGACTAGGCTTGGGGGATGGGTATGTTAAAGGCTAATGAAAACAGAGTAGGAGCCTGTTGAAGAAAAGTGCCTCCCTCCCTCCCTCCAGGTTCCTGGACAGAGTTCCTCCCTCTCCCCACCCTCCCTCTGATCTGGGGTTTTCCTGTGTTGTCACGCACTCCCCCACCAGGACCAGGAGCTTCTCTAACAGGGTCCAGGCGCCCTGCTCGCCAGGGGAGTATATACAGTCTGTGCAAACAAGTCAGTGCGGTCTATTTTTAAAAAGGGAATACCATCTTAGACCACATTAACACGAAAGTGGTTTCCGGATCAAGGGAGCTAACATTCTCCCTGTGTTGGACCCTAGTCAGAGCAAATGTGTGGTGCTAGGTTCTGGCATCACACTTTAAGCATACTGCCTGTGAAAGTTAATTTTATGGCCGCTTGGCAAGACAAGAGCCTCCAGTTACTGCATCAAACAGTAACTTGGGTGTGGCTGTGAAGGTATTTTGTAGATGTGCTGAACACCTACAGTCAGTTGACTTTCAGCAGTTCACCATCAATAATCAAGGGAAGGGTGGGGCAGAGGGGCTCCTCCAATCAAGCGAAGGCCTGAAGAGCAAAAACGTGTTTCCCAGGCAGAAGAAATTCTGCTTCAAGTTCTGCCTGAGTTCCCAGCCTGCCAGGGCCTGCTCTACAGATCTTGGACTTGGCAGCCCGAGATAATACCACAAACCAATTCCTTAAAATAAAAAAAAAATTAAAAAACAACCAACATCTATCCCATTGGGTTCTGCTTCTCTGGAGAACTGTGATGGTTCTGCGGCCCATTTGGAGCCTGTGTGCAGAAAGACAGCCAAGGGCAAGGGGTCTGGAAAGCAGGGGGACTGGAAACTCCGGTCTGTGAGGCGTGGCTGACAGCACCACACATACTTCATCTGGAAGGAGGAGGTCCGAGTGTGATCAGACAGCTGTCTTCATACATTAAAAAGGCTGAAATGTGGAAGAGGGATCAGATTTGTTCTGTGTCGCCCCAGAAACCAGAACTTTGGCTCTAAGGTGAGAGGTAACAGCAGGCAAATTTGGGATCAAGAGACACAAGAGTCCACTAACCTTTTGAGCTGCATCAATTCCCAAGGGATGGTCCAAAGTCATCCACCAAGTAGAGAAGTGGTATGTTTCAAACCGAGGTCCACCTGACTCCCAAGGCACCCCTATGTGGAAACACTGGGCTTCCCTGTGACAGGAGGACTCCAAATCACATGCATGAGCCACAGGCCATTGTCTTTTCAAACCTTAGCACATGCATCCTAAGTAGACATTCAGCAGCCTTCAGTCCAATGGGGTGAGGAGAATTTCTCTGCGATATAGCCATGCCTTATTTGCCAAAGCAGTCAAAGTGAAAGAAATATATTCTTTCGTTAAATAAATACCGGTTGGCCACAGGTACTAGTTATCTAGAAATGCAGGTACAAACAACACAGGCATGACCTTGATCCCATCAAGAAACTTACATCTAGCAGGAAAGGCAAATATTAAATTAAAATGTATTAAGTATTTAATTACAAATGTCATCAATGCTGAGAAGGAGAAGAAATGCATACTCTGAGAATGAGTAAAAAGTGGATCTTCTTCCTAACTGGAGGGTTAGGGGAGACCCTCAATAAGGGGGTGCCAGGGTGGGACCTGAAGTAAGCGCACGCTTAGCCAGGGGGCAGTGCAGAGCAAGGCCCTGAAACAGGAAACAAAGAGCACAGGAAGAACTCAAACACAACCAGTGTGGCTGACTTTTTCTTAAGAAAAAAGGCAGGGGAATTGAGAGGTGACAGAGACCACTTCCACAGAATATGGAACTGTTTTAAATGAGTGAGTAAGGACAGAGGTAACTTGGTGGCTTGGGACACCCCAGTCATAGTCAAGTGCAGCTGCATCTGAGGCTTGGGCAGTGTGTAGAAAAAGTCAACAGGGCAGACTGGAGAGATCGCCATCCATAGGAAGTCCTCCCTGCAAGGTGGGCCCCTTGCTGGCATCAGGAAACTTGGACATTCAGAAGGTTCCCACCATTCCCACGACCAATAAGAGTGGCTCAGTGTGCCTAAACTGTTAGTGGGAGCACTATGGTTTATGCTGAGCACCTGCGTTCTTTCAGGTGTCTAGAATGGGGTAGGCAGAGGATGCCTACGTGACCAACCCCCAATAAAAACCCTGAGCACTGAGCACCTAATGAGCCTTCCTGGTAGATACCATTTCATACATATGGTCACACCTCTGACAGAGGGATCAGCACATGCTGTGTGACTCTCTAGGGAGGGCTCGGGACGCTTGAACTTGGTCTCTTACAGACTTCAACCCATGCATCTTTGTTCTATGGCTGAGTTGGCTTTGTGTCCTTTCTTTGTAATAAATCTTACCATGAGTACAACTGTATGAGTTCTGTGAGTGTTGCTAGGGAATCACCAGCGTGGGGGTGGGTTGGTCTTGGGAATCCCTTACACAGGGTGTGACCTTGCTAACTCCCACAGTGGCCATGGAATCAGGAGTTCCCCTCTGACAGCACAAGAGCTTATTGAGGTGGCCTGAAATGGTCTCTTTGCTTCTGGGGACCTGCAGCCTCTGTAGCTACTTCACTACTTTAAGGTATAGAAATATCTGCAGTGATCCACAGCTGTGCAATGAAAATTTAAAGACAAACACCAACTTTCAGGGAAGATTCATCATAAATATTAAACAACCACCTGCAATCCCCAGTCCCACAGCCCTGGATTTGCCAGGAATATGCCATCTTATCATCGGGAGCTCAGAAAGCCAATTTTGTAATGTTCTATAGCTTTAATCTATGGGCGCTTTATTAAAATACAGGATGTACTAATGAGTCTAATAAGGTGGTCTTAAGGGCATTTCATCTTTATATCTTTATATTTAGCTGGCCAATGTTACTGTCTTAATAGCTTCTTTTTTTATGCTTTCAACTTCTTATTCAAGACCAAGGAAAATTAGTCATTTCTTGCACTTTACATTCTGCTAATTGCAAGATCTAGCAATATAAACATACTAGAAACCTCACAAAAGCAAATTTTATAAAATATAAGCCACTTCACTACAGCCAGGGGAAAATGCTTAAAGCTGTTGATTTTGCTTACTAAATACTTTTGTTTGAGTAAATGAAAATTCAATATACTTACTCTTACATTTCCAGAAAGAAAACAGTAGTAAAATATTGATGATATAAGAACTGGCATGGAAGACAAATCTTACTTTCTAAAGTAAACAATCAAACAACACTACTGCTATTCTATGTCTGGAATCCAGCCATTCTGGCCACATCTTCAAAGCAGGTTCACATTCCTATCATAGGACTTACCCTCCTCCCATAAACTGCCACTTGGGAGAGTCCTAAAGCTCTTAAATCTGATATCTCTGGGGAGCCTGGTTCCTATGGAGATTCGCACTGACGCTGATCAATAAAATGTCCTCACCTTTGCTGAGTACAGTCAGAATTCTTTTATGAAATCAATAAATATTTACCTGGTACCCACTTTATGCAAGGCATGCACTGTGTCCTGAGGGTGACGTAGTCCTTGATATCTAGACACTGTCAGCCCTAGATATGTAATCACATTTCAATACAATAAAACAATAGAAAAAATGGTGTTATTAAATACCAAATGCACACTAATAGTATGAACTTAGAAAGGAAAGAACCCTCTGTGGATATAAAAGTCTTTCCAGGGATAATCAAAACTGAAATATGAGGATTGGTGGATTCAATGCTTTGAGGTAGGAGAACATCTGTGACAGAGGTGATTATGTGCATAAGTGCACATTCTGGAGACAATGATTAGACTGGGGTGGCTGAGGGGAGAGCGTGTTTAAATAAATAATGCATAGGTGCCTAGGTGCCTCAGTCAGTGAAGCATCCGACTCTTGATTTTGGCTCGGGTCATGACCTCAGGGTCGTGAGATCAGGCCCTGCCTTGGGCTCTGTGCTGGGCGTGGATCCAGCTTGAGATTCTCTCTCTCCCTCTCCCCCTCCCCACCCCACTTGCTCTTCCTCCCTTCAATGAATGAATGAGTGAATGAATGAATGAAATAATGTAACATAAGAATGGACAGGTACACTGGAGCCAGGTGGAGAACAGCCTAGAATGTGGTCTAGAAAGGCTGGCTTTCCATGTGGGAGCAATAGTGGACCACCGAAGGTATCTGTGGAGCAGAGAACTTTTGCATTCAAGGTGACACCTGTGGATGCTTAATTTGGGGGTGTGGCATAAAAAAGGACAAAATGGGAGACAGGTGTGGAAGAGGTCCTACGTCATTGAAATGAAGATCTGGAAAAGTCCTGGATTGGAGAGAGCTGGAAAGCATGCCTACAGAAATGAGAAGAGCTCAAATTGGGTTGAAAACGTGAAAAAAGGAAAAAAAGACATAGACATATAGGCCAAACGGGGAAATAACCAATAAGCAGTGGAAACTCTTATGATATGGAGCCCCCATAAAAGAAGCTTTAAAAAGTTGGGTTTAATACTCCCATAATGGGCTGCACTTCTAATTCATAATCTTTACCATAATTGCAACAAAACAAGGATAATTACTGATTTATTGTTATTCTTTTCTTTTTTTTAAGAGTTTGTTTATTTATTTGACAGAGAGAGTAAGAGAGCACAGGCAGGGGGAGAGGGAGAGGGAGAAGCAGGCTTCCCGCGGAGCAGGGAGCCCGATGCGGGATTCGATCCCAGGACCCAGGGACCATGACCTGAGCCGAAGGCAGACGCTGAACGACTGAGCCAGCCAGGGGCCCCTATTGTTATTCTTTTCTAACCCATAAACTTTTACAGGCTGGGACTGTGTCTCAAGTGCCTGGGGGTAGGGCATGACATATTGTAATTGTTCAAAAACTAGAGTTAATATGTAGGCATATTAGAAAGAGAAAATAATTTGAGAAAAAAATCTGGGAAATCTAGTTTTAAACAAAGAGAATTAGAGGCCAATGACAAGTTGCTTGCTTATAAACATGCTTTCCTCTAATTAGGTGATAGGGCTTGTAAGCAGTTTATACACAGATCTTTCAGAATATTTTGTGGATGTCACTTGTGCAAAGCCCTGTAATGATGAACCATGCTATAAAACTTTTATTGGAAAAGGTAATAGTCACTGAAGATTCTCAAAGCTAATGGATGGAGAAAACATGTTCAACGGGGAATATCAAGTAAGGGTGATTTTTTTCACACTCAATTATTGAAAATGCCTCTAACTGGTTTAAAGTTCTTTTAGCATATTTCTTTGAAGCCCCATTCCCTCTTAAGCCTCTGCAGCCTTGAAATCATTCTGCACACAAGTACAAAATTAATCCTTCTTAAATACCACTTTGATGAGGGAGTGAATGAATGAATGAGAGCTCAGAATCCTGGGAGATTTTAGAAACCATGTGTGCTGTTTCTAACTGGCTAAGTAATATGGTCAAATCACAATTGCAGAAATCTGTGACTCAGTTGTTCATCCTGCATTTCTCAACAATGGGGCCACTAACATGTTCTGAATACTTTGAGGGCATATCATTAAGTAAATTTGTTTTAAGAAAAAAATTGTAAGTATCTATTGATGCTCATAGGAAAAAATTCACTTACCTAAAAAGCATTCACCTTATGGTCTCAACTACCTAAAGTAATCCTGGAACCCAGGAGATTGAGCAAAGTAGCCAAAATTCGAAGAACATGTTTGTGACAGGCATGCTGGGAGGAGTAAGGAAGGACACTTGGAAGCGGCCTATTAAGGAAGAGATCACAAATTCAAGGGTAGACACACAAAATAACCCGGGACAGGAGGCTGGAATTTAAGTGCAAAGAAACTACTGCATACTCATCAATTCTTTTCAAAAATAATCAGTTGTGTGTACAATGGTGACTGGCCCCCCAGCCACCCCAAAGTACAGGGCTTTGTTTCAAAGGGACAGTTTCACGCATTTAAGAACTGTTCCTACCCACGTGTTTAAAGTTAGAGACAGTAAACTATGACACCTTCAAGTTGTAAAACTCGGTCTTCTGGGGGAAAAAAAAACATTCACTCAAGCGAAATATTTTATATCCTGATGACAGCAATATCTAAACAAGACTTGACTTTGTAACCTCTATTATTAAAATATTGGAAAACCTGCCTAGGACAGAGCTTGACACTTGAGAAACATTAGGTTGCCCGAGAAACTAACATACGATCTGATTTTCATACCAAGAAATGCAATCCTAAGAGATGAATTCCATGTACTTTCCAAGTAATTGCCCATTAACGTGAGACTCGAAATTGTAACAAACTCTACGATGCAGGCCTTCCTGGTCATAAATAACGGATTCTAAAACTGTTCTGTAAATGGGGTCTTGGCAGATGGGGTGCAGACTTTGAGGTGTGCTAATACTGTATTGTGACAGAAAGGAACAGAGAGGGCCTCTGACGGCCTGATACGCAGAGCAGGGTCACATTTCAGGCTGTTGTTTAATTAACAACTCGGAGTTTTGGCATTATAGACACACACTGATGAATCATAGCTGACTAGCAGTGAAGGCTGTTGCATATGAAATTACTTTTTTTTTTTCTCTTAAAGTGGGAAATCATGGCTGAACACAATTTATTCTTCAGACCATTCTTTCTTACGCGGTCCATCTGAAAGGATTCCCCCCTGCCGATCCCTCCTGGTCCCTGTTCCCCCTTTTCATCCCCTCTCTTTACAGTATCCAGTCTTTGTCCACCTGGCTGTATCCAAAAGCTAACTCCTGCAATCCACCCAATTCATAGTGTTGTACCAATAAAATATGGAGAAGATCTGTCTTCCTCAGTGATTTTAGGGGTTGGTGTTATGGTGCCATATTTCAACCCATGAAGGCCTTCAAGCTATTCTGTCAGCCCTTGAAATCCCCACAGTACAAGAGCACTCTGAAGACAGACAAGAATATACCCCCGAGGCCCGAGACCTGACAGTGAATGTCTGCAGAAGTCAAGGAAGCCTTTCAATGGTTTGAGACAAGAAGGAGGCGATGAATCTCCAGGTTGCTTATACTGTGTATAGTATTTTTAAAATAATATTTATTTTCTTTTTGACTATCAAAGTAGCAGATGTCTTTTGTAGAACATTTGGAATCCAGATCAGTGCCAAGTGAAAATAAAATCACACGTATTGAGGATCAAGAGATAATCACTGTTGACATCTGAGTACATAACCATCTAGTCTTTTATCACTGAAAACATCTCAGTGGTGTTTCTTCATTTTAGGGCTTATGTTCAAGTGCAGAAGTTAGCAGGCACAGAGCCAAGATTCTATTATGTTTCATAAAAACGTGGATAGGTAAAAGCTTTGGTCATTACTCTTGAAGTTGGCATTAGTCATCATTTCCCAGAAAGAAATGGCCCTAATGTAATAATGAGGAGTGTGGGCTTGTGGGGCCAAACTGCTGGGGTTGGAATACCAGCAAATGAATTAATTTCTGTGTACTTCATTTTCCTCATAAATAAAATGGAGAGGGCAACACGAGTGTTATGGAATGATTATGAGAACCAACTGAGTTAATATGTAAAGTACTTAGGACAGTCATGAGCACCAAGTAAGTGGTCAATTAACACCTTCAATCATAAAGACCATGGGACTTGGTAATGGCATATTTATTCACTGCCAAGGGCTCATACTGGGGGCCACCTTTATAGATGGTTTTCAAAGTCCTGGAGACATCAATGACCACATATTAAGATTCCCATATTCCAGTCCCATCCCTGTGCAAGTAATTATGTGACCTTGATAAATCACTGCAATCCTTTGAATCCTTGCTTCATCATTGGGAAAATGAAGGCGCGAGGCTACACTGGTGGATCTGATTCATTTTGAGGGGACTAGAAACTCCTTTGACAAAGCATTCTGTTTAGGACTTCAGATGTCCACCGACCCCTGGAAGATCAAGGGTCTTTTCCGGGGGCCTCAGATGAAACAACCTTATGTTATATGATCTCTGATGGGTCTTGAAGCTCTGACATTCTGTGGCGGTTGGTTCCATAAACAGGTCCCATTCTTAAGATTTCTGACCTGACTATTGTGGAAACAAGAAAAAGGTGAAAGGTAAAAGGTAAATTCAGGAAGCAACTCTTCCTCACTGAAGATTTTTCTGGTTTCTGCCTTACTGGAGATTGTAAGAGTTTCCTAATTAAATCTCTGGCACATACTTTCAATTCCTGGTGCACTCAGGATCTGGGAATCTAACACCTTATTTATATGCTAATTTGGTACAGAGAACTGTGGTCTTTCTCAATCCCAAAGGCACAAGAGGTACTCAGCCCTTATGCTTTGCTGCACCCACTGGAGCCTAGGGCAGCCTGTGCAAAGTGCCCTGGAGAACAAGGCCTGGCCCAAAGCACTACCGTGGAACTAGATGGCAGTGGGATCTGGGAATGCTGCTGACTACCAACATGACGCCCTACACAAATAACGTGGGCCTCCAGAGACCATCTACAGCTATGGGCTAAAATGTGGTGCAGGGCTCACTGCCCCCAGATCACCTGGGGTATAGGTTCAAGATGAAGATTGCCAAGCAGGACATCTAGGCACCATTCTACATGAATGGCCATGCTAGGGTTGGGCTCCCCTAATAGATGTGTTCCAGCGAATCACCCCAGACGTGCCGATGAGAACTTATGAGAGCAGAGCCTGGGAATCTGCATTTTCAAACGCATCACCAGATTCTCTTATATGTTGAAGTTGAGAACCTCCGGCGTACAAAAACTTATTTGTGAGCATACAGAGGAAGAAGATTTTTCTGAAGAATACCTAGTATTTAAGAACCGATATTACTGCTTCCACGGGGCGGGACAATAGGAATCCATCTCTCAGACCCTAAGAGAGAGATCACCACAGAAGCACAGAGAAGCTCCCAGGGCTTTCGTTACCTCTGACAATTCAGGCTAATATTCCCTACCTTAAGAGTAGTTGAGGATATTAGAGCAGTTGAATACATAATTCCCCTGAGACTAGTTAAATAAATCTGACACAACCACACAGTAGGAAAGCCTGCAGCCCTATAAAAGAATGAGGAAACAGTTTATATATTTGTACCAAAAACTAAGATATCTTATGTGAGAAATGCAAAGTGCAGAGCAGGATATATATAGAACTTACATGCTCTTTCCCATAAGAAAGGCAGGGGAATAGGTACCTGCACTTATACATTAAGAAAGTAATAGAAATGGTTAGCAGCAGGGATCACAGGGTGGGAACAGACAGGGAGAGAGGAACAGGAGAAGCTGAAATTAATTTTTTTTAAAAGCATGCCCTTTAGTCTCTTCCTGTAACATAAATTCATTCTAATCCAAGAAAAAGTGAATTTAAAGCCACCAGCCTAGCAATTTAATATGCCAAGTTATCATTCTTCTGTTTTAGATTTTAATGGGTGTTGACCATGACATCATTCTATTTCGCTCTAACTGTTGCCAAAACTCTCATCACCCAAATCAACTTGCAAATTAAGGGGGGACACATCTGGATGAGGAGCTATTATTAAAATGTATCAGTTATTTGTTCCTGAAACGGGGGGCGGGGGGGGTGTCCTAGATCAGCAGAAAACAAACAGGAGAAGTCCGTAACCGACAGGTGAACTTATTTGTGCAGCGGGATTTCTCCATCGATTGTTGGGCACTTTGTCTACCCCATCAGGTCATGAATGATGCATAGTGCTACAAGAGGTTCAGCTACAAAGCTCTCCACTGATGATTGAAACAGAGAAAACTGGGAGAAAAGCACAAACAGGTCTTCACTTTGCTTTTGCGTCCGTACCAGCTTATGGAGCAAACCCACTACAATTTCTGTAAGCTTTGTTCCCTGGATTCTCTTGGGCCAGATTTCTTATCAGATGTATTTTCTTTAAAAAAAAAAAATCAAAACAACACAAAACCAGAGCAAGATATTTTAGAAGAACAACATTTGCAGAACTCTAAGTTGCCGAATGGTCCCTGCCAACAACAACACAGTCACTTAAAAAAATGCTGACGTTTGCAAAGGGAGAGAGGATAAGAAGAGATATGCAAATCTGGAATTATCTTTGCAGTCTAGTTATTGCCTCTTTGCAACACAAATATAAGTCTTTGTCTCTATAGTTAGAATAAACAGAAATCTCATTTTTCCCCAATCCTGGAGAAGGGCTAGAGATTTTTCCAACTCAGCTGATCAGCTTTTAAAATACAGACTTTTATATATACCAAGACCATAATTGTTGCTTTAAAAGATTTCTCTTCAGCTCTAAAATTGATGTAACTCTATGTTGGTGAGGGTCCAGAGAAAAAAATGAACGGGCAAGGTAGGACCTCGGAGAGGGTAATGGAATCTAGGTCAGGTTCAATAGGAGAGACGGTGGGACTCGTGAACGTTCGTTACTTTGGGGGGAGTCAGAGACCCCCTTGACTGTGTCCCAGTATGTTTTCCTTTCAGCAGGAGAACCTCATCCATGCACCTGCCTGGTTAGAAGGTTCACTAGTTTTGTAGATAATGTTGCTGTATGAGTGAGTCTGGACCAGTAAGATAAGAGTAGCAGTGATGTAGGCCATTTCTGGGCCATCTCCTTGCCTTGGACTACCTGTTTCTCCCTTCCTTGGAAAGAGGCAACATGCAAAGCCATGTTTTGAGGATAGCAGAGGTGTTTGCTAGTCTTGAACTATTACATGAAAGAGAAATATACCTTATGCCTTAACTAACAAAGATGGCTTGATATAGGAGAGCGTTTTAGGAAATGAGCTTAGCTATGCGTAATCAACAACGAATCAAGTAAAAGGTGAGAGATTATTAGAAAGTTGAACCCACAGGAATATGATGATGAAAATGAAATGAGTAATATTAAACTACTCAGGAAAGCCCCTCTTCAGAAATTGACTATAGGGAACTGTAACCGAGACTCCTCTACATCCATTGTTTATAAGTTCCTAATTAAGCAAGACCAAATTAGTGCATTATAGCTGCAGCTTTATCCATAGAGCCTGTGCTATAGGGATGAGAGATGCAAAACGGGGCTTCTCTATAAGAGAATGGGCTTTAGCGCCATAATGACCAGGGTTTGACTCCAACTCTGCCACTTACTTAAAATGAAAGATGTTGGGAGATTCATTTAACTCCTCTGAACCTATAATGCAAGTGGAGAAACAGATCCCTGCCTGTTGCAAAGGATGTGGCTTAGAGCTTCTAGCAGCAGACCTCATTCACACCAAGGCAATCAATAAATGTCAGGTGTATTTATCCGTCTTCTATTCCTTTGAGGAATATCACAGACATCTTAGTGCCAGGAAAGAAAGAAAAGGAGGTAAGGGGAAAGAGTAAGAAATGGAATTTGAATATTTTTAGTACTGGATCTCTTGATTGGGTAAGGCGAACCTCTTAATTAGGTAGTAATCCTCAGATTACTAGGCCCAGGACTCTAAGACATAATTTCAGAGAGAAACTGAGTGAAACTAGTATCACAGAATACATGCCTATCTGATTTCTTTATAGAGGGAAACCCAAACGTTTCAGATCTAGTTTCCAGCAGTTTATGGAATGCCTTCATTTATGACAACCTTTTACATTGTTCTAGATTTCTCTATTTGCCATTATAGTTGGTGAGTATCAGGACCACATTTTGTTTTCAGATCATCAGTTAACTTTTTTTAAGGTAGTTAAATTTACCATTATTTCTACAAAACATTTTATGAAATATTTGCCCGTTTATCCCCCCCCCCAGACTATGTCTGTCCATCCATCTCCTCAATAGCTAATACTTACTAAGAACCTCCCAGGCGCCAGACTCCCTTCTAAGGCACTTAACATATATAAACTCATTTAAACCTCACATTAACCCTTGGAGGTAGGTGCCATTATTATCCCATTCTGCAGATGAGGAGCCACAAGTGATAGCTGGATTCACCTGTTGCCCAAGATCACACAGGTCGTTGAGTGGCAGAGCCAAGATCAAGATGCAGGCAGGATTACTCCAGAGCCCAGGCACTTACACGGTCTCATGATAAGTTGCAAAAACTAACACTATACACAGCATTAGGTATAGAAACCAGAGAAAATAAAACTATGAACAGAAGACCAAACAGGGAGAGCCGAGTAACAAGGATGATGATGATGGAGGGTGGCAGCGAGTTGAGACCCAACAGCCAAAAATGTAAGCTTCATGCAAGATCCTGAATTGGGGCCAAAATCATACCTCTGAACTTCTTGGGAGGTTGAGGCAAAAAGGAAAATAGGATTTAAGGTGTGGTTTTCACTCTATGGCAAAGGGAAGACTACTAGTTTTGAAGAAAAAACCTACTATACGACTGTATTCCCAGCCCTTCAGTTAGTTTCCCTGCACTGAGCTTGAGGACGTAGGGAGGTCTCATGAGTGAGGAGCCAGTCCCTGACACCATCCAGCTGCTTCAGTTGTGCTGGCCAGAGATGTAGCTTCAACTAATGCCCCTATTCCAACAAACCCATTTATGTTTTCGTGGTAACAAGTTGTCATGCCTTTCCCATTCCGGTCCACAGATGATCAATGAACATTAAACCAATTTGTTTAGCAAATCTTATTTCTTCTGTCACATAATATTAAAGTACAGAGTTTTGCTTTTCAAACTAGTAGCTTATATACAGCAGGAACTCCATGATACGCATGAATGAAATGTTGTTCAGTTTTTTTTTAACCCAGAAAAAATATTGCTGAGATAATGCTGAAAAAGTAATGCTTAATTTTCTAGTGATACAAAGACGTTTATGATTATCTTGATGTTATTTCCCTAAGTAGCTATTAGAAAGCTGGAAAATCACTGATCAAAGGAAAAGAATATGCATCTATCATGTAACGCTGTTCTAATTTAAACTTTCTTGGCTAGACCCATTTTCCTTCTCTGTAAAAATGAATCTTTTGATTGTATTAAATCAGGGCTTTTACATGAATAACTTTAAAATCTACAAAAATAGATTTTCTCTACGAACAGAGAGCCCAGTAGCAGCACGGTTACAGTTAACAATATAATTCAACAGCCTGCAATTAATTCCATTTTCGTAGCTATCCAAACAGGTAAGGTATATATGGTTAGCTCTTAAATTATTGTCTAAATATTACACGGTATTTTCCTAGGCATGAGGTAAGCAATCTGTGCAGTGGACTCTTGCAGCTTTTACTCTTAACTGGTATGTGAATAAGCCATTGAGGAGGAGAGAATTTCCTGGCATGGATGTTTATTTACTCCTGTTCATATAAATTTTTTGTGTGTGTTTTAAAGATTATTTATTTATTGAGAGAGAGAGAGAGAGAGAGAGAGCGTGCACACAAGCAGGGGGAGCGGGAGAAGCAGGCTCCCTGCTGAGCAGGAAGCCCGATGTGGGGCTCGATCCCAGGACCTCGGGATCTTGACTTGAGCCAAAGGTAGAAGATTTAACCAAATGAGCCACCCAGGTGCCCCTTTTTGTGTGTTTAAAGTAGCAATGAATACGGCTTTTGGTCACACCACCTTTGGACTTCAAGTAGTTGTGAGTTTTGGTGTTTCTCGACCCTGTGATGTCACTGACAAACATTGGCAGCAGGCTCCAGCATCCAATTACCTGTTTCAAAATCCTGCTTCCCCTCCTCAGCAAGTGACTGACCATCTTCCTGCTCCAGTGGCTTCAGAGCTAAAATGGTAACAATGTAACTTTCTCCCTCACAGGGTTGTAAGAGTTAAAGGAGAGGATACTTCTTCTAAAACATATTAAAAGAGATGACACTTGTTCTAAGACACATTGTATGTCTTAGAATAAAATTATAGTAGTCATAGTCACAGAATAGTACAGAGATTCTCAGTTATTATTATTGTCATTATCACTAAAAAAAAAAAAAAAAAAAAAAAGCAGAGACTTGCCGAGTTCTGGATAGAATTCAGAAGGACATCATTGTGGTGATTTAAAACTAACCATTACCTGGGAGATGCTAACTGGAAATGACCTATTTAATTCAGGAAAACACATTTTGCTATAAATAGTGGGGGTAAAAAGTTTGAATGATCCGGGAAAAATGAAATTTTATGTCAGAAAACTAAGTCTTAATTCCATCGATGTGCTGATTCTTAGAATGAGTTTCTAAGGATACATGGCTCTACTGTTTTTATTATGTTTTGTTTTTGTTTTTGGTGGATGGGAATGTAGCTAAGTTTCCTAACAAATTCGCATGATATGTCATAGTGCTATTATTCGGATAGCCATTTTGGCAAAAAATACCTATTTTTGCAAAGGTTTATCTCAATGTTTTGATATTTGAATAATTCACTTCTGAAGAACCTATCCTGTACTCATCCTCAGATCTCTTCAATTCTTGATTCAGCTAACTCAATCAGATTATCATTTGTTTTGTGGCTTTGGACAAGATTCGGGCCATTCCGCAACATTGCCATCGGTGAAATTCCACATACGAAAGGATTTTCAATTTCACTTAATCAGTTTTCATTACATTTTCATCAGTGTTTAAAGAGACAAGACATCAAGTGGGAGGGTTGTTTGAATGGGGGCTAATTTTATAAGTGGTTAATTCATTTGCGAATATTTGCCTGATAGGGTCATCTTTGCTTTCCCTGTGCAACATTGTTCCAAATCATAGAGATTTGGATAAGAAATGCTGAGGAAAAAACCACCCCCTCTCCTACACCATTTGATAGATTTAAGTACACATCTGTTTTATCTTTAAAAATCTACAAGACTTCCACGTGATGAGCCCAGCTAATGCTTCAAAAAGCCATCTAGTAAGTGACTTGTGTGTCATAAGTAAACCATAAGTCATAGGTATAACTAAAATAATTTTTTATGGGGCGCCTGGGGTGGCTCAGTTGTTGGGCATCTGCCTTCGGCTCAGGTCATGATCCCGGGGTCCTGGGATCGAGCCCCGCATCGGGCTCCCTGCTCTGCGGGAAGGCTGCTTCTCCCTCTCCCACTCCCCCTGCTTGTGTTCCCTCTCGCTCTGTCTCTCTCGGTCAAATAAATAAATAAAAATCTTTAAAAAAAACTTTTTTTGTGCTTGAAGGAAAACTATAATTCTTTTCGCTTAAGTTTTATAACTGGATCTCTCAGAATAGAAATATTGTATGCTAATTTTAGTTATGATGTTCAACTGAATGGAGATTAAGAGTACATATTAACTAGCAATAAGGTAAGTTGTCTCTATAATGTAAAACTAAACAGGACACAGATGAAAATCACCAGCCAGAGTAAAAGGAATGAAACTTTAGCCTCAATCCTTCATTTGGGTTTTTGTTTTATTGTTTAATTGAGATACTGAGATAGGGAAACCAAAGGACCCCATAAAAATCTGCTTTTTGCCTTTTCCTGCTTCCATTCTCGCTAAGGCACCCCACTTTACACATGCCTCAGAATGCAAATTGGTTATGTCCTTCTTGTGAGGGACAGGGAGTTAATTTTTTTTTTTTTTTTTTTTTTTTTTTTAGGGTACATGACATCTAAGGACCGACCAGGTGAGAATGAAGCTATCGTAGGCATATTCCAGAGCACGGCGCTAGATAGTTCAACACCAAGGCCCCCTGGCTCCACGGAATGACACCTGGGCCCTCATCTTTGTTCTAACCGGTTCCTCGAAGCCTGAGAGGGCACGTACACCAGACCACGATCCTCAATACAAAGCTTCAGACTCCGAACAAAGATGAGACTCCCTTCTTTCCTTTCTGAGTCTCCCTGACACTCCATCTGTACCTGCACTCTCTCTATGCCTTCAATAAATGGCTTTCACCTGCTGCTGGCTCGCATTGGAGTTCTATCCTGAGCGCAACTAGGGACCCTCTTGGCTGATCCTGCAGGACCCCTTCTGGGTCCTTGGACTCAACCTGCCAGCATCAGTATCACTTATATATAATAAAGTGCCAACTGTATATTTATGCAAAAGAAACTACCAAAATTTTACAAATGACTGGAATGTGGGGGCTCAGGGAAGGATTCATCTAGCGGTGTGTTGAAAATTGGTTTATACTGACTCAGGAGAGCTGCTTATCCAGGTTTCAGGAAACTTGCAAGCCAGGTGTTCAACTGCCAACAGTGTGAAATCAGCCATGGGAGAGTCTTTACACCACAAAATTAGCAAAGGCTACCAATAAGGGGTTTGGTATTTTTTTTCCAGAGCTGGTTGTTAAGGATTCAGTAGCACGTCACTGACTCTTCTAATAAAAACAACGGGCTAATTTGCTACGGGATCAAGGGGCCAATCTTGGGAAGAGGAAAAAAGCTTTTATCGGCTCTCACTGAAGATCTTTGCTCTGATGCTCTTAGCGTCCTCCACTGCTAGGACAATGAACAACACCCTCTCTCTCCCCATTGCAAAAAAAGTTTGATAATACCAGCATCTTTTCCTCCACCAGAAATCAAGGAGGGGAAGGGAGCTAAGTTGGGAAAGAAGAGCTGGAGAGAGGTTACTGTTACCTCCTCAAACTCATATAAATCCAGACAAGGTTCCCAACACTTCTGCCTGGAAAGCTTACAAGTATGTCAGAGTTTGAGCCCGATCCTGAAACCAGTGGAGCCCATCTGAAGATGAAGCACGGGCATTAGGTACATTGTGACTGAAAATCACTCATCGGGATCACTGAATAGAGCAAAACCCAGAATATAATCTGACAGCAGGGATCTACTTTACTTACTATCCTGACCCCAGGAGCAGAGGATTCACAACCTGTACTTTTCCAAAAAGAGAAGGCACTTTCTGGAGATACAAACAGGCATTCCACATGCTACAGACACTTGGCCTAAACAAAGGTTTCCTATACCATCAACAGGTGTCCACAGTCTTCTCTCCCTATCACCTAAGGCTATGTCGTCCAACCGTGTGGTGGTGCTTGATCCTGGCCAGAATCGCCCATAGACCTTACACACGGGGGCAGGAGAACACCAATTCCTGGGCTCCGCCCTTGGACATCCTGTATCGAATCTCCACTACTGGGGCCAGGAATCTGCATTTCCAAAATTTCCAGATGACACTGAAGTGCTCCCAGGGTTGAGAACCACTGGTGTAAAGCAAGCATTGCCAAAGCCCACCCTCATTCCAGAGACCAGCCGAGGGTCTGGGAGAAACATCAGGAGCCGTGGGGCAGTTTGCACCATGTCTGATGCTGGGCTTCATCACCTGGCTCTTCGTCACAGGGGCTTCAGTTCCACTGCAGGACACCGCTTTCATTCTTCTTTCCACTCTTTAGTCCAACTCCTTTCACCTCAGGAAAACCTCTCCCACTGACCCATTTCCATGAATCACAAAAAAGGGAGTCAAAGGACAAAACAGGAAAAGTCAGGACAGAGTAGTTAACTCCTAAAGCCCCTTAAAGTTTCCAGAGAAACAACCAGCACCCTTCAGAATCTCCAAAGATCTTTTCTCCTTCCTCTACCAACACCCGGTGGTCTTCAAGTGATGGCAAGCTACTGATTTAAATTGGTTGTTTCTATCTTTTGCGGAATTACCTAGTTTTACAATATTGTTGCCTTCTTTCATCACAGATGTACAATTTTTCTGCTACATTGTGCCTAAGATATACTGTTATATGACGGTTTCGGAATTGAAACAATGTATGCCACGGTTTCCGGGAGGAAAGGTATTCTGAGTTCCAATGGACTTAACCAACTTTTGGATTTTGGAATTCAACCCATGGTTAAACAGGGAGTAGCCTATAAATCAGTCAGTTTGTCCTGAATTGTTGATAAATCCTATAGGCTGAAGCAGAAATATATTTGAGGTACAAAAGCGTCCCGTGAACATCAGTGCCCTCCCCACCAGCACCCTCCCTCTCTTAAAATTTCTCACCTGCACTCCGATAGCACCTGCCCCCACTAGTGGACCGGAGATCTCTGAAAGATAAGACAAGCCTGCAGCCATACTCATCCCCATACCCTCGGGCTCCTTCCCATCCACCTAGCACTGCTCAGCACACACTCTGACAAACTTGAACTGAAGTACCCATTGCTTTTAGATTCTTAAATTACCATCTCCTTGGGCGCCTGGGTGGCTCAGTCAGTTAAGCGTCTGCCTTCAGCTTAAGGTCATGATCCCAGGGTCCAGGGATCAAGTCCCACATTGGGCTTCCACTCAGCAGGGACTCTGCTTCTCTCTCTACCCCTCCCCCGTTTGTGCACACTCTCTCTCTCATGCTCTCTCAAATAAAATCTTCAAAAATAAATAAATATCTATGCTTTTAGTATGTTGTAACATTTTATTTTATTTAAAGATTTTATTTATTTGACAGAGAAATAGCTAGAGAGGGAACACAAGCAGGGGGAGGGGGAGAGGGAGAAGCAGGCTTCCCGCTGAGCAGGGAGCCCGATGTGGGGCTCGATCCCAGGACCCTGGGAACATGACCCGAGCCGAAGGCAGACGCCTAAGGACTGAGCCTCCCAGGCGCCCCTATGTTGTAACATTTTAATTCAATTCATAGTCACCTGTTTGGGTTTCCTATTTGTCTTTCTTTTCCCCCTATTCCAATGCTAGCCAGTCACACAAACTCCTTACAGTTTAGAAACCCTTATCAAAAGTTGTAAATGCATGTATGTTTTGAGCCAGTAACTCCACCTCCAGAAAATCATCTTATACACTTATGTGAGCATGTGGGCAAAAACATACTAATGAGATTTTTTTTTACACTGTTGTTTGTAATTGCAAAAATCTAGGAATCATCCTCTTTGGATGACTCGTTACACAAATTAAGGAACGTCTTTGAAATGGAAATATATGTAGATGCTGAAAAGTGAGACAGATCTATTTGTGCTGATATGTAACTGTCTCCTAGATATAATTTTAGGTGAAAAAAAAAAAGATGCAGGATACTATGTAAAGTTTCTTCCCATACGCATAAACACACACTTTCCTTTATACAAAGCAAATTTCTAGAAAGACACACACCAGGAATATTTTAACAGTAACTGCATCTTGGGAAAGAGAATTTAGAATTATTGGTAATGAGACATCATATGATTTTTTCATTGAATGCTGTCTTGTACTCTAAGTTTTGCCATGGCTGGTATTACTTTATTATTAATTTTTTAAAAACAGAAACTACCATAATTGAAAAGTTTTAAAGTATTTAGACTTACATGTGTATATGTAAGTATAACATTTTGTTACATAAGAGTTTGCAATGTTAAAGGGATTACCAAAAACTATCTTCCCCTAACCATCTTGCTTCTTTAAATATATGAGAGGATTTCTGCACTGTTCCCTCAGGTTGGCTTCTGCCCCAAGGAACTTGTACCAAGTTCTGGGGAAAGGTGTGCTGTATGTAATAAAGACCAGGCCAAATGAAAATTGGATCACAGGGGGAGTGTGACGTTAGTAAGTCAAGTCACCTCTCCAGGGCTCCTCCTTCTCTTTGCTCAAGGGCCCAAGTAGGAAGAATACTTTCTAAAGTCCCTTTCAGTTTGCACGTTCAGACCTGGACCATTTGGAGATGAGCTGGAAAGTAAATCATTCTTTATTAAAAATGCACATGAGTCTTCCTGATGGAATGTAGTGCTTGGTTATGCAAAATTACACTCAGCTGCTCCCTCTCCAGCTGGTTTTCTCAGTGGGGCCACTGGCCCTGAAGACTCTGCCATCATGGTGCACATCCTCCTCCATTGGATTGAGAAAGCTGGTCCACCCTGAAATGGACTCTTGTGGTTCTCTGCTTACCTTAGGCATGTTTCTAAGGACACAGAAGAGACTCTGCCCTCTTAAGATTTGCAGTCTAGTCATTGGGATGAGACAGCCACCACCACCTCAAAGGATGCCATCTCCCCAATAGTGGCCAGAGCAAGAAGGGGCTTCAGCCATACTTTCTGTCAGCTCTGACTTCGAAGCCAAACCAAGTAAGTATGTATTAAGAGCCAGCTTCATAGACTGGCAAGCAGTGTAGTTGCTCAGGCCCCCTACTCAGAAGAGGGAGCTGCCCTTGGGGTTTAATACTCTGCAGGTGCTCTCTTGAAATTCTTAATTTTATTTTGAATTTGTATTCTGTGAGGTCCGATGGGACAACAGAGAATTCTCTCGGGTTTTGGAGCCAAGGCTAAGCTGCAGTCCCATCTCTCAGTGCTCCTTGGGACGGATTCTTGGTCATCTCCAATCTCAACCCAACCCAGCAATTGCCCCCCTTCCCTCTCTCTCCTTCAGGGGTTCTCAGTGCATTCACCCAGTGAATATCCCCATGGCTCAGGGAGCACAACATTAAACAGCAAATAAAAATCACCATGACCTGGTGAAAGAGAGACCACAGAAGAAAGGAATAAACTTTTGTCTGTGTTTTGAATAAGGGGCCCACATTTTTATTTTGCATAAGGCCTAGCAAATTACGTAACTGGCATGCAAGTCCTTAAAGTTCCTCCTTCCACAGGGATGGCTAATCCTCAACTCCTTCTACATACACACTGTGGGGTCAGTCTTTTCCTCAAAAGGGAAGACCGGAGAGCAGAAGTTGAGGGGAGAGGATGGAGATGCCAGGTTTGTTGGAGGCAGGACTATACCTTCCAGCTCTGACCTCGGCGGGTCCAGGCCACAAACTCTACCTTCAGCTTTCTGGATGTGAAGCCGAACTGGTTTTTATCAAACCAAAATTTACTGTGCCCTCAAGCATATGAAGGGGAACAATGCCAATAACGTATCTAAAAACTACCTGGAAGGGCACCTGGGTGGCACAGTCAGTTAAGCACCTGCCTTTGGATCAGGTCATGGTCCCGGAGTCCTGGGATCCAGCTCCCTGCTCAGTGGGGAGTCTGTTTCTCCCTCTCCTTCTGCCTCTCCCCCACCCCCTTCGTTTTCTCTATTAAGTAAATAAAAACTTTAAAAAATAAAGGTTCCAAGAACAAAAGTTTTTGAGGGACTCAGGATCATCAGGGAAAGATTTGTAAGGTGCCAGGACAAAGATTAAGTTTACTGAAAATTTGTACGGCATTGCTAAGAAGGCAACTGTGAGCTTCATATAAAATCTTTCATTAGAGGGCGACTGGGTGGCTCAGTTGGTTAAGCGACTGCCTTCGGCTCAGGTCATGATCCCAGAGTCCTGGGATAGAGTCCCACATTGGGCTTCTGGCTCATCGGGGAGCCTGCTTCTCCCTCTGATCCTCTCCCCTCTCATGCTGTTTCTCTCTCTCATAGATAGATAGATAGATAGATAGATAGATAGATAGATAGATAGATAGATAGATAGATAAAAACTTTCATTAGAAATGATCTTTGGTATACTATCTAGATGGAAATGCTTTATGTTGTTATTTGAAAACACACACACACGTGCACACACATAGGGGACCACTGAGAAATAAGAGACTTAGTTTAACTATATCCTCTGTAAGGTATTTTTTAAATGATTACTGGTGGTTTTTCCAATCTCATGGAGTCTTGATTTGGTTTTAAGCAGTTCTAATGAAAGCGTGCAAACATCTGTCTTTTATTCTGGCTCTTTCCTTAGCTACACTGCCACTCTGGTTTATAATTTAGGATGACTCCGAATAAGATAAAAGCCACATCTGCCTATCCATCAATCTTTTCTTTTTCTACAAGCAGAACCTTATATCCCTGTACAGATGTAACATCAACTGATGTTTTAAAATAATTCCTGTTGGAAAGAATGCAGAAAAAGTGCTTCGATCTGGCCGTGAATGTTTATATGTTATAGGGTTCCTAAAATACCAATTAGGTAACTGTGGTGTTCAATTAATAGTTGCACACTATCAACTAAGCCCGGCACCAATCTCAAGGATCATGGAAATATATCAAATGTACAAGGGTAATTCCGTTAGCATTTACTGATAATCGTTTGGGTACTTTGGATTTAATTACAAGCACTCATTCCTAAAAGAGGGCCCAATAGGGGATACTGAAAATAAAAGTCAGGAAACCATTCGAATGATGTCAATTTTCCTGACATTGATGGAATATCACCTTATTTTATTTTTCTTTTGGAATGTCATCTTATTAACAAGGTTGTCTAAGTTTACTGTTCTGCAGTGTCTTCTCATGTTATTCCTACTAACCTTAAGGAGCAAAGAGAGAAGGGCTGTAAGGTAAGTTAGAGTTGCCTTCTTACCTCATTCCAGGTAAAGGAAACTTATGTTTGGTTTCAAGACATAAGTCACAGACACTGTTGCATGATAGCTCACAAGGTGCCTTAACTTCTCAGAACTTCCCTTTCATCCTGTGTATAAGGACAAAGGGGGCTAGAAATACTCTGTCCACTGCCTTCCCGCTCTAATGGTCTATGATTCTATCGTTAGCGGATTATGTGATCTTACAGGCCTGATCCCCTGTCAAATCAGCAGAGAGGGAACAGTTTGTTACTGAAATTAAACAATGGCCCACATCAAGAAAAAGAAGCTGGAAGGTTAATAATGTAACCACTGAGAGTGGTTTTGCTGGGAATAGTACCTCTGTAGGGGTAGGGACAAGAAAAGTCACAGAAAAACACAAGGAGCTAAATTTTACTTCTATTGTAAGAGACTTTGGAAGAGCAGGAAGGAATTAAAAAGGCAGGAATAGGGCCAATAACATCGAGGAAGACAATTTGAACAAGTCTTTATATGGAAATTTCATGTGGAAATTTCTAGCTCGTCCTGAACAGGGAAAATTTGCAAATATCTCTATGTGTGTGTTCTGAAGAATAGCCTTCATTTAGATGATACAATATGACAGGTAATGCATTTCACAGAATCTAATGAGCATTTAAAAGAGGTATGAGTCTGAATTCCAAGCAAATCCCTTGGAATATACAGGGAATGAAGTGGCTGAGTGATTGTATGAGTTGGAAATAATTTCATAAAATTGTAATCAATGTCAGGCTGGTAATAATAGTTACCATTTATTGAGTGCGTACCATGGATCTGGAACTACCCTGGATGATTTATGTGTATCATCTCATCTAATACAGCATCAGAGAGAAACAATTTAATATCTGAAACAAATGTTCAGAAAGGCAAGCAACATGATCAAGGTCACAAGGCTGGTAGATGGGAAATTGAAAGCCAAGCCATACTGAATGAAAGCTCATGTTCTTTCCCATCATCCACCTTGCCTCTGCATTTTATTGGCTGAGCTAATCTTAAGAGCCACATACTCTGAAATTGTCAACACCACAACTCTCTGATGGCACACTGCATTGCTTTCGATGGATGAGAAAGTATAAAGGAGTAAATGTACCCCTTATCTTTTTTTAAAGATTTTACTTATTTATTTGAGGCAGAGAGTGAGAGAGAGAGCGAGCGAGCATGAGTGGGGTAAGGGGCAGAGGGAGAAGCAGACTCTCCACTGAGCAGGGAGTCTGACATAGTACTCAATCCTGAGACACTGGGATCATACCTGAGCCGAAGGCTTAACCAACTGAGCCACCCAGGCGCCCCTGTAGCCCTTATTTTTAATGACTATTACTCTACACATTTGTTGTTTTTGAAAATACTAGACCTGTACATTGAAGGGGGTATGTGTGTGTGTGTGTATATACATATATATATATACGTATATACACACACACACCCCCCAATATATCAATACTGTATACACCATACCAGAGCAATGTATACACAACTGGCATATACAACATATATTCTTTATATATGTATGCTTATGTATGATTTTAGTATGTACCTGTATATATTTAGCATATCTGTGTGTGTATATATATACAGACATGTATGTATGTGTATACAGATATATTTTATATATATAATTATATATAAAAATTTTAACCAACTTTTCCTTTGAAGTGGAGGTAAGACATGTATTAAAACCAGTCAATCATCCGGCATAGGATGTTCAAAGAATGCAATTAACTTAGCAGGGGAATCTTGAAGTATAGTGATATGGACCCAGTCTATGTGGAAGGAAGAAATTCTACAGGGGAAAAATTTTTCTGAAAGAAGAAGAAAGCAGGGGCACCTAGGTGGCTCAGTCAGTTAAGCGTCTACCTTTGGCTCAGGTCATGGTCTCAGGGTCCTGGGATCGAGTCCCGCATTGGGCTCCCTGCTCAGCGGGGAGCCTGCTTCTCCCTCTGCCTCTCCCCCTGCTTGTGCTCTGTCTCTCTCATAAAATAAATAAAACTTAAAAAAAAAAAAGAAGAAGAAAGCAAACCGGTATTTGACTGAAGGCCTACAATGTGCTAATATTGTGATAGGTGCTTCCTAAATATCTCCTTTGTTTCTCATGGGTGACAAATAATGCTGACTGACTGTAGCTGAGTAGATATTCTTGACTGGATAGGCAAGGAGAGTTAACACTAATTGTAACAATGGACCGCACAGTATATTTATAAAACAAATTGCTCTAAGAATCTATGATTGTACATGGCTTCACGTAGGACTCAATAATGAACTGGTAACAACATGAAGGGAGCTTGTCAATGAATGAGGAAGTGTTCTAGGACACCTACTTCTTGGTTTTAAAAAGAAGAGATTCTTTCTAATTTTTTTTTTCTCCTCTTCTCAGTAACCTTAACCTTGAGTGCTAAGTCTGGATTATCATAACGGACCACTGACAAAGTCATTCTCAGAGGTAGGTGCTCATCACCCATCAGAGATGTCCTTTCTCTACCTCACATCAAAAATCTAACCTAGGTCCAAGTGATGAAGACCCAAGAATTATTATGCATATCCTGGCAGGGTAAGTGACAGCTTCAGCCTCCGGGAGACTAAGGTCTTCTTTTTCTAGTTGGCCTGGTTGACTGAAAGATCTCATTGCAGTGCTGTATTTCTATGTGAATTAGCCTTCCTTTCCCCTTATAGAAATTGAAAATGGTGGCCGAGCAGCAAAGAATCCAGTTGACCACTGGAAGAGTACGCAGGAAAAGAGATAGGAAATGCTACAAATGTCTATTACAGTGATACTAAGTTAGTATTCTAGGCAGCGCCCGAGCTAGGTTAAGGTAACTGAGGTACCATTTCATGCACTTACACGACCAGCAGAATGAGTGCCTCCTTTAAATTTACACCCTATGCACCTCACATGCTTTTCCACAGTCCCAGCCTTTATTGGAAGGAGAGTTATGTCTGAACATTTCCTTTCCTTGCGAAATTACCAAATTTCCTCCTACTTATCAATTCACTGGCCTTTAACTCTGATGTCTGGTTCTTGAAAACTTTTGAACACCTTGGCTTGTTTCATCTTTTCCTTGCCTCAAAAACTTTCATTACATGCCTGGGCAATTAAACCAAGACCCTCACCTCTCACCAAGAACGTTTGATCCAAATCTGGTTTTGCAGCCTTATCTCATACCCTATCTCCACTCCTACATCCCATCTGTGCCAAAAAAATAGCTTTTAACCTTGCTGTTTTCAGCCTTATGACAAGGACACATCTTCCTCTTGAAAGTTCCTTTCACTATACTGCTTGTATGTTCAATGCTTACAGCGTATACTTCAAAGCTTGATTCAAATGCCCTTTCCTCTGGGAGGCCTTTTTACATTCCACCCATAGCAATTAATTTTTTCCTTCCTTGTTTTACCACTTCCTTTGTTCACAATAATAACTGAGCATGGATGTCAGTGCTCCTTTTATAAAAACATTATTTGCTGCTGTATCTGTTTTATGATCACCCTTTGGCCTCCTGGAGGGAAGAGCCTATTTCACTTGTCTCTGTACTCCCATAGGATCCAGCAATGAATGGCACATGGTGGGGCCTCAATCCATTTGCACCTCACTGCATGACTGAGTACGTTCCTTTGTAAAGTAGGTGTACATGGATTAATAAGCTTTTGAGGAGAGCAAGCAAGCGAGTGCAAGCTCATTTCTTTTTTAATCAGCAAAGTAGATTTTAAACATAGGCTGTTGAACGTTCAGGCCAATTCTACTGTCTTTCCTAAAGACTAGGAAAACACTTATAACTAATAAATGACTTCAGGGTGAGGACATGGTGCAATTGTATTTTGAAAATTACAATCTGCATGCATACAAAGCAAATATGTACTAGAAGCGCAAATATTTAAAAAGCTCAAAAAATGTGAACATGATGTTCTTTGGATTCATATGGTGACATGAAGAAACTGGGTCTATGGCAGTCCATCTGCTTTAACTCTTACACTGTTATTCATTCTTTTTAATCAAGTGTTTACTGTGTGTCTCCATTGTGCTTCATATTGTGCTAGGGGCTAGAAATAGAAGGCGGACAGGAAACCGCCAGTGAGCTCTTGTCAACAATGGGAGATACAGTTACACCTGTCAGGTTCCAGTGACTCCATAGCTTGATGTGGAAGAACAGACAAGCACTGGTAGAGGGACGCATGTGGGAACCCAAATTATGTAAAGGACAGGACGCTTGGTTATACCAAAAAAGAGAAAATGGGTTGTAGGATGGAAGCTGTGGAAACAGATTTTGGAGGTTGAGCGGGACTGCTCCAGACAGCAAGGGAGGAACTGTCTTCTCTGAAGTCGGAAGAGAAATATAGAGAATTCTGAATGGGTCTGATGTATGCTAAGCTGTACTAAATCATATTTTAAAGATTGACATAAAATATCTTTGGAAGCCAAGATAATCTCTATATAGAATCTAATAATAGTTTATTATACAAACTAAGCTATAGTTACTTGGTTACCCAATATGTCTCCAAATGTATCAACAATGTTTCTCTCTGGTTCTAGATTCAAGCTAACTACTAGTACTTAATTTTAGAAAGTCCAAAATTGCCCATGCTAACTGAAAAGCCAACTAACATTTCTGGATATAAGCAGCAGAATTTCAAAGGCAGAATGAGGTTTCCTCATTCTTAATTCACCTAAGGTAACATAATTAGCAGGTGGATTTTGGGGATTTCATTTCTGGCTCTAAAACACCACTTCACCCAGTGTTCCTCTCTTTGAAAGATTCTTCATGCTCTTTTGACTTTAGAAGTCACTCCATCCAAACTTGCTATCTGCACTGTGCATTGAGACCAGATGATAAAATTCAAAAGTATAGAGATGGAAAGAGAGTGGGAAGAAGGTGTAATGGAAACTGGAGGGGGAAGGACCCAACTTCTGAGACACTGCTCTCATCTTTCTCCGGTAAATTCTCTCTCTGAAAAATGATCCAGCTTACCAAAGTAGAAGACAACCTCAAATATCAAGCCACCCTTGCAAATCACTGTGTATACACACACACACACACACACACACACAATGTATGTATATCTGGTTATGTACATTACATTATATATTCAAACATTAGCTGATACATAGGTATAGTTTCTATATAGCTATAAAATTAGCTTTGGAGAAGTATTTTATAACTCTAAACATGCTATATAAGAGCATACATGCAAGGGGTGCCTGGGTGGCTCAGTTGGTTAGGTGTCTGCCTTCAGCTCAGGTCAGGATCCCGGGTCCTGGGATCGAGCCCCATGTTGGGCTTCCTTGCTCAATGGGGAGTCTGTGTCTCCCTCTGCCCCTCCCTCTCACCCATGATCTCTTTCTCTCAAATAAATAAAATCTTTTAAAAAGAGCATACGTGCAAGAATACATACAGTACATATTTTTTCTTTACATAGCATTTCTGTCTCCATATAGCTTATACAGATCATCTGCTTAGGAATAGATAAGAGATAGTAACAGACTCTTATGTCTGCATCATCTGCATCTTCCTATTTCTATCTAAATGGAGACATCTAAATACTTCCTAGCCAGAAATTCACTTAGGACTTTTTTTCTCAGATGCATAAAGTGATATTTGAACAATGATGTGAAAAAAAATACAAAGGAGGCATAAAATTATGCCATAAATATCACAGAATGAAATGGGGTCTTTGAAGTCGCATAAGGCACCATCTGCTTAATGCAGTAATTTACCACTGGTAACTATGGTCCTCAGTTTTCTGTTGCAGGTGCCCAGGGACAGAATCCTGTGTCTCACCAGCCAGCAGCCCTAATCATCTGCTGTGTGCAAGGCTAATAGAGGCCTCCCGCAGGGTTCATGGACGAAGCTAGCAAAAGCACTTGTCCTCAGAGAGCTTATGGGCTGGGCTCAGCGAGAAGAACTCCACATTAGTAAAGGACAGCACCTGGCAGGAGTGATGAGTATCTTGAGGAAGAGCAGAGTCTTAGTGCTCTCAGAGTTACTGGAAGATACTGTAACCGATGGCAGTGGTGAAGGGACTTAAGCAAGGCCTCAGAGAATAAATGGCATTTTGACCTTTCGAGGACAAGGTGTATCTAGATATGGAAAGGGTGGAGGAGCATTCTAAACAGAAGGAACAGTGCATTCCCAAAGGGTAATTGCTAACATCTTTGCTTAGCTGCAAACTGTCTCCCTGAAACATCCAGCAACCATTCCAAGCAGGGTAAGTATAATTCTCTATCTAGGAGCTGGTTCTCCTAAGTAGGATGCTATGGACTGAACGTTTCTGTCCCCTCAAAATTCGTACGTCAAAATCCCAATCTCAAGGTGATGGTATTTGGAGATGGGGTCTTTGGGGAGTCATGAGGCTGTGAGGGGGGAGTCCACATGAGGGGATTAGTGCCCTCATATGAAGACACACAAGAGAGCCTGCTTCCTCTCTCTCTCTGCTACGTGAGGCACAGTGAGACTGCCATCTGGGAACCAGGAAGACGGCCTCACCAGAAACCTGCTGGCACCCTCACCTCAGACTTGAAGCCTCCAGAACTGTGAGGAATGTTTGTTGTGTAAGCCACCCAGGCTATGGTGATTTGTTACAACAGCCTAACTGAGGCATAGGAGAAGCCATCATGTCCCTTTTCCTTGATAGAAACCTTCTCATCAGCCAATTTTCGGACTCATCAGCATCCTGGCCATTCTGCACACCACACCCTCACGTTTCTGAAGGTTGCCCCTACAGTCTGCCTCTTAGGTTGTAACACTGCCCTTCTACTTGCCCTGGACTGACCACTGCTTCCCTTGCTGTGCATGGAAGAAGCTGAGGGCACAGGTTAAATCACTGTCTCTCAAACCTACCAAAGGTTAAGGCAAGCTATACTACTCACTCATTCTGCCAGTGATTTAACTTGGCCAGCCCTCAGTGTCCTCATTTGCAAAACGAGGATAACAAGTAGCTACCTTCAAGGGGTTGCCATGGGTTTACTATGAGCTTTATGTGAGGATTAAAAGTATTCAGTATAATGCCAGACATACAGCAAGGACCTAAAAATTGTTAGGTAGTATTAGTAGCACATTCATATGTAATGATTTTAAAAGCTCCAATAAAACTTTCAGATTCTTGGTTTCTATCACTATCAGGAAATTTTCAAACATTCCCCCCCCCACCCTTTTCTTCTTTTAATAAGTCATAAAAAATTACTGTCATTTCCTACCTTCTAAATTAATTTTTGCTTAATGGCTACTGACCCTACCTTTGGATTCTGGCTCACTACCCTACTCCTCGAAACATCAAAGCAGGAAAACACTATGCTTGCCATTCCCTTGCAGACAGAACATCTCCTTTGGCATGGCGATAGCTTTTATTAAGAAAATTGAGTTGATTTTGGTAAAGGATAGATAGACAAGGTCAAATTTCTCTTTATGGCTTCTGTAATCGACGTCTACTGTTTCTGTTCCCAGAATTCGTCTCACCCCACTTCTGGTAATGGAACGTTAAACTTCTGGGGCACCATCCCTCTTCTCTCGGTTTTGGCCTCCATTCTTCAGCTGGTGAATCTATCCCACTTCGACGTTGAAAGGTGTAATGTCGGCCTAAGCTGCTCAGAGCATGACACTCCCCTTGCAACAATAGTTGGTTTGAATTCACCGTAGGACCCAATCAGAACCTGGGAAACACAGTGATGTGAGTCCAGACTTGCCGCAGTCATTTTGAACCTCAAGATGAGACCATGCAGAGGACAGAAGTAACCCAGAAACAACATAATAAAAAGACAGAAGAAGAGAAACCAAATACTAGCAACACTGTCTACTTGGAATTGAACAGCTAACTCCTGGAGCTCACAGTTAGAGGACCCGATCAAGCTACTTCGTGCTTCCAATTGGTTGGGATTGGATTTTTGTCATTTTCTGCTCACAAAAAAAGCAAAGCTGATCCAAATGAAATCACTAGTTCCATGTATCACTAAAGAAAATCAAGGATATAAAAACCCTACAAAAGGCATTTCCGAGCATCTTCCGGTATCAGAAAACCCACGGAAATAAGGAGTCGTAGCTACTGTGATCAGAATGAATACGAGGGGTAAAGAATTGTGTGTGCATGCCCCCAATGTGAAGTATCATAATAACCTTGGTTTCTAGCTCTCCAAGCATGAGCATGTATTATTTACATCTCTACACATCTACACATCTATGCATCTATCATACCACTAGATCCATCACATCTGCCTGTAGATACTGTCACCTCAGTTTAGTGTTCTTCCTTCTGACAGATGGTGAGTCTCTTTTAGAGACCATGTCTTACTCATCTGCAAGGTTCTAGCCCAAAATCTGACATAGGTACTCAATAAATGCAATAATAAAATGAATTATCATAAGAATATGGGGAAAAAATTTCCTAGATAAATTGTTCTTTTTGCAAATAGAAATAAATCATTGCATTGGACTAAACAATCTAGCTGAAGAGAAGGAAAGGCAGGTCTACTGATGTTTAAGAAACTGGAGCACCCTTTAGGCCAGGCTGCCATTCACATAGGTTCACTACAGTGGAAACGGCGCCTCCTGGAGTTGTGCCGTGGAGACACCTGAACAAGGCTTCTCAACTACAGACAGTAAAACAACACTGATTATCTCTCTTCATGATAAACATGAGACGTGGATTTACTGAAATTTAAATGTGATTTCTCACAAATATGTTCCCCTAATGGCAGTAAGACTAACTTCTTCACTTACCAAGTAAGGATTTTTCTGCTTTCCCTTCTTAATATTTTATAAGCTATAAAACACACTGGCTTTGAAATTTCAGGATCTGATTTGGAAGATATCCACATATAATGTCAGTGGTAATTCTGTAACCGTAACACTATATTGACTGGAATAGTGACTTAAGAATAACACGGAGAAAATAAGTATTTCATTTCTTTCTGCTCTGATTCTAAATTTCTAAATCTTTAAGACCATTATGGCTGCACTCATCTGTATTGAGAAAATCAAATGTCCTCTGCTCTTTGGTTTTTTATTATAATGTATCTTTTATATTAAACATTGGGATACATTTATGGATGGTGTAACATAAACACTAATTTATTTAAACACATTTGGTTGCTTCCATGTACCAAGCACTGTGCTAGGCGCTAGCAGTGCAAGTAAGAAAAGACATGGTGCTTCTTCCGGTAGAGACAATCTCTGACAGACGTTCAGGATTAAAAAATTGAATCTTCTTTCAAGCCTGCATATTCTCATTACATTAGCTTGACTGCATCTCTATTTCTTTTCCACTTTTTACATGCTGTGCTTTATTGTTTTAGAGAATCCCTATTGTTCCATGGAAGAGGAGAGCTGAGTAAGATGAACGCAGGAGGAAGAAATCAATTAGTAGTTAAGGGCACCAAGCACGATCAAATGTCAGCTACCATTTACCACCAACTACTAGCAGAGTCACATCTGGCACTCTAAGTTGTATGTACAAAGGGTGATCTTATGTCACAGGGCTGTTGGGAAGATCAACAAGATAAATGTATGAAAGACAAAAAGCACAGTGCCGGTCACACCATAATTTTTCTGTGCTACATTAAGTAATATAAAGGTGCATTCTAAAATTCAAATCTGCCTCTGGTTTAACCACTTATATCACTGAACAATAAAAAAAATCCATCCTCCAAATGTAGACAATCAACTTAGCAAAATGACACTGGTCTCATTGGATACAGTCTGGGTTTGCATGTAGGGCCAGGTAAAGGATGACCACAAAGCTCTCCAGGATGGGACGTACATACAGCTCTAGGAAGATCTGAAGGGCCTCTTAGCAAAACCCATCCGAAACAACTACTTTGTATTCCTAAGAGGAACTGTACCATCCCCACCGATGACTATCTACAATATGGATTGTAATCCAAGCCCTGGGAAATGCCTTGGCTTTTATCTGGAGTAGGACTCAAAGAACATATTACTATTTCCCTTTTGTGCTTCTTGGACTGAGTTTCTGATTACATTTGCCTGTTAAAATTTATGTGAACAAAAACTCTCCTGTCTTCACTAACAAAAGATCTGCTTATTAAATGCAGAGAGAAGGGGTCCAACTTACTCCACTACCTTGCATAGAAGCTAGAACCATTTTCCCGATTCCCTGCTTTTTCTTCTCTCATGAAAGAACATGGAATGGGGGAGGGGATGCCACGGGGCACTTTCACTGTTTCTTATGAGCCCATAACCACAAACTAAAACAGGTAGAAGAGAAAATTACCTCTGCCAAGCCAGGAGGAGTTGAGAATTTTCTATTTAAGTTTATTTTCTACAAATAGTTATGAGGTTATTCCCATCACTCCCCGAATACCTACCAATGATATGGAGTGGACACCTGAGATTTTCATCAGAAGAACTTCTCAAGGAATTACAATTCTCCTCTTCCATTGTCAGATCAGTCATAAAAATCAAAGTGGGCCTGTGGTTTTCTTTTCTGGGAACCAGCCTGGCTTTATCCAGTTAAGAGTTAAACAAAGGCATTTATTCAAGCAAGATAACTTTCCAATATTAGCTTTCATGCCTCTGGAGGACCAAATTTGATTTTAAGTGAAGTTCATGTTGCTAAATCGTAAGTTCAGTTGCTCCCACCTAAAAATAGATCAGTGGTCAGAAAAAAAATGGAAATCCCCCGAAAAATAAAAAATGTTATACACGTTATGCTTCTCTCCAGAATCAAGACAGCACAGAGGGTGGTAGCTTCTTTCTGCAACTGATTTTTGTGTCTAGGTGCTTTTCTCTTTACGACTAAAAATCGCCGGAACTACTCTGCTAGGATCTGAAGGACAAAGAAAATCATGTCCGTGGTTGAATTTCTAATAGAAAATCATGAGAACCTGAGTCATGAAACCTCAGACGAAGCAAAGCACAGAGTGCATATGACCTTGCCTCTGGGCGATGTGGAACTCTTCCAGAGGCGGAGAGAGTGAGAACGGGACCCAGCAGGCGGGAAGTCGGCAGGATCCCCTGCCGACCGCTGCAACCCCCATCCTCTGTGTGCACACACACTCAGTGTAGTAAAATTGTGGAGAAAGTACAAGGAGCTACCACAGCAATGGCAGAGTTCATGTAGCTGGGGTGCTGCAGTTATTCTTTGTGCACAAATAACCCTTCATAATTAAATGTTAACTTTCAGATCCGTCGGTGGTCTGAATTTAGGTTTCTGCAAATTTTGTGAGCAAGTGGAAGACGCTATCTGGGGCTACTGGAGAAAAAATATGGATGCAGAATTCAAACATAATCAGACTCTTGTCTCCAGACCAGTTGCTGGAGTGATCTGTTTGATGATAGGACAGCACTCAGTTCATTGGTCACATATATAAGTGGGGCTCAAAGTAGCCAGTGCCTCAGAGGAGGAGGTAGGGGGGAGAGACCAATTCCTGTGACCTATTTGGCCAGAGCCCAGGTAACATTAGCAATTTCTGTGTCCTTCCTGATTCTGGCAGCTTTTACGGTTTGTTGTCAAAAAGATTCAAGCGTGGATTTGCTTTTTAATGTTTGTTCCTTTTTACGAAAAGCCTCCATGCTCATTGAAAAACTTTGAAAACACTGAAAATACATAGAAAATATAAATTGTCTGTAATTTTGTCACGTAGTGATAGTAACACTTTCGGATACATATACATACATAAGTGGTCAACATTTTATTTTTTTTACTTTTTTTTTTTAAAGATTGTATTTATTTGACAGAGAGAGTGAGAGCGTAAGCAGGGGGAGTGGCAGAGGGAGAGGGAGAAGCAGAGTCCCCGCTGAGGGGCTCGATCCCAGAACCCTGGGATCATGACCTGTGCTGAAGGCCGATGCTTAACCGAATGAGTCACCCAGGTGCCCCCCCACAACCAACACTTTATGTACGCATACACACTCACATATGTACACACACATATACGTAGTTTAAGGTAGGGCATATGTTTAACTACCCTGCCTATATAGCGTTTACACTTAATTTATGTAGACAAAAGATATTTATATGTAAATACATATTTTTTAGTTCCTGGGTTCTTCTAAAATCTTCTGAGCTTAAAACTCACCATGGTGAACTTTCTGACACTTTCAATTCTCCTTATTCTTATTGGTACCACTGAATTTCTCCGGAAAGCAAATACACACCCCAAAGGAAAAACACATTTCCCATTATTCAAGCTCACACACCTCTACATTTTAGGGCCTAAAAATAGCTGTGAACAGAAGTCCAAGTGCCCAACAGTGCCATGTAGAAGGGAAATGATTATCCCAATATCGTAGGTGACAAAATAAGCAATTATGGTTTTGAAAGACATTGCCAACAGATGAAATATTTCTGATAGATGCTGGGGCCAAAGGGTACTTTGAATGTAACTAGCAGCTGCCAAGTATCACAGATGGTATGCAGTTAGAGGTGTAGGGCAAAGAAGGGAAAGATGCAGATAGGAAAGCTCCTAAAACCATCCACGACTCTCATGAGGATCCTGCTATAAAGAGGAAAGAAAGAAGATGCAAAAACTCAGCCAATACCAGCATGGCCTCTTGGATGCATGCTTATGCCAGGAGCTGTACTATGTACCAAAGGCTCAGCAGTCAAAATTGGAACATGTATCATAGGTTTACTTATCTCCGGTTAGCCCCTGTACCAGGGCCATGGACCATGCCAGGTGTCCTCACTTGACTAACACAGTCCCAAACCCAAAAGTCATGAGAGCAACAACTAAAAATAAAGCAGTCAACGCTTCTCAGTGGGAACCTAGCGGTACCCCAGGATTAATTGATTTAGTGTGTCAGAGTTAAGGAAGTCTGTTTTCACATCATCAGTTAGCTAGCGATCCTGAGAGAGAGATAAAGGAGCAGATACGTGTGGGGAAACAAACCAAGCCTGGCTGCCTGGCTGCTCATGCTGGTGTTCTCTGGTTTCATGAAACCACCTTTGCACCCTCCTCAAGCCAGCCACGCTTTTCATGATGCTGGTTGCTCATGGGCAAATGCGCTGGTGGATGATCCCCCGTTCCCCAAACCTCGTTAAACAGATTCTCATTACAGGTGATCTTAGGAACATCACTCAGACTTTCTGGACCACGGGCTAAGGGTTACAGTCGGACCAGATGAGTTGTTCTCACCTCTAGAATTACAGATAATTCCAGTTTCCTCGACCATACCGGTCTGCAAATTGTAAATGTGTGGATATAAGTGTGGCACAGTTCTCTACCCCTAACGTCAACCTAAAGGATTGCTCATTTTTCTCAAGTCTTTTCCAAAGAGGTCTTTGAGTCCCCTGGAGAGGTCAGTGGCCAGTGAAAGCTCACAAGCGACAGCACCAGCATTTGGGAAGTGATCCCCACACCTCCCTAGACATCCCTACTTTCTCCTCTCCCGGAGCTGTGAGCCTGGTGCTGCCGGCGGTGCCAAAGCCACGCTGCTCAGGTGAGGGGGCAGTGCTTGGTTCCCAGTCCGCAGGCATCACACCACCCTGCCAAATACAGAGCACTGTTACCTCATGCTTCCAACATCTCAGGCACTCTAGAGCAAAAGAGCTCCCGGTCTCCCCACTATATTTAATGTATAATCCCCGTCTCCTGAAATGAACAGAGTGGGCGCAAGGCTGCATACAGCACCCCCCTCCTCACCAGGGGAGGGCCTTTATAATGATCAAAGTTCACCTGTGACTGTACGCATGGATGCAGTCTTTCCCCAAACGCCTGTGGCAAGCCCCCTGCGCCAGCAATACTCCTACCAGGATAGAAGATGCAACGTGGTCTGTACCCGATCCATGCTACGTTTTGTCAGGACCCCAAGGTCCCTTTCATTCATTCAGCACCAAATAAGAGCTAATATTGACTGAGCATTTACCGTGTATAAGACCCTCCATGCTTTAAGTGTGTTACCTTATTTGATCTTCGTAACCACCGAAGGAGGTATCGTTTGCTTTACAGGCGAGGAAACTGAGGTTTACAGAAATTAGTTTGCCCAAAGTGTGCAGTGACTTGAGATGAGATTTGGGCATATATAATGCCTATGGCATTCTGCATCCTTGTGGATGCCTACTGACCCTGTTACATGCTGGGCAGTAGGCTGTAGTCTGTCTCATTATTTTTAACACTGGAAGAAGTTAAATATGCCTTTATTTTAGAAGTTTTACCTGACTTAGCAGGACCTCAGATTTCACTGGCCACACGGCAAGGAATTGCTACATTTCTCTTGCATCATGTTTTATAAAAATTATTTCTAACTTTCAATTCTTTTTTAAATAGATTTTATTGAGTGAGAGAGAGAGAGAGAGAGAGAGAGAGAGAGAAAGAGTGAGCAAGCATGAGCAGGGTGAGGGGCAGAGGGAGAAGCAGACTACCCACTGAGCAGGAAGACTGAAGCGGGGCTGGATCCCAGGACTCCAGGATCATTACCAGAGCCAAAAGCAGATGCTTAACTGACTGAGCCACCCAGGTGCCCTGACTTTCAATTCTTAATTTTCATCTCTCCAACTTTAATTCCTTTGATTAAAAAATCCGTCCAGATATTTGACTACATTGAACCAGGAATCTTGTTAGCAACTGAGACAGAATCAGAGACACCAAGTCAATGTTTTTATCTTTTGTGAATATATAATCCACATAGCAATAGACACAAACACTGAAGAAACCATTGGAAAACTAGAATGATGCTCAAGCCCCTAAGCTTTATTCCCTTACTATCAGAAAGTGATGGCCTCTGGAGGCACAGCTGTATAAGTTCAAATCCTAGCTCAATTCCAATTGTTCTCTGAGCCTAGTTCCTCTAACTATAAATGACCAGAATACTAACCCCGCCACCCCCACCCTGCAGGTATATGGTGGGGATTAAATGAGACAACATATCTAAAGTACACAACATGCTACCTGGCACACAGACATCATTTCCTAAATCTTTACCACAATTACGTTGGAGGACTAATGAGAGTCTCCAAACTCCTTTCCGTCTTCATCAAAACCATTGTACTTTTAACCCATCTTCCTTCTGTCTTAGAAGATGAAGTGTCATTCCTTACATGTTCACTTATTCAACAAATATTATGTGCCCACTATTAGATTTCTCCTCTCCAAGAAAAACTCTGCCACTGATTCTGACTCCTCTTGTCTTCTTAAATCATGCTTCAAGTTTACATACCCTTTTCTCTTTTTGTTTTCACTTACGTGCCTAAAAGCTGGGGCCATGTCACCATCTGAAGCCCACCTTCTCTGGGTCCTCTCCTCCACTGCTTAGAGTATATCCATGGCCTCTACCTCAGCTTACTCATGTGCTCATCCATTCAGGAAACATGAGCATCTGTGACTTCAGTGTAGGTGTTACAATCTCTGCTCTTGAGATGGTTGTAGGTGTTTTTGTTCCTTGAGCACCCTACCATAGCTCCTCAATGGGTCACCCTCGATCCTCCAAATCACTCAAACCAAGGGTCTTTTCTCAATCCTCACTGACTTCCTCATTTCAAGGAAGCTAATGTAACAAAATCTGCAGAAATAGTCTCAACCAATTGCTGAATGTTTCTAATGACTGAAGGGAGGGCTGACTTGTACGTGTTTGTGTGATTGAGGACAGACAGAAGACAGAAGTGGGAATGTAGATAAGGTGAGATGAGTAATTTCCAGGGAACTCATGCAAACTCAGCTAAGGAAATAAAAAAATTGGCAGAGGGCTATGTTGTCAAAGATGAACGCTGCAAAAGCATCTTGCATTGGACGCAATTCTCATTCATTTGTATGAATTTCTTCAAGGTAATGAACACCCAAGACATCTCTTCCTGAGAGGAAGACGGGCGAGTGCTGTAAATGCGCTCTTTGTGGGCCTTCTGACCCAGTTTAGTGACTAGTTTAATATTCAAAGGGCAGATGTGTTCTCTTCACTTTAGAAAGTTTGATGCTCAAAGACAATTTAGGTCATTGGCTCTTGAGGCAGCATTTCCCTCGTGAGGAAGCTACATTTAAGCATCCATCTTTTGTATTATTGATAAGAAATTGGTAGGGGCCTGCAAAGTCCAACAGTTTTCTGGGCTGTTTGGAAGAATCTATTAGATCAAGACTCTGTTCCAGCTTTCCTGTTTAGAGGGATATGTGTGTCCTTTGAACGCCAGATCTGTGAAAGAAGAGTTTTAGCACGGACTGTTCTTTTCAAATACATTTCAGTCATCTCCTCCACACCAAAAAATCAGAAATGACATTGCAGACACATTAAGTTTTTGGTTCAAAACATGAACATTTTCATCTTGGTAGTGAGTGGAATGTACTCCTTTACCGGTAAAGAAAACAAAGCCCATCCCTTACTCGCCCATCTTCCTTCCCATGAGGTACAAAGAGCCGCCCAGCCCCGAATCAACTGCCATTGTTTCTATGTTGGTCTACCTCCACTTAAGATTTCTGAGAGATGGGAGTGAATTTTTATTCATTGTGCTCTCAGTGCCTAGTTCAGATTCTGCCACACAGATTTCTTTAATTATTTGTCAAATACATTTTCCCCTAAGAACATTTTAGAAACAATTTCAGATGTAAAAATCCAAATTACGGAGCATTGCCCATGAAGCCCTTCTCACTTCCTGTCCTAGTTCCTGTCACATGGCTTACATTCCCCTTGAGCCTACTTTACTCAGCTCCACTGATCAACTTCAAATCACCCAACACGGCATCCCCATTCACACCATGATGCTTTTGCACATACCCATTTTTCCATCTGGAATGTTCATTCCCTCCTTCACTAATCATCTTTTAAAATTCATATAACCCCAACATAACCCATTTTACAATGTCTTTTTCCTCAGGCAAAATTATTTTGTACACTCTTCTATCTGGAATAGTTTTATGGTATGTTTTATTAGAAAGCATTATGATTGATTGCTTATGCCCATTTTTCCCATTAGTTGGTCAGATCCTAGAATGTATTAATTATGACATTTTCATCTTGGTATTGCTAATGCCCAGCATGGAGCTTAGAACATGGGAAATGCTCAAAAATATTTATTGAATTAAATTGATTTCTCATTCTAAGCCCAACACATATACTTTACTTTGCCCCTTTCTGATTAACTAGTACATATTTCCCCCCCTTACCAATATTTAAATAAAACTCTAGAGGTAGTGTAAAAAATTTTTTAAAAATTAGTCATAGAAGTCAAATCCTCTTTAGAACAAGAGAGCCAATAAATATGTACTTATGTAAATAAGTAAAAAAGGTAACAGCTTTGATCATTTAAAAATACATATCTCTAGTAAATCACACGCTGAATTGCACTGTTTGAAGTTTTCTCAAACACTTGTACTATTTTTTTCTATTGAATCCTGATTGTAACCAAGGTAAATACTCCAATTAAGTTTTATTATAAACTGAGAATTATTAAAAAGGAAAAATGGAACAGGAATCTTAGAATAAAATGACAAGTGTCTTCTCTCTTGAGTATCCAGTGAAAACTAACCTATCCACCTGCTGAAATCAAAAAAGGACTATGTATTCGAGAAGTCTGCCAAATAAGGCCTGCGATTTTAGGAGCCAGAGTTGAAAAAAAGTTACGAAATACTGACACAGAAACTTGTGTCACTGTGATCTTTGAAATTTACTTACAAGGGACATAAAAAAAAAAAACCCACAAACACAAAAATAAAACAAACTACCCCATGCCGCAAACACAACAATCTAGCTAACTACAGAGACCTGGAAGCCAGTAAATCCGTGGAAAGACCACACGAGGTGGTCTAAGTATAATTAAGTAAGAAACTACACATGAGGTTGGGGAGATACGAGTATACCCAGAAAAATCCTTTTCTTCTCTTCAGCTCTATGAAGGCTAACCACACTCACTGTACAAGTGTGCATCACCAGCGCTCAGTATGACATGCATAGAATGCATTTGAAAAGTTTGATGGAATCAGTGAATCCATGGCTCAATTAACAATAGGCTATGTCCTCTTTCTGAAATGTGGACACTCTCCACCTAAACCAAGGTCCATGTAGTAACTGTAGTGGAGAACAATCAGACCCATTCGGCATCTCTTCAAGGATGACCATTACCACTAATATGGACACGTCCTTAGTGTTGCAGCCAACATTTTATAAAATTTTCTCATGTTAACTTCAGCTGGATTAAATTCATAGCCTGTCACACCCTGATATTCCCAAGCCACAGGGTTAATTTGTTTTTAAAAATTTACAGTAGGAGCACCTGGGTGGCTCAGTTGGTTAAACATCTGCCTTTGGCTCAAGTCATGGTCCTGGCATCCTGGGATTGAGCCCCATGTTTGCTCCCTGCTCTGCAGGGAACCTGCTTCTCCCTCTGTCTCTGCCCCTCGCCCCTGCTCACACACTCTCTCTGCCCCCCCCTCAAATACATTAAAAAGAAAACTTTAAAATTTATAGTATTGGGGTGCCTGGGTGGCTCAGTCATTAAGCGTCTGCCTTCAGCTCAGGTCATGATCCCAGGATCCTGGGATCGAGCCCCACATTGGGCTCCCCGCTCTGCGGGAAGCCTGCTTCTCCCTCCCCCACTCCCCCTGGCTTGTGTTCCCTCTCTCGCTGTGTCTCTCTCTGTCAAATAAATTAAAAAATCTTAAAAAAAAATAAAATAAAATTTATAGTATTATATTTCCAAACAGCAAAAACACACTGAGTGCTTCTCATGTGGCAGGTACTATTCTCAGCTCTTTACTTAAAAAACACTTATATAGGGACGCCTGGGTGGCTCAGTCATTAAACATCTGCCTTCGGCTCAGGTCATGATCCCAGGGTCCTGGGATGAAGCCCCGCATTGGGCTCCCTGCTCGGCGGGGAGCCTGCTTCTCCCTCTCCCACTCCCCCTGCTTGTGTTCCTTCTCTCGCTGTGTCTCTCTCTGTCAAATGAATAAATAAAATCTTTTAAAAAAACTGTATATAACTTATTTATTTCTCCCAACTACATTGCAAAGTAATATTACTACCCCTATCTTATGTAATGTCTCTTTATCACAACTTCATCTGAAAACTGGACATAACACCTCATTAAAGATTAAATGACATGGTATAAATTATGTGTCTTGGTTTCTAGATAAAAGTTCATTTTCTTCCCCTTTTGACTTTACCCATTTTTTTTGCTCTTGTTTTAGTTTTAAGAAAATACTGTTAGGCACATGAAAAAGTGCTCAACATCGCTCGGCATCAGGGAAATCCAAATCAAAACCTCCATGAGATACCACCTCACACCCGTCAGAATGGCTAAAATTAACAAGTCAGGAAACGACAGATGTTGGCGGGGATGTGGAGAAAGGGGAACCCTCCTACACTGTTGGTGGGAATGCAAGCTGGTGCAACCACTCTGGAAAACAGTATGGAGGTTCCTGAAACAGTTGAAATTAGAGCTACCATTTGATCCAGCAATTGCACTACTGGGTATTTACCCCAAAGATACAAATGTAGGGACCCGAAGGGGTACGTGCACCCCAATGTTTATAGCAGCAATGTCCACAATAGCCAAACTGTGGAAAGAGCCAAGATGTCCATCGACAGATGAATGGATAAAGAAGAGGTGGTATATATACACAGTGGAATATTATGCAGCCATCAAAGGAATGAGATCTTGCCATTTGCAACGACGTGGATGGAACTGGAGGGTGTTATGCTGAGTGAAATAAGTCAATCAGAGAAAGACATGTATCCTATGACCTCACTGATATGAGGAATTCTTAATCTCAGGAACAAACTGAGTGTTACTGGAGTGGTTGGGGGGTGGGAGGGAGGGGGTGGCTGGGTGATAGACATGGGGGAGGGTATGTGCTACGGTGAGCGCTGTGAATTGTGCAAGACTGTTGAATCACAGATCTGTACTTCTGAAACAAATAATGCAACATATTTTAAGAAAAAAGAAAAAGAAGAAGATAGCAGGAGAGGAAGAACGAAGGGGAGTAAGTCAGAAGGGGAGACGAACCATGAGAGATGATGGACTCTGAAAAACAAACTGAGGGTTCTAGAGGGGAGGGTAGGGGGATGGGTTAGCCTGGTGATGGGTATTAAAGAGGGCACATTCTGCATGGAGCACTGGGTGTTATGAACAAACAATGAATCATGGAACACTACATCAAAAACAAATGATGTAATATATGGTGATTAACATAACAATAAAAAAATTTAAAAAAATAAAATACTGTTATATGTGAAATTTAGTATCACATTAGTTATCAGAAAAATGAAAATTATAATACATTAAGATAAAACCATACACCCATCAGAAGGGCTAAAATTTAAAATCTAAGACAATGATCATTTTGGTGAGAATATGCAGCAGTTGAACTCTCATATGCTGTGTTAAAAGGAGCATAGAACAGTATGACCATTCTGAAAAATGGATAGTTTCTACTAAAGGCAAGCATATGCCTACCCTATAAGCCAGCAATCCAATTCTTACTATAAAAACAAGACACGAGTGCATATGTTCACAAGAATGTTCATAGCCACTTTATTTGTAGGAGCTCAGAATGAGAAATAAGCCAAATGTCCATAAACAGGAAAGAGGACAAATCAGTTATGCTGTATTCATACAACATGCTATTACACAAAATGACAGAAAAAACAAAATGGATGAATCTCAGAAAGATTATGTAGAATAGAAGAACCCAGACAAGACTACATCTGTCTGATTCCACCTATTCACAAGTTCTACATCAGGCAAGACGAATAATAGAATGATAAAAGCCTGACAGTGGTTACCTCGGGTGGTGGTTACCTCGGGTGGTGGGTGCTGTGGTATCAACTGGGAAAGACACCAAGGAACTTTTGAGGGTAAAGTAAATTGATATATCTTGATATGGATGGTGGTCACATAAGTGATTTGATTTATAACAAAATTACTGAGCTTATGAGTTTTACCATATGTACGTTTACCTCAATTTAACCAAGTTTTCTTGATGACGTTCAACAGTTTGAGTAGTTCACCTGTTAGAAATTTTCATAGGATGGTGAAACACAACCATCCCCGAGAACTCAGTTTAAATTTAAACAGTCTTGAATCTAAAGTTCATTTGTTTGTTGCATGAGGACACATGCGAGTGCATATTCACTCCTTCTCCTCAGTGATACAGCACTACTAACAACAGCAAAGTAAGCTCGTTATTCCCTTTGGCTAACAATTGATAGCCGTCGGGAACAAGAGAACAAGCTATGTTCTGTGCCACAGTTGCTATTTACTAGAGTAAATAGGCCTCATAAGGCCATTCTATCACTCTAGATGAAGACATTTTAAAATATATAAAACAGGGGGTGCCTGGCTGGCTCAGTCCGAAGAGGATGCAACTTAATCTTGGGTCAGGAGTTCGAGCCCCACATTGGTTGTACAGAATACTTAAACAAAAACTTCTTAAAAATAAACAGTATGTATTCAACGGAACGAAACATTTGTCCATGACAGGGGCAGTTTGCAAAGGTGTCTGGAAATGGAAAATGAGTTTGCCACGGGCACCAAAAAGAACATAAAACAAAAAACAAAACAAAAAAAGGAAAAGCAAAGCCAGGGTCCCTCCTACAGTGTAACTCTCTTAAGAATGCATCCTGTGGGGGTGCCTGGGTGGCTCAGTCGTTAAGCATCTGCCTTCGGCTTGGGTCATGATCCCAGGGTCCTGGGATCGAGCCCTGCATCGGGCTCCGCATCGGGCTCCCTGCTCGGCGGGAAGTCTGCTTCTCCCTCTCCCACTCCCCATGCTTGTGTTCCCTCTCTCGCTGTCTCTCTGTCAAAAAATAAATAAAATTTTTTTTAAAAAAAAGAATGCATTCTGTGGCTGCTAAACCATTCTGCATTAAGGACTAATGAATCTGGGCTCGCCTCTGCATTTGCACAGCTGACAACAGTGAGCCTATCTACAGAGTTCTTTGAGGTAGTGGGTGAGGACGTAGCAGCATTGCATTTCAACCTGAGCAGCCTTGACTGGGCAGACTGTTGAGTATGAGCTGTACACCAGAGCAACATAAACATACCCCACAACCGCCACCTGGAGCAGGCCCAGCTCTTGTCCCGGCATTCACTTCACTCTTTGTGCTTCAGCTTCCCTTCATGCGCTAGACGCCCTAGGATGCCTCCCTGCCTTTGTATGTGCCACCCTACTTATCTGGAATATGCTTTCTATCTCAACTTTCCCTAGGGATCCCCTTCCATGCTTCGTTCTAGTAACTCCCCAGCTTATTTGGTGCCCCTTATCTAGGCTCATCACTATGAAAACATCTATGAAGCCATAGGGTCATTTCCGATTTGCTTGTCTGTCTCCCTAACTCCATTATTACCTCCTTTTGATCAGGGCCTAGTAGTTTTTCATCCTTGAACTTCTAATACCTTTGGTAGTTGGACACAAAGCAATAGATGATTACAGAATAAATGTGTTAAGCATGAATAAATGGGGGAGAAAAGCTAATTTTGTATTCTTGTTTTGATATGTAAATTGCTGTACACCTAAAAACAAAATACTCACTGTGACAGCATTCAATGTGTATCAATTTTCCCCCTCAAAAGAATGCCCACAGAAAGAGGAATACTCTGATTAAAACATTAATCTCTATTATACTGAATTCCTTTAAGTGTGGTTAATTTTTAAAAAATCCTAAAACTTTTCTCATATTCAGTTTACCATCCTATTGCTACTTCTAAACAATGTGTTATTCTGCTTTCTTTTCTCAGGGATATAGATTTGGGATGGCGCCATTAAGCCAGAAGAGTTGACAGACCCCATTAAAAGTTCCATACAACATTTTAGCAATCATGAAACCATGAACAAGGGAGAACTCAGGGAGGCATTTGAGGGGACATAGGAGCCCATCAAGCCATCTTGCAGGGGCACTCTAAAAGCATTTCTTCTGGATTTTAATGTATTCCTCCAATGGAGGAGAGCTTACTATTTTTCCAGGTTCATTAAGCCTCTTTCTCAGAAATACTGTTTATGGCACCCCAAAATCAGGTTCTATAGTTGGGAGTCCATCTCCTCCTGTTATGTATTAGCAAAAGGTGCAGACTAGTTGGTTAGCTTCACTTGCAGAATGAAATCTTTTAGTTTTAGATGAAATGCAGTACCTTTTAGGCCTGGGTGGCTTCCAGAATCATTAAGCTATTATGTATCTAGGGGATCCCTGCTAATTGAATTAGTGAAACATTGTGCCTATATCCATGCTAAAGAGAATCTATTCTGGCCCCACATCACCTACTAGAAGAATGGGTCTAGGTGCCATATATTTCTCTGGTGATTCAATTTCCCTACCTATAGCTATGTAAGCAAGGGTGAATACCTGTCCAAACCTGAGTCAGTCAGATTCCATAGGAGAGTGACAGAGACAACCTGGTCAGATAGAAGGAATGCAATTGTAAGATCATGTAGTACAGAACACTATGGCAAGTCTTAGTAAAATACGGAGTAATAGAGAAAGCTGGTCTACAAAGAAAAACGCAAATATAGAATAGATGGGCAAGAGAAGCTGAAATGAGACTCTAGAGCCCCCTAACACAGAAGCCTGCATCCCCGTGTTATCTGGCCTCATTTCCATTCCAGTTGCTGGATATCTTAGAGATTGGCCTTAGAGAAAAAAAAAAAATTAAGTTAGTGTGAGTGGATTTCTGTTACTAGCAAGCAAACTACATCTGAAAGAGCAATTTTAACTATAATAATAACTTAGGTGATGGTTAATTTTTATCAACTTGCCTGTGCCACAGTGCCTAGTATACATATGATTCAACATTACTCTGGATATTTTTGTGAAGGTGTTCCGGATGATAATTAATAACTTCAATCAGTGATCTTTCAGAAAAGCATATTGACCTTCATAATGTAAGTGGGCTTCATCTAACAGCTGAAGGCCTGAATACAACAAAGTTTGACCTTCCCGCAAGGAAGAAGGAATTCTCTCGAAGACTGCCTTTGGACTTTGTCTGCAACACTGGTTATTCCTGGATCTACAGCAGAAAGCCTTTGGACTCAAAATGCCAGTCTCTCCTGAGTCTCCAGTTTGCCAGTCTCCACCATCAGAGATTTTGGACTTGCTGAGATTCCATAGTCACATGAGTCAGTTCCTTAAAATCAGATTACTCTCCCTCTCTCTGCCTCATATGTGGATATAGGTATACATACTTAGGCACACTCATACACATCCTGTTGGCTCTCTTTCTCTGGAGAACCCTTACTAAAACAATGTGCAATAACTACAAATTGTAATTAGTTGCACATAAATATGTATGCCCTCAGTCCAAATTATTACAAAAGACATCCTGAATTCTGTTCATCTGCACTGCACCATTTCTGTTTTATTAGATTGAAAAGAAGGGACTCAGATTTACTGAACACCAACTATAGTGTATGCCCAAACCAGTGATGCTGATTTCCCAAATAGAAGGCAGTATTTTTACTTAACTCACAACTAAGAAAACTAAGATTCTGAGAACTTTTGTAACTTGTCAATGATCATTCTGAGGCTATGCCATGTAATTCTTTTTGTTGTCAAGTACTTAAATGATGTATTTGTTTGTATAACCAGTACAAAAGAAAACTTGATGGTCTAGTTGGGCCTCGGATGAAGAGAGAGTAATGGAGGAAGGATATATGATGCAGAGGAGTGCAAAGGATGGAATTCTGAATTTGGAATCAGAAAAGCCCACTAGGCTTGGGGGGGGGGCGGAGCAAGATGGCGGAGGAGTAGGAGACCTGGATTTCATCTGGTCTCAGAAATTCAGCTGAATAGGGATCAAACCATTCTGAACACCTACGAACTCAACAGGAGATCAAAGAGTAGCAACAACTCTCTGAACAGAGAAGCGACCACTTACTGGAAGGTAGGACGTGCGGAGATGTGAATCCGAGGCGATATTCGGGAGGATAGACGGCGGGGGAGGGGGCCTCCGTCGGCCGCTTCTGGCAAGTGATAGAGCCGCGGAGCACAAAATCGGACCTTTTAGAAGTCGGCTCCGCAGAGGGACGTCGCTCCAGTGGCTAAGCGGGGGGTGGAACCCTCGCGGGACAGTGTGGTCTCAGGACCCTCGGGGTCACAGAAAGACCGGGGGTGCCTGAGTGCGGCAGAGCTCCCAGGGATCGGAGCAGGGAAGCTGGCTGCAGAGACGGAGCCGAGGTGTGGGCTCTAAGCTCGGGGTGGCCATAAACTGTGATCCGCGGCCCAGTCGGGCCACTGCTCCTCCAGCAGGGACCCAACAAGCGGCAGAGCCGGGGAGACTCCCCTTCCTCCCCCAGAAGGAGCGGCGCGGGAGCGCACCGCAGGGATCTGCTGGGTTTGGAGACTCCACACGGGGTCGGGTGCCAGAGATAGAAACGCTCGGTCACAGGCCGGGTGAGCACGGAGTGCGGCCGGAAACTGGGGAGACGGGAGTGATTGACTGCTTTTCTCTGGGGGAGCACTGAGGAGCGGGGCCCCGAGTTCTCAGCTCCTCCGGGCGGAGATTGGGAGGCCACCATTTTCACCCTGGTCCTCCAGAGCTGTACTGAGAGCTTGCAGGGAACAAAACCTCCTGAGAGCAAACCCGAGCAGCTTGCTTAGCCCGGACCAACAAGGGCGGGGCAATTCCGCCTCCGGCAAAGACATTTGGGAACCACGGCAACAGGCCCCTCCCCCAGAAGATCAGCACAAACAGCCAGCAAGCCAAGACCAAGTTTACCGATCAAGGAGAACGGGAGAACTCCAGCGCTAGGGGAATACTGCACATAGAATTCATGGCTTTTTTTTACTATGATTCATTAGTTTTTCAAAGTTAATTTCTTTTAATTTCTTAATTTTTCTTTCTCCCTTTTTCAACCAACATCTTATCAATCCTTTTCTTAAAAAAACATCTTTATTTTTCATTTTTAGAGTCATATTTTATCCCTTCCTAATAGTTACCCTTATTTTTGGCATATATATATAAGTTGTTCTCTCTTTAATATTTTAAGATACAGTTTCTTCTAACAGATCAAAATATACCCTAAATCACTAGTGTATGGCTTTGTTCTAGTCTCCTGCCTGATCACATTCTCTCCCCCTTTTTTTTTTAAATCTTCTTTCTTTTTTCAAACTTATCAATTCCTTTTATAAAATCTTTTATAATTTTTATATTTACAGGCATCTTCCATCCCTTCATTATATCAACCCTTATTTTGTACATATATGTCTTTCTTCCTTTAAAATTTTAGGAGGCACTTTTTTCTAACAGACCAAAATACACCCCGAATCTAGTGTGTGGCACTGATCTATGCACTAGCCTGATCATATTTGATCATATTCTGTTTTATTGTATTGTTCTGTTTTTGCTTTTATCTTTTTCTTTTTGTTTTGTTTTTTTTCCTCTTTCTTTTTTCTTTCATTCCCTTTCTTTTCCCCTCGTTTCAGGTCTTTTCTGATTTGCATAGAGTATATTTGCTGGGGACGTTGTTAACCCGTTAGCATTTTGTTCTCTCATTCATCTATTCTCCTCTGGACAAAATGACTAGACGAAAAAAATCACCTCAGCAAAAAGAACAAGAGGCAGTACCGTCAGCCAGGGACCTACTCAATACGGACATTAGTACGATGTCGGACCTAGAGTTCAGAATCATGACTTTAAAGATACTGGCTGGGCTTGAAAAAAGTGTGGAAGTTATTAGAGAAACCCTTTCTGGAGAAATAAAAGAACTAAAATCTAACCAAGTCAAAATCAAAAAGGCTATTGATGAGGTGCAATCAAAAACGGGGGCACTAACTGCTAGGATAAATGAGGCAGAAGAGAGAGTCAGCGATATAGAAGACCAAATGATGGAAAACAAAGAGGCTGAGAAAAAGAGAGAGAAACAACTACAGGATCACGAGGGCAGAATTCGAGAGATAAGCGATACGATAAGATGAAACAACATTAGAATAATTGGGATCCCAGAAGAAGAAGAAAGAGAGAGAGGGGCAGAAGGTATACTGGAGCAAATAATAGCAGAGAACTTCCCTAATGTGAGGAAGGAAACAGGCATCAAAATCCAGGAGGCACAGAGAACCCCTCTCAAAATCAATAAAAATAGGTCGACACCCTGACATCTAATAGTAAAACTTACGAGTCTCAGAGACAAAGAGAAAATCCTGAAAGCAGCTCGGGAGAAGAGATCTGTAACCTACAATGGTAGAAACATTAGATTGGCAACACACCTAGCCACAGAGACCTGGCAGGCCAGAAAGGACTGGCGTGAGATCTTCAGAGCACTAAACGAGAAAAATATGCAGCCAAGAATACTATATCCAGCTAGGCTATCACTGAAAATTGAGGGAGAGATAAAAAGCTTCCAGGACAAACAAAAACAAAAGGAATTTGCAAACACAAAACCAGCCCTACAAGAAATATTGAAAGGGGTCCTCTAAGCAAAGAGAGAGCCTAAAAGCAGCAGAGATCAGAAAGGAACACAGACAATATAGAGTAACAGTCCCCTACAGGCAATACAATGGCACTAAATTCATACCTTTCAATAGTTACCCTGAACGTAAATGGACTAAATGCCCCAATCAAAAGACACAGGCTATTACATTGGATTAAAAAACAAGACCCATTGATATGCTGTCTGCAAGAGACTCATTTTAGACCCAAAGACACCCCCACATTGAAAGTGAGGGGGTGGAAAATGATTTACCATGCTAATGGACACCGAAAGAAAGCTGGGGTGGCAATCCTTATATCAGACAAGTTAGATTTTAAAACAAAGACTGTAATAAGAGATGAAGAAGGACACTATATCCTACTTAAAGGGTCTATCCAACAAGAAGATCTAACAATTGTAAATATCTATGCCCCTAACATGGGAGCAGCCAATTTTATAAGGCAATTAATAACAAAAGCAAAGAAACACATTGACAACAATACACTAATAGTGGAGGACGTTAACACCCCCCTGACTGAAATGGACAGATCATCTAAGCAGAAGATCAACAAGGAAATAAAGACTTTAAATGACACACTGGACCAAATGGACTTCACAGACATATTCAGAACACTCCATCCCAAAGCAACAGAATACACATTCTTCTCTAGTGCCCATGGAACATTCTCCAGAAGAGATCACATCCTAGGTCACAAATCAGGTCTCAACCGATACCAAAAGATTGGCATTATTCCCTGCATATTTTCAGACCACACTGCTTTGAAACTAGAACTCAATCACAAGAGGAAAGTCGGAGAGAACTCAAATACATGGAGGCTAAAGAGCATCCTACTAAAGAATGAATGGGTCAACCAGGAAATTAAAGAAGAATTAAAAAAATTCATGGAAACCAATGAAAATGAAAACGCAACTGTTCAAAATCTTTGGGATACAGCAAAGGCAGTCCTGAGAGGAAAGTGTATAGCAATACAAGCCTTTGGCAAGAAACAAGAAAGGTCTCAAATACACAACCTAACCCTACACCTAAAGGAGCTGGAGAAAGAACAGCAAAGAAAGCCTAAACCCAGCAGGAGAAGAGAAATAATCAAGATCAGAGCAGAAATCAATGAAATAGAAACCAAAAGAACAGTAGAACAGATCAACGAAACTAGGAGCTGGTTCTCTGAAAGAATTAACAAGATTGATAAACCCCTGGCCAGACTGATCAAAAAGAAAAGAGAAATGACCCAAATCAACAAAATCATGAAAGAGGAGAGATCACAACCAACACCAGAGAAATATTAACAATTATAAGAACATATTATGAGCAACTCTATGCCAGCAAATTAGATAACCTGGAAGAAATGGGTGCATTCCTAGAGATGTATCAACTACCAAAACTGAACCAGGAAGAAACAGAAAACCCGAGCAGACCTATAACCACTAAGGAAATTGAAGCAGTCATCAAAAATCTCCCAACAAACAAAAGCCCAGGGCCAGATGGCTTCCCAGGGGAATTCTATCAGACATTTAAAGAAGAATTAATACCTATTCTCCTGAAACTGTTCCAAAAAATAGAAATGGAAGGAAAACTTCCAAACTCATTTTATGACGCCACCATTACCTTGATCCCAAAACCAGACAAAGACCCCATCAAAAAGGAGAATTACAGACCAATATCCTTGATGAACACGGATGCAAAAATTCTCACCAAAATACTACCCAATAGGATCCAACAGTACATTAAAAGGATTATTCACCATGACCAAGTGGGATTTATTCCTCGGCTGCAAGGTTGGTTCAACATCCACAAATCAATCAATGTGATACAATACATGAACAAAAGAGAGAACAAGAATCATATGATCCTCTCAATAGATGCAGAAAAAGCATTTGACAAAGTACAGCATCCTTTCTTGATCAAAACTCTTCAGACTATAGGGATAGAGGGTACATACCTCAACATCATAAAAGCCATCTAGGAAAAACCTACAGCGAATATCATTCTCAATGGGGAAAAGCTGAGAGCTTTTCCCCTAAGGTCAGGAACACAGCAGGGATGTCCACTCTCACCACTGCTATTCAACATAGTATTAGAAGTCCTAGCCACAGCAATCAGACAACAAAAAGAAATCAAAGGCATCCAATTCGGCAAAGAGGAAGTCAAACTCTCACTCTTTGCAGATGATATGATACTTTATGTGAAAACCCAAAAGACTCCACCCCAAAACTGCTAGAACTCATACAGGAATTCAGTAAAGTAGCAGGATATAAAATCAATGCACAGAAATCAGTGGCATTCCTATACACCAACAACAAGACAGAAAAGAGACAATCAAGGAATCGATCCCATTTACAATTGCACCCAAAACCATAAGATACCTAGGAATAAATCTAACCAAAGAGGCAGAGGACCTGTACTCAGAAAACTATAAAATACTCATGAAAGAAATTGAAGAAGACACAAAGAAATGGAAAAACGTTCCATGCTCATGGATTGGAAGAACAAACATTGTGAAGATGTCAATGCTACCTAGAGCAATCTACACATTCAATGCAATCCCCATCAAAATACCATCCACTTTTTTCAAAGAAATGGAACAAATAATCATAAAATTTGTATGGAACCAGAAGAGACCCCGAATAGCCAGAGGGATATTAGAAAAGCGAAGCTGGCGGCATCACAATTCCGACTTCCAGCTCTATTACAAAGTTGTCATCATCAAGACAGTATGGTACTGGCACAAAAACAGACCCATCGATCAATGAAACAGAATAGAGAGCCCAGAAATGGACCCTCAACTCTATGGTCAACTAATCCTTGACAAAGCAGGAAAGAATGTCCAATGGAAAAAAGACAGTCTCTTCAACAAATGCTGTTCGGAAAATTGGACAGCCACATGCAGAAGAATGAAACTGGACCATTTCCTTACACCACACACAAAAATACACTCCAAATGGTTGAAAGACCTAAACGTGAGACAGGAGTCCATCAGCATCCTAAAGGAGAACACAGGCAGCAACCTCTTCGACCTCAGCCGCAGCAACTTCTTCCTAGAAACCTCACCAAAGGCAAGGGAAGCCAGGGCAAAAATGAACTACTGGGATTTCATCAAGATAAAAAGCTTTTGCACAGCAAAAGAAACAGTCCACAAAACCAAAAGACAACCGACAGAATGGGAGAAGATATTTGCAAATGACATATCAGATAAAGGGCTAGTATCCAAAATCTATAAAGAACTTATCAAACTCAACACCCAAAGAACAACTAATCCAATCAAGAAATGGGCAGAAGACATGAACAGACATTTTTCCAAAGAAGACATCCAAATGGCCAACAGACACATGAAAAAGTGCTCAACATCGCTCGGCATCAGGGAAATCCAAATCAAAACCTCAATGAGATACTGCCTCACACCAGTCAGAATGGCTAAAATTAACAAGTCAGGAAACGACAGATGTTGGCGGGGATGCGGAGAAAGGGGAACCCTCCTACACTGTTGGTGGGAATGCAAGCTGGTGCAACCACTCTGGAACACAGTATGGAGGTTCCTCAAACAGCTGAAAATAAAGCTACCATACGATCCAGCAATTGCACTACTGGGTATTTACCCCAAAGATAAAAATGTAGGGATCCGAAGGGGTACGTGCACCCCGATGTTTATAGCAGCAATGTCCACAATAGCCAAACTGTGGAAAGAGCCAAGATGTCCATCGACAGATGAATGGATAAAGAAGAAGTGGTATATATACACAATGGAATATTATGCAGCCATCTAAAAGAATGAGATCTTGCCATTTGCAACGACGTGGATGGAACTGGAGGGTGTTATGCTGAGCGAAATAAGTCAATCAGGGAAAGACATGTATCATATGACCTCACTGATATGAGGAATTCTTAATCTCAGGAAACGAACTGAGTGTTGCTGGAGTGGTGGGGGGTGGGAGGGATGGGGTGGCTGGGTGATAGACCTTGGGGAGGGTATGTGCTATGGTGAGCGCTGTGAATTGTGCAAGACTGTTGAATCACATATCTGTACTTCTGAAACAAATAATGCAACATATGTTAAGAAAAAAGAAAAAGAAGAAGATAGGAGGAGGGGAAGAATGAAGGGGAGTAAGTCAGAGGGGGAGACAAACCATGAGAGACGATGGGACTCCGAGAAACAAACTGAGGGTTCTAGAGGGGTGGGGGGATGGGTTAGCCCGGTGATGGGTATTAAAGAGGGCACGTTCTGCATGGAGCACTGGGTGTTATGCACAAACAATGAATCATGGAACACTACATCAAAAATAATGATGTAATGTATGGTGATTAACATAACAATAAAAAAATTAAAAAGAAAAAAGAAAAGAAAAGCCCACTAGTATGTGGCTTAATCTTCCTGGCCTATTTTTTTTTTTTTTCAGCTAAGAAGGAGAATAATTGTTTACTATACTTGCTTTGCAGGGTTGCTGTGAATTTCAGTTCCTTTGATGTAAAGCAAGGTACTCTGCAAATTGAAAAGAACTTTACAAATGTTACATTTTAAAACCATTTCACTTTCCGTCTCTGTGCATTTCAATAGAGTTCGTGAAAAATGACGTCTTTTGTAGGACTGGAGCATTCCTTTTCTCAGAGCAATAGAAAACAAGGACCAAACAAGAAAACATTTGCTAAATGTGAGCTACATCGTGAGACAGCAAGCCCACCACACACCACTCCCCAGTAAGCACTACACTACGTTATTTTACTTAATGAACCATTTACTCTCAGGTCTTTCAGGTATTAAGGTAGTTTTAAGATAACTAAGGACACACAATGACTTTCTCTCATCCCTACTTTATCCAAGAACATTAGACCTGTAAGGGACCTTAACTGTCACGTCATGATCAGCCAACTGCAGCCCACAGGCCAAGTACCGCCTGGCTCTCTGTGTGCAGCCAGTTACCGAGGAATAGTTTTACATTTAAAAACGGTTGAAAACAATGATAATAGTATTTTATGACATGTGACAATTATATGAAATTCAACTATGAGTCTTAGTCTGCTCAAGCTTCTGTAACAAAATACCACAGTCCGGGTGGCTTATAAAAAGCAGCAACGTGGGGCACCTGGGTCAGTCGGTTAAGAGTCTGCCTTCAGCTCAGGTCATGATCCTGGGGTCCTGGGGTCGAGCCCCACATCGGGCTCCCTGCTCAGTGGGGAGTCTGCTTCTCCCTCTCCCTCTGCCTGCTGCTCTGCCTACTTATGCTCTCTCTGTTTCTTTCTCTGTCAAATGAATAAATAAAATCTTAAAAAAAAAAAAGCAGCAATGTATTGCTCACAGTTCTAAAGGGAAAAGTTCAAGATCAAGGTACCAGCATGGTCAGGTGAGGGCCCTCTCTCGGGTCAGAGACTTGTGTCCTCACATGATGGAAGAGGCTAGGGAGCCTCTTTTACAAGTCACTAATCCCATTCATAAGGTTCCAGCTTCAAGACTTAAGTACTTCCCAAAGTCCTCACCTACTAATATCACCACCTTTGGGGATCAGGATTTCAAAGTATGAATCTCTGCCGTATGAACATTCAGACCATTGCACGGTGTTCCCAGTAAGCTATATTGGAACATAGCTGCATTTATTTATGTATTGTGTATGTCTGCTTTCTCAAGCTACAATGGCAGACTTGAAGAGCTGTGACAGAGACTCTATGACCTACAAAGCCATTTACAATGTGGCCTTTTATAGAAAAAGTTTGCCAACCATGATCTAACCCAATCTTGTCATTTTATAGAGGAGGAAACTAAAGCATTGAAAGATAAAACTACTTATTCTCAGTAATTCAGCTAGCCCATTATGTAATGCAGAATCAAGGCTAAAATCCAGTTTTTCTGTCCATTTTTTGATCACGCTGAATTTAATGACTGAAAAATTAGCTGTCATTATTACTTATATTTTTTATGGCATTAATTTTATTTGAATACAATTGACACATCAGGTTATATTAGTTTCAGGTGCACAACATAGCTATATGTCACTACTCATCTTTAAATTATATAGCTTCCTTGTGCTAATTATTCTATTTATCTTAAAATCTTTGATTGCTCACATGAACTAACTTCATACCAAAAATTCACCTTGAAGTAAAATACTTTCATGTGTTCACTGAAGTGGATTTGCTATCTTATTATCCTGAAATAGTTCTAAGTAGAAGTTATTGTAGAACAAAATGATAAAAATTAAATATTTCACTTGATACATCAATCACATGAAAATATGCTCTGCACTCAAATTACAAAGCAATAATATACGGAAAATTCAAACACTTTCAGACAAATTGGACACATTCAATTTTCTTACAAGAGATGATTGACAATAAGATAAAGAAAATAGTTCCTTAGTCTTTCTATGCTTAGTGAATAGAACTCGACCAGTTTATTTCCCAAATGTAAGCTGAATTTCAGTCTTTTGTAAAATAAAAAACAAAGTCTGTCTAAAGTTAAAGCATCCCCTTCACATCACCAGAAGGTCTCTATTGGGTATCCGGTGAAATCAATTACCTACCCAGCTCTTAATGTTTAAAGCATTGATTCTCAACTGGGGGTGATTTTGTCCCCTGAAGGATAGTTGGCAATGTACGGAGACATGTTTGGTTGTCACAATGGGATACGGGAGGAAGGTGCTCCTGGAATGTAGTGAATAAATTCAGACATATTGCTAAATATCCTACAGTGCACAAGAGAGCCTCCACAGCAGAGATTTATCCAGGCCAAAATGTCAGTGGTGCCATAGTTGAGGAACCCTGTTTTAAAGGGAAATCACTGGGCTAGCCCAAAGCACTCAGCAATTACAAATTAAATCTCCAGAGCTTAAATATCAAGCCGTCATTCATTCCTGAACTAGCACTATAGAACAAATATGTTTTTATGGATGCCTGTATAATAGTTCATTCTTTTAAATATTTTTATTCATTTCTTTCTCCCAGCAAATAGATGGATAAGCGTGAAGATGATGCAAAAAAAAAAAAAAAATTATTTACCTTTTTTCCAGCTACTTCTTTGTTGATCTTAACCAGCCAGTACTAGAATAATTTTTCTAATGATTCTGGTATCTTTCCTGAGAAATTTATTTTGACTTTGATTTATTTCTTCCCAGTAGGAAACTGATAAATTCAGACTTCTATTTTAATTCTATCCATAACAGCTGATAAAGTAAAATACCTTAATGCTAACAAAAACAAATTCTAAGTCATATTTACCGTTAAATTGAAATGTCAAGATGCTTCAATAGGATTATATCTACATAGTTATCTCTCGACACTTGCAAAAGGCACATTTAAAGAAAGCAAGGGGCGTCTAGGTGGCTCAGTCAGTCAAGTGTGTGACTCTTGATTTCGGCTCAGGTCATGATCTCAGGGTCATGAAATAGAGCCCTGCATTGGGCTCTGTGCTGGGTGTGGAGCCTGCTTAAGATTCTTTCCCTTTGCCCTTCCCCTCTGGATCACATTCTCTCTTGCTCGCGCTCTCTCTCTCTCTCTCAAAAAAATAAAAGAATGGCCCAGCAGGACAACTATGTAGTATTTCTTCTAATAATACTTTCTCTAATTCAACATTATTAAAGATAATATGTTAAAGTCTCTTAGATCACTAAATTAAGGAATGCCCTTTCTCCGACATAATCAACAGATGAGGTAATTACAGTCTCTCACCTTCTCTTTCAACAAATATTTTCAAAGCAGGTATCTGGTGCTACCTATTTACAGTTTCTTTCTTGAGTATGTAATTTTATTCTGCATCACTTTTACTGAGTATTAATTATTGGTTCAATTCCTTAACTAATCATCCAATTTGGGGAACATAGGAAGTATACCCACTAAAGCCCAAAGTTTTCGTTAATTAGACAAAAATGCCAAGACCCTGTAATAGCATTTGGTTCTTTTCCGTAGTAACTTCAGAGAACTGCATCAAGAGCACGGTTATCTATTTGGACATTTACCTAGTCAAGTGTAATTCATCTAGCACTCAAAATATTCTAAGCTCTTTGCCAAATGCACACACCAAATTGTCTAAGATTTGATTCTCGTGAGGTGAAAGAATATTACAACATGCTAAAAGCAAAGATAGAAATACCCACAATTTTTATAGACATGCATAAAAGGAGATCCTAATCTGGTTTTGGGGATTTGGGGAAATTTTTCCTAAATTCATCCAGCTCACCTGAGTTCAGTATTAAAATATGGGCAGGAGTTAAGTAGGAGGCGTGACTCAGATTTCCCAGGCAGTGGAAATAGCTTGTGTAAAAAGCCCAGCTACATGGAATTTCAAGGTTTGAGGAAGGAAAGACAAAATATAAAGGTAAAGAAGCAGGCAAAGGATTGATCACTGAGGATGTTATATACCATACCCAGGAGGTTAGATTTGAGTCTACAGGAGAAGGGGAACCACTGAAGAATGTCAAATATGGCAGCATCCTATTCTTACGTGCGTTTTAAGTGGACCATTCTGGTGCCGGTAGGAAGGATCAATCTGAAGTAGACAACTGTAGTATTTTTGGATCCAAGAGTAAGAGACTGATCCTGGGAACTATGAATAGACAGAAGGAGTAGAGCAGAGACAAATTTATGAGGAAACCTGGCAGAACTAATTGGCTGATTATGGAAGGGATGGGAGCTGACAACGTAAAAGGCATAAGCCCAGGTTTTCTAGTTCAGACAACTTGGTGAATGGGTGACACTGAAAAATGGGTGAAAGTATGGAGAAGCAGCAGATGCAAGGGAGCTTGAGTAATTCAGCAATGGCAGAATGATCAGGGCAAATATTAGCCTTAGTGCTTTCTTTGCTGCTGAGTTTTTCTGCCTCCAATCCATGTAAGTACATCATTTCTTTACATAAACAAGGAAGAGGTTGACGTGCCATGCTTTATTTTTTTAAAGAGATTTCTTTTAGAGAGAGAGCAACCGTGCGGTGTCGGGGGGGGGGGGGCGGGAGGGGCAGAGGAAGAGGGAAAGAGAGAAAGAATCCTCAAGCAGAGTCCCCACTGAGTGCAGAGCCCAAAGTGGGCCTCAATCCCACAACCCTGAGATCATGATCTGAGCCGAAATCAAGAGTCAGATGCTTAACTCACTGAGTCACCAAGGCGCCCCGCCACGTTTTCTTTTAACACAGGATACGACTTATCTGCTATACATTTCTAGCACCTAAACTAGCTCCCTGCGTGATCCCTTGAGAGACAATTATGAAAGTTCCAATACTCTGTGAGCATGGGGACTTTTAAGATATGGAAACATCATGGGCCTATATACACTTAGAGATATTGTGTGTTCAAATTTGAACAAAAAAAAATCAGATACTGAGGTGTGGTCATGCCAGAGGCATAATAAGCCAGTGTGTCTCTTTACTTAAGTGTCACACCTCAGAAGACATAGTCTCCAAATATTACAATGCGTAAGGTTCATCTGTATTGCTTGTTTAAACGCAGATTCTCAAGGTCTTCCCAGGGGTTTATCTTAGTAGGTTTGGGTGGACTCCCAAGAAATTGATTCTGTAACAGGGAGTCTTGGAACACACTTTGAGAAACACTTCAAGGGTTCATTTGGTGCATACAACTTCCTTCAAGGCAATTTAATATGGAAGATGTTGCTGTTAATAGATTTATAAATAGAATCAATTCCTTCCTTCCTTCCTTCCTTCCCACCTATGTATCCATCCATCCACTCTTGAAAAATCTTTAATTATTTGGGGGAGAAGAAGTAAACGTTATCAATGCTAACCCGAAACTCAATTCCTATGCACATGCCTCTGAAAATGGAAGTAGAGAGCAGCCACCGGTTGGTGAATTTCCAAATGCTTTTAAAAATAAATGTGTGATAAATGTACAAATTCAAATCCCTCTCCTAGAGATTCTGTTATGCCTGCATCCACCCCACCATAGCAGTTATACTACGGTATCCTTCTCATGTGCTCGAGAGCCAAGACAATTTTGTTCAGCTCAGCTCTCCTTATTTAATAATATTAGGCATCATTTAAGAAAAATTTCAAGTATAAAACTAATTTAAATTTTGAATGTGCTTTTCCAAATGAAAGCCCAGAATGTTCTCTTCCTCCCCTCCCCATTCTGGTCCAGAATCTCTTCCTGCATTAGTTTTTGAAGGCTGTAGGGTAGAGTGGGCAAGAGTAGTTCGGAGCAACTCTACCACTGTAGGCATTGGTTATGGCTGCTTTGGCCTTGGCCCCCAAGTAAATAGGCCACTGCTCACTTGGTACAACCACATTCCATTGGAATCAGAGGAACATGCACTTGAGTGACCTCTGCAATCCCAAGGGCACAGGTGAAGGATAAAGGGGGCATAGATACAATATTGCAGAATTTTTACCCTACACACCGTCTTTGGGAGCTCAGGTTCACAAATCTCCAGGTGAATTCAATAGAATATAAACACCTGAAATTGTATGTCACATGACCGAAAACAACTCGTGGAAACAATATAGAAACAAAACAGAGACAGAGGGACAACCATTCCTCCAGATTTTGTCATCTACAAATCAAAACAGGGCAGCTGAACTCAATTTACTTCTTCACCTGCAAATGACCGCTCATGATTAAATTTTGAAAACCTGAACTGTTTACTTAAAGCCTTTTGCTCTCACTGTTTACTATCACAAAATCTGTGACTATGCCAGCATAAGAAAGGGCATTTAATCTAGTTTCCCTCCAGCTCAGTTGAATCTATGTCAGCTCTTCTCCATGTGTGGTCCTTCTAAGAGCTGTTCCCATCACAATCACTGAAGAGCTCGTTAAAATGCAAATTCCCAGGCCCACCACCTACCTACTGAATAAGCACCCCTGAGGATGGGCTTGGATATCTGCGGGGCTCACAAGCTCCCAGGTGATTCCTAAGCATCTTCAGGATTCCACATACTTGCATTGTTTATTTGTTTATTCTTCAATAAACATTTACTGAATGCTTTTTTTTTTTTTTTTTTTGGTCAGCCAGAGCTTTTAAAACTCCTTTTCATGTCAGTAATAGAGAGGGAGAAAGGATAAGATCTAGTTGCCTGCCGATGAGGCTGGAGCCAGTTGATGTTACCGCAACAAGATGAGGGAGGGGAGGAGGAAAGTCCACTGCTGGAGGGGCAGTGTTCTCTTTAGCTTCCGGAAGTCCTACCTACAAGGAAGGCGGAACCTTTCCCTTGAGACGGAACTTGCCCCGTATTACTGGGACTCCACAAGTCATCCCGGAGCCAGGTGGCCCTGCACTCAGACTGCCAGCCATATCCTCCCTCTTTCCCCAGCGACCACACACTTCCAGTCTTTTTTTTCTGTAACAGAGGGCACCAGAAGACAGAGCTCTCCAGAGAGAAAGGAGGTTTCTTGTTGCCTCAGGAATTTCCGTCAGGCTGCCCGAGGAACATTTCACAAAAAGGCAAGTCACATGGTGACTGCTCAGCAGCCTGAATCAAGCCACCATCTGAAACACACCGGACAGATTTTTCTCTCTCCCGCGTTTCAGTTTGAGTACATTTTCTTTTCTTTTTTCTCTGCTTTCTCTCATTTTCTTAAAGGGAATCTGAGGCTCGCTTGCTGAGACGAAAAGACGCAAGTTTCTTTATTAGGAGCCCTTAACATTTTTCCTGACAATACACTATGTTGGCCTACAAGCAATTGATTCTTCAAGGGTCTCATCTTTAAGGCACTTAGAAGTGGTCCCTAAGACATTCCCTGACCTTGCTCACCAAGGTTCACTGACACATCTAGATAGAACACGTGTGTGTTTCCTCTCCCGTGGTGGAAACTTACCTGCTACTCACTAGCAGGTGGCTCAGGAGGGCCTTGTGCTGGCAAAGCAAAAAACTTTGGTTTATTGACATTCCTCTATGTGCCAACGTAAAAATTCAGGATTTCAGATGTGAAAAGATTTTGGAAGTCTTAAATTTAAAACATACATTGAAATGAATCTCAATCTAACTGTTTCCTACAAGTTCGAGACCATCAAAGGGAAGTCAATTTCCGGAATGCCTGGCATCAACTGTAGAAGCAGACAGAGCTCAATTCATCTTGTCATGAGGATCTCACTATGCTTCAGGGACAGTATAATGGACACTGGTTACCATTACAAGGAATTATAGAAATGGAAAACCTTAGTAACTGAGCAGAATTTATGCTCATCTTGTAGCCTACCTTGATCACTACTCTCAATAATTCCCCTTTTGTTACCCAGTTCACTTTCACTAATCCTTTGGATAATAATAGGAAAGAGAGGAGAAAGGTGAGCTTTTTCACTAGATTCCAAAAAATTGGGAGTTTACTATGCATATAATCTAAAAAAATTAGAAGAGATATTCCTGATTGCATATTATTTACTTCAAAGAGTCCTGTGATCAAGTATTCACTGGGGCTCATACTCACCAATGACATGGAATTACTTTATTTTTCCCTCAATCCCTCTGGAATAACTGACATACCCTTTCCAACTCAAGAAAGAGGAACCACAAAATGAGAAGTTCTATCCTTCCTTCTCAAGACTTTTCTTTATTCTCAGACAGGGGGACCTCTAACCAACTAGCTACAAAGATCAAAACTCAGAACTCAGCCTAAATTCTTCCCTTCAGCACAATTAATCAAGTTAACAAAGCCCTGTTTATTTTACCTCCATTCCTACTGCCTTAGGCCACATCTTCACCAATTCTCTGGGCCTCCAATTTCACCTCTAGGTTGTCGATCCTACCATCTTCTACCCATACTACATGGTGCAGCCAGAGCAATCTATTTAATACCTGAATCTGGAAGTCACCTCCCTGCTAACATCCCTTTGATCATACTCCATGGTTTTCAGGATAATTGTCAAATGTCTTAGCTTAGCAGCTAAGGCCCTATATGATTTTTAATGCTGCTGAATGTTCTAGTCCTCTTCTATTTGAATATCCAATCCAGTTGAACTATTTTTAGCCTCAAGAGATTATGTTCTTTCATACCCACAGAAGATGGTAGCCTTTACCACATGGAATCTTAGCACTGGATACGAGTCAAGGCCTAACCTAACCTCTTCATTTTAAAGAAGATGACACCAAGTTACAGAGAGGTTAAGTAATTTACCCAAGGTCACACAGGTGGTTAGGAACACAACAGAATTTGGATCCAGTGTTTAGATGTAACTCTCCAGAATATAATTTTTTTAATCTATTTTGACATTGCTCCAAGTACAAAATCAGACTCCTTCTCAGTATAAAACTTTGAAAATCCTAAAATGATAGGTCTTGGTCTTGACAAACTGGCTTAAATGTTTGTATGTAAAATCTGTTCAACTACAGAGCTTCCCCTTCCCTTAGTGCAACCATTTTCAGAAGCGTTCTCTTCAGTAAGTCCACTGAGACTTCAATACAAACAAAGCTCTCCGCCCTAAAATTAACCTTCAAATTCATCCTAAGTTACCAAAATAAAAATTTCCCAAATAAAACAATGGCAGAGGCAGACCTAATAATGAATATGAAATATGCTAAGAACATTCTGTCACTGAAATAAACTTGACTTCTTGTGATTAGCAAGATGAAATCTTAAAACACTTAAGAATGAAGCAAAGGACAACTGAAGAGAAATAGCTTGGACAGGGTCCCATTTGAAATGTGTCCGTTTGAAAACAGCCTCTGTCTTTTGGCTATCATCATCATGAGCCTGTCCAAAAATTCATTTTCAAGTGTTATTTCCAAATGCAATCTCAAATTCAAAATGTGAGTTGGTTGGCATGTTCAAAATTTGCTCTGAGATGGACAAAGCAACAAATGAGATGTTTTCAGAAGGAATAATAAGTATATTCCAACATTCATTCATTGAGTTTAGTTCATGCTTCAGATGCCAGCCTTCCGCTTCTAATTCCTTAGTATCCTGTTTCTATTAGGAAATAGAGAAAACAGGATTATAAAGCCATTTCTAAGTATTAACATGGTGCTGAAATAAGTTAGCCAAGAAACATACATTCTCAAGGGGAGGGCAGCGAGGGAAAGTGGCTTGAGCCCAATCTGTGAGAAATGGTGAGTGATCTGGGGTTAGCTAAATCTGACCATACCATCACACCCTCTACTGCATTACTGACAAGTCAGAGCACTGGAAAAAAACATGCCAGAAAGATGCTTGGAACGGGACCAAAAATAACCTGTTGAGTGGGAGAATTGGGTTTGTTAGCTTATGATTTCAATAGACTCAGGGATGCCCAGAGAACCCATCCACTAAATTACCATGGTGGTGAAAGTGTGTGAGGGGGAGAACAGGAGACTGGGAAGGGAGGGAGGGAAATAGGAAAGAACAGTAAGAATCACAGTTATTAAGTATTTAATTTATAAACTAAGCCAGGAAGAACACAGACCAAAAGATGCAAATGATTACTCAGGAACTTCCAATTTACTTGAAATATAAAAGCAGGGCAAGAATACGTAGGGACTAGCAAAGCAGATAAGACAGCAGTAATCCAAAGGGGGGAAAAAACTATACGACATTCATATCCAGAATGTTGGTGATGTAAAACTGATACACAAAAGTAGCTTTCCTTTCTTTTTAAGTCTTGCTGAAAGAATCTGGTATCACTTTTTTTTTTTTTAAAGAGTTTGAAATATGTTCACTATCTGAAGTTTCCTAGGACAGGTATGATCTTTCAAAAATACAGATGTCATTTGGAAAGGAACTTCTCTAGTAAGACACATCCTGTCTTTCATGTATTGAGAGAATTGGAAGATTCTCATCAGTATACTTTATTAGATGACTTGTTATAAAGCACCATGTTAAAAACGCATGGTGGGCGTCAACTGTATACCAATCACAGTATTGGTGCAATATTGACTGTAGTTTCCATTAAAGACAACAGCTATTCTCAAAATAAGCAATCTACTTCAAATAGATACTTCTCTGCTGGTTTTGTGACTAGGAAATGATGAATAACATTTTCCATTTAAAAAAAAAAACAACTAGAGTATTAATGAATAATATATTGCATGTGCTATGCACATACCTGTTAAGAACATCATTATGTAAGTTAAAAAGGATTATTTGGGGGGTAGGGGCAATGAATGACTTTAAGTGAAAAATGGTTCTCATTGCACATGGGATTGCTAGAGTCGAATTTCTTAGTCCTTGTTAGATTTGCCAAGACATCCTTTGTCCCAGACCCTTGATTCAATAGTGATGCTGGAGGAAAATTTATATTCATTTGTTTCATTCCCTGGCCCCATTCTTTCTCATGCCCTATCACACACGTTGTTCCTATACAGCAAAAACACTTATATCCAAGGACGCTTCTCTCCCACTCCTTATTCCCAAATTGGCTTTTCCTCCTCAATACTCTCTTAGGGAAGCAAACCATTGCCATGACAACAATATGATGGGGGTTTGAACAGGACATGGGGCAGCCTTTGTCAAAGTTAACATGGGATTTTAGTTGAACAGGATAAGGAAAACTCAGATACGGGGTAATGCTCTCTTGTGAGGAGCCACTTAGCTGTGCAACTAATTGTCCACATCAAACTTGACCCAACCAAACCAGAGCCTCAGGGGAAAAAAAAAAATGCTGCAAGTGTCATTTATTAGGGACTAATTCTTTAATTCTTCATTATGGTCAGTTAGGCTCAATATCCAGTGGTCATTAAATCACAGTCACATTAATATGGAAAAGAGAATAAAGAACTTTGCCTTTTTAACTTCACATGGATGTGGGACATCCAGAGATACGTACTTTTCCCAAAAAAGTGTTAGCACATTCTCTTTTCTAGGAAAAAATACTTGTTTTCTGCACCTTTTAAATTTGATGTCTATTTTCTTCCCCATTAGACAGATGAGGAAGGTGAATTATTATGGAGTTGTGGGGACTTTTTCGGTATCTTTAATGTATTTGCTTCTAGAATGCTGCAAACACAAGGTGACAATTCTAAGCTCAGGTGTAGTACCATTCTTTTGTGTAACTCAGAGCCGGAGCTCAAGGCATACGTTCAATATATATTTAACAACACTTTCCCACTACTGGCTTCACTTAGGAGACTAAAATTATCATGCCTTTCTAAAAACAAGGACACCAAAGAAGTCACAATCTGATGAGATTCATTCTTTGTCTTTACCTGAGTGACCACCTAAGGACACAGGGCTTTTAAAATAGTGAGGAGAATCCTTTGTTCTCTCAGGTTCCATTTAAAGGGAAAGTGGGTCGAAGGGCTTCCCCAGGGAGGGGAAAAAAAAAAAAAAACCCGAAGAGCCACACACCCAGGAGTAAGAGATTTCACTCCCACTACGGTTCCCACCCTCCCAAAGAATTTAATTCTATTTTAGGGATGTTTAGGGCGGGGGGCCGAGGGGGGCGAGCACTCAGGCAGCCCATTCTTTGCCACCATCATCTCATTCTCAAATGTGGCTCAGACCATCTCTCCTCCCTGACACCAAGGGGTGGTGATGGACCACTGAGATCCTCGCTCCCAGCCTTGGGCAACCGAGCCAGCACCGTAAGCGTTTGTGCTCCCCAAAAGGTGTGTCCCAGCCCAAGTGCGAAGTTGGGTATTTAGACCTAAAAAGCACAATCAGAGCCATTCAAAGCAGCAAGTTACAGTACCTTAAGAAGTCTGACAGATGGGAGAAAGGCTGCGTGGCACAGCTTCCGGATGGTCCAGTTTAGGGGACGAGGAGCATCAGTTTGATTCATGACCCCTTCCAAATTCCACTGGGAAAACCAAAAACTGCAAACCTGAGCAATGCCTAGAAAATAAACGGTCCCCCACTACCTTGGCATCCCATGGTCATCTCCACACCTGCAAATTCCATCAGGGCAGAGGCTTCCTGGAACTTGGGAGATTAGTCAAGTGGCGTTGCCTGAGCCACTGAACCTTCTTAAGAAAGCCACCTCCCCTCTCCCTGCAGCCGTGCTCATGCATACCAAACGTGGCTGAATGGAGGCACAGTGCCGGCTGCTTCGGGGAGGGGATGCACGGTTTTGAGGGAGGACAGCCTGCACGAACCAGCCTGTGGTCGCAGTCAGAGCAGCCTGCTCCGAATGCGCGCTCCCCCTCCGGCTCTCCTCCCAGGGAACGCAAGTCAGGCACTCGGGGAGCACCCGGGCCATTTGCTCTGTTCTCGCTTGCTTTGGGGAGGGGGAGAGCCAGCAGGAGAGCAAGAGGGAAAAACCAATAAAGCCAGAACGAGCAACTTGCACTTTCTTGCACAAAGCATCTTTGAGGGGCTGGAAACTGGCACAAGGGGAGGGGCTAGGACACAGAGGGAGAAAGGATGCCTCCAAATGATAAGATAAACACTTGCCTTTTGATTTATGTGACATGATAAACGGAGAGCTGTTGTAAAATGGATCTACAGTCAAAGGGATCTCTGTCATGTTCCGGGATTTTTATTAACTGTAATGGAAGGTCCTCGCCCTGATATATACATTATATGGATGACAGGCGGACTGACAGAAGCAAACTAACACACAGCCACTGGGAGCAGCGAGTTATTCCTTTCACAGAAAGCAGTGCAAACTAATGTATGTTGGGCTTACCTTTTAGAAATGGCAGTTTCTAAACTGGGGCTTATATCTTCCTGGAAAGCCACTTGATACTCTTTCTCTGCAACAAAAATTTAACCCTCAACGTGCCACACAGGATGCTTTCCATTAAAGATCGAGTTTCCTCAAGTGGGGATCCCCACCCCCATCATTTTCTAAGGACGGCTTTAAGAGTGAGAGAGAGTGGCTGAGTTAGGGTGATTCCGGCACCTGTGGTGAAAGAGGGAATAAAGGAGAACTTTCCATCCGAAGGTAGAAATTGGATAATTTCACTTAAAGTGGTGAAGTTCTGGTGTTGGCAAGAGGAAGGTCAAGTCACAACCCAGTGTGAACTCTTGCCCGCCCCCTACCCCCCACCAGGCGTCAGACCTCGGTGGGTGTAGTTGACCCTTGGCTGCCCAGGAGAATCCCCACATCCTTATAGCATTGCCATCTTCCCGATTTTTCCTAACTCCCTCCCCATGACTACTCTGATTTTCCATTTCTAATGACCTCGAGGAGATTAGTAAATCCTAGCCCCACAGCTTATGCATTCCGAAGCAGAATCGAGAGAGGGGAGAGCAGATGTGACACGCTGGGACCCTGCTGTAATTCAGATTTGGGGACAACTTGAATCCTCCCTGGAGTGTAATAAATACCTGACACACTGCATTACAACACTATTTCCCTCACGACGGCCCTGCTTTAGGGAGCTAAGGACACTTTCAGAAAATTTCATCTATTGGTGGAATCCAGACCATTGACTTGCCTTGTAGAAAATTCGGTGTCTGAGTCTCTTCTACTCAACAATTTCACTTTAAAAGATTCCCCCACACAGTTGGTTCATTTTCTGCCACCGTTCTATTTCCACAAAAGATTAAGGATAGCTTTGAAATAATAACAGCTCACACGCATTGTGGTCAGCACTCTGAATGCATTACCAAAGTTCCTGTCAACAGCACCCTATCAAGTAGATGCTATGGTCATATCCCCACTTCAAAGGACTTGAGAAATTAGTAACAGGCCTAAAATACGTAACTAGTAAACCAGAATTTAGATGGAAAACAATCTATTAGACTACAAAGACAAGTCCGCCCCAAGAAAATGCTGAAACATGCAGTTGCCTCTCCCCTTGCCCCCTCACTGTTCCAAACTGTTAAAGGACCCCCACACAAATGCCAGCATCATTCTGAAAACACACAGCCTTTGATCCTCCTAGCCCCTTTAATTTTTAGCGAATAACTTTAGTCAAAGAGAATAGTTAGGAACCCTGCAGAACGGCAAAGGAGGAGGAGTCTCAGCTCTCTCTAATGGCAATTAGAGAGAAGCACAGAACCTCCCGAGAATTGCTTTGGAGACCACACCGCAAGAGAGGTATATTTCAAAGAGGGAAGGCAGTGTGAGAGAGAAGGGTTTTCTTCCATCTTTGGAGTAGTTGGGTCAGAATGGTCTGTTACCAAAACATCTCAAGCCGGGTTTTCAGGACCACGCCCCCTTCAAGAAATTAAATTTTCACATGGAATGATACCTTCTCCGGGGTTGGAGAGAGAAGTCTAATGAGGGAAGAGCTGAGAGGAGCAAGTCCAGCCCTGGATGTTAGCATCTCAGAAATCCAAAATGCTGTGTACCAATTTTATGAACATGGATGTTTACAAATGTACAGAAGAAATTTTAGCAGGCTTAAAAATCTGATGTCACCACATTAGCTTTCAGGATCCTAACAAATAGCAAACCCAACACAGCAAATCTCTGCACTCTGAAGTCTGCCTTTGCACAAACTAATTCTCTTTCATGCTACATAAGCCCACTTCCCAGTGATCATCTCTGCATTTTATTTCCTATGTAAATGATGCTAAATTTAAGAATCAGTATAAGATTTGAGCTGTCTCATGGTTGACAATGAGCCACAGTATACACATTCTGCATCCCTTCCTTTTGAAAACCAAGTTCCTTCTCTTTAAAAAAAAAAACAAAACAAAAAAACTCATGGCACCCTCAAGGTACCACTTTGCACACTATCTTCCTTTATACCCTTTAAATATAAAAGGGCCTGACCTATATCCTAAGACAACAGAAAGGAAAGGACCCAGGCAGTTCAGTGTTCCAAAGCCTTCTATACCCAATGCTCAAAAACAAAACAAAAAAACTCCAATTTTTCACAGTATAATACTGAAATTCATAGTTATCTGGACATTAATTGAGCAGCTGTTTTCAGCCTCTAACAGTGAACTAACGTACATAAGGGCAGAAAAGTAACATGCAAGCATCCAAGGGAAATGCTGGAAGAAGCCCAATGGTCAAACCTTTGTAGATAACTCCATTTGCCACGATATTCTGTAACCTCGATATTAACTTCCTGCTTGCTTTCTGATTGGCCTCAGCTATTAGCTTTGTTGCATTTGATAGTTCACCATTTTTATAAGAAAATCATTCATGTTGTCAACTCCCGGCAATTTAACATTCTTACAAAAAAAAAAAACACATGCTTTTCCCATTTCTTCCCTTTAACTACACTCAAATACAGCTATAATATTGTTAGGAATTTCTAGATGCTTCTACAATATTTTCCAAAATAGCAAATCTCTTTATAGATTCCGTTGATACTCAAGAGTCCTTAACTTACTTCCAAGTGTATGTTCTTCCAATAGAAGAAATATCTTCTTTTTTTCTTCTGAAGGTATTTTTCTTCTTGGCATCTTTTATAGGTAATAGATTCTAAAGTACACTAAAATCTATTAAAATAAATGGCTCGCATTTATAGCTTCGATGGCATTTATTTTGTGTAAAAGGACAAGATCTCAGAATCAGAACAGTTTCCTTCTCCGTTCCCCCCAACCCTGCCCCCAGTACCGGGATCTCTCCCCACTTCCCTGCCTGCTAATCCACCTTCCGCACGGGCACCTGCAGTGACGGGGAGCGGGTGAGGCTCTGAAGCAGCCCATTCCATGGTTGGGCAGCTCTAGCTGACAGGAAGTCCCCCCCACCCCCAGTAACTTCAAAGGCAAGTCTCTTCCAGAGAATGGCTCTCCAAATGTACAGATGGACAACAAGCTCCCCTGAAACTTCCTCTCCACATGGACATCTCGGACATGCTGGAGTGCAGTCACTAAGAAACCCTCTTAGGGTCATTGTCTACATTACGTTATAAAGGTACTGTCCATATCCTAGTGTCTAATCCTCTTAAATGCCTTCAATTACTTCCCATAAAGGTCCTTTTGAGAGCTTTAAGTAACAGCAGATACACACGCAGGCACACATGGACTCTTCCCCCAATCTCCGAAGTGAGAACCTCTGTTGCAAAGTGGCCTCCGTGGTACCCAACGCCTGCAATGTTGTGCGTAATTTACTTTTTTGACCCCGACTCATCAGGGAGGTTGTGGTGATCCCTGGCTAAGGAGAAGCCCATGCTCATATCAAGTCATGGGTAGAGACTGGGCCATCTGTGCTTCCTGCTCTGTATCTTTACCTGCCCACTTTGAAGTCAGACAGACTCATTTCAAACTCAAGTCCCCCCTCTCACTAGCTGTCTGGTTCTGGGCCAGTTACACAACCACTCAGCCTTGGTTTCCACGTGGTAAAATGGGGTCTACAATAGTTTCCCCCTTGAGGTCTTCGTGAAAATAAAAAACAATTAGCACAATGCTTACAGGGTAAACATACATTTAAATGGAGTTATGGTTACGATGATGATGGTTATTTCTTCCATGGACACCATGGGCCTAGCGCTTAAGAGCCCAAGCCATACAACCAGTGGCCTGGATTTGAATGCCCTTTACCATGTACATGTAGCTTTGAGCAGTTTCTTAAACTCACCATGCTTTAATTTCTTCATCTGCGAACTGGGGGTAATTATACTCCCTATGTCAGAGGAATACTGCGAAGCTGATTAGCTAAGATGCACAGAGCCCATAAAGAGAAACTAGTACATGGTTAAAGTTCAAAAAGTATTAGCAATTGAAACTACCAATATGAAGTCCTATGTACTGTCTTTCCCCCAAGCCACTGCTCTAGGACAAGCAAAGCAAAAACACAACATCTCCATGCCCTCCTTTGCTTCCTTCAGGAAGAAGATAAGCTGCAAAGAACACGAGAGGAAAAGCACATGGGGATTCGCTTATGGCTCTCCTCTCTGCAGCTGAAGGGGTCATATATTCCATTAATAGAGTACAAAACTTTAATATAAAAATGTTCCACTTTGGAAAACCCTAAGGCATATAAGCAGCTTCTGTCTCACCAAAAATAGAAAGCCTACACATACACACACAGAAACAGACACACATAAACTGTATAACAAATATTCAAAGGCCAAAAGCTAAAATACATCCTCATTCAAGCTTTGAAAATGTAAAACTTCCATTTACAAACGGGATAATTTTTTGTAGGATTCTGAAATTTTAATGAGTCCATAGAGGCTTGTTAAAAATATAAGAATTTGAGAGACGCATTTCTAAACGACTTAATATATGCTTCTTCTAATATCTGCAATGCTATTCATTAGTGTAGATGGTCTCTGCTATGAGCCCAGACCTCCCTCTCTCTCTCTCTCTCACACACACACGTTCACACGTGTATATATACATGCACAGAATATAGATATTTTAGATAATTTTCCATTATGAAACCAAGACTCTGACCAACTTGGTAAGGAACTCATGAACGAATACATTTTGGCAAAGGGATTTTAAACCTTGAGTCTCCAGTTACTGTTTGAATAAATCGTGTAAATGAGAGGGAAGCTCAGCATTTCATTACTCATGGGACAGCAGTGTAAGACAGATCTTTTGGTCAATGGATACTCAAGACACAAGTTCAAACTTAAGCCTCACATATACCCTTCTCAGATACCATCTGACTCCCACCCATGAGACAAGAGCCTGCCCCAGCCACACACCCCTTTCTGCATCTGGGCTTTTTTTGTTTGTTTAAGATTTTATTTATTTATTTGACAGAGAGAGCAAGAGAGCACAAGTGGGGGGAACATTAGAGGGAGAGGGAGAAGCAGGCTCCCCGCCGAGCAGGGAGCCCAATGCAGGGCTCGATCCCAGGATGCTGGGATTGTGACCTGAGCCGAAGGCAGACCCTTAACCATCTGAGCCACCCAGGCACCCCTGCATCTGGGCTTCTGAAATAAATGGCTCACACTGGGTTGAACCATAAGGTACACTCACCTGGGAAACAGAAACATGCTGGGATTTGGAAAATCGTCAGAGTGGTAGCTCTGCACGGTAGAGAATACTAACGAAGAAAGCTAAGGAAACCGTACTTGCCATCTATTTTGATCATCCTTCCATAAAATGTATGACTGTTAATGTTTACTCCAATATCATTTTTAACAACTGGGTGAGCCGTTATTTTTCTTTTGACTAATAGTAGTGGCAGGAATTACATGACTTTAGTTTTTCAGAGAGGTTGGTCCAGTTTTTGTTTTGTTTCTCTCATGAGGAGGCATGACATCAATGCAAACAACCTGCATTTTGAAATCAGGAAGAACTGGGTTTGAATCCATGTTATGTCACTGGGCAATTCAAATAGCTTTCATGAATCTTTACCTTAAAAGAAACATAATGACTAATTACAACAATGGTAAGATGATGGTTAGTAACTGAACACATACCATGTGCTAAATGTGCTTTCTTTTTTTTTTTTTTTTTAAGATTTTATTTATTTATTTGACAGAGACACAGCGAGAGAGGGAACACAAGCAGGGGGAGTGGGAGAGGGAGAAGCAGGCTTCCCGCGGAGCAGGGAGCCCGACGTGGGGCTCGATCCCAGGATCATGACCTGAGCCCAAGGCAGACGCTTAAAGACTGAGCCACCCAGGTGCCCCTGTGCTAAGCTTTCTAAAGGCATAGCTCTTTTAGTTCTTACCACAAACCTATTTTGTTCGCAGACAACTTTTGCAGCATTATGATCTTCATATTCTTAGTATGGGTAATAGATGAGGTAGTACTCTCAGGGAACCAGAAACCTGCAAGTTTCTTAACCTCTTTGGTAAGAGGTAAAGCTGGTAAATGGACTGGAATCCAGGTCTATGATTTTGTACTCTGTGTGCATCTGATTCTTTAATCTGCTCCCTTACCCACTACCATGTGCTACTTCCAATTAAAAAAAAAAAAAAAAAAAAAAAAAAAAGACTTCCACAAGTTTCCTGTGGCTTTACAAAAGCAAGGTAGTATTTGATCACTAACACAATCCGAAAAGAGAAAAAGCAACTCAATGGATCTAACCTTAATATCAAAATCCTGCAGAGCACAGAAGAACCAACGGTCTCCCCATGGCTCTGAGTTTCCACACTCCCCTACTCTCCATGTCCATCTGGCTGGGGCAGGTTGCCCTGGGCCAGAAGCTCAGGCCTCTTGCTGAGACAAAGATTTATCCTTCCTCGTTTAGTATGCCAATATCTAACAACAGTGCCTGGGACACGATATTTAATAAGTGGAAAAATGAATGTTCCTGAAGGACTCACATGATTCTCGCAAATATGAGTTAAATTCTTTATACATGCGAACTCATTTAATTCTCACTGCTATCCTACTTTTATACCCACCTGCATTTTCTAGATGAGGAAACGGAGACACAGAAAGTTTAAATACTTGCCCAAGTTCATGCAGGAAGTTCCAAAGCTATGGTTTTAATTCAAATATAAACTCTTGATATATTGTATACTGCCTTAGAATATATCAATGAAAAATAAAATCTATTTTTAAGGCAACTTAATTTCAGATACTTTAGTTAGATAACTAATAAAACCACGGTCTATCATTCTTCATGACTGAAAGACCATATTCTCAAATATTTATTAGGGCCATAGGAGGTTGCAATCACACAGAAGATGCACTTGGCCAGAAAACGCGATAACTATCATGGTAAGTAAATAGCAAAGGTATCTGTGTAACATATAAAAAATTAGGATGATTCTTCAAGGTTATGTGACCCTTCCATGACATATGCAAAATATCTGGGGAGAAAAAATATCAAAACTCTACTACTGACCTGAAGCTGCTGTTAGAAAATGAAGGTACCAAAGAATTTGATTTAAAATAGCTCAGTTGGCTAATAAATCAGATTCTGACTGCTATTATTTTAAATCCAGCCAAAACCACCCACAGGAGCCTAAATGATACATGTGCTGGCATTGGGTATCTGGCTCGCTGAAATGGGAACCCCAGGCGGGGAGCCTTCCCCATTAAAAAGTGGACAGATTAATAGAGGGAAGACCACAGTGCTCTATAGTACCTGACATTATCCCAAAGGGAAAATCTTGATAAATTATTGTCTTAGGAAATAATAACTAAATAAAACTTTAATGTATTTTTTCCTTGCATTTTAATTAAATTCTTTGCAAATAAACTGCTGGCAACAGATGCGAGAATGAGCAGTTCTGTTTTATGAAAACATCCAGGATTAAAACCTATCAAGTCACTCTCATTAATAAAACCATCCAATTCTCCCTATGGAGTTAGGGCATCCCTGTTGCAGCTCTTGAACTCATCAGAATTTGTAACTATTTAATTGGTTGGTTTGTTGATTTTTGGTCTTCCTCTCCTACGTGAATATAATTTCCAATAAGGCAATTATCAACTGTATCTCAACAGAATATCTAGAACATGATGTAAACAACCAAAATTTGGTTGGTTGAACGAATAATGAGTAAATAAATGAGTCGTGAATGACCCAGACATGTTTGTTGTATCCTTTCTTGCAAGTCATTTAAAGCTAGTTCCTAGTGTCTAGTGCTTGTCTGCAAACCGGTTTGAACTCTTCCTGGTTTTTCAATGTCTTTTTGTTCCCCCAAATCTTAACTCCATTGCCTTGAGAAGTCAAAGAATTGCTTATTAGGTAACAAAAGATTCACAAAGGAGGAGGATGTTCATACACTCTAACCTATTAGTAGAGACAATGCTCTCAACACAGAGGGATTTGGAAAAGAAAGCAAAAGAAGAAAAAAGTATGGATATCAAAACCTGGATCTGAAAATAACTGATGCTAGAGAATTCTATCAATTACCCCTTGTGGTGAAACGTTCTCAAACATCTGGCCCATTTCTTAGCAATCTCCCTGATGGCAATTCATCACGGGCTTAACCTAATGTCAGAAATTGCAGAGACAAATCTCCTTTTCAAGGATAGGAAGACCAACCTACCCACCCACAACCTTAATTAGACTCATAATGACAATAAAACCAGAAACTGATGCTCATGCCTCACAAAGTGGTTAAATAAGCATATTCTGATTTGTTACCCATCACACTGCTGAAGTATGGGTAAGGAAAGTGTTACTATTAACCTCACTTTACAGATGAGCAAACTAAGAATCAGAAAATAATGACTTGTCTAAGATCTCCAGACTCAGTAATATTGTTCTCCTTATTATGCCCATGGCCTGCCTCTTCATCCCAGGGTTAATTTTTGGAATGAACCACACAATGAGTATTCTTGCAGAATATATTCTTTAGAACAAAATACAGCATATACAGCAGCATGGATCAATCTTAAAATCATACTGAAGTTCTGTAGAAGACAGAACAACAGTGACAGAAAGAGTGGTGGTTGTCAGGAATTATTTGGGGGGATGGAACTGACTGCGTCATGTCATGACATGAGGAAATTTTAAGGGTGATGGAAATGTTTTCTATCTTGAAAGCAATGGCAGTTACTCAACTGTAATGTAATTGCTGCAATGTATCCAACTATACAGTCAAAATTTGTGGATTTTCTGTACATAAGAAGGCTGGGGAAAACTTTTACTTTTTTTTTTCTGATTGTGAAAGAACTTTTGAATATAGAAAATTTTTCAATTCATACAAGTATAAAGAAATAAAAATTACCTTTAATTCCATTACTCATAAATAACCATTGATGAGATTATTGGAAATTCCATCAGGTATTTTAGGAACCATGCTTTACCTACAACTTAATAAGATTAGGATATCATGAAATAATCTTCACGTTATTGAATATTCTGATTATATGGAATTCTGTGTGTTATTCACTGCAAGATAATCCACCTGCTTCCATTTTTATTGTTATAAATAATGCTACTATGAATATACTTGACCATATATTTTTGTGCACATCTCTGATTATTTCCTTAAGATACAACTTAGGATGAAGGATCATTGGCTCATAAGTCATGAATGTTTTTTCAGGCTCTTGATAGGTACTTCCAAACTGCTATCCAGAAATGTACCATTTTACATGCCCCTCAGCAATATATAAAATAGAGTCTCTATTACTAAATCATTGACAAAACTAGTCATATCATTAATTTAAATTAACTTCTGGCCAAGTTGATCACAGAAAAAGAAACATCGTGCACTGATTTGGTAACTTATAAAGCTCCATTTTTCCGGTGGCCACTTGTAATTCTTCTAGTAAAGCCCTTCTTCTTGTATTAGCTTTTTATTTTTCTTATGAATTCATAACCGCTCTTTTATATTAAGGGTATTAATTCACAGTCATAGGAGTTGCTGGTATTTTTACAATTTTCCATTTGTCTCTTTGTTAGTTAGAAGAAATTTTTAACATTTATACATTCTAATCTAGCAATCATTTCCTTTGTATCTCCCACTATAGTTGCTGTGCTAAAGGCAGGCCATTGCCAACTCACACTCAGATCAACACCCATTTATATATTCTCATAGCTGTTCCGTGGTCAGGGCTCTCAACACCATCTTTGTTCTGCTCTCCTTCCTTCATGACCTCATCAGTTTGCCTACTACCTATGAAAGCATGTGCTTGTGTGTGCTTCTATTTCTCTCCCTCTCTTTCATTGTATTTTAAATATTTTGACTAAAATTTCCTTGCTGATACTTAACCAAACTGCAATCCTCTATTACTCTCTTTATTATAGTCCCATCCAAATGGTGTGATCAAATTCCTTAAACAGCAACTGTGAATACAGGGATCTTCTGTTCCATGATACCATCTACAATCTGTTCTAAATAAGGCCTGTTGCTTTGTATTTTCAAATATTATTAAGGGCTTCTTCTTTCTCACACTCTCTCCATAGAGTAAAGAATCCAACCGCCTTGGAATCTCAGGCATCTCAGTCTCTGATAGATGCAATCCTGCAGCTTTCAAAGTGGCAGTGATCTCTACCACAGAATGTACAGGAAGCAGCAATGAGTGAATTGAATGCTATCTTACTGGCCAGCCCCTGAATAAAGGAATCCAAGCCACTAGAGACTTGGAAGATCAGAGCCAATAGCTTGAACTAAGCTCTTTGGACTGGTAGCCAGAAAATAGAGAACTTCTGTTTCTTAGAGCTGTCAACCTGGCCCCAAACCAGTTGGGGGAAAATCCAATTTGAAAACACACTAAACCCTCACAACAGTAAAGATGGGCAAGAAGCAAACAGACAAAGAGTTAAGTCGACAAAAGGAACACATCATAAATATACTTCCTAAGAGCACACTTACCTAAACCCCAACATTCTGGAATTATTAGGAGAATCTTCAGCATCCTTGAATGACGAGTGACTCCTCAAGCATTCATCTGGAGCCAAAACTTATTTTTGGACTCAGAAGGTCATCTGCTGTTGGCAGCTTGTCCATACACTGGACAGCAAATTCTCAGCCACCCTTCACCTCCCTGGTTCCCCTCTTTCAACAAATTCTGCCATCTGTTATCTCTAGTTCATTGAGGGGGTAGGGCAGAGAGAAGGGCAGAAGCCACGGAGACATGATTACACAGAATGGGAGTAGTATGGAGGCCAAGCAGCTGGATTCTTCTCCCTGTGTAGCACTAAGTAGCAGTGTGAACTTTACCAGGGCACCTCACTGCTCTGGGCCTCAGGAGGATGGTATAAAGTAAGAGTGATGTTGATGCTCTGGTGAGTTCTTTCCAGAGCTAACATTTCAGATTTTAACACTTATGCCTTCCTAGATTGTTTCCATCCATTTTCAGGGTAGTACAAAAAAAGCATCTCTAGCATTATCTATTAAGAATAAAAAGTGAATATTGCCCAATATATACCATAGATACTTACCTAATATTTACCATTGTCTAATATTTACCTATAATAGGACAGCCTAAGAGGTTAAATTCATCTCTCAAGCCACATGGAATGGAATCATAGATATAAATGGAGACTTTTGCATCCTTCAGGAGTTTACGCTACGAAACATCTGGACCAGATATACCTCAGCATATGGTTATCTTCAGGCAAAAAGAAAAATATATTAGCAAATTTTAGATGTGCTTTATTTTTCTCAGAGTGAAATAGAGTCATGTGTCAAAAGCTATTAATATAGAAGACAAATATTATTGTTTGCTGAGGAATTACATAAACATATTTCTCTAGGCCTGGAATTTGTTTGATGCCATACTCACAAACTGATCATGAATTTAAGATTTTTGCACATTTATGAAGACAATGTTTAAAGGTGATTTAATTAACACTGACTGCACTAATTGGACATATTGGTTAATCCAACCAACTCCTTCTGAATCTCTGCTATGTGTCCAGCACTATGCCAGTTTCTGAGGATAAAAGAGGTTAAAATATAATCCACACAATGATGGGAACACATAATCACATTACTTGAGAAAACAAGAAGTTCACACAGCATAGTAAATGCAGACGAAAAGCAAGATTGGACAGAGAGCCTCCTTGACAAACTAAAAACACAAATTCTTTAGCTACTGGTCACTCAACTCTGACCCCAAATATGGACACTCCAGCCAATAAAACAGAAGTATCACAGGTACCCAGATTCATCCACCTGAGAAGGTAGTTTGGAGCTAGGACTGGAACCTAGTTCCTGGGGATTTTTACTCTTCAACCCTACTTACTTTTCAGTCTTTCCCAACCCTATACCTTAGTCTCCTTGAGAGAAGTTCTAATAAATATATTATCATCTTCCTTAGGACACTTCCAGTAGTATTATGGTATGCCTAATGACATTCAAATGTCCATTATACAACAGGGACCAGGTAGGTGCTCCTAGCTTTGCTCCTTAATCCAGGTCTAGATGAGGAGATGCACAAAATGCTAAAGAGTACAGGAGAGGGAGTACCTGTGGGTGGTCTCACGGTATGGAGTACAGGAAGACATGTAATTTCTAAATTACTGCTGGGAGCACAAGATTTTTGTCAATTTAGCCAGAGAAAGGAATTCTAGATAGAACAGGCCTTGGTAAAGGCAAGGAAGGAAGAGGGCCCATGGTACCTTTTGAGGACAGGAAGTAATTTTGTATGGCAAAAGAACAGGCTGGGGGTAGACGGTGATAGTTTCAACTAAGATGCTTGAACTGTATCATTAAAGGGGATGGGGTGGGGACAGTCCGGAAGTCCCAAAGCCTGGGAGTAAGTGTGGTCAGTGTAGACAATGGATTACAGTGGGGGATGTGTAGCCAATGGATCATGGTAGGGGATGACTCAAGGAAGGAAAACAAAGAGTAATTCATTTTTTTTTTTTTGTGGTTGACAACATATTTTTCTTTAACCTCTAGACTCAATGGTAACATTGTCTTAGAGTTGAGACCAACCTAATGCTCCAAGCATGTGCTTAATAATGCAAAATTATTTATGTTGTGACTATTCCTTAAAACCTAATACAAAAGTATTGAAGTTCACACACAAGAGACAAGAAAAGGATATTACTTCGAAGAAATAAAGATTAAGTGTCACCATTTTCGTGGTTTAAGACAAAAATCTATTATGTTTGAGCCAGCTTCTCCCCTGTACCAAGAACATCAAATAAAAATCTAAGAGTCTAATAAATATCAAGCGAACAGATTAAATACTTTAGCAAATACTTCGGACAAGCTTGTCTGAGCATAACTAACATGAAGAAACGATAACTGAGTTTGAAAGTTTCATTAGTGGGATTATAGACAATATATTTGGCAATGGTGTCAATAAACTTAGGTAAAATGGCTGAGCAATTCCAATTATTTTAATCTTTTTTCTTCTTGGAAAAAAGATGGCTCTTCCCTTATTTATCTTTAATTTTCCACACGGAATAGCACATGACTTTGAGCTGTAATCCTCCCCAGCTCCTTATTTTGATAGGTCACTGAAGGTCTCATGGGCAAAAGATTCAAGAGTTCTTCAAAATGTCCAAAAGGAAGCTTCAGGCTTAGATAATACTTTTCAACTATTACTTTTAGGAAAGTAACATTTTTCTATTATTTAAATAGTTAAAATACATGGTTAAGTAACTTCTGCAAGTAGAAATAGACAATGGAACTTTGGAAAGAGGAACTAACCCCCCCATTCTCTGTGGGAGGTATGACCCCCTATGGATGCCTGAAATTGTGGATAGTACCCAACCCCACCTACTATGTTTGTTCCTATACATACATACCTATGATAAAATTTAATGTATAAATTAGCCACAGTAAGAGATTAACACTAATAAAACAGAAAAGTTGTAACAATATACTGTAATCAACTTTGTGTGAATGTGGTCTCTCTCAAAATACCATATGTACTCTACACATCCTTCTTGTGATGATACAGGATGACAAAATGCCTACGTGATAAGATGAAGTGAGGGGAACAATGTAGGCACTGTGACGTCACATTAGACTACTGTTGACCTTCTGACACTGTTAGAAGGAGGATTATCCGCTTCCAGACAGCAGTTGACCACAAGCCACAGTAACTGAAACCGCAAAAAACAAAATTGTGGCTAAGGGGGAGGTGGGGGTTGGGGAGACTACTGTATTAGGAATCAAGAAAAAGCAGAAAGGAAACATGCCAACAAAACCTCCTTTCTCAAACTCACACACCTGGTTCCACATCAAAGGTCTCCTTAACTTCTTTCTCTACCTAGCCTTCCCTCTCTGTTTTTACTTGCTCCCAGGCATCTGGTGCTTTTCTGCTTCCTAGAGGATCCTGTGCATAAGGATGCTCAAACTCAGGGCATAGACACCAAAGCAGTGCATAAATTTTTTTTTAACTTACTTTCAGGTTTTAAATGAAAAATTTGTTATCCAAATGGTTTTTCAGTATTCGTGAGTTTCTAATTCAAAATCAGCATTTTCTGTCCATTCTTTGTTTTCTGTTTATTTAAAAATAATAGAACGAACCACTGAATTGTATAGTTCAAATTGGTGAATTTTATCGTATGTAAATTGTATCTCAATAAAGCTCTTTTAAAACATGAACCAGATTATAAGTAAACAATAAAAGGTCTGGGTTATAGTCCCATTTTCCCTAATATTTCAACTATTTATTAGGTGGAATTCATAAGATTTCTCTGGTTAGAGTCTCTCTTTTCTCTAATTTGTCCTCTGACCACTTCAGTATATTAATGACATATATTTCAAAGTCATGTACATTTTGGCTTGCTGCAACATAGAAATTGGTTTTTAGGGGCACCTCAGTGGCCCCATCAATTGAACAGCCGACTCTGTTTCAGCCCAGGTTGTGACCTCGGGTCCTGAGATCAAACCCCACCTTGGGCTTCATGCTCAGCAGGGAGTCTGCTCAAGATTCTCTCTCTCCCTCTGCCCTTCCCCAACTTGCACCTGTGTGTGCTCTTTCTCTTTCTAAAATAATTAAAATATTTTTTAAAGAATTATTTTTAAAACATGATTTCTTTTTCCACTTACAAACATGAACAATACTGTTCCCAAAGGCCCCTGACTTGGCAAGTTACACTAGTATATAACTTGTATAACAGAAAGTCTTGTGATTAGTATGTTCAAAGGGGTTTCTTGTAGATTTTATTACTTTCAAGCTTTTTTTCTCTCCTTTACAAATTTGCGTTTTGTTTGTTTACTCCTCAGTGTTCTTAATTCCCTGAATACATGCTATTTTATCTTCCCCAAATGCTGTCTGCTCTCGCCACAACTCATGTTGTAACTGAAACAAGGGACGTCCTCCAAGATTAATGTGATGACAATAGCATATCACATTTTCCCCCATTAGCTGAATAGGCCACATAGAAATGGCCGTGTGGCAAGGTACTATCCCAAGAGGTTTTCTGCCATGAAAATTTTATAAGTTGTGAAGCTCTGAAATAAAATTCACATGAATTCCTGAGGATATATTAAAAATAATTAAAACAAAAACTTCCACTCATCTTAATGGATATTTTAGAAAAACCACTGTTTATATTTCAGTTCTGAAAACAGGTATGAACACCTTCTCTTGGCTGGAATCTGCACAAAAATAGAGTGGGAGTGGGATTAAAGACAAGACAGCAGTTGAGATAATATGTAAAGGATAACAACAGTGTCTGAGTTTGTGAATAATTTATTAAAAAAAAAATTAAGTGGTAAGAAGTAGCCTATTTTACCATGGAAAATCTTAACTTCATTGGACTATTTCTCTTAAGTGCAGTCCAAGGTAGTCACAGTAAAAATAGTAATACTGCATATTCAGGCTTTGATATCCTGGGTGGGGGCGCCTGGGGGGCGCAATCGGTGAAGTGTCTGACAGGTTAGTTCCGGCTCAGGTCATGATCTCAGGGTTCTGGGATTGAGCCCCATGTTGGGCTCCACGCTCACTGTGGACTCTGCTTGAGATTCTCTCTCTCCCTCCCCCCCCACTCGTGTGGTCTCTCTCTCTCTCTCTCTCAAATAAATAAACTCTTACCAAATATGTACCAAATCTGTGCCAGGCATGGCATGAAGCAGGAATAATCCTTGTAACAACGGCGACATAACCTCTTGGCTGGAGCCCCAATGGCCATTCACAACCTCTTTCTTACTTGTCCTTCTGCTAGAAAAACTAAGATTCAGATGCTTGTTCTCTAAGCCTCCCTTCCCATCAGTTCTGGTCAAAAAGGGGAAGAAAGAATGTGGGGCTTGGGGGAAAGACTTGCCTTTCTGAAAAATGAGAAAAGCACCCAGTTCTCTGGCAGCCCCCTCACCAAGGCACTTGCTGTCCCCTCCACTTATTCCCTACCTTTGGGATGCTGTCATTTGAGGAGGGGAGGCCTGGAACTGCAGCAATCAACCTGAAACCCTGAGTGAGAGGCCCAAAGGCAGACAGACCTGGTAACCCAGTGGCCTCACGTCCTGAGCTGTTGAGCTCCCCGAGAATCTGTTATCGCCAACATTTCTAGTTATACAAGATAACCAGATCCCTTTATTATTTAACAGGGTTTCTATTACTTGCAGCTTGATGCTTCAGTACAAACAGCTCTAGGTAGCAAATTATGGATGACGAGATGGAAAGAGAGAAAAGCTAACCTCCAGGCCGTACAGGCTGGAAGTGGCAGAGACATGGTCGCGACCCAAGCACTTTGTCAGCAGCGTTTTAAGTACCTGCTCTACATTGTCTTTCATTTACGAATGAAATAGTGTGGGATTTGAAAGTAGAGTCTACATTGCTTGCTTTCTTTATTTTCCTAATTTGTTCCAATTCAACCCCTTCTTCTCTCCCCCACTTCCTTAATACAGCATCCTGACAACTCACCACATTTGGTTCTTTATCCCATCCTCAAATAATGTCTGTTAAGATTTTAATGTCATGGTACCTTTCAAGCCAAGAGGCATATAACTTTCAATGATTGCCCTAAATTAACATTTCATCCATCCATCCACCCACCCAAACGTGTGCTGAGTTTCTATGTGCCCGGCCTCGAGATATAAGTAGCAAGGGTAAAGATACACAGGACTAGTGCCTAACAGTCGAGTCATAAGTGTACCTATAGAGAAAAATACTATTAATATACTGCATAAACATATCACAGTGACCAGCACAATACAAACAAACAAGCTATTATTTTAGCAGAGGAATAAAGCAACTAGCTCGGGTTCACAGGGTACGTGCTTGAGGTAGACTATATCATTCAAATTTAATAGTCTCTAACCTCAAAAGTAGGCAGATAAAACTCCTGACGTCCAACTCACTTGTCATGTGTTCATTCATGTTAAAATATTAAGATTATGCATATCCTAGGTTTACCTTTTTATATTTACAAGAACCAAAATCAAGTACATTGAACATGATATTTAACTTTACATGTAAAATTAAAATTTCCACAAAAACACTAAGATGGCTAGACTGTTGACATGTCCCTCAAGTATTATCGAATGCACTTGACTTCAGATATCTTTCTACTTGAGTGAGACTGTGATATCCTGGCACAACTTACAAACATTTGAACATTTAATATAAATACATAAAAATACTGAAATTCATATGTAAGATGGATTTTAATGTTCAAAAAGATTATAACAAGTGGTGAACATTTAGTTTCTAATTTGGGGATGGCTGTAACTGTCCTTTGACTTCTGATTCTGATTTTTTTTTTTACTGATAATTTCAAAGTAGATCTTTCTTAATTCATCTTTTTGTTATAAGTTATGCTTTTCCCCCATTCATTATTTATTAAGTTATAGGGGCTTTTCAAACACAAATCTATAATACTCTGAGTTAATGAGGTTACATGTGCATCTGATTGGATCTGTAGCAAAACATGACAATGTTTGAAGTATATCTCTGAGGCTTCAAACAATGGAATTAATATTACTACCACTTACAATAAATTTATTACATTTCATATGTTGATAATATTTTTTACATACCACTTTCACTCATGTTTGTAATTCAGATAGCTGCTGTCCTACAAAATCCCAATTACTCTGGGATGGCCTTTTGATTTCCCATGAAATGAAGTTTCTTCCATCTAATACCGTGTTACCAAACATCTTGTGTTTTGATTGTTCCTGGAATTCCATTCACTTGGCCTGTAATATAACCAAGCTCCTTGTCTATGAAGGATGTCATCAAAAAAATGTCTTCAAAACTGAGCGGAAAGGGTTTTTATCACAACTAAAGTATTTCTATCTTCATCTTTATTTCTGTTATATTAAAAAATTTTTTAAATGTTGAGAATGCTCAAGTCAATAACACTAAATTTGGAGTCCAGAGGGTAGAATACGCTCTCTTTTGTTTGTGACTCTGGAGTAGGCCTCAGTCTCTCTGGACCTCCTGTTTCCTGTTTCTCAAGACAGGGGCTTAAGCTGGGTCAATTCTTGACCGGGCATATCTCCAAAATGCTTCTGCACGTGGTGGCCACTTGTTTTGAAATATCTGAGGTTGGGTTCTTCTCCCACACAAACCCTGGAACAAGAAGGTGAGTGCAAGCAGTTTGTTTGGTAGCTACCCCAGCAAATGGAAGGAAAGTGGGAATTGAGGCTGGTTAGGGAAAGACAATGGATGTTACTAAGTCACCACAATGAGCACCTGGAGCGTCTATCACCAGATGCTTTGGGACCCACAGTAGAACTTGCTCCCCAGAGTGATCTCATCTAAAGGCTGAAGGAACCACAGGATTTGTACACCAACTCCTGTCAGTCACTGGTTGAGGGCTACGGAGAGGGGAGGGTGCTATTCACAGCATGTCCATCCTGCCACACAGGGCTCTAGCTGCTAGAGGATGTTCTCAAGTGGAGATGCAGATGGGAGCAGTTTTAAGTTGGGCCAGTATGCACTGAAGTACGCTGAAGGGATATGGCTGCTCTCTGACGGGTCGCTACACCACAGGTCACTGCCCCTTTCCCAATATCTACCCAGAAGAGCATCCTCTGGACTAGCTCAACTGTCACGTCATCTGTAAACAGCTTCTGTGACTCCTGAGCTCTGCTGTACCACCTGCTTTCATTACAGGAATGGTCACATCATGTACGTATCTCCCCGTTAAACTCCAAGTTCTATCTCTACCTTGTAGTCCACCTCCATCTATTTGACCGATGTTGTTGGATAAACCTGTGGTTCTTCTGTATAATTGTACCCTTTGCCAAGCCATCCCTTCACTCATTTCTCTAAGGAAACCGACCATACAGAAGGGTGCCTGGGTGGCTCAGTTGGTTAAGCGACTGCCTTCGGCTCAGGTCATGATCCTGGAGTCCCGGGATTGAGTCCTGCATCGGGCTCCCTGCTCGGCGGGGAGTCTGCTTCTCCCTCTGACCCTCCCCCCTCTCATGTGCTCTCTCTCTCTCTCTCATTTTCTCTCTCAAATAAATAAATAAAATCTTTAAAAAAAAAAAAAAAGAAGTTACTACAGTTGCTTGGGCCAAATAGCTATCCCTATCTGCAATTCTTAAACTACTTAGACATCTAAATAGTTGAGTAGTTGATGCTGACATTTTAATGTTGCTATCAAATTCGTAATATCAAAAACTTGGTGGGCCAAGAAGTTTAAAGTTCATTCAGCAGTGGCAGCTCCAACAAGCATATATTGGATGTCTACCTAATGTGTTTAAAGCAGTGTACTGCTTAGGACTTTTCCAGTATTCTATACATTATATATATATATATATAAGAATATTATTAATACTAAATTATAACATATTATATACTATTGATATTATATAATATACAATAACTATATGATATATGTAATTTAACCTGAGATCAGATCTAATGTTTAAATTGTACAATTAAAATCAGATTATCAGAAAACCACCAACCAGGCTATTTTGAGCACAGTCACTTTAACAAAGGTAACATGCCCAAATTTACTTTTCACTGATAACTTATAAAAAGAAGCTTGTCTAGCAATTTATATTAAAGTTGTCTCTTCTGCTTATGTGAAGATGCAGTTTTCATGCACTGTCAGATTCTGTTACTTTATATAAATAGTACACAGTCTTCAAAGCAGTTGTGTATTTTTCCACTGTTAGAACTTTGTCCCATTAGCAATTATATTGGTTAATAGAGCTACATTTTAAAAAGATATTCTAAATGACTTTATTGCTTTTTATTTTGGTCAGTTCTGAAATGCATGTTTTCTCTCTGTTTCAACAAAATATCCCTTACTTTATGGCCATGCCCAGGGAAAAGAAGAAACCCAAAATGATTAAGAGAGTTCTAAATTTCATTTCTTTTTCAATTTATTACCCAGGTTTGAGTCTATGTATCTGGCAGCAGTATATTTTATCCATGGAAATTACTTTTAAAAGACTCATCTGATTACTTTAGTTCTACCCAATCTTGGCCTATTACACACACACACACACACACACACACACACACACACACACACACACACAGCACAGGACAAAAGAACCTTTCCCAAATCCTTTCATCCAACTCTCTGCTCATGGGCACTGTGACCTGGATCTGGTTCCAGCTACCCCCTCAATGAATTTTCTTCTCCTTCCTTCTTGGGTCCATTCAGTTCGTTTTTTGCTTCTAGTCCCTTCTTAATAATTGTTACAGTACCTTGAAATAGCGCACACAGTGAGATTTGGGGACTTTTTTTTAGGGGGAGCCAAGGTTTCACTTTTTCCCCCCTCTAGGTCAATTATATCTCTATGAGCTCCCTAGTGGGTTTGTCTAACACATTATAATAAGCATTATTCTGAGAGTTATATATAAACCCTACTTGATACATCAGCAGGAGAAAGGAAAAACAGCAAAAGTCAACCCAGACTGCTGATCAGTCCTTTTGACACACAGTTTAAACTGCGCCCTTTGGCAAAAAAAAAAAAAAAAAAAAAAATCAAAACAATTAAGGAACAATATGCTTAATAAAATAAACCTAGTGAAAAAGAAAATGAACCTCAATCAAACAGCGGTATTTTTGGTTAAACTACATTACATGCTAAAAATAGTTTGTAATAAATTGATGAAGCTTCTGCATGTATGTATCCATGACAACTCAGGTTTATATTTTTGAGTTTCAAATAGCTATGCCACCAGAAGTATGTAAATTATTTAAAATGTTGTAATAAGATAAAATGATTTGTTTCCATAAATATCCACTAGCAAATAGTCCAACAAAAAACTTCACTGGCGAATCGTAAAGTGTGAAATGTTTTGAGTATTGTTAGAGAAATCAGAAAAACTATTTATTATCATAATTGTAACGAAGAGCAAGAGGCAAGGGGTCACATACCCTTCAGACTATGGTGAAGTCAGAAGGATAGGAACATAGGAGAAAATATGCATGCTACCTAAGCTAGCAGATGGAACTCCATTTGGAAGTCGTCTAGAGTCACTTCCCCGGTGCTGATAGACGCGAGCGAGCGGAAAACTGCTGTTGAAGAAAGAGTCAATGTATCCAGGCAACTCTTTTCTTTTTCCAGTAAGAGTTGTAAGCCCCTTTAGAAATGAGACTTTAAGAATGGATTCTGGAATATTCTGTCAGTGAGAAAGCAGCCAATACCACACCGTTAGATTGTGTTTACTCAGAGCACGCGGAAAGCCCTACTCAACAGTGATGAATTCTGGAGGCGTCCTGCAGGAAAACTGAATTTCTGGTAAAGAAAATATCAGTATGAAGAATGGATAAAACAGGCATTCCGAAGTCTGTATTGTCATGTAGAATCCTAATTTTTCTTTTGTATAATGGAAAAGTAAAGCATACTGCTATTGTGATGTACAAAAAATGAAGCATTGAAAGAAACAGGTCTTAAAATATGGAATTTAGGGGCACCTGGGTGACTCAGTCAGTTGTGTCTGACTCTTTGATTTTGGCTCAGGTCAGGATCTCAGGGTTGTGAGATCGAGCTCTGCATCAGGTTCTGTGCTGGGCATGGAGCCTGCTTAAAATTCTCTCTCTCCTTCTCCCACTGCCCCTTCCCCCCCTCCCTCTCTAAAAAGATATGCATGTATATATATATAAATTTTAAATTTCAGATTAAAGTTTTCCAATAGTATCTAAAAATGTCTTTTAAAAAAGGAAACTCTTATAAACTAAATGGAATAAAACATGAAAATTAAGGGGATGCTAAAGTATAAAATTAAACATTTTCATTCCTCCCCTGATACCAGATTATATTTCTCAGTGCATCAAGTCTAGCAAAAAATTCTGAAGAAAAAGTCTGCCTAATAGCAGGTTCTTTATGTAGACATTTCGAGGCCAATCTGATGTACTCTGATAATAAGGTAAGTGCTATTTACTCTTTCAGGCATGTCTGCTATTTAGATCAATTCTCCACTTGCAGACAACATGAATAAACACTTCTTGTCTTTGTGTATTTAGGGGATTGGAAGAAAAGATGACCAAACCATCTTCTATCTTCTAGATACGTATTCAGAAGTTCCTTAATTTGTTGTAGGTTTACTGAGATATAATTGACATATAACATTGTCTGAGGTTAGTTATCACACCTGTCACCTCACATAATAGCCTGTGTGTGTGTGTGTGTATGTATGTGTGTGTTGGGAACATTAATATATACTTTCTTGTGGGGGTGCCTGGGTGGCTCAGTTGGTTAAGCGTCTGTTTTCGACTCAGGTCATGATCCCAGGGTCCTGGGATCGAGCCTCGCATCAGGCTCCCTGCTCAGTGGCGAGTCTGCTTCTCCCTCTGCACCCCACCCCCCAATTGTTCTCTCTCAAACAAATAAAATTGTTTTTAAGATGTACTTCCTTGTCAACTCTACTTAAATAGAGATCTAGTTTCTCTGAAAAGTTACTAGATCAAGTGTGAAAAGTTACAAAAAAGCATTAAGTATGGCCACCATACTGTACAGTAGATCCCCAGAACTTATTCATCATCTTTTTCTGTTAAAACAAAAGCTTACTCAGGTGTAATTGACATACAAAGAACTGCACATATTTAATGTGGGTACAGTTGGTTGAGTTTGGATATATGCAAGCAGTCATGATACCATTATCCATGACACCATTACTAATACCCCAATCCAGGTAATACAATATTATCTCATAGCTGAAAGTTGATACCCTTTGACCAACTTCTCCCCATTTCTCCCATCCTCTAGCCCCTGGCACCCACCACTCTACTCTCCTGATTCTAGGAGTTTGGCTATTTTAGATACCTCATATATATGGAATTACACAATATTTGTCCTTCTGCATTGATTTCCTTTGCATAGAAGGTCTTCAAGGTTTACCCCTGTCGTCACATATTGCCGGTAATATTCCCTTGTATTTATACACCATTACAGAAATTGCCTCCGAGAATGAAGTGAAGTAGAGGCAAGCAGAACCGAGAGACAAAAAGAAACCTGGTAACATTTTTTGAGCCCCTGGATCTAGCCTGTCCAAAACCAATAATACCAACTTGGACCTGCCAGCGGGGGAGCCAAATACTCCTTTTTTGCTCAAACCAGTTTGAATACAGTTTCTGTCACCTGCAACCCACAGAGACAGGATACAACATTTTCAACAAAGAAATAGCTCCATGGCTTCCTAATGTAATATTAAATAGAGTTCCAAACAGGAAATTTCTTCAAGAATTCTCCTTGCAAAGGATTATGATATTACAGATCAAAAGTTTCCCTTGACCATCCCAATCCTCCACCATATTCATTTTTATCAGTTGAGCTTGTATCCTCAGAACTACTTTTTCTTCATGTTTATAAAGAGAAGATTGGAAGGGGGCCAATGGGTAGATGTACGAAGGAATGAGAGCCTCTTCTAGAGATATCAGTGTGAAAATGATAGATCTATGAGTGCGGGTAAATGAATAGACAATTATCCTGCATATGGTTCTAAATAATTGAATCATTTTATGTACGGTTTTGTTTTCTGCATCTTGCTCCACTTGCTTATCAATATGTTGTAGTGCTCCATCAAGTATCAGCGGACGTTGATCCATCTGCTTTAAATGCTATGAAATAGCTTCACTGAGGTCAATGCATCATCAGGTCTATCCATTAGGAAAATCAATACCTCTGTGAATTTTTTCTTTTATAATTCTACACAATGATACAATAAACATCCAACTCCAGGTCTCTCAAACTCAGCACCTGACTTCTATGTGCCCTAGATGGCATTGTTGGTGGTAGGAAATGAGGCAACACCCATGTTCTTAGACTCTTGAAAGAACACACTTTCTCCTGAAGATCTCAGTGGCTGGTAGCCTTGCATAATTTATTAATATTCCCTCATTGAACAAACATTTGTTACATTACTGTCTCAGGCACAGCAATGTCCCTAATCCTCAAACAGAAAGATGGAATGAACTTGCTTCCTGCCTTTAAGGAATTCACAATTTACTACACACAATAATTATGAGGAATATATACCATATACACATAATTGTTGACAATTATTCTGTGCCAGGCACTTGGCTAAGTCCTTTACCTACAATGCCACATTTAGTCTTCATAAGGGCCCTTCACATCATTCTTCTCTTACAGATCCAATTAAAAGCCTGATGTCACATAGCTAATAAGTCTCAGAGGTGCAGTTTGACCCTTATCCCTCTGTCTACAAATACCAAGTTTAAAAACATGTCATAAAGTGCATCTAGAATGAAAACGTTTATCTTCTCTGGTATAGGGTGAGCACTGCTTAGAAGGGAAACGGGTAAACAGAAGGCCGCACCACAGGCCTGACCTACTAGGGAGGCCACAGAATTTGGGAAATGGAAGTTGGATGCTTACGAAGCCCTAAGGCCAAGAAATGCCAAACACACCAGAGCTCCTATTTAGTTCTGGGTACTTCACACAGTTCCCATGGAGTTGGTCTCTGTAGACCACTGCTCCCATCGACTCTCAGTGCTCCTCTACACCTCTGTTTCCTCAATTCACAGTATTCAGCAACTGTTTGTTGAATAAAAGAATAAACATATGTAATATACAGGGTGCCTGTGTGGCTCAGTTCAGCATCTGCCTTTGGCTCAGGTCATGATCTCAGCGTCCTGGGATCGAGTCCCACCTCGGGCTCTCTGTTCAGCAGGGAGTCTGGTTCTCCCTCGTGCTCTCCCTTTGTGCTCTCCCTTTATCTCTCTCTCTCTCAAAAAAAAAAAAAAAAAAAGACCCTAAAAAAAAAAAGTAACATACTTTTAGCTGTGTCTTAGAAAACAGAAAAGCCTAGAAATTACTGTGAGGTTTCATAGTGTACTGAAAGGCATGGGTTAATTTGCCCCTGTTTTAAAATTGCTATGTGTTAAAAATAGAACTTGGAACCTTTAGAACAAATTTCATAGAGAAAGTATGTGAACTATAACTGGCCAGAGTCCAGATAACCATTTCTCTTTAGTATTAAAATAAAATACACATGCCTATCATTAAACACTCCCACCAGTACCATCCCCCACACCAGTACCACCCCCCATACCACAAATTCCAATGAAATTTGGACTGGCTGGGAAGAGGTTAATGGAAACCAAACTCAACTGTTCTGGCTCCTAAGAGAACTCTTTCCCAGGGCTTCTCTGAAGTCCTATGCCCACACATGACAGAAACCCTCAAGAGATCTGGATTCTGTGCTCAGTGATTTTTTTAAACTGATCTCCACTCCGAATGGAAATCAGGTTAAGATTGCATTTTGGAATTCAGCCTATTTCAAGTGTGCTAATCACATAACAGCCTGAAAAAATAACCGTTTGCTGCCAACCTTTGCTGATTCAAGTTCTCGCAGACAGAAAATGCTGCCTCTGGACAAAGGCAGGTACTCAGCTCCTAAATCAGACCTGCTGAAGCAGCAGCAGCATGGTGAACAGGGGCCTCACAAGAGGCACTCATTATATGGTACTTTCTGACCAACATTTCATTTTCCAGCAATCTAGAATATTCTCCCTCTCCTCTCTACCTTGACAAAAATCTATCCAGCTTAAGAATCACTTCATCATGGGGCGCCTGGGTGGCTCAGTCAGTTAAGCATCTGCCTTCGGCTCAGGTCATGATCCCCGGGTCCCAGCATCGAGCCCCATGTCAGGCTCCCTGCTCAGCGGGGTGTCTGCTTCTCCCTCTCCCTCTGCCCTGCCCCCCCCCGCTTGTGCTCTCTGTGTGTCAAATAAATAAATAAAATCTTAAAAAAAAAAAAAAGAATCACCTCATCAAGAAGACTGCTTTGAAAAATCTAGTCAACAATGTCCCCTCCTTCCTCTCACTAACAGGTTTCATTTGGGACTTAATTACTAATTCCCAAATGGGGATGATAGGAACTGGGAGAACACAATTGTCTGAAGTTTAAAAGTCTTCTCAAGTGATTATGACATACTTGTTCTCCCATTTTAGAAAAACTGTTATAGGCTTAAGTACCAAATATTGCTTGAGTCCTTAGGAGATAAATCCCAAGAACCAAATTTTTTCATCAGCTAAAATGACCAGATAATGTTAAAAAAAAATATTAGATCTCTTTAATTACTAGAACACTTCCAAAACAAATTATGCATTTCCCTGAGTTTTTATAATTAACACTGAAAGTAATCTATGTTTTTCTGAACACCCTGAGACATTATAATGTATACCATTATTATGTGATATGCTGCAATAATGTTTTCAGATACAACTGAGGCATATGGAACGTTGTTTCAAAAGGCTTCACTTTGGGGGGCTTCATTTATATTTTTATGATTTTTAAAAATCTCCTCTCTTGTTCTTCTGTTAGCTGTTCACAGAATTCTCCAGAGCAGAATATACAACAACCACATTTTAGAGCAATGCCTGAGAAGATCTTAGGAAAAGGATGAACCAAGATTTTTATACCCAGCTAAGCAATTGCTTAAGCATGGAGCCCAAAGAAAAGTATTTTTCAACTACAAGAACTCAGAGAATATTATTCCAAGAAAGCTTTCTTGAAACCATTTAAAACTTCTTGCAGTTTGAGGATACATTCCAGGTGAAGAAGAGAAAAATGGAGTAAGAAAAGCAGTATCAGGGGCTTCTGAGGACATTTAATCCTAGAATAAAGAAAAAAAAAATCACAACTGTGGCCATTATGGTAATTGAATCGTAAAATGTAGAAACAATATAACTACCAAAACTTTAATAAGAAGGAGATGGTAGTTGATTATATACTGATAGTCTTTTCAGAACTGGGGATTCAAAAGTTACCATACATAGTGGATAAATTAAGTAACAGAAATAGAGGTATAGTCAAAAATATAAATAAAAGTATCAGTATTAATAAAAAATATAATCACCCTAAACTGTGAAAGGAAAGACAGGAGGGAAGGCAAGTGAGAGGAAGGGGAAGTTTAGTAACTGAAACACCACATATAGAGGAGAGCCAACACATCTTGTCTAAATAAACAGGAGCACACACAGCACAGAAAATAAAAACAGAATTAGGCCAAACTGGTCTTCTAATTATAAAAATATCCTTCTCTGTTGAATGATATTCTTGAAAGTAGAACAACTACATGTACTAAATACACATGTAAGAGATACACTTAAAAAAGGTGACTACGGATGGTTGAAAATAAAAGGGTGAACAAAGGTTTTCCAGGAAAGGTAAATAAAAGGAATTAAGGTTATGAATTAATGCCAAACAGGTCAATTCAGGGCCATAAACATTAAACAAAAACAAAGAAGGCATTCTGTGATGATTAAGAATGTAACCCGTGGAAGATTTAACCGCTATGACATCTGTGAATAAAACAGTTTAGCACTAAAATTCAAAAAGCAAAAACTACAGGAAACACAGGATACAGACAGAATCCTATCAAACATAGAGGATTCAATTTCTTTTCCCCAGCTGACAAAAAAGCAAATGGACCAGAAATAACCAAGGCATCTTAGGCCTAAAGAGCAAGATTAATAAGGTAACTGATACAGATTTACATAACCCACAAACCAAGACAATAGCTCCTTTTGAAGTAATGATGTAATAGCCACAAAATATTCAATTGTAAGCCACATAAAAAAACCTCAATAAATCTCCTCAAAATATAATAGTATAGGCACATGAGTTAAAGAGGAAATAAATATAAAATTACAGAATACTTAGAAAATACATACAATAAAAATTCTTTTAAAAATGTTGAGAAATAGCTAACGCCAGATTAAGGAGAAAATGTACAGTCTTAAATATTTGTAGAACCAGGAAAAATGAAATTACTAAAAGATTTATCCAATCTTACCCAAGAAAGTTGAAAAAGGGCAGCAAAATGAAAGCAAAGCAGAGAGAAATGGTAAAGAAAAAAGGAAAGGCAGCTAATTAGAATACAGAACTGTTGAAAATTAATTTTTTTATTTTTTAAAGATTTTTATTTATTCATGAGAGACAGAGACAGAGACAGAGACAGAGAGAGAGAGAGAGAGAGAGAGAGAGAGGCAGAGGGAGAAGCAGGCTCCCAAGGAGCAGGGAGCCCGATGCGGGACTCGATCCCAGGATGCTGGGATCACAAGAGATCCTTTTCTTAAAAAATACAATCGAATAGGTAAGCAACACAACCAAGAAAAAAAATGGGAGGAACATGCCTACACAAGGTGAAAGGAAATAATCTCAAGAACTGAGGAAGTTAAAATAAGAGACTGCTACTTTTCTCAGCAATTTGAAAATGAGCTTGAAAATCTGTGTGAAATGTATGGTTCCCTAGGAAAATATAATTTGCAAAAACTGAGCTAGAGCAGGGAAGAGACAAATAAGCAGCACACAGGATTTTTAGGGCAGTGAAAATACTTTGTGTGATATTATAATAATGGACACATGTCATTGTACATCTGCCCAAACCCAATAAATATACAGCATCAAGAGTGAACCCTAAGGTGAGCTATGGACTCTGGATGATTATGACGTGTCCATGTAGGTTCCACCTTGGTTTAAAAAAAAAAAACAAAAAACAAGTTACCATTCTGGTGAGTGATGTTGATAAGGAGGGAGGCTATAGTGTGTGGGGGCAGAGCATTATATGGGGAATCTCTATACTTTCCTCTCAATTTCTTTGTAAACAGAAAACTGCTCTAAAAAATAAAGGATAAAAAACACTGACCTAGAATGGCAGAATCTATAAATATCTCAGTTGGTGAAAACAAAATTGAGGAAATGCTAGTACAGTGATTCCCCTCACCCCCACCATCCCACCCCACCACTACCTTATACCTTTGAAAAAGTACCAGTGTCACCAGTAATTCCCAGGTGAAAAAAACTGTAAGGAGCAAATAGCTCCAACACTGTATCTTCCAATACTATTGAAATAGTTCTAAAGCAGAGAGAAAGAAAAAAAAATCCCCTAAATTATTTAAAATGAAGCCAGTATAATATGGATGCCAAAGTCGAATGAAATAGTCTCCCAATAAAACCACTAACCAACAGCACTTCAGAAAACCGATACAGACACCTTAAATACGGCTGCAACCTATTTGTTTAGACCTACACCAAGCTATTTAATTCATATGGAAAAATAAATGTGCCAAAAAGGGAAATTTTTATTAAAGAATTCTAATTAAGAGGAGATAGAGTGAAAACTTATAAGTCTACTGCTATTAAAATATTGTGGTCCTGATGCATAAAAACATAGATAAATGAATGGAGTCTAGACAAAAATCCAACTATATACACATGGTACTTTAGGCTAGGATGTAAGTGGCATGTTGAACCAGTAGGGAAATGGGACTAAAAGGTGTTGAGACAATTGGGAAGCCACCTGGGAAAAACCAAAGATAAATACCTAGCTCATATCAAATAAATTTTAGATAAAACCATTAGAAACAAATAAGAGTACCTCTGTGTGTATGCAAGTGTCTGTGTGTTTGTGTGTGTGTGTATGTATCTGTTTGCCAGGAGAAATAATCAAAGATTAGTAGAGAAAAAAATTAATTTCTTTCAAAGCAAAACATATCACAAAAATGCCACAAGATAAATGACAAATGAGGAAAATATTTGCAAGTCCTATCAAAAAGGCATTTTTTTCCAACATGGGAAGATTTTCAACAAATCTGAAAAAGGCCAACTCTCCAAGATAACAGGGACAGAAAAGACAGGGAGAATTCAAAGCAAATGAAATAGATATAACCTCCAATGCTCTTACTTGTAACAAGGTCTGTGTAAATTAAAAGTATACAGATAGTATTTTTCATCTACCAGATTGGTGAGGATCTAAAAGCTTGATATACATATGTGACGAATTATGTATCTTCTCACACTGCCAGTGGGAGTATAAACAACAAATCTATAAAGGACAATTTGGCCACTGTTGTCAAAAATTTAAGAATTGGTGCACCTGGGTGGCTCAGTGGGTTCAGCGTCTGACTCCTGGTTTCCGCTCAGGTCCTGGGACGGAGCCCCCAATAGGAACCACACCAAGTGGGAAGTCTACTGGAGATTTTATCCCCCTTTCTGTCTTCCTCTACCTATCCCCCTACTCAGATACATGCGCTCTCTCTCTGAAATAAATAAATCTTTAAAAAAAATTTAAAAATTGTACAGACCCTAGGGCCTACCACTTTTACCTAGGAATTCATTCTGCACAGTCCTAACACATTAGCTCAATGGCACACACACTGATATTCTTTACATCATTTATAAAGGCAAAAGTTTATAAACAACATAAATTTCCATCCATAGGAAAATGGTTACCTACATTGTATAAATTCAAATAAAAGGATATTTGGAAGCTCTTACAAAGAATGAGGCAATCCTATAGGTACAAATATGGAATGAGCTCCAAGTGAAAAAAGCAAGGTAGTTAACGGTGACACCTATTTCCATTACTGCAAAAACATTTGCCAAGCTCTCATGTGAAGGTTGTAAGTTTTTTACTTCAGTATCTGCCATCAACAAGTGAAAAATGTACCTTATAAAAACCATACTAGAATAGATCTGCTTTCCTTTCAGAAGAGGTGTAAGAACTATGGCTTCTTGTTCAATAAATTTATATGTCATAGCTGATTTTATGATCACGAGAGTTTTTAAAATCTCGATGCATGTTGTAAATGACCAGAAGTGCATGTCCTTAATCACAGATAAAACTGTAAACTCCTTGTTGATAAGAATTTCATCACCTTCAACTTGCTCTGTTATAAACTGTGAGAGAAATGATCCTGAAATTTACTGCATGAGTATCTTGAGGATTTATTTTCCAAGTCAAGGCCATCACCACTAGAAACTAAGTCACTTTAGAGAACGTATGTTGTTTCTTCTCAAGAAAGGTGCTGCATGTTGATTGCCTTGCACTTTTCTTCTAAGGACTTAAGGACCTGACAAATTCCTTTATAATTATTATTGTAACTTAAGGGAGTAAATCATCATTACTGACAGGTTTCAACCTCAAGGATATTGTCAAATGGAAGAGCAAACACAGCTCTGACCAAAAAATAAGTTTCATTTTCCATTCAATTGGATCATTAATGTCCAATAAAAATAATACAAATAAAGGAGAATTTTTTTATGAATTTCGCCCCATATTTCAAGTGAACCGAAAGAAAGAAAGAAAAGCCAGTAAGAGATAAAATATACACATAGCCTGTCCTAATACTGGAGTGACCATCACTGGCTCTTCCTCGTCTATTACAGCCCAAGAAAGTTGAAGCCGTTCATGAGTAGAATCAGGACTCAACTCCTTTATTAGCTCATTATCCTATTAAGGACAGAGATTTGAACTTTCAAAATGATAACAAGCTCTTCAATTAGGTAACTTGTGGATGATGGTGTACATTCATTTCACCTCTTCAAAGATTAGGACCTATTCCAGGGGCACCTGGATGGCTTAGTCAGTTAAGTGGCTGCCTTCAGGTTATGATCCCAAGATACTGGGATCGAGCCCCATGTCCGGCTCCCTGCTCAGTGGGGAGCCTGCTTCTCCCTCTCCCTTTGCCCCTTCCCCCCTCTTTCTTGCACGTGCTCTATCTCAAATAAGTCAAATCTTGGGGCACCTGGGTGGCTCAGTTGGTTAACCGTCAATTGGCTCAGGTCATGGTCCCGGGATCGAGCCCTGCGTTGGGCTCCCTGCTCAGTGGGGAGTTTGCTTCTCCCTCCCTCTGCCTCTTCCCCAGCTTGTGTACACTCTTGCGCGTGCTTGCTTTCAAATAAATAAAATCTTAAAAAATAAAATCTTAAACAAAGATTAGGACCTATTCCATATCAGGCATAGGGCTTGGTAGACACAAAGAATGAAACAGTGGCCTCCCTCTGCAGAAAATCTGGTAGAAAATATGTTGATCAAGTAGTCAGCATCATGTTAAATCTAGAGAACTGAGAAGGAGCCCCAAATTGCCATAATGACCAATTTCTACCATTTATACAGTCATAGCAGCATTTCGTTGGAATCTTTGTAACACCTGTGAGGCTGGCATCATCAGAACAGTCACTGGCAACACTGAGCTTGGAAGGGATGCCGTTAGATCACCTTGGTCATGTGTCTAGATGCTTGTAGGTATTAGTAACGATGCTTGTCACATAGTAGCTTCCTATTTTAATTACTCCTTCTTGCTAACTAACTTCGTGCTATGCTCAATGCATATGCTATCACTATGTAAATGTCACACCACTGTAAATGGCATTCGAACCTTTAATTTTTTTTTAAAGTGTTTGTACTCTCTTAACATTGGTGCCTTGGGACACACCCCTGCTGACTCTACTTTTATCTTAAGGTAATTTTGCAGGTGATCCAAAGGAGGGTCAGGGATGTCCTGTCACTTGCCCCAGGGCCCTGACTTGAAGTAGTAGAGTGAGACTTGCATGCCGGGTGACTGGACTCTGAAGTCCCCAATTTTTCACTACTACATCTCCCAGAAGGAAAAGGAATTCTCTACAGCCAAATGTGACCCAACAAGGACAGGGAGCACCTTCATTTTTTTCTTGTACTTCAGCAACCTCGCTTCCTGGCACATAACCTAACTTAGGGTATTTCCCCACAAACTCCTTTACCATTGTGTCATTTGAGGCGTACACATCCATCTTTCTATAAGGCCAATTTGACAACATCAGGAGATTTATTTGGCGTTCGGAGAGTGAACCTGTAGGGAGATGCAATAGCAACATTCAACTCTTAAGTGGCACAAAACTTCATAGTTTATAATCCTGGAGTTCTCCAAATTAATATAATTCTATCGTAGGAATGCCTGCAGAAAAACAAGCTTCAAATTGTCACTTCAAATACCTGCATACGCTTTAGATCTCTTATCCAGGGATAGTTTGCATTTATAATATACATATACCCTCATTATTTTTAAAACATATTTTTCTGGGATTTTTAAGTAGGAAGCAAATTGATTTTTCTAGAATAAACACAAGACGCCCACAGAGAGCCATCACGTGCATTAGCCAGGAAAGCACAGCATGCACTACACTGCCGTCATCAAGGGAAGCCAGAGTTCCAGAGTCACTTCTTTCTGGGCTTCACTTTCTGTGATGTAAAATGAAGTGACTGAACTAAATGATACAATACGTAAGGCTTCTTCACAATTTAAGATGCCTTGAGTCCACTGTTACCTTGAAAGCCAACGAACTTCAGTCAGTAGCAGGTCAAAATATATCTGCATGGAATGAAACCCAACTGTCCTTCCCTTCCTTCAAAATAATCTAACTGAAGCAAACTTCCCCATCCCACAATCATCATCAAGCCATTTTTACTTAAGATGTAAACTTTCTATTATTCCAGGAATTGGTACCTGGCTTGGGCAGTTTCTAGAAACTGCCATCAGGAATAAGCACACAAAGGCTAAGACCCTCTGCTATGAGATATTTTCATTACTCCGTACTTTCCAACTTCCTATCTCTTGGGAAAAAGGGAATTTGGGGGAGGAATTTTTCCCAGATTTTCTCCAAAGAATATTATGCCCAGGTTGGAACCCACTGTCACCAAAGGAAAGAATGATATTGTTTAGAATTCAACACCCAAGATTCCCTTCAAGCTGATACAGCTACAAATTATATCTAGCATTACTAATGATATGAACTCATCCAAAAAGCATTATCTTGGTTTTTTTCTTTGTTTTTTTGCTGGGTAGTCTAAAAACTGAGGCTTGCTACATGATAAAGGGGTTAGTTTACCGGAAAACATAACTGATATTTTCCAGATACAGTATTACCCTCAAATGAGTCCCCATCCCAGCTATAACAAAGGCCTTATCAAACAACCTTAATTTTAAACTGACAATAGAATACCTCTCTTTGTGCACTAGCTGTGTTCCCTTTTCAATTACCTAGAAAATGATCCATAAATTTGTGTTCAAAGTTAGGACAGATGAGCTAACCAAAAATCTGTCCTAAATTTTTGCTGTTCATTCATTCATTCATTCATTCATTCAAGACTTATTAGGTACCAAACTCCACTCCCTGAACGAGGGATACACACATATTAAAAGGAGACAGACAAGATCTCTGTTCACATTTTTGCGAGGACAGCAACAATAAACAAAAATAGTATTGCAGAAAATTAAAGGCTTTTAAAGAAAAAAAAATTTTAAATATGATAAACAATTTGGGGGGGGGGGAGTTATTTTGGGAACATTCACAGGCAGTCTCTATGAAGGAACATTAGAGTAGAAACCTTAATCAAGAGAGGAAACCACCGAGGCAAAGCTTCTCAGTATCGTAGGCCAATTGCAAAGACCCTGAGGCTAAAGTGAGCTTGGCTCATTCTGGGATTAAACTTTTGTACCTCATACATCTGAATGTGTTTTTTATTACAACTACTTAGTAGTTCAAATGTATTAAAAACTAAACTTGAAACAAACTTGAAGCTTTTCCACTGAATTCTGTTGTCCTAGAAGAGACATGGTTTGCTCTAAATAAATGTACCTGTAAGTGGCTATGCATTAACATCAATTACAGAGCAATTAAAAATACCAGTGCCCAGGGCCCACCCAAGATCAAGTGGATCAGAATCTCAGTATATTTTAAAATTCTCCAGATAATTCTAATACATAAGGGGAACTGAAAGCCATCATTCTAAGTTAATCTGGAAAATGCCATATTCTAGAAACCAGACTGTGTTTTGGGGTCCTTCACCCTAATGATCAACCGTAGGTTGACTTTTGTTAGTTCAGGTATATTGGGAGTTTGAGAAAGGCCATAATGTGTGCTGGCTGAGGATGTGAGTCCTGGAGTCAGATCATTCCTCTCATCAGGAATGAATACTCTCATCAGCTGTAGAGAGTTGGGCAAGTCATTGACTTCTTTAAGTGTTTCTTTCTCTTTACAAATTATGAGTATACCGCCGGTGTCTACATGACTGTTCACCAGATGATACATACAACGCTTATCACTGCACCAAGTATGTGGTAACTGATAAGTACCAACTATAATTTTTAATTGAAGAGCCTAGTCCCTTTATGTACTTTAAAAAAGAAACAAATATAATTTGTTCTCAAGATTCACTTTTAATGCTTTAAATGGGAAGAACTAATTGTGATTAGGTTGCTACCCATATAATACCATATAATTATTTTGTTAAATGCCTTCAAATTATGAGTAACACAAAAAATGTAGTTCTATTTCTAAATTACTCACCACCATACTTAAGAAAACTTGCTATAAGCATTCTTCAGGATCCTTAGGAGACTTGTACATTTATTTTTAACACAGGATAAGGGAGTTTTACCCTCTTGAAAATTTGCAGACTTTTATGAAAGAATGCTCAATGTCACGTGTGAATACATTTCAAATTGCTTTGGAAAGAAAAATGATTATAGCTTGATGTGATAATGGGCATCTTCACGACGACCATTCTCCAAGACCAAATCACTTGAAAGTGCTTAAATTATAACCCTTGTTATACAGAGGTGTCCATGAGATTGTGTCTAAAAATGTCCAAGTCCAGTATAATTTCCATAAAGCAGACTTGATTAAATATTTAAATGCTCCACTTCTGCTTTCTTCCCACACACGGATGAGTGAGGGCTTCTCTGAATATAATAATCCACACTGAACACTTAGTCACTTTCTTAGACTCTAGGTTTATTTTCCAAACATTAATAAAAGTTGAAAAGCAGTGCATTATCAGCAAAAACCATAACACCTACACAACGTTGAGGGAACATTTTGGTTTGCTGAGCTAACAAATGTTACAGTTCTGAAGGCAAAGAATACTTTTGCCTAAACAAATGTCAAAGTATCACCACTATATGTGTGTGTGTGTATCAGTATTACATCTCTCTCTCTATATATATATGTGTGTGTGTGTGTGTGTGTGTGTATATCAGATACAAATTATCATGAATATGTCTCTATAATGCTATCTAAACATCTTTAAAAGTATTACTTTTTTAAAGATTTATTTGAGAGAGAGAAAGTGTGCACAAGTGCACATGTGAGTGAGCAGAGGGGCAGAGGGAGAGGGGGAGAGAGAATCTCAAGCAGAGTCCCCGCTAAACACAGAGCCTGATGGGATGCTCCATCTCACAACCCTGAGATCATGACCTGAGCTAAAATCAAGAGCTGGATGCTTCACTAAGCCACCCAGGTGCCCCTCTAAGTATTACTTTATTCCGGAAAGTTTTAAAGGCTATAGCCATCAATTTCAAAAGATCAAAGATGTTAATCTCTGCAATTTTCTGTCCTCCAATCACCTGAAGATACAGATAGCATCATTTCTTTAACTCTTGCCTCTTTCACAATATGAGCAGGATGAAATTAAACCAATGATACTCTCTAAGTAATCTTATTAAATACGAGGATTTCAAAAACTTCAAGTCAAAGCAAAGCCATTCTAATTTTTCATCGGCACATATTTTTTGCAGAAACTCACAACTCAGATCAACTTCAGTAATTAGCCACGCTCTTGGTCTAAAGCCACGGTCTTGGTCTATTGCATCATTTTTGTGTTTAAGTACTACAGGAAGCAAAAACTATAGATTTGTGATGGCCTCACATTTAACTGACACTTGATACCTGAGTGCAGATGGTAAATAATAAAATGAACTGGGTCTGGTCTCAGGAATTCAGCTGGATAGGGATCAAACCATTCTGAACACCTACGAACTCAACAGGAGATCAAAGAAAAGAATAGCAGCAACTCTCTGAACAGAAAAGCGACCACTTTCTGGAAGGTAGGACGTGCGGAGAAGTGAATCCGAGGCGATATTCGGGAGGATAGACGGCGGGGGAGGGGGACTCCATTGGCCGCTTCTGGCAAGTGATAGACCCGCGGAGCACAAAATCAGAACATTTAGAAGTCGGCTCCGCTGAGGGACGTCGCTGCAGTGGCTAAGCGGGGGGTGGAACCCTCCCGGGACAGTGTGGTCTCAGGACCCTCGGGGTCACAGAAAGACTGGGGGTGCCTGAGTGCGGCAGAGCTCCCAGGTATCGGAGTGGGGAAGCCGGCTGCAGAAACAGAGCCGAGGCGCGGGCTCTCAGCTCGGGGTGGCCATAAAGGTGATCCGCGGCCCAGTCGGGCCACTGCTCCTCCAGCAGGGACCCAACAAGCGGCAGATCCGGAGAGACTCCCCTCCCTCCCCCAGAAGGAGCGGCGCGGGAGCGCACCGCAGGGATCTGCTGGGTTTGGAGACTCCACACGGGGTCGGGTGCCAGAGATAGAAGCGCTCGGTCACAGGCCGGGTGAGCACGGAGTGCGGCCGGAGACCGGAGAGACGGGAGTGATTGACTGCTTTTCTCTGGGGGCCCAGTGAGGAGCGGGGCCCGAGTTCTCAGCAACTCGGGGCAGAGATTGGGAGGCCGCCATTTTCCCTCTCGTCCTCCAAAGCTGTACCGAGAGCTTGCAGGGAACAAAACTCCCGAGAGCAAACCTAAGCAGCTTGCTTAGCCCGGACCGACAAGGACGGGGCAATTCTGCCTCCGGCAAAGACATTTGGGAACCATGGCAACAGGCCCCTCCCCCAGAAGATCAGCACGAACAGCCAGCCAAGACCAAGTTTACCTATCACTGAGAACCGCAGAACTCCAGAGCACGGGAAATACAGCACATAGAATTCATGGCTTTTTTACCATGATGCTTTAGTCTTTCAAAGTTAATTTTTTTAACTGTCTTTTTTTTTTCTTGAATTTTTCTTTTTCCCTTTTACAACCAACATCTTATCAATCCCTTTTTTAAAACATTTTTATTTTTCATTTTTAGTCATATTCTATCCCTTCATAGCAGTTACCCTTATTTTTGGCAGATATATGTATACGTTGTTCTCTCTTTAAAATTTTGAGATACAGTTTCTTCTAAAAGATCAAAATATACACTAAATCTCTAGTGTATGGCTTTGACTAGTCTCCTGCGTGATCACATTCTCTCCCTTTTTTTTTCTTTTTTTGAAATCCTTTCTTTTCTCAAACAACTTAACAGTTCCTTTTATAAAACTTTTTATAATTTTCATCTTTACAGTCATATTCCATCCCTTCATCGTATCAACCCTTATTTTTGTACATATATGTTTTTCTTTAAAATTTTGGGGGGCACTTTCTTCTAACAGACCAAAACACACCCAAAATCTAGTGTGTGGCACTGATCTATGCACCAGCCTGATCGTATGTGATCATATTGTTTTTTTGTTTTGTTCTATATTTGTTTGTTTTTATCTTTTTCTTTTCATTTTTCTTTTTCCTTTCTTTCCCTTCCTTTTCCCCCAACTTCAGATCTTTTCTGATTTGTTTAGAGTATATTTTCTGGGGACATAGCTACCCTCTTAGCATTTTGTTCTCTCATTCATCTATTCTCCTCTGGACAAAATGGCTAGATGGAAAAAATCACCTCAACAAAAAGAACAAGAAGTAGTACCGACTGCCAGGGACCTACTCAATAAGGACATTAGTAAGATGTGGGACCTAGAGTTCAGAATCATGATTTTAAAGACACTAGCTGGGGGGCGCCTGGGTGGCTCAGTCATTAAGCATCTGCCTTCAGCTCAGGTCACGATCCAGGGTCCTGGGATCGAGCCCCGCATCGGGTTCCCTGCTCTGCGGGAAGCCTGCTTCTCCCTCTCCTACTCCCCCTGCTTGTGTTCCCTCTCTCACTGTGTCTCCCTCTGTCAAGTAAATAAATAAAATCTTTAAAATAAAATAAAATAAAGATACTAGCTGGGCATGAAAAAAGCATGGAAGTTATTACAGAGGCCCTTTCTGGAGAAATAAAAGAACTAAAATCTAACCAAGTCGAAATCAAAAAGGCTATTAATGAGGTGCAATCAAAAATGGGGGCTCTAACTGCTAGGATAAATGAGGGCAGAAGAGAGAATTAGTGATATAGAAGACCAAATGATGGAAAAAAAAGAAGCTGAGAAAAAGAGATAAACAACTACTGGACCACGAGGGCAGAATTCGAGAGATAAGCAATACCATAAGATGAAACATTAGAATAATTGGGATCCCAGAAGAAGAAGAGAGAGGGGGGAGACAGAAGGTATATTGGAGCAAATTTTAACAGAGAACTTCCATAATGTGGGGAAGGAAACAGGCATCGAAATCCAGAAGGCACAGAGAACCCCTCTCAAAATCAATAAAAATAGGTCGACACCCTGACATCTAATAGTAAAACTTATTAGTCTCAGAGGCAAAGAGAAAATCCTGAAAGTAGCTTGGGAGAAGAGATCTGTAACCTGCAATGGTAGAAACATTAGATTGGCAACACACCTAGCCACAGAGACCTGGCAGGCCAGAAAGGACTGGCATGAGATCTTCAGAGCAATAAATGCGAAAAATATGCAGCCAAGAATACTATATCCAGCTAGGCTGTCACAGAAAATAGAAGGAGAGATAAAAACCTTCCAGGACAAACAAAAACTAAAGGAATTTGCAAACACGAAACCAGCCCTACAAGAAATATTGAAAGGGGTCCTCTAAGCAAAGAAAGCACCTAAAAGCAACATAGACCAGAAAGGAACACAGACAATATACAATAACAGTCACCTTACAGGCAATACAACGGCACTAAATTAATCTCTTTCAATAGTTACCCTGAACGTAAATGGACTAAATGCCCCAATCAAAAGACACAGGCTATCACATTGGATTAAAAAACAAGACCCATTGATATGCTGCCTGGAAGAGACTCATTTTAGACCCAAAGACACCCCCAGATTGAAAGTGAGGGGGTGGAAAATGATTTACCATGCTAATGGACACCAAAAGAAAGCTCGGGTGGCAATCCTTATATCAGACAAATTAGATTTTAAACCAAAGACTGTAATGAGAGATGAGGAAGGACACTATATCCTACTTAAAGGGTCTATCCAACAAGATCTAACAATTGTAAATATCCATGCCCCTAACATAGGAGCAGCCAATTATATAAGGCAATTAATAACAAAAGCAAAGAAACACATTGACAACAATACCATAGTAGTGGGGGACTTTAACACCCCCCGGACAGAAATGGACAGATCATCTAAGCAAAAGATCAACAAGGAAATAAAGACTTTAAATGACACACTGGACCAAATGGACTTCACAGACATATTCAGAACATTCCATCCCAAAGCAACGGAATACACATTCTTCTCTAGTGCCCATGGAACATTCTCCAGAATACATCACATCCTAGGTCACAAATCAGGTCTCAACCGATACCAAAAGACTGGCATTATTCCCTGCATATTTTCAGACCACAATGCTTTGAAACTAGAACTCAATCACAAGAGGAAAGTCGGAAAGAACTCAAATACATGGAGGCTAAAAAGAATCCTACTAAAGAATGAATGGGTCACCCAGGAAATTAAAGAAGAATTAAAAAAATTCATGGAAACCAATGAAAATGAAAACACAGCTGTTCAAAATCTCTGGGATGCAGCAAAGGCAGTCCTAAGAGGAAAGTATATACCAATACAAGCCTTTCCCAAGAAACAAGAAAAGTCTCTAATACACAACCTAACCCTACACCTAAAGGAGCTGGAGAAAGAACAGCAAAGAAAGCCTAAACCCAGCAGGAGAAGAGAAATAATCAAGATCAGAGCAGAAATCAATGAAATAGAAACCAAAAGAACAGTAGAACAGATCAATGAAACTAGAAGCTGGTTCTTTGAAAGAATTAACAAGATTGATAAACCCCTCGCCAGACTTATCAAAAAGAAAAGAGAAATGACCCAAATCAACAAAATCATGAATGAAAGAGGAGAGATCACAACCAACACCAGAGAAATACAAACAATTATAAGAACATATTATGAGCAACTCTATGCCAGCAAATTAGAGAACCTGGAAGAAATGGGTGCATTCCTAGAGATGTATCAACTACCAAAACTGAACCAGGAAGAAATAGAAAACCTGAACAGACCCATAACCACTAAGGAAATTGAAGCAGTCATCAAAAATCTCCCAACAAACAAAAGCCCAGGGCCAGATGGCTTCCCAGAGGAATTCTACCAAACATTTAAAGAAGAATTAATACCTATTCTTCTGAAACTGTTCCAAAAAATAGAAATGGAAGGAAAACTTCCAAACTCACTTTATGAGGCGACCATTACCTTGATTCCCAAACCAGACAAAGACCCCATCAAAAAGGAGAATTACAGATCAATATCCTTGATGAACATGGATGCAAAACTTCTCACCAAAACACCAGCTGATAGGATCCAACAGTACATTAGAAGGATTATTCACCACGACCAAGTGGGATATATCCCTGGACTGCAAGGTTGGTTCAACATCCGCAAATCAATCAATGTGATATAATACATTAATAAAAGAAAGAACAAGAACCATAGGATCTTCTGAATAGATGCAGAAAAAGCATTTGACAAAGTACAGCATCCTTTCTTGATCAAAACTCTTCAGAGTATAGGGATAGAGGGTACATACCTCAGTATCATAAAAGGCATCTATGAAAAACCCACAGCAAATATCATTCTCAATGGGGAAAAACTGGGAGCTTTCGCCCTAAGGTCAGGAACACGACAGGGATGTCCACTACCACCACTGCTATTCAACATAGTATTAGAAGTCCTAGCCACAGCAATCAGACAACAAAAAGAAATCAAAGGCATCCAAATCAGCAAAGAGGAAGTCAAACTCTCACTCTTTGCAGATGATATGATACTGTATGTGGAAAATCCTAAAGACTCCACCCCAAAACTGCTAGAACTCATACAGGAATTCAGTAAAGTGGCAGGATATAAAATCAATGCACAGAAATCAGTGGCATTCCTATACACCAACAACAAGACAGAAGAGAGAGAAATTAAGGAGTCGATCCCATTTACAATTGCACCCAAAACCATAAGATACCTAGGAATAAATTTAACCAAAGAGGCAAAGGATCTGTACTCAGAAAACTATAAAATACTCATGAAAGAAGTTGAAGAAGACACAAAGAAATGGAAAAACGTTCCATGCTCATGGATTGGAAGAACAAACATTGTGAAGATGTCAATGCTACCTAGAGCAATGTACACATTCAATGCAATCCCCATCAAAATACCATCCACCTTTTTCAAAGAAATGGAACAAATAATTATAAAATTTGTATGGAACCAGAAGAGACCCCGAATAGCCAGAGGAATGTTGAAAAAGAAAAGCAAAGCTGGCGGCATCACAATTCCGGACTTCCAGCTCTATTACAAAGCTGTCACCATCAAGACAGTATGTCCTGGCACAAAAACAGACACATAGTTCAATGGAACAGAATAGAGAGCCCAGAAATGGACCTTCAACAGTATGTTCAACTAATCTTCAACAAAGCAGGAAAGAATGTCCAATGGAAAAAAGTCTCTTCAACAAATGGTGTTGGGAAAATTGGACAGCCACATGCAGAAGAATGAAACTGGACCATTTCCTTACACCACACACAAAAATAGACTCCAAATGTTTGAAAGACCTAAATGTGAGACAGGAGTCCATCAGCATCCTAAAGGAGAACACAGGCAGCAACCTCTTCGACCTCAGCCGCAGCAACTTCTTCCTAGAAACATAACCAAAGGCAAGGGAAGCCAGGGCAAAAATGAACTATTGGGACCTCATCAAGATCAAAAGCTTTTGCACAGCAAAAGAAACAGTCAACAAGCCCAAAAGACAACCGACAGAATGGGAGAAGATATTTGCAAATGACATATCAGATAAAGGGCTAGTATCCTAGATGTATAATGAACTTATCAAACTCAACACCCAAAGAACAAATGATCCAATCTAGAAATGGGCAGAAGACATGAACAGACATTTTTCCAAAGAAGACATCCAAATGGCCAACAGACACATGAAAAAGTGCTCAACATCGCTCGGCATCAGGGAAATCAAAATCAAAACCTCCATGAGATACCACCTCACACCAGTCAGAATGGCTAAAATTAACAAGTCAGGAAATGACAGATGTTGGCAGGGATATGGAGAAAGGGGAACCTCCTACACTGTTGGTGGGAATGCAAGCTGGTGCAGCCACTCTGGAAAACAGTATGGAGGTTCCTCAAAAAGTTGAAAATAGAGCTACCATACGATCCAGCAATTGCACTACTGGGTATTTACCCCAAAGATACAAATGTAGGGATCCGAAGGGGTACGTGCACCCTGATGTTTATAGCAGCCATGTCCACAATAGCCAAACTGTGGAAAGAACCAAGATGTCCATCAACAGATGAATGGATAAAGGTGTATGTATATGTATGTGTGTGTGTGTGTGTGTGTGTGTGTGTGTGTGTGTGTATATCCATACATACACAATGGAATATTATGCAGCCATCAAAAGGAATGAGATCTTGCCATTTGCAATGACATGGATGGAACCGCAGCGTGTTATGCTGAGCAAAATACGTCAATCAAAGAAAGACATGTATCATATGATCTCACTGATATGAGGAATTCTTAATCTCAGGAAACTGAGGGTTGCTGGAGTGGTGGGGGGGTGGGAGGGATGGGGTGGCTGGGTGATGGACATTGGGGAGGGTATGTGCTATGGTCAGTGTTGTGAATTGTGCAAGACTGTTGAATCACAGATCTGTACCTCTGAAACAAATAAGGCAATATATGTTAAGAAAAAAAAAAGAAGATAGCAGGAGGGGAAGAATGAAGGGGAGTAAGTCGGAGGGGGGGATGAACCATGAGAGACGATGGACTCTGAAAAACAAACTGAGGGTTCTAGAGGGGAGGGGGGTGGGGGGATGGGTTAGCCTGGTGCTGGGTATTAAAGAGGGCACGTTCTGCATGGAGCACGGGGTGTTATGCACAAACAATGAATCATGGAACACTACATCAAAAACTAAGATGTAATGTGTGGTGATCAACATAACAATAAAAGATTTTTTAAAGAAGAAAACATAGGGAAGATCTACTTGAAAAAAAAAATGAATTGGGTTAGAATATACTTTAATCTTCTTTTGTGAATCAGAGGAATCAAGTAGTTCAGTAAGGGACAATGTAAGCCGAGGAGCACATAGACAGATTGTTGAAACTGGAATAATTAAATTATGGAGAAACCACGAGGACAGATTGTCAAAAAATTTCTGCCTTTGGCGCTACAGAACACTTGACTGGGTTAAATGAGGTTAATACAACTTGCCATTCAAGACTGGTAATAAACTTTTCTTCTTCCAACCTAATTATCATATCATACCTTGAGTTATATTACATGTAATCTTTAAGTATGACACAGACTAGACTATTAATACTTGATATAGAAACATGCTTCACCAACCACACAAAGTAAAGGTCCTACTATATTCAACTAACAAAAACTGCATGCTTACTCAGTCTAAAATATATCCTTATTCAATTCTGTCAGAAGCTCTGCAGAGCACATGTGATTATCCTCAATTTACAGATCAGGAACTGTAAGCTCAAAAGTGTATGGTAACTTGACCAGACTCATACCAATCATGAGGGGCAAAGCTAGGTTTTGAATACAGGACTTTCATACCCTTACTACCTTCCACAGTCTAGTCAAGATGAACACACAGTAGCTATCAACCTACTAACAATTTATTCCCTCTACCAGACTCTAGTTACGGTTCGAAGAGAGTTAAAAAGAAGATGACAGTTTAATCGTGTGCAAATACAAAGAACTTGGGGGTCAAAGCAACACCAATACCACAGCACAAGGACACATAAGCTGTGCAGCTTGAACAAAATTTTTTAATCTCTGTAAGCTTCAGGTAACTCTTCTTTAGAATCTGAATGAAAGTATCTCTTTTATAGAGTCATCGTGAGCTTAAGAAATATAGTACACACAATAGTGAACACATGAGCCATACAAGGCCATTAACACACTCAGGCACACACAAACATGTTTTCTATACCCTTGCTGTAGATAGAGTCACATGGAAAAACTAAGGCTTGGCTAGACCATCTGTGGTTAGAAGTTAGAAGAGGGAATTCAACTATCAATATGTGGAATCAAATATATTGAAATGCATACTTCATCGTTTGAAGAAAACACATGTATGTTAAAAAAAATTCTTAACACACGTAAAAGCTACAAACATATTTTTCTCCCCATGCTTTGTTTTTTAAAAAGTTATTTCGTAACAGCCCTCTTTCAAACAAATTTCCTTTGAATATCCTTGGCGTAAAAACTCTTTCCAAGAAAATAACTCACACCTGCTGTGTCTAATGCAGCACGGGTAGGTCTCCGTCACAGGGAACACATAACAATCTGAAATATTGCCTCCTTTCTTTTTGAAGTCTAGTAAAATCATCTCCATTTCAGAGATCTATGAGGTTGAGTCAAAAATTCAAAATACAATAGAAAGAAACTAAGTTGATTCCTTTCCACTGATAAGAATAGATGAATCGCCACATCCCTTCTAGGGGAAAGCTGTAGCAGAACGTGTTTTCTCTGAGATTCCAGAACCTTGGAACTACAGAATGTTTGGGGGAAGCTGGCAGAGGGAACAAGAGATACCGTAAATCTTCTCTTACACCCTCTAGGCCCCCACCACCACACACCACTTTACTTCTTGGCTTTTTCTACTTCTCTCCTCTGCACTTAGCTCCAGTAATAGACATCCATGTCATTTCTTGAACACACCAGGCACAATTTTGTCTCATCACTCTCTTGCTGGAACATTCTCCCCTAAGATATCTGAATGGTTCTCTCCCTAATCCCCTTCAAGTCTTCACTCAAAGGTCCCTTTCTCAATGAATTATGCTTGGACTACCCAATTTAACATGTTCAGTTGCAACCTATAAGGCACAACAGTCCCCCTTACCCTGCTTTTTTTCCCCTTTATTTCTGTAGCACATAATCACTCTCTAAAATCCTAATTCTTCTATTACGATTATTGTTTATCATTTGTCTACTTGCACATTTTAACTATTGTTCATTTTGCTCTAATGTCCACGTTTTTGCTTGGAACACATTTGTAATGAAATGGTTTCCTCACTTCACTTCCACCTGTCAAAATCCACCTCTCTTCTAAGCCTGCTCAAGTTCTGTCTCCTCCATAAAGTCTTCCCACATTCCACTACAGAATATTAAATCCTCTTTCTTTCCCATAACTTTAGTTACAGCATTTATCACAGTTATGTCTCTCTCAAGCTGTCCAAGAAGCTATAGTCTTTTAAAAAATCCTCTATATATTCCCCTAGAGCCTAGCACAGTGCCTGACACTTATTAGGCACTTAATTATACATATGAAATTGAACCGGCCATAATTTTGTGGTTATGTATTGTTACTAGACAAACTATTAGACAATAAGTGCTATGCTTTGTAGACAATGGTACTTAACTACTCCCAACTCAATGCAAATCCATTCAGTCTGATGAAATTTGAGGTTTCCTACTTGGTGAAAATTTATTGACCAACGAGGCGATTCTTGAAATCCAATATTCCCCTTAAAAACTTAGGTAAAATTCTATCACTCTTCCCCATCATAATAAATGAAAAGTTTGCTTTCTGACTTACTGGTCTTGGTTTTGTAAATATGCTTCAATTTAGTTTTAATGTTTCGTTAGGAGGAAGTTCCAGCTGCTTTCACGGAATCCAAGCCCTCTTCCATCTTCTGGTTTTCTCTGGTTTGGCCTCATCTTCTACCCTGTCCCAACACAACATTCTTTACTCCAGAAATAACCAAACCTGATTTCAGAGCCAACCTACTTGAGCTCCATGGACTCTATGACCCCCTGAACCTGTTGTTAACACTTGTGAGTTTATGAGTATGTGCATGCTCTTTGAGAGAGGACTCTATCAGATTATCAAGGGGTCCACAATCTCATGGAGATGAAGAAACACTCACTCTACTTCCTATTCTCTACTGTGTTATATCCTTAAATTTACCTTTGGCTTTGCAGAGAATACCTTAGGGGCTTGGGTGGGTCAGAAATCCTCTAAAATGGTCACACTAAAAAGTAAGAACAGTTTCAAGAATGCACTCAAAATACCATCACTGAGACCCTGCTTAGTATCTGGTACTATGCTAAGGAAGAAGTGAAGAAGGGAATCTCTGATGAGTCAAACTCTAGAGAAAAGTGGGGTTATTTAGGGGTAAGGTTTAGACTTTTGGAAAGATAATACATTCCAGGAAAATTATTTCAAAAGGAGGTGGTTATTTTTGCTTTTGTTTCCCTTGCCTCCAGAGACATGTCTAGTAAGAAGTTGCTGTGGCTGAGGTCAAAATGGTTGCAGCCTGTGTTCTCCTCAAGGATTTTGATGGATTCCTATCTCACATTTAGGTCTTTCATCCATTTTGGGTTTATTTTTGTGTATGCTGTAAAGAAGTGGTCCTGTTTCATTCTTCCGCCTGTGGCTGTCCAATTTTCCCAACACCAATGATTGAAGAGAGTCTTTTTTCCATTGGATATTCTTTCCAGCTTTGTTAAAGATTAGTTGGCCATAGAGTTGAGGGTCCATTTCTGGGCTCTGTATTCTGTTCCACTGATTTACGTGTCTGTTTTTGTGCCATACCATACTGTCTTGATGATGACAGCTTTGTAATACAGCTTGAAGTCTGGTATTGTGTTGTCACGAGCTCTGGTTTTCTTTTTCAACATTCCTTTGGCTATTTGGAGTCTTCTCTGGTTCCATACCAATTTTAGAATCGTTTACTCCAGCTCTGGGAAAAATGATGGTGCTATTTTGATAGCAATCTTGCCACTTGCAACCATGTGGATGGAACTAGAGGGTAAGTCAGGCAGAGAAAGACAAATACCGTATGATTTCACTCATATGTGGAAATTAAGAAACAACACAGATAAACACAGAGGAAGGGAAGCAACCATGAGATAAAAACAGAGAGGGAGGCAAACCATAAGAGACTCTTAACTCCAGGAAACAAACTGAGGGTTGCTGGAGGGAAGGTGGGCAAGGGAATGGGGTAACTGGGTGATGGGCATTAAGGAGGGTACATGATCGAATGAGCAGTGGGTGTTATATGCAAGTGATGAATCACTAAATTCTACCCCTGAAACGAATAATACACTATATGTTAACTAAATTGAATTTAAATTTTTAAAGGGAGACGTTTAGTAATTTAAAACATTGTACAGAGAAGAGTGAAACACCTAAAGGTTTGCTATATTCAAATTACTGAGTATATGCAGAGGCCAGAAGGTCTTTGAGAGCACCCTTATTCAAAGGAAAGAGCTACTTTGGGGATTAGAGTAAGATTAGTTCATAATAAAATATAAATACCTCTGGCTTTCTGCTAACCTACACTTCTCTTATCTACCATAACAACCGACAGTTATGACAATGGACAAAGGACAGGAAAACACTGTAGACTGAATCATTTAGACTACAATTTTTTTGTTCCACATATTTTATTATATTCTTATTCACTAAAACGGGCATACTTTATATAGCATAAATAGCTTTACACAGTATTAACTGAAACATTTAATTAGCAAGAATGTAACTGCTCTCCTAATACGCAGAATAGAATTTGAAAATAGAAATGATATTACATAAATGGAATTGTTCAGAGGAATCACTTGAATTTTTTAATGAAGAAAAATTCTGCGGGTATCTTCAGTTTCTTATTTCATTCATTTATATATTAATCATTCATTCAATAAACCCTTACTGATTACCCACTGTGTACTGGGCTAGGTTTTGGGGGACATACAATTAATAGTTTGACCAAACTTTTTAGTGTAAGAGGCAGAAAAGTCAACAGACTATTCCGGAAGGGTCTGATAAGGTAGAAATGTTTATGTAGAGCCTTCCTCCCAAAGGAAGAACATCCACGGCAGGTGGTGGGGAGGGGTCAGAGAAAGTTTCTTTGGGAAGGTGTGCTTTATGTAGGTCTTACAAACAGGCTTTAAGAATATACATGGGACATTTAGAAAATGTCATGTTTACTATTTCTGAAAAACGGACACATGTGGGAAAGGATAAATGTTAGAGAGCTAAGCAGGAGCCAGGTTATAAGGGCCTTATGTTGACAATAATTAGAGGACACTTCGTTCAAAAAGGAATGGTCATCTAATGACAACTTTTACCCAGAGAAGTGACACAATCAGAGCAGAAAGAAAATGATCACTGAGGAACAGTTCTGGTGATGTGGGGGAGAGGAGAGGCAGACCTGCACTCACAGGAGCAGTGGTGATAAGGAAGGGAAAGGGGGTGGGCAGACAGTGGTTGATGTTGACTTGAGAGATGGAAATGGTAGGATTTGGTGGCTGAATGGACAGAACAAGGCTGGCTGAGAAGGCTTCGTATCTTAACAGTGGCACCATTTATCAGATAGGCAATGTCAGAGAGCACAATTTGGAGAAAAATGATGGCAAGTTTGAATTGCTCGTGAAATAAACAAATTGAGGTAACAATTAGACCGTTGTATAGGTGTCTGGAGATCAGTAGAGAGGCCAAAACAAGAGATTATAAAGTTAGGGATGGTCAGTATAGATGCCTCCATTGGCGTCAAAGACACAAAGAAGTACATTTACAGATGTGAAGGAAGAACCCAGAGGGTCAAAGGCTCAGTCCAAGAGAAAGACACCATTAAAGGGAGTAAGTGGCTGAAGAGAGATTTGTCAAGGTGGCAGAGGTAACATCTGGAAAAGAGACCATAAATCCTGGAAAGGAAGATTCTGGAAACCAAAGATATTTTAAGTAGTAGAGAATTGTCAACATGGCAAAAAAGCAGTAAGATTGTCAAGAAATATAATGAGAGAAATATAGCTACTTGATTTGGCCATATGGAGGTCAATGGTCACTGTGCATAGAGAAATTTCATTAGAGAGTCAAAAATCCATCCCTAAGCTAGGTAGTAACCCTAACCCTAATCCTAACCCCACTGGTGTGTTTATCTATAATACACACACTAAAAAGTCCAGGTTTATATTATGAGCAAGACAGGTACACAGGCCATATGTAATCACCGAAAGTCTGAAAACAGGAGTGCCAGATGACCTAGAGTTTTCTGCTTCTGCCACTCCCAGAAGAAACACTCAAAGGACTAGTTGAACGAAGGTCCAGAAGTGTCCGTCAGGACTGTTTCCATTAAGTCACACATGCCAACCAGAACAAGCTGAAGCACAAAGCAGGCTGGGAGAGCTCATGGCATCAAAGGATGAACTCAACAACCAGGAAGGCAGGACCCAGGGCAGCCTCAGGGTACCTCCCAAGAGGTAATTCACCATTTCATCAACTGGCTGAATGGCCACTGTCTTCTGAAACCCCATTCACCAACCAGTTCATCTAACTTACTTGCTGCTTTTAACAATTTGAAATGGTTTACAGAAATCTGTATTCGCTGGGGTAGGGGTAAGAGCTCATGAAAAAATTTAGGCTGTGCTTTAATGGACCAATTTTCTTTATTTTCTCCCTCCATAGTAGCATTGTCAAGAGAGTCCAATTTGTCCCAGCTATGCCTGGTTAGAGCTGAAGGGAGCTGGCCAAGGAAGGGGTAGAGGCAGCAGACCCACAGCTGGATGAGAGCAGAGGCAGCGTACATCCCAGCTGGAGCTGTGGATGAACTGAAGGGGAAACAGGTGCAGGCAGATGAGAGCCGGAGGCGGAGACGGAGGGGGGTGGGTGGTAAGTGAAAATGGGAGTGAGAGGTAAGGTCCGAAAAGCATCTGTTTAAAGCTAGGAGAGGATCGCCAGTAATTTTAAGAAGATGCAAAGGGAGAACAATGAACGGCATTGTTCTGCATTTTATTTTCCTATCAACAAGACCAGAAGGGCTAGATAGCATCTGAGACTAGATAACCAGAGGTTTTGAACTTTTTGTTTTTGTTTCTGAACATCTAATACATTCTGGGACACTTACTAAATAACTGCTTTGACTCTTCAGAAGGAATTGCTTTAATATTCTCAATTCTTTCATGAGTCATCTTTGTGCTTATATTTAAATCCATAAAATTTCATATTCACTGAGTTCAACAATAACTTAGGAAGTTGCATGCATAGGTAGTACTAATCTGATTTTTTCAAACTAAGTAATCCACCAAGATTGAAATGTAATAGATTCCCTCACATACCAATCAGACTGAGCAAAGTGTCCTCATGTCTAATCAGCTTTACCAACAACACCTGTTCACAGTGATGCCATATGTTTATGACAAGAACAATCAGTGTAGATGAGCCTCAGAAGGCTGCCTGGGTGCCAAGCCCAGCTTCACCACTTATCAAATGTGTGACCTTAGGAAGTTACTCAACTACCCTGTATCTAGTTTCACAAGCCAACATTGCAGCAATAATAATGACTTCATAGGGTTTGTGAGGATTCAGTGCATTAATACATATAATGCTTTCAGGACAGGGACTGACCTGCAGTTAAGTACCATTTAAGTGTTTGCTATTATCATTCTTGTTATTTTTTATTTATTTTATTTTTTTAAAGATTTTATTTATTTATTCATGAAAGACAGAGAGAGAGAGAGAGAGAGGCAGAGGGAGAAGCAGGCTCCCAAGGAGCAGGGAGCCCGATGCGGGACCCGATCCCAGGACCCTGGGATCATGACCTGAGCCGAAGGCAGACGCTTAACCATCTGAGCCACCCAGGCGCCCATTCTTGTTATTTTTTAAAAAGATTTATTTATTTGAGAGAGAGACCGAGAGCACGCACGAGTTGGGGGAGGGGGAGAGAGAGAATCTCAAGCAGACTCCATGCAGAGCACAGAGCCCAAGGCAGGGCTTGATCTCACGACCCTGGAGATCATGACCTGAGCCGAAACCAGGAGTGGGACACTCAACTGACTGAGCCACCCAGGCATCCCTGTTGTTATTTTTATTGTTACTTATTTTCATCCCTACGAACTACCCTTATAAGACTTGATTTCTGTCTCAAAGTAGCTTAAAATTCATGCGAGAGAGAGAAACTATCGTGCATGTACACAGACACACACAAACATTCTAACGGCACGTTAAGCGGGACTGCATACATTGCAGGAAATGTAGGAAACTGTATTAACGTACCAGGTGTGTTCCCCGTTCACCAACCCTCTATTCCCCAAGCCACAGAAGAACGAACCTGAAGGGCAGCCTTAGATCCCACAGGTATGCATGCTTTGTGGTGAAAGGTTACTCATCCCTGTCCCAACTGTAACAGGCAAGAAGAGTTTGTTTCTAGAGCCAGCATTTCAGGGGAGGAGAAGACTCAACAAACAGCAGTTGGTCAGGGAACCTGGCAGTTGATTCCTGAGCTGGAACTGAGCACGGTGACCAAGTTCTTAGGTGAGGTTAACACCTGTCCCCTGGAATGTGGGGCAAACCTGGTATGCATTTCTGGGCTGGAGCTGAAGGCAGAAAGCCCTTCAGAGTAGTCTATGTCACCAGATCTGAAAAGGATTAATCCCTTTATATTTGTGAAGAAGAACGGGAGTCAGGCCCCTTCTAAGGTGCCAGAGGCCATCGATGGGCACAAAAGAGAACTCCTGTGATTCATCTGGCCCCACAGAAAGGAACAAGGAGGACAGAGGAAGGCAGAGACAAATGAGAAAGTACCCTCCACAAGAAGGAACTAGAAACATGGTCTCCTGGAAGGACACAACGGTTTCTAGCTGTCCTTCTCTCTAGTAGTTGTGAGGAACAGTAGTCACCAACAGGAGGATGAACAAAGCCCTCACTACCCCCAATGACTTTCCCCCACAAATGAGAAGCACCTACAGAAATCATTCCCTCAGAGCATAAATAGGACCAGAAAGAACCAGAGCAGCTTAGTTACAATAAGCTCTGCTTCCACTATTCCTCTCACTCCTCTTTCAAGAGACTAGACCTTAAAGAGGAAAAGAGAATGATGATCTAGAAACCAGGCCCTCCTACTCTCCAAAGTCCAAGTGGCCAAGATCACAGCTTATGCCTGGACAAAGAGAACTTTGAATTAGACATAGGAGTTTCAACAGGATTAGATTAATTATAATGACCCAAAGTGACCAGAAAGTTATGGTATCTGGTTAAAATGAACCAGAAGGAAATTCAACTTAATAGGTTGAAAGCTGTGACTAAGGAAATAAAAAATAATGTTTCTGTGTTGGCAGATTCTTTTGAAAGTGTTCTGGAGAGAAAAATAAAAAGACTGGCAGGTCATCAATGCAGAGGCTAAAAAGTCAAACTTCAGTCTATCTTTGATGATATTAAAGTAAATTTAGCCATATCACCAAGCATAAAATATTTGGAAGTTGACTAAGAGAGTGACAAAGTAAAATAATGGGTTGCACAGAATGAAATCTCGTACAAAGGACTTGGAATCATTCACCGGGAACTGATTAAAGACATTATAGCATATCAAATGACCTGGAAATATCACGGGTACTGTCAATACCGTTTCAATTTCTTACCATTTTTTTAGAAAAAATGAGGTAAATTGCAGAAGGAATTTCAAAAACTCCATTTACTATTCCATTCTCCTATCTAGCAAGTATCAAGAGTTGGTCTCTAGATTTTAGAGACCAACTGTTCCACAGTTACCAAAACAAAACAAAATGAATGAAAAAAAAGCCCAAAGTTTCAAAAATTTGAATCAAGATAAATATGTGATATATTACAATTCAAGATTAAGACATTACTTGGGCTAGTCGTCAGTGGTTGGCTGTGGAACAACATCCAGATAATTTTGAAAAAGATGTCTTCATTTCAGCCCAACCTACTTTAGATAGGTAATTTCCCTATTTATTTCTATCATATGGGTTTCCTTAAGATCACTGGGTATTATATAAAGATATTATCTTTTATTTAAAATTCACTGTCTGGGCACCTGGGTGGCTCAGTCAGTTAAGCATCCAACTCTTGATTTCAGCTCAGGTCATGATCTCAGGGTCAGGAGACTGAGTCCTGTGTTGGGCTCCACACTGAGCATGGAGCCTGCTTAAGATTCTCTCTTTCCCTCTCTCTCCAGTTGTGCATTTGCCTGCTCTAAAAAAAAAAGAAAGAAAGAAAAAAAATAGTAATAAAAATAAGATAAAATAAATTTCATGGTTACTTCCTTCGGTATCCCCAAATTTTATACTAGAAGACTTGAAAAACACAAGCGTGAACTGACCAGAGTAATACCTAACTTTGTCCATAACACCGACCACACAACCAAATATCTCCTGCACCACAACCCCACCAAAAAAAGGAAAACAAACACGATTCTTTCTCTCATGACGTATTTCATTTTGGAATCTTTACAGATTTCACTTTTCCACATAGTGACCATGCATTCCTGAATTCAACAAAGTCTCTATCCCATGCAAAGATTAACGTAGTAGAACCTAATTAGGAGTTTTCAGAATCCTGAGAACCACAGGCTCATGGTTGAAGTTCCAATTAAGACTCCCCAGTAATGTCACCCCTTGCACAACTTGAGTGTTTCTTTTTTAATGTTTTCCCTGCTGAGCTATGAGAGATTTACCCAACTTTCCCATTAACCAATTATGGAGGGAATCATGACAACATAATAAAAAAAAAAAAAAAATCTAGCAGCATTCTAGTTGCATTACGCAGAAGAAAAAAATTGAGAAATTAGAAAGGTTAAGTGGAGGGCAGGATGTGGGAGAATAGAAGAAATGAAACAATCGTTTTTATTAGGTACACAGTTATCTTACCAGCGGCGGTATAATACCATGACAAATAGACTGCTAAGGAATTGTTTTTGCTGAAGCTGAAAATAAGTGCACTATGACATAACTTCATCTAGAGGAAAAAACTGTTATTATCTTTGTATTTTGCAAAGAATACAAAAAGGGATTGCCAAAAATGTTCCTTTAATGAGCAAGCAAACCAAATTAAAAACTACCACCCATCACTGTACTCTCTTTAGTGGTATTTATTTGCCTGGCTTTGAAGCCACCAGACACTTCGGTTTCCAAGGGGCATACAGACTACATTGACTCTGAATATGCTACTTATCTGCTGTCTCTCCTTGTGGTCTATTTTTTACTCATTTGTACTTTTTAATATTGGAGGGGAAATGAGGACAGATTTTATACCATCTTCCCTCTCTCAGTCCAGCCCCCCAAATGGGTGGAGAGGCCAAGGGAGCAGTGAGCATTGTGTGAACATGCAGAGTGGTAGGGGAGGTTTAGCCAGAGCCCCCACTTTACCATTATTCACAACTCCAGCATCTCCGATGCCTTTAACCCTGACCCTCTTCCCACATGGATTATCCTGTGCCACTGGCAATGAGTTACTTCCTGAGATGTTGGTAAAATTTTAACCGTAAAATCATGCTTTTCATTTTTCAACAATCACAAACGTCCATGCCTACAAGAAGGAAGTGTCTTGAAGGAGTGAAGATGCCTGGTTAGAGTTCCAGGCACACTTCTGGTTTGCATTTGATATATAAGAACGTGCTCCAAGGGGAAGAATGAGGGGGGAAATCGGAGGAGATGACGAACCGTGAGAGACTATGGACTCTGAGAAACGAACTGAGGGTTCTAGAGGGGAGGGGGGTGGGGGGATGGGTTAGCCTGGTGATGGGTATTAAAGAGGGCACGTTCTGCATGGAGCACTGGGTGTTATAAGCAAATAATGAATCATGGAACACGACATCAAAATCTAATGATGTGATGTATGGTGATTAACATAATAAAAAAAATAAAAGAATGTGCTCCAATGACACGAAGAAATAAGCTAGCTTCTAGTTTTTGCTTGAAATAAGCTGCGCTCTCCAGACATCTTTCGTTCTCCTATAATTGACCAAGCCATGGATACAAGGAAGTATTTTCCCACTGCAAGAGCATGCAATGAAAGAGCAGAGTTGAATGAATGTAGCATGCCCTGGGCCTCCACATCCCAGAAACAAGAGGGATGGCGGGGGACTGTGGCCTGTGGGAAGTGGCTATCTCTACAAATGAAGATTGGCTACTAAGTCCTTACTGAGTTTTCCCATGTTGTCAAAGTGGATCACCGGTTGGATTTTTTTTTTTTTTTAAGAAAACCGGGAATGCTTAATTTTTATGTTCAACTTTCCAATTTTCATATGTTGACTGAAAAATAATTTTTCCAAGTAGTGCACTGTCCAAATAAAACAGATCTGCAGGTCAAATATCACCTTCAAGGCTCCAGTTTGCAAGGCTTGCTCTTCATGTTCACAAGTGGCTGGAAACAGGACCCCCAAAATTTATTCTGTGTCAGAGGAGATTGGGAAATGAAGCCTTGGAAAGTAAGAGTAATGTAGGTGAATATTATTTATATGCAATAGATAAATGAAGGGCAGAATGTGGGCCAAGCATACAGAGCAGGGGTGGGTCCAGAAAGCCAACTGAAAACTATGGATAGGAGAAAAACTATTTAGAGGCAAGTGCTCTATTCAGTGATTTAGTTTCAGTTAAACAAACAGATTTGATTCCTCATTGACTTTATTAAAACTATAATTTTCCCCCCATTGGGCTGGAAGGCAGGGAAAAGAAATACATGGTGATAGAAAAAAGCCAAAATCAATCTATATCGCTGAATTTCTAATTTTTGGAGGCAGCTGTGGAAGAGAACGGCGAGATGTGCACAATGGAATAAGAGGGAGAAGACCCTGGAGGAGAAATTCAAGGTGGTGGACTTTTGACAAGTTTCCCCTAGTATTCTTTCTATGAAGTTAATGGGTTGCGGGGTGAGGCGACAGTGGCCAATGCACCAGGTTACAGCAGACAGAGAATGCAAAGATAAAGGCGCAGGGAGCTGAGAGGATCACAAGTGTGCAAGGCTGAAGAAATGGAAACTCCAGTATTTTGGATCAAGGACAAAGTTGGGGAGAAAGTCTGGGCCACTAAAGCCTGGGAGTCAGGATATGTCACAACACTCTGAGTTAAGCCTAGATCTTTCAGCTTCAAGTATGAAGTTTAGAAAGAAGTTCTTCTACACAGCTTCATTTCTTTTTCATTAATAAAATAAGCCTTTATTCTGTACTTACTATGGGCCAGGAATTAAGTCACAGTTTCTGTCTCTAAAAATACAATGTGTTACGGGACAAACATAAATAGAAGCAGTCCTGTAATGGAGGAAAACATTGGGTTCTCTGGGAGAAGTACCCAAGGCTGATATATACTGCTGTTCAAGCTGTGAACTGCACAAAGGCAAGAGGTTCGATTCACATAGAGTGGAAGTAAATGGTGTTCCCTGGAACTGTATGATGTGGCAGTGTCACTACCTGAGACTAGTTTGGTGCCACAGAAGCCTTTTTGGAGGAAATCACTCCTGGACTAAGTCTCAAAAGCTCCTGGACTGAGTTGAAAAGTAGAATTTAGCCATACAGAAATTGGTTGGGGGAGAGAGGGAGGAAAGGGAATAGGAAAGATCTTGTTTCTATAGAGAAACTTGAAAAAATAAAACATGAACGTCCTTAATAATTTCATCATTGCCATGCTTAAAGGACATTTGCCACCACATAAATGGTGAGTCAGAGATTTAACTGGGAGGCCTCAGACAGAAACAATCAAAGCTTTCTCACTGTAGCCCAGATTTACTGAACGTGATGTGCATAAAGGAATTCTCCAAACAGAATATCTGAATAGATTTCTTCTCATTGAACCGGAATGGACTGATTCAGGATACAGCCTAAGGAAACTCAAAATTAAAGATGGCGTCAAGTATAGCAAGGATACCGCGCATGGTCAAGAGATCTCTGAAGGCCAAAGGCATTTTGTAACTAGTGAAGTAAATGGGGGCATGAGCAGAACACCGTGACAACCTGGAAAAGCCACATGGATATGAGAAGGAAAGATACAGCTAGTAGGGTTTGTTTGTTTTTTTTCCTTCAACCATCCTGTCTCCCTCCTTGGAATACCTTCTGACCAGGCCACCCACTTGTCAATGATGCCCTACTTGCCTTTCTGATGTTTTACTCTTTCTTCATACTAGATTTTACATGTCTCCCCTCATAACTCTCCATTTTCCACAGTGCCTTGAGCATGAACCTGTGGCACGAATCCATACGGATGATGCATAGGAATAGAACCCCATAGCACCACAGACTGCTTTAAGATCTGTGAATTGTACCACCACCGTGTGCAACTGCCACCATGCAATCTTTATGACTGCCATCGGTGTGTAGGATCCTTCACATTTCCCAGTAACAATCTAGCCACAGTGAAAAGGATTAGCGAGCAAAGCAGACACTCCTCAATGTTTTATAGTATAACTGGAGAGGGCATTTTACCTTTCTCCAAGCACACTTTACGAATCCCCACTGGACGTGTTCCTTTTCCTTTTCCAGTCCCTTCACACAGCCTCCTACTGGGGCTTTCCATTTTCTGGGAATATACTGGGGCAGCATATTTACCATTTGCCCTGATCTCTCTTCTATGCCTTCAATACTTCTACCTCTTTCTCATGCATTGAACATAGCCCCGGAATCTCCAAACTTCTGTACACACACTTAGCAGTTCAATTAAAAAAAAAAAAAATTCTCCTGTTCTGAACGTCTATTTTCCTTACTAAAGCATTATAAACAACTTTCCTAATTACAGAATAATATGGACAACTAGAGAAACAAATGATACAAGAGGTATACTTTGAACTTAGGGAGTTCAGGGCATGCTATCCCAACATACGGCACCTTATGAATGTTTGAGAAAACAGTAGAAGCAGGAAGGTCACTGAGACCTTCCCACATAACTTCTCCCCTGAAACAGGTCATAAAATCCTCATGTGAGGTACGACAGTTACCTCATACCCTTTGACCTATTATAACACATGACCACACGCTCTTCATCACACCCACCATTAAAAATACTTAGGTTTAACTATTTCTTCAGGTCTCCATTTCCTGGTGAAGGTTCCCATGTCACAGAAAACTGAAGTTCACGTGTAAGCTTTTCCCCTGTTGACCGTCTTTGCCAGTCTAATTTCCAGAAGCTTCCAGGGACACTAAGAGGAGAGAGGGAAACTTTCTCCTGCCCTACAGAACACATATGAAAAGGCAGTTTAGTTACCTTCTAAGTCTTCTATTTGGTAGTGCAGGAAAAAACAAGCTGTACTTACAAGAGTGCTGTTCCTAGAAATGTAGTTGGCAAGGGCTGCCCCTGCCTCTGGGAGGAGAGCGAGCTATGGCTAGGTACTGATGGAGGTGCCTGGCTTCTTTCTGGAAAATTCCATGGGGGGAGGGGGCAGCAGGGAGACAGATCACTACCTGCCAGTAAATAACCTTTGGAGACAAGCATGTTACAAATCATCCAAACATTTTTTTTTCCTACCGCCATCTAAGAATGATATTGGAAAGGCTGCGGGATAGCTTGAGTCAACTTTTAATTTGTTTTTAGATATATTACCTAGGAAGACCAATTTATTTCTTGAAATTACTATTCTTGTGAGCTTTTGCTTGTACAAAGACAACAAGTTTGATGAGTAAATAACTGACAAGATCTGGGCATTGCTTTCTATTATAACTTGCTAAAAATAAAGTCATTCCACATTCACTGCACTCCCAGATAAACCCGATTTCAATCATCATCTGCAATCCAATGTACTTTCTATGAAGGAAAATATTTCAAAATCCGTAGAAGTGTCAACTGACTAGGCATGTGATTATTTGAGCACCAAACCAAAAGAGTATGTTTCTACTATATCATATTTTTTCCTCAAAAATTTAAATAAAATAAATTTGGAAATGAAAAGGCATCTGGGGAAGGAAAGCCAAAGGAGAAAGGTCTTGGGGAAATGTAACTGATTACAATGTAGGCAAGCTAAAATGGAAAACATCGTAGGAAAATTGAGTTGCCATGTCCAGCAGGTCTCTGAAAATGGAGTTGTAATTTTGAAGAGAGATTTGTGTGGAGGTGTATTTTGGGGCATCATGAAAATACAGTTGAAATGAAAATGCAGTTGACGGTTGAAACTGGGGAATGCTGGGCAAAAACCCAGCAGGGCAAACTATCAAGGATAAACTTTAAGATTTTATTTATTTATTTAAGAGAGAGAGTGTGTGAGAGAGAGAGAGAGCACAAGCAGGGGGAGTGGGAGAGGGAAAAGCAGGCTCCCCGTTGAGCAGGGAGCCCAATGCGGGGCTCGATCCCAGGACCCTGGGATCATGACCTGAGCCGAAGGCGGACGCTTAACCGACTGAGCCACCCAGGTGCCCAAGGATAAACTTTTTAACATCCCTCTTTTGAGACTGAAGGGTGAAAATGAAGCCATCAGATAAGAGGGGGAGAATCTGTCGGACAGAAGGCGGGTTTAGCAAGGCTAGCAGCCAGAGTCCACGTACCCTTGCAGGGACAGAGGACAGGTAGGAGGGGAGTCAGAGAGGAAAGCCAGGCCATGCACAAGCTGTCTGGTTGTCTTATTTTCAGAGAGTGAGAGCCAATCCTTGGACAAGTAGTGCAGGAGGAGCTGGGGCTCTCGGGAGCGAAGGGGAGCATGAAGGGCCTCGAAGCAGCCATGTTCTGGAACCGGAGGGCTGGGGAGAAGAGCACCAATGGGAAGGAGGAGACAGATGGAGGTGAACGTGACCAAAGAGGCTGAGCCGCTCCCGCCAGACTATCTCGGCCCTCAGTGCGGAAGTGAGGGAAGGCAGGACTCGTCGTCAGAGACGAGGAAGGAGGTCACAAGTAGCCTCTGCGACAGTTCGCTCAGGGTTGCCCAAGAGAGCAGTCAATCGGCCAGTGGGGCTACGTTAATAACCAAACGAAAGTTGTGTGGACGTGTAATAGGCTTGGCATATGTGATTCTAGGCTTCTCCCCCAGTGAGCCTAGCAGCTGAGGAGCAGAAGAGCAGAGAGCATGAGCTGAGACCGTTGCAAGTGTTACCGGTGCATATGGGAAGCGAGGAGGCAGAGCACAGGACAAGGGAACTGTGAGTGGGGGAAAAAAGCTCCAATATAATGAAGATTGGAGGCCCAAGAGAGGGAAGTGGATGATGAGCTGGAAGGCAGCCAGTTATGTTGGGGGTGGCAGACAGGCTGGAGTGGAGACGTGTCTCGGTGGTGGCAGGCGGCGGCGGGTGGGGGCGGGGGCAGTGTGAGAGACTAAGGATGGGAGAGAGATCTCTGAGACAAAGAGGGGCTAGCTGTATTCAGTGCTGGGCTGCTGGTGAATGACTATGCCATCAAAGGTGGCATAAAGCCAGGTGAGGGAGGAATCGGATTGGCTTCTGACATTGAAATCAAAATCCTCAAATGGTAAAGGACATGAACAGACGAGGCATTAAAAACCCAAGCCAGGAGCAGAAATACGGGAAGGTATGAAAAGCAATCCATGATTTCATGGCGTGCCCATGAGACATGCTTCTCAAACACACAGAGTATCCAAGTTTTCACACTCACAGACAGGATTCCTATCATTGGTGCATTAGGAAAAACCTAGCTTTTCCTCATACCCAAATACTCAATTTCAAGAAGACCCAACTAATATTCTAAATGTCCCCAAACTTATTCAACCCACACCACAACCTGCACGGAGTTTTTAGATTTTCAGCTCTTGCTTCCTCTGACTTTGAGACTAGCACCCAGATGCTTAGTTTTTAGTCCTGTGGACGTATCATAAAGGGTTAGAACCTACACTGACTTTTATGAGGTTTTCATTTCATTTGCCTTGCTTTCCTTAGGCTTCAGGAGGACTGTAGTTTTGTACCACAATAGGAAGGATAGTTTAAAACAAAAATGCTTCTAATGAACCTGCCTTTGCTGAAAAAAGATGTTTTATAGTCAACCAAGATCTGATCTTAAACTCAGTAGGAGTGTAAGCCTCATTCAACTTGGTACTTCTGGGAATTTATTTTCCTCTAGATAAGAGTTTTATCACACAGCCGCACTGTTCAAAGAATGCAACAGACCGACACAATGACCGATGTAGCCATGGGTAATACGGGACTTACGAGGTATCCCTGCACTTGAATTGCCAAGACTACACTTCAAGGAGGAATTCTTATGCACATGTTATCCATATTTACAACTTCAAATACAACAGAATGGAGCCTATTACAGAAGTGGGTACATAAATTCAACAGGTTTTGTTTTAGGTAGAAACATAATGTTTCTCATAGTAGTTTAATAGAACAACATCTGAATTGAGGGTACACATCAAGGCAATTTAAAATGAAAGGAGGGATGGGGCACCTGATGGCTCAGTTGATTGAGGGTCTGACTCTTGATCTTGGCTCAGGTCTTGACCTCAGGGTTGAGAGTTTAAGCCCTGTGTTGGGGTCCACACTGGGCGTGGAGCCTACTTTTAAAAAAAAAAAAAAGAATGGAGGGCAGAAGAAATGGTAACTACATGATGGGATGGAGGTGGTAGCTTATGCTATGATCGTAATCATTCTGCAAAATACACAAGTATCAAATCAACATGCTGTATACCTTGCAACTACACAGTGTTATATGTCAATTAGATCTCCATAAAGCTGGAAAAATAAAATGAAAGGGGAGTAAAAACAAAATACAATTTCACTCTAAGATGATGGGCAATTTTATTTTTTGTTCAAATTAATCATTATTTATTATTACTCAATAAGGCCCCTGTCAAACAAGAGTTTAGACTTGTCCACATCTAAGACTTTTAAGATTCAATAAATCTATGGCATATGTTGGCAAACAATTATTTTTTAAGACAATGCATTTTCTGTTGTGGAAATATCTAAGGCTGTATTTCTTTTGGGATATTATCTTCGTGGTACTGGTAGTTAGAAGATAGGATTTGAAGGAATAATTACTAAAGAATGGGCAAGTTATGAGAAGATACTACGGCTGAAGAGAAAATAGCATTTGGTAATATTCATTCCATTTCTAAGAATATTTTCCAACAAAACCGAAGTCTCAAATATTACAATATGCATAACACTATCAGAATCATCAGCCTTCTATCCTTACTGTTCCAATCTGTTGTTAAAAATGTCTGCTTCCTTCGCTCTGAAACCCCGACAAGCAAGGGATGCGTGTCTTACTTCAGAGGATTTACTTCTATGAAGTCAAGGTAATTAATCCATTTTATTCCCTCAGTGACACTCCAGCTGCCATAGAACCTAGATTCTAAAAATTAACTTTTTAACTTTTGTTCAAAAACATTTTTAAGAGAACAGATTCAACTTTTATTAAATAAAATTTCATGCCTTAGAATGATAAACTGGATAAAGGGGAATTTCCATGGGATATCCAACTTGGTTTTCCCTAGTTCTTTTATCCCAGTATTTTTTTGTGTGTTATTTATTTTTATTGCCTTTAAATTTGTATGTTATTGTATTAAAAGTAACAGTACTAAGGGGCGCCTGGGTGGCTCAGTCGTTAAGCGTCTGCCTTCAGCTCAGGTCATGATCCCAGGGTCCCTGGGATCGAGCCCCGCATCGGGCTCCCTGCTCGGCAGGAAGCGCGCTTCCCCCTCTCCCACTCCCCCTGCTTGTGTTCCCTCTCTTGCTGTCTCTCTCTGTCAAATATATAAATGAAATCTTTAAAAAAAATAAAAGTAACAGTACTATAATTTTAGAAAAAATAGTACAGAAAACTAGTTACCTTCATTAAGCTCTGTACAATATTCTGCAATAATGACTGTTTACCTGACTTTATCACACTGTGCACTGGGATACTGATTACCAGAGTTGGCCTTGATACTTTTTTTTATTCTTTAAATTTTTATTGTTATGTTAATCACCATACATTACATCATTAGTTTTTGACGTAGTGTTCCATGATTCATTGTTTGTGCATAAAACCCAGTGCTCCACGCAGAACGTGCCCTCTTTAATACCCATCACGAGGCTAACCCATCCCCCCACCCCCCTCCCCTCTAGAACCCTCAGTTTGCTTTTCAGAGTCCATCGTCTCTCATAGTTTGTCTCCCCCTCCAGTTTCCCCCGCTTCATTCTTCCCCTCCTGCTATCTTTTTTTTCTTAACATATATTGCATTATTTGTTTCAGAGGTACAGGTCCGTGATTCAACAGCCTCGCACAATTCACAGCGCTCACCACAGCACATCCCCTCCCCAATATTTCACCTGCTTCCAAGAGGTTGGCAACCCCTCATAGGATGAAAAGTTAGCTCTGCTCCAATGTGAGATCCTGGGCTGGTCTAGTCAGACTGAGCAGGAAAGACTTGATCGGAGGAGCCGACTGTTAAAAGGGGCAGCAAAATGGGTGAAGGGGAGTGGGAAACACAGGCTTCCAGTCATGGAATAAGTCATGAGGCTCAAAGGTACAGCAGAGAGAATAGAGTCAATGTATGGTATTGTACTCGAGTTGTATGGAGATGGACAGTAGCTATGCTTGCGTTGAGTAGAGCATAATGTAGAAATTGTGCAATCACTAAGTTGTACACCTGAAACTAATGTAACATTGTGTGTCAACTCCACTCAAAAAGAAGGGGTAGGGGACAAGAAAAGGCAAGAGGCAGCACCATGTGTGATCCTCAAGAGAAGTAACAGTCACCAGACAGACATCCGTTTGTCTGGCAAAATAGTAAAGCTTTCACTCCATCCAACTATAAGCAGGCTCCCCACACTCCTGTTGCATGTTCTTGACTTTGCTTTATTAGAAATCAAGTCTGTGAACTGTGTAAGACTGTCGAATCACAGACCTGTACCTCTGAAACAAATGATACATTACATGGTAAAAAAAAAAAAAAAAAGAAAGAAAAGAAGAAGATAGCAGGAGGGGAAGAATGAAGGGGCGGAAATCGGAGGGGGAGACAAACCATGAGAGATGATGGACTCTGAGAAACAAACAGAGGGTTCTAGAGGGGAGGGGGTGGGGGGATGGGTTAGCCCGGTGATGGGTATTAAGGAGGGCACGTTCTGCACAGAGCACTGGGTGTTATACGCAAACAGTGAATCATGGAACACTACCTCAAAAACTAATGATGTAATGTATGGTGATTAACATAACATAATAAAAAAAAAACAAAAAGAAATTAAGTCCAAATTCGTATTACCTGAACAAAATGGGGAATTCACTATTTTTGATTTTTATCAGTTTAGATAATTTTGAACAAATCACTTAAAAAAATGCAATCTACTTAGTAAACCCTGAAACTGTAAAACAAAATGGTCCTAAGCCAGGCAAGGCAATGAAGAAACCAGTCTCTATGCTTTTCTGAAGGGCAGGATACGGACTCAGCTGAGAATAGCTGTGATCCACTGTGATCTAGAAGCACTTTACCTGTTGTACCAATGAAACATAACCAACCTATATTCCCGTTTGGGAAATTTTCCATTAGGGAGTATTTTTTCACAAACACCTTATGTAAACACAATTTTAAACTCATAATCAGACTTCCTAATCCAATCTGCATCCCAAAATAGAAAGTAAATTTTAGTGGTTCACCTGACAATAGCAGCAGGACTCACCATATGGCATTAACGTGTCTGGGACGCTGGTGTTCATCATTGCAGGAAATTGCTTCGTTGGAACTACCATGTTGGAAATAATCTCTCTCAGAAGAATGCAATAGATTCTACAGGACACAGTAAGGGAGAGAGCCTTACCATCCATCTTTCTCAGCAAGGGACATCATTCCTAATGTATGTGCGATTCAGTTCATCTGAAAAGGACTTTAACATGGACATAATTCCCTAAGGTGTGGGTCACGGTTTGACCCCATTTCTAGAAAGAAACCTGTACCTTTGTCAGTTCTGAACTTAGTGAGAAATGTGAGTTGCAATACCTCACATGGGAATCCATAACAGACATTTTAAGGTCAAATTAATTTCTGAAAATGTGCCCTATTGGATAGAAGAGGAGGCAGTGTGGCTCTATAGTTCCCTAAGAAACTAGCAGTGCGTTTGCTGTGGGGACATGTGGAGCATGTCCTAAGGCCACAGGCTCTCTCTCTTGCTTAAGAAATTCTGAAAACTGGGGCCACCTGGGTGGTTCAGTCATTAAGCGTCTGCCTTCAGCTCAGGTCACGATCCCAGGGTCCTGGGATTAAGCCCTGCATCGGGCTCCCTGCTCGGCGGGAAGTCTGCTTCTCCCTCTCCCACTCCCCCTGCTTGTGTTCCCTCTCTCACTGTGTGTCTCTCTCTGTCAAATAAATAAAATCTTTAAAAAAAAAAATTCTGAAAATTTTCACCAAAATGAAAAGCATGCATCATAAGGCATTTCTCTCATGTATAAAGCAAGTTGGAACAATGTGACCCCAGTCAAAATGCCCTACATCCCAAGATTAAGAAGGTAAAAAGTAAATAAAAGACGAATAGTCATTGTAAAGAGTCCCCACACCACTTCCCTCCCAAAACTCTGGCATATTGAATCTTCTAATTATAGAATAAAAGTACTATTTAGAGTTTTGGCCTTTCAGTCCTGTGAGAATTAAGTTGCCAGGATAAAAGCAAAGGGTTCGTGAAGGCTCCACCGTGTTTATTTTAATCATGGTAATGTGAGCACAGGACGTTGACAAGACTGCCCTTACTTGAGGACCCGGATGCTTCAGAAGTTAGATTCATTTCTATTAAAATTAATTTAACTCTTTTTTTTTTTTTTTAACTCTGCCTCTTTTTAATACTCCTTCTTTAACAGAGCAAGGAAGATGTGTGATCTTCCGGAGAACAAAGGAACTATGCCCGTCATTCACCATTCAGACTCTCCAAGGTTCTCTTTGAAATTGTGTGGAAACTGATCTCATATTATCACAGCCTCCAACTGCTTTGAACCCTATTTGGAAAAGTATGTTAGCCTTTTTTAATTCGAACTTCTGTTTTAATCAAAATATCTGTTTTATTTTTAAGAAGAATGGAGTCAGAAACTGCTATTTTCTCTTGATTCAGAGAAAACCTATTCTTCAAACGACAAGATGATAAACCTGGCCCTCAGGTCAACTATATTAAAAATATAGCAGTGAATGGGAAATGCATAGCTTAAATAATAAAGGAATGATAAAAGGAATACATGGCATTTATTCAACAGCTTATCATCAGACGCCACGTGAAATACTATGAATTATTTCACAATCATTCTCTTGTTTAATCTTCTCTGAGGTAAATACTGTAATTATTGCCTTTCTACAGATCAGTTTTTCTCTTTAAAGCTTACATAAATGATGTCAACTTTACCATGTCCTTTAGTAACAGGAGGTCTTTTTTCCCTTCTTTATCCTTTCTCGGCTACACACTCATTCACATGGAACTGTTGTAACTCAACCACCTGGCGAGTTACCTTAGATATTACTTCTGTGCCAAAGTCTGCCCCGAAAACTTTTAAGATTATCCCCCATGGTGTAAAGCACAGGTTTAAGATGACCGCCTTTGTGTTTCCTATACTACTTGCATCATAATCACCTGGTGTGTTCGTGAAAACACAAATTCCACAGCAACTCCATAAATACAGAATCAGACTCAGTGGGAGCCTGGGAATCTGCATGTTTGACAAGTGCCACAGACCATTTTTTAAAAGCACAATGAATGATCAGAACAATGGCCTCTGCATGATGCATGCTCCAAATTACTTTTTTATGTCATTCTCAGCTTTAAAAAAAAAAAAAAAAAACACATGAACCATATTTTGCGAGACCCACACAAGTATTTAACAGGCACTTGGAAGTATGTGTTGGATAAACATTTTTCTCTCCTGAAACTAATACCAAGTACCTAGTACTTTCGGAGATGTTTCTTGAGTCGAAGTCACAGCAGAGATTATTAGGAAAGGGAACAATCATTGGTGTGGATGTGTGTGAGAGGAGTACTGCTGATCTACCAGGCCACCATCACGAGATGCACGCTTCCCACCCCACTGAATTGCTCTCCTCAAATGACAGCCATGGAGGAAAGCTGCCGTCCAGGGTTCTGAGGCCATGAAAAGAATCTGGCTTCCTCTGAGTCATTAAATAATTTGATATGGCCAAGCAAAATCTGATTATTTTTTTTTTATTATGACAAGTAGGACCTCAAGGAAGAACATAGTCCTAAACTTCAGGTACAGCTAGCAAAAACATACATGAGCCTATTTGTCCAAAAAGATTTTTTTTTTACTTTAAGATATGACGGAATTAAACGTAATAAAACACAAAATAGTGTAATGGCTTACTTATATGCCCAAAAGTACTCACTGCTGCAAAAGTGAAAAGCACATCAAGAAAGGGAATGAAATAACACATTCCCCAAATGGCATAAGACAGACACCAATCTGGTTATATAGAGACAGACTGTATATACAGGCAAGGCAATAAATAGGGGTTTTGGTACCTAGACGCATGTACTTTATTGGACTATCCATCATTCACTATGAGGGTGAGGCCTAAAATCAAACCAATGTCTCTGATCCAGAACTTACTAAAATGGGTCCCAGTTAGATCAGCACAGTGGACGTACCCTGCAAGGTTGAGGCTACTACATTTACTGTAGTTTCTGGTATAGATAAGTCAACAGCAATTCACTCAGGACCCCACTGACAAATGGTGAGCAACGGTATTGTGGCTTTGCCTCGTCATCTCTCACACCCTTGTCAGGAAATGTCAACTCCTGCCATTAGTTGAGCCACCATCAGGACAGGTTTTTAGCAAGAAAGGCAGCCGGCTTTTTCATGTAACTCTCCAGAAGCAGCTTGTGGGGATTCTCTTCTGGATGTCGCCAGTACGTGGATGTTAGAGAAGTCAAGAACCCCACCTGCAAAGAGCTATTGCTATTACTCAAGAATAATCAATCCCATATCACATGGGAATAAACCAGAGGATAACTGGTGATATCAATCCAGGCCAGGACCTGAGATGGGGGCTTCAAGTGGTCCAGTGGGCCCAATGATCACTCTTAGGGTCTCAAATCTACACTGATGAAAGAAATGAAAGAAATGAAAAGAAATGTTTACTTGTTGATTGTAATCATTTACATGATATTACAGTTCTTGTGAACCAGCTTGTCATTTATTACTTTTCTTTGTAAAATTACTGAAGCTCTGAAAAATCAATGCGGTCTGGGCCTCTCTTGACATCTGCTCGTCCTCCATTCATTCCGTAACTGTTTTCTGCAGTGGTGCTATTTGGGCACATTCTGTATTTGCATTGAGCAGGCAGACAATATTCTCGTTGTGAGGCATTAACCTAGAACTAGCCTTGGGCAAAATCATGAAGGAGGCAAAAATTCTCATTAGGCAGTCTCAACCTTTGCCTTTTCTTCTGTCTCCTTGACTCATTCTTTCTCCTAATGCTCACTTCCGTCTCCGACCCTGCTCTCAGGCAAGGATCTGACAACTTTTCCATGCTTATCCAAACTGAACTCCATGTGTTGCTTACTCCTGATGAATTTGCATGTAAGTCTTATTTTTCACTGATGAAGAGGTGTGATTCATTCTTATAAAAAACGGGGGGATAATTAAGAAGTAGGCTATCAAGACTCAAAGTTGAAGAGTAAATTCAAGATACAGGATGACTGGACTAAGAACTGTTGGTCTTAATGAGCAGATATGCAAGTACATGCATTGATGAGCAAAGTGCATATTCAGAGAAACCAAGCAACTTTTCTAAGATCGTGCTCTTGGGTCAACTACAGGGAACTCCGTCGGGCAGAAAATTTGCCATGGGGAAATCTACAACCTATGGTAATAAACCCCGTGTGTAACGGGTATATGAAAGGAAAGAGGAGACTTTATGAAAGCCATCAGTTTAGAGCAGCCCCGGGTACAGAACTTAGCACAACCCTAGCTGCTTCATGTTCACCCTTTCTCCCTGCTCTTCACCACTGCAGAGTGTCATACTGTCCCTGGACCGAAAGCACAGATTTCAACCTGCAGAAATTCCACAGACATCCGCATTTTCACCTAGAGTAGCCAAAAAAACAAACAAAAAACAAAAAACCCAAACAGAACAGAAACAACAAAGTTTGTTTCAGAAGTAGAGAAACCCTCTTTGTTTCCGACTTAGCCCTTGGGTCAGGTGGAGTATAAAGCTAGTCATGGATAACAACCAAGCTCTTCTTCCTCAGACACTAAGGATGGACGGACTTTGAACAAAGCTTCTCACGGAGCCATCTCCTGTCCTGCACAACTCCTAAAGAGGTACTGCTCGAAAACTCACATTTAAGCATCTGTTCCGTGCCAAGCTCTGTGCTCCATGTTTTATGCGTGGTCTCACTGCATAACCTTGCTATGAGGTACCAGTCTAAGTGGTTTACAGATCAAGACCCTGAGGCTCACAGAGCCAAGGGAATGCTTCCCTGGACTCACTGACCACTCTGAGTACCAAGTGCACTTTGCAGGGACTGGAGCTTGTGCACGTGAGAAGCATCATAATCACACATTCGTGGGAAAATCATTCTAAGTAAATATTTTAGTTCCCAGATTATGTACTTTACTAACAACATTGTAGAGATTAGCTAACCAATAAATGTAAATTACTTGTACACCATCAACTTAGAAAAATCTAAGTACTCATTATTAAGGCTACCAAGCCTCTATTTCTCCTTAAATTCACACCCTCTCTGCTCTTAGACTATGTACTTTGTAAGGGCAAGTTCTAGCTCTACTTAAACTTTTTATCTCCAACATATTTAGTTTGCAAATTATCATCTGGGAAGGCAACTGATTTATGTCCTGCAATAGACTATGTCTGAAAAAGTTCACAAATAAATCATGGCAATCTGCAGTCAGGGACAAGATCGGGGACAAAATATGTTAGAATTTTACAACAATTTGTAACATTCCTAATTAGGAATATATTAGCAGCAGAATTTGCTAGTAATTATTCTATTTAGCTACTTAAAGAATAGATTTGAATGTCTATAAAAGCTTTAAGCTTATCTCACACTTACTGTGGTCAGACGGATGCTGTGTACATGAAGGTGAGCTAGCAAGAGTCTAACTATCTCATTATGGCTCAAATGGATCTATGAGCAAATCTGAGACTACCACAGGGGTTTAAACATACCTCGCAAGCATATTTTCCCCTATCGGTTAAGAACTCTTCTTAGAAATCATCTATAATAGTGCATAATACTTTATCAGGTGAACACACATAATTCTGGGCTAGTTTTAATTAAAAGATAAGCCTGAATTATAATTACTGGCCTATTTGCGTACCAATAATTAGCTTATGAAATCTTTAATAGGAGCTCGACACAGCAGATTAAGCAAGCTTTTGGCTATCTTTATAACAGTACTATTGTGCTTGGCAAATTTCTTCATAGATCAGATGAAGTTAAACTTTAGTTCACTCTAGGTTAAATATTCCCTCCTTTCTAATTAGGCAATTTACACTGAAGAGGTTGTTCGCTAGCACCATTATCTTTGTTTCTACATAGTTTGCTCCAACTGAATCATCTCTTGACACATAGTTTACAGCTTCCTCCGGGAAATTCCTGCTCACAATGCCAACGTCTGGCTTGCCTTGTTTACCATTGCATCCTCCTGGATACTCAGCACTCAAGCGAAGGCCTACAAGCTGCAAGAATGGAAGGGACGAAGGAAAGATGTGCCCTGCCATCCTAACCAGACCAATGCACGTGGCACCACTCACCCCAAGAAATTTCTGGGAAACTAGAGCAGGGAGACCGGGATTCATGAAACTAGAAAATACATAATCATCTCAGAGATAACTATAACAAAAGTCAAGTGATTTTTTAAAACCTAAAGTTCATTTTTATTAAAATACATGTTTATGAAATGAAAAACTCAGAATATTGAGAATAATAAAGAATCCTGAACAAAATAAATTTAAAAGTTCCCTTTCCTCCTTCCCCATTACCCAAAGCTTCACACTCCTAATTTTATTATTTCGACCTTTTCCAAGAATCTATGATTATACATAGGCATGTACTTTTTACGTCACAAAAAGAACATACTTCTTACGTTATTTTGCAGTACTCTTCTCTGTGAATCTACCTTCTCTTTTCATGTCACAAGATATAGTTATGTCTTTGTTCATTTTAAGTTAACCAGCATTCAATTATATACCTATATCATATTTCACTATTTAACACTTGTCCTCATCAACATTTAGGCTATTTTTTCCTATTATAAACTGTAAGAAACATCCTTGTGCCCACCTTCCTTTGGCCACAAATATATGTATATCTACATGATAAGTTTCTAGAGGAAGAAAGGGCTAAATATTGTGCACAGTTTTAATTTTAGTGGGAAATGTCAAAGGTCATACCAGTTTACGTTCCTGGCAGCACTGTGTGAGAGCGCACGCTCTCCCATATTCTTGCCAAACCCCACTATCATCTTAATCTTTTCCAATCTGATTAGGAAAAGGGAAATTTTTAATTGAAAACCTCATGTGCACATGACAGCAGCACCCACTCCCAGAGTTGCCGTGCATAAGCTGACTGTGCCCCCAGATGGGTTTTTATCACTGTAATCACAGTGTACAAGCAATTATATTTCCCCTTCTTATTTCATCTTCTAGATGATCCTTTCAATGCCATGTGATATTGATGATTATGATGCTGCAGAGTAGAAACACTGAATTGTAGCTGGATGAGCCCTGGGAGACAGGGCTCAGAACAGCCCAGGAGCTGGGGAGAAAGCAAAGGTCTCTCACACACTCACAGCTCTAGGCTCGAGGAGGACATCCCAGCACCACCCCTCCCCCACGCTCCCAGGTCAGGATGGAATGCATGACCCAGGAGCCACCATGTTTCCTCACCTGCATACAAATCCAAAAAAACCACGCACCAGCTTTGCACCAATGAACAAGTTACTTTGCTTTTTTTCTTCTGTAAAATGCAGATAACTAAGATTCATCTCTTAAAACTGATGTGTAAACATTAGATTCCATGATGTATTTCAAGTAATAGGCACAGTGCTTGGCACAGAGTAAACGTATAAAATTGGCATTTTTATATTACTGTGCATTCTGTGCATGGGTCCATTAAGAAAAAAAAAAAAAGGACCCATTTTACCAATCCTAGAAATGAAGACACGGGTTGTTCTCATCCCCAAGCCTTCAACATGTAATCCCAGAACTGGTTTTAAATCCATGTGTGCCAACATTACTTCAATACAAATGCTTCTCAAAGCCACTCCATCAGCAGTAGCCTCTCTGGTGTCCCGGGTTTCTGGGATAAAGGTCAGCCAGTCCACACTCCACCTTCTTGAAACTCTTTCCAAGCCCCTCTCTTTACTTGGTTCACTGTGCTTGAGAAGTATTCAGCTTGTTGTTTCAGATGCGGAGAGGAAGCCTCTTCCTCAAACAGCATTTATGGCATATTTGGTTAAAAACTCTAATAAGAGTACCATACTCTACAATTCGGCTTCTCCTATGCCCTTGAAAGTTTCCATCTCCAGTATAAGCTAGATACCCTGAAAGGAAGCAGCGTTGAGAAATGAGAAACAAAAGCTTACTGTTACCTCAAGTCTTATTATCCTTCCCCCGAGAGAGAGAAAAAGCTTTATTTTCGAGGGGAAGATGACTGTAGGTTAGTTCAAATGCAAACCTGTTGTTCTTGCCACGTAAGTCAATCACAACAGGAATGTAAATTTAATTTGGGTCCACCCGAGTGTGTGTTGTTTCAAAATTACCTACGTGTTACGTAGGGTACTAATGCACATGCACAAACCCCTCAACCCGATGTGCAGATGATTCATGGGCAGGTAAGATTATTTGCATTCTGGAACTTACCCAGCTTTCTTATTTCAGTTCCATTACACTCACTTCCAACCTCCTCTCTACCTGGCCCTCCATGGCTCCCTGATAGCCTCTACTTATTCAGGTCTCTGTGCTTGTGACCAAGCTACCCAGGCTGCCTAAAAATACTCTGTCCTTTCCACCCCTCACATAGCAAACTCCTACTCATCCTGCAATGCCCAAGTCAAATGTCTCTTCCATCCATTTGCCCTTCTTCCTCCCTCCCTCTCCCTTCAACACTCTGCATATGTCTCAAGTAAGCTCTTGCCACATGTATCATAATTCATCTGTTTCTCTCTCCCCGTTCATAGAGATTCTAGGTCTTTTGAGAAGATATACCTATGATGTGCTTTTTAAGTCTTTCACATCCAAGACTTTACATATTACCTATACAGCTTTTTCCGTTCACATGCACTATTCATACAAAAATTCACCTGCAGTCCATGGTAACGCCAAAAGACTTTGCAAAACCACCAGAGGTTTGGCCTTCCATCCTTTCAATAGAGTTTGGTGTCATATTTATACATTTTAAGTTAACAGTTGGTCTCCCCGGTGGCTGTCAGAGATGTAAGGATTTGAAAGAGCAAACCAAATACCTTGCCTTTGGCCTTGACTTTGTGTTACAACTCGACCGGCTTCACCGTGCCAACAGTTTAGTATAAAAAGCCCGAGCAGCAGCAGATGCTCAGCCAGGGTAGCAATGGTACTGAAATGTCCGAGCTGGGATGCACAGCGTCTAACACACTGAACACAGCAGCTCAGTCCACAGTGCCCCTAAGAAGCTGCACAAATGCCCAAGGACGAGGCATTCAATGAGCATCTGCTGAGTGAAGGCCAGCCCTGTTTTAGATCCCCAATTAAGGTATTCCCTTTCATATCCAAGTATCATGCTCAAGTTTTTGTCACAGAGTCTTAGAGCAATTACCTCAAAGACAACCATCTTTCCACATTTGATAATTTAACTTTGTATAGACACTTCGTAAACTCCTGGAGATGCCATAAATTCCATAAATTTATGACAAATTTATGAGACGTGCTTCCTTATGAAATAGGACGGAAGTACAGAGAACCACAATGTCACTTATCCCAGGATGTCAAGCTTTGAAAGCTAACCGCCTGGCTGCCTCACGCCCCTGCTCTAGTCCATGTTACGCAGCCACCGTGATCATGACCCTACCGTGGGCAGAAACGTGTGAAGGCCCTTGTATGACCTATAGAAAGAATATGCCCAATTTCCCTGAAAGACATTCACAGTCTCCCAAGTGAGCACCCTGAAAAAATCTCCTGTTCCGCTAAATGTAAGCTCCATTCAAGGAAAAGCAACTCTCATTTTCTGAGCTCTTACCATATATACACCAGGCACCGTGTTCAATAGCGGACATCTGTTTACTCATTAGTCCTTACAATAGGCCTGCCAGGGAGACATCACCTCTTGGATTAGAGATGAGGAAATCTAAACCTAAAATGATAACGTAACTCTTCCAAGCCCATACAGCTAGAAAACAATGTAGCTAAAATTTGCATACTCATTCCCAACCCTCTTAAACCTGAAGGTATATTTTTTTAAAGATTTCATTTATTTGAGAGAGAGAGAGAGATCGTGCATGCACATGCATGCATGTGTGCAAGCAGGGGGAGAGGATCTCAAGCAGACTCCATGCTGAGTGTGGAGCCCCACATGGGGCTCGATCTCACAGCCCTGGGATCAGACCCAAGCCAAAGCACAGAGTCAGACGCTCAACCAACTGTGCCACCCAGGCGCCCCTAAACCTCAAGCTTTATACTGAACAGGTCTGTAATTTCTGACTTCAACCCTTGTCTCTAACCTCAGTGGCCAGCATGGTGCTCGGTATTTAACAGTCGCTCAATAAACTTTTGTTGAGTAAATAAAACAGGATCCTGTGGGTTCTGCGTGTTCACTTGCTTTTTGGTTATAATGACAAAGCCCACCCACTCTTTCTTCAGCTCAAGTTCATATTCTCCCGTAATGCTCTCCGCCACTGGCCTTTCCAGCTCACTTCTGTGTCTCTGTAATTCATGGTTCCTTCCTTGCCACATTTATGTATTTGTTGCTCTTGTTTTTCACTTATTTTTATTCACATGGTCTCATTCATTCTTAAATTGAATACACCGCCTGCCTGAATGTCTGCCCCCCTCCCCCCCACCACAGATGGCTGATACAGGCATTTTCTGTGCTGGATTGTATTATACTTGCCTATAACACTATGAGATTGAAAATTCTTTGGGAGCACTATTGTTTTGACAACTTGGGGCTGATCTCTTTCCAATATAAAGTTTGTCTCTTCTGTTGTGGACCCATTATTTTATTTATTTTTTTATTTCCTTAAATTTAACAATTTTCTGACCCCACCACATCATCAAAGATCAGAACTGAAGCGTGAATTCAGCCGCTGGGGACCCCTGCCTCAGGGTAATATAATATCTATGGGGCTCCTTACCTTTCCTTTCTTATTATCTGGAGAGCTGAAGAGAAGGTGCCCTTTGGCCGCTTTACTCCCTTACATAGAAATGAATCTAACATTCTAATAGACCTGTTACATTTTTTGCTCTGCCTTTTGAGGAGTGGTCAAGAAAGAAAAAAGAAAAGTGTATCTCATATGTGGTAACCTTTATTTCTAAGCTTAAGGAAGGCAGTGTCTTAAACCTTTAGGTAAATATAGCAAAAGCACATATTATTGAACAAGAAATCCAAAAGGTATCACTGTGAGTCTCTCCTTTTTATAGCATTTTTCATGTTCTCTTCTTCCAAATCTAGGCTTCTGGAGGAGGTAGGGGGTGGGGAGGAAACAGGTATCAAGTTTTCCTCTCTGACAGCAATTTGGCAATTTAAGGTCCAAGTTTAGGGATGCTAATAAATGAATGTAAATTCCTTTAAGGAAATTTACAACAGGCGCACGCACGTGTGTACGTGTGTGTGTGTGTGTGTGTGTGTAGCTTTAAGTTGACTTTAGGTCAGTCACCCTGAACGAATTTCTAAGTAGGTAGTGCATTAAGGATTGATGGAATGTGTGTTGCATACAGAAACAGTGATACCCCTTTCATTTCATTAAGAAGCTGTTTAGAATAGGCACTAGCCATCACTTTCAAGAATATTGTAACAGATATATTTATGTTTTAAATACCACAAAATAGTGTTCTGTTCTTATTTGTTCTATTTGTGATTTATTTATTTGATTTCACAACTACTTGGTCTTAACTCTTTTTGTTTTTAAATACTTTATTTCAGAGAGTAGCAAGATAACAGAAGGGAAAAAAATCACCCAAACTCCCATCCCCAATGGCATATTTTAAAATTTGTCACCCTTAGGTCCTGGTTCATGTGCATATTCAGTATTTGCAATTCTACCCGACAGTGACAGATGGAGTTTGCTAGTCTATGCTTTCTAGTAAATGTCATGTGTATTTTACCACATTCTCTCCTTCATCCCCATACACTGACTTATTGCAATGCTGTCACCCGCCCCTAACTTTGGCTACAACCATCTTAATACGTCTGGTTTCCTAATTGACACCTAGCAATTAAATTCCTGCAATATCAAATAAATATCAGATTAAGAGGTTTTCCTCTTTCCTTAAATTTTATTTAAGGATACTTATGACTTCTATGTATTTCCAAAGAAAACTAATATATGCGCAGAAAATTAAACCATTCTTTATGCACACAGGTACAACTGCACAGCACTCTTTGCAATAAGGCAGAACAGATTATAAGTTAAGTCTCGGTGTGCACTTCAGAGGAGGATTCAGTCAATGACAGTTTTAACAGAAGCTTGTTATCGAATTCTCTGGCATGGACTTCACAGAGATCTCAAGTTGTTATTTTTAATACTTCCCAACTTTTGCCTTGTGCTTGCTCTGAGCATCTTTACGGGTATAGAGTAGGCTATGTATCAGCCTCATGGAGAAGACTAATGGGCTCAGGTACTCAGTTGGACAATCGGTGATTGTATGTCAGTACAGGAAACAGCATTTTTTGTTGTCACACTTGAGTAAGAATCATCAGCTAGACTGTTTACTTGTTTGTACCCTTATTAGTAAGATGAACCAAATGATACAGTTAACTTCATAGATGTGTTATGGGGATTAAGCAAGTAAAATTATGTAAATAGCTTAAAAGTGTGTCTGATATATGGTAGGTATGAGAAAGAAGTTCTCCAAGCAAGGTAGTAAATACTGAATAGTGCATTTTTTTGATACAAGACACATTCCCACACTGGCAATTCATAGCGTGGTGTGCCCAATGCACTGACTGTATGAAATCGGTGTCAAGTACTGAAAGCCAGGTGGCAACTCGGTAGCCTGCAGGTTGGTCCGCAGAAATGTTTCACTTGGACAGCATCCGGGTATAACTGGTTCTGCTTCTCTGGGTGATACTGACCCACACACACTCTCTAGAGAAACAGAGCAGCTTTGGAGCAGGACAGCGCTGTTTCCAATGCCGGGTGCACCACTTAAGAGGTCATACTGGGCACATGTATTAACCTTTCTTGGCTTCTTTCTCCCTTATCTACAAATCTGGAAAATAACCCTCATCGTAGGACCATGATGGTTAGCTGGGCATGCGTATTTAGCACGATTGTGACCCCCCTTGTCCTTCTCACGGGTCTCTGTAACTTGTAGCCAAATCCCCTAGGCTTCATTTTGTATCAAAATGCAAGACATAAACTCCAGTCTATTTTTAACTTTTAGTTGCTCATTTGTTTCTATAGCTCAAATTAGGTCTTGGAAGCTCAATAAGAGCTGTGTAAAACTGAGTATTAATGATATCAGGCAGAATTACCCTGGAGACAGATTATCTGGGTTGAAACCCCAGCTCTACTATTGACTAGACTGTGGGTTCTCGAGCATGTTGCTTGACCTCTCTGTGCCAGTTTCTGCATTTATGGAACAGCAATTATAGTTGTTACTACCTCCTAAGATTGTCGTGAGGGTTACGTGAGTTAATATACCTCTGGTACTTTGGACAGTGCCTAGCACAATGTGAGGAGCTTTCTGCAAGTATCAGCCATCATCAACCATCATCACCTTAAATGCCAATTCAGTGCCACATAGAGCAATAGAATCATAGCAATCCCATTTCAAAGATGCGAGTGTAAATGAAGGAAAAAGACTACTTCTGGGAAAATACACACGAGTCTTTCTTTTCAAAACTTAAAACAAAACACCTACTCATTGAAGTCAAAATGAACTTAACGTGTTCTCCACTGAATTTGCTTGCATTTTAGGAGTGTCCATGCCCAGCTGCTCTTTTTCCTAGCAGGGTGGAGAGTGTTTAAGAGTGGGCCTGGACAGAAGGGGTGAAAAGGAGATGGAACGGTGCCCATGCCATGTTTATTGGGCGAAAACTTTTTAAATACAATTATATGCAATGCTACATGAAGTGTTAAAACACGTTAGGGATTGTTTGAGAACACAGACAAAATAAAAGCTGTATTTACTAATTATGCGCTTTCCTGAAAAAAAATAATACACTGATATACATTAACTATTATACTATGTAGTCAGAAAGATATTAGCACAAGAATTACTCATCCTTCCCAAATTTACATTTTGTGTAGTAGTAAAAGTGACTCATTCACACCAATTAATAAATGTCTCCCGCCTAAGACTGTCATCAGAATGAACAAGATGAATCGTCTGCTAGTAGTTTTCTATGAAAGGACAGAAGTCCCTATGTTTGTACACTATAATTTGAGGGAAAATACAAGTGTGAAAGAGTCACCTCAGGGGACGAAAATAAGCCAATGAAGCATTGGCTTCCATTCTAAGAACATTCTTCGGGAATTTGAAAGGAAAATGGAGTTTTATAATGAGGGGTAGTAGATGGCTGAGATAAAAAGAAAGCTCACCAAGTAAAGAAAACACAGAGGTTTGTAAAATGCTTTGCAGGACAAAAATGATTTACAATGTACTAAATGGGTTCTCTAACTTACCTCAAGGAATGAATAATTCATGAACCCAAAACTACCCCATACAACCTTCCTGGGAAGGTCCTCTTTTCAGCAACTCAAGTGGGTACAGAAGCTTAACAAGGAGACTAAAAGGTAGCTACTAGTATAAAATCATGTGTTCATCTTTTCTTTCCAGGCTACACCCCTGGACACTAAGAATATGTTTTTCCTTAAAACTTCATGGAACAAACAGCCAGTTTCTACTAAAACTGCTTTTTCTTAAAGAAATGGATTAAGACACTATAAAAACACCTAACATTTTACTAGCAATTACTGACCTAATTTCTGGGATAAACAATACATCTCTTACATATTTCACATTTTTAAATGAAAAAATACATATTGCGTTTCTCCAATAGCATGCCCAATTAAGTCAAACTGGCTGCATTTCCTAAAAGTGATTTTTGACAGAAGAGATAAAGTGAGGTATTCAACATATATTTTGTAATAGACACTGCACATCATTTGGTTAATTCCTCACCAGTGTGACATTTGGCACTTTCTAGGGTGGTACTATAAACTTTCCAAATAGTAATGGACAGTGTACTCTCTGAATTAGTTATTGTTCAAAATGAGAATGAACTTTAAATATTTAAAAATAGGCCACATAGAACCACTTGCTTTTTTTAAAATGCTTTTTAACAGATCTTTACTGCCCTTTTGAAAAATCAACATAAAAGAACATAAAGAGCTGACATATGTCAAGTTTTTTTTCATCGGTTCCCCAATACAGCTTAACTAAACTTTTCTGTTGCTTCCTTAATTGCTCGAAAATTATGCTGGTCCATTCTTTGATAGGACTTGTTTCCTCTCAAAGCCTACCTTTCTTTCTTCCTTTTTCTTTCTTTTTTTTTTTTTTTGAGGAGAAAAAGCACTTTATTTTTTTCCCACAATTTACCACAGTTACTTCTTAACATCCATACTCATGTTCTACACATATATTTTTTTAAGGCGGTGTTTTTTCTTTTCTTTTTCCTTTTAAGCCTCGCTTTCTTAAGTCCACATTTGACTAATGGAGTAAGGCGTCTTATATTAAAGGGGTGAGGAGGAAGGAGGGCAGTTAGCAAAAGAGTGAAGGGCCAGAATTATTTCCAATTTGTTCTTCCCTGTCTAGCCCTGATAAGCAAGAAGATCCTAAAAAGATAACTAACTTTGCACAGGTGTTTTGCTAAAACAACAGGGTAGACAGGACACCATCAGATTTAAAGCCAATTACTTTTATCTGGCACGCCTATCTAACCAGGAATTGACATTCACCTTAGCTAGAACTGACCACTGAATAATGGTGCAAAAAAATAATAATGGTGCAACAATACTGCTGGGATGAAGGGAGAGGGAGGAATACAACTTGTCACTGCAGCTTTAAGTTGTCATTTGGAACAGAACATTCACACACACACACACACACACACACACACACAGAGTCAATAATTTAGGTATTAAAAAGCTTTTGAAACATTGAAACAAACACTGACTTTTATCCTTTACCCACAAAACTGGAATAAAAGTCAGTTGAAAATATTCCTGCAGTGGAAGATAGGCAAACATTTGGTGGTGAAGGGGGTGGTAGTGTTAGGACTAAATAGTTCAAATTGTTCTAGGAAGGCCTAATTTGGTTTGCATTCATTAACATTGACTGTGAGGTCAGGTTCCAAGGAAGAATCAAGAATTTCAGTCTTTGTAGTCAATTGAAATCAGAGCATGCTATTTATATTAATATCACCAAGGCTTATACAAGAAGTTAACATGTAACTTTTAAATTATCTAATCACAATTATGTACTATCACAAGAATAGATCTCATGGTCAAAATATCTCTAGATATTTGTGATATGTGCTCATGAGACACTATAATTCTCCCTTTTATTGTCTCACTTTCCAAGGTAAAAAACCCGAAATGGCCAGGGAAATATAAACATAGATATAACCTTCTGTGATTTAAAAATTATAGTTGAGTTTGTTGCATCTGGGAACCCTAGTAAACCTAAAATGCAAATCTCAAGACTTTTAGTAGTGGTCCATGAAACTACTTACTTGTGAAGAATTTCAGTGAATATAGACACCTTAGCTCTTTCATACACAACATACATCATGAAACTTCCATCCTTTTAATTGTTCACACACCGTTGCCAGAAACTGAATTCAGGAGGATATTATAATGGAAAAGAGTAATTAGCAAATTGATGCCCCTTTTCTATTCTGCATCATATGGTTTCTTGGCCTTTTGGCTGAGATCGAGGTATTCTGCATCATGATTGTTAAAACTAACTGCTTTTAAGATTTTTTTTATCTATTTGAGAGAGAGAGGGAGAGTGTGTGTGTGTGCATGCATGTGCGTGTGTATGGGGGGTGGGGGGAGCAGATGGAGAGGGAGAGAGAATCCCAAGCAGACTCCACACTGAGTACAGAGATCATGAGCTGAGCCGAAACCAAGAGTTGGATGCTCAACTGACTGAGCCACCCAGGCACCCCTATCTGCTTGTTTTTTAAGAAATAAGCTTGTAATTTCTCTATAAACATTAGGAAGTGAATGTTTGCATTCCCATAAGCAAAATTTAGTTTGTAATTTTAAACTCTCAGATGAGAAAGGCAGTTTCCAGAGTAATTTTAGGAATTTAAACATGTAACCAAGGAAAAGGGGCTTTAAAGTAGAGAAAGACAGAGAGAGAGAGAGAGAGAGAGAGACAGACAGAGAGAGAGAGGAAAGTTTCCTTGGAGAACTTATTGTCTTCTCTAACATGAATATAAAATCTCCTATTGGGTAAAAGAAAAACTTTTCAACATATTTCCAAGAAGAAAACTATTAAGTAGTGGAGTCCATGTTATTTGCTCCCTAACATCTGCCAGATATGGTAGGTGTACGAAGAACATCAGTGAGCTTGGCAAAATTCAGAAGAGGAAAGAGCACCTGCTGATAGAAGGAACTCTCCATGGTAGGGGTGCAATCTACCACCCACAGCCTAAAGCAGTCCACTGTCTGTTTCCGTGTAGCCCAGGAGTAATAGTTTTTACACTCTAAAATGGTTGAAAAGAATTCAAAGGACATTTCTTGACACATGAAAAGTCCATGAAATATAAATGTCAGCATCCATCAATAAAGTTTTAATGGAACAGAGCCATGGATACTCATGGTATCTGACACAGGCGTGCAGCTGTGACAGAGACCGTGTGCATGGTGCACAGATCCTAAAATATGCCCTAGCTACCCCATTAACAGAAAAAGTTTGCAAGCCAGTGAACTGGATATTTGCTTTTATTCTTTCCTTGGTTTGTTCTGTTTGATCTCAGGATAAAGAACTTCGAAAGATGCTGTAGAGTGGTATCATGAGTCGCAAAACTTATTTTATCTTCTTGAGTTCACTCTTCTAAGGAAGGGATAGAACAACAAATGGAAAACATTAATGCTTTTTTTTAATTAATCTCCCTAGGTCTTTTTTGTTTAAAATTTTATTTATTTCTCAGACACAGAGAGAGAGCAAGTGCACACAAGCGGGGAGGGGGAGGGGCAGAGGGAAAAGCAGGATCCCCGCCGAGCAAGGAGCCCAATGTGGGACTCGATCCCAGGACCCTGGGATGTGGGCTGAAGGTAGATGCTTTAACCACCTGAGCCACCTGGGCATCCCAGAAAACATCAATTCTTAAGGCTACTGGAGGGGAAATACTTCCAAGAGATATTATAAAAATCCCCAATTTTAAAATTCTAACCAGAAGTCTAAGACATAGCTCCTCATTTCCATTAAGTAAGTACTTCTTTATCCCATCCATTCACTATATCTAAGTCAAGAGTATCTGGTTTTTTTCTGATACAATACACACACACACACACACACACACACACACACACACAACCTGTTCACCATGGCAGATCCCAGTGTAGATTTATATTTACTTTGAAAATTCAAGTGCAGATCTTCTTGTGTTGTGATCTTTTTGATCTTTTCATCAAATGCTTCATTTTCTGCCTCCAAGTTAAAATGAAACTTACTTGGGATATGATATTCATTCCCTTAACTACTATCTCAAATCTCATAGTTTCTTAAAAGATAGCAAAAAAAAAAAAAAGGGAATTACATAATAGTCTTGGTTGGAGAAAATGCCTCCAACTCATTCAACTTTTACAAAGAAGGTATTAGGCAGGCTGTCAGCATCCCCAGAATGAGCAGAGAGAACTGGGTAGCAAATTTTGTTGGAAAGGACCAGGAGTTTTAAGAATGGAACCTGAATCACAGCTTAATGTTATCAGATATTATCAGAATTTCCAGGCATTTCAAAAAATTGTTAGGAAAATAGTTGGGAAGTTTCTTGTAAAAAGTTAAACATATATTCATCACAGAATCCAACAGCTCCAGTCTTGCATATCTACCTAAGAATAATCAAAACATACACCTCCACGAAGACTTGTGCACAAATGTTCATATAGCCAAAAAGCAGAAACAAACTGCTCTAGACCCCCTAACAAGAGCTTTCAAAATATCGCATCTTTCCTACTAACTGCTCTAGACCCTCCAACAATAGCTTTCAAAATATTGCAGCTTTCCTACGTGGTGGCTCCATTCATCATTCTCAAATTTTTGTCGTTATGTCACTTCTCTCTTCAACTTTTGAGGGCTCCCCATTACTGGCAGGATGAAGCCCAAACTACAAAAGCTGGTAACCAAACCCCCTTTCCAGGTACCACGGGCAGGTCTCACACACTCCGCATCCCAGCTCTATGGGCTAGCGATCTAGCCCTGAATAGTCCACATCCCAGCTTCTACACTCCTCCGACTGAAATGCCCTTTCCCATCTTCTTCACCTTACAAGAGGAGTTACTAGGTCAAAAGCAAAATAGTCTTTCCTCCTTGATTGCCTTTCTGGAGTCCTTCCACGGTCCCAGGTGCACTGTTCTGTCATTCTGTACCCCGAGGCCTCTTCACTGTTGCCATAATTCTATCATTTTTTACTTTGTAGCCAGACCTTACTACCTACCCACCCGTGCTCAAAAAAGAAATTTTTAGGGCGCCTGGGTGGCTCAGTTGGTTGAGCGACTGCCTTCGGCTCAGGTCATGATCCTGGAGAACCCGGATCGAGTCCCACATCGGGCTCCCTGCTCAGCGGGGAGTCTGCTTCTCCCTCTGACCCTCTTCCCTCTCGTGCTCTCTATCTCTCATTCTCTCTCTCTCAAATAAATAAATAAAAATTTTTAAAACTGTAAGCTCCGTGAGGATAGGAAAAATGTCTTATTCACACTTAACATGAACACCCGACTAAAAGTTGTGGTTCATAAAGTGTTTATTAAATACCAATATCCCTGAACACGACTACTCGCATTTTCTCTGGAAAGCAACTTTAAAGAAAAAACCTGACTTATTTTATTAAGACATTGAAAATGGCTTGCATATGGAGGAGATTCTGAACAAGAACTCATGGTATAGCATGCAAATAGCCAACGGTAAAAACAATTATTGTTCCATGGCATATGTTCCAATGACTGCAATAGGCATTTCCTATAGTCTCATCCGTGAAAGCTGGCAAAGTTCTTAGACTGCGGGAAGGGGAGGAGGCTCTGCTTCGCAATTCACCTTTGCTCAAGATCACAAGTTTAATGTGAGGAAATTCTATAATTCCATAGTCCTAACTCCTCTTCTTTTTCAGCTTAAGGGATTCCTTCCAGAAGCACTCAGACTTTAAAAAACATTGAACTTCTCTTAACTAAATGCATTCTTGGACCACTACCGGTGGATGCACTAATTTCTTGACATCTGTGGGAGTCCAAATTAAGGCCATTAAGAAATTGGCAAATTTGGGAGGGAGATTTACTTAAGTATGAAGTAAAATTGAGTGAAATTTCTAGAGTATCTAGTTCCACCTTGAGAATGAATTGCAGATTTTTCTTTGCTGGTGGTTTTAATTGTAGTTTTAATTGTATAAGGCACTTGCTTATTGCTTTTTAAAAGAGTTTTCCATGGCTTTCCTTTTTCTTAATTTTTAATGCCAGGATGAACAGACATTTCAGGATAAAACAGAGGAGGTCAATATCACTAAGTAGCAGGGAAACCATCAAAAAGTTACTTACACCAGATGGAGATGTTTCCCTCCAGTGGGCCCAGAGGAGTAAAGATGGAAGCACAGGTTAGAGCTAAAGATGGAGAAGAGCTAATAGGCCAGAGCCAGCAGAGATTTGGGAAAAAAAAAAAAAAGGGGGTCCAGTGTATGTTTAACATGAAAGCTAAAAGCTTAAGGGGAACTAGACTTGATTATAACTGAAGTATAAAATTGCTGACAGAAGTTTGTTTCCAACGAAGGGGGCTTATCAAAATTCTGGCTTGTTTTTTAACAGATGTGATTACATGAAATGAGAATTACTACAAACAGTTAAATTGTAATACTAATAAGTTTTCTACTCATAGGCATGCTAGGGTATTTTCATTGAATTGAATTGATCTCACAGATACCTATCTAACAGATTAAAATAGATTCAGAGATATGTATGCTTGTGTGTCTCTTATGTCTGCCTAATTCTTGGTAAGGGTTAAAGGGATCATTATAAATCACTTTCACACTGTCATTACCTAAAAGGGCTAATGCAGTTATTATACTTTAATCTACATAAAATAATACAATGTAGCTCTTTACTTTGGCAGAAGGTTGGGAATTTAACTTAGGGCTTTGTGTTCACATTTCTGTACATAGGTCCATAATGACTTCTAAGACAGAAAGGTAGTTCATTTGTCATTTATTCTGTAAGGCTGAGTGAAAAGTAAAAAGCTAAGCAAAGAGCACATTTTCATTGAACTCAGTATACTCCCTGGCATATTCAGATCTTTTTTTTTAAGATTTTATTTATATATTTGAGAGAGAGAGAGAGAGAGCACATGAGAGGAGGGAGGGTTAGAGGGAGAAGCAGACTCCCCGCTGAGCAGGGAGCCTGATGCGCGACTCGATCCCGGGACTCCAGGATCACGACCTGAGCCGAAGGCAGTTGCCCAACCAACTGAGCCACCCAGGCGCCCACCCTAGCATATTCAGATCTTATGAGACTCTATTCCCTGTAAACTTCTTTTAAAAAGGGATGAATCTCTATCCACACTTCTGTATGTTAATAGCACTTGGCACATAATAGGTGCTCAATACATATTTGCAGCATTGAATGAGTATCAATTTTCTAGGCTTATCACTTAGGAAAGGGCAAGTATTTGCACACTGACCCCCAAGAAAATTTACTTCATCACAATATCCAATGAAAATACCCTAGCAGTAATCTGTGAAATGAGCCTCCTTCATGCCTATTCAGGGGCCCTCTCTTAGAACTTTCTCTAGACTGTGTGACGAAGCACATGGTCATATATTTAGCAAAGCCGAGCCATGGCACTTTTGCAGGTACTAAGGTATACATGCGGTGGGAGGTGGGGAGGGAAGGAAGGGATGTCCCAGGTCTGTCCTCTAGGATCGAGCTAAGAATGAGGCAAGGTAGTCTTCTACTCAGCCACCTCCATCACTTCCCTGTGAAGCCAGGATTTATGTCCAGGTATTTAGCATAAGATCATTCTTACAGGGAACACAAGAAAAATTTATCAATTCATGTAATTTAATAAAATACCACGGTAAGACAGATGGAAACCTTGTGACATCTAAAGGCTTAATGCATGCAAGGTTTTGAAGTCTGGATTGAAATCCATCTCTCCTGATTAAATCCAATGTTTTTTGTTTGTTTGTTTTGCCAGATCATTCTGCTTTGGAGAAAGCCAGACTGTCTCCTTGGGAACCAAAGCAGCAAACTTGGAGTCGTGGTCTTAAAGCCTTATGCAATACTGCATCCTGGCCACAGTGTCTCCTCCAGGGCCCCCCTGCTGGGCCTCTACTTGACAGCAGCCTGGGCATCTGGAAGAATTCAGGGCCCTCTTCTGTCACCCAGCTCATGACCCTGGAGGGGCCAGGACCTGGAAAAGAAGCTTCCATCCAAACAGCTCCTTGCCAAACTGCAAATCAATTCACTGGAATCACAGGCTGTTGGAATTATTTATAAATAAATTTTTTCCAGTAAGAAAAAGAGGGCTTTGCTTAACTGATTTTTACCATATGATAATAGCAAAATTTGATTAAAGGCAAAATATAAGGGATATGTCGTTGTTTGTATTTTAACTTAATGTCAGTCTGGTTCTTGCTGTAACTCTTCCCATCCATGTGATCCCAGTGGGTCCTGCACATGGAATTTTGGGACGTGGAACAGGGCATGTCATTTGTCTCGTTCATTCCTCTCCACCCCAAATATACAGACAACAACATCAATAACAACTTCCTCTAATGTAGTACTTCTTACATGGCAGGCGCTGCAAATATTGACTCATTTAATTAAAGTAACATAACGAACACAATGTATAAACTTTCTTCACTTTTTTTCAGATGACTAAATTCAAGCACAGAATGGTTAAGTAACTTGCCCAAGGTCACACAGCTAGTGAGTAGTAGTGCCAGAATTTGCACCCAGTAATAATCACTAAGTTATACTACAGGTCTTCACCTATGAAATCTGCCAAGGATCATCACCAAGAGTGAATTTTAATTTTCTGTCACAGACAGTGAAGTCCTTCATCTGCCTATCTGATGGGGCTGATCTCTTTTGGCCCTTCTTACAGACACTTACCCATGTACTCATCCATCCGATACCCCTACTATACACAAGTCACTGTGCTTAGAGTCAAGGATACAAAGATGCATGAGGACAATGTTATAGTCAAGTGGGAAAGGCAGGCCCATATTCCAAGTGCTACGTCGTCAATTCAAAACGCTACTGGAGCACAGAAGCCTGGGAGGCTGTTTGCCAAGGGAAGGAGCCTTTTACATAGTGAATGATCATTTAACCAAGTCTAACACAGGATGAGAAACATACTGACTGGTGGTTTCATGGCCATATTATGATCATGCTCCTATTTTCCAGTAAGAAAAGGCTGCATTTTATTTCTTTGCAGTGGATTTATTTAGCCTAGCCAAGCTTTCAGAAAAGCTTGGTGAGAGGGGTCATGGTTTTTTGTGGTTTTGTTTTTTGCTTTTTTGCATGGGTCTCAATCGCTTTCGCTTTCAGCAACTTCTGAAATATTACGAGCATCCACACAACATTGCCACCATGACACACAAAAAAAGCCCACATCTGTGTATTCTCTAATTCTCATATAGTAGACAAATTCCTGAAACTCTTTATAGCCAGCTCTGTGTATTTAAACCTACACCTTAAGTTTTTAAGGGATAAGTTTAACCAGCCTCATCATTCTTAAAATATTTAGATCATTGACAGGAAAGAGTATCCGCCATCCAAGAAACCAATAAAATTGTCCTGAATTCAGAAAAAGAAAACGTTTCCATTTGCTACTATCTCAGGATAATGAAAAACCGCATACTCATACACCGAACTTTCCTCCACATTTCTAATACAAGGACATCAGCATGTGCTACAGGATACCATACAGATTTTTCTAGAACCACAGACACTGTGTCTTAGATATTAATGTAGTGTGAACAATGTTAGTCTGGGAAGATGGGAACCAGGGAATCTTGGGTGAATTTAGGCAGATTTCCCAACAGAGATTAGATCAAAGCATCAACAGAAAATGTGGGACAATGAATATACATCGGGAGTTTAAGAACACAGCATATGGGTAGCCTTCAATGATTTTACTGACTGATACAGTATACACAACTGGGTATGTATACTCAAACCTACATTTTTCTAGGATTGATTTTTATCATAATCTCAGAATGGACTATATTCCCTTTCACTCCTCCCTCTCAATAAAACCTCTAAGACCATTAAGCCAAGAGGTTTCACTGTTAGAAAGAAATTGATATGGGGTTCCCATTGTTTTAAAATTCATTATTATATATAGTTATGCCTGGTTGACTATAAAATAAAATGTACACATGAATTCCCTGTTTAAAAGCCTCTTCGGTATTGTTTTTTAAATAATTGGACTCAAAAGGGACAACACTACATCAAAAACTAATGATGTACTATGGTGACTAACATAACACAATAAAATAAAATTAAAAACAAAAGTCAACTGTGACCTAAGAGGGATTACTAATCCACACATTATACCAGCCACCCTAGGCCAAGGCAATATCTAGACTATGGGATATTAGGATATCCAGTCCTGGCGATAACAGAACAGTTAGTAGGTGTTACTTCCTTCTGTGGCCACTGTGCTTAATACTTACACATAATGTTTAACTTTTCAAAGTCCGATTCTTTTGTGCTCACTTTACCAACTGACCTAAATAGGCAAGTTAAGGAAGGAAAACTGATCCCAGACCACATATTCTAAATAGCCTTTAATTTATTAGCTACCTCAAAGGCCAAGTGAAATTTTCTTAGCTTATGCCCTGTTCTGAGATTTCAACTTATACCATCAGACATCCCGGACCTTCATGGGAAGCCAAACAACTTAGCAAAAAAGCCTATGAGCTCTGGTCTCAGGCCCCAGGCCCAATCCCAGTTCTGCCTCTATCAACAATGTTCCTTTGAGCTCATTACTTAGCCTAAGTCACTGTCTCCTTATAAGATGGAGTTAGGACCACTTCACAGGTTCTTAAGAGTAAATGAGAAAACGTGTGTCTGACACAGGGTATTTCATGCAAAAACATATGACCACCCTTCAATCAAAAGGTGCTCTCAAGGAAAAAAAACCAACTTACTGGCACCACCTCATGCCCATACACAACCTTCTGTATCAAAGCACTTTGCTTTATCATATTCTGTCTTACACGAAAATTAGCTGCTGTTCTGATTCTGTCATGGGGGCCTTTACTCCAAGACAGTCGTACAATGTGAGAATGGTCAAACATAGAGCATTGTTGGAATCAGAGATGTGTGTGCATTTATTAATGAAAATGACTCAAGTAGAGACAGAGGTCCAAAAACCAACCAAAGTCAACATACTTGGAGGAAATAGTCTCCTACTGCTTAAAGTCTAGATCAACAGTCCATCAGCTCTGCCTCATCAGCCAAATCTGGCCTGCCCTTGTCCTGTACAGCTCCCGAATATAGCCACATCCATTCATCACATATTGTCTATGACCAAAACTCAAAATCATTTACTATCTGTCCATTTACTGGAGAAGCTGCTGACCTCTGCCTTAAAGCAGGACTCTACAAGAGAAGTATAACACGCTTTTAATTTTTAAATCTTATGTAATATGTGTATTACATAAATTACATAATTTCAAATTTTCTGGTAGCTTTTTTAAAAAGTAAAGGAATTATTTTAACATTGTCACTAATCCAACATATTGAAAAGCATTACAAATGAATGGTTTTTCTTTTTCCCCATACTAAGTCTTGGAAATCCCTTGTGGGTCTTGTACTTCTCTAACACATCAGGTTGGACTAGCCACATTTCCAGGGCTCAGTAGCTGCTGGTGACATATTACCACACTGATCTAAAGGTCCTGAGGACAGGGGCATCTGGGTGGCACAGTTGGTTAAGCTTCCAACTCTTGGTTTTGGCTCAGGTCTTGATCTCAGGGTCCTGGGATTGAGCCCCTCATCTGGCTCCACGCTCTGCGGGGAGTCTGCTTAAGATTCTCTCTCTCCCCCTCTCTCTCGGGCCCTCTCTCTTGTGCTGTCTCAATTAATAGCTCTTTCAATTAAATAAAATCTTTAAAAAATAAATAAAGGTCCTGAAGACAGAAGTGGCTATGTGGTCAGGCTTTGGCTAGGTCAATGATACACACACACACACACACACACACCCCCTCTGGGAACCCTGTAAGGCAATGGGTAACTCTGGGGCCTAGGGGAGACAAATCAGAGAACATAAGTCAGGTAAGATAAACAGCAGGAAAGGCGAGCATGCAGAGGGAGAAGGATGGAGGGAAATGATAGTCCCAGAAGATGAAGCCACCCTGAGCCACAATGAACGAGTGTGAATGCACAGCTGGAATTTAATAAAATTAAATGTCACTCTCCCTACCACCGAGATTTGAAGTAATTCTTACATTTGTTATACACCCTTAGAGAAGCATTAGCTCTTTCAAGGCAAAAACCATGTTATATTCATGTTTGTATGTGATCCTGGCATCTACCATGGTGCTTGGCCCTTAGCTTGGCCTTCAAATACATTAAAGCTGGAACTAAGCCATAGACTATTGCTAAGTAAAGAATTATGGTCTGCATGAGTCACTAAAAGTAGAGTAATAAACCAGTTTTCAGTGTTTCAGCTGATAATAGTGTCAATCTCCCCAGGATATTTAGGGTTTAATAAGGATTAGAATCTTAAACTTGAAGAAGCAAAGTTTCATTGACAAACACCAAGAATTGTTCTATTAACAGAAAGTGAATCTTTATTCTTCTGTTAGTGTGCTTTATGGGGGAGGGGCAGTAAGATCTTCTCAGGGCACCCATACATACCCTTTCCAATCATTAACACAGGCTATGTTAACAAAGCAAACTGATACAAAGGTACTAATAGGCCAACTCAGCCAATTTCTGCCCCAAACCCTGCATTTCCCTAGTAGACTTGGTCCCAACTGCTCATGTTCTTACTCTGGGCAGGTTAGGGCCCTAATGTGCATAGCTTTCAAGACAGTGAAATCCAAAACCAGACAGAAACAGAGGACAACCTAAGGCTACTGCCGAGCTTCGGAGACTGAAGGATTGCAAATGCAGGTCTGCCATTTCTCCAGCCTTGCTCCAAAGCACAGAATTCTCTTTTTGGCTTTTGGGGATTGTCTTTCTTTTACATTCTCAAGATAAACTTCAAATTGTTCACATCACAAAAAAGTACTTATGGTGAAATAGAGAGAAAATAGGTTTACTACTTTCCAGTTTTACCAGGTTTCTGAGCCACAATTTAACCAATATCATCTGGCTCAATTTCCCCAATTCTGGCATGGGGAATAAAGTTCTTTCATGGACTATGACAAGCTAGTCAACACCTCCAGTGTGGATGTGTTTAAATCAGGACAGTAAAGAACTATATTCCTATATGGTGAGGATTAACTTAGCTATATTGTGATAGGATATGAACTCTATTCAGAACCTGACAGTTATTTGTCAACTTGACTAGTCCACTTGGTGCCCAGGCATGTGGTCACACATTACTCTGGGTATGTCTGTGACAGTGTTTCTAGATGAAATCAACATTTAAATCAACAGACCTGAATAAAACACAAAGAACTGAGTAAGAATTTCTTCTGTCTCACTGCCTTGAGTCAGTAGGCTATGGGAGGCTGAATAATGGACCACCAAAGATGGTCACGCCCCTATTTTAGAACCTGTAAATATGTTAGCATACACGGCAAAAGGAACTTTGCCGATATGATGAAGTTTAGGATCTGGAGAGGGGTAGATCTGCCTGAATTTTCCAGTGGAGCCAATGTAATCACAATAGGCCTTGTAAAAGCAGGAGGACTGGGGAGAGAGATGTGCTAATGGAAGGAGGGAAGAGGCTACACAGCTGGGTGTGAAGACAGAAAGGAGACTTGTGAGCCAAGGAATGTACGCAGCTGCTAGAAGCTAGGAAAAACCAAGGAAACAGATTCTCCTCTACAGCCTCCAGAAGGAATATGACACTGCTGACCCATTTTAGGATTTTTGGCCTCCAGAACTGCAAGAGAATCAGTATGTGCTTTGTAAGGCCATTAAGTTGGTGGTCATTTGTTTTAACAGCAATAGGAAATTCATACATAAACATTATATGCATACGTTTACATTTGAAAAGTAATTTAAAAATCAGAGTTCAAGGTCACATTTTATTAGTCCTTTCAAGTAGTTAAAGTATCCCAAAAGCAGTGTGTTCCTTGGGAAACAAAAAAAGTCCCTGCTAGCTACAAGCTACCATCTTTGACAACTTAAAAAATGAAACTAGCCTTTGAGAACAGAACGTTCAAGTAAGTCCCATTACCAAACAGGGCAGAGTCCAAGACGGAAAAAGGATACAGCCAACAGAGGGAATCTGAGCCTCCCATATGGAAATGAACTGGAACCAGCACTGTTTGCATCTCTTACATGGTAGTCTGGCCTGTCATTGGCACCTTGTTGTACCATCATGACAACCTTCCAGGATCACACTATTGATCAGTAAATAGTGAGACCAGGAGCTGAACCGAAGCTGGTCTAACTCCAATGTTCCAACTACCAGTGTTCTACCCATCTGCCTCCCGTGTATTTGCTACAAGAATACTGTCTGTTCATTTCCCTTACCCTATCCTCTCCCTGGTGCATATCCTAATGCATGCATAAATTGGATGAGTATCCAGGTACTTGTCCTTCTAAGTTGTGCCTGTCTCCCTTCCTGGCCCATCCTTAAGTTTGTGCTGCTTCTCCCTCATTGTTTTGTCTTTGCTCTTTTGCTTTGGTGGACTGACCCTCTAGTCCCCATTATCACCCCATTGTGTGGGGGAAGGTGGAAAGCACCTTCCTTCTGTGAGAGGGCTGGGATGTGCTCTCCATCCTCAGCCTCCATCCAGGAGGGCCCTTCAAGTGTCTCATGTAGCCAGGAAAAGGCCAACCCAGGTCTTCGTTTTACTATCCTGCTTTATTACTGTCCAACAGTACACACTATTCCTCATGAGAACAGCGTAAGACTATTGGATTAATGAACCTAGTAATAAGAGAAAGAAAATAAATTGTATTTCCCTTTTAAAATTCAAAAGGAGAACAAATCCATACTAGCTTTATCAAAGACTCTGGTTTATTTCTTTTTGTAAAAGCTGTAATTACTTATAGCCAACAGACATCTCATTCGTCTCCAAATTACAATTTGATAGAGTTTCCATACCAAATACTCATATTGCAGTCAACATACCCACTTTAATTATGTGCAGAAAACTTCAACTGCTCATTTCCTGGTTTAAGTAGTCTATGCACAAATCAAAAGGCATGTTAAAATCAGAGCATCTCATTCTACTTTGCAGAGGCATTATCTCTGCCATAAAAACCACCAAAAAAAAAAAAAATCTTATTTATCATTCCATGGGGAACAGACCTGATAACTGTAGAAAACTATGCAAACTCTAAGAAACTACAGAAAGAATTGCCATCTTCCGGACTAAATTAAACACATGTGAACATGTGTTTAAAATTACAGTTAAATAAATTGTAGATGTTTTCATTAGCATTAGAAACTCTTCCAGAATTTTTAAGAAGCCCACATTTCAAAGACGCTCGCCAAAAATTCAGTTAGGCCTTTTGAATGTCATTCTAAGCTTGGGTTTTCCCTTTGCAGTGAAGCTCCAAAATCTTTTCCTTTAGTTCAGACTGAATGAGATTCCACTGACCTACTTTCAGATTCACAAGAAGGAATGTGGCTGTCTTGCAGAGTGCCTTTCTCTTTATGACATTACTTATCTATTGCTATGTAACAAATTACCCCAGACTGAGCAGTTCCCAACAACAATATACAGTGATTGCTCAACTATCTCTATGGGTCAGAAATTGGGGAGCAGCTTGGTTGGGTGGTTCTGGCTTAAGATCTCTCATGAGGTTGCCATCCTGATGTCAGCCAGAGCTGCAATGTGTACTTCTAGGGCTCCTCATTAATGCGCCTAGCTGTTGTCAGAACACCTCAGTTCCTTGCCCTGTGAACTTCCTTATAGGGTGGTTTGTGTGTCCTTCTAACATGGCAGCTGGCTTTTTCCACAGTGCATGGTTCAAGTGAAAGCAAGATGGAAGCCACAGTATCATTTATGACCTGGCCTTGGAAGTCATCAATATTTTCTCTGGGTTACATGAATCAATTCTATTTTGTGTGAGGGAACCACACAAGGCTAAGAATGCCAGGAGGCAGGGATCACTGGCGGCCACCATCTTGGAGGCTGAGTACCTCAACTATAAAATTCTGATGACCCCAGAACCATTCGTTAGCTATGACTGCCGTGACACAGTTCCACAGACTGGATGGCTCAAACTAAAGTTTATTTCCTCACAGTTCCATAGGCTAGAAGTTTGAGATCAAGGTGTTAATGCGGTGAGTTTTTCCTGAGACCTCTCTCTCCTTGGTTGTAGATTGTGGTCTTCTCCCTATGTGTTCACATAGTCTTCTGCGTTTGTGTCCTAATCTTTTATTAAGACACCAGTCATATCAGATTAGGTCCCAGCGTAATGATTTCATTTTACCTCTTACAAGACTGGATCCCCGGGGCGCCTGGGTGGCTCAGTTGGTTAGGCGACTGCCTTAGACTCAGGTCATGATCCTGGAGTCCCGGGATCGAGTCCCGCATCGGGCTCCCCGCTCAGCGGGGAGTCCGCTTCTCCCACTGACCCTCTTCCCTCTCGTGCTCTCTATCTCTCATTCTCTCTCTCTCTCTCAAATAAATAAATAAAATCTTTAATTAAAAAAAAAAAAAGACTGGATCCCCAAGTATAGTCGCATTCTGAGGTACTGAGGTTAGGCTTCATTGTATACATCCTGGTGGCACACAATCCCGTCCCTAACACCCTGTGATGCACCTTCTTCGCCCCAGAGACCCTTTGTCCTCGGACTTGTAAAATCAAATATTCAAAGTCACTATTGCTTCAATAGTGAACCAGTAACTATTTCTTATCTATTTATATGTAAGTCATGGGCATTCGGGAGAAAGCTCTGAGAAGACAGAGACTGCCAATGCCCTGTGAACTGAGCTCTCCCCATCTGATCTGGCCCCTGACTACCTCTCAACCTAATTCCTTCCCCTTTTGCCTGTTCATTCCACTCCCTCCTCCTTGCTCCCGTAATAGGACAGGCTCATTGCCATGCAGGACTTTTGCCCACGCTCTTGTCTGTGGAATGTTCTGCTATATTGTTGCACGGCTTGTTTACTCACTTACTCAGGACTCTGCGCAGATGGGTCCTTCTCAAACAGAACTTCCCGGACCACTCACTCTTTTTACTCTTCCTCCCGCCTCCCCAGTTAGCCTCCAAACTTTTACTCTGATTTTTTTTTTTTATCAAAGAACAGATCACTACTTGAAATGGCCTATTTCTGCTTCTTTATTATCACTCACAGTAGCCAATGAGATCCATGATAATTGAAGATTTATCTTGTTCACTATGTATCCCCAGTGCCTGAAAACAGTATGTATTAGACAAGCAATATGCTTATTTGTTGAAGAAATGAATACATAACAATTAGGTTAGTTGGGGCAACCAGACTAGTAGATGAACCAGAAAAAGATGAATGAAGGTGGTATCTATGTCGTATGATCTACATCTTCCAGGGTTTCTGGTCACTAAAAGGGTACTTTTATTTTCCTTGAATTTCAGCAAATCACTTTAATCACATTGGAAATTCCAACTAAATGTTTGTTTTCCTTACACATGTGACTGAGATGTAGATGTTATGCAATGCTGAACAATCAAACACACCTATGGCTGCCAATCTGGATAGGTTTCCCAGAAATTCTCCAAAACTCAAGTTCCTATATTTGCAAAGAGCTCTCTGGTGATGCATAGTCTCTGTACATTACCCAAAATTCAACCATAAAGGTAAAAGTAATTCTTTACTCTAACAAGACATTACATACACCAAAGATCAAGCTTGCAAAATGCTTCATGACTTCCTTATTGTATATTCATTTCTTACCTGAAAATCAAACTGTGGGCCTGTAAAATAATTTTTACATATCCTGATTTGACAAAAGTTTAAATGGCTCAGCAACTCTCTATGGTCTACAGATCCATTAAGATAGGTTAATAGGCATAACCTACAAAAAAATTTCCAGAGACACAGAAATTATCTATCTCCATTCTTGCATTTGTCATGTATTATGTGTCCCTTAGCTGCGATTTTGAGGATCTGATTTCTAGTGTTAGAGTCACAAGCATGTGTGGAGCATGCTAAGGCATTTAAATTCTCTGGACATTCATTTCCTTGTTTATAAATCAAGGAGTGACTGTCCAACGTGTATTGTTTCTTTTGATTCTAAAGCCCTATCATTTACTTCTCTTCAACCTCTCTCTTCCATCTCCCCCTCTTATTTATAAAGGGAAACATAAGGTAGCTGGACAAGTTTAGGAAAAGCAGTTTATAAGTAAATAATTTGATTTCAGTTAGGAATCGAAAGGTTGTTATTTACTATTCATTTCTCCTTGATTACTGTTCCCACATCTCCAGAGACTCATCTAGGGATGAATTAAATGATTACATTTCAGGTCATAAAGGGTCATACAATACACACCGCAGACTGAAAGAAATAATGCACCACTCCGCTAGTATCTGTTAAAATAAACACAGGTGTCCTTCAATTAACGATAATGACTTTCATAATTTGACCTCTCCACATACAAGACACCCTAGTCACAAACATTAAGTCCCCTCAGGACAGAAGCAGTAGAATATGTGTCCTATATAACAGTTATCTAACTAGGATGCTCAAAAATTGTTCACAATAGGTCAGTTTTTTTCTCACTACATCAAGTTTTATGTACAACTTGTTTTCATATGTTTTGAGCAAGAAATTAAATAAGATCCATATACAAAAGTTGTTAAAGAGGTGCCTGGGTGGTTCAGTCAGTTAAGCATCTGCCTTTGACTCAGGTCATGATCCCAGGGTCCTGGAATCGAGCTCCACATCGGGCTCCCTGCTCAGTGGGGAGTCTACTTCTCCCTCTCCCTCTGCTCCTCCCACCCATTCGCCCCTCCCCCAAATCTTTTTTTTAAAAAGTTGCTAAATGTTGAAGTAGCTGGATTCTGAGCTGTACAAGGAATGGGTACTTTTAGGCTGTGTGGTTTTAACTCAATATAATTCACTCTATTCAGTCTTGTTAGAGGACTCTTGAATCAAATGTTATTTTTATCTGAATGAGATGATGATAATATGAGCATAGTTCTAGAGCAGGTCCAATAGGACTTCAACATTTTTCTAGATCCTATCCTTTAGAAATATTTCCCTTTTGACATTTTCAATAGTCTTTTTTTTCTTTTTTTAATCTAGGCACATCGTTTCAAACACCTCCTTTATTTTCTCACAAGGTTGCTTGGGGGAGAAAGTGTGGACAGCAGTAGAAAGCCCACATTTTATACTTCTATTTAATAGGTGGTCTGGAAGATGAATTCCATTTTAAAATCTTTAGGCATTCTTGGTAAGATTTATTATTTTTTTTTTTTTGGTAATTTTGACCCCATTTTCAACATAAACATGAATCTCCCAAGCAAAAGACTGGAAGACTCAAAAAGTGATTGGCAGATTTTTCACCTTCATATTCCCCCTCAGAATATCTGTCAAGTACCTATCAAATTTTATACCTATGAAATTTCTAATGGCTCATTGCAATGAAGGATCAGCAGATATTCAACATGTTTTTCAAGGTACCATCTCAACATTCCCATAATGCAACTGAATGAAGAAAAAAGCAGTAGTACCATTTAATTATTGGGATGTCCATTTTCTCCTCAGTAAATCTACTTTTACTCTATTACACATGGATCATGAACAATGGCTGCCACCAAAGATGATGGCTAATATTTTGGTAAGCCTGGTTTCCTTCTCCACATATCATTCCCTAACAAGTGAAATGGCAATTGTCTCTCCCTATCCAATATTACACAATGATGTAAATTTTCAACTCCACCATAGGAAAGATGTTCAAAGTGAAATGAGGCTCTGGTGTCCATCTTTCTTGAGCCCTCAGTTAATTTTAGCTACCTCCCCCTCCCATCTCTCTCAGGTCTCTGTTCTCCTCAGGGCCCCAGTGCTCCAGTATGTGTGGACTTAGGATGAAATGAAGGTACTAGGAAGATAAAATTGGGTCTACACATCTTTCTTCTTCAGCGGCCATTTACTTATAAACTCAATGTATCTCTCCTCAGTAGAACTTTAAGCAATGAGCCTATGTGAAAGTTGTCAAGAAAACTTAGAAAAATGGAGATCTTAAAAAAGAAAAGAAAAGAGAAAAGGAGATCTTCTTGGTGCTACTCAAAAATCAAATCACACTATCATCTACTCTTCAACGTGGAAGGGTATTTGGGCTTTCTCTCTCCCTAGTATATCTCAAGAGTATTGCTATTACTTTTGAAGAACACTTTTTGAAAAACTGTCAGCCATCATTCTAAGAGGTATCAATATCCTCTTTGATATGGCCCTCTACCAGCTCTGCCTGTGGTCACCACAATACAAAGTGGTACAAAAGATCTCATACTGGAATATTCCAAAAAATGTTTATTATTGTTTTGGATCAAATGTACCTCTCTTCTTGGGATGGTCTTCCCTGCCTCCTTCCCTTGAAGAAAAAATTTTAAAAACCTAGTGATACAAATACAATGTAGTATTTTTAACATTTTATGCAATAAAATTTAGCAACACTAATACATTTTTATGGATAGCATTTCCTATGTCAGAATAAAACAAGTTTACTACAATTATTGGCATGTTTTGAAAAATTTCACAGATAAACATTTCAAAATGCACATCTTTTGCAATTCAAGTATCTTTAGCATACTTAATTGCTAAAATATCAAGCTACATTCACTATAATTTTGATATTCCATAGGAAAATATATAACCACATTGATCCATGAATTTGTCATTCAAAAATCATCAAATGAGTGTTTTGAAGAAAGTAAATGTCACTAAAAAGCAAAAAAAAAAAAAATCACCTTTCTACATCCAAAGTCATGAATCCAAACAGGGATTATATCAATTATAGGAAATATTTGCCTGTTTCCTTTGATACAAACTCAGAATATAATTTAAGAGGAAATGTAATATACTCATTCACTCTTTAGCATGGTAATATACCATGCATTTCTTAGAATGAGTAATTTTTGGATGACCTTTTATTCTTCCTAAATAGGGATGAGAAAAATATATTTTCATGCCATTTATTGACTCCAGGTCCTTAAGTATACCAAAAATAAAAGTTATGCATTGAAACTATTATATCACCATGACAGAGCCTCATGAATTGGAGTTTTCAAAAGCTGTTTTGCCTATTTAGATCTTTGTTAGAAGAGGGATTTCATTGTATTTAGAAAATGGAATTAATTAGAATTTATTCACATTTGCTACCTAAGAATTTATTCACTTGAAAGGTTTCATTCTTTTGTCAGGGATTAACTGAAGAGAACTTTGTAGCACCTAAATATAGCTTAGGGGAATAATTTAGTGGATCTTAAAAATCATCACATAAATATAAAGATTCTCTCCCACTGGTACTGGATGAGCCCTACATCCATGTACCACTTTTTGCACCTGTTTCAGATTCTTTATCAAAATTCTATTTTGTAAATTTAAACATAATTTTCTAGGACACTGAGTCATTATTTTGATTTTTTTAAAATATTTTATTTATTTATTTGAGAGAGAGAATGAGAGAGCACCTGAGAGGGGGGAGGGTCAGAGGGAGAAGCACACTCCCCACTGAGCAGGGAGCCTGATTGATGCAGGACTCGATCCCAAGACTCCAGGATCATGACCTGAGCCGAAGGCAGTTGCTTAACCAACTGAGCCACCCAAGCACCCCATTATTTTTATTTTTAATGGAAATTTTCAATTGTTATAATCTTCAAAATGACAATCAAGACAGATTGGCCAGATTACTACTTCCTGGAGGGCAGGATTATGTCATATTCATCTTTTTATCCCTGGCATCCCACTTACCAGAGTGAGCAATAAACGTGAGTTGTCTTCAGTGAGTGAAAGAATAAGCAACACTGTAAATCTAGCCATGACTATCAGCCAGTGGGATACATTATCACTACCATCTGGCCTTACTTAACTCCTTTAACATCCTATATCCAAGTCTACAGTGATTCTAACACAGATAATTCATGCAAGTGTCAATACAGCTTTAAATGTTTGCATCAAATACCCAGCATTAAACAACAACAACAAATATATCTTTTCTTGTTTGGAGCAAAGACAGAAATTTGAAAACAATTTCTGTGTTTAAGACTTACACAAAAACAATTTTAGTGTTTCAAGTCAATTCGGAAAGGAGGAAAAACAAGGAAGGGAGAGAAAAATACCAACATTCGGGAGGAAAAGCACAATGAAACAGAAGTCTGTAGACTACCCATTGCAGGATTAGTCTGCTAAAAAGAATTCATAGGGTGGTATCTAGGTCATGCCAGGAATAAAATTTTAATTGAACTGTTTTGGCTTCTAGAATACCCAATTTTTTATGTTGAAAATTCCCTATAATGTGGACTGTGCTTTATGAGTTGATCATTAGAACTTTTCTGAACATTGTGTCCTTTTTCAAGTATTTTTCTTTCCAAAGACAAAAAGCTTTTAAAATGCTGAGTTACTTGGCTTCCAAGAGAAATGCAAATGGAGGACAATACCTCAAAATCACCACTTCTTTGTAGGGTATAAAGTTAACAGCAGAATACATCACTTCACCTAAACGCCAAGTCCTTTGAGTAGACCTTGAACCTCAGGTAATCACACACTGAGCCGGTTCCCATTTCACACCTTTAAAATTAACATCTTTTCCAGGGGTAAGGTGGTAAAGCTATTAGAGCTCTTCTTGTTCATGTTCTTTGTAGTTCCTTTCTCTACAGCTCTGGTGGCCTTCTTAGTTGTAGCTAGCCAAAAATTCAATTGGTTCAACACTTCAAAAATAATTCTGGATTGAAATCGGGGTTTGTCTAATAATTTTTTTTATAGAATATATTGGAACTCCATTATGTAACATAGCAACACTTCATAAACTTGCGGATACGACGTGCTATGAAATCTAAACTCATCTTGCAAAACAACAGAAATCCTGGCAATAAAGGTGATATATGCACACTCACTTTAAAATTAAAGGTTGAAAAGAAAGACTTTGGATTTTGTGCTTGATGTTGATGGTTGTTGATGAGTGTTTGATTATAAGGATTGTTGGGTAAAAATCTCTCATGTGACTTTACTCAGGACATTCATTTCATCAGCTACTCAGCAGCAATGCTCATTTCTCCAGTGGACACACTGCATCAGAAGGACTAAGATACAGTACAGTAATCCCCCTTATCCACAGGGGATACACTCTAGGACCCCCAACAGATGCCTGGAACCGAGGATAGTATCAAACCCTATTTTTAATTTTTCCTATACCTACATGCCTATGAGAAAATTTAACTGATAAGTTAGGCAGAGTAAGGGATTAACAATAAAATAGAACAGTTATAACAATATACTGTAATAAGTTATGTAAATACTGTCTCCCTCCCTCTCTCGCTCTCTCTCAAAATATTTTATTGCATTCACCCTTGTGATAATAGGAGATAATAAAGTGCCCATGCAATGAGATGAAGTGAGGTGAATGATGTAAGCACTGTGACAGAGCATTAACATTACTACTGACCTTCTGACATTAGTCGTGCGGGAGGGGGGATCATCGCTTTCCAGACCACTCTTGACAGTGGGTAACTAAAATCATGGGAAGTGAATCTACAGATAAGGGGAACTATCTACCTTATTGCTTCGAGAAGGAAACTTGAAGACAAAAACATCTCTCACATTTGCATGTGGGTCACTTGGGGAAATCACAGACTCTCAAGAGCTTTAAGTAACATTCTGTAGCAAACAGATGTGGAAAGCAGTATTTTACGCATCAACTTCCATTTTCCTTCAGCAGCCCAAGGTACTGGGCTATGCACAGTGCACGTCTCTACAGACCAGAAGCCACAAAGAAACCAAGGCACCTCCAGCTCAGGTCACTAAGCCCTCAGATACGGTTTCTTCTCCTGCAAGTGACCACATTATCCACAAGATGACTTTCAGCTCTAAGAGGCTGATTCTGTTTGCAGTTAGCTGCAGAAATGTCTGGTTCCCTGCAGCCAAACACCCTCTATCAGCACAGAGCACTGCTCTGAAAAGTGCAGGTCGCTACTTGTTTGAGCGGGGGAAAATGACCAATTTATTTATGCTTGACTTTTGTTAACAGAACATGCCAGGGAAGGAATTTAGATTTTGACACAAGGATTCAATTTAAGTTGGCTGTCTAAAACTTGGTTTGGGGGCACCTGGATGGCTCAGTCGTTAAGCGTCTGCCTTCAGCTCATGTCATGATCCCAGGGTCCTGGAATCGAGCCCCGCATCGGGCTCCCTGCTCCGCGGGAAGCCTGCTTCTCCCTCTCCCACTCCCCCTGCTTGTATTCCCTCTCTCGCTGTCTCTCTCTCTCTCTGTCAAATAAGTAAATCTTTTAAAAAAAATAAAAAATAAAACTTGGCTTCTTTGGCATTCAATTCAGAACCTGACAAAGTCTGTGTAATTATCACTACTATTACCAGGGCTATTACGGATGCTAATATTACTGTCACCTTTATAATGACATCATTATAGACATCATTAGTACTATTCCTATTCCTATGGCCACTGCTATCATGCTATCATTACCACAAGCACCCCTTGCCCGGCCTTCTGTAACAGCTTTCTCACTGATTTCTCTACCTCTCCTCTTGCCCTTTTATCATCCATTATTGCCTGCATTACTCTTCATCATCCACTCTCCATATCGCAACCTGATGGAGGCTTCCAAACCGTGAATTACATCCTATCACCCCCTTAGGCTTAAAGGCCTCCAATGAGTGCCCATTAGCTCAAAGTAAAATGCAAGCTGCTTATCCTGTTCAACACCACCTTCCCCCAGCTTTTTGATTTCATACTGCCCACTGGGCACCAGCTCCCATTGCCCTCCTTCTTGCCCCAGAGCCTTTGCACCTGCTCTTCCCACTACCTGGAGCTCTCACGTGCTACCCTTCATGTGGAGATACCCTACTGCTTGCTCTCTGCAATATCATTTCACCACTCTTATTGCCTTTGGCATAACTTGCAACTTTTCTGTTTAAGTCTCAACTGTCTGTCTCTCTGACAGATGTAAACTTCATGAGGGCAGGAAGCCTGTCTGTTTTCATGTCAAGTTGTGCCGGATCCATTGTACATACTTGGGAAAAATATTTTGAACAAATGAACGGAAGCATAAATATTACGCTACTGGGAGCTTATATTTGCTGATCATTTTCTAAGAGCCAGGCAAAGTACTGTGATTGCATGATCGTAACTGATATATACTATGTGCTTGTAAGGGAGAAAAGTGTTAATGGTCATAATTTTATAGTCTGTAGGAGATGCAAAGCTTAGGGAAGATGACAAATGGAGACCCACACATTCTGAGTCTCACTTTTCAAAAGTTACAAACACGCTAATAAACCATTATATAAAATATGCTCTCTAATCTTATCTTAGCAATGTACTTTCATAAAAACATGTTCAGTCAGGCTTGAATTCCCCAGATTCCACAACAGGGACACAGAAACATAGAAACAGATCATTCTGGACCCCCACCCTCCAGTCTACTTCCCTTATCTCTCACCCTGGCTGTGTCCCACCCTGTAAGGGACATTATGTGCACAGTCTGTGGAAATTCCAGCCTGCAGGTCTAAGCTCAGTCCACCCCCACCAAACAGCTACCCCTGAGGAACACTTTGTTCCCCGTAGAGTGGCCACGGCAAGACAGGCTGAGGAAAGAGGCCTGGCAAGGTCCTGAAAGTGGGTACAAGGTCATCTGGGCAGAAGGTCACAGGAATCCAGAACTTGTTCTAGAAGCGGAGATACAGGCTCCAGGTAAGCACATCCCCTTGGCAGCATAAACGCTTCATCTTGTGAAGACGGGCTTGGCCAGAGCAGAGCTTCTCAAAGAAGCAGCCCCTTTGACTGGACTCTAAAAATCAAAGACTCCAAAGTTTGCGTCTCCAAAGAGTGAGTAGCAGAGTCTGATCTCTTTTGCAGCCATTCTGATTCCAGGACTCACGCTTTTGACCACTCTGACAACCTTGTTCCCATCCCAGTCAACATATGAAATGATGCTTGTAATGCAAACTGAGGTAAATCGTTCAAGCCACCCCAAGCCCTGCCATGCTGCCTTGAATGCTAAGAGGATCAATGTTTAGACACATCAAAAATCCACTTGAGGCAAACCAGTGCACTGAGCATGAGAACATTGAGCACTGTGTTTTACTTTTCCTTGTAAATTCCATAAAATTATAAAGATCACATCAAAGCATAAACCAGACGATTTGAACATAGGTCATTTTATCCCGGCAAACGTGGTTGAGTTTTGCCGGCGTAAAATGTGTAGAACACTCTACTAAGTGGTTGGGGAAATGGCATGGACGTGACTACAGAGATTAATAGGATATAGTTACCACCTTCAAAAGAAGTGTCATCCAATGGGGAAAATGCAGATTTGCCACTGGATACAGTAAAACGCAGGGTAAGTGGAGTGATTTGGCAGCCCTAAAAGGAATTTAGATTAGGAATACAGACAATGTTTCTTTAATTCTGACTGAAGAATCGGGATTCTAGGAAAATCCAGATAGCATTCAAAGTGGATCCTGAAAGCTAAGTAGGACTTGAACAGGTCGATGGGGGAGACATTCTGAGTTGACAAAACAGCAGGAACAGAGGCATGACAATCAGTGATTGCTACATCACTGGCAAGTGCAGAGCGGATAGATCAAAGAATATTTGGTGAGAAGAGTTTGGGAAAATGGTCTGTGTCACACGGGAAGATTCTGAATGAAATCTGAAGGCATCTGAATTTTATCTTTAGGTCACGGAAGGCACTGAGTGCATGTTTCCGAGGCAAGGAATCACATAACTCCAACTGTTTTAGGAACACAACTGAAGGAGTCTGTAAGGAGACTATGTTAGTAGTACGAAGTCTGTGCAGGTAAGGGAAACTTTTAACAGCGCAGTAGTGGTGAAAATGCAAAGAACTGGATAGAATTACGGCAAAGGTGAATGAACAGCAGTAGGTAATCACTTGTAACAGCCCCTTGGAGGGGGGCGGGCAATGATGGGAAAGGGTCTAGCCTGGACAACTAAAAAGGATAGTAGCCAAAGTTTCAGGGGACAGCAACAGAAGTTATCAATACACGGGGTTGGAGTTTACATTGGAAAAGAGGAGGGTCTCACCTACCCCAGGTAGGGGAGGAATGGACGAGAGATTGACAGAAGAGTAGTAAGGTTATTTGATGAAGTTAATAAAGAAGGTCTTGCATTTTCTCAGTGAAGCAGAAGCCCAAGGTCATCAGTTGAGAAAGAAGAGTTTGGAATATGGCCAAGGGTTTTAAATACTGTTTCTGAAATTTTCTAGATTATGTAATGGGACTTGGTTAAGGGTTGAGAAATGGATGCCTGGATAATGTGGATCCTTATTGGGTTGCATAATGTACCCTTCACTGGATCCAGTGATAGGCAGACAAGTAATTCAGTGACCATTCTAATACTCTTAACAGTTTTTACAAGAATGTCTCATCTTCTTCTCTACGGTTTGTCGATTTCTAATTTTCTCAGTATTTATATTTTGGAATACAATTAGAAAAGTCATGTTTTCATCAAGTCTGCAAACCAGACTGATCACATTTTGGATTTGTGAATGGATGAGATCAATGAGAACAAAAGCAGAACAGTCAACAGAGCATCGTATACAAACTAAACGGAATTACTTAAGCACTTTTCAGCACATGCTTCTGGAAAATGAGATGTTTCACCAAGCCCTTCAATCTGGGCCCTGATATATAATGGATTGAGATTTTAACTAAAAGAAAGAAAAAGCAACAATGCTTTTTAACGAAAAGCACCCAGAATTGAATTGGCTCTATTTAATAGCCATTTATACAAATAACCAGTTTCACAAAACTAACTGACACTCGCCTACAATTTTATCAACCTACTTTCAGAGCGCAAATAATAACAGGATTTATTTTGCCATCTCAAAATTGGCCTCTAAATTCACACAGTTCTAATTTATCTCCCTAATATCAGGAAGATTTAGTGGTAAGACACTTTAATTAGTGCTTTCTCAGTACTTGGTAGTTAGTTGGTACCATTTTAGCCTCTTTAGGTTTTATGTACACCCTGTAATTCTTGCAAACTGCAAAGCAAATATAAATTACCAAAAGGTTACCTCTCAGAATACTTAAATATATATATATATATATATATATATATATAGCAAAATAGAAACTATTTCAAATGCCAGACTGTTACACAACTAGAGTCAAGGAACATAGCTACTGAGCTCCAAGAATTGAAAACTATGTGAGCAAGAGACAACAGGGGCAGTAGGGAGGGATGGGAAGGATATCGGAGAGGCAGAGTTGATCGAAATTGGCAACTCATTGCATGCGGGGGTCAAGGGAGGGGTCAAAGTCAAATCCAAAATGTCCTGCCTGGGTGACATGGAAAAGGATGACAAGGTCAAAGAGTCAGGAGGAAGAAACAAACAAACAAACAAAACCAAAGCACTGGCAGAGAGACTACAACTGGAAGACAGAAATATTCCACACTCAAATATGGGAGCCACGGGGAGCCTCTGAGATGACAAAGGGAGTCTCATTTGATGGGATTCCTATGAGCCGACCGATATTTTCTCAGGGATACAAGGCCAACGGCTCAGAGTGAGGAACAGCTGCTGTGGAGATGAGCTGGTGGGACAACAGATTCCTTTCTCCTGCCTAGTTATTAACGATGGCCTAGAACAACCACTCATGACGGAAATAGGACAAGTAGCCAGTTATGAACGAGGGTTTAAAACAAGGAGGCCCGGAACCGCAAACCTCTGTAATAAATACTATAATGCCAGCAAGAGTGCGGTTTCAAAGTAGGTGTTATTAGTGAAATATTTGAGGGAACATAAAGGAGACCAGCGTTACCCACTTGGCAGCCCAATCTCAAAGGCTGATGGACTATCATTCCCAAAAGGTCCATGATCTAAGACCATTAAGACACTGCAATTTTAAGCAAACGCTCATTCTTATCTGATTACTGAATCTGTTCAAGCTCTCCTACACCTCCCACGATTGAAAGTCAGGGCATCAGAAATCACTGGTTGTTTACCCAAAGCCCTTTCAACTCTTCGTGGGTGCATTCCATTGCAAAATTCTCCCCTCCACTCTGTGACTCAGTCAACTAAATAGTCTGAGCAAGCATGGAAATCAAATCGTTTTGCCACGGACTGGTTTAGAATGGAGTATATAACTAATTCCGGCCAATGTGACCTGAGGGAGTTGGCTACAGGGCCTCTGAATACAGTTAGACACTGTCTTATTTGCCCCCCCGGACATCCTGGTGTTTGAATGTGAGTTGTGGAAATATATAATCGTCTTGTGACCACGGGGGTGGGGACAAGCCAGAAGACAGAGCTGACACAAGCTGGGAACAGCATAAGGGAAGACAGGATATGTGTCAGACTCTATATTAACCAACCCTGGAAACCTCATACGTCAGCCTTTTCATAGGAGATAAAAAAACACTTGTCTTATATTTCACTTTGAGTTTTGGGGTTTGTTTTTTGTTGTTGTTGTTGTTGTTGTTGTTGTTACTTGGAGCAAATTCCATCTTAACTGATTTAAAGGTGGGCAGAGGAGAGATAAAGTCCCTATTCTCATCTAATTACCAATTTCTTTCATTGTCTGATTGACTCTCCCATTCAGCCAAGGTACTTGTAACAGAGCACTGGTGGTAAGTGTTAAAAGGTATGTCAATTATTCTTTATACACTTACACAGCTCCCCAAGGTTGTCAAACTCCCTGAACACCAACATTTTCTAAGAGCCCTCAAGATCAGAAATCTAAATTCTGTGTATTGTGGAAAGAAGAGAGCTTTATACTACAAAGTACAAGGAAAACCATTTGAGGATACAGATAAAAATCTTCAAGAAGAAGAATATGAAAACAAATTTATTTCAAAGCAGATAATCTTTAATGAGCTTTAAGATGCCTATGATTTGTGGGGGGCAGAGCAAGATGGCTGAGGAGTAGGAGACCTGGATTTCGTCTGGTCTCAGGAATTCAGCTCAATAGGGATCAAACCATTCTGAACACCTACGAACTCAACAGGAGATCGAAGAGAAGAATAGCAACAACACTCTGAACAGAAAAGCGACCACTTTCTGGAAGGTAGGACGTATGGAGAAGTGAATCCGAGGCGATATTCGGGAGGATAGACGGCGGGGGAGGGGGCCTCCGTCGGCCGCTTCTGGCAAGTGCTAGAGCCGCGGAGCACAAAATCGGACCTTTTAGAAGTCGGCTCCGCAGAGGGACGTCGCTCCAGTGGCTAAGCGGGGGGTGGAACCCTCGCGGGACAGTGTGGTCTCAGGACCCTCGGGGTCACAGAAAGACCGGGGGTGCCTGAGTGCGGCAGAGCTCCCAGGGATCGGAGCAGGGAAGCTGGCTGCAGAGACGGAGCCGAGGCGTGGGCTCTCAGCTTGGGGTGGCCATAAACTGTGATCCGCGGCCCAGTCGGGCCACTGCGCCTCCAGCAGGGACCCAACAAGCAGCAGAGCCGGGGAGACTCCCCTTCCTCCCCCGGGAGGAGCGGCGCGGGAGCGCACCGCAGGGATCTGCTGGGTTTGGAGCCTCCACACGGGGTCGGGTGCCAGAGATAGAAACGCTCTATCACAGGCCGGGTGAGCACGGAGTGCGGCTGGAGACCGGGGACACGGGAGTGACTGCTTTTCTCTGGGGGCGCACTGAGGAGCGGGGCCCCGAGTTCTCAGCTCCTCCGGGCGGAGATTGAGAGGCCACCATTTTCACCCTGGTCCTCCAAAGCTGTACCAAGAGCTTGCAGGGAACAAAAGCTCCTGAGAGCAAACCGGAGCAGCTTGCTTAGCCCGGACTCACAAGGGCGGGGCAATTCCGCCTCCGGCAAGGACATTTGGGAACCACGGCAACAGACCCCTCCCCCAGAAGATCAGCACTAACAGCCAGCAAGCCAAGACCAAGTTTACCGATCAAGGAGAACAGGAGAACTCCAGCACTAGGGGAATACTGCACATAGAATTCATGGCTTTTTTACCATAATTCATTAGTTTTCCAAAGTTAAATTTTTTAACTGTTTTTTTATTTTTCTTTTTCCCTTTTTCAAACACCTTATCAATCCTTTTTAAATTTTTTTTTAATTTTTCATTTTTAGAGTGATATTTTTATCCCTTCATAGTAGTTACCCTTATTTTTGGCATATATATATAGGTTGTTCTCTCTTTAAAATTTTGAGATACAATTTCTTCTAACAGATCAAAATATACCCTAAATCACTAGTGTATGGCTTTGTTCTATTCTCCTGCCTGATCACATTCTCTTCCTTTTTCTTTTTTTTTCTTTTTTCTTTTTCTTTTTGAATCTTCTTTTTTAAAAAACAGCTTATCAATTCCTTTTATAAAATCTTTTATAATTTTCATCTTTACAGTCATCTTCCATCCCTTCATCGTATCAACCCTTATTTTGTACATATATAAGTCTTTCTTCCTTTAAAATTTTAGCAAGCACTTTCTTCTAACAGACCAAAATATGCCCAAAAGCTAGTGTGTGGCACTGATCTATGCACTAGCCTCATCATATTTGATCGTATTGTGTGTTTTGTTCTGTTTTTGTTTGTTTTTATCTTTTTCTTTTCCCTTTTTTTTTCTCTTCTTTCTTTCCCTTTCTTGTCCCCTGGTTTCAGGTCTTTTCTGATTTCTATAGAGTATACTTGCTGGAGACGTTGTTAACCTGTTAGCATTCTGTTGTCTCATTCATCTATTCTCCTCTGGACAAAATGACAAGACGAAAAAAATCACCTCAGCAAAAAGAACAAGAGGTAGTACCGTCTGCCAGGGACCTACTCAATACGGACATTAGTATGATGTCAGACCTAGAGTTCAGAATCATGACTTTAAAGATACTAGCTGGGCTTGAAAAAAGCGTGGAAGTTATTAGGGAAACGCTTTCTGGAGAAATAAAAGAACTAAAATCTAACCAAGTCAAAATCAAAAAGGCTATTGATGAGGTGCAATCAAAAACGGGGGCACTAACTGCTAGGATAAATGAGGCAGAAGAGAGAATCAGTGATACAGAAGACCAAATGATGGAAAATAAAGAGGCTGAGAAAAAGAGAGAGAAACAACTACTGGATCACGAGGGCAGAATTCGAGAGATAAGTGATACGATAAGATGAAACAACATTAGAATAATTGGGATCCCAGAAGAAGAAGAAAGAGAGAGAGGGGCAGAAGGCATATTGGAGCAAATAATAGCAGAGAACTTCCCTAATGTGGGGAAGGAAACAGGCATCAAAATCCAGGAGGCACAGAGAACCCCTCTCAAAATCAATAAAAATAGGTCAACACCCCGACATCTAATAGTAAAACTTACGAGTCTCAGAGACAAAGAGAAAAGCCTGAAAGCAGCTCGGGAGAAGAGATATGTAACCTACAATGGTAGAAACATTAGATTGGCAACACACCTAGCCACAGAGACCTGGCAGGCCAGAAAGGACTGGCATGGTATCTTCAGAGAACTAAACGAGAAAAATATGCAGCCAAGAATACTATATCCAGCTAGGCTATCATTGAAAATAGGAGAGATAAAAAGCTCCCAGGACAAACAAAAACTAAAGGAATTTGAAAACACAAAACCAGCCCTACAAGAAATATTAAAGAGGTCCTCTAAGCAAAGAGAGAGCCTAAAAGCAGCATAGATCAGAAAGGAACACAGACAACATACAGTAACAGTCACGTTACAGGCAATACAATGGCACTAAATTCATACCTTTCAATAGTTACCCTGAATGTAAATGGGCTCAATGCCCCAATCAAAAGACATAGGCTATCAGATTGGATTAAAAAACAAGACCCATCAATATGCTGTCTGCAAGAGACTCACTTTAGACCCAGAGACACCCCCAGATTGAAAGTGAGGGGGTGGAAAACCATTTACCATGCTAATGGACACCCAAAGAAAGCTGGGGTGGCAATCCTTATATCGGACAAATTAGATTTTAAAACAAAGACTGTAATAAGAGATGAAGAAGGACACTATATCCTACTTAAAGGGTCTACCAACAAGAAGATCTAACAATTGTAAATACCTATGCCCCGAACATGGGAGCAGCCAATTTTATAAGGCAATTAATAACAAAAGCAAAGAAACACATTGACAACAATACAATAATAGTGGGGGACTTTAACACCCCCCTGACTGAAATGGACAGATCGTCTAAGCAAAAGATCAACAAGGAAATAAAGACTTTAAATGACACACTGGACCAAATGGACTTCACAGACATATTCAGAACATTCCATCCCAAAGCAACGGAATACACATTCTTCTCGAGTGCCCATGGAACATTCTCCAGAATTGATCACATCCTAGGTCACAAATCAGGTCTCAACCGGTACCAAAAGATTGGGATCATTCCCTGCATATTTTCAGACCACAGTGCTTTGAAACTAGAACTCAATCACAAGAGGAAAGTTGGAAGGAACTCAAATACATGGAGGCTAAAGAGCATCCTACTAAAGAATGAATGGGTCAACCAGGAAATTAAAGAAGAATTAAAAAAATTCATGGAAACCAATGAAAATGAAAACACAACTGTTCAAAATCTTTGGCATACAGCAAAGGCAGTCCTGAGAGGAAAGTATATAGCAACACAAGCCTTTCTCAACAAACAAGAAAGGTCTCAAATACCCAACCTAACCCTACACCTAAAGGAGCTAGAGAAAAAACAGCAAATAAAGCCTAAACACAGCAGGAGAAGAGAAATCATAAAGATCAGAGCAGAAATCAATGAACTAGAAACCAAAAGAACAGTAGAACAGATCAACGAAACTAGGAGCTGGTTCTTGGAAAGAATTAACAAGACTGATAAACCCCTGGCCAGACTTATCAAAAAGAAAAGAGAAATGACCCAAATCAACAAAATCATGAATGAAAGAGGAGAGATCACAACCAACACCAGAGAAATATTAACAATTATAATAACATATTATGAGCAACTCTATGCCAGCAAATTAGATAACCTGGAAGAAATGGGTGCATTCCTAGAGATGTATCAACTACCAAAATTGAACCAGGAAGAAATAGAAAACCTGAACAGACCCATAACCACTAAGGATATTGAAGCAGTCATCAAAAATCTCCCAACAAACAAAAGCCCAGGGCCAGATGGCTTCCCAGGGGAATTCTGTCAGACATTTCAAGAAGAATTAATACCTATTCTCCTGAAACTGTTCCAAAAAATAGAAACGGAAGGAAAACTTCCAAACTCGTTTTATGAGGCCACCATTACCTTGATCCCAAAACCAGACAAAGACCCCATCAAAAAGGAGAATTACAGACCAATATCCTTGATGAACATGGATGCAAAAATTCTCACCAAAATACTAGCCAATAGGATCCAACAGTACCTTAAAAGGATTATTCACCATGACCTAGTGGGATTTATCCCTGGGCTGCAAGGATGGTTCAACATCCGCAAATCAATCAACGTGATACAATACATGAACAAAAGAAAGAACAAGAATCATATGATCCTCTCAATAGATGCAGAAAAAGCATTTGACAAAGTACAGCATCCTTTCTTGATCAAAACTCTTCAGAGTATAGGTATAGAGGATACATACCTCAATATCATAAAAGCCATCTAGGAAAAACCTACAGCGAATATCATTCTCAATGGGGAAAAGCTGAGAGCTTTTCCCCTAAGGTCAGGAACACGGCAGGGATGTCCACTCTCACCACTGCTATTCAACATAGTATTAGAAGTCCTAGCCACAGCAATCAGACAACAGAAAGAAATCAAAGGCATCCAAATTGGCAAAGAGGAAGTCAAACTCTCACTCTTTGCAGCTGATATGATACTGTATGTGGAAAACCCTAAAGACTCCACCCCAAAACTGCTAGAACTCATACAGGAATTCAGTAAAGTGGCAGGATATAAAATCAATGCACAGAAATCAGTGGCATTCCTATACACCAACAACAAGACAGAAGAGAGAGAAATGAAGGAGTCGATCCCATTTACAATTGCACCCAAAACAATAAGATACCTAGGAATAAATTTAACCAAAGAGGCAAAGGATCTGTACTCAGAAAACTATAAAATACTCATGAAAGAAATTGAGGAAGACACAAAGAAATGGAAAAACATTCCATGCTCATGGAAGAACAAACATTGTGAAGATGTCAATGCTACCTAGAGCAATCTACACATTCAATGCAATCCCCATCAAAATACCATTCACCTTTTTCAAACAAATGGAACAAATAATCCTAAAATTTGTATGGAACCAGAAGAGACCCCGAATAGCCAGAGGGATATTGAAAAAGAAAAGCAAAGCTGGCAGCATCACAATTCCGGACTTCCAGCTCTATTACAAAGCTGTCATCATCAAGACAGTATGGTACTGGCACAAAAACAGACACATAGATCAATGGAACAGAATCGAGAGCACAGAAATGGACCCTCAACTCTATGGTCAACTCATCTTTGACAAAGCAGGAAAGAATGTCCAATGGAAAAAAAGACAGTCTCTTCAACAAATGGTGTTGGGAAAATTGGACAGCCACATGCAGAAGAATGAAACTGGACCATTTCCTTACACCACACACAAAAATACACTCCAAATGGCTGAAAGACCTGAACGTGAGACAGGAGTCCATCAATATCCTAAAGGAGAACACAGGTAGCAACCTCTTCGACCTCAGCCACAGCAACTTCTTCCTAGAAACATCGCCAAAGGCAAGGGATGCCAGGGCAAAAATGAACTATTGGGATTTCATCAAGATAAAAAGCTTTTGCACAGCAAAAGAAACAGTCCACAAAACCAAAAGACAACCGACAGAATGGGAGAAGATATTTGCAAATGACATATCAGATAAAGGGCTAGTATCCAAAATCTATAAAGAACTTATCAAACTCAACACCCAAAGAACAAATAACCCAATCAAGAAATGGGCAGAACACATGAACAGACATTTTTCCAAAGAAGACATCCAAATGGCCAACAGACACATGAAAAAGTGCTCAACGTCGCTCAGCATCAGGGAAATCCAAATCAAAACCTCAATGAGATACCGCCTCACACCCGTCAGAATGGCTAAAATTAACAAGTCAGGAAACAACAGATGTTGGCGGGGATGTGGAGAAAGGGGAACCCTCCTACACTGTTGGTGGGAACGCAAGCTGGTGCAACCCCTCTGGAAAACAGTATGGAGGTTCCTCAAACAGTTGAAAATAGAGCTACCATACGATCCAGCAATTGCACTACTGGGTATTTACCCCAAAGATACAAATGTAGGGATCTGAAGGGGTACGTGTACCCCAATGTTTATAGCAGCCATGTCCACAGTAGCCAAACTGTGGAAAGAGCCAAGATGTCCATCGATAGATGAATGGATAAAGAAGAAGTGGTATATATACACAATGGAATATTATGCAGCCATCAAAAGGAATGAGATCTTGCCATTTGCAACGACGTGGATGGAACTGGAGGGTGTTATGCTGAGTGAAATAAGTCAATCAGAGAAAGACATGTATCCTATGACCTCACTGATATGAGGAATTCTTAATCTCAGGAAACAAACTGAGGGTTGCTGGAGTGGTGGGGGGTGGGAGGGATGGGGTGGCTGGGTGATAGACATTGGGGAGGGTATGTGCTATGGTGAGCACTGTGAATTGTACAAGACTGATGAGTCACGGATCTGTAGTTCTGAAACAAATAATGTAATATATGTTAAGAAAAAAAAAGAAGAAGATAGCAGGAGGGGAAGAATGAAATGGAGTAAGTCGGAGGGGGAGACGAACCATGAGAGACGATGGACTCTGAAAAACAAACTGAGGGTTCTAGAGGGGAGGGGGGTGGGGGATGCGTTAGCCTGGTGATGGTTATTAAAGAGGGCACATTCTGCGTCGAGCACTGGGTGTTATGCACAAACAATGAATCATGGAACACATCAAAAACTAATGATGTAATGTGTGGTGATTAACATAACAATAAAAAATTATTTAAAAAAAAGATGCCTATGATTTGCTTTTTAAACAGTAGGCAATGAAAACGAGGTTTTGTGTAGAATATACCGTGACTTAAAAAATAGCATTTGCAAAAACTGCTTCATTTCATTTGCAAACTATTAATAGCCAAATTCATCTGGAGCATCTTTACAATGCTCTGCATGAGTGTCCCCCTCAAAGGAGGATTCCCCCAAAGCTTGGTTTTATAAGTTAATGAGGAAATATCCAAATTCAGAGAAAAAGTAACCAGTCCTTAAGAAAAAAATATACATTCAAAAGGTTCAATTTGCCTGCAAATACTATAAAACCAAATACTATAAAACCAAACAGTACATTGGAGCTTTGATGTGGCTGTACATATTAACCTAAATATTTTAAAACAAACCTTAGGGTTGTTTTTTTTTTTTGTTTTTTATAAGCAAAGGAGGTATAAATATTCTGTTTTACTATAAAGAGTACAGGTTAAAGCTCCCTATATGGAATCATGGTATAATAGTTCATGGTATTACTGTGCAAGCTAGTAAACAAAACCATCACACACTCACATACACATTTTGTCCATTATATATATAATTTTCTGATTTTTTTTTAAAAATCCTTTGCAGCTTTCCATTTCCTTTAAAAGAGAAGAAAAGTTTCTTTAAAGTATAGTTTTAATGAGGAAAATGAGAAATTTTCACAGTGATTATTATTTAAAGAAATCTCTTAAGGATCTCGTTAGGAACCCTTCTACATGACTGGTATTGCAGGTGGGAATGCGTGATAGCAAAGAACTGCAGGAGAAGGGCAATGCAGACCAAGAATACACAGTCAGGAGTAGGTCAAGAATTTTTGAAAACAATGGAGAGATGCCATCAAGTGGCTGAAGAAAGAATTCTTCCTCAAGTGGAGAATGGTTTTCCCAAACTTTGCCATCTGGTGGCCAATACTGGAAATCATTTTAGACTGATAAAACTATACAGTGTGAATAGATTTTTCACATCGTCCATAATTTACCACAGGAAACTCCGTTGACAACCCTTATTATGCCATTTACACTAATGACAGATTTCTAAGAAATATTCCTTATTATGCCATTTACACTAATGACAGATTTCTAAGAAATATTAATGACTGATAGACTATCACTCTCAATTCTGAGAGGGGGACAATGTTTAAAATCATTCCATCTGGCTTAATAAATGATTTTTAGTGAATTTTTCCATGATAAATTCAAATTGAGTAGATTTTTGCAACTCTATTTAAATTTGAAGCTCTAGGTTTAGTTAGTTCATCAGATTTTTATTTTTCTTTCCAACCCAGCCTACTAGTAGGATCATAGTTATTTGTTTTTGCTCTCATTTTGTGCTTTTGCTTTTTTCCTGAAATAGAGTTCATAGATCAACTGATTAACTCATTTCTTTCTTCAAAAAAATCTGACTATCTTTATCAAACTGGTCTGTAATGATGAGCAAAATATACATAACCCTGCCCTCACGAAGATTATAATCTAGCGTAGGTCATGAACATTTGTTGAGAGGTGTTTGTTGATTCATTCAAAATATATGCATTAAGCATACACTTTTCTTAAGCTGTGTTCAGGAATATATTAGCTAAAAAACAAACAAACCAGAAGGATTCCTACTCTCGAGGAACACTTTGAAACACAGAGGAGGAAGTGAATAGTGTGTGTAACAGGGACCTTTCCCAGGCAAGTGACATTCAAGCTGTGATGTGAAACATGAAAAGGAGCCGGTAGAGGGGAGGACAGGAAGGAAGAGCAACAGGAAGCGAACTGCAGGTGCATATGCCAAGACCCAGAGATGGGCAAAGACAGAAGAGCTGAAGCACGCTGAACAAGGTGCACAATGCTAGGACTTGAGGTCGCGGGGTTCGGGGGGTGGCAGCTCATCACAGCTTTTCCTAGGTCCTGGGAAGGAGTCGGACTTTAGTTTATGAGCAATGGAAAGTCAAGGAAAGGATTCAATCACAGGAATAACAATTTGCTTTGTTTTCAAAAGATCAGTACAACTGCCATTGGGCAGGTGCATGGATGATTGGAAGGGACGGAAATTTCACATTTTAAGAGAAAGTTTCCTTTTACTTTTGTTTCTAAAAAGAAAAGTGAATTTGTTAAAAATCTATTGAAGCCACATCACAGCTTTCTAGCAGCTTGATGAATGCTAGTGGAGAACACTTTTTGACCTGCGTATGTTCCTGATAGATATTCCGGCGCTCAGGAAGCATGAACAGGTGATGCTCATGTTGCCTCCCTCACTAGTTTTAAATCACTTTCTCCTCTGAACTCTCCCTTCACAGCACTCACCTTACCTCCCTGGGAATTAACAGGTATTTTGCATTCATCTTTCCTCCAAGACTATAAATGCTCTAAAAAAAAAAAAAAAGTGTATTTTCTCCCTGCAATCTCAGAATACTCCCCTTTGTATTTAGCAACTTCATTGTAAATATTTAAATAAAAACTGAGGTATAATACTAATTCATTGTACCATGGAATTTTAATTCTTCCAGTTAGAATCTTCACCTCCCTAAAGGACAATGTAGATCCAAGCTAACTTATCTGGCGTTATGTTTAAGTTTTCTAATTATGGACAACTGAGGCAGAATACATGATTTTTTTAAAAGATTTTATTTATTTATTAGAGAGAAAGAGAGAGCACACACAGGGAGAGCAGCAGAGGGAGAGGGAGAAGCAGGCTCCCCGCAGAGCAGGGAGCCCAATGCGGGACTCCATCCTAGCACCCTAGGATCATGACCTGAGCCAAAGGCATACACGTAACTGACTGAGCCACCCAGGCACCCCAGAATACATGATTCTTTATAAAAATCTGCTTTTCAGTTCTTCAGACAAGGGGAATACAGCATATTAGTGTGATGAGATAGTTTTTCTTGAGCATTTAGGTGATATTCTAGGTTCTGTTAATTTTCTTTAAAGCCGGGATACCTGTTTACCTGATACAGATTTTGCTTTTCTCTTATTTCTCATAACAATGAAAATTTTTAATACTAATGACCTCTGTCTCAGGGTCCTCCCTCATCAAAACAGAATAGTGTAAAAATCACTCAGCAGGACTTTTCAGCAAAAAAACGTGCAGTTTTTATTGGGAATTTTTAGTAACTAAAATTAATGACTTTTCTTCATCTATGGAGCCATATGGGGCCTTGTCTTCCAGGGAGTGGATCTAACACATGAGAAACAATTCTGAAACAGTGCAGAAATCCCTTTCACTACACAACTCCCCTGAGTTCATCACTCCAAATTTGATTCTGCATTCTTTGGGCTCCCGTGGCACCAGGGACTTACCTCTAGAGAATCACACTCCAACTCGATACAGTAATGGTTTATTTCATACATCTGTCTTCCTTATTAAAATATAAGACAGTGAGGGCAGTTTCTTATTTGGCTTTGTATCTCCAGCATCTAATTCACTGTAAGATGCTCAACTCATGATGAATAAAGAAAAAGGGCTGAGAGAGAATAGTTTTTGTCAGGGAGTAGTGGGACCAAAAAAAAAAAAAATTTTCATTTGTATTGTGAAATGTGGAAAATAAAATTGTCAACTGTTTTAGTTAAAAAAAAAAAAAGAAAAAGGAAAAGGGCTGAAAGATTGAAAGATTTCCTGACTCAAAGACAAGTTTTTACTTTACAGCGAGAAACCACACATTACATGTTAGGTAATTCTCAACCGGGGGCAATTTAGACCTCCAGGGGACATATGCCAGTATTTTTAGTTGTCACAGCTGAGAGGTGGGTTTTGCTACTGTCATTTCGCTGATAGAGATCAATAATGTTGCTCAACACCACACAATGCGCAGGGCCACCATCTACAACAAAGCATCATATGATCCAGAACACCCGTAGAGCCAAGGTAGGGACATCCACACCTTTAGATTAAGATTTCAATTACTCTTAACATGCATTAAAATGGGACACCAGCCCCAATTTATCCTACTAGAAATTGCTTTGGTTTTACCCAAAGTCTCATGATCTACCAAAACAGTATTTTGAAGAGGTTGAATGCAACAACATTTTTGCATTCTGGCCCTGTAGATCTTTAGATGGTTTGTAAAAGCTTCGTGTGCACATGGTGCTGAAGTACAAGATGGCGACCCAACTTGAGAATTCTCTGCATAGGCAAAACGATTTACAGCACGTAAGCAAACCTGTATCTAGCTTATTTCATGATAATAAGCAAAACTTAGGTCTCTTTCTTCTAAATGACGTCTGACAATCACAGAAGGCAATCACAAAACTTAAGCCATCTTCCTAAAATGGTTTAAGGTAATCACTTGTAACCCATCTTCTTCCTCCTGGAAACCCCCGTTGTAATAACCAATCATTGCCAAGGTTAAACAATTTCCTCATTTTCACCTTACAGGCCATCTTGTAACATCAGGCCTCAGAGCTTTGTAAAAGCAGTTTTGGGTCCGAAAGCTCCCAGTGCGTGGACTCTTATGTGCACAATAAGCTCTTACTAAATACTTTTTACTGATCTGATTTTAATTTTTATTGACAATGATAAGATCGAATCTCATGCAGGATTTCAAGTGCAGAGGTGGTAAGGGCAAGGAGAGATGATCAACTCTCCCTCCTTACCTCTCATTCAGGCAAGGTTCGCTGAAGTTTCCACAATATCATCAGAAGAGCGACCCTACCTCTTTCATAGATCACACTCATTCCAGGAAAGCCACATCCAGTGTTGGATTACACTGATTTCTATAGCTGTGGAACTGTGTCCATCCTCTTTAGCCAGTCCACCTGAGTCCACACACACACACACACACACACACACACACACACACACACACACACACACACACACACACACAAAGTCAAGTCTCTACAGTTACCATCAGTCCATTGCTGGGCCTGCTCTGAGCAAACACAACCAGAACCTACTACTGAGGCCATCTCTGTTGATGTCTGTCTTCCCACTGCCACCTATGTAAAATATCCGGCTTCTCAAATAATACATTATATGTTAAAAAAAAAAAAAAAAAAAAGAAGAAGAAGAAAGCAAGAGGGGAAGAATGAAGGGGGGGAAATCGGAGGGGGAGACGAACCATGAGAGACGATGGACTCTGAGAAACAAACTGAGGGTTCTAGAGGGGAGGGGGGTGGGGGGATGGGTTAGCCTGGTGATGGGTATTACAGAGGGCACGTTCTGCATGGAGCACTGGGTGTTACACACAAATAATGAATCATGGAACACTACATCAAAAACTAATGATGCAATGTATGGTGACTAACATAATAAAAAAAATAAAATATCTGGCTTCTGTAAATGGTGAAGAGGTCTGTTGTTTATTTTTTTAAACGCTCACTTTGAAGGAAATACTGACTGGTTAGTCAATTTGAGGTCTCCTAAAGTAGGAAACAAAAATAAATGAAAATGAAAGAAGGCTTTCGAAGAATCCACCATCACATCCATTGGCTAGCCAAGCATCCACCCACGCTGCCTGAGTCTACAACCACTACCCATCTCTTCCTAACTCATTCCTGGATACCCTCTCCATGTAGCTCTCCGCTAAAAAGACCTCCTGACATGAAACATGTAAAAATAAATTAAAAGACATATGCTACACACAAATTGAAGATAAAAGAAAAGCTTGACAGTATTATTTTGCCTGATGATCTTTAAACATGGGTAAAAACATATCTTTGCAACCTACAAAGTCTATGTTTGATTCTTGTGACCTTGGGAAAGTTTTTATCCCGTTCCAGTATTATTTTCTTCTGTGTAATAATATGGGTTCTATATGCCTCTTAATTGTAAAACCTATCATGTTATTGCCTGAGTAAATTCATTCTCTGAATATCCTTCCTCCTCGGATAGAGACGACTCTGCTGTTTGCTTCTTATAGACAGCTGTTGCCACAATTATCTTTTCAAAAATGAATGATCTACAGCCAACCAGAGTGAGTGATTAAATCAAAAGGGGGAAAAAAAAAAAAACCCTATTTATTGTTTCTCCTTTGTTCTCCTTCCAAGATCTGAGATGTGACATATTCAATAATGATCTCAGCCCCTTGGAAGGCCATTCTGTTCCTCTTCTCTTTTATTCAGAGATAAGGTTAACTACGAAAGCAGAAGAGAGAGAAGGTAGGAAGTAACCTTCAAAGTTACAAATGCTCATCATTTGATTTGAGGCCATCTCTTTTAGCAGACAATGGAGTTGAAATGCAGATGCCATTCCTGCTGATAAAGATTTCATGTCTGAAGTTACAGTGTATTAATTAGTAAACACAGTCTTGCCTCTGTGATTTCGTTACAGTCCCAACTTAATGGCACTGTTGCTCTCTCCTGAGAACAGGGTATCACTTCACCTCCAAGAGTAGCACAATTCCTTATCTTGCTGGCCACAACTATGTGCCAGGTGCCAGGACACAAGATGAAAGAGCACTGACTATTAAGGAATTCCCCAGTTGGGCACAGAAGGGGGTCTATGTACAAATACTTTATTTTTAAGAAAGTGGGATGAGAACTCCATGAGACATCAGTGCCAGGGAGGTATACTTAGAGAAAGAGATCCACTGCTTGGGTGGGTCAGGGAAAGTTTTCCAAAGGAGGTGTTATTTGCACCCCATCTTGAAAGACAAGTTCATCGGGGCACCTGGGTGGCTCAGTCATTAGGCGTCTGCCTTCGGCTCAGGTCATGATCCCAGGGTCCTGGGATTGAGCCCCACATCGGGCTCCCTGCTCAGCAGGAAGCCTGCTTCTCCCTCTCCCACTACTCCTGCTTGTGTTCCCTCTCTCATTGTCTCTCTCTGTCAAATAAATAAATAAAATCTTAAAAGAAAAAAGAAAGAAAGACAAGTTCATCAAGCAGGAGAAGGTAGGGGGAAATGTTTTGGGTCAAGAGAACAGTGTGTTCTCCTGTGTCTCACAGGACAATATATATAATGTTGGATCTAGAGGCATAGAGTTGGACAGGCCAGAACAGAAGCTGTGAAAGAACAAATGTCGTGCATAGAGCTGAGGTGATAGCAGGGGGCTGCCTACAGAGGCTCTTAGAAAGCATGTTAAGGAACTTCTGCTGTATCTTATAGGTCACTGTGAATTGTAAGGGTTTCAAGAGGCAAATAAATTCATCTTTCATAAAGTGTGTTCCAGTTCCTCTTTTGGTGGACTTCCAAAAAATTAAAAAGAATAAAAAAATAAAGATTTTGGTAAGTTTTAGGAGAGATTACATAAGGTAACAGCCTTTTAGAGAACCATGATGTGTAAATCCCAAAAACTCTGATAAGTCTTACAATGAAGAGTCCTGTTTAACATGATTTAACCCAGAATGTCCGTAATGTAACATTTTTAACATTCTGCAGAATGAGTGTTTGCAGAGCAATATGGGAAATGTCTGCTCATGTAATTAGATTTGCATTTTAGAAGAACTATCTTGAGGCCATCTTCTTGAGTATTCTAGCGGATGCATTTGAAGGAGAAACAGGTAGGAAAGTGCTATAATAGTAGAGGTGAAGGTGAGGAGGCCTTCAAATAACCAGACAACAAAAGAGATGAGCTCTTACATAAAGTATCTGTAGAGGAGAGACTTCAGAAACCATGGTAACTGTCTGGATGGGGGGGTGGGGGCACCATGTAAGAAAGAAGGAGAAGACGATGGACCCCAAGTTGTCAAACAGGGCAACTTAGTAGATGGGGCATCATCTGACAGACAAGGGAAATAGGAGGCAAAGCAGGTTGGGAGCAAAATAATGATTTCAGTGCTGGTGCAATGGAGAGCTACACATGGGCTCCATGTTTGTTCAATCAAAACGGGTTGTGAGGACTACAATATTACATATAAAATATTTTTTCAATATAATAGCAAAGGTATGGGTCTGATAAAGCTATTTAAAACATTTTCTTTACATTTTTTTTAAAGATTTATTTGACAGAGAGAGACACAGCGAGAGAGGGAACACAAGCAGCGGGAGTGGGAGAGGGAGAAGCAGGCTTCCCGCGGAGCAGGGAGCCCGACGTGGGGCTCAATCCCAGGACCCTGGGATCATGACCTGAGCCAAAGGCAGACGCCTAATGACTGAGCCACCCAGGCACCCTTTTTCTTTACATATTTATATATATAAATATAAACTGAGTTTATGTACAGCAAGAGAAGTTGTGTATTTGTAGCAGTCATAAGGGAAATACTTTCAAAAAACCTGTAATCACAGATCAATGTCTCCTTGTACTAAGTGTGCACTTGCATGCATACTGATTTTTTAAGCTGAGACCAGCAGAGTGCTGGAGGCTCTTTTGATAATGTCATTTGTCAGTCAAGACTCCTCCATTATAGCTAGTATCTTGGTAACTAAATAGTTTTAATTTTCTTTCAGTGGTCTGATTACTTTACTTCCTGAGAATAAAGTGATTTTGTTATTAACTACCTCAAATTAGAGGAAGGGTAATTTGGTCACTATGTGTTAATTGCTCTGTAGGATGATTTGCTTACACCCATTTCCTAAGTATCTACACCTCAAGAACTACATCTGAAGATTTCACCATTTAAAAGCATCAGGACATACATTTCCAAAAATTTTATTTTATTAACACCATAAGTGGTATTGCCCATTAAAGCAAAAGCAGATGAATGACTAAAATTATGACAACGAAAATACAATAGGGCCTAAGTCCTCACAGTCACATTTTCTAGGTATATTACATCGCAACCAGTAACATACCAGTAGCCAGCACTCTGAGCTCTTCACACATAGTGACTCATTTAATTCCGACCATAACAGTAGGAAATGGGTGCGGTTATTAACCCCACTTTGTAGGTGGGGAAACTGTAATTTAGTTGGGTGTTCAAGCTCATGCACAAAAGCTAGCACTTGAACACAGGCAGGCTGGCTCTAGAGTCTGAGCTCCCGATCCTCCGGCAGTCCCTTATTTGCATTTGCCCAGAAGTGACCTTTCAAGCTTATGCCCCCCGCTGTCCCCATGGATTCTATTTATTTTAAGGAGCACAGCTCTCCATCATCTGGATTTTGTACATTGAGAGTAAGTTTCCTCTTAGCTCTTATTTTCGTATTCAAAAATAAATCACTTAGAACATTAAGTTGGTAGTCGCCTTCTAGGATTTTCATTTTTAATTTCTATTGCGTGAAGCAATGTCCTTATTGTTAATATGTCAATCCTCTAAAACATACCAACACATTAAATTAAAATCTTCCCCTATGATTGCTGAACACCAAGTACTGTGGTAATTACCTTACATGCATCTATCATATTTAATCTTCCCAACATCAACAGAGTATATTACATATAAGCCATCTGAGATCCCAAGGCATAAAGAAATTTCCCTGGTCTCAGCACCCTGAAAACTGTCCTCTTAAAATGTATACTCTACTTACTTTTCAGGGAATTATGATGGATTGATAAGTTTAATTTCTGGATGATAATAAGTTCAATACCTGACCTCCTCAATTTTATCTGAACACTACATTTGTAAGAATGTCAACGGCCTTAAGGAAAATTGGAAAAAGCTAAAATCAAGATAATCACACAATTTACAGTAACTACCATTAATTTTTTCTCTTCTAAAACTTATCATCCTGATTTTACTTATTATAGTATACTTCTCATTTGTCATGGCTACATCTTCTTTCATGTCATTGACATTATAACATAGTTAACTTCCCTCCATTGATCTGCATTTAGTTCGCTCACGATTACCTATTTTTTTTTTTTTTAAGTTACAATGACCAAATGTGTACACATGTTTTTCCCCCTCTTTTGGGTTCTTCTATGAAATCAAGTTTCAAAAACAAGCAGTTGACTGATGGTGCAGTCAAAAGACTACTTTGCTTGAAATTTACTTTCAAGACCATGAGAAGGAAAGGAAAGTCAGTGAAGTCTTCTCGGCCCATAACAGTATCTTTCATCTTTCAGTTCTTCCGGCCATCGTTCGTGGAGCTCATCACAGATCTCCAAGGAAGGGTCAGTTAACACAGTCTATGTTGGCGATGACACATTCCTTAGGCTAAGTGATCTCGGCTAGATAGCACTTAAATTGCTCTCTCCAGTGAAGCAAGGCTAGCTGTCAATTTGGACAGAATCACTATGAGACCAGAAGGAAGGTGTCCCTGAATGTGTACAAGGGCCACAGAACCAGCCAAGGAAAGAACCACCCCAGATCTCAAATACACAACCTTCTCCCCAATTCTCATTTGAACTAACCCCTATCCCTTGGTCTAGCCCACACAATGTCATCACCTTGGACCTAATTAAGATTCCGAAGTACAAAAGGGTCATGAGCTGAGGAAGAAAACCACACTGTGGAATGGTGTGCTCCCTCTAGAAGCTGGAGAGAATTAATATTGACAATAGTGGAGTTTAACTCCTCTATCTTCCCTACTTACTGCCTGATATGCCCAGGAAACACAAGTGGATGATGTTTCAGTAACCACATGAAGTGACCCAAAGGAAAGTCCCCAAATCAGCATAGGAATCGCCTCCTCTCAGAAAGAAAGTAACAGATAAGGCTTCACCACATGCAGGGTCTATGAGCTTTACATACAGTCACTTATTTGATCCTTAAAAAACCCCTGTTAGCTGGGAACCACTCTGACCCATCTTGCAGATAGGGAAACAGACAAGGAAAGTTTGGTTGACTTACTCAAGACTGCCCTTGAACAGAACCTGAGTAAGAATCCAGTGAAGCGAACCTCAGATCTTCACAGAAACCCATACCATAAGCTTCATTTCTGCCTTCCTTTTTCCTCACATTATAAAAGTATTTCATCTTCCATTCTCTGCATCCCAAAGCAGAGTATTTCTAGGATGAGGCATATTTTGGAAATCTACTTAATGCCAAATTATTTTTAAAAAGCCTTAGAAGCATGTTTGCATGTGGGTGTATCACTTCTCATTAATGCTGGAGAAAAGAATGTGTACATCTTACCACAAGGTGTCTTAACAAAGAAATACACTTAAATTTGGATGACAGCAGAGAAAGGTATTTTTATGAGTACAAAACACCCACTCTGTGCTCTTAAATCCAAGTGTGGGATTTTTAATATTATAAAATGGATTAAGGGAAAAAATGAATTGGACCTTTTGTAACACAAGGAAAATAAGTAAAAGTGGATACGGCCACTCTCATATCACTTACAAAATATATCACACATTTTCAAAATAATCAAATCATTTTGTAGTTTTAAATTGTCTTTGAGCATAATAATGTCCTATGGTAGTCCCACCTGGCCTATGCTTTTGACAGTAATTTATAAAGATTTATTTACTGCTTTGAGAGAGAGCACAAGCTCATGCACAAGTGGGGGGAGGGAAAGGGACAAGCAGACTCCCCACTGAGTATGGAGCCTGATGCAAGGCACGATCCCAGGATCCTGAGATCATGACCTGAGCCAAAATCAAGAGTCAGCCACTCAACCAACTGAGCCACCCAGGCACCCCAACTGACAGTAATTTAAATTGTTTGTGTAGACGATCAAATTTGTTTCTCTTGCATCCTTTAAAAGAGACTCATCTGGATAAAAGATGGAACCATAAATTAGGAAGACTGAGTTTTAAAAATCTTTGAAAAGGATGACATTTGGGATGCGTGAGTGTGTGTGCCAAAGTGATCGCTTTATTGTGTCAGTGGAGTCTACAACATCAAGTTAAGCAAAGTTCATCCTTGATTCCAGTTTTACTAATTTTATTTCCCAGTGCCTCTCTACCCACATCATCTGTTTTCAAACATCTGTTTTCAAACGATGCTCAAGCCTCTTTTCATTGTTTTCACTCCTCCATTATAAGTAGCCTAGGACCCTTCATACGTCTGTTATAAGTCTCAAGCACAATGGACAATTCCCCTTGGTATTAGTAACATGAACATCTTTGGTATATTCATTTTCCTTTCTAATACCCAACAATTAGCTGGGTTATTGGACTATTTCCTGTGGATGCAGTCCTTCCCTCAACTGTAACCTCATTTAACCCAAGACTATTCTCTCTTTCATGAGGTCCACTGCAGCCCAAACCAGAAAGCTAAGATGTTTCTGCTAGTTCCTTACTATTGTCATGTTCTGGTTCACCCCTTTGGATTCACACACACAGTGGTAGTAAACTGAAGCTTGTCTGGACTCTTGCCTTGATTTTACCCAGCACCCACATTTATAGGATTCTGGGTACCAAAACCTGGAGAATCATTTATTTAAAGATGTCCCCAAAAAGTGTCAAAATAAAGTTCAGGGGCTATGAACATTGACTAATCTCGTAATTCTTCTGTCGTGAGGGAATGATGAAATAATCTGAACCTTGATGTCCTAGCAAGAAAAGACAAAACCATTTCTTTTTAATATTTGGTACATAAGGGGCATCACTCTATTTACGTTTTCTTCTCTCTTCTCTTCCTGTGCTTTTGCTCCCCATTAATTCTCCCCTTTCTAATTCTCACCTTAAGTGGCAAAATAAGCACAGAAGCTTCAGTACAGTTTTAGTGTGTTCCAGGTTTTCAAAAGAAAACACAATTTTATTCCTTTGAATACCACATCTTTCTCTTCCCCCTAAAAGGAAGTCCTGCCAAATGACAAAAGTTAATTTTAAAATTCCACATGATTCAAACTTAAAAAAGTTAACCCTGATAGTCATTTATGGTGGATTCATCAAGTGTCCTAGGACCTATTTCATCAACTGGAACTAGCTGACCCCCTTTACCCCCCATCCTACCGGTCCTGCCCCTCCTTCTCCTCCCCAGGTCCCATCCTCATTATTTGACTAACCTTATCCTTTAAGACTAAATTTAAACATCACTTCCTCAGAAAAGCATCCTAAGAACCCCCACATTCCCACCTACCATGATAAGCTCTTATACCCTAGAATATTACTTTATGGCACTTACCAAAAATACAGTAAACAAATTATTGAAGTAATTACACCTGTCTTCCCTTCTAGATTAGAAGCACCATGAGGGCAAGATCTGCCTCTGTTTCATTCATCATTGTACCTCCAACACCCAGGATGGTGGCTGCCCATAGGGAATGCCCAACCGATGGTTGGGGAATAAAGGAATGCACAAATAAATGGATAATTTCCCCCAAAGACTCTGTACTGCAGTTCTTGCCTGTTACTCCCCCAGACCACAGAGAGATTCTGAAGTCCCAAGGAGGCTCTTTACTCAGATGATTCATCATCTCTGCCCTCCCTGCTCAGATGACCTCAAACTCCACAGCCCACACCTCACTTGAAATGCCAAGGCTCACTCACTCTCTTGGTGTGATTATTTTTTAGAATGCCCAGAGAGGCAAACAGGCATTTGTTTACTGCCACATAATCTAAATGAACATGACAGAAGACAGATTTCTAACATTTTTGGTAATACTCCCAGTGGGTGATAAATGAGAACAATCACCGCATAAGTCAATCAAACCTCAGATCCTCCTAACTGTTGCTACCATAGCTTCCAGGGTATATGGACAAGACAGAGATGACTTTCTATCTCAGTGTATTTAAAATCCCTTCAAATCAGTCAACCAGAAGTTGTTCCTGTTCTTGAAGTTGTTACAAGTTCTGATGACCAAACGACATGGAAGCAAATGTGCTGGGAAACACTGCAATACTTTACACTGATTATTAAAAGGGTTTTGAGCTGAGTGGCTAAGATCAACAACATTTATTGAGTCTATGACATATCAAAGACTATGAATCGGGTTATGTCACTGAACAGTTACAGTACTTTCAACTAAACGCTCTTAAATGGAGACCTCAACGTCCTAGCATGGGTTTGTGGTGGGAATAGGAATTATATTTGTCCATAGTGATCAGAGAAAGCTTCTCAGAAGGGTTATTTGCATGAGCTTTGAAAAAAATAAGGTTGGAGGACATTTCAGGCAAAGCAAACCACATGTGTAAAGCAGTGAAGATAAGAAAGTACATGGTATACTTGTTGGTGAGTAACACCATCACGTTCAGGGTTTGGGCACAGGTGGAGGATCAATCAAAACATTTTTGAATTCTATTATGTAGGTACATTCCTACTATTAAAAATACTTTGAATTACAAAAACACTCAGAGTTTAATAGATACATATCTGAAGAGCCAGTATGTTATATCCAAGGCTCTAAAAAGCTCAAGTATTCCTTTTCTTATGTAAAAAGAACAGATAAGAACACCACATCAAAACCATTAGACCTAGAGAAAAGGTTAATTTTGCATACATGATTGGGAACAGACTACGAACAATTTTCTGTGCTACATTCCATTACCATTGAAATATTTCAAGGGGCATGGCAGGGAGCATGGCAGGTATTTAAGAGTAAGACTGAATACATTCCTCCAAAGTCAGTGAACCATGGCCAGAATCTCGGCACCTGCACAGAGCAGCAAAGCAGAATAATCTCATTTGAAATAAAAGGCTGCATTTTCTCTGGAGGTTGGAACCACCTTATAAAGGGCAAGACTCATCATTGGCCAGTGAGCTGGAGGGGTGAAACATGGGTCAAAAGCAAAGCTCTTCTTTCATGTCTGAAGTGAATTTTCTAAAAATGAGTTAAAAGCTGCCTTTTAACAGCATGAAAGGAACTGGGAAATTGGAATGAACGACACTATCTGGCAAGTAACAGGAGCATCGTCAACTGCTTGAGCAGAGAAGCAACTTGATCTTTGAAATGTTTATAAAATACCTCCTAGGTATATTCTTGCCTGAAACTCCCCGTGGATTTTTGGTTCCTGTAAATGGCCAGGATCAAAAGAAGAGCCTCTTTTGTGAGGACAGAACAGGAGGTCAGAGCTGCTATAGAGAAGTTGACACTTTATGTTTAAATCCCTGGATCACTTTTGTTCTATTGCTCAACAGAATAGAATAAATATTTGCACATCTCTATAGGAGTTTGCACAATATGACCATCAAGGGTGAAAGTTAAACTTCTTAGTCTAACTCATTCCTTTAGCGTTACACATTCTCAGGTCCAATTCAGTTGTTAGGATTATACTTTTGTTCCCCATATGGCCATGCAGTTTTTATTACTCCTCTGCTCAAAAGCTTCAGTTTCTCCCCGCACTCAAAATATATTCCAAACCCCGGTAAGGTCCTATGTAATCTGGACCTTGCTTATTGGACTCATTCCATATGATTCTCCTTCTTGTTCAGTGTAGCCACCTGTCGATTCCTTGAAAATCCAGGGGTTTCCCTGCCTCAGGGTCATTGGTTCTCCCCAATTAAAACGCCCTACACCCTCAAGTATTCACCCAACAGACTGTTTCACATTATTTTGGTCTCAGTTCAACTATCCCTTCCGACGGTAGCCAGCATCCAAGATGCCCCCTGAAGATCCTCACCTCCTGGTATTCATATCCCTATGGCAGGCTCCTCCCACACCACAGCAGCATTCATATGTGTGGCCAACAGAATAGAATAGAAGGGACATCACATGATTTCCAAGGCTAAGAAAATGTATTGCTACTCTGCTTTGCTCTCTTGGATCGTTTGTTTTGGGGGAAACCAGTCAACATGTCAAGAGAACAATTACACAGCCCTTATGGAAATACCTATCTTGAAGCCAACTGAAATGTCCTTTCAACAGTCATGAGAGTACATTCTCCGACCCAAGTCAAGCCTTCAGATGACTGCAATCCCCTTAGACTCTCAGAGAGAACTGCCTCTGCCGTTACTGAAATCCTGTATGACAAAAATCACGTGACAGAGTAAAAATGTTTAAGCTGTTAGGTTTGGGGTCATTTGTTACAAAGCAGTAACTCTTACACATTCTCATACTGGTCTCCCCTGACACCCCAACCAAGAAAACCCTAGGCCTGTCCCATATTATGAGATTTTTTAGTGTTATCCTAGTCATTGTACTTATGCATACCTTGTTCATTTTGTTCTTTTTTTGTTATTGCTTTTGTTTCCCTCCACTGGAACGTAAGTTTCCTTTTTTTTTTTAATTTTTTTTAAAGATTTTATTTATCCTTCGAGACACAGAGATACAGAGAGAGATAGAGAGCACAAGCAGGGGGAGAGGCAGAGGGAGAAGCAGGCTCCCTGCTGAGCCAGGGGCCAGACATGGGGCTCGATCCCAGCACCCTGGGATCATGACCTGAGCCAAAGGCAGACGCTTAACCATCTGAGCCACCCAGGCGCCCCTGGAATGTAAGTTTCTTTAAAGCAGAAACTTAGTCTGCCTAATTCATCAATGTTTATCCCCAGAATTGGGTCAGCTAGAGTAGATGCTTAACACATACTCATTGGAAAAAATAACTTAATACTCTGAAAATTTGATTTCACTTATTCTGCTCAGCATACATGAGGTTCACTAATTGGATCCCTCTCCCAACCAATGTGGTGCTCATCAGTCTCCAGATTCTGTACAAGAGCCAGGAAATATTTTGTACACACCAAGGAGGAGGAACCAGGGGTCTCAGGTATCCCTCAAGCGAAACTTCATGTTCTCAACTGCAGAAAGGATAGCGTTGTATTGTTTGTTTGTTTTTTGAGTGATAACCACTACTTAGGGAAGACTTTAGGGCAGAGAATATGAAAATCTAGTAGAAATGAATATGATGTAGAAAAGGACTTTTTTTTTTTTTTTTAGCAAGAACTGGTAAAAATATTAGAAGTTCAGAGTTAAGGTAGAAGAGATAATCCCTGAGGAAAAAAGGAGAAAAAAAAGTATAAATGAGATGGAAAAGCAATTATAATATATGTAATCTCGTTTCCTTCAGACCAGCTAAAAATATACACATGTGAGTTGTCCACAGCAGTTTTATGAGCCAAGGAAGGGAAAACTCCTCTATAGCCAGCTACTTCTTTTGTTAAATAAAACATTAAAGTTTCAACATAGGTACATGCGTTTAAGACTTCACAAGCAGACAGTAGATATGCCATATATACCACTCCGTGACCAAAAATAGAGATTAAAAAAAGTCCATACGCATCCAGCATGCACATCCACACACCCAGCACGTATTTTTATGTTGTTTCTTCTGAAGATTCAGTGGGGAAAACTGGATCTGTTTCTTGGCTTCATTTCAGAAAGCTCGTTCAGCTCCTCTGGCTGAGGTCCTGCCATTTGTACCAAGTCACAGCTGCACAAAGTGCTTAATCCTAGCTCTCAGTGAGGAGGCAACATTATACCTGCACACATCCTCACATACCTGCAACGCATTCCTGACAGTACAACTTTCCAATCAGAAGACATGAAGGAGAGGGGTGCACACGACTGTGGCGAGGGATAAAAAAGGAATAAGGGTGGACTCATACTCCCTTCCTGGGGGGCCAAACTACCAGTTCCTGCCCTTCCTCTGGCGAGGGACAGATCAGTACTACTTACTCTAGGCTTCTGTGCCAGATGGAGAGTCTGAGACATAATTCTGGGTAACAGACGGAATACCTCTTAAATCAAACCTCAGAAGAGCTGTGCTTCAAAGGCATCCTAGAAATGAACCCTGCAGGTGGCAAATAGAAATGAGTGTGCATCCTATTCACACGGTACCTGGGTGTAAGGGCAGTGTTTGGGGTGTTCCTACATGTTTTTCCCCTTTTCAATCATTAAGATATCAGGAAAATAGAAGAGACATGGAAAGAAACCAACACTTTTAAAAGGTGATTACAATTTCACATAGCTAGATTCTAAGCAAAAATAATTTTTGTCAAGTCAAGAAAACCCATAAGTTTGTCTATTTCTGTGAAGGGTATAAAATAAGTGAAAGTCTATTTGGCAAAATACTGCACACAGCCCAAATAAGCCAGTATGTACTAACCACATTTGCTAGAGAAATTCATGCTATGTATTTCTGTACTTAGATATTAGCTCACTTAATTTTTTCACTCATTCATGGACCTGCTCATTTCTTAAGTGTTTAAGCAACTTGAGAGTTAAAAAGATGGAACAGACTCAGGTTTGTTATCTATGAAGCTTAAATGTGGATGTATCCACTAGACCAGCCTCACATGCCTATGCACAGTGCATTCCTAGAGGATGCTGCTGTGAAATTAGTCCATTTATAATAAAACCAAATAAATTCTTTGTAAATTTTTTTGGGATGCCTAGGTGGCTCAGTCGGCTAAGCATTTGCCTTCAGCTCAGGTCATGATCCCAGGGTGCTGGGATCAAGTCCCGCATCGGGCTCTCTGTGCCTGCCCCTCTGCCTACTTGTACTTGTGCTTTCTGTCAAATAAAATCTTAAAAAAAAAAAAAAGGCCTTCGTAAATTTCTATATAATTTTATCATTTCGCATGATCATGTTATATATTCATAATTATGCTCTATGTGAAGAGTTCAAATGTATGATTCTAGTAAGGTAAAAGGAGCCAGAATCTAAAAATGTACATGAAATTATACAAATTGTATTGAAGCAAGTTTGATTCTTTAACAATTCTATAGGACCAGAATTCTCAAGTTCAAGTAAGACATCAAATTTTGGCTTCTTCTATGTCCCCCTTTGCCATCAGAGGTCAGTCCAATTCCATCTACAGTTTTCAACAGTGACGGCTAGAGCCAAGCCGAAATTGCTTCATGCGGTATTGACAAAAAACAGGACATTGTTTGATGGACCCGACCTCTCACCACCAGTCTTGTTGTCCTGTCTTCTTTCTTTCATCTTTTGCCACAGGAAAAGGGCGTTCGCACTGTCAGGCAAAGTTGGTATCATTAAGTGGTAACTCAATAAGGTAGCATTGTGCCCTGTGTTTCCCCGTTAGGGTTGTCATTAAGGATGTCAGTAAGGTCATATCATCAAAAGGAAGGCTTTATGTGGATCTGGGAGCTTTACATTGTCTGCTATTAGTCTATTCCCTAAAGTGCCAATTAAGCATGCTGTGCCCTTAACTGGTTTTGAATTCTTGGAGGAGATAATGCAACTCTAAAAATCATTTCACTTTTCAGCACCTTTCTAGTGTTTGTTCTTGGCACAAAGCCTGGCTTACTGCGCTTTAAACACATGTCTGCTGGGCATGATGAAATATGCCTTCTGCCCACCCTGAACTCCGTGGTAGGAGCCTCCCAATATCCCAGTTACATCCTACACGCTCTTCTCCAAGACCCTCCCCTCCTGAGATATCCTGTGTCTCTATTCCAGTTCCTGACAACACAGGGTCTGCCATTCCTTGCCTCTGAGCAAGGACTTAAGAATAACCTACGTCTGTGGAGAAAAATCCATGCATTTCTTCATCTGTCAGCAATAGTTTCTGTGTAACACGCACTCCCTCCCCCTTGCAAACTGTAAGCTCAACATCTGCCCCATCCCCTGGCTCACCTGCACTCCAGGCTGCTCCCAGGGGCTCAGCCCCTTTCACGGTCACAGAGTGGTGCCAGAAAGAGGGTGCCTCGAATTTGACTTCACAAGTCTCCAAGTGGATTTCAAAAGACACATGCCTACTTTAGAGAAAGGCTTCTTTGTGTAAGGACCAGCACTGAGAGTTCTATTTTTTATTTGGGATAGAACGGAGTGATTTTTACGGAGTAAGACTTGAGAATAAGACAGCTGGATAGTACTTTTGTCCCGTCTCCCCATCACTTCCACGTACCACCCCGTAAGGGGAGAGAGCAATAGGTCTTCCCTACATGTAAGGGGGCACTTCAGGGGTCCTGCAAGTACCTGGCCACCTTTTGCTTCTCCGGGTAATGCTACTAAGACTGCTAGTAAATCTGTAGCCACGGTCTTGCTCTCTAATAGGGACACTTTTTACAAAGATTACCCACTGAAAGAGCCAGAAAGCGCTCTCAGGAAATGGTCAATGTTTTCTGTACTGGAAGACATATCATTTTGTTCAATCTATTCACTGTACAGTGGGCATGTACCTGTGTCCACAAACTTAGGTATCCAGGAGCTGTTTTTCTCTAATACAAACTTAAAGTAAAAATCTCTAATATGCTTTGCATCAGGAACAACCTTAAGTTGGAATCCTTTCCTTGGTCTTCAGGGATTTATCTCAGTTCTTAGGGGCTTACATGTTAAGATCTAATGCAGACAGGGGAAGCCCATCTGATTCTCCGTGTTGAGATACTGAAACTATCTCCTTTGAATTTGCAAAAAAAGCAAAGATGCTTGCTCTCTCCTGCTTCCATTCATCATTGTTTTGGAGCTCCTAGCCAACACAGTAAGGCAAGGAAAAAATGAAGATGTGAGGATGGGTGGGGGGGGATTCTTTATTCATCATGATAGGATTATGTTTGTAGATGATAAAAAAAAAATAATCTGCCAGTAAGTTATTATGACTCTTTACACAATTAGCAAGGCTTGTCATAAAAATCTGTGCACAAGACACGTGAATTTCTCTTCATCTACAACAAATTTTAGAAAACGAAAATAAAAAAAAATCACTTATAATAGTATAAAAATTGTACACAGACTCTGGTGAAATTATAATTTGTTTAAAGACAATTTAAATATTTTGGTGATTATTAAAATAACTTAATAAATGGAAACATACATGAATTGGAACACTCAATATTGCAAAAATGTTATTTGATCACAAACTGATCTATAAATTCCAGTCAAAATTCCATCTGTGCATGCGTATTTTATACATGATGCTTGACAAACTGATTCTAAAATATGTAGGGAATTTCAAAGTTCCCAGAATTGCCAATAACCTAATGCAGAAGAAGAATATTATCATGGAACTGGACCAATAGATACTACACTATGTTCACAAAGACAGCCAGGTATTGGAACAAGGACTGACAAAAAGAACAACTAAACAAAACAGAGAGCCCAGAAATAGAATGAGAACTACATAATCAAACCAGATGACTGAGGTTATAATGCAGATCAGGGGAGAAAAGAAGAACATTTTAAAATAAAGTGTATGGGGGCAACTGACTACCTATTTGGGAAAAATTCCTTTTCCAGCCATACATGTAAATCAATCCCTGATGAACTGAGCACTTAAATGTAGAAGACAAAATTTTAGAAGGAATTTTGGCAATTTTATCTTGGGAGGGTAGAAATTAGTAAAGGCATACAATAGGCAAATTATGAAGAGTAAAATTGGTAAATGCAATTACATAAAAAAAATGAGAACTTCTATCCTCAAAAGCCATCGTGGAGAAAAATATAAGCTACAAATTTAGAAAGACATGACACCAATAAAGGGTTACTGTGCAGTATATATAAAGAACTCCGAGTAAGACAAAGTCAAATACTACTGAAAAATGGTAAAGAAATGAACACAAATTTCATAAAAGAGAAAAAAACAGATGACCCAAAACACATTGAAAAATATTAACTCTTCCAGTGATCAAAGAAACATACATTGAAATCGTAATGAGATACAATTCACACCCACAAGGTTGGCAAAACTGTAAATGTAGGAATGAGAGTCAATATTGCCGTGAACATACAACAGAGAGGTTTCGCATCCACTGAAGAGAGGTATGGAAATGGATACTGCTTTGGAAAATCAGGGAGGGAAGCCACACAAGTGCCTACTTTATGATGCAGGATTTCATTACTAGATATTTATCCTGGAAAAAAAGTCTTGCGCCTGTGCCCCAGGAAATAGGCTTAAGAGTATTTATCATTATGCTATTTATAATAGCAATAAAACTGGAAAACCCCTATGTATACCTCCAAAGGAAAAATAAGTTGGGATCAATCCCTCCCATGGAATACTCTAATACCATGGCAAAGTCTGAACTTAAGTTTGTATTCATCACACAGGCTAAGTCTCAAAAATACATTAAACAATAAAATCAAATTGCCAAAGAAATCCATAATATGCTTTTAGATAATAACCAAAATTACAAAAACAGACAAATCTGAATATAGTATTTAGAAATGCCTACAAAGGTTGTTTTTAAAAAGTTCAGAAAAGCAAGGAATAATTAACAATATTCAGGATAATGGTCCCCCTCTGAAGGGCTACATAGGAAAAAAAGACGGTAACATGGAAACGGCATATATTTTTAACACTGATTTAGAAAAAATATGGACAATAAAGAATAGTATACGGTGGGAAATCTAAAAGTTCCTATTCTCAGGTAAAATGCAGAGTATCTCTCCAAGTAGAAAATGCCTATGGTAGAGGCTGAATATAATGAGAGGACTCTTGTAGTGCCATGTGTTTTCAACAAACATCTAACCTATATTTAAATAAAATGATGAGTAAAATATTCGAATAGGAAAACACTTCATCACAGTTTAACACCACATACACACGAAATCAGCACCATACTCCAACAGATGGCTTTCAGGAAAATAGCATGCAGAGACAAAAGTCAGAAACTAGAAATGAAAGGCAGGAGGTTATTTTAAAAATATAAGAAGGAAAATGAATGAAAAGGTAAAAAAAAAAAGATATAACGAGAGTGTAGGATAACAATGCAATTGTGCAATAAAGCACCTTTTGTTTTGGTGCTCCTGCTAGTCTCATAGGCACTCAGTGGGGGAGGCTGCTCAAGCGCACATCACACAGCACTAAGCTGTAAAAGTAGCCACTATTCCTTGATCCACAGGTAACTCTTGCTCAATTAGTTCAATTCAGATAAAAGCAACGCTAACTGGGAGTTTATCGTGAGGCAACCTGTTTCCTGGGTCCTAGCACCTGCAAGTAAACAGAATTTGGTTACAGCTGGGAGGTGGAAAAATTAGCAATCCCAGCAGAGACCATAAATTCCATGGGAGAAGTACCCACCGTGTCCCACCGAAGCACAGCACTGTGGCACTGACCCCAACGTGTCCCACAGGGGCTGATGCCTGTGCTCAGTCTAGAAGGAGTTAGGGAAGGGTATGACCACCACCGTATGAGAACCAGAACAAAAGCAGTAGGTACTCAATCAGTTAACGCCAGAACACGACTGAGTCGTTTTAATACTCTAAGGAGAAGTAAAGTGATTATTTTCAAAGAAATACAATTCTTTATTATTTTATTGTTTTATTATGTTTTGTTAATCACCATACATTACATCATTAGTTTTTTTTTTAATTTTTTTATTGTTATGTTAATCACCATATATTACATCATTAGTTTTTGATGCAGTGTTCCATGATTCATTGTTTGGGCATAACACCCAGTGCTCCATGCAGAACGTGCCCTCCTTAATACCCATCACCAGGCTAACCCATCCCCCCACCCCCTTCCCCTCTAGAACCCTCAGTTTGTTTCTCAGAGTCCATAGTCTCTCATGGTCCATCTCCCCCTCCGATTTCCCCCCTTCATTTTTCAAACCGAGAAAGACATGTATCATATGACCTCACTGATATGAGGAATTCTTAATCTTAGGAAACAAACAGAGGGTTGCTGGAGTGGTGGGGGGTGGGAGGGATGGGGTGGCTGGAAGATGGACATTGGGGAGGGTATGTGCTATGGTGAGCGCTGTGAATTGTGTAAGACTTGAATCACAGACCTGTACCTCTGAAACAAATAATACATCATATGTTAAAAAAAAAAAAAGATAGAAAAACAATTCTTAAACCAGGGAACAAGTAAAGGGTACTGGACACACACGGGCAAAATAAAGTGCAGATGACACTTTCTATCATCTGGGGGGCAGTACCAACTCTTTAATTCTGACCTCAGAAGCACAAAGTATTTAGGTTGAACCCTATGTAACTGCCAATTTTTTTCCATGTTTGATGGACACAAACAGCAATAGCACAAGGCTCAACCTGATATAAAGGGACAGGTTTGACCAGAAACAAGAACCTAGAAACACGTGACAGAGAGAATGAATACTTACTAGTATATCCCTATGCAACATACATAGAAAGCTTTCCTATCAATAAGGAAGGTCAAGCCTCAAGGAGAAAAACAGGTAACGATAAGCAGCAGGAAGGGACGAGGGAAATGCCCGTGGCTAAAAAGGAAGCTCAGACATTGTCCATCTCAATAGTAATCGGAGAAATGAGCGTTAAAGTATTAAGATACTATTTTTTGGTCATCAGACTACATTTCTCAAGTTCTCTCTTCACCAAACTGATCCTGCTTAGGTGTGTGCATACATGCATGCACACACACACACAGCAACCCCCAATGACCATTTATGCTCCTTTTGTTTTCTTTCAGTAAAATTGCTGAAGAATACCATGTAGTGGAAATGAAGTAATTTAATTTCTTTAACAGAGCAGCTTTTACTACAAATATTTCCTTTGGCCCAGCTACTAAGCCCAAAATGTTCACACAGGCAGAGTAGGACAACCCCTTCCTGTGAAAGTATCAAGAGCTGTAGTGATACCACTGGGTAAAAAATATACTATGAAGAAAAGAAAAGCCCAAATATGGAGAGTTATACAACAGAGCTCCAAGGTATGTTAGCTCACAGAGTTTTGCCAAGACAACAGAGGGTGTAGTTCAATATTTGTCCATCTGGCACTTCTGAAAAATATTTTTGAAAGAGAAAGTGAATCTAGATTTACAAGAAAAAATGTTTTATTTAGGTGAAAAAAAATGGAAATCATATCCTCCCCGCCCCCCAAAGCACGTGTGTTTGTGGCAAGGATTCAGAACAGGGTCAAGCCACCGAGGTGGTCTGGGATGACATGGGGGGACGAGTAGGCACTCTACCGCATCCTAGGTTCAACAGCGTGGAAACACTTGGAAGTATGAGTCCCCCAGGGTGCTCAGAGAGCAACCTCTGAAGAAGGGAGTCTAGGCGGTGTGACTCTGTGTAGACAGGGACAGGTCATTTGGGGAGCAATGCTGATACGTACTTAGTCACATGTACCAACACTCAGCACAGATAGAAACAGCTCCCTGGTTTTTTGACAGAGTTGAGACAGTGCTAATGAAATCCCTGAAGAGGTTTAATGTGTGGCTTGCTATAAGAAACAGATTCAGGCCACCTAGTATTCCAATTGCAACTCAACGTCACAGATACCTTTATGCAGATCCTTTAAGGTGCCAGATTCTGTTCCCATGGGCTGAAGGCCTCTGTGCATGCTGTTCAGTGGCCTCAAATGCAACCCTCCTCTCACACAAATACTCACATACACAAACATGTCAATTAAAAGACTGATTTCTTCCTCTCTTCTGAGCTCAGCTTAAATGATGCATTTTCAAGGAGGAATTCACAGAATATCATCGGTCAAGTAATTTCCATTATTCTCACTCGAGTCATTTCCATCATTCTCTCCTTCAACATCGTTTGCTTCCTTCATAGCACTCATCGGACTCAGTTGAGGGGTGTTGGGTGCTTTTGTACTTTTTTCCTTATCAAGATGGTAAGCTCCATCAGGCAAGGAGCATGCCGGTCTTAATCACCTCTATGCGCCCAGCACCGGCACAGTGCCCGACATAGAATACTCTCTCAATCAGTATCAGTGGAAATAACCAATAAATACACTGGGGAAGGGGACGCTGCCACAGACCAAAGCAGGACCCTGAAAGTGAAGGTGAGAAGTCTACCGATGTGCTAAAGGTCTACCCTGGCTGGTTGTAACCTTGCAAGATTACCTCACATCAGGGAAGGGGACAAGAAGGCAGCAACAATTCAGGGCACAAGGGACAATGGAAAGGTGAACTTCAACAGTGACAGGGACACCAGTTGAATGACTATTACGAAGAATACATTAACACCCTGAGATACTTATGGCATCAGGGAAAGTGGCCACCTACCTCAACTCACCTACACCTACCACACTCTCCATTTTGTTGACCTATTTTGTTTTGGGTAATAAATTTCCAGAGAACAGTGTTCTGCCCACCACCATCTCCCCATGTCTAGTATCTGGTACAGAATGCACTCAGTATTTAATGACTGAATGAGTTCTGCTGGTGGGGGTTTGGAAAAAAAACGTTTTATAATGGTCACTGTGATGTTCTCTCCATGTTGCTGTCCTCTCCTAAACTGGCCATGTGTGCTTTTCCTACTGTTTTAAAATTTGTTTGATTCCTGAGTTATCTTATTATTCCTCATTGAAGTCCTGAAAAGGTCAGTCAACAGTCACTCTCTAGTGTACACAAACATGCTCAACAACAGTAAGGTCCATCTAGAAGTGAAAATGCTCCTTATCCAGAGCACTGCGCACACATTATCTTCTGATGTGTAGGATTTACAATCTTGTGTCTATTCCTTCTGGTTTAATGCATTCATCTGTCCCCTGCCCCATCAAGGTCTTCTGATAGACAGTATTTTGGGAGCCAGGTTGCCTGGGTAGGAGCCCTGGTCTGCCACTTGCCACCTAGCTGACCCTGGATGACTCCCACCCAGTTTACTTAACCTTTGTGGCCCCTGGTTTTCTCATCTGTACCACCAGCCTCAATGGGTTGTTGTAACGATAAAGGAGAATAATCCATGAGGAGAGAAAGCACTGTAATGATACATGTACCAGTGACCAATACGCTATAAAACACAAACAAAAAAGCTAGCTATTACCTTACATTTTAAATTGAAATCATTTGGGAGGAGGAGCAAGATGGCAGAGGAGTAGGAGACCTAAATTTCATCAGGTCCCAGGAATTCAGCTAGATAGGAATCAAACCATTCTGAACACCTACGAACTCAAGAAGAGATCTAAGAAAAGAATAACAGCAACTCTCTGAACAGAGAAGCAACCACTTTCTGGAAGGTAGGACGTGCAGAGAAGTGAATCTGAGGCGATATTTGGGAGGATAGACGGTGGGGGAGGGGCCTCCGTCGGCCGCTTCTGGCAAGTGATAGAGCCGTGGAACAAAAAACTGGAACTTTTGGAAGTCGGCTCCGCTGAGGGACGTGGCTCCAGTGGCTAAGCGGGGTATGGAACCCTCACTGGGAGAGTGTAGTCTCGGGACCCTTGGGGTCACAGGAAGACCAGGGGTCCCTGAGTGTGGCAGAGCTCCCAGGTATTGGAGCAGGGAAGCCAGCTGCAGAGACGGAGCCGAGGTGCGGGCTCTCAGCTCGGGGTGGCCATAAACTGTGATCTGCAGCACAGTCGGGCCACTGCTCCTCCAGCAGAGACCCAACAAGCGGCAGATCCGGGGAGACTCCCCTTCCTCCCCCGGGGGAGGAGTGGCGCGGGAGCGCACCACAGGGATCTGCTGGGTTTGGAGACTCCACACGGGGTCGGGTGCCAGAGATAGCAACGCTCGGTCACAGGCTGGGTGAGCACAGAGTGCGGCCGGAGACCAGGGAGATGGGAGTGATTGACTACTTTTCTCTGGGGGCGCACTGAAGAGCAGGGCCCCGAGTTCTTGGCTCCTCCGGGGTGGAGATCGGGAGGCCGCCATTTTCACTCTCGTCCTCCAAAGCTGTACCAAAAGCTTGCAGGGAACAAAAGCTCCTGAGAGCAAACCCTAGCAGATTACTTAGCCCAGACCCAGCAAGAGCAGGGCAGTTCTGCCTCCGGCAAAGACATTTGGGAACCATGGCAACAGGCCCCTCCCCCAGAAGATCAGCAAGAACCTCCAGCCAAGACCAAGTTTACCAATCAATGAGAACGGCAGAACGGCAGCACTAGGGGAATACTGCACATAAAATTCATGGCTTTTTTACCAGGATTCCTTAGTCTTTCAAAGTTAATTTTTTAAATTTTTTTTTTTTTGAATTTTTCTTTTTCCTTTTCAACCAACATCTTATCAAACCCTTTTTTTGGAATCTTTTTTAATTTTCATTTTTAGAGTCATATTCTATCCCTTCATTGCAGCTTACCTTACTTTTGGTATACATATATAAGTTGTTCTCTCTTTAAAATTTTGGGATACAGTTTCTTCTAACAGACCAAAATATACCCTAAATCTCTAGTGTATGGCTTTGTTCTAGTCTCCTGCCTGATCACATTCTCTTTTTTTAATTTCTCTTCTTTCTTTTTTCAACTTATCAATTTCTTTTATAAATCATTTATAATTTTCATCTTTACAGTCATATTCCATCCCTTCATATTTGCCCTTATTTTGTACATATATAAGTTTTTCTTTCTTTAAAATTCTGAGAGGCACTTTCTTCTAACAGACCAAAATATGCCCAAAACCTATTATGTGACACTGATCTATTCACCAGCCTGATCATATTTGATCGTATCCTTTTTTTCTTTTTCTTTTTTTCCCCGTTCCCTTTCTCCCCCCCCCCCGGTTTCAGGTCTCTTCTGATCGGTTTAGTGTATATTTTTCTGGGGTCATAGTTACCTTGTCAGCATTTTGTTCTCTCATTCACCTATTCTCCTCTGGACAAAATGACAAGATGGAAAAAATCACCTCAAAAAAAAAAGAACAAGATGCAGTACCAATTGCCAAGGACCTAATCAATACGGACATTAGTAAGATGTCGGAACTAGAGTTCAGAATGACGATTATAAAGATACTAGCTGGGCTTGAAAAAAGCATAGAAGATATTAGAGAAACCGTTTCTGGAGAAATAAAAGAACGAAAATCTAACCAAGTCGAAATCAAAAAGGCCATTAATGAGGTGCAATCAAAAATGGAGGCTCTAACTGCTAGGATAAATGAGGCAGAAGAGAGAATTAGTGATATGGAAGACCAAATGATGGAGAATATAGAAGCTGAGAAAAAGAGAGATAAACAACTACTAGATCACGAGGGCAGAATTCGAGAGATAAGCAATACCATAAAATGAAACAATATTAGAATAATTGGGATCCCAGAGAAGAAGAAAGAGAGGGGCAGAAGGCATATTGGAGCAAATTATAGCAGAGAACTTCCCTAATTTGGGGAAGGAAACAGGCATCAAAATCTAGAAGGCACGGAGAACCCCCCCTCAAAATCAATAAAAATAGGCCAACACCCCAACATCTAATAGTAAAACTTACAAGTCTCAGAGACAAAGAGAAAATCCTGAAAGCAGCTTGGGACAAGAGGTCTATAATCTACAATGGTAGAAACATTAGATTGGCAACAGACCTAGCCACAGAGATCTGGCAGACCAGAAAGGACTGGCATGATATATTCAGAGCACTAAACAAGAAAAATATGCAGCCAAGAATACTATATCCAGCTAGGCTGTCACTGAAAATAGAAGGAGAGATAAAAACCTTCCAGGACAAACAAAAACTAAAAGAATCTGCAAACACGAAACCAGCCCTACAAGAAATATTCAAAGGAGTCCTGTAAGCAAAGACAGAGCCTAAAAGTAACAGAGACCAGAAAGGAAAAAAGACAATATACAGTAACAGTCACCTCACAGGCAATACAATGGCACTAAATTCATCTCTTTCAATAGTTACCCTGAACGTAAATGGGCTAAATGCCCCAATCAAAAGACACAGGCTATCAGATTGGATAAAAAAACAAGACCCATTGATATGCTGTCTGCAAGAGACTCATTTTAGATGCAAAGACACCTCCAGATTGAAAGGGGGGGGGGGTGTGTGGAAAATGATTTACCATGCCAATGGACACCAAAAGAAAACTGGGGTGGCAATCCTTATATCAGAAAAATTAGATTTTAAACCAAAGACTGGAATAAGAGATGAGGAAGGACACTATATCCTACTTAAAGGGTCTATCCAACAAGAAGATCTAACAATTGTAAATATCTATGCCCTTAACATGGGAGCAGCCAATTATATAAGCCAGTTAATAACAAAATCAAAGAAACACATCAACAACAATACAATAATAGTAGGGGACTTTAACACCCCCCTCACTGAAATGGACTGATCATCTAAGCAAAAGATCAACAAGGAAATAAAGACTTTAAATGACACACTGGACCAAATGGACTTCACAGATATATTCAGAACATTCCATCGCAAAGCAACAGAATACACATTCTTCTCTAGAATCCATGGAACATCCTCCAGAATAGATCACATCCTAGGTCACAAATCAGGTCTCAATCAGTACCAAAAGACTGGGATCATTCCTTGCCTATTATCGGACCACAGTGCTTTGAAATTAGAACTCAGTCACAAGAGGAAAGTTGTAAAGAACTCGAATACATGGAGGCTAAAGAGCATCCTGCTAAAGAATGAATGGGTCAACCAGGAAATTAAAGAAGAATTTAAAAAATTCATGGAAACCAATGAAAGTGAAAACCCTACTGTTCAAAATCTTTGGGATGCAGCAAAGGCGGTCCTAAGAGGAAAGTATATAGCAATACAAGCCTTTCTCAAGAAACAAGAAAGGTCTCAAATACACAACCTAACCCTACACCTAAAGGAGCTTGAGAAAGAACAGCAAATAAAGCCTAAACCCAGCAGGAGAAGAGAAATAGTAAAGATCAGAGCAGAAATCAATGAAATAGAAACCAAAAGAACAATAGAACAAATCAACGAAACTAGGAGCTGGTTCTTTGAAAGAATTAAGAAGATTAGTAAACCCCTGGCCAGACTTATCAAAAAGAAGAAAGGACCCAAATAAATAAAATCATGAAAGAGGAGAGATCACAACCAACACCAAAGAAATACAAACAATTATAAGAACATAATATGAGCAACTATATGCCAGCAAATTAGGTAGTCTGGAAGAAATGGATGTATTCCTAGAGATGTATAAACTACCAAAACTGAACCAGGAAGAAATAGAAAACCTGAACAGACCCATAACCACTAAGGAAATTGAAGCAGTCATCAAAAATCTCCCAACAAACAAGAGCCCAGGGCCAGATGGCTTCCCAGGGGAATTCTACCATTTAAAGAAGAATTAGTACCTATTCTTCTGAAACTGTTGCAAAAATAGAAATTGAAATAAAACTTCCAAACTCATTTTATGAGGCCAGCATTACCTTGATCCCAAAATCAGACAAAGACCCCAACAAAAAGGAGAATTACAGACCGATATCCCTGATGAACACAGATGCAAAAATTCTCACCAAAATACTACCCAATAGGATCCAACAGTACATTAAAAGGATTATTCACTACAACCAAGTGGGATTTATCCCTGGGCTCCAAGGTTGGTTCAACATCTGCAAATCAATCAATGTGATACATTGATAAAAGAACAAGAACCATAGGATCCTCTCAATAGATGCAGAAAAAGCATTTGACAAAGTACACCATCCTTTCTTGATCAAAACTCTTCAGAGTATAGGGACAGAGGGTACATACTTCAATATCATAAAAGCCATCTATGAAAAACTCACAGCAAATATCATTCTCAATGGGGAAAAACTGAAAGCTTTCCCCCTAAGGTCAGAAACGTGGCAGGGATGTCCACTCTCACCACTGCTATTCAACATAGTACTAGAAGTCCTAGCCATAGCAGTCAGACAACAAAAAGAAATCAAAGGCATCCAATTCGGCAAAGAAGAAGTCAGCTCTTGCTCTCTGCAGATGATATGATACTTTATGTGGAAAACCCAAAAGACTCCACCCCAAAACTGTTAGAACTCAAACAGGAATTCAGTAAAGTGGCAGGATATAAAATCAATGCACAGAAATCAGTTGCATTTATATACACCAACAAGAAGACAGAAGAAAGAAATTAAGGAGTCTATCCCATTTAAAATTGCACCCAAAACCATAAGATACCTAGGAATAAATCTAACCAAAGAGGCACAGGATCTGTACTCAGAAAACTATAAAATACTCATGAAAGAAACTGAGGAAGACACAAAGAAATTGAAAAACGTTCCATGCTCATGGATTGGAAGATCAAGTATTGTGAAGATGTCAATGCTACCTAGAGCAATCTACACATTCAATGCAATCCCCATCAAAATACCATCTACTTTTTTCAAAGAAATGGAACAAATAATCCTAAAATTTGTATGGAACCAGGAAAGACCCAGAATAGCCAGAGGAATGTTGAAAAAGAAAAGCAAAGCTGGTGGCATCACAATCCCGGACTTCCAGCTCTATTACGAAGCTGTCATCATCAAGACAGTATGGTACTGGCACAAAAACAGACACATAGATCAATGGAACAGAATAGAGAACCCAGAAATGGACCCTCAACTCTATGGTCAACTCATCCTTGACAAAGGAGGAAAGAATGTCCAGTGGAAAAAAGTCTCTTCAACAAATGGTGTTGGGAAAATTGGACAGCCACATGCAGAAGAATGAACCTGGACCATTTCCTTACTCCACACACACAAAAATAAACTCAAAATGGATGAAAGACCTAAATGTGAGATAGGAGTCCATCAAAATCCTAAAGGAGAACACAGGCATCAACCCCTTCGATCTCAGCCACAGCAATTTCCTCCTAGAAACATCGCCAAAGGCAAGGGAAGCCAGGGCAAAAATGAACTACTGGGACTTCATCAAGACAAAAAGCTTTTGTACAGCAAAGGAAACAGTCAACAAAACCAAGAGCCGACAGAATGGGAGAAGATATTTGCAAATGACATATCAGATAAAGGGCTAGTATCCAAAATCTATAAAGAACTTATCAAACTCAACACCCAAAGAACAAATCATCCAATCAAGAAATGGGCAGAAGACATGAACAGACATTTTTCCAAAGAAGACATCCAAGTGGCCAACAGACACATGAAAAAGTGCTCAACATCGCTCAGCATCAGGGAAATCCAAATCAAAACCTCAATGAGATATCACCTCACACCAGTCAGAACGGCTAAAATTAACAAGTCAGGAAACGACAGATGTTGGCGGGGATGCGGAGAAAGGGGAACCCTCCTACACTGTTGGTGGGAATGCAAGCTGGTGCAGCCACTCTGGAAAACAGTATGGAGGTTCCTCAAACAGTTGAATATAGAGGTACTGTATGACCCAGCAATTGCACTACTGGGTATTTACCCCAAAGATACAAATGTAGTGATGCGAAGGGGTACATGCACCCCAATGTTTATAGCAGCAATGTCCACAATAGCCAAACTGTGGAAAGAGCCAAGATGTCCATCGACAGATGAATGGATAAAGAAGATGTGGTACGTACACACACACACACACACACACACACACACACACACACACACACACACACACACACACAATGGAATATTATGCAGCCACCGAAAGGAATGAAATCTTGCCATTTGCAACGCCGTGCATGAAACTGGAGGGTATTATGCTGAGTGAAATAAGTCAATCAGAGAAAGACATGTATCATATGACCTCACTGATATGAGGAATTCTTAATCTCAGGAAACAAACTGAGGGTTCCTGGAGTGGTGGGGGGTGGGAGGGATGGGGTGGCTGGGAGATGGACATCGGGGAGGGTATGTGCTATGGTGAGCACTGTGAATTGTGTAAGGCTGATGAATCACAGACCTGCACCTCTGAAACAAGTAATACATTATATGTTTAAAAAAAAAAAAAGATAGTAGGAAGAGAAAAATGAAGGGGGGAAATCGGAGGGGGAGACGAACCATGAGAGACTAACTGAGAGTTCTAGAGGGGACGGGGGTGGGGGGATGGGTTAGCCTGGTGATGGGTATTCAAGAGGGAACGTACTGCATGGAGCACTGGGTGTTATACACAAACAATGAATCATGGAACACTACATCAAAGTAAGTAATTTTAAAAAATAAAAAAATAACTTTGCAAAAATAAAATCAATTTATTTCTGTCTAAAAATAGCCAGTGACTCAGGTTTAACAGTCTGGTGCTGCTCACACATCATGTAGCTTGCCTCAGTGTTCATGGAGATCAAGAAGTTCAATGTAACGTTTTCTTTAAAATCAGCCATCCTTATATGTGTAGGACACCTGGAGAACACAACTCTTTATCAGAGTCGTCCAAACAAGATGGCCTTACATGTTGTCTTCTGGGTTTTTTTCCTTCTGATACTCTATGCCATTGTATAAGTGTAGGCTTCTTTTGAATGGCAAGACGGCACATCTCTGAGGATAAACACACTTGATGTGAAAAACCCTACCCACAAATTCAACTATCTGAAAGCAGAAACATCTATACATCATTATTTTGGAGTTTTTTGGTATAGAAAATCCTGTGACATAAGTTTAACTTTACTTGTAACTCTTCATCATTCTTACAAAAAAGCTTGTAAGGGAGAAAACCACGAAACTATCTCCTTTCGTGTGAGGCAACAGTTAAATATGGAGTTCTTGGGTTGTTTCAAGTATGGACTTCTTAATGCCCTAGTTTTGAGAGGAGAATATCTTTGAGTGTTTGCTTCTGCACTTCAAGACTAAATCAATCTCCTCAGTCCACTTGGCAGGTTCTGCCTTTCAGTTGGCTCATCTCTAGGCTGATTTGCGAATTCCAAAATTTCTAATTGTAAGACTCACAATTTTCTGTAGTTACCACCAATAAATAAGGAAAACTGAACCTACTGACTACTAAAATACTCTCTTCAGGTTAATGAGGACAAAGTTATTCAGGAAACATGCCTAACTTTGTACTTTACCATACTCCATTATGATTTTTTTTTTTAAGATTTTTATTTATTTATTTATTTGAGAGAGAGAGAGAGAGAGAGACAGAGAGAGAGGGAACACAAGCAGGGCGAGTGGGAGAGGGAGAAGCAGGCTTTCCACCGAGCAGGGAGCCTGATGCGGGGCTCGATCCCAGGGACCCTGGGATCATGACCTGAGCCGAAGGCAGACACTTAATGACTGAGCCACCCAGGCGCCCCACTCCATTATGATTTTGTAGGTTAAAGACTAATGTGCTCTATGTAACTTGGTGCATACATTTCTGAACTCAGCTGGGAAATCAAAGAATATTCACTCTAGGAAACGCTGTAAAAGCTAGATTAGTTACTACAAAAGAGTTGTGAATTAAGTCTGGATTTTGTATTGGGCTTAAAATGTACCTAAAACTTATTTTGGACAAAATTCTAATAAACCAAAAAGCTTTATTTCCCTCACATTATGAATTTCTCTTTTATTTAAAATCAGCAAACACAGATTCAGTAAATTCTGAGACGGATCTACCTTAAATAGGACAGAAGAGGAAACCTAGTTGTGTTTATATGTTTGCATATTTGGTAAGACTTCAAATATTTTGCGTTTTTTTTTAAGGGGACTCTCAACTGGATAAGCTTTCAGCCCCACTGAACGCATACCTAATCCTGCCCGCGTATGTATCATTTTTCTGAGAATTAGAAATAATTCCGTTTTTCCAGACCTGCTGTTCAATTTACCTGCATACTTACCATCGTCCACTAGAGGGCCCTAGCTACATAATGTAAAGAGAACCTCTGTGGCTCTTACTCTCTCTCTTCCTTTTTTATGTAGCCAAACAAGCAAGGGAAACACTGAGCAAACAGGGAAACTCTCAGAACTGAAAGGCTGCCTATTAGTTCGGAGTGCTTCCATCAAGAGACTGATAGGGCAGAAATGTCCTGCTCTGCCCCACAGCTGCCAACCTTGTACTTGGCAAACTCGGAGGGAAGCAAAGCCCAGCATGCCCTTCTGTTTAACAAAGTTGAATGAAAGGCCATTTCATCCCAGGGCTACTCCGTCAAAATCAAATAATGCTGAAGCTGTTTGGTCCAAGCCATTCAAGTGCTCAGACATCACATGAGGCTCTCTTTGCTGAGAACGAGTGCCGCCCCCACCAGCTTCTGCACACATTTAGCTTGTTCCTGTGGTTTCTGTGGCCTAACTTCCCAGCTGGGGTTTGCACCAAATTTCAAACTCAAGCCTCGCAGAGTACTGCCACGTAGACTTCCTTTGACAATCACTCTGCAGGTGCAAATTAACCTATTATGCCCCGTAATTTCAAAAGAGTAATAGATCCATTTTACAGAAGCAAAAAAAGATTTACAGTGCCACAGCGCAAAGTTACTCGTATTTGTTTGTAACTTTCCTCCAAGTCCTCATCTCTTCCAATGCTTATTTCCTCCCAGGCAAAAAGCCTTGTTTCAGAAGAGTAGCATTTCCAGAGACCCGGGAGCCACAAGATCAAGGGCTTCAGAGGAGAAGGTAATGACAGTTTAAATAGTGTCCCCTAAGTGCCTAAGAATTCCTTTTCATGAGCTCCCCACAGAAGGCAGCGAAGTGTGGTAACCCCCAAACTCTGTAATGAGACTGTCATCAGATCAGAAATAGGAGTTTTATAACTTCCAATTAACTTGTTGATAAATCATGATTAACAGTTCAGGAACCTCACATTAGACAACAGTAATTCAAATTAAGCTGAGCCAAGGGAGGGCATGTAATGTATTCAGATTTCCAATCTGTTTATTGCAAGCAGCCAGAATCTTGCTGTGATCTGCCCTTCATGTACAAAGCTCACTTTGCAGAATCTGTCTTCCTTGGAGAGGGAAAATCTCTTCCCAGAGAATCCAGCCCATGAATGTATTTATTCTTTATTGCCTAACTAACCAAACCAGCTTTCTTGGTCACTTGAGCCCAAAGGAGTTACGATGCATGTGGAAAGATAGGCCAGGAGAAGACATTTACTGGCATCCATAGCTTGAGCAAAGGAACAACAATTTCATAGGGGGGAAGACAAAATGAAATAGAAGTCAACATGGTAAATTCTATTCAATTTCCCCTGGAATACTGCTAACACAAATTATACATCAAATGATGTAGCCCTGGTCTGCTTCTCAGATTTCATCTAATTCCGCTCTACACCTTGTTTGTTACGTTCCAGCTACACTGGCCTTCTTCCTGGTTTTCAAAATGCCAACCTCTCCCCCCGACCCCCCCTTGTAGCACTGTTTCTCTTACATCTGAACATACCTGGCTTTGTTCATTGTTTCAGGCTCAAAGGCCACCTCTTCTAAAGGCCTTCTCTGATTGCTGTAGCCGAAGTGGTCCTCCCATCCCACAATGCTCACGACTCCATCCCACTTACCACCATTTATAATCCTTCTTCATTTACTTGTTCATTTTCCTGTGTCTCTTAAGCCCATACAATTCCAGGAGACTAGGTCCTCCTATCTCTTGCTCACTGATACGCATAACCCTAAAGCCTAGAACTTTTAAGTGGGCTTTTCCCCCTGCTTTGGTATTCAGTGAATACTTGTGAAATGAATGAATGAGGGACAAGATTCTCAAAAACTTTGTATTAAATAATTAACCAAAGAAAAGTATATCAGGAAACCCATCTTCTGGGAATTTACATCTCATTTGAGAAATAAAGAGTGAAAGGAAAATAATGCCTCGATGTATTGCATAAATGCCAAGAGGGATAATTACAGATAGGTGTTCAGGGAAGAAACAACGACTTGCTTTTCCTTACTGAGTGTCAGGAATCTTGAAATCTATACCAAAGTGCTATGGTAACTGCAAAGAATTTTTACACTGGACCGTCACTATAGCGCTGGCGCCAAGGCTCTACCTAGTGTATGGTACAGAGAAAACCATCTGGGTATTAATATTCTACTCCCGCCATGCACTATGTACCCAACTGAATAAGCTCTTATTTCTTACAGCAGCTATATGAGACAGATGTGTTTCTTATTTTCATTAAACCCATTTAACAAATGAAAGAAGGATAGTTAAGTAAGGCACCTAATATCACATATGTACTAAGAGCTGGGATTTGACCTCTAGAAGCAGGTCCTATAGGCAGAGTCACATATCTGAGAAATCTTCAGCCAGTTTGCCCAGACATTTTCAAGTACTGCCCAAGACAGATACCGATGGCCCTGCACTTCAGCTTCCTGCAAGACAGAGAACGCCTCTGTCAGTCTCTTCTCTGTGACTCAGTCCAATCCTACAGGGTTTATTATTAAAGGGGTTTATTCCTTGTTGGCTGGATGGAAATTTTCTAACATGTGCTACTTCCTTAAAGTGAAGCATTTTTTCTTCCCCTTCATATTCCTTGCTCTAAATCTGGTATTTTATTTCAATTATGCCATTAAACAAAGAGATACCTTACAGAGTGGAGAAGACATCTTGGCACAGGAACAAGTTCTTAAATCCATAATGCAGTCTATGGTATGTGTTATTTTCTGTATGTGGAGCCAGCGTTGTTTCATTGTTAGCAAAATTAAAATTTACTGGTACTATTTATCCATAGCAGTAAATTGTTTCCTGTGTATCTGTACCTATCTACACATGTATGCGCATGACATATGTATACATATGCACAAAAGTAAGGTTCATCTACACCTAACAAAGGTCTCTATGCACACATGGGTCCCAACAGAATGACGGACTAGTTTTAAACACACACACACACACACACACACACACACACCCCACTGCAACACAAAACTAAAAGTGATGGATTAAAAAAAATAATTTTAATGCAGGGCTGAGATGGTGGAGAAATGAAGAAAATTTGTGGAAGACAGAAATGGCAAGAAAGAATGAATCCACAGAGGTAGAACATCACAGAAGTCCATGTTCACTCCGGGAGTACTGGCCAATCCACAGCTACCCAGATCCTGTTTTTTTCCAGGCTTGCATGATCAGAAAATTGGACAAAAAAAAGCGTAAGGCCCAAGTAGATGGTAAGTCAGACAGAAGACCTGCATAGAGGAAGTTGGAATCCCTCAAGTGTCTGAGTTGGAAAAATTCTCGTGGGAAGAGTGACATTGGGCATGATGCCCTCTTGATCTTCACTCGAGACAGAAACGGTGAGAAACCTTCTCCCTGAGACTTTCTAATCCCAGGTCCAGTTGTGTTTTGGGAGAACACAATTTGTACAGCCTATGTGGCTCCAGGATCCCCTGGTGTACACATTTAAAGAGCTAATGGATGGGTAGCATCTGGAGCACCGCATACAAAGCAAACCCAAATCCTCGCTGGACGAACACTGTACAACAAAGCCTGAAAGAATTTCCACAGGTAAAATTATAAGCTCATATGGAAAAAATTCACACAACAGATAAGCCAACAGTAGGCTAGAGTCAGCAGAAAATGCAAATTGTGGGATTAGCCCTACAAAACCCACAAATATTAATATCTATAAATGCTTTAAATAAATAGAAGATGATCCTCAGAGTATTTAAAAGAGAAAGAGACCCAAAATGACCACGAAATTTCAAAAAAGAAAGCAATAAACTTCTAGAGAGAAAACTTCTAACAGAAATCACAACCTTAATGAGTTTAACAGACTAGGTACAAATGAAGAAACGTATGTGAACTTAACTAGATCTGAAGAAATTATTTTAACATGGCACTGAGAGGCAAAACATAAAAGAGAGGCTAAAAGAACAAACATTAGAAAGTACAACACAGATTTAGTCAAAATTCGCAAAGGGGAGGAAAGACAAAATGGAACAGAGGCAATATTTGAAGAGATATTGACTTCGAATTTCTAATACACTGATACACATATTTAAAAATTTCAAGATGTCCTATGATTAAATAAAGAGAAGTTCCTACTTAAATATGTCATGGTGAAATTTCAGAGCACTAAAAACAAGAAAAAGATAATTAAAATGGCAAAAAGACCTACAAATGAAAGGATTTTCATTTTCATTTACATTGAATGAATTTTTTTTTTACTGGCAAGAGACCAGTGGTTGGAATAGTACTTTCAAAATGTGGAGAGAAAAAGTCAACCAAGAATTTTACATCTCGTGGAACAAACGTAGAACACAGGTATTTTCAGATCAATAGCAAGAGTTTAGAATCAAAAGACACTTTAAAGGTCCTTCTAAAGGATGAATGTCAGAAAAAAGATAATGATTTCAAAAGGAATATGTAAGATTCAAGAAACTAACAAGGGAAATTTGCAAACATATGAGTAAACTGTATAGAATAAAAATAATACATGCCTTATTTGTAGAGTTAAAAGAATCAAGATATAGCTAAACTCCAGCACTATTATACAAATCAGGAAAAAAATAGTATGAGTAATGTCGTTCTAAAATCCTTACATTATTTGGGAGGATGGTAAAATATGCAAGAACATTAGACTTTGCTAAATTAAATATACTCTTTAAAATATATTGGGCCTAAAGAATGCACATAGCACATATAAGTTCTATACTCATAGAAAATGGAATGAGGAAAAATTCTGGGGGAGAAAAAGGCAAGCAAATTAAAGAATAGAAAAGAAATATGTTAGAAATGAAGACAAATGTATTAGAAATACCTGATGTAAATCAATCAGATTTATTCAAAAAAGATCAAATCCAAATATGTGCTGTTTGCAAACACATGATATATTAGCCAAAAACTACCTGAACCAACCTAGAGTAGTATGTTATTACTAATCATAAAAGATTCCGAAGGCAAAAATCTTAGCAGAGGTATGAGTAAGTCACTGTTTATAAATTGCTTACTTTACCAAGAATGTGTATCTGCTCCAAATTTCTATGCCCCTAATAACCTCAGAAATACACGAAGGAATAATACAAGAAACAATAACAAATCTGCCATTATAGTAAGAGGTTCTCATATACCTCAATAATTGATATTATAATGCAGTAAAAATCAAAGTAGTGAAAACAGCAAAAATTTGAACATAAGTAGAAGCTTGATCTGATGGACAAATAAAATCCTGCAATCAGGAATTGAACACTGTGTATTCTTCCCAGGTTCACAGGGGGCATTTGGAAAAACTGACCACAATGTAGGACATATGGTAGACTCACTGTATTTCAGAAAATCATTATCCTATAGATCATGTTCTCTCAACACAAACAAGTTATAAGCAAGTAATAGAAAAGCTAAGAGGCGGATGACCAGAGCAGGTAGAATCAGGAGGAGGAAGACAGAAAATAAAAATTTAAAAAACACGCTTTTAAATGGCACATGTACAAAATAAAGAATAAGAACTAAAAAGGAAATGCTTACAACCCAAAGGATGAGGATAAAAAAACACAATATAGCAAAATCCAGGAAGAAAAGTATAGGATGCACACACACATAAACAGAGATGGCTAAAATAGGCTACGGAATCAATTTAAGAAGTGGAAAAAAGAAGAACCTTTTTTTTTTTTTTTAAAGGTGGCAGTAGGAAACAACATAATTGAAAGCATAAACAGAAAAAATAGAAAACAAAGATCAATAGAGAAGATTAGCAAAATTAACATTTAATAGTAAAATTAATCTCAAAAAGGACTGATTTTTTTTAAAGGCACAAGTAATACTGGAATAAAAGTAACATTTTAAAAGAACATTACAAACCACAACATAAGTGGAAAGGACAATGACCTAAAATGTGTAAAAGACTAGTACAGACTCAAGAAAAGAGAAAATTTGAATAATTCTGACATTTTAAAAATTGAGTCCATTTTTAAAAAATCTTTCAGGGAAACATCATACCCAGATCATTGTATACGTAAGTCTTACAAATCCTGAAGGAATCAATAACCTCAATATACTACTATTATTCTTAAATAGAAAAGGAGAAAACAATCTCCAAATAACTGAATCTAACCATGACACTAAAATCAAATAAGCAAATAGCAGTAAAGAAAAATATCAGGCCAATCTAATAGATATGTATCTAAAATAGCATGCCTATCAAACACAGCAAAGCACACAAAAGCTAAAAATTTATTATGATGGGGATTAAGGAGGGTAAGAGTTATGATGAGCACGGGGTTTATACACGACTAATGCATCATTGAACACTACATCATAAACTAAGGATGTACTACATGTTGGCTAACTGAACATAATAAGAAGAACATATATATTATGACCACACTGGTTTTATCTCAAGAATGTAAACTTCATTGAATACTGGAAATCAGAACTGTAACTCATCATATTGATAGTTCAAAGGAAGAAAATCTTCATATCAATTTATTTGGTAAAAGCATGCTCTAAAATTGAGCAAAAGTTTCTAATAATTTTTTTCTAATAATTTTTTAAAAACTAGAAATCAAAGAACTTTATCTTAAAACAGCTATCTACAAAAAACAGAATGAACATCTTATTCAATGCTGAAATAGTGAAATCATTTACTTTGAATTTACTCCAAAAAAAAATGCCATGTCACTTCTATTCAACATTACCTTTGATGTTGGAATCAGTGCACTAAGTCAAGAAAAAAGATAACATACAAATGGTTTGTAAATGAAGAAATGAAATTTTCATTGTTCATGGATGACACTGTATGTACAGGAAGATAAGCATTCCCAAATTATTACAGTTAATAAAAATAGTAAATTACTTTTCAATAGAACAAAGCTTTATATTCTTTATAAATAAAATTAAGGTCCCTGAGGATAATTCTAATATAAATACGGGCAAATCCTGATGTATAAACTACAATTTTTTTCACTGAAAAATGCTAAAAGATAGCTAAATAAGTGGAGGGATATACTATGTCCGTGGATAAAAATACCCCATGTTATAAAGTTATCGGCCCCCTCTCCCAAACTGACCTATACTTTCAATGCAATTCCAATAGCATGTTTTATAGGACTTGAAACAGGACAGTCAAAGCTCAGCAAAAGACTTGTGTATGTATGAAGACTGGGTATAGCACAGACTGGGTAATGCACATCTGTGGGCAACGGATACATTTTTCAGTGAGTTATGCTGGAATAATTACACATCCATACCCAAAATAATACAAAATTGATTCCTTCCTTGGACTTTACAAAAATCTACTCAAGGACTTACATTAAGGGTTGTTTTTTTTTTTTTAAATGTAGGAGATTGTCTTTGGCATCAAAGACGTGGCATCAAAACGGAGAATGTTTTACGTACCACTTCAAAAAGGAAAAAGGAAAACAGTCATCTATTCAACTCTGCCAACTATAAAAATTCTGTTTATAAAGAGGAACCATGACATGACAATCCGAAAATGGTGAGAAAACATTTGCTCTACATATGACAGACATAAAAGTATATAGAATATGTAAGAGGAGCTTCTATAAATCAGTAAGATAAATACCCACAATCCACGAGAAAACAAACATGAACATTTCCTAGAAGAGAAAATGGGAATGCCAAATCAGTATATGAAAGAGTCTCAGTTTCTTTAGTAAGCAAGGAAATGCAAATCAAAATCTTAAGGAGATACCATTTCACACCTGCCAGACTGACAAAACTTGAAATACCTGACAATCTTCTTGACAATGTTCAGAAAGATAGAAAGCTTCATGAATTTTCATGTCCAACAGGAGGGAAATGTAAATTGATATAATCAACTTTGGAAAACAAGTAGGTATTGCACAGCACAGTTCGATTTAAGAATATCCTATGACAGAGTAATACCGATTCAAGATACAAACCTTTAAAAAAAAAAAAAAAAACTCTTGCACATGTGTTCTAGCAGACATAAGCAATTATCCACAGCAACACTGTTCCTAATAGCAAAAACCTGTCAACAATTCAAATATCCATCAGCAAGATGAAGTAAATTGTGACTTATTCACACAATGGAATTCTGTACTGAAGTCAGCGTGACTACATCACAGTTACATTCATCAGCAGGGATGAATCTCAAACACAGAAGCTAAAGTGAAAACGCACGTCGCCAAACATGTACAGTATCATCCCATTTGTATGAAATGAACAAAAATAGGCAAAAGTAAACTTAAGTTGCTTAGGAATATCAAGAAACTCAAGGGAATGTTACTAAATTCAATGCAATCACCTCTGTAAGTGGAGGGGAGCATACAAGGAGTATCAGTGGTACTGAACATGTTCTGTTTGTATATAACCTGGAGAGGAAAAATAGAGATGTTCATTTAATTGTCTTTCTGAAAACTATTACATATACTCCTGTTGCACACACTTTTGTATGTATGCTCTATTTCGTAATACTTTTCAATATGTACAATGTTATCAGTAATATAGGTACCTGAATAGGAGAGTCTTCCTAATTCATTCTGCAAGTACCATGAAATTCAGAAGGTTAGAACGGGGGTTAGATATGGAAAGTCAGATAATGATGGTAGTACTTTCAAAGTTTTGGAATAAAAGTTTAAAATATTAGAGAGTTGAAGTTGACTGAGTGGATTACTACAGAATGAGAACCAAAATGGTCAATCTTAAAATAAGCGGGGGAAAAAAAATAGACGATTAGCTATAAAAAAGATTTTATATGATTATAGGAGAGTGAATTAACTCTATCATGGGATCACAATCTGTTGTTGTTTCCTTCTTTTTTGAAAGGGATTATCATTTATTCATATGAAGTACAAAAATACATCTATTGTCTCCGAAAACTTAAATGCTGGTTATAATCCCCCACAGAACTTGGGTGCTATAGTGAGAGAAATCCTTGGACCAAAGGCCCTAAGATCCAGCCTACAGTGTTGACTCTGCTTCATTGCACCCTCCAGATTTTAGAAGAGCCTGTTGAGCCTCTTCGTTGGGACCTTTGAAGGTGTTAACAAGGGGAAAATGTGGCAGTGGCATAGAAATACTCCGAAATGCTAAGGGCAAATACTCAGCATCTTCCACATACTAAGCACTGAACTTGTATGCTTTATGCATAAATTCTCTTTTAACCTTCAAAGCAAGCCAGTGAGGTGGGTACTATCGAGCTGTTAAACAAAACTGCATTCAGTTATTAAACATAGTGAAAGAGAAATAGTTACTCTATACCAGTGAACAAGACCTGCATGGTCCCTACACCTATGCAACTTTCAATTAATTCTAGGAGGAGGATGGGAAAATGAACACAAACATAACAATCAGAATGTGTTGGAGGCTACTTTTACCTAGGGTGATGGAGGATTGTCTTTCTGAGGTCACACTTGACTCAGAATAAAATGAAGAAACCGGGCTTATAAAGATCTGGGGAAGGAATATTGCCAGCAAAAGAAACATCAAATACAAAAAAAAAAAAAAAAAAAAGAAAGAAAGAAAGAAAGAAAAGAAGCTTTGTGTGTCTGGTTAGGAAGACAAAAGCACTGGGAATGCAGATGAAATTAGGGAGGCAGGTATTGATGGTGAAGATCATGGTTAGGTGTTTGAATTTTATTCTAATGCCCCGGGGTCCTAGGCAATAATCTGATGTAGGCTTTTTTTTTTTTTTTTTAAGATTTATTTATTTCAGAAAAAGAGATTGGGGTGGGGGAAAGGGAAAGCAGACTACCCCCCACCCCACTGAGGGGAGAACCTGACACAGGGCTTGATCACCAGGAGATCATGACCTGAGCTGAAACCAAGAGTCAAACACCTAACCAACAGAGCCACCCAGGCACCCCCCGATGTAGGATTTTAAGTTAGCACTCTAGTTGTTACTGATAAAAGGACTATGGTGGACCACAAATCACTAGAGGATTATTGCAGGATCCCAGGGAAGAGACAGTGATGGCTTGCAGAGGAATGACAGCAGTAACTATCTCTAAAGAACTAGTTTTGAGACAGATTTTGAAGATAGAGGGGAAAGTAACTGAACTGTCCTCCTACGTTTGGGGCCGGAACTATTGGCTGAGGGGTAACGCCATTTACTGAGACAGAAAACAACGGTGGAGAGAAGGTTTAAAGAGAGGAAAATGAACAACGCACAAACATGGGATGAGAGTCTTCCCATTCCTTCTCTGTATCTCCAGAAGAGAAATCTGTAGCTTCCTTCAGTAATCCTCCTCCTCCTCATCATCATCATCAGAGCAGGAGTAGCAACACTTTTGAGAGTTGATTATGTACCAGGTCCTGATCTGACCCTGAAGATGTAGGTGGTATCATGTCCGTTTAATTAACAGAAAACAAAGCACTGGTTTCTTAACCTGTATCAGGTCTCCAGGTTAAGTGGCAAAAGCAGGGTTTGAATCTTGAATCCAGACAGTCTGGTTCCATTTCTTCACTTCTGACTACTTGACTGCTCAATTTATGGTTTACTTGGCATACCCAGAATGCAACTGACCCCCACATATAATTACAGGTGAATGGTATAAGCTCAATAGGACTCAAAGAGAAGACGACTAACTCCTCTGGTCTTTTTTTTTTTTTGAAACATAGCCTCAAAATATTTACAGTTGAAATTTATATATACTCCTGAGTTATGTTATGTGAATGAACTATGTCACCAAAATAAAGTTCCTTTAGGAAACTGAGTCAGATACATCTGCCTTTACTGAAGCATACCTTGAGTCTTTAATGTAATGTATATTATGAATCTCTGAGAGGAATAGAGGATGTATTACACGCTGAACTTACTGCATCTAGAAATCCTTTGTTTTTGTTGCTTGCTTGTTCTGCATGACCTCAGGAAACATCCACAGACACAGCTGGATCAATCTAACAGATCAGAAAGCTCATGCACCAAGATAAGCCCCAGGGTAGGAGTTTATGGTCCTGCTGACGGTAAAATTGGATCCCCCAAATTGTCATGGAACAAGAAAGGAAATTAGAAATAGCCCCCTCAAATGTTTTGTTGTTCTTGCATAGATGAGGAAATCTGGGTTCCCAGTCTTAAGTTTGTCCAGCAGCAGTATGCTTAATAATGGTCCTTGACTAACCCTGAGACATCATCTACTCCTTATTTTTAGTTCTGTTTTTCTCAATATTAGGAATTCAGAGCCTAAACAGATGCCCCATCACTACTTGGCCAGGGCCCAGGACCAGCCTGCAGGTAGCGACATGGGCAAGACCTTCTAATGTCACATCTACGGTGTCTCTCCACTTCTCTCTAGCTCAAAACAGGCCCCCTTCAGAGAACTTGCGTCACTACACAAATGTGCTTTCACCTGCAGAATAAATTTAAGTATTTTTATAGAACCCTCCCTTTTAAGGAGAAAGAGGACACAGAATCAGAAAAGCAAGATGGGAACAAGAACCAATTCAAATTAGAGCCCACATTGTCCTACTTTCCTAGGAAAGGCAAACAACTCAGTATTGTATTCCTTCCACTTCCACAAATGTAATACCAGATAAACATTCACCCAAAGGAATAAAAACACTACTGGATTTGAATTCTTAAGGTCTTCCTTGAACCCAAATAATTTTTCTACTCAAGACAAGTACTTCCTAATGCGCACCTTCTGGATTGATGAAAATCACTGATTTGCTTGCAGAGGAAAGGAAAGGCTGGTAAGACCCAAGAGGGTCGTCCTTTGAGTTTCCACATTGCCACTAACGAGCTGAAATACCTTAAGTGAGTCAACAAACACTAGGACTTTTCTTTTTTAAGGAGTTTCCACACCTAGCATGGAGCCCAACATGGGACTTGAACCCATGACCCTGAAACCAAGACCTGAGCTGAGATCAAGAGTTGGATGCTCAACCAACTGAGTCACCCAAGTGCCCCAACACACACTAGGATTCTTAAGACTACTGGCATTCTCAGATTCTAAGTGAGATGTGTTTTGATTCAGATGTTAATTTTACAAGTAAAAACCATGTATTTAATCACCAAAACTTGATTGAACACTTGCCACGTACCATGTAGTATGCTAAGTGCCAGTACATGCTTATTTCATTTCAGCAATTTTCTTAATGCCTCTTAGGTACTAATATTATCCTAATTGTATAAAGGAGGGCATTGAAATCTTAGAAATCTTAAACGAATGGTAAGATGAGATGAGAAAATGGATGCCAACCTTGCCATGGAGTTTGAGTTTTATACTATAGACCAGAGATGTGCAAGCTTTGATACATTCAATTTCAGCAATTTTTTTCCAATGAAACTCTAGGTCAAAAGATACAACAGTTCTCTTTAAAAAAATATATAAATAAACATTTATGTCCTAAAAACTTAGTAACCATTTGAAAAATATACACCTATCAAAAGTCAAAGTACCATTTTAATTTATTCTTAGCAGCCACATTACTTAGAAATCGGAAAGGCTTGGCTGGGCACCATGTACCTTCAGACTTTAAAGTCAGACTGGACGGGGCCACCTTTGTTTTACATTGTTTTTCGTGAGCTATTTGCTTTTAACACAGCAGCCACTGAAAACCCAGCTTTGTAAAATAGGACATCATCAAAAGGAATGTAGCCAATCTAATGCAGAAACAAAACTACCCCAAAGCTGGTATTGAGCATGTGCAACAGATATATTGCTTTGTATCACCTACACATTTAAAATATCCCACAGTGCCCATGTGAGTTCGCTAAAAAGATCTGAAGGAGAATGACATGATCCAGATGTACATTCTAGAAACATCACCTTGGCAGCTGACGGGAGAAAGGATGGAGGTGCCAAGACTGGAGACAAAGGATACAGTCCAGAAATGGCTTCAGCATCCCAGGCATAAATTCTGGCCATTATCAAACCACTGTAGAGCTCTGCCAAGAGACTCTTGAAGGAGATCATTACAATAAAGAAAAATTTTAGGAAAAAATCACTCGAGGGGCGCCTGGGTGGCTCAGTTGCTTAGGTGTCTGCCTTCGGTTCAGGTCATGATCCCAGGGTCCTGGAATCAAGCCCCGCATCAGGCTCCCTGCTCTGCGGGGAGCCTGCTTGTCCCTCTCCCACTCCCCCTGCTTGTGTTCCCTCTCTGTTTCTCTGTCAAATAAATAAATCTTTAAAAAAAAAAAATCGCTCAAAACACACTACCAGAGTATAAATAACCTAAGTAGGAGAGGAAATAAAAGAGGATGTGGGCTGAGGCTATTTAACTGTATCCTTGTGTAATACGCAATACCGTCATTGACATAAGCCATTTCTGTTTTTTTATTTTATTATGTTATGTTAATCACCATACATTACACCATTAGTTTTTGATGTAGTGTTCCATGATTGTTTGCATATAACACCCAGTGCTCCATTCAGTACGTGCCCTCTTTAATACCCATCACCAGGCTAACCCATCCCCCTACCCTCCTCCCCTCTAGAACCCTCAGTTTGTTTCTCAGAGTCCACAGTCTCTCATGGTTCGTCTCTCCCACTGATTTCCCCCCTTCATTTCTCCCTTCCTACTTTTTTTTTTTTTAACATATAAGGTATTATTTGTTTCAGAGGTACAGGTCTGTGATTCAACAATCTTACACAATTCACAGCACTCACCATAGCACATACCCTCCCCAGTGTCTATCACCCAGCCACCCCATCCCTCCCACCCCCCATCACTCCAGCAACCCTCAGTTTGTTTCCTGAGATTAAGAATTCCTCATATCAGTGAGATCATATGATACATGTCTTTGATTGACTTATTTCGCTCAGCATAATACTCTCCAGTTCCACCCACATCGTTGCAAGTGGCAATATTTCATTCCTTTTGATGGCTGCATAATATTCCATTATATATATATATATATAATGGAATATAGATATATATGTGTGTGTGTATATATATATATACACACACACACACACATACACACACACACACACACACACATCTTCTTTATCCATTCATCTGTCAATGGACATCTTGGCTCTTTCCACAGTTTGGCTATTGTGGTCATTGTTGCTATAAACATCGGGGTGCGTGTACCCCTTCAGATCCCTACATTGGGATCTTTGGGGTAAATACCCAGTAGTGCAATTGCTGGGTCATACGGTAGCTCTATTTTCAACTTTTTGAGGAACCTCCATACTGTTTTGCAGAGTGGCTGCACCCGCTTGCATTCCCACCAACAGTGTAGGAGGGTTCCCCTTTCTCCACATCCCCGCCAACATCTGTCGTTTCCTGACTTGTTAATTTTAGCCATTCTGACTGGTGTGAGGTGGTATCTCATTGAGGTTTTGATTTGGATTTCCCTGATGCCGAGCGATAAACCATTCCTGTTGCATGGGAGTGCTTAACAGGTGTTGAAATAACAGATCACCAGCCCTGTCAACCCTTAAAAAGAATGTGACAATTGTTAAGGTGAAGGGACTTGCTCAATGTCTCACAATGAGTTAGGGACAAAAGCAAACCAAGAATATCATCACCCATCCCCAATTAACATTTAGGTAACACTAAGTTTACAGGTACATAAGAAATATAAGTTTTGATAAATATACCATAGTTATATAAAATATTAACTTGGGGGGAAGCTAGATGAATGGCATCTGGAAGTTCTTTATAATATCTTTACAACTCATCTATAAATCTACAATTATATGAAAATGAAAGTTTAAAAGGCACAAAAAATATAAAAAGAGGAAGGGAAGAAAAAGAACAGGGAAGAAAAATAAAAAATGGAGGAGGTAGGACACAGGAGAGAGAAAAAGAATGCAAAAGGAAGGAAGGAAGGAATGAAAGAAGGAAGATTACGGACTGGAGAAACTATCCCAGTTTGCCAACGACATCACTGTTGAACTCCTAATTTTAGTGCAAAATTTGCTTCTCAGTTCCAGAAAAATCAACGATGACTTTCCAAGTAGGAAGCTGTTACAGTTGAAAAATAAATCTAGTATTTTCCACTGGGTGGCTCAGATGGCAAGCCATCCCTCAAATTGTCTTGCACGTATTCAATAAACACAGAAACGAAAGAAAATTTTTGAAAATATAACCATTAAAAGAATCTAGGCATGGGGGCAAAGATCATCCAAGTTTAAATGGATTTATTAGACTACAATGTGACAGAGAGAAAACAGGATAAAAATTCACAAGAAAGGCTCATTTGTATGGGAGAGATTCGGTGGGAGTCTTTCTAGGAAAGTCCAACAAAATTAGCGAGGCAGCTGTCCCATCAGCCTCCATGTGCTATTTCCCATACATAGAGAGGAAATGGAATTTCTAATTGAAAATTATCCCTCTCTGTGCTTGAAGCTATACAGAAGCAGGACATCACTGATACTGTCCTTCATTTCATGGCTCTTAAGGATAAAAGGATCTCTATAAAGGTGAAATATTATTAATCATAAGTCAACCAAAGGAACAGTATCTTACACATTAACTTTATAAAAATTTACATATATTCTCATGGGTGGTCACAACACACTTTCAATAATTCATGACGCTGGGAGCTGGTTTTAATGGCTCGGTCATGGAAGCCCAGAACCAGAAGGCCTATTAATGGGGTAGCAAATTAATTGGTTTCTTTCTCCATTCAGTTGTAAAGTATGTGCATTTCTGAGCTCACACAAGGTCTCCTTATTGCATTCCTAATGATTCTATTTTGTCCAAATGTAGAGTGAGGGTGTAAGACTTACCCACTTAACCACAACTTACAACAACAGACCCTTTCAGCTAAGTACAGTTAAATCGAAATGACTACCTGAATGACGAATATGGGAAGACTTTTTGTTTATGTATCAATATCCTTTAAGTACAGACATAAAGTTGATACAAGAAATAGTGCAGAAGATCAAAGGGAAGGGAGGGAGAACTGAATGGAAAGAAATCAGAGAGTGCCAAACCATGAGAGATTCTTGACTCCAGGACACAAACTGTGGGTTGTGGAAGGCAGGTGGGTAGGTGGAATGGGGTAACCGGGTGATGGGCATTAAGGAGGGCACGTGATGTGATGAGCCCTGGGTATTATACGCAACTAAGTGAATCATCGAACTCTACATCTGAAACTAATGATATACTCTCTGTGGGCTAATTGAATTTAAATAAAAATAAAAAATAAAGTTTTAAATAGAATTCTAAATCAGGAATTTTCTCCACTTCCTAGTTTAGTATTTTTAACTCAAAGTCAGTCCTTACAATATAAAAGTCTACTAAGAAAAGCCCTGCCAGTTTTCCAAATTCTGTAATTAATCTAGATGATATAGTTCAAAGAATATTTTTTCTTATGAAGTGGAAAAAAAAAAAAAAGAACCTAAACCCAATGATGACCCCAAAAGATACGTGGGATTTCAGAGCTTAGAATGATACCTGCTACTCAATCATGTTCTCAGGATCAGATTTGGGCCCTCAGTCAAGCCTTAAATAGCATCTCAAAATCAATTTCATATGACTAATACATATTCAATAGCTAGTAGGTACTTGATTCCACACTACTCAACAGAGGCTCCATGTTACCATGCTTTCATGCCATCACCAAATGAGTATGTATAGAACACTTCCTACCTATACAATATTTTAAACACAAGAAGAAATCAAGGAAAAAACAGCATACCTGTCCTCAGGGAATAGTCTCACGGCAGCATGTGCCAAAAGCATTTTAGTTTAGTTCGGACATCTGATTTCACATAAGAGATCGTGTTTTAAGATTTTACTTATCTGAGAGAGCAAGAACAATCCCACGCAAGAGAGCATGAGCGGGAAGAGGGGCAGAGGGACAAGCAGACACTCAGCTGAGCCAGGAGCCCGACACACAGGGCTCAATCCCAGGGCACAGAGATCATGACCTGAGCCGAGGGCAGTGCTCGCTTCGGCAGCACGTACACTGAGCCGAAGGCAAATGCTTAGCTGACTGAGCCACGCCCGCGCCCCTAGGAGATCAGGTCTTATTCATGTTTATTTTCTGAGCCTGTGGTGCAGCACCCTGCCAAAGGCACCCATGTGATATTTGGGGGAACTGAACCACTGAGTATTTTTTTTCCATGTTGTAGAGAAGGCAACATGAAAATCTAAGAGAAATATTTCGATTTCTAAAATAATTCTCAGAAGGGGAAACTGATGCTTTTTATGTTGGTTCCTTGTTATTCCCACCTCCGAAGAGTAACTGAATTTATGCCAAACTATTGTGTTCAATTGTTCTCAAAATCATTCACACTGAATTTTAGAGTTACATACTGAGTCAATATATAAGAATAAATGTATTTTATGGCAAATCACCTGCTGTGCATCTGATGGAAAGAGATTATAAAAAGACAATTTTTGTGTTTGGCAAGGGGTATAGGGACAGACAGTTTTTAAATTCCAATTCGGCCACATGCCAGTTCTTTCATTACTTTAAGAATTTCCTACCTAATAGGGACTAAATAAAACATCATATACATACGAGCTATTAGTGTAGTGCCTGGCACATGGTAGAAGCTTCATAAATATTAATTCTCTTTATGTTTCTGTAGAAACACGGATTTGCCCTCAAGGGGTTTTCTCAACAGTTAGAAAATCTGATCAATTATTCTCCCTACAAATTCTGCATTGAATGAACCTTATTGAAATAGCTTGTGTTTATGTCTCCCCCCCGCCCCAACCCCGCTTTAGTCTGAACCATTAGAGGTAATTGCCATAGCTTTGGGAATAACAGAGCAAACTCCAAATGTCTCCATAAAACAAAACAAAAAGGATGTACAATTTAGTGTCACAAATCAATTCCTACACAGGTTTTTAAATTGTTTCCTATGTAACTATAGTTTTAAAAATCTACACAGTTAAACTGTGGTTACTTAAATCACACAGATTAAAAGTCATTGCAGATAGGTTTTAATAGGTCTGGGATCATATAAGTCTAACAAATACTAGTAAATATTCTTTGCATTCTCACTACCGATTCTTATGGTTAAATCGAAGGGCCAACAGACTATTTGAGTAAGTGGGGCTATTTAATATCAGAGTCCAAAAACCACCAAAAGTTTCTATGGAACACTACCAGACAGAACTATTAACACAAGATTTGCAACACAGAAGCTAATCTGAAGTAACAGTATGAAGGAATTCTGAATTTTATTGCCTTACTTCTCCTTAACCCTAGTCCACGCACCCTGAAGTTGAGATTTCCTTTGGTTCAAAAGAAAGACAAAATCCAGCAGAGAAAAATAACACCCTATTTTTGAATTCCAAAATAGGTTCTTAATGTCGATTGCAGAGACAACACTTGTGAGAACAGAAGCTTTTATTTCTAAGAGCCAGGCATTGTTGACAGGTTGGATGTATGAGGCCCAATGAGTCAAAGGTGGAAGACGCAGCAGAAAGATGATCAATGTCAAATACAAATATGTAATACTTTTTATTGAAGTATACTTGACATACAATCTTGTATTAGCTTCAGGTACACAGTTATCTGACAATTCTGTACCTTACACACAATGCTCACCATAGGAAGCGTAGTCCCCATCTGTCACCATAGAATGTTATTAAAATACTATATTCCCCATGCTGTACTTTTCATTCCCGTGACTTACAGTTGGGAGTTTGTAGCTCTTAATCACCTTCATCTATTTTGCATCCTTCCAACCCATCCCCAAACTAGAACCAAATTGTTCTATTTATGCCTTTTGGTTGGTTGGTTGTTGTTTTTTTGTTCGTTTTTTTACATTCTACAGATAAATAAAATCTTATGGTATTGGTCTTTCTGATTTATTTCACTTACCATAATACTCTCTAGGTCCATCCATGTCATGGCAAATGGCAAGATCTCATTCTTTTTTATAGCTGAGTAATATCCCATTGTGTGTGTTTGTGTGTGTGTGTGTGTGTGTGTCTGTACCACATCTTTTCACAGTGGTTTAATCAACTCCCATTCCCACCAACAGAGGGATTCCCTTTTCTCCACACCCTCACCACTTGTTATTTCTTCTCTTTGACACTTGCCATTCTGACTGGTGTGAGGAGATTAGCTCGTTGTGGTTTTGACTTGTAGTTCCCTAACGAAGAGATGCACAACATCATTATGTGTCTATTGGCTATCTATAAGTCTTCTTTGGAAAATTTTAATCCAGGTCTTCTCCCATTTGTCGTCAGATAATTGTGGTTCTGGTGTTGAATTGCAGAAGTTATGTACTTTGGATATCAACCCTTTACCAAATATACATTTGCTAGTATCTCCCATTCAGTATTTCAGTTTGTTGATCGTTTCCTTCACTGTGCAAAAGCTTTTTATTTTGGTATAGTATAGTTTCAATAGTTTATTTTTGCGAGGTACCAAAAAAGTTTTTTAGAAAAGCCCTTTACAACTATACTACAGATTGAAGAGATAATACAGGGAGAAGTCTAACACTAAGGCACTGCCTATACCACCGAAAAACTCCAGATAGACTGAAGAGAAACCTTAAAGTAGAAGAGTTTTGTGCCCTAGCTCCACATCTGAGGCTCTGGGAGAGTATCTGGTGGCTACAGTGAAATTTAATGATGTGTACAGAGTTCCTGGACTTCAAGGCCTGAGGCTATCACAGACTCCAGAAATAGTAGCAGAGGCTGAGTAAATCTCATGTCCTCACCTACCTGGGCCAGAGGGAGACCAGAGCCCACCCTGCGCACCACACCCCCTCCCACCTCACCACCCCTTTTCCCAAGAAAAGGAAAGGGAAGGAGGGCACTAGAAAGCGATTCTGGACTTGTTGCCTTAAATAAAGACTCTCAACTGTATAAAGAAAATGAATTATTTTGGGGGCGCCTTGGTGGCTCAGTCATTTAAGTGTCTGCCTTCCACTCAGGTCATGATCCTGGGGTCCTGGGATCCTGTCCCGCAGCCGGCTCCCTGCTCAGAGGAGAGTCTGCTTCCCCCTCTCCCTCCGCCCTTCCCCTTCCCCCACGTGTGCTCTTTCTCTCTCTCTCTTCTCTGTCAATTAAAATCTTCAGAAAAAGAAAACGATTTAAGAAGAAAATAAAGATGGAGACTCTTGAAAAGATGGTGGAGGAGTAGGGGACCTATTCCAACTGGTCCCCAGAATTGAGCTGGATATGTGTGAGACCACTCTGAACACCCACAAAATCAGCCTGAGATGTAAGAAGATAGATCTGGATCTTTACAAACAGAATATCACAGGCAGTTGATTTCGAGGTACAAAGCGGGAAGCCGTGATTCCATGGGAGGATACATGGCAGCAGGAGGGAGCCTGGCCGTTGGGATCCTACACCGCCGGTGAGTGGTAGCCCCCTGTGCTGGGGACCGGGCACAGACTCATAGACCGGTAGAAGTGAGGAAAAGACTTTAGGGCAGCCCCCCAAATGGAAACTGAAGCGGCAGGGCCCCACGTGCGAACTGGGGGGCAGCTGGCGGTTTTAGAAGCACAAAGGGCAGAGATGTGCCCCAAACTGGAGGCAGGACTAGGAGCACTGCTGAGGGGCGCACAACCCAGGACACTGCCGTTTACAGCAGCACAGACAGAAACGGAGATAGTGTGGCCTGGAGAGCTCACTGAAGCACAGACTGTAAGCTCTCTGCTCTGAGGCAGCGGGTTGGAAATGGTCTCTTCTGCTCTGACTCTCAGAAGAGACGTAGAAAGCCACCAGGGAAAGCCGCCAGAGAACAAAAGCCCCCCAAAACCGGTTCCCACTGAGCCCATCCCCCCCCACAGGGGGCAGGGCAACTCTGCCCACACTGGCACCCTGAGTACCAGTGCGGCAGACCCCTCCCCCAGAAGACACGCTGGGAGAACAAGATGCCAACAACTCTAAGGCCCTAGAAAACAGGTGCGTCTTGCTTGGGTTGTGGTCAGTAATTTGGACTCTGTACATTTCCTCAACCACCCTTCAACAGAATGACTAGGAGGAGGAACCCCCAAAATAGGAAAGACTCAGAGATTATGACTCATGCCACAGATTTACAAATGGATTCAGATAGAACCAAGATGTCGAGATGGAATTCAGGCTAGCAACTGTGAAGACAATACCTAGAATGGAGAAACTGATTAATAGCAATACAGAATCTCGAAGGGCAGAAATGAAAGCCGAACTGGCAGAACTTAAAAATGCTATCAATGAGATCCAGTCTAATCTAGATAATCTTAACAGCTAGGGTAACTGAGGCAGAAGAACGAATTAGTGACCTGGAAGACCATTTAATAGATAAAAAGGGAAAAGAGGAGGCCAGGGAAAAACAACTCAGAATCCACGAAAATAGAATCAGAGAAGTAAGTGACACCATGAAACACTCCAATGTCAGAATTATTGGAATCCCAGAGGAGGTAAAGAGAGAGAGAGGACTAGAAGATATATTTGAGCAAATCGTAGCTGAGAACTTCCCTAATCTGGGGAATGAAACAAACATTTGTGTCCTAGAGGCAGAGAGGACCCCTCCCAAGATCAAGGAAAACAGGCCAACACCCCGGCATGTAAAACTCGCAAATCTTGGAACCAAGGAAACCATCTTAAGGGCAGTTAGGGGGGAAGAGATTCCTTACATACAGAGGGAGGAATATCAGAATAACGTCATACCTATCCACAGAGACCTGGCAAGCCAGAAAGGCCTGGCAAGACATATTCAGGGTACTAAATGAGAATAACATGCAGCCAAGAATACTTTATCCAGCAAGGCTGTCATGATGGAGAATGGATGGAGAGATGCAGAGCTTCCAAGACTGGCAGAAGCTGAAAGAATATGTGACCACTAAGCCAGCCACGCAAGAAATAGTAAGGGGGGGGTTCTATAAAAGGAGAAAGACCCCAAGAGTGATATACAACAGAAATTTACAGGGACAATCTATAAAATCAAGGTCTTCACAGGCAACATGATGACAAATTCTTATCTTTTCATAACCACTTTCAACGTGAACAGCCTAAATGCTCCCATAAAATGGAACAGGGTTGCAGACTGGATAAAAAGACAGGACCCATCCATATATGCTCTCTACAAGAGACTCATTTTGAACTTAAAGATACATCCAAACTGAAAGTGAAGGGCTGGAGATCCATGTTCCATGCCAAAGGACCTCTAAAGAAAGCTGGGGTAGCAATTCTTATATCCAACAAATTAGATTTTAAGCTAATGACTGTAGTTAGAGACGCAGAATGACACTATATCATTCTTAAAGGGTCTATCCAACAAGAAGATCTAACAATTGTAAATATCTATGCCCCCAACATAGGAGCAGCCATCTACCTAAGCCAACTGTTAACCAAAATAAAGAGTCATATTGATAACAATACATTAATTGTGAGAGACCTCAATACTCCACTCTCAGCAATAGACAGACCATCTAAGCAGAAAATAAGAAAAAAATGCTTTGAATGACACACTGAACCAGAGGGACCTCACAGATATATACACAACATTCCACCCCAAAACAACAGAATACTCATTCTTCTCGAGCACACAAGGAACATTCTCCAGAATAGACCACATACTGGGTCACAAATCAGGTCTCAACCGATACCAAAAGACTGAGATTATTCCCTGCATCTTCTCAGAACACAATGCTTTAAAACTGGAACTCAATCACAAGAAAAACTTTGGAAGAAATTCAAACGTGTGGAAGCTAAAGACCACTCTGCTCAAGAATGTTTGGGTCAACCAGGAAATCAAAGAAGAACTTAAACAATTCATGGAAACCAATGAGAACAAAAAACACATCGGTCCAAAACCTATGGGACACTGCAATTGCAGTCCTAAGGGGGAAATATATAGCCATCCAAGCCTCACTCAAAAAAATTAAAAAAAAGAAAGAAAAATCCCAAATTCACCAACTCTACACCTTAAAGAACTAGAGAAAAAGCAACAAACGATGCCTAAGCCACACATTAGAAGAGAAATAAGATTAGAGCAGAGATCAATGAATTAGAAACCAGAAACACAGGAGATCAGATCAACGATACTAAAAGCTGGTTCTTTGAAAGAATTAGTAAGATCGATAAACCACTGGCCAGACTTATCCAAAAGAAAAGATAAAGGACCCAAATTAATAAAATTATGAATGAAAAGGGAGAGATCACAACTAAAACCAAGGAAACAGAAACAATTATTAGAAATTATTATCAACAACTATATGCTAATAAACTGACCAATCTGGATGAAATGGATGCCCTCCTGGAAAACTATAAACTACCAAGACTGAAACAGGAAGAAATTGACAACCTGAATAGGCCAATAACCAGTAATGAGATTGAAGCAGTGATCAAAAACCTCCCAAAAGGGAGGAGCAAGATGGCAGAGGAGTAGGAGACCTAAATTATGTCTGGTCCCCGGAATTCAGCTAGATAGGGATCAAACCATTCTGAATACCTATGAACTCAACAGGAGAGCGAAGAAAATAATAGCAACAACTCTCTGAACAGAAAAGCGACCACTTTCTGGAAGGTAGGATGTGCGGAGAACTGAATCCAAGGTGATATTCGGGAGGATAGATGGCGGGGGAGGGGGCCTCCGTCAGCCACTACTGGCAAGTGATAGAGCCACAGAGCACAAAATTGGAACTTTTAGAAGTCTGCTCCGCTGAGGGACGTCGCTCCAGTGGCTAAGCAGGGGATGGAACCCTCGCTGGGACAGTGTGGTCTCAGGACCCTCGGGGTCACAGAAAGACCAGGGGTGCCTGAGTGCGGCAGAGCTCCAGGGTATCAGAGCGGGGAAGCTGGCTGCAGAGACAGAGCCAAGGCGTGGGCTCTCAGCTCGGGATGGCCATAAACCATGATCCGCGGCCCAGTCGGGCCACTGCTCCTCCAGCAGGGACCCAACAAGCAGCAGATCCGGGGAGAACCCCCTTCCTCCCCCGGGGAGGAGTGGCGTAGGAGCACACCGCAGGGATCTGCTGGGCTTGGAGACTCCACACGGGGTCGGGTGCCAGAGGTAGAAATGCTCGGTCACAGGCCGGGTGAGCACAGAGTGCGGCCAGAGACTGGGGAGATGGGAGGATTGACTGCATTTCTCTGGGGGCGCACTGAGGAGTGGGGCCCCGAGTTCTTGGCTCCTCTGGGGCAGAGATCAGGAGGCCACCACTTTCACTCTCATCCTCCAAAGCTGTACCGAAAGTTTGCAGGTAACAAAAGCTCCCTAGAGCAAACCCGAGCAGATTACTTAGCCTGGCCTGGCATGGGAGGGACAGTTCTGCCTCCGGCAAAGACGTTTGAGAACCACAGCACCAGGCCCATCCCCCAGAAGATCAGCAAGAACAGCCAGCCAAGACCAAGTTTACCGATCAATGAAAACAGCAGAACTCCAGCGCTAGGGGAATACAGCACATAGAATTCATGGCTGTTTTCCCAGATTCTTTAGTCTTTCAAAGTTAATTTTTTTAATTTCGTTTTTCTTTTTATTTTTTTTTGAATTGTTCTTTTTCCGTTTTTCAACATCTTACCAATCCCTTTTTTAAAAAATCTTTTTGATTTTTCAGAGTCATATTTTATCCCTTCATAGTAGTTAACTTTATTTTTTGGTGTATACACACACACACACACACACACATACATATGTAAGTTGTTCTCTCTTTAAAATTTTGGGATACAGTTTCTTCTAACAGACCAAAATATACCCTAAATCTCTAGCATATGGTTTTGTTCTAGTCTCCTGCCTGATCACATTCTCTCGCTTTTTTTTAAATCCTGTTCTTTCTTTTTTCAACCAAGTTCTTATCAATTCCTTTTAGAAAATCTTTTATAAGTTTCATCTTTACACTCATATTCCAGCCCTTCATCATATGTATCCTTATTTTTGTACATATATAAGTTTTTCTTTCTTTAAAATTGTGGGAGGCACTTTCTTCTAACAGACCAAAATACGCCCAAAATCTAGTCTGTGGCACTGATCTATGCACCAGCCTAATCATATTTGATCATATTCTGTTTTCTGTTTATCTTTTCCTTTTTCTTTTTTTTTTCTTATTTCTTTCTTTCCCTTTCTTTTCCGCCTGTTTCAGGACTCTTCTGATTTGTTTAGAGTGTATTTTACTGGGGTTGTTGTTACCCTGTTAGCATTTTGTTCTTTCATTCATCTATTCTCCTCTGGACAAAATGACAAGATGGAAAAAATCACCTCAACAAAAAAAAAAAAAAAAAAAGGGAAAGGGCAGTACCAACAGCCAGGGACCTAATGTCAGTACGGACATTAGTAAGATGTCGGAAATAGAGTTCAGAATGACAATTATAAACATACTAGCTGGGCTTGCAAAAAGCATGGCAGATATTAAAGAAACCCTTTCTGGAGAAATAAAAGAACTAAAATATTACCAAGTCGAAATCAAAGAGGCTATTAATGAGGTACAATGAAAAATGGAGGCTCTAACTGCTAGGATTAATGAGGCAGAACAGAGAATTAGGGATATAGAAGACCAAATGATGGAGCATAAAGAAGCTGAGGAAAAGAGATAAATAACTACTGGATCACGAGGGGAGAATTTGAGAGATAAGTGATACCATAAGATGAAACAATATTACAATTGGGATCCCAGAAGAAGAAGAAAGAGAGAGGGGGGCAGAAGGTATATTGGAGCAAATTATAGCAGAGAACTTCCCTAATTTGGGGAAGGAAACAGGCATCAAAATCCAGGAGGCACAGAGAACCCCCCTCAAAATCAATAAAAATAGGCCAACACCCCGACATCTAATAGTAAACCTTACAAGTCTCAGAGACAAAGAGAAAATCCTGAAAGCAGCTCAGGATAAGAGATCTGTAACCTACAATGGCAGAAACATTAGAATGGCAACAGACCTAGCCACAGAGACCTGGCAGGCCAGAAAGGACTGCCATGATGTATTCAGAGCACTAAACAAGAAAAATATGCAGCCAAGAATAATATATCCAGCTAGGCTGTCATTGAAAATAGAAAAAGAGATAAAAAGCTTCCAGGACAAACAAAAACTAAAAGAATTTGCAAACGCAAAACCAGCCCTACAAGAAATATTCAAAGGGGTCCTCTTAGCAAAGAGAGAGCCTAAAAGTAACAGAGACCAGAAAGGAACAGAGACAATATACAGTAATAGTCACCTTACAGGCAATACAATGGCACTAAATTCATCTCTTTCAATAGTTACCCTGAAGGTAAATGGAATAATTGCCCAATCAAAAGACACAGGCTATCAGATTGGATAAAAAAACAAGACCCATCAATATACTGTCTTCAAGAGACTCATTTTAGACCCAAAGACACCCCCAGATTGAAAGTGAGGGGGTGGAAAATGATTTACCATGCTAATGGACACGAAAAGAAAGCTGGGGTGACAATCCTTATTTCAGACAAATTAGATCTTAAACCAAAGACGATAAAAAGAGATGAGGAAGGACAGTATATCCTACTTAAAGGGTCTATCCAACAAGAAGATCTAACAATTGTAAATATCTATACCCCTAACATGGGAGCAGCCAATTAATAACAAAACGGAAAGACACATAGAAAACAATAATAGTGGGGGACCTTAACACCCCCCCTAACTGAAATGGACAGATCATCTAAGCAAAAGATCAACAAGGAAATAAAGACCTTAAATGACACACTGGACCAAATGGACTTCACAGACATATTCAGAACATTCCATCGCAAAGCCACAGAATACACATTCTTCTCTAGTGTCCATGGAACATTCTCCAGAAGAGATAACGATCAGGTCTCAAATCAGGTCTCAACTGGTACCAAAGATTGGGATCATTCCCTGCATATTTTCGGAACACAGTGCTTTGAAACCAGAACTCAATCACAAGAGGAAAGTCGGAAAGAACTCAAATACATGGAGGCTAAAGAGCATCCTACTAAAGAATTAATGGGGCAACCAGGAAATTAAAGAAGAATTTAAAAATTTCATGGAGGGCACCTGGGTGGCTCAGTTGGTTAAGCGACTGCCTTCGGCTCAGGTCATGATCCTGGAGTCCTGGGATCGAGTCCCGCATCAGGCTCCCTGCTCAGCAGGGAGTCTGCTTCTCCCTCTGACCCTCTTCCCTCTCGTGCTCTCTATCTCTCATTCTCTCTCAAACAAATAAATAAATAAAATCTTTAAAAAAAAATTTCATGGAAACAAATGAAAATGAAAACACAAGTGTTCAAAATCTTTGGGATGCAGCAAAGGTCCTATATACTTTCCTAAGAGGAAAGTATATAGCAATACAAGTCTTTCTCAAGAAACAAGAGAGGTCTCAAATACACAACCTAACCCTACACCTAAAGGAGCTCGAGAAAGAACAGCAAATAAAGTCTAAACCCAGCAGGAGAAGAGAAATAGTAAAGATCAGAGCAGAAATCAATGAAATAGAAAACAAAAGAACAGTAGAACAGATCTACGAACCTGGGAGCTGGTTCTTTGAAAGAATTAACAAGATTAATAAACCCCTGGCCAGACTTATCAAAAAGAAGAGAGAAAGGACCCAAATAAATAAAATCATGAATGAAAGAGGAGAGATCACAACCAACACCAAAAAACACAAACAAGTATAATAACATATTATCAGCAACTCTATGCCAGCAAATTAGGTAATCTGGAAGAAATGGATGCATTCCTAGAGATGGATAAACTACCAAAACTGAACCAGGAAGAAATAGAAAACCTGAACAGACCTATAACCACTAAGGAAATTGAAGCAGTCATCAAAAATCTCCCAACAAACAAAAGCCCAGGGCCAGATGCTTCCCAGGGGAATTCTACCAAACATTTCAAGAATTAATACCTATTCTTTTGAAACTGTTCCAAAAAATAGAAATGGAAGGAAAACTTCCAAAGTCATTTTATGAGGCCAGCATTACCTTGATCCCAAAATCAGACAAAGACCCCATTAAAAAGGAGAATTACAGACCAATATCCCTGATGAACATGGATGCAAAAATTCTCACCAAAATACTAGCCAACAGGATCCAACAGTACAATAAAAGGATTATTCACCACGACCAAGTGGGATTTATCCCTGGGCTGCAAGGTTGGTTCAACATCCGCAAATCAATGTGATACAATGCATTGATAAAAGAATGAACAAGAACCATACGATCCTCTCAATAGATGCAGAAAAAGCATTTGACAAAGTACAGCATCCTTTCTTGATCAAAACTCTTCAGAGTATAGGGACAGAGGGTACATGCGTCAAATCATTAAATCCATCTATGAAAAACACACAGCAAGTATCATTCTCAATGGGGAAAAACCGAGAGCCTTCCCCCTAAGGTCAGGAACACGGCAGGGATGTCCACTATCACCACTGCTATTTAACATAGTATTAGAAGTCCTAGCCACAGCAATCAGAAAACAAAAAGAAATAAAAGGCATCCAAGTCAGCAAAGAAGAAGTCAACTCTCACTCTTTGCAGATGATATGATACTTTATGTGGAAAACCCAAAAGACTCCACCCCAAAACTGTTAGAACTCAAACAGGAATTCAGTAAAGTGGAAGGATATAAAATCAATACATGGAAATCAGTGGCGTTCCTATACACCAACAACAAGACAGAGGAAAGAGAAATTAAGGCATCAATCCCATTTAAAATTGCACCCAAAACCATAAGATACCTAGGAATAAATCTAACCAGAGAGTCAAAGGATCTGTACTCAGAAAACTATAAAATACTCGTGAAAAAAAGAGAGGAAGACACAAAGAAATGGAAAAATGTTCCACGCTCATGGATTGGAAGAACAAATATTGTGAAGATGTCAATGCTACCTAGAGCAATCTACACATTCAATGCAATCCCCATCAAAATACCATCCACTTTTTTCAAAGAAATGGAACAAACAATCCTAAAACTTGTATGGAACCAGAAAAGACCCCGAATAGCCAGAGGAATCTTGAAAAAGAGAAGCAAAGCTGGTGGCATCACTATTCCGGACTTCAAGCTCTATTACAAAGCTGTCATCATCAAGACAGTATGGTCCTGGCACAAAAACAGACACATAGATCAATGGAACAGAATAGAGAGCCCAGAAATGGACCTTCAACAATATGTTCAACTAATGTTCAACAAAGCAGGAAAGAATGTCCAGTGGAAAAAAGTCTCTTCAACAAATGGTGTTGGGAAAATTGGACAGCCACATGCAGAAGAATGAAACTGAATCATTTCCTTACACCACACACAAAAATAGACTCCAAATGGTTGAAAGACCTAAATGTGAGACAGGAGTCCATCAACATCCTAAAGGAGAACAGACGCAGCAACCTCTTCGACCTCAGCCGCAGCAACTTCTTCCTAGATACATCGCCAAAGGCAAGGGAAGTAAGGGCAAAATGAACTATTGGGACTTCATCAAGATAAAAAGCTTTTGCACAGCAAAAGAAACAGTCCACAAAACCAAAAGACAACCGACAGAATGGGAGAAGATATTTGCAAATGACATATCAGATAAAGGGCTAGTATCCAAAACCTATAGAGAACTTAGCAACTCAACACCCAAAGAACAAATGATCCAATCAAGAAATGGGCAGAAGACATGAACAGACATTTTTCCAAAGACATCCAAATGGCCAACAGACACGTGAAAAAGTGCTCAACATCGCTCGGCATCAGGGAAATCCAAATCAAAACCTGAATGAGATACCACCTCACAAGAGTCAGAATGGATAAAATTAACAAGTCAGGAAATGACAGATGTTGGTGGGGATGCAGAGAAAGGGGAACCCTCCTACACTGTTGGTGGGAATGCAAGCAGGTGCAGACACTCTGGAAAACAGTATGGAGGTTCCTCAAAAGGTTGAAAATAGAGCTACCATACGACCCAGCATTTGCACTACTGGGTATTTACCCCGAAGATAGAAATGTGGGGATCCAAAGGGGTACATGCACCCCAATGTTTACAGCAGCAATGTCCACAATAGCCAAATTATGGAAAGAGCCAGTATGTCCATCGACAGATGAATGGCTAAAGAAGATGTGGTAGATATACACAATGGAATATTACACAGCCATCAAAAGGAATGAAATCTTGCCATTTGCAACAAGGTGGATAGAACTGGAGAGTGTTATGCTGCGTGAAATAAGTCAATCAGAGAAACACATGTATCATATGATCTCACTGATATGAGGAATTCTTAATCTCAGGAAACAAACTGAGGGTTACTGGAGTGGTGAGGGATGGGAGGGAATGGGGTGGCTGGGTGACAGACATTGGGGAGGGTATGTGCTATGGTGAGCACTGTGAATTGTGTAAGACTGATGAATCACAGACCTGTACCTCTGAAACCAATAACACATTATATGTTAAGAAGAAGAAGAAGAAGAAGATAGCAGGAAGGGAAAAATGAAGGGGGGGAAATCAGAGGGGGAGACGAACCATGAGAGACTATGGACTCTGAGAAACAAACTGAGGGTTCTAGAGGGGAGTGGGGTAGGGAGATGTGTTAGCCTGGTGCTGGGTATTAAAGAGGGCACGTACTGAATGGAGCACTGGGTGTTATACGCAAACAATGAATCATGGAACACTACATCAAAAACTAATGATGTAATGTATGGTGATTAACATAATTGGAAAAAAAAAAAAACTCCCCAAAACAAGAGTCCATGGCCTAATGGATTCTCTGGGGAATTCTACCAAACATTCAAAGAAGAAATAATACCTATTCTCCTGAATCTGTGTCAAAAAATAGAAACAGAAGGAAGGTTTCCAGACTCATTCTATGAGGCCAAGCATTACCTTGATCCCCAAACCAGGCAAAGACCCCATCAAAAAGAATTTCAGACCTATATCCTTGATGAATATGGATTCCAAAATCCTCAACAAAATCCTAGCTAATAGGATCCAACAATACATTAAAAGGATCATCCACCATGACCAAGTGGGATTTATCCCTGGGATGCAAGGGTGGTGTCACATTCACAAATCAGTGTGACAGTACACATTAATAAGAGGAGAGAGAAGAACCATACGGTCCTCTCAATTGATACAGAAAAATATTTGACAAAATACAGCATCCTTTCCTGATTAAAACCCTTCAGAGTACAGGGATAGAGGGAACATTCCTCAAGTTCAAAAAATCCATCTTTGAAAAACCCACAGCGAACATCATCCTCAATGGGGAAAAGCTGAGAGCCTTTCCCTTAAGATCAGAAACATGTCAAGGATGCCCACTCTCACCATTCTTGTTCAACATAGTACTAGAAGTCCTAGCAACAGCAATCAGACAACAAAAAGAAATAAGAGGTATTCAAATTGGCAAGGAAGAAGTCAAACTCTCTCTCTTCGCAGATGACATGATACTTTATGTGAAAAACCCAAAACACTCCAACCCCAAATTACTAGAACTCATACAGCAATTCAGTAATGTGGCAGGATACAAAAATCAATGCACAGAAATCAGTTGCTTTCTTATACACTAAAAATGCAACTGTAGAAAGAGAAATTACAGAATCGATTCCATTTACAATAGCACCAAAAACCATAAGATGTATCAGAATATACCTAGGGCGCCTGGGTGGCTCAGTTGGTTAAGCCACTGCCTTCGGCTCAGGTCATGATCCTGGAGTCCCGGGATCGAGTCCCGCATCGGGCTCCCTGCTCGGCGGGGAGTCTGCTTCTCCCTCTGACCCTCCCCCCACTCATGTGCTTTCTCTCTCTCATTCTTTCTCTCAAATAAATAAATAAAATCTTTAAAAAAAAAAAAGAATATACCTAACCAAAGAGGTAAATGATCTATACTCTAGGAACTACAGAACACTCATGAAAGAAACTGAAGAAGACACCAAAAGATGGAAAAACATTCCATGCTCATGGATCAGAAGAATAAACATTGTTAAAATGTCTATGCTGTCCAGAGCAATCTATACCTTCAACCCCATCCTGATCAAAATGCCAATGACATTTTTCAAAGTGCTGGAACAAACAATCCTAAAATTTGTATGGAATCAGAAAAGACCCCGAATCGCCAAGGAAATGGTGAAAAAGAAAAACAAAGCTGGGGGCATCACGTTGCCCAATTTCAAGCTATATTACAAAGCAGTGATCCCCAAGACAGCATGGTACTGGCACAAAAACAGACATATAGACCAACGGAACAGAATAGAAAGCCCAGATATGGACCCTCAACCCTATGGTCAAATAATCTTCGACAAAGCAGGAAAAAATATGCAACGGAAAAAAGACAGTCTCTTTAATAAATGGGGCTGGGACAATTGGACAGCCACATGCAGAAGAACGAAAGTCGACCATTCTCTAACACCATACACAACGATAAACTCAAAATGGATGAAAGACCTCAATGTGAGACAGGAATTCATCAATATCCTAGAGGAGAACATAGGCAGTAACCTCTCTGACATCGGCCACAGCAACTTCTTTCAAGATACATCTCCAAAGGCTAGTGAGACAAAAGCAAAAATGAACTTTTGGGACTTCATCAAGATAAAAAGGTTCTGCAGAGCAAAGGAAACAGTCAACAAAACAAAGAGGCAACCCACAGAACGGGAGAAGATATTTGCAAATGACACTACAGATAAAGGGCTGATATCCAACATCTATAAAGAACTTCTCAAACTCAACACCCAAAAAACAAATAATCAAGTCAAAAAATGGGCAGAAGACATGAACAGACATAGAAGACGACGACGACGACGACAATGACATTTCCGAAGAAGACATACAAATGACTAACAGACGCATGAAAAAAATGTTCATCATCAGTAGGGAAATTGAAATCCAAACCACATTGAGATACCACCTTACACCAGTTAGAATGGCAAAAATTGACAAGGCAAGAAACAACAAAGGTTGGAGAGGTTGTGGAGAAAGGGGAACCCTCCTACACTGTTGGTAGGAATGCAAGTTGGTACAGTCATTTTGGAAAACAGTGTGGAGGTTCCTCAAAAAATTAAAAAAAGATCTACCCTATGACCCAGCAATTGCGCTCCTGGGTATTTACCCCAAAGACACAGACGTAGTGAAAAGAAGGGCCATATGCACCCCAACGTTCATAGCAGCAGTGTCTGCAATAGCCAAACTGTGGAAAGAGCCGAGATGCCCTTCAACAGATGAATGGATAAAGAAGATGTGGTCCATATATACAATGGAATATTACTCAGCCATCAGAAAGGATGAATACCCAACTTTTACATCGACATGGATGGGACTGGAGGAGATGATGCTAAGTGAAATAAGTCAATCGATTATCATATGATTTTACTTATTTGTGGAACATAAGGAATAGCGTGGAGGACATTAGGAGAAGGAAGGGAGGAGCAAGATGGCGGAGCAGTAGGAGACCTGGATTTCGTCTGGTCCCAGGAATCCAGCTGGATAGGGATCAAACCATTCTGAACACCTACGAACTCAACAGGAGATCGAAGAAAAGAATAGGAGAAGAAAGGGAAAAATGAAAGGAGGGGGGAGTCAGAGGGAGAGATGAACCATGAGAGACTGAGAAACAAACTGAGGATTCTAGACGGGAGGGAGTGGGGGGATGGGTTAGCCCGGTGATGGGTATTAAGGAGGGCACGTACTGCATGGAGCACTGGGTGTTATGCAAAAACAATGAACTGTGGATCACTACATCAAAAACTAATGATGTATCGTATGGTGACTAACATAATAAAATTAAATTAACATAAAGAAGAAAATAAAGTTTAAAAAAAGTTTTTTCCCCCACTATCAACAGAAATGGAAGCTTAGGACCAAACTGAGTGCAACTGCAGGGGGAAAGAAGTCAGATTTCTGTATATCTGCATCCTGTAGTGCAAATTCTAAGACTACAATGTTTTCCTTCTTTGTCTAGATGCCAGCTTTGAACACTGGCAGAACAGAAGCAAAAGTACTTAAGAATCTCAAGGCAGAAGAAAAGAGCTGGCAAGAAAGACAAGATGAGGGCGACGTCCTCACGCCAGCAGTCATAATCCCATGCATTTCTTGGCACTTGACCCTTTTTTTTTAGTATATGTGCTGCCGAAGCGAGCACGGCACTTGACTCTTTTTAAGTCTAGCTCATTACTGAGAAGAGATAGGTCTCTGAGGAGGAGAGGAGAGGCATGGTCAACTCTACATAAGAAAATTCATCTCTTACCCAGAGTTAGGCAACATTAAATCTAAGAGCTAGTTTGTTTCACTTGCTTATTAAAATATAAAAAGGTACAAAAAATTAAATTCTATTATCAAGAGCCCAAGAGACAAGGTAGACTATAGAGGTTTTTATGTTATTTTTCAATGGTGTTTTAACAGAAATACTTAAGGAAACTAAAACTATGTGTTATGTTCATTATATTGCATTGATTCAAGGTTTGTTTCTGTGAATTATCAACAAAAACCCTCCTCTTCAGACTTCTACAGAAAACACTCATATAAACATTCCTGTGAACACCGGGACACACACATCTTGAGGACCAATGTAGAAAATTCCTCACCTGAAGCAACGGCACACAAAACTGATGCAACAAATTATGCTTCCCATACTTCGAATAAGTTGTCTAGGGAGTTATGTAGTTACAGGATAATTTTCGTTTTATAGTCAAGGTAACAAGTGGACTTGTTAGATGAATACACCAAGATAAGAGTAATCAGAGTTCTCCAGGTGTGCTTTTGGTGATTTTTCACCTGGACTTTATTTCTTTCAAATGAGCACCAGCTTTGAAAACCTGGCAGTCGCTTGCTCTGTGTGCCCACCTCGTTCCAAGGAGGGTAAAGTTCCAAAAGCCCTTTTTTGTACCCCGAAAGGAGAAGTCAGCCGTACAAGGACGGTTGTAAGCTGTAAATAAGCATAGTCTCACAAGGCATCAGCCACATGATAATTAAAAGGAAGATTAACAAAACTTCAAAGAAACCCAAACTAGCTTTTATTGTGAAGGCAATCCTTTCATGAAATCAAGTTCCACTTTTAATTAAGCTTAAACGAATTACTACCCAGACTCCACACTGAAAATAGTGTCTGACAGACACATCATGCCTCCTTGTGAATATGAAATATAGGACTAAAAATTAGGTCAGTAGTTACATTTGCAAAAGTTGTTTTTAAGAAGGGGAATCCGGCCTGTGATGTTCTCTCTTGAGGACATATGTCAAGAAGTACACAAGTAATGTAGACACGTAGTGACTCTGTGCATAGATCAAAGAGAGTTCTGTGGTAGAGTGACATTGGGTTTGGTTCTATGGCTTGGGTCAATCCCTAGTTTTGATTAGGGCACCTTTTCCCTACATATAGGATTCCAAGAGCCTCTGAGACACCATCATCACCACAAAAAATAGTCCCTACTTCTAGAGAACTTTATAGCACGTGCTATACTAGGGACTTGGCCTTATCTCATTTGATGCTTAGAATATTCTTGTGAGACAAGAATTAGTCTAACATTTTACAGGTAAGAAAAAAGAAGGTAGGAGAGCAAGTAATTAGCCCAAACCTACTGAGCTAGTAATAATAATACCAATCTGTCTGTGAAGGTCTTGCTGCTCTCTCTTTACACTCGCAAGAGAGGCACAGACAGGTGCTGAGAGGAAACCACTGTACATATGTATTTTAAAAGGTTTAATTATGATTAAAATATATACAGAACGCTTCCAGAGAATAAAACCAAGAGCCAAGATTTGGAAACTCCTAAGATTCACTGAGCCAGAGAATGATCTTTAGACACTTGGGTAAAAATAACCTTTCCTGGAATGGCAAGCTTCATAAAAAGAAGACTGCGTTTCTCATGCCAGGGGAGTATAACAGAAAACTGCCCACATAGATCTAATTTATTTTAGGCCTGCTGATGCTGTGGTTGCTATTTTTCTACAACATAAGGATCTGGTAAATACAATTACAGGAAAATGTAGTGAAAAATGTCAGCAAAGAGAGTTCTTTGAAGCCGACTGATCTAGTTAGAAGGAGCTAGATTGACAAGTTTTGATACAAATATTATCGCTTTGTACAGAATTAAGTTGCCATATAGTTTAATTGACTCCAAAATAACTAAGAGTATAACTCCCCCAAATACTGTAGTCTACAAAGAAGTGTTCGCAGTGGATTTAAGGCTTATGTAGCCTGCTAGGCAAGCCAAGATTAATGAAATAGAACAGCCAAGCTTGGAGACAACGCAACATCTGCCCATAGCAGTCAGACTATCTGGAGGTGTACACGGTCATCACTGAGAACAGCGGTCTTCCAAGTATGGTCCTAGCATCCACATCACATGAGAACTTGTTATAAATGCAAATTGGGGGGGCTCCCAACACAACCTACTCCATCAAACTCTACAGGTGGGATACAGGAATCCCCAAGAAGCTTTCCTGTTGATTCTGACCTAGGCCAAAATTTGAGAACCACTGATTCTGGAAGATTCTAAAATAAAACAATACCAGGGCTCCACCTGGAGCATTAGTTTCAATTACTCTAGGGTGGAACCCAGGCCTTTGGCCTCCCACCCCAAAGATGCCTACAATTCTCTATTGTCTCACACCCATAGTTGGGGACCACTGGCCTGTTAAGATTTGTTTCAAATGACGTTAATACACATAGTATCCCTCCCGGAAAACACAGAAAAAATATCTGGGCTGAAGTGAATATGCTAATGCTTTCCCTCTGAGTAATTCTGACCTCCAGAGAGTTCCATTACTGGGACCAGGCCTGACAAATGGCAGCTGGAGTCAGGAACATCAGACTAACAAGGCAATGATGAACCTCTTCCAGGATGATTCAAGTATCTTTGAAAATAACATTACATATATATAAAGACAAAGAAAAGAACCCCAACTTTCAACCAGATGATCCAAGCCCATGTGCTTGGACTACGAGGTACGGGCTCTGGGTTCAACTGTCAACGCATTTCCTGGCACTCTGGCAGGGGTGACGAGGGCAGGAACAGCCTCCACTGATCGTCCTGGAAAGCTTTCCTGAAAAGGATCGCAAGCAGCTCCTAAAACTGTTGGTTAATAGAACCCAAACATCAGTGCAAGCCTTATGAAATACCTTGTAACTTTTATTTGGCATTTATGTCTTTTTTTATTCTAAGAAGCCCTGTAACAAATAGGCTGCAAGAGTGCCACATCCCACTAACTCAGAGACAAAGCGTACAAAAGCAGGTTAGCGGGAAAATGAGGCCTGCAGATTCAAGGCCCGAGGATCTGAAATGCGATGCCCAACGCAAGAGCATCAGCATCACCTGAGAACTTGTTAGAAATGCAAATTCTCGGGTCCCATTTCACCCCTACTCATCAGCATCACCACCCCAGGGGTGGGCCCAGCAAGCTGTGTTGTAGCAAATCCTCCATGTGCGTTTGATGCCCCCTGAAGTTTGAGGACCACGCTCCCTGGATGTAACTTTTGCTCTTTTGTCTAGCCACCCAAAAGAGAACATATTTTTCTTCCCGAATTCTTCCTAAAAAGCAACCTGGTACAAAGGTAAGTATGGAAGATTAAGGGAGCTGTTTAGATCGTGAAACCAAGAAGAGGCAGATGTGGTTTCCACGTCAACAAGCCACACAGGCATCAATACAAAGATCTGTTCCAAGGACTCAGACTCAACGGATGGTTGGTCCATTTGTTCCTAGAGTTCCCATCTTCCCTCAAACCTTACAAACCTGGCCAGGGTCTATGGAACCTGCCCCGCCAAGGTAAGAGACAATCTAGTGTTACTCTGGAAGGTCCCTCATTAACAAATCTGTGGCTAATAATCTAACTCTGATCACGTGCCTTCACTCTAACATCTTAACCTTATTTTTGAGACCAAATATTTTTTCTAACTGAATCCCCAACCTATTTTTTTATAGCCAATGACTGATTCCTGCTCAAATGATACAGTAAGGGTCGAGGGATCATGGGGCCTCCATCAACGGAGCTTAAAAATTATCAACGGCCACTCTACCAGCCAGATTTCATCTGTCAGCAGAAAAAGCCCACAGATGTGTTCTTTGGCTTGTCATGTGGATACAGAGTCTTTTAAAAAATCTAATTGCCAATGTTTAAATACCGAGTGACTTCACATACCAACCTAAATCTGTCTTCATCTGAAATATCTGAAACTGCGACAAGGACTGGGTGTGGGACCCTGCGTGGTGACCACAGGCCAGGGTTGAAGAGTCGCTTGCATTACTGTGGCCTACAAATGCTAATTGTTTTTTATTATCACCCTAGCACTACGTCTTTATACATTAAGTAGAAAGTCAAGTATTTTTGTGCCAAGTCTCTATCAAAATTGGGCAAACAAAACATAGCCCCAAATGGCCATGTGTTTTACAGAGAACAAATTTCTTTGGTCCAAGAACAAACGATTCCTAACATGTGGACTACATAAGCAGAGTGTTTGCTTGAAAAAATGCCACCGAAGATACTATTATGGGGGGCGGGGAACCCACACACACCTGGCCAGCTTCATTCATTTCACTACCTATTGGACCCCCCAGATATTTTTATCTGCAACCCTCGTTCTATGAAATAACTCTTAGACCACGGGTATTTCATTAAGGCACTGGTTCTCAACACTTGTCGCATGTAAGTAATCTCGCGGGGAGATGTCCCAGTACTCATGCCTGGGATCCAACTCCAGAGATCCTATTTTAATTGTTCTCTGCCTTGGCCTGGACGTCAGTAATTTTTAAGCACTCGAAGACGCTGCTCACGTGCAGTTGGGGTTGAGAATCACTCTACAGAATACAGGAGGATGTACAATGTGAGTTCTCAGATTCCAAGTTTTAAAGAGCTAGTGTTACCCTGCTTTCTCCCCCTACGTAGGTCCCAGGGCCTGTTCTTCACAGCCTTTACCTTATATACCCAATTTCTTTTGGAAATTTCTTGTCGCAGTCATGGCTTATTCCTGATCAGGATTTTTTTTTTCTATTTTCTCTAATTGCAAGGAGGACAGCTGAGAAAGGGGACTCGTGTATGCTATGTTTTCCCAGTCAGCATTTCAAGCTGGTGGTTTAATCCTCCTAGAGTGTTTTATGGTGGACAGGAGTAGAAAGGATGTTTGACTGTAGTTCATATACATCGTTGTTTTAAGTGCACAGTCTCTCAAGCAAAAATGCAGATGGGAAATGGCCTGGTTCTGCTGTTTGCTATTTTTTTTTTAAGATCTTACTTATTTTTCAACAGAGAGAGAGAGAGAGACATTGAGAGAGGGAACACAAGCAGGGGGAGTGGGAGAGGGAGAAGCAGGCTTCCCGCTGAGAAGGGAGCCCGATGCAGGACTCGATCCCAGGACCCTGGGATCATGATCTGAGCTGAAGGCAGACGCTTAACAACTGAGCCACCCAGGTGCCCCGCTAACTATTTATCTTAAGCTTATTTGGTTGATTACAGTTTAAAAGGTGGGAAAGAAACATTTTGGCTACTGAGACCAAATCATAATCCTGCAGTCTCAATTCTGGACTGAACAGGAAATTCCTACAGATTCGTTAGCTTTTCTGTAATATGCTGAACTATCTCTCCTCGCTTATCTGAGTTCTTGCTAGCCAGGCAGCAAATGATTGTGATTGGCACCCCACAGCAGAGCATTCCAGCCAGAATTGAATGAGGAGCATCCCCGCGGATGTTTTTTTTTAATTTCCCTATTTCATATTTTGTTAAGTGATAGACATAGCCAATATAGTTTTTTATACCTCAATTTATTCTTCATATTAACAAACTATATGCAAATTCACTATTCTAATAGATCTACCAATCTGTCTAAATCTATAGTTTTAAAACCTTGAAATACCTGTTTAAGGAGAATATGGAAATACCCTTGCAGTGTCATTGTTACTATCTGTAAAAATATTCTTTTGACATTACTAGAGAACAATTCACCTGAGCCTGCATATATTATTCACGATTTAGTTTGCTTCCAATTTTTTACAAGAATAAATGCTGCCATGCTAAAGATTTTGTGTGTCTTTAAGCCCAATGATTCTATCTTGACCTTCGTTGGGATCAATCCAGAATGCCAGAGTGAGATTACTGGGTTAAAGGCTGTGAACAAGTTTTGTGAATACTGACCATCTTCAAAGTCAGTTTTATGTGGCTGACTGCAGCAATACATGTGATAGGTGGTTTAATGGCAACCTTACCAAGAGAAACCATTTTCTCCTTTCTTATTTTTCTTTTTCCTTTTTCTTTTAATTTTTTCCTAACTGGTGCTTTGATCTTTCTCTGTTTTCATGTTTATTTACCAATATTGTTCCTCTTTTCTGATTTTTATATTTGACTTGGCCTTTTATCTAGTTAACCAAACGCTTTCAACATTACATATTTAAATATGTTAATATTTACATGTAAGTACATATAACATATATGTTTATATGTTAATGTAAGTATGTATCTTGTCCTTTGAATATCTTTATTTGCTCTTAATGTTGTTCAAGTATTCTATGTAATTACCTAATTTTGGATGTTGGGGGGGCTGCCTATCTTTTGAAAAGTATCTAAGTTTTTCTTTTAGATTTCTCCTAGCACTTCTAAATTTAGATTTTTGTCCTCTAAGAGCTATATTCAATTTTATTTATTTACATATTGTAATTTGATTCTTTGGAAATTATCATAGGAAATGGTATAATGAGTGCATCCAACTAAATTTCTCCCCAAACTGCCAACCATTTATTCTCAACTATTTATATAGTCCATCTTTCCTTTTTGGGAGGACTGCAAGGGGCAGGGGGGCCGCTGGATTAAGCAGAGAATGTATTATAATTAGATTTAATCAGTTGTTACCAATTTTCCAAGAACTCGTGTTTCATCTTTTATAACAGTGCCATTTTAAAGATCAGTTTTGGATGTACTAACATATTTATCAACTTTAGTTTTTCCACTGAAAGTATGTCTGTTTCTTCACCTTTGCTTTTTATTACCTAAGTTTCCTAAGAAATGCACATCCTCTCTGCAGATTCTTAGCTATTTCATATGTATCTGCTCTTTTTAGGAGTTGATTTTTTTCATTATCACTTCTAAATGAGTACTTCTGAGGCATTTCGTTCTTTACTTCTATTCATCTATTTTACTGAAGACTTTTATTAAGTTATTTTTAATTGTATGTGAGTTTTCCTGGTTATTCTAATACTGATATTGTAGGGTCTATATTATATTGCATTTGTCAAACCATCCAAAACATTAATAGTCTCATGCTAAAATAATCATGATAAACCTATTTGCATTTTATTAAAATTGTTTTTAGCTAGACAAACACGTTACTTTGGAATACATGTTAACTATGTCAAGAAAGTGTATTTTGAGCGGTTCAGATGAATTTGTGGTAATATTAAATACTTTTTTCCCCCATCTATTAACATAACCCTATTTGTTTCCACTGGTTGGCAGTTTTGATCTCTTGCATTAGTGAACTTATTACTACTGAATACATTCTAGGATAAATCTGAGATATCTGGGTAGGCTTATTCTTTTACTGTATTGTCCAACATTTCTATTATAGGTTTTTAGGTCTCCAAAACAATAGATATGTTTCAGGCTTAGAGTTTTTTTATGTTTTGTGTGTTACCTCTCGAAAATATTTACATCTGACTTTTACTGATTTCAGTAAGTAACTGCTTAAGGTTTAGGTAAGTTCCAAATAGATTCTAACATCCTGCCCTTCCCAAAATCACTAAATTCTATTTTTAATCTATGTGAAAATATAATTAAGAAATATTTCCTTAAAACAATTGTTTTCACACATTGTCACTGCCTAAGTATAGAGGGTTAGCTGAGATTTTCTCAGCATGAATCCAGGAGAGTTGAGGGGAAGATTAATAAGGTTGCTTACACATCTAATTTAAACATCAATTTGTGATTACTACATTTATCCGGTCTTCCTAGCAATTCAGGCAGAAGGTAGTTGTCATAACTACTTAATGATTAGTTATCACTTCATTAAAATGTCTGTCCTAAAAGTAGTATTTAACAACCTTAAAGGACCTCATCATTTTCTTTTCCAGGGCCAGTGGAAATTAGTAGGACTTGGTCTGGCTCAGAATGAAAATTATCTTACACTTCAGTAAACAAAGTAATGGGGGGCTTTGACATAAACAGTACTGCTGTGCTCTCTAATTGAAGCTCAGAGATAGATTATGAAACCACAGAAGGAGAAAACCCAAGTAAACTTTCCTGAAAAGAAATATAAACCAATGTGCTTCAGGTGAAAAAAGGACTCCCCATCCTTAGTAATAGTACACATGAAGCCGATTCTAATGCACTGAAAGGTAGCATTAGAATTACGCTGTCTTCCTCCTTGAAGGACATAACAGAAGATTCACTGGGACTTTAATGAGCTGTCAGAGTTTTCCACTGAGTAGGAACTTGCCCTTGTCTGGCCCATGTTTGAAGCTGCTGCTACGTATTCCAAGGCATGCTAGGAGCCACCTGAAGAAACAGAACTTGGTGTAAGACAAATTAACACTGCTATCTGAAACTCACTTTTAATTTTTTCATATCCATTGAGGTGTGTGGCTTCTCCAGATTGTTTTTCCTTTTCGAAAATGACTCACATCCAACAATCTTGTCTATTGCCCATTTCCCCGGAGCAATGCAATCTATTTAGCACACCTAGGCTTTGAGCTGAGTTTCCTCAATATTCTACTGTTAGGTGGTATTCATGGTACAATTTCCATTTGCTTCATAGATGTTCTTAATACAAACAGTCTCGAAGTAATGTAGTAAACATTTCATATGTTTTCTTCAGAAAAATACTAACACCATAGTTACATTTTTAATGCTAACACAATGGACATGTCTCGATAGAGATTGTTAAAGGTGAGTGAATTCATTTTACTTAGTAGACCAATGGAACTATCCCAGCCATCATTATAACCACTGATCACTCAAAAATAAAGTAGCTTTGCAAATCCAACACAACTGCCTATTCCCAATGCTGGATCTCCAGTTATTTTCTTGATCTTATATTTTGCTGGAATTCTGAAATAATGTGCACTTGAAAACACGCCCAGGGAGCCACGTGAATATTGAATCCATCGATTCCAGTTTCTTACAATGACATACTTTCCACAAACTCTATGTTGACATGTTAATTCACAACGGAAGTGCATTATGAACACATGGCAGAATTGACAAAAATGACCGCAATCAAGATTCTGCCAGCTGGCTACATAGTTAACCCTTGAACAATATGGGTTTGAACTACACAGATCCACTTATACATGGATTTTCATTAGATCAATACAGTACAGTATTATAAATATTTTCTTTTTCTTTTTTTAAGATTTATTTGAGAGAGAGAGAGAGAGAGAGCACAAGTAGGAGCAACAGGGACAAGGAGAGAACAATCTCAAGCAGACTCTGCACTGAGTGCAGAGCCCAACGCAGGGCTCAATCTCAGGAACCTGAGATCACTACCTGAGCCAAAACCAAGAGTTGGATGCTTAACCAACTGCACTACCCAGGCGCCCCAAATGTGTTTTCTCTTTATGGTTTTCTTAACCTTTTTTTTCCCTCTATCTTTATTGTAAGAATACAGTATATAATACATGCAACATACAAAATGTGTGCTACTGTTACCAGCAGGCCTTCCAGTCAACAGTAGGCTATTAGTAGTTAAGTTTTGGGGTAGTCAGAAGCAATAGATTTTTCACTATGCAGAGGGTCAGCATCCCTAACCCCTGAGCTGTTCCAAGATCAACTATTTTATTTTTAAAAATTCATTTGTGGGGTTTGAAATTGAATGAAGGATTTATGTTGTCCTTTAGCACATTTATGAGGTTTGTGAAAGAAATTTATAGTGGAGAACAAAACTTCAAAAAGAACTTACCTTTCATAAAGGAATGTAACACATACTGAGGTGGTAGCAAAAATGCTTAATTACTGATATTTGTAAACCATCAAAATAAAATATCAAATTAAAATTCAGAACATAGGTAACCTATCATTCAATGTTACAAGGAAAGAACCACCAAGCCCACAGAATAGGACAGAACCCTAGGTCAATTATGGCAATCTCTGAAATTAAGGTAAGAATACCTAACTGGATTTCATCATAACCTATCTTATTATTTTCAGATAGAGATCTTTCTCTACTGAACTAAAAGTCAGCAAAATGAACCCATAGTAAAATAAAACAAATCTGAAATATACCATCTTAGAAATAGATAGCAACATTTCATAAAGGACGATTTAGTGACAGTATGTTACAATAACTTTAAACAATCTAGAGAAAGAAATGGTAGGGTAAAAATAGTTAAGGGGAAATCTGGGCAATGTCTCTGGTTATTATAATAGAAAAATCCTAGCAGTGGAGGGGACAAAGGGTAAATTATCAGGCTCTCCTAAATGGAAAGAAATATCTGTTAATATTCAATTCCTATTACTCTAATTTCATAGCCTCCCAACAAGTTTCTTTACTATAATTTGGCCACCAGCGTACATCTACTCACCCAAAGGGAGTGTCTTTTCCAGTTAACTGATCCAGTTTTTGTACTAAATGTAACTTCCACTGTAAATTAATGAGTGGGCATTAAGACTTACAGATCAATCTCTTGTGACTGTAGCTAATATGAATCAATCTTTTAGGCTGTTTAACTGCCTGCTGAATAGATATGCTCTGAGATTTCAAGCATAGAACAATATCCTAAATAACACTCTTTACCAAAATCTGGGCACCAAGACTCAACCTGAAATAGCTTAATGTATTTATCTTTACACCAGAACCCATCAAGACATAAAGTAACAGTTTCAAATCGGATATTGATTTAACTTTCCAATCTGCTCCTCAACTGAGTTTCATCCTTAAATAGAACTTCCTACAAAAATTATCCTAGAATTGTGGTGAATGAAACCCATAATGTTACACTTCTCTTTTCTTAGCTCTTTTTCATCATATGCTTTTTTGGGCAGTGACTTTAAAGAAAATGCAAACACACATACAAATATAACCTAGTATCATTGTAGTATTTTCTCTCATATCCATTCTTGGAGAAATAGCTTAAAACTTGTGCACTAATATAGTGAAGCCAAATTGCAAGTATATTTTTTGGTAAATTAATCTTCGAAACTACATAAGCTCTGAGATGTTAGATCTAATTTCAACATCAGAGAAACAGTCTACAATAACACATTTTGTAGAGAATGTATCATACTTATTAGAATAGGGGGTATCAAGATCTCTACCTATTATTAGTTGCAGAAGTATTATCTCTTCCAGACAGTGTGGTGTTGGCAAAAGAAGAGACAAACAGATCAAAAGAACAGAATAGAGAACCCAAAATAGACTTGCATAAATAGTGGATATTTGACAAGAGAAAAGGCAATACAGTGGAGAAAAGATGGTCTTCTCAAGAAATGGTACTCGAACTGGACATCCACATGCAATGAAACTGGACACAGATGTTATACCATACACAAAAATTATAGACCACCAACATTCAAAAGTAGAATAGCAAGTAACATAGAATAAAATCTAGAGGACCTTGAGTATGGTGATGACCTTTAGATACAACATCAAAGGCATGATCTATAGAAGAAGTAATGGAGTAGCTGGGCTTCATTAAAATTATAAACTTATGTTATGTGAAATACACTGTCAAGAGAATGAGAAGACAGGCTGCAGACTTGGAGAAAATATGTGTAAAAGAGCCATCTAATAAAGGACTAGCATCCAAAATATACAAAGAACTCTTAAATTCAAGAAGAAAACCCAATTTAAAAGTGAGCCAAAGATCTGAACAGCAACTTATCTAAGGAGATATATTGATAACAAGTATATGAAAAGAGGCTCTACATTATACATGTACTCCCATTAGAATGTACACCCATTAAAATAGCCAAAATCTCAGACCCGGACAATATTAAATGTTGATGAGGGTGTGGGACAACAGGTATTCTCTTTCACTGTTGCTAAAAATGTTAAATTATTTAGCTACTTTGCAAGATAATTCTGCAATTTCTTATTAAGTCTTTACATACAATCCAGCAATTGTGCTCCTTGGTCTTACCCAAAGGAGTTCAAAACTTCTGTGTGCACAAAAACCTGCACACTTTTATAGCAGCTTTATTCCTAATTGCTAACACTTGGAAGCAACCAAGATGACCTCTGGTAAGTGAACGGGTAAACCGTGGTGCATCCAGGCAAGGGACTATTACTCAGCACAAAAGAAAGAAGCTATCAAGCCATGAAAAGATATGGAGGAATCTTAAATGCATATGACTAAACAAAAGAAGCCAATCTGAAAAGCCTACATACTGTTTGATTCCAACTACAGGACATTCCGAAGAAGGCAAAACTGTGTAGATAGTAAGGGAAAAAAGTAACAAACAGTAGCTGCCAGGGGTTAATGAAGAGAAAAATGACCGGGTGGAGCACAGAAGATTTGGGAGGCAGTCAAACTCTTCTGTAACATACTCAAACGGTGGATACGTATCATTATCAATATGTCCAAACCTATAGAATGTACCACCACCAAGAGTGAACTGAAATGTAGATTTTGGACTTGGAGTAATAATGCCGTGTCAGGGTAGGCTCATCGATTGTACCAAACATGGGATGTGTGCGGATGTTGACCGGGGCAGGGGGTTGGTGAGGAGCACGTCTAGGGGCAGGAGGTATACAGGAATACGGCCACTTTATACACTTCCTGTTCAACTCAGCTATAAACCTCAAACTGCTCTTGAAAAGGCAGTTAAAAGAAATGAAACACTAAAACTTTGTCAACTAATACCATTAGGAGTTATAGAACCTAAGTTATTGCTTACTGATATGAATCCCCAAATCTAGTACTTTAATAGCTTTAAAAGGATGAGCTGATACTTGATAGCTGGTTTTTATTTCTAAATAAACTGCTTCTTCAGACAGGAAATCAAAGGATGTAACAAAAAGGAGAACATAGCAAATGCATTAAGATTCATATTGCAAAGATTATATAATTAATATAGAAATGTTCCACAAGTAAATACATTGTGATATCTAAAACATGTTCCTTACAGGAGTCCTGATAGGCCTTTTCTTGATTTAGCAAAGTTGACAGATTTGGGTTATCTAACTTTCTAATTATTTTTTCCTGTTGCTAAGATAACCTGATATTTAGGTGCACAGTCACTACCTTATTCCTACTGGCTTTCCTTTCAACAGAAGGATCACTGGATCAATTAACAGGCAACAACGGTAAGTCCTATCTGGCCAGAAAGATCTTTTGTTTCCTCCCTAGTCACTGAAAATGCTCACAAGCTTCTGCTTTTCCTTTTCATCATAGAATCTGATTTGTTTTTCTGGTTGTAAATAGTCCAAGAATATAATGAAGCAGAAAAAAGTATCAGCAATAAACCAGAACTCCCCAGGCAACCACTGTTAGCATTTTAGCCATTTTGTTTAGAATTTTTATGGATCTTCATAATTAAAAAAAAATCATATCCCTAACTTCCCATCTTGTTCTTTATTTAAACATTTTCCTGTTGCCAGGCAGTAGGATTTTACAATGAACACCTTTTCACAGGAAAGCCTGCCTCCATTTTAAGCACCCCTTGCAGGTGGTGCTTAATACCTTAATGGTCTTAGATATAATTCAAATATACCTGTAATAGATAGGCCATCAATGTCATATTTTTCTTTATCACAAAAAATAAAATGTCAGATATATCTGGATCACTATTATCCAACGATTTCCCAAGTCTCACATCTCCTTTATTCCTCATTAGTGGGTTTCTCTGTTTTTGTTTTTGGGTGTGTTTTGTTTTGTTTTGTTTTGCCCCTTTCAGTAGCCTATGTGTAATTTTTTTTATTCTCTGGTTTCAGCTATAGTCCATGTTACTGAAGTTCTTTTAAAATTATTAACAGTTATTTTGCCCTTCTATCCTACCCTAATAACCCCTGATGAGTCGAAAAGGGGAGGAATAGACAAGGAAGAAGGAGTCCTCAGAGAATCTCATGCCAGTTGCTAAGATGCGGAAGATGTGAGCTGCAGTACAACCAGGTCCGATCACCGCACGGTCATCATGGCCGATGCCCTAGTCCAGGTACTACCACACTTGCAGAGTGATGCCTTAGGTTGGGGTGAATGGATCGTACAACCAGAAGAACGAGAAGGCCTCCGGGATTTGAAGACTTTTCTGCTTTGGGGGCCCTGGGATGCTCTGGGGAATCCTGTGGATTGGTCCAGGTCAGAGGTTTTGAACAGATGCCACCTGCTTTCTCCTTTCAGCACACAGTGCCTTCTATCGAGGGGAGAAGTCAGAAAAATGGGTCTCCAGGTTCAGGAGGCGGCATGGAGGCAATAGCAAGAACGGGGCTTTAGAGCCAAGTCTATGTGAGTCCAGTCAGGCTACGCTGCTTAGGGTACGTTTGACTTTGCACAGGTTCTTCGCTGCTCTGAGTCTTGATATTTCTCTGCTGGATGATTAATTCAAAGAGCTGTGGCAATGTGTGTGAAGCACGCAGCTGTGCACCTGACACACGGCAGGTGTTTATTAAGCATTCATTTCCTGCCCTGTCCTAGACCACCTCTACTTCCCTCGATCTTTCCTCTGGCTCCTCCTGACTCAGGGAAGAGTGAGATCAGTAAGACCCTGGATTCTTTCTAGGTTGTCCAACCCACTCCTGGAAGTAGAACTAGAATTATACACATAAACACAGTGTTCATTTACAATCACAAGTGAACTTTTAGAAATAGCTGGATTATGCAATAGAATGGTTTGGTCTATTTTTATGTAAAACCAGTTACTGCTTTTATGAAGGTGTTGGGGGACAGGCAGTTTTCAAATTCTATACATTTCAAGCAGAGGAATTTTCTAAATCATGCAAAATTATCTTCCCACTCTGTGCAGATCTCTGCTTTCCTCACCTGTCACTGATCTTGAAGCTTCCGCTCTCAATTTCAAACTACAATTAATTTTAAGACAATCAAATCCAGCTATGCTTGCAGCTATTAGATTCACTAGAATATTCAACCCAGCTCATTTATTAAAATCAATTTAAGAAAAATACAGTTTAAAAGGATTCTGTAAGAAATTAAAGGCATTTAATTAACTAAAACAGGCTATTATCCAGCCATGTTTTAAAATGATTTTTAAAATGTAATATGCCTTTCCTTATCGACTTAGTTTTGTGAAGATTGGAATTTTTTTTTTTTTTGCTACTTTAAAAGCGAGAACTAAACCCTGCCCTTCTGCTGACATTCACATATCATAGTCTTATCTGTTTAAATAGAAAACATCTTCTAAGAAAATATCTGCTCCCTAGTTTATTTGGTCTATGGTCCTTGTCATTCTCCTATGGATCCTAAGTAGGCTGTAAGCAAGAAACTCAAAGTTTAATAACTGTATGAACCTAGCTCTATTTTATCTTAATAGTTTAATGCACACAAATGTTTGCCATAGAATTTTAAGTACCTAAATGGAGTTCCATCTGCCACCCAGACTGAGAAACAGCAGACCAAAAGGGCTTATTAGTGTGGTTAAACACTGAACGAACAAAGAGAATCAGTATGTGAAAGTGTGGCAACTGGTAAATTAAAAGCATTATCCTAATAGCTACTTCTATTATTTTTTCATTTGTGGATTCTTCTGTTGAAAACCACACCAACTGACACCCTCCAAAACACATCCATTAATTCAATCTCCTGTCCTTGGTTTTAGTTCCTCCTCTTGTGTTTCAGCCGTATGGTGGGCACAGTGGCCTCCCACAGAGGTCTAGATCCTAATCCTTGGAAGCTGTGACTGGGTTACTGTCCACTACAGAGCGGACTCTGCAGACGTGATCAAGATTGAGCACCTTGAGAAAGAATTACCCAGAATCGTGCAGGTGAATCCAACTTCATCACCTGAGTCCTTAGAAGAAGCTTTCTGGCTAAGAGCCAGAGAGAGGTCACACTTACTGTCTTTGAAGACAGAAAGGAGGGCATGGGCCAAGGAATGCAGGGCAGACCTTTAGAAGCCGCAAAGGGCAAAGAAAAGGATCCCCCACTAGAGCCTCCAAAAAGGGAATAGCCCCTGTTGACACTGATTTTACCCCTGCGAGGCCCACATCGGACTGACCTACAGAGGCTGAAGAGATTACATTTTATTGTTTTCAGCCACTCAAGTTGTGGGACTCTGTTATGACAGCAATAGGAAACTGAAACAACCCACAAGGTTAAATCACATTTTAAAGGAAAAAAATCTTGTGGGCCAAGTGACTGGTGTGCTTTTCAGATGCATCGGGTCATCCACAGCATTGTGATTGTACTTTTAAAGGCTTTTTTTTTCCTATTAAGACAATTTGTACATATTGAATCCTCAACTTGAGGCATGAAAGATTTGAGGTTCTACATGAACCATATTCCCTGTGCTACCCCCTTTTTTTTTTTTTAAGAAAGAGAGGGAGACAGAAGGCCGAGGGGCAGAAGAGCAAAGGGAGGGAAAAAGGGGTTGGAGGGGGGAGGGAGAGAGAGTCTTAAGCAGACTCCATGCCCAGGGCAGAGCCTGGTGTGGGGCTGATCTCACAACCTGAGCCAAAATCAGGAGTCTGATGCTTAACCAACTGAGGCACCCCGGCGCCCCTGGTTTCTGTCATTCTATTTTGCTCCCTCCCCCAGATGTCAAGAATGTACTTACTGTCAATGACCCAGATACATTCTGACCTGTCATAGGTTTTCACCGTGGCACACATGAATGCAAAACATGAATGCATGAAGAAGAGATCAGTTCTTTCCAGTAGAAACCATGAATACTTTGGCCAGAATGATAACCATGCTTTGTGAAGAGGTGATGACTGATAAAAACCTTTTTTGTGTTTTCTATAGGGCCAAGAAAATAAATTATTCAAAGTATAAAAAAAAACCCTGCCATTTTATTAAAATTAAATTAGCCAATATATAGTACATCATTAGTTTTTGATGTAGTGTTCAATGATTCATTAGTTGTGTGTAACATCCAGGGCTCATCACATCACATGCCCTCCTCAATGCCCATCACCCAGCTACCCCATCCCCCCACCCACCTGCCCTCCAGCAACCTCAGTTTGTTTCCCAGTGTCAAGAGTCTCTTATGAAAAACCCTGTCATTTTAATTATATTTACCTTTTTGAACTGCTATTCTCATTCATTCTTGTACTTAATGAAATACTTTTATTTTTAAGTATTCCGAAGTTATCAAAAACAGCACTGATTAAGTTTGGCCCATCTATGACCAAATGCTTGAAAGACAAAAACGTATTATTTAAGTACATCCAGGAAAAATCGTTAAGCAGAATGTTGGGCTTCGACATTTAAAATACATTGGGAAAAAGTGAAGTGTTGTCCGTGATGTCTACTAATAGATTTCATGCTAATTCAAAAATGTTTGCTCATCATTGAAATCCAAGTTATGAAAAAGTAGTCAAATGAGATGTTTTAAAAAGATATTATGTAATAGAGGCTTAACTCCAAATGTAATCATCTTCCATTAATCTATCATTTTTGATAACTAGAATGATATCTCCTTTCAAAATCTAAAATTCTGACTTGTTCTAAGTTTGGACAGGATTCACACACCTCTACATTTTGATGATGAGGTTCTACAGCATGTAATTCAAGAACGTCTCAATGGTAACATTTATTTTGTTTTAGTAACCGTTCACAACATATACATCTCTCTTTCAACCAACATGTTACTATTTGAGAGCATTTTCCCCACTAGCTTAGGTTCTCAGAAGGAAAAGATGGTCTGTTAGAGTGGCGGGTTGTTTTGAACAAGCCATTAGTCATCAACCAACTAGCTCTAATACTAGAGGTAACTTCTAAGATACATTGTCCTTTACCTCTGGTTCCCTCACTTCTAAAATAACAATCATAGAAAGTCAGAGTTAGAAGTAACATTAAAATGGATTTTTTGACTCACTCTTTAGGTCGTGCCCACCCCAAGTGCAGCTACCATCTGTCACCATACAGCACAGCTTCAATACCATTGACTCCTTACGTTTTAGTGTTTTTTTTTTTAATTTGACATAATGGAAGTAAAATAAGCTCTACATATTTAAAGTACATAACGTGTTTAGTTTTGACATTTGAAACCATCACTACGATCAAAATAATGAAGTGTTATCTCCTAAAGTTTCCCCCTGCCCCTTGGTCATCCTCCCTAGGTACCCCCAACCACCACTGAACTGCTTTCCATTTCTCATCGATGAGTACTATGCATCACATTTGTTGTTGTTGTCCATGTAACGAACTCAGTGGGTAAATCAGGAGCTGGGACTCATAATCATCTCTATACTCAAATACTACATGCACCTTACAATGTATTATTAGTTTAATACTACTACTTAAAAATGTTAACCTCAACCTCAGATATTCCAGTACCTTGGCAACAAGCAAATGGCCCTTAGGGGTCAGTCAGGCTGGGGATTTGACTGCATGGAATGGGAAGGAAATTTTGAGCAGGGGAGGAACATAAATTCCCCCGGGGCCACCACTGTTCCCCTTGGGACATCTGAAAAGGAGGTATTACAAAAATCCTCATACGAGAAGACTTTTGTGCTTATTTTAAGATTTGTACTACTCTAATTAAAACATGATCATGGATCAGTTGAAACAACTTCCAGTAAAATGTCAGAAGGATAGGGATTTGGGTGAGGAGGGCAGGGGGCTGGGCAGGCGTCTTCTGGGCCCCAGCCATTCTACAAGAGAAGATACTCTTAATCTTCCCTCAAGTGTGAAATGTCCATTAAGAAGAGCAGCAAGATATATAGCAAAGCTAATCCTAGAATTTCATTTCCTGTAATTCTGATGTTGTGAATGTATTTGCAGTATTAGCATTCCTGTTACAGAACCTGAACTGGGTCGCCCGACAGAAGAACCAAGTGGCACTCGGGAGATCTTGGAGGATAGGAGGTTTATTTAAGGCCAGGGGGCTCAGAGGAGAGTGATCTCCAAAGGTCTGAGGCCCGAGCACAAAGGGGGCAATTTACACACTTCTACTTCCACATACTGGGCACTCTTGGCGCGTGCGCGAAGCGGGGCAGGGAAAAGAACCCGGATTGGCGCGCGCAGGAAGCAGAGCAGGGAGAAGAACCCAGAAGGGCCCCAGGGCAGGGGCTGGGACTCCCTTGCTGGCCGGGTCAGCCATCTTAGGACACAGATTTTTCCCTTATCATTTCCTATGGACCAAGCACTGAGCAAATGCTCATGAAACAATTCTCTGCTTATCACAAGAGTCTCCACAACTATATCAGAGCAACAAAGATTTGTGTAGAAATAAGAGAACCAGAGTTCATCAGAAAGGAGAGAAAAATAATTCTCTTGGCATTATCTTTCATGCTCTTCATCACTAAATAGTCTTTTCCTCACTCTTGCCAGTAGAACATAACCCTGGCTATTCCTCCTGGCCCTGTTGCAGGTTTAACTTCCTCGACCTACTGTGTAAATGCTGTAACTTCTCTCAGCTCAGCAGTCATCCCTCTTCATTTCACTTCCTGACAACCTCGTCCACTCCCATGCCTTGAATTGCCACCTATACATGATGACTCACACCTCCAGCCCAAACTTTTGCTCCTAACTCTAGAGGTACATAGTCACTCAGCTACTTGAAAAATCTTATTAACTGTTCCAAAGCCCTCTCAAAATCAACATGCCAAAAATAAACTTTTAGTCTTCTTCCCAATCAAGATTCTCTTCCATAATTCCCTGTCTCAGTGAGTGATTCACCCAGCCACTCATGCATAGGAGCCATCCTTGACATTTCCTTCACCCTCAGCCCCCTCCCATATTTAAGCCATCATCAGTTGTCTTTACTCTCCAAACATAATCTTCCTCTTAAATTGGTCCACTTCTATCCATTTCCACTGATTTTGTCCTAATCCAAGTTGCCATCACAGACAGCTGCAGTAACTCCCCAGCAAGTCATCCCATACCTTCCCAACCTCTTATTCATTCTCTGCAATGCAGCCAGAGGATCTTTCAAAACACCAACCAGCCCCTCTTGCTCCTCAGCTTCTGAAACACAATCACCAACATCTTTTAGACTACCTATTAAATATCTCTTAATTATATCCACCTTTCCCCAAACCCAAAGCCACTAAACTACATTCTGACATATCTTATCTCTTGCCTAGATTATATCAACCACTTTGAAACTGGATGCTATCTTCAGTCTTTGCCTCACTTAGAAATACAAACTGATCATCCTAAAGCAAAGATTATACTGCTCTCATTTAACTACAGAGTTGAAATCATACAAATAGAAAAACCAGTAACATAAAATTATGAATACACATAAATGACACTTTCATCTTACAAGGCATTCATATGAAGCTTCCCATTTTTAGAATATGTCATGACACCAACAACACAAAAATAGATAGTTGAAATTTTGCACATTTGCTGAACAAGATGTAAAGTGTATTGCATACATGTTTCATAGACTAAATGACAATAGTTACCATGAAAAGAACTTCCTGGTCAATATTACCTACTAGACAAGAGAGATTAAATATGTCTATGAGCTGCTGAGGGGTCTGAGCTGGGACTATGACCTGTAAAGAGACAAGTTTTTATTCAGAAAGGCTTTATTGAGTAGCTAGTCCATGCACATTTAAGCAACTTTTAGCACATACAGACTTTCAAGTGGTCTTTCACTACTCTCAAGGTGCTCATCATCTACTTGAGATGAAACTAATTTATGAGAAAAAGTTTAAAAGCATGTGACCAGAAGTTATCACAGAAGGAAATAAGGGAGGCAAGGGAGGTTAAGAGGTGCATAAAAACTTTATGCAAAGTCAACAGAAATAAAAGAATTACATTTTAATAAAAAGTTGTAGGCGAAGTAACCTATGGGTTTAGGCAAGAGCTTTGACTTAAAGCTTTCATGGGATAAATTTTGGTTGAATAGAAAACTTGGTTGTTTTTTTGTTTTTTTTTTTGCAATGGTGAGGAATAATGGTATGCCAAAATACTTAATCAAGTTTAAGATTCCATTATATGTTCCTTCAATATTTTAGATCATTAAAATCAGTTGTGATTCTTTTGACCATAAGCCATTTGGGAGGTCAAGAGAGACCCTACTGGTGTGTTAAATGAATGTGGACAGGGAAATTTTGCACTGATCATTCACATGTGAACAAACCACCCAGCGATTCGTCCAATTAGAAGATAATATCATTGTCAGGTTAAACATTGTTATTTGAAGTATTTCTTGTAGGATTACAGTAAATTCTCTTAAACAAGAATTCATTAAGTATCTGCATGTGTAACTAGCTATCCAAACTGATATATTATCCAAGAAATGACATCGCAGCCATATTGCCCCAGGTCATAGCAGAGTTAGACTATGCCACCCTGTTCTGTGAAAGTGAGGGGGGCTACAAGGAAAATGTCAAGTCCTATCTCATGAACATTTTGGGAGCAAGGATGAGTCTTCTATTTTATGGGCTCAGTAGAGACCGTTAAAGAAATAAACTTACATTGTACAGACATGTAGCCCAGAATTTCATGTAAAAGCACCACATCAACTAGCTAATTTTGTGTGGGTGTTTTTTGTTCTTGGTTTTGTTTTTTTGTTTATCATCTCAGCTAAACCCCAAGTTCAGATATACTTTCAATGTGAGTTGCATGGTTAAGCAGTTCTCCCTAGGTCCCATCATTTCCAAAGTAAAACTTAAGATAGACTATAAATTAAATACATGGACTTGATAAAAAATAAGTGGTTATTTCAAGTTGAATGCAATAGTTCAGCTATTAAAATGTTTGCCAACAACAAAATGCCACTTTTATTCACCTTTTTGGAGTATTTCTAAATCTTTTTTGCCCTTTGTAATGACAAAGGTAATCCATTCTAAACGTCAAGATGGGATGGTGTATTTAATATTTCAACATTTCAGAACACAAACAGCATTTTTTTCTCCTATTCAGTTCAAACTAATTCATCCTATTTTCACATGCTAGGCATTTAAACACAGTGCAGTCTCTGTTCTTCAGAGACACCATTTCATCAGCCTCTATGTCTTCTAGCACAATTCAGGCTCAAGTCCTAAAAATGAGTTGGAGTGAATTTAAAGTAGAATAGCTGTAGTCTCAGGAATACCAGCTGCCAAACACCTCAACTTACCCAGTAACCATGAACCCCAATAGTTCCTTCTTGCTACAGAACTCTTGACACTTTACCTAACAGTATCACATATGTTGTTCTATTTAATCTTCACAGTCTACTTTGAAGGAAGTAGCATTGTCTTTTTTCCAGATGACAAAATTTACATGAGTGTTATCCAAGCTTACCAAACTAGGAAGGGCTTTACCAAATATGGTTCACTGTCTGCACCCTTCCCCACCCAAGACTGCTAAATGGATTAGACATGTATATTTGACCCTAAACCAACAACCCGGGAGATGGTCTTGAGAATGTGAACCAAGACAGACTGTTGTCAGTTGGATGTAGACTTTAGAAACGGAAGCCCATGCTATGGTCTGACGGACGAGGAAATGATCTATCTAAACCATTTCCAATATGAACAAGCCAAAGAAACTAAAGAAAATAAAACTAAGTTGACATACTAAGATTAGAGAGAATATAACATGAAGGGAACCATGCAGCCTAGAAGACAGAAAGGGATCTCATACCTAGTTTTCCAGTTCTGATGCCCATGAGGTCTGATGAGACCATACTGCCTGACCTTGTAGGACAATTTAGTTGACTACTTGAGACTTACAGTAAACCCCTCTGCTTAGGCTGGGCTGCGTGGGCTCTGTCACAACCAAAACTGCCTTGACTAAAAAACAGTGGTAGACAACGGACTTGAATCACGATGCTCTTTATCCCTAATGTTGTCATGTGTCACATTGTTAATCTTTTCCTTATGGAATTCATTTGTTTGACCCTTTAAACAGTGTCCATGTGCTCACCAGTAGGTCTTTCTATTCTCTATATATAGACTTACTTTGTAAATGTAATGGAGTTGTTATAAATGGAAATCATTCAAAAATTGGTCAATAAAAAATACATAAATGTAATAATTAGAAATCAGGTCTCTTGAATAATTGGTACACAATTATCACTATTTTCTATAACTGAAATCAAAAAGGCAGACCCGTTTTAATTGAACATGTCTTAAAACAGGTAAAAACCTGTTGTTTCACATATCTGTGAAGCAAGACTAATGTCGACAGAAGCCAATTTCTACATTTAGAGCCAACGTATAAGAAAAGGTGCTGACAGGTCTTCAAGCACCACTCGTCATCTTTGCAGGCAGCTGGGCTATCTGTGACCTTTTTTCTAATACATGTTTGTTTAACCCTCACAACCGCCCTGATGAGGTAAGTGTTCCTCCATTTCCTGGGTGATCAAATTGAGGTTGTCGAGTCTAGTCACAGAGATTTTATGTCATAAAATTAAGAACTGAAGGGATCATCATGTAACTTCAAATCCAGTTTTAGATGAGAGAAAGGAAAAGACTTTTTTTTTAAATATTTCATTTATTTTGAGAGAGAGAGAGAGCAGGAACAAGAGTGGGGTGGGGGGGGAGCGGAGAGAGAGAGAATATCTCAAACAGACTCCCTGCTGAGTGCAGAGCCTGACACAGGCTCAATTTCATGACCATGAGATCACGACCTGAGACAAAAATCAAGAGTCAGACGCTCAACCGACTGAGCCACCCAGATACCCGGGAAAAGACACATTTTAAAGAACTGCCTTTCACATAGTAAGTTTCTTAGTGAATGAAAGAATTGCTTTGGTTGAGGGCAAGAATCAGAGCAATAACCAAGTCAACAAACACACAACTTCCCTTCTTTCTTCTCTAAGATGCTGGCTATATTCTCATTTTTTTTTAAGATTTTATATTTATTTATTTATTTGACAGAGAGAGACACAGCAAGAGAGGGAACACAAGCCGGGGGGTGCGGGTGGGCGAGGGAAAAGCATGCTTCCCACTGAGCAGGGAGCCCAATGTTGGGCTCAATCCCAGGACCCCGGAATCATGACCGGAGCCAAAGGCAGATGCTTAACAACTGAGCCACCCAGGCACCCCTCTCATTCATTCTTCCTTTGCTTAGGTTTTTAAAGCCTTAAAATACAAACATTGGGCATCCTTCCTTAAGACTGTTGGGCAGGAGCACAGGTAGTGCCTGAACAGTGTTACTCTAATAAAATATATTCCCAAGAACCATGATATTTGTTGATAAGTCAGTAGGAATCCTGGAAATTCAAATCTGAAGGTTTCCATTTTAGAGATTAAGAAACTAAGGCTTTCCCTAAATGACATAGCAGGTTAGCAATGTTTATCAGGTACTCTTTGTATTAGGATTCTTTAGCTCCATCTCTTGGACGGCACAGAACATGTATTTCATTCATCTTTGCATGAACAGTACCCAACAACTTACTGGTTCAACCTGAGAATGCTGTAAGCATCAGCTGAATGAGTAAAGAACTCAAAAAAATCCAACTCAAACTTTTCAGGCATGAATTAAAAGTAGATGACAGCTGTTTTAATGCAATCTTTACCATGGTTGATGACATCATTGTGCCTTCCTGATTGGCTTGCAAAGCAGCCCAAGGATACTCCCTTAAACAGGGAAGATGAACAGGAGAGACTGGAGACAGCTGTAGCTTCCTCAGGCCCATAAATACCTTCCTATTTTCAGGAACTCGGAGCCCTAGTAATGGATGAGGGTCCCCTTCTCTGATCCAGAAGACAAAAAAAGAACAGGGCCAGCATGGCTGATGTGACTCCCAAGCCCTGGTTCTCTGGAGTTCTCACTCCAAGTACAAAACACACTGGTTAGGAATTCATCTGTCATGATGACATCAGGACTGTGTCTCTAGATAAGGATACATGGGCTACTCATTATATGTGCAGAGCCTCTACTCCTACAGAAAACTCTCCCATGTTATAGATCTGAGTTCACAACACTTACACTGGCTGTTAGGACCTGCTGTTTGGACTTACGCTGCTTTTCTACTTTCCCTGGGCGCTGGTCTCTGCTTCCTTGTGGTACTGAGACTGAATGCCTTAGCTTTTATTAGAGAGAAGCTAAAGATATGATGTCAAGTTAGGATTTTGTTTGGATGTTCTAAGGGCCAAAAGATCACTGAAAGCAGGTGAGCTGTGGAGAGCAAGGGACAACCAGCCAAAGCTAGTACTTCTGGGGATGCCTAAGAACCTAGCACGCTGGAGCAGGCTGATCAGCCACACCATATTCTCTGCCTCGCCCAGCTAATGGACCCTCCAGCAGAGATATAGGGGCTTTCAGGGGATACAGAAGTCTTTTATCCACAACAGGAGTCACACTGCCTTTGAGACAAAATTCATCAGATAAATATGAAATACGAGATTAACACTACAACCATACACAACAGCACAGAACAAATCACCTACTGGCTTTCAAACCAAAAGAATGATGCAATGAAACAGTGAATGAGACAGTGTTTCATACGCTGTATCTGTGTATCTGGAACAAAATACACTGTTCTTAGGTTCTTTCAACCCTTCTTTTCTCTCTCCAACCACCTCTGAATTCCCTTCCGAAGTTGGCTTTGCTTCTGAAACAATCTGTGCCTACTACCACTTTTCTGAGAAGTTCTGTCTATATTTTAAAAATGTTGTACTGTATTAATCATTATACCTTGCCGACTTCCAAAAAGGCTGTAAGGGGAATTACTTCGTGTCAGCTATGTGTAGTATTTAACATTAAGTAGCACAATGGGAATGCAGCCCTTCAAGTAACCAGTTCTCCTGCCCTGAAGCTGTGCCTTGAAGCTCTTCCCCAGCACTGCAGGGCTGAATTCTTTTGGGGAAATGATGATGAGCCTCTGGAATCAAAAAGAGTGGGTCTGAGTATAGATGCCATTAGCCAAAGAAAAGATCTACTACTTTTCTGAAAAAAAAAAAAAAAAAAAACTCTAGTGACCAGGATGAAGAAGCCAGAGAGTCCCCAGTCCTCTGGCTGTGCTCTCTGGTTTCTCTTTCATCTTTGCTCCATCCCAAGGAGCTCAACCTGTCCCCACTTTGTCACTAGGGTGTCCTACTAGGACACGTCATCGTTCACCCCGATTCTCTCCCACCTTCTCCCTGCCCACCAAACCATGGGGTACAATGACCAGAAGCTCAACACATGACCGAAGTGGGGTCTGAGATGTTGAGCCAAGAGAGAAATGGTATTTGCTAACTTACTAATATACAGGAACTAATTAACCACAAGAATCTAAAGACTGCCCATCACTATACTCTCTAGGTGACAGCCACTAGGTCTCACGTTAGCATGTCTACATTCCTCCATGATTGTTATTAGAACAGAATGGGATCAAATAATTAAGGGTTAAATTCCAGAGGCGTTTGAACGATTTCTTTAAAAATGAAAAACTGTTACATATCAAGTACCCATGTTCAAGCAATCAGTGTTAAATTATCATACTTGAGAAGCATGGATCATTGCTATAGATCGAAAACTATTGTTAATGAAAGTAGTCCAGCATCCCACAAAAGTGTTTTGTTGTTGTTGTTTTGTTTTTACTTTGTTTCCCAATTCTGAAGAAAGCCTCAATGGAAAATAGTCTGGGATACTGATTTCCCCTGCCAGAATCTATCCCTAGCCCATTAAGACAAGTCATTTAAGGTCTTTTGGTAGAGTTCCTCATCTTTCCAATGCATACAGTAATACTCATTATAACACTGTAGCTTGTCATGATAAATTCATATCTATGGTCACATATATGAAGCTGCTTTCAAAATACAAAGGATTATTCAGTTGATTTTTTACTCTGTCTCCTGTACTGCATTATAGCAATACATCTCATTTGTATTTTAACTGCTACCGTCACTGTTGTCATACAAAGAAATGCATCCTTATCACCATGCACCAGAGGCTAACACCTTCCACACTCACACATGGACAACCCTGAATGCCAGCAAATGTATTTTGTACAATTACACTTGCTAATGTGATTCTGAGCATACAGAATATAGTTTTAATTATGTGATGATTCTTCAGTATTTCAATTGGTCAAGAAGAGTGTAGAGTGTCCCAAAGCCATATAGCCGAGCTGAGCCTTGGGGATGTAGCAAAGGGCTCAAAGAAGACAAGAAGATGTGGCTACCACTATAGAATCTCCATAGGTTTCAGAAATTGGAGACCTAAATAAAACTGAAATTGGGTAAAAGGGGGCAAGAGTTTAAAAGAGGTGTTGAAAATCATTGCCATGGGTAATCAAAATATGCAACCATGAAGACAAATCAATATTCATCTTAGATGTCTTACATCAAACCATTTATCTCAGTTCTGCAGCAGGCTTCCTCTACATTCTTCCTGCATTTTTTCCTGAGAGAAAAAGGTACACATAGGACTCCAGAATTTGGAGGTGGGGACAATGAATAGTCTTCCAAAAACAAGGCAAAAAAAAAAAAAAAAGTTTATGATTCCTGAATTCTATTAAAGGAACATGCCTGAGCAGCTGGTGTGTGCTGAGCACCCAGTAACTCAAACATAAGTACTCATAGACATTTGTACAAACAAATATAGAAAGTTTCTTGGAAGCATCATAGTCCAAGTTTCAATTTGAAGCAATTATGGGATGTGAGTTGGCAGACCAAAAAAAAAAAAATGAGTAAAAAAGGATCCAAATTTAGAAAGACAATAGAATGCTAACCCTTCAGAAACCACAGCCTGGTAGGAGCTATAGCCTACTTTCCAATGTAGCACCTAAACATCCTTAACGTACAGTCCTGGGGCACCCTTCATGCAGGGAACGCTCATGTTTGTCCCATCCCCCACAGGAACAGCTCACTCACATTGGCTAATCACAGCCATAATTGCAGTCTGAATTTGTGGAAAACGAAATTGCAGGGTTTTTTTAAATTTTATTTTAGTTTATTTACTTTTGAAAACATACAGTAACTCAGGCTAACAAAAGGTTTTCAATTTGGTGTGGGACTACTTTCATGAGAGAAAGAACTTCATCATTGTATTAATTCATACATAGGTAGCATTGCCAAAATGGAATATCTTACACTAATCAGCTGCACTAAAAAGATAATGAATATTATTTACTGAATGTGAACCATTTACTAGGTATTATACTAATGATCACAAAATGCCTGAAAGGTTAGAGTTTATTATTGTCTATTTTTTCTTCTAATACTGAGGAAATCCTTACTATTGTATAGGAGAGCACAGAAAACATTTCTCACTTCATCTGAGAGAAGCAGCAACAAAGGTGACAGGTATCTCAAAGGCTAACGCTAAGGCATGTGCTAAAGTTTGCAGTAGAGACAAGGATGTGGTGGGGGAAGTGTCAAAGGAAGGAAAACCATCCCAACAGGTGGTCCATCCAAACAGGCTGAAGGATAATGCTACCATGCACCTGCGCATTTTGAGCACTGCACACTGTTGGAGGGCAACGTTCATGTGCAGTCTTGGCAAATGGCACAGTCTGCAGGGATATGGTACACAGCGTTTGAGGCCTTAGTATCTGTCCTGAATGAGAAGGTTGCAATCAGAATCAGATGCAAAAGGCACCAGATGACAGGGAGAAAGACACAAGCAGCTGAGGGAGGCAAAGCCTACAAACATCAGTGAGAAACCAGAGTCTTTCCATGTAGGGTCCCTACAGCCTCAAGTGTGGCAGGAGCTAACAGAGGTGGAAACCTGGCCTAGATCAAGCCTCCATTTTTCTTAAAGGATTTGCTTGAGAAGCAGGACAAAGTCCTTATCTTTAAATGGCTAGGAGATCTTGGACAACTTAGTTCAACTCCTAGATCTCCATTTTCATCTATAAAATTAAAATTAGAACTCTGAGATAGTATATATAGTTTTATGTGATTTGATTTTACAAAACACTAATTGTTGGGAAGATTTTGAGAATAACCCTAAGTGAGTGTTCATTATAATCCAATCAAAACATCTTTCAATTAGGTAAACTTTCAGATGAACTTGCAAAATTTTATTATACAATGGCCACTCAAAAAGGTTACACTGAGCTCTCAGAATATTTGTCTAAGATACTGAAACTTTTTATTAATGCTCAGGTAACAAGCTAGCCACATGTTTTTTTTGCCTCATAGTAACTATCCCTCATATTGACTTAGGTTATAACATAGGTTTATAACAAATATGGCTAACTAATATTTGATCTGCTAATACTGTTACTGCACAGAGCTACAATTCTCTACTAAATTGTCCACAGTGGGGGAGGGCAGGAACAACCTCACCGAGGAACCCCAGTAGCCCGGTAGATAACTAGGCATACTTTATATTTACTATTTAAATTATTTAAAATAGGGAAAATCGTGGTAAATATGTTAAATGTTTACAGGGGTTATTGTGCAGTGTTTTCGTTTTTAATTTTTTTAAGATTTTATTTATTTGAGAAAGAATGAGAGAGAGAGAGAGAGCGCACATGAGAGGGGGGAGGGTCAGAGGGAGAAGCAGACTCCCCGCCGAGCAGGGAGCCCGATGCGGGACTCGATCCCAGGACTCCAGGATCATGACCTGAGCCGAAGGCAGTTGCCGAACCAACTGAGCCACCCAGGCGCCCTTGTGCAGTGTTTAAGATAAACTGACATGGTGTGGTCAGGGAACAGAAAATTCTGGCCAACTGAATAGAGCTGTCAAATAACATATCTGGATAACTGACAATCTCCTCACCTTGACAACTATACTATGGATATCATATCTTGAAGGATTAAAAAGATACAAATGTTGACACGTAATATCCTGAAGTATCTTAAATCTTGTAACTATTATCAAAAGCAAGTTTTTCTTCTGGAAATCTTTTGAAGTCCCTTTATCTAACCCAAAGGAAAATTAATCTACATCATTGGTTTTCCCTGTGTTTTCCAGTAGGGAAACCCTTTGTTCAAGCTCTTTCTTACACAATATTCCCATTAAGCTGAAAGTAGTATTTTATTAGTATAAGTTCACCTAAAATAATTTAATTATAAAGTCAATTAAATGAAAATACATTCGACTCTGATTTGTCAAAAAATGTGAAATCATGGAATGGAAAGTTACAGTGCTAGTTCTGCTTCTTCAAGGCTATTCCTGTGACTCCATGTGCTTATACGGTCTCCACAGGTCAGAGAAAGGGAGGGATTTACAACTATGGAACAAATATTCCTACTAAAGAGATGGTAGCCATGACATCAAGCAGGGATCACAAACTGAGCTGCATCGAGAGTCCCACCAGGGAATCTAAACAGGTGAACGGGACTGGACAAGGTCTGCTGTGGAGCGAAGAGTTCATGACCAACCCACAGCTGCTGGGCAACAGAACAGTGAGCTCCAGATGATTCTACAGTGGCTCCCAAGGGCACTCACATCCTCGGATAAATCCCCTCTCCTGGAGCATGGACCAGACCTAGTAACTTATTTACAGTGGAAAGACAACAACAACACAGTCAAAGCATCAGGATGGCATTTCCAAGATTAGTGTACAAAAGATTCTGACTTGGGGTCTTGCTATGACTCTTATTGGCTCTCATTTTTGTTATGATAAAATAAAATGCCATGTCATGAGCTGCCTTCTAGAGAGACCCATGTGAACAGGAACCAAGGGGGGCCTTTACCCAACCTCCTGGAAGGAAGTGAATCCTTCCAAAAACCTGGACAGTGAGTTTGGATGATCCTCTCCCACTCAATTACTCAAATGGCGGTTAACCAGAGGACACCTAAAGTGCAGCTTTGTGAGAGATCTTGAGTCAGAGGACCCAGTTAGGCTGCACCTGGATTCCTGACCGATAGATAATGAGATCGGGAATATTGTTAAGCAGTAGATAGCTAAGGAAGAATGTCAAATTTTCTCATTTTTCTAAAGCACCTGGAAATCCAGATTCATGTGTATGAAATCTCTCAGCTTTTTATTTTTAAGTTGAAAACCATTTAATAGATCAATATGTAGCCACATCTAAAGATAAAAGGGGTTAGGAATTTCTTGTTTCTCATTGATACACTAACAGGGAAAATGCCAGAGATCATCATCAAAAGTGAACACACATTGATAAACACGTGGAATGAGAAAGAAGTCCTCTACAGTAAAATATACTAAAAAGTATTTCTTCCTGTCATCAAGTTGAACCTGACAACAGAGCTGGTATACTGAAAGATAAGATGTTTCTGTTGCAAATAGGTATGACAGTCAGTAATGAAATGAGAAGAAAAAATTGTAACTGAGTAATTCGGCAGAAAGAGACCTTGAATCAAGCAAACCTTTAATATTAAGTCTGCTTAACATTTTGCTCATGTGTTTCTACCGAATGATAATAAGCACGCAGCCAAGTAAACCCAAGGGATTATTTTCTCCTTTTTAAAAAAACTTAAACTATACTACAGTTAATATTCGTGAGTTGCTAACTGCTAGGGAAAAGAGGCTGATTTCTAATACAGAAATGTACTCAGGGATAGAAGTCATACTAAAATATTTTAGGATAAAAGTTTCTATAAATTTGTGCCACAAAATTAGCACAACCTCATCTGCTCTATTCTAGATGATGGTTAATCTTGTCTTGTTCAACATTTCATCTATCACTTCTATGAGAATGAATCCCAAATATGCATTTCTGCCCCTGTCCACATCCCTAAGCTACAACTGATTCTCTCAGCCTTCCGTCTTATTCCACAGTCCCTTCTCTGCAATCTCCCCCCCCCCTGCACTACTTGACCATAGTTTCATTCCATTACCAAATCTGATTAAACAAATAACATCTAACCTAAGTATCTTAAACATTGCTTCCTTTAGCTCTCCCAAAGGATACTGGTTCAAGCCCTCACCAACTAACATACTAATTGCTATGTTATTTTCTTCTGTTCACCTTTTTCTTTCCAACGACTCCCCCACTATCCACTTACACTACACATCTATACCAATATCGAGCTCTTTGAATAAAATGTCAGTGATTGATGATGAGACAGAATTTTGCCCTGCATTACAAAATGCAATTACCACCGAATTTGTAACTGCCATAATGGAATGAATTAAGCAAGGAGGCATTAGGAAGGAGATAGTGAATAACCAAAAGTTACAGATAAAACCAACTGCAATCAATTTTAATGACCTGCAAGTATTAATAATGTTGCAGACATAAGACATGATCTTGGCTCACTAAGGACCTGAGGTCAGCTCTCCTCCTCGCAAGATTTGCTATTTCAAAAAGATTAGTTATCATAGACTGCAGTAAACCTAGACTCTCCCAAAACCCTAGGGAGAACTTGGGCAAATCATACACTTTTCGATTACATTTTATTTCAATTTATCAGAAGACTTATATAAAGTGATTACTAAGAAAATACTACTTCACGGAGTAGCCGCTCTTTAGTGGTTCAATTCTCATATATGGAGCACTTAAAATAGAACATACCTTTATACTCTTCCCAGTATGACACACACCAAACACTTAATAACTTGATAAAGCTGCACATGAAAATATCCCATGGCTGATATGAAACAATTCTGAAGACAATTGTCAAAATTAAATTCACCAGGTTTTTTTTTCCATTTAAAATAGGAGAAAGAAAACTATGTTAGTGTGATATTATGCCTACAGGACCAATAAACTGGGTTATTTTAAAGAATAAGCAAATAATCTTTTTTAATGAGTTTTTCCTCTTACAAATTTTAGCATATATATTTTCCAAGTCTTCAACTTAATTTTATAAACATGAGAAATATATGAGTAAGGTTTAATATCAAGCAGAAGCTTTTAGAATCTATCATTTAGAAACACGTTTTGGGCTTCAAGACTAAGTATCTTTCACCCCGCTAAAAGTAGGAAGATATGCTGCTCTTTGAGTTTAGATTCTGTACATAAACAGCATAAACACAACAGACAGGTTTACTCAAGTCAGGAAAATTACAGGGTCAGTGAGAATTAGTCCAGGAGATAATATTCAAGATGGTTGTACCTCCAACCTACCAATTTATACAAATTTAAAAAAAAATTAAAAAATTTTAAAAAAACTATTTGTTTAGTACCACACTCTAAAAATACTACCATGTGTTTTCTAAAAAGCTGGCTTTGAAAATACCAAGAAAAGAATCAAACTCCTTTGTCCTATCAGACTTCTGAATCCAGGTAATGGCACAGTTGTCCATATCAGACTGTACTGTATCATGCCAATAAAAAAATTCCAGGCAAAATATTTTTTAAATATTTTTTAATGTGTGTAACTTTGGTTATAGAATGACCAAAAGTAGATAAAACTAGAAATAATCCATCCCTTGAAAGATGCAAAGGACATTGAATGAGATCCACATGTATACAGCCATTCTTCTGAGAGCACTATCTGTTCTTTCCAGAGCAAGGGCTAGGAAAAAAAAAAGAAAAGAAAACTGGTAATCTTAATGGACTGAAGGATCAGATGTCAGAGTCTGAGGTGACCAGAAAAACTATAAATCAAGGAAGACACTCCCTGAAGGAAGGGAGCCACAAAGTAGGGAGTCCCAAAATCTGCATAAAATTCTCTCAAAATGTTTTGATGCCTCCTAACTGTACATGTTCAAGGCAAGACTCCACACAACCCAGGGGGAAAATATCTAGAAAGCTGAAAGAGCTGACTAGAGACTCTAGCAGCTGCTTCTCACATTCATTCAGGAGCACAGTATACACCTTGATCATTCCTATGAAGCTCTCAGTTTGAGTTAAAGAGGAATTTCAAACAGATATGAAAACTATAGAAGTAACCAATGGAAATTCTAGAGCTAAAGAAAAAGCAATTCCTGAAATATAATATTTGATTGTGAAAGTCTTTGGCAAAATTCAACACCTACACCTAATAAAACCCATTTTCAACAGGAACGGTGGGGAGCTTGGGTGGCTCGGTCAGTTAAGCATTCAACTCTTGATTTCAGCTCAAGTCATGATCTCAGGATCATGGGATCGAGCCCCACATTGTGCTCTGTGCTGAGCATGGAGCCTGCTTAAGACTCTCTGTCCCTCTCCCTCTGCCCCTCCCCTCATTTGCTCTCTTGAGCACACACCCTCTCTCTTCCTCTCTTTCTCTAAGTAAAATCTTTAAAAAAAAAAAAAAGACCTTAAGCATATGAAAAGATAAACAACTTTACCCATAAGAAAAATGCAAATTAACACTATGCTCCAACACTACTTCTCATCCATCAGATATGTTGGCAAGGCCGCGGAAACAGGCACATTCAAATATTGCTAGCTGTAATGGAAACTGGGCCCAAATTTATGGAGGAAACTGGTGATATCAAAAGAAAAACACTTAGCCTTTTCCTCTTCTCTTCAGCAATCCTTATCCTGAAGCTACACCTCCAAAGTATGAAAACACAAGTGCCCAAGGCTATTCATTGCAGCATTTATCATTGCAGAAGCACTGGAAACTACTAATAAGACCAAATTTAGAAGATTGGTGGAATAAACTGAGACATCCACACAATTGAGCGCTATATGGCATAAAACAGAGTAAGCTCCATCAATTGATATGGAATGCTTTCCAAAACATGTTTAGGGAAAAAAGTCAAGTGAAAAATAATAAACTTTTCAATTGTTGGCAAGGATGTGGAATTCCTCCCATTCATTGCCGATGGAAATGCAAAAACGTTCTTACAAATTTTCTTACAAAGCTAAAGATGGGCTTATACAATACAGCAACGCAATCCCGAGGTATTTTTAACCAAAGGAGTTGAAAACTATGTCCGTATAAAAACCTATACATTGACATTCACAGCAATATCAGTTACTATGAATTGGAAACAATCAAGTTCTCTTTTAAGAGGTAAATTTTAAAAATTCATGTAATGAAATATTTAGTGACACGCAAGCTATCAAGCTATGAAAACACACTAAGTTCCTAAATACGTATTCCTAAGTCCATAAAATTTTTTTTCAAGTAGTATCTATGGCATTCTACCTTTTGTGTAAGAAAAAAAAGCAAAAGAAGATATATATTTTTGCCAAAGAAAACAAGAATAAACCAGAGAATAAACTTATTTCCTATAGAGGCTTAGAGTTAGGGTTAGTGCAAGAGAAAGTATAGGGTATCATTTTTTTTTGTAGGATTTTGACTTCTGTAAGCATATTAATATCCTACAGATGTAGAATATAAAATTAAACCAAGAATAAGGAAAATCTTGGGAATTGAATGCAAAGGAATGTACCAAATTTTATTTCAAAACAATGCTACTGAAGAGGAAAAAACTAGTCCAAGTTGCTTTTCATCACAGTGTTTACTATATACCTTCATTGTAGGTGTGGGGACCAATCTTTAACTTTTTAGTAGGTTGTCTTTCACAAGGGCATTGGGCAGGAATTCTGGATTTTATGTGTATATTTAACAATAAATAAATGTATGGATATTATTGGGAGCTAAGACATTCACAAAGAAAAAAGAATATTCAAATATGGAAAGGAAAAAAAAGCACAGAAGAACCTTGTGGGATTAGCTTGGAATTGGATTTTAACAAATTTATATGGGATTTGGGTTCAAAGAGCTCAGTATAGGAAGATCCTGAACTCCCTCTCTCGCATAGATACAACACATACGCAACTACATGGGGAATAATTTCCTCTGGAAAAGACCAAAAAAAAAAAAAACCTGTATAAACAGAGCCTCTATGACAAAGAACAGAAAGGACAGCATTCTGACCGACAGGAGAGGCACAGACATCATCTCACCAAAAGAAAAAAAAAAACCCAGGTACAATGATTCACAATTGTGAGGGATCTCACTCAAAAATACTCAACTTTTCCCTAAGAAGTGAGGATTTGTAGGTCACATCGGACACCCCAACCCTTAGATCCTGCGTGAGAAACACAAACTCTAAATGCTGGGCTTTGTGAAAAACAATGGGGATTATATGCAGGAAAACCACAGATCTGCAGGGAAAGGAAAACATACTCCTTAAGGACTTATGCACAGACTCACTCCCCTAGAACTCAGCACAAAAATGCCAGTTTGAAAAGGGCCTGGACCATACTGCAGATGGGCACACAGAGGACACCCTTGAGCACCTAGATCTAGTGGTCAGAAGAGACTACACTTCCGTTCTTCACATAACAGGTTGTACACAAGGCCACTCCATGATTGGGAGAGGCAGTTGATTTACCTAACACACAGAAACACAGAAGAGTCCAGCAAAATGAGGAGGCAGAGGAATACAGTCCAAATGAAGAACAAGACATCAGAAAAAGACACTGAATGAAGATTAGCCATCTATCCAATTAAGAGTTCAAAGTCATCATCAGGTGTTTCTAGTTCAAATTGGTCTTAGGAAGACTCTGAACTCACCTCCTCCATGGAACACACCAAATTAAGAGAACAATCCCTCCTGAAGAACAAAGATGACTAAACCAAAGATAGAACAGCAAGAGACACAGAAATACAGTAAAAGGGGAAACCCCATCCCCAACACTGCAGATGGTGGTGGGGAGGGTAGTACTAAGAGACTGAAAACCAATCCCTCTGTCCTTGATAAACAAACAAACGAAGCAACAACAACCAAAAAAACCACTATAGTTTAAGAAGACAAAAAAATAACTAGCATATAAAACAGCCAACTCTGGAATTTTGCCAAATGGTGCAGGAGCTGCAGGAAAGCTCTCCAGGTCAGGGGGACTGGAGAACCCAGTTTACATTCACACCCCATCTTAAATACCTAGACTGGAGCAGGATCCAGACTCCACAACATGTGAGTCTGGTCATCTCAGCAAGCTGGCTACTTCAGCAAGCTCAGGGTGCCCAGGTCTACACCAGCTGCAGTCATGCCAGAGCACAGAAAAGAGACCAGGGTTTAAAAGGGTCAAGGGCTATGGGAATGCTCTCCCCCAACCCCCCACCATCCACCTTAAAAGCCCAGACCAGAGCAGGGTCTGGATGCCATAAGGGACAAGTTTGGATGCCGTAACTGGAGGGTCCCAACACCATAATGAATGGGTCTAGACTCCCTAACTGGTAGGTCTGGTCCTCACAGGGAACTTGCAGCCTCAGCAATCTCAGGGTCCTCAAGCCCACAACAGCTGCCCTAAGATGCTGGGGCACCGAAAAGCAGCAGCCATAGTTTTGTGGGGGTTTGTTTTTAATTTTTACTTTTTTATTTTAAAGACTTATTTTCTCCTGTTTTTATTTTTTCCTTTCTTATACTTTTTTTTTTCTTTCACTAAAAAGCCATAGCTTAAAAGAAAAACTAGCATAGAAAGTCATGGCTCCAGCCAGCCAGCAAGTCACCAAGCACACACACTGTACATACAGGACACCATTCACAAGACCACTATTTCAAGCTTAGAAGTAGCCATCTTGCCTAATCCATAGAAACACACAAAGCAAGTCAAGCAAAATGGGAAGATAAAAGAATATACTCCAGAATGAGGGGAAAAAAAACTTCAGAAACAGAGCTACATGAAACAGACATAATATGCCTGATAAAGAATTTGAAGTAATGATCATGAAGATCACTAGGCTTGAAAACAGAAGAACTCAATGAGATATTCAGTAAATAGAAAATATTAAAATACTGAAAACAACCAACCAGAGTTAAATATAACAAACACTAGAGGGAATCAACCGCAGATTACAGGGTGCAGAAGAATGTATCAGCAATCTGGAAGACAGGGAAATGGGAAACACACAAGCTGAATAGCAAAAAGAGTAAAGAATTTTTTTAAGATCAGAATAAATTAAGAGATCTCTTAGAAAACATCAATCACACATTCCCATTATAGGTTCCAGAAAAAGTAAAAAAAAAAAAAAAAAAACTTAATTGAATAATAACTGACAACTTCCCTAATCAAGGGAAGGAAATAGATATCCAAGTCCAAGAAACAGAGTTCCAAACAAGATAAATCCAAGGAGGTCCACACCATGGCATGTAATTAAAATGTCAAAGGTTTTTGTTTTTGTTTTTTTAAGATTTTATTTTTTTGACAGAGAGGGAACACAAGCAGGGGGGAGTGGGAGAGGAAGAAGCAGGCTTTCCGCCAGCAGGGAGCCCAATGTGGGGCTCGATCCCAAGACCCTGGGATCATGAGCCAAAGGCAGATGCTTAATGACTGAGCCACCCAGGCATCCCTAAAATGTCAAAGGTTAAAGAAAAATATAGAATCTTAAAAGCATCAAGAGAAAAACAACAAAAAAAGTTACCTATGAGGAAAAACCTATAAAGCTATCAGCTGATTTTTTCAGCACAAACTTTCCAAGCCATAAGAGAATGGCAGGATATATTCAAAGTTCTGAAAGGAAAAATACAACCAAGAATATTCTACCCAATAAGATTATCTCTCCCTCAAATCTCAAGCACAAACATTTTCCAGACAAACAAAAGATAAAGGAGTTTATCACCACTAAACTAGCCTTACAAGAAACGTTAAAGGGACTTCTTTAAGTAGAAAACAAATGGCCATAATTAGACATAAGAAAAACCATGATGTAAAATAAACCAAAGATGTAAAATATGACAACATATACATAAAATGTGGAGAAGGGAGTCAAGAGAAAAGAAGGGGAAAAATAAGGATTTCTTCTTTTCCTATTTAGAACATAATTGAACTTAAATAACCAAGTTAATATGGATTATTTACTTAGGATATATGAACCTCACAGTAACTACACACCCCAAATCTATGATAGACACTCAAAAATTAAAAAGCCAAATAAAACCCAATGGATACTCATCTATCACAAAGAGAGCAAAAAGGAAGAACTACAAAAACAACCAGAAAACAAATTCTTAAAAAACAAGTATATACCTGTCAATAATTACATTAAATGTAAATGGCCTAAATGCTCCAATCAAAAGGCATGGAGTGGCAGAATGGATTTAAAGAGAAAAAAAAAAAAAAAGACATCTATATGCTGCCTACAAGAGACTCACCTTAGATCTAAAGATGCATACAAAGTGAAAGTGAAGGGATGGGAAAACATTCACCATGCAAATGGAAGTGGAAAAAAAAAAAAAAGCTAGAGTAGCAATACTTAGACAAGATAGATTTTAAAACAAACACTAATGAAAGACAATTAAGGGCATTACATAATGATAAAATGATCACTCCAACAAGAGGATATCACATTTTAAGTATCTACACACCCAACCCTGGATCACCTAAATACATAAATCAAATATTAATGAACATTAAGAGAGAAATTGATGGTAATAGAACATGGGACTTTAACACTCCATTCACATCGATGGATAAATCATCCAGAAAGAGTTATCAGTAAGGAAACAATCTTTGAAGGACATAATGGACCAGGTGGACATAACATATTCAGAACATTCTATCCAAAAACAGAACACACACTCTTTAAGGGCACATGAAACATTCTTCAGAAGAGATCACATATTACATTTATTGAGTCCTGTTTTATGTCTTAAGAAGACTGAAATAATGCCATGCATCTTTTCTGACCACAGTACTATGAAACTAGAAACCACAAGGAAAAAAACCTGAAAAAAAAAGCACCAGCATCTAGAGACCAAACAGTATCATACTAAACAACCAGAGGGTCAATGAAGTAATCAAAGAAATTAAAAAAAAAAAAAATACATGGAGACAAATGAAAATGAAAGTAAGTCCAAATTCTTTGGGACACTGAGAAAGCAGTTTTAAAAGGGAAAGATAGAGCAATGCAGGCCTACCTTAACAAAACCTCAAACTAACCACACCTAAAGTAACTAGAGAAAAAAAAAAAAAAGAACAAAACCCAAGGTGAGTCAAAGGAAATAAAGATCAGAGCAGAAATAAATGATGTAGAGACAAAAAACCAAAACAATGAAACCAAGAGCTCGTTTTTTGAAAGGACGCAAACAAACATCAGAAATGAGAGGGCCAGTAACAAATAACTCTACAGAAATACAAATGCTTCTATTACTATAAAAAAATAAACAAACTGGGTAACTTAGAAGAAATGGATAAATTCCTGGCAACCTACAATCTTCTAAAACTGAACCAGGAAGAAATAGAAAATCTCAAACCAGTTGCAAATAACTCCATTTTATTGGTAATCAAAACCCTCCCAAAAAATAAAAGTCCAGGATCAGATGGATTCACAGGTGAATTCTACCAGACATTTAAAGAACACTTAATATCTATTCTCCTCAAACTATTCAAAAAAAAAAAAAAAATAGAAGGAAAGCTTTCAAATACTTCCTATGAGGCCAGCATTACCCTGATACCAAAACCAGACAAAGATGCCACTAAAAAAGGAGAACTATAGACCAATATCCTTGACATATATAGATGCAAAAATCCTCAAAGAATTAGCAAACCAAATCCAATCCAACAATACGTTAAAAAGATCGTTCACCATGATCAGGTGGGATTTATTCCTGGGATACAAGTGTGGTTGGATATTTGCAAATACGTCCATTCCTAATAAAATCTCTCAATAAAATAGAGATAGAGAGAACATACCTCAATGCAATGAAGGCCATATATGAAAAATCCATAGCTAACATCCTCAGTGGTGAAAAACAGAGCTTTCCCTGGAAGGCCAGAAACAAGACAAGGATGTCCACTCTTGCCACTTTTATTCAACATAGTACTTTAAGTCCTAGCCACAGCAAATCAAACAAGGAAAAGAAGTAAGAGGCATCCATATTGGTAAAGAAGTTAAATTGTCACTATTTGCAGATGATGACACAATACTCTACATAGAAAACCCTAAAGACTCCACCAAAAAACTGGAACAAGCGAATTCAGCAAAGTGGCAAGATATAGAATTAGCACTCAGAAATAAGTACCATTACTGTACATTAACAATGTTTCAAAGAGAAATTTTTAAAAACAATTTACAATTGCACCAAAAAGAAAATATTTAGAAATGAACTTGACCAAGGAGGTGAAAGACCTCAACTTTGAAAACTATAAAACAATGATGAAAGAAATTCAAGGTGACACAAATGGAAAGATATTTTGTGTTCATACATTGAATTAATATTGTTAAAATATCTATATTACCCAAAGCCATCTACAGATTCAATGCAATCCCTATCAAAATACCAACAGCATTTTTTCACAAAACTAAAACAAATACTAAACACTTGTATGGAACCACAGAAGACCCCAAAGAGCCAAAGCAAGCTTGAGGAAGAAGAATGAAGCTAGAGGTATCAAAATTCTAGATTTCAAGATATACTAAAGGCTGTAGTAGTCAAAACAGTATGGTACTGGCACAAAAACAGACACACAGTTCAATGAAGAGAATAGGGACATAATAAGTAAACCCACATTTATATGGCCAATTAATCTACAGCAAAGGATCCAAGAATAAGCAATGGGAAAAAGACAGTCTCTTCAAAAAAAAAAAAAAAATAGTGCTGGGCAAATTGGAAAGCTACCTGTACTCAGACTACTTTTTAACACCATACACAAAATAAACTCAACATGAATTACAGACCTAAATGTGAGGCCTGAAATCATAATCCTAGAAGAAAACACAGTAATTTCTCTGACATCAAACACAGCGTCATCTTTCTAGATATGTCTCCTAAGACAGGGCGGGAGAGAAAAAGAGAGCAAAAATGAACTATTGTTACTACATCAAAATAAAGCTTTTGCACAGTAAAGGAAACCAACAAAACAAAAAGACAACCTACTGAATGGGAGAAGATATTTGCAAACGATATATCCAATAAAGGGTTAGTAGCCAAATTATATAAATAACTTACACAACACCACACAAAAACCCCCAATCTGATTTAAAATGGGCAACAGATGGCCAAAAGACATAAAAAGATGCTCATCATTAATCATCAGGGAAATGCAAATCAAAACTACATTATCACCTCACAACAGTGAGAATGGCTAAAATCCAGACAAGACGCAAGTGTTGGTGAGAATGTGGAGAAAAAAGGAACCCTCATGCACTGTTGCTGGGAATGTCAATTGGTCCAGCCACTGGGGTAAAGAGTATGAAGGTTCCACAAGAAGTTAGAAGAATTTACACAAGAAGAAACCCCATAGAATTACCATATGATGCAATAATTCCACTACTGGTATTTATCCAGGGAAAATGAAAACACTAACTCAAAGCAGTACATCCATCCCTGTGTTTATTGGAGCATTTTTACAATAGTCAAGACATGGAAGAAACCTAAGTGTCCATCAATAGACAAATGGATATGGAAAACCTTATGTATAATGGAAAATTATACAGCCACTAAAAAGAGGAGATGGTGCCATTTGTGACAACATGGATGGACCCAGAGGGTATTGTGCTAATAAGTCAGACAGAAAAAGAAAAATACCATATGACTCTACTCCTAAATGGAATCTTAAGAAAACAGAAGTATAAATACAGAGAACTAATGGTTGCCAGAGGGGAAAGAGACAGATGGTTGGGCAAATGGGTTAAGGGGAGAGGGAGACACAGGCTTCTAGTTATGGAATGAGTTGTTCATAAGAATAAAAAGAACAGGGGCGCCTGGGTGGCTCAGTCGTTAAGCATCTGCCTTCAGCTCAGGTCATGATTCTGGGGTCCTGGGATTGAGCCCCACGTCGGGCTTCCTGCTCTACAGGGAGTCTGCCTCTCCCTCTGTCTGCTGCTCCCCCTACTTGTGCGCTCTCGCGCTCACTCTGTCAAATAAATAAAATCTTTAAAAAAATAAAAACACAAGGAATACAGTCAATGATATTGAAATAGCGATGTAATAGGACAGATGGTAGCTCTACCTGTGAACCTAGCATCATGTATAAACTTATGAAATCACCAAGTTGTATACCTGAAACTAATATAACACTATCAACTATACTCAAAATAAGTGAACACACACACACACACACACACACAAACCAAAGTAATGGTCATAAAAATGTTCAAACTTTGGAGAACTGATGAGCACCATGAAATCCTCAAATAGATTTAAAAAACAAAATCTAAGCTCCTAACAGAAGTGAGAACTGAAGTGAAAAATACAGTAGAGGGGTTCAACAGCTGACTAGATGAAGCGGAAATTCTGATCAGCAAGGTGGAAGACAAAAAGAACCTGCACAGACAAAGCAACAAAAAGAAAAATTTAAATCAAGGTAACTTAAGGGACCTTTGGAACACCACGCAGACCAACATTCACATTCTAACAGTCCCACAAGGAGAAGACTGGGCCAGAAAATTTTTGAAGAAATAATCACTGCAAACTTCCCTAACCTGGGGAAGCAAACAGGCATCCAGGTCAAGGAAACACACAATTCCACATAACATGAATCCAAGGCACGTTATCATTACAATGACACAAGTTCAAGATACAGAGACTTACAAGCAGCAAGAGAAGAATTTACATGAGAAGAAACCCCATAAGGCTATCAGCAGATTTTTCAGCAGAAACTCTGCAAGCCACAGGAGTGTGGCATCACATGTTCCAAGTGCTAAAAGAAAAAGCAGGTCCAAGCCAGCAAGGGTATCATCCAGAACTAGAGAGATGAAGAGCTGCCCAGATAGGCAAAAACCAAAGGAATTTATTACCACTAAATTGGCCCTACAAGAAATATCAAGGGGGACTTCTCTCAACTGAAAAGAATTGGCACTAATTAACAGCTACAAATATGTAAGTAAAAATCTCATTGGAAAAGGTAAATATGTAGTAAGAGCAGAGGATCACTTATAAAGCTAGCCCAAGTGCTAAAAGACACCAACAGTACAATTAACTAAAACCTACCACAATTAAGGGGTGCATAAAAATGTAAATGTGACATCAAAACTATAAAACATGGGGGAGGGAGAAAAAAGTTGTAGTTTTGGAAAGTGTTCAAAATTAAACTGCTATCAACTCAAAACTGGTCACCTATCCAAGTGATACCATGTTAACTGAAGAATTTGAAAAAGTATCTGCAAAAATGACAAAACGTTTTCTTGATTTTGAGGATTAATTCAACTATACTGTTTGTGAAAGTGCTTAGTATAGCATCAAGTACCCCAAAGAAAGAAATAGAGAATGTTGCTGCCCTAAGATATTCAATCACAAGTAACAAATTTGCCTAATGAATACAGAGACTTGATGAAGTGTAGCAGTGATTTGTTAATAAGCCACAAACCCTTTTCTGGGTAATCTCTGAATCATCACAAACATTTATGTGAATTACCATCACCCGGGCTCACTGCAGTGTGTTTAATTTTTTTGGGGGGGGGGGGCGCTGTGTGTTTAACTTTTAAATCCCTGATACCATTAGGGCAGAAATAAGGAGAACGACATTTTTTTTTTTAAGGCCCTTGAACTCCATCTCAGTAATCAGAATCAATTGTAAGTTTTATATTTCTCTTTTGTGACATTTCCTTTAAAAAGCTACTGAAGATCAGTTAGGTTAGCCGATATAGGAGATCACAAGTAAATATTCTGTTTTTTTAAACCCCACCTTCCCAGCCTTCAGGTACATTATACATTTGAGAATATCAACTGGCTTTATATTAAAGCCAGAAAAGGCTTTGTTACTTTGAAGATTGCCTGCTCCAACAGGAGGACTTCAGAGTAGAGCAGAAATATGAATATAGAAATACATCTTTTATCAGTATTATGATGGCTCTGAAACAGTCTCTCTAGTATCCTAGAATCAAAATCTACAGCAATATTTGACTTGAGGAAAATTATAAAGCTACAGGTGTCCAATATCAAGACCTTGTACTCTTTGGAAGGCTCAGTTGATCAGAGGTTATCAGGTGGAGAAGATGAAACCCCCACCATAAAGCTTAACAGAAATGTACATCTCCCCAGGCATGACCAAAGTTTAACAGTGAGAATTAGCAATTCACATTCCAGAAAACCAGTTGAGACAAATTCCACTAAGGAGACCTCAGCATAGTGTTCTATAAATGGTCTCCCTAATTGGAGACTGACCTTAGGTTTTGGTGGTGGAGGCGGTGGTTTAAGGAGCCTCCATGCCTAGCATCAAGCCCAACAGAGGGCTTGAACTCATGACCCTGAGATAAAACCTGAGATGAGATCAGGAGTGGGACGCTTAACCGACTGAGCCACCCATGAGCCCCATGTTAGGTTTTTAAAACCCCAAGACATTCTACTTCACTAGAATCTTGAATCTTTTTAAGGTCTGCTCCCAAATTCCTTTTAAAGTTAACAAACACCCTTTCTCATGCACATTTAAGCATAATTACTATCAATAATGATTTTAATGTCTTTTCCTTTGACTAATTTTCTTTCTAAAACATGTTTGTCAGGAGGCCTCTAAAGCAATTCACTCATGCTATGTAATCTTTACCCCTCCATGATTTTTTTTCCCTTTGCTACATAGGGAGGACACGTTCATCTCCTCCTTGAATAGACGGTCCACTCTTCATCACAGGGATGAGTCATAGTGTGTGAACCTGGAGTCCATCACCCCTCCCAATATTATTTATATTGTAGTCCTATAGAAGGACCTCAAAACCTGCTTGGAAGCTGAAGAATTTTTACTCTGACTTAAGGGTTTTTCACTTTTCTCTTCAAAGCATGTATGTGTGTGTGTTGTGTACATATATACACACACACACACACATATACACACACACACTCCTAAATTTTGATTTTCTTCCACATACTGATAATTACTCTATCAACAGGTTAGAGAATATATTAAATTGATTCCTTTTTTCCATCTTCCTATTTATGATTTGTCCTGTCTGCAGTGGTCATGATGACGTCTATTCAAAAATAATTTATGTATTATATGAAGAGAATAAGTCACAATTTGCAGTGCTTCCATCTGTCCAATGTGTTCTGTGTCAAGTGGCGGATCGTAACACTAGAACTATAGGCAATTATGAAGAAACTTTCACAGAAATTCTTCAGTGGCACTATTTCCAAACCCTGCACTACTCTGGTCAGGTTCCAGACTTCTAGTTTATCAATGTGCCAGTGAAAATCCATGTCCTGGAACTGCAAACAAGGCTGCAGCTGTGGTCTGACCAGTCCCTGAGTAGAATAGGCCATTATCTCCCTTGGCTGTGGAATTATACTTCTATTAATGCAGCCGTCAGTTTACTTTTTCCTTTTCACCACATAATTGAACTGTTGACTTACATTAGAACACTAGTGTAATCCAAAATCCCGACATGTTTTTCCCACACGGAAATTTGCCAAATATACTTGACCCAATCTACTGCCTTTTCATTGATTCTTTTAATTTTTCCATTCATTCTAGAGTTCAATTTTATTTTATTGACTTGGATTTCTCCTTCAAGTGTATTAAATTATCGGCTCTGTCATCTAGCTTCCGAGTCATTTTCCAAGCTTTGTGTCACTCAAGTTTAATAAGCATTATTTTTAGTCATACAGCAGAAAGAATATGTCTTCTGGTGAAAACACTGGAAACATCAATGATAACGGGTGTGGGAGGTATTTGGTGGGAGAGGATCCTAGTTCCACATACACCCCAGTGATTAGGCCATATTGACATCTACCTCCAAGCTCATGAAACAAATATCTTTATGACTCTCCGGAAATTAGGAATGGCTAAAAACAAGGGCTTTTTAAAATTCAGAATTCGACACTGAAAAGGCCAAGAGTGTGACAGGATCTGATTGGGTGACCTTTTCTTACAATAAGTCCATCTTTTAAAGGTGAACCTGCCAAGTCATCCTAAAGAAGTGGATATGAAAATATTTTCCTGCAGATAGCTACCAATTCATTTGGCCCCTTTAATAAACTCACTGGAGCCAGAAAGTACTCAATTATGGAATAAAACCAGAGCTTCAGCTTTATTATGGTTAACCAACTACTCTCCATTTAGAAAGTCATCATTAGTTCTAATTTTAAGCTTAGGCACACATTTTTCAAGTTGTAACTGGATTCACACAGCAAAATTTTGTTATTGAAATGTTTTCTCTTTCATTTTCTTTCAGAAATAATGTTTGTATAACTTAGAGGATCCCTGAAAATGGAAGGAGACAGCAATAAATGGCAAAGACTGAATAATTTAAATTATTTGTGTGATTAGTCAAAGAACTTGACATTTAGATTGTTTCCAATTTAAATGTCTATCAACAGAAGAATGAATAAATAAATCATGGTCTTTTTCTATAGTGAAATACTATAAAGCAATGAAAATGAAGTAGTGACATACATATATTTAATCAACAATCATCTTCAAAATATGACATTGGGCAAGAATGTTCTGGAAAGATACATACAGGAAGCTAGGATTTAAATAATGTTTTAAAATGTCCAAATTACTCTGTTTTTAGGATATTTTTTTAAATGCCCTAAATGTTATTTTCTACGTAGCTGTATAACCCTAAAACATATAGGTCGATATTTAAAACATTTAAATTCAAAAGCAATGGAAATTCAACAGCAAGTTCAATAAGAAGTCCTATGGGTGGTGGGGAGGTGATTAAAAAGTAAGGGGAAGGAAAGGGAGTAGGGAACAGTTTAAGTTAATAGTGTATATATAGGGGCGCCTGGGGGGCCCAGTTGTTAAGCATCTACCTTTGGCTCAGGTCATGATCTCAGGGTCCTGGGATCGAGCTCCGCATCAGGCTCCCCGCTCAGTGGGAAGCCTGCTTCTCCGTCTCCCACTCCCCCTGCTTGTGTTCCCTCTCTCGCTGTGTCTCTCTCTGTCAAATAAATAAATCTTTAAAAAAAATAGTGTATATATAGATGATCATTTTTTACATTTTATGTATTAGAAAAATACTGTAATACAAGAGAATATTTAACAATTTCTTAAAAACAATAATTTCTCTCATGAGTACTCTGAAAGCAACTCAAATACTGTGTAACTTCAGGTATTTTTTCCCACTACATTAAACAGTGAATTCTTTTTTCCTAGGAAACAGCAGAGATATGTCACTGACACCATGAAAAAGTGATCCTGTTTATGTTCTTTTATGGTTATTTACGGATAGAAAGGGGATATTCCACCACAGCATTGGGCCTAAGAAGTTGATACGAAGTATCTACAAACGCCATTGCATTACTAACACATTTACCACATGGTTCACAAGGCACAAAAATTCACAAAGTGAATCTTATTCATCCCATGACATATCTCTGCCACAAGTCCTTGAGAATTAGATATCCCCCCAAATAGTTTAATGAGAGGGAAACAGGTCCCACCCACGTCACTTCAGCATCTCCTCGAACTTATGCCCCCAGCTAGCCCCAGCCTCTCCCTGACTCCTCCCCAGAAAGTACAGCCAGTCTGTCTGTCTCAGACACCAGCCAAGTCCACCAGGGCAGGAAGCTCCCTCGGAAATGGTCATCTTTCATACCCAACCAGGCTCTCTTCGTGCCCTCTTCCAAAACGTTTCAGGTTCTCCAGCGGGGGCCTGACAACCACCCCGCCTGCCTATGAGACTCCTAGAGTGAAAACCACCCAAAATTCGGGGTTCAAAACCAGCCTGGCATTCACACCACTCTACACTATAAACACCCAGCCCCCAAGCCACATCTACCAAGTCAGAATCTCAAGGGATGCTGAAAGCAGCCCCGTCGGCGCCAGTCCAAAGTTGAAGAGCAAGCTCTGGATTCTTCACTGGTTTTTTTCTGCTAGGAACATTCTTCTTCACCTACTTCCTTCTACTTTCACCTTGGTATTCAGCTTTTAAGTTATAGTTTGAGTGTTATTTCTTCCTAGTTGACCTCCCTACACACATGTTCTTAACTACCTGGTCCTTTAGCAGCATTTCTGTCTAAATGCAGCTGAACTCCCTACGTCCTTCTACTACACTGAGGACACTCAAGGCAGGAACTGGACCTCTGATCACAATTCTATCCTTAGTAGCTGGAACAATGCCTGGCATTCAGTAAGTGCAAAGTCAATGTTGAGTAAATGGTGGACACATAGACTAAGTGAGGTCTCAGGCCATTATAGAGTCCTGGCTTTACTCCCCACCTGATATCTATGTAGTTATGGCTTTACTCCCCACCTGATGTCTATGTCTATGTATATAACCAGGGTGGCATTATGATGCAGGGGTTAGAAGCAAAGACTCAACAATCAGGCTGCCTTCCATTAGTTGTGTTACTTTGGGAAATTATTTTAACCTTCTGTGGGTTTTTTTTTTCCCCTCTAGGACTGTATGAAAATTAAATGCACAGAGAACAGAACAGTATCAACAAACACTTATGATTATACTCAATAAATATTTAGTGTACTTTTTTTATGTTCCTGGTATACAGTTCTGATACCAAACCTGAGATAACGCTCTTATGAACACTTGGCGGGTTTATGAAAGCCTTCCCCCTAATGTTGAAAATTCCTTATTCTCTATGAACAACTGACCACATATATTGATGAACAGAAAGTTGCAAATATCCTTAACCCTGTGTTCTAGCTAGAAAGGAGCTTAGGAAAGGTCTATTTTGATTACAAAGAAGAGGAGTGACTTGCCTGAGCCATAAGTGGTTGGTGACAAAGCTTAGCCTAGAACCCAGCTCCTCTGTCTTGCGGACTTTCTACTCTATTTATGGCCTCTCATTTTGATTGACCATTGACTTCCTTTGGATCTACGCCATTCTTCATACACCACAGCTGTAGCCCTTCTCACTCATTTCCACATTCTCCACCCTCTTTACTCGTGAAATATTTTGTCCCTTTATATTGACATTGGAGATTCTGATGAAGGGTCTCATCATCACCAACCCCTAACCCCTCCAAACTATGGGAGACAGGCAATGGAGAGACACAGAGTCAAGCAGCAAAAGGCCACAGAGAAGGGTCCAGCTACAAGCAGATTCATCCTGTAATAAGAGATGGCCCTTAGGGAAAGGTGTTTTCAGATGCCCCCATCTCAGCGACCATTTTGCCAGTTGGCAGATCCCAAGCACTCTCGACATCCCAACTACCTGCCTACTAGTTAGGTACACAGTATTCTTGGCACACGTTGCTACTACTTTGATCTTTGGATCCTGGATCATCCTTTATATTAGACTCTTGACCCAAATCCCATGGATTTGACTCATGTATACTTTAAACAAGTTTCTGAGGGGGCCTGCTTAACCCCAGAGATATCAAGCATGCATTTCCTACAGCTTATCTATCCAAATAGAAATTCACCCCAACCTACAGAATTTAAACACAAAGCAATTTTAAAAGACACCCAATAATTAACCAGAGATATACATTGTCAACTTTTCAATCAATCCTGCACTTCTCCATCAATTTATACACACACACACACACACACATCGTTTGTAACCAGATTATGTTCTTTGTAGTAAATGTTCAACCTGAGACGCCCTGGCACCCAAAGGTCTTATTTTTAGGTTATCCTCTGTCCCCATCACCAGCAAGAGAATATTCACATCCCATACAAAATGACCCAGTTGGGTAGAAGGATTTGGTTTGAGTTCCATCCCTATGGTCACAAAAGCTGATTCACTTCCTTCCATGAGGTGGCAGAGATAAGATATGCAGAGGTCTCAAACCACTGAGACTATAAATATCCTTGAGGCTACTTTCCCAAATAGTAGCTTTTATTTGAACGCTCTTTTATAGGTCAGACTATTTGCTTTATGTTCACAATCAAGTGTGTCTTAATTCCTGGAGCTGCTAACCTTTCTTAAACTCCTACCAAATTCTGCAAAGAAGGGTCTCCTGTTTCCAGTGTCAAAGGGCAATGTAGCCATTGTCATGCTCTATTCACCATCTGTTTCCACGTCTCTTCCTTTCCAACCTCCTGGTCCAACTGTGCTTTACAGTCCCTGTTGTGAGTTGGATTGACCCCCTCCCCCAAAGAGATATGTCCAAATCCTAATCCCTAATACCTGTGAATGTGACTTTATTTGGAAAAAGGGTCTTTGCAGATTTAAGTTAAAATGAAGTCAGACCAGGGACGCTTGGGTGGCTCAGTCGGTTAAGCAGCTGCCTTTGGCCTGGGTCATGATCCCGGGGTCCTGGGATCGAGTCCCACATCGGGCTCCTTGCTCAGCAGGGAGCCTGCTTCTCCCTCTCTCTCCCTCTGCTTGTGCTCTTGTGTCAAATAACTAAAATCTTAAAAAAAAAAAAAAAAAAAAAAAAAATGAAGTCAGACCAGATTAAGATGGGCACTAATCCAATGACTGGTCTCCTTATAAGATAGAAATCCTGAGACTGACATGGATGGACTCATACAGCCAAGAACCCCACATGAAAACAGAGGCAGAGACATGCCAAGGATGGTTGATGACCACCAGAAGCTAGCATAGAGGCATGCAACAGATTCTTATGGAGGCCTTCAACAGAAGCCAATCCTACCAAACACCCGGATTTGGGATTTCCAGCCCAGATCTGTGAGAATAACTTTGTTGTCTTAAGTCACCCAGTTTGTTTTAGTTTCCTGTGGCTGCCAGGACAAAGTCCCCTTGTGGCTACTTGAAGTTCTGTGACTATTTCTCTCCAATAAGCTATAAGGGGAAGTACATGTATTACAAGCAAAAACAATTCACTGATGTGAGACCCTCCCATGCTTTCCCTCTGGCTTGGGTGTCTAATAACCTACAATGGACATGGACACATAGCATGAGCTACAACCAAACCTTTGTTACTGCAGACTACTGAGCATAGGGGTGTTTTCACCACAGCATAATACAATCTTATCCTGGTTTTTCCAGAGGCTATAACTTCATCCCTTCAAAGGACCTAACACACTGGAAAATAATTAAGATTTTTAATAGATAAAAAAAATCTTTTAACATCCAAATAATCTAAATCACACTGCTTAGAAAAAGCACACTTCAGGAAGAACAAACCTGCCAGGTAGTTGTTGATTAGGGATTTCCTCCAGGCATGAAAACACATCGAAGCCTAATCATTCCAATTTTAGTATATGTGCTGCCGAAGAGAGCACTCGAAGCCTAATCATAAAATTTCAGGCTGGGTGCCTGGGTGGCTCAGTTGGTTAAGCGACTGCCTTCAGCTCAGGTCATGATCCTGGAGTCCCGGGATCGAGTGCCGCATCGGGCTCCCTGCTTGGCGGGGAGTCTGCTTCTCCCTCTGACCCTCTTCCCTCTCGTGCTCTCTATCTCTCCTTCTCTCTCTCTCTCAACTAAATAAATAAAATCTTTAAAAAAAATAAATAAAAAATTTTAAAAAAAAATAATAAAATAAAATAAAATAAAATTTCAGGCTATAACAAGCAGGTGGGTCCCTCTGCCACACTTGAAATCATGCCAAGGAAGTGATTATCTGTTCAGCCAATGGGAACAGCTACACTGACTGTGGCCCAGAATATCATGTACACTGAACTGTGTGTGTGTGTGTGTGTGTGTGTGTCTACAGAAACTCAGAGGTTAACGTCTCTAAAATGGTAGAACAGTCAAGTGATGACAGAATACTTGAACTCACATCTCAGCTCCTTCCCTCCTCTAGTTAGGCCTCCGGTTTCACAACTCTAACGTGGGGATGAGTTCATTAGGATGCTCTGGGAAGCCAGGGAGACAGTCCATGGGATCCACCTGAGTCAGGGTCTGTTACACAGTAAGTTCTCAGTACTAGCAATGGCTATTAAGAACATAACTTTTTGACTTGGTGACATACAACCTAGAGACTTGTATCATGTTCTGTTTAGTATACTTATTTAGTTCTGAATCTTTCTCATGTTCTTCTGTACTCCAGCCTGAGCTGGGAGGCTAGCGGGAGGGCAGGAACCAAGACACAATGGGTCCAAATGGGGACAAAAAATTCTCCCAGAGCAGCTCTCGATTGTGTGAGGGCACCCATGAAAAGAAACTGAAAAAGGGACAGCGGGATGTGTATGAATAGAGAACCCACCCTCCAGCAAATACCTGCATTTAGAGTTAACACAACATTAGGTTTGCTGGGGGGGGGGGGGGGGGAAGGGGGGCTAAGAAAAAAAATCAGTTGCCACGGATTTCTTTCATTCTTTTTCTAACGCGGTAAGCTTCACTTCTTGCAGCAGTACCAATATTCTTAAGAAGGAAATGGCCCATGTTAAAGATACAATTTCATGTCCTTTATCTTCATCCTAAAGTGTGAATAGTTCCTAAGAATCACGTTCACATTCTTTAAGTGCCATTAGCTGAAGTTGTGACAAGTGTCACTTGATGAACCCTAGAAGTTCCAAAAACAAAGATAAACAGACACATTTTATTGTACAGAAATTCACGGCAAATCTCTGTCACAAAGATAGCACTCCTCTCCCCTTGCTTTGGCATGAACTTACGTCCACCAACATTTCCTGGTCCAGTCTAAGAACAGCATGCATGTGTCAGATGTTTGGCTGGAATTGGGAACATTGTCATGTCCCACACCAAAATTAACTGTCCTCTGAAATTCAAATCATGCCCTCAGTTCACTGGGACTAAGTTCAAAGCAGGCCTAACTGCTTCACACTCGAGTGATCTGCCATCCTCAAAAGAAATGCATTTTTTAATTATACAGAGAGACCCATAGTCAAATAGCTATTCAGTTCTAAAGCTTTTTGCCATGAATCTGTGATGAAGCAAAGGGATTCCAAGAGCACTTGGAAAGCATAGGAGAGAGAATACCGCACGTTGCAAACAAATTTCAGTTTGTCAAAATGGGCTAGGTCACTCATTCTATGTTTCTATCCCAGATCTTAATGCAAGAAGGGCCTTGGGAAATAGGAAAAAGTGCAGGAACAACTCAACAGCACAATGGACATGGAATATTTATTATTTTAAAAGAATACATTAGTTCCCCTAACTGAACCTAATTACTGACTAGAAAGTAACAGGCATTTTACCTTCAATTAAATTCAATAAAGCTCAGGTTCAAATCTCACTTTTGGCCAAGTACTCTGGAAGTTCAGTAAAGACTCCCATCAACTTACTTTGTTATCAAGAACTACCATTCCCCATGTTTGTTTTAAACAACTCACTCATTGGGAGGGTTTGAGGAGACCAAGGTTATGGGCTCAATCCTTACATGAATCTGTTACCTGTACATCACTTAAAAAAAAAAAAAAATCACAGCGTTAAGCCTTAGACAAATTTTAAGAAGTGCTTATTATTTGTCTAACAGGGCCAAGCAAGATCTATGGCTAAACCAACACGGTCCATCACCAATACTGGACAAACTGAAGACATCTACACTATTGATTGTGCGTTCAAAGGTAATTTCCAAAAATCAAAGGCTGTGAGCATATCCATTTGCTCAAGCTTTCTGTTCTCTTCAGACTAAATGGACCTGAGCCTACAGGCTCCACAGTGTATTGACAACCCCACTCATCACACGGCATTTCAAATTTCAAACCCTAAACAGAAAGCTACCAGTAAGAATAGAAAATAAGGGGTAGCCAGAAAAATCAAGAGCAAGCAGAAAACAAGGCAAGGTAAAAGTGGAGGTCAGCAGAAATTGTAATGTGTTGATGGGATAGCTGTCTTCTCCCAAGGAGCTCATCATAGGGAAGTACATTTAAAAAAATGACATGTGAATTATTTTCCCCATGGAAGAAGTTTAATACAGAGATAATTAGTTTTTCAAAGAAGGAAAAAAGGGAAGACTTTCCCTGTCATATGTTGAGTCCTATAATAAATCCACAGAGTTCACAACAGCACAATTCTGGAACTATTAGAATGACGAAATCTAATAAAAAAAATACAGAAACACAGCATTTACATGAAAACTTAGAATATGTCAATTTGAAAATGAGTTATTTAGCAAATAATGCTGGGAAAATTAGCTCTCTCTATGGAAGAATGTAAAATTAGATTCCTACCACATAGCATATTCAAAAGTTAAGTCCAAAATAGACCAAAGACATAAATGTAGAAGGGAGAAAAAAAACGTCATGAAAACTACTAGAAGAAAATGTAGGAGAATAGATGTACAACCTCAGGATCAAAAAAAATTTCTTCAAACAGACCCATAAAGCCTAAATCATGAACCGAATAATTTGTAGGTTAAGCTTTACAGAAATTGTATGAATTTGGCGATTATCGGGGCTCACAATACAAAGATGCTTCGCTGAAGGGATGAACAGGCACAGTCTCTAATTTCCAAATTTTTTGCCAACTCAAGGCTTTTTCAGTTTTTCTAAAGATGGAGGACATTTACACCTCAAAATAATTTCAATTAACTCTACTGACCAAATTCAAGAATTTGGTCATACCTGTTTCGATGCTATGGTGCCTCATTGAGCCTTGAAACCAAGGCTAGGTGTCATTTATCTAAATATTCAGAACCAAAGTCAGGGGAGGATTATAGAAATTACCCTGTTCCACCCAGAGCGAGAATGAGGGAAGAGCAATCAGTATGTACAAGAGGCTTACAGCTTGAATATGAGGCAATGGCCATTAGAATTTACATAATCCATTTCGTTAAGACTCAAATAATGGCTAATGAGGTAAAGGGCAAACATATGTTTTGGGTACAGTATTTATGATCTGCATCCATGTATTTCTGACTATATCCATGGGGGAAAAAAAATTTCTCCAGTGGAAGTCACTGGAACCGTAACAGAAAATTCTGAGATACGTCCAAATAAATGCCTGTTGTTCTAAAATGTAAATTTGAAACCCACTGCATTCATCTTAGTTTAATTACTAATGGCAAATATGGTTAACCTCTCTGTTATTATGACAGTATTTTTAAGGGTGTTTTTTGGGGGGGGCATATGGGCCCTCTGTTTTCTTAATTTTCTTTTGGGGCATATATTCCACCCAGATTTTAAGATGTTCCTGGATCTTCACATTAGGCAGAAAACCTTGTTATTTTCAGGACTCAGGCTAACAGAAGGGGCACAGAGGTAGTATTTGATTCCCAGGCCAAAGTGCCAAGGTAAGTTATGAATGCTGCTAGGTTTAATCAAGAATTACCCTTGATTTCCCTCATAACAGAAATGCCTATAATGCCTTACTGGTCTCAATCCATTTCAGAATTCTTCATAGCCATTTCCATAGATGGGTTCTTTCATAGAAACTTTCGCAGTTTAGGGTCTTCAAGACCCAACCTAATATCGTTAACACCCCTATTTAATAGCTCACACTGAGGAGAAAAACACTCTGTATAAAGCCTTTAAAAGGGAACCAAACCTGACTTTGGATTATGAATACCTGTGTTACCTTTTCAGCTCCAATAGTTCATCAATTGGCTTATTTTCAATGGAACACTTTAAGAGAATGCTTCTGTTGCTAAAAGCAACTTTTTAAATTCCCATGTTGTCAATTTCTGGCTGCTTTAATTCATTTCTATGGCTGATTACTACCTATCTTATTTTCAGATCTACTCTTGATCAGAGAGTACAAGAAATACACGGTTTGGTTTTTTTACCTACTTCTTGTTTTCCATTAAAAAAAAAAACTATTCTTTTGAAATAATTAAAATGCTTAAAATGTGGCTGTGATTTTTTTTCTAAATCCATCTTTCTTCCCTCTAAATCCAATTTTATATGGGCTACCTTAGGGCATATTAGCAAAGCTACTCTACGAACAATCCTGAGGAACAAAGCTGCTCAAATTTTGAGATGAGCCAGCAGTCTGTGTTGCCATCAGAAAAATCACAGTCACAACCGAGGATCTTGACTCACATCCCAGGGCTCAAATGAGTGTGGAGATAAAACTGCCCCCTTGCCTCCAGCAGTTGCCTAGAAATAGGCTGAATCATACGGACCTATGTTTTGCGATCCATGGTTTCATTTTCACTGACAAAGCTAAGAACTTCAGGAAGAAATGCACAACTAGAGAGGCAGCATGGCAGAGTGGTTACAGATAAACGCTTTGGAGTTCGATATAGACACAGTATAGCATGATGCTCATGATTAGGTTTCTGAAACAAGACCATGTATTCACATCCCACCTGTGTGACCTTGGGTTTCAGATACTTCAACCCCCAGTGATTCAATTTCCCCAACAATAAAATGGAGCTAAGTGTGGCTATCCATACAGTTGCTGCATAGATCCAAGTAGGAGGATCTATACCGTAAGATGCATTAGAGCAGGAATTTAGGGCTTTGCTTATTGCTACATTCTAGCACCTAGAATAGGACTGGACACTTAAGATTCAATGTTAAGGAATGAACAACGCAGATGGAAAAATGGCTGGCACACAGCTAAAATAATTACTTTCATCATTTTCATTCTTACATCATATTTTCCTAATCTTTACTTCCCAGCTGAGAGACCGTAAGATAGTTATTTAAGTTTCTACTGGATTTTAGAAAGCACTATGAGAGAGTGATAAATGTCCTGGTCTCAATCAGGAATCACTCAACCATATATAATTTTATTTTGGACAAGTCTCTACTATCTTGGTCATCAATGAACGGATAGAATAGTAATGACAAATATAATTTTGTTAATATTTCTGAGTCCAAAAATGAGAACTGAACAGTGAAAATGTTAAGAACCTCAGAAGGATGTTATTTTAAAGTGGATTCCAGTGAAATTTAGTCAGATATTTTACAATAAGGTGTTGGATTAGATATTAGAGTTGGGTGTTTAAAAGGTAACAAAGACTCAATTTCTAGATTTCTAAATTTCTAAATTATTCTAATCCCTATATAGATAACCACAGACCAAATATTAAGTGAACTCACTTTTTAAAGATTTATTTGACAGAGAGCGAGCACAAGCAGGGGGAGCGGCAGGCAGAGGGAAAAGCAGGCTCCCCGCTGAGCAGGGAGCCTGATGCGGGACTCAATCTCAGGACCCTGGGATGATGACCTGAGCCAAAGGCAGACACTTCACCAACTGAGGCACCCAGGTGCCCCTGAACGCACTTTTTAAAAAGGTGCTCTCACAAGCTTACATTCTAGTAGGGGATTCATGAGTAAGATAGTATCATATACTAACCCCTGGAGATAAACTCTTACCTAATTCCAAAGAGATAATGCTATATAATCAGAGACTATTTGTAGTTTCTTGTACATTAGGAGTTTCTATAATCTATAACAACTTCTAACTTCTAATTTCAAATATCATCCTTTTTGTTAACAGTGGAGTTAACAGAAAAATGCTCCAGAAGAATAATCAAGAAGATTGTCAAAATGTTGAAAATTGTGGAATCCAGATTAGATAGGTGGGGGAAGTTTATTATGTTTTTCCCCTTTGTGTGTATCAGAAATTCCAAAGTTAAAAATTAGGCATTAACAAATCTTAACTACCATCTAACTTTGAAATAGGCTTTGCATTTCCAAGAAGTAATGGCTAGGGGAGGAAAATAAATGTCCCGATGAGGTCTTTAGAGACCTTGGCATGCTAAGTTTTACATGCAAAGATCTGCAGGAAAAGCAAAGGGACTGGAAACATGTCTCCAAAAATGTCACCTCCCTGAGGCAGAAGTATTGATGGCAGCAGGGATCAGTTCATGGGTAGTCCTTGGGGCTGACCATAACCCAGAAGGTCACACAGTAGTGGCCACAGGGAGGGAGTCAGGTATGGCCAGCTGGCTGGAAGAAGACAGCAAGGGTTTCTCTCTTGCACCTGTGTTTGGTTGTATCTAAAGATCAATGTTTTCCCCACATTGTGTATTTATTGGTCATGTCCCCTTGGCACTACCACAGCAATGGAGAAATTTCTGGCATGTAAAAAATGGCTTTGTTTCTAGTGCCTAATGAATTCCTCCATATGAAATTCTTCTAGATTTTCTCAGTCTCCACTACAAACTCTGCCAAAAAGATGGCATTAAACCAGATTTATTACACTTGGAGGACTAGTCATTTTTCCCTGATCAGTTTCAAATATTTGAAAAATAAAACCCTGCCATGTTTTTTTGACCTGCAGCCGAAGAGAAGCAGCTGTGCAAAAAGAGACGAAAGAGATTATAGAATCACAGAATGTTCGAATTGAAGTCTCTTCATTTTAGAGGTAAGAGACCCAAGGCTCAGATTAAGGGTGATTTAAGACCACTGCACCTTACTTAATGCCACACTGGAGTGCGCGGTCAGGCTGAGTCCCGGGTGGTACTCTATTGCGTTAATCATGCCCACAGTAAGGCCACACAAGTATATATGGGTGACTACAGAAATTTTAGGCAGGTTTCCTCCATCCCCGCATGGTTCACAGCACATCTTTCACTGCACAAGTTTAAGGTTTCCTTATGTGGAAATAATTACACAACTAATTTCCCGGGGCCGTCGGGGGGAGATGTACCTGGAGCCATTCACAGTCAGCTCAGAACAAAGGATATTGACCTTAGAGAGAGGGGAAGTTCCAGTGAATAGGAAGTCCAGGATGTTGGCCTCAGGGCTTTCTTCAGAACCACAAAGAGAGTTGTGGTACCCGAAATTATGACCATGTCAAAGGGAAACTCCACCTTCCCCTGTGGTGGCCCTGAAGGACGATACATTGTTGTTGTTTTTTTAAGATTTTATTTATTTATTTGAGAGAGAGAATGAGAGATAGAGAGCACAAAAGGGAAGAGGGTCAGAGGGAGAAGCAGACTCGCCGCTGAGCAGGGAGCCCGATGTGGGACTCGATCCCGGGACTCCAGGATCATGACCTGAGCCGAAGGCAGTCGCTTAACCAACTGAGCCACCCAGGCGCCCCAGGACGATACATTGTTACTCCTGGCTAGTAAAGGAAATTTCAGCAAGGGTAGCCATGCGCTCACCCACTCTGAAAATCTTAAGAGTTGAAGTTCAAGCTTTCAAGCAGCCAACATTCAGGAGGATATTTTTAACATCATTGCCAGTCCCTGGGACTCTAGGTAAACCTTCTGAACATAATAGGTAACAATTCTTGTAACTTGTAATTAAATAACTTTTCTAACATAATGAATTAGATCTCAAGTTTTAAATTAAACAGTACCTATGCCTGCTAAAGCTGAGTGACTTGGGAACACACATTATAACTAGTTCATGAATACAGGAGATTTATTCTAGACCTTGTAGAGATAAAATAACCATCTTAGGAAAGTTAGCAGGCATGGATTCGGGCAAGCACACTGGCATTTCACTGGAATTGCTTAAGAGCTAACAGTAAATCCTTTCATCTGAAATAACCAAACGAACTAAACAAGCAAAATCATCTTCTGGGCAATACTATGGCAACAAGAAGGCTTGCTAATGCTCAGGTTGACAAATCAGAACTGTTCTTTTTATTTGTTTTACTACCTGTACTACTCCAGAGGGACCATTCCAATCAAATTTTCACATGGCAAAATTTCTGCATGTGGGCTCTGCTGGATCCCCAGTTACCACTGGAGAGTTAGGAGTATATTATGAGAAACACTGCTAAAGTAAGAGGATACTTGCTATTACTCCCAGGCCAGTAACATCATTCTACCATTTCTAAGGGTGATCACGGACTTAGTAATTTTGTCTTAAGTCTTGCTTATACTAGACAAATAAGTAGTCTACCGATGGACTTGAAATTGTGCTTTTATGTTCCAAACCAAATTGAGAGATTATAATTACTACTCTTAAATGTAAGATTATCACTTGCTCTTGAATGTAGTATGTGCTTTGTATTATCTTAATGGACCCTGAAATCACGGTCAGGTGGCTATTACTATAATCATTATTCTAATTATTAACCATCATTGAGGCTTAGTGATATTAACTTGTCTAAGCTAATATGGAGCAGAGCCACAGCTAGAACATAATCAGGGTAACTCTGAAATCCAAGTCCCCAGGCTCCACCAGGACCACTTCCCATGCAGATGCCCATGCATGCTGCTTAAATGGGAAGTGGAAATGCTTTCCACAGAATCTGAAGTGAGAGGTTATTAAATACTCTTAGTTCCATAAAATTCATTTTTACATTAAAGGAATAAAAACTAGAACTCCAAAAGTGTGCTTCAGAAAACTACATAGTAATGGAATACTCTAAAATGTTGACACCGGTTCTTGCACCCATAAGGAACATACAAAATTCACTCCGTAAAACTAACTTCATTTGTATTCACTACTGATTGCAAGCCCATTGCAATGACAGTCACCATCTTTCCTGGCACGAGGTAATTTTATCCTGAAAAAGGTACCTATGCCATGTCATGACTAAGGGAGCCAAATTCCCTCAAATGCCTTTTGGTAGGCTACTTGCTCACCCTAAGCTGATAAATGGCTTTCAAATCCTGTCCAAGAGTCCTGAAAGATTAACAAAATAGTATCTGTTAGACAACAGCTACTGTATGCTGATACTTTAGACCTCATTTAAACAAATGAGAAGAGAAAACTCAAGGCTGGTTTAGTTTAGTAACCCGTCCAGGGACACACAGTTTATTGAACAGCTGGGGTGGGATTTGAACCCAAGCCCCCATCATTCCAGTACCGTTTAATTTTCAGGTTACTAGGCTGCCACATACCGCATACAGTGTAGTTCTACATCTTAGTATTTTCAACTTCATTACTAGTTGTCTGAAAAAAAAAAAAAAACTCTTCTGTCCCTAGCCATCTACAGAAAATACATTTGCCGGAACTAAAAGCTGGGAAGCACAACGTACACGTGTGCTTTTTAAAGTGTCTATGCTAACTTCTTATTCATCAGATCTCCGCTTATATCACACTTCCTCTGGGAATTCTTCCTTGCTCCCCAAACGGGAGACCCCTGACTCACGTCCCCATCACTCCCGTGCACTACCAAATCACATCCTGATAGACTTCGGTGCTAAATGAATCTGCCACCCCACCGGCCTAAGTTCTGTGAGGGTAGATCCTGAACACGTTTCAGAGCCCACTGTGTCCCCAGGCCCAGCACGTAATATATGCACCCAAATATTTATGAAATAGGTGGACAGAGTTTGTTACTCACCTATTTGCTTATAGGACAGAGTTTGTTACACTTGTCTACTATGACACTTTAATCTCATTAATTGTTCTGAACCCAGCGTCCTCAACTGTATAATTGGGGATAATGTCTAACCCTCACTCAATATGTAACACCTATTGTTCTAGTTATGGGGGATACAGTGGCAAACAAAGGGCATACTCTCATGGGGTTACCACTCTAGCTGATGTGTCCAAATATAAGCAAATATAAGAATAAGTATTGGCTTAATGTCAGTGATAAATGATGTGAAATAAAATGGAACAGAAGAAAAGGGGACAAAGATGGACAGAGATGGGAGCCATGCTAGATAGGAGGGCCTTTTAGAGGTTACACTTGAGCTGAATCATCACTAAAAGGCGGTAAAGGCTGCCCAAAGAATTTCAGAGATTAATAAAGTTTATGATGATCAAAGGACCTAGTAAAGTACATGCTTAGTACCACAAAAGCACTCCTACAAAAATTGATACATACAAAAATTTGAGTTCCTTTCTTTTCTATCATTAAGGTCCAAGTTATTAAAACTTGAAGTGTTATTATTTGTACGAGAGTACCCACAAGAACCTTACCATGGGCAGCTTTCTCCTACTACGGTTTCCTTGGAAAACAAGAGAAATGGAGTTAGAGCTTAAAGGAATGACACCTTGGGACAGCTCCAGGGAAGGGAGTAGGGAGGTACGCGGGGCTTGGGACACACACTGACCTAAGTGAAGGACCATGTGAAGCCCTCTGCAGCCCTCCAGGCAGCTTGGGGGCTCAAGGCACAAGCATCAGAATAGGTTGAGGTGGTGTGGGGAGAAGAGAAGAAAATCTGGGTCTGCACACCTAAGGCTGCTCATGTGACCTGCTTGCTTAGGGCTTGACCTTATAGAGCCACTGTGATGGCCTTTATAGTTTAAGGACACACTTCAGTGCTATCTTAAAATATCTCCCCCAAGAGAACATTCTTCTCATAATTTATTCCATAGGGCAGTGGGTCTTAAGAGTCCCCCTGCCACTGAGACGTTTTAAGCATGTTTTTATTATGTGAGAGATCAAAAAAATGAATTCAGTCATTTCAATGCAGATTACTCTCTAATAGAAGTAATTTGGCAGTGATGAATCTGCATACTCAGAAATTTAAAGGTCGTTACAAATTCAAATGGATTTCTTATAGATGTGATTCCACCAGTAGAAAGAAGTTGAAGACTTCAAGGCAAATGAGCCTATTTAATTGATGGTTTGAAAATGCCAGGGAGACAGAGGGCATTAACTTTTCTATGATGAATAGAATTAATAAGGAATTTCTTTTAGATTTTTAGGACTCTCTTGTGCAAACAAGATGATAAACAAAACAAAATGATTCTAAGAAAAGCATTCAATGTAATCTCCGAATCAAATTTTCTTCCTTAAAACAATAGCTTGAAAAATCTGGTGATATTAGAAATGTTTTACCCCAGGCTAAGAGCACAATTTGAAAAGGCTGTATATAAACAACTCAGAGACCACGCACAGGAAAGCATTTTGGCAAGTCTTGCATTGTACCAGCTGACCCGCCTGGCGTGTGTGCTTCTGTCCCAGATGCTGGCACCAAAGCCCTGAAATCCTCGGGAGAACTCCCTGAGGGAGATTTTATTATTCTCTTCAATTTGTGTATCAGGCCATGGAGATTTACTATGTAACACGTAGACCTCTTGGTGCACTTCAGCAAAAGTTAATATCATCAACTTTTTTAATTCTCTTGTTTAGGAACAAAATCATGTTCTTAAAAACTAGTGGCAGGAGGAAAAAGGCGGCCTGAGCTCAAGTACTGGGTCCCCACTTTCTCCCGGCCTCTTTTCTCAGCCAGAAAGATCTAATCCAGGTCAAGAGCTGCCAAAACCATCAAATAACAGGATGAAGACAAAAGAACTCTGAACCAAAGAACAAGGCCTCGGGAATTAGCCAGGTCCCCAGCCTGCTAAATGACTGGCAGAATACCCCTGCAGAAATGGTCACATCTCTCGGCAATGTATGCAGCTAGTGTCTGCATAGGTCCTAGTTCAGTTACTCTTAGGGTGGTTGTGGTAGCTTTTTTGCCATCCTCCTAACTCCTGATAGAGATTTTCCCCTACTTCAGAGATCTTAAACAACTCGTCTTCCAACTTGCTGTTATAGGGTCTTCCTAAGTAGGTATCTACATCAGGCTCACTCACTTAAGACAAATCAGTAACTGGAAACAGACCTGCAACCCCTTAAGAGAGGACCAAGATTTTAGATGAGCCACAGTGACCTTAAAATAAATTTCTTTGGTAAAATGTGATGGGACTCCCAGCAGTGCTGTTCCCTTTGATTGGGAGTACAACTGCAGAAGCTGATTTGGACCTCTGATTACTTGTTTCACAGCTGCAGAATGTGTCCATTAGCTCAAGGGAGCTAATGCCACCCTGAAATTTTCACTAACAAACGGAGTGACTGGAAAATTCTCAGGCAGCTGGCCAAACTCCAAGCCTGAATTCCGATGTGAATCCTAGTGATAGCAAAGAAACTTTTATACCAAAGCCTGTCGGGGGTGGGGGGAGGGGGGGTCCACAATGGGGGGGTATAACTGCCTTTTTTCCAGTAGATGGAAAGCCCCCTGAGAGCAGGGACCATGTCTCTTATTCTATCACGTTTGCCCAACAGACAGCAAAAGGGCTAGCATATAGTGACATGCTCTGAAATACGTTTGAGGGAATGAACAGACCTGCAATAAAATGAGAGGTTCTAAGCAGAGCCCCACAAAGTCCATAAACGGAGTCTGGGGTTGGGGGAGAAGGGAGGAAGCAAAGTAGAGGTATTTTTATGATTGGAGACCCACAGCTACTCCAGGGTAATTCACAAGTACATGAATTTACTTACTATCATTTATACCAGAACTTGTTCCAGTGAAGCTTTGAGACACAGATCATAGGATTTCTTAAAGCTCTCAATATGCCTTAAGTACTTCTGTGTGTCCTGGAATTTCCTGCTTAATAGCATTCATCAAATCTCTTAGTGTTACAACCTACTACAACAGATGGTGTATTTCCATTGTATACAGCAGACATGATCTGCACCTTTAGCAAGTATTTATTAAGAGCTGCCACCAAATACACATATGGCCCTGTGTACTTCAAACCACATTCTTCATTTAACGGTCTCACTTCCTCTTTTTTCTATTACTCTTCACCTTTTCATTTTCCTTTTTAAAGGAAAGTTTGGTCAATAGCTCGATTAGCTAGTTAATATATTAAGTTTTCAAGTTAGCTGGTTATGTAGGTAATGCTTTTTAGCAGTAGTCACTAAGATGGTCTAGTGGTAGCCTGAAAATAATAAATCTATAAAACCGTATCTATAAATATATCCTCCTCTAAAGTTTTTTAAATTCCCTATTTGTAGACTTAGGCAGTGTTGACCAATAACCCACCATCCTTTGCATAAGTAAAATAAGGTAGTCAGACAATTTTTTTAAGTCAATTCCTTAACTTTAAAGAGAAAATTTTGAGCTAAAAGAGGTTTAAGAATTACTGGTTTGACTAACTGAAGCCATTTCAACATCAGGAACCATAACACAACAAAATAGTCTTAATTGCCAGTCACACCAAAGACCTGCTTTGGAAAAAGCAGCACCGTATGAGGGCCATCAAGTCACCTGCCTTCATAAAGCCTAGGTCCAAAGCTATTTTATTTAGCTCTCACTCATGCCTTCTATTCTAATGGAAACTAATTTTTTCAGGAATTGTCCCCTTTCCCTACCCCACCCAAAAACCCAAATGGGTTTGTTTATAGGACATCTTGCAGAGGCAAATCGTTAAGTCCCCTTAACAATTTGCAAAAAAGCCTCACTTGTAACTTCAAGCTAAGAGAAAAAGGGTAGTAAGTTCTAAAGACAGTTTGCAACTGTAATACAAATAAACACAGTTTTTAAAATAAAGGAATTTCATTTACTCAAACTTAAAAAAAAAAAACCTCACTTTATTATCTCCTACACCTAGAGTATTGCTTTGAGAAGATTCAAATTCCTCACCAGAAACCTCAAATGCACTACATGCATCTGTTTTAAGAATACCCCACATACCCATTTTTTTAAAAATCTCACTTCACCCTGTTGCAGAGATCCTCTCAATTTTCTGCCTAACAATGGAGTTAATCTTCATTGTAGAAATTGTGAGCTTAATATCAAAACAGAGGATACCAAATTTTGAGTTAAAGTTTCTGGTTACCTGCAATTACTCTAGAACATTTTTACTATCTAAATGCTAATATGGCAGATTATTTTCTACTCTGCCTCTTAAGTTGTTAAACCATTTGTTGGGATGTAGAAAGATCATGACTCACCCAGGCACCCCAAAAAAGGATATGTTTTCTATATGTTCCATAACAACGAGACAAATACTAAACAAGTCAGGCAACTTGTAATAATAGACTCCAAATCCACCCAATTTCACATAAAAATACATATGAAAATAGGACGTAGGACAAACAGGGGCGCCTGGGTGGCTCAGTCAGTTAAGTGACTGCCTTCGGCTCAGGTCATGATCCCAGGGTCCTGGGATTGGCCCCGCATCAGGCTCCCTGCTTGGTGAGTCTGCTTCTCCCTCTCCCTCTGCTGCTCCCTCTGCTTGTGTTCCCTCTCTGTCAAATAAAGTCTTTAAAAAATAAATAAGATACAGGACAAACAGAACTCCCCAAAACACAAAGGTCAAAAAGGAAATCACAGTGGAAATTTTAAAATGGATAAACTGGTAATAACAATTGAACATACCAAAATATGTGGGGGAAAAAAATAACTGTACCCGGGGGGAATAGAGTCTTAAATACACAAACTGTAAAAGCTAAGATCAGTAATAACTAAAATGAGTTAACTATCCATCTTAAGGGGGGAAAAAAAAACCACCACACACAAATTAACCCCCCCCAAAAAGGGGGAAAAATAGTGAAAGTACAAACATAAATGAAATGGGAGGGAAAACACACAAAGGAGAAATGAAATTTTTTTCTGAAACGACCACTAATACTGATCAAAAGGGATATTCTTCTATTTAAAAATAGTAAGATTATGAACTTTATGCCAACATACTTGCACATATAGATAAAAGGGCGTATTTTTTTTTTTAAAAAGTCCACTTAGAAAAGCTGAACTAAGATGGACAGTCTACTAGTGCTGTATCTAGAGGCCCAGTGCTTGGAAGGATCTGGAAGGGGATCTCTGACTTGCTGGTGGTAGTCCATTTCTGGATTGAGGTTATGGTTAGACAGGTGTGTTTATGAATATTCAATTTCTGAGCTTATTAATTTGTACACTTTTTCCTGTACGGAATGCTACAATAAACCATTTCTTTCAAAAAGAAAGTTACATACCTAGACACTTCCTGACAAGACTACAGTTCCCCCCCCCCCCCCCCCCCCCGCCGCCAGCTCATAGATCATAATTTCTAATGTTGGGTGGTAAAGGGGTAAGGGTCATACTCCAAATTCTGCTGAATTAACCTAGAAGTCTGGGGAAAATTAGCTTTTATATTTCATTATTTTCATTTATGATTAAAGGAGATCGGAACACTATAATGGAGCTTTAAGAATTTTAAAGCCAACTCTCGATTCAGAACAATTTTCCCCTCTGCAAGTGATTTACAGAAAACTCCTTAAATAGAATGAGATTTGAAATCTACAACATTACATTTCATAATTATCAGTAAAAGGCTATATAACAAGTAATTTTCTAAGAGTTCTATATTTTTAGCATGTTTAAAATGAGGTCTTAACCTTTCTCTTTCCTACTCAGTGTAATAGGAATGTAGTATTCTATTTCAATCCAGGTTGTTAGGATTAAATAGTGAAATGTGTAATAAAACTGCCTGTCACATAGTAAGAGCCCACTAATTGCTGGCTATTTTATCATCATCTTGACCATGAGAATAACTCCTTTTCTCCAAATTAAATGTACTTCCAGGGTCTAGTCATCAAATAGGTAGGATTTACATTCAATTCTATTCTCATTTAATATACAAAGAAAACAAAACTTGGAAATTGTGTTTCTATTCAAACGCACAGTGAAGCATGGATTCAAAGATGCTTAGATTTCTGCTCAATATTTAAGTTAAATTTAAAAGTGTTTTCTATTTTCCATGCGATTTATAAAAAATTTTTATCTCTCACTGTAATTGAAATTCTCTTAGATTGTAAAATTTGAAAGGCTCAAAAAATTGAATAGCTACCATATGCCACGAGAGGGTTTCTTAGCCAACTAAAAGATGGTTCAAAAATTAAGAAGTTTACCCAATGCAAACAACTGATAAATGGTAGAGAAGAGTTTAAACCACTTTTTAGAGATGCCAAGTCATTTTAAATTTTTCACCATGCTATACTGCCTGATATGGATAAAATATTTAGATAGTCATTCCTTCAAACAATTTCTCTTAACCAAAGATATTTTGGTAATTGAATATAATAAATACAGCATTAAAAATCTAAGAAATTAACTTTTAACCTCAGAAATGGAATGTTAATAACCACCATCTGAAGATGAACATTTGAGTCATTTTATAAGCTAAAGGGATCATATGGATGGTCTAAGTTTCTTTAAACTAAGTAAATTTTAAGCTTAATAGGAGATATTGTTGGCTCCATTGCTTACATTCAATAGCCAAAATTTTGATCAGAACAAACTTAGTGTGAGGCAGATCTGTAATAAATCATGCCCATTAATTGCTTCCTCTGTAAGATTATTTCTGACTTTGATACATTCTTATAAATGTGTTCAGTCTATCTTAAAGTTTTTATTGAAGATAGAATGTATAGAAAATAGAATGTATAGAAATATACAGAAAAACACAAATCCTAAAGTGTAGCTCCACGTCTCTTTACTCATGAAACACAATGTAATCAACATCTGCATGAACAGCACCTAGATATAAAAATAGGACATTACTAGTCTCCCCCATCAATTACTTTTGCCCATTTGTGAATGTTACAGGTCTCATTATATATTCTGTTGTACCTGGCTTCTCTCACTGCACATTAGGTTTGTGAAATTCATCTATGTTGTCCACGTAGCTGTAGTCCATTTTTCTCATTTATCCATTCTATTCTTGATAGACATTTGGATTGTCAAGGGACATTCAAGAAATAAAGCAACAAGCTACAAAGTGGGAGAAGATATTTGCCATACATATGCTAAATAATACCTAGAATACATAAATAATTCCAGTAAAAAGACAGATTAACCTATAAAAGAAAAGACTTGCAACAAGGAACTTCAAGAAAGAGAATAGGCCAATTGTCCATAAACATCCCAAAAAGGACTTAGTTTCATTCATCAGCAAGGTGATGCAAATTTACAAAGATACCACTATACATACATTAAAATGGCTAAAACAAAAAACGGAACATCAAGTGTTGGCAACAAAGTTGGAACAACTAGAACTTAGGCGTACTGCTGATACAACCACTCTGTAAGTTGGTACAAACATTTCAGAAAACTACTGAGCAAAAATGTTCATAGCACCACGACCTGTAGTATTCCTCACTTGATAATGCTATAGTTAGAGCCATTCCAAGGTGCTGAAGACCTGCCTGGACCATCGTTTTCCTGGTTCTGACAAAATCAAGTGCTCTTCAGTCAACAAACACTGACTACATAAGGGACCTCATACCGAGTTCTAAGTCTACAGGACTCCAACTTAATTCTCCTTTGTATTTTCACACTGAGATGCTTCCCGTGGTTGCCTTTGGAAACTCTGCATAGTGAGAACACGGAAACACCCCCAAATTATCAAAACTTTAGAATATATCTATAATAATGCCCTTAAGTGGACATCTTCAATTTTCTAAGAAAAACTTTTTAACAAATGAGGTTTAATTTAAAAAAATTAACTCCCTTGGCTAGGATCTAAGCATGTCCAGCCTTTATATTATATACCATTATAGAATTACGTATTATTGAGTAATATATAATGTACACAACCATCTCAAACACAATGGTACAGTTCAGAGGTAATTTCATCAAATTCTAGCAATAGTAAAATTGGAATTGCTGTATACCATAAGCTTGAAGATAAAATTAAAAAGCACAATTTTTAAGTGCTAAATATTAGTGGTGTCTTATTTTTTAAACTCGATATTGCATCACAAATTTATAACTACCTTGACTGAAAAGACCATGTTTCTGTTTGTAGAACACTTAAATCATCTTTCAACTTTAGACAAACATAAAACATCAAGTAGCCTATGTAGAAGATATATAGGCTTAGGGTCACCTGGATAGCTCAGTTGGTTAAGGGTCTGACGCTTGATTTCAGCTCAGGTCATGATCTCAGGGTTGTGAGATCGAGCCTGGCATTGGGCTCTGCACTCAGCAGAGTCTGCTTGATATTCTCTCTCTCTCCCTCTCCTCCCCTCAACCACTTACATGCTCACGTGCTCATGCGCTCTCATGCTCAAAAAAAAAAAAATACATATGCTTTATCTTATCTTTATGATGCATGACAGCATGCATCTGCATTGTTCAACTAAATCTTATGCAGATATAAAATACTGAAGAGTATTTGGAACAATAAATACTATCAGTTTTTGTAGAATAAGGTTCTACAGATTGGTCAGGTTTGTGAAAGCATTAGTTTTCACTGCTTTCACAATCCTTCAACACAGCCAATTGACTAAAACATGTAGATTCAAGTAGTCTTGATTTAAGATATTAACACCCAACATTCCCTACATTAGAAGGGACCCTAGTTTTTCCTCACTGTGTCTTGGTTCTTTGCCTAGGGAAGTTCTTCCTTCTTGAAGAAGGCTACCAAAACGTCACTGATGTTCTTTGAGCTTGATACAAGTCATGGGCTGTTTTAGTTCCAAGAGATAATCCCAACATATGTACCTGGCACATGAGGGAACACACACATGCAATATTCCAGAAATACTTTTAAAGATTTTTTTTTTTTTTTTAGCGTGAGTACGGGAAGGCAGAAAGAGGGAAAGAGAGCATCCCGAGCAGACTCCCTCCTGAGCCCAGAGCCAGACGCAGGGCTCAATCCTAGGATCCCAAAATCATGACCCGAGCCAAAACCAAGAGTCCAACAACTGACTGAGTCACCCAGATGCCCCCCATCTGTAAATATTTTAGATCATGCACAAGGTTATGAGAAATTTTGTATGCTTGTTTAATATTACCAAAGAGTTGGGCTTTCTCCTCTAATAATACCACAGTTAAGAAAAGTTTAAACTTGGTTTCATCTTTATCAGTCATTTCCTAAGGAGGGAGGCAGGTCATCTTGTTTCTGGAGCAACAGTAACCAACTGAAGTCCATGGGGCTGGATCATGGATCAATCTCTCTAACACACGGTTCCCCAGAGAAAGAAACTTCATCAGCAGAGAACTCAGAAACCAGTACAGCCAATATCTAATATTATATAGGAATATAAGGCATAACCACTACCCTTAAGCCTCATGCGAATGGAATGCTATCAGACAACCTCAGACAGCGTAAGAGAGAATATTGTATTTTATGGAAAGGCCTAGAACACTCACACATCAATAAGTACTAGAAAATAGGGAAGACTTTTTAAAACAATCAAGATTGAATTGAGTCTTAAAGAGCTAGTAATATTCAGATGGGTGAACAGAAAACAGAACGTTCCCAGACCTATGGTGAACATAATGAAAATCGGAGGTAGAATAGAGCAAGTGAGCACATCCCTGGAGACCACAGAGTGGTGGGAACTAAGTCTCCCAAGTATGGCAAAGCAAGAACCTGGCCATTTCACTGACTGGGAATGCCCTGTGTGTACCCTCATGCACTTATTAAGTGGGATTCTAGGCAACTGCCAAGTTCAAAGTTGAAAAAACATTTGTTGCTGGATTGAAAAACAGATGACACTCAAGTATTATAACTAGTGACCATGTGTTGGGTGTGTATATTTGGCAGCACACCAATGCTAACAACATAATGATGTAGCCACTACTAACCACTAAGATTACTCAAAAAACAAGAAACTTAAGATGTGAAAGCATGTATGTATTTCAGAGCCCATACAATTCATTATGCTACAGACTTTTCTCTAGTATTGGGAGTGGCTTAGTTTTCAGAGAAAAGAATCACTCTTATTTGTCCTCAACACCTGGAGAAGGGCCTGGGTTCAGTAAATGTTGAGCGATTCTACAGTTCTGGAGCAACTCGTTTCTGCTTGGACCTGACCTCACAGTGCTAACAAACTCACAGAAGACAGAAGTTAACTGTAATAATCTATTGTGATTCCTGCCGAGGCTGAGGGAATGAATAAATGCTTGCCATTTAACACAGCTAAGGTATGTGAAATTGTGATATTGGTTAAGAATATGGCTTTAGTGTCCGCTTTCATTTTGAATCCCATCCCTGATATTTATTAGCTGCCCGGCTTTGTACAAGCAACGTAATTTCTCAAAACTTCAGTTTATTCAGCCATAAAATGAGAATACCTAGGAGTTACAGGTTCCCATTCAAGTAAAATCACGTATGTAAAGCCTTAGTGCTATTTCTGACTTGGATAAGCACTCAAATGCTATCCTTATTGTGTTAGAAGTGGTGGCATCCTGTGATCTAATACACCTATGTTTTTGTGCCACTAGACACAAGCATCAACAAGTGTGAACATGAACAAATGTCTACCTTTCTTATTGTTCATGTGTGCGTAATCGCCACATCAGTCCGTGAATTTAAAGAAACCAATTCGTATTTCCTGCAGACTTGGAATATGGAATCTTTTTTACAAGTTGGTGAGAAGCTAAGGTTGGATACCTCGTGGAGCCAGTCTAAGGATTCAGTTATCCAATGGAGTCCTTGGAAGTAAATTTTTTTTTTTTTTAACCTAGCGGAAAAGGAGTCATAGACTAGAAAAAGTCAATGAGACTTCTAATTAAACTTTAGAAATGGTTACTCTTCTAACACTTCATAAAAAAAAGAAAAAACAACTGAGGCACACCTGGGTGGCTCAGTCGGCTGGCCGTCCGACTCTTGACTTTGGCTCCGGTCATAATCTCAGGGTCATGGGATTGGGCCCCATGTCAGGCTCCCTGCTCAGCATGGAGTCCACTTGAGATCCCTCTGCCTCTCTGCCCATTCACATTCTAAATAAATAGAATCTTAAAAAAAAAAAAAAACCCAACTGACTGTTTTGCTGATAAACAAAAGATAGGACTACTTCATTCACAGGATTTGCAGTGTTTCAGCTACAGGTAAAAAGCCTTTCCATTCATTGTTTTATTCCGTGTTTTTTCACAAACAGGCACTAATACGTTAATCAAAATCCTACTACTAGAAAAGGATAAAACCAAGATTTAAATTCATGTTTGTTGACCCTAAGTACAGTGGTATTTATAATTAAGTTTAAGCAGTAAGAGTAAGAGATCTACACACAAGGCTACAGGAGAGAGAATAGAAAATGCTTGCCTTGTGTAGACCCAGTGAAAATACCAGATGATCCCTGTATCAGAGATATTCTGATTCTTCTTGTTTGGTAATACTGAAAAACAACAAACTTCCCAACATAAAACTCTTATCTGTTAAGCAGTTCATCACATATTGCTTTTTATGTCTTCCAGTGCCTCAAACATAAATTCTCCATTAGATGACCAGCTCTCTGAAGGTTACATTTTATAGTTCCTTTTTCTACCTTAATCAAGAGTATATGAATTTTACTCATCCACTCACTAAGATAGTCTTAGTTTATAATGTCTTGTCTGAAAGCTAAGTATTAAAGTAGTATATGATCATCCTTTTCAGGTCTGTGATACTGAACTTTAGAAAAGGGGACTGCATTATTCAGCTCACTTTGTATAAACCCCAAACAATATTGCGTATGGTATATGGATACTGAATAAATGATCAAAAATGAATGGAACTCAAACAAAAATACTTCAAGTCAATAATCTATATTCTTCAATGTTTTTATAGAGTATAACAAGATTTCTAAACTTTTACATCAATATTTACATCAATATTTACCCAAACCAATAAATACACATATATATATATACATGTATGCATAGGATATTTTTACTTTTTTATTTTTTATTTTATTGTTATGTTAATCACCATACATTACATCATTAGTTTGTGATGTAGTGTTCCATGATTCATTGTTTGTGCATAACACCCAGTGCCCCACGCAGAACGTGCCCTCTTTAATACCCATCACCAGGCTAACCCATCCCCCCAACCCCCTCCCCTCTAGAACCCTCAGTTTGTTTTTCAGAGTCCATTGTCTCTCATGGTTCGTCTCCCCCTCTGATTTCCCCCCTTCATTCTTCCCCTCTTGCTATCTTTTGTTTTTTTTTTTAACATATTTGTTTCAGAGGTACAGATCTGTGATTCAACAGTCTTGCACACTTCACAGCGCTCACCATAGCACATACCCTCCCCAGTGTCTATCACCCAGCCACCCCATCCCTCCCACCCCCCACCACTCCAGCAACCCTCAGTTTGTTTCCTGAGATTAAGAATTCCTCATATCAGTGAGGTCATATGATACATGTCTTTCTCTGACTGACTTATTTCACTGATCCTAACACCCTCCAGTTCCATCCACATCGTTGCATATGGCAAGATCTCGTTCCTTTTGACGGCTGCATAATATTGCATAGGCTATTTTTAGATCAAAAAAATGTTCATTCTTCAAAAAAAGTGTCATTACTTGTGATGCTGGAGAGCTTGTGTTTGGCCCACCGAATCCATCGTCCCCCCATTTCCCTGTTGTGTGCCCTGGTAGATGGGCCTTGAGGGACTTTGTTTACTTAGGTCCTGGTCTTCTCGGTTCTGTTGGGTTCAACCAGTGGGTGACACCAACAGGAAACTGCGAAGTGTGGAAAGAGCAGTCGGTGAGAGTGGTGGGTGGAGAGAGCAGTATTCCCCTGCTCCTGCTGTTAGGCTGCTCCAAGTTAGTCAGCTGTGTCCCTCTACCAAAGGCAGCGGCTCCTATCCAGTGACTCTCCCCCACAGGCATTCTCCTCCTTCCTCCTGTCCCATTTAGTCTAACTGCTCCCAGCCAGTACCAGTCCTGAGTATACTAACCCTTCTTTACTTTTCCCAAAACCCCATTTACAGTTTTGTAAGTTATACATTTCTCCACCGACACAAACAGATTAATCTTACCAGGCAGATCTCAAGAAATGATTATACAAGCATCTGCCCATGAAACAAAAACAAAATGTGTTCACAAAGGGTTTTAAACCTTAGGCATAAGGCCAGCATTTGTTTCTAGGGCTGAACTGATCCCTTACTAATACTTTGAATATGCGTCCTTAATTATGCACACAACACACTAAAAGGCATGGTCCATGTCCCTGGTCCTCATGTTAAATTAGAGATTTCAAAACATAACAATAAGGGAATTTCAGCAAAAGCTGTTACAAATTGAAGCATGGGAGGAACTTGAGTAGTAATTAGTTTTGAGCATCCTTCTATTCTATTGCTATAAATCCTATTATCTTTTAGAGGCAACAGGAATAAAGCTTTAATACATTATGCATTCTGGTGGTTGATTTATGTTCAGAAACATTACAAAGGTGAAATAACGAGTTATTTCACATTTGGAGGCAGGGCTCCCTGAAATAAATGCTGAAATTTAAAAGTAAATTTTAAAAAAATCTCCATTCTTTGGGTGCTTCATTTCAGATATGTTGCCAAAGGAGTTATTTCTAAGTCAATAACCCCTCTTAACACAAATATTCAAGAATGTCATGTTCTCAAAAATACAAGAATAAATGGAATCCCTTATTTTGAATTTTTTTAAAGATATGAAAAATATTGATTTGGCAAGCATTTTCATCTAAATCAATCCAATAGGCTTTTGAAACAAAAATCTCATGAGCATACATTTCCCCATTCACATTGCTGTCGTCATGGAGACCAATCTGACACATTTGATGGTGTAACCTACACATCTTTCTAGCCCCGAAATTCCATTGTTGCCATGGAAACTGCCAGTCACTAGCCTTTCTATTCCTCGATGCTCCCATAGATACCACTGAAATTTCAGCTATGATTTTCCTAACCTTTAGCAGTCTTAGGGCTTTCTGGCAAGGCCAGAAAGAAAAACAAAAACTCTTCATTTCCTGTACTTAAGTGTAAAAATTTATTTCAGTCAAATGTTATGGCATGAACACCATGTTAGTAATAATTTTAATAGAATCCCAGGTGAGCCTTAAAACGATTCAGCAGTTAAAAATTCTAAAGAGATTTCTAATGTCATAAAATGCACTAATTCCTAATAAAAATCTCTCAAGTAATAGAGGAAAAGTTACTTAACTAATAGACTTTGAAGTCCATCCCTTTCAGCAAAAGGGTAACCAGGAAATAAGATGTGGAATCTCTAAGATAAGTCAATGGGGACATGATTACACATTTGCCCCTTCAGTATTCTCAGCCTCTCAATCTAGACAACCAGTTTCTGAAATTAAGTTATTTAATAACTTAAGAAAAAAGTTAACTGTATATGAAACATGGTAGCCAACATGATCTATATGCATACATCTAAAACTGGCAACCCAAAGGGTCAATTAGATTTCTAGAACTCAATTGGCCTGCCATATTCCATCTAAAAATCAGGAGCAGCCCCAGATTCAGATTCCCAGCTTCTCTTAAGACACTGAAGTATCTGGGGCGCCTGGGTGGCTCAGTCGTTTAAGCATCTGCCTTCGGCTCGGGTCATGATCCAAGGGTCCTGGGATTGAGCCCCGCGTGGGGCTACCTATTCAGCGGGGAGTATGCTGCTCCCTCTGCCTCTGCCCCCACACCCTGCCCTCTCCCTCCCACCCCCCCTCTTATAAAAGACACTGGGATATCTGAAAACATGAGTACTTCCACATGGTTACTCTCTGGCTTAGCACAATCCCTGCCATTCCCAACTGCATTACCACCAGACTATGGCACTCTTTCCAATGGCATGACTAGTCCCTATCTACAATAAAAACATGTGTCACACTCGAAAATGTGATCCTTAGATTATGCAGGCATGAAGCCCATAAGAAATAGTGATTGGTTGGATGCGGAAATTATAAGATAAAGAATGGAACTGAGAATGACTGAGATTTCTTGGTTGGAGAAAGGGAAAAGTGTGACAGGCAAATCCCTGGAATAAAGTAGACGATGATAGGGCGCCTGGGTGGCTCAGTCGGTTAGGCATCCGACTCTTGGTTTCATCTTGGGTAATGATCTCATGGGTGGTGGGATCAAGCCCTGCACAAGGGGTCCATGCTCGGTGGGGAGTGTATTGAAGATTCTCTCCCTCTGCCCCTCCCCCCCATACTGTATGTGTACATGTTCTAAAAATGATTAAGTCCTTTAAAAAATACAAGAAGATACATTTAGAGGGACTAAAGGAACAGCATTAATGAAAATCTGGAAATGTTGGCTTTGTAGTAGCTGTGCAAGATCAAGGTACAAACACAGCAGGGAGTCAATATTGGGGGAATGTATACATAGCTTGCATTAATTTTCATGCTATTATTGATGGTAATTTCTAAAAAATTAATACTACATAGTAGTGTTCATTATAGGATACTAGATCCCTCATACTTGACTTGTAAGCGTAAGCCACGGATAGGTACTCAAAATATTGATAGCAGTAATTTTAATGAGTCTTCAAAAGCCTAGGAAATGGCCTGAAGAAAATAACAATGTTCCACAGTATCAGTCTGATTCTTAGTTTTCCATATGATTTAACTGAGACATATACATGGAGCACAAACATGTACTTTTCTAGTAAAAGCATGTTCTTCCCCCTTGGCATGGAGAGCTACAGCTGAGTAACAACCAGAATATTGGAAAATGTGCTTGTATGCATCTTCTCTGCAGGGAGGACATTTACTCAACTGATTAATTCCCCACACTCATTCAAGTTATCGAACAGGTCAAAGAGAGTTGGGTTACAGTTGGTCATTAAGAGGATGTAACGGCCAGTTGGCCAGTAATCTGGCCCCAGGCAATCCGAGCTCCTTACACCCTCTCCCCTGTCCTTGAAATGTATATTCTACCTACTATACCCACGCTAGAAGTTTTTCAAGGACACAGCCTTGAGACAGTAAGAGGTTGAGACCATTTGGGCTGAACATGTGACTAAGTCACTTAAGGGCTTTAGAGAAAGCCTTAAGATTCTGGCAGGCAGGTACTAACATCAACTCGCCTGGTAGCTGTGCCCATGACAGGGCTTGTTCATAAGCTCTGTTGCTGAGTAAGTCCACCCTTACCTACCCATCTGCAGTGCTCTGCTTCCTTTGGTCTCTCCCCTTACCCTCCATGTAAGAGGGCCAATTTCAAATTTCACCCAGGAACCCCGAGGTTGTGGGCCACTAAGTTGAGGCAAATGCTCTTGGCAAAGAAAGGGACTATAAATAGAGCAATGATTTAGGAGCTTATAAGAAGAAAACTGCACTCAGTATTTTAAAACTTAGGTTGCCTCTGTAAAGAGAGCAACATCTTCCCTGATTCTGGATAGTGAGCCAGGTAAGCAGCTTCCTCAACAGCCTCAAGAACCACTGAATTGGAGACCACCAGTACCAGAAGCTACCAATCGCCAAACATGATGGTTTCTGAATTCTATATCCTCATGGTCCCAAAATCAGAGATGAGAACCTGATCTCTAATTCAATAGCATCAGATTATCTGTGGGTTCTCACTCAGAAAAATTTAGTGTTGGCACATCCATTGATGACCTGAAGATCTTCAATACTACTACTTTTTTTTTTTTTTTTAAGCCAAGAACCATGGTATTTCACACAAAGTCTATCAAGAGGTTTAACTAAAGGAAATAAATTAAGACGGACTCTTTACAAGGAATATTAATGCCATAATTTTTCAAATTAAATATTTGATATTTATACACCTCACTTTAGGGGAAAGATGGGGACATCCTTTTTTAAAATGTTTTTTATGGGGGCGCCTGGGTGGCTCAGATGGTTAAGCGTCTGCCTTCGGCACAGGTCATGATCCCAGGGTCCTGGGATGGAGTCCCACATCGGGCTCCCTGCTCCTTGGGAGCCTGCTTCTCCCTCTGCTTCTCGCTCTCTCTCCTCCCCTCTCTCTCTCTCCGTCTCTCATGAATAAATAAAATCTTTTAAAAAATGAAATAAAATAAAATGTTTTTTATGGGCACCTGGGTGGCTCAGCTGGTTAAGCGACTGCCTTTGGCTCAGGTCATGATCCCGGAGTCCCGGGATCGAGTCCTGCATCAGGCTCCCTGCTCAGCAGGGAGTCTGCTTCTCCCTCTGACCCTTCCCCGCCCATGTGCTCTCTCTCTCTCTCGCTCTCTCAAAGAAATAAAATCTTAAAAACTATAAAACATTTTCATGGTTTTAATATTACTTACTGAAATATGTATATTACATGAAAAGTGAAATAATTTAGATGAGGCTTCAGCAATGCCTGACGTGTAATAAGCACTACTTTAACTTTAAAATTTATATTAGCACCAAAATGCATATTCAGAAAAATATGGACAGATAAAAGCTCACAGATGCATATACACAGAACTCTGCTCTTTGGATAAAATATCCTACTTTAGACACTATGATGTGTCATGCTTTTCTAATCCACCATAGATTGTGAATACATTTCCACATTAAAACACATACTTGTCTCTTCTCCAATAACTTTTCTACTGCCTGCCAAACAACATTCTTTGGATAGCTCCAGTTCTAAGAAGTTGAAAGGTTCTTTTCCTGTCTTCAAAGAAACCACAGTAATCAACAGCTCATTAGATTTCTGTGCCACTGTCCAGAAGATTTGGGCAGTACCCATTTTATGTAGCCAAATTCAAGGGGTGGGGGTGGGGGGGGAAGGGGAGACACACCACCAGTTCCAGGAGAAGAGCCAGTAGGGAAAAATCTTGCCTTTGCCTTCAGGTTTGTCTTTCCTTACTTCCTCCAGTCTCACACAAACATAGGCATATAAAGTTTAGGGCCATAAAGTTAAAGATCATCATCTTTTTCAAAAAAAAAAAAAAAAAAGTACATACTCTGGCTAATTACTTCTGTCTGAGAGAGTCAAATTACATCTACAAAAAAAAAAGACTTAAAAATTGAAAAAAAAATTTGCCACAAATTCCTCCCCACCAAAGTTCAGAGGTAAGTCTTGGAGTACATGCAAGCCATCTGCTGTATTATCTTGGCCTGGTAATGTGGGATGCATGCAGGTAAGCCAGGGACAGTGTGAAAAGTACCTTAAGGAACATGTAAGTCATCTGATGCTGAAGCAGAAATTAAGCCATGCTCCTGTCAGGTCTACCTACTTCAGCCTCGAGAGTAGTTGGCACAGTAAATTAGGGCCCTGCACACACATTTTGGTAGCCTCTCCATTCTCTAACAGCTCTACATAGACCAGGCAAGGGGAATGTTAGCTTCAGAGCAAACTCATTTCAAACTCACGAACAAAAGAATTTGTGTCTCTAATTTTCTTTATGTGGGTCCAGCACCTCAGGAAAGAGTACCCACAGTTTGAAGAAATGTACATGTGCAGTCTGGAGCCCAAAGAACAGAGTCTATTTTCCCCAGAGAAAGCAAGAGGAGAATTCTGAGGACTTGAACTAATGTGCATAGGTTTGGCCACTTGAAAAATAGCATCTCCTGCTGGAAGAATTACAGCCAAACAGCTTCTTTGAGTGAAAAACAGAACAGAATCAAATATAATGGGAAACAAGATAATCTCATCCCCGTGTAACATTCCAATAACCCATCTAGAAAATTATTTAACAGTATTGGTGAAAGAAGACATATGCACATATATTGGTCTACATCCTCCTTTCAAAAGACAGATGGATAGATCTCAGTGGCACTTAGAATAAAACAAGAGGTGAAATTATTAGGAGCCCATTTAGGTGAAGAAAGGAAAGGAGAAGGGGAAAGAGGAAGGAAGAAGGAATGAACGTACTCTGTCAAGTTCATTACGCACATATACACTGGAAATTTAAATAACTTTCGTCATCTGAGTTAACAATTGATCTGGGCTCTGATAATCTTAACAGCACATCTATTTCTAGGAATTCTCCAAATTTCACCTTCAGTCACTTGCAAATCTTTAAATTCTGACAATTCTAAATGTAAAGCCCACATCCTTGGTTTGGCTAAAGACAGGATTCTCCTTACTACCAGCTCCATAAATAAGGGCCAGCAGTCCCCTCCTTTGGACACATCTTATAGCTGAAAAGTGACCTTAAGGAGGCCACCTAACATTCTTGGTCCATCCTGGTTGTGCACGTGCCACTCTAGGTCTAGACTAAGTAGATTTGTTCTTCATTGACTCTGCAAATACCAAGCACTACACTGCTATGGACTAGGTACCACGCTTGGCTCTGTAGTGACAATGAATGAAACTGCAATTTTAAATCTAGTGAAGGAAGAGCTATTAAATATTAAGTACATGATTGCCTTTTCAAAGCAATTGTGGGAAGTGCTACCAAGGACAAAGCAGCCCAAGGAACTGGGAGATGTGTTCCCATGAGTATGAGGAAGACTGCAGTTCAAGCAAAGATTGAAAGACACCGTGACGTTGTTGGCTGGAACAAAGGGAGCAGACCAAAGAGGTAAAGATGTTGAACACAAGGCCAGAGTTATCAGGCAACCCAAGTCAGTAGAATATGAAAAAAGCAAACATTCCCCATAGCCTTGAGGATTATAAATTACCCGCATTTACCACCAACTTCCTCCCTAAAACCATGCCTTCCTGCACATTAAAGGGAAGGAAACAGACATGAGCATCGATTATATACTAGGTACCATCTTTGGCCTCTTGACAGTTATTAGCTTATTTGATCCTCCCAACAAACCTGGGAGAAAATAAAAGCTAAAGAACAAACTTATCCAAACTTAATTTCTGGTTCTGGACAACAGATTCCACAGTGATACTCAGCAACTACAATTATCTCCCTTTATCTCCTTGTTTCTTGGAAGAATTATTAGTAAAATATATAAAATGATTCTTGTGAAATATTTTCTCAAAAATTTTTCCTATTCAAATGTAGGTTAATTATTGTTTATATTCAGATTAAAGTCTCTTCTTAAAATTCTAATTTTTAAAGATAATAGTCAAGTGTTATTAAATGTTATTGGAATTTTCCACATGGAGAATGTGAAATAGACATTTATGCATATTAAAAATCCATCTTAGGAAGTTTCATAAATTTGCGAGTAAAAAAATCAAGTTTGATTGTTATGTTGAACCATTTGAAATTGTTAATATTCAACCATTTGAATCAACAAAAATAATTTCATGCAGTTCAACCCAGTATTTGTTTCATTCATGCTGAATGTATGGCATTCTCATGAGCATGGAAAAGATTATAGAACACTTCTAACTCCTTCAGCTTGCTGAAGGGACAAGGTTTAAACTGTTAAGCATTTGACCGAATTTTATCTTTAAATCCAGGTATCTTAAAGCAGTACATAATTTCCAACTGAAGGGCATAAAACGGTAAGTTCAGAGAGAGAAGATAGTTTAAAGACAAGACATCTCCAAGGGCTAGAGGGACTTGGGGAAAACCTTAAAAATTCAGGAGAATGTGATGGGGCTTAGAGGGATGGCAAATTCAAATGCTGATGAGGGCCTGGGTAGAACCAAGAAGAAAAGCTATCAAGGACAACAGAAATTAAGGGCACTGTAGTGAACTAGATAAAGTGTGTGTGCCTTGCATTCAGACACTCAAATTTACTTTAAAAACAAACACTGTACTTACTAAACAAAACACATCTTCAGAAGTGAAGGTTTTGAGACTGATGGTCTGTGAACTCTGGTTAGAAAATTCAGCAAGCCTATAAGAACATAAAAGGCAGGGGCGCCTGGGTGGCTCAGTCGTTAGGCATCCGCCTTCGGCTCAGGTCATGATCCCGGGGTCCTGGGATCGAGCCCCGCATCAGGCTCCCTGCTCGGCGGGGAGTCTGCTTCTCCCTCTCCCACTCCCCCTGCTTGTGTTCCCTCGCTGTCTCCGTCTCTGTCAAATAAATAAGTAAAATCTTTAAAAAAAAAAAAAAAAGAACATAAAAGGCAGAGAAGCGAAGAGGACAATCAAGGCGCTTGCCAGATAAGAAAGCAAAGGCCAGTTTGTTAGCACAAAGGCTGCTCAGAAGGAGAAGGGAGGAGATAAGCCCAGAAAGAAGGTCAGCCAAGGTCGGAAAGGCCATCAACATAAGACTAACAAGTTTAAACTTAGATGGCTTGAATTTTCGTAGATGTGCCTGGGCTCAGTATCACTATTCCTATTAGAACATTTTCAAAGCCTGTTGCTGCATTTTTTTCCCCCTTTCATCTATTTCCCATTCATTTTTGGGATCTAGCTTTAAAAGTCTGCCCCACATCCCTCAGTCAGAGGGAGCCATCACCACTTTCTTCAAGTTCACTAGGACCTTTCATCTCTCAAGACTTACAGAACCTTCTACCCAGCACTGTAGTTAGCCATGTCTATCTTGGTTTTCCTACTACGCGGAGTTTGAGAAACTATATCTCAATCACATTTGTACCCTGTATAACATAGAAAAATGGCACTGAAGACCTGGAAATTGAATCATTATTCCCCTGAAAGCACTCTACCCTTTAGGAAGTGGGGAAACCATTAAATGTTTTAGAGTACATGTGTAATGCAATCAAAGTAATGTCTTGGAAAGCTATTTGGTAGGAACATAGAACATTATAGAAAGAAGACCAGAAATCTAGGTCATGAATTATTGGCCTGGATCAGGGCACCAGTACCTACATGGAAGGTGTGATCGGTTTTCTGGGAAGAAGTAGGACATCATGGTTCTAAAAAGCCAGTGAGACGAACAAGTCAAAGATGACTGGGAAGTTCAGTGTGAGGGGATTAAAATAACATAGTAAGAAAAGCAAAGCAGAGACTGATTCAGGCCAAGAGAGAGAGAGAAGTAAGTTGACTTTAGATCTGTTCAGGTTTCTATGGCAATAAAACCACCTAGAGGAAGCATAGAATTAAGTTTGAGAGAGAACACCTCTTTCTGGGTGTTTCTCCAGATACTAAATGGCATAATATAGAAGAAATTACTCCAAGTATTGAGAAAAATATCTATTTTCATTCTCATGTCCCAGAACCTGGCTTAGGTTAAAAAGAATAAAATAGAAGGGATAGTAACAGGGCAAGAACCGAAAAGGGGAATGTTGCCAAGAGCTACTTAGGGGTGCTTGTTGTGGGCAGAGTTGCAGTACAAGCTTAATTTAAGAATGCAACATACCCGTTCCAACTCCACATAGCCAGTTCCATCAATAATTAAGTTCTGGTACAACGGTCTAGAATAAACTCTAGATGGCCGCGGAGTACAGAACAGTTGGCAGAAGTACAGAACACAGCATATTCAGTACCATGGAGACCACCACCAAGTCATAGACCTCTCAGTACAATTCTTTTCTGACTTCTCCCCACATTTGTTGAAAATCCCCCTATTTATGTTGAAAAAATAGGATGTCATAATCCAAGGTCTATATTCTTTCAGGAGATCCTTAGTCTTCAGATTATCTAGAAGTTTTCTGTATGTGCATATATGCCTTTTTCTGAAGGGAGACCTACTGATTTCCTTTGATCCTCAGAGATTTGGGATATAAGAAATTAGAAACTATTTCTGAAGGATAAAGTCAATGATACCTACTTAACATGTTAAATAAATCCTGACAATTCTCATAGAAAAATATATACAACTGACTCAACCATTCATATTAATATCCTTTTATTGCTGCATAATAGATATCCTTATAAAGACTTAAAATTATGCAAGTATTTTACATGCATTAAAAGGAATAAATGCAGGAAACTAAGTTGTATATATTATAGGATTTCAACCATAGAAAATGTATTTTGTGGGGGGAAAAAGTCCCTCAAGGATCCCAATTTTAGGGGTACCTGGATGGCTCAGTCGGTTAAGGGTCCAACTCTTGATTTCAGCTCTGGTTATGATCTCAGGGTCCTGAGATCGAGTTCTGTGGCAGCTCTGCACTGAGCGTGGAGCCTGCTTAAGATTCTCTCTCCTCCCTCTGCACCACCCCCACTCCCTCACTCATACTCTCTCCCTCAGAAAAGATAAATTTTAGTTTTTCAAGATGTTTTGTGTTCTCCAAATTGTTACAGCATGTACTGAATATTAGGTTTAATTTGTATGTTTGTACGTAATTTATAAAGATACATGGAGATTAAATATCCAAGATTAAACGTGAAGAATACTTTGCCTATGTGGGTTTAAAGAGACAGCCAAAAATGACCCACTCTGATTTTTCTGGATACCCACCAATTTGAGAAAATTCTTTTGTTGGTGCATATATTGTCCTCATATCCCAGGCTTTTTGATTATATATGATCTCCTTATCTCATAGTACAGACTTCCCCCTCTCTAATCCACAATAAGTTTCCTCCCAGGTAATAGAAACTCTACTTTAGAAATAATTTGAAGAGAAAAATCCGACCTGTCCTTTAGAAGTATACAAGTCTACACCTTCTAAAATTGTCAGTAAACCTCCATCTCCTTGGCATCATAAATGCTGTACCTGAGAATGCCAAAATCAGGACCATCCCTAGGAGGATGGCATGTTCCAGCAGTGGTTCCCAGCCAAGGGTAGTAGGGCACCCAAGCTACTGTTTTGGACCTGTGTGGGATACTGTGATTATCACTGTAACTAGGGGCTACTACTGTCATTTAGAACACAAGAGCCAGGGATGCTCAACAGCCAACCACAAGAGCAGTCCCTCATAATAAAGAGCTGTACTGCCAAAATGCCAATAGCATCTCTATTGAGAAAGATGGAGCCTTTTGCCTGTGTTCTTCCCACCCTTTCTTCTTCTGCAGGCCTCAAGTCCAAATCCATCTATTCTAGGGAACCTTCCCCAAGCGCCTCATTGCATCCCTTCTATTTCCTTCTCTTGTATTCATATGGTACTAAATCATATGATTTCTTATAGGAGAATTTAAGAGCTTCATATATAAATGCTTTGCTCTCCTCAACAGAAGTATTAGCTCTCAAAGGCATGGTCCTCTAGGAAAATTCTGAATACAATCATCTAGGAAAATGCTAAGGACTCTGAACAAACCAGGATAGATAGTACAGAAAAAAAGTCAGATATTGTAATAGCTTTAGACTTTCTAGGGAGAGTCATTGAACAAAACAAACAGAACGACAAGGAAAAAACAAAACAAAACAAAAAACCCACGTACATGCTGAGCTGAAGTTAACCTTAATTTAGAACTTGACAGTAGCAGCACTGGTACCCAAGTGGAAGATCACATAATATTCCTCTTTCTGATTTCTCTAGTTGCTAGCAAATTAATGAAAGCTTATGTCAACATTCTGATTAGACATCTTAGCTAAGGTCTTAAAACTCTAGTTCATTCTTTATCATGATCAAAAGCACTTATTACCAAAGAGGACCTACAAATGGCCAACAGACACATGAAAAAATGCTCAGCATCACTAGGCATCAGGGAAATACAAATCAAAACCACAACAAGCTACCACCTCACACCAGCCAGAATGGCTAAAATTAGTAAGTCAGGAAACAACAGATGTTGGCGAGGATGCAGAGAAAGGGGAACCCCCTTGCACTGTTGGTGGGAATGCAAACTGGCGCAGCCACTCTGGAAAACAGAATGCAGGTTCCTCAAAAAGTTGAAAATTGAGCTATCCTACGACCCAGCAATTGCACTACTAGGTATTGATCCAAAGGATACAAAAGTAGTGATTCGAAGAGGCACATGCACCCCAATGTTTATAGCAGCAATGTCCACAATAGCCAAACTATGGAAAGAGCCCAGATGCCCATCAACACATTAAATGGATAAAGAGGTGGTGTATACACACACACACACACACACACACACACACACACACACACACACACACACACAAATGGAATATTACTCAGCCATCAAAAAGAATAAACCTTGTCATTGGCAATAATATGGATGGAACTAGAGGGTATTATGCTAAGCAAAATGATTCAGAGAAAGACAACTACCACAGGATTTCACTCATATGTGGAATTTAAGAAATTAAACAGAGGAACAGAGGGGAAGGTAAGGAAAATAGAAAACCAGAGGCAAATCATAAGACTATTAAGTATAGGTAACAAACAGGGTAGCTGGAGGGAAAATGGGTGGGGGGATGGGGGAGCTGGCTGAAGGGCATTAGGGAGGGCATGTGATATAATGAGCACTGGGTGCTATATACAACTGATGAATCACTAAACTCTACCCTGAAACTAACACTATGTTAACTTGAATTTAAATATTTTTTAAAAAGCATTTATTAGGTTCATATGCTGGGAAACTTCATACCAATTAAAACCCAAGTTTATTTTTTAGTGGTTTCCAAAAATTAAAAAAAAAAAAAACCAAGCAAAATTTTACTATGTATAGAAATAAAGAATTTTATGGGACCTAGTATGATGGTGGTGAGGGAGAAAGAGCCTTGAAGCAAAAGATGGTAACAAAAAAATTACACTCTTTGAAAAAGGTATGGTGGGATGCCCTTCTTTAACCAGTTAAGTGAAGATTTAGTGGGAGAGATGGAATTACAGAATTAATGTAAATACCTAGGAATTTATAATCTGAAAGCAGGGGAACAATTTCCGTTGAGTATGAATTCGGGGAATGAGCAAGGGTAGGAGTGGAGACCAAAAAAAATAAGGTGAAGGAAATGCTCAGGAAAAGGACCTGGAAAAGCTAAAATGGAGAAAAGGGAGAATAAAAGTTAAAAAAAAAAATAGGACTACTTTGAAAAAGAGTTTGGGCAATTTTGTCTTAATTCCATGATCAATGGGCAACTACTAAGACCATAAAAGGATTCAAGCAATCAAGTGACAAATGATTTTGTAAGTTGTTTTCTGCTCTGGCTCCTGATATTTAAGATTTATCACAGATTTAGCACATACACCTTCTCTATATTCAAGTTCATCAACTATTGTTTTAAATATTCTTGATGTGCACATGGTTGTAGATCACCTACATATAATTATCAAAGCACTATTTAACATTTTCATATAATATTTCAAAGTCCAGAGAGTGACAGTTTGGTCTTATACACTGTAATCACAGTTTATAAAAACAGCAATTTCATTTTCATTTAAAGCAATAGGTTTGTCGCAATGGAATAGAGTATTTAAAGGTCAGAGGGCACCTCAGGGAATCTCAATAGACATTTTTTCGATGACGTACAGTTAGCCAATAAACACATGAAAATATGTTCAACATCACTCATCAGGGATATACAAACTAAAGCCAAAATGAGGCATCACACCTGTTAGAAGTGCTAAAATCAGAAAGAAATTACAAGTGTTGATGAGGATGTAGGGATAAAGGAACCCTCATGCACTGTTGGTAGGAATGGAAATTGGTACAGTGTGGAAAACAGTATGGAGTTTCCTCCAAAAATTAAAGATAGAAATATCATATAATCCAGTGGTTCCACTACTCAGTATTTACCCAAACACAACAAAACCCACTAATTTGAAAAGATACAGGCACTCCTATGTTTACTGCAGCATTATTTACAATGCCCAAGACATGAAAGCAATCCAAGTGTCCATCAACAGATGAACGGATACAGATGCGGTTCATATATATGTACAACGTAATATTATACAGCTATAAAGAAGAATGAGATCTTGCCATTTGCAACCATTATGTATGGACTTGGAGGCGATTATGTTAAGTGAATTAAGTCAGAAATACAAGTAACAGATTTCACTTATACGTGGAATCAAAACAATGAACACAAAAGCAAGATCAGACCTGTAAGTACAGGACTGATGGTTGACAGAGGGAAGGGAGATGCACAAAATGGGTAAAATGGAGGGGTAGATACAAGCTTCCAGTTACGGAAGGAATAGGTCATGGGAATAAAAGGAACACCACAGGGAATATAGTCAATGATACTGTAATAGTGTTGTATAGTGACAGATGGTAGCTATCCTTGTGGGAAGTGTAACAACGTAGAGAGATATTGAATCACTATGTTGTACACCTGAAACTAATGTAACTGTCAACTATACTCAAGAGTTTTCCAATCAGACAGCCATAGTTGTACATGTGAGTAGTCCTCTTATACTTGGGAACTCCCAATCATAGGAGTAACCACTCAGGAGAAACGAGGTTTTAAGAACCGTATCTAGGAAAAATAGTCCATCTTCGGAACAAAATCCCTCAGGCAAAAAAAATAGAGACACAGTTGAATGAAGAAAATATACAAGGTTAAATTTTTGTCACTTTATATTCACACTTAACTATGTTAATTTTTTAGTCAGGAAAAAATAAAGCCTATCACAAAAAAGTGTCTCCAACAAAGAATTCAGTAACATTAACATAGCACAATAAGATATTTCCACATAAAGAACACAGCTGGTGATCAGGATAAAACCATGTCCTTCCAATGATGATATGCATTTCCCTTTACGTAAGGATCATTTTTTTTCTTTTGTTCATAAAGCATGATGTTCCAGTCCTGCTCTAGTCTCTGGCTTAATACCTGTAAGTGTAAGCCCCTTTCTCAACCTTTGCTATTTCCTTTTTATGCACTATAGAATGTCTTTCTGAAATCAGATAATCTTATGAGCCTTATCTTCACGGATTCTTGACACCCTATGGTCTGTTATTACAGCATCACAGTGAAGTTGAATTAAACCTAAGAAAAATGCAAACTTCACACAGGAAGAATTGGCACTCCTCCACCCCATCAAGGTTCTCTTTGGGCACATTCTTTCCAAAGCAGAAGGAATGCCAAAGAATTAATACTCTGGCATTAAACCACTGACCACCTAAATCAGAGGCCTGAAACGAAATTTTGGAAGATTATGCAATTTGCAATGCAGCAACTAAACTTGTGAGTCTATTACAATACATACATTCAGAACTAACTTTTACATCATAAAAAATAGAAAGATGGGGGGTCTGTATTCTAGAATGAGTCCATCGAGCCTCATTGAGCCCACATTCTAAATTAAGTTGACAAAAACGGCTTTCAAACCTAGATCTGAACCTTGCCTGATAAGCAGAATCCTTTATCCAGCCAAACTCCCAGCCCAATCGTTGGGATTTTCAACCATAACATGCACCCTCACAGCAACTTTATCCAGTCTATCTAAAAGAGACTGTCCAAAAAAATAAAAAAAAATAAAATAGACTGTCCACTCATTTACTCTGCAGTCATATATTAAGTGCTCTACAGGCATCGAATGCTGGCATAAACACAGCTGCTTCACAATACCTCTGTTTAATTATACTTGATTCTCAAGTAGTCTTTATTTCTGTTTTACAAGTTCAAAGATCTCTCCTTTGAAAAGGTTTCCTTTAGACTAGGTAGAATGGAGGGGAAAAGCCAGTTTCAGGTCCCAGCTGCATCTTTGTTAGCCCATTACTCTGAGTAAGCAGTTTAAGTTTCATATTAAGTAAGATTCCTAAAGGGCCCTATTTATCCCACAAGGTTGTTATAAATGGGTAAATGAAGGGCTGTATGTACTTCACATCTCTAAGTCACTAGAGAACTGGAAAGTGATAAATGTAAAGAAACGTGCCTCCTAAGATGAGGGCCACAGAGTGAAAAGGAAATTATCCACAAATGTTAGGAAAAATTTAATTTCATGAATGATGCAAACCTTAAGCTTCTTTTACCCATTAAACAAAGAAAAACCTCTCAAAATTGCTATTAAGGGCATTAACAGTATCCACAATCTGTCTTTAAATAGAAAGGCTTTGGCCGTATTATTTGCTCCTAAATCAGTATTTTTTAAAAATATATACAGAAGTATTTGTGTTCACAAAGCTTCATAGCAATTTTATAGGGGAAAATGTGTTAACAACCTAAATGCACAGAAATAGGATGTTTAAAATAATGTAGAAGGGGGATGTTTTAAATAACATAGAATTCAAAGATGGAAGGTAATGAAGCCATTAACAGCCATGACTTTGAAGACTAATGTAGCAATAATCACCATGGATTGAGCTTGTCAATGCCTAGCATACACAGAATTTTCATGATACTAGGAGCAAAGTCTATTTCATGGAGCTTAGAGTCTAAGTAGAAATAACTAGATAGAAAACTGAATTTCATCCAGTGATTATAGTTATATATTAAATACATATTGAAAAAGACAGAAGGAACCTATAAAATGAGAACACTTATTTTTAGATCATTAGAAAATAGATGACAGGGTGCCTGGGTGGCTCAGTTGGTTAAGTGTCGGACTCTTGATTTCAGCTCAGGTCGTGAGATTGAGCCCCACGTTGGGCTCCGTGCTTAGCAAGGAGTCGGCTTGAGATTCTCTCTCCCTCTGCCCCTTCCCCATCTCAAATAAATCTCTAAAAATAGGTTGCGAATTTTACTCCTATGTTTTCCAGAGGTTTAGGGACATGGAAAGAAAGTTTATAAAAATACATTCAAAGAAAAGGTTTCTAATTTTCATTAGTAAAACCAAACACATATTAAGAATCAATAACATAGCCAGCAACTTCTGCTTTCATGAGATTTAGTTCCATTTAACTGAAACAAGTGCACACAGGATAGGAGGAAGAGAACAGGATCAGATGAGGGTAGGCGGAGGTACTTAGAGCATCTCAGAGGTCATCCAGGATTCATTCGAGCAGACGACTGATGAAAGGGCATGCAGATGGAGGACACGGTTTTTGCAGTTTCGGGGGACAGTAAATTCATCTGTTGGGAGTTAACTTTGAGAGATCTTGGACATAAAAAATTGTGCATATTTAAGGTATACAACTTGATGTTTTGATATATGCATATATTGAGATAAGCTATCAAGCTAAGTAACTTATCACTTCTACATAGTTACCATCGTGTGTGTGTGTGTGTGTGTGTGTGTGTGTGTGTGTGTGTGTGTGTGTGTGAAGACTTAAGGTCTACCTCTAAGCAAATCGAGTATACAATACAGTATTAAGTCCTCTTAACTATTATCACCACGCTCATGGTGACATTAGGTTTCCAGAACCCATTCCTCTTGTGTAACTTTGTACCCTGATTTCTCCTTGTCCTACCTGCTAACTGCCATTCTATTCTACTTCTTAGAAGTTAAGACCTCTGCACACTCAGGTTCACTGCAGCATTATTCACAAGAGCCAAGATATGAAAATAGTGTTTTAAGTTAGGTAAAGGGGGTTGGGGGGAGGGATCAAGGGTTGGATAGACAGAATAGAGCTCAATGTTAGAAGTCTAAAAAGCCAAGTTGAAGAGTTTGCTCTTTATGTGTTAAACAGCAGGGGTGCACTGAATATTCTGGAATGATGATATTCTGAAAGCAGAATGAACATGTAGGGGAGTTAGAGAGTAGAGAATGGACCATGAGCTAGGAGGCAGAGGTGAAGAGCTGAACTCCAGTGGTGGCAAAAGAATGGAGAGAAAGTTCAACGTGATACGATACATTAAAAGAAAGAACAAGAATCATATGATCCTCTCAATAGATGCAGAAAAAGCATTTGACAAAGTACAGCATCCTTTCTTGATCAAAACTCTTCAGAGTATAGGGATAGAGGGTACATACCTCAATATCATAAAAGCCATCTAGGAAAAACCTACAGCGAATATCATTCTCAATGGGGAAAAGCTGAGAGCTTTCCCCCTAAGGTCAGGAACACGGCAAGGATGTCCACTCTCACCACTGCTATTCAACATAGTATTAGAAGTCCTAGCCACAGCAATCAGACAACAAAAAGAAATCAAAGGCATCCAAATCGGCAAAGAGGAAGTCAAACTCTCACTCTTTGCAGATGATATGATACTGTATGTGGAAAACCCAAAAGACTCCACCCTAAAACTGCTAGAACTCATACAGGAATTCAGTAAAGTGGCAGGATATAAAATCAATGCACAGAAATCAGTGGCATTCCTATACACCAACAACAAGACAGAAGAGAGAGAAATTAAGGAGTCGATCCCATTTACAACTGCACCCAAAACCCTAAGATACCTAGGAATAAATCTAACCAAAGAGGCAAAGGATCTGTACTCAGAAAACTATAAAATACTCATGAAAGAAATTAAGACACAAAGACATGGAAAAACAGTCCATGCTCATGGATTGGAAGAACAAACATTGTGAAGATGTCAATGCTACCTAGAGCAATCTACACATTCAATGCAATCCCCATCAAAATAACACCTTTTTCAAAGAAATGGAATAAATAATCCTAAAATTTGTATGGAACCAGAAAAGACCCTGAATAGCCAGAGGAACGTTGAAAAAGAAAAGCAAAGCTGGTGGCATCACAATTCCGGACTTCCAGCTCTATTACAAAGCTGTCATCTTCAAGGCGGTATGGTACTGGCACAAAAACAGACACATGGATCAATGGAACAGAATAGAGAACCCAGAAATGGACCCTCAACTCTATGGTCAACTAATCTTCGACAAAGCAGGAAAGAATGCCCAATGGAAAAAAGACAGTCTCTTCAACAAATGGTGTTGGGAAAATTGGACAGCCACATGAAGAATGAAACTGGACCATTTCCTTATACCACACACAAAAATAGACTCCAAATGGTTGAAAGATCTAAACGTGAGACAGGAGTCCATCAACATCCTAAAGGAGAACAGAGGCAGCAACCTCTTCGACCTCAGCCGCAGCAACTTCTTCCTAGATACATCGCCAAAGGCAAGGGAAGCCAGGGCAAAAATGAACTATTGCGATTTCATCAAGATAAAAAGCTTTTGCACAGCAAAAGAAACAGTCCACAAAACCAAAAGACAACCGACAGAATGGGAGAAGATATTTGCAAATGACATAGCAGGTAAAGGGCTAGCATCCAAAATCTATAAAGAACTTATCAAACTCAACACCCACAGAAGAATCCAATCAAGAAATGGGCAGAAGACATGAACAGACATTTTTCCAAAGAAGACATCCAAATGGCCAAAAGACACACGAAAAAGTGCTCAACATCGCTCAGCATCAGGGAAATCCAAATCAAAACCTCCATGAGATACCACCTCACACCAGTCAGAATGGCTAAAGTTAACAAGTCAGGAAACGACAGATGTTGGGGCAGGGATGCAGAGAAAGGGGAACCCTCCTACACTGTTGGTGGGAATGCAAGCTGGTGCAACCACTGTGGAAAACAGTATGGAGGTTCCTCAAAAAGTTGAAAATAGAGCTACCATACAATCCAGCAATTGCACTCCTGGGTATTTACCACAAAGATACAAATGTAGGGATCCGAAGGGGTACGTGCACCCCAATGTTTGTAGCAGCAATGTCCACAATAGCCAAACTGTGGAAAGAGCCAAGATGTCCATCGACAGATGAATGGATAAAGAAGATGTGGTCCATATACACAATGGAATATTATGCAGCCATCAAAAGGAATGAGATCTTGCCATTTGCAACGACATGGATGGAACTGGAGGGTGTGATGCTGAGCGAAATAAGTCAATCAGAGAAAGACATGTATCCTATGACCTCACTGATATGAGGAATTCTTAATCTCAGGAAACAAACTGAGGGTTGCTGGAGTGGTGGGGGGTGGGAGGGATGGGGTGGCTGGGTGATAGACATTGGGGAGGGTATGTGCTATGGTGAGTGCTGTGAATTGTGCAAGACTGTTGAATCACAGATCTGTACCTCTGAAACAAATAAAGCAATATATGTTAAGAAAAAAAAAGATAGCAGGAGGGGAAGAATGAAGGGGGGTAAATCAGAGGGGGAGATGAACCATGAGAGACGATGGACTCTGAAAAACAAACTGAGGGTTCTAGAGGGGAGGGGGGTGGGGGGATGGGTTAGCCTGGTGATGGGTATTAAAGAGGGCACGTTCTGCGTAGAGCACTGGGTGTTATGCACAAACAATGAATCGTGGAACACTGTATCAAAAACTAATGATGTAATGTATGGTGATTAACGATAAAAAATTTTTTAAAAATTAAAAAAAAGAATGGAGAGAAAGCAAAGCACCTGCTTGCCATTTCAAAGGAAATGAAACCGATTCCTTTGGCTCTGTCAAAATAAAGCTCAGACTCAAATATGACCACATACAACTGAATAATGGAATTTTTTCAAATAAATTACTTATCTACCTGAAAAGCCTTAGGCAGAGGCAAAAATTGAAATTCCCAAAGTTATTATCCACCCATTCTCATGGGTTACCAGGAGAAAGACCATTCTTTAAAAGCACACCATAAATGATCATTGTGTAATAGTAAAGTGATGGCTGGCCTACATATCAGAGTAGTTTCTGCCAACTTTCAGCCAGCAAAGTTGAAATGCAGAGAGAAGTAAACATTCAAACAAAAGGTCATCAATTACTTATGACAAATTAGAATCAACAGCAAGTCTACATAGCTTGTCGCTTTGCTGCTTACATATGCCAAAATAAATTTAAATCCAAAGCTATTTTAGATGAGATTCATTTTTATGTGGCAGGACAATTTAATGAAAACATGAAAAGATGCTATAAAATCTTCCTGTTTTAGTAGTCAATAAGAAGTACATAGAATATCCTGAAATTGAAGAAACAAGGTCTTAAATTGGATCATAATCTATCACCTGGTTTATCCTCTCTTCCAGATCAATTGTTCTTTAGTAATGTGGATAACCCCTATCCTCCGTACTCAGGTATGTTGAAGATGACCTAAGGTCTTATATGGGTGTAGCAAAGGTCTATAATATTATTTCAATCTATTTGACAGTTATTTCTGAAGTATACAATCAACATCCCCTTCCCAATTATCTTTCCTTCTATCACTAAATTTAAAAAGTTCACACTTAAAATTCACTTTAACTGAATATCCCATTTCTAAGAAACAAAGGAACAGTTTATATTTGTTTCGTTTCTATGGCTTCTACTGTTTTGTAGGGAAAATACTTATTTTAAAGCAAACATAAAGGTGTTTTATGCCTATTTTGGGTTATCTGATGCAGAGACGCCACGCCTTTCCTAACAATGATCCACCTTGCTTTGGCCTCAGTTTGAACCTTCCACTAATCTTAGTCATTTAAACCCAATTTTTTAAAGAGCACTTGAATCACAAAGCTAGTGCATAGCATCCGGTTGATGAATACATCCATTCACTCAAAATTAATGAGCCTTCTCTACCCTTGGAAATGGTGTAAAAAGTTGAAGATGCAATCCATGTTCTCAAAGTTCTCAGTCTAATGGGGGAGGGGGGGAGGGAAGGAGGGAGGGAGGGAGAAAGAGAAAATTTCCCAGGTGCAGAGAGTTCTTAGTTACAAGTAGTGAACAGCTAAAGGCTCACCTAGAAGGGCACCCACCTCCCGCTTCAGACTGGGAGCTCTAAGAGAATTTTCTAGGAAAGGGATTGGCAAACTATATGCCTGCAGGTCTAATCCAGCTCGACATTAAAAGAAAAAAAGAAAAAAGAAAAAGGTTTGTGGGAGCACAGGCCCAAGTATTCCTTCGATCACGGTCTAGGACTGCTTTCACAGTACAATGGCAGAAGTGCTAGGCACTACATGGACCTCAAAGCCTAAGATAGTTTCGACTGGGACCTTTGCAAAGTAACTTTGCCAACTCATGTTCTAGAGAAAGGGGAGATGAAGGATTTGGAGCTAGAGTTTGGCCATCCCAAGTAAGGAAGCATGTGCACAGATGGCAAAGTTAAAAAAAAATAACAGTTATTTCTGGAAACTGTGTAGGTTAGAGTGGCTAGAGCACAGAGTGTGTCTGGGGAATGAGAAGAAATATGGCCTGAGGGATAACCATGGACTGGATTCAAAAGCACTTCATGCTTAGGTAGTTGAAAATTACATGCCCATAATGACTAACATTTTTTAACGTTTGCTATATGCCCAGACTACGAGCTTTTACATTTGGTAGCTCATTTACTCTTTGTAATAGTCATATGAAGAAAGACTGACCTTCCTTTGTTAAGCAAGCAGATGCAGGGAATCACAGTGAGATCACATAGCTACTGAGCGACAGGGGAGGGGTTCAAACCCAGGCAGTGTGACTCTTAAGCTCTATTCCCTTCGTAAGGCAAATAAAAAGTAGTTATCACCACCAAGTCCTTGGGAGATAATACCGAAAAAGGTAGGACCAAAAGGCATCCTCACTGGTGAAGAAGCCTAAACGGTCACTATTTGCACATGACAGGATACTATACAAAGAAATTCCTAAAGATTCTACCAATAACGACTAGTAATGAATTCAGGAAAGTTGCAGGATACAATATTCACAGAAATTGGTAGCATTTCTTTATACTAATGAAGACAATGAAGAAAAACATTTACAATTGCACCAAAAACCATAAAATACCCAGGAATAAACTCAAGAGGTAAAAGACCTGCACTCAGAAAACTAAAATATTGAAGAAATTGAGACAAACAAATGCAAAGATACTCTATGCTTACGGACTGGAAGAATATTGTTAGGTCCATACCAACTAAAGCAATCTACAGATTCAGTGCAATCTATATCAAAATACCAAAAGCATTTTACACAAAACTACATTACTGTAACTTGTGTGGAACCACAAAAGGCCCTGAATAGGCAAAGCAATCTTAAAGAAGCTGTAGTACTCCAAACAGTATGGTACTGGCACAAAAATAGACACATAGATCAACAGAACAGAATCAAGACCCCAGAAATAAACCCACATTTATATGGTCAATTGATCTATGACAAAAGAGACAAGAAAATACAACAGGGAAAAGATCATGTCTACAATAAACAGTGCTGGGAAAACCAGACAGCTACATGTGAAAGAATGTAACTAGACCACCTTTTAACACTCTACACAAAAATACTCAACATGGATTAGAGACCCTAATATGAGACCTAGAAACCATAAAAATCCTAGAAGAGAGCACAGGGAATAGTTTCTAACATAGGTCATAGCAACATTTTTTCTACATATGTCTCCTAAGGCAAAGGAAACAAATTGCTGCAGAAGATTAAAAGCTTCTGCCCAGCTAAGGAAATCATCAAGGGCTACTGAATGGGAAAGGATATTTGCAAATAATCTGAGAAGAGGTTAATTTTCAAAATACTTAAATTATCTTCTACAACTCCACACCAAAAAAAAAAAAAAAAAAATACCAATCCGATTTAAAAAATGGGCAGAGGATCTGAATAGACCCTCTTCCAAAGACATATGCTATTAGTCACATGAAAAGATGTCCAACCTCACTAGTCAGAAAAATGCAAGTTACAACCACAGTATCACCTTACACCGGTTAGAATAGGTAAAATCAGAAAGAAACAGCAAGTGTTGGCAAGGATGTAGAGAAAAAGGACCTCTCCTCCACAGTTGGTGGCAATGCAAATTGGTGCAGCCACTGTTAAAAACAGTATGGAGGGGCCTCCAAATTAAAAATAGAAATAGCAGGGGCGCCTGGGTGGCTCAGTTGGTTAAGCGTCGGCCTCCAGCTCAGGTCATGATCCAAGTTCCTGGGATGGAGCCCCACATCGGGCTCCCAGCTCAGTGGGGAGTCTGCTTCTCTCTCTCCCTCTGCTGCTCCCCCTGCTTGTGTTTTCTCACCGAGTCAAATAAATAAAATCTTTGTTTAGAAAAATAAAGTTTTGTTATAAAAAAATAAAAACAGAAATACCATTTGATCTACTAATTCCACCATTGAGTATTTACCCCAAGAAAATGAAAACCCAGACTTGAAAAAATACGTACCCCTTCATTTATTGCATCATTATTAGCAATAGCTAAGATATGGAAGCAACCTAAGTGTCCATCGATAGCATAAAGAGGTAGTACATACACAATGAAATATTATTCAGCCATAAAAAGGATGGGATCTTGCCACTTGCAACAACACGGATGGACATAGAGGGTATTATGCTAAGTGAAATAAGTCAGACTAAGACAAATACCATGAATCCACTCTCAAGTGAAATCTTAAAAAGAAAATGAACAAAAAGCAGGATCAGACCTATAAATATAGAGAACTGATGGTTGCCAGATGGGAGGGAGTGGGAGATTGGGCAAAATGGGTGAAGGGGAGTGGGAGATACAGGCTTCCAGTTATGGAATAAGTCACGGGAATAAAAGGCACAGCATAAGGAATATAGTCAATGGCATTATAATAGCACTGTATGGTGACAGATGGTAGCTACACTTGCAGTGAGCACAGCATAATGCAAAAACTCGTCAAATCGCTACGTTGCACACCTGAAATTAATATAACATTGTGTGTCAACTATGCTCAAAAACAAAACAAAAAAAAAAAAGCAGCTTGGACCTATGGAACCCCACAGGCCACCACAATATAAAGCAGATGAGGATTTTCTTAAGGAAACATGGATATAAGAACTTAAAGGAAGTTAGAACATGTCAACAAGTCGATGCTTCCTAATGTCTAATCAGCAATATTTCCCTTTTCAAAATCCTGAAAGCATAAGTATAGGGAATTGACATATGGAGGCTGAGCAAGCCAGTGAGAAGAACAGCGTTTTAGAATTAAAAATGTAATTTTTGTCCTACTAATGAAACCTACAAGTTCAGGAAGGTACACAAGATGCTAGTTACTCAGAGCGTTGGTATTATCCATAAAACAAGGGCTATAATACACACATCCCAAGGCGATGGAAGATGATTAAAAACATCTAAGTTCCTAGCACCTTGCCTAACATAGAGCAGCTCAATAAAGCTTGTTATTATCATTGAATTTTTAAAGAGAAGTCAGTACCCAACACATAAGAGAAATAAACAGGTGTCTCGTAATTGTTGCATTAATAGATTTTCACTAGGAAGTGAATTTAGCAACTGTCGACCTTACTCAGATTCATTTCCACTTAACAGCATAACATGGGACTCTTTTTAGGATTTGAAATTACTCCCAGTATCTTTCTCTTACTCATCTCTCCCTTTCCCCACAATTTAATTATTCCCCAATTTCTTTCAAATCTACCTAACGTAATCTTACAGCTGTCCTGCTCGTGGCTCGGGTCAGTTAAACCCTGGTCATCTCTTGACTGGACTGGTGCTATCACCTTCTGACTGCTTTTGCTTCCTCAGATCTTTCTCTCTCTTCTAGCCCATTCTCAGAACTAGCTGATGGAATCTTAAGAGGAGGACATTAGTCCTCTTACATCCTCCCCATTGCATGGGGGGCTCGGCCTGGACTTCACACCCCACAAGCGCCATCCTCCCTGGCTTTCATCCAACCTCCCTGCCTCAATTTCTGCCACTTCCCCACAAACCAGGCTCATTGACCCTAGTCTTGTTTGACACCTAGAACATTCTAGACCTAGACCGAGCATCTCCTGTTCTTTAAGGCCCTCCTCTACCTTCCTCAAGCAGAATTGGTCCATGGACCCCTCCAGTTCCTGCAGTCCTTCCCAGAGATCTACATTTTGGTGCTCCTACTTTGTACTTTTATCAATATGCCCGTGTCACACCTAAGCTGTGGTTCTCTCTAAAGCAGGGATTCGGTCTCATTTGACTTCCCATTTTCAAGACCTTGCATATTTCTTGCTTGATACTAATTACCAATAAATATTTGTGGACTATTAAGTGATAATTATTCCTTGTCTGATTGCCTTCACAGGTTCTTCCATCATATAACAACAACTTAATTCTGAGTTTAGCAGAATTTAGCACTTCCTTATCTAATACATGTATGGCCCTGTCCTGTGCCCAAGGGGATATACAAATGTCAAGAAGAAATAGAATCCTTTCTCCTGTGCTAAGTTCCACGAATTTGGAACAAGGCAGAAGTGATCATTAGACACCTGGTTTAGATTAGGTAAATATACAAACTAGCTGCCACATCCAACCCCAAAGGTATTTCACAAGTAATAATTAGGTTTTCTTTTACTTGTGAAGATCTTATCCTGACACTTCAGCCACATAGATTTTTTTTTCTTTTTGTCAATGTTGTATGAATCGATAGGGGTCTTCTACCATCAGGAACAGAAGACAAAAGCAAACCACTCTAACCACCATAAACTAAAGTTCTGTTAGAAAATCTGCTTACATATTGAAATCTAATTATAATTGCTTTATAATAAAAATGCCATTTTATAAGTTTCTTCTTTTCCTAATGGCTCTTTTTCGCAGTGCTCTTTAAAAAGAAACAAAAAAACTGTCTTTATTCCCTGTACCAGGGCTACTTCAAAGCACAGTTATAAATAGTTAGCAGATGACAATACATAGTCAAGATGAAAACATTGTAAAGGATGCCAAAGGCTAAGAAAACATCTAGGTAACTATTCTTCCTTGCCTCATGTCTAAGCACAGGAACATTCAAAGTAATAGAGTGAGAACAAGAAAGAGATAACGTTATAGTCAATTATGGAAGGCTTTATTTGTGAAGACAATAAAAAGTTGGTAAATAGCTCCCTTTATGAGAAGCTCCAGCCCCGTATTTTGTTTACTACTATCCCTAGTGCGTAGGACAATGCCCAGGATACACGGAATGCTTCATATCTGTTGGGTAAATGAAACAAGAAATGAATGTAGAGCAACGTAAAAAGGAAAACCATGTACTCAGATACTTCTACGGAAAAGAGAAACATGAAAAGTTGGCCAAGATTTTCCTCAAGAAATAAGAGGACAGTGAGAAATACTGGTAAGGGGAGATCTCCAAAGGAAGAAGCCATCTGAAAGTTAACTTAAACTTCATCTCAGTATTGAGCCAAGGCCAGCCTTCCTAAATAGGGAAGCCATTTATAGCAGTTTATCAAGAGAAATACAACACTATATATATATATAAATAATAGAGCAAATGGAAGTTCTGTCCATGGAGCAGGGAGTGGAGAAAGATCAATGGGGCCAAAGTGTCTTTAGAGATTTAGAGGACCCTGAAATCAACCCAACCCAACCCAAAGATGCTGTTTTACCACCTTTGTTACAATCAGATCATCTCTGTCATGGCCTTCATGAACTAGAACAACTAGTTTCCATTGACTTAGGGGACTTTGTTTTGGGGTATTGAGTTCTCTTGGAAAAGAGAGATGATCGTATTGCTGGAGCGATCAAGGATTCAACTCAGACAACACGATGGTCTACAGTCAGAACTCAGACTGTAGGGATGCGGGTTTAGAGTGATGATTAGGTTTGATATAGGGGATTCAAGAGCCAGTGTGGGGTTTTCAAGAAGTTCTGATCCCCACTGAAGGAGAAAAACTGGTTGGGATGTGCATGGAGTATGGACTATGTATTAATTTGGATCAGTGGGGAGTGAGGTGGTGGTTTCAATTCCATCAAGCTGGTTATTTTCTCCATAAATGGTTTTACATCTAGTTCAAAACCTGAAAAATCAATAAACCAGATTATTGAACAGTATGTGCCAGTCCCCAAGGTTTTGTACAATTTATCTAATTTAACCCTCAACTTTTGAGATATGAACTATCTTTATAGATAACCTAAGATATTAGATAATACTATAGATAACCTTCTCAAGGTCATAACATAAGTAGTCATGATTTGTATGCATGTGGTCAGCCCCCCAAAATAAACCCTTAACAAGTCTATCAGTATTATAATCTCTTTGTATTTGTTGAGTGGACGAATAGTGCTTCCTGGGCATGTTCACCTCCTCCCTGGCTCTTATACAGTCTGTTCACTTTCCACACTTTTGTACTTCATATCCATCTGTGGACACTTCTCTAAAAATGGCTTCTAAGAATAACCCTCTGTGTGATGGAAATTAAGGAGTGCACTTGTTGTGATGAGCACAGAGGATGTATGGAACTGCTGAATTACTATATTGTACACCTGGAGCTAATGTAACACGGCATGTTAACTTGAATTAAAAGCGTAAGAATAACCCTCTGCTTCGTAATAATCACATGGCTAAACAAACATAATTTTTTACATAACACAATTAAAAGGTTAGGCTTCATTTGTCCCACTGTATTTCAACTGTTATTTCTTCACAATGTATAGGGTAGCTCCAACCTCTCCAACAGGCTGCATGTTCTGCAGTCTACAAAGCTAAAAGGTAGGGAGATTTAAAAATGATGATACCATTTGAGGTCAGTTGCCAGCATCTAAGTAAGACCATGGAAATGAAATTTTAATAGGATGGATTTTTTTTCCTGCATCAATGCCTTATTACAAGAATCAGTTCATCATCCTGATAGGCTGTTGTGAAACAGACTTGATATCCCCACTCTCTGAACAGCTTCTTCATTGATTACCTTTTAACTTCCTTCCAAAAGGAAAATAGAAGGGGGATATACTAGACAAGCTTGAAGAAAAATTAAGATGCCCTTATTTTCTGAACCAATACTTTTAGAAGGCTTACTCTGCCAGATGATCGTATATGACAGTCACACTTTCTAAGTCAAAAATGTAATATTCAACAGATACAGTGGTTCACAACAGGTCTGTAAATTTTTTCTTTTAAGATTTTATCTATTTGAGAGAGAGAGAGAGAGAGAGAGAACATGAGCAGGGGGGAGGGCAGAGGCAGAAGCAGACTCCCCGCTGAGCAGGGAGCCCAATGCGGGACTCAATCCCAGGACCCTGGGATCGTGACCCAAGTCGAAGGCAGACTCTCAACTGACTGAGCCACCCAGGTGTCCAGGACTGAAAATTTTAAGTTGGTATTGTCAGGGCAATTCTCGGCTATAGCATACATGCCATAATACACACATAGTTCTTCTGCTCTAAGTCTCTACTATCATGCTAGAGACAAAACACTAACTCATGAAGCAGAGAACGAAGATTCTTCTGATTATGAACGACAACAGTATCTTAGACAACAGAAATAGTCTGAGTAAATATACTTAAACTATACAATGTGTAGTAAAGACCATATGTGCTTTGAAGTGACAGCAAAAAGAGCAATATAATTAGAATAGCAGGTTTTTTGGTTTTTTTTTTTTAATATCTTTGTAGTAGCCTGCATAATGGCACCCAAATATAGGAGGTCCTAATTCATTTCTGGAACCTATAATTATTACTTTATTTGGAAAAAGGGTCTTTGTAGGGTGGAGTTAAGCATCTTGAGATGAGAAGGTTATCCTGGATTATCTGGGTGGGTCCTAAGTGAAATCAGTGACTACAGAAGAGGGCAGAGGCCAATCTGACACAGACAGAAGAGAAGGCAACAGGATCATGGAAATAGAGATTGATGTGGCTATGAGCCAAGGAATGCCTATAACCACCACAAGCTCCAAGAGCCAAGAAAAGATACTCTTCTCAAGCCTCTGCAGGTAATGTGGTCCTGTCACCCCTTGATTTCAACTAATAATAATTTCAGGTTTCTGACAACTTCCACAACTATGAGAGAATAAATTTCTGTCGTCTTCAACCATCAAGTTCATGGTTGTTAGCCACAGGTAACTAAAATGGTCATGATTCTGTCGATACAGCATTACTGTCTATTATTCTTCAAATACATAAACACATTTTTCTGTTCATCTCAATCTGTTAAAAACCTATGAAAATCTTTTCCATACATTATGAATAGAAGGGTGATACTGACCCATGCTTCAAGGAGGTAGACCCTCAAGTAAGTTTCAGAACAGTTTTTAAAAATTGCAAACAGGGGTGCCTGGGTGGGTCAGTTGGTTAAGCCTCCAGCTCCTGATTTTGGCTTTGGTCATGACTGGAGAAAACTGCGCTGGGTGTGGAGCCTACTTGGGAAGATCTCACACACACACACGCACACACACGCACACACACTCACACACACGCACACACACTCACACTCACTCACACTCACTCACACTCACTCACACTCACTCACACTCACTCACACTCACTCACACTCACTCACACTCACTCACACTCACTCACACTCTCCCCTTCTGCCCCTCCTCTGCTCACCACGGCGGGGGGGGGGGGGGGAGGCAAACAGACGTTAAGCAGTCATAAACCTCAGCTGCCATTAAACTCTTAATATTGAAATGGATCCCAGCTTAGAAAGTGCTTCACCTCCCCTCTGTTGCTGCCTTACTGGGAGAGTTTCCTGTAACCCTCCCCAATGGCTGAGAGGCAGAGGTCCTCATCTATAACAGCCTCTATTTAGGGTGCAAGGATTTTCATAAACACTAAAAATTAAGAAGCATTAGAAGAGTGAAAATTTGAAGTAATTTGCAAGATTGTTTCCAAACAACTTACTCTGAAATTGCATTAAAGGAATGGATGGTAGAAAAATATTGAATTTCTATTGCCTGAGGCCTTGGGAGAAACGTTTTTTAATAATCCTGTTATAACATCCCAAGGACTTTTGTTAAAGTATTACTTTCCATTCGTTGACAGTAGGCTGAGAACTGCCCTTCCCAATAAATTTTTTATAGGCTTTTATTTCACAAAGAAAAATAAGGACTTATGCATTTTACCTAAAGAATCAAAGAATTATTTAGGATTTCAACATCAATGAATAATTTAGATCAATGTAAATCAATATAATTTAAAACAGGTGTTATAAGAGAAGTTAAACACGGTAATATGGCTTTTATAAGTTCTAGGAGAAATAATCAAATATGGACAAAGATTTAGAAATTATGATCATTTAATCTTACCATTCACAACAACATCGATGGATCTAGAGAGTATAATGCGACGTGAAGCCAGAGGAAGACAAATACTGTATGATTTCACTCAGAAGTGGAAGAAACAAAAGATTAAAGAAAAAAAAAAAAAAAGACTGAAATACAGATGACAAACTAGTGGTTACCAGAGGGGAGATGGGTGAAATAGGTGATGGGTAGTAAGAATACACTTACAGTGATGAGCACTGAGTAATGTATAGAACTGTCAAATCACTGTATTGTACACCTACAACTAATATAACACTGTTAATTACACTTGAATAAAAATAGTAGCACCTGGGGATAAAAATTATTTTTATATTTGATCAGTTTAGGTTGGTTGGTAATTTCTTACCATCTATAAGGATTTTTTTTTTTTTGCTATTTTCACATTTTTTTCCCAAATAGCACAAGCTAATTAAAGATAAGGGCTTATCTAACTCTTGTTCCACAATTGAAATATTGTTTATCATCAGTAAAATATGTACTTCATTTCCTTGGATAATTTCCCCATCCTAGATCATTTCTGATAGATGGTAATTTTTAAGATTCTCAAAGAACTATACTTTTTTTAGAACTATACTCTTTAAAAATGTAACTATTAAGTACCTTTTGATATTTTCATTATAATTAAAATATTTCAAATATGCCTTATAAAAGGTCTTTTTAGGGGTGGCTGGGTGGCGCAGTTGGTTAAGCAACCAGCTCTCGGTTTAGACTCAGGTCGTGATCTCAGGGTCATGGGATCAAGCCCCATGTGGGGCTCCATGCTCGGCTCAAAGTCTCCTTGAGATTCTCTCCCTCTGCCCCTCCTGCTCATGCATTCTCTAATTTTAAGGGAAAAAAAAAGTCTTTTAAGAACAGTATCCAACTGTATTTTTGTCAATGATCTTGAAGTACAATACAATAAAATACACCCCTTTTAAGTGTTTCAAGGAGTTTTAACAATTAAACACCTATGAAACTACCTCCCTAAGATATACAGTATTTCTTACACCAAGAGGTTTTGTGTCTTTTTCCCAGATGGAACATTCACCCCTGCCCTAGGCAATCACTGATCTGTCACTCTAAACTGGTTTTACCTGTTTCATACACATGGAACCATACGATGTGTATCCTTGTGTCTGATTTTTTTCATTCAACATCTTTAGGACTTCCCCATACAGCTGTATCCCCATTCATCCTTTTACTGCGGAGTATTCCATTATATGGATGCACTACACTTTGTTTATCCAGTCACCTATTAATGGACATTTGGCCAGTTCGGGGGCTCTTACAGCTCATATTTTCTATTAATATTCATAGGATGGTCTTTGGGGATATATTTTCACGGGGGAATACCTGGGATATATTTTAAGTGTTTAATTTTATGAGAAACGGTCAAGCTGTTTTCTAAAGTGTTCAGAAGTGTCTATACTGGCTTACGTTCTCACAACATATGGGAGTTTCAACTGCTCTACCTCCCTGATGACACTGGGTACTGTCAATCTTAATTTTAGCCACTCCATTTGGTGTGTATCCAAACACCTCACTGTGCTTTGGATTTGTATTTCCCTAATATTAAGCATTGGCCATTTATAGATCTTTTGTGAGATCCCTGTTCAAAGTTCTTGGGGAGCAGGGACTATACCTTTTGTTGAAAGGTAGATACCTACACTCTTGCACAGTACCTGTCCCATAGGCACTCACATGGTGACCGAATGTTGTTGGTATTCCAAAGTATTATCACATAATCCTAAGACCTCAGTGTCCTCATCTAAATTAGTGTATAAAGAACCTACAAGCAGCAAGTACTGGGGGCAGGCACCTGGCTGGCTCAGTCAGTTAAGTGTCTGCTGTAGGCTCAGGTCATGATTCCAGAGTCTTGGGACCCAGCCAGGAGTCAAGCTCTGCGCTCAGCGGGGAGTTGGCTTGGGATGCTCTTCTCCCTCTGCCCCTCCCCTCACACTTGTGCGCACACACGCGCTCTCTCAAAAATCTTAATTAAAAAATATAAAAATTTTAATAGTACTGCCAGGACGTTTGCCATCATGGAAAAGACAGGAAGCAAGGCAATTCTAGACTGAGGAACCTGGAAGCTCAGCAATTCTCAGCAGATACAGTCTCATCAAGACACGCTTCTGTTGAGGGCAAGGAATGTGGCCACCCTCCGAAAAGGGAGCCACTACCTATGCTTAAGGTCTCACACCTGCCCTGACGACCAGGTGTTGGTGGGCCCCTCACTACCATCCGAGCCGATGGTATCTAGGGTATTCATGTGTTAGGAAAGGAAAAAAGGTCCAGAGTGGTCAGAACTAATACTCTCCACTAATGACCTCGGAAGTTAAAGCTTTCAACCTCTAAAACTCCACCGAGAATGGACCCTACTCCCCTACTGAAAGGGATTCCTGAAAGGTCTAACAATGCACTTTGTGTGCAAAAGGGCTTTAAAAGCCATAGGGCACCCAGAAAATATTAACATTTCATTGCAAGCATATTAACTTAGAGAGGAAATCTTTGAAAACACACAGTAGACGCAAATCTAAGGAAAATAAAACTGAAAAGCACTCAAAATGTATAATGTTGGGTTTTGCTTTATAGGTTTTGCTCATCCTCACACCCCCTTTACTTCCTAAGGCAATTTTTCTTGCAGAATAACTTTCTGGACTAATAAAAGGCCTTATTGATAGGATTTAATCATAATGATAGTAAGATGTGGATCTTTGTTCTGACTACTACTAAAGAGCATTTCCCCACGCAAGGACCCAGAAATCAAATGACTGTTCAAGGTTTCAAGGTTGCGAGATTAAGATATATAAAATACACCCTATTTTCTAGTGGTGTTTTTGTTTGCAAAATGGTTGGCTTCTGTTGGTCTGAGGAATTTAGTTCTCAGAAAATTTCTGAGCAAATTGAAGGGGAAAAAAAAAAATCAGGTATCAAGCCAGTTAATTTCTTTTGGCTATATATCTTAATGTGCTTAGATTCTTATAATAGCAAAAGAGAAAACATTCACCAAGAGCTTATAACCAGAAATACAGGACACAAGATGTTTCCCTAAAAGTTCTGTATAATGTGAACATAATGCATGCCATTGAACTGTATACTTAATGTAAAATATGCAGGAAATATTACCATTTTAACAAAAAAATTAAAATACAATATTAAGTTCCAATATAAATAGAGTTTGGCTTATCTCCTTCCCATAATAAAAGTTCTACTATTTCTATTCCATAAGTCATAAGCACAACTGTGCTCCTAGATAGTTCAGATGCATATATTGGGTCTAATTCTGACATCCTGAACATTAAAGCTTCAGCAGTTCAATGAAACCCAAGACTATTCTATCCAATCATGAATTACTAGTAGTCAACCAATCAAAGACAAACTGGTTATATATCTGACCTGTAAAATGTTCTACTACAGCTTGTTTTAAATGAAAATTCTCATTGTTTCCATATTGAAAATCTTCATGAACATTAGCTGCTCTCTTTCGCTCTCATTACTCTTCATGAGGAGGAGAGAACAGTAGGGATCGGAGACATCACAAGGTGGGTGGTGTGGGTGCAAAGCCTCGTAAGGAAGGGACAGGCAAAGGAGAGCTTGAAGGAGATCAAAGGAAAACACGGAGGACAAAATGCTGCAGATGCTTTCTCCATGGACCACTTACCCCCTCAAAGAGTTTCCTACTTGTGACCAAGCTCATTTTACACAAACTTCTCCCTTCTTTCAGTATGATATGTAGAGCAAATGTGTAAAACATACTCTGAAGGGAGTGATAAATGTATCAAGTATCACAGAGCTAGGATGATACAACCACCACCTTATGAAGGAACCAGGACTATTCTAACATACAGAGAGGAAATAATGAAAAATCCTAGAGTAGATTAAGAAGGACAATGGGACAGATCATTGATACAATTATAAGCAGACATGACAAGCAATGCCATACATATTGAGAGCATATATTATGGGCAATGGTTTTCCACCCTCTTGACTCAGGGGACCCTTCTGCCTTTGAGATCCCTCCAGCTCTATTTGCTACTGACCTAGTGGCAAAGGGCTGGACTCCTTGACCACAGGCCCAGTTTCCCAGGGATTCCCAATTGACCCTTGATGAAAACCTAGGGTTTCACCAAATAGAGTTTGAAAATCACTGTCCCCTTACACTGTACAGACAAGAGGATTTGTCAGCTTTTATCTAGTAAGTATACCTCCAAAGACTTCTAAAGGAGCTAAAAACATTTCCATCATCACGGAAATTAAAGAGGTACTCTCAATGAGACACATCTGGCTGAACCCATATCATATCGCTATGCTTGGTTTCTTAAAAACTGTTAGCTTTTGGAAATTATTCAGCTGATAATTAAGACACACAGATAGCTATTTCCCAGTATCTCTAAACCTTCGAGACAAGTCAGATACCTTTGTGTTCAGTGGAGATTTAAGAATTTTCAAACCTTTGACTATCAGCTCACCACACATCCCCAGTAAGATAGAGGACCTTTGAAGTGCTCCCCAGGCATATTGCTGCATTAAGATGGACTATCTACAATGCAAAACCTGCTGTCTAAATCTCAGCCCAGTCAACTCAAGTGCATTCCATGAGGAGCCCCGATACAGTGGATTCTTTAGTCTTGCCCAGGTCCTAGAACTTTTGTTGTGGTCTGCCATCGCTTGTTCACCAAAGCAAAGACCCTTGAGTAAACCTCCATTTCCCCGCTGCAAGCAACTTGCTTTCATGAACATTAAATTCACTTCTCAGGGTTGTAGCAGATGTTCGCTTTGACAGTAACTCTAAGAACATTAGACCTAAACAGCAAAGATTCAAAATGGCCAGGGGAAAAAAAAAACAACCTTAAATAGCAATTTTTTTTTATGAACTACCCTTTAAGAACCAATCCAAATTTGCCATTTTTGTTTAAGAGTGATCCTTTTGAGACTACCTGTGAATGTGACCGGAATCCAGGAGATGCAAACCCTCCATCTAAATGATGAAGAAACTGGGCATTTTCCAAGTAGCCATACCTTGATTTTCTCGTTTTATGGTCACCATTCTCTACAGAACAGGCTTCCAGAAGTAAGGCCCTGGCATGAAAACAGGTTAAGTTTGTTTTCTCTCAGTATTCACGCTCCTTACCGAAATTCTGTGGATAGGAAACATTATGTTTGTCTAGAAAGAGAAGACAACATACATTATACCTTTGTGAGCCTATGAAACTTCACTCTGAAGAAACCTAGGATGATCGAGGATATTAACCTCCTAGAGAGATGACAGTTTCACCTAATCTACTTAATGTTTCTCTGCTAGATCTGACAGTTTATTTCTTCCTAACTCTTAGCCTCAGCCCCCAATTTCATAACCAAGAAAAGTGCAATTTTCTTAACAAGGCTAGAATTATTCAAGTATCAACCACGCCTTCCCATAAATAACCTACTTCCTTCGTCTGCTTTTCCTCCAAATTCAGTCATGTTTCCACCTCGTCTGGGACAAGTTGACAATAGGGGTTGAATGAAATCAGACTGGCTGAGCTTCCAGACCCTGCCTATGGCAGTGAGCACAGTTGGATAGTTCTCCAACTTTCCAGGTCTGCCTTTTGCCTTCCACCCAGAGTTGAAGTCACCCGAGTTCTTAAGGAGGTCTTATATACTACCGTCAACTTTACAAGGTCATGAGGTTGCTTACAGATCATTTCATACAGTGTTTTGTGAAATGAGATTTCTCCACTGTTTTATACTCCGAGTCCACAGCCCTAAGTCTTGATTTGCATTTGTGTGTTTATACTGTTCAGGGTACAGCCATTTTGTACCTTACGGCAAACCATCTACCAAGTCTTAAGATCTGGGTTCAAATTCATTTTTTCTCCCGACAACACTGCAGGAAACTCCTATAGTTGGCACCTCATATTCTCTTCCCCTCGGGTAAGCCAAGGAGAGAAACAAAATATCCAAGACAGATTATATAATGCAAATATAAGCAGTGCCATAAGGCAGGGAGGGCATAGTTCCTTCCAATATTATGGACAGTGACAGGGTTACCCTGGCACCCTCTTCTTCTCAGAATCCATCCTTTTGCACAGCTTGACACATCCCTCCAGTGGGCTCTACAACTGTGTCTCATAGATGTCCCTCTTGCTCCATAATCATCCCCTCCCTCTGTGTGGGATCATTTCCATCAGGACACAAGCTGTGGTACTGTTCATCTCAAAGACAGAAAGAAGTACCTTGACTGCATATGCCCTCCAGGGTTCCATCCCATTTTTCGGCCCCTGTACATTCAACTTCTCAGAATACCAAGTACACACACCATCTCCACCACCTCACCCCACTCCTCAGCCCACTCCAAGCTGGCTTTGGTCCCTGTTCCTGCAATGAAATGGCTCTCAGCAAATACACCAGGTATCTAAATTGCTGAATACAGTAGGATATCAAGTGTCATCATTTTTCTTGCTATTCAACCCTCTCGGTGACTTTCCCCCTGAAGGACCCTCCTCCCCATGCTGCTGGGACATAATTACCTGTGTGCATCTCTAGTTCTGTTTCCCTCAATAGCCCTTCTACTAAGTAAATCCACAGGAGATTTTCCTAAGCCCCTTTCTGGCTCTATGCACGGCCATCTTAACAACCTTCATTCCCAGGGCTTTAAAACCATCTATAAACTGGTAACATCTAAAGGATCTCTAGCTCCCACCTCTCCTCTCGATTTGTCACATATATTCAATTTGATACCATCTCAAAATCTGCCTGTTCAAAACTGGACTTCTGACTTTCCTCCAAAGCCGGATTGCCTCCACATCTTCATGATTTCTGTGACTATTACCACCCACCCAGTTGCCCAAGCCAGAAACCTGGAATCGGTTCTTGATTCAATGGTCTCTCGTTACACTCACACGCATCCCAGCTGCAGAGCCCCTTGCTTCTACCACCAAAATACATTAGAAAGTCCCCTTCTTCCCATCACCATTGCCACCGAGCTGGTCCAGGCCATGAGCATTTTTTTTTTTTTAAATGATTTGAGAGAGAGAGAGAAAGCTGGAGGAGCGGCAGAGGGAGAGGAACAAGCACACACCCCGATGAGCAGGTAAGGCCGACTCGGGGCTCGATCCCAGGACCCTGAGATCATGACCTGAGCTGAAGGCAGCCGCTTAACCGACTGAACCACCCAGGTGTCCCAGATCATTTCTTACCATGTTTTCCCACAACAGCCTCTCACTTCCTCCCTTGTCCCTCTGAACTATTCTCTACAAACCATCCAGAACCAGATTTAGCAAAATCTACCCCCTCGCATCATTTCCCTGCTCAGAACTCTCCTTCAATGGTCTCCCATCGTGCTTAGAATAAAACCCAGACTTCTTCCCATGACCCATAAGGGGATCCATATCTGGCCCCAGGTCCCCCCACCAGTTTCATCTCCTAGCACCCTATACCCCCATTCTCTGCAGCCTACTGGCATTCTTTTAGTCCCTCAAACACATCGAGGACCCTCCGGTTTAAGAGGCTGTCCTCTTTACCTAGAATGCTGTTCCTTAAATGGAACTTTCCTCCACCTGAGATTTGTAGCAACTTAGAAGTCACCTTTTCCAGGAGAATTTTCTTGGCCTTCCTCCCAAATCATCTACCCCGTGCCGGTGATTTCCTTTACCTGCATTTTGTGTTTCATAGAAGTTTCCATCACCTTGTTTAGCAACTGCCTCTCCCACTAGACTGTGACCTGCCCAAGGACAGGGAGGAGCCCGGCACCTAGGACGCCGCATTGCACTTTATAAGCAATCAACAAACATCTCTTTAACACCTTAGCTTTATAAGGCGGTGAGAAGTGACCCAACTACAGTGGGGAGATCAGTCAGCTCTCCAGCCCTGCCAAGGCTTTTTTTAGGTTTTGTGTTTTGTCTTTTTTTTTCAATTGCTGTCTGCCCTATGCCATGCACTACCACGATTTTCAAACTGCACATATAAAGAAACTGAGGAGCAAAAGCAAGTCACAACGATACAGAGCATCAGGGTCAGAATTCAACTGGGTCAGACATCTTTTGAATCCCTTTGATGAACCCAGAGCCGGCTTCACAGGCAAAAGACCTAGTTTAGCCACACAGGGCCCATGCTTTTTTAATGCACTGGAATTGCCGTCTTGAAATCTTTAATAGTTTCTGAACAGGGGCCTTGCATTTTCATTTTGCGCTGGGCCCCACAAATTACCCAGCCATTCTTGACTCTACCACAGGTTTTGTTGTGAAGAGCTACCTCAATTTATTCCTAGTAGCTTGGCATTTCTTACAAGGCAGAATTTTGGATCTAAGGAAACAGTGATTTACCACTGCCTTCACAGCTGTAAGGCATTTAGTAGTGTTAAGAAAGAAATTTCCAGACCTAATCCCAGAGGTAACTATTTCTTTTTCTATGTCGAGATACGTCTGCTTATCTCCTTTTTATATGTCTGCCATTAAGTCTGAGCCCATTCAAAGTATTTCCTTCCCACCTTGACTCTTTCTAATCCCATGAAACTAAATTATTTTCAAAATTCTTAACATAGAACGCAATCAAAGGCTTTTTGGTTAACCCATAATTCACAAACTCACGAAAACCCCAAACAACCAAACTGCTTAGATATACCTTAGAGCAATAACGTCGCCTTACCCACTATATTATTTTTCTTAAGCAATTAGTGATTCTATCCCGGACCAGGGAGCTTTCCATATGCCATTAATGAAAGTGATGTCACTTACCTGTCCTGCAGCCTCCCGTATCTTAACTCTGATAATCCTTATATGCCAGGGGTCCTCAAAGTCATTGCCTAGGGCAGCAACAGGGCCAGCGTGTAAGAATTCGCTTGAAACGCAAATTTTCAAACCCTGCCTCAGGTCCATTTATTCAGAAACACCCGGAAGAGGGGGCCCACGGGAAGGTCGGGCCCCCCCGGAGGGTGGTTTAACAAGCCCTGCAGGTGATTCCAATAGATGCTAATGTTGAGACCCACCATCACAGGTAAAACTTATTGAAGTTGTCATTCCAAATAGCCTCTAAATCAGCTGGGGATCTTTTCAAGTTACAGTTTTCCCAGCCTTGCCACCGAAGATAGAGTGTCCACAGGCATGGTGTAGCCTGTCCAGGAATCTGTCTTTTTAACCTCTACCCAGGTGTTCAGAGGCCAGCAGCTTTGGGAAACTTTCTCTAATGCCATGTCTGTTTCAAATCAGTTACACGTTTTGAGGAACAGTTTTACATGCAGAATTGGTGGATAGGTGGTGGTTGGTTTGTTCCTTTATCTCACTGATGTATCTATCTCTATAGACCTTGACAAATTTGATCTGAAGCTACTTGTTCTGACTCTTCTGGCATATTTCAGGAAACTGCCACTGAAACCAGCCTAAAAGTCTTGCCTAGTGAAAAACACAGACCGCACAAACAAAAAGATATTCTGGCTTCTTTTGACCCTGGAGCACCTATGGAATACATTATAATCATCAAATTGTCCCATGTTCTAGTAATTGGCTTCTTGACTTAGTTTAATATAAAGAACATTTCAAAGCAGATTTAATAAGCTCTTTAGTGAGGACCCACTATATGCATGGTACTGCACCTCACTGGTTAATCATATTTTCACCCCGGCCAAGAGGGAAACTAGAATGAGAAAAATGAGGAAGTACTTTGACTAAGTATGTATCTTCACCACCCTCCCAATTCTTTCCTCCCAAATTTTCTTTTATATTCTTTAGAGGGATCAGAGTAAATTTTTCCTCCTAAGAGTTCATCTGTCAATCTTTGCTCCATATTTTAGGAAAGTGATGGGTGAAGGCAAAAAAAAAAAAAAAGAAAGAATAAAAGAAAAAATGAACCCACACTTTCTTCTATTCCCCATTTTTTAAGAACACAGAATATAGTGCCAGGCAGCCTGATTTCAAACCTCAACTCTATGGCATTGTGCGAATTCCTTAATATCTCTGTGCCTTAGTTTCCTCATCAGTAAAATGGGTACAATGAGGTTATTATAAGGAACAAATCATTCAATATACGGAAGCCTCACGGGGCAGGTTCTGGCACATAAGTTCAATATGTGTAACTGTTAACAGTCCCACATCACAGCTCTTTGCAGTCGAATCTGCAAATCCACACTGACCTTTCTCCTAGATCCTAAGCCCAAGAGCCCATGTCATCCTGCCCTCAACAAAGCATCTTGCTGTCCGCCTCCTGATTTTCTGCAATACTTTACAGTCTCTCCTATAAGGCCTAGAGTTGTTTTTAACTTCCTGTGTCATTCTCTAGTTGTTCTGTGTCCCCCATTTCATGGTGTAAATGGAACACTGTAGACAGGTTTGGAGGCAGATGGTCCCGGGTTCGAATGTTTATCTCCCTCACCTCTCCTCCTGGCTTCCTCTGTTCCAGTGTCTCTGGCCTTCTTGTTCCTCAAACCCTCCTCTGCTTCAGCACACTTGAACTTGTTCTCTCTGCCTGAAACATTCCTCCCCAGGTATCTCCAGGGCTTTCTCCCTACTCCATCCTGACATCTGTCTGATAGCACCAATCTGAAAGGCTTTCCCTGTAGCTAAAATAGTGCCCCTCTTCATGCTTGCTTTGTTTTTCCTCGTCGTCTTTATAATCACTAGACATTTTATTATATATATTTATTTGCTTGTTTGTGTCTCTTCTGTCAGCCCTCACTAGCATATAAGCTCCGGGAGAGCTCGAATTTGGTAAAATGGAAATGACGCTTACCTCATCAGGTTGTTCTGTGGATTGAATGAGATAACATGTATAAAATATAACACCTTTATAAATATAAAGTCTAACAAAACGCTGAGCATGTAGCAAATGTTCATTTCCGCTCTTTTCTCATGAAAACAAATGAAGAGAGTGGGCACGTTTTGCTTCTCTTATATTCCCTGCAACCACTGTCATCCCCTCACTGTGTCCCTGAGACCTGAGAAGAACGAATGGAAACTCTTCAATGTTACCGTTATTATTTAAGTTTGCAGCAAAAGTCAGCATGTCCTAATTAGATTTTAAATATACTCACTTGTGAAAATACGGGCATATACTTCCTACGTGTACACAGAGTAAGATTAACTAGGAGTGCTTGTGGAAAGACAGGTTTGTTAATTAAGTGATTTCTCTAGTCAATCATCAACTCATTTTCATTCACCCATTGTTATTGAACAACTCTCTTCCTGAACTTAATGCACTCCCTTGCCTTAGTGAGTAGGAAAGACAGAAGAGAAATCCATCTTTCTCTTATGTCTGAGTACAACATCTTGGCTGAGGGTCATGGTCACAGACATTGGCTCCCCGTTGATATAACTGAAGATACTGGAGACTCAGCATGTTGACCCAAACTTATTCTGACCCCAAGACACACCTAGGTAATTACTCTCTCAAATGAAACTCTCAATAAAAGTTCTTATCTAGCTCTTATTTGTCACATTTTTTCTAACAGTAAATTGCACACACACTCACACACACAAAGCCTATTTAACAAGGATTCTATGCTCAAGTTTCACTCAAATTTTAAGTTTTCTAGATCTAGTTTTGATTGGCATCCCATAATTAAATAGCCAGCTTATTTAAAATCTGAAAGGATAACTAAAAAATTCAACACATTAAAAATAATAAAGAAAATAGTCTTAAAATTATGTGAATACAAACATATTGCCCTATTCTCACCCAACAACAGTGAGAGAAGGAGCCTCAAAAATAAATTACCTGTTTTTGTTTTTCCCCTCAACAGTTTATTCCTGGAACTAGGCTTGTTTGCAGGGCTGCTAACAACATTGTTCAATTGCTTTCATTATTCCTATTGCCCTGACTTAGTCTCACCATCCATAGTGACCTTTATTTTTTTTAAGGATTTTATTTATTTATTCACAAGAGACAGAGAGAGAGGGGCAGAGGCCGAGGGAGCCCGATGCAGGACTCCATCTAGGACCCTGGGATCAAGACCTGAGCCAAAAGCAGACACTTAACTGACTGAGCCACCCAGGCATCCCCCATAGTGACCATTAAGCAACCCCCACAAATCACCTTTGTGAGGGAAAAGAAGTACATAAGCTTTGTTTATGCTCTTTTAATTATCTTATCTCTAACTCAAAAGTCAGCAGGGTATTGAAAAAAAAGATTAAAGACTGATTGCATCTGAATTCTATCTCTACCACTTCCCAGCTATCCCGGTTAAAACTAACAACTTCCCTGAAATTTAGTTTCTTCCTCTGTGCTCTGGGCATCTGCATAAAACCTACCTCAGAAAGATGTCAAGAAGATTGTGTAAGAGATCGTTGTAAGTGCCTAGTATTTAAAAAAATACCGAAATGATGCTCGCTTTCCTCTCCTTCTTCATCCTTTTTCTGTCCAGGATATGAAACACCTAAGTCTAGAGCTCTTTCACTATGCTCTTTCCCTGGCTCCACACCCACGTTTCCATAACATTCCAGGCACTGAGCAAGATCTGGGACCACACCAATGAACAAAATGCATTTCTTATCCTGAAGGAGATCCTAAACCAAAGGACTAAATTACTCTAATCACATCTAAGGTTATGTTTGATAATCAGACATTTTCCCTAGGAAGAAGAAATAATGCCCAGGCTTCCAAAGGTTTTACAATGTGTATGATTCATGAACTATACAGTAATACAATATCCTGTGAATTACCTCACTGCTGAGATCAATACAGTCCTGTGATGTTATCACACTAGCCTACCTGTCTGTCTCCATCGGTGGACCCAAAGGCACCAGTCATACAAGGCACGGTATGATTGCAAAAAAAAAAAAAAAAAATGTGTTTCCCTCCCCCAGCTGTACTTAACAAGTAATGAGACAAAAGTAGGACTTAGCCATTATTTATCTCTGGTTCCTCTGCATTCATTTTTCATAGTCTGTTTATTTGGAGTATGTGGTCTTCACAACATGAATTAAGCTCTTGTTTTAGTTACTGTTACCAGTGCATTCTATAGTTACATCCAATAACTTGGTGCACCTCTTAAACAATGAGCTCTTTTTGTCGCTATAACCCAAATCATTTCCACTTTGTCCTAGGCTCCAGTAATTTGAATCATTATTGTTTATCTTTTAAAGAAAACTAATTTCATTTAGTGCTGGGGCAGGATAATAATTTTAAATGCTTAAAAACTCATATTTATTTCCCACAAAATGGCAGCCAATAACTCAGAACAATGGAAAGCAATTTTTTTTCTTTCCAGGTTTTTATTTAAATTCCAGCTAGTTAGCATACAGTGAGGAAAGCTTTTAAAGGAAATTTAAAGTTGAATGTTGTATTCAAAATGTGTCTTTACATGGAGATAACTTTGTGATACAAAGTCAAAAGGAATGGGAATAGTACTTTGAAATGGGCACCTGCTCTGGGCAGTGGGTTGGTGACAACAGACGTCCATCAGGCCCATTTCTGCTACAACCCCTCAATAATCCCTGAAGGACTTCCATTTTGACAGACTTTATAAAGACAACAACAACAAAATTAAATGAATAGAGTTTACATACCAATGACCTTATACTTGATTACCTATACAAGTTGTAATAACTACGACTGCTAATAATACCAACAACATACCACATAGCTATAACCACAGTAAAACCCTTAGTCAGGAATGACAAAGGAAAATGTCTCTATCTTGAGTCAAGATTCAAATCTTTTCTCTTTATCTTGGACCTTCTGCCTTGCTATGGACCTAGTCTTCAGCTTTCTCTAATTCCTCTTCCTTACTTCCCTGGTACTTTTTTGCAGCCACTAATAATAGATTGTAGAATTTTTCATTATCAGTGAGGTCATATGATACATGTCTTTCTCTGATTGACTTATTTCGCTCAGCATAACACCCTCCAGTTCCATCCACATCATTGCAAATGGCAAGATCTCATTCCTTTTGATGGCTGCATAATATTCCATTGTATATCTATATATACCACATCTTCTTTATCCATTCATCTGTTGATGGACATCTTGGCTCTTTCCACAGTTTGCCTATTGTGGACATTGCTGCTATAAACATTGGGGTGCATGTATCCCTTCAGAATTCTTAATCTCAGGAAACAAACTGAGGGTTGCTGGAGTGGTGGGGGGTGGGAGGGAGGGGGTGGCTGGGTGATAGACATTGGGGAGGGTATGTGCTATGGTGAGCACTGTGAAGTGTGCAAGACTGTTGAATCACAGATCTGTACCTCTGAAACAAATAATACAATATATGTTAAAAAAAAAAAAAGAAGATAGCAGGAGGGGAAGAATGAAGGGGGGAAATCAGAGGGGGAGACGAACCATGAGAGACGATGGACTCTGAAAAACAAACTGAGGGTTCTAGAGGGGAGGGGTTGGGAGGATGGGTTAGCCTGATGATGGGTATTAAAGAGGGCACATACTGCATGGAGCACTGGGTGTTATGCACAAACAATGAATCATGGAACACTACATCAAAAACTAATGATGTAATGTATGGTGATAAACATAACAATAAAAATTTAAAAAAAGATTGTAGAATTTTTGAGCTTTTGATACCCAACCACTTGCATAATCTCCATCAGTTGTATATCTACAAATATATCTGTTTATTTTTCCCTAATTCTGAACATGTGCTAGAATGTCAAGCTCAAAACATTCCCCAGATGCACAAATGACTGCTATAGAGACTTAACCCAAGAATACCAGCTCAGAATAATTCTCTCCCCCACCCCTCTCTGATGTTTGACAGGAAGATGGCAGCTCCAGGCCTGAGTTTCTCTCACTCCCTAGCTCTCTGCTCTCCCAATTTAGAGGCCTCAGTGCACCTTGGAAATTTCCCAATTTCACCATTGAATGTCTTCTATCCTCTGAGACAAATGTTTCTGGGAAAACAACCTGCTTGCTGCTTCCCCAAAGTTTGATAGTTTAATTGTTCATTGTCCAATTTGGTAGACTCAGGCAATCACTGTCTAGTGCTCTAGAAAATTATCATCAAAGTATTGTTTTAAAGATGTAATATTTCCTTCAAAATAACAGACCTTCAGTTATATTTCCAGTAATTTTGTCTTCCACATCAAAATTTGTTTTTTAGGGATATTACAATATGTAAGTGTATCATATTAACACATTATACCCCTTAAACTAACACAATGTTATATGTCCAATATATTTAAAAAAAAAAAGAAATAGGCATGATCTTAAAAAGAAAGACTCAACTTCTCCCCTTATTTAACCTTAGCATTTGAAGACAGTCTCTATTGCTGTGTCCTCACTTGGTGCTAATTATTTGCCCTTCTTTCTTGCCTATTAACAGTAATTTGTAATAATTATCTATTGTTATAATGATTGTCTATTGAGTACAGGAGACAAGCACTTATATGAAAAATCAGACGTCTTCAAATAACAGGAAAAAAGTTGTGATTCAAACTTTTAAGTGGAGGGTTATTTTCATTCATTAAGAAGAAAAAATCAATAAAACATTTAAAAATTAGTAAAAAATTGCTGTTTGCCACATCTATATAGAAAAGATTAAATAAGAATATCCCCCAAATTATTTTACCTGGGAAGCTTCAATTTGGTGAATCAGAAACTGAAAATACCATCCTTTGTTTGTTTATTGTTCCAACCAATTGATTTTCTCACTGATTTGACCAGTCTTACCAAGCTTTTTAGCAGACAAATAATATAATTAAGGCAATCTTAATATACTCAAAATACGAATAATTGTTATAATAGAACATTTACTTATAATTGCTAACTATATACTCAGTATGCTTGTATCATGTTATACACCAAATTATTTCATCCCTCCCACCATCATAAGTCTTCCAGAAGTTTTATTCACATTTCTTTCTCCTGTAGCATTTGAGGTTTTATACAGAGTGGGTGCTCATTGAAATGTATGTCAAGGGTGTTATGCACAAACAATGAATCATGGAACATGACATCAAAAACTAATGATGTAATGTATGGTGATTAACATAACAATAAAAAAATTTAAAGAAGAAAAAAAAATGTATGTCAAAACAAATCATTCATATTCCCAAATCTACTGAATATCCACTGGTAGGAAAGGTAATTTCCATGTCTACAATCATCATTATAAACTCAACCCTCAGAAAGCAAAAGAATATAAGTTTTGGCTATGCAGGATGTATTAATTCTGGAGATCAAATGTGCAGCATGGTGACTATAGTTACTAGTACTCTATGGTACTTTTGAAATTTGCTAAGAGAGTAGATACCAACTGTTTTCACCACACAAACAAAAAAGCGGTGACTGTGTGAGGTGATGGATATGTTAATTAGCTTGATTGTTATAATCATTTCACAAGGTATACTACATCAAACATCACGCTGTACACCTTAGATATATATAATTTTTATTTGTTAATTATAGCTCATAAAGCTGGGGGGAGGATAAAAGAATACAGTGAATCTTCATCTATTCTGTTCTTTTGTTTGCCCGCAGAATCTCATTCCAAAGAGACGAGCATTTATCATGAACTTAAAGGCACCTTAGAGAGGGTCTTTCACCACCATTTTGCAATTTTGTCCAGTAAAGATTTAACAAACCAAATAGCAACGTCTCGATGCCTGTGACGGGCGAAATAACGGCCTCCAGAGGAGGTCCACATCCTACTCCCCAGAACCTATGAATATGTTACTTTACATGGCAAAGAGGAATTAATGTTGCAGACGTAATTAAGTTTATTAACCACCTAACCTTAAAGTAAAGAGATTGTTCTGGATTATCCAGGGGGGTCCCATGTAATCATTTGAGTCCTTAAAAGTCGAAGAAGGAGGCAGAAGGGAGGGTCAAAGAAAGCAACCTAATGATAGAACTAGGATCAATGAGATGCAACTGTACTGATTTTAAAGAAAAAAGACAAGGCAGGAGCCAAGGAATTGAGGTATCTTCTAGAATCTAGAAGAGGCAAGTAAATGCATTCTCTCCTTAGAAACCAGAAATGAACACAGCTGACACTTTGATTTTAGTCTAGTGAAACCCATGTCAGACTTCTGAACTCTGTATGATCATAAATTCATATTGCTGTGAGCCACTAAATTTGTGGTAACTTTTATGGCAACAGTAGAAACCTAACACAAGGCCCAGGACTTTCTTTTTAGGGCTGAAAGCAAAAACTTTAATATAGAAATAACTTGACAATATATTTTTATACATTCTATTTCTTAATGAGAGTTTAATTGGCCTCCACAATAAATAGACCAAATAGTTCCTCATAGTTAACTGAACACATGACCCAATTAAAATCTAAGGCCTGACAGTAAACCTACAGATCAATGCCAATACATAGTTCCTATTATTATTGGTTCAGCTTTTAAAAAACTATCTCAAGCATTTATCTTGACTTCACTGTATGAACTATAACTCGGAATAAGTGAATAGTTGATGATGGGGGTTCCTATTTATAAAAATATTTGAGCTATTAAATGAAAAAGGAAAGACAGAATTGTAATATCACCATTTTGCAACACCCTAGTGAAGCATTGGATCTTAACCCGGAATCCGTTAACTCTAGTCAAGGGCCTGATCCAGTCCATTGCCCCTTTTCTTAGCCTGTGAGCTAAGAACTATTTGTTTCATTTTCAAGTGATTAAGAACATCAAAAGAATAATATTCGCGGCATAAATAATTATACAAAATTCTGATTTTAGTGTTTTATGAATAAAGTGGTTTTGGAACACAGCCATGTCCATTTACTTACACAATGTCTGTGACTGCTTTTAAACAGTAACAGCAGAGGTGAGTAGTTGTAAGAGACATTATGGTGCGCAAAACCTGAAATAATTACTCTTTGGCCCTCTGCGTAAAAAATTTGCCAACCCCTACTCTAAGCGATGATCATCAATGGTAGCTAATACCTGAAATAGGAGGCAAACAGAATACCTATGTGGAAAAAAGTCAAAACTGATCTAGGCTCCTGCTCAAACTGTCAAGTCATACGGAATACAAGGGACAGAGGAACACATAAGATGGCACTATTGGGATGTATTTAGCAGAATACAGAATGTGGGAAACTCTACAGGACAAATAAATTTATTTGACAAATGATCTTCAACAAGAAAAAAAGATCAGGAAGAGAAACTTAGGGATGAAAAACCAAACAATTGCAATGTGCCAATTACAACTGTATTCTGATTCAAACAAACTGAGGGTAAAAAACAGAATTATGAGATCATTAAGGAAATGTGTTCTTAATATATGTGGGTATTAGGAAATTATTAATTTGTTTACATTTTATAACCGTGTTATAGTTTTGTGTTTTTTTGTTGTTGTTGTTTTAAAGATTTTATTTATTTATTTGACAGAGAGAGACAGTGAGAGCAGGAACACAAGCAGGGGGAGTGGGAGAGGGAGAAGCAGGCTTCCCGTGGAGCAGGGAGCCCGATGCGGGGCTCGATCCCAGGACCCTGGGATCATGACCTGAGCCAAAGGCAGACGCTTAACGACTGAGACACCCAGGTGCCCTAGTTTTGTTTTAATAAGGAGTCCTTATCTTTCAGATATTTTTTAGAAGAAATAATATGACATCTGGGATTTGCCTGCAAATAATCTAGTGGGGAGGGAAGAAATAGAAAATAGAGGTACAAATGAAGCAAAATTGTCATGATTTGATAATTGTTGAATCTGGATTATGGGTATATGTGGTTATTATACTACCCCCTCTCCTACTGTACATGGTTGAATTTTCCTTAATAAAAGGATTTTTGAAAAATCCTTTCTCAAAGGTCTTGAGGGTCATGAAGAGAATAATTTGGTAACCATAATTTGTTTCAAAACCCAATGATACAGAACCCAGTGATAAAAATACCAAAAGCAAAGAGTATCTTATATTTTTCAATATGGTAGAAATTTCATATTTTATCTCGAAAAAGGTCAGTGAATTCACCTTCAGTAAAAACATAGAGTAATGGACATTTCAAAGACCAGGACCTACTGTGGAGAAAACAAGCTGATTTTATTTTCTGAAATACTTTCCAAACAAAAAGCCCAATACAATCATTAGCCTTATACGACTTCTTGACTATAACCGACAACATTCTAATCCCAGAAGAACTGAAGACCACAAACAACACTTTCCCATCAAGCAAAGGCAACTTTGGTTTTGGTATTTGTTGTAACACCTCTAGTTAATACCAGGAGTTAGGTAACTATTTCCATGTAGCAAGTATCTCTTGCCAGAAGATGTACTAGCTACACAATACATTTAACTTTCACAATTCATCCTGGAAACAGGGATTACCATCCTCATTTTATGATGAAGGCACTGAGACACAGAAAGATTAAGTTGCAAAATCAGTTAATGACCTGAGACAGACTTAAAATCAAGTCTGTCTGATTTGAATGCCAATATAATCTCAAAGCAAAAGAAGAGCGCCACTACCCTTCAGCCCCTTGCAAATTTTGACTCTGTTCAGAGGTTAGGATCTAGACAAGCTTGACCTTTCTCTGGTGTAAAACAACTACAAATGAGGCCTCGGTCCTTATGTCTTCCAAAAAGCAAGGTAAGTTCCTGAATTTTTATCTTGTCAAAAAATATTTGCAAGAACCAGAGACAAGTACAAAGATGGTAACTGAATATTGTTTGTCATCGCCAAAAAAAAAAAAAAGAAGAGAAAAAGAAACTAAATTTTTGATAGTAGAGAAATGAATAAATTACTTGTGGTACAAACACATACTAAAATAAAAGGCAACATTTATATATAACCATATATCTCCAAAAATATAATGTTGAGTGAAAAAAGCAAATTGCAAAAGAAGCTATGTCTCACAATTCATGTAAAATTTTTAGACACACAGAACCATACTATTTACACACTCTATGAGTACACACATATATATATACTAGAGGTATCTAAAAAATTATATGAGAAGAATGAACCTCAAGTCCGGAATATCTCTGACCTTTGGAGAAGGAATCAAGAGAATGGTACGGGGGAGTATTTTAACTGTGCCTATAATATTTTACTTCTTTTAAAAAGATATGAAGAAAATATGCCAAATTATTAACCTCGGTTTAATATGTATTATGAGTATGTGGAATCTTTTCATAATATTTTCTTTGATTTTTCTTTTTTTCTATTTTCAGACAATTTAAATTTTAAATAAAAATAGATACTTTTTCTTTATATAAAAAGAAGACAAAGAGTTGAGTGAATCTTACACTCAGCGGGAAAGGAAAAAGGAATTCTCCTGATAGAATTCAAGAGAAAAGAGACCTAGAAATATAATTCAGCTAAGGCCACACAACTCATAATGGACAGAGCCAAGATTCCAATCTAGATCTGGTTGATTCCAAAGCACCATATTATTCTCAAGACCCATTTGGATTTTCCATACAACTCCCAAAGTAGAGATGACCTGCATTCAAACTGAACCTCCTCCTCAGAATGCTTATCATTAGAGCCCTCCCTCCTAATCTCACTGTTGTGAAGTTCATTCCCAAGGAAGTCCTAGAAAAATCAACCTTCAGGGAGGACAAAAACCTAGCTGGTTATTAGCATGAATGTATTCCCTTTTGTGTGACTATTTCGGGGTTGAAGTTCCGGGATTTTAGAGAGATATTTGTAATGAATATGCAATCTCATGACATTGAATGCACGGATTGGCAGTTTGATGTGTCAGCTCTGAACTTGGATAACTATCTTCTGAAGAGCTAAAGTAGTGATTTCCACCTTTTTGAAATCTGTCTGAGAATTTTCCCACATTGCTTGAGGTATTTAGAGAGGTCAAAGGGAGATACAAAGTTATAGTTCAGCATCTCTGATTTACTAACAAAAGTTTTCATAAAAATACATTCTTTTTGCATAACTTGTGATTTAATTTACCAACATTATAGACTAAATATGTACTATGTAAAACCTGCAAAAGAATTAGCAATCAAATCCAGTGTCCACCAGGCAAGTTCATTAGACAAAGAGAGGACAGAGCCAGGATTGAAAACAACCAAAAAACAGGTCTTCAACTCTCCCGTAAAACAAATCCCAATTCCTCCAAGGCTATGGATTAGATTCACTGCTATTCTTTCTTCCTACTTGTTTAAACCCTTTAATAGGTTCTTCCTCCAACAAATAAACATGTTCAAATCTCTCCCATCTTGCCACACAAGAAAAAGGAAAGAAAAATTCTTCTGCCTCTATTTCTCTTTGCTCTCACAGCCAAGAACTTAAAGTCTACCTCATACTAATGAGAAAATACCATGTCTATTAATGTATTTATTAATTGGTCAATTCATTCATTGAACAAACATTTGAGGACTTGCTACACACCAGGCACTGTTCAAGGCATCCAGATAAATCAGTGAACCAAAGATCCCTACCTTTGTGGAGCTTATATTCTAGTTGAAGTCAGGCAACGCATAATAAATTATGTGACGTGCTTAGAGAGTGCCTGGCACATACTAAGTGCATTTGCTCTTGATGTGGTTACTTCTCTCTCATCTGCCTTGGCTTCTACTCACTGCATTCAGGCATCCACCCGCATGAGTACGTTGAAATGACTGAGAAAGATACTATTGCCCTTTTTCCAAACTGCCAAATCCACACAACTCTTTCTCTTCCTCACCTTTTGAGAATCAGGCATCAAGTGGAGGAAGCGTCTTATCTAAATTTCTCATTAACATCCCTTAACAGGCATTCACTACTTTAACCTTTACTCCATTGTATTCTGACCATAAAGCTAGACTGCATATATCTCTGTCTGGTTGCTTTGTCTTGTATGAAGCCATCAGTTCTATTAGAAAAGTTGTCCAGTACCTACCATGGTGCCTAACACTTGCTAGGTACTCAATGAATGTTAGATAAATTAAAAGTTTGTTTCGATGCTGTTCTCTATCATCCTTGCGTTTTTGCTCCACCAGTCCTCTTTGGGCTTTGCAAATGAAAGAAACAAAAAGTAAAGCCAATGCACAGAACATCACAGCTGGTTGAAACAAATGAATATAATGTGTTGCTACTATTTATAAATGATTTTTAATGATTCAATTGTTTTTCAAGATCTCAATAAATAATGGCAGGAGGAAATGTTCTAATATATTTTGGAATAACTGAAAACACATTTAACCATCACCGTACAAGGATCTTTTCCTCCTCAGGACTTAAAATATTTGAATTACTCACTGGCCACCTAATACATTTGTGGTCCTCAAATTAAAGATGAAATTAAATTTATTTCACTATTCACTGTGATCAATGAGAACAAGCTTCTTAGTTGTTAATTACTAGAAAAAAGATAACATTTCAGAAAGGCTTAAACAAAATAAACCATTATCAGAAAATGGTTTTCTTCCCATCAAAAATTCACAATAACAAGAAAATACGTCTGTACTCCTGAGTGATACAACATTGTCCCCTTTTATTTATTTTTTTAACACAGTTTGTAAAAAGCAGACAAAAATCAACCTGTCAAGAAATGGTTTACTCAGTAATGGACTAGCCCTGCAGGGGATTCATTCTGCTTTCACCAGGAGAGCCCTTTGCGTAACAAGAACAAACCATTAAGGGTTTAATGACACTGCAATCACATATCAGAACACTGAAAAAGGAGCAAGGATCCTTTTCACCAATCTGCGGCAGTTTCCACCACAGCCACCACGAGAATTACCATCCCCATCATCCTTAAATGGGCAACTGGGTGGGAGATGGGTTTTTCTGACTTTAGCCCTGCCTTTGACTCAGCTTTTCCTCATTTCTTATAAGATCTTGAAGGACCCAGCTTTTGGCAGGAGTAACCGGAAGGCACTTACTAGGCGCAGAAAGGACAAGTGCGCCTCAGGACCGGAAGCAGATTTGTTCCCGGAATCCCTCCCTGCCCACATCGCCTCTCAGACAGCTGTAGGAAGACTGAATTTGGTACCCAACTGTACCGGACTGGTCTCCTTTGCAGCGTGGTTGTTTCTATACACTCTCAGCTGCCCACTTGTCTGCACAAGGCGTGATGTTCTGTGGTTGCCACCTGCTGATTAGGGTAATTATAGCATTAGTGGAAGCAAGCATGCCATCTAAGGTTGAAAAACAACTCTAATTACAACTCCATCATTTTACTCCCTTAGAACTCTTTCCTTTTTTTTTTTTTTTCCCTTTTACACAGAGCTTACTTGGAAATTAAATGAAATCTGCATCTATTTGAAAACAAGCCCTGAAATAGTTGTGGGACTAGAGGAGGAAATCACCTTTCAAAATTAAAAATATCTACAGGCTGAGGTGAACATGTGATATTTGTAACACCAGACAGCACTTGCTGAATCACCTTTCAGTAGATTTCCCATGTATTTTTGTGTGGATAGAATTAAAACAAGTAATAGGAATAATAAGAATAATACTTCAAGGAGAAATATGAAATCCAGATAGTATTGAATAGAGGCAAAGAAGTTTTAAAATCCTTTTACGCCTACTGACCAATTTAACGGTGGCATTATGTAAAATATTAATGTCCAGAAAACCAATTTCATATCCACAATGCAAATATGTAACTTTTATATTAATATAACTATAAAATTGGTATCAAATTCTCCTACTATTTTACTGAAAAAACACCCCACCATTTTTAGATTTAAAAAATAATCTATGACCCACGTCAAGGGGGAACAGATTCCAAGGAATGAATATGATTAAATCCTACTTTACTTTATCAGAATTGTATGATTTGGGGTATAATTTGAGTACTGCAGATTACTGAATTAGGCTGTGAATTATCAACCACGAAGCCTAAAAATAAGGGGAAAGAAGAAGGTTGCTTGGGGAAAAAATCTTTTCAAATCAGCAAGGACTGATGAGTTAGACACATCCACTCTTGTGGCCCAGAACTTGGACAGGGCCTTTAAATACCACTTTTAGGACCCAGATCAGCTGCCCCTTCCTCTCACTATCGTATGGAGTAGGGCTGCTTCTGCCTGGTGCCAGAATAGAAGCAGGCCCCAGGGAGCTGAGGCAAGGATGGCACATATTGTCCTGCCCTGGGCCTGCCACAGTCCACGAAGAACATCACTAGACCATCTTCTGAGTGCTAAAGAGATTGCCAGAAATGTGACTTTTTGAGTTCTCATACTGACATCAAAATCATGGGTCCAGCCCAACCTCTAAGCTTTCTGTAAGAAAACGCCAACATATCTAGTGATAAGTAGAGAGGAAATCTAATTACCAAGGTTGATTCAAACAGACCTCCCCTACCCTTGACACATAAAACACCATGACTCAGATCAGAGAAGAAAAGAATTTCTGGATAATCAAGAATATGGCAGCCCTCTGCTTGCTGGAAGAAAATCTCCCCCATTATCTATGATGTATGCATGCTTTGTTGTTAGTGAAAATGAAAACGAATGTAGTCATTCCCACTGGGGACAGGGTCATGGACTGTCATTGTTCCCTGGGAAGAACTTGAACTGGAAGTGATTTCAAGACTCTAACTATAGCAGAAAAGACAGTAACAAAGGCCACATCACTAAACAACTATATAATCATTTTACATTCTCAAAAGAAAGATGAAAGAAGGATCTAAGAATGCTCCCATGTTGTATTATTAACTACCTTTTTCCACATTTATCTACCTCGTCTTCAAAGAAAGAAAAAATTCTCCTACCAGTTTTATTACCATGATGCCACAACATTTCTGAGTCCAACACAAAATGAATAAGATCCAGAGTCACATCACAGAATATCTTATTTATTCAGAAGAATAAATAAAAAGCAGCATTAACCATATTAACTGCTTTAATCACTTCCTTTAATCTCTGTAATTTAAGCTATTTTTTTTTTTACATAAAACACAATGAAAGTTGAAAATAGCACCAACTCACCTTAGGAGGCAGAAAAAAAAATCTTCCCTTGAAGATTAAAAACTTTTATCAGCATGTCTGCTGCAAGCCTTATTATTTCCTCCCTCTTGTTTGCCTAAGTAAGTTGGATGTATCACTTACAGATGAAGTATAAAGTCTTTGTTAACAACTAATGGAATCAAACCTCGATTAAAAACCACCATCCCAGCTCTAAAATTTACAAAATCTCATTACCTTTGTTTAAAATATTCTGATAATTCAAATCATGGCTAGGAGCACTTATTAGATTTTTAAAACAAAATCGGTATCAAACAGGTCGTGCAATGTGAGAGTAAGCACAGGCTTTTGCCATGACTGGTTTTTAACTGAATTACTAATGTTTCAATTAACAAGTACTACAGAGAAATATAACACCATCATTACCCTTAGTAAACAGGAGGACACAGTTACTTTTCCAGATGTCTTCTGTTGTCATGGTATCCTATTATGCCCTCTCTCTCTCATATTTTTATTCTAAGTAACAGACCTGTAAGTTATTGAGCCTAACCTATGGTTATATGAAGATTGTATATGTTCCTGAGACTCTGCATACACCTGTTGAACAGAATCAAAGAAGCAGTATAAGAAGTTATTTAGAATAATACTTTCTATTAAAAGGGGGATAAAATTCTTAGTTCACGTAGTTGATGAAAACCAGAAGTCATCAATTCCTATCTTCAGAATAATATTCTCCTTTCTAAAATATTAAATTTACCTTTATTTAAAAATGATATTGCAATGCTTGAAATAAAATTAATCGCATTTTAAGTGTACTATATCCATCTTTAGATTAAAAAAAAACTTGACACTAATATTAGGAAAAATATTTCAAATTTAATAACATTTTCTGCTAGCTTTTGTGAACAGCAAACAAAATAAACGTACCAAAAATTTTACATGTTTATATTTCATTCTACTGAAGTAATGTTTTAAACATCCTGCTTTTTACAGATTAATTTTTATCCTTTAGTGATGATCTCTTGAAAACAGAAGAAGGTACCTCTATTCACGCTATGAGATACAATGCTTTTGTACCACCCTTTTAAAAAATTAATTCAGTTTCTCTTCTATACAATACAGTATCTGCTGTCAACTCCTCTGAATGTAAAACATAGGTACACACACCAGCACGCACACACGCTGATGTTCTTAATGATGTCTCCTAAGTTGAAGTGGTGTGCCCTTGTTCCCTAGGAGCAACAGGAGGGCTCTGCACTCTCTTCTGGAACAGTTCTTTCCCTCTAGGCTAAAGGAAAACAGATAATATTTAACTACTAAAAATGCATATGCAGCTAAAGTTTTTATCAACTGTAGTTCTCTACACACATACGATGCCTATATTAATTTCACTGAGTGCTCTTATCACACTAATTAGACATTGAAGAGGAGCTGACGCATGGGAAAACTGTTTTCTGAATGCTGTGTTAACAGTAGGATTATAAGCATCTGGGATATTCTCGCTATTCTCTGCATGCAAATACATTCTGCAAACAATTAAACGCACCCACTAACATAGTGGGGGTGTGGGAGGAAAAAGAGCAAGTGTTAAGAGAGTGAAAAATGGCATGCCCTTCCTATGCCGCCCTCATTCAGCGGATGCCGAGTACCTTCGAACATGCTGCACAGACAGACCCTCGGGACGCAGAGGAGTCACAACAGTACCCTCGGCAACATCTCGCACACTCCGTTAAATGCAAAACTCTAACGATCTGACAGTGAGCCCCTCGCCTCTCGAACGTTTTCTCCATTTTTTGCAAAGATACCACATATGTCAGGAGACCCTCCCCTCTCTGAAGAAAGGGAAATCGTTCCTTCTTGCCCCTCCTCACAGCCCCCAACACTTTCATTAGAAGCGACTCCACAAGTTCCCAGGCTCGAGCCCCTAAGGAGGCAAGTTCAGCACCATGGAAAGGGCTCGAGTCGCGGGCGGCGGGAGGAAGAGACCTAGGGGTTCTCCCCGGGCCACTCACCGGAGTCTGCTGCGATGGGAGTCCCGAGCGCTTGGTGGATCCCTGCTTGGAACTTAACCTTTTCCACGACTCGGCAAACCTGCCCCGGCTGGCGCTCCGGCTGCGCCTGCGGCTCTCCGCGCTGTCGTCGCGGTCGGAGCAGCCCCGCTCCATCTCCGCCGCATCCCTCCACTTCTTCCCCATGCTGTTTGCCTCGCTCTGCCAGGCAACACCGGGGCGCCGAGCTCTCGCTCCCTCCTCTCGCCGCCGGCTCTCACTCCAGCCTGCGCGCTGCTCTCTGTTGGCGCCGCCTTTGCCTCCGCGGGCTCCTGCCACAGCCCTGCGCTCCCTTACCGCCGCCGCCACCAGGCTGCGCTTGCGCCCGCCATTGGCTGAGCTGTCGGCTGGGGCTGCGAGCGCCACCTGCGCCCGAGCCAGCTTCCTTTTGCGCCCCCAAATTGCTCTCCACCCCGCAGGCACCGCCTTCTCTGGGGGGCACACGGCCCACGCCTGGGGCTATTGATGCGCCCCTGGGGAGCTACCTCCAGTCACCCCACCCCGCCCAGTCCAGTTCCCCAGGCCTGGGGACCAACCCCACCCCACCCCGAGCTGCAGGTGCAAGCCTATGTTCCCACACTGGGAGACTCCAGTTGACCTGGAGAAAGACAAGGAAGCATGCAATTTTGCCTTCCTGCCTTTTCTCTTTCTTCCCTTTCTCCTCTTTGCAGCAACAACTGCCTCCTAAGTATCCTTGGGGGGAGTAGAGATTCATCTCCTTGTCAGATGCCACACTAATTCCTTCTCACGCTTGCTCTGATTAGCCCGCCGGTTCTCAAACTTGGCTGCACATTGGAGTTACTTAATTTTTTTTTTTATGCTGATAGTCTTCAGAGTCCAAATTAATTGCCCTGGCTGGGGCCTGGGAATCAGGATCTCTGAAATCTCTCCAGTTGATTTTTGCTGCTCTAACTGCAATTAAGCATCTTGGACAACCTGTGCTATGGGGACAGGGCAGAGGAGAGTCTTTGGAAGGGAAGACGGTGGATGCTTCTTAAATCAATTAGTTTTTCTCTCGGGGGTAGGAGTTGGGTATTCAGTTTACCCTCGCACTCCCAAGGCTGGGATGATGATACAGCAGTTAACGCAGTGAGGATGATGTGTGATCTCCTGTGTGTGGAATATTCTTTGACACCCCCACCTCATCCTTGGTTCATCTATCTGCCTTCTCCTCATTAGAAGGAAATCCAGCAGTCTCTCCTCAGTTTTGTGTCAGTTATTTTACCAGACTGAGCTGTCCCCGTGTTCAAGAATTTCCTTGATCAGATAAGAGAGAGCCAATGGGGGTGTCACAAATTTACAAAAGCTGAAACAATGACCTTACTCCTTATTAAAGGGTAGAAGGCCTAAAATCCCTCCTGGTTGAAAAGAGCTGTCTGGTTGCTTATCTGTTGCAATGGCAACAGATGTATTTTCATTTTCTTTCCGAAATGGAGCATTCTCTCTCCAATTTGAATAAGGCCAGGTCCTTCCAGGAGGAAAAGGTAGAAAGGGATTAAGAGGGAAGGGGAGAGGGTGAGAAATGCTGTAAGAAAATTTGTGTTGCGGTGCCAGTTGTGAAAATCATAATCTGGGTTGTCAGTGGTCGGTCTGATGAAGCAGAGGCTTTGGAACTGACTAGTTCTCATGAATGGAATACAGAGCTCTAAAATCCCACAGCTGTACACTTGTGTGTAGTGCTACATTAATATTAATCCTGTCATTTTAAGCAAAGGGATTCACGGGGCACACTTCCTACCTTTTTAAACAACCCTCTGTGTCCAGAAATCACACACCCATATTAAACAAAATGAAGCTCTAAACAATGTTTCCAACACACAATGTCATGTGATGAGAAAACCACAGGCTCCATTTTGCATTTCCTCGCTCCCTGTTTAAGTTCATGGATTTGAAACTATTAGTGACATTTCATGGAAATACAATAATTTGGTCCAGATTTCTCCCCCTCACAAAAATGAATCAAAATGATTATGCATAGTTTACAGATTAGACAGGTATGAGAGCTAAATACCAATTAGGGAGTAGAAAAAAAGTCAGCAAATTAGGACTTAAAGTAGTTGTTTGCCTTTTCCTTTCGTTGTCAACAAAGGGGAATATAAGTGAAAACTTCTTGGGAGATGAAAAGCCTGTGTGCTAACCTGGATGCCTTGAAAGTTCATTCTTTTGCTATAATGGTAAAAGCCCTGTAAAGGAGTTAAGAGGGGCTTTCACAGATGTATCAAGGCACATAATCCAAGAACACTCACTTCACGGAGCCACAAGACCCTGGTTCACCCATATCAGCCCATTAAGGAGGAAATAACACTGCTGTCAAGAATATCTACCATGGCGGTGCCTGGGTGGCTCAGATGGTTAAGTGTCTTCCTTGGGCTCAGGTCATGATCCCAGCGTCCTGGGATCGAGCCCCACGTCAGGCTCCCTGCTCAGCGGGGAGTCTGCTTCGCCCTTTCCCTCTGCCTCTCCCCCTGCTTGTGCATGCTCTCTCTCAAATGAATAAATAAAATCTTTTAAAAAATAAAGTAAATAAAATGAAATAAAAAGAATATTTATCATGAATGACGGCACCAGGACATCCATGAGTATTCAGAGCCCTGGTAAGTTTTTTAGATACATTTAGAAAAATTCAACGAGTAGTGATTGTATATCTTATTTTTTTTTACCTGTTTGGTCCAAAAATGAGCCTTGTATTTCTGTTACCTTAGGGCTGTGTTTTAAAGCCTTGTTAGAAGATGATCTCTGCATTTCATTTTTGCACTTGACAAGTACAAGAAAAAATATCTGGGAACTGCACAAGAGGCTAAACTAGATGTGATGATAGACAAGCAAAATATTGACCCTTTCCTCTTTTGATGTTCATTTGTCTTTTCCCAAATTTTCTAATAACTACGAACTGGAAAACTACATGGAAAGTCTATCATTTTTCTTACAAGTTAGCAGAGAATGGCAGCATCAAAGCTAAGAACACGTTTAAAATCACCAGCACTGAAATTCTGGAATCAAGGCTAGAAGCCATTTCCAGAGTAACTTAACTTTACTGGAAGAGTCACTGCAATTGCAAAGGTGAGTGTAAATACATCAAAAAACTATTGGGAAGTATGCCAAAAACCTTTTTTTTCCTCCATGGTTTCTGTGCATTAAATTAAGGCAAAAAATACTTACATTGTTATATAATAGATATTCTACATAAAAATGCAAATATATAAATCTTTATGTACAAATCAATCCAAATATAATATAGTGAAATGTTCTGAAAAGTGCGTTTTAAATAGTATTTAAAAAAATTATCAAGAAAATATCAAATGCCAACAGTCTTTCATTAGCCCTACACACTCTATGAACCTTACATGATCCTACCAGCCTGTCGCATGTGTTGAGTGTATAATCAGAAGAAACTCTCTCCAAAACCCATTTGCTCTAAGTCAGATGGTCATGAACTTTATTGCAAAAGAGTTACTAGGAAATATCTTTTCCTTTGGTTATTCCAGGACATGGAAACCCATGGGCATACCCAGAGACTAACATGATCAAGCAAAGTACAAGAGGGGAGGGTAAACATAGAGAAAGTGATGAAAACTGAAAAGCCATGTTTGTTCCAAAAACTCTCTTTGCAAAATAAGAGAATATCAACTATATTTCATCAGTTTTAACTCTCCCAATTTTTCACATTTTAACACTCTCAAATCAGGATGCTTTTGAAAATGGAGCATATCTCAGCTTCAGTATATGTTATACAGAATCATAGAGTTGAATGGTGAGTTACATGTTTATAGATCTGACCTTTGAAACCCAACAAGCTGTCATTCACCCTTTGCCTACACATTCAGACCTCAGCATTAGATATCTGCTTTCTTATAAGCAGGACATTTCCTTATTAAACAATTTTAAGCATTAGGAAGCCCATCTTTATAAACTAAGCTGAAATCCATGCCTCCACCTTTATTTTAAACTCTGGAGCCACACTAATTTAACATATGTGCTCTTCCAAGTGATAGTCATCAGGTATTTGAAGAGGGCCTTTACAACTCCCCTAGAATATCTCTTCTCTTAAGCCAAACGATGTCCTTCTGTCACGTCCTTACACACACGGGGAAGCAAAGTCTGAATTGGCACTCTTGCGTACTAAGAGAGATTTTTAAATGTGACTGTTAAATGAATTTGGGGCCAACTGCTTTGTGAATTCACTCAAAGCATAGCCACTGTGACTAGACTCACAGACAAGTAGGCTTCATCAATGCCTATGAAGCTGGAAACAGGATGTAGAATCTGCATTTAGTCATGATTAGATTCCCTTCAGTAGACATGAGGGCTGAGTCTCACACAAAGCCAAACGACCGTGAGAGTTGAAACAATTATTCCTGTAACTCGAGCAAAAAATCTCCCAAAGCCCACGACTATTAATCAAGACAAGGAGCAGTAGGGTTATCCTGGTTTATGCAAATTGGCCATCTATGTGGATGAAATTCTCTGGGTGATGGCTTCCTGAAAAATTATCCTCCTTCTTAATGAAAAATAATCGCATATCTTCTCTGAAATACCTGCTGACAAGTCTTCCTGGTTATACACCCCATCACGTCCTCTCTGCAGAGGTCAATGCAGGTCAGAGAACCTAGCAACAGATCTGCTCTGTTTCCTTCCTCCCTCTCTCCCCTCTGTCCCTCCACCTCTTCTCCTCCTCCCTCCCCTTCTCCCTTCCTTCCCACCTATTAATTTTTCTGTAGACCATAGAACAAACAAAATCCTCCAATTATCTAGGCTTCCTACACTTTAAACACTATTATGATTCATAGGAATGTGTACTATAATACCTCTTTAGTTTTCATTGATGCATTTGCATAAGTGCATATGTATATAACAGTTTTCCCTCTTTCTAAATCTATATAGTTTTCTGAAATTTTATTTCAAGACTAAGAGATAATGACTACGGTAAATGGTATAAAAATTATGAAAGTAAATAATAATATAATTAAAAATAACACAACCATTAAAATTGGGGAGAGAAGGAAGAGAGAATAGAACAGAGAAGGGAGGAAAGGGAGATGTAACTGAACTAAATTCCCACTTACTATAAAATAATGTATAAAATAGATGAATAAAAAAATTCATAAATACTCCCAACAGGATGAATAAAACTCTGTAGATAGAAAATTTAAGCAGACAAAAAATACCAAGATTTGCCAAGGATGTGGAACAACTAGAACTCTCACATACCACTGGTAGAAGAAGACTGGTGTGACCACTTTGGAAAAGTACTTGGCACTATCCACTAACACTAATGATATGCCTAGAGTGATTTTGCGATTCTACTCCAAGGTATATACCCAACAGAGATGTATGCATGTGACCAATAAAAGACTGCAAGAGGGCACCTGGGTGGCTCAGTCGGTTAAGCATCTGCCTTTGGCTCCGGTCATGATCCCAGGGTCCTGGGATTGAGCCCCACATCAGGCTCCCTGCTTGGTGGGGAGTCAGCTTCTCCCTCTCCCTCTGCCCCTCCCCCCTGCTTGTGCACACACTCTCTCTCTCTCTCTCTCTCTCAGGCTCTTTCTCTCAAATAAATAAATAAAATCTTAAAATAAAATAAAAGGCTGCAAGAATATTCATAGCAGCACTGTTTGTGAAAGTCCTAAACTAGAAACTACACAAATGTCCATCGAGGGCAAAATGGATACATAAATTATGGTATATTGAGACAATGGAATACTACTCAGCAGTGAGAGTCAATGAACCACTATTACATGCAAAACCATGGGTGATGTAACAGCAATAACATGGTATGGACAAGACAACTGTTTTCAAAAAAGAACAAAGTTGAAAAAAACATAGAAGTTGGCTTTCCCCGATTGCTCTGCCATCACCATTTAGATCTGTCTCTATTTTCAAGAAATAAAACTAAGAAATAGATCCTACATGCTAGATGTAATTTATGTAAAAAGGTAACTCAGAATTTCGATTACTAGTAACATTTCAAAGAAAATACTTTATCCTTATACCAAAAAATAGTAAATAAATATAACCTGTTTAAGTTCAAATAAGATAAAGAAGATGTGGTTCATATATACAATTGAATATCACTCAGGCATCAGAAAGGATGAATACCTACCATTTACATTGACATGGATGGAACTGGAGGGGATTATGCTGAGTGAAATAAGTCAATCAGAGAAAGATAATTATCATATGGTTTCACTCATAGGTGGAATATAAGAAATAGTGCAGAGGACCATAGGGGAAGGGAGGGAAAACTGAATGGGAAGAAATCAGAGAGGGAGTGAAACCATGAGAGACTCTGGGAAACAAACTGAGGGTTACAGAAGGGAGGGGGGGTGGGAGATGGGGTAACCAGGTGATGGGTATTAAGGAGGGCACGTGTGGTGATGAGCACTGGGTGTTATATGCAACTGATGAATCATCAAACACTACATCAAAAACTAATGATGTACTATATGTTGGCTAACTGAATTTAAATTTTAAAAAAAGGAAGATAAATTCCAAGTAGATGAATTTTTTCAATGTTAAAAAGAGCCTCAAAAAAAAAAAAAAAGATGTTTAAGCTTAGCTGACTTTTCGACTGGTAGAAGATCTCGCTAGCCCTAGGAGGAACAAAGAAATTGGTTGTTACCCATTTAGAAAGGCTAAATTTTGCCTCAAACTCCTTTTCTGGCTTCATAGATGCCTGGACTTCTACCTTTACAATTTCATTAGTTTTGCTTCTTTAAAAAGGCAACTCCTTCTACAATCAGTAATCCTTAAAATTTGTCCCTCATTATCCAGCTTTCTGAGGTCAGGATTTTTAGTTGTGTAGCAAGAACTCTAGGATATTGGTAGAGAAGGACATATAACACAGCCGTGTCAAGGAGAGAGGCAGAATCCAGTGCCTGGGGGTTTCTAAAGGTAAACTATTGTTTCCTGCCTGCTCTTGAGTTACAACACAAAAACAGAAGGCAATCATTTGTGCTAAAGTCCAATTATTTCTGTTTGTCCAGTATAAATGGCAGGAAAACATCAAAGATCATTTTAAAAAGGAATGCACAGTTTTAGAGGAAGGGGCTAACCATTAGGAGAACGTTTATATATTTTTTTTATTTTAAATAAAGTATGAATTTCTCAAAGCACCATGCAGGTTAATAAAAATATTCAACAGCGTCCGAAACAGGTTAGAGCTAAGCACTTAGGCATGCTTCGTTTCCTAAATGTAAGTGCATTAAATGGCCTTATGAAACTAACTTTTAAACTGTCCATTTGAACAATTTTGTGCAATTTTGTCCTTTTGTGCAAAAGTACAAACAGTAACACCTGGTCCATTACAAAACAAAGTGAAAGGGGGACAAAGAAGTGACCATGCAAAATTCCTCCATCTCTTAGAGTCACAATTTCTATTCATGCTGGAAAAGAAATGTGATTTTGAATCTGAGCATATTAGAGTACTATTAAGCATTTTTCACTACTCAAAACAAAACAAATTTGTGCATGTTTCCCTCCAAAACACAAAGGTGAATGAAGTGAAAGCAGTTAGTTAAACAAGAAGTAGCAGCATAGTTACCTTTCCATCTTGGATGTACTGTCAAAATTCCTTTCCTCATGCAAAATCCTTACTGGAGCTTAAAAAGTCTGAAGGCAGAGATTCAATGAACTAACTAAAATTCTCAAGTGTTTCACGTGTCTCCTTTGACTTCTACGAAAGAAGCAAAGCCAACAATACGCTAAAAATGAGACAGGCTATTGTCATCAACACAATGTAGTCCGCTAAAATTAACTTTGCCTGCTGAATGGGGTCTTGAGACATTCAGCAGAGATTCCAATGCCTGCTATGACTGTTGGCATTAAAAGAGGTTTTGTAGGGGCACCTGGGTGGCACAGTCAGCTAAGCATCTGACTCTGGTGTCGGCTCAGGTATCATGCTGAGATACAGGGCTCCGCGCTCAACGTGGAGTCTGCTAGAGTTTCTCTCTCCCTCTCCCTCTGACCCTCCCCACCTCTCCCTCTCTCTCTTTCAAATAAATACATCCTTAAAAAATTAAAAATTAAAAAATAAAAAGATGGTTTGTATTAAACTGAATTTTAGAGGAAGTCCCTTGTGCCAGATCATGTAGTTATGCCAATTACTTAGAAAAGAAAGCTGATCTGATTGGCTGAAATATAGGATGCATGCTATGACAGTAAAAAAGCTTAGCAAAGTTGTATGACCAGATTGGTGTCATAGAAACAAAACTCTTTAGGATGTTGAAAGCACAAGAAGATGTAAAGTGATGCCAAGCTGGTTAAAATAAAAACTTAACCAAAATGAGAAAGGCAAATGGGAAAGCCATACTCCTTCTAAACTTCTTTCTTTGAAAGCTTTATAGATAAATGTTTACCTTATCTAAAGGTGAAAATTAAGTGGTTTTTAAGATTCCTGCCAACGCAATGCCTCAGTCTTTGGTGATTGGTTAATCAGCTTTACTTCTTGTGCCTACCGGTATTTTCCAACCAGACCCAACATGGAGCCCTGGAAAACACATGAAGTTGTCCTATTCATTGATAAAGATCCCACTGGATGCTACACACTGCTCACTTGTGTGAACAACTTTGCAAGCTGGTTGAAAATTTCTGTCTAACCAGCCCTGCAACAGTGATATGCCCTGGCCAGCTGGATTTCAAATGTTACAAATATTTGTGATTTTTAAAAGGCGATCTCAGAATCTTTACTTTTTTTTAAAATTTTATTATGTTATGTTAGTCACCATACAATACATCATTAGTACTTGATGTGGTGGTCCACGATCCAATGTTTTCGTATAACACCCAGTGCTCCATGCAGTACATGCCCTCCTTAATACCCATCACTGGGCTAACCCATCCCCCCACCCCCCTCCCCTCTAGAACCCTGTTTGTTTCTCAGAGTCCATAGTCCCTCATGGTTCGTCTCTCCCTCCGATTCCAATCCCCCTCATGTTTCCCTTCCTTCTCCTAATGTCCTCCGTGCTATTCCATATGTTCCACAAATAAGTGAAACCATCTGATAATTGACTTTCTCTGCTTGACTTATTTCACTTAGCATCATCTCCTCCAGTCCCATCCATGTGGATGTACAAGTTGGGTATTCATCCTTTCTGATGGTTGAGTAGTATTCCATTGTGTATATGGACCACCTCTTCTTTATCCATTCATCTGCTGAAGGGCATCTCGGCTCTTTCCACAGTCTGGCTATTGCGGACACTGCTGCAATGAACATTGGGGTGCATATGAACTTCTTGACTGTGTCTGTGATGAAACTTAACTTGAAGATAATGTGTAACAAAAAACTCTGTGTGTCTGCCATGACCACTTTCTTTCCAAAAGTTTTTTATGGTATGAAGTGAACACAATGATCATGATGGTGGCAGTAACATTAGTTCTAAGTGTCACCAATTTATTCATATAGTATTCCTGGAGGTCCAAGGAATATGTTGAAAAGAATACAAAAGAAAAGGAAAGATAGTAAAAGTATGAAAGTAGGAATAGAACAGGAGAAACTAAAAACCAGTAACAATGGTATTAAAATGGTTAACATTTATTAAGCATTCACCTTGTCAGGCACTGTCTACCTCCGGGGATTAACTCATTTAATTCTCACAATGATCCCATTTTACAGATGAGGAAATTGAGACAAAAGAGGCTAAAGAAACTGTTTTAAGACTACATAGAGAGATGGCAGCAGACCCTAGACTTCGACCCCAGGAGTCTGGCTCCAGAGCCCATGTACTTTAATATTATGTCATTATATGCAAGAAAGCAGGCAGAGGGAGGAAATAATTATCATAACCACCTGATGCGGGACTGCTTCCTTTCTGCCATGCTCTGCGCTAAGTGTCTCGAATGAGATCACTGATCTCTGAAACCCTATGAAGTAGGAAATATTCTCATTTTTTCAGATGAGAAAAACAGAGGCTCACACAAGGTAATAACATGACCCCAATTACTCAACTTTTAAGTTGCAGCATTGAGATTAATGTCCAATCTGCCTGACCTCTTCACAGTTGCAGCCTATAAACAAATAATAACCAATATTTATTGAGTATTTTCTATATAATTAGGTCCAGTGCAAAGTACTACTGAGCACATACTTCTCAGTTCATCCTTTCATCTATATTGAAGATTAAAAACTGTGGTCTGGAGAGTCTAAGCAACTTTCCCAGGACACACAGGCAATAATCGAGAGAACCCTGACTCCATTTCTGTGTATCTGACCCTTGAGCCTAGGGACACACCTGTATACTTTATTTTTAGTACATTCAACCATTATACTACTAATTAAATTTTAAAAAAACATAACTGTTGCTATTAAAATAATGGATTGTCATTGTTGGTTCAGGATTTAAAGCTGGGGGATGGTGATGAGGTTCTCTAGTTTTTTGGGGATTCTCTTAGGCAATATTATTTTTCTCACAGGGGAGTTGTGAGAATCCAGTCAGTTAATACGAGTAAAGCATTTTACTCGGTATCTGGCACATTCTTAGCTGCCTTCCCTCCCTCTACAGATAGGTGCCTTCTAGTGGCTAGAACTTACTGTTACTATTATATTGTTGTTACTATTATAACATGTAATCAATATAAAATTAATACTGAGATATTTTACATTATGTTTCGTACTAAGTCTTTGAAATCCAGTGTGCATTTACATTTACAGCATAACTCAATTTAGATTAGCTACATTTCAAGTGTTCAGTAATCACATATGGCTAGTGGTTACCTTATCATACAAGAGAATCACCATAAAATACCATCTCAATAATTGTGATTGACTTCAAAAAACACCAAATAAAAACATCACGTAGGTGTTTTCAAGCTGGTGGTGGTTGAGGAGGGAGGTTAGATAATACTTTGAAAAATCTCTGGGAGGTTATAGATCATCTGCATGGAAGAGAAGTTGAATTATATGTAATCTCCATACATTTGCCGACAATTTCATGAAGTCCATGGCCCCAGGCTAAAGAACACTGTTGAAATGATTTGTTTGAGAGATCATCTCTGGAGAATGACATAGGAATGTGCCCACATACTATGAGATACCTACTGGCTTTGCACAAAACAATGTGGGACGGGAGCAGTGGTGGTCTTCTGCCCCTAGTAGCTCATTCTCATACCCAGTCAGCTGTGTGGAATTCCTCTAGCTTGGCCAACGTAAAGCATTCTAAATTCTTCCTAAAAGTCAGAAGGATTTATCATTGGCCTGAACTTATTTAATTAGGCATCCAAATGTTTGGCTCAGTGCATGTTTTATGTATGAAAGACTCTGACTGAGTCTTTCATACATTCACTTTAATGAATCTGACTCTTACTTTGGGCTCCTGTCTTCATTCTTCCTTATCACTTAAACAGGATTAGGTCTTACCCATTTTTGAAATGAAATAACTCAAAATTCAAAATATTCTGAACTCATATCTTATGCTTCTGCTTATCTTTTTAAAAAGATAGGTACACAGAGTGTTAATTCTATTTGTCAAACTAGCCATCAAATATTTACTTATTCTTTCTCAGGAGCATCTGCCCTCCATCAATTTCTTATTAATTTGACAGAGTAAATGATTATTTCTAAGTGCGGAGTCACCTTTGAGACTTTCACTGTTTACAAAGGACTTTATACTAACTGGTGGTGCATTTTTCAGTGACTTAATGAGCAGATAACTCAGGCACAATGTTTATTACCTTGGAGAGAAAAAGGAAAGTATTTAAGCCACCCAGTCTATCCTTTATATTTTAGTTTATTATAACCTCTGTGTGTGTGTGTGTGTGCATGTGTGTGTGTGTGTGTGTGTGAGAGAGAGAGAGAGAGAGAGAGACAGACAGACAGACAGACAGACCAAGACAGAGAGAGACAGAGAGAGAGAGAGGATATGAAAGAGATTTCCTTTTCCATTTGTAATATTTGTAAATAGCCCCAAAACTAGAGTCTTTGGCTTTCTTGTAAAATCTCCCTTTGAAAAGCCAATCATTTTTTTCCAGATGTATTTAATTCCCTTTACCCTAGGATGTCTCCTAGCTATAGGAGTTTACAGCTGAACATTTACATGGAATTTTAGAAACAGAAACAGTGATCTCAACAAAGGAGATTCTTTTCTGTTTGGAAGAATTATATGGAGAAGTGTGTGTGTGTGTGTGTGTGTGTGTGTTCCAGCCCCCAAAGTGGGCAATACATGACACATAGCATCCAAAGTTTGATTAAGGATGGTGCCTCAGACATAACACCCCACCCACTTTCAACCCACCTCTCCTCTCTTAAAGGCTTATTATGTTTCAAGACGAACAATGTGATTTGTGAACAGATGAGAATAGCCCATGGGGAAGCCAGAGCCAAAGAAGCCACAGGGATTCTTGACTTTTCAAGGTGTATTCTAGGATTTCAGTAGAATAGATCCATCACCTTGGGGCCTTCTCTGGACCAGCCTGAGAACTCATGAGACTTTTATGTTCTGCTTTCTTTGAGCTCCATGCTGCCTAGCCTCTCACACTTGGGAATGTGTGTCTGCCTTTGAAGAAGGTGGTAACGTGAGGGTTATGCATGTGGACAAATTAGAGGAGCCTGGCAAGTTCTTCCCTGAGTATTCCTGGCTTCGTGGTCCCATGGCATCGATCCCAGTTTGGTACCTAGTGCTGTTCTCTGGATGAGAAAATAGTGTACCACTTTTTGCAGCAGACATGCCATATGGCACTCATTACTTCCTCTCTCCTAAACAAAATGCCTGGAATTATAAAGCTTTTTCTCCTATTTGCAAAAGATAATGGAGGGTAGTTTGGGCATTTATTAAAAAAAAATACATATTATGCCAATGTCTGTTGACAATTATATATTTATAATCCTCTCTTAAATTCAGAAAGTTTCTGGAGAAAATACTCCCACCATAAGATTAGCACTAAGAAATCTGGCACTGCGGCAGATCAAGGTTTCCCTTACAAGCTTACCTTTCAGAAATGACAAAAGTTTCCTAGGTGATCTTTCCCTGGACTACCACATGTTTTATCAAGAACATGCTTTTATTTGCAGCTAAATCTTGGACTCAAGAGAGGCCAAGAAGTTTCACCTTTATATCAGGTCTTGTCTTTGCAAAGAAAAAAAATACTGTATGTCAGAAAAATAAAATTAAGTCGAAAGTACAAGATTTGAAGATCAGACAGATCTGGGTTCAGGCTGAAGCCCTTACTTGCTATGTGATTTGAGGCAAATATCTTCATTTATTTGACCCACAGTGCTGTGGTGTACAATATGGTATAATATGGACACAATAACACCTATCTAGCAGGAATATTGTAGTGATTATAAAGCACAGAATACCTTGCCTAGCATGTATAAAATGGCTAAATGATACCTATTATTTCCCAAGTGTACAATAATTACTTACTATAGGTGTACTATTTTCAGTTTATATATATTATATATATATATATTATATATATACATATATACACACATATATATATTTATTAATGTTTGGAACTAACTCAATAATTTTATTGGCATTATTCTTTTCTGTTTCATAAACAAGCCAACTCTTTCCCCTTAAATAGATTTCCTTTATTTTTAGCAAGAAATGTTATTTGCTTTTTTGCATGTGTGGCTGGAAAAAATTCAAAGAATCAGAATATATAAGAATTAAAGCATTTTTCTCTCAGTTAATTAGTCACAATACAGTAGAAACCACAATAACTTGAGAGTCATGAAACCACTTTCTACACCCTGCTTCCACAAAGGGGTTTTGCAATACTGCTTGTATCATAACACTGTAGCTGCAAAAATAAAGCAAAAAAAAATAACAGATTGGAGCTACACCAAACACACACACACACACACACACACACACACACACACACACACACACACACACACACCATTAATAGTAAATGGAAAGGCAGTTAGACCTTTTTAGAAAAGTAACCACGGAAATCCAAAACATCAAGGAGCTATGACAACATTTAGAAGACATAAGAAAATCATGACAATGTTTGTCACATAATTTCAACAGTGTAGCAAGGCAGAAAAACAGTAACATGTAGGGGTTTAAGAAGTTGGTGGATTTAGGAAGTTTAAATAACCTGCATTTTGAGCTTCTATCAGAAAAAAAGGATTTAAAACTCCTATCTGTGTAATTTTGAGGGGAATAAATTGTTTACAGGGAATGGCTTAAGCCTGAGAAAGCTATTGCAACCTTGTGCAGAATAAACTTCAAGAGGCGACCGAGCAAAATCAGTCCCTCGGTCACTTTGGTCAGGCTCCAGCTCAGGCTTGCAGGTCACAACATGAAGACCCTGAGGGATGCCCTGTAATACAGACGTGAATATAGGAAAACAAATATTCTAATTCCTCGCAGGAAGGACCCAAGGTCTACTGCTTCAGGGAAGAGGGGAATGGAATCACACTGACATCATTAAAATACAAATGCCCTAATCTCCTAGGGTTATCAACTCATCCACTTTTTATTTTCAATACTAAAACCTCACTCCTTGGAGAAAGGTTATCTTTGCAAAGCTTTATGCAAAATTCTGGTAAATTTTAGTATTCCAAAGCACTTTCTTATTTTGTTCAGCAGAAATCTCTAAACTGAGCTTATTTTGTTTATCCATGGATTTACTTTAATATTTTAGCCTACAAAGGATAGGTTTACGCTACACTGAACACAGGAGAAGCTTCATGTAAACCAAAGGACAATACAAAAAACTAACCTTTCTGTGACTTCCTCCAAGAAAGCTAACCTTGTCCAAGTGAAAACTATGTTCTTAAACATTTTTCTAGCCAGAGGAAATACCTCCTGTCAATGAAACACGTAACAAATAATAACCAATATTTATTGAAGACTTACTGTAGATTAGGAACTACTCTCAACCTTTTAATGACTACAATCTATAAGTAATGTTAAATAAAGCTAATTATAATAGAAGTTATTATTATATGCCAGACACTGCTCCAAGTGTTACCCCTATTAGCTCTTTAAGCCTCACAACAACCCTATGATGTAGATACAATTATTATCCCCATATTGCAGAAGAGGAAACTAAGGCCTGAGGGGTCAAGTAACTTGCCTTTGGTCATAAGTCAAGGCTTCACACCCCAAGCAGTCTGATCCCAGAGACCTCACTTTAAGGCATTAGCTCACATTTCCTTTTTCTATGTCAAGACTGCCTGCTTCACATTGTTTCAAAGTGGTATGTAGGAAGTACATAAAAAGTTTTCAAGAAGTATAAGTCATAGAGATTAGAAATATATATTGGTCATCACCATAGCCCCATCACCTACAGGAATATTAACCCCATTAGAAACAGTCTACAGTAGAAACTCTCCAAGTGGGATCAGGGTGACAAATCTTTGGAAAGAGCTAAGAATTATTTCACTATGAACAGCTAAACCTATGCCTTACTTTCTTGGAATTCCAAGTCTTTTCTGTCCAGGGGCTTTTGGGGATTCAGAAGTCTCCTTCTAAAGCAAGAGTCTAATGAAAACTTTCACTCAATCATGAAAACATAACACTTAAAGGTGACTACAAATAATTGTGTGTGGTCTTCTGGTCTTCATTCAGCAAAGAGGTATGGTCTCCATGTATGGACTCCGGTTCAGTCTCCATTCGGCAATGAGTCCCTACTGGAGTCCCTACTGTGTGCAAGGAACTCTTTCAGGTACTGAGGATCTAGAGGAATTCTAGATTTCTGCCTTACATGACCTGAGGAGGTGGTGGTAGGAGAGAAAGTCATCAATAAAACTCGAAGGCAAGTATGAATCTCAATCCATATACTCTAGTATACAAGAAAGAGCATTTTTCTCTGTTTCTCTTTAACAGCCACCTCACCGGAAAATCTACTGGGACTTGCTTCACCTCCTTTGACTGCACTAAAATCAAAGAGATATCAGATCTCTTGAAGTTCTCTGCATTGTTGCTTCCCTGCCAAGCCCCTACTCTTTGTCAAGGCTTGGAGGCCTGAGACTTGTACTTAGTCTTTCTTACTTCCTCATGAATTCCTTTCCTTGTACACTCACCACCTTCCTGGGGCCCTGCCACAATTTGATGTACAGGTCCCCATTGTTCCAGAACCCCATGCCCGTGACTTCTGTTCCCTCTATTCTCTCTTCTTCTCCTCCTACTGCTCACCAGAGCATTCACAACTTCCCTCTCCCTTTGAGAGATCCAGCACCTTCTCTTCAATGAGCTTTGGCTCTCTCAACAAAAGGAAGCAGCCTTTGACTTCAAGCGGCTCCTGCTATAGGCACTCCAAAATTCCCCCAAGGAAAAGAATTATCAAAAGTCAGGTTCCTTCTTGAAATGGAAACAAAAGTAAAACACAAATTAGTATCACACAAAAAAATTATTTTGCCCCCAGAAGAGCTTTTCACTAAAATGCTGAGATAGTAAGGTATAAGGAACAGTGCTCTGAGATGCAGCTGCAAGAGAAGGAATATAAGAGTATGTCCTGAAATAGTGATTGGAAAGTTCTAAGAATCTTTTTAAGTGAAAAAGAGGTTAGGGGAAGAGGGAATAGGCAAAGGCTCAGGATCCTTCTCCTCTCCACAAATAATCCCATTTTATTTTTTTTTATAAGTTGGAATTCATGTATAATTTGCTTTTATTCTCATTATTTCTGCTGCCATTGTCCTGTACAGACTTGCCAGAAGGGTTATAGGGACTACCTCTCTGTCTATATCCACGTACACAAACATGTGCACATGTGCTTTTTTTCTGATGGTTCAACATATACAAATTTTCAAGAGAGAAACTGGGGAAGTAATGTTTTCTACCATTTATATCAGTTTTTATGCATAGTATATACTTATTTCTCTATAAATAATTGTATAGTGTCAAACCACATAAGATCTATAATTAAAGTCCTTATCAGCAGAGTCTTGTGGTCATGGAGCATTTGACCACCTTGAGGATAGTGGTGGTTATGCAAGGCTATATGCATGATAAACCTGCATAGAGCTACACACATACGCACACGTTTGCATGAGTTCATGCGTCACATGTTAAATTTGAATAAGCTCTACGGGTTGTACTAAGGTCAGTTTCTTGGTTCTGATATTGCACTATAATTGTGTAAGATGTTAACAGTGAGAGGCTGGGAAAGGGTACAAGGGACTTCCTTGTACATTCTTTGCAACTTCCTGAGAATCTATAATTATTTCAAAATAAAGTGTTTTAAAAATTCTTGTCGGTGGCTCAGTCAGTTAAATGTCCGACTCTTGATTTCAGCTCAGGTCATGATCACAGTGTTGTGAGACTGAGCCCCACGTTGGGCTCCACACTAGGTGTGGAGCCTGCTTAAGATTCTCTTTTTCCCTCTCCCACAGCCCCTCCCCCCTCTAAAAAAATAAATAAAAATTCTTGTCACCTTCTGTCTAAACTATTTAACCTATACATTGTGAAATGTTTTATTTTTTATTATTTTTATTATTTATTTTTAATAGTGTTCCTCAATAATAGAGAATTTGTTGATGCCAATTTTGACATATATATGTATATATATATATTCAATATGTAAGGCATGCTGCTACACTTGAAAATAAACACTGAGGGGCATCTGGGTGGCTCAGTTGGTTAGGCATCTGCCTTCAGCTCAGGTCATGATCCCGGGGTCCCGGAATCGAGCCCCACATCGGGCTCCCTGCTCAGCAGGGAATTCTGCTTCTCCCTCTGCCCCTCCCCCCACTCATGCTCTCTCTCTTGCTCACTCTCTCAAGGAAATAAATAAAACCTTTTAAAAAAAGAGAAAAAAAGAAAAGAAACATTGAGCTTATTATTCCTTTTGGAAAGAGACGGGAGGGCTGTCTGATTAAAAGTGGCTTTAAAATTTTTATTCTTAATGTATCAACTTAATGTACTCTCAAGTTTTATTTTAATAATCTTTTTACAGTAAGTGAAGAATGGAAAAGTCATGGATGATTTTTTTGTGCCTCAAAATTTGAGCTACTCATTGTACTAAAAAAGGCCATCACAGAGAGTGATAATTGCCTTTAGAACAAACTGGAGAAAATATGACAAATATACATTTTAAAACAATGCTTGGCACTTGTATATTGTTTCCCTCTTTTACTTATAGAATCAATTTTAGATCCTCCCAACAGCCATGTGAGATAGAGTGGGGAGACAAACAGTATTAAAAAACATAAATAATCATATTTAAACAGCTCTATCGCAGGAGCTGACAATTTATTCAGTCTTTAATGGAGAAAAGTCGCCCAGTTCTTGATTTCTTATCTCCTGTCCAATGGCGGTGATGGTGCTGGGGACTATGAATGATAATGATGATGATCTATTTATTTGCATCAGGTTGTACTACTTTATCCAAGGTTCGGTTCTGGCCTAATCCCTGATGATGTCATCAAGCATTTTAGTGCTTCAGGAAACACTTCCCACCAGCCGGATTTTTGCTGAACTTTTCGGCAAACAACTGAATACTACATAAGGTCTATTGCCCAGCCACCCTCTTCCCCATTGCCCAGGCCTGATGGAGTGGGTCCTGAGTCATGGAGGCAGTTGGTGAGGGGGGTGGCAGCTCTACCCACCAATGATTATTTTTTACAATAACTGAGGGCTCTCGTTATACCTTCAACTCACAGTCTCCTTGCCTCCACAACAAGCCAGCCAATGTGGTGAGATACACATCATCAGTTTTTTACTTCTTTTCATTTTTGAAATTTGTTTGAGCTGGATTTTTTTTTTCAGCACTCTGATATCAAAGTGGAGGGGAAGGGTAAATGCGCAGGATAATGGACCTTAGTTCTTTATCTCTCTAGCAAATGCCAGCGCCCCTGAATTGTACTACCTTACTCCCGAAACAGATCATTACATTCTGCTAGATAAGAGTGTAGTAAAACAAATACCGCTTATATGCCAATTGGGTTAAGCTCCAAAATCGAACTATAAACACTCTTGGCTTATCTTTGACAAATGAATATATAAACACTTGCCGCTCTTTTCACAAGCTATCCTTCTGAGCTTGGGAACAGGTACGAGGTACCTCTTGGATATGTTCAGGGAGTTCTTGACAGATCTGATTATGGTGTTCAATTCCCATTTACATCCCAGTTCTATCTACTTACTAAAAGTAATGCCATGCAAATCTATGACACTCATTTTTCATCCTCATGCCTACTTGCTCCCCCTCAAATGTCTCAATCTGCCACTTTGCTCAAAGGTGCAGATCTCTAGGAAGCATCTGTCATTCATTGTAACAGGTGGATATTTATTGAATATGATAAAATTTACAGGTTATTATGTTTCTCATACATCCTGCCTTCCTCAATGGAAATAAAAATTAACATGAACTTTTTATCAACATTTTTGTGAGGGAAGGGCTGTTTATTTATAAGCGGGTTTATTTTTTGTTTCAAGTCTTCCCACTATCTTAATCATTGCTTTTATTTTTCCTTTTTGTCAACAAGAGATCCCACCTTCTGTCTGATTTAACTATAATTAGGTTCTCTGTTTGGTAAGGTTATTGTACTTTGTATTTCTGGTGTAATCTCTTATAATGGTTTAAAACTGCTACAAATAAAGTTTTAAAAGACATGGCACAACATCTTTTATTCCTTTATTTTCTCAAATATCCCATTTAATCTTCTCATCTCCAAACTTACTCTACTTTGCACAAAGGTTACACTTAGTAAACACATGCTTATTTTTTAAAGTCTGTCTTTTAATAGATAAAATCATGAAGGATGCCAGTAAACATCAAAGACAAACTTAAGTGTGAAAGTCACAAGACTGAAGCATGCATCCAGTCTTTGGGGGAGAATGGATGAAGGAGCAGCCCTTGGGATAGAATAGGATCCAAGTAATTGCTTAGATATACCATATAACAATGATGGCTTCAGAAGTGAAAGTGTATGAATTCTCAGAAGACATTGAGATAAAAATCAGAAATCAGTTGTGGGAAGAGAATACACTATATGGGAAATATGAGAACTACCACAAGCCAGACTGCGAAACTCGTGAAATTTGCCTTTTATATCTGCACATCTTCCATTCAGCATCTTTCTATTCAGTATAGTTCAATCTCTCCCTGCCCCCCACCCCTGTCTCCCTCTATTTTTCACACACATACATATACACACCACACACAAACACACACACATACACCATAGGTGTTTCTCTAGTCCTTGGGTCATCATTACTTTTTTAAACTTCATTTTTAAAGAACTGTAGATTTACAGGGTTTCAAATATAACACAGAGTGGCCCCATGTACCTTTCACCCAGTTTCGTCCAACAGTTACATCTTGTGTAACTAAAATACAGTATCGGAGTCAAGAAATCTCCATCAATAAAATGTATGTGTATCATTCTATGCCATTTTACTACCTGTGTAGAGTCCTGTAACCACCACAGGAATCAGGATAGAGAACTATTCTAAAACTCTACTTAGCTTCCATTAAGTCCCTTTATCCTCCTCTATTCATAATACCATTGTTTTAAATATTTCCTCTATATATTTTGAGATCCACATCAATGTTTTACTTTTTGCTGAGACCTTAATTCGGAAAACTCAAGAAAAGGAAAGTCCATTGCATTTAACCATATTTTGGCTCTTTCCATTGTTTATTCTTCCTTCCTAATGTCCTAAGATATTCTTTATCAAAAACTTCTTTAAAAGCTATTATTTTAAGTTACGTCTGCTCGTAAAAATTCTTTATTGTTTTCCTTTGTTTCATTTATGTCCTCTTCATTCCTGACAGCAAATTTTGTGTGATATAAAATACGGGGTTGGTAATTCTTTTCTTTCAGCGCTCCACAAATCCAGGCCAGTCCTTCTGGCCTCTGTAGTTTCTGATGACAATCTAATGCCATTTGAGTCGTCATTTTGACACTGTTGTTTCTCTTCCACAGCTTTCAAGATTTTTTTTTTTTTTTTTTGCCATTAGTTTTCTAAGGTTTAATTATGATGTGTCTTGACATGGATTTCTTTGGGTTTATCCTTTTGGGGGTTTGTTCAGCTTTAAAAAAAACAGCTTTATTGAGATGTAATTCACATTACCATAAAATTCATCTATTTAAAGTGTTAAATCAATGACTTTTAATGTTCTCATTATGAATTTGCAACTATCAACGCAATCTAACTTTAGAACGATTTCATCACCTCCACTAAACCCTATACCTATTAGCAATCACTCCCCATATTGCTTCCCAGCCACCCAGCCCAGACAACCATTAATCTACTTTTTGTTTCTAGAAATTGTCTTTTCTGGACATTTCATATAAATAGAATCATGCAATATATGTTCTTTTGTGCCTGGCTTCTTTCACTTAGCATAATACCTTCAAGGTTCATCCCTACTGTCGCATATACCAACACTTTGTTTCCTTTTTTTTTTTGCCAAATAATATTCTGTTGTATGGATATACCACAAATTATTTACCCATTCATCAGCTGATGGATATTTGGTTTGTTAACATTTTTTATCTACAATGAGTAAAGCTGCTAGGGACATACCTTCAAGTTTTTGTAGGCATGTATGTTTTTATTTCTCTTGGATATATACTTGCAGTGGAGTTTCTGGGTCACATAGTAACTTTTTGTCTAACATTTTGAGGAACTGAAAGATGGTTTACCAATTTACGTTTTGTATCAAGGTCTCGAATTCTCCATATCTGTGCCAACACTTATTATTTTCTTTATCATATCCATCCTAGTGGGAGCAAAGTGATATCTCATCATGATCTTGAATTGCATTTCCACATAAATTCCACATAAATTTTACAATCAGCTTTTCCATTTCTGAAAAATGAGGCCTCTGGGATTTTGGTATATATTGATTGCAGCAAGTTGGTAAATCAATTTAAAGAATACTGTTATCCTAATAATATTCTAATAAGACTACCAATCTGTGACTATGAGATTTTTTTTCCATTTATTAAGAATCTGCTTTAATTTCTTTCAACAATGTTTTATACTTTTTAGTGTACAAGTTTTGTACACTAAATGTGCCCCAGAGTATTTTATTCTTTTTGTGCTATTTTAAATTTCATTTTTTGATTGTTTATTGCTAGTGTACAGAAGTACAACTGATTCTGTATATTGATTTTGTAGGCTGTAATCATGCTGAATGTATTTACCAGTTCTAATAATTTTTAATTGAATCCCTCAGAATTTTTTACATACAAGATCACGTCATCTGCAAATATAGATAGTTGTATTGTTTCCTTTCCAATCTGGATGACTTTTGTTTCATTTCTTACATAATTGCCCTGTTAGAATGTCTAGTACAATGTTAAATAGTAGTGGTGGGAGCTGACATCCTTAAATCTGTCCTGATCTTAAGGGAAAGGAATCTAGTCATTGACCATTAAATATGATCCTAGCTGTAGGGTTTTTTTTTTTTTCATAGATGTCCTATATCATATTAAGGAAGTTCCTATCTATTCCTAGTTTGTTCAAGATTTTTAATCACAAGAGTACTGACTTTGTCAAATGCTTTTTCTGCATCTATTGTTTTCATTGCTTCTATGACCAGAAAAAAACTGATGATAATATTCATTTCACATTTCCTAAACTCTCCTACTCCTAAGGACCCCTTTCATTTTTCATTTATGCCTGTAATAATTTCTTCCAGGACTGCTTGGTAATAGCCGACTCTCTGATCTTGTACATCATGTCCATAGGTGACTAGCCCCAACTCTTGTCTCTGTGATTATGAATACAGGTTGTTGCCCCAGACGTAAGGACACAGGAAGAACATTATGAAAAATAGGAGAAGAGTATGGCTGTAAACCTACTTAAAAGGTAGACAAGTAGTTTATTTGAGGATTTTTCTCTAAGAGCAAACAAATAAAGGGAAATTCATTTTTATGCATACTCTGAGGACATAATCAACTTATGAGGTGAAATGTAATATCTTCCCAACCTCATAACCATACACTAGCCCCAGCAGACTGCAAGCACAAGCCTACTCTTTTTCAGTGTAAAAGATGAGAAATATAAGAAATGAACGTGAAAGAACATAAATATAACCACAGGAAAGGATTAATTATGGATAAAGTCAGTTCTTGAAAAAAAACAGTCTGGTTTAAATCCTCCCCTATTCTCCTTCATCTAGGCATGGTATTTTTTCTAAAATGAGATAAGCATCTTTTAATTCCAAAAGTATATCTTGTGAATTCTGCAAATAATTGTTACCATGGAGCTTTAAGTATCCCATAGCAAGCTAATATGTTCTTGGGGCTATTGCTATTTTGGCATTTAATGTGCTTGCTCCTTCGACAGAAAAACCTAGAAGGCAAAAAAAAAAAAAAGCTGTCTCCCCTCCTAATCCCTTTTAAACACACCATTGCGTCTGCTTGTTCTGCAGAACCGTGTTAAAAGAAAGGCTCAGAGATGAGAAAAAAATTAAGAAATGATTTCTTTTTTAGAGCTTTATGTAGATGTATGCTGTGCAAATCTGAGCACGGTAAAATAAAACATATAACTAAGAGATAAGTAGTAAGTCAAAAGAAGTTCTATTGTGCAATTTGTTATAGAAAATCTCAAGAAAAAAAACAAGGTAACAGAGCATACTGTTACTAAATTGCATATTAACACCTTTCATCTAAATCTTTTAAAACATGTTACAAATTTATCTACCCTACAAATAATCATGGGTGGGAGAAAGAAGAGAAAAATAGATGTCGATCCTGGACATTTGCCCCTTTTCAATAATATCATAATTTCTTGGATGATACAGCAGTAATCTGATCTGCTTCAAGGAAAAAAAAATCCCCCAAAGCTTGTCATGTTAAGGTGTAAAAATTACTATAGCTATTTTATAATGGAACTTGAGGGCAAAGGACATGAATTTTTTAAGGAGCTATCAGAAAGCTAACTACTCAACAAAACTTCTCAGCAGTTTTATTATTCTTATCATTATGGATAATATTGTTGTTTTAAACTTTAATAACTTGCAGGAGCCTCTGCTCTTCCTCTTCCCCCTAAGCGGCCTGAGGTGACCTCTGAAAATGGTTCGCTATTCGCTTGACCCAGAAAACCCTACGAAATCATGTAAATCAAGAGGTTCAAATCTTTGTGTTCACTTTAAGAACACACATGAAACTGCCCAGGCCATCAACGGTATGCATATCCGAAAAGCCACCAGGTATCTGAAAGACGTCACTTTACAGAAGCAGTGTATGCCGTTCCGTCGCTACAATGGTGGAGTTGGTAGGTGTGCCCAGGCCAAACAGTGGGGCTGGACACAGGGTCGGTGGCCCAAGAAGAGTGCTGAATTTTTACTGCACATGCTTAAAAATGCAGAGAGTAATGCTGAACTTAAGGGTTTAGATGTTGATTCTCTGGTCATTGAGCACATCCAGGTGAACAAAGCCCCCAAGATGCGGCGTAGAACGTACAGGGCTCATGGTCGGATTAACCCATACATGAGCTCTCCCTGCCACATTGAGATGATCCTTACTGAAAAAGAGCAGATTGTTCCTAAACCAGAAGAGGAGGTTGCACAGAAGAAAAAGATATCCCAGAAGAAACAAAAATGTATGGCCCGGGAGTAAATTCTGCAGAATAAATGCAAATAAAAATAAAAAGAGAATGTTGGTGGCCTTTTATTATTAAACATATTTCAAGTATCTTCGCAAAATAAATAAATAAATAAATTTTAATAACTTGCTCTACAGTTCAAAAAGAATTTTTCAAATACATTCTTATTTAATCCTGACAATGTGTGGTATGTGGTCAGGTATTATCTTCATTGGATGGCTGAAAAAACTGGAGTTTAAAGAAGTCATACCATTGGCCTAGAAGCATACACCTCATAGTAAAACGAGAAAATGGAATTTAAAACCTAGACAGTAGAGCACAGGTTTGGGGGCCAGGCTGCCTGAGTTCAAATCTCAACTCAGCCCTTCACTGTCTGAATCAACTTGGGCAAGTTACTGAATAAATCTGCGCTCAGTTTCCTCATTAAGGGAGTATAATGATGCTACCTGCTTGAAAGGATTGTTATTAAGGTTCAATAAATTTAAGATGTATAAAGCAGTATGCAGCCTATAGCAAATACTCAAAGAAGTCAGCTCTTTTTATCTTCTAACGATTCATGGTTGTTCTAGAATTTTCAGTCTTCATGCCTACATAGTCCCAAATCTCTTCGGAAAGAAACAGCCTTACCCACAGGCCCAGCTTCAGGCAGCCACTGATGGATGATGGATTAGACCAGAATATAGGCACTTGACACCAGTCCCGCCAACGCCGTGAACATATGAGCTGGGCCCATCCTACTCTCATGGAATTTGTCTTCTGGAAATGGGAAACAAATTAAATAGCTTGCAGATGGGCCAAGGCTGAAAGGATGTCAAGAAGAGAAGTGGCTACGAGAAGAGGTGGAGCTGGAGTTAGAAGGGAGAGAGGCATTGGAAGAGAAGGAAAGTATGTGGGTTTGACATCCCCTTGACTCCTAACTTCTCACTTCTACTCCACTTAGAGTTTTATTTTCCCATCTGCTTTTCTAAAGGCATGAGGGTCAGGTATAGCCCGGATCTCAGTCCTTTCAAGACATTAGAGACCAGCTACTCTCCCTGGTAGTGTGTATGTTTCTCTGCGTCTTCTCCCCTCCTCTCTCTCACCAACTGACCCCCTTATTCCCTTTTTACTTCTGAATCATAATTTCTGTCACTTCATAACTCCATCTTACCTCACAAACCCCAAGAACTTGGTAAGTCTTATTAACCACTCAATTACTGCAGGAATGAATGAATAAGTTAATTTATTCTGAAAGTTTATTCTGAAGCAACCCACTCTTGTGGACACCAAAGACAGTGCTTGCGTGGTCTGATTACAGGGATATTGAGAAGGACCTCCTACCCTTCCCCTCGTGACTAAATCCTAAAATATATAAAATCTTTATGGAGTTACCAAGTATTTTTTTCACAGTGAGAATTGGGCCTTAAAATTTCAGAGCCACCTGGAGAATGATGTAGTTTTCAAGATTTTCTTCACAGTTATAGATGCTTTCCTGAGAGCAAATTGTGAAACGTGAATGGCATTAGAGACCCAAAGAGGAAGGCACCAGTGGAGAGGAGAAGACAGTGACAGGAGAAACTGGAGACCCCTGAAGCCACCACACACTTGCTCATCATCCTCCTCCATCTGTGGCTAAATGTTCAGCAAGAAATCATTTTGATATTAGAGGTTCAGGGAGGTAATAGCAACAGTTCGAGTGAAGAACCTATTTTGGCAAATTTAAGGATTCTGCAGTAACTGCCCATAAAACACTTCTTACCCAAAGTATTCCTTTGGGCATGAAAACCTGACCTCCCAAGTGCCAGGGTCTCTACAGGGAATCAGGGAGGTAAAGTCGAACAGAATGGATTATAAATCATTTCTTGTTTATTATTTCACTTATCTGTTGAATACCTTTCATAAGCAGGTCGACATGTTATTGGCTCAATTACCAGAAATGGCATGGAGAGAAGGCACCCGCCGCTAGGCTGTAAGATTCTTAAAGCCGGAACCTGTATCTTGTATCCCCAACACTTAGCACAGTGCCTGGTTAGAGGGTTGGAATTCTTTATCTGTTTTTTTCTGAGAAGAGGGAGGTATATAACAAAAGCAGACCACATTCCTGAGAATTATATGAAAAACAAAGCCCATCTGCTTACTCCAAATGGTAGAAAGGAAAAGTATCCCACCAAGTGCATTTATTGAAAAGGCTAATTTTCCCATAAGCTGGATCTTTTCTCGCTCTACTGATCTCCATCAGAATGGGCAGAGGTAGCCTCTGTGCACTGGCTGCCCATCATTCTTAACTCAGTGAGGCTTGCCATGTTATCGATTACTGCCCTGAATAGAGCTTTTGAAGGCTCATTTTCTATACCGGTGCTTTCAAAAGTGATGTTTAAGTTTACCATTTTAAAATGTTTGCAAGTCCACAACTGGGCTTTTTCTGCAAATGCAATGAGGCACTTGGATGAATATTACATGGGAATTCAGCTAAGTGTTTGAAGAAAATCACTCCCTGAAGAATCAAACTAAGTTGAAGTTGCATCCATCCTTCATGTAGATGAGCTGTATGTGGCTTTTCATTGCCTCTGTTTACTTTTGAAGCATTTACACTTTAACAATTCCCAAACTGCTGTGTTTCTTAAAAAAGAATTCTCACGTGTACGTAGCAGCTCCTTTTGCTCTGTACTTAACAAATTAACACTTTTTTTGAAGAGCGAACTCATTCTTTACATCAGAGATATGAATGATAAAGCGATATTTTTAAAGATTTTTAATAACAAATTTTGATCCTATAAAATGATTTAAAGTCTTCTCCCTCTGTAAGCATTGACTAAATAAATGAAGCACTGACTGAAAACTCAGTGTGCTGACAGACTATCCAAGGAATGATCTAGAAAACGACAAATGGGTTATGGAAAAACTGTGCTGTCATCACTTTCTAAAGATACCTGGATTCTCATCAATAACCTTAAGATGTTTATGAATTGGATGAAAGATCAGTTGCCTGATTTCCATTTTATTGTTACCATTTTTCAGTGTTGTACCTGGTCTACGATAATAGCTGATTACTCCTACACACACGTGCCCTTGTGCGTATATACGTGCCCACACATGTGCAACATTGTACCCAGTCATGTTTCAGTAACTGCCTCTACCATGACCCACATGCTCGACTGAGAAACCTGCAAGTCACCTTTGACCCTTCCCTTTTCTCCATCTCGTACATCCTATCATTCCGCAAATCCTGACAATCTCATCCATACACTTCAACCCAACCCCACCTGACTGGATTATTACAGTCGCCTCTAATCAGATCTCCTCCACTTCCATTTTTAGTCCCTTCCAACCCACTCTGCTCACTGAAGCAGGAGTAAAGCTTCGAAGATGTAAATCTGATCATAAAATCGTCCCTGCTTCTGGGTGTTGTATGCAAGTGATGAATCACTAAATTTTATCCCTGAAATTAAGACTACACTATATGTTAACTAACTTGAATTTAAATAAAATCCTGAAATGAGGCACCTGGATGGCTCAGTCAGTTGATTGCCCTACTCCTGATTTCGGCTCAGGTCGTGATCTCGGGATAGTGAGATTGAGCCCCTAGTTGGGTTCTGTGTCAGGCTCAGCATTGGCTCGCACTGAGTGTGGAGCCTGCTTGGGATTCTCTCTCTCCCTCTGCGCCCCCTCATGTGCTGTGTCTCATAAATAAATAAATAAATAAATAAATAAATAAATAAATAAATAAATAAATCTTGAAAGAAAAAAATAAATAAAATGTCCCTGCTTACCCCAACCAAAAAAAAAAAGCAAAAAAAAAAAAAAAAACCCTCCCTGCTTAAAACCCATAATGACATCCCTTTCCCTGTATGATAAAGTTTAAACTCTCTGCATACCTACAAAGTGCTTCATGACCTGATCTGCCCACTCCTCCAGCATCGCCTCTTTCTACACCCTCCTTTGTCATTCTACACCCCAGCTACTCGGAGCTTTTCTCAGGGTCCTGAAGGGCTCAGTGAAAGGTATTGGTCATTTCCGGTTCTCCCCACATGTCATTCCTTTGCCTACTACACTTTTCACCCTCCTATTTGCTCTCGTAATGCCTACACAGCACTCAAGCTTCAGCTGAAATGTAACTTCCTTTGGTAAATCTCTGATAATTTCCCAGATTAGGATATTGTCCCTTGCTACAGATTCTTGTCTCCTTTCATTGTATATATTTCACTGGATTGTATTTGCTTAATTAGCTGCCATCTGGACCAGATTACAAGCTGTAAAGAACTGAGGCATCCTCCTTGTCTCTTTCCACTTTAACCCCTTCATCAAACACCCAGCCGCCACTTGAGAAATGTTACATAAGTGAATACATGCCTCCCAGAATGGCTCACCCAAAGTACAGCTTTCCCATTAACAAAAGCTTTCTATATAGATTCAGAGAAAGATCCAACAGATTTACCCAGGCTGTTACCTTTATGCCACCTCATTTACTGTTTCTAGAAAATATCATATTCCCCACACCTAATCTTCACTTTCCTGCTTATTTCCTTTGCTCATGCTGAAATGCTAGTTCTTACCACCTCTGCCTATGAAATCCTGCCCATTATTCAGTAACTAAGGACTATTCACATGTTCACTGATTATTATTTCCTTCTTCTAAAAATTCAATTTCTTATCACTACAGGCAGTGGCTTACGCTCTCTCCTATGACACTTCATCCGTTTCTGATAATACATGCCATAATCCACCTTGTAGTGTACTTAATTGTTTATGTTTGCTATCATAATAACCTGTAACTTCCTCGTAGGATAGTTACGTTTTCCAGATGAGATCCTTGGGAAGGGACCAAGCCTCTTTCATTTTGTAACCTTTCAATACCTAGTGTAGTACCTGAGACATTGTATAGGTAATGAGAATAGAAAACAGAGGGGTTTCAGAATCAGACAAATTTGGATGTTTGTTCTTGATCACATGACTTAATATCTGCCAACCTCGGTTTTCCCATCTGTAAAATGGGAATAAAAGGGCTGCTATGAGTTAAATGAAGTGATATTCATTCAATAAATATTGAGAATTTACTATTTGTCAAGCATTAATTTATTCAATAAATGTTAATGGAGCATCTACGGCACTGTTCTTGGTGTTTGTGATGCATCAGTGAATCAAATGGACAAAGATCCCCACCCTTGTGAAGCTTACATTCTAGGGGGAGAAAGAGATAATAAACACAATAAATCAGTAAATTGCATAGTATGTTAGATGATGGTAAATGCTATAGGGACACGTATTGAATGGAGCACTGGGTGTTATGCACAAACAATGAATCATGGATCACCACATCAAAAACAAATGATGTAAGGTATGGTGACTAACATAACATAATAAAATAAAATTTAAAAAAATGCTATAAGGAAGAAAAAGCACAGGGGAGGAGGGGAGAAGTTCAGAAATGCCTGGAGTGGATGGGCGGTGGGGTCATTACAATATTAAATAAGGCAGCCAAGACAGACCTTACTGAGAAGGTAATAAAGACAAATTTGAGTAAAGACTCAAACATGAAGAAGGGGAGGGAGTGAGCTATGTGGGTACATGGGGAAAAATAGTGTTCCAGGGAAAGTGAACAGCCAATATAAAGACCTACATGCAAACATTCCAAGTTTATGGCAGGAAGAGCCAGAATATCACTCGATGTGGTGAAATTAGCAAGAAGGAGAGTAGCAAGACATGAGGTCAGAGAGTCAAGAAGAAGTCGCTTCTTATAGGGTTTTGCAGTACTTTGTAAGTACTTTGAACTTTACTCCTAATAAAATGGGGAGACATGAAAAAATGGGGAGACCCATGAGAAATATTAAACCAAGGAGTCTAATCACCTGATTTATGTTTTAACAGGATCTGTCGGGCTACAACATTGACAATAGACTGTAGGTGCAGGTGTGAAAGCATGGAGATCACTTAAGAGGCAAATGACTGTAACTCAAGAGAAATTAGATAGAGGGTGTTGAATCAGGGTGACAAAATAGCCGGTAGCCAGATTCTGGATATAATTTAAAGACAGAAGTAACAGGATTTCTAACAGACTAGATGAGGGGTATAACTGAAAGGGAAGAGTCAAAGATGGCCCTAAGACTTTTCATTTGAACAGTTGGAGGGATGTGTTTGCTATCATCTGAGATGTCGATGTAGGTTTGGGGAAAATTAGAAGTTCAGTTTCAACATGTTCACTTTGAGATGCCTACCAGACATCTGCGTGAAGGTGCTATTGGGTATATCATCAAGCTGGAGTCCGGAGTTGTCGTATGGCCTAAAGATACAGATTTGGAGTTTGGGGCAAATAAAAGGTATCCAAAGCCATGACACTGAATGATTTGTGGCAAATGAAAACCTCAGAATTCCTGCTGGCAGGAAGCTTACAGTCTAGAACCAGAACATAGTTACTGCTCACCAAATATTTGTCCTTTTTCCCAAACAGTGCTACTCAGTGTTTGCTTTGGAGAGCACTAACATGAGCATGATCTGGGAACAATAGTTAAAAATATGGATTTCTGGGCCTCATTCCTAATCCAATGGATTAGAAATTCTGAGTGTGGGGTCCTGGGACCATTTAAATAAGTCTTTCATGAAACCAGAGAAGGAGACAAACCATAAGAGACTCTTAATCTCAGGAAACAAACTGAGGGTTGCTGGAGTGGTGGGGGGGGTGGGAGGGATGGGGTGGCTGGGTGATGGACATTGGGGAGGGTATGTGCTATGGTGAGCACTGTGAATTGTGTAAGACTGATGAATCACAGACCTGTACCCCTGAAACAAATAATACCTTATGTTAATAAAAATAAATTAATTAAATAAAATAAATAAATAAATTAAGTCTTTCAGATGATTCTTCTACTTGTCATCTGAGAACCACCCTAATGGGAACTTAAAAAATATTTGTTGAACTCATTCACATTCTGAAGGTTTAATTTATACTTAATAACAATGTGACACTATTTAATAACAATATATATGACACTACTCAATAACAATAATAAATTCTATTTAATAACAATGTAACTCATCAATTCAACTTGATTTTGTTTGTAATCCTGGTTGTGAGGCTGAATTTCAAACTATATCTTATAGATTAGGGCTAAAATTTTCAAGCTGTTGAGTACCATACTGTGGGTGCTGAAATGACAGGGCGTAAGAAAAGAACAACCACCCAACTGGCTGTCTGACCCTCACTTCTATCTGCTAAGATAGGGAGAAAGCATTGAAATAGACAATGAGTCGGCAAGAGGGAAGAGAATAAGGATTCTTTTCTTTTCCTTATTCGCTCTGTCCTGAGCTCTCCACTGGAGGCAAAGCTAAATGACTTCTCAGAAGGCCTCCCAGTTATACCATCCTATGATTTCCTCCCCTGAGGCTTCTACAAGGAACACTGTGGAAAGCATCACCTAGAGCCAAGGCTGGTAACCCCCACAAACACGCCTTACTGATTGGCAGCCCTGGGCCCCCAGACACAGTATGTAGATCAGCAGGCAATCCCAGGGGCTTCATGCGGCTCCCACCAGACACAAATAGCATGGCCATAGCCCGTCGCTGGCCTGAAAAAGAAAATGCTAACACAAAGTAAAGAGTAATTTTCCATGATGCCTGTGAATCTGTCAGCCAGGAGCACAGAGCCACAGGCCTACAAAGTGGAAGATCAGAGGTGGTTTGAACTGAGGTTGATTACACGTTGCCAAAGAGTCCGTGTTAATATAACCAGCATCTCAGTCCCTGCGTTGCCAAGCTCTTTCAACCAGAAGAATGAAGACTTTTTTTTTTTTGCCATTATTATTATTTAATATTATTTAATATTTAATATTGTTTGAAAACAAGAAAATTAACTGGTAGACACATTGAAAGTTAAAGTTATAGTTAAAATGACCTCTTTTTGCTAATTACATGATTGTATATCTACAAAGAATCAAGACACTCTAATAAAATCTATCAGTATTACTATGGGAATTCGGTAATGTGCCTAAAGATAAAATATAAGAATTTAATACAGAAATTTGAAAAGCTATTGACTTTTCGCTACTTAACAGTAAGTACCCAGAAATGGAAATAAAGGAAATAGTCCACTTGTAACAGCAAGATTTTTTTAAAAGATTTTTTATTTTTTATTTTTTAAAGATTTTATTTATTCATTTATTTATTTTTAATTTTTTATTGTTATGTTAATCACCATACATTACATCATTAGTTTTTCATGTAGTGTTCCATGATTCATTGTTTGTGCATAACACCCAGTGCTCCACGCAGAACGTGCCCTCTTTAATACCCATCACCAGGCTAACCCATCCCCCCACCCCCCTCCCCTCTAGAACCCTCAGTTTGTTTCTCAGAGTCCATCGTCTCTCATGGTTCGTCTCCCCCTCCGACTTACTCCCCTTCATTCTTCTCCTCCTGCTATCTTCTTCTTTTTCCTTTTTTTTTAACATATGTTGCATTATTTGTTTCACAAGTACAGATCTGTGATTCAACAGTCTTGCACAATTCACAGCGCTCACCATAGCACATACCCTCCCCAATGTCTATCACCCAGCCACCCCATCCCTCCCACCCCCCACCACTCCAGCAACCCTCAGTTTGTTTCCTGAGGTTAAGAATTCCTCATATCAGTGAGGTCATAGGATACATGTCTTTCTCTGATTGACTTATTTCACTCAGCATAACACCCTCCAGTTCCATCCACGTCACAGCAAATGGCAAGATCTCATTCCTTTTGATGGCTGCATAATATTCCATTGTGTATATGAACCACATCTTCTTTATCCATTCATCTCTCGATGAACGTCTTGGCTCTTTCCACAGTTTGGCTATTGTGGACATTGCTGCTATAAACATCGGGGTGCACGTGCCCCTTCGGATCCCTACATTTGTATCTTTGGGGTAAATACCCAGGAGTGCAATTGCTGGATCGTATGGTAGCTTTATTTTCAACTGTTTGAGGAACCTCCATACTGTTTTCCAGAGTGGCTGCACCAGCTTGCATTCCCACCAACAGTGCAGGAGGGTTCCCCTTTCTCCGCATCCCCGCCAACATCTGTCGTTTCCTGACTTGTTCATTTTAGCCAAGGAATGAAGACTTTTTAATCTTCAACATCACTTCCAACCTAATTCCAGAGCCTTATTCGTACTCGACTGGGGACAAGTTTGGCTCTTCCAGGAAGTGGAATCTGATTGTCTACATGCTTACAGAATTGCAGGCCTCCCTTCCCCTCTGCCTACCTCGCCCTGATGTATGATGGGATTCTGTTGATTAGCATTCCTATTCCCCCAAAGGACAAGAACCCTGTCCTCAGTGCCTGTTGGCTTGGCTGGGACGGGTGAGGGAAGGATAGGACAGAGCCCACCACCCTGCCTATCTTTGGCCGTAGCCTCCTTTCCTGGAAGGTTAGACCCAATCCCCAGTACCTCCGGCTGATGGCTGGAAGCCTCTGCTCTATTTGCCAATCCCCTGAACCACGGTGCTATCACTCACCAGCTTTGAGCATCACCTTTTGCTGAAAATGACACTACTATGCCCTCTTAGAGCAGTGGTGCTAAACTCGCACGTGCATCAAGATCCCCCAGAGGGCTTGTGAAAATACAGATTGCAGGGCCCAACCTCAGAGTTTCTGACTTAGTACGCCTGCAGAGAGCTTGAGGATTTACATTTTTAGTAAAACGCCCATGATAAGGGCATTATCACTGAGGACCAAGCCTTGAGAATCTCTGCAGTAAGGGACTGACTGGATCACTTGAATATGGAAGGAAGCTTATATGTGGCTTGCATTTCAAGGCACGGATAAAAAGCTAGACAATCACTCAATCTAATATTTATTGATATTATTATGATCTAATATTTCTCGACATCCTTACAACTACCCTATAATTTGTGTATTATTAATGATCCCATATTGCCCTTGGGAATTTGGGCTGAGTGAGTTCATATGGGGCAGTAGATGGTGGAGCTGGTCCTGACTCCTCACATGTCACTTTTTTGTAACAATGACAAGTTATGTTTCTCTATATATTGTACTTCTGCTGCTTCCCACTGGTCAATGCTACAGTCAGGAGCCAAAGCATGCCTCCCAGTCCTGCTTACTCACCAGTTCCTTCCCTCCCCCAATATTAATGCTGACAAGGTCTCAGCACGCCCCAAAGACAGACTCATGGAAACTATAACCATGTTCTGCTCTTTGAGAATTCCAGATCAATGAAACGATCAACAAACATGCCCAGAATGGAAATCATTTAATTTGGTGACCATACATTAAACCATTCAATGAACCAACATAACTTAGTATTAGTCATAGCTGTATGGACTTAGTAACTGCTTCCATTGACAGACCTCTGGCATACTGTCCACCTTTGGGGCACATGCCGAGGTTCAGAGGCTAAAAGGGCACACGTTCTTCATCCTGAATGCCCGGTTCCCTTGAGTGTGGAACACCCAGCCTTACCTACTGTAAGCTACACATATTTGAACCCACTAAGAGATATCGGGAAACCACATTAAAGGACAGAGGCTACTAGAGAGGCACCCAGGATGAGATGAGGGAATTTCCAGGGCAAGCAAAACACGGTGGAGAGTAGAAGGCAACTCTGTCCCTCTTCAAAGGAATCTATCATCATACAAATGTATATTAAGGAACTGGGTGAAATTATTACAGTTTGAGCACAAGTGGATTTATTTTTTTTTTTAAGATTTTATTTATTCATTTGACAGAGAGAGACACAGCGAGAGAGGGAACACAAGCAGGGGGAGTGGGAGAGGGAGAAGCAGGCTTCCCGCCGAGCAGGGAGCCCGATGTGGGGCTCGATCCCAGGACCCTGGGATCAAGACCTGAGCCGAAGGCAGACGCTTAACGACTGAGCCACCCAGGCGCCCCAAGCACAAGTGGATTTAAACACTGTAAACGGGCAACCTACATTTCCTTGAAGACAGAATCTTCTTCCCCTATAATCTTGAATATTGTTTTTACATCCTAAAAGCAAATCAAAATTTAGCAAATGATAGGAAGGAAAGGAAAGAGAAGAAAATGGAAGGGAGGAAGGAAATTGATGTGGCCACTGGTGAGATTTTCTTAAATCCCCAAACTGGAAAAGACATTGCATCCTGCTAACCCAGCAAGCCTCCTTTTGGCCTATGCTGATGAATTACATTGTTCCTCTTTTTCAAGATTGATGTTACAAAAAAGTTTCTCTTTCTTTTGATACACCTTTTATTTTAGTCATTTATACTAAAATTGTAGGTGAAGAGCCTGTCTTTATAATTTTTACTGAAAATGAAATAACATGTATTTCCAGATACATGGTAAAGCACCTCTTTTAACTTCTGCATCTCTCTGCAGCCCACCTCTGCTCTCTACTTTTCTATCACTGCAATCCCTGGAAAATGGTAATGGCAACAGAATACCAGGTGTAGGTCAATATAGTTCCCTGGAAAGAAAAGAAAAAAAAAAGAAAAAAGAAAGAAACCTTACTTCTTATTAAATGCTTGTTAGTGTGAAAGCACAATAGATTTGATATTTTTTGATAGACCAGCCTGTAGGTCAGGTCAGCCCACACTGGATGTGAGTTTGTTTTCTGACCAAGTAATGAGTCATTCTAAATAAGAACATTAATTTGTTTGCACTTCTCAGGGTGACAGGATGGGGATAAGTGTATCATCTAGAAGCAATGATCAAGAGGAATCAATATGAAAAAAAAAGTTAATATATACAACCCTGCCTTATAATTTTATCAGAAATAAAGAATCAGAAATTTTAGGTCAAACGTGAAGGGAAAACAATATATTGTAACATAGCTCTGTTCTTGTCTTATTTATACCTAACATAATCAATGGCTCCAGATCAGCATCATCACCTGGAAACTTGCTAGAAATGCAGATTCTCAGACCCCCAACCCCAGACCTAACCCAGATCAGAAACTCTGGCTGCGATTGAGACCCAGTACTCTGTGTTTTGACAAGCTTTCCAGGTGATCCTGATGCGTGCTGAAGTCTAAGAAACACTGCTTGATGAGTCCTACTTCTACAAAGAATGGCGTATCAACCTTACGTGAGTTAATGAGGTGTGTGTCCCTTACCTGTCTGGCTAGCATTAGTGGCTCTATTGATTCTTGATAAAAGATGTGCAGATCACCAGGAGGTGATCTACCTAGAAAGCTCTGTGATGGAGCTGAGGCCACTGACTTCAACAACAGGACCGGCCACCAGATGGCTGTTTCACCCTTCCAACTTCATCTGACAGCAACCATGGCCCATGACTGAGTAACTCTAAGAAACATCTTCACGTGTGGGCTGCCTGCCCGCCACCTGGTTTTGATTTTGCTGTAGAATAAAAATGAAGCAATTAGCTTCCTATTGCTAAATGGACTTCTCCTGATGCTTCTTACACATGTACTTTTCCCCTGTTGAGCCTTGCTGTGATGAATTTGGGGTTTTCTTGTCCCACCCCGCATTCCACACTCTTAATAAATACAAAGATAGCTCTGTTGGAAGGATGTGAAGCTACAAACACCACAACACCCTATATCTGCCCAGATCTAATATTACAGCCTGCAAAACTCACAAAAATAAATCTCTTTCTCAAGTTCTCTCCATTTATTTATTTAGCTACTTCTCCCAGGTAGTAATGTTTTCTGATCCATCTTATGTTATGACAAACAAATCATTTTTGCCGAAGAAAAGACTGATATTTATTTCTTCAGTAAGACAGAGGATTGAGAAAGTATGGACACAAGCTTTTTTAGTCCTTTATATGTATTTCTCTATTTTTACCCATAACATGCAGAGATAAAAATATCATTTATATATCATTTTCGAAATAGCTTATAAAAATATTAATTCCACAAAATATTACCCTTGGTCCTTGGTCCTCAAATATGCATTGACTCCATCCCCCTCTGGAATTGCTAGACATATCTTTTTGTCCAATATTCTTTTTAAAAGATGTATTTATTTATTTTAGAGAGAGAGTAGGGGTGGGGGGCAGAGGGAGAGAGAGAATCTCGAGCAGACTCCCTGCTGAGCATGGAGCCTGAAGTGGGACTTGATTTTACACCCCTGAGATCATCACCTGAGCCAAAACCAAGAGTCAGATGCTTAACCAACTGAGCCACCCAGGAGCCCCTGCCCAACATTTTTGACTCTGTCTCAGATTATGACCCTTCCTGACTTTGCAGCATATTTCTGTGCAAAGTGATAGCTCTAAAGTGATGAGACTAAGGTTCATGCCTGACTATAAAATCAGCTTCAGTACCTCAACAATACTCCTCTGTACACATAATGATGTCTTTGTACGGCAAGGAAGTCATGCTTCCATCGGTCTCTAAGGATCCTCTGTATGTGTACACATGTGAGCATGCAACCCTGGGTACTTTCCATAATTCAAGTACTTTCCACAAGTGCTAAAAGTAATAATATAGCCCTACCCTTCTACTCGTTGGGAGAATTCATGTACAAGGAGAGTCTTTCCTGAGACTACTGGGCAGCTCATTTCCTGAAAATGCAGGGCTGGGAATCACCCACAATTAGTGACAGATATTTGATTAAATGAATACCTAAATGGATGAATTAGGAATATATGAATGAAACGATGAGGAAATGGAACTCTGGCAGACAAATGCGTTGCTGTGGATAGAAGCCTCCCAGGGCAATATCTTGAAACAGTTGGGTATTTTCTTGCACTTCTAACTGTTCCGCCCGGCGTTGTTATACCCACCCATGGGGCTGCCAGGGACGGCTGCTCAGAACCTTCACTTTCTCTTAAGCCCCTACCCCCTGCTGCAGTGTCTTTCCATGGCCAGCATTCCTAAGAGTAGACACAAGCGTAAAATGTTGTAGAGAGCTCAAAACAAACCCAGACCAAACCCAGCTCCTGCCTCTGAACCGTGAGATGCCAAGGACCGGCCAGATATGAATGTCTTCTTCCTTAGAACATTGAGGAGAATGTTACTTTCAAAGAAGAAATTTCCTTGACCTGTAGTGTTGGGTACAAAATGGAAACAGAGTTGGGAGGGAGTAAAAGTAGAAAATAAAGACGCCTTCATTCTGCCATGGGACAGATTAAAAAATGAAAAAGAGAAAAAGAGCTTAAGAATGAATCATTTTACCTTCCAGCCTACTGGAAAGACACTCAGAATTTGGCTTCAGAAAGCCAAATCAAACAATTCAAACTGCATTCCCATAAAAATCTTCTGACTTTGTTTTTGTTCCTGGTGTATGAAGTGGTATATAACATGTACTCTATGGCATTTGCATGTTATAAAAATGCCTGTATTAAAAAGATCAAAATTAAGAAGTTTTAAATTACCACTTCCTTAAAACAGGAGAAACAATTATCTTGTGAATTTAAAACAGTACAGCAAAATCTAGAACCCACCAGAGATACCCTATTAATATCAAGTGTCATGTCACTGAAATACTCATTTGGGGATGCTATTTCTTTTGAAATTTTTCAGAAAGGGACAGAAACCCAGATTGAGAGAGAAATTAAACAATAAACATTTTAGTTCCAAAGTTACAGAGCTGACATTTCTTGAGGATGGTGGCCTTTTGACTCAACAAATCATAATGAAGTCTTGTCACCTTTACCGCATGCCCATAACACTGTTGAAGTCAATGAGCAAAGAAACCATGTAAAAAGCATCTGAGAAATTAGCTGAGAGCATCAGATGTAACAGTTACCTGGCACCCTCCATGGATTTGGGGCATGGTGTTCTCCACCTAATCTTAACACAGGCCTCGTGATCCCAAGAAGAGAGGCTTTTGACAAGCTGTGACTTTTAAAATTTTTTTAAAAATGAAATTAATCCACTTTCAGGCAGAGAAGTCCCTATAAAATATCACTACTATTTTCATTTTCAGTTCCCAGGGAAAAATAATGCAAGACTGGTTTTCCGTGCACGTTCTTTGAAAACACGTTAAGATGTGTGAACTTTTGTTGTAGACTATGGTTTCTTAAAATATACACATATAAATACCTATATACTGTACATACGACAGTTAAAAGTAGAGAGAACTGTTATGTCATGGGAGACAGAAATCCTGGGTTTGGGTGTCAGCTCCGACACTGCACGACAGGAGTCAATCTTTTGAGCTCTTTGAACTTCAGTGTTCATATTTTATAGGAATGCTTGCCCTTCTTTCTTCAGTTGCTTGTTATAAGACTCTAATAGTAAGAAAATACATGAGAGATTGTTCTATATTCTATAGAAAGTATAGAAATAACAGCATTATTAGGTTTTTTTCTCACTTGTCTTCATGCTTAGTTCATGCATGAATGTCAGGCTTGTCGGCAGTACATGTGACTTTGACATTTGTCTTTTTGTTGTTGACTAAAACTTATTTAAGATTTTGACATTACAATATATTATCAATTAATAAAATACTTTGGTAAGTCCTTTGTAAAGTATTTGCTTGTCTTTAAATCTAGATTTTCCTATTCTCTGTTTGCTTAATGCAGGACACTGAGATTTGTTATTATTGGTGTAGAGCAGGCTTTCTCAACCTCAACACTGTTGGCATTTGGGTAGACCATTCTCTCTCATGGAGACTTTCTTGTGCATTGTATGATGTTTAACAGCACCCCTAGCTTCTACCCACTGGTTGCTGGTAACAGCCACCTGCCAAGAACCCACCTGTGATGACCAAAAATGTCTCAAGATTTGCCCAACGAACACCTAGAAAGCAACCCTGCCTCTGTTTGAGAACCACTGCTCTGGGAAGAGGATGTAGAGAAATGAGGGGGAAAAGATTTGATTAGGAATCAGGAACCCCAGATTCTAGTCCAACCCTCTACTCCTGCCTCGGGCTATGCAAACTTGAGCAAGTCACTAACTTTTCTAAGTGCGCTTCCACACCTAGAGAAGGCAGCTGGACAGATTCTCTTTAAGAACCCTCCCAGCTGTAATGTTCTATAGCTTTTATTTATTTATTTACTGATTTCCTCCATGAATGGGCTTGTCTTTTCAAGAAACTAAGATTTTGTGTCTTTTACGTTACAAGAAAGACAGCTTCAATATAATAATGCGTACGTGACAAAGGCTATTTATTTGGCCGGCATAATATTTTCACAATTCCATATTTGTGTCCCTGTTGCTGGCCCTTCACATAATCCAATTCACATAATCCACATAATCCATTTCTTTCTTTCTTTCTTTCTTTTTAAGATTTGAGAGAGGGGTGGGGGGAGGGGCAGAGGGAGAAGGAGAGGGAGAATCTCAAGCAGACTCCCTGCTGAGCGTGGAGCCTGACGTAGGGCTTGAACTCACCACTCTGAGATCATGACCTGAGCCAAAAGCAAGAGTCCAACACTCAACCAACTGAGCCACCCAGGCCCCGCAACATATAATCCACTGCATTTCTAAGAAAAAAGGATCCCCTATAGGTGGACCTGGAAGGAGAATGATCTCCTAGATAACTCTATTTCTTACCTCTTATTAATTGCATTCCCTTTGATCTGTAACATCCATTTGCTTCTGGCTGCGAGTCAAACTTCTAAGCAGAGATTATATCATATAATCAGTTTGAACCAATTCTTCTCTCCAAATTTATGAGCCACTAGAAGAAAATATCTACAACCAGCTTTATTGGTTGACTACAGGGGCAATATGAAAGATTGAACAATTTTTCCCCAGTCAAAGAAAATGCTCAAAAATGAGAGACAGGTAATCCCCACCTTAAAGTCCTGAGGGCTATGAATTACCAACAACTATCTTATTCCAATGGCAATGGAACCCCTCCCAAATCCCACCTCAGAACAGTTAATGGAGTCTTCAGTTGTTCTTTCATTCCTCTTCTCCAAGCTTGCCCTTCATTGCTATGATCCTATTCTCTGCAGGAACACTACCCATAAGGATTAGAGGGCCACAGAGTAATGAATACAGAGGTCTAAGAACAGGTGACAGAGCGGTTAGAATCGATTTGGTTAAGACTACATTGTGGGTTCCACCATGTCCGAGGGAGGACTAAAGAATCTACTTTTTACTTACACCATTTCGTCTATGGGTAATGTTGTCTATGGGTATATATTCTAAGTGCTATGCCTTCTATTGATATTAAAAAGAAAAATCAATGAAGATTGAAATAATAATGGAATTGATCAAATAATAATATAGACTTTGTAATTCATAAAGAAAAACTGGACTTTAGCCTACAAATAGGGTTTAAAGATGTTTGAGTAAAACAAAAGATTTTCTAGATACTTCCAAAATAGCTTCTAAAAATATACCAGTGGTATATATTTAAAAAAATAAAATAAAACAGGGGCACCTGGGCAGCACCGTTGGTTAAGCATCCGACTCTTGGTTTTGGCTCAGGTTGTGATCTCAGGGTTGTGAGATTGAGCCCCACATCAGGCTCCATGCTCAGCAGGGAGTCTGCTTGAGATTCTCTCTCCCTCTCCCTCTGGCCCTCCACAACCCCCCTCTCTAAAATAGATAAATAAGTCTTTTTTAAAAAGGTAAAAAGAAACAAATTCTTCCCATTTCCCCTCCATGAAAAGCTGATGTAATTTTCCCTTCTGATGTGTAATTGAAATGTTCTCAAGACCAGTTACTTACCAGTTAACAGTTTTCTTCTCCAGTTTGGACCACTCCCTTAGGTTAATCTTGAGAAAGTTTGGCTTATTTCTATGTGCAATGACAATTACACCTTACTGTTCTCTTAAGACGTACTTTGTGAAACAAAGAGGCTATACCCATTTTCAAATGGAATAACATTTCCATTTTGTCCAGACTTTGACAGAATATCAAATACTGGGACTGCCAGGAGTCTTAACACAAACTTTGTCATATTAAATAGGGACAGCAGTGATTAGCAGTCCCTCTGAAAATGTCCCCTCCCTGGTGTTCTGGATAAAATCCACCTCAGATCTGTGACTTCTCCCAGTGGCATCAGACCTTGCTATGCACAAGTAATGTAAGGGTTGTCTGGGGGCGGGGGGGAGTCATTCAAGGTTCTCCTTGGGATCCGCTGTACAACCTGTCTGCTCCTTCTCATGCTTCAGCTGTTAATTATGATCTCCTCTGGCCCCTTTTAAATATAGCAGCACTACATGTGTGAATTTTAACAAAAGCAAGCATTCGTAGTATTAAAGTGTTTCCTTTGTTTCTAGATTTCTTCTCTTAGACTAATAAGAGCAGATTACATAGCACATCACAGAGAAAATAAAGATAATTTCATTTTATTTCACCCAAGTGTGGGAGGTAAAATAGCCCTAGATAAAATTATGAGATACAAGGGCACCTGGGTGGCCCAGTCGTTAGGCGTCTGCCTTAGGCTCAGGTCATGGTCCCAGGGTCCTGGGATCGAGCCCCTCATTGGCTCCTTGCTCAGCGGGAAGCCTGCTTCTCCCTCTCCCACTCCCCCTGCTTGTGTTCCCTCTCTCGCTATGCTCTGTCAAATAAATAAATAAAATATTTTTTAAAAATTATGAGATACATAAATATCATTAATTCCTGCCACCCTTCTACAATCATGATGCCTCCGAAAGTGACTCCTGCCCCTAGGATATCAAGGTTCTCAATTAATCCTTGTCCTACTGGTGCAAAGAAGGGTAAGCTGATGAATGCACTCACACTGAATCATACGTTTTAGGATGCAACCATACAGAGTTGAAAGTTCCAAACAAAGGAATGAGTCAGTAATGGTGGAATTTCAAGCCCAAATTACTTATTACTAGGGGAGATAGTTTTTTTAGTGTGGGGCCCCTTACTCCCACAAATTACACATCTAGATGACTACTCATTTCACCTCCACCTAAGATTAGCAATGGTTCCAAAATGGGAACTGTCTTCCCAGACAAGATCTAAAGCAACTTTTAAGATTTCCTCTCATCCTGCTAAACTCAGGAGCAAGCTACATCAGGAGCCTAGGTCAGTTTTATTCTTCCCTTCCAGACCTAAAAACAGAGTGGGATCTGAGATTGATGGCCAAGATGTTATGATTCTGGCTCATATCATCTTTTCAACTGTACAGACTCCATACTGCATTCTTCCTTGGATGGAATTGGGGCAACAACCATCATCTGGCTGGAGGCCTCCTGGAGAAGGTAGCACCTGTGCAGGACTCTAATAGCTGGAATAACACAATTCCATGGCAGGAGAGTAGGCTGGTGTTAGTAACTGCTACAAATGATGGTAGGACAGGGAGGATACAGGCATGAGGATTAGAGGAAAATACCTTGGGTACTGATCTCCGGTTTCCAAAGGAAATAAAGAGAAGATCTGGGCCCTGTGGACCAGACGAATGCCTCCTGTATCCAGACTACACTAACACGTACCTCATCTTCCATGAATAGGGAATCAACAGTGAGGTAGAGAATTGGAACATCCCTTCCAACCGATGAAGCAAGCCATGGAGGATATCGCCCATACCAGCCCTTCTATGCCAAGGAAACGCCAGGGAAAATTCTGGTAAAGCACAGGTATTTCCCCCCTCATTTTGGTAACAACAACAACAACAACAACAAAACTCACTGTAGAACAGACTATATCTTCCTGTTGTTTTGGTTGCCTGGAGAATTTAAACCAAGTTGTTAGTTTAATTATAGCAAATAATTGAGATTTGATAGCCTGAATCTCTCAATCTTAGTTTCTTACTGAAATTGTGTTTTTAAATCTTCCTTGTTTTACTGTTTCTTAATAATAGGTTATTTTTAAATCTACATTTGTCTTAAGCCACTTCTGCTTCAATTCTTCTGTGTAAACAACCAGAAGAGGTGATGGGGGGTACATGGAGATACCAAGATATTAAGATACATCACCCCTTATCTCTACGAGACAGTTCTACTCTGTATCACAAAGGTCCAATGAAGTGTACACCAAAACAGGAGCTCATAACCACTTTCAAAAGAATCTCTGTGGTATTTACTAAAAATGCTGATTTTTCAGCCTACTCCAAGATAGATATGCTGAATCAGAAGCTTGGGGTGGCACCCAGGAATCTAAAGTTTTAATAAGCATCCCTGAATATACTTATTATCATTCAACTTACAGAAACAATGATACAAGGAAAACACCTCTTGCTCTACTTTGTAGCATGTCGTAGACAAAAGTTAAAGCAACATTAGTGTCAGGGACCTGAATTTGAAGTTGGAGGACTGGTCTTGCCTTATACTACTTTCCCAGCCAAATATCACAGGCTTAATTTGAGTTTAATTAGAACTCCAGCTTCTACAAGTTCTGTATTCCAACAAGTGTTATGATATTAATAAGAAAGCAAAGGTTAGTTGAATGTTTTACCAATTTATGAAATGGAAATGACTCATTTTTTAACCTGTCAGTGAAGAGCTTCTGTTTACAAAAAAAATTAAAGAGATAGCAATGTCCCTGGCCAGAGTATCACCCTTTCCATGGTTGGCAGGTATGAATCATCTGCCAATGTTCTGCCCATCTTTGAAGGCAATTCACCCAAAGGAACCATACCTATGTTTCATTTGCATGATGCCACATCAAATTAGTTCCACTGATGGTGATGGTTTGGTACTATTATATGCAAACCAAGTGGTTTTATCTCACTTGTTTTGTAAGGACAATGAATTTCTGAAATTAGAATTAACAGACTGGGACATCCTACCAAGATCTGAATATTTATACAAATTATGCTTTCATTTTCATCTGGCATTTAGGTAATATGAGTGAGAAAAATGTTTATTTGATGCCAGAGCCACAAACACTAAAGAATGAAATGGTATTCCAGTCAAAGGCTGATTTTGTCTAATGACATTTAAAGTATTTGTAGCTAATAGAAGTATCTCAGAGTAAGAATGCCATTATCACTTAAAAATCATGTAATGCTCTTACCTGCCAATCATTAATTTACGTCCACTCTCTTATCACCAACTTTGATGATCCCATGCAAAGTCATTTGGGTCTGTGCCTTGCACATTCTGCCAGAATATTCATTGTAACCTACTATACTACACTTATTTCCCTTCTGCTAGATCACCAGTCTGTTAAAAGTCAAACCTTGAGTAAACTTGCAGATTAGAGTTTATGAGTGTCCTTTATAAGCTTTTCAGGTTGTTTTCAGGTTTTTCTCAAGCGGCACAATGGGATGCAGTATTCTTGGTGTAATTTGACATGTTGACCCCTAATTTAGCCAAGATTCCTTAGGTGAACAGGTCAGTCAGCCTCTTCACAGACTAGATGATAAAAAATAATTGCAGTGACTGTTACAGGTATCCTAGTTGTAAAAAAAAAAAAAAAAAAAAAAAAAAATCTGTGTTCTTCTGTCCTTCTTTATCCCAACTTGTGCAGTTTCTAGTCTACCACTCTACTAAACCAACCCATGTACTTGGCAGTTCCGTTCTAGAAGATTCAGTGTGCAAGTTGGTCTCACAAAGAATTATTGTAATCGTAACTAATATTTGGGCCCCAGAAGGATGAAAAATGGAGCTGACCTGAGCCCAACACACAGTGAAAAACCAAGTTCAGTCAGACCTACAGCTGGAAGCAATTATCCATCCAAGTTCAGCCTACATCATCTGACTCCCAGCCAACTCACATACGTGAGAATAAATGAAAGCTTTTAGGCTTCAGGTTTGTTATGCAGCAATGGCTGACTGATACGGAAATCTTTTATGAAGTATGATGATTTGCCTAACATCAGACTTCCCAACAGCCAGGATGGAAGCCAGAAATCAATAAAACTAACACTACCAGTGTGCTAATATAAGATAATAGCTGATCTAGAATTCTATAACCCAAAAAAACATTCTTAAATAGATGAACAAAAGAAAAAAAAATTAAGCATTTACAGTCAACAGATGTTCACCAAAGGAACTTCAGGAAGGAAGCATATCATCCCCAGAAGGGAAGTATGAGATTAAAGAAAGAATAGTGAGGAAAGAAATGGGAAAGTATGCAGTTATATTTAAACAAACATGGCTGGCATAGAATACTTGTTTCTAACTAACAAGATTGTTTATCTTTTTAAAGAACAGAATTAAAATACTGGATAATAATCCTGGTGACAGTAAAGTCTCTGATGTTCTTGTAATACTTAGGAAAATGATTAAGATAGTAATGATAGATTTTGTTAAGTTAAATACACATTAAAATTTTAGAAGTAATCACAAAAAGAAGAGAAGGAAAATATATAACTTCTAAGCCAGTAAGAGAAAAAATTAAATAGGAAAAGCTAGTGAGCAAATGAAAACCGCAAATAAGGTTTAAAAGCAAGAAAGAATAATACAAAAAAATGACAAAATAAAGAACGTAGAAATTCCAGAAAGAGACCTACATGTATATGGAAATTTAACACATATGGTACTTAGACGATTGTTTATCCATAAGGCAAAAAAAACTGAAATTGAGTGCCTACCTCACACCATTCACAAAAACCAATTGCCAGTGTATTGAGGACAATATAAAAGTAAAAAATATGCAACATCTTTATTATTGTTAAGTAGGAAAAAAAATCTCTTAAACACAAAGCAAGAAACACTACCCATAAGGGAAAATGTTGAAAAATTCAACTACACTAAAAATAAGAATTTCTATTTCAAAACCTATCAAGAAGTGGGGAAAACAAAACACAAGTCACAGCGGGGAAAAAGTATTTGTAGTGCATACATATAACAAAGGATTAATACCAAGACAAAGAACTCCGAGAAACCAATAAGAAAAAGACAATTCAAAACTTTAAAACATGTGCAGGATATGACCTGAAACGTCACACAAGAGGGAACACAGTGATTAAAATATAAAACATTGTCCAGATTTATTTATAAACAGAGCAATACAAAGTAAGATCATAGTGAAATTCAATTTCACTAGAATACTGTTAGCTGAAGAAGTTGTATATGGGGGGGGGCGGAGCAAGATGGCGGAGGAGTAGGAGACCTAGATTTTGTCTGGTCTCAGGAATTCAGCTGAATAGGGATCAAACCATTCTGAACACCTACGAACTCAACAGGAGATCGAACAGGAGAGTAGCAACAACTCTCTGAACAGAGAAGCGACCACTTACTGGAAGGTAGGACGTGCGGAGAAGTGAATCCGAGGCGATATTCGGGAGGATAAACGGCGGGGGAGGGGCCTCCGCCGGCCGCTTCTGGCAAGTGCTAGAGCCGCGGAGCACAAAATCGGACCTTTTAAAAGTTGGCTCGGCGGAGGGACGTCGCTGCAGTGGCTAAGCGGGGGGTGGAATCCTCCCGGGACAGTGTGGTCTCAGGACCCTTGGGGTCACAGAGAGACCGGGGGTGCCTGAGTGCGGCAGAGCTCCCAGGTGTCGGGGCGGGGAAGCCGGCTGCAGATACGGAGCAGAGTCGCGGGCTCTCAGCTCGGGGTTGCCATAAACTGTGATCTGCGGCCCAGTCGGGGCACGGCTCCCCCAGCAAGGACCCAACAAGCAGCAGATCCGGGGAGACTCCCCTTCCTTCCCGGGGAGGAGCGGTGCGGGAGCGCACTGCAGGGATCTGCTGGGTTTGGAGACTCCGAGCGGGGTCGGGTGCCAGAGATAGCAACGCTCGATCACAGGCCGGGTGAGCACGGAGTGCGGCCGGAGACCAGGGACACGGGAGTGACTGCTTTTCTCTGGGGGCGCACTGAGGAGTGGGGCCCTGAGTTCTCGGCTCCTCCGGGCGGAGACTGGGAGGCCGCCATTTTCGCCCTGGTCCTCCAGAGCTGTGCCGAGAGCTTGCAGGGAACAAAAGCTCCTGAGAGCAAACTGGAGCAGCTTCCTTAGCCCGGACCGACAAGGGCGGGGCAATTCCGCCTCCGGCAAAGACATTTGGAAACCACAGCAACAGGCCCCTCCCCCAGAGGATCAACACAAACAGCCAGCAAGCCAAGACCAAGTTGATCGATCAAGGAGAATAGGAGAACTCCAGCGCTAGGGGAATACTGCACATAGATTCATGGCTTCTTTTTTTTTTTTTTTTTTTTTTTACCATGATTCATTATTTCATCAAAGTTAATTTTTGTTGACTTTTTTTTATTTTTCTTTTTCCCTTTTTCAACCAACATCTTATAAATCCCTTTTTTTTTAAAAAAAAAAAACATTTTTTTTTTTTTCATTTTTAGAGTCATATTTTATCCCTTCATAGTAGTTATCCTTGTTTTTGGCATATATATATAAGTTGTTCTCTCTTTAAAATTTTGAGGTACAGTTTCTTCTAACAGATCAAAATATACCCTAAATCACTAGTGTATGGCTTTGTTCTAGTCTCCTGCCTGATCACATTCTCTCCCTTTTTCCTTTTTTTTTTTTTTCCTTAAATCTTCTTTCTTTTTTCAAACAACTTATCTTACCAAGTCCTTTTATAAAATCTTTTATAATTTTCATCTTTACAGTCATCTTCCATCCCTTCATTGTATCAACCCTTATTTTGTACATATATGTCTTTCTTCCTTTAAAATTTTAGGAGGCACTTTTTTCTAGCAGACCAAAATACGCCCAAAATCTAGTGTGTGGCACTGATCTATGCACTAGCCTGATCATATTTGATCATATTCTGCCTTTTTTGAATTGTTTTGTTTTTGTTTTTATCTTTTTTTTCTTTTTCTTTTCTTTTTCTCTTTCTTTTTTCTTTCTTTCCCTTTCTTTTCCCCTGGTTTCAGGTCTTTTCTGATTTGTATACAGTATATTTGCTGGGGACGTAGTAAACCTGTTAGCCTTTTGTTCTCTCATTCATCTATTCTCCTCTGGACAAAATGACAAGACGAAAGAAATCACCTCAGCAAAAAGAACAAGAGGTAGTACCGTCAGCCAGGGACCTACTCAATACGGACATTAGTACGATGTCGGACCTAGAGTTCAGAATCATGACTTTAAAGATACTAGCTGGGCTTGAAAAAAGCGTGGAAGTTATTAGAGAAACCCTTTCTGGAGAAATAAAAGAACTAAAATCTAACCAAATCGAAATCAAAAAGGCTATTGATGAGGTGCAATCAAAAATGGGGGCACTAAATGCTAGGATAAATGAGGCAGAAGAGAGAATCAGCGATATAGAAGACCAAATGATAGAAAATAAAGAGGCTGAGAAAAAGAGAGAGAAACAACTACAGGATCACGAGGGCAGAATTCGAGAGATAAGTGATACGATAAGACGAAACAACATTAGAATAATTGGGATCCCAGAAGAAGAAGAGAGAGAGAGAGGGGCAGAAGGTATATTGGAGCAAATTATAGCAGAGAACTTCCCTAATGTGAGGAAGGAAACAGGCATTAAAATCCAGGAGGCACAGAGAACCCCTCTCAAAATCAATAAAAATAGGTCAACACCCCGACATCTAATAGTAAAACTTACGAGTCTCAGAGACAAAGAGAAAATCCTGAAAGCAGCTCGGGAGAAGAGATATGTAACCTACAATGGTAGAAACATTAGATTGGCAACAGACCTATCCACAGAGACCTGGCAGGCCAGAAAGGACTGGCAAGATATCTTCAGAGCACTAAACGAGAAAAATATGCAGCCAAGAATACTATATCCAGCTAGGCTATCATTGAAAATAGAAGGAGAGATCAAAAGCTTCCAGAACAAACAAAAACTAAAAGAATTTGCAAACACGAAACCAGCCCTCCAAGAAATATTGAGAGGGGTCCTCTAAGCAAAGAGAGAACCTAAAAGCAGCAAAGAGCAGAAACGAACACAGACAACAGACAGTTAACAGTCACCTTACAGGTAATACAATGGCAGTAAATTCATACCTTTCAATAGTTACCCTGAATGTAAATGGGCTAAATGCCCCAATCAAAAGACACAGGCTATCAGATTGGATTAAAAAACAAGACCCATCAATATGCTGTCTGCAAGAGACTCATTTTACACCCAAAGACACCCCCAGATTGAAAGTGAGGGGGTGGAAAACCATTTACCATGCTAATGGACACCAAAAGAAAGCTGGGGTGGCAATCCTTATATCAGACAAACTAGATTTTAAAACAAAGACTGTAATAAGAGATGAGGAAGGACACTATATCCTACTTAAAGGGTCTATCCAACAAGAAGATCTAACAATTGTAAATATCTATGCCCCGAACATGGGAGCAGCCAATTATATAAGCCAATTAATAACAAAAGCAAAGAAACACATTGACAACAATACAATAATAGTGGGGGATTTTAACACCCCCCTGACTGAAATGGACAGATCATCTAAGCAAAAGATCAACAAGGAAATAAAGATATTAAATGACACACTGGACCAAATGGACTTCACAGACATATTCAGAACATTCCATCCCAAAGCAACGGAATACACATTCTTCTCTAGTGCCCATGGAACATTCTCCAGAATTGATCACATCCTAGGTCACAAATCAGGTCTCAATCGGTACCAAAAGATTGGGATCATTCCCTGCATATTTTCAGACCACAATGCTTTGAAACTAGAACTCAACCACAAGAGGAAAGTCGGAAAGAACTCAAATACATGGAGGCTAAAGAGCATCCTACTAAAGAATGAATGGGTCAACCAAGAAATTAAAGAAGAATTAAAAAAATTCATGGAAACCAATGAAAATGAAAACACAACTGTTCAAAATCTTTGGGATACAGCAAAGGCAGTCCTGAGAGGAAAGTATATAGCAATACAAGCCTTTCTCAAGAAACAAGAAAGGTCTCAAATACACAACCTAACCCTACATCTAAAGGAGCTGGAGAAAGAACAGCAAAGAAAGCCTAAACCCAGCAGGAGAAGAGAAATCATAAAGATCAGAGCAGAAATCAATGAACTAGAAACCAAAAGAACAGTAGAACAGATCAACGAAACTAGGAGCTGGTTCTTTGAAAGAATTAACAAGATTGATAAACCCCTGGCCAGACTGATCAAAAAGAAAAGAGAAATGACCCAAATCAACAAAATCATGAATGAAAGAGGAGAGATCACAAGCAACACCAAAGAAATACAAACAATTATAAGAACATATTATGAGCAACTCTATGCCAGCAAATTAGATAACCTGGAAGAAATGGGTGCATTCCTAGAGATGTATCAACTACCAAAATTGAACCAGGAAGAAATAGAAAACCTGAACAGACCTATAACCACTACGGAAATTGAAACAGTCATCAAAAATCTCCCAAGAAACAAAAGCCCAGGGCCAGATGGCTTCCCAGGGGAATTCTATCAGACATTTCAAGAAGAATTAATACCTATTCTCCTGAAACTGTTCCAAAAAATAGAAATGGAAGGGAAACTTCCAAACTCATTTTATGAGGCCAGCATTACCTTGATCCCAAAACCAGACAAAGACCCCATCAAAAAAGAGAATTACAGACCAATATCCTTGATGAACATGGATGCAAAAATTCTCACCAAAATACTAGCCAATAGGATCCAACAGTACATTAAAAGGATTATTCACCACGACCAAGTGGGATTTATTCCTGGGCTGCAAGGCTGGTTCAACATCCGCAAATCAATCAACGTGATACAATACATTAACAAAAGAAAGAACAAGAATCATATGATCCTCTCAATAGATGCAGAAAAAGCATTTGACAAAGTACAACATCCTTTCTTGATCAAAACTCTTCAGAGTATAGGGATAGAGGGTACATACCTCAATATCATAAAAGCCATCTACGAAAAACCTACAGCGAATATCATTCTCAATGGGGAAAGGCTGAGAGCTTTTCCCCTAAGGTCAGGAACGCGGCAGGGATGTCCACTCTCACCACTGCTATTCAACATAGTATTAGAAGTCCTAGCCACAGCAATCAGACAACAAAAAGAAATCAAAGGCATCCAAATCGGCAAAGAGGAAGTCAAACTCTCACTCTTTGCAGATGATATGATACTGTATGTGGAAAACCCAAAAGACTCCACCCCAAAACTGCTAGAACTCATACAGGAATTCAGTAAAGTAGCAGGATATAAAATCAATGCACAGAAATCAGTGGCATTCCTATACACCAACAACAAGACAGAAGAGAGACAAATCAAGGAGTCTATCCCATTTACAATTGCACCCAAAACCATTAGATACCTAGGAATAAATCTAACCAAAGAGGCAAAGGATCTGTACTCAGAAAACTATAAAATACTCAGGAAAGAAATTGAAGAAGACACAAAGAAATGGAAAAACGTTCCATGCTCATGGATTGGGAGAATCAACATTGTGAAGATGTCAATGCTACCTAGAGCAATCTACACATTCAATGCAATCCCCATCAAAATACCATCCACTTTTTTCAAAGAAATGGAACAAATAATCCTAAAATTTGTATGGAACCAGAAGAGACCCAGAATAGCCAGAGGAATACTGAAAAAGAAAAGCAAAGCTGGTGGCATCACAATTCCGGACTTCCAGCTCTATTACAAAGCTGTCATCATCAAGACAGTATGGTACTGGCACAAAAACAGACACATAGATCAATGGAACAGAATTGAGAGCCCAGAAATGGACCCTCAACTCTATGGTCAACTTATTTTTGACAAAGCAGGAAAGAATGTCCAATGGCAAAAAGACAGTCTCTTCAACAAATGGTGTTGGGAAAATTGGACAGCCACATGCAGAAGAATGAAACTGGACCATTTCCTTACACCACACACAAAAATAGACTCCAAATGGTTGAAAGACTTAAACGTGAGACAGGAGTCCATCCAAATCCTAAAGGAGAACACAGGTAGCAACCTTTTCGACCTTAGCCGCAGCAACTTCTTCCTAGAAACATCGCCAAAGGCACGGGAAGCCAGGGCAAAAATGAACTATTGGGATTTCATCAAGATAAAAAGCTTCTGCACAGCAAAAGAAACAGTCCACAAAACCAAAAGACAACCGACAGAATGGGAGAAAATATTTGCAAATGACGTATCAGATAAAGGGCTAGTATCCAAAATCTATAAAGAACTTATCAAACTCAACACTCAAAGAACAAATAATCCAATCAAGAAATGGACAGAAGACATGAACAGACATTTCTCCAAAGAAGACATCCAAATGGCCAACAGGCACATGAAAAAGTGCTCAACATCGCTTGGCATCAGGGAAATCCAAATCAAAACCTCAATGAGATACCACCTCACACCCGTCAGAATGGCTAAAATTAACAAGTCAGGGAACGACAGATGTTGGCGGGGATGTGGAGAAAGGGGAACCCTCCTACACTGTTGGTGGGAATGCAAGCTGGTGCAACCCCTCTGGAAAACAGTATGGAGGTTCCTCAAACAGTTGAAATTAGAGCTACCGTTCGATCCAGCAATTGCACTACTGGGTATTTACCACAAAGATACAAATGTAGGGACCCGAAGGGGTACATGTACCCCAATGTTTATAGCAGCAATGTCCACCATAGCCAAACTGTGGAAAGAGCCAAGATGCCCATCGACAGATGAATGGATAAAGAAGATGTGGTATATATACACAATGGAATATTATGCAGCCATCAAAAGGAATGAGATCTTGCCATTTGCAACGACGTGGATGGAACTGGAGGGTGTTATGCTGAGTGAAATAAGTCAATCAGAGAAAGACATGTATCACATGACCTCACTGATATGAGGAATTCTTAATCTCAGGAAAGAAACTGAGTGTTACTGGAGTGGTTGGGGGTGGGAGGGATGGGGTGGCTGGGTGATAGACATTGGGGAGGGTATGTGCTACGGTGAGCGCTGTGAATTGTGCAAGACTGTTGAATCACAGATCTGTACTTCTGAAACAAATAATGCAACATATTTTAAGAAAAAAGAAAAAGAAGAAGATAACAGGAGAGGAAGAAAAGGGGAGTATGTCAGAGGGGGAGACGAACCATGAGAGATGATGGACTCTGAAAAACAAACTGAGGGTTCTAGAGGGGAGGGGGGTAGGGGGATGGGTTAGCCTGGTGATGGGTATTGAGGAGGGCACGTTCTGCATGGAGCACTGGGTGTTATGAACAAACAATGAATCATGGAACACTGCACCAAAAACTAATGATGTAATATATGGTGATTAACATAACAATAAAAAATTAAAAAAAAAAAAAAAAAAAAAAAAAAAAAAAAGAAGTTGTATATGGATATGGGCTTTGACCTGATTCAAGGTCATAGTGGGATTTGGCTTCAACCAGCATCATCTGTTAATTCACAATATATATATATAATGACTGGAGGAAAAGGGAGCTTACTGAATATATAAGGACCCTCCTGGACCAAAGGGTTTGAGTCATATCTGGCTGAGATGCCAGCTGTGAGCCCCAAACTGTAATAATGGTTACAATGTAAATAACCAAGAACATATGAATTTTGTCATCACTGAGGAATCACTATGAAGAGTGGGAAAATATCTCACAACAGGCAACGTAATTACTTACACCCCCTGGGCTTTTTTTCCCCTCTTCAACTGCAAAATGAGATCAACAATAATACCTACCTTAGAGAACTGTTCTGAAAAGTATTTTTATAAAAAGTGAAATATACATCTACTGTATGACCTAACCATTCCACTCCCAGGTATTTACCCAAGAAAAATGAAAATACTTGTCCACACAAAGATTTGTACATGAAAGTTCTAGCAGTTATTCGTGAAAACCAAAAAAACTGGAAACAACCCAAATGTCCATCAACAGATGAATGAATAAACAAATTGTGTGACTTCATGAAATAGAACACTACTCAGAGGGGGCTGAGGGGATGGATTATCCCGGTGATGGGTACTAAGGAGGACACGTACACGCAAACAAGGAATCATGGAACACTACATCAAAAACTAATGATGTACTGTATGGTGACTAACATAACATAATAAAATTTAAAAAAAAAAACAAAAACACTCCTCAGAAATGAAAAAGAATGACCACTGATACATATGACAACACAGATGAAACTCAAAACAATTCTTCTGGGTGAAAGAAGCCAGGCCAAGGAAAGTCCATACAATATGAATGTGTGCATAAATAGCTCGAGAAAATGCACTTATCTGTAGTGACAGAAAGTGGATCACTGGTTACATAGGGATGGGAGGGGGGAAAGGACTGAGGAGGGGAGTGGGAAGAAGGTATTACGAAGGACAGGAGGGGAAATCTGAAGGGGGATAAATCAGAGAGGGAGACAAGCCATGAGAGACTGTGGACGCTGGGAAACAAACTGAGGGTTTCAGAAGGGTAGGGGTGCGGGGAGGGGGTAACAGGGTGATAGGAATTAAGGAGGGCACGTGTTGGGACGAGCGCTGGGTGTCATACATAACTAATGAGCCACTGAACACTATAAAAACTAATGATGTACTATATAGTGGCTAACTGAATATAATAAAAAAATGAATTAGTTAAGTGTAAAATATCCTCAGACATAGGGGAACCTTATTATTTCTGCTAAGTAAAATAAACTTTAAGTCAAATTTAAAAAAAGGACAGGAGGAAACTTTTGGTGATGATGGATGCTTTTGCTGTCTTGATTGTGATGATTCCACAGTTGTATACATAAGTCAAAGTTCACCAAATTGTACACTCTAAATATGTAAATTTTACTACATATCAGTTATCCCCCCAAAAAGCTATTTAAAAAAAAAAGTCAAGCGCTGATGGGAAGGTATGATGGAACCAAGGTAAATATTACTTGCTTAGAACGGCCAGGACCAGTGCATCTTGGTCTTTAAAAGTACACACAAGTCACCTGGGGACCTTGTTAAAATACAGATTCTGATTCAGTAGGCCTGGGGTGAGGCTGCCCATGCTGCTATCAAGGTAGGGGAGTGGATGGATAGATGGAAGGATGGATGGATGGATGGATGGACGAATCGATGGATGGATGAATGGATGGATGGATGGATGGATGGATGGATGGATGAATCGATGAATGGATGAATGGATTGATGGATGGGTGGATGGATGGATGGATGGATGGATGGATGGATGGATGGATGTAGGGAGGGAGGGAGGGAGGGATGGATCGATGGATCGATGGATCAATGGATCGATGGATGGATGAATGTAGGGAGGGAGGGAGGAATGGATGGATGGGTGGGTGGAGGGAGGGACAGATGGTTGGATGGATGGATGGATGGATGCCCATGCTGCTATTAGTGGATCAGTGTTTGGGTAGAAAGGCTCTAGAACCACTTCTCAATGTGGTTTCCATTATAATTACCTATGGAGCTTCAAAAATAAATAAATAAATAAATAAATAAATAAATAAACAAATAAATAACTGATAACTGGAAATTCTGATTTAACTAATCTGAGGTGAGTTCTGGGAATCTGGGATACTTTTAAGTTCCTCAGTTAATTCTAATAGAGAGCCAAAGTTAAATACCACTGGTTTAGGCTGTGATTAAAGCTATACCAGATGGCATCTCCATGAGCTAAATTTTATGCAAAAGAGACACAGTCATGTTCTGAAGAGGTTAACAGTCCTGACAATTATAATAACAGTATGCTTGAAACAGCAGACTGCTGGGCGCCTGGGTGGCTCAGTTGGTTAAGCGACTGCCTTCGGCTCAGGTCATGATCCTGAAGTCCCGGGATCGAGTCCCACATCGGGCTCCCTGCTCAGCAGGGAGTCTGCTTCTCCCTCTGACCCTCTTCCCTCTCGTGCTCTCTATCTCTCATTCTCTCTCAAATAAATAAATAAAATCTTTAAAAAAAAAAAAAGAAACAGCAGACTGCTGCTTACAAAACCAAACCTGACACCTACCAGGTACCCATCGTACCACCCAACTCCATGGTTACAAATGAATTCTTCTTCATGGCTACCCCAGGGAACTCCAGGGCACTGCATGATTCCATTTCATTTCTTGAATACATTCTTCCCTTTCTTCACCCTCACGTACTCCCGGGGCCTCCCACTATCCCAACATTCCTAAGGCTCACAGTCGCAGCCTAGTATCAGTGCCAACCTGACCATTTCTCCCAAGATTCCCTCTTCAGATAAAGTGGGAATTTCAGGCACTTCAGCAGGCAGGGATTGTACTTGGTATCAATCAGGATTCAGTCAGGAAAACTGCAGCGACTGTTCATTTCCCAAATTTGCAGGTAGAGACATACAAGGTCACAGTAAGTACTACGAGAACAAGCAATAGAAAAACTGCTACCCATGAGCACAACCTATGATCCTTTTGTTGGAAAGTGGCTATGAATCTCCCAAACTTCTGAGGTGCTCCAACCAACCAGCTCAGCCTTCAACATGAAGTGGGTGGTACTCAAGAATTTTCCTAGAAGCTGCTACAAACTATAGGATAGAAGATTTCAAAAGGTTGTGTCACCCACACATCTGTCTACCACTGCCAAAGAAAAATAAATCCCCCCTCTTCTTCCTTCCTCTTCTAATCTCCCACAAGTGGCTTTCCTCGGCAGACCCTAAAGATGAACCTAATGGTGCAAATGTAGTGATCCAAAGGGGTACGTGCACCCCAATGTTTATAGCAGCAATGTCCACAATAGCCAAACTGTGGAAAGAGCCAAGATGTCCATCGACAGATGAATGGATAAAGATGTGGCATATATATAATGGAATATTATGCAGCCATCAAAAAAAAAACCCAAAATCTTGCCATTTGCAACAAGATGGATGGAACTAGAGGGTATTATGCTAAGTGAAATAAGTCAATCAGAGAAAGACAAGTATCATATGGTCTCACTGATATGAGGAATTCTTAATCTCAGGAAACAAAGTGAGGGTTGCTGGAGTGGTGGGGGGTGGGAGGGATGGGGTGGCTGGGTGATGGACATTGGGGAGGGTATGTGCTATGTTGAGTGCTGTGAATCATGTAAGACTATTGAATCAAAGACCTGTACCTCTGAAACAAATAATACATTATATGTTTTAAAAAAAGGTAGTAGGAAGGGAAAAATGAAGGGGGGGGAATTGGAGGGGGAGATGAACCATGAGAGACTATGGACTCTGAGAAACAAACAGGGTTTCAGAGGGGTTGGGGGTGGGGGGAACGGGTTAGCCCAGTGATGGGTTTAAGGAGGGCACGTATTGCATGGAGCACTGTGCGTTATACGCAAACAACGAATCATGGAACACTACATCAAAAACTAATGATGTAATGTATGGTGACTAACATAACATAATAAAATAAAAGTAAAAAAAAAAAAAGATGGGGTGCCTCGGTGGCTCAGTTGGTTAAGCGACTGCCTTCGGCTCAGGTCATGATCCTGGAGTCCCAGGATCGAGTCCCGCATCAGGCTCACTGCTGAGCAGGGAGTCTGCTTCTCCCTCTGACCCTCCCCCCTCTCATGCTCTCTCTATCTCATTCTCTCTCTCAAATAAATAAATTAATTAAATATTTTTAAAAAAGATGAACCTAATGGTGACAGGGTTTCCGGGTAACATGACTCCTCACATCTAGAAGATAGTGGTGGGGACACTGAGTTGACAACATACAAGGCAGTGTATGCTGATTATTTTCCACACTTTTTTACTTACCCTGAGCCCCTGGAGACTTCCTTGCCTCTAATTGCTGGTTGAATTTGTTTAATTGGAAGTAGCAGAAAATGTAGGAAGAGAGTGAGGCCAGGGAATTTCTTGCCCTGGGTCTCTCCCTGCCAGGTTGTCACAGATTGGCTGTGTTCCTCTCCTGGAGGTCACAGCTTCTGTCAGGAGGCCCTCTTTAAATAGTTACTTTGTCTAAGTAACAGGTAAGTCCTCTCTCCCATCGCCCCTTCAGTCCTAGGGAGGGTAAAGACACTTACTGGTTTCCCTAAACCCTAGCCACACATTTTCCTTTTATTAAGTGCTCTTCAATTACTCAGTTTGAGCCTTCTGTATGTTTCATGCTAGGTCTCTGACTCACAGAATAAGGGGTTTAAAAAAAAGGAATGAGAAAGGAAAGCAGTGAGCGGGGTGAAAGGTTTTTCCCAAGAGGAGCATAAATTAAGATAAACACTCTTCCACCAGAGATGGAGGCATCAAGATTGCACATGCCAAATCTTATGGGACAGCAGCAAATTTCTCCAGAAGATAGTGTTGGTTTCATTGTTTTTGTTTGTTTTTTAAAGATTTATTTATTTATTTTAAAGAGAGAGAGTGAGCACCCAGGGAGGTGGGGGGGGCGGAAATCTCAAGCAGATTTCCTGCTGAGCAGGGAGCTCGACTTGGGGCTCATCTCACGACCCATGAGATCATGACCTGAGCCAAAGTCAAGAATTGATGCTTAACCAACTGAGCCACCTGGGGGGCCCCGATAGTGTTCATTATTTATCTTGTTCTGGTTTTCCATCTGGTCAAAAAACATAATAAAAAAGCAAAAAGAACTATGACTTATGTCTCCAAATTTAGGTAGCTCTATTTATGTTTCAGCTTCTACCAGATTTCTGGCAGTTAATAATTCGCTTATTCCTCAGTTTCCTCTGGACTGTATACTGAGATATGGGAAAAACATAATCTGGGAAACACAGAAGCTTATTCAAAGTATAATGATTAACTTAACATTATTCAATTAAATAACACTCTAACAGCATTCTTATTCATATGCATAACGTGGTATTTTATACACTGAAAATATTCAACATATGAGTTGTAGAGAAATTAATATATGAATCAGCATCTAAGTAAAAGAATGATGTTTGTAATTGTAATGGCTGCAAAGTACAGTAAGATACTGAATTATTTTAGGAATCCTCAAAGAAGGGCCAAAAATAACATGTTCCACTAATCAAGACATTTATTGTCAGAACATCTTATTTTCTAACCATGGCTATTACAGAGAAATTGCTATATATAGAATTTTGCACTAATGAATAAAATATATTTTGGGGGCAGAAAAAGGAGACAAATATTAGTGTTCCCCCAAAAAAGTAGCTTATTTTTACAAAATGCCTTTTTCTTTGGTTGGTCTGAACCATCACGTTGATTATAGGAAGTAGAGCAAACTGACTTAGACACAGATGATGTTAAAACTCCTCTATTTAGTCATATTCCCTGAAATATTTACCACCCCTGACTCCAGTGCAGTCATCTGCCCTGACTTATGGGCTGATTAGAAACCAGCAGTAATGCCTTCAGAATTGAATTCCTTTTATTAATTATTGATATGAGTATATTTTGGCATAAAGGATCATATGCATTTGAAACCTTTCTTTGAAATGAAAAATACCCAGAGTTTTTACAAGTGTTCAGACATCTTCTATTCAAATGTGTACCCTTCTTAAGAGATTTAGAAGTAGCACATGTGAGTGAAAAAAATAATCTTTTTTAGATTTTTTTTCTCTTTGGATTATGTTTTACTAGCAAGATCCTTGGATATTGAATCTCTGCTACTGGTCTTTAGTATATTTTATCTCAACTACTTAGACCGCTCCAAAAGAACTTGCTCTGGCTTAAAAAACAACTGCTAAACTTGATGAAGGAAGTGTTATAACCTGGAGTTAGTATTACTACTACATTTTTTCAATGGATGTAAGTAGTGAGGCAAGTAGGGTCTGTGAGTCCTTTAACTTCAAGTACCAATATGTCGATGCTGTTGTAGGACAAAGAGGGAAAATGGGCAATGCAGTTTTGCCTTCAACAAATAGACACTTATTTTCATGAAAATCAGATTTCTTCTTTAAATAATATACACATTGCCTATGACTTTGATCCACTCACTAGCAGTAAGATATATGCTTGAAATGTCCAAAGATAGATAATTTGGTAGTACTCAATCGTTTTGTAGTTAAGCACAGGAAAAAAATATATCCACCCAAGAAGCAAAGCCTTGATGATATATTATCTTTTCTCTTGATTGAAAATTTTAAATAAAATGAAATTCTCTCTGCTTGTCTGAAAAGGAGCAATATTCATGCCCAAGGAATAAAATATATATATACTAAAGTAATCAACAGTAGAAATACACTAGTAAAGAACTCATTAATTAGGTTTACATGTGACCTAAAAAAAAGGTAGATTTGGGGTCCCTGGGTGGCTCAGTTGGTTAAGCGACTGCCTTCGGCTCAGGTCATGATCTCAAGGTCCTGGGATCGAACCCCGCATCAGGCTCCCTGCTCAGCAGGAAGCCTGCTTCTCCCTCTCCCACTCCCCCTGCTTGTGTTCCCTCTCTCGCTGTCTCTCTCTCTCTGTCAAATAAATAAAATCTTAAAAAAAAAAAGCAGCTCTTGTAACTCAAAAACTAAATATATTAAAATTATAAATCAAGACAATAAACTGTCAAATAAAATTTGCTGTATCTCCTGCCTTGAGAACAATGCCTTGCTCTGACCAGAAAGACCAGATTCAAATTTAGGGTACCTCAACTCCTTGAAGGTCTAGGGCAGAATATAACAGCCAATCCCAGGAAAGCCAGGCAGCATCCTGTCTGTGTTTATGCAACCTCCTTCCCTTATCACCCCCGATTTCATTCCCACACCTCAAGGTGCCCTATATGCCCAGCTATGGACACTCCTTCTCACACTACACTTGGGGTGTGTACACCACAAATGGTCCATGCTCAAGAGGACACACTGGGGATAGGTTTAAGCAAGTATGGGAATCTGGCTGAGAACTTTTAGTGCAGAGAATTCCAAGGCCCTGAGCACCCAGATTATGGTATAGAAGGGGTCACAAGCTGTGTGCAGGTCAACATGTCCCCTGGGCTCCTCAGGCTCTTGCCTCTTGGGAAAGCACACAGCCATAGAAAGGTCAGAATAGATCCTTTAAAGTGTGGGATGCAGGGCAAGGGCCCATTTTTGTAGGCCTTTTAAAAATGATACTGGTCAGGGGCGCCTGGGTGGCTCAGTTGGTTAAGCGACTGCCTTCGGCTCAGGTCATGATCCTGGAGTCCCGGGATCGAGTCCCACATCGGGCTCCCTGCTCAGCAGGGAGTCTGCTTCTCCCTCTGACCCTCTTCCCTCTCGTGCTCCCTATCTCTCATTCTCTTTCTCTTCTTTCTCTCAATAAAATCTTTAAAAAAAAAATGATACTGGTCATAGAAGACCTTGGGCTTTGGATTAAGACAGAGAAGTTTTCGGTTTTGGATCAAGACAGAGAAGTTTCCAGCCCTGATCTTCTACTTACTAATTACATGACCCTCAGCAATTAATTTAATTTCTATGCCTCAGTATCCACATCCATAAAATGGAAATAATAAAAGCGCAAATGTTTTTGCAAAAATTAAATGAGACAGTGCTCTCTGTGCACAAAATAAGATTCTAGTCAATTTTAGCTACTATCATTATTTTTGTTTTTCTTATGTTTATTGCTATTACCACACTATTATTCCATTTCTACTGATCTGTATGATTTACATATCTGAATGGTCTAATGTACTAGCTATTAATTTTTAAGACTTATATAACATTTGTCTTAAAGAACCACTGTGATATACGAGCTGAAAGTGAGTCTTTCAAATTCTTCTTAGCTTCTGGATACTGAAAAATGCACAGGTTCTTGCAAACATCCATTAATGAATGAGAGTGTTTACATTCACTGAATGTCTATAAAATGCCAGGCTTTGGGCATCAAAATCCACACATAGTATTTTACTGAATACTTAACAAAACTGTGGTAGGAATTTTCCCCATCTTATGGATGAGCACACTTCTGAAGCCCAGAGAAGTTTAACATGCCCATACTCACACTGGTAACAAGTAGGCATATTGAGATTCAGACCAAGCAGCCTCCAAGACTTTTGACTCAAGTCATTTGAAAACTTCTACCCCTTGTTAGAAATGCCCTTTATCACACACACAATGTAAGCAAAGTAAAGTTGTTCTGTTTTCAGATCCTTTCAGGTCATGAGCTAAAGCCCACAGAAATGGGTAAACAATTCTGTGTTAGAGTACATATGATGTCAAGATATTAACTGTCTTGAAATGCACAGCATAGCTCTATTTTTTCCTACATGCACATGGATAAGGACCAAACACAAACTTTGGAAATTAGGAAATCATGAGAAGAGGAGTAAGGTCAAGATGGCAACACAGGTTATTCTTGACTTCAGCCTGCCTCAGAAGATCAACTAGCAACTAATCATAGACAACACCACTGTGAAAATCCCAGAACCTGGGGGTGAGCCTGAACCATCCCCCCGGACCAAAGAGATGGAGGTCTGCATTAGAAAAGTAAGAGGGTCAGCTTCACTTTGACCGCATTTCCCCTCCCCCAGACAAGCAGAGTGACACACCAAAAAGACCACTCCCGCCCACTCTACCCCCTGGCCTATGGTTTCTCCAGTGAGGAAGGGGAACTCACGGTCAACAACCGGGTTCCCCAGCATTGCAGGATGTTTTCCAAGAGGCCTGCTCGGACTCACCTTGCAGGGTTCACTAGGAAAATCTGCAGAGCTCAACCACAGGTGATGAGATACAGACAGAGAAGGAAGGCAAGGCTTATGAAATAGTGCTCAGATCATGGCAGTTTGCAGCAGTGCCAAAACAGAGATCCTAGCCTCTGCCAATTTGTAGAGCTGAGCAGTTGACCACATCAGGCCAAGCTCAGACAGCAGTTCTGCCTGACTTGGATTCCCAGCCAATGAGCTGTACCAGCTGTGAAGACCACTCTTCGACCCCACCCATGCCAGGGTACAAATTTACAAATTCAACTGTGGCACATGGCCTCCAGGACTACTCCTCAGTGAATCCTGGCCATGGACACTAGGCAGACACTGAGCACATCCTATGGCCCACCCAGGCAGGGAGCCAAGCCAGTAGCCCTGCCCAACTGTTGAGCATAGCTTCAGGCTCTGCATAGTCAGTAGCCTGGGGGCACCTGGGTGGCTCAGTCGTTAAGTGCCTGCTTTCGGCTCAGGTCACGGTCCCAGGGTCCTGGGATTGAGCCCCACATTGGGCTCCCTGCTCTGCAGGAAGCCTGCTTCTCCCTCTCCCACTCTCCCTGCTTGTGTTCCCTCTCTCTCTCTGTCTCTATCTGTCAAATAAACAAATAAAATCTTAAAAAAAAAAAAATCAGGTAGCCTGAACAGTGAGCAGAGGTGGAGCCCAGCCTACAGTACTGCCCAGCTACCGAGCCCAGACTATAACCCCACCTAGCAGCAGTGCCTAGAACCTGCCTGATTGCTGAATACAGCCTGTGGCCTTACCCAGGCAGGGAGGCCAGCCAGTCAACCTCCCAATTTCAGAGCATAGTCTGCAGCCCCCCTCAACCAGGGAGCCCAAACACTGCCCTAACCTGACTGCAGAGCACAGTCTCCAGTGCCTCAACTGCAGGGTACAATTGGAAGCCACATCTGACCAGAGAACCTGGCCAGCAGTCTTTCCCAAAAGAAGAGCACAGTCAACAGCCTACCCAATCATGAACCCCAGCCTGTGGCCCTGCCTGAACAGAAAGTCCAGCCAGCAGTACCAACTGGATGAGCCTGATGCCCCACTCAACCAGTAACAATTGCAGAGCACAGCCTGCAACCCTGCCAAATTGCAGAGTCCAACCAGTAGCACCACCCTATCGGGGAACACAGCCTGCAACCCTCCCTGACTAGAGGTGACTGAAGAGCCAAGTTAGTAGCCCCAGTGAACCACAGAACACAGCCAGCAGCCCCACCTGACTAGGAGCCCACCAGTAGCCCTACCTGAACATGGAACCCAGCCAATAGAGCCATCTACCTACCGAGCCCAGCTAGCAGCAACCTCCACCAACCTCTGAGCACAGGTAGTGACCTTGCCCAACTGGAGATCTTGATAAAGCCCTGCCTGCCCATGAACACTATGAACTGACCCACCCAGTATGCCAAGCTGAGCTGACTAGTGAAGGTCTTTCCCTTCTACAGCGAACCTACAAAGTCCGGAAGAGGAGATTGAGAATACTCAACCCAGAATGCTATACCTGGAAAAGCTGTCCTTCGGATATGAAGGAGAGACAGAGATATTCTTAAATAAAACCTGACAAAATTCATTACCACCAGACCAGCCTCAAAAAATGCTAAACGGCAATCTTCAAACTGAGATGAAAAGATGATAATGAATACCATAAAAACGCGTGAAGGTGCTAAACTAACCAGTAAAGGTGAATATATAGTGACAATCACATTCTGCAATGCTATAATGGTGGTGAGTAATCACTGACACCTCTAGTTTAAAAGTTAAAAGAAGCATTGAGAATAGCTACAACTACATTAATTATTTGCTGGAGACGCAATATGGACAAAAGGAGAACTGTAACATCAACAACCTAAAATGTGAGGGGGGAGAGTAAAAAAATAAAACTCCTGTACGTTCTCAAAGTCAAGTTGTTATCAGCTTAAGACAGTATGTTGTAACTATAACATATTTCATGTAAGCCTCATGGTAACCACAGAGAAAACACCTGTAGTCGATACGCAAAAGATTATGACAAAGAAGTCAAAGCACGCTGCCACAGAAAGTCATCAAATCACAAAGGAAGACAGCAAGAGAAGCAATAAGAAACAAAGGATCTGTAAAACAGTCAGAAAACAATGAATAAAAGAGCAAGTCCTTATTTACTTGGTTAGTTACTTTAAATGTAAATCAATTAAATTTTCTAATCAAAAGAGAATGGCTGAATAGAAAAAAAAAAATCCAATGATTTGCTGCCTTAAAGAGACTCACTCTAGTTTTAAGGACATGCATAGGCTGAGAGCGAAGGGATAAAAAATGATACTCCAAGAGAATGATAACCAAAGGAAAGCAAAGATAGCCATAATTTTATCAGAAAAAAATAGACATCAAGCTGAAAATGGACACAAGAGACAAAAAAGGTCATAATATAATAATAAAGTAGACAATTCATCAAGAATATATAACAATGCTAAATATATATGCACTGAACATCAAAGTGCCTAAATATATAAAGCAAATACTAACTACTAAAAGGAAAAATAAACAGCAACACAATAATACTTAAGGACTTTAGTACCTCACTCTCAACAATGGAGACATCATCCAACAGAGAATCATTAAGAGAACAGCAGATCTGAACAACACTATACCAAATGGACCTAACAAATATATAAAGAACATTCCATCCAACAGCAGAGCATACACTCTTCTCAAGTGCACATGGAATATTTTCTAAGACAGATGAAATGTTAGGCCACAAAACAAGTATCAACAAATTCAAGGAGATAGAAATTATATCAAGTATCTGTTCTGATGACAATGGTATGAAACTAGATCAATAAGAGGGAGAAAGCTGGAAAATCCACAAAGACATGGAAATTAAACAACATACTCCTGAATGACAATGATTAAAGAAGAAATCAAAAGGGAAATAAAAACATCTTGAGGGCGCCTGGGTGGCTCAGTTGGTTAAGTGACTGCCTTCGGCTCAGGTCATGATCCTGGAGTCCCGGGATCGAGTCCCACATAGGGCTCCCTGCTCAGCAGGGAGTCTGCTTCCCCCTCTGACCCTCCCCCCTCTCATGTGCTCTCTCTCTCTCTCATTCTCGCTCTCTCAAATAAATAAATAAAATCTTTAAAAAAAAATCTTGAGAAAAAAACAAAAATGGGAACAGCATACTAAAATTTATGAGATGCAGCAAAAACAATTCTAATAGGAAAGTTTATAGGCATACAGACATATGAAGAAAGAAAGAAAGAAAGAAAGAAAGAAAGAAAGAAAGAAAGAAAGAAAGGGAAAGAGAGAGAGAAAGAAAGTTAGATTCAAATAAACAATCTGACATTACACCTCAAGGAACTAAATAAAGAACAAACTAAGCACAGAGTTAGCAAAAGGAAGGAAATAATAAAGATTAGAGCAGAAATGTATGGAATAGAGAATAGGAAAACAATAGAAAAGATTAACAAAACTAAGAGTTGATTCTCTGAAAATAAACAAAATTGACAAGTCTTTAACTAGACATGGAAACAAGGAAACTAAACAAGGAAAACAGAGAGAGGACCCAAATCAACAAAATTATAAATGAAAGAGGAAACGTTACAACTGATACCACACAAATACAAAAGATCATAAGAGAATAATAGGAACAATTATGTAACAACAAATTAGGCAATCTAGAAGAAATAGGTAAATTCCTAGAAACATATAAACTATCAAGACTGAATCATGAAAAAATAGGAAATCTAAACAGATCAATAACAAGTAAGGTGACTCAGTCAGTATCAAAAACCTTCCAACAGAGAAAAGCCCAGGACCAAATGGTTTCACCGGTGAATTTTACCAAACACTTAAAGAATACCAAGCCTTCTCAAACACTTCCAAAATACTGAAGAGAAGGCAATGCTGCCAAACTCATTTTATAAGGCCAGCATTATCCTAATACCAAAGCCAGAGAAGCACACTACAAGAAAGTATAAGCCAATATCCCTGATGAATACAGATGTAAAAATTCTCAGTAAAATACTACCAAACCAAATTCAAGAATATATTTAAAGAATCACATACCATGATCAAGTGGGATTCATCCCCGAATGCAAGGTTGGTTTAATATACACAAATCAATAAATGCAATATATCACAGTAACAGAATGAAAGATAAAAATCATATGATCATCTCAATAGATGGAGAAAAATCATTTGACAAAATTCAACATACTTTTATAATAAAAACTCTCAATAAATTGGTTATAGAAAGAATCTACCTCAATATAATAAAGACCATATATGACAAGCTCACAGCTAACATCATATGCAATGGTAAAAGGTTGTAAAATTTTCCTTTAAGATCAAGAACAAGACAAGGGTGCCACTTTTACCATTCCTATTCCACACAGTGCTAGAAATCCTAATCAGAACACTCAGGCAAGAAAAGGAAGTAAAAGGCACCCAAATCAGAAGGAAGAATCAAAATTGTCTCTGTTTGCAGATGATATGATTTTATATATAGAAACCCTAAAGACTCCACTAAAAAAATTGTTAGAATTAATCAATGAATTCATTCAAATTGCAGGATACAAAATCAACATACAAAAATCATTAGCATTTCTATATACTTACAATAAACTATCTGAAAAAGAAATGATAATCCCATTCACAATAGAATAAAAAATAATAATATAAAAGAATAAATTTAACCAAAGAAGTGAAAGATGTATAAACTGAAAACTATGACATTGATGAAAGAAATTGAAGACACAAATACATGGAAAATATCCCATGTTTGTGGATTGAAATAATTAATAATGTTAAAATGTTCATACTATTCAAAACCATCCTTAGATTCAATACAATTCCTATCAAAAATTCCAAGTGTATTTTTCAGAGAAATAACAATCTTAAAATTTGTATGGAATCACAGAAGACCCTGACTAGTCAAAGCAATCCTGAGAAAGAAGAACAAAGCCGAAGGCATCACACATCCTAATTTCAAACTGTATTATAAAGCTATACTAATCAAAACAATATGGTACCGGCATAAAAACAAACACATAGATCAATAGAACAGAAATGAGAGCCCAGAAATAAACCCACACATACACAGTCAACTAATATTTGATGAGGGGTCCAAGAAAAGATAGTTTTTTCAATTAATTACAATGAGAAATGTGGATATTCACGTGCAAAAGAGTGAAACTGGACCTCTACTTTACACCACTCACAAAAATTAACTCAAAATAAAGGATTATAAGGCCAAAAACCATAAAACTTGTAGAAGAAAACATAGGGAAAGAGCTCTTGGACATTGGTCTTGGTAATAATATTTTGGCTATAACACCAAAAGCACAAGCAACAAAATCAAAAATAAACTAGTGGAACTCCATCAAACTCAAAAGCTTCTGCAATTCAACAAAATGAAGGGACAGCCTAAAGAATGGGAAAACCTCTATCTGATGATGACTTAATATCCAAGATACATAAGAAACTCACAGAAAAGGAAACTGTTGCACACTGTTGGTGAAATCATAAATTGGTACAACCCCTATGAAAAACAGTATGGAGGTTCCTCAGAAAATTAAAAGTAGAACTAGCATATGATTCAGCAATTCCACTTCTGGGAATATATCCAAAGGGAATGAAAACATGATGTCAAAAAGATATCTGCACCCCCATGCTCATAGCAGCATGATCTACAATAGCCAATACATGGAAACAACTTAAGTGTCCACCAACAGATAAATGGAAAAAGATACACACACACACACACACACACACACACACACAGAGGAACATTATTCAGCCATATAAAAGGAAGGAAATTCTGTCATTTGTGACAATATGGATAGACCTTGAGGGCATTATGCCAAGTGAAGGAAGTCAGACAAAGAAAGACAAATGCTGTATGATCTTACTTACATGTGGAATCAAAAAACAAGACAAAAACCTCAAATCCATAGAAAAGAGATTAGACTTATGGTCACCAGAGGTGGGGTGGGGGGGTGAGTGAAAGTGGTCAAAAGGTACAAACTTCAGTTAGCAAGATCAGTAAGTACTAGGGATGTAATGTACACCATGATGACTATAATTAACACTGCTGTATGGTATATTTGAAAGTTCTTAAGAGAGTAAATACCAAGAGTTCTCATCACAAAGAAAAAAAACTTTTTTCTTTTTGTTTCTATATGAGATGATGGATATTAACTAAACTTACTGTGATAATCATTTCACAATATATATAAATCAAGTCATTATTCTGTACAACTTAAACTTATACAATGTTGTATGTCAGTTATATCTCAATAAAACAGGGGAAGAAAAAAATAAAATTAGAAATTCATACAACTCAACAGCAAAAGCAAATAAATAATTTGATTTAAAAATGGGCAAAAGACCTGAATAGATATTTTTCTGAAGAAGATATACAAATGGCCAACAGGTACAATGAAAACATGAAAAGGTGTTCAACATCAATAATTATCAAGAAACACAAATTAAAACCACAATGAGTTATCACTTCACACCTGTTAAAATAGCTGTTATCAAACAGGAGACAAGAGATAATTAGTGCTGGCAAGGATGTGGCAAAAAGGGATCCTTTGGGTACCGTTGGTGGGAATGTCAATTGGTGTATAGAAAACAGTATAGAGATTCCTCAAAAAGTTAAAAATAGAACTAGTATATGATCCAGCAATGCCACTTCTGGGTGCTATACATATCCAATGGAAATGAATCCCCATCTTGAAGAGCTCCCTGCACCCCCATGTTTATTACATTATTTACAATAGCCAAGACATAAAAACAATTAAGTGTCCATTGACAGGCGGATGATAAAGAAAATGCAGGGTTTATATATACAACGGAATATTATTCAGCCATAAAAATAAGGTAATCTGTCATTTGCCACAACATGGTTGGACTTTGAGGGTATTATGCTAAGTGAAATAAGCCAGACAAAGAAAGACAAATATTGTATGATCTCATTTATATGTAGAATCTAAAAAACAAAGACAAAAACCAATGAACTGACAGAAACCGAGAGGAGATTGGTAGTTGGCAGGGTCTGGGGGTGGGGGCGGGTAGGGAAAACTCACTGAAGGTTGGTCGAAGGGTCAAACTTCCAATTAAAAGATGAAAAATTTCTAAGGCTGTAACATACAACGTGGTGACTCTAGGTAACAATACTGTTTTATATACTTGAAATCTGCTAAGATAGCAAATTTTAAATGTTCTTAGCCCTCCCCCAAATTAATAGAAAATAGTAACTATGTAAGCAATGGATTTGTGAAGTAACTTTATTGTGGTAATCATTTTGCAATACATACGTATATCAAATCATCTTGTTGTAGAGGCACCTGGGAGGCTCAGTCAGTTAAGTATCTGCCTTTGGCTCAGGTCGTGATCCCAGGACTTTGGGATGGAGTCCCAGGTTGAGGTCCCTGCTCAGCAGGGAGTCTGCTTCTCCCTCTCCCTCTGCCCTTCCCCCTTCTCATGCTCTCTGGCTTTCTCTCTCTCTCTCTCTCTCAAATCAATAAATAAAATCTTTTAAAAAATCAGCTCATTGTAAACCTTTAAACTTACACAATGTTATATCTCAAAAAAGCTGGAAAAATTAAAAAGTAAAAATAGGAAATCATGAAGAAACTACTCCAAAAAAGAGGTATGAAAAGGAATAGACAGAGGAGAGAGAAATGAGTATCCAACTCATATCAAAGTCAGTACCTTTGCAACTACAGTGCAACATATAGTAATTGTGACTTTAGCAGGGAAATAAAATGACAATTGATGCAGTATCATTCTCAACCCACCCACCCCTATCTCACAGTACTTAAGTATTTTTCAGTCAACATCTCCCTATCAACAATCTCCTGTTACAATAATATTTGAAGAAGTCACTACTACTGGGTAGCACGGTGAAGCAGCAGTGTAGAGTGGAAGAGGGTCCTGAACACTCCAAACTTCTAACTGTCCAGAAGTAGAGTACACTCAGTGCCTGCACTAAGTTATCGGCATTATTCTTTGTCTGCAAAACACAACAGGCCCCATAACACATCCCGTCTTCCGAGTGACTTATCTGTTACTTACAATCTAACAGTTTAATACAGCTTGTCTTCTTTGTTCCTTTTTTGGTTTTTGGTTTGCATACCCTGCTAGGTCTCCTACTGTAAGAACTTCGACTCAAACAACCTTTGTACAGTTTATGGTTTTTTGGCATGCCCACTGAATAGCTGCATTGATGCTCAAAGAAAAAAACAAAAACAAACAGAAAAATTAAGTGAGACAAGCACTTAGCCAAATAAGAAATCAAAAGCAACTACATCTGGTCTACTTTCCTGTTCCTCTTGGCTTTCTGATTTTCTAAGAATTCTATGTTTACTCATTTCCTTGCTTACTGGTCTATTTCCTTTCTCTCCCACCATATTTTACGCTCTAGAATAAAAGAGATCTGGTCTATTCGTTCACCATTGTGGTCTCAGAATATAATAATAGTGACCTTGGTCATAGTGAGCGCTAATCACATATTATGGAATTAGGTGAATGGATGGGTAACTGGATGGATGGATAAATGGGCTCTATATATCATTTTCTGCATACGGATTTTGGAGTTCCCTTAAACCTAACCATAGGAGCATACTAGAAGGAATGTGATGTCTCACTCAGCCAGCTGTGGTCGTGGGTGTGGCAGATGGGAATTTTTCAGATAGAGGGTATTTTAAGAATTATTTTTAGGTTTACAGGGAGTGAGAAAGAGTGGGTGGGGCTAATGACCTGACAGGTGGGCACCAGCAGAGTCAATAGAAGCCTTATTTCAAATTACTTCAAACAACACATTTACTAAACCAACTGTGCTGATATTTGGCTTGTGAAGTCTTGAGTAATTTTTTTCTTCTTCCTACATTTTCTTTTTTTTTTTAAGATTTTATTTATGTATTTGAGAGAGAGAGAATGAGAGATAGAAAGCACGAGAGGGAAGAGGGTCAGAGGGAGAAGCAGACTCCCTGCTGAGCAGGGAGCCCGATGTGGGACTCGATCCCGGGACTCCAGGATCATGACCTGAGCCGAAGGCAGTCGCTTAACCAACTGAGCCACCCAGGCGCCCTCTTCCTACATTTTCTTAAAGTTGTTTAATGAGTATGCTTTTTGAACTGGGAGAAAAAATGAGTCATAATTGTTCAGAGTATTCATCGAGCACCTACTACATGGTCAACTCTGTGATGGGCAGAATCAGGAAGACAGAAAAAAGCAAAAGGCATGGTCCCTGGCAAAAAGAAAAAAAAAAAAAAAAAAGGAGCTCACAATTGAATTCTAGCCTTAGAATGGTCCGAGGCTATATTTAGCTGTGGGTATTACTGACATCTCTGCAGGGCCTTCTACTCTCCTCATATCACCACCGGTCTAAAATTGATTCAAACTCTGTTTGGTGGTGTAGGAGCTGCAGAACCCAGGCAAACAGCCAAGAAGTCTCTCTCATATTTGCAAAACTAAAAGGCAGACTACTCAGATTTGTAAAGAAATCTGGGACATATTATTTGCTGATCCTAGGAGTGAAGAGAGTTCTCAGAAAGGGATTACAATGATTGATGGGGTTTTTTTTTTTTTGAAGATGTGACTGCTTTTTGGTTTTAAGAAAAATATTCTTTGAAAGATAGTCTCATTTTTCAAGTGAAACTTCATGTTAATTCATGTTGAATTGGCAGCTTTAAAATCCATGGCTCATTTGGTAAGAAAGCTGTTCTGTGTGTAGCAGCTGCTCTTAGAGTAGCAGAAACCCAAGGGTTTCTGGGGAATTACAGGATAATACATTGGAGAGAAGAAAATACTGTTGAAAAAAGAGCAAAGCAGCCATGACAATGAGCGTTCTGCTTGCCAGTGGTGAGTGAACAATTAGATGCCAGCAACTTTAAGCTATTGTTATTACAAGGGACAGGACATTTCTCCTGTAGCAGCCACTAACTCATGCTTCAGAAGGATACATTGATTCAGCTGGATAATAAGGCTCAAAATAGAAAGATGTGAAATATCATAAGTGATCACAAAAACAGCTATGGAGAGACCCACAGAATCCTGAGAGGTAACACTGACGTAACAGTTGGCATCTTCCCAAATTAGGAAATGAGTCTTGGTGGAAACCATTCTACCTGTAAAAATAAAGCAGTAGGAAATGTAGGTCATTCTTTCCTTAGCAATGGGAGAGTCTGTTTTATACATCTCTCTCTCTCTCTCTCTCTCTCTCATGGTCCTCAAGGAAAATGAGCAGAGGTAAGGACATTTTGAAGATATGATAGGAAATTATGAGAGCAAAATCACGCCTTTCACATAAAGGAGAAATCATGCCTTCTTGCTTGCAAGACAAGAGGATCCATCTTTGGGCCAAAAAGCAGAATCAGTCCTTTTGGGTACACTTGTGGAACACCTTCACCTCTGTCACGCCAAGAATTCAGTCTATTTTGATTTTCCTAATACTGTTAAAATTCAGGTTTTCCTATACATTAGTAGCCTGGCATTCGTATTAAGCTCAAACATGGCCAATTTCAGTTAAAATAAAATTAAATTAAAAAGCCATGTTAGACTTAAAAACTAATAACAAGTGTAAACAAAACTATGGGTTTTTTTTCTTGTTTTAGTCTCATAAAAATGGGAGGATAATCATTAACGAATAGTATTTCACCTAAAACTTATTCTCTCTATTTTTAAAATATTAAACCCAATTAGAGGCAAGGAAGGATTGTTGTTTCATTTTGTTGTTGTCCAGCTGCTTAGTGTTTTGATTTCATTTAATTTAAAAAGAGGTTAAGAAGGGGAAATATAAGAGTTTGGATCCCTGAAATACAAACGTTGCCTCATTCAGTTGGTGCAGGGAGAACTTCTGATTCCCCCTAATCCCAGAAAATAAATGAGCACTTGTCAAAACACAAATGGAGGCCTTCCTACCTCCACAGCATCTGACTACACACCTTCCCTCAGCTGTTTCTAAAGAGGATATACCTATTTTCTGCCTGCAAATCTCTACCGAGAGCCCCAGTTCAAATAATTCAGATATTCTAATGTCAGCTCTTAGGGGATATAGAAAGGAGTTTTCATTTTCAGTTTCTACTGCATATTTTTTTCTCCACTCAGTCTTTTTGAGATCAGTAGACAGTCTGCAGGGTATAATCAGAAATGAATACCCATCCAAATGCAGAGAAATGCATGTTGGATTAAGGAAGCAGCACTGGGAATATCTATTGAATTCACCAGCATCTAGCATTGCGTAATTTTTCAGCAAGGAATGTACATTAGGGAATGTGGAAGGCCAGAATTTCCACCCCCTCAACACTCCTTTAAAAAAAAAAAAAAAAACACTTCTTTAAAAAAAACAAAAAAAACAAAGCCGTAAACAGAGTTCCCTTTGACTGACTTTAGAGGGGCTTCATGAATAGAAGCCAAAGGAGATCAATGTTGGCTCCAAATTCTAACCATAAGGATTGTCCAACATTTATTCAGCCTCACTTGAAACCTTTGGTTCTGGAAGGAAAAAAAGAACTTGACAATCTGGTTAACATCTGGTTTTCTGGCAGCAACTTAAAACTTTGCTGCAGTTCTCAGTTTTAAGACATTGTGGAACTCCCTGTAGATAGTGCCTGATCTTGGGAAGTTTAATGAAGCAGATGGCTCTCTTAAATAGAAAAATCTAACTGCAGGAGGCAAGCACCCAACAAGCTCCCTCAAAGGAGCAATTGTTCCCCAACACCCACTCTGCCAAGACCATAGGAAATCACTTTATGACTGGTTACCAACTTTTAAAAAAATAAAATAATATTTCAAAACCAAAGTCGTCAACTTTAGCTCCTTATCTTGTTTCCCAATCCCTTGGTTGACCACCACCATCTTCTATAACTCATTCTTAGAGAAATTCAAATTTCTCCCCCATCCGGAGTCTTTAATGGGATAATTTTATTTAGTTTCATTTTCCTTCAAAACAAGGGAGCAAGCACCCTTTTAAACTTCTGTTCCTCAGACTCACCTTCTACAGTAAGATTTTGTATATTTTTTCAATCAATTCTTTTCTTTAATACAGCAAAAAATCCCTCATGGTGTAGGATGTACACATCGGGAGATGCCTCAAAATTGGATGTTCTGGAGTAAATAAACGTCTCTGTTCGCAACTCCCTCTAGAACCTCAAAGCAACAACTTAGCAACTGTGACTAATACCTTAAATCAACTACAAATACTCTGAGCATCACATTTTTTTTTCTCAAATGAAGGTGAAGAGAAGACATATTCCTTTCCACTTGATACAATAATGAAATTCTACTATCTACAGCATGAGCAAAACTATTTGTAGTCCCATAGGAAGTCAGCTTCTGGTCATTTAAATACTTACTGAGAAACTCTGTGGCAGGAACTGTGCTAGTTGCTGGGCATACAGTAGCGAATGAGACAACATGGATCCTACCTCACACAGCTTATAGGCTACTGGTTTCCCAATTGCTCGACCTTATTCTGCCATGATAGCCATGGCAGATGAAACACACATTTGCACACACTCTCAGAGGTGAGGTCAAAGTGACAGACAACTCTCACCATGCTATCCAAACCCCACTCCTTCTTCTGTTCCCACTACGGAAAATGTTCAAATGCAAATAAATGACGGTAACACTATTACACACAGAACTCTGAATATACTCTTCATTTTTAAAAAGCCTTCATAAATATTAGATTCTTCATGATTAGTAATAAATTACAGGCAACAAATCATTTATCTCTCACAAATTAGAATAATATCCCAGGATACCTACATTGGGGTTGAGAAGCACAGTTCTCATTACTATTTCTTTGGAACTACTTTGTACGTTACAAATCAGTTTTACTACCAACATCTCATTCAACTTTTATAACTTTTTTTTAAATCTCATGCAATTAGACAGTAGCTAATTATCTTCCACAGTCTTCTGGCTCCAGACCACATGCCCTTACCACTAACATGGAAGTTAGCCATATATATCCTCTGGGTAGCAAAAATATACATGGTGAAGGTTCTGCAAGTATAAAAACTACAGCTAAACCATTGGCATCGGAGAAAAGTGGAGGACAGAACTCTGAGGAATTTGATAGTTCAGTGTACATGCTGTATCAACCAGGTCTAGAGCATTATATATGGTGCCCAACTTGGTCCAGATTAACACCTAGACAAGTCAATCATGTCCTCTCTTTTGCCCACTTCTTTGTTAGAGAATGTGCCCACATCTTCCACTCAGGTCATGAGCTAGCCCGTTCTGTGCTGAATTGACAGTAAGCTTCTCTGAGCACTGCTAGTTGGACTGGAGGGGGTGGGGATACCACCCAACCTAGGCCAATCAAATTCTCATTCTCTGAAATTCGAGTGTTGGATGTGTGAAGACATGTAAAGTCAGGGCTGAGGAGGCTATGTTCAAGGCATGAAATATGATGAGCAAACACAGAAAGCCAGACTATAAAAAGAAACAGAGAAGGATAAAGTAGAAACACAGACAGAAAGAGAATTTCCGAAGAGGAAAAAAAGACAGCAAGAAAATAAATGCTTTCACTCCCTGGGCATTCTCCTTTGAGTCCCTAGTCTTTCATGAGGCCACAGTTTGTAGGTCTTGTCCTTGAATTCTTAGCCACTAGCGTTTCCTTCCAGTAAATTTCCTTTTTTTTCTCTTTCTTTTTTTTAAACTTAATTCCATTGGAGAGGATTTCTGTTTCTTATAACCAGGAAATAGTTAAGGCTATATATAATGTCTGTTTTCCCGACGAGCTAAGCTAGAACCCTTTCTTTCTTTCTTTCTTTCTTTCTTTCCTTTTAAGATTTTATATATTTATTTGACAGAGAGAGACACAACGAGAGAGGGAACACAAGCAGGGGGAGTGGGAGAGGGAGAAGCAGGCTTCCCGCTGATCAGGGAGCCCGATGCGGGGCTCGACCCCAGGACCCTGGGATCATGACCTGAGCCGAAGGCAGACGCTTAACGACGGAGCCGCCCAGGCGCCCCTAGAACACTTTGTTTTATTCTCAGCTTCCGAACTTTGGGAAAGACCAAAGCCACTTGGAAGTAGAGTCCATACCCCCTCTTATGATTTAAGATAAATATGCCCTCTCAGAAAATTTTGTTGCTCTGCATTCCATAATCCCAGAAATCTCTCTATTTGTCATATTTCCTAGGTTTACAGCCTACTCCTCAAACATTTGAGATGAACCCAAGTCTTTTCTTCTGACGGCTCATTCCTGTCTCATTACCTTCTTAGTTCTAATCCTTAGCCGTTTCATTCTCTCATTCTTTCCACCTGCCGATTTCAGTAAGGAATGTAGGACACCACTTATTCTGTCTCATAGCTTTATATTTCTTCTTCTCTCATTACAACAGAATTATAGGAATCAATATTGACTCTTGGCCAACATAAGAAAGAACTGGCCTAGTGCATAAGATGGATGTAACTATGCACTATGTTAGTCTGGACACCTGCTGAAAAAAACAGAAGTCCTACTCAACTTGATTAAGGGAAGAGAGGAATTTATTAGCTCACATGATTGTGGGAAAGGACAGGAAAATAAATGCTGCAAGGACTCTCTCATGGTTGGAATAGGAGTAGGAGCAGCCTTCTTAAAGAAGAGGAAGTACGCCAGGAATTCTACTTCTAGCTATACACCCAAAAGAATTAAAGCAGGGTCTCAAAGAAATAGTTGTACACCTATGTACATAGCAGCATTACTGACAATACCAAAAGGTGGAAGCAACCTAAGTGTCCACTGATGGATGAATAGATAAATAGAATGTGATCTACACATGCAATGGAATATTATTCAACCTTATAAAAGTTCTGACACATGCTGTGACACCAATGGACCTGGAGAACAATGTGCTAAGTCAGCCATGAAAAGACAAATACTGTATGATTCCATTTATGTGAGCTATCTAGAGTAGTCAAATTCGTAAAGACAGAAAGCAGAAGGGTGGTTTCCAGGGCTAGCAGCACAGGGGCAAGGGGGATTGTTTAATGGGTACAAAGTTTCAGCTCTGCAACATGAAAAGAGCTCTGGAGATCCGTTGCACAACAATATGAATGTATTTAAACTACTGAACTTATTAACTCTTAAGAGTGCTTAAGAGGTAAATTTTATATGAAGGGTATTTTACAATAAAAAATAAATTTAAAAATTCTTAAAAAGAAAAGGAAATATCATTCCCAGAAGGGTGTTGGAGGTGTTGGAGTTTGTTTCAGATGAAACCATCCATGAGTGCTACAGTCACAAATGAGGAGAAAAATTATTCATCCCCTTACTGATTGGAAACACCTTGGAGGTAGGTGAACAAAGGAACCACGGTGTTACACTGAGGCATGGAAGGAGCCTTGTCTAGACTAATTTCACACAATCAAAGTGGGCAGGAAAGAAAAACACAGCAAAGCCACCAACAACAGCTTCATGCAGATTTATGGCTTATAACTATAAGCCAGGGATCATTGTTTTAGCATATGGGAAAAAAGGGAGAGATTAGCATCATGTTGAAATTGTAGTCAAAAGTGTGATTTCTTTCATACATACTTTTTTAAAAGACTGAATAAAAACCAAATGCAGGATAGCAATGCCAAGTAAAGTTGAAGACACCCATACTCTATGACTCAGTAATTTCACTCTTAGATATGCACCTTAGAGAAACTCTTACCCACAACTACCGGGCAACATGGACCAGGAATCTCTCTAGCAATGTTACTTGAAATAAGAAAAAATGAAGATCCACTCAAAATGTCCCTTGAAAGGAGAAGGACTGAGCAGCGGAGGGGTTTTTTCTTCGTACAATGGAATACTATGTGGTAGTGAAAATAAATGAACTAGAGCTACCCACACTAACATGGATGAATATTACAAACATAATATTAACATCCTGCCTGCTCTAAAATTACTTCCAGAAACATGCAAAGTAAAGCACAGTAAAGCTTTAAAGAAAAGCAGGAGATGGTAACAACTTTCAGGATAGAAGTGGGTGATCTCGGAGTAGACAGATGGGAAGGGTAACAGAAAGGAACACACAAAGGGCTGAAGGAACTGATAATTTCTTAAGCTGTTGGCGAACAACAGCTGTTTGATTTATTATTAGTCTAAACTGTACATACATGTTACACATAGGCATTACACAACTTTTGGGGGGATACAATTTATGCCAAAATCTGCTTTAGAAAGCTAAGTAAAGAGAATCTTTTTCACATCTCACTGTGCTGATGCCATAGGACCAAATTATTTTTTTTAGAAGACACTGGACTCCAGTATGTGTTGGAAGTCAGCTAGCCAATATTGAATGTGCAATGCACAAGGGTAGATTTTATTTTGCATTTGTCTCTTCAGAGCACTTGTGTTTTTATATTCTCTTCTGACACTTGGAAGACAGAAGGAAAAACATAATGGAAAAGATTAACAGAGAATAGAAGTTGACATTTGAATGCATTGCCCAATAGACAGGCAGAGTTATGCATCTGCACAGCTCACAATGAAGTTTTACATGAGCAGCTGAGAAAAAATAAATAAATATAGATCTAGAGATCTGATAAAAATACGTCCTTATTTCAGTGCTTTATTGCTTGCAATGGGTGGTTCAAATCACAGCTCCTGGTGGGTTATATAAAGCCTTACCCCATGAGTGAAAATATTTCTGATTAGAACACTCTCCAGGTTACCTACTGTGTTCTGTTTATTCAGCTTATTTCAAACATTTGCAGGGGAGGGGGGCACAAAATTTACACAGAGGAAAAAGGATGAAAGCTGTGACGTGGATTTCTGGTTTGACTTGGCAAATTGGAACAGGCCCGTGGATATAATATCCAGATATTAAAGTTCACAGATACTAAAATTGTGTTTATCAACCAAGTAGGGTGGTAAGTCACTGCTGAAATTTTTGCCATATGGTCCCGGACTTGATGACCTTTGCTGAAACTTAATACGTGTTTTAAAAGGTCTCTACATAAGGGGATTAAAAAGTAAGCAAACCAGTGGCTTATAGCTGCTATCCAGAGTGATGGGTATCTTTACAAAATGTCCTTTATCAACCTTTCTGAGCAGCTAGAACAATTTACTGGTCCTACCATTCAAAAAGGAGCATTCTCTCCCTCAATAGAAGTAGGATAGACTTAACAAATAGTCTCTGGGCATTTAAAAAAGAAAAAAAACAGACAGATAAAGGTTCCATACACAGAGAGCTATCCTGTTTTTTCTTTCAAAATGAAAATATAAGTAGGAAAATATGCGGGGGATACGGTTTACACAACATCTGTTCCCTCTGAGTCTCTCTGAAGCCACAGAGAATTGTCCAAGAATATTGGATACCAAAGGGAAAACAAAATTGGTGACCTCACAACAACCAAAAATAAAGACAGAACACATACAAAATAGCATGTGTAGGAAAAATTCATTTGAAGCCCATGTTCTCTCTGGCAGGACCACAGACATGAACAATAGCACAGGAAAAAATTACTCAGAAGAATTATATAGATGAGCTTCACTGTATAGAGCTTTTTTTTTTTTAATATCTAACTATTGCAAAACAAAACAAAAAGCAATCCAAACACTCTCTAAAACCACAGTCCCCAATCATTAATGTGTCTGGGTTGGATTCCAAGACCTTCCTTTTGGAACATCTCCTCAATAAAACTTATTTGACACTCAGAGAACATTGATAAATTTTTCCTAAATGTAGTTGTCCAAAGTTAAGCTCCCTAAAGTATTGTCCACCTGGGAATATATCTGTACACAGGTGACAGAGAGGACTTATTTATTTTTTTAAAAGATTTTATTTATTTATTTGAGCGAGAGAGGGAGGGAAAGAGCACAAGCAGGGGGAAGGGCAGTAGGAGAGGGGGAAGCCGACTCCCAGCTGCGCAGGGAGCCTGACATGGGGCTTGATCACAAGACCTGGAGATCATGACCTGAGCAGAAGAAGGCAGATGCTTAACTGACTGAGCCACCTAGGCGTGCCCAGAGAGGGTCTTTTAAATTTAGTGAGATATATTTTCTCTTTGTATGTCACACCTTACCCGAGAGAGGAACTGAAAACAGATTCTACTCAACAGAACCTTATTTTGGATAAAATGAGCTTATCCATTTGGAAGTTCTGATCAAGAGGGTGAAAACGGGAAGTAATTTCTTTTAAAATATATTAGAAATGACTCTGAAGAACAGTAGTCAGAGAAGATCAGAAAAGAAAAAATTTCCAGTCAATACGTAATTTTAGAAATTCAGATCCTAACAGGGTTTCAATGTGATTTTTTTCATGCCAGCGTTCTACCCAGCAGAGACCTTCCCTAGAGCCTTAAAGTGCTATGGAATGGTGGAAACTAATGGGGTGGATATTTTTAATTAATGTTTTTGTGCAGCCTCTCAGCTCTCCTATTGTTATTAGAGCATAGAGAAATACAAGGCACCTGAGCAGAAGTAGTTTAGTGACAACCTGTGAAGTCTGTCTCTGTCTCAACACTCATTCTTGTTATATCCAATTTTTCTTTAACGTTCCACTCATCTACAATCAGGACACATTGTCTTTCCTCAGTTCCCTCCATTTACCAAAAGATAAGTGCTCTAATGACCCACTATTTGATGATGGCTCTCTGCTATGCCAATTTTATAAACTACTCAATCCAAGCAACTGACAGCAGATTGATTTTATTCCAAGTACCAATCCTAACTGATTGGTAATGCCTGCTGGGGCATGGCTGGGCAAGGATTTTAAGGCCTTATTGAGATTTAGTGGCAAACAGTGTTGTGCTTGATTTGCAATGTCTGCCACAGGTCAGGGGTAGGGGACAAGTAGCATTCACACCATGCATTTATCATCCTTACACCATTCTTATGTTCCTGCTCTTAAATGCTACAGCTCTGCAGCTTTCTTTAACATATTTTCATGAGACCAGTTCTTTGCCCAAAAGCATAGCTCTGAAAGGAAAGCTCAGCCCTGTGGAGAATATACGAGGTAGGTTCAGCTCTGCAGAACTCAATTCACCCTAAGTATAAAGCAACTGCAATGAGTTGACAAAGAAAGAAATATGAGTCATACTTCATATATGCTTGTTTTAAATAATGGTCCTGCAACCTAAGTGTCCATCAAGAGATGAATGGATGAAAAAGATGTGGGGGCTGTGTGTGTGTATAATGGAATATTTTAAGTATGTGTGTGTGCATGTGTGTGTGTATGTAATGGAATATTACACAGTCATAAAAAAGAATAAAAAAGGAGATCTTGCCACTTGCAACAACATGGATAAACCTAGATGGTATTATGCTAAATGAAATCAGTCAGACAGAAAGCCAAACACCGTACGATTTCACTTATATGTGAAATCTAAAAAACAAAACAAATGAACACCTGAAACTAATGTAACATGTATGTCGACTATACTTCAATAAAAATAAATTTTAACTTTTGTAAAGATTTTATTTATTCATTTGAGATACAGACAGAAAGGGAGAGCATGAGCAGGGGGAGAGGCATAGGGAGAGGGAGAAGCAGGCTCCCCGCTGAGCCAGGAGCCCAATGTGGGGCTCGATCCCAGGACACTGGAACCATGACCTGAGCCAAAGGCAGACGCTTAACCATCTGAGCCACCCAGGCGCCCCAAAATAAATTTTACTTTAATCTTAAAATAAATAAATAAATACAGCTTCTCATCTGCTCATAGTGTCCTGGAAGAAAGCCAGCCCCAGTCTAGGCCATGCTCTAGTGTGGCAGGAGGGAGTCGTGTTGACCTTACAGGTGCATAAAGATGGGAGGAGACATAGGCTTAGAGCATGGGATATGGTCTGGTGCCCATAAAAATGTATGTACATAGAATTTCACTTTCATGACTTTGTCTTTTGTAAATGGGGCCGCTCTAATAAAGCAAAGAGGGGCTCAGGCCAAATCATTGCCATGAATTTAGAAGGAAATGCCCTCAGAACCAAGGAACAGCCAGATCGCCGCAGAACTGTGCAGCGTCTTCAGAAGGGAGGGTGACTTGCTACTCTTCCCCATCCCACCCCCTTCCCCTACTCCTTGCAATAAAGGCATTTATGAAGACAAGTAAAAATGTGGAATTGCTTCCTGTTGTAAATTTTAAATGTCATTGGCTCACTTCTAGTATGGTCTAGAGGATAGTCTAGCCCATCCTTCCCAGGAGCTGTAAAATTTTCTTTTGGCCAAAAACTACTTTTAACTTCTGAATACATATCTAGCTCATCTTTCAGGTTCTATGGCTAAACCTTCCTCCCCCTCATGCCTTGTAACTAGTATTTTTCTCCTTCTCAATTATGTTTGCTCTCATAAAAATATGAACTAGGCTAACATTACTGCAGAACCCTTTACCCATTTACTGGATAACTGAAGACCATCAGAATTCTACAGGCTCAAGAGTCCCTTCTAAAGGTTAGTGGTGGTGAAGGCTAACAGACTTGAGAAGCACTCCATGTTTCTCTTTTCTGATCTCATTCCCTTAAACATCATAAAAACTTACATTGAATCGGATAGACAAAGCCCTTCTAATGTGTCAGTAAGCTAGGACGTTTTCTCTCCTGTTGCTTTGAAAACAGACATCCACCCTCATCCTAGAAGATCCTTAAGAAATAATTCTAATCATGATCTCAGACACCAGGATTGAGAAAGTATTTTTTGTGAGGTGTACCCTTCTGTAATAACAGATTACTCCAAAAGGAGGATGTCTACTCCACCATCTCTACTATCAGCCCGCAGCTAATTTTCAGAGCTTTACGGTGGAAGAGAGAAGGCCCCAGCTATCTGGACCTCAAGAAATGGGGCGCAGGAGAGGTGTTTTAAGGACAGCCATGCGTCAGAAATCCAAGTGCTATGGTGAATTGATGCCTGCGTATTTGTCACAGAGAAGGGAAGTCAGGCAGAATTTAATTGCCACTCACCCAAATCCTCCAATGAGATAAATGTAAAAGGGGTCTGTTCGATAGGGAAAAGTAGGAGAGAGTTAGCTTTTTTAAGAAAGAGACCGAACACATTTCTTTGACTCAGAAGTTCCTCACTGATCTTGTCACTCTACCTACTTTTCTCAACTGCTAATGCTCTCCAATACACATCACATGTGGGACACCATACTGAGCTGGTTCCAGTCTCTCATGACTCTGAGTCTTTGCAGATTCTGTTCCGCTAACTTGGGCAGCTGATATCCCTTGCCCCAGCTAACCACTACTCATTCAAGGACCACATTCACAGGGAAGCCTTCCTGACCTTTTTCTTTTCAGGCCTGCCCTTTATATATGCACCCTAGGGCTCTCTAATGATTTGGAGATTATTAGGCACCCTTTTCTCTCTGAACTCAAAATATTGAGGGTGGGAACCATTCATCTTCTTTTCTCCAGCCCTAGCCCAGAACTAAATACCTACTAGACCTGAAATAATATCGATTGAGGAAAAAAGGTATAACTAGTGGATAAAAGTATACATGGGTAAGTAAATAGTCGAACCCAAAGGACAAGATAATGGAAGATGTTCTTACAGCGAGATGGGCAGAAACAGAGAAGAGGGACCAGGAAGCCCGTGTTGGACCTAATCCTGTGGTAAGGAGTTTGTAGAGAGAAAATTCAGTTCCTGGCAGAGCCGGGGTAATAAGCAGGGCTTCGGTCAAATGACAGAGCAGAAACTGGCGTTCTCAGTAACTGGGGAAGGGAAGTAAAAAGAAGTGGATCATAAAGTTAAAGGGGACAGGTGGTGTCACCCTGGGGGACAGGACAGGAAGTCAGCCATAGTAAACTCAATAATGAACAGTCATAGCAGGACCCAATGAATGGGGAACTGGCATATACGTGTGCAGACACAGCAAGAACAAGGCTATCTGGAGGCAGTGCTGGGGAATTACACATGCTGGGCTCTCGATGGGACCTTCCCCTTTCTAAGATGAAGAGTAGGGCTACCCTCCAGAGCCTGAAGTGAAACTGCAGTTACAAATGTGTACTGAGTATGCTCAACCTCCTGGGCCTCATGGATTTAACGACAATCAAGGAGGGCTTTAAGGCTTTTACCGTGGTTTATAGAAATGTTTATCATACCCACTCTTATTAGCCCAGGATATGGTTAGTGTTTTTATTCATATGGATATTCATTATCATTTTCTCATTTTGGAAGCCGCTCTTCCTCTACCTCACAGAGCTTGCGTCCACCAGCACGAGGGTGAACAAGTGACCCAGACTGGCCAGTCAGATCACATCATCCCTCTAAGCAAACTTGTTGTTCAAGGACGGGCACAAGATCCAGGTTTAAGGCTGATTAGCATTCCCCCACTGGCTTTTGCAGAAATTCCTAGCAGAAAGAATAATGTAAGCCTAGACTAGATCAACCAGTGGCCGGCCATCTGTGCCTCTTAATGGAAAGAGTCTTCTTGAACATTAAGCCAATGCAAAGGAAAGCAGAACATCTAGTTGTGCCTTAATCTTGGATTTCTCACTAATAGAGTAACAACACAATTTATTTTTGCTTTAACTAAGCTGCTTTGAGTTCTTCTTACCTGCCACCAGAAAAAAAAAAAATTCTATCAAATATTCCCTAATAAAATAACATACAAAACATCTCGCCAAGCGTCTGCCCCAGAGTGGCCCTCCTAGGAGTTGTTTCTCCTCCATCCACTAAATCCTGATGCCTACTTTTCTTCCTTCAGTTAAGGGTATCCTTCATCAACAATATATCTGTATCCAGAACTCCTTTGTGGATGGAAAAATACAAAGATTTTTAGAAAGAGAGTCCCCACTCTCTCCAGGAATTTATGTTTTTTTTAGATCATGAAGATCTCCATGATCAGAGTTTATCCCAGGCACCTAGATTCCATGAGGAAAAGATAAGAAACTGATTTTTCTCCTTAAACAAAATGTTCCTCCAATATTTTTATTGCTACCATGCACACATTTTCTTCTACCCTTCAACATTTGTCAAGTATTTGTTTCACCCAAAAGGGGCAATTTTCCTGATTAGATTATTTCTGTGGCTGCTGTCAGAAGTAGACGAGTTAAGGTAAGTAAGAGCTCCAAATAATAATCACAGCTTCAGGATCCAGAGTTTAGTAACAATTAACAGACTCAGAGGCAAAAGGTTCTACTAACATATTCTACACTCTGGTCTTCATTTTTAAGATAAATTTATTATATAGAGTAAATATGTAATCCCAAAAAGTTGCATTCATTTATACGGCTGAGTAAAATATATGAACATAAATAGAATGAGGTTAAATCACAATAGGAACACAATATTTGGAACCCCATTAAAATATGACCCTGTTAGAGGTTCTGTTGCACAACGTAGAACACAATGGACTTCTAAAATATGACCCTGTTTTTTAGGGGTGGTGGGCGGGATGGGTACTAAGGAGGGCATTGTTGTGTTGAGCACTGGGTGTCATATATAAGTGATAAATCACCAAATTCTACTCCTGAAACCAACATGGCACTATATGTTAGCTAACTAGAATTTGAATAAAAATTTGAAGAAAAAAGAAAAGAGACATCAGGTAAAACAATTAGACCTAAGGGAAACCATAAAAGCAGATCAATTAGAATTAATTAAAAGCCTGGATTAAAGAAAATTCTTTAAAGTAGTAAAATTGTGGCCCAATTAATTAATTAATCATGTTAGAAATAAGAATTAGAAATTCTGTTAGAATAAGAATATTTCTGTTAGAAATAAGAATAATACTAAAGTAAGTTTCTTTGAACAGTAAATTTTCTTTTTTTTTAAAGATTTTATTTATTTATTTATTTGGGAGAGTGAGCAAGTGTGAGAGAGAGAGCACGAACAGAGGGAGAGGGAGAAGCAGACTCCCCGCTGAGCAGAGAGCCCAATGTGCGGCTTGATCCCAGGACCCTGAGATCATGACCAGAGCTGAAGGCAGACGCCCAACTGACTGAGCCACCCAGGCGCCCCTGAATGGTAAATTTTCTTACAAAGAAATCGGAACAGAATTAGAGCAGGGGAAAAAAAACTCTGGTGTCACAGAAATAAAATCTATAACAGTTTTAAAATAACAATACAAGAGGCATGTGATACTAGTTACCTGTATACCAGAGATGTCACATGATTCTTTACAACTGAACCATAGACTAATAATATAGTAACATTACTAGCTAACCCAGTACTTAATATATGCCAGGTGCTGTTCCGAGTGCTACGTAAGTTTATTTAATCCTACCAATGACACTATGGGATAGATATTACTGTTATTTCCATTTCACAGATGAGGAAACTAAGGTGCAGAGAAGTTAAATAATTTTTCCAAGATCACACAGCTAATTGCTGACAGAGCTAGTGTTTGAACTTAGAGAATGAGTGTTAATTTTAACTTCAGAGATGGAGAAATCACCATAGGTTTGAGTGGTCTAGAAAGACATCATGGAGGGGAAAGACATGAGATAGTCCTCAAAGAATGAACAGAAATGGCACTGGGGAGGGAAGGTGCCTTGAGTGAGAAGAGAACAGTGGGATTTGACCAGGGTGCCTGGAGCACAGACATCATATCGCTGTAAGACCATACGCAAGGGTGGGGCTGGGACCAACCCTTTCCTACCAGTCTGTGGCACATAGTAGATGCTTACGAAATATTTCAGAATGAATGAATGATATTAGATGTGAGGAAGTAATTGGCATTAGGGCAAAAGGGTAAATTAGAGTCAGATTTTGGAGTCTCTTTGGAGGAAGTCTAGCCTAGCAGTTAAACTCACAGGTTTTCAAATCAGGTAGATCACCTTCAAATTTCAGCCCTACCACTTTTGAGTTGTAAAACCTTGAGAATACTACTCAAATTCCCTGAGCTTCACTTTCCTTTCTCTATAAAAGGGGTCAATGGTATCTACTTCACAGGGTTATTGGGAGGATTAAATAAGATACTGTATCTGCATAGCCCCTAGTATCTGGTAAATAATGAATGGTAGCTACTTTTTGATTGGCAGGCTAAGTACTTTACATATCAACTGTTGCTTGCATGAGCCATTGAGCTATTGAAGGGGTGTAAATGATGAAGTAAGTACTCAAAGATTAAACTAAATCAGGGGTGCCTGGGTGGCTCAGTCGGTTGAGCATCTGACTTTTGGTTTCATCTCAGGTCATCATCTCACGGGTCCTGGGATCGAACCACAAGTCAGGCTCCACACTCGGCGGGGAGTCTGCTTTAAGATTCTCTCCCTCTGCTCCTCCCCCTACTTGCATGCATTCTCTCTCTCTCTCTCAAGTAAATAAATAAAAATCTTTTAAAAAGAACATTTTTTAAAAGATATATATATATTTTTTATTTGACAGAGAGTGAGAGAGCACAAGTAGGCAGAGCGGCAGGCAGAGGGAAAGGGAGAAGCAGGCTCTCTGCTGGGCAGGGAGCCCAATGTGGGGCTCGATCCCAGGACCCTGGGATTATGACCTGAGCCGAAGGCAGCTGCTTAACTGACTGAGCCACCCACGCGCCCCTAAAAAGAACATTTTTTAAAAAAGATTACTCTAAATCAGCAGAATGAAGTGAATGAGAAGGATACAAGACTGCTTAATGTGCTATTACAATAAACCAACCATGAAATAAGTGTCTGAATCTACTCAGTGGCAGCAGAAAGAGGAAGAAAAACTGGAACAAGACTCATGGTTATAACAATTTTAGGTAATTTCCCCTCTGTCATGTACTGGACTAACATTTCAGTTTATTAAGTAAGGACTTCCATGAGAAATAAAACCTCATCATAACTATTAAGTGGTAAATTGCAAGCAAAAAAAGAAAAAGAAGTTAGGTGAAAATCAACAAACATGAGAAATCCTACACAAATATTAATATCTAGTGCGCCAACCCATCTTTTTCACCTGTGGGCTCATCTATTTCAATCAAATTACACTATTTACACCCACTCCTTTACCTCAGTAGCATGCAGATTTGTGGCAATTTGTGTTCCCTAACATGAATTTATTGTCCTTGGCTTTCTAATGATATATTATTTTAGAAGGTTGGATGGACTTTTGTGAAAAATTACTAGTTTGGGAGCAGAAGAAGGAAAATCATCTTTGAAAGCCTGAGGCCGCGGGTTCAATCTGTGCCAGCATTGTAATTACAATGCAGTTGGTCTGGGGTTACCTACAGTGGCAGCGTTGGTATAATTTAGCTCTGTCAAATGTTAAAAAATAATTTTGTAAATTACTCATGTAATTGTTTTCATCATGGATACAGAGACATTCTTTAATTGGGCATGAGTCAACTAACTGTTTCACAGGCTAATCTGCTGATAGGAGTTAAATTTATACCAGAATCAAAGTGCAACCTGGAAGATGCTTTTTATAAACCTACCGACCCTGCAAGAACACTCTTAGTGCTGCAGCTTCGGCCTGAATGTGATGTCCACATGCGGTACGCTACTCCTGTCGAAGTCAAACGGATTCATACATGAGAGGGTGCCATTTTCTTACAAGAATCCACAAAAATATAAGCCACTTTTTGTAGCTCTGTCAAGTACCAAAGACACATTAGTTTTGCTACTATGTTCAGAGATAACGGACTTTTTCAGAACCATCCAGATGTAAACTAAGAATTAGGATGGGAATTCCCAGTTGCCCACCACCAAGTTTGCCTCCATCTGTAGTTATGTGATTACAAGTGTTTACAGTAGCCCCTTTGTACAGGTGAGCAAGCCAGCTTCCCACCATACTGTCTCTTGTTCCAAAGCAGCAGGCCCTTTTCCTGAATCTGCTTGTTTCCTTAACCTCATACTCCAAGAACCTTGTTTTTTCCAGTTGAGTTTTAGCAAGTTGGAGTTAGAGCATTACAAAGAAGAGTGTGGACATCATTCCCATCAATATATTCTTCTACATAAACCTGATTTTATTCCTCTGTGCACTGACCAATAAGACCAAAGTCCAATTTCCTCAAGAAAATTTCAATCACCTTCCTTTTGGTTTCATCTCTGTCATTGTATTAAGATTCACTGAAGGACAAAATAAGACACAAAACAGCTATCTGCTAGGTACCAGGAAAAATTTACTAATCTCAGAAATAAGGACCCGATTAGAATGATGACCATGGCCAGGGTGTAATTCTGGTATTCTTTGAACAGAAATTTACCTCGTGGTTGCCAAATAGGAAAAAAGAAGGGAAAAGTATATATGTTTTGGAATAAATTGGCCTTAGCAAGTTTCCCAGATATAAGTATACTTGGACCCTGACAGACCCAATCACAAATAAAGTGTCCAGGCCAGGCAGACAAGATGGTAGAGTCTTCCTTTCAGATACCTTCTCTAGCATGGGCTTCATTTACTGAGGAGTTACTGGGCCCACAGTGGTCCCACATGGGTGGGGGAAGGTGACATTTGGAAATACGTAGCACCTGCTGTGGCTGACCAGTGGCTCTGAGGCAGGAGACCAGGACAGTAAACATCATGAATGCTTCAATGCAAATGCTTCAAATGGTTTTCAAAGGTTTTTGCTTATAGAAACATGAAAAACTATGTTACCACTTGTACTTTTAAGTTATTGCTTAAAAATTGTTATTAGTTAAAAATGTTTAATAGTTGCTATAGGTGTAACTCCTGGCACACGGTAAAATGCATATGGGCTGAATGTTTTGTTTTGTTTTGTTTTGTTCTGTTTCCAAAACCTTAGAGCTAAAGATTTAGCTCATTTGAATTACGGACAATATCTGTCACATCACCTAATAGGTAATGGGGGTCCAAATCCATCAGCCAAATCAGATTTATGTTCCATTCTAGAAAAGTCAGGTTTCATTTTCATTTTAAATGTTTGTTACTACACATGCCTATGATAACCATCTCACTTGAGATGAAGTGAGTGAGGTGAGGTGAATTCCAAATTTTAAGATAACAAGAGAGAGAGAAGTCATATGAACTCACCATGAGTTCATTGCATAAATGACATACAGTGCCATCCCTATTTAAACTTTCTTTGACTTGCTATCTCTAGTTATTCCCTGTGGAGTCATGCATTCTCACTTGTCTGTTTATTTGGTATCCAGAAGTTTACAAACCTATGGTCATTCACCACAGTAAGAATCAAGAGAAGGAAGAGGTTTGCATTTCTTTTGTAAAATGGGAGAAGTGTAAGGGGGCAGTACAATGCAGTTTTGTCCAAGATAATCCCAACACTTGTTGCCTTGGTATAATTACTAATAGTGCCCCAGTTCACTCTCAAAAGTGTTCCAGTTTGAACGACAAATTATATGGCAATCCAAGAAAGAGCAATTGTGGCGGGGTAGGGGGGAGGCGGAGAGGAATGGTGAATCTCGGGTGCATTAATATTAGTGAAAAGTACTTATGAATATTAAGAGTCTGGGAAGTCTTCATGCACTCCCAGTGTGTGTGAACTCCAATATGAAGACAGCTGCCTTGGAACGCCGTTTTACCTGACCAGAACTTTTGCTCTGAAATTTTTCTACACAGGGCCTAAAATTATAGACAACCTAAGCAAATGCCAAGGTCAATTATTTATTTAGAATCACTTGGAAAGCACTCTGTTGTCATTCCTGAGATGAAACAATACTCAAAGTCTTTTGCCAGAATCCAAGGATGTCAGGGTCATTCAAGACCCAAATACCACCCACTCAATAATGCTATCTATAAAGGCTAAGTAGGCATTCCCTACATTCTTGTTTTTCAACTGCTTCTAGGCAGAGTCCACTGCCAAAATCCACATGGATCCCCCTCCCTCGAGACCAAGGCTCCTCACCAGCACACATTGCTGGAGCTTGAGTCGCCTGTGTATGGAGAGAACATTCATCATCCCCAAGTGCCTATGCCAAAATGGAGGTAGGCAGGAAAGAAATGCTGGGAAGTCCAAACCAAAGTTAGCATACCTGTTTTGGAGTTTCTTCATGTTTGCCACAGAGTAAAATAGTCCCTTAGATGAGATGGTGATAATAGAAAAGCAACTTCAGATCCAGAATGGTCTTCCATGACCCTACAAGTCAACACAACTTGCACATACATTGCAGCCTTCTTGTCTGTCCCAGTTCCATAGGCTGGAGCTCAAATAAGTCATTAGGGAACCAGACTTGAAGCATAAAAGAAATTATAATAAACTCAAAAAAAAAGAAATGTCACTTACATTATAAAATTGTTTGCAACAACTACACAGGTGCAGCCACCAGAAGACAAAGACCATGAAATTTTAGAAGATTGATTCTTCACACCTATTTGCAAGACTACATTGCAATATTATAACACCTTTTTCCATCTGCTCTTAGCATCACAGTGTGAGAGTTTGCAGGACCACAAGGCACAGTCCCCAGATATAATCAAAGCTATATTTGAGCTCAAAGAAAAAAAGGCCACAGTAACTGATTTTACATTAGAAAGAAATCATAAATGAAAACAGTCTCTGATTTTCTGCATGCATTTATATAATTATACAGCCTCTGATTATTAATGAAAAAATGTATTTTACGTGAAAATACCATTATGCCTCCATACTAGTTTAAAGTGCTGATTCTACTTGGGACTGAACAAATATTTCAAAACATCATATTTTAAAATACTTATAATGTAACTCTACATAGTTTAGTCCTGGATCTACTCAAGACTTGATTCTATGGCACAGTTTTCAATGTCTACATTAGGAAGTCTATGGCATTTTGAAATCAGGAAAGGACAGTGTGTCATCAACAATTAGAACATAACTACCATACAGGAAACTATATAAAAGCTGGGATATTTTTAAGATCGGGGTTGGGGGCAATGAAAAGAAGACTGTGAAGACCAAGAAATGGAAGGTGGAATCCCTGACAAAAATATGTGAAACCTAGCTATCGTCCCAGACCATAAAGTCATGAAGCAAACACATTTGCAATATAACCATAAAGTTAAAATGTAACCATAAACATAAAATGTTCATTAAAGTCATACAGAAGGGAGGTGTAGATCTAAGGCAGGAACAATAACAGCAGGAAGCGGCAGGTACTGTTTACATGTGGTGATGACTCCGTCTTAATCTGTAGCGTATAGTTGAAGAAACAAAATGCAGGGGTGCCTGGGTGGCTCAGCTGGTTAAGTGTCTGACTTGATTTCGGCTCAGGTCATGATCTCAGGGTCTTGGGATCGAGCCCCATGCCTGACTCCACGCTCAGTGGGGAGTACGCTTGAAGATTTTTCTCCTTCTCCCTCTGCCCCTCCCCCTGCGCAAGCTCTCTCTCTAAAATAAATAAATAAATCTTAACAAAAGAAAGGAAGGAAGGAAGGAAGAAGGAAGGAAAGAAAGAAAGAAAAAACCTCAGAAACTATCCATATATAAATGTTGGAATTAGAATTTTAACCAAGTCTGTCTGACTCACTGCTTATGCTCTATCCACTAGGCAATCCTCCCTACCCTAAGGACAAGTGAATTTTAACCAGGTATTGAAGGAATTCATGCACATGAGGAGCCAATAGGAGGCAGAAGAACAGACATACCTTGGCAAGATTAGCCTATGTGATATAGACGCTGAATGTATCTATCTTTGGTAGGTTGCAGCAGCTGATTGGCTGGACTTGTCGCTACAGTCAAGCAGAACACACTGGGGGAGTAACATTAAAGCTGCCCTGCCTATCACAGCCAAGGTACCAGTTGGATCTCCTTCAATATCTATCCATGGCCTTGCCCACAGCCCTGGCTATGCATTTGGAATCACCTGGGAAATTTTTTAAAGCTATAAGTGTCTGAGCAAAACACCTCAGAATTCTCAATAAACTCCATCTGGAGTAGATCCCAGATATTAAAGTGACTTTTAAAAATTGCTTAAGTGATTCTAATATACATCCAGGGTGGAGGCACACTGACCTCAGCATAGTATTTTTCAAACCATGGCTTCAGAACTAGAGTTCTCTTCTGAGTTTTCTTCAACTTCTGATCGCTACTACCACTTGTTTTATCAGAAAATCCAGTTTGAGATAATGTGTGATTGAGTTCAAAGAACTGCGCAGTGTCCCGGTTCTCAGCCACCTGAACAAGTTGGGAAGTCATTCTGCCAGCATAGCTAACTGGCACCCTGCAGGGTGTGCCTTTCCTATGAGGAGGCCAAATGGTGGAAATGGTGGAAGGGGATGGTCCATATCCAAAACAAGAAAGACACAAAACTAGACCAGTATACCTCATCACTCCCAAGAAATCACCAATCATATGTCAAAAGTCCAGGGTGACATTTGGTCGCTCACCTCTCAAAAGAGATTTTTCTTTTTTTTTTTTAAAGATTTTATTTATTTATTTAACAGAGAGAGAGAGACACAGTGAGAGAGGGAACACAAGCAGAGGGAGTGGGAGAGGGAAAAGCAGGCCTCCCGCTGAGCAGGGAGCCCAATGCGGGGCTCGATCCCAGGACCCTGGGATCATGACCTGAGCTGAAGGTAGACGTTTAACAACTGAGCCACCCAGGCGCCCCAAAAGAGATTCTTCTACAAAATGTTTGAGTGGCAGCACTCAATTCACCAAGTGTTGTCAGCTTTTCCCTAAGGAAACTCTCATAATGAGGTGAATAAAAAAGAGAATAGAATTGTGTGCTTTTATGGCTTGATAGCTAAAACACCTGAAGATTTATGCAAAGAAACACATTTAAAATGATATGTTTGCTTTTGCTTTTACTATCCTGAAGTCAGTTTTGGGAAACTCAGTTTCTACAAGCATAATGCCAAAGTGATAATTTATAGATTCTAATGGTATGTCTGGCTGATTAGAAATTCCATTCTTTTTTTATGTCTGGCTGATTAGAAATTCCATTCTTTTTTTTTTTAATATTTTATTTAGGGGTGCCTGCGTGGCTCAGTCGTTAAGCATCTGCCTTCCGCTCAGGTCATGATCTCAGGGTCCGGGGATGGAGCCCAGCATCGGGCTCCCTGCTGGGCAGGAGGCCTGCTTCTCCCTCTCTCGCTCCCCCTGCTTGTGTTCCCTCTCTTGCTGTGTCTCTCTCTGTCAAATAAATTAATTAAAAATCTTTAAAAAAATAAAAAATAAAATAAAATATTTATTTATTTATTTACTTATTTACTTATTTATTTGAGAGAGAGAATGAGAAAGAGAGAGAACGAGCGGGGGAAGGGCCAGAGGGAGAAGCAGACTCCCCGCCAAGCAGGGAGCCCGACGCGGGACTCGATCCCAGGTCTCCAGGATCATGACCTGAGCCGAAGGCAGTCGCCCAACCAACTGAGCCACCCAGGCGCCCTAGAAATTCCATTCTTAATGCTAAAAAGAATGTAGATGGGAAAAGGTCACTAAAAGTAGTAACAGCCACAAAGGCCAAACAATGAAACATAAAGAGCAACCGCAGGTTTACCCATTTCTTGCTAAAATATTAGACTTCTTCTCCCTTTTTTTTCCTTAAGAACATCAGCCTGCCCTTGTGGTTCTGTGGGCTGCATATCATTGACTTAATATATATAGAAAGTATTGTCCCAATGAGTGACAGACGAGGGATTGACAATCTCTTTTTTTTCTCTGAACCTTGATAAATGTCACATGCAATGCTCTATGTTCTACTCACTTACCTTTCAAGAAAGATATTTAATTTTTTCTTAGTATTCAGTGCTCTACATTTAATAAGAAAGATCCCATCAGTGAAGGAGATTTTGCCAATTAAAGGACTCTTTTCCAGCTTCAGCTTTCCAGAGATTTCCATAATTTTCTAACCATATGCTTCATATGGTGTATCTGAAGAAAAACTAAGATGATATTTCCCATCACTTCTCTATTGTGCTGTTTAGTATTAAATATTTTTTAGAAGTTCCTAAATGAACTGAACTGAAATTAAACTTGCAATTTTAATATACCACCACTAGGTGGCAAGGCTGCCTCCATCATATAATTCAAGTCAAATGGTGCATGCCCTACCGCAAATGTGGATGACTCCAGTCAGATCTTCCACATAAAAGATAGATTTAATAACAAGTGCTGGTGAGCATATGGAGAAAAAGGAACCTCCATACACTGTTGGTAGGAATGCAAGCTGGTGCAGCCACTGTGGGAAACAGTAGAAATGTTCCTCAAAAAATTAAAAATAGAATTACCATATGACCCAGTAATTCCACTACTGGGTATTTACCCAAAGAAAATGAAAACACTAATTTGAAAAGATATTTGCACCCATTATTTACAATAGCCAAATTATGGAAGCAACCCATGTGTCCATCCATTGGTGAATGGATAAAGAAGTGGTGTGCGTGTGTGTGTGTGTGTGTGAGAGAGAGAGAGAGGGAGAGATGGAATTTTACTCAGCCATAGAAAAGAATGAGATCTTGCCATCTGCATGAACATGGATCTGGAGGGTACAATACTAAGTGAAATATGAATCAGAGAAAGACAAATACCACATGTAGAGGCCACTTTTAGGCAAACAGTCTTGAGCGATGGAATGCCGAAAGGGCCCACAGTGACCACCTGGTTGAATCCAGACAGGCCCCTCAGGTGGCCACTTCAAATTATACATAGTCCCTAACTGACCACTGGGCTACTTACAACCAGGCACAGTCACCAAAAAAGGGAAAGTTCTATACATCCCCATAGCTCCTCACTTTCCCCCTTTAAAAACAGCCCACCTGCCGCCTCTTTGCAGACAGCCTCTCCTTTGCTGTACTACCTGCTGCTCCCATGCGGTGTATTCGATCAACTTCTATCGCCTTTGTTCTACTTCAGGTGAATTCTTTTCACTGCCCTCGGCACCAGCTTCCACCCGACTGATTGTCACCCCACATTTGGGGGCCCCATCCGATCGGGAGAGACAGCACATTTGGCACCACACCATATGATTTCACTCATACAAGGAATTTAAGAAACAAAATAAATGAACAAAGAAAGAAGAAGACATATAAAAAAACAGATTCTTAAATATGGAGAACAAACAGATGGTTACGGGGGGGACGGATGAAAGAGGTGAAGGGTATATAGAGCACCCTTACTGTGATGAGCCCTGAGTAATGTATAGAATTGTTGGATCGTTATATTGTACACCTGAAACTATTATAAGACTTATGTTAATTATAATTGAATTAAACATTTATTAAAAATAAATTTTTAAAAGATCGGTTTTTCTACTTGCAAAATTTAAATTTGGCAAATTAAAACAAAAGTTCTCATTAAATGAGCATCGTTTTAGAAGTCAGTGTTCCAAACTTTTCTTAGCTTGTCAGGAAATGCTCTTCCAGGAAATTCATCCCAAAGTTTCAATTTTGCTTAATATCCAGTTGGCCTCAAGCTGCTTCTCATTTTTAGCCAGGTTCCTCTTAAATCTAAGCACCTCACCCAGGTTACTTACTTAAAATGCCAAGACCTTACTTAACTTTGCCCTGTTTGTGAATTCTGTGTTTTCTTCATTTCTTTTCTAGCTCTTAAAGAAGAAATGACTTTGAGGGAAATAATTAGAGAAGCCAACCAACCAGCCCCTGGGATACCACCAGCCTTCCTGAATAGAAAGACACACAGTATTGTTAGCAGCCACACCCACTGTCTATTCAACTTAAAAAAACAAACAAACTCAAACTATCCTTTAAGTATAATACATCTACGTCTGTGATATCCTTTCCCGGATGCAAAAGCTGCAACCCAACACCATTTCCAGAGCTATTTGCTGAAAGGCTCTGAGTTCTAAAACTTGAATGCATGTTGAACAGCATTATTAAGAAGCATTCTATCAAACATCAAACTGGTCTTACTACTCCTTCTACAGTATTTACAGACAGGAAGAAAGAGAGCAAACAACAATATCCAAAGCCACAGACTAAAGTCAAACTAAACTCAGTGAAAAATTAATCTGAAAAATAGCTGATTCCCAATTCATTGTCCTGAAGATTGACAATAATGATGACAGGCAAACATTTCTTGAGCACATAGTACCCATAAGGACCTCTAGGGTTATCTGTTCTGATGAAATTTCCAGAACCTCCCCTTAGAACACTGCCTACCTCCTCTTCCAACATTTGTGTGTCTAAAATGGTACTTATTATACCATATGGTAATTGTGGGGCTGCTAAGAGCTGGGAGCTACTTGATGTTAGGAACCCCAAGATCATAACAGTTTGCTTTATCTGCTCTCCTAGAATACTACTAAATACCGTTTCCCTCACAAGTCACTCGCTTCTCTATATACATCTGGCTTAGTCCATACAGTTCATTTTATTCCTAAATTTATGTATCTTAAAAGTCTCAAATTAGCAGATTTTAAGAGCTTATGCCTTTCCTCCTAGCTGTTTTTTTTTAAATCTCATTCTGTTTTCAGTAGCATACCAAGATGGTGTGTGTTTTGTTTACTTTGGGGTATCTACATATTTAATTATTCCTTTGCCTTGTGAAGAGCCAAAATTTCCCTTAAAAGAAACATCAACATAGGTACAAACAACTGACTTTTATATTATTAGATTTTAGCAATGGCTCATCTATGTAGCAATATTTCTTTGCTATAAACCAACAGCTCCAGGTCAAGATCTTCCCCACAGCCTGGAAACCATTTGGATCTCTTAGCTCAACTTCAAAAGCACAGTGTTTTAAACTGCCATTGCTAATGATGGCAGTAATGACAATGACTGACAATAGTGTTGAAGAACTGACCTCCTATTTTTATTACTCAGGAAATTTCCTTCTATAACTGTTATACCTACACTCAACGATGTATGATTATTGGACCAGTCATGCTACATGTCCACTCTGCATTAACCTGTGGTGCACTGGACAAACTAAATTTCTAGACAGTCCAGTCTTAGCCATCCAGGCTAATTTCTTCCCCATGAAACCCTTTGTCAAAATGCCAAGAAAAAAAAAAAAAGATCTACTGGATGGGGGTGGGGAGTGAGACGGACATGTACTTCACCTCAGAGGGGTGACTTCTGAGCACCTGACGCATTGACTCCCGAAGCTGTCCTAGAGATGCATGTTGAAAAGACAGATCCCACGGCCCCATCTCAGGCCATTATGCTTTTCTCCCACTTTGATAAATACCGAGAGACAAGCTGCAAAATGAGATTTGAGCAGGAAGAAATCTACATAACTCACAAACCAAAATAGCCACCTTAAAAAAAAAAAGTGAAAAGATGTTCCAACTCCACATTCAATTTTAACTTTTCTATTTGGCATAAATTCTGTAAAAGGTAAAGTCATGGCTGACAAAAGGTAAGCGATGAAAGCCTGGCTTGAGGAAAACAGTAGCCATAGTCAGGCTGATTATGCAGCGCCTGTTCAACAGTTTTTGCTGAAAATTAATCATCTCTAAGAGGTTTTCTCTCCCATTGCCACGAAATTAAATGGCGCCCAGAAAACATTTTGCCTGTGAAATTTCTGCCTCTCCACAATACTGATTTCCATATTTGCCAAATTGTCAATTTAGAACTGGCAAGGTCTTTCAATGTTTACAGTTCCCCCCCACCTTATCTGCCTGGGAAATGTTCCAAGACCCCCAGTGGATTCCTGGGCAGTAATGAACCCTATATATATACTGTGGACCACCCTGAGCCTTGTATATACTATGCCTTTTCCTATACCTACATACCTCTGGTAAGCACAGCAGGAGATTAACAACAACTAATAATAAAATAGAACAATTATAACAATATACTATAATAAAGGTTATATGAATGTGGCCTCTCTCTCTCAAAATATCTTATGTACCATACTCACCCTTCTTCTTGGGATGATGTGAGATGATAAAATGTCCATGTGATAAGATGGAGAGAAGTGAACAATGGAGGCACTGTGATATAGGTTAGGCTATTGTTGACGTTCTGACAGTAAGTCAGCAGGAGGATCGTCTGCTTCTGGGCTGCAGTTGACCCCTGGTAACTGACACAGGGGAAAGTGAAATAGCACATAAAGTGGACTCCTGTACAGAGAAAGGTTTTGCTAGTGAATTTTAGCACACATCTACTGTGCCCAAAGAGGCCAAGAAAAATTGAATAGACCAACAAAGGATACAGGGAATGAGAGAGTAATTGGGCCATTTCCCCCCACCTCTGCTCCCAAATTTCCAACTCATATCTATACATAACCTGAGGTCTACACAAGTCATATCCTTTCAACCATGCAAGTTGGGAAGTTTTCTCCAGTCCCTTGGAGACTTACTGAAGGGAAAACGATATCCTTGGCATATGTTTTGTTTTCCTGTACAAAAACCAAACAGCATTGTTATTTTAGCAACTGTATTCAGATCAAAAGAACAACTTAAAACAGTTCCTATTCTATTAGCTTCCTGAATTGTCCTCACTTGCAAGTATCTGTTCTGTGGATAGCTACATGGCTGAGAATTTGGCTTTCAAAGAGTAGCTCAGGAACTTGGAGATAAAGAGAACACCTGACGCCTGGGCCTATAAAGAATCAATTTGCTATCAAAATAATTGTAGGACAGCACCCAGATCGCAAAGATCCCTAGCTTTTCCACACTTAATCCAGGACGCTGTCAACAAATCATTCTCCTAATGCGATTAGCTTTTAAAAATGAGGGGCGCCTGGGTGGCTCAGTTGGTTAAGCGTCTGCCTTCAGCTCAGGTCATGGTGGAGCCTGCATCAGCTCCCTGCTCAGTGGGGAGTCTGATTCTCCCTCTGCCCCTCCCCTCTGTGTGCTCTTTCTCTCTCTCTCAAATGAATAAATAAAATCTTAAAAAAAAAAAAAATCAAGGCAACTACTCCCACCAGCTCAAATAGTTTATTTAACCAAAGATGCTTGTGCTATTTGTTACATTTATGTGATTTTAACGTCATATAGAAATCTGGGCACAGGGGCGCCTGGATGGCTCAGTCGGTTAAGCGTCTGCCTTCAGCTCAGGTCACGATCTCGGGGTCCTGGGATCGAGTCCCACCTTGGGCTCCCTGTTCAGCGGGGGAGTCTGTTTCTCTCTCTCCCTCTGCCCCCCCACCCCCGCTCATGCTCTCTCTTTCTCTCTCTCAAATAAATAAAATCTGAAAAAAACAAAAGGAATTCTGGGAACAAAGCCTCAATAGTAGTGACTATGGCCTAAACATTTGAAATAGGTTTATATTATTTCTTTTGTTTTAGAGATTATGGAATCTCCAGTAGGAAGAATTTCGTGGCTAACTGCTTCATGGATTCACCTAAAAGTGGAGTCATGCAAAGGCCTGTTTTAAACTGTCTGAGGTGTGCATATTTTAAACATGTTCTTTAGTAACTTTCTTAAGTTTTCATCTTGTATGCATGTGTAAATTTTCCCCATGATCTGATCACACAGGACAAAATCCACATCTCCTAGGTCATGCTCAACCCAATAATTACATTCTGGATGGTGATTTAATATAGAACAGAGTTTTATTCCTCAAACACCTAATGCCCCCAATTATGATGCATTCCTTTTCTCCTCTATATTGTAAGAGGAGAGTTTAAGGAAGTTTTTATTTTTCTAAGGCTACCCAAATCCAAAGAGAAAGGGCAAATGATTACAAAATCAAAGAGAAGTAACCATGCTAGGTTTTTAATTGTGTTTACACAATTGAAATACCCTGGGGAGAGATCTTGAGCGTCCCCAACAACAACAAACTAAACTAAAATTGCATTAGATATGAAGCAGCATCTTAATATGCAAAAATATTTTCTTAGTGGTCAGTTGTAAGAACTAGCTATTAAACCAAGAGCACCAAGATGAAACTCATCAGTTTGTAAACCCAATGTGTCTGTGAGATCTTTATTGACCTAAATCCAAATTAATTTACTCTTGAAAATGTCCTCCCCCCAAATTTGTTTTTGCTTGCAGATTCTAAGAGCCATGTCAATTATTTATTTCTACTTTATAGGATATGTAACAAGAATCTAATAGCTATCAGAAATTACTACATAATTAATCTCTCTTATTTGATATTTTAAAATATCCCAATAACGTGTGTATTTATACAGAAAACAGTCAAATATATTTGTTTCATTAGTTTTTATGAAATGGTTTGCTCATATACCTTTCATATTTAATTTATTATTTTCTAAACAAAGTTTTTATATTGTCTTTGACCTTGTAAAGGATGCACAGACACACACAAACACATCCAGAACTTTTGAGGCACTAAGAGAAAATATCAGGTAGTCAAATAAAAGGCTCTTAAGAGTCATAATCATCCACATTATGACTTATATACCTTTCTCTGTTACTTCTTTTTAATACCTTAGGTGAGGTCGCCAATGACAGGTAGAAAATAGAGCTAGAGAGAAGTCTTTAAAACCAAAACTTTTTTCAAATAACTTGGAAAGGCATAATGATGTAGAGAATGCCTTCAGCCCATCTTCCAATGATTTAAAACCTGCTGATGCCTCAAAGAAGTATTCAGAACAATATTGTGCTTGGAGGGGGTTTTATTTTATTTTTCATTTTGTACTGCATCCATCTGGAACAAATCTCCCTGGGTGTGTTACATCTTGAAATCACAATTAAAAACATTAATCAGATCTGGCCCACCAGATCACATAACCTTGGTTGCCCAGTACACTGACATTCTCTAACCAGAGCAAGGAGGGAAATTTTTGAGATTAAAAGAGTTGTTTCAGGTGTGGCTTGTGGTGTCACTGCTCCAGGAAGGAGGAAAATCTGGGTGACTAAGCAATCCTCCCCCTCTTACCACCAGATCTAACCAACCTGTGTGTAATACACAAAAAAGGTGACCATCACTGGAGCATCCGTCCAAAAGGAAAACAGAACCGTCGATATCTTATTAGATACCTTCACTGATTAAGAAAAAAGCAAAAATTTGGGGGTGCCTGGGTGGCTCAGTCGTTAAGTGTCTGCCTTCAGCTCGGATCATGATCCCAGGGTCCTGGGATGGAGCCCCACATTGGGCTCCCTGCTCGGGGAAGCCTGCTTCTCCCTCTCCCACTCCCCCTGCTTGTGTGCCTTCTCTCGCTTTGTCTCTCTCTGTCAAACAAATAAAATCTTAAAAAAAAAAAAAAAAGAAAGAAAGAAAATTTAAAAAGAGGCAAGAAAGACCCCCAATTCTATTGTTAGAATATCAATGAATATAAAACTTTCAGCAGATTTTTCTCTTCTTATTTAAGGAGGACCTTCATTTTTCTGATTATTAAAATATTATGTGTATTATTTTACATAAAATAATAATCATTCTTAACCCCATAATCTCACCAGATGGAGGACAGCCAGATTATCTTCCTTCTAGTATTTTTCAATGCCACCTGTTATTTAACAGAATTGCACTCCATCTCAAAAAAAGAGTTCAGCCAGCTATTTACCAACACAGAAAGAGGTCTTGAGAATTTCCCTCGGCCTCAGTCGTGGTCCACTGGGCACTGTTCACATCCCCTTCTCAGATCTCTGCTGCTAGCAGGTAGACTGATTTGCACATTTTTTTTTTTTGTATTTTTCCTACCTGCACAGTCTGGATTTCTGATGCTCTAAAGAGAAGGTGACCACCAGCCCATGCAAGGACTTGGTGTGAAGTGCACACACGCGCGCGCGCACACACACACACACACACACACACACACACACACACACACACACACACACCAAAAAGGCACCATTCCTTTTTAAGGCAGTCTCCATGTGCCGTTCACTCGGGCAGAGTACAAACTGCGCAGCCCTGCTCAGGGAGCCATGCCTGAAGAGATGGAGTACATGATAACCCCCAATTCCATGTGCACTGCTCTTGGGCTTCTCCCACGCCCTCTACCCACCTGCACAGATTCACACAGGGGTGCGTGGCATCATCAACACTGGTAATCCACCACCCTCTCTCCACAGCTGTTGATGTGGTCTGCCATCACGGAGAGTTTTAGAAAGAGAAATGCTAATATCTAGCAGGAACACAGACAGAGTACTTTGGTGTGGCTTCCTCAAGAGCAGCACTCAATAAGCGGACAGAAACTCAGTTCCCTGTTTGGTATAGACCATGAGGTTGTGAATTAGAAGGCAAACACACACAAAAAAGGCATAAATGTTGATTTCTTCCCATTTTCTGGTCATAGTGAACCTTTGAGTTACTGATATTTTTTAGTCCAGTGAAATTTCTCCCAGATCCTGGCAACACTGACTATCAGTATTGGTCTTTGGAAGTATTATGAATTCATCTTCTAGAATGTCTTCCTAAGAATTTTAGTGTAAAGTGGGGAACTATTAAGTAGGAACTGCTAGCCAAACGCTATTTTAAGCTAGTAACTGATAATTAGTTTTTCAAAATCTATCACCCCATACCGATTTTATACCCCACCTAAAACCACAGGCTGACACTACTATTGTTATATTAGAGGTAGTTGTATCAAAAGTACCTGAGAATTTTAATAAAGCCAATATTCTATTTGCTTACAAATATACAAGTGTAATGGTACCCATCAGAGAGAAGAGTGTTCTAAATGATTTGTAAGGGGGACTCTTTACAAGGTGTTCACCTGATATATTAATGGCCTATTAAGTCTTTTTTAAATGAATCTTTATAGAACCCACTCAGCCAATATTAGTTATAATAACTGGTGTTTGCAATGCTTAAAATTAAAATGAAGGTGTAGAAATAAAGAACTTCCTTTATCCATGCCCATCATGAAGTATTCCATTGTGAAGAAGTGAAAACATCCGTATTTGGGGAATAAGGAAGAGCCTGTGTTTTCAACATATAAAATGAACTGTACCAAGCAAATCTTATTATACCCTCTTACTCTAAAATGAAATTTTAAATGTCAGCAAGGGAATATTTTGAAGAATTATGATTTATCCATTTAATAGAATATTATGTAGATACTTAATGATCCATGTTTAACAACAATGAGTTTGTCATTATGAATTTAAAATTTTAAATATGAGGCTATTCAGCATTTAGGTAAGAAGTACATAGTAAATGCTCTACCATTAGGATTGTAATTCTTATGTTCCATATTCATACATGATATAACCAAAGAATAAAAAATCAAAAGAGGAAAAGATAATTATGCAAGTTTAATAATAGAAACTGAATTTTGTGCAAAAAAAAAACCCATTATATAGCTACTTAAAATAGTCAAGAGTGCTTGAAAATAATTAATATTTTATGGGAAAAGGCAGAATATAGTTTGCATACAGTATGATCCCACTTTTTTTAAAATATGCATACTTTATACTGATAAATACACCATATTTAATAGTTCTCTCACTCTGAGACTGAGTGGTTTTTAAAACTATTTTTGTACTTTTCTATATCTTCTGATCTATCTACAATGAACATGTACCATGTTTAAAGTATTTGTTCTCAAAGGGACATGTATTTTACTACAAATTAAGAAGCAACTACCTTGATGAATTTTTCAACTCCCATGGACCTTGTGAGACACATATTCCAGTCAAATTTCTAATAAAATTAATTTACAAATACTAGGCTCTATCTTTGAAATTGAGTGACTTTATTTTTTAAATAAAAGCTACACCTATACCATTGGGCACCAAAATAAGAAAAAATGGGGGCATTTCACACAGAAGACAGAAGACAAGCACAGCTCTTTTCCAACCACACAAACCATATTCCGATCACCAAATTAAAACGGTTGTGAATTAATCTCAAATGTGGGGAGCAAATAAATAAAAATGGCTTTTTGTTGAATGACTTTAAACTGTTCTTAAAGTTTCATTTCCAGAAATTCTACACACGTCCTTTAAAAACCAGAATTTCTCTTGCAGTTAGATACGCACACATATTCACCTGCCTTTCGTTGGAGAACCAACCAACGCTACAGCTCAGTACCTTGACAAGACCACCTGGAGAATGTGCCCCACCCAGGACCTCATTTGGAATTCTTCTGGTAATTTCAATTCCAAACTGTGGCATGTATCCAAAATGAAAACCTACCTCAAACCTACCTTTTATGGAGCTACATCCCAGAGGCTACGAAAATGAAAATCAGGTCAACGGAAGAAAAAATACATTGAGGAGGTGAGGATTTATTGGAGGAAGAGATCAATATCTATGGTCAGCTGTGATTTAGAATTATGATAACAGTCATGAGTGTTTGATGTTTAACCTTTATACATTATTTAATTCAAGAGCCTCTTCACATTCCCATTCTCCACCCCCCCCTCCTCGGCAAGCCCCTTAAAACTGTCAAAATAAGATTCAAACTTGACCAAAATAACTAGGTATTAGAGAGTTCTCAATTAAATTTGTGGATTAAAACAATTCCAGGTGAAAATTAATTTTTAAGATATATTATTTTAGCCAGAGGGGGGGGAAAAAACTTAGCCGAAAGCAACTCATTTAGTTTGGATAACAAATGGGGAAAAAAATCTCAGAATAACCAAAATAGATCTTATCACACGTACAAACACTATCAACAACAGTAACTAAAATGTATTCTAGGACACATTAGCAATGTTAGTTCTATCCATATAACATATTTTAAATTTTTCTGCTGCTAAATGGAAAGGTAACATGATCAAGAAGTCATTTAAAGCACACCAAATTAAAGTGACTTTAGAGTAAAAACCATTCCCAAACCAGGCATTTAACCCATTCTGGACAAAATAGAAACTATAACTTTAAAAAATATAAGATTTTTTTAATGTTCAGAAACCTTGAATATTCAAATACTATCATTCCCTTTTTCTATTGTAATCCAAAATGACAAAGTAATTTTACATTCTCTTACTGTTAAGAAAATTTGTAACTGCGGAGGTACTGATAGAAAACAAATACACATTTTTGTTTGCCCCAATCATTTGGAGTCTAAGCTACTCAAAATAATGCAATGTACATTGAAAATAATATGCCGGTTATTTTACCTACATAATATCGTTATATTTTAAGACACAACTTCAAACTTGGGGGCTAAGATTAAACTTCATTTCATTCCAAGTACTGGAATTACTGGAGGCTTCAGAATATACCTTTGTTTCTAAGAAACTGACAATTAATAGCCAACCAATCATATTACCTCATCACTCTATTAAATAAATGTTTTTCAACGGTGCCCTTGACTCACCACCCGAAATAACAACCTAGGTGCTCCCCCACACTCTCCCATTCTCCGCAGAGAGCAGCAATGAAGACACTTAAGGAGCTTTATAAAGAACTTTTCGCAATTCAGCCAAGTTTAACAGACCTAATACTTTTCTGCAACTCCCTTCTAAAGTTTTCTAACAAATCTCCACCAAGGATCAAGCCAGGAAGAACAGTTTGGTGTCCTGAATTTAAAAGTCTCCTTTGATCTCCTACAGCACTTAGCAGCTGCTTTTCTGTACACTTAAAAGAAACATGAAACTCACCAGATTTGTTTGTTTGTTTTTCATCTGGGCAACCTTCAAACACCAGAACTATAATGATTCCAGCTGTCTCCTCATTTCATTCTGCCAAAGCCAGGAGGTGCGACAGGTGTGGGGAGAGCAGCCCCCCCGGCGCCCATGCGCCCGTCGAGGAGGCCTGAGGGGGAGGGACCTCTCTCCTAGGGTGATGGGAGAGCCCAGGCTGTGAAGCCTGCCACAGGTTGCAGCTATTGGCTTTGGCAGCTGTGTCTTCTAGCTTTGCTTCCAGTCTGGTGGTGAGTTTGCAAATGATGGCTAACTCCCCTGCTCCAAAGGGCTGCCTTCCTAGAGTAAGCTCCAGTACTCCTGTGTCAACGGCAGAGCTAAGTCAATGCAAGGAGGGAAAATTAAATTAATAGAGAATTCCTTCATCTGGTCACACCAACTGCCACCTGGAGCATAGGAAGTCATTTCTTCGTTTTCCTAACTCAGTGATAATTACCCCAGCCCTCACCTTATGCTGCCTGTGTAGGACATCGATTATTAATACGTGCATGAAGCATTTCCTGACCCAGGTCCTATTTATAGCAGAAATCGCCTTTGTTCGCAGCGCCTTGTGGGATCAGGAGGGAAAATACCACTTACCCTGTGCAGCTTTGCCTCTCCAAGCCTCATTACTTATAATAAATATGAACTACGATGCTTCATGATAGTGACAAAGTACAATAAAACAGTTGGTGGTTCCACTGTTGTTCACTTCTCTCTTTTATGCATGAGCAAGTGCACACCATTAAGACGAACCTGCTGAACCACCAGCATCCTGATGGTGATGGGAAGGTGCTGCCTTCTGATGCAAGAGTCTCACCTGGGGAATGTGCACCATTCTCTCCAGAGATGCTGGAGATTTGCTGTTTGCCCACATTATGCAATGCTCCAGAAATAGAGACACAAATCACATCTGACCGATCCTTCACATTCCTGAAAATGTTTTGGAAAGTAAAATCCCCATTTCCCTTTTTTTTTTTACCTTAGCTATGTCTTACTTCTCAATTTTACAATTAAATTTCTCAAAGGTAATACTGACCATCATACCATGTTTCTTAAACACCTTTTTGAACTAGTCCTTAGACCTCTTCCTGAGTTCTTAAATCAAAATCTGAGCACGTGATGTGATGAGCCCTGGGTGTTCTATGCAACTAATGAATTACTGAACACTACATCTGAAACTAATGATATGTTGGCTAATTGAATTTAAATTTTGAAAAGGCAAAAAAAAAAATTTGAGCATGCTAACTTAATAGCCTTGGGGGCAGGGGAAGAGTGAAAATGACAATAAATAAGTGAGCCAGATTAAAATATATGATAACAAGCACTTGATAGGATATTTGATATGATACATTTGATATGGCTAAAAATCCTGTAGTAATTAATGTCAACACTAGCCTGGAGGTGTTAGCAACAAGACCCTAAAGAGATCTTGAAGAGGCCCTCATTTCACAGAGCAGGTCCCCGAAGCTGCCAAAGGTTGCTGATGCCCCCGTAGCAAGTTCATTGGAACATGAGGAATGAAGCCAAGTCTTCTACGTTCCAGAGCTGTGTTTCCATGACATCATGGTTGGTACTTGTTGTGTACTGTATTCATTTTCTATTGGTGCCTAACAGATCACCACACACTTAGTGGCTTAAAACAAAACATGTTTCCTAACTCAGAGTTTGCATGGGTCAGAAGTCCAGGCACTGTGTAGCTGGATCCTCTACTCAGGGTCTCACAAAGCTGCAATCAAGATGTCACTCAGCCCACATTTGTTTCTGGAGTTCAGGGTCTTCTTCCAAGTTCATGCACCCATTTGTAGAATTCAGTCCCTCGGGGTTGTAGGACTGGAGTTCCTGGGTTTCTTTGCTGGCTGTCAGGTGGGAACACTCTCGGCTCCCAGAGGCCACCCTCAGTACCTTGCCACATGGCCCTTTTACAACATGGCAGCTGACTCATTCTCTAGGCCAGCAGGAGAATCCCTCTCCGGTTTCCTAAAACAGTCTTAGGTCATGTAACACAATCACAGGACTAACTATCCCATTCCCTTTGCTATACGCTATTGACTAAAAGCAAGACCCAAGTTTTGCCTACGTTCAAGGGAACGGGATTACACACAGTCAGGGGTCACCTTAGAATCCTGCCTACCACAAGTATGATTTATGATTTAAGAAATAAAAGCACACACACATACGTGCAACAGTCCTACACTGCCTAATAGCAAATGCGGAAAGACTGGTTGTATCAGTGATTTCTATTCACTAGCTACACCTTTGTCTTCGCCTATTTGGGCTACTCTAACAAAATGCCAGACTGGGTGGCTTAAACAACAAACACTTATTTCTCACAGTTCTGGAAGCTGGGAAGTCCAAGATCAGGGTACCAGCAGATTAGCATCTGGTGAGGGCACTTTTCTTGTCTTTTGCACACAGCTTCTCTCATGGTGGAAGGAGAGAGCACTCGCGTCTCTTCCTCTTTGTAGAAGGGCACTTATTCCTTCACGAAGGCCCCACTCGCAGGATCTCCTCTAGCTCTAATTACCTCCCAAAGGCCCCGCCTCCAAATACCATCACACTGGCAGTTAAGGCTTCAATCTATGAATTTGGGGAGGACACATTCAGTCCATACCAACCTTCTATTTTGGCTATTTTTCTGTTTCTTTCACTGTAGTAGCCTGAGGCTATGAGGCCTTTTTTATTAGTGTTGTTCATCTTATTTCTTTAGCACTCAGGCTGCGAAAACCTTGATCATGTACTTTCTTAAGAACCACGCTATTTTACTTGAAACAGAAGGCAGCTAATAGGGCTGAGTCTTCTTTTGATGCCATACATTTGGAAGGTATCCAAATGATTTCACAAATAGAATTTAGCCAAGGAGGGGGAAGAAAAGAAGGCATCAGAGATTGGAAGAAATAAATGATCTCTTGACAACCAAGGGGGGAGAATTTCACTATGTGGCATGAAATCCATCCATTGCTAGGACCTGGGCAAGTGTTGGATTTTTGGAAGGAACTAGGAAAGCATTTTCTTAGCAGCATTTGTGATATAATTGAAAGGGGGAAAAAATAGAACTTGAGGTCTGGATTTAGGTCCTCTGTGACATTTGTCAAGTCACTGAGCCCTCTGACTCCTTCTTCCATATATATAAATATGGGGATAACAATACCTTCTCAGGCTACTGATGAGAAGTAGGTGAGAGATGAATGGGAAATGGCATCTTAGCAATCACTTAGCATAAGGAAAATAAATTTTGCTTTGGGATAAGATCAGAGTTTGGCTTTGGTAATGTTGACCACAGGCCAGGGTTGGTGCATTACTTGATTGAATCAACAGATTTATGGGATCTAGAAGTCGTATGTATGTTAGGCATTACTATCTAAAATTTAAAATTCATTGAAGTTGAGTATAAAAAGTCAAACAATGCATAAGGGAAGAAATAAAGATGTAATCCTGTGCTTGCTCCATTCCCACCTCCGAAAGGGTGCAATACTAAGTGTAGTGTGTGCTTTTCCCTTGCACAATGTGTGTGCGTGAATATGTACACATAGATAGAAACATATATACATATATATGAGATTATTTACTTGTTTTAACAAAGATAGCATACTCTATATATTATTCTGTAAATTGAAACTTGACAGATTACAGGCCATTCACAAGGCCCAAATTTATCCTTTTTCCCCCTAATTTCTGTGTGTGTGTGTGTGTGTGTGTGTGTATTTTTATTTGAGGACTGTACATCTGCTTTTTAGTCTAGATGGTTTTTTTCCTTGCTTTACATCCAACATCTTCCTTTACCTCCACCCCATCACTACTCCTCCAGGGAACCCATGTTAAAATTGACAGTGTGTCTCTCTAATCACATACACACACATACAGTCAGTCTTAAATGGGAGAGTTGTTATAAGAATTAGATTGTATTGCACACATTTCTTTGTTTGCTTAGTCAACAATATTTCATGGAAATCCTTCCAAGATGACTAAGAGAGCTCTATTTCATTCCTTTTAATAGATGCATAGCTTTCCATGCTATGAGTTTGCCATAGTTTATTTAACTATTATGGACAACATGGCGATAAATATTCCTGCATATATTTCCCTTTGAGGTTGACTTTTTATTTCCATGGAATACATTTCTATCAGTGGAATCGCTAAGTCTACAGATATCTATATTTTTTATTTTAATTTTAGGAGGCATTGCCATGTCTCTTTCCAGAAGAAAATGTCACAGATCCTATCATCAATGGATGAATGTGTGCTTCTATGTGTGTGTGTCACCCAAGGCAGGACTTGACATTTCCGTGTTTGTTCAATTTTGTCAGCCTAATACTGGTGAATTGATATATCATGTCAACTTTTCTGTGTTTATTGAGCACATAATTTTTCATTTCTCTACTGGCCTGTCTTTTTCAAGTTTTAAGTGTTCTGTGTATGATTATGTATATAATCCCTTTGTCTTCTGTATTACCAATACTTTTTCCAAATCCATCATTTATTTTTGACTTTATCATATCAGATACCATAATTATTTTTAACTTTTGACAAATATAACTATATTTTTCTTTTATAGATCTGAGTTTTCAGTCTTGGTTGTGAATTTCTTTCCCTCTTCTATGTATAATCTAGGATTTCTTGCAAATTTTTGTTTGTATATATATATTTGCATTTCCATCTTTCATCATCATAGACAACTAGTTATAGATTTCTAGGTTTATTCCAATTACTAGGACAAATTCCTAAAATCATTTAAATATTCAGTATTGGACTGATTCCTTTTTCTTCTTTCTACGAGCCTGACAGAAATTAAGTCTGATGTCTTATCCTCATTTTCAATATTATTAAATATTTATTCCTAAAACTCCTTCACTGGATTTAGGTGAAGTGATAAAAGTGCAACTCAAAATTCCTTATCTTTCCATCACATCATGGAATACCTATACTAACTGCTTCCAGGAATTCAATGCATATCAGGATAATTTGTTGAGATATTAACATATGCTTTGTTTTTCCTGCAGCACGCCTTTGCTTAAACACAGGAGGTACCTCCCAGAAGTAGAAATGCTTTGACATCAATCCTGCTTCCACATTTTGTTCCTAAAGTGTCAACCTCTTGACATTATGTTAGGTTGTCCCGGAGGAGGACAGAAGAAAAGAAGTGCTACTGGGTGAGAAAGAGAAGACACAGAGACATCTGCAGGGCTGCAGGCTGACTGAGAACTGGAACTCTTCCGTGCCTCCCGTGTCGCGAAGCTGCGCTAGGGCCCCCAGCTTCCCAGCATGAGTTGACAAAGCCCCCAAGCCTGCCTCACCTAGTGGAATGACCATACACATGGTGGCACACATGAACTGCCAAATATTTTGGCCATTAAGGGCCTCCATCTTCTTCACCCAGCTTTAGACAAAGATATGGAATCCACGAGTAAGATTGGAGGTTGAACAAACCTGACCGATGGAAGGTTCAAAGAGATTAATACCAACGTTAAGAACCTAAATGTGGTCCTTATTTATACTCCCCAATTTCTTGAAATAGAAGTCATGCCAACTATAAATAATGTGTATCAGGCTTCACGCTAAGTTCTTTACACAGATGAAGTCTTATTTAATGCTGAACACCTTACGATGATACTGTTACTACTATGCCCTTTGTCTTTATTTTACAGATGAAGAAAATTAAATTAGCTCATCCAACAACATATTGCTCTGGAGTGGCTGAACCATAATCAAAGCCCAAGTCCAAGGTTTAGGTTTTTAACCTTTATTCTATACTGCTTCAAGATGACATACACGAAAGCATTTTGAAAACTATAAAGATTTATATAAATTTCTTGCACAAATGCAATATAAGTTATAACTACAAATGTAGTAGAATTTTTTTGATATTAAATTTCCTCGCCCACCTCTCTTCTTTGAACTTGTTGTTGTACTTTCCACCAGTAAGTAAAGCTGAGCCCTGAACACACAGCTAAGTTCCCTGGATAAAAGGAGGGCAGATAACAAAGAAGTCATTGTCAGGTTTTGAGTTTCAAATAAAACATTGTTTTATACCCAGAGGAAAAATAATCCTCCAAAAGCCAAAGTGCATTAAGATTAGTCAGATCGAGGCACTAAGGTGAAAGAGGGTTATATTTTGAACTGCAGGGAAGACTAAGTTTACAGGACTGAGCTCAGACAGTTTACAAAATTAAGTCATAAAGTCGAGAAGAAAGGGAAGGATTCGGAGAACGCAAGAACAGGTTTAACATGTTACGTGGGTCACTGAGACAGTTTCCAACACCCGATTTCTCTGGGCCTTGGTTGCAGAAAGTAGAATAATAGGACCCCCAAGGAGGCTTGGCAAAATAACAGGGAAAGTCAGCTGAGTCTGCCTTTCCAGGGAATATCCTGGAAAGAGTGTAAGCTGCCTCAAGGGAGCCTGGCAGTGCAGGGACATGGTGCTTAGGTGATCAAAATAGGACTTACAGGCAGACCCATGGGAGCCTGAGGGACCTGTATACTCTCAGGCAGTACAGAGAAGGCAGCTGAAGTTTCTCGGGCTTTCTAAAGGCCAAGATGTGAACCCAAGTTTGAGATAAGAGAGATGCAAAATGTAAGACCCTCAAATCACAGGCATGGCAGGACCTAGACATCATCAAAGGTGCCAGCCGATGCCCCGTAGCCTGGCAGGTGCCAGACAAGATGCCCATGGACAGGTAGGGCAAGCTGCATTCATTGCAGTAGGAGCCAGGGGTCAAAAGATGGCCCCAGAGCAGATGTCCCCTCCTCATTATAAATGGCATTTAAGCTACCTAAAGTTAGACCCCTTCCTAACCTGGCACTAAATCTACTCAGTGAACCATACGGAATGCAAAGTGATGCTCTGATAGGTTGAAATGCTGAGCTACCTCAGAATGAAATAAGCTATGGGCAAAACAGCTTCTGGTGAAAAGATGAACACGATTCCAACTTCATGAAAATGAGCTCTTCCTCTGTTTCCAACTCAGAGTACTTTCTATTTGGATCCTGGCTGATACTTATACACGATTACATACTCTGAGGTGTAGGAATAATATAGCTGGTAGTATAAATAGTATCCCTACTTACCTGATCTTATTCCCATTTGAGAATGTGAGTGAAACCTCCAAAGAAATCGGAACACAACCAAACTAGCTTGTTTTCTTGTAGCCAATGGCATGAACCTAGTGCTTCACCATAGGAATGCCGATTTCCACCTTGATTGGTCAGGACAGTCCTCAAATCACTGCCAGGGAGAAAGAGGCAATGTTTTTAAGGTCATCCCAGCATCCCAGGCTCTTGGATAGAAGACAAAATGAGCATTTATTATTTATGGACCATCACAGCCATGTCCGGTTATAAACAATAGCTGACATTCCACTGTGTTGATTTTGAATTCCGAAGAGCTGTATGGAAAAGTCACATATCAGTGTCAACTCTAATTCCTTTATTTTCTAGACCAGTAGTTTCCCAATTGAGCAGGTTTCACACCAATTTGAAGGAAAAAAGGAAAAAGATTTTGTTTTCTTCGTATCATTTATCTAAAAATGTACGGAGGGACATTTATCTCCTCTTCAAAAATCCTCCTGTCTGGGAGTTTTCTTGGGGAGTCTGGGACTGCACATCAATGCACTGCTTTCTGAAATATTTCTGTGGACCATTCATCTGCGCATAATCCCTCGCATTCATTTTCTCAGCTGTCCAACCTGTGTGCTTCTGTTCCTGGGGAATTCTAATTACAAGCCAGAATATTGCATTACACATGCAGGAGCCACATTTAGAAACTTTCTTCAATTTTTCCTTCCTATTATAGAGTCCTTAAACTTCTGCTGGTTTTTAAATAATTTCCTTTTGTAAAGAAAGTAGCTTGTTTGGAAACCCCACTGCCCAGGAAAGGCAGCCTGAAAAAAAATGATGCTTCGCCCCAAAAGTCATAGCAGCATTCAATGCATTAAGATATAATTTTTGCATTGGAACCTAGCTCTTCTATAACTGGCTATTTGCATTTTATTATCAGAAGCCACCACATCACATTCTTGATTCTATAGGACTACATGTATAGGTGGTTGAAACTGTGTGTTTGGGGAGGGCAGACAGAATTGAAGGACTCTGACGAGCAGGTGGTGGTTGTGCTGGTGATTTTTAAAGACAGTGAACACATCCAGGGGCTTCAGCATATCTTCAGATGCAGGACACTTGTGAGCAAACCTCTGTAGCAAAGAATCTTCTACTAGTTCCTTCTTTACATTAAAAAATACCTGCTCAGTGAACCATACGGAATGCAAAGTGATGCTCTGATAGGTTGAAATGCTGAGCCACCTCAGAATGAAATAAGCTATGGGCAAAACAGCTTCTGGTGAAAAGATGAACACGATTCCAACTTCAGGAAAATGAGCTCTCCTTATACCTTGATTTTTGCTCATTTTTCACCAAGAGTGGCTTCTGGTGCTATTTGTGTACCTCGGGACTCAGAATCACCCCCAGCACTCTGAAAAGCCCGCAGCTAGCAGCAGCACTTCAGCAAAGTTGAAGACTATTAGTTTATGTTGCCTGTTCATGAGATCTTTTTCACCTCTTTTGTGAGCATCAAAGACAATGAAATAATTTGGGCTACATTCATTCTCAAAAGGTAAACATTAACATACTCTATTTGGCCATGTGTCCATCCCAGGCTGGCTCCCAGAGATACTGGGGAAACACTTGGGTCACTCTTCCCACAGGCTCTCAAATAAACAAACAAAAAACGAAGTTAGTAAATAAATAGCCTCTTCCATATCTGAGATATCACTCACATCTAACAATTGTTTTCCAAATATAGAGCTCATGACGTCTTTAAGGGAGAATCATACGTCGGGAATAAATGAATGAAACTCAAGGGTAGTATATATCTCTGTTTATCCCAAAGCTTCTTACTAGGGACAAAAAATATATTGGCTTGCATATTCCTTATGTCATTGTTATGTATTCTGCTTATAATAAATGCAATAGAAGACATAAATTGGGAGCACCATTCTGTTTAATGCAACAGGGCTGAAAGCTGTGAATTTCCAAGATGCTAATTTTAAGAAAAACCCAAGTTTTTCTAATACTTGGAAGGCAAAGAGATTACTTGTATTTAAATGACTGTAAAACAGTTGTGCTTATAAATTCTGTTGTCTCAAGCAAAGCAAGACAATAAGATGAGGTATGTAAAAGCAATTACCACTCGGCCCCAGGGAAGTTAAAGGCCAGCAAGGTAGAAGAGGCTAGAACTGCTGTAAGTGGACACTTTTATCAGTCTCAGAAGCAAGGCTAAAAGTTCAGCAGAAAAGGAGGATAAGGAAATGAAAAATCTCACTTCTAAAATTCATATTACCCCCAGTTGAAAATAACACTGTGAATTTTCACGTCACATGACCACATTCTTCATAAACGTCTTGGGAGTCACACCAACTGGGTTTCTAATTTCCATGATACCAAGGTTTTGTGGTTTGGGGTTTGTTTGTTTGTTTGTTTTTGTTGTTGTTGTTGTTTTAGTAGCCTCCATGCCTTACATGGGGCTTGAACTCATGACTCAAAGATCAAGAGTTAAATGCTCTACCAACTAAACCAGCCAGGTGCCCCTGCATTACACCAAGTTATATATGTCCATCCTTCAGCAAGTTACTTAACTTCTCTTAGCCACAGTTTCCATGTTGGTAAAGGGATGATAATATAATAATCACCTCAAAGAAATGTCAAGACTCAATCAAAGAACACATACAGTGTTTAACCCTGGTGGCTAAAAACAGTTGTGTGATAAATAAAACTATTTTCCAATATAAATCCATATATGTATATGATTATCATATTGCCCAATAATTGGATATTATCACATTTTTATTATCTCCATTAATACTGATAATTAAGAGTTAAAGTTTATGAGTTGCAAATGCATAAATTTTAATATCCTCTTTGAAATAATGATGTGCATCCAACTCATCATTAGTTATATGCAGATAAGAACCAAGTCACACCACCTACACAATAGTGTTACAGTGAGCATGATCCCACATGTGATAAAAGAAAATTAAATTAAATCCGTAAGTTACTGCCATTTTTAAATAGATTGTATCTGACACCATCAAATATCTCTTCTAATGTGATCCTTCTGAAAAGGGGGAAGTATTGGGCTAAGGAAGCATGTTCTCCCTGCTATGGCCATAAGCTAGACTTATAAATAAAATAAGACATTCATATCTCTCATGCTTTAGAAACATAAAATTGGCTACAGGACCATGAAGATATCAAAACTCTCCCACCCTCCCCCCCTCAAAAACAAATACAGGCATCCCCTTTTTAAAATTTTATTTATTCATTTTAGAAAGAGAGCACATGCAACTGGGGAAGGGCAGAGGGCAGGAGAGAGGGAGAAAAAAACTGAAGCACCAAGTTCAGGGCCCAGGGCAAGTCAGAGCCCAGTGCAAGGCTCGAGCCCACAAGCGGGAGACCATGACCTGAGCCAAAACCAAGAGTAAGAACCCTCAACCGATTACACCACCCAGGCACCTCTGGGCATCCCTGGTTTTGTTGAGCTTTGCTTTACTGCACATCACAGAGAGTGCATTTTCTACAAATTACAAGTCTATGGCAACCCTGTATCAAGCAAGTCTATCCATGCCATTTTTCCAACAGCCTCTGCTCACTTTGTGTCACATTTTGGTAATTCCTACAATATTTCCAACTTTTTCATTATGATTACATTTGTTGGGTTTTTTTTAAAGATTTTATGTATTTATTTGACAGAGAGAGACACAGCCAGAGAGGAAACATATGCAGGGGGAGCGGGAGAGGGAGAAGCAGGCTTCCCACGGAGCAAGGACCCCAATGTGGGACTCGATCCCAGGACCCTGGGTGGCTCAGTCGTTAAGCATCTGCCTTCAGCTCAGGTCATGATCCCGGGGCCCTGGGATCAAGCCCCGCATTATTTCAAACCTCCCCTTAATTTTATCCATGAATGAACTTTTGAAGGATTTGATAACAAATATTCCTTGTCCTTGACCTCATTTGTGGTGAAAATGCTGGTGTAGAGGGAAAAGGGAGAACAATACAAAGATCATACAAGACACCATCTACCATGACTGGGTCCATCAGCCCTAGAAACTGCGTGTGATGAGTACCCTCCACCATTAAACGACAATAATCCATAAAGAGAAGGAAGAATTTGAGTCAGGCACTCTTAAGAGCTATTGCCACTTCACAATCAACTCATGGTTTTCAATCCTAGTAGTTGTCCTGTGCCACATTTAATCATTCTCCCGTACTGTCTTTGGCTCAACACAAAAGCAACCATGAAAACCATAACCAGAGAATTCAACTAGCTATGCTTTTTTTTTTTTTTTGTCATTTTCAGTGGTTTACCACAGAAACAAATGTTCCTTTTCATTCAAAAATCAACCTCGGGCGCCTGGGTGGCTCAGTCGTTAAGCATCTGCCTTCGGCTCGGGTCATGGTCCCAGGGTCCTGGGATCGGGTCCCGCATCGGGCTCCCTGCTCGGCGGGGAGCCTGCTTCTCCCTCTCCCACTCCCCCTGCTTGTGTTCCCTCTCTCGCTGTGTCTCTCTCTGTCAAATAAATAAATACAATCTTTAAAAAAAAAAATCAACCTCTTAGAAATTTAAAAAAAAATCTCTTCAAGGGAAAAACTGTTAAAGTAAATGCAAAAAAATGAAAATAAAAATAAGCAATTTTACCCAGGGTTTCATCTTCATGGTATTCCAAGAAAATTTATCCTACAAATCTTATGAATTAATATTGGTCAGAGCCTCTTACGCCTTCAGGGAAGTGATCAGAAACTTCTGAAATTCCATCTCTTCCAGAAAGCCTTTCTTGCCCACAAATCTGCTCATATCTTGTGCAGATATAATTGAAACATGCTACAGGGCAACATATGGACTCTGATGTGTGGCCCCAAAAAGCACTGACCAACAACATATAAGGAACGCCTTTCCCACCGATTTCTTCGCCTAAATTTTTGTTCTTTCAAAATCTAGCTTAAATTTTAGTTCCTAATAGACTCTTCCTCTGACAACTTTAGCTCAAACATAATCTTTTATGTTACTCTCTCCAAACACTTATCTACAACTTTGTTTGTGTGATTTACTCTGGCTATTAATTATGTTTGTTTGTGGAGACCCCGGAATGGAAATGTAAGGTGTGTGTGGCTATGGAGCATTTGTGTAGGGTTTATGGGATTTGCCCGGCCTGGGATCTAGATGACTGAGTGGCTGAGAAAGCTTAGGGGAAGACGTTCATGCTAAGAGAAGAGAGAATGGAGGTGCATACGTTTGGGTCAAGATTATCAAGTTCTTAGGGAAGAGATGACTATATTTTGGTGTCTGACCCTCAAATTATTCAAAGCAGTCTTTTAAGGATGAGTTCCTGAGTCTGGAGGTGGGGAACGGAACTGCAATTAACATGAAATTAAAATGTGACAGCTCTGTTCTCTATCTGATAAGAAACTTGCCAGGGAGATGGTAGTGCATTGCAACAGCAAATAACAAAAATGGGCAAAAGACATTTCCTCCAGACGAGGAACATTCAGGGTGCCCATCTAGAAACAACAGAGAATAGACAGCCAGGAACCCTCAGGTTTGGGGCACTGTCCAGGAGGGGAACTCGGGCTAGCAGAAATCTTCTGTGCTGTGATCTAACATGCGCTCAACCAGGTGGAACACCAAGCCGTCATGACATACAGATGGAATTACAACAGAGAGCATGCGTGAGAAATCCTTCAGCAACCCAAGCGCCTAAGAACATCAGAAGGACTAAAACTTCCTCAAAGGCGCAGCACCAGAAGAAGGAAGGTAAAGAAGCCCGACAGAATGTTGTTGTTTTCCAGTGCTGCTACCCTCTTGCCCAGCTTGGACTGGCATAGTTCTTCTTCTGTATTTGTATTTAAATATATTAAGTACATTATTTAATTGCAAGTTCCCTGCGGGTATCTACCATATGGGCTTTCAGCATCCCCCATTCTGCATAGTACTGTCTATGGAAAAACACATGTTCACACCCTTACTATTGGTTAAATTGAATTAAGAAATGCTTTTTCATTGTAATAGTAAAAATGGCTGAGTTCTCCCTGCTGCTCTGGCTCAAATATGAGCTTTCACTGGTATTGCTTTTGCATGCAGAGGATATGTAAGATTTGGGAGAAAATAAGCAACTGGCAGAAAATTAATAGAGCGGACAAAGCTGAGGGAAATTAGTTGGGCATCTTATACAAAGCCTGTATTTTGGCTGATGTTCAACTCCATTTACTTTTTTTTTCTCTTATTCATCCAGACTAAGATGTGTGTTCTCTCATTTCAAGAGTTAGAAACCAAGAGCGAATGGAGGGATTGTTTGAGTCACAGTAAATATCTTTTCTAAAGAAGATTATATATGTCACATACAAATTAGATTTGAAGGGGAAAATGAAGAGCAGGGGATTAGGATTTATGCCACGAAACTGGGGAGAGAAAAGATGAATTAAATAACGTGGAAGAGAGTAGTTAAATACCGAATCTATAAATCCTGACCAGTCTCACCTACATCCCACATTCTTGACGTTATTAACTGGGAGCTATCAACACCTGGATGGGGAAGGGGGCATGAAAGACGAGACCACAATATTTTACAACAAAGTTGGGACACAATAGGAAATGTGCTGTGCCTCCTGAAAATGCATTTAATCCAATTGGGTTTGGAAGCTTTGAGAAAAGGAGAATGCTAGTACATTTTAAAGCAGGGCTGGTAAATTATAGCCCACAGGCCAAATGTGGCCCACCACCTGTTTCTGTATGGCCCACAAACCTGGGAATGGTTTTTACCTTTTTTAATGGCTGGGGGGAAAAAAAATCAAAAGAAGAAGAATATTTCATGACACATGATGTTATGTGAAATTCAAATTACAGTGCCCATAAATAAAATTTTTTAAATTTTTTTATTGTTATGTTAATCACCATATATTACATCATTAGTTTTTGATGTAGTGTTCCATGATTCATTGTTTGTGCATAACACCCAGTGCTCCACGCAGAACGTGCCCTCTTTAATACCCATCACCAGGCTAACCCATCCCCCACCCTCCTCCCCTCCAGAACCCTCAGTTTGTTTTTCAGAGTCCATCGTCTCTCATGGTTCGTCTCCCCCTCTGATTTACTCCCCTTCATTCTTCCCTTCCTGCTATCTTCTTCTTTTTCTTTTTTCTTAACACGTTGCATTGTTTGTTTCAGAAGTACAGATCTGTGATTCAACAGTCTTGCACAATTCACAGCGCTCACCATAGCACATACCCTCCCCAATGTCTATCACCCAGCCACCCCATCCCTCCCACCCCATAAATAAAATTTTACAGGAACACAGTTTCACTTACTTGCTTACATATTGCCTATGGTTGCTTTTGTGAGCAGAGTTGAGTAATTGTGACAAGAGACTGTAGTACTCACGAAGCCAAAAATATTCGCTATCTGGCCCTTTATAGAAAGTTGGCCTCCTCTTACTTTAGAGAATGCAGTTGGATAGTAAGTTTGCTTGCTTTTCATCTTTAACATAAGGAGGGTTTTATCCACCCATATTTTTGTTGAATAGGAGTGGACTGGCTACACCGAGTCTTATTCCCTTGGACTACTCCATAGCATATGGGTCTAAGTTACAGTCAGGCCTGCTGCTCTGTGTGTATTTGCCCCTTGAAAGAAAACTCAGTCCCCCTAAAGCCTAAGGAGATTATTCTATAGTAATTTGTCTTAATCTTACTGGGTAGACAAATTACTATTTCATATGTCATCATATTTCTTCTCTTTTAAAATGCTATCAAAGAACAGGGTTTATTTTGCTACATCTCACATACAACCATGTTGTCAAAAAGAACCGCCCCACCACTCTGTGTGTGTGTTTTTTTTAAGATTTTATTTATTTATTTGAGAGAGAGAGAGAGCACAGAGGGAGAGTGAGAGGCAGAAGCAGACTCCCCACTGATCAGAGAGCCTAATGCAGGGCTCGATCCCAGGACCCTGAGATCATGACCTGAGCCAAAGGCGACACTTAACTGACTGAGCCACCCAGGTGCCCCTCTGTTTTCTGACATAACTGTGCCATTACTTTGGAAATACAACTACAACAGCTTTTGGGACTCGAGAGACCTTCAAAACAAGAGATTAGACATGGATGTGGATCATAAGGTGGACTAGTAAAATAAGTTGACAATGGAGTAAATCACTGATATTCTTTTAATATTTGCCCATGTTTCAATATCCACATTTTCCTTCCAAAGCCCAAATCTTTTTACCAAATGTAATATAACAGCCTCATTCTTTTAAAATCTGGCTGTATATAATCGAGGAACTCTTTCTACTACGCTTGCCCCCTCAATATGATGGAGTTTTCATGTAACATTCATTCTTGGTTGTGTTTTGCTTCCCATAGACTCCTTTTATTGCTTACCAACTTTGGTATTTTCCATGAGCTTTCTTTTTTTCTCCCGTAAAGCTCAAATAACAGTAATTATTAATGATAATTGTTGCTCCTGGCACCACTTACCTCATTTGAAACAAATACCCGGTTGTACTTTTTAAAATTCAGACCCCCAAACAAAGACTCCAGAAAGAGTTTCAGAATTCTTTATTAAATGAAAAAAAAATGTTAAACTCTCTTGAGGACGGACTGTAATATTGAGCTAGATATCCAGTCTCCCCACATTCGAATCCCAAATATCCAAATTATTAAAATATAGAGATGAAAAGCTGTATATAGCTTTTACCATGCACAGCTATGTATGGTTCTTACTGGTTATTTATTTGGCGACAGTTGAAAGAGATTTCTTTTATTTCAATTTACCAGGAGCATTGCTAAGAAAGCCTACTTTATTTTGTTTTTAATTTAAGTAGAGTTGACACACAATGTTACATTAGTTTCAGGTGAACAACACAGTGATTCAACTCTATACATTATAATATGCTCACCACAAGTATAACTACCATCTGTCACAATGCAATATTATTACAGTATCTTTTACTATATTCCCTATGCTGTGCCTTTTATTCCCATGGTTTATTCATTCCATAAGCAGAAGGCTGTATCTCCCACTCCCCTTCACCCATTTTGCTCATCCCCAACTCCCTCCCCTCTGGCAACTATCAATTGTTCTCTGTATTTACAGGTCTGGTTCTGCTTTTTGTCTGTTTATTCACTTATTTTTTTAGACTCTATATATGAGTGAAATCATATGGTATTTGTCTTTCTCACTCTGACTTATTTCACTTAGCATAATACCCTCTAGGTCCATCCATGTTGTCACAAATGGCATTACCTCATCCTTTTTATGGCTGCATAATATTCCTCCGTGTGTGTGTGCGCGCACACGCACATGTGTGTCCACATCATCCTTAGCGCATTCATCTATCAATGGACACTTAGTTTGCTTCCATACCTTGGCTGTTATAAATAATGCTGCAATAAACATAGGAGTGCATGTATCTTTTTGAATTAGTGTTTTTGTTTTCTTTGGGTAAATACCCAGTAGTAGAATTATTGAATCATATGGTATTTCTATTTTTTTTAAAGATTTTATTTATTTATTTGAGAGAGAGAGAATGAGAGATAGAGAGCATGAGAGGGAAGAGGGTCAGAGGGAGAAGCAGACTCCCTGCCGAGCAGGGAGCCCGATGCGGGACTCGATCCCGGGACTCCAGGATCATGACCTGAGCCGAAGGCAGTCGCTTAACCAACTGAGCCACCCAGGCGCCCTGGTATTTCTATTTTTAATTTTTTGAGCAACCTCCATACTCTTTTTCACAGTGGCCATATCGGTTTATATTGCCACCAGCAGTGCACAAGGGTTCCTCTTTGTCTACATCCTCACCAAAAGTGTTATTTCTTGTCTTTTTTATTTTAGCCATTCTAACAGGTATAAGGTGCTATCCCATTGTGGTTTTGATTTGCATTTCCTTGATAATTAGTGATGTTAAGCATCTTTTCATGTGTCTGTTGGCCATCTCTATGTTTTCTTTGGAAAAATATCTATTTGGGTCCTCTGCCCATTTAAGAAAAATTAACTTTAATAAAGTCTGACACAGTGCCGAGCATACAAAAGGCACTCAATATGTATTTTTCAAGTGAACAAAAGTAATTGTAATAAATTATTATTTAGTGGCATTTTATCTTCCCAAAGCATTTTTCCATTTTCACACTAAACCTATCTCTGAGAGATACACAGGCAGGTGTTTTCAAAGATAATACCTGTCAGACCCTCATCAAAGCCCCAAAGGGTTGTTTCATTAGACACAATCTGGTGAATATTAGAAGCTACAATTCCAAATTTCCAGCCAAGGAGTAGGCCTGAATATGTCCATTATCTAAGCAGGAAAAGAAACTGGACTTTCTAGAAGAGATCTGGGTCCTTGAGGCTAACAAATGTCCCAAAGTAACCATTTCTATTCTAGGGAAGCTAAAAACCATACGAACATATTAATGCAACTGATGGAAAATTAGCAATATTACAAGTCACCTCAGGATATTAATCACGAACCCTTATCAGAAACAGAGGTAGCCATAATTTCCCACTCATGATTTCACACACACCCCTGCTTCTTAGAGAAGAATATACTCAACCAGAGTTCTGGAAAGTGCAGTTCTCTGTATAAAGGCTTCTTGCTTCACTGGTCATAGGCCGTTGGTCTAGGGAAGGATATCTGACTCAAAATAGACTGTTTATATTCAGTCAGTGGTGAGGAACAGGGACACTGAGTGCAGTGATAATTTGGCTTTGGTTTTGGGGGGCTGCCCAGAATCTAAATCCCCTTCTTAGGTTTGAGAAATTTCCCACCTTATGAGACACGGTGGGAGGAATAGCCCTCTTTCCACTACAGAGCCCAAAAGCACCTGATGCTGGGGGGCCAAGGATGAGTCAGGTCTACCATTCAGCAGCCGTGAACTTCCCACGGGACCAGTTCTGTGGCACATTCTGTGGCTGTGGTTCTGGCTGTGGAGTCATCTGTTTCCTGCCCATTCTCCAGCCCTTCCAAACAATTCTGCGTGCTATGTAATATCCTCCAGGAAGTTCCTTTCCTGCTTAAATTCGCCACGGTGGTTTCTGTTGCTTACACCAGAGAAGAGGGACTGATACGCAGAGTTCAGGTCAAATGGCTGCCGGCTTGGGACCACAAGATAGAGCAAATCGGAGACATGAAGCTGCTGTTGGAGACAGCCGCGATAAGCCATGTGAGAGCAAACGACAGTCCAACAGTTCACCAAGAAAAGCAGACCCCAAATACAATGAGGCTCTGGAAAAATGAAAGTCCAAGAGAGGAAAAAGACAGGCAGTTTGCACCCTATTTCCAAGTCCCAGTCCCATAAAAACAGGCCAGGCTTCATTTCCCACCTGTGGATTACCTTGAAATTCCCTGTTGTATCCTTGAAATGAATCCCTCCTTTTCTTAAAAAAGAGTTTTATTCCTTGCAACCAAATGTGTCCTGATTAAGTCAGCCAGACAAATAGCAGATCATAATAATCTGGGGACATGCACAACAGGACGCCTGGGACCCACAGGGACTTAGGGACAAACCAGGAAAGGACTCTCCCTCTCTCTTTCTTCTCATAACGGAGAGTGAGGACTCTACCTTCGGTTCAAGGGTGCTGCAAGCGTCATGTGCATGATTATGGTACTGCAGCTTAAGAATCGGCAAGTTATTGATAGTGCCCCGTGCGTACGAAAATCACTAGGTCATGTCTATATACTGCCCAAAGAGAACAGAGAAAGATTTAGCTAAAATGTTAACTATAAGTTGAGGGCTGAGAGAGCTCGCCCCAAAAGGAAAACAGCTATAATTACCGCATAAGGACCTCTGTCAAGATGGGCCCTGGATTACAGAGAACATGGCGGCGAGGCCTGGGAGGAACGTGGCCCAGGCTTCTGGCCATCCCTTCACATGTTCCAATTCCATCGTGACTACTCCTAAATGTAGACAAAACAGTCTGAGCGAGCCACCCCAAGATGGCTGAGGGCAGCTTGGGATCCTCTGGGGGATGGCACCATAGTCCACTCATTGCCCGAGAAACCAGAAAGTGCTCAGTTTCCTCCTGTCCCGGGGAGGGGGTCAGAAACCAGACAGGTAATCTGATCCCCCCTCCCTCTGCTTTCTGATCCTTTTTGGTCATTTTTCATTTTTTTTCATTTTTCAGGTTAACCACATTGGGAAACCATGAGAATCCTTTATAGAAGGTACTTTGCCTTCTTGGAGCACTCCTGAATGACCTTAAGCAAAGCTGCCTCTTACCAAGGAAAGCTAAGGAATGATCATTCCAGTTCTGATAATCAAAGCAAAAACACTGATGTCATGGGAAGTTCATGAGAATGACAATGACAAGACCTAAAGCTTGAGCAGAGCACAAATCTCTGTTAGTTCTCTCACTAATAAAAATCTGTGGAATAACTCCAATTTGAAAATTCTGGGAATCCAAGATTAGCTGTTAAATTTTAGGAAAACTCCCATCATTTCTCTGTACAATTAACATAAAAGTAGCTCTATTTATAGCCTCAATGGTTTATTGCAAGAATCATATGAATAAATGTAGGAGGGGTTTGAGAGCTGTGTAGTACTAAATAGTCACAAAGCATTATCATCAGAGGGGTAGTTCTAATATTTGTAGACATACTTATCACCATTGATATCTCTAGCAAGTTATCAGAATCTAGGACCTGATCTTTTTAGATGATAGTTAAATGAGTCTGTTTATGTAATGCACTTAGAATAGAGTTCCATGTTCAATACTCTGTAAGCATGAGTTTTTTATTAGGATGATGGCATTTTATTTATTTATTTGAGAGAGACAGCACAAGCTGGGGGGTGGGGGGGCAGGGAAGGGACAGAGGAAGAAGCAGATTCCCCACAGAGCAGGGAGCCCAACGGGGCTCCATCCCAGGACCCTGAGATCATGACCTGAACCGAAAGCAGCCACTTAACCGACTGAGCCACCCAGGCACCCCTAGGATGATGATTCGTAGTGGTAGTGGTTACCATGATTCTCATCACTATTTTCAGTAATGGGATGGGGGTTTTGGTTTTACTATACTACATAACCTTTTTATAATAGGAACTCAAATGTTTGGGAAACTTTCAATCCCCTAATACTATCAGCTGGGATCACATTTACCAGCATCTTATACCCAAGAAGGCAGTGTCTCACTACTCGCCCAGAGAACTGGATTCAACATAGCTGCTGCCAACAGACAGAGGATTTCTGTTGCATTTAGTTATGACCCCTTCTCAAAGTTTGCTTTTACATCAGCCTCTCCTGAAAGCCCCAAGGCCCTGTATTTCTTTTTAATTAAAATGAAAGAAATTTTTGTTTGCAGAATTTCATGGCAGCCCTAAGGCATTACAAAACTCTCATGGGGGGGGGGGGAATCACGGTGTAATAGTAAAGTAGTATTAAAGGCAGTCAAAAAGCCTTCTCAGATCATCCTAGAATGTCTCAAAGCATAGTCTAAATACATAATAACTGATAAATTTTACAGTCCATGATAGCCGCAAAACCAAACCATATCACAGCCTGCTACAGCGAAAGGTCACTTCACAGGCATCCCAGGGCCCAGCCATTGAAATGAGCCCCAAGTTAGTTTCACCCGATGGCAACACTAGCATTCAACTGTCACCCTCTCCTTACATTAGCATGCTGTGATTATTCCTAGCAGTGGAGCTGGGCCTCCATGGTAACGCTCTTCAGGGAGCTGGGGAAGCTCTTTAATTATTAAAATGAATAATTCTTACCAACACATTTAATTGGAAAATATTACATGTTAAAGGGGCACTAATGGAACAGCTCTGAGAACTGAGCAGGATGATAAAGGATGCTTTTTGATGTGAATTTTAGCAATACTCTCTTCATCCCGTCACACCATGCATTATTCACTTGCTTTAAAAAAAAAAAAAAAGAAATCTGTCATTTCATTTCTAAGTGGTGATGGAATTATTGAACCTGCAAAAAACAAAGTTTTGAATTACTCCCATGTGTTGAACCACTACCAACCCACAAAAAAATAAAATACTGTGAATTGTCATGTTATCTCTGACGGCTAGGAAATCAACCAAAAATAAAATACTGTGAATTGTCATGTTATCTCTGACGGCTAGGAAATCAACCAAAAAATACCCTGAACATTCTATCAGACAGTCAGCATAGCTGCGCAGAGAGGTCTCTGCAGTATTTCCTTTCTTGAGAAAAAAAAATTTATATACTAAAAGTATTTGTCTAATTTCACCCATGGATATTCTTAAACATAGCTGCCGTATTTGCCCACTGTCATATCAATGTGTATTTCTCTGTGTGTGTTACATATTCTCAGAGAAATGAGACTTATTTCAGAGACAGAGAGAGGAATTCAATCTTATTATTAACTTGTCACACTCAAATATAGATAATTTAAGCCCTCTGACATGTTTCCTTTAATGTTCTTAATAAAGAAAGTTTTAATCATTGAAGAAGAAGAAAGAAAAAAAAAAAAAAACAGGACCAGGATTCTCATTCAATCTCTTCATTTTGAGGTTACAAGGCTGTTTCTATGAGAGAGGGAATGACAGAAACACAGGGGATAAAAATAATACAGAAAACTAAGGAATGGAAGACACACATATTTATCTATTGGCAAGAGGCTGTGTAATCATCAGAAAATTTCACCCTTCAACTTGTAAGCATTTTCTTTGGAAGTAGGATGCTGCTGGTACTTGGCTTAAGGATTCCAAGAACTAATTAAAAAAAAAAAAAACTAAAAAAAGCTACTTTGGTTCAGGGACCGTAGTTAGAGCTTTTCATACATTCGGTTTAATCAACACAAGATTTCGTAAGGTTTGAGTAATGATAACCATCTCAAATGCTGCCTACAAGAACAATGATGCTAACCGTCGTTCTAAAACTCCTCCCAGGGTCACTGGCGCACCACCCATGGGCCCCCTGAGAGTGGGACACCTCTCACGGGAGGAGTGCAAGAGCGTTCCCCTCACCTTGCCCACCCCCGCCCCCCTGCCCATCAGCACGGATCTGCATCTGCGGGTCCTGAAATTCTCGCGCTTCGGCTCTCCTTCTCAGTATCCCACACCAGTTTGCCCCCATCGAGTTTCTGCCTAGCGATGGAAAAGCGTGACCCAACGCGATTCTCAGACGCACTTCTCAGATGGTAGAAATAGCAAACCACACTGCTGTCTCCAAATTCCCTAGCCAGCTTTCCAGATTCTCTAGCTTTCTAAAATCCCCCTTCTCATTACACTGGATCTGTCAGACTGCTGGGTCCCCTAATGCTGGAGGAAAATCAAAGAGCTGCTTGACTGGAAAGGGGTAATTACTATCAGTGACATTTCCATTAGGAAGTTTCCTACCGAGCTGCTCTCATCTTAATACCAAATACTCATATTAATGCCCCCCACAACTCAGCTCCTTTCACTAATTTTTTAAATTAAAATTCTAATGGTTTATAATGAATGACTGCTCACTGCCAGGCTGTAAAACCAATGACTCAAGGGCACATAAAGAACATGTACGTCTATCCACCTGGACGTCCATGTGCCTGATCTTAACTGTTTGCTTTACAGCATATGATCGGCTCCTGCAGTTTTTAGTAGTTTAATAGAGCAGGCAGCACAGAAGACATGTAGACAAACAGAGCAATGGTTTTCAAACTTGCTTTAGTGGCAACCCTACCTTCACATGAACCCTTACACTAAATAAATATAAAGTCATTATTTATTAACATCCATTCATTAGCATAAATGTAATTTCCTAGTTTATATAGGCAACAATTTTAAGTCAGTAAATTTGCTTTATTAAAGAAAGCAGAAATCATGATTTTTTTAAAGATTTTATTTATTTATTTATTTATTTATTTATTTGAGCAAGAGAAAGAGCGAGCGCACAAGCAGGGGGGAGCAGCAGGCAGAGGGAGAAGCAGACTCCCTGCTGAGCAGGGACCCTGATGTGGGACTCTATCCCAGGACCTTGAGATCATGACCTGAGCTGAAGGCAGATGCTTCACCTACTGAGCCACCCTGGCACCCAGAAATCGTGATTTAAATGAAAATCATACATTAGCCTCAATGCTCAATTTATTTGCATAATTTTTTTTTTTTTGTTTCTTCACACAGATAAGCTGTTCCTTACAGCTAGTTCTATGATCTCAAGATATTCTTCAAGCAGCATGCAACCGCAGAGGTCTTATTCCAAAGCCTACAGGAAATCGAGATAACCTGGCACCCTAAGTTGGTGTGTAAGCGATCCGTAATGTGTGAAGATTTGGTAATAACACACATGAGTTATTTCTTGAAGTTTGTTTGCATGTTATTTTATAACCATTTTAATGGTTGAAGTGTATCTTTAAATGGAATCTGAATCACACGTTTTAAGGAATCACTACATCGGGGGCCGTGGAACTCCAGGGCTCTGCAGAGCACAGTTTGAAAACCCCATGGAGGCAGATGTGATTGAAGTTGAGGGAGAAACAGAGGGATAAGGAAACAGTTAACTTGCAGAAGGCTGTGGTCGTTGCTAATGGCAACCTCTCCCTCTTAACTCCCTCAGCACTCCCTGTATGCTTGTCCGACTGCTGATTCCATCCTCCTTGCCTTGCAGGTGAGCATGCCTGGCTCCTCCAGAAGACAGTGTGCCACTGAAGGCACGGGGTTGTTGACAGGGACTGAACTGAGCTTCTCCAAAATTGATGTTCGGAAGCCCTCCCTTGCAATGTGACTGGAGTTAAGACAGGGCCTTTAAGAAGGTAATTAAATCTAATGAGGTCATAAGGGTGGGGCCCTAACCAGATAAAACTGGTGTCCTTACAAGAAGAGGATGAACCCCAGAGGGGTGTGTGTTTACATACAGAGGAAAGGCCATGTGGGGGATCCAGCCGGAAAAGGGCCATCTACAGCCCTTAGAGAAAGGCTTCCCCGGAAACCAACCTAGCCAGCATCTTTATCTTGGACTTGTATCCTCCAGAACTTTGAGGAAAATAAATTTCTGTTGTAAAGGCCATCCACCTTGGTATCTTGACATGGAAGCCCAAGGAAACAAATACAATGCTGGAACAAATATGCCAGAAAAACACTGTGAGAATAAACACAATAAAGCAAATTTCTGTTTCATCATTGTGAAGTCCCCTAAATTTGATACGTCACAAAATGCTCAGTAAGATCACTGTGTAAGGACTGTCAATATTCTTCTGCCTAAATAAAAGCTTTTGGCATTCAAGCCTGACGGATGGACGTCTGTGGATCTGAAGGGATCTCAGCTTCATTGAAAAGCTCTCTCTCCGCAGAACTCACAGCACAGGGTTTTGTACATGCATGATATTTGGGGAAAGACATCTTTGGACTTTTTGAAACTAATGCATTTAGTTTTACATATTACTTATTCTAGTTTCTTTTTCTTTACTCATGCTTTTCTCTTATACTGAAGATAGCAAAAGCTTGACACGGGTCTTGATTGCCACATCGCAGTTGGTGCCTATGACAAGCATTAACAACTGATCCTGACCCATTTCCCTCTAGGTTTAGACGTGGCTTCAGAATCCTTCTTAACACAGTTCTTCAGACAGCCGCTGTCCATCATCAGTTATGTAAAAGGAAAATTATTTGCCACCTCTTTTATACCTTTTTTTTTAAATCATATATGGTTTTAGATCTCAGTATATGAAAAGAATTTCCAGTTTTAAATATCTTTATGGCATTTATTAAAGGGTAGATTTAGTGGTTGATTTTACTCTGAGCTGTTGAATTCATCAACTCCAAAGGCATCATTCATCCCCTGAGTTGTGCAATGCAAAGCCTATACAGACTCACAGTATTCATACACTCATTTTATTTATTTATCACTTTTAACTATTTTGAAAAAAGTTACTTTTTTAGGATATCTTTGACTCCAGTAACATTAATGACTTACATTTAAAAACAACTAATTGGCTTTTCAATGTTTTTTAAAGATTTTATTTATTTATTTGACATAGAGAGAGAGAGATCACAAGTAGGTTGGGCGGCACACAGAAGGAGAGGGAGAGGCAGGCTCTCCGCGAGCAGGGAACCCAATGCCAGACTCGATCCCAGGACCCTGGGATCATGACCTGACCCGAAGGCAGACACTTAATGCATTGAGCCACCCAGGTACCCCAGTTTTTCAATATTTTAAATGCCTGTAATAATTACCAAATAAAAATATTTATTTGCACTATTATTAAATGTTATTAAAAATAACTTACAATGGGACATCCAGTTTAGGGTGGCGGCCCCAATGTAGCCTCTCCAAACTTGTCAACAAAATATCACCAGAAATAGAAAAAGACAAGAACATAATTCATTTTCAAAATCTAAGGCTGATATACCACCAAGTCTAGGAGGTACTTGCGTTCTCCACATAGTTAATAAAAGCGATTTAAAAATCATATGGGGGGGGGCACCTGGGTGGCTCAGTCGGTTAAGTGTCTGACTCTGAATCTCAGCTCAGGTCTTGATCTCAGGGTCAAGACTGGGCTCCCTGGTAGGTGTGGAGCCTCCTTAAAAAAAAATAAAATCAGTATCTAGAAGCAGAAGAAATCTTGGGGGCTGGGAAGGCAGGACCAAACATGTTAGTTCATCTGAGATTCAACCGTGGCACCAAAAGAGATGAAAATGATCCCTAAGTGAACAGAATTAAGCCAAGGTCATCTGCATTTTCTCCTCCTTCAAGTATAATTAAGTAGGGGACAAACACGGCAAGGCCTTCTCCCTTTTAAACTTGTTCACAATGCACTCTTTTGAAGACGATGACATTTTTTCGCTAGATGCTACCGTAGGTGATTTTTCTTTTTTCTTTTTTTTTTTTTTTTAGTACTTTTTTTAAAGTAGCTTCTACACCCAACGTGGGGCTTGAACTCACAATCCTGAGATCAAGAGTCACATGCTCCGCTAACTGAGCCAGCCAGGCCTCCCAATGGTGGGTGAGTTTTCAAAGCTCTGCCCTTCCTCTGGGTCGGCCAGCTGCCTCTGTTTTATTCTGCAGGGCTTCTTCCTAGACCTGCTGTAGGTTGATTTGGGGGACGATTTGCCTGGGCTTGGGGTTGTCAGTGAGCCAGCTATGTACATGACTTGCATCCCGCTCTCCATCTACTCCTGTCCAGCCTCGGTCAAGATCCCTATTTCATGCAAGCAAGCGTAAGGGAGGAATATTTTAGTATTAACTGCTCTGGGCTTTCTACTCCCTCTTTTTAGATGCATTCAGGCCCTCCAGGCTTATGTCTTAGGGGAAGGAAGGCCACAGAAGAACAGAGAAAAGTCATGTCTCAGCCGTCTCCATATAGAGTTCTGAAATTCTTAGCACAGGTAATAAGGTGAGAAAGATGTTGCTGAGTCTTAAAAACTCAGTTTTAAGTACCAAGAGGAAAAGTTTGTCTTACTAATAATAGATGGCTTGAAAAGTCAGTTCTCTGGCCCAAATTTGATTAAAAGAGCAAAGTAAAAGTAAAAAAAGTCAGACCCTGCAAAGTGTCCCCAACAAGTGCCCACCCTCTTTGGACAGGTCTCAAGGGAGAGACAGCAAAGTCCACACTGCAGTGGGGCTTGGAAAGCAGAAAGGACCTGAACTTACTTTCCAGGAGGGGCCTCAAGACTCTTGCACATGCCTGGGGTGGTATGAGAGAAGAGCTAAAACTTTCCTGTATTCCCAAGAGGATGCAGAAGGAGCTGAGAAAGGCTTGCCCACGGGGCAGCTCCTTGCAGACTAGGAACAAGTGCAGCCTGAGGACCCTGACACTAAGGAAGGACTGAAGGTCAACAGGCATAGATGAGAAATACCAAAGTCCACATGGGATGACTTTAATCTTCTACCTAGCAAAGGGACAGCTGACAATCACAGGGGACAATCCCCCTCCCTGCAGTACCATCATGAGATTTAAGCCCCTAGGAGACGAACCATGAGAGACGATGGACTCTGAGAAACAAACTGAGGGTTCTAGAGGGGAGGGGGGTGGGGGGATGGGTTAGCCTGGTGATGGGTATTAAGGAGGGCACGTTCTGCGTGGAGCACTGGGTGTTATGCACAAAAAAGGAAACATGGAACACTATATCCAAAGCTAACGTTGTAATGTATGGTGATTAACATAACAATAAAAAAGAGAGATTTAGGCCCCTAGAACTCAGGAAATAAACTCATTTCATGGGGGTGGGGGAGGGAGGAGGTTGGAAGACCTGAATTATCTGACTTGAAACCTGACATAACTGAAATTAGCAAAAATGGACCGAGATTAAGTGTCCTGTCAGTCCTGTCACGAGGCACTTACAATAAAGACAAGTTGTGTTATAAGAAACCGAAGAGAGTTATCACTGGCACATCTAGGCCCAGAAAATTCAGGGCCCTTCATAAATTTGGGGTCAGGTCCAGCTCTCTGTGACACAGGGAGATCTTCCTGTTACCCCCCATATTATGTTCTCTGATCTACTAACCAGAAATAGGACGTGAAAACTGTAACTCCCAGCCTCCGGGGCTGACTGGGTTCTTTCCATCTGTCCCAAGCCCGTCCCACCCAACAGACAGACTACAGCCGCCAGCATACACTGGACCCCTTCAGAGCCTAGTTCAGCTCTGCCTCAGTATGGAGAGAGGCATGGCACCACGTGGGGTTAGGAGGGCTGCTTCTAGCTCACTGAGGGTTTACTCTTTGCAAATCAGAAAAAGATGCCTGTTATGCCAGGCACTTTTGTGCAGTAAACAACCTGCCTGAATGTACACAGTGGCCCTTCGCTGGCAAATGAGAAACTTAATCTATTTTCTTCACAAACAGGAGCTAGAAGGAGGGATGCTCATTTTCTGGTTGTTATTAGCCCTGGCACCACAAATAAGGAGCAGATGCAGAGGAAACATGATGTTTTTCTGATTTTTTTTGTCAGATATTCTGTATTTTATGAAGTAACCTGGTAGAAGGATATGTGCTAATGTTTGTTTCTTTACTTAATTCAGTCAATCCAACTCCAAATGCCTTTAAAATAATGGCATTCCTGGGGCACCTGGGTGGCTCCGTCAGTTGAACGTCTGATTCTTGATTTTGGCTCAGGTCATGATCTCAGGGTTGTGAGCGTGGAGCCCGCTTAAAATTCTCTCCTTCCCTTTGCCCCCCGCCCAAATAAATAAATGATAAAATAAAATAATAATAATACAATAATGATATTCCTGGTCAGATACTGGAGTTAAGTCGTCCTTGATAAATGTGTATGTTTTGGCCACAGAAACCGAGGTAGATGCCCTTCAGACTCAATGTGTTCCTTACCTCTCCCCACAGAGCTCTGAGCTCCTAAGCTAAGCAAAGACAACTAAAGAAGATAAATTACCACTGGGCTCTCCCAAGTAGTCCTTCCAGAGTTTTGAAGATGTTATATGTACTGATTCTTAAAGCTGTTTTTAACATCTCCTGGAGATTTAGCGTGCATGTAAAATAGCCCCAGGTGGCATTCCTAAGCAAATTATGTAAATTCACCTAGCCTCAGATTGCTCATAATCAAAATGGGGTTCACAGTATCCACCATGTAAGACGTTGTGATCCTAGCACATTTGAGAATGGCTAGCCCGTTCCTCCAGTGGTTCTAAAACAAGCAGCCATTGAGGGCTAAAGTAAGCATCACATTCCTGCTGTCTGCTGAACAGAAGAAAGCTAATCACCATGGCTCTCACCGTACCTCTTCTTCACAAAGCAACTCCTACAGTGTATAGGGGAATCAACTGCCTTCATTTCTCGGGACCGTCCTGGTGTTAGTTTTGAAAATCCCACATACTTAAGAAGCCTAGGTCCCAGGTAAACTAGAATAGTTATCCTACCTAAGTTTGAGGCACCAGATCTATGAAGCCCTCACGGGAGCAGACATCATTCTCTATCCAACTTCCACCCCATCCCAGTAAACAAACATAAACCTGTATTAGCTCCCTAGTACTGCCTAACAGATTACCACGAGGTTGGTGGTTTAAAACAACACCCATTCATTAGCTCACGGCTTCTGTAGACCAGAAGTCTGAGTGCATCTCAGTTGAGATCTCTGCTCAGGATCTTCTGTGGTAGAAACCAAGGTATCAGCCAGCCTGAGTTCTCATCTGAAGGCCGTGGGGGGAAATCCAATAGTAAGCTCATTGAGGTTGTCGACCGATTTCGGTTCTTTGTGGATGTAGGACTGAGGTCTTCATTATCTCCCTGGCTGTCATTTGGGGCCATTCTCCGCTCCTAGAAGCCATCTGTATTCCTTGCCATGTGGCCCCTTCCATCTTCATAGCCACCAACGGAGAGTCTCCCTTGCATCAAATACCTTTCACACTTCCAACCTGTTCAAGGAGAGCCCAGTCCCTTTCAAGGGCTCACCTGAGTAGGTCGGGTCCACCCAGGATAATTTCCTTTTCTTAAAGTCATCTGTGCCAAATAACATAACTTAATCATCATCATATTTAATGGTTTCAGCCACTCTCAAGGAAAGGAGATTATACAAGGGTGAGGGTCATTGTAGGTCATCTTGGAATTCTGCCTACCCCACCCCCTTTCCCAAAGTGTATCAAAAGTTGCAAAAGATGCCTGACAAGCACAAGGCTCTAACGCCTCACCGGACACATGCAGACAGTCTCATTTGAGGTTCTTTAGAATCAACCAATCCTTTCTCATGGAATGAATCTTGATTGAAGGTCTATTATGAGTTTAGCACTATATCAAGTGCTGGACATCGTGATGAACAAGAGACATGATCCCTGCCCTTGTCTGGTGGGGCAAAATGAATCCAATAATCATAAAATGTAATTGTGTCTTGGACCACTGTGAAGAATGTGAGATCCTATAAAGAGAGAATGTGACCCCATCCAGGGCACAGACTGCTGGCTACCCACCAAAATCCACTCTCACATTCTACCATAGAAGAAGGCAGAAGGCTGTCCAACTGTACGGCATTTCCCTACTTCTTGTACCCTTAGGTGTGGCCATGTGACAAAGTCCTCTCCAATGAGTACAAGGCAATCGGTACCATTTCTAGGCCTGGGCCGTTAAACTCGCGGTCACTCCCATTAGTGACAATGACAAGGCCCAGAGCAACCATGAGTCACATGTTGAGAATGGCAGAGCCTCAGTCAGCCTAAGTTCTTGAATGACTACGTGGAAAGACTCCACCCCCACCACCAGATCCCTACCACTGCCACCACCCAAATCAGCCCAAACTGTTACATGGGAAGGAAAGAAATCTCTCTTTTGTTTGAGCTGTTACTTTTAGGTTAATTGATTCAGCAATTTAGGCTTCCTCAAGTAATACAGAACTGCACACTAGCAAGCAAAACAAAACACAACAATTTCTTATCGTACGTTTATGTAATGTGTCTCTCAAAGGCTTTCACGTCTAGTAGGAGATTTAATTCACTCAAAAGTCCTATGAGATAAGTAATAGGGCATCTATTATTACACCCACCTGCCAGATGAGGCTCAAAAGAATTCAATGACTCGGGGAGGTTCCCATGGCTCATTAGTCATTTCTGGGATCTGTGACTGACTCACCATTTGGATTTGGACAAGTAATCCCTTTCTTTCTTTTTTCATCCATAGGATCATTCCTGTCTTCCTACCTAAGGGGAAGAAATTCTATGGGGCTTGTCTATGAAATATTCTGACAGAAAAACAACACAAATGTGATACTCAGTTCTGTAAGTTACATATGTAGGAGAGAGATAATTTGGCAAAGCCCTCTTAATTATTTACTCTTCAATATCTTGGGTCCATTGGAAGCAGATTGATACTAAGCTACTATTGATCTTAGATCTCAAATTTTAACATATGAGCTAATCTCATCCTTGGTCTCATTCTTGGTGGGCTGCTTTTGACTTCATTTACTCATCTGTGTATGTTATGTTTGTGTCTTTTCAAAATCATTCATTCACTCATGTGTTCACCAACATTGTACTGTGAAAAAGCCGCTGTGCTAGGCAATAGGTATCCAATAGTAAACAATGCAGGCTCGGTCCTTGCGCTCGAGAAGCTTTCAGTCTAAACAGGGAAACCAGTAAATAGGCAATTTTATATAACTACACATAATCATCAATGCAAAGAAGAAACTGAACAATGAAGAATATGAGAAGTGAAACACTCTTCTTATCTCTTTTTGCCTCTGGTTGCATAAACAATGCAGTCTACTGGGCAAGCCAGAGTTAGGGTTATTCACAAATGTCTTATTTCCAAGTTGCCAAGATAGCCTCTCTTCAGCTTTTGGATGCTGGAGTAGTTTTGCTTTGCTTCTAGGAAGTTTGGAGCAAGATTTGGTACCTAGCTTTAGTACATGGCTGAACTAAGATTTTTTTTTCTTTTTATTATGTTATGTTGGTCACCATACAGTACCTCATTAGTTCTTGATGTAGTGTTCCATGATTCATTGTTTGCATATAACACCCAGTGCTCCATGCAGAACGTGCCCTCTTTAATACCCATCACTGGGCTAACCCATCCCCCCACCCCCTCCCCTCTAGAACCCTCAGTTTGTTTCTCAGAGTCCATAGTCTCTCATGGTTCGTCTCCCCCTCGGATGCCCCCCCCTTCATGTTTCCCTTCCTTCTCCTAGTGTCCTCCATGCTGTCCCTGATGTTCCACAAATAAGTGAAACCAGATGATCATTGACTTTCTCTGCTTGACTTATTTCACTTAGCATCATCTCCTCCAGTCCCATCCATGTGGATGTAAAAGTTGGGTATTCGTCCTTTCTGATGGCTCAGTAATATTCCATTGTATATATGGACCACATCTTCTTCATCCATTCATCTGCCGAAGGGCATCTCGGCTCTTTCCGCAGTTTGGCTATTGCGGACATTGCTGCTATGAACATTGGGGTGCATATGGCCCTTCTTTTCACTACATCTGTGTCTTTGAGGTAAATACCCAGGAGTGCAATTGCTGGATCATAGGGTAGCTCTATTTTTAATTTTTTGAGGCACCTTCACACTGTTTTCCAATGTGGCTACACCAACTTGCATTCCCACCAACAGTGTAAGTGGGTTCCCCTTTCTCCACAACCTCGCCAACATTTGTTGTTTCTTGCCTTGTCCATTTTTGCCATTCTAACTGGTGTAAGGTGGTATCTCAATATGTTTTGATTTGAATTTCCCTGATGGCTAATGATGAACATTTTTTCATGTGTCTGTTAGCCATTTGTATGTCTTCTTCAGAGAAGTGTCTTTTCATATCTTCTGCCCACTTTTTGACTTGATTATTTGTTTTTTGGGTTTTGAGTTTGACAAGTTCTTTATAGATCTTGGATACCAGCCCTTTATCTGTAGTGTCATTTGTAAATATCTTCTCCCATTCTGTGGGTTGCCTCTTTGTTTTGTTGACTGTTTCCTTTGCTCTGCAGAAGCTTTTTATCTTGATGAAGTCCCAAAAGTTCATTTTTGCTTCTGTTTCACTAGCCCCTGGAGATGTATCTTGAAAGAAGTTGCTGTGGCTGATGTTAAAGAGGTTACTCTCTATGTTCTCCTCTAGGATTTTGATGGATTCCTGTCTCACATTGAGGTCTTTCATCCATTTTGAGTTTATCTTTGTGTATGGTGTTAGAGAATGGTCGAGTTTCATTCTTCTGCATTGTGGCTGTCCAATTTTCCCAGCACCATTTATTGAAGAGACTGTCTTTTTTCCATTGCATATTTTTTCCTGCTTTTTTAAAGATTTTATTTATTTATTCATGAGAGACAGAGAGAGAGAGGCAGAGGGAGAAGCAGGCTCCCAAGGAGCAGGGAGCCCGATGCGGGACTCGATCCCAGGACCCTGGGATCATGACCTGAGCCAAAGGCAGATGCTTAACCATCTGAGCCACCCAGGCACCCTTTTTTCCTGCTTTGTCAAAGATTATTTGACCATAGAGTTGGGGGTCCATATCTGGGTTCTCTATTCTGTTCCATTGGTCTATATGTCTGTTTTTGTGCCAGTACCATGCTGTCTTGGGGATCACTGCTTTATAATATAGCTTGAAATCGGGCAACGTGATGCCCCCAGCTTTGTTTTTCTTTTTCAACATTTCCTTGGCGATTCGGGGTCTTTTCTGATTCCATACAAATTTTAGGATTGTTTGTTCCAGCACTTTGAAAAATGTCATTGGAATTTTGATCGGGATGGCATTGAAGGTATAGATTGCTCTGGGTAGCAGAGACATTTTAACAGTGTTTATTCTTCCGATCCATGAGCATGGAATGTTTTTCCATCTTTTTATGTCTTCTTCAATTTCTTTCATGCGTGTTCTGTAGTTCCTAGAGTATAGATCTTTTACCTCTTTGGTGAGGTTTATTCCGAGGTATCTTTTGGTTTTTGGTGCTATTGTAAATGGAATCGATTCTCTAATTTCTCTTTCTACAGTTGCATTATAAGAACATCAGTTGCTTTATAAGAAAGCAACTGATTTCTGTGCATTTTGTATCCCGCCACATGACTGAATTGCTGTATGAGTTCTGGTAATTTGGGGGTGGAGTCTTTTGGATTTTCCACATAAAGTATCAAGTCATCTGTGAAGAGAGAGAATTTGACTTCTTCTTTGCCAATATGAATACCTTTTATTTCTTTTTTGTTGTCTGATTGCTGTTGCTAGGACTTCTAGTACTATGTTGAACAACAGTGGCAAGAGTGGGCATCCTTGGAATGTTCCTGACCTTAAGGGACTTTATCCCCAGCATGCAAGGGTGGTTCAACATTCGCAAATCAATCAATGTGATAGAACACATTGATAAGAGGAGAGAGAAGAACCCTCTGGTCCTCTCAAGTGATGCAGAAAAAGCATTTGACAAAATACAGCATTCTTTCCTGATTAAAACTCTTCAGAGTATAGGGATAGAGGGAACATTCCTCAAGTTCATAAAATCCATCTATGAAAAACCCACAGCAAATATCATCCTCAACGAACTAAGATTTCTAATTCAGGTATCTTCCTACACCTACATTGTTTCTGCTTTTTCTGGTGGAAAAGGATAAAAGGAAGGAGGGAGAAAGGGAAAAAGAAAGCAAAGAGGGAAGGGAGGGAACACTGTTATAACTGAGAGCCTTGCCATTTTGTTTTGTTTTGTTAAAGATTTATTTATTTGAGAAAGAGAGAGCATGCACGTAGGTGCACATGCACGTGAGTAGGGGGAGGGGCAGAGGGAGAGAATCTTCCAACAGACTCCCTGCTGAGTGCAGAGGACTCGATCTCACGACCCATGAGATCATGACCTGAGCCAAAACCAAGCATCAGATGCTTAACTGATTGAGCCACCCAGACGCCCCGAACCTTGCTCTTTTGCACCCAACATTCTGATCATCTGTCCTCAGGCACTGACTGGGTAACCAGATGTGATATGGACCCTGAACCACCCTGGAAGGTACTTCCGTTCAAGGTCAAGGATGCCCCAGAACCATCATTTATTTTGAGAAAACTATGCTCTTGCCCTGAAAGCCAAAAAAAAGTAAGTGGCCTTTACACACAGTTCTGTTTCCACCAAGCCTGTTCTGTGTCCCCAAACAAGCTGGCAGAAGAACTGTTATGATCTGAGGCCCAGGGTAAGGAGAGAAAAGGAGAAGAACATTTACTGAGTGCTTACTATATACTTATTATATGTTATGAGTGCTTCCTGACAATTCTCTCATTAAATCCTCCCAACTTTACCATTCCATTGTCTTCTCAGAGCAACCCTCCTGCCCACACCACCTGGCCCAGAGAGGTTAGCATCTACCATCATGCTCTCCTAAAAACCTCCCTGCATCTCTCAATCCAAAAAGCAAAGGCAAGCCCCTCATATACCTAGCCTGGCCATTTTACACGCATTTTACACTGGGGATCCCCACTTAACTAATGAAAAGCTTACCAGAAATTGGATTAACACTTTAGGCAGATCATAGGCTCAGAGGCACATGGCAATGAGAGTTAAATCATAGGCCTACATGTTTTAATCCCGGTCTTTGTTTCAATCCCTGCTTATGCATTTCCCCCTTTCTTTAAGCCTGGGAGACATAGCACTGATGTTCTTGGTTCCCTACGTGTCAACAAGACACACCACCATAGAGCTGAAACCTTGGGGGAACGCAGACCCAAAACATTTGAAAAATAGAGCATATGGCTTCCTCGAAGCAGAAGAGCACAGTGACATGTGTCTTTACAAACTTAATAGGCTGTAATTTGCTACAGCTGCTATGGAACGGCCTGTCTGACTTGGCATTCAACATCCTCTGTTCATAAATTAGCTTTTCAGCTGAGTTTAGGTGTGGAAACCAGACAGCTTCTAAAGTGAAAGAGGTTTCTGGAACAGAACTAAAAAGCATATTCGGATGCTGAGCCAAGTACTCATAATATTTAGGTATTTTTTTGATTAGTAGAACCGTCATTTCTCTATCAGTCATGGAAACACCAGCACATCCATGGGGAAGCATCCCAACCTTGCATATACAGTTATTGGGGAAAATGTCATTCCTTGTCTGGGGAGAAATCTCCAGATAGGTAGCTAGGGAAGGATTTGGTCCACAGCGGAGTTCTATGCTCTTCTTGACCACCACTGTCTGCTTCACCACTCACCAGGGTCTGTTTTAGGTGTTTCCAGATGCTTCTGGAGCAATGGTGCATCACAGCATTTTCACTCTGTTCAACGCCCTCCTGACTGGAGCATCCTCGCTAATAATGGAAGGTCAGTGGCGGCAGAAATCACATTGATCTTGTCGACCCTTGAATTCCCACCACCTCGCACAGAACCTGACTCATAACACACACTCAGTGAGTGTTTGTTGAATGGAGAAATAAATTCCTTTACTCTGAGATCAGGTTTCTTCTCTCCCTTTTGCACTCACTTTCTCCAGCTGTGGCACGTGCTTCCTGGCCTCAGATTTTATTGTCCCAGATAGTTCCTCACAAAATGAATTTTCTCAGAATCCGTATTTGCTGCATACATGTGTTATCTGCAAAAGAAGTACTCTACTAATGTACCTGCAGTCAAACTGTGGGTTTGTTCATTGCAGCCCCAGCCCAAGGTGGAAGGAAGTTTCCTCTTTCATAGAGAGACAGCAAAATAACATTTTTTTAAAGCTTTTATTTATTTATTTGAGAGTGAGAGAGTGAGCATGGCGGGGAGGGGCAGAGGGAGAGAGAGAAACTCAAGCAGACCCCATGCTGAGTGTGGAGCCCAACACAGGGCTTGACCTCATGACCCTGAGATCATGACCTGAGCTGAAACCAAGCAAGAGTCGGATGCTTAACCAACTGCGCCACCCATGCACCCCTAGGTTTTTTTATTATTACAATAAAAGTAGCTACTGCTCATTGTTATGATGGGAAAAAAAAAACCAAGGTACAAAAAGTAAAAACAAGACAAATAGAAAACCTCCCCTGGTATCCGTGTCCATAGGTCACTATCCACACACTTCTCACTCCCTACACTTAGTTCTTCTTTCACTGTAGTTCTATAATGTAATACCTACCCCTTGAATGTTGTGGCGTTTTTCCTAGGATCCTGTCACCTTTTCTCCTCTTTTCTCATCTTACGTACTGTTCCTGGCTAATCTACGTACTAACCAGGCTTCGGGTACCCTACATGTTATTCAAATGCCCTTAGCGTTGGGTTGAATTGAATTGAATTGCTCCTCTCTCCTCCTTCCCTTCAAGGCCTGGCCAACAGAGCATGCACACAAACGTCACTTGCCAAATAAAACATGCTGTTTGTTAATAGCATTAGCGGAGCAGAGCTCTAGCAAAAGCTGGAACGGGAAACACAGCTCAGGCTCAAGGGACCCACTGCTTCCCAGCCTTGAACGCTGAGACTCTGCTATGCCAGGAATAAGTGAGCAATAAAGGCCAGCACTGCACAGGCAACCCCAAATCCACTTACATATCTACCCACATGGACAAGAAGCAGAGGCCTGCCTCACCAGCCCCAACACAGAGGAACAGAGAGATGGCCACAGATAGAGCAAGCTCACTCCAAAGCTTTGCCCTGAGCTGATACAGCTTTGCAGTTGCCACCTGGCAGGCCAGTCCGACCCACAGGACCAGACAGAACAGCAAAAGGGAATAGCTGCTCTGCACACAAGGGGAAAGTCCTTGACTGTCTAACCTGCCAGCATCATGCATCTGGAGAACAGAAAAAGAAGAAGGCATGCCATTAAAGACACCATTAATACAGCAGCTCTGCCCACAGTAAAAGGCAGTCCATTAACTTCAAGTTCTGAGCTACTGCTGGACCTTTTCTCTCTCCCTTAGCACAGAGTAAATGAGAGACGTGAGAAGAGACAAAGCATGCTCCCCAGCACTCCCCCAGTTAGTCCAATTATCTATGAGCTAAAGCTACAGGGAACAGCCATTACTGCTCCCCAAAACATGCCTGGCACCTAATAGGTACTCCATAGATATTTCTTGACTAAATCAATCAAGAAATGACTCCCAAATCTGTATGTCTGGTCCAGACCCCTGTCATGAACTCCAGTCCACTCCCCCTGAGCCTTCCTTCTTCTGTCCCATCTTAGTAAACAGAACCATTCCCCACATGTCATTCATGTCATCATCTTCCAGCTCTCTCCACCAAGGACAGATCACCCCCAAGAGAAATTAACTTATTACCCAATAGTCAGAGTCTCTCTCACTCTCCCTTTCATGTTTTTAACAAGAAGCAAGCAAAAAGAAATTTTGCTTATTCAAAGGAATTTTTTATGTCCAATAAACATTCCTTGAAGACAACAAAGATTGGATTGACATCCTCCTGCCTTCACTGTATCCCCTTACTTGATGGATAAGTAGCCTGCAAACTTCCCTCTTCATAACTTAAAATTAATGTTTCAGGTCATTAAATCAAGTATGTAAAATTATTTTTATTTTTTTTAAAGATTTATTTATTTATTTTGAGAGACTGAGAATGAGAGAGAGAGAGAGAGAGAGAGCACATGAGAGGGGGGAGGGTCAGAGGGAGAAGCAGACTCCCCGCCAAGCAGGGAGCCCGATGCGGGACTCGATCCCGGGACTCCAGGATCATGACCTCAGCCGAAAGCAGTCGCTTAACCGACTGAGCCACCCAGGTGCCCAAATCATTTTTATTTTTTTAACCACAACCCCAACCCCAAACAAAAACAAAAGCAAAGAACTTCCTTGGATATTGTGTCTGACACACACATTTCTTAAGCAAATCAAAATTATTCTGCAACCCTTTCTCATGTTATCGTGGTTAAAACTATCTCCCATTGCCTTACCATTCTGTGTAATTGTTTTTTCTTGGCTTTAAAATTTTGGAAATCACCCTCAACTCCTGAATTACCAGTCAAGAAAAAGCACTATTTTCTCTGTGATATGAAATGTCCAAAAGAATGTTAATAACACTTTTTCCATGTAATTTTAAAACATCTCATTTCCTGTACAAGTTCTCTGAAAGTACCCAAAGCTCAAAGTATCAACATGAAAGACTCATCTCAACACCAATATCTTACCATACTTCACAGTTTTTAAAAATTTGCCAACCAGTTCTCATCTTAGCAAGAACCTAGATAATTCATTTACAGAACATCTCACAGCTCACTGGTTTGATTTTGCTAGAAATGGGTCACAAATGTGTAACATGACAAAGAATTCAAAGAAAACAATTAAGTATGGTATCAAACAGCACTTGAATTGAAAGAGAACAGGTTATGTTACCAAGGCTTGGCTGTAAAAATAAATTAACACATGAAATGTGTGGGCAGGGTAGAAATAAAATGTCACCCTTAGTCAGGGGCTATTGTAGAAGGAAACATAACATTCATTCATTTATTCCTGATTATTAGAGAAGAATATGATTTCTGCCCAGAAAATACCTCAGAATGTTTATCCACTGGCTCATGAGGACACTGTCCCACATTTTATTTTAGCTGGAATATTTGAGCAACCAAAATATTCCATTCACCAAGTTATAGAAATCAGTGACTCTTACTGTATAAACTAGTTCTTGGCATTCTCAGCCATTATTCCTACTTTTCATTATCCGGCCTGTATAAAGCTATTAAAGTAATTCTTTTCGGAATTGGGCATTTTTTCTGAGAAAGTATTTGTAATAGCTTCCTTTTAACTTATGAATTTATTCAAATTAAATATCTGCAGGCGGGATCATCTCTGGAATATGAAGTAGTTGAAAAGTTTATCTTCTATAAAGTCAGAGATCGGACGGACCTCCAGTGGTCAATCTACCGCTTCTCCGCTGGGTGGCCTTGAGTGACTCATGTTTTCTGACCTGCGAGTTTTTTATTTGTTAGATGGAGATGAGGACAATTCTTACCTCATAAGATTTTGGTGCTAATTTAATGAAATTATACATGCAATGAGACAAAGACATGTAGGCACCCAATAAATGCTACTTTCAAAGAAAATACAGATGAATAATTTCACATCTTTTTTTTTAAGATTTTATTTACTTATTTATTTGTCCATATGTACCAGGAAAGGGTAAATATGTGCAGTGCATTACATTCTTATAAATCAGTATGAAACAGAAAAAAATGGGTAAAGGATATGAACAGGTAATTCAATAAAAATGGGGCCAATACCTATATGAACAGATGTTCAGCCTCACTAGTAATCAAAGAAATATAAATAAAACAACAGATTGGCTATGATCAAAAAGATGGGCAAAACCCAGCATTTGCAAGTGTGCAGGCTGCTCTCAGACATGTCTGGTAAGTATATTGACTGACTAAATCTTTTTAAAGTGCTCTTTAGTGATATGTATCAAAATTTTAAATATGTATTCTCTTTGGCTACATTTATTGGGGGGGGATATTCCATGTAGGTATTATTTCCACAGTTGGACAAAAAAAATAAAGCTGTTTTTGTTTTGTAAAATTCAAATAGTGTCTTCCCTTATTCTCAGGGAATACATTCTCTCCCAAATAAGATCTCAGACAGCATTACAGTCACAGCGGTAATGACTACTAACATCCGTGTGGCACCTCATAAATGGCAAAGTACTGCCACTGACCTTAATTCTCACAACTGCTGGTCATAAACAGAGCTGGAACTCTCATTGTTCTATTATGAATGATTATGAGCCTGGAGGCTCTTTTTATCCCCAAGCGGCATCAGGCATTGCTCCATGGACTGGAAAAATGGAAAAGGGGCCAAAATTCAGGAACCTGGACCATCTTCTCTACTGGCCATCCCCTAGGGGGCACTCAACTGTCAGTAAGTTACTATCCGCATAGCATCTTTAGGTTCTTTTGCCTATGGTTCCTTTGCCTACTGCAATATATTGCCTAAAAGGGACTGCTCGCCACCTGTTGAAAGTTAAAGAGCATCGCCCCTCATTGCAACTTCGTGAAATCAGTCTTGTTCTTTAAGGTCCTTATCAGATCTGTCCATGGGATGTGAGAACTACCCCTTCCCACCAGTAAGGCCTTAAAATTACACTCCCATCTATGACCGCATCAGAAATCGTGATGGACAAAATTAGGACGGGGCAAACTGCCCTGTAGTTATCCCAGACCCCAACCCCCACCCCCACCCACCCACCCCATCACACTTATCAGGCCACTTTCCTACTTGAGGTACCCGATATGCTTATCCTCTTTTCCTCTCAGAGTTTTTCAAGAAGAGAATGGAGGGGAAAAAAAATCCACAAGCCTTCTGAAATTCATTCACACCATAGTATAAATGAGGCCAACAGCAATGGCATTTCATAACCACAGGATAAAATATGTAAGGTAATATAATGAGGTTACTCTACCTAGGATCTCAGGATATTCAATTCTTTGCAAAATATTTTGAGGCAAGAGGCTGTTTCTGACATCATATTAATAATGGTGGAGCCACACAACATTTGTCCAGAGGAACTAGACCCAGATTTACACAGATTTGGGTATCTAAAAATCATTTATTAGTATATCTTGAAAGTTAGGGAATTTTCCTGAAATAGATTATAATCTTCTCTATGGGACCTTAAGCCTCACCAGCAATTGACTATTAATAGTTGGTATGAGCATTAAGTTTAACTTAGAACGTTCTGGGAAACCTTAAGAGACTTAGAATTTCTTTAAAGTCTTAGAATATGCTAAAGTATAGGAGTAGCAACTTTTTGGTCTGAAATAAATATAGCAACTACTATGAGCTCTATTACAAAAGAGCTTTATTAATGAAATCTTTTATTTTCTATATCAACAAAAGGTCAAGTAAACTACAGTGGAATCATATGGAATCAATAAGAATGACAATGTAGACTTATATTTGAGGGCACAGAAAGCTGTCGATGATATATATTTTCAAGTAGGTTGAAAGAATGAATATTATGACCCTATTTTTTAAATGCATGTAGCAGGGCATTATTTTCAAGGAGGAGGAATTGAGCCAATGTGTTTTCATTCTCAATAATCCATAGTTCCAAGTCACCCTGTGGCTCCAATATCGAGATCCCTGTGATGGCCTCAGGCAGGTTCTACCACAGTGCAGAGAGGACACTCCTTCCAACAGTAGAAATCTATCCTGAGGCCGCTCTTCCAAAGTGATTAAAGGGACTAAGGGAAAGGAGGTAGAGGATGCAGGTTTGTGCAAGCATTCTTTCTTGGGGCTGACAGCTCAGAGATGAGACGGTGGGAGCCTATATGGTGCACAGGTTGAAGAAAATGCCTTAGACAGAGGGACTTTCACCCTGCCTCCTTTAAGTAACCCTGAATTGCCCCTCAGTTTTTTTCTGTACTTAATAGGCATCAGACACTGTTGGAAAATCAAAAAGATATATGGTTCCCATCATATCCCATCTCATACACACAAAAATAAACACACACGATTGTGTGAGATGGGGAGAATATCACTTGCTCAGTAGAGATGACAGAAGCTGGAGCTAGATAAATAATGTGGCATGTGACTTAGAGCAGGCACCCTTCCAACCTGATCTGGCAGCAAACCTTCTTCCCTCATAGTAAACACAGGCACCATCTCGCTTCAAAGCCCTGGCCACTTCTGGCCACAAGAAACCGAACAGTTCTCCAAACTAGACAAAAGACCATCTATTGATTTCAATTAGTCATTAAAAGTGCTCTGTTAAGTAGAAGGAATATGGTCAGTGACCAACCTCGAAAAAGAATCTTCCCTAAGGAAAGTCTGCTTAAGATTCTCTAACAGCAAAGCAAAAGAGAAGTTCTAGACAAAGCAACTATGATTAGCAAATAAAAAGAAAAAAAGGAGGGGGCAGAAAATCTCATGGTTTAGGTTTCAAAACTGTCTATGTGCCATATAACACAATAACATGTTGCCAAATGCAGTCAGGCTATGGAAATCATGACCTGTAATCATTAAAAATAGAGCTTAATGTCTTTCCATCGCCCACAAATTTAAGACAGATGACATGACTAGCCTCATCCCAGCCAAGTTAGACAGGGGCTTTGGGCTTGGGAGCGGGGAGGGGGAGCATTTGGTTTTTTGTTTTTGTGGGGGTTTTTTACCTCTCATTATTCCCAGAGTATGATTTTCTAAGAACTAAAACCTTTACAAATGTAACTCACCCTTCCAACCAACTGGAGTTGCCAATTGGTTCTGAGCCTAAGGCCACGTCCAGGGAGTTCTATAAATTTTGCATAGTGCCAAATACATAATCCTCGTTTCTAAACTTTCTCAATATGCTTTGACAATGGCAAGACAAAGTGAAAATTGTTATTTCAGTTAAAGCAATTGTTCAGTGGAGCCCAGGCTTGTGGAAATATGATGACTGCATTTAAAAATTTAGATTCTAGGGCACCTGGGTGGCTCAGTCGTTAAGCATCTGCCTTCGGCTCAGGTCATGATCCCAGGGTCCTGGGATCGAGCCCCGCATTGGGCTCCCTGCTCAGTGGGAAGCCTGCTTCTCCCTCTCCCACTCCCCCTGCTTGCATTCCTCTCGTTGTGCCTCTCTCTGTCAAATAAATAAATAAAATCTTTAAAAACTTATATTCTGCCTTCTTAGGTATGACATGGACAAAGGTACTGCATGGGGCACAACAAACAGCTTCCAAGGCCTTCTGCCTGTTGAGCAACCATGAAGCTGGAAGTCAAAACTCCTGACTTTAATTCCGATACCATATTTGATTCACTTCTGCCCAAGTTTTGCTAAACATCACCATCCAATACCACATAAATGTTTGGAAATCTTCTAATTAATGTGTTCTGTGACCACATTTTCCCCTTTCTTTCTTGGAAATGCCAAAAGGCTCAGTCACCTATGTAGTTGAAGAATAACAAAAGGTGGAAAGCTACAACAGAAAATATTTCAAGTATCACTGCATGGCTATTTAAGTCAAGCTTGGTTTTCTATGTTTTCTGCAAAGTTAATATCAAAAGCAGTTTCCTTTTTTCTGAGCACATGTTCTAATGGGGAGGCAATTTCAAATGAAAAATATTAATTGAAAACCATATAGCAATGTAGTACTATGCCTACATTGCAAAGTAAAAACAGGCAAATGAGATTTAGCACCTGCCCTTGAAAATCTGTAATTCATATGTTCAAGTTAATTGTATTTAGCATCTACTATAGAACAAAAGAGCCATGATCCCTGCCTTCATAGAATGCTCAGAATGGTGAATTGATCGATAATTAAACAAGCAATTACATGGGGTGCCTGGCTGGCTCAGTCAGTTGAGCATCTGACTTTTGATTTCAGCTTAGATCATTATCTCAGGGTTGTGGGATTGAGCCCTGCATCAGGCTCCATGCTCAGCACAGAGTCTGCTTGCCCCTCTCCTCCCCTTTGCTTGCACACTCTCTCTCTCTCTCTCTCTCTCACAAATAAATGAATAAAACATTTTTTTAGGGCGCCTGGGTGGCTCAGTTGGTTAAGCGACTGCCTTCGGCTCAGGTCATGATCCTGGAGTCCTGGGATCGAGTCCCACATTGGGCTCCCTGCTCGGCGGGGAGTCCGCTTCTCCCTCTGACCTTCCCCCCTCATGTGCTTTCTCTCTCTCTCATTCTCTCTCTTTAAAAAAAATTTTTTTTAAATAGAATAAAATAAAATTTAAAAGATAATTAAACAAGCGTTACAATGTGTCATACTAGAGAAAGTCTGGGATGGTATGGAGGCACAAATAGATAGCTACCATGAGCTTGGAAAAGTCAAGAAAGGCTTTCCAGAGAGGGCTAAAGCCAGAACTATGAATAGACCTTTCGAGATAAAACAGGAACACTCCCAGTTTTAGAAAATATTATGCTGGTAAGGACAGGTGCTTGTTTATAACTTGAATTATTCATTCACCAATTCCACAAATATTTATTGAACACACACTGTGTTTCAGGTATACAACAAAAGGGGTTCCCTTCTTAATGTTATTATATTAATAGTAATCAGTAGCATCAAAGATCATATTATCTTTATTCTCTATAAGTTATAGATCATGTGTATATTAATTTTGTCTTTCATTCAGCACATACTGGACTAAATGCCTAAGAGGAGAGCTGACATTCCTCAAGTTGCTAACACGAAAAGGAGTCAAAATCAGGCAAAGCTTCTGCCCACAACTCATGTCAATTCAACTGGTTAGATAATTATTCATTGTACTTCAATTCTTTGTGCTATGGAAAATATGCTGATTTTAAAATACATAGTTAGGAAGTTTTGTCAGAGATCTATGATTCTAGTCATTCCACTTATATATGAATACTAGCTGTGCAAAATAATATATATAATATTAAACATATGGTTTTTAAAAAATGGAAAAATATATGGAAACAGTAAAATAGCTGGGGATGGAAACAGGAATGTGGTAGTAGATGTTTAACAAGTTCTCAAGAAAACACAAAATATCTTACTTTGACTATTTCTGTTTCTGTGATATAAATAGTCCCCACCATGGCCAACTGCAAACTATCAACGTTTTACCAATTGGTTTGCAAAATTTCTGAAAATTTATCAATCAGACTTCAGGAACTGATATAAGCCAGTACTAGCACACCAGTAGGTGAAGGTAAAAAACAAAAACTCTTCTAGTTTCTTGCACTGTCCTGGATGTATTAAAAGTAATACTTTATATTAATCTCTAACAAATAATGATACAGACTGTCATTTCTAGGTAACTATTAAAAGAAGAGTAATGTATTAATAACAAGCAACTAGAGAGAAAATAGAATAATGAGAAATATTTAATTAATCAAAGAAAATGCAAGAAAGGCAAGAAAATGAAATGTAAAATAGGTGGGAAAATAAAAAACTGTAGACATAAACTAAAGTATATCAGTAATTGTATTAAGTATAAATGGACTATAGACCCCAATTAAATGTCAAAGGTGTCAGGGTGGATATAATCCAAGACCTAACTACATGCTACTTAACATTCTTTAAATATAAGGATATAAAATGAATAAAAGTAAAATGATGACATTTTGCAATATATACACATCAAATCATCATGTTGTACACCTTAAACTTAAACAATATTATATGTCAGTCATATCTCAATAAAGCTGAGGGGGGAAAAAAGCAACATATGTTTTAAAAAAGCAAACTAATGGAAATATACATACCACACAAATGCCAATCAATAAAAGCTCACTTAGCTATAATAATATCACATAAGTAAATTTTAAGGCAAGAAAATTACTAGAGACAAACAGAGATATTTCATAATAATAATGGGTCAACTAGAAAGATATAAAAATTTTTAAAAAGAAAAATTTTTAATTTATAATCAACAAAAAAAATTCATGAAATAGGAGCAACAGACAAATCCATAATTATAGTTGGAGATCTAAACCCTCCTCATGGGGCGCCTGGGTGGCTCAGTTGGTTAGGTGACTGCCTTTGGCTCGGGTCATGATCCTGGAGTCCCCAGATTGAGTCCTGCATCGGGCTCCCTGCTCAACAGGGAGTCTGCTTCTCCCTCTGGCCCACCCCCCTCTCATGCTCTCTTTCTCTCTCTCACTCTCTCAAATAAATAAATAAATAAAATAATAAATAAACCCTCCTCAGTAATTAATAGAACAAGAAGATTATTTATTTTTTTAAAGATTTTATTTATTTTTTTGAGAGAGAGAGAATGAGAGATAGAGAGCACGAGAGGGAACAGGGTCAGAGGGAGAAGCAGACTCCCTGCCGAGCAGGGAGCCCAACGTGGGACTCGATCCCGGGACTCCAGGATCATGACCTAAGTCGAAGGCAGTGGCTTAACCAACTGAGCCACCCAGGCACCTGAGAACTATAGCATCTTAAACACGTCTATTAGAAAACGCTAAAGATCGGTGACCTAAAAATACATCTCCAAAAGTTAGAAAAATAAGAGCAAATTACACACAAAGAGTGAAGAAACAAGGAAATGACAAAGATACAAAAAATAATTAATGAAGTGTAAACAAAGTATTCAATAGAAAAAAATTAACAAAGCCAGAAGTTGTTTCATTTTTAAAAGATTAATAATCAATAAATTCCTAGTAATTTATATCAAGAAAAAGCAGAAAATTACAAATTACCCTTACCAGAAATAAAAAGGGGACATCACAGATTTAAGACTTTTTAAAAAAGATGCTATTATAAATTATTTTAGACTAATTAATTTGAAATTTTGAAATTTTCAGTGAAATGGACAAACTCCTGGGAAAATACAATTTACCAAAGCTAACATAAGAAAAAACTGAAAATCTGAATAATCCTTTATCTGTTAAAGAAACTGGAAGTTTAAGAACCTTTCCACACTTTCTCTCAAGATGGCAGAGAAGTAGGGGAACCCTAAATCTGTCTCATCTCTTGAATACAATGAGATAGTTATCAAATCATTCTGAACACCCATGAAATCAACTGGAAGTTTGAGAAAACAAATACTCCAGCTCTAGAAGTAGAAAACAACCACCTTTCGGAAGGTAAGAGGTGTGGAGACTTGAACCCAGGGTGATACAGCTGAGTATATGGCGTGGGAGAGGGAGCCTGCTTAAGGAGGCTACCGCAAAGTATTATAAGCAGCGGAGCACAAAATCAGAACTTTTAGAAGTTGCCTACAGTGGGGGACATGCCTGGCTTAAAAGTGTTCAGTCAGTGAAGCAGGGAAGAATCCCAGGTATGACACCATGATCCGAGGATCCCCTGGATTGTGAGAAGAATGGGTGGTGCCTAAGTGCAGCATGGTTTCCAGACACAGGCACTGGGAAGCCATCTGAGAACAGCAAGTCTACATGCTGGCTTCCTGCTCTGTATTGCCATATACTACTGTGAACCACTGCACAGCTGTGTGACTGCTATCCTCGGATGGGTCCAGCAAAATGCAGAAGCATGTTTCTCCCTCCATGGGAGAAACAGAGCAGGTCCACTCCCCAGGAGTCCCTAAAATTTGGAGTTTTGAAACTCAGTCATGTGCCCAAGATAAAAATGCTCAGACATAGGCAGGGTGAACACAGAGTTCTGACGGAAACCAGGGAGAAAAGAGTGACTGCTCTTCTGTGAAGACTTATCTGGGGCTAAAGAGCAGGGTGCCGCCATATTAATCCCACCCATCAGGGCTGAAAGCCTTCAGGGAGCAAAACAGTACCACCTAGTGGAGTCTGGAGCCACTTACACCAAGGCCGGCCACCCGGCGCACGGGAGGCGCATTTCCACTAGGACAAGTCCACCTGAGAATCAGGGCAAAAGCCCCCCCCCCCCCAGACAACCAGCACAAAGAACTCCCTCCCACCAAGACTACTGATCATAGAGGGCTGCAAAGCTTCAGCTCTAGGGGAAAATAGTATCTAGCATCCTTTACACTTTTATTTTTTAGTTTTTTATTATTTTTTTATTTTCTTATTTTTTCAATTCTTTTTATTCTTTTTTAATTTTTATATATTGTTTTTATTTTTTGTTTCCTTTCACTGTATTTTATTTTATTTATTTTTTTTTTCTTGCTTTCTTATTTTGGGGTCTAGTTTCTTTTAACAAGCAGAACAAAACACAACCAGGATCTAGTTTTTTGTGGGTTTTTTTTTTTGTAGTTGTTTTTGTTAAATCGTTTTTATTGTTTTTTTTTTTCTTTCTTTCTTCTTTTCTAATCTGGACAAAATGATGAGATGGAGAAATTCATCCCAAAAGAAAGAACAGGAGGTAATACTTAAAGCCAGGCATGTAATCAATACGGATATAAGTAAGATGTCTGAACTAGAATTTAAAACAATGATTATAAGGATACTAGCTGGGCCTGAAAAAAGCATAGAAGACACTAGAGGATCCCTTATTGTAGAGATAAAAGAACTAAAATCTAGTAAAGCCAAAATTAAAAGTGCTATAACCAAGATACAGTCCCAAGTGCAGTCCATAAAAACAGAGATGAACAAAGCAGAAGATTGAATCCGTGGTATAGATTATGGAAATTACAGAAATATAGAAGATATAGATATGTATATAGATTGATACAGATATGGAAAATTATGGAAAATAATGAAGCTGAAAAGAAGAGGGAAAGAAAACTATTAGATCATGAAGGTAAACTTAGGGAACTCAGCGATTCCATAAAGCAAAATAATATCCCCATTATAGGAGATCCAGAAGGAGAATCGTGGGGAAAAGGGGCAGAAGATTTATTGGAACAAATTATAGCTGAGAACTTCCCTAATCTGGGGAAAGAAACAGGCATTCAAGTCCAAGAGGCACAGAGAACTCCCCCAAAATCGACAAAAATAGGTCAGCACCATGACCTATTTGCAAGTGAAACTTGCAAATTACAAAGATAAAGAGAAAATCCTGACAGCAGCTCGGGACAAGAAGTCCTTAACCTACAAGGTAAACACATGAGGTTGGCAGCAGACCTGTCCAAAGAGACCTGTCAGGCCAGAAAGGATTGGCATGATATATTCAATGTGTAAATGGGAAAAATATGGAGCCAAGAATACTTTATCCAGCAAGGCTATCATTCAGAATAGAAAGAGAGATAAAGCATGCCCAAGACAAACAAAAACTAAAGGAATTCATGAACACTAAACCAGCCCTGCAAGAAATATTAAAGGGGACCCTTTGAGTGGAAAGAGAAACCAAAAGTAACAAAGACTAGGAAGGAACAAAGGCAATCTACAGGAATGGCAACTTTACAGGTAATAAAGTGATACTATATTCATATCTTTCAATAATACTCTGAATGTAAATGGACTAAATGCGCCAATCAAAAGACATGGGGTATCAGAATGGATTAAAAAAACAGAACCCATCAATACGCTGCTTACAACAGACTCATTTTAAACCCAAAGACACCTCCAGATTGAAATTGAGGGGGCGGAGAACCATTTATCATGCTAATGGACATCAAAAGAAAACTGGAGTAGCCATCCTTATATCAGACAAACCAGATTTTTTAAAAGATTTACTTAATTATTTAAGAGAAAGAGCAAGACATTATATGTTAAAAAAGAAGAAGAAGATAGTAGGAAGGGAAAAATGAAGGGGGGTGGGAGTTGGAGGGGGAGATGAACCATGAGAGACTGTGGACTCTGAGAAACAAACTGAGGGTTCTAGAGAGGAAGAGGGTAGGGGGATGGGTTAGCCTGGTGATGGGTATTAAAGAGGGCACGTATTGAATGGAGCACTGGGTGTTATAAGCAAACAATGAATCAGGGAACACTACATCAAAAATTAGTGATGTGATATATGGTGATTAATATAACATAATAAAATAAAATAAAATTTAAAAAAAGAGAGAGAGAGAGCAACAGCATGCAAGTGGGGAGAGGGGCAGAGGGAGAGACTCTTCAAACAGACTCCCTGCTGAACTTAGAGCCTAACACATGGCTCAATTTCATGACCCATGCAATCATGACCTGAGCCAAAACCAAGAGCCAGACCACTAAACTCATGCCACCCAGACACCCTCAGACAAATAGATTTTAAACCAAAGACTGTAATAAGAGATCAAGAAAGACACTATATCATAATAACGGGTTCTATCCAACAAGAAGATCTAACAATTGTAAATATCTATGCCCCTTAACTTGGGAGCAGCCAAATACATAAATCAATTAATAACAAACTTAAAGAAATTCATTGATAATAATACAATAATAGTAGAAGACTTTAACACCCCACTCACAGCAATGGACAGATCATCTAAGCAGAATATCAATAAGAAAACAAGGGTTTTGAATGACACACAGGACCAGAGGGACTTCACAGATATATTCAGAGCATTTTATCCTAAAGCAGCAGAATACTCGTTCCTTTTGAGTGCATATGGAACATTCTCCAGAATAGATCACGTAGTGGGTCACAAATCAGGACACAACTGGTACAAAAAGAATGAGATCATACCATGCATATTTTTAGATCACAATGCTATGAAACTTGAAGTCAACCACAAGAAAAATTTGGAAGGACCACAAATACATGGAGGTTAAAGAAGAACATCCTACTAAAGAACGAATGGGTCAACCAGGAATTTAAAGAAGAATTTAAAAAATACATGGAAGCAAATGAAAATGAAAACACAACTGTTCAAAACCTTTGGGATGAGCAAAGGCAGTCCTAAGAGGGAAGCATATAGCAATAGAGGCCTTCCTCAAGAAGCAAGAAAAGTCTCAAATACACAACCTAACACCTAAAGGAGCTGGAAAAAGAACAGCAAATAAAGCCTAAATCCAGCAGGAGAAGAGATATAACGAAGATTAGAGCAGAAATCAATAATAGAGCAATTTAACAAACAGTAGAACAGATCAAAGAAACTAGGAGCTGGTTCTTCAAAAGAATTAACAAGATTGATAAAACCCTAGCCAGACTTAGCAAAAAGAAAAGAGAAAGGACCCAAATAAATAAAATCATGAATGACAGTGGAGAGATCACAACCAACACTGAAGAAATACAAGCAATTTTAAGAGAATAATATGAGCGATTATATGCCAATAAATTAGGCAATCTGGAAGAAATGGATAAATTCCTAGAAATATATAAACTATCAAAACTGAAACAGGAAGAAATAGAAAATCTGAACAGACTCATAACCAGCCAAGAAATAGAATCAGTAATCAAAAAATCTCCCAACAAACAAGAGTCCAGGGCCAGAGGGCTTCCCAGGGGAATTCTACCAAACATTTAAAGAAGAATTAATACCTATTCTTCTGAAACTGTTCCAAAAAATAAAAATGGAAGGAAAACCACCAAATTCATTCTATGAGGCCAGCACTACCTTGTTCCCAAAACCAGACAAAGACCCCACTGAAAAGGACAATTACAGACCAATATCCCTGATGAACATGGATGCAAAAAATTCTCAAGATACCAGCTAATCAGATCAAATAGCACATTAAAAAGATTATTCACCACTACCAAGTGGAATTTATTCCTGGGCTGCAGGGGTGGTTCAACATCCGCAAATCAATGTGATATACCACATTAATAAAAGAAAGGATAAGAACCATATGATCCCCTCAATAGATGCAGAAAAAGCTTTTAACAAAATACAGCATCCTTTCTTGATAAAATACCCTCCATCATGTAGGGATAAAGGGAACATACCTCAACATCACAAAGGCCATATATGAAAGACCCACAGCTAATATCATCCTCAAAAAAAGAGAGCTTTTCCCCTAAGGTCAGGAACACGACAGGGATATCTAGTCTCACAACTGTTGCTCAACATAGTACTGGAAGTCCTAGCCTCAGCAATCAGACAACAAAAAGAAATAAAAGGCATCCAAACTGGCAAAGAGGTTAAACTTTCACTCCTCTCAGACAACATGATACTCTATGTAGAAAACCCGAAAGACTCTACCAAAAAAATTGCTAGCACTGATATAGGAAGTCAGCAAAATTGCAGGATATAAAGTCAGTGCACAGAAGTCAGTTGCATTTCTATACACTAATAATGAGGCAGAAGAAAGAGAAATCAAGGAATCAATCCCATTTACAATTGCACAAAAAACCATAAGATACCTAGGAATAAACCTAACCAAAGAAGTAAAGGATCTGTACTCTGAAAACTATAGAACACTTATGAACGAAATTGAGGAAGACACAAAGAAATGGAAAAACATACCATGCTCATGGATTGCAAGAACAAATATTGCTAAAATGTCTATGCCACCCAAAGCAATCTACACATTCAATGTAATTCCTATCAAAATACCACCAGCAGGGGTGCCTGGGTGGCTCAGTTGGTTAAGCATCTGCCTTCAGCTCAGGTCATGATCTCAGGGTCCTGGGATTGAGCCCCGCATCGGGTGCCCTGTTCAGCAGGAAATCTGCTTCTCCCTCTCCCTCTGCCACTCCCACTACTTGCGCTCTCTCTCTCCCTCTCTTGCTCTGTCAAATAAATAAATAATATCTAAAAAAAAAAAAAATACCACCAGCATTTTTAACAGAGCTGGAACAAATAATCCTAAAATTTGTATGGAATCAGAAAAGACCCTGAATAGCCAAAAGAATGTTGAAAAAGAAAACCAAACCTAGAGGCATCACAATTCCAGACTTCAAGCTATATTATAAAGCTATAATCATCAAGAGAGTATTGTACTGGCATAAAAACAGACACATAGATCAATGGAACAAATAGAGAACCCAGAAACAGACCTTCAGCTCTATAGTCAACTCATCTTCGACAAAGCAGAAAAGAATGTCCAATGGAAAAAAGAGAGTCTCTTCAACAAATGGTGCTGGGAAAACTGGACAGCCACATGCAGAAGAAGGAAACCAGACCACTTTCTTACACCATACACAAAAATAAACTCCCAATGGATGAGAAACCTAGATATGAGACAGGAATTTATCAAAATCCTAGAGGAGAACACAGACAGCAACCTCTTTGACCTTGGCTGCAGCAACTTCTTTCAAGACACGTCTCCAAAGGCAAGGGAAGCAACGGCAAAAATGAACTATTGGGACTTCATTAAGATAAAAAGCTTTTGTACAGCAAAGGAAACAGTCAACAAAACTAAAAGGCAACCTACAGAATAGGAGGAGATATTCACAAATGACATATCAGATCAAGGGTTAGTATACAAAATCTATAAAGAACTTATCAAACTAACACCCAAAAAAAACAAATAATCCAGTCAAGAAATGGGCAGAAGACATGAACAGACATTTCTCCAAAGAAGACATACAAATGGCCAACAGACACATGACAAAATGCTCAACATCATTCAGCATCAGGGAAATACAAATCAAAACCACAATGAGGGGTGCCTGGGTGGCTCAGTCAGTTAAGCATCCGCCTTCAGCTCAGGTCATGATCCCAGGGTCCTGGGATTAAGCCTTGTGTCAGGATTCCTGCTCAGCAAGGAGTCTGCTTCTCCCTCTGCTCATTCTCACTCTCTCTCTCTCAAATAAATAAATGAAATCTTAAAAAAAAAAAAACAATGAGATACCACCTCACACCAGTCAGAATGACTAAAATTAACAACTCAGGAAACAACAGATGTTGGCGAGGATGCAGAGAAAGAGGAACTCTCTTACACTGTTGGTGGGAATGCAAACTGGTACAGCCTCTCTGGAAAACAGTATAGAGGCTCCTCAAAAAGTTAAAAATAGAGCTACCCTATCACCCAGCAATTGCACTACCAGGTATGTATCCAGAGGATACAAAAGTAATGATTCGAAGAGGCACATGCACCCCAATGTTTATAGCAGCAATGTCCACAATAGTCAAACTATGGAAAGAGCCCAGATGCCCATCAACAGACGAATGGACAAAGAAGATGTGGTGTGTATATGTGTATATATATATATATATATATATATATATATATATATATATATATATACAATGGAATATTACTCAGCCATCAAAAAGAATGAAACCTTGTCATTTGCAATGACATAGATAGAACTAGAGGCTATAATGCTATGCAAAATAAGTCAGAGAAAGACAAATACCATATGATTTCACTCATGTGTGGAATTTAAGAAACAAAACAGATGAACATAGAGAAAGGGAAGGAAAAACAAAATAAGATAAGAACAGAGAGGAAAGCAAACCATAAGAGACTCCTAACTATATAGGGAACAAACTGAGGGTTGCTGGAGGGGAAGGGGTAGAGGGATGGGGTAACTGGGTGATGGGCAGTAAGGAGGGCACTTGATGTAATGAGCACTGGGTGTTATATGCAACTGATGAATCACTTAATTCTATCCCTGAAACTAATAATACACTATATGTCAATTAAATTGAATCTAAATAAAATAATAATAATAATGAAAAAAAGAATCTTTCTACAGAGAAATCTGTAGGTTCAGCTGGCCTCATCAGTCATCCTACCAATAATTAAGGAGGAAATAATGACATTATTTAATATTCCTTATTTCCAGAGAATAAATATGAAAAAACACTTCTAACTCATTTGATAAAGCCAGGATAATTTGCTTCCACAACCTGACAATACATTATAAGAAAGAAAATTATAGGCTAAAATTCCTTATAAAGAGAAATTTTAGAAAATCAAATCAGCAAATACATAAAATTTATGATACACCTTAATCAAATAAAGTTTATTTCAGGAAGGTGAAGATGATTTAATGTGCTAAAATCAGTCTAAGAAATCCTTCATATTAACAAGAGGAAAATCATGAAAATCTTAATAGATGCAAAAATATCACTTGATAAAATTAAAAATCCATTTATGACTTAAAACAAAAAAAGCTATTCACAGAATGGGAATAGAAGGGAACTTCCTTTATCTTATAATGAGTATCCACATAAAAGCTACAGAGCAAACATTTAGAGGATCAGTCTAAGAGGTCAATATCTGAATATTAGCAGTTCTAGAAAAAGAGAACAAGAAATAAAAAGGAAGAAATTATCAAAGCAACAATAAAGGCGCTATCACAGTATATCAGCATATCACCAGTCAACAAAAAGAAGTTTTTCTATAAATTTCTAAGAGATTTCTCTTCTGTCCATTTATCGGAAGAAAAAATTTACCTTAAGGAAAAGATTATGTGAAATCTTCTAGCTCATATTTGCAGGGAATCTGGACCAAAAACTAGAATAATTTCATCTGCAAGATCTTGGACCCCTATAATTATTTCCCATTAATCCTTGATCTCCAAGGAAATGGAAGCAAACACTTCAGCTTTAAGATACTGGAGTGAGTTTTTGCAGTCTGGCTGCCTGCCTACGCCTTACATAAGAATTTCCATTAGGAAAAGAAAGGGGTCTTAAGTCGCTGACATAAATAAAACCATAAACACACATTATCTCAGGAGGAATTCCTTAAACATGAATGGCTATATTAGTAACATGCAGAAAAATATTTTACAAAACTCACAAAAATATAGAGAAATTACAACAAAAGCAATAAGATACGTTCACCCCCTACAGCCCATTTATTAAGAGATGGATGTATCTAGGGGCACACAGTTGGCTCCGTTGGTTAAGCATCCAACTCTTGACTTCAGCTTAGGTCTTGATCTCGGGTTGTGAATTCAAGCCCCACTTTGGGCTCCACACTGGACATGGAGCCCACATTAAAAGAAGGAGAAGAAGGGACAGAGGGACACAGAGAGAGAGATGGCCTGAACAGTATTTTCAGAAATAGACATTTTATGTAACTTTCTCTTGAAACATTTGGGTTTCTCTTGAAATGGTTGAAAGTCTAGCAATATTTGCCTGAATTTTCACAAGGCAACAACTGGCTGGTGTTGAGAAGCAACTACCTCTTTAAAACGAAGCATTCAGTTCCTGATTGGCTGTAGCAGCAAGCCCTCCCTGTGGTCTTCCATGAGGCCCACTTCAATCCTTTATATTACTTGGCTGGTACTCTGGGCATATAAGTTTGTGCACTGTGTCCTATAACTATGCCACTCAAAATGCAGTCCACAGACAAGCAGAATCAGTAATACCTAGAAGCAGGGAATAAATGCAGATTCTCAGGCCCTATTACGGACCCACTGAATCAGAATCTCTAAGGGTAGCTTCCAGGAATCTGTGTCTTAACATGGTCTCTTGGGGCGCCTGGGTGGCTCAGTCAATTACACTTCTGCCCTCGACTCAGGTCATGATCCCAGGGTCCTGGGATCGAGACCCACATCGGGCTCCCTGCTCAGCTGGGAGTCTGCTTGTCCCTCTCCCTCTGCCCTGCTCATGCTCTCTCTCTTTCTCTCTCTCAAATAAACAAAAATCTTAAAAAAAAATTGGTCCCACCTGAAACCGTATGTTAGCAATTGCTTTTAGAACTTACTATGGAAAAGCTTTGTTTCCCGTTAAGAATGGGTTTGTTTTTTCTTTTCACACAAAAATATATCTTACCTTCCCTTAGCTACCAGAAAGTTCAGAGATTAAGTCTATGGATCTTCCCTGGAGTGACTCTATGGTCCATCCCCCGGTGTTCTGTTCCCCCTGGCCACTACTCCTTGATTTTTGCCTCCTTCTTGTACAGCAACACTTTGGGGGGGTTTTATATTAATGGTTTATTGATGTTTGTTTCTTTTATTTTATGTAGTTCTTGAAAGAGCCTGAAATCCATTGTAGAACGATATGAAGGTATGAGTAGATACACAATGGTTCTGAAGTCTGAGTGTCTTGGTTTTTTTAAATCTTGGCTGTTCCATGTATTGGCTCTGTGACCACAGACAAGTCAGTTAACAGTTCTGAGCTTTCCTAATATTTTATTTATTTTTTTAAAGATTTTATTTATTTATTTGACAGAGAGAGAGACAGCAAGAGAGGGAACACAAGCAGGGGGGGTGGGAAAAGGGGAAGCAGGCTTCCCACCGAGCAGGGAGCCCGATGCGGGGCTCGATCCCAGGACCCTGAGATCACGACCTGAGCCGAAGGCAGTCGCTCAACCAACTGAGCCACCCAGGCGCCCCTTTCCTGATATTTTAAATGAGGGAAATATTTGTATGTCACAGGATAGCACTAGTGTTAGGGTTTAGTCAGATAATTCATGAAAAGCCAATTAGCATGCCATCAGCAAACAGCAAGAATCACCAGTTAGGGATAAATTCCGGCACATAGAACAGAAGATCTACTTCAGAGATTACCAAATAAGAATTTATTGTTTCCTCAAAAAATTTCACGTCGAGGTGGTCCAAGAGAGCAACTCTTCAGCATCATCAGCTGTCCCGAGTTACTCCTTTCTTTCTCTCTGCTCTGCCAGCCTCGGTGAATGGCCCTGATCCTATGGTCTCCTTGTTGCCTCAAGATGGAAACTCTAACTCTAACCTCATCTCAACCTTCCAATCAAAACGCAGCACTGGAAGTGACAAGAAGAAAGAGGGGGTAGCAATATTAGGAAAGGAAGACTTTTCCAGAAATCACCTGCAAACCTCTGCTTTCTTTTCCTTGGTCAGAACTGTGTCATTTAACTACTTCTAACTGCAAGAAGGTGAGTTTTTTAGCAGGGCACATTATGACTTTCTTAGTCAGGAAAAATGGAAGAAAAAATATTGTGTAGACAATAAGATTTATCTGCGATCTAAAGACTCAATATCTGGGCGCCTGGGTGGCTCAGTTGGTTAAGCGACTGCCTTCAGCTCAGGTCATGATCCTGGAGTCCCGGGATCGAGTCCCACATCAGGCTCCCTGCTCGGCGGGGTGTCTGCTTCTCCCTCTGACCCTCTTCCCTCTCGTGCTCTCTATCTCTCATTCTCTCTCTCAAATAAATAAATAAAATCTTAAAAAAAATTTAAAAAAATAAAGACTCAATATCTGCTGATTATTTTTATTTACAAAGACAACTAAAAGATCAATCATATATACCTAAAAAAAAGTGTGTGTGTGTGTGTGTGTGTGTGTGTGTGTGGGTGGGTGTGTGGGTGTACACATCTATGTGGTCTTGAAGCTTTCCAGTTGAAAGTTCCTATGCAACCTTACATTGTTCAAGATGCTTATAAAATCACCAATGTTAATAATAGCTACTGGCTATATCCAGGCACCAAAATATTTTATACATTACTACATTTTTTAAAAACATTTTTTATTAAGTAAACTCTATCCCCAATGTGGGGCTCGAACTCATAACTCTGAGATCAAGAGTCACATGCTCTGCCTGAGCCAGCCAGGTGCCCCCATATAATATTATATTTAATCTTCACAATACTCTTAATAGCTATTAATATTTATATCCATTATATTGATGTGGAAACCTAAATGTTTCAGCGATGATAACTAGCCCAAACTCACTTAGATAGTAAGTAAAATAGTTAGGATTTGGATTCAAATCTAATGTACTTTCAAAAACCTCTCTTCTAAGATTCCTCTTTCCAAAGATCATTTCTTTTCCTTCCAGAAAAGAATATATTACTATTTCTTAACAAAGCAATAGCCTGGCCGTTCTCACCCGCTTCATGGTTTTTTGTCCAAACATCTATCTCCTAGGCAGAATACATGTCTCATTAAAATATGGTCCATAGTTTCTCCTCACTGCCTGAACAAGGTTCCTGAGTGGGTAGTTTGTTTTGTTTTTTTTTATGTTTCTTTTTCCTACCAGGAAAAAAAAAAGAAAGAAAGAAGAGAAAAGTCTTTCAGGCATCGAAACATCCAGTCTCCCCTTAGCTCTTGCCCTTAGCCAAAGGCCACATTGCTCCTATTAGAGACACCCAAGCTCTGAGAGATGCATTTTAATAGTATTTTTGTAGAAATGTTGTAGATCTTTTTCAACACTCAGACCTAAGAATGTGAGAAAATGGCATGTGGGAAGACAAGAATCCCTGCCGTTTATTATTTGAGAAGACAAATGGCTTTTTCACAGAAGATGAAAGATTATGAGAAAACAGCATTCGTTGCTAAACACAATTCATTGTTTGGATGGTTAAAAAGGAATTGACGTGCCATTGGAAGAACCAAATCCAGGAGGACCAGAGAGGGAGATAGTGGGCTACAGGGCTGTCAACATGTGCTATGACTTGCTCCTTGCTGCCGTGAAAGCAACAACAAAGCCCTGAGCCATCCAGCTCCATCTTAGAGAACTGAGAAAGGTACACAGGCTGGACTCCAGATGGGAAGTAATGCTTAAAAAAAGGAAAAAAGAGCTCAAGTTTCAACCTAGTTTTCCTCCCTTATGGCCAGTTTTCCCGAAAGCATCCTTGCAAAAGATGGCTTATCCTTCTAGTCAGGAAATGAGGCATCCAGGTCCAATAATGTAGTGCTAATGGGAAGCTCATTAAAATAAAAGGATGATACTTTTTTGTCTCCCCTAAACTGGAGTTAGAATAACGGGTTGTTTCCCGACAGAGACTCGGCTAATCATCACGAATTACATTCCCAAAATAGAGGTCTTTTTGAATATTCAGACCTGATAACAAAAGACCAGACCAAGAATCTTCTTTGTTTATGTCTTCGCAAGTATTTCTCATTAGATTCCATGGAAGTTGGCAGTAGGTACTATAGATCAATGCACTCAACACCCACTTCAGGCTCTTTTTAGTATACGCCTTCATGTACTAGAAAGCTAATATCTACATAACCCAGATTCTCTTATAAAAATACCTTTTAGAGAATTGTAATGCATAACCAAACAAAGGGAGGCAGGGAGATCAGATCTGCCCACAAGAAGAAGCATTTGGATCTCCAGGGGCAACTGCAACTAAGGTTCTACTCTGGGGCCACTAACATCATAGATGTCAAGTGGCAAGTAATAGCAACAGAAAAATGTTCATTCAAACAATTCCAAAGTGGTTTAGAGCTTCTCTAAACCATGTTTGACTGTATAGTATACAAACTTAGCTCCCTGGCCCTCTTGGGAAATACGATATGCTACTTAATGCTCTAAAATTAATCACTTTCTGTTTAAACTACTTAGAGTAGATTCTGTTATCTGCAACTAATAATACTGGCCCATATAGAAATTTGCACCAGAAATACTTGCCATGAATGGACCCTTTAAGAAAATGGTCACTTAATGTTAGTTATTATTTAAGTCTGCTCAGGCTGCCATAACAAAATACCAAAGACAGGGTGTTTAAACAACAGAAATTTATTTTCTCACACTCTAGAAGCTGGGAAGTCCAAGATCAAGGTGCCAGATGATCTGGTTCCTTGGTAAGGGCCCTCTTCCTGCCTTGCAGATGGCTTCCTTCTCGCCGTGTCCTCACATGGCAAAGAGAAAGAGCTCTGGTCTCTCTTCCTCTTCTTATAAAAACACTAATCTCGTCATGGGGACTCCACCTTCATGACCTCATCTAAACCTAATTACATACCAAAGACACCCCCCTCCCCAAATATCATCCACACTAGGATTAGGGCTTCAACATATGAATGGGGGTGGGGGGTAACACAAACATTTAGTCCATAACAGTTATCTATTCTGTTTAGGTGTAAAGTCGGCTAACGCTGGTGAGCATTAGAGGTTGGGGCACTGTCTAATGGGTTTCCATGAAATTCAGTATCAACTTATCGCTATGGGCATCTTAAAGGAAAGGGGCTCCTAGCAGGCTTTGGCAGATGAAGATACTGCTATGAAAAGCTATGCCGATCAACATGGGGCACGCAATGGTTATGTGGGATGTGAACTACTTATTTCAAACTGTGCTGGAGAGTTTTAATAAAGAAAATAGTAAGTTTGAGATTTTAAATTCTTGGCCAAAGTCACAGTCAGAGAACCATGACTTGCCTAATGTGAACATTATCTCTTGCTGCTGCTGGGCGGACATAGCTAAACAGAACTTGCAGGGTCTGATCCTATGGATTGTTAAAATACACTGTAAGTTCAATTTTAGCCTCATCTTAGAGTCTTATATGAGAATTGGAGCACTAATTAGAAAGAGTGGAACCTCAAGAATAGGAATAGAGAAATTTGTGGAATTTGAAGACTTCAAGTTACCCATCCTCTCAAATCCCACTGAACCTCCCTTATTAGCAAAAGTAGCCCTTTGCCACCCTGTCTGAGAGGACTCTTGCTGTCCTACTTGAACACCTTGCCATGTTTCTTTTTTTTTTTTAATTTTATTTTATTATGTTATGTTAGTCACCATACAGTACATCATTAGTTTTGGATGTAGTGATCCATGATTCATTGTTTGCGTATAACACCCAGTGCTCCATGCAGTACGTGCCCTCCTTAATACCCATCACCGGGCTAACCCATCCCCCCACCCCCCTCCCCTCTAGAACCCTCAGTTTGTTTCTCAGAGTCTATAGTCCCTCATGGTTCATCTCTCCCTCCGATTCCCCCCTTCATGTTTCCCTTCCTTCTCCTAATGTCCTCCATGCTGTTCCTTACATTCCACAAATTAGTGAAACCATCTGATAATTGACTTTCTCTGCTTGACTTATTTCACTTAGCATCATCTCCTCCAGTCCCATCCATGTTGATGTAAAAGTTGGGTATTCATCCTTTCTGATGGCTGCGTAATATTCCGTTGTATGTATGGACCACATCTTCTTTAACCATTCATTTGTTGAAGGGCATCTCGGCTCTTTCCACAGTTGGGCTATTGTGGACACTGCTGCTATGAACATTGGGGTGCATATGGCCCTTCTTTTCACTACATCTGTGTCTTTGAGGTAAATACCCAGAAGTGCAATTGCTGGGTCATAGGATAGCTCTATTTTTAATTTTTTGAGGAACCTCCACACTGTTTTCCAAAGTGGCTGTACGAACTTGCATTCCCACCAACAGTGTAAAAGGGATCCCCTTTCTCCACAACCTCTCCAACATTTGTTGTTTCTTGTCTTGTCAATTTCTGCCATTCTAACTGGTATAAGGTGGTATCTCAATGTGGGATTTTGATCTGAATTTCCTTGATGGCTAATGATGATGAACATTTTTTCATGTGTCTGTTAGCCATTTGTATGTCTTCTTTTGAGAAGTGTCTGTTCATGTCTTCTGCACAATTATTGACTTGATTGTTTTCTGGGTGTTGAGCTTGAGAAGTTCTTTGTAGATCTCAGATATCAGCCCTTTGTCTGTAGTATCATTTGCAAAAATCTTCTCCCGTTCCATGGGTTGCCTCTTTGTTTTGTTGACTGTTTCCTTTGCTGTGCAGAAGCTTTTTATCTTAAGTCCCAAAAGTTCATTTTTGCTTTTGTTTCCCTTGCCTTTGGGGACGTGTCTTGAAAGAAGTTGCTGTGGCCAATGTTGAAGAGGTTATTGCCTATGTTCTCCTCTAGGATTTTGATGGATTCCTGTCTCACACTGAGGTCTTTCATCCATTTTTATCTTTGCGTATGGTGTAAGAGAATGACCTCGCCATGTTTCTTTAAAAGGAGTTGTCAATTCTCTTTATTCCTTACCTGTCCTCTCCTTATTACCTCCAAACCTATAAAAAAAGTCAGATTCCAGCATGTTTCAGGAGGCCCACTACAGACTCAGCAATAAAATTACACAGCAATAAAATTTCAAGGTATAAATTTATACCAACATAATCCTAAAGGAGATGGGTGGGGATGGCTTCTGAGAGTAATAAACAGAGTTGAGGGGGAAAAAAACCCAATTTAAGATCAGGCTGATCTTTTTTATACAGATGCACTTAGCAGATTCTGGATTCACTATGCCAGTTTGAGTAGTTGGCAGTAACTCTGATTGCCCAACTAATTAATAAAACTCAGCCTAATGGGGCCTCTGCTAACAAAAATTGCGATCCCAGAAATTCCTTGGTGAAAGGTACATGAAGGAATCTAAAGATTGAGGATATAGGAAGATTAAAATGGATATATTGGGTGTAACCCACTTACATCAATGAAGAAAGTAGCAGGGTTTTTCAAAGTGTCCTAGTGTCTGTCTTCTCTAGGCCAGAAATGAAGATGGGAGACATAGCTGCTGAGATAAATTTCCTAATTTCAATGGGAAAGATAAAATCCTGGAGCAACAGAGGCCAAGTAACATCATTTAACTATAAGAAGCAAAGCGAGAGTAGTTACTGTGATGATAGCAAGAAATAAGTGGTAATGAGAATGATTTGACCTGCAAAAATCTCTACAGTGGCTTATAAATCTTGAAGTCCCTTAGATGAAAACTGGCAGCGCACTCACTGTCATGATCTGTATAACAGAAAACTCTAGATCTGGCAATGGACAATTAATGTTCTGTGAACCAATTTCAGACTTGAGTCAGTTTGCAGCCCCAGGGCCCCCTGAATCAAGAGGAGGTTGATCCTCTTAAAGAAGGTCCCTCAAAGGTACCTGCACTGTGGCTATTTATCAGGGGAAAGGGACATATTGATACCACTTGGAGATTCAGTGAAGCTAATACTAATCTCTGGTGGCCCTGAACACCACTGCCATCTACCTGCCACAGTGGGAGCCTATGTGAATCAGCTGATAAACTACTTTTGTACTGACTATCACAGAGGGCTCAGAGGATCTTTAAATCTACTCTGTGGTCATTTCCATGCACCCTGAGTTTATGATCGAAATGAAGATACCTGGAAATTAACATAAACCATCCCCCATTGGCTTCATGACCATTGAGTAAAGACCTCTGTTATGAACTGAATGTCTGTGTACCCCCCAAAATTCATATGTTGAAGCCCAAACCTCCAATATGATGTATTTGGAGGTGGGGCCCATGAGGGTGGTGCCCTCATCATAGGATTAGTGCCATTAGAAGAAGACGAAAAAATACAAGAGAGCTTGATCTCTCTCTTCCCATGAACATGAACAACAAAGAGGTCATATGAGCACACAGCAAGATGGCCACCATCTATCTGCAAGCCAGGAAGAGGGCCTTCGCTAAGAACCAAATCTGTCAACATCTTGATCCTAGACTTCCCAGCCTCCAGCACTGTGAAAAAAAAAAAAATTTGTCTGTTGTTTAAGCCATCTAGTCCATGGTATTATATCAGAGCAGCCTGAGCTAAGACAACTTCCAAAATAATAGCTTTTTTTTATTATTATTATTTGACAGAGAGAGACACAGTGAGAGAGGGAGCACAAGCAGGGGGAGTGGGAGAGGGAGAAGCAGGCTTCCCGCCGAGCAGGGAGCCCGATGCGGGGCTTGATCCCAGGACCCCGGGATCATGACCTGAGCCAAAGCCAGACGCTTAACTGCTGAGCCACCCAGGGGCCCCCCAAAATAATAGCTTAAAAAATACTACATATATGGGGCGCCTGGGTGGCTCAGTTGGTTAAGCGACTGCCTTCGGCTCAGGTCATGATCCTGGAGTCCCGGGATCGAGTCTTGCATCACGCTCCCTCCTCAGCGGGGAGTCTCCTTCTCCTTCTGACCCTCCCCCGTCTCATGCTCTCTCTCTCTATCTCATTCTCTCTCTCAAATAAATAAATAAAATCTTTAAAAAAAATACTGCATATATGAGAGAACCCATGAGCAAGATGGTAATACTGTTACATCTCTGTTTAACTTGCCTGTTTGACTTCTGTAAAGCACAGCTGTTTCTCGGTGAATAACAGGTGTCTTATAAACTTAATCAGATGTTAATTCCAATGGCTGCTGCTGTTTCCAGTTGAGACAACTTACTGGAGCAGGTCAACCTAGCACTTGGCATGTGATCTGCAACTATTCATCTGAAGAATGCTTTGCTTCTCTTCCATTATGAAACCCCAGCAGCAGTTTTTTTTTTTCCCCTAGTGGGGTCAGCGGATTGCCTACATTCTTTTGCCACAGGGCTCTATCTGACCTCTGGTTCTGTGCCATTATTTATTCTGCAGAGACTTTGTGTCACCATTCCATGGGACACCATGCTGACCCACTACTTGAACGACATGATGACAGTAACTTACAGACAGAGAGGGCCAGGTACACTAGACGCCATTATGAGACACATACATGTTAGAACATTAGAGGTAAATTTCATGAATACTCAGGTATCTGCCCCTTCAGGAAAGTTCTGGAGGGACTAATGCTTTGAGACAGCTGGTGATAACACATACTTCATTTTGGTATGTTGCTCCTACTCCCTCATTGAGTAATTTGTATGGGGCAGCTTTGAGTAATGGGGCAGAGCAAAAGAAGGCTCTCGGCCAACTAGTTGCAGGGCAAGTAATTCGGCCAATTGGCCCTTATGAACCAACAAACTCAAAGTGTTTAAAATATCTGTCACAAATCAGGATGTTATGTGGCAATAGTGGCAAGTCTAAAAAGGATGATCACAGTGTAAGCAATCTGGAATTTGGGAAATAACCACGCACTTTTTAGCAAATCACTATTTTCCTTCTAAAAAATTGTTTCTGACTTGGTCCTAAGTCCTGAGAAGACGGACAATGGGATACAAAGTAACCATGAGATCTGAAATATGTGTGATAAATGGAGGTTACTGACCCACCAAGCCATAAGCCTGAGTGTGCCCAGCAGCACCTCATCATTAATGAAGTTTTGTATTTAAAATCAGGCTCGGGTAGATCCCGAGAGCACGAGTAAGTTGCATGAGCATGTATTTTTATATACACATCCCTTATATGCCTACGCCTGTTGTCCTGCCACATACACGAACTAATGGGAAGTTGCCTTTTAGAGGTTGATTAAAGTGGGGGGAAAAAATATCAGCTGGACTTACAAATGGGCTTGTTCAGCACGCCGGCATCAGCTGTAAATGGGCTACCGCATAAGTACAGCCTTAGTTAGGGGTGGCCTCAAAGAAGGGCAGGAGGAAAATGTATAGAGGAGAAATGACTGAAGACTCCGATGTACAATAATTAACAGAAGGTAGAGGCTATTGGTTTTGTCCATATGGTTGTGGACTTGGGTTTATGACAAGATATCTGGAAAGAAGTATATGTGTGATCTTTTCAGAATAAACCAAGTCATTAACACATTTGTATTTAATACCCATCCAAAGTGGCCTCCTTAGAGTGTTTAACAGCAGTCATGTAGACAACATGACTTATTCTGTGTATGTCAACTGACGTCTTTATCCAGACCCTTCTCAATGGGCTCATCTATCAAGTAACAATAGTGGCAGGAATAAAGTTATGCACTAGTATAACGGCATCAGGGTCTATCTGGCTAATACCATCAATGACTGTTCAAACTTCCAGCCACAGAAACCAACTGCTAGCACCACACCTCTGGGAGATCAGCCAGCCACTTGGTGGAATGGAGAAATGAATCTGTCTTTTCTAGACTAGACATTTATTCTGAATATGGATTTGCCTTCCAGGCCAGCCATGCTTATGCCAACATCGCCACTCTGGGACTCTCCATTAAAGTAGACTAAAAAAAAATACCACTTCTGACTAATGAACTCAATTTTAGAGCAAAAGAAATAAAACAATGGGGACCACTTACAGGAGGCACTGATCTTGTGATGTTCTCCATCACTCAAAAGCAGTTGACACGGGGCACCTGGGTGGCTCAGTTGGTTAAGCGACTGCCTTCGGCTCAGGTCAGGATCCTGGAGTCCCGGGATCGAGCCCCGCATCGGGCTCCCTGCTCAGCGGGGGTTCTGCTTCTCCCTCTGACCCTCTTCCCTCTCGTGCTCTCTGTCTCTCATTCTCTCTCTCTCTCAAATAAATAAATAAAAATTAAAAAAAAAAAAGCAGTTGACACTACTGAATAGTGGAACTGCCAATTGAAGAGTCATAACATTAGTTGGGAGTTTGGACTGCTCTTCTACAGTTTGCTCTGAACAAGTAAGTAATATATTGTGCTGTTTCTCCCAGAGCCAAAATATAAGGGCCCAGGATTATAGTCATTTTCTTAGGCTGCCATCATAAAGTACCACAGGTTGGGTGGCTTAGACGACCAAAATTTATTTTCTCACAGTTCTGGAGGCTGGAAGTCTGAGATCAAGGTGTCAATAGGGTTGGTCCTACTAAGACCCATGAGGAAAGGATCTGCTCCGGATTTCTCTCATTGGCTTGTAGTTGCTCTTCTCCCTGTGTCCTCATTTCATCTTTTTTCTATATGTGTCTGTGTCTGAATTTCCTCTTTTTATAAGGACACCAGTCAGTTTGGACTATGACCCAACCTAATGACCTCATTTTAACTTGATCTCCTCTATAAAGATCCTATTCCTAAATACAGTCACAATCTCAGGGATTGGGGACTATGACTCAATGTACAAACTTTTGAGGAAGTCACAATTCCGCCCATAACAGGGACCAAAGGGTAGAATTCAGAATGGCACTTGTCAATGTTACCCCTGATGAACTCCTGACACAATGTTTGTTTTCCATTCTGGTGTCTTTGGGCTCAGCTTGTTTAGAGATCTGAGCACCTAAGCGTGAAAGAACAACTTTAGGTGACAAAATGATTGATCTAGAAAGTAAGAATCCTACCTGATCGTTCTGAGCTCCTCGGTCCACTAAATGTGTTGGTGAAAGGGCTGGGGGAATACTTTGTTGGTTGAGGTGACGGAGTCTAATAATCAAAAGGAAAAGAGATTTCTACTCCACAACATAAGCAGAGAAGCTGCATGTCTGAAGTGATTCCTCTGGATCCGCTCCTAGTACTGCCATGTCCAATAGTAATAGTGAACAACTCTAGCAACCACATAAAGACAGGTCCACTGAGGCTCAGACCCGTAAGAACTAGAAGTACAGGCTATATGCTCACTGGGGGTAAAAGGAATGTAGAATGAGGAGTGAGAAAAGGAAATTGTTACAATGTGTTACGATGATCACAGCATATACTCACAGTTTCTTCCTTGCTCAAATATACTAACTAACCTTTTCTTTTGAAGAGAAATCCCCTTCTCCTATTATTTCATACATGGTGCATTCATGGCGATTAATGTAAATTTAGTTATGGGATATCAAGACAGGGTTAAAACTAGCTAGAATAGGGATCGGCAAACTTTTACTGTAAAGGGTCCAATTTTAGCGGATATTTTAGTGAAGATTTCAGACGTTGTGGGTCATACTGTATCTATAGCAACTCCTCAACTCTGCCACTGGGGCAAAAAAGCAGCCAGAGACAATCCATAAACAAATGATAGGCTATGTTCCAATAAAACTTTATTTATAACAGGGGCGGGTGGCTTGCTCAGTCCGTGGAGTGCGTGATTCCTGATCTCAGAGTTCTGAGTTTGAGCCCCACATTGGGTGTAGGGATTACTTATAAAATCTTCCAAAAAAACAAACAACAACAATAACAAAACTTTATTGACAACAAAAATGAGTGATGGACTGGATTTAACCTCGAAACTGTAGTTTGCCAAATCCTAAACTAAAGGATAAAAGTGTGCATCAGGATATTTGCCGTAACTGGTGAGACTTTGACTCTCCCCTTTGGGAAGAGGGTACGGAATCATTACATTTTGTTTTGCAGGAAAATGTTTTTGTTGTCATTGTTGTTTTGAAATTTAATTATCAGTCTTTGTAGACCCAGCTAAAGAGGTGGACTGTGGAAGGTATTACAAATTCACTCACTCAATTCCTAATCCCCATCCCTTTTACCATGTTTTCCTGTACAGTAGAGAGTGGAAAGCTAACACTTCACTTGTGACAATCTGTCTCAGCTGGGGCTATGCATGTTACCTAAGTTCCACCAAAAAGATACATTCATTCAAGACCTGAGAGTAGAAATGAATAAAGAGAAAGACAGCAGCCTCAAGGAGATTAGATATTCAGACAAGCACAGTGGCAGGAGTGTTTGGTTCTCTTAGTGCTAAAATGGTGGAGATTTTCCTGTGTGATCCCTAAAGCCACTGGAGGAGAACAGAAACCGGCATTAGAAGGAAAATGCACTAGAAGAGTTTTTGGCAGGATTGGAGATTTCTTCAGGCTGCACTGTTTTCAACTGAGAATCCACGGTTGGTTTACCGCCCTCCAAAAAAGAATCCTAAAAAGTGCTAGTTGTTATTATATGAACCTCTCCTCTTCTGAATAAGGATTCTGTTTTAACAACATTTTATTACCCAGAAACTAATATAATGCCTAACACATAGTTGGCACACATGAAATTGTAGCGAGCTGAAATGAGTGCCTCATTGATACCCAGAACAGAAGTGATTATTACCTGAAGTCTGGAGGATTCGGGTAGAGGTTATACCACTTTTCTTTTCCCTATACCAGCCAACTTCTGGAGGTTTGGCTAGGGAAACTAAGAACGCAAAAACTTTAAAACGAAGACTCAAAAATGGAAGGCACAGATCTCACTGGGTTAAAACTTCACCTTTCACAAACAAAACCAGGTCTCTAGGGGTAACACGAGATGTCCACACAATGGCTGGTGTGTGTGTGTGGGGGGGTGGGGGGGTGCACAGGTATGTGTGAAATCATTAATTTACATTTATAGCTAATAATAACTAATTTACACTTACCATCTCAGCACCAAAGCCTAGATATTGGAGGTGGGGGAGCATTTATGGTATATCTACTATGTATTAAGTACTGTGCATCAAATGCATTCTCTCATTTAATCCACACAACACTACAAAGTAGCTATTATTTCATCTTCACAGTCCCCATAAAATAGGTATCATAAGAAAACGAGGAGTGAGCTTGGTGAAATAAATGGTAACAGACATTTATTAAAAAGCCACTCTTAGAACACCTCCTTCTCCCCATTGCCACAGGCATTGTAAAGGCTCTTCCCTTTGCCTAGAATATTCTGCATGCTCAATTTCAACTAATGACTATTTTTTAAAAGATTTTATTTATTTATTTATTTATTTATTTATTTATTTATTTAAGAGAGAGAGAGAGAGCAAGAGAGAGCGCACAAGCCAGGGGAGAGACAGAGGGAGAAGCAGACTCCCATTGAGCAGGCAGCCGGATGAAGGACTCAATCCCAGGACCCTGGGATCATGACCTGAGCCGAAGGCAGACGCTTAACTGACTGAGCCACCCAGGTGCCCCATCTACTGACTATTAATTCATCCTTAATTTCTCAACCTACACATTGCTTACTCAGAAAAACCTTCCCTGGCTCCCTAGCCAGCTCAAATATCTCATTGCTCCCTGCACTGTTTCTTCTCAGCCTGTATCACAGTTTTCAGCTATTCACTGTGTGGCCATTAGATTCATCTGTCTCATCTGCCAATGTGTAGGCTACATAGATCTGCTGCTTCCCATCCCCAGTGCCCAGCACAGAGCCTGGCACATAGAGGCATTCAGGAAGTAGTTCCTGAATGAACAAACAAATAAATGAATGAATAAATGAATACCATGTACCAGGAGGATCGCTAAACACTTTACCTTAATTATCTCATTCAGTCCTCAAAACAAACCTATAGCGTATGTCCTATTTTTGTCCCCGTTTTGCAAATAAAGAAGCTGAAGGGCAGAAATAGAATAACTTGCCTAAGTTCACATACATAGTGAGTGATAAAACTGAGATCCAAGTCTGATATCTATCATATTGCTCTTATAGATTTCGGTCGGCATCTTCAAATAGATTTTTATTGCCGTTCACATGAAAGTGAAGAATAAGTCACTACAAGACAAGCAAACAATCACAAACATAGTTTTATCACATATAAAGGCTGCTAAGTGGAAGAAAACACAGTACCAGGGTCAGACTTGAGACTTTTTCATACTTTTTGTGGTAAGAAACCAAAGTTGAGCATTCCAGAAAACAAACTTACACTGGGAGGAGTTTAGAAATAGCTCCACAGATCCTACCGTACACACCGAACTTCTATAACACCATAATTTAAAACAGTAGCCATTTTAGGCTTTTGCAAGAAAGAAAAAAGTCACGTATCAGAAATTATAAATAGATGAGTAAATTATCTTCCATACTATTTCACTTTTATGGAACATCCTTTTTCATTAATTCCATCATCTAGACTATTTTACTTGCAAATGAACTTTTATTTATGAATATATGTATTTAAACATAATTTTACATGAATGTATAAATATGGACCTTTGTTTGTTTGTTTGACTTTTGCAATCTCTTATCTTCCCTCTATATACATCAGCTCTTACTCCCACCCCAAGAGAATTCACTTTCAAAAGCTAGTCTATATCCTCTCATATATGATTTATGCTTACATAATTCTATTTAATCCTATATAAGCACTTATCCATACACATCTCACATTACAGAGACAAGTTTTTTGATTATTGTTTTACAAGAGGAAGTTCACATCAACTATGCTTCTCTGCCTTCTGCTTTTCTCCCTCAAACCTTCATGGAAATTCCTCCAAGTTGACTGGGACTGCTCTAATTAATTCTTTTTAAATGGCTGCATAGTATTCCATGGTCTGCGTATAATTTATAGTAGTTCTCCCCCCCCTTATCTACACAAGATACGTTCCAAGACCCCTAGTGGATGCCTGAAACCATGCAGAGTACCAAACCCTATATATACTGTTTTTTCCTATACACACATACTTGTGATAAAGTTTAATTTATAAATTAGGCATGGTAAGAGATCAACAACAATCACTAATAATAAATTGGAACAATTCTGACAATATACTGTAACAAAAGTTATGTGAACGTCGTCTCTCTCAAAATATGTTACTACACAGTACTCACCCTTCTTGCGATGATGCAAAATGATAAAATGCCTACGTGATGAGATGATGTGAGGTGAATGACGTAGGCACTGTGACGTAGCATTTTGTCAGAAGGATGATCCACTTCCGGATGCAGTTGACCTTGGGTAACTGAAAAGGCAGAAAGCAAAAACCTTGGATAAGGGGGGACTACTGTATTCAGTCCCGATCCTACAGATAGGAAACGTTCTTTTCCTATGGGCCACTAGAGGGCACCATTGGAGCAGTGTCAAGTGCAGAGGAGCCTAGTTTAGGGTGGAGAGTTGGGAGACCTGTATGTTAATCAGATTTGCGTCTTCATCCTCACTCTCCTGATAAAGGTTTTGTTCATTCTCGGCTCTGGGAACCCAGAACTCGCTCGCTTCCTCCAATCAGTATCTTACCATTCCACCCCCAGTGGGATGATAATAGACTCACCAGGGTTCTTTTTCAGATTCCCCACAGTTGTTCCCAAGCCCAGATGGAAAAGACTGCAGAAATATTATAATCGGTATAGGCAACAAGAACAGCTATTATCACTGCTGTCACTGTAATCACTGCAATTTATGGGGAACAAAAAATTGCCAGTAATCAGGCTAAGACCCTGACACATGTTACCTCACTTTATATTTACGACAATGCTGTGAAGTAAGCACAACCGTTACCCCATTCTACAGATAAAGCATGGGGTACAAAGAGAATACATGCCCAGATCCAGACCCTTAAAGAAATCCCAGGGATTTTCCTTGTGTTTGTGTATTGAGTCTGTCACCGTGTGGCCTCTCCTGGATCTCCATGTTCAATTGCTAGTTCCATCTGTCCCAACCCACACCCAGTGCAAACTCCCTCCACTTTTCCAAAGATTGCTGAGTTCCTAGGATTTTGCATTTGCTATTGCTGCATCCTATATGCCTTCCTCAGCTCCCCAGACCCCAACCAACCCTTCATCTGGAAGACAAACGCCTCCTTCTTCAAAGAGTCAGGTCACAATTTTCCTTGTCTGGGGAGCTTCCCCGGGTAGACTTAAATGCCCCTTGTACCTCGAGATAATGGGAAAAGTTGCTTACTTATCTAATTCTCACACTGGAAAGAAAGTTCTAAAGCCAAGTCTCACTGCTCCTAGTACCCCTGTGCCTGGTACAGCGATTGGCACATAGCAGATACTCAATACGTGTTCATTAATATATAAATGACTGAATGAATGAACTATCAAGCCTCTTTCTTTAAAAACTAGAGTCAAACCCAATTCTTAGCAGCATAAAATAAATACAAAAAAGCCCAAAGACTTGGGTCACTTCCTTTCAGAGAGGATTTCTGTGACCAATCCATTTACCAAGCCGCAAATAAAGAGCCCCTGGCTTTTGTTCTGCAGCTGAGCCTACAGGACTCCTCCGCTTGCGGATCTGGACAGTTAAAATTGAAGGAAGAGAGAATATGCCAGGCTATTCACATGTGCCTAGGGTCTGCTATTAGTTGCTGCTGAGAGATAAGATGAAAATTTTTATTAGAGTGGAAGTACTTCAGGCTCCAGAATTACACAGCAGCTGTGAGGGGAAGGGCTGAGGAAGAAAATTCACCTTTCATCAGAAAAATTTGTGGTAAAAATGGATATTCTTTTTCTCTTTAACAACACACGCACAAACTGTTTGGTTTGGTGGGTCTTATTTTTTCCTCTTGCAAAAGGCTTGCCAGTGCTCCTGGGTAAAGACATGAAGACCCAGCAATGCGAAAGTCTTTGGGGCCACAATTAGAAATGTTCTTTCTCATGTGGCGTTTTCTCTCCTGTAAACTCCGGACACCACTAATGAGAATGCCCAATTATTACATCTGTTGACCAGGGGCAGTCTTCTTTGCTGCCCAGTAATACAACATTGTCTGGCAGCTCATTCTAATGAGAAACTGGATTATTGCAGATTCTTTGCCCATGAATGCAGTCAAGAAGTCAAAGTCTACTTTGAACTTGCAACCACAAATGCGTATATTCAGAGGTATAGTTAAGACATCTTTGGAAGGGGCCTGGTAGCTCAGTTGGTTAAGCGTCCAACTAGTGATTTTGGCTCAGATCATGATCTCATGGGTCATGAGATCCAGCCCCACATCCACCTCTAAGCTCAGTGGGGAGTCTGCTTGAGATTCTCTCCCTCTGCCCTCCCCCCACACACACATGTGCACTCTATCTCTCTCTCTCAAATAAATAAATCTTTAAAGAGAGAGAGAGATCTTTGGAGATTTTTCCCCCTCTGTGGCAGAAACTGGCTTTCTACTTGTGTGCAAGTTTCAAGCCTAATCAAATAGGAATACGTATATTTTTCCTCTTTGTGCCCCCAAATTTTAAATGCATATTTAATATCACAGAATCAGAAATTTGGATGGAAGCTTGAAACACAGGAAGCTCTGCCACACCACACAGACAGAACTCTACTTAACTCATCCCTGGAAGCAAACCAGCCACCCTTTCCTCAGAAATATCTCAAAGGGACATCATACACCGGTGCATCCTGCTATCTCTTGGCACAGTTCGCTTCCTTAAAGCTCACATACCATTGTCTTCATTTCCTCTGCTGCTCAAGTAGGAGCTTAGTTTTCCCCACTGTCTCCAGAGTCACTGTGAGCTTTTGAACTGTAGGAAGATCTGCCTCTAAACAGGTCCCTAAACACTTTGTACTGTTTTGTGTCTGTGTCTTTGAACCTACTTTGCCATCTGCCTGGAAATCTTCTCTTTACCTGTGATCCACCCTCTCCCACACTGCGAACCCCTATTGAATCTCCAACACCCAGGTCCTTTGTGAAGAGCCTTCTTCTCATCATGCTCTGTCACTCCCCAATCTAGGATATTAATTACTAGTTCCTGAGTGCTACCAAGAGCTCTTCGAAAACTGCGCTATTCAAAATGTAGTCCTTAGACCAACAGCAGTAGCACGTCTTGGGAGATTACTGAAACTGGGCATTCACAGGTCCCACTTCTGACCTACTGAATCCTTAGATCTGGGCATAGGGCCTGAGAATCTCAGTTTTAACAAGCTTGCTTAAATTTAAGAAGCACTGTTCCACAATAATTTAATCTCAAATACCCTTTGGTAATTGTAGATTTAATACACTTGACAGACCAGAAGGTTCATGACATGGAGCCATCATTTTATTGAACAAAATTAGAACAGAATTGGAGGTCATTTAATGAAAAAAAAAATTATAATAGCCCAGACTCTCCATATCACTAAAATTATCACTCTTCATTCTTAATTACAGACATATTTTGAGGAAGGAATTATATGGCAAATTTGGAAAGACACAGATACCTCCCATGAGAATGCCATGAGTCAACGCTTTTACCTTTTAACATTATATTGGAATTATTCCTTTGCATGTTTCTCTCATATTAGCCATAAAGTCTAGATCCTTCTCTTATTCATTTCAAAATGAACAAGCACAGGCCCTGACACACAGCATTTAAGATGTTAACTAAAACAATGAATGAATGAATGAATGAATGAATGAAAGTTCACACAGAGCATTTTCTGAAACCTCACTGCCTATTTTAGAATATAGTCACCAAACTTAGTTTTGATTTGGTCTCTGAAAATATTTTTGGCTTACACTAATGTTTTTCGAACTGACATCCCTAGACAAACCAACTGCATCAGCATCTTCTGGGATGTATATCCTGTGCAGATTCCTAGATCCACCCTACAATGTTGTTTCTGAATCTCCAGTTTGTGGAATCCAAAAATCCCAGGAGATTCTTATGTAGACAAAGTTAGAGAACCATTGGATTATGCGCTTACCCCAATTTGCAGCACTCTGAAATTGGTCACTAACCATAGAATAAGGAAAAACTTCCCTAACCAGAAGGCTCATTATCTAAATTCAGTATAGGAGGAGTCCTAAAGAGATAGGAAAGAAAGCAAGAATTCCATGGAGAAATTTCATTACATAAAGATTCAAACAGTCCCATGTGTTCTATTGTATGTTTGGATTGAAAGCCATACCTTTGTCAATAGTTGCTTTGGGAAGCGGGAATAGAGTTTAAGAAGTTTCTTTTGCCACCCCTTACATAAGAAACTGGTGAAATATACTCCCAGGAATTTAAATCAAGGGAAGGGAAACAAGTAGAGGAAGTAGGGGAATGGTTTTTTAAAAAGAAAAGAGAAAAGCCAGACATAGAGTTATATGTTCTTCTCAAGCTTCTTCTTTCAAAAGAGTCTGATGCAAAGGCCCAGTAGACATCAGTTTACCATGGTCTGATCTCAAGAGGTTGAAAATTTGATATCTGTTTCCTGTGAGCTCTTTAACTGGAGATGTGTTCTCCTGTTCCACAATTTAAGGTAACACCTAAAATATAAATACACTAAAGGGGAAAAAAAACCCACCCTGGCTTAAATTCAAAATATAATATGGGAAGACAGTGGTGAGGGTATGTAGCATTTTTAATATCCCTAATCATCCCATAAAAACAGAGCCCAACCTGCAAGCCACATACAGTATCTATAACATTAAGTAATAAGTTATTCCCAGAATTGGAGTCTATGAGGACAACACACCAAGACTCATGTATCATTAACATCTATACAGGTAGAAGCCAAGGGAAGTAAGGGGGCATCTAGCAGATCTGAGAACAAGCTAACCCCAGAATTGCCTATATATTTTATTTATTTGAGAGAGAGAGCGCGCGCACACACACAAGGTGAAGAGCAGAGGGAGAAGGAGAGAATCTCAAGCAGACTCCCTGCTGAGTGCGGAGCCCAACACAGGGCCCAATCTCATGACCCTGAGATCAGACCTGAACCAAAACCAAGAGTTGGCCACTCAACGAACTACGCCACCCAGGCTCCATGCCAGTATATATTTACTGGAAAGTGTGGGTAGCCGATTTGAGGACCGCAGCTGAACTGGAAGGGTTGTTTGCAGGTGAGTGCAATGAAACAGCAGGAAGATTTTAAGAAGTCAGATTAATGTGGGACTTAACTGTGGAAGTGAACTTGCCAAAGTGCTATTCCAGGACAAAGCTTTGCACTAGGGAAAAACTGCCAGAGATATAACCTAATTTGACAAAGAGAAGGAGGAAGAAAAGAGAAGATCCAAAGAAAGTGGGGACGAGGAACAAAACCAGGAGAGCTCCAGAATTATGACACCATATTTTTGAACAAAAACAATAAAACAACAGAAAGATAGAACTCTATGAAAATCAAGCTAGACAAGCTATCTTAACCCATCCCTTCCCCCTAGAAGTTGAGGAAAACCAATCTCATGGGAAAATGAGCAACAGAAAGGAATTACAGTTGAATTTTATACAACATTTTTATAAGAAAATCGAAAACTAGGCACAGGAAAATATCTCTGTAGATAATGAAAGCTCTCCAGAAAAAAGGCCACAGAACAGATGAAAACTATAACTCAATATTTTTCAAATGAACTAATGGAGATTTTTTTCATGATAGAGTATGCAAAGAAAAAAAACACAAAAACCTTATCAGTCAGAATGCAAAAAACTCAGAAATGAGGTGATAGAAGAATAAAATACAAAAAAAAAAATTTAAATCATTTCAAAATGTAACATAAATCCCATCACAAAAGAAGACACCCAAATGGCCAATAATAATGTGAAAAAATGCTCAGTGTCACTAATCACCAGAAAGTCAAATTTAAGCCACAGCAAAGTATCACTTCACCCCCCAACCCCTGCATTAGAACAGCTAAAATCAAAAAGACTGATGACACCAAGCATTAGCAAGGATGTGGTGACAAACTCTTATACACTGGGAATGGGAATGGGAAATGGTACAGCTGCTTTAGAAAACTGCTTAGCAGTTTCTAATACAGGTAAAAATGCATCTGCCCTATGATCCAACACTTTGGCTGCAAGATTTATTTTCCAAGAGAAATGAATGCATATGTTCTCACAAAGATTTATACAAGAATGTTCATCAGAGCTATAATTTATAATAGCCAAAATCTGGAAACAACACAAATGTCCATCCACAGAAGAAAGAATAAATTGTGGTGTATGGATATTGTAATGATTATTTTTTATTAATCTCAAAAAAACATTACTTTGAGTGGAAGAAGTCAGGCACGAGAGTATATATAATTATCTTATGATCCGCTGATTTGAAACTCAAGAACAAGCAAGACCAATCGCCAGCAACAGAAGTTGGAAGTTAGGAAGTAAGGGTTTTTACTGGAAAGAAGCATGAGGGAACTTTCTGGAATGATAGAAATGTCTATATCTTAATCTGCGTGATGGTTACACAGGTGTGTACATATGTGAGGCAGGAGACCGCAGACCACTCCCAAGTTCAGCAGTTTACCGAGAAGACTCAAAGGACTCAGCATAGAGTGACAAGCATGGCTATAACGTATTACCAAAAAATAAAGACGCAGAGTAAAATCAGCAAAGGGAAAAGGCACATGGTTCAAAGTTCAGAGTAAACCAGAAGCAAGAGTCTAAGAGTCCCAGTGAAGTCACGCAGGATGCTATTAATTCCTACAGCAACAAATGTGATATGTGTGAAGTGGTGTCTCCGAGGGAAACCCATTAAAGACTCAGTGCCGAGATTTTTATTGGGAACTAGTCACAAAGGTAGCTTCTGCCTAGCATGTACCAAATTACAAACTCCCAGAAGAAAAGCAAGTCTTCAGCATATACCATATTGTTCCCATGAATATACAATGAGCCACTTTTTAAAAATTTTTTTAAGTTTATTTTTTTTCTAGCAATCCCTACGCCAAATGTGGGGTTCGAATTCACAACCCTGAGATCGAGAGTCGCATGCTCTTCCAACACCCAGGCAGATGAGCTTATGAGCCAATGAGCCATTCTTATCAGAAAACAACACAAACCCTTTCAAATTTCAAATTCTTAGCAACCTTGCAAGCGGGTCTTTCTAAGGATAGCAGTCAAGTCTTCTCGGCTAACTCTTTCCTGCACAATATGTAAAAAAAAAAAACACCTCACCAAGCTACACATTTAAGATTTTGGTGTTTTACTTCATGTAGATTACATATCAGTTTTTAAAATCTAAATACATAAGTAATATGAATGACAGGCCCACAGATTTTCTTCTGTGAGCAGTTTGTCATGATAGTGCATAAAGATTTTGGAGACCTACAAACAGGGCAAAGTAAAAAGGGGCTCTACCTCCCTCAACTTGCTAAGGCTCAGCTCTCTCCGGGGCATAATGAGTCCTGTTCTTAAGCAGCATAATGTATGGAAAGAACATGGACTTTGGCATCAAACTGCTCTTAAAATCTGGCTCCATCATTTGCTAGCTTGGTGGTAACAGTCAAGATAATTCGCTTATCTGAGCTCCAGTTCATCAGCAAGCTAAGGATGGTTATTTGCCACTGAAATGTTGTAAGGATTAAATGAAATAACACATGCAGTTGGCGCTCAAAAAAAAATGTCAAATCCCTTACTACAGGAGATAAAACTCTGAAAGATAAGACATACATATGAAAAATTGTAAGGCATGAGAGAACTTGCTAAGTGCCATGAGGGTTGTTCCAAGTTTTCACCGCTATAGGAGATGGGGCAGAAATGTTCCTGGTGGCCTGAAACAGAATTCTGTAAGTGGCATTTGAGCAAGTGATTGAATGTGTAGTAAGATTCTGAGATTCAGAGATGAAGACGGGGACATGTTAGGACCAGGGAAAGGTACATGCAAATTCGCAAGCTGGATTTGTCTTGGGCTTTTGTCAGTCCAAACTCTGCTGAGAAAACTAGCGTTGCTTTACCTACATGACTTGCTGTGACCAAGCCATTAGGGGGATCAAACATAATGCCATGCTGAATGGGGTGATACAGTGGGTTCTTCTACTCTGGACCTGAGGCCAATGCCGTTTTTGCCTCTTGACGTAGAGCAATATGCAGCACAGATATGACCCCAACCAGGAACACTACTGAATCCATAGGGCAAATGGTGGCTTCCATAGAAACATCAAACGCATGCACATCTTCCATTCATTACAGTGCCCTCAGGGACTCCACTCTTTTTTTTTTTTTCCATTTATTCAGTAGGTACTTATTGAGCGTGTAGTCTGTGCCAGGCATTGTGCTAGGATGAAATGTATGGGTCCCAGCCCCAAGGAGTTCACAGACTAGTCAGAAAGCCTACATGTAAATGCATGGATTACACCAGAGAACAGTAGCGGCTTTAGGGTAGAGATGAACGAAAGACCCCAGGATCACACAGCATAGGGCTGGGCCTAGATGCATGTGGTTTCCACTTCAACAGTATTCTCACTGCTGACAGGTAAACTGAAAGATGAATCTGATAAGCCAGCTACTTTCCCAAACTGGTCAAATGAACAAACACTGGGCTCTAGGTAAGGTCAGAGTGCCCTCTGCTGAAATAGGAAGCTGGAATCAGAAGACAAACTATTCTAGTCCTGTTTATATTAAAGAACACTCTCTATACCCTTTTATTTGTAGAAATGAATAAATATCCTCTTTCCCTCAATCCATCTTGAGTCTCATCGGATTCTTATGCTTATTGGTTTTGGAGGCAATAAAGGAGGACAAAGGAACATCAAACACATGTGAACGTCACATGGCAAAACAGGCTCAGGCTAACTAGCATATAAAAGCTTTCCAGGTTGATTGGTGGGCTATGGAAATCCAAGGTGGGTTAGCCTAGGGCCTTTTCATAAAATGACTTCAACACTGGAGCCTCAACTCCTGGCAAGCTACCATGTGTTTTCATTCTCCCATCCCAACATTTTATGTGGATGAAAAGAAATCCAGCCATGAAAGACATGGAGGAAACTTACCCGTATATGACTACAGGAAAGAAGCCAACTTGAACAGTGTACGTACCATAATGATTCCAACTGCATGATGTTCTGAAAAAAGTAAAATCATTGAGACAGAAAAAGATCAGGGGTTCCCAGGGGTGAGAAGGGAGAAATGCACAGGGCAGAAATGACTCTGGTGGACACATGGCATTATACATTTGTCCAAACCCACAGAAAGCATAACGCCAAGAGGGAACTGTAAGGTAAACTGTGGACTTGGGGTGATAATCGTGTGTCAACACAGGTTTATCAACTGTATCAAGTGTGCCACTCTGGTGGGGGATGATGATAGTAGAAGAAGCATCACTGGGGAGGGGGAGGGATGATGTATATATGGGAACTCTCCTACTTTATGCTCAGTTTTATCATGAACCTAAAAAATCAAGTCTATTGAAAAAACAGAAAACATGAATTCCAAGTAAGTTCATAAGGGCAGAGCTCAGGAGGCAAAACAAGTTCATAAAAAGGTAATTTGTTTTACCATCTAAAGGAGCCACAGATTGGAAGAGAGGATGTGTGTGTGAGGGAAGGTATGATGGTGAGCTTCAAAAAATGTCACATTATTTCTTTCCTCTTGCCCAACCTCCATACCAAGCAACGAATCCCAAAGACAATGACAATCATTACATGTGGCTTACATTGTGACTGATTCAGGAAACACTGAAACATTCACTCCGAAGTAGCAGAGACTGTAATCTCAATTAACTCACATTTTTAACATGCATTCCAGACTGTAGAGCTCACACAGATATTTGGATTGCAGTGTGACACCAGAGGGGGAAGTGGCCTTCTTCAGGACCCTCCTCCAGCAGCCTGGGACAGTCCAGCTCTGCTGATGGACAGTGTGCTGAGAGCACAGCACTTGTTTGCTCTTATGCAATGGGAAACGCAGTAGCAACACCATGGCTCATAAACGGGGAGGCTCTGTAAAAAGGACTCATTAGCAAACAGGTTACCTTAAAGCAGCAATCGGGCAGGACTGCTAAAAGTCAGTGTCTTTCCTTTGGGCTGGATTATGTGACCTGAAGTCCTTTTTTCCACTCTGAATTAACTTCCCAAAATGGATCCCCTATTTTGAAACAGTGTGATTAATGGATTTTCAAAAATGTCCCAGGAGAAACACTGTAGTCATTGACTTAACTGGCATTGAGAGTAAAATAATTATTAGTTTCAGAAATTTTCCTTGCCTCTCTAATTACGGAGGCTAAATATTTCGTCATTCCTGATGATTAACATGCTAGTGCACATGAAAAGGTAGGGGGGAGGTCTCTTTAAACAGGTGCTGAATGCCTTACTTGCAATAAACATCCCCAGCCACCATGAGTCCCTACATCTGGTAGAGATTTTGTAGCCACGAACATCTGGAATTTAATTTGCTACATGTAGTAGAAACCCTTTTCATTAAAAAAATAAAAAAATTCTTCTTTATTCAAAGTAATTTGCAGTCTTTTAGAAACCACTCACAGGCACCCCTACACACCCCCTTTGGAAAAAAAAGAAAATCTCCACAATGCCTACCGTGAAGACCCTAGGAATTTTTTGGCTTTGCAAAATAGTAACTTAAGGCAATTCAAGCAAGGTTATTCCAATTCCTTTTTCCTCATTTCAATGCATTGATGAGCTCTGGCCTTATAATTAAAGTGGCCTCTTATGTTATTTCAGCCTAATTATTCAATGCTGTCATCTACCTATTCCATGGCCTGTGGATTCAACAGTACGACGTGTGAAGGCGTGATAAGAGGTGGCAGGATGAGCGTGAGGGGCGCAGCAGCGAGTTCATTTGTGTTTATTGCATACAATGTTCTTTTCCTGTGGAAATGGGCTTTTGTGACAGTTCTTTTCCTAGTTTGGTGGATTGCCTGCCCCACTGCAAAAGGCCTTTCAATAAGCATCCTTACTTTCATTTGTGAGACCCCCACCACCATTTCCTGGCGATAAAAGTGGCTTAGATTTCGTAAAACATATTCCAAGACATTTCTTGAATGGAGTTAGGATTTTTTTTTTTTTAGGATTTTATTTATTTATTTGACAGAGAGAGACACACAGCGAGAGAGGGAACACAAGCAGCGGGAGTGGGAGAGGGAGAAGCAGGCTCCCCGCTGAGCAGGGAGCCCGATGCGGGGCTCCATCCCAGGACCCTGGGATCATGACCTGAGCCACTCCGGCACCCCTGAAGTTAGGATATTTAAAGAAAACCTAACAGACAGACCTTCGGTAAGCTGGCTCTCGCTCTTTTATGTTTTGCCATCTTCCAATATGGCGTCAACCCAGCTCCAGAAAGCAAGAAGGAACCATTCGATATCATTAGCCCCTTGGTCAGTCTCAGGGATGGCAGGGGGCCCCACCGGACAAAAGGCGAGAAACTGACATTTAGATCCTGAATATGTATTTCTCAATTCTACTGTAAACTTGGCCTATGGGCAGTGTCCTGCGCTCTATAAGTCAGTAAGTACTTCTCAGAATGATTTCCTCCTCCTTTGAAACATCCCAAAAGGAAAGGAAACGTTGACTCTGACTTTTCCCTCAATTGCTCATACTCAGCATTTCCTATGATCACTAACACCCATCTCATTAAAAGAAAACTGTCCTCAAACAGTTACAGCTGTTACAAAAATGTTATGTTCCTTTCTTTCATATATTTCTCCTTACAACAAATTTTCCCTTTGGGTCAAATACATCAAATTCAATCTGCTAAAGCACTCCGTTATTTTTCTAATTATTGAAATGTGAATTGATTGCCTGCAAAAAACATGTTTGGTCCAGAAAAACACATCCCTGTAGGTGGGACCTTTTGAAATGGGAAGGTTACATATGGGAAATATACAATACGGCAACAGTTTAGGTTGGTTCCCCTTTGTCGGTACCAGCTGACCTTCCAGTAGTCTTTAGCTTTAAGACGAAATGAAACCTAAAGTTGGGGGAGTAAAGGAGGACTTGTGGCTGGCTTTGTATTGTATATGAGATTGGGAACATATGTTTTTTAAGGAAAGGAAGCCTGACACAGTGAAACATTTTGACACAACAAAGGAAGGAAATTGATCTAAGTGTCTGTCTGTAATGTGCCATTTGCTGCGATCAGTCTCTCATTCAAGCCTGATCTCTGGCGTCCCTGTTTGTATTGGAGCCATTTCCTGCATGATAGTACATTCCTGTTTGACACACCATGCCTGGGAAAAGGCAGTATCACCTACCCCCACCCAGGCAGACACAAGCTGTAAGACGTCATCAGAACTCTTCCGTTTCCGTTGCTGGGCGTTGGTTATTCTGCGGGGCTTGCATCTTTCTCTATTGACTTCCTGCTCAGTTAAGGGAAAACTATCGAAGTGTCCAAAGACTTAGTTTCAAGATGAATTGGCAAAGCTTAGAAAAGGAAGACAAGAAAGAGGAGGAAATATATTTCAAGGTCAAAGATTTTATCATCAGAATTTTGAAGCCTCATAGACTTTATCTGTTCCTTGCTACTCAAAGTGCGATCCCTGGACCAGCAGCATCGAATTCCGTGGTTGCCTATTACAAATGCAAAACCTCAGACCCTACCTAAGAGCTACTAGGTACTAGCTACTAAATCAGAATCTGTATTTAAACATGATACTCAAGTAACTTGTGTGCACCCTTCAGTTTGAGAGACAAGGATCTCAACCCATTTATTTACAGACAAACAGTCTCAAGTAAGTAGCTTGTGCCAAACCATAAAGTTATACACCAGAGCAGCCATGACAAGGAACTTAATGGATACGAATGCTTCAGTTAGTCTACTTTTGCCGTTATGTGGAAGGAAGACATACAGCTCAAATGCCCCAGGAACAAAATTCCTTCAAACTCATCACCATCTTTCAACTTACAGGCCAAACCAATTTCCCTTTACCCATCAGACTCTTCACTTCTGTCTTCATCATCTTGGAGTCCATTACAATCCTCCTCCTCCTGCAAACTCCTGAATTTTTTAGGCCCCTTTCTCATAGGACCTACCATGAAAGAACTCGACCACCCATGTTCTCCATACCTGTACCCAAACAGCTGAGTAAAGCTGGAGAAAAATCATTCCACTGAATAGATTGCTATCACTTCACATTTAAAATCAAACCTCAGCCAAACCCTTAGCAGGGCCGATTAATCTTGCTGTTTTTCTCTAGAAGTAGCTTTTCCACCATTTTTATACCTTTTCCAATTTCCTTACACTTACCATCATGCATTCTCAAGTAATGACTTATCTCCAACTTCAGAGGTCATAAAAGGAATTAGCCATCAAACCCCTCAGTTTCCCACCACCGATTCTAAATCAACATAACCCCTGCATCTGCCAACACTCATCTTCTCCTGGTCCCCTTTTTACAGTAGATAAATCACCCATCTCCTAACAAAGGCTAGGTCAGAATAGATGCTGTGAAACACATTCACTGTCCTCTTCTCTGGAAGGGACTCCCGCTCCATAGATCACCTCTCTTCCCTAAATATACCACATGCACACATTCTTGCTTCTGAGTCCATTTCATCAGCATTCAGGTTTATTCTAGTACCTCCCTTCTTAAACAAGAAGCAAACTAGCAAAATCTTAGAGAAAACCTCTCTAATTCGATCCCTATTTCAATGCTCTAGTTCATAGGTAGCTTGTAAAGTTCTCCACACATGTAGTCTGTGCTTTTTCATCTCTCATTCACTATTTTTCTAAAGATTTTATGTATGTATGTATGTATGTAGTTGCCAGAGAGAGAGACAGCACAAGCAGGGGGAGCAGGGACGGAGAGGGAGAATCAGGCTCCCTGCTAAGCAGAGTGCCCTACTTGGGACTCCATCCCAGGACCCTGGGATCATGACCCAAGCTGAAGGGAGACGCTTAAGGGACTGAGCCACCCAAGCACCCCTCTTATTAACTATTTTTCAGAATGACTTCATTGATGTATGATCATTTTTTTATTTAATTAATAGGAAAAAATTAAAGAAGCAAAAAAAAATTACTGGAACTCTCACAACCCCAAAATATGCATCTTTTTTTCCTTTGTAACATGTTTTCATCCAAGAAGAAGATGGATAGGTAGGGGAGGAGATGCAAAATGTAAAGTGAAATTGTACTCTAAGTACAATCTTTTTAAAGTAAAATTTCATTTTTCTTGAATTTAACAGAAGAAATGTTTAGAAAATAAAGACTGACTCCTTACTTTGTACAATAAGGAAATTCGCCTTTTGTAATTCACATTTTTGGTTTCATAAGTTATATTATTATTTTAACTTTGTCAAGGTTTTTAATACTTAAAATCTGTTTTGTGATTATAAGCCTCCAAGTACTCAGTCCTGGTTTTCCATTTAAATGTATCTCATCCTGAACACTGATCATTTTTACTGTAGGTTTTCCATTCCTGAGTATATTCAATACATATGTTTGGGGTATCTGGACACTGGGGAGATGAGTATGAAAAATGGGTAAGATCCCTGCACTCACAAAACTTACATTCTAAAGGGGGAGAAAGAAAATAAGGCAAAACAAAGCAAGATACTTCTCAGACTGTGTGTAATAAGTGCTATGTATGTAAGGATACCTGGTGAATGAGTAGGGGAGAAAATTATTTTAGCAAAGAAAGACGTCTCTTTAGATGTGACATGTAAGCTGAGTCCTGAATAATTCAAAAGACTCCATCACTAAAAGGCCTTAGAGGAGAAACCTTCTACATGGAAGGAACAGAAAATGCCTAAGGTAAAAATAAGTGTGGCTTATTTAAGTACCAGAAAGAAGGTCAAGGTAGCTACAGCTTAGTGAGAGAGTAGGAGAGGAGCCTATGTGATCAGAGAGATAGTCAGGAGTCATTTCACACAGAGAATTTCAGATGATGAAATTCAAAATGCAATGTAAAAGCTTTAGAAGGTGTAAGCAAGAGGGGGGAAGAGGGATGTGAACTGACTGACATTTTTAGAAGACCAATTTGACTGCCGTGTAGAGGATGAACTGAAAGAAGAGGTGGGATGAAAAAATAGAAGCAGAAAGTCCAGTTAGGAGATAATAGTAGTAATCCAGGCAAGAGACGATGATGTGGACTCAGGCAGTAAGAGTGAAGACACGGAGAGTGACATCTTTGGGATGTAGATCACAAGTAAAATGGATGGAACTTCCTAGAGTGGATGGAATGACTGATGGAGGAATAAGAAAAATGGAAGCAAGGACAAATTCTAATGCTTTGTTTGGTTGTTTGGTTGGTTGGTTGGTTGGTTTTGTTCTACTTGAGCAACTGGGTTAAAATTAGTGCCACTTACTGAAATGGGCAAGGCTGGAGAAGTAATAGGTTGGATTAAGAACAGGGATCCAGGAGTGTCACATTTCAGATATCTATCAGAAATCCAGTAGACAAGAGGTATCTATGTCTAGTCTAGAGTTCAGTGGAGAGAGAAATTTAGAAGTGGTCAACATATGGATAAAATTAACACCAGGAGGAAAATCACCATGGGTAGACAGTGATCTTCAGTCCTCACTGTGCAACAAAATCATCTGAGTTTTAACAAATACTCGCGCCGGGGCGCCTGGGTGGCTCAGATGGTTAAGTGTCTGCCTTCGGCTCAGGTCATGATCCCAGGGTCCTGGGATCAAGCCCCACATCGGGCTCCTGGCTCAGCAAGGAGCCTGCTTCTCCCTCTCCCTCTGCCTCTCTCCCTGCTCATGCTCTCTCTTCTCTCTCTCTGTATCTCTGTGTCTCAAATGAATAAATAAAATCTTTAAAAAAAAAAAAAAAGAAATACTCGCACCCAGTTTTCTAACCCCGAAACGGCATATGTGAAGATTGAACGTGGCACCAATGTAGATAGAAAAGTGGACCCAGGACTAAGCTTTTGGATACAGTCACCTCTAGGGGTTGGGAAAAGGACAGTCCAGTAAAGAAGACCGAGAAGGAAGAGCTGGGGGGGAAAGGAGAAGTAGGTGTTGTCCTAGAAGCCAAGAAAAGAAAGTGATTCATGAAGGATGGAGAGGCCACTCTGCTGCTGAGACATTGAGAAAGATGAGAATCAAGTATCTATGGAGGAGGAAGCCAAATTACCATCTGTTTATTTTTATCAGGGAAAGGGAAGCCATCAGCTAAGAGAGTGTAGGGACAGAGTGATACTAAAGGTTGTAGGAGAGAGAGGAAAGTTTATAAAGATCCTTTTGAAGATTTAGAGAGGAAGGAGAACACACAAAGAAAGCCAGGAAGTGTCAAAGGCTCTTCTGAAAATTATGGGCATAAATTTAAAGTGGGACTGGTCAATCTATTTGTATTACTTACTCCAACCTCATTCAGGTGCTCAAAGAAGCAGATGGTTGGATTTAATAATGGTAGGGTTTTTGTTTAGAGTTTTTATTTTTTGTTTGTTTGCCAAGTGAATATAATAAAAGAAGAGAGAGAGGCAACACAGTGAACTCATACCCTCGCTTCCTCAGGGTTGACTGCAGTGACAGCCCATAGCATAAAAGCCTTCAATATGGGATATCTCTTGCTCTAAACCAAGCACCAGCCATGCCAGAAACGCTATCGTTCCAGGGAGAATTTGCCAAAAAGAAAATAAAACGGCAACAGAAGTATTACTCCTACTTTCAAGGAGTGCGTCAAGTAAATCTAAGCTGGATACAGGGAGTGAGGGGAGAAAGGTTGACGAATTATGAAACGTGGCAGGTCATTGGGCTGATAATCCCAGTCAAGTGGAAGAATTGGTAGGATGTGGACTTGAGAATGAGCCAGAAGCCCAGTCATGTGAGACTCTGTTCTAATTGCTTTCAACTCTTGCATTTTCCTTCTGGGTGCACTCTGAAATCTTCAGCTTTCTCTCTATGGAAATCATTTGAATTTCAGCTGTGTGTACTCTGTTCTTTGTTGTCTTTAATTTATGCGTAAGTTTTGTAATGACGTTGTTTTGGTCCTTAATTTGTTCCCTTAGCTCTGAAATCTTCTGCATTTCCTGCTGTTGTTTTTTGCCATTCTATCCTTCAGTTCTTATTTTTTATGTTCCTATTCTAATAAAGAATGCCTGGGGCGCCTGGGTAGCTCAATCGGTTATGCAACCAACTCTTGATTTCGGCTCAGGTCATGATCTCAGGGTGGTGAGATTGAGCCCAGCGCCGGGGTCCGCACTGAGCATGGAGCCTGCTTACGATTCTCTCTCCCTCTCCTGCCCCTCCCCGCTCTAAAAAAAAAATTCCTGTTCATACATCTTTTATGACCCAAAGCACCCATGGAAATATGGATTGAACTATTCATCTGTGTTTTACCCACTATGTTCTCACTCCTTCCCTTCTTCACCCTCTCCTTCCCTTCCTTCTTTCCTTTTTTCTTCTCATTCCCTTGTCCCTTCCTCCCTCCCTTCCTTCCATCCATCCATCCTTCCTTCCTTCTACCTTGGCCCTTCCTTCCTTATCTCCTTCCCCTTACTTCCTTCAACTCTCTCTTCCTTTCTTCCCACTTCTCTTTTTTCCTTCCTTCCTTCTTCTCCATCTATCTAGCACCATGTGTTTTGTTTTTTACCCACCTTTAAGGTGGACGGCTCTAACCAAACTTCTCTTTGCTCAGACAGAACGCAAGTCAGTTCTCACTGACAGCTTTGCAGCTCATTTGAGACTGCACTTTCTCCCGAGTTACGCGCTAAGGAGTGAATATTGTTTTAGATTCCTTTTTCCATAGTCTGTGGTGCAAAGAAAAAGGAGAGAGCTCTGCTGGGGCTCTGGGTAGCCTTAATTTGAGGACACAAGTTCTTCTATTTTTTCAGAAATTTTCTTAATATCCTAAGAATTCACATCACCTAACTGTGAGTGCTGTCCCCCGCTAAAACTATTCCCATGGGGCAAGGGTGCCCAGACTTTTTCCTATACTACCTACTCACTTCATTCATCTGCTTCTCCAGAAATTTGGCAATATTTATAAAAATTTTATAATGCCCCTACTGGGGCATCTGCCTCAGTTAAGCATCCAACTCTTGATTTTAGCTTAGGTCATGATCTTAGGGTCGTGAGATCAATTCCCCGTGTCGGGCTCCATGGTAGGCGTGGAGACTGCTTAAGATTATCTCTCCCTCTTCCTCTCTTATTAAAAAAAAAAAAAAAAAATTCACTTACTGTCTCCCCTTGTGCTGCTTCTGGAAGGTGGAAGTGGGCAAGAAGCCATGCTAAGCACAGCCACTATAGAATCTCCTGATTCTCCCTATGGCTACCAGGTTCTCACAGTTAGAGAGTAAGATTATAACCATTTCCCTGCTTGCTTGCTGCTACTGAACTCACTGCTAGTTTCTACCATGTTTGCTGTTTGAGGAACAGAGATTTTTCTGATCCTCTTTCACACTACTGTCTAGCAGGGAAGCAGCAGAAATGGAGTCTCTGTCCTAGGAGAGCTCACATTCTCTAGTGGAGGGAGAAAACCAACCAACCAACCAAACTCGCGAAGACAGGAAAGTTTCACGGTATTTCAACGGAAATAAAAGGCAGGGAAAATAACATCTCTTTAGAAGGGTCTCACTAATTTTACCGTTTGCTCCGTGGATCAATGACTCACAGGAGTCCAGTCCTACAAAAGAGCACATCACAGGCAGCCCCGTGGCTTAGCTGCACGGAAGCTTGAAGGGAGACTGCTGTGACGTGGGTGGAGATCCCACACTTAATGGCAACACTAGGTACTTGGGATAGTCATGGAAGCAGTCACAGGTTAGACCCACTAAACCCGTTCTGTCAACTGGCTCACAGCACGTACAGGGAAGCCCTGATTTGTAGGGTTCGCAAATTTCTGTGGTCGACTTAGACCGTGCGATTTCAAGCTACGAGCAATCTCATAACCAGCTTGAAAAGTCCCGACTATTTAACAGTGGACTCTGGGAGCAGGAGGCAAGCCTTTGAGCCCGTGACCATGAGGACGGCTGCTCTGGGACCCGAACTGCAGTCCTCGCTTTCGGAATGGCTTTCCCTCTCTTCGTCTCCATATTGTCATTTTTATAAGAGGATCAATGGCATCTAGCTGAAGGAAGTCTGTGAAGGTTAAATCAGATAACGAGTTGTCCATAAAATCTCCCTAATTCATCAAGAACATACAGTGGAGGGTCTACTTGTGAGCTGAGCTCTGAACCAGGGATTTTGAGGAATCTCAAAATCAACGAAGACAGGTTTGCACACGTGGTCTTGGCATAACTCAGGTATGAAGGTGCATTTCCTTAAGGTCCTATTTCTCCCACACACGTGTCCAGTTTAAGCCACCCAAGTGTCCAGGAGTGACAACTGGGCCTCCTGCTCTAGTCCTGACTCCATGGGGACTTCTGACCAGGTGTTCTGGCTTTCGTTCCATGACCTCCTCATTTGGAAGAAGCAGCTCGTTCTCAGCACTCAGGCCTGGAGACCTCAGAGGGAAGTTTTCCACAGTAGATGAGATTAAGTAAGAATTTTACCAACCTCCATAGCCTCTGGTCCATTATCATATGTGACCCTGAGAATCCCTCTGCTCAAAGTCTCCTCAATAGGGAAATCCACAAAAGGCAACCAGGTTGCCAGTGGCCACATGAGCCAAGGCATGTTTCTATCCTGGAAGACAAAGTGCAGCCCGTGTCTTCCCTGACTAGCTGAGCTCTGCCCCCGAGCAAAAACCTCGTTATGGCAAGGCAGAAAGCCCTAGGTTTGGATCCAGACAAAGACCTCAGTTTTCTCATCAATAACCTGGGCATCATATACACACTTCACAGTGTCATGTAAACACCAGCTCAGATCATGTATGTAAAACATTCAGTCTAGCGGCTCATTCATGTTAGCTCACATTATTGTTAAGTACATCTACTTATTATTAAGGATGTCTTTCCAGTCTTTGAGAAGCATTACCTCATATGACTGTCTTAAAACACGTGCCTTTAAATAAACCTCCAACTTACTATTCAGGACTTGTTTCACTGTGTTGCTATTTTTTAATTATTCCAAAAAGTCTTCTACTTTTTTCTGATCCTTTACGCTGTTTTGCCTGACAGGAATATTTTTGTGTGGTTTTGCTGTAGATGTCAGTTTTGACTGTTATAAAAATCTTATTCAGGAGTCATTTGTTCAAAATTTTTTGAAAAATCCTTTTACCTAATTTCTATTACTTCCTTTTTTTCTTTATTTTTATAATGCAGACTGCGAAGGAACCAGGGCCAGGATGATAGCCAGGGGGCAATTTTTAGGGGAGGCTAGATCCATTTATTCACTTCACACACACCTGTTGAGTACATGTCTTATTCCCCACTACTCTAGGAACTGAGGCCACAGAGAACACAAACACAGTCCTTGGCCTCAAGCACCCTAGTGATTAAGTAGAAGATACAGAGAAGCCAAGGGGTAATAAATGTACGGTGTGAGAAATGCTAGATAGGAAACTTCTGACGCTGCAGAGCCTGTGGGTCGGAGTAAGCTACACTGGGAAAGAAGGAGACAGAGAAGCATTGTGTAGTTTGGAAGTGACAAATGAGTGACTGAGGTATAGTCAGCCAAGAAAGGGGACAAGGAAGTCCCAGACAGAGGAAACAGCACATGCATAATTACAAAACCACGACAGAGACTGGTATGCTCAGAGAACCATGTGCAGTTTGATTTGGGGAGAAATCAGGAACAGGGAATGGAGGTCCCCGAGGTGAGGCTCTGTGAGCCAGTTCAACCAGTTTATACTGCATCCTGACGCCAATGGGGAGTGATCAAAGGACCTTCATCAGGGGAATGAAGAGACCAGACCTGTTCTGGGAGAGGTTCCTTGGGAGGGATATGGAAAGACTTAAAGGGGAGAAAGCCTGAAGATGGAGCGACCACTTAGGAGGTGAGTACAACAGGCAGAAAATGAGAAAGGTCAAAGCCAAGGCAATAGCAGTGGGATGCAGAGAAGCAGAGAGTTAAAGAGACATGAAGTAGCCAAATCAATAACTCTCGGTCACCATATAGGCGTGGTAGGTAAGGGGGAAAAAATGATCAAAGTTGATTCTTAAACACTTGACCTAGGCATCTAGACAGAGAGATTATAGTGGCATTCACTGACAGGAAGCACAGGGGGAAGGTGGATGTAAGGGGCAAACAGCTACCCACTTTTAGGTATCCTAGGTTGAACTGCCCATAAAATATCCAGACCAGATAGAAAGAATGGTGCAGTAAACACGTTACACAATATGTATGTGTACAAATCATTACATTGTGTGTCTTAAATTTACACAGTGTTATATATCAGTAATATCTCAACAAAGCCTGTGGTGGGGGAAGTGGTGAAATAAATCTAGTTTGGAGTCTAAGAGACAGATCTAAGGAGGACATAAGTGGTAATCAAGGTCAGAGACACATGTCAAGAATGAGCAGAATGTGGGGCGCCTGGGTGGCTCAGTCAGTTAAGCGTCTGCCTTCCGCTCAGGTCATGAGCCCGGGGTCCTGGGATCGAGCCCCACATCGGGCTCCCTGCTCGGTGGGAAGCCTGCCTCTCCCTCTCCCGCTCCCCCTGCTTGTGTTCCCTCGCTTGCTGTGTCTCTCTCTGTCAAATAAATGAATAAAATCTTAAAAAAAAAAAAAAAGAATGAGCAGAATGAGAAGAGAATGGAGGATCAAGGAAGCAAGACTGAGGATCATAAATACCAAAAAAGAAGAGACATGGAAAGACAACGCCAAAGAGTTATAAAGGAAATAAGAAGAGTTGGAAATCATATTAATACTCAAGTTTCAAGACTCAGGTCAGGTACCACCTTCTCCAGAAAAGCCTTCTCTTGGTCTCCCCCCACCTCACCACGCTAACTGTTTCTGCTGTTTGCTCACGAGCAGAGTTATAGCTCAGCGCCCATAACCTTCTACTGAAGCACAATTTCCCTGTCTCCTCCATACCCCCAATCTCCAGCCTCTAAAGCTCTCAAGGACAGGGTCTAAGTCTTACTCATCTCCATGCCTCTGGCACCTAGGTTGGTTTCCGGCACATCCTATCTGTCCCATCAATAAATGTTCATTCAACTAAATTGAAATCATGGCAGGAAAGGCATTCAATAGGAGGAAAGAATCCACTTTATGGGCTACTTCCAAGAAGCCAAGTCAAAACACTGTACTTAGCCACAGTGAACTGACAATGTTCTTGGCAAGAGAACTTAGTGAACTAAGGGAGGCAGAAACCAAACAACCATGGAAGTGGATGCAGACAGTGTCAAAAGTACCAGCAGCTTTCTCTTTTAGGGAATTTGAGGGTCAAGGGTTATGTCACTGCATGTAAGAGCTGGTCAGAAAAGGATTTTCACCCTAATGTCTTCATTTAGCGACAAAGTTCTCAAAAAGCAATGCTGTTAAAGGAGAAATGAATAGGCATAGTGGGAATGGGAAGGTCACAGAAAATCAAGGGGGATTTTTTTTTTTAAGTTGGAAGAGAGTGAAGCATAACTGTAGACCAAAGGGAAATAAAAACATGTAAAGAGAGAATAAAAACACCAGAGTCAGAGGCACCACTAATAAACTGATGTTCTGAGAAAGCAAAATGAGAGGAGATCCAGTGAATAGATGTAGAAGGAGGGCCGCTGTTCTCACGGAAACAGAAGGGAATGAAAGGAATAAAGGCTTTGGATTCAGACCCATGGGTCAGGAAGCAGAGGAGGAGGAGCTCAGGTGGGAATGCCTACTGACCTCTATTTTCCTGATTGAATGCTAGGCAGCATCCTCTGCTGCGTGTGGGGCCCTGCTTGGGAACGTTAGGAGACTGGTGAAGGTGTGTGCAGTTGTGGACAAACAAGAAGTTGCTAACTGGAGACGTGCGGGAAGGTTACCATGCCGTGCGAAAGATGCTGCCGGCTTGCGGCTTGCCAACAGCCCACTCCTGCCCCCACAGGGCCCCTGGTGAGGGACTTCCACAGGTTTGCATAGCACCTCTATGAATAAAAGACCTGAGCTGACATAGGAGGATGGAGAAGGACCCTGCTGTGTGGCACTGGGTTATAAGCATTATGTTTATGAGGGAAGGAACACATTTTTTTTTACATACCTTTAACTCACATTCTGTAATATCAGTAAGAATACATGATGGCTTATCCTTTTAAAATCCAAGTATCCAAATATCTAAGTTCTCACCACCTACCTTCAACAAAAGTTATTTCTGCCATATATGCATCATTTAAGAAATAAACAGGACAGTGATGGTTACCAGGGACTGCGGAAAATGCAGAGACATTGGTCAAAGGGTACAAACTTCCAGTTACAAGATTAACAAATTCGGGGATCTAATGTACAGTGTGGTGATTATAGTGAATAATACTGCATTATAGGGATGACCGGGTGGCTCAGTCGTTAAGCGTCTGCCTTCAGCTCAGGTCATGATCCCGGGGTCCTAGGATCGAGTCCCTCATCGGGCTCCCTGCTCAGCAGGGAGCCTGCTTCTCCCTCTCCCTCTGCCCCTGCTTGTTCTCTCTCTCTCTCTGACAAATAAATAAATAAAATCTTTTAAAAAAAATATTGCATTATATACTTGAAAGTTTCTAAAGAGTGGAACTTAAATGTTCTCACCACACACACAAAATGGTAATTATATGACAAGATGGAGGTGTTAGCTTATGCTATGGTGGTAATCATATATATGATTATCAATATGAAATCAATATATGAGTGTATCAAATCAACACATGTATTCCTTAAATTCACACAGGGTTATATGTCAATCATAGCTCAATAAAGCTAGGAAAAAAGAAAAAGAGAGAAACACGATAGGTATCATTGAAGCCTCTTAGTACCGCTTCCTTCTTCTGTCCCCAGAAATCACCAGATTCTTTCACTACGCTCTATGTTTTCATAATTTATCACCAAGGTGTATTATCTATGAGCAATATTGATATTAACATGACACTACAGTTTCCAGTGAAAGAAAAGAATATTATATATATATATATATATATATATATATATAGTATTGTTTTGAATGTTTAAATTGTTTAAATAAGTGTCACTTCAAGGTACAAATTCAACAATTTGCTTTTTTCACTCTACTTTTTGTTTTGGAGATTGACCATATTAATACATGTAACTGAGAAATTAGATTTAGTATTATGGTTTTAAGTGAATGTTGGAAACACTAGTTAATTTTACTTCAAAAAAAATCCTTTTACAGAGAGCTAGGTTTTAGTCATGCTTTCTTAATTTTATTTTTTAAAGAGTTTTTTTTTTAATGTACTCATTTGAAAGAGAAAGCAAGTGAGAGCCTGGGGGTGGGGAGGGGCAGAGGGAGAAGGAGAAGCAAACTCCCCACTGAGCAGGGAGCCCCATGTGGGGCTTGATCTCAGGACCCTGAGCTGAAGGCAGCCGCTTAACTGACTGAGCCACCCAGGCACTCCATGCTTTCTTAATTTTAATGAAGAAATTTTTTTAATATACTGGTTGTATTAATTGAAACAAGAACAAAAGAACACTTTATTTCTTTGTAAGAAATACAATTATCTATTACAAATTCTTTGACAAAATAAACAGACATTGTTTTAAGTTCACAAATCAACCATCTTTGGACAAGAACTATTAAACAAAGTTCTGCATATTATACAAAGTTCTTTGTTCTGTTTAGTCAACAGACTTAGATAGAGATAACTTTATGATAACAAAATATAAAAGAAGCATAGATTAATTTAAAAACTGTGGTTACTGGAATGGAAATACTCTAACTTTTCTGCATTATCTTTCTAATCTAAACAAATAGTGGCTAACCCAATGTTTTGTGTTCACAAAAACCCATAGAAATTTCTTATTTATCATTGAAACTGCAAACTACATGTTTTGATGATAATTTTAGCTGAGGCTACTTCCAAGTATTTGGGGTCAACAATGTTGTCTAGTAAAGAACATTAAAGAACCTATAGGTAGAATTTATCTCCACATAGTACCAATTCATTTTAATTCTTTGCAGTATTCCATTTTATGTGAAGATCCAACATTTTTATCCACGTGCTGGTGAAAGAGTTAGGTTATTTCCAGCTTTTGATTCTCACAAGCAATGCTGCAAGAACATTCATGCCCACACCTCTTGGTACACAGTTCTGATAGGATCCCAGTAAGCAGAACTGCTGGGTCCCAGAGAATATGCATCTTTGAAGACCATATCCTTATGAGGTAGTATCAGATTGTTCACAAAGGAATTATCCCAGTGTACCCGCTCACCACCTGGGTGGGAGACTTCGGTCTTGTTTCTCCACATCCCCACTCACATTTAGAATTATCAGGCTTTTAAGTTTTCACGGATGTGTTGGATAAGAACGCATGTTTTGTGTCTCTTTGGTTGCTGATGAGACAAAACACTTCCCTGGGCTTGTTGGTCATGCTGGTTTCCTTTTATGTGAATTGCCTAATCATATCATTTGCAAATTTTCTCAAGGCTTTGTCCTTTTCTTTAAAGACTGGCAAGGGTTCCTAATATATTCTAGATACAAATTCCTTTTCAGTTTGATATGTTGCAAAAACTGTCTTCCAGTCTATAGATTCAGTTTTACTATCTTCATTTGTGCTTACTATTCTCCTTTTCTTCCTCATTATGTTTTCTTCTTTCTTGCCTTCTGTTATACTTATAACATTTTTATATACATTTTTTTTCTCCTTTGTGGTTTTAAAACTATATGTCATTTCTATGCTTTCCACGGTTACTCAGTTTTTTGACCTACAGAGTTAGCTACAATATTTTTCTACTGAAGTCTGGAGGAATGGTTCTCAAAGTGTGGACCCCAAACCAGTAGCCTCAGTATCACCTGGTAATTGTTAGAAATGCAAATTCTCAGGTCCCACCACAGACCTAATGAATCAGAAACTCCAGGTGGGGCCCATAACCTGTGTGTTCCAAATGATTCTTAACGCATGCCAAAGTTTGAGAATTATTGAACATCTCTACCCACCTCCTAAACAACCAAAGTCTTCTTTTCCTACCCAATCGAAAGACCTCAACTCCCACTTCTGCCTTTCCTGCTTCCTTGGTATTCTTATGTAGAATTTTGAGTGTGTGCACGTGTGTGCGTATGTGAATAGTGCCAATTGTTAATTAAAATAATAACATTATTTTCTGGTTTTTTGCATCCCAATTCTTAGATATCTGTTAATAGCCCTTTCACTGAGAATGTTAAGCAGCAAATTTTCCTAATGCTTTCTGAAACTGTACGGTCCTTATTTTTGAGTCATACTTTATCTGGATTTAGAATTCAATTTTTGCACTTATTTGCTATCAGCACCTTGAAAGTGTTACTTTGTTATAATCTGGCATTGGCTGTGGGTAAGAAGCCTGTTGTTCATCTAATAAGTATTTATTAGCAGGCATTCTGTCTCTCTTGTGGTTTTTAAGACTTTTCTCTCCCTGCTTGGAGTTCCACAATATTACCATTCTGTGTCTACATGTGCATCTATTTCTATTTATTCTCTTCATTATCCTTTCTGTTCATTTACATGTGAGGATTTGTGACTTCAAATCTGAAAAGCCCTCAGTCTCTCTTTGAATACTGCTTCTCACCCTCCTTCCTTTCATCTGAACTTCCTGTTGGATGTAAGCTTCTCAGTCAATCTTCCATGTCCTTCCCTTATTTCTCCATATTCTTTTTCCTCTTCTCTCTGTACTGCATTCTTGGTGAAGTTCTAATACAATTATTGAGAGCACACTATTTTTCTTCACATATGTCAGCCTCATATTGATGCAACCTATTGTGTGCTTTATTTCAGTCTATGTTTTTCATGCACAAGATACCTAAGTGGCTCTATTTCATATATACTTCTTAATTCCATTTCTGCTTATTTTTGTTTGGTTAATTCTTGCTCTTTCTTTGGAAGTCCTTATTTCATTTACCACTCTGAGGATCCTAAAAACATGTATTTAAAATCTTTTTCATATTTCTCTATTATTTTCACTGTATCTAAAGTGAATTTGTCTCCAGTGGTTGGCCGTCATAGGCTAGATTTCTTCATATGTTCTGGAATTTGCACCTCAAGTTCTCTTTGATGAAATCTATCTTTCCTTCCCTTCCAGCCAGCCTCCCACTTCTAGTGGTGGACCTGTAACTGCCCTTGGCCCTCCGTGCCCTTGATGGTACTGCAGATAGTGAGGCTCTGCCACTGTCTGGGGCTTGCCTCATTTTGGGGTTGTGAACTAGTACAGTGTCTTTCTTTCCTGGAAACAAAGTTTCATAGACATAGCAGCCCTAAGGAGCTTTCCAGTCTCCTTTCTTAACTAGGGGAGCCTCACTCCAGACCCTAGTTTCTAGAAGCTCCTATCTACTTTCAGACATACAGCCCAGGGGGGTCCAACCCCAACCCCAAACATAGCTTTGTCTTTTTGTTGTGTTTCTGGTATGGGAAAATGTTATTCTTTCTTGTTAATGTAGTTATTTCTTTCATTTTCTCTTTTTATACTGTTACATGTTTGGAGCAAAGATGCAGCTTCAAAAAATAAATTTATAACGTCTCCTTGATACCCAAGGTCTGACAAGGAATCTGCTTTATTATGTTTTTAGGACCCAGGAAGGTATACAGAATGCTGTAGACTTCCAGTTTCCAGTCTGGCACGTAAAGAGCTTGGAAGCTGGGAAGGAAAGATGGCGGAGGAGTAGGGGACCCTATTTCAACTGGTCCCCGGAATTGAGTTGGATATCTACCAGACCACTCTGAGCACCCACGAAACCAGCCTGAGATGTAAGAAGATCTGGATCTCTACAAACAGAATATCCCAGGTGGTTGGTTTCGAGGTACGAAGCGGGAAGCTGTGATTCTGCGGGCAGATATCGGAGGATAAACAGCAGCAGGAGAGAGCCTGGCCGTGGGGATCCTCCACTGCCAGTGAGCCACAGCCTCGCATGCTGAGGACCGGGCACAGACCGGTATGGCAGGGAAAGGACTTTAGGGCAGTCCCCGGGGCGGAGACCCAGAGCGGCAGGGTCGCGCGTGTGATCTGGGGGTGGCTGGCGGTTTTAGAAGCACAAAGGGCAGAGACGTGCCCCGACCTGGAGGCAGGACTGGGGGTGCTACAGAGGAGTGCAAAACCCAGGCGGCTGCAGTTTATAGTAGCACAGACAGAAACGGAGCCGGTGTGGCCTGGAGAGCTCACTGAAGAACAGACTGTGGTCTCTCTGCTCTGAGGCAGAGGGTGAGAAACGGTCTCTTCTGCTCTGACTCGTGGAAGATGCAGAAAGCCTCCAGGGAAAACCGCCAGAGAACAAAAGCCCCAAAAACGATTCCCACTGAGCCCCTCCCCCGCCACAGGGGGGCAGGGCAACTCCGCCCAAACAGGGTTGCCTGAGTAACAGCGCAGCAGGCCCCTCCCCCAGAAGACAGGCTGGGAAAACAAGAGGTCAGCAACCCTAAGGTCCCAAGAAAACAGGTGCATCTTGCTTGAGTTCTGGTCAATAATTTGGACTCTATACATTCCCTCAAACACCCATCAACAGAATGACTAGGGGAGGAGCCCCCAAAATAGAAAACACTCAGAGATTACGACTTATGCTGCAGATTTACAAATGGATGCAGATATAACCAAGATGTCGGAGACGGAATTCAGGCTAGCAATTGTGAAGACAATGGCTAGAATGGAGAAATCAATTAATGGCAACATAGAGTCTCTAAGGGCAGAAATGAAAGCTGAATTGGCAGAACTTAAAAAAGCTATCAATGAGATCCAACCCAATCTAGATAATCTAACAGCTAGGGTAACTGAGGCAGAAGAACGAATAAGCGACCTGGAAGACAATATAATAGATAAAAAAGGAAAAGAGGAGGCCAGGGAAAAACAACTCAGAATCCATGAAAATAGAATCAGAGAAATAAGTGACACCATGAAGCGTTCCAATGTCAGAATAATTGGAATCCCTGAGGGGATGGAGAGAGAGAGAGAGAGGACTAGAAGATGTATTTGAGAAAATCGTAGCTGAGAACTTCCCTAATCTGGGGAATGAAACAAACATTCGCATCCTAGAGGCAGAGAGGACCCCTCCCAAGAGCAAGGAAAAAAGGCCAACACCCTGGCGTGTAATAGTAAAACTTGCAAATCTTAGAACCAAGGAAACCATCTTAAGGGCAGTTAGGGGGAAGAGATTCCTTACGGACAGAGGGAGGAACCTCAGAATTATGTCAGACCTATCCCCAGAGACCTGGCAAGCCAGAAAGACCTGGCAAGACATATTCAGGGTACTAAATGAGAAGAACATGCAGCCAAGAATATTTTATCCGGCAAGGTTTTCATTTAGAATGGATGGAGAGAGGCAGGGCTTCCACGACCGGCAGAAACTGAAAGAATATGTGACCACTAAGCCAGCCCTGCAAGAAATATTAAGGGGGGTTCTATAAAAGGAGAAAGACCCCAAGAGTGGTATACAACAGAAATTTACAGGGACAATCTATAAAAACAATGTCTTCACAGGCAACATGATGACAATTAATTCATATCTTTCAATAATCACTCTCAACGTGAATGGCCTAAATGCTCCCATAAAATGGCACAGGGTTGCAGATTGGATAAAAAGACAGGACCCATCCATATGCTGCCTACAAGAGACTCATTTTGAACCTAAAGATACATCCAGACTGAAAGTGAAGGGATGGAGATCCATCTTCCATGCCAGCGGACCTCAAAAGAAAGCTGGGGTAGCAATTCTTACATCAGACAAATTAGATTTTAAACTAAAGTCTGTAATTAGAGACACAGAAGGACACTATATCATTCTTAAAGGGTCTATCCAACAAGAAGATCTAACAATTGTAAATATCTATGCCCCCAACATGGGAGCAGCCATCTACATAAGCCAACTGTTAACTAAAATAAAGAGTCATATTGATAACAATACGTTAATCGTAGGAGACCTCCATACTCCACTCTCAGCAATGGACAGATCATCTAAGCAGAAAATCAACAAGGAAACAAGAGCTTTGAATGATACATTGGACCAGACGGACCTCATAGATATTTACAGAACATTCCACCCTAAAACAACAGAATACTCATTCTTCTCGAGCGCACATGGAACTTTCTCCAGAAGAGACCACATACTGGGTCACAAATCAGGTCTCAACCGATACCAAAAGACTGAGATTATTCCCTGCATATTCTCAGACCACAATGCTTTAAAACTGGAGCTCAATCACAAGAAAAAAATTGGCAGAAATTCAAACACTTGGAAGCTAAAGACCACTCTGCTCAAGAATGTTTGGGTCAACCAGGAAATCAAAGAAGAACTTAAACAATTCATGGAAATCAATGAGAACGAAAACACATCGGTCCAAAACCTATGGAATACTGCAAAGGCGGTCCTAAGGGGGAAATACATAGCCATCCAAGCCTCACTCAAAAAAACAGAAAAACCCCGAATTCATCAACTAACTCTACACCTTAAAGAACTAAAGAAAAAGCAACAAACGATGCCTAAGCCACACAGTAGACGAGAAATAATTAAATTAAAGCAGAGATCAATGAATTAGAAACCAGAAACACAGTAGATCAGATCAACGAAACTAAAAGTTGGTTCTTTGAAAGAATTAATAAGATCAATAAACCACTGGCCAGACTTATCCAAAAGAAAAGAGAAAGGACCCAAATTAATAAAATTATGAATGAAAGGGGAGAGACCATGACTAACACCAGGAAATAGAAACAATTATTAGAAATCATTATCAACAACTATATGCCAATAAACTGAGCAATCTGGATGAAATGGAGGCCTTCCTGGAAACCTATAAGCTGCCAAGACTGAAAGAGGAAGAAATTGACAACCTGAATAGGCCAATAACCAGTAACGAGATTGAAGCAATGATCAAAAACCTCCCAAAAAACAAGAGTCCAGGGCCTGATGGATTCCCTGGGGAATTCTACCAAACATTCAAAGAAGAAATAATATCTATTCTACTGAAGCTGTTTCAAAAAATAGAAACAGAAGGAAACCTTCCAAACTCATTCTATGAGGCCAGCATTACCTTAATCCCCAAACCAGGCAAAGACCCCATCAAAAAGGAGAATTTCAGACCAATATCCCTGATGAAGATGGATTCCAAAATCCTCAACAAAATCCTAGCTAATAGGATCCAACAATACATTAAAAGGATCATCCACCACGACCAAGTGGGATTTAACCCCGGGATGCAAGGGTGGTTCAACATTCGCAAATCAATCAGTGTGATAGAACACATTAATAAGAGGAAGGAGAAGAACCATATGGTCCTCTCAATTGATGCAGAAAAGCATTTGACAAAATACAACATTCTTTCCTGATTAAAACTCTTCAGAGTATAGGGATAGAGGGAACATTCCTCAAGTTCATAAAATCCATCTATGAAAAACCCACAGTGAATATCATCCTCAATGGGGAAAAGCTGAGAGCCTTTCCCTTAAGATCAGGAACACATCAAGGATGCCCACTCCCGCCACTATTGTTCAACATAGTACTAGAAGTCCTAGCAATAGCAATCAGACAACAAAAAGAAATAAAAGATATTCAAATTGGCAAAGAAGTCAAACTCTCTCTTTTCGCAGACGACATGATACTTTATGTGGAAAGCCCGAAAGACTCCACCCCCAAACTACTAGAACTCACACAGCAATTCAGTAATGTGGCAGGATACAAAATCAATGCACAGAAATCAGTTGCTTTCTTATACACTAACAACGCAACTGGAGAAAGAGAAATTAGAGAAACGATTCCATTTACAATAGCACAAAAAACCAAAAGATACCTCGGAATAAACCTAACCAAAGAGGTAAAGGATCTGTACCCTAGGAACTACAAAACACTCATGAAAGAAATTGAAGAAGACACAAAAAGATGGAAAAATATTCCATGCTCATGGATCGGAAGAATAAACATTGTTAAAATGTCTGTGCTATGCAGAGCAATCTATACCTTCAATGCCATCCCGATCAAAACTCCAATGACATTTTTCAAAGTGCTGGAACAAACAATCCTAAAATTTGTATGGAATCAGAAAAGACCCCGAATTGCCAAAGAAATGTTGAAAAAGAAAACCAAAGCTGGGGGCATCACGATGCCCAATTTCAAGCTATATTACAAAGCAGTGATCCCCAAGACAGCATGGTACTGGCACAAAAACAGAAATATAGACCAATGGAACAGAACAGAGAGCCCAGATATGGACCCTCAACTCTATGGTCAAATAATCGTTGACAAAGCAGGAAAAAATATGCAATGGAAAAAAGACAGTCTCTTCAATAAATGGTGCTGGGAAAATTGGACAGCCACATGCAGAAGAATGAAACTCGACCATTCTCTTAACACCACTCACAAAGATAAACTCAAAGTGGATGAAAGACCTCAATGTGAGACAGGAATTCATCAAAATCCTAGAGAAGAACATAGGCAGTAACCTCTTTGACATTGGCCACAGCAACTTCTTTCAAGATACAGCTCCAAAGACTAGTGAGACAAAAGCAAAAATGAACTTTTGGGACTTCATCAAGATAAAAAGCTTCTGCAGAGCAAAGGAAACAGTCAACAAAACAAAGAGGCAACCCACAGAATGGGAGAAGATATTTGCAAATGACACTACAGATAAAGGGGCTGGTATCCAATATCTATAAAGAAATTCTCAAACTCAACACCCAAAAAACAAATAATCAAGTCAAAAAGTGGGCAGAAGATATGAAAAGACACTTCTCTGAAGAAGACATACAAATGGCTAACAGACACATGAAAAAATGTTCATTAGCCACCAGGGAAATTCAAATCAAAACCACATTGAGGTACCACCTTACACCAGTTAGAATGGCAAAAATGGACAAGACAAGAAACAACAAATGTTGGAGAGGTTGTGGAGAAAGGGGAACCCTCCTACACTGTTGGTGGGAATGCAAGTTGGTACAGCCACTTTGGAAAACAGTGTGGAAGTTCCTCAAAAATTAAAAATAGAGCTACCCTGTGACCCAGCAATTGCACTTCTGGGTATTTGCCCCAAAGACACAGATGTAGTGAAAAGAAGGGCCATATGCACCCCAATGTTCATAGCCACAATGTCCGCAATAGCCTTACTGTGGAAAGAGCCGAGATGCCCTTCAGCAGATGAATGGATAAAGAAGATGTGGTCCATATATACAATGGAATATTACTCAGCCACCAGAAAGGACGAATACCCAACTTTTACATCAACATGGATGGGACTGGAGGAGGTTATGCTAAGTGAAATAAGTCAAGCAGAGAAAGTCAATTATCAGATGGTTTCACTTATTTGTGGAACGTAAGGAACAGCATGGAGGACATTAGGAGAAGGAAGGGAAAAATGAAGAGGGGGAATCGGAGGGAGAGATGAACCATGAGAGATGATGGACTCTGAGAAACAAACTGAGGGTTCTAGAGGGAAGGGGGTGGGGGGATGGGTTAGCCTGGTGATGGGTATTAAGGAGGGCACGTACTGCATGGAGCACTGGGTGTTATACGGAAACAAGGGATTGTGGATCACCACATCAAAAACTAATGATGTATTGTATGGTGACTAACATAACATAATAAAATTAAAAAAAAAAAAGAGCTTGGAGGCTGTCATTCCACCCTAACAATGAGTTAAAAGCTGAATAAACTGAAGATCAACAACTGAACACAAACAGAATCACAGCAGAAACCTCCATTGCAACCAGTACCAGGGGAGGAAACCTCAGAGTAATTGACAAATTGCTGGAGGCTCAGTGCCGACAAGTAGACAGTGAGTATCAGAGAAAAATCCTCTCCTGCTTCCAGAAGGGGAAAAGGATCCATTTTGAAATACTCTAGAGAATTCTGTTCTTCTTAACAAGACCTGCTCTCAAGAGAGCCTAACCTGCTGGGATTTTATCAGAGCCTAACCCATTTCTGGGATGGGAACTCTCCAACTAGAGCCCACTCCCATCCTAACCCACCTAAGTGGGAGGGGCAGGGGAGGAAGAAGCATGTGTGAAGTTGACAGTGCGGAGGCATAGGCTCACTAAAAGACTGAAACCTAATCCTAGGACTATCAAACACTTCCCCGCCCCCCATACCTCACCACCACATTACTAAAGATCTATTTACTAGAGTTTTTTTTAACCCAGTACATCATGTCTAGCTTTTAACAAAAAAGCACAAAACATGCTAAAGCAAAAACAAACAAACAAACAAACAAACAAACAAAAAACAGTTTGAAGAGACAGAACAAGCATCAGAACCAGACTCAGATATGCCAGGAATGAGAACTATTATTAGGTCTGTTATTACAAGACCGGGAATTTAAAACCACTGTGATCAATATGCCTGAGGCTCTAATGGACAAAATTGAAAACATACAAGAATAGATGGGTAACCAGAGAGATGGGAATTCTAAAAAAGAATCAAAAAGAAATGCTAGGGGCACCTGGGTGGCTCAGTCATTAAGCGTCTGCCTTCGGCTCAGGTCATGATCCCAGGGTCCTGGGATCGAGCCCCGCATCGGGCTCCCTGCTTAGCAGGGAGTCTGCTTCTCCCTCTCCCACTCCCCCTGCTTGTGTTCCCTCTCTCGCTGTATCTCTCTCTGTCAAATAAATAAATAAAATCTTAAAAAAAAAAAGTCATGGCAATCTATTAAAAAAAAAAAAAAGAAATGCTAACCACTGTAACAGAAATGAAAAACGCCTTTAATGAGCCTGTTTGTAGACCAGAAACGGCTGAAGAAAGAATCTCTAGGTTTGTGCAAATGTCAATAGGAACTTCAAAATCTGAAAAACAAAAAGAATGAGGACTGAATAAAAACAGAATATGGAAGGGCTGTGCACCAATTACAAGAAGTGTAGTAAGTGTAATGGGAATATCAGAAGCGGAATGATGTATAGTAATCAAGTCTGCATCTGTAGGACCAATTAAATTTCATCTTCCAAGCACTTCTCCTGGAAGATAAGACAAGTACTCTCCCCGTAACTCTTTGTGAAATTTCCTCATCACTAGATCATAAGCCACCCAAGAAGAGCATCTTTGAAGTCACATCTCATGTGCAGCAGGGATCAGAGGTAGAAACGGTATAGACCATCACTGTAGTGTAGTTTGAGTAAGACCTAAACAAGTGCTGACAAATGCTATCACAGATACATGGCTGATCTAGGTAAGATTGCTGTATTCCTCCCACAGTCCCTTGGCAGTACCTCGTGACCCCTCTCTGTGCAATGCTCTGGTTAGTCGCTTCCATTTTACTGGAGTTAGCATGCAAAATCAATTCTGTTATCCATATTTCCTAAGCTGTGTCTGAGGAAGCTTCCTTCTATAAAACATTATTAATTGGTAAAAAAAAAAATTACTATTATTAAAATGTCAAATGAATTTGCAAATACTGAATCAAAATTATACAGTTGTTTTTTAACTGCCAAACTTCACCATGTATGTTATTCATTTCTATTTTCCGAACTTCCTAAACCAGGAAGGAACAGCTCATAGAGTGAGTGTTCCCTGGAACAGACTTGGAGACATATGGTTCTAGAAGAATTCATGGATCCATCGTGTACGGGAAAGTAAAGAAGTCTGGAGGTAAAGCAGTGGTTAGCAAATTTTCTCCATAAAAGACCAGTTAGTAAGTATGTGGGGTTTTATGGGCCAGAAGGTCTCTCACAACTACTAACCTGTTATGGTAGCAAAAAAAGCAGCCATAGTCAACAATGGGGGTAGCTGCGTTTCAATAAAACTTTATTTAGGAAAAGAGGCGTGTGAGCTATAGTCGGCCTGCTGCTGCTATAGAACATAACGATGATACTTTGACACACATACTAACTGGGTGTCATGTATGTATGCTCCGTCTCCACAAAGATGAAATTATGTGTTGGGGGAAACCACAGAATTTAGGGCATAGACTCATACAAAGTCATGAGAATGTCATAGTTTACATTTACAGGCAGTTTTTCACTTGACTTATTTTAAAACTGCTATTTTTAGGGGCGCCTGGGTGGCTCAGTTGGTTAAGCGTCTGCCTTCAGCTCAAGTCATGATCCCAGCGTCCGGGAATTGAGCCCCGCATCAGGCTCCCTGCTCAGCAAGGAGTCTGCTTCTCCCTCTCCCTCTGCCCGCCCTGCCCCCCCCGCCCCACCTTGTGCTCTCTCTCTCTCTCTAGTAATAAAATCTTTAAAAAATAAAATAAAATTGGTATTTTTAGTACTACCATTGCACAGAAAAGGATACTGAGACTCAAACTGCCTCTGGTGACCATGCTGAGGAAGGAAGCTAGAAATCGAAAGTGGATGGCCACACCTCAGTACAGCCATTTTTAGGTCACTTATCCTTTCTGTGTCAACTTAACATTGCCTTCAATTTATATTCAACCACAATAAAAAATCAGGAAAAATTAACTAATCAGCTTTTGCCTTATGCGATGGAAATAAATCCAAGCCCAGGGTGTTCTAGGTTCCAGGGCGAAATAGATTCTTGGGTTGTTCAAAGACACTGACTGCATCTCTTCCAACTCACTAGTCGTGGAACTCAAACCTGGCCAGTAGGAAGGAAAGATAGAGACACCCTCTGTTCTTTTTCAATGTTTTGTTTCGAAATCCTGATGGAAGAGCTTTATTGAAATCCAACTAGCCTTTATCCTACAAAACTTTCCAAACAAAGGCTCCACAGCTTGGTTCTTTTCCAGGTTCTGCTGATTCTAGTAAATCAAGCTAACCCCAGGCATGTTTGGGCTTTGTTCAAATCACCACCAGCCTCCATTTACACTCCTGTTCCCCAAGCCAGCTGTTGGGCTTCAGCATTCCGGTGTCCGCCGCCCCCTGTTACACCACGGCCTTCCCTAGGAAAAGAGAACCCCAGGACAAGACAAGCATTTGGCATCGCCCCACTACAGAAGCAGGGAAAAGGAAGCGACTTACAGTGAAAGGGGATATTGGTGCCCACGATTACTTTCTCAAGCTCTATTCCCATATCCTTTTTTTTTAAAGATTTTATTTATTTATTTGACAGAAAGAGAGACAGCGAGAGAGGGAACACAAGCAGGGGGAGTGGGAGAGGGAGAAGCAGGCTCCCCGCCGAGCAGGGAGCCCGATGCGGGGCTCGATCCCAGGACCCTGGGATCATGACCTGAGCCGGAGGCAGACACTTAACAACTGAGCCACCCAGGCGCCCTAGTTGTAACCTTTCTGAATAAACACTAGGAGTTAAACTGTTTCAGACAAAAGAAACCATTGACGTCCCCATAACACTATGGACCAAGTGGCTATTGTGAAACAATTAGCACTGTGGCCAGACAGGGGGCTCCAATTTTTTAAAAAGTGCTGCGTTCCTTGAAATTCCGTAGGCTTTGGCTGCCCCACTGGCCACAGACTGAGCTGCTGGAATGTTTCATGGAGCAAATGTGGCTCTCAGCCTAAGTCATTTGTTTCTCTTCCTAGAATTCCTATGGAAAATTTCCTATGAAACAGATTTGAGAGTCAGAATGAATAAAGAGCTTCCCTTTGAACAACTGTCTTCCACTCCCCCAAACCCCGCCAACCCAGATGAAAGAAAGAAAAAAAAATATTCTCAGACTGCACAAGAGAATTTGGGCCTTCTAAGGGCTTATGAAAGCTAAAGAAAGTGGGGGCCATTCTTCAATGTGTTTAAATGAATGATCGACATGAAAGCAAATTCCTGAAATCCCCTTTCGGCTGGCATCATTCAAGATAGCCCATTCCCAAACAAAAGTATTGCGCCTACATCCGCCAACGGGGATTGTCACCACTCATAAACATCTGTAGCTTTACCTCACCCCAGAGCTCTGAAGAAGGGGAATCATTCAGGCATTTGTTATTTCTGCAGAACAAGCCAAACTTGACCCAACAGGGGACAAAAACAAAGCAAAGCAAAATGAAATGACAAGAAACAGGTATGATTGTTGGAAGGCAGAATACAGAGACAGGGGATGGAGGAGAGGGTTGGTGCTTGGGAATGTGTAACGGACAGTAAAGAACACCTGCCCAGCATTGAGAACCCTGGCTTCCATTAAATTTTAATTAAATAGGGAGGCCATTGATTAATGGGACTCTAATGTCGTAGCAGCTTACGTAAGCAAACCCAAATCTCAGCCTATGCAGACTGTTCCTGACTTCCTATGGTGTAAGATTTTCCTACTTTAGGATGGTGCAAAAGCGACATATATTCAGTAGAAACTGTACTTCGAATTTCGAATTTGGATCTTTTCCTGGCTTAGCGGCATGCAGTACCATACCCTCTCCTGAGCTGGGCAGGGGCATCAAGCCACACAGCCCCCAGTCGGCCCCACAATCACCCAGGGTAAATAACAGACAGGCTTATAACTGGTCTGTAACCACTCAGCCATTCTGGTTTTCATTTTCAGTGCAGTAGTCAATAAATTACATCAGATATTCAAAACGTGGCTATAAAATTGGCTTTGTGTTAGATGATTTTGCCCAACTGTAAGCTGATGTGTTCTGAGAATGTTGAAGGCAGGCTAGGCTAAGCTATGGTGTTCCTTAGGTTAGGTGTACTAAATGCATTTTCAATTTAAGACGATATTTTCAACTTACAAAGGGTTTATGGAGATGTAACCCCATCTGAAGTGCAGGAGGATCTGTCTCTGCCTCAAGGTTGCAAAATCAAAACACCGATCACAGCCAACTAGGTTTTAAGTTGTAGCCAATCAATCATTTCCTTACTTTGCTTCCACCTTGTCTCCAGAAGAAACTCTCCCCAGCTGCTCTGGGTGGAGCATGCCTAGCCACTTGCAGGTTGGGCCTGCTGGATTTGACTCACTTTTTGCTCAAATAAAGTCTTAAAATTTTACATGTGCCTCAGTTTATCTTTTAACAGTTCTCATGTCAGGAGAGGGAACTGAAGGAGAGCCCCCCAACCCTCTTCAAGCCCCCCCCCACCGCCACCACGTGTCCCGGGAGCAGTGAGCAAGCCCACCCACCCACCTGCTGAAGCCCTTCAGCTCACTGCATTCCAGCTGGCTCTGGCGGTCACCTTCCCATCCCAGCTTCACGCATTTTGTGAGGAGCTTTCAGACTCGCCAAGCATTTTTCTCCAGGACTGAGTCCAGAAACTGGCCCGAGTCAGACTGGGTCCGACTTGGAAACCAGACCGGGTATCGGTCGGACTGAGTCTGAGTTGGAAACTAATCCCGACCTGGGTCAGACTGGGTGCAACTGGGTGCGACTCGGAAATTGGAGCAAGGTTGGGGTCAGACTGGGTCCAACTGAGAAAAGGGACTCCGTCAGACTTAGACTTTCTGTGCTTGATTTCCACCTTAGTTGAAGATCTCCTCCCTGATGTAAAGAAGCAAATTAATAACGTGCTTGGGTGGGTGGGTCGACCTGGGTATCATTCAAGTTGAAACATCGTGGTTCTTTAATGTTTCGTTTTTCCAGATTTAAGGAAAGCTTTTTCTCTTTTCTCTAAGCTGTCGGCAATTTTGGAAAGTATACTTTTGTGAACAGAATTCAAACATTTGCTCTTTCTCCCTACCTGAGCCCTGTGGTTCTAGAGGCCAGGAGTCCAAAATCAAGGCTGTCATCCGTGTTGGTACCTTCTCGAGGCTCTGAAAGGAGAACCCATTTCTTACCTCTTCTCTGCTGTCTGGCGGCTGGCAATCCTTGGCGTTCCTTGGCTTGTGATCGCATGACTCTAGTCCCTGTCCTCAGCTTCGCATGGCCTTTGCCCTGTACTCTGTGCCAAATCTTCCTCCCCTTCCTCTTAGAAGGCTACCTGTCATGGTCTTTAGAGCCCATCCTAAATGTAGGGTAATCTCATCCCAAGATCCTTAACTTTATTACATCTGCAAACACCCAACCTCCAAATAAGGTCACATTCAAAGGTATTGCGGATTAAGACTTGAACAGATCTTTTGGGGGAACACGGCACAGTCCTTTTGGTAGCATGAAAACAAGGATTACACACCCCCTTCTTTCATTCCAGGAACTGAGCCAGGTACCAGAAACCCATAAATGAGTAAAATCAATGCAGTCCTTATCCTCAGGCTCAGACAATTCTTCACCTTCCCTCCTGCCAATACCCCATTGGAAACGGTCTCCTAATTTTTCTCTTGGCTCCAAGTCTAACAAGTGTTACATCTGAAACAAAACAAAACAAAACAAAAGACCTATAATAGCCCAAACAGGCAAGGTTATGCTACAATAACAACCACCATGTCTCCGTATCTTAAAACAATGGTTTATGTCTTACTTGTGTCTGTGACAAGCGAGCTGAGGATCTTCTCTATGTCATTCTCACTCGAGGACAAAAGCTCATGCTTCCATAGTAGCTCAGGCAGGAAAAGGCTCAATGACAAATCAGATAGCGTCTCTTAGGGTTTCTGCCCCAAAATGGCATGGGTCACGTTCACTCATTAGCACTGGTCAACAACGTAAGTTCTGTGGCCATGCCAACTTCAAGGCAGGCAGAGAAGTACAATCCCGATAGAGGCTTTGAACTGGGAAATACTGGAAATATTCAGTGAATAGCTCTAACAGCTACCACAATCATCCTGCTGTTTAAATATCTTCTGTGGATACATCCACCTGCAGGGAAAGGTGTACACTCTTTAGCATGGCATCCCAGGCTCTATGTAGTGACCCCACTCTTGATTTTCAGCTTCATTTCTCCCTCCTTCATTCACACACACACACACACACACACACACACACACACACACACTCCAGCTACACTAAATTTGACCACTCAAAATTCCCTGGTAGCGTCAGGACATTTGTTCACACTGCTTCCTTTACCCGGAGCAACCTCTGCCCTTTTTCTTTCTCCAAGATTCTTCTTAAAGGGCACTTCCTCTTTGAAGTCAATTCCTCAGGTCAAATTAAACCCCCCATCTGTGGGTGGTCTGGAGAACTGAAAATATGTACTTAGGAAATATGGGGGAAATATGTGGGCTCCACTATAAAGCAAACTGAACCACGGATCTTGAACTGGAGAACAAGAGAGTGCCTATTTCCTACTTTGATGATTCATCAGGGTGATTCCTTAATTTGGCTCCTTATCAGTCTCTAAGAGAGATATTCCTCTTTGTCTCTCTCTTTTTTTTTTTTTTAAGTAAACTCTACCCCCAAGGTGGGGTTCAAACTCACGACCCCGAGAGCAAGAGTCTTATGCTCTCCCCACTGCGCCAGCCAGACACCCCCTCCTCTTTATCTATCAGGGCCACCTCCTATCATTGTGTATTTTCTTTCTTGTTCTCTACTCAATTTCTTCCTTAATATCCTATTAGAATTCTCTTAATATAAACATTTTTCAATATTAATATTGTTATATCAAATTTCTCAGTTAGTATATCATTTTCTCTCCTTTCATTTTGATCATTCCAAATCCTTTTGTTTAAGGTATATCTATAAATAGCATAAAATTATTACTGTTTTTAAACTGAGGTATAAGTGCCATATAACCTTATATTAGTTCCAGGTGTACAACATAACGATTCGGTATTTGTATTTACTGCAAAATGATCGCCACAAGTCACCATACATAGTTACATGATTTTTTTCTTTTTTTTTTTAAGATTTATTTATTTATTTTGAGAGAGTGAAAATGAGAGAGAGAGAGTACATGAGAGGGGGGAGGGTTAGAGGGAGAAGCAGGCTCTTCGCTGAGCAGGGAGCCCGATGCGGGACTCGATCCCGGGACTCCAGGATCATGACCTGAGCTGAAGGCAGTCGCTCAACCGACTGAGCCACCCAGGCGCCCTACATGATTTTTTCTTGCAAAGAGAACTTTTAGGATCTACCTTCTTACAAATTTCACTTTTTAATCTCAAACTGATTTTTGTACCCAGTATTAGAAAAGTGAGTATAACCTGCATCTATGCATTATAATTATTGATGTATTTGGATTAATTTCTACCATCTTTGTATTTTTTTGTTTTTTTTTTTACTATTCATTCTTACTGTTTTTCTTCTTTCTGCTTTCATTAAATAGATCAATTTTTTAAACTTCTTTCTTTTCACTTTCCAGTTTGGAAGTTATGCCTTTTGTTAATTTTTAGCATACATTCTTACATTTAAAATATGCTGACAAAGTCAAAGTTAATCAGTATCTCTTTTCCCTACTGAAAAATATAGGACCTTGGCACAGAGTAACTTCCTCTGCCTCCCGATGAGGCCGGACACTTGGTTCCCGGACCTGTTTTGAAAACATAAGCAGAATTGTAGTTGTGTTAGTTGTGCTATTAACTTAGCTCCACGTTCTGTTTTGTTCCCTACTTAAGTATATTTTATGCACCTCTTAACCTCATGCACAGTCATTGACTTGGCCTTTTTACCCCGACTCTCTGTTTACGTACTGATTGTAGAAACCTAATGGGGACTGGACGGTACTATCTGTCATGAAATTTTCTGATGTACCTGATAGAAGCAGGTCTGAAGGGTACCTTGTTGTCCAAAAGAACGCATAGCTCGGGGAGCCTGGGTGGCTCAGTCGTCAAGCGTCTGCCTTCGGCTCACGTCCCAGTGCTCTGGGATAGAGCCTCGCGTCAGGCTCCCTGCTCCGCGGGAAGCCTGCTTCTCCCTCTCCCACTCCCCCTGCTCATGTTCCCTCTCTCACTCTGTCTCTTTCTGTCAAATAAATAAATAAATAAATAAATAAATAAATAAATAAATAAATAAATAAATCTTAAAAAAAAAACGCATAGCTCTAGGTTGTCTCAAGCCCCGCCCCCATAAAGGTTTCAAGAAACCCCTCACTCTCCTCTCATGTATCCACCTCCTTCACCAAACGTATATAAGCGGCCCCTGGGCTCCACATGACAAGACAGCTTCAAGAATGATCCCTTGCCTTCCTTTGGGCTGCCCTTCTGATAACAAAGCTTTCTTTGCTTCAAACCCAGTGTCTTACCACATGTCAGGTGCACCGACAAGTTGACTTTGGTAACGATGACTTCCAATTTATTACAAAGTGTTTTATTTCCAGGTTGTTTCCAAGCACAAACACAAATATTGTTATACTTGTTATTTTACGGAAAGTGCTTTTTAAAACCATGTTCCATGTTTTACTGCTCTCTTTTATTCATCATTGCTTCTCGGACCTCATAGCTTCACTCTGCAAACATTTTTCTTCATCCTCAGGTAGAGTCCCCATGGCTGTTTACAGCACCACCCTCAGAACTGGATATCTGGGACCCCGGCGTGTGACCCAGCATTTAGAGGGTTCCTCTTGCCCGCCATTCACAGTGGCCATCTTCAAGAATCAAGGAATCCAGGAGCCCAAGAAGACACACCCTTCTGGGCATGCACCTCTTGTCCTCTTCTGGACCATGTTTCAAAGATTCAGGACTCTGGACTCTCCTGTGTGGATGGCAAACTGTTAGGGGCTGGCTTTCAGTATAAGTTTCTAGTCCCAGTGAAACTTTAGCTCCTGCTCTTTGAACTAGTTCCTTCCTAGTTTCCAACATGCATACATTTTCCTTTATTCATTTTGAGCTCAGCTATGTGTGTGCGGCAGTGGCGTGAATTTGAAAAAAAATACATTAATAATTCTCTGTGTTTTGAGTAGAAGGGTTGTTGGGGGCTAAGGGAAGCTAGATTGTGTACGTACTAAATCCACCACCATAACCTTAATTTGACATGTAAATTAAAGTAAAATTTAAGTAAAATAAAATTTGTTGAATCACATTGATTAGTTTTAAAATGAAACTAGTGGGGCGCCTGGGTGGCTCAGTCGATTAAGCGTCTGCCTTCAGCTCAGGTCATGATCCCAGCATCCTGGGATCGAGCCCCGCATCGGGGTCCCTGCTCCAAGGGGAGCCTGCTTCTCCCTCTGCCTGCCGCTCCCCCTGCTTGTGCGCACGCTCTCTCTCTCTCTCTGGCAAATAAATGAATAAAATATTAAAAAAAAAACTATTATACATTAAGTAATCCTTTTACTGTTGCCCAAATCATACCTTGGACTAAGTATGATTAATGCTATGGCCTAGGGCAAATTACTTTATCATTCTGAGCTACAATTTCTCTTTTTAAAAAAATTTACTTATTTATTGGAGTGATGGAGAAAGCACGAGTGGAGGGAGGGGCAGGGGGAGAGGGAGAAGCAGGCTTTCCGCTGAGTAGGAGCCCGATGCGGGGCTCAATCCCAGGACCATGCGATCATGACCTGAGCCGAAGTCAGACACTTAATCAACTGAGCCTCCCAGGCGCCCCTACAATTTCTCTTTTTAAAAAAGGAGAGTGGTGTGGGCTGCACATAGCGACTTCCTTTCAAACATTACAACATAGAAAGAGGAGAAAACAGAATAACTTTACAGATGAGAAACCTGACAAACACTACCTCTACCAGAGGATCAAGGTTAACATCAAAGATAAGTCATGTTAATAATATGTACACTTTAGGGGCGCCTGGGTGGCTTAGTCGTTAGGCATCTGCCTTCGGCTCAGGTCATGATCCCAGGGTCCTGGGGTCGAGTCCCGCATCGGGCTCCCTGCTCCGCGGGAAGCCTGCTTCTCCCTCTCCCACTCCCCCTGCTTGTGTTCCCTCTCTGGCTGTGTCTCTCTCTGTCAAATAAATAAATAAAATCTTAAAAAATATATGTACATTTTATACAATGTGATGAGAATGGTATTTTACTTCTCTGGTGTTCTTCTCCAGTGTAATTATGAGAAAAATATCAGACAGATTCCAGTGAAGGACAGTCTGGGAATTACCTGACCATTACAACTCAAAACTGGCAAAGTCATTAAAAACAATAAAAAAGGGAGAGTCTGAGAAACTGCTATACTTGAGAGGAGACATGACAAATACATCTACATCGTATCCTAGATGGGATTCTAGAACAGATACAGTACATCAGCTAAAAACTAACATAGACTGAATAAAACATAACCTCTATTTAGTTAATTGTAGCAAATGTACCAACTACTCTAAGATGTTAATTATATGGAAAACTAGGTGTGGGGATATATGGGAACTCTATGTACCATGCAATCTTCACAATTTTTCTATCCATCTAAAACTATTCTAAAATTAAAAGTTTATTTAAAAAGATCTTTTTAAAAAGGAAAAAAAATGGATGAGATGAGTTTTAAGAGAGTTTTTAACCTCAACATTCTGACATCTGAATATAAAATAATGAATCACTAAGGTTAGCAAGAGTAGAAGGAAATTGGATCACGCAGCTTCAACAGTATGTCTGCAACCATAAATACCATGTCACCAACACTTATGTATTTGTTTGTACCTTCTCTATGTAAGGGCCAAGGGCAGGCCACCCCAAGATGGGCCACTTCGGCAGGAACGTTATTTTCAGTTAAAAGCAATCAAAACCCAGCGGATTCTGGAAAAGCTGTTTCTCTCCACCCCCTCAACTGCCTGCTTACACCAGGAAGAAAGCTATTTAACAGAGATTCCTCTTTACCTACCTACGAAACTTACCTACATAATAAGGAAACCTTTGCTCTCCAAACATCTCCTCTCACCTTCTTGTTAATGGTCTTTCTCCCCTTTGTATGCTCAGACCCGTACCCCTCTCCTTAGCTCACAGAAGCATCATGTTGCTTCATTGTCTTTGGAATTTCCATGTCTGTGGATTCCCTGCACATATGTGATTAAATTTGATTTTCTCCTGTTAATCTGTCTCATGTCAATTTGATTCTTAGTCCAGCTAGAAGGACCTTGAAGAGAAGAGTACATTTTTCCTCTCCAACAATTGACATAGTTGGTAGGACACTTTAACTCACTGGACACCGCTTGCCCCGGACACGGCTGCAGCTGAAAGGTCCTTGGGAAACCTGACAAACAGCCAGCACATGTTAACATTTCTTGCCATGGAAGCCTCCTGACATCTCTATATCTGTGGAGTCATGTCATTTGATGTGCACATGAGGTAAAGGCTGTTGCTAAGGGACATCTTGGAAGCCAAAGCCACAAAACCCATGGGTGCAGATTGAGCACTTAAAACCTCTTAGAGTGCTCACACCTCAAGAAGATGCGCATGATGGGATAAGTTGGTCACAGAACGGGTTACATTGACACTAGGTCACCTACTAACCTCAAGAAAACTTCCGTGCAGTGAGGTACACTGTGGTTACATACAGTCACCAACCCCATGGCATTATACCTCTTAGGTGTTAATATGGCTCCAAGAGACCCAAAGCTCAGCGAAAGCTGTTAATGTACACATATTTTTCCTTTTATCTTGTTCCATGTCCTAAGAGCTTGGCTTTGTGACCAATGAGAATATTCTCTTTGGTCTCCACCATCCTGAGGGTGCACTTAACTGAGGTGAACTTTGGAGTCCAAACAGACTGGGGATCCAAGTCTCTCTCGCTCTCCCTTTCTCTCTTTCTCTCCGTCTGGCCATGCCAGCTCTCAGGGGTGTTTGTCATGAGAGGTCCCAACCCACAGGAACCTTTGCCATGTCAACTCTTGTTGCGTGGTGGTGCGGAAAGTCCCATTCCAGTATTGCCATCTCAGTGTTGCAGATCAGCAGGTCTGTGGCTAAAGGTGTCTCGTGTTTTGGGGGGAGGCTGGAGACACTGTTTTCATTCCACCATCCTTACCATGTGCCACAAACATCCTTACTTTCTTAGGCTAATTTTTTTTTTAAGATATGTTATTTTATTTTTTTAAGATTTTATTTATTTATTTGAGAGAGAGCATGAGAGGGGGGAAGGGTCCGAGGGAGAAGCAGACTCACTGCTGAGCAGGGAGCCCGATGCGGGACTCGATCCCGGGACTCCAGGATCATGACCTGAGCCGAAGGCAGTCACCCAACCAACTGAGCCACCCAGGCGCCCGCCTAGGCTAATTTTGAGAGTGAACTTTTGGATCATGGGGCTGCATCATCTAGGCCCTCTTTGAACACCTCTTGCATTTTGGTTAAGCCATTACAGGCACACTGGTTTGAGTCACTATTAATAGATCCTACTCATCAATGGCCAGATGATGGATCCTTTAAATTGCCTGTATTTAAAAGAAAAATATTCTTGGGGCGCCTGGGTGGCTCAGTCGTTAAGCGTCTGCCTTCGGCTCAGGTCATGATCCCAGGGTTCTGGGATCAAGCCCCGCATCGGGCTCCCTGCTCCACGGGAAGACTGCTTCTCCCTCTCCCACTCCCCCTGCTTGTGTTCCCTCTCTTGCTGTGTCTCTCTCTGTCAAATAAATAAAAAAATAAAATCTTTAAAAAAATAAAAGGAAAAGAAAAATATTTTTCTGTCTTTGGAATTTCCATGCCCATGTGGATTTCCCATATATATGCTATTAAATTTGATTTTTCCCCTATTAATCTGTCTCACATCAATTTGATTCTTAGTCCAGCTAGAAAGACTTTGAAAGAAAGAGGAAATTCTTCCTCCCCAACATCTACCAGTATTACCTTTTCTAGATGTATTTATATTGATACTTAAACATAATTCATTCATTTTAACTGGAATATAGTAATCCAATCTATGAGTACACTATAATGTATTTATACGATCCCTCAATAACAAACATCCATGTTCTGTCCAATTTTTTACTCATATAAACCCAGCCATAAATATCCCCACATATTTCCTTGCACACATGAACAGGAAACTCATAGGAATATATATAATTAGGGTAGTTTATATACAAAGCTAGTTGATACTACTAATTTGATCTCCAAAGTGTTTGTACTCACTTTCCAGCCAACAATGTATCCAAAAGTTTCATTTCCTCTACATTTTCATGAACACTTTGAATAGTATCTCTCTTTTTTAAAGATTTATTTATTTATTTGAGAGAGAACACACAGTGGGGAAGGGCAGAGAGAGTCTTAAGCAGACTCCTGAGCTGAGCATGGAGCCCAGCGCAGGGCTCAATCTCCCAGCCCTGAAATCATGACCAGAGCTGAAACCAAGAGTTGGTCCTTTAACCGACTGTGCCACCCAGGTGCCCCAATATCTCACTTTTTAATTGCATTATCCCTAAACACTAACATAGTTAGACATCTTTTTCGTATATGTATTTGCCTCTCAGGTTTCCCGTTCTGAGTTGGATATGATCAACATTTGCCCTTTTTTCCCTTGGTTTGCTTTTATTTTTGTTAGTGATTTAGAGAAGTTCTTTATATGTTTTTGCTACTAATTCTTTTTTTGGTTATACTCGTTACAAATACCTTATCCAAGTTTATGCTGTGTTCTTTGCTTTGCTTAAGATATCTTTTGTCATACAAAATGATTACATTGTAATCTAGTAAATTTTTTTTTACGTTTTGTTTTTTATGTATTTTTTTAAGATTATTTATTTATTTGAGAGAGACAGTGAGGCAGGAGGGCCAGAGGGAGAGGGAGAAAGAAACTTTAGCAGACTCTACACTCAGCACAGAGCCCCACATGGGGCTCAATCTCACGACCCTGAGATCATGACCTGAGCCCAAACCAAGAGTCAGATGCTTAACCAACTGCGCCACCCAGGTGCCCCTGTGTTTTTTTATGTATTTAACATGAATTTCTCTCTTCTGATGTCAAAATCATATTCTTCTGTATTTTGTCTAAAAGTTTTATAGTTCTACTTTTCACACTTAAATGTTTAATTCATACAGAGTTTGTTTTTCTCCATGGTGTTTGGTAGGAATCCAACTGCATCTTTTTCCCTGGAAAACCATTGATTCTCATGCTATTTATTGAACAGTTTATCCCTTACCCACTGATCGTAATGCCATCTTTGTTACAAGTCTATTTCTGGGTACTGTGATTCATTCCACGATTTAGGCTGCTTATTTAAATGCACATTTGGGGGTTTCGACCATAGATTCTAACTCAATCCATCTATAATGGAACCCATGAATCTGCAGTTTTAACAGTAAGCTCCATGGTTCTGATGGAAAACAGCCCACAAACCTCACTTTATAAAAAGAAGATTCTGGGCTTTGGAAAACAAGAATGCAAAACCCAGAAGATAATATTCCATAACAGTGATGTCTCACCTGTGTAACTGTTCTTTTTCCATGTGGTACCTGAAACCTTAATACTCACCATTATAGCCCATTTCAAGGTAATCTCACAGAAGTCTAACCAGAGAGAAAGGCTAAACTGTTCTCTCTAAATTTACAAACTCATACCAATCAGACGGGTACATGTAAATAGCTAACCTCCCCCGAGGTCATTAGCAGTAGACTTAACTTCGCCCACAGAGCAAGGTTCTACTTACCACTGATGAAGAGGCTCTCCTTGACCAAAATGAGTCTCTGGGTTCTTCTTCTGACTAGGCCCCTGACCTTGGGTTCTTGGGACCTTTTGGCCCATTTAATCCAGTTTTAGCAGGAATCCTGCTGTGTCAGTTTAGGGAAAATCCCCCACCCTTGGTATCTTATCACACTGTCAAAAATCCTGTAAAGCCGGAATCCCCCTACTTGTGATGTTTCCAGTAATTTCCCATCACCCAATCCCCACCCTGCTCCTTGGCTATGAATGTCCATTTGTCTTTGTGGTATTCTGAACTGAGCTCCATTCATGCTCCTAGTACAAAACTCCATTATAATAACCCCTTGAATAAAGTCTACCTTAGCGTCTTTAACAAGAGTCCTGAGTATTTTTTTCTTTAACACTGTACACACCAGTAATATATTCGCTGTGTAGCCCTCACCAAGACAAAGTTCTTTAACGGGGTTGGAACCAAATTTCGTTTTTAAAATGTGAGTTTTCGAAATTTGGTGGATCTCATTCCAAATCCTCAATTATATAATTACAAAAAAAAAAAAAACATGTTTCAAAGAAACACACTTCATACAAAATTCACGTCACTTATCACAAAGTTAGAGTCAAGTGCATTAAGGATAAACAAAACAGAAGCAGTATTTACAAATTTAGATTACATGAAACATTGTGAAGAATCTGTTGTTAATAAACAACACAATACATACTTTTTTACACACTAAAACGATACATCTGTGCACAATATGATAAAGGTCATAATGTTAAAGACTAAATTCAAGGTTGTCATGTTGAGGGCTTTTAATTAAATTCAAGTGAGATAGCATTGAAAACTGAATTCAAGGTGAAGTTCAAGTGATAAAGACTTTAATTTCATGGTTGTAGTGATGATATCAGTATAACACATAAACTCTCAGGCATATTATTAGACACAAACACATACATAGTAACAAGAAGGGCAGGATTTCTTTAAAATGAACACTGGGTATTATGTAAGACTGATGAGGGCGCCTGGGTGGCTCAGTTGGTTAAGCCACTGCCTTCGGCTCAGGTCATGACCCTGGAGTCCGGGGATCGAGTCCCGCATCGAGCTCCCTGCTCGGCGAGGAGCCTGCTTCTCTCTCTGACCCTCCCCCCTCTCATGCTCTCTCTCTCTATCTCATTCTCTCTCAAATAAATACATAAAATCTTAAAAAAAAAAAACAAAAAGACTGATGAATCACAGACCTGTACCCCTGAAACAAATAACACATTATATGTTAATTTATTTGAATTTAAATTTTTAAAAAAGTTAATTGCTTATTAAAAATAAAACAACAAACTCAGAAATTTAGTGACAAGATTCCACTGGCTCTGACCTGCTAACTTAAGTGTAGAAATAGTTAATGGAGGGGCGCCTGGGTGGCTCAGTCTGCCTTCGGCTTAGGTCATGAACCCAGGGTTCTGGGATCGAGCCCCGCATTGGGCTCCCTGCTTGGCGGGAGGCCTGCTTCTCCCTCTCCCACTCCCCCTGCTTGTGTTCCCTCTCTCACTGTGTCTCTCTCTGTCAATAAATAAAAATTTTCTTTAAAAAAAAAAAAGAAAGAGTTAATGGAAAAAGTTAAAAAGTTAAAAACTCTCATTCTTTATTTCCAATTATTATTCTTTAAGTCTTTCATTGGTACCTTTTTTTTATTTTTTTTAAAGATTTTATTTATTTATTTGAGAGAGAATGAGAGATAGAGAGCACGAGAGGGAAGAGGGTCAGAGGGAGAAGCAGACTCCCTGCTGAGCAGGGAGCCCGATGTGGGACTCGATCCCGGGACTCCAGGATCATGACCTGAGCCGAAGGCAGTCGCTTAACCAACTGAGCCACCCAGGCGCCCTCATTGGTACCTTTATGCTTCATATTAATCACTTGTCTTTTGTAAACAGATAAAGAACCCAAATAAAATGAAAAGAACCTCTCCTGTTAATTCAAACATGTAGCAAGGATCCAGGTATTAAGTTGATAATTTCAAAGTTGACTATCCAAAATATCCAATAATTATACTTGTCAATAGATTCTGAATCCAATTATTTTAGATAATATCACATTAAAAATTCACAACTGCATTTTTTCACAACTGAAATAAAAAAATTATCCCATTTCAAGGAATTGGAAACAAGAGCCAGAAAATATAGATCATCAATATAATAAAATCACCCTGCCTTCACCCCCAACAACAATAATTTTGTATTTGTAATTGACCTTCTTCCTCTGGATAAAAGTGCACAGGAAACTCCTAAGCCTTATGATCTCCAATCTTGTTTCTATATCATCTATCCACTTGGATCCTCATATGTTTTCAATATAAAGCTGTAACAAAGGAAAGCTATAATTACCCAATCTCTTCCTTTCAGCTATTGAAATAAGGCGATTTACAGAAATGCAAGACACTATAAACAAAGGGGATTTTCCAGTGCTCACAGGGCACAGCTTCCAGGAAGATGCTGGGATAAATATGCTTTCTTGTGGCCAAGCCCCTGGGCCTGGAATCCAAATGGATTATATGTTTTTTTGGAGCCAGGTAGGGGTTACTCATCTAGCCTGTGTTCTGAGAACATGGCTTAAGGGAGGAAAATCATGGTATTATCCATAACCTTCTTGATCCATTCCAGAAGGGATTCCATTCAAATACAAATGCTGGTATATTGTCGATGGTATTGACCGTTATTACCCAATGACTGATTATCTGGTTTGTGGATTTTCCAGATTGGTAACTTCCCCTATGCTTTGATAGCATCAGTTTCATTTGTAGGGGAAGTATGCAGGAGAGCAAAATTCCTTCAAATCACGTACACAAAACTTCTAGCAACACATTACTGGTAGCATTATAAGCACTGTTGACTGATATTAAAACGGCATCATTGTCTAAGAGGAAACTAGTTTTAGACAGGAGGACTAATCTGACTTCGAATTCATTTAGCAAGGGCTCAGGATCCTGAGGGCTGGACATGGAATATGTGAGCAGGGCTGTGAGAGGTAAAGAGGTCTGGGAATGTGGTCTTGCCCTGTCTGACCAGACCGCCGCAGTGGACCACGGGGCAGTCAGGAGGAGGTGTGACAAAGAAGAAACGGGGGTGCAGAGAGACACAGGAAAGTTGGCTGCCAAAGGTGCTCATTTTCCAAGCCCTCCGCTCAGCTTCAGCTTTTCATATCAACCTAAGCTTTGAACAATTTCAATGTTAGCATTTTTCCTGCTTGATAGGAAGCAAAAGGGAAATGTGGGTGGTTGAAGGACGGAGCAAGAATTAGAAATGAGTTGTTTCTAGCCCATGTGAGTTTAGGGCAGGAGGGATTAGAAGAGACAAACTATCAGCTGAGCCGCGGTTTTCCCTCCCAGGACCAGGGAGCAGAAAGCCGCACACCACAGCTCTGGAACAGGGTGCAGACACATGGTCTCACTTCCTAGCTGCCTTTCCACATCTCGTAGCACTAGCCTGTACACAGCTGGCTTGCTGAGTTATAGGGCTGGCACAACAAAGGGCACAAATGCAGATTTCATGAGGACAGTCAAACCGAGTCACTGAACATGTACGTACGGCCTGGCCCCAAGTCCTGTTTTCTAGATACAAACAACTGAGTACAGAAAACGTGTGAGAACTAGACCACGGGCTTTCATAAGGACTTCTCAGGGGTTCCCAAGTCTGGCATTATCTCCAAAGTTTGCTTTAAACAATACAGATTCCCTAATCCTTAGCCCTAAAACTACTAAATTAGAATTCACAGGTGTCTGAAAGTCTAAGTTTTCTGTTTTGTTTTGTTTTTTGTAAACAAACCACCCACGCATTGTTATTGCTGGTGATGAACCATGTTTGGGAGCTGTTCTCATTTAACCCCCTTTGTAATTTTACCCCAGTATTGGCAGTCCCATTTTACAGACGAGAGAGCTGAAGATCAGGACTAGGAATCCACTCGAAGTTAACACACTGCTAGTGAAGACCCCTGATTGGCATCAAACCTAGCTTGGTCACCAGAACATCCACTGTACCTATAGCAATGAACTGTATTAGGCACTTCATTGTCTCAGATCCACTAACTACTCACGAAGAGCCAGTTTCCTTGGAAGACTGTGCACGTGCACATTTTGGGAGGCAACGAGTTTTGGATGGTTTTTCTCTCCCCGATCAGAACTCTCTTCTTCCCTGCCGCATTGGGAGGTAACGATGCTCCTTTGCCCCCTGAGATCTGCAAGATCCTACATTCTCCCACATGGGAAACCTATCTGATCTAAGCCTTCCACTCTCAGGAATTGGGTGTTTAAGACCAACAGGGGCTGGTGGGAGGAGGTGGAGTCTCCCATGGAGTGTCCCACCCTCTCTCAGCAAAGACCCATTTCATTATCCCCCAAGCCCATCCAACCGCCTCCCACCCTCTCCATAAAGTTCATGTGTTAAAAGGCTTTCACTTACAAATCTGCTTGTATGAAGTCATTCAATCTTTAAAAAAAAATCTGCAATTGACAATCAGCGCTTCCAGGAACGTGAAATAACCAGGGTGGATACAGTTCCATCCCAAAGCAAAGAAACTATGCATTTGTTAATCTGTGCAGCTTGACTGTGGCTGAATGTACACTTTCCTTTAAACTCCTAAAACTAACAAGAACTTGCAGAAAACAAAGGATGGCTGGCACTCCATCGTGGGAATAACTAAGCCAAACGAACAATTCTAACAATGAGAATTTCAGATGATGGAGAGAGGCTTTTATCATGGGCTCCAAACCTCTGCCCCAGAAACAGTCACAGAATGCTGTTCGCATCAGATCTGCCTTGCATCTGTCACACAAAGTTCTGGGGAAGACCACGGAGACCAGGGTTAAAAAACACAATATTCGGACTTGTTCAGATGTGTTCTCTGCTGAAGGAAAGGAAGGAGAGAAGTAACAGGAGCTCACTACACCTTATGGGGTTCTCAAAAAAGTTCTCAGACTTTTCTTTAGGGAGCTTGTTATAAAATTACATCCCCAGCTCCAACTCCCAGAGATGCCAATTCTCCAGTCTGAGTTGGGGCTGGAGATTCTCCACATTCATCAAGCACCTCAGGTGATACTGATGCTTGTTTTTTCCTTAACTTTCTAGATAAAAAATTCTCAAACCTTATGAAAGTCCCAAGAAGAGAATAATGAACACCAGCAGACCCTTCACCAAGAGCAAGGGTCAGCAAACTTCATCAGTAAAGAAAGAGTAAACATTTTCAGCTTTGAAGCCATGTAGACTCTTCACCCAGCTAGCTACTCGGGTCTGCCATTGGGACTATCTAGTCCACACGGAAGCAAATGGGTGTGGCTGTCTTCCAATAAGACTTCACTTATGAACACTGAACTTTAATTTTCACATCACAAAATTACGCTTTTCTTTTGACTTTTTCCAATGTGTTACCTTTAAAGGTGTAAATGCCATTCTTCGCTCAGAATTGGTACAAAAGCAGTCAGGGGGCAAATCTGGCCTCCGTACAGCCTAAGCTCTTTTGAGGATAAACTTGAAATTGATGACTTTTTCTTTCCTTTTTTTTCTTTTTAAGATTTTATTTATTTATTTGACACACGCAGAGAGAGAACACAGAGGGAGAAGGAAAAGTAGGCTCCCTGTTGAGCAGAGAGCCCGACTTGGGGCTCGATCCCAGAACCCTGGGATCACAACCCGAGCTGAAGGCAGACGCTCAACCGACTGAGCCACCCAGGTGCCCAAAATTGATGACTTTTCATATCCAGACTAATCACACTGTCCATCTTAGGAAAATTGAAAAACTGAATCCATGAGGTTGTTTTCTGACTGACTCTGATGTATTTTCAGATAGAACATTTCACACCTTCCTATGGCTGATATTTTTGGATGCCCTGTGGGGCGCAGTTCCTCATTATCTTCATAGTTCAGTCATTCTCTAATTTTATCACATAAAATAAAGTGTGTGTATGCCCTCCTCCACAACACCAGGGCCTGATTAGCATTTTTTCAGCTTCTCTTTTTTTTAAATTTTATTTATTTATGAGAGAGAGAGAGAGAGAGTATGAGCAGAGGCAGAGGGAGAAGCAGACTCCCCACTGAGCAAGGAGCCCGACCCAGGGATCGATCTCAGGACCCTGGGATCATGACCTGAGCCCAAGGCAGCCGCTTAACCGACTGAGCCACCCAGGTGTCCCCAGCTTCTCTCTTATTTTAAGGACAAATGGGTAAAAAACAGAACAAAACCCTCTGCCTTCCAAATGACTCCAAAGGTCCAGCAAGATGTGAACAGCATTTTGTTATTTGTGAACAAAGGACTGGGGATGGCTTTCTTTGATTTTTTTTTTCCTCCCTGATCTTTGGTTGAAAATCAGCTCCTGTCCAGAGTGTCTGCTTGCATTTCTAGCACACTGGGTTATTACCAAGTTAAGACAACAGTAATGATACAAATCTGTTACCCAATTACTCCCCTTCACAGTCTTCACCTTTAGGGGAATTTCTCCAGTTATTAAACATCGTTTCCTAAGTATCTGAAAGCCAGACAAGATTTCTGGAGGGTAAGGTCCAACTTTGCATCACAGAATCAACAAACACAGTCATGACGAGCTCTGTGTACTTACCTACAAGCACCAAGTGGCAGGAGAAACCCCACTTGAATTCACTAAGTGCATTCCTGTTTATTAAAATGCCTTCCACTGGACTTATCCAAACATGACCTCATCTCTTAGGGAATGAAGACCTAGTTATCTGAAGCCTTCAAGCATCTATCACCTCATGGCCCACCCCTCCTCACAACAGTTACCCACTTAATGGCAAGAGGATGTGTTCTCTTCTGATGAAGCTGCAGAACAGAGAAGTCATAAACCCCTTGCCCCATTGCCATCCCCGCATCTGAATGTCAGCTTTGGAGTCACATCATGAGACCTGGCGCCTGCCTTTCATCTTCCTGCAAGCTCTCCTCCAGCTTCTGAAGAGACCACGTGGCATACCGGCTCAGGTGCAGAGGCAGGAACCTCACAGCAAAGACTTAAAACCCTCATGTCTGTTGACATATGAGAAGGCCCTGTGTTTCTCATCAGCTGGCTGATTTGTGGACAGCCACATTTCTGGAGCTCCGCCAACTGCCTCACCTGATGGAAAATGCTTATGAACTTATAAATCACCTTTGAATCTAGTTTCCCCATAGAAACAAAACAGATTGCTGGCTCCCCCATTGCCGGAAATGTATTTAAAAGCTTAGCTGACTGACAACAATGTGAGGCGATTATGGACTAAAAATCGTATATTTAAAATTCTATTAAAAGAAGACAATAGTGAAGCGCTGTTTAGGGCTGGGGGTTCTGGAACATAGGAACAGCAGGTAAAAATAATAGATACCTGTGATTTTGTTTGAGACACAAAAAATTACAGACTTGAGTTAAACAGTGGACCTACTATATTAGTGCAGTGGTTTTTAAACCGCCTGCAAGCTGGAATCACCCAGGGAGCTTTAAAAAAATTCCAGTACCCAGGCTGCAACCCACCCCAATTAAATCTGAGTGTCGGGGCGGCGGGGGGGGGGCGGGCAGGTCTTTATATTTTTTAAAGCTCCCAGGCAATTCCATTGCACAGGCTCGGCGGAGAAGCTCTGCACTGCAGAATGGGATCATCTACTTGGCAGACAGTTTCCCTTCCTCATCTCTGCCAAGAGCTTCTTCAGGGCTGGACGCTGGAATAAAAAATAGCTGATCGATTGACTCAGTCACACGCATATATAAAAAATACATGCACACATATTTTTATTTATTTAACTTAGGCCCTGACAATTAGCATACAAATCAGAAAAACTGAGTGCCTCGGAACTTACATTGCCTCTCCAAATCTTTAAAGAACCAAACTCTAAAAAACACACATCAAAGATATTTAAGTCATAAAAAAACACACACGCACACACAAACTTTAATCACCTTCAGGAACCATGATCCAATAATATATTTAATAGGTAAGATCTCGTTCATCAATATACAAAAGAAAAAAACAACAACAACCCTCAACTTTAAGACACATGCCCTTAGCAAGAGCACTTAAGAGTTAGAATGGTTTATCGGTAGCATTTTGAGGTAGCATATTTTGTAAAGTAACAGAAGTCTCAGACCTGCTCTGCAGTTTCTCCTGCGTGCCAAGGGACAGGCCCTCAGCCTTTGCTCTTGGTAGAGGAGAGTGAATTTGCCCATATTCACTACAAGTCAGCCTGAACTCACTTCCTACCCTCTCGCCATGGCCATGTCTTCAAACACTCCATGTATTGCAGGTTTGGGAAAGGGCAAAAGCATTTTTTGAGCCTTCTTTCCCCTTGGTGTGGTGTCATCCCTGGCTGAGAAGCTAATCTTTCTGCTACATGCAATTCTCACTGGCAGGACACACATGCACCCAGTGGGAAGGGAAATCTCGCATCGTGGCACTTTGTTTGTAATTGGCTCTAGCAATGTAATTAATTAAGAGTGACCAACTCCCCTAAGGCTCTACAGAGTATTGTTTCTGAATATCCCTCCCTCCATGATTCTGGCCCTTCAAAAGCTCTCCCTTTTTTCTCCCCGAGTACAATATTTTGGGGTATCATTAAGCTTTCTGTAATTTTCCTGGCAGGATGGTGAGCAGGAAAGCTTAAAAAAAAAAAAAAAAATCACATGAAAACAATGAGACCCAGGTACAGGAGCCACCCCAAGAACAGACTTCCTTTGTGCCACTTGAAACGACCCACGTGGACAGTTCAGGAACACGGCCTTCTTCTTTTTAAAAAAATGTAAATATTCAGCTCAGCTCTGCATTTTAAACACAAATATACCGTCGAAACAGGCTAAGGATTAAAGCTGCAAATATGGTCCCAACAACTTCAGACCTCGGTGCAGATCAAATTATTTGCCCCGGGGGCGCAAGTTTAAAGGGATGTCAAATCCCTAAAGCCCTTTCGTCCCAGTATGCTTTCCGTGTGAAAGTTCGACCCTGGGAAGGAATCAATGTACAAATGAATAAAAATAGCACATGCCCCAGGCAAAAAAAAAAAGGGCATGAGCTGGGCCTGAGTTGCCAGTTAAGACTGTCATTGAGCATCCTATACAATCCGCAAAGCTGCTGGCCCCGATCCAGGGCCCAGGGCATCGCTGAACACACCAGCCACCCGTCAACAGCTACCCAAAGCCAATGACACAACCGGGCATCGGACTTCAAGTATCCAACGTATACAAGAGCTGGTCCGCTCAAGGACTCGGGCTGGCCCTCAGAGGCCCCCACCACACCCCCACGGCATCCTGTTCTACCAAAGATGAAGCTGCTGAGAGTCACTAAGAGATACACGGAGTGGCGGGTGAGGGACAGGAGAAATGCTCTCCGAATATACCAGCCTAACAAACACAAATAAATTCTTCAACACTTTGTACAACTAGAAGGTGCGTGAGCTGGTATTCAAGCCATCCCTTTAAATTCTTTCGTCCCCTCTCTGTTATCAAACAGGAAAATGGTTCCATTGGGTTAACAGTGTCATTTTAAAATGCCATAAATTAAATAAGTTAGTTCACATTTTTTTCTTCCCCCAGCACTTAAGTTACAGTGAGTCCCTAATGTGCTTTTGCAGTCTGCATTAACAGCTCCAGATCTCTCCGGCGGACAATGCTGGCTCGGGGACAACCGTATTCATCCAGCTGCAAAGGTAGGAATTGTTCGAGCAGCCCAAGGCCCTGGCCAGCAGGACTGGTAAACAGCTTAGCCCATGATGGTTTAAACTTTCCGCTGAATCCCAAAAATATAGTACTCCCTTAAAAAAAAAAAAAAAAAAAAAGTGCAATTTGTCCATCTACTCATTCCAGGCAAGACAATGCAGGAGGTGAGTCGGAGGTGAGCAAAACAAAGATAACTATGAAACAGAAAAGCTACACTTCCTTACGTCAATGAACTCTGACCACCCACCTCTTGCCCCAAATAACAAACCACATCCCCAAACACTTCCTGGAATAATGTCTCCTTATTTAAAAATTATCTTAATGATACCCACTCCAGCAAAATAAGCTCACGAAGACGGGCTAGGGGCTATAGTCCACCCTAAAAACGCATCTGTGGCTGGACTCATAAGAACTTCAAGGAATAATACAAATACAAACCTTTGTTATAAAGATGAGCCGGTTTGGCTAATCCCAGAGGTACTAATGAATCGGAAATATTTAAATGCTTTATTTCTCCTCTTGTGCTCAACAGAACAATTGACCTGTATGTAAGAGTCAGAAAATTGGAGGGAATTTCAATAAATCAGCATGTATTGAGTACCTTTCTGAACTTAACATAGCATAGAAATACTAGATAAAAGCAGAACTAAAACCAAACAGGGGGAGAAAAAAACACCCCAGATGCTTTTCACATCCCTGCTGTTACAAGTTCAGGCTCCCCGGCCCCACCCAGGTTAGCTGTTCTATCTATTCATGTCCTATTATCTACTTATAAAATAAATGAATAAAAACACCAATTTTAAAAAGAAATAAAATCTGCGCCTCATGGTTTGGTTTACATTCCATGTTTATTATGCAGCATATCAACACATATACTTAAAAATCTGTTTGTGGATTTTCTCTTCTCCTGATCTCTCCCTCTCTCTCTCTCTCTCTCCTCTTCCAATGTTATGCTGGCTTAATTACTATGGCCTTGCGATTTATTTTAGTATGTTATAAAACAAGCCCCTTGTATTATTTTAAGTTGTTTACAAAGATTTTATTACTCTCCCACATTTATTCTTCTACTATCCTTTTCTTCAACTTTTATATAACCATTAGTATTCATTTTCTTAATGTGGGTCTTGACATGTCGATGTCATTCTAAAGCAGGGGTGACCATTCAGAGTCAGAACAGAGGTCCGACCACAGCAACCTTACAGGCCTGACCCTCTTCAGACTCGTCCCATGAGATCACTTACAGGTCCCCAGGGACCCGCACACCCCAACATGTGCCTAGTTCTCTAGAAGACATTGGTAGTTGCTCCCAAACCTCTTAACACTTTATTAAGATACAACATACAGGGGCGCCTGGGTGGCTCAGTTGGTTAAGCGTCTGCCTTCGGCTCAGGTCATGATCCCAGGGTCCGGGGATCGAGTCCCATGTTGGGCTCTCTGCTCAGTGAGGAGTCTGCTTCTCCCTCTCCCTCTATAGCTCCCCCTGCTTATGCTCTCTCTCTCTCAAATAAATAAATAAAATATTAAGGAAAAAAAAAGATACAACATACATACAGAAAAGTACCACTAAGTGTACAGCATATTGAATTTCTGCACACTAAACGTACTCATGTAACCAGCCCAGATGAAGAAACAGAACACTATGCATATCTTAAAAGCCTTCCTTCAGTCCCCTTTCCAGAAACAACCTAGTGACTTTTTAATGAGTTGGTTTTAACTCTTAAATCTATAGGGTATCTTACAGGACTGCCGTGTTATCCTAAAAATTTATGGTGAGCTGTATGCCCAGGATTGGTTTCAGTGAACTGAGTACAAGTTTTCACCATTAGGAAAAATCTTTAAGTCCTTAAAGAAAATTGAGGCCTTGGAAAGGAATTCCCTAGAAGCATCTCAAAGCAGAAGACAGAGCTATACCTGCACAGTGAATATTACACTCAAATAATCCAACGACTTTACAGGACTCACTGAAATCTGGTTCTGCCATATGTAAAGAGTGTGTCAAGTCATCAGATGACTGAAGATGCGTTCAAAAACTAGACAGGACCTCACTCCCCAGGAAGCTTATGCCCTTCCCTTAGTTGCTTCACTAAATGAAGGTCTGCTTGTGAGTCAGCATCTACAGCACATCCAAGGGAGGCAGGGAGGAGCCTGAATTCGTCTCCTTGCCTCTAGGAGGCAGGGTCTAACCAGTCCCCAAAAAGAAAGGTTTTGCTCATGTGCATGCTTCTTCAGAGACCAACAAAACAAAAGGCATCAGGCCAGGGCTCTTAAAAGAGAGACCAGATACCTGTCCAGTTAAAACTCAGTGGACAGGGGCGCCTGGGTGGCTCAGTTGCTAAGCATCTGCCTTCGGCTCAGGCCATGATCCCAGGGTCCTGGGATTGAGTCCCGTGAATCGGGTGCCCTGCTCAGCAGGGAGCCTGCCGCTCCCCCTGCTTGTGCTCTCTCTCTGTCAAATAAATAAATAAAATCTTTAAAAATAAAAATAATAATAAAAATAAAATAAAACTCAGTGGACTTTCCAGTCACTTCCATGTGAGCTAGGTGGTGAATTCACAGCATAATGCTGTCTTATCAGTAGGACAGATGGCCACAAAGGTCAAATTGTGTATAAAATTGCTTTAAACTGGAAATGAACCTTCTGAGTTAGGTGCAATGTAATCGACCAACTACTAAAAAGTGGGCAGTAAGGTTCCAAAATACCGAGCAATTCCCCTTCTAAGAGCCTTCACACCATTTGCAAACTCTGCTCACATCCAGGCTCTCGCTGAGCAATACTATGCTATTTAGACCACATGGGCGTCAATCTGAGACGGGAAAGGAATGACCACCTTTCAACAGCCCTAAATGCCCACACCGTACAAGGGTGGAAAGACAAACCAAAGCTCAGAGTTAACCAGGTGTCACCTGTTCCGATGGCCTGTCTCCTCTTGCAGAGCAAGCATCACCTACCTTGGAGGGATGCCTGTTCTCAAATACTCTTCCATGAGACTGATATCAGCAGGAGAGAAAATCTTTTTTTCCATTAACCGGAAGGGAACGCTGCAGGCATCCACAATAAGGAGAAGGACGCCCGCGTCTTGGATGGTAAAGTCGGTGCCATTGACCTGAGAACAGAGAAACATGTCTTCTGCTGTCATCACCCCATTTATATCTCCAAGATGACTCATCTTTGATGAGTCCGAGCCCTTCCCTCGGTCTTCTAAACCCATGAATCAAATTCTATTTCCAGGATTCAAACTGCATCATCCAGTGATTCTTTCTCCGCCAACATCTGAAACCCTGCCAGTATTCTAGACTGTGCCTTTGATTGGTCTTTACTGGTTGGATTGGATGCTCTGAGCAAGGCACGGCAGCTCACACTCAGATGAGCAGCGTGACTCTTGCTGCTGGCATAAGAACTTCATGCCTACCACCACTCTCTCACTGGGGTCAAAGCTTCTAAACTCAGCGATCAGGCACCAGCCTCTGTACCACAGTTCCCGTAGCTCACTTACAGTCACACTGGTTCAGAGAAAAATATCATGCCTTCCCCGACACAGAAACCCCCCAGTAGAGTTTAGGTTTGCAACACCGAAGGAGCTAGACGGCCTCATCTCCTTTGTCCCACCCATAGCTCTCCTTTAAAATCAAAATGGAGGCACGCCTGGGTGGCTCAGTCGTTAAGCGTCTGCTTTCAGCTCAGGTCATGATCCCAGGGTCCTGGGATCGAGCCCCGCATCGGGCTCCCTGCTCGGCGGGGAGCCTGCTTCTCCCTCTCCCACTCCCCCTGCTTGTGTTCCCTCTCTCGCTGTGTCTCTCTCTGTCAAATAAATAAATAAAATCTTTAAAAAAATAAAAAAATAAAAATAAAATCAAAATGGAAAAGTGGTCATTTCATCAGGATGTAAGCCACAAGGTATTAATAGATTTTGTTCACAATTATTGTGAGCTGAAATTTCCAGGAGTCCTCTTTAAATTACATTAGTGGTTTGAGACCTCTTTAGGAAAAAGGAACTCCAGACACATCCAAATATCATTAATTCCTCAGCCAAAAAAGAAGGAAAAAAGACTTGCTGTACTAAAAAATGATTGAACACTAATTTAAGCCATAGGCAATGTTCCTATTTTTAAATGTATAAAATTGGGGCGCGTGGCCGACTCAGAGGAGCGTGCAGCTCTTGATCTCGGTCCTGAGTTTAAGCCCTGCACTGAACATCGAGGTTACTTAAATAAATAAATAAATAAAAACTTAAAAAAAAAAAAAAAACGTTTATCTTGAAAAAAATAAAACGTATAAAATTATAAACTATGCTAAAGCTAACAAAGGAGAAATGCCATCACTACTACACTTGTCCATGTTTGAGGAAATTTTATTTAAATTTTATTTCTTTTTTTAAGATTTTATTTATTTATTTGAGAGAGAAAGAGAAAGAACAAGCGCTAAGGGCAGAAGGACAAGCAGATTGCACACAGAGCACAGAGCCCAACACGGGACTCGATCCCACGACCCCAAGATCATGACCCAGGCCGACGTCAAGCCACCCAGGTGCCCCTAAATTTTATTTCTAATCGCTACTGGTCTCAAAGGAATCGAATGATTTTTTTTTGGCTATGTTTATATTGCTCTAAGCCAGAGAACAATTCTGGAAATCCTTGAGGTAAAGTACCACTTTATATTTGGGAAGACTGGAAGTGATTCTCTTATTTAGAAAAATCTGAATACTTAAAATTGAGATACATTTGAGAAAAAATATATAATGATCCTCAACACACTTAAACTGTCCCCTTGAAAAGAACCCCTTAAAACCTGTTACTTAAAGAAAACACAAAAGTGTCCATAAAGACTTAAGAAACACCATGTTCTAGCAAAGATTCTTCAGGCAATGCTTGGGTAAAGTATCGGAGGTAAATATGACAAAACACAATATTGTGACTTTTCTGGGGTCCTGAGCACCCCGTGTGCAGCAACAGAGTTAAAAAAAAAAAAAACTGTCTTCAGACCCTGGAGCACAGCCCGCCTGAGATTTTTTGGGCAAAACAGTATCTTCTTGAATTGTTTAGTGGACTTAGTGGAGCAGAGCGACTCAGCACCCACTTGCTTCCCTTCTGCAACTAACTCCCACCAGATACCATGACAACAAGGCTGGGATCAGGTTCTCCACGCAGCTGACTGCACTGAGATGCTAAGCTAACAAATTTTACGCCAGAAAAAATTACATCATGAACATACTACAAAATGAACAGTTGCTAACCAAGGGCAATAGGCATACATATATAGTTGGGGAATCTTTGAGCTACATTTAAATAGAGATAGTCTGTCTTTCTTTCTTTTTAATTTTGTGTGTGTGAGGTCACAATATCCATGTGCTTAACAAATTTTAAGGGTACAATACATAATTACTGACTACAGGGACTATGTCATACAGCAGATCTGGAGAGCTTATTTATCTTACCTGAAACTACATGTCTGTTGATCAATAACACCCCATTTCACCCTCCCCTCCCCAAGTAGGGATATTCTTAATTCAGAGTTCAATCCTGGAGATGGATGGTGGTGATGCTTGCATACCATACGAGTGTACTTCACACCCCTGCACTATACACTTAAAAATGGTTAAGACAATGAATTTTATGTGATGTATATTTTGACACAATAAAAGAAATTGGGAAAGAAAAAAAAGAGTAAGATATAATTTTGTCCACATACATGTGGATCTGTGATTGTGTTGCTCACTACCTTAAAAACCTGAGCTCCCATGGTTGGAGGATGCATCAAACAGGTGTAAGGGGATTAAGAGATACAGATTTTTCCAGTTATAAAAATACATAAGTAAAAAAAAAAAAAAAGTAAGACACAGGGAGGAAAAGTACAGCATAGGGAATAGAGTCAATAATACTGTAATAACTTTGTATGGTGACAGACAGTAACTACACTTACTATGGTGAACATTTCATAATGTACACAGATGTCAAATCACTACGTCTGAAGCTAATACAATATTGTATGTCAGCTATACTTCAATTATAAAAAAACAAACAAAAAAAATGAGCTCCTCAAAGAGACCACATGAGGGGCGCCTGGGTGGCTCAGTGGATTAAGTGTCGGGGTCCTGGGATCGAGTCCCACATCGGGCTCCCTGCTCAGTGGGGAGCCTGCTTCTCCCTCTCCCACTCCCTCTGCTTGCGCTCTCTCCCTCTCTCTCAAATGAATAAGTAAAACCTATAAAAAATAAAAATAAAGAAACCACATGAGGCTAGGACCAGCCCCTGGCTAGATATTAGTTAGATGTCTAGATACCTGCCACCCCGAGAGCTCATTATACAGTGGCACTCTGGTCACCCTGATTTTGGACAGACCTCAAGCCAAGAGCTGGTTAACACTGGCTAGCCTGGCTCTTCGCCCAGATTCTATGTGTTGACAATGAGGCTCAGGCCTATACTTCCATAAACCCGCTTAGAACAGAGGACTAACACTTGGTTAGTCCTCAATTTTTACATTTTTACATTCACCTCAATTTTAACATTCACCAATTTTAACATTCACCTCAAAGTCATCAATAAACACAATCCAGAGAGAACCAATTTTAACGTTCACCTCAAAGTCGTCAATAAACACAATCCAGTGAGAAAACAGACTTAATACATTTAATGTACTTAAAAACGCAAATGTTTAGGAGGTAGTTGTGCCTCTATTATACTGCTTGCCACCAAGTGGCTGTTACCAGAGATAATTCATGTCACCGGGATAAAACATAAAAAGTGAGAAGCTGAGGCAGGGTACAGGCCAGACGGTACTTACAGAGATAATAGACAGGTCTCCACGCTGAGTCTCTGCTTTACTGGGTGACTGGAACTGCACGGGGAGGTAGCTTTTATGAGGATCACTAGTAAACACCACCTAAACAGGGAAGAAGTTCCATATTTCTGTCAACCACATCTTCCTTCAAAAGGGCCTCAAAATCAACTCAATTATATCAAACCCAATGGTGTTTTTTCTCCCCTGCGAACTTTTTGTACAGACTGAATGGCCTGGACTTCCACCTTCGGATCCGGATTTAATATAAGAAATGTATGTTCCTCCTTTTCTGGAATAATCCCAGTCTCAAGTAATTGTAATCTTGTTCAGAAAATCAATTCTGCAAATGACTAAGTAAATGTGCTTTACACTTAGACCTTTGTCCTCTTCAGACCAGTTATCTTGAATTGGGACTCGGTCACTCCAGAACTGAGAGAAGTAAAGGTGACAAGCATTACCCTGTTCAAAAGTGCATCACCAGGCCAACTTCCTCTACCTGACTTGCAACGTGTCCCATAAATGAAGCCACGCCTTATATCCAGGCCCCTAGTCCCCCTGGTTCTACCCCTTCTGCAGCTATCGCTTTCCCACAAGTGCTTCACCTCCTTTCCCGCCACTCTGCCTCTGCAGATGCTGTTCCCTCCCCCCAGAATGCCCTTCCTTGTTTCCTTCCACTCCTTGAAATCACTCTCAGCCTCCAAATCCCACCTTGCACCTCCTCCCTAAAGGCTTTCTTCTCGTTCAAAAGCAGGCCGAACGCTCACACAATTCAGCACTTAAGGTATATGTTCCTGATGAATGCCTGTTGACAACTTCATTCCAAGGGCAAACAATCATGATACTCAACATTCAGAAGCTCAGGTTTGGAGTCAAAAGCCTGTGTGAATTTTCCTACTGACTCCTCATGTACGTGTTTCTTTCCGATATTCAAAACAAACTCATTCGTTCAAATTTCCAAGTAAAAGTGAGGTTCCCAAATGCTTCAAGTACTTTCCAACAGCACCAAGTCAGTAATCGATACATTTTTAAAAAAATAAATTCTAATCAATGTTTCAAGCACACACAAAAAAAACAAGGAATGCTAAACATTAATGTATGGAACCTTTTAAAAAGATAGGCTTGGGGTATTTCCAATGATGATTATTTATAAATTATCATGTTGCGATTGTTATAATAAATCATATAATCTTTTCTGTAATGAAGGACGTTAACAAATTCGGCTTGAGAATGAGGCTGGAGAACTTACTTCCCCACAAAGATCATCTAAAAATATCACTTTAGGGACGCCTGGGTGGCTAAGTCAGTTTAAGCATCTGACTCTTGATTTCGGCTCAGGTCATGATCTCAAGGGTCGTGTCGTCGAGCCAGGCGTAATGGGGCTCTGCGCTGGGCACGGAGCCTGCTTAAGATTCTCTCTGTCCCTTTCCCTCTGTCCCTCCCCCCCCCCAGAAAATAAAAATTAAAATAAAATAAAAAATAAATAAAATGTCACTTTAATAGTCAAGATATTACATGGGACAGGCAAGGATCTATACGCACTTCTTCATGTACACGGTTGGCTTGGTTGGTGGGTTGGGTGGTGAGTTGGGTGGCTGGCTGGTAGGCTGGCAGGTGGGTCGGTGGGCTGGTTTCAGTTGAGGTGGAGAATAGAAGTGGCACAGGGATATGAAAGATTGAAACTGTGGATAGTGAGTTGCCTTTGAAAAAATACTTATATATGATAACAGGAAGAATAATCCATGTTCCTCTCTCTGACCTTACTGCCACCAATAGGCAAAAACAAATGAGAAACATTTTTGATTCAGTAGAACTAGGGTGGGACCAAGAATTCTAAAATTTTACAAGTTCCCAAGTGATGCTGATGCGGTTCGTCTGGGACCACACTTTAAGAACCATTTCCCTGGGGCGCCTGGGTGGCTCAGATGGTTAAGTGTCTGCCTTCGGCTCAGGTCATGATCCCAGGGTCCTGGGATCGAGTCCCACATCAGGCTCCCTGCTGAGCTGGGAGCCTGCTTCTCCCTCTGCCTCTGCCCCTCCCCCTGCTTGTACACTCTCTCTGTCAAAAATAAATAAAATCTTAAAAAAAAAAAAAGAACCATTTCCCTTAACCCATATTTATCTGTGTAAAGGTTAAATATTAATTAGAGCAATATTAACTTATACTTTTTCACTTGGAGCTGGTCTGACTTCCTTTGAAAACCCCATGCACAATTTGAGCTCATATTTTGGATTTACTTTCATTGCCATGTTTTCTCAAGATCCAGAGGGAAACCTTGTAATTAAGAAGAAGAAGGATTTTCCTTCTAGCCAAAGTTAGTTTGTACTTTTAATTACAGGTAAATGTAATAGCACATGCTTCAAAATTAACAGTAGCTTTCCATCTTAAAAAAGGGGGGGGGACAATTTTCATATGAGTTGCATTTTTTTTAAGATTTATCTATTTATTTTAGTGAGGGAGGGACAGGGGCAGAGAGAGAGAGAATCTCAAGCAGACTCCATGCTTCGCACAGAGCCCAATGTGGAGCTGGATCCCACGACCCTGAGATCATGACCTGAGCCAAAATTAAGAGTCAGACACTTCACCGACTGAGCCACCCAGGTGCCCCATATATGAGTTGCATTTTTGGAAAAGAAATTTTATAGTCCTCAATAAAATAAAGTATTTTTCTACATGACTGACATGTAAATCCAATAACACTATTGTCACAGAATCAAACCTGAGGCGGGTAGGGGAAAGATGAGGGCCAAAAAGTCTACAGTCATCCAGGGTAAATGGATGTATCACCAGGTAAAATATTTCTATTATGAATTTGGACTAGTTTGCTTCTTAGGATTATCACACTGTAGAACGGGCCAAAATTCAGGAGAAATCATGCAGTATTTATAACTTGGCAAGACTGGTGTTTCAAAGAAAAATGTGCCTATTGCCAAAATAAAGAAACAAACAAAAAACTGCTTTTTGATTCTTTTCCACCCATAGCCTACTGTTCCTCCTTGTTTACCTGGCGGGTCCCGCAGCCTTGACAGAACCTGGTGAGCATGGAGGGCATGCGCTTGAGTGCTGACGGCTTCCTGTAATACCGGGGATATGCTTTGGCCATGCAGTTACTGATATCTTTTGAGTCCGTTGCTGCCTGGATCTTGACTCTTTCACATCCCTGAGATGAACAGTAACTGTGGCCATCCCTGTAGCTTTTGGCTTTGAGATACAAAAACAGCAACCTGAGCGGAACACAAACCAATCCATGGGATGTTAAGACGGACTCTCAAAAACTCACGAAAATTCCTCACATTGGCTCACGGCGCCCAAAGGGCTATTCCTCTAATAAAGTAACTTTTCCTTAAAAGAAAATAAATTACAAAACTAATGAAGTAGTTTCTCCTTCCTTTCTATCCTCCTAGGGCCCTAAAGGCAAATGCAACACTACTTTCAGAAAATATTTTGATGACCTGATTCAGTCATTCTGGAACATATCAAAGTTAACTTCTGAAGTGAAATAGTTCAATAGGTAATTTGGGAGGATGGACTTTGGTTTGGTTCAAAACCTCCTTGGAAAACTTTAGACTTGTGTTGAGTTTAGGATTTCATAAATTAGTGTGGTGGTTTTTTGATTTTTTTTTTTTTTTTTTTTGGTTTATAAATCATTTTGGTTTAAGGCATAAATTTGAAATAAATAAAAATAGCAACTGTGACTTGCTTGGCTAAGGCCAAGATATGGTCTCCCATCAATTCCTGTGATGTTTACTAAGAGCAGATGGGCCTGAGGTCCTTCTGTCTGTACTTCGGCCAAAATCAAGGGAAAGGAACAGCCCCGCCCACTCGGAATTATCCTCCTGCCGCCAAGATGAATGGAAAAGTAACTTCCAGGCAACAGTCCAACATCTGTCAGCAAACCTAGTCTTTCTGAACCAAAGGAAGTCAAGATTGTAAAGCATGTGATCAAATGTGACTGATTACTGGAGATCATGAATTCATATTTTAATATGAAGTCAGTGAACAATGAAAAGTTGCAGTTATGAGGTAAAAACCAGCCATGGTCCTAACATCAGTACTTTTAACATATATACATAAGGAGTGAAAGGGGCCTAATTAAAAATCATTAAAATGAATAGAATTAAAAAAGAATTAGAACCTCGAAGGCTGATGGATTCTAAAAATGTTGGAATGAAAAAAAATATTTCCCAGCTAATCGTTCATTTGTGATCCCTAGACCATCCTCACAAATTGGGGTGCTCCATTTATTTTTGTGGAAAATCAACAGGGAATGTGGAAGCTCTGTCATCTGTAGAATAAAAGTCCAAATAGGTTGTTTTAAGTCTTACTGAAAATCAGTGACAATTATGATTAAGAAAAGACTTAAGCTGGTCACACGGGCTGCTGGAGGGGCCCTGGAGGGCAAACGAGCTGCATCTTCTTCAAAAACAAGACACTTAACTGAACCCCAACCTCACGCCTTCTCCCCATTCTGAACTTTCATCTTTCCCCCAAACATACCATGCTGCGTTCTTCCATGCCTCCATGCACCTATCCGCACTGCTCCTGGGGACACCTGACCCCTCTCTTTTTCCATCTCCTCCTACTCATTCCTCAGGAGTTAGCCCCAGTGTCACCCTCTTGGGATGTCACTGATCATCCTAGGCTGGGCTTCTGGGTGACCTCAGAAGGCACACTGAATATCCCACTATAGGAATTATAGCATTTAAACCTCTAGTTCGCTGATGACTTGCTTTACAGGCCCATGTCCTTCAGTGGACTGTGAAAAATGGGTCTTATTCACATGAGTATCTTTACAGTACCTAGACGATGGCATGTGATAGGAATGTCAGCTTAAGGAATGGGTGCTGAAGGAGCATGCTACTTGCTGGAAGAGTATAGGAGATCAAGCCTACCATAGCCCAAAGGCTGAGAGACTGTAACTGGATAAAGGTAGACAAAGCCAACAGGACCCTGGGTGAACAGGATTAGAATTAAAAAGTGGAAAGACGCAGCCTAGAGAAACTTGAAAGCAAATATGCTATGGTTATACAGTGGTTTGGTTTGGTTGTTTTTTCAAACTCAAGGTCAACTTGAGAGATCACCTCAAAGGAAGAAAAAAATGAGCTTTTCCTGAAATATGAACTCTTTTCCATGTAAATAATCATCTTAACGGTTGTCATAGAAAAAAATTATTTTAATTTTCAATTGGGCCTACTGGTTCTTCACTGACAAGGGTAATTTCTCTCTCCAAATTGCCTTAATAGGTATATGGCAAACATCTTCATTTGATTCCTGCCGCCAACTATAATTACGAGTCATTCTACTTCTCTAAACCTCTAATAGTGATGAGCAGAGAATTACCCACATCAGCTGCTTTCCTAAACAGCCGTCCCATCACAACCTATTCTTAGTTAGGCTGAAGAACTAGTAATTTCACCATTAAAGAAAAATAGCAATAATTCTCATTCACTGGTTGTGCCCAATTACCCCGTGCTGGAGTCAAAATAGAATTTCCTCTCAGACTGCTTCCTCTGCAATTCTTCCAGTGAATGCACAGGCTCATATTCTTCCATTTTGGATAATGAGCCATTATGGCGCTGTAAAAAGCCAAAGGTAACCTGAAAACTTGTGTTTGATGGATAGCAGAGGCCAACTCGAATCCAGTCATTCCTATAAAGGAGAGACAATAAAACAATGAATTCACACTTGAGCCTATATATCTTGAGTACTACAGCATATGTAAATTTCAGCCATGATTTCTCTCCTTCTTAAATTTCTGATGTGTATCGATTGAGCCACTAACAATGGAAGTTCTGTACCCCGACATACTAGCAAATCACCCGCCTCTGTACGTTCCCCAAACTTCACTTATCAATATATTTACAACAGTTGTCTCGCTTACAAAAATGTCTTGGTCTCAACAGGACTTCAGAGAATGTGAATAGAAGTTGGATAAAATGGGGCGCCTGAGTGGCTCAGTCGTTAAGCGGCTGCCTTCGGCTCAGGTCATGATCCCGGGGTCCTGGGATCGAGCCCCGCATCGGGATCCCTGCTCCGCGGGAAGCCTGCTTCTCCCTCTCCCACTCCCCCTGCTTGTGTTCTCTTTCTCCCTCTCTCTGTCAAATAAATAAATAAAATCTTAAAAAAAAAAAAAAAAGAAGTTGGATAAAATGTACTTAGACACTGCAAGAGGATAATAAAATTAAGTGAGATGACTGGGAATGTATGAAATGGGAATGTATGAAAATGGAAGAAACACTAATAGCCTGACAATGGGAGTGTACGCTGGTAAAATCTTTCCAAAGAATTTTTTTTTAATTTTACTTACTTTTTTTTTTTTTTTTTTTTTTTTTTTTAAGTAATCCCAATGGGGGACTCAAACTCACAACCCTGAGATCAGGAGTCACACGCTCCACAGACTGAGCCAGCCAGGTGCCCCTCCAAAGAATTTTTTTGTTCATAGATATATTCTTTCCTTTATGATTGTATTAGGATAAAAACTTAGTAGTAAAACTGCTGGATATAGGGCGCCTGGGTGGCTCAGATGGTTAAGCGTCTGCCTTCGGCTCAGGTCATGATCCCAGGGTGCTGGGATCAAGTCCCGCAATGGGCTCCCTGCTCCTTGGGAGCCTGTTTCTACCTCTGCTTCTCTCTCTCTCTCTCTCTCCCTCTCTCTCTCCGTCTCTCATGAATAAACAAATAAAATCTTAAAAAAAAAAAAGCTGGATATAAAGGCATATGTATTTTTTTTATTTATTTATTTGACAGAGAGATAGAGAGAGCACAAGTAGGCAGAGCGTCAGGCAGAGGGAAAGGGAGAAGCAGGCTCTCCACCGAGCAGGGAGCCCGATGCAGGGCTCAATCCCAGGACCCCGGGATCATGACCTGAGCCAAAGGCAGATGCTTAATCGACTGAGCCACCCAAGGGCCCCAAAGCATGTGTATTTTTAAAGCTTTCGATGCATATTACCAAATTGCTGTGGTGGTTTTTTTTTCTTACGTAATATCCTGTCTTTAGATACAAAAATCAACACTTTCTGGAAACCATTACAAATATTTCCCCTTTTTTAATCACTTGCTGATTGAGGGCATTTTGTAAGTTGTGGTAAAATATCCATAACCAAAAATTTATCTTTTTATCCACTTTTAACTCCACAGTTCAGTAGCATTAAGTACATTCACAAGGTTCTACACTTACCACCACTCTTCCAAAGAATATTTAAACAACAGGTAACAAAATTATTCATGCAGATTTTACCAGTAATCCCGCTAAAGAATAACTAGTAACAAAGACCAGGAACGATGCTTTACACAGCATCATTTATAATAGCAAAAAGGGGGGGGTGTAGCAGGGCTGGCAGAAGAAAAACAAGGTATGTGCTCACGGAGGAAGAGAGTAGTCAAGTAAATTTTGGTGTATCTATATGCTCCGAAAACACACGAGGGTGGAGAGAGACAGGAGAATAATGTTTCTAATGCCTCACTGTGATTAGAAGAATTATAGGTTATTTCCATTTTCTTTGTTTTTCTCTATTCTCCTTATTTTATTTAATGAATAAGCACAGCTCTTATTGTTTTTAAAGTGTTATTTGTAGAAATGGCACTGTGACAGGATCTATGACCTCTCCATAATCACATTAAATTTGGGGGGAAAAATTGTTCTTCTCTTCCTCTTGCCTCTGCCCATGATGTAATTTTGATAAACTTTGAGCTACTTAAGCCAGGAAAGTCTGACTGAACTTCCAAAGCCCATGCAGATTTTTGAAACTTCTGGGTTCAGCCTCATTTCACTTTAAAAGATTTTTACTCGCTCAGTACTTTTCCAAAAATTATGTGTGATCCTTACAGAACCCTGTATACCATTTGGTTGTAATCTCTCACCTCAAATTCATACCCTGGCGGATAGAAGTCTTTGAGTTACGGATCACTCTGACATTTCTCCTCCATCCTCACTGTTTCTTTCACAGCCTTCTCTGCGGCTCCTTCCTAGGACTGGCCATATCGGACTGGCTTTTGGAAACCTCACCCTGGACACAATGTGAACTAAGGATTGGCTGTGGGGAGATCACGTAGGATCCAGGCGAGAGATGGTAACGGTCTGAACTCAGCCACAAGCAGTCGGGGTGGAAAAAAGTGGAGAGACTTGAACACCATTAAGGAGATAGGACCAACAGGCTTTGGTCACTGATGGGATGGGATGAAGGAGAAGAAGACTCAGTGATGAGTCCTGGGATTTTTGCCTTGGTTGACTCAGTAGGCAGGGGTGCGATTCTCCGGCAAAGGCACAGAGAAATAGCAGTTAATGTCAGAGGAAAACAGTCACGGGCCGGCTTGGAGCGGGTGCTGGGGCCCTATCATCGCAGAAGGGCATCCACTGATATGCACAGCTCCTTGGAAGTGATCTACATAGAGCTGAATTCCTACATGTTCTAGGCCCACCTCTGTTCATTTCAAGTGGGTGTTTTAAGAGAGCTGTGACAAGTCAGAGCATTAGGACCAGCCAGGGGAATCGGCCGTTTCAATTTTTCCAATACCTATCTGCGCAGTCCCATGGAGTCCCCTGCGTTCACCATCACACCCAACTAGACTGGTTACCTCGGCCCTTTCAAAACTGTGCCATTCCACCTCCCAGCATCATCTGTCACTTCCCGATGCACCCCACGCTCCCATCACACTGAATCCATCCGTCCCTGAGCAGAACCAGCCCTTTCTCAATGGTATTGCTTTTCCACCAAGACTGGTCCCTTAGTATCACCTCCTCCGTGCAGCCTGGCCCAGCCCCCAGAGGCAGCATTATTGCTCTATCCTTTGTCCACTAAAAATAGCACTGGTTTGTCAATGTACTTAAATTTTTTTCTACCTGGGTAACAGGAGCTCCCGAAAGACAAGTCCTTTTCTTGTTCATCTTTACATCAACGGGCACACAGAAAACACTTGAATAAATTAACGTAAAAACAGAGCCTTTGATTGAAAGTAGTATTATTAGGACAGACAACTGAAATTAAGAAGGGACAGACAGACGCTTTCCGGCAGGCGTGGTAAGCGCCTGGCCTTCACGCCCCGATTCTTCTCCCTCCTGCCTGTCGCTGACATTACTCATCAATCACGCCACTCTCTTCTGTCAGGTCTAAACTGGGCCTCGAAATTTTTTTCATTTTCTAGATAACCAAGTGCTCAGTTGGAATGCCAGATAAAACTTCTTCCCATCCCAGCTATGGGGAATTAAAGCCCTTGACAGACTATAGTAAAGGCTCTTGTTAAGTGGCTTTCTGCACACAATACCTCGACCACAGACAAAAAGAAATGTTTTTTAAATGACAGGATTCAACCTGTGGAACTGCTTAATTCCATCAACAAAAAACATACAGCCTCCACCTAAGAAGAACAAAGTACGGGAAATCGGCATTCTTCACTGGCTACCAAAGCAGTATGGTATCATTTGTCTCCACGAAATTACGACTTGCTCCACTATGTGAAATAACAGTAATGCAGACGTACTTGTTGAAGTTTACGAGGTATAGAAAAGCAGTCCTTGGTGCCGGTCCGTTCCAGTGGATAGTGTAGCCCTTCTCCAGCATGATCACAGGCTGGTACTGAGGAAAGGTAGCCTTCTGGTTAATGCCCCGGAGCACCATAGGGTAGGAGGGATACTCATCTCGCGTGATGGTCATAGTCAGATTCTGAGTGCTCCATGTCTGCACATAAACCTTCAAAAAGCAATTAAGAATTAGAGGGGAGAAGACTCTTAACCACAGAGAACACGCTGGTGGTTACCGGAGGGAAGGTGGGGGGCAGGGGGAGATGGGTGAAATAGGGACTGGGGATTCAAGAGTACACTTAACCGTGATGAGCACGGAGTCATGTGTAGGATTGCGGAATCACTACACACATCTAAAACTCATCGAACACTTTATGTTAACTATACTAGAATTAAAATTAAAAACTCAAGGGGCGCCTGGGTGGCTCAGTCAGTTAAGCGTCTGCCTTTGGCTCAGGTCATGATCTCGGGGTCCTGGGATCGAGTCCCACGTGGGGCTCCCTGCTCAGCGGGGAGTTTGCTTTTCCCTTTCCCTCTCCCGCTGCCCGTCCCCCTCCGTGCTCCTGCTCTCTTTCTCAAATAAATAAAAATCTTTCTAAAAAATTAAAAACTTGATAAATTTATTTTAAAAAAAGAATTAAAGAGGAGAGAACGAAAGCTTACATAAGCTAAACAAACATTTGCAGCACAAAGATCATTGTCTCTCCTTCCAGAACAGAGGTTCTGTGATCTGAGCCAGACTAAATGAGTAGTAGCCAACTTCATCCTAAGTTATACTTAAAATGAAGCCGACTTAAACTGGAATGGTAAAAACAGACCCAGCATTCTGCTAGCCAAGATCTTCATCATCTCTTCCACCACCACAGGCCAGCCTATTCATCAGAATATAAAACCTTTGCGGCTTATATAGTTTGTCAAAGAAATACCTCACTCTGAAGAACACACATATGAATCCGTAAATTAATATGAAAACTGACACCCTCCAGTCAAATCTGAAAGCCTTTCCTCTAAAACAAGAGATGGAAAACTGAAATATCTTAGAGCTTCGGCTTTCAATTTTCCATGACCTACATCAGCCCAAGAAGTCATTTTTCATCCATTCAAAAAAAAAAAAAAAACTATAAAGCACTTTGCAAAAACTGGAAAAATATATTAAACAGAGACAAATTTGAAAAATCCTGAATTTATTCCAGTGGCATTTGCGCCCCTCGCTGTGCCAAAACGAAACCTTCTCCAAATGCATCCTCCAAAGAACACACCTCAGAACAATTTCCTAAAACAAATCATTATCCTGTAACAGAATTCTCCAGGAGGATTAAAACATTTGCAGAAGAGGGCATTTAATCCACAACAGTGCTCTTTTTTCCTTCCTGTCATTCCTACTGTTTTGTCTGTAACAATTCTTCATGTATACAACCTGTGAGCCAGAAAAGCTCCTTAGGTCTCATTCATGTTTGACTATTTCAATATAATAACACTTCTTTATGGACACCCCTTAAAGAATTTTTTCTTAAGAAATTTTTTTTTTTAAGATTTTATTTATTTATTTGACAGAGAGAGACACGGTGAGAGAGGGAACACAAGCAGGGGGAGTGGGAGAGGGAGAAGCAGGCTTCCCGCCGAGCAGGGAGCCCAATGCGGGGCTCGATCCCAGGACCCCGGGATCATGACCTGAGCTGAAGGCAGACGCTTAACGACTGAGCCACCCAGGTGCCCCTGGACACCCCTTAAAGATTTAAAATAAAGATAGGAAATACATATTTTGAGACTCCCAATTGTCTTAATTTAAATATATTTAGTATGTACTATATATTATTTCATAGTTACTAGACATACATATTATACTTATTTTTAAAATGTTTATATTTAATCTATATTTATTATATAGATTATATATAGAATATAGAATATAAAATATAAATTAAAATAATTTTAAAACTAGGTTGTAATATAAAAAACAGATTATACATATTAGGTTATATATGTTATATATAACAATAGGAGATAGATCCATCAATCTCCTGTCTTCTTCCAAATCCAGAAAGGATAGGAAGTGACACATGTAACTTTATTTTTTTTTTTAAGATTTTATTTATTTATTTGAGAGAGAGAGAGGGAGAGAGCAAAAACAGGGGGAGCAGCAGAGGGAGAGGGAGAGGGAGAAGCAGACTTCCCACTGAGCAGGGAGCTCGATGCGGGGCTCGATCCCAGGACCCTGGGATTATGACCTGAGCCGAAGGCTGACGCTCAACCAACTGAGCCCCCCAGGCGCCCCTGTAACTTTAATTCTCCTTATGTTTCCACCTTTCTTCCTGAGCCCCTTTAACCCTTGAGTTAGCAAAGAGTTAAAACATATTTATAAATAGCCAAACAATTATTATTGCATCTTGAGATCCAGGTGCTTCTACCTTTTGCCTAAAAACAGAGTCTTGTGGGCGCCTGGGTGGCTCCGATGGTTAAGCGTCCGCCTTCGGCTCAGGTCATGATCCCAGCGTCCTGGGATCGAGTCCCGGGTCGGGCTCCCTGCTCCTTGGGAGCCTGCTTCTCCCTCTGCCTCTCTCTCTCTCTCTCTCTCTCTGTTTTTCATGAATAAATAAATAAAATCTTAAAAAAAAAAAAAAAAACAGAGTCTTGTACATTATCTAAGTAACAACAAATGGCTGCGGATCTGGGCTCCCAGCCCAAATCCCAAATTCTCAGGAAAAGATTTCTGACTTGCGGTCCTACCATTTCCAGAACCTCCTAGGAAGCATTAGATGACTTACTTCTTTCTTCATCCTCCAATAAAAATTGAATTACTACTCTGCTTTGTAAGATAGGATTAGGTTCACGTTCTCGAATACATTTGAAATCCAAAGGGTCGATGGGCACATCAATAATAATTTTCTATTTCATTTGTGAGCACATACCACTCTCAGACAGACACACACCCATGAAATTTAACTAAAACTGTGTCTACAAAAAAGAGCTAAAATCTTTTTGGTTTTGTTTTATTTTAATGCTAGAATTTATAGAGCATCTTAGGTTAACTTAGTTTTAGCAGGCAATTCTGATTAAGAATAAGATGAAAGGAAAAAAGAAATTACATTTCAAACCACATTCTTTTCTTCTCTCCTATAGTTAATTCTCCATTTTTCCTTGTCTTTCCCAGAACTTAGGCAAGAATAACATTTTGTTCTCCTTATGGGGATGAGAAATCCCACAACAAAGAAGCTAATACTCCTTTAAAAGTAAGCCAGAAAACTCCCTCCAATCTTTATCCTTCTGCCTAATTCTCTAATTTAGTAGAGATAATGACCCTGAAAGCAAACAATAAATCTCCCTCTCAGAGGGCACTGTGGTAGCATGGCAAGAAAACCTGGCCTAAGACTTGGGAAATACGGGTTCTCACCCCACCTATATCCCAAGCATATTTAACCAAGGGCAAATCGTCCAACCACTCTTGGACCCACGTTTCCACTTGTTTAATTGCTTTGGAGCAAGAGAACCTGAAATAAAATTGTATGAGTCCATGATCCCTCATGAATTTTTTTTCCTTTTTTCCTAAAGAAAAATCATGCTTTGGAAAGGATCAATCATGCTGAAGAGCAGGAGAACCCTGCTCATGGAAGCGATGCTGTTGGGAGCTGGTTCGGAGCCAGGCATCGTAATGCACAATGGCTTACCTGGGCATAGTTCCCGCTGCAGACCACAGCGTTCCATCTGGTAATGTTCACACAGCTCGGGTGGCGGATCAGGTAGTTGTCAATTCTTCCCACATAAGCATCTTTGTATCCCGTCACAGAGCCATCAATGTCGTGGAATATGGAGTTCTTATCACCATCCAGCTCACAATCTTCAAACCAGGGGCCAGGCTTTCCAAAGAAGACATTCAAAGACACCTGCCAGCAGTGAAAAAACAGGACATCACAACATGAAGGCTTCTACCATCCTGGCTGGCATCCCCTGCAAGGATCCAACAGCGTATCTATTTCAACTGCTGTAAGGTTAGAGCAGTCGCAAGTCACAGTTCATGGTCATCAACGATGGCACCCAGTCAATCAAACTGTTCAATTACTTATGACATGGTTGGGAAAGAAAAAAAAAAAAGTTACAGAGCCCTGTGGATTGTGGAGGTCAAGTGGCAAATATTGAAAACATATTTGGTGTTTTCCTTTTTTTTCCATTTAAAAACAATTACCTGCTCTCCAGACAAAACTAACCTTGGTAAGAGACTCAGAACAGTAATGGGAAGGGGAGATATGCAGTCATGCATGTTTGTTAAAAATTATAAACTTTGGGCGCCTGGGTGGCTCAGTCGGTTAAGCGACTGCCTTCGGCTCAGGTCATGATCCTGGAGTCCCGGGATCGAGTCCCGCATCGGGCTCCCTGTTCGGCGGGGAGCCTGCTTCTCCCTCTGACCCTCCCCCCCTCTCATGTGCTCTCTCTCTCTCTCTCATTCTCACTCCCTCTAAATAAATAAATAAATCCTAAAAAAAAAAATTATAAACTTTACACTTAAGGTGTGTGCATTTCCCTGCCTGCTAATTATACCTCAAGTAAATAAATATTTCACTCCAAATGCTTTAGTTGCTTGTTCATTTGACTCCCCCTACCCATCCCACCACCAAAAAACAAGTATAGTTGCAAACTGAAACACCGTCCAAGTGTCGCGTTGGTATGCTGGAGGACCGCTGGACGCACCAGAATCTGCTGAAAAGTGTTACTTTCTCCTCAACGTCAACCAAACCCAGCTCAGTAATTTCCATGTCAGGTACAGTTAATTTAAGACTTTTATTAAACACATAGTACAAAGGCTGCAGGTGACATGTTTTATAGTCTTTAGCTGCTTCTCATTAGTGGTAAATTATTCACGTTATGCAAAGCCTTGCAGATACACCTCTAAGATGCTTTTATGTACTCATCATCCTCGGATGTTGTAAAATCAACTGAATATCTAAACGATAGGCAACTCAGTGAAAAATCAGTGATGTTTGGGACAAGTGGCTCTACATTCTTAGTTGTAGGCTTTTTTTTTTTTTTTTTTTTCCCATTTCCCTGCACCTTCTATGGTTAAATCTAAGAGACGTTTAGGGCATATTTCCCACCTTTCCGGAGAACAAAATTGGCAAACCATTCTCTACAGACTGTTCCCAGCGCATTAGCACCATCAGACCCCCCCGCCAGGCTGATGACCACTACACTTGAACAGCGTGGAAGTTAGAACTCGGGAACCCCATAGCCAATGTTAACACCCAATGAAATGTTTTTCAGAATGACTGTCAGGGGTCACTAGAACTCTGTGTATGGAAAGGTCTATGTGGACAGAAAGTGAACACCCAACCTCAACCCTGGAAAGCTGCTCCAAGGACTGCCCTACTTATTTATATGGGAAACTATCTGCTAGTGTAGCCCTCCCTCTTTCCCCTGGAGTCATAGGACCTAAAAGAGAACCAGTCAACCAAGATGGCACCTCAATTTGCACCTGGGCTTCTGTTTCATGCCTCAGCCATTCTGGAAAACCAGATACAGACTCTGGTAAACTATCCCATGTTCTGTTTTAAACTAGGCAGAGCCTGTCTGTGGACATGAATGAGAGAACTATGAGCCACTTTCCAGTTGCAGCTCCTGTGGGAGCGGTGAGCGAGGAGGCCTGAGATTCAACCTCCCTGGACCACAGCCATCTTGGAACAGGCAAGATGGCGGAGGGTAAGGTATGTAATCAGACTGTCCTGTGTGCTCAGGGTCCAGACGGCACTGATGAAACCACTAAGAAAACAATTTCTCTAGGCTACTGCATTGTAAACAACTATTTCTCAGTCTTCTTTGCAGTCTTCATAAAAACCTTCCAACAGTTTGTATCTGTATCTGGCTTATACCAGCCCAGTACTCCTCTTCTTTCTCATCCTTTTACCTTCTGGTTCCCCAGAAGAATAAGCCCCAGACAAGTAAAATACCAGAAAGAACTCAGCTGTCTTCATAGATTATTACAAAGAACTTCCCCAAATCCTATGTCCTGCCGTTCCTCTGAAACTCTCCCATACCCATGCCCATGTCATCACTTTAAGCCACAGTCCCTTCTGAGGTATCACTTGAAGGTCAAAAATACCTCAGGTCACATGGGACTTCTGTTCTCAACTTGAACTCAACAGGACAGCGTGCACGGAATGAGGAGTCTCTCTGGCATCTACTTCTCCTCCCAGTTGTAAAGACTCAGTACAAATACTTTGTGTTTTTGTCTTTGGGAATGAGCTATCCTCCGCCCGCCCCGCCCCCCGCCCCACCCCACCCCGGCCACGGTCACCACATGGGTACGGTAAGGACATACTTACATGTGGACCAAACTTCACGAGGGAGATGTTATTCCTGGGAGTTATCTGCCAGGGATTCTTCACAAGGAAGCCAATAGCACTGGTGTACCTATCTGGGGTGGGCACGTATTTTTTGAAAGTACACCTGGTTAGATGAATGGGTCCGTCATAAATCTGAAAGCCTCTAATGGGGAACGTCCTGTTGAAATACAAGATTTTGTTTAATGCACATGGGCCCCTCCCTGTATCGGCACTTCACTCACACATTTGTTTTATAAACACTGTTGAATCTCCCGAACACACTAAGCACAATTCTAGGATCCAGTGGTACCAAGATAAGATCCCTGTTCAAACGAAACATACACTGCAGTGGGAGAGGCAAAGGGAAAAACAACGGATAATTTCAGATAGTAAGGGCTGTGGGGACAGTGAGACACGGTACTACGACAGATTGGGGGTGAGAGACATGCTGTTTGGGACAGAATGGAGGCCCCTCTGAAGATGTGACTTTTACTGCCTTGAATCAACCCAGTTAAGACAGACCTTTTATTTGGGAACGCATACACTTTCATTTTGGTTCTAAAATCTCTGGCAGGAGAACAAAAGACAAATCTGTGCTTTCACAGAGAGAACCTCCTTTCAAGCCACTAAATGATAGTAGTAAGATGAAATGATACACTTAAAAGTACAAAAGTGTAAATCCTCAAGGCTTACTACGTCAAAGGGGCTGGCTGAAGTGAGAAATTCAGTTTATTCATTTTCCTCCTTTCTGTTCAAACACAAGTTCCTTAACCTACTAATCATATATCATTAATCATAATTAAGGTACAAAACCCATAATATTCTGGATCCCTTAGGTGTCTACCCTGTTAAATTCTTTAACGGCACTGCCAAGGATTTCTACAGCAACTTTAGTTTACAACTTGGCAGTGTTTTACAGTAAAAGCGTACATGCTAGCGAGGAAATGAAATAGTCTGGCTAAAAAATCTATGCATCTTGCTATATTTCTAAGGATAGATCCCAAAATGGTTCTCTTCTCATAGAAAAAGTTGTCAAGACCCAGTAAAATAAAGAATGGATCCATTGACCAATGAGGAGTCTTTGTTTTGGAAAATCCTCCTTCGCAAAGAAGCAGTAAGCATTTTGAAATAAAACTGGAGGCCACATAATGTATATGATTGTCGAGTCAGAATTTTGCACACCTGAAACATAATACTATAAGTCAACTATACTTCAATTAAAAAAAGAGAGAAAGAAAAAGAAACTGCAGGCTAACGTAAAATAAAAGAATGGAGTTGGCCACCATCATACTCCCACCATATGCCAACCAACAAGGCCATTTTTCGTTACACATCAGAAGAGACAGCTACAGTTTCACTGTGACAGGCACCATGCTGAAGGCAAACTCACAGGATCTGAATCCCACCACAGCCACTTTTAGTAAGCTCCTCATTTGTAAAGGAGGATAATGACAGTACCTACCCTCATTGGGCTTTGCAAGGATTAAGCGAAGAATGAAGTATTTAGGACGGGGCCTGACACATTGTCAGCATTTAATAAATGTTAGCTATTAAAACTCCATGAAGTTTCTGTCCCAGTGGCTTCCACATAGTCTGGCTAACAGGAGGGCTACACAGAGTGTAGCTTATAATGGCATTCAAGATTTCCCAACGACAAGCACAGGGGGAGTGGAACCAAACTCACTCTTTGCCAGAAGCCAGTAAAGCCCGTTTGGCCCTCAAAGCTAGCAGCCCGTTAGGTCCATCCCCCCGCCCCCTGCCCCCGACCTGTCCCGGCCTTAACAGCCACATACGGTGCCCAACTTTAAGGGAATCGCTGCTTGATGAGTTCTGGCAGTAGCTCTAACGTGAGACCTTTAGAACATGAGTTGTTTTTCTCACCAGGAAAATGAGGACAATTCCAAACTTTGTCTCAGAACTAAGGTATGGATTACTTAGTTAATAGTTCCCTAAAAGCTCTGAACAACCTTTCTGGGGGTAAGTACTATTTTAATGACTCTGCGATTATTTTGACAGAAAATATGCCAATAATCTCCTCCATACAACTGAAACACTGGTAATTATATGGCCATGGTTACGGTTTGAGTCAGCTTTGGCTTCTACCCACTCTTATTTTCTAGGACTCGTTTCAATAGGTTATTTCCTTTCTCCAGTGGCTATTTCTGCAAGCCAACCTCACAAATTGAGGCAAAAGTGACCTCGTCATAGTTTACAATTTGGCCAACTTTCTGTGGCTCAAGAAAGAAGAAAACAAAAAAAGCAGCAGCTTATATAAGGCCTCACGCAAGAAATGAAAAACGAGATAGCTTCCTTTGTTAAACAATTGATAATGAAATCTATAAAGCGTTTGATTGTTCATGCTCCAGAATTCCAGAAGATTACACAACAGTAAGAGCAATGATACCAAAAATAATAATAGTGGTAATTAGATAAGGTGGGAAAAGTGTCACCCAGGATTATTATATAATAATTATATAAATCCACCCAGGATTACTACAGAAACTTCCGTAAAGGGTTAGGTTTTCATTTACTGTTCAAATGTAACAGTCTGCTGCTAAGCAATGCTTACCTGTTCCGAGGCAGGGTCCGGGGCTTCTGGTCTATTCCTCCAGTACCCACATACTTGTTCTGACCACCCTGGAAGCCGTAATTCCTGCTCTCCCCAACAAAGAGAGATTCGGACACCTCCTGGCTAGAGCCTTCATCACTTGGGAAGCTTCCATCGCTGTGAAAACGAGTATAATTATTACCCTCCCCTCTCCAGGAGATTTAAATTGACCCTCAGATAAAGGCAAGCGATAGCTGGGGACCCCTGGGTGGCTCAGTCGGTTGGGCGTCTGCCTTTGGCTCGGGTCATGATCCCAGGGTCCTGGGATTGAGTCCCGCTTCGGGCTCCCTGCTCAGCGGGGAGCATGCTTCTCCCACTCCCTCTGCCTGCCACTCCCCCTGCATGTGCTCTCTCTCTCTCTGACAAATAAATAAATAAAATCTTAAAAAAAAAAAGGCAAGCTATAGCTGAAAAAGCTGAAAGTTTTCAAAATAGCCAGGAGCTTCTTCAAATACATATTATCTTTTTTTTTTAAGATTTTTTTTATTTATTTGAGAGACAGAGAATGAGAGACAGAGAGCATGAGAAGGAGGAGGGCCAGAGGGAGAAGCAGACTCCCTGCTGAGCAGGGAGCCCAATGCGGGACTCGATCCCGGAACTCCAGGATCATGACCTGAGCCAAAGACAGTCGCTTAACCAACTGAGCCACCCAGGCGCCCCCGGAATACATATTATCAAGTCATCAGAAAGTCCTTCTAAACTGTGAACATACCTCATAGAAATCAATACGTAGTTTGCGGGGTAAACAAACAAAACTGCATTCAGCATCAACAATGGATTAGTTTAGGCTCAAGCAACAGCACTGCACCCGGAAGAATGAACTTGCCCAGAAAGTAACAATTTCGAGGGCAAGCACAGTTATGACAACAGCCCAAATAACGGTTCTCCAGAGACAAAGATGTCACATGACAAGGTCAGGTCTGAAAGATGACTGCAAAGTTAGACCAGCTTCTAAGAAAGAAGTTACTTAATATGTTCCCAACAGTTATTCCCTTCCTCGCGAGTGTCTTCTTCTTTTTTTTTTTTAAGATTTTATTTATTTATGGCAGGGCGGAGCAAGATGGCAGAGGAGTAGGAGACCTGGATTTCGTCTGGTCTCAGGAATTCAGCTGAACAGGGATCAAACCATTCTGAACACCTACGAACTCAACAGGAGATCAAAGAGGAGAGTAGCAACAACTCTCCGAACAGAGAAGCGACCACTTACTGGAAGGGACCCAACAATCGGCAGACCCGGGGAGACTCCCCTTCCTCCCCTGGGAGGAGCGGCGCGGGAGCGCACCGCAGGGATCTGCTGGGTTTGGAGACTCTACAGGGGGTCGGGTGCCAGAGATAGAAATGCTCGGTCACAGGCCGGGTGAGCGCGGAGTGCAGCCAGAGACCGAGGAGACAGGAGTGACTGCTTTTCTCTGGGGGTGCACTGAGGAGCGGGGCCCCGAATTCTCAGCTCCTCCGGGTGGAGATTGGGAGGCCACCATTTTCGCCCTGGTCCTCCAAAGCTGTACGGAGAGGTTGCAGGGAACAAAAGCTCCTGAGAGCAAACCGGAGCAGCTTGCTTAGCCCTGACCGACAAGGGCGGGACAATTCCACCTCCGGCAAAGACATTTGGGAACCACGGCAACAGGCCCCTCCCCCAGAAGATCAGCACGAACAGCCAGCAAGCCAAGACCAAGTTTACCGATCAAGGAGAACGGGAGAACTCCAGCGCTAGGGGAATACTGCACATAGAATTCATGGCTTTTTTTACCATCATTCATTAGTTTTTCAAAGTTAATTTTTTTAACTGTTTTTTTTTTATTTTTATTTTTCCCTTTTTGAACCAACATCTTATCAATCTTTTTATTTTTTTTTATTTTTTTTAAATTTTTATTTATTTATTCATGAGAGACAGAGAGAGAGACGGGCAAAGGGAGAAGCAGGCTCCCAAGGAGCAGGGAGCCCGATGCAGGACTCGATCCCAGGACCCCGGGATCATGACCTGAGCTGAAGGCAGATGCTTAACCATCTGAGCCACCCAGACGCCCTCAATCTCTTTTTTAAAAAAACATTTTTTATTTTTCATTTTTAGAGTCATATTTTATCCCTTCATAGTAGTTACCTTTATTTTTGGCATATATATATAAGTTGTTCTCTCTTCAAAATTTTGAGATACAGTTTCTTCTAACAGATCAAAATATACCCTAAATCACTAGTGTATGGCTTTGTTCTAGTCTCCTGCCTGATCACATTCTCTCCCTTTTTTTTTAATCTTCTTCTTTTTTCAAACAACTTCTATCTTATCAATTCCTTTTATAAAATCTTTTATAATTTTCATCTTATACAGTCATCTTCCATCCCTTCATTGTATCAACCCTTATTTTGTACATATATAAGTCTTTCTTCCTTTAAAATTTTAGGAGGCACTTTTTTCTAACAGACCAAAATACGCCCAAAATCTAGTGTGTGGCACTGATCTAAGCACTAGCCTGATCATATTTGATCATATTCTGTTTTTTTTGTATTGTCCTGTTTTTCTTTTTATCTTTTTCTTTTTCTTCTTTCTTTTCTCTTTCTTTTTGCTTTCTTTCCCTTTCTTTACCCCTGGTTTCAGATCTTTCTGATTTGTATAGAGTATATTTACTGGGGACATTGTTAACCTGTTAGCATTTTGTTCTCATTCATCTATTCTCCTCTGGACAAAATGACAAGATGAAAAAAATCACCTCAGAAAAAAGAATAAGAGGCAGTACCGTCAGCCAGGGACCTACTCAATACGGACATTAGTACGATGTCGGACCTAGAGTTCAGAATCATGACTTTAAAGATACTAGCTGGGCTTGAAAAAAGCGTGGAAGTTATTAGAGAAACCCTTTCTGGAGAAATAAAAGAACTCAAATCTAACCAAGTCAAAATCAAAAAGGCTACTGATGAGGTGCAATCAAAAATGGGGGCACTAACTGCTAGGATAAATGAGGCAGAAGAGAGAATCAGCGATATAGAAGACCAAATGATGGAAAATAAAGAGGCTGAGAAAAAGAGAGAGAAACAACTACTGGATCACGAGGGCAGAATTCGAGAGATAAGTGATACTATAAGACGAAACAACATTAGAATAATTGGGATCCCAGAAGAAGAAGAAAGAGAGAGAGGGGCAGAAAGTATATTGGAGCAAATAATAGCAGAGAACTTCCCTAATGTGAGGAAGGAAACAGGCATCAAAATCCAGGAGGCACAGAGAACCCCTCTCAAAATCAATAAAAATAGGTCAACACCCCGACATCTAATAGTAAAACTTACGAGTCTCAGAGACAAAGAGAAAATCCTGAAAGCAGCTCGGGAGAAGAGATCTGTAACCTACAATGGTAGAAATAGTAGAGTGGCAACAGACCTATCCACGGAGACCTGGCAGGCCAGAAAGGACTGGCATGATATTTTCAGAGCACTAAACGAGAAAAATATGCAGCCAAGAATACTATATCCAGCTAGGCTCTCATTGAAAATTCAGGGAGAGATAAAAAGCTTCCAGGACAAACAAAAACTAAAGGAATTTGCAAACACGAAACCACCCCTACAAGAAATATTGAGAGGGGTCCTCTAAGCAAAGAGAGAGCCTAAAAGCAGGATAGACCAGAAAGAAACACAGACAATATACAGTCACAGTCACCTTACAGGCAATACAATGGCACTAAATTCATACCTTTCAACAGTTACCCTGAATGTAAATGGGCTAAATGCCCCAATCAAAAGACACAGGCTATCAGATTGGATTAAAAAACAAGACCCATCAATATGCTGTCTGCAAGAGACTCATTTTAGACCCAGAGACACCCCCAGATTGAAAGTGAGGGGGTGGAAAACCATTTACCATGCCAATGGACACCAAAAGAAAGCTGGGGTGGCAATCCTTATATCAGACAAATTAGATTTTAAAACAAAGACTGTAATAAGAGATGAAGAAGGACATTATATCTTACTTAAAGGGTCTATCCAACAAGAATATCTAACAATTGTAAATATCTATGCCTCTAACATGGGAGCAGCCAATTATATAAGGCAATTAATAACAAAAGCAAAGAAACACATTGACAACAATACAGTAATAGTGGGGGACTTTAATACCCCCCGACCGAAATGGACAGATCATCTAAGCAAAAGATCCACAAGGGAACAAAGACTTTAAATGACACACTGGACCAAATGGACTTCACAGACATATTCAGAACATTCCATCCCAAAGCAACAGAATACCCATTCTTCTCTAGTGCCCATGGAACATTCTCCAGAATTGATCACATCCTAGGTCACAAATCAGGTCTCACTCAGTACCAAAAGACTGGCATTATTCCCTGCATATTTTCAGACCACAATGCTTTGAAACTAGAACTCAATCACAAGAGGAAAGTTGGAAGGAACTCAAATACATGGAGGCTAAAGAGCATCCTACTAAAGAATGAATGGGTCACCCAGGAAATTAAAGAAGAATTAAAAAAATTCATGGAAACCAATGAAAATGAAAACACAACTGTTCAAAACCTTTGGGATACAGCAAAGGCAGTCCTGAGAGGAAAGTATATAGCAATACAAGCCTTTCTCAAGAAACAAGAAAGGTCTCAAATACACAACCTAACCCTACACCTAAAGGAGCTGGAGAAAGAACAGCAAAGAAAGCCTAAACCCAGCAGGAGAAGAGAAATAATCAAGATCAGAGCAGAAATCAATGAAATAGAAACCAAAAGGACAGGAGAACAGATCAACGAAACTAGGAGCTGGTTCTTTGAAAGAATTAACAAGATTGATAAACCCCTGGCCAGACTTATCAAAAAGAAAAGAGAAATGACCCAAATCAACAAAATCATGAATGAAAGAGGAGAGAGCACAACCAAACCCCAAGGAATACAAACAATTATAAGAACATACTATGAGCAACTCTATGCCAGCAGATTAGATAACCTGGAAGAAATGGGTGCATTCCTAGAGATGTATCAACTACCAAAATTGAACCAGGAAGAAATAGAAAACCTGAACAGACCTATAACCACTAAGGAAATTGAAGCAGTCATCAAAAATCTCTCAACAAACAAAAGCCCAGGGCCAGACGGCTTCCCAGGGGAATTCTATCAGACATTTCAAGAAGAATGAATACCTATTCTCCTGAAACTGTTCCAAAAAATAGAAATGGAAGGAAAATTTCCAAACTCATTTTATGAGGCCACCATTACCTTGATCCCAAAACCAGACAAAGACCCCATCAAAAAGGAGAATTACAGACCAATATCCTTGATGAACATGGATGCAAAAATTCTCACCAAAATACTAGCCAATAGGATCCAACAGTACATTAAAAGGATTATTCACCACGACCAAGTGGGATTTATCCCTGGGCTGCAAGGCTGGTTCAACATCCGCAAATCAATCAACGTGATACGATACATTAACAAAAGAGAGAACAAGAATCATATGATCCTCTCAATAGATGCAGAAAAAGCATTTGACAAAAGTACAGCATCCTTTCTTGATCAAAACTCTTCAGAGTATAGGGATAGACGGTACATACCTCAATATCATAAAAGCCATCTATGAAAAACCTACAGCGATTATCATTCTCAATGGAGAAAAGCTGAGAGCTTTTCCCCTAAGGTCAGGAACGCGGCAGGGATGTCCACTCTCACCACTGCTATTCAACATAGTATTAGAAGTCCTAGCCACAGCAATCAGACAACAAAAAGAAATCAAAGGCATCCAAATCGGCAAAGAGGAAGTCAAACTCTCACTCTTTGCAGATGATATGATACTGTATGTGGAAAACCCAAAAGACTCCACCCCAAAACTGCTAGAACTCATACAGGAATTCAGTAAAGTGGCAGGATATAAAATCAGTGCACAGAAATCAGTGGCATTCCTATACACCACCAACAAGACAGAAGAGAGACCAATCAAGGCGTCGATCCCATTTACAATTGCACCCAAAACCGTAAGATACCCAGGAATAAATTTAACCAAAGAGGCAAAGGATCTGTACTCAGAAAACTATAAAATACTCATTAAAGAAATTGAAGAAGACACAAAGAAATGGAAAAACGTCCCATGCTCATGGATTGGAAGAACAAACATTGTGAAGATGCCAATGCTACCTAGAGCAATCTACACATTCAATGCAATCCCCATCAAAATACCATCCACTTTTTTTCAAAGAAATGGAACAAAGAATCCTAAAATTTGTATGGAACCAGAAGAGACCCCGAATAGCCAGAAGAATGTTGAAAAAGAAAAGCAAAGCTGGCGGCATCACAATTCCGGACTTCCAGCTCTATTACAAAGCTGTCATCATCAAGACAGTATAGTACTGGCAGAAAAACAGACACATAGATCAATGGAACAGAATCGAGAGCACAGAAATGGACCCTCAACTCTATGGTCAACTCATCCTTGACAAAGCAGGAAAGAATGTCCAATGGAAAAAAGACAGTCTCTTCAACAAATGGTGCTGGAAAAATTGGACAGCCACAGGCAGAAGAATGAAACTGGACCATTTCCTTACACCACACACAAAAATAGACTCCAAATGGTTGAAAGACCTAAACGTGAGACAGGAGTCCATCAAAATCCTAAAGGAGAACACAGGCAGCAACCTCTTCGACCTCAGCCACAGCAACTTCTTCCTAGAAACATCGCCAAAGGCAAGGGAAGTCAGGGCAAAAATGAACTATTGGGATTTCATCAAGATAAAAAGCTTTTGCACAGCAAAAGAAACAATCCACAAAACCAAAAGACAACCGACAGAATGGGAGAAGATATTTGCAAATGACATATCAGATAAAGGGCTAGTATCCAAAATCTATAAAGAACTTATCAAAGTCAACACCCAAAGAACAAATAATCCAATCAAGAAATGGGCAGAAGACATGAACAGACATTTTTCCAAAGAAGACATCCAAATGGCCAACAGACACATGAAAAAGTGCTCAACATCGCTTGGCATCAGGGAAATCCAAATCAAAACCTCCATGAGATACCACCTCACACCCGTCAGAATGGCTAAAATTAACAAGTCAGGAAACAACAGATGTCAGCGGGGATGATGTGGAGAAAGGGGAACCCTCCTCCACTGTTGGTGGGAATGCAAGCTGGTGCAACCCCTCTGGAAAACAGTATGGAGGTTCCTCAAACAGTTGAAAATAGAGCTACCATACGATCCAGCAATTGCACTCCTGGGTATTTACCACAAAGATACAAATGTAGGGATCCGAAGGGGTACGTGCACCCCAATGTTTATAGCAGCAATGTCCACAATAGCCAAACTGTGGAAAGAGCCAAGATGTCCATCGACAGATGAATGGATAAAGAAGATGTGGTATATATACACGATGGAATATTATGCAGCCATCAAAAGGAATGAGATCTTGCCATTTGCAACGACGTGGATGGAACTGGAGGGTGTCATGCTGAGTGAAATAAGTCAATCTGAGAAAGACATGTATCATATGACCTCACTGATATGAGGAATTCTTAATCTCAGGAAACAAACTGAGGGTTGCTGGAGTGGTGGGGGGTGGGAGGGATGGGGTGGCTGGGTGATAGACATGGGGGAGGGTATGTGCTATGGTGAGCGCTGTGAATTGTGCAAGACTGTTGAATCACAGATCTGTACTTCTGAAACAAATAATGCAATATATGTTAAGGAAAAAGAAAAAGAAGAAGATAGCAGGAGGGGAAGAATGAAGGGGAGTAAGTCGCAGGGGGAGATGAACCATGAGAGACGATGGACTCTGAAAAACAAACTGAGGGTTCTAGAGGGGAGGGGGCTGGAGGGATGGGTTAGCCTGGTGATGGGTATTAAAGAGGGCACAGTCTGCGTGGAACACTGGGTGTTATGCGCAAACAATGAATCATGGAACACTACATCAAAAACTAATGACGTAATGTATGGTGATTAACATAACAATAAAAAATTGTAAAAAAGATTTTATTTATTTATTTATCAGAGAGAGAGAGAGAGCACAAGCAGGGGGAGTGGCAGAGGCAGAGGGAAAGCAGGGTCCCCACCGAGCAGGGAGCCCGACTGAGGGCTCGATCCCAGGACGCCGGGATCATGATCTGAGCTGAAGGCAGATGCTCAACCGACTGAGTCACCCAGGCGTCCCTCAAGTGTTTTTGTCTAAACAAAAAATTTGACAGACCTACCTTTCTACGGAATTCCAGCTATATTAACCTCCAACTTTGGTACGAATTCAATTAAGAAAAATGTATTTTTGGCCCTCTAGTGGTATCAGGAAGTGGGTGCTGTTTTGGTTTTTTTTAATGCTAAGATAATGATATAACATTCCTACGTCTGATCAAACAAAAACAAAAACAAAAAACCCAGGCTATGATACCTTACAGCTTTAAAATAATCAAGGAAGTATTTTTAAAGTGACTACAAACCTGGCAAAGGTCAGTCCTATTCCATTATCTGCAAATCTAGAAAAGAAAAGAGAATAAAAGAACACTTGATTTACCACCTCATGTAACAAGAGATAAGTTCTCTCAGGATTCAAGTTCTAGGAAATGTAGAAGGTTCCAATAATGTTTACTCTCCAAGACCACAGAAAGCCATTTCACTTCCCAGTAGCTAAAAGCACAGACTCCACAGTGAAGGCACCCGGTTCAAATCTTGGCTTTGCCGATTACCGGCTACGTGACCCTGCGTGACCCTGCGTGACCTTGGGCAAGTGACTTGACCTGACTCTCCGTCAGTCTGTTCACCTAGAAGTTGAAGCAATAACATAACCCTCCTCATCGGATACTCAGGGGCATTAAACATCCTAATGAATCCCACCCCTTTAGGACAGTGCCTGGCACAGAGCAAGCAGGCTGCAGTGTGGGCTGTCATTGTTACTTTTATAATTATTTTGGAAAACAATTAGATCATGGTATCCTCTTTAAAATCTTCAACACTAATGCCCAAGCTACTTCTCCAGACTGAATACAAAATTAATTTTTTGCACGATGAAAGTCAGAGGTGACAGTAAAATGCCAAGGAGCTAACTAACATCAGTGCTAGCCAGAAAAAAACATGTTTTTCTAGACTCTTGAACACCAACTCTTAGCTCAACGTACATCAAGACTTCTCCTAAAATTATACAAGTGGGAAAAAAGTGAGATGCCTACTGCCTCAAGTCATGTTAAGACATAAGTCAACAGACTTATTAAAGTGGAATTCACAACTTTTGTTTTGAATGGCAGTGGAAGAGCATCAGAAAAACTTCTGAGTTTCCAAAAGGAAAGGAAAAAAACCCAGGTAGTTTCAAAATCTTTATTTAGCTCTCTGACATAGACCATGTTTGTTCTATCAAATTAAATCCCCAGTTTCTGTTCAATCTCATCAAAAAACTCTCATGTCACCAGACAAGTTCAATTCCAATAAAAGCAGCAGAATTCCAAACATTTGCAGTCTGTGAGCACGAGCGTACTTCCTCAGAGCTCACCCTATTAGTAATAATAATATGATTCCAGGGGCACCTGGCTGGCTCAGTCAGAAGAGCATGCAACTCTTGATCTCAGGGTTGTGAGTTCGAGCCCCACGTTGAGTGTAGAGATTATTAAAAATAAACTTAAAAGTAATAATAATACTAATAGAATTCCAGAAACTATCACTGTACTTTTAGTACACTGGGGTTTTTTTTTGATAGCCTTAAAAAATAAATACATCCAAAATAAATAAATAAAATCATACATACATCGGTGTTATCAGATAATGACTTTGCAGAGAATACGTACGCTGAATTCTGAACGACAATGTCTCCCCCTCTGACCCAAGCTCCATTGTCATTATTTTTAAAAGAAATGAGCCTGTCAATTAAAGCAGCAACACGTGGCTTTTCAGGGTCTGCATCCTGATGAGGCCTAAACCTTGGGGTTAAAAAAAAAAAAAAAAAAAAGAACTTTTTAAAAAGGCACAGGAAACCAACTATTTACAATTTTAAGCTTAAGTGTCAAAAGGCAGGATTTATATTTGACCAAAACAAACAAACAAAATCTTAAGGCACAACTTACAAATTCATTATTTATATTTCAGATATTGAAAAAAAGTTTACGTTTACTTACATAAGATCCCAGAGAACTACTTTCATGAATTCTTAGTTATTTTTTTAAATCAACTTATATTATAGAATGGGATACTGCAGAACATTCTAAACACTAAAACCATTTCAAAACAAACAAACAAACAAACCCTCAGACCAGGAAATCTGGTATGTTTTCACAAATACTTAAGCACGTGATACTAATATAAACATACTGAGGGGTGCCTGGGTGGCTCAGTTGGTTGAACGACTGACTGCCTTGGGCTCGGGTCATGATCCTGGAGTCCCGGGATTGAGTCCCTCATCTGGCTCCCTGCTCAGCGGGGAGTCTGCTTCTCCCTCTGACCCTCCTCCCTCTCATGCTGTCTCTCTCTCATTCTCTCTCTCTCAAATAAATAAATAAAATCTTTAAAAAAATTTAAAAAAACATACTGAATAAATTCATCAGATATTTCAACATACATATATGTGAACTAGAATAGTATTTGAGTTGTGTGCTGGTGAAATGTTTTAGATACAGAGATAAAACTGTTCAAGATCTTAAACACGACTAAATTTAAGACAGATTGTATTTAATTAACTTATTCATTACAGAGACTGAATTTTACCTTGTTTATTCTCTTCCTTCTAGAACACTTACAAGGACCTTAATAAAAAGGTCAAAAAATTGGTGTCAAAAACTGTCCCCTATAACAAATTGAATAAATAATTCCATAAGGTCACCTATTTTTTTTTTTTTTAAAGATCATTTCTATCTTAATCTTACAAAGCTTGGGGTGGGGGGAGAGAAACAACTAGATAGCTTTTGAAAAACCAATTCAGCAGTTTGAGATTTTCTTTTTTTTTTTAAGATTTTGTTTATTTATTTGTCAGAGAGAGAAAGCACACAAGCAGGGGGAGCGGCAGGCAGAGAGAGAAGCAAACTCCCTGCTGAGCAAGGAGCCTGATGTGGGACTCGATCCTGGGACCCTGGGATCATGACCTGAGCCAAAGGCAGATGCCCAACGAACTGCGCCACCCAGGCGTCCCAAAAGTTTGAGATTTTCCAAACACGCAGTCAGCAAATACCATTCGCTCAAATGCCACTACCTTGGTTGCTGGCACACAGTAGGTACTGTGATAGGAGAAGAAACCAGAGAACAGCAAGTGCAAAGATCCTTAGGCGTGGCTGAGCTTGGCACATTCGGAGAACAAGCAAGTTGGCTGGAGAGTAAAAAGCATCGGGCAGGGGCGCCGAGCCACGGTCGGTTAAGCATCTGCCTTCTGCTCAGGTCATGATCCCAGGGTCCTGGGATCGAGTCACGCATCCAACTCCCTACTCAGGGGGGAGGCTGCTTCTCCCTCTCCCACTCCCCCTGCTTGTGCTCTCTCTCTCTCTCTCAAATAAATAAAACCTTTAAAAAGAAGAAGATAAAGAAAAAGCATGGGGCAGAGGATAGAGAGCTGAGCATGTGCCAGGCAAGGATGTGATTCTTTATTCTAAATGCAGTGGGAAAAGCGGAGCATAGACTAAGGCTGTGAGGGCCTGGGGGGGAGCAGGATACGGGCAGGTGATGGCCAAAGGGTACAAAGTTTTACTTCCGCAAGACAAACAAATTCTTTTTTTTTTTTGAGAGAGCGCGTGCGCATGCGCCAAGGCTGGGCGGGGCAGAGGGAGAGGGAGAGAGAGAAATCTCAAGCAGTCTCCATGCTCAGCAAGAGCCCCACACAGGGCTCGATCTCATGACACTGAGATCATGACCTGAGCCGAAATCAAGTCAGATGCTTAACTGACTGAGCCATCCAGGCGCCCCTATGCAAAATAAATAAATTCTAAGGATCTACCATACAGCCTGGTGCCCATAGCTAATAATCTTCTATTGTGCACTTAACATTTGCTCAGAGTGTAGAACTTAGGGTAAATGCTCTTACCACAGATACATAAAAAATATTCTTAAATTTTTAAAATGATAAAGGAGGGACGCCTGGGTGGCTCAGTCGGTTAAGCACCTGCCTTTGGCTCAGGTCATGGTCCCGGGGTCCTGGGATCGAGTCCCACATCGGGCTCCCTGCTCAGCAGGGAGCCTGCTTCTCCCTCTGCCTCTGCCTCTCCCTCTGCCTCTGCCTCTCCCCTTGCTTGTGCTCTGTCTCTCTCTCTGACAAATAAATAAAATCTTTTTAAAAAAATAAATAAATAAATAATAACTTTTTAAAAAATAAAATAAAATAAAATGATAAAGGGTGTGAGAGAAAACTTTGGGAGGTGATGGCTAGGTCTATGACCCTGACAGTGGTGATGGTTTCATGGGTGTATACCTATCCCCAAACTCCCCGAGGTATATACATTAAATATGCACAGTTACATGGTAATCATACCTCAAAAAAGTAGGTGGAAAAAAAAAAAAAAGTAGGTGGATAAATAGAAAGACAGACAGATAGATGTGACAGACAGTCTTCAGAAACAGGGAAGCAAGGAAATGATACAACTAGATTTCACTTTTTTTTTTTTTTAAACTGGTCACTAGCTGCTACTTGGTGAAAGGATTGTAGACAATGGACCACAGGAGACCAATCTGGCAAGCGTTATATCCGCCCTTCGACTGTGTATATGACCCATTACACTAAATAGCTCTGACCTAAGGGGTGAAAAGTCTGACTCTAGGCCATCACCCACTCTCTGGCATTGTGCTTGCTGGAAAACAGATTCGCAGTCATTACATAATATCAAGCAGACGGAAGAGTTCTGGAAAGAAAACTATACAATGTTCTAAAAGCAGGCAAAAAAAAAGAAAGTATCATAAGGCAACACTGCTGCCGCCATCTTGTCTTTTCTGAAATTCTTTTTTTTTTTTTTTTTAAGATTTTATTTATTTATTTGACAGAGAGAGACATAGCATGAGAGGGAACACAAGCAGGGGGAGTGGGAGAGGGAGAAGCAGGCTTCCCGCGGAGCAGGGAGCCTGATGCGGGGCTCGATCCCAGGACCCTGGGATCATGACCTGAGCCGAAGGTAGACACTTAACGACTGAGCCACTCAGGCGCCCCTTTTCTGAAATTCCTATCCATATAAATCAACTGCTGACCACTTGCTTGGATACTCTTTATTTTCAGCCTCTTTCCTACTTGATGTGTAGATGATAGCTATCTTTCCCAATTTTTATCATCCTCATTCATGAGCTTTCAGCATGCTTTCCAACCTCCCTTAATTGTCCATGGCTTTAAGTACTAGTTGGTTTTCATGCTCTTTCATTCCTTTGGATGAAATGTCCCAATCTCAAACCAAGAGTTTTCTTCGGTTAAAATTTCCCATCTTTGGATGCCTGTCATTTCACATCTTGAAGACACAAGGAAAGGCTCATCTGATTAACTGGTGAGTCAACTTCCCCTTTGTTGAACAGACTAAATATCTTCTGGATCCCAAGAGCCTGATGTTTAATTCATGGGCTGGCTTATTACTCATTGTGTTAGAGTTTTATCATTTTCACTCATGTCTGGACTGCATGAATGCATGTGGGCATAGTCTACACATTAGTTTATACAAAATTAAATGTATATACCAGCTGCCAAATGTCTTGTTACTCATCTTCTATAATCCGTTCTTTTCAATAACAAATTCCAAATGGAGTCTAATTCCCAATATGTGTGCATTTATAAACTGGCAAGAGAAATAATGAAGAGCAGAGAAAAAACTACCATCATTATAATATCATATACCCATACCCGGTAAAGAACTCAAGCCATTATGGATAAACTGTTTTATTGTCAAGTCTAATTCAGAATTCTGATGAATTCTGAAATATATATTCTCATCCACCCACTCATACACTCACATATCATTTTTTAGGGCAGGGAAGAGAGTCAACTGTGTTGTGTTTAAGGATCTTTCTGTTAATGCTAAGTAAAGTACACACTACTAGTTCTACCAGTTAAAATAAACTCTTAAAAAAGCAGGAGTGTCCTGCCAGCAAAGATTTCTTTGTTTTGCCAGTTACTATTCTCTTCTTGGTTCATCATTGGTTGTCATCTCTATGCTCCTTTTTCTTTTTTAAGTTCATCTCCTCTTTCTCTATTTCATATCTCACTCGGCTATTAGGTGTCTGGTAACTTGTGTTTTATTTAAATCATGTCCATAGTTTCCTGGCTTCTCAAATGCCATCTGATCGTTGCCTGAAGATATTTCAGGCTCAACTTGACCTTTAAGGAATCCTGATGAGTAATTTTACTAACTGTACTTTGCCCAGTTTTCTCCTGATCTCATGCTTTATTACTGTGTTGCAAGAACCCTGCCTCGCACTTAAATGCACTCACCAACCCACAGTGTGGCTCTTATCTTATTCCCTCCTGAACAACTGGGCCTGGTATCTTTTTCTTAAATGTCTATCAACAGAGCCTATTAAAGCTAGCACGCTTTCAAAACCGGATGTCAGTCAACTTGAAGTATCGGGAAAATAACACGTATGCAGTTTCTGCTGAATAGGACTTTAAGTTGCTATCTCTTTTCCAGAAACTCTTATTTCCACTGGAGACACGTTATTTATTTTGGCTCTTATTCAGCACAGAAGAGAACTTTGTTGAAATGTTCTCCCTATTCCAACCACATTTTGCGGTTATAAAAGAGAGTAACATAGAGCCCAGCAATGATGGGACTCTGAGCCTACAGACAACTGAACCAAACTAGCTTGCTCATCAAGTTCAAGACCTTTCCCTGTGAAATACATGCAATGCAATGCTCCATTTTGACCACTAACAATAAATTCTACACGCCTTGTTTTCAGGAACAACACTAAAACATCTTAGTTCGTTTTTTCAAGGAATCATGCTCTACTTTAGGCCAAATGTAGACCCTATTTTCCATATCTCTCTCTCCTTTTTCTTTCTCATTCTGCGTCTCTCTCTAAGATCATTTAGAACTGTGAAAAAAATGGAGAAAGTACTGACTTCTTTGGCATCTCAGTAAGATTTTAAAATAAACACACCAGCCACAGGACTTAGAACAGCAAAAAAAAAAAAATATTTTCCCAATGCCCTCCTGCAAACTTTGAAAACTTCAGTTTAAATGTGTTAGCAGAGGGGCACCTGGGTGGCTCAGTTGGTTGAGCATCTGCCTTTGGCTCAGGTCACAATCCTGGAGTCCCAGGATCGAACCCCGGATCCGGCCCCCTGCTCAGCGGGGAGCCTGCTTCTCCCTCTGCCCCTCACCCCACTCAAGCTCTCCTGTGCTCTCTCTCTGAAATAAATAAAACCTTTTTAAAAAATAAATTGAATAATTAATTAAATAAAAATAATAAATGTGTTAGTGGAGAGGTGAGCACAATGGCTTAACTCAGGAAGTTTTGCTTTGGCGAGATACGGCTGGAGCGTGAGGTCCAAGGATGAGCCCTACCTTGCACTGTTATCCAAACAGAGGTACTCCCTTGGGTCTGCCACACTAGCGTTGGTTGTTTTGACACCTTTGTCAATAAACAAGCCAGCCTGGAAAATATAATAATGGACCGAAATGAATATGAGTCCTAAAGAATCCATCTACACATATATAAGGATTCATGAAAATTAGTTGTAGCTTCTCACATCCACCAAAAAGAGGCGAAAGGAACAAACAGCAAAGGTTTTATGAAAACAATTACTTTTCTGGATATTTTACTTAGTATAATTTTACTTAGTCATTCAACAAATATTTATTTAGTGCCTACCTTATGGGAGGCACCAAGCATTATACATTAACAAGAAAGCCATTGCCTTTGCTGTTGCTGACACATAAACTAGCAGGAAGATGTGCAATTAAATAAACAAATCCAGTGTGATAAGCATATGATGAAGGAAGCAGACGGTGCTTGAGCAACACAGAAGAGAGGCACCAAATGAGATCTTTCTCATAGGTGGGAGACACAGGATGCAGGCGAGGTCCCCACAAAGCAGTGACCTCCTAAAGCTGAAACAGGAAGGACGGGGAGGACACAGCCGCAGAAAGGAATGGGTTGGGATGAAGGGCGGGGACTGCATGGGAAGCAGCTGAAGAGCCCAGAAGAACGTACTCACGGGTGTCATTTGTACAAAAAGCCTGGAGGCGAGGGAGAGCATGGCACATCTGAGAAGAAAGTCTCAGATGGACTCACAGGAAACACAGGGAGGGAGGAAAGGCAAGGAAGAAGGCTAAAGAGAAGCAAATGGTGGACAACACAGAGTCGATACATTAGAATCAATTCAACGGGACTTTTAACAAAGGCAATGTAATTAACTGTACGTTAAGAAGGAATGCTCTAGCCAACAGGATGGATAATGGATTAGAAGGGGACAAAAACGGGGTAACTGGGGGATGGGTATTTAGGAGGGCACGTGATGGAATGAGCACTGCGTGTTACATGCAACTGATGAATCACTAAATTCTACCTCTGAAATGAATAATACACTCTATGTTACTTAAATTGAATTTAAAATAAATAAATAAATAAAAATTTAAAAAAAGAAAGGGACAAAAAGAGAGATAAGAGATAAGGTAAGACATGACCTCGATAATCCAGAAGAAAAACTAAGGTGACCTAGACCTGTGCCAGCCTAGTCAATGGGGGAAAATGGATCGAGCGAGACTTCTTTACGAGGTATGATATGCTTTAGGAATTAACAAAATGTCTAAGGGTGAGGGAAAGGGAGTGATAAAGATTCATATGTTTCTAAGTTTGGGCAATGGGGAAACCAGTGGTTTCATTCAGTGAAACAGAGCTAGGGGAATGGGTCTGAAGATAAAAATAGGAATTTTTAGTTTTGAACACATGTTACTTATATGTCCCTGAGACATCCAGATGGTACTCGGTTGGTGCTCAGACAGACGTGACAGACCTGGACTAGATACAGATTTGGGGGGCGTGAGCAACCACAGCAGAAGGGGTCAGTGTTGCTGTATTTACCACCGATCCAAAGATGACAGGTTACTCTCAGAGGACTCCCAGGGTTCAGTTTCCCTTGGCTATAAAGTACCATTCTGGACAGTCAGCCCAAAATTAAACAAGTTAAAACCTAATCATCTACTCATAATTTAGGCCTCATATTCTTATAATTAATAGATTATTACATGTCCTCATGGCATATGACATTAAAAAATTAATTAGAATGAGATGTTTTTTATATCACATAATTAGAAAATTTTGAGGATTTCCACTTTGAAATGGTACTCTCAACAATGATTAGCTTTAATCAGCTACTCAGCTCACAAAAAACATAATTCTGACTAACGTTTTTTGCTCTCTCAAGTCTTCAAGTGATTCCACTCATCAAACTACAGCACACTTAGGTTTTTAAAGGATCCTCTCAGTATCGGAAATGGGAAGTATTAATTGAACTTTGATGTGGATCACATCAGGGTAAAGAATCTGGGCACTGTAACATATAAATGAAAATATCAAAGTGCCTTGGGCGCCTGGGTGGCTCAGATGGTTAAGCGTCTGCCTTCGGCTCAGGTCATGATCCCAGCGTCCTGGGATCGAGTCCCACATCGGGCTCCCTGCGCCTTGGGAGCCTGCTTCTCCCTCTGCCTCTCTCTCTCTCTCTCTGTCTCTCATGAATAAATAAATAAAATCTTAAAAAAAAAAAAAAAGAAAATATCAAAGTGCCTTGTGATACAAAATGAGGCAAATATAAGTTATCACTCGAGGGTGGGGATGAATGCTAAATATCGTGGAAACTGGACTTCCTAAGTGGCCTTCTGTTTACTTATCTGCATCATTTTAAGTTAGGTCAAATACCATAAATAATATTCTACTACATAATTAGGATTAAATGCCCAAGAGGAAGTTCTACCGACACTGTGAACTGAGAGAAGAAAGTGTGCTTCTTATCTAATGTGTACATCCCCAAAACATGATATTAACCATTGAAAAGAAGGTGAGAGGGAGGGAGGGGAGGAACCAGGGAGGGGACAAAGACGCAGGGCTCAAGTGCATCATTATAATTATTCAGATCGCATGCACATGCACTGTGTTGGTGGATATGCCTGTGCGTGTATAAATGGGATACCGTACATAATCCTGAATGTGGAAGGGTTATGGGTCTGTTTTTTTAATCACAAATTACTTTTTCTGATGACAAGTTTTACCGAAAACTGACATTTCTCACTTGTATTTCTCAGCATTCCATCCTTCACCCTGGAAATCACATGAACCGATTTTGTTAAAACCTAGGAACCTACCTTAAAACTTGAATGGACCCTGTTGTTATAAAATATACCCAACGGAGTGAGTTCTGGTTTTGCTAAGAGCTGCAATCCACTGGATTCTCCCGTAGGTTCCTTGTGGAATAAATACCATATTCCAGCATCCTGTCATTAAAAGGGCAGGATCATTAAAGCCTTACTTTATAAAGCCACTCTAGGAAACATGCTCAATGAACTAAGTGCTTCGTAAGCAAACTGACTCTTTTCAACACTAATTTTTCATTGTTTCGGGCTCAGAATTGACTATGGAAGTTGTGCACTCATCTAGCACCCTCAAAGTCATTATAATCATGCTTTTTTTAAAAAAAAACAAATTTAATTCTACTTGCAGTACTGGATAGAAATAATTGGCTGATACCAAAACTCATTTTCAAAAATATATTTCTCCCATCATTATCTACATTCAAAAGTTAATGCAGAATTAGAACCAAACAAGCCTTCCTTCCTTCCGTGTGACTCGGACAGCACGGCCTTTTAGCAATATGAGTGTTTTTCTGTTTACCTCCAAACCTGATCAATAGATGAGTCATATTCATTAAACAACTATTCGCCAACACGCAGAGCTCACTGACTTCTTTCAAACAACTCCAATGCCCTTCCTGTCCCGAAGCAAATTTTTGCCAAAGAAAAAAAACCACCACACGCATGAATCAGGATGCTGTCTCAGTCTGGATCCTGTCTGTTCACTTTCAGTATTACTGACCTTAACAGCACTAACAGAGCAGTTTTCACAATTTTTGACCCTCAAAATGAGATATAAAAATCAAAATTAATGGTCTTACTCCCCACGACAAGTGGTTTTTTTTTTTTTTTTATTGTATGGTTTAATTAAAAACCAGCCCCATGCGAAGAACGAGTTCAAGCAATAGAACTTTGATTGAATAGGTTGTTCATACTTTAACATACAGTCCAAAACGTATGCTATAGATTCACTTTTGGCAAACATTTGTTTAGTGACCACTCTGTGCCAGGGGTGGAGTAAGGCTATTCTCAAAGAATCGATAGTTTGATGGGAAATAGAGAAATAAAATATATGTATTAGGCATTACATTCATTGTAACAAAGTTTTTTAGAAGCATAGAGAGATGAACTGTGGGAAGCATATATACCTACCCACCAAAATGCATGCAATATTTGACATTTTTCCATGATATAGGTTTAGAGATGGGTCTTAAAACAAACTACGCTGAAAAAACGTCTTTGCCTCCTCTACTCTTTGGGGCACAAAACAGAGCACAGTAGAAGACCTGCAGGCTCCATACCACAGCCCTAAAAGCTGAGGGTAGAGCAAACCCTCCCAGGACGCAATGGAGTCTGGGGGGGGTGGGCATCAAGGGGGTAGCAACTGTTTCCTGTTAAACACTGTGGTGTCAAAACAGGTAAAGGGAGCTTTGTAAAAGGCAGTGGAAACGTACAAGAAGAAAGAGTTTGATTTATTTTGGGAGGAAAACCCTTGCCAAAACATGAGTTTTACTGGAACAGTTTTTCTAGAAAGAAAAGAAAGCACTCACAGAATGACAAGGAAGAAGAACGAATATGAAATGGAAAACGAGAGACCCGCTTTCTTCTCATCCCACATGAGCCCCAGGAAGGGTTTCTGGCAACCTCACCTTACATTTTTTCATGAACCATTTGCAATTTGCTTTCATCCTCAACCCATGACTTCTGAAACAAGCTGAAAGGAACCTCTGCTCTGGGTGTTCATTTGAAATGTAACACAGATCAGACGATGATCCCAGGGTAAGGCTGTGTATCAAACCCATGGCCATCTTGGCTCCAAAACTCATCTTCTAATTAGAAAGTCAGCACAAACTTGGTAGAGGCTCAACAAATATTTGTCAAAAAATGAATGGACGGAAAGCTGAAATGATTACATGTCCAAGTCTCTGCCCTGTTAAGTAAGAATTTCATGTTTTGGGCGCCTGGGTGACTCAGTGTGTTAAGCGTCTGCCTTCAGCTCAGGTCATGATCCCAGGGTCACGGGATCGAGTCCCGCATCGGGCTCCCTGCTCAGCGGGGAGCCTGCTTCTCCCTCTGCCCCTCACCGCACTTGTGCTCTCTGTCTCTCTCTCTGTCTCTCAAATAAATAAATAAAATCTAGGGAAAAAAAGAATTTTATGTTTTATGTTTTTAAGGAAAAGCACAGAAGTGAATTCCACCATCGCCCAGTGATGCCCGTATCCTAGGTTTCTGGAAGAAATACTCCCTTCCACTAATCTTCTACTTGGTCCTGGGAAATAATGCTAGGTATCTCTTTCCTTTTAAAAATTTTAATAGCCACAATATATAAATACGAATAAGCATTGCTACAAAGCCCCTATTTCTGTTTGCAGCACAGATATAATCATAATAGTATAATGTCTTCAAGAGTCACTTTTCCATTATAAATTAACAGTTTTAAATCACACTCAACTATAAATGTAAATCTCTCCCAAGTTTCTCCAGGAGACATTTCTGCCATCCAAGAATAGTCCATTTATTCTCTTAGGTTATTCTTGTGTGTATGCATGTCTCGGAAATAATTCAAGGCACACAGTTAATTTAAGGCACAGAGTTTAGCTGCTTTACCAAGGAGATGAAGCCCCTAAGTGTGTATGATCCCTGCACTGAACAAAAGGATATACACTTTGACCAGAATGACCCCTGTCATAATGTTCTACAGAATAACCCATTCCCATAAAGAAAAGCTAAGGCTTTCTTTGTTCATCAAAATTAAAAACTGAAATGATGAGGCACTCGGCCATGCATGTCTTGAATACGAGAAGCCAGAAAGATTGCACACGATTCACTAAAAATGCACTCTGAAGGTCCAATAACCCCACCCATCAGCCGACCTCTTTTCCTCCATTTGGCATCCATGTTACCACACTCATAAATACTAACTGGCATGAATGATGCAGAAGAAACAAAAAAGAATCTCAACCATATCCTGCTTTCAATGAAATAAGCAGTATAGAAAACAATGCCGTGCTTGAGTTAGATTGTCACACATGACATTACATCCATATACACCAGAATATTTGTAAACATGAAGACCAAACAACTGAAAGCATTTAATGTTACTTACCTGCGAGCCTGCAGCTGCATTACTAATCAGGTTATTGTTGGGATGAGCAATCCAGAAAGTTGAAACAGCCCTGCAAGGCATTTTTTTAAAGTGACTTAAACCTGACTCAAGCAAAAAAATCCTGCCCACTAAAAAACCTTCCCAAAACATCTTCCCCACAAAGTTAAAGGCCTTGGGCACCCGGGTGGCTCAGCTGGTTAAGCGACTGCCTTCGGCTCAGGTCATGATCCTGGAGGCTTGGGATCGAGTCCCGAATCGGGCTCCCTGCTCAGCAGGGAGTCTGCTTCTCCCTCTGACCCCCCCCCCAATGCTCTCTCTCTATCTCATTCTCTCTCTCAAATAAATAAATCTTAAAAAAAAAAAAAGTTAAAGGCCTTGAACTGCACATAGGAGTTTTTCTCTCTGCCAGTTACTCACATGCAGTCCGTGGAGGGCACAGGGACATAATTGCCGAACACTTTGTCTCGCATGGTGGTGCACATGGAGTTATTCCTATCAGTGGGGAGGAGGGTGCCAGGTTTGGTGAGGAGGCCCAGATTGTGGAACAAAGTATTTCTCTGTTCGACACCATCTTCCAAAAAGAAACAATGACCCAGTGTGTCAAATCCGATTGTGTCTTTAATCTGCAAAAACACAAGTGTGTAATGTCAATGGTAACATGATTGATTGCGGTTTAAATGACAAGTGCTATCTATGCGGCACACTTGGTATAGAACGCAAAGAGAAGTTTTCATCTTAACTGAAGGGGCAAAGCCAAATGCCAGGTGTTATCGATCTCTTAATAGAGAAAAACGTCAGAATTCTCAGTAAAAGGAGGCATGCGTTACAAGAGCTTAGTTACATCAAATGGAGAGGTTGTGACAACGCAGGAGAGTTAATAGGCATCAGTGTGGTGAGAGGCTACGTACCAGCAGACCATTTGTCCCATGCACAGTGATGCAGCGTGAGAAGCTGTGATGAATAGATAAGCCATCCACAAATGTCGCGTGTCTGTACCCCCCCTTGTAATCCACGTCTCCACACAGGTGAAAATGAACAGGATACCGCCCCAGCTGCTGCTGACCCATGTGTTTCAATTCCACGTAAGAAAGATGGACAGAAGTGAAATTCTTCTTTATCTGTAGGACAAGATAACCGAAATCAAACTGATACACTTTGGTCACATTTAATTTTTATTTAAAGATTTTATTTATTTATTTATTTGAGAGAGCGAATGAGAGCATGAGAGGGGGGAGTGTCAGAGGGAGAAGCAGACTCCCTGCTGAGCAGGGAGCCCGATGCGGGACTCGATCCCGGGACTCCAGGATCATGGCCTGAGCCGAACGCAGTCACTTAACCAACTGAGCCACCCAGGCGCCCCAAACCGATACACTTTGGAATATTCAAGTAGCAAAAAAATACGGTTCTAATAGAAAATGTCTAAAGGGGAATGCATATTAAAATATTTCTTTTCTTTGGCACCCGGCTTTCCAGGATCTCCAGTTACTAATTTAGCAAATGCTTCTTTTTTTTTTCTTCTCAGTAATCTCCATGCCCAACATGGGACTCAAACTCACGACCCTCAGATCAAGAGTCACATGCTCTACCGAATGAGCCAGCCAGACACCCCAGCAAATGCTTCTTAACATAAGTGAGTACTTTCAAGAGCCATAAAAATAACCTCTAATTAGGAATAAAAGGAAATGTAACCAGAAAGGCCACAGAAATGATTTCTATATATGTAACGTGTTTTGATTTGTTCAAATATTTTGGTCATTTCCAGTCTTGTTCTCTCATTTCTATGAACTCCACCACAGTTTGATAAATAGTTATTTGTAAATTTTCCCTCAATGTTCTAGCACATAATATTATTTACTTCAGTTCTTTTTAAAAATTTCTCCGTGGGGCACCTGGGTGGCTCAATGGTTAAGTATCTGCCTCCGACTCAGGTCATGATCCCGGGGTCCTGGAATCGAGCCCCGCATCGGGCTCCCTGCTTGGCGGGAAGCCTGCTTCTCCCTCTCCCGCTCCCCCTGCTTGTGTTCCCTCTCTCGCTGTGTCCTTCTCTGTCAAATAAATAAATAAAATCTTAAAAAAAAAATCTCTGTGATCCACAATTTAAGCATTCTATTTTTAAACACTGGATTTTTAATCATACTACTAAAAACAAAGGAATAACGCTGACCAACATTTCAGTAAACAGTGTAACAGAAATGTTGTTAACAAGCATAACCTACTCAGTGCACAAAAACTGATTTTAAAACACACGTAGCCAAAACGCAGCCCCGAAATCCAACCAGTTAGTATGCAGTGCAAGGCTTACCATATGGTAAGTGCTCAGTACTTTTACAGAATAAAAATCTGCATACAAAAAATATTTTTACAGAAAAATATTACTACTGCTTACCCTTCCATAATATCAAGTTTTAAAAAAAAGAGTCATTTGATCCTTTCAGAGATTGCATGCATGGGACAAAATGGTTTAACTACAGGCTGAGGTCAACTAAATGAAGATAGTAACTTTCTCTTTTAATTATGCAAAATCTCTTTACTGTCACTGACTAGAAAACTAAAATATGATTTCTTTTTAATATCCACATAGATCTCATTCCAAAACTTGAAAGTTTTGGGGCTCCTAGATGGCTCAGTTGGTTAAGCGTCTGCCTTCGGCTCAGGTCATGATCCCAGGGTCCTGGGATCGAGCCCTGCGTCGGGCTTCCTGCTCAGTGGGGAGTCAGCTTCTCCCCTCTCCCTCTGCTCCTCCCTGCCCTACTCATTCTCTCTCTAATAAATAATTTTTTAAAAATATTTAAAAAAAAAAAACCTTGAAAGTTATTGCAAACATGTATTTGGCAACCAAGTCTCATTAAATCTTTTTGCCTACCATGACATGTCCCCCAAAGGTATCATAATCAAAGAACTGGCACTGGTTTCCAGCATAGCATGAGTCCTCCATCTGTCCTCGGATTACAACATTCCGGGTGAGAATTCCGACCTCTGCTCTCATGTCTACACCATCGGTGATCTCACCCATGTGCAGGAACTGAGGGGTTTCTGGTTGACATGGGCCAAGAGACAAAAAATATTTTAAAAAAGAACACATGAAACATCAAAAAAACAGTCCTATTTATTCTGCAATTCCAAGACACCAAAATTTATTGTCTGCTTCCATTCCTTAATACCTCAGAATCACAGAATACAAGGAAGCAAGGATTTTAAAGATTATTCACTCTAACCACTCACTCAATGTCAAAGCCACACACAGGGAGCTTAATCCTCTCCTGAATGGCACCAATATTCTGGAATATATGTAAGTACCCTCTTTCTCTTCCTCCATCTCACTCTCTCAGGTTCCTGTCCATATGCTCTTGTTCTGATCCCCTGAGGGCACATGAAGAACCAAATGCATGGTGAATCCAGAAAAATGAATGGTTTTGTAGATGTTGATAACGAGGTATTAAGTTATTCTTGCTTTTACTTCAAAGCTAAAGTAATATGCATTTAAATATTAACATTACAAACATTACCATCTTTCCTACTTATTTTAATATTAGCATGCATTCTTTTAAATTTCCACCTTTTTGGAAGTCTAGAAACATTTTAATAATGAACTTTTCTCTGATGTTTTTATTACATAAACTCAGGAAGGAAAAATACAAATAAATCAAGCAGTTGAGATCACGGGAGATTCATTATCATGTAGACTTGTTAACAAGAGTGGGAATTTCCAAACAAAATTAATGCCAGATGGTAACAGTTTTTTGGGGGGGTTTGTTTTCTGCTTATGCGCTATATTATCAAGAAGGAAAAGTACAACATTGAATGAAGCACAGAGAGAAAGTGCCAAGTGAGCCAATCGTCCTATTTTTTTTTAAAGCAAAAGCTGTTTCCCTTAAACTACAAAGCTCTAAATTACCCATGAGTGTGTGCTTATTAAATAGTTACTGTAAACTCTGGTTTTATATCATAAATGTATATAATCTTGAGTACAGAAGGAAGGGAGACAATGTAATAAATGAAATGCATAGTAAATTCCACAAGTGAGGCAACATCTAAAGGAGATTCGCCTATTACGTGGCTCAGGATAAGTACCTGGTAAATGTCAGCAATTCTTCCTAAACACAGCTTAGAGTACGGATCTCACTGCATATTGCTTTCCCTCAAAAAACACGATTCAAGCTTATGATAAAAAATGTAGTCTATGAAAATGCCTTTCTGGTTCTATTTTAAATATTAGTGAGATCTGTATTTTTGCCAAGGACGTAGGCACTCAAAAATCATGAGGTTTTTTTTTTAATTAAGAAGAAATTCATATGTAAATATGAGTCAGTTGATAATTGGATTATTATTTGATGGTAGAAAATTAATAAGAAAGAAGTTGGAATCTTGGATCTTGGGGGAAAAAAAAAAATCAATCCGTCTAGTCCACATCATTTTTTTTCTTTTTAACAAAAAGCACAAAACCACTGATTTGCCTGCTACATATCATTAACAGCAACACTACTGCTCTCTAACTACATCTTATCTAACATCCTCCGGGATCTGGTGTTCAAAGGACCCCAGGGCTAAGATCTTCAATATCCAGATGATGATGGTGATGACACTTGGGCTTTGGGGTAAGGTTGGCTGGGAGGGTGGGGGGGTGGGGCGGACTGCACGAATCAAACGCCAAGAAGCATTCTGAGCAGTCCCATACCTTTGACTTTGACCTGGAAGCGATTGCACTCAGGACAGGGGAGTAGAGTAAACTCCTCTGCTTGGTACATAGAATAGTCTGTGCTTGCAACCACGATCTGGTCTCCAGGTTTCCAGCTACTAACATCATCCAGCAGATGAAGCTTCACTCCATCCACAACCTCCACCCGGAAACCTGAAAGAGAAACACCTAAACCAAAAAGCAAAGAAGAAAATGATGCATTAGTGGCACTTTCCCCCCTAAAATCAACCTCCCCACTGACTCACAAATCAAAAGTTAAGATAATCTTGACACAAGTCAGTACATTTTTACCAGCGCTAACCATGTGCCTGTCATTCTGCAGATACTGATGACAAAAAGATGAACCTGGACAGCCCTGACCTCCAGGGTAGAGAGCCCCATGTTCCCCTAAGCATGATGGTATAGGAAATGTCCCACTATTCTTGATCTCCAATCTCTCGTTGCACTTCAACTCAGAGCTAAAACTATATTAAGTGCTTCCAAGCAGTCCTGAAATGTAGTAAGAACATATCACACATAAGTAGACGCTGCCAAACACGGAATAGGTATGTAATAAATACTCAGTGCTTCAATGTGATCCAGACACAGGATGAGAGATAGAACATTAGCACACACATAATCTTAAGAATAAAAGTCTGCCTTAGGCGGTCTCTCATTTCTGGGCCTTTGTTCATACTTAATTCTTTAGCTACAACGTACTTCCACTCTTAATCTGCCAAGATACGATCCCCATCTTATAAAGGTCAGGCAGGTCTTTTTTTTTTTTTTTAAGTAATCTCCCCCCACCGTGGGGCTCGAACTCACGACCCTGAGATCAAGAGCCACATGCTCTACTGAGCCAGCTGGGCACCCCAAGATCAGGCAAACCTTTAAAGACTTCCCCAATCCCCTTGCTGGAAGCAGCCTCCTTCTCCAGTATTTCACTCTAGTGTTCCCTCTGGTATTATCCATGCCTGTCCAGTGGGAGACTAGCTCACTTCCTTGGAAGGTGCATTCATGAAGGCAGCAGAGTATGTCCACCTGTATATGTGCCCTGCTATTTCGTCATGCAAACTCACAGATGTCTGCTGAAGGGATGAGCATTCCCACTATGATCTTCAATGTCACCCAGAGACCACAGGATAGTGTCCCTGTCTAACTCCGCTCCTTCCCTGTAATAACACCACCTCTGCAATCTGTGTGACCCAGGGAGTACTAATCACTGATCTCCCCCAATGCCTCCTTTTGAAACTCGAAGTTGGTTCCCAATTAGGCAGACAAAAACTGCAGTTGATCCAACATCTCCTTCATTTACTCTTTTATGTGCAACCAAGTATAGAAGCATTTCCTGCTTCTAAAACATCTGTGACAGAATCTGTCACAAACCAAAACCTGACTTAATGCAACTGTATACACAATAGATAGAAGCTAGTTCGTAAGCTCAACGGAGAAGAGAAAACACCGCATCTCAAAGGTATCTGGTGCCCAGTATGTGTACTTACAACCATCCTTCCAATTAACTGCACACTGCTCTGGGGTGACTTTAAGATACCGACACTAAGGGTCAATGGCAGGAGCGAAGAAACACATTGACTCAAGTTAGGGAACTCAGAAAGAGGGAAATTCGGGCAAGGCACAAGGAACACCACAGATACCCTAACAATCCTGAGCCAACCCTCCTGATAAAACCTAACCTGAGCAAGTCGTGGATTCTGTCCCTTCAGATGCCAACCTACCGTACGTTTGTTTTCACAAAGGACCAAAAGAAAAGTACTGGGGGAGAAAAAAAAGTAAAGTAGCTTTTTTTTTTTTTTTACATATTTCTTGCATCTAGATACTAAAGCCTATGAAGAGATTTGGTCTAAAAGATTAATAGTAATGACTCTAGGGGCGCCTGGGTGGCTCAGTTGGTTAAGCGACTGCCTTTGGCTCAGGTCATGATCCTGGAGTCCCGGGATCGAGTCCCGCATCGGGCTCCCTGCTCAGCGGGGAGTCTGCTTCTCCCTCTGACCCTCTTCCCTCTCATGCTCTCTGTCTCTCATTCTCTCTCTCTCAAATAAATAAAATCTTTAAAAAAATAATAATAATAATGACTCTAATAACAACAGCTAATAGTTGCTGGGACTTTACACGCATAATAAACTTTTTTTAAGCACAAAAATAACCAAGAACCCCTAGCAGCAATGACAATTGTTGCCCAAATTTTCAGATTTTTACCAAAAAAAAAAAAAAATCTAAAAAAGAACAACTAAGAAACATTAATTTTTTTCATAGAATTTTTCAAAAACTGCTTTTTAAAGAAGGGGACTGCTAGATACATCAGGTTCAATGCCAAAGACCATTAGAATTTGTTTCTTTTTTTTTTTTTTTTTTTTTTTTTTTTTTATTATTTTTTTTTAAAGATTTTATTTATTTATTTGACAGAGAGAGAGACAGCGAGAGCAGGAACACAAGCAGGGGGAGTGGGAGAGGGAGAAGCAGGCTTCCTGCAGAGCAAGGAGCCCGATGTGGGACTCGATCCCAGGACCCTGAGATCATGACCTGAGCCGAAGGCAGACGCTTAACGACTGAGCCACCCAGGCGCCCTAGAATTTGTTTCTGTTTAAAAAAGAATTCAGATGGTTAGAGTGGGAAGATCCGTGTTATTCACTAGGTCCTCACTTTTTCCTAGCTTCAGAAGAAAATCCTGCCTAAGATTTCTTCCCATTAACACCAGCGAATTGGAAATATGAAAGGAAATAAGCTCACCCTCCTTGCTTCCTGGAGAGATTCCCCACCTCTTCCAGAAAGTAAGAGTCATTGAGAACACGGGACCCAATATCCTATGATAGCTAGAGTGGACCCTCTTCCAGAAATGAGTAGTCACTGGTAATGTGGAAGTGAAAACAAAATTTTCCACAGAGGAAATGTTGATTGAGGTTCGTCAGTAATTATCCTCTACATGAACTCTTACTGGAAGCAATTCCACTAAGCTCTTCATGCAGGACCAAATTCTTGCTAAGAAATGTTTCTCATCCGCCTCTGCTTTTTGCCAGAGGCAACCATGATGGGGTAGAAAGCAGTGGTCTTGGAGGCAGAAAGCAGAGCTTCCTCGTCCATAGTAGGTACCATCTCCTCAGCCCAAACCCAGCAAGCTGCTTAGAAGCAACGTGTGAAAGTCTCTGTTACATACGAGGAACTCTATTTACCTGTTTATTTTATTTATTTTTTTTTAAGATTTTATGAATTTATTTGAGAGAAAGTGAGTGAGCATGAGCTGGGTGAGGGGCAGAGGGAGAAGCAGACTCCCCGCTGAGCAGGAAACCTGACACAGGGCTCAATCCTGGAACTCCGGGACCATGACCCGAGCTGAAGGCAGCCACCCAACCGACTGAGCCACCCAGGCGCCCCTACCTGTTTATTTTAAAGCAAAGGATTTTGTCTCTTTAATTACAGTGGTACAAAATACACCATTATAACCCAAGTCATGTTTGGATCATCATTAAAATAGCTAACACCGGGGCGCCTGGATGGCTCAGTTGGTTAAGCGACTGCCTTCAACTCAGGTCATGATCCTGGAGTCCTGGAATGGAGTCCTGGGATAGAGTCCCACATCAGGCTCCCCGCTCGGCGGGGAGTCTGCTTCTCCCTCTGACCCTCCCCCACCTCATGCTCGCTCTCTCATTCTCTCTCTCTCAAAGAAATAAATAAAATCTTAAAAAAAAAAAATTAGCTAACACCCAGTGCTTCCTAGGCACACTGTGTGAAAAACTTCATATTCTTCCCCCTGGATACCCACAGCAGCCCTATGTGGTAGTTTCTCTCATCGTGCCCATTTTTCAGATGAGGAAACTGAGCATTAGGAAGTTAAAGTCAAGCTTTCAGCTTTGCGCAGTGGCAGTATCGTAGCCAATGAGGTTTATCCGAGGCGCGATTATTGATTATTGCTAATTGGAAGTTAAAGTCACATGCCCACCATCACATAGTAAGTGAAAGAGCTGGGCTCTCTGTCTCCAGAAATCCATCTTAGTAAACAGTGCTACCCTGCTGCTCAAAACCGAGGTATGAGCCCTAAAATCAACCCTTCTGGGTTATAAGGCACTTCTCAATTACTCATTTCACAATAATTTTGGAATAATTTTTGCTTACAAAAGAAAGGTTGTGGGCAAGCACAAACAGGAGGCTTGCCAATCCATACCTGGCGCCAAAAATTCTGGCAGCAAAGTAGGTGAGTAAACATCCTTAAAGAAACAAGTCAGGGCTACCCTAAACACCCAGGGCTAGGCATTATTTGAACAAATTATGGTTCCTCTAAAAGGTGAATGAGAATAAAAATTATGTTGAAAAAAGAAAGTTAAAGACCTAAAATATTATTTAAAGCGAGGGAAACAAGTCAGAACAAAATGAGCACTAGGGGAGAGAACACACATAAGATAAAAATGACTAGATTATTTGCACAAAAACAAACCTCTCTGAATGATAGGGTTAGAGCTTAATTTTTACTTTGTACTTTTCTGTGTTTTCCAATTCGTTTAGAAGATAAAGGCATTAGCTGGATCAAGGAAAAATTGCTAAGAAAACGAGAGGTTTGTTTGTATAGCATGTGTGCAAGAGTAATATTTGCTACATGTCTACATAAAGAGAAGATCCAAAGAACAAAAGCATATTCACTGTGACAGAGCGTAACCAAAGGCAGCTCACCCTATCACATCTAGATTGGTTCAAACGGTACCAAATCCAGGAAACAAATCCATCTCTAATAGTTAACCACAACTTTATGACTCGAGAGTCAAGAACAAAGTCCAGTGGGGAGTGACCAAACTAGAAAAGAGCGTTCTCCAATCGAGCAAGAACTCTTTTGAGTTGAGAGGATCAACTGGAGGAGGGAAACTACAGGTTTCATCTTCAACCAGTTGAGACAGCTAATCAGACTGTCCTTTGAATGCAACACCACCTAAAGAAACCAGTCTTTCACAGTACTTACCAATGTCTTACAAGGGTCTCAGCCGTACTTGCTTACCTTCAATCCATTCACTATAAGCTGTCACGGTGAATTTCTGACCATCCACAGTATAAAATTCTCTTTGGGCAAGAGCCTTCCCTCCACTGCTGTGATTTTCATAGTTTCTCACAGACTCATTGCAAGAAGTACTTCCTTCATCAATGACACCAACCAAAGCCCACGCCTGCCTAGAAGGGAAAAGAGCACGTGCCTTATTTGTCATGGTACCAACCCAGATCCTTGACACAGATGTTATGTCAGGTGCTGCTTAATGCTTGTATTTCATTTTTATCAATCCCATTATCTCTTTTTCCATGAGGTTGCAAGTCCAAACCTTGACTGAAGTCACCGACGTCACAGAAGGAAATGCATCTGGATTTTAAATCCTTGTTTGTCTAGCTCTGTAAGAGGTGAAACACCGATGGTTGGGACTAAAATGAATCACTGTCTTCCTTCCTCAATGCACACCCCTATTATTCACCTATCATTCTGGCCACAAACCCATTTATTTCCCTTATTTTAAAATGAGTATGGCACGCACCTGAATGTTTAGAGCAGCATTATCTACACTAGCCAAACTATGGAAAGAGCCCAGACGTCCACCAACTGAAGAATGAACAAGGAAGACGTGGTGTATATATACAATGGAATGTTACTCAGTCATAAAAAAGAATGAAATCTTGCCATTTGCGAAGACATGGATGGAGCTCGAGTTTACTATGCTAAGAGAAATAAGTCAGTCACAGAAAGACATATACCATATGATTTCACTCATATGTGGAATTTAAGAAACGAAAGAGATGAACATAGGGGAAGGGGGGGGAAAAAAGAGAGAGGGGGAAGCAAACCAGATGAGACTCTTAAATATAGCAAACAAACCGACAGTTACCAGAGGGGAGGTGGGCCGGGGGATGGACTGAAACAGGTGATAGGGATTAAGGAATGCACCTGTCGTGATGAGCACAGGGTGATGTCTGGAAGTGTTCAATCACTATATTGTACACCTGAAACTAACATTACACTGTAGGTTAACTGACTAGAAATCTAAATAAAAACTTTAAAAAGAGAAAAGAAAAAATTAAAAATAAAATGAGTATCGCCTGCTCTCTTTTGAGCTCTCAGCAATGTTCCCAAGTCTGGCGGCACCGTAGAATGACACGGGGAGCTTTAGGAAGCCATCCACACTCAGACCCAGCCCAGACTGATGCCATCATCATTTCTCCAGGCGGGGCATGGCATTAGTATGTTTTCAAAGCTCCCCAGACGATCTGAATGTACAGCCCCACTCGAGAACCACTGAGTTAGAGAGTGGTTCTCACACTTTGGTCAAATCAGATTTGATTTGGGGCCCCACCCGCTGATTGCTTGAGGTGAGGCCAGAGCATGGGCATTTCTAACAAACACCCAGGTGATGCTGATGCTCCTGGTGTGGGGACCACACTGAGAACCCACGAGTTAGAGGTCAGAGGTGAGAGCAGTAGTCACCAGCCCTGACCGCACATCAAACACCTGGGGGCCCTCCCCTTCTTATGTAAAAATTTCTAAGGGGGCCTTGGGCATGGGATTTTTTAAAAAAATCTCAGGAGTGCAAAGCTGAGAACCACTGGGTTACTGGTTTCTCAATAATCTTGAATCAAAGTTGTATAATCACTATCCAACGGACTGAAAATTTTGCATGTCATGTATCTATTTGTTAAAAACAACTGTGTTCTGAAAATGCCCCTTAATTTCATTTTATTTCTGTAATAAACATCCCAGGGACTTGCTCAAACTTATGGCCAAACTAAAAAAAGAACAAAGCCAAAAAGCCAAAAAAAAATTTACCTTAAGGCTCCTGGTTTAAAACCCGGAAAGAAAAATGTCAATTTCCTACTCTGGAGGGATATATATATGTGTGCGTGTGTGTGTGTGTGTGTGTGCGCGTGTGTGTGTGTGTGCGTGTGCGTGTGCGTGTGTGTGTATATATGTATGTGTATGTATATATATATATATATATGCCAAATGTAATCTATGCCAGACAGATGGCTGGATATTCAGATAAAAGTTAACCAAAGCATGCCTATAGCCTTATAAATTCCACACCTGCCCCTGCGTGGATTAGCTACTCTTCAGCTGACTACGCTTTATAGCTCTATTTATATTCCTTGATACAGCACAAAGAATCAAATGCCAAATGTCTCAAACTATTACCTCCTATGTGAGAGGAAAGGAGAAGAAATAGCAGAGGTTTCCTTTATTTACCAGAGCTGCCTCAGCAACTATAAAACAATGTTCTATTCTCCTGACATTATCTCCAAAACACTCCTACTTCCCTCCTCCACTTGAGGAAAATTTCACCACACAGAACAGTATCTTCAAAGGCGGGTGTTTATGTACATTGGAGATAAGGTCAAAGCAATGGAACATTGGCAAAGGATCACAACTCAAATTCCTCTGTCAAATCAGCAGCACTATTTTCAAGGGAGTTTGGAAACCAGGAGGAAAGGAACCCAAAAAAGCCAAACAAAATATTCACCACTGATTATCACGCAAATCCAGGAAAATAATGGAGTAAAGAGACAAAAGTTGTCATCCTGGCATATACTGGATAATGAAACAGAGAGATCGTGTTTCCACTCCTAGGTCTATAAATTACAGAACTATGGACACATGGGTTTTAAGAGATGGATAAAAGAACATTGGAGAAGCCCTTTTTATAACAGAGGTCTGAACTGGACGAGATGTCCAGCAGTGCGTACACTGGCGTAAAGTCACACAATAGAAAATGAACAGCAATGAAAACAAGCCAGCAAGCACGCACCCACACACATAACCCCCAGTTAACACAGTTGAGCAAAGAAGCCAGATGCAAAATAGGATATACTGTCTGCTCACATTGACACGAAGTCCAAAAACAGGCAAACCTAAACTTTGCACATTCTCCCCAAATTCCGGTGAGTGGTTATCTTTGCTGAGCAGAGGGAGTGATCAGTGAAACAGAGAAGACACAGCCAGGGGGCTTCTGCGCCACTGGCAATAATGATCTATGACTTCACCTGGAGGGTGACCATCCAGGTGTCACGCTGTGATTAAGTCATTAAACCCTGCATTCTTGTTTTTAGCACTTTTCTGCGTGTGTATTATATTTAATCCTAAAATTTTTAATTTAAAACCTCCGGGGTTTGCCACCTGCCATTCACTGTCTAGAAAGCCCTCCTTCTCCAACTGCCTACAGAGCATGCTCCTAAACCCCCCTCAGGTTTCTCATCTTTGGGAAGCCTCCACAGGTTCCCCAAGCCGATCCGGGGGCTCCCTCTACTTGCACTCCCATTCCAGCCTATAAGCAAGGGTCTCACTGTTTGCTCCCATCTATTTAGGTGTGTTTATCCACCGGATTAAACAAGGGCTCTGAGGTAGTGTCCTTTCATCTCAGCACCTAGGGGTAACCCAGCACTCAGCACCTCCTCAATATCCCCGGGGTGAAGAAAAGGCATTTTGAGAACATTACAGACACTTTTCTTCATTAATTTTGTCTTCTTAACTTTCTCTAGAATTTCCGCAGATACTGTTCCAGTCCAACAACCAATGGAAGGAAAATAATAACTAGATCCATCAACCATCCGAGGAAAAAAATAACTAGACCCTTTCAATATGAGAGTTTTTTAAGTGCTCTTCCTTTTCACGGCAGACTCATTCTCTGGCTTTACGGAGAACAGTAAGCAGAATTAAAACTTCTCTTTTCTGAATTATATGTTGAGCCAGCTACTTCCCCCAGCCTCAGGGCTGGATGAGGAAATCCTGGTGAGCTAGAGGAGGGCCCAGGCTCCAGTAGCGGCGGCAAAGACTCACTGTGTGCATGAACTTGCTAGCCCTCCAGTTTCTGGCTTTCCTCACCTGGCCCAGGTTCCACAGACCTGCCCCAATCAAACAAGCAGATGCAAATCAGCAGGCAGAGGACTCCAAAAAAGGAAAACAACACTAGGCACGTGCCCCTCCCTCAGGCTTCGCCCCCCCCCCCCCCCCACACCGTGCCCCGGAACTTTTACACCTTCGTGCAGAATCAAGTAGCCTGAGTTTCATATGGTTTGCCCAAGGGGATGAAAGAGGGAAGGAAACTGCCCTGGGGCTGCTGTTTCTCAGAAGCACATTCCTGTTCTTCACTTTTCAAAGCCTGACACTCCGGTTCAGAGAGTGCTTCATCAACCGAAGCCAAAAGAAGAGCGTTTTGTAACCAGCGTCTTGTGCCCCCCAGACCCATGTTTCAAAGCAAGACTGGCCATATTCTGACACCCAAAGCCAGGCTGCGGCGTGTTCTGTCCCTTTCTGCAGCCCTGTCATACAGACACAGACTCCAACACGGAGCTGGGAAGGAAGGTAAAAGGTCTGCCCACCTGTAGCCCAGTCCTTGGATCAGCTTACTTCCCAACCGGTCCTGGATCATTTGTATGGTTCCTTGTAAGAGGCTCTTGGCTGCCGAATCTCCGACAGCTATGGCGACAATCCGGCCTGCATCCTGTATTCTCAGAAATTCCTGCAGTCGTCTACTCTCATTGTGGTATTCGTGGGTATCAAACCTCGCACTTTCCAAAATTTTGGCCGTGTCTTGGTCAATGATCCTCACGTTGAGGCCCCTAGAAAAGTCCTTTTCAAAGGCGTAGGACCCAAAGGTCAAGCCTGAGGAATGCAGAGTTCTCGCCAACAACGTCCACGAGACCTTCTGTGCCCCGTGTATCTCCAGTGTCCCACCAGCTTCCACACCAATAAATTTTTTGCCAAATGTTGGCATACTTTCACCTTCATCTGACTTGCCATACAAGGCAATTGTCGCTTTGGATTTATAGCGGCATTTTTCTGCTCCAATATGAAGCGCCCCACCATCCTTGATCAGGATGTAACGAGTCCTCAAAGTAATATTTCTGGATCCATCTTTATCATCGCCAAACACAAGCAGTCCTGCAAGGGACAAGACTAGTATCAGCCAACTTCCAAAACATCTCTCTGGGATATAGAGAAACAGAGTTTACCTTAAGTGGGGGTGGGGAAGAAAAGACTTCTGCAGTTAAGTTGGGGAAAAAAATTCATTAAGAGTCTGCTTAGAAAATTAAGCCTGTTTTCAAAATAGTAAAGGTAGAGGGCGCCTGGGTGGCTCAGATGGTTAAGCGTCTGCCTTCAGCTCAGGTCATGATCTCCAGGTCCTGGGATGGAGGCCCACGTCGGGCTCCCTGCTCAGCGGGGAGTCTGCTTCTCCTTCTTCCTCTGCCTCTCCCCACTGCTCCTGCTCTCTCTCTCTCTCTCTCTCTATCTCGCAGTCTCAAATGAATAAATAAAAAAAACAGTAAATGTAGAAATGGAGAGTTCATGTCTCAGCATGCTAGAAATGCCCAGGGGCATGAATTTCAACCCATTCGCCTTAGGACTAAATTATTTTTAGAAAAATATCTAAGAGCCTCCAAATCATTTTTACATATGTTAACCCATGTTAATTCTCTCATCACTCTCCGTAGCTGTAACAAAGATTTAGCTACGAGAGATCACCTTCTGGAACTGTTTCCTCTCCTATCAATCGGAGGTCTTGACTTGAGTGATTTCCAAGGCCCTCTTAGCTCTTGAACTCTATGGTTCTACCTTAGGAACTTCTCATGCCCCATGGATAGACCAACACCACATTCTAAAGGCTAAGAACAGTTTTCTACATACAGAACATCAAAGGCCCCCCCACAGCAATGAGCAGCCTTGCAGTCCCCACAGGCAGGGACCATTCCTCACCTCCATCCTGAATGACTATAGAATTCACCGTGGCATCCGAGGTCAGACGGAACATATCTCCCTCCTTGATAACAACTTGCTTTGCAGAATCTTGTCCTGGATCCCAGTTCCTGAGACGTGGGTTCTGATCTGGGCAATTCTCTATAAAAAAAAATGCAACATCAGGATCGCATCAGTGCAATAAAATGCAAGAATGCCTTTAGCCAGATCCAAGTACTACCCTCATTTTTTGCAATCTGCAGGTGATGGGCAGACCTGTTTTAGATCCCTGCCATAAGGATGGAAATCCCATCCCATTCTGCCTAGCAGATATATCCAATCCTTTAACTTCAATGCATAAAAAAGGTTGCCCTACACAACTAAGTTGCTACCATCTAGCTCGGGTCAAACTCCACAAGGTAAACACGGAGTTCCCCTGAATCATCTAGTCTATAAATAAATTAACAGCAAGAGGCAAAACTGTGATCTGTCTTTGGACCCACACTAGGAAGCAGTTTTAGAAAACGAAATATATTCACAACATACTAGTAAATTAAAAATGGGAACTGCTAAGTAATAGGTATGTCAGGTCTTTCCAGGTTCCTTCCTGTGCACAGTAGGTGACAGAAGCACCCCTATCATTCCATAGACCCCAGCTGATAAATACCAGCTATCTGCAGATACGCACGCTTTCCCAGTGAAACTGGAAGAGGCAAACGGCCCAAGGCATGACTTCTCATTTTCAGAGATGAGGAAACTACAGATCAGAGAAGCCAAATCCAAGATTACTCAGCAAGCTGAGTGACATGCAAGTTCCCCCTTAAGAAATGAGGTTTATTGGATGTGTAGCGTTCCTTTACTAGAATTAGGATTTGCCCTTTGAACAGATGAGGATGGAAACATAAAAGTATTCTGCGTTGCCACAGCTATTTAATGCATGAGACCTTTAGTTGCTGCTATAATTGGAGTGGAGGGCAGGAATCACACGGGTTTCGATCAACTCCTGACCAAGTATTTACGGAGGATCCATTTGCTCACTTTGTACTAGATACTGTAAAATTTATAAAGCACACAATGAACTCACAGCCTGCAGAGCTTACACTACAGCTTGGGAGAGAAGCCACCAGCTAGGCAACAACTAAACACTGCAGAATGTGGTAGTCGCATGATGCGCAAATGAGCTCAGAGAAGCGAGGGGTGGGCTGGAGCACCTGAGACAGTTTCAACGAACAGGACACTAGACCTGGACCCTCAAAGGGCAGATGGTACTTAAATAAGAGGAGCATGGGGGCGCCTCGGTGTCTCAGTAGGTTAAACATCCGACTCTTGATTTAGGCTCAGATCATGATCTCAGGGTCGTGAGATTGAGCCCTGTGTCGAGCTCCATGCTGGGGCGTGGTGCTTGCTTAAGAGTCTCTCTCTCTCTCTCTCTCTCTCTCTCTCTCTCTCTCTCTCTCTCTCGCCCGCCGCCCCCCACCGCCGCACCTCCCCGGGTTCCCTCTACAAAAAAAAAAAAAAAAAAAAAAAAAAAAAAAAAAAAAAGAAAGAAAGGAGCATGAAGGTGAGAGATGCAAGTACCCCTCGCTACCCAAGTCCATTGGTTGCTCAGTTAGAAGGGCAAGGTGCAGCCCATATTTAAACTCAGCCAAGGTAGAGATAGGCAAGGTGTGCTTGGGAATTATATGAAGGTGGAAGGGACATGTTGGGAAATCATAGGAGGAAAAGTAGAGAGGCTGAGTGCAGCACCAAGATATTAATTTTTATGGAAAGAAAATTCTGATTCCTCGTCTTGAATTGTGTAACCCTTAATGCAAACATCTCATTTCTAAGCACTCATGTTGCCCTGGGCTCATGCTCTCTCTCTGAGGTGACAGTAAGGACTGCAGTTAAAATCAGCCTCACTGAGGGGAGTATGTCAGAGGGGGAGACGAACCATGAGAGATGATGGACTCTGAAAAACAAACTGAGGGTTCTAGAGGGGAGGGGGGTAGGGGGATGGGTTAGCCTGGTGATGGGTATTGAGGAGGGCACGTTCTGCATGGAGCACTGGGTGTTATGAACAAACAATGAATCATGGAACACTGCACCAAAAACTAATGATGTAATATATGGTGATTAACATAACAATAAAAAATTAAAAAAAAAAAAAAAAAAATCAGCCTCACTGGTTAAGTCCTTGGCAATTATCTCATGTAATTTTTCTCAAAGCAGTTTCATAATCACCAATACTTAATTCAGATAAATCAGTGATTGTTACTATTAGACTAGAAATAATCCTTAAATGTTTCTTTCCGTTGAAGAAACAAGAAATCTCTTAAAATGTGCTCTGACTTAATACTAAGGATTTCTTAAACTTCTCTTCAACCTCCCTCTCTTCCCATAAAACATCGAGCTGGAACTCTCCATGATGTTACATCACAAGCAAATATATGCCCCATATAACAAGCACTATATACCCAGCTACTGAGAAGGAAATCCAGTTTTTTGACATGTAGAACCTACCAAATGGTTATATAATTTCTCTTGGTTTTTGTTTTGTTGTTGTTTTGTTTTGTTTTTTTAGAGAGAATCTTAAGCAAGCTCCATGCCCAGTGCAGAGCCCCACGCAGGGCTCGATCTCACAACCCTGAGATCATGACCTGAGCTGAAATCAAGAGTCAGACGCTTAATTGACTGAGCCACCCAAGTGCCCCAATTCCTCTTGTTTCTAATTATTTCCCAGGAGAGCATGCTTCCTTAGGAACCATCACCGAAAACTCTCGTCTATTTCCTTCCAGTAAAGTACACTTAATGAGGGATGCCTGGGTGGCTCAGTTGTTAAGCGTCTGCCTTCAGCTCAGGTCATGATCCCAGGGTCCTGGGATCCTGGGGTCCTTCCCTGCTCAGCGGGAAGCCTGCTTCTCCCTCTCCCACTCCCCCCTGTTTGCATTCCCTCTCTCTCTGTCAAATAAATAAATAAAAAATCTTAAAAAAAAAAAGTACACTTAATGAGGAAATCCATGGTCTCCAGAAAGCACTGACAAATAGCTCAACAGCCCCGCCTTCCTGGCTGCCCACTGTTAAGCTGCGGGTTCATTATTAAGATTATATAACAGCAATAACCAAAGTGAGGCTGACCCCGAAGGATGTCAGCATACCACGTATTTCTACCAAAGTTCTACACTTATACTGCCAAAATGTGAAACTACAGAACATTGATTCAAAGGAACCACATCAGTGATTCACGGTCTTAGATGGAAAAATGAAAACATCAATTAAAGCCACGGATTTCAGCTCTGATCTACCCCCAGATCTGGCATCTCTTTACTGCAGATTACTTGTGAAGAATGATTCAACTGCAGCAAACTTGGTTATTTTGCTGGAGAAAAGGGAAGAGAAAATCAATGCGAGGAGCCAACAGAAAGCAATGTGACAAATTCATTCCGTGGTCGACTGGCCTGGTCAACAAAGATGTTGATATGAACATCTCTCTTACTTCAGGTCTATTTTCTTAGAAGCATTGACACAATCTCCCGCAGGACTTCAAAGTCTGTAAAACCCCTACAGCACTCATGGAAACTAAATAAAATAGTATTTGTAAGTCTTGCAAATGATAACATGCTTCTCAGATGTTGTATCCATTTAAGGAGGCATCTAATTTGACAAAAATCTGTCCTAGATAGTAAAAGAAAAAAAAAAAAAAAACTGCAGACAAAAATGATGCCCCAGTCCAGGTTGTTATGGTCCGCTTCTCCTTCAACAGCCCTGAGCCATCTGATTTTCAGCCTGGTGGATGGGACTCTATCCTGAGCCCATTCTTTATTGATACTAGATTGAGACTGACAATGAATTTCTTCAAAACCATTTGAAGTATTGATATATTACCAACTTGCAAAGCAAAAACCATTTAAGAAATGAAAACCCGCCCACAAGATATTTAATTATGAAGTAATAAGGGATTTTTAGATAAATGTATCAGACCTTAAAGCTCCTAATGGATGTTTTCCTTTCGGGATACAAATCGTTCCTCAAAAATACTTGAATCTTCTCTTTTAGCACTGTCTCCTAACCGGTTTCAAGCCACAGAACACAAATCTTAGTATTTTCACTCATTTAAAAATAAAATCAAATGTAGTTTTACCACTACATTTAGTAATTTTTCTTAATATATATATTTTTTTAATTTTTATTTTAAGTAGGCTCCACCCCAATATGGGGCTCGAACTCACAACCATGAAATCAAGTCGCACACTCTACGGACTAAGCCAGCCAGGTACCCCTACATTCAGTAACTTTTATCACTAGAAACTTTTGGCAGTCAGAAAATCATACCTACCACAAAGGAAGAAATTATGCTATCTCAAGAATTCAGTAAAGATTCTTAAAATGAACATTTTGAAAAGAAATGCTCCAAAAACATCTTGAGCACTGGGACAAAATAGCAAAATGGAAAGAAGAGCAATCCTTCGGTTGTATCATTTCCAGTGGATTCCTTTAACAATTGCTTTAATGAGCAGTTATGCCTTCTATTCTCTAATTATATATGCATTAGTTAGAGCCAAGTTAAGGTAACACAAGCTTTTCTTTTTAATTCTATTCTCTTATTTCCTTCCCTCCTCCTTCTCCTAGAACTCGTGCTCTGTACACATGCGTGCCCACACGTGCGTACACACGCACTTACCATCTGGAGCGTATTTTGAGGAGATCCCTAAAATGACCGCGAGTGCAACAAAAAATGAGAAACTAGTGATAGCAAAGCAAATGAAGGTATTTTTGTGCCTCTTCTGCTTCTGGCTTTCTCTCTGGGCTTGCTGCTCTTCAGGGGAGAAAGCAAAGGTGGCCCGGGCTTCCTGTCTGATGGAGGTCAGTTTGGCTGAAGCTTGGCTCTTTGGAGGAGGAGGGGGCCGCAGGGGCACAACCTTCCCTGGCACGTAGCCAGACGAGCGATGGCTGCTTCCATTCTGAGGCTGGAGGAAAGCAGGGGAGTGTCCCCTGGAATCAGTGGCATGCATGATAAACTGTCACTGCGAAAAGAAAAAAAATTAAGGTTCAGAAATGTGAGAACTGGGGCGCCTGGGTGGCTCAGTCGGTTAAGCATCTGCCTTCAGCTCAGGTCATGATCCCGGGGTCCTGGGATCGAGCCCTGCATCGGGCTCCCTGCTCGGCAGGGAGCCTGCTTCTCCCTCTCCCACTCCCCCTGCTTGTGTTCCCTCTCTCGCTGTCTCTCTTTCTGTCAAATAAATAAATAAATAAATAAATAAATAAATAAATAAAAACAACAACAAAAAAGAAATGTGAGAATTGTAATGGCTTTTTTTTTTTTAAAGATTTATTTGTGTGAGTGAGCAGGGGAGGGTCAGAGGGAGAGAGAGAGAATCCTCAAGCAGACTCCTTGCTGAGTGCAGAGCCTGATGTGGGGCTCGATCCCAGGACCCTGAGATCATGACCTGAGCCCCTGAGCCGAAACCAAGAGTTGGCCGCTCAACCGACCACGCCACCCAGGCGCCCCCGTAATGGCTTTATGAAGTGTTTTTTATTGTGATCAAATCACGTCGCATGAAACTCACAACTTAAACCATTTTTAAAGTACACAATCTGGTGACATTCAGTACCTTCACAATTTTGCACAACCATCACCACCAACCATCTCCAGGACATTTTCATCATCCCAAACAGAAACTCTGTAGCCATTATGCAAGAATTCCCTGTTCTTCCCTTCCCCCCAGTCCCTGGTAACCACTGTAATGACTCTGAAAATATCAAGTCAGCTCACACCCCTGATAGAGTCACTAACTATCTTCTAATGTCACTGCTTCTTGGGCCTGGCTGCACATCTGAATCACCCACTAACATTAAAGCCCTGTGCCACACCCCAAACAATGAAGTCAGGATCCAAGCATCCCTATCTTTTAAATGCCCCCCACAAAGTGAGGCTAACGAGCACCTTGGTTGAGAGCCACTCCAAGGCAACCGTTCTCAATTTGCATTGTGCCTAAGAATCACCAGGGATATTTGTTATTTCCAGCTCAACTGGTGCAAAGAGGACCATGGATTTTATATCTTTAACACATACCCTGGTGAGACACTGAAGCAAGTGGTCACACTTTTTGAGTATCATGACTCTAAGCTCTTCCAGCTGAAGTTAAAGTACATGCACCCTACGAAGACCACAAGTTCCAATAGACAAGCTTTCACGTTTAGGTGTTCAATTTCCCTGCTAGATTTTTCTTTTGGTGAAGCAACTTAAGAATTTGTACTGTGTTATCCCTTAACTATAGACTATGAATTCATTTAGTGAGGAAACCTGAAGTCTACATTCTCTTGTTAAAAAAGAGACAACAGGCCCAAAATGGAGTCCCTTGTGCTAAGGCCATGTCACCGAACCAAGACTTAACATCTAACCTAATTGTGGTTTCAGACTCTCTCAGGAATGTAACCTTTAACCAGTCTGAAGTTACCTGGTCAGCACTAGTAAGATAATCTGCCTGACAGACCCCTGCCTTCCCCCAAAAGAAGGTGACCTCGCCTGAAACAATCCACTCTTTGCTAGAAACTTCTTTTTCTGACCTCTGTCTCCCATTTTGTAAAGCTCCTTGGAGCCCCTTTCTATCTGCTAACATAAGATGCTGCCTGATCCATGAATCATTAAGTAAAGCCAATTAGATCTTCAAATTCACTCAAGTGAATGCTGTTTTTTAACAATCTCTTTAAATCTTCAAATTTTGTTTAAAAAATAGGCATTCAAATATTATGGTTAGGATAATTAAAAAAAAAAAAAGTCTAACTCAGAATCCTTACTGCCAGGCACTGTTCTAAACCTCTCAACGTATATTACTCATCTAATACATTTAACACAACAAATCCCAGTAGCTCCCATGGTCCCCATTGTACACATGAGAAAAACTGAGGCCTACAAATGTTAATTAGCGAGTATATGGGAAAACCAGGACTCAAACCCAGGGCGCTAGAGTTCAGGCTCTTAACCGTTATACCAATGTGTCTTTCAAAACAATTGAGAGGCGATAATGTCAAAGAAATCAGTTTTCTGATTTGCAAGGGTGTAACCAGAATGAGTCTGAAAGAGCACATTAATATTTTCAAGAATTCTTCATGCAGAAGTTCACTACAAATGATTCTTATCTAAGAGAAGCTGACACATAAACCAAGGTCCTTTTTATTCTTTATAGTAAGCATCTGTGAGTTTCTGAATGAAAGAGTAAGTTCTGAATGCAACCCTATTCTGTTACTTTGCAAAGTCAAAGAAAGAATGCAAGGAAGCAAAAAATGCTATGCTTATATCATGTTCTTATTGGAAGGGCTGTGGGTAAATAAGATGTGTTCAGTGCCTTCAGAAACATGATGTTCAACCTCTTTCTTTACTTCCCTTCCTTAATAACTAGAGCATCTCAGTGTCACCTGATTTCATTCAGTACCCTTGTAACTAATCCCCTCATCTTCTGCCAAAACAATAAGATCCCAGTCACAGGGGTACCCCCAAATTGCTCTAAACTACAGCAAATCCATGAAACACAAAATGTGGTCATTAGAAAAGCCATTAATAAGCATTCCCAGGAACCAAACGACCTGGAAATTAATGGGGACAGAAAGGGAATCTAATCAGGAATTGATGCGGATTTTACACGGGGCAAAGAACATTCTCGGAGTCAGTGTGTCTGTCAAAAACACTTGGTTAGCGGGGTTTGATTTCTGAACAAAAGTAATTATTTAGATGAAGCTTAAGCTCTGAGACAAAGGGAAGAGAACACGATTCAAGGTGCTATTGAAGAAACTGCTGCATGTGCCAAACAGCAGAACGAAATAATAGAGACATCCTGCTGGAACAAATGAGAGAGTATAACAAAGACCCCTTTATGATCCTCTATTAACAAAGACAGGACGAAACTAGATATTCTTGAGTGCCAGGCTCACCAGGGTGGGAGGGGAGGCAGGACTATAATCTGCTCTGAAAGGGAGTGGGAAGCTTTTGTTCAAGGCTGCAATCATCTGATACTTCATTGTTTCAGGGTGAGAAAGGTTGTTATTACTTAACAGGCTGGAGGGCCCTTTTGTGGGCGATGATGTGTCTCCAGATGTACCCACAATATAGTAACAGGCAGTAAGAGGCTAAATGAAGCCGCCAACCCACGGGGAATAAATTTGTGTCTTCACATTCACAAAAATGATATCCTAATGTGGAAAACTCTGATGGTGTCTGCCACAAATTAAAATGGTCAATAAATGAAAAATAACTGTGGCTGTGTTTTCCCCATAACTCTTTCGTAAAACTAAATATATATATTTTTTAATTTTTATTATTTTTTTAAGTAAACTCTACACCCAACATGGGGCTTGAACTCATGACCCCCCGAGATCAAGAGTGGCTTGCTCTACCAACTGAGCCAGCCAGGCATCCCAAAACTAAATATATTTATGTTCATATATCCTGAGCCCCTTAGCTCCACTTGACTGGAAAACATGTAAATGCATAAGCAACAGACAGAATCATTCTTTTCCGAAGAAGTAAACACACTGTTGGAACCATCTTAAAAATTACAACCAGGGACATTTGGTTGGCTCAGTCAGAAGAACAAGCAATGCTTGACCTCGAGGTCATGAGTTCAAGTCCCATGCTGGGTGTAGAGATTACTTAAATAAATAAATAAACGTTTAAAACATTACAACTAAAAAAATCATTTTATGCAGACTTCTTTCAATTTATCACCATTTTTTAAAGGTACAAGACACAAATACACTGCTTTAGAATTTCACTTTACATTTATGAGTTTACTTTAGGAGTAGTACTATGAATCGATTACTTAAAAATATGATCGCTAGTTATAGATTTCAATTCTTTGTGGGAAGAATTGACACTTCACTCATTCAATAAGCAATTGTGAGCTCTCTTGCAGTCACTAGAGAATTGTGGTGAGCACCATGGAAGACAGACAAAAGATTTGCAGCAACCCTAAGAAACACAACTCCTAAATTCAATTTTAATGACTTACTTGAAGGCAGAGTGGAATTGACCAAGGAAATACAGTTGACCCTTGAACTGGGGGGCGGTGAGGGGCACTGATTCCCGCCTCCCCCACCAAGCAGTCAAAAATCCATGAATAACTTTTGACTCTCCAAAAATTTAACTACTAATAGCTTACTGTTGACCGGAAGCCTTATGGATGACATAAAACAGTGGATTACCACACATTTCATATGTTATATGTATCTACACTGTATTCTTACAATAAAGGAAGCTAGAGAAAAGAAAATGCTATTAAGAAAACACATTTACAGCTTGGATTAGTGTGAGTTTAGGGTTCCGAGAACAAAGAGGCACCTAACAGAAGAAAACATGAAGAGTTCCCTCCAGCTCTCAAGACTTCAAGGTGAGTCTGAGCTGTCATTTTAAACTTTTTATGACAGACCAATATTTTTACTCAATACACTAATAATTTGCTCATATTACATGTCATTTTTAAGAGGGCTGTCTTCCTCGTGTAAAGAACACAGTACTCTACGGAAAGAACACGTTAGCATTTTATGATGTACAGCCTGAGCTAAATCCCTAAACACTGACAGATAATCTAAAACGTTGGAAATGCACTCCATGAGGGTTTCAAAGCATAACTCTTGGCATTTGAAAGTATTCTCTCATATGTATTTATCGGATGGTAAAAAGTAGTAGCCCGAAAGGCTTAGTAATAATTAACTAAAAAGTAAAATCATTAAGTAAATAAGTAAATATCATCTGTCGTATTTCATGCTATCATAGAAATAAATAAATATCATGCCATTAAAGATCTTCACAGGGAATTTAGGCAAAGATTTAAAGTAGGTAATACAAGAAATTACTAAGAATATGAAACCATATCAACTTGAAAGATATAAATGCAAATGCTGAAAAAGGGGAAGCATTCAAAATCTACTTCTGTTAGAAAAAAAAACCTCACAAAAAACACCTTTAAAACTTGCTATTATTTATTTTTTTTAAGATTTTATTTATTTATTTGTTCAGAGAGAGAGGGAACACAAGCAGGGGGAGTGGGAGAGGGAGAAGCAGGCTCCCCGCCGAGCAGGGAGCCCGACGCGGGGCTCGATCCCAGAACCCTGGGATCACGACCTGAGCCGAAGGCAGACGCTTAACGACTGAGCCACCCAAGAGCCCCAAAAGCTTGCTATTATTTTAAATAAAATTCTTCTGTTGGATAAAAAAAGTGTATAACCTCAAACAGTAACTCAAGGTGGGAGGAGTCTGTGCATTTGGCAAGAGCAGTCAACTATAAGGAGTAATCACAGAAAATAATTTATTTTGGAATTTCAATAACATTAAAGGAGATCAGGTTGGTGAGAGTTTCTTGGGCCTATTAAAAAAAGAGCATGATTTTAAGAAAATTGATAGAGTCTCATTTAAAGTCATCAAACACCGTGCTATCCCACCCATGAAGCCCCGTCATCTCAGGATTCTACAGGAAGTTCCCTGGCTGTTCTTCCCTGCACTCCGTCTAAAACTCTTGTTCGGATGGCTCAGGTGGTAGAGCCTGTAACTTCTGACCTTGAGTTCAAGCCCCACATTGAGTGTAGAGATGACTGAAAAAAAAAAGTTTTTTTAAATAAAACTCTAGTTGGATCATCTTGCTTTCTGCCTTACGTTTCAGCTAACACGTGGACTGGTCCATCCAGCCCCTGCAGTTGACTATAAGCTTCTTCTTTTTTTTTTTAAGATTTTATTTATTTTACAGAGAGAGAGAGAGAGCACAAGCAGGGGGATCGGCAAGTGGAGGGAGAGGGAGAAGCAGGCTTCCCGCTGAGCAAGGAGCCCAACGCGGGGCTCGATCCCAGGACCCTGGGACCATGACCTGAGCCGAAGGCAGACACCTAACCATCTGAGCCACCCAGGCGCCCTGACTATAAGCTTCTTGAGAACAGGGACTAGTCTTACTTAGGATTCTCACAGGACCTTCCACATCATAGGTCCTCACTAGGTGCTTGTTGGACTTAGATCACACTCTACCTCTATAGACCACACACACACACACACACACACACACACACGCGCGCGCGCACACACACACACACACATTGGAATTTTCCACTCAATCTTTCCTCGACATCCTTGAGGCTCTGGGAAATTTGTCTCATCTATCTGGATCTGTTGCCCTGATTTGGGAAAAATTGAGAACATTTACTACTTCAAGCAAAAAAGCCAAAGCATTAATTTTTACAAAATGCAAACCTAGTGTGCAATCGAGCGGGCGACTAAAGGTATTATTACCAACTGCAAATAGGCATTCTTAAGATAAAAAGTGGCAAACTAGACAAGCTGAGCCTTTCACAATATTTTGTAATACTTGTAGCAAAACAGTAGGAAATGCAGTAGGCACACAGGAAAAAGGAAAGTGTTCCATTCCACTTCATATTGTCATGCTGACACCCAGTAAAGGTTGTGATCTGGGGCACCTGGCTGGCTCAGTTGGTAGAGCGACTCTTGATCAGCGGGTCGTGAGTTCGAGCCCTACTTCGGGCACAGAGCTTACTTTGAAAACAATGCTGTGAGCAAAGGGAAAGTCTCCTCAATACAGACAGAGCAGGAATTCAAAGCCAGTAAGTGCTTTTTAAAAGGACTGAGTTTTCACGTTCTTTCTTTTTTTTTAACTTTTTTTTTAAGATTTTAGTTATTTTTTTTAAAGATTTTATTTATTTATTTGACAGAGAGAGTGAACACAAGCAGGGAGAGTGGGAGAGGGAGAAGCAGGCTTCCTGCTGAGCAGGGAGCCCGATGTGGGGCTCGATCCCAGGACCCTGGGATCATGACCTGAGCCGAAGGCAGACGCTTAACCGACTGAGCCACCCAGGCGCCCCAAGATTTTATTTTTTTATTGACAGAGAGAGAGAGAGAGAGCGAGAAACAGTACAAGCAGGGGGAGCTGCAGGTTGAGGGAGAGGGAGAAGCAGGCTTCCCGCTGAGCAGGGAGCCCGATGCGGGGCTCGATCCCACTGGGATCACGACCTGAGCCGAAGGCAGACGCTTAATGACTGAGCCACCCAGGCCCCCTTTCACGTTCTTTCTACTGCTGAGATGCTAACATAGAAGACAAACCACCTACTATACGTGCTTATTATTCACACGGTGGTTGAGGACACTTACCCTCGAAGCTGTACATTCAGTCCCCCAAATCACCCAGCCTCTCCAACCCAGTGGAGAGGGGTTCTCACAGCCCAGTGCCATGTGTATCAGCCCCCTCATATCCAACACCTGATGAAAATGCTCTACTTTTGACTCATTTCAAGTCTTTGAAATCCTACCTACATTTGTCATGAGAACTGATTTTTGAATGGAAAATCCAGGCTTACAGGAACAATCAAGAAGCTGGCATGATCTCAAGTTTACTCTTCTTTGATGAAGCCCATAATTTTTGAAACAGTATCCAGTCTAAAGGTCAATTCTGCAAGTTACAGTCCAGTTTAGGGAACAACTGGCCAAAGTCTGGCTGAGGAAATTTCCTTTTATTAAGATCCTGGTAGGTCTTTACCACACACCCACTGGTATGCTCTCGGTCACAACAAAATGTAACACATGCCAGGAACAAGAGGTGTTCATGAATTATCCTGAAAACAAATGACAGATGTTTATAATTATTAGTAATTATGACCTAATTAAAATTTTAACCAGCTCTTAATGGTCTTGAACTTCCAATTAATGGTACCAACTTCCAATCTCCCATTTTTAGGAGAAAGATAACATCAAGGAATCAGGTTTAGGGTGTTGGGGGACAGCGGTAGGGTGTTTCTTTAGTTTTGTTGTAGATTCAGACTATGTCTATAGTTGATAAACAGCTCAACACTTTAATCATATAAAGCTGTTCTGTAAGAAATAAGCTTAGCAGGGACGCAGGGTGGTTCAGTCGTTAAGCGTCAGCCTTCGACTCAGGTCATGATCCCAGGGTCCTGGGATCGAGCCCCGCATCGGGCTCCCTGCTCCGCGGGAAGCCTGCTTCTCCCTCTCCCACTCCCCCTGCTTGTGTTCCCTCTCTCGCTGTGTCTCTCTCTGTCAAATAAATACATAAAATCTTTAAAAAAAAAAAAAGAAAGAAGCTTACCAAAACTGACTTTTAGGCCCTTTAGTTTCTCAAAACATCAAATAAATTCTTAAGTGTGATCAATATTTTCATGAAGATTATGTATTTAAATACATATTATACAGGTTTTTCAAAAACAATGGTTGAAAAGTTTCTGGCGGAACATCCTTCTATACATAGTTTAGAGGAATATATTTTATTGCATATCCTATTCCCAGAGCATGCAGGATAACATATATTTTTAAACAATAATCCCTGCAACAGAATTCAACAGAAATGCTAGGTCTGTACTTATAGCTCTTTGGGAGAAAACAGACAGATGGTGGAGGAAAATTAAGTTCAGTTTCATTCAGAGAACAGCTTGGTTTGTGCAAGCATACACCCAAAGAATCCAATCCCCTGAGACCTCCAAACAGAACAGTGCTCTCAGACAAGACATATTCTCCATCATTACCTTGTACAGGTAGGCCTTTTGTCTCTCCTTTCGACTCTCCAAACCAAGATGAGTCACTATCACTTGCAATTGCCTGACATGGTCCCAAGAAATAAGACATTTGTCATGGTTAGTTTATTTACATTCATTCTGGTTCACTTTTACTAAGCTGATTGTACCCGGGCCAATGTTGCAGAGGCAGAGGGGAAGCACCAACCCTCCATTAAAAACCTCTCCCTGTGCAGGGGCAGGATACGGGGCTGAGAAATCTTCATTTTTATTCCGCTTCCTTCTTTTTCCACTTGGTCAATTTAGACACATATGATGAATGATACTCCCCACAGTTGAGCTACTATTACGTATAAACACCAATACACCCAGACTTGAAGTCTAGCACCATGGATCATCGTTCACATTACCTCCTCCCTCAAAAGGAAACCACTCTCCCGGTACATGCTAACTCTGTTAAAATATAATACAGAGAAATGACAAGGAATTTTTCAAGCCTATAATCTCCTAAAAAGGCTAAATTGACTAGAAATTATTTTTTGTCACTAAGCATTTGAGTCAGAATAAGTATTATTGAAAGCCAGAAGACATTTGTTTTTTCCTGCTTAGCAATTCACTTTTTGTTAAGCTCTACTGTTAAGCTCTTTGCCAGAAAACCATAGTCGGGAAATAATAAACCCCTGGAAAACAAAAATTAACTAAAAATACTAAGAGTTGGATTATGTTGAAAACAACGAAGCAACAAACGCTGAGTTTATGGGTCTGCAGTGAAGGAATTCAGATGAGCAAATCAGCTACAATTTCACTAAAGTGGATATAGCCTCGAAAATTATGTTGGAATCTCCCGTTAAATATGGATCCCTCTGAACAAAGAGTCTGTATTTATAATATCTAATGCCCAAAGTAAACCAAGTGAACACTTTCCCGTCTTAAAGTTATATAGGCGACCTTTTAAGAAATATTTTTAGTTCTTTCTTATAGTCCTCTCATTTATGCAGGGTACAGGAGGCAGATGTCTGATTTTCCTGAAACCAAACATACTCATTAATCCTGTCTTTTTCAAATCTGTTAAGCGTCTCCATGAAAAGCAGTGCTTGACCCCAAAGCCAAGATGGCTGACAGAGCGAAAAGGCCGAAGAACATTACCATGGGCAACAAAAGAGAAGCAAAAGGAAAAAGGAAACAGACTATACAGACCAACAGGGAAGAAAGGCTGACAAGGAAGAATATCTAACACTCCTTACCAGGTCAAAAATAAATTTAAAAAAAAAGCCAAGTAGGTAGGCCCCTGGGTAGAAGGAAAGAACCAAAGGACAAACAAAATTGAAGGCAGAACAATCTTCAACTTGGAAAACTGGAGAAAGGAGAGGGTGGGTCCTTTTACCTACCAGTCTTCCGCTCTTCACTCCTATTTCCCTTTCCCGATTATTATTCCTCAGCTTCCTTTTTCTCCTTAATGCTTTCTAGTGAAAAGCTGCCCTCTTTTCTCCCCTCCTTCCCAATGCTCCTTAGACCATCCCCCTTCGCCCTTGTTCCCCACAGGCTGGGAGGACACAGGCCCCCAGCCTGCTGACAGTGACGGATGGCTGTCAGGCACACAATGGCGGATGCAGGCGTGTCATCAGCCTTGCAGCTGGCCTTCGAAAGAAAGAACCAAAGCCAACATCTGACCTGAGGGAGGCTGATTTAATTAAGGTTACAGCAAAGGGCAGAGCCGCCTGTGGGCTGCATTCTCTGCCGAGCGCCTGGGACAAAGCCTGAAAATACTTCTCAAGAAGAAAGAGCCAAGAAAGTTATGTTGGTTAAAGTGTTGAAAGTAGGAAAAAAGAAAAGGCAACAGAGATTTGTTTGATAAAGAAGCAGAGATGGACCAAAAGTCCACGATCTCTTGAGATACAGACCTCAAAATGCAATGACAGTAGAAAACAGGTAACGAGAATCTTTGGACCTGCCTTTCAAACTAAGAAATATTCCAGATGAATAATGAGATGCCCAGATTGAACTGATCTGGGGCCACTCAATCCAGCATCAAAGCAAAATCTCTAAATGGCAGGGCCGGGACTGGAATCCAAATGTACTATTTCTTTTACCTACAACACATAGCCTATTTTTTTTAAAGATTTTATTTATTTATTTGAGAGAGAGAGAGCACATGAGAGGGGGGAGGGAAGAGGGAGAAGCAGACTCCCTGCTGAGCAGGGAGGCTGATGCAGGACTCGATCCCGGGACTCCAGGATCATGACCTGAGCCGAAGGCAGTCGCTTAACCAACTGAGCCACCGAGGCGCCCCAACACATAGTCTCTTTTTAATACAATGTTCACCTCTGGGAGTAAAGGCTTGCCTGACAGGGAACACATTTAGGCTTGAACATCTCTTATGAGACAAGGGCTCTGCTAGATGATGGGGACCCAGTGGTGTACAAACAAATCTCTACCTTCCAGGAGCTCAGAGCTCAGTGTTGGGGGGGGTCAGGAGAGGACCCAAGGAAACAAGTAAGTACAATGCATGTCATGGCAAAGACACTGGGCTGGTGGGTCTGAAGAGGTGGTCACCTGAGTTTGTTTATTAGATCTCTACAAATGGAATAATTTTTAAAAGCCCTAGCAAACTGACTTACCCAAATGCATGCCACCAGACCACTACGAATAGCTTCCTTTGCATGTATAAACTAAAGTCTACCACGGAACCCAGCCACTACCATGACAACATACTGTCCAACGATGACCAATATGGGAGGAAACAACAGAAGTCTCTTGTATTTTCTGGAAGGCTGCAGGTGAGTCCCTGGCCAAAACAAAAACAGTGCCTGATCTCCTGGGGCGTCTGAAACCCAGGCTACGGAAGAGACCATATTACACCTCCTCCAGTCTCAAAGTTCATCAAAACTCAGTGGTGCCAGACAGTCAGCAGGGAAGACCAACGAAGGGTCTTAGACTTTGCATAGCTGAGCAGGGACAGGTTCTGGCCAGCAGCAGTGAGACAGGCAAACAGGGGCTGCATGATGGGCTCAAGGGCCTTAAGCACAAATAGGGAGCAAGAAGAAATACTTGAAGGTACTTGAAGGTTAAAGCCAAGCTCAGACCACATGGTAACTCAGCAGCGGGGCGGAGGGGGGCAGTTATCCATGAGCTGACCATACATTGTGAAGCGTGACCATATGGAGAGGACAGGCAGTGTCTAAATCAGCACAAGCACTTGGGAAAGCAGCTATTAACATTCATCAAAAGACGTCATTAACTGTGCTGAAAAGCCAATTCATCTTCCATTTGGCCTTTTCAGCTCTATCCCCATACACAGCCCACTTGCTCCCAAACTGCTAGCTTCTCAGTATTACTAGCACTTCGTTTCTATCGGAGCATGTCCTAGGGTGGCTGGGGAATGGCTGTCATCAAGTACCCATTGCACAATTAAAGCCACATCTTTGGCATTAAGGAAAGAGAATTTTATAAATCCCCATACGAAGTGGACTTTAAGGGTACCACTGGCAGTAGTAAAAACCAAAATGACTCATTTTTCTCATTCCTTCTGAAGCAGGGATCAGGCATTTGTCCTTGTGCTCAACTTAATCTTTCCACTCCCTAAAATGTTAATAATTAATTTTCCAACTTCATTGTATGCAAAAAAAATTACTCATTCTTCAGGGAAGCGAGTCACCATCAGTAAGGACCATCATAAGAATAGGAGATGGGCAGTATCCAAGCACGAGCCCATAATTAGGCAGAAGCCCCCAAATCAGTAACAATTTCACTCTTCGGAGAGACTTTCATAATTAGATATGACCAAGACATCTGGCTTGTTGCGGATACTCCTATGTTTTAAGATACTTATATCAAACTTAGAGTCAATGAGGACAATTCTTTTCTCAGTGGCTCAACATGGATCGTCTTAAATTGCAATCCTTTCAGGCAACAATGTTCCAATCACACTTCTGTGCAGTGTTAAGACCACTTTAAAAACTATATTAAAGCTAAGACTGCTACAAGCTCTCTGAGGCAAACTTTTCATAGTATAAAGTCTCCAAATGCTGTCAACTTTTTACTTATTGTCCAAACTAAGATGGAGTCCTGATAAGATAAATATCAAAGGTTGATCACTTGTGACCATGTAATGAAAATAAATGTCATGTTACAAATCTGGCTACAAGGTTAGACTAATAATAACAATTTCAAGGCAGATTTGCCTAATCGATCAAAGGACTGATTTGATGGGAGATAGCAATTCTGAGCTTTAAGTCATACACAGCATCCCAGTCTGTGCCATTTTTTTTAAGAGGCATTTTAATAAAGACCCTATGCTTCATTCATCTTGGTACTGCTCACAGCAACCAGCACAGAGCCTTGCACATCTTAGGAATGCAATAAAATATTTGCCAAACATAGTTCCTGACAACCAACATTAATGGCTTCCCAAAGCAAGTACAGGGAAAACAAAAGACCATGCCAACATATTTCTAATACACTTTTATCCTATGATTCACAACACAAATCTGAATAATGTTTCCAGGAACTTGCTTTTTAAAAAATGTGCACTTCTACAATATTTTACATTCATGTACTATTTGTGAAAAATGCAAGTAAAGCTAACATTATTTTTACACTTAGTTCCCTATTTGCCAGAAATTTCTTACAAGTAACATCACCCCACTGCGTACATCATATCACGTGTAAATCCTCCCAAACAAAAAAGGTAGAGTGTCTGCTTTAAACTTGGGTGCAATGGGTTTCTAAGCCCAAGTGCAAATTACTTCCCCATTAAAACATTAAAATAACTAAACTGCTAACAAAACCAAACAGGAACAAATTAAGAGTATATTAGAGGGGGGGGGAATGCTGACTGGAAATAAGGACAAAGGGGTTCTTGTCCCTGCTCAGCCATTAATTTATTATATGACCTTACCTAATTAGTTAGGCTCTCTGGGTCTCAACTTCCTCATTTTAATATTATTTTTAAAGCCCTTTCAAACTACATGCTAAGATTCACCATGTCCTGAAAAGTGATTTACATTCGTACTGCCCCCCGCCCCCCCCGAATCACACTGAACATGATAGTTTTAAATATGTGAGTATGGATTTCTATCAAAGGCAACTTATTAAAATGTCAGATGAGCTTAGGTCCATTTCAAGTGGAGAATAAGGCAAGTAGGTTAAAACAAACAGTGCTTCCAGATTCACTTTCACCCAGACAGCAACTATTCTTACTGGGGGAACAGCCTTTTTTTTAATAGCATTGTTGAAAATTCCACCTCTTTACAAACTAAGAAAACTAGTCAGGGTCACTGTCAGGGTCTCAAAAATGCAGATGCATGGCTTTTCCTTCCTTTTCCCTTTTCCCTATTCATCTTGTTGGGAGAGAGAAAAGCAGAAGGGCTAGCTTGACTTGGGAGATGGGGCGGGGGGGTGGGGGGAGAACGTGGCAGTTACTGTACAGACCGAGACAAGCCCCTCTCAATTGAGGTACTGTACGAGCCAGCCCATCCCTCTAATTAGTGCTCACAACCCAAATGCAATGAAAAGGTTTCCTGTGGCTGGGATGGGAAGATGCCTGGACACGTTGAGGAATGCCTTATGACAATATCCAGCACAACCGTCTGAAAAACTGCACTCAAGCTGCGATTCAGAACACTCTGGAAAGGGCACTTTATTATATACACAGCGAATTAAATAAGTTAATCCTCAAAGAATTCAATAAAGTATTCTTAAACTAATTTTACAGATGAACAAACATGTGAAGTAGGGCATTTGGCCGGCAGCAAATGGTTAACAAATGTCAGAGCCTCGTTTTAAACTCAATTCTGACTTCAAGTACTCCAATCTTTACGTTTTAAAAGGGTACCCCTGACACCAGCGTTCAGCCCCTGTTATTTTTGTCTGATTTTTGAAAACTTTATTTTTCACTAAATTGCTTCCTCATCACTGTCCCCCCCCCCCCCCCCCCCCACACACACACTCCAATCTGGTCCTCTTCTGGATTCTTAAAGCATTCTATGCATGATGCTCCAAACACTCATACACACGTACTGGGCTTTCTCCAATGGTTCATTTCCTTTTCCCCCAGCCTAGACTCATTCCTTTCAACAGCAGAGACCAGCTCCGCTTTCCTTACAGACGGAAGCCACCACACAGATGATCTTGGCTCCCTGTGACTTCCAAGCTTGAACCACTCCATCCAACTCCCTCTCCCTACCGACAAGCACACAGTGGGCATTCAGAGTGCTTCCCAAGTGCCTGACACACAGTAGGTGAATAATAATTGTTAGTTGAATGCATGGTTGGTGGGTGGGTGGATGATGCAAGATCCTATTTTATAGCACTTTACAAAGTACACCCTTACATCCAATATCCCATGGGAGTCTAAAACTGTACTTAATAATAAGCATTCCAATGTTCTCTTTCTGCAGCGTGGCTCGTCATATCATTCTCAAATTCAGGGCCCAGAGGTGCAGAGCTGGTAAGTTAGTGGTAGCCTTTCGACTTCGGAAATGGCCCACCGCTACTTTACTTTCTAGTCTGTCTTCCCACCATTCCCAAGGTAGCTTGGGAACAGGCTAAATTAGGTTCATTAGAACACGAAGGAGGTGTTGTCCCATTCTGGTTTCCTGTTGTGAAATCTGAGACTTCAGAAAATCTGTAGGTTACAGGTTAGATCAACAAAGGAGCCTGGACTCAAACAATTCGCAGTGACCAAGAAAACCTAAACAAGCACAGGAGAAGAATGTACTGATCCGACCTCCCTGTCCACACATGCCTCGGCTTCGTTCACAGGCTCTTAAAGCAGAACAGGTAGGTGAGGATTCAAAATTCCCTTCTAACCTTAATTTTCTGAGCTTAAACACCCACTCATCAGATAAAACAGCATCAGGTGGAATGAACTGAAACCCAGAGGCAGACTTCTAGTTCCACCGCACACACTGATCCTGGAGTGCAGGTATGCAGAAAGTCAGGGGAGTAACTTTAAGGTAAAGGACACAACACCAGAAGGTACTACCTAGTGTCTACTAAGCACCAGTGCCTACTGCTTTCTTCTGCTTTGCCCAAAAATGAAAGCCCCAAAGAGCCCTTTGAATAGCTAATCAAAGGCGCACAAACCAGAGCATGATGCCCAGACCAATTCTGAAAATAGCAAGTTTCCTTCAAGATTAATACCTCCTTTTTGCCCACCAAAGAACCCTAAGGCCAAATACTTGAAATGCATTTCTTAAAACAGAGCCCCTGCCAACAGGTATGTCTATGTCTGGCTGCCCCGAGGGCGAGGGCGGAGGCCTCCCTCAGCTGAGGTGAAATCTCCCACCAGCCCACTGCCTCTAAATTCTCATTCTGTCCCGGGAAGCGCTCCCGAAAACAACATCTGCGCACCCTCAACACGTGCAATTATGCAACACCGCATCACACTGTCACTCTGAGACCAGGAGAGTGGCCACAAGCCAGTGAGTGGCTCCCGACCGGAATGAAAGTTCTTAAAATTATTAAACACTCCATCCTTAGCCCCGACTGTTGATGAAAGGAGACGTATATCAAAGTCTGTTTTCCTAACCTTAGGCAGAGAATTTAAGTGAGTGGTTTCTGCTTCACAGCGAGGTCTGGTGACAATCCTCAGCAGAGAGCATCCAGGGACATCGGGACCTTGGTTTTATTGCAAAGGATATAGCAACTGGCATTAACTACTGAACTCCTCACAGAGCAGGACCACCTCCCTTGCCAAGACCTCCCAACTCTGCAGAGTAAAGCTGGGAGTGGTGTCCAGTGCTAAGGCTATCCCCAGCTGTAAAGAAAGCTGCGAGCGGTTTTTAAGTCCCCCCCTTACTTTTATTAACACAAAGAGGGGTAAGGGGTGAGGGCTCGGTTCACCAACCCAGGGGAATAGTAAAGAGACAATGGTCACCCCCAAACGCGTCCGCGCGCGCACCGAAGTCGAGACTCTGCAATGCACATTCCACCAGCCTTTCACTGTGCTTCCTGTGGGGTTTATCCCCCCCACCCCAACCCTCTCCGGAAAGTTTGAGGCTGTTCACACCGACTTTCAAAGGTCCATTGTTTCCTTCTCCGTAAACGTAATGAAAAGAGAGACGGAGAGAAAGAAACCGAGACGCGGTTCCCCAGACCCCTTCTTACGGAGAGGATTTACTCCGGGGGAGTCCGGTTACTCCGGATCCAGAGAGGAGAGACCGGGAATCGCGGAGCGCGGGGGGAGGGCGGGAGGATGTTTGCCATTTCAGCAGAAATGCCTAAATGCCAGGCCGCCGGGAGCCGGGAGCCGGGACGGTGCGCGGGGCCGCGGGCGGCGACCTCGCGGTGGCCCCTGCGCGCAGCTGGGGAGGCGGGGCGGGGGGGGGGGGAAGCCCTCCGCTGCTTACCTTCCCCTCCCCCACTTAGCGTCGGTTACTCCAGGTGCCTACACCGCGGTCCAAAGAGATGGAGCCGAGCTCCTAGCGTCCCCGGGTCCGGATCTTCTCTCCATTGCCAGAGAGCCCCGGGAGCCCCGCGCCCGCCGCCGCCGCCGCCGCTTTTATGCAACTGGCAGCCGCAGCCTCTCTCTGCCTGGAGGTGAAACGCTCTCCTCCCGGGAATGACGCGCACTTCCCTCCGCCTCCGCCTCCGCCTCCTCCAGCCCCGAGCCTCGCGGGCAGGGGCCTCGGCTCGCTTGCTCCGGGAGCAGCCGCTCGGCTTTCTCCGCTCCTTCCCCTCCGGGAGGAAGGGAGCCTCGGCCCCGGCGGCGCGCGCCCCAGCGTCCCCGCCACGAAGGGAGGCAGCGGCAGCGCGGGGCAGAGCGGGGTCCCAGGAGTCCCGCTTGCCCCAGGTCGGCGGGCGCCACGGCTCGCGAAGGTCGCGCTCAGCCTCCGCCGGCCAGACAAGCGGCCCGGTTGTGCTGGGCCGAGGGCTGCCGATTGGGCGGGCGGGCGGACGAGACGGAGGAGGCGGGGGGAGAGGAGGAGCCTGCGGCCGGAGGAGGCGGTGGCCGCGCTGGGCTCCTCCCGCCGCCCGGCTCCGCGGGAGCTCCGGACCCCGGCGCTCAGCGCCTCCCGCTGCTGCGCCCGGGAACCGCGCCCCCGGCTGCGGCTGCAAACTCCTACCCGGCCAGTGTGAACCTGAGCCGGTGCCCCCCGCACCTCGCGGCCGAGCCTGACCAGCCCCCATCACCCCCGGCTGAACCTGACCATGAGCCCCCATCACCCCCGGCTGAACCTGACCATGAGCCCCCATCACCCCCGGCTGAACCTGACCATGAGCCCCCATTACCCCCGGGGGAGCCAGCACCCCCAATCCTGTCCTGGCTGAGCCTGACACTGCGCCCCCATCACTCCAAGGCTGAGCTGTACCCTGCACCCCCACCTCCTCCCGGCTGAGCCTGACTGCGCCCCAACACCTCACGGCTGAGCTGGACACTGCGCCTTCATCGCTCCCGCCAGGGCCAGACTCTGAGCCGCATCATCCCCAAAGGGACTTCCATAACTCCCGAAAATATTCTGTGCGTCGGGCCGGCGCACCACGGCCGCCCCCACCTGGCCAACCGCTGGCGCTGGGTTCTTCGCGCTTCCCGAAGAACCAGCCGGCTCTCTGACTCGGGACAGCTCCTCCGGCAACGCAGAGCGGCCCCGGCACCCGGCTCTCCGTCCAGAATAAATACAACGACGCTTCCCCACGCCCCCTGCCCGCGTCACTTTGGAGTGGCTGCCCGCCCACCCCAATGCCTACCGACCGGTCTACGGACTCCCGCACGCGGGCTGGAGTAGCCCAGCCGCCACCACCCCGCCCCTCGCTGGAGTTGCTCCCACCGAGGAAGAGGCTTGGCTCCCGCCGAGGGCGCGGCCGGGGCTTAATCAGTTAGACCCACGAGGTCCCCAGCTAGTGACAGCGGCAGGACTGCCAAATCCAGGCAGTCGTCATCCTCTGTTTAATTCGGGATTGGAAGTTGTCCCGAAAGGGAACTCTTTCAGTGAATACTGTACAGATAGGAGTGTTCATTTTTCAGGGTTGCTCTTCCTCCCCTCCCCCCACTCCACCCTTTTAATAAAACCTTAGTCATGTAACCATGACCATGTAACCCAGCAGGCGGGAAAGGGAATTCCCTATATCCACGAGTTTGGTGCAGGGGTTTGTAGAAATCAAAAAGTAGCCAAATCTTGGCTGATGATAAGCTTCCCCTGGGGAGCTTTGAAAAATTCGGATTCCCAAACTTCGCACGACCTACTGAAACACAGATGCCTGGGATATGTAAGTTTGAGAAACGGTGCTACATCCTCGAATTAATTAAAACCTTGGAAAGATGCCTCCACAATAGCAACATGGCCCAGTGCTGAGACCTTAATGAAACTACCCAACTTTGGGAGCCCCTGTCCCTCTAGGAGAGGGAGGAAGTTTCTTGAAATAAGGCAGATGCAGGTGCCCCGGTCGCTCAATTGGTTAAGCATCTGCCTTCAGCTGGGGTCCTGAGCTCAGGCTCCTGGGACGCGGCCCCACAAGGGGCTCCCTGCTCAGTGCGGAGTCTGCTCCTCCTACCTGCTCCTTCTCTCTCTCAAATAAATAAATAAAATCTTAAAAAAAAAAAAAAAAAAGCAGGGGCACCTGGGGGGGCTCAGTCGGTTAAGTGGCTGCCTTCAGCTCAGGTCATGATCCTGGAGTCCTGGGATCGAGTGAGTCCCGCATCGGGCTCCCTGCTCGGCAGGGAGTCTGCTTCTCCCTCTGACCCTCCTCCCTCTCATGCTCTCTATCATTCTCTCTCTCTCTCTCTCTCTCAATAAAAAAATAAATAAATAATAAATAAATAAAGCAGATGGTTTTGAATGACAAACTAGAAGGGGCAAAGGACTATTTTAGTGATCAAAGGTGCAATGTTTAGGACCATGCCTTATAAAGGCAGGATAGGAAATGTGTCACCCTGTATGGTAAACTGGTAAGCAAAGATTTCAGATCCTAATCACTAGAACTTGGAAGTGTTCCTTTATATGGAAACAGGGTCTTTGCAGACGGGATTAAATTAAAGATCTTGAGTTGGGAAGATTATCCTGGGTTATCAGGGTGGGCCTTAAGTGCAATCACACGTATCCTTATAAAAGGGAGGCAGACAGAAGACAATGTGAGCATGCAAGCTGATGCAGCGCAGTAAAGCAGTGTCAGCCTCCACCAGAGGCTGGAAGAGGCCAGGAAGGACTCTCCCCTAGAACCTCCAGCCTCCAGGAGCATGAAAGAATACGTTTCTGCTGTTTTAAGCCACCAAGTTTGTGGTAATGTGTTATAGGAGCCATGGAAAACACATACGTGCTATGGCCCACGCAGTGCCAACTTTACATTAAAATGCCCGTTTTCGAGTCGCCTGGGTGGCGCAGTCGGTTAAGCGTCTGCCTTCATTCAGCTCAGGTCATGATCCCAGGGTCCTCGGATCGGGTTGGGCTCCTTGCTCAGAGGGGAGCCTGCTTCTTCCTCTGCCTGCCACTCCCCCTGCTAGTGCTCTCTCTCTCTCACACACAAATAAATAAAATCTTCCCCCCAAAAATGCCCATTTTCTGAATATTAAATGCCAGGCACTTAGGTTGGAGTTTGAATATGTTATCTAATTTAATCCTCCCCAAAACTGTTATTCCAATTGTACACACGAGGACACTGGGACTCAAAAAGTCTAGCGAGCTGCCGAGTAAGAGCCTATTGAAATCAAGTCTGCCAACCATTCAAACATTAAAAATAACAATTAAAAAAATCACATAAACTATTTTAATGAAAGTTTTGGGTTTAAAGAGGTTTTACTTGCATAACCTATACCTATTGCCGAAATCAAAGGAAATGGACATGGATATCTGGGGATGCTGTGCCCGGAGGATGGGGTGGGCAGGCGGTGTAGGAGACTCCATACCTCCCGCTAAATATTGGTGTGAACCTAAAACTTCTCTAAATAAAGCCTACTGAGGGAACCTGGCCGGCTCAGTCAGTAGAGCATGAGACTTTTGATACCAGGCTTGTAAGTTCAAGCCCCATGTTGGGTGTAGGGATTACTTAAAAATAAAATCTTTAAAAAAATTTTTTTAAATAAAAAAGTCTATCGACACAAAAGGGGGCATTGTGTCCTTGTATGGCTGACCTTTGAGAATTTTATAAATTTAAGTTCTTGGGTATTTATTAGGAAACATAAAAAATCAAAGGTTCTTGGGCGCCTGGGTGGCTCAGTTGGTTAAGCAACTGCCTTCGGCTCAGGTCATGATCCTGGAGTCCCTGGGTCGAGTCCCACATCGGGCTCCCTGCTCAGCGGGGAGTCTGCTTCTCCCTCTGGCCCTCTTCCCTCTCGTGCTCTCTCTCATTCTCTCTCTCTCAAATAAATAAATAAAATCTTTAAAAAAAAATCAAAGGTTCTTAAAATAAGGCAGATGGTTTTGAAACTACAGATGGTCACCAAGTTCCGATGGTCTGACTTAATCGTTCAGCTTTACGATGGTGCGAATGTGAAATGCGTTCAGTAGAAACTATACTTCAGATTTCGAATTTGGATCTTTTTCTGGTCCAGCCAGAAGTGGTATGAGACTCTTTCATGATGCCAGGCAGAGACAGGGAGCCGAGGCCCCCAGTCAGCCCAGAGATCACGAGGGTCAACAACTGATACACTCACAACCATTCTGTACCCAGACAACCATTCTGTTTTTCACTTTGAGCACAGTACTCAATACATGACATGAGATATTCAACACTTCATTATAAAATGGGCTTTGTGTTAGATGATTTGGCCCAACTGTAGGGTAATGTGGGTGTTCTGAGCACGTTTAAGCTGGACTAGGCTAAGCTATGATGTTCGGTAGGTTAGGTGTACTAAATGTATTTTTGACTTAAGATATTTTCAACTTATCGTGGGTCTATCCAGATGTAACCCCATCACGAGCTGAGGAAGATCTGTAATGTGAATGGAAGTTACGCTGGACACAAAGTGAGAGGCCACGGACTTCTCTGGTCAATGGAATTGATGTTGTCACGGATCGGGTTCCCGGGGAAGCAGGCTCTGAGACAGAGTGGCAAGATGTTCATTAAAAAATGTCCATGAGGTCAACACCTTTGGACGGAGGGACAGGAAGCAGGATGGGACAGAGGGAAAAGTTGAGCTGCCATGTGAACCCAGCAACGGGCTCAGCCAACCTCCAAATTATTGTCCCTAGATGCCGGAACTTTACATAGCCTCCTGAATTAGTCATTGGATATGGTGCATCCTGGGAAGGGTCATGACCTTGGGCAAGGCAGCTCAGCAGCCCAGGCCGACCCAGGCAGACCTGGAGAGGGCTGGTTATGGCTACCCCTCAATTATCAGTCCTCCCTTGAAACCAGATCTGGTAGCCTAGCACCAGTAGGTAGTCACCTAGTCCCTCACTGGTGTTTTGTCCTTTCCACATGAGGAGGGAAAGACCCAGGATGAGTGAGATGTTCATATGATGCCTCTTGTTTGTTGTCCTGGTGGTGGTAGTGCTCACAGTCCTGACGAAGGACAGCAAATGGGCTAAGAGTGGAGGTCCTTCAGTCACGTTGCCTGGGTTAGAACCGTAGTCCACAGCTCCCTGCAAGACAACTTCAGACAAAGATGCCCAGCCTCTCTGTGCCTATGTCTTCATTTAAAAATGGGAATAGGGGCTGGGCGCCTGGCCTGCTCAATCGGTGAAGCATCTGCCTTTGGCTCAGGTCATGATCTCAGGGTCCTGAGATCGAACCCCGCATCAAGCTCCCTGCTCAGCGGGGAGTCTGCTTCTCCCTCTACTTCCCCCTCTTCTGCTCCCCCTACTTGCATGCTCACACTCTCTCTCAAATAAATAGAATCTTAATTTTTTTAGATTATATTTATTTATTTGACAGAGAGAGACACAGCGAGAGAGGGAACACAAGCAGGGGGAGTGGGAGAGGGAGAAGCAGGCTTCCCGCCGAGCAGGGAGCCAGATGCGGGGCTCGACCCCAGGACGCTGGGATCATGATCTGAGCCGAAGGCAGACGCTTAATGACTGAGCTACCCAGGTGCCCCTCAAATAAATAAAATCTTTTTTAAAAAATGGGAATGGGGGCACCTGACTGGCTCAATGAATAGAGCATGTGATTCTTGATGTCAGGGTTGTAAGTTCGAGCCCCACATTTGGCATAGAGCTTACTTTGAATGGATGAATGAATGAAAGAATGATAGTAGCTAGTCCATGCAGTTGTTATGAGGGTTAACTATCATGACACTATAAGGGGCTTAGCCACACACCTCATAAGTGCTCAGCATACTGTGTCATCAGTGCCTCTGGCCATCCCTTCTTTAGCCTTCCATGATTGGCTAAGTTAGAATCTTATATCAGGTTACACTCACAATGACTTTTTTGGTGGGGATTGGAAACTGAGTGCTCTAAGATCCAGGCTGGAGGTGAAGGCCATGAGAAAAATACGATGAACATGATCTAAAGGAAGCTGGAACTTTCTTTTTAATGGTGAGAAACAACAGCTACACTCCAAACACGCCTTATTCTTTCAAGCTCTCTGGCTCTGTATGCACATCCCTACCCCACCTCTCGGCAATGCCAGTTCTCCCAATCCGTACCCTGGCCGGCCCGTCCCTTACTGTGCTTACCACTGTCCCTTTACCTCCTGAGAACTAGATCAAATGTGACCCTCTTTGTGAACATTCTGGGGCCCATCAGGGCCTCCCCTCAACTCCGATGGCTCTATATACACATCATGACATCCCTGCCAGCACCGCACCATGATGCTTAAGTACATTCTACCCCAGCCATCCCCATCCTGCCCCCTTCCTTGCAGCTAGTGAACTGGACACCTGAAGAATCAGATTTAAGACGGAACCTCCTCGGGGCTCCTGGGTGGCTCAGTCATTAAGCGTCTGCCTTCGGCTCAGGTCATGATCCTGGGGTCCTAGGATCGAGCCCCGCATCGAGCCCTGCATCGGGCTCCCTGCTCCGCGGGAAGCCTGCTTCTCCCTCTCCCACTCCCCCTGAATGTGTTCCCTCTCTCGCCGTGTCTCTCTCTCTCTCTCTCTGTCAAATAAATAAATAAAACCTCATATTTATTTATTTATTTACTAAAGTTTATTTATTCATTTATTTTGTAATCTCTACACCCAATGTGGGACTCGAACTCACCACCCTGAGATCAAGCTCACATGTTCTTCTGACTGAGCCAGTCAGGCGCCCGAAACCCCATTCGTTTTTAAATCCTAAGAGTCTAGCACAGTATTTCGAGAGTGACACTTCGTGCTGTGTGGACGGCAGAGGAGTTCGCAGAGCCCTGCAGGACGGGGAGAGGATCGAACACCGGATCTGGAAAGAGCTTGTACACCTCTGAATTCGGCATTTTAGTGCCGCTGCTTGCTTTGTATGTCCCAGCTCCAAACCTTTTGAAGGCAGAACCTCCCTTGACTACCAGCCGCTCTTCCCCTCTCTGCTTCCCCGTGCCGCCCTGCCACCACCAGGCTACTAGAACTTAATCCCTACAAACAGTGTTTCATTCTATGAGGGCCTGAACGATCGTTTTCAAATCTCGTTTTTCTGTTCATACTTGTTCCTGGCTACATTTAGCGTCTGGGTATGGACATGATTCCCCAGGTGACTAATGCTTCTCCGGGAAGGTGTTGATATGCTGTTTGCCATCCTCACCTTAATTAAAAGTCTTAGAAGAATTTTCTCCCCCATTGACCGAATGCAATAACATTATGGAATGTTAGTGTGACCTTTCTCCACGGGGGTACCACCGAGTGTCTACAAAACCATCTCTTCTTTCTTTATGTCCTTGCATCCAACTAACCTCATTTTCACACTTCATCAGCTTGTCATGAAGACTGTGTGTTTCCAGTTAAACTCTCTGGATCTTTGCTTTAAACTACGATGTAAGCAATTCTGCTATAGCTAAAACTCTGACACAGTCTTTTCAGAGAGAGGAAAAACATTTATTTATTTATCAGCCTCCAAAATCTGTTGGGTAAGTCGGAATGAAACCTCTTTTCTTTTTCTCATTTGAAAACACAGCCTTCTACTCTGAAAAAAAGTGATATTCTGTCCTGAGTCCTATGCAATATATTCAAAATATGCACAAAATCATTTTAAGTTGTATGTTATCTCTATATAAGTGGTTCTGCTTTGTTGTTGGCGCCCGGAACCAATATCTAGAACGTCTTCACAGTTGAAGACACTGTCCCTGAGAAGGGAAATAAGTTGCCTGAGGTCACTGAGCTAGAATAAAGTTGCTACTGTAACATACTTTGTATTAAGATTTTCTTTTACCATGTCTAAATTATATGCAGCATCGCCGCCATTATCTTATAGGTTTGCTGTTTGAGGATTAGATGATATATGTAAACTGAAGAAATACACATGAGAAATGTACCATCTTTTTGTTATATTCACAAACGGATGTGTACTGAAAGATTTTAAATAGTGAATTAGCATAAGAATTAAGAAAGCTGATTATGCATAAAGTACATAATTTAAAGTAATACCAACAACCCTGGGGCACCTGGCCGGCTCAGTGGGTAGAGCATGTGACTCTTGATCTAGGGGTTGTAAGTTCAAGACCCATGTTGGGCACAGTGTCTCCTAAAAAATAAAAATTAAAAAAAAAATTTTTTTTTAAGATTTTATTTATTTGACAGACAGAGACACAGCGAGAGAGGGAACACAAGCAGTGGGAGTGGGAGAGGGAGATGCAGGCTTCCCGCTGAGCACGGAGCCCGACGCAGGGCTCGATCCCAGGACCTGGAATCGTGACCCGAGCCGAAGGCAGATGCCCAACGACTGAGCCGCCCAGGCGCCCTAAAAAAATTTTTTAATAAAATAAATAAATAACACCAACATCCTGAAATCATGTATGGTTTTATCCCTTCCTTCCTGTTCCTTCCTTCCAGGCTACCAGTAAAGAAGCATAAGCTCACTGTACCCTGAAAGATTAAGAATCTTGTGTACTCGTCAAAGAAGCAGAATTAGAAAGGAGAAGCAAGATTAGCAGCACCTTACCTGCATAAATTCATAGCTGTCAAATTCCCTAAAGTATACTGTACAAAAGCTCTCTGCAGGGGCACCTCAGTGGCTCAGTCGGTTAAATGTCCAGCTCTGGATCTCAGCTCAAGTCTTGATCTCAAGGTCATGAGTTCAGACCCCAGATTGGACTCCACGTTGGACGTAGAGCCTACTGGAAAAAAAAAGCTCTCTGAATGTTCCATAGTTACAATTAAAAACTAACATACAAGAAAAAAATAATAGATCCCCACAGTCTCAGGGCCATCTGGATGACAAAACAGCTCTTCAGGAAACTTGGAAGTCACCAATGATTTGAAAATCCACAGTGAACAACTTGTCAGAAGTTCCTCTTAGTCTACCTCAATTCCACAAATCTTTGTGATATGTCCACATTCCTCTCTAAAGAAATGAACACAAGGGGTGCCTGGGTGGCTCAGTCGTTAAGCGTCTGCCTTCAGTTCAGGTCATGATCCCAGGGTCCTGGGATCGAGCCCCACATCAGGCTCCCTGCTCGGCGGGAAGCCTGCTTCTCCCTCTCCCACTCCCCCTGCTTGTGTTCCCTCTCTCGCTGTCTCTCTCTGTCAAATAAATAAATAAAATCTTTTTAAAAAAATGAACGTGAAACTCTTTTGAAAGATAATCAAGATTACTTGAGACAAACGACAAATACCATATGATTCCACTTATATGAGGTGCCTAGAGTAATCATATTCATAAAGACAGAAAGTAGAGTGGTGCTTGCCAGGGGCTAGGGGAGAGGGGCATTGTTACTATTTAACAGATACAGAGTTTCAGTTTGGGAACATGAAAAAGTTGCAAAGATGATGGTGGTAGTGGTTGCACAATAGGAATATATTTAATACCACTGAACCTTACACTTAAAAATAGCTAAAATGGTCAATTTTATGTTGTCACAGAAAAAAAGATTACATCTTGAAATATTATAAACAAAAGTCATCAAATATTTCCCCAAGTTTCTAAGACTACAATTGGAAAAATGACAAAAATAGAAAAATCTGATTTTATGTTCCATTTGGATGTAAGAATTTACTGCAGCTTTAAACGGAGGCATTGTTTCCAGAAAACTGTTAAAATGCACTACTAAGGGGGGTGCTGGCGGGCTCAGTCGATGGAGCCTGTGGCTCTTGATCTTGGGGTCATGAGTTCAAGCCCCACGTTGGGTGTAGAGATTAGTCTAAAAATTAATAAATAAATAAAAATGTACTACAAGGTGCTTAAAAATGGAGAAAGGAATTTCAGCCCTTTCCATGATCACATCAACGCAGGTTTTCTTGTGTAGATGAGCTGAATATAGCTTAGGAAACTCAGAGCTCAGTTATTTATACAACAGATATTTATTGTTGGCCAACATGCCAAACACTGACAGATTTTGGCGGTAAGACAGCACAACTAATGCACTCCTGTTGGGAGTTCCTCTCTCTCATCGAAGGAAACTGACAAGTAAACCAGTAAGCAAAATACAGATTGTGATAAACTCTCTAAAGGACATAAGCAGAATTATGAATGATGAGTGGGACAGAAGACATTGATGGCCCTCAATGACCCACGCTCCCAGTATTCATGCTCCCATACTAGCTCTGGACTTGGCTGTGTGACTTGCTTTGGCCAATGCAACAGTGGTGGGGTGATGTAAGCAGAGGCTTCAAAAGCATTTGCACAAGTGGTTGGGGTTGAGGTGGGGGAAGGGGTATTTAAGATCACATGGTCAGGGAATACAAAGATAGTGGTAGTTAAGATCTAAAGGATATGGGGCGCCTGGGTGGCTCAGTTGGTTAAGCGACTGCCTTCGGCTCAGGTCATGATCCTGGAGTCCCGGGATCGAGTCCCGCATCAGGCTCCCTGCTCAGTGGGGAATCTGCTTCTCCCTCTGACCCTCTTCCCTCTCATGCTCTCTATCTCTCATTCTCTCTCTCTCTCAAATAAATAAAATCTTTAAAAAAAAAAAGATCTAAAGATATGAACCCTGAGAACAAAACTTTGAAAAGGAAGATACAGTATAATGGTAAAAAAGGAGGGACCAAGGTAGGGGAAGCCCTGAGGATGGGGAATCCAGGCTTGGAATATTGTGGACCCAGGAGAGACCGATGGTGAACTTTTTGCATGATTTCTGCTTGGACTGGCCTTATCTGGATACTAAATAAATCATAAGAAGAAGCCATAAAGGTTGAAGAATTTTCTGGACAGATTCCTTGCTTTATAGAGAAATATTTAAAATATTGCTTAGCTGAAAATAAGCAACAGATTTTTTTAAAGATTTATTTATTTATTTTAGAGAGTGTGCACGCACATGTGGAGGGGAGGGTCAGAGGGAGAGAATCTTCAAGCTGACTCCCTGCTGAGCACAGAGCCCCTCCCAGCTCAATCCCAGGACACATGAGATTATGACCTGAGCCAAAAACAAGGGTTGGAGGCTTAACCGACTGAGCCCCCCAGGTGCCCCAATAAGCAACAGTTTTAAGAAGGCCAAGCAGCTTTCACTTTTATGTCTTTGGAAGCCCTGAGTTACCATATTAAAATCTGGCTACCCTGCCAGAAAAACCACTTGCAGAGAGTGTTGTGCCTTCGCTTTCTCAAACTGCGAGACCATGTGTGGGGAAAGAGGACCCGACACATAGTGAGAAGGAAGACCCAGCCATCTCAGTATCCCTGTTGAGGTCAGCCCCACCTGCCCCACCAAATAAATGCAGGCATATGAGTGACCCACTGGTGAGACCAGCAGGAGAACTGCCCAGCTGATTTCAGAATCCAGACTTCAGAATCACGAGCCAGTGAAATAGTTGTTACTTGAAGCCACTGAGTTTGGGGTGGATGCTGTGCAGCAATAAAAAAAAAAAAAACAACACCTCAACCATTGGTTCTTGAATGGGTGTGATTTTGGCCCCCCAGAGGATATTTGGCAATGTCTAGAAGCCATTTTGGTTGTCATACTATGGGTACAGGTACTAGCGGCATCAAGTGGATAGATGTCAGGAATGCTGCTCAACATCATACAAGGTGGGCGCCTGGGTGGCTCAGTCGTTAAGCGTCTGCCTTCGGCTCAGGTCATGATCCCAGGGTCCTGGGATCGAGCCCCGTGTCGGGCTCCCTGCTCCGTGGGGAGTCGGCTTCTCCCTCTGCCTCTGCTCCCCCCAGCACCCCCGCTTGTGTTCGTACTCTCTCTCAAATAAATAAAATTTTTAAAAAATAACATCCTACAATGCACAAGACAAAGAATTATTTGGCCCAAGATGTCAATAGTGCCATGGATGAGAAATGTGGATCTACATGAAGGGTATATGTATTTATGGCTTTGGTAAGTAATTGTCAGTCTTTCATAGAGGCTCTGCCCATGTATTTTCCCCAGAGCAATTATGAGAATCTCTCTCACCAGCAGCATTTATCACCATGCACATGGATATGTAGATATAACTACTGAGAAGGCAGTCGCTTGACCAACTGAGCCACCCAGGCGCCCTGCACCTATTTTTGTCATAGGAAAAATACCATCACTCTGGCATGTATTTGTGTAATCATAATCAAGGACGAGGGTCCTTTCACATATACAAGAGTCGTGTGTAGTTCCTCTGCTGTGACTTGTCTATTCATACCCTTTGCTCCTTTTTCTACTGGGCTGTTGTCCTTATTTGTCATTGATTTGTAAAAGCTCTATATATGTTAAGGCAATTATCCCTTTGTTTGTGATTTGAGTTGAAAGTATGATTTCCCAGTTTCGCAGACTGATGCAGGGTGGTAAATAGCTAGAAAACAAACTATACTAAGACAACCACACTTAAATGAAAAAACATGTTTGTAAACTACAGCTTGAACCAGTGTCAGAAACTAACAGGGGATGTGTTGAGGAAAGAAAACTAGTATCTGCTGGCAAAAACCACACAATGAGGGGCAGAAAGAGCAGTGTGTAGGGGGCTGAAGAGACGGGGTGTCATTGTCAGGGAAGAGAAAGCCCCCTCTGAGGCCAGACTGTGAACCTGAGAGACTGAATTTCAAACTGTAGGAAATTATTTAAAGCAGTGGATGATACCACAGGTCAAAGATCAGGCTCTAAGTTCAGTCTGTAAGCTCCCCTTTACCTTTTGAACCGTTGGAGTCTTGTCCCTCTCTCAGTCTTGCTGATAAAAAAAAAAGAAAGAAAGAAAGGAAAGGGCTACCAACGAGAGACACATAATAAGCAGGGTTCTGGAGCCACACTGTTTCAGATCAAGTCAGCATACCACCTACTTGCTGTGTGACTTTGGCTGACTTACTTCAGCTCTCTGGGCCTCCATTTCCTTATCTGTAAAATGCGACTAACCGTAGTACCCACCCCTACAGAGTTATTATGACAGTAAATGAGTTAATAAATGTGAAGCATTTAGAAGAGTACCTGGTACGTATATGCATATGGTTAAAGTTATTTAATGTTATTGGGGCACCTGGGTGGCTCAGTCGGTTAGGCATCTGACTTTTTTTTTTTTTTAAGATATTTTTTATTTATTTGACAGAGAGACAGAGAACACAGGTAGGCAGAGGGGCAGGCAGAGGGAAAGGGAGAAGCAGGCTCTCTGCTGAGCAGGGAGCCCGATGCGGGGCTCGATCCCAGGACCCTGGGGTCGTGACCTGAGCCAAAAGCAGTCGCTTAACCAACTGAGCCACCCAGGCGCCCCAGCATCTGACTTTTGATTTCAGCTCAGGTCATGATCTCAGGGTCATGGGATCGAGCCCCACCTCAGGCTCCATGCTCAGCGGGGAGTCGGCTTGTCTCTCTCCCTCTGCTCCTCCCCCACTCATGCTCTCTCTCAAATAAATAAATATCTTTAAAAAAGAAAAATAAAGTTATTTGATGTTATTAGTACACACTAATATACACACATACTTAGTCTATTTCAGACAAGTAACACAGTATCTCAGATTTTCAACCACTGTTGTATACAATTATCCTTATTTCACAGTAAAGAAACTGAGGCTCAGGAAAAGGAAATAAGATCCACTTTTTTCATCACCTTTGGGTCATCTCCCAATATTAAAGAAAGTAGTATCTTTACAAGGAAAGCTTGTAGAAAAAAAATATATATATATCTTACACAAGCAACCAGAAACCACCTTCAAGTATAGGAAGGGTTAGCGTGAGGACCAGAAATTAACGTTACTCTGTTGCTCCGGGGGCAGAAGCGCTATCAATGGGTAGAAAAATCAAGGGATGTAGAATCTGGTTCGACCTTATGAAGAAGTTGCTGTTTATACTTTCCAATGTAGCTCCAGTTCCTAGCCCAGTGCTTGGCAACAGCTCTCAAAAAATATTTGCTGAATGAATGTATAAATGAAGACCTTTCCGAATGGCACAGACGGCCTCAGGAGCACTCCATCCCGGCATAAGAAGAGGCTATAGCTAAGCACCTGACGGAAAGCTGGAAGAAATGATAGTGACATACAACTATGCTATCTGAGTCTTCAGGAGGAAAAATGATCCTAGAGAATATGCAGTAGAGAAGTTCTTCTCAGAACCACTCAGGGACTGAATTCTGGCTTTAAAAGTTTCTGTACAACAGGTGAAAGTAACTTCAAAGGGGACCCTTGTCAAATGCTTCTGTTGTTTTTGTGGGACACAGGTTTCAAGAGGCAAGACCGCTCTAGTGATATTTTTATACAGGTAAAAACAAGTAAAGGAAAAAATCTGTAAGCAGCATGCCTTGGCAAGAAAAAAAAAGAAAGAAAGAAGGGATGGTTCAAAAGGGCATTGGCAACATATAAAGTTTTAATAGAAATGAATGATAATTCCTACCATTTGAAGATTTATGATGTGCCAAGCACTGTGAGAAACCGAAGTCTCAATGGAAAAATGAGTTATCTTCCAATTTTTGGAGGTACTGGAGCCAGAGAGACCAAGTTCAAATTCTGACCGGAACATTTAATCATTGTTTCACTCTAGGCAAGCTTCCCACATCCTCTGGTCTTCAGTTTTGTCACATGTAAATCAACAAAATTGGAGATAAATAATTCCACACAGATAGAACACACTAGATGCAAAACGTCTCCCACAGGACCCAGTATATTTTGGCACCCCCCCCCCACTCCCCCGCAGCCTGTACAATATAAGGAGCTGCCTATGACAGCTGAGAATGACCAAGGATTAAATGGCTTGCTTCATGAGCGAGGGAGTTCTCCATCTCTGGAGGTGTTTATGCACAGGCTAGCAGCTACATGTGAACAGCAACACTTACATAATGCTTCCTACGTGCCAGGAACTGCTGTGTGTGATTTATAGATATTTACGATTCTGCTGATCTTCCCAACCCTATGAGGTAGATACGACTGTTACCCACATTTTACAGATGAGGGAACTAGGGAGTAGCTAAGTGGTTTGAGCAGGTGCCAGAAATTTCGCTCTTAACCACTTCACTAACTGCCTGTAAGCAATAGCATGAAGGACATTTCGCTCTTAGTGGTTGTGTGGTGGAGTCCATGACCTTGACGTTCCTTCCAGCACAGAGATCCCACGCGCCCATAATCTCTGCCTAGTTGAACAGCTAAAGGGCTTCGACCACGACGGACAAAAGAGCTCAAAGGAGAAGCAGTAGATGCCCGCACGGGGGGCGGCCCCAGGCGCAGCGCGTCCCACGCTCCGAGAGCGCCCCTCGGACAGGGGCTGCTCTGACCCACAGGACACCTGGCAGGCCAAGGCCGGGCCGCGAAGCGAAGGCGTTTCCCGGAGCCAGACCCTAGGTGTCACCAGTGTGACAGCACGGCCACTCCTCCGTCCGTCCTCTGCACGCGGCTTGCCACAGGAAGTAACACTGTCAGCGGCGCGGAGCTGGGGCGCTGACGCACGGAGGGCGGAAAGGGTGTGGGTGCGAGAACCGCGAGCCCGGCTGTTTGTGCCCGCGGCGCCCTGCAGCCGTGCCCCGCCCCGCCGCCCCGCCGCCCCGCCGCCCCGCCGCCCCGCGCTTCCTTGCCCCGCGCCCCGCGCTTCCTTGCCCCGCGCCCCGCGCTTCCTTGCCCCGCGCCCCGCGCTTCCTTGCCCCGCGCCCCGCGCTTCCTTGCCCCGCAGCGGCTCCGAGGGTGGGCAATGCACCGCCCGGAGCTCCAACTTTGGTTTTAAAGGTTATTGCCGCGGATTTAGGCTTGGGGTTTGGACTTTGAGGGGGAAGGGGAACATAACAGGACTTTTCTTCGTTTGTTTCCCTCTGCCTTGAACTGCATTTAGATTTAACGTCTCAGGCTAACTCAGTCGGCTGGAGAAGATAATAAAGCCGTGCTGACTTACATGTGCATATTATTGAAGAGAATGCTCTCACAAACTGTCGTGTTTGATCCTCCTAACACACCTGTGAAATAGGACAAGGGTTAGCATCCCCATTATACAGATGAGAACGGTGAGGTTCGAGGAGACGGTAAACAGGGCTCAAAACGGTATTCACTTTGTCTCCAAGAGATTTAAAAAAAAAAAAAATCCCTGGTTTTTAAATTAAATACTTTGTATAGTGAGCCCATGTAATATATAAAGACTCGGCATTATTCAAACTCCTTATTCATCATCTCCTTCCCACCCCCCACCCCCCGCCAATATATTTGCTCGTCACAAGAGGAAAAAAGTTATAACCCAGAGCAAGGAAGAAGACAGTTCTAGATGAAAAGAGACTTAAAATACACACTAAGTGCACTAAGTGTGGTTCTTGACCCAATCCTCATTTGAATGAATCAATGAAAGGGATATTTGGGATCAAATGCGAAATTTTGAATATAGACTAGGAATTAGGTAACATTAAGGAATTATTGTTAATTTTTGTCAGGGACGATGATGGTATTGTAGTTATAAAGAAAAATGTTCTTGTTTTTAGAGCTTCCCTGTGACATCTTTAAAATATGTTAGCGGGATGCCTGACAGGCTCAGTGGGTTAGTGTCCGCCTTCTACTCAGGTCATGAGCCCAGGATCGTGGGATCTAGTCCCACACTGGGAATCTTTGCTCAGCAGGGAGCCTGCTTCTCCCTCTGCCTGCCGCCCCCCTTGCTTGTGCTCTCTCTCTCTCTCTCTCTGACAAATAAGTAAAATCTAAAAAATAAAATGTTAGCAAAAAACTAATACATAAATAATAAATAAAATGAAATATATGAGCAAAAAATAATAAGCATGTGTGACAATATACTGACAATTGTTAACTCTAGGTTACGGATATACATATAGCTGTTTATTTTACTATTCTATTTTTTTTGAGGTTTAAATTTTTCATAATGAGGTAAAAAAACTGCTGAGAAAAACAGTGACTCATTCTTCCTTTTACAGTTAAGCGCCTTTGTCTTTTTAATTTTTTTGTATTTTGACATTTTCCTTGACTACCTTTCAGTGTATAGAAAATTTGGTGGGTGGGGCGCCTGGCTGGCTCAGTTGGAGGAGTCCCACATCAGGGGTAGAGATTACTTAAATAAATAAACTTAAAAAAAAAAAAAGAAAATTTAGTGTGAAACATAAATGGGGGAAGAGGCCTCACGTTACATTTGACTGAAATTCTACAGCTATAATTGTCTTTGATCAGACCCTATAGATTACAAATGGGAGCCTAATACATAGAATGTGAAAAAATTCCTCGTTAAAGAAAAGAAAATGGTGCTCTGAAGGATTTTTTTTTTCCTTTTTGCTTCTCATTTTGAAACCATTCAAACTTACAGGACTTGCAAGAATAGTATGAGGGGTGGCTGGGTGATGGACATTGGGGAGGGTATGTGCTACGGTGAGCGCTGTGAATTGTGCAAGACTGTTGAATCACAGATCTGTACTTTGAAACAAATAATGGAATATATGTTAAAAAAAAAGAAGAAGAAGATAGCAGGAGGGGAAGAATGAAGGGGAGTAAGTCGGAGGGGGAGACGAACCATGAGAGACGATGGACTCTGAAAAACAAACTGAGGGTTCTAGAGGGGAGGGGGGTGGGGGGATGGGTTAGCCTGGTGATGGGTATTAAAGAGGGCACGTTCTGCGTGGAGCACTGGGTGTTATGAACAAACAATGAATCATGGAACACTACACCAAAACAAATTATGTAATATATGGTGATTAACGTAACAATAAAAATTTAAAAAAAAAAGAATAGTCTGAGGACTCCTGTGGACCCTTCACCCAGATACATCTATTGTTAACACTTGGTCATATTTGCTCAGCACTCTTTCTATCCACACAGTTATATGTATTTTTTCTGGACCATTTGAAAGTAAACAGCAGACATCATTCCCTTTTACCACTGACTACTTCAGTATGGATCTCATGGGAATGGGGACTTTTTTACATAACAACACAATTATCAAATTCAGGAATTTTTAGCATACACAGTTCCTATTCAAACTGCCAATTGGCCCAACAACGTCCTTTGTAGTATCTTACCCAAATCCAGAATTCAGGATCAAACCTTTGTGCATTGCCTTTGGTTGGTGCCTCTTTTTAGTTCCTCTTAATCTGGAACAGCCTGTTAGCCTTCCTCTGTCTTTCAAGACATGAAGAATGAAGAGTACAGTCCAGTTGTTGTGTATAATTTCCCTTAATTTAGGCAGAAAACCTACTAACACTCTTTAATTATAATTCCAAGAATTTACCAATTCAACCTCTCTCTTCTTCAAGATCTATAATTACACTTACAGGAGAAGAGAAAAATTGAACTGTTAAAACTTGAAAATATATATAAAGAATATTATTCTCCCAGAGGAGATTCAGAGAGACCTCGCTGGTGAATGAAATTAGTTAAATAAATTTACATGATAATATCAGATTTAAACTAAGTGAAAAGATTAACTGGTGACTAATAATTTGGCAATAAAACATACTACAAAGTGAATCTCTAGTGATCTCTAAAAGTTTGGGTTTCTTTTATTTTAATTAATTTTTTTTTTTTTTTTTTTTTTTTTTTTTTTTTTTTACTTTAAAAAAGGGGCACCTGGGTGGCTCAGTTGGTTAAACGTCTACCTTCAGCTCAGGTCATGATCCCAGGAGCCTGGGATCAAGCCCCACATCAGGCTCGCTGCTCAGTAGAGAATTTGCTTCTCCCTTTCTCTCTCCCTCTGCCTCTCCCCCTATTCATGCTCCCTCTCTATCTCAAGTAAATAAATAAAATCTTTAAATAAATAAATAAATATCAAACAGGGGTGCCTGCCTGGCTCAGTTCATAGAGCATGTGACTCTTGATCTCAGGGTCATGAGTTCAAGCACCACATTGGGCATGAAGGGTATTTTAAAAAACAAAACAAAACAAAAAACAGCAAACAAACAAAAGCCTTAAAAAATAGCATACTTTTTTTCTTAATCTGGGATGTCTAAAATATGTTTATACAAAAATAAGAAAATCAAATCACAACTTAAGATACCTTCCATAATGTGGATTCTGAGATAGAAGGAACCTTAGAGATTATCCAAGCAACTGATATTTTACAGAAAAAAAAGAAACACCAAAACCCAGACTGTATCCTACAGACATACTCAGACAAGTGTACATGGGTGTTTGTACATGGATATTCCCCCAGTACTGTTTATAATAATGGTGGGGGGAAGGAAATGATCTCAATGCCCATCAATGAGAGGGTTTTTTTTTCATTAGGCAAATTTTTCAGAAGTTATTTTTAAAAATTTTGGGGGGGTTGCCTGACTGGCTCAGTCAGTAGAGGATACAAGGCCTGATGTCAGGGTCATGAGTTCAAACCCCACGTTGGGCGTGGAGCCTACTTTAAAAAATAATAAAAATAGGGGCACTTGGGTGGCTCAGTTGTTAAGCGTCTGCCTTCAACTCAGGTCATGATCCCAGAGTCCTGGGATCGAGCCCCGCATCGGGCTTCCTGCTCAGCCCCCCTGATTGTGTTCCCTTTCTCTCTAGGTCTCTCTCTGTCAAATAAATAAATAAAATCTTTAATAAAAAATAATAAAAACAAAGTTTTAAAAATAAGTTTTTATTATGAGTTTTTAAAAAATGTTTTGTCAATATATTAGACTCTATAGCCATTAAATAATAACACAAATGTGTATTTCATGAAACATGTCTATTATACATGAAATGGTAAAGCAAACTCTAAAATATCATCTTAAGTATAATCCCCCCTTTTTAAAGTAAATGTGTACAGGGGCGCCTGGGTGGCTCAGTCGTTAAGCATCTGCCTTCGGCTCAGGTCATGATCCCAGGGTCCTGGGATCGAGTCACGCATCGAGCCCCTCATGGGGCTCCCTGCTCGGCGGGAAGCCTGCTTCTCCCTCTCCCACTCCCCCTGCTGTGTCCCTTCTCTCGCTGTCTCTCTCTGTCAAATAAATAAATAAAATCTTTAAAAAAAAAAATAAAGTAAATGCGTACAGGTGTGTGTGGGAACTGAAAAAAATCTGAAAATAAATATACCAAAATATCACTAGTGATGGATGGCCTCCAGGCAAGACTAGAATTAATTTCAATTGACTATTTAATCTTTAGTAAAGTGTGAATTTTATAGCATTATTTCATTAAACAGGAAAAATAAAGTTATTTTCATTGCAAGAAGAAGCAAGTATCTTTTTTTCATTTTTACTCCAACCAGTGAGTATTAACCATGTCCCAAAGCGTGTGGAACAATGCTATGGAATCGTTACGGGCTGAAGACATTATTCTTTTTTTTTTTTTAAGATTTTATTTATTTATTTGACAGAGAGAGACACAGTGAGAGAGGGAACACAAGCAGGGGGAGCGGGAGAGGGAGAAGCAGGCTTCCCATGGAGCAGGGAGCACAACGTGGGGCTCCATCCCAGGACCCTGGGATCATGACCTGAGCCAAAAGCAGCCGCTTAATGACTGAGCCACCCAGGCGCCCCAAGACATTAATAATATCCAAGATCAGAATTGCAGTAAAGACAACAGGGAAGAAAGCCTATCTGAAAGAGGAATTATGTCACTGGGATCAGAATGTGGAAAAAAAACCAAAAACAGAGTATGTCTCACTCATTTGAGAACGACATGCTGTGGGAAATTTTTTGGATGAATGAGAAGGATGGATGGATGGATGGATGGATGGATGGATGAATGGACAGGCAGATGGATGGATGAACGGACTTCAATATGTGTGAATGTGCATGGCATACCATTCCATAAAGAACTGGAGGCAGCTGGGAAGAGGGTTGAACAGCTAGATTGATCTAGGTTTTCATTCTTTAGTATTTATGGTCAACTTTCACAGTGACTGTACTTTTTTCATGTTATTACACCCTCCTAAGGAAGAGAAGGGAGAAGTTCAGGCCTCTGCTACTCCTCCAATCTCTGCCCAATATATGGCAACAAAGAGTGGATGAAAGCATGGTGAAGAGCGATAACCACCACTATTTGAGGAATTTTTAACCTCTGGAGGTGGTGTGGGGCCCCTGCAAAATCCAGAAATATGAACACCCAATTCTGGCTCTATTTCAGGAGATTCTTGAGCCCCCAGAATCCCACCCATTAATTTCACTGAAGTTCACCAAGTCCGTGTTAAGAACTCCCAAGGTAACCTGTAGCAAGAAGGACTGGACCTGGGCACCTGGGTGGCTCAGATGGTTAAGCTGAGCCTTCGGCTCAGGTCATGATCCCAGGGTCCTGGGATCGAGTCCCGCATCGGGCTCCCTGCTCGGAAGGGGGCCTGCTTCCTCCTCTCCCCCTGCTGCTCCCCCTGCTTTTGCTCTTTCGCTCTTTCTGTCAAATAAATAAATAAAATCTTAAAAAAAAAAAAAAGAAGGACTGGACCTGGCAGTGACAGGCAGAACGGACCATAAAAGCTTTAAAGTTCAAGCCCTTGTATTTCTATTTGACAAGGGGATCTTCCTTGAATATAGCTGCAGCAAACAGGCACTTAAAATTAGGAAGGAGGGGCACCTGGGTGGCTCAGTCGTTAAGCGTCTGCCTTCGGCTCAGGTCATGATCCCAGGGTCCTGGGATCGAGCCCCACGTTGTGCTCCCTGCTCCGCGAGAAGCCTGCTTCTCCCTCTCCCACTCCCCCTGCTTGTGTTCCCTCTCTCACTGTGTCTCTCTGTGTCAAATAAATAAATAAAATCTTTAAAAAAAAAAAAAAGAGTCCATGATTCCTCACGAAGGAAAAGAAAGACAACTGAGGGTGCATTTATTTATTCAACAAATCTATATTGAGTTTTCTCTGTATGCCAGGCCTTGTTCCAGGAGCTGGAGACAGAACAAGGAACAAAACAAAGCCAGCCACGTGGAATGAGCTTTCCTGTTGAGGCGGGGCAGGAAGACAATAAACAGGTAAACAAGCAATTATTTGATATCATGTCACCATGTAACAAGTGCCAGAAAGAAAAATGCAGTAGGGGAAAGAGAAAAAGAGCAATGGGGAGCTTTTATGACAGAGGAGAGTTAGGGAAGGCTTGGCTGAGAAAAAGCACTTGAACAGACACCAGAATGAAGTGAAGGAGCGAGTCATGCAAGCATCTGGGGAAAGAGTTTTCCAGGAAAACAGAACAGGAAATGCAAAAGCCCTGGAGAGGGAATGTGCTCCATGTGTTAGAAACAGCTAGGAGGCCACTGTGGGTGAGGGAGGTGGTCAGGGGAGATGGTGGAGCGAAGTCCAGGACGTTAGCTGGTGTCAAACCACGTAAAGGCTTGGAGGCCACAGGAGGGGTTTTGAATTGTCTTCTAAGAGTCATGGGAACCCACCAGAAGGAGGCTTTTCAGAAGGGCAGTATCACCATCTGACTTGTATTTTATGATGGGTCATTCCAGCTGCTATGTGGAAAAGAGACAGAAGGAGGGTAAATACGAAAGCAGAGAAGAGAAAAGAGAATGTGTATTTTTCCCTTTCCACATGGTACTGGTGATTTTTGGTGGCCCCAGGAAAGAGAACATAGATATAAAAATTACTGGATCAAACCGAATGCTTCAGACCAGTTCGTTCTACCAGTATGTCACCAACATCCGGTTGATGGGCCCTGGAAATGAGACAGCAGTCTCCCACCTAATGTTAGCTGTGATATTGTGATTTATAATAATATATGTTTGGTCTTTGTCCCCATTTCTAGCACAGAGCTTTTTTTTTTAAGATTTTTATTTATTTATTTGAAGGAGAGTGAGAGGGATCACAGAGGGAGAGGGAAAAGCAGACTTGCCACTGAGCAGGGAGCCTGATGTGGGTCTCGATCCTAGGACCCTGAGACCCGACCTGAGCTAAAGGCAGATGCTTAACCAACTGAGCCACCGACGCACCCCGGTCACAGAGCTTCTAAAACCCTTAGAATTTCCTAAGTGATGAGAGTGACAACAGTGTCTCTGGTTGTATTAATAAGTCATCTTTAAGACTGAACCTAAGGATGGAGGCTGGTTACCTGGGGAAGCAACCACATGACTCGAGGGTTGGAACTTTCAGTCCCATCCACCCTCCTGATCTCTGGGGAAAGGAGAGGGGTCGGATGTTGAATCAATCCCCAGTGGCCAGTAATTTAATCAATCATTCCTATGTAATGAAGCCTCCATGAAAACCCAAGAGGACAGGGTTCAGAGGGCTTCCAGGTTGGTGAACACATGGAGATTTGGGGAGAGTGGCTTGCTCTAGAGAGAGCATGGAAGCTCCACGTCCTCCCTTGCCCCATACCTTGCCCTCCACATCTCTTGCATCTAGCTGCTCCTGAGTTATATTCTTTTATAATCAACCAGTAATCTAGTAAGTAAGATGTTTCTTTGAGTTCTGTGATCCCCTCTAGCAAATTAATCAACCCTAAGTTGAGGGTCTTGGGAACGTCCCATCTATAGCTGGCCAGTCTGAAGCCTACGTGACAAGCTGACTTGTGATTGGTATCTAATGTGGGGAGGTAAGGGGCAGTCTTGTAGGACTGAGCCTTTAACCTGTGGAATATGACACTACCTCTAAGTAGATAGTGTCAGAATTGATTTGACTTGTAGGACACCCTACTGGTATCTGAAAATGGCTTGGTGGTGTGTGAGGCCACAGGTGTGGCCCATACCTCCTTGTTAAGCAACGAACAACATTGTATCCTAGCATCTAAAGGATTTAGGCATTTGGTCTCCATCATACTTCCAATAATTCACCAGTCTGGCACCTGTAGAATGAATCTGGTGGGATGATTGTAGACTCAAACTCAACTGAGTAGTAGCCTGATCATTGCTGCCAGGCCAGATGTAGCATCTTAGATAGAGTTTAATATGGCCTCAGGCAAATAGACTGCAGAGGACCTGTCAATAGATATTCCTAGACACCATGTTGCTGTTGGACACTGGTACCCAGCAATAACAGTTGTAAGCACAGATGATAATCTAGCTTGACTTCTGAGACAAGTCTCAGCCCTGGAGGTCTAAACCAATAATACCCCACTCTGAAAAGGTAATCGAGATAACAGTTGAAGTCTCTTTCTTCCTCCAGTCTAGAAGAGTGTCAAGATGTCTTTCCATAAGCCAGCAAAAAGAATGAAATATTGCCATTTGCAACAACGTGGATGGAACTAGAGGGTAATATGCTAAGCGAAGCCAGTCAGTCAGAGAAAGACAAATACCATTTGATATCACTCATATGTGGAATTTAAGAAACAAAACAGATGAACATAGGGAAAGGGAAGGAAAAATAAGATAAGATAAAAACAGAGGGAAGCAAACCATAAGAGACTCCTAACTATATAGGGAACAAATTGAGGGCTGCTGGAGAGGAAGGGGTAGAGGGATGGGGTAACTGGGTGATGGGCAGTTAAGGAGGGCACTTGATGTAATGAGCACTCGGTGTTATATGCAACTGATGAATCACTAAATTCTACCCTTGAAACTAATAATACATTATATGTTAACTAAATTGAATTTAAATAAAGAATTTTTTAAAAATATATCTTTCCAGGGACGCCTGGGTGGCTCAGTCAGTTAAGTGGCTGCCTTCGGCCCAGGTCATGATCCCAGGGTCCTGGGATCGAGTCCCACATCGGGGGGCGTAAGCCCTCAGAGAGTGGTGCTGGCTGAGGCTCAGAATGCAGGGAAAGGCAAACCCAGGCTCAGGAGATGTGTCTATTCCTGAGAATAAACAGCTGGCCCTTCCAAGATAAACGGGACCCAATATACGCAACTTCTTCCCTAAGATCTGTGGCTGGCAGCTGGACATTCATCGGTGGCTGTCTTGGTAAGTGGAAATCAATAACGCTTGTTCCCTGCATAGTCTCTGTCCCCACTACCATGGACACTTGATTCACTTGTCTATCATGCCAGCAATAAAATGGCCAATGACAGGGGCTGGCCGTCATTCAACTGACCAGACCATTTTGTCTACTTGGTTATTTACTGCCTCTTCTGTAGATGCTCTCTGAGAGATGTTAGTATTTGAGACGTTTCATGCCTACTCCTGTATTTCTATTCATATATCCCTATGCCAGACCTCCTTGTCTGTAGCCTTCCAATCTCCTTTTGCCTTCCAGACCCCTGTTCAACTGGCCAGGCCAACTGCCACTGCCCATGAGTTCTTATATATTCTAACCTCAGGCTACATCTCTTCCGCACAGAGTACACCACTCAGAGTTCTATCCACTGGGAGGATTTTCCCTTGCTGTTGTCTTTTAAGGCTGCGGAGAGGGCTCTAGGAAAGATACCATCCTGGGTACCTGGGTGGCTCAGTCGGTTAAATGTCTGCCTTCGGCTCAGGTCATGATCCCAGGGTCCTGGGATTGAGCCCCACATCGGGCTCCTTACACGGCCAGGAGCCTGCCTCTCCCTCTCCCTCTGCCGCTCACCCTCCTTGTGCTCCCTCTTTCTCTCTGTCAAATAAATAAATAAAATATTAGAAAAAAAAAAAAAGAAGATACCATCCATTTTTAGCTTGCACTCACATGCGGGGTGGACCCATCTGCCAATCAAACTTGACCCTTTTCTCATTCTTTGGTTGGTCATGCAGAATTGCAGAATGCCCATACAACCATGAGCATGAGCTGGAGGGACCATGGGGTGGGGGGAATCTGAGATCCTGCTCTCATGCAGCTTACTTGTACACTCTGGTCCTGCTTATTCTCAATTCTGGATGTAGCACCTTCATTTTATGATGGATGGCTGATAGGACCCACTTATTTATGACTTGGTTGATCAGCCCCAGTTCACGATGAGAAGTTTTACTGCATGATCACTTGGTGACCAATTGATAGGCCTGCCTTCTATCCTGACCAGAGCTTTACAGAATGACAGGAGTCATTTTCCAAAGGCATGTGATTCTCTACTACAGATAGCATGGCCTTACTCTCCATACCCAAGGCGCTGAATCGTGATCCCCCACTGGAACTGGCCACAAATCTATACAGCATCTTTTCCTACCATTGAGAGCTCCGATACCGTGGGGGCTGCAGGCTCACACGGCCTGAGTGATCACCCTGGACCCGAGACAGAGTGCTTTCCTGCCCAAGGGCCCGCACAGATCCGGCAGTCTTGTATGTCACTGAGTATAAGAACTGCAGCAGTAACCAAAAACTACATATGCCTTCAAGTTTTCATCTATTTTTGAAAAACATGACAGTGAAGGGGGTTGAAACCTGGAGGACCCAGCAGAAATACTTCAATTTGCATGTAAGGACCCAGCCCGGGTAAATAAAACCTAGAGAATACAACCCCAAAACCATCTAGGATCTTTTTTCTTCCTGAGGCATGCAAATATCAAACTTTCTAGTTGATTAGCCAGGCATGAGAGTTCTACCTTGAAAACAAAAGAGTACATCCTGTTGTCCTCATGTCTTGATCTCAAATAGGTTCTTGTCAGCTATTAATACATTGCATTTTTTAAGCAGAGGAAGTGGTAGGGCAAATTATTTTCTCAAAGGCTCAGAAAGGTGCCATGCTCCATTTCCCCCCACCACACGCTCAGCACATAAGATGTTGTCTAGCAGGGAGAGCTCACTGGAAGACCAGTGCCCAAGATTTTTATGGGGGACTGCTCCGACAGGCACTCTGTGCTCAGCATGTCTCAAATTCCAGACTCCCCGAAGGAAATCAGGTGTTTGGCATAAACCATATCACTTGCACATTTCAGCCCAGTAAGCAACTCTTAATGAGACAATGGTGGGAACCCTTCCCAAATCCAAACTGCCAAACTTTCAAGCAGACCTTTCAAACGGGGGCAACCTCAGGACTGCTATGTCTGTCTATCCTACGTCTTCTAACTCTTTTCTGCATATAGGCGTTATTATCCTTCTTAAAATATATTTTATATTTTTACACTTTATGTTTTTCTACTTAGGTTACATATTTATTTAAAATATTTATATTATATTTTTACATATTTATTTAAAATATTTATATTTTTACCTATTTATTTAAAATATTTATATTGTATTTTTAGGGCACCTGGGTGGCTCAGTCAGTTACGTGTCTGCCTTCTGCTCAGGTTATGATCCCGGGATCCTGGGATCGAGTCCCACATCAGGCTCCCTGCTCAGCAGACAGCCTGCTTCTCTGTCTCCCTCTGCTGCTCCCCCTGCTTGTGCTCTCTCTCTGTCAAATAAATAAATAAAATCTTTAAAAAAATAAAAAGAAAAAAAGAAACTCAAATAGGCTGATATCTTGCTCAAGACCATACTGGTCATATATGGTAAAGCCAGTATCCAGGGCGCCTGGGTGGCTCAGTTGGTTAAGCAACTGCCTTCGGCTCAGGTCATGATCCTGGAGTCCCGGGATCGAGTCCCACATCGGGCTCCCTGCTCAGCAGGGAGTCTGCTTCTCCCTCTGACCCTCTTCCCTCTCATGCTCTCTATCTCTCATTCTCTCTCTCTCAAATAAATAAATAAAATCTTAAAAAAAAAAAAAAAAAAGCCAGTATCCGAACCTCAGTATATGCAGTTTACTACTACGTTGTAATGTCTCAAATTATAGCATCTAACATACGTAAAATGTTTTCATATTGAGATTATCTTACATACATACAGATTCCTCTATGAATAAATTCTTCCACTGATAATTATAGCTGCTCCCAGTCTACAGACAGAAGGAAGAAAAGGAAGAGCTTTTAGTCTCAGTATTTCTCACTTCTAAGATTTTCTAAGTCAGGAGATCATGCAACTCTGGATCTCAGGGTTGTAGGTTTGAGCCCTACCTTCGGTGTAGAGACTTAATTAAAAATAAAACCTAAAATGGGCACTTGGGTGGCTCAGCTGGTTGAGTGTCCAACTCTTGATTTCAGCTCAGGTCATGATATCAGGGTCATGAGATCGAGCCCCACTACAGGCTCCCCGCTAAGCAGGGAATCTGCTTGAGAGTCTCTCCGCTCCCCCCCACACTCATGCTCTCTCTCTCAAATAAATAACTCTTAAAAAAAAAAAAAACTAACTAAAAAAAAACATAAAATATATCAAATCATTCCCTTGTTAACAAGGTCTGCCCTCAGGAGAAACTCTTTGACCGGAGCCTAACCTGCTGGGGTTTATCAGAGTCCATTAGGGAAATACCCAATTCCACCTAGCTTTCCGAATGGGAGAAAAGAAGCCCCCAGCTCCAGCCCAGGCTAGCCACCCTGTCCCACCTTTCCGGTGCTCATGAGGAGAGGAGGAAAATACGAGAAGCGCCTTGAAGCTCATAGTCCACAGGCACAGGCTCACCGAAAGACTGAGACCTAATCACAGCACCACAGAACGCTTCTCCCCCCCTTCACCATTCAAAGTACGTGGATGGGACGGACACAGGAAAAACAGACTCACATACAGAGCACAAACTGGCGGTTGCCGGAATGGAAGGCGGGTGAGGGCATGGGTGACTAGGAAACAGCGGTACAAAGTTCCAGTTATAAAATAAACAAGTACAGCATAGGGAATATAGTCAATACCACTGGTCATAAAAATGAAGAAATAACATGTGTATTTGTGAGCCTTTTAACCCAAAAATAAGGCCTGCCACGAAAAGTGTTTATCCACTCTCTTCACTGTACTAAAGCACAACTACAAAAAAGATAAATACGTTGTCTAAAGATAATAATGAATCAATCTATTCTTACCCTCTTCTGCAGTGCAGAGAAACTACTTTGTAGCAGTCTAAACCCGGGTGTGGTCTCTGTAAGCTCCTTGCATTTGATTTGCAAAGCAGAAAAGGATCCTCTTGGGGCGCCTGGGTGGCTCAGTCGGTTAAGCATCTGCCTTCGGCTCAGGTCATGATCCCAGGGTCCTGGGATCGAGCCCTGCATCGGGTTCCTTGCTCAGCGGGGAGCCTGCTTCTCCCTCTCCCACTCCCCCTGCTTGGGGTTCCCTCTCTCATTGTCTCTGTCAAACAAATAAATAAAATCTTAAAAAAAAAAAAGAAAAGGATCCTCTTATGGGGCATTATTTCTATATCAGCACAACAAATACTTTGATCAACTGCCCAATCCTAACAATATGAGGGGCCATTCATGATTCATCTCAGCCACACATATTTCCTACCAAATCATAGAAGCTTTATATAAATGCATTGGGTTGGGGCGCCTGGGTGGCTCTGTCGTTAAGCGTCTGCCTTCGGCTCAGGTCATGCGGGGTCCTGGGATCGAGCCCCTCGTCGGGCTCCCTGCTCCGCGGGGAGCCTGCTTCTCCCTCTCCCACTCCCCCTGCTTGTGTTCCTTCTCTCACTGTGTCTCTCTCTGTCAAATAAATAAATAAAATCTTAAAAAAAATTAATAATAAATAAATAAATAAACGCATTGGGTTTAGGCTTTAGGAAGGAAGTCAGTGGTTACTTCAATCACCCCTTGGCCCATATGTCCTTCCTTTGTCTCCCTAAACAATGCTTTTAAAACCCAAATGCCACTCTCAGCCTTGGTGAACATTTCCGCCCCATAATTTGCAAATGAAGTGAGCTTGAGCAAACTACTGTGACTTTCTGGATCTCCGTTTTTCTCATCTGTAAAATGGGGATAAGAATAATATTTTTCTCATGAAACGACTATAAGGATTTCATGATATAATTCATGTAAAGCTCTTGGCACGCTGTGTGACATTAAAAAAATATTCAGTTAATTTTATTTGTTTCTCACTATAATCACAAGGGCCATTAAATGATCACTGGCAATCTTTTTTGAAATCTGTGCAATCTATTAGAACGGACATCGTTCTCTCTCTCCTTCCTCTCTCTCTCTCCCTTATTTTTTTTACCGATAGCATTTATGTAATGTTAGCATTATTCTTATCTCTGGGGGCTGGATATTGGGAAAGTCATGGAAAGATCCAAATGGGGCCTTTGGTGCCAAGTGCTGGGAGTTTTGGGACCCACCGGGGACTTTTCCAGGGCTCATGAGCAGGAGCTGAATGGCACAAGATGCCAGACAGCAGGAAACTGAGCACCAGCCGAGACCTGGAGATCACTTTGGAACTGGGAATGGAGGCTGCATTTGCTGGCACTTTCTTGTAATTTTTCCTGATAAACTTCTGCTTATTTGGCACGTGGGTTGCTAAGGTGAGGGGCTGATGGGAGGGAATTGTGCAACAGGTGGTCCTAATATATTTAAACTTGACTAAAGTTTACTCCTTCGAGATAAAACTGTAACAGTACATATCTAGCTGCCAAGATGCCAGTGAGCATCGTAAGCTTAGACTGGCGTATCTTTCCTACATTTCCTTGTGACCCAGAAAGCCACCGCTAGGGCCCCACAGTAGTGGGGTTTGGTGAGGAGTGGGGAGTACTGGTAGCAGTTAAGAGTTTGCGTATTAAAGGATCTGGTTTTGGGGGCACCTGGGTGGCTCAGATGGTTAAGCATCTGCCTTCGGCTCAGGTCATGATCTCCAGGTCCTGGGATCGAGCCCCACATCTGGCTCCCAGCTCAGCGGGGAGCCTGCTTCTCCCTCTGCCCCTGCTTGTGCTCTCTCTGCCTCTCTCCTTCAAACGAATGAATTAAAAAAAATAAGGGATCTGGTTTTTATTGTGATGAGAATTTCACAATTTATGCAAATATCAAATCATTATGTTGTACACCTGAAATTAATGTTATATGCCAATAATACCTCAATAATAATAATAATAATAAAGCCCCTCCCCCAAAAAGATCTAGAACATTTTACCTTAAGTTGTAAAAAAAAAAGCTTGAGATTTGGAGTCACAAAGATCTGGAGGTCAAAGCTTGCTTCCACCACTTAGAGCTCGGTGTCCTTGGATATGTTCATTTACCTCTGGAACCTTAGAAAATAGGACAACAGCGTCTGTTTTCACTACTTCAGGATTGTTAAAAGAATCAAATGGAGGGTGCCTGGCTGGCTTAGTTGGTGGAGCGTGCAACTGTTGATCTCAGGGTTGTAAGTTTGAGCCCCACATTGGGTGTAGAGATGACTTAAAAATAAAAATTAAAAAATCTAAGAGTCAAATGGATTAAAAATTGTGGAAATGCGTTATGAAATGCCACACGTCATAACAATAATATGGTACTACCTAAATACCTTGGAGTGAGGCCTCATATAACATTTTCAGAGAAAGGTGCTGCTTCCTGCCTCCCAGAATGAGCTGAATGAACTGAATTAGGTGACACTCCCCGATAATCCAGCCATTTAATGAGCACCCCTAATAAAAACTCTGAAAAAGGGACACCTGGCTGGCTCATTTGGTAGAGTACCATGACTCTTGATTTTGGGTTCATGAGTTGTAGCCCCATGTTGAGTATAAAGTTTACTTAAAAAAAAAGAAAAGAAAAGAAAAAAATATATACTCTGGAAAAGTACTACATTCAACATAATCTTTTTAAACCTGTTAATTGAGGGTGCCTGGGTGGCTCAGATGGTTAAGCGTCGGCCTTCGGCTCAGGTCATGATCCCAGGGTCCCGGGATAGAGTCCCTCATTGGGCTCCTTGCTCAGCGGGGAGTCTGCTTCTCCCTCTCCCTCTGCCTCTCCCCCTGCTTGTTGTCTCTCTGTCTCTCTCGCAAATGAATAAATAAACTCTTTAAAAAAAATAAAAATAAACCTGTTAATTGCTGGGGCTCCTGGGTGGCTCAGTTGTTGGGCATCTTCCTTAGGCTCAGGTCACGATTCCAGGGTCCTGGGATCGAGCCCCACATCGGGCTCCCTGCTCCGCGGGAACCCTGTTTCTCCCTCTCCCTCTGCCCTTGCTTGTGTTCCCTCTCTCTCTGTGTCTCTCTCTATCAAATAAATAAAATCTTAAAAAAAAAAAACTTGTTAATTGCCTTCTCTCTTAAGTTTCTCCGTATGAAACACTATACTTAAAACAAAATTAAAACTGTAGAATTAAAAGTTCACCCAATATTTAAAATGACAAGCCTGGTCATTTATTTATTAAAAAAAAAACTAAAATAGAGATTGGAAGTAGTGCAGGTCCCTTCAGACCTTACCTAAATAGAAAGAACAAAGCTAAATTTAGTGACACTTGAAAAATATTATCTAGAGGAATAACAGTATGATCTGTAAGCCACTTCAGCTTATCTCTCTGAAAGATGCCATTAGCAAGTGGGAGTAAGGTTGCTAAATATTTTTCAGGTTGATTTGGCAACCTAATAAAAGGTTTGACAGACCGTGCCTCAGTTTCCTTGTAATAAGTATTTATGAGTCGTTATCAGGCAAAGGTCAAGGTTTCTGTACTCAGGGCTACAGTTTTTAACAATGTGCCTCTAGCTTCGAGAAGATTTTTTTAAATAAGGAAATTAAGGCAGAGTGCTTTTAATTTTTATTTATATGATTAATTTTTGTCTTTGAATATTTATTCTATCATGTGACATACATAAATGTTGTAAGGGCTTGAATTTGCCTGAGCCCATTAATAACAGCAGAGCAAGTCAAATTTCAACCTATGTGAAGGTCATAGTTGCCTAAGATCATATTTTTTAAACATATGCTTCCATTTTCTATCCGTTCTGTCTTCAAAGATGCCACATCCTTTGCAAAGAACATGACCAAAATATAAAGGTGTATTTTCCAACTCTGCAGGATATTTTTCACTTCACTGAAACATAATACATAGATTTCATGTGGAACATTTAAAATTAATAGAGTGCCTATATTAAGATTTAATTTGTTTTTAATTGTCTTTGTCCATTGAAAGGAAAACTTTTCTTCATCATATGCTGTATTTTACAAGGTTTGCAACAACATTTTCAAAAGAATTTTCCTCTCAGTCCGAATAGTCTTTTTTCTTCTTAGTTATGCAATAAATGGAACTATGCGAAAGAAGCTATCAGTTTAAAAATACATGGCAATATAAAAGGCTTTTGTTTTCTCTTGCTTTGAGGAAATTCACAATAGTGGTGTAGCAAGGTTGGCAGGGGTGATCCTAGAGAGAAAAGGAGGCCCCCTTGCCTCACTTTCAAGTGTTGAAACTGAACTTGTATTCTAGGTCTTCTACTAGAATATTTTGCATAGACAAAGAGAACATTTTTTTTTTAAGGAAGTGTTTCGTAATATTTATGGGAAATAAAAATAAGGTGGAAGCAACTCATACTGCACTGTGATGTTAGGCTGCCTGTGACAGATTCTTCATGTCCCAAAACACAGTCGTCCTTGGTGGTTGGATGCAGGATACTTCCAGGCCTCGGTCAGCAATGACACCATGAAAGGAAAATACAAAGTGAGTATGGTTATTTGGATGCACTCTCTGTTAACAAAAACATGCAGATTACCTCTCCACATCTGGTTCACTGTCAAATGACTCATTATTTTTGGCTATTATGCTAATAATACATGTCTATATCAGCACAAAGGAGCTAGAAAATCATCATGATTAAGAAGAACAGAGGGGCGCCTTGGTGGCTCAGTCGTTAAGCGCCTGCCTTCGGCTCAGGTCATGATCCCAGGTCCTAGGATTGAGCCCCACATCGGTCTCCCTGCTCCGCGGGAAGCCTGCTTCTCCCTCTCCCACTCCCCCTGCTTGTGTTCCCTCTCTCGCTCTGTCTCTTTCTGTCAAATAAATGGAATCTTTAAAAAAAAAAAAATTAGAAGAACAGAATATGCAGGCGCCTGGGTGGCTCAGTAGTTAAGCGTCTGCCTTCGGCACAGGTCATGATCCCAGGGTCCTTAAGCGTCTGTCTTCGGCTCAGGTCATGATCCCAGGATCCTGAGATGGAGCCCCGCATCGGGCTCCCTGCTCCGCAGGAAGCCGGCTTCTCCCTCTCCCACTCCCCCTGCTTCTGTTCCCTCTTTCGCTGTCTCTCTGTCTAATAAATAAAATCCTTAAGAAAAAAAAAAAAAAGCAGAAAAATGTTCACCTTTGGCCCAGAAGGCTGACCTATAGCCTGCATAGTTCCCTTGAGGATCGAATACAGCAGGTTGCTGAATTCTTAAAGGGTCTCCTGACTGCCTATGTATCTCACACACAGTTAATAGTGAACTGAATGATAAGCACCAGAGAAGTCTTGCAAAAGCAGGTTTTACAAGTAGAAATTCGAAGAAGACATTTATGATCTACTACTCCCTGCACGTCCCCTGGCCCTTGAGCACTAAGTGTGTAAGCCCCAGCTTCACACAGGGCAGGTGCAGCTCTTTCTGCCTGGGGTAGCCCTTTCTATCCTCCTGCTACTTAAATAAACCCACTAAGTTGCAGTCTCAGGAACTCCTCCCCAGCCGAGCTCCCCAATCCTGTAATAACTGTATCTAAAATTGTAGCTTTACCCAAGTTACTCTGTTAATAATTGGAAGTTCAGAAGCTGATGTGTGTAAGTGATCATTCCCAACTCTTGCCAAGGGGGAAGAATGAAATCAACATAGTTGAGTATTTAATAATGTGGGACAAATCAGATGACTTTTGCTCTGAAAAAGTTATCAGGGGTTCCTGCTGCCCCAGCATCAGAAGAGCTGGTTGGTCTACCAGGTGTACTAACATACATCATTAGTATCTTATAAAAAAACCTAATAGTTGTCAACTAACAGAACATCACAAGAAGGGAGACTGCTCTTTTAAACACGTGAAGACATTTAACATGGAAGAATATGTAGAATTTCCCATCAATTGTCCTGAAAGCTACCATTCCTCGGTGTGGAATAACTTTTTATTTACTTATTTATTTAATTATTTAATTATTTATTTATTTATTTTTTAAGATTTTATTTATTTGACAGAGAGAGATAGCGAGAGAGGGAACACAAGCAGGGGGAGTGGGAGAGGGAGAAGCAGGCTTCCCACCGAGCAGGGAGCCTGATGCAGGGCTCGGTCCCAGGACCCCGGGATCACCACCTGAGCCAAAGGCAGACGCTTAACGCCTGAGGCACCCAGGAGCCCGTGGAATGACTTTTTAAAGCATATTGATATAGATCCTAAAATGCTCATATCTTCGATGGGAATACCGCAGATTTACAAACAGAATGTGATGTGTTTGAAAAGAAAAGAAAAGCTGGCTGAGTAGACCTATTTATTGGAGGTAATTCTTCTCATAATAGGCATACACAAGGCATTTGCCCCGTGCACAACAATGGAAGGAGTCAACCACGTGTGGACTGTGTCATCTTTCCAGCATCATCTCTGAACTACATTTGTATATGATGAAGATGCTACTTTAGAACTAAGAGTTACTACTGTAAACTACTTCAAGGTTTAATGCATGTGCACAGTAAACTTGTAGGTCCACTATAGGGTATGGTAGAAGGAAACTGAGGAGATTGGGGCAAAATGCTGCTTGAATGAACAAAATACTTTTTATAAGAAGTAGATGAATTTCAGCTTTGTAATATAATGGAACATGGGGAATTTTTAAGATTACCATTTTTGTAAAAAAGATTTTATTTATTCATTTGAGACAGAGAGATAGAGAGAGAGAGAGCATGAGGAGGGGGAGCTGCAGAGGGAGAGGGAGAAGCAGATTTCCTGCTGAGCGGGGAGCCTGACTCAGAGGGTCAATCCCAGGACCCTGAGATCATGACCTGAACCAAAGGCAGATGCTTAACCATCTGAGCCTCCCAGGAGCCCCAGGATTACCATTTTTTTTTTTAAAGATTTTATTTATTTATTTATTTGAGAGAGCGAGAATGAGAGAGAGAGAGAGAGAGAGCACATGAGAGGGGGGAGGGTCAGAGGGAGAAGCAGACTCCCTGCTGAGCAGCAGGGAGCCCGATGCGGGACTCGATCCGGGGACTCCAGGATCATGACCTGAGCCGAAGGCAGTCACTTAACCAACTGAGCCACCCAGGCACGCCAGGATTACCATTTTTAAAAGTCCAATATCTGTACGTGAAACATTCCATATTTGAAATGCATCTATTTTTACACCAGGGCTTAGGAGAAGTAATTGGCTCTCACAACTGATAAGCTGTTTATTATAAATATTTTATTTACAAATAAATTTTATTATAAGTAGCTAGTCTATAAACGAGCACAGAAATGAAATATCTGCTTGTGTAGACAATTTTAAAACTCATTTTTTTTTAAAGATTTTATTTATTTGACAGAGAGAGACACAGCAAAAGAGGGAACACAAGCAAGGGGAATGCGAGATGGAGAAGCAGGCTTCCTGCTGAGCAAGGAGCCTGATGCGGGGCTCGATCCCAGGACCCTGGGACCATGGCCTGAGCAGAAGGCAGACGCTTAACGACTGAGCTACCCAGGCGCCACCTAAAACTCATTTTAAAGGTGGAGATTCTGCACATCAAGTTCCATTCAAGACATGACTCGAGTGGCATAATATACAAAGATTTATGTTTTTTAATTATCTGAAGACACTTCAAAAACTTTCAGGTATTAATCGACTATCATTGCAGACTTTAATTTTGGAATAACATCTTTATATTTTATCTGCATTATACACAAGCCTTTCTGCACACGACTGCCTTAGTCATCTTCCTACAGGGCCATCTGGACATCAAAAGTCGTGCTATACACTGTTGGTAAAGGAAATTTGAAGAGAAGACAGTGCCAAAACGTGCAGTTTATGTCCTTTTGAAAAATATGTAGAGTGCATATTTTTGGTGCACCTTCTTCTTTAGCACCTTTTCAAGAAATGTGTTTTTGGTAGCAGCTTTCTGCCCAAGGGTCCTGTTCCCATGCTTTAATAAAATCACCTTTTTTGGGGGCGCCTGGGTGGCTCAGTTGGTTGAGCGACTGCCTTCGGCTCAGGTCATGATCCTGGAGTCCCGGGATCAAGTCCCGCATCAGGCTCCCTGCTGCTCAGTGGGGAGTCTGCTTCGCCCTCTGACCCTCCCCCCTCTCATGTGCTCTCTCTCTCTCTCAAATAAATAAATAAAATCTTTAAAAAAAATAAATAAAATCACCTTTTTTGCACCAAAAAATGTGCTTTTATTTTTATTTAATGAATTGGGTTCAGGCCCTTAATATAAACATCTTGGCTATTATGAGCACACTAAGGAAGTTCTTTTGAGGAGAATTTTCTCATTATTGTTAAACTTCCTAAACGATTAACCTTATTCCTCATATATAAAAATGTCTAAAAGGATAATATGAGAGAGTATATATAAAAAGAATCACTGTAGGGGCGCCTGGGTGGCTCAGTCGTTGGGCGTCTGCCTTCAGCTCGGGTCATGATCCCAGGGTCCTGGGATCGAGCCCCGCATCAGGCTCTCTGCTCCGCGGGAAGCCTGCTTCTCCCTCTCCCACTCCCCCTGCTTGTGTTCCCTCTCTCGCTCTGTCTCTCTCTGTCAAATAAATAAATAAAATCTTAAAAAAAAAAAAAGAATCACTGTAAACTATTTTAGATTGCCATGGAAACTTGCATCTTAAATTGCAAATGAAAGTACATTATTTTCTACCTTTAACTCAAATAAGGCTCACATAAACAAAAAGCTAGCTGGAAAATTTAGCGTGTGCTATAGAAGCTGATTCTCCATTCCCTTTCCGGAAATGCTCCACTCTGCCGCTAGAGGGCACCATATGCATACTGGGCAGAGAGAGTCAAAGGCTTATTAAGTACATCTGCCTCTTGATTTTTTTTTTTCGCTGAAGAAATAACCCAGTCAGTGTGGGGTATGAGTGGACATCAGAGCTGGTGGGTAGGTTGCTACAGCATTTCCTTGCGACTTGAAGCTTTTTTTTCTTAAGAGGGAGAGAGGCGGGTAGAGGGGCAGAGGGAGAGAGAGAATCTTAAGCTGGCTCCATGCCCAGCGTAACTGAGGCCGGACTCGATTTCACAACCCTGAGAACATGACCTGAACCAAATCGAGTCGGAGGCTTAACGGACTGAGCCACCCTGGTGCCCCAACTTCAAACTTTCTTACGATGCCCCTAGTCATTTCAGCCCCCAGCAAAGCCTGAGTTCAGCCTTGATTCAGCTGGGAACATAGAATGTAATTATGATTGAATGATTGTTTTTAGTGGTTGCTAGCAATATGGACAAAGAGTTAAGAACTGAGGAGGGTCCTTTGTATTTGAGACAGTCCACTTCAACAAAATTCAGACCAAGCCTGGGGGTCAGAAGACCTTCTCCATTCTCAGTTATACCAATTTCTGAGTAGCTTTGTACAAATTAAGAGGGGGAACCAAGTTCCATATACAAATATTTGGTTTGAAAGAATAGATTCATACTTTTAATGCATAGGATGTTTAAAGATTTTACTCCAGGGGTGTCTGGCCGGTTCAGGGGTAAAGCGACCGACTTGGTCTCGGGTTCATGAGTTCAAGCCCCACACTGGGTGTAGAGATTACTTAAAAAAAAGAGGATAAAAATTAAGCTGACATACATTAATATTTGTTTTTAATATTTATATTAATATTTTTAAAAATTTACTGTTAACATAATTGAAACTAACCTAACTAATTTCATGTCTAGCAAAGAACAGGTAGCAATGGCTGATGTTATTGCACAAATTTGCAAAATTGTGTATATTTGGTTCAGTATTTATTTGAGACTCTCCTAAAAGCAGACCTGCAATGTCTCAAGATAAAAATGCCCAGCTTCCCAAAGGCAAAATTTTATATGGGGGAAAAAAATCTATATTGATGAATTGTTCAAAATATTCAAGAAAAATATATGGGAGGGAGCTGATACATAATACAGGGTCTCTTTCTGTTTTTTAATAACATTTTGAGTGATGCCTGCATTTGAAGTAGTTTTCTCTAGATCTTAAATCGAACCTGAAAACAACAGGACCATGTCATGTCCAGGTACATCACATTGTCATGTCTATAAGGAAGACAAATCCTGCTCCAAAGAGCAATGAAGAGTTACACAGATCTTACCTCTGGGTCTCTTGAAGAGGCAGCAGAACATGGAATTTCATTGCATGACCCAAAGCAAATCATCATAAACATCTTCCTTAGCAAACACCCACCTTACCTTTCCTTCTCTCCAGTGTCAGCTGTTCTAACTGGAGAATCTCTTCTCCCTCTCCCACTCCCCCTGCTTGTGTTCCCTTTCTCGCTGTGTCTCTCTGTCAAATAAATAAATAAATAAATAAATAAATAAATAAATAAATAAAATCTTTAAGAGAGAGAGAGAGAGAAGGTATTGCACTAGCCAAAGTTCTCCCACTGGTCACAGAGCTGGGTTCAGAACCCAAATCCACCAACTCTGACCTCCTTTGTCCATTACAGCACACTGCTTTGAGCTCAGTTTTTACTTTGAGCCTAGTTTGTTTGTTTGTTTTAGCATACACATTATATTGAGGTCTTCCTTCCAAGAAAAGCCAAAATCTTAAAACAAAAATAAAATCATCTTTCTTAGGATCTTCTTCCCCCACTGCAATTATAGAAATACTTTTCTGTCTATATGTAGAATAAACAATTAATATTAAAGTATTATTGATTGCAAGCATTTTAATCTAAATGATAAACTATAAACATTTCAGAAATATAGAAATATTTTTATAAAAGTTATCTTGTGAATACTGGAAAAATTTTATTTATTTATTTATTTAAATTGGCTTTATTTTATTTTATTTTTAAGTAAGCTCTGTGCCCAAAGTGGGGCTTAAACTCACAACCTCGATATCAAAAGTCACATGCTCTATTGACTGAGCCAGCCAGGCACCCCTATACTTGTTTATTTTATTTTATTTTAAAGATTTTATTTATTTATTTGAGAGAGGGAGAATGAGAGATAGAGAGCACGAGAGGGAAGAGGGTCAGAGGGAGAAGCAGACTCCCTGCCGAGCAGGGAGCCCGATGCGGGACTCGATCCCGGGACTCCAGGATCATGACCTGAGCCGAAGGCAGTCGCCCAACCAACTGAGCCACCCAGGTGCCCCTATACTTGTTTATTTTAAATAAAATACAACAGGAACACTTGGGTGGCACAGTTGGTTAGGCATCTGACTCTTGGTTTTGGCTCAGGTCCTGATATCAAGGTTGTGGGATCGATCCCTGCATTGGGCTCCATGCTCGGCATGAAGTCAGCTTTAGATTCTCTTTCCCTCTCCCTTTGCTCCTCCCCCCAGCTCATGCTCACTCTTTCTCTCTCTAAAATAATAAATAAATCAATCATTTTTAAAGGATGCATTTAAAATAAAACACAACTATAGAACTTTTTAAAAAATTGAGATTTATCTTATCTCCATTTCTTTGATAGATAATGTAAAAAATTTTTTCTCCTTTACCATTGATGGTTTTCTTCTCAGATCAAGTACAACCCTTCGTGAGACATAATAAATTCTGACTAGAATGCATTTTCCAGCTCAACTATAGGCACTAGGAATACAAGGGGAGCACCTCAGTTTAGTAAAACAATCTAGCCGTGCTCACTCCTAGAATGCCATGTTCCTCACTATCATCTCTCTTTTTTTAAGATTTTTATTTTTAAGTAATCGCTACACCCAACATGGAGCTCAAGCTTACAATCCCGAGATCAAGAGTTGCACGCTCCACCGACTGAGCCAGCTGAGCACCCCCTTCCCTGGCATCTTTTAAGTAATTCCACCAAAAACGTTTCACATTTTTCTTTCCCAGCAGGTTAAAAAGAAAACTATTCCAACAATACCTCTACTTTATGAAACACAAAATACATTTCCTTTTTATCGAAATATTGTTACAGAGAAGACTTTATCTTGACTTTCCTAGTGGCATACCTAAGATACAATTGTTGGAAATATTCTTTGTCATAACTGCAAAAGGCAAGATGACCAATTTTTTTCTCATGCTCTGGGATGAGTATTATCATCTGCAAACAGAAAGTAAATTTAAGATGGCATCGTGGCTTTCTGTGTAATTAAGAAGAAAACAAAAGATCATGTATGCAAAAATAGCCCAAGTATGATTCTCTTTATCTGGGAACAAACCTGACAGTCTATGAGCTTTTGTAATCTTAGCTTGGTCTAAATTAAGGAAATGTGGGGTGCCTGGCTTTGCTCAGTTGGAAGAGAATGTGACTCTTGATCTCAGGGTCATGAGTTCCAGCCCCATGTTTGGTGCAGAGATTACTAAAAAAATAAATAAATAAACTTTTAAAAAATTAAGTAAGGAAAGGTGTAGTGGTCAACCACCTACACTGAAGTGTAATGGTAGACATTTTTCACTTATCACATTATCAAAGATTTTTTTTTAAAGATTTATTTATTTATTTATTTATTAAAGATTTTATTTATTTGGCAGAGAGAGACACAGCGAGAGAGGGAACACAAGCAGGGGGAGTGGGAGAGGGAGAAGCAGGCTTCCCGCTGAGCAGCAAGCCTGATGCAGCGTTCAATTCCAGGACCCTGGGGATCATGACCTGAGCCGAAGGCAGGCGCTTAACGACTGAGCCACCCAGGCGCCCCTATCAAAGATTTTTGAAAGCAAACCCACCATAGTAGTGAGGACACTGAGAAATTTGCTAATGGTCTACATTGGTGGAAACGTAGCTTGCTATAACCTTGCTCAAAGGCAATTTGGCAGTGGATATTAAAACTTAAACTAGACGGTGCCTGAGCCACCCAGGTGCCCCGCGCTACATGTTAATTGTAGAAAATTTAGAAAGTACACAGAAGTCTCTTTCTCTGTGTCAAATAAATAAATAAAATCTTAAAATAAATAAATAAATAAACATGTAGTGCTTTTGTAATTAAGAAAAAAATTCTGGGGCACCTGGCTAGCTCATTCGGTACAGCATGCGACTCTTGATCTCAGCGGCACTGTAAGTTTGAGCCCCATAGAGATCAATTACTTAAAAATAAAATCTTTTTTGGGGCGCCTGGGTGGCTCAGTCGTTAAGCGTCTGCCTTCGGCTCAGGTCATGATCCCAGGGTCCTGGGATCGAGCCCCGCATCAGGCTCCCTGCTCCGCGGGAAGCCTGCTTCTCCCTCTCCCACTCCCCCTGCTTGTGTTCCCTCTCTCGCTGTGTCTCTCTCTGTCAAATAAATAAAATCTTTAAAAAAAATAAATAAATAAAATCTTTTTTAAAAAAAAGTTGTTTCTTTCTTTTTTTTTTAAATCCAGGCCTTTCTCAATTGTCCAAATGTGATAATGACAGGAATTTAGTAGGTGACAGTTTGCAACAGTGTTGCAATTGTGTTCTGATCACACTTGCTGTTGCAGTTGCCTGCAGACCATTTGTCCTGCTGGCTCTGGAGCTCAGAAGAGTTTCCTCTCCTGCAGCAGCACGCAATCCCAGGAGGAGCGCCTCAGTGGGCTGGCCTCGAGCCACCACGCCTTCCAAAACCCTGTGGGAGGAGCAGAAAGGCCAATTCCCCACTAACAGGCAGATGGTGAAACATCCTCTTGGCCCTTGTAAATTCAGCCATATTGGTGCAGACACAGCTGAAAAAAGGCAAGCAAGTTCTGCAAGGCCAGGTAAAATTAGTCCTCTCTCAAGAGGGTGCTGCGCCATGCCGGCTGGCATTCCCTGCCATGCCCTCAGCCCATTCAAGCCTGAGAAACTAGTGGATGATGTGCAAAAAAGTGAGGCCCTGAACTGGGGACGTGGGTGCGGAGGTGGGCTTCGAGCCCTGTGAATATGAAACCATGCCCCACAGGGTTAATGAGGTTAAAGCCTTCCCCAGCAAGACCCCTGCTGATTCCCCTTATCTTTTGGAGGCAAACAACAGGAAGAGTTCCAGCCAGCTTAGGCCAGTGTGAGCTTGACCACCGACTCACACCTGGCCGGATGGACCCTGTGGTGTCCAGTTACCTCTACCTCATTGTAATGTTGAAATCTCCACTTGAGGAGGAGCACAAGCTTTCTTAATACTGTATAGGAAGGATGTATCCCCACATGTCCCAAGTACCCCTGCACAACCTTATGCTGGCCTTTACCTGCAATGACAAAACTCCCCTTTCTGAACATTCATCTTAACCCTAAATAAGAGAAATCCACTCACCCTCACTCTGGGAGTCCTGGCTTTGGAAATTATTCCCTGTGATCTCCCTCTTTTCTGCAAATAAAGTTTCTTTTGTGTGACAACTCCACCTGGTGTAGCCTCTTATCTGTCACTTACCAAGGAGCAAACTCATGTTAATTCTGTTACAAATACAAATACACTGTCAGGAAGCAGAAGGAATTCCATAGGACAGTGAAGTGGAAGGAATTCTGGGTTGCGAATCAGGAGTCCTGGATGCGGTTATATCTCCCTTTCCCTCTCTCTAAATTTTAGTTCCTTCTTCTAGAACATAGTGGGATGGATGGGGGAGGGGATAGATAGATGAAATGAGCTATAAAGTTGCTTCCAGCTTTTAAAACCTTTATAATGATTTATAATGAAGTTATACAAAATACATTTCATTCAATACAAATTCATTCAGTGACCATTGTACCTAGCAAGCCAGAGCCAAGGTGAAAAATAAAACAACAAAAAAACATTGCCTACCCACAGGACTCACAGTCAAAGCATTGACAAATTTCTCAGTTCCAATATGTATAATTATTCACTATGCCATTTATTTAAGAGAATATTTTTCACCAAGATTGAATTTTTTCCATTGCCAATAAAGCTACTTAGCCCATTGTTAATAAACAATGTGTTTACTATATTGTGGGGAACAATGTAGGTTTGGGCTAAAAGCTTGAGACAGAGAGTTCTAGTTAAATCTGAACCTCCTCATTTGCTAACAGGATGACACTGGAAAAATTACTTAAATTTGGCTTCAGTTTCCTTACTTGTAAAATAATAATAATAATAGTACCTGCTTCCTAGGGTAATTATAGGGAGTAAATGAGCTGAACCACGCCAACTAAGTTCTCAGTGAATCATTATTATTTGTTGTTAATATAGAAAGTGTAAAAATAATTTTAATATCAGTTTAACAAAGCACAAAATCTTAGAATTTGTAAAGGGACCTTAGAATCAATTTCATTTCAATCCTTTCATGTTACATAAAGCAACTGTGACTCAGAGAGGTTGAGTAGGGCCCTGCGACCTCTAAGAGCTATTTTATTTTCTTTATATATGCCAATAATTAATTAGAAAATGTAATGTGCTTTCCTGAGAAACAAAAATTTCCTAAGTCATGTGGAAATTATTTGTACGATGTCTATTATTTTGAATCTTCTATTTCTTTCTTCTTGAAATCTGACTGCCATTTCAGAAAGTCTTTCCAAAAAGAATCTGGAATTTTGCCTAGATAGCCCACTTGATCCTTGCCCCAGCTTCTTTGCAAAATCCATTGTGATTGCTCCAAGCAAACTTAGAATCTCCCTTTCTATATGCCATTCAGCCTGTTTTCTCTCGATGTTTCTAGCCACTTTTGGCTAGTTAGGAAAAAACACTTTCAACTTTAGACAAACCAGGTTTGGTTCATTGACTCCAATGAGATAAATACCTTCTCTGGAAATCAAGATTCTGGATATGCAAATGTGTGCAAGGCAATGAGACAGAAGGAAAGGGCACTCAGTAGAGAATAGAGAGAAAGCAAACAACATTTATCCCATGCTTTCCATACACCCATAGACTCCTCTAATCATCACAACAACCCTGTGAATTAGATATTACTATTCTAAAGGTAAAAAAGCTAAGCGCCAGAGAGCAACTTGCCTGACGTCACATAGGCAGGAGATGATTGAGTCAAAATTTGAACTCCAGCCAGTCTGCTTCCAGATTCTTTCCAGTATATCAGCCACACTCTTGCCCACTCATGGTCTTCATGACATTCAATTGATGGAGTATCTCTTGATACAAAACAAACAACAACAAACAAAACAATACAACACAACCCCCCACCCAATTCCTACAAGATGGTATAGTCACACATTTGGAGAAAAGAAATTATGCAATTCACTAAAAAATGCACTCAATGTCTAAGAGGTGTTACCAAGGCATTGGACTTCAATTGTTGACTCATCCCAAGTAAGGTAAGTGATGCTTTAGTCCTTCCTAATAAGATTTTCTTATATCATTATGTGTTACAATTCTTGTTTCACAAGACAGAGGGACTTAATGGATGAAGACAAAGAAGAGTTGTATAGATTTTATTTCCATAAAAACTTCTCTCTAAATCCAATCTCCTTATAACTGATCAAGCCATTTTTTGGTGGCCCTTTTGAGGTTAAAGGTTTTGTGTTGTCTTTCACCTCCCTCCTCTGGCTTTTTTTCAAGCATTTTTCCAGTCCACTTACAGTTAAGAACAGATGTAGTTGCTGGCCCACTCCCAGAATCTTGCTGCTAAATCATGACTCCACCATTCCCCATGGACTGAGTAGTGCCAAAGTAGAAAATGACTTCAACACAGCAGAATCTGTGTTGCTGCCAATCTGGTTTAAGCCCAAAGGAAGCAATTCTATTTGCAGCATTTTTTTTTTAATTTCCAGTTTATGCCGAGAAGGTATAGTACATCACATTTTGATGATTTATACAGTACATCTTAAGGCCTGTCTCTCCCCTATGGCCCCAACGTTATCATTTGTCAATTCCCCAGACTAGAAGAGCAGGAAAAAAAAAAAAAAGCAAAGTCTTCAGAATATCAGAGATAAGCAGATGAACAGGAACTCAAGAAAATAAAATGGATCTCTTAAAAAAAAAAAAGCCCAAAAAACTGCAAATCATTTAAAATATGAATAAAATAAGAGGATATGACCTGGAAGATTACTACAAGATAACTTGGGGTTACTCACATGTAATAATGTCAGCTCTATCATTTCCCCATCACCGATGGGTACAGGGAACTGTACTATGTTGATAGAGAGCAGATGAGAAAAGGAACAGCTATCAGTAACTTAAGCCCTTTGTTAAGGCAAAACTACTCCAGAAAACCCTGGGCTCAAAAAACTGCAGCATGCAGATAATAGCGGAACACAAAGGGACCAAAAAGTACTGTTACAATTCTCAATTCCGGAAACATGTGAATATCCACCATGGAAAGGCCTTGACTAGGTGTAGCTGAACATCTTCATTATGGATCAAGTAGAAGTACCAACTGGTATCCTGATGACAAATTTGGGGACTTAAAAAAACCTGTCTCTACAGGGTTCCCTTTTTCACTTGCTTTAATATATTTAGGGTTTGTTTTTTTTTTTTAACGATTTTATTTATTTGAAAGAGAGAGAGAGAGACAGCGAGAGAGGGAACACAAGCAGGGGGAGTGGGAGAGGGAGAAGCAGGCTTCCCACCGAGCAGGGAGCCCAACTCGGGGCTGGACCCAGGACCCTGGGACCATGAACTGAGCTGAAGGCAGACACTTAACCACAACCACTGAGTCACCCAGGCGCCCCTAATATATTTAGGTTTTTAGAGCTCTGACATTTCCCCAAACAGGCTTCCTGACCTCATTCATTTATTCTTTCACCAAACATGTGTTGAGCTCCTAGTAGGGTCAGGCATTGTCTGAGGCACTGGAATGGAGTATTGAATAAGAAAGACCAGGTCCCTGCTATTGTGAAGCATTCATTCCAGACTCAACACTTCTTATGTATCCAACAAGCAAATTTTAAGCAGGTGACCTATTTCATCACTGTAGAAAATACTCAGTCCCCTCAAGTTGTAGCTGGGGCCAAGGGGTGCAAAAGCATCTGGACCCGGGGCCCCAAAGAGACAGGGTTCAGCCACTTGCTGCTGACAAAATCCAAAGGTGGAGAGACAGTGGCAATGAAGAAAGAAAAGAATTTTGGCCTACAGTTGGCCTGTAAGGCCAACACCAGGAAGACAGTACACCAGCATCTCAAAGAGTCTCCAAAGTGCCAAAAATACTTCCAGGTTTATATAAGGAAAATGTGGGACAAAGGTCAGTGGGTACGTGCAAGTGGGCAGTAAAGGTCAGGTGGATCTTTGTCTTGGGGTCAATCACGCAGGGTCTTGCTGGTTCAGGGCAGTCCTTGTTGCTTGAGGGGGTAGTTTCAGTTTCCATCACGGGATGTTTTGCCCTCAGGGTCTTTTGCCTGAGTTAAGAGATAAGCTGGAAAGAACTTAATCAATTAGAAAGTACAGACTGAGGTCAAGATGGAGGTAGTTGATGTTCTCTTTGAAAGTGGTATTTCGGGGGCGCCTGGGTGGCTCAGTTGTTAAGTGTCTGCCTTTGGCTCAGGTCATGATCCCAGGGTCCTGGGATCGAGCCCCGCATCAGGCTCCCTGCTCAGTGGGGAGTCTGCTTCTCCCTCTCCCACTCCCCCTGCTTGTGTTCCCTCTCTCGCTGTGTCTCTGTTAAATAAATAAATAAATAATCTTAAAAGAAAAAGAAAGTGGTATTTCAAAGTGAATTATGTTGTACTGCCAATAATTTTTCTTCTTTAAGGGATCCCTTCATTTTTTAAGCCACAGAACATATGGTCTTAAATGGCAGTAAAAACAAGCAATGAGAACTTGGAACTTTTAGAAGGGTCATTTATTACTATACACAGTGCTAGGCTTACCCTACCCTAAAATCTCCACAGAATGAAAACATAAGAGGAGTGCCTGAGTGGCTCAGTAGGTTGGGCATATGCCTTTGGCTCGGGTCGTGATCCCAGGGTTCTGGGATCAAGTCCCACATCCAGCTTCCTGCTTGGCTGGGAGCCTGCTTCTCCCTCTCCCTCTGCCACTCCCCCTACTTGTGCTCTCTCTGTCAAATAAATAAATAAAATCTATTATAAATCTATTTAAAAAAGAAAACATAAGGGCGCCTGGGTGGCTCAGTTGGTTAAGCAACTGCCTTCGGCTCAGGTCATGATCCTGGAGTCCCGGGATCGAGTCCCACATTGGGCTCCCTGCTCAGTGGGGAGTCTGCGTCTCCCTCTAACCCTCTCCCCTCTCATGTACTCTCTCTCTCTCTCTCTCTTTCATTCTCACTCTCTCAAAATAAATAAATAAATAAAATAAATTAATTAAAAAAAGAAAAAGAAAAAAGAAAACATAAGAATCCAAAGAGATATACACCAGTGGGGCATACTGGTCTTTGACTTAAATAACTCTCAAGAAATAACTTGTTAGTTTCTATTAACATTTCATGAATTTTGACAAATTAACACAAAGGATTCAATGAAATGACCTGTCTCAACAGGAAGCTAAAGCAAAAGGAAGAAAAAAGAAAATGCAACAAAAGGGGAGCAGAAGAATATGCTACCTCAAAATATGCCTCTTTGCCATAAAGACTATTTTAGGCTGATTAGTTTTGAGAGGCTGCAGACAAAGAAGCAGAAATTGCCCTTTTCTGAGGGACATTTACATGTATAAGGAATATCTCCATTTATAAGGGTGTCGCCCTCTCTGTATCAGGAAGAGAAGACAGTATCCAAATCTCTAGAAAGTTATCAGTGGAGAAGTTCTGACTTAAATCTATATAACAACCTTACCCTTTGTTTACTGTGCTTTTCCTGGTGACCTCCCATAATTAGTTTCCTTGCCCTACCCAAACATCTTTCTTTGTCATTAGCTGATGATGGTTTTTAAGGTGGTGGCTTGAGCCATTTCAGGGAATTACCCAGTCTTCCTGGTCTCTGCATGTATACAGGAGGTATATATGTTATTATACTTCCGTTTGTTTTTCCTTTGTTCATCTGTCTTATATTACAAGGAGGTACTGGGGAGGAAAAATAATTTTCCCTTTATCCTTCTAGGTTCTTGGCTGAGACCACCCCCCCAACCCCCAGCCCCTGCCCAACCTTAATACCATCTTCAGCTTAAGACAAAAGAAAGATGTAGGAGGTAGGAAGCCAGTAATGGGAGGTTACCAGAAAAAGCATGGTAAACAAGGGTAGGGTTGTTATGCAGATTTAAGTGATGTCTTCTCCATTGATGAAAATTTACAGAATTTTAGTCATCCCTTCCCTGGTACAGAGGGAGACACCCTCACAAATGGTGATGTTCCTTATATATGTATATATATAAATGTAAATGTCCCTTAAAAAAGGGTAACTTCTACTTGTTTTCAGAGTTTATCTTGCGTCTGTTGTTTCTTAAGCATACCCAGCTGAAGATAATGCTTATGCCAAAGAGGCATATTTTAGAGTGGCATATTTATTCCTCTTCAGGAGTCTCAGCCAGGGGGGCACCTGGGTGGCTCAGTCGTTAAGCATCTGCCTTCAGCTCAGGTCATGATCACAGGGTCCTGGGATGGAGCCCCACATTGTGCTCACTGCTCAGAGGGAAGCCTGCTTCTCCCTCTCCCACTCCCCCTGCTTGTGTTCCCTTTCTCGCTGTGTGTCTCTCTGTCAAATAAATAAGTGAAACCTTAAAAAAAAAAAAAAAAAAAAAAAAAAAACTCAGCCGGGAACCTAGAACAGTAGTGAAAAAATATTTTTCCTCTCCTACCCAAAACTCTTATAAAGGATACTGAACTAAAGTGTTATCTTTTATTTTTTTTAAGATTTTCTTTCTTTATTTGACAGAGAGAGACACAGTAAAAGAGGGAGCACAAGCAGGGGGAGGGTCAGAGGGAGAAGCAGGCTTCCCGCTGAGCAGGGAGCCTGATGCGGGGCTTGATCCCAGGACCCTGAGATCATGACCTGAGCCAAAGGCAGCTGCTTAACGACTGAGCCACCCAGGCGCCCCTAAAGTGTATCTTTTTTATAAATGACGAAACTAAGCCTTCTAAGAGGTAAAGTAACTGGTTCCAAAACAGAGAATTAGAGTAAGGGAAGGAGGGGCACCTGGGTGGCTCAGTCAGTTAAGCATCTGCCTTTGGCTCAGGTCATGATCCCAGGGGGTCCTTGGACTGAGCCCCACATCGGGCTCCCCGCTTAGCAGGGATTCGGCTTCTCCCTCTTCCTCTGTCACGCCCACCCCCACTCACGCACACTCTCTCTCTCTCTCTCAAATAAATAAATAAAATCTTTAAAAAAAATAGAGTAAGGGAAGGAGGTCCCTGGGGTTGGAGGAGGTCTATAAGACAATGATGACCACTGGATTTCAGCTTCTCATCAGTAATGGCTCACTTCCTCCACATGTGGAGGAAGTTTAAAAAAAACACTGGAGAGAGTAGCCAGGAACCAAGCTACAGCTGGGAACAACAGGAAGCCACAGCAAACTCAGTGTCATTGTGGCCACTGCAAATGGCAAAAGGTGAGGAACCAGCATGGCCTGGCAAATACAAATGTACCTAGGAGTGCAAGGCGACAGAAACTGGGATTTTAGGCTCCAGGGGGCAATAATGAATAAGACTTGGGGGACTCTGTTCTTCAAGATCTTCTGAGTTTAGTATAAGAAACAGACTAATTGCACTATGTGAGAAAAGGGCACAGGAGTCAAAATGAGAAACACAGCCCAAGGGAGTCAGGTGACTAATTCTATCAAAAAACATAGGCATCATACAGGAGGGATTATATGCTGGATACTGAAGTATAAATAGGAGTTTTCCAGGTAGACAAGTGGTAAAGACCACAGCATTCCAAATTAGTGAACACACGAGTGCAAAAGTAAAGAACTACAATCATGTATTATGGCTGAAGCCTAAACATCAAAGAGGAAAAATAGTAGATGTGTCTGAAGAAGTAGGTAAGCCTGTAAAGAGTTCTGTTTGTTTTGAAAATCATTTCAAATTTACAGGAAGTTGCAACAATAAAAAAAGAGTATGTAAAACACTGGCATACCGTTTATCCAGATTCGTCTATTTTTTTTTAAGATTCTTTTTTCTTTTTTATTTGAGAGAGAGTGAGAGAGAGAGAGAGAGAGAGAGAGAGAGCACATGCACATGCATGAGCTGTGGGAGGGGCAGAGGGACAAGCAGACTCCCCCTGAGTGCAGACCCCGCCCTTAGGGCTCTATCCCAGGACCCTGAGATCATGACCTGAGCCAAAGTTAGACATAGGCTTACCCAACTGAGCTACCCAGGCACCCCCAGACTCGTCTATTGTTAATGTTTTGTCTCCATTTTGTCCATTTTATCGTTCTCTCTTTATACACACACGTAACACTTTTTAGCACCCTTTGAAAGTAAATTGCATTAAAGCCAGTGATGTGATTTTAAGGGAGAACATAATTGGATTTGTATTTTAAGACAATCACTCATGGAGGGAGAGAGACTTTCAGGAAGACCTTGTGGGGTTCTGGAAGTAAAATAATGAGTGATTAAATGAAGGATGCATCTATGGAGATGAGGAAGAGGGAGTAGATTCAAGAGAGGAGTAAGTATTACCAGCTGGAGGCAGTATCTGAGAAACAGGGAAGGCAAGGGTGGAACCTGGGATTTCAGACTGGGTAACTGAGTGGTAAAAGTCCTCCCAAGACAAAAGAATGATGATGATAACACAGCAACATGAATCATTGGCATATATTAGATGCTAATTATATACTAAGCATTTTGGTAAAAGCTTTAGATTATAGGGACCAAGAGCAGACCACCCCAACAGGGGCCACTTTGGCAGGAACATTATTTTGAGTTAAAAGCAATCAAAACCCAGCAGGTTCAGGAAAAGCTCTTTACTTCCCCCTCAACTGCTTGCTTACCCCAGGAAGACAGCTATTAATAGAGATTCCTCTTTACCTAAGACACTTATCTACATAATAGGGCAACCTTTGTTTTCCAAACATCTTTCTTCCTCTTAATGGTATCCTCAGACCTTACTCCCTACTTAGCTTAGTTGTCAACCTTAGCTTAGTGTCAACCTCCCCTTAACTGTAGCCAATGAGTCAGCACCAATGAGTGCCAGGAGGGCCCTCTGCATCCCCTAAAGATAAGGTAAATCTGCATAAGACCCCTTGCTTTTTCCCTAAGGGAAAGCCAGCTTGCCCCAGATAGTCCTTTTCTTTTGCTAATAACATTCTTGCCCCGCCCTCCTTCGATGAAAAGACGACTTGCTAGATGGGATGCTGCCTGATTCCTGAATCATTTAATGAAGCCAATTAGACTTTTCAAACTTAATCTGTTGAATTTTTGTTATTTAACAATACATATTACATAAATATGGTTTTAGCTCACGCAGAAGAAAATTAAACCCCAAATACCAAAGAGTAAAAGATACTTTCAACCACAAATCTATTTCAGGTTATATGAGGCAAAATTAGATATGGAAATGACAAATCAATTTTATTTCTATTTTAATATTCAAAATGGTTTTAAACAATTGAGATGGCAATCGGTATCTCCTAGGCGCCCCCTTGTGGCTTGGCTTAGTGACTCCCAAATTTATCTGATGGGCAGAATCTACCTGGAGAACTTTATGAAAATAGTTTCCAAGGCTGCATCCACAAGTGATCAGAACAGGGTAGAAGGAGACCTATCTGTATATGTAATCTTTTTAAAGCTCTCCAAAGTGATTTTGATGACCAGCCACTGTAAAAACTGGCAGCTTAAAAATTTCCCTTTGCAATTTCACTTGAAACAAATTCAGAAACAAAGTTTTAAGAGCCAGAGAGAGCGCATTTTGTCTCATTGTTTCACTTTACATGTGAAAAAACTGAAACTAAAATTGAGAAAGGCCTTGCCCAAGGTCACAGAGGATGTACATGGCAAAAGCCAGAGCCAAGTCTGACATCTCCTGCTGGCTCTAAACTCAGCAAGGTTAATCCGAACAATTCTGTCTCGTCCCAACCATCTCCACATGTTTATCCCTCAACTCACTGAGAGCTTTCAAAGACCTTACACCTCACATCACTTCAGACTGAGGAGAGTAAAGGCAAAAATGCCAACAGATATCCTTTGGAGAGAAATACTTTCCTTCTTAATATTTGGCATGTCTTAAAGATTGATTTTTAAGGAGGCATGGGGAATGAAGCAGGATAAAATGTTCCCTACAGGAAAAGCCACGTGAATGGGCAGTCTCTCCTCTTTTCCAGGGTTTGTCTATGTCAGATATTTAACATGTTTTGCCTGTTGTTCCACATTTAAAATTTTATTCCTTTGGGTCTTGAAACTTGAAAGTGCAGTTGCAAATGCAGCCTTCTGGGCAGAGTAGGCAGGAGGGTAACAGGAAAAACCCGCTTTCCAGTCTGACCCCAGACAAGGATTAGTTAGTTAATCCGCAGAAAGGGACTACAGCAAGGGCAAGGTGCTGAATGGGGAAAGGAATTTGGAAAGTGGAAACAGGCCTGGGAAAATTTGTCTGCCTTGTCATTTTGCAAGGTGTAGCACTGTTTACCCCAACATAATTACATTTCTGGGATTCCTTTGGGTTCTTTCCCTTTGATCTTTCTCAGTGCCCACAACTACTCTGAGAAGTTCTGGGCTCATCTCAAACCTTGCTTTCCCAAAAGTCAGACTAGCAGTTTGGGCATACCCTGGGAGCCAGTTAAAAATGCAGAATCTTGAGCCCCACCCCAAACCTACTGAAGCAGAATTGGCATTTTAACGAGATCCCCATGTGATTCATACGCACATTAAGGATTGAGAAATGGTGCTCTAAAAAAAAAAAAAAAAAAAAAAAATGCAAGAATCCTGTGGCTGAGAGAGAAGCAAAAGGTTACCTAGGCCAGTTCAGAGTTTTCTCAACTGTATTGAAATCGAGGGTTTCATGGAATGTTTCCATGATTCCAAGAAGCATAATTATCTTTTGCTGAAATTGTTGAATGTATAAATATTTTAAGCTTGAGGACTACATCGTGACCCAGTTTCTTTCTCTCTTTATTTATTTTTTTAAGTATATCTTTAAAAAAAAAATCTCTAGGGGCGTCTGGGTGGCTCAGTCGTTAAGCGTCTGCCTTCGGCTCAGGTCATGATCCCGGGGTCCTGGGATCGAGCCCCACATTGGGCTCCCTGCTCAGTGGGGAGCCTGCTTCTCCCTCTCCGTCTGCCTGCCGCTCTATTTGTGTGCCCTCTCCCTCTGTCAAATAAATAAATAAAATATTTTATTTACTTATTTTTAAATATTTTATTTATTTATTTGACAGAGAGAAACATAGCATGAGAGGGGGAGTGGGAGAGGGAGAAGCAGGCTTCCCGCAGAGCAGCGAGCCCAATGCAGGGCTCGATCTCAGGACCCCGGGATCATGACCTGAGCCGAAGGCAGACGCTTAACCGACTGACCACCCAGGCGCCCCTAAATAAAATCTTTAAAAAAATAAAAATAAAAAAATAATCTCTAGACACAAAGTGGGGCTTTAACTCATGACCCTGAGATGATGAATTGCACACTCTTCTGACTGAGCCAGCCAGGTGCCTCTCTCTCTCTTCCTTTAATTACACACTTAACTCCACCTATGGTTGGGCATTTGTTTCTAAATGGAATCAAAGGGAAATAGTTCAAGCATTGTCATTTGAAGTAGGAGCTCCCAGCATGTAATGAGTTGTGTGGACTTCAGCAAATTAACTGGCTTTCTTGAGCATTAGTCACCGCAGCAGTAAAATGCAGATGCTACTGTCTACCCTGGGTATCTCCCTAGAATATTTAAGGATCAAAAGAATTCCTCGTCTCCGGAAATGGCACTGCTGATTACTTCATGGCTCAAATCAGAAATGTAGGAACCAGGGCGCCTGGGTAGCTCAGTTGGTTAAGCGACTGCCTTCGGCTCAGGTCATGATCCTGGAGTCCTGGGATCGAGTCCCACATCGGGCTCCCTGCTTAGCAGGGAGTCTGCTTCTCCCTCGGACCCTCCCCCTCTCATGCTCTCTCTCTATCTCATTCTCTCCCTCAAATAAATAAATAAAATCTTAAAAAAAAAAAAAAGAAATGTAGGAACCAGTCTTCACTTACCACATAAGGTCCATCATCAATAAGTAGCAAGCTTATCACATCTCTCAAAACCTTCCATTTCTTTTATCTTCACTGCCACTAATCTGGACTCGAGTCACTATCATATTTCACCTAAATGAGGGCCTCCTTTGGGGAACCCCGACCTCTACTGCCCTTCAAATCATCATATACCCTGAACTAGAGGCATTTTTTTTAAGCACAATTTTGATCACAAAATTCCCCTACGTAGAACTCTTCAGTGGCTTTCAAGGCTTTGGTTCCCAAATCCCCATGTGACTCATTCATCTGGCCACCTTCTCTACAGTCTCCTCTCTTGCCGCTCTCTAATTACATTGATTTTGAAAATCACAACTCAGGGCGCCTGGGTGGCTCAGTCGTTAAGCGTCTGCCTTTGGCTCAGGTCATGGTCCCAGGGTCCTGGGATCGAGCCCCGCATCGCGCTCCTTGATCCGCAGGAAGCCTGCTTCTCCCTCTCCCACTCCCCCTGCTTGTGTTCCCTCTCTCTCGCTGTGTTTCTCTGTCAGATAAATAAATAAAATCTTAAAAAAAGAAAAAAAAAGAAAGAAAAAATCAGAACTCGTAGAACTTTATCAGGAAACAACTTTGTATCTGTTTCCCACTATTCCTTTAACCTTTCCCGTCTCTTTTTTCACGCTTGGATGAAGACATCCGCAGTTGCAATGACTTTTTGGTTTCCTACTGGGTAATAGAAAAGATTATGGTCAACTTTCAGCGTCAAACACATTCTCACTTCAACATTTCAAAATATCTAGTCCCATACAACACGGAAAACACCAAATTCAATTTAAAATGAAATTGTGCTCATCCCCAGGCTGGAGCCCCACATGGGCTGGCTGCTTGTGCGGAGGAAGGGGCGAGGCCATGGTGCTTTCTCTCCCACACGGTACTCCCACCTCCTCCACCGCCTACATTGTGCTCAATCTCTGACTCCACCAGGCGGTTGAAGCCATGAGAGAGGTAAGGAGAGGATTCAAGTTTTTTTTTCCCTGGCCAGTGTTCTGGAAAGATGCCACATCAAATGTAGAAGTCAAGCTGTTCCCACTTCTGGTCTCTCTCTTAGTGTGTAACCGTGAACAACTACAGTCATTTCACCTGTGCACTTTTTAAAGCATGACTTGACATCATCTACCATGTCCTCCAAATGCCATGTCCCTCAGGATACATATCAAATTCTCTTCCTGGTCCAACCGAAGTCCTTCTCTCCAATCTTGAGCTGAAAGGGTAGCACCCACCCTTCCCCTTGGATGAGTTGAAGGAAACAGTTCTCCCTTCAAAAACTCATCTCCACAAATCATTCCTGTGTTTCCACTCTCCCAACTGTTTTATGTCCGTATGTGGCTAAGGGATTCCAGAGTCGTATAACCAATGTCTGGATATCGACTTGGAAATTACTACAGGGTGGTCTGTCTTGAAATGTGCTTCAGTTTCAGAACTCTCTCACCTTAAAGTCAAAGCTTTCCTTTTATCATTGTGTTGCGTGGGATTCAGTTGGTTTCTTGAACACAACGTTCTCATTGACTTCTTGGCTTTTAAACATGGTTGTCTCCTCTTCTTGGGACACACATAATGCCCCGTTCCTCCTCATTTGCTTCACCACTTCTCACGTATCTGCAATTCCTCCTTCACACTGTGGAAATAGGAGGGTTGAGAGAGTAAAGATAAAGAGGATTTGTGAGCCAAGGATATATTTCATAGATGAGGAAATCAGAAAAGCCAATAAAACTATGACAAGATATTCACCAAATCAATTATGGAGAAGCTACAAATTGAAACTATAGGCTACCGTTTTCCATCCACCAAACTAGCAAATGAAATGAAAAAGTGTGACAATATCAAACGTTGGGATATACAAATGCTTCACTATTGCTGGTAGCAGTGTAAAGAGGTCCAAACTCTTCAGAAAACAATTTAACATTGTCTTATCAAGGTGAACATGTGCATACCCTAAAACTCAGCAATTTACTTCTAGGTAGTATGTACCTAGAGAAACATACATGTGATCAAGAGACATGTATAAGAATGTTCATGGTAGTGCTGTGATGATGAAAAAGTGGAAACAATCCACATGTCTACTGATAGAATGGGCAGTAGATTATGGGATGTTCATATGATGGGACACAATACAGCAGAGAAAATGAATGAATTATAGCTCTATGTGACAAAATAGATAAATCCAGGAGTATAATGTTAAATTAAAAAAAGCATATTGCAGGGGCACCTGGGTGGCTCAGTTGGTTAAGCGACTGCCTTCGGCTCAGGTCATGATCCTGGAGTCCCAGGATCGAGTCCCGCATCGGGCTCCCTGCTCAGCAGAGAGTCTGCTTCTCCCTCTGACCCTCCCCCATCTCATGTGCTCTCTCTTTCTCATTCTCGCTCTCTCAAATGAATAAATAAATAAAATCTTTTAAAAAAAGAACTAGATGTCTCTTAACTTAAAAAAAAAAAGCATATTGCAGAAGAATACTTTCAGTATAATACCTTACATATAATGTTTAAAAACAAGGTTAATAATATATTTTGTATATACATATACAAAGACATGTAATAAAGCCATGAAGAAAAGCAAGAAAAAGCTAAACAAAAAATTCAGGATAGTGGTTATTTGTGGGTCAAAGATACAGTGAAGAAACAAGACACAGAACTGGGTTATAGATACATGAGTGTTTATTTTATTATAGTCTTTATGACATTTCTATTTTATATACATTAAAGATATATGAATGACATATCCATAGGTGATTTTATATGTCTAAAATATTTGATAGAACAAATCAACAAATGTATGAGTTTAGGGGCACCCGGGTAGCTCAGTCAATTAAGCATCTGACTCTTGATTTTGGCTCAGGTCATGATCTGAGGGTCATGAGATTGAGCCCTGTGGAGGTCTCTGTGCTGGGTGTGGAGCCTGCTTCAGATTCTCTCTTTCCCTCTCCCTCTACCTTCTCCCCCGCAGAAAATAAAAATTAAAATAAAATAAAAAATAAATAAAATGTCACTCCTTCAGTAAACTCTCATTTGACAGGCATTCTGATAATGAATGGATAGTTTTGATCATGCAAGTGAAAAATGGCATCTTTCTAGCCTCAGGAGTAGGCCTAATGAAGAGATTTCTGACCCAAGTTGTGCACTACATAAGAACAGAGGGACTTAGGCGATGGGCCAGAAAAATGTTTAATAAATAATGAAAATATGACCCTTGGCGCCAGTATGGTACTTAAGGCCATTCATACTCCCTTGCCATCCGCTGAGTCATTGCTAAGCTTGGGAAACATGAGTTCCTGAAGCTACCTGGAAGGCTGGTTATGTCATCTCTGGTTGAAATGGATCCCGAGATATATGTCATCTCCTGGGGGGAGGGGGCTTAACTCCTGGGAAGTGAGATATTACTCTGCTGCAGTTTGCAAAACAGATCTATTAGACACCATTCCCAGAAACTCTCCTGAATGACTTAAAGCAGGGCTAAAGAAACAGAATGCATATTTTTTTTTTTTTTAATTTATTTATTTGAGAGAGAGAATGAGAGACAGAGAGCACGAGAGGGGGGAGGGTCAGAGGGAGAAGCAGACTCCCCGCCGAGCAGGGAGCCCGATGCGGGACTCGATCCCGGGACTCCAGGATCATGACCTGGGCCGAAGGCAGTCGCTTAACCAACTGAGCCACCCAGGCGCCCCAGAATGCATATTTTTAATTGATTCTTTCTTTGAGCCGAGTTCCAAGTTGCCTAATACATTTTTAAATTCCCAAAGAGCTAGTTGCATCCAGAGTGACTCCAAAAGAGTTGTTCTAATTTGGGATGTCAAAGGCATCACTGCCCATACATCATCAGAACAACAATTGCTACTCTGGCTAATTGGGGGATATATGAAAAGCTGTTCTCTTCATCTTCCTCATCTGCCTTCTCCTTCACTTTATTGGGTATCAGTTCTTAAAATTAGGGGTATGAATATGATCTATCCCCCTGTTAATTAAGAAGTTAGTTCTTAGGAAGACCCTGGGATTTCAGAGCTAGCAGCTGGAGCTCAGAGTTCTTACATGCATTTTCCCAAGGTCATATCTTAGTGCAGTGGTTCTCAAACTGCCGTGTGTAACAGAATCACTGGGAGGGCTTGTTAAAACACAGATTGCTGGGTTCCATTCCCAGAGTTTCTGATTCAGTCTCTGATGTATAGGATGGGGCCTGAGAATTCACATTTTTGGCATTTTTGATGCTTCTGGTCCAGGGACCCCAGTGTGAAAAGCACTGTCTCAGTTAATTGAAGGACAAGGTATAGAGGCCGATGCTTAAGCACTCCAGTACTTTCTCCAGGGAGGCTCTTCTACAGGGTATAGATTTCATGCTAACATTATAGAAACCAGAGGTTCTTCTCCTCTGGGACTTCTGAAAGGGGAGAATTGCATTGGAGGTAGAACTAAAAGCACGAGCTTTAGAATCAGAAAGACCTGGGTGAGGGATCTGCCAGTCCATGGTTTAGCTTTCTGACTTTGGGCAAGTTGTTTAGGTTGTTTGAATCCCAGTTTCTTCATCTGTAAATCAGAAATTAGTTCTTCTAACAATTTTTTTTAAAAGATTTATCTATTTATTTGAGAGAGCGAGAATGAGAGAGAGAGAGAGCACATGAGAGGGGGGAGGGTCCGAGGGAGAAGCAGGCTCCTCGCCGAGCAGGGAGCCCGATGCGGGACTCGATCCCGGGACTCCGGGATCATGACCTGAGCCGAAGGCAGTCGCTTAACCAACTGAGCCACCCAGGCGCCCTGTTCTTCTAAAAATTTGAGACTTCTGAAGAATAGTCCAAGAACTATCTGACATAGAGTTATAGGCGTATAAGCCCTTAATGGGGCATCTAATTTAGATTCTTCACTTTTCAGATGTGGAAACAAAGGCCCAGGGAAAGTATCTTAGCTAAGATCTCATAGAATATGGCAGAATGAGGGACAGAATCCAAATCTTCATAGGGCAAGATGTAGACTTATGACAAATATTTTAGAGAGTCATATTAGCCAAGTTCTGTGATTTAATCTATTTTTTTTCTTTAGAGAGAGCGAGTGTGAGTGGGGAACGGGGGTGTTGGGAGGGGCAGAAAGAGGCAGAGAGAGAGAGGGAGAGAGAATCTTAAGCAGCCTCCACGCTCAGCATGGAACGACCCTGAGATCATGACCTGAGCCAAAATCAGGAGTCAGACACTTAACCAACTGAGCCATCTAGGCGCCCCTAATCTATTTTTCAAAATACCAATTCTTGTACAGTGTTACACATTATACTTTTTTCTTTCTTTAGTGAAAAGAATGGTCTTTAATGTTTTGGCAAAGCGTTTTTCAGCCCAGAATAAACATGAAATAAGCAGGCTGGAGTGATATATGTGCTGCTGAAGTGAGCACCACATTACACTTTTATACAATTGGACACAATTATATGGGAAGATAATAAGAATTTGTTCTGCTCACCCTTAACTATTAAAAGAAAACTTATAGCAACTCTCCAAAATTGATTTTATTTTTCCTTACAGTGGATTTTCAAAAAGTCTTCCTTGTGGCATAATAATGTTTTGCAAAAAGGGTGTGGCTATTTATAGAATTCTTGTCTTTGTTAGTAGAAATGAGTACTTTTTCAAAGGAGAGTTTAATAGATGGGAAATCAATTTCCACACGAAGAAGGAAAAATTCTCCCTCTGCCTCTCTCTCCCTCTGTCTCTCATGAATAAATAAATAAAATCTTAAAAAAAAGTATTAGGAAAATTATAGTTAAACGTTTAAAGAAAAAAAATGCAACTCAAAGGACATTATTCACTAAAGCCATACTTGTTTGGGATGTATAAAACTTAGAATATTTTAGCTAGTTAAAACTTCTCATCTAGTAGACATGGACCTTGTGGTACAACAGAGTTGAGAGAAAATATTAATATTCCTCAAAATATTAATATTTGGTGAAGCCAAGGCATAAAGGGTAATTAAGAGACCAGGGTATGCATGCAAAAGAATGAAACTGGATCACTTCCTTATACCGTACACAAAAATAAACTCAAAATGGATTAAAGACCTAACTGGGACACCTGAAACCATAAACATCCTGGAAGAGAGCACAGGCAGTAATTTCTCTGACATTGGCCATACTAATATTTTTCTAGATATGTCTTCCAAAACAAGGGAAACAAAAGCAAGAATAAACTATTGGGACTACATCAAGATAAAAAGGTTCCCATCTGGAACAACATGGATGCAGCTAGAAAATATCATGCTAAGTGAAATGAGTCTGTCAGAGAAAGACAAATACCATATGATTTCACTCATATGTGGAATTTAAGAAACAAAACGAACAAGCAAAGGAAAACAAAAGAGAGAGAGACAGACAAGCCAGGAAACACGCTTCACTATTGGGAACAAACCAATGGTTACCAGAGGGGAGGTGGGTGGGGGATGGGGGAAATAGGTGATGGGGATTAAATGGAGCACTTGTGAGGAGCACCAGGTGTTGTATGGAAGTGTTGAAACACTATGTTGTACACCTGAAACTAATAAACACTCTAATTTAACTATACTGGAATTAAAATAAAAATTTTTAAAAAGCGGTATAAAAAATAAAAATAAGAAGCTATTGCACAGGGGTGCTTGGTTGGCTCAAGTTGGTGGAGTGCATGACTCTTAATCTCAGGGTCACAAATTCAAGCCCCCATGTTGGCTGTGGAGATGACTTAACGAAAAAAAGCTTCTGCACAGCAAAGGAAACAATCAACAACACAAAACCTACTGAATGGGAGAAGATATTTGCAAATGATGTATCTGGTAAGAGGTTAATTATCAAAAATGTTATAAAGAACTTATACAACTCAACACTCACACACACACACACACACACACACACAAATCTGATGAAGAAGTGGGCAGAGAACTTGGATAAACATTTTGCCGAAGACATAGATATGGCCAACAGACACATGAAAAGATTCTCAACATCACTTATCATCAGGGAAATGCAAATCAAAACCACAATGAGATATCACCTCACATCTATCAGAATGGCTAAAATAAAAAACACAAGAAACAACATGTGACAAGGATATGGAGAAATAGAGACACGTGTGCACTGTTGGTGAGAATGCAAATTGGTGTAGCTACTATGGAAAACAGTATGGAGGTTCCTCAAAAAAATAAAAAATACAACTATGCTATGATCCAGTAATTCCACTACTTGCTATTTACCCAAAGAATATGAAAACACTGATTCAAAACACTGTGTTTATTGCAGCATTATTTACAATAGCCAAATTATGGAAGCAGTTCAAGTATCCATTGATTAATGAATTTATAAACAAGATGTAGTGTATGTATATATATATATGTGTGTGTATATATATATATATATATATATATATATATATATATATATATTAGTGGAATAGTACTCAGCCATAAAAAAGAAAGAAACCTTGCCATTTGCAACAACATGGATAGATCTAGAGGATATAATGCTACATGAAATAAGTCAGAGAAAAACAAAAACCATATGATTTCACTCATATGTGGAATTTAAGAAACAAAACAAAGATAAAAAGAGACAAAAAAACAGACTTTTTAAAAAAGATTTTATTTATTTGAGAGAGAGAGAATGAGAGAGAGAGAGAGCACGAGAGGGGTAGGGTCAGAGGGAGAAGCATACTCCCTGCTGAGCAGGGTGTCCGATGCGGAACTCGATCCCAGGACTCCAGGATCATGACTTGAGTCGAAGGCAGTCGCTTAACCAACTGAGCCACCCAGGCGCCCCAAACATCTTTTTAAAAAAAATTTTATTTATTTATTTGTCAGAGAGAGAGGGAAAGCACAACCACGGGGAGTATGAGGCAGAAGGAGAAGCAGGCTTCCTGCTGAGCAAGGAGCCCCGATGTGGGACTCGATCCCAGGATCCCGGGATCATGAGCTGAGCTGAAGGGAGATGTTTAACCGACTGAGCCACCAAGGTGTTCCAACCAGACTCTTAAATATAGAGAATAAACTGGTGGTCACCAGAGGGGAGGTGGGGGGAATGCGTGATTAAGACTATACTTATTGTGGGGGCACCTGTGTGGCTCAGTTGTTAAGCGTCTGCCTTCGGCTCAGGTCATGATCCCAGGGTCCTGGGATCGAGCCCCACATCGGGCTCCCTGCTCGGCAGGGAGCCTGCTTCTCCCTCTCCCACTCCCCCTGCTTGTGTTCCCTCTCTCACTGTGTCTCTCTCGGTCAAACAAATAAATAAAATCTTAAAAAAAATTAATTAATTTAAAAAAAAGGAAGAAATTAGGGTATGCTTTGGTGTTCCTGTTATTTGTCTTGATGTGAGCCAAATGTTTACACCTAAATCACCACTTGGTTTATAGTAAGACTAGGACCAAAGGCTAATTTTTTTTTTTTAAAGATTTTATTTATTCATGACAGACAGAGAGAGAGAGAGAGAGAGAAGCAGAGGGAGAAGCAGACTCCCAAGGAGCAGGGAGCCCGATGCAGGACTCGATCCCGGGACCCTGGGATCATGACCTGAGCCGAAGGCAGACGCTTAACCATCTGAGCCACCCAGGCGCCCCCAAAGGCTAATTTTTTAAAGTTTATTTGATCCAAGGAAATTAAAGCTTTTATTCTGAGTGGAGATGTATCCACTAAGTGGCCACTAGCTGACTACGGAGACAAATAACGGGCCTTTTCTCCCAGCTCCTTAGTGATCTGTCGTAACCTTCAGTATCCAGATTTAATCAGTGATATGGTCATTCCAAGAAGGCAACAAGTCTGAATTGCCTGAAAGGACATACTGATCTGTCACACAGTAGGGCAGCAGCAGAAGGTTTTGCTCATAGCTAAGGGACAGAGAATTGTGCATATCAGGAAGCCTAACTTATCTGCATGGCACCTGATAATTAACAACCCGTACTCATGGGAAGGTGCAGACCCAGGGGGATAATGACGGAAAATCCTTTTATTTATTTATTTATTTTTATTTAAAGATTTTTATTTATTTATTTGTCAGAGAGAGAGAGAGAGCACAAGCAGGGGGAGCAGCAGAGGGAGAGGGAGAAGCAGGCTCCTCACCGAGCAAGGAGCCCGATTCAGGACTCGATCCCAGGACCCCGGGATCATGACCTGAGCCGAAGGCAGACGCCCAACGACTGAGCCACCCAGGCGTCCCAGGAAAATCCTTTTAAAAAGCCAATTTAGGGGCGCCTGGGTGGCTCAGTCGTTAAGCATCTGCCTTGGGCTCAGGTCATGATCCTGGGGTCCTGGGATCGAGCCCCGCATCGGGCTCCCTGCTCTGTGGGAAACCTGCTTCTCCCTCTCCCACTCCCCTTGCTTGTGTTCCCTCTCTCGCTGTGTCTCTCTCTTGTCAATTAAATAAAATCTTAAAAAAAAAGTCAGTTTGACCTTGGCCAAAATTTGCAGTGTGCTCAATCTCAGATGATTCAGAGCTCGTTTTAGTGGGCCTGAAAATCTGAAAATAAATTATTCTGAAGTGATGATATAAATTATGTATGAGGATCAATTGAATATTCAAGTATAATGAGTTTATAGAATACAAGAGAGTATTTCTTTTGAGATGCTGCAATACAGCTATTGTCAGGTTCAGAGCCCAGCTGATTGCTTATAGGGAGCCTTTGTGCACATTTGAAAAAGGCACCCCCTCTGGGTGATGCAGCCCTGTGGGTACATGATTTGGCAAGCAGAGCCTGGGCTGGATCTTAGCTCCTTTTTGTCCCATTGGTTGGGTGCCTTTGTGCATTGCACAAACTGCACTCTTAAGTGGCAGCTCCCATTGCTATTTGAAATGTGTGCCAGCAGAAAGGACTTAAAGCCTTGCAGTGCTTGTGTTGGTTTTTAGAGACTACATTTGAAATATATGAAAGTGACGGATCCTTCTCTTAACCCAATGCAGAACTTATCAGCAGGAGACAAAGAGTCAATTAAGCTCTAAAATGGCATGAAAGAAGATGAAGCCTCCACAATAGAGAACAGAGATCTGATCTTGGCAGGTATGTTCTCTGAAGAAGCACAGCCAGTAGACCTCACTTCCCAAGCCAGAGGCAAATAACCGAACACCTGGGAAATTTAGATTTCTGGCACCAGAATTGTCTTACTTGCCCCCTGCTGCACTGACACTGGAGGGGGAAAGCTATGTTGTGTAGGTGTGGAGCTAAATTCCTTTCCATCCACTTACATGGACTGAAACTTAGGGGTGGTGAGTGTTAGCAATAAAACGCATGTAGGCTTGAATATCCATTTTTCTTTGTGGAACCATTGCAGTGACAGCAGAACCACAGGTATCTGGAATTGAGTTTCCAGTTCTCGGACAAAATGGAGTAGACACACATCTCCCTACTCCTCTGGCAAAGTACACCTAAAGACCCTGGGTATTGACTATAAATAAGATTCTAAAAGGTAGAGAGGAGGCAGGCCTGCTAGGGATCTCAGGACCCAAGAACCTCCCTGCTCAGTGAGGAGCCTGCTTCTCCCTCTAACCCTCCCCCCCTCATGTGCTCTCTCTCTCTCTCTCTCATTCTCACTCTCTCAAAATAAATAGATGAATCTTTAAAAAAAAAAAAAAGAAGGAACTTAAAAAAAAAATGCCCAAGATACAACTGAAAATCACTTACATCAGCAGCCAGAAAAATTCCAACTTAAATGAGAAGGGTTTTCTTCCTGATTCATATAGCCCAAACTGAGTGCTAGAGAAGCCAACAGATGCATACCAAGAAAAAAAAAAAACAAGAAAAAAGAAAAGCCCCAAGAAAAGTCAGCTCTCTCTAGCTACAGGAGAAGGAAAGGGGAAGCCTAGCAAAACAGGTAACTTTCAGACGATAACTGCTCTACTCCAGCCAAATACCACGGAAAAAATGTGAGTAAAGAGCCTAGAACTTTGCCCTTGCTCAACTATACCAAGGCAATTTTGTGCTCTCCCCCTGGGTGGTGTCAAGAAGGTTGACTGGAGAGTCAGAACTTTTATTCACACCTGGTAGTAATGAGATCACCCAAACTTCTGCCCCAGGTTGTCAGTAAAGACCGTGAGGGAAGCCAGTAATTCCATCCCCACCCAGTGGTAATGAGGCATCACCCCCTGCCAAGGTGGTATCAGAGAGGGCTGCATGGAAGCCTAGGACTCTTACCACACTCCAGTGGTAACTAGGCTTCCCAGCCCCGTGCAGTGTCCACAGAGGCCCTAGTGGGGATCCCGAACATCCATCTCCACCCAGCAACAATGAGATGCTCTTCTGCTTCCCATCTCAAGCTTCAATGGAGGCCAAGTGGGGAATCTGAACCTCCACACCACCTGGTAGTAATAAAGCATCACTACCTTCCCTCCAATGCTGTGGTGTCATACGACACCTTTTAAAACAGAAGATGATCTAGAATCTCATAACATAATACCAAAAATGTCTAAGATATGGGGTGCCTGTCTGGCACAGTTAGTTGAGCGACCAACTCTATATTTCGGTTCAGGTCGTCATGTCAGGGTTGTGAGATCAAGTCCCAAGTTGGGCTCTGCACTGAGTGTGGAGTCTGCTTGAGATTCTCCCCCCCCTTCCTCTGCCCCTCCCACTCGTGCTCTCTCTCTAAAATAAACAAATAAATCTTAAAAAAAAAAAATGCGGGCGCCTGGGTGGCTCAGTTGGTTAAGCGACTGCCTTCGGCTCAGGTCATGACCCTGGAGTCCCGGGATCGAGTCGCGCATCGGGCTCCCTGCTCGGCGGGGAGTCTGCTTCTCCCCCTGACCCTCCCCCCTCTCATGTGCTCTCTCTCTCTCTCATTCTCACTCTCTCAAAATAAATAGATGAATCTTTAAAAAAAAAAAGGAACTTAAAAAAAAAATGCCCAAGATACAACTGAAAATCGCTTACATCAGCAGCCAGAAAAATTCCAACTTGAATGAGAAGAGACAATCAACAGACACCAAATCAAGGTTATACAGATTTGGAATTATCTGACAAGGATTTAGAAGCAGCTATCATAAAAAAATGCTTTGACAGGGCCACCTGGGTGGCATAATCCATTAAGCGTCTGACTCTTGACTTCAGCTCAGAAGATGATCTCAGGGTCGTGGGATCGAACCTTGTGTCGGGCTTCATGCTTAGTGCAGAGTCTGCTTAAGACTCTCTCTCCCAGGGCACCTGGGTGGCTCAGTCAGTTAAGTGTCTGCCTTTGGCTCAGATCATGATCCTGGAGTCCTGAATTGAGCCCCATGTCAGGCTCCCTGCTCAGCAGGGAGTCTGCTTCTCCCTCAGCTCCTTCCCCAGCTCATGTTCTCTCTCAAATAAATTAAATCTTAAAAAAAAAAAACTCTCTCTCCCTCTCCTTCTCCCCCTCTCCTGGCTTGCTCTCTCTCTCCCTCTCTCTCTAAAAATAAATAAATACATCTTTAGAAAAATGCTTTGACAAGCAATTATGAACACAAATACAACATGCCATTTGTTGTATTTCTGGGCATATTGAATCTATTACCAGCTTTAGTCTGATATCCTCAGGAATTACAGCTTTGTTAGGTATTCTGATTCTTTGGATAACGGCCTTTAATTTTTTCCTCCCAAATCATAGAAATAAACTCCTTATTATGTGGCCCTGTTTAGTATCCAGAATACTGCTAAATACTTTCAACCAGAAGCCCGGTGAACAGTTAAAAAATCCAAATAAATCTTTGTATATATGTTGTAAAACCTCACTCTTTCCTTCTCCAGCCAGTCATAATGGTCTGACTAGAAATTCTCTGAACAAGAACATATCAATTTTCTATCCTTCTCTCGCCCAAGAATCAAAACTATCCTTTTCACATGCCTGTTTCTTCTTCTTCTTTTTTTCTTTTCATTCTTCTTGTATCCAGATGAGTTTTGCCATTTAGCATTTCCCTGATGTTTTCCTCTTCCCATCCGTGCCTCATCTGATCAGAGGCACTGCAAGAACAGGATGCAATCCTCAGGGTGTATTGAGATGGTTCAGTTGGTTTCTCATCTAGTTCACAAGAGGTTAATCTGGGAAAGTCTTTGGGCCCTTCCAAGACAGTGTGACCTGAATCTGCTAAGGTCTGTGGAGTTTGAATTTGATGTTGTTTTTGGCATCTTCTTTAGAATCTCTTCATTCTTTGAAGTTGTGTCTAAAAATGCTAAGGCTTGGGCATGGCTACTTGTGTTTGAATTAAAAATACGGTGTAATCCAATGTCATATGAAGTTTGACAACAGAGGGGCGCCTGGGTGGCTCAGTCGTTGGGCATCTACCTTCGGCTCAGGTCGTGATCCCAGGGTCCTGGGATGGAGCTTGAATGGGGCTCCCTGCTCTGCGGGAAGCCTGCTTCTCCCTCTCCCACTCCCTCTGCTTGTGCTCCCTCTCTCGCTGTGTCTCTGTCAAATAAATAAAATCTTAAAAAAAAAAAGTTTGACAATAGAAGAAAATGTATTCTCAGCACTGTGCCTACTTTATGCTTCTTAAAACATATGTGCTGGGGGGTGGGGTGACACGACAAATTTCAGTCGGCTAATTTAAATAAACAAAACCTGGTTAGCCCCACCCCACCAATACAGTTGTGTCAGCAGGCTGGACCCTGTTTAACCTCATGATATATCAATAAATCAGTCAGTCCTTTTTTTCTTAAGAGTGACATGATCTGACTTACATTTTTATTTTTATTTTTTTTAATTTTATTTATTTATTCATGAGAGACAGAGGGGGAGAGAGAGAGAGAGAGAGAGAGAAGCAGAGGGAGAAGTAGGCTCCCAAGGAACAGGGAGCCTGATGCGGGACTCGATCCCAGGACCCTGGGATCATGACCTGAGCCGAAGGCAGACGCCCAACCATCTGAGCCACCCAGGCGCCCTATTTTTATTTTTTTTTAGTAATCTCCATACCCAATGTGGGGCTCAAACTCATGACCCTGAGGGCAAGAGTCCGCATGCTCTTTCAACTGAGCCAGCCAGGTGCCCTCAGTCAGTTATTTCCTTTCTCTTTTAAAGATATTATTTATTGGGGCGCCTGGGTGGCTCAGTTGGTTAAGCGACTGCCTTCGGCTCAGGTCATGATCCTGGAGTCCAGGGATCGAGTCCCGCATCGGGCTCCCTGCTCAGCAGGGAGTCTGCTCCTCCCTCTGACCCTCCCCCCATCTCGCGTTCTCTCTCTCATTCTCTCTGTCTCTCAAATAAATAAATAAATAATCTTTAAAGATTTTTGAGAGAGAGAGAGAAGGAGAGAAAGTGAGAGAGTACAAGTGGGGAGGAGAGGGAGAAGCAGGCTCCTGCAGAGTAAGGAGCCCATACAAAAGATTTCACTTTTCACCATGAGGTAATAAGCATGGATTCCTTGGTGGGTACTGTTCGTTTTTATTATCCAAGTTAGAACAGCATGGGAAAATTATCTACTGGGAAAGAAAATTTGCAATGGGATTCAAATGAAGAGCAAAAGAGGGAAGAGAAGGAAGAAAGGGAGAGATAAGGGGTAAAATTAGAGGTTAAAGATGAAATACATGGTTTTTCATGTATTTCAAGGAGAATGTGGAAAGAAAACAGCTATAGAGAATAATAGAGAAGCTAACCTAAAAGTTCTTTAGCAACAAAAATATGCTTCCCTTTTTATTCTGATTAAAAAGTACCAGTGAATCCTCCTCAACATGCATCTGAAATAGCTCAACATGCAAAACACATCAACATACTTGCATGTAGTGCAGAGGAGAAAACATTTCACAGCCTATCTGCAACATAATTTGTATAAGCTCCATTTCCTCCTACTTCCTGTGCAATCATGTTATAAGCTAGGTTCTACAGCCACCTCTATCCATTTCTAAAACAGAGTGATTCAGGGCAAAAGCTTATTATTATTATTTTTAAGATTTTATTTATTTCTAATGTTCACTTATTTTTTTTAGTAATCTCTACACCCAACATGGGACTGGAACTCATGACCCTGAGGGCAAGAGTTGCGTGGCTCCACTGACTGAGGTAGCCAGGTGCCCTAGCTTATCTTTCAGATCTGCATTTTCTTGGATGATTTACAGTGGAGATTTAATTATTTTCTTGTACACTCTGAGTATGAACATTGAAGGAGAAGTTCAATCTTCTCTGGATTACCTCCACTTTTTTCTACAAAGGATTATAGCAAATGATGATTCAGATATTTTTTTCCTGCTTTCATGTGCTATTAGATGGTATGTACTCATGGATCACAATATCTGCCTCAAGTAAAGTGGCATTAGAAGGGCAAATCATATGGCCTATTTATATCTGTATAGCTTTTCTTCTCATTTTAGGTTTTCCATTAAATCTTTGAACATATTTACAATAACTGTTTTACATTCCTTGTTAGCTAATTCCATCATTTCCGTTATTTTTGATCTATGATTTTTTCCAGGTTATAGAACAGAATTTTTTTTTACATGTCTAGTAATTTTTTATTGGATGATGGGCATTATAAATATTACATTTTTGAATGTTGAGATTTTGTTGTTCTCTTCAAAAAGTGTTGAAATTAGGGCTGCCTGGGTGGCTCAGTTGGGTAAGCATCTGTCTTTGGCTTGGGTCATGATCTTGGGGTCCCGGGATCGAGTCCCACATTGGGCTCCTTGCTCATCTGGGAGCCTGCTTCTCCCTCTGCCTGCCGCTCCCCCTGATTGTGCACTCTCTCTTTCTGATAAAAAAATAAAATCTTTTAAAAAATAAATAAATAAGTGTTCAAATTAGTTTTGGCAGGCAGTTCATTTATCTGCAGATCACCTTGATTCTGCTGAAGCTTGCTTTAAAGCTTTGCTATCATGGGTGTAGTGCTGACTTTATTCTAGGGCCAATTAGCCTTATTACCAAGGTATGATCCTTTTCAGATCTTTTTTTTTTTTTTTTAAAGATTTTGTTATTTATTTGACACAGAGAGAGACACAGCGAGAGAGGGAACACAAGCAGGGGGAGTGGGAGAGGGAGAAGCAGGCTTCCCACTGAGCAAGGAGCCCGATGCGGGGCTCGATCCCAGGACCCCAGGATCATGACCTGAGCTGAAGGCAGACGCTTAACGACTGAGCCACCCAGGCGCCCCTCTCAGATCTCTTTTGATGACCCCAAATGTTCAAAGAAGTCTCTGTGACCCAGATGGATGGAACTCAAATGTCCTTAAGTCCTGTGTGAAAAGTCTTTTTTTTTTTTTTGCCTGGCTTTGTGGAATTTTACTCTGTGTATACATAGGGAAATATTCAGCCAACTGACCAGGAGGACCCTTGTGAAATTTTCTGGGGCTGTTTCCATATGCAGCTTGCTTCCTTATAGAATTCTGCCCTGCAAATTCCAGCTACCTCAACCTCACCATACTAGAATTTGTTTCTTATCCTATAGAAATTAGCACGCTCTATTTGAGTTTCCTCTTCCTTTATTGAAGTTTAAAAATTGCTTCCAGTAGGGTTCCTGGATTTAGCAAAAATCCAATATTGCATTTTTACATATGCTTATACAAAAAATTATTCATTATGTATCTGGAATTCAAATTTAACTAGCTATCTTTTATTTTCTCTGGCAACCCCACTGTTAGGCAGAAAGCCAGGAAAATTGTGGGGCTCATTTAAATTGTTTCTCTAATCTCAGAAATCACAATTGTGAACATACTGTGGTCCCAATATCTAAAAACAGTTGTTTCATAAATGTCCAATTTTCTAGGTTACAATGGGAGGACAATTCTATACCAGTTACTCCTTCTTGGCTAGAAGTGAAATTCCATAATGCATCTTTAAAGCAAACAAGCAAACAAATAGGGTTGCTGCCCTATCTGGAATTGTTCAGGGGAGTCATTAAGAAACAGTAAATAAATGTGTCACTTTTACTCATCTTGGAGTATGCTGTATAGAGTTATTCATGTTAAAAAGAGCTCTATTACAGTTCAAGGCATCTTATCTGAAATCATTTTATTTGAAATCTTCTTACTTAAAATCATTATTTCTTTTCTGCTTTATGGGCTTTAAATTTATCTCCATTTCAGCTGGTCTGTACAATGTTAACCTATTTTTTTGGGAAGTCACAAGAATCCTGCAAAGTGAATTCTGGGCACTTTACACATTGTCTACTGTTAGAGTATTTCCCATATATCCTCAAAAGTAGTGATATGTTATGTGGCATCTCCACACAAGAGAGTTCATTTTATTTACATAAATTATTACAACAATAACTCATTTCTTGGGAAGTTCAAAGAGATAGTGTTCATAAAACAATAGTTACATGGCATGGTAAAAAGAACCTGTGCCTTGTGAAGATGAGAGGGCAACTAATATTTATTGAGTATCTACTCCATGCCAAGTGTTTTATATTCAGTGGTGTGTTGGAGCCAGTCTGTGCCAGCTCGTATGAGCTTGTGAGAGGCGATTGTTAAGTTTTCAGGAATCTTGCCAGCCATTTCTTAAACCGTTGGAAGCTTGAAATTGACAACAGGAGGAATATTTATACCATGAAAATGGTCAAATGCCACAAATCATGGTTCCTCCATCAATTCCAAGAGCTGATTGTTAAGCATTTACCAGCACATCACTGTCATCACATTTCTTATGTTATTTTATCCTCCCAACAGCTCTGTATGGTATTTATTAGAATGCACAGTTTAAAGACGGAAAAAAGACACCAATTACCTATGTAACATGTCCAAATTTTCCTAGAGGACAAGAAACAAAACCAATTCTTTGTAACTCTATTTCCTTTCTGCTTATATCTCTATACCTTTGAGCCAGGACACTTAAACTGAGTTGTTGCCTTAATGATGACTGTATGTTCTTGGACCAATACCTGACCACTATGGATCAGCATTTATTCATCTGTAAAGTTGGAAGCAATGGACTACTCAATATCCAACATCTCTTCTGGATGTAATAGTCTCTGTTGTTTACTAATTATGCCTCTGCCCAACTGTGGCAAAAATGCTAAGAACAAACACCTACCAAATAGTTGTTAGAAAAAGGGATTTGTACCAGGAAGGGCTTCATGGGAGTCAAAGCTATGATACTACCAGATTTTTTTTTTTTTTCTCAAATGTCCACCATCAAGGAGATATAACAGAGAAAATGTATGTAGCAGGTTGATTTATTAAAAATTTGACAAGGCGAAGTAACTTCCTGTAAATTAGCTGTCTTGTTCTCTCAGTCTTTGACTAAAAGTTATCCACTACTATCCTCTGGCCCCAGAAGAATAAACAAGTCTTTGTGTCATTGATGGGCTTATCGCTGAGGTCTACTGTGTAGATCTTTGTTTTCAAAGGATTCATTAAGGGAGAAAATTAAGGAAGAGGACTTCAAAAGTAGAGGAGAGTAATTCCATATCAGAAGATGGATATATTCCTAAACACTGAGAGAAGAATTGTGGGTTTATAAGGTTCGTAAGACTCAGTTTATGGGTTGCATATGGGAAAGACTGTAGGGATGCCTATATGGACCAGGCACTAAGTGCTTTGGCTGTAGGGCTCCAACAGTTTCTAATAATGGGGCACTACTAGAGTAGAGGCTCTCAAACAACCACTAGCCTTTGAATGGACCAAGAAGTGATTTCTGAAGGAAACGTAGACTGAGAATCAGGACTTCCTTATTTAGCTTAGGATAGAGGAGTGGGTTCTGAAGACTGCCTATTATTTGATTTTAGTGATTGGGACTTACATCAAGTTTAATCTGGTTGTCATGGAGAAATGTATACTTGTTATATACAAATAGATGTAATTCATAACATCCAATATTATCAGCAAAGACATTCCATACTTATACTTGTGTAGCAGAGTGGTTAAAAATGATGATCTTGTTAAAATTTTCACCTTGATAGGATTAGAAATTTGGGGGCATGACTCAAGAATAAAGGAGACACAGCTTGAACATGGCAGAAAAATGGCTGAGGGCCTTTTTACAAACAGGGGTATCTAATATCCAGAATTAATTCTTTTTTTTTTTTAAAGGATACGGATTTTATTTATTTATTTGAGAGATAGAATGAGAGAGAGAGAGCACATGAGAGGGGGGAGGGGCAGAGGGAGAAGCAGACTCCCTGCTGAGCAGGGAGCCTGATGCGGGACTCGATCCTGGGACTCCAGGATCATGACCTGAGTCGAAGGCAGTCGCTTAACCAACTGAGCCACCCAGGTGCCCCATCAGAATTAATTCTTTTAAGTTCTAAATCCTCCGCCACTCCAAACCTTAAATAAAATCTGACATATGTACAATTGCCTCATGGGATTGTTTGTATGTGTGTATGTGGGGTGTGTGTGTGTGTGTGTGTGTAAATCAAGGAAACAGGTTGAATTCTCTCTATGAATCATTAAGATACAAAACAGACTTTGTACATGGAAAAGAAAGAAAATCCATACCTGAATTAATACCATAGAAACAGGAGTGTAGAGACAGGGTGGTCACTGAAGAGCATAATCTCGGGCGCCTGGGTGGCTCAGTTGTTAAGCGTCTGCCTTCGGCTCGGGTCATGATCCCAGGGTCCTGGGATCGAGCCCCACATCGGGCTCCTTGCTCGGCGGGAGGCCTGCTTCTCCCTCTCCCACTCTCCCTGCTTGTGTTCCTTCTCTCACTGTGTCTCTCTCTGTCAAATAAATGAGTAAAATCTTAAAAAAAAATAAAATAAAAAACAAAAAAGGAATTCTTTAAAAAAAAAAAAAAGAGCATAATCTCCCAGGAAATCATAGAAACCTTGGGAGGTCATTGGATTAATCTTGTCTAGCTCTGTTAGGGTCCATTATGATTGACTGCCACGACAAGGCCTTCATACTTAACCACTGCCAACACACAGACCTGCATGGAGCGGTGAAACAGTGGTAAGAACAGAGAGGTCCCCACTCATGTTCTCGCATGCTTTCTCTCTCTCTCAAATAAATGATTTCATTTGCACAAGCAGGGGGGAGGGGCAGAGGGAGAGGGAGAAACAGACTCCACACTGAGCAGGGAGTCTGATATGGGGCTCGATACCAGGACCCTGGGATCATGACCTGAGCTGAAGGCAGATGCTTAACCGACTGAGCCACCCCGGTACCGCAAAATCTAAAAAAAAATTAAGTAACCACCTGCCTCAGGCCTGAAATGCTTTCTTTCTTCATTTATCACAATTTCAACTGCTGCCTTGAAGCTTTCCTCAATTAATAATTACAACAATAATTTCTGTGTGAATGTGTCTATCTGTCTACCTATCTATCTGATTCTTTTAAATGTATTATCTAATTAGACCTTTGTGAAGATCCATAAAGTAGGCTGGAGAAGTGTTATGTTGCCACCACTTATAGGTGAAGTCACTGATTCAGTGACACCAGGAGTTACAAATGTTTTAAGCAATGGCAGTATCTTTTTAAGAATTCCTAGAGGGAGAAGTAGACCCCAAGACAACAATATCAGTGCAAGCAGTTTATCTGGAGGGTGAAGGAGATTTAGGAAGGGTAGGGGGAGATGAAATCGGTGAAAATGCAGCCAATAAAATCTATGAAATTGAACCTGCTAGGACAATGAGTGACTAGAGCTTAATCCCTTAATCCCTCTGGGGAGATTGTAGACAGTGTAGGACACATGGCTCTTAGTTATCTCACCTAGGAGGCAAGGAAGCTGGGGTGTAAGCTCGTCAGTCTTTGATTAAAGATTGCTCCCAGTGAGTGTTATTCTGTAATACTGCCAGTTGGCTGGATAGCAAAGCTGGCTCACATGGCAAGAGAAAGCCCTCAAGGAAAGAAATATATGTGCTAGCAGGTGGTACCTGGGTCTGGGTGTGTGAAGTGGTAAGAGTGAGGGAATGTGAGGCACCAACAGACCTCATTGGAGGCATCAATGAAATATTTTATATACAGTCATCATACTCATTTTTTCCTAATAAAAAAATAATCATTAGAATTAAGTATAGTATTATAATTTTAAGAGCCCTTTCACATATATCATCTCGTAAGATTATCAAATGGTCCTTTGATGTGAACAGCATTGTGCAGATGGAAAAGCAAGATGCATATTTTATCTCCTCCATGAGGAGATCTCATAAATTTAAGAGTACTTCTTTTCTCATACCAACATGTATTCTAAGTTCCAGTTTTCCCTTATTTTGGGAATTTGTAGAACACTTTTTGGTGGGACAGGCATGGGAAGTAGGAAAATTTAAGAGGTTGGAGTAATGAAGAACATTTCTGGACCCCAATCTAAACTAGATTTAGATGTTCATCTATAGATGAAATTTAAGTAAATGAAAATTTGTTCATTTGTACACAGTTTATGTCATATTGTACGGTAGAAGGATCATTTCTCAGTAGATGATTTAAACAAAAGTGTCCCTCCTCACCCCTTCTCCAAGTCTGGCAAGAGGAGCTTTATTTCAGTGAAGCCAACACTAGGAGTAATGGGAGAGCCCTAAGACAGTTGGAGGCCGATTCTGTATTTACCAGCTTGTGTTTCAAGATGGCTAAATGAATGGTAACTCTGTCTGGACAACCCTTTCAATAGGATTCTCTCTTCTGGGTTGTTGAATTGCTGTTTTTAAGAATTTTTCCACTGATGCTTGGATAAAGCAGAGGAGTAACTCTGCTCTTAACACATTACAATGAGAAAACAAACAGATTATGACAAGAACTTGGTCAAGATATAGCTTCTTTTGGGCCATGATTTTGTTTCAGTATAAAGGCAAATCTGGTATTATTTTAAGAAATTAAAGGATTTACATTTTTAAATCCTTGATAACAAGGATGAAATCTTATTGCTTATTAACATGCTAGTAGTTTAAGTTTTAAAAGTTAAACATCAGACCTCTAACAAATCACATTTTTTTCTAAAGATCTTATTTATTTATTCATGAGAGAGAGGGAGAGAAAGAGAAAAGAGAGAGAGGCAGAGGGAGAAGCAGGCTCCTTGAAGAGCAGGGAGCCTGACGTGGAACTCGATCCCAGGACCCTGGGATCACGACCCGAGCCGAAGGCGGATGCTCAACCAACTGAGCCACCCCCACCCCCCTCTAACAAATTAAATTTAAATAATTCTTTTACCAGTAGAGAAGCCCTGTGATTGAAAAAATGTATTCAGGATTTTAAAATTTAATTTTAGTAAAAATGAGCACTAAGAATTTAACACTGCAGACCAAATCTTTTCCGAAACCATGAGATTTTCATTTCAGCTGTCCCAGTGTTATTTGTTTGTCCTGCCTCCTGCCTTTCCAGTTTAACTCTGCAAGCTAAGAACACAAAGGCAGTATGTTTAGGGACAATAGGACCCATTTGGAGCCAAAGCATCAAGGGAGCAAGGCAGGGTTGCACAAGACAAAAGGTGCATTTGCTCTCATTTGCTCTGGTTTATACAGCTGTTGGTGCCTTCCGGGCCTGACCAACATTTTAAGGCATATCAGATAGGAACTTCTGGTTGCTTTAGAGTCTACCAGTCATATAAATATGGCCAAAGTAAGAAATGGGCCAGCATTTATCACTGAGTTGCACAGACTCAAGTTCTCTGCAAATTTGCTAGTAAATTGGCACAATATCAAGAATTTAAAAAAAAAAAAAAAAAGAAAAGAATAAAAATTCCCGGGCACCTGGGTGGCTCAGTCAGTTAAGCGTCTGCCTTCGGCTCAGGTCATGGTCCCAGGGTCCTGGGATCAAGCCCCGCATGGGGCTCCCTGCTCCGCGGGGAGTCTGCTTCTCCCTCTCCCAGGGTCCTGGGATCAAGCCCCACATGGGGCTCCCTGCTCCGCGGGGAGTCTGCTTCTCCCTCTCCCTAATACTCCCCACCAATCCCCTCGTGCTTGCACTCTCTCTCTTTCTCTCAAAGAAACAAATAAATAAAATCTTAAAAAAAAGAATAAAAATTCCCTAAAAATGACCTAACAGTAATTCATGGTTTGACCTTCATTTCTATACACAGATCCACCTTTAGAACATAAACAACCCCTTACATTTTTATATTTCTTTAGAGCACTGAAAGTATTCCCATTTAGTATTATCATTTGTTACAGTAAACCTCTGAGGGCAACAGAATGAATATTTTCAATATTCCCCTTTAACTGAAGATGAAACTCTGGCTCCAAGACATTAATTAGTAGGTCTAAGATCCTAAGAGCTACCCACCCTCCAACCCCTCTTGTACTATTGATTTGCTAGTTTTTTCTCTAATAATTTAAAGATACAAAAGGAAAATATAAAGTCAGGAGGAAAAGTCCTACCCATTTGGAACATTTTCTTCCCTTAATATTAAGTGTCAGGAAGCTTTCAGGGACTAAGGTAAGGATTAAGATATATAAAGAGGGAAAGACAAATTCGCTGCCCTTCAGTTTCTCGACCTAACAGATAAAAGTAGCAGACAGTGTCCTGGAGGGCAGATCTATAATGTGAAAGGCCTGGGTCTCTGGGGGTCTCCTTTCTTTACAATGCTCTGTATGACACTGTTTAGAGAACTATCTAGAACTGGTAGAAGTAAAAGAGCAAGTACACAGTTCAGTATCCCTTGTGTCTCATTCTATCTTCTTGGAGTGGGGCTTCAAGGAGAAATTTTCTGGGAAACAATGGGAAGGTCCTGAAAGACTGCTGCACCTAGTTGTTAGGCATTCTTAGGAAGTGCCCTTTTTTATTATTTTAATCAACGTTTTTTGCTTATTTCTCTTCAGTTCTTAAGCACAAAAGTACAGAGACCAAATGCAATGAAGAAAAAAATGAGTGCTGAAAGGTCAAGACTAATTCCTGGTCATACTCCCACCATTATGGCCCATTTCTAGCATTTAAAAAACATTTCCACACTATTTACTCATATTTAAATTATTAACCCAGTCTTTAAATTTTTTAATGTTTTGATTGTGATGCAGGTATCTCATGAATTGTAAAATACTCTAATTGATAGGACATTTGGGCTGTATTTGCATCTACCCTGCCTTTCTCCTGATTGTCGATATTTGTTTGGAAGGATTTATTAGTCTTAAACCATACTGCATTATTTCCTCCTATTCTGCTTCTTTCTCTTATGGATTAGCCTGTTCCTTTATTTTCAAGGTCACTCTAAATTCTATTCCATATTCCTTGATGTTTGCAATTGCGTACCTTTTTGTCTTCATGTCTAAAGAGGAGCACTTTCAAATTCATCATCTTGGTCAATGATGGTTATTAGTGCTAAGCTCAAGCCTGATTGTGCATACTACCACTTCATATGATTCCTCTTAAGCTTCTCAGATTCTTGCTAAATCATTTAAGAAGCCACTGTTTCAACAGTGGCAACATTAGAAATGGTATGTTGTTCTGTTTCTTAAAAATTCATGACTTTTTAAAAACAAGAATCATAGAAGAGAACAGCAATAACATTTGCCAGAGAAGCAAGCTCCTAGCAGCCTGCCCCAGAAATCCAGAACTTCTGGATGAACCCAATCTCCTGGGCAGGCAGCGACTAATGCTTACCTCAGGGTGGGGTAGCCTTGGTCGTGGCTTTCAGACTGTAGCTCAAAGCATGGTCTTTCAGGGCTTCAAAAGCGGAGCCATGTTGCTCTTAATTTAGACATACTTTAAGTAGTTCAGTCACACCTGGTTTCCTAGATAATCTGAGTAGAAACAGAGAAATATCGAGTTAGAGCAGAGGAAATAAGCTCATAGAAGCAAGGAGTCACAGTTAACAGTGTGAAAGGCAAATAGAGGAAACTAGAAAGCAAACATTGGAACCTGAAAAGCAAAGCAGGCTGTGGCCCACTAAGTAATTCAGAGCAGATGACCAAATTTATAATCCTTGCAGCCCTTGAACTGAGAATACTGGGAGAGAAAGATGACAATGTTTGGAACATGGCAAAAAACATTCCAAGTTTATTGAAAAACAAAAACCTATACACCCAGGAAGCCCAATGAAGAGACCCACAGACAGGCATATCAGAGTAAAAAGGCTGAAAATCAAATATAAGGAAAATATCTTGGAAAAAGCTGGAGAAAAACAAAGCATCACTTACAAGGAAGCCCAGTAAGATCTATGGCTGACTTCTCAGCAGGAACAATGGAAGCCAGAAGGCAGTGGGAAAACATTCAAAGTAGGTGCTCAAAGACAAAAACAAAAACAAAAAACCTTCAACCAAGACTCTGATATCCAGCAAAGGTATCTGTAGAAAAATGAAAGTGAAATAAGGACTTTCCCAGGTAAAAGAGAAATGGAGATAATTTGTTGCCAGGCCAACCCATCTTACAAGAGATATTCTAGGAAGTTGTTCAGACAGAAAGTGATGTCAGACAGTAACACAACCCACAAGACCAGAGAACACTGTTAAAACTATAAAGGCATATTTTTTCTCATTTTTCTTAAATGAGTTAAAAAGCAATTTCATAAAATATGTACATACAGTTGACCCATATACAACATGGATGTTGGGGAACCACTACCCTACACAAACATCCATGTATAACTTTTGATTCCCCAAAACTTAACAGCCTGTTATTGAACAGAGCCTTACCAAATAACATAAACAGTTGATTAACATATATGTATTATATACAGTATGTTTACAATAAAGTAAGCTAGAAATGAAAATGTTATTAAGAAAATCATAAGTAGGGCACCTGGGTGGCTCGGTTGGTTAAGCGACTGCCTTTGGCTCAGGTCATGATCCAGGAGTCCCTGGATCAAGTCCCGCATCAGGCTCCCTGCTCGGCAGAGAGTCTGCTTCTCCCTCTGACCCTCCCCTCTCTCATGTGCTCTCTCTCTCTCTTTCTCTCTGTCTCAAATAAATAAATAAAAATCTTAAAAAAAAATAAAAAAATAATTAAATCATAAGTAGAGGCGCCTGGGTGGCTCGGTCGTTGGTTGTCTGCCTTCGGCTGAGGTCATGGTTCCGGGATCCTGGGATCGAGCCCCGCGTTGGGCTCTCTGCTCAGTGGGAGGCCTGCTTCTCCCTCTCCCGCTCCCCCTGCTTGTGTTCCCTCTCTTGCTGTGTCTCTCTCTGTCAAATGAAGAAATAAATAAAAATTAAAAAAAAAAAAAGAAAATCATAAGTAAGGGGCACCTGGGTGGCTCAGTTAGTTAAGCGTCTGCCTTCAGCTCAGGTCATGAACCCAGGGTCCTGGGATCGAGCCTTGCGTTGGGCTCCCTTCTCCCTCTCCCTCTGCTGCTCCCCCTTCTTGTGCTCTCTTGCTCTCTCAAATAAAGTTTTATTTTATTTTATTTTATTTTAATTGTTTAAAGATTTTATTTATTTATTTGACAGAGAGAGACACAGCGAGAGGGGGAACACAAGCAAGGGGAGTGGGAGAGGGAGCTGCTCCTCTCTTGGAGCAGGGAGCCCGATGTGGGGCTCGATCATGACCCGAGCCGAAGGCAGACGCTTAACGACTGAGCCACCCAGGCGCCCCACCAAATAAATAAAATTAAGAAAACAAAAAACCATAAGTGAAATAAATGGTACTGTACTGTATTCATTGCAAATATCTGCATATAAATGGACTTCTATAGTTCATACTTGTGTTGTTCAAGGGTCAACTGTAACCTATTATTGGGCCTATAACATATAAGTGTAATATAGTGTAATTGCCAACAACAGCACAAATGAGATGAATGTGAGCAAAGCTGTTAACAAGCTGAGGAAACGACCACAGATGGTAAAGTAATAATTGTTAACAATGCATTGTTAAGTTTGTAACATTAACAGATGTAGTATGTGGGGACTGCCTAAAAAATAATTAGATTTGGTACTCAATGAGATAACGTTTTTGATATTATACAATATTACATTTTCTACCAACCACCCTCTCCCACCTCCCAAAAAACCCACAAAAAATCATCATCCAAATACAAGGAATCTTTTTTTGACTTTTATTTGCTGCTCTGACATCCAGGCTAAAAACTTATTTGGAGTTACTTCTCCATGGTCTATCCTGGGATTATGATTTCAGAAGCCCAGACTTTAAAAAAAGAGCCAATTTCTGATAGTGAAAATAAAAACAAGTTTTTTTTTTCTTCTTTTTTAATCACAAAAAATAACAGCTACGTGGAGGATGTCTAAGAAAAGGAAAAAAACTCACCTATAATCCCATTACCTCAACATAATCATTCTTTATTTTACAGAGGTATAACAATTTTTATTTTCATTTTTCAACTGGGATTATATTAGATACTTTAGCAGTTTTAATTATCATTTTCGATAGCTTCACATGTATTCAGGGATATATAAGCTTTCTTGGGTCTCTCTCCCACCTGCCCAACCTATTTTCTCATGGTGGACTTAGAAGGCCTGATGAGCTCAAACTTCCAGACTTGAAAGAGCTGGGGGAAAAAAAGAGCAAAATCTCTAACTTTGGTGAAGCAATCTAGATGACCTCTGGACTTTAACTTGAATATATCGACACAATTTGAAATTGTTTAAATACAAACACAAGTTTCATCTGAGTAAGATTTATACTGTAAAATGCTAATTAGAAGTCCATAAATCCACCATACTTTCAATAATTTGGAACAGGGCAGTACATTTAAAGTTTTAAAATTCAGATACTCCTATATCCATAGACCTACGCAGTACAATTCTTACCTCAATGCAAGACACTACCTTAAGCAGTAATTATGGGGGGAGAAAAAAACCCCTCAACCTTGAATTAATCTAGGACAATAGCTGAAATGCGCATTTTATCAGTAGATACAAAATATCACAAATTACTTAAAAACAGCATTTTCTCCATATGATTTTAATGTATTTCTTTAATAAGGATTTCATGTAAAGCAAAGTATTAAAACATTTTCTGTAGGTGTTAAAATGGTATTATGCCAATTTAGTATGGCCTACAAGATGAAGAGGAGTAAAATAATTTCAAGCCCATTAGGTTTCTAATGAAAGAACCAGTTTAACAGCTTTTAGCTCACTGACATTTATAAAGACTCTATGCTTTACTTCCTGTTTTGTTTTTTTTTTAAACTAATGTCTAGTGGGTCATTTCCAGGCTTGAGGTATTTGCTTCCTTCCTTGATATTACTCATTCAACTACTCAGTCAGATGCATAGTCTATTAGAGATGTAGTAGACAAATGTCTTCTCTCTGCATCCTGCGTAACTCAAAACACAATTCCAAGTATCCTATGTGTAGTTCCTTTTTTGGTTACTGGACACTTGGCATGTATAGCCTCATTAGAATGTAACATGCTTGGGGTGCCTGGGTGGCTCAGTCGTTAAGTGTCTGCCTTTGGCTCAGATCATGATCCCAGGGTCCTGGGATCGAGCCCCACATTGGGCTTCCTGCTCAGTGGGGAGCCTGCTTCTCCCTCTCCCACTCCCCCTGCTTGTGTTCTTTCTCTTGCTGTGTCTGTCAAATAAAATCTTTGGAAAAAAAAAAAGAATGTAACATGCTAAAACAGTATTTAACTATAATGCCTGTTTAAAATTAAGGCAACAAATTAAAAGCCCATCCATCACCATTTAGTAATAACTGCTTTGATACTGTTTTCAATGTAATTGCTTATTCTGTGTTACAATTTGTAGTTAATGTGCTGCTTAAGTAAACACTTGACTGTTTATTCATGTGACTACAATCTTTACTAGGTTTTAACACAACCAGTGGCTGTTACTGAGCCTAGTGAAAATGGCTTAGTGTTAAAATACTTTAAATATATAATTAATTTGATAAATGTGAAAGGCACAACCTACTAACTTAGTATTCAATGAATAACTAGCTGATAAGGAGAAATCTAAGAGCCATTTAAAAAATAAAATCATGATTAATATTGAAGAACAAGTAAGTTTACGTTGCGTTATAATTCAAAAGGATCATTGGTGTACTAGTCCAGATAAATTTGATGAAGAGAAGATAATTCAAGTACAACTAATGACAATCATACTGTAGATCTTGGCAAAGTTACTTTTCTTTGGGTTTGTTTCATCTGTAAAATGAAGGAATTAAGCTATTTCATATCTAAAGTTTTTTCTTTAAAGATTTTATTTATTTGAGAGAGAGAATGAGATAGAGAGCACGAGAGAGGGGATGGTCAGAGGGAGAAGCAGACTCACTGCTGAGCAGGGAGCCCGATGCGGGACTCGATCCCAGGACTCCAGGATCATGACCTGAGCCGAAGGCAGTCGCTTAACCAGCTGAGCCACCCAGGTGCCCCTCATATCTAAAGTTTTTAAGATTTAGGAGTTTGTCTGGCTTTCCATAATACCTGTTCTTGAAAAGTTAAATTTTTGTCATATAGAATGTCTAAATGTTGGGGCACCTGGGTGGCCCAGTCGTTAAGCGTCTGCTTTTGGCTCAGGTCATGATCCCGGGGTCCTCAGATTGAGCCCCGCATCGGGCTCCCTGCTCAGCAGGGAGTCTGCTTCTCCCTCTCCCACTCCCCCCTGCTTGTGTTCCCTGTCTGTCATATAAATAAATAAAATCTTAAAAAAATGTCTAAATGCACCAAGAACATTCTATTTAAAGGACAGTTGATGTCAGTTTACAATTTTCAAAATTTATTTTCATTTTTCAAGCTTTCTTAAAGTGAGCAATGCCTAACATTTATAGAAACCACCAAGAAAAACTACTGCAATACATTCTTATGTAGGATACAGAAGTGGTAAATTTCAGTAAGTTAGAAGTCTGGGAAAGTGTATAGATTATAAACCAATATATTAAAGTTCTTTTTCTGCTTTATGTACTTGAGATACAGGAGTTATGTACACTGCCAAATATTTCCCCAGCATTAGTGTTACCATCCAAATTCTACCATGTTGGTATGTATAAAAGACAACTATCAGAGTAAGTTATCTGAGGCTACTCTAGCCCAGGTTAAAAATTGTTATGAGTCTTTACAGATTAATTGGGTTGAGATTTTCATTACATTAGAAACATAAGATTATATCAATCAATCAGTTCCATCTCTTCTTTTCTAATGAGGAAATTGGTCCAGAGAAGTGACTTGGCAAGGCCACAGATCTAATTGGTCTCAAGTGAGAAGAGAACCCAAATCTGCTTGCCAATCCTTCTACATGATATTGTCCTCTGGATGCCACAGGGCAGGCAATGCTCTGAAAAGGTAGGAGAAATCTAAATGGATTATAAAATCTTAAAAGGGACATTACATGGTCCACCTAGTTCAATTTCACATTTAAATCTGGAATTTCTTCTGCAGCACTGTGGCAGATGTCATTCAGCTTCTCCCCAGTGATAAGATCCTCTTTGAACATTAGGAGGCAATCCCTTTCTGTCATGGAGAAATAATCAATTGGTTCTTTCTTACACTGAGCTCCAACCTGCCATTTTGGAACTTTCACCTAGTTGTACTGAGTCAAAAAGAATAAACTGTACATGCCTCTCAAATATCATTCTTCAGTTACATAATTCTCCAGTTGCTCTTTTGGTTTTAGTTTGTGGGACTCTTTCCAATTTGGTAAAACATTCCAGGATTTACTCTAATTTGTGAATATCCTTTTATTGCATCCTGAAATGAAATTAATATTTACGGATGTGGTTTGACTCGTCCTTTGTATGAGATTATTGCCCCATGATGAATTTTTCTGCACCCTAAAATTATAGCCCATTACAACCGGCTCACGTGTTATTTCTAGCAAACTAAAAATATCCAGGTTTTTTTAATCTATAAACTCTTGATAAATGCAAAATCATATTCCTATCAATGGCTTTCTATTGTATCGAGGATAATAATCAGGGTCCATGACACCATGTAGGACTGTGCCCCTAACTAATCGCCAGCTTCATCTTTATGTCATCTGTTCCCTTTGACTTCTGGCCAGGCTTTTTACACTTTAAAAGCACGGTCCTTCCTCTAGGCTTCCACATACTGTTCCCTTCAGCCAGCAATGATTTCCCTTGGCCATCAGGTTTAGTCATCCTTCAAAGTTCATATCAAATATCACCTCTTTGTGCAACTCTTCCTTGCCCTTCTCCCCCATGTTCCCCTCCATAAAGTACAATTTACCTGTTACAATAAGCTACAAATCTCCGCCAGCCCTTATGCAAACAGTACTACTTGTGCAATAAGGTATCTGTCTCCTTGGTTACACTGAGAAGTCTATGTGGGCATGGTCCAGGTCACCTTTATCTGGCATAGCGTATTACATGATTAGACATTATTTCAATAAATATTTGTTGAATGAATGAATACTGAATTAGTATGATCAATATTTTAAATTTAACAGGTAATCAAAGAAAACACGTAGCTGAACTCTGGGGTGTAGGTTGTATAAAAAAAGGAATTGTACAGGCTCCACAACAATCTTGATAAGGAAGAAACCTCTTCAAAAAAAGAAGTGATGATAAAGTTGAGAAAACTACACAACTTTGTTCTACAAAGATGAATGGTAAATGTTTTCAGTCTTTATGGTAAGGGATGGGAAGCATGGAAGAAGGCAAACAAGCACAGCTGGGTGGTATATTTGTTGTTTTACTGTTAATTTGACACATCTGAACCAAAGCATTCACAATACTTGATATACTTTGAAGATAATCATATACTATAGTCTTAGACATAACCACAGAACAAGCAGAACAATTAAAACTACATAAGGCCTTAAAATATATCCACAGTGTGTATTATTTCAATATTCATTCATTTACAAATTAGACTACATACCGTTAATTTTATTTTTATTTTACTTTCATTGTTTTATTCAGGCAGGATTCATTCAAGGAAAGGCAACTTAGTTTTTGTGTGTGAGCTTTGTTTTTTATTACATTGGTTAATATAAAAGTTATGAATTAAATGTTCTCTTATCTCCTGTATCGATGAGTGAATCCATGAAATTCTCAGATAGTAATCTAAAACAACAGATCCTATTAAAAATAGCCAAGGTGAAAAACGACCAAATAGCCAGCCTGTTTGTGGTCTTGAAGAACATCTAACGGACTCTCAGGTTTTCTTATAATGAAGAGTACTGTGATTCTATGAGATTAGTCAAAATTTAAAACAACATTGCGTACAAAATCATTCTTGAAGCTCTAAATGCCTTTTTAAATAACAAAAATGAGAATTTTAAGTAGTTGCCTCACAGTACCAAACCTATAAGTCAGAACTAGTTAAAATTCAGTGCTATCATGACTTCTCATTTACAAGGTAACTAGTTGGTAAATTAATAGATGGCATAAAAATTAAGACTTAACATCATTTTTTTTTAAAAGGAGAAAATGTATGATAACCAGGGAATACAGAAAATTCAATGTATTTTACAATAAAATAACTGTTTAAACCTCAATCCCTGTACAACAGGGTTTAGGTCATCTCTAGTGAACTTGCATGTTTTCATACAGTTTATTCTATTATGAGTACTTGAATTGTTTTAGATATACAGCTTTTTATTGAAAGAATATTACATTTGAATACCTGGATAAGATTTAGTACATTGAGATGTTTTAAAAATATCTATAAATTTGTTTGATATGCAAAAGCATTTGGCAATACTTTTACAGCATTTGATTTTATAGAATTAAAATTTCATACAGTACTCATTTTGATGTTTAAAAAAAAATTCACAGAAAAAATATAAATTACACAGCCTGACTGCATGATACTGTTATTTCCAGTTTCTAGTTCTGGTAATAAAAACCTTCATTAAGTCTGTTAACAAATCATTACCTGTACATTTATGAAGGCAACTGACATGATTTGCAAACAAAACCTTCAGGTTTTACGTTATTTACCAAAGAGTGCAGTTCAGCAAGAAAAGAAAACCCAGTGTGCAAATTTACAGAATATTTTACAAATTTACCAGTTCCTGTGACACAAACTGTTTCAACCTTTCAAGGTACTGTCCATAAAGTTCCACATCATTGTGACCTGCCCCTTCAACCCAGAGAGGCTCCACAGGTCTTTGGCAACGCTCAAACAGTGCGAGGCCATGTGAAAAGTCAATGACTTCATCTTCAGTCCCATGAATTATTAATACTGGGGAGGTTATCTTAGAGATTTTGTCAATGCTGTAAGAAAAGAGAAGGGTGTAGAAAGTCAATGAATTAGCTATGAAAAGGAACGTAAAAACAAATTTTCTTGCGATATCCCGACAGATCATTCAAATATCAGAATGGTCTTTGAATCGACCCAGAAGAAACAGATACCTCTTTTGGATTTCAAATAAGATTTAAAAGTCACTTTACATGCTCCTTAAGATTAATACCTGAGGAAGCTAACTTCATGCACTTCTGTTTCGAGGGAATCATTTGTTACTGTCAACCTACTGCACCTTTCTACCATGGTGAGCACAGAGGAACGTAGGTTGGAAGAAGAGGAGGAAACTAAGAAGTATTCAGGTATGTGCTAACTTTACACCTCTCTGCACTCATTTTTTCTCTCCCTTAATTTACTAAAATGACAGCAAAACTTTTTGTTGTTTTGGGGTATCAACCCACAAAAATAGGAAAAATGCAATAAAACATAAAATTTTGGAGCTGGAAAGCAGATAAATGTGTGGAATAAGAAATTAAAAGTGTAGGGAAAAGCCAATTTTAAGGGGATAGAAGGTAAAGTGAAGAAACAATCCAATTTATACCATGGGATACCCCAGGAGGCAAGGAATTGACATGGGGATGAAGGCAGGTGATAGGAGTCTACAGAATTTGTTCAAAGTCTATTTAAGAAGTCAGTCCTTCCCTCTCCTTTAGGTTCTTTCCCCTTCTTTTTGTAGACTGGTAGCTGCACTGTATCCCAAACTGAAGGTTTTATGGGCCAGGGAATTGCGAGGCACAGTTTAAGGCAAGAGGTAAACACACAGATGTGTAAACACACATACTGCTGCTATGAACCCATTTTCTGTACTCAGTTCCCAGAATGCTGGCAGCCAGGCCTTCAATCCTCCAGGGAGGACTTTTAGAAAGACTCCTTGCTGGAGACTATGTACACTTTAAGAGGAAAGATATAGAAATAATGACACAGGATAGAATCCCCAAGTAACTGTTTGGCCAGATCACTGTATAGTGAAGCTCACACTCAACAAGACTTAACCATCTGCTTCAGATCAGCAATTTAGTTTCTCACTTTTACATATGAAGAGACAACCAAGAATTATCAGACATCAGAGAACACTTTAAGGTATCAGATCAAAACAATTTTAAAAAGGCAACTTGAAGGAGACAAACTATACAGAGACCTTATAAACAAATTATAACACTTAAAAAAAATAAATCTTTCCAGAGAGAAAGAAGGCATTATAAAATGAGGATACAATCGTGAAAAAGGAAATCAATGAAATAATTCAAGGCTACATTTGGTAAGGAAAAATGCTTGGGTATATTATTTGCTATCAAGTGTTCGCCAGTCTATGGACTCCTGAGAACCAAACTGAGGGTTCTAGAGGGGTGGGGGTGGGGGATGGGTTAGCCTGGTGATGGGTATTAAAGAGGGCACGTACTGAATGGAGCACTGGGTGTTATACGCTAACAATGAATCATGGAACACTACATCAAAAACTAATGATGTACTGTATGGTGACTAACATAATAAAAAAAAATGTTCGGTAGTAAAGGAATTATAACAAATAAAAAGAGATTTATGTTCTTTTTCAAACAGTTTGAAGTTAAGTGCTGCTCTCTTTGTTGGTGGAGCAGAAATGAAAGAGGGAGCTGGACAGAGATGCAGGGTGGCAAAAGCATTACCCCATTACCCCAAATACTCCATCATTCTTACTTTTCCATTAGAAGCAGTATAATGCACATACCTTCCAATATACCATTATCTAAAACATAAAACAAACCCCAAATTAATGTAAAAACAAAAACCTCCCACAGCCTGCTCATATACTCCCACCATTAGCTTCCCTGCAAAAGTGACGCCTTACTGGCTAATGATGAAAAAATTTGCTTTTGAAATGACCCTTGTTGTTTTTATAAAAAATCAAGTGATGACTCTGGCCTTTGGCCCACCTATCATTCACAAAAAATTCTTTGTATGGCTGCCAATTGGGGAAAAGAAATAAGACTGAAATTTGCCAGCTTCTCACTGCTTGCCTTCTCCTTTTGAGAAAAATGGACCATCAGTTTTTTCCAATTATGAAGAGGCGCTAGAGGAACTTTCATCTTGTCTTGAGAAGTAGTCCTCCTTTCAAATTTGAATAAAACTGTGTTTGCAGACTTTGTGGTGGCAATACTTATTCAAGTTAATTTAAGACAGAACTTTTTTGCAATTCACTTCTTTTATGAATCAGCTATCATTAATTAGATGCCATTCACTAATATTTATGCACATGTCTCATTTTCCCTTTACTCTTCCTCTCCTCCAGTATTATATCTCACTGAATGGTACCATTATTCATTAGCAGCTCAAGTCAGAACCCTAGGAATTACATTCAAGTTCTTTTGTTTAGCATCCTCTATTCACTTTGACACTCAGTTCTGTCAATTTCATTTCTCAAATTCATTCTCTTATCTCTAATACTACTAGTTAGTGCCACTCTCTAGGGTATAAGGCCCTCAGCTCTTTTCATCAGGATTACTACTGTTCAAATATTTCAGCCTCCTGACTAGGGTCCTGCCACTACCCTTTTCAAAAATTAATTTTTCACAATTTCTATAATATATATACAATAGAAGTTCATGGCTGAATGAACGGTATTATGAATACCTTAAGTGATGAAAAAAATGCCCTTAAAAGTTTCTTTGAATTAAACAATTTTGAATATTGATACTTACTTTGGGAATGCATCAAAACAGTAGGTCTTCTTGGTATCAGGAAAAGCAACACGCATTCCCGAAGTCAAAGGAGAATGAAGAATAACAGCAGCACTCTCATACCGAGCAGCAAGATCCACAGATGGTACTGTCCCTATACTTTGGCCATATATAATCACATTTTCAGGGCGAATGCCATATCTACAAAGTTCAGAAATTAAAAAAAAAAAAAGGCAGAGAGTTGGACTGATATGAAATATTCATTTTTTTTCTTTTTTTAAAGATTTTATTCATTTATTTGAGAGAGGGAGAGTGAGAGAGCATGAGAGGAGTGAGGGGCAGAGGGAGAAGCAGGCTCCCCACTGAGCAGGACCCTGGGATCAGGAGCTGAGCCAAAGGCAGATGCTTAACTGACTGAGCCACCCAGGTGCCCTATAGTCAGTCATTTTCTAAGGACTTAATCTTAGAATGACTTAGAATGAGACAATGTCAACTTTATATTTAAAATATATTTCGTAGCCATCATTATCATATTTAATGCTACAATAAAATCTATATTATTAGCTTATTTCATCTGTTGGAAAAATAAATGCGGAGGTCTTTTAAAACTTCAAACTTAAATGAATTCATTAAATCATTTATGCAATTCAATGTAGCATACTGCTGGCTAAATCCTGAACATATTACATCACAAATTATTTTAATAGATTGATGTTTAATAGACATTAACTGTCTTATTTTCCATTCAATATATAAAAGTTCGTTGTCTAGACATGAAAAGTGGCTTTTTATTTTTTTAAAAGATTTTTATTTATTTGTCAGAGAGAAAGAGAGAGAGAGAGCACAAGCAGGGGGAGCAGTAGGCTCCTCACTGAGCAAGGAGCCCGATGTGGGACTTGATCCCAGGACCCTGGGATCATGACCTGAGCTGAAGGCAGACGCTTAATGACTGAGCCACTCAGGCATCCCTCATTTTATTTTTTGAAGTTGGTCATAGTGATGAAAAGTACTACATATGGTCTGAAAGCAAATTACTATTTTTCTTGAAAGTTGCCTTTACTATGGACTAATGATTGGAAAGATGAACATATGAAAGAGAATTTCAAATGCCTTATGATTCAGTTAATTATGAACAAACTTCATGCTAAAATCTCAAGTACTGCCTTTACCTAACCCTTTAAAAATGCTGCAGATTTAAATATGTCAACTCATTGCCTCAAATATATCATATATAATCTATGTTCCAAGCACTGTTACTTGTCTATGGTATAACTGTCCCAACTGTAAACTACTGCAAGTAGAAATGAAGTGCTGTAGGAGCTAACGAATATGGGGTTAAGGGTTAGAGTAAGATCAAATATGCTTTTCCACTTTAGAAGTCTGAGAGCAGTCACTTCTGGATGCTAACGGCCATTTGCACAACAGCATCCGGTCTTTTGAAAAGGTAATGGAGCTTTCCAAGTATCTAAACATGAAAAAATAGCAAGACAAACCCCATGTGCTCCCTCTGGCCCTTTCCAGGGGCCCAGGGCTCTTTGAACTATCCAGATAATGACATACTTCCCCATAATTTCTTCCAATCATTCCTACATAAGCATTTAGATATGCCCCAGAGGTTGGGTTCCATCTACTCCAGACTAACTCTAAATGTAAGTAAACTTAGAAAAGTCTTTTTCTTTACAAAGACCTGATTGTAATTCTTCATAGGAGTGAAGAAGTTATGAAAATAAACATCTGCAGCATCAGAATTAACTCTTGAGGCTGTATGGTTGCTATTAGCTGAATAGCAGCACTGTTGGTGGCGACTATGGGTTTTAGGCTAATGTTAGCAATGGCAAGGCTCCAGAGTAGAAGCAGATGCCAATTTAGCATCAGAGAACTCAAAGCAATAACAGAATTTCAGAATAGTACAACTTAGAAAGGACTTTAAAGACCACCTAATCTAGTTCAGCTGCTTATGAAGCAGATGTTCAAAGTCAGAGTAAGTCAGTGGCAGACCTATAATCAGAACCCAGGTACCCTGACTCCCAGTCCAGTGACTTTTTCATTATAGCACACAGATAATGAGCTCAAAGACTACTGTACTATTTAGAAATTTATATATTCTGCCCTTGTTTCTCATTCATCAAGTATGTGTGGCCATCAACTATGTTTAAAAAGATGAATTAAGTCAGGACTAGAAATTATTTTATAAAGTTTCCTTCAAATTGACATCAGACAAGATGAAAAATAGGAAAAAGTTAACCGGGTGCCTGGGTGGCTCAGTCGTTAAGTGACTGCCTTCGGCTCAGGTCATGATCTCAGGGTCCTGGGATTGAGTCCCGCATCAGGTTCCCTGCTCAGCGGGAAGCCTGCTTCTCCCTCTCCCACTCCCCCTGCTTGTGTTCCCTCTCTTGCTGTGTCTCTCTCTGTCAAATAAATTAAAAAAAAAAAAAAAAAAAAAAGGAAAAAGTTAAATGCCTACAAGAGTGGATTTATTTATTTATTTATTTTAACATAAACTCCGAACACTGAATTGGATATTAGTATGTTCTGGCTGAATAAAGTTATCTTTTCATCTTATGAGAAGTATTAATAATGAAGGCTATCTGCTATTACTTAGCATCCTTAAAAACTGTTCTAATACACTGAAGTTATACTTTAAAAAGAGTGAGTTGTATCTCAATAAATGTCATTAAAAATATTTATTTATTTATTTATTTTTTTAGAAGAGTTTATTTATTTATTCAATGGAGACAGAGGGAGAGAGAGAGAAGCAGAGGGAGAAGCAGGCTCCCAAGGAGCAGGGAGCCTGATGCGGGACTCGATCCCAGGACCCTGGGATCATGATCTGAGCCGAAGGCAGACGCTTAACCATCTGAGCCACCCAGGCGCCCATTAAAAATATTTATTATCATATTTTCCTGACAGGTACTATACTAGATTCAATTGGCTGAGTCTGGAAAGTGGGAACTTATTTATTTTTGTTTGTAGGACTGAGGGGACTGATATTATACCTGAAGCAGATTTTGACTCTGGTCATTTAAGGCAGTTTTTAAGTTTACAAAATTTTACCATTCCCTGCCCCCCACAACTCGTTACTTACTTCTTATAATACCATCTTTTTTAACTCATCAGGTATGTTTTCATATTATTTCGAGAATCCCCTTTATATGAAACTTTGCAATGAGAATATAGTTTTATTATATATCTTATGAGAAAATACTTATACTTTTAAAAGTATTTTCTTTTTTTTTAAAGATTTTATTTATTTATTTAATTGACACAGAGAGAGAGACAGCGAGAGAGGGAACACAAGCAGGGGGAGGGTCAGAGGGAGAAGCAGGCTTCCCACCGAGCAGGAAGCCCGATGCGGGGCTCCATCCCAGGACCCTGAGATCATGACCTGAGCTGAAGGCAGTCACTTAACCAACTGAGCCACCCAGGCGTCCCTAAAAGTATTTTCTAAAAAAGGTTATGCCTGCTAACAAAATTGTGGAGGTTCTAACTGAAACCATTAATATTTATTTATTTAAAAGATTTTATTTATTTGCCAGAGACAGAGGGAGGGAGAGTACAAGCAGGGGGAGTGGCAGGCAGAGGGAGAAGCAGGCTCCCTGTTAAGCAAGGAGCCCGATGGGGGACTCCATCCCAGGACCTTGAGATCATGACCTGAGCCAAAGGCAGAAACTTAACCATCTGAGCCACTCAGGCGCCCCTGAAACCATTAATATTTAAACATTAAATTAGAAAAAGTCCTTTAAGCTTTAGTCTAAAATACTTTGGAAATCAGGCAGCTTATCAGTGGACAATATGAGGAATAACTTGAACTAATAAGCTATCTTTGTTGTACATGAACCATCTGATAAAAAAACCCTGAAATCTACAAAACTGAGATATTTTTCAAATTGGTGAGTAGGAAAGATTAAAGCAATTTCTAGTTCTCAAAAATATATTGTTATAACCAAAGAATAACTGACATGGTAAGAGAATTTGCTTAAATGATTTATCATAAAATTTCTTTTGTGGCGTGAGATCATCTCTCCAAATTTTATCAGTCCAGAATGCAAAGTAAAAAATCTCACTTTTATAGAACGCTTTAAAAATAGTTCCAATAAATTATCTGTAAGTCATACTTCTAAGAAATTACATAAAATAATGCAAACCCTGGCTTATGATTTTAACAAAAACAATCCAGCCTCTTATACTCTTAATGATAAAGTAAATTAGGTAAGTCATGGTTAACGCTCATTCCCTTGTTTATTCAAAGTTGCAACATCACACTCCACATGTTTATAAAACCAAATATTTGTCATTGGCTTAAATTTTAAAGAAAATCACACACATGCACTAACAGACACAAATGAGATCTGTCTTAAAAACTATGCTATTTTTGGGGTGCTTGGGTGGCTCAGTCAGTTAAGCGTCTGCCTTCGGCTTAGGTCACTATCCCAGGGTCCTGGGATCGAGCCCCACATCCGGCTTCCTGCTCACAGGAGGCCTGCTTCTTGCTCTCTCCCTGCCTGTGCTCTCTCTCGCTCTCTCAAATAAATAAATAAAATCTTTTTTTTAATAAAGATTTTATTTCTTTATTTTGACAGAGAGAGACACAGCGAGAGAAGGAACACAAGCAGGGCGAGTGGGAGAGGGAGAAGCAGGCTCCCCGCCGAGCAGGGAGCCCGATGCAGGGCTTGATCCCAGGACTCCGGGATCATGACCTGAGCCGAAGGCAGACGCTTAACGACTGAGCCACCCAGGCGCCCCAAATAAATAAAATCTTAAAAAATAATAATAATAAAATCACTTGAAAAAAACATTATTTTTAAAAATTTAAAATTACAATCTAAGAGCTTAAATCTTAATAGGTATATATTGGTAAATATAATCTCAAGTACTTCAAAATGTGTTATAAAAACTACTTTTTTTATATAAGATAATTTTAGTCAACCATCGTAATAGATGTGCAAAATAATTCCCAATCATGATTTACCTTGTCCTAAGGGCAAGCCAAGCAGCTTCGATATCTGCATAGAGGTTCTTCTCTGTTGGTTTCCCGGAACTTGCACCATATCCAGAATAATCATATGAGAATATATTACAATTAATCCGTGATCCCAGTCCTATGTAAAAGCTGCTCATCTGACCAAGATCAACAGCATTTCCATGTGAGAAGAGTAAAGTATATTTGGCATTGGGTGAACAACGCACAAACATGCAGGCAATTCTGTTGCCTTTACTGGTTCTAGTCATGAAACACTCAATAGCATCTTTTTCTCTAGAAGAATATTGCCAGTCTGCTCGTTCTGACAGATGTAAAGTCCAGCGGCTTCCACTTTCATCACACATCAATGTGTAAGTAGGATCAGGTGGCAAAAATGCTAATTTTGAAGCAATTTTCCCAGGGCAAGGTGGACAGCAGAAGAGGCAACATAGCTCACTAAATGAAAGATTATTCATCTTCTGAAAAAGAAAAGGAGATAGCAAATGTTTTAATTATTGAATATGGATTCTGTATTTTCATACCATAGAAGGTTAAAAACAAAGGCACTGGTAAATTCTACTGCTGCTCAGTGTCGACTGCTATTATTTCAAGTATCCTTTGCCTAAACAGATTTTTGACATCATTCTAGGTATAACTTAAATCCTCTGGTGAGGCAAATATTCTTGACCAGGAGATACTAAACTATTACAGGATGTTTCAAATAGTAGTGATTATGTAATATTTAACCAAAGTATGAAAACATGAAGAGTAGAGGTAATATCTGTTATTTCTCCATAGATAATAGCATAGGAGGTATGAAGTATCTTTAGAATAGTGTGTAATTTCTGGGTTAAGTCAGTGAAAATTCTCAGAATCTCATGTAAAGGTAGGTAATTAACACAATACAGTAAATATGTAACGATACCATATACATTGTTCATTTTCATGAATGAAGTGCTTGCTATTTGTCAGGCATTGTGTTAGGTATTCTATGTGTATTACCACATTTAATCCTCAAAACAACCCTGGCTGATCTGAGACCAGAAACTTGGCACAGTGTGGGGCAGCAGTGGAGCCAGGATTTGATAACAGGCTCAACCACTGTCCTACATCCCTGGGCTACACTGCCTCAGAGGCTCAGAAAACTATTTGTCTCAGAAGCCTATCATTTTAGCCATAGTGCCAGTGGCTCAAATAACCTATAAAACATTAAAATATGTCTATATATAATTATTGCCCAAATTAAAAAGGCTACAATATGAAAGCTACAAAAAAAGTATAAAATCTGCTAAAATTTCCTATATGGTTACAAAGGAAGGAGTGTGTATAAGGTTTGAAGTCAGAGATAGCTGGGGTGGAATCCCAACTCTACCACTTACTAGCTGTTTGCCCTTAGACAAATTGTTTACCTTTTCGACCCTCATTGTCTTCCTAAGCAGATGAAGTCAATGTCCGGTTGCAAAGAACACACACAATGATGTAGTTAGGGCATATACTACAGCAACGGCCATACAGATAACACACTTAAGGATGGTCCACTCTCTCCTGTCTTTTTCATTAATATTTTTCAAGTACTTAGTTGATATTAAGTCAGGAACAAAAAGAGAGTAATACTTGTTTGCCCTACTAGCATTTCTTTTTATCTTGTCCTTTTTCTCAAATTCCTATCTCTTTTTAGCAGACGATTGCCTAGTTCCAGGAAGAAGGCATTCAAAACAAACACCTGCTAGAGATTTGGTGGCACTTAATTTTCTACAAAAAAAATCTAAACAGGAGGATGGAAAAAAATATACATCATACCATTATACCAAATGTAATTATATATGAGAAGAAATCACCTCAGGAGACTAAAGTGAGATTATGTGGAAAGAAAGAAATGTCCTTTTCGCTCACTACAGAACCAAAATCTTGTTCATATGCTCAACACAAATGTATTGATTTCCCAAAATCTAGTCCATATGCTCAACAGACATGTTCTAACTTCCCAGTGCAAACTAATTAGGTAGAAAGAAGGAAAAACACCACAGCTAGAGAAACAAAGACAGGAGTGATATAAAAGGTTTTAAAAGAGTAAGAGAAGGGAAGAAAGTGTCTTTTGGATAGTAGGAAACACCTTTGCTTGCTACTCAACCTTCAAAAAAATTAGCATGAATAAGTTAATGTCATAGTCTAGTTGGAAAAAGAGTCTGATAAAACAGAAATGACAATGAGGTGTCATCTTTAGTGGTAACTCTCACTGGCTCTGTGAAAAACTGTACTGAGAAGGATTCTAAGGGCATATGCAAGGCTTGGCAGGGAAAGAACATGTCATAAATTAGTGATGTGTACTACAGGATTTGACTACAGATTTATTATCCTGGTCATGAGGATATAGGACCTGGTGAAGAGGATGGCAGGAAAGAAAGTTCAAAGGGTTAGTTTAAGGGAAGGAGATGACCTAGAAAAAAAGATGAGTTATGAGGCACAATATTATCAATGCTATCTGTTTAATAATCTGTCTACAGCTGTTTCTTGCTTCCAATTACCTTACAACCAGTAACTGCTGACCCTCAAGAGTCTGTTAAAAGCTTGGTTGATAATAAGTAAGCTGTACGTAGCTTTATGTTCCTATAATTTGCCTCTTGAACATGAAGACTTTTATATATAATAAAGTAATTTAAAAATAAATCTGGCTTACTGAATATATGTAACACTGCACAGTTGCTTCTGGGGATGAACACCAAAGGAGAGAAGCAGAAGGAGAAAAGGTACAGTGCCAGAATCTAGTCTAATGAAAGGACAACCTGACCTTTTTTTTTTTAAGATTTTATTTGAGAGAGAGTGCACGTGTATGCATGAGACGAGGGGCAGACGCTTAACGGCTGAGCCACCCATGCGCCCAACACCCTGACCTTCTTAATGTCAGTAGAAGAAATTATTCCCACTTCCACAGCCCTAAACCAGGTAACTGGTGTCCATTTAATAATAAAAACTTGCAAATTATCACTTTTCTAATAAGAGGCATGGCACAGGACAGCAACCTAGACTTGCTTAAAAAAAAGTATACATAGGGCGCCTGGGTGGCTCAGTTGGTTGAGCGACTGCCTTCGGCTCAGGTCATGATCCTGGAGTCCTGGGACTGAGTCCCGCATCGGGCTCCCTGCTCAGCAGGGGGTCTGCTTCTCCCTCTGACCCTCTTCCCTCTCGTGCTCTCCCCATCTCATTCTCTCTCTCAAATAAATAAATAAAATCTTTAAAAAAAAAAGTATACATAAATAAACCTAAGTTTTAGTAACATGAGAGCTAAACAAGTTATTGAGGAAAAAAATTTATTCTTGAAATTTAAAAAAACATTGAAGTATCTTGTTAAATTTGGGTAATTTTAAGTCCCATTTGTTTTATATAAAATTCATAGAATAAAAATATATCATTTATCAGTTATTTCTTGGCTAACAAAATCTTGAAGAGACAAGGCAGTGAATAATTGTAAGGGGAAAATGATAAACATCTGAAAGTACACAACAGCAAAAGACAGATAAATTATTTAATTTAGAGCAGAATTTTTGGACCAGACAAAACAAGGGTTTAAAATAGAGGCGCCAGGCTGGCTTAGTCAGTGTAGCATGTGACTCTTGATCTCAGGTTTGTAAGTTCAAGCCTCACATTGGGTGTAGAGATGATTACTTAAAAACAAAATCTTTTTACTGTTTTTTTTTTTTTTTTTTTAAGATTTTATTTGTGAGAGAGAGAGAGAGAGGACAAGCAGGGGGAGCAGCAGAGAGAGAGGGAGAAGCAAGCTCCGTGCTGAGCAGGGAGCTGGATGTGGGACTTGATCCCAGGACCCTGGTATCATGACCTGAGCCAGAGGCAGATGCTTAACCGACTGAGCCACCCAGGTACCCCTGAAAAACAAAATCTTAAAAAAAAAAAATGAATTATAATAAACCAGTTTTAAACAAAGAGAATACTTAAAGATGTAATGGAAAAGTGTCATACAGAAAAATCCAACTGGAATCCCTGATACAGAGAAATCAGTATCTAAAACAAAGAACCTGATACAAGAATCAATAACTGAAGAATGTATTAGCGAGCTGAAAGATCCAAGAATTCCCAAACAGGGAATTTTTCAGGATGAAAGGGATGAAGATAGAGAAAACATAAAAGAAAATTTAAGGCAGAAGTAGAAATACCAGTATCAATAATCTAAGAATTTCTCAGAATTAAAGAAAAAATTCACCCTGAAATTGCTGAGTGCCAAACAGGTATTTAAGAAAATTCTCACAGGCTAGGCAAATTATAGTAAATATTAAGATTGCCAGAAACAAAAATATGAAAGTTTCTAGAAAGAATGCCTACAAAGGAACAAGAACAAGATGAACATATCTGACTTTTCAAAACCAACACTAGAAACGAGAAGATACTGGAGATAGTTTTAAAGTGAGAAAGAAAAAAACACAAAACTTTCAACACAGATAAAATAACATTATAAGGATAAAATCAATTTAGCTGCAGGCATACTAAAACTCAGAAGACTTACCAAACCGAGACCCTCTTTTTTTTTTTTAAGATTTTATTTATTTATTTGACAGAGAAAGACCCCGCGAGAAAGGGAACACAAGCAGTGGGAGTGGGAGAGGGAGAAGCAGGCTTCCCGATGCGGGGCTTGATCCCAGGACTCTGGGATCATGACCTGAGCCGAAGGCAGACACTTAATGACTGAGCCACCCAGGTGCCCTGAGAATTACATTTTTTGAAGATTTTATTTATTTATTTGACAGAGAGAGACACAGAGAGAGAGGGAACACAAGCAGGGGGAGTGGGAGAGGGAGAAGCAGGCTTCCCGCCGAGCAGGGAGCCCAATGCAGGGCTTGATCCCAGGACCCTGGGATCATGACCTGAGCCAAAGGCAGATGCCTAATGACTGAGACACCCAGGTGCCCCTGATTACATCTTAATAAAGCTGTTTACTGTGGTGCCTAGCTGGTTCAGTTGGTAGAACATGTAACTCCTGATATCAGGGTTGTAAGTTCAAGCCCCACACTGGGTACACAGATTACTTAAAAATAAAATCCTTAAAAAAAAACAAAAACAAAAAAACAAAAACTTTTTACCTTCCTCACCCCCCCCCCAACCAAGTCTATGGAAAGCTAAGGTAATTTTGCAAAGAGCAAGCTAAAGTATGTATGTATTTGCAGAGTAGCTGGGAGTTTTCTCTCCCAGGTATTGAGAGACTACAAAAAGCCAAAATAATAAAGACAGACTAGTGCTGAAAAAGAAACAAACAGACCTAGTTGTAAGAGAATACAGAGCTTATAAACAGACCTATGTATAAATGATAATCTATGACAAAGCTGGTTTCTCAAAGTAGTAAAAAAGGATGAATTCTTTAGCAGGATGTGCTGGAAAAATTCACATATTTACACAGGCAAAAGTAGTTAGAGCCCTACATCTCAGTATGTATGCAGAACACAAACTCCAGATGGATTAACAGAGCTAAAAGGCAAAACTAATATAACTTGAAAAAAAAAAAATCTGAGAGATATAATATTGGTAGATTTAGCTTCATTCAAATAAAGATTTCTATTCAGTGAAAAATGCTTTGGGAATAATGATTTTCATCCAAAATTATCAGAGTTGCTATCTTAAATATGAGGAACTTCTACAAAAACAAGAAAAAAAATGTAACTCAGAAGAACATATGGGCACAAGATATTAATAGGCAATTTACAGGATAAAAAGGCTATCAAGTATATTAAGAAAGGCTACTCTCACCAATTATCAGAAAAATGCAAGCAATATCACTTTAAAGCTCTAAGAAAAATAAAAATTAGAAAACTAGTAATATGAAGTACTGGTAAGAAGAGGGGAAAATAGGAACCGTTCTGTGAACTGCTTGATAAGCCATTCTGTTTACTTATGACCCAGAATTCCACTTGGGTAAGTACTCGAAAGAAATACTTGCAGAGATCCTTAAGGAAATGTGTACAAGGGTGCTTGATCACTGCAGCATTATTTGTACCAGGGTATATATAGGAAGCAACACAGATTCCATCACCAGGAAATGAGTAAGTAAATGTTTTGGACGAAGACAATGGAATATTATGCAGAGTATGATGGCTAGAGCTTAAAAATACAGTACTGGGTGAGAAAAAGGAATAAACTCAGATTTATACTACCATTAATGTAAATTAAAACCACACCTAAATGTTACATATTTAAAGACCTGTGTATCTGAGCGGATGTTTGCAGAGGGGGGGAATAGGAAAAGAGGTTGAAGGTTAAGGAAAAAAGAAGTAAATAAAACAAGAGTAGGGCTTATGTTCATAGATTGATCAGGACAATGCGTCACAAACTAGACTATGAGTGCCACAGGGCAAAAATCACATTTGGTTGTGGTGCCTGGTGGTTCAGGTAAGGGTCCGACTCTTGATTTTGGCTCAGGTCATGACCTCAGGGTTGTGTGAAACCAAGAGAAACCAAGAGGTGGATACTGGGTCTGTGCTCAGCAGGGAGTCACTTGAGATCCTCTCTGTCCCTTTCCCTCTGCCCCTCCCCCTGCTCGTTCTCTCCCTCCCTCTCTCTAAAATAAATAAGTTTTTAAAAAAAGATTTTATTAATTTATTTGACACAGAGAAAGAGAGCACAAGCAGGTGGAGCAGCAGAGGGAGAGGGGGAAGTTAAGTTCCCCGCTGAGCAGGGAGCCCGATGCAGGGCTTGATCCCAGGACCCCGGGATCATTTGCCAAAGGCAAATGCCCAACCAACTGAGCCACCCAGGTGCCCCTAAAATAAATAAATCTTTAAAATAAAAAAATAAAAATAAAAATAAAAAATAAAAAAAATCATATCTGGTTGCTTAGCACTGGGTAAGCCAAGCAGAACACCTGACACATTAAAGGGTTTCTAATTATTTTCTGGGTGAATGAGTTAGTAAATTAGTTTTTTTTTAAGATTTTATTTATTCATGAGAGACAGAGAGAGAGAGAGAGAGAGGCAGAGAGAGAAGCAGGCTCCCAAGGAGCAGGGAGCCTAATAATGCAGGACTCAATCCCAGGACGCTGGGATCATGACCTGAGCCGAAGATGCTTAACCATCTGAACCACCTAGGCGCCCGAGTTAGTAAATTAGTAAAATTAAGTCAATTCTCTGCACCTGAAAGACTCCCACAGAAAAAGAAAAAAGGTTTACCAAATCCTATTTTTAAAAAGAAAGAAAATGTTTTGTGATAATTACTTAGGTTTTTTTTGTATGGGAGCAAAGTAGAAGCAGTATAATAAAAACCTATGAACTTAATTTGGGGTTGGGGGGTACAGGTGGGAAAAACATAGCTAGTTACCCAAATCATTCAGTGTGTTATGAAGCACTGAATAGGACAGTCTTCTAGGGAGGAGAAAATCTTGCCTCTCTCAAAATCAAGTCACAAAATAAAAGGTCAACTGAATGTTAAACAGATGGTCCATTGTGAAAATTAAGGTTTTCCTTTTGGCAGGAGACTTTTAAAGTTACTTCACTTATAGCAGGAGGAATTTCCTAAAATTGTAATGAATTAATAATTTAAGAACCTGCTTCTCCTGATAACTTTTTCCTGTTCAATGACAAAGAAAAAAAGATGAACATCTGAGTCCCCTCTCAGCAAAACAGGAAGACTAAGGTTAAAAAATGTCTCCAAATAGAATGACCTACTCTATCTCCTTCCTCTCTTTTGACAGAAGAAATTATTGAAATGACTCCTGTCAATTCCTGATGTAATAACAGTTTAGTGAAAAAAATTTCCCTTTGATCTCCTTTGTAATAGTTTCTCGGTAATGCAAATCGATGCACATTAGCACCATCTAAAAAGGACAAATGATTCTTTCAGGGTTCAAGATGTTACTAGTACTTAAGTCTTTTTAGAGAAAACATTTTTAAAATGCTTAAATCTCTTCATTTTGGGTAATATTTTGACAACTATACATTTAATAGGATCTATACTGATTTAAAGTCTTACTCAATTTAGAGCGTAGGTATGTAATAAACCACTTAAATTTTGATATATACTAGGCTTCAGGTTAAGAACTACATTCTAAAGTTGAAAATGAATTACCTTGAATTTGGCTACATTCACGGATAAATCTGGGAAAGTACTATTACATACTCTGTTTTATGGAAGTCAGGATTTATCATGTCGTTTAGAAAACCTCCAACTGCTTCCAATTAGTTAAAGGCACATCTATTTAGCAATCAGAATTCTGGAAGTCTCAATGATTCAGAATAACAGCAACATCTCCTAGAGATTATTTTTTAAATAAATCTCTGAGCATTCAAAAATGAAAAATAATCGAAAAATGAGAAATCTACACAAAATGTAAAGAACAGTTCATCTGTCACCATTTAAAAAAACAAGCCACTTTTTATTTTTATTTTTTTAAAGATTTTATTTATTTGACAGAGAGACACAGCAAGAGAGGGAACACGAGCAGGGGGAGTGGGAGAGGGAGAAGCAGGCTTCCTGCTGAGGAGGGAGCCCGATGCGGGGCTTGATCCCAGGACCCCGGTATCATGACCTGAGCCGCTGAAGGCAGACGGTTAACGACTGAGCCACCCAGGCACCCCAACAAGCCACTTTTTAAAAAGATTTGTTAGAGAGAGAGAGAGAGAGAGGAGGGGAGGGGCAGAGAGAGAGAGAGAGAGAGAGAGAGAGAGAGAGAGAGAGAGAGCAGAGCCTAACACCAGAAACAGACAAATGAAGTGGATATTTATTAACAGCAGGAGGTAGGAAAGATTAGAATAAAGTCAGAAGTGATGGCAAAGAATATATTCAACTATGAAAAAGCAGGGGGTGGGGGAATCCACTGTTAGGTCAATTCTGTCCAATGGAGCCTTGAGAGCAACATATCCAAAAGACTGATCCAAAGGAAATCACCATAATAGTACTATGCAAAGGTGGTCAATAATATAATAGCTCAGTAGCCCTAGGTAAGGAAAATTAAAACTTACTTCAATATTCTTTAAGGGTACCAAGTGAATAATCTGTAGCAGCATTTACTAAAATTACAAGTGAAACCATGATTGTTATGATGGTGTTTAGAGAGCCAAATACATTACAGACTTCAGTGCATACAAAGATGCAGAATATTCATTCACCTTTTTGTTTTTTAAAGAGTTTATTTACTTACTTGAGAGAGAGCCCCCGCTGAGCAGGGAGCCCACTGTGGGCTCCATCCCAGGACCCTGAGATCATGACCTGAGCCAAAGGCAGACACTGAACTTACTAAGCCACCCAGGGACCCCTATTCATTCACCTTTATTTATTTTTTTTAAAAGATTTTATTTATTTATTTGAGAGAGAGAGAATGAGAGATAGAGAGCACGAGAGGGAAGAGGGTCAGAGGGAGAAGCAGACTCCCTGCCAAGCAGGGAGCCCGATGCGGGACTCGATCCCGGGACTCCAGGATCATGACCTGAGCCGAAGGCAGTCGCTTAACCAACTGAGCCACCCAGGCGCCCTCATTCACCTTTAAAGGAGTTTGGCAGCATGCTCCTTTTTCAGTTAAGACAGCATCCAAAGTACTCACAATGATCAAAATAAGTGTAATTTAGAAACTAGGTGTTTAGTATATTTTCTAAACACATTTTCTATCTTATTTGTATATGCCTTATGCAGAAATGTAGTTTGTTAAAACTTTTTTCTTTTGGAGGTACGTTGTATTTCCTTCTTCTCTCGGACCATTATATATATAGCATTCAGCAGCAAAGGCACTCTACCGTCTGCGATCACAGGACTTGATGGGGTGACACTGCTAGGAAAACTCAACTCTGAATACACCCCACAAGGACTGTACTAACATGGGAACAGACACTTAAAACCCTAAAAATATTTTTATTTTTTTTTTAAAGATTTTATTTTTTATTTATTTGACAGAGAGACACAGTGAGAGAGGGAACACAAGCAGGGGGAGCAAGAGAGGGAGAAGCAGGCTTCCCGCGGAGCGGGGAGCCCGACATGGGGCTCGATCCCAGGACCCTAGGATCACGACCTGAGCCGAAGGCAGACGCTTAACGACTGTGCCACCCAGGCGCCCCGAAAAAATATCTTTAAAGATTTATTTTAGAGAGAGAGAGCACACGCAGGCATGGGGGTGGAAGGGCAGAGGGAGAGAGAAACTCAAGCCGATTCTGCACTGAGTACGGAGCCTCAAGCGGGACTTGAGATCTCGATCTGAGCTGAAACCAAGAGTTGATGTTTAACCAACTGCACCATCCAGGCGCCCCAAGGAAAAATTTCTTTGAAGTACTCTATTTTTTATATTTCAAACTGAAAAGAGAAATTTTGGCAGAACTATTTTCTTTAAAAAGGAATCATGTCAGTTACTTTTTTAGAGTTATACTAGTATGAATCCTGGGGCGCCTGGGTGGCTCAGTTAAGCGTCTGCCTTCTGCTGGGGTGGTGATCCCAGGGTTCTGGGATCCAGCCCCATGTGGGCTCCCTGCTCAGCGGGGAGTCTGCTTCTCCCTCTGCCCCTCCCCCTGCTCCTGCTCTAATAAATAAAATCTTAAAAAAAATACTAGTAAGACTCTAGAAATAGAGAGTAACTGGGCCAATGAGTCACCTGAAAACACCCTAGGAAACGTGGTTTTATTGGTAAATTGAACAGATGCCTTAATAACTGTGAGTTTAGAAAAGTTTAGAGGGGTTTCCCAACTAGGAAAAATTTATTGGGACTGTCAAAATAGGATTCCTTTCCCACTGATGGGAGGAGTTGGGGACAGAGAAAAATAGTTGAGGTGAAGATGACATGCATCTACCAGAGTTACCAAAGTCTCAATCCTAGCATTGGAACCCTTAATCTACAGGAAACAAACTGAGGGTTGCTGGAGGGAGGGGGGTAAGGGGATGGGGTAATGGAGTGATGGACATTGGGGAAGGTATGTATTGTAAGGAGCACTGGGTATTATATATGAACTGATGAATCATAGACCTGTACCCCCGAAAGAAATAATACACTATATGTTAACTGAATTAAAAATAAAAAGGACAAGTCTTGTTAAAAAAAAGTCTCAATTCTAGCATTTGCTTATGAACCTAATTTCTTAATTAAAAAAAGTTCAGCAGTAAGGATCAGAAGATCAGAATTGAAGTTGGAGAGCGTATTAGCTGTGCCAAACAAACTAATTTGGACCAGAAGTCCTAACACAGGTCAATGTAACTATTTCTATATTTAAGTTTTCCCTCAGTTTCTTAATACTACACTAATACAGGAGCCATTAACTACGTATAGCTACTTAAATTTTAATTAAAAAAATTCAGTTCCTCAGCCACAGTAGCACATATGAGTAGTGCCTACCAAATTGCATAGTGTAGAATGAACATTTCCATCACTGCTGAAAGCTCTATTGGGCAGTGTTGAACTACTAGAACCTTTCAAACCCAGGCAATCCAGAACAAGTTTTTATACTTCCTATGCTTACTAGCTTTAAATGTTGGAGCTCTTCCTTCCTGGTACATACAGGCAATTTGTATAGATCTTATTGAACACTGCAGATGACACAACTAAATGAGATTACCTACACAAAATGGTTTTAGAAGAATGTTTTTTGACAAAAACATTACATCTAACCCGGTCATTTTTTTTTTTTTTTTTTTTTTAGGAGAAAGAGAACACTTGTGCAAGTGGGGGTGGAGAGGGAGAGAGAGAGAATCTTTAGAGGTTCTATGCCCAGTGTGGAGCCCGATGTGCGGCTCGATCTCAAAACTCTCAGATCACGACGTGAGCTGAAATCAAGAGTCGGACACTTACTGAAGCACACAGGCACCCCTTTTTATCTAAATTTCAGTTAGTTAATATAGTGTCATATTAGTTTCAGGTGTACAATACAGTGATATAACACTTCCGTGTAACACCTGGTGCTCATCACAACATGCACTCTCCTTAAATCCCCATCACCTAATTCACCCCTCACCAACCCCCCCCATAATCATCAGTTTGTTCCCTGTAGTTAGGAGTCTGTCTCTTGGTTTGCCCCTCTCTTATTTTTCCCTTTCCGTGTTTGTTTTGCTTCTTAAATTCCACATGAGTGAAATCAAATGGTTTTTGTCTTTCTCTGACTTATTTCACTTAGCATTATACTCTCTAGCTCCATCCATGCCATTGCAAATGGCAAGATTTCATTTTTTTTCTCATGGCTGAGTAATATTCCATTGTACATATACACATCTTCTTTATCCATTCATCAGCTGAGGGACACTTGGCCTGTTTCCTTAATTTGGCTACTGTAGATAAGGCTGCTATAAACATTGGGGTGCACATATCCCTCTGAATTAGTGTTCTGGTATTTGCATTTAACCAAATTCTAATGTAAAGGCCATTTTATTAAAATGAGCAAAGCAAATCAATTAGGACAATTACACACTTTAATGCATGCTTTTTAAAAAAAGATTTTATTTATTTGACAGAGAGAGAGAGAGACAGTGAGAGAGGGAACACAAGCAGGGGGAGTGGGAGAGGGAGAAGCAGGCTCCCCGCCGAGCAGATAGCCCGATGTGGGGCTTGATCCCAGGACCCTGGGATCGTGACCTGAGCGGAAGGCAGATGCTTAGAAGGCAGATGCTTAACAACTGAGCCACCCAGGTGCCCCTTAATGTAGGCTTTTGACGTGTAAAATGATTCACATTCTTGAAAGGGTCTCCATGTGCTGGAGCTACAAGCAAACCATAAAGAACTATAAAAACGGGGGTGCCTGGGTGGCTCAGTCGGTTAAGGGTCTGCTTTCAGCTCATGATCACTTCATGATCCCGGAGTCCTGGGATAGGGCCCCACATTAGGCTCCCGGCTCAGCGGAGAGTCTGCTTCTCCCTCTCCCCATGCTTGTGCTCTCTCTTGCTATATCTCTCGCAAATAAATAAAATCTTTTTAAAAAAACTATAAAGACATTCCTATTAGCCAAGTAATTTCTGAATGTAACCCATACAGTATTCTAAACACTTACAATCCTGGTGATCCACTTAAGCAAAGCCCTAACAAGCAAATCAAGCCTTCCTAATGATTAAGTAGGACAGGTGGTTGATTTTTACATGTCAATATTACGGACTCCTATAAAGCTTTTGTTGACTGGGAAGCAAGTCACACCTGTCTACACTGCTGAGCATAAACTAAAACATGAACAGGCACAAGTTTTCCTCCCTTAATCATATTTTTTGGCACCTCTCCTGAAAGACTTTCCAAAACATGCTTATCCTCAAAGATCACCGAAAAGCTGCCATAGTACGTTGGTAGAGACATTGCACAAATAACACATTATTCTCCCCTACATTTGTAAGAAGTAAAATCTTTTCCTGGGAAACTTCTCAGATGAACACCTACTCAATGTATTCCACAGCATATAATACCCATCTATAGCACAGTATGATCTAAATGAAGTAGTCGTAAGTTTCAGAAAGTTTAAGGATTATTGCTGACTATAATGATGAACACAATCTTTTTCAAAAAGAGAACTCACACTGGTATTTCAATTTAAATTTTTAAGAGTTAAAAAAAATTCGAACCACATAGGAGGTTAAAAAATAAAATAAGTCTCACTGCCAGGCTAAAATAAGGACTAATTAAAAGTCAGTCGAAGAATTCAGTTCCCGAGATATCCTCCCCAACTAAGAAAACTAAAGGTTTACACTGGAAGAACATTTTCTGAGGAATTAAGACTAATCTGAAGGAAAGATCCAAAGATATAGGAGGTTCCAATGAGGAAACTGTGGGAATAGGAAGCAGGAGTGTAACTGCAGTGAGGGAGAGCTATATCCTCTTCTATAAGTAGATGTCAACATGGAAGAAACAGTGATATAATACTGTTATCTAAAGATACAGAGTTACGGGGCACCTGGGTGGCTCAGCTGGTTAAGCAGCTGCTTTCGTGATTTTATATCACTTAATTTCAAGTGTGAAGGTATTTCTACTCTGATAATTGCTCAAAAATAAGGCACATTTCAGATTGCTTCTTATTTGGACTTCTGACGTGACTTATTTTTCTAGGGTCTCTTTTAATTTCAGAAATTCCACAAGCTTTTTAGATCACGTATGACACATTCTAACTTTTTATTCTTAGAATTTGTGCAACAGAATCCATGCTGTTTTTGAAGACATTCTTAAACCCCAGTGAGTTCTGTTTTAATCTAAAACAGTTATGTTCCGGGCTAGTTTACAGCCCTATTGTCTGCCTACCCAGGATTTAATTTTTTATCACTTTTTTTTTTATCAATTTTGTTATTTCTTACAGCCCTATTGTCTGCCTACCCAGGATTTAATTTCTTATCACATTTTTATCAATTTTTTTATCACTTTTGTTAATTCTTAACCAACTGAGCCACCCAGGCACCCTTCATACTTTTGTTTTTTTTTGTTTTTATACTTTTGTTAATTCTTAATTTCATGTTTTAACCTTTTAAAGGCAGGATTTCTTTGTTTGATTTTGCTGGAATACATCTCCAAGCACTTTGCCCTGTCTCCTTCTCAAGGACCTGGTAAAGTAAACCACATTTTCATCCATGCTTTCAAAAACTTTTTATTTTGGTTTCATACCTACGACAAACTAGGCATGCTTCAGAATTATAGGTTGTTTTAAAAACTTTCCCTCAAAATTTAAATCATTCACCCACATCTTCTAGCATCCCATCCGATGGTGATGTCTAATACCTACTTGATTTTTGTTTTTTGAAGTGATTCCCATCTCTTTCGCACAAGAAATTTATGAGATTTTCCTTTGTCTTTAGCTCTGAAATCAACGTGTTATTTTATATCTATACTATTTGTATTGAACAGGTCCTTTTGATCAAAAGTCCCAGGACTTTCTTCAACTCAGAGAATTTTCCTTCTCTATTTTTTTTTTTTTAGCTTCCTTTCTGCCTTCTCTGTTCCATCAGGAATTCCTATTTAGGAATCCTAAGATTATCCATTATACCTATAAACTTCTCTCCTTTTTCCCACCTCTTTCAGCTCTATGCTCTAGGAAATTTCTTACAGATCATTACTTTGGTGTTCTAGAGTGCAGAATCACTTTTATTTTTATTTTTAAAAGATTTGGGGCACTGGGTGGCTCAGTCGTTAAGGGTCTGCCTTCAGTTCAGGTCATGATCCCAGGGTCCTGGGATCAAGCCCCACATCAGGCTCTCTGCTCGGCAGGAAGCCTGCTTCTCCCTCTCCCACTCCCTCTGCTTGTGTTCCCTCTCTCGCTGTGTCTGTGTCAAATAAATAAATCTTAAAAAAAAAAAAAAAAAAAAGAGTCAGCCGCTTAACCGACTGAGACACCCAGGCGTCCCTAGAATCACTTTTAACATTAGGACTCTGTTTTAGTTTATGGGAATAATATCCTCTCAAATCTCTTCGAATACTAAAGAAGATAAATTTTTGTTGTTCTGTCCATCTGTGTTTTTTGGATGTTTGTTCCTCTCTTTGTCCACCTTGGATTTTCATGCTGTAGGATTGCTTCTTCAATGACTATTCATATTTACTAGTAAAATAAAGAGGATTTCTAAGTATAGACTATGTGAGAATCAGACTCAAGTCTCAAATCTCTCTCACATACACCCTACACACACACAGACACACACACACCCATCCACTTCAGCCTGTGACACAAACGAGTGTCTTTTATTATGTTCAGTGGCAACAGAAGGTACTTTACAAATACTCAAGAACACGTACAGCTTTATCTATTTGATCCAGTAATGCAATTAGGACTTCTAACCAGTAAATTCTTCCATTGAGTATAGGATAGGCCAGAAACCACTAAGCTAAGAATTATGTGACCCGGCTTTCAGTTCTCGTTTTACTACCTAAAAGTTGGTGACTTTAGGAAAGTCAGTCTCTTTATACATAATGTTCCTTTTCAATAAAATGAGAAATTTGAACTAGATATTAAGGTTTCTTATAGTTCTGCAACTTTATGATTAAGATGCTTTTAAATTCTCATACACTTCTGATTCACTCAATATTTATAGCATGTAAAAGAATAAAGAAATTTATAATTTGAAAAACTTCAGAGATTCTCAAAGCTTCCCCCAACACTAAAAACAAAGCACCTCAACAAGCATACTAATTTATATTAGGCAAGTTATAGTTAATAAGTTGTAATGGGGGAGCAGGTAATAAGGTGGAGGAGGGTGCAGGTGTTTGTGAGGGCATGAGAGAGATTGTTTCTCACAGCTCTACTTTCCAAAATGAATGATTTCTGGGGTGCCTGGGTGGCTCAGTTGGGTCTGCCTTGAGCTCAGGTCATGATCCCAGGGTCCTGGGATTGAGCCCTACACAGGGCTCCCTGTTCTGTTCAGCGGGGAGCCTGCTTCTCCCTCTCCCCCTGCTTGTGTTCTGTCAAATAAAGAAAGAAAATCTTAAAAAAAAAAATGATTTCTTTTTATCTCCACAGGGAAACAATGCTTAGTTTTGAAAACTGTGACAAAATATGCGTAACATTTATCATTTTATGCATCTTTAAGCGTATAGTTTTGGGGCATTAAGTACATTTACATTGTTGTGCAATTATCACCCACCAGTCTTCTCCAGAACTTTCAACTTTCCCATCTGGAACTCTATACCCATTTAATCAATGATTCCTCATTCCTTCCTTACCCTAGCCTCTGGCAACCACTATTCTAGTTTGTCTCTATTAATTTGGCTACGTTAGGTACCTCATAAAAGTGGAATTATATACTATTTGTCCTTGAGAGTGGACTGTTCCACTCAGTATAATATCTTCTTGTTTATCATGTTGTAGCATGCGTTAGAACTTCCTTCCCTTTAAAGGCTGAATAATATCCAAGGGCTCCAAACTGGCTCAAATCCCAAGTTGGTTTATGTACCACTAATACCAATTCCATCTCCATTTCCATGCTAGGACATAGCCCAGGGAGGCTGCCAAGCTTTCAGAAACGAATCATTCAACTCCACATTTAAGGCTTGGAGATAGAAATCTGTTACTAATGGCTGATAGGACCTCAGTTCTTACTCTTTCTTGCAACAAACAACCTCTCAGTTTGAATTTCGGATGTGTTAGGTCTTGCTTCATTCAGGTCTTCATTCTCAAAGTGACCCTCTGAAATAGGTAGTATTCCCATTACCCAGCACTGCAAGGACAGACCTCTTTGCCTGTCCTCTAGCAGTTGACACTGGATGGTAAATCTATAAACTCCAAAAGTCTACTATAGATCAGGCATTGCTAAATTAAGACTCATTATGTTAGCAGTTTCTGTGCAACAGGCAGCACTGTTTTGTGAAATATCATCCATTTTTTATTTCATTGGAACAGCTACTACAGAAGTTTTTGCTTTTTTAAAAATGCTTTATTGAGAATAATTGACCATAAGCATTTTTAGAAAGAGTTAAAATAGAGGGACAGAATAGCAAGAGACAATGGAGATCATAAAAAAAAATCTTTAGGTAAAAAGTGAAGGAAATTTCCTTAATCTCTAAAGTACATACATAAAAATTCGGTAGGAAAAATTATACTTCAAAAAAGAATACTGCCAATGTTTAACCATTAAGACCTTGAGCTTACATGGTCATGGACAATGCGCTGGAATCCTGGCCAGTGGAGTAAATGAAGAAAAAGCAGTAAAAGGAAAAGAATTTACAAAGTTGTCATGTACTAAGTCAGTACACAAAAACATACTGCATCTCTTTCTATACATTAACAAAGAACTAGAAAATAGGATTTTAAAAAAAGATGTAAATAGGGATACCTTGTTCAGAAATACAAACACTGAAAGATTTCAAGTTCTTTGTTCAACACTCAAGAACTCAAAGTTCTTCCCAAATTGATTTCTAGATTCAGTGCCACTCATCAGCATCCCATGGGACTATCACTTACATTCATTAACATATCAAAGTTAATCCAAATGACAAATCCCCATGGGTTGGTAGTATAGGTGTTACTGTAAAATGATGCCACCTTTGAGAACAGTTTGGTGGTCCATTTCAGGCATACTTTTTAAAATAGAAATTTGATAATATTGAAGCATATATCCAAAGACTTCCTAGAATCTTTACACATTTGAAGTCCAATGAAATACACCACTTCTATGTATTAAAATTTGCCTTTCTAAAAATGTGACCTCAACTTCACAAGAGAGCAGCAAAGCTGTGAATATATAGATACCAGTTCAGATTTTACTTATTTTTTGCCATCCGGTGGCCAAAACCACTTCCTTCCTCTTTACTCAGATACATACTCTCTCATTCTGAACAACTATCTCACCTTTATTTTCTTCACCCAGTCTTACATTTTTTTTAATTTAATTTTTTTTTGGTATGAAATGGGAAGCTCTTTCATCCTTTTTTTCCTTCTTCCACTGGACTCTTTATACTCTTTACGTTCACACCATAGCAAAACACTTCATTCTTCATTCTCACACATTTATTTATTGAGAGAGAGAACGAGTGCACAGGCACATAGCCGTGGGTGCATGTGTGTATGTGGGGGGGGGCGGGTAGAGAGAGAATTGCAAGCAGGCTCCATGCTGGGTGTGGAGCCCCACACAGGGCTCTATCCCACCACCTGAGATCATGATCTGAACTGAAATCAAGTCTGATATTTAACCAACTAAGCCACCCAGGTGCCCCATCTCACACACTAATTTTTAACTCCACTATTAAGAGCATGAACTCTGGACCCAAAATGCTGAATATGAATCCTAGCTTTACTATATTTGTCATCTTGGGAAATTTAAACTTCTCTGTTTCTTCTTCTGTAAATTGGGCCAGGGGGATGATAATGGCATCTATTTTACAGGGATGTTATGAAGATCAAATAAGGTTAATATTTGTGAAGGTTTTACAGGACCTAGCTATATGTAATTATATTTTTATAAATAAACAGTAGCTTGGCTTTCATAACTTATCAAAATTTCAAACCTGCAAATTTAGATTCTTCATTGTGAAAAGTTAGTGACAACACTATTTGATTTGTTTTGTTTTACAAGCTTAAGCTCAGCTAACATGGGCTTCTGAGTTACTTCTGTGTGGCAGCCACTGCTAGAAGTACGCATACTTGAATATTAAGTATATGCAATGAAAGATGTTATCTGTGATAAGGTTCAAAACAGTAAGGACAGATACATCCTTGGGGTTAATAGTTGGTAATTTATAAAGTAGTTCAGTTGGTTAATTACACAATAAGGAAGAAACATTTTTAAGCCCAGGAAGTCTAGCTTCTTGAAACAGGAGTTCCTGGGCCCTTCATATACATTTCCATACTTTTAGAAGATACCTTTAAATAATATATAGAGTGGAAACTGAATTTTTTAGTGATGATTCAGAGTACTACAAATATAAAATGTCCAATATTTTTTAAGTTTAAGGAATTGCAGGTAATGTTTACATTTAACTTTTTTGAAAAATTGAAATATATAGTTTTATTTTAGGAACTTTAAGTATTTTTGCTATATGCCAATATTGATCTATGAGGTAGAAAAGTACTACATTACCTTGCTTTGCAGTCTGGGCAATCTGAGGAATGTATCAAGTCCTTCAGCCTCTATGGTACCATCTTGTCAATATTCTAATGCCTAACGAATTGCTTATTATTTCTTATTCTACCCTAAGTGGCAATGTATAGGTTAACATACTGTGATACATTGATCTCAGACTTGACATTGGACAAACCCTTATCTGGATGGTTCTGAGCTAGGTACTATTTAATCAATTCCATGCAAAATCAGTGTTTTATCAGCTTGGGGTCAAACCTGAAAACTATCCAAAATACCACCACTATTAAGAATATCTATGGTCCTATGGACCCTCAAACTATATGTAAAGTTTTTAGAAGAAGGATCCAAAATATTTACTAACAAAGTGACCTAAAAACAATCTCAAAAATCTGGAAGTTCTCAGGTTTTCTGTAACATACTTATTTTATGCTTCTTAAGTCTTACGATGTACCCAATCTAAAACAACTACAGCATTTGAACTTTTGTAGAGGTATTTGAAAAGCCCTAAGAACTCATCTCTTTCACACCTATTTGATTTGTGGTAAAGATGGGTTATATCCAATGTTGCACTGAGTTTTTTCTGCCACAGAAGAAATCAACCTGGATGTTAACCTACCTACACTTTGATTTCGTCCCAAAATTCACTTCTATATGATTAATATAGAATTTAGACTACACTGCACACAAACCAGATTACAATTCTAGTAGCAGACTTCTTATTCTTGGTTTGGGGATATGCCTTTACTTGTGCATTAAGGGATATCCCTAGTTCTGTCACTTATACAGTGGAGGTTCCAGAGAACGTGGTCAAGACATTTTACTTCTAAAAAATAGATTTACAGGGGCGCCTGGGTGGTTCAGTCTGTTAAGCATCTGCCTTCGGCTCAGGTCCCATGTGGGGCTCCCTGCTCAGCAGGGGGATCTGCTTCTCCCTCTGGCCCTGCTCATATTCTCTCTCTTGCTCACTCTGATTTAAATAAATAAATCTTAAAAGACATATATAAACCCCTTCCTCAGGACAAGAGACTATCACTCTCCCACCTTTTAAAAGGCAAATATCCTTCTCAGAAAAAACACCAAATGGTGGGAGGGCCCTGGAATGGGAGGCCGTGGTGGCGGACTCTGCAGCAGCATCCGGGGTCGGGGTGGCAGTGGTGGTTGGAGTGGGCGGAGACTGCAGAGCTTGCAGAGCCAAGGCCGAGGACAAGGAGTGGATCCCAGGCGGCCTGGTCAAGGACATGAAGATTAAGTCCCTGGAGGAGATCTATGTCTTCTCCCTGCCCATCCAGGAATCTGAGATCACTGACTTTTCCTGGGGGCATTCCTCAAGGATGAGGTTTTGAAGACTATGCTGGTACAAAAAGCAGATCTGTGCTGGCCAGTGGACCAAGTTCAAAGTATTTGTTGCCATCAGAGATGACAATGAAAACGGCAGTCTGGGTGTTAAGTGGTCCAAAGAGGTCGCCACTGCCATCCGTGGGGCCATGATCCCAGACAAACTTTCCATCGATCAGTGTGGCGAGGCTACTTGGGGAATAAGAACGGCAAGCCCCACATTGTCCCATGCAAGATGACCAGCTGCTGTGGCTCTGTGCTGGGTCGCCTCACCCCTGACCCCAGAGGCACTGGCATTACTTCAGCCCCTGTGCCCGAGAAGCTACTGACGGGGGTCGGTAGAGACGACTGCCCCCTCTCAGCCAAGGACTGCACTGCCACTTCTGACGCCATTCCCAAGACTTACAGCTAGCTCACACAGACTCTGGAAACAGACTGCATTCACCGAGTCTCCATATCAGGAATTCACTGACCAGGGCGCCTGGGGGGCTCAGATGGTTGGGTGTCTGCTTTCAGCTCAGGTCATGATCTCCAGGTTCTGGGATGGAGCCCCACATTGGGCTCCTGGCTAAGCGGGGAGTCTGCCTCTCCCTTTGCCTCTCCTCTTGCTTGTGCTTTTTCTGCCTGTCTCTCTCAAATGAATAAAATCTTAAAAAAAAAAAAAAAGAAAGAAATTCACTGACCATCTTATAACGACCCACACCAGACTCTCCATATAGAGGACTCAGGCTCCTGCTGTGGCCATCATATACTTTATACAAGAACAATAAATGAAGTAAAGACTATTAAAAAAACAAAAATAAAAGGCAAATGGCAAGGATAAAAAGAAAACTAGCATAGAGAAAATTGATTAAGTCCATGTACACATTTTTCATGTTGGTACAGAAAGGGTGCTTTTTCGGGGCACCTGGGTGGCTCAGTCATTAAGCATCTGCCTTCTGCTCAGGTCGTGATCCCAGGGTCCTGGGATCGAGCCCCGCATCAGGCTCCCTGCTCAGCAGGAAGCCTGCTTCTCCCTCTCCCACTCCCCCTGCTCGTGTTCCCTCTCTCGCTGTGTCTCTGCCAAATAAATAAAATCTTAAAAAAAAAAAAGGTGCTTTTTCTGAGCTGAAGAAATTGAATTAGGTTAGGAATGTTGTATTATATGTATCTCTCTCTTCCAGCAGCTTTGGGGATGATTATATGGAAAACATCTTAGAATAAAATAACGCTTGGGATGTCTATTTGTAGACTTCCACAAAGAAGCAGGAAACAGTAAGAAAACTTTTAGGTGTTTCATAGGAGACACATAAACTTTTAACTAGAAATAATTTTAAGTGCCAATTAATGCTAATAGATTGATTTGCCCTTCTTACCTAAAGATTAATCTAAGAAAAGCTGTAGCTCTCTTTCTCTAAGCAGCAGCTCCAATAAGTTATAAAATTAATAACAGTTGCCTTAGAGGGCTTTAACTGCTCCATATTAACTTCTTGTAACCTTGTTATACATGAGATATGAAATCATCTAGCAGAGAAATTACTTCCTAAGCCATAAAATCAAGGCTATAACAATGTGCAAGAGCTGGATAAAATCATGTGCCTCTTGTCACAAGTGAGGAAGAAATGTCAACTATCATTTATTTTAAAAAGCAGAACATATAAAAGTATAAACACTGACTACTGTCTAAATGTAACAACATATCAGGTTTCAACCTCCCGCCTTTTTAAAGATTTTATTTGTCGAGAGAGAGAGAGAGAGAGAGAGAGAGAGAGAGAGAGAGAGGGCGCATGTGCGCGTGTGCAGAAGTAGGGGAAGTGGCAGGCAGGCAGAGGGAGAAGCAGGTTCCCCGCTGAGCAGGGAGCCTGACTCAGGGCTCAATCCCAAGACCCCAGGATCATGACCTGAGCTGAAGGCAGATGCTTTTTTTTTTTTTTTTTAAGATTTTATTTATTTATTTGAGAGAGAGAGAATGGGAGATAGAGAGCACGAGAGGGAAGAGGGTCAGAGGGAGAAGCAGACTCCCCGCCGAGCAGGGAGCCCAATGCGGGACTCAATCCCAGGACTCCAGGATCATGACCTGAGCCAAAGGCAGTCGCTTAACCAACTGAGCCACCCTGGTGTCCTTCTCCCGCCTTTAAAAAAAAAAAATTCATTAACTGGTCTGTGGTATAGTATAAAGAACCCTGGTATATGAATCAGAAAAGGTGGATTCTAGTCCCTATTCTGATACCAACTAGCTCTGAGACATTAGGGAAGTTATTTCCCCTGAATCTCAGCTGCCTTATCTCTAACATCAAAGGTTTGAGTTCAATGGCACCTAATTGCATTCTAGCATATAGGCTTCTTAATTTTGAATGTAAATATAAAGTAGCTAAGAGGGACTAATAGAATGAATGTCTAAATAGAATGGAAACAAAATAATTTACTCCTTCCAAAATTTTCTTTGGATTTTTGGGTTTTCCTCTTATTAAATGTATCCAGAGTCTAACCTCTTTCATTTTTTTAAAGATTTTATTTATTTATTTGAGAGAATGAGAGAGAGAGAGAGAGAGCATGAGAGGGGGTTGGGTCAGAGGGAGAAGCCGACTCCCCGCTGAGCAGGGAGCCTGACTCAGGGCTCCATCCCAGGACCCCAGGATCATGGCCTGAGCTGAAGGCAGATGCTTAACTGACTGAGGCACCCAGGCGCTCCCAGAGTCTCTAACTTTTCCTTTCTCTGAAAGTTACCTTTTTCCTTGTTTACCTTCTACTTTTAACATTTTGTTCAAAGACTCCTTTTTAAAAGAAAAGAAATTTCAATTGCCTTCCTTGTTATGCCGACATTGAAAGTGGTCAAATATGCATATATGTAATTAAACATTAATTCTCAAAATAATAGGTTCTTCCACTAGCCAGTTCTGAGATACAAACTCTTAAGAATGTTTATTTGGTGGGTGCCTGGGTGGCTCAGTTGGTTAGGTGACTGCCTTCTGCTTGGGTCATGATCCTGGAGTCCCGGGATCAAGAGTCCCTGCTCAGCGGGGAGTCAGCTTTTCCCTCTGACCCTCCCGCCTCTCATACTCTTTCATTCTCATTTTCTCTCTCAAAAAAATAAACAAAATCTAAAAAAAAAAAAAAAAATTTATTTGGTGAAGGAGTGAGATTTCAGTTAAATTAAGTCAGTGTTATCCTACCACTTATTTAGAAGTGGGGCAGATATAAATGTTTCAGCATAAAAGAAACAAAACAAACCACATGACTTCAGAGTAGATCAGAGTACAATTTCAACTGTTCCTACAAATTATTTTGAAAAAGGTATTTGTATCAACCATGTGGAAAACAGAACCACAGAACTGCATGATAAGCAGCATATAAGTATATTCCTCTTATCTGTCAATCCCTTCTCCATATATAGAATATACAGGGTCTTTTTATAGGGATATGGGGGGATTATGGCATTTATGCAGTCTCAATATAAGTATTATACTCCTTAACAAGATCATTGCGTCTCTTTACATAGATTGTGTAACAAGTCAGTCAATTCTTACTTAATACGGCCTTCAGTCTGTCTACCAACAGTCTGGCCATCTCCACAAACTGCCATCTCCACCACTTCCATTTCCTCTGCTTGCCAGCTGCTTTTCCTTAGCTCTCCTCAGCAGTAAGGAAAAATGTGAAGAAATTACCACTACTCCTAGAAAAGGTGTAACAAACACTTGCCACTGTCACTTGTGCTTAATACCTTTCCTATCCCAATAAATCAACATTTCTGTCAATGTTTCTTCAAACATGAAAATTTTACCTTTTGCACACATTTTCTTGAGGACATAACACAAACTAGAATAATTATTTCAAAGAAAAAAGGTTTAAATGCCTAATTAAACAATAACATATTTAATAAATTAGGACTCAGTTTAAATTCTTCCAGACTTTGGAAAAATCACTTAAGTGCTCTGTTTCCTCATTTGAAAACACAAGGTAACTGGCCTCATAGTCATTCAAGTCTCTTTGAATTCTAAATTCATGTGCTCTTTTGTAAATTGGCAGTCAATATTTTAAATGTATTATGATAAGTGAATATGTATTATTAATAAATCAACGCTGTACAGGGTCTTTTCATCTTATAAATATTAAGCACTATATAAAGTGGGGTAGATTTTAAGCTTCAGAAATCAGACAAAAGTAGGTATCAATAATTAGAAAAAAACTTTGTGGACTTAGAACTTTAAACTAGGATCTTATTTCCAAAAGCAGGAGGGAAAACTCTCCAGGCTGGGACAGTAATAGTATAATACTAAAGCAAAGGGTGCATGGTAGAAAGAAAGAGAAAACACCGGGACAGGGAAAGATTAGACAAATGAAAAATTTAAAAACAAATCTCTGTTCAGCAATGTATAGAAACCACTGCAGTTCCTTACACACGTATTAGAATGATGCAGTCATTTAGGCAACTGCATAAAAGCCTATGTACTGATGGGAGCACAGTTAACTTGGTAACTACTGTACTGCTGAAGAATTTATTCAAATTTTAAGATTTCAAATTTAAGATTTTCAAAAACAAGTCTCAAACAGGCACAAATTTGAACCTACTACATGGAGACATGGAGGTACGTTAAACACACTATCAAGAAAGTAGAAAATCAACAAATGGTTATTATATTGCAAAATGTGTAAATCACATCCTTCAGTTTAATATCAACACTTGACTACATTTAAAAGTAATTGTTTCTCTACATCAATAACATATGTAACTTTCTACTCTGCAAAATAAAGATAACCGTGATTTATTGGATGTTTCAGTTAATAAAAATTTTGCCTTATATTTCCTTTTAAAAAGCCAAGTAGCAAAGAAACAAGTGAATATTGTAGACTTTTGCTTTCTTTTAGAGACAATTTCTAGACTAGGTTTGCAAAGTCTTTTAGTCAAAGCTAATAGAGAACAACATTTCTGAATCTTTATGCCAAGTGATGCAACTGGAGAAGAGTAGAACGGAGAGAAGGGGAACAGTGGCTTGCAAAAAACAGTGTGGGCAAATCTCTGATATCTGATTTGAGAAGAATCTGATAGCTAGCTTTTTGGTAGTCTACACATGTACTGTACCTCTGTTGTAAATACTTGTTTGGGATGAAGGCGAAAGCAAGCATTAAAGATGGATAGTCCGTTCATCCTTCCAAATGCCACTATCTGGGTTAGTAAATATCACCTTACATACTAGTGCTTCTAGTTATAATTTTATTTAAAATGCCCTTAAGTGCCTCAATTTTAATGTGAGAAAACTGAAATATGAGAGCTAGAGCTTTTCCAGCAAGTGTATTTTATTATACTGAATCCTCCCTCTCTTTTTATCTGCCCGGATGTTTCTGGGCATCATATCCTATGTTCACATTATATTTCTTTACACAACTAGATATAGTTCTCTTCCTCTTCTTGCTCCTACAGAAAGAGAAATCTGATTGTACCTTCTATTATCAAGAATATAAAAATAGTTTCTAAATATGACATTTCTAAAGAAAAAAGGAAACTTGTGGAAGCATTACTAAATACAAGTCAAAACAGTATCAAATAGCAGGAAGTTTACATTGACCTCAATATCTTAAAGTATAAATACAAGAGTTCATTTGAGAAGTCATTTAATTTCTATCATCCTTAATTATAGGTAAAAATACATACAATTCTCTTGATTTACTTAAGTTACTTTTCTATGCTTTTATTGTAGTTCCCAGCTTTTACAAATGAAAGGAATAACCAGGATTGTGTAGAGTAAGACAACAGAAGGAACTCAAAACGTGTGAACAAACAAATGGAAAACAGCTGAGGTTAAGTATGAATTTCTCCCATTCATAATGTTCTACACAGCTTACTAGGTGATAACCTGCTCAAAAACTCCTCTATGGCTTCCCTCGGTACTTGTAATAATCTAACTTCTCCACAAGTCCTTAAAGGCCTTGCAGGATCAGGCCTTTGCTTTCCTTTCCAAATTTACCTTGATACGCTCTCCTTTCATCACTTATGGTTGTGGTCTCCCTCCCTATCTCCCATTTCCTTGAAAGCATGAAATTGTTTTCCACTTCAGGGTTTGCACACTCTCTACTGACTTCTCATTATTCCAATCTCAAATGCCCCCTTTTCAGAGAGATCTATGAACCTCAAATCAAAATTAGATTATTCTTTTTTTTTTTTAAAGACTTTCTTTATTGGAGGGGCGCCTGGGTGGCTCAGGTCATGATCCCCAGGGTCCTGGGATCGAGCCCCGCATCGGGCTCCCTGCTCCGCGGGAAGCCGGCTTCTCCCTCTCCTACTCCTCCTGCTGTGTTCTCTCTCTGTCAAATAAATAAATAAAATCTTAAAAAAAAAATATTTGGGAGAGAGAGTAACAGAACACAAGCAGGGAGAGTGGCAGAGGGAGAAGGAGCAGGGAGCCCCAAAGGGGGCTTGATCCCAGGACCCCAGGATCATGACCCGAGCCGAAGGCAGACACTTAACCAACTGAGCCACCCAGGCACGCCTAAATTAGGTTATTTTTTACAGCTTCCAGTTCTTTTCCTTTACAGTTGAAAATTGTGATCCTTGCCACATACCTGTGAGCTTACTTGATAAATACCTATTATCTTTACTACCTATTGTCTTTACTATGCGGTCATTAACCATGTGTTTTCTTTAACACTACAGAGGAAGTACCTGATTAATAACAATCTAAGTGAAAGAGATTAAAGAAAATAAGAACTTACAGTTATACCTAAAGAACTGACAGAATATAAACTGAAATAATGCTAAATATAATCAAAAATAGATTTTGTTTTGGGATGCCTGGGTGGCTCATTCGGCTAAGCATCTGCCTTTGGCTCAGGTCACGATGGCAGGGTCTCTGGATCAAGTCCGGCATTGGGCTCCTTGCTCAGAGGGGAGTGTGTTTCTCCCTCTGCCCGCCATTCCCCCTGCTTGTGCTCACTCACTCTCTCTGACAAATAAATACAATTAAAAAAAAGAAAAAAGATTTTGTTGTTTTGAACCAAGATTCACAACACTAATGTTCAATTTATGGCTTGGATCTTTTTGGAAACCATAATTACAAATTATATTTCTATTTACACTGCATTCTATGCATTAAAAAAACACCTTCTGAGAGATTTAAAATCCTTAAGAGAGGCAGTTAAATAAACAGACCATTAAGTTGAGTATAATTACCACATGTACAAATTAGTAATTAAAGATGTTTTACCTGGTTAATGCCCATTAACTGCAAAATAGCAAATCAATTTCCTGATCATAAAGCAGTAACACTATATTTTTATTTGTCAAGTTATATCATGAGCGTCCTTTGACAAGGCTGGAACATTCCTTATTTAAAGGGTTATTTGATGGTTGGCCAAAAAGAAAAAAAGTTAAATGTTTCCCAACTGAATAATTTGGGAGGCCATTTTAAAGAGCCTAGTACTCATGAATTATTTTGAAGAGGTAATTTTTCCTACAGGAAAAAATTGAACGTTCTTTTATGTTTGACTGAGGGCTTCTTTTGGGATAAAATGTGTGCCAATGAGAAGGATCTACATCTTGAAGCATTCATTAAGTGGTTCAGGCGTTTAAAGATTTATTTATTTATTAAGAGCGAAAGAGAGGAGGGAGGAAGGGCAGAGGAGGAGAAACTCAAGCAGACTCCCGGCAGAGCACAGCCCAGGACCCTGTGAAAATGGTTCAGGCATTAAAATAAATGATTTGCTCCTGTAATCCCCAGGTGCAGCATAGTGCAAAGGTAGCAATCAAATGCCCTAACAGCACTTTAAAAGAAGCAAATTTGTCTTTGAAGGTGACTTGCTTTGCCATCTAGTTAGGGTAGTCAACTGCAGCTGCAAAGACCTCAGGTGGTGGAGCCGATCCTCACTCAAAAGTAAAACTATCCAGTGACTGGAATACTCACATGCTAAGAAGTTCTTCCCTTTTCCACCTTTAGCATCAACATCAGGGAATATCAGCAAATGTCTTTTTGCTGTCTATCAGCTAACCATCTCCATACCTTCAGGACTTAGGAGAGGAGAATGTTGGCAATAATGGCGGCTATAAGTCTCTGAACTTTGATTTTTTTTCTGTATTACTCTCATCGCTTTCCAGTGCCATCATAGTAAGAAGCACAACTTCAGACTTAAAAGAACACGGAGCCGAGCTCTGTTTTTCACGTTAGTAGGAACCCTAAAAAACGAGTTACACGAGGGCGCCTGGGTGGCGCAGTCGGTTAAGCCATCTGCCTTTAGCTCAGGTCAGGATCCCAGGGTTCTGGGATTGAGCCCGGCATAGCACAGGGCTCCCTGCTCAGCGGGGAGCCTGTTTAGCCCTCTCCCTCTGCCTGCCCCTCCTCTTGCTTGTGCTGTCTCTAGCAAATAAATAAAATCTTAAAAAAAAATTACACATGTGATTAAAGATGTGCTGTTATAGCTGATTAGGCAATACTTACATTTCTATAAGCAAATAAGTTTATGCACACAGAATATTCCCAAAAAGGGACAAGGTAAGGTAGTAAGCAATGGTATAATGTTAGAGCAATTTGATCTCCTATTTCTAAAAAGAAGTGGGGGCATGTGGCTGGCTCAATTGGTGCAACATGCAACTCTTTATCTCAGGGTTGTAAATTCAAGCCCCACATTGGGTGTAGACATTACTTAAAAATAAAAAAAAAATAATAAACACATTTGGATTTACAATGGCTTTCAAAACCCCACAAGTAGCTAATAAGTTAACAAAAGGAAATAGTTCAGGAATTAATGCTATACATTTCTCAGAGTTGCTTCAGTTTATCAGCCATTTTATTAATTTCTTAGAGGTTTGGTTATGAGAACCCTCAGAAATCAATTTGCAGCAAAACAAAATATGAAAGAGTTTCTAGCAAGGGGGGAAATACACTATTTAGTTTTTTTGAACATAAATGTTTAGCTGTAACAGCTGAAGTAACAGTGTACTATATTTTTGTGTATAAAATTCTCATTTCAAGAGTCCTTTGGAATGCATGGTTTGAGGACTGGTACTGGTTGTTGATAAAGTTATTCTTTGGGAAAATGAGAAAAGCTACGGACAAGAGTAGTGGGCTTAATGATTTCAAAGGTTTGCCTTCTACTTGTTTGGACATTATGTCCTTCTATTTTTTTCTTTTTGTGAAAAAGAAAACATGTAAAAAATTTAAAAAATTGTAATAGGCACTAAGTTTAAAAATATGTTTTGAAGTGATTTCACTGGGCAAAACTTAAATTAGAAGCCTCTTACTGTTTTTCCCTTTTTGGGGGAATTTGGCCCTTAAAAAAAAAGTTTTAGTACTAAGCTCTGGAACTAGACATAAATGCAATCAAATCATAGCTGAATTACCTTCTAGATGCATGGCTTTAGACAACTTACTTCTCTGAGCCTCAATTTTTCATATCTGTAAACTTTGCAGAGTTGCTAGGAACATTAAATGAGGCAACATCTAAATTCCTGGCATACTAGGTTCAGAAAAAGATGTTATTTTACTTGGGAACAGGCAGGCACATATCTGATAATCTCTTTCTGAACCCTGGAAATCAATTCATCGAATCCTGATTGCCTTTTCACTCCTTTAAGGGAGGTCTCCCTCCCTCATGACCAATCCCTCCAACACATATTCTAGCTTGTTCCAATGCCTCTAGCATCTTCAAAGGCCCTGCCTAATCAATTACCCTGTTTCCCATATCCTTACAGCCTCTCCTGCTCTCCTGGCTCATATTTTCTGTTTATAAACATATTCAAGACTCTCCTCTTTTAAAAAAAAGTGAGTGTATTTATATCTAGATTCTAATTACCATCTCTGAGTGTCCTTCAGAAACAAACTTTTTTATTCTCACTCCCCACTCTTCCACAAGAGGTCCCAAATGAATTGTGATCTAACATTTATCATAAAACTGTTGACCCATTTAAGATTACCAATAACCTCTTAAAATTTCAAAGTGCAGGAGCACCTGGGTGGCTCAGTAGGTTAAATGTCTGCTTTCAGCTCAGGTCATGATCCCAGAATCCTGGGATCGAGCCCCGAGTCGGGCTCCCTGCTCAGCTGATGGTCTGCTTCTCCCTCTCCTTCTGCCCCTCACCCTACTCAGGCATGTGCTCTTGAGCACTCTGTCTCTCCCTAATAGATAAATAAAATCTTAAAAAAAATTTTTTTTCCAAAGTGCACTGGGTACTTAGTCTTCTATTTACACAATCACTTTGTGGCATTAAACACCACTGTCCTTTCTTTCCTTCTTGAAACTAATTTCCAATCTTGGTTTTTCTGGTGACCTCTTCAAAGGTTTTATTATTACTTTTACAAACTGACCTTTTGTCTTCCTCTTTTGTTTAACTCACCTAAACCCATGGATTTAACTACTACTTCCGTCTTTTGTTTTCCAGTCTTTTGATCTCAACTGTACCCATAGCTTTAACTACCTCTTACATACTAACAAGGCCTAAATCTAAAAACTTAAATCTCTAGCACAGACTTCTCCCTTAAGCTACAGACCCTATCTCCATCTGTATTCCCACTCTCCTCCCTTTTCCTCTTTATTCCTCTCAATCAAGGCCTCCTACGTAGCTCTCTCCACTCCCTCAGCCACATCTTTGCTCAACCACTTTTTATTTAACATTATAAATCACTCATTAATACCTATCACTCTTCTAATCCACACTCTACACTGCTGCCAGGTGATGTCACTTTCCCATTTAAATCTTTCAATGGACCTTACCGTCCCCTTGAATAAATTACTTTAGTATGTCATACATGATCCCCTCACCCTCTGCTTCCCAGTCTCTAGCCTTATTTCTGAGCACTTCCCTATTGATTCATTCTACTGAACATACTGTTCTTCAGTGAGAGACCTATTCTTTCTTCCCTCTATGCCTTTGTGCATACTGTTCCTTCTCCATTGGTTAAATCCCCTCCCCAACTCAATCACTTCCTCTACAAATAAATTAAACAACTTTTACTGTTTTTTTAAGCACTTTATTTTTTATTTCTTTCTGTATGGGGGGGAAAAAATCTCCCCTGAAGAATGCTCATGCTGACAGATTCAATCTCTTCAATGAAACTTTTTTTTAAATATCAAATCATGAAGCAAAATGTCTTTATGAATTCTAACAAAAAATTGAAAACAATTACCCTACAGGATTTACCTGAATGTCCTTAATGTATAATTTTAAAAAGTTCCCCTCACTCTTACTAACTTTACTGCCCTAAATCTTTATTAATACAAGTGTCGTTAAGGTCTTTTAAAAAGCTTTGAACAAAATGTAACCCAGTGTTTCAGTTATGAGCTTGCCAAAACCAGTTACCGAATAGCATTATTTTCTTGGTAATAACTGATGTGCAAAGAATAATTTTTACTGGGGCACCTGGGTGGCTCAGTTGTTAAGAGCCTGACTTCGGCTCAGGTCATGATCCCAGGGTCCTGGGACTGAACCCTGCATCGGGCTCCCTGCTCAGCGGGAAGCCTTCTTCTCCCTCTCCCACTCCCCCCTGCTTGTGTTCCTGCTCTATATCTCTCTCTGTCAAATAAATAAAATCTTTAAAAAAAAAAAAAAAAGAATAATTTTTACTTTTGGGGTTGGGATTGGCTAAGCTAGAAAGTAAAAAATTAAAATATCTAGGTCAGAGTTGGTAGATGGCATGTTTGGGAAAAGTTTATTAGAGGGATTATTTCAACTGATTTTTATTTATTTTTTTAAAGATTTTATTTATCTGAGGGAGAGATAGGGACAGAGAGTACAAGCTGGGAGGAGAGGGAGAAGCAGGCTCCCCGCTGGGCAGGGAGCCCGATGCGGGACTCTATCCCAGGACCCTGGGACCATGACCTGAGCCGAAGGCAGCTGCTTAACCGACTGAGCCACCCAGGGGCCGCCCCTCAATTGATTTTAACTTTAAAAACACATTTAAGAACAATCTAAATTCAGAAGCCAAACAAGTTTACTGCAATTGATAAAATGATAATGTCTTCTATTTTTGTTCCTGGAGGCACTCTTGCTCTACTTTGGGTTTGTTGAGGTTATAACGCAGATTTGCTTAAACCAAGTTAATGAGGTTATTTAAACCCTCTTTTTTCTTTATCCTGACCTACACTAAGCATATGCTTATTTTCTTAACCCTATTCTTTTAATGTGACTACATCTTAAAAATAAATGTTTAATAATCCAAGACAACCATAATGTTTGAATTTCTTCAGCAGTATGTATTTTTAAAAGTGAAAACCTTTAACACTATTGCCAATTCTAATACTACCTCCTTAGATACTATGAGAAGCTTCATGGGGGAAAATGGAAAATAAAGTCATAACTAAAATATTATTTGTGTCATAATGATTTCTGAAAGGCCACACAATCTAACAATACAACATAAGCTACATGTCTTTGCTTTTATACTTTAGAAAGTAAATTTTAGCAGTATTGCAGAAAGGGAAAAAAAGGAGCACAGGGAAAAATATAACCAAATGTAATCAGATTTCATCCAAATTCTCCTTGACTTTCTGTGTCACTTCATACCATTTAGCAGCTTCAATTCATTCCAAGTGCAAGATGATACATATCCACTGCCTCCATCAGAAAGATGGTGTGTGGTCATCAATGAGGTAATGCCTGTAATATATTTTGAAGCTCTAGCACAAAGACACCTTAAATACAAAACACTTTCTCAACAAATCTGAGGATTTTCACATAAAAAAGGGGTTAAAGATAGTTTACAAATGAATCTGTTAATAAACTATAACACTGACTGGTTCTTTTCCTTAGTATTTCAGAAGAGGTCGGATAAAACTTATCAACTGGTGACACAGATAATTACACTGTGATAAACGCTATGAAAATACAGAGTGCCACATGAGAACTAGGTGGGGGTAGGAGGTGTTTTCACTTGTTATCTCCTTTAATCTTAATAATACTTTTCTCAGGTTACCATCCTTTAATACTTGGGGAAATCAAGGCTTCAGGTTTAACTCAGTTAATTTGTCCAAGTTCACACAACTTATTAAATGAGAGCAAAGGATACACGTTTAACTTAAAGACTATGTCAACTCTTTCAAGATTTTGCTAATATCTGCATGGCTAGATATTTGATGCTCGTTCTCCCCTTCTCAGTGACGTTTACCTTAACCACACTATCTGATAGGTCGAACTTCCTCCTTTGATTCCCTCCTGCCTGTCACCACTTTTTCTTTAGAAGTATTGATCACTTTCTAAATATTAGATATTTTTAAAATTTTGCATATTGTTTGTGGTCCTCTGCTAGGTGGCAAGCTCTAGGAAGCTAAGGATCTTTGCTTGTTTACAGATGTACCCCCCAAAAATCTAAAATAGTAACTGACACCCAGTCAACATTGACCCAATTTTCCCTTACCACTTTTCACCTTTAACTGTATGTGTAAAGAACTTGCGTAACCATTCTCCCTTTTAATTCTAGGGAAAACAAAACAATCTATTTCTGAGACAAATTAACATCAAAGTAATATCTGAATTTAGTCTAAAATTCTGTTTAAAAATTAGGGTAATAACCATTAAAAAATTCTAGCCAGAACAAAAAGCGATGAAGACACATGTTAAACTGAAATGTGAAGAATGCAAATGACAAAAAGATCAATACTTAAAAGAGTGCCTGCTCACTTTCTGTGATGCTTTAGAGGCTGAATTTATGGCACAGAATGCCATAATGGGAATTAAAGTACCCTAAAGCAGTGGTTCCCAAAACTTAGGAATTTCAAAAATCAGTTATATTTTAAAAAGATGGAGTGACAGAGTTGCCAAATTTTAATTTTGCCATAAAGGAATATTAAAAACTAAATACAATCTACTATCACTAATTCCATCAGAACACATCAACAAAAAAACAATTTCACTATGAAGGGTAGTGATTTTATTGAATAAATTTAGATTCACATATACCTCGTTATATTTAAGATCTAAATATAAAAAAGCAATACTTTAAAAAGCTGTATCAGAATCTTTACAACTTCAGGATAGAAAAGACTTCCTTTAAAGAGAAAAAGCACAATCATAAAATACAGACTAGGAGCACCTAGCTAGCTCAGTCAGTAGAGCATGCGACTCTTGGTCTTGGGGTTATGAGTTCAAGCCCCACCTGGGTGTAGAGATTACTTAAATCTTAAAAAGAAAGAAAGAAAGAAAGAAAAAATATATTTGACTTTAAAACTAAGAACTTTAAGTCATAAAAAAACACCATATTTAAAGTGAAAAGCCATGCTAAAGACTAGAAGGTATTTGTAAAGGCTACCAAGCCTTGTTATCCAGAATACATAAAAAGCATTTAGAAATCAGTAAGATAAACAATCCCATTAAAAAAACCCAACAACAAATAAGCAATTCACAGAAAAGGAACATGAATGCCCAGAAATATAAATGAAAGTGTTCTCAATTATAAGACTAACTGGGGACATGCAAATGAAAATTCCAATGAGGTACCACACTTCACATACTCCTCAACATGGCAAACCTTAAGAAGTCTAATAAAGTATTTGAAAGGTGTGAAAATAGATCCCCTCAACCATTACTGAAACACGTGAGAGTAAATAAGGTCAGATATTTATAAACAGGACTTAACACAAAGTATATTTGTATTGCTTTTTTTTTTTTTTAAGATTTCGTTTTTATTCATTTGAGAGAGACACAGAGCACAAGCAGGGGGAGAGGCAGAGGGAGAGGGAGAAGCAGACTCCCTGCTGAGCAGGGAGCAGGATGAGGGACTCAATCCCCACCAGAGCTGAAGGCAGACGCTTAACCGACTGAGCCACCTAGGCACCCTGTATTGCTTTAATATAGAAGAAGATTTTAAAGAACGCAACCACTGTGTAAGAGAGAAGACTGCATTTTTTTTTTTTTTTGGTCCAAACTTTACTGAAAATAGTTCTTTATTTCAGAAACTCATTCATCAACAACAGTGCCACCATCGGTATTTGAACAGCCAATTCAACACATCTGTTTTAATTTGCATCAGTAGGGGCGCCTGAGGGCTTAGTCCGGTAAGCGTCTGCCTTTGGCTTAGGTCATGATCTCGGGGTCCTGGGATCTAGCCTGCTCAGCAAGAAGTCGGCTTCTCCCTCTCCATCTGCACAACTCCCCCCAACTTGTGCGCGCGCACTCTTGCACTCTCTCATATGAATAAATAAAATCTTAAATAATAATTTGCATCAGTAGCTTACCCTATTCATGATGATACTAAACACTGGTGCAAAGTATTTGACTTCTGTTTCTTCCAGCAGTGCTTCCTGGATTTTAATGTGCACACAATTCACCTGGGAGTCTTCTTAAAATTCAGCATGAGTCAGTAGGGCAGGTCCTGAGGTTCTGATTTCTAACAAGCTCCCTGAATTCTGATTTTACTAGTCTACTATCACACTTGGTAGCAAGATTAGAGTGTGGTTTGGTCTGAGCATCTACACAGTGAAATACATTACTCTTAGTTCTTATATTTTAGTAGGAGCATTACTTTAAAATACAATGTAAATTTAAGTTTTAATTTTATTATAAGTTTGTAAGTTCATTAAGTTTCAAATGAGCTGATTATTTCGAATTTCATTTTAGGGCAGAATTGGAAAAGTTATAAAATATTTCTATAAAAAATGGGATATAGGCTCAAGAACCACTGCCCTAGAGGAAGTCTTGCACATGTACCTAAGTAAACATATACAAGAATATTCCCCACAGTGCTTAATAAGCAATTGGAAAAAACCAAAATGATCAACAGAAATCTGATAGTCACATAATGGAACACATACCATTATCAGAGTAAAAATAAACTAGAATTACCTGAATAAACATAGATAAATCTTGGCAAATAGACTTTAGAAAGCAGGCTACAGATACAAACATATTTAAATAGTCTTAAAATAATCAAAGAAAAACTATATAATGTTCAAAGACATAAAGGCATGTAGTTATGTATAAACACATGGATAGGAAGGATGCAGTCTATTTTTTTGGTTAGTGGCTGGGAGTAGGGGAAAGAGGAAATAGGATTTAAGAGTTTTCGAAGTACAAAGGAAGCTTCATTTTGTTTTGTAGTTTTATTTCTTCAATTGAGTAATGGGTGCATGAATATTCATTATATTGTATGTTGCCAATACTTATATTGCTGTATTCTCATTTCATCTGAATTAGAAAAACTATTGGGTCCAAACAACTGTTTGGAAAACACTGCTCCAAAGCAAAGGATTCAGGACTAGAAGTCAGAAAACCCAGGTTCTACTTCTTACAAATTATGTAGCTTTAGGCAATTCAAAGAATTAACTTCTCTGGGCTTTATCTCTAAAAATGTCATAAACCATCACTTTTCCTCCCCAACTCACAAGGCTAGGGTTGAGAGGCATAATATAGAGCAATACATATATGAGAATTTTTTAACAGGGTAGGAAAGGGAGAAGTAAGTTTTGAGAATTAAGAACAAAACCGTGGATATACTAGAAATAAAATCTACCACTAAATAAACCAACCAAGCCAATTCGTCACTATTTTCTCACCATCACTGATTCTAAGGATATTTACACCAATCTTAACATGGGAGGGAATTTTGAGTTATCAATTCTTAGATGACGGCACATAGGACAGGCATTCTCCCTATTATAACTGCATTTCCTTAAGGCTAATTCTTCAAGGAATTGAAATTCATAATACCAAAATGAGAGATTTGCATCCAAAAGTACTCTTATTAATAAACTAAATCAATGTCACATAAAGTAACTGCTGGTTCTCACTGCCCTTTCTATAAAATGTGTAGGTAACACATTTTATGGGCCCTATATTACAGATGGAGAAACGGACTCAGATTGCTTGAGTTTGTAGACCAATTCAGCGACAGAACTCGGACACTAATTGCCTAGTTCTTCTGTGCTCATTAAGTTATCAAAGACTTTATTTTGCCATGATGTTTTGATAATTTTGCGACAGGAAACAAATTCTTTGTCAGATATCATTTCATACATATTTCAAAATGGGCAAAGATACTCAAGGAAACAAGCCACTTACCAACTACAGTCCTGCACAGCATGGGACAAAATTAAAACTGACTAGCCTGCTAAAAATCTAATCCTATCCTTCCCAATTAACCTTATTAATACCAGAGCAGGAGAAAAGGAAGGTCAAAATATGGGTGAGGGTGCTATTCCATTTGCTCACGGACCTCAAATAATACAGCAATTACTGCCCAACAGGCATTTTATTTCTTTTATTAAGTTGAAACATGGCTATCTCCCCTGTTCTTTAAGCCACCACCTCTACTCTAACGAAAATTAACCAACAAAAGTTTGGCAGTCCCTGGTAAGAACACTGGTAATTATGATTATTAAAATCTTGGTTACGATCAGATACTAGATATGTTACACAAATGAGTTTATGCCATCAAAGTATGAAGAGACAAGCTATGGAGAAAAGTTCATTTTATTGTAAGTTTTCCTGTTAATGTAAACAGATACACGCTATTACAACATGTACCTGACTTTTTACTCAGGCTCATTAGGCAGTTCCAAATGCTGACACAAGATCTCCAAAATTCTTTTTATGTATTGGAGCCTTAAAAAAAAAAAAAAAAATCAATGAATCATCTTGCGGATGAGGTATTATATGCATATATATTACGAAATATATTAAGCAGAAAACACCTTTCCATAAACAGCCAAAATTTAAAGGTCACCCTCTCTGTATTCCGTTATTCATCTTTTTGCTTATCAAGCCCACCTCACGTACACTTCTACCAAAGCATCGTTTAAGAAAAAAAAAAAAAGAACAAACCAAAAACTGTCTCTGGCATTGGCAGAAATCTCCCCAAGGATCAAAGCCGTTTTAACTTTTTTTTTTTTTTTTTTTAGCAAAAAGCCGGGGTTGAACTCACTTTTCTTTGGCGGGGGGCGGGGGGGGGGGGGCTTCACAACGATACACTCAAACTCGCCAGAACTTTCGTTTCAGGGTTAAGAAAAAATTCCAAACAAAACCTCTCATTTTCCAACTCAAAAGCAGTTACCGAGGAGCCCAATCTAGGGTTCGGAAACAGGTTAAGATTCAAGTCGAGCCACCCAGAGAAAAAGAACCCTAAGACGGCCCTCCGGGAACACCAATCATCGAGAACGGGGCCGACTCGATCTCAGGTCGAGGCTGGCACACGCGAGGACATTCAGGAGAAAGCTCTCGGGCATCGCCAACCTCACAGGGAGCTAGGGACGAGAATGAAGCTGACCCCATCTTTCTGTCCACGGGGAGAAAAGCAAAACAAGTGAAACGAGACCCTTCTGCGCCAGGAGGACCTAAGACCTTTCTCAGTCCGGCTTTCCATCGCTCTCCCGCCCCCAGACTCCCGTAACCCTTGCTCGCAGGGACTCTCCTACCTCTCCCCTTCACGGAACCACCAGAGAAGCCAAAACCAGACCCGATCCGAAGCGGCTTCCCCGCCTTTCGCCGCCGCCGAGAGGGATCCCGGTCGCCAACAACAAAGACGCCTCCCGTTCCCCTCCCCCTTCCCGGCCCGGGTTCGTCCCTCCCGCGCTGCGGCTCCGGGCCTAGCGCCCCCTCCCCGAGCCCGGCCGCAGCGCCCGGCCCGCCGCGGCCCCACGCACCTGCACCTCACGGGCCGCGGCCAAGGTGTCGGGAAGAAAGGGCCGGGAGAGAGCCTCTGCCGACGCGCTGTCCTCCACAAAGTGCGACCCACGTTGCTGTTGCTGCTGCCGCCGCCGCCGCCGCCGGACTCTGCCGGCCTGCGGGCGGGCGCGGCCGAGGAGGGGGGACGAGGGCTGCAGCCCCCGGCGCCGGGACGAGGAAGGACGGCGGCGCCCGGGGGGGCCGGCTCGCGCTCTCGAATCCCGCTTCGCGCCGGCCCTGGTCCTCCACACGGGCTCGCGTTCTGCTGACTAACGGCCCCGGCGCGAGGCTCTGGAGCGGCCGCCGCCGTCGGCTGCTCTCGGGCCTCACGTCCCGCGCGGCCGTGGTCACAGCCGCCGCCGCCGCCACCTCCCTTTCTGGCACTGCAGACACCACCCAGACCCAGCCAGGTCTTTCTTCTCTTTAACCTTCCTTTCTTTGCTCCTCCTCAGCCTGCCACCGCGGGACTAGCTCTGGTGGCGGGAGGAAAGCTGGAAGGAAACCGAGGGGGCGAGCAAAATCCTCGCTAAGGCAGGAGTTGGTCACTGACTGGAGGAAGATGCCAAGCTGACCCGGGCTCCAGCCAGCGAGCGGGCCGGGGGAGGGACGCAGCGCAACTTAGCCGGACTTCAACCAATCACAAGCCGCCCAGCGGAGTCGGGCGCCTGGAGAGGCTGAGCTGAGTCGGCAGGAGGCGGGGATTGCGGAAAAGAAGAACCAATCAAAGCAAAGGTTCCCCGCCTCTCCGCCTTGATGGACTGCCACGTTCGGACCAATGGGGGAATTCTCGTTTCGAAGGAAGCGGGATTTAGACGCCGGGACTGAGAGAGAGGTTGCGCGGAGGGGGATGGGTCGAGACTGGGCCGCGTGGAAGAACCTTGAGGGTTTTCACGGGCCAGAGGGAGTCCTTTGACCTCCTCGATGGGTCACGTGGGCTGACGGGGGCGGGGGCGGAAAGGCTGGATAAGTTCCTTCCGGGTCAGTGACAGAAGCGTGGACTCCGTGGGGTAGTTGCTGGCGTGTTGGTCTTCCCCGCGTCTTCCTTGTACCAGCGCGAGGTGATTGTGGTTTCCACGATGAGCTCCCAGAAAGGGAACGTGGCTCGTTCCAGGCCTCAGAGGCACCAGAATACGTTTAGCTTCAAAAATGACAAGTTTGATAAGAGTGTTCAGACCAAGGTAGGAACCTGCCTGTTGCACCGAATCTAACTCTAGGAAGGAATGGTTCAGTGAAGGGGAGAAAGGAAATGCGAGGAGTTGGGAGAGACCGATTGTGGACCGCAGCCCAGAGTTAGTTTTGGCTGCAATGCAGCCTTTTCTTAAAATGATGTTCCCACGCCCTTTCTTTGACCTGGACGTGTTATCTCCTCATAGATATATTTGGCGGTCAACATTTAACCAATTACACAGAGTGAACGGGACTCTCGTCAAAACCTAAAATGCAAATGGAGAACTGAGCTGTTGAACGATTCCCATCTGGATCACATATTTGCAGTAGGAAATGAGGATTATGGCACGAGTGTCTCTCAAAGTTTGCACCAAGGTTATGCAGCCACTATTTCTCTGTGGGAACTACAAGCCCATAGGTTTGTAGGGAGGATGTGAAGGATTAAGAGCTCTTAGCCCCAGTGTCCTCACCAACATAACTGTCTCTTTTGGAAGATTGTTTTGAGGATCAAATTATTTGGCTAATGTAAAAATTCTTGTTTTGTTGGTTATAAGTCATTTACTTCTTTAGGAGGGTTTCTGTGACCTGGAAGAAAATTCAGACTTTTGTTAGGCTAAACTAAATGACGTATTCTTTGGTCTAGATCATAATTGTCCATTAGGTGATTAATTTCTCAACATTGAATAAGAGCAAAGTGAACGGTTTATGGTAATCTGTGATCTCCTTTTTTTCCCCTCTGTCTTCACTTACCTTCCCGATATTTAATGAGCACCCTCCATGTACAAAACCCTATGTTCCTGTGTTTGCAGTGTTAAAAAGAGTAGAGCTTAAATTCTTCTGGGCCATTGGATAACAAGCAAGCACAAAGATACATAATTACAAATTACGATAAACTGGAATGAAGTGCAAGATAGCTCAGTGAGGAAGGTTAAGGAGGGATATTTTCAACTGGGTGCTCAGAGGACCTCTCCTTTCCCTTATTTCGGCTCACATTCAGAAAGAAAACCTGCAGCAGCATTTGGGAAGACTTTCCCACGTTTGTGCTCATTAATAGGTAAACCAGGATAAAAAGCTGTGCTATTCCAAATAGATGTCTGTCTTGTCCTCTGAGCTCTGAGCTTTTGCACAAGCATTTAATTCTGATTGGTTTTCATCAGGTGGTAAAAAGCAGTTTTAATAAATGTTTAGCTACAATGTAGCTTCCTCACTTCTTGAACTTGTACTTCTTGTACTTTTCATTGTTCACTTTCTTGGTGTTCTCTAACAACCATGTCATTACCCTCTTAAATCTTTTCATGAATCTCAAATTCATTCACAGAGTTTCATTTTATAACTTTTATCATCAGTTCCTTTGCATCTTTTAAATCCTGAGGTAGTCTCATTTGTCCATTGGTAGAATGAGCAGGTGTTTTGTTATTGGAGAATCTGACCAAAACAGCAAGAAATATTTTACTGAGGGAAGATCAGGTTGATCATCTTTCTAATGGAGGAGTAATAATTGGCTCTGTTCATAGCAAATTCTTGAACTAGCTATGTGCAGCTATCTAAAGCCAAGATTTTGTCTGACCCCATCTTCATTCCTATGCTTTATACCAGAAAGCTGTTTGATTCAGTGCCATCCAACAAAGGAGTGATGAGAGTGCATGGTTCTCTAACTCTCCTTAAAAGACTGTAGTGACAGGACGCCTGGGTGGCTCAGTTGGTTAAGCGACTGCCTTTGGCTCAGGTCATGATCCTGGAGTCCCGGGATCGGGTCCTGCATCGGGTCCTGCATTGGGTTCCCTGCTCGGCAGGGAGTCTGCTTCTCCCTCTGATCCTCCTCCCTCTCATGGTCTCTGTCTCTCATTCTTTCTCTCTCAAATAAATAAATAAAATCTTAAAAAAAAAAAAAAGACTAGTGACAGTTGCCTATTTGTACCTCATGAGTATGTGGGAGTCCTGCATGATAGTTGCCCTTTTCTGCCAACCAGTTGGATAATGATATATGTTCTATTGGGAAGTTTGTCTAAGTAAAGCACCCATTCTCAAAAGGACACGGGTAATAGCTGTCTTCATATGTTTGTATATACTCCAGAAGAAGAGAGAAGCTTATTCTGTAGCCTTACAAATGGCTAAACTTGAACCAAAAGGTTAAAGTTACAGAGAGATTTCAGTTGAATGTAAGGGAGTTGTCTAATAGAAGCAGGCACTAGGATTTTGAAACCTCCTTTTCACTGGGGTTATTTAAAAAGAGGCCTCCATGGCCATTGGCCTGCAGTGTCCTCTCATGACTTGTTAGTGATGGAATAGGTTTAAATCTCTTCTAGTCGTTTAGTTCTAAAATGTTGTTTGTTTTAAGGCTGCCTTGTGTCCCTTTCTGGAAAGGCAGTGATGTGTAATTAAAAGAACATTGGCCTAAGAAAAAGATCCACATTTTAGCCTCAGTTCTGTTGTTTATTTTGCTTTGTTATGTTAGGCAGTTTACCTCTAGCTTTTTTAGTTTATAATACAGAGTTACTGCTATCTCTTGTCCTGTTTACTTCTCAAGATTGCTATAGGGATCATTACAAAAATATCTTTGAGAAATAGTCATACAAATATGAACTGAGCCTAAAGCATATGGTAATTTATAAAGACTTGCAGTTGCTCAAAGCAATTAATTAAAAAGAATTGTATACTTATTGGAGAATATTGAAAATAGAGAAATGTATAAAGTGAAAGTACCATTTCCCAGTCCTATTCCTCTTCAAATGTAGTCACTGTTAATAATTTTTGTTAACAATTTGTGTATGTTTTTAGGTGTCTATGCAAAATATAGTATATATGTAATAAAGTACATTTTTTTCTTATTTGATTAAAGTGGGTATGTCAGAATACAGAGATTAGGCTCATTCTTTTTAATGGTTGTCTAATATAGTATAAATGTAGAATACCTTAATTTCCTGTTAGTAAATGCTTGGATTGTTTTCAGTTTTTTGCTATGGTAAAGCTGCTGTGAAATTCTTGGATTCACATATTTGTTCCACATCTATTATCTGGCGCCAGACATTGTGCTAGATTCTAGAGGTATAGGGTTGAGCATAATATAGTTTGGTCGGCAAGATAAAAGTAGTAATCAAATAATTTTTCAAGTATGTTAATAGAAATCGCAGTAAGGGCGATGAAGGAAGAGTCTAAGGAAACTTGAGGGTATCAAGCAGGAAGTCTTTTTTTTTTTTAAGATTTTTCATTTATTCATTTGACAGAAAGAGAAAGAAAGCACAAGCAGAGGGAGCAGCAGGAGAGGGAGAAGCAGGCTTCCCGCCGAGCTGGGAGCCCGATGGGATTCGGGACTTGATCCCAGGACCCTGAGGTCATGCACCCCTAGCAGGAAGTCTTGATTAAGTTTAGAGGCTTAAAGACGGCTTCCCTGAGATCTAAAGGATGGAGAGCATTTAACTAAATGAAATGGGAAGACCATATATCCTTCTTAAGAATACTATTTGTTTTATATATGTAGTTAGTGTTGTTTTTATTAGCATTTTCCAAAGTGCCCCAGGATCACATCTTCTCCATAAGGCAGGAGTCAGTTTCATGGTTCAGTTACTTTGGAAATAGTACATTCTGGGTCTCGCTTTTAGGGTTCGTAGTGTACTTTGGCATACAACACTGAGAAGTTTTGCAATTTAAAAAAAGTTATTTAACCAAAACTTGCTTAGTTAGGGAACCCTTTGGTTTGCGTAATGCATACTGAATTTGAACTAATTTTGGGAGAAACACTCATTTGGGGGAAACTCTGGTCTTCACCTTCAAATGGAAAAAGAAAATCTGAGGCTATACTCTAAATCGTTTTGGAAATAAAAGTTTTGTTAGCAGTAGCTAGTATTTGTATTCTTAAGTGTGTTAGCCACCCTACATACTTGATATACATCATCTAATTTTGATCTTCAAAATGACCCTAAGGGGCACCGAGGTGGCGCAGTTGGTTGAGCATCCAACTCTTGATTTCAGTTCAGGTCATGATCTCTGTGCTTTGGGATTGAACCTCGTGTCGGCTCTGCACTTGGTACAGAGTCTGCCTGGGATTCTCTCTCCCTCTCCCTCTGCCCCTTGCTTCTGCTCACGTGTGCATGCTCCCTCTCTTTCTTTCTCAAATAAATAAAATCTTTAAAAAAAATGACCCTAAGATAGATGCTATAATTATCTTATTCTGCATATTGGGAAGTGAGGACTTAGTGGTAAGTTTTTTAGATGTGTCTGCCCAAGTTACATAACTAGCACATGGCTAGCCATTGATTAGGTGATGTCTGCGCTAGGAGACCTCAAAAGACAAGTAAATCAAAACCCCTTTTTTGTGTATGTGTGTTACAGTTGTTGTTGTTGTTCTTAAGTAACCTCTACACCCAATGGGGGGCTTCACCTCACTACTCTGAGATCAAGAGTTGGATGATCTATTGACTGAGCCAGCCAGGTGCCCCAATGTTGCTGGTGTGTGTGTGTGTGTGTGTGTGTGTGTGTGTGTGTGTGTGTGTGTGTGTGTGTTGCCTTGTTTTATTTATTTTCTTCCATTGTTTTTGAATACTGCATTTTTGTGTGTAATAGAAGCAGTGTGACACCACATTAGGGTCAGAACAGAGATGCACTTTATTGCCACTGCCCCAAAACACTACCTGTTTGAAATGTTCCGGAGAAAGAGTCTCGCCTCACAAGGTGTGACTGCCTGTAGTGTCACATATCACAGATGTGGGCTCGTTGGAATAGGTCCCATCTATTCAGCCAGGGCTCTGTGGCAAAGGTGGGGCTCCTTTCACTCCCTTTCTGTGATGCTTATACAGTCAGATCCCTCAGCTTCTGGTTAGGCAGAAAGCTGTCTTAAGTTTAAGGTGGTATGATTACATTTACAGCAGAACAGGATTCTGTGTTTATAAGCAACTTTATTCACAATAGCCCAACACTGGAAAAAACCCCGCAAACACCCAAATCTCTATCAACAGGACAATAGATTAGCAGATTATGTCAATCATACAATGTGATGCTACTCTGCTATTAGAAAAAAAATGAACTACTGATACATGCATTGTTTGCATGCATTGTATGCATTGTGGATGAATCTCAGAAACATTGTGTGGAAGGAAAGGAACCAGGTGTTTCTTCCAACTATAGAAATCAGAGCAGTGGTTGCCTTTGGTGGTGGGGGGATAGACTGTAAGGGCCTCAGGAAAACTTTCTGGAATGATGGAAATGTGAAGATCTCAAGAATGAATACATTTATTAGAAATCATTGAATTGTTAATTAAAATCTGTGCTTGAGGGGTGCCTGGGTGGCTCAATTAAGTGTCCGACTCTTGGTTTTGGCTTAGGTCATGAACTCGTGTGTCGTGAGATTGAGCCCTGCGTCAGGCTCCGCGCTCAACGTGGAGTCTGCTTAAAAGATTCTCTCCCTCTCTTCCTCCCCTGACTCGAGTTCATGTTCTCTCTCTCTTTCTCTCAAATAAATAAATAAATCTTTAAAACAAAAATCTGTGCATGACATCAATGTAAATTTTACCTCAATTAAAAATAGATATTATAGAGGTGCCTGGGTGGCTCAGTCGGTTAAGCATCTGCCTTCAGCTCAGGGTCTTGGGATTGAGCCCCACGTCTGGCTCCCTGCTCATCGGGACCCTACTTCTCCCTCTCCTCCTCACTTGTGCTCTCTCTCTCTATCTCTGTCACTATCTGTTTCTCTCTCTCAAATAAAATCTTAAAAAAAGAATAAAAATAGATATTATAGCAAAACTGACTAACCACTCAAGTGTCATGAAGTTTTATTTTTGTTTGGGGAATGTATAGAAATACTACTTATATCAGTCTTTTTAAAAAAGAAAACAATTTTATTAACTTTTTCAGAAAGAAAACAAACAAATTGACTTTCTAATATATTGAGCATTTTAGCTAGCCACAAGGCAAAATAATTCTAATAATTGCATTTTAATATTTTCCCTTTGTAAACACTAGTCATGACACTTGAGTTTGTTTTTCTGTTGGAAAAGTACAGATGAGCATTACAAAGTGGATTTTGTGCATAAGATTACTGAGCCTGGGTCTCATTTTTTCCTAATTTCACTCTAGGAAAGAATCATAGTAATTCAGTATATGAATAAATAATTAATGAGTAAAAAATGAATAACACCTTGCTGTTGAAAAGGGTGTCCTGCTATTGGTAAAGCTCATTTTGTCCAGATAGCTTAGAATTAAGTGGTATGGGATCTTTGTTCTGTCTCCCCCAGCCCAGAGCTGTTACACTTTCGGGAACAGTCCCAGATTGGTTCAGATAATCCCTGGTGTGAGTAATTTCCTTGTGAGTGATGAAGCACTAGTCATGGGAATAAATGTTATTTCTCGATCAATTGGTGTCAACAATGAAGAGTAAAACAAGTGGGTAGTCTTGAACAAATCTGCAGCGGGGTAGATATAGAATCCACTGTAGTTTCTAGCTAACCATCTCTGGGACTCTAGAGACCACGTGGGACTCCCTTTGATCTTTTTCCAAATTGGGAAATGTTCTTTGATAGATTTCACCAATGTTGTGTATTAAATGGATTTATGTTAAATCAGTCCTGCCCCCAGTTGATTTGTTACTAAATTCAGCATGCTTTTTCAGTTGACAAGGTGACAGTCTATGGTGTGCTGGGCATTATGATATGCATAAGTCTTATACTCAGTAAAAGTTGTAGTGCTAATGACACTCTTTACTTTTCCTTTGTGGTATTTTTAGTATTTAGAAGTGTTGTATTCTTCTTATTATTTACCTTTTATTTTCTCTCCCTTTCATACAAAAAATAATTCCATCTGTGCTTAGAGATATTCCATATATCTACATTCCCATGGTGCTTCCTCTTGAAGCCAATGAAGTGATTCTGCGTGTTTCTTAAAATGAGGCCTATAACAATATAATTGGCTTTTTTCTATATCAGCTGTATATTTTAGACATTTCATTTTCTGTACAGTGACAACTGAAATTAATTTGTCTTGATTTGATGTGTTAGGGGATAGTACTCACCATTGGATTATGAAGTTTTATCATTATATTGTCAACACTTGTTTCTTCATAAAGTTAAATATACACTGTTAGAAAAAATATTCTCAGAATTCTTCATCCAGGTAAATTAGTTCATCTGAGAGAGAAAGTCATAATTTATATTAACTCTCTCCGAAGTGGGTCATTTTTCTGTTTAGAGAAACCCTGTGGTTGGGAGTGGTGTGCAGTTGGACAAAGTACCTCAGGGCTGACAGTTAGAGGCTGTTGTGGTACTTGTTATTTTAAGCCATCGGACTCTTTCCACACCTGCACAAGTGTTTTGTGAGGTCACAGGCAGGTGTGCAGAGAATCCTGCTTGTCCTCAGAACAGCCCCGTTGCCAGCTCACTCTGTCCTCAATTGTGGTTGCTCTTTTTCTCACCATTGTTGACTTTTGTTAAAGGAAGATATGAAATGAGAAGGGGATAAAGGAATACCTAACATGCCTGAGATTCCTTTCTGAGATTTTCCTTATCACTCCAGGCCGAATTGCGCTTAAATGTAGTGAACGAATTAAATAAACATTCTTTTTCTGAACTTCTTTGAGGTGTGCAAGGCCCTCTACATGAAGATAGTTATTAGGATTCTTCAGTTGCTAATTTAAACAGAAAGAAAACTTATGGGAAAGATCCTGAGCTACTCTCATGAAGCTTAGAAAAGGTGTTTTGGCTGATCTTTTAGAGTCTGAGATTCCCAGGTTAGCTGCTATTATTGGGAAATTTATCCTCATTTGGCTTTGTGCATATCTTCACCTGACACAGTCTTCCAACCTTTCAGTGCCCCTCCCCTAGCCCTTCCAGTTGGCCTCCTGGAATCAATAGTATATTGTAATCAAATTGAGACATGGTGTTGAACAAAATTGCTTTCACTTTCTTGCCCTGCCTGACTATTTGAAACTGTTTCCTTGGAGTCTTTAAGTAATGATGTTTGTTCACTTCACATCTTCAGCCCCAGCCCCACCTCCCATTTAGAACTCTTTTTTCCCATTTGCTGCTTCAGTCCATTTTTTTTGTGGCTCAAAGCTCCTACCTTTTTTGAAATACATGCCATCATACTGTTATCCCTTCTGGATCTGTCATTGCCTCCTAGTTATACCTCCTCATCAGTACCTGGCTCACTTCCACAGATCCTGTCATCATACCTAGTGATTGCTACATCCCCGTGGATAATCCAACATCTGATCTCTCAGCTTTTAACCTCCCCCCACTGCCATCAGAAACCTATTCCTATGGTCAAACCTTAAACTTTCTCAATGCTGGTAACTGCTCCACTTACAGACTTTTTAGAAAAATGGATCACCATGTACTTATCTAGTTTCCTTATGCCTCAAACATATATATATATTTAAAAGATTTTCTTTATTTATTTATTTGACTGAGAGAGACACAGCAAGAGGGGGAACACCTCCTCTCGCAGGGGGAGTGGGAGAGGGAGAAGGGGGAGTGGGAGAGGGAGAAGCAGGCTTCCCGCAGAGCAGGGAGCCCAAAGTGGGGCTCAATCCCAGGACCCTGGGATCATGACCTGAGCCAAAGGCAGACGCTTAACCGACTGGGCCACCCAGGCGCCCCGATATTTTTAAACTCCCTTAGTTACTCTTGTCCATTAACCTTTCTGCTTTTTACTGTACCCCATTCATGTCCTTTCCCCCTCCCTTATCTAGCTTGGAATTCATGTTCTACCAATATACCTTTTTCTTCTTGCCTATACCTCAGCAGCCTTATCCTTCTTTCCCACTGTGGTACTTGCCTGATGGAACCCCTGCTTCGAGCCAGTTTTCTGTTATTCCACCATCACATCTACCACACCACCTGCATCTGTACCAATATACTTTGCCTTCCTGTGACAGTGGATGAAAATGCCTGTCCTTCCCAAAGACTAGGCCCTCCACTTGCACCCTGGAGCTTATTCCCTATTGTCTACCTAAGGACTTAAAGGCTGTCCTGCATCATCAGTCTTTCCATCTCCAGTGGGTTATTTCAATTTCTTAAGGAAAAAAAATAGAAAACAAAAAACAACCCTCCTTAGGTGGAACCCATATTCTTTTCTAGCTTCACCCTACTTCATTCTTCCTCTCTATGGAAAAGCTCTAGGTTCTCAACTTCTTTACATCCCATGGCTTCCATCCCTGTTCAAACAGTTTTTGTACTCATTCCACTAGAACCCCTCTTGTCAAGTCAGTGATGTCTGTATTGCCAAATCTTGGGTTAATAATGCTCTGTCCTCATCTTTCTCAGTCGCTTAGTATCATTGCCTCTTGAACACTCCTCTGAATTCTGTTTTTTTTTTTTTTTTAAAGATTTTATTTATTTATTTGACAGAGAGAGACACAGCGAGAGCAGGAACACAAGCAGGGGGAGTGGGAGAGGGAGAAGCAGGTCTCCTGCCGAGCAGGGAGCCTGATGTGGGACTCGATCCCAGGACCCTAGGATCATGACCTGAGCCGAAGGCAGACGCTTAACGACTGAGCCACCCAGGCGCCCACTCCTCTGAATTCTGAAATAATTTCTTCATTCGTCTCAGTCCATGGTGTTAAATACCATCTTTATGCTGATACCTTCCACATCTGGAGCTCCAGGCCAACCTCTCTCCTGAGCTGCAGAGTTGTATATTTAGCTACCTACTTGACCTCTATTCTTGAATATAAAAAATGCATCTCAAGTTTAACATGACAGAGAAAGAACTCTTAATCTTTCTCTCTCAAAGCTTTTTCTCCACTGTTCTCCAACTCTGTAAACAGCCCCATCATTTACCCAGTTCCTCACACCAAAAATATAAGAATCATCCTTGATTTTTGGCCTTTTCTCACATTGTATGTTTTTTTTTCTCCTGTGTTTCAATTTATCAGCAAAACTATGAACTGTTAAATTATGTTAATTTTTATAACCTCATTACATTCTGGCATATCATTTGTTTACTTGTCTTATTTATAGTCCACCCTGGAATGTGATTTTCACCAGGGAAAATATATATTTTTTATATCCTCAATACCTAGACCAGGGGTAGACCAGGGTTCGGTACATAGGAAGTATTCAGTAAGTAGCTGGTGGGTTGAATGAAGTAAATAAATAATTATAACAATGTATTAAATGCTGTGGCAAGGGGAGTACTATAGTAGTTCTGAAAGGAAGGGAGGGAAAGGAAATAATTGATACAGTATTATCCTCAAGGAGATGGTACAGCTTGGGGATGAAGGGTCAAGAAAAGGTTGAATAGAATGAGATAGAAGAATGGAATAAAGCAGAAAGGGAGAAGAGTACTGTTGAGTTTGTAGGTTGTGTGTGGGTCAAGAAGTTGAAGGAGTTTAATCTGGAAACAATTAAGATCAGGTAAAATTGTTGTTACATTAAATAATCTTTTGAAAGCAAGGCTTCTCTTATTCATTTTTGAGGGAAGAGTTCCTGACACATTGAAGGCTCCTCGGTAGTGTTTGAATGAATGAGTAAAGGTCCTCTTAAAATGAAGAGAGAAGGACAAGAAGAGGCTATGAGCCTGTGAAGGTCTTGCTCTAAAACAAGATTATAAATAGGTATTTATGCTTATTGCCAAAATGAACATATTACATTATGTGGTAGCAAAAGCATAAGAATGAAAGTGTCTCTTAGGTAATAGGCTCTCTAATTAGAAGCCTGTGGTTGACTAAAATCTTTTTACCAAAAAGGATAGCTGAATGGATTGATCTCAAGCTGTGAATTAAAATTTCAGTACTGTCAATTTAGACCATCATTTTTATAAGTAAATGTGGCCTGTTTTGATTTGGCTTTGGTTAGGTAACTTTGAAGAATAAAAATATTTTGAAGTGTATACATTGGGTAGGAAGAAAATTCCTTGTCAGTTTTTGTCAGATTTCATGTGTGAGCTTTTGGATTTTTGGCCAAAGATATCAAGCTCTTGTTCAAGACAGTGGCAGCATGGTGTAGCAGAAAGACCTTGATCTTGGAGTCAAAAGTTTAGGTCACAGTCTATGCTGTGTGATCTTGCACAAAGTTTTCAGTCTGTCAGGGTCTTAGTGGGCTTAGCTGTAGTGTAAGGATTGAGTAAGGTTTGTGAAAATGCTCACATGGTACCTGGCATGCAGTGTTAAGCATTCTGTAAATGCTAGTCCATTCCTTCATCTTACTAAGATGTTTATCATGCTCACATGCTACTCCTTCAGTTATTCCTTTCCTGGTTAATCCCACTGGAATGTCTCCCTCCTTCCCTATGGCATTTGTTGTTCTCACCACACATATGGTGTGTGTCATATTAGTTATTAGCATTTATATCTTGGCTTCTTTCCCTTTCTCTCACACATGTGTATACAAATACCATCTATCTCTCAGAGGACAGGGACTAAAGCATTTTTTTAACTACTCATGGACATATAGCAAGTAGTTCTATGATGTGGGTTGAAAGAATGGAAATCAAGTAATTCTTACTGACATAGTACAATTAATTATTCATCTGTGTCAATTCACCTGTCTATTAAGCCTCTACTATGTACCAAGCACCAGCAAAAAGATGAGTGGGATATGAATTCTTCATTTAGGAATCTCACACTAGTATCTACTTTAAAAAGTAGAAAAAGGCTAATATGGAGCATTTTCACTTAATAAACTTTTGTTAAAGTATAACATACAAACACACAGGAAAGTGCAAAAATTCTAATAAGAGTTCAGTGAATTTTCACAAAGTGAACATAGTCACGTAAGCAATACACAGATCAAGAGAATGCTACTTGCCTCTCTTAGTCACTACTACTCTCCTCCTCAAATTTAACCATTATCTTGATGCATATGAAATATTTTAAAACAACTTTAAAGTCACAGCTTTTGGAAGCAAAGGAGAACCATAGGACCCAGCTGACCATCCTCTCTTTTCAGAGATAGTGGGTGTAGAAAAGTATCCTGATGGATAATCTCAACTCTTTAATTATACAATAAAACGTCTTGTAATACTTTTTTGGGCTGAAAAAATTGGTGTGATTTGGTTTTCCAACAATGATTAACTTGGTCTCTGTTGGATTTTTGGCTTCTAAGAATATCAGGAGTAAATTCGAACTTTCCCATAGCTTTGGAGCTGATTATTTCCACCTCAATCCTAATTCTCTTCTAATTTATCTGTTTATTCATGAGGTTGAATGACATTTTTAGAACTTCATGGTAGACATTTTCTTGGATATTTTATCAAGTTCATTTCTAGTTGGAATAGTTGGGTTTACATTCTAAAGTTAATTATTCACATTGTTCTTTTGAAACTAAATTGTACGACACACTTTCTTTTTTATTTGTTTTTGCTTTGTCAGAGTCTTGTCTCCTTAACAAGGATGTATTTATTATAGGTAATGGAGTTATGTATGTGTAATAATTTTCAGCGATGCTCTATCAGCAGTAGAATTCTGTTGTACCTTTATATTAATCAGGTCTGGTTTTGAAGGTCATTTGGTGTTGTATGCCATTTAGAACATCATGGCTGTGAAATACTAAACTAAGCTGGTGATTATTTTAAATACTTTGTTGTTCTGGGGCGCCTGGCTGGCTCAGTCGTTAAGCATCTGCCTTCGGCTCAGGTCATGATCCCAGGGTCCTGGGATCGAGCCCCGCGTCAGGCTCCCTGCTCCGCGGGAAGCCTGCTTCTCCCTCTCCCACTCCCCCTGCTTGTGTTCCTGCTCTCTCTGTCTCTGTCAAATAAATAAATAAATAAATCTTAAAAAAAAATGCGTTGTTGTTTTGTGAAGATTTATATATTATTAAATGCTCAGCCCTCTCTTACCAGGTGGCTGATTTGTTTGTTTTGAAATTACTCATGTCACTGAAGTCATCACTTTGAGTAATATATTTGACATCATGGGTATATACTTGTATATGTGAATGTTCTGTATTACATCATTAACCTTTATCACAAGATATTAGAGCAATATGATGTCATATTTCCCATAAACCTGAATGCTTATAGGACATAATGCTAGGTCTAGTTTTTTTTTTCTTTTAAGATTTCTTTTTTTTTTTTAGAGAGAGAGTGTGAGCAGGGGGAGGGGCAAGGGTAGAGAAAGAGAGAGAATCCTTAAGCAGACTCCCCACTGAGCGCTGAGCCCAATGCAGGGCTTGATCGATCCCAAAACCCTGAGATCATGACTTGAGCTGAAACCAAGAGCCATCTGCTTACCTGACTGGGCCACCCAGGCGCTGCACTAGATCTAGTTTTTAATAGAGTTAGAATAGTCCTGTGGGATAACTTGTCATCTATTACCAATACATGTAAATGAATATTATGGTTACTTTCACGTATGTGATGCTATTGCTTTAATTTAAACTCTTACTGAACCATGGGCAGTCCTTTGACCCCCATAGGATGTTTCCAAAGTCAGCTGTTTCCTAGTATACTTAAATTTAAAAACTCCCCCTGGTTTACTGTGGTAATTAACTCTAATCTTAGTGATTCTCTGGACCACCTTTATTAAAGCTTTTTTGCTACCCAGTAAGAAAATGCAGTCAAATTTTACTAAGGCTCTAATTCAAAGTGACTGACTGAAAGCATGTGCTTATCTTCCATTTCCCCCAAATTTCAGCGAAATGATGGAAGAAAACAATAAAACTACAGTATTAGAAAACTTTTCAAGCAGAAAAGAACATTAAGGAAAATTAAAATATAAAGTAGATAGGGTTAGACTGATGCAACCAGTTTATTAATCTGTAATACAATACAGATTGGAGTCAGGATTTTTAGTAAACTCTAGAAAAATGCCAGTATCGGAATGAACAAGATCTGTACCAATCCTTTGCATCAGGTGACTTTCTCTAACGTTTGCTCTCCAGATAAAGTCAGAAGAACAGCTCTCTAAAATGGGGAGAGGCCATGAAAGATAAAACAGAACAACATTCCTGATCATTTTTGGCCCCAAAGCTTAACAAGGAACCCCTATACATGGAAGTAATATACTTCTTGTGCATACTAGAGCAAAAGCCATCAAGCTGTTAATTTTCATCCTATTAGCCAGAGCCAGGCTGAATTCATTTCCAGAGCAGTAGTGATCCTCAATTCTGCTTTAGTAACCCATCCTATATCTGATTTTGGTGATTCTATACCAGCACTGTCTGGAAGAACTTTCTGTGATGGTGGAAATGTGCTATATTAGTGCTATCCAATATGGTAGCCATTAGCCACATGTACCTATTGAGTATTTGAAATGTGGACAGTACAAATAAGGAACCAAATTTTACTTTCTTTATTTTTAAAAAGGTTTTATTTATTCATTCGTGACACAGAGATACAGAGAGAGAGCATGAGCAGGGGGAGAGGCAGAGGGAGAGGGAGAAGAAGGCTCCCCGCTGAGCCAGGAGCCAGACGTGTGGCTCGATCCTAGGACCCTGGGATCATGACCCGAGCTGAAGGCAGACGCTTAACCATCTGAGCCACCCAGGCGCCCCAAGGAACCAAATTTTAATTTAATTTTAATTTAATTGAAATAGCCATATGTGGATAGTGGCTATCATATTGTATAGTACAGATCTATGCCCTCATTTCTGTATATGAAGCGCTAAACTTTTTAGGAAAATCAAAACCACGTGATACATGACTGGAAACCCTACTTCCCGTGCCTAGTTAACAGAGGTAACATAAGACACAGAAGAGAACTTTAAAAGGTATAATTGGTATCCATCCTTAAGCATTCAAAACTTTCAAGATCCATAAAACAAAGACTGCTGTTAAAAAAGAAGCTGGGGGAGCACCTGGGTGGCTCAGTCGTTAAGGTCTGCCTTCAGCTCAGGTCATGATCCCAGAGTCCTGGGATCGAGCCCCACGTCGGGTTCCCTGCTCCACAGGAAGCCTGCTTCTCCCTCTCCCACTCCCCCTGCTTGTGTTCCCTATCCCGCTGTCTCTCTCTCTCAAATAAATAAATAAATCTTTAAAAAAAAAAAAAAGCTGGGGTGCCTGGGTGGCTCAGATGGTTAAGCATCTTTAAGAAAGAGAAAAGCTTATGACATTTCTTTTCTTTTTTTTTTTTAAAGATTTTATTTATTTATTCATGAGACAGAGAGGCAGGCTCCTTGCGGAGCAGGGAGCCCAATGCAGGACTCAATCCCAGGACCCTGGGATCATGACCTGAGCTGAAGGCAGATGCTTAACCGACTGAGCCACTCAGGCACCCGCTTATGACATTTCTTAAAAATTATAATTGTCGGGGCGTCTGGGTTCTCAGTCGGTTAAGCGGCTGCCTTCAGCTCAATTTGTGATTCTGGAGTCCCAGGATTGAGCCCCATGTCGGGCTCCCTGCTCAGCAGAGAGTCTGCTTCTCCCTCTGCCCCTCACCTCGCTCACTCTCTTGCTTGCTCACTCAAATAAATAAATAAATCTTTAAAAACAAAAACAAAAAACTACAACTGTGGTTTCAGAAATGCAAACTTCTTAATAGGATGGCTAAATAGCACTGTGTCAGGAATAAAGAGTAATTGAGTGATTTAGTGATTAGTGAATAAAGTGTAATTTAGTGATCAAGCCAGTGGATTCATCCTAAGCCTAGTCTGAAAGACCAAAGTGATAAAAAATATGAGCTGAAATTTGAGATACAGAGGATCGAGGTAGGAAAGCCAGTATGTTTCTAAAGGAAGTCTAGAAGCCAAGGAGGAAGAAATGATAAAAAAGTAAGGAAAAAAACCCCACAGATTTCCCAAACTTGAAGAAAATCTTAAGCCTTCAGATAGAAGGGTTCTAGACATATCTTGGTGAAATTTTTGAACTCTGTGACAGAAAGAAATTCCTACTAGCTTCTAGAGAGAGGGAAAAAAGAGGTTACCCATAAAGCGACTATAATTTTGTAGGTGTCAGACTTCCTGTCTCCTACTGTAAAAAAAAAAATAGGGCAAGATCTACAAAGTGCTGTAAGGGAAGTATCTTAAGAGTCTCTTTTGGTTGTCTCCCTCTCTGGTTTCGTCTTGTTTCATTTTTCCCTCCCTTTCCCTATGATCCTCTGTCTTGTTTCTCAAATTCTTCATATCAGTTAGATCATATGATAATTGTCTCTCTCTGATTGACTTATTTCGCTTAGCATAAGACCCTCTAGTTCCATCCATGTCATTGCAAATGGCAAGATTTCATTTTTTTTGAAGATTTTTTAAAAATTTATTTATTTGACAGAGAGAGAGCACAAGTAGGCAGAGCGGCAGGCAGAGGGAAAGGGAGAAGCAAGCTCTCTGCTGAGCAGGGAGCCTGATGTGGGGCTCGATTCCAGGACCCTGGGATCATGACCTGAGCCGAAGGCAACCACTCAACCGACTGAGCCACCCAGGCGCCTCAGCAAGATTTCATTTTTTGATGGCTGCATAATATTCCATTGTATATATATACCACATCTTTATCCATTCATCTTTTGATCCAAGTCCCGCATTTTCAGTACTGGATCATATGAACAAATAATAGGCACTCAGAGTTTACAACTTTGATAGTGATACTGATTTTATGTGCTATGGTGAGCGCTGTGAATTGTGTAAGAGTGATGAATCACGGACCTGTACCCCTGAAAGAATACATTATATGTTAATTTAAAAAAATGTGGGATTTGGTGGCACCTGGCTAGCTCAGTTGGTAGAGCATGCAACTCTTGAGCTCCAAGCCCCATGTTGGGTGTAGAAATTATTTAAAAAATAAAATCTTAAAAAAAAAAGGTGGGATTGCTCCTCTCTGTAGAAGCAGATATTTGAACATCTTATTCTCTAGGTGACTTAATATTCCATTATCAGGTTATACACGATTTAGGAAAGGCTGAAACCCAATGGCCTGTGTGCATATCTGCGCATAGTCTCTCCTGCTCCTGCTTGTGCCAGAAGCACATTTCTGGTTTTAATACATGGGTGCTACCAAGTACAAGGAAGGAAGATGGGTTGCTTGCTGTTGCTTTAAATTAAGACTGTGTATTGCCTTAGACTTTGATCTGATACCTTTTTTTTTAAAGATTTTATTTATTTATTAGAGAGCTCACAAGCAGTGGGGGTGGGGGGCACGGAGATGGTCAATCAGATTCCACATTGATCACCGAGAGCCCTCTGTGGGGCTGATCCTACGATCCCCAGATCACGACCTGAGCCAAAATCACGAGTCTGATGCTTAACAGACAGAAACATCCAGGTGCCCCGCTTTTTTTTTCTTTTTCTCATCTGATACCTTTTAAGGACTTACTTAGGATAAATGGTCTTCGAAGACCTAAAATGCAATACTCTGTGACACCTTTGCAAATTTGTCATAATTAGCAGATACATGACTCCCTCACTTTGTCCCATTGGGATGGGGCTAAATGAAATGATAGTGTTTTTAAATCTGCAAGTCTCTCATTAGCACTGGATCGCTACTGACTCCCCCTCAATCCTAGTCTTTCCAAAAGCTCGGTTGGAAGATGCCAGCCAATCTCTTATTTTAAACACCATTTTAACTCTTAATAAATATTGTTCACTCTTCAGATTTACTTCATGCCCATCATTTTTGTCTCCCCAACCAAATGTTAAGCACCGTGTGGAAGGGACTGTACATCATAAATCTTCTGAATCCTTGAGATGCCTGGCATAGTGCTGAGTACATTTGAGCTCATACTTTTTTGGATTGTTCCTAGAGGCAGCAGAGAGATAATCATAATGCATGCTATATTTAATTCTAATCCATGACACATTTTATAGTTTGACATGTTGGAAGAAGTCCTAAGCTTGGAGTCAGGGCAGCACCATAGACTTTTCAGACTCTTGGTGTGGCTACTGAGTCACTCTATAACCATAGGTAAGTTATATCAACTCTGTAAATTAGGATAACAATAAATAACAATACCACCTTCTTGCTTATACACAGGGATAATGTGAGAAGAAAATGAGAAGCATTAAAGGACAGATTCAGATTTTTAAAAATCTATAGAAATAAAATGTAGTAGTGTTTTGTTACAGGTGATTTGCATCTTTCATTCAGGATACACCTTAATTTTATCCCTTAGCTTTTTATATCCTTGTCATCAAAAACATCTTTGTTTTCCTTTTAAGAATGAGAAAATGGGGCACCTGGGTGGCTCAGTTGGTTAAGTGCCTGCCTTCGGCTCAGGTCATGATCCTGGAGTCCTAGGATCGAGTCCCACATCGGGCTCCCTGCTTGGCGGGGAGTCTGCTTCTCCCTCTGACCCCCCCCCCCCCATGCTCTTTCTCTCAAATAAATAAATAAATATCTTAAAAAAAATGAGAAAATGTTCTCCGCTCAAGTTAGGTAAGTCATAAGTGAATACTGAACTCTGAACAGAATGAATCATGGCACAAACCTAATATTTTCCTTAAGTGACTTAGCTTCTGAATCAATTTTCAGCATATACTGATTATTGTTATGACATGTTAGTATGACCTGAACAAGGTGACTAACTTTGAAGAAGTTAACTAGCTTCAATATGGTAATTGTCCTCGTATATCTTCCCCCAAGTAAATGACTTACAATATTGATTTATTTTAAGAGGTAAAATCATTTGGTTTGTGGACATTACTTACCACTTATTATGCTTGAAAGAGTTAATCCATAAAATCCTAAAATATTCTATTAAGAGGAAATGAATATTATCCTTTTTTGTTTAATACACGTTAAACAATGATGAGTCATTTTTGTCTCATTTAAGATCACTAACTTGGGGCATACCATACCAGTTGGACAAGATCTCAAATTGTGACTAACTGTTAATGAGTGCTTATAAAAACGTGTGTTGCCTCATGACACTACACAGTTGCTGCTTGAATAGGCTTTTTGCATTCCAATCATACATAGTCCATTTGGCTCACCACTTAGTTACCATTTATTGTTTAGGTCTTTGAATTGAATTTAGGTCTTTGCATTGAAAATCTCTGAGGAGCATGGTAGAAAGTAAATCCTCCTCTTTTAGAACATTGCCTAGCAAAGATAATATTTTCTCTCCTAAATGAGTTTTTCTTAACTTTGGAATTTTATTTTGTGTTTTTTTAAACAAATAATGTATAATACTGCAAGGTTACCTTACAAATAGGCCGGCAGGTTTGGCCCTATTTGCAAAACAAGGTACCAGTGTTAGAATTTTAGTCCAAACAGAGTACAAATTGAAATGTATACTCTGCAATTTTTTTTTCTTTTAATATTTAGAAAACCTTGAAAGCTGTAGGGGAACACTTTCTACTTGTAACTTTAGTAGAATGCCCTAAACTAAAAGGCATCTTTTTATGGGTTCTGCCTCTGCTGCTTCTGATTAATTGTGTGACCTCAAGCAAATCTCTTAATTCTCTGAGCCTTAGGTTTCTCATCTGCAAAATGAAGATAATTATGCTTGCCCTAGCCACAGGAATGTTCTAAGAATAGCAGCAGAGAGAATTTTTATAAAGGATTAGACATGCGGTTTATAGGTTTACGATAGCAGTCTTCTGTGTAAAAATTAGTTTGGTATTATTTTTATAGTGAACACCAAAAATACCTGTTTTATAATAAACCGTGTAAACAAATAACACTTCCCTAAGTATGCTTTTGTCCAGACACCTGAACAAAGTACAGACATGTCCCTTGCACTCATGGACTTGAATAAGCAAAAGAATATTGACTAGGAACTGTAAACAACCAGGCAGAGAGTTAAATGATAAGTACAGTAGAAGCTCTCTTGAGAAGATAGAAACTTTACCTCCTTTAATTTTGATAGAGACATTCTGTGTTAGGAGACAGTGTCTCCGGATCTCTCTTCCCTGTCCTTCCCCAAATACTCGTTACTCTTGTTAATTAAGACATTTCCTGGGGTGCCTGGGTGGCTCAGTTGGTTAGGTGTCAGCCTTCGCCTCAGGTCAGGATCCCAGGGTCCTGGGATGGAACCCCGTGTCAGGCTCCCTGCTCAGTGGGGAGTCTCTTCTCCCTCTCCCTCTACCCCTCTCCTTGCTTGTGTGCTCTCTCTCAAGTAAATAAATAAAATCTCTATTAAAAAAGACATTTCGGGCGCCTGGGTGGCTCAGATGGTTAAGTGTCTGCCTTCGGCTCAGGTCATGATCCCAGGGTCCTGGGATCGAGTCCCACATCGGGCTCCCTGCTCCTTGGGGGCCTGCTTCTCTCTCTCTCTCTCTCTCTCTCTCTCTGTCTCTCATGAATAAATAAATAAAATCTTTAAAAAAAAAGAAAAACAAGGAAAGGATTATATCTTAAAAAAAAAAAAAAAAAAAGACATTTCCTGTATTGGGGTGCCTGGCTGGCCCAGTTGAAAGAGCGTGTGACCTTTGATCTCGGGGTTGTGAGTTCGAGCCCCACGTTGGGTGTAGAGATTGCTTAAAATCTTTTTTTTTTTTTTAAAGGACATTTCCTGTATGTGATGATGAGATTAACACGGGGATGTGAACAGTAGAGGCAGAAAGGAAGGTTGAGAATCACTGATCTAGAAAAAGCCTGATTTCCCAGCATGTCTTTAATTTTAGATTCCCTAACTATTTGAGATTTGGTTTGCCATTTGATTCTATGACTAAGGCAGGGTTAAAACTAATGATTTTTTCCCCTTTCTTCTTCTTTTTATTATATCTAAATGAGAAGATGGATAGTAGTGGAATCTGTTGTGATAATTATTTCACAATATATGTTAATCAAACGATCATTCCTTATGCCTTAAGCTTACACAGTGATGTATGTCAATTATTTCTCAATAAAATTGGAAAAATAGGGAAGAACAAAGAAGAAATGATTTCCTAATTTTCAACATGTTTAGATTTGGCTTAAATCCCAGGAATAGGAATGAAGGTTAGAAACTACTGATATAAATTCTATTTTTCCTGACTATGAGGAAATCAGGGTAGAAAACAGTTTCTGTACAGTGTTGTATCATTGTGAACCACATCTGAATTAAAGGACATTATACATGAGTGAGAATTGAGGATAAATTACATTTTGGGGTGATGTCTTTTGATATAAAATTTAGGAAAGCTTCTTAATAGCTTTTCTGGATTCCTGATTTATGTCTCTAACATAGCTTTTCCTGTCAGTTCTGAGGTCTTTCTGGTGATTTAGATATTTGATACATTATTCTAGAAAACAAGGAGGCTGGTTGTATCATTATATGTTTCAAATATTTCTTTCATTCACTTGGTTGGAAATCAGAGTGCATCTTCCCAATGAAGTGATGCTCTCAGTGGTGAAAGTAGGAATCAGACTGAGATTTAATTCCTGAAAGAGAGGCAATATGGAATACTGGGGCAGAATATGGTATTTGGAGTCAGAGGCCTTGGTCTTGAGTCCTGGTTGTATTCTGTGCAACTGTAGTTAGATTATTAAACCTGTCCAGATTTGTTTCATCTATAAAGTAGGAATAATACTATTTATCCCCCAAGGTAATTGTGAGGACGTTATAACTTAGCTGTAAATATGGAGTTTTAAGCAGAAGACAGTATATAAATGTCATTTATTATCATCATCATTTCTTACCGACACTAATGGTGTTTCAATTGTAATAATCATAACTTTCTTTCTGAGGAAAAGTATATCACCTCCTTTGTAGTAGTACTTTCAGTAGCAGAGGTGAGGTAGGGAATATACTCTTCTTTCTAGAAATGTCTACTTCTGCTGCCTACAACAGCAGTTCTTAAACTTTGGCATGCTTAAGGGTCATCTGGAAAGCTTGTGTAAGGTGCAGAATCCCAGTTGCCAGAAATTCTCAATCAGTAGTTCTTAGGTTGAGTCCAGGAATCATCATTCTTAACAAGCCTCACAGGCAATTCCAATGTACATGGTCCTCAAACCACACCTGAGACTATTCTGGTAATTACCTTCCCCCATATTTGATGCATTAGTCTATGTGACTAGCTTTCCAAGGATCATACTCTCTGTTTGCACATTTAGGTCTACCTTGGGAAGGTGGGAGGGGTTGTCTTTCCAGAAGCCCACCCTGTCTGAGCCCCTTCTTGCTCCAGAGCATACCCCCATCCTTCAACCACAGGTTCTCAAAGCATAATCCGTGCAACAGCTCCTGAGTTACAAAATCAAAATCTCAGGGAGTGGGGCCTGGAAATCTGATTTTAATTTAATTTAAATAATTTATTTATTTATTAAAGTTTATTTATTTTTAGTAATCTCTACACCCCAACGTGGGGCTCAAACTCACAACACTGAGATCTAGAGTCACATGCTCTTCTGACTAAGCCAGCTAGGTGCCCCTGGAAATATGATTTTTAAATATGTTTTCCAGTTGGGTCTTATGTACCCTGGAGTTTGAGAACTGACTTAAAAGTCACTCTTCCCTTGGAGTTTTGGCTTTGCTCCAATTCTCTTGTAGTCATCTGTTTTCTTTACTGAATCCAGATCATTTCTGTGTCTTTATTGCCTCCCATGCCTGTGCCCATCTCTATCTCTACTACTACAGCCAAATTTAGTGTTTTAGTATATAATTCTAGGTGACTGTAGCAACTTCCTTACTGATCTCCATACTTCCCTCCAGTCTTGTCTTTAATTACACCTTAGGATCCTGTCCAATCCCTATTTAAGGGGGTTCCTTCCCTATTTAAGAGTCGAAATTCTTTAACTTAGCAGGCAATTCCTCTTACAGTTTAGCTCATTCCTCTCCTTCTCGTCACACCCTATTGTTCAGCTGTTGTGTTTGCAGTTTCCCAGAAGGACCATATGCTTTCTCATGCTTCCACAAGGTCTTCCCTGTGTACTGGACTTTGTTAGGTAGAGGATGATCTCAAAGCAATTTCCCCAGTGTCAAAACTCTTTTCATTTGCCTGCTTACTTGCTCAAAGGCAAGGACCTTACCTCGCTCTTTTTTTAACCTTGCATCTCTAATATCTCATATGGCCCAGCCATTGTAAGTGTTGTGTACATATTCTGAATTGAATGAGGTAGGAGATAGTACAGTGGATCTGGGGTGATTGCTTGGAAAGCAAAGCTGGAATGTGAACGAAGAATTAAACTTCAGTATGCATATACTGAGCAAAAGGAGATGTGGTGCAGGCAGAACAAAGAAGAGGCACAGTGCAGTTTCTGTACTACCAGATTGGTTTAGTTAGGAGTGCTTAAATGCATAGGGAGCAAAAACAGGAGATAGGACCAGAAAGAAAAGTAGGGATCAAATTGCAGAGAGTTCTGAATATCAGTCTTAGGAGTGCCTTAAAATGTGTAGGTTTCTGGGGTGCCTGGGTGGCTCCGTCATTACGCGTCTGCCTTCGGCTCAGGTCATGGTCCCGAGGTCCTGGAATTGAGCCCCGCATTGGGCTCCCAGCCTGTTCTCTCTCTTGCTTGTCTCTCCCTGTCGGATAAATAAATAAAATCTTAAAAAAAAAAAAGAGTGTAGGTTTCTGACTAGAGGAGAGTTATGGAGAGATGTCTATTGAAACTAAGTGTTGATGGCTTGGTCTCCCCTTCTCTATCTTCCTCACTCCCCATCCATCTTCATTTGGGATGCTACTTCAGTAATGCAGATCAGAAATAAGGACCTGATACAAGGAAGTGAGGGGATATAAAGTAGAAGACATGGGGACATTGTGGAAAAATTGATTCTGTCAGTATTGGCATTGAAAAGGAGAGCGAGAAGTCTAAGGTGACCTGAGATTTTTGTACCTGTGCCTATAAGAAGACTTTCTAAAGATGAAGTTTGGAACAAAGGAGAAACAGATTTTATTGCTAAGATAGTGATTGTTTTTTAGTCCATGAATTTGAGGTATTTCAAGGATTTGCATGAGGAGGAATGTGAATATTGTGCATGCAGTCTGAAATATCAGGACTGCCAGAGAGACAGTAGGACTAGGGACATAGGTTTGGTTATAATCTTCATTGAGTTCCTTGTTGAGGCTGTGGTTACAGGTTCAGCTGACCAAGAGTAAATACATAATGTGGAAAGAAAGGAGCACTGAGCAGGCACCTTGGTTGAAGAGACAGAGACAAAATGAGTGAGTGAGTGAATGCATGAATGGATGACTAAATAAATATTGGGGAATGGATATTTTTAAGGGGTAATCAGAGGAGGAAGCCTCAGCAAAGGATCTTGAGAAGGAGCAAATGGAGTTGGGGTTATGATCCTACTTTGTAAGGTCTTTTTTCCAGGAAAGACAAAAATTATTTTTAGATAAAACCATTGACATTTTGATCATTTATAGCAAAATTTTGAGGAAGAAGAGACTTACTTCCCATAGAACTGCTCTGATAGTAAGGCTATTTATTTCTATTTATTTATTTATTTATAAAGATTTTTTTTTTATTTGACAGAGGGAGACATAGCCAGAGAGGGAACACAAGCAGGGGAAGTGGGAGAGGGAGAAGCAGGCTTCCCACGGAGCAGGGAGCCCGATGCGGGGCTCGACCCCAGGACCCTGGGATCATGACCTGAGCCGAAGGCAGACGCTTAACGACTGAGCCACCCAGGCGCCCCTATTTATTTCTATTTAGAGAAGTTGTTCTTGGGTTACTTATTTACCAGAAATGTCCCATACTTAATAATGAAGATGGCTCAAAGATAATTGGCATCACATCATCTTAAAATATTAAGTGCTCACGTTTTAATTAGAAGGCAAAATCTCTTTTGTTGCTGGGAGATTATTCTAATGTTCTGCTTATCATTTGTTTTTAGCATTGTGTTGTGGGTCCTTCCATAAAAATATTTTTTTAACATTGTAACATGTCCTCCCAAATTGTGCCTTTTCGAACAAAATGGACAGAATTAAAAATCTTCATGCCAGAGTACTCTTTATTGCAAAGAGTTGCAACAACTCTTTTGTTGTTGTTGACTACACCTTTTTAAAGCTGTGATTGAGGGGTGCCTGGGTGGCTCAGTCGGATAAGCATCTGCCTTCTGCATAGGTCATGATACCAGCATCCTGGGATCAAGTCCTGCATGGGGCTCCCTGCTCAGCAGGAAGTCTCCTTCTCCCTCTCCCTCTGCCCCTCCCCCCTGCTCGCTCACTTTCTCTCAAATAAATAAATAAAATCTTAAAAAATATAAAGATGTCATTGATCAGTTTAACAATGCAGTTTTGGTTGTTAGTATCTTGTAGAAATATTTGCTTGTTAAAATGCACAGCACTAACTTATTTTAATTTTTCTTAGAGTAAATGAGTAAATATACTTTGGGAAAAATGCTTTTTAAGATATGTTTCTTTAACTGCCGGAAGATATTGCAACAGCATGTTTCTGTCTGTAAGCAGGTGTGACTCCACTTAAGTGTCTGTTTGCATTAAGGTTTGTCAGTGAAAATCTGGGTAGTTTGCTTGCCTGCTGAAATAAATCAGTAGCTAGCTTGGGTAGTTTGTACACAGGCCTTCTCTGTATAATTCCAACGGACAATAGCTCTAGCCACTTATTGAGAGAATAGTCCTCTGTTTGGGATGATCCGGACTCATTTTATATTCAGTGTTTGGATGAAAATGGAATTGTTTATTTTTGCAGATGTCACTTGTTAAAGATTCCAGCAGTAACAAAGTGGGAGAGGGACTCAAATATTATTTCTTGACTATAAAAAGCTTATATTGTAAGTTTATTGAGTAAGAGGACCAGTTTGAGTATTTCTTTCTTTCTTTTTTTAAGATTTTATTTATTTGACAGAGAGAGACAGCAAGAGAGGGAACACAAGCAGGGGGAGTGGGAGAGGGAGAAGCAGGCTTCCCACGGAGCAGGGAGCCTGATGCAGGGCTTGATCCCAGGACCCTGGGATCTTGACCTGAGCTGAAGGCAGATGCTTAACGACTGAGCCACCCAGGCTCCCCAGTTTGAGTATTTCTCGTGTATATTTTCACTTCTCTCAGTTTGGTATTGATTCTTTAAGGACTTATGATTAATATAGAGTGAATGGGAGGAAGATGGAGTAGACTTTGGGGAAGAAAATTAATTATTTTAGCTTGTAGTAGAAATATACCCCACTTTATGCTTTAGGTATCTTTTTGTTTGGTTTGGTTTGGTTTTGGTTTGGTTTTTGAAAGATAGAGCATGTGAATGTGTGCGCATGAGGGGAGGGAAGGACAGAGGGAGGGAGAGAATCCCAAGTGCACTCTATGTCCAGTGCGAAGCCCTACCCAGAGCTCATGACCTGAGCTGAAATCAAGAGTCAGAAACTCAACTTACTGAGCCACCCAGGTGCCCCTATTTTTTTTCTCCTTTTCTTTTTCTTTTTCTTTTGTTTTTTGCTGTTTTGGTTTTGGGTTTTTTTTTAGTGTGTGTTTTTTTTTTAAATTTACTTTTTTTAGTAATTTCTACACCCAGTATGTGGCTCAAACTCATGATCCTAAGATTAAGAGTTGCTCGCTCTTCTGACTAAGCCAGCCAGGCGCCCCTTGCTTTAGGTTATCTTTTAATTAGAATTTTATATAGTAAAAAATCAAATATTGGTAACAAATATTTGTGTATTTGCTATATGTATGTATGTAAAGTATTTTAGAACCCTAGAGTACTATTTTACTTAAAGGAGACTTGTCCTGAATTTTTTGTGAAAAATCGTAAATGTTGGTAGCTAATCTATAATTAGTTATATTAGACAAATGATTTCCTAAAAAGAAGTAAGCCTATAGTAACTTTTATATTTTTCCTTAAATGACAGTAAAACCAGTTTTACTATCAGAATGCACTTCAAAAGTATTTCTAGGCTATTTATATGACCAGCTCATTTTGTGAAATAATAAAATACATAAAAATAGTAAGACTCAGTGACTTAATCCAAATAAGGTATTTCTGAGAGTAGTGCACATTCGAACTTACTACTTCTTTATCACACTAAAAGAAGCTTGTAGATTTGAAAGTTTGAAGTCACTAGAACTCAGTATTGATATCCTGGATGACATATTTATTAGTGGTGGTCTAAATGTGATATTAAGTTGATTATAGCAAGAGTATTTTTTTTTAAGGTTTTATTTATTTATTTGACAGAGAGTGGGACAGAGAGCAGGAGAGAAAGTGAGAGAAAGCACAAGCAGGGGGAGCACCAGAGGGAGAGGGAGAAGCAGACTCCCCCCTGAGCAAGGAGCCGGATGCAGGACTCAGTCCTAGGACCCTGGGATCATAACCGATTGAGCCACCCAGGCAGCCCACAAGAGTATTTTTTAATTCCCTTTTTGAAAAGAAAAATGGCAGTGTTTTCTATTCTTTTTAAAATCTTAACCACCTGGATAAAAAGGCAAAGCAAATTTTTATAGGCAATATTAGGAACATTTGCTTCAATATCCATGTAATTATATACTTGATTCAAGAAAGGGACAATTAGGGACACCCCGCTGGCTCAGTTGATGGAGTGGTGACTCTTGATCTTGGGGTAGTGAGTTCAAGCCTCATGTTGAGTGTGAAGCCTACTTAAAATAAAAGTTAAATATACATATATTAAAAAAATAAGGGACAGTTATTCTTTACTGTGAGTTTTTACCTCTGATAAAATTCCTGTTATTTTCACTCTTTCGTTGAAATGGGACCAGAATTTATGTGTAAATATAATGTGATGAGAATTTGCAAGTTCATTAGACATTTCCTGATGTTTATAAAATAATACGTTAAAAAATATGTATATTCAAGGGAGCCTGACTGGCTCAGTAGGTAGAGCATGCAATTCTTGATCTTGGGGTCATGAGTTCAAGCCCCACATTGGCGTAGAGGTTACTTTAAAAAATATTTACATATCTGTATCTCTATTCAGTCAGGAATTGGAGACAACCAAATTGTCAAATAATAAGAAATAGGTTAGGTAAGTGACCATACTACTCTGAGAGAATATACTGCAGTCAATAAAAACAAGCTTTCAAAATATATATTAATATGAAAAAAAATAATGACAAGTTATAAAACAACATGTACAGAAAAAAACCGCAAAGTTTTATAAATATACTTAAAAGGCTGGAAATTATAGAATCTGAGTGATGGACTTGTCTTTTTTTCTTTATCTGTATTATAACATTTCTCTAATATGAATATTTAGATATAAATACTCATACTGTTTTAAATCTATAAAATTGATCAGTAAAGTTATTTTTCATCTGCAGAGGTAATTCCTATCCTAAGAAAACCGTATAATCTAGTATAGCATTGTTAATACACAGTAGGGAAAAGTATTAAAGGGAAAGAACCACTGTAGTTGCAAAACTAAGCAGTAAGAAGATGAACAAAGTTATAGACTGCTGGACAGAATACAAAAGGGATTTCCATGTAAAGTTTGAACTCTGTCTTCTCCTCTGTCCCATTTCATATTTATCCACTTGAAAAGTTGAGTCCTAAAAGTGTTCTGTAAAATACTTTTAAACATGTAAATGTACTTTTAACATTTAAAAATAGGATTTGAGCTTATTCTACAAGATTTTTAATACTCTATTCTTCTTCTAAGATACATAAAGTCTTTATTCCTATTTTAAGTCTTTTTAACCCTTGCACATGATTCTCTAGCAACTGAATTAGACATCAATGCTAGACAAAGGCATTGTAAGAGAAAACCGGAACAACTATGGGCCAAAATCTCTCATTGAATTTAGACACAAAAATTTCAACAAAATTTTAGCATATTGTATTCACCAATAAATAAAAATACAATACATCACAGACAAGTGGGGCTTATCTCAGGAATGTAGGGCTCATTGTTTGGAAGATTCAATGCTGTTGAGATGTCAGTTCTCCCCCAGTGTTATTCATAGTTTCAGTGTAATCCTAATCACAATCATAGCTTTTTTATCGAAATCAACAAACCAAAATGTTTATGGAAAAGCAAAGGAACTAGAATAGTCAAAACAATTTGGAAAAAGAACAGAGTTGGAGGATGCACAGTACTAATTTCAAGACCATAAAGCAACACTAATCAAGACAAGGTGGTATGGATGAAAGAGTACTACAGATTAATGTGATAGAATGGATGCACACATACTAAATGTTTGACAAGGATACAAATGCAGTGTAGTGGTGTTGGAACATGGATGTCCATATTTAATTTTTTTTAAATTTTTTTAAAAGATCTTATTTATTTGACAGAGAGAGAAAGAGAGAGAGTGCGTGCACAGGCAGAGGGAGTGGCAGGCAGGACTTGATCCCAGGACCCTGGGATCATGACCTGAGCCAAAGGCAGCCACTTAACTGACGAGCCACCCAGGCGTCTCCCATATTTAATTTAAAATGAACCTTTACTAGTGTTTTGCACCATGTAGAAAAATTAATTCAAAATGGATCATAGATTTAATGTAAAACCTAAAATTACTGAACTTCTAGTCAAAAATATAGGTGAACATCTTCATGATTCTTCAAAGACTTCTTAGGTTTGACATAAAATGCAAGGTCTATAAAAAAAATTGAATAAGTAAGCTCTACGTGTCTTTCTATAAAAATGAGTTGTTCTTCATTGAAATTACAGAGTTCTTCTCTTAGAAAAGCACTGTTAAGATAATGAAAAAAGATAATGAAAATAAAAGCACAGATTGGTAGAATATATTTGCAAAACACATTATCAGGAGTATATACAGAACCCTCCTCATATCTTAGTAATTAGAAAATGAACAACTCAGTTGAAAACAATAGGCAAAAGATTTGAACAGACACTAAGGAAAATACATGATGGCAAGTAAGCACATGAAAAGATGCTCAACATTATTAATTATTAAGGAGATGCAAATTAAAACCATAATGAGATAATATTATACACTTATTCTAATGGCTAAAATAAAAAATGTTTACAATTTCAAGCACTAGAAATGATGTGGAAAAACTGGATCTTTATACATGGTTAGTGGGAATGGAAAATGGTATAGCCACTTTGAAAAAGTATTAGTTGTTTTTTTTTTAAGATTTTATTTATCTATTTGAGAGAGAGAGAGCACAAGTACAGGGAGCAGCAGAGGGAGAAGGAGAAGAAGCAGGCTCCCGTTGAGCAGGAAGCCTGATGCGGGACTTGATCCTAGGATCATGGTAAAATGACTTGAGCCGAAGGCAGACACTTAACCGAATGAGCCACCCGGGTGCCCCGAAAAAGCATTGATTTCTTATAAAATTAAGCAGAGGGGCACCTGGGTGGCTAGGTAGGCTGAGCATCCAACTCTTGGTTTCAGCTCAGGCCATGGTCTTGGGCTCTGGAATGGAGCTCTGTGTCTGGCTCCGTGCTCAGCAGGGAGTCGGCTTGAGATTCTCTCCCTCTGCCCCACCCCTTGCTCGTGCTCATGTTCTCTCTCTCAAATAAATAAATCTTAAAAAAAAAAACGACAAAAAGAGGGGTGCCTAGGTGACTTAGTCATTGGGCATCTACCTTTGGCTCAGGTCATGATCCCAGGGTCCTGGGATCGAGCCCCGCATTGGGCTCCCTGCTCGGTGGGAGGCCCGTTTCTCCCTCTCCCACTCCCCCTTTGCTTGTGTTCCTTCTCTCGCTGTGTCTCTCTCTGTCAAATAAATAAATAAAATCTTAATAAAAAAAAAGAAGAAGAAAAGTTAAGCAAAAAATTGTCACAGGGACAGCTTGGGTAGGCTTTTGACTCTTCAGTTCAGCTCATGATCTTAGTTAGGGTAATGAAATTGAGCCCTGCATCAGGCTCCATGCTCAGTGCAGAGTCTGCTTGAAATTCTCGCTCTGTCTTCCTTTGCCCCTCCCCCTGCTTATGAAGGAATGTGCTCTCTCTCAAATAAATAAATAAATAAAAATTTAAAGCAAAAAAAAATTGTTACACAATTCAACAATATTATTCTTAGGTATTAACCTAAAATAAATAAAAAATGTCTACACAAAAACTCATACGCAAATATTACTACCCCAAACTAGAAACAACTCAGAATGCCCTTCAAATGGTGAATGAATAAATGTTATTATAGCACATCTGTACAATGGAGTGCCATTCACCAATAAAAAGGCATGAGCTCTGCAAATAGCTGTATACTTTATCCATATTCCATTTATATGACATTCTAAAAAAGGCAAAATAGGAACATCGGGCTCCCTGCTCCGTGGGAAGCCTGCTTCTCCCTCTCCTGCTCCCCCTGCTTGTGTTCCCTCTCTTGCTGTGTCTCTCTCTGTCAAATAAATAAATAAAATCTTAAAAAAAAATCAGCATTGCCTGGGGACTGGTAGAAGGAATTGACAACAAAGGACCATGAGACAACCTTTTAGAGTAATGAAAATATTCTATATTTTGGTTGTCAGATTCATACAACTGTACGTCTAAAATGGGCAAATTTTATTATATGTATATATAATATATGCATTGTCCCTCAAAACTGACTTCAGCTGGTAACCATTTTATTCTTATTTTTTTTAATTATTTTTTTAAGTTTACTTAGTTATTTTTGTAATCTCTACACTCAGTGTGGGGCTCCAACTCATGACCCTGGGATCAAGAGTCGCATGTCCTTCTGACTGAGCCAGCCAGGCACCCCCAGCTGGTAACTTTTTTTTTAAGATTTTATTTATTTATTTATTTATTTATTTATTTATTTATTTATTTATTTATTTAGTGCAAGTGGGGGGAGAGGGAGAGGGAAATAGAGACTCTCAAGCAGACTCCACACTGAGCACAGAGCCCAACGTGCGGCTCTATCTCATGCCCTGAGCTGAAATCAAGAGCGGGACACTCAACTGACTGAGCCACCCAGGTACCCCCCAGCTAGGAACCTTTTTTAAAAATTTAGTGAATGTACAAAGAATGATAGAGTTAACATTTACAATGATTGATTCAGGAGCACCTGGCTGGCTCAGTCAGTAGAGCATGCGACCTCTGATACCAGAGTTGTGAGTTCAAGCCCTGCATTAGGCGTAGAGCTTACTTACTTAACTTACCAAATAAATAAGTGAATAGATAAAATAAAATAATGGATTCAGGCAAAGGGTCTTGAATGGGTACTAAACCATGAGATGAAATGTATTGTGGAACAGTATATTGGCATGACCCGCATAGGTTATTGGTAATCTTTATAATTGGAGGAGATCAGAGGGAGTCACCATCTTAACCAAATCAAATTTCATATCCCTGACTAGGTGAGAACTGGACATTTTGTGCCTTCTGTGGGGGAGTAATATGAAGTGTGCAGCAGCAGCAAATATGAACTACTCTTATCAAAAAATGTTACACTGGGATCTAAGCAAGCCTTTAAACCTAACTTCCATTTTATGGAAGTATGATAGATAAAGCAATGAGTTAAATTACACTGTGAATAAACGATCAGACATACCCAGAATGTGGGATGTTTTCAAAGACGACTTGCCTGCTATTTTCAAAAATATTAGTGCAGTAGAGGATAAAAGAGGGAAATCCTGGGGCGCCTGGGTGCCTCAGTCAGTTAAGTGTCTGACTCTTGACTTTGGCTCAGGTCATGATCTTAGGGTTGTGAGATCGAGCCCTCTGTCATTGGGCTTTGTGCTGGGCATGAAGCCTGCTTGAGATTCTCTCTCTCTCCTTCCCCTCTGCCCCTCCCCCTTGCTCTCTGTCTCTTAAAAAAAAAGAAAAAAAAAAGAAATCCTTTTAGAACAGAAGAGAGATAACCATTGAATAGTACTTGAATACTGATTTAGAGGGCAGGGAGCAGGTGAGGAAATTTCAGTGTAGACTGGCTACATTCAATGACGTAGAGAGTTATTTTTCATTTTTTCTGAAGTGTAACAGTAGTGTGGTTAATTAAGAGAAAGTATTTCTAGGATATATATGATTAAGAGGTAAAGCACCCAATGTCTGCAGCTTAGTTTAAGTGTACACACACAAAGAAAACGGGTTAAAAAATGTTAAGAGTTGGGGCGCCTGAGTGGCTCAGTTGGTTGGGCGACTGCCTTCGGCTCAGGTCATGATCCTGGAGTCCTGGGATCGAGTCCCGCATCGGGCTCCCTGCTCAGCGGGGAGTCTGCCTCTCCCTCGGACCCTCCCCCCTCTCATGCTCTCTCTCTATCTCATTCTCTCTCTCAAATAAATAAATAAAATCTTACAAAAAAATGTTAAGAGTTGTTTCTAGATAATGTGTATATGGCTATGCATTAGTATTGTTGTAACTTCTTTCTGCATGTTTGAAATTTTTCATAATAGAGGTGGATGTTTTTAGAACTCGGTTAAGAGGAATACTACTTATGATGACCTTATTATATGTGGTGCATTCCTGTAGATCCTATTAATATCAGGCATCTGTACCTACATTGTACCCCTGAGAACAACTTTTACCAAACTGTGTTTCACATTATGTAACACCAGACTACTTGGAGAACCCTGGTAGAAAACAGCTCTGTGAAATGCTTTATATTGTAAGGGTGTTGTTGAGAGCATGGCTTACTGTATCATATGGGGTCCTTTCAGGGAAAGACCAGACTTTGGGTTTCAGTAACCAGAATAGTTGTACTACTTCCAAGAAACTGGATTTTGGGCATGTTACAGGCATTGAAGCAGGTAAGGGAATGGAGCTCATGTTTTACTGGCTGCTTAGAAAGCTTGTATTTCACTCGTGGTCCATCTCTAGCAAGTACACTTTCCTGAGTGCTTCATCATTTTCCCTGCCTACCTTCATTTTCCCTTAAATATGATTCCCTCATCTGTTTTTGGTTGTATTGATTTTGTTTTTTTTTTAAAGGTTTTATTTATCAGAGAGGGAGCACAAGCTGGGGGAGTGACAGGCAGAGGGAGAAGCAGGTTCCTTGCTGAGCCGGGAGCCAGACACGGGGCTCCATCCCAGGACCCCGGGATCATGACCTTAGCCAAAGGCAGATGCTTAACTGACTGAGCCACCCATGTGTCTCGGTTATATTGATTTTGAAGATACTTTATGCCCAACCATGTTCTGGCCATATTAAAAGGATTTAAAACAAAATAGTTTATGATTTGAAAGTCACAACCTAAAAGATTTTGGGGGCGCCTGGGTGGCTCAGTGGGTTAAGCGACTACCTTTGGCTCAGGTCATGATCCCGGAGTCCTGGGATCAAGTCCCACATCAGGCTCCCAGCTCAGTGGGGAGCCTGCTTCTCCCTCTGACCCTCTCCCCTCTCATGCTGTTTCTCTCTCTCTCTCTCTCTCTCAAATAAATGAATAAATAAATAAAATCTTAAAAAAAGACAGATTTTTTAATGTTATTATTATTAATCATATAAGTTCTTGCTCCCAAATCTAGAGATCCTTTATCCTCTAACCAAATTTAGAATAAGGGGATGTTAATAGAAAATTTAAAAAATATGTACCTTTAAATATAAATAGGATATAAAAATCGTATTTTCGGGAGTAATACTATTGTAGCTATATTAGCACGAAAACCTTATTTTGGGGGAAGGGGTAATACAGGGGGAAGAACAAGGCCATTTCTTGGATATGGATTTTTAGCAGCAGTTAGAATTGGCATTTTCCTTGACTTTAGTTTTTTAATTCTTTTTTTTTCAATTAATGAAGGGAAGTAAAATATGCCATTGTTTACCATTAGCATTTCTGAAAGAAATATGTACCAAAAAAATCCTAATGAAAAATTATTAGTTGTTCTTGAGTGGTATTCAAATTTCCTTCCCCCATAATAGTATCTTCCTTCTGTTAAAGGATACTTTATATTTTATAAAGTATTTTTCAGTATCAGCCTGTTGATTCAGATATTATATTTGCAGTTTGCCTCTTGGGTGGTAAAGTCCTCATCTAATTTCTTCTTGAGTTTGCTGTATTACATTTTAAAAGATGCCTTGTCTGACAACAGAATGTTTACAGGAGGAATAACAACATTTACTATAAAATATGTTGTATGAATCAATGATGGCTAAGACTTTGCATATATATTAAGTGAGAGTGTCTTTTCATACACCCTAAGTTTATTCTAACTTAAAAGAAAGTGTTCAATTTATAAATAAGATTTTCTTCTTTAGCTAAGATTCCTAAGTTCAGTGGAATTGTCTCTGAAGTTTTTTCCCTTTAAAGGTCTGGAAAGTAGCTTCTTAAAATGATCTTTAAAGGCTTTTTTGTACTTATAAAACTAAGTTTTGATTTTATATTTGGACATGCTTAAATCTTAACCTTAATAACTTATGCTTTCTACCAGGAGGATTATGCTAAAATTAATTGCTAAAACAGGGTTAGTTGTAAACATAGGTGTGAGAAAGGTAAGATTGCCATCTTCTTTGCTCCGGGCAGAATGATTCTAGAACTAGGATTTAGCTTTCATTGCTTACATCACTTGGAATTCACTTTTTCTAGTTTGCCAAAATACAGTAAGACAAGGTGCACAATTTTCTTTCTTTTTGCAACTCTTTTCAAGTGAAAGTACCATTCATTTTCATTCTTACTCTCATTCATTTCTTAACACATGAAAATCAAGTTCAGTTCTGTAGTAGTGCCTGTTAGTCATGTGAACTTTCTACAACATCTCCATTTATACTGTTTCACACATCACTCATAGGACAAGTTTCCACAAAGACCTGTTTTGTTCCATTGTCCAATCCACCCTGAAGAAACCAGTTTCCAAGCTATGTGCAGCTTTGTAAATCAAGATGAACTGGTCAGAAATTGGATACAGAAACAGAAAGAAACCAAATAATGCTTCCCAGTTAACACGCAGAATGTGTTATATGTAATAAAATTGCAAGTAACAAAATGTTTTGCCTTCTAAGAATATTCTATTAAGAAAGTTCATATCACATTCATATTGTAATCATAGTTCAAGTCATTTGTTTGTTTCCATTACTGTTAGAGTTAGGAAAATATAAGTAATGCTTTTTGTAGGATACTCTAGGCAACAGATGGCAGTGAGAACAAATGATGAAATGTGAATTTTAGTTCTGGGTATTTCTTAGCAAGTCTTATGTGAGATAGCTATGTATCAAGTTTGATGAGAAGAGGAGTTTGGTATTGGACACAGATTCCCTTCTTTCTGGCAACAGTTAGTAGCAAGGAATATAGTGTCGTGTGGAATTTATTTTTCCAGGGATTCTCCATCTAGGGCAGGGAGAAAGGAATACCCATACACAATTCCTAAGTAACAGTATGTTTTTCACCATAGTGGTAAAATCAAACATAATGTATTCACAGCTTAATTTGTGGCTTTTGTAAAGACCCTTGAAATATTTTCTCTATGAGTAAATGTTTTGTCAAATTATTTTACCTTCTTTAGAACTTTAAAGAATATAAAGCACTGTTCCAAAGTTTTGGGTTTTTTTTTTTTTTTCAAATGATCTTTAAACATCGTGCTTTTAACTTAGCATCAGATAACCTCCCAAAGAATCTGCATCTTTTGTGATCCTTTTCTTTCTCCTCTTGAGAAATTAAAAAAGGAAACAAAGGAAGCAAAGAAAACATAAAATGTCCTCTACTCATTATTCCAACAATAGGCAAACACCAGGCTTCCACAGCCAAAGTAAGTTAGAGAATTCTCAGAGTACTTAGTGCAAATAAATAGTCTGGGTTCTGAATCGCATGAATATATTATAGAATGTAAAACTGTTGGGGAGAACACATGATACATTTAAATTTTTTTCATCCTCCTAATTTCCCAACACGTTCTGAGAAGAAAATCATAATAAATATGGGGTGTTTTTTCCCCCATAAAGCCCTTTCCCACCACAGATATTCCCATGCACACATTTATTTTCTATTTTGAAGAAGTCAGATTAGCAAGGCAACTTTTCTAAAACATTTCTTCTTTACTTGAGACTAGAAAAGTATTAAATTGAAGAATAAATGCCTTTGTGCTTCCAGCTGCTTTTCCCTGACACTTCTTTCTTAGGTGTCATGGTCTCTGCTCTCCCTTACACACTGACAATTTAGGACTATAATTTCTTAGTGTATTTTCTTAGTTCTCATTTGGTAAGATTTGAATTGTTGGAAACAGTAGTCTTAATATATAAGAAGGTTTTCTTCTTTATTATTGCATTTTTATTGAGGTATAACCTACATACCGTAAAAGGCACATATCTTGACTGTACAAATTTGAGTTTTAACATTTGTACACATCAGAATCAATGGGAAGGGCTTTCTAAAATATTCCTGCCAAGAGGTTAAAAAGTTTCTTGGATGATTCTGAGCTACACCTAGTTAAGACTTTGCCTTTGTAAAGAACCAACTTGAGCAATACACGTAAAAATACATGGTGTATCGTAAAATGTTGTGCAGATTAAATTTAGGTTACTATTTAAAAAAACTTAAATTTCTCATGTGCCTTTTTCATGGGGTTTGCAATGCTGGTTCACAGGTGAAATTCTTACTTTGTTTTTCTGTTTGTTTTTAAGAAAATTAATGCAAAGCTTCATGATGGAGTTTGTCAGCACTGTAAAGAAGTTCTTGAATGGCGTGTAAAATATAGCAAATATAAACTGTTGTCAAAGCCTAAAAAATGGTGAGTTATGTTTCTTAATTATCTTACCAATAATATATGTATAATAGTTTATTATTTCATTCCCTGATACTCAAAATTGCATCCAACTAAATATTAAGGTAGATGGAGAAAAAAATCCCATTCTCCCATGTAGAATTTCATCTTACATGCTGATTCCTGCTTTATAAAATGGATTCATCCTTTCCCATCCCATTCTTTATTTTGTTTTTAAGATTTTATTTATGTGTCAGAGAGAGAGAGAGAGCAGGGGTGAGAGAGACAAAGAGCACAAGCAGGGGGCGGGGCAGAGGGAGAGGGAGAAGCAGACTCCCTGCTGAGCAGAAAGCCTGATCCTAAGATCATGACCTGAGTGAGCTGAAGGCAGATGCTTAACCAACTGAGCCACCCAGGTGCCCCTTTTTAGTCTTTTTTTCATATTCTTTAGCATTTCCTCGCAAAAGAAGATACTTTTAAACAAATCTGATGAGTTTTATGCTCGCTGGCCCAAATTAGCAGTAGGGAAGTTTGGCAACTGTTGGTGCTATCCAAGGCTAGATTTCCATGAACGAATTAACTGTGTTTTCTGCTGTATTCTCAGTAGCTGGTTGTGCTATATATAAGCCATGTAGTTTTAGTTTATAGGCCTATTATATTATTTGTAGCTTTCTAGGGGCACCTGGCTGGCTCAGTTGGTGGAGAATGCGACTCTTGATCTTGAGGTTGTGAGTTAGAGCCCCATGTTGGGTGTAGAGACTCCCTAAAAAATAAAAATCTTTTTAAAAAGGCGTTTTCTCTCTAAATGTTGGTATAACTTTGGGTGCCTGGCTGGCTCAGTCAGAAGAGCATGGGACTCTTGATCTTGGGGTCATGAGTTCAAGCCCCATGTTGGGTGCAGGAATTACTCAAAATAAATATATTCAAAAATTTTAAAAAACTCTTAAAAAAGAAAAAGAATGGTTGGATGTGGACATCTTAGACTCAAAGGTCAGCAACTCTGTCCTGTCTTGGAGTCATTGAAGTCCTTGGAGTCAGGAAAGCTCATGATAATGTTGCCACTACCTTTGGTAGTACAGTGACCCAGAGCTCTTTGAGAAACTTCGGGTAGGTCAAGGAAATGAAGCCTCAGGAGCTGCTATTCCCCATCACCCTAAGGCAGATGAGGTTAGCCGCAGAATAGCTCACGATGGGTGCAAAATGAAGGAAACTTAATATTGTACAAATTCCCAATTACAGATAACAAGACATTCAAGCCTAAAGGAAGATCTTTAGGAATAAAGAAGCCCAAGCTAATGTAGAACAAATGATTATTCATGAGAGATCAAGAAACTGCTAGGTTTTTTTTTTTTAATTTTTTTATTAACATATAATGTATTTTTTAAATTTTATTTTATTATTTTATGTTAGTCACCATACATTACATCATTAGTTTTTGATGTAGTGTTCCATGATTCATTGTTGGCATATAACTCCCAGTGCTCCATTCAATACATGCCCTCCTTAATACCCATCACCAGGCTAACCCATCCCCCCACACCCCCGCTCTAAAACCCTCAGTTTGTTTCTCAGAGTCCATAGTCTCTCATGGTTCATCTCCCCCTCTGATTTCCCCCCCTTCATTTTTCCCTTCTTACTATTTTCTTTCTTTTTTTAACATATAATGTATTATTTATTTCAGAGGTACAGGTCTATGATTCATCAGTCTTACACAATTCACAGCGCTCCCCATAGCACATACCCTCCCCAATGTCCATCACCCAGCCACCCCATCCCTCCCACCCGCCTCCCCTCCAGCAATCCTCAGTTTGTTTCCTGAGATTAAGAGTCTCTTATGGTTTGTCTCCCTCTCCAGTTTCATCTTGTTTCATTTTTCCCTCCTTTCCCCTATGATCCTCTGTCTTGTTTCTCAAATTCATTGTATCAGTGAGATCATATGATACTTGCCTTTCTCAGATTGACTTATTTCGCTTAGCATAATACGCTGTAGTTCCATCCATGTCATTACAGATGGCAAGATTTCATTTTTTGATGGCTGCATAATATTCCATTTTATGTATATACCACATCTTTTTTAAAGATTTATTTATTTATTTATTTATTATTTATTTATTAATTAAAGATTTTATTTATTTGACAGAGAGAGACACAGCAAGAGAGGGAACATAAGCAAGGGGAGTGGGAAAGGGAGAGGGAGAAGCAGGCTTCCTGCCGAGCAGGGAGCCCGATGCAGGGCTCAATCCCAGTACCCTGGGATCATGACCCAAGCTGAAGGCAGATGCTTAATGACTGAGCCACCCAGGCGCCCCAAGATTTTATTTATTTATTTGACAGAGAGAGACAGAGCGAGAGAGGGAACACAAGCAGGGGGAGTGAGGGAGGGAAAGCAGGCTTCCCGCCGAGCAGGGAGCCCGATGCGGGGCTCTATCCCAGGACCCTGGGATCATGACCTGAGCTGAAGGCAGATGCTTAACAACTGAGCCACCCAGGTGCCCTCTGTGTATTGATTTTATTTCCTGCCACTTACTAAATTCCTCTATGAGTTCTGGCAGTTTTGGGGTGGAGTCTTTTGGTTTTTCCACATAAAGTATCATATCATCTGCAAAAAGTGAGAGTTTCACTTCTTCTTTGCCGTTTCAGATGCCTTTTATTTCTTTTTGTTGTCTGATTGCTGTGGCTAGGACTTCTAGTACTATGTTGAATAGCAGTGGTGATAGTGGACATCGCTGTCATGTTCCTGACCTTAGGGGAATAGCTCTCAGTTTTTCCCCATTGAGAATGATATTCGCTGTGAGTTTTTCCTAGATGGCTTTTATGATATTGAGGTATGTACCCTCTATCCCTACACTGTGAAGAGTTTGAGTCAAGAAAGGATGCTGTACTAAAAAAAAAAAAAAGAAAAAGAAAAAAAGAAAGGATGCTATACTTTGTCAAATGCTTTTTCTGCATCTATTGAGAGGATCCTATGGTTCTTGTTCTTTCTTTTATTAATGTATTATATCACATTGGTTGATTTGCGGATGTTGAACCAACCTTGCAGCCCAGGAATAAATCCCACTTGGTCGTGGTGAAAGGAAAACTGCTAGTTAAACCAAGGTCTCAACATGTTACTGAGGACATCACCTTCCTGGCCTAGAATATCATGAATTTCACATTACACTGAACACATGGCACATTAGGCATTTTGGAAAGCCTTAGCTTTCAAACTCTGATCCAGGATTGGGAGTGTCATAGAAAGTATAACTCACCTATATCCACATTGCATTCTTTGCATATTAAGACGTTACTAACATTGTAAGGGATTTAAGTGCATTGATGAAAGATGCTGATGGTAACATGACTTGTTTAGAAACTTTGAATGTTTTACTCAAGCAAATCTTGCTTAGAAGTTAAGTTTGTCTTTTGTCAGGATTTGTATGAGAAGTTTTCTTTGACACTGTGAATATTGTCATTGATTAAAATGTTGAGTATTTTACTTGTCTAGCTGTCTCTTGCCACAGATCATGTAGCCAAATGATGTATATAAGGAAAAGTTCAACAGAACATAAAACGTAAGAGGAGCAGGGGCTATTTATAGGTGACATTTCTTTTGGAATGAAGTAATATTCTGAATATTGGGAAAATTGGAGCTCTTTTATCTTATTCGTTAGGCTTGTAATCATCAAAACCACAGATGATTAGCAAATTTCCATTGCCCCTGTGATTTAATCCCAAATGTTAGACCCAAAAAAGAATTAGACATCTAAACCCTTCCATGTTGTCTGTTTTGACCATGGAAGCAAAAATTGTATCGTGTTTGTACTTGGCAGAAAATGTTTCATGTTTCCTTTTCAGTGAGGTGACATGCTACAGGATATTTATAATCATTTTCTTTATAACACTTTCTCACCATTACTGAAAACATGTCCAGAGACTTTTTGGAAAAGATGTCCTAACTGGAGCTGGAAGAGCTGAAAACTATGTATTTGCTAGAGGGGGATGGGATGATGGTCGTGAGAGGGAAGGGGTAAAAAGGCAGGTCATCCATTGGTGCTATGTAAACAGTGTGATCCTGGTACCACCCTTGGATATAAGGTAGTTTTAAATATCATTGAATACTCAAATCATCAGATCTTTATAGAAATAAAGTGAAAGGCTTGTGAAGATAATGCCCAGCTTTTCACAGCTTCTCTTCTCTGTACAAGAGCTGAGGTGAGCCACCAGCTTGTTTTATGCCCTGCCACTTAATCAGAGGTCAGGCTAGTCTGTAGTAGGATCCCAGTCATTTTGGCTTATGTCTTTGGATCTCAAGGGGAGTCCCTGCTAATCCCTTTGTGCAGGGCTGCTATGGTGCCACCATCTCCTGGACCCCTACATGGTCTAATTTAATCGTTATTAGACTTAAAGGTTACTTATATATGTAAGAATTGTGGATCAGAATGAGTCTAAATCTTTTTGTATAAAACTTCATTTTTCAAGGGCCCTGGTGTTGACTTTTGAAAAAGAAACCCAAAGATAAATAAAAGCATTCATTACTATGCTTGGTCAGTCCCAAGTCATTCAGGAATCCTATAAATAACCTTTAGCGTGGAGCTGAATTATTGGAAAAGCGAGAGATCTTATACATATTAAATGATTTGTGTAGCTCTTAAAGAAGAAAGGAGTCCTGACATTTTCTACTTAAAATTCACTTATTGACATTATTTTCCAGCTAGACTGGAAATGCAGATAGTTAAGAGATTATCTCCTTCCTCAAGCAATGCAAGACAAAAAATAAAGGAGGCTTCCCCCCCTTTTTTCTGGGCTCCAACAGATTACATATTTTAGCCAAGATCAGAAAGTAAAGCAGATGGAGTTAAGATTCAAATGCAAATTGATCCCATTCCAAAGCTATGTTTTCCTGTCCTCCTACAGTGATTTCTCACTATTGTAGTATTCATTCAAAATGTCTTTTTCTTCCATTTATGAGACTAATGGTATATTAATTTTTATAGTCACCCATCTTGTTTATGAAAGTTATCCACCTTGAGTACCATATATATAGCCCCACTAATCAATCAGTCAATCAATCAATCATCAATCAAAGTAAGCTCTATGCCCAACGTGGGGCTTGAATTTAGGACCCTGGGAACAAGAGTTGCATGATCTACCAACTGAACCAGCCAGGCACCCCATTTTTTTTTTAATACACATGTCCAGACAAATAGATTTTACGTGCAGGCATTGAAATGCCTAAGCTAGTACCTAGAAACTTCTTATACATTGTATTTCAAGTAACCAAGCAACCTTTTTCAACTATGAATTTATAAGTGTTATAGGCAAATACCCGTATTTGTGTTAGGATCTCTAGCCTGCTTCTTTTCTCTTCCTACTCATAAAAAAGAATTTACCAAGAACATAGTGTTAGCTTATGTTTAACATCACCATAGTAGTAGAAGAGAAAGGAGAAGCTGGTATAAAACAGCAACAGACCACAAACAAATTGGGGTCTGAGCTAAGAAGTGGGCCTATACATCCTCTGCATTAGCAGTTCTCAACTGGGAGGGGAGGATTTTGCCCCCCAGGGAATATTTGGCAGTGTCTGGAGACAGTTTTGATGGTCTTGATTGGAGAATTTGGGAGGGATGCTACTGGCATATAGTGGGTAAAGGCCAGGTGTTGCAAAACATCCTACAGTGCACAGGACGGCCCTCACATCAAAGACCTATCCAGCCTAACTTGTTGGTAGTGTCTTGGTTGAGAATCCTTGCTGTATGCAAAATATATGGATACTCACAGGGCCAAGCAAGCGCCACTGAAACTTAACATATATCTTAGTCCAGTGGTTTTCAATCTTTTCAGCTGCAGAATTCTTTTTTTTTTTTTTTTTAGTAAGCTCTATGCCCAAAGTGGTGTGTTGGAACTCACCACCTGGAGATCAGGAGTTACAGCCTCTACAGAATGAGCCAGCCACGCGCCCCTCAGCTATAGAATTCTTGAATAAAACAAAAGCTTACCCAGGGATCCACTGAATACAATAGGCCCAAACAGAACTGCCCTGGTTGGGGAGAAGGGAGCATAGACCTTAAATGCTACAAGAAGAATGTTGATTAAAAGTAGATTTCATCGGGGCTCCGTTGGTGGTTGGTGGAGCACACAACTCTTGATCTTGGGGTTGTGAGTTTGAGCCCCATGTTGGATGTAGAGATTACTTAAAAATATAATCTTTTAAAAGTAGATTTCATTCTAAAAAATATTTTAAGTGAGGAAGGCAAGAACTGGTGTCACATGCCTTACAGTCAGCATTGCTCTACGGATGTCTGGCCTAACAGTTTCAGGACATGTAGTTGCTTAATGCCTAAAACACTGTTTGCTTTTATTTTATTTTATTTTATTTTATTTTATTTTATTTTATTTTATTTATTTATTTATTTATTTATTTAAAGATTTTATTTATTTATTTGACAGAGAGAGACACAGCGAGAGAGGGAACACAAGCAGGAGGAGTGGGAGAGGGAGAAGCAGGCTTCCTGCTGAGCAGGGAGCCCGATGTGGGACTCCATCCCAGGACTCTGGGATCATGACCTCAGCCAAAGGCAGATGCTTAACAACTGAGCCACCCAGGCGCCCCCACTGTTTGCTTTTAAATGGAAATCACTACCCCGGTTCTCATATGTAGATATTTAGCACTTCCTAACTGATAATTTTAAAAATTTATTGCCCCACAGAAGCCCTTCTCTCTTCATACTTCATTGTATTAAATAAATAAACTCTCTTCTATCTCACCTCAACTCAGATTCGTTCCTTGGTCCAGCGTTTGAATAAACTAGTATTTTGAAAAAGGCTTATTTCATATAAATGTTTCAAGGGCTCCTATCAGGAAGAGTTGGGTCCCCAGCAGCAGGAGGCTAAGTGGAATTTTGTTCCTGGGAAGTTTGCTTTTGTATGTCTGCTATAGTGTGTGAGAGAGTGGGAGTGGGGATGAGGTTCTCTAAACTGTGGGAGAAAACAAAAAGATTTATTTGGGAGAAACTGAGCTAGAGAAGGTTGAGATGCTCCTAAGCAGGCCCTGCCACCCTATCTAGCTTGCCTCGCTCACCATATGCTTGCCCCTTCTTTACTACAGAACTTTGTTCTAAGCGAATTAGCCAAACTAAGACCCTCAAGATAATTTTTTTTTTTTTTAGAGATTTTATTTATTTATTTGACAGAGAGAGAGACAGCGAGAGAGAGAACACAAGCAGGGGGAGTGGGAGAGGGAGAAGCAGGCTTCCCACGGAGCCGGGAGCCCGATGCGGGGCTCGATTCCACGACCCTGGATCATGACCTGAGCTGAAGGCAGACGCTTAACAACTGAGCCACCCAGGTGCCCCAAGATAATCTTTTATATAGCCACCCTGTCTTTTTAAAATTATCTTTCCATCTATTTTTTTGGGGGAGGTAAAACAAATAACATAAAATTTACCATTTTAACCAATTTTAAGTGTACTGTTCAGTAGTGTTATGTATATTCACATTGTTGTGCAACAGATCTCTACAACTTTGTCATCTTGCAAGTTTGAACTCTATACCTATTAAGCAGGAACTCCCCTTTCCCTGCTCCATTAGCTCTTGGTAGCTACCATTCTACTTTCCATTGCTATGAATTTGGCTACTTTATTTTTTATTTTTTTTAAGTAGGCTCCATGCTGGGCTCCCAACGCCGGGCTTGAACTCATGACCCTGAGATCAAGACCTGAGCTGAGAGGAGGAGCTGACTGACTGAACCACTCGGGCATCCCTGAACTTTACTACTTTAAATACCTCATATAAATGGAATCATAACAGTATTTGTCCTTTTGTGACTGGCTCATTTCACTTAGTGTAATGTTCTCAAGGCTCAGTGTTGTTATAGCATGTGACAGAGTTTCCTTCCCTTTTAAGGTTGAGTAATATTCCATTGAATATGTATACACACAGACATATACACTGCATTTTGGTTTTCACTCATCTGTTGACGGACACTTAGGTTGCTTCTACCTCTTGGCTATTGTGAATACTGCTTTGAGCAGTGTGCAAATATTTCTTCAAGACTCTGCTTTCAATTTTTTGGCATATGTACCCAGAAGTGGGATTGCTGGATCATGGTAGTTCTGTTTTTAATTATTTTAGGAATCTTCATAGCTTTTTTAATAGTTGATGGCACCATTTTACAATCGTACCAACAGTACACAGGGGTTCCACTTTCTCAATATCTTTGCAAACATTGTTTGCAGTTATTTTATTTTTAAATATTTATGATATTTTAATAATGTTGAGAATCACCAAGAAAATAAAACATAGCAATTATATCTTCTTTTTTTTTTAAAAAATTTTATTTATTTGAGAGAGAGCGAGAGCACAAATGAGGTGAGGGGCAGCAGGAGAAGCAGACTCCCTGCTGAGCAGGGAGCCAGATATGAGGCTCAATCCCAGGACTCCAGGATTGTGACCTGAGCCAAAGGTAGACGCTTAACCAACTGAACCACCCAGGCGTCCCTGAAGTCAGACTTTTAACCAACTGAGCAACCCAGGTGCCCAGCAATTATAGTTTCAAAAACATTTCAAATAACTTTTGCTATCAACAAAAAATAGTAAAACCATTATCCAAAATAACTATTTCATTAGTAATTTAACTATTTCTTTTAAAATGGAAATTAAGTTTAACATTACATTAATAATTAATTGAATATTAGGTATTATAAATCACAAATAAGCTAGTTCTAAGTAGAACTATTATTATACCCCATCAGTAAAGACATTAATAAACTCTAAGCTAAAATAAGTACTAATACTTTTTTTAATACTCTTTTCAAAGATTTTATTTATTTATTTATAAGTACTAATACTCTTTTTAAAGATTTTATTTATTTATTTGAGATGGAGAGAGAGTGAGTCAGAAAGAGAGAGCACAAGAGGGGTAGGGGGAGGGCAGAGGGAGAGGGAGAAGCAGGCTCTCCACTGAGCAGGGAGCCTGACTTGGGGCTTGATCCCAGTACCTGATCTGAGGACCTTGGGATCATGACCTGAGCTGGAGGCAGCTGCTTAACCAACTGAGCCACCCAGGGCATGTGCCCCAGTACTAATACTCTAAAAAGTCATGAAACCAGTTAGCACAAATGAAAAATCAAAAAGTGACATCATAATCCATTTTTCCTACTTTAAGTTACTGAAAAACACTATACAAATTAAAGGGATAGTTTGTTAATGAATTTTACCTTAAAGATATCCTTATTTTAACTTATCTTTACTTTTACCTTTCACTAAATGATTATTTTTCTTTTATATTTGTCAGGGGTGGAAAGTATCTGTCACATAGGATTTGCCACATAGAATTTGAATTTGATGTGGCAAATTCAAATTCTATGTTTGCGGTTATTTCAGATAGCATCTTCATCATATAAGACACTGTGCTATATGTTATAGAAGGTACCATCATAATCCATTTTTCCTACTTTAAGTTACTGAAAAACACTTCACAAATTAAAGGGATAGTTTGTTAATGAATTTTACCTTAAAGATATCCTTATTTTAATTTATCTTTACTTTTACCTTTCACTAAATGATTATTTTTCTTTTATATTTGTCAGGGGTGGAAAGTATCTGTCACATAGGATTTGCCACATAGAATTTGAATTTGATGTGGCAAATTCAAATTCTATGTTTGCGGTTATTTCAGATTAGCATCTTCATCATATAAGACACTGTGCTATGTGTTATAGAAGGTACTCCAACACCAAGGAGTTTACAATCTGTTAGGAGACATAAGCCCACAAATAATTCTTGGGCAGACTCTGAGAAGTGCCAGGTATAAGTAAAAGATGAAAGAGACCCATAGAGTACAAGGTGACACTGCAGAGGACTAATAAAATGAAAACAGGAGAGAGAGATCTAGAAAAGATATAAACTAAAGGTGAAAGAGTGCTGTAAACAATGTTTGCAGGATACCCTGTGGGGCAGTCAGTCACCAGGGAATGAAGGGAAAATGAACAAGAATCCCGTGTTCCCTTTGACAGATAATGTGGATGATCTCGGGGTGTCTCTATATGTATTGTCTTTGGGTTCCACAGATTGTCATTTGTTCCAGGGTGCCTGGCAGCCTCGGTGGGTATAGTATGTGACTTGATCTCAGGGTTGTGAGTTGGAGCCCCATGTTGGGCATAGAGATTACTAAAAACAAACAAGTAAACAAAAAAAACCCAAAACAAAACAAAAGTAAGGGTGCCTGGCTGGCTCAGTTGATAGAGCATACAACTCTAATTTCAGGGTTTAAGCCCCACCTTGGGGTAGAGTTTACTTAAAAAAATAAAAATAAACATTTTTTAAAAAGTAAACATTTTTATATACTACAATGTTATTAATGCCTCCATGTTATCAGTGTCTGACAATAAACTATATAGTTTGGCCTCCTTCGTTATATTCTTCAGGCCCAGCATTTCTTATAATAGGTTGAGACTCTGATGGTTAATCAGTGATAGGAGAGTTGTGTAACCTCATTCCAGAAGTATTAAAATGTCCTAGAGTGGAGTTTTGCTCACAGGTTGCTCTTCATGTTGTATTGAAGTGTGTGGTGACCGTAAACCCTGGCTTTATTCTTGCCCAGAAACTTGGTCCTTATATTTAAATGTAAAAGTGGAAAGTTTTCATTACTGTCATCCGTTGTTCACCTGTGCATGAAACTTACTTTTTGACATTAATATTGATTGATACAGCAAGCTTTGATTTAAAATTGCCTGCCCTAAAGTGCAATAATTTACATTTTCTTTTTTTTCTAAATTACTCTTGGTCAGAGGTGAATATTTTGTACTCTTTAAGAATTGTTCTAATCAAATCTGTGGTGAGAAGAGGTAGTACAATCTCTCCACTTACTTTTAAACACATCATTTAGGGACACAAGGAAGTGAATTGTAGCTTTTTGTACTCAAAATTCTTGGTCTTTAGAGATACTGTTTCCTTAAAAGCATTTTCTAAGTAGCATATGATATGATTTCTTAGTATGGTTTCACACTCTTTCTGTGTTAGCAGATTACTTAGAGTTATTGCAGAAGTGTGAGTTTATGGAACTCTGTCAATGTTGAGTTTCTATTATTTGTACACCAAGGGTGGAGTACCATAATTCATTGTTTACGAAAGCACCTAGTCATTGCATATTACGAGTATTACAAGTGGAGCTGAATTATGATAAAGGTTAAAGTGTAATAATTGAACCAGGAAATGAAGACTTGATAGCGAAGTTGTGGCAGAGTAAAATAAGCCTTTTACTTGTAGCAAGTACTAGAAATATAAGATCAGTTCTTTTTCCCTTGGTATTTATTGTCTAGATCAGTAGTTCTGAAACCTTTTGTTTCAGGACCCCTTTGTAACTTTTTTTTTTTTTTAAGATTTTATTTATTTGACAGAGAGAGACACAGCGAGAGGGGGAACACAAGCAGGGGGAGTGGGAGAGGGAGAAGCAGGCTTCCTGCAGAGCAGGGAGCCTGATGTGGGGCTCGATCCCAGGACCCTGGGACCATGACCTGAGCTGAAGGCAGACGCTTAATGACTGAGCCACCCAGGCGCCGTGCCCCCTTTTAAAAGATTTTATTTATCCCCTTTGTAACTCTTAAAAATTACTGAGCACCTGAGAAAGCTTTGCTTATATGGGTTTATATGGGTTATATCTATTGATATTTATTGTATTAGATATGAAAACTCAGACATTTTTAAAATAATTATTTAATAAATAATATAAGCAACATATGCCCATTAAGTGTTAATAACTTTTTGTGAAAAATAACTTGAAACAAAAATACTAGTGAGACAAGTGCCATTGTTAAACATTTTTACAAATTTCTTTAGTGTCTGGCTAGTAGAAGAAAAAGGGAAGAATAAATTTTGAAAGGAGTAAAAGTAAATTTTAATAGCTTTTCCCAGGTAATTATAGAAATGCTATCAAGAGTTGCATGCTCCAATGAGCCAGACTGGTGGCCCATACCCATGCATGATTTTGTAACATACATTTGCTCCTTTGGAAAATACTAGTTCACTGAGTTACTGATCTTCTAAATGTTGATATGTTTTATTATACAATATAAAAGTATGTTAATATCACAATGTCGTTAGAAAGTCTGTGAGTTTTTCTTTTTCTTTTTTAACTGAATTTTTGGAGGTGACAAGTACAGTGATTACTAGTATAATTTGGTGCCCCTGTCTTTGTTCATGCTAAGATGCCAGCACTGTTAGTACTCATTATGAAGAATGAGACTCAAAGAAAGTGACTTTCAAAGATTATGTGATAAGAGCATGTCACAGCTGCTCTAGAACCTGGGTCTCCTGTGTCAGTGCTATTTTCAAAATAATATTTGCTGGTATTTACAGTGGTCCATTGAAAACTTCAAGTTTTGTCCTGACTTTCACCCTTAAATATGTAGTGAGCATATTTTAGCTTTTCATTAGTTTTCCTTCCTATTTTGTTTTTCATTATAAAAAAGTAAATATGGTATCATTTCTTAAAAAGTGTACTACTGTCTCCTTTGTCAGTAAACATGGTTAATAGGAGTGACCTGTGTTTTTATTTGGCCATGGTTTCCACTGAAATGATTAGTTTTGGTTTATGCATGGTCACGATTGTTTGTTTCTGGGAATTATATTTCATGGAGAAGTAAAAAGAAGGCAAAACCATCATTATTTTAACATCTCTGAAGTTCATTGAGTGTTGGACTTAAAATATTCAAAATATAGCCATTTTCAAGGGAAAATGGGTAAAATTTATATTTAGGTGAATTTAAAGTTTTTCTTTATTGTGTATTTTATAAGAAAAAAACCACTCGAGTGATTAAGTAATTTTTAGCCACTCTAAAAGGTGTTTCAAGATATTTTACAAATTTTATGACAACTTGGAAGGTGTGTCTCTTAGCAGTAAAATAATATCTATTTTTTAACAATTTTTTTAAATTTCTAAACAATTCAATTCTTAGGATCAAGATTCTTTGAGTCTTGAGGTGAACAAAAAAAATGCAGAAATTCAATTACTTTCAGACCTTGTTTCATTCTACCCCCAGTGAAGCCATAAAGCCTGAATTAAGAGATTTGAAAGAGAAGGCACACAAAGGTCTTACTTATCTGCAAGGGAAACTGGAAGCTTGTTAAGTGTAAGTGTATAAATTTATGTTACATTTTCACAAACATATTTCACGTTTATAAAAAGGAAATATTTTTAAAGTGTGTCTCCTTAGAAGATAGGTATATTTATATTCACAGAGCTGCTAGCCTAATAAAACCTGGCTGTTTTTCAGAGTGAGTTTAAATTTGAAAAGAGTATAATTGATTTCAGCAATAGAATTCCTTCTCTTTGAATTGGCCATTATTGTCTCAACCAGCAATAGGAACACTGGGAACCCCCCAAATTTAGGCAGTAATACTTTGATCTGGTCAGGAGTCTCAAGTGGTAATGTGCATAAGAATTTCTTGAAGACTTTAACAGATTCTTGGGACCCATCCCCAAGATTATGAGTATGTAAATAATGACTGTAGCCCAGATATCTGCATTTTAATAAGCTATGCAGGTGTTGGAGTCAGTGTTAAGAGTCACTGTTTTGGGGACTCAGTGGGCTAGAGAATGTAGACTCTGGGATCTTTTAACTTCAGATTCCAAAACAGGATATCCCATTTTTAAGCCTATTTTACATGTAAATTTTAACATTAACAGTTCTGTAAATACAGTTTTATCCCTGAATTAGCAATTTGAATTCTTAAGGATTGGTTTACCCCAGGACTCCCTGGTATGAAACAAATTCACAGAAATGAAAACATTCTAATTTCCTTGAAGCCTTTGATGAACCTAACAAAGACAGACTTTCTTTAAAATTATTTTAAAACTTTTAAAAATTTGAAACCAAAAGATAAACCTGAAGCTTCTCCTAATCCATATGGATTGTTAGAACTTTATCTGTTTATGTTCTAATGGTATACATTTTTTAAAATCTGTTTTTACTGCAGAGTAATTAAGTAAAGCTTTTTAGAAATCCAAAATATAAACATACCAAATAATTTAATAATAAATTTTTAAGAATTATTTTCACTTAGATTGTATATCAGAGAGGTTTTTTTGAGTTATTTATTTTTTTTTTAATTCTAACTTAGATTTTTGTCAGGTCTCTTGAAGATATGATTTATATGTGGTAAAATTCATCCTTTTTAGTGTACAATATTAAAAAACAAAATTCAACTGAGTAAATTTTAATGATATTATTAGCTTTATTCATTCATTCATGATGATGCCCATGCTGTCTAGCAGACAGAAAGGAGCTCCAAGGAGGTATGCGAAATGAAAGACACTTATAGGGAGAAGGGAGTGGGAACAAGGAAATGATACTAGACAGAAAAGCTGGTTGGTTACTGCAGGCAGCTTTCCTCTAGGGGCTGACAGGACTCTCTTAGGCAGATCACATAACTGATTAGGAGATGCCTGATTGACTCGTGTAGGATTCCATTTCTGGCAGAGAAATGGTTTGGTGACTTGGGGCTTAGCATAAGTAACTCCATTGTGGGCCTGCCTTCATGTTTTTAACAACAGTTTTGTAAGTTTTGAGAAATGAATACAGTTGTGAGACTAATACCACAATTAAGATATAGGACAGTTCTGTTACCCCAGAACTTTGTAGTGACTCCACCTGTTGCGGGGCATCGAATGCAATGGCCAAGTAAGAATTCTTGCGACGTTGTATGGTGCAACTTAATAGGTTTATTTAAGTAGCATGGGGATAGAATCTGTGGGCAGAAAGAACTGCACTTTTGCTGTATGAAGCTGGTGGTAATACACGTAGTGCTCAGGAGGGAGGGGATGTGCAGGGAATATTAGATCACAAATGTCGTCTTTGAATTTCTACTTGTAAAACTACTTTTGCAAGATTTCTGCTTTCAGTTCTTTAAAAAAAGAAGTGTGATAAGAAGGCCCTTTAAGGTAGACCATAGTCCACCTCCCAACCAAAAATGTAACCAATCATTGATAAAACTAGGAGTCAGACATTGCCTTCATTTGCATGTGTGTGTGCTAAAACTTTGGATACTTAGCCGAGTCATCTGGGATGTATATACAACATTTAGTCTCAATATTAGCATAATAACTTCCTCTTTGACTTGTAGTCAGGATATCAAGGGCCATTAAGTTTTGGAGGGCCACTTTTCTAATTTATGGGTGACTTTGTGTTGTGTTTGGTTAAAGGTGGCTGCTGTATGCTTGGCTAAACCTCTGTTTGTAATTTTTACATCGATAGAGGTGGCTCCCAGAACAAATATGACTAAGGGATAAAACCAAGAAGAAGCCTTCCTTGCCTCATGTCTGGCCTTAACAGTATCCTAATTATGAGGAATTGCTGGCAAGTGGGAGATGACTTGTCCTGGGAGAGAAGGGCTTCCCCCCAGTGTATTCTCCAATCCAGTTATAAGGAAGGTGGGGCCATCCATTATCTGCACAAGTTCATAGTTAACCCCAAGGAGTGGGGTATGCTCTCACTTTTAAGGAGCAATTTTGTTATCCTAGCCACATAGAATTGATCAAGGTGATAGCTGAGTTATACAATTGTTGGAGAGTCCATCCCATTGTCCAGCTGTTTAATCATATGCCCTGGGGTCCCTTTTATTATCCCCATAGAGTAACATGCAGGAAGATTGTCTATATATGAGCTTTTATGGCATTTTCTCTGAAGTATAGTTCAAGTTGTCTAGCTTAGGCAAACAATCAAATGTTTATTTTTTGATTTTTTTAAAGATTTATTTATTTATTTTAGAGAGAGAGAGAACATGGGGGTAGGTAGAAGGAGCAGAGGGAGAGGGGGAGAAAGAGAAGCAGACTCCCCGCTGAATGGTGAACTCGAGGCAGCCCTCAATCTCAGGACCTGAGCTGAAATCAAGAGTTTGACACTCAACTGGCTGAGCCACCCAGATCCCCCAAACAACAAACATTTAAGGACAATTAATCAAAACTAGAATCTCTGGATATCATAAGGATGCATTATTGAAACATAAATTTTCTCTCTAAATTTACCCTTATTTCCAGAGATAGCCAAATCAAGACTAATTCATTTGTCAAGCAAATCCGTTTTTTTTTTTTTTTTTAAAGATTTTATTTATTTATTTGACAGAGAGAGACACAGAGAGGGAACACAAGCAGAGGGAGTGGGAGAGGGGGAAGAAGCAGGCTTCCCTCTGAGCAGGGAGCCCGATGCGGGGCTTGATCCCAGGACCCCCAGGGATCATGACCTGAGCGGAAGGCAGATGCTTAACGACTGAGCAACCCAGGTGCCCCAAAATTCATTCAACTTTTAAAATTCATTCATTTCAACCTTAGTCCTGACCACACATAAAATTCTTTTCCAAAGATTTCTCTTCACAAACCTTCTACAGCTTTCCTTTTCTTCCTTTTTTTCTTACTTTCTTCCTTTTTCCTTCCTTCCTTCCTTTTTCTTTCTTTTTTTCTCCTTCCTTCCTTCCTTCCTTCCTTCCTTCCTTCCTTCCTTCCTTCCTTCCTTCCTTCCTTCCTCCCCTTCTTTCTTCCAAAGATTTTATTTATTTGTTTGACAGAGAGGGAGAGCACAAGCAGGGGGAGCAGCAGAAGGAGAGGGAGAAGCAGACTCCCCACTGAGCAGGGAGCTTGAAGCGGGGCTCGATCCCAGGATCCTGGGATCATGACCTGAGCTGAAGGCAGACGCTTAAGTGGCTGAGCCACCCAGGGGTGCTGATCCTGGCTTTTGTTAAGAAGGGGTAGCTATTTTATTTCGTATTAAATGTCATATATCTAATCTAGAAGTACTTTCAATCTGAGAGCTGGACCAAGAGCACCAAACAGCCCATTGGTCGGGACAAATGAGAGACATGAAAAAAACAAAAGTATGGAACTCATCTGGTTTGGGCAACTTTCTTTTTTTTTTCTTTTAAAGATTTTTATTTATTTGACAGAGACACAGTGAGAGAGGGAACACAAGCAGAGGGAGTGGGAGAGGGAGAAGCAGGCTTCCCGCTGAGCAGGGAGCCCAATGCCGGGCTCGATCCCAGGACCCTGGGGTCATGACCTGAGCCGAAGGTAGACTCTCAACGACTGAGCCACCCAGGCACCCCCTGGGCAACTTTCTTATGAGCTTTATCCGTGATCCAGTTCCAAGAGAGTGGCCCCCATTGCATGAGGACTCTAACTGGGTTATTTATTTATTTTAAAGAGAGAGAGAACATGGGGGTGGGTAGAAGTTCTGACTGGTCCCTTTTGGGAAGCACAGTGTCAGATGTATCTTGGATTTTATGCTCACCGAAGGATCACCGCAGGTTATTTAGGAAGAGACCTTACATGGGAGTTCTGAGATTGGCGGCTGTCCTAATGACACGTATGGCCATCCCATGCCCAAGAAGAATACAAGTTTTAATAGAATAGGTAAAACAGTGAGAGCCTGATTCCTGAGCCCAGCGATGTTAGGGTCAAGGTACTACTATCCAGCTGGGTGGCAGGAGTTTGTCCTTCCCTATAGTATAGCCATAGGCAAGAGGTTCTTTCCTGAGCACTCTGACAAGACATATTCTGAAGGGTTGTACTATTCAGGACATTTCCGGAGAAGAACAAGTAAGAAGTAGACACTGGGGGAATAAGAGACTTACCAAATCACACTGAGGTTCCTGGATTCACTCCATAATCCCTGTCCGGGGCCACCAAAAATGTTGCGTCATCGTTGAGCACAACGACCAAGAAAGAATTTTTGAGACGTTATATGGTGCAATTTAGTAAATTTAAGCATTACGGAGACAGGACCTGTGAGCAGAAAGAACTGCACTTCTGTTGTATGAAGGTGCTGGTTACACACTTAGTGCTCTAAGGGGAGGGGACATGCAGAGAATGTTACATCATAAATGTTTCTTTGAATTCCTGCTGGTAAAACTACTTTTGCAAGATTTCTCTGGTATTTATCATTCAGTTCAATATTAACTATCAGGGAGATATACAGGCAGTCATGAGACCCTTTAAGAATTTAGCAACTAGCTGTATTTGATCCTCATGGGAACTATGCTGTTATAGGTCAGCCTTCTGGGGTAAAGGTGAACATTTTTCTGCTTCTATCTTTCATCACACCCACACTCCCAGTCCCCAGGAAACACTGATCTATTTCCATTCCCTATACTTTTACTTTTTCCAGAATGTCATATATCTACAATCATATAGTATATAGTCTTTTGAGGCTGTCTTCTTTAACTTAACAGAGTAAGTAGATTGGAGATTCATCCATATTGTTGTGTGGATGAGTAGTTCAGTAAAGATGGACTACTGATTGTTCACTCACCAGTTGATGGACACTTAGGTTTCACTAGTTTTTGGTGATTATGAATTATGCTGCCATATATATTCATGTACAGGGTTTTATGTGAATAGGTCTTTATTTCTCTTGAGTAAATGTGTAGCACTGAGATTGTTGGGTTGTATGTTAGGGTTATGTTTATAAGAATATATCAAAACTGTTTTCCAAAATGGCTGTACCATTTGCATTCTTACTGGCAGTATGAGAGTTCCAGATGTTCTGCATCCTCATCAACACTTAGGATTTTTTGTTTTGTTTGTTTTGTCCTGTTTTATTTTACTTTATTATTTATTTATTTTTTATTTATTTTTTAAAGATTTTATTTATTTATTCATGAGAGACAGAGAGAGAGAGAGGCAGAGGGAGAAGCAGGCTTCCCGCAGAGCGGAGCCCGATGTGGGACTCGATCCCAGGACCTGGGATCATGACCTGAGCCGAAGGCAGACGCTTAACCATCTGAGCCACCCAGGCACCCCCAGTTTTTTATTTATTTTTAAAGATTTTACTTATTTGAGAGAGAGAGAGCACAAGCAGGAGGAGGGGCAGAGGCAGAGGGAGAGGGCAAAGTGGACTCCCCGCTCAGCACAGAGCCCAACATGGGGCTCAATCCCAGGACCCTGGGACCATAACATGAGCCAAAGTCAGATGCTTAACCAAGTGAGCCACCCAGGTGCCCCTATTGTGTCCTGTTTTAGCCCTAACTGAGTAGCTATATCTCATTGTGATTTTAATTTGCATTTGTTTGATGACCGGTGATGCTAAACGTCTTTTCATGTGCTCATTTTGTATCTCTGTTTCTTCTTTAATGAAGTCTTTTTTATATATTTTAGCTCATGGTTTTATTGAATTGTTTTGTTTACTTATTACTGGGTTTTGAAAGTTCTTTATATATTGTGGGTACAAATCTTTTATCGGATACCTGTTTCGCAAATATTTTCTGCCAACCTCTGACATTTTTTTTATTCTCTTAATAGTGACTTTTTTTTTTAAAGATTTTATTTATTTATTTGACAGAGAGAGAGACACAGTGAGAGAGGGAACACAAGCATGGGGAGTGGGAGAGGGAGAAGCAGGCTTCCTGCTGAGCAGAGAGCCCAATGCGGGGCTCGATCCCAGGACCCTGGGGTCATGACCTGAGCCGAAGGCAGACACTTAACCAACCGAGCCACCCAGGCTCCCCTTAATAGTGACTTTTGTTGGGGAGGAAGAATTTCCTTTGCCCTTCAAAGTCCTGCTAGCTGAACTAAGAATCAGATTGACATGAGACAGATTAACAGGAGAAAGTCAAATTTAATAGCATACACACAGGGAATCCACAGAGACATAGAAATTCCAAAGATAGGTAACATGATTTATGTGAGCTAAGGAGAGGGGTAGGGGTCTGAGGATGCAAAGGGGAGAAAGACCATTATCAGGAAGGTGAGAGGAGATGTTTGGAAAACAAAGGTTGCCCTTTTATGTAGGTAAATGTCTAGGTAAAGTGGCATCTCTATTAATAGCTGTCTTCCTGGTGTAAGCAAGCAATTGTGTGGGAAGTAAAGAGCTTTTCCTGAATCTGCTGGGTTTTGATTGCTTTTAACTCAGCATAATGTTCATGCCAAAGTCCCATCTTGGGGCAGCCTCTCCTTGTCCCCTATACTTTCAAAGTGGAATAATTTTTTATTTTGGTGAAGATCAGGATTTATCAGGAATTTTTGTTCTTGATTGTGTTGTTGTAGCTAAGAAATCTTTGCCTGGCCTAGGGTGTTTTCTTTTAGATGTATAATTCTTGGTTTTATATTTGGACTTATGATCCATTTCCTGTTAATTTTTTGGATATCCAGTTGTTCCAGCATCATTTGTTGAAAGGACATTTTTTTCTCCATTGAATTCCCTTTGTACTGTGCTGAAAATCAATTGATTATATACGTATGTATCTATTTCTGGAATCTGTTCTAATCCATTGATCTGTGTGTCTATCCTTTCACCAATACCACACTAACTTGATTACTGTAGCCTTATGGTAAGTCTTAAAATCCAATCATGAGTCTTCCAGCCTGGTTTTCTTCTTCAAAATTGTTTTGACTATTACAGCTTTTTTTGCTTTTTCTTAAAACTTTTAGAATCAGTTTGTCAATTTCTACAGAAAGACGTTGGTCATTGCTAGAACATAGATATAGTTTGTTTTTGTTTACTGACCATATATACTGTGACTTTAATAAACTCACTTTTTATTTATTTGTTTTTTAATTTTAGTTTTAAGTAATCTCTACTACACCCAATGTGGGGCTTGAACTCACAACCCTTGAGATTGAGAGTCACATGCTCTACCAACTGAGCCAGCCAGGTGCCCCTCACTTTTTATTTCTAATACTGTTTTTGTAAATTCATTGGGATTTTCTACATACACAATGATTTTTTTAAAAATAAAGACAGTTGTATTTCTTGCTTTCCAATCTGTATGCTATTGTATCTCTTTTTTGCCTTTATTGCACTCCCTAGGACCCCTAGTATGTTTTTGAAAAGGTACCATGAGGGCCCATATTGTTGCCCTGTTCCTGATCTTAAGGGGAAGGTATTCTTTCTTTCATCAATAAGTATGATATTAGCTGTAGTTTCTTTGTAGGTGCTTTTTTTTTTTTAAGATTTTTTATTTATTCATTTGAGAGAGACAGAGCAAGTGAGGGCACAAGCAGGGGAAGAGTCAGAGGGAGAGGGAGAAGCAGGCCTCCCATGGAGCAGGGAGCCTGATGCAGGACTCGATCCCAGGACCCCGGGATCATGACCTGAGCCGAAGGCAGATGCTTAACCAACAGAGCCACCCAGGTGCCCCTTCGTATGTGCTTTTTATCAGGTTGAGGAAGTTTCTTTATAGTTTGCCTAGAGTTTTTATTATGAATGGATGTTAAATTTTGTTAAATGCTTTTTCTGCATCTAATGAAATCAATATATGGTTTTTCTTCTTTAAAACATCAATTTGGTGAATTATATTCATGGATTTTAATTTTGAATCGGCTTTGGATGCCCTTGGATAAAACCTACTTGGTCATGATGTATATCCTTTTTATATATTGCTAAATTTCTTTTTTTTTTTTAAGATTTTATTTGTTTATTTGACAGAGATGCAGCGAGAGAGGAAACACAAGCAGGGGGAGTAGGAGAGGGAGAAGGAGGCTTCCCGCAGAGCAGGGAGCCTGATGCGGGGCTCGATCCCAGGACCCTGGGATCATGACCTGAGCTGAAGGCAGACGCTTAATGACTGAGCCACCCAGGCACCCCTATATTGCTAAATTTCATTTGCTAACATTTTGTCATAGATTTTTACATCTATGTTCATTAGAAATACCAGTCTGTAATTTTGTCTTTGTTTTGTCATGATACTAGGGTCTCATCAAATCAGTTGGGAACTGTTCTTCCCTATTTTGTTTTCTGTTTTCTGGAAGGGTTTGTGTAAAATTAGTATTATTCCTTTTTTTTTTTTTAATTAGTACTATTTTTTATTTGGTAGAATTCACTAGTGAAGCCATTTTGGTGCTAGAGTTTTCAACTCTGATTAATTTTTTCTTTAATGTGTAGAGGAGTTTTTAGATTATCTATTTCTTCTTTTTTTTAAGATTTTATTTATTTATTTGACAGAGAGAGACAGAGAGAGAGAGAATACAAGCAGGGCGAGTGGGAGAGGGAGAAGCAGGCTTCCTGTGGAGCAGGGAGCCCGATGTGGGGCTTGATCCCAGGACCCTGGGATCATGACCTGAGCCGAAGGCAGACGCTTAACGACTGAGCCACCCAGGCGCCCCTATGGATTTCTTCTTAAGCAAGTTTTGATAATATGCCTTTTCAGAAATGTGTCTATTTTTTTAATTTTTAATTATTTGAGAGAGAGGGCAAGCACGCACACAACCGGGGTAGGGGCAGAGGGAAAGGGAGAAGCAGAGTCCCCGCTGAGCAGGGAGGAGGACACAGGGCTTGATCCCAGGACTCATAGATCATGACCTGAGCTGAAGGCAGATGCTTAACCGACTGAGCCATCCAGGTGGCCCAGAAATGTGTCTATCTCAACAAAGTTGTTGAATTTATGGGCATAGAGTTGTTAGTAATATTCCTTTATTATTCTTTTAATATCTGTTAGATTTGTCTGGTGCTGTCCCTTCTTTCATTCTTGATAATTGGCAATTTGTTTCCTTTCTTTTTTTATCTTCATCAGTCTGCCTGTGTGTTTATGAATTATATTAATTTTTTAAAAGAGCCTGCTTTTGGTTTTATTGATTTTTCTCTATTTTTCTGTTTTCAATTTTATTTATTTATTTATTTAAGTAAACTCTACCCCCATTGTGGGGCTGAAACTCATGACCCCCAAGATCAAGAGTCGTATGCTCTACCAACTAAGCCAGCCAGGCACCCCTCAATTTCATTGATTTTGGTTTGTATTGATATTGCTCCCTTCGTTTTGTTTGCTTTGTGCTTAATTTACTCCTTTTTTCCCCCCGGCTTTGTTAAAGTAGAAGTTTAGATAGTTCTTCTTGTTTAATATAAATATTTAATTATATAAATTTCCCAGGAACATTTTTAGCTCTGTTCTATAAATTTTGATGATGTGTTTTCATTGTTGTTCAGTCAAAATATTTTTTTAAGTCTTTTCTTTCTTTTTAATTTTTTAAAAAATTCATTTATTTCAGAGAGAGAGTATGTGCATGTGTGCATGTGCACGCACACACACGCATTGTGGGGGGCCAGGGGTGGAGGGGCAGAGAGAGAGGGAGACAAGCAGATTCCCTGCTGAGCAGTGAGCTCAATGTGGGGCTTGATCCCAGGACCCTGGGATCTTGACCTGAGCCAAAATTGAGAGTTGGAGGCTCAACGTACTGAACCACCCAGGTGCCCCCAGTTAAAAATATTTCTAATTTCCCTTGTGATTTACTCTTTGACCTGTAGGTTATTTAGGAGTGTTTTGTTTATTTTCTAGGTATTAGGGCATTTTCCAAATATTTTCTGTTTTATTGATTTCTAATTAATTTCATTGTGGTAAAATAACAAATTTCAGGTTAAAAAAATTTTTTTTTATTTGTTGAGATTGGTTTTATGGCTCAGAATATGGTCTATCTTGGAGAATGCTCCATGTGTATTTGAAGAGAATATATTGCTCTTATTGGGTGGAGTGTTCTATAAATTTGATAGCCTTCTATCAACCAGGTATTCTGCTTTACTGATTTTTTTGAAGACTTGTTCCATCAGTTACAGAGAGAGAAGTGTTGAAGTCCCTAACTGTACTTGTGGATTTTTCTCTTTCTCTTTTTATCAATAGTTTTGCCTCATTTATTTTAACAGCCTGTTGTTAGGTGCATAAACATTTAGGATTATTGTATGTTTTTGGAAGATTGATCCCTTTATTGTCATATAATAACTTTTTATACCTGGAAATTTTCTTTGAAGTATATTTTGATAATAATATAGTGACTCCAGCTTTCTGTTGATTAGTGTTTGCGTGGTTTTTTTTCCTTGTCCTACCTTTTTTTTTTTTTTTTTTCTTTTCCTTGTCCTACTTTTAACTATCTATGTGTTTACGTTTAAAGTGGATTTCTGGTATCTTGTGTCTTTTGTTCCAGGTTTTTCTCATTTCTAACACTTCCGTTTGACTTTTTAAGAAACCTTTATGAAGATTTAATTCACACAGTGTACAGTTCATCCATTTGACATGTATAATTCAGTGGTTTTTAGTATATCATAGAGTTGTGTGACTGTCACAACAATCAATTTGACATTTTCATCATCTCAGAAAGAAACCCCATGCCCAATAGTAGTCAATCTCCATTTCCCCCTGAACAACCCTGCCCTTGCTTTCTGTCTTTATCGATTTGCCTATTTTGGACATTTCGCATAAACAGAATCATGTAACATGCAGTGTTTTGTGACTGGCTTCTTTCACTTAGCATAATTTTTTCAAGTATATTATAACACTTATCAGTACTTAATTCTTTTTTATTACTAAATACTCCATTGGAGAACTGTATTATTTTATTTATCCATTCATTACTTGATGGACATTTGGATTGTTCTACTCTTTTGGCTATTAACAAATAATGCTGCTGTCAACATTCATGGACAAGTTTTTGTATGCATATATGTTTTCAGTTCTTATGTACGTGTGTTTGTGTGTGTGTATGTAGAGAAAGAGAATTGGGGTTCCTGGGTTATATGATAACTCTATATCTAACCTTTTGAGGAACTGCCAAATTATTTTCAAAAGTGACCATGCTTTTTTTTTTTAAATATTAGACTTCTCTTCTTTTTTTTTAATTTTTAATTTCTTTAAAAGATTTTATTTATTTATTTGACAGAGAGAGACCAGCGAGAGAGGGAACACAAGCAGGGGGAGTGGGAGAGGGAGAAGCAGGCTCCCTGCGGAGCAGGGAGCCCAATGTGGGGCTAGATCCCAGGACCCCGGGATCATGACCTGAGCCGAAGGCAGACGCTTAATGACTGAGCCACCCAGGCACCCCAGTGACCATACTTTTTTATTACCACCAGCAATATGAAGGTTCCAGCTTCTCCACATTCTTTTTTTCTTTTTAAAGATTTTATTTTTTTGACAGAGAGAGACACAGCAAGAGAGGGAACACCAGCAGGGGGAGTGGGAGAGGGAGAAGCAGGCTTCCCGCCAAGGAGGGAGCCCAAAGCGGGGCTCAGTCCGAGGACCCTGGGATCATGACCTGAGCTGAAAGCAGATGCTTAACTGACTGAGCCACCCAGGTGCCCCCTTCTCCACATCTTACTGACACTTGTTATTATCCTTCTTTATGATAATATTCTAGTGCTATGAGGTGGATGTCATTGCAGTTTTGATTTGCATTTCCCTGATGTCTAGTGATGTTGAGCATCTTTTCATGTGCTTATTGTCCATTTATATATCTTTTTTTGGTAAAATGTCTATTCAAATCCTTTGCTTATTTTGGAGTTATTTGTGTTTTTATTATTGAGTTATGAGTTTTTTATGTAGGGGCGCCTGGGTGGCTCAGTTGGTTAAGCATCTGCCTTCGGCTCAGGTCATGATCTCAGGGTTCTGGGATCGAGCCCCAAGTTCGGCTCCCTGCTCAGCGAGAGCCTGCCTCTCCCTCTCCCAGCTTGTGCTCTCTCTTGCTATCTCTGTCACTGTCTCTCTCTCAAATAAACAAATAAAATCTTAAAAAGAAAAGGGTTCTTTGTGTATTCTAGATACAAATCTATTACTATATTTGCAAATATTTTCTGCCATTCAGCGAGGTTTTCTTTTTTTTCCCCTATATTAATAATGTCCTTTGATGTACACAAGTTTTAAATTTTTTAAAATTCGGGTATAATTGACCTATAACATTATGTTAATTATAGTTGTACAATATGATGATTTGATATTTGCATACATTGCAAAATGATCACCACAATAAGTCTAGTTAACATTAGTCACCATACATAGTTACAAAATTTGTTTTTTCTTGTGATGAGAATGTTTAAGATTTGCTCTCGGCAACTTTCTTTTTCTTTTTTTTTTAAAGATTTTATTTATTTATTTGAGAGAGAGAGAATGAGAGATAGCACGAGAGGGAAGAGGGTCAGAGGGAGAAGCAGACTTCCCGCTGAGCAGGGAGCCTGATGTGGGACTCGATCCTGGGACTCCAGGATCATGACCTGAGCCGAAGGCAGCCGCTTAACCAACTGAGCCACCCAGGTGCCCCCACTCTTTTGGCAACTTTCGAGTATGCAGTACAGTTAATATTAACTGGGGTTGTTATGCTGTACATTACTTCCCCATGACTTTATTTTATAACTGGAAGTTTGTACCTTTTGATTTCCTTCTTTTTTATGTCTGAATAATATTCCATTGTATATTTTACCACATTTTCTTCATTCATTCATTCCTCAGTAGAATCATACGTTATTTCCATTTCTTTTTTTTTTTTTAAGTAATCTCTATGCCCAATGTGGGGCTCAAACTCATGACCCAAGATTAAGAGTTGCATGCTCTACTGACAGCCAACCAGATGCCCATAAGTGGTTTCCATTTCCTGGCTATTGCAAATACTGCAGTTAACCTGGGGGCACGTGTATCTTTCCAAGTTAGTGTTTTTATTTTCTGAAGATAAATACCCAGAAGTGGAGTTAGTAGATCATATGGTATTTCTAGTTTTGCCTTTTTGAGGAACCTCCATATTGCTTTATATAGTGGCTGCACTAATTTACATTCCCGCCAACAGTGCACAAGAGTTCCCTTTAGTCCACATCCTCACTAACACTTATTTCTTGTCTTTTTGATAACAATCATTCTAACACGTATGGGGGATATCTCATTGTGGTTTTGATTTGCATTTCCCTGGTAATTAATGATGTTGTGCATTTTTTTCATATATCTGTTGGCCATCTTTTTTGGAAAAGTGTCTATTGAGATTCTTTTCCCATTTATAATCAGATTGTGTTTTTGCTATTGAGTTGTGTGAGTTCATTATGTTTTGGCTATTAACTCCTTCTCAGATAGTATGTATGATTTGTAAATATTTTCTCCGATTTAGTAGGTTACCTTTTCATTTTGATAGTTTTCTTTGCTGTGCAGAAGCTTTTTAGTTTGATGTAGTGCCACTTATTCATTTTTTATTTTTCTGCTTTACTTTTAGTCTTAAATCCAAAAAATTATTGCTAAGACCTCTATTAAGGAGCTTATTGCCCATGTTTTCTTCTAGAAATTTTATAATTTTTGGTCTTACATTCAAGTCTTTAATCCATTTTGAGTGAATTTTTGTGTATGGTGTAAGATAGGGGTCCAGTTTCATTTTTTTGCATGTGGCTGTCCAGTTTTCCCAGCCCTATTTATTGAAGAGACTGCTCTTTCCCTGTTGTTTGTTCTTGGCCCCTTTGTTGTAAATTAATTGACCATATATATGTGGTTTTATTTCTGGGCTATCAGTTCTGTTCTAATGATCTACATGTTTGTTTTCATGTCTGTACCATACTGTTTTGATTATTATAGCTTTGTAATGTAGTTTGAAACCAAGATGTGTGACATCTCCAGCATTGTGCTTTCTCAGGATTGCTTTGACTCTTTGGGGTCTTTTTTGGTTCCATATAAAGTTGAGGATTGTTCTATTTTTGTGAGAAATGTCATTGGAATTTTGATAGGCATTGCATTGAATCTGTATATTACTTTGGGTAGTGTGAACATTTTAACAATATTATACAAATATGTACAGAATATTCCATCCCAAAACAACAGAATACAATTTCTTTCTTTCTTTCTTTCTTTCTTTCTTTCTTTCTTTCTTTCTTTCTTTCTTTCTTTCTTTCTTTCTTTCTTTCTTTCTTTCTTTCTTTCTTTCTTTCTTTCTTTCTTTCTTCTCTTTCTTCCTCTTCTTCTTCCTTCTCTTTCTTCTTCCTTTCTTTCTTTCTTTCTTTCTTTCTTTCTTTCTTTCTTTCCTTTCTTTCTTTCTTTCTTTCTTTCTTTCTTTCTTTCTCTTTCTTTCTTTCTTTCTTTCTTTCTTTCTTTCTTTCTTTCTTTCTTTCTTTCTCTTTCTTTCTTTCTTTCTTTCTTTCTTTCTTTCTTTCTTTCTTTCTTTCTTTCTTTCTTTCTTTCTTTCTTTCTTTCTTTCTTTCTTTCTTTCTTTCTTTTCTTTCTTTCTTTCAAGATTTTATTTATTTGACAGAGAGAGACACAGTGAGGGAGGGGACACAAGCAGGGGGAGTGGGAGAGGGAGTAGCAGGCTTCCCGCTGAGCAGGGAGCCCAATGCGGGGCTTGATCCCAGGACCCTGGGATCATGACCTGAGCTGAAGGCAGACACTTAACGACTGAGCCACCCAGGTGCCCCCAGAATACACTTTCTTCTCAATTACACATGGAATACTCTTCAGGATAGTTCATATGTTAGGCCACAAAACAAATTTTAAAAACTTAAGAAGACTGAAATAATATCAAGCATCTTTTTCAACCATAGTGCTATAAAAGTAGATATAAATTGCAGGTACGAAAGTGGAAAACTCACTAATTTGTGGAACGTAAACAACATGCTACTGAACAACCAATGGGCAAAATAAGAAATCAAAAGAGAAATTAAAAAAAAAAAAAAGACTTTAAGGAAGTGAAAATGGAAATAGAACACACCATAACTTATAAGATGCAACAGAAGTAGGTATAAGAGGAAAGTTCATGGCAATAAATGCTTACATCAAAAGAAGAAAAATCTTTTTTTTTTTAAGATTTTATTTATTTATTTGACAGAGAGAGACACAGCGAGAGAGGGAACACAAGCGGGGGGAGTGGGGGAGGGAGAAGTAGGCTCCCCGCAGAGCAGGGAGCCTGATGTGGGACTCAATCCCAGGACCCTGGGATCCTGACCTGTGCTCAAGGCAGACACTTAATGACTGAGCCACCCAGGCACCCAAGAGAAGAAAAATCTTAATCTAATTTAACATCTCAAGGAACTAGAAAAAGAACAAGTGAAGCCTAAACTTAGTAGAAGGAAGGAAATAACAAAGATCAAAGCAAAAAAGAAAGAGAACTTGTTCTTTGAAAAGATAAAATAAAATTGACAAATCTTGAGTTAGACTCACCAAGTATAAAAGAGAAAAGACTCAAATAAAATCAGAAGTAAAAGAGGAGAAGTTACAACTGATACCACAGAAATACAAAGGATCCTAAGAGACCATATGAACAAATGTATGCCAACAAATTGGAAAAATGGATAATTTCCTAGAAACATACAACTTACCAAGACTGAAACTTAAAGAAATAGAAAATCTGAACAGACTAATTACTAGTAAGATTGAATTAATAGTTAAAACCTCTTCCAAAACAAAAGTCCAGGACCAGACAGTCTCATGGGTAAATTCTGCCAACATTTAAAGAATTAATACCAGTTATTCTCAAATTATTCCAAAATAAGGAAAAGAAGGGAACACTTCCAAACTCATTTTATGAGGCCAACATCACCCTGATATCAAAACCAGACAAGGATGCCAGAAGAAAAGAAAATTGCTGGCCTGTATCCCTGATGCACGTAGATGCAAAATCCTCAACAAAATATTAGCAAGCCAACTTCAACTCTCAGTAGATGCAGAAAAAGCATTAGACAAAAAAATTCAACATCTGTTTATGATAAAAACTCTCAACAAACAGGGTATAGAGGAAATATACCTCAACATAGCAAAGGCCATAGATGACAGACCCACAGCTAACATTATACTCAGCAATGAAAAACTGGAAGCTTTTCCTTTAAGATCAGGAACAAGACGAGATGCCCATTCTTGCCACTTTGATTCAACATAGTACTGAAAGTCGTAGCCAGAGTAATTAGGCATGAAAAAGAAATAAAAGGCATCTAAATAGGAAAGGAAGAAGTAAAACTGTCACTATTTGCAGATGACATTTTTAAAAGCTTTAAGAAAGTAGAGAAATCTGGGGTGCCTGCCTGGCTCAGTTGGTAGAGCAGCCCTATGTTTATTTGGTTTCATCAAATAAATCTTAGTCAATCAGTCAAAAATAATGCTTGATTTTTTTCCCTCACTTTTAGTGTTAAGTGTTTACAAAAGTCAGTGAAGGATTCTTATCACATAATGTGTAGACCATGTGCCTGTGAACTTGAAGTTTGTGCAAAATGTGGAAAGAAAGAAGACATTGTTATTCCGTGAGTATTTTTTTTTTAAATGTTTGGGATTTATTCTTTTAGTAATTGATATGTGGATTTTCTTTTGAGGAAACATCTGGCAGCTCTGAGAGTCTTAAGGTGCAGTATATCACACTGACTTAGACTTCTTTTTTCTACCTAACAGGAAAAAGTCTTAATTATTCATTACATTTTTCTATCATTATAGTAAAAATAAAACTTCATATTTTTAGGAAATTAAAATATTTATCCATGAAGTTCACATCCATCAATCATCACAGAAGAATTTACTCATTATGCAACTACTTTTCTTGAATGGACATCATGTATTAATTTCTTTGAGCCTACTTTATTGACCACAGTATTATAATTGGTTGGATCTTGACTGAAGTTAGTCTTCAAGGATCTTTTTCTCTATACTTATTTTACGAGACTCCTATTAATCAGGAAATATAGTATAAAGTTCTTTTCAATCTACGGGTAAATAACAAAAGCCTGAGAAATAAATAGAAGTTTTTTTTTTCATTTTTAGGTTTAATAAAGAATCAGAAAAGACAGGAAATCCTGAAAGTAATCTACGTTCCACCCATAGAAGTTGCAGAAGAAATGAAGAAGAAAGTGATGATGACTTAGATTTTGATATTGACTTAGATGACACAAAAGACAATCAAGTGAATTAATATATTAAAAGTCAGTTTGAAAATACGAAATTCTGAATGACTTTTGACTTTTGACAGTTTTACACAAAAATATTATGAAATCCTAATAAGAAAAATAGCAAAAACCTCTAGAAAACAGGCAAAATTCACACAAGGACAATATAAATTATGCATGATACTTGGATAATTATAAAACTTTCATCCAGAGTTTTCTTATAATGAATTTTTAAGTAGCATATGCTAGAATACCTGCCAAAATGAGTATTAGGGTATCATATTGCAGTTCATGGGAATTATTTAGAAAAGTATACTACCTAATATCAAACTAAACAAGATTCAGAATTGTTGGTTGTGTAAGAACTATCTCATGGAAAAATCAGGGCTAGCCTCAAAAATTGGTCCTCATTAAGTACCTTTTTGTAGATTGATCTCAAGTAAATGGCCCACAGAATAAAGCCCCCTTACTTATAAGCTTGCTTGTTATAAAAAGCTTGTTATTTTATTTTTATTTTTAAATTTTTTTTTTAAGATTTTACTTATTTATTTGACAGAGGGACACAGAGAGAGAGGGAACACAAGCAGGGGGAGTGGGAGAGGGAGAAGCAGGCTCCCCGTGGAGCAGAGAGCCTGATGTGGGGCTCGATTCCAGGACTCTGGGATCATGACCTGAGCCGAAGGCAGATGCTCAACGACTGAGCCACCCGGGTGCCCCAAAAGCTTGTTGTTTTATTACTGTGTTTTATTCCATTGTCTTTACTTACCACGATTCATTTCTCCTCTCTAATGTTGAGGGACATTTGAGTTATTTAAAAATTTTCCTACTACAAAGAATACTGCTGTGAGCATTGTTACATGTGTTTCTTGGTACACGTCTTGTTTCTTGGTGCATATTTCTGTTAGATATATATCTAGTAGTGATACAGGCCATCCAGCTATATGTATATGCATCTTCAGGATTACTGTATAATGCCAAGCTGTCTTTCCAGAAGAATTGTTATCTCCTTTCCCTACTGCAGCATATTAAGAGTTCCAGTGCTCTGTATCCTTTCTAACACTTGATCTTTAAATTTCTTTCAGTTTGATAAGTGTGTAATGTATGTCTTTGTCTTATTAATTTTGTAATTTATATCTATATGTATGCATATATATACATATACACACACACATCTATGGATGGACACTTAGATTGCTTCCATATCTTGGCTATTGTAAGTAATGCTGCAATAAACATAGGGCTGCATATATCTTTTCAAATTAGTGTTTTTATTTTCTTTGGGTAAATACCCAGTGGTGGAATTACTGTATCATATAGTATTTCTATTTTTTAAGTTTTTGAAGTACCTCCATACTGTTTCCCACAGTGGTTGCCCCAACTGACATTCCCATGAACAGTGACAAGGGCTCCCTTTTCTCCACATCCTCACCAGTACTTGCTGTTTCTTGTCATTTTGAGAGTAGCCATTCTGACAATGTGTGAGATGATTTCTCATTGTGGTTTTGATTTGCATTTCTCTGATGATTAGTGATGTCCAGCATCTTTTCATGTGTCTCTTGGCCATCTGTATGTCGGCTTTGGAAAACTGTCTCTTCAAACCTTCTACCCCTTTTTAATCAGATTTTTTGTTTAAAAATATAAAATCAAAACATTGAGGAAAATGGACACATAAATGGAGAAAGATAAAATAAATGGAGAGAGGTACCATGTTCTTGCTGGGGAAGTCTCAGTATTTTAGTTTACAATCTTACAGAAAGTTTCCCAAAAATTTGGCTTACCTTTTGCATATAAACTTATTTCCTGGACAAGGTAACTTTTGTGGTTCAAGAGCCAACTAAATCATTAGTCCTAGCATAAGTTCTTTCCCATCTGAATGAATCATAACTCTGCAGATTACCTTCTCAGGAGAGAAATTTAACAAAGAGCATCACCTAGTGACATATCCTAATATCTGTATTTCTGTCTTTAGTGCTAAGAAAGGTTTTGTTTTGTTTTCTTAAGCAGACATAAATTTAATTGTTTATATTTAGTTTATTTTTTTTTTAGGAATTGTTTTGTCTAATCTAAAAATTTCTTTTCATTGGAACTCAACATGGATCTAAATCCTGCCATGTCACTTACGAGCTGTATGTCTTGGTACAAATCAATCTTTGTGTGCCTTGGTTTCCATGAGGTTGTTAAAAGGATTAAATGCATTAATATGTGAAATGCTTAGAACCCATAAGAATACTATACAATTGATATTACTATCACTATTTGATTATATATTAATTGGTAATGAATTAAAGTTAATTAGTAATGAGGACAGAAATTTGGTTGTTTGCCTACATTGTGCAAGTTATATATGTAAATATATATGTAAATTCCATATATGTATTTAGGAAATGTAGAAGGTATATATATATGGAATTCTGTAGCTTGCAGATCGATGCTATCTGGTGCCAGAGTCTTTTTTTTTTTAAGATTTTATTTGACAGAGAGAGACACAGCAAGAGAAGGAACACAAGCAGGGGGAGTGGAAGAGGGAGAAGTAGGCTTCCTGCTGGGCAGGGAGCCCGATGCGGGGCTTAATCCCAGGACCCTGGGATCATGACCTGAACTGAAGGCAGACGCTTAATGACTGAGCCACCCAAGCGCCCCCCAGAGTCTGTTTTATAACTAATGTACTATAGTACTACTCTAGCACACATCAAAAGCAGTTCCAAAGGTAAATAGAGAAAACTGTATTAGACGGAGTGTCCTCCATGGCCTGAACTTATTTGGTGACTACAAAGGCTTGGAATAATAATGACAACAATATAATAATAGCATTCATTCAACAAATAATCATCGAGCACCTTACGTGTGCAAGGGCACTGTACAAGATACGTGGGGTACAACAATGAACAAAACAAAGATCCTTATCCTTTCAGAGATAACTTTTTAGTGGTTGGAGACAGACAATAAGCATTGAACATAAGAAGTAAATTATATTCGAAGGTGAAAGTTCTATAGGAAAAAATAAGGAATGGTTGGGTGATTGGGAGTCTAAGGGCTTGGATAGCATAGGGATGAGTGTGTACAAGTGGGTAGGAAGTGGGCTATGATTTTTTAAATGAGGTGCCCAGAGAGACATGTTGGGGAAGAATGTTCCAGGCAGAGGAACCATTGTAAGATTTTGCCACGTATGTTCAAGGAACAGCAAGGAAGGAAAGGAATGATTAAATTGGAGAGTCATAGACATCAGGGAGGTAATGGATGGCCAGATCATGTGAAACCTGCTTTTAAGAGGTTTCTTCTTTATCTTTGGTTTTCAGCCATTTGACTGTGATATTCTTGTTTGTGACTTAAGGTTTTCTGAATTCTTCAGATCTGTTGGTCACTGTCCTTAAACAAGACTTGGAGAATTGCTGGCCGTTGTTTCTTTAACAGCTGTTTTTCTCTCTTTTCTCTTCTCCTTCTAGCACTTCACGCATACCTTTAGATTTTTTTGACTGTGTCCCTTGTCTTTCTTATGCTCTGCTTTCTTTTTTCCATTTGTTTTTTCCTTTATGTGCTTCAGGTTGTGTGTATTTTTTGATTTTTAAAAAATTTTTACATTTTATTTTAGTTTTTTTAGAGGCAGGGAGGAGCAGGGCTTAATCTCACAACCCTGAGATCATGACCTCAGCCAAAATCAAGAGTTGGATGCTTAACTGACTGAGCCACCCAGGCGCCTCTCTCACTTTTTTTAAAAGTAAGCTCTATCCCACTGTGGGGCTTGAATTTACGACCCCAAGATCAAGAGTGACATACTCTACTGACTGAGCCAGTCAGGTGTCCCCAGTTTGTGTGTTTTCTATGTTGGCCTTTCTTTGCGTTCAATAATTATGTCTTCTAGATAAATAGGATTAAGGTGTTGAGTGTGCTTTTAAACCCAGCTAATAAATTGCTAATTTCAGATGCTGGGTTTTGCAGTTCTCAAATGTCCATTTGATTCTTTTTTTATTGATTATAACTGTTGAAATATTCCATATTGCCTATCTTGTGCATCTTTTTCTCTTTTTTCTTTGACATATTCATCACATTTATTTTGAAGTCCTTTTTCACTTTTGTTTGCTTTTTTTGATTATTTTATCTTAATTATTGGACACTTTCTCCTGTTTTGCACATCTAATAATTTTTATTACATGCTAGAAATTGTGGATGATACATTATAGAGAGTTCCTCTAAAAAGCAAATTACTGCAGATCAACTTGATCGTATCAGAACTTGGGTTTAGGCCTTGCTGGGGTGGTCTGTTACAGTTTCACATTTATTTCTGGAGTTCCTTATTCCTGTGTTTTACTTCTCTAGTATTGTCTTTATTCCTGGGCATGTATTTCCTGGGGTCTTAACATGGATAAGGCCAGACTCCAGCACTGCGTGACCTCTGACATCTCTGGTTGGCTCTAAGCCTCTCAGCAGCTGTTCTCTGCTAGGACTCCTTGAGTTGTGCCCTGGGCTTGTGTGGCTTTGGAGAGTAAGGAATGACCAGAGAAGCAGAAAGAGAACCAAAAACGGGTATCTTGGAAGGCAAGGGGCATGTGGATTAAGTGCTGAATGTGTCCTGATTCTGTTCAGAACTTACGCCCTTTCCATGATAAGCTCATCGAATGTTCATCATGACTCTGTGTAGTGAAGATGATCATTATCCAGGTTAACAGATGAGAAATAAAGCTAAGTAATTTGGCATACAACAGAAAAGTATTAAGTCTAGGTTTTGAACCTATACAATCATCTGATCCCAGAACCAGTTCTGCATATTAGGGTTAGTATGCATGAGAATAGCATGTGTGTTCTGACAGGATAACTCCAGTGTTTTTCATACTATTATCCTACCAGGACTCTGCTGACAGTCCTCTATCATGCTTTCATCTTCCGTTGTTTCAGACAGTTCAGAGCTTTTTTTCTGAAGAACCGTTGGGTCTCAGGCATCATTGGAGAGTGCTCATTGCTGATGCCTTTGAATTCAAGTCACTTTTTTATATCCCTTCCATGACTGTTGATTTCCACATTTGAGTCATAATACCTGTAATCTTTCTAAGCAGGTGATGTCGCTTTACTGTGAGGCCTACTTGCATAATGGAAAGAATATAGGTGTTTGCAAGCAGTTCTGAATATATCCAGTAGGTTGTATTGGGAAGGTACGTTGCAGTGATTATCTTTTAATACAGTAATAATTTTTAAGAGAAGAAAAAGAAAGTTGTGTTATATGTACTTTGTACGAATTTGATCTCATGTAAGATCAACAGCAATGTTCTGAGTAACTGTTGTTCAGTTTTCAGGTGACTAAACTAAGCTCAGAGGTTAAGTAACTTGCCACAGTCAGAAAGATAATAAGTAAAAAACCTGGGGCACCTGGTAGCTTAGTCAGTTAAGTGTCTGCCTTTGGCTCACGTCATGATCCCAGGGTCCTGAGATCGAGCCCCACGTCAGGCTCCCTACTCAGCGGGGAGTCTGCTTTTCCCTCTCCCACTGCCACCCACCTGCTTGTGCTCTCTCTCTCTCTTTGTCAAATAAATAAATTAATAAATAATCTTAAAAAAAAGTAATAAACCTAAGATTCAAACCAAGTCTGTATGGCTCAAAAGCCTATATTATTTCAATCACATTCATGCAAAATTACTCCTATTCCATGTTCCTACACATTTTTCCCCCTTAAGTGAAGTTTGTAACAACGTTAACTTGAACACACCTCTATCCCTTCCTATCTCCCTCTGTCTGGGTCTTTTCCTTCCCTTGTAACATTAGTTGTGTACTGAATGATTGCCCTGTTCTAAAGCTACATTTCTTTTTATTATAGAAAGTTTATAGATATCCTCCATATAACTTGTGGGATAGAATTTTGTCACTCATGATGTTCTGATTTGTGTGTAATATTGAATGTTGCAAGACCATTTCCCGCAGTTTTTACTGGCAACCCTTATGGAGTCATGGGAGTACGCTGAGATTACATACTCAGCTCTGTATTAATGAGTCCCACAATTCCGTCAATAATTATACAGATGGAAATAATTATGCATTCTCAAATCTCTTACATAAGACTTTTTAAGGAATTAAAGTACCAGGCTTTCAAGAGATATTACTATATAAAATTACACATGAAGTTGCACCTTTTATTTCTATATAATCTTAAAAATGAAAAATTTTTATAATCTTAAAAATGGTTCCTTTCAAAGGAAGAATGTGCTTTATCATAAAATGTGCAGTTGGTACTTGTACTAATATGGAAGATTTAAGGGACACCTGGGTGGCTCAGTCGGTTAAGTGTCTGACTCTTGTTTTTTAGCTCAGGTCATGATCTCAGGGTTGTGACATTGAGCCCTGTGTTAGGCTCTGTGCTCAGTAGGGAGCCTGCTTGAGATTCTCTCTCTTCCTCTCCCTCTACCCCTCCCCCCCACCTTGTGCGGGCATGCTCTCACTCTCTCTAAAAAAAAAGAGGAAGATTTAAAAATATATATTGGTTATAAAAATACAAATACTAACTAAGTGTTCAGAAGTTGACTAAGTGATAAAATATTTTACCAAAATTTGACTTAGAATTTTCTGTAACCTCTAGAAATATTAATTTGAAGTATATAAATTAAATTTTATTATTAAATATTTAAATGTATATTATTAAATACTACTTAACATTTTTCATTTTTTTTAAGTTTTTTTTTTTTTTTTTTTTTTTTAGTTTTAAGTAATCTCTAAACCCAATGTGGGGCTTGAACTTACAACCCCGAGATCAAGAGTCACATGTTCTACTGACTAAGTCAGCCAGGCACCCCAAGTTTTTTCATTGTTTTAAAGCAAATCAAATGTCTGTCATATACAGAAATTAGAGTGATACAGAGATTAGGATGACCCCTGCACAAGGATGACACGCAAATTTGTGAAGTGTTCCATATTAAAAAAAAAAAAGTCTTTGAACTCAACATTCGCATTAAGTTGCAAGTAACATTTTAAAATGTATATACATTGTCCATTGATGAATTTCACAGATATGATGAGCAAAAGAATCCAAACACAATGAGATTACATGTTTTATGATTCTGTTTATATCTAAGTTCAAAAATGGTCAAAACTAATTTATTGTGATAGACATCAGGATAGTGGTTACTTTTGGGGGTGTGATACTGACAAGGAAGGAGCATGAGAGAACCTTCTGGAATGCAAGAGTCACCGGATCTTGATCTAGGTGATGGTTACACTAGGGTATAGAGATATAAAATTCAGGGGCTCCTGGGTGGCTCAGTTAAGTGTCTGACTCTGGCCCAGGTCATGATCTCAGGGTCCAGGGTTAGAGCCCCGCATCGGGCTCCCTGCTCAGTGGGGAGCCTGCTTCTCCCTCTGCCTCTGCCCCTCCTCCTGCTCGTGCTCCCTCTCTCAAATAAGTAAATAAAATCTTAAAAAAGAAAAATATAAAATTGAACACTTAGGATTTGCTTAGTTTTTTGTATGTAAATGTTACCTGAATTTGAAAATAATTATAACTCTAAATTAAAAGCACTTAACAGTATACTACTGTCAAAACCATGCCTTGAAATAAAGCAACATAAATCTTTACTTCAGGAGAGTAGGAGGTAGAGTGACTTGGAGGCAAAAGGATGTTTAAATCCTAGCCCTGCCTCCTTACTCATTGTGTAACCCTGGACCAGTTTCTTTACTTTTGCGAGGTTACCTTGTGTGTACCTTACCTATTTGTAAAATGAGGATGGTGACTTCTATAGTATAAGATTTCTGGAAGTATTAAATATAGTATCTGTGAAGCTCCTGGCTGTGGTAGGTGCTCCATTCATGATGTTTATAGATATTAAGTTATAAATTTTGGTTTTGAGATTTTCTTTCAAATTATCCTAAGAGGCTCTGTTGGGGTGAGAAGTAGGTAAACTGAAAATTCTTGGGTTAAGAAAAAGAAAAAAAAAGCAAATTCTATTAACATTGAATTCTATTAGATATAGATTTCTATTAAATATAGAATTCTATTAGATTCTATTCTATTAGAATAGATATAGAATTCTATTAACATTGAAAGAGGAGAAGCAGACCCCTCCAAAGAAAGCATTTGTACAAGAAATGTCAGAGTGCTAGGGATAGCCCTTCAGTGACAACATACACAAATGAGAGTGCAATAAACAACCTTTAGAAACAATATTTCTGACAATAACAACTTTACAAACTGCCTTTCATTCCTTTGTTAAAACTGAGTAATGGCACAATGCTAACTGTAATTAATACCACACACAGAGAAACTCAGAAACTTCAATAAATCCAGTGATCAAAAAAATTTCTATTTTAAAATTACATAATGAATTAAGAAGAGAAAGTTAATTAGAAAAGCATATTCCATGACACTGAACTTTTATTTAAATTATAAATGTGCATGTTTACATTACAAATACAAGTTTTTGTGTAATTGACTATGACCTTATTTATTCCACTTTTTATTTTTATTTTAATCTAGTCACAAATTTATTTGTGGAACATATTTTCTTTAATCTGTAAAAGAGTTTTTTCTTTGAAAAGTCATGGTAACATGGGGAACAATGACCTAAATGACCAATATAGGAAATGAATTGGCCCTAAGGAAATTGCCAGGACCAGGTGAGGTTAGGAAAGATGGTCTCCTAAAGGACGAAAGTGACATCCGTTAGCAGAGGATATTACAGCATGTCCGCAAAGTCAGGAAACACAAGATAAACTGACCTTTACACCGTGTTATTTACACTTTCACATAGTATACTCGGTCTGTGTTCTGGTGAAGCACTCTAAAGCAAGAGATCCAATTGTTATTCTGGAAAAAAATATAATTAACATACCACAGAGTGTCCAGAACATCTGGTAACACAGGAAGAATAGTGTATTTGTTATGCGTCACCCAAAAGCATACTGAACATACTATTTGGAAACACAACTGAACAGTTATACACTGTTTAAAAAGAAGTTTCTCCTATGTTTCTTGCCTTTGCAACGCTTGGGGCTGCCAGCTGAACAAGGCAGGTGCACTGCCAGTGGACAGTGACAACAACAAGACTTATGGAAACAAACAAGTGTTTCTTATAAATAACTTGGAAATGCTTCTGGAATCCATTTCTTAGCAATGAAAACAGTATGTTTCAGATCCTCTTAAGTGATTTGATTTATACATGGGAAGTCCTCAATCGGCAGTTCCAGAAATACTTAATACTGCTCTGCCCCTGTTGGTAAAGTTCTGAGGATGTCCTACAGAAAATGAAAATCCCAGAGGAAAGAAGCTCCGTGGGGGGGGGTGGGAGGTGGTGTGTGTGTGCTGTCTCTGCATGGTCACGATCATTTAATACGGGGGTTTGCATTGTAGAACTGTTGGAACACATTGGTTACAACTGAAATGGCCCCTGGGAGATAGACTGGAGACAAAACAGCAATCCACAAAACAGCTCCCTTATTGGTTTGGACAGGCATCCAACCAGTCAACTTTTCTGTATTTTTCCAGTCATACGACCTTCCTCTTCTCCTGTGAGCCACTTGTCATGTGCATTTTGCCTACACATGGGACAAGCCTGTCGTCCAGAAGTTCATCGTGTTCTTCCCAGCTGTAAATCGACTACAGAGAGGACTACACACACCATGGAATTGAACTTGAAGTAGTATTTTTGCTCTTTTTGTTCAATGCTGCATTGGGGGGCAAAAAGATTTTGAGGGAGTTTCAACTCTCGGGCTGCTGACCCCACCATTATGCATGAAGCCCATGAATCCACAGGTGCACTTAGCACTGTCAGTAGACTGAATAACAACATGTCTTCCATATCTATCTACTTTTTTTTTAATAAAGATTTTATTTATTTGACAGAGAGAGAGACACAGTGAGAGAGGGAACACAAGCAGGGGGAGAGGGAGAGGGTGAGGGAGAAGCAGGCTTCCCGTGGAGCAGGGAGCCTGATGCGGGGCTCGATCCCAGGACCCTGGGATCATGACCTGAGCCGAAGGCAGATGCTCAACGACTGAGCCACCCAGGCGCCCCATCTATCTACTATTTTTATATGTAGTGAATGTGATTAGTTAATGCAAATTCACAGTATTCTTCAAAGTATGTATTTCCTTGATTTATACCAAAGGTTCAATTGGAATATATAAGGCTGTCACTGTTTTTGGCTGTTAAAAAGGAATTCTTGGCCTGGGAGTGGTTGGGAACCACTGATAAAACGATCAGCCTCATTGTACTGTAAATTCTGTAAAATTCTATGAAAGTTTTTTCTACAACGTAGTGATAAATTTGTCTCTGTACTTTTTAAAAGCTTTTTTGAGATGTAATTTACATACCATAAAATTCACCCATTTTAAGTGTAAGATTTATGATTTGGTAAATTTACAGCATTGTGCAATTATCACCACAATCCAGTTTTAGTACATTGCCATCACCTCAAAAAGATCTCTCATGGCCAGTTTTAGTCATTCCCCAATCCCGCCCCAGCTTCAGGCAACTAATCTTTCTGTGTCTATAAAGTTGCCTGTTATGAACCTTCCACAGAAGTGAAATCATAAAATAGGTAGTCGTTAAGTCTGGCTTCTTTCATTTAACATAACATTTTTGACATATATCCATCTTGTAACATGTATCAGGAGTCCATCATTCTCTCTCTCTTTTTTTTTTTTTTGCTCAATAGCACCCCATTGTATGGACATATGAATTTTGTTTACTCATTCAATTCTACTTTATAGCTATTATGAATAATTGTGTTGTGAACACTCGTGTGTATTCACGTGAACAAACGTTTTCATTTTTCTTGGGTATACACATACCTGGGAAAGAGCTTTCTGGATCATATGATAAATTTATATTTAGTTTTTGAGAAACTACCTGGGTTACATTAGAATCACCTGTGATGTGTATTTAAAATACTGATTTTCTAGCCCCTTAGACAAAGCTCTCCTGCCATGTTGAGATAGTTCATGGAGCCAGGAAGGTGGCCCCAAATGGCTCAGCAGGCCAACGTCCAAGCTTTGGGTGCATTGTGTCATTGTAGCGTGTTTAGCACATCTGGGAGGATGGGCTCACCCTCCTCGACAGCCTGGTGCAACAGATCCTTAGGCACAGAGCTGTCTAAACCTCAGGTGTGGTGGGGACGAGCCAGCCATATTTGGAAACATTCTTTAGTAAGGGGCAAATATGGGTGAGATTTAGTAGCCATAGGGAAGTATAGTAAGACGGATTAATCTTGTGGTCTGAGAGAGGTGTGGGAGAGACAAACTATTGGCCAAGAGGTCTCCTGACTCCTGACCAGGTGACTTATGACCACATGGCCCATCTGGGTTGAAGCAGCTCGGCCTTTAGAGGGCAGCTGAAGGAGGGAGGAGTGAGGGGACAAATGCATTGTTTCCTGAGCAGAGGTCAGAGTTCAAGCTGACTCTGTTTCCCATCCCTGCTGGCTTCTCAAGTCCTGGTTCTGTAGTATGTGATCTGCTCACTTCCTGGGAATGCCTAAGTTCTTGCAAATAGGTTTATGGAAAAGAGTTACTCTCACCCACCCCTTAAACATCTTGTTTTGTTTTTGGTGGGAGGGAAGTAGCCTGTCTTTTCATGAACTTCAGATGATGTAACATTCAGAGATACCCCGTGATACCTCTATCAGATGAGATGAAGAGTGACTGTGAGGCTCCATTCTAATTATAACTTTGTCCCTAACTGGCTCTACAACTCCAGCAAATTACTTCACATGCCCAGGCTGACGTTTCTTCTTGTGCGAAATAACAGTGTTGGTCTAGATTATTGGTTCTCATCATGTGGTCCCAGGACCAGTGGCATCAGCATCACCTGGGAACTTGTTAGAGATGCAAATTTTGGGGCACCACCCAGATACACTAAAATACACTCGGGGTGGGGTCCAGCAATCTGTGTTTGAACAAGCCCTCCAGGGGATTATGATGTTCAGCAAAAACTGTTCTAGATTGGTAGTTCTCAGCCCTGGCTGCACATTAAAATCGCCAAGACAGCTTTTATAACTTACCAGTCGTGGGCTCTCACCTTCAAAGATTCTGATTTAAATGATTTCTAGTGGGGCCCAGACGTTGTTATGTGGTTTTAATGGACATCTAGATGCTATCCGAGGTCTATTACAACTAAAAGTCACTTTGCAAATCTAAACGCACACATCCAGACCTATAGCCTTCTTAGGCCACTAGGTGTTGCTATCATAGAGAAAGAAAGGCATTTTCCAAAACTGCCACTGGATATGCATAGAGGAGGAAAGTGTATCTCTTAATTTGTTAAGAGGTTATTCTGTGATTTATATCTGAGTACAATTAGTTCAGTATTTTTTTGCAGTTTGTTCAGTCTTATTCAAAGGAATGAAATGCCCATCAGTGATAGAATGAATAAATACATTGTGGTGTATACATACAATAGAATATTCCTCAGCAGTGAAAGTAAATAATCTAGTGATACACACAGCGATACTGCCGAATCTCACAGTGGTGAGCAAAAAATAAACTGGACACAAAATAGAAATACTGTATGATCCCCTTTAAATGAAAAAAAAAAAAGGCAAAATTAATCTGTGTTGATGGAGGTCAGAATAGTGGATACCCTTGGAGGTAGGACTAAAAGTGAACAGAAGGGAACCTTTTAGAGTGCTGGAAATGTTCTACTTTTTGATCTGGTGAGAGTTATGTGCATATACGCACATATATGTATATTGAACTATACTCTTAAGATTGCACTTTATGTATGTTATTCCTCAATAATAAAGACTTACAAAAATTGAAATGTAATCTTCAAGGGGAATAATTGTCATACTAGCCCAGTATCACTCAGTAATCTATTATTTTATTTTGCCACCTGTGTTCATGTGAGGCGAACATAGCACTTTGATTTCACGTTGATAACTAAGTTAACGTGTGTATATCAATCTATATGGCCCCAGGGTGAGAAGGTAATGACATGCTCTCTATATTTAAACGCTTCTTTGTTTTGACTCTTTGTATGTGTCCAGGCACACGTTCTTCAGCAATACACTTGGGTGATTGATTTTCTTATGGCAACCCTCTGCTGTCTCTTCCTTACTCTTCAAATTCTATAATAAAATTGCTTCTTCTTTATAATCTGCAGAAAAAGCCCTCTACACCTCTCCTGTCACTGATAGGAGGTCAAATCCTTCCTAACAAATCAAAGTGAGATAAAAAGAATCAGTCTGTAGCAGAGAAAAACAAATCCTTGCAAACTGTACTAAGCCATTGACGGTCAAAACAAGGCATATTGGGAGGGCATTCAGGAAAGAAAAATGTGTTGGGGAAATGAAAATCAGAGTCACTTAGCAGAATGCACAGAAACCCATTGGAAAGGAAGCTTTAGCATAATAGATGGGAAATTACCATCTGTTACTCAGCTATTACTTTAAAGCCACAAGCTGGGTGATCTGATTTCATCTAATCAAAAGCAGGGCCTGGGCTGCCTGACGCCTACCTATGAAATCATTCAAAGAGAGCTGAAATCTTTATTCAGCTGGGAGTATATTAAATGCTGTCAGAGTTTCACCTGATCCAGTCATTTTGTAATGCTGTGCTCTGTTCCCCTGTGTACCAATCACTCTGGAATTGGGTACGATACATAAGGGCAGATTTTTGCGTAACATAATTTTTTTTTAATCATGCTTTGTAACTTGGTTTATGGATGTGTTATGGCATGGCTATGAATGTTGAGGTACTTTCATTCATTCAGTCATGCCAAACTGTCCCAGGTGCTATGGGAGAATCCATGGAAGGATAAGGCAGTCTCTGCCCCAAGAGGTTTACAATCTACGTGGGGAGACCAAACATAAACACACACAAGTTAATTTTTTAAAACCATAGTACATCTTCCATTTGTCCCTCTAGATTCACTCTCCATCCTGCTGCACCCTGTTTTGTGACCTGGGAGGCTGACTGTATGGGTTACATCCATGGGTGTCCTTGCCTTTTGGCTTCCAATTGGAGTCGTGTAATGGGAATCCCTGAAAGAGGAGTCCAGATTATTCCCCTCGCTTCCTTCCTGTGTGGTCACCCTGGGTAGGCTGAAGATATGTAGAGATAGTCTGATGATTCTGTACATACAGACCTTTCTTTCTTCTAGTTCCAGAAGGACATCCTTAATGCTCCTTCAAGTCTAGAGGTGGTAATGATGTCATGCTCTTTCTAGCCTTAGGGTACTGTACCATGCTTTGTGGATTCCCTATACCCTACTCAGTTCCTTATAAATAGGAACTCTTCTTATTTAATTTCCTTATTTTTTAATTTAATTTTATTTTTTTTAAGATTTTATTCATTTATTTGACAGAGAGACACAGAGAGAGTGGGAACACAAGCAGGAGAAGTGAGAGAGGGAGAAGCAGACTCCCCATGGAGCAGGGAGCCCGATGCGGGGCTCGATCCCAGGACCCTGGGATCATGACCTGAGCTGAAGGCAGACGCTTAACGACTGAGCCACCCAGGCGCCCCTAATTTACTTATTTTAAGATTTTATTTATTTATTTGAGACAGAGAGGAGAGAGAGCACGAATGGAGGGGTGAGGCAGAGGGGGAGGGAGAAGCAGGCTCCCTCAGCAGGGAGCCTGATGTGGGGTTTGATCCCAGAGATCTGGGATCATGACCTGAGTCAAAGGCAGACACCCAACCAACGGAGCCACCCAAGTGCCCCCTAAATAGTCTCTTTTTAAAACACTTAAACTATCCAATTTTCTTTCTTTCTTTCTTTTTCTTTCTTTCTTTCTTTCTTTCTTTCTTTCTTTCTTTCTTTCTTTCTTTCTTTCTTTCTTTCTTTCTTTCTTTCTCTCTCTCTCTCTTTCTTTCTTTCATTCTTTCTTTCTTTTTCTTTCTTTCTTTCTTTCTTTCTTTCTTTCTTTCTTTCTTTCTTTCTTTCTTTCTTTCTTTCTTTCTTTCTTTCTTTCTTTCTTTCTCTCTCTCTCTCTCTCTCTCTCTCTCTCTCTCTCTTTCTTTCTTTCTTTCAGTAAATTCAACACCCAGTGTGGGGCTTGAACTCATGACCCTGAGATCAAGAGTCACATGCTCTAGGGACTGAGCCAGCCAAGCACCCCTAAACTATCCACTTTCAGCATATCATCTTTTTCTTTCTGGGATCTTGACTGACATAAAAATTGCTATCACAAGTGGCCCCAGAAAATAGACATTTAGGATGGGATTCTGAGGTTGGGTTGCCCATCTATTTGAAGAGCACAGACTTATTTGCCAGTGGAAAATGGGCCACACAATCCCTGGTAGACAGCAGCATTATGATTATTCAGATTATCCCCATGTGGGCAGGCGGAGGACAGATCAAGTAGTTGTGGCCTTCAGTCATTATGGTGGTAATAATGATTATGTAGATCATGGAGACACCTGGCTTCCTTTGATGGTCCCAGAGTATGTACAAAGGATAAAGGAGAAATGAAACTGTGAGTTTCCAACTTAAGTGGATAATCAGAAAGCCTGGGTGGAAGCTTTTAAAGGAAAAGAACATATCTCCTCTAGTCACAGAGCAGATGACACTGTGGTTACCATTATAGAAAAAGTCAAGCGAAAACTCTCCCTTCCAGATAGTAAGCCAAAAGCAATTCCCTGTCCTGGGAGGAATTCTAGAGGTTGGTGCCACCATCAAACACTTGAAAGTTGCAGTGGTACAATTCTGTCATATCCCCGTTCCAGTTGCTTCTTTGGCTAGTACAAAAGTCAGATGGGTCATGGAGATGATTATATATTATGGCAAACTTAAACAGATGGTAATGCCAATCATAACCATGGCCTCGCTGCGGTATCGTTACTAAAACAAATCAGTATAGCCTTATGTATCCATTTATAGCTATTGACCTGGCAAATGCTTTTTTCCATCCTCATCATTAATAACAATGAGAAGCATTTTGAAGCTGTTTGCCTTTGCAAGGCAGGGCAACAATATACCTTTACTGATTTGCCTCTAGGCCTTGTGAACTCTCCTGCAGTCTGTTGTAATAGAGCCCAAAGGGACTTTGATCATCTTGATAGTCTACATCTCCTCAGTCTGATCCACTGGAATGATGACATAATGCTAATTGGAACTGGGGAACAGGAAGTAGCAAGTATCCTACATGCTTTAGTAAGTCACATCTATGCCAGAAGGTAGGCGATAAAGTCTATGAAAGTTCAGGGGCCTACCATGTGTGTGATGTTTTGATGAGTGCAATAGTCTGAGGCATGGCTCTTTAAAGTGAGAGACAAGTTGCCGCATTGCCTTCACCACCACAGAAGGCACAATGTTGGTTCTCTGGATTTTGGAAGCAACGTATGCCACACTTGAGCATGATGTTCCAACCTGTTTACCTAGTACGCTGTGAAGCTGATAGTTTTGAGTAGGATCTAGAGCAAGAAATCGTTCTGAAGCAGGTGCAGGCTGTGGTGCAAGTTGCCTGCCACTTGAGCCTTATGGCCCAGCAGACCCAATGATACCCAACATATCTGTGACCGATAGAATGTATTCTAGAACCTCTAGCAATCCCCAGTAGGAAACTCATGACCTGCTGGCAATTATTACCATTTGAAAGCAGCTCTGGCTTGCTCCTGTGGCATAGTAGAGCCTGAAAGCCTTACCATGGGCCATCATATATGTGCATGATCCAACTACCCAACATGGATGGGAGCCTCCACTAACCATAAAACCATGTGTGTGTAGCAGCATTCCATTATAAATGGAAATAAGATCTATGCAGTCAATCCCATGCAGATCCAAGGGTCAAGTGAACTGCCAAGCGGATGACTCAAGCCTCCCACATTGCCTGGTCCTCTGTTTCACTGCCCTTCCTCACTGAATATACATGGCCTCAGGGGAAGATTTCAATGACCACTTGATGAAGGGTATGGGCCTGGTATACTGTGGGATCTTCTAATACGCTAGTATCTGTAGCCTCTGGCATACAGCTTCATTTGAGGGTGGCCCTAAAAGGTCATGGAGAAGGGAAATCCTCCCAGTGGCAAAACTTTGAATGGTACATCTGGTTGTCACTTTGTGTGAAATGGAGACTGTTCAGATCTCAGGTGATTCATAAACAGTAGTAAGCAGATTGTCCAGCTTGTTAGGGACTTGGGGAAAACAATATAGGAAAACTGGTATCATGAAGGCAATGAAGGAGAAGTATGTTAAGGGATGTTTCAGAACAGACACAGTGTGTATACTACAGAGGATGCTCTTAATAGATGAGTTGACAAGATAACCTGTCCTGTGGATACCAGTTGATTTCTTTCTTCAGTTACGCTGATGCTTTCTCAGTGAGCCTACCTACGTACAAAGGGGCTGGAGTGGCAGGGACAGAAGTAGGTGTAAACTGAACAGGATGGACTTGCCCTCATTTGGCCGCCATCGCCGCTAAGAGCCCCACCTGCCCACAGCAAAAGCCAACACTGAGCTGCTGATATGGACATTTGTATGAAACAAGAAAAAAATAATTAAAACAACATGAGCACAGGGTAATATATGGAAGTACTGAATTACTATATTGTACACCTGAAGCTAGTATAACACTGTATGTTAACTAACTGGAATTAAAATAAAAACTTCAAAAAAATTAAAAAAGTAAACATGAGGAACTAAAAAAAAAAAAACAAAAAACACCACAGTGGTAAATAAGTAATTAAATGGCTTAGCCTTCTCTCATTTTCTCTTTCACTTCTATTGTTCAGACCAGGACTTAGAGGGAATCACAGCTTAGAGGGTTCATTACTTAGCTTCAGAAGTCCAAAAGGTGACACTCAGGACTTAGGAGTCTCAGGCTTAGGATTTCTATTAAAAAAAAAAAACAAATCAGGGCATAGAGCTAATATGAAAACTAATTCAGCTATGTCTGTCCACTTGCCTTTGTATTCTAAATGTCTGACCCATAAACTTTTTAAATAATATATTTATTAAACATCCACTAGAATAACTAAAATTAAAAAGACTATACCCAGTGTTGGCAACAATGAGGAGCTACTAGGATGCTCACGCATGTTGGTGGGAATGTAAAACGGGACAACCACTTTGGAAAAACTTTGGCAATTTCTTGAAAAGGTAAACATATACTCTATGGCTCAGTCTTTTCATTCCTAGTCTTTACCCAAGAGAAATGAAAGTATATGTCCACACAAAGTTATTCATGGTGGCTTTATTTATAGAGCCTAACACCTGGAAAAAAACAAAATGTCCATCAGCAGGTGTAAAGATAAACTGTGGTATTCCCATGCAATTGAATACTACTCAGCATTAAAAAGGAATGAACTATGATTCATGTGATGATATAGATGAATCTCAAAATGAAAGGAGTGACATAAAAAAGTGCATGCTGTATGATTTCATTTATATACAGTTTTTAGAAGATGCAAACTAATCTACAGTGTCAGAAAGCAGATTAGTGATTGCCTGGAACAGGAGGGGACCTGGGAAGTTTGGGAGGATGGATCACTAAGCAGCACAAGGAAAGTTTTGGTGGTGATGGGTATGCCTATTATCTTGATCATGGTGATTGTTTCACGGGTTTGTGTATAAGTCTACACTCACCAAATTATACATTTTAAATATATACAATTTGTAGTATGCCTATTACACCTCAGTGAAGTTTATTTGTATTTATATATTTCTGCTTATAACCCAATCTAAGAAGAAAGATTGTCTGGGTTTGACTAAGCATCTAGTAGAGGACTTTCTTTCTTTTTTTTTTTCTTCAAGATTTTTTATTTATTTGCTAGAGAGAGAGAGAACGAGCGAAGATGAGAGAGCGAGTGAGAGTACAAGCAGGGGGGTGGCAGGCAGAGGGAGAAGCAGGCTCCCCGCTGAGCAGGGGAGGGGAGCCAACCAGGCGCCCCTAGAAGAAAGGAAACGAGCTCAGAGAGGAAAAGTAACGTAAGGCCATCTAAATCTACTTCGTGTTCTTCTGCCTATACCATGCTGTCTCCCTCAAGCCAGAGTTAAATGGGCCTCCTATGACAGATATAAATCAAAGTACAGATTTGGGGAAGAAGATTGCAAAAGGAGAGAAGCAACTCCAACAACGGTGAAAGGAACAACTATGTTCAAGAACTAGTGGGCAAGCCAGCTTGACCAAAGAAGGGCACTCGTTTGGGAAAGCAGAGTCAAAAAGACTCTGACTGGTGAACAGTCAGATTTTTGAAGGCCCTGAACTCCAGAACAGAAAGTTAGGGCTTCATCCCATAGACTGTGGATCTCAGCGAATAGCAGGACTGACTTAGCCATTAGGCAGTAGGCACAGTGCCTAGGACCCATGATACATTCAGGAGTCTGCCAAAAATGTTTTAGTTTTAATTTATCTCAAAATGAAAAAGAAAGAATATATAAAGTGAATCCAGGTTGGACTATATACATCCATCTTTGTAATCATGCAGTTGTAAAGTATACGTATATATTTAATACGGTTATATATATTTTTTCTGATGGAGAAGGAGACCCACGAAGGCAAAGTGCCTAGGGCCCACGATGTCACATGTGGTCCTGGATATGTGTAGGATGATTCGGAAATGACTTCAAAGTTTGGAAACTGAAAAGTTTACACCAAAAGGATAACCTTGTCATTGACTGAGATGGTGAAATCAGGAAGAGAAGTTGAGGGGGAATATGGATGTTCTGCTGAGTTAGAGCCTGATGCAGAAATTCCAGAATGTACTGTTAAGGATTTTGATCAGGGTGGTGGCTTCTTTGGGAAGAGGAGGGTTCCTTTGAATTGAGGTCTAACTGGGATTGAGAAGAGAGTTGAATATGAGAAACCACCTCAGGAATTTCCCATCCTGCCAACTGCTGGCTGTTCCCAGGCTTCCTCTCATTGCCATGACAGGAAGAAAGAGGTTGAGAGGTGGCTCTCGCTGAAGCGAATACTGCCTCATGGCCTCCCAGGTCATTAACTTGAGCCTCTCTTGTGTCCCTCACACCCCCCTCATTCTCTGTGTTCCTACACACAGAGGACCCTCTGCCCTCCCACTATATACAAATTTATAGAGTATTTGAATTTAACTGTAATGTAAAGAACACGGAATCATAGTAATATTAGCAATCACAATTTTTATTTGTAAGACCTTTTAGGTGCAAAAGTAGTTCCTAGTAAGTGTTTTATAGGATATAGCCCCCAAGAGATAGGAGAGGCAGATGATTTGGTTTCCCAATCCACAGATGAAAGAGCTTATCAGAGCTTTGTCACATCATATCCTGGGGTGCCTGGGTGGCTCAGTTGGTTGAGCGAACAACTCTTGATTTCAGCTTGGGTCGTGATCTCGGGGTCGTGAGATGGAGCTCTGCGCTGGGCTCCATGCTCAGTGCCGAGTCTGCTTGAGTTTCTCTCCCTCTCCCTCTGCTCCTCCCCTTGCTCTGTCTCTTGAATGAATGAATGAATAAATAAAAAATAAATAAAATCTTAAAGATTATATCCCTTGACTCCCAATTCTCTTTTAACTCCTCCACTAGCTGTCAGCTTAGATTTAGTTTAAAGGAAGTCAAAGTCTTCATCACTTTGCAGGTTACAATTCAATTTTATAATACCAAAAACTTTAAAAAAAATTTATTTAAGTAATCTTGGGTCCAATCTTTTGCTGTCACAATAATACAATGAATAACTCTGTATACTATGCCATTTTACAGGTATGTACTTATAGGTGCAGGATAAATGCCCAGAAATGGAATTGCTGGATGAAAGGAATTGGCATTAGTAATCTTGATAGTGACAAGTAGCTCTCCCCTGGGGTTATGTCCATTTAAACTCTTACCAGCAATCTAGGTAAAGTGTCTGTCTTCCCATAGCCTTCCCATAGCTGTTACGTTTTTGCATTTTTGCCAGTTTAATAGAGGAAAAAATAGTATCTCAGGATAGTTTTAATTTGCAATTCTTTCAGTATGAGTGAGGTTACACAACTCTTCATTAATTTATAGTCATTTGTACTTCCTTTTCTGTGAATAGGTTGTTTGTATTCTTTGCCTTTTTTTTTAACCTGTGTGTTAGTGGTTTTTTTTTTTTTTTTAATTTCTAGGAGCTCTTTAAATATTAGGGAGATTATCTCTGTTTCTGTGATATTAATTGTAAAGATATTTTTCAGGGTGTAATTTATCATTTATTTATTTCTAATATGGTTGACGGTGTCATTTATTTTTGACTTTACTTATAATTCTTATAATCTCTCCCCACCCCCCCCACACATGCAGAAGCTTTTCTTTGCTTTTTTAATGTAGTAAAGTTTACCAATTAGCCAATTTTTTTTAATGACTACTAAACATAGCTAGTAAGGTTTTCATTGCTTCAAAGTTATAAAAAAGTTCTCATGTGTTTTATTTTTAGAACTTCATATTTTACATTTAAATCTTTGATCTGCTTGGAATTTTCTTAGAGTAAGGTGTAAGATATGGTTTCAACCTCATTTCCAGATTTCAATCTTTCCTGCCTCCTCCACACTTGGGGGCCTTTGAACGCCTCTCTTACCATCATTGGGGTCTGGTTTCAGCTTTAGCCAGAGGTATTTCTCAGGTAGTCAAGTTCAGTCCTCTCAGATTAAGGCTGGCTCTTTTTTGTTTTGTTTTGTTTTTGTTCTTGTTTTTTAAAAGATTTTATTTTTAAGGAAGATTTTATTTTGTTTTATTTTTAAAGATTTTATTTATTTATTTGATAGAGAGAGAGCACAAGTAGGGGGAGCAGCAGAGGGAACAGCAGAGGGGAGAGGGAGAAGCAGACTCCCCGCTGAGCAAGGAACCTGATGCGGGGCTCAATCCCAGGACTGTGGGATCATGACCTGAGCCAAAGGGACACTTAACGACTGAGCCACCCAGGCGTCCCAAAAGATTCTATTTTTAAGACACTCAACGCCGGGCTCAAATTTACAATCCCCAGATCAAGAGTTTCAGGATCTACCGACTGAGCCAGACAGGCGTCCTGGCTGGCTCTTCTTTTGGACCTGATACCTCATCCCTTAACCTTTTGGAGAATTTTTCCTGGATAATCTAAATGAGCTTGTGATTTTTTTGTTTTGTTTTGTTTTGACCAGAAGCATGAAGAATTACAATGCCTGGGGAACAACATTTGCTTCCTGACCTCTCCTGAGCTTGCAAGCAGCATCAGATATCATCAGTGGTCATGTTGCATTTCTAGGATTTGTAGATTGAGAATGGATAAAGAGAAAGTCATAGTTGGGTTTAGGGGTGTGGCAGTGGCCCTAACTGCCCCAGAAGAGGTTCCATAGTTTTGGGTGGCCTCTTGGTTTGTCTCTGACTCTTCAGGGTGGATGGGAAAGTGAGAATAGAGGAAGCTGGTCTGACATTCACCTCCTTCCTGCTTATACCCCTGTACACAAAGCAGGGGTTTGCTGCTGGCCCCTGTGTTGATTGATCTGTGACCACTTGCTACCGGTTGTTAAATATTTTTAATATTCATCCCCTACCCCCCATCTCCAATAGAGGCTTTGTTCTACTTTCTCTTGGCTCCAGAGTTTAGTTTCAGAGGTCATAACTTGAACCAGCCAGTGATGGTTTTACTCACATGATATTTACTGAAAATTGGGATCTGCCCTACCTGATGATGGATAATTTTTATTTTGAGGTCCTGTTGGGACTTTCTGTTGTTTTGTAATTGTGTCTTCATGGGGCATTTGAAAGGTGAGCCAGAGGGATAATTCAGTCAAGGGTTCTTTAGCTGCCTACTTAACCAGGAAGAACTTAGAAGCAGGTTTTAGAACCAACCCCTGGAAGTTGTATCCACTTTTTCGTTTGACTTGTCTAGAATTTGTTTTGCTAATAACACTCAATGCTTATCCACGTTATAAATAATATAACAATTTATTGAATTATTGTATTTTTGAGTTCAGAAACAATGGCCATAGGAGAACCAAATAGTGGAAAGTGTCATCTCCCTGAGCTTGTGGTCTCCTAGAGCCGTGGGTGTAACTGGGGGTGTGTCAGGATCACCGGTATCTCAAAGGCCCAGATGCCTCCTCTTACAGCTCCCAGTCTGGCCCTCCTGGCAGGTGGCTACTTGAGAAAATGGGGTAGATGTCTGACGAGGGACAAAGGAGGACTTGTCTACTTAACCTACTTACTGATATTAACCCAACGTCATCTGATAGGGTCCCTGTCTTTACTTCCGGTGTTTCAGCCACACCAGCCTTTGCTGTCCCTCAAACACATTAAACTCATCCCCACTCGTCCTGTGCCAGGATGCTGTGCTCTAGTTTTTTGCCTCCCCAGCCCCCTCTTCATCTTCAGGTTTTAGCTTAAATATTCCTTCCTCAGAGAGGTCTTCCCTGACCACCTTCCCCACAAACCCTACGTTCATCATCCTGTTTTCTTTCTTTTTCTAGCCTTCTTCAAAGTCTCTAATTCGCTCATTTACTGACCTTCTCGTTGGCTGTAGTAAGGCTCCACGAGGGCAGGGAGTTCCTAGGTCCCTGGCATGGTGTCTGGCACATGGTGGGCCCTCACTAAATGTGAAATAAAGTGAATGGATGAACTCGCCAGCAAAGACGTACTGTGACCCTTTTGGAAACTGAATGGTAGCAATTATGAGGGAGATAGGGCATATGATTCATGTTTTAATTTAAAAATATCTTTAAGCAGATTACTTTGGTAATACCAGTGTACGTGGCAGGAGGCAATTTATCTCAGGCCAGTGGGGGAAATGGAGTCTCATTAACCATGTGGAAAAGAGGAACTCATTGTGAGATTCCACCTAGTAGTCTCACCTCACCAGGGTTCTCTTTTATATGCTATAATATTGTTTTACTTTCCATGATTTTTATTTTTTTGAGAGAGAGAGAGAGAGAGAGCAGGAAGGGAGGAAGAGAGGGAGAGAGAATCTTAAGCAGGCTCCACACCCAGCCCGGAGCCCAATGCAGGTCTTCATCTCACCACCTGGAGACCATGACCTGAGCTGAAATCAAGAATCGGATGTTTAACTGACTTAACCATCCAGGCGCCCCACCTTTCATGATCTTTGAAATAAATTTAAGTGAATTGCAAATGTTTTCCTGCCTTAAAAAGAAAAAAAGTGAGGGGCACCTGGCTGGCTCAGTCAGTAGAACATGCGACTCTTGATCTCAGGATTGTGAGTTTGAGCTCCACGTTGAGTGTAGGATTACTTAAAAATAAAATCCTAAAAAAAAATTTTTTTTAAATTAAAAAAGAGAGAGAATCCAATTTATTCACTAATTTATAGTTAGAAATAGAAGGTCCTGGGGCTTGCAGGCATTGTTGACAGAGGTATTAGTAAAACAATTTCAAGAATCTTGAAGAGTTTTTGAACTGGATGCATTCTTAGAGATCATTTGGTTTAATTCTGTTTTATTGGGAGACTAAATAGTAGAGTGGAAAGAGACACTGGTGCATAGACTGCCCCTCAGGATCCTGTGTGACCATCAGCAGATAATTTAATCTAATGGATCACTTTATTTTAAATTTTTTTTCTGTTTTTTTCATTTCTTTGTTGTGTTTTTGTTTTAGTAAACTCTACACCCAATATGGGGCTTAAACTCATGACCCCTTGGGGTGCCTGGGTGGCTCAGTTGTTAAGTGTCTGCTTTCGGCTCAGGTCATGATCCCAGGGTCCTGGGATCGAGCCCCGCATTGGGCTCCCTGCTCCGCGGGAAGCCTGCTTCTCCCTCTCCCACTCCCCCTGCTTGTGTTCCCTCTCTCGCTGTGTCTCTCTCTGTCAAATAAATAAAATCTTTAAAAAAATAAACTCATGAACCCAAGATTGAGAGTCACATGCTGTCCCAGCTGAGCTAGCCCAGTGCCCCTAATGGATCACTTTAGATCATTTTTTTTTAAAGATTTATTTATTTTTTTTAGAAACACAGTGGGGTGGGGAAGGGTAGAGGGAGAGGGAGAGAGAGAATCTCAAGCAGACTTTCCACTGAGCGTGAGCCTGACGTGGGCTTTGGTTTCATGACCCTGAGATCATGACCTGAGCTGAAATCAAGAATTGGACGCGTAACCGACTGAGCCACCCAGGCGCCCCCATTTTAGATCATTTAATCTCAGGATCACTTACTTCAACTGTAAACAGGGATCAAATTTATAGACTGTTAGGGGTTAAATGAGGTAAATTATAAAGTGTCTAGCACATCAGAGGGCCCCAGTAAATGGCAGCTAATCAATTATTTACAGATGAGAAAACTAAGAAATGAAAAAAAAGTGAAATAGAATGTAATTGGTATATTAATGTCAAATCTGGTATCATAGAGCAGTGTTCCCCAACTAGTGGTTCTCAACTTCGGCCCCTAGGGCGATTTAGCAAACCCTGATGCTGATGCCCCATCCTAGAGTAATTAGGTCAGAATCTCTGGAGTTGGGATTCAGGAATCAGTATTCTTTTTCAGCCTCACCCGTCATTCCACTGTGCAGCTGTGTTTGTTGTATTTATTTAAAGTGGAAATTTCTAGACTCAGTACCAAACACGCTGTATTAATTTGTAGGGCTCTCAGGACAAAGTACCACGACTGGGTGGCTTAAAATAGAAATGTATTGTCTCATAGTTCTGGCATCTAGAAATTCAAAATCAAGGTGTTGGCAGGATTGGTTCCTTCCAAGAGCTGTAGGGGAGGATGTATTCCAGGCCTTTCTCCTTTGCTTGTAGATGATTGTCTTCTGAGCCTTCACATCATCTCCCACCATGCATGTGTCTGTAGCTAAATTTCCCTTTGCATAAGGACACCAGTTATTGGATTAGGGCCCACCCTAATGACTCCATTTTAACTTGATTACCTCTAAGAGAGCCTATCTCCAAATAGAGTCACATCCTGAGGGACTAGGGGTTAGGACTCCAACATGGGAATTTGGGGGGGTGGGAGGACACAGTTCAACCCATAACACCCATCACATCAAAATCTCCAAGGGGAGGCCTGGGAAACCTGTTTAGCAATCAGGAAAGTCTGGGAAATGTGGGCCTAGGGCAGAAGAAAACACTGAAAATGCTAGCAGGAACCAGCTGGGCTAAGGACCAAAATTATTAGGGACTCAGACCCTGAAGAGCATAAACTCAGGCCCAGCAGATGTCATTCAGGACTGAGGGGTCCAGGATGCCTGGTCCTTAACGTTCTTTGTTTTTTACAAAAAGCTGAAAACCTGGATTTTTATTTAAAAGTTTTCAGTAAGTGCAGTGCTCTGGAGTTCAAACAAAATATGTCTCTGGGGGCACCTGGGTGGCTCAGTCGGTTAAGCCTCTGCCTTCGGCTCAGGTCATGATCCCCATGTCGGGCTCCCTGCTCAGCAGGGAGTCTCCTTCTCCCTCTCCCTCTGCATCTCCCTCTGCTTGTGCTCTCTCTCACACACACACTCTCTCTCAAATAAATAAATAAAATCTTAAAAACAACAACAACAAAAACCCAAACCAAAATATGTCGCTAAGCTTGATTCAGCCAGTATTTTGCATATCTTTGGGTTAGAAAGCATTGGGTCTTTCTACTGGGCTTTTATTAAAAGCCATTGCTGGTCACTGCTTAGTGTGGGGAGGGGTGAGCACGGGGAGTGGGGGAGGAAGGGGAGAAGGGTGAGTTTGGTCCAGTTATTTCTGTGATGATCGCTGCAAGCCGATCCCTTAATTGACTGATTAAGTCAGCTGGTCAGCAATTGCCTTTGGAGAATTCTGAGTGTTAGTAACCGAGCTGTGCTTTAAGTCATGAATGAGCTTCGAGTTTCTTCAGAGAGGACTGCTCTTTTCTTGGCCTGCTGTGTTTTGGGGTGTGGTTTCTCTCTTATTTGTCTGGGTTCCCCCCAGTGTTTTTAGTCTGATTATCTGTATCCCCTTTTCTTTTGTCTTGGGAGCTGTTAGAAGTTGGTTCTTTTAACAATATTCCTTTCTACGATTACAATGGAATTTCAAACAGGATGGTGAATAGATACATGTTCTCATTCCATCATCTTTGGAAAAAAATATTATGAAATGTAAAAAATACAATGAACAGCAATGTACACAGAGCGGTTTAACACATGAAATGCATCTAGTACCCTTGATGGTGCTGTGTACACCCCAATTCATGTTCTGTCATTCTCATGTGCTTCTTTATAATCCTCTCCTACGTCTACACATCCCTAAACTCTACACACATGCACGCACACACACATGTGTGCATATAGTTTATGTATGTGTGTGTATAATATATTATAAACATAAATATATTATCATATTATATATTACATTATTATTATATTATAAATATATATTATTTTGCCTGGTTTTATACTATATAGAAATGGTATAATATTGCACACATCTTTATGTAACTTACTGTTTTTCCTGGTTTCATTCATTTCCACTCCTCTTAGAGTTTTCCATTTTATGAGAATACCGCAATTCAGTGCTTCAAACTTTCATCAATCTAGTGAACTTCTGTAATCTAACAAATAACATTTTTTGCCTTAAGTTCTATTTTTTTGGATACTACTATAGCTACAACAGCTTTTATTTTTGTTTGTGTTTGCCCATATATCCATATATCTAGTTTTCAATTTTATTACTATCAGTTTTTCTGTTCTTATGTCTTGGGTTTTTCTCTTCCATAAAGGATAGGATTGGATTTTTTAATTTCCCAGTCTGACAATCTCAGTTTTTTGTTTTGTTTTGTTTTGTTTTTTGGTTTGTTTGTTTTTTTAGTTAGGCTCCACACCCAGCATGGAGCCCAATGCGGGGCTTGAACTCAGGACCCTGAGATTAAGACTGGAGCTGAGATCAAGATCAGATATTTAACTGCCTGGGTCACCCAGGCACCCCATTCTCATTTTTTTAACTGGCAAATTGGACTCATTTATATTTTTTGTGACTCCTGATATATTCAAATTTATTTCTAACTTCTCCTTTGCTTTCTCATTCTGATTTTTCTATATTCCCTCTTTTTTCCATTATTGCTTTCTTTTGAATTTATTTTATTTTTTTAACTTTTTTTTTGAGAGAGAAAGAGAGCAAGAGAGAGTGTGTGCTGGGGGTGGGGCAGAGGAAGAGGGAGAGAGAGAGAATCTTAAGCAGGCTCCACACCCAGTGAGGGGCCCAGTGCCGAGCTTGAGCTCATGACCCTGAGATCATGACCTGAGCCAAAATCAAGAGTTAGATGCTTAACCAACTGAGCCACCCAGGTGCCCCACTTCTGAATTTATTTATTTATTTATTTATTTATTTATTTATTTATTTAAAAGATTTTATTTATTTATTTGAGAGAGTGAGAAAGAGAGAGAGAGCACATGAGAGGGGGGGAAGGGTCAGAGGGAGAGGCAGACTCCCTGCTGCGCAGGGAGCCCAGATGTGGGACTTGATCCCGGGACTCCAGGATCATGACCTGAGCCAAAGGTAGTGGCTTAACTAACTGAGCCACCCAGGGGCACCCAGAGTCCAAACTCTTAACTTCATTTTATATTAGGTGAAATATTTTCTCTGCTTCTAGACTTCCTTGTCAGAATCCGTCTGTCTTTTCTCCATTGCCATTTCTTTCTTTAAATTTTTTGTTATGTTAATCACCATACATCACATCATTAGTTTGTGATGTACTGTTCCATGATTCATTGTTTGTGCATAACACCCAGTGCCCCACGCAGAACGTGCCCTCTTTTTTAAATACCCATCACCAGGCTAACTCATCCCTCCACCCCCCTCCCCTCTAGAACCCTCAGTTTGTTTTTCAGAGTCCATCGTCTCTCATGGTTCGTCTCCCCCTCCGATTTCACCCCCTTCATTCTTCCCCTCCTGCTATTTTTAGGGATAAAGAGGATTTTTTTTTTCTTATATATATTTTTTCTTTTCTTCATATAGTTTTTCTTCATGTATTTTTTCATTTCTTTTTTTTTCTTAACATATATTGCATTATTTGTTTCAGAGGTACAGATCTGTGATTCAACAGTCTTGCACAATTCACAGCACTCACCATACTGAATTTATTTTTAATAAATAACTTCACTTAAAAAAGTTTAAAAAATTTTTAAATAAAACTTACTTTCTTTTGTTTTGCAATTTACATACTCATTTCTTTTTCTTTTCTTTTTTAAAAAATATTTTATTCTTAAGTAATCTCCACATTCGATGTGGGGCTTGAACTCACAACCCTCAGGTCAAGAATTGCATGCTTTACCAACTGAGCCAGCCAGGCGCCCCTCATTTCTTTTTCTTTAATGAGTAGACTTAATTATTTTTTCAAACAGTCAGGTATGCAGAGGAAATTTTGCAATATCTTACTACTCAAAATATGGTTCATGAGCCAGTAGCATCAGGCATTACTTGAGAGCTTGTTAGAAATGCAGAATCTCAGGCCCTACCCCTGACCTACTGAATCAGAATCTGCATTTGAACACGTTCTCCAGTTGATTCATTTGTACATTAAGTGTGAGAAGCACTTGTTTAATGAATACCTATCTCTTATATTTAACATATTTTGCCATAATTCCTTCATATATTTGTATTTTCTTACATATTTAAAAGTAAATTGCAGAAAGTATGACATTTATGCTTTGAACAATTTTAATAGGGTGCTTGTAAAATAAGGACATTTCTACATATTCATAAAACCATCATCATATTTTTTTTTAAGATTTTCAAAAATTTATTTATGTTAGAGACTGAGAGAGAGCATACGTGTAAGTGTGGGGAGGAGCAAAGAGAGGGGGACAAGCAGACTCTGTGTTGAGTGTGGAGCCTGGCGTGGGGCTCAGTCTCAGGACCCTGAGACCAGGACCTGAGGTGAAACTAAGAGTTGGACCCTTAACTGACTGAGCCACCCTGGCGCCCCGAACCATTATCATACTTAACAACATTAACTGTTATTTGCTAATATCACTTAGTACCCAGTTAGTATTCTTTCTGGTTAGGGCTGTTGGGTTACTCTTAATTGTAGTTCTTTCTTCAAGATAGTATGAAGGTTTAATTATTTCCTTTTAACCCTTAAAGTCTTAATATGCATACTTAACAAAATCTAAGTTAGTGTCTCTACTCTTGGGTAGAGTCGGTTAAGCGGCTGCCTTCGGCTCAGGTCATGATCCCAGGGTCCTGGGACTGAGTCCCACATCAGGCTCCTTGCTCCGCGGGGAGCCTGCTTCTCCCTCTGCCTCTGCCTTCCACTCCCCCTGCTTGTGATCTCTCTCTCTGACAAGTAAATAAATAAAATCTTTAAAAAAAAAATCTATACTCTTTTCCCCCAGATTCAAAGACCTTGGACTTTGCCTCACATACTATTTTTATCAGGGTTTTAATTCTATTTTTTTTGTTTTTCCTTCAAATTAGACTTCATTATTACTGATTTATATAGTCAGTCTCTATATGTTTATATATATATATAATATGTATGTATATGTGTGTGTGTATATATAGAAAGAGAGAGAGAGAAAGAGAGAGAGAATATATATTTTTAAGTAATCCCTATACCCAACAGGGGGTTCGAACTCAGGATGCCGAGATCAGAGTTGCATGCTCCCCCAACTGAGCCAGCCAGGTGCCCCTCTATTTGTTTATATTTACCAGCATGTTAACCAATTTCTTTATCCTCTCCCCCTATTAACTTCTGTCTCCTGTGATTATTTTCCATCTTTAAGAATGTCTTTTAGGGCGCCTGGGTGGCTCAGTTGGTTAAGCGACTGCCTTCGGCTCAGGTCACGATCCCGGAGTCCCGGGATCGAGTCCCACATCGGGCTCCCTGCTCAGCAGGGTGTCTGCTTCTCCCTCTGACCCTCTTCCCTCTTGTGCTCTCTATCTCTCATTCTCTCTCTCTCAAATAAATAAATAAAATCTTAAAAAAAAAGAATGTCTTTTAACATTTCCCTAGTGAGGGAGTCTTTTGGTGGTAAGCAATCTTAGTCTTTGTTTTTCTAGGAGGAAGAGTTTTACTGAGTGTGTGGTTGTGGCTGCGTATTGTTGTCCTTGGTCCCCCGGACTATTACAGAGTGCTGGTCTCCAGCCTGACACTCATTCTATGACTTCCTTCTGTAGGGTTCCTCTTTTGTGTGTCCCATGCTGCTTTCTCTGTTGTGATTATTTTTGTTATAACTCCTTTATTTTGTGGAACACACTTTACAGTGGCATCTTAAATAAGGGGCGTGTGAGGTAAATTTTTGGAGCCCTTGCATGTCTATAAATGTCTTTATTTTACCTTCGCATGTGACTTGTAACTTGATATAGAACTTGTCAGGCATGGTTCCTCGAACATTTTAAGTAATTGGCCTACCACCTTTCAGTATTGCTGTTGAGAATTCAATGTCCTTTTGATTCCCCATCCTTTGTTCATTTCTCCTCTCTGAAAGTGGTTAGAATCCTTAATTTACGTTGTTCCTCCAAAATTTTATTATGGTATGCTGGGGGTCTTTTTCATTTATTTAAATCAGGTGAGCCCTTTCAACCTGAAAACTATGTTCTTCTGTTCTGGATTTTTTTTTTGGGGGGGATATCAATTATTTGATAATTTTATTCCTTTTGTTTTATCTGTTCACTTTTTCTGGAACTGCTATGAGTTACTTGATAGGTATCTTTGATTTTTTTCTCTCAGTCTATTGTCTTTTCTCCCTTATTCTGTCTTTTTATCTTTTATAGGTCTATACTCCGGGAGATTTACTTAATTTTGTAGTCCAGCCCTTCTACTGAATTTTTAAGAACTCTGATTTTTCAAGAACTTTTAAAATTTTTGATTCCTTTTTCATAGCACCCTGTTTAGTTTTTCATGGATGAAATATATTCTCTTGTCTTGCTGAAAATAATGATAATATCTAAAAAGTATAATATTCTGCTTTGTACATTATACCTGTTTTCTTTGGATTCCTTTTCTGTATCTTTGTTTTGGGCTTCTATTTTTCCTACTAGAAGCTTTCAACAAATGTCTATCTACCCTTGATTCATAACAAATAGTCTATTCTATGAAGAGAGTTTGAGAGGAAATTAAAGGATAAAAAAGATTTTCTTTGGTATTCTTTTGAACTAAGCACCTAATTCTTTTTTTTTTGTCTTTTATTTATTTTTTACTTTTTTCTTTAAATGTTTTATTGTTATGTTAATCACCATACATTACATCATTAGTTTGTGATGTAGTGTTCCATGATTCATTGTTGGTGCATAACACCCAGTGCTCCACGCAGAATGTGCCCTCTTTAATACCCATCACCAGGCTAACCCATCCCCCCACCCCCCTCCCCTCTAGAACCCTCAGTTTGTTTTTCAGAGTCCATCATCTCTCATGGTTCGTCTCCCCCTCCAATTTCACTCCCTTCATTCTTCCCCTCCTGCTTCTTTTTTTTTTTTTTTCTTAACATATATTGCAGGATTTGTTTCAGAGGTACAGGTCTGTGATTCAACAGTCTTGCACAATTCACAGCGCTCACCATAGCACATACCCTCCCCAATGTCTATCACCCAGCCACTCCATCCCTCCCACCCCCCACCACTCCAGCAACCCTCAGTTTATTTCCCAAGATTAAGAATTCCTCATATCAGTGAGGTCATATGATACATGTCTTTCTCTGATTCACTTATTTCACTCAGCATAACACCCTCCAGTTCCATCCACGTTGTTGCAAATGGCAAGATCTCATTCCTTTTGATGGCTGTATAATATTCCATTATATATATATATATATATATATATATATATATACACACCACGTCTTCTTTATCCATTCATCTGTCGATGGACATCTTGGTTCTTTCCACCGTTTGGCTGCTGTGGACATTGCTGCTATAAACATTGGGGTGCACATACCCCTTTGGATCCCTACATTTGTATCTTTGGGGTAAATACCCAGTAGTGCAATTGCTGGATCATATGGTAGCTCTATTTTCAACTTTTTGAGGAACTTCCATACTGTTTTCCAGAGGGGTTGCACCAGCTTGCATTCCCACCAACAGTGTAGGAGGGTTCTCCTTTCTCCACATCCCCGCCAACATCTGTCATTTCCTGACTTGTTAATTCTAGCCATTCTGACTGGTGTGAGGTGGTATCTCAATGAGGTTTTGATTTGGATTTCCCTGATGCTGAGTGATGTTGAGGACTTTTTCATGTGTCTGTTGGCCATTTGGAAAAATGTCTGTTCATGTCTTCTGCCCATTTCTTGATTGGATTATTTGTTCTTTGGGTGTTGAGTTTGATAAGTTCTTTATAGATTTTGGATACTAGCCCTTTATCTGATATGTCATTTGCAAATATTTTCTCCCATTCTGTTGGTTATCTTTTGGTTTTGTGGACTGTTTCTTTTGCTGTGCAAAAGCTTTTTATCTTGATGAAATCCCAATAGTTCATTTTTGCCCTTGCTTCCCTTGCCTTTGGTGATGTTTCTAGGAAGAAGTTGCTGTGGCTGAGGTCGAAGAGGTTGCTGCCTGTGTTCTCTTTTAGGATTTTGATGGACTCCTGTCTCACATTTAGGTCTTTCAACCATTTGGAGTCTATTTTTGTGTGTGGTGTAAGGAAATGGTCCAGTTTTATTCTTCTGCATGTGGCTGTCCAATTTTCCCAACACCATTTTTTTAAAAAAGATTTTATTTATTTATTTGAGAGAGAGAATGAGAGAGAGAGAGAGAGAGAAAGAGAGCATGAGAGGGGGGAGGGTCAGAGGGAGAAGCAGACTCCCCGCTGAGCAGGGAGTCCGATGTGGGACTCGATCCTGGGACTGCAGGATCATGACCTGAGCTGAAGGCAGGTGCTTAACCCACTGAGCCACCCAGGCACCCTTCCCAACACCATTTGTTGAAGAGACTGTCTTTTTGCCATTGGACATTCTTTCCTGCTTTGTCAAAGATTAGTTGACCAGAGAGAGGGTCCATTTCTGGGCTCTGTATCCTGTTCCATTGATCTATGTGTCTGTTTTTGTGCCAGGACCATGCTGTCTTGATGATGACAGCTTTGTAATAGAGCTGGAAGTCCGGAATTGTGATGCTGCCAGCTTTGCTTTTCTTTTTCAACATTCCTCTGGCTATTCGGGGTCTTTTCTGGATCCATACGTTCCACTTCTTTGAAAAAAGTGGATGATATTTTGATGGGGATTGCATTGAATATGTAGATTGCTCTAGGTAGCATTGACATCTTCACAATATTTGTTCTTCCAATCCATGAGCATGGAACGTTTTTCCATTTCTTTGTGTCTTCCTCAATTTCTTTCATGAGTATTTTATAGTTTTCTGCGTACAGATCCTTTGCCTCTTTGGTTAGATTTATTCCTAGGTATCTTATAGTTTTGGGTGCAATTGTAAATGGGATCGACTCCTTAATTTCTGTCTCTTATTTCTTGTTGTTGGTGTATAGGAATGCCACTGATTTCTGTGCATTGATTTTATATCCTGCCACTTTACTGAATTCCTGTATGAGTTCTAGCAGTTTTGGGGTGGAGTCTTTTGGGTTTTCCACATAAAGTATCATATCATCTGCAAACAGTGAGAGTTTGACTTCTTCTTTGCCGATTTGGATGCCTGTTATTTCTTTTTGTTGTCTGATTGCTGTGGCTAGGACTTCTAGTACTATGTTGAATAGCAGTGGTGATAGTTAAGCACCTAATTCTTGATTGGCATTTTTTCAACTTCATATATTACTATTGTCTTTCAAGCAACCTTGAGTTTATTATAATATGACTATGTTTCCTATGGCTTAATGTAAATTTAGTCATAACCTTGTGGGAGATTTTTTAAAAAGATTTTATTTCTTAAGTCATCTCTATACCCAGCATGGGGCTTGAACTCATAACCCTGAGATCAAGAGTCACGTGCCCTATCAACTGAGCCAGCCAGGCACCCCCCCTTGTGGGAGATTTTTATTTTTTTTAAATTTTTTTTAAATTTTTTTATTATGTTAATCACCATATATTACATCATTAGTTTTTGGTGCAGTGTTCCATGATTCATTGTTTTTTCATAACACCCAGTGCTCCATGCAGAACGTGCCCTCCTCAATACCCATCACCAGGCTAACCCATCCCCCTACCCCCCTCCCCTCTAGAACCCTCAGTTTGTTTTTCAGAGTCCATCATCTCTCATGGTTCGTCTCCCCCTCTGACATACTCCCCTTTTCTTCCTCTCCTGTTATCTTCTTCTTTTTCTTTTTTCTTAAAATATGTTGCGTTATTTGTTTCAGAAGTACAGAACTGTGATTCAACAGTCTTGCACAATTCACAGCGCTCACCGTAGCACATACCCTCCCCAATGTCTATCACCCAGCCACCCCATCCCTCCCACCCCCAACCACTCCAGTAACACTCAGTTTGTTTCCTGAGATTAAGAATTCCTCATATCAGTGAGGTCATGTGGGGAGATTTTTAATAGTATGGACTAGAAGCAGATAGTTCTTTGTCTTAAGTTTTGAGGGCCAACACTTTGCCTATACATACTTACTAGAGCACAAGACTATGAGTTAGGAGGGCTGGGTTCTACTTCCTGATTTTTACTGTGAGATCATCAGTGAATCTGAACCTCAGCTCCTTTGTGTGTAAAATGAAATCCATTCTCCTCACTGCGCCATTAATGGGGATCAAATATGATAAACCAAGGGTCTTCACTCGTGAGTCATCAGTCTAAATGTTCTTCAGTCATTCCTCCAACCCACAAAGACCTGCAAGCATGACACTTGCTCTCCAAGATGTTATTCTTTCAGAAAAGGTTACTTTTTGGCTGAGGTTGGCCAACAGCTGCCACATTTTAATTTATTATGATTTTTTGTTTGTTTGTTTTTGTTTCTTAACCTGGTCTAGTTTCCATTTGTTGGAATCTGGATGAGAATCCTGAGGCCATATTCTAATTTATTCAGACTCTGATTGGTCTTTTAAAAACAAACGTGGTTGCATGAAGTTGATGTCACAAAAGTGACTTTAGTCCATTAATCACCTTGGGTGGATAAAACAGGTCGCCACTGCAAGCACAAGGAATAATCTGTAAGTGACTAAGGCAAAAAGTAATCCCCTTCAGAACCAGGTCAAGCAGTTTATTTAGGGCTAGGGTGGTTACTCAGCCTGTTGAGGCTTATACTTCTAGGTTGAGGGACTTGAGGTGTTTGGGGGAGTGTGTGCGTAGCTTGGTGGGAAGAGCGATTCATCCTTTTGGAAGAGTTACTTTGCATCTATGTCTCTCTGTCTCTCTGTCTGTGTCTCTCCCTCTTGGTCTCTCCATCTTCCTCTCACTCATTTACTCTGGTTCTCACACTCTTTATATCTCCTTTTTGTTCTTTCTCTCAAGAAGGAATACATAAGTGGGGAAGTTTAATTTTAGTTCCCAAGAAGATCATAGAGGACATCAAAGAAGAGTTAGTGATTGATTAGCTGTCAGAAAAAAGTTATGCATATTTTTCTTCAAAAACAACCTATAGTCATGACAAGCCATGACACAAATAGATATGAGACGAGTAATTAAACACAGGTTTCTAAGATAATGATCCAGGGAAGACATAGTACAGAGATAAAGAAGAATAGACCTGTATTTATTGAGCCTGTGTGCTATGTGGAAAGCTGTGGCAAGAAATGATAAAAATAATACATGATTCAAGGTTCTTTGGCTAAATATAGCTGGGTAAGAACAAATGAGTAACATCGGCAAAGTAGATTGTTTCTGTGCATGAAGATATGCTGTAAGCCATAATTCCATTCACTTCAGACATTTGTTAGGCACACACCAGGGACAAAGCTTTGTTCTAGAAATTGGAAGGAGCTATAAAATAAATAAGACATTATTAAGGAAATAAAAGATTTCCTATTTTATATGTATTTCACTTGCTCAGATTATGTGGTTCTTGTGTTGTCCTCTGTGTTATGTTCTCATTGGTCTTGTTACTGCTAAGGCCATGGGGTAAAACTTCTTGCTCTCTTTGTAGGGGATGTTCATCTGCCCTAAAGAAAGCTGGGAAAGAGAGGCCAGCGCTCAATTAGAAAACCAGAACACAGAGGGCTCTCAAAACTCAGATCCACACAGTATAAGCTATATTATATGGTTGGGTTTTGCTCTGTATTTTTTTTTTTTTTTTTGGTTGTTGTTTGACTGCTTGTTTTCCTCCTGAGCCTTTAAGTAAGGTCTCCTCGCCATGTTCTGGCCTCTTTTTATCTGTACTTCTGAAGATACAAAGAAGGGTCTTAGATGCTTATGAGCGGTGGTTCTCAAAGTTGGTCTCTGGACCAGCAGCATTAGCCTCTACCTGGGAACTCATTAGTAATGCACATTCTTAGATCCCACCCAGTCATACTGGATCTGGAAGTCAGGGTGGAGCCCAGGGACTGTCCAGCCTTCCAGGGCATTCTGAGGCTGGCTCACTGTTGAGCACCACTGCTCCTCTTGGAAACTGAAGGAGAACAGCGCCCTCTGGAGGCCATGTGGTCACAGCCGCCACGAAGAAGGAGCTCTATCCAAGTGAAGGAGAGCGATGTTCTTGTCTCACTGAGGCGAAGAGTAAATCTCGCAAAGGAGAGTGAGCAAAGTGGTAGAGTGTTATTAAGCAAGGATACAGAAAAAGCTCTCAGGAGTGTGACGGGTCCTGACCAGGTTGCCATTGAGGGGCTTTCCCTTTCTGGCCTTTTATTAAGACTTTACCAGGGGCACCTGGGTGGCTCAGTCGTTGGGCGTCTGCCTTCGGCTCGGGTCCTGATCCCAGGGTCCTGGGATCGAGCCCCATGTCGGGCTCCCTGCTCCGCGGAGAAGCCTGCTCTCCCTCTCCTACTCCCCCTGCTTGTGTTCCCTCTCTCACTATGTCTCTCTCTGCCAAATAAATAAATAAAATCTTTAAAAAAAAAAAAAGACTTTACCAGGACACTTGCCAGTATCAGGTCAGTGGCCTAGAACTCAACGTGATGCTTATACACTGTGTGAGAGTTTTTGTTTCTGTGACATCTGTGATCTATAGATATGTATTGCTAGGTCTGGTTCATCTTTATAGTGAACTTTTCCTTTGGGGCCCGATTCCTTTTTGTGGTTACTTTTATTTTCTGTGGTTACAGGTAATTACTAGAAAAACATTTTATTTTATTTTTTTAATGAAGTTTTTTTTTTTTTAAAGACCTATTTATTTATTTATTTGACAGAGAGAGACAGCGAGAGAGGGAACACAAGCAGGGGGAGCTGAGCAGGGAGCCCGACGCAGGGCCCGATCCCAGGACCCCGGGATCATGACCTGAGTAGAAGGCAGACGCTTAACAACTGAGCCACCCAGGCGCCCCTAGAAAAGCATTTTAACGCTAGTAATTGAGATAGGGTGGTCTAAGTTTTCCTGATCTCTGTCTTTGTTCTATCTCAGCGTCTGCATACCTGAAACACCCTCAGAGCCTAGTTGGGGCCCCTATACTTTTCCTACCTAAGTCCCATCCTCGCCCTGTTCACAGGGGGGAAGAGGGAGAGAGAAAGTCAGGGTTTCCAAGCCCATCTATCTCTTCCCACACAACGAGACTTCTACCACGGTCAGGTGAGGAGGCTCTGGATTGATTTAATTAAGGGATATTACTGTTCTCTTCATAATAGTCCAAGCTCTCAAGATGGGTGAATATGGGGGCACCTGGGTGGCTCAGTTGGCTAAGCGACTGCCTTCAGCTCAGGTTATGATCCCAGAGTCCCGGGATCGAGTCCCACATTGGGCTCCCTGCTCAGCAGGGAGTCTGCTTCTCCCTCTGACCCTCCCCCCCTCATGCTCTCTCTCTCAAATAAATAAATAAATAAATAAAACCTAAAAAAAAAAGATGGGTGAATATGGGTGATTTTTATTTATTTATTTATTTATTTATTTTTTTTTTAATTTGACAGAGAGAGACACATTGAGCGAGGGAACACAAGCAGGGGGAGTGGGAGAGGGAGAAGCAGGCTTCCCGCCGAGCAGGGAGCCCGATGCGGGGCTCGATCCCAACCTGAGCCGAAGGCAGATGCTTAACAACTGAGCCACCCAGGTGCCCCTAATATGGGTGAATTTTAAAATGAGTATTTACTCTTCTATCTCCTTTTTCCCGTTCTGGTGTTCATATCACTCCCTTACCAAAAAGCTTCTCCTTAAACAGGCCTCCTGGCGTTGTGTGCCGCGCCTCTGCACCAGACCCCACGCCACTCTCAGCTTTGTGCTCTCTTCTCCCCCACCTGGAAAGGTCTCATTTCCTTTCTTCTGCGCTCAGCTTGCTCTTGCTACAGCAGCCCCTCACTAGGCATCAGTCTGCAACGGAGTCCCCTCTCTAGACGGAGCTCCTTGAAGGCACGGAAGGCCCTCTAATCGTTTTTATCCCCAGCATTTAGCACAGCCCCGGCTTAACAACAGGTGATTGGAAAATGGTTTCGAAATGAATAAATGGGTCAATGTAATTCAGAGTCTGGTCAGTAGAACCAGTTGCTGTTCCTCGAACTTCCTACTTGTCAGTGCCCCCATGCAGTCCCTTTCAATGTGAAATGCCCTCCTGTGTCCATCTGTAGCCTCTCCAAATCCCGCCTGTCCCTTAAGATTCACTCGTTGTGGCTGTTCGATAAACATGTGGGAGCCAACTGTAGAGTAGAGAATATGCACCTGATCAGGTAGAGCTATCAGCTGGCAAGTTTCCTGAGTTACACTATTCTTAGGGCAAAGTGCATATGTGATAAAAATAGCACCAATAATAAAAATAACATTAATCTGTAATATTAATGGCTTATATTGATTGAATTTTTATCATGTGCTAAGCCTTGTACTAAGCCTTTTACATATATTATTTAATTCTTAAACTAGCCGATGAGGAAAGTGTTGGTATCTATAAAATAATGGAGGCTTTAGAGGGGTTAAATAATTTGCCCACAGTCATGGCGCTAGAAATGTTAAAGCCAAGATTAAAATCATGATCTGGTCTAGACTCCAAAGTCAGTGCTTTAAACTTGAAGCTAAATAGATCACTGACAAAATATATAGGTATTAGAGACCCTAGTAATGTAGAATTGTGAATCTAAACAGACAAGCAAAAAGCCTGAACTCCTGTGCCATTCAATGAGCAAACTTAATTTATTGAGCACGTAATATGGGGCGGGTATTAATCTAGGAGCGAGAGGATATAGTGGGTGAATAAGACAGACAAGATCCCTGCTCTCAGGGAAGTTAACCTGGAGAAGCCACGGGAAGATTTGGGAAGAGTCTGCTTCAGGTAAAGGAAGGAAGGGAAAAGGCGCCGAGGCTAGGACAACCGGTGGCGGGACCAGCACCCACAGTCCACTAAGTGGAATTGACCTTGGATCGAGCTTTCAGGGCACAGGTCCTGTAAGAGTGGGAGCCAAGCCCCGACTGTGAGTGGCCCGGAAGCTGAAGGTAAGCACAGGAGACTAGGTTCTACATGCTGCCAGATATTTCCCTACTTTGTCGCCTTTTCAGAATATTTTGCAAGAATCAAGCCACATTCTCACTAAGGCTCCATGTACAGTGGCAGGATCCTGTTCCCACAGTCTGTAGGGTTAACGTCAAGAGTGAGGAGCGAGGCCCAAGTGAGAATGACCCCTTTGGTAAGGACATACAATAGAAAAGCAATGATGAGGGGCGCCTGGCTGGCTCAGTCGGTTAAGCGTCTGCCTTCGGCTCAGGGCATGATCCCAGGGTCCTGGGATCGAGCCCCGCATCGGGCTCCTTGCTCGGCAGGAAGCCTGCTTCTCCCTCTCCCACTCCCCCTGCTTGTGATCCCTCTCTCGCTGTCTCTCTCTTTGTGAAAAATAAATAAATAAAATCTTTAAAAAAGAAAAGAAAAGCAATGGTGAAGCTGTCTCAAAGTCAATCTGCTTTCTCTTATCACTATGCCCTAACAGTTACGTACAAGGTCATTGCTAAATACATGTTTTGCGGGGGCAGACCATTCCCACAGGAGTCCTCCTGGCACGTTGCCATTCTAATTCCAAATCCAGTTCACGATGCCCTTTTTGCTCCTTCTTCTCTGGCCTCTTCTTTGGCCTCCTTGATGTCTTCCATGGTCTCTCCTGGGTCTGGCTTCCCTCTCTGTTGCCTTTCTATGGGTGCTGTGAGGATCTCCCCACCTTGTTTGGGGGCTCACAGCTCTTCTTTTCACCAAAGGACTTCCCCGCACCATGCTGCTCACCCACTTTTGTCCAAAGTGATTCTTCCTTCAGAGCGTCCCTAAGAAAGAAGGCCTCCGGGATGTGCAGAGCTGTTCTGCTCTTGTGGCCCCAACACTAGGAGTGTGTGGCCATGGCCAGTCACTGCAGCATACCCCCCAGGACACCTTTGTCCTTACACTTTTGTGGAGCATGTCCACTTATGGAGAAGGATCTAAGGAGCATCTCCTATAGGCCAGGTGCTGTCTGTAGACACTGGGGGAAGAAGTGATGTCAGCCAGACATGGCTCCTGTTCTTAGAGGAAACTATTAAGTGAGTTGATGATGAGAAGTACCAGGAGGAAAAGAAAAGAGGAGGGTGTGGTAGCAATGGGGGGCCGCACCGCTCAGACTAGGCAGGTGGTACGGGGCCGGGGTTGGGGGGAAGCCTCCTAGAGGAATATTTGACAGACAGACAAACAGACCAAGCAGTTTTGAAAGATCTGGAGGAAGAACATTACAAACAGGGAAAAACCCAAGGGCAAACTTGCAGAGCTATGAGTAAACGTGGTGTTTAATGAATAGAAAGAGGCCAATGTACATAGAGCAGGGGGAGGGGAAGGGAAGTATTGGGGTGAGACCTGAAGGCAAAGGCCAAGCTAAGGAGTTTAGATTTGTTCTAAAGGCAAAGGAGAGCCATTAAACAGGTGAATGAGCCAATACTACCTATATACAAATTATATTATTTATTTCATTTAATCCTTTCAACAAATAGTGAGGTAATTCGTACTTAAAAACAGAGAAAGGAAGAAATTGAAAAGTTATAGGTTGGATCCAAAAGTCACCAAGCAAAGACTGAGCAGAGCCTGAAACCTGGATCTTCAAACTCCCAAGTCCAACATTGTCCTCTAGGCCTCAGCTGAGTACAAAGTAGGAGCAATGGCCAGGATGAGAGTATGGATGTGGTGTTTCTTTGTGCACATTCTAGGTACATGACAGAGGAATTGGGGGATGGCATGTCCTAGAGGGATGTATTTCTTTCTTCCTTCAAAAAACTTTTTAATTCCAGTATAGTTAACAGTGTTATATTAGTTTCAGGTGTACAACATAGTGATTCAAGAATTCTATACATTACTCAGTGCTCATCATGTGCTCTTAATCCCCATCACTTATTTCACCCATGCCCCCACCCACCACCCCTCTGGTGACCACCAGTTTGTTCTGTATTTAAGACTTTTTTGTTGTTTATCTCTTCTTGTTTGTTTTGTTTCTTAAATTCCACATATGAGTGAAATCATATAGCATGTGTCCTTACTCTGACTGACTCATTTCACTTAGCATTATACCCTCTAGATCTATCCATGTTGTTGCAAATAGCAAGATTCCATTCCTTATTATGTCCGAGTAATATTCCGTGTGTGTGTGTGTGTGTGTGTGTGTGTGTGTGTGTGTGTGTGTGTGTGTCACCTCTTCTTTATCTATTCATCTATCCTTGGACACTCGGGCTGCTTCCATACTTTGTCTATTGTAAATAATGCTGCAGTAAATATAGGCCTGCATATATCTTTATGAATTAGTGTTTTCATATTCTTTGGGTAAATACCCAGTAGTGGAATTACTGGATCATATGGTAATCTGTTTTTATTTTTTGAGGAGGAATGTATTTCTTTTTTTTTAAGTTTATTTTTTTAGTAAGCTTTACACTCAGTGTGGAACTCGAACCCACCGCCCTCAGATCAAGAGTCTCATGCTCTTCTGACTGAGCCAGGCCCCCCTCGGAATGTATTTCTTTCCTTCCTTCCTTCCTGTCTTTTCTTTTCTTTCTTTTCTTTTCTTTTTCTCTTCTTTTTCTCTTCTCTTTTCTTTCTTTCTTTCTTTCTTTCTTTCTTTCTTTCTTTCTTTCTTTCTTTCTTTCTTTCTTTCTTTCTTTCTTTCTTCTTTCTTTCTTTCTTTCTTAAGATTTTATTTATTTATTTGAGAGTGTGGGGAGGGGTGGAGGGAGAGGGAGAAAGTCTTAAGCAGACTCCTCCCTGAGTGTGGAGCCCGACTCAGGGTTCTATCTCATGACTCTGAGATCATGACCTGAGCCAAAACCAAGAGTCAGATGCTTAACCGACTATGCCACACAGGCTCCTCTGGGAATGTGTTTCTTAGTGCACTAGTATATGCAGCAGAAGTTCAGCTAGCTTTGGAAGAGGTTAAAGATTTTTGAAAGATGGAGGAAGAGCCTGACCTCAGGATTTTCAGAGTTCTATAGGATTAAAGAATAATAGTGACATTGCAGTAGCTCAGTTTTATTGAACACTTACTGTGTGCCAGGCATTGCTCTAAATGCTTACACACACACACACACATACACACACACACACACACACACACACACCAGTTACAGGCAGGGGGAGAGGCAGGGACAACGTTCCTGAGATACTAATAAGCCTGGCACGTTTGAGGAATCAAAAGAGGTCAATGTACTAACAGCAGTAATGCTTTTTCTCTTCACAGTGAGACAGTGAGGAAGTGATTGTCATTATCCCAGTGTCACAGATGGGGAACTGAGGCATGCAGAGGTTAGTAATTTGCCCAAGATCACACAGTGAGTAAGTGGCAAGAACTCAAGAGCCCACACTTTGCAACCATAACATGCTGCTATTTATTGAGTGGACAATACATATAGGAGCTCTGCACAAATTATTTATGACCCAGCCCTGAAAGATGGCCATTCTTAGCTTCCTCCTTTCATAGTTAATGAAGTTCAGAGACCACATGTAATCTCCCCAATGTTGTTCAGTGAGCTGGGACTCAAATACAGGTGTGCCTGATGCTTAAATCCATGCTCTTTGCTTTACATTCTGCTGCCTCTTAGGATCTCCAAGGAGGACCACTCTCTTAAACTGGACCAAATAGCAGGCCTTTTCCAATCCGAAGTGCAGTGGTCAAAACTGAGGTCAACCACATTTCAGGTGTTCTTGTTATTAATCTGCTGAGATGCTCAGAATGAAAAAAAGTAGCTCTGGAATCTTGCTGAAAGGAGGGTTATGGGACTTAATGGGGCAGGACTCTTCCAGAAGTGATAAACAAGAATGTGGCTTTAAAGCCTAAAGCCACAGCTTCTCTCACAAGGAAGAGCTAGATAGAGAGACAACCAGCAGGGAACAAGGCAGGTGCATAAAATGACTTTCAAGGGAAGCTCATTCCGTATCCAGTGCAACAGACCTGCTAGTCAGTCTTATTTTTTTCATGTACCCTCAATGATCTGACTCATTCAATACTCATTACCTTTCATATCTCCCAAGAGATAGGCATATGGTGACTTTGGTTTTTGGTTGAGTGAATTCCATGGTCATGCATATATTCAAATTCTTCTGCTCTTATTGCTCTGGATATTTTTTCATATTCCTCATTAGTCTTAAGTATTTATTATTTCCTAACAGTCAGAGTCTTCCAAATATATTACAAAGTGTAATTGTGTATGAGTATGTGTTTGTATGTGTTTGATGTTGAAGGGACCATTTATAATGTCTATTCTCTATTCATGTTGGAGTTCTACTCTAGCATTTAATAACCATGAAATTTGTACAGGAACAACCTTTTGAAATCTAAAGTTCAGTGCCAAGATAATTAACATTTTAGACAATAAGTTTCTGGCATAACAGACCTATTGAAATGTTAGTTAAATTGACATCTATATTTAATCTAATTAAAAATTCTTTAAAGGTTTCTACTGCTTATTTTTCTAGAGCTTTCCAATCTTATGAAAAGAAATGAAACAGAGCTTTAAGATGGTCTATTACACTAAATCCATATAATAAACAGGTAGTGTTACCACAAGTCAATTATAACAAAAACCAAAAACTGTATGAACATTATCCATCAACCTATGGTTATGAAGGTCTTATGGGTTAAAGAAAAGATTTGTGTCCACAGGGCTCAGAATTCATGAGGTTATATTATTTCTATAGATTATTACTTCGATTGATATTCAAGGGTAACCCTGCCAAGTGTAGCCTGAAAGTGAGGGGAGTTAATGGATTCAGAAGCAGTCCTCAACCAATGTGGGATGGGAGCCAGGGAATAAATGTTACAGCCTTCCATCCTTCAGGTGAACAATTCTACTTTCCAGGAGGTACCAGGAGACAAAATAGGAGTGACCTTGACAATGCACACTTAACATTGGCTTTTCTTCCACCCCTGATTCACTTTCCCCCACTCCTGTTTCCCAGAATCACCTCACAAATAACCTGAACTCAAGTTCAAGTCCTAGTCTCCAGTTCTGCTTTAGGGAAATCTAAACTAAGACATTTGGTACCAGAACTGGCCTGAAAAAACAGACCATCACAATGGGCTTCCTGTCATGTCTTACCTACTGATAACATGGCTAGTGGTAAGTGGGGTGGCCTTAATCCACTGCATGCTATAGCATCACGATCACTCAGGCTCTTGGTGTATGGGCTGGGATAAGGTATAAGTAAAAGGGGAAGTACTGAGTTGGTCAGAGGCCTGGCGCTTGAGTGATATGGGGCAATGGTAATTCTAAAGATGATGGAGTTGGCTGGATGTCTGCCTTAGAATCTTTGAAGGAAAAGAAGAAGAGATGAAGGTCAGCCAACTGTTACCTCAAGGGAAGCTGTAAAAGCCAGAAGGCTTGCTTGGCAGCATATGAAGAGAGTTTTGTCTCTAGGGCAGCCTGTGCTAACAGTCAGGCCTTCAATTTAATAATAAGGTGGCAGGGCTGCAAAGAACACCAGAATGCACAGCTTCCAGCAGTCTCCTATGCTAAAGTCAGGGCTTCAGGATAAAGAAATTTGCAAGGATGTATCTGAGAACCTTGGGTCCCTCCCTGTATTCCTCTGAGCCCACCTCACTGGCAGAAGCAACAGTCCTTGCTAGGGGAGAGAGAACAGCCTCCCTTGCAAGGAGGCCATGCAAAGCCCTTACCTAAGGTAGGCTGTGTTGAAAGATGTTTGCTCTCAAAGATTTGACCCTCTCATCCCCACCCTCCAGCTCATTGCCTCCAGACCAATAACTGGGCTCAAATCTCAGCATATCCCAAGAGGGGAGGTTTACTACCTGCTATGGTAGAAATAGATATTCACCAAAATAATTGCACAGTATGTACTGTGCAGAACCAAGGGAGAATGTGCAGGAATGGATTTGAGAGTATTGGGTTGGGTGAGGAGGTAGAGGAGCAGAATATAAAACTGTTAGCAACAGTGAAATGATTCTGGAACACTCTTCCATGATCTGGGATTAAATGTCTTGGCAAAGAAACATGCAGCTGGTTCCAATATGCTGTTGGGTGGCTCCTTGAAGCTTAATCATGATATGGAAGCATGTGGAGGAAGGGGTCACTATGCTCAGAGAGTGGGCATGCTAGAATAGATTTATTACATAAGATCAGAGAAGATACCTGCTGACTAGTTTCTCAAAGAGGCCTCAGAAGGTACTCCTTTTATTACAGTGATGAGGAATGCACTAGGGAAGGGCACCAGAATCACTGAAACCTCAGTGGTGGTTGCCTTTATAGGCTGGGACTAACCATAGTAGGAGCAATTGCAAAAGTAATCCTCCTAGTGTCAGTGGGAGCAGTGAGATTTTGGAATAACAGACACCAGTGGCTGCTTTGAAGCATCAGATGTGAGGGAGACATGACTGTCACAATGAACAGCAATGTGACTGTCAGGCAGAGCATCTTGATGGGAAGGGATCTGCAGTGATGGTTAATAGACTATGATGTTCTCAGCAGTGAGACAAATGGGTCACCGACTGGGGAATGCTTGATTTGTATAACCAGAAAGAAAGACTTAAGGAGCAAAAGAGATGTTGGTTTCCGCTATCAATGATTTCTCTCCCAGTTTTCATGTTTCAGTAGCTCTTACACCCAAAGCCCATCATTTGAAGGAGAGAGTGGGTAAGGTAGGCTTCTGCAACCTCCAGCAAGTATTTACAGTACACATTCTTTCAGTTCTTTCCCAAATAGAAGTATACCCTGGGGAGGTTTCTGTCTGAGTCCTGTTCGTATAGTACAGAGTCTAAGCTCAAAATGTTAAGGACTCCCCATTATATTCCTAGTCCATTCAATTGCATAACCCTTGCAAAAACCAGATGGATTGTTGCAATAAAGGTGGGCTATATAAACTTAAACAAAGGTAGCCCCAATTATAGCTGCTTTGATATATGTGGCATCTTTTTTTGTTACAGATCTGCCACTTTGTATATGACTATTGGTCTTGGGGAACGCATTTTTTTTTTCCCCAATTCTGTCAGTAAAGGTTATCCAAGGTGTTCACAACGTGGAACCAACAATGATGCAAATTTATGGGCTTGGACTCAGGTTATATTAGCCCTCCTGATTGCTGACACAAAATAATCTCCATGAACCTTGACCATCTTGATATTTTATAGCATAACATAACATGTTGGTCCATTATATCACTGATATAATATTAATTTGACCTGGTGAATAGAAAGTAGCAAACACTGTGGATGCTTTAGTCAAAGTTATGTGCTCTAAAGGATGAAAGATAAAATGAAAAAGATTCAGGGGGCTGCCATATTGGTAAAGTTATTAGAGGTCCAATTGTCTGGGGTATGCTGAGACATCTTCTTTAAGTAGAAAACCAAATTGTAGCACCTTGTACCTTTAACCACTAAGAGGGAGGCTCAGTGCCTGTTGGCCTTTTTGGATTTTGGACACAGCCAGTTTTTTTTTTTTAATTTTTTTTTAAGATTTTATTTATTTGAGAGAGAGAGAGCACAAGCTGGAGGAGGGGCAGAGGAAGAGGGAGAAGCAGGCTCCCCGCTGAGCAGAGAGCCTGATGTGGGACTCAATCCCAGAACCCTGGGATCATGACCTGAGCTGAAAGCAACCACTTAACTGACTGAACCACCCAGGTGCCCCATGGACACAGCCTTTTTTGAGTAAAGACGGAGCAAGAAAGGACTTTACTATATGTTAGGGTTATACTGCAATCTGCCGCAAAGCTTGTGCTAAATGATCCAGTGGTGCTAGAAGTATCTTTATGGAAGGGACACTGTTTAGTCTCTGACAAGCTCCAATAGGAGAATCACAGCACAGACTGGTAGGGTTCAAGACATAATCATGCCTCCTGTAGCAGACAATGACTCACCATAGGAAAAGTGGTTCCGTGACGGCTACCATGACATTGTAGAGACTGAGCACCTGACCATATGATACCAAGTGATGATGACAATAGGGTTGCTCACCATGGGCTGGACATCATCATGACCACTGAGTCATAAGGAGCTGCCACAATCCATTGTGTGCTGGAAAATGGTTCATAAAAATCAGGCCCAAGCAGGTCTAGAGGGCCCTTTGTGGCACCAGTGTCTTTTCCTCAATTCATGCACATGTTCTCATGGCAGCTTCCAGATGACCCAACGGTAGAAGAGGAAAATTCCTGTGTCTGGTTCATGGGTGGGTTGGATGAGTATGTTAAAGAAAGAATAAAATGGACAGTTGCCACATTATAGTCATTCAATATTGACCTTCAAGGACAGAGTGAGGGGAACCCTTCCAATGGAAAGAGAAACAACTGGTACGCTTTGGTTGTTTGCTTTGTATGGGAGAAGTGTCCAGAGATATGGCTACATATAGGTTTCTGGGCAGGGGCAAATGGCTTGTTAGTTAGTCAAGGACATGGAAACTAGCAATATTGAAAGGTTGGCGACATGAAGGTGGACCTATAGGATTGGGCACAAGGGCATCTGCTCCAGGGAGATGCTCCATAACCAGGGGGGCAGGATGACTTACTCAGTGCATATCAGCCACTGTTGCTTGAACACGGAGTGGCTATACTGGTAGGAATGAAGGCTCTACATTTTTCTGAAGAATGAGCTGCCTCTCACCCAGGCTGACCTACTGGCTACTGCCAATGCTGAATTTCCAGCATGCTAGCATTGGGAATGACACTGCACCCTCAGTGGGGCACGAAACCTGACGGAGAACAGCCAGCTGCTTGGTGGCAGGTTGATTACGTTAGGCCTCTTTCACCTTGTAGGTAATGCTTCAGACCATATCACACCAGTCTGGATCTGGGACTTTATTCTGTTTAAGGCGAAATGCAATTATTTTGAGAGTAGAAACATAAAAAGGATCCATAACATTCTTTGAGGTATTTCTGGTTTAAGCATAATTACTAACAAACCATTTGTCCTCATTCCCTTTGGTTCTTCCTTTCATGGACATGAGGTGGGACAGTGACCCATTATCATTTTTCATGGGAGAGCCTTTATGAAAAAAAGACTGTAAATGACTTCTCCATAAATAAAAATCCCAGTCGCAACTTCTCCCTCAGGTTTTCCTGCATATCTAACCCCCCTCCAAATTTCTAGCATCACTTTCTTACCATAAGCACATGGATGCGCTGAGAGTTTGCCTTGTCTTAACAAAAGAGATTCTGACATTTTGATCTATCTCTATAGTAACATTAATTAAAGTAGTGACTGGTCACTTTGTGCCTGCTAGTCACTAGACTAGGTGTTTTTCATAAGGTATTTTATTTACTTTCCAGAATAACTCTACAGGGCAAATGTTATAATCACCACATTGTTGATGAGGACACCAAGGATCAGAGAAGTTAAGTAACTTGCCCACAGCTGGTCAGTTGTACAGCTAGGCTAGAATCCACTTGTGGTCCTCGGCAGTGCATACAGGATTCTCACTTGTCTTTTGAACTTCAGAGCTACCTAATCCACTGGGCCAATTGAATTCATTATATCCCCAAAATAACCTTCCCTCCCTTCTTTTTCATCCTAAATTTTTTACACTAGGCCTCCTCTGTTGGACTTCAGGTCACTCCTGCAGGCACTGTTCCAGGTTTTGGCTCATTTACTAGCCACAAAGAGCACATATGTTTTGATAACTCAAGGCTGTTGTCTCTGCATAACTTGGTGCAGGACACTAGAAACTAAAGAGAGAACATATAGGGCATCCTGGCTTGATGGATCTGGGAAGAGCATTGCAGGAAGCCTTTAGGCTGGACCACAGAGTGCCGTTATACCACTGTTGGCCACCAGATGGCAGAGGCACTCAGGACAGCACAGCAAGGAAGCTAAAGGTGCTGGGAGGCTGGGCCACAGGTGAGGCTCTCCCCAGGTTTGAGAGCCAAAGGCTGAAGTGTTCGTTAACAGCATTCTCATCAAGGAAGTTCATTTGCTTAGGCAAATATAATTCAGAAATAGGGAGAATAGGATTCTCTGGTGACTTTCAGGCAGGCTCATTTTGCTTATGTTGTACTTTGGAGGTGGGGGTCATTGGAAGGGATAGTTTCAAAGAAACAAGATAAACACAGAAAATGAAGAAATGAGGCAGAGAATCACTAGATGTGATCAGCAGACAAGATCCAGAAGAAGCGATTAGTATCTTAGGGTGTGTTGTGTAATGTGAGTGAGCTTCAGTTATGATGAGGTTTTACAAGAGGATTTTTTAAAATTTATTTTTATTTAAGTAGGCTCCATGACTAGTGTGGAGCCCAGTGTGGGCTTGAACTCATGACCCTGAGATCAAGACCTGAGCTGAGATCAAGAGTCAGTTGCTTAACTGACTGAGCCTCCCAGGTGCCCCTAGAAGGGGATTCTTAACATTTTATTTATTTTTTTTTAATTTGAGAGAGAGGTGGGGGGGGGGAGGTGCAGGGGGGAATGGGGAGAAGGAGGGGAAAGAATCTCAAGCAGACTGCACCGAGCCCGGAGCCTGACCTGGGACTCGATCTCACAACCCCGAGATCATGACTTGAGTAGAAACCAAGAGTCTGACGCTCAACCAACGGAGCCACCCAGGTGTCCCAACATTTTTTTTTAAGTACTATGGACCATTTGACAGGCTGGTAAAATTTGTGTATCCTGTGGTAGACTCTATTTTATGAAAGTGGTCTTAACCATATCTTGGGTCTTACTTTTTTTCCAGAAGTTTAGTTCTTCTCCGCCAAATGATGGAGTCTATGTACTTTCTCCAAGAACCTGGGTGGGTCTTTGTGACTGCCTCAGTTAATAGAGTAAGGTGAAGTGCCACGTGACTTCAAAAATAAGTATTAACAGGTGGTACAGCTTCTGTCTAGCTTTCTCTCTTGGAACTCTGAGCCTCATATAAAAAGTCAGGCTACCCTGAAGCTGCCATGTTAGACCAGGTGGAAATATCACTTAAAGATGGAGATTCTGGAGGGATTAAAGAGTACACTTATCATGATGAAAATAAATAAAATAAAATTTAAAGAAGTAAATTAAAAAAAAATAGAGATTATGGATGAGCTCCATGTGTCCTAGCCCGCAGCTGTTCAGGTCTTCCCAGCCTAGGTGCTAAACTTGTAAATGGATTGTTCCAGCCCCAGCTACTATCTGTGTTTCCATGAGAAACCCCAAGCAAGAATTGCTTAGTGGAGCTGTCAGCCACAGAACCATGAGAGATAATAATAAAATGACCACTGTTTTTTTTTTAAAGGATTTATTATTTATTTGAGAGAGAGAGAGAGAGAGAGTGCATGTGCCTGCAAGTTGGAGGAGGGGCAGAGGGAGAGAGAGAAACTCCAAGCAGACTCTGCACTGAGCGCAGAGCCTGGCAAGCAGCTTGATCTCAGGACCCTGAGATCATGACCTGAGCTAAAACCAGGATTTCAACACTTAACTGACTGTGCCACCCAGGTGCCCCGAAATGACCACTGTTTTAAGCTACGAAGTTTTTCAGTGATTTGTTACATAGCAACAGATAATACAAATAGACCTTTTCCAGAATACTCTTTCCAAATGCTTACAATAGAATATATAGGACTACAAAGGAATATTGAAGTATTAAAGACCCAAATGATAATACATGTGCTTCTTTATCAATGTATTAGATAAGATCTAGTGCTGGATATAATGACTACTGTAATTTTATTTTTTATTTTTTTATTTTTTTAAAGATTTTATTTATTTATTTGACAGAGAGGGAGATAGCGAGAGAGGGAACACAAGCTGGGGGAGTGGGAGAGGGAGAAGCAGGCTCCCCACGGAGCAGGGAGCCCGCCGTGGGGCTCGATCCCAGGATCCTGGGATCATGACCTGAGCTGAAGGCAGACGCTTAAAGACTGAGCCACCCAGGTGCCCCATGACTACTGTAATTTTAAAGTGTTGATGAGCATAAATGATATCTGGAGATAATCTGCACTAAAAAAATTTTTGTCTGTATAGCAAAAATATGATATAAAAATATTTGTTATTTTTTTGATAACAAAGCCACAGGTACTTCTAATACTATCATGACATGCTGGTTTTGTTAGTTATAGAAGGAAATGCTAAATTTCAGTTACAGATGAGTGAAAAGAAAGGAATAAAGGTACAACTTTTTTCCCATCCAAGTTCATGGATTGCTTTCCTCCATCCCCACACCTGATTGGGAACCATCGGAAGTGAGTACTCATATGAATATCAGGAATGGACTATTACTCCGCCATCAAAAAGGATGAAATCTTGCCATTTGCAATGATGTAGATGGAGCTAGAATATTTTATGCTAAGTGAAATAAGTCAATCAGAGAAAGACAAATACTATATGATCTTACTCATATGTGGAACTTAAGAAAGGAAACAGATGAACGTATGGGAAGGGGGAAAAAGGGAAAGTGGGAAACAAACCATAAGAGACTTTTTAAAAAGATATATATATATTTAAAGATTTTATTTATTTATTTTAGAGAAGTGAGGAGGAGCAGAGGGAGAGGGAAAGAGAGTCTTAAGCAGCTTTAGTGCTAAGGCAGAGCCCGATGTGGGGCTCAATCTTAAAACCCTGAGATCAGGACCTGAGCTGAAACCCAGAGTCAGAAGCTTAACTGACTGAGCCACCCAGGCGCCCCATCATAAGAGACTCTTTTTTTTTTTTTTTAAAGATTTTTATTTATTTATTTGTCAGAGAGAGAGAGCACAAGCAGGGGGAGCAGCAGAGGGAGAGGGAGAAGCAGGCTCCTCACTGAGCAAGGAGCCCGGTGTGGGACTTGATCCCAGGACCCTGGGATCATGACCTGAGCCGAAGGCAGACGCTTAACCAACTGAGCCACCCAGGCGTCCCAAGAGACTCTTAACAATAGAGAACAAACTAAGGGTAGATGGAGAGAGGTGGGGGGGATGGGCTAGATGGGTGATGGGCATTAAAGAGGGCACTTGTGATGAGCACTGGGTGTTGTTTGTAAGTGATGAATCACTGAACTGTGCTGAAAACCAATATTGCATTGTATGTTAACTACCTAAAATTTAAATTAAAAAAAAGAAGGAAAAGGAAAAAAAAAAGATAGTATCACCTGGCCCCATGCCCAGCCTAGACTACCCGAGGGCAGGTCTTGAGAACTTGCATTGTAGCAAGCTGCCCTGAGTGATCCAATGGCTCTGAAAGTTTGAGAACCCCAGGTCTGAGCCTCACTCTCACCAAAGGTCCACGTAAGTTCCACCTTCTTGGTGTGGCCTCTTCTGACCACCAAAGCCGCACCCTGCTCCAGACATTCTCGTTTTTAGCATTGCTACTTATCCTGCTCTGCATTCTTGATGCAAACTTTCAGGGCAGAGAGAAAGAAAGAAGAGGAGAAGGTAATGAACATCTGTTATGTATCAGACACTCTGCAAGATCCAGTGCAGTAGATGCTATTGACCTTGTTTTATAAATAAGGAAGTTGAAGCTCAGAAAGTTGGTTAACTGTTTCAGAGTCATGCAGTTAGTAAATAGTAGAACTGAACTTACAGCCTTGGTGGTTTTCTTTTTTTTTTTTTAGCTTCAGAGCCTCTGCTCTTCTCAGGACATAGACCTTATTCAACTTAGCCTCAGGGTTGACGCTTAGCCACTTTTCATTTGATGAGTCCTAATATATGTTCCTTTTCTGCAATAACCAGAACTTACCGTTGAGCCTTTACAGATCTCTTTCTCATTTCCTGCTGAACCACATTCAATGAATGTCTTTCTAAAAGTTCTGCCCTGATCTCTTCTCTTTTCTCATGCTTACACTGACCTTATTTTTTGACCTAGATGCTGGATGCACGAATCTATCTCTAGCCCATATTTCCCTCTTGAGCTTCAAACCCATATGCTCCAATGCCCTAGTGCCATTTTTCATAGATAAATTCAACTGAAATTCAACAAGCTGGACTCTTTCTTGGCTTTACTTCCCACTATCTTTTTCTACAAACCACCTCAGTCAGATTCTGTGGAAGGGCTCTTTTAATATCTCTTCCAGCCTCTACTAAGTGGACTTCTCCAATGCAGAAACTAACACATTCTTTTTCTTCTCTTCTGCCTCTAAATTTTGCAGGGCCTCAGGGCTCAGTCCTGTACTCATCCTTAAGTGGTCTCATTCAGGTCAAAGATATTTAATAGCATTTTTTTTTTTTCTGATGAATCCCAAATTCCTCTCTCTCTCCAGCAAGACCTCTCCCTTGAGCTTCAGACTTGCATATTTGACTGCATATTAGCAGTCTCCATCAGGGTGTCTAATCAGTGTCTCAAGCTTAATATATCCAGAGGAGAACATTGAGGTCCCGGCTGCCTGTAAATGCTCACCTTCCAATGTTGTAGATGACCTACCCGCTATCCCTTTTAGATCTCTGTTTGGAGATGCCTAAAATAGAACACACACCCATCACCTTAACCCCTCTAACTTTATTCCCACGGTATTTGCTTGACATTAGGTTATCAGATATTAGGTTATTTATTGCCTGTTCCACTACAACGTAAGATCCACTATAAGATAAGATCTCCAAGAACAGGAACTTGTTCACTGCTGTATCTCTGGAACCTGGAAGAGTTCCTGCACTTAGTAAGTGTGAGAAATATTTTTTTTAAAGATTTTATTTATTTATTTGACAGAGAGATGCAGCCAGAGAGGGAACGCAAGCAGGGGGAGTGGGAGAGGGAGAAGCAGGCTTCCCGCGGAGAAGGGAGCCCGATGCGAGGCTCGATCCCAGGACCCTGGGACCATGACCTGAGCCAAAGGCAGTTGCTTAACGACTGAGCCACCCAGGCGCCCAAGAAATATTTTTTATTCTTAGATACCCACTGCCACTTTCCTATTATAGGCCCACCATCATCTCTCACCTGGCTTGCTGCAAAAACCTAGATGCTCTCCTAGCCTCTAGTTCCAGTTATTTTCTAAACTGAAGCCACTATGACTTTCCTAAAATGAAAAACTGTTCATCCACTGCCCTTAAGCTTTTCAGGGGAGGTTCAGTGTTAGTCAGGACCCTGGATCTCAAGCAGCAGAAACCTCCAACCTCCCAGCTCTTCTGGTTGAGTCCCTCTCTTTCAGATTTTGGCTTAGTTATACTTCCCTTGAGAGTCTTTTGTGACCATCATTGGGGTAGGTACCTCCCTTTTGAACTCCACATATCATCCTGCAATTATTAATATTGCAGACCTACTGTATTATGTTACAAATGCCAGTTTTTGTAATTTCTTCCCTCCCACTGGAAGTAACTGCAGAACATCTAAATTATTCGCTGTTGTATTTTCATCACTGCCGTTGTACCTGCCATGTAAGAATTGCTCGATAAATATCAAGTTAACGAGTCCTCTGTGCTTCACATTTCTACCGTCATTGACTGCTACTTCTTTCTCTCTTCCCTCTCCATAATCAGAGCTGTAACTCTACCTGGCCGCCATGCCCCAGGGCTCTGAAATTTACAGTGTGCCAATTTTTAAAATGATTGTGCAACTGATTCAACAGCACATGCACAGAGTATCACTACACTTAACACTCAGTTAACAAGAGTAATAGTTAAAAAAGAAGCTACCAGATGGCAAGTATTATCAATAACACCCATACATGAGCCAAGACATGAATTACAAAGTTAATTTGAGGGCATATTTTGTGCTTGCCCTGGCACCAACATTGCTTGTTACGGCTCTGCCTGAAAGTGCCATTCTACACAATACTTTCTGGTGGCAGGATCTATTAACTTTACTCACTATATGTAGGCATGAGAAGGTAGAAAATATACGCACACCCCAAAGTTATGGGAAGGATAGATTATGGACCTGCCTGTCTGTATCTGTCCTGTTAATTGGGAGTGTTAGGATTTGAGGTTCAGCCAAATACTTACTAGCATTACTTACTAGTGGTGATCTGCAAAGATCCATGAGATACACGAGGTGGGAGATACGTGTTCACCAGCCGGTACAACCACCTCTAGTGCCTTCACTTGTAGGACTTGCAGAAGCATGGGTCAGTGCCTGGGAGAGAGAATGTATACTCTGCTGGACAGTCAGTCAGTGCTGCAATAGCCCTAGATCTCCCCAAGGATGTGGGTGTCTCCCATGTCTCCAGTGGTGTATTTATCAACCTGCTCTTTTAGCCAGAAAAGTATTAGCACACAAAGTCCTTTACTGCAGAAAATTAAAACCAGAAAAGGTGTTTTCTTTCTGCCCATTTACATAGCTTGCAACATTCAGGACTCCAGGCTTCTCCATCATTATCTAAATTTTTCTTTCTGTCCAAAGTCTTTAGTCAGACTCAGTCGTCAACCATCCTGTTCCTTCGATTTCTTTGCTCTTGTGCTTCTTTCATAGACCCCCTAGTCTCATGTCTTAGAGACATGAAGCTTGCCAAGGAGTCAGTTACACCATCACGCCAACTCGGCTTCTTGCCTCCCCCAGCGGTTCTCCCAGAGACTGGCATTTGTGATGGAGCGAAGATCCATGGTACGTCACACCACAGGTTCCCCATCTGCCTCTCATGGGGGAGATAGCAATGGTGGCCATCTCATTTACCATATGTTCTCTCTGGAGCTTCCAAAAACCTTGTAACTGAGTATCAGCACGAAAAACGTCCCATCCCTCCTCTGCTAATGGAATCATTTGTCTCTTCCCTTTGGCTATGTCCAAAAAACATATCGTCCATATGCCCCCAGTTTATTGACTCCAAAGACTTTTCTTTTAAATGAATTAAGGGGCATTAACCACTGAAGCTTCTATTATAGTTGTGGGGGTGGGGGGAAATGTTATTAACAAGGAAACTAACCTGGTATTCAGAGGATCAAGGGAGGTCCTCAGATCCACTGGCCCTTTGGTGTGATCTTATAAACTGGTAAGAGGGGTAGGCAAGAATAAACTTGTTAGCTGAAGAAATCTTGAATGGATAGGTGCTTGGGTGGGCGGTGCAGACTGAAAAGATGTGATTGCATGTCTATAGGCCATCTGTGTGTTTCAAGGGAAATCATGACTGAGAAATTGTTAGAATGAAAGGAAGATAATAGGACACAAATGTCTCTCTTGAAATCAGATTCATGTGAACCAAGTGTTGGGTGTGTTGACCTTGAAGGGAGGGGAAACGCCCACCATACCTTACATGATCAAGTGTATTTGTTTCCGATGACTGCTCTAACAAATCATGTTAAAAGAAAGCAACTGTGGGGCGCCTGGGTGACTCAGTCAGTTAAGCGTCTGCCTTCAGCTCAGGTCATGACCCCGGGATCCTGGGATCGAGCCCTGTGTGGAGCCCTAAGTGTAGTGCCCGCCCCCCCATCCAGCTCCCTGCTCCCTCTCCCTCTCCCCCTCATCCCCCCGCTGGTGCTTGCTCTCTGTCTCTCTCAAATAAATAAATAAAATCTTTAAAAAAAAGCAAATGTTTTGTAACTATGTGTAGTAATGGATGTTAACTAAACTTATGGTGGTGACCATTTTGTAATGCATACAAATATCAAATAATTACGTTCCACACCTGAAACTAATATGTGATATGTCAGTTATATCTAATTTTTCTTAAAGCCAATTTATCTTACAATTATGGGTGTTAGAGGTCTAAAATGGGTCTGCAGGCCTTCATTCCTTCTGGAAACTCTAGGGGAGAATCTGTTTTCTTGCCTTTTTCAGTTTCTAGAGGTTGTCCACTTTCCTTGGCTTGTGACCCCTTTTCTCTATCTTCAAAGCCAGCATTTGGCATCTTCAAATCCCTCTCTGATCTTCCTGCTTCCCTCTCTTAAAAAGACCCTCGTGATTACATTGGCCCACCTAGATAAATCCGGGAAAAGCTCCTAACCTCAAAATCTTTAAGCACATCTGCAATATTCCTTCTGCCACATAAAGTCACATATTCACAGCTTCCAGGGAGTAGAATGTGGACATCTTTGGGGAGAGGCATTATTCAGCATACCACATCAAGGATGTGAAAATTGTTTTTGTTCTGTGACTTTGGGGTCCAGTTGGCATGCAGGTAGTAAACTGCTTCAGTGATGGTCACTGCTTGTCATGACTTGGATTTCTCCTTTAATTTTCCTGGATTACATAGAGCTAGGAAAGCATTGATCATAGAACCGGGGTCTATCTTCTAGATATGCAACACCAATTCCTATTTTTATTTTTTTAAAAGATTTTATTAATTTATTTGAGAGAGAGAGAGAGAGAGAGAGAGTGCACATGGGGGGGGCGTCAGAGGGAGAAGCAGACTCCCCGCTGAGCAGGAAGCTGATGTGGCACTCGCCTGAACTGAAGGCAGTTGCTTAACCAACTGAGCCACCCAGGTGCCCTGACACCAATTCTTATTTTTAATCTAACAATAGCAAAGAGGTGTTCAATGTCAAGCCAGAAAATATTAGGACTTGAAGGGATCTGAGAGATTATGTGACCAATCCTCTTCATTTTATATGTGAGGAAAATGATGTGTGGAGACACCAAGTTGACTTGCCAAGGTCAAGAGCAGCACCCACTTCCTTATTCTCTAGCCTTTTATCACTGGGATTTCAAATTAAGTTTGGGAAGCCTATAGACTTAGTCACTGATTGTCTGATCTTGTCATGTTTCCCCGTGATATTGGGTAAATAATATATGTTTAAAAAACAAGAGAATTCAAAGTATCTCCCTGAAATTCATTGATCTGTTTAACAATGTGACAATGTATAAAGTGACAGAATAGTGGCAAATGGATTTAAATCTTAGGATGAAGAAACTTTCTCCTTAGTAAGTTCATAAATATGGTCTAAGAAATATAGCTGAGGGGCGCCTGGGTGGCTCAGTTGGTTAAGCAACTGCCTTCGGCTCAGGTCATGGTCTAGAGTCTCAGCCACATCGGGCTCCCTGCTCAGCCGGGAGTCTGCTTCTTCCTCTGACCCTCCCACCTCTCATGTGCTCTCTCTCTCTCTCAAATAAATAAATAAAATCTTAAAAAAAAAAAAAGAAATATAGCTGAAATGAGTGTGCAGGGAAATGTTTTGTTTCCTTGGGCTTTTTTTTTTTTAAGTGCTTATTTTTCTTCAAAGTTTATAGAAAAAAACCATTTATTGAGGACCCATTGTATGTGAGATGTTGTTTTAGGTTCTGAGAAATAGACAATAAAGGAAGATTTTGTTGAGATTTACTGTTTACCGTTTGGATTTCTCAAACTCCTGAAAACAGAGAAAAACAACTTTAAAATTTGAAACACAATAATCTGGCAGTTGCATAAGGAGGACACTGAATGAGAATAATTGAACATGCAGGTCAAAGTATACTCAGAACCCTTTAAAATTCCTTGTGGATGCGAACCTGTTCCCTTGCTTAAAGTGAATTGTTTCTTTTTTTTTTTTTTTAAGATTTTTATTTATTTATTTGAGAGAGAGAATGAGAGATAGAGAGCACGAGAGGGAAGAGGGTCAGAGGGAGAAGCAGACTCCCCGCCGAGCAGGGAGCCCGACATGGGACTTGATCCCGGGACTCCAGGATCATGACCTGAGCCGAAGGCAGTCGCTTAACCAACTGAGCCACCCAGGCGCCCCTAAAGTGAATTGTTTCATCTGCCAAAGTTAGGTGAGCCAAAGCACTTAGGTGTGATTAAGGTATGGAAATCCAGAATTTGGACAAATCATAATGCAGATGGGAGACAGAAATGCCAACCCTTGCACTTGCCTGAGCTCTTTGCCTTTTGGGTTCATAGTTCTCACAGGCCTGGTTTGCTTATTTGTGGCTTAGTTTTCCTATGGTATTTGTTAAATCACTTTCTCCTATGCTATAAATTACCCCCCAAAGAGCAAGGCAGTTTGCTTTGGAAACCAAATGAACACTTTCATGTCTCCTAGCATCTTATGATACAATTCATTTGTAACCATATTTTGGAATGTGGAAATCTTTAAGAAAACTAATAAACTAGAGACAATGTGCATAACTTGACTCAGGGAATTACATTTTTACTTCTTGATAGCTTTGAAATCACCAGAAGGGGAATTAAGCAGAAAGAGGAGAGAGGAGACATGGTGTTGAAAAGGATGTTTCTGGGAGGAGTTTACGGTGGTGGGGAAGAAATGAGGCTCCTTGAAAACCAGAGTTGGTTTCAGACCACAACTCGTATGACCTGCAAAGATCTGAGGTGTTCGCAGAGGGCCCCTTAGTGGTAGCCCGTTGTCTTGTGATGACCAGGTCAGACTTGGAGATTGGCTGTCCCATCAACCAACTTGGAAATTGGCCACTGGCTCAGAAATTGCACAGGGTGTGATGGCAGCAGTAAATAAAATGCATTCCAGAAGACATTGTCTTTTTCTTGAAGCAGTCATCATGGGTCTCTGTGCAGCCCAAAATGGAATACCACTGAATTCCACCTGAAGGAAACAAAAGAGGTAGGGGTTAGGGCGCCTGGCTGGCTCAGTCAATAGAGCATGTGACTCTCTCTCGGGGTCGTGAGTTCAAGCCCCACACCGGGCGTAGACCTTAGTCAAAAAAAAAAAAAAAAAAAAAAAAAGAAGAAGTAGGGTGCGAGGTCCAGCCTACCTGGCTTCAGATGCTTCAAGTAACTAACAGGTTAAAAAAAAAAGGCAAAGCAAAAAATTCTAGGTTTATCAGGATACATTTTGCCTTTAAGAACTCCCACCTAAGTGTATTCTAGAAGGGTACGCTGCAATACAAAGGTTTTGAAATTTTAAAACAAAATAGCTTTCAAACTCAGATGATAAAAGCCATGCAGTTGCCACTGATTGTGTGAGACTTTCTGAAGCGTTAGCTGTTGGGAAGTTCTCATTCCCCAGCTTAACCCAGGTCATGAGTTACTCAGAGGGCTGAAGCCACAGAAGGGATCATTTAGATGTGTAAGTGCTTCTCAGAAATGGACAAGGGTCCTTGCCCTCAGTTAATTTTCCCCCTGATTACAGAAGGAATGCATGCTCACTGCAGAAAATATGAAAAATACACACACGTGCAAAATAAGTGACAGTACTGCCCTCTAACCCTAGCATACCCAGCTTCACTGATCTGGATTCCCCAAAGGCACCAAAACATATGATGGTCGGAAACTTGGGAGAACAGTAGTCCCTCAACTGGGGGGCAGTTTTGCCTCCCACCCCCAGGATGTTAGATAACAGCCAGAAACATTTTTGTTGTTACAACTTGGAAGATATTACAGGTGTGTAGTGGGTAGAGGCCAGCGATGTGCTAAACATCCTATAATACATAAAGCAGACCTGCATAAGAAAAAATTAGCCTGCTAAAGTGTCAGTAGCATCAAAGATGAGAAACCCTATTCATAAAGCCATCAAAAGTGTTAAGTTCCATTTCTATTTGTTTCACAGCAAAATTTCCAAGTTAGGAAATGGCTCTGCCCACAGCGCTGCAGTCAAACCACTTCCTTAATGCACCAAGAACTATGGTCAGTATTCTGACACATCAGCTCCCAGACTCTTCCTCCTGTGCAGAGTCCCTTAGTACTTAGTCCCTTGATAACAATCTGACCGTGTTTAGGAAGAGAAGAGCAATCACTCTGAGCCAGCATCTCATGGCTCCAGGGGGCCTTGACCCCTTTCCCTGTCCACAAGAAAGGGGCCCTGACTGGCAGAGGTGTGAGCCCGAGGGAATGTGGGGCTTAGAGAGAGGACTCAGGCTAGACAGGCTGAACAAGCTCAAATAACCCTCGTAATATCAAAACCCATCCCATAGGACCCTCAACTTCTCTTCTTCTCTCCCAACTAACTTTGATCTGCTCTAACTTTTGTTCTCTCCTTCCAATTCCATAGAGGAATGTGGAGTTTTGCTTAATGGAGGTTTTTATTCATAATTGGTATGCCAATTGGTACTGTTTGGCAACTGACTTTTCTTCTGCTCAACAATATTTTAGAGATTTTTTCCGCATGTTAACAAAGGGATCTAGTTGCATAGCATTCCATGGCCTGAATATACGTCATAGTTTAAATGATGTTGACTCCTGTTGACAATCATTTAGGTCATTTCCATGACTTTATTATTAAATATAATACTCCAGGGATAACTTTGAGAACATGCCTTTTTGTGTCACGTGTAAAATATTTCTCTGCAGTAGACACCGAGAAATCGAATTGCTTTATAGAAGTCTGCGTTCATTTAAAAGCTTAATGGATTTTTTAAAAAGATTTTATTTATTTATTTTGAGAGAGAGAATGAGAGAGAGAGAGAGAGAGAGCACAAGAGGGGGAAGGGTCAGAGGGAGAAACAGACTCCCCGCCGAGCAGGGAGCCCGATGCGGGACTCGATCCTGGGACTCCAGGATCATGACCTGAGCCGAAGGCAGTCACCCCACCAACTGAGCCACCCAGGTGGAAATTCCCAAATTGTCCAAAAAATTGCTGAACTAGCGGCACCCGGGTGGTTTAGGCGGTTGAGTGTCTGACTCTTGGTTTCAATTCAGGTCATGATCTCAGGGTCATAAGATGGAGCCCCGGTTTAGGCTCTGTGCTCAGCAGAGCATCTGCTTGAGGATTCTCTTTCTCCCTCTTCTTCTGTCCTTTTCCTTGCTGGTGTGTGCATGCTCTCTCACAAATAAATAAATAAATCTTTAAAAGAAATGCTAAACTAATCTAAATTGTCACTGGAAATGTATGAGAGTTCTCATTTCCTCATACTGTCACTAACCCATGATATAATAAAGCTTTTATAATTTTTATCATCTGATGGGTCAAAAAAATATATTATTTTTGTAATTTTGCATTTCTTTGGTATTTACTGATGGGTTGAGCAGCTTTTTATATTTTTATATGTTTAGGTTATGTTTATATTTCTTCTTCTGAAAACTGTCCCTACATTTCCTTTAACAAACCTTTTTCTCCACCCCCCCCCCCCCCGATTGTTGGGTCTTTTTAAAAATTGTTTTTGGAAGTTCTTTTCTCTGGATAGGTATTATATATTTTCTTCTGTTATTTATATTTCAACTATTTTCATCCAGTTTATTCTTTATCTTTTAAATTTTGGGGTTGTCATTCATTTTATAAATTTTAAAATATCGAAGTATTCAAATTTATCTGTCATGTCCTTTACAGCCTCTGTCTTTTGGATGTGCAAGAGGCCTCCTCTCTTTCAAACTTCAGATATCTTCTTCAGCATTTTCTTTTAAGGTTTTCATCATTCAGATATTTGCATTTACTCTTTAACCCATGCAGACAAGGCTGGCTTCCTGGGCGTGGTGTTCGTGAGGCAGTATATACATTCACTAGGAGCCTATGCTCTGGAATCAAAGCACGTGAATTTGAATACTGGCTTCAACACTTAAGCTGCTCTGTAACATCATGCACATTTCTTAATCTCCCTATGCCTCAGATTTCTCATCTTTAAAATGGGGATAGTGACAAGATCCTTGGGGCGCCTGGGTGGCTCAATCAGTGGGTCATCTGACTCCTGGTTTTGGTTCAGGTCATGATCTCAGGGTTGTGAAATCAAGCCCCACGTTGGGCTCTGCGCTCGGTAGCGTGGAGTCTGCTTCTCCCTCTGCCTTTGCTCCTCCCCACTCATGCCCTCTCTTTCTCTCAAATAAATAAATAAATGAGTAAATAAATAAATAAAATCTTAAAAAAATGGTGATAGTGACAAGATCCAGCTCATATCATTATTTTGTTGGCATAATGTAACCCAGGTAAAGCCCTTAGTATGACATTTGTTATGTAGTAAATGTTCAGTGAATGTTTGCTTTTATGTAAGGATTTTTCCCATACTGATTTTCAATAATTTTTTTTGTAAGTGTCAAGACTTACCTCTTAGGTGAGTCTCTTTCATACAATGCTGACCAGGTTTTGTTCTGCAGGTTCCAAAATCCAAAAGACATCCATGGAAGGGCATTGAGAGGTTGCATAATCTACAAATCATACCTCTAACATCTCCAAAGTATAGGAGAAAAAAAAAAATAAGGGGAAAATAGAAGTGAGACCGGCAAGAGAGAAAGAGAGAGAGAGGAAAAAAATAGCGATAATAGTGATTTTCAACTTAAAAAGGTAAGCAATATTTAAAAAATTAATTCTAAAAACTCATATAAATGAAAATTATTTTTATTTTGAAAATGGGGGCAATGTCAAAGCATATGCTACATTCATGAACTGGAAGCTCCCAGAACAGATACTAATTAGATATCAAGCCAGGTGGTCTAAACAATTTAGCTGGTAAAAACTTACTGAGTTCCTCAGTGCCTAATTAAATCAAACCAGTTATTCAGGCAGAAAATTTAATTTCAGCCATTCACTATTAGGCCATCGCTTCAATGTCTAAGACAGTACATTATATATAGTAGGTTCTCGGGGCGCCTGGGTGGCTCAGTCATTAAGCGTCTGCCTTCAGCTCAGGTTATGATCCCAGGGTCCTGGGATCGAGCCCCACATCGGGCTCCCTGCTCAGTGAGAAGCCTGCTTCTCCCTCTCCCACTCCCCCTGCTTGTGTTCCCTCTCTCGCTGTGTCTCTGCCAAATAAATAAAATCTTTAAAAAATATATATATATAGTAGGTTCTCTGTGACTATTTATTGCCTGATTAATGTTTACATATTGGTTATCTTCAGCACTTAAATTTAATGGCTTAAAATGTTATTCATTTTGGTTATATAGAAATAGCCCGAGATTCTTGAACTTAAACAACGTAGGTAAGATTGGAAGCCATTATCTAGAAGATTGGTTTCCAAATTTGACTGTGCATCCCATTTATATAAATAGTTAAAATAAAATAAACACAGATTCCAAGAGGCTCTACAGACCTGAGTTAGAATCTGTAGGAGGTGGGGCTCGGAAATGTGTATTTCAGCTATGCAGAAACAGCTGAGGGCATATGATCTGGACCAGTGTTTGAGAACCACTAGTTTCCCTGAATTCAGAAATCTCCTTTATACCAACTTCTGCAGGGAGCCTTGGCTAGTGACTCATCCCCATTAAAAACACTTCGGATCGTTCAAAGATTCTTCTGAAACTTAGACCAAATCTGTCTCGTTGTTCGTAGTTCCCATCTTTTAACATAGGAAGACCATTGCTGTGTCACTCCTATTGACAACCCAAAAGAAGAGTGTATTAGACATTTTGCATATTGTATTTTCCATCTCTGTCTGCCATATTCAGTGTTAGAAAATATCACTTTTAAGAGAAAATAGTCTGGCTGATGAGGCTAATTAACCTCTGTTGACTATTCTCTACAAGTCCAACCTCCTCTCAAGATACTTTGGAAATTTCCTGTTGGTTCTCTCTCTGAGCATGCCAGACTTTCAATCCATAATCAACAATCCATCAACAAATATTTGCTTTTAAGAACTAAGCTTATGCCAAGGACTCTGCTCGGCAATTGACATGCATTAGCTCAATCATTTCTCACAGGAAACTTCCAGGAAGGTATTATCATTGCTCACATTTCACATAAAAGAAAACGAAGCCTCAAGAGTTTAAGTAGCTTGTGCAAGTCACAGAGACAGGAGTTTCAAAAGGTCTATTGCAATCTAAGGCCCTTGTTCTAAGCAAGCACACTGTGTCCGTAGAGCGGCCTACCATTTTTGTATCCCAAACCTCCTAGTCTTGCCCTTTTCTTTCTGGATGTTTCGATTCTTACTAGATTCTGGGTCCATTGTCCGCCGAGAATACTGGGGCTGCTTAGTTCTTTACGACGTGCCCGAGATGGTCTTCCTCCTGCGCTTAATGGCTGAGGCCCATGGACAGTTTTCCTGGGGGAGCTCTGCTCTAGCTTCTTTCCCTCCCTCTCAGAGGGTCCTTCTGCCTCCTGACCCCACACCTAGTACCCATAACCTTCTTCCTAAAACCTTGGCTCTGGCATTCTTTATGGCTGAAGATGGTACCTTAATTTGTAGGCTTTTTGTTGTCTATACCTGTTCATTTGCCTAAGTGTTCATGAATATTTCTCAGATCCCATTTCCTTTCTTCCAGTGTCTTTTTATCTGAAAATTTATTGTTGGTTTTATTAACATTAATATAACATGATATATTCCAATTTGACAACTAAACTTAAAGCTTCGGGTGTTAAGTAAAATGAATAGTTTCTTTACATGATTAATTCTGAACTATACTACTCTATAACTTATGTATTAACAGGAAACATCCAAGAGATTTTTTTAAATATAATTATTTAAAGGTATATTGTAGATCATATCTAGTTATTTAAATACATATTATAAAATCATGATGATGGTGAGCTTTTAGTTTTTATTTCATTTTATTTTTTAAACGATTTTATTTATTTATTTTAGAGAGGGAGACGGAGAGAGAGAGAAAATGAAGCAGACTCCATAGTGAGCATGGATCATGGCACTGGGCTCAATCCCAGGACCCTGGGATCATGACCTGAGCGGAAACCAAGAGTCAGATGCTCAACTGACTAAGCCACCCAGGCGCCCCAGATGGTGAGCTTTTTTTAAATCACCACTCCTTACTTCAAGGTTTCTCTTTATGCTGAATTTTCTTCTTTTACTCTCGCATCTTCCCTGTGTATCCAGCAAAATTAATGCAGTCCCCTTCCTGACTCATTTTTTCATGATACTCAAGACACTGAAGATGTTCTTGTGTGATTTTCCACCTATTCATATGCTCCTCTCCACAGGTTTTCCAAGAGGCTGGTAGAAAGATGTACAATGCAGCCGAGACCTAAGCTTTGCAGTGTGAGTGTCCCACTCCCCTCCCTGTTGTGCGCTGTACTTAGTGATGAGGGTGCCGTGGGAGCCAAAGGCCACAAACTGGCGGTCCAGGGGCCAGACTGGTTTGTTTAACGTGCACAGAGCTTTCAAAAATCAGTTGTGAATATTAAAAAATGGGGAGAGTTTTCCTACAAACCTGATTTCTGGTTTCTCTTGAAGAATCAGAAGGTTTGGTAATTGCTGGGCTCTCCTTTCTCTATGACAGCAAACGTGTGTAGCTGGGTACTGGCTGTCCCCTCTTGTTTCATTGTTTGCTAGCTTCCCCCAGTGATATGAGCTGACCAGATGCTTGAGGCATTTCAGTTAGTGACCCCAGTCTTTGCTGCTCGTAGTCTCCAAGTCTCAATATTAGAATTTTATTTATCTCTGGGAGGCATTCTAGATTCTTCCTAATGAAATGCGGTGTCCAGACCAACACATCTTCCATCACTTGGAAGCTTGTTGGACACGCAAACTCGGGCCCCACACCAACCTGTTGAATCAGATTCTGCATTTTAGCAAGATTCCCAGGTGACTCATTTGTTCATTAAATATTGTGACTCTTAAGAGAATCCTGGGTTCAGCATAGAGTAACTGTCTTCATTATCATGTTACCACTTCACTGAGAGGGAGAGTTCCTATAATGGTGCTTGAACATGCCTGTTTGGAGGTATTACCTTCATGCATATCTACCTAGTATGAAGGGCCTTAGGAATCCTATAAAAGGAATTGAAAGTACCCTATTATCTCCTTTATCGGTTCTTTTATAAATGAAGGAATGCTGGAGATGGTGGAGAAGAGCACATTTAACAGGAAAAGTGCTAGAAGGCCTGTGTCTATGCTTATTTGGTTTAATTAATTTGTTTTCTTTGCCATTATTTTTTTAAGATTTTATTTGAGAGAGAGAGAGTGAGAGAGAGTTTGGGAGAAGCAGAGGGAGGGGGACAAGCGGACTCTGTGCTGCTGAGCAGGGAGCCCAACATGGGGCTCAGTCTCACAGGCCTGAGATCATGACTTGAGCCCAAATCAAGAATGGATGCTTAACCACCTGAGCCACCCAGGTGCCCCTCTTTGCCTATTTATAAGAGCTTCCAGACTCGGTTAGCTCCAGCTTAGTGATAACAATAGCAACAAGTGGGCTATCTAGAAGCTCAGTTTTCTCATCTACAAAATGGGAAATAACAGGATGTAACTCATAGGGTTGTCATGAGGGTTCAATGAATTAATGCAAATGTAATGTTTAGAACAGTTCCTGTCATATAGTATATGCTCAATAAGTGTTAGCTTGCACTACTTGTTTAAAAGTGCTTCCTTAGGCCTTGCTATACACACCTTAATTACCTTATTTAAGGTCCTCCTCCACTGATATTGTAATTCTGCAATCTTTTAGATAATTTTCCCTCTTTTTGATTTATGTTTTCTTTCTTAAAGATTTATTTTTTATTTGACAGAGAGAGCACAAGCAGGGGGAGTGGCAGGCAGAGCAGGTAGAGGGAGAAGCAGACTCCCCACCGAGCAGGGAGCCCGACGTGGGACTCAATCCCAGGACCCTGGGATCATGACCTGAGCCAAAGGCAGTTGCTTAACCAACTGAGACACCCAGGCGCCCCTGATTTATGTTTTCTTAATGACTTACCACTCAAGAGGCAGAGTAACATAAAAACACCGCTGAAGACAGTCCTTCTCATTCTTCTATTTCTAGCCAAAAAAAGAAAATGGAAGGAAAGAAACATCCCGCCATTAAATCTTTCTTGGGGAGGAAGTAATGAAGTTACACATTTATGTTAGCTATTACAAAGAGGAAAATAACTCGCTAAGTTTCTTTTACTTCATTAAGAAAGTATAAATAAATTTAGTTTGTGAAAGAGGGAAAAAAAAGTACCTGTCTTTATTAAAAATTCACCATAAAACTTCTCCTAGCTCTAGAGTATTTTAAGTTTAGCTGTCTTTTTATTACCAAATACCATTCCCTCCCTTACTTTTTTTCCTGAAGTATAATTGTTTAAAACAAAACAAAACAAAAATGAAATGAGATAGATTATGTTTCTAGAATAATATCCTGTTAAAATCCTTTTAACTATTAGCCTAAAGGGAAATATTTATGTATGCTTTCTCATAAACTAATGCTTTTGTTGCAAATGATCACATTTATAAGGTAAAGCATTATATAATAGTTAACAATAGTTAATACTTATTAAAATTAAGGGCAAGAAATAGTCAGATTGGCTAAAATTTAGTGATTTATGACCTACCTGCCTTTTTGAAGGTTTTTGGGAATTTTCCTAGGTCTGAATTTCTTTAAAGGTTAACAACAAGTAAAATTTCTGATGTGATGAAGTCTGTTGTAACTGAAACCAACAAGGCAACTTCCTAATCCACTAGATTCCAAACAGTTTAAACAGTAAAAGTTGTGCAAGTAGACAGGAATTTTTCACTTGTGTACTCTGATGTGTATGAAACTTAACATGAGCCAACACTTAAACTCATTAATTATAAATTTGGCTAAAGATTTCTATGTTTACATATGAGTTAGTTTAGATACACCTAGCCATGTGGGCATGTAGCTCTTCATTATATAAATTAGTTGGTTTTGATAAAAAAAAATACCATATAATCTTTATAGCAGAACTTGGTGTATTCAGGAAGCAATTTTATTTTTATTTTTTTTAAAGATTTTATTTATTTATTTGACAGAGAGATACATAGCGAGAGAGGGAACACAAGCAGGGGGAATGGGAGAGGGAAAAGCAGGCTTCCCACTGAGCAGGAAGCCCGATGTGGGGCTTGATCCCAGGACCCCGGGATCATGACCTGAGCCGAAGGCAGACGCTTAACGACTGAGCCACCCAGATGCCCCAAGCAATTTGATTTTTAAAAATAATGTTTATTTCTAAATGAGCATATAGTTCCAAATTAATGCATTCTTCTTGAAGCAAAATACTGAGAATATTAAAATTTCCTTTGACCATGTTCCCACCAAACCCAGTGTCTTCCTCAAATGTAACCACATTGTCACTATTTTGGATATCTTTTTTTTTTTTCTAGTTTCTATTTAAAGTCTAGTTAGTTAACAGAGTGTTATATTAATTTCAGGTGTACAATATAGTGATTTAACACTTCCATACAACACCTGGTGCTCATCACAAGTGCTCTCCTTGTGAAATCACCTGTTTCACCCATCCCCCACCCACCTCCCATGTGGTAACCATCCATTTGTTCTCTGTAGTTCAGAGTCTGTTTTCTTGGTTTGCCTCTCTCTCTTTTTTCCCCTTTGTTCATTTGTTTAGTTTCTCAAATTCCACATATGCATGAAATCATACGGTATTTGTCTTTCTCTGACTGACCTATTTTGCTTAGCATAATACTCTAACTTCATCCATATCATTGCAAATGGCAAGATTTCATTCTTTTCTGTGGCTGAGTAATATTCCATTGTGTGTGTGTGTGTGTGTGTGTGTGTGTGTGTAGGTAGATGGATAGCATATCTTCTTTTGACTGTCCTTTTTATTTTGTGCATCTTCATAATACACTTGTAACTTGGGAATATGTGTAACATTGCTTTTTGCTTTATTTTTACAAAAACAGTATCATACTCTGTATTATTTTTCCCTTTGTATTTTACTTAAAAATATGTTGAAAATCTGTCTCTGTCAACCTTTAAAATTACTTCATAATTTTTCATTGCTGTATAATATTTTTGGTATGTGATAAACCATAGTCTACCCCTTCTCTGGTTGATGAGGACATAGGCTATTTTTGTTTTTTTATGACAAACAATGTTGCAGTGTGTATATATGTCCTTGGATATATATGTAAGTTGTTTCTCTAAGACAGATCCTGAAAAGTGGAATTGATTGTCATAGAGTATCTTCAGGTAACATTTTAATAGATACTTTCAAATTGCCCCTGAAAGTAACTATCAATTTTCCTACCACCAGCAGAGTATTAGTACTTTTACTGTCATATCCTCATTAATTCTGAATCAAAGGTTTGCAAAATACTTATTACTATCTAAAAATCTAAATTAAAATAACGTTATATCCTGGCATATCCAGTTGGCAAAGATGAAAAAATATATTATTACTGACAAAGGTTATTCTGAAATATGCACTTTTAGTCACAGTGTGGGGAAATGTAAATGAGTGTGTGTATTAATACATATATCCTATCAGCACATGTACTCATGCATATATACACACACATAATTTGTATCACACCATAGCTATGAACTTATAGCCTGCTTTAAAAAAGAAACTTAACTTCATATTTTGAATATTTATTTTTTCACTAAATATATCTTGAGTATATTTTTAAGGGTTCTATGTTACTCAACCATATGGACTTAGGATAATTTATTTAATAATTCCCACATATTTGGGTAGTTCTAATTATATTTTTGTTCATGTTTGAATATATCTTTAGGATAAATTTAAAGAAGTGGAGCTACTGGGACAAAGACATAAAATTTTTAAAAAAGTAATACCAGGGGTACCTGGATGTTTCAGTCAGTCAAGTGTCTACCTTTGGCTCAGGTCATGATCCTGGGGTCCTGGGATTGAGCCCCACATTGGCATCCCTGCTCAGCACAGAACCTGCTTCTCCCTTTCCCTCTGCTGCTCTCCCTGCTTGTGCTCTCTCTCTCTCTCCCACTCTCTCTGTCAAATAAATAAATAAAATCTTTTTAAAAAAGTAATACCAATTTAGAGCAATAGTGTGGCATATTCATTTTCAAATACCCAGCGCTTAGCTAGCACTTTGCCTAGACTATAATAAGCTCTCAGTTAATGCTAATTTTTCTTCCATTCCTTCTGGATATTTTCCTTTTGCTCACATATCTTCATGGCAAATTTGTCTTTGGCTCTGATGGTCCACTATTAGGCAATTAATTTCTTGAATCGAGGTGACATTATCTGATTAGTCAATCCTCAAACATATGTTTATACAGATATAGCCTGTTAGTTATAAATCATGAGGATATTTTCCTTGATATACATGATCTGTGCCTTCTTTCCTTTAATGAGAATTTATTTTTGAGATCCTTTCTAATTGATATCTATAGGAAATAGGTTTTGGTGTAAGCAAAGAAATCAGTATGGAGAGTGGGGCCCTGAGAGTGGCCACTGGGTGTCTTGGAGCTTGGGATGGAAATTTCTATCTGAGATATTCTAGGAAAGGTAACTGGCCAGGGTGCCTGGGTGTCTCAGTTGGTTGAGAATCTGACTCTTGATTTTGGCTCAGGTCATGATCTCAGAGTTGTAAGATCGAGCCCTGCATCGGGTTCCACACTCAGAGGAAGTCTGTTTGAGATTCTCTCTCTCCACGTCCTTCTACCCCTCCCTACTGCTCGCTCTCTCTCTCAAATAAATAAATAAGTCTGAAAAAAAGAAAGGGGACTGGGTATAAAATAATGATACTCCAGTAAATCACAGTACATACTATAAGATTGCATTGAATATATGAAGTTCAAGAATAGGCAACATGAATGTATAGTGATTGAAGATAGAATAGTGGTTAGCTCTGGGAAGGAGGATTGACCTGAGAAGCAACATGAGAACACATTTCTGGGTGAAATGAAAATGTTCTATATTCGATCTGAGTGGTGGACATGTATTTGTGCAAATGTAAAATGTTATCAAGCCGTACATCTTACATCTGTGCATTTTACTGAATCATACCTTCAGGGATTTATGTGTTTTCTTTCCCCTTCTCAGTACGGACAAATCAGTGGGAACATTTGCAAGCACCTCTCTGTAAATTAGGAATTTACTGAATTGTGTTAAGCAGGGGAGTGATATTAATTATTCAATAGATATTTATTCATTTCTACTATATTCCAGATATGTTGATTTCAATTAAAAAGATCATTCTGGTAGGAGAGTGAAAGTTAGGTCGGCAAAAGTGAGATTGGAAGCAGGGAGAAAGGAAGGTGTTAGACTAGTTCAGTTAAGAGATGGTAAAGCCTGGAGGGATGGAAAAAAGGAAATGGATGAGAGAAATGGTAGGACTGTATGTTCAGTCTCTTAACCCTTGTGGTCTATGTGTGAGGGAACAGGTTAGTCCTAACCTTTCTACTTTAGTACTTCACTTAACACCCTATTAAACAATTATCTCTTTATATTCTCCTTGAGTGAAAAAATGGCGTCTTGGTATCTCAAGTTTCTAGCAGGGTGCGTGGCACATAATAGGTGTTGTTAAATGTTTGCCAATTAATGAGATAGCTTTTGTTTTTATTTTGTTTTTCAATTTTTTTATTATTGAAGTATAGTCAACATGTAATATTAGTTTCAGGTGTACAACATAATAACTTGACAGTTCTCGACATTACTCAGGGCTCACCACAATCAGTGTGATTACCATTTGTCCCATACACAATTATTGCAATATTACTGACTGTGTCCCCTATGTTGTACTTTACATCTCTGTGACTTATTTATTTTGTAACTGGAAGTTTATACTTCTTAATCACCTTCCTCTATTTCACCCATTCTCTCACCTACCTCCCCTCTGCCATCTACGAGTTTATTCTCTAAATTTAAGAGTCTGTTTGTTTTGTTTGTTTGTTTTTTCACTTATTTTGCTTTTTAGATTCCACATCTAAGTGAAATCATATGGTATTTTTCTTTCTCTGTCTGACTTATGTCATTTAGCATAATGCCCTCTAGGTTCATCCGTATTGTCACAAATGGCAAGATCTCATTCCTTTTTAGGGCTGAGTAATATTCCAGTGTGTGAGTGTGAGTGTGTGTGTGTGTGTGAGTGTGTGTGTGTATAAATAAGATGTGATATATATGGATATGTAGATATACACACAACTTGGGTTGCTTTTGTATCTTGGCTATTGTAACTAATGCTTCAATAAGCATAAGGGTACATATATCTTTTTCAAATTTGTGTTTTCATTTTCTTTGGGTAAATACTCAGCAGTGAAATTACTGGATCATATGGTATTTCCATTTTTAATTTTCTGAGGAATCTCCATACTGTTTTCTGTAGTGGTTGCACTAGTTTCTACTCCCACCAACAGTGCACAGGAGTTCCCTTTTCTCCACAACCTCACCAACACTCATTATTTCTTGTCTTTTTGGTACTAGTCATTCTGACTGGTATGAGGTGATATCTCATTGTGGTTTTGATTTGCATTCCCTTGATGATTAGTGATGTTGAGTATCTTTTCATGTGTCTGTTGCCTATCTGTATGTCTTCTTTGGAAAAATGTCTATTCAGATCCTCTGCCCATGTTTTAATTGGATTTTTGGTCTTTTGGTTTTGAGTTATATAAGTTCTTTATATATTTTGGATATTAATCTTTTACCAGATATATATTTTGCAAATCTCTTTTCCCATTCAGTAGGTTGCCTTTTTGCTTTGTTGATGGTTTCCTTTGCTAGGTAAAAACTTCTCATTTGGGAAGTGAGATATCTTTGACAGAAGGAAGATCAGGGGAAAGACTCCTGGAGTGTATGCGGATAAAAGGTTGTAAGAAGGCTAAGTGAAGCATAAGTAGCAAGGATGAGCAATGGGGTTGGATGGACTCTCCTTGGGCTGGTATAGGCTGAGATCCCAGGTGGTGTTTAAGATCTAAAGATATGGACAAATCCTAGTTTTTTCCTAGGGGTTGTTTTACTATCTTTTTAGATAGTTCTCCCTGACACTTAGAAGGAAGAATTAGCTGGTCTCTAAGATGTCACCTTCCAAATGAAATCCTAGAATTTAAGCTAGCTAGTAGTCCAGGGTCTTTAAAGTTGGATAGGCTGAAACATATTAGGAGAGCTCTGTCCAGGCAAATCAGGACAGGAATGTCCACCTCCCTGGATGGTCACCTCTGTGGTAATACAAAGACCTCTCACGATCTTAAATAATTCACTTCATCATCCTGTGCCTCGATTTCCTCATCTCTATTATGAAGGAGCTTGATTGTAATATTCTGTAGTTCTATCAGCTCATAAACTCGGTAGCTTTATTTTAGTTCCCCAGTTGTTAGCAGAAGGAGGAACTCTATACCCGCAGCTTAGATAAAACATCCTTAGTAGCAGCAAATGACATTTAGTATTCTACCAACCTTGATTTCTTACCCACAGCAAGAGGAGTGTGTATGATATACATGGGCTGGTGCCTGTCCTGTGTGCCTGACACACAGATGCACACACTGCAGAGTACCACTAGGGAGTCACATTTTGGAAACTTCCCTCTCTTTTCTGGTAGATATTGTGATGAGGAAAAATGTGAAGGGGCATAATTTTAACTTTATGCCAGGAGAATAAGAGCTGGGTTCAAAAGTGCCCTAATATTTATGGTAAGAGGAGGGATTTAATTGTGGAAACTCTGTCATCCTGTTGTTTGCTGAAGACTAAGGCTGAATTATATTGCTTCGGAGCTGGAAAACCCTGCCAGCCACCTGCTGGCATCTAGAGCTAGAAAATTCTTTTCTTTTTCTACTTTTGGTTTAAAAGTCTACTATACTTTTTGTGTGCCCTTGACTTCTTTAGCTTAGACAGAAGCCCCTAATTCATCATTTCTCCACCTTTAGTCCTATAAGATGGTTTGAATAATGTTGCATGGTTATGTAAGTTTGGAAAAAATGTTTATGATACTTACAGAAAACTTAAATATACTTTGAACTGTTAAAAGTTCTGAGAAATTACTGAGTTGTTTTAACCTGATCTGGCCTGAATTTATTTGGCTAGCCAGCTATTTTTTCTTTCAATATTTCTTAATATCCTTAAGAGCAAGTTGGGATCTGAATCATGTGCCCCTAGTAACTGTAATCACCATAAAGATGATGATTGCTTGCAATTCTTTCTCACTCCTCATTCTATGAAGCTTGTTTGGGTCCATAATTACCTTAAGAAAGCCTTCTGATATTTAGGATAGAAAACATTTTTATTCTCATTTGGGGAGATTCAGGGTCAGAGAGGTTACAACAGTTCCGTAATGTGACACAACGAATAAACAGAGATCTGGGACAAAAAATAACCAAGTGTTCTCATTCTTCATGAGGCTGATTTCTAGAGAGTCTGAACATCTTTGAAGGGTGATGGAGATGTTGTAGTAGCGTGAGAATATCGTAATTTATATGCAATAATAACTAGACTCTATAGCAGTGTAAGATTCTAAACCAAACTTTAGATATTGCCATTTATTCATTTATTCAATAAGTACTTATTGGTCTCCTACTATGTGTCAGTAGTACTTATTGGTCTCCTACTCTGTGTCAGATACTGTACAGTTACAGCAAAAAACAAGATAAACAACAGCTTGCCCCCATGAAGTATATATTCTACTGAGAGAAAAAGAAAACCAGAAAGTAAATATACATGTGTATAAAAAATAAATAACATCAAATAATGATAGGAAAATCAATAGAGAAATATGATGGTGGATAGGAAATATCTATTAGAGTTCCAGCAGGTGTTATGGGTTGGATTGTGCCTCTCCAAAATTCATATAAAGTCCTAACCCTTATACCTCAGAAAGGAAATAGGATCATTGCAGATATAGTTCATTAAGATGAGGTCATTAGAGTAATCCTAATCCAATATGACCAGTGTCTTTATAAAAAGGAGAAAGTTGTACACAGAGACACACACACAGGGAAAACATCATGTGAGGAGGAAAGCAGAGCCTGGGATGATGCACGTACAGGCCAAGGAATGCCAGAGATTCTCAGCAGACTACCGTTACCTAGGGGACAGGCATGGAACAGATTCTTCCAGGCCTCTCAGAAGGAGCCAACACTGTTGACAACTTGATCTTGGGTATCTTGCCTCCAGAACTGTGAGATAATACGTTTCTGTTGTTTAAGCCACCCAGTTCATACTTTGTTGTGGCAGCCCTGGAAAACCGATACACCAGGAAACAGGTGGCGTGCTCATGGAAAAAGAATTTAATGAAGGGAAACTAACAATGAGGCTGAAACATTCCAGGCCCCCAAATAGGAAGCAACTATTACACCTGAGCCTGGGGGGATAAGGGAAAGGAGCCATTACTGGAACCTCTTGGGAGGTTATAGTTATAAAAGTGGCCAACTGTGAGGAACTTGGGTAGAGGAACATGGCCACCACCAACCAGCAACCTAGCATAGGGGGAGCTAGGGAAATACATGCCCAGATCTTTCTTTCCTCCTGCCCTCCTATTTTCCACCATTGCTTCCCATTGGCAAAACCCAGTGGAGGGGGCCTGGGTGGCTCAGTCGGTTAAGTGTCTGCCTTCAGCTCAGGTCAGGATCCCAGGACACTGGGATCAAGCCCAGGGGCTCCCTGCTCAGCGGGAAACCTGCTTTTCCCTCTCCCTCTGCCCCCCCACCCCAGCTTGTGCACTCACACTCTTGCACTCTCACTCTCTCAAATAAATAAATAAAATCTTAAGAAAAAAAAACCAAAATGATGGAAAGAGAGATCAAGGAATCCTGGTTGATTTATCCCATGAAGGTCAGCTTTCTAGGGAACAGAGTAGAGTAGAGATGGGTGGATGGTGTGTTCAGAGGAACAAGTGGGAAATATTTAGCAGTGGTTAGGGATGGTCTTTTGGAGGAGATGACATTTGAGCTGAGACTTCAGTGAAACAGAAATCATAGGGAAGTGTGTTCCTGCAAAGGGAACAGCAGGAATAAAATCATTGAGATGGGAATGAACTAAATATACTTGAGAAACAGAAAGACAGCCAGAGGGTGCCTGGTGTGGGGAGCTCAGGGAAGATGTACATGATCAACTCAGAGAGGTAGACAATCATTGGAGCATTTAAAGCTTTGTGAAGTGATAGTAAGACTTTTCTTATAAGTGTAATGGGAAGCAAATGGAGAATTTTAAATTATTGAGGTGTGAGGTGAGGATCACTTTAGCTGCTCTGTGGAGCCTTGCTGTAGGAACGTGAATATAGAAGCAGGATCCCTGCTTAGGAGGCGATAGAGGTGGCCAGATGAGACGTGATGCTGGCTTGCACAAAGGTGGTAAAAAAGGAGGTGGAGAGAAGTGGACAGATTGAGGGCCTGTGTTTAAAATAGGGAAGGCAGGGCTTGTTATTGCCTTGCATGTGGGAAGAAAGAAAAAATGAGGAATTGAGGTTGCTATCTAGGATTTTTGGCTTGTGCGATTCAGTGATTATCGTGATATTTACTGAGATAGGAAAATGAGGGAAAGAGCAAATTTGAGAGGAAGACTGTGAGTTCTGTTTGGGATATGTTATGTTTTAAATATTCTGTAAACTTCCAAGTAACATGTCAAGAAGCAGCTGGCTATGAGTCTCAATCTCAGGAGAGAATTCAGGGCTGGAAATATAAATTTGATGTGTTATTTGAAGCATGTATATAAGATTGGATAGAATTGCCTACTGCAAGATTATACATAGAGAAGAGATGTCTTTTTCTGGCAATACGAAAAGCTAGAGATTCTGAAACTCATGTCTGCTACGTGACATCTAAAAATACTCAACAACAATTAAAAAAAACCAAACCTTTTGAAATAATCAGATGAGCCCTTTAAGAAACTAATGAAAATCCTCTGAGGTTAGGAATAAAGAGGTACAGGAGAACCTGGAGGTAAATGTTATGGACTGAATATTTGTGTCCCCCCCCCCCCCCCCCCCCCGCTAAATTCGTATGTTCAAGCCCTAATCTCCAGCGTGGCTGTATTTGCAGATGGACCTCTGAGGAACTGTGAGGTTAAATGAGGTTAAAATAGGATTAGTGTCTTTATAAGAAGTTACCAGACCTCACACTCCCCCCTACCTGCCCCAGCACAGTTGTTGAAGGAAGGTCCACATGAAACCACAGTGAGAACGAGGCCATCTACCATCCAGGAAGAGGGTTCTGTTTTGTTTTAGGTTTTGTTTTTTTTTTTTTTTTTTTTTTACCAGAAACCAAATTTACTAAAATATTGATCTTAGACTTCCAACCTCCACAGTTGTGAGAAAATAGATTGTTTAAGCAACCTAATCTGTGATATTTTGTCCTGGCAGTCAGAGCAGACTAAGACAGTAAGTGAACCTTGAATCCCTTGCATATATTAAAGCCATTGGTTGTGGGTGTCTTAGAGCTATGGAGCATAAGGGATATTGGAGGCAAAGTCTGAGAACGTAGGACATAGGTTTACCACCTTACATAGTAATCACCTTATACAAATCCAGGACACAGGAAGAGCTATGTTCATGGATAAAGGGTGAACCAGAAAAAGAAAACTCATCCCAGAGAAGCAGACTGCAATGTTGGCTGTGGTATTACTGGAAGATGGTAAAAGAAAAATGCCTCCTCTTAAGAATCTCTTTCATAGATTTGGCTGAATTTTTATTATCTCTGTGGTCCTAAGAACTACACGTTAAGAATTGCAGTTTATTTATTTATTTTTTTAAAGATTTTATTTTTAAGTAATCTCTACACCCAACATGGGGCTCGAACTCGCAACCCTGAGATCAAGAGTCACATGCTCCATGGACTGAGCCAGCCAGGCACGCCTAGGGATTATAGTTTAAAGTAGACTCTGGTGTCCTCGGGCACAGGGCAAAAGCAACACAAATCCTCCTTGGAGGACTCTTCCTTCATGTCAGGTCTCAAAAAATTTCCACAAACCCAAAGCAAACTTAAAATACATAAGGAAACAAGGAAAACAAGGAAACAAGCTACTTTGAACGAGGCTTAGCAGAAACAATATGCAGAACTAGAATTGCAAGATATTTAAATTTGGAATTATTAAATACAGAATACAAAAGAGTTTTTTATATTGCTTAACAAAATAAAAGGAAGAAATAAAACCTGATAAAAGAAATAAAAGACAACCAAAGTGAGCAAATAGATTGGAAAAAAAAAAGCAAACTGAATATCCAAGAATATAACATGTAATAGTTTATCAACAAATGTTTATGGAGCACCTGTTATGTAACAGGCACTCTTCTAGCAGTTGGGTTTATTGCAGTCAACAAAATAAATTGGTTTGTGGTCAAACAAAATAAATTGATTGTGGTCAAACAAAACTAGTTCACCTCGTAGATTTAGATGGAGAAATAAATAAAATTCAAAACATAGTGTAAGGGTTAAAGGGTGTACAATTCAAGCTTAAGTAAGAATTGGTGAAGTAGAAAATAAATCTAAAGAAGTGACACAGAAAACAACAAAGAAATAAAACAACAATGAAATAAAGCAACAGAATTCTGCATAGAAATACAAAGATATGAAAAATGTGACAGATGAAGTGATAGAAGGTGTGTAAAAGATAAAGTTACAAAAAGAGATAAGAGAGAGAATGTGAGAAGAGCAACTTTCAAAAGTTGATGGTTGATAATTTATGAAAGTCATGGTTTTTCAGAAGTGAGATGTTAAAAGTAGCCCAAGAGAAACGACATTTCATAAACAAAGGATGGCAGTGACACTGACGCTTGACTTCTGAACAGTAGAACCCAGAAGAAGCAGAGGAGTGTCTTCAATGTGCGGAGATAAAATAACCAGCAACCTAGAATGTATATGCAGAAATTCTGTATTTCAAGAATGAAGATTAAAGAACTTGCAGTAAAAGAAAAAATGGAGTTTACCAGCCCAAAAAAGAAATTTGCCCAAATCAATTTCTCAAAGATATACTTCAAGAAGAAGGAAAATGGTCCCTAAAATGGTTTGAGATACAAGACAAAATAGTAAGTAAAGATTATGATAAACCCTATATGAGTATATAAACAAATACTGATGTTATAAAACACAAATAATGCTTAAGTTATGGAGTTAAAATTAAAATAGAGCTAAAATATAGGGTCACAATTGCATATGAAGAAGCAAGGTAATTGCGGTTAAAGCATTTCAAAAGCTTTATATTTATGTGAGGTAAGACTGTATTTTGTTAAGCTAAGTGTCCATTTATAGTCTAGTGACTAAGAGAATAGAAATAAGGTGTATATCTTCCAAACCAGTTAAGGGAAAAGACAGAATGAGAAAAAATATCTGCAGTCAGTTTAAGTGTAAGGAGAAAGGTGGAGGGAGAGACACAGAGACAGAGATAGAGACAGAGGCAGAGAGACAGAGAGGTGGAGGGAGGGAGGGAAAAACAAGGGTGGAAAAAATGAAAGCTTGAAATAAGATGGAAAAATAAATCCAAATAGGTTAGTAATCATAACAAATTTAAATGGACTTAGTTCTACACTTAAAGATTATAGGTTATCAGGATAGCTTTTTAAAAAGATATTTGTATATTGTTTATAAGATATACACTTATTAACACAAGGACAAAATAAAGTCAGGAGAAAGAGAATGGAAAAACATATCCAAGGTAGACATAATCAAAAGAAATCTGGTGCATTTATTTGTGTGTCTAACTAGAATTTAAAGAAAAAATATAGTACTAGAGATAAGAGGGATTACTATATGATGATACAGAATTCAATTTTTCAGATGGATAGTACTAAATCTGTATATTAGTAATAACATAGCTTCCAAATACATAAAGCATATAGATAGTAGATAAGTGATAAACTGATCAAACTAAAGCAGCAATGGACAAATAAACTATTTAATACATATCTCTCAGTGTTTGATAGATCAAAAAGAGAAAAAGATAAAGAGAATTGGAGGAATATGATGAATAATCTGTTTTGTTTTGTTTTGTTTTGTTTTTAGAGAAGGAGAGAGAGAGGATAGGGGAGGCTCAGAGAGAGAATCTTAAGCAGACTGCACACCCTGTGCAGAGCTTGACTTGGGGCTCAGTCTCACACCCCTGAGATCATGACCTGAGTTGAAATCCAGAGTTGGACACTTAACCAACTGAGCCACCCAGGTGCCCCCACAATGAACAATCTTGATCTAAAGAACAAATATATAGTACTTTGTACTTAGTAATTGGAGAATACATCTCTTTTCAAGAACACCCAGATAATTTTTATTTTTTTAAATGTATATGTAATTTTTTCTTTTTTTCTTAGATTTTTTACTTAAATTCTGGTTAGTTAACATACAGTGCAGTATTGGCTTCAGGAGTAGAATTTAGTGATTCATTGCTTACATACAATACCCAGTGCCCATCATAACAAGTGCCCTCCTAATACCGTATCATCACTAGCCCATCTCCTACTCACCTCCCTCCATCAACCCTTAGTTTGTTCTCTGTTGTTAAGAGTTTCTCACGGTTTGTTTCCCTCTCTCTCCCTCCACCCCATATGTTCATCTGTTTTGTTTCTTAAATTCCATGTATGAGTGAAACCATATGGTATTTGTCTCTCTCTGACTGACTTATTTCGCTTAGTGTAGTACTCTGTAGCTCCATCCACATCATTGCAAATCACCCAGATCATTTTTAAAATGGACTACTTCTTAGGCCATAAAGTAAACACACTTCAGAGAATCATTATCATATAGAACTCATTTTTTTAACCAATGCATTTAAGGCAAAAGTCAGAAACAAAGTGATAACTTAAAAATATGTATCGAACATTAAAAAATTAGACTTCTAAATACTTCAAGTATCAAAGAAGGTATCAAAATAGAAACCAGAACTGATTGGTGATGAGAATGCTACATAACTACAGATTTACAGTTAAAGCTTTACTCGAGGAAATGTATAGCCTTACCTGGTTTATTTTAGAAAAGAGTAAAGACTGGAAATGAGATAAGCATTCAACTTAAGAAATGGGGAAGAGAAAAACAGAATAAATCCAAAGAAAGTAGAAGGAAGAAACTGTAAAGATAAGATCAGAAGTTAAATGAAGTAGAAAAGAAAGATACAATGATCCCTTCTTTAAAAATACAAATGAATATGACAAATTTATAGTAAAATGATTCAAGCAAAAACAAAATGCAAAAAAATAATGATTTGAATACTGTGGATTTCTTATCGGAAAACCATAAAAAGCCAGAAGACAGTGGAACAGCATGAAGTACTAAGAGAAAAGAATCGTCAACCCTGAATTCTGCATCCAGTAAAAGGAAATATCCTTCAGGAACACAAGCAAAATAAAGACCTCTCAGGTGAAGGAAAAGTAAGAGAACTGTATCACAGCTGTTCTAGGAGTGCTGAGGTTCTAAGTTCTTCAGGGAAATTATACCTGGGATAACCTTGGAACTTCATGAATAAAGGAAGAGTAACAGAAATGGTAAATGTCTGGGTAAATAGGATAGACTATTTTTCTTTTCTTTTAAAATACATGTGACAGTTGAAAGCAAAAAATATGACATTACTGGTGGGGTTTTCAAGGCAGTCCAACTGATGACTTTAATAGTAAAAAGAAAGAGTAAAGGAACCAATGTGGTCATAAGGCTTTTATGTTTTATTTAGGGTGGCAAAATATTAACTATAAGAAGATTAAGAAGGTTTGGGTATTATAATCATGACAGCAACTACTATAACAATTGCACCCAGAGATATATCCTCTTGGTAATAAATAGAACGAGTAGATAGAAAATCAAGGGTATAGGGGTGCCTGGGTGGCTCAATCGTTAAGCCTCTGCCTTGGGCTCGGGTCATGATCCCGGGGTCCTGGAATCGAGCCCTGCATCAGGCTCCCTGCTCCGCGGGAAGCCTCCTTCTCCCTCTCCCACTCCCCTGCTTGTGTTCCCTCTCTTGCTGTCTCTCTCTCTGTCAAATAGATAAATAAAATATTTAAAAAAAAAAGAAAATCAAGGATATAGAAGACCTGGAATTCTTTCAAGTGCATGTGGAGTATTCACTAATACCACAAAATGATTCATAAAATGAATCCTAAACTATTAAAAGAATACAATGCGTACAAAGTAGATTCTCTAGGGGTGCCTGGGTGGCTCCTTCGATTGAGTGGTCTGCTCTTGATTTTGGCTCAGGTCATGATCTCAGGGTCCTGGGATGGAGCCCTATGTTGCTCAGTGGGGAGTCTGCTTGAGACTAATCCCCTAACCCCCTCTAAAATAAATAGATAAGTCTTTAAAATCCAAAGTAGGTTCTCTATCCATAATGAAAGTAAATAGACCCATGTGTGTGGTCAATAGATTTCTGATAAAGTTCAAGAAAGGATATTTTTTTTCAATAATCGACAATGAAACAATTTTATATCCACACACAAAAAAATTTGCTTGAACCCAAACCTCACACTTTATACAAAAATCAACTGAAAATACATTATAGAGCTAAATGTAAAATGTAAAACTATACATCTTCCAGAAAAAAAATAGAAAATTTTTGTGATTGTGAATTAAGAGTTCTTAGACACCAAAAGCATGATTCATAAAAGAAAAAAAATACAAAACTAAAACACTGATAAACTTCATCAAAACTAAAAACCTTTGTTCTACAAAGGATAGTTATAAGAATAAAATGAAAAGTCATAGACTAGGAGAAAATATTTGTAAATCATATGTCTGAAAAAGGACTTGTATTTAGAAAATACAAAGAACTCTCAAAACTCAATGATAAGAAAACAAACAGCCTGATTAAAAAAAATAGGCAAAGGATTTGAACAGACATTTTCCCAAAGGAAATATGCAGATGGCAAATAAGCACATGAAAAGATGTTCACCATCATTAGTCATTAGGAAAATGCATACTGCTGTCATAATTGGATATCAGCATACACTATTAAAATGGCTAAGATAAAAGGAAAAGAAACCTGACAATACCAAGTACTGGCAAGGATGCAGAACATCTGGAATTCTCATTCATTGCTGGTGGGAACGCAAAGTGGCAGTGTCTTGGGAAAATGGTTTGGCAGTTTCTTGTAAAAGTAAACATACGCTTACCGTATGACACAGCAATCTGACTCCTATGTGTTTTACCAAAGAGAAATGAAAATGTATGTTAAAAAAAATCTGTATGTGAATGTATATAGCAACTTTATTCATAATTGCCTCACCCTGGAACCAATCCAGATGTCCTTCAATTGGTGAATGGTAACAAACTGCAGTAGGTCCATACAATGGAATCCTACTTAACAATAAAAAGCAATGCACTATTGATGCACAAACAACATAAATGGATTTCTTTTTTTTTAAGATTTTATTTATTTATTTGAGAGAGTGAGAGTGAACGAGGGAGAGAGAGAGCAGGAGCAGAGGGGGAGGGGTAGAGAGAGAGGGAGAAGCAAACTCCCCACTGAGCAGGGAACCTAACCTGGGGCTCAATCCCAGGGCCTTGGGATCATGACCTGAGCCAAAGGCAGATGCTTCACTGACTGAGCCACCCAGGTGCCCCAACACAAATGGATTTCAACTGCATAATGCTGAATGATAGAAATCATATCTATAATCCTATATATTCTTGGTACCATTTAAATGACCTTCTGGAAAAGGTAAAATTATAGTGGTTGGCAGGGGTTGAGGGGGAGGGGTGGGGCTGACTATGAAAAAATAGCATGAGGAAATTTTTCCTCCCTGAGTGATGGTTACATAGGCACTCTCTTTATTCATAAAATAGTATATATGTGTTTTTTTTTTAAGAAATATTCAATTTACTTATTTATTTATTTAAAGATTTATTTATTTACTTGAGAGAGAGAGAGAGAGGGAGGAAGGGCAAAGGGAGAGGAAGAGAGAGAGAATCTCAAGCAGACTCCCTGCTGTGTGCAGAATTTGATTCAGGGCTGGATCTCAGGACCCTGAGATCATGACCTGAGCCAAAATCAAGAGTCGGATACTTAATCCACTGAGCCACCCATGTGCTCCATCAATTTATTTAAACTTAAAAAAAACCCCAAAACTATTAACCTCTTTCTCCGACGCCCACCCCCTGCTCTGGGAACCACCAATCTGTTCTCTATGTCTATGAGCTTGGTAATTTATTAATTTGTTTGTTTATTTTTAGATTCCACATGTAAGAGTAATCAAATGGAATTTGTTTTTCTCTCTCTGACTTATCTCACTTAGCATAATGCCCTTGAGGTACATCCATGTTGTTGCAAATGGCAAGATTCCATTCATTTTATTTTATGGCTGAATATGTATTTCTTTAACCATTTATCCATCGATGGACACATAGGTTGTTTCCTTATCTTGGCTATTGTAAATAATGCCGCAATGAACATGGGGCATTTTCTAGTTGGTATTTTCATTTTCTTTGGATAAATAACCAGCAGCAGAATTACTGGATCATATGGTAGTTCTATTTTGATTTTTTTTAGAAACTTCCATACTGTTTTCCTTAGTGGCTCACCAATTTACATTCCTATGAACAGTGCACAAGGGATCTTTTTTCTCCATATCCTCCCCAAAACTTATTTCGTGTCTTTTTGATTCTTGCCATTCTGACAGGGGCAAAGTGATCTCATTATGGTTTTGATTTGCGTTTTCCTGATGATTAATGTACAGCATTGTTTTGTATACCTGTTGGCCATGTGTATGTCTTCTTTGGACAGATGTCTATTCAGTTCCTCTGCCCATTTTTTAATCATATTGTTTGGTTTTTTGCTATTGAGTTGTATGAGTTCTTTATAAATTTTGGAAATTAACCCTTTAACAGATAAATGATTTACAAATATTTTATCTCTTCAGTAGGTTGTCTTTTTATTTTGTTGGTTGTTTCCTTTGCTGTGCAGAAGCTTTTTAGTTTGATTTCATCCCACTTGTTTATTTTTACTGTTGTTGCTTTCGCTTTTGGTGTCACATTTTAAAAAATCATCAAAAAACAAAAGTAAAAAATCATCACCAAGATCTATGTCAAGGAGTTTACCATCTCCGTTTTTTTTCTAGGAGTTTTATGGCTTCAGGTCTTACATTCAAGTCCTTACTTCAGTTTGAGGTAATTTTTGTGTATAGTATAAGATCTTGGTCTAGTTTCATTTTTGTGTGTGTGTGACTGTCTAATTTTGAAGAGACTATCCACTCCCCATTGTATATTCTTGGCTCCTTTATTGTACATTAATTGACCATATATGCGTGGGTTTATTTCTGGGCCCTCTAGTCAGTTCCACTGATCTATGCGTCTGTTTTTGTTCCAGTACCATACTGTTTTTAAATGACATTTAAATGACATTCTGGTAAAGGCAAAACTTCAGCAATTGCTGGGGTTTGAGGGGAAGGGAAAGGACTGAAGATACAAAATGATAGCTGAGGACATTTTTGTGGTAGTCAGACTGTTCTGTATCTTATTTGTGGTAGTGATTACAAGACTATATATTTGTGAATTTCAGTGAACATCAATTTAAAAGTGAGTTTAAAAAGTCAGTAGAAAAAAAATCCATTAAGTGCTGGCAGGGAGAGGGAGACTGAGAGTTAAAAGGAACAATAAGGAAGGGGTGGGGGGAATTCTAATTTCTTATTTATATGGAAGGATCTGGGAAGACTCTGAGGAGGTGACTTTAAGCTGAGCTATAAGGGATGGGAGGAGTTGGCTAGGAAAGAGGTGGGGGAAAGAGGATTTCAGGTAGAGGAAATAGTTTAGGTGACAGGTGGCTCAGTCGGTGAAGCATCTGCCTTCGGCTCAGGTCATGATCCTGGGGTCCTGGGATCGAGTCCCCGCATCGGGCTCCCTGCTCCGTGGGGAGCCTGCTTCTCCCTCTCCCTTGGCCCCTCCCCCCATTCATGCTCTCTCTCTCTCAAATAAATGAATAAAAAATCTTAAAAAAAAAAGTACTTGACAGGCAAAGGAACACTTGGATTCTCAAAAGCTAAGAGAAAGCCAGTGTGGTAGCAGCCCAGAGCACTAGGGCAAGAGTGATGAGAGGTAAGACTTACAGAAAGAGGCTGAGCCCTGTAGGGCCTTATGGACCATTTAAGGATTTTGGCTTCTTTCCAAAACACTGAGATTTTTTTTACTTGCACTTAGGAATAGCATGATTAGATTTAGAATTGTGCTTTAAAATTCGGGCTACTGGTTAAGAACAAATTGGAGATGAGTAGAAGCTGGAAGATCTGCTTGGTGAAGTGACGAAGCCACCATAAACGAAAAATGATCTGGGCCACAGTCCTTTTCAGGCTGTAATTTTCACCCTCCTTCTTGGAAGAGTTAGCATTTCTAACAATTTCTTATGTCAATTTCTAATAAATTTTGATGGAATGAAGATTTGTTCTGGGTAACTAGTGACTCATGTAGTTGACTATCAACTGACTGCCAGTGACCTTCCACTAGACTGTTCTTTCTTTCTGTATCTAATCCATTCTTTTTTTCCTAGAAAATTTCCGAATCAGGAATAAATATTTTAATTGACCTACAGAGAGCAATTTTGTCTTGCTTGCGTACAAGATTACAATAAAATGTTGACACATGTTTATTAAAAAGAAAGATTTTAACAAAGTTTTTGGAAACAAAATCCACATCCAAAAATTAATTACCTTCCTGAATATCATTAGTAAAGCACAAACAAACATAAATTCTAAGAGATGCCATTTATAATAGTGATAAAAATAAGAAATTTGGGAATTAATACAACAAGCAAGATCATTGTGAAAAATTATAACTTTATTAAAAGTACATTAGTTTCCCATGACTGCCATAACAAATTCACACAAACTTGGTGGCTTAGAACAAGAGAAATTTATTCTCTCACAGTTCTGTAGGGCAGAAATGCAAAACCAAGATGTTGGCAGGGCCTCACTCCCTCTGCAGTTTCTAAAGGGTGATCCTTCCTTATCTCTCTTCAAGCTTCTGGAAGCTCCCAAGTGTTCCTTGGCTTGTAGCTGAATAACACCAATTTCTGACCCCACCTTCACATGGCCTGCTCTTCTGTGTCTTATGACACTTGCTGTTAGATTGAAGGCCTGGGGTGAAAGCATCTTGAGATCCTTAATTACATCTGCAAAACCCCTTTTTCCAAATAAGGACACATTCATAGGTTCCAGGGGTTATGAACATATCCTTTTGAGGCCATCATTCATCCCACTACAGTAAAGAACCAAATACATGAAGGAATATACCATGTTCATACTAATGAAGACAAATGTTGTAATGTCAAATTGATCTTGCCAAATTGATTCAGTGTATACCAATTATATCCCCAAAGAGTTTTTCAGTGGAATCTGATGAGTTGATCCTAAAAGGAACAAATCGCCAGGATACTCTTTAACAAGAAGTAGGTAAGGAGATCAGATATGACCAGCCAGATATCAAGATTTATTTGAAAACTATCCTTAATAAGACTGTGGCATTGACATAAAGATTAAAAAACTGACCAATGAAACAGAAATTAACCTATAACATATATCAAAACCTGATCTGTGGAAGATGCGGCATTGCAGATTGGTGGGGAAAGAATGTCTTTTTAGGAAATGCTCCTGGAGCAATAAGTTACCCATGTTGGAAAAACTGAAATCAGATCTCTACCTCACATGATATCCAAAACATCAATTCCAGGCTACATGTGAAAGCCAAAACTGTAACACTATTTGAAGAAAATATAGAAAATTATAACAGAGGGCGCCTGGGTGGCTCAGTTGGTTAAGCGACTGCCTTCGGCTCAGGTCATGATCCTGGAGTCCTGGGATCGAGTCCCGCATCGGGCTCCCTGCTCAGCAGGGAGTCTGCTTCTCCCTCTGACCCTCTTCCCTCTCGTGCTCTCTCTCTCTCTCATTCTCTCTCTCTCAAATAAATAAATAAAATCTTTAAAAAAAAAAAAAAAGAAAATTATAACAGAGCAGGAAATGATTTCTTTCTTTTTTTTTTTTTTAAGATTTTTTATTTATTTATTTGAGAGAGAGAGAGAGTGTGTGAGAGAAAGAGCACAAGCAGGGGGAGCTGCAGAGGGGGATGGAGAAGCAGGCTCCCCCTGAGCAGGAAACCCAGTGCGGGGCTCGGTCCCAGGACCCTGAGATCATGACCTGAGCTAAAGGCAGATACTTAACCAAACCAACTGAGCCACCCAGGTGCCCCCAGGAAATGATTTCTTAAGCAAGAAATAAAATATACTAATAATAAAATTAAGAATTTTTGCAAATGAAAAGCTATCATAAAGAGAGTAAAAAGACAAGTTGAAAACTTAGGAAAGACATTGGAACACATAAAACAAAAGATTGATGACTGGAGTATATATAGAATTTCTGAAAAAATTAAAGGACCAACAAAACATACATATAGACATACATATATATTGTATTATATGGCTGTATATTATTATGTCTATTAGATTCTATTCTAATATAGAATTGGGCAAAATATGTGAGCAGGCATTCTGAAAGAGGAGCTATGAATCTTCAATGAGTATATGAAAACATGCTCAATCTCATTGTTGATCATGGAAATACAAGTTAAAACACCGATGAGGCATCACTTTACACCTTCTAGATTAGCAAAAGATTAAAAAGTTGTTTTATTCTGTTAGGTCTGAGGAATAACAGAAACTCTTGTTGGTGGAGGTGGATGTTAGTACAACACCAACATAATATGGCATTATCTCGTAAATATCAGCTCACATACCCCCTGTTGATGTGGGAAACCAAGGCAGAAGAAAACTTATTAAATTTCCTTAATACTTAAGAGCCCATTGACAAGTCCTTGAAACAGAGTGACATTCCTCTAGGGACTTAATGGCCTGGATGTTGACACTTTGCTAGGGGCAAAAGGCAATCTTAGCCTGACCCCCAGGACCCTGTAGGTCTACTTTAACATATAAAAATTCCTTTGGAAACTTCCTTAATCTCTAACCCCCAAGATACACATTGGCAGTCATCCCCCAAGCATATGGCCCACTGATATACATCTGAAGGGTCTCATGACTAAGGTTTTATTAGGCAGTAATAAATGGACTTTTCCCAACAATAGCTAGCCCCCTCAAGGTCCTGGAAACCTTGCTTCCAAAATTCCTTAGAGACTTACACTACCCCTAACCCCCTCACAATATGACAGTATATAATGGGCCTCTCCTCATGACCCCAGTGCAGCCCTTTCTGCCCAGGGGTCCTGTCCCTGTGCTGTAATAAAATCACCAAAGACGTATCAAGAATTCTTTCTCACGTGTTGACTCCAGACCTCATCAACATTCCAATACCACATCATTTGGCAACCACGAAGGGACGCTTCTCACTCTAAAGAGCTTTCTTTCTTTCTTTTTTTAAGATTTTATTTATTTATTTGACAGAGAGAGAGAGGGAGGGAGGGAGTACAAGCAGGCAGAGCGAGAGGGAGAAGCAGGGTCCCCACCAAGTAGGGAGCCCAATGTGGGGCTCAATCCCAGGATCCTGGGATCATGACCTGAGCTGAAGGCAGATGATTAACCAACTGAGCCACCCAGGCGCCCCCCTAAAGCGCTTTCTTTCTCTTCTCATCTTCACTTAATAAACTATCACTTCACCCTTTGGTGTCTTAGAGATTCATTCTTCAACTCTGTGAGACAAAAACTCTGCAAGCCTGCAACACTGTGACTTAACAGTTCTCTTCTCAAGGGTAGACTCTGGGTCCCAGAGAACATTTCAAACTGTGGATAACAGACACATACAGGAATGATCACAGTAGCAAGGTTTATAATGACAAATAACTAGAAACGACCCACACATCTGTTAGTAGGAACATGACAAATAAAGATGTAGCCATAGGATCGAATGCTAGAAAACCATAAATCTGACTGATAGACAGCTACTCTCATAAGCATGGAGGACCCTTTGAGACTTAAGTGAAGAAAAAAGCATGCCTCAGATTAATGGATTCAAGATTTATATAGTTTACATTTTAGTTTTACAAGGTTTACAAACAAGCAAAACTGAAGGACCTTTTCCATTTCATAAGTCGGGCAATGGGCAGGACCATGAAAAGCACAAATCTAAGGGGTACCCCAAAACTCAGTAATCAAGATAAATCATATTTTAATGCTACATTAAAAAAAATGAAAGTGGCAAACCACAGCCCTCAGGCTAGCCACCTGTTTTTTTTAAAAAATAAAAGTATATTGGAACCGAGGCTGGGATTACAGTGAGCCCACTGAGGCAGTGTTGTACAGGGTCAGATCCTGTCTTTATCTAAAATTGTCATATTTGGGTTGCCATGGATTTTTTCACAATAATTTTGATTTTTAAAATATTACATCAAAATTTTATTTATCCTGAGTATTAGGAGTCTTTTTTGGTGCCCCTTAAATTCTGCACCCAAACAAATGCTTCACTTGCCCTACCGTAGTCCTGGTCCTTGTTGGTTTTACTATTATGCCTCATAACTTGCAAAAATGTTATATGTGTTCTTTTGAATTTATCCAGTATTTCAAAATTTTAAAATTAAATAAAAAAATCCACCATAAAGAAGAAAAGAGAGCTGGGGAAAGAATTGTGGAGTTTCTTCAAAATTTCAGTAATCTGGAAGAGGAGATGTTGCAAGTTAAAGGAACCAAGGAGAAGCCAGCAAAGTAGGAGGAAAAACGGACTGTGGCGTTTTTCAGGAGTGGAAATATTTGTAAGTCTATTGGTCAAGTCAGCTGCTGCTATAAATAACTAGAGAGCCACCTGTTAAAAATGCACCTTTTCAATCACCTAGACCTTGATTTCAGGAATCTTGCTTAATTATTACCAACTGTCAGAAGAAAACACATTGTGCATTCATGCACATGAAACATAAACTATAATGTAAAATTATGCAAAGGTAAATTTTGGACAATCAAAGGTTTTTAGCATTCTGAGTCCTTGGCATAGCATGCTGAGTTCACGTGAGAGACTTCTATGCCTTCACCTGTGTTACGTTGCCGGCTGGCATATTCTTTTTATGCTTCAAGCCTCAGCTCAAGTGCAGTCTATTCTTAGATGACTTCCTTGAGGTCAGTTTTTCTTCTGTTTTTCATAATTGGCCTCTAGAACAGTGTAGGCAAAAAAGTTTTGAGGCATGCTTTGGACAGGAGAAAGGGTCAAATTTGAAGTAAGGAGATCTTAAGACAATGGGGCAAGATCCCCTGGAGGAAGAACTTGTATTATGTCTGAATTGGTTAGAGCAGAAGTGTTTGAGAATATGAACCAGTATTTGGAATTTAAAAAAATGAGAGGGAAGGCGGTAATGTATAGTTCTGAAGACTATGTTCAGATGCCGGACAAGTCAAGTCTCCCTCCCTCCCTCCCTCCCTTCCTTCCTTTCTCTCTTCCTCCCTCCATCCCCTTTTCTTCAGCACTTCCTGAGTACCTTCTATATGCCAAGTGCTGATTTAGACACAGAGGCTGCTGAGATTAAGACACGTCCAAACATGACAGCTTAGGGGTAGGCTTATATTTTGTTGATTCTAATTTGTGCATTATTTTTTTCACATTCTATCATCTGTGAAATGGGACTATATCTTACAAACGTATTGTGGAACCACACTTTATTAGGTCTTTCAGTTTGAAAGTGACTTAGATTTGATAAAATACCGTAGAAGCTCTGTGTCAATTTTACCTGACAGCATACATCCTCCTGCACAGCTTCTTCTTTGAATCTCAAATAGGGTGATAGGGAACAAGCTCCTTGCTCGTCATGATTGCCTCTGTTCATATCACTCCATCCTTTACGTGGACAAAGTTTGGAGAGGTGAACTCCTGACCACATCTTTCTCTTCTCTCTTTCTTCTACATCTTCCAACTTAAACCCAGGAAGAAAAAAAATATGTGGACTTTTTCTTCCCTTACGTCATTTATCCTTAACCTGATTTAAGACCCATTGTTAAACCATAATGATATCATTAGTATCTTCTGTAATCAATGGGAGGGACTCTATACTCTTATTCATGGGAATTAATTCTTGACATGTTTAGTGGGAACCCCAGGAATGTAGCAAAACTCATTTAGCAGCTGTCTTCCACCCCGAATTTATGTTTCACAAGGGTGAAAGACTCTAAGAAACATGAGCTAAGGTGGGAGATGGGGAGGATTAAAATGTGCAGGTTTAATAGTTGTGAAAATATGATCCCTTTTGAACTCATTTCTTTTTCTTTTTTTGTCTTACTGCTTATTGAGAATAATATTAAATATTCCATACTTCAATGGAAGTACATATAGGTTTTGCTTAACTATGGTCCTAACTGCTTTTTTGAGAAAAAAAGTCTTAATTGTATTAAGAAAATGTCTTAGTCTTAGAGTTTTTATCAGAAAATGATGTTGATTTATATCAAATACCTTTGATTGACATATCAAATCTATCAAAATTATCGTGAGATTTTTTCTTTGATATATTAATATAATACTATATATTTTCTAAGAGTGAATAATCCTTGCATTACTGAAATAAGCATTGTTATATCATATTATTTTATTTTAGTACGCATTCGATTCTCTGGTATTTTGTTTTTGCTTTTTCCATCTATTTAAAGGAAATAATCTACATTGTGTGTGTGTGTGTGTGTGTGTGTGTGTGTTTGCTATTTCAGTCAGTTTTGCTAGCAACATTATGGGAGCTCTTAATATAAATTGGGAAGCTTTACATGTTTTTTTAAGATGCTGTGAAATTTCAAATTCATGCTCTGCCTCTTACAAGATGTATAACTTTGGGCAAGTTGCTTTACTTGTTTTTAGGTTTCTTTTGTAAAAATTAAATATTCAAGTTTTTCCCATGTTTGAAGCAAATTTTTATAATTTATATTTATTTTATATATATTTATAATTATATTTTCCTCTATGAATTTCAGATATATCACCAGATCTACAAAGGATTTTAAAATTATAACGTATATCAAATCTGTGGTAAATTTTGCATATAAATTTTGCAAATCTGGTAATTTTGTATATTTTACTTTTTAAAAATATTTTCTTTTTCAGTCTTTGTAGTAGTTTGTAGTAGTTTGTCTGTCTTTTTATAACCTAGCCCCAGGTTAATTTATCAAATTTTTTCAGATTCTCCAGTATATTGTTACATTTTTATCTCTTAAACTGGGTTTGTCTGTTTTATTATATACATATTAAATCTCCTGGATTTATTCACAGCTCTTATATTTTCTTTTGCCCTTTTTATTTCTTTATCATTTTTTCCAACTTCTGGAAAGATTGCTTGGGGTCTGGGTCCTAATTCACCAATTTGCTTGAAACTTGACAATCAAGTTTTCTATTTTTTTAGTCTTTTTCAGTGTCAGCTTTTTTCCTGTTCAGTTACTGCTTTTTCTGTTGTACAACAATGCAAAATCCCCTTCAAGTAATCAGAGAATTTCCAAAGTTTCATATAGGAAAATTTAATCTCATTACTCAGATCATCACTCAGATTGGTGCCTTTTTTGACTTTTTCTCTTTTCCTGTTTTCCCTTATTCACTAAATGAAAGAAGGAGGTCTGAGTTGGTCCAGTGTTGGTGGTTTAAGTTCTTTTAGAGATCGTGGGGATTTGAAGTCTTCAGATCAAGTAAGCCTGAGCTTAGCTGAGACAGCAGCCCATTCTTTTGCTGGCAGAGTTGCCTTTAAACAGAGCAATAGCAGCCTCTTTGTGCTTTTTCTAGCATGGCAGTTCATGTTCAGTATAAGATATTTGAAAGGACCCCAAGATTCCTTCTCTTTGTGGCCCTGGCATTGCAGTGCATTCCCTTGAGGTGGGGGCTGACTTATATGTGCCCCTTACAATGTCACCAATGGCTTACCGTTACCTCTAGTCCTTGCTACTGCAATGAAGGTTGTGGTCACATTTTGCTAAGGTCCCTGTTCATTTAATTTCCAGACTTCAAAGCAACCTGGAGTGATAAGCCTTTTCTTCATGGTCTCATCTTTATGATACTTAACAAAGATGCCTTCATTTCTAGTTACCAGCATTGCTATGTTTCTTGCTCATAATATCTATAGGCTATTTCAAAAGAAAACTTGGATGGAATAAAGGGTAGTTAAATGTATCCTCAAGTCATCATTATTAGCTGGAAGCCATCTTTGTTGTTCTGAAATCTGGGACAGCTACCAAATTAACACCCACATGCACTAGTAATGGCTGGCGGAGTAGGGAATTGGGGGCAGAAGATTTATGCTATATATTTATTCCATTTCTAAGTCATCACCTACAAGCTGATGTCTTCCACAAGAACATCAATTCAGTGGCCAAGAGTATCTTGGAAAGAGGAAGCCAAGATATTTTTCATAGTGGTTGGCCTTCCAGTATTTTTAATATCTTGAAGTTACCAGATCAATTAAATGTCCAATTGCATTCTGCAGTCCCATCTGTTGCTGCTGTCAAGGCCCTTCAGGAACACAGGTGGCTACTTTTATAATGTCTCTGTCACACCCTGCAAACCATTTCTTGTTCATAAGATTTACCTTCAGTTGGGTAGAAATTCAGATCATTCCTCCCATATATCAATTTTCTTTTTCTAAATTTAGATTGTCAGCATCCCAGTGCACACTCGCATCATACTAGACTAAGGAATTTTGACAAGTGTGCCCGAGTTTAATAGTGACATCCAAGTTTCCTTTTAAAATTCTAGAAACACATACATAGCTTATCATTTTACATTTAGGTTCTATTATCCATATAGTTTTTTTCTTCAGGTTCTGTCTGGATTTCCTCTTACCTGCCCCTAATCACTGTATACTAGGCAGTGAGTTAGGAGCAAAACTTCCAGAAGCTTAGCATTTGACCAAAACCTCAAAATTTCAGCAAGAAGAACAATGCCAAGATTTTGGTTATTTCTGGAAGGTACATGCAAGATAGGCACTTGAGCAGAGAAGGCTGTTCATGGCTGCAAGCTACTAATGGGGACTGAGTACAGGAATACCTAGATGGTGTGACATTTAATGTGGAGTGTACTCAGCCTTACAGGAAGATTCCCAGGGGCTGTTATATGGCTAACACTTCTGAATAAAATTGGCAGCCTTCTAAACTTGTAGGTGACTAAACAAATTTGACCAGAGTAATAGAGCGTTGATGCTGATGCTGGAAGTGACTATTACTATTCAATAAACATTTATGAGTGACTACTATATGCCAGTCATTGTGTTAAGACCCAAGTACACCAAAATGCATGAGACCTGCTCACCAAAAAGCTAATCCTTTAGGGAAAAGATTATAGTAAAAAGAGGAGCTTATAGAATTCTGTCATTCTACCAATTGGGCTTCATCTAACTCCTTAATAAATACTTATTTTTTTGGCACTTCTTTAATTTTTAAAAAAATTTTATTTTATTATGTTATGTTAATCACCATACATTACATCATTAGTTTTTGATATAGTGTTCCATGATTCATTGTTTGCATATTACACCCAGTGCTCCATTCAATACGTGCCCTCTTTAATACCCATCACCGGGCTAACCCGTCCCTCCACCCCCCTCCCCTCTAGAACCCTCAGTTTGTTTCTCAGAGTCCATAATCTCTCATGGTTCATCTCCCCGTCTGATTTCCCCAAGGTACAAATGTAGTGATCTGAAGGGGTACGTGCACCCCAATGTTTATAGCAGCAATGTCCACAATAGCCAAACTATGGAAAGAGCTAAGATGTCCATCAACAGATGAATGGATAAAGAAGATGTGGTATATGTGTATAAACACACACACACACACACACACACACATGCACACACACTGGAATATTATGCAGCCATCAAAAAACCGAAATCTTGCCATTTGCAATGACGTGGATGGAAATACTGATGTTTAAAAAATTTTTATTTTAGAAAATTTCAAAGATATATAAAAGTAGAGCAAATAGTAAAATGATGTGTTCATTACGTAGCTTCAAAAATTATTAATACATGGTCAAGCTCTTTTTGTCCATATTCCTTCAACTCTCCTCTCATTGAGATTATTTTTAAAGTCCTGAACATCATATAATTTCCTCTGTGAATATTTCAGTTTGTATCTCCAGAAAATAAGGACTGTCTCTTTTTTAACATACCTACAATACATTATCATTACATGTAAACAAATTTACAATAATTCATCAATATCATCACATCAAATTGATTACTCTATTTAAAAAAACTTTTTTTTTTTTGAATTGCAATCCAAGTAAGGTCCATAGTTTGCCATTGGTTGATAGGTTTTCAAAGTCTCTTTTAAACTATAGGTTCCTCCTGCATCTTTTTTTTTTCTCTAATTTTTTGTTGTTGCTTATTTTATAGCTTCCATAGTTTGGATTTTGTGGATTGTATCCCTATATTAAGTTTAAAATATTCCTTTATTTGCTGTATTTCCTATAAATTAGCAGATTTATAAGCTTATTTCAAGTTAAAATTTTTTTCAACACTACTTCATAGGTGGCGTGTTTTTCAATCATGAGGCAAGTAATGTCTTAGTGTTTGTCTCTCGTTTCATGACATTCATTGGGGGTTACAAAATGTTGATAATTGAATTCTATCATTACTTTTTCATTTACTTTTTGGAATACTTCTATAAAGAGAAACTTACTCTCATCAACTATTTATTTGATTATCCTGTAAGACAGACTGATAAGAAGGGCAGGAGGGGCTTTATTCTTTCCCTTTATTTATCAGATTTCAAAATAATGACATGTTTTCCTGGCATTTCCAAAGGTGACCAATTAGTTTAGTTTTAGTATAAATCTCTGCTCATAGTTTTAAGCATATTCAAGTATTTCAGGCCATTGAATCATTATGCTCATATGATGCTCAGATCTATTTTAGACCAGCAGAGTTTATTTAGGTTGATGCCAGAGTACTTTTTTTTTTTTGAGATTTTTTTATTAATTCATTTGAGAGAGAGAGAGAGAGAGAGCGAGAGAGCAAAAGCATGAGCAAAGGAAGGGTCAGAGGGAGAGGGAGAAGCAGACTCCCTGCTGAGTGGGAGCCAGAGGTGGGGCTTGATCCCAGGACCCAGGACCCTGGGATCATGACCTGAACTGAACTCAACCGACTGAGCCACCCAGATACCCCAATGCCTGAGTACTTTTGACACAACCCTGGTGGTGTTCAACAGCTTCCTTCCTATTTTGAATAATGATGTTCTAGTATTTTTTTTTTTTTTTTACATTTCTTGCTGTAGACCCAGGATTAATCATTTTTCCGAGGAGCTCTGCTTGCTTTAAGAGAAAAATGATATTTAGAGATCACAATCTGGACACTAGGGTGCTCATTGCTACCAGGTTGGTCATTGGTTCTTTGCCTTTTAAGTGGTTAGAATTAGGGAATATGTTTGTTTTTTGTTGTTGTTAAGATAAAATACATCATGAGTTTATACTTATACTGTCAATTCCAAGTTATAACTTGGTTTTTATTTAACTTCATCAGTTGTATATCTGTATCTCCTGGTAATGACACACACACAGATTTCAGTTCTCTATGACACCAGCCTAATCAAACATTTTATTTTTACCATACAAGGAACACAGGTGGCTACCTTTATAATGTCTCTGTCACCCCCTGCAAACCATTTCTTGTTCATAAGATTTACCTTCAGTTGGGTAGAAATTCAGATCATTCCTCCCATATATCAATGTATCCTGGGACCAAGGCCCCTGTCGGGGATCCATGCTCAGTGGGGAGTCTGCTTGAGGATTCTCTCTCCCTCTGCCCTTTCCCCACTCTCTCTCCAAAATAAATAAATAAATCTTTAAAAAAAGAATATACAATTATTGTGTTTTAAAATCCTTTGTTGTAATTTCTCTGTCTCTCTGATTATTCTACCGACTGTAATACCTACAATGTAGTTAGGTTCATTTGTTTACTATTACTTTTAAATTCAGATTGCTTTTATTATTTACTTTTGTTTTAATTTTGATGTGAAATATTTAGGTAGTTCTAAAGCCAGACATACAAAACAAAATATATTTATAGAAGTCTTCTATTCCTCTTCTGTCTACCCTCTTCCCTCCCTCTTCCTATAACTAGCCATTTAAAAAGCATTTTTATCTCATCATTTAAAAAAACATATAATTACATATATAATATGTTATATGATGATATATATATTAAATAATAATTATTTATTGATCTTTGGACCCAGCTCAACTATAGATGAATGCAACTGAGTCAGAAACCCACTTGGAACTATTAAAAACAAGATAATAGGCCCAAATCAAGTTGCTTATGCTAGGCCTTATGTTACCAAATCAAGACATAGCTTTTGGTTCTCTCAGAAATGGAGTGTTATGTTAACTAACTAGAATTTAAATAAAAGCTTGAAACAGCAACAACAAAAAAGAAACAAATGGAATCTTAAACCAGATATTCAGGAATCACCTGATTAGAACTAGTCAGGTAATCTGCCTAATAGATCCCTGGCATCCCCTAAAGGAAAATAGCCTTGCAGTAACCAATCTGCTTTATTGCCTACTATGACTTCCTTGTTCCTACTCTCTTCTGCCTATAAAAGCCTTTACTTTGTATAGCTCCTTGGAGCTCCTTTCTACCCACTAGATTGGATGCTGCACATTTTGAATCAATTTTTACTCAAACTCTTGAAAATTTTAATATGCTTCAGTTTGTCTTTTAACAGAACAGAAGAACTACTATGCGTCTGAGCCCTGCCCAAGTCCCTGTCCCACAGAACCATGAGAAATGATAAATAATTGTTTTAAGTAACTATGTTTTGGAGTGTTTTGTTGTTGTAGACTATACAACATATATCCTGGAATTAATACTATAATAGTGTATAGAGATATGAGTACTTATTTTTTATTTTATTGTTAAAAGATTTTATGTATTTGAGAGAGAGAGAAAGAGAGGGAGAGATAGCACAAGCAGGGCAAGAGGGAGAAGGAGAAGCAGACTTCCCACTGAGCAGGGAGGCTGATGCAAGGCTTCATCTCAGGACCCCCAGAATCATGACCTGAGTTGAAGGCACTTAACCAACTGAGCCACCCAGGCGCCCCAAGTGTTTATTTTTTTAATGTGTATCAGAAAATAGATTTTTCACCAAATGCAAAGGGTTCACTGCTTGGGGTGCATCAGCCAGTAAATCAGCCCAAGTCCTTTTAGTTTGAGCAAATCGTTTTTATTACTTGCAGCAAGTAAGGGGATGGGGACATAGCTCTCAAAGCACTCTCCCCATGGGGTTAGCACAGGAAGCTTTTCTTCGGTGTACTACAGGGTGGAGGCAGGGAACTTGCATATACATTAAAGAACTTATGCATGTTGTATTACTTAGGCATCTTGGTTCAATTGTGCCTGCCTAGCATGTCAACATGCTAATGCATACATTGTGTGTTAAAAAAAATGGTGGAAAACCCCACCTGTAGGAGGAGATCTTAGTATTATAATGAGCTAAAGGTAACTTCAGGACAATTCAGGGGGCCTTTGCACAGGTTCTCAGCTTCAATCTGTCTCAAACTGGCTCATGTAAGGGGCTATTAGGTGAAACACCTAACAGGGCATCTCGTTCGCTGGAACTGTAGAAAACAACCACATTCCTTCCCTTCTTTTGTTCTGTCCCTCTGTTCCCTTCTGCTGATTAGCTTCCAGCCCTCTGGCTTAAGTAATTTCCCGTTGCATCCTAGTTAACAGATTTCTAAAATTTCTAAAAGCATCACCATTAGGCTGATGCGGGAGGGATTAGCCCCCAAATCAACTTCATCACAAAGATACTCTCTGTGGAGGGGCACGGGTGGCTCAGTTGGTTAAGCCTCCAACTCCTAATTTTGGCTCAGGACATGATCTCAGGGTTGTGTGATCAAGCCCCACATCAGGCTCTGCACTGGGCGTGGAATCTGCTTAAGATTCTCTCTCTCTCTCTCTCTCTCTCTCTCCCTGTAAAAAAAAAAAAAAAGACTGTCTATGGAGAAGTGACATGAAAATATACCATTTCCTGCTATAGGGAAGGAACAAATTTTCCCTGTATGCTTCTGAGTCCTTGGCTGAAACCCCTATAAGAAAAGACAGATTAATAAGAGAAAACAAACACACAGCTTTATTAACATGTATATCTCATGTGTACATTGGAGATATCCAGGGAAACTGAGTAAATCCCCAAGATGGCCCAAACTACCACCTTAAATACATTCTTCAGCTAATGACAGAAGAAAGATGTGTGTGTGGAGTGGGGAGGCCAGTAATAGGATAATAGGACGTTAACAGGAAAAGCAGGGTAAATAAGGGTAAGGTTTGTTGATGTTATCAACTACCAAAACTGAACCAGGAAGAAATAGAAAACCTGAACAGACCCATAACCACTAAGGAAATTGAAGCAGTCATCAAAAATTTCCCAAGAAACAAGAGCCCAGGGCCAGATGGCTTCCCAGGGGAATTCTACCAAACATTTCAAGAAGAATTAATACCTATTCTTCTGAAACTGTTCCAAAAAATAGAAATGAAAGGAAAACTTCCAAACTCATTTTTTGAGGCCAGCATTATCCTGATCCCAAAACCAGACAAAGACCCCATCAAAAAGGAGAATTACAGACCAATATCCCTTGATGAACATGGATGCAAAAATTCTCACCAAAACACTAGCCAACAGGATCCAACAGTACATTAAAAGGATTATTCACCACGACCAAGTGGGATTTGTTCCTGGGCTGCAAGTTTGGTTCAACATCCGCAAATCTATCAATGTGATACAATACATTAATAAAAGAAAGAACAAGAACCATATGATCCTCTCAATAGACGCAGAAAAAGCATTTGACAAAGTACAGCATCCTTTCTTGATTAAAACTCTTCACAGTGTAGGGATAGAGGGTACATACCTCAATATCATAAAAGCCATCTATGAAAAACCCGCAGTGAATATCATTCTCAATGGGGAAAAACTGAGAGCTTTTCCCCTAAGGTCAGGAACATGACAGTGATGTCCACTCTCACCACTGCTATTAAACATAGTATTAGAAGTCCTAGCCACAGCAATCAGACAACAGAAAGAAATAAAAGGCATCCTAAATGGCAAAGAAGAAGTCAAACTCTCACTCTTTGCTGGTGTTATGCTACTGTATGTGGAAAACCCAAAAGACTCCACCCCAAAACTGCTAGAACTCATACAGGAACCATAAGATACCTAGGAATAAATCTAACCAAAGAGGCAATGAATCGGTACTCAGAAAACTATAGAATACACATGAAAGAAATTGAGGAAGATGCAAAGAAATGGAAAAATGCTCCATGCTCATGGATTGGAAGAACAAATATTGTGAAAATATCTATGCTACCCGGAGCAATCTACAATTTAATACAATCCCTATCAAAATACCATCAACTTTTTTCAAAGAAATGGAACAAATAATCCTAAAATTTGTATGGAACCAGAAAAGACCCCAAATAGCCAAAGGAATTTTGAAAAAGAAAAGCAAAGCTGGCGGCATCACAATTCCGGTCTTCCAGCTCTATTACAAAGCTGTAATCATCACGACAGTATGGTCCTGGCACAAAAACAGACACATAGCTCAATGGGACAGAATAGAGAGCCCAGATATGGACCCTCAACTCTATGGTCAACTCATCTTTGACAAAGCAGGAAAGAATGTCCAATGGAAAAAAGACAGTCTCTTCAACAAATGGTGTTGGGAAAATTGGACAGCCACATGCAGAAGAATGAAACTGGACCATTCTCTTATACCACACACAAAAATAAACTCAAAATGGATGAAAGACCTAAACGTGAGACAGGAATCCATCAGAATCCTTGAGGAGAACACAGGCAGCAACCTCTTCGACCTCAGCCGCAGCAACTTCTTCCTAGAAACATCACCAAAGGCAAGGGAAGCAAGGGCAAAAATGAACTACTGGGATTTCATCAAGATAAAAAGCTTTTGCACAGCAAAAGAAACAGTCCACAAAACCAAAAGACAACCGACAGAATGGGAGAAGATATTTGCAAATGACATATCAGATAAAGGGCTAGTATCCAAAATCTGTAAGGAACTTATCAAACTCAATACCCAAATAACAAATAATCCAATCAAGAAATGGGCAGAAGACATGAACAGACATTTTTCCAAAGAAGACATCCAAATGGCCAATGGACCCATGAAAAAATTCTCCACATCACTTGGCATCAGGGAAATCCAAATCAAAACCCCAATGAGATACCACCTCACACCCGTCAGAATGGCTAAAATTAACAAGTCAGGAAACGACAGATGCTGGCGGGGATGTGGAGAAAGGGGAACCCTCCTACACTGTTGGTGGGAATGCAAGCTGGTGCAGTCACTCTGAAAAACAGTATGAAAGTTCTTCAAAAAGTTGAAAATAGAGCTACCCCATGACTCAGCAATTGCACTACTGGGTATTTACCCCAAAGATACAAAAGTAGTGATCCGAAGGGGCACATGCACCCCAATGTTTATAGCAGTAATGCCCACAATAGCCAAACTATGGAAAGAGCCCAGATATCCATAGACAGATGAATGGATAAAGAAGATGTGGTATATATTTACAATGGAATATTATGCAACCATCAAAAAATGAAATCTTGCTATTTGCAATGACGTGGATGAAACTAGAGTGTATTATGCTAAGCAAAATAAGTCAATCAGAGAAAGACAAGTATCATATGATCTCACCGATATGAGGAATTTGAGAAACAGACAGAGGATCATAGGGGAAGGGAGGGAAAAATGAAACAAGATGAAACCAGAGAGGGAGACAAACCATAAGAGACTCTTAATATCAGGAAACAAACTGAGGGTTGCTGGAGTGAAGGGGGTTAGGAGGTATGAGGTGGCTGGGTAATGGACATTGGGGAGGATATGTACTATGGTGAGTGCTGTGAATTGTGTGAGTCTGATGAATCAGAGACCTGTACCCCTGAGACAAATAATACATTATGTTAATAAAAAAGGATAAGGTTGTTATGCAGATTTAAGTACCTTCTACATTGATGAATTTCTTATGATTTAGTCATTCTTTTCTTCCTGCTACAGGGAAGGAGACACCCATGGAGACACAAATGGAGATTTCTTTTATAAATGTAAATTACCTTACAAAAGGGTGACTTCTACTCTGTTCTCAGAGCTTCTATGCTTGCAATTTCTCAAAATAATCAGCTCAAAATAATCTCTATGCCAAAGAGGCATATTTGGGGGTGGCACATTCTGCTACTTCTTACTGGATTTGTTTTATGGCCTAATAGAGATGCTGCTAGAGTCTTTGGTTTACAGGGAAATTGGTAGATATGATCTCAGGAACATGATTAGACATCTGCCAAGGTATCATAACAGTCGTGTTCTTATCATTCATTTAGTACAGATTATTTATTGCTGGCTTTTGAAAGTTCTTATTTAACATGTGTATTCATTTTCTAGGCCTGCTATAACAAATTAGTACAAACTGGGTGGTTTAAAACCACACAAATTTATTCCTTTCCCATTCTGGAGGTTTGAAGTCTGAAATCAAGGTGTTGGCAGGGCCATTCTCTCTCTGAAGGCTCTAGAGGAGGATCCTTCCTTGCCTTTCTCTTTGTTTCTGGTTGTTGTCAGAAATCCGTTGCATTTTTTGGTTAGCAACTGCATCACCTCAAACTCTGCTTCCATCTGCACGTGACCTTTGTCAGGGAGGAAAAATAATTTTCCCTCTACCCTTGCTGGTTCTTGGCTGAAACACCTTGTAATAAAAGACAATTAACAGAAGAAGAACAAACAGAAGTTTAATAACATGTATACAGAGGAGAGACTCAGGAAAACTGAGTAAATCCCAGAAATAGTCCAAGCCACCTCCCTAAATACTATACCTAACTAAAGACAAAAAATGTTTGGGGTGGGAGTGAGGCTAGTTATGGGAGGTTACCAGGAAAAGCACAGTAAACAAAGGTATGGTTTTGATGCCGGCAGCAGGGTCTGAGGACCCAGAAGGGGGTCCCACAGGACCAGCCAAGAGGGTCCTTGGCTTCACTCAGAATGGAAATCAAACATGAGCCAGCAGGAGGTGAAAGCAGAGTTTATTGAAGATAGAGAAAGAACAGATACAGACGGAGCATCTGGGAGACTCAGGAAGGAAAGGATCATGAGTCTTTTCTTTGTTCGGGGCCTGGGGTTTTTTACTGAGGATGGTGGTCTGTTGTATATGTCCCCTCAGGCATTCAGGAACTGGCTAGAACAAAGAGGAGAGCCCAGGTATTATTCCTTGGAGCCAGGGGGCCTTGGCATTGGGATGTCTAGTGCCGTTAGTCTGGAATACAGATATGATAGCTTTGCCAGGTCATTCTCACCTGGTCCTTCCTTAGGTGTTATCTATTCTAGAGAAATCATTAACTCCTTGTCCCTTACAAGGAGAACATATGCTATTTCCATTACAAGGCATGTGTAAAGTGGGGTGGGGATGCAGGCCCTAGCAAGAATAGAAGGAAAAGGAGCAAAAAGCAGATTTTTATGGAGTTTTTCAGTTTCCCTGTCTCGATGTTTGTGCAGATTTAAGTTCTTGCCTTCTCCACTGATGAGTTTCTAGAGATTTGGTCATCCTCCTCTTCCTGGTACAGAGAAGAAGACACCCGTACACATGTACAAATGGAGACTTCCCTCATACATGTCAATTTCCCCTGGAAAAAAATAACTTCCTCTTGGGTTTCAGAGCTTTTCCTGTGTCTCTGTTTCTTAAAAATAACCTGCTCAAGATAGTCCCTGTGCCAATGAGGCGTATTGTTGCGTGACATATTCTGCTCTTCACCTTCTCCCCTGTGTCTGTTTTCAATTTTTCTTCTTCTAAGGACACCAGTAATTGATTAGGGCCCACCCTAATCCACTATGGTCTCATCTTAACTTGGTAATATGTGCAAAGACTCTTATTTCCAAGTAAGGTCACATTCACAGATACTGGGGGTTAGAACTTGAACATATCTTTTTGGAAAACATAAATTCGATTTGACCCCCATCATGCATGTATTATCTGTATAATGCAGTACCTAGAAGATTGAGAGTAATAGGATACCTGGTGAGTGGAAGTACTTAAAACATTTGCCTCTCTTGTGTCTAGGGCAGAATCCCCAAGCCATCTGAGGAATCACAAGGTGATCTTTCAATTATGCAAATACAGGTGCTTCATTAAAAATGTGGGTGAGCAAATATTGCTTCCAAGTGATTTTATTGGTCTGATGTGGGCCCCAGGAATTTGCCTATCAAGTTCCCAGATGATTCTGATGCAGGTGACCCAAGACCACATTTTGAGAACCATGATTTTTGTAGGATTTAGATTCCAAAAAAGACTTTTTCAGGGAGGAATATTTTATCAACAACTTTGTTTGGAATCACCAGCTGGTGGTAATAAAAGACAAACTGCCTTCTAATCATTTGTATTATTGTTTTAAATTTTTTTATAGAGCACTCTCCCTCACTGGCTGCCCCAGGTGGACTCCTTGCAAAGCTCTGCCTCTGGTGTGGAATAAAATGAACTGTAGACCTAGGCTTCAGTGGAGGATGGGAGTTGGGGGGCCCTCCACGGCAGCTTTATTCTTCATCTAGGTCAGCAAGAGTATCCCTGGGGCAGTGGATAGGTGTTATCTCTTGAACTTTGTTGGACTGATATAAAACAATGACCCCATGCCAGAAACCATGACACTATTGAATGGATGAGACGTCCTTTTTGTTCCCCTATCTATTGTCTGCCTTCTACCACCTCCATTTAATTTGAATAAGCCTTCTTAGACAATACAGGTAGAGGAAGTCCCAAGGGGCATACTGGACGGATGACAAATGTAGTAATTAATTAGGAAAAAAAAAAAAAGAGCACAGCAAGAAAGTGGTATGAGCACAGTGTTGCTGAGTTGGTGGAAAAGGTGATAGTAGTGATATATAGAGTACATTAGTCTGTAGCCACAAGACCAATGGTGTACCTTCCTGTGTCTGATGAGATAATTCGCACATGAGGAGCATTTTTTTTTTTAAAGATTTTATTTATTTATTTGACAGAGAGAGAGACAGCGAGAGCAGGAACACAAGCAGGGGGAGTGGGAGAGGGAGAAGCAGGCTTCCCGCACAGCAGGGAGCCCGATGTGGGACTCGATCCCAGGACCCCGGGATCATGACCTGAGCCGAAGGCAGACGCTTAACGACGGAGCCACCCAGGCGCCCTCACATGAGGAGCATTTAAAAAATAATGAATTGCTCTATGGCAGGTCTTTGTAAATGTAGAAGCAGGATTCAACTGCCGTAATCACCAGAGCAACTTTTTAAAAGTATTGAAATTTACACTTAGAGCTACTGAACCAGAATTTTGGGCATGACATACGGAGTCTGAGAATCTGTATTTTATTTTATTAAAAAAAATATTTTGTTTATTTATTTATTTGAGACAGAGAGAGGGAGAGTGAGTGAGTGAGCACAAGCTGAGGGGAGGGGCAGAGGAAGAGGGAGAAACAGATTCCGAGACAAAGGGCCGAATCCCAGGACCCAGAGTCATGACCTGAGCCAAAGGCAGACGCTTAACCAACTGAGCCACCCAGGTGCCTGGAGAATCTATATTTTAAAAAAGTGCCTCAGGATGATTCCACTGCTCAGCCAGGATTGGACATCAGTAGCATATAATGAGAAATATGAAGGGAGTTCATTCTAATCCTTAGGAAAAGTGAAGGGCATCCTGTTCCTCAGTGATGTAGTTTTGGAATGTTGGTGGGGTCCAGAGCCGAAGGTCAAGGAAGAATTCTTGAGACGTCTTTGGTGCAAAATGGTGGTTTTATTAAAGCACAGGGACCGGACCCGTGGGCAGGAAGAGCCGCTGCCCCAGATTGTGAGGAGCAACTGATGCTATTCCTTGGGGTTGGGGGAAGCAAAGATAAGAGAATTTCCAAAAGGATTTTCATCAGATAAAGAAGACTTAAAGGATACCAGAGGCCTTGCTATTGTCAAACCAAGGTTGTTTTTCCCTGTAGAAGACATTAACACTAAGACCATTGGGAGCTTCCTGGACGAATGTTGTACTCTGCCTGCCTCAAGTATTTGTCAATGGGCTGCAGGTTATAAGGACCTATTCATTTTATCTACATTTCCTTCTGCCTTTATTTCCCACATCACCCAGCACGCTGGTTGGTGTTCCCAAATTTACATTCTTCTTTCCTTTGACTCTCCTAAAACAAGATCCATAAATCAAAATGGAAAGCAAAGATATGATTGACATCATTGCTATGTATCATTCTGTCTGCTTGAGAATGTTTCTGGGTTCTTGTTGATGTTTGGCACTCTTGCCTGCACATCCTCAATTAAATAAAATAGCTACTTCTAGCACGGCATTGGGATGACTCCAGCTAAGAATTGATCTAGTAACAAACAACTTAATTTATGATGGTATAAAAAGCCTCAGCCTCAGAATATCTATAATGAGGAAGAATCCGACTAAGATTGAAGTGTGCTAAAAGGAATATTCTCCTCTCCTTTCTTTGCATTCTGTGCACACATGCACACCCACCTCTTGTTTTCATAGATTCTCCCAGCCAGAATACTCAGTAAGAAATTGTTTGGTCTATCATGTGGGCTTTTAGGCTTTTTGAATAAATAAAAATTCCTGAAACTGTGATAATCTTAAGAAATGAAGATGCCCCCACAGCCATTCAAAGTGTAGAGGAGATCAAGAAAAGAGAAAATAGAATCCTTTATAAAGACTTTTCATGGTACTGTCCATACTGTGGTATGTTTCTAACCTGTAAAATGGACTCAGTAATGGGAGTCAGCCCCCCGTTCCTGCTCCTGAGTCACCTGGTCCCCAACCTCCTGGATCAGTTAGGGTTAGCTTCAGCTATGAATGACACAAAACCTCACAGACCAGTGGTTTAAACATGATAGAACCTTATTTCTCTCCCACAAAAACAAAAGTCCAGAGGCAAGTAGTTCAAGGCTGGTGTGATGAGGCCACCGTTTTCATGGACCCTGATTCCTTTCTGTTGCTGTGCTTTTGTCAAAAATGGGGCTTTTTGCTCATGCTTCCCACTAGGTGGCTTTAGTTCCAGGAAGCAGGTCCTTAGTCTGGCTGGCAAGAAGAAGGGAGAGAAGAGTACAGCCCCTTTTATGGCCATAATGTTGGCCATAATTGAGCCACAGCTGTTTGCAAAGAAAGCTAGGACACCTCATCTTTATTCTAGTTGTCCATGAAGTTAGCTAAAGTCTGGGGTTCTATTACGAAGGAATAACTGAAAAATAGATATTGGGAGGACAAACCATTGTTTTGAGCCCATTTCTTTATAAGCAGCCATTGTAATTCGTTTCTTGGGTACCCTTTAAGAGATATTGTATATAAATGCATAAGCATATATGCATGCATATATACACACTCCTGCTTATTTTTTTTTAAACGACTAGAAGCCTACAAGTTACATTTCATTGTTTCTGGTTTGTTTGTTTGTTTGCTTTTTAATAATTCCTGGTGTTTTATGTATGTATTTATTTATTTTTATTATGTTATGTTAATCACCATACATTACATCATTAGTTTTTGATGTAGTGTTCCATGATTCATTGTTTGCACATAACACCCAGTGCTCCATGCAGAATGTGCCCTCTTTAATACCCATCACCAGGCTAACCCATCCCCCCACCCCCTCCCCTCTAGAACCCTCAGTTTGTTTTTCAGAGTCCATCATCTCTCATGGTTTGTCCCCCATTCCGATTTCCCCCCCTTCATTCTTCCCCTCCTGCTATCTTCTTCTTTTTTTTTTTTTTCTGGTTTGTTTGTTTTATGATTTTTTGTTTCTGTATAAAATAGGTTTAGGAGATCATTCCATATCTGTCATTAGAGGTTTGTTTTATCCCTTTTAAATGACTGGAGAGTTTCCCATGAAAGTGATACACTAAGTAAAATCCTACTGGTGGCATTTAATTATGTCTTGGTCTGTTTCTACTATAAATATGTTGCACGACGTGGATGGAACTGGAGAGTGTTATGCTGAGCGAAATAAGTCAATCAGAGAAAGACATGTATCATATGACCTCACTGATATGAGGAATTCTTAATCTCAGGAAACAAACTGAGGGTTGCTGGAGTGGCGGGGGTGGGAGGGATGGGGTGGCTGGGAGATGGACATTGGGGAGGGTATGTGCTATGGTGAGCGCTGTGAATTGTGCAAGACTGTTGAATCACAGATACGTACTTCTGAAACAAATAATACATTATATGTTAAAAAAAAAAGAAGAAGAAGATAGCAGGAGGGGAAGAATGAAGGGGGGAAAATCGGAGGGGGAGATGAACCATGAGAGATGATGGACTCTGAAAAAGAAAAACAAACTGAGGGTTCTAGAGGGGAGGGGGGTAGGAGGATGGGTTAGCCTGGTGATGGGTATTAAAGAGGGCACGTTCTGCATGGAGCACTGGGTGTTATATGCAAATAATGAATCATGGAATACTACATCAAAAACTAATGATGTAATGTATGGTGATTAACAGAACATAATAATAAAAAAATAAATATGTTGCAATGGCTATCATTCTAAGTTTGTGTAAACAAACCAGTAGGATATATTCCTAGAACTGCTGGATCTAAATTTGGATGGTTATTATCAAATTGCCTCACATTTCCTCGAAAAATGTGTGTGATAATGTTGCAGGATTTTTCTACCTTTAGTACCTGAAGTTCTTGGTCGTGCCACTTCGAAGAATGAAGAGGTAGACCAGATGAAGAGTGGTGGGCAGCAAAGCAGTTTATTGAACAATAGTATAAAGCTCCCAGAGAGGGAGGGGGGGGGCCCTGAGAGGGTTGCCCTCAGAGTTTCTAAGTTGGGGGGTTTTTATGAGCTTTTTTGCAGAACTTTCTCAAGCAATCGTGTATGCTGAGTCGTGCCAATCAGGGCTTTGGTCACATATCTGTCTATTTATTAAGTTAATGGTCTTTTTTTTTTTTTTTTTTTGCTGACATTTGGGGACTTATGTCTTAACTGCCCCTTGCCCATGATATTGACAAATGTTTTGTGGTTAACTGCCTTATTCTAGGACGTTTTGCAGAAGTCACTTCTGCAAAGGCAGCAAAGCAGAATGTTAGTTCGGTCTTATCTAAGCTGCAAAACAGGATATTAGTGCTGTTTTATTCTAGCTGTCCTGGTTCTGTATTTTCTTGTTGGGGACTCTGGCCCTGAATACCTAACTGTCCAACTCACTCCTAACAATAATGCCTACTTCCTAGCATTTTCCTGTACAGTGTACTAGAAATCTGCCCCCTCCACACACATAAGTGAAACATATTGCCATTTCATTTTAGGTACTATTTTCATTAGTTTTAAAAGCCATTTGTATTTTTTGTTCTGTGAACTGTCTTCATGTTATCCGATCATTTTTCCATCAGAATGTGGCTATTTCTACCAATATCCTTGATGAACATGGATGCAAAAATTCTCACCAAAATACTAGCCAATAGGATCCAACAGTACATTAAAAGGATTATTCACCATGACCAAGTGGGATTTGTTCCTGGGCTGCAAGGTTGGTTCAACATCCGCAAATCAATCAACATGATACAATACATTAACAAAAGAAAGAACAAGAATCATATGATCCTCTCAATAGATGCAGAAAAAGCATTTGACAAAGTACAGCATCCTTTCTTGATCAAAACTCTTCAGAGTATAGGGATAGAGGGTACATACCTCAATATCATAAAAGCCATCTATGAAAAACCTACAGCAAATATCATTCTCAATGGGAAAAGCTGAGAGCTTTCCCCCTAAGGTCAGGAACGCGGCAGGGATGTCCACTCTCACCACTGCTATTCAACATAGTATTAGAAGTCCTAGCCACAGCAATCAGACAACAAAAAGAAATCAAAGGCATCCAAATCGGCAAAGAGGAAGTCAAACTCTCACTCTTTGCAGATGATATGATACTTTATGTGGAAAACCCAAAAGACTCCACCCCAAAACTGCTAGAACTCATACAGGAATTCAGTAAAGTGGCAGGATATAAAATCAATGCACAGAAATCAGTGGCATTCCTATACACCAACAACAAGACAGAAGAGAGACAAATTAAGGAGTCGATCCCATTTATAATTGCACCCAAAACCATAAGATACCTAGGAATAAATTTAACCAAAGAGGCAAAGGATCTGTACTCAGAAAACTATAAAATACTCATGAAAGAAATTGAGGAACACAAAGAAATGGAAAAACATTCTATGCTCATGGATTGGAAGAACAAACATTGTGAAGATGTCAATGCTACCTAGAGCAATCTACACATTCAATGCAATCCCCATCAAAATACCATCCACTTTTTTCAAAGAAATGGAACAAATAATCCTAAAATTGTATGGAACTAGAAGAGACCCCGAATAGCCAGAGGAATGTTGAAAAAGAAAAGCAAAGCTGGTGGCATCACAATTCCGGTCTTCCAGCTCTATTACAAAGCTGTCATCATCAAGACAGTATGGTACTGGCACAAAAACAGACACATAGATCAATGGGACAGAATAGAGAGCCCAGAAATGGACCCTCAACTCTATGGTCACCTCATCTTTGACAAAGCAGGAAAGAATGTCCAATGGAAAAAAGACAGTCTCTTCAACAAATGGTGTTGGGAAAATTGGACAGCCACATGCAGAAGAATGAAACTGGACCATTTCCTTACACCACACACAAAAATAGACTCCAAATGGTTGAAAGACCTAAACGTGAGACGGGAGTCCATCAGAATCCTTGAGGAGAACACAGGCAGCAACCTCTTCGACCTCAGCCGCAGCAACTTCTTCCTAGAAACATCACCAAAGGCAAGGGAAGCAAGGGCAAAAATGAACTATTGGGATTTCATCAAGATAAAAAGCTTTTGCACAGCAAAAGAAACAGTCCACAAAACCAAAAGACAACTGACAGAATGGGAGAAGATATTTCCAAATGACATATCAGATAAAGGGCTAGTATCCAAAATCTATAAAGAACTTATCAAAGTCAACACCCAAAGAACAAATAATCCAATCAAGAAATGGGCAGAAGACATGAACAGACATTTTTCCAAAGAAGACATCCAAATGGCCAACAGACACATGAAAAAGTCCTCAACATCACTCGGCATCAGGGAAATCCAAATCAAAACCCCAATGAGATACCGCCTCACACCCGTCAGAATGGCTAAAATTAACAAGTCAGGAAACGACAGATGCTGGCAGGGATGTGGAGAAAGGGGAACCCTCCTATGCTGTTGGTGGGAATGCAAGCTGGTGCAACCCCTCTGGAAAACAGTATGGAGGTTCCTCAAACAGTTGAAAATAGAGGTACCATATGATCCAGCAATTGCACTACTGGGTATTTACCCCAAAGATACAAATGTAGGGATCCGAAGGGGTACGTGCACCCCAATGTTTATAGCAGCAACGTCCACAATAGCCAAACTATGGAAAGAGCCAAGATGTCCATCGACAGATGAATGGATAAAGAAGATGTGGTATATATACACAACGGAATATTATGCAGCTGTCAAAAGGAATGAGATCTTGCCATTTGCAACGACGTGGATGGAACTGGAGGGTGTTATGCTGAGCGAAATAAGTCAATCAGAGAAAGACATGTATCATATGACCTCACTGATATGAGGAATTCTTAATCTCAGGAAACAAACGGAGGGTTGCTGGAGTGGTGGGGGGGTGGGAGGGATGGGGTGGCTGGGCGATAGACAGTGGGGAGGGTATGTGCTATGGTGAGTGCTGTGAATTGTGCAAGACTGTTGAATCACAGATCTGTACCTCTGAAACAAATAATGCAATATATGTTAAAAAAAAAAAAAGAAGAAGATAGCAGGAGGGGAAGAATGAAGGGGGGGAAATCGGAGGGGGAGACCAACCATGAGAGACAATGGACTCTGAAAAACAAACTGAGGGTTCTGGAGGGGCGGGGGGTGGGGGGATGGGTTAGCCTGGTGATGGGTATTAAAGAGGGCACGTTCTGCGTTGAGCACTGGGTGTTATGCACAAATAATGAATCGTGGAACACTACATCCAAAACTAATGATGTAATGTATGGTGATTAACATAACAATAAAAAAGAATGTGAATATTTCTTTGATTTGATCTCTTTAGGTATTAAAGAAATTAGCCTCATTTCTATCTAATGTGCTGCAAGTATTTTTCCCTGGTTTGTTACTTTCAACTTCCTATATGGTAGTTTTTTTCATGTTTTAAATATATCAGTAGGTTTTTTAGTATCTTCTAGATTTTGTTTCTTGCTTGTAAGGTCACGCCTACTCTACTCTTATAAAAACGTTCTCCCATATTTTCTTCTAGTACATTTATAATTTCATTTTTTAAGGTTTAATTCTTTTCTGTCTGGGGTTTTTTTTCCTTTTAAGAAATAAGGAAGGAATCCAATTCTACTTTTGCCAGATGGTTAACCAGTTGTATTGTACTATTGTTATTTATTGAATAACCCATCTTTCCTGCACTGAATTTAAATGCCACCTTTATCATATTCTAAATTCCCATATGTATCTCAGCCTATTTCTGGATTCTTCATCCTGTTCTGTTGATCTGTCTATTTGGGCACTGTTACCAAACTGTTTCAAGTACTTATAGATTTATACTGTCAATTCATATACAATATAAACATTAATTTGCCTTTATCATTTATCTTTTTCAGAATTTTCCTAGCTATTTTACCTGTTTGCCCACCCCCCCCAAATCTGGAATCTGCTTGTATAGTGCAAAAAAAAGTTTATAGAGTTGGTGATGTAAGGATTATAGGCCAAAATGTTTATTAAAACGATATAAGGGAAGAAGTAGAGATTAAGTGTATATGCTCTGGAGTTGGACTGATCACTTTACTTTCTGACACCATGTCTATAAACATTGACTTTTTGGGCCCATAATTCCATAGCCAACATTTACTGAGTGCTTAGTAGATGCCAGTTACTGTGATACATCATCATAATAAATACTCAGTAAATGTTAGCTTCCATATTATTTAGAACAGTACCTGGCACTTGGCAAATACATTATACATTTTAGCTCTCTAAAGACATGTTCAGATATAGATTATTTTAAATAAAATAAAACAGATTTAACCCGTAATAATTCCCATCTTCTTTGTGAAACTTGGATCAAAGACATCTAGTGAAAGTGTGGGTTTGGATGTTGGGGAGAGTGATGGGGAGTGGGAAATCAGCATAGGTGAGTGCAGTATAGCATTGTTAAATAGTGGTGAGGGTCTGCTGAGACTGGATGCCATAACCAGTAGCAGCTCCATTCCTACATCATTAAGAAAATGAAGTCATTTTCTCCAGCAATCCTCAGCATCCTGGAGGCAAATGTTTGGACTAACCCAGTTTAGAAATTGGAGGATGAATGAAATATAAAAGCAAAAGGAATAAGAAAGGATGACAAAATATAATGGTTGTAACACAAAGTCCCATGGGGTCTTAATGCAAAAGGAAGTAAAGCTAGGAGGGCACAATACACGGGTCAAGATGGACAAGAGGAAAAACTGTAGGCTTAGTGGAAGTACAGAGGAGAGAACGCTGATACCTAAAATCTTGAGATGAGTTAGGGCCGAGTCCTCAGGGATCCAGCCTTGAGCATAAAAACTTCATCTCAGATCAAGAATGTAAGAGCTTTACACTTGTGATGAGCACTGGGTGTTGTATGTAAGGGATGAATCACTAAATTCTACACCTGAAACTAATATTACACTATATGTTAACTAACTGAAATTTAAATAAAAACTTGAAAAAAAAGAGAAAACTTCTGTGTAGAAGTTTTAGGAGTGAGTTGGACAGTTAGGCGGGCCAGGGACCCCAACAAGAAAATATGGAACCAGAACAGCTAGAGTAAAACAGCACTAACATTCTGTTTTACAGCTTAGATAAGATCGCACTAACATTCTGCTTTGCAGCCTTTGCAGAAGTGACTTCTACAAAACATCCTAAAATAAGGCAATTATCCACAAAACTTTTGTCAATATCATGGGCAAGGGGCAGTTAAGACATAACCCCCAGATGTCAGCAAAAAAAGACCATCAGCACATTGACATTAACCTAATAAGTAGATAGGTATGTGACCAAAGCCCTGACTGGTACCAATCAACACACCCTAGTTGCTTATGATAGTTCTGCAAAATAGCTCATAAAAACCTCTCAACTTAGAAACTCCAAGGGCAGCCCTCCTAGGCCCCACTCCCTCTCTGGGAGCTTTATACTTTTGTTCAATAAACTTTGCTTTGCTCAAGTGTGATGACCACTGTTCATCTGGTCTACCTCTTCATCCTTTGAAGCAGTGTGCCCAAGAACCACAGGCACTAAAGGCAGAGAATTCCTACAAAAGAAGCATAAAAAAATTTAAGAGCTTTAAAAAAATTAATCTTTAAAGCTCTATCACTTGCTCTATAGGCACAAAGCCATAAGAATGATCAGTCTGGTTTGCTTTGTTTAGGAGGAGATGTATGTCCCAGAAGAAGAGAACAATTCTGTACTCTGAATTCTTATTTATGATATTAAACACTCAAAAAGACAAAAGTAACACAGGCACAAAAGCTTAAAAAGTGAATGTCTCCCCTTCTCCACTCCTAATTCCCAGGTGTAACCACTCTTAGAGAAGGTATTGTCCTAGTTTGGGTTCCCCCAAAAGTGGAGCCTAAGACAAGGACTTTGGTGTAGGTTTCCATATGTGTAGAGAGCAAAATGGAGTCTCTCATGTCAAGCAGGGGCCTTTATCAAGCAGGGACCTGTGTCAAGCAATGACGCAAGCAGTTAAAGGTAGTGTAGCTAGACACTAGGGACTAGTGTCAGCTGACATCCCAGAACTAATAAGGAACAGAACCAGAGGAGGTCTGCGGGGGCCCAAGACCGATTAAATCCCTTTGAAAAGGGGAGGATTTGGGCAGTAAACTGTCCTACTCTTCAGACCAGACCCCTCTATGTCTGACCACTTAAAAAAGGCAACTGTCCCCGAAGGCTCTGCCTGATTGATCTCCGAACAGAACCGAGCAAAGAACTTTGAGCAAAAGAAGCAGTAAGTACCAAGAGCTGACCTGGACTAGACCATGGCCGTATCTCAACTGCATGCCCACAGAATGACCTCGCGTTTGGTTCATTTAACTTCCTGCACCCTTCTGTTACCTCGTTTGTTGTGTGGTTTGTCTTCTGTCCTGCTTTGTGTGCTGTAAGAAGCCAAGTTTAAACACATGGTGAATTGCCATTTAGTTTGGGATCCTGAACCTGCTTTTTTTTTCACCCATAAGATATTTTTTTAATTAACATATTATGTATTATTTGTTTCAGGGGTACAAGTCTGTGATTCATCAGTCTTACACAATTCACAGCGCTCATCATAGCACATACCCTCCCCAATGTCCATCACCCAGCCACCCCATCCCTCCCACCCCCACCACTCCAGGAACCCTCAGTTTGTTTCCTGAGATTAAGAGTCTCTCATGGTTTGTCTCCCCCTTCAGTTTCATCTTGTTTCATTTTTCCCTCCCTTCCCCTATGATCCTCTGTCTTGTTTCTCAAATTCCTCATATCAGTGAGATCATACGATACTTGTCTTTCTCTGATTGACTTATTTTGCTTAGCATAATACCCTCTAGTTCCATCCACATCGTTGCAAATGGTAAGATTTCATTTTTTGATGGCTGCATAATATTCCATTGTGTGTGTGTGTGTGTGTGTGTGTGTGTATACATACATATATATATACATCTTCTTTATCCATTCATCTGTTGATGGGTATCTAGGCTTTTTCCATAGTTTGGCTATTGTGGACATGGCTGCTATAAACATCGGGGTGCACGTGCCCCTTTGGATCACTACCTTTGTATCTTTGGGGTAAATACCCAGCAGTGCAATTGCTGGGTCATAGGGTAGCTCTATTTTCAACTTTTTGAGGAACTCCATACTGTTTTCCAGAGTGGCTGCACCAGCTTGCATTCCCACCAACAGTGTAGGAGCTGAACCTGCTTTCTAATTGTGATTTAACTTTGCTTTATTTTCTTTTTAAAGATTTTATTTATTTATTTGTCAGAGAGAGAGAGAGCACAAGCAGGGGGAGCAGTAGGCAGAGGGAGATGCAGGCTCCCTGCTGAGCAGGGAACCCGATGTGGGACTTGATCCCAGGACCCTGGGATTGTGACCTGTGCCAAAGACAGATGCTTAACCAACTGAGCCACCCAGGTGTCCCTTAACTTTACTATATGACTGAATAAAGCTGACGTTGTGGAAAGACACAACTCATGTGTGCGTCTTCATAGCATGCTCGTGACAACATAGAAGGTCATAGGGAGCAGGAGAGAGGCAGGGAAGAAGGAGGAGCCAGTATATGGGCACATTATCACAATCCTGAGGCTCCTTAAAAAGTTAAACTTAGAATTACCATATGACTAGCATTTCACTTATAGGTATGTACCCAAAAGAATTGAAAGCAAGGACTCAGATACTTGTACACCCTGTTCATAGCAGCATTATTCGCACTAGCTAAAAAGTGGAAATAGCATAAATGTCTGTCAACAGATGAATGGGTAGATGAGGTGCAGCTTATACATATAATAGAATATGATGCTCCAAAGTCATTAGAGACTAGATCTTAAATGTTCTCACCACAAAAAAGAAATGACAATTATGTGACATAATGGAGAGGCTTGCTAATGCAATGGTAGTAATCACATTGCAATATATAAATGTATCAATCCAACACATTGTGCAGTTAAACTTATACAATATTATATGTTAATTATATCTCAAAAAAGAGACAAAAGTTATTCAAGCTCAAAATTAAAAAAAATAAGGAATGAAATTCTTCTACAATATGGATGACCTTTGAAAACGTTATGCTGGGGGTGTCTTGGTGGCTCAGTCGTTAAGCGTCTGCCTTTGGCTCAGGTCATGATCCCAGGGTCCTGGGATCGAGCCCCGCATCAGGCTCCCTGCTCAGCGAGGAGGCTGCTTCTCCCTCTCCCACTCCCCCTGCTTATGTTCCCTCTCTCGCTGTCTCTCTCTCTGTCAAATAAATAAATAAATAAATCTTAAAAAGAAAAAAAAAAAGAAAACTTATGCTAAGTGAAATAAGCCAGACAGAAATGAACAAATATTACATGAGTCCACTTATACAAGGTACCTAGAGTGGGCTAATTCATAGAGAAGAAAGAATTGGGTTTCCCAGGGACTGAGGGAAGGGGAGAATGGGGATTTTGGGGGTTATGAATACAAAGTTTATATTAGGGATGATGAAAACGTTCTGGAAATGGTTAGTGGTGATGGTTGCATGACAGGTTGAATGTACTTAACGCCACTGAATTGTATACTGAAAGACAGTTAAAATGGTAAATTTATGTTATAGATGTTTTATCCCCACCCCCACACAAAATACACAGAATGACTCCCAAACTTGTCCATTCAAAGGCTGCAGTGGGTAGTCTGGGGCATTTATCCATTACCTCTTATTCCCCATTGGTTGAGTATTGCTCCCAAGGGTGTTCACTCACTTGTCCCTCTGGGTGACTTGTTTGCAAGCTCAGTGGGCTCCCTTAAGAAGTCCCTAAGGCAGAGTATGGAAAGATCGCAGTCATGCTCTTCCTGTGGGACATTATTAGCATGCATCCGAACTTGTGTGGAATCATCTACCACTGCTGGGTGCTGAAGTGTCTCTGGCACAGGGATGTGCCATTTTAGACAATTCTCTCATGCATTTACGAATATACGAATAAGGCCATCCACATCTAAACCTACATACATTTCTATACACTGATATTTTTACTATCACAAATATGAAATCATACTATTCTTATTGTTAGGTGACTTGCTTTTCTCATTGACGTGTTGCTAACTTAGCACCTTGACCATGTAACCACTGCAGAGCAGTCCGTTGGATGGAGGTGCCGTCACAGTTTTAAGCCACTGCAGGTGTGTTCCCACATTCATCAATAACAAAATGACTCTTGTCAAGACCACCAGGATCTTTAATAAGATACCTTTAAATCCAATTTCAAAATCTGTTTTTCATTCTCTTCCCTTGCTGTCATTTTCTTTGATGTGTTTTCTTTGATGTTCATATTATGATGGGTATATTCTGTGCTTCACGTCACACCAATTTCAGACATGATTTCAAAAGAATTAGCAAATGTGATGATAGATTCAAAGTCAAATTGTGATAGAAGAGAGAACAGGGTTTTTCTTGCCCTTTTATTTATTTATTTTTTTAACAAAAATGTTTTTCTAAGCTGTTTGCTCCTGATTTTTCTGGAAGCAAGAAGAAACTCAAAAATGTTTGGCTTGATGTTTGAAGAAGATATCTGCTAATTATAGTTTGCAGGCATGTACAGCAAAATAACACACATGTGGATTACAGCATTTTGTATTCTTTGCTGACACTGAGTGAAATAGGCTATTATTAGTTGAGAATTATGTGGGCAGGATATAGATTGGGGGATTTTAACAATTAAGTGAAAAGACATTTTTTTTGTCTTTTTTCAGTGCCAGTACATTTTATTGTCTTTCAAAAGCCAGTCTTATTCAACAGAAATTATTTCAGGAGATTTAGGAGTGCTTATATTGAGCTTTCATTAACTCATTGAATTTAGGGTTGACACTTGGGGCTAAGATTACAAAATATAACGTTCATATTAGTTGGTGTGCAAAAAGCATAGAGGTGAGAGGCATGGGCTCAGCCATCCTGGGTGTCTTAGTCAGCTCAGGCTGCTATAACAAAATACCATATACTGGGTGGCTTTAAACAACAAACATTTATTTCTCATAGTTCTGGAGGCTGGGAAGTCCAAGATCAGCGTGCTAGCATGGTTAGGTTTTGGTAAGGGCTCTCTTTCTGGCTTGCAGGCAGCCGCCTTCTTGCTACATGATTGTTTGGTAGAGAGATAAAGCTCTGGTGTGTCTTCCTCCTCTTATAAGGGCACTAACCCCATCATGGGGGCTATACCCTCATGACTTCATCCAAACCTAACTACCCCCAAAGGCCCACCTGCTAGTACCATCACATTGGGAATTAGGACTTCAATATATGAATTTGGGGAGGAAACACATGCGTAGAATCATAAAACTGGGATATTTATGTGTTTTGCCACTTATTACCTGTGTGACCTTGGTCATGACACTTAGTTTTCTTATCTGTAAAATGGGAGTAATCATTCATAATCTCATTCTCCTGTAAGGATGGAAAGGGAAAATGTTTCTAAAGTGCTTGATGAAGTGCCTTTAATTTACATAGTTATTATTAGGACTCTTTTATGAGTACAAAGTGTCAGTCTTTGTAACCCTTCAGTACAGTGGTAATTGGTTGTGTTGGAAGGGGAGGCTCTCAGTTGGACACAGTGGAGCATGAAATTATTATCTGTGTCAGAAAGAACACCTACTTGGAAAGATGATTCATCAGCACTGAATCATCTACACTTGATGAATTTTGACAAGGTTCAGGGATGCCCTGGGGATTCCCATAATGCTAACTGGCTAGCAGGTAGATCAAATTCATGGACTTTGTTTCAGCAGCATTATACTCTAACTTCCACAAGGAACTACAGAAGTGCTAGAAGCTGAGACCTGATGCAAGCTTTTAACTTAGGATCCCTTGGCATCCAAAATCGGAGGGAATGGACAGGCTTCAGATGTACTCATGCCAACGAACCTTATCTGCAGAGACTCCTAGAGCATCCTCAAATTCTCAAACAGATCTCCAAATTCAACAAATTATTGAAGTCTTGGACCATAAAGAAACAGTGTGTTTCATAGCATCCTCTTTAACTAAATTTGCTGTGTCCCCTATTTTTGAATGAAAAACTTCTATTTCCCTTCCCTAAGAAAAGATTAAATTCCTTTGAGATTCTCAAGATCTAAGATTTGATAAATTAAAAATGTTTTTGGGGAGTGGAAAGGGAGTTTTAAATTAAAGAACAGAGAAAAGCTATCTGTAAATTAAAAAATAATGAAGAAGTGAGAAGCTGCATTTTTTTTTTAATTTTAATATCACAGTGTAACCTGAATGTTCCCAGCTCACCAACGAGTGGGCATGGATGAAGAACATTAATAAGGCCTGAATTTAGCTTCTTCACAGCCCTCTTCTGCCATATGTCAGGACCTCAGCTCATTTCCAGTTCTTTGGCAATTTCATGAGATTCTCACTTATACTCAGGAATAAGTCCACACGTGTCCTAATTTTGTATCATTACTCAAGTCCATTGCTACGAGCCACCATATTTCAGTTCTTCAGCATAGCCACTGGGGCCAGGCTCTTCAGTGGGAATGTTGCATCCTGGCATTTCTGCTCCACAACTGCCCTGAGATTCCTGCCATGTGTCACCCTGTCTGTGCAGAGATTGGGGACCTGCTCTCCTCCTCTCTAAGTATCAATTTGGCACCTAGTGCTTAAAGCCCTAGTATACAGTGTGTCTTAGAGTCTTTCATCATAATGCTTTAGCTTTCACTCATAACCCCTGCTTCTCCTTAGGTAGTCCCTGGGACTTGGGGTGGATAGCAGATACTTTTTATCCTTCTGTTCCATATTACTCTTGTCTCTGTTCCAAATGAGCATGAAAACGCTCCCTGCCTTCCTTTTGTATATGTGTTTGAAGGTGAGGTAGGTGATAAGTCCTGCATACTAAGTGACACATGCAAATAAATCTCTGGGGTTGCAGATCTGAGTTATGCTCAGCTTAGATATTTCATTCATTTTTACAAATTTATTTACTTACTTATAAAAGTGGGCTCTGCACCCAACCTGGGGCTTGAACTCATGACCCTGAGGACAAGAGTCACATGCTCTACCAACTGAGCCAGCTAGGTGCCCCACGCTTTTTTAAAAGATTTATTAGAGAGAGAGAGAGAACATGCACGAGCAGGGGGAGGGGCAGAGGGAGAGTTAGAGAAGCAGATTCTCCAGTGAGCGTGGAGCCTGACGTGCTCTAAGCATCATGTTGTCACATAACAATGACCAAAATAAAGAATAAAGGATTTTGGAAGATGAGAGACTCTATCCACATGTACTTTTCCTAGCAGGGAGAAAAATCTTAGGCAGAAGAAGACCTGAGCTGACTTCATTTGTTTCAATGCCTAGAAATAGATTTCAAGCACACCCCTGGACCAATCACTGTCAGAGAGGATTGTCGTAATTGACTTAGGCCAGTCTTGATTCATCTGATGAGGCTGAGTACTTTGCAACCTAAGCAAAATTGGTAACCAGAAAGGAGAGAATGTCTGTTGGATTGCTAACCAACAGTGTCTGCCACACTCTTTCCAACATTCCTAAGCCCAGTTTTTATATTTGTTCCATTTCCTCACTTGTAGCACATGTTCATCACTGGAATAAAGTCATCGATCATGTCCTCATTTTTAAGAGTCTTCCACTGGATAGAAGTGGGCAGAATATCTGGTCTCTGCATTATTTAAATGAAGAAAAAGCCCAGCAGCCCAGATCCTTATTATCCTTAGAACTGGAATTTGACAAGTGTCTCTAGGTTGGCCTCCCTGCCTCCAGCCTCTTCCTGTGCTAATCCATCTGCCTCATAGCCAACTGAGTGATAATTCAGATTCCAGAAATGATAGTTTAATTTTTCTGCCTAAGAATTTCTGCTAGTTCCCATCACGTCTCATAGGTAAACTCCTGGGTATCACAAACAATGCTCTTCACAGTCTTGACTCATCCTATCTCTCCAGCATCATCCTCAGGTCCTGTTTCTTACACACCCCAGCTTAACTTTGCCATGACAGGCATTCTCACGCATTTGTGCATTCCCTTTTTCTGGAACATCTGCCCCACTCTGTCTGCCCTGGTTGTCTCCATTTTATGAGCTTTCCGTGATGGCTCCAGGAGTCACAGGGCAAGTATCTGTGGTTGTCAGGTGAATGAATGAGGTAGGGCAGGTATAAGGGAAAAAAGAGCTATTGGTGATGGACCTCAGTATCTTGAGGAGAATAGGAAGTTGTGGAGACTGGCAGACTGGAGAACATGTACGAAAGAAGCGCATCCACTACTCAGCTTTGGCAAATTGTTGCCATGATGGAACATGGGTCCCTCATTTCCAAATATTCTGACTATTCTAGAGAAGCCATGAATCAGTATTTTATGGGAAATCCCCCAATTTTGTGTATTTAGAGTTTTGGTATTTCGAAATTTTGTAGGCCCAAACCAAAGACAAGCGATAGAGTGGACCACTGGTTTTCCATCTCTGCCTTGGTCATGCCCTTCTTGGAGCAGCCATAGTATTAGAATGAACCACAGGAGATTGCTGAGTGGCAATTTCATAGGTTTCAATTTGATACTTTGACCTTCCTATCAGTACAGCATGTAAAACATTGGAGAATGATTATTTGAGAATGGCTTCAGTTGTTTCAGAAAACTTGGGTGCAGGATATCAGACTTCTTAAATTTTTGAACTAATCTTCGAAAAAGCAGCAAAGAATGTCCAATGGAAAAAAGACAGTCTCTTCAACAAATGGTGTTGGGAAAATTGGACAGCCATATGCAGAAGAATGAAACTGGACCATTTCTTTACACCATATACAAAAATAGACTCAAAATGGATGAAAGACCTAAATGTGAGACAGGAATCCTTCAAAATCCTAGAGGAGAACATAGGCAGCAACCTCTGTGACCTCGGCCACAGAAACTTCTTGCTAGGCATGTCTCCAAAGGCAAGGGAAGCAACGGCAAAAATGAACGATTGGGACTTCATCAAGATAAAAGTTTTTGCACAGCAAAGGAAACAGTCAACAAAACCAAAAGACAACCAACAGAATGGGAGAAGATAATTGCAAATGACATATCAGATAAAGGGCTAGTATCCGGGGCGCCTGGCTGGCTCAGTCGTAAGTGTCTGCCTTCGGCTCAGGTCATGATACCAGGGTCATGGGATCGAGCCCTGTGTCGGGCTCCCTGCTCTGCGGGAAGCCTGCTTCTCCCTCTCCCACTCCCGCTGCTTCTGTTCCCTCTCTCGCTGTGTCTCTCTCTGTCATATAACCAAATAAAATCTTAAAAAAAAAAAAGGGCTAGTATCCAAAATCTATAAAGAACTTATCAGACTCAACACCCAAAGAACAAATGATCCAATCAAGAAATGGGCAGAAGACATGAACAGACATTTCTCCAAAGAAGACATCTAAATGGCCAACAGACACATGGAAAAATGCTCCACATCACTCGGCATCAGGGAAATCCAAATCAAAACCCCAATGAGATACCACCTCACACTAGTCAGAATGGCTAAAATTAACAAGTCAGGAAACAACAGATGTTGGTGAGGATGGGGAGAAAGGGGAACCCTCCTACACTGTTGGTGGGAATGCAAGCTGGTGCAGTCACTCTGAAAAACAGTATGAAAGTTCTTCAAAAAGTTGAAAATAGAGCTACCCCATGACCCAGCAATTGCACTACTGGGTATTTACCCCAAAGATACAAATGTAGTGATCCGAAGGGGCATGTGCACCCCAACGTTTATAGCAGCAATGTCCACAATAGCCAAACTATGGAAAGAGCCCAGATGTCCATCGACAGATGAATGGATAAAGAAGATGTGGTATATACATATAAAATGGAATATTATGGAGCCATCAAAAATTGAAATCTTGCCATTTGCAATGACATGGATGGAACCAGAGGGTATTATGCTAAGTGAAATAAGTCAGTCAGAGAAAGACAATTATCATATGATCTCACTGATATGTAGAATTTAAGAAACAAAACACAGGGTCATAAGGGGAAGAGAGGAAAAAATAAAACAAGACAAAACCAGAGGAGGAGACAAACCATAAGAGATCCCTTTTTTTTTTTTTTTAAGATTTTATTCATTTATTTGTCAGAGAGGGAGAGAGCACAAGCAGGGGTAGTGGCAAGCAGAGGGAGAAGCAGACTTCTCAGTAAGGAGCTCAATGCGGGACACGATCCCAGGGTGATCTGATGCCAGGGTGATGACGTGAGCCTAAGACAGATGCCTAGCCGACTGAGACACCCAGGCATCCCCCATAAGAGACTCTTAATCACAGGAAACAAACTGAGGGTTGCTGGAGGGGAGGCGGGTAGAGGGATGGGGTAACTGGGTGATGGACATTAAGGAGGGCATGTGATGTAATGAGCACTGGGTATTATATAAGACTGATGAATCATAGACTTGTACCTCTGAAACCAATAATACATTATATGTTAAATAATTGAATTTAAATTTAAAAATGTAAAAAAAAAGGAATATCAATTCAACAGAACTTACTCAAGCATCCTACAAAACACAGGACTTTTTAAAAGCAGACTTCGCAATCTGCATGATTTATAAGCTTGGGCTGCTTATGAGGGAGGTCAACCAGAATTAATAAAAACTCAGAATTATAGTTTAATGTACTAGAAAGAACATTTTTAAAAAATTGCATCTAAGAAATAGAATTAATTCAGTCTAAAGTATTTTTAAGTCAAAATTCACCTAAATCTGGTTTTATATGTAGAGGCTATGCATTATTGGGTGTTAGGATCACTAATTAACACTTAAAACGATAATAGTACAAATTTTAAAAATATAGGCAGTTCTCCTAAGTTGTTGATCTTGAATGTGATGTAAATTTGACAAAATCAGAAATTTGTGCAAATGTAAATCACAATTCCACCAGGCTGAACTGCTTGAAAATGTTCACTAGATGACAGTAACAGCTATTTATCATGTGCCCATACTTTACCAGCAGCATAATCCTAAGAGGCAATAATTATTATCCTAAGTTTTCAGTTAAGTTATAGTGTTTGAGGAGGTTAAACAACTGGCCCAACACCACACAGCTAGTAAGTAACAGAACGTGGCCTCAAGCTGAGAAAGGCTTAGTTGCAGACCCTTTGTACTGAATGCCAGTTAATACTGCTAAGAGAGAATTAAGAGTTGATCTATTCCAATGTTTATCAAACTTGAGTGATGAAGCTATCTCTTTTGCAAAAAAAACCAAAAAAACCCCCCAAAAAACAAAAAAAAACTCACATGGATTCACAATGTTGACATAAATTCTTTATATTATAAGAATCTTAAGTAGGTACAAAATGTTCCTTTTATGCCCATATTTGTTATATAAGCATAAAGTCAAACTACATTACAAATTAAATACCAAGCAAATTAAAAAACCAATACAATTTTAATTAGCAGCCTTAACATGATAGAAGATGCTTTTTTTGCTGAAACTGAATTGCCCAGATTAGTTTTAAAAATATCTACCAGTAAATACTGTAGGTAATCATTCTGCAGTAATGGAGTGTTCATATAAATGTAATGTTCTGAATGTTATTAATAATTTCAAGGCAGTGAGAAATGTTCAGATGCCAATTTTCATGGAGTCATGTGTAACTGCAAATTATCTTATATCCTTGAAGATAAGGTTGGCATTCTGCCTTTTTGGAAATCTACATTAAAGGGTACCTAATTGAATTATCGCTGGGATGTGCAACTAAGATTTTCTCATATGTTAATTGCTTTACAAACCTATACCCCAGAAAGCAGATTACACTGGGGTTCAGCAAGTCTAAACTATCGTGATACTATATGATGGTTCAATTCTCCATCTACTTTTCTCTTTTCAAAGTTTTGGGCACTGGTTAAAGATAGTGTTAACTCTTGATTTGTAATTCAGGAGGCTCTCTGAGAAGAGAGAGAGACAGCGAGGCTTGAGGCTTCTTAGACGGATTGAAGGATCATGAGCTGGGATACCAAGTTCTATGAAAAGTGGTATGTGTGCAACAGAGAGAAATTATGCGAATCACTCCAGGCTGTCTTTGTTCAGAGCAACCTTGACCAAGGAACGCAGATCTTCTTAAATAACAGCATTGAGAAATCGGGCTGGCTATTTATCCAATTATATCACTCTTTCGTGTCATCCATTTTTAGCCTGTTTATGTCTAGAACGTCTATCAATGGGTCGCTAGGAAGAGGCTCAATGTTTGTGTTTTCACCAGATCAGTTTCAGAGACTGCTAAAAATTAATCCAGACTGGAAAACCCATAGACTTCTTGATTTAGATGCTGGAGATAGAGAAGTCACAAAAATCACGAGCCCTCATTTTGAAGAAATTTATGCCACTGAGCTGTCTGAAACTATGATATGGCAGCTTCAGAAGTGCTTGGTATAAATGAATGGCAGAATACAGGGTTCCAGTATGATGTCATCAGCTGCTTGAATTTGCTGGACCGCTGTGATCAGCCCCTGACTTTGTTAAAAGATATCAGAAGTGTCTTGGAGCCAACTAGAGGCAGGGTCATTGTCGCATTGGTTTTACCCTTTCATCCCTATGTGGAAAACGTAGGTGGCAAGTGGGAGAAACCATCAGAAATTTAAGAAATCAAGCGACAGAATTGGGAAGAACAAGTGAATAGTCCGCCTGAAGTTTTCAGAAAAGCTGGTTTTGTTATTGAAGCTTTCACCAGACTACCATACCTGTGTGAAGGCGACATGTATAATGACTACTACGTTTTGGATGATGCTGTCTTTGTTCTCAAACCAGTATAAACACGTGGAGGCCCGAGTCTTCAGTGCCCACCCCAACAATGTACATTCCAGAAAAGGGTCTGCGTTTGTGATTATGTGAGGGGAGGACCGTTGGGGACTGCCATTCTGAATATCATGTAGGAATTTAAAAAGCCAAAATACTAATTATTTCTTTGTAGTGTGTAAAAGGAATGTAAAAAACAAAACCCAACTCTTTGAGGATTTTTATCAACTCTTTACTCAGTATACAGGTCACACTGCAGGTATGGAAGATATTTTTTATACTTAATTACAGTAGGGACTCATTCCCAGTCAAAGCAATAGTCACAACCTCACATGGAACCAATAAATATGGATGATTGTTTTTAATAAAATGGAGACTGGCAATAAAGCTGTCCGTTCAATTGCAAATATTTGGTTATAAGGTATAGCCACTGATACTCTTTCATGTTTAGAGATTCTTTGTCATTATTCAAAAAATGTTTTTAATCATGCTAATAAACTTTTTTGGAGATAAAAAAAAAAGATAGTGTTAACTCTTACGACATGTAAGCCTTGAGTTTTCAGTGGCTGACCCCAATAAAATTCACTTCTCACTCATGTCAAAGTCTGATCAGACAGCCTTTCACATTTCATGACTCCTTCCATTTTGTGACTCTACCTACCTTTTATCCTTAGTGGCCTTTTCTGTTCAGTTGACAGATGGGGAAAGAGAGCAAAGATTGTATGTGCTGGAGGGGAAGTGGGGTGGGTTCTTATATGGGCCTGACTTGGAAATAGCATAACTTCTGCCAGAATAGTCACCTGGCCAGGTACAAAAAAAGAGAGGCTACTAAGTATAATCTAGTTGTGTGTTAAAAAAGGAAAAGGAAACAATAAATATATAGCAGAATAGTCCTCATTATGAAAAAAAGTCATTTTTTTAAGTGAACCAGAAGTTCTTATATGAACCAGATCATAAATATGAATACCAAAATAGGTCCTGTAATGATGTAGCAGTGATTAGGTTTCAGTGGCCATCCTTATGATCTACCTATACTTACATTAATGTTTTAGATGATCTCTGAAATGAAAATATTAAATATAAAAACTGTCTGAAAACTCAAAGACCTCTGAGAAGACATACACAATCCTGAAGGTCCATAAGTCCTAATTTTAGGATCCATCTCCCTAAATGAAATTTTAGGGAGATGGATCCATCCTAGTCAGGCTGGAGTGCTCCCCCAGGCCTCATTCACCATAATTATTCCTGGCCTTGGGCTTTTGTTTATGCAGCTTACTGCCTAAAATACTCTACTCCTTTCTTTCCAGAAATTGATCTAGCTCCTACTGACTGCATGGCTAATGGCTTTGCACCTCTATTAATAAAATTCCCCAGCCTTCTTGTTTTCCATGATCTCTGATTTTTTAGAACTCTTATCTTAAGTAGAACCAAAAATTTATTCATACTATTATTTAGTTTATGGATATATGACTTGTCTTATCAAATGATTTCCCAACCAGAATCTAGAGGAATTTTTCACTCCACAAAGAAATGAGGAAAAAAAAGATAGCACACTGTTTTTTAAAAAGGCTTAATTAATTTAACTTCCAAGATTTTTTTCCTGAGATCATGTCTTTTCTATTTTTTAATATTAAAAAATGACTTTGCTTTTATAAGATAATGGATTGAGATACACAGAACTCTTTCTCCCTCTCTCCTTGCCTCTCTCTCTCTCAATGAAGAACCTGAGCTCAAAGAGGTGAATTAACAACCCTAAGTTTACCTTCTAAATTCAAAACCATGTATATCAGTCAGGATATCGTGCACAACAAGTAACAGGAAATTCAAATGAAATGTCTTAAACAATGAAGACACGTAAGAAGAAGTCCTGAAGAAAGGCTTCTAGGTAGGGTTGGATTTATTCATTGGTTCAATGAAGTCATCGAGGATCCAGATTCTTTCTGTATATCCTGCTTAACCATTCTTCTTTGGGTAGCTTTGGTTACAAGGTGGCAGTCATGGTCAGAGGCAGACATGACTGTTTGACAATATGGGAAGAGATGGTCTCTCTGAGTATATCTTTTGTAAAAGTGAGGCAACCTTTCTTGGAGGCAATCAGCAGATTTCTCCTGCAACTCATTGGCTAAAAATGTATCACATGCTGAGACCTAAACCAATCACTGCAGCAAATGGAATGGAGGAATCATGATTGGTTAGGATGTACCACTGAGCTGAGTTAAGGGTTACCTTCACCCAGGAGTAGAAAACAGAACAAAATTGTGTTCAGTAAACACAGAAGAAGGGGGAGGGGAGAGTGGTTGTCAATAAACAGTCATTACTGTCCACTATTACAGACTGCTTTTAGGGGTCTTCCTACTGAACAAAATACTGGTTGAATAAATAGAAGTAAAAATATACATGTGGGAGAAAGATATTAAGGATATAAATTCAGGCATAGAAAAGGAAATTGATTCCTCATTCCTTTCTTTAGCACCATCAAATACTTTTATAATTTATGATAATGTGCACTTGTATGTGCAATATAAAAATTCCTCCTTCATTCTTCCTTATGGTGTTATAAAGATAAATGAGCTCTATAAAGTCATACCTCATAAATAAAAGTTTTTATCACAATATTGAGTATTTCAACTCTATTTCTAAAGAGCTGTAGAAATTTTATAAAATGAAAAATAAGACTTTAGGAGCTGCATTAGAAAAGCCAAACAATTCCACAGATTTTTAAGCAACATTTTCCCCCAAATATGTCAGAGCAGTATAAATATGTTAAAAAAATGTTCAGCTTCACTAGAAATCAAAGAAATGCAAATTAGCATGACAAACATTGTCACTCATCAAAGTGACATTTTTTTCCCCTTAGGCTTAGTATTAAAAGTTGGTGCCTATGTAAAGAAATAGATGTTCTCATATACTAATGGTGGGATTGTAACTTGCATTTTTTCTGATTGCCATTTTAACATATGTGACAAAGGATTGTTTACTTTCTGTCTTCAAACTTTAGGGTCATTGAGTGCAGAAACTATATTTGCTCTACTGAGTATTCCTGTTATTTAGTCTACTACCTAATAATTCAATAAATATGTATCTAATATTTGTTGATGGTCACTAAGCATCTGTTGCATTAATAAACAGATGTTTTAAAAAGTAAGCATAGCTTTTAACCTGGTATTGAAGTCTCTAGGAATATATATGAAAGAAATAACAGTTATATACCAAGAATTATCTATAAACATGTTTATTTTATTGTAGTTGATAGCATTAACAAGAAAAAAAATGTCAGTGGAGAAATAATGTTTAGTACTAAGGAATTAGTATTCTAAATGTTAGCACATTCAGATGACAACAGCTAATAAAAAAATTGCTGGGGGTGCCTGGGTGGCTCAGTCAGTTAAGTGTCTGCCTTCTGCTTGGGTCATGATCCCAGGGTCCTGGGATCAGCTCCACATCAGGCTCCCTGCTCAGCGGGGAGTCTGCTTCTCTCTCTCTCTCTCACTCTGCCCCTCCCCCTGCTCATACTTTCTCTCTCGCTTGCTGTCTCTCAAATAAATAAAATCTTTATAAAATTACTGAAGATTATTTAAGAACATTGAATATGTTCATAAATGTATATTATGAAACCCAACAAAATTTCAAAGTAGCATGATCTCTTTGTTAAAAATGCATATACATGCAAATGCTTAGAAAAAATCCTTGAAACACATACAAGAAAATGTGAACAGGGATTATTTCATTATGATGGGAATACAGCTGATTTTAATGTTTTTTTTTATACTTAACATATATTGCTTTTGTAATAAGGAAGAGAAGAATAAAGCTTCTTTTGTTCAAGTGAGTGACTTGAAAAAATGATCTCCATTTGATTATTCCCAATCAAATGTCATTATTTTATTTTGGTAATGGTGGTGTGATAAATATATACACTTTATCAACCAAACTGAGCATAAAGAACCAATTACTGGTATTTTTGTGATAGACTGTGGGATGTTTTCCCACTATGATTCTTCCAGCAAAGATACATGTTTTTAAATGATATTTTAAAGATTACCAAAGAGTTACAAATTTCTGTGTAAATTGTGGAATCACATCCTTTAGTTCTGACCCTCAAAATTTAATCTATTATTTTGAAGTTAAGCTTCAACCTCGTATGTTTCATATGCAAGAACAGCAACTTAATGTTTTAAAAAGCTGCTCACCTGCTTCCTCTTTGCCAGTACCATTTAAAGAGCAGTACTTATCAATAGGATGGATGAGTCATGTCATTAATTATGAGCAATAGCAATACTTTTTCTCAAAGATGTGCAGTGTTTTTTTTTTAAACTCTAAGCAAAATGGCATCTTTATGCAACTGAATGATATTAGCAGCTGTTTAGAAGCAGAAAACAAGCTGTTTCTTGTTTTCCATCAGTCCATTATCATTGTTGGTGAGAAATCAAGTTGATTCAGAGAATGTAAAACACGGCATTTTTAACACCACACGTTTGAGGCACATAGTACTGGGCATAAACTCATCGTTCCTAAGATATCATTCAAATTCTCTGACAGGTTTTTATATGGTCTACCATGTTTATCAGCTTCCTCCAGGTTCTCCATGGGAGATACTTAATTTTTTTTCTGATTTTATCAAGCCTCTGCTTCTCCCACCCATCCCTTCACATACGACCTCAACACTTGCATCATTCAGAAAAATAGAAAGCACAAGACAGAAAATGACTCTACTTGGCACCACTTGACCTACAAACTTACCTACCCTAGCACCTGCCAATTCACTCTACTTTTTGTGGTTAATTCCTCTATCTGTGCTTTGGATCTCATCTTCCCTGGCTTTCCCATAAGTTGTACTCTATCAGTTAGATCCCTTTCCTATGTCTTCAGCTTCTGACTTCAACCATGGGCATTTCAGTATCGTCTTAAATGGTGTATGAAGAGAATTAATAAAATGGCACTTCCCATCTACTAAGCATTTGGTCTGTACTGGGCACAGAGCTAGAGGCTGTTAAATCTATTAACTTACCTCTTTCAACCTCTTTTTAAGGTCAGTGTTGTTTTCCATATTGTGCAGATGAGGGAACTGAAGCTCAGGAAGGTGAGGCGCCAGCTAAGATTATGCAACAAGTATGTGGCAGAGTAGGGATTCGAACCAAATTCTGTCTGATTGCAAGATTGTATCTTAACCATTTTGTTATTCTGTGCTTGTTCATAATTTCTATCTCATCATAGACAAACTTCCTGAAAGACTTGTTTCGCGATCTCCACCTCTCACTCCTCAACCCACACGCAGCTTGGCATGTGCCTGATGTCACTGACGCCACTCCAAGCAACGTTATCAATTACCTTCTTGTTTCTAAAGCCAAAGAATCTTCTGAGTCCCCTTCAGAACTTAACATGTAGTAGCTTTTGACTCTGTTGACAGCTCTCTCCTAGTAACATTCTTCTTCCATGGACTTTCATAAAACACCCACTTTGTTTTTCTACCATTTAATCAGTCTTTGGGGTTGTGAGTTCTTTTTTCTCTATCCCTTATGTGTTGAAATTCCTCAGATCTGTCTTCTTTCTATTACAAATACAAATACCATGCCGGGGATTTCATCCACTCCCATGGGTTTACCTTTTAAGTGCTGGTAAGTCCTGCATTTCTTTTTTTTTTTTTAAGATTTTATTTATTTATTTGACAGAGAGAGGGAACAGAAGCAGGGGGAGTGGGAGAGGGAGAAGCAGGCTTCCCGCGGAGCAGGGAGCCTGACGTGGGGCTCCATCCCAGGACCCTGGGATCACGACCTGAGCCGGAGGCAGACACTTAAGGACTGAGCCACCCAGGCGCCCCAAGTTCTGCATTTCTATCTGGAGCCCAGGTCTCTATCCTGACCTTCAGACCAGAATATCTCCTGTCTATTTGCGTCTGACTTTACATGTCCCACAGGCCCAGAAGTGGAGTAGTGACATGTTGAATCCTATCTAGACTCAGACCCCTGGGCTTGAATCCTGGCACCACCGCCTAGAACCATGTACCTTTGGGCTTTCATCTCTCTGGGCCTCCATTTCCTTACCTGTACTTAACTGACCACACACACAAACACACACATACATAATTTTTCTCTTTTTAAGAGAAATTATACAAATATAAAAAATATATAGACATAAAGACACGAATATACCATTGCAGGTTTTCATAATTATTATGCAGGCCACCTGCCACTTCATCAAATGAAAAAATGAGGTTATGTTCTTTATTTTAATATTCCAGGATCCTATTTGTTATGGAGCAAAAACTATAAAGGAGAGAGAGAGAGAGAGATAAAAGAGGAAGCAGGGAAGAAGAATGAAGTTTAAAAAAAAAAAGCAAAGAATATGGGAATTTTCACAAAATTTTACACATACTACTATTCATTAATGGTGTCACTCAAAGTAATTATAAATTATTTGCTAACGGGGACTGGTTGCATTCAGGCAGGTCAATACTCAGCAAACAGTAATCGAGTACTGTTTTGCAAATCTGGTGATCATCAGAATCACTGCAGAAAATTTAAAATATATGTATGTGGGTTTCTCCCCAGACTTACTGTAGCAGAATCTCTGGGGATGGAAGCCAAGAATACGTATATTTTAAAGCTCTCAACTGAGTCTGATAATCAGTCTTATTTGGAAACCACTGACAAGCAGGGTTTTAATCATTTGATATACCAATATAATAAAACCAGTATAATAAAATAGTCATGACCTTTCTTAGAACAAATGAAAACTATTTTTAGTGCTATCTGATATTTTGTCTTTCAATCCTGGATAATTTGAGAGAGAGGATTCAAAAGACTTATCATGAATGATTACATTTATCAATCTTCTTCATAGGGAGGTGTGACCATTTCACAAAGTTCTGCCAATTGGATAAGAGTGGAAATGAGGTGTGCAAATTAGGGTCTTGCCTTTCAAGCAGTGATTTTTTTTTTTTAAGATTTATTTATTTATTTATTTGACAGAGAGAGGGAACACAAGCAGGGGGAGTGGGAGAGGGAGAAGCAGGCTTCCTGCTGAGCAGGGAGCCCGATGCGGGGCTCGATCCCAGGACCCTGGGATCATAACTGAGCCTAAGGCAGATGCTTAATGACTGAGCCATCCAGGTGCCCCCAAGCAGTGGTTTCTAATGGTTTTTGTTCCACAGACTCTTTTGGTAGCCTAGAGAAGTCTAAGGACTCTTTCTTAAAATAATATTTTTATATGCATAGAATAAAATATTTAGAATTACAAAGGAGACCAATTATCTAGTTGTTCTTTCCTTTCAGGCTAGGGCTTGGAAATTTGGACATTCTCTCAGGTAATCTGTCTACATTGTCATTGTGGGGATCGAATGAAATGATGTATGGGACTGTGCCTTGTCTGCTGTACTGTCCCACGCCAAAATAAATTCTTAGCACTCTCAACTCTTCATAACCTATGAAGTCATTTCCTCCAAAAGAGGGTAGATGGTTTTCCCCATTCAGTTTTATGTATCTGTTTATCTTCTGCTTCTGGCTTGTCTGTTCTTTTTCTTATCTCTGTGGGACTATAAACCATATATTAGAGAGGACTTTAAATCCCAGCTCAATTAGTCAACTATTTTACGTGGTGGTTTCAACTGACTTCCAGATTTTCCTGTTTAGTGGTTTACTGGATTTTTGTCATTAGTTATTCACATCCCCACAGAAAAGGGACTTTTGATAAATAGAAAATAATTTCACTAGCAGGAGATGAATGTAATTGGCATAGAAATGAATAGGTACAATGAATGAGGGTTTATGGCTACTTCTGTTCCTGCCTATTACCACCATATTATTTTTGATGTATTTACAAGGCTATCTCTATAACGAAGTGAATGGCAAATGGCCAATGTGCTCATTCACCATTTTATGTTTTCTTAAATAAGGGCTTCAAGTACTGAAATGGTGGAATGTGGTAGGGCAGAAGTGTGTTAGATAGCTTTCTTACCATTCTTCTGAAAAATCTGCTTTACATTGGCAATCGCTTTTCTAATTGTAGTAGTAGTAATAATGATAATAATTTAAAAACAATTACTGTCATTTTTGAGTACTTGCCATGAGCTAGGCATTTTATATCCATAATCTTCACAACAATGGAAGATAGAAATATATATGTTACACACACACACACACACACACACACACACACACACACAATGTTGATATGATTAGAGTGGATTGGTTATTTGCCTTAGGATTTTGACAACTCTCTGTAGGAGTTCTTTACCAGTTTTCAAGCCAGCTCTAAACCCTCATAGGATTCCTGTGAGACAGGCTGGCAGCCAGCATCTTAATTTAAGCAGGGTTTGAGCCTGATTCAGTTTTTTGCCTAGCACCTAACTTATTTTTAGAATGCAATACATGGTAATAAAAGTAAAATAGTGAACAACAATATAATAGAGAAATATAAATTCACTCCTCAGATTGGGTGAGGTCTCATTGACGTTTTTTTGGGGGGGATGTCTGATGTATGTCCTTGACTGGCAATAAGAGATGAAATAAAATTACACCAATTTTAGTTTTCTTTTGATTAAAAAATTATTCAGGCTTTTAAAAGAATAGGTCAACAGCCTCTCTCCATGAGTAAGCCCGAGAATAAGCCAGGCAAGTCTGGAGTCTCCACTGATTGTTTAATTCCTGGCATTTTGGCATTTTGGCCATGGCATACTAAGCTTGTTTTCCTCACTTTCCCTCCAGACCCTTGGGTATTCTCTGGCTGTGTCCACAGTCTTCAGGCAGCATTAATCACCACCCCCTTGCTTCTAGACCAAGTTAGGACTCATTGGCACATAGGATGAAGTTATGGAATCACGGAAGAAAAATTACTGGTTGGGACCCACTGAGGGCTCATGGCATCTGCTGTACTCTATTTTTTACATCCCATATTCTGGCCTTCAGTCTTACAGCTCCAAATATTGCCAGAGTCCCAGAACTTTCCAGATATAGGGAGACAGATTAATGCTCACTTAGCTCACAACAGACTCCATGGAAAACCCAAAATGCTAGAGTTAAATAGTGACAATGAGAAATGTAACTGCCAAAAGATTCTCTGCTAGTGAAGTCTATATGAGAAACTAAATGTTCTTCCGAGCATTACTTGGTAAGCATGAGAGCAGGGGAGAGCTAGCAGAACGAGTTGACTATTCTAGTTCTATCAGCCTGGGACCAGGCTTCTGCTACCAAGATGAGAAAAGGCAAATTCCTGAGTAGGGAGTTTCCTCCCCCCGGAAATTCCTTGCCTTGGAGATGACATTGGATGACACTAGAAATATTTCCCCTGGCCTCTGATGCTAGAAATATTTCCCTTCCCTACAACTCCCCGAGTCCACTTCACTGAGCACGCACTAACAGAAAGATAGTTAAACACCAACCCCTATATCACATAGACACAGAATTGCCCTAATTTTAATCCTACATTCATATTAGGAACTGATCATTTTTCTGAAATAAGATGCGAAGTGATTTTCTTTTATTCATCTAGTGAGAGAATAGAGGTGGTATGTTAAAGTAAGCCAAAAAAACAAAACAAAACAAAAACCCGGAGTGGGAGGGCTGGGGGTGGGGTGCAGATCCCATATGATATCTTTCAGTGCCCTTTAATGGCTTACTTATATAGGTAAGAGCTGTTTTAAAAAATAGATACTCCCAGGAGGTTTAAATCTACCTAATATTCATAGCTTAGTGCACTTAAATGAGTAATTTTTTGGTGAGGTCTAATGCTTGATTTATAGAAAATGATGATTAAGAACTTGACAAAAGAAGAAGCTGTGTCCTATAGAGCTGAAGACACACAATTCGTTAGAGGCCAAACTTGCTTTCTTAACCCTTGGCCAAAGTTTTTTACACAATTAAGTATAGCTTATTTTTCTCCCATTACCCAGTTGATATGCCCCAAATAAGGAAAGGGAATTCTGGTTTGAGAGAGAGGGAGGTGGAAAGGGGTGCTTTTTTGAGAACGAGACATTGATAGGGGGCAAGTGGACCTAAAAGGAATCCCAATGGTAGGTCATAAGGTGCAGGGAGGATGATGAAAAACATCTTCACTTCTGCAATTTTTCTAGAATTGGTTGGCAGCTCTCTGCCAGGCTTTTGGTGGATTTTTGTTCTACTTCTTCAATTACATCAGCTTTGTAAAGCACAAAACCCTCATCATCAAGTACATGAAGGGAAAGCAGAGCCATGGGAAGATAATGATACTAAGACCTGGAGATTCTGGTTGATGGATAATTTTTGAGAATGGGGCAATCTCATTTTGTTTTGTTCTACAGTCATTGAGTGGGCCGAACCCAGAGGACACAGATGAATAGCACAGGGTCCCTGCCCTCAAGAAGCCACAGTCCAATAGAGGAGACCTTCTCTGAAGCAATTACAGTACCATATATTATACCTATTGATCCAAGGGTATATAAGGCACTGTGATAATATAAAAATAGAATATAATTCTATTGGGAGTGGTCAAGGAAGGCGTAAAATTGTCTCCACACATGGAGTCTAAACTCCTTATTGTGGCATTCTTGAGCTTCCATTTATTCCCTAATTCATCACCATTATTGAGCATCTACTATATGCTAGTTGCTAGAGATAAAAGACAAATTAGAGGGGATATTTGCCCTGGAGGAACTCACAGCGTAATGTAGTTATTCTCAATCCTGGCTGCAGTTTAGAATCATGGAGAAGCTTTTAAAATATATGAGTACCCAAGCTCTACTAAATATACAGCTGAACTTGAAAACCACTGGTATAGTGAGACAGACATATATGTGAGCAGATGATTAGGTGTGGTTTTATATGATGAAAGGTCCTAAAGGGTTATAGGAATAACAAAGCAGGCATTCAATCCCACCACAGGCTGAGGAGAGGGTCCTTGAAGGCTTTCCTGTGAAAATGGTTCTTGCTTAAATTGAGTTGTGAAGGGTCAGTAGAGTTTACTTAGGCAAAGGACTCAGGGGAAATATTGCAGGCAGATGAAAGTGCCTGGGTGTCAAAAAGAAACCACAGGCCCCAAATGCAGTCACTTATGTTAAGCCCTACTAAGACTTAATACCTAAGTGCAGTCTCAGCCTCTTCCATAAGTGGAATTTTAAGCCAATGAACCTGGAATTTTCCTGTTCAGTACCAGAGAGGTAAGCTGCATGATAAGATCCTCTAGGAAGTGACCTTGACTGAAAAGATCTTCTCCTTTGCTAGTAACTTCCTTGTTCCATCCAGTTTTTGCCTTTAAAAGCCTTCCATTTTGTACAACTCCTTGGAGCACCCTTTTCGTTTGCTAGGTGGGGTGCTACCCAATTCATGAATTGTTGAATAAAGTCAATTAGATCTTTAAATTTACTCAGTTGAATTTTTGTTCTTTAATATGGGTAAACACCCAGAGGCTTCCAATTTTTTCATTTGCCATCCTCATCTCTCATCCCCACTCGTAACCATGGCCCTAATGCTGTCACCCCATCCCACCACCTCCATGCCTCATGAGCTCTGTGCTGTAGTTTTGCTACCTACTTACCATTCCTAACCGTGCCATGCAATTTCCCTTTGCTACAATGTCCTTCCTCTGTTACTCTAAAAAACCTCACTAGTTCTTCAAGGCCTCGGGAAGATCTTTAGGGATCTTCTGATCCCTAAAGCAGGGATCAGAACGCTATGGTCTGTGAGCCAAATCCAAACCACCACCTGTTTTTGTAAATAAAGTTTTATTGGCACACAACCACGTTCATTTGTTCAAGTATCACTTGTGGCTGCTTTTGTGTTACAACAGCAGAATCAAGTAATTGTTTCAAATTTAGAATGGTCTCTAAAACTTTGTCTTCAGTTGAGATAATAGCTATTTAACCTTTCTGTGCTTCAATTTCCTTATGAGTAACAGGACAATAATTATAAAAGCTGCAGCATGTTTTTATAGTGATTAAATCAGGTGCTGCGTATTTGGTGGATGCCGTGATGTGCCACCCGATTCCTCTTCGGAAGGCGGATTTCTTCTCCCGGGGCTATCTCAGAAGGTAGCACTTAGCTGGCAACCTTCTGCTGTGTTGGAAGAAGAATCACCTCAGGTCATGACTCTTCTAGGACAGCCTTCATCTAACGATTTATTCTTCTGGGAGGAATAAAGAACTGGTCCCTTAACTTCCAGCTCGGACCCGAGGGGCCATCTCAGCATCGAAGCTTTCCATGGGCAATGGAAACTCAGCCTTTTCCTGTGCCTAAGCCTGTTTTCTTCTACAGGTGTTGATCCCAAGAGCTCTCATTAAGATCCTTCTCAGGACCTGCATCCAGTGATCCCAACCCGTGACCGTAGGTAACAAGATGGGTCCACAAGCACGACACTGAGATGGGATTTTGGAACTGACCACCATCTCCTGGCTGCCAGCGAGGACGCTGTCCATGGTAGGTGGAAATACAAGGGAAACAGTAATCATAAGGACAGTGAATTATCTGGCTCTACCGATACCCTGGGAAAAAATAACAAAAAGCTGAAATAAATCAGCAGTTAGATGCTGAGTGAGAAGCCAGAGGGCCTCCCTGGAAACACACAAAGAGGCTCTCATCTCTTAAATTGAGAGGGGAAGTTTCAAAAAGAGGACCAAGGACAGGCTTTTATTGTAAGAACAGTGGAGGCAGGTCTGCAATGCCAAGTTTGGGCAAATGGGCCCCTGACACAAGGTGTGCGTACATATGTGTTGATGTCCCTTCAAGAATTTTATTTATTTATTTGTTTGTTTGTTTGTTTGTTTATTTATTTAAGATTTCATTTATTCATTTGAGGAAGAGAAGGAGAGAGAGGGAGCTCATGAGCCGGGGGCGGGGGCAGAGGGGGAGGAAGAGGGACAAGTAGACTCCATGCTAAGCATGGAGCCTGACATGGGGTGATCCCATGACCCGGAGATCATGACCTGAGCCAAAATCAAGAGTCAGCCACTGAGCCACCCAGGAGCCACTGTCCCTCCAAGAATTTTAAATCTCCAGATTACCCTAAGTCCTCTGAGCCTGCACAAATGGACAAAGTGGTCCACTTGTCCTCTCTGTTAAGGGCTAGACACACACACACACACACACACACACACACACACACACACACACACACACCATGCTTGAATTTAGTGCAGAGGCCTTTCCTCTGCAAGACATTATGTACTTTATTCAGGATCTCCCCAAATCCCCTCCTGATCACCAGGTCATTTACTGGGGTTAAGTCATGGAATAACTCTGCCCAGGACCTGCTGGGATGGTTAAGGGAGGAAAAGAACTATTCCTCCTTGAGTCCAACTTCAACACCAGCCAACTGGGACAATATACTTGGGACTGGACTCTGAGGGTGCCTGGCAAATGTGGGTGGAAGATAAATTTGGATACAAGAGAATTTACCAATATGGGAGCATTCTCCCACGATACGGGTTGTAATAATACCCTTGCAAGGCCCTGAGGGTTGTAAGCATGTTGCAAGGTGACTCCTAGAAGCATGGAAAAAACAACAACCCACATTAAGTGAGGTAGAAATGATGGACTCACATGGCAGTGTTACACAATGAAGAAAGGGAAGAAGGTGTTTGGCACCTGTTCTTCCTTGCCCAGTGTGATGGTAAATGACATGGACAGCAATCTCAGTCTATTTTTATTATTGCCAGATCATTCTGGAGATGTCCAAATCAATTAAGAGGATGCAAATTGGTGTCAGGAATAGTACTCCAAGAATGTCCCATAGGGACCCAGCAATCCAGACACACCAAGAGACTGCTGGGCCATTGATGGTTCTGCTGGACCCAAGTAATTCTAGCTCCTGGAGTTCCCTCACCTCCCATCACCCCATCCCCAGCCAGAACAATATTCCTGTTCCTGACCTCATGGTCCAGATTTGTGACTCTGACTTATGAGACCCCTTAGGCAGGGCAGCCCTGGATATTTGCACCGACAAGATGGGGCCTATCATTTCCAAGGACAAATTGTAACAAGAGGAAGAAAAGTCTGATAATCAATTTCAGGAGAACTATTCGCCGATAACAAGAGGTAATTTTTGCTTAGGAAGCAATCTCTGAGCTTTCATTTTTCTGGCGTCGATCTATATTACCTATTGATTTGCGGGTTCCAGCACATCAGCTATTTTACAAAAATTCTGTTCTATTTTAAAAGTCTGCAGTGGTGTATAGTTTGGATACTAGTTGGACATCCCTTATGTATATGAGCATTGCATTTGGGAATGTGGAGCTGAGTATGCTTGCTTTTAGATTAGCCAAGTGACCTTAGCCCACATGGAAATTATTCCCTGGTCGTTTATTTTTAAACTCTATGACCTTCTATCATTCTGATTTCCAGTGGGTATGATAGACATTGACTCTGGTTACAATTTAAGGAGAGAATTCGGAAAGCTCCCTCACTTCTTCTTATACTAGCTGGCTTCCTAGAAATATTCTTCCAAACAGTTCTAGAATTTTCCACATATTCAATCTATCAATCAGTCAATCACTGACGTAGTTTATGAATGGGACCCCAAATAGTCACCCCATACAATGCAGTGCTGCTTTAGTGCAAGGTTCAAGACGCAAGCCCGCGGATCCTGCTGGGAGGACTGAAGCCAATCCCCGATCCCAGTCAGGAATGTGTTACCAGGTTTCACTCACCATTTAGCAATCTGGTCCTTTGGGCCACACATTGAACTCTCCCTGTGTTTCTCACTTATTGCATAGGACCCTGCCAAATTCTTTACTCCTTGTCAAGAGTGGATACCGTTGGTATAACAGGGAGCAGGCACACTGTGAAAAAGAAGATATGTGAAGAGGAAAGGGAAAGCCTCGGCAAACAGGGATACACACCAGTTTTTGGCTGAGACAGTTTGCAAAAATGAAAGACCAAATAGGGTGCTAGAAAGAGCCTTGGACTAATTGCCAAACTCTGAGGATCTTTTTTTTTTTTTTTTTAAGATTTTATTTATCTATTTGAGAGAGAGAGAGTATGTGTGCACATCGGGCAGGGAGCCCGATGCAGGACTCAATCCCAGGACCCTGGGATCATGATCTGAGCTGAAGGGAGATGCCTAACCAACTGAGCCACCCAGACGCCCCAAACTCTGAGGATCTTAGAGAACCAGTGTTGTGATCTTGGACGTGGCATTTAATGTTTGTTTATCTCAATTCATTAATCTGAAATGCAAAGTAGTGTGAAACTGAATAAAGGAAGCCTCATTTAAAATGGAGTTGGGAGGCCAGCAGGGAGAGGTTTCCTGCCGTGTCACTTCTTGAAGCCCTTTGAGGACCCCAACAGGAATAGACCCACCTTGCAAGTTCTCAACAGGAAGAAGCCTACTTGATTACCTCAGCTGGAGGAAGAAAGATTTCTCCTTGGTAGGCAGCAGCCCAGCCAATGAGAGATTGTCACAACTCGGCCAACAAAAAGCCACCATACTTCGAGCTCCAAGTTTACTCGGATGGACCTTTTTGGATAACAGCCCCACCCCACTATTCTCCATAAAAGGGCTTTCCTCTCCTTTGTTCTCCAGACTCGCCTATGGTTTTACTATACCTTGCGTGTCCTGAATTGCAATTCTCTGCTATTCCCGAATACACCCATCAAAATAACTGACAGTTTTATTTATTTATTTATTAAAGATTTAATTTATTTATTTGAGAGAGAGAGCAAGCACAAGCAGGGGGAGCAGCAGAGGGAGAGGGAGAAGCAGGCTCCCTGAGCAGGGAGCCTGAGGTGGGGCTTGACCCCAGGACCCTGGGATCATGACCTGAGCTGAAGGCAGCCGCTTTAACTGACTGAGCCACCCAGGTACCCCCTGACAGTTTTGTTTTTAAGGTTACCAGCACTATGCTTGCCCTGCCTACCTCCCTGGCTGATTGTGAGACCCAACTTTATATTTTTGAAGACTCTCAATAAAGCAGACGACGCTCTAGGAAGGTACTTGATTGTTGTTATGGGTTTATAAGCATGCATAAGTTGTGCCTCACAGTCTATTGGGAAAGAAGTTGGGTACAAAGAAGTACATGGAACTGAATTAATACTTGTGAGACATATCAAGAAGCAGAGGGGCTTCTGCTTGACAGTTCTGCCGGGGAGCAATCCTGGTGCTGCTGTAACAGAAACAAGGACATCCCAGTTGACCAGATTCCTTTGTGGCAACTTTGGTATTGGCAAAGAGCGTGGTTGGCCCAGATTGCATCAGTCTATACTTTGCAGTAAATTGGGTTTCTTGTTGGTTACTTTCCTGTTGAGTAATACTTCTTTGGAAACACAAGATTCTACAATTCCAGGAAATTGTCAGCTAAATACAGAGCTCCTATTCTAGTCCTTTTGTTTTTTTCTATATCAGCATCCACAGTTAGCTAATCATTGGCAAGATCGACATATTTTTACATCCTCTTTTGAATAAATATATATTTATCCAAGAAAGCATTTAAATATACTCCTAAACGTCAGGACCAATCCTTTTTACTATGTGTTTTCAATTTCAATCAACACAAGTAATCACATGATCAAATAATAAAAATAGCAGTAATATCTGAGCACCTTCTTTATTCCAACTACTATGCTAAGAATTATTTGTCTATTATTTCATGAAATTCTAATAGTGAAACCGAGAGTATTTGTATCTTTATCTTGAGAAAGTGAAATTTAAGATGAAACCACATGCATAAGACGGTATCACCATAGTGACACATCCGAGATTCAGATCCATTTTCAATTCTGAATCCCAGGAACTTAATCGATTCGCTCTCCTGTCTGCACCTAACAGCACCTACTGCGAGGAAGGTAGGCTGTGTCCTGGGGATGGAGAGATGAGTAGAGTAGTATCCCTGTCCTCATCAAGCCCTTCTTCTATTTCATCCATTCCCCCATCTCCCTCCCCTCTGGTAACCATCAGTTTGTTCTCTGTGGGTAAGTCCATTTCTTGGTTTGTAGCTCTTCCCCACCCTCTTTTTTTCCCTCCCTTTGGTCATATGATTTGTTTCTTAAATTCCACATATGAGTGAAATCATAGGATATTTGTCTTTTTCTCACCCTGACTTATTTCGCTTAGCATTACATCCATTTTTTTATATATATATATTGTTAAAATTTTTATTTATTTATTTGACAGAGAGAGACACAGCGAGAGAGGGAACACAAGCAGGGGGAGTGGGGGAGGGAGAAGCAGGCTTCCCGCCGAGCAGGGAGCCCGATGCGGGGCTCGATCCCAGGACCCTGGGATCATGACCTGAGCCGAAGGCAGACGCTTAACGACTGAGCCACCTAGGTGCCCGCATTATATCCATTTTTAAGCAATAAAAGTGATAACAGAATATGTGGTATATCTTGACTTCATAAGGTATCAGGCGATGTTCCGTAAAATCTTTGAAGGAGAGTTGTAGAAATATCATGTAAATGACAGTAAAAATATGGAGAATTCAGAACCGATGAGCCCCTGTATTATTATTATTTTTTTTGAGCCCCCATGTTAAAATGTATTGACTAATGGTCAAGGTCAAGCTGGCATGAGGTTCTAGAGCTGAGCCATTGAGCTCTGTCATAGCCCTGACCGATTCATCTCTCTTAACAATCCCTTAGATCACTGATTTGTTTAGCACATAACAAATCTGTGAATGACATAAGATGCTGAGAAATTACACATTGGATTAAAACTAACAAGGCGATCATCATTAAAGATAATGTAAGGCCTTGGATTTAGATTCAGGAAGTCAATTATGATTAATACTAATAACAGCCCAGAAAAGATATAAATGTGTAGTGTACCTAAATCAAATGATATGGCTGCTAATGGTGCAGGTGTAACCTTAGACTGCCTTAATATAAGTGTTCTGTTCAGATCAAGGAAGATAAGTTTCAGTGTCTTCAGCATCAGTTGTACTTTTCAAAAATATTGCAACAGTTCCAAGTGTCTTCTTTTAAATGAGATATTGACCAGGCAGTAAGAGGCAGCAGAGACAACATTCATTGAGGACCTAGTATGAACCAGATAATGTGCTAGGTGTCATCGAAACTCACAATATCCCTGTGGAGCCCTTTAAAGAAAACCGCACTAACTGAAGCTCAGAGGGGTTAAAAAGTTGTTTGCAGTGAAGCTGAGATTTGATCTCAGATTTATAGAACTCCAAAGCTCATATCTGCACTACTACATCAGGCTCTTAGCGTACACTAGCCACTGAAGGGAACAACGTGTGGGTGGGAATGAACTGACATGGGTAGGAGTAGAGAAGTAAATTAACATTTATTAGGCATCTACTATTTGCTAGACATTTAACATGCATTCCCTCGATTAATACAATAACTCAATGAAATAGGTATTATCACAGCCCCATTTTAATATGAGGAAACTGAGGTTCAAAGGGCTAAATAACTCACCTAAAATCATCTGATGCCTAAGTGGTGGAATCAAGATCAGGCTGCTCATCTCTTTGATTCGATGACTGTAGCTGGCCATTATTTCCTCAACTTCAGATACTCTACGTGGCGCCCATATTGATTTTGCCCAATTTATAAATCTGAATTGTAATTTACTTAATTTTTTTTTTAAAAGTCTCACTTTTGGGCGCCTGGGTGGCTCAGTTGGTTAAGCAACTGCCTTCGGCTCAGGTCATGATCCCGGAGTCCCGGGATCGAGTCCCACATCGGGCTCCCTGCTCGGCGAGGAGCCTGCTTCTCCCTCTGGCCCTCACCCCTCTCATGTACTCTCTCTCTCATTCTCGCTCTCTCAAATAAATAAATAAAATCTTTAAAAAAAAAGTCTCACTTTTTAAAACTTTAACTAGAGAACTGTATACAAAACTGTAGATGAGAAACCAGCCAAATCTATAAAAGAGAAACCAGCACCCCTTGCCATAAACAAGAAGAAACCATAAACACAAATACATTATAAAGAAAATAATGTTGGATTCTAGCTAGCTACTGTTGCCTGTGGAAGATTCTAACTCTGCAGTCTCCTCTGTCTTTGTTAAAAAAGGGAAATTTTTGAGGTTACTAAACCTTCTAGTACCACACTGAGAAGGTCTCCTTGACTTAAGGATTGAAAAATTCAAATAGAAGTAATTTTCTCACTATAATTATATATAATTCAAGGTTGCTTAATGCACTGCATTGAGGTAACTGAAATCATCTCTTGAACCATCACCAAAGACATCTTATGTTCCACCAGTTGCTCGTATCCAGTATTTTTTAATATACTCTTTACGATTCTTCTTAACTGCCTTGAGGAATAGTGGAATGATGAATGTGGTAAGGAGAAAAGGCTTAGGACAGTCACCACCATTTTCAGACCCTGGAGGAGTGACATGTGGGAGATAGAACTGATTTCGTCATTTTTGCTCAAGAAAGTCGAAGTAGGACACACTGTGTGACATTTTGAAATGCAACTTTCAGCTCCATACGATATACACTATGAATATTAAAACTAGCTATAGAAACAGCTGTCTCTCAAAGAACTGAGTTCTCTGCCCATGAGAATTGACAGCTGACCGTCTTCCAAGATTGATACAAAAGAAATGATTTTATTTGGGGATTGGAGTCAACTGGAAGATCCTTTTGAACTTTAAGATCATTTTCAATTCCATCATTCTCTAAGACTCCATGTTGCTTCTAGTAGCTTAAAGATCACTAGACATTTAAGATCCTATGGCTGAGGGATGCCTGGGTGGCTCAGTCGGTTAAACGTCTGCCTTTGGCTCGTGTCATGATCCCAGAATCCTGGGATTGAGTCCTGTATCAGGCTCCTTGCTTGGTGGGGAGCCTGCTTCTCCCCCTGCCTGCAACTCCCCCTGCTTGTGCTCTCTCTCTCTGACAGATAAATAAATAAAATCTTAAAAAAGAAGAAGGAGAAGAAGGAGAAGATCCTGTTGCTGAGGATTTTATTCTACACAAAGATTTTCAACCTCAGAAATACTGACATTTTGGACTGGATAATTCTTTGTTGTGGGGGGCTGTAATGTGCATTGTACGATGTTTAGCAGCATCCCTGGCCTCCACCCACACTAGATGCTAGCAGAGCCTCCCACTGTGTCAACCAAAAATGTCTTGAGATACTGCCAGATGCCACCTAGAGAGGAGACCACTCTTTGTTGAGGACCACTGCTGTCACTGCTCCAGACCCACTTCTCTCTGTGTATATTTACTCTTCTGAGACAGGTATACTTTCACCATTGTGCTTGATGCACCTAACAAACTCTACTGAGTATCTACAATATGCCAGATGCTGCAGTAAGCCCTGTGGCTACAGTGGTAAAGGAGACAGACCCAGTCCTCACAGAGCTCTGTGGTGGGTGGATAGGGTTCCAGGGGTTGAGGGGACAAGAGATAGCCTTGTGTACGGTTCATCATAGTTAACCCATGTGCCTATCTGTTTCCATCATTATCTTGTGAGATTCTTAAAGGTGAGAACCATGTCTTTTTAATCTTTTGATTCCCAGAGCCTAGCTGAATGCCTAGAATATAGTAGGTGCTCAACAAATGTTGGCTGACTAAATGAATGAGAGGTTAGGTGATAGGGTAAGGGTGGGAAGGGGTAACTTACCCAGCACATTCAACAACAACAACAACAACAACAAAATCAACCATATTTATTGATTGGTGGAGGACAGTTTATATAGTTATGTTTTTGTTGGGTTTCTGAAACATTAATATCATGGCATCTTTTCATGAGTTTCATCAGATGTTGTTTATATGAGCCTAGCTGCCTATCCTAACATCCCTAGGTACAGGAAAAAATTAGGAACAAGGCATGGCCTGCCATTCCTCTTTCTAGCACTTCACCTTAAGATCAGCAAGTAAAAATTTGAGCCTCAGAAATGATCAAAGCAGGGCTTTTTGTTGTGGCCCATTTGAACCAGGAATTCTGGTGTATTTGGTCAAACTCCAACTTTACTAGATTTTATTACCAATTTCAGGATTGCATGAGGGATAGATAAAGACTATGAAGATTAATAATCAGATTGACATTATAATGTTATGTGTTTGAGACCACTGAAATAACCATGTCAATGTAGCCCATATCTGGAAATGACTATAATTTCCATAAAGTACATGGCAAATGGGGAAATTGCTTATGGCATCACAAATGTTAAGTGTCTTTTTTCCTAAGTCATAGTGGCTGAACTCTGACCCAGATTTATGTTTTCATGTCCTTCTAAGGTAAGAGCAGTCTGTAAATAAAAATTAAAAGAGTAGTTCCACTCTATACATTATTTTAATTTTATTTTTTATTTTTTAAAAGATTTTATTTTTAAGTAATCTCTATACCCAACATAGGGCTTGAACTTACAACCCCGAAATCAAGAGTAGTGTGCTTTAACAATTGAGTCAGCCAGGCACCCCTATGTACATTATTTTTAAGAGGTCCCTTATGCTTGTGTGAGGACAGGGACCACACCATACTTATTTTTCTATCCTGCACAACACATAGCATACTATCTTCCCTGTAGTAGGCACAAAGAAACTTGAGGGAAAACAGAAAACATGTTATAATTATTTCACGTACATCATGTATTCTATTGTACTTTATCAAGATTTAGGCCTGTTATATTTCTAATTATGTCTGCACTTATCATTCCACTGAGTTAAGTCAATAACTTTGACTAGAGAAACTGGTACTCATCACTAATAAACATCTGCTGTTTTTGCTACCCAGCATCCATTCACTTCCTTCTGGACACTTTATCTCTGTCTGGATAACCACCCTCTTCCCCACTCTCAGTTCTTGTGCTTGGTGGAGCATGGGACTCAGGTGATGATATCACATTTTATATTGGCCTGCTACATTGACTGAAGAAAAGACATTGGTTCAGTTGGGGCAAATAAGGCAATGAATTTTTGTTTTTGTTTTCCTGGAATTTGGGGAGCACACTGCTTGGTTTTTCCCTCACTTGAATTTGAGAGAGTATAAAGTCTAGAGTTGTTGCCGCCATCTTGTAGCCACAAGGAGAAAGATGCCAGAGAAGGGAGGGAGGGAGGGAGGGAGAGAGAGAGAGGGACAAAAAGAGAGAGAGAAAGAGAGAGAGGAAGGCAGCGTAACTGGATGCTATAGACGTTGATTAACTTGTGACTAAGCTGTGCCACAAGGTAGTGTGACCATGGATTTTTTTTTTTTTTTTGGTTGTGTGAGACACTATATTTTGGCTTAAACTGTTTAAGCTAGTTTTCTACCACTTTCAACTCACGGTTTTATACATGCCCCAAACTGAAATTACATTTTCTTCATTTCACGGAATATTATAGTATGATGTACACTACATCAGTTTTAATGCTCCGGGGGGGATAATAAATGAATCTGAATTGGGGTTTTAATGTATATAATGTAACATTAATTCATCTAATATTTACTGAGCCCTAATTATGTGCCATTGCACAAAGAATTCTGAAAACACAAACCAAACTTATAAAAGAAACAACAAAATTTTTTCCCCCTCCCATTAGGGCTAGCTTTTTTTGTCACAGATACAATTATTAGTGGCTTTTGCATGTTATTTGAAGAATAATCCATAAAGGATAAGTTCTTTCATTTATACATGATATTAAAAATTAGAAATAAGCAGAGAGGAAGGAATTTTTGACTTTTACAGTTTCTGAAATATGTTTAATTTTATATATCCAAATAATACTATAAGAATTCCTCAGAACTCCTTTTTTTTCACTATAACATAGTTTTTTGTCATTTAAGTTGAGTTTCTGCTAGTCTTTAATTTCCATATGAGACTGGGGGCCCAAATTCTGTAGCTTCTCTAAGGATGGTAGCGTTTGGCTTTCTGCTAGGGGTAGAGCTCAGATCTGGCATGGCTTCTAGGAGCATGGACTCTACATGCACTCAACAGTTCTTAGTATCTCCACTATCATGTTAATAGCTGCAGCCAGTGTCTTCCCAACTCTAACCACTGCCAGCTCAAGCCACTTGAGCTGTGTGCCTTGATATCCTTGAGGAAAGCCAACCGTTCTTTGTGGTCTCCAGAATTAACACCTAAATTCATTTCATCTTCTGGGTCTTACCTGTTGATGTGGCACATTAGATATGTGTAAACTCTTCCAGTTTAAGGCAGAAAAATTGACAACTAGTTCCCAAAATACGTGTGAAATCATGTCAATGAGTCTCTACCCAACTTTGGTTTTTATCAACTTATACAGTCCCAGGATACTCAGGAGAATAATTCAACAAATATAAAACTATATTCCTTAAACTATTTTTTAGAGATTTTATTTATTTATCTGAGAGAGAGAGAGGAGCAGAGGGAGAGCGATAAGCAAACTCTGTGCCGAGCAAAGAGCCATCACAGGGCTCAGACCCTGAGATCATGACCTGAGCTGAAACCAAGAGTCAGAGCCACCCAGGTGTTTCTTAAGCTATTTTTAGCAATTCAAAAAGCCTAGAATTTGTCCAACTTGAGATAGATTGGATGGGTTAAATAAAATGTTACATCTTGGGGCGCCTGGGTGGCTCAGTTGGTTAAGCATTTGCCTTTGGCTCAGGTCATGATCCGAGGGTCCTGGGACTGAGCTCTGGTGGCTGGCTTCCTACTCGGTGTCCCTCTCCCTCTGCTCTTCCCCCCGCTCATGCTCTCTCTCTCTCTTTTTCTCAAATAAATAAATAAAATATTAAAAAAATAAAATGTTACATCTATTTTGGGTTTCAGTTATGTTAACTCAACATGATAATATTGGATAGTTTATATTGATTAGCAGTTCTGATTGGTAGTTAATTTGGTCTTTAATTCATGAAAAATGGGGAAACATTCAACATCTACTTATATCAAGTGTCTATCTCATCTTGATGGATGAAATGTTTGAAAACTTAAGGTTTAAGTAGGAGAAATAACAAAATGAGTCCTTGAAGCTAAAGAAATATGGAACCAGTGATAGTATGTGACTTCCCATCTTACAGAAGGAGAAACCAAGACCAGAAGAGGTAGAATAACTTTCCCAAGGCATCATTGGTTAGTGGCTGTGCCGGATTGGAACCTAGAAATAGTGATTCTATCTAGTGCATCTCCCTTCATATTAAATGTTAGATAATAGAATCCATGTTAGGGCAGAAATGTAGACAAAGTAATACCAGGTCGGTTGTATTTGCTTTGAGCTTGCTGTCATGGTGGGAGAGTGTATAAGCTAATCTTGGCTAAGGTGCTACATGATTTTAAGGATCAGCAGTATGAGTACATGATGGAGATACCTACTTACATGGTACTGAAAGCTTTCCATCCAGGAAAAAAATCTTCCTGCACCAATTCATGAAAGAATTGTGTAAGTTGCATATGGGCAGGACAATATCTGTTTCAAACAGTGTCATATCAATGGTGCTTAGCGTAGTGCCTATCCTAATTTAGATTTCCAATAAAGGTTGAATGGACAAACAGAAAAAATATATAGCGACTAGTGCAATATGCTCATAAAAATCAGCTAAAATGAGGACTGAGCCATCTTTCTGTTGCCAGGAAATGCAGAAGTGAGATACTCACAGGCATAACCTATTGCTGCACAGATAAAGTAGTTTTGGGGGGCCAAGGGTGCTCCTTTGGTGGGAATGCAAACCTGCGTTCCCACTTAAGAACTGGAAAATCAAGATCATTATGACTTGCTATCCATCAAGGCTTCCTACTCAGAAGAACACAGTTTTAAAAGGAATGCATTTATCCCATCTCAGATTCTTGGTGTGCCTTTTTTTTCTTCTCTAAAGCATAACAAGCTTGTCAGAGTTTCCATGGTGAACATGGGGCACCATGGAAACTGATAGATTTAGCTACACAAGAAGAATAAATAAAATAGGCAGGCATTTATTTCACTGTGCAGTGACAACTTCTCTCTTGCCTGGAAGAGGAAAGTGGCTTCTCATTTAACCTGCCTGTCCTTCACTCTCTGTGCCTCATGAAAACATGAGTTACTCCCTGCATCATTTTACTGACCTGTGCCCTGCATCATTTTACTGACCTGCGCTGACTGGATTGTTCTCCCTGAGGTCTATTGGTCCCACTTTGGTTTCACTTTGGGGTAGATCTGTGTGTCACTGCAACTGTTGGAAAAGCACGTGTAATATGAAAGTTGTAAATGACAACCCACAGTGCACCGACATAGTCATGGCAAAATTGAATGGAAAATTCTTTGCAGTCTACTGGGATGAGACAATGTGTGAGAGCAACTAGAGTCAAGAGCCAGGTCCATCCTATACTAACTAGATAGACAGGCCAACTCCCCTGAACCTCAGTTTCTCCATCTCTGAAATGGTTAAAATATATCCTCTTCCGGGGCACCTGGGTGGCTCAGTCGTTGAGCGGCTGCCTTCGGCTCAGGTCATGATCTCAGGGTCCTGGGATCGAGCCCCTCATCCGGCTCCCTGCTCCGCAGGAAGTCTGCTTCTCCCTCTCCCACTCCCCCTGCTTGTGTTCTCTCTCTCGCTGTGTCTCTCTCTGTCAAATAAATAAAGAAAATCTTTTAAAAAATATATATATATCCTCTTCCTACTTTATAAGATTGTTGTGAGGCTCAGAATAAGATCGTGGAAGAGAAAGCGTTTTTCAGTAGTCAAGTTCTGTCTAGCAGGAGAGGTTGACTAGCTACGGGTATAATTATATGAATAAAGTGACCAAAATGTCAAAACTGATCATGCTATGCTCCTGTCATTTGCCTCAGGCAGTTAGAGGTTCATAATACACTGGTCCCTCCCAGTAGTTGTGGGGTTTTGAGATCACCTGGCTACATCTAAAGTAGGGAGAATTGTGATCTTGAGAAATGAAGCTGTTCAACTTTTCTATGTATTTGAAAATTGTCATAATAAAATGTTGGAAAACTAAGCGAAATGAAACTCTTTCTTAACTTTTAGTCCTAATGAATTGATCACCATTAGCACACCCCCCCTATAGATTTTTTTTAAAGATTTTCTTTATTTATTTGACAGAGAGAGACACAGCGAGAGAGGGAACACAAGCAGGGGGAGTGGGAGAGGGAGAAGCAGGCTTCCCGCCGAGCAGGGAGCCCGATGTGGGGCTCGATCCCAGGACCCCGGGATCATGACCTGAGCCGAAGGCAGACACTTAATGACTGAGCTACCCAGGCGCCCCTATAGATTTTTTTAATCACGAAAATATAGGCAATAGAGCCATCACTTGAGATCCAATATTTATATAAGTCTATTGAGTACCTCCTATTGGCCAGGCACTATGTTAAGGGGATACAGAGAAAGAAAGGAAGGAGACATGGTCCTTAAGTAGAACACAATCTTCTGGTGGAGATAAATAATAAAGGGACAATTATAGCACCCCACAAACTCAGAGAAGGAGCACTTAGTACCTGAGAGAGAGCAAGGAGGTGTAAAGATGTTCTGGAAGGGGTTGGGAATGGGCAATTAAGCTGAAGGATTTAGCCAGGGGAGAGTGGGTAGTAGAATAAGGCAGGCGCGGTGTAAGGTGGCTTAAGGGCGCTGCAGGCAGAGATCGTGAGCAAAGCAGATGCACAGTATGTGGGATACTGGAGGGAGAAGAGCCCGAAGAAGCAGCGAGGGCTTCAGGAAGCCTCCATACCAAGGAGCGTCTCTTTTCTTTAGAAGGAGGTGATACGTGTGGTAGGGCCCTGAAAGTGCATACCGTTGTTGGATTTCCTTTTGAGAAATTGAGTTGGTGAGGGTTGAAACGAGCCATTGCTGACAGAATAGTGATATGAAGAAATAGCAGGGAAATGCACATTGAACACTAACTTCTTAGGTCCTTTCAGTTCTAATATGGCATGAATATAAACGCGGGCTATAGAAAGAGCTGAAGAAGAGAAACTGCTATTTCCTTGAGACTTTGGAAGCACAGGACATGCTTTGCCGAGTCAGAATAACCATATTAACCAGAAGCTGTCTTGTGATGTGCTTGGGCCATGTTTCAAAGGTGAATATAAAAGCTCCACACTCCTTTCTTCCTCCAAACTTCCGTGGCCTTGAGAACATTTCCCAGGGGATACCAAGATGGGAGTCAAAACTGCCGGGGGACCAGCAAAGTAAAGGACGAGGGTGGTAAACACATGAGAATAGTTGGGAAGCCAAGATTTCCTGACACCTGGCTGAACTGAGGCTACCGTGATTTCCTGACACCTGGCTGAACTGAGGCTACCGTATCCTAAGTGCAGTAACTGCAACTTGGCTGGGAATTGAATTGGGAGAGTACTGCTTGGAAGAGCTAACCCCCAAGGAGTGCTAATGCTGTGTCCCCTGGAGGCCCATGACCATTCCTTCTGTTTAAGATGAACTTTATTTAAAGCTACACAATAATTACTTGTTCCATAAGCCACACATAACAACGTCAACAAACATCAGGACAAAACTCCCTAGCAATTCCATTTCCTCAGTAGAATGCTACCCACTGTTTAGATCCACTTTGAAATTCTAGCCTCTATGCCTATAGGTTTTTCATGATTTTAACCAGAGCATAAATGACATTTTAAAAAGCTTACCATTTTATTATATGCAACGCCCATGTGGCTACATAGTTCCTCCATTTTTAACAACTACATAATAGTCTACTGAGTAAATGGATTCTAATTTACTAAACTAGTCTCTATTGTTGGTCACTCAGGTTGCTTTCATTAAAAAAAAAATTAGCTGCATCTGTTTTAGGGAACCAATACCTCTTTTGGAAACACTTAATTGACTCCTTTTTTAAACAAAGACACAGACCTTTTCTTCACTTTTCTTTCTGAGGTTCGTAGGTAGACAAGCCTAGGGTCAAGAGGCTGTTTTCACTGTGTTGGCCATTGGAACTACAAGGAGGGAGCAAAGTCTGCAGAATCAGGAGACAACGATAAGGAGAAAGAGCTAATACGGCCACCTCAAGAAGCAAGTGCAATGTTCTTAGCTTCAGGGCTTCCCAATTCTGATTCCTCGGTAGGGTGACTGGCCACCTCAATGCGCCCTGGACTGCAGAGTTTCCTTGAGGTGAGGGAGCTGAGAACGGAATGAATCATTTATGTAAACTAGCCCTGTGTCATAATGGTGACAATTCAGAGAAAGCCCACTCATGCCCTGAAACGAGAAACCCTTATCCTGTAGGTAGGACCCAGAATAGATATTTATCTCAGGTTATTGCTCTGCTCCCCCCAAAAACTATTCATACATTTATTCAATAAATATGTATGAAACACCAAGCAGGGTTCTAGGCATAAGAGCCCTGGTCTTGTGGTGCTTCCATTACTCTGTGTGTGCGTGTTGGGGCAAGAGGGGCAGAAATAAATGAAAACACATGAAATATATGAGGATGGATATGATAAATACAATGGCAGAAACAAGATGAATTGATGGAATAGAAATTTCGGGGGTGGGGTGTTGCTACTAGTTTGGTGGTGGGGGAAGGTTACCCGGGAAAGCTACACTGGAGGCAAACCAGTGATGAGACGAGCCAGTCATGTGGAGATCCTCAGGAGGCATTAGGGGCAGAAAGAGTCGAATGTGTGAGGCATGAGTGGAAACCAGGTGGTCTTCCTGGAGGAACTTAGTGAAGGACTTTGTGAATGCAGTACGGGGAAAGAATGCCGATCTGGAAGCAGTCTTAGCAACCACCCGGTCTAAGTTCCGTTTTCACACAAGAAGATAGACTCCGAGGCTCGCTGCCTTGACCACAGTCTATTAATTGCTAATCCGGTGCTCTTTCCAGCACGCCATGCCACACTGCCATTCCTAGCCACTCAGCTTGAGAACTTAATTTTCTCCCCGGGTACAAGTGGAATTGAATCAAAGAGATTCATTTATTTTAGGTGTGAGAACGACGGGAAATGGAATTGTTTGTGGAGGGACACAAGGGCCAAAAACACTGGCCTCAAGGTGGGAGAGAGGGGCTTTGGGGTACAGATCAACCTCTGCCGGTGGAGGGCCCCGTAATTCCGTTAAGAGTTGCTTTCAGAACATCAGGTTAGGACAAATTCTGCAACCTGCAGAAACTGAAAATGAAACTGGTCGGTAAAGCAGGCAGCTCCAACTGACCCTTGCACCTTTTCCTGAACTTGTGCCCGTTCAGACCTTGAGGGTGCTACAGGTTGAGAACGTACAAGGTTTGGTCACAAATAGCCCGAGGTTTAAAGGGCAAGAGAAAGCAGGCAGACGCAACTCTAGGTATGCCAATAAAGAAAGGTGGAGGAGGCTGGGGGACAGGGAGCGATAGCAAATTTAGTGACCAGCTAAGGAACAGGGCTGGAACCCTGGGCTCCTCCTGCCCCTTCCTTTATCTCCCTCTCCTCTCTCCCCTGGGTCGGTAACTCAGCCACCCGAGGTTAAAAGTACTGCGTTGTGAGCAATGATTTTGGAAACTCAAAGAGTTAACCTATCAAAAACTAACACAGGGAGGAGAGAAAGACCACACCCCAAGGGAGCGCGGAGCCAAGTCACAGGAGAAAAATCCTATTGGCATCGAGGAGGCAGGAAGCCCGCCCCTGGGCGCGGCCTGCAGGGGGCAGGCTGTTGCTCGGGAAAGCGGGGGCAGTCCGAGGCCCCAGCAGGTGCGCCCAGCAGCAGCCCGCAAGTCGCAGGGACCCCTCGCCTCACCTCCGCCGGGTGCGCTCTCCTCGGTTCGCGAACCCCGCGCCGCGCGCCGCCGCTGACATGTGTGCCGCCCCGATGCCGTCCCTGGCGCACATCTTCCGAGGGACATTCATCCACTCCACCTGGACTTGCCCCATGGAGGTGCTGCGGGATCACCTCCTCGGCGTGAGCGACAGCGGCAAAGTAAGCGGGCGCGGGGTCTGGCGCACCCCGACGGGCGCGCGGACAGGTGGAAGGAATCCCGCGCGGTGCGCTGCGCAGCCCGGAGTCGCTCCGCGCGGAGCGAGAGCCGCAGCTCCTGAGTTGAACTTGATTGTTTGACTCTTGGGGAACGCGGGGAGAGCCCTGTCGCTAGGTTCGTGGGCTGGCCTGGGAGTAACGCGCTCCCAGAAGCAGGGAGCTGTAGAGTACGCACTCCCACGACTGGTTAGCAGCCGTCCAGGCTGCAGTGGAAGGGGGAGCGGGGCTATGCCCTCGCAAATCTTAAGAAATCGTTAAGAAACCTGAACTTTGCTTCATTCATCTTTGTATCTCCGGCGCCTGGCACAGTGCCTGGCACAGGCTAGGCGCTCCATAAATCTGATTGAATTTATTGTGGAAGAAACAAGAGAGGAGGGGTCACTTGGTTAATGTTGGTTAGCCCTTTTCAGCGCACATAATAAGCAAAGAACTGATTTCATTCACTTGCTCACTCAACAGACAATGTACCAACGACTCCAACTAGATAACTTATAATACTAGAAAGGATAGTCTGAGAGAAATTATCCATGTCCCCCCCTGCCTCCCCATAGCCATTTGCCCATTTGCATCAGAGCAAGCAGTTCCATTTTAAGGCTCAAAATGTCTTCTATGAGTGTATCTTCTATATTTCTTTTTCCAAAATCGGGATTTCTACAAACGACCTAGGTAACCTGATCTCTAATATTTACTGTGCATACGCCCCGTGCCGGAGGTGGTACCTCCATCAGCAGTGGCTTGGCTAGTTTGGTAAGTGGAAGCCATTCCATTTTTAGCAGAAAAAAATAAAGATGAGGATGGGATATTTTTGAGCTTTTTCCCAACTACCAGTCTGGTTAGCAAAAGTACACCTATTTGTGACTTGTCAGCTTGAAGATACTATTCCTGACTAAAGATGCTTCCCAGTCAGTGACAGTTTTGAATCGTGACTCTTACATTTGGGGATAAGTGAACCCTGTTTTCTTATGGTGCATAAAAATTATTCTCTCTGTGCATATTCAGGGAGCCTGCTGCTGTTTTCCAAGGTGATGGAAATGTCAGAGCTCCCCCAGATGGGGAGACTGTTTAATTATTGCCTTGTGTCCTTGACCCTCAAGTTTGGAGGAACCCTTAAGCTTGGGGCAAGTCCCAAGAAACAACGGAACAGAGACCTCTAAACTGGGGAGGGATAAAGAGGAGCTTGCCTAATCACAAGGAGCTGTTCAACTCTTGGGTTTCTTTTTAAAAATTAATTGCCCATATCCGGAACTTTAATTGGTAAGCTAGCAGGCAAGAGGGTGGGTTTGAAGACTGTCTTCAACCAGTAGAGAGGAGTCAGAGAAGGAAATAATTTATCTAAAAAAAAAAAAATTACCTCTTCTGGGGGTTGTACAGAAGAAGGAAACCATTGACTCAGGGAGTCTATTCTCCACTAAGGAGCATACTGAAGTTAAAAATTTAGAAAAATGCCATTCCCTCACAAGATAAAATTAACTAGGAATTGAATACAAAGGTGAGTTAATCGAGTGCCTTGTGAAACATCCTAATCAGTGAATTGGTGGTAACTGTTGATTTCTCTTCTAGCTGCAAGGCAGTTGATTGTGGACTACGTGTAAGGGGAGAATGTGCCGTATATATTTCAAGATTTGATTTCCCCCATTTTGAAAGTGGGAATGCTTTGCCTTTATAGTTGCTGGGATAATATTTATTCAAAAAATGTCAAGGTTCAGGGACTCCTGGGTGGCTCAGTCGGTAAAGCAGCTGCCTTCGGCCCGGGTCATGATCCCAGGGTCCTGGGATCGAGTCCCACATCGGGCTCCTTGCTCAGCAGGGAGCCTGCTTCTCCCTCTCTCTCCCTCTAATTGTGCTCTCTCTGTCAAATAAATAAAATCTTAAAAAAAAAAAGTCAAGTTTCTTATACCAAATTAACTCCCCGTAAAATAAATATGTGGAGTCATCATGACGTTTACATTTTTACTGAGCTCCTAAAGCTGTTCTTCGCACTCTTTGGGATGATCAGAAACATCTAGGGGGTGTTTGTTAAAGTGCTGGTTCCTGGGAGTCATCCTCAGAGACTGTGAATTTATATGCCTGGAGCAGGCCCCGGAAATGGCATTCCAGCCAAGGTCCCAGGAGATTTGGAGGCAGGCAGTAGGTGGATTACATTTTGGGTAACCACAGTGTATGGGTTGTGTGTTGGAACCAGTTCTATGGGATCTTGGGAACTAGTTCTTCGTTTCGAGCTCATGTCTAGGGTTGAATGTGAGAGAGGGGAGAATGACTTCCTCTGTCTTCTCTCTCCTTTTAGACCTCAGCTTTCATGTCATGTAACTTCATTTAGACCCAGAGTATGATAATGACTACTTTTAATTCATTAATTAAAGCTCATTCAAAATTAGGTTAATTAAAAAAAATTCTCTAATCAACCTTTTAGTATGGGGCATTTTGAATTCAGAGTTAGTTTTTCTACTTGAGTGGCATGTACCTTTTTAAAAGGAAGACTCTAGCATGTGTAATTTATTTGCAGATATTCAATGAAATTTTGAGATGCTGTATGCTCCCATACTACTAAATAGCCAATTCTTCCCACCTAGAACAGGATCAGGTTGACCTTAAACTTGCCTAAAAGAAGCCTTGGGTCTTTTAATGCACACTTACCTGGAAGCAAGCGCGAGGAAGAGAATCATTTTGAGGGTAGTGTCCTGGGGTGGCAGGAGCAAGTCCTATGGAGAAACCAGAGAGTTGGGTTCAAGTTTGGTCTCCACCACTTACTTTCTCTGAGACCGTGAGTGAGACACTTAACCTGTCTGAACCTCCGTTTCCTCATTTGTAGAATCAGATTTTCTTTTGCTAAGTATTAAATGAGATAATATATGAAAATGCCTGGCACTTAGTGGATACCTAACACATGCCATATTTATTCTGTCGCCTTCTTTCCCTCTGCTCCTAGTGATGTAGTTTTTGAATGTTTGTGTGTTGGTGTTGGTAGGGTGAGGTCCAGACCAACAGCCAAGAAGGGATTCTTGAGATATCTTGGTGCAAAATGGTGCTTTTGTTAAAGCACAGGGACAAGACCCGTGGCCCGAGAGAGTTTTTACCTGCTGTTCTCTGCTGCTCCGGGGTTGTGAGGAGCAAGTGATTATAAACCTTGGGGTTGGGAGATGTAAAGATAAGGGAAGTTCCAAACAGACTTTGATCTGCTAAAGAAGACTCAGGATCCTGGAGGAATATTATAATCTGCCTATCTCAAGTGTCTGTCAGTGGGCTGCAGGTTATAAGGACATTTAATTTTATCTACGTTTCCTTCTGCCTTTAGTTTCCCACATCACTAGCAAACCCTTAACCTCTTACTCACTCTAGTATTTTTCGCATATTTCCACATGGTGGCATCATGCAGACCAACAAGTGGAGAAGAATGCCGTGGCCTGCGAGGCACTATGTGAGAAGTGGGGAGGCCACCGGATCTCAGCTGTGAAGCCTCCCAGCTCATGTCATTGGCCCAATGGGACACAAAGATGCATCTGGGAAGAAAGATTCTAATGAGGGTTTGTTGACAGGTTCCCTAGCACATCATATTTAGTATCCCATCGTGTTGTTATTCCCACTTACAGGTGGGGAAGTTGAGACTTGTCTTCAGCTCAGGTCATGATCCCAGGCTCCTGGGATTGAGCCCCGCTCAGCAGGGAGTCCACTTCTCCCTCTCCCTCTGCCCCTCCCCCCACTCGTGCTCTCTCTCTACGGGCTCTCTCTCACTCTCAAATAAAATATTTAAAAAAAGAGGCAGTGTAGTGTGCCAATTAAGATACAAATTTCTTTTTGTACCTTTTTTTCTTGAGTATGGTTGATACACAGTGTTACATTAGTTTTAGGTAAGATAGGAATTCTTAAGAATGCTTCTGTCACGTATGTATGTGAATTTGATGAAGTTACTTAACATTTCTATTTCCCAGTTTCCTAATGTATAAAATAATTAGCGTAATCCACTTCATAGGGTTGTTGGAAGGCTTAAGCGAGTTAGTAATTGTGAAGTGCGTGGAATAATGCCTTGCACGCACGTAGCACACACCCAATAAACCTCATCGGTTATCAGCAGTGGCGATGAAGAGAGGTGGACAGGATTGATAGTGACTTAGGTCAGGTCAGCTGGAGTTGATGAGAGAGTTAGAGAGCTAATATGTGGCTGTATTAAATCATATGGTGGGATACTTATTTTCCCAGCTTCCCGGTGGTGAAGGGTGACCAGGGATGACGTTCTGACATGCAGGAGGTTGGCTCAGAGGCTTCTTGGAAATAGTTTTCTCCTTAACAAAGGTGGTGAGAGAAGGTCTTCCTTTTTTGGATGCTTTCATGTGAGGAGTGGAGCTGCTGCCGCCTTTGTCTGAGACTCTGAGGAAAAAATTAAGAGGATCTCAGAGGCACTTACCTAGTCCGTCTTTGAACATCATCAGATACATCCATGAATAACGTCACCGGATAGGTAATTGTTCCTAGAACTGCCCATTGCCCTCAGACTTCTTCTGCGTGAGAATGAAATGCCTTTTTTTAGATTTTTAAAAAAGATTTTATTTATTTATCTGAGAGAGAGAGAGAGAGAGAATGAGAGAGAGAACATGAGAGGGGGAGGGGTCAGACGCGGAAGCAGACTCCCCGCTGAGCAGGGAGCCCGATGCAGGACTCGATCCTGAGACTCCAGGATCATCACCTGAGCCGAAGGCAGTTGCTTAACCAACCGAGCCACCCAGGTGCCCATGAAATGTCTTTTTTGTCTACACCTCCATTAATTGCAGCCCAGAGCATCTCTAACAATTGCACTGCTTTTTTCAAAGAATCATATTATTTTTCAAAGGACTGCTTACTGCCTTCCCCTTTTCCCATCTCTGTTGTCTTCTTATTGGCCCCAAATGTCAGTGTCTTTTCAGGCACCCGTATCAGTAGTCAAGCGGGCCAGTTTACGTCTTGGCTACCTTTGTATATACATACAATCGTCTCCATTGTCATTGACCTTGTCCAGCCGTTCATTGCCTCTGTCTAAATGAATAGAGTTGCCCCCTGGCTGTTTGCTCTCCCCCATTCTGATACCGCCTCCTCATGCCTGACAGTTCCGTTCTTGGAACATGGGTAGAATCACATATCTCCTCATTTACACCTACCTGTGGCTCTCTGTTATCTCTGAGATCCAAATGCCCCTGACCGACATTCTAGGCATGACACATTCTAGGCATGACGTGTTTGGCCCCAGCCTGCTGTTCTAATACTTCCTCCTGCTCCTTCCTTCTCTCTGGCGAATGGGGGGAGGATTTCCATGACTGGTTTACACCATGAGGTGTCCGTGAGCCGAGGGATGTCTGTCCCTGCCAGTTCCTCACTGTTTCCCAGCACATCGTGTTCTTTTTTGCCTCCTTTGCTGCTGCCAATCTCACAGCCTGGAATAGTCCTCCTTTTCATACCCCCCTTTGCACTCCACCGCTGTCAAAATAAAATCTTGCTCTTCCTTCAAGGCGCCATGCTGATGTCATCTTCTTCTCCAAAGTTTCCCTGGCCATCATCCTGGAAGTGGAATGGGTTGCCTTTTGTTCTCCCATAAATGTTGGCGTATATATTGAAACCAGGGTTTTTCTGGTGGTTAAGAGCATGGCTTCTGGAGTCAGACTATGCGGATTCAAATCCCAACTCTGCCTCTTAGTTGGATGAATTTTCTAACATAGCTGAACCTTGGCAGCCTCATCTACAAAATGTGGACAACAATAGCACCCTGAAGCAATGGTAGGACAGACGAGATAGTGTGTGTAAAGCATTTGGCACGTAGTAATTGCACAATAAATATTGGCCACCGTTCTTATTTTTCTTTCACTGAAGTAATTATTTCATTTTTACCTTTCATCATGGTGAGTGAAATGAGTCGGACAGAGAAAGACAAATACCAATAAAGCTACATAGCTTTATTGAACGTTCTCACTCACTGAGCTGACGTGAAGTTCTTTGGCAAATGGGAGGTGAACTGGAGAGAAGGTAACATTTGTTAAGTCATACTGTGTGCCAGACTCTGACAGATTCTTTGTACATCAGCAATTCCTGAGATGAGATAGCCTCCTGATCATATTTTTCTTCTTCCTCACCCCTGCTTTACAAATGAATAATGGAGGCTCATATCTGTCTCCGCTGCCGTCACAGCAAGTGAATGGCAAAGCCAAGATCCACACCCATGCTTGTCCGCTTTCCAAGGTCTGAGCTCTTTCCAGGAGTCCCTGCTGCCTCCTGTCATAAGGGGGCTGAAATTCTATTGTCCTTAGGGCCCCTCGGCTTTGTCCTATTGTTTCAGTACCAATTAGATGGTCAATAAAGCGCGTTGAATGTAATGTGTAATACAAAGACATTCAGGTGTGATGTGTAAAAAAAGACATTTCTAATTCCAGAGATATATTTTTTTTAATTAAAGTACATTAACTTCATATGTACAACAGTGATTCCACAAGTCTATATGCTATGCTCACCACGAGCGTAGCTACCATCTGTCACCATACAACACGATCACAATACCACTGAGTCTGTTCCCTATGCTGTGCCTTTTATCCCTGTGAATTATTCTTTCCATAACTGGAAGCCCGTATTTCTCACTCCCCTTCACCCGTTTTGCCCATCCCTCTTCCTCCTGTCCTCTGGCAACTATTAGTTTGTTGTCTATATTGATGTGTCTGCTTCTGCTTTTTGTTTGTGTATTCATTTGTTTCGTTTTTTTAGGTTCCACATAAGGGCGAAATCCTATGGTATTTGTCTTTCTCTGTCTGACTCATTTCACTCACCGTAACACCCTCTGGATACATCCATGTTGTCGTAAATGGCAAGATGTCGTAAATGGCAAGATCTCATTCTTTTTTAAGTCCATCATATATTTATACCACATCTTCTTTATCCATTCATCTATCAATGGACACTTGGGTTGCTTCCCTATCTTGGCTATCATAAATAATGCTGCAATAAACATTGGGGTACACATATCTTTTCCAAATTAGTGTTTTCATTTTCTGTGGGTAGATACCCAGTAGTAGAATTACTAGATCAAATGGTGGTTCTATTTTTCATTTTTCGAGGAACCCCCATGCTGTTTTCCAGAGCAACTGCACCAATTTACATTCCCACCAACAGTGCACAAGGGTTCTTTTTTCTCCACGTCCCTGCCAACACCTGTTATTTCTTGTCTTTTTGACTGTAGCCATTCTGACAGGTGTAAGATGAGGTCCCAGAGGGATTTTTGAAAAGCACAATTGGACTTATTCTTTGAGGCTGTAGAGCGACACTGCTGGGTGTAACCGGAGTTTGCTTCCCTTCTGGGTCTCTAACATTTCCTGTTCCTGGAATTTCTCAGCAATCATTTTCTAAGATTGAGCAATACATGTTGATCATCTCCCAAAAGATCTTATCTCATGCATGATTTTGACATTGTTTCCTGCTTTCTAAAAAGCCATACCCTTTTCCTTTGTGAAGGCATTTTTTAGTTAACTTAATTCCACTAGTTTATTAATGCTAAAGGATAAATCACATTAACTTCAAATTTAACTTCTAACTGAGATCCGGTTTTCAAAGCCTTTCAACTATTGTATTTGGTCCCTCTGCTTGTGAAATGCTGATTTTTGACCCAGGAATTAGTTATTCAGGCACGATTGCCTGAAACCACTTAACAAATACCCTTCAAGTCTTTTCTTCCCCTCTTGGCCCTGCTCAGGTTGGTACCCCCATGAGTCCTGTTTCTATAGCCACAGTGCTCTCTCTCTTCTCAGCCTGGGTTTTTAAAAATTATTTTGGCAGAATGAACCTTTTCAGTAAAAACCCCGCCTGAAAACCCAGTGGTGTCGACCTCAATTTATCGACAAGCTGTTGATTCATGAGTTAAAAAACATCTTTGAAGGCTAAAGCCGTGATACAGTAACTCTAATTAAAAGCAAGTTCTTCTAGGCTTACATCTAATGCTGTAGAAATGTTAAAGGCCTGATGTTCTCCCATAACTTAAATGGACAGAAAAAGTGTATCGTGTGATCATACAGCCCCCTCCATGCACCCACAGTTTGTATGTGTGTATCTACACACATACAAAACACATTTCCAGAAGGCAATATTAAAATTACAAACCTAAATAATACTTTTGTAGGGCAGGAGTGGAGAGTTGGGAAGGCGGAGGAGAATTTTTATGTTGTACTCTATAACTTTTTGTATTGTTAGTTTTTTGGTTTTGTTTCACTTTTGTGATTTAACGTAGAGTTTGCCATTTTTGAGTGTACACTTCAGTGTCATTTATGACAGTCACCATGTCGTGCAGCCACATCCATTCCCTAGTTCCAGAATATGTTTGTCACCCCAAAGGGAAGCCCATTAAGCATCAAGCCCATGGAGCATCACTCCCTAATTCTTCCCTTCCCCCCTCAGCAACCGCGAATTTGCTTTCTTTCTCTAGGTTTGCATATTCTAGATGTTTCATATACATGGACACGTACAGCATGTGACCTTTTGTGCCTGACTTTTTTCACTTAGTTTAATGTTTTCAAGGTTCGCCCATGTTGTGGCATGAGTCAGAGCTCCATTCCTTTTAATGGCTGAATAATTATCTACTGTGTAGATATATTATATTTTGTTTATTCATCAGTTGATGGATGTTTGAATTGTTTCTACCTTTTGCCTACCATCAACAGTTCTGCTACCAACATCCTTGTGCAAGTTCAAAAAATCAGTTTAGGGACACCTGGGTGGCTCAGTCGGTTAAGCGTCTGCCTTCGGCTCAGGTCATGATCTTAGGGTCCTGGGATTGAGCCCTGCATCGGGCTCTTTGCTCTGCCGGGAGCCTGCTTCTCCCTTTGCCTGCCTTCCCCCTGCTTGGCCTCTCTCTCTCTCTCTCTCTCTCTCTCTCTCTCTCTCTTTGGCAAATAAATAAATAAATAAATCTTAAAAACATAAAATAAAAAACTAGTTTATTCTTTAAAATCTTTTTACGGCTCCCCATTGCTTAACTATGGGATGAACCTACCCCTGGCCTTGCTGAGTGTTTGCCCAACTTTCCATATCGTTTATGCCTTTGTGTTTTTGTTTACGTTCCTCCTTCACCTTCCATCTGCTGGATGAATACACCCTTCAGGACTATTGTAAGTGTCATTTCCTCAGTGGTATCATCGTTATCTCCAGCCCTCCTGTTCCCAGGTCTAGCTAACCCCTTTGTGCCCCACTTTTTGCTTGGCACCTCTTTGCAGCTCTTACTTTATCTCTTGGTTATCCTCTGTAACCTCACCTTGAAGGCAGGGGCTATGACTTTATCACATTCGTATCCACAACTCTTAGCATATGGTAGGCACTCATGAATATTTGTTGGATAAATAAATGGTGTTTGGATTTTCTCACTGCAAGATAACCAGTTTGGAAAAGTTCACTTTAGGAGTCAGCAAAATGTACAGCTAGCTAAAAATATCTTTCAAATAACCGATTGTTTGAATCAGCACTCAGGGTTTTTCTAATCTAGATGCTTGATACAATGTATTTGGCCACTGGGAGTTGTAATTCGTTTCATGTCCTACTGAATAATTAAGAACCTGGCAAAGTAGGTTTTAATTGGAACTCTGAGACCTCATAAAATTCTCAAATGTCTTTAACTCAGACTATGTTAAGGATCTGGAATAATGTAGATTATAGAGGATTGCTTATTCCCTTTGGTTTTGTACTGTGGTTTGTTAAGTGTTCACTTATACATAAAATGGTAATTTCCTTAGAATATTGCTTGTAAATTGCCACTTATAATTTACAATCCTGGAACATGGTAGGCCCTCCATGAATAATAGCTCTTATTATCCATCTCCTGTCCCTCCTAGTACCTAGGGCTTTAGCACAAATTGGCATTCGGTAAATGCTTCTGAATAAAAGAAAGGACAGAACGGACTGCTGTGCCCCGTGTGCAATTCCTTGGGGAGCACAGATGGGGCAGTTTTTCCTCCATACTACTCACCTAGAAGTTGTTTCCTCCTGACATGTGTAGATCGGTCTCATGGAAGCCTTAACCCTTTTTTGAAGTATAAAACACAGAGGGAAGCCACACTAGGTCCCTGGCTCAGTGGGAGCATGTGAACCTCGTGAAGATGCAGCCTGCTGTCGACTCATCAGTCCTGTGTGGAGCTAGTATGCTTGGAGCTCGTATGACCCAATAGCTGGTGAGGAAAGAGCAAAGACTTCAAGGGGTTGGGATAAAGTGATAAGCCAAAGAGATGCAGATTTTGCCTTATTTGCACTCAGAGTCAAAAATCAAATGAGCATGGGAAAGTATGTAATTTCTAAAAGAGAAAACTGCAGAATGCCATGTAGTGTGAAACCAGAGGACTTGGCTTATTTTGAAGAGATGCTTCAAGGACGCAACCCTAAGGAAGTGACACTCGAGTTGAGTTTTGAAGATTAAATGGGAGTTAATTAGGCAGAGAAAGATAGAGGAAAGGCCTGTGCAGAGAGGACAGTGGGGAGAAGGAACTGGTAACTGTTGTGATGGAGGGTGGAGAAGGTGGGTTGGTGGAAATAGAGGAGGCCAGAGAGATAAGCATCAGGCTTTTTTCATCAGGGTTTTTCATTTATTCCCAGGGCAATGCAATGGGAAACCAGTGAAAGATGTTAGATAGAGGAAGATAGATAAGATTTGCATTTAAAAATGTAGATATAAACAAGAACCGCAGAGTGACTGAGTAAAAATTGCAGGAAAACAGACTGGACTGTGGAGCAGAGCAAGAGTCATTGCTGGAGGAGATGAGTTGGAAGGTAATTGCAGTGGGCCAGGAAAGAGACACACAGATGGTGGTAGAGTTGGAGAGAAATGGGCAGATCTGTGACACAAGAGGGAGGCAAAAAATCAGTGAGATTTGGTGACTGGTTGGATAGAGAGGGCCAGGGACAAGCTTCCCCTGGGTTGCAGGCTTATACAAGTGGATGGATGTGTTGGCCGTCACTGGCTGAGGGAACAGAAGAAGAGATCCACCCAGAGAGGGCAGACTCAGAGGTCTGCTATGATCGTGCTGAGTTGAGGTGCCCTTCTGACATCCACGTGGAGATGTCAGGGAGGTGTTGGCTTGCAAGTCTGAAGCTCCGAGGAGATATCTGAGTGGGAGATATAAAATGTGGAGTAAGGGTTGAGGAGAGAACAGGAATATATTAACTCCAGTGGTTGAGTTTTGATTAAAAGAGTATACGCAAGCAATGAATCATGGAACACTACATCCAAAACTAATGATGTAATATATGGTGATTAACATAACACAATAAAAAAAAAAAAAGAGAGAACGAGGAGGATGAGAAAGCCAACCCAAGGGTCAGAGGGTAACCACGGGAGGGTGGTGTCATAGAAGGCAAAGGATGGGGGACAACTTCAAGAAGGAGGGAATAGAGCAGATGGTAGATGTTACTGAAGGAATAATACTGGAAAAATGTGCAATGGATCTAGCAACCTGAGGTTATTGTTGACCTTAAGAAAACTTATTTTGGTAAAGAAAGAGAATGGCAATCCACTTGATTTGGATTTTGGAATGGGTGGAAGATAAGAAAATGCAGATGGTGATCATAGACAACTCTTTTGAGATAATAAATGTATAATACTGTTGTTTATCCTACGAGAGAAATAATAGGGTGACTTTTAACAGTAATAAAATATAAACAAATCACATATGTCTTATTCTCCAATTCTTAGGTTATTTGAGGACTTTTTGTACACATGTTTCACTTCCATAACTTATGTAAGCATGCTGGTGTTGCCCACTTGCAAATGTTTGAGTGGATGCCAAAGCTTTGGCAAATATGGATGTGCTACAGCTTAGAAGTAGCTGCAGCCTGCTTAATAATCATTTTACTGTCTTATCTCAGAAAATGGAACTAGGAAAGACCACAAAACCAGATGTTTTCCTTATTTCGAAATGCAGTTTGATTACAGGAAAGCATTTTTGGACTTTTGCTTTCTCCAAGGGAACTGAGAAAACCCCACCCCTTCCATCCTTCCTGGTGGATTACTTTGAAAAGAAGATTTAATCCAGCTGAGAAAAACAACTTTTAAGTGACTCATGTTAAGAAGGAGAACTGCAATCCTTACATATATGAACACAGGCTTGTATAATCATTCTGGTTTTCTTTCTTTGTCTCTTTCTTTCTCTGACAATCAAGTAGAAGAAGGAGAAAAACAGGAAAACTTATGCTAGATTTATTCCAGTTGAAATTAGAATGAGGAGAATTATACCTAGAAACCCAGAAAGGACTGGAGGCTTCCAAAATGCCAAATCATTGGGCAGATAGAGTAAGAAGACAGTAAGAGGAGAGGATGTGGAAATGCAATGAAGTGACAAATGGCACTAAAAACCCCTATCCATTTACATTGAGCCCTGTCTTTGGGCTTCCCCATCTTTTTGTCCATACCCTGAATACCCTTACCTCTCACTCTCCCCTATGCATACCTTACCCATCACCTCCTCCAAAAGACAACCGGATTTTTCTAGTCCTCGCTGGTTTCTCCCTTCTGTGAGTTTTCTCAGCTCCATCTGTAGTGTCAATTTGGCCTGTAAAAACATGCCACCATGCATTGTTTTCAGTTTCCTATGTGCACATAAATTTTATTTCCTCAGCAAGAATATAAACTCTTGAAAGGTGAGGATTATTTCTCACACAGATATCTGAATCCTTAGCAGTCTGATGGGCATATGATGTGCATTTCAACAGTGTATGCTGCCTTGGATTGTTATCAGTTGAAATGCATTACGGAACATGACAAAAGGGAGGCCAAGAAGCATATTTTAAGCAACTTCCTGCCAAATCTTGGGATTTCTCCTCCCCAACTCTGTCTGCAGTGATTTGATTGGGAGGCACCCAGTCCTAGGCTCTTGGCGTGCACTGGTGTGACTTTCACAGATGAACCCGGAGGATATTTCTGATTTTGTGGAGGTTTATGACTGAATTCCAGAAGCTGCATGTTGGCCTACTGATTGGTATCACTTGACAAGCCCATGAGCCCACCTGGTTGGTCAGCACCCACGCTTCAGTGCAATTTCTCACCCTTGGTATATATGCAGTAACTCTCATGAAACAGTTGGAAAACAACCCGAACTTGGCATTTTTAGAAAATGTTGGAATGTTCCTGAGAAAACTGATGAGCAAAGGAAGATGTACTGCCATTAAAGTAGTTTCTTTTTACTAGTGGCATTGCTGCCATAGGCTCTAAGCTCATCTTTTGAGCTCAAGTAAATAGAATGTGCTCAGCAAATATTTGAGGGATGAATAGCCAAGAAAATGATTATTTCTAATAAAGGCAAAAGATTGTATAGCACTTCTGATGTTCCAGCCACTGGTCTAAGTCCTTAACATATACTAACTCAATCCTTGCAACAACTCTGTGAATTGAGTGCCATTATAGCTCCATTTTGCAGATGAGGAAACTGAGTCATCAACAGTTTAAGTGACCTTTGTTCAAGGTCACATTGCTGGTAACTAGTGGAGTTAGGATTTAAATCCATATGGTCTAGTTCTGAAGTCTGTATTTTGAGCAGCTCTGGCAGAAGTGAAAAGCTGCACTGTTGCTCAACTGTATGGGGATACGTGGTGGCCTTAGATAGTCAGCAGTTTCTGTGATAAAAATTTTTGCTTGCTTTTGGCTTTTTGTCTCGCAAAAGAAAACTCCTAAGGGGTTCTGACAACTTGTCAGTGCACCTTCTAAAGCAATTATGTGTCCTTTGCGAGATCCACAATTTGCTCATTCTTAATCAGGTTTTCAACAACACTGTTGTGCTGTTCCATGTTAGAGCTTTAGAGCCAGTGAGTAGTTGGGCTTCAGGAGCGGTGGAAAGCAAATGTATCGGTTCATGGCTGGCATCCATCTCCACACAGGAGAGGAATTTGTAAGGCCAGGATTTGGGCTTGTTCTGAGTCTCTTTCATGAGCTTCGGGAGTTGAGTTTGTGGAGTTCAGTGAAGCTCACAATATGTTGGGCGGGTGAAACCTAATGTCAAGTGTATTTAGAGCTTCTATAAAGAGAGCACAGGCAAACGAGGGAGAGAGTATTAAGTTACGTGAAATATTTGTCAGACTTAGATTTGATCTTTTTTTTAAAGATTTTTTAATTTATTTGACAGAGACACAGTGAGAGAGGGAACACAAGCAGGGGGAGTGGGAGAGGGAGAAGCAGGCTTCCTGCAGAGCAGGGAGCCCAATGCGGGGCTCGATCCCAGGACCCCGGGATCATGACCCAAGCCAAAGGCAGACGCTTAACGACCGAGCCACACAGGATCTTTTTTAATCTACTCTTTTGACAATGGAGACATGATTTGACTTAATTTAGTTGCTGTGAATGCATGCTGTCTGGATGGCCACCATGATTTTGTTACACATTTATATTGACTTTGTAAGTAGGCTTTGCCTACTTGGGCGAAACCTTGGAATAGCTGTTGTGGTGTGACTTATCTGAAGAACTACCCCAAATCACAGGTAGGAAGTCTTGGCAGAAACAACCAACCCAAACTTTGCCTCTCTACTCTCATCCTGTTTTCTACATGCGGTCAGTCTGATTAACAAACAAATAATAAACAACAACCAAGCAGGCTGGTGGGCTCGCACTAGAATTAGAAATTGAGAAACAAACAAAACAAAACACAACACACAACCCCCCCCAAAAAAATCCAAACTAACAAAAATAAAAGAAATTGAAAAACATTTGGTTTTTCAGGGGAATTGGGAAAAGCTTTGTGATTAAAGTGACAAATGAAAAACTGAAACAAAGATGTTTTCAATTTCACCATATATGATAGAAAAAAATAGAAATTTAAAAAAATGTAGCTTTGAGACCAGGGAAGGGTGCCCTACATCCAAACCTCCAGGAGGAGGCAATCTTTATTATTTCTTACAACTGTGTCCCATCCAGTGAGCAATGGGATGAAGAGAGATGAATTGTAAATCAAACAAACAGAAAGAAATATAAAGCTTTTTTCCCCTTTAAACTTAGGGAATATGACGTCAATACCATTCTATGGTTGCCATCAAAATACAACAGGAAAGTTGGATTAGGTCCACAGGTTTGGCTAATCATGCTGTGTTCATGAAAACACATAATTATCCCTGAGCTCTTGGAATGAACCAGTTGCAGTAGCTTGGGAGAGGGGAGGGGATTTGCACATATTAATTTTATTTATTTATTTATTTTTAAAGATTTTATTTATTTATTTGACACACGGAGAGAGATCACAAGTTGGGGGGGCAGAGGGAGAGGGAGAAGCAGGCTCCTGGCCGAGCAGGGAGCCCGATGCGGGACTTGATCCTAGGACCCTGGGATCATGACCTGAGCCAAAGGCAGACGCTTAACCGACTGAGCCACCCAGGTGCCCCTGCACATATTAATTTTAAAGATAGAATTCTAGTTAGCAAAAATGACTCTCCTAGAACTATATAAAGGATACAGCAAGAGGCAAGGAATATACACATAAAGCCTGAGAAAAAAATAAAGCTCAGTTTTGTCTTCATCCAATACAGATCTTTTTCAAAACTTAATAATTGGATTTTTGTGGAGCTGTATGTAAAGGGGATTTAATAAACTAAATATTATGGGAAAATATATTAGTCTAGAAGTTAGGATACCTGAACTGGAGAAGGGATTCTACTATTCAAAGGATCTTATGATCATGGGCTAGTCAGTATTCTTCGTGTGTCTTATCTGTGAAATGGGTATAGGGATGTGGTCCTCTAGAAAGGATTTTTGGGAGCTAGGGACCTCTCAGGCTTCCGTGCATTTCGCCCGAGCTTACTGTTCACTGCTCCTCTTTCAGACTAGAAAAAAGACCTTGATGCTTCCCCTATGTCCTGCAAGTGCTACCTAGAAGCACGACTTAAAAGTCTTAGGCAACATATAATTATTTTGTAACTGGAGGGCCCTTTAGAGTATCTCGCCCACCGTATTTATGGAAACAGGTAGCACTGATGGTATTGAATGCTTACTTTATACCAGGCACTCTTTGGAGCATTTTCCTTGTGTTATCTCATCTAATGCTCATACCCACTTTATGAGGAAGGTCATAGTTTTATTCTCATTTTATGAGGGAGGAAACAAAGGTCTAGTGAGATTAAATAACGAGTTGTCAATGTCAAACAGCTGATAAATATTGGAACTGGGATTTAAAAAAATTATACCTAAAGAGAAAGTCCACGCATATGATAGGAAATCTCCAGTGCACCAAAGGAGGTGTAGTGACTAGGAAGTGCCCTTCCTTGTTCCGGTAACCTAGACCTGGTATTGCCCCCCTTCCAACAGGCAGCCAGTTTCTGTTCCCAATTTCTTATGTATTTTTCTAGAGATCGTGTACAAAACATGCAAGATTGTGTACAAAACATAGTCACCACACCTCATTAGTTTTTGATGTAGTGTTCCATGAGTCATTGTTTTCGTATAACACCCAGTGTTCCACGCAGTATGTGCCCTCCTTAATACCCATCACCGAGCTAACCCTTTCTGTATTCTGAAAATGATGAGGAAATAGAAACATATTTATTGATTTACTTATTTATATTTTTCACTCACTAAATTACTGATTTATTATAAAAGGAAACAACTCAAGAACAGCCAGATGGAAGAGATATATACGGCAGGGTGTGGGGAAAGGGCATGGAGCTCTTCTACCTGTTCACCAATCTTAAAGCTCTCCAAACTTCGTCCTTGTGGGCTTTTGTGGAGGCTCCATTATGTAGGTGGAGTGGATTAAATCATTGACCATCGGTGTTTTATTTAACCTCCTGGAGGTCAGGGGGTGGGACTGAAAGCTCTAACCCTCCAATCATATGGTTGGTAGAAACATTTTTCAGTAGAGGAGTGACATGTGACCAGTGCTCTATTGTTGAAAGATAGTCCTTGTGGCTGGAGGGAGGAGAGTGTAGGTAGAGATGAGTCTGGAAGCAGGGAGGTTCTTTTTTCAATAATGAACACAAATTCCCACTTCCTTGATTACCATATGGACAATGTGATCTCCTACTTCTTTCATCTCCAGGGACCTCCTTTCTCTTTCCACTGCAGCCACCGGCCATGGCCTCACCTGGAATCTTCGAGCTCTGACCAGGACCTGTTCCTTGCCTTGTTTCCAGCCCCAGTTTTCTTGGGACTGGGCTTTACCCAATTGTCTGCTGTCTGGCTTTGAAAGAAACACAGAAATAAGAAAGCCAGAAAGTCACATTTCTTGAGTTCTTACTCCATGCCTGACACTTATCATTGATCACCTCATTTAATCTTGGGAAGAATCATTAGTTTTTATTTTACAGGTGAGAAACTGAGCCTTAGAAAAGTTCAGTAACTTGTTGAGGCTTTTAAGATGGAAACAGAGGTCGGATACAAACCCAGGTCTTTGTGGATCCTGAGCCTGCACACTCAGCCCTCAGATGATGCTACCTTTGGGTTTTCAGAGGAATCGACATGCTTAGCCCCTCTGTCCTGGGTTAGGGCAAGGGTTAGAGTTAAGGCTGGGTTAGGTTCACCTTAGGATCTACTGATGTCTACCTGATCTCTACCCTGATGTTCTGCCTAGGAATGGCCTGCGCCAGTTTGTTTTGGGATTCCTGGTTCCTGGGGAGTGGATTGTAGGGCATGAAGCTCAACCCTGCCCAAGTTCTCTGCACTCATATTGTCGGTTTCAAGCTTAAGGATAGGCCTTTGTCAACCACTCCCTCTATTTTGAAGCCCCCTCCCTCTCTTTTCTTCTTTTTCTGATTCTCTTTTTCCTTCCTTCCAGCCATTCTCCAAACATTTATTTGAGTGTTTCTCTGTGTCTAGCACTCTGTTTGATGCCAGGAATACCAAGGTCCAAGAGCATCACAGTCTCCTGAGGAGGTTATACATTAGTGGGGAAACAGGTAACTCTCACTTGAAATGATAATGCAGTGAATGCAGTGCTGGTGTTAATTTCCTATGGCTACTATAACAATTTACTACATACTTGATATTCAGAAACAACACACATTGATTCTCTTACATTTCTGGAGGTCAGAAGTCTGTTTCATTGGGCCAAAATCAAGGGCCCTGCCCCCTCTGAGATTTCGAAGGAAGAATCTGTTTTCTTGCCCTTCCCAGTTTCTAGAGCTACATTTCTTCTGTTCTTGGTTCATGGACCCCCTCTTCATCTTCAAAGTCAGCATCTTGCTTCAGTGGTCAGCTTGGCTTCTGCTTCTGTGTCAAATCTCTATCTCCCTTTACTAAGGACACTTGTGATTACATTTAGGACCCACTCTGACCATCCAGAATAATTTCCCCATTTTATGATTCTTAATTTAGCCACATCTGCAAAATCTCTTTTGCCATGTAAGATAACATTCACAGGTTACAAGGATTAGGAACTGGCTATAACTGGCCATTATTTAGCCTACCACTTTGCTATTGGCAGATGCATGCAAACAGTGCCAAAGGAGCACCTTGTTTAGCTTGAGGGTGTAGGTCAAAAAGATTGCTGAGTAAGTGGTTGACCCTTCAGCTGAATTCTTAAAGAGTGGGTGGGAATGAGCTTTTATGTCATTACTCCCCAGTTCTGTCTGACTGTCCCTTTTACAAGTCATTTCCTGGCTCTTTTCACCCGTCTGGGCTCATTAAATCAGCTGCAAACCCTAGGCTTCCCCTGTTGGTCCTTTTTACTCATCTTCTCTTTCCCAGATATGTCAGCCTCTTGCATGGGGTTCACATTCACCTCTGTACAGATGACTCCAATCTCTGTCTCCAGACCTGGCTACCGCCAGAGCTTCAGTCCTGTGGCCACCCCTGTTGTTGGACAGCTCTGTCTGCAAGTCCTGCTCCTCTACCCCATCTCTTCTCCCTACCCACAAACCAACATCTCCTCCTGGCTTCCATAGTTTTATCCTTCTGTCCTTGATCTCTCATTCAGAGACTTAGTATTTATATATATATATGTAAATACACACACACACACCATCTCCTCAACTGTTCCCCCCACATCCGTGTACTCTCATATTGTATGGGCCCTTCCTTAACATTCTTCCCACATCCTGCTACTCTCTACACTGGCCATTGCCTTCACCCAAATGAACCATTCAAATGGTGGACTAAGACTTCTTCTGTCACTAAACTCTCCTCCCAACTTACCTTACAGTCATCGTTCCGTTAATTTTCACATGTGACTCTTGTTCAAAAAACTTCTAGAGCATAAAGTCTAAACTCCTTAAGGTGACATCTCAAGGTTCTCCAGAGTCTAGACACTACATTACATTCATGTATTTATTCATCCAGGGCTCAGCAATCACCGCTCATATGCTAAGACTGTGGCAGGAAATGGAAGAATGATAATGAGAAAAAACAGACATCTCCAAATTCCAAATGGAATTTGCCATTTATTGATAAAGACAGATATAAATGAAACATTAATTATGAATACACATGAGATTGTGAAATTGCAACTGTAATCAAACAGTATCTCAGACTTTTGTGATGTCTTTCATCGGCCACCATGCTAAACACTTTACATCCATTGTCTTATTTAATTGTCACAAGGTGTTCATATCTATTATCCCCACTTTATAGACGAGAGAACAGCAGAGACAGTTTAAGTAACTTGCTGAAAATTCACACAACAGAAAAGGACTTAAGCCAGGCAGGCTGGTTCTAGATTTTGTCCATTTAGCCACAATCTTATATTTCCATAAAGAAGAGTTGCCTGGTGCTTTGAGAATCATTAACTGGGCACAGGGATGGGGAATTTGAGGTAGTCAGGAAAGGTGTCCTAAGGAAAGACAGCTAAACTGAAATAAGAAAGATGTGTAGGGTTAATTGGGCAAAAGGAAAGTAAAGGTGTTTATGCAGAAGGAAGGTTTATGTAAAGGCCCAATGGTGGGGAGAGTAGGGTGCTTATAGGGTCTGAATGGGATCAGTGTGGTGGAGCAGAGAGAGCAAGGGACTGGATTAGGCTGAAATTGGATTAGGCAACCACCCAGGGCTCTATAGATCACGTTATAAACTTTTCATCTTAAATGCATTGGGAAGCCATTGAGATTTAAAGCAGAGAGTAAGAAAGAGATGTGACAAAAGTTTCTGAATTGATGAGGTCTCATTCTCTAGAACAGGAGCCCTCGAAAGGAACTAGGTTTGGGAATAAGATCATGGATTCCATTTTGGACACATTGACTTTGAAGTGCCTTGTGAGAAATACTAATGAGATATCAAGGAAAATGTCAAATATATGAATCTGGAGTTTGTAGAACTCTGGGTTGGACCTTTAAGTTTGGGTGAGCAGAGGTGCCATATTGAAAGAGATTGGTTCCTTTATGTACAAAGAGTAGAAAGGCTCAGCACTTGTTTAATTGACCATTTGCAACTGAGAGATGAACTTGTTGAAGGGCTCCATTCCTGCTGAAGAGAACTTAAAGATCTAATTGTGAGGTCTGCATTAGTCTTTCTCAGCAGATTTGAATGTGGGGTAATAATCAGGCAGAGTGGGAGGAATTAATTTTAGATTCCTTGTCTACTTTCTCCTTTTACAATAGATTACCATTGTATAATCATTTATCCTTCAGTGATAGGAACTAATTTTTGGCAGTTGTGGTTTGGATCTATTAAAAGAGAAGTGGCAAAAAAAATAAAAAAAAAAAAAAGGTTGTGTGAGCAGGCTTCTCAAGACTGGAACGTACCCTTAGTGTTCGGATCAAAATGGATCATATTGGTTAACTATTGCTGCATCACAAATTACCTCAAAATGGAGGGGCTTGAAACAACCGTATTATCCTTATATTTCCTTTCGGTCAGGGATTCAGGAGCAGTTTAACTGAGAGACTCAGGCTCAGGATCTTTCACGAGGCCTCAGTCAAGATGTTGGCCAAGACTGGAAGGCTTGACTGAGGCTGAAGAATCCACTTCCAATGTTCAAGGTTATTTACATTACTGTACGCTGGTGCTTACAGTGGTTGGCAGCAATCCATGGTATTTCCCCACAAGAGCTTCTCCTAGGGCTGCTCGGAGTAACCTCATGGCATGACTGGAGGATTCCCACAGAATAACAATTCAAAAGTGAGAGAGCCAGGTGAAAGCTAGAAGGCACATAGCGTCACGCATGCTTCATTCCTAGCACATCGCTAAGTTTGGCCCCCTGTAAGGTTGGGGAAGGGAACTAGACTCCACCTTTTGAAGAGAGGAGCACTGAAGGATCTGTGGACATATTTTCGAGCCACCACATGGGTGTTTGGAATCTGAGTTGTGGAGGAGCCTCCCCTCACACCCTGTGTAGAAATTAATTTCCGCTACAACAAACCGAACAGATGGTCAGTCAGCCTCTGCTTGGCACTTCCAGCTAGGAGAAGTTCACTATGTTGTGAGTCAGTGAATTCCATTTATACCCACTTTTAATTGTTAGAAGATTCTTCTATTCATGAAGCTGAAAAACTCTGTTGCTGAATATTCCATTATTGAAGCTGCCTTTGCCGCTCTGGAGTGACACATTTATGTGATGGTGTATCCATTATTTGCAACCACGGTAATCTTCTTGACTTCTTCTTCAGAGCAAATACAGTCATTTCCACTTAGAATTTCCTCTCATGTTTTGATTTCAGGATTTTTCCACGTTCTGGTCACCTTCCTGAAAACATCTCAATTCAGTTCATCCCTCCACAACTATAAACCGACAACTAGTACGCCAAGCTAAGTTTAAAAGGATGCTTGGCTGACTGAGCCACCCAGGTGCCCCTAGTATTTTTTTTTTACCACGTCAAACTTCTCAGATGAGGTGCCTACAAAAAACAAAGAGAGTTTCTGCAGTGTTTTTCCTTTGCCGATTTATTAGACTAGTCTTCCAATCCTTCCTCCTATGGAGTCTGGTATCAGTTTACTAGGAGTACTGGAACAAAGTACTACAAACCAGTTGGTTTAAACAATGGAAATTTATCGTCTCCCAGTCTGCAGGCTGAAAGTCTGAGATCAAAGTATCAGCAGAGTTGGTTCTTTCTGAGAGATGTGAGGGAAGCATCTGTTCTAGGCCTCTCTCCATGGCTTGTTGATGGTATCTTCTCTCTATGTTTTTTCATACCAACTTCCCACATTTTCCTTTTTTAAAGGACAGAAGTCCTATTGGATTCAGGCCCATCCTCATGACCACATTTTAACTTGATTACCTCTGTAAAGACCTTATTTCCAAATACAGTCACATTCTGAGGTACTGGGAATTTAGGACTTCAACATATGAATTTTAGGGAGACTCAATTCAACCTATCACAGGTCCCTAAGGCAGATTTCTTGTTTTAAATAAAGGAGTAAGCTTGTGTGGCCGGTACTTTTGTGCATGCCAACATTTTCTTATCAGTATCTATGTATCAGCCACAGTCCGTTGAGATAAACTGTGTGGACTCTTGCTATCACCTTTCAGTTTCCAAAAGAGAAAAATGAGTGCTTTTCCTAAATTCGTGCTCAGATGTCCACTTGCTGAATTTGGTTTCTGAAGATGTCTTTTGTGAGACAGCAACTGCAATAATTGGGTTGTTTAATGATTTAATGATTCAAAAGTGTTGTTTAACCTTGGCTTTGGGATTTGGGATGAATTTGACTCAATGTTTGATGATAATTGTACCCTATTCCAGAAATTGGTTAAGGCATCAAGGGATTTTGAATTTGGGAAACAAATAAGTTAGGGTATAACAATTTGTATCCCAAAGCCATTCACAAACAATCAGGAGCATGTAGAGGTCATCCAGCACATTACTGACTGCTTAAAAAAAAGGGACATATATGATCTCACTTTATGTTTTTTTAATTTTTAAAAGGATTTATTTATTTATTTTAGAGAGAGAGAGAGAGAGAGAGAGAGAGCGAGCGAGTAGGGGAGGGATGGAGGGACGGGGAGAGAGAGAGAGAGTCCTCCAGCAGACTTCCTGCTGAGCGCAGAGTTCAACGTGGGGCTCAGTTCGTGGACCCTGAGGACATGACCTCAGCCAGAACGAAGAGTCGAACACTTAACTGACTGAGCCACCCAGGCACCCCAGTATGACCTCCCTTTAGATTGCTGGTTTAGGGTGCTGTAAATATTAGATCTGTGTCATTCTGTTTTCCCACCGCCTCTACCCTGCTTGCAGTGTTTCTTGTTGGTGATTTGGGTGTTCTACAGATGATCAGTGTGAGCATTTTATATGATATGATTTTGATGTTAAAAAATAACATTTATTATGAGCAGAGAATTTGTTTTTGTTCACATATTTGCTCACATAAAAAAGAACAGTTATAATGCCTGTGTGTGGGGTATGAATGAACACACGATGAACCATCAGTTTTCTTTGAAGCCCCCCAGATGCCCTTTCCATCCCCTTCCCTTCCCTTCCGCCTCTGAGGGAGCCATTACCCTAAATTTTATGTTTACCATGTCCTTACTTGTCATTATACTTTTATTTGGATATTTATATTTCTGAACAGTGCACTCTTTGCTTTGTAGTTAAGATTTTAGGGGCGCCTGGGTGGCTCAGTCGGTTAAGCCTCTGCCTTCAGCTCAGGTCACGATCCCAGGGTCCTGGGATCGAGTCCCACGTCTGGCTTCTTGCTCAGCAGAGAGCCTGCCTCTCTCCCTGCTTGTGCTCTTTCTCTCTCTGACAAATAAATAAGTAAAAATTAAAAAAAAAAAAAACCCACCATTTTTAAAATTTTTAAATCATTGCAAAATTCTTTTAAAAAAGCTACAAGAATACCATGAAATAACTCTCATATAGCCTTCACCCAGGTTCCCTACTGTTAACATTTTACCACATTTGCTTCCTGGTTCTTCCCGCCCGCCCCCAGATACATGTATGTATACATACGCAAACACGCATACACACACACACGCGCACTTTTTTTTTCTGAACTAATTGAGAGTAAGTTACAAACATCCTGTTCTAGTCTAAATACTTCAGTGTGTATTTCCAAACAAAACAAAACAAAACAAAATGAGGATGCTGTCTTACATAATCATGTACAATCATCTAGATCAGGAAATTAATGTAGATCTAAATCTGCCACATTATCCACAGATCCATTCACACCCTGCCTACTGACCCAGTAATGTCCCTGATAGCTTTTTCCTCCTTCTGGGTCAGGATGCCTACTAGAATCATACGTTGTATTTACTTATCATGATTTTTTAGTTGCCTTTCACCTGGAACAGGTCTTCAAGTCTCAACTGTCCTGGGTAAGTTCCAAGAAGGTAGGACAGTTTGTTTGTTTCTTTTGTTTTGTTTTAGGATGTCTTCCAATTTGGGTTCACCCGATGTTTCCTCATGATTAGACTCAGATTATGCATTTTTTGGCAGGAATACCACAGAAGCAATGCTGTGTTCTTCTTGGTGCATCAGAGCCGGAGACACATGATGTTGATTTATCCCATTATTCTTGATGTTAACTTTGTTCATTTGGTTCAGGTAGTGATTACCAGGTTTTTCCACCAAAAAGTTACGATTTTTCTACGTAAAATAAATTTTGTGGGGAGATACTTTGAATTTACATAAATATCCTGTTCTTCAACAAAATTTTCACCCACTAGTCTCAACATTCATTGACGATTTTTGCATGAATCATTTATTACAATGATGGTTGCCAAATGCTAATTCTTTAATTCTGTCATTCCTCCCACATGTGTTAGTTGGTGTTCTACTGTAAGGAAAAACTCTCCCTCATTCATTCATTCATTCATTCATTCATTTGTGTGGATTCAGGGATACATATTTTATCCATTGGGATTTAATTCATAATAATACTAATAAATTATAAATAATAACAATGTTATTATTATTTGACGTTCAGGTTGGCCCATATTTTGCTAGCGGGAACTTCTTCAAGGTGGCTCCTGTGTGCTTTTTACCACTCTTTGGCTATTTTTTTAGTGCTTCCTTTTCTGTACAAAATTACATTCCCTATTTATCTTGTGCTTCGCTCCAGCCCTGGAGTCAATCTGGTTCTTTGTAGTGGAGAGTGGTATATAGAAACCAAGATCTGAGCATTACGGGTGCTAATTGTTACAGGGTATCATTGTTTCCATGTCCTCTTAGCAGATAGATTTAGGAAGCGTTTATGTATGCATGTATATACGTATGTAAGTATGTATGTATGTATATATGTGAATATATATATATTCATTCATTCATTATTGATCTAAGTTGAAAACTATGAGTTGACAACAGAGCCTCCAATTCAAATCCAGTACCACCATATGCTATCCCTCCCTTTCCATATTTGTAACTCACCTCTGAGAAGACTATCCTTAACCACAGTATATGTACATACTTGCTGGACACCCTGTGTGTAATCAGTCTCTTGACCCTGGTGGCTGACTCCTCAGCCATCCCTGCCTTCTTAACCTGCCTCCTTGACTCCATACTTCTTCACCCCCAGTCCCTGTGGCCCTGTTAGCCTTCTCAGCCTTGATGACCCCTTTAGCCCTGACTGCTTTTTTGTTCCTGGCCCCACCAGGCCCGCCAGCCTGGGATGTATTAAGGGAAGGGAAAGGAAAGGAAAAGCACCAAGAAATATTTTATAAAGAAAAGAGAAATTGTAGGGGAGGGCTCTGTTTAAAAATTTTGCATGAAAGACAATTTTTAAAAATGTACAGTATAGTGTTTAATAGCCCTCAACCTGGACAATGACTACAGTTCAAATTTTAGATACCTACCAGCTGTGTAATCTTGGGTAAAATACTTAACGTATCTATGCCTCAGTTTTCTCATCTGTAAAATGAGGTTAGTGATACTACCTACCTCATAGGATTCTTGTGAGGTTAAAATGAGTTAACACATGTAAAGTGTGTAGGACAGTGTCTTGCACACAGTAAGTACATTTAAGAATAATCTTATTATTATTATCAGATGTCCCATCATTTTAGAACATGTTTTATTTTTCTAATACAAAGTTACTAAATGCCAATGAATCATTAGTGATGTCATTAGATCAGAAGAATCACTAAAGTTACTTTTTTTATCTATCAAAAACATGTTTTCTATAGCAAAATAAAGTTTTATAAGATAGCCAGAATCTACACTTTTCCAAGAGTATTTTATCAAACTCTAAAGTTAAAGGAATAATTGTTAAGAGTTATTGCCAATTGAAAAACCAATCATAAATTAGGATAAAGCTTTTTGGACATGTTAGTGTAAACCACTGGGGTGGTTTTCAAATTATGTAATTTTAACTTACAGGAGTCTTTTTAGGAGTCTGTAGCAGAGTTTGGCAAACTCATTTTGTTGGGTGGCCCAGCTATTTCGCAGTGGCCTGAAGAGCAATTTACTCTTCATAGCAACAAACATCTTGCCCAAATTTGCCATCTGGTGTTTGAAGCCTCTATCTTGCAGAGAGTTTTTTCATTAGCTGACAGTCATTACTCATCTGCTTTTGGCTTTAGTATTGCTGACATTCTCAGTATTTCTCATCCTAAATAGTCACAGTTTCAAGTGAGAGAGCACTTGGAGCGGTTTCCTTAACAGAAGGGATTCAATTTCCTCATCTGGAAAACAAGGAGGTCAGATGAGAAGGTTCCGGTTAGCTGGCACCATCTCTGATTTTATGAAACCTGGTTTTTAATGATTTCTGTATGGGCCAGACAACCCACCTAAACTGTGGCTTGTGGAGGAAGGTCGCGGGTTATAACAGGTACTGATTCAATGGTGAAAGATTGAAAGATGTGAATGAATGGCCCCATAAGCCCAGCGACACTCAGGATCAGAGAGCCATTGCCCCTTAAAGAGAACATCAGTGATATTTTATAATTTTGCAAAATAATTTCCAAAATAATTTTAGAAATTCCTTAAAAGTAAATCTCAAGGCTGTACCATGATCTACAAAGCGTCTCGCTACCATCTCTATTCTTCTAGTCCTTGTACCATATCCCCACTGGTATCCCTGGTGTTTCAAAACTTGCCAAACATTAATTTAAATTAAATTTAAATATACATGTCAGAGCCTTTGTACTGATTTGTTCCCTGTGCCTGGAATGCTCCTCCCAGAATATGCAAGTGTTTTACTCCCTCCCTTTATACAGTTCTCTGCTCAAACATCATTTCTCAGAGCGATCCATCACACACCACGTTTTATCTCATCCGTTTCCCTTGCTTTATTTTTCATCACAGCACCCACTAATGTATGCAGTATATCTCATTTTCACCTATCGATTTATTGTTCCTACTCTCTGGAATAATGTTTTACATGCAGGCAGTAATTGTTGAGTGAATATATGAGTAAGAGCCAGAGAACAGTCTATTAAGTACTTGATTTGTGGATTAAAGTTCTTTCCAACACAGTGTTGCAGTGGTATTTAAAGAAGACTACTGTCTGTAATACATCTTGCAGTTTTTTGCCTCTGTGCTTCTGCTCATATCATTATTTACCCCTTCCATCCTTTTCTCTCCGACTCCAGATACTTTCGTCAGAGTTCTGCCTTTGAAACTTTCACTGAACACACCCACTGTCTCTTTCTGAACCCCCTGGGGCCCACGGCACTCTGTCATTATCCCTCCCTTGTCTCGTGTATCATCGGTCTCTGTTTATCTTAATTCCCCAACCATAGGCTCCATGAGTGGAGATTACATTTATGTATTTTTTTTTTTTTTACTTTACACTTTCATATACAATTAAAATGGAATTAACTTTGATATTTTTGCTACAAGAAAAACATTTATTAACAATTTTGAATCCCAAAGAGTGTACTATAAGGAAATGATCACTACCATCAATGTTCAGACATGCCAACACACACACACTGCATTCTTACTAAAAAATGTGATTATACCATACATGTTATCTAGTAACCTGCATTTTTAAAAATACCTTAAGATCGTATCAGGGATAATGTTCCATTTGATGGCTATAAGCCTTCATTGTCACTTTTTTTTTTTTAAGATTTATTTATTTGAGAGAGAGAGCATTGAATGAGTGGGGGGCGGGGCAGAGGGAGAGAATCTTTCAAGCAGACTTCCCGCTGAGTGCGGAGCCCAACGCAGGGCTCATTCCCTTGACCCATGAGATCATGAGCTGAGCCGAAACCAAGAGGTAGACGCTCAACCAACTGAGCCTCCCACGTGCCCCTTCACTGTCACTTTTAATTGCTGCCGTGTTTAGTTGCATTTAACCAATCTCTTACTGACTGACTTTGAAATTGTTTGCAATTTTTCACTATCATACATGTGTGATGTACGCTTTTAGGTGCAGTGAGAAATTTGAAGAGAGGGTGCCTGGGTGGCTCAATCATTAAGTGTCTGCCTTCGGCTCAGGTCATGATCCCGGAGTTCTGGGATCGAGTCCCAGCGTCGGGCTCCCTGCTCAGCTCCCACTCCCCCTGCTTGTGTTCCCTCTCTCGCTGTCTCTGTCTCTGTCAAATAAATAAATAAAATCTTTAAAAAAAAAACAAAACAAAGAAATTTGAAGAGAGAATAGATTTCAAATCTTCATGATGGGAGGGCTGGAATGAGTTTACTAGAGAAATGCTCTTCACATTTTTTTTTTTTAAACTAATGTGCCCCTTAAAGGAATTTTGAAAAACTTATGTGCTTTTGCACTTTTAAAAGTTGATATGTATAGTTTTTATTAAATTTAAATACATTTAAATCCCATACTTTTTGGCAGATTATAAATATATACCTGTCAAAATTGAACTGTGACATTACTTTTTAAAATGTATCTGACAGAATAAAAATATAGTGATTTGATATCTACCTTAATCTATTTTTTAGAAAATCATGAACTAGCTTCTCTTTAATGATCTGAAATGCTCTACAGTCCCTTTTTCTTCTTGAACTATTAATTCTATTCTACTTTCCTTACAGAGTCTATGCTAATGCAATATAGTTTTATATTTGAAAGTCTTTTATTAATCAACCATTGCAATCAGATTTGTGTGCATAAACGTATTTAAAATTTCCTGGGACCATAAGGTAATTTGTTAAATGCTAAATAAAAAAGCTGTTTTTTTCTCCAACTAGATAATATATGTATGGATGAGTGTTACTTGTTGGTAGAATGAAATAGGAGCAGCATGAATTTTTTTCTTATTTTCCATTTTTATAGATGTAAGTGCTGAGAAACATTTTCATGTAAATCAAGTGGATGTGACTGGGAGGAACTTTGTTATAGCAGTATCTCTCAATTCTTTGAATTCCTTCCGAGTTATTTGATAATGTGTCAGTGAAAAAACATTTTTAATGATCTGTTGGTGGCTATACAATTATGTTTTCTGTTTTACTGAAAGTAAAGACCGCAGTGCTAGAGAGATGTCTTAGGGCACCAGCAACAGGCATTGGTAGGAGCACATTTGATCTTGATGATTATGGACATTCCATCTACCACATCGTGTGCTTTGCTCCAGCCCTGCCAGGCTCCACGCGTGTAGCCCAGAGAAGGGGAGAGTTGGATTCAGTTAAGGCTGAACCTCTACCAGATGTATGTTGACTAAGAACTAAAAAATATGAAATAACAGGTGGTAGAATCTAAGCTGGACAAGGACAATGTGGAAGAAGACCACTGGTGGACTGGGGAAGAGTAGAGAGGAGAAGATAAAGGGAGGGCTTTTCCAGGTGGAAGACTGGTTGGAGTAGTTGGAATGGCAAACTGGAAAGAGAGGTCATTGTGGCCTGATATGTGCTTCAGGATTTTTGGAGGTGGAGCAGCTGTGGGTCATGAGCATGTCCAAGGTGTGACCGTAATATGAAGTTCGTGAACTTCATTTGTTCATTTGTTTATGAACAAATTGCTGGAAAGGAGTTCATGGAAATAGGTGGTCATGGTGTCAAAAGTCCACGATGATTTTCAAAGGAATGAAGGCAGGGCTTGGAATGGAGAGAAAGAATGTGAGGCAGGCATCAACACATCTAGACAGTGAGAGAAAGGCTCTTGAAAGCTGGAAGGGGCGGGTCTTAAAGGAATTTAGTTTACAAGAAGCTGCAAGAGAAATGGTTTGGGAAGGGGTGTGGTAGGTATGGAAGGAACCAACTCATTGCCTGACTCTGATGTGTGAACACCTGCCATTTGAGAAGCACAGGGAAAACCATGTCCTCAGGGGAGAGCCCCAATTATTAGAAGGAGAAACTTGTATTTATGACAGGCATTTTACTTCTATTAGACAGTGTGGTTCTGAACCACAAGCTTACTTAATGGGTTAGTAAAACTTCATGGGGTGCCTGGGTGGCTCAGTCGGTTAAGCGAACGACTCCTGATTTTGGCTCAGGTCATGATCTCATGGTTGTGAGATCGAGATCTGCCTCAGGGTCACGCTCAGCACAAGTGTGCTTGAGATTCTCTCCCTCTCCCTCTGCCCCTCCACACCGGCTCACGCTCGCTCTCTAAAAAAAACAACAAAGAAACAAAAAAACCTCCCTCAGTTTCTTCTAGAGTTACTAGTTCTTTCAGTTTCCCTGTCTCTCCAGAATGAGTTTTGATCATTTATATTTTCCTCAAAAACCATTTATTTCAAATATATATTCAAATGTGTGAATATAGTGCTTTACAAATATTTTTATGTAGGTATGCATGTATGTGATTTATGTATTTAATGGTAAATCAGCTCTGAGTTATAGAGATAAATTGTTTTTGTGTTTTTTAAATTAATTATGGATCTGCTTTGATACTTATTGATTCAAATCTGTTTTTAGGATCATCAAATTATATTTTCTCATTTGTAGGAATTACATTTTCATTTTCTCTTCTGAGATAAAAAAAAAATCCCATTTTTTTTTTAAAAAGCGTATCATCAATGAATAGAGAAATCAACATTTATTTTACTTTATTTTCAGTTCCACAAACTATTTTTCAGACGGTATAGTGCCTTGCTTCTAATTAATTAGATACATTTTATTTAGCAGTCTTTTTTCAGTATTTCATGTTCCATAAAACATTTATTCTCCCAATATTACATTTATAAATGAAATGCAGGATATTTCCTGCATAGATATTCCATTGTCCCTTGTTTTTTCTTGCTTTGCAATCCATTTTTATAGAGAAGGCAATAACACTATATTTAAAAAAGAATCGACAATAGATACAATGTGTCTAGTATTTAATATATTCTAGGGATGTGCTAACTTCTTCACCACAGTTATCATATTTAGTCATTACAATAGCCCTGTGAAGTATGTACTGATTATATCTCCAGGGTGCATTGGCGAGACCAGACCAAGAGAGAATAAGAGGCCCATCCAAGGTTTCCTGGCTGTTGTGCATGGGCTCATCAGCCTGCGTGAGAGATCGCTCTGTTAGCATCTCATCCACAGTACTAGAAAAATATAGCAGACCTCTTTATGGCAGATGTCCAGCACCAGAGCATCAACATAATTCATGCTAAGATTTGATTGTCAGGCAATTATTATGTGCAATTATATTCAGTGTTAATAACTTGCCCCGTGAGATCCTACTACTGTACTCCGGATGTGAGTTTCCTTTAACAGCCTAACAAAAATCTTTTATTCATCTGCAGTGAGGTACACTTTCTATAAATAATTGTTTCCTTGAATCATTTGGGGGTGTGGGGAGAAATAGGTATCAATTAGCCATTTTTAATACCCTGTATCTTCAAATTAGAATTTTTGAAGTCTTACTTGTATCTGTAGAAAGGCAGAAAAAGAAATTTCATGCAGTTTGCTTCCTTGGACAAGCAAAGGCAAACCCCTATCTTTTTGTCTCTGAACTCTATCCCATTTGGTTATCGAACACCTTTTAAAAAGATTTAGCTATGTAACAACGACAAATGCCTATGGCTCATTAATTTGTGATTCTTCTCTTTCTTTCTTTTAAAGATAGTGTTTTTAGAAGAAGCATCCCAACAAGAAAAGCTGGCCAAAGAATGGTGCTTCAAGCCGTGTGAAATAAGAGAACTAAGCAACCAGTAAGTCACAGCCAACTTCTTCCCTTTCTCTGGTTAACTCTTGCCCTTCACTAGTCTCAGATGATTAGAAACCTGCCTTGAGGGATGGAGAGGCTTTGTGTTTTTCCTTCCAGGGTGAGGTGAGAAGAAGGGAATTCGAGAACAGGAAGCGGAAGGATGGAAGCTTTGAGGACAGGAGGCTGCCATCATCCGTTTATTTCTTCAGCAGATCTTTGTTGAGCTTACTGTGTGCAACACCCAGGATCTGGAGGAGAAAATGATCTGTAAAGTCTTTGCCCTCACAGGGTTTACAGCCCACAGGGATCTCAGAGAGTAAGCAGGTACACAGGTATGGAAGCTCGCCAGTGATAGGTGGTGATACCTTCCGTGAAGGAAATAAAGAGGGAGGGAGAGAAAATGCCGGAGGTGGGGGTGGGGATAGAGGTTTGGGGAGCATTAACTGGCAGCATAGTTAGGGAAGACCTATCCCCCAAAGCGCACTTGAGCTGTGGTTTTATGTTGTGGGTTTTTAAAAAATATTTTATTTATTTATGTGTGTGTGTGTGTGTGTGTGTGTGTGGAGAGAGAGAGAGAGAGAGAGAGAGAGAGAGAGAGAGAATGAGCAGGGGGGAGGGGCAGAGGGAGAGAGAGAAAGAAGCAGACTCCCTGCTGAGCAAGGGCCCGACGTGGGGTTCGATCCCAGGACCCAGGGATCATGACCTTAGCCGAAGGCAGATGCTTAACTGACTGAGCCACCTAGGCACCCCATGTTTGGGGGGTTTTAATATTTGTTCAAAACGTGTTTGCTATGATTGGCTCACTCTCTTCATAGCCTGGTTGATTTGTTTTATATAGATGGGAATACTTTATTTTTTTAAAGATTTATTTATTTATTTTGGAGGGGGAAGGGCAGTGGGAGAGGGAGAGAGGAGCTCAAGCAGACTCCTTGCTCAGTGCAAGCCCTATGCGGGCTCGATCTCACAAACCCTAGATCAGAGCTGAGCCAAAACCAAGAGCCCGCCACTTAACCAACTGCGCCACCCAGGCGCCCCAAGATGGGAATACTTCTTTGAACTCAAAGATTTTATCTTGTTTCAGGGCAAGTATGTTTCCAAAGTCAATGGAAGTTCCAAAATCAATAAAAATCACTTTCATTCTAAAGGTGTTTTTATCACTTGGGAAGTGACTTTAGAGTAATGTGGTGAGAACAGTGAACTAGGTGTTGGAACGCCTGGCTTGAATCCTCTCACTGCAGCTTGAGAGCAAGTCACTTCCCTTCTCTGAGCAGAAGAATTGTTCTCAGTGATCGGGGATGCCTCCTCCATACCCTGCAGCAGCTTTGTGAACTGGGTTAGCCGTAAGGCTTTGAGGCAGAGGGGCTGGCCACAGTCCTGACAGACGGGGTGACTGCTCATAATGAAGTTTTGGTGCACTTACATTTGTGTTCACGTTTCCTACCTGCTGCCTCTCTCTGGGCTTGGAAGCTCTTGGGCAGTGGGCCGGAAAGTGAATCCAGTGGGCATGGAGATAATTCTAGCCCCTTCTGTGTTATTGTCTGCTTCCTCTTGCTAGATTTGTATGAGTGAGTGGAGGGTGGAGTAGTTGGAGGATGGGGGGCGGGGTGAACACTTCTGGGGGTCTGCAAGTCCTTCTGTTCCTCTTTATGAGGCTGCTTTTGGAGGAAAGTCCATCAGACAAATGTAGACTCTGGGGTGCCTGTAGGCAGCACGCACAGAGAAGTGGTAAGGTAAGAAAAAACATAAACCTTGGTTGAAGACCTAAGTCTTTGTAGAAAAACCTTATAGCAAACACACGAGATATGTGCAGTTGAATTTCTTTAAGTCACAATTAAGATACCACAGAAGATGGAGTCTCTGACAGTGTGTTTAACAGACTTACTGTACCTGCAGGTCTATCTCAGCACAATGTAGATTTTCTTTCTTTTTTTATTTTTATTTTTTTTAAAGTTTTATTTATTTATTTGAGAGAGAGAATGAGAGACAGAGAGTACAAGAGGGAAGAGGGTCAGAGGGAGAAGCAGACTCCCTGCTGAGCAGGGAGCCCGATGTGGGACTCGATCCCGGGACTCCAGGATCATGACCTGAGCCGAAGGCAGTCGCTTAACCAACTGAGCCACCCAGGCACCCTTCTTTCTTTTTTTAAAAAATATTTTATTTATTTACTTGAGAGAGAGAGAGAGAGCACAAGCAGGGGAGTGGGAGAGGGAGAAGCAGACTCTCCACTGAGCAGGGAGCCCGACATGGGGCTTGATCCCAGGACCCTGGGATCGTGTCCTGAGACGAAGGCAGATGTTCAACTGACTGAGCCACCCAGGTGCCCCACGATGTGGATTTTCTTAAGTGAAAATGAAAGCCGGAGCACCCTGAGCAGAACTTTGATAGAAGTGGATCAGATTGTGGCCGTGGACCATAGAAAGGGTGGCAGGGCCAGGATTAGGCTGAGGCAAGTGAGGCATTCACATCCGGCGAGGAATTTAAGGATGGTGGGGAAGGCAAAAATCTCAGGAATCAAGATAAGTAATAGTTTGATGCAATATTTTTATTTGTTTGTTTATTTATTTTTAAGATTTATTAATTTATTTATTTGACAGAGAGAGACACAGCGAGGGAGGGAACACAAGCAGGGGGAGTGGGAGAGGGAGAAGCAGGCTTCCCGCCGAGCAGGGAGCACGATGCGGGGCTCGATCCCAGAACCCTGGGATCACGACCTGAGCCAAAGGCAGAGACTTAACGACTGAGCCACCCAGGCGCCGCTGAGGCAATATTTTTAAAAATAAAAATTAATGCAGGGCACCTGGGTGGCTCAGTTGGTTAAGCGGCTGCCTTCGGCTCCGGTCATGATCCCGGAGTCCTGGGATCGAGTCCCACATCGGGCTCCCAGCTCAGCGGGGAGCCTGATTCTCCCTCTGACCTTCTCCCCTCTAATGCTGTTTCTCTCTCTCTCTCTCTCTCTCTCTCTCTCTCTCTCTCTCAAATAAACAAATAAAATTAAAAAAATAAAATAAAAAAATAAAAATAAAAATTAATGCAAAAAAATCCAGGATGAACAAAATACCAAAATTTTAAATAAAGACAGGATGTTATTGTTTTACACCCCTGCATTGTTGGGCAAGGAAATGGTCATTTTCAAAGAGCCTGGGATTCCCAAGCCCACAGGACCATCATACCTCCTGGCTGGCAGGTAAATGAGGGTTGACAATGCTGAGCAAACAGCTTGGGCAACTCAGACCCTTCTAGGTAGTCATGTGTTTTGATGGTAGAGCTTTCTTTTTTTTTTTATTATTATTATGTTATGTTAATCACCATACATTACATCATTAGTTTTTGATGTAGTGTTCCATGATTCATTGTTTGTTCATAACACCCAGTGCTCCACGCAGAATGTGCCCTCTTTAATACCCATCACCAGGCTAACACATCCCGCCACCCCCCCTCCCCTCTAGAACCCTCAGTTTGTTTCTCAGAGTCCATTGTCTCTCATGGTTCGTCTCCCCCTCCGATTCCCCCCCTTCATTTTTCCCTCCTGCTATCTTCTTCTTCTTCTTCTTTTTCTTAACATGTATTGCATTATTTGTTTCAGAGGTACAGGTCTGTGATTCAACAGTCTTGCACAATTCACAGCACTCACCATAGCACATACCCTCCCCAATGTCTATCACCCAGCCACCCCATCCCTCCCACCCCCCACCACTCCAGCAACCCTCAGTTTGTTTCCTGAGATTAAGAATTCCTCATATCAGTGAGGTCATACGATACATGTCTTTCTCTGATTGACTTATTTCGCTCAGCATAACACCCTCCAGTTCCATCCACGTCGTTGCAAATGGCAAGATCTCATTCCTTTTGATGGCTGCATAATATTCCATTGTGTATATATACCACCTCTTCTTTATCCATTCATCTGTCGATGGACATCTTGGCTCTTTCCACAGTTTGGCTATTGTGGACATTGCTGCTATAAACATTGGGGTGCACGTACCCCTTCGGGTCCCTACATTTGTATTTTTGGAGTAAATACCCAGTAGTAGTGCAATTGCTGGATTGTAGGGTAGCTCTGTTTTCAACTTTTTGGATGGTAGAGCTTTCATTAACATTGTCCACTTGGTTAAAAGATGAGTGGATGTTTTAGTAAGTGTATATAGGGGCAAACAATCTTCTTTGTCCCCAGATTCTGATGCAGACTGGCCAGCACCACAGGTTTGGAATATGAAATTAGTGGTTTTTATCTGAGGGGAAGTGGAGATTTTCTAAGGAAGTGAAGCTAGTGAGTAAGCAAAATTGAAAAGAGTTCTTTCATCTCTGCTTCCTTAACATGCTTAACAAAATGTGACTTTCCCTCCCCCCTACCTGCCCATTCTTTCACTACCAAATATTTTTAAAGGGAGTTCTCTCTCTGCCCAGTACTTTCTCTAAACACTGATCTTTCATGTTCATGGGTTTCTTTTCGGCATGTAGGACAGTAACTAAACCATTCTAGAGACTTGGGAAGTATTCTATAATGAAGGACTGAATCCACGTGAAATCCGGTGTCTCCCCAACCACTGCATGGAAATGAGAGCTCTCTTTTCCTGAGACCACTTGCCTTTGACTCTTGCAGGTTTGGACACTGGTCTCTGTCCCTTCATTGCTGTCCTTGATGCCTCTCTTTCCTGGATCTCCCTCAGCCCTCCTGACAACTCTGCTGCAGAAGGAGCATGGCCTTGTCTTCCTCATTCTTACTCCTATAAGTGGACGGTGCTGTTCAAGATTCAGTTTTGTTCTTTTTCCACAGAAATCTCCGGCACCCCCAGATTCTAGGCTTCCCTCCACAGAGAAGACTCTCAAATCTGAATCCCATCCGTACCTCTTCTGTCACCTCTTATCGCACATTTCTGATGCTCTTTGGACCCTTGGAGATTACACTGACTCTAGACTTAATAACATCACTCCTCCCTCAACGTGGAATTTCCTCCTACATTCTCTTCACATCATGTCATATAATCAGCTTCCCATGCTCAAAAGCTCTCTTTTGGACTCATTCCTCTCCTTGGCTGCCCACAGCTAATAAAATATCAAGATTTTTCTCTTGTATTCATCTTTTCCTTTCTGTTCCTATCACCATAATCTTTATTCAGAAATGTCATGCTTGGGACATGCATGGGAGGAGTCTCCCCGCACATGCTTGCCACCGCCAGATTCATGTCCTAAACCTGAGACTCAAAGTGTCACAGTTCTGCAAAAGAGAAGAAAAAACAAAGTAACAAGCATCCTCGCCATTCTCTCCCTCCCGGCTATGGAATAACCGACACCAGTTAATTCACTGAATTGATTATTCAAGACCCTTTTTAAAGAAACTTTTTTTTGGCTGTTGTTTCTGAAACATTTTTTATGTAGTAAAGTGCACAGATCTTAGGTATGTACATTGATAAGTTTTGACAAACATGTATAACTATGGAACCAACATAAACCAATCAAGATATAACACATTCCTATCAGCCTAGAAAGTTCCTTTATGCCCCTTCCAGTCACTCTCCAGCCCCTTGTCCACTGTTTTAATTTTTTCTATCACATAGATTACTTCTGCCTGTTTTTAAATGTCATATGAATGGGGCGCCTGGGTGGCTCAGTCGTTAAGCGTCTGCCTTCGGCTCAGGTCATGATCCCGGGGTCCTGGGATTGAGCCCCGCATCGGGCTCCCTGCTCCTCGGGAAGCCTGCTTCTCCCTCTCCCTCTGCTTATTGCTCTGCCTACTTGTGCTCTCTCTCTCTCTGTCAAATAAATAAACAAAATCTTTAAAAAAAAAGTCATATGAATGGAATAAATCAATGATTCTTGTGTCTGGATTCTTCACTCATCGTAACGCTTCCAAGATTCATCCATTTTGTTGTTTATATCAGTAGTTCTTTCTTTTGTATTGCCGAATAGCATTCTGTTGTGTTGATATACCACAGTTTGTTTATCTGTTTTCCTGTGGTATTTGATTTGTTTCCAGTTCGAGGCTGGGATACATAAAGCTGCTCTAAATATTTTTGTACAATGCTCTTTCGTAAGCATATGTTTTATTTCAGTCGGGCAAACCACTAGGAGTGAAATTGCTCACTAAGATCCTTAATATTTTGACCAGATCTACTTCTCTCTTTCTCTCCACCTCCCTCTCTCCATACCCCCCTCCCCCCAACACATACACACACAGATATCCTCACTCACCCCTAATCTGCTCAACTAGATTATAATCTCTTTGAAGATAAGGAAATGTCTTATTTCTCTTTGGATCTCCCACAAGGCTTAGGAGAGTTTTTTAAAACTTATCAGTTACTTGGGAAATATTATTTGATTGAACAATTCAACTACATAAAGAAATCACATGGCCATTTCATTTCATGGTGGTGGAGACGGGGAAAGCCCCAGGACTGAGGTATCCTGAGAGGTCAGCGACTCATGCCTGAGAGGAATCCACATAGTTCATTCCCCCTCTCTGCGCGCCCCCCACGTTGTAGGCTCACTTAATGCGGCCTTCTTGCCACACGAGCTTGTCACTGCTCTTCCCCGCCAAAGTGAATGAAGAATTCTGTCCTCCGGAGGGTAGTGACCCAGAGTACTGAGCCGGCAGACAAACTGCCTGGATTTGAATCTAGGCTCCAAAGCTGACTAGTTGCATGATTACTTTTTTTTTTTTTTAAAGCTACTTACATTTCCTGAGCTTCAGTTTTCTCTTCTATAAATGAGAAGAACAGTAGTACTTTGTAAGTTTGTTGTGAGCATTACATCATCATAACTACTATTTTTTTTTGAGTGCTTTTTGTTATCTAGGCACTGTTTTTACTCGTGCTAACAATCCTCACAACAGCCCTATGGTGCTACCACTGTAACAGGACACTGAGTCGCAATGAAGTTAAATAACATGTCGATGACCCTACTGCTCGTTTATGGTGGGGTCTGAATTCAAAATCAGGCAGTCTGAGTCAAGAATGTATATACTTAACCCCTGTAATAAACTGCCTCCCACAAGTAAGATGACGTACATGGATGCTGTGCCCAGTACATGTACCTCTTCAGTAAACATCATCTGCTGGTTATCAGCATTATCGCCACCATTCCCGGTTCCCATTTTTTTTAAAAAGAAAGCATTTTATAGGTAGCCCAGGCTTTGTTTGCCTTTCACTGAGGTGGTATACATTTCAGTTGGTAGCATAAGGGATTCTTTGTTATGTCAAGTTTTGAGCTCAAGTTCTTTATGTATATTAAAATATAATTCATATTTTCTCAGGGTGCTGGTTGTGGTGGTACATATGGTCTTTAACAAATAGCTGTTTGGATGTGTGTAGACACTTAATAGACACCAGTGAACTGGATTCGTTCTTTAGAGAAGCTTTAAGTGTGTTAGTTTGGGGGCTTCCTCGAATCTGTGGGTAGTGCCTCTGAAAGCTCTTAAAAACATCTTTCCAGGACTTTCTGTTATGAGAATCAGTGGAAATATGAAAATTAGTTGGCAGGCCAGGGGGACGGCAGGAGTGATCAGCGGCACCTGGAGAAGGCTGTCTGAGCACTACAGCTGTGTCTTCGCTTACCCGTCCGACACCGCCCACCCATTGACAGTCTCGTCTTCTACGAGGGCCTGTCCCTAACCAGCCTCAGTTTGCCGTTGCTGCTTCATTTCAGAACTCAGCCCCTGCCTCACAAGGGGAAGGACCAGATTTCTTGTAGTCAGCCAAGGTCAAGACGACCACTGAGTCTAGCATTGCGGCCACCGTTTGTCATCGTCAGTCATCCTTAGTGACTCGGGAGTAGTTCCAAAGGATGGCTCTAGAAGCTTTAAAGACCTTCTTTCTCATCTTGGCTCTCCGTCCTACAGCCTCCAGTTCTGAGAACAAAGTCATCGGGTGTCTTGTTCCATGATTGTTTTGCTGCTTCTCAGTGCTGTGCTTCTGCTTCCCTCGATCATCTTTGGTTAACCTCACACCAGCCATTCTGCCAATCCAATGTACGAGGTGTATCTCTCCCAGCAGAGCGTCACTTCTATATCTTGATTGCTAGATAACAGGAGAATTTACAGTCGTCTGATTGCATTAGCTCTGAACCTGCGTGGGGTAAACAATTAATCACTGTGGAGAGAAAATGTGATTTAAAGATACGGAAAATGATTGAAGGTATTATTAAATTCTTTTTTCCCCCTTGTATTAATTTCCAGTGAGTTCTTCATGCCTGGGCTGGTTGATACACACATCCACGCCCCTCAGTATTCTTTTGCTGGGAGTAATGTGGACCTGCCGCTTTTGGACTGGCTGACCATGTACACATTTCCTACAGAACTCAAATTCCAGAACATCGACTTCGCTGAAGAAGTATATACCAGAGTTGTCGTAAGTATCTTGCTCGTCAGTAGTGGTGTGTCATGACCAAATCACCTGTAGACACGTCCATTTCTTGGGGCATATTTTAATTATAAAGCATAGGCAGTTGAGGCTAGAATGGACTGTGGAGACATTTTCAGTTTTTTTCAAAGCCCAAGGAGTGTGTGGACCACCCACCTCATCTACACAAGCTAACCTATAGCAGAGAGAGAACTTGAATCCAAACCCTCAAATTCTCTATCTGGTGGGGTCTCTTGACTCTTGGTCTGTTACTTCTTGTGTTTCGAGTTACTAAATTTGAGTTTCATGCACGTGTGTGTTCCCTTACTCTTGCCAATCCACAGTGCTGTTCTGGGGACCATATGGAATAACTGTGTAACCTTTGGAAAGTTCCGTGACTCATTTTCCCCATCTGTAAAATAAAGTAGAGATCATGATAGTAACTACTTCATAGGATTGTTATGATAAGTTAATATTTGTGAGGTTCTTAGAATAGTGCCTGACACATGGAGCGTTGTATATATTTGCTTTAAAAAACATGCAAGGAAATTTAAAAATAAAAGTTAAAATTACAGTTAGAAGGATATCACATTATTTTAGTAGCTTCCCAAGGAGGGAAAATAGGATGGCTCCCTACATAGCAGGGTACGTAGGCACATGATGAGCATTAACACCACTAGAGGGAGCTATGGAGCTAGTTCAAGTCATTGAACCGCGCCAACCTTATACTGAAGGCTCTGAGGATGTCCTTACTTCCACTCTCTCAAGGAAATCAGTCCCCTTCTTTCTACTCCAGCCCTATGCCAAGTCCACTCCGCAACCAGAAACAGCTTCTGCAGTGGAGAATACCTTTTGCAAAAACTTTCCTATCTGACCACTACCTCTTGTCATGCAGCATACTTAGTTTAAACATTGCTGCATTGTTGGACCCATGGATGGTTTTTCTTCTAAAGCGATGGCTCTGGGATGGTGACAGTACTGTAAGTCTGTAAGACAGTTACCTAGCCATTCTGCCATTTCCCCTGGTCTTGTATCATTCAAGCCTTGAGGAGTAAAAGTAAGTGCTATCCTTTATATACTTGACTTCCCTAATTGTAAATTCGGTGTAATTGTAGATCTTACCTGTTTAGCATGGATCCACATGACACTAGAAAAACTGAGAAGGACTAACACAGTGCATGAAGTTGCTGCGATATTGTGTTAATGAACTGTGTTAACCACACCAAATCTTTTTATTTTCAAAATTTATTTATACCTCTCATTGTTCTAAAAAGGGTTTGAGATATCTTAAAATAAAATAGTATACAGTGGAAGCAAGTGAGTCACAAAAGCGTGGCAAAGGAAAAAAAGGGGGAAAGAAAAATAAAACTGAGAGGTAAATGTATACCATGGGGGGCCATGCACTTGTTAGCATTTGTCACAAATTCAGCTTTAAGTTTCTAGCCGCTGACCCAGAGAGGGAAATCAATGATGTAATTTACACTGTGTATATGATAAAGAATAAAACATTTGTTAAGGTAAAGCATTTCTATTACTTATACTGATTTTCTTAAAAATTAGTTTCAATAACAGTTCATATAGATACATGCTCTGTTGTCAAAATATATATTATTAAGATGCTATAGTATTTTAAAAAACCCCAAATATATCACTGTTTTATGTTTAGACATTTAGAGTATCTAGAACCACATATCCTTCAGGGAGTACTCCATAAATACTATTTCTTGTATCAGAGAGTTAAGTATTTGATGTCAGTGAGTACAAAATAGATTTTATTCTCGACACATACTTGCATTGCATACGTCCTATGTTTCTGATTATGAGCAGGCAGGCCTGCACACTTTAACAGTTGGATGAGCTGATGATATGGTTGAAATCTGTAGACGTTGAGATTTGTTAACTAGAACCTGTCCCTAGGCTGACAACTGCTCACGGCAATGCAAAGGGATGTTAAAACAGTAGGTCCAGAGAGATCCAAGGCATTTTGGTTTATTTTATTTTCTCCCTCAGAAAACAGTCCTAGATCTATACTTCAGCAAATGGGCAAATCAAGACCCCAGAGTTCTGCACCGTAGATGACAGTGATCATTTAATGTGCAAATAATTTCAAGTATATAGTAGCAAACATCTCCTGAGATTACTTAGAAAAAAAATCCCAGTAAAGCAAGCCTGGATTATCTGCCTTTAAACATTGCAAACTGGGTGAGAGATTACAGTTTCAAATTAGACTGGAATAAACTAAAAAGACTAGAAGGTTCAGGAATCTATATATTATATAGCTTGCAGTCAAGGGATTGGACAATGAGATCCTAGTAAATGTGCCAAGATACACGAGTTGCAAATATTCTGGGGAATGGGATGAATATGCTTACTCTACGGGGTTGTCAAAGATTCAGCTGATGAATCCAACTAATTCCAAAACTGTATCAAATCATTAAAGTACAAGGTGAATCGAAAGGAGATAGGCCACTCTTTCCTCCCTATTTCAGCCCAGTGGAAATGCAAATCATCTAATCTGTTAAGAAGCCATTGCTACTGATCTTGAAGTTTGCAGTCATCCTATGTTTGGCATCTATTTTGAGCTTAAAAAGCTTGGTCTCCAAACCTTTCTTGTCAAGAATTGAAGGCTGAGGAAAGATTGAGAAACACAACCCACAGTCTGATGTTGTTCTTGGTAGATTCTTATAAACTGGAAAAATACAAACTCATTACTAACGAAGAAGCCTCTTTAAAGCTTATGAGAAACTAGGGTGGCCTTGGGTCCGGGATGCCCAAATATAGAACAAATGAAGAAGGGAAGCAGCTGTATTTTAGATGTCCTCTTCAGTAAGGTTTTAAAGCCAAACTAATTTCTTTCAATTACATAAGTCTCACACATGGAACTTGTTGGTTAAATGGGTGGAAGTCAGTGGGAACCAGGAAGAGTAGCTTGGGGTTCTTCCCTTTCTCCTCTCCTCTCCTCTCCCTCCTTCCTTTTCTTTTTTCCTCCGTGGTTTTTCCCTGTCCTGTTCTTTAACTATAATTTGAGCAGATTCTTGAACTTTCTAGTTCGTTCCAGTCCAACTTGAAAGTGCAATTTCTCAACTAGTGAAAACACCCCTCCCCTCCCCCGCCCCTTCCCTCGGTCAGAGGAAGGACTGACTTACTCTCCATGCCGTGGGGCACTTCCATTGTCCTTCTTGCTAAACAGCCAACACTTTCCCCTTTGAGTTCATCTTCAAGCCAAGATTTTAGAAAGGTGTGTAAAATTTTGAGAATTTAGAAAATATTAGATTACGCTTCTGTTTTAATTTTGAGTTTCACTTTACTCTGGTTAGTGTATGCAACCAGACTCATGGCTCCATCTCCTGACCCTGAGATCATGACCTGAGTTAAAAATCAAGAGTCGGATGCTTAACTGACTGAGCCACCCGGGCGCCCCCCCATTAGATTTTTTTTTTTTTTTTAAATCCAGCTTCCTTCTGGCCTTAGAGATTGCCTCTTTCCTCTGAGATTTTTTTTCCAGATTCCTTTTTCCTCCTTCCCCACTTTTTTATACTAACTTTCCTCCAATGTCTGTTGAACCTTGAACATACATTTCATATTTAAGTGCGATGCTCTGAAATGGTGATTGGAAGTCTGGATGGGGATAACGCTTGTTGGCTAGTGAACTTCATTATAAGATAAACAGTGAAGGCACTGAACAACCCTTTCAACTGTGGGCCCCAAATGCCACTGTGAGGATATCTTTCTTCTAGAACCAGTCATCTTCTCTAGGGAAGAGTTCCTCAGTCCTGCTAGGAGTGGTGGGAGTTGCATATGTGGGATTTTGGGGAAAATGACCAAGGATCCAGAGGGTCAACCAGATTATCCACTTAAAACTCTTTCCAGTCTCTGCTGAACCTTGCCATATTGGGTGTCTAGTCTCCAAATACTGTTGCAAGTTTCTGCAAGAGCAAATCTCTCCTGCAAGAATCAGGTTGGTGTGGTTGGCTGATTTCAACAAGGAGAAGGGTCCTGCCAGGGTTTAATCATCTGTATACAGACTGTCAGCCAATTCTCTATTAGCAGCTCTGTGCTTCTTTCTCTTCTTGCAGAGTCACCTCCAGGTTCTCATCCATGTTTGTTTTGTTTGTTTGTTTGTTTGTTTTTTGTCTTCCAAGGGGCTGTAGAAATGCTTCCTTTGCTCGTGTCTCTTTCTTCTGGGTTAATACATTTTATACTCCTTTACTGTTAGTTTAGTGGAATTGTGCTAAGGAAGGGAGATAAATACAAGGGACTAATTTGCTGGGTTGAACTAGAAATCTGGCTGAATAATTTTGCCCTCTTGTAGATGGAAGAATCTCATTTACTCATCCCTTGATGCAATAAAGTTTGTATATCCTTAAATAATCCTAAAAACCAAGGAATTAATTAGTATTACATTTTGTGAAGTCTGCAACACGGAATAGTGTGAAATCTAGGAAATCAGAAGCACCAGCTTCTTCTCCAGCTCACACTTTTGGATATAAATACTTTTGCCATTTACCTTAACCGTATTTCATATCAAGATGGCATACCTTTAAATAAAAATATTTTAAAATTAAAAACTAGAATTCTATTTTCATCTTTATTTGCCATGTGACTTTTCTGGGCACACGCGATTCATGGTTTTTGTGATTTATTTTTAGAGGAGAACACTAAAGAATGGAACAACAACAGCTTGTTACTTTGGAACAATTCACACTGACTCATCTCTGCTCCTTGCAGAAATTACAGGTGAGGAAATGAAAGCATGATTTATGGGCACATCAAGCCAAGACAGTCAGACCATGCCGGGCAATGACTTATACATGTGGGCTGTCCTGCCTCTTAATTGCTAGAATTTGAGCGCTGCATTTCTTGCAAGTAATTAGGTGTTTGTGTATGGCCCTTGAATGTTTTTAATTGTGTAAGTAATTTGATTATTTATTTATGGTTTTGGTTCCAGAATGATGTGTACGGGTCTGAATTTTGTGTATTAATTTAGGGCGTTTGGGACCAAATTTACTAATTCTCACTGTGGCAACAGTTTATTATATTATAATCCGCAGACACATCTTGGCTCTTGGCTAGACTTAGGGCACTGTGCTAGATGCTGGGAACACAATGAAATAGAAAATGACTGTATTAACAGCGGCTGTGCTCTTGCTGGATGCCTGGCTTTGCACAAAGCACTCTCCATGGATTATCTCAGCTCAGCTGCAAACAGTCTTTGGAAGTAGGCATTCGTGCCCTCATGTTACAGATGGATAAATTGATGCTCAGAGGCCATAACATGCCCAAGTCACACGGCTAGTAAGCAGGTCTGAGACTGGCTTTAGATCAGTAATTCCAAAACTTGGACCTCGCACAGTGCCCAGAACATGGCAGATGCTCAGTAAATACCGTTGGCTGATGCGCTGATACTTCTGCTTGCTGGCCAAGGTAGGTTCTGCCAGAGGCTTAAAGGGTAGCCCTGAAAATATATATTGCTTATTTCTGGAGGAGACAGAGAAGACTCAGAATTGGATCATCTGGAAAGAATTCATAGAGGGGGCCTTTAAACAGGGCCCTACAGGAACACAAAATGGGGAGGGAGGAAAATGTCTTCCCAACAGGGGAAATAACATGGACAAAGCTATGGGGACAGGAATATCCACAGTGGATACAGGAAGCAAGGAACAGAGTAGCTGAGCTGGAGGACAGGATTCATTGCACAGTGAGGGGGGGAGAGGAGGTTGGGCAGCTGGGATGGTTCAGACCATGGAGAGATTCGAATATGCATCAGATACTCAAAGATTTTGAGCCAGATGACGTATGTGATGAAGGTGGTGTTTCACGTTAAGAGTAATCTAATGGCCAGGTATCACAATGAATTACAGGGGAAAGAGAGAAGCAAAAAGACTTTTGTAAGATTCTAATGACAGAGGCAGAGACATTGTACAAACAGTATCACCCCATGTAGCTTCAACGTTCTAGCTGAAATAAAATTTCTCTGGCACCTCTAATGAGGACCAGGTTCCTTAGTGCTGAGAGCTGCTAGTAGGACTATGTCAAATTCCCCACTGATGATAATATTGGCGTTGCTACGGTTAGGAAAAGTGGCCGTATCTTTTCTAAGCCCTACATGCCAGACACTTTATATACATTACTGGGTATATTCCTCACAACCCTACACATAACAGAGGACACTGGGCACATACAGGGTTAGACCTTAATCAGATATTATCACCATCTTGGTAGTAATCCAAGGAATAGGAGTCAGTGGAAGACCTTGAACTACTTACAGAATTTGGTGTGGTTTTGTTGTCGTTATTGTTCTTAAATGGCGTTCTTAAATGATCTTTTACATTCTCACTTGTGTTTTCATAATGATTTTAATTTAAATGTATTTTCTAAAGGCTCAAGAGGGATATATTGTTTGCGGGGGAAAACATGACTTCAGATTCTGTTTTTGTGTGCCTCTCACAGATAAATTTGGGCAGCGTGCATTTGTGGGCAAAGTCTGCATGGATATGAATACCACTGTTCCAGAATACAAGGAAACCACAGAGGAATCAGTCAAGGAAACAGAGAGGTACATGCATCTTGATTTGTCTTGTGGGTGGTCCCTCTGAGGCACTGATGGAGTTAGAGATGGGGAGAGAGTGAACCAGGCCGATATGCGCGTACGTCACTGTGTGGGTTTGCCCTACTTTATGCAGGTGGTCTGGTCCTAAAGAAAACGTTGCATGTCAATACCATTTGGTAGCCTCTGGGAATTTGTTATAGAGTCCTAGGGTGAATCCCTTTGTGAAATGAAGGATTCTTTTTATAAGTTAATGATTTACCGCTTCCCTCTCCTTTATTATAGATGGAGGCTTCTCCTGTAAATTGAACTTGCTTTAAGTGTATGTGGTCTGCGCATCAGATTACTTTTGGTGGCGGGGTCACCCTCTTGCCTGAGATCACGAGCTTTCGTTATGTTCTTTTTATATTACACTGGAATAGTCTACGGATCTCAAAAGTACTGTATCTACATTGCTTTAATGGCTTTTCCATAGTCCCTTGAGGATTTGATTTGACAAGGAATTGCGTTGTATGACATTCGACACGACATCCAAGAGATATAGAAGGACATTCTTTAGATGTAAATCTTCCCCAGGACCTAACCTATCCTGAGGCAAGTTTTAGAAGCCCAACTTTCCTACAATTCCAGACCTCCATCACCTTAAATGTGTCCTCTGGAAAGCATAGCTCAGGAACCACCACCTGCTCACAGAAAGAGTGAAGCATGCACCTTCCTTTTATCGTTGGCCACATGCTGAACTTTCCTATGGATGTGTGTTTGTGGTCATAGTAAACTTTAGTCCCCATTTTATTCTGAAACAAAGGGCTACCGGAAGGCAGAAAGCTAGCGAATAAATTTTTTCAGTTGGGGCACAAACCGCTGTTTAATAGGCCCTACGGACACCACCATCCCTGATTGCCACCCCCGTCCGGTTCCTCCCCTCTCCCCCGTCTCCATTTCACAGCCACCTCTGGCCTGTTCCATCAGCCTTACTCCGACATCTGTGCCCATAGAGTTCTATGGCTTCTAAATGCCTCCAGGTGCATAGGATTCCGTAATTCTAATATCCATGGAGCATAACATCCTGCAATATTCCCCCAAATAGAGCTTAAGCCAGTGGAATGGTTGAGTGGTATGGGAATACTCATGAACAGCCCAGCTGATGTTAGAGGATAAAATTGCATTTCCCTGTGATTTTGCACTCTATTTCTCTGGCTGCAAATGAGAAAGCAGAGTAATTACTACTTGTTAATCTTTAATTAGTGGTGGTGAAACATGTATGGCATTAGAACTGTTTGCATGGAAATTAAGACATGTAAGGATCATGTTTTCACCCTTTTAAAAAATCTATTTAAAAATGCCAAGATTTTCTATCTTCCCATTTGTTGCTTTATTTCAGATTTGTGTCAAGAATGCTCCAAAAGAACGTAAGTAAGCTTGTTCCCAGCCTGATTTTGGATTGCTTTTGTGTCATTTGTAAGATTTGCTATTAAGTTGTTTGATAAAGATTAGTCTCTGTACGTTTGGCTTACTCCACGCATGCAGAAATGTCTCCCCAGAGCCTTCAGTTGTTTTTATAGTCGACCCATCAACTCAGCTCTGTGAGGTCGGGCTTTTTTGTGTCCTTGGTGGTTTTCCCTTCCTCTTCTCTGGAAGCTTCTAATCACACAGGACTGGTCCCTGGGGAGGTGGGAGAGGGCTTCATGGATGTGGACAGATTGGGAGCAACTGGAAGTTGGCTACATCAACATTGGCTCTGGCCTCTTGTACTCCCTGATCTGGTCTGGAGCACAGGTGGTGTCCACCATGATGCCCCAGCCTTTGGCTACCTTGGTCCCTAACGTGTGGTATGTCACATGGCCTGCAGGCCCTCGGCCGGCCACTCCTCTTTGCAGTGCCTGGTGTTGGTGAGCCTATGGAGGCAGGGCTGTTTCCTTCCCCCACTTCTAGCAGGTCAATTTGTAGCTCCATTGTACAACCTCTTAGATTGGCAAGCCAGACCCTTCCCTTACCACCTTTTGAGGTCTAATCGGAAACCGTGAGAACCCTATTACTTTCAGCCTAGTCTTGGGAGAACTAGGTGGAGCTTTGGGGGTCCTCATGCTCACCACCCCTCTCTTGAGCCCTTCTCCCCTGCTCAGCCTTTACCGTGGGTGACACCAGAGCCAGTACTGCCCCCAGATGTCCTGAGGGAGGCCATGGCTGGCACTCCTCCCCAAGACATAGATGGGGAGTAGACCACCACTTCACTTTGAGTCTCCCCAGAGCAGCCTCCTTTAGAAGTTCTTCTGCTTCCCATTTCTCTTCATGAAGGCCACCCAGTCAAGGCCTTGTCTGAGCCTTCATGTGGATGTGGGACTGGGGCTGTCTGTCCTTGGAGGCAGGATCTTCTTCCATTGAACTTGGTGCTACAGAATATTCTCTCTGTTGTCCTTAGCCAAGAGCTCTTTCCGTGAAACCCACTACTTCCACCCACTCTTAGAATGGGGGGCTGTCCTCCAAAATGAAGACATAAAATTATCATGTTGTATGATATGCATGTTGGGGTATGCCACACTTTCCTGATATCCATAGTTTCCTTACCATTTTTTTTTTTATTATTATTTCCAGTATTCTAGAGTTAAGCCCATAGTGACACCACGGTTTTCCCTTTCCTGCTCTGACACTTTGTTGGGTAAACTGGGAAACATGGCGAAGACCCATAATTTGCATATTCAGGTGGGTATTTTTCTGCTGTTTGTGCCCCTGTCCAGACCTGCAAGACTTTTCAGTACCCTAAATTCTGGCAGTCATCTCCAATTCTTCTCCTGAGATCTCCCAGAGAAATGGCATCATAGGACAGGGAGGGCTCTTACAGACGTCACCTAAATCCACTTCTTAATTTCTCAGATAAGAAACTTGAAGTTCCTTTTACCCTCATCTTCTCTGATCAGACTTAGACAAGGACGTCATACGTAACCAGGCCAGATCAGTAACACACTGGTTACCTGTTCTCTGTAAGATACGTTTAATTCGTTTCTTTCCTACTTCTCTCTTTTATTTGACCCTTTTCTCAGTGTTCTAGTCCTTCATTTTTGGAGGAACCACCTATTATTTGAAAAGCAAAAAGAACCTAGTTTCTCCCTCACAAAAAGGCATTTAAAAGCCCTTTTGTTCTGAGTTTCTTAATTTAAAAATCAGGAACAAAAAAGGATATCTTACTTTGTCATTAAACGGTTGCAATTTAGGAATGAAACACTTTTTAAAGCTTCCAGCTGGGTTAAAATTGGGAGTTGCAGGCTCTCCTTCCCCCACCCAAGCTTCATTACAGGCTGCACCAACATTTTCCCTCTTAAGAGTGGACTATCTTATAACCAAGGGCAAGTTAGGGGAAAGGCAGAACACATTGATTCTTTATCAGGGTGGAGGGTATTTTGTTTTGTTTTGTTTTTTTAATAAGATTGATTTTGTTGGGGCTCCTTAACTATTCTCATCACTCCCTCCCCCCTTTTGGGGGACTGTGATATTTGTATTTTTGATTCGATCCCACACAATTGTAGGGGAGGAAAAAGTTTTATTCGACCTTCTTAGAGTCCCTGGCTGGGTCCGAAAGCTAAATTGACAACGACAATAGGAGAAAAGCATACAAATGTATTTAAAATAAGTTTTACATGATAAGGAGGCTTCATAGGGAAATGAAGACCCAAAGAAAGAGAGCATTTCTAGGCCCGGTTTGGTGACAAGTGCATAGTCATGGAGGAATAACTGTTTGGATTCTTTGGGGCATCCCTTTGTCTTCAGAGATAAGGATGCTCCTCTCCTCCGAGGATAGGGTGGGCACGCCTCACATAAAAGCTTTATGATCTGTTTCATTCTGACCTTCGGCTATTTTCCTTCAGCTTAAAATATGCAGTATACCATGGTGCCATATTTGGAGCTAGTGTGTCCTGAACTCCATGAACACAAAACAAAATCAAGGATATCCTTGCTGCGGGGGGTGGGTGGGGGGGTGGTGCGGTATGCATATGTGCATGTGCATTTAGCATTTACTCAAATTTATCAAAGTGAAAAGAATCATCTGGTTGTCCTTTTTTTCTCTTCAGATGCCCATGCATTTCTTCAGTGGTCTAGAGTTCCTCGAGGCCAGGATAGAGCTCAGCCTCTAGGTGGAACACTCTGTTTTTAGAACCTTGCTCTTTTTTTCTCTTATTTCTTTGGCTCACACTACCTCATGGAGAAGGGGGAATGGCATTGCCATTCTTGGAAGTGGCAACTTGCTCATGAGTTTTTTCCTATTATATGTACTCATCACCAGTTGGTCTGGAAGGATTTTTGTTTTAGGCAAGGGCGTGGGGTTTATGGTGTCCTAGAGAAAGGTTGGCATGGGGGCCAGGACTCATTTGTTTTGATTGGACATGATTTTTATGGGCTCTTGTTTTGGTGACAGCAGGATTGTCGAGGCCAGTTATTTTCGAACTGTCTTCTGTGGAAGAGCTCATTTGGGAAGTTGCCAACGGGGCCAGAATGAGGACAGGGTTCTAGAGTCCCTGAGAAGCAACTTGTTTATGCCTTTGACATATTGTATCTCTATGAATTTTTATATGAACGACATACTCAAAGCTGAAAGAGCTTGGAAAACTACCCATTTAGCCCAACACTTATATTTGAAAGATGAGACTGTAGAGACCCAAAGGGAAGACCTGACTCACCCTACTGAAACATAAGTAGGCTCAGAACTTGAGCTGACATTCATTTCTCCTTGTTCAAATTCCAGTTTTCGTATGAGTGAACCATGCTGTCTGTCCTTTTATGGCTATGAAGCTCTTCTCTTAAATGGCCAATATCAAAAGAGGCAAGTTGCCACAAATAGCTAGGTTCAAGTACTGTCTTCACGTACATACTTGCTATAGAAAGAATATAACATGGGTCAAGGTTAGGGCTAGAACATTACATATTCATGTAACTATCATGTTCACGTTCATCGTTTCTTTTTCATATAGGTGTGATATTATATATAATATGTATAACTGTTTTCAATACAACACATGTAGCATCTTTGTTGTCTTACATAGGCAAGTAGAAACCATCCTTATCATTTTGGGGTAGGAAGTATAATTTCTAATGGTATTTCACATTAGAAAATTGCAAGTATTATTTATTTTCTTGTAGAGCCATATAAGTGAAACTGTCAATGAAGTTGAAGCTGTGAAGAACCTATTTCCCGATTATAAAAACTACACAGATGTGTATGATAGAAACAATCTTCTGACAAATAAGGTACATTGCATATCATGACATAATCTGTGTCGAGTAGGGCATATTTATCTACATTTTAAAATCTTTGTAATTGGGGGGGCAGTGGGAAAAAAATGAAATAATAAAATAAAATCTCAATGGTAATCTTCAGACTTCTCCAACATCTGTGCATTTCCCAAACTAGAGTAAAGCTCAGAGGATGCTCATGCGTGGGTATATAGTTAAAAATCGGCCTGCAGTTTCATCCCAGTAAATAAATCTCAAGGCTTCTTTGAGGATGGGAATGTCATTTGGTCCAAAGACATTTTGTCAGTATCCATTAGAACGTAAATGTGCATTCCCTTGAGTTAGCAGATGCATTTCTAAGGATCCATTCTGTAAGGAATATGAATAAGAATGTTAATTAATGTGCAAGTTAGGAAATGTCTATCAGTGGGTGATTGTTTAGATTACAGAACATCCATAATTAAAATTGTATCCAGCTTTCACAAGAATGATGTATACAGGCTTACAAGGAAGAATGTTAATATGGTATTGTTTGATGTATGTGGGTGCATGCTCATTTAGAAAAAATTTCTGGAGGGGTGCTGGGTGGGGCTCAGGTCACGGTCTCGGGGTCTTGGGATCAAGCCCCGCATCAGGCTCTGCGCTGAGTATGGAGCCTGCTTGGGATTCTCTCTCTCCTTTTTCCTCTGCTCCTCCCCACTTATGCACTCTTTCTCTCTCTCTCTCTCTCTGTCTCTTAAAAAAAAAATAATTATCTGGAATACAAACATTGACTGTTAAATGTGATCCTCCTGAGGGAGAAAACAGGGGACTTTTTCCTCTTTTTTTTTTTTTTAAGATTTTATTTATTTATTTGAGAGAGAGAGAGAATGAGAGAATGGGAGCATGAGAGGGAAGAGGGTCAGAGGGAGAAGCAGACTCCCCGCTGAGCAGGGAGCCCGATGTGGGACTCGATCCCGGGACGCCAGGATCATGACCTGAGCTGAAGGCAGTCGCTTAACCAACTGAGCCACCCAGGCGCCCTTTACTCTTTTATTTTTAAACACTGTGGTATTGCTTTTTAAAAAAAAGAGTGTATAATACTTTCATAATTAAATAATTTCACATTAAAATTAATATAGTGAGGAGACACTTCATTACAACAATATACCCCTTGGCCTTGACCTTCAATGAATTGTACAAACTTCATGGAGAGTTGAACATACTGCAGCAAATAAATTCTTCGGGACTGTGAACGGAAGGCTGAATAGGACTAATTTGAAAGGTTAATACTCTACATAGATCTTGTAAATGCTACACTGTAATTTTCATCCTCTACATATATTTCCATGTGAATAATAAATTAACCTGCCATTTGCATGTTAATTTTATTTGCACAGAGTTTGGGAAAATTTTATTTTATTAGTAATCCTTGGTCACTGAACTGTGCCTCCCAAAGGAGAAAGCTATCTGGAAACAGGTTTTGAACTGAAGGAAAAAGAATTTTGAAAGAGTAAAGCCTTTTTTTAATTTTAATTTTTTTCATTTGAGTGGAGTTGACACACACTGTTACATTGAGTTTCAGGTGTACAACATAGCGATTCAACTTTCCTATGTTACGCTATGCTCACAAGGGTGGCTACCATCTGTCACCATACAACCTATTACCATTGACTCTATTTCCTAGGATGGGCCTTTTAGTCCCATGACTTATTCATTCCATCACTGGAAGCGCGTGTCTCCCTCTCCCCTTCCCCCATTTTGTCCCGTCCCCCCCACACCTTCCCTTCTGGCAACCATGTTTGTTTTCCGTGTTTACAGGTCTGATTCTGCTTCTGTTTGTTTGCTTGCTAATTTTTCTTTGTTTTAGATTCCACATATGAGTGAAATCATATGGTATTTGTCTTTCTCTGTCTGACTTATTTCACTTAGCATAATGCCCTCGAGGTCCATCCGTGTTGTTGTAAATGATCTCATGTTTTGTTATTGCTGAGTAATAATACATTGTATGTATACCATGAGAAAGACTTAAATCCTTTTCAGGAAAACCCACAAATATTACCAGGACTAAACAGGGAAGTGTTGTATGTGGGCAGTGCCTGCCTTCTTGGGTCAATTTTATCTTCCAAATTAATGCATATAAAATATTATATTTCCTAATTTTTGTGAAAATGTAAATATAGGTGATAAAACAGTTTATTTGGTTGTGTCAACTATACTCCAATTTAAAAAAGACTTAAAAATAGATAAATAAAGATTATTTGGTTTTATGTATCAAGAGCATCGGGGGGCGACTGGGTGGCTCAGTCGTTAAGCGTCTGCCTTTGGCTCAGGTCATGGTCCCGGGGTCCTGGGATCGAGCCCCGCATTGGGCTCCCTGCTCCGCGGGGAGCCTGCCTCTCCCTCTCCTTCTGCCCCTGCTTGTGTTCCTGCTCTCGCTATGTCTCTGTCAAATAAATAAAATCTTTAAAACAACAACAACAACAACAACAACAAAAAAGAGCATCGGTGTCTGTATTCAACTAGGAGCAGAAATACAGAACACCTCTTTCCAGGATTACGCCCACAGCTTCCATGTGCTGACAAAGGAAACTTACTTCTACAAAGTCTGACTGAGATGGGAACAAGCTCAGCCCCACCAGTTGCTCACCAGGTAGAATTCGAAAATGAAGTAACTTGGTTTTTTCTAAAGCAGAGATGAAGGCTGTGTCGTATCTTTGAGCTGGTTGGATATTCTATCCTGTCGATCACCTGGACCCTTGTTATTTTATAGAAAAAAAGAAATATTGGCTGAGACTTGTGTAATCCAGTGTTTCTACAGGCCCTTTTTTTTTTTTTTAAAGATTTTATTTATTTATTTGACAGAGAGAGACAGAGCGAGAGAGGGAACACGAGCAGGGGGAGTGGGAGAGGGAGAAGCAGGCTTCCCGCGGAGAAGGGAGCCCGATGCAGGGCTCGATCCCAGGACCCTGGGACCGTGACCTGAGCCGAAGGCAGACGCTTGACGACTGAGCCACCCAGGCGCCCCGCTACAGGCCTTTTTTGAGGGGTAACTTGTACACAGGGATTTTATACATCCAAGTAATCATAAGTGCTCTTGTGAAGATGCTCACAGATAAGTCACTGCTTCAATCTGTACCTGTAACATCTTGCTGTGAGTCAAGACTAAGGGAAACATTTTTTAAGGGGTAAACTCCACATAGGATACTCTTCTCTCCAGACAGTGATGGCGCATGGGTGCTACCTTTCCACAGAAGAGCTGCAGGTGTTCAAGGAGCGAGGAGCAGCGATCTCGCATTGCCCCAATTCTAACTTATCGTAAGTAGGCAATAACCGGTCGGTCGGTGATGAGCATTTGGGTTGCGAATTAGCAGCCCAAATACCTCTGTTTTCTCAGTCAGGCCTCCAATGTCCCTCTTCGAGAGTTCTGTCTGACTGGGACAGGAACCAGACAGACGCACAGAGGCTTACCTGTGCTCGGTGGGGAGAAAGAGCACACAAAAGAGGATACTTTTTGCAGAGTATGCATTTGAAGAACACAGCATCTCTTCAAATTTCTGCATTTGCCCAAAATGGGACAGTAGGAAATATAACAGAAAGAGTTCAAAACCTACAGCATCTCGGGGTTTGCAGCCAAGGACCGCAGGAACGCAATAGGCCAGGCAGGCAGTCCAGGGAGAGGGTACTGACTTTGCATACTCTGCGGTCAGGAGAAGGAGCAGTGCTGCCGTAAGCCGACACCCCACAATATAAATCATGCTGCTGGATCCTACAGGATGCCAGTTCACATGGGAGAGACCGCGTCCTGTTGTAATTCCCCAGAATGCAAAGCTTTATTTATAATTAGTTTTTAACCCTTTGCAAGGTCGTAGATCCATAAGTGAGTCGGATGAAAATTATGGCCTGTATTTTCAGAAAAAAGCTCACAGATACAGAAATGTTACATCTAATTTCAGGGAATTCATAGATCCTGTGATACTGATCCATGGATGCTAGGTTAGGAATCCATGCTCCAGGATTCGATGCAGAAGGGATCTCATTTCTGGTGCTAATTGATCCAGAATAGAGCTCCTCCCACTTAGAGGCAGGTTGAGATGGATCATTCATAATATTCATTCAGCGAATTTAGGTTCTGCTAGATTTTAGTGGTTTTTTTTGAGGATTATTTTGTATCCTCTCCTGTTTTGAGTTCTTGCAGAAGCGGACCATGAGACAATTCATGTACAAGTAGTTTATTTGAAGGTGACCTCTGGAGGTTGGTTGGTAAGACAGAAAAGGGAAGGACATCAGTAAGAGCACATCATCAAGCAGCTTACCATTGTGGGCTCCTGGAGTTTAATTCTTCCAGAAAGCTCAGGGAACCGATGTACAAAACAGACCTCAAAGTCATTCTGCCTCAGGAGTGAGGCAGTGGGGATCGTCATTCCCACACACTGTCAGTTATTTGTGGAGGGCTGCTGGGTGAGGTCAAGAGGTATCAGTTCCCTTGAACCCCCGACCTTCCCCAAACAAGGGCAGAGTAGGCTCTGTGATGGGGAAAGAGCCGCGAGGTAGGGCTGGAGGTGCGGGCAGCTGGAAGTCTAGGGAGTTGACTGCAAAAAAGGGTATGTGTCAGAGGTGGTATAGGAAACACATGAGAACCAAAGAGCTATATTTCTGGTGTGTTTTGAGAGGTTCCAGAGCCTTCTGGTTTTCAGACATAAAGTAGTCACACATGACAGGGAATCTTCCTGTGCATGGCCAGTGACCATAACTATGGTCTAGCGACCTGACGGGGAAAGGATTTAACATCCCGTGGGTTAGTTACACAATATCTAAATTAAAATATGATCCAGCTTTGCAAATTGAGGTTGGAAGTTACATTTCTTCATGGATACGTTTCTGTTTAGATGGTCACTGCTATTCTGGCTCCAACAACTTTGAAAGGTTTATTGCACGTGCACTGGGGATTTGACGATGGTTAGTTAACATGCATCTTCAAGGAGACCATGGTGACCTTGGCCTCTTCTCAGACTTCTAAGGAACGCTTTAGTTTTCCCTTGTTTCTCTAGAAAGGCAGCACATCTAGTAAGCTCAGGGTCGTCATGTCCGGAATTCAGCCTGGAACGTTCTCTCCTAGCTGCTGTGGTCCTGTGAACTGTCCTGACTCATCAGCCTGCACCCCCTTTCCCAGTAATACCCTCTTTCTTTGATTTTGCAAGGCACTACTCATTTGGGTAACAAAGTATCCCAGACAGAGAGGAAAGACAATGCTTTATAATTTCTACTTCTGAACATAGAAGGATGAGTTTGTTAAAACAAAACAGCACTGAAGACCAATAGATTTTTGCATGAATGGCAAGATTGAATTTCTTCATTTATTTTTCCTTACAAATGATCCCATTTTCCTTCTGTTTCTTGCTGCTTTGTACCCTCCTGAGATTAACCTCAACCCAAGGAGTAAAGCTCCTTTATGATCGTTTTTTCACTCCGGGACTCAGATGATCTGATTTGGCCAATGTGTTTGTGTCAACATGAGAGCTGTTACGACAGAAAACACAATTTTAGTGAAATCACCATCCTTATTGCTGGTGTCCTTTTTTGTTGGAAACACATGCGTCTCCTCGTCCTGACGTCTCCTCTCTCTACAGGCTCAGCAGCGGCTTTCTCAATGTGCTAGAAGTCCTGAAACATGAAGTGAAAATAGGGCTGGGTACAGGTCAGTATTTTGCTATTTGGACATAGTCAAAGTGGTCGAGTAAGTGCATAACTTTATGATGTGACTAAGTTTCAGGTAACAGTTTAAAAAATTAGTTTTCTTATCTGGGAGTACTATCTCGAGCTAATAAAATGGTGGGTTGGCAGCAGTAAGAAAATGTATGCAAAGGGAGAAGTTTTTATGATGCTAATCTCCTGAAGGCCATTATCCTCACTTAGTGTTCAGAGATTGGGTGATAAAAGGTAAGTCCTTCTAAGGTGCTGTAGAGGTTTATTGTTTTTTTGGTTTTGTTGTTGTTGGTTTGTTGTTTTTTTTTTTTTAAACTCCTTGATTTTTCTTCCCCTTTTGTTTTGTCCTTCTGGCTGGGTTTTGATGGTTTGGATTTGTATGGTTTTAGTTTTTGATAACTGTGTCATCACAAATACTGTCTCAAAAGAAAATTAGTTGACCTTGCCATAGGGAGCAGAGATTCAGTCTATGCCAGCAGTGAGAACTTTGAGATATAGTAAGAACTTGCTTTGATTTTGAGCAGTGTTGCCCAAAATGAGATTCCAGTTCCCACAGGCAGTCTGTTGTTTGCCGTGTTGAAGGACATTCTAGGTGGCTGATGAATTAGTGGTGTTTCCCCCCCCACCCCCCCGCACAATACATTTTAATTGTTTTTCCTGTGTGCAGTGCTCCTCACTTTGAAAGTATGAGACAGGCCCAAATGTCTAGGCATATCCCCTGTGAACCTTTTATTACTGTGTGTGAATAAACTAAAAATTTTTTTTAATGGGTGTGGGGCACAAGGATTTATTTTCCATTCCTCATGCATTTGTCTTCCTGATACTTATTGCATCATGCATATTGATGATGATGGTTGTCATCATTTTCTGCAATAACTCACGTCTCAGTTACTTTATACCAGCAGTATTGCTAAGATATACAATAAAACAAAGTGAATTATTATTTTTAAAGAGGTGTGCTAGATTAGATGTTCTCCCCAGTTTTATATGAGCAAAAGAATTACGATTTAAAAAAAGTTCTTATTTAAGTCTTCAATCATTGAGACTGTGGTAATACCTGGATATAGTCACAGGTGTTAAGGTAGTTATTTTACCTTCACAGAAAAGCTTTAATGAATACGAAAAAACATGGCCAAGAATTTTTTACACACTAGTCCGTTAATGAAAAATTTTATAGACAGCCAAAAATCAGGTAGGTATTGCTTTCCAATTTTCTAGGATTTTGGTCTCCATGATTTAAGTTCATCACATAACTTCCAGTTCTTGACTTTGGGTTGGATAGTGATGGATAAAATATTTAGGTAAAGCTTTGTCACTTATTAGCTGTAAGACTTTGAGCAAATTTCCTTAATTTTCTAAGACTTCATTTCCCTAATTTCTGTAACAGTAACAACGGTTATAACTATGTCTAATAAGCTTGTTTTGAGGCTTAAATGAGAAAAAAATGCATGCAAAATGGTTAGCACATATTTGCACATTGCACTAGTCAATCAAGATTGGTTTAAAGGGAAAGAGCAATGTTGGTGTATTGACCAAAGTTTTGATCAAATATGATATATTCACTTATGAATTGGGAGAATGCTGTTGCATTTTACATAGTCTCTGTTGCAATAGCCCCACTATGTTCCACTCTTTTTGAAGCATGACCTTTATGTATCAACCTGCCCATCCCCTGTAGGCTTCAGAAGATCATTTAACCTCATACTATGGGCAGAGAGCAGGTCCAAAAGTGGTTTTTTCACCCTGTCTATAACAAGTGGAGGCAGATCTGGACTTTCTCAACTATTAGATAGGAAAAGCCCACATGAAGCTTAACAAAAATATTGCAAAACAGAAGAAAGTCATATCAAAGGAATGAGGGGCACCTGGGTGGCTCACTCAGTTAAGCGTCCAACTCTTGATTTCAGCTTAGGTCATGATCTCAAGGTCCTGAGATCGAGCCTCACATTGGGCTCCATGCTGGGCATGGAGGCTGCTTAAGATTCTCTCTCTCCCTCTGCCCCCCTCCCTACTCATGCACATGTGTGCACTCTCTCTCTCAAAAAAAAAAAAAAAAAAAAAAGAAGATGAGCTTATCTCTGAAAATGATCTACTTCAGGATCTAGAAGAAAATCTCAGAAAATTGCCATCACCCTTGGAGTATAAGAAGACATGGTACTATGAAAAGACCACAAGTTGTGATGGAAAAAGAAATTTTTTAAGTGAAAGAAGAAAACTGGGGGAAAAAAAGTGAGAAGCATGTAGACAATCCTACATGACTGGAGGGAGGGTAAATTTTATAACCACTTTGGAAAACTTTTTGGCTATTTCTTATAAAGTTAAAGATTCATCTACATATGACCCAGTAATTCCATTTTGGGCTATTTACCCTAGAGAAATGAGCACATATGTTTGCAGAAAGAATTGTACACGAATGTTTATACCAGCTGTATTTATAATAGCCCCTAACTGGAAACAATTCAAAATCCTGCAGACAGGGGAATGGATAAGCAAACTGTGGCATATTCATAGAGTGGAGTGCCACTCAGCATTCAAGAAAGTAGGAACCACTGATCTATGTGAAACAAAGGTAAATCTAAAAATATTTGGTTAAGTGAAAAAAGCCAGGCACAAAAGAGCACATGTGGTATGTCTCCAGATGCATGAAACCTAGGGACGAGTAGAGCTAACATTATTGATAGAAATCAGAAAGTGGTTGCCAAGGGTTGGGGATGGGGAGAGGAGGGGAATTGACTGGAAAGGGCCGAGAGAGAGCTTGCTGGAGCAATGGAAATGTTTAATATCTTGTCTTTCTGAAAGGTAGTTAAATGGCTATGTACAATTATTAGCATTCATCAAACTAGACACCTGAGCATTTTATGTTATCTTAATTATATTTCAGTTTAAAAATAACAAACCATTTTAGGAAGCTATGAGAAATAGAACTATTGCAGAAAATTAAATCAGTGATGTGGAAAACAACATTGATCAAAGATCAAAGGGGGTGTTTGAGAATGATCCACATGGAGCATAGAAAGAATAACACCAACACAGGGGGTTTTCCTGACCCAGGATCCAGAACAAGTCAAAGAGAAGTTGTGAAGGATAAATCTTTTCTGAGCTTAAGAAAGAACTGTGTATCATATTCAAAGAATTTACCCTGTTCTAGGCTAAATTATAATCGGCAAGATACTGGAATTACAAAGAAAAAGGAAAAAAGTCCTTAAATACTGAGGCAGGGAAAAAAGTCAGTTATCAGTAAAACAATTAAAAACCAGTTTGGTTTAGGGTGTTTTTGCTGGCATGAAAAATAGCAAGAACAAGGAAGAATTTGGAGCCAAATAATTGTTACTCAAGAATATTATATTGGACGAGATTCTCCCTCATGTGCGAAGGCAACAAAATTCTCCGATGTACAAAGTTTTGGAAAATATTTCTGCCCATGAACTCTTGGAAAAAATTACTTGAAAATCTACAGCATTCAATGAGTTATGAGACAAAACAATGGGCCAAGGCCTAGGGAAGTGATGGGACAACAGCATATCAGGGAAGGCTAAGTCAGTTAAAATAGAAATAAGATTTAAAAAGTTGTAAAAGAATTTAAAAAATGAAAGCAAAACTCAAAAATGTATCTTAAGAGAGCATATGTACAATGTTAAAAGTAACACCTTAAAAAAGTTATCAGGCTATGAACCTTAAACTGTTCTCAAAAAAATAGTCAATAGACAACAACCACCACCACAAAAAAATATAAACATAGTCCATTCTAGAAGGGGAGTAAATCGGAGGGGGAGACAAACCATGAGAGACGATGGACTCTGAAAAACAAACTGAGGGTTCTAGAGGGGAGGGGGTGGGGGGATGGGTTAGCCTGGTGATGGGTATTCAAGAGGGCACGTTCTGCATGGAGCACTGGGTGTTATGCACAAACAATGAATCACGGAACACTACATCAAAAACTAATGAGGTACTGTATGGTGATTAACATAACAATAAAAAATTTAAACAACAACAACAACAAAAAAAACATAGTCCATTCTAAAATCTCTCCCTGAAAAATTATCATAAAGAAGTAGCTTTTAATTCCCTAAGTCTTCATCTGGGTTAGAATAGAGCTAGGATGAGTTTTTAAGGGCATAGAACTGTGAGCTTGTTTTAAATCTCATGTTAGCCATTATCTTCATAACTATGCAGGCATATTTCTGTGAGAGTTCAGGGAATATCCAGAGATAAGAGTTTTCTTCTCTTAACTTTATTAACCATTTGGTTGCACTGGGTTGAATTGTGTGCACCCTTCCTCATCCCCCACCCCCAAAGATGTCTGCTGAATAACGTAAATGTGACCTTATCTGGAATAAAGGTCTTTGCAGATCTTTACCTTTACATTAAGGTAACGATCTCAAGATGAAGTCATTCTGAATTAGGGCAGGCCGTAAATCCAATGATGAATGTCCCTACAAGACAGAAAATGAACGGCATGTAGACAGAGAGAAGGCCCTTTGACGGCAGGGCGGACACTGTAGCTACATTGCGGTAAGCCAAGGAACTGCAGGAGCCTCCAGAAACTGAAAGCAGCAAGGAAAGATTCTTCCCTAGAACCTTTGTTGGGATCATGACCTTGCCAACACTTTTAAGACTTCTGCCCAAAACTCTGAAAGAATAGATTTATACTATTTTAAGCACCGCATTTGTAGTAATTTGTTGTAGCGACCCTAGGAAATGAATACATTTAAAAATCATTTGATACTAATTGCAGGTTTTGAATTCTTTCAACCGTTAGTCTGTGTCTATTCTGTGTCTAGATAAGATCTTTTCTTGGAAGTGTATTACAGACTGAATATCGGTCACCAAAAACCAGAAACCAACCGCATACACCTAATATTCCATTTATCAAATAAGGTTACTGTTGTGGCTTTATTTTATCTACCATAGATGTGGCTGGTGGTTATTCAGCTTCCATGCTTGATGCAATCAGAAGAGCGGTGATGGTTTCCAATATCCTTTTAATTAATAAGATCAACGAGAAAAGCCTCACTCTCAAAGAGGTCTTCAGACTAGCTACTCTTGGAGGCAGCCAAGGTAATGACCATTTTATCTCCTTCTTGAACAGTGTACAACCACGCCAGTCTGCGTCCTTGGAAGCAGTATGAAGGCTTGCGAGAGTGGCATCAGCAGGCATCCCACATTCACACCCCAATGTTGCATCTCAAATACCATACCCCAAATTTAGTGGGTAATGTTCAGACATGTGGTAGAGGTATCCTTTCTTCAGCAAGTCCCCTGTCTTTGGCAGAGGACACGTTCAACACACAATTATATTAAGCACTTTAATGGATATTTGCAATGGTCACATGTACGTGAGTTCCTTAAAATAATCAGTTTTCCCCCCACTGAGTCGAGTAACACGTTCTCTGTTGCCCTGAGGGATGATAGTAATGATATTCAAAGTAATAGTAAAAATAATAGCCAAGACTTAACTCTTGCCAGGTAAGAGGCACTATGGGTCATGCTTTCTGTGTCCTGACTCCATCCTTACAGCCACTGCTACTCATCCCCCTTACCCGCAAGGCACCTGAGAGAGGCGTACACAGTTGTCAAGCTACAGAGTGCCATGATTTGAATCCAGAAAATCTGATGCCAGAGTGCAGGTCCCTGCCCTTCCACTGTGTTATCTTCCTCTGGAAATCCCAGTTTAAACTATGCCTTTTGTTGCTATATTTAAGGATACTAATTACCCAAAGCTCTTTAAAAGGAAAAAGATGTAAAAGTGTAGTTGGTTGATATGTAAATACGGTTCATCAGCTTTTTCCAGTTCTCGCCTGTAACCATAGTTTTAGGGAAAAAATAGAAATCGGTAATTGTCTTGCTTGCAGGCACTTTCGTATTTTGGTGTAATCTGGATGGATGACGGTAAACACAGCATGAAACCTCAGGTAGCTAGTGAGAAATAAAAATATCAAAATAGAGACAGTATAGATACAGAGAGAGAGATTTATGATAGATACCTGGGGTCTTAGAAATGGACGACGATAGAAGCTGAGAGTACCCTGGGAAGAGAAACCTTCTGGCTCTTTGAATGTTCTGGGCTATGATGAATGCCATAGAGAACATTTCTAGCAGGGGTCATACTCTTTGCATTTTCCTAAGTCTTATGGTTTCATTTTTTAAAGTTCCAAGTTTTAAATCATCCATTTTTTTAAGTTCACCATCCCCACCCCTCCCTGTTTGTATTGTTGGCTGACATCTGATTTTCATGGTGCAAATGGATTGTACTTAAGTGCCTTTTTTATTCTAGGCTCCCTGTGAGGTGCTTCGTCAGGATCCTGTATGAGATCGAGCTGGCATGGGGTGCTTACCAAATCATGTCTGTCTTGCTGTGTAGCTTTTAAATCTATTTTCTGGGCCACTGAGCTTACTGTGATGGAATTTCTTCTCCTTAGCTCATGTCTCTGTGAGACTATGAGTGAAATGAGATGAATGGATCGCTGTTTAAATTGTGGCATCTCCCCAGCTTGTCAGAGCCTTTCCATTCACTCTCAAGATCAAGATGTGCATAAATCCCCTTCACAGGGACATCTGCTCCAAAGGCAGCAAAACTGCATTTCCTGAAATGCATCTGAATTGCTTACCAGCCCTACTGGGCCTTTCTGCGATAATCTGAATTTAGACCAATTTACAAATTCGTAAAAGCAATTGTGTCTTTATTTGGTTAGCGCCTGACTGACCTTCCAGGTTCGAACAATTAGCTCACTTAGTTTATATGTACCATCAAAACTCTGGCAAATGAACCTGGTTATCTGACCTGTTAAACACACAACAATTTTATGTTGAATACAGTCATTAAAAACTTATATTTTGTTATGCTTCTCTATCAAAGGCAAAAAATTGTAATTGGCAAAGGAGGAGAGAATGTCCAGTGATTTTCTATTACATTCAGTCCTTCCCACACAATTAGTAGGAGTCACCTAACTGCCTTTAACATTTTCTAATTACTTTTGCACCCCTGTCTTCCTAAAGGAATTCTTTAGCTAAAAAATCTTGTTCTTTTCTGAGAATAAAAGAGTTGCCCTTTAAACAATCTTTTAAGAACAAGTCGGATTTCTTAATCAGTGCTTGGGGAACTGCCAAAAGGCTGCTGGATATCCATACAGAGAAAGAGAACATACCAGATAGTGTCTAACAGAGATACCTGATCCAGTACTTTCATGTTGGACTATATCTTGATGGTGACAGAATTCAATCAACACGTGTAAAAATTCAAATAAATAATGCTGCACTCCAGTTGGCCTTCCTTTTATACATGCTTCCTTTTGGTAGCTCAGTGTGCACTCAGATTATAGGCTTTAAGGAGCTTTAGATATAATACTTTTATTGACTAGGAAAGCCAACTACTGCCATCTTCTAAAACTAAATCATAAAAATGACAGATGTTCTTTCCTGACATCCGATATTCGTGGAACTTGAGTTCTCGCTATGAGATGGATCAAGCCAATAGATAATATCGACCTATGCCCATTTTAGAAAACCATTCTTCTCTGGCAACCAGAAAGTCTCTGAGGTTACCGAACAGTTGGTCTGCTTTCTAAAGCATTGGCACTCTTGAGTTATGAGGACCTATTTACTTTCAGAAGTGAATTTTCTCCATTCAGAGGATTTAAACTAAGAAACTTCGGATGGTTAGCTCTGCATTGGCACAGATGCAAAAGGATACTTCTTATTTATTTGAGGTTCATTTCACTGCCATGAAAATAGATCCTGTCAGCTGTTTCATAGAACAAAAAGGGCAACGAAAAGAGTTGGAGTGTTGGCGGAGAATAGGAGGGAAAAAGAAGACATTATGTCAATTGTCATGTTTCTTAGAGGGATGAATGGAAATCATAGGCCAGCTGGACTGTGAAGAGCACAAATAAAGCTGAAATAGACACCATCTGAATTAGAGATCGTGGTGATGAGGGGACCTGTTTTTATTCTCAGATTTTGCTTTCCATGTGCTTATTCTGCTTTCTGTGTGACAATGTTTTAGGATCTCTTAGAATGAGAGAGCTTCTCTGCTTCATGTTAAGATACATTTTTTTTTCTAGTAATATGTTGGCAGAATCTGTCCTTGCAAACGGGGACATTTTCACCATCTGATGGCTCCAGATACTGACTGTTTACTAATTTATTCCACCCTGTAGCCCTGGGGCTGGATAAAGAGATTGGAAACTTTGAAGTGGGCAAGGAATTCGATGCCCTCCTGATCAACCCCAAAGCATCTGACTCTCCCATTGACTTGTTTTCTGGGGATTTGGTTGGTGAGACGTCTGAAGTAAGTAAAACAAATTTCATCAAAAGGCTTCTTTTTCATGAAGCAGTCACCATAGGAAAAAAAATAGAAATGGAAACATTTTAAGGGAAGACAGGGTTTTCTTAAAAGGGAAAGTAGATCCTTTTCAAATTATTATAATTTGTCAACAAAATGTTAAGAATAGTGGTACTGACAAAAACTTGTATTTTGAATATATTTATATATTTGAATGTATTTGACGACAAGAAGCCCATTTCTTTTTCATTAATGGAAGTAGATTTTGCCTCTGAGAAATAAATTTATATGTCTGTGCTTTGCCAACCCCTACTGGCTGTGAATTTACTCTTCTAAATGCACAGAATTATTTTTTCTTATTATTACTTTATTTTGCATTTTAGGCTGTCATCCAGAAGTTCCTCTACCTAGGTAGGTGGATATATGTCTCTGTGCTAAATAAAATCTTTCCTTGTCTCTTTCTTGGGTACAGCTCCCTGTATGTGTGGCCCTGTAGGTTAAACTACTCTATGCGTGACCATTTCATTTGATGTACTATTTTAACATTCCTCAGCATCAAGCCCATTTAAAGGCACTATTGGAAATGCCCAGGCTCCTCTGGAAGATAAATCCAAAGCTGAGGAATGGCAGGTGCAGGGGAAGAGGCCATCTGTGTCCCTTCCTCCCCCATTCACTCTGTACACCCACCCCATTCCGCCCTACCACGTTGCATTTGTGATAAGTTTGTGGTGGAGTCTAACCACCCAGGTTTGGTGTGTGTGTGTGTGTGTGTGTGTGTGTGTGTGTGTGTGTGTGTGTGTGTGTGTGTGTGTGTGTTTTAACGTGTACTCACATTTAATTCCATCCACTGAGAGAGAGAAATAAATAGTATGGAAGATTCTACTTTGCCTCCCGCTTGATCGGGGAGCTCTGAGTCCGGGGTGAACTGGAGATGAGAGAGATGCAGGTGCCATTTCTAGAGCTCCTTTCCTGCCGGCCCTCCATCTCACCATGCTGAGTATGATTCTGGGGTGTAAAGATAAGTATTTCCTTTACTCTCAGGGCCGGAAATGCAAACCTCTCCAGCTGAAAGTGCTGCCCACGGAAAGTCAACTCAACTTTCCGTGATTTCCGCCTTCGGTGCAGAATTCAGACCCTAATCCTCCAATTTGATATAGCACTTTCTCTTGGTCATGTCCCCTTGTCCAGATTATGAACAGTGTGAGAGAAAAAAAGGCAGCTTCCTGTATTTTCCTTCTAAGAAGTGGTATTTGTTTTTAAATCCCTCCTCGTGGCAATGAAACTACTTATTGACATAGGGGCGCCTGGGTGGCTCAGTCACTTGGGTGTGGGACTCTTGGTTCCAGCTCAGATCATGATCTCCCGTCTGGTCAGTCGTGGGATCAAGCCCCGGCTTGGGCTCCACACTTAGTGGGGCATCTGCTTCCCCCTCTGCCCCAACCCTCACTCACACTCACTCTCTCTCTCAAATAAATAAATCTTTTAAAAAAATACCTATTGACATAAAAACACTTTATGAATGATTCCTTCATTTTTCTTTCAGGAGATGACCGAAATATTGAGGAGGTTTATGTGGGTGGAAAGCAGGTGGTCCCCTTTTCAAGCTCAGTGTAAGACCTTCGGCCTCTACGAGTTCTCCTGGGATCACGTGGTTCTGCGTCTCCCTTGTGCCCAGGCCAAGTTAGAAAGTCCAAAAATAGTATGTTGTTCTTGGGATGACTATCTCTTTCTGTGTCTAGTTACAGTATTCACTTGACAAATCGTTTGAAGGAAGTCACGCTAATTCCCAACTCTCTGGTTGGGAGGATTCAAAATTTCTCCCTTTTGAGCTGTTTGGATTTACTTTAAGCTCAAACATAAGGGAATGTTATTCCTGGTGGTGTTCTTATTATGAGATTTAAGTCAAATCGATTTCATACTTGGAAATGTGGAGAGAAAAGATATTCCTGTACAGCTAGATATTTTGAGCTAATAAATGTGAAATTCAGAAAATGGAAGATGAACCAGTGAATATATTTTTATGAGGGAGAAAAAGTTAGACTATGAACACACATTGGAAAATCACTTCAGATTATCTTTGAAAATTATGTACTGAGCATATTAATTTCAGAAGAGAACTTGTTGAATTTCAAAATGTGTTTCTAGATTGACCTTGCGTTCTGGAAATTTGCACTTAATGGAATTTGCATTTCAGAGACATGTTGTTGTTGTGCTTTGCTTTCTTTGGGGATGAAATGTCAGAAATTGAATGCTACATGCTTTCTTAATATAGTTCTGTGCTTCAAAGTGTTTGACAGAGGTTGGGTGTTAAAGATTTAAAGTCTCTTAGGAATATTATTCACATAACTACATGGCACAAATCGTGGTATTTTTGTGTATTTCAGAATCACCTTAATGTATAACTGTGTGATTTATTATTGCTTCAGTGTTATTAGAAAGGAAACAAATTCCATACTCCACCGTTGTGTAGACTGGAGTCTTCATAAACTGGGGCACGTGCTGGGCAGCCAGGAGCTATCAATACTAAAAGGAAGGGTTTCACGGCAATGTTGTAGTCTCCCCAAGAGGTATGCTGTGGTTGCTGAAAATTTCATCCTCAGATCTCAATCTGGTAGAACTTTAAAATGAAAGACAAACTCAGTTAAAAACATTATTAAAAATCTTTAAACCCTGCTTACTGAAAGCACTCCATTTTTCAATTTTATCCTATTGTCTTTTTAATTCCTAATAATTTTCAGGACATTGGAATTTTAGGATAATGAAAACTATGTACATGTCCCACTTAATGTTTATATTAATAGGACTTAATCTGCACTAGACATCTAGGAACATTACACAAAGCAAAGAGTATTTTTATGCTTCCTAGTACAGTGTGCTTTCCCATAACCTACAATTAAAAGCAAATTGATTTTTTGATAAACTCTGAAGAAGTATTAATGTGAATGTCGTTTAAATACTACAGTTTTCTCATTTAATTTCAAATACTATAAAACCAACGTGGAAAAGGAATAGATTTTCTTAATATATCATAATACTCACACCTAGGGCTTAAGTGTGACTCCTTATAATTTACCTTAGAGTAGAGAACTTTCTGTAATATAATATAGCTAACTCCGTACTTACAGAGCTAAGAACAAAATTCCCCCTTTTGTACTATAAATTTATCCTCAATTAGTTATGCTAAATCAGCAGTCACTTGCCCACATTTTGTTTTCTGTTTTTCCTGGTGGAAACACTTATAGATTTGATTGTGTGCACACAACACCTAATGATAGAACACAATTTTGGTCTTATTTTCATTTTTTTAAGAATTTTTCTTATTTGAATATAGTTGACACATAATTTGATCTTATTTAAAACACACAAACAGTTTGTGTTGTGGGATATTAAGTAACTTAGTAAATTCAGCTTCCAGGGGCCAAAGGAACATGGTTACCTGGCATCTAACCCACAGGAGTGGGCTTAAGAATTTGGATAAGATGTGAGATCATCCCATAGGCAGCAGCTGTATTCCCAGCCTTTGCAAGATCCTGCATTTGTCCCTTCCTGAAGGATGTACGTGTTGATGTTGAGCATCAGTTTTCATTTAGATGAAAGATTCACATGCAGTGTATATAAATAGTCACGGCCTCAGCAAGAAGAGTGGCCATCTACAACCAGTCTGTCAAACATTACATTTAGCCCTGGGAGTGTGTTAAGACCTGACTATCTTTTCTAGTAAAAATAGAACGTGTTGAAATGTTTATGTGTAGTTCGCTCTCCCTGTGTCTCTTAGAACTTAAGTGTTTTCGTGGCTCCAGGTGCAGCGGTCCTGAATGTTGGTCGGCTTTGTGCAATATTGCAGGCATTGGCCGTACATGTGGTCAGATGCTCTACACTTTGAAACGTTGGCTTGGCCTAATGTGGCTTGACTTTCTGAATTGTGGAGAGGCGGTATTTCAAGCCAACCCTATTTGTCACTTTATGTTCGAATATTTTGCTCTCTGACAGGAAAGAAAGAGTGAACGCTTCTTATCAGCCCCCTCACCTCGCCCTGCACTGTTTGCCTCGGGTTTCATGGTATTTTTTAATGGAATACACTTTAACAGGTAAAAACTGAGTTAATAGTGCTGACAGTCCTCCGTTTAAAGGATATTTTCTACAACAGAACACAAAAGCAGGCTAATCGGCTTAAGTGAATTTAATATCCAAAAGGGAATGGAACATGGGATTAGGACCTGAGAGGTTGTCCTGGTAATCGTAACCTGAGACTGAGACTCTGTGTCCTTTAGCAGCTCCTTCTCTGATTTCATTGTCGAAGGTTCTAGAATCCAAGAGAATATCTTGGACCTAGCTCCCTTCATGCCGGGAGGAGGTCTTTCTAAGTTACTATTGTGAGCATTGAACCCCACTGAATCTCTTTTTCACTTCCCTGAGAATTCTGCATGGCAAGGGGAGGAAAGTGGTTGGAAACATTCCCATTATGCTTAGCTGATTTTGAACTGTGCCCTTGAGTATCCCTGTTGGCAACTACAGCTGAGATGTCACAGAGGCAACGTATTTTGAATCTTCACTCCCCTCCAGACTCTTCCTATTTTTAATCTTCCCACCTCAGAACTACACACATAGAAAGCTTTCAAGGCAAGCTGGAAGGCACGTTGTATCCATTCCACCTTGTGCGTACACGGAAGGTATCTAGAACTGGATGCTTCTGTAGCCTAGTGGACATCTTTCCATTGTCCATTTTTTAAAGCTGATGCCACTACTGGACACATTCACACGTCTAAGAGGAGCATTCTGAGTTTTTAAAAAGTAGACTAAGAAATGTGTCATGGCAATGTCTTGAGATAATTTTCAAATTACGTGGATTGTACACAAATTTTTAAGTTTTCTTTCTTTTTTAAGACTTAGAAGAGATATCTGCAACTTCAGATCTACCTAGCCCCTTTAGGTATGATTTTGGACCCTGACCCTTTCCAGTGTCTCTAAAGGAAAAGTGTAGAAAGAAGTGCACACATGAACAGACACTCCTGGAAAGCCCTAACATTGGACCCCATGCATGTTTCCCCGCCCAGCCTCTCCCTTTCCCGCCCACAGCCCCGAAGGTCAAGAGCTGAGGGGTTAGTCTGTAAATCTGGTCCAAATTTACGGAAATGCAAAACTTGAACAGGCCAGTGATGGAACTTAGTGTAAATTCCAAGACGGCTTTCAGTGTCCAGGGGGTGCTTGAGGAACAGATGTCACGGGGCATTGATTTACCTGTTTATTTCCTGTTCAAAAGCCTGTCAGAAAGCATTCTGTATCAAAAACCACCTTACATTGTATGTTAAACTCCTGATTGCTGCCCTTAAGGCTATATATGTGTGTATTCATGGGGACATTTTTATTCAATATTTGTATGATTTGCTTCCTGTTCATGTGCTGAGTGAGCTCCTTTGTGCTTCAGACAAAAATAAATGAGATTTTGTGTTTACATTCTTTTTGTTGTTGTGAGTTCTATCATTCTGACAGAAGGGAGATTAATCTTACAATGAGTTTCTCCTTTTAACATGAATTTAAAAAAATAGAATATTTAGCCATGGGCCAACATGTATCTTCCATTTTATGATAGACAATATACATAACTTTAAAAAATTAAGCTCTAACACCAGCCCTGTAGAATCAGATTGTTATTGCTTTTGATTTCAGCATAGTTAAATTTCATATTTTCTAAAGTCACAACCCAGAGTAAGAGATGCACTTTAACATCAAGAATTAGTTCACAAAGGACACCTGCGTAGCTCAGTCAGTTAAATGTCTGCCTTTGGCTCAGGTCATGATCTTGGGGTCCTGGGATCAAGTCCTTGCATCGGGCTCCCTGCTCAGTGGGGAGTCTGCTTCTCCCTCTGCCCTCCCCCCCCGCTCATGTTCTTTCTCGAGTGTGCGTGCGCATGCTCTCTCTCAAATAAATAAATAAATAAAATCTTTAAAAAAAGGTAGTAGAAGATTTGGTCTATAAATTCACCTTCAATGTTCTGAGCAACCCACTACGCATCTTTTTTCTCTCCTGAAGAACAACTTAGTCAAAAGACCTGGAAGAGAATTCTCAGATGTGTAATCTAGCAAAAATGTGTGCCTAATTTGTAACTGTGGGCACGGAGTTCTGTAATAGTTAATTAACAGGCATGTGCAAATTATTGCATGGTACTAAATTAGTCATTTAAATAAAATAAGGTTTAGATACAAAAATACTTGCTAGTAGCAAAATAGGACCTGTAGTAGGCTGTTTTAGGACTGCATGCGGAGGCCACTCAGTTAAAGAACAGAACTGCTAGGTATTGTCACCAATAGGAGCAGGTTTTGGGTTTGGGTTTTTTTTTTTAATTTTTTAAAGATTTTATTTATTTATTTGACAGAGAGAGACACAGCGAGAGCAGGAACACAAGCAGAGGGAGTGGGAGAGGGAGAAGCTGGCTTCCTGAGCCCAATGCGGGGCTCAATCCCAGGACCCCGGGATCATGACCTGAGCTGAAGGCAGACGCTTAACGACTGAGCCACCCAGGTGCCCCGGGTTTTTTTATTAATCCTGTTTTAAAATGGGATAAGAGAAAAAAAATTAAATGGGTTAAGGGAAGTATTCTCTGTTCTTTAAAGTGATAAAACATTCTTTTAGAGTATAATTAAATTTTTTTCACGAATTTGGACCATCCCCTTTCACCATCAAGCCTGCCTCCACCATCTTTGTAAAATTACATTAGATTTGTCATACTTCTTGGGTTTTCCATGCTTCTATATTGATTGAATCTATATTTCGGGATGGGAAGAGAGGTCGCTAAAAAAATATGGGAGAAACTTTAGTGGGAAATCTTTCCATGGTAACTCAGGAAAAAAAAAATTTTTACCTAAACATAAGAAGTGATAAAGAAAATATGAACAGTAAACATGGAGTTTTGCAGGCCCCTTGAGCCCTCCTTGATTGCCTGGACTCTGCCCACCCTGACAAGGAAATAAGCAAACATTCGTTCCCCATCTGTAGAAAGAGAGCTCAAAGTCATAGTAGAAAAATCCAACATACTAGAAATAAAGTCCCTGGAAAGATTATCATTCATTCTAATGACAAATATTTGCTTGAAACTGAAACTTGTAGCTTCACTGTGAAATTAATTTCTGTCCTAATCTTGGACTGTCTCCAAATCAGATTTTGTTTTACTTATGTCCGAAAAAGCCACAGCGCATAAGTGAATAATCTGAGGACGAGTTTTACTCTTGTTTTTTAATTGCTAACTTTGCTTCCTAGAGCATTTGAGAGACTTTAAGCAGCTTTGGTGGGGGGTTTTGTTTTTCGTTTTTCCTGCAAAAGTTGATTCCACTGCCACCTGAGGTTGAGAACAAACCCAAGGATGGCTTTGTGCTTGGAAAGCACTTTGAGATCCACTGAAGCATATAAACCAAATCGATAGATGAGGAAATGATGGGGCGCCTGGGTGGCTCAGTTGGTTGGGCGACTGCTTTCGGTTCAGGTCATGATCCTGGAGTCCCAGGATCGAGTCCAACATCAGGCTTCCTGCTCAGCAGGAAGTCTGCTTCTTCCTCTGACACTCCCCCGACCATGTGCTCTCTCTCTCTCTCTCTCTCTCTCTCTCTCAAATAAATAAATAAAATCTTTTTTAAAAAAAGGAAATAAGAGACTTTTGCTATTTCAAAGGAGAATTTCAGAGGCTCAGAAAAAGCAGTGCACACACTCCTTTCAAAATTCATGCACATTTTTCTCCTGGCAGAGCTGTGAAAGATGAATCAGTCTTGGCCAATTACATATTCTGGATTAATTTATGTAAGTACCACCAACCCTTCAGCATCATGAACATGTCTTGGATGTCTGCATCCAAGTAAAACCACACAGCGATGACTCGGGCATATGGATGTGAAAGAGAAGCTGTGGGGTTTCGGGTGTTTGTGTTTGTTGTTGTGTTCAGCTCAGGGACAGATTTTTTTTTTTTTTTTTTTATGTCTAGGACAACTCTGCCCTCTCTTGCCAGTTGGTTTATTATAACCTATAGGGGGAGAAAACCCATTATGTATAACTTGTACAAAATCCTCATGTTCCTTGTAAAATTACTGCCCAGATAAAAATGAGAAAGAAGTCAACATAAATGCATAAAAAGTCTTCACTAAAGATAGTTTGTGGTACTGTAGACCATTTCACGTGGCATGATGGCTTCTAACAGAAATTGCAGTTAATCAGTGAAATTGCCCTGAAATGTACAGAGCTGTTCTCTTATGCCTTTCATGTGTTGGTAAAATTGAATACTGAAGGTTAATGAATTGTTTCTTTTAAAAAAGACAGAAATCCGTATCTGTAGGAAGCATAAATAACAGCCTATTAAGTAATGTTTAATTTGCTGATCATGAAGTTGTTACATTTTAGACCATGTTCATTCAAGTGATATTTTAGTAAATGCACACCAGATACCAGGCACATGGCCCAGTTTTGAGGGTTAAAAACAACATTCATCTCTTAGAGGAACTCAACCTGGGATGGTAGGTGAGAGAAATATGTAGAGAAGTCAATATATTAAGGCCATGACAGATGTATGGAGTGCTCAGGGGGCAAGCTAGGGTGTGTTGGGTATATGGTGGGCAGGGAAAACAGAGGGCAAAGTCTAGTGGTGAAGGTGTCACAGAGGAAGTGATATCTGAACTATGAAGAACAGGAACTTCTTTTCCATGTGAAGATTCTCAAAAGGGTATTCCAAAAGGAGCACTCAGCATTAGCAACCACAGTCATCATAAAGAACTTGACCTCTAAAAAAAGCATGATAATGTTGAGGTGGACTAATCCATTGACCATAAGAGTCACCAGCGGTGTTGATTCAAAGTGAAGGTTTCCAGGCCCTTCTTCCTAGAGACTCTGATCAGTGGGTCTGCACAAGGCCTCCCAACTGTATTATGAACAAGTACCTTGGTGAGGGCAGGAATCGGTGTAGTGAAGAGGGCCATCCTGGTGAAGAAAAGGACCAGGTGGGATCAGAGGCATGAAAAGTGAAGAGAGAAGACGTGTCACCCACTGAGTCCAGAACTAGGAGCTTCGTGTGCAACAAGGGTCCTTTACCTGTTCATTGGGCAAATATGTGATGAGCACACAGTGCAGAGCTACACCCCAGCTGGTGGGGAAAGAGATGCCGGCAGCCATGTTCCTGCCACAAGGAGAAACCTGAGAGAGTGAATCCTGCCCATAAACACCCAGAGAGGCCTTTTCCTGACTCTGGGACTGGAGATGGAGGAGCTCCCGTGCTGCCTGAGCCAACCGGAGACCCCAGGGCTGCCATGGTATCTACCGCTCTGCCCTTTTGTGGGCTACCTCAGTACTCCCCAGCGGCTCAAGCTCCTGCCAGCTTTGTTTCTGTTGCTTGCAAATCAAAGAGCCGAGACTAACATCCTTCTCATCTCTTTTCCCCTCACTATGGCTGAATTCTTTAGGAACAGGTTATAAACTGTCTTCTTAAATAAAGGACTGAAGGATAAACAAAGAAACTATCACTTCACCAGGAATTTGGCCACGTCCCCAGCCCAAGCCTGCTCCTCCACATCCATAGGGGCACCTGGGGCCCGAACCTGGTGCCCTCTGGGGCCCCAGACCAGCCTCCACTCACGGTCCTCTAGCTTCCCTCCAGTAAAGGTACTAGGGACAAGTCACTCATGGCAGAGTCCCAGGTGGGATACCAGGAGAAGAAGTAAATGGCGGCAAGTGTAATCAAAACAAGAACCTGTTCCCTCTCCAGGGGGACTTCATGGAATGGAGAAAAACTGGGGGACAACCTTAGGAACCATGAGCTAAAGATGGTACAGTCACTTGATAGAAGTAGCCTGGCTTAAGTCTCCAGTGGAGGAGAGCCTCCCTGATCCAGAAATACATGGATGGAAAGGGGCACACTGGCTCCACTGAAAATTCACCCACTGTTGACGCACAGCCATTCTGATACTGAAATCCAGGGCTGTTAGTTACCACCCTTGTTGAGGCCTTTCAGGGCTCTGCCCCTACCCACCTGGATTGACCGAACAAAAACCAGGTGGGAAGCTTCCAGGGGAGGGAGACCCCTGTGACCTTTGTAGGCAGGGTCAGGTGTTCCTGCTGCCAAAGGAAACTTGAACCCAGGAGACTAAGCCTCCCTGGGGGTGTGGGACCAGGAGTCTCTACTGCCGCAAGCCCTGTTATTATGCCCTGGCCTTCTCGTGAGCCGAGAATGGGTAATGACATGGCACCACTTTGACCTCTCCAGTGTCCTGCGGTGTTAGGTCAGGTCTGGAGTGCTCAGAGCTCACGGCTGGTTTCCTCTGGCTGCAATCAGTGTTTTCCACGTGTGCAAATGGCCATGGACAAAGAATATCACTTTGTTTGTGCAGGAAGCAGACCCAAATCAGAGAGCACCATTTAATAGAACCTGACCTCCAGCCCCCTGATGGCCTCTCCTGTCTACCAGTCACCTATTTGGGTCAGTTGTGGCCCACAGGATACTGGCAACCAGAGACACAGCAGCAGCCCCTTTGGAGTCATGTGGGGCCTGACGAAGGCCACGTGACATCTCCCCAGCCAGTCCTGGGGCACTGCTCAGTGCCCTGGTGCTGGCGTAGGAATGCTTGGGCCAGGCCTAAGTGTCCTCGGGTCTCTCTGGGAGACTCTGGTATAAGCTGCCCTGATTGTTGTTCCAGAAAAGAACCAACCCACTTTAAGGAGAGAAAAGAGCTAGTAAGAGATTCTCTGCTCGGTCTGAAGGATACTGAAAAGTCCACGAGAGGCTGCTGGAGCCCCTGAGTCATCCAAGGAGGGGGCCAGTCCTCTGAATCACGCACACTGAGTTTGGCAGCAGTTAGTAAATATCCCAGCAGGTTAGCATCTTCACTTAAGGATAGGGTAGACCTTGTTCCAAAAGAAGACAAAAGCAAACCCCCTAAGCTTTCATTGCATGCAGTGCTGACTGCTTGACTTCAAGGACAGAAAAACCACTTGAAAATGCATCACAATCCTGCCACTCCCTAGTGACCGATGCCAACAAGGTCTTATAAGCATCTCAGAAGAACGTAGAACAACTTCTGAGGGAAATTGTGGATGCTCTGGCTGAAAACACTCATTTTCAGGAAAGCCTGAACCTCTTTTCCCAAGTAGGGAAGCTCCGAGAAAGGGCAGTGCAGGAACTGAAGAGACAGAAGCAAATGTTTGAGGAGGAAGCAAGGGGGTAAATGATGAGCACCCGTCAAATACCCAAAACTGCACTAAAGACGGTAAGTTTGCCTGTTCTTTCCAGAAAACATTATGTGATGGCAACTTGACAGTAGACCGAAAGAATAAATCAGGAAGTGGAGGTCACCTGGTCTATGAATCAGAAGTTAATGTGAAGAAACTCATTTGATGCTGTTTACTTAAAAGGCTTGATAGAGAAAAACAAGGACATATTGAAGATTTACTTGAAGAAAGCCAACGGAATAAAGAGCCTAGAGATCAAAGAAAAAGCCAGCAGTCTGGGCAAGCATGTTTACAGGGTAAACATTCACAGCTTGGAAGTGAGATTCAAGAGCTTCCGCTAAAACTTGAAATACTGCTTGAACTACCTCAAGAATGTAACTCGACTTGGCAGAAAACCAATTGGGGAAGGAGTAACCACTGAGAGAGGAGAAACTTTCCAACACGTGTGAAAACATCAGCCGCTGCCATCAGAAGTGTGCCCCCTACTGGCAGATGGCAGAAGACTCGGAGAAAGGTTTGGAAAGAACCACGTTCTGCCTCCTGGTTGGAGGACAGCTCTGTCGACTGAGAAAGCTCAATGAACTAAGCAAAGAAAATGGTTCAAAAAGACAAAAACTGGCTGAAGCCGAGTTTTGATTCCAGCTCCCTGCTGTTCCACATGCAGCCAAAGGCAGAGGCCCTGGTGTCAGAGAATTCCTAGATCATCAGGCCCCCAAGGAAGGGAGAGAGCTAAGCAGTGAGGGCCAGGATCTGGGGCACCTGTGGGTTTCATCAGGTGTACAACAGGTGACCCTGAACATCTACAATCACCTGACTGTGATTTCCCTCTTTAGGAATAATTTCGATTCCTCTCTTTTTAGTTTAACTGCTGTTATTTAATTAATGTTACATTTGTTCTTATTGCCAAAGGCAGTGTTTTTCCCAAATATAGATGGTTTTAGAGACGCCTGGGTGGCTCAGTTGGTTGGGTGTCCAATTCTTGATTTCGGCTCGGGTCATGATCTCAGGGTCCTGAGATCAAGCCCCGTCTCAGGCTCTGCACTCTCAGCACAGAGTCGGCTTGGGATTTATTGTATTAAATCCTCTATAGCCTTTTTTTTTTTTTTTTTTGTAATCCTACAACTCTTACATAAAGACCTACCTGCCATTAAAATGGAACATTGTCATCCCTTCTTGGGCAGCTATTGCCCTGGCAAACACGGCTGAATTTGAGTTGGAAAGGGGTTAAGGTCTAGACAGGGAGAGGTAGGCGGCCCCTGACTAGGATCGGAGGGTATTTCAGGTACGCGGACGTGAAGAGAGAACAAAAACAAAGAAGAGGAAGAAAAACCAGACTACCCTGTCCCAACGGCTAAGGTTCAAGTGTTTTCCTAATAATTAGGAAAATAAAAAAACGAGCAGGCCTCAAAGGAGAAGTTAACAATTCATGAATCCTTACTCAAAAAAAAAAAAAAAAAAAAAACGTCATGGGAATTGTAAGGCCACAAGTTTCTGGCCCAGTTCTAAATAAAAGAGCGCCCATGAAAAGCCCTCATTGGCAACCGGTCGGGACCCCTTCTCACTCCTGAGAGCTTTCTCTGTATCCTTGCTTAATAAAACTCTTATCGCCTTGCTCACTCTCCTTTGTCCACGAGATCAATTCTCCCACTCCCTGAGACAAGAACCTCGCTCTCCCGCTTCCATTGCTTGAGGCAGAGGTGGGGAGGGAGGGGTGGAGGTAATTTCTGCCATTTTGACAATCACACAAGTTAGAGTTAGAATTCTTCGGTGAGGTGAAATACAGACCATCAGTTGATTTGGCTACCTGATGAAATTCTTTAGGCTTGCACTTACAACCTATGAAATTAATCCTTTGCATTTAAATAGCCGACACCTCCTTTGGGCTTCTCAGTTACACACCAGACACAAGAGAGGAGCCAAATGTCTCTTAGCTTCTAAGAGGAGGGGCCGTGGGAGTTATGCAGGACTTTGCAGTCCTTGGTAGGGTGGCACACACATCCCAGAGAGAGGACACCCCAACCAGGTGCACCCCCCATTCTGTGAAAAGGGGTAGAATTTCCTGATGCCTTCTCTTACTTTTCTTTAAAAGATGAAAAGTAAACTAAGATTGATATAATGAGAGTAGTCAATACTTAGTGGGTACTTATTTTATGCCTAACATTGTTCCAACTGATTCATTACTGAATCTACTCAATCTTCACAAGAACCTAACGGGAAGGCACCATCATCATCTTAATTTCACAAGGGAGACTGAGGCCTCCAGAAATTAAATAAGGTTGGATTCAAGGCCTGGTAAAGCACGCTGGTGAGATAACTGGCAAGATTTGAATAATGTTTGCAGTTTAGATCAGGGGTCTGCTAACTGTCTTTGGGAAGGGCTAGGGAGTAGATACCTGGGGCTCCGTGGGCCAGCAATGAGAGCCCCTCAGAAGTCTCTGTCACAACTACTCAACTCCGTTTTGTAGCACTAAAATTTGAATTTCATGTAACTTTCACTTGTTAAATAGTTCTCAGTTATTTAAAAACATCCGTAGCTACAACAGGCCCTACAATATGGTGGAAATGATCCGGCCCTCAGGCCATGGTCTGCTGGGTCAGACAACAGTATTGGTCATTGCACTCTTTTTAGACAAAAGAACGCCCTTGTTTCCAGAAAATACACCTAAAAGTACTTAGAGATAAAGTGTCATCGTGTTTCCAACTTGTCTTCACCAAATGCCTCTCCTGCCTTTGCTTGCATACCTCCACTGACAAGGAACTCATTTTAAGCAGCTCAATTTCATTCTATGACCACATGGATGAATTAGAAGATTATATATCCGAATGAAAGAAAATATAGTCCGATGTGACTTAAATGGTAAGATAAATATAATTATTCATAGTGAATGAAACTGGCCCTTGGCACAAGATATAAAATGGGCATTTCAAGAGTACAAGGTGAGCTTGCAAGCAGTCCGGGAAAGTGGAGATAATGTTTACTGAGTGCACCACCTAGCGGCCAAAGCTTGAACAGACCGCTCTGCGCAACAAACCAAGGTCTTCCACCAAAAAGGTCAAGTTGCAGAGGGAGAAGAAGGCCAAATTAACTTTACATTGACACCCAGCAGAACACAAATGCACAATATTCATAAAAGACTGGAACAATGCAGTAAAATTTGGAAGAGTATTTTTCTAGCAGCAAGCTGGACATATTCTTTTCCTATGCAAAGAAATTAATAATCTCTTAGGTTAGACCCAGACTCGATAGTAGACCAGACCTAAACTATATTCTCAATGCAAACAGATGTCATTTACTTACTGTCCTTAGTGAAGACAGTTTCACAAGGATAAACATAAAACAAAATTATGAAATCTCAAATGGCTTGCTCAAGTCAGTCACCTCAGTTCCTAGAAGATTAAAGGCAAAGATGTGTCCATTGGAAAGGAATCATGCATGTGGAAACACTGCAAAATGATGAATTTTCATGGGTATATTAAATGTGGCTTTAGAAGTGAGAATGCAATGCAAATTGTTTTACATATTGACCAAATATGAAGTTCAACAACATCGCTTATGGTTTGGTCAATTATTTTCAATTTCTGCAGATACATGCATGATTGAAATATGGCTTATTCTAGCCTATGCAAACCAATTACCAATTAGCAGGCACCATTCCCTCTGCCAGGATTAGACAGTCCAATGAATCATTAGCAGGGGAATTGGGAAGATGGAGCTGTCATAGTCCCATGAAGGATGTTAGGAGTCAAGTCTTAAAAATCTTGAATCTCAGCTTTGGAAGAGGACTTGAAAGGTCATTCAGTCTGGCCAGCTGGCTGATGCTTGAATCTCTTCTTTAATATCTCCAGCAATAAATATTCAACCTTGTTTAAGCCTTGGGAGTGATGGGAAGCTCAAGACTATGTCCCAAAGCTCTTTCCATTCTCAGACCATAATTTAAGAAGTCTTGCTAAAAAGACCTATTAAAGAGGCCATGTGGAGTGACCACATAAAGAAGGCACATGGAGATGAAGAAGGTCTAAGATTGTATGGAGACAGAGACCCAGCTTTTCCAGCATCTCAACTGAGCCCAGCCTTCCAGTCATCTCTGCGTGATGTAATATGTATAAGCAAACTACCTCGGCTATTCTAGCCCCGTTGAGCCGCCAGATGACCACAGTCCCAGATGTCATCATGTGGAAGATGAGAACGGCCCAGCTGGCCCCATTAACCCACAGACCCATGAGAGAAAATCATACAGTCGTTATTTGAAGCCATTCGACTTAGGTTTTTTGTGTTTTTGTTGTTGTTGTTTTTTTAGACTTAAATGGTCAGAGCGGTATATACAGTGATATGGCAGTTATTAATTTTTTACAAAGATTTTTATTTATTTATTGGAGAGAGAGAGAGTGAGAGTGAGCATGAGTTAGTGGAGGAGCAGAGGGAGAGGGACAAGCAGACTCCATACTGAATGCAGAGCCCGACACGGGGCTCCATCCCGATCCCATGACCCTGAGACCATGACCTGAGCTGAAAACAAGAGTCAGATGCCTAACCGACTGAGCCGCCCAGGCGCCCCAACAGTTATCAATTTATTGCCTATTAACTTCAAATTCACACTTTGTTGCCTTATCTATGAAAAAGTGACCAGTTCCCTTTAAATGTTCTTCCTTCTTCTGGCACAATGTTAAGCTTCATCAGTAGAGGGAGCTGGAAAGACAGTCCGAGAGGAAGGGTCCCCCAGGGGGCTCTGCTCTAGGTTGGGGAGAGCAACTCCTTTCCAGTGCTTGGATGATTGCTAGAGGCCTGTGGGACACAGCTTTCTTCACATTTGGGCACCATATATATTAAATACACAGATAGAAATTATAAAATATATATTAAATATATATAAATTAAATATATATTTAACATTTTCTTACTTCAAGGAAGGAGGATTGGAGGGAAGACACGTTGGTCACTGAATTGCACTTCTCTATTGTTTGAACTCCTGGTTTAACAGTGAATTCCCTATGATTTGGGCTTCAAACTGACCCACAGTTTCAAGGCCTCTCTTTGCCTTTGACCCTGACACACATTTCTGTAGATTTTTGTTTCAAGGATCATATATAAGCTGTTCACCAGGAGAACAAATCATCCACATCCTCTCACTGAATTAGATACATGCATAATCCTCCATAGATTCTAGTCCAACGGCAGAGAGAGTGTAGAGGCCCTTTTTACAGTGCTTCTGAGATGCTGTTCCCTGGACAGGAGGGGCAGTTAGTGTAGCTGGGACCAACGTTCTTTTAGCCAACCTAGGCAGACCACAGTTAAAAGAGTCTGATATTCAATTGTCTAGGTTGAGAGTGATTTATTATTATTGCGCTTTGAATCAAATCGTTCAGCTGATAATGAATGTGATTAATGTCCTGTCTAAGAAATGACTGACACAATCACAATGCTAAATAATGATGTGAAGGAGGCAGAATTGGAAAGGATGTCGTGGGCAAAAACACAAATTAGAGCCCATCTGATGTTTTATTCAAATGAGATATAACCCAATGCCCAACCCAGAAAGTGAATAAGGCATATTAAATTGATTTGCCTCTGCCAATTCTGAAGTGTGTGACTGGATTTCTACATATCCAAAGAGTCATTAACAGTGCCACTCCCTCCAGTTATATGAATTTTATAGGCATCTTGCTGTGACAATAATTGAAAACAATGTCATCTATTTTGCTTTTCTCAAATTACTGTATCTTCAAGTCAATAAAAATGTTTTCACATTTGCTAATTCGCGATCTTTTTCCTATCCATCAGAAGACGAGCTTGATACATATCCTATTTGCTTACTGTAATGGAAATTGTGCATTACGTTTTGAGGACTGATAATCTGGGAAAGAATTTGTCTTTCAGGGGGAAAAAATGTACTTGATCTATGTTTTAAGACTTTGAGGACAGATCTGGACTAGCCTGGAGACAGAAATCTACAACTTCTGGATGGAAATGAGGCCATGGCTTTTGTATTGATCAGGTTTCTTGATTGTAAACAACAGAAATGACCCCAACTAATTTAAGGATAGCTGTTGACAAACTCACCACGGAGGCTGGAGGATCAGCCTTAGAAATCAGGCATGATCCAATGTGAGGCTGACTGGCCGGAGCCACAGTGACGATCAGGCTCCAGGAACAGTGTGCTCAGGGCTCTGCTGACACCACTCTCAGGGGACACCGCCAGAGTGAACACCAGCGCCACTGGAGAACACTGCCACGGGCAACGATTCTAACTGCACTCCCTCCTGGGTTCCTGGCCATCTGACGGGCCAGCAGGCATCCTGTGCCCCTGGATTTGTAAGGGCCACGAGACAGGAAGACCCCATCCCAACTTTCCTCAGTGAGGGAGGGGGTACCATGTCCCAGGGACACCTCATAGAGTGGGGTATTCCTGCAAATTAAAAAAAGTGGTAGAGCAGGGGACAGTCTAGATACAGATAAGAGCTGTTTACAATGTTCATCCCTAGGGTGCAGGCAGATTCGGACTTGTAGGTCCCATGACAGTTCCTCTCACGCCCCACATCAACACTTATGTTCCTCACATCCTGTCCGCTCCTGTCCCAGTATTACGTCTCAGCGCTCCTGATCCACCAGTAACTCTCCTGCCCCTGCCCCACCTCTGCCATCCCCTCCCCCTTCCTGTTGGATCTTTCTCTCCAGGTCCTGAGAGCCACGCACCGCACCGGCAGTTGAAGAAGGAAGCACAAGGAAGGGAGGAGGGCGGGAGGCAGAAGGCCAGCTGCAGAGGAGACTTTTTGTTCTCACTATCAAGGCTGCAGCAGGAGTGAGACGTGTTCCGATACCCATGGTTAGAAGTTTGGATGCAAAGATGAGCTCGGTATCTTGGGCTGTTAGCCCAAAGCCTGCTGACAACAACCTCGAATTCTTACACATCCAACTGCTTTAAATATAGCCCCAATAAGCATAGTTTTAGGATCTAGAGCCTGCCAGCTATGCATTCCTCATGAACTGCACCCAGCAACAGCTAGCCATGCATAAGATAAACCCCATGGCTACACAAGACCCCAAACTGCTGCTGCCTTTCAGGGCTCTGAATCCGGGCCTCCCCACCTCGCTGCTGAGTGACATTGCCTAGACACACAGCCCCCTCTCCAATTCCCCTCCCCTCTGAGAGTTCCCTGGCCCTCGTCCCCTTGTGGGCGGTGGCCCCTCCCCACCATATCTGGAAGATCTCCTGTAGAGATGGACGTCCTATCTCAAGCAACCCTGTCCTAGCACTACCCTGAGAAGCAGGCTGTGCCATACTGCCATCTCCTGGTCCTGTCTTTTCGTATTTCAGCCCTGAAATGTCTCCGACACGCCACAGCACCTTGTCTCGTCTTCTCCATTATTCAGAACTTATTCACCATCAGGACTAAATTTCAGCCAGACCAAGGGTTAAACAGGCTTCTGTGAACGAACCTGAAACATAACCATCCAAAAAAAACAGGGTGACCTGCTGTCTTGGTTTGGCAGGACTGTTGGTTTTCCAGACTGAGGGTGTTTCTGGGATGTTGAATCATCAGAGCTAAAACTAGAAAAGTCCTCAGTAACCACGGTGAGTTGATTACCTTAGGAATAACTGGTTTTGTGGGAAAATACATTCTTCACTCCAAACAACTGATTTCAAGTCAACTTAGTGAATACAATCTTTGGGGTGAACCTGTTGGAAAGTATGTAACTCACCTATCCAATGTGATCCAGCTTGTAAGTCGGCAGACATAGGGATGTTAATATGATTTTCCAACAGCTTCCACCGAAAGTCTTAATGTTCAGGAATATTTTATATAGACTAAACCTAGGATACCAAAGATATTAAGAGAATATTTGTGTCTTGGCCGAGTCAAAGGAATATTTTATAGTGGCCCAAGAAAAGAGCCAAGACATGGCTAGAGTCTTTCTTTAGAGATTTTTCATTAAACATTTGATAATTTCTGGTTCCTGATCAAAATTCACTCCAAGCAGGCCGGCGAGACCATGTTGACCAGGAGCCCGGTTGACAGGGTAGCTGGCCTTGAAATCTCGTGGGAAATGTTGTCACCAACAAAATTTCAAGGTCAGCTCTGCAGGTGGGTAAAGCTCATGGTTGAAAATTACGGACACTAACGAAAGCAAACTCAAAGCCCTTTGAGTCCTGCACATAAATTTGGGTGAATCTCCCTACTTTCAGGAATTCCTGAATCTATTTTCTTGGTAACCTGAAAAACAAACACACAACATTTTGGGGGTGACATGTACTTGTTCTTTGAATTTAAACTCCTTTCTTTGTATTTTTTTTTAAAGATTTTATTTATTTATTTGACAGAGACATAGCGGGAGAGGGAACACAAGCAGGGGGAGTGGGAGAGGGAGAAGCAGGCTTCCCGTGGAGCAGGGAGTCTGATGCGGGGCTCAATCCCAGGACCCTGGGATCATGACCTGAGCCGAAGGCAGACGCTTAATCCACTGAGCCACCCAGGCGCCCCCCCATAGCAGCTGTATACTTATAATCATAATTTATAATTATTACTGGCCATATTACCGAAAGAGCTTGAGACTGCTCTCTACCTGAACTGAATAACCCAATGCCAAAGGTAAGTAAGAGTAGCAAGTTACCTGAGACCTTGAGAGTCCTCCCAGCTTGAGAGCCATAAAGTATGATTATCACTGTATTCATAGCCCGCCATCCAGTTCACACCACCCCTGCCCTGGAGGACTTAGCTACACCTTCCTCCTCTCTTGACCTGGTCATGCTAAGTAGTGATCACCTGAAAGCTGCTGGAGCTTGTGAAAACTCACCTGTATCCATCGTGCTGGGGAACGTATTTCCTTATGGGAACTAAATCTCCCTCCCCACACCCCCCAACTATTACCTGGCTTTTTTTGCAATCAGAATAGCATCCTGATAATTTAATGTGTTTTGTTTTGATTTGGCTTGATTCCTATTCTTTGGGGACAGCTCTGTGGATAGCTTTTATTACTTTATGCCCCCAGAAGCTGCTCTAATCCTCACCTGGGTCTCATTTTAATGTATTCTTTGTCCCATCCAGTGACCCAGTGATCTATGAATAAACCCACCATCTTTGGCCAGAGAAAAACTCTGATTGGTAGAAGCACACAATATCACCCTTTTCCTATTGTACTTTTGGGGGAAAAACCTGATAGCTCTACTATTTCCTGCTTTTCTCCCTAAAATTGCCTTTGCAGATTGTATTTGCTTTTCTGTTACTTGGCCATGGCCAAGCTTGTTTTGACATCCAATAAAAGCCTGAAGCCTAGAACAGCGGTTCTCAACCTTGGCTGTTCATTAGAATTGCCTGAGAGCTTTTAAAATTCCCAATACCTTGGCCACACACCAGACTAATTGCGCATAGAACCCAGGCATCAGTATTTGTTTCAAGCTTCCTAGGCTGATTCCATTGTGCAGCAAAGGTTGAGAGAAGTGATTCTCAAGTGTTTTAACCTGAGAACCTTATCATTCTTCAAAATTATTGCGGACCCTGAAGAGTTTCCGTGTATGTGGATTATCTCTATAGATATTTAGTATATGAGCTATCAAAACAGAAACAAATATTTATTAACTTACTTAAAAATAGTGGTAATAAACTCATTGTATATTAGTATAAATAATTTTATGAAAAACAGCTATATTTTCCAAATAAAAAATGTAAAAAGGTGGCATTGTTTTACACACATTTGCCAATCTCTTTAATGTCTTACTTAATGAAAGACAGATTCTTAAAACTGCATCTACAGGCAATGATTTGTGATTCCAGCATGTCCGGTGGCCTCTGAAAATCTCTACACAGCCATGGCAAGAATGAGAGTAAAAAAGGCAAATTTTTGTATTATTATGAAAATAGTTTTGACTTCATAGACCTCCTCGGGGTCTCTGGACCACACTTTGAGAACGGCTGTGCTAGAAGGCTGTAGACTATGTGAGCGCTGGATGGGTTGGTTATGGTTGGTTATGAAGCTCTCCAGCACTGGGTCCTCTGTTCCGGCCTTCCTTTCAATTACCTCTGTTCTCCCTGACCTTATTCCAGTTGGCCTCTAGAGGGAGCCCGCGGCCCTTGACGCCAACTCAGACAGGTGTGCCGACACTCGGTCAAGTTTAAGCAGTAAGATTAGGGCAGGGAGACCTTGAGCTGTAAGAAGAAAAGGAGTTCAAGTTTCGACTTTGGTCACAGTCTCTCCCAATCTCTCTCTCTCTCTTAGAAGGCTTGCAGTGTTTGACCTTTTTCTCTGGAGACCTGCGCTTTGTTATTTTCAGTCATTTGGTGCAACAAAGAACCATCAGGGCAGGGCCTGGTGCAATGGTTCTCAAACTTCGTGTTCATCAGAATCATCTGGACAAATTGGTTTAAAATGCAGCTTCCTGGGTCCCTACCCCCAAAACGTTGATTTCATAGGATGCAGATGAGGCTCATGAATTAGCATACTGAAACAGGCACCTGTGTCATTCTAATCCAAATGTTCTGAGGACATTGCTTTGAGAAGCAGTGACCTAGGAGAAGAAGCAATCTGGGCCTGCGTGTTCCAGGCGAAAAGATCTCAGGCTAAACCTCCTTCATGAGAGTTTAGGGTGCAGACCCCAGCTGATTGCTGGGCTTGCTTTATTTTGTGCTATGGTCATGCTTCTGCTAACGGCTCTCACTCAAAGTCACCATAGCCCTCTGGGTTCAACAGCGTATCACTCACTCATCATGGCTAGAAAATTGCCTTCAAGGGGGCATCTGGGTGGCTCACGCGGTTAAGCGGCTGCCTTCGGCTCAGGTCATGATTTCCAGGTCCTGGGATTGAGCCCCACATCGGGCTCCCAGCTCACGGGGAATCTGCTTCTCTCTCTGCCTCTCCCCCTGCTTGTGCTCTCTCTCTCAGATTAATAAATAAAATCTTTTTAAAAAATTGCCTTCAACTCTTGCTTTTCATCCCTCTTCCAGATTCTCTTTTGTTATTTTACATGGACTCTGTCATTGTTTCCAAAAGGAAACATGCTGGAGAACGTTCAGTGGAGTCATCCAAGAATCAACTAAAACCAAGCAGCATGGCCCAAAAGCACCACTTGAAAAAACTGAAAATGTTTTAACGCAGAGAAGGGGAAATTTGGTACAGATCAGGGAGCTGTCTCTACATGTATAAAGACTTGTTTTAAATAACTTTAAATAAAATTCAGACCCCGGTTGGAAACTTGGAGACAAAATATTTTGGTTCATTCTGCAGAATTTTCTAAAATTAGAGCTGCCCAGACGTGAAGTAGACTGAAGTAGACTGCCCAGAGGTGAAGACTTGGGAGTGGTGAGCTTGCCATCACTGGAAGTATCCAAACATAGCTCCGACAATAATTTGGTAGGGATGACATGGAGCGGGTTCAGCCACAGGTTGGGTGATTGGAGAGGACTTTGAAAGTCCTTTCCAACCCAGAAGTCTTGACTTATGAACCGAACAAATAGAATGCTTTTGTTCTTGTGGTGCCCTGCTTATATTTTAGTGAAGACCTCCTACACAAGAAACACATAAGACCAGACCAACCTGCATGTTTCATAAGGAATGAGAGCTGTACATGTGGTTTGATTTGCAGGCAGTGAGGGAGGGCTTCCCTGAGAGTTCATGTATTGGCTGGGTACTTTGTGTTATCTTCCATTTCTAGGCATGCAGTGTTTTAGAGCCTTGTGCTTGGAACATGGTCCCAGGACCAGCAGCAGTGACCTTACCTGGGAGCTTCCTGGAAATGCAGAATCTTGGGCCCCATCTCAGACCTGCTGCATCAGACTCTGCAATTTATCATCCACTGTTGACATTAGAGGCAAAAAAAAATAAATAACAACAATAATAAAAACATGTTTCTAACACAAAGTAGTCTATACACAGAAGTCACCATAAGAAGAGGGATAGTGTTTTATTCCTTTCTGAGGGCTTTGTGCAGAGCCGACTCTCAGTACATGCTGACTTAAGGTGGTTTATAAAACAAGATAAAGAAAGAGGAGTGGGAGCAGCGCTGTGGGGAGATGTCAGGATGGGGGTCCTGGAGGAATTATAAAGCAGTAGGAAGATTCTAAAGATAGTTTTGGGAAAAAACTTGATCTACTTCTCTGTTTTGTCTTGAGCTCATCAGGGTCTCCACTCAACATTACCACTTATGGCTGGCTGTCCCAGCGGCTGCCCCAGGCAAGGGCACTTCATCAGTTTGTCTGGCTGTGGACTGGGTCAATAGCCACCATGTGCCAGGGAGAGAACATGCTTCCTCTCCTGGCTGGTATCTCTCCCGTACCCAGAGCTACTGCCCTTTTTTTTGACCCTGTATTTGCTAGCTACTACTGCACGACAAATTAGCTCAAAACTTAGTGGCCTAAAACAATAATAAACATTTGTTATCTCATATACTTTCTGTGGATCAGGAATCCAAGAGCAGCTTAGCTGAGTGATTTTAGTTCAGGGTAGCTTCAGAATGTCTGCCAGGGCTGTCATTGTCTTGACTGGGGCTGGAGGATCTGCTTTCAAGATACTCACCCTCACGGCTGTTGGCAGGAGACTTGAGTTCCTCACCACACAGACATCTCCATAAGGCTGCTTGAGTATCTTCATGGTAAGGCGGCTGGTTTTCCTCAGAGCTGGGGAGAGAAGAGGGAGCAAGGCAAAAGCCATAATATTTTTTTATGACCTGGTTTCAGAAATCATATTCTGTCATTTCTACGGTATCTTATCAGTTACACAAGTCAGCCCTATTTGATGTGGGAGGGGACTACACAAGGGCATGAATACAAAGAGGGGGGACCGTTGGGGCCATCTTGGGGGTTGGTAGGCATATACCCTTAGACTCTGCTGTTTCACTTTGGTCATCAAGACAGACTTCTTCAATATGTGTCTACATATACACACATGCCCAACAAGCCTGGCTCATGACACAATCAGAACACGACTTTGTTTTAGTCTCCTCCATCCCTATAAAATTATTCCATGGGGGAGATCTTACCCAATCCTGGCAGGCCCATGACTTCACAGCTTACTCTTAAGCAACACTAAGACCTACTGTTACTTTAGAAGCCAAACCTATTCTTGATTCAGAAACTGGAATATCCAGAGTATAAATTCAAGCATTGAACTTGATTTAACTTTGAGTCTCCTCCCCACATGTGGTCTGTTCCTGCTTTAGGCCAAAACTTAGAAAAGAGAGTATATCAGTCAGTGTCTGGTCAGCAAAAATAAACACTACTGCAGACAGGTCATCCAGAGAGGGATTTAATTGGTTCCCAAAGGGGAAGATCTTGAGGAGTGCAAGAGGGAAAGTGGTGAGGGAGCTGGAGCTGAGAGCCAAACACACAGCTCGGCCACTAGAGGTGTGTGAGGGCTGCTTCTGTTGGCACTTCACTGGATCCACTAGGTGGAAATGCAGGCCGCTGTGCTCCTGGGAATTGCTGAAGCCACCATCACCATCCTGGAGTTCACAGTGAATGCTGGAGCCTGCAGTTACCCGCTACCAGAAGGTGCCGCCAGAGCAGAAAAATGGATCCCTTCTTCCTTCCAGTCCCCTCAGGGTCCCAACTCAGGGCCTCCTAGCAATGGGATCTGCGGATCTCAGTGTGGGAAAATGCCAGAAGTGATACTCTGGAGAGTCAATGGCAGAATAATTTCCTCTCCCTTTCCCCTGATTTGCCATACCAACTTGTTAGCCAGTTTCAGTTGGGTGGGTTGGGTGGAAGAAAAGATTGAAAAAGGAAAGGAAAAGGAAAGGTCTTACTTGAACTAGGACCACAGACCCTGGCTCACTGCTGTCTAGACCTGACAATGCTGCAGATGACTTGTTCTTTGTGGGGTGCTTTGTAGGCTTTTTGCAGGTCTCTTCTGCTGGCCCCCCTCCCGAGTTCCCTGAGCCTGAGCAGATACAGCTTTATTCCATATAGGACTCGTGACTCCTTCAGCCCCCAGCATTTACCCCAGCTTTCTGATGCTACAGACCCTCTCCCTCTACTGGCAGTCCAATCAGAGAGGCCGAAGATGACCTTTTTCCAACTCCGAGTGCTGTGTGGCCCACATCTGGCCCTCAGGAGGCACTCATTTATCCCCTGGTCCAAGAAATTGAAAATGTTTGCCATTCCCAACCAGTGCTTCAGACTTCTCCCAGCGTGGCCATCGAAGCAGTTTAACAACTTTTCTCTCACCCGCTGAATGACCCAGGCAAGAGTCAGACCCTCAACTCCCCAGAGAAGCATCTCAGACCTGAGATTTTCCACTGAAGAATCCATTCCCACTCTAGATTCGTAAGGAGATGGGGCTCCTAGTCCAGCTTTCTCCAAAGAGAGCCTCTTCACTTAATCACTTCCCACTACCCTGGGGCCTTTTATATACCCTTTGTAGTCTTAAAGTGGAGTGAGATTGTGACGATCATGTAGCACGTTCTCATTCATTGCCTTTGAAATTCTGTGCATGGTGTTTTGGTGCCTCACACTGGACATTCACAGCTATTATACCTTGATGTCTATTGCAATTTGAATTTTAACCTCCTGCTACACAGGCGTGCACGAATTTCAGTTGTGGGAAAGTTCATGTTCTTCCCATGGGACTGTTGGACCTCAACCAAAAAGGGATATTTAGGTAGCCTCCTTGAGGGTTGGAGGGGAGGGCAAGGAGAAGTAGAAAAGTAATGAACAGGAAAGGTCTTACTTGAACTAGGGCTGTATTTTAAGGAGTGCCCCCAAACTTCCTCAGAGTTAAAGAAGTTTGATCAATCCAAGGTACACATAACATCTTGGGAGAGCTGGGGTTGGGGGGTTGGGGGAATGGGGTAGTGCTGCCCTTTCTGAGACTCAGCTTTGCTCTAGCCAAGTCACATTCTAGTGTGTGTCTCAGCATTTAACCCCCCCAAACACTGAATGAGTTCTCACTAAGTGCCAGGCGCTGGGTCTGACACGGGGGGGCTACCAAAGCATAGACCCCACTTCAAAGAGCTCACAATCTATTAGTGCAGCCAGGTGTGAGTTTAAACTACTTACTGGAGGAGCCATGAACAAAATTCTTTCAACTATGCCTGACCTCCAGATTATTTTTCAAAGTAGCTGCACCATTTTACATTCCCACCAGCAATGTACGAGAGTATCTATTTCTCAACATCCTCACCAATGCTTGCTATTCTCTTCTTCCTCCTCGTCCTCCTTGTTCCCACCATACAGGTGTGAGGTGGTATCTCACTCTGTGTCTTTTTTTAAGTAATCTCTACACCCGATGTGTGGCTCAAACTCAAACCCCGAGATCAAGAGTCGCATGCTCTTCAGACTGAGTCACCCAGGTACCCCTCATTGTGGTTTCGATATGTATTTCCTTAATAACGAAGGATGTTGAGTACTGTTTTATGTTCTTATCGGCCATTTGCATACCCTTTTTGGAGAAATTCTTATTCAAATCCCTTGTCCATTTTAAAACTGGTTTATGTTCTTATTGTTTAATTGTAAGTATTTATATATTCTAAATACAAATCCTTTATGATATAATCTAGATATAAGCCCCTTATGACTCGCAAATATTTTCTCCCATTCTATGGACTGTCTTTTCACTTTTTTGATGGTGTCCTTTGAAACACAAGAAATTTTAATTTATACAGAGTCTGATCTGTTTCTTTTTCTTTTATTACTTGTGATTTAGGTGTTGTACCTAAGAAACCATTGCCTAATCCAAGGTCACAAAGACTTACTTCTGTATTTTCTTCCTAAAGTTTTATAGTTTTAGCATTTTCATTTCAGTCCTGAATCCATTTTGAGTTAATTCTCTTACATGCTGTAAAGTAGAGGCTCCAAATCCATTATTTTGTGTGCAGTTATCCAACTGTTCCAGTACCATTTGTTGAAGAGATTATCCTTTCTCCAGTGAATGGTCTTGGCACCCTGGTCAAAAGTCAATTGACCATAAGTGTGATGGTTTATTTCTGGATTTTCAATCCTATTCCATTGATCATTTTGTCAACCCTTATGCTAGGTCCATACTGTAGTTTTGTATTAGGTTTTGAAACGACAAAGTCTGAGTTCTCCAACTTTGTCCTTCTATTGCAGGATTGTTTTGACTATTGTGGGTCCCTTGAATGTCCATATGAATTTTGGGATCAGTTTGTCCATGTCTACAAAAAGAGGATCATGTCATTTTCTGACTTTCATTATAGCAATATGGTATATTACAAGGCTGATTTTCAGATGTTACATCAATCTTGCATTCCTAGGGGAAAAAAAAATCACACTTAGTCATGATATATAATCCTTTTTACGTGTTGCTGGTTTCAGTTTGCTTGTATTTCGTTGAGGATTGCCCATAGTGTTTTGGGCAAATATTTGTTGAATGAATGCATGAATTATGCATGCATAAATCTTTACAGAGGGAAGGCCTCTCTTTTACAGGCAGACCTTAGTATACGTGCATACAGATTCTGCATATAATTCTGGGAAATTCAAGGACATGAAATTAAGTACCCCTGAAGAGTTTGGCAGGATGTAGGATTGCGGTATCATGTAGAGAGGAGGTGGTTATGTTGAAGCAGAAAGAACACTGATTGGAATCAAAAGACACGGATGATAGCCTTACTATGCTAATTCCGGGGTGAGAGGACACGTGTAGCCCTCTTATTTTGATAGACTCTGTTTCTTCATCTATATAATGAAGGTGGGAGGGAAAGCTTGGAGAAGGTGTATATTTGAATTAATAAACTCTCAGATACTTTCTTGTTCTAATAATCCATAATTTTCTAAAATACTGTGTGAAATTCAGTTGTAAGGAGAACACTTTATATATTTTTGTAGTTCTTGTTTAATGTCTCTGGAGTTGCTTTGGGGAGCAAGATACATAAATGATTTCACTAAAGTATGATAAATGCAAAATTCACTTATAGGAGCACAGAAAAGAAAATGGCTAATCCTCTTTAAGGGGGTACGATTAAGCTTTCAAAGAAGATGACATGTGAGCTGGGCCTTGAGAGATGCATAGGAGTTTGCCAGCTACAGAATGCAGAGTAGGAAGATGGTATTTGTCAATATTTCAACTAGTATGCTTTCTGTTTCTAATGTTTATTTAAAAATTTTCCAAGAGGTAAATTTTTTATTTGCTTCTAAAGTGTTCTCATAAATAATATGTGAAAGAAAATCCCTTGGCCTAAGATGGACTTTTCTATCTACAGAGGACTCAATAGTGAGTTATCTTACTCTTGAACTGAATTTTCTGTACTAATCTGAACAGGCAGCAAGACCTATAATTTTAGGGGTCCTTCAATGATAATGGAGCCTTATTGGGTGTCAGATTGGACCTTCAATATGACGGCACTATTCTTTGGTTCTAATTTTATTCCTTTCCAGATGTCATGTCACCGTGCCTCCAGCAGGGGGCATGCTTTTAAAGTTATGTTCCCTCCCATAATCCTACATCCTTTTTATTTTTGGCTCGTGGACTTTCATTTTGGTGCATTTGTCTCTTCTGTAATTTGCTTAGGGTGCAGGAAATACGAAATACTTAAAACAAGGTTCATTTCAGATAGCAAACAAGAAGTCAAAAAACATTTTTCTCAACAGAAGGAAAATAGTGGTAGTGAGCGCTTTGCTTTAAGGGAGAACAACAAAGGCTGTGTTCAACCTTGCAAGGTAAAGTGAAGATGAGGAACCACCCAGAAAGCCGAGACAAAAGTAACACATTTTGAGAACATCTTTGGGATATTTATGTTTAACGAAAGTGATTTGACTTAGTACAAACAATTGTTTAAATTGGCTTTTTTTTTTTTTTTGCATTTACACATCTTTCCATTGATAAACAATAAGTGAGCAATCTATTAATTTTGACTACATGCATACATCAAGGGGTGGTGAGTAGGTCAGTAGACCAGGATTCAAGGACCCAATTTCTGACAAAATGGAGGGAGTATCACTGGCCTATCTCCCTGTGTTGTTGAGCTAATCAAGTGAGATATCACATATAAGAGCTTTTTAAAATAATTTTAAAAATTTAAAAATAAAATAATTAAGCTGCAGACACATTAAGTTATTTTTAAAATGGGAGACAGGTGGTCCTGCAGCTCTTCTCCCGCTGGCCGGAGACCACATACTCAAAGGGCAAAGTCTTTTGTGAACTGCAGAACCTTACCTTCCTTGGAGGGAAGCCAGATTCACTCAAACCTTAAATGTAAGAAACCTTTGTCATTAAGGCACAGAGTCCTATACTAACAGAAGACTTTTCCTTGGAATAGAAAGCCTGAGTCTCGTTTGTGACTCTCCTAAATGTAAGTTACCTGTGGAAACTGGGCCCCCAAATTACAGCAGTAATCTAGATACACATATGAATTCATTTTGTTCAACAAATAGATGTTGAACATTTGCTCTGCACCAGGCACTGGGTTTATACACAGGGGATATTTCAGTGAATAAAATACACAAAAATCTGTCTCCCATTGGACCTTCCATTTTTGTGTGCGGCAATAATTACTAGGGTTTTTTGTTTGTTCATTTAATGGGATATAGAAATACTGCCAGCAAGTGTGCCTTTTCTCTGCTGACGTGTTTACGGAAAAATGATGAGCAAATCTCCAGGAACTTAAGTAAAAATATTGACTTTTTTTCCCCAAAAATATCTTATCTATTTATTTGGAGAGAGAGAATGAGATAGAGAGCATGAGAGGGGGGAGGGTCAGAGGGAGAAGCAGGCTCCCCGCTGAGCAGGGAGCCTGATGCGGGACTCGATCCGGGGACACCGGGATCATGACCTGAGCCCAAGGCAGTCGCTTAACCAACTGAGCCACCCAGGCGCCCAAAAAATATTGACCTTTTAAATTCCATCTCACTCTCGAGGGACCTTTCATGAAGAATTCCGTTTTGTCCATTGTCAATACTATTTATTCAGAACAGATAGAAGAAAGAGAAAGAGAACGGGGTTGGTGACAGACACAGCTCTCACAGACCCGCATTTGTGCCACGGACTTCCCAGCCCACGGTTCAAGGACTCAGACTTTCCGTGTCCTTGTCCTCTTCTGCTTTCTATCAGACTCTTCTGTATGTCCTGGGCCCTCCACCAACATTTGGGGGGCCCAGGGCAAGATTACCGAGGGGATCCCCATACCTTATATTTAATATTTTAAAGTTATAAACCAAATGGACAATCTGAGAAGTGGTACGTCTTGACATATAATGGAAGCTAAGCAGTGTCGGGCCTGGTTAGTACTTGGATGGGAGACATATGTACCATTTTAGTGACCAAGAGGGCCAGGTCTGAATTTAGAATTGTCAGACTGTCCAAAGTACCATGTTGGAACATGGTGGGTAGGGAGACCTGGGCCCTGACTCTTGCTCACCCCTCCTATCCTAGCTCTGTCCTCAGTCATGAGGGGCTTTTATGCAAGGGGTATGGACACCCCAGACTGCCCCTTTGAGCAGCAGATCCTTGGTCACTTTATGGCTGGAGGTTATCACCCCATTGGTGGAGTCTGCTGTCCTTGATCTTGTGGACAAGTCTGCAGAAGCCCTCAAAAAGGAAGACATTTGGTCAAGGTGGGGGAAGGGACTGCTGGATTCCAACATCCCACATCCCTTGCCCCATAAGGAGGGATGTTGTTCGCGGAAGGCCAGAGCAGAACCCTCAAAACCATGTGTCCCTGGACACGACCTCTTCTGCCTGGATCTAAAAGTAAGAACACTGTGTCCTGATGTCCGCTACAATTTTCTAATCATGCACAATGCATGGAATGTCCTCTTTCAAAGAGCTTTGGAGGCACGAGCTGATGTGCTGCCGCCCGTGCATGCGCTATCCTGCTGTCTCAGGTGGACTGTGCTAATAAAGCATTTCATACATAAAACCCAGTTCCCAGCATTTTGTGTGGCTAGACATCACTGAACGAAACTGCTTTTTATTGTCATTATTACTGTTTGACTTTTGCTGGTCAAATGTTGAAACTCAAGCACCATGATGTCTTCATATGTTTTCATTCATCGTGGCCGGCTTTCTTCTGTCTCATCTTTAAACCCTTTGACTGGTTTCATCACTGGCTTATGTCAAATTAATTGCACAATTTATCTGTTTACTTTGGTAACATGTAGCTTATCGCTTTTAGACACTTTTCAGGTTATAATTACATAAAGACACACCGAGAAGCCTCGATACATTTCTATTCTCCCCAGGTATTTTTTTTTAAAGCTGTTTAGAACATGGTTGGGCGACTACCTTCGGCTCAGGTCATGATCCTGGAGTCCCGGGATCGAGTCCCGCATCGGGCTCCCTGCTCGGCGGGGAGCCTGCTTCTCCCTCTGACCCTCCTCCCTCTCATGCTCTGTCTCTCATTCTCTCTCTCGCAAATAAATAAAATCTTAAAAAAAAAAAAAAAACAGCGCTTGGAACCAAGATACTTATTTCTTTCAGTCCTCGGGCAGCTGGTGAGGCCTGGGTTGGCTCAGCTCTGTGGCTACTGGCTGCTATTTTCTAGAAGCTTCATTCATTTGCCCCAATGTGCCCTGCAGCTAAAGTAGTCTTCCTTCGAATGTACCTGGCGATCCATGCATTTCGGGTCACTCTAAGTTATGAATCTAAACAATATTGGTATTTCCTCCAAGTTGGCAGTTTATTTGCTCACCTCAATCTTCCGAAATGCCTTTCCTTCCTCCTCCTAATTTCTCCAGGTTCAACTTAATCCTTCAATGCCTACCTAATTTATTCAACCATCAAACAGGTACAAAGCTCCTTTGTTCCAGGCATCCTGCCCACCTTCTCCATGAAGCCTCCCTTGACCATGGTGGTTGGCCATGGGCTCATAGTGTGTTCCATCCCTACGATTTTTTTTTTGGCATACATAAAAGATATTTATTTTTTTATGGTTATGTTAATCACCATATATTACATCATTTGTTTTTGATGTAGTGTTCCATGATTCATTGTTTGTTCATAACACCCAGTGCTCCATGCAGAATGTGCCCTCTTTAATACCCATCACCAGGCTAACCCATCCCCCTACCTTCTCCCCTCTAGAACCCTCAGTTTGTTTTTCAGAGTCCATCATCTCTCATGGTTCCTCTCCCCCTCTGACTTACTCCCCTTCATTCTTCCTCTCCTGCTATCTTCTTCTTTTTCTTTTTTCTTAAAATATGTTGCGTTGTTTGTTTCAGAAGTACAGATCTGTGATTCAACAGTCTTGCAAAATTCACAGCGCTCACCGTAGCACATACCCTCCCCAATGTCTATCACCCAGCCACCTCATCCCTCCCACCCCCAACCACTCCAGTAACACTCAATTTGTTCCTGAGATTAAGAATTCCTCAAATCAGTGAGGTCATATGATACATGTCTTTCTCTGATTGACTTATTTCGCTAAGCATAACACCCTCCAGTTCCATCCAAGTCATTGCAAATGGCAAGATCTCATTCCTTTTGATGGCTGCATAATATTCCATTGTGTATATATACCACATCTTCTTTATCCATTCATCTGTCGATGGACATCTTGGCTCTTTCTACAGTTTGGCTATTGTGGACATTGCTGCTATAAACATTGGGGTGCACGTACCCCTTCGGGTCCCTACATTTGTATCTTTGGGGTAAATACCCAGTAGTGCAATTGCTGGATCGAATGGTAGCTCTAATTTCAACTGTTTGAGGAACCTCCATACTGTTTTCCAGAGTGGTTGCACCAGCTTGCATTCCCACCAACAGTGGAGGAGGGTTCCCCTTTCTCCACATCCTCGCCAACATCTGTCGTTCCCTGACTGGTTAATTTTAGCCATTCTGACGGGTGTGAGGTGGTATCTCATGGAGGTTTTGATTTGGATTTCCCTGATGCCGAGCGATGTTGAGCACTTTTTCATGTGCCTGTTGGCCATTTGGATGTCTTCTTTGGAAAAATGTCTGTTCATGTCTTCTGCCCATTTCTTGATTGGATTATTTGTTCTTTGGGTGTTGAGTTTGATAAGTTCTTTACAGATTTTGGATACTAGCCCTTTATCTGATATGTCATTTGCAAATATTTTCTCCCATTCTGTCGGTTGTCTTTTGGTTTTGTGGACTGTTTCTTTTGCTGTGCAAAAGCTTTTTATCTTGATGAAATCCCAATAGTTCATTTTTGCCCTGGCTTCCCGTGCCTTTGGCGATGTTTCTAGGAAGAAGTTTCTGCGGCTGAGGTCGAAGAGGTTGCTACCTGTGTTCTCCTTTAGGATTTTGATGGACTCCTGTCTCACGTTGAGGTCTTTCAACCATTTGGAGTCTATTTTTGTGTGTGGTGTAAGGAAATGGTCCAGTTTCATTCTTCTGCATGTGGCTGTCCAATTTTCCCAACACCATTTGTTGAAGAGACTGAATTTTTTCCATTGGACATTCTTTCCTGCTTTGTCAAAGATAAGTTGACCATAGAGTTGAGGGTCCATTTCTGGGCTCTCTATTCTGTTCCATTGATCTATGTGTCTGTTTTTGTGCCAGTACCATACTGTCTTGATGATGACAACTTTGTAATAGAGCTGGAAGTCCGGAATTGTGATGCCGCCAGCTTTGCTTTTCTTTTTCAATATGCCTCTGGCTATTCGGGGTCTCTTCTGGTTCCATACAAATTTTAGGATTATTTGTTCCATTTCTTTGAAAAAAGTGGATGGTATTTTGATGGGGATTGCATTGAATGTGTAGATTGCTCTAGGTAGCATCGACATCTTCACAATGTTGGTTCTCCCAATCCATGAGCATGGAACGTTTTTCCATTTCTTTGTGTCTTCTTCAATTTCTTTCCTGAGTATTTTATAGTTTTCTGAGTACAGATCCTTTGCCTCTTTGGTTAAATTTATTCCTAGGTATCTAATGGTTTTGGGTGCAATTGTAAATGGGATCGACTCCTTGATTTGTCTCTCTTCTGTCTTGTTGTTGGTGTATAGGAATGCCACTGATTTCTGTGCACTGATTTTATAGCCTGCTACTTGACTGAATTCCTTTATGAGTTCTAGCAGTTTTGGGGTGGAGTCTTTTGGGGTTTCCACATACAGTATCATATCATCTGCAAAGAGTGAGAGTTTGACTTCCTCTTTGCCGATTTGGAGGCCTTTCATTTCTTTTTGTTGTCTGATTGCTGTGGCTAGGACTTCTAATACTATGTTGAATAGCAGTGGTGAGAGTGGACATCCCTGCCGCGTTTCTGACCTTAGGGGAAAAGCTCTCAGCTTTTCCCCATTGAGAACGATATTCGCTGTAGGTTTTTCGTAGATGGCTTTTATGATATTGAGGTATGTACCCTCTATCCCTATACTCTAAAGAGTTTTGATCAAGAAAGGATGCTGTACTTTGTCAAATGCTTTTTCTGCATCTATTGAGAGGATCATATGATTCTTGTTCTTTCTTTTGTTAATGTATTGTATCACGTTGATTGATTTGCGGATGTTGAACGAGTCTTGCAGCCCAGGGATAAATCCCACTTGGTCGTGGTGAATAATCCTTTTAATGTACTGTTGGATCCTACTGGCTAGTATTTTGGTGAGAATTTTTGCATCCATGTTCATCAAGGATATTGGTCTGTAATTCTCCTTTTTGATGGGGTGTTTGTCTGGTTTTGGGATCAAGGTAATGGTGGCCTCATAAAATGAATTTGGAAGTTTTCCTTCCATGTCTATTTTTTGGAACAGTTTCAGGAGAATAGGTATTAATCCTTCTTTAAATGTCTGATAGAATTCCCCTGGGAAGCCATCTGGCCCTGGGCTTTTGTTTGTTGGGAGATTTTGATGACTGCTTCAATTTCCTTAGTGGTTATAGGTCTGTTCAGGTTTTCTATTTCTTCCTGGTTCAATTTTGGTAGTTGATACATCTCTAGGAATGCACCCATTTCTTCCAGGTTATCTAATTTGCTGGCATAGAGTTGCTCATAATATGTTCTTATAATTGTTTGTATTTCTTTGGTGTTGGTTGTGATCTTTCCTCTTTCATTCATGATTTTGTGGATTTGGGTCATTTCTCTTTCCTTTTTGATCAGTCTGGCCAGGGGTTTATCAATCTTGTTCATTCTTTCAAAGAACCAGCTCCTAGTTTCGTTGATCTGTTCTACTGTTCTTTTGGTTTCTAGTTCATTGATTTCTGCTCTGATCTTTTTTATTTCTCTTCTCCTGCTGGGTTTAGGCTTTATTTGCTGTTCTTTCTCCAGCTCCTTTAGGTGTAGGGTTAGGTTGTGTATTTGAGACCTTTCTTGTTTCTTGAGAAAGGCTTGTATTGCTATATACTTTCCTCTCAGGACTGCCTTTGCTGTATCCCAAAGATTTTGGACAGTTGTGTTTTCATTTTCATTGGTTTCCATGAATTTTTTTAATTCTTCCTTAATTTCCTGGTTGACCCATTCATTCTTTAGTAGGATGCTCTTTAGCCTCCATGTATTTGAGTTTTTTCCGATTTTCCTCTTGTGATTGAGTTCTGGTTTCAAAGCATTGTGGTCTGAAAATATGCAGGGAATGATCCCAATCTTTTGGTACCGGTTGAGACCTGATTTGTGACCTAGGATGTGATCAATTCTGGAGAATGTTCCATGGGCACTAGAGAAGAATGCGTATTCCGTTGCTTTGGGATGGAATGTTCTGAATATGTCTGTGAAGTCCATTTGGTCCAGTGTGTCATTTAAAGTCTTTATTTCCTTGTTGATCTTTTGCTTAGATGATCTGTCCATTTCAGTCAGGGGGGTGTTAAAGTCCCCCACTATTATTGTATTGTTGTCAATGTGTTTCTTTGCTTTTGTTATTAATTGCCTTATATAATTGGCTGCTCCCATGTTCGGGGCATAGATATTTACAATTGTTAGATCTTCTTGTTGGATAGACCCTTTAAGTAGGATATAGTGTCCTTCCTCATCTCTTATTACAGTCTTTGCTTTAAAATCTAGTTTGTCTGATATAAGGATTGCCACCCCAGCTTTCTTTTGGTGTCCATTAGCATGGTAAATGGTTTTCCACCCCCTCACTTTCAATCTGGGGGTGTCTTTGGGTCTAAAATGAGTCTCTTGCAGACAGCATATGGATGGGTCTTGTTTTTTAATCCAATCTGATAGCCTGTGTCTTTTGATTGGGACATTGAGCCCATTTACATTCAGGGTAACTATTGAAAGGTATGAATTTAGTGCCATTGTATTGCCTGTAAGGTGACTGTTACTGTATGTTGTCTGTGTTCCTTTCTGATCTTTGCTGCTTTTAGGCTCTCTCTTTGCTTAGAGGACCCCTTTCAATATTTCTTGGAGGGCTGGTTTCGTGTTTGCAAATTCCTTTAGTTTTTGTTTGTTCTGGAAGCTTTTTATCTCTCCTTCTATTTTCAATGACAGCCTAGCTGGATATAGTATTCTTGGCTGCATATTTTTCTCGTTTAGTGCTCTGAAGATATCTTGCCAGTCCTTTCTGGCCTGCCAGGTCTCTGTGGATAGGTCTGTTGCCAATCTAATATTTTTACCATTGTAGGTTACATATCTCTTCTCCCGAGCTGCTTTCAGGATTTTCTCTTTGTCTCTGAGACTCGTAAGTTTTACTATTAGATGTCGGGGTGTTGACCTATTATTATTGATTTTGAGAGGGGTTCTCTGTGCCTCCTGGATTTTGATGCCTGTTTCCTTCCTCACATTAGGGAAGTTCTCTGCTATTATTTGCTCCAATATACCTTCTGCCCCTCTCTCTCTTTCTTCTTCTTCTGGGATCCCAATTATTCTAATGTTGTTTCGTCTTATCGTATCGCTTATCTCTCGAATTCTGCCCTCGTGATCCTGTAGTTGTTTCTCTCTCTTTTTCTCAGCCTCTTTATTTTCCATCATTTGGTCTTCTGTATCACTGATTCTCTCTTCTGCCTCATTTATCCTAGCAGTTAGTGCCCCCATTTTTGATTGCACCTCATCAATAGCCTTTTTGATTTCGACTTGGTTAGATTTTAGTTCTTTTATTTCTCCAGAAAGGGTTTCTCTAATAACTTCCACGCTTTTTTCAAGCCCAGCTAGTATCTTTAAAGTCATGATTCTGAACTCTAGGTCCGACATCGTACTAATGTCCGTATTGAGTAGGTCCCTGGCTGACGGTACTACCTCTTGTTCTTTTTGCTGAGGTGATTTTTTTCGTCTTGTCATTTTGTCCAGAGGAGAATAGATGAATGAGAGAACAAAATGCTAACAGGTTTACAACGTCCCCAGCAAATATATTGTATACAAATCAGAAAAGACCTGAAACCAGGGGAAAAGAAAGGGAAAGAAAGAAAAAAGAAAGAGAAGAAAAAAAAAGAAAAAAAGATAAAAACAAAAACAGAACAATACAAAAAAAGCAGACTATGATCAAATATGATCAGGCTAGTGCATAGATCAGTGCCACACACTAGATTTTGGGCGTATTTTGGTCTGTTAGATAAAAGTGCCTCCTAAAATTTTAAAGGAAGAAAGACATACATGTACAAAATAAGGGCTGATACAATGAAGGGATAGAAGATGACTGTAAAGATGAAAATTATAAAAGATTTTATAAAAGGACTTGATAAGAAGTTGTTTGAAAAAAGAAAGAAGATTTAAGAAAAAAAAAAAGAAAAAAGGGAGAGAATGTGATCAGGCAGGAGACTAGAACAGAGCCATACACTAGTGATTTAGGGTATATTTTGATCTGTTAGAAGAAACTGTATCTCAAAATTTTAAAGAGAGAACAACTTATATATATATGCCAAAAATAAGGGTAACTACTATGAAGGGATAAAATATGACTCTAAAAATGAAAAATAAATTTTTTTTTTTTAAAAAAGAGATTGATAAGATGTTGGTTGAAAAAGGGAAAAAGAAAAATAAAAAAAAAACAAAACAGTTAACAAAAATTAACTTTGATGAACTAATGAATCATGGTAAAAAAAAAGCCATGAATTCTATGTGCAGTATTCCCCTAGCGCTGGAGTTCTCCCGTTCTCCTTGATCGGTAAACTTGGTCTTGGCTTGCTGGCTGTTCGCGCTGATCTTCTGGGGGAGGGGCCTGTTGCTGTGGTTTCCAAATGTCTTTGCCGGAGGCTGAATTGCCCCGCCCTTGTCGGTCCGGGCTAAGCAAGCTGCTCGGGTTTGATCTCAGGAGCTTTTGTTCCCTGCAAGCTCTCGGTACAGCTTTGGAGGACCAGGGCAAAAATGGTGGCCTCCCAATCTCCACCCGGAGGAGCTGAGAACTCGGGGCCCCGCTCCTCAGTGCGCCCACAGAGAAAAGCAGTCACTCCCTTGTCCCCGGTCTCTGGCCGCACTCCGTGCTCACCCGGCCTGTGACCGAGCGTTTCTATCTCTGGCACCTGACCCCGTGCGGAGTCTCCAAACCCAGCAGATCTCTGCGGTGCGCTCCTGCGCCACTCCTCCCCGGGAAGGAAGGGGAGTCTCCCCGGCTCTGCCGCCTGTTGGGTCCCTTCCAGTAAGTGGTCGCTTCTCTGTTCAGAGAGTTGTTGCTACTCTCCTCTTTGATCTCCTGTTGAGTTCGTAGGTGTTCAGAATGGTTTGATCCCTATTCAGCTGAATTCCTGAGACCAGACGAAATCCAGGTCTCCTACTCCTCCACCATCTTGCTCCCCGAGTGCTCCGAGCGCAGCACCCACTGCAGAATTTCTGCCTCAATCGCCGCCAAACCTGCACCCTGGAGCATGACGGGATCCCTACAATTTTTTTTAAAGATTGATTTGTTTAATTTTATTAAAGATTTATTTATTTATTTTAGAGAGCGTGTATGCGGGGGGTGGGCAGAGACGGAGAGAGAGAGAGAATTTCTTTCTTTTTTTTTTTTTAATTTTTTATTGTTATGTTAATCACCATATATTACATCATTAGTTTTTGGTGCAGTGTTCCATGATTCATTGTTTGTTCATAACACCCAGTGCTCCATGCAGAACGTGCCCTCCTCAATACCCATCACCAGGCTAACCCATCCCCCTACCCCCCTCCCCTCTAGAACCCTCAGTTTGTTTTTCAGAGTCCATCGTCTCTCATGGTTCGTCTCCCCCTCTGACATACTCCCCTTTTCTTCCTCTCCTGCTATCTTCTTCTTTTTCTTTTTTAAAATATGTTGCGTTATTTGTTTCAGAAGTACAGATCTGTGATTCAACAGTCTTGCACAATTCACAGCGCTCACCGTAGCACATACCCTCCCCAATATCTATCACCCAGCCACCCCATCCCTCCCACCCCCAACCACTCCAGTAACACTCAGTTTCTTTCCTGAGATTAAGAATTCCTCATATCAGTGAGGTCATGTGATACATGTCTTGAGAGAGAGAGAATTTCAAGCAGACTCCACACTCAGCATGGAGCATGACACAGGGCTAGATCTCACCTGAGATCACAACATGAGTCAAAATCAAGTGTCAGTGGTGTAACCGACTGAGCCTCCTAGGCGCCCCTTTCATTCCCACGTTTTGTCTCCACACACCACCTTGTTATTTTAGTTCTGGTTTTGCATACATAGGTCAATGAGATTATAGATCCCAATGAGGTTATAAACCCTTGAAAGAAAACGCTGCTTCTTATAAAGCCTTGTGTTTCTCACTCCACCTACTGAAGTGCACTTAACATCTATATAAAACCTGTTGACTAACTGATTATGACTATAGTCATAATAAATCCCATTTACTGAGTACAGTGCTCAGAGCGCAGTCTGTCCAGAGTCACATCGAACTGGACTGAATCCTGACAGTGTGGCTGGTTAACCTGCCATCTGGGCCACTGCACCATTTCTTCATCTATAAAATCAAGATCAGGATGGCACCTCCCTCCTGGAATTCTTTGAGAATTCAATGAGCTAATCGCTGAAAGAACTACCTGGAAGAGTTACCATTCAGAGAGTGTTAGATGGGACTGATAATAATCATGATGTTCCCAGGCAAGGGGATGCGTTCTTTCTGTGTATTACCATTAACTCTTATTATAATTCTACAAAGTAGGAACTCTCCTTAGGCTTATTTTATATATTTTATAGATTATAAACTGAAGCTTAAGGAAGGGAAGGATTTGGCCCAAGGTCACAGAACAGGATTGGAGCCAGGGCAAGCCAGCTGCAGCCCCCCCCCCCCCCCACTTTTTAAAGATTTTATTTATTTATTTGAGAGAGACAGAATGAGAGAGAGAGAGAGAGAGCAAGCATGAGAGAGAAGAGGGTCAGAGGGAGAAGCCGACTCCCCGCCAAGCAGGGAGCCTGATACAGGACTCGATCCTGGGACTCCAGAATCATGACCTGAGCCAAAGGCAGTTGCTTAACCAAGCCACCCAGGCGCCCTGCAGAGCAACCTCCGCCCCCCCTTTTTAACCATTACAAGATGCCAAGTGGCAAAGTGAGCTGTATCAGAATCTACTGGCATTGTGCCCGTTTAAGCCCCTGTTAAGGAAACATGTGGGGAAAGGGCAAGGTCAAATATGTAAAGAAGTCCTGCTCTAAACTGGAATGGGGGTTCCGATTTGTCCGAGCATGTGCATGACCTAGGAGCAAGTTTGCCGGAAGTCAATGAACCTGGAGGGGGGGTGGGCATGCCCCGGTGCTGGATGTGGAGAAAGAGGGTAGGGAACGGAACATGGCATTTGGTTCTGTAGCCCTCTCGGAGCCCTCTAGGGCAATAGGCGGCGGACAGATGATGAAGCAGCTGTTTTCATGAGGGATGCTGAGACAGAGGGATAAGCAGCCTGGCTGGAGGCCCAGCGACGGGGCTGTGACATGGAGTGGGGCGAGCGGCGTTCTCCCCAGTGCGTGGGCCCGGCTGTGTCGCAGTGCAGATGTGCCGCAGGGCCTGGGCACCCTCCGCGGTAGGCAGGGCGCCCTGGGTGCAGACGTTTGTGCTCTCACCGAGGACTCTGGCAGGAGCAGTGGTGCAGGGGGACCCCAAAGTGGCTTCCTGGACACAAGAGTAGAAGCCCTTGAAACCCCCAAGCATCTGTAAGACACCTTGTGGGATTCATACTGAGCTGCAGTTGTGCATCATGCAAATGAGTACAAGACAGTGAAAGACAGGTGCTTACTTCTTATGGACTGACTTGTATCCCTCCAAGTTCATATGTTGAGGTCCGACTCCCAGTATGACAGAATTCGGAGATGAAGCCTTTAAAGAGGTGACTAAGTGAAAGAGACTAAGTGTTAGGGTGGGTGCCAATCCAACATGACTGGTGGCCTTACTAGGAGAGGAAGAGATGCCAGGCGCACAGGGGACGGGGCAGTACATCCAGAGGCAAGAAGACAGCCATCTGCAAGGCAAGGCCAGAGGCCTCTTGCCAGCACCTTGATCTTGGACTTCCAGCCCCCGTAACTGTAAGAAAATAAATTGTTGCTGTTTAAGCCACCTCATCCGTGGTATTTTTTATGGCAGCCCTAGCAAACTAGTATACTATTCCTAAAGAAGATCCACGTCCTGCCTCTAGGCTGGTGAGGCCTGGGGCAACTTGGGGGCGACTCACATTTAACTCTTGCTCTCCGTGTTTAAAGCCAGGAGTATCATTCATCTTACAGAATAGGAAACCAAGGTCAGGGAAGGTAAATAGCTTGCCCAGGATCACACAGCAACTAAATAATGGAGGATTCAAATGCAGGTCTTTGTGACTCCCCAGTTCACGCTCCATGTGACACCGCCCACCATCTTCCACACCATCACCAGTGATGTATTTTACCCACGTACTAATCACTCAGTGATTAACAGGACCAGCACGTTTCCTACTGCCCTGATGATCCAAGAAAGATGGTTCTTCATTTATGAATTGAGTACAATTGACTGTGAGGTAACATCAAATCCAGAAATACGTGCTGACAAAGTAAAATTTGATTTCTTTTTTTTTTAAAGATTTTATTCACTTATTTGAGAGAGAGAGCAAGCACAAGTGGGGGGAGGGGCAGAGGTAGAGGCAGAAGCAGGCTCCCCACTGAGCAGGGAATCCGACGCGGGGCTCCATCCCAGGACCCTGAGATCATGACACAAGCAGAAGGCAGCCACTTAACCAAATGAGCCACCCAGGCACCCAGAAAATCGATTTTTTGAAAACATTTAAAAAATATTTCTAAACCATTACTACTCCAGGCCATAAAATGATCGTAGTAAGATGATGTAGAGCGGGGCCCGAGGCAGGCCTGTTCCTGAGTAAAGGTGTATTGGACAAGTAGGGGAAGAGAGAGGGGTCAAGGGAGGAGAGGAGACAGGGATTTCTCTCCACTTCCCAAAGTCAAAGGCTATGTCTTTATCATTGCTACGTGTTGTCCCCTCTTCCCCCTGGGGGGGTGGCTCCCAGGGCTGGGATCCATGGGCTTGCCATGTATGCTTGTTGATTGGCCAACTGAACCAACAACGGATTCAATCCTCTAATGAGAAGAAAAAGAATCCTTGGGCTTTTTCAATGACCTAAATTCGTCAAAGTATTTTGGGCTTTTCCTAATTTGCTTTCTGTTTCATTTAAACAAATGAGGTGGAACTGAAGGGGAAGTAAAGATTGAACTGAAGAATTAAGCCACAGACCAGAGCAGAGCCAAAAGGGGTTCTTGCCTGAATATCTGAACAGGATTCATGAAAACCTGTCTCCCCGTTCCCCTTTACGGTCCTCGTGGAAATCAGCTCCGTCCACTGCCTCAGGTGAGATAGGAATGTATTTGTTTCAGGTGGCTAGGATATTCCTGGTCTCTACATGATGAGCCACAGTCAGAGATACTGACAGCTCACAAGACGATATACAACAGTGGTAAATATAGGCAGAAATCCAAATTTTGTGAGCCAGATAGACCTTTTTTTTCCCCAAGTTGCTGATTTTTAAGAACTGTCTTCAGAGCTCATCTGTTATTTTAATTATGCTCAAAATAATTATGTAAAGGCAGAGCACAAAGGATTTCTAGGGCAGTGACACTGTTCTGTATGATGCTAGAACGGTGGGTACGTGTCATTGTACATTTGTCCAAACCCGCAGCATGTACACCAAGAGTGAACCTTAATGGAGACCATGAACTTTAGGTGATAATGATGTGTCAGTAGAGGTCCATCAACTGTTACAAAGGCGCCAGTCTGGTGGGAGATGGTGGTGGGGGGGGCGGGGAGGCTGTGGGTGTGTGGGGACAGAGAAAGCTCTGTACTGGGAAAGCTCTGTACTTTCTGCTCAATTTTGCTATGAACCTAAAAATGCTTTTAAAAAATAAAGTCTATGAAAAAAATTATCTATTGAAAAAATAATGTAATAAAGTCTCTTCCCCATTAAGAAAAATGGCTAACCAGGTTATGAACAAGGCAAAATGGAGCGAGATGTCCTTAAGGTTTTCAAGTACTACTCTAAAACCAATGCTTTACTGTAGTACGCCTTACTGTAATAAAATGCAAAAATTCCTCAGTACTCTATTCAGATTTTGATGAAGCATTGTGGGGGGGGGAAGGGAGTGTTTTCTCACTTTACCTTGGCTTATTATAATTATGAGTGTAGTAACTATAATATCTTAATTTTCTTAGGTGCTACTTTTCAATTAGTATGAAGACTATAATAAATTAGGGTGAGTTACTCTGTTTCGGTATCGCAGTATTTCCTTGGGGACAGGGAAAGTTCTAACAGCTGAAGACTTTTCACAAATATTTTCCCATTTTTTTCCAATACACTCATCAAGTTATTAATTTCTAACTCTATCTGTAGAAATTTTAATGGGCTTTCAATTACAATGTTTCCATTTAACTTGCAAATGGAAGATACCTCCATCCTACTATCTGCTATTATTATAAACACAGCTTTGAGTCTGAACAATCCAGTGCTGATTAGAGGTCTTCAGCACTAAGCATTGGTCTCACTTCTAAAGTTTAACAAATAACACAATACATAATTCTCTGGCACGTCCAGTCTTTTTATGTCACGCAGTTGAAGCTCCCTCTACTCATGTGACAAGCAACCAGAACGCGTACTATAATCAACTGAGCAGGCTATGATTAACTTTGCACAGAACTGTCCCCAAACTCTGTACAAACTCCATGGTGGTTCCTAGAGAAAAACATGTCAAGGCATATTTCTCTAATGAAGAGAAAATTTCCAATTAAGAGCATCTGATAGGTCTTATTTTTTAGGTGATGATGAATCAAATTAGCACAGGGCCTGGCCAAACTGTCTCTTGTATTATTTTCATTTGCTTCTGCTACACCAAGCCAATCATTTGCAAGGTGGCTGGTCTTTATAATGTGGTTGGGACCATTACATGAATGAATTAATTGCACAATAATGCATTGAGCTCATTCCCATTATCCTGAAATAGGGCATGTTCCAGCCACATCTGTGAAATAAGTAGATGCAGCGTTACTCCCATGTTTCTCGAGTGTCTGCACAGAGTCCTGTCAGAATAATGAAAGAAAGAATTTGCATTTCTTTTTCTTCCATGTTACCGGACAACACTTAGCAGAGCAGAAATTTACCTTTGGGATTCTTATGAAACATTCTGGATAGGACAGGATCCTCAATTTCTTGGAAGATAATTTTATTATTTCTTTTTGGTTGAGAGCTAAGAAAGACCTCATTTGATTGTCCTGTGTCATTTCCCGAGCACTAATAATGTGCTTGAAGATAATGTGAAGTCGGAGCTGGTAGCTAATAGCTCTGAACTCGAGGCATCTCCACAACCTGATTACCTCGCTCTCTTTATGGACAGCAGAGGTTTAAATTGCAAATGGTGGGAACTGAGCAGCGTCTCAGCTGCCTTCCCATGACAGACATTGTCAACCATCTGGTGCCCCCCACACATACAAAGGTCTAAGTGAATTTATTTACAAAGCATTCAGACCACTCCAGTGAAAGGACTGGCATTCTGTTTCACTCCAGAACCCATTTGGAACCATTTTGCTCTATTGTCAATAATTTCATTATTACCCCAAGTAAGGTGATGGTGGCTATCTTCTGACTAACATCTTTCCCAGTCTGGGAGAATTTTCTTACCAACTGGGATAATAAGGTGGCTTGGAATGGAGCGGGTATCTGCTCAAGGACAATCTGTCCAGAAAAGTCCTTCGCATTCCCAAAAGACCCCGGGGGGTTAATATGTCTAGAGCATCACTAGATTAAATTGAACTCCAAAATCTTAAATAATTTCTGGGGGTGCAGATGCTGTGTACCACTCAGGTCCCTCTATCAGGACTGGCGAATTTATTCCTCCAGCGGTTTCTGGGAAGGATGTCTGCCTACTATTCTCCGAACTGTTCTATCCAATGGCACAGCCCTTCCTGGGGAAGCCAGCTTCCAATAATTGGTCCAGGCTTTCCCCTCCCAACTGAAAGCAACCCAGAAAGGCCATCCCAGCTTTAGCACTCCTCATGGGGCCACCTCAGGCCTGGGTTTACACCACTACTTTTTTCTCCTCCCCTCCCCACCCTGCTTTCTTCCCTCTCCTTCCCTTCCCATCCACAGGTCTTCAACCCACGGGCACTTCCTAATAAACTATTTGCATGCTGATTTTCATCCCAGGGTCTGTTTCCTGGGGAACCCAACATACAATCTCCCGCTTCCCCTTTTCCTTGGCTTTTAAATACTATTGCTTTCTTGTAAATGGAACTAGCCTGTGGAGAATGTCTTGGCACTATATATATATATATATATATATATATATATATATATATATATATATATATATAAGCTTTTTCTGCATGAAATTTCTGAGGGCGTAGACTGTGCCTACTTCATAGTCTACACCCACAGAACATCTAGTGCTGTTAGGATATAATAAATGTTAACTGAACAGAAGAAGCCCCATGTTGGGGCGGGGTGGTGAGTATTATTACTCACAAGTGCTAAATATTTTATTTGGGGCTCACTAGTAACTTCAGAGGACTGCAAGTAAGTTAAGTTCATTGGGCCTACCATTATGCACAGGCAGCTGCATTAAACACTGGAAAGTGCATGCATTTTGTTTTCCTTTGGATATATTTGAGGATGGGGAAACTGACCTCTTGCAAAGCAGTAAAGTGGAATTGCTTGTTAACTGTCAAGTTTCTTATTTCAAGACACTTTTGGAAAATGTCTTGTCATTGCTGTTTTTCTTTTCAGCTCTGCAAATAGATTTTTATTGCCTTTTTATTTCCTTTAACAGATCCAAATTTAGGATTGATTGAGAGAATGCTTACTAGCAAGTAATGTCATTGTCGAACGAGTAGACTTAGAAATCACGTGAGCCGTAGTTAGTTGAGGTCACTCTACCCCCTTAAAACCTACAGGAGAGAGCCTCAATCCCCCATCCCATGATTTGTGGGAAGTCTTAAGGCATTCCTCAGTGATTCTGTGAATTTCTGGAGGTCTTAGTTCTTGTGGAGAGCTCTGACCCCAAGCTCCTATTCTGCTACATTTGAGTTTAGGGATGGTCTCTTCCTAACCTATTGCTTTCTTTATTCCGTACTATGTCAGTACAACGTAGAACCCAGTCTTTCCTCCCTGCCCTTTCTTTATACCTGCACACACACAAACACACATATACCATTCGCAGGAGATATTCTTATATGTAGCCAGATTTTACTAAAGTTTTGGGAAGGTGAAAGTTATGTAACGCAGAATGCAAAAAATATGATTACAATATTAATCATCTCTGCCTTGAAAAACAAGTCTTTCGTCCTTATCTGCAACAATTCGACAGCCTCTCTCTATTCCTATGTGCCCACTTCTTTTTAAGAGAAGAAAAAAAAATTCCCCTCATTCTCTTATAGAGAATAATTCAGCCCTTTCAGACACTAAGTCCGGGCATTTCTGACCGTGACAGAAAACCCAATTTAAACTGGTTTACGCAGGAGTTTCTACGAGTCTGATAACTTCAACATCGAGGGCTAGATCTTACTTCAAGGAATGGTGGATAAGGGACCCCGCCATGTCAGCGGATCAGCTTCCCTTCTCTCGGTCGGTTGGCTCTGTTCTCGCTGATAGCGGCTCCCTCTCAGACGGCCTTCACTCACTGCTGTAAAACGATCACGCTCACTTTTCCCACATCTTCCAGAGCGTCCCACCAACTGAAAGAGGGGGCCGGCCCCGGCCTCAGTCTCCGCAGCCTGATGGCATTGCATTGGCTGCGAGTGGGTCACGTGCCTATCCCTCAGCCTATCGCCGTGGGCAGGGGAATGCAGCGTGCTCATTGGCTCAGGCCTAGTTCCCGTCGTCCAACCCTGGAGCTGCTGGGGGTGGGATCCGTCTGACTCAAACCACGTGAAGAGGGAAACCAGCTGGGAGGGGCACAGAGCGGTGACGTGTCGCAGAGCAATAGCCCAAACCTACAGTATCAGCTATAAGCATTTGTCAGAGATAGAGCGAGCACAAGCAGGGGAAGCGGCAGGAAGAGGCAGAGGAAGAAGCAGGCTCCCCGCCGAGCAGGGAGCTCGATGCGGGGCTCGATCCCAGGACCCTGAGATCATGACCTGAGCTGAAAGCAGATGCTGAACCCACTGAGCCACCCAGGCGTCCCTGGGGAAGTTGATTTTTACAGAGACTCTGAAATGGCCTGCGGGTGCCAAGAATGTTCCATTATCTTGATAGTAGTGGTTATATGGGTGTATACATATGTAAAAATTCATCAAGCTGTACACTTTAAGACGTGTGTATTTTACTGTGTGTTACTATGTTTCAGTTAGTTTTAGTTTTCTTTTTAAGATTTTATTTATTTATTTGAGAGAGAGAGAGAATGAGAGATAGCACAAGAGGGAAGAGGATCAGAGGGAGAAGCAGACTCCCTGCTGAGCAGGGAGCCGGATGTGGGACTCGATCCCAGGACTCCAGGATCATGACCTGAGCCGAAGGCAGTCGCTTCACCAACTGAGCCACCCAGGCATAATCTGCAAGATGATCAACATATGTTCATGTGATTCTGCGTGCGATCATCAAGCCTATTATCTTTGATCTGCTTTTCTACTAAGTCTTATTCACCCAGAGTTGAAGATATAGCCTGGTCGAGGTCCTGAGGGTAGGAAACCCAATATGAGTTTGGGGTCAAGTCCTAATTGGTATCAACATGGGTGTATTTAGGAGCGCCTGGGTGGCTCTGTTGGTTAGGTGTCTGCCTTTGGCTCAAGTCATGATTCCAGGGTCCTGGGATGGAGCCCTGCATCTGGCTCTCTGCTCAGCGGGGAGCCTGCTTCTCCTTCTCCCTCTGTTCTCTCTCTCTCTCCAGTAAATAAATAAAATCTTTTTTTTTTTTTAAGATTTTATTTATTTAGTTGACAGAGAGAGAACACAAATAGGCAGAGTGCAGGCAGAGGGAGAGGGAGAAGCAGGCTCTGCCCTGCTCCTTTACTATGTGACTGTGGGGATGTCACTTAACCATACCTGAGCTTCAGTTCCACATCTATAAAATAATGATAGTAAGTGAGATTCCTCTCTTTCAGGGCTGCTCTGAGAAACAGATGACATGCACAAACAGCCTTTGGGATATGGTGAAGTCAAATTATTATTCTGGTCCCCCCTCCTATTTCCTATTAATCACTTTTTTTTTTTTCTGAGTGCCTCTTTTGAACTTATCTCCTTAGACACCCTCCTGAATGGATCTTTTTCCTCGTAATTACTTCCAAGTTTAAGTCACTACCAGGAGTTGGTCCAGCAGCCCCTTCCATTTTGCCAATATATCAGAACGCCTTGCCTTGAGTTTCATCTTAGAGCTTTCAGATTCTGTAACCATATATAGCTTCTTCTTGTCTTTCCGGATCTTTTGCAGTTCAGTCTTCTAATTCACTGTGTTTACAATATTATTCCTCTTTGAAATCTCATTATCAACTGTGGCCAAACTGGAGCAAGGACAGAGTTTCTTGATTTCTCTTCATCTGTTTCAATTATTGTATACTCCTTGGCTAAATAAGTAAGATGAATAAGAAATAATTATTGTTGGTACAGAGAAAGTGAAGTTTTCTTTTTGAAAGGTGGTATTATTCGTACGTAAAGAAAGTTTGCTGTTTTTCTTTTAAGATTTTATTTATTTGAGAGAGAGAGAGAGAGAGAATAGGAGGAGGGGCAGAGGGGGAGCGAGAAGGGGACAGAATCTGAAGCAGACTCCATGCTGAGCACAGAGCCCAATTCAGGCCCTGATCCCATGACCACGAGGGAACTGAAAACAAAGTTGGATGTTCAACAAAATGAGCCACCTAGGCACCCCTTACTGTTTTTCATAAACTACTGGAGAGAGAGATTTTTTTTCATAAACTACTGGACTTAATGAACATTGTTAGAATATTTGAGAGATTTTCTAATTATCTTAGATCCATATCTAGAGTATCTACTGCGTAGAAGGCATTGTTTTAGGTTCTTATATTTCTAATTTAATCCTTATCACTGTTCTACAGGTTAGCTATTGTTTTCTCCCTTTTACAAATGTTGAGACTGAGGTTAGCTTGTACAAAGTCACACAGTAGGTTACATGGAAGAGACATATTTGGATGCAGCTGCATCTAAATATAAAACCTGTGCTTTTTCCAAAAGGTGTTCTTCAGTGGTCCACATCTTGTAGAGTCTGGTGAATCTACAACCAGGTAAAGGTAAGAAATAAGCTTTGGTAATAGAATACTGACTTGCTAGCCACATGGCTTAAGTCCAGGATATATCTCCCTTTTATAAGAGTGTAAATCAGGAAAGAAGGAGGGAGGGAGGGGAGGAAGGGAGGAAGGAAGGAAAAAAATAGTCCTTTTTCTCTGCTTCTACTGGAGACTGCTCAAAAAAATACTGGTCTTACATTGCTTTGGTAGAAAGTTCTATTACTTTTATAGACGGTATCTCAGAAAATGGGTTATTTAATGTAGGAATGGACCACCAAGCAATTAAGAGAATTAATCTTAAAATTATGATGTCTAAGATGTACCTAAGACCAATGGTCGCCAACTTCTAGGACAATAGAGGTCTCAACTCAGAAGCCTTTGGGGAAACTATAATTTTATAGTGTAATTACTTCCTGTAGTATTAATTTAAATGTATCCAAATTGAAAGCTTTGAGAAGACCATCTAACTATGTCCCCATGGGGACACATCTGTTTCATAAGTTTGCAGATCCAAATGGCTAGAATGATAGAGTTATCAACATTTAAACACACTAACATGAACATGAGGAATATTACAGAGACATTGAGATACACACAGGTACTTGTTTAATAAATTAGAATATTGCTAGGAAAGTAAACAAGAGGACGTTACAACTTTGTTCATTCTTTTGGAAAAACACATTATTATTTACTATGAAGTCAGAGATGATCCTTTTCCTAGAGTCAGGGGCTCTGATGGAGCATTACTAGGTCAGGGAATGACTCAGATTTATAGTCCAAACAAGTTCCTGTTCTGAGCGGTGCTATACATCAGCTTTCGGCCCTGCTGGTGAATCATAGCAGTTGCCACTACATTTCTGGGAGCGTTTTCAACCCCTCTCAGCTGTAATTCCCCAGATCCATTGCTCAAGATTAACAAAATATAAGACACAAAGATTAGAGGTCAGCTTTGAAATATAAAAGCATCATGCCCAAATGTTAAAAACAAGGTCAGCAGTAAATCATGTTGGAAAGAAGACGTATGTCATAAACACAAGACAAGAGATTATAAATCATAATTCACAGCATGGAGCTCCACCACCCTGAGAGAATGAACTAAAAAGTAGTGACAACAGCTAAGACAGTGACAACAAATAATACAGGTCAGCAATCTGAAGTTTGGAAGGAAAAGAGTACAAGTGTTCCAAGGGTCCAGAGGGAAGGGCAAAGGGCACAAGCCTAGACAGACTAACTAGGTATCAAAATAATGTTTGCTGGCTTGTTCATTGTTTTTCATCCTGGGAAATGCCAAACATAATTATTAGACTTTGTGGTTGGAAAACTTATAATTATTAGACTTTTTGTTTGGTTCTTGGAGGTCACTCTAGAAGTACAATATCAGTTTTTAGAGGACCCTAAAATTAAAATCTCATATGCTTAATTAATTAAAGACATCCCTAACATTTTAGAGGCAGAATCACTTACTTCTTCAAGTAAGAAGAGTGAATTTACATCACATCCTTCCAGTATCACTTGGCAATGCTCAAATATCATCCAGACTTTTTTTCAGTATGTAATAGCAGATCCCTGACACAAAAAGAAGAATGATATATTCTAAGTTAGAGATAAACCATAGCCACAAATCTTATTGTCAGCTTTCTCGGTCAGTTGCAAAGCTAACAATGGTTTAAGACTACTAATGACCATCCATCATATTTTTCTTGCGATGAAACGTAATTACAATGTGTTAATATTTATGAATCACGTGGAGGTTCTCAGATGAAGTGAAAAGCAAGTAGATAAATATTACATAAATAAGTAATTATATAAGCAATTAATGCCTCTCAAATTGTGGATTGTAAATTTGAAAACACTAATTGTCTTAAGGACTGAGGCCCGCAGACAACACGGAAAGGGCCACTGTTTAGAATGAAATCAACTCTTCTCTGATCTGATTTTCAGATCAAGTGGAACAGAAGAAAACAAGGCTCCATCTATTTAATTTTTTTACATACTGCTGGAGACATTCTATGCACACAGTATTAGTTGAATATAGTTGATTTAGGGACACAGGCAAGTAAATGGTATGACCTTTTTCTTTTTCATGGTCGTATACAATCAGTGCATGAAAACAACTTTTCAATAGATTCAAAATATCTGATGGTCAGAACAGTAAGAAAGAATAACTCAGTCTTTGAATCTCGCTCCAGTGAGATATAAATAGTAAAATATTGCAGATAGCCACATGTGATCATGGAAAACTTGATTTTTGCAGTTTTCTTTTTTTAGGTATAATATTTTAATCTTTCATGACTAGGAAGAAAAATGAACAGAAATGGAGAGTGGGAAATCACATTTCTAGTTACTCAGTCTTTTTAAACCACAGCTTTGGAAACACAAGACTCCAGATCACGTTGGAAGTTTTAAATATTAAGGCAAGAATCCAGTTTGCCATGCGATACGAAGCATTTGGGAATGTCAGAAGCTTACTCTTCCCCCATTCAACAATTCTGCAGAGATTTATCCATAACAATTAGAAACAGGGAAATTCTTCTTTTTTCTCATTTGCCTGCTTTAAAATGACTTAAGGTAAAATACCTCGAAATTGCCCTAGAATCAAAGGGGTTTTCTTAATAGCTCTTCACAAAAATAACTGCACAGGTAATATTCAAAGCAAAACAAGCTTTGAACCTGGGCCCAGATTACACACTAAGAAATTTGGCCCTATTTTATTGGCTTCTTTATACTCTACTCTATTTTCTGAATTTCCTACAATGGACATATATCACTTTTATAATCAGGAAAAAAAAATCCCATAAAGAAGTTTAGTTCAGATCTAAAACATGCTCAGGGCCAATAGAAATGAGAAAATAGGCTGGAGCCCATGGTGTGAGTGCTTCCAAGCACCACCGTGGGAGTCTGTGCTCAGTTTTAAGAACTGTTCCTTATGTTTGGTAGCAAACATTTGGATGATGTAAGTGGACACTCTTACTCCCACCGCCCACCCCACCCCCCGCCGACTGATGAGCAATGAAGGATGTGTATACTTGCATGATTTTCTTCTGCATGGAGGTTAAAAAATAAATTATCCAGTAGCATTACAAACAATGTGAAGACTGCTTTAAATAAATCTGAAGCTGAATTTGCTCTGGACAGCATTAAGCCATCTGAGATTTTTACTAGGGGGAGACTGTCAGGTCCATCAAAGGGCGCAAGGATGAACTTCTCAACTGAAAATTATTGTTCTCAGGAGTGTAAAGAGAGGCAACACAGTCTCATCAAAATTTGGAGAGATCAAAGCAGCATCGTGCAGGAGGTTCTAGATTTACCACCAACTCTGATATTTACAAGCTCTGTGACCCCGGGCTATTTACTTCACCTCTCTGAGCCTCTGTTTTCATTTATAAACTGGCAGGGATAATAGTACCTATTCGGAGGGTGATTGGAAGGATGGATTAAACCAGGAAAATTGTTTATAGGACATCTACTAGTGCATGAAAAGTGCTCCAATAAATGTTAACTTTTATGGAAACCTTCATGGTTTACTCCCCTGATAGGACAGTGGTATTTCAGTGAATAACACAGTCTGAATGTTTTAAAATACATTTTTTACGCAGTAGCCTAGGTTGGGCACACCAAGTTCCCTTACGTCCATGGTAAGAGTCTTATTTCTGATCAGAATCTTCAAAGAGGCCCTGAAATGATGTCACCTAAGTAGTGACTCATCCCAGATGTGGCGTGTAGAACTTCCTTGTACAAAATTAGAGAGAGTTTATGTTGGTGTTTAAGGTGCCAGAAGGGGTCCTAGAGGGAAAGTTATTTGCCACTGGCAGATACGAATCTGCTTATAGGATGTATGATAAGCCATTCCCAAATGGTCACTTGGAGTGACAGCATTACTAACCAGTTGTCCCTCATGGAGTTCTCACAACTACCTTATGCAGCAGGTGCTGTTTTAATCTCTAAAAAAAAAACTGAGGCTTAGAGAAGTTAATGACTGTCTCACTGTCACACAGTAAATAAACAATAGACTGGGCACTCCAGTGTCTGACCATAAATGGGAACATCCATTTATCTGAGGGAAAAAAACATGTTGGCCTCACCCTTTTTAGAAATGGTGGTGGTGGGGAAGAAGAGAGGAGCAAAGGACGAAAATTTCAGCCATTAATCTCTTTTGTCGGAGGGCAGACCCAACCACAATTGCCCCAGAAGCAAAATCAGACACTGGGGTGAAAAGACAATCTTGCAGGGAATCTGAGGAGAAGTTATGCTTTCAAAAGGTGTGAACCTTGGCTGTTTGTGTTTTTTTGTGTTCCTCCCTTCTCCATTCTAACCTGTTCGTCACTGGGAAATGAAACAGTTTTGGTTTGCAAGCTGTCTCCAGGGAGTGGACCAAGACTTTGTGTAATAAACAAGAGCATCTGCCAGAGCCCCCAGCTAGCCTCTCCAAGGCCAGACTGCCAGGGAAACCTGGCACTGTGACAACAAGGTCCATTTAGCATGACCAGTGGTCACTGAGGAACGACTCTGGAAAGGAGAGCCAGATGGGGCACCCCCAAGCTCAGCAGGGGAAGAGTGCAGCCTCCAGTAGCAAGCTATATAGGCTCTTAAAATCCCTCCGGCCTGGAATGCCAGCCAAGTAAAATTGCGTGCATGTGTGTGTGTGTGTACAGAGTTTTCTAGAAGAAAAGGTTTAGAGCTTTCAGCAAATTCCTAAGAGCCTGTGACCCTCAGGGGAGAAACCACAGTTGGGAGAAGCACATACTCTGATCTTCCAGAAAAGAACACCAAGCTCACCACTTATATTTCTGGAGCAACTGAGCCCAGGCTCTTAGCCCACTTTCCTCTTACAAAACCCTAAGGCACTTAAAAGAGACCACGGTAAGGGGGGGGCGGAATAACTCAACCCCCTTTCTAATCTAAATCTAATCCTCCTTAAACCTCGCCTGACCCAGGCTACCAGGAATCCTGCCAATGCCAAATGATATGATGTTTATTCAGCTCAGGTCTTAGCGTGCTGCTCCTGAGCAACAAAATCAAAGAGGAACATGTCAGCCACCACCTGCTGATGAATGGGTAAACAAAGGGCCAGTCAAGAACCAGGAGGACCAGTGTTTGAGGACAATGCCTTTGTGTGGTTCTGGCTCAAATAAGGGCACGGCTCCTAAGGAACAGGCTTGAGACATGCCCATATGCTGTGCCAAGTAGTTCAGAAGCCTGGGTACAGCTGTTCCTAATATGCCCTTTGCCCCCTTTTGCCCCCTAAAACCACAATAGGGTGCCCATGACACGGTGCTCCCTTTCCCAGAAGAGGTTGGCAGAATGACAGTTTGTGAACCCATTAGGTTTTTGTGGGAAGAGTGCTTTCCAAAGTGTTCTCAGAGAAGCCTCCAATCAGTAAGAGTGTGGTAGAACTCAGAAGGCACGGCCTGACCCCCATTTTACCAGAGCAGCTGTTTTGATCTGTTTTATATCTGGGGGATCTGAATGAGATTTAGGGGGAGGGAGTTCTGTTGCTAAAAACAGAATGTTTGCAAAACACTCGTGAAATACCAGCTTTGGCCCCTCCTTACCTGAGAGGGGCTTACATGGAGTAAGTCTTCTAGATTGTGAGATTTAGCAAGCTGGGTTTATTCTCAATATTCTCTGCTTCCCTTCTCTCAACAAGTGCCTCCTTATAACTCTTTCTATGTGTGTTTGAATCAGCATCGTCCCCTCGGGAATAACCGTGTGAGGGATAGCTAACGGTTTTTCAGGGTCTCTCGTGTGCCAGGTGAGGTGCTGGGCGCTGGGTGCTTATTGGACCCGTGATGGTCGCTCTCCTCAGTTCAGGTGAAAACAGTGAAGCGGAAACACAACAGCTAGAACAACACCCACAAGGACAGTTTGCCTCCGTGTACTCAGCTCGTAAGTGATGGACCGGACAGACGGTTGTCCGGATAGGAGCTCAGAGCCCAGATTCTTACTCAGTGTCTAATGTTGCTGCTCTTGTTTGAGCAAGATGTGTGTGTGTCTGTGTGTGTGTAAATCAGATGTATGTTATTTTTACACGTTAAAAATAAATAGAGAAAATCTGAAGGTAAAAATAGGAAGACAAAATCGCCCATCATTCCACCATTCGAAGACCACCAACTGTTCATGTTTGGGCATATTTCCTTCCAGTCTATTTTTATGCATCCTTTTTAGCTCTGCACATTTATAACAGCTGTGATTATCTATGCATATTTTATTTCGCTTTTGTCACTTAATATGACAACACGATGATGTTTTTGATAACATTGCAAATTCTCTATCATTTTTCCTGGCTAAATAATGGTCTCCTAGGTGGAGCAATTCAGCTTAACAACACTTACTGAGCTCGTAATATGTCCCAGACCCTATGCTAGTCCCTGGGAATACTGTTTTCTTCGAGGAACTAGCAGTCTACTGTAGGTCAAATAAAGTACATAGATAACCTATATCTTAGGTTATCTATTACAACCTATAGTTGTAATAAATCCTCACACCACTGAACATATACCGTGTTGCAGGCACCATTCACATGAATGAACTCACTGGATTTTCACAGCGACCTTATGCATAGGGATGATCTCCGCTCTTCTGATAGATGTCGAGACTGAGGCATATTTTGCTAACAAGATGGCCCTTCCAGATGCGGTAGGTAGAAGGTGCTCGAAGATGTCCACCTCCTAATCCCCCGAATTTATGACTATTACTCTATATGGAAATTACCTGTTGGGTAAAATAGTAAAATGTAATGTTACCTTCATTGGAAAAGGGACTTTGCCAATGTGATTAAGTTAAAGATTTTGAGAGGGGAAGATTGTCCTGGATTATCTGGGTGGGCCCGATGTCATCACAAGGGTCTTTATAAGAGGGAGATAATATCAGAGCAATATCAGAGTCAGAGGAGATGTGACAATGAAACCAGAGGTGTGAATGTATGCGTGTGTGAGTGAGAGGAAAGAGAGAGAGGGTGTGTGTGTGTGAGAGAGAGAGAGAGGGAGGGAGGGAGGGAGACAGAGACTGGAAGATGCTACACCACTGACCCTGTACATGGAGGAAGGGGCCATGAACCAAGGAAGGCAGGAGGCTTTCAGAAGCTGGAAAGGCAAGAAAGTAGATTCTCCCCTGGAACCTCCGGAAGGAACACAGCCCTGCTGACACCTTGATTTTAGGACTTTTGACCTCCACAGCTGTATGATAAAAAATTTATGTTGTTTTAAGCCGCCAAGTCAGTGATAATTTGTTACAGCCGCTGTAGGAAACCCATACACTAGGATTCAAACCCGAGCAGCTTGACTCCAGAGCCATTATTAACTACGGTCATATGTGCAGGACAAGGTAGTTAATATGCCCAACGCGTTGTAAAGGCCTAGAGAAAGACACTCAGCAGAGTGTTAGGGAAGGGCAGGAGGATGAGAACCTGACTCTTTAAAACTGAGCACGAATTGTGAAGACAGGGAAGGCTGAGAAATTGAATTAATGTAGGACGATAACCATGATATCATAAGTGAAAAAAATTCTAATACTATGTATAATAATTTTTCCATTTCTGTTTAAAAATATATAGGAGCATATATTTATAATCATATAAGCAGATGATACAGTCCCTTGGTTCTCTCTGGGGAGTGCACTTGTGAGTAAATGTAAGGGGAGATTTTCACCTTTTACTTACATATCTTCATATTATTTGAAAATGTCACCAGACATGTATTTTGGGTTACATTTTTTTTTGTAAAATAAAGTATATATAATATACCATTTTTCTAAGTTGGAGAAAATAATGTGCCTCACTGCAATGTAAATCTTTGTGCATAAAGCTTTGTGCTTCTATAGGATGATTTCATTAGCATGGAAAATTTCTGTACATAGAATTGCTGAATCAATGGATAGAAACATTTAGAAAATGTATATATTAAAAAATAACAGAAATGGCACTCAGTCAGTAAGCTGAAATGAAATGTAGGAGGGGAGAGTGGATATTTAACCTGGTGAGCAGAAGATAAGATAGTTTTCCCCTCATATATGCAGGCTGATACATTGTATACTAGTTCCCTAGGGCTGCCTTAGCAAAGTACCACAGACTAGGTGGCTGAAACAACAGAAATTTATTTTCTCATAATTCTAGAGGCTAGATGCCCAAGATCAAGGTGTCAGCAGGGTTGGTTCTTACTGAGGGCTCTCTCCTTGAATTGTTGATGCTCTCTTCCTGTGTCTTCATATGGTGTTGTTTTCTGTGTATGTCTGTGTCCTAATTTCCTCTTCTTCTAAGGACATCAGACAGCTTGGATTAGGGTCCACCCCAATGACCACATTTTAACTTAATTACCTCTTTAAAGATCCTGTCTTCAAGAATGATACTACATTCTGAGATACAGGAAATTAAGACTTCAGTATATGAATTTTGAGGGGACATAATTCAGCCCATAACACATGGAAAAGAAAGTTCCAGGAGAATGCAATACCAGTGAAGAGAATTTCTGTTCAGTGTGAGAAGGAAACTTTGTAATATCTTAACATTTTCCATAATGGAACAGAGCTAAAGAATGAACACCATGGTTATGCTGGTTTTAAACTCGCTTTTTCTTCCCAGCCCTGTCCCAGTGCCTGTCCTGGTCAGCTGGGCTGGGCTGAATGCAGACTGAAAAGGCTCTTCTCTGACTTTTCTCTTCGGAAACTGAGTCTGCTCTAACAACTGCATGACTCTTTCTGTTTACCACTGTGTTTCCACTTTGCCTCTGCAGTCTATCTCCAAAGATGGCATGAGACGGGGGAGAATAAATCATGAATAGGAAGAGAGTTTGGCTCCCTCCCCGCCCCCCCAAAATGTCATTGCGGCTTCTATGTACCCTTTTGTCTGTCCTTGATTCAGATTATAAATTTCTCCTCTTGGAGTGGGAAAAGAGCGTGAGGGTGGGATCCTGAGCTTTTTCACAAGGTTAGAGTACATCCCCAGTAAAGAGGTTTATAGAATCTAAATCAAAAGTCAGAAACCTTTTCAGTAAAAAGCCAGATAGGAAATATTTTAGCATTGCAGGCCACAGGATTTGCTGTTATGAGTACTCAACTCTGTCATGTAGTACCAAAGCAGCCATATAAAAACATTAAAAAAAAAAGCATTGTCATGTTCCAATAAAACTTTATTTATAAAACAAACAATGGGCCAGTTTTAATCTATGGGTTGTAGTTTGCCATTATTCAAGAAAATTGAAAATACTTACTAGGCTGAACAAAAGTGTATAGTGAGCCCAGACTGATCAACTATGAATTGTACAAATTTCTTTCTTCATTTATTTAATAAGTTACATATTTCTGAGTGTAAAGGATAGTCTGGTTTTTGCTCAATACACTTTGTTCATTTTTTATTATAAAGAGGAAAGCTTTGAAAATTAGTTTAATAATAGCATATTTCTGAACCTGAACTTTAATTTTTTTAAAGATTTTATTTATTTGAAAGAGAGAGAGAGTGCACAAGTGGGGGGAGGGGTGCAAGGGGAGAAGCAGATTCCCCACCGAGCTTGATCCCAGGACTCTGGGATCATGACTTGAGCCAAAGGCAGACCCTTAACTGACTGAGCCACCCAGGTGCCCTGAACTTTAGTTTTTTTAAAAAAATTTTTGCCACATAATGCTTAGGTTAAACCTGACACAATCACAAAATAACGGGGCAGAGATAAAGGTAGAATAAGTCCCAATGACTTGGTGTTTCATTCTGTCATTCATTTAACCAATATTTGCATATGTGCTGTGTGCAAGTCACTAGAGTGAGTGCTTTGGAGAAGTCTTCAAAGTCACCAATATTTCTCTCCAAATAAAGTGAGAGAAGATCATCCCTGGCCATGAGTGATTAGTCTGGGGGAGAACACGTGACCAAGTTAGAACAAGCAGACTATCCCTGTGGAATTTGAATCTAAAATGGAATACCATAGCTGGAAGAGCCTAGAACTATTTCGCCAAGAAGATAGTTCATTTGTGGACGCCTGGGTGGCTCAGTCATTAAGCATCTGCCTTCGGCTCAGGTCATGATCCCGGGGTCCTGGGATCGAGCCCCACATTGGGCCCCCTGCTCGGCGGGAGGCCTGCTTCTCCCTCTCCCACTCCCCCTGCTTGTGTTCCTGCTCTCGCTGTGTCTCTCTCTGTCAAATAAATAAAAAAATCTTTTAAGAAAAACCCCAAAAACAAAATAGTTCATTTGTTCCTGCCACTGAGCTACATGGAGTTGCCCCTTTTTCAAGGTTGTTTGGTTTGTGAAAGAGACTGATAAGAAACAATATTGAGGGGCACCTGGGTGGCTCAGTCGGTTAAGCGTCTGCCTTCAAATCAGGTCATGATCCCAGGGTCTTGGGATCGAGCCCTGCATTGGGCTTTCTGTTCAACCAGGAGCCTGGTTCTCCCTCTCCCTCTGCTGCTCCCCCTGCTTGTGTTCACGCATGTGTGCCCCCCCCTCTCTCTGTCGAATAAATAAAATCTTAAAAAAAAATAATGAAAAAGTGGTTTGGGCTCAGCTGTGGTTAGCCTTCAAAACCAGAGGGAGGAGCCTGGATTAGATTCTAGATAAAAAATGTCCAATGATACCATGACTGATTTGAGCGAGAGAATGATCAACCAGGCAAACACAACTTCCACATCCACGAAGTGCTCAATATCAGCCTGAGTTATGCTAGATGAATGGAAAACTGAAGATCAAAAATGTTTGGGGGGCACCTGGGTGGCTCAGTCGTTAAGCATCTGCCTTCGGCTCGGGTCATGGTCCCAGGGTCCTGGGATCGAGCCCTGCATCAGGCTACCTGCTCGGCAGGAAGCCTGCTTCTCCCTCTCCCACTCTCCCTGCTTGTGTTCCCTCTCTCACTGTGTCTCTCTCTGTCAAATAAATAAATAAATAAATAAATCTTAAAAAAAAAAATCTTTGGCACTGCATGCAGATCTGCCAGTTACAGTGCTAGAGCAGGAATTCTCAGCTTCAGCAGTAGTGACATTTGGGCTGCAGAGTTCTTTGGTGTGGGGGCTGTCCTGTGCATTGTACATTTCTAGCAGCATCTTTGGCTTCTACCCACCAGATACTATCCAGTTGAGTTATGACAGATAAAAATGTCATTTATCCAGACATTGCCACATGTCTCCTGGAGGACTGTAATAGTTCCCTATTGCTGCTGTAAACAAATTGCAAGGAAATTAGTGGCTTAAACCACTTCAAATTTATTCTCTTACATTTCTGGAGGTTAGAAGTCCAAAGTGAGTCTTGCAGGGCTAAAACCAAGTTGTTGGCAGGGCTAGTTCCTTCTGAGGCCTCTCAGGGGAGAATCTGTTTCCTTGTCTTTTTTTTTTTTTTTTTTTTTTGGCTTCTAGTGGCCAGCTATATCCCTTGACTAACAGCCCCTTCCTCCAACTTCAAAGCACACCACTCCAATCTTGGCTTCTGCCTTTGCATGATGTTCTCCTCCACCCTGGCTCTCCTGTCTCCATCTTGTAAGGATCTTATAAGGATCCATTGGGGAATCTGGATAACGCAATTTAATCTCCCTATCTCAAGATCCTTAACTTAATCTCATCTGCAAAATCTCTTTTACCACATAAGGTAATGTTTGTAAGTTCTAGGACTTAGGACATAAATGTATTTGGAGGTCCATTATTCAGCCTACCAGAGGAGCAAAATCGCCCTAGGTTGAGAACTACTTCTCCAAAAGAATAGGGTCAGATGACCTTGATTTGAATCCCAGGTCCTTCCTACCTACCAGCTGTGTGGCATTGTCTCCTCATCTGTAAATGGGGCTGGTAGTAGTACTTAACCCATAGGATTAGTAATATATGAACTGAATCACATAAAGCAGTTATCAAAGTTTTGGGCATATGGTGCCCAATATACATTAGTTATTAAAAAAGAAAGTAGGGTTCAACCTGAGATTTATAAATATGAGGATCATTTTCATGAACACACAGAGAAAATGAGAGTGGTCTCTAAGGAACAAGTCCCTGGCTAATTTGGAGTGTACTGGTATAATTATAACTCAGTTAGGGGCGCCTGGGTGGCTCAGTCAGTTAAGCGTCTGCCTTTGGCTCAGGTCATGATCCTGGAGTCCTGGGATTGAGCACTGCATTGGGCTCTCTGCTCAGTGGGGAGTCTCCTTCTCCCTCTGCTCCTCACTCCACTCCGTGCTCTCTCTCTCTCTTGCTCTCTCTCTCTCTCAAAGAAAATCTTTAAAAAATGATAACTCATTTAAAAATGACATTTCATGATGCTCAGACCATTCTTAAGAGGTACATGAGGGCACACGAAATTTCTCCAACAAGTACTTATGTTTATTGAAATGTGCTTTGGGCCAGTGTCTATTCTGTTTATTTAATGCTCACAACTACTCCAAGACATAGGTAATGTTATTATTCCCATTTTACAGATGAATAAACTAGGCTACAGAGAGATTCAGGATCTCATCCAAGTGTACAGTGTTGCTGTCAGAGGTGAGTTTTCAATCAAGCAGCCTCTGTCTAGAGTTCCCTTTTGAACCTCCATTTATACCGCCTGTGTGTGTGTGTGTGTGTGTGTGTGTGTGTGTGTATAATTGTGGTAAACACAGACACACACATGCGCACGCACGCGCACACACACACGACATCCACCCTCTTAACAGATGTTTACGTGAATGGTACATTATGGTTAACTATAAGCATGTCTCTAGAGCTTTTTCATCTTCCATGACTGAAACTTTACACACCAAACAGCAAGTCCCCATCTCTCCCTCTCACTCCCCTCAACCACCATTCTACTTTTGGATTTCTGTGCATTTGACTACGTTAGATGTCATAGAAGTGGAATCACGCAGAATTTGTCCTTCTGAGACTGACTTTTTCACTTAGTGTAATGTTTTGTTTATTTTTAAAGACTTATTTATTTATTTTAGAGAGCGAGAGAGAGTTTGTGGGTGGGGTGGGGAGGGGCAGAGGGGAAGAGAAACTCAAGCAAACCCCCATCTGAGTGCAGACCCTGATGTGGGGTTCGATCTCATGACCCTGAGATCACCACCTGAGCCGAAACCAAGAGTCGGTCGCTCAACTGACTGCACTACCCAGGAGCCCCCACTTAGCATAACGTTTCTAAGGTTCATCTCTGCTGTCACATATGGCAGAATTTCCCTCCTTTTTAAGGCTGAATAATACTCGATTGTGTGTATAACTGCCTTCAAAGACCAGCCTTTTTCCCAAATCAAATTATTTCTTACTTAGATTAGGGACCAATTCATATTTACTCCCTGGAAATAAAGGTAGTTAAACAGAACATGAAAATAGTAAAAGTTTTCAAAATGATGTCCCTGTCTACTTTATTCTTGTTGTACACAAGAATATATATGTAACTATAACAACTGAGGGATTCTTGGAGCAGGTAAAGAACAAAATATCCAAGATTCGTTTGTGGAATGCAGTTTGGATCCTCCATTTTCTCCTTCTCTTTTTAACTCATTACTGCAGAGTCCTGAATTTCGCTGAAGCCCCACAGATTCCCTGGGGGAGACACCAGAGAAACTGCATTTTAACAGGCTCCCCTGGTAATTCTTCCCCAAGCTAAAGTTTGAGAACGTTGCTTCTACCATTTCTAATCTCAGCTCCAATTCATCAGGGAGCTGTTTTCTCCTTCATGGAAAAATCACCATCTTAATGATCACTACCAGGGCCGCCTTATTAACTAAAGGGGGCACAGAGACTCAACTCTCAATGGTTGGCAATTACTGCATGGTAATTCCTGCCATATTTGCTTCCCCCAAAGGGCAGTTAAGCAGCAAATGGCTCACTATTACCTTAACCAATCGAAAAGAAAATAACAAAACTAACAGTCAACTAAATTTGTTTTTGGTTGGGTAGAAGAATTGGCTGCCTATATGATGCATCAAGAAGGGTGAAGAAAGGCTCATCTCTGCAAATAAATCCCTCTGTCCCACCAATCTGCTGGGGAGGGGCGTGCAGTTCTGTGGTTTGGAGTCTCCTAAATTCCAAATACATTACCTAGACGGTGTACTAAGTTACACATTAAACTGCTATGATTCAACCACAGCTTAAAGAGGATTGCAAAATCAGCTATGAGGTAATTTAGCAAATAACCAAAGAAAACCGTGAGAGAGTTGAGATTTAGAACAGTATATTTAGATGAGCAGAAAAAGATGAGGCAAACTCGAGACCAGAGACTATTACAAAAGGCTGAGTGGGCAGAGCAAACCAGCACGTTGTCTTTTCCACTATTTGCCTTTATGCCCCTTAGACTTCTTCTAAAGCAAGAGTCAGCACACTTTTTCTGTGAAGAGTCATATAGTAAATGTTTAGGCTCTTTAGCCACCACTCAGCTCGGCCACTGTCATACAAAAGCAGCCAAAGACAGTATGTATGTGACTGAGGGTAGCTGGATTGTAATAAACCTTTAAGTATGGACCCTGAAATTTGAGTTTCATGAAACTTTTACATGTTCCAAATTTTTCGTCATCCTTTAGGTTTTTTCCAACCATTAAAAAAAAATATATGAAAACCGTTGTTTGTTCAGGGGCAGACAAAAACAGCGGGATGGAGAGGTCATAGTTTGCAAACCTTTGTTCTAAAGCAAAAACCATTTGCTATTTTAAATACATATCCCACGCTCTTCCGCTTCTCTGCGTTTGTTCCTGCTGTTTCTTCTACGTGGAATGTTTATTTTCATGCAGGTAGAGACCTGCATATGGTGCTCTCCGCCTGGTTAAATTACCATCTCCCTTCCAAAATGGCCTCTCCTCCTCCAGTATCTCCATCTGTACCTCTCTCATAGCCTCCATCATTTCTGATTTGCATTACCTTGTGGCTTAAGCTCTTTTATTTTTATATCCGCCATGGCAGAAGTGTTTCTTGGGTCAAGGCAGGCCCTTCAGCATTTAGGAAACAGTGTAAGATCAGAATAAGAATAAAGCTGAAAGAGAAGTGGAATGACATGCCCAACACCTGTAGCCGGTTGAATGGAGGCCCCTTAAAAGATATGTTCACCTTCTCATACCCTGACCCTGTGAATGGGAACTTACTTGGGAAAAGGGTCTTTGCAGATGTAATTAAGTTAAAGATCTAGAGATGAGATCATCCTGGATTACCCAAGTGGGCCTTAAGTCCAATGACAAGTGTCTTTATAAGAGACAGAGAAGAAGACAAGTGGAGGAGTGGGCCATTGAGGACAACCTATTCTTTTTTAAATTTTAAATTAACATATAATATATTATTTGTTTCAGGGGTACAGGTCTGTGATTCATCAGTCTTACACAATTCACAGCGCTCACCATAGCACATACCCTCCCCAGTGTCCATCATCCAGGTTGGAGTGAGGCAGCCACAACGATGGCATTTAGCCTCCAGAAGCTGGAAGAGGCAAGCAAGAAGCAATTTAGAGCCCTCAGAAGAAACGCAGCCCTGCCAACACCTTGGTTTGGGATTTCTGACTCCAGAACTCTGAGAAAATACCTTTCTATTGTTTTGGAACACTCAGTGTGTGCTAACTGCTGTGTCAAAGCTAACAAACCCTCCCTGCAAGTGAAATATTAATATAGTAATAGCTAATATTTATTTAGCATTTATCTTGTGCAGCTTCACATAGATTATTATATTAAATTTTCACAACAATCTAATGATTTTGGAGCCGTTCTTATCCCTCCCTCAGATGGGGAAACTGACCCTCAGAGAAGCTGAGTAACCTGCACAAAGATCCACCTAGCTAGTAAGTGATGGAAGCAAAATTGAAGCTAGGTGATCTGACTGAAGAGTCCCCTCCTTTTAATCAATGTTATCTGCTCGAGTCTTCTAAAGTATTCTGGCATTTCACATGCCCTAAAAAAAATGGGGCAGATGTTGGGCAATGACTTCCATCTCTGGGGGCTGAATTGGATTTCTACTATTCCAGCAGCCCTTCTTTCTTTTCTTCCGTTTTTGCCTGCATTAAATAATTTTTTATTATCTCACTTGTGATAAGAAACACCAGACATTTCCACGAGAATAAAAAATATATATTCTAACTTTTACATAATTTTCTCTTGCTAGATTATTAAAAATTAAAGGCATATTTATCCACCAAATTTCAAGAAAAAAATTGCAGTATGTCCAGCAACCTATTCTTTTTTAAATTAACATATAATATATTATTTGTTTCAGGGGTACAGGTCTGTGATTCATTCATCAGTCTTACACAATTCACAGCGCTCACCATAGCACATACCTTCCCCAGTGTCCATCACCCAGACACCCCATCCTTCCCATCCACCTCCACTCCAGCAACCCTCAGTTTGTTTCCTGAGATTAAGAGTCTCTTATGGTTTGTCTCTCTCTCTCTGGTTTTGTCTTGATTCATTTTTCCCTCCATTCCCCTATGATCCTCTGTCTTGTTTCTCGAATTCCTCATATCAGTGAGATCATGTGACAATTGTCTTTCTCTGATTGACTTATTTTGCTTAGCATAATACCCTCTAGTTCCATCCACATTGTTGCAAATGGCAAGATTTCAATTTTTGATGGCTGCATAATATTCCAGTGTGTGTGTGTGTGTGTGTGTGTGTGTGTGTTTGTGTGTGTGTGTGTGTGTGTATACCACATTTTCTTTATCCATTCATCTACTGATGGACATCTGGGCTCTTTCCATAGTTTGGCTATTGTGGATATTGCTGCTAAAAACATTGGGGTACAGTTGCCTCTTCGGATCACTACCTTTGGGTAGCTCTATTTTCAACTTTCTGAGGAACCTCCATACTGTTTTCCAGAGGGGTTGCACCAGCTTGCATTCCCACCAACCGTGTAGGAGGGTTCCCCTTTCTCCGCATCCCCGCCAACATCTGTCGTTTCCTGACTTGTTAATTTTAGCCATTCTGACTGGTGTGAGGTGGTATCTCATTGAGGTTTTGATTTGTATTTCCCTGATGCCAAGTGATGTTGAACATTTTTTTCATGTGTCTGTTGGCCATTTGGATGTCTTCTTTGGAAAAATGTCTGTTCATGTCTTCTACCCATTTCTTGATTGGGTTATTTGTTCTTTGAGTGTTGAGTTTGATAAGTTCTTTATAGATTTTGGATACTAGCCCTTTATCTGATAGGTCATTTGCAAATATCTTCTCCCATTCTGTCAGTTGACTTTTAGTTTTGTTGACTATTTCCTTTTCCAGCAACCTATTCTTGATGAGCAAGGATAGAATAGTTTGCTGCTCAGGTCAAGACAATAGAATCAATCTCTCTCTCTCTCTGTCTTTCTCTCTCCCTCCCCCTTCTTTCTCTGATTATCAGAAAAAAGAAGTTTTCTGATTGCTTTTTAAGCCTTCATGAAAGTCCATTTCCCTGAGCAGCCCTAATATTTTTAAAAGATTTTATTTATTTATTTATTTGAGCAAGAGAGAGCATGAGCACAGAGGGAGAGGGAGAAGCTGACTCCCCACTGAGCAGAGAGCCCGACACAGGGCTCCAAGATCATGACCTGAGCTGAAGTCAGACGCTTAATCGCTTAACCGACTGAGCCACCCAGGCGCCCCTGAGCAGCCCGAATTTGAATACATATAACAACCTTAGCTTCTAGTTTCCATTAAGGAAAATAAATAAAAAGAAATGCAACTCGAGTCAGCAGTGGGAAGATGTCAGCAATGGAAACATGGCCTGTTGGTGGGTGAGTCCTGGAGAACAAAGTGTGCAGCTGCCGTTGGGACCCTTCCATAGGAAAAGGCTCCATGGACCAAATGCTGGTCATACAAAGCCACCCACAGTTGGGGCCCCCACGGAAGCCAGACAACACAGTGGTAAGAGTGTGGATATGCTTGGGTCTAGGTTTCAATGTGCTGGCTTTGCTTCATCCTAGCTGTGTGAACCTGGGCCTGTTAACCTTGATGATAGTACCTACTCCATAGGTAATATTTATGTAAAATGCTGACACATGTTAGCACTCTGTGTGATCAAAGTGTTAGCTTTTAAATTGTTTCTATTCAAGGCTTGAAGGACTGAAGGCTATCTTAACTCCCTGCCGTTCCTTCCACCTTCTACCACTCTCTCAGGGATTTCTTTGTTACTGGGAATAAACTTGCCACCCCATTAACTTTTGAGTAGCTATCTGAAGGCCAAAAATAAGTTGGAAAGAAATAAAAATGAGAATTCCCCAAGCTCACACAAACTGTCCTTTTACAAGTAATTACAAAATAAAAGATGCTTTCGGAGATCTCACATGACCAAAATTGAGATCTTTACCCAGTGGTCTAACCTGACCAATCCAGATTATTTCGTAACTCCATCACGGGAAAACATAATTAGGGCCATTTTCATCACTTCACTCCTCTCCTCCCCCATGCCTGCTGCCTCATAGAAGCATTCATTATCTCAAGATAATTTCACTGATTATTGAGACATTATTATTCCGCTGCTTCTCCTGTGACCTCTTCATTGCTGAAATCACTCCTTTGCTTCTAAGATGACATGCTGGTAAGAGTACTGTTTTCTCCCTATGCCTGCATTCACCAGGTCCCATAGCCCCAACATTTGAAATTTGAAGACCAGAATAGATAATGTCATTAGTAGGCAGTGATGCATAGTAACAGTAGACGCAACACTCATTTTGCTAACACTCAGCATTTCCTGACTGCTGTCTTCATATCACTTACTTTCAAAGCACTTGCTGTCTACTTGATATAGGTCATGCATGTGTGAATTACTATACATATGTATTTCTTGTGATTGTTATGGAATATAATATTATACCCTCTTTATATGTGGTATTATTTACTGATGGAGTGAGACCAGGGTCAGGTCCTTAACTGCTAGCCTGGCAAAGTGAATTCACTGCAGAACTGTAAGTCCAAAGGCTAGGTTTGTATTCCTCAGAAGTCCCAAGTCTGTGCGTTTTTTGAGATAATGGTAGAGCCATATGCCTTCGCCCTTCTAATCAATGTTCGATACCACAGTTACTGTGTTTCCTGAGTCTGCTGAATTCTGCTCCATCCTAAAGAACTTTACCTGGATCTGCCTTGTTGCTTTCCCCGTCCTGGAAACCTCCCTTCCTGCCTTCTCCATTCTTAGCCAGCTGGAACCTGATTCCAACCTCAACCATTCTACTGACCATTGTACATTCAAGGTCACTGATTTGGTTAATCTAGTTTTGGGTAAATGGGAACATATCATGTGCCGCTTCTGAGTTAGTCTGCAGTGTGAGTTAGTCTGCACTGTCCCCTTTGTTACCAGGACCCAAAGGTTGTTAAATCTGACTACAGATAGTTTCCACTTTGGTGGGCTCCAAAATTTGTGAATTAGTTATTTGGAGGGTTTTGTTTTTGTTTTTTGCTTTGTTTTGTTTTGTTTTTACTTTGGGGGCAGAACTTGTAGGAAATGGTGGTCAGGTCCTTGTGATAGCACTCAAAAGATAACTTTACATAAAAATATATCCATGATATTATAAACCCCAAACACCACTTAGAAGTTTCTCTGTGAGATTTCATTTACAAAAACTTGAGAGATGTGTGGACGAGTAGATGGAGTTTATTTTTCATGTTAAGATGTTGTCCTTCATCACATTTCTGCCTAGAGGTAAACACAATCTTCTGAGCTTCAGGGACAAACTCCTTTTTTAATGGGGAATGATATAATGAAAACTTAGGTGGGAGGTTGGAGTGTCTCCAGTCTTGGGTCACTACCCAGAAAAAAGAAAGCACTCAAGAAAACCTTCTGGGATGTGATTCTCAGTGTGTTGGAGAAAAATCCCATGCTATACGTCTTAGAGCACCTCTATTTCCCGGCTAATCCTTTCCTGTTATTCTTTGCGACCTCAATTGCCTTTCCTCTTTAACAATGATTGCAATATCCCTCAGGCCCAGGAAAAGAGTCTCTTCCTTTGGAGAAGAAGAAGCAATTACTTTGTCAGAGCAATGGTGTGTGATGCGACAGAACCAGGTTTCAACATTGGGCTCCTATCCTTCCAGCTTCTCCACACCGTCATTCCTTACAAAAGGATTATTCTTCCTCCTCAGGGTCTCCAGGGTCAGATGTTCAGTGTAGGAGAGCAATTCGAGAGACAGAGAGAGAGAGAGATTGTTAACATATGCAGGCATGGCTTGGCCCTGTTCAGGATTCTAATGGAACCCAGGTTTTCCGACCCTGCCATGTATATATATGTTCTCCATCATTACCCTTATGCAGAGCCACATGAAGGAGAATGGGCATCACTATTATTCGAAGCCACATGAGGAATTATTCTCCTTCATGTGGTCTTGTGCCCTTTTACGACTTTTCCCCAAATCCAAGTGTGAGTGCTTATACCTGAGTGTGTTGTGACTTAGCTCAGACACCTGCCCAGGCAAGGTGTTTTCTTCCTTCTGAGCTAGACATCTCCCTCCTGCCATACCTGGAACCATCTTCACTCTCCTTTTTCTTAAATGATCATAAAACACCCAGCGTTTTTTGCCTTATTGATAGTTTGTCTTTTGACTTCTTTGTCATCTATTGATTAAGATTGGAAGCTATTGGTCTCAATGATATTCTGTCTGCTTTGCTTTAACACTTAGTACAAACACTTTTCACTCACAGAATCATAACCCCCCACCGGCTGAACTTGTTCACAGGATAAAACAAATGCTTCATCTGGATATATACCTGTGCTTTTTTAGCCAGTGTAAGATCTAAAAGACATGTTTTTAGTCACATGTATAGTCCCTGTTTATCAACTTTAAAAAATTAATTTCAGTAATATATTTCCTTTAGTCTTCTGTCCTCTGTAAAAGTATCAACAAATAATAGTGGAAGACAGCTTTTCTGGAGTTTGCTTATTGAAATATCTTTAATAGCGCTCTTTTCTTATTTATCACTAAGCCTCAAACGCCATCAAATCAACATTGATTAAAACATGCAAGGCACACCCAGAAGCATAAATAAAATGAAATGGAGAGGATCTTAGCATTTTGCAAGGTGGGTTTGCTTAAAAGGAAAGGCATGTTCTCTATCTTGAAAATCAGAAAGGAGAGGCTTTTTCTTGTTAAAAGCAAGGAAATAGGAAACCACCGACTTTCCAAGAGAAAGCTTTTTCCAGCCCCTCTGAGGGTTAACTTTATGACAAAATGAAAGATTATCCTCTGCCATCTGTCACTGAAACCCAGTCTCCATGCTATATCCAGACCTCAGAGCAGAGTGGAAGCAAAAGGAATCGAGAGACTTCAGTGCACCAGGAGCTGTTTCATGACGAGCTTATTTCTCATTTGTCTTCATCAGAAGGATTTCAAGATTGGAATGTTGAATGGACCGCTCACTGACAACTGATGGGAAGATTAGTGATCAAAGGTTGGAGCTATTTGGAAAGGGAATATGCTCTGCCATGGGGATTGATGGGGAAATGAAGAGGGAACTCCAAGCCCTCAAATAGATAAAATTTAAGTTAAAAGCCCCAGAAGCTGCTGTGGGGAAGGAAAGCAATGGATTCTGTCTCCTCGTGGAGGCTGCGTCACGCATCCATCCAGGGAAGTGGAGGCGGCCCTCTTCAGAAATGTGGAGTAGTCAAGTGGTGCTCTTGAGAAAGCCAATTGCGGGAGGCTTCTCACATTTTAGCTCCGTTCTGTTGGAGGAGAGAGAACATTTGTCAGTGAAACAAACCGTGTGAGGAAGTCATGGCCTTTGTGAAGAGACTGAGTGTTCAAAACGTGATTCCTCTGGTTCTGTCATCATCGTTTGCCAGAAGTGTGTTTCATGGGCCTATTTTTCTAGCCTCAATGAATTCAGGCCTTTCCACTGAATTTCGATCGAGAAGTGAGGATTGTGGAGATTTTTGGCTTTTCAGTTCATAGACTACGCACGAGGCCGATGAAGCTATTAATTCCACTCACATGCATTTATCACTCCCTCATCTCCTCAACCTCCTCCCTCACAGTCTACTGATTCATTCCAGAAACAAAAGCATAGACGTTGTCAGATTTTATACTTGAATTTGAACTGGCCCACAGTTAAGCTTGGAGGAAAATGAAAGACTCTTGTTGGTGGATAGTGCTGGAGAAGTCCGAACAGAGATGTCTGTGGCCAGGAAGAATGCCTCGTGGGGACACTTTGGAAGACCAGCAAATGTTCAGACAAAATGAGGAGAGCTTCACTGGAGAGAGCCACTGGCTGAGCCTCTAACTTTGAGTTCTAATTCTGTCTTCCGATTTAAGATGAATGACGCTCTGAATAAGAATCCTCCTCTTCTGGAATCTCAAAATATTAAAGCAGATAAGAACCTGAATGCTGTCTAAAGCAGACCTTTCATTTTACGGGTGAGGAACATGGAAGATCCCAGAGTTACAGTGACTTGTCTGCAGTCACAGAGCTGCTTTAGGGCAGACGCAGAAGCAGCCTGAGATTCTCCCGACACCCAGGTCACTTCTGTCCAGTGACAAAGATTCTCTCCTTGACCAAACTTTGCTCAGGCTCCTCCAAACTCTCTTCTCAAATAGGCCTTGACTTTTGGGCTTCCGTGTTTGTCTCTGCATGTCCAGTTTTAGCAAGAAATCCCACTAAGTTGGTTTAGACAGAATCTGTCCACTCTCGATGTCTGATCACCCTTGATATCTGGTCAGTTCCCCCGCAGGTGCCATGTGGTCACCCTGGCCTGCCTGCCTTCGGCAAGACTCCTGTTAGGTTGGTTTTGCCAAAATCCTTCCTGACCCCTCTTAGGGAGGTTTTCTCTTAGTAATTTTTTTTTTTTTTTAAGTAGGCTCCATGTTCATGGAACCGAACATAGAACTTGAACTCACAACCCTGAGATCAAGACCTGAGTTGGGATCAAAAGTTGGACACTTGAGTGACTGAGCCACCCTGGCACCCATCCTCTTAGTAATTCTCTACCCACTGACCCCTTCCCTGCTTCTGGGCTATAAGTTCCCACTTTTCCTTGCATTTGATTCGAGTCCATTGCGGTGGTCCTTACATTTACGATGGTTCTGAATAAAGTCTGCCTTTCCATTCTTTAACAGGTGTTATGAATACTTTCTTCCTTAACACTGGTCTGGGGGGACATTTATTTTCTAATCATCATGAAGGGGGGCAAAATAAGGATTCTCTATTCTTTGTTCATATAATTATAAGCAGTGGAGAAAGAGGACTGAAATCCTTAACTAAAAATGAAGATTTTAGATTTCTAAAAAAATATATATATATCTTGATTAACGACTGACAGCTTTCCTTCTTTTTAAGAAAATCCTCTCTTATTTCTAGAGGATGGACCAACATGGTACATAAACCTTTAGATGTTGCCACCACTCCAATGATCCACCCCGTTACCCTTGAAATTTCCCAATTCTGATAATATTATTTTTCAGTGCCAGGGACATGCACATTAATTTTTTAAAATTTACACATTTAGTGAAATATTATTAAAACCAAAATTATTAAAACCTCATTAATTTGTTTAAATAGCAAAAAAGGCAAGTCTAAATTACAGAATATTTTGAAAGAAGTTGACTTAATAGCAGTTTACGAGAGTAAAAAAGATACTCAATTTACTAGGGTAAAAAAAATAAGATGTTGGGGGGCTAAATAAGAATGAGCTGTAATCTGTTAGTGGGAATGCAAACTGATGCAGCTACTCTGGAAAACTGTGGTAGTTCCTCAAAAAGCTAAAAATAGAGCTACCCTACGATCCAGCAGTTGCACTACTAGGTATTTATCCAAAAGATATAAACATAGTGATTCAAAGAGGCACATGCACCCCAGTGTTTATAGCAACAATGTCCACAATAGCCAAACTACAGAAAGAGCCCAGATGTCCATTGACAGATGAATGGATAAAGAAGATGTGGTCTATATATACAATGGAATATTACTCAGCCATCAGAAAGAATGAAATCTTGCCATTTGCAACAACATGGATGGAGCTAGAGGGTATTATGCTAAGCGAAATAAGTCAGAGAAAGACAAATACCATATGATTTCACTCATATGTGGAATTTAAGGAACAAAATAGGTGAACATAGGGGAAGGGAAGGAAAAATAAAATAAGCTGAAAACAGAGAGGGAGGCAAACCATAAGAGACTCTTAACTCTAGGGAACAAATTGAGGGTTGCTTGAGGGGAGGTGGGTGGAGGCATGGGTAATTGGGTGATGGGCTTTAAGGAAGACACTTGAAGTAATGGGCACTGGGTGCCCTATGCAACAACTGATGAATCACTGAATTCTACCTCTGAAACTAATAATACACTATATGTTAATTAAATTGTAAATTGAAATTAAAAAAAAAAGAATGAGCTGTAATCAGCATAGGAGTTTCTTTGTATTTTTCCAAAGGAATTTGCAGAATTTCTTTGCAGATGAAGCAGTCTTTAAAACCTTTGCCACACACCTAGCCAACAAACCATTCTCACCTCCACCAACTCTGGACTGACACTTGGAAGGATTTACCAAGCTCTATGGAAGCATCTTCACTTCAAGAATATGAACATGAAGTTTTATTTTTATCCTCAATTTATTGAAGGATTTGAAAGGTAAAAGGTACATAAAACAATCATTTGCTAAATGCATCAACCCCTTGGGGGCTCCATCAAGAGTTGTGTTGATCTGGATGCCTAAAGCTTTCCTTTCCTTGTCACTTCCAAAATTCTTGTCAAAGTTGTCATCAAACTGAAGGTCTGACTCATTTTTAGCTTATAGGAGCAGGCTGTTCAGATCTGTCAGTTATAATTGTTCTTCCTCCTTCTCTAATCATTTTGGTTAAAATTCCCCGGTCTGCACAGCCCACCAAAACCTCCTCCCCCAGTTGTCCCATCTGGATTCGGTATTTGCTAAGACATCCAGTTGTAAACTCTCTTGCTTCATTCTGGGTCTGGCTGGTCCCGGAACAGCTGCTACTCTCAGTCAGGTTGGGGTAGAGCAACTGAAGCCTTTCCCTTTTAAGAATATTATATGAATCGCTGAGGTTTCTCGTAGATGATTTTTTTTCTATATGTTGATAAACTTTTTATGAACAAAATAGGTAATAACCAATCAGTGGATATCACAGGATGGTTTGCTACCTTTGTTAGCTATTTCTGCAAATCTGGAGGGTACGATCATTCTCTTTTGCTCTAAAGCCAATATGCTCTACCTGCTTAACAGCAGAGAGCTTGACACATGGGAGGCGCTCACTGTTTTTGTTGTTGTTGCTTATTTTTCTCTTTTAAATTAAAAAATAAGATGCAAAATAATGAGTTTTCATTATGAATAGTATGAAGGCTGAAAAAAAAATGTGGTTACTGATTTTTGGAGGAGCTCAGTTCCTGATGTAAAGAAAAACATCACGACGTTACCAGGCACTGGGAAACATGGTGCAGGGGCAAAGATCAATACGTGACAGCCAGTCTTTGTATTTTAGGGGCTTTAAATACACACAACCCTGTTTCCTTACAGTTGGATGATGTTATACACTTGCACGATCCATAGATTGCATGAGCGCACTGGCCCGCAAGGCAGTAACACAGAGCATCTTCATCCCTCAGTCATGTCACCTTGCAGGATGGCCGGGTAGCCCTTCTCCATCTGGTAATTCTGCCACCGGGAAACGTGGTCCCAAAGTCATGCTAGCAGGGAAAGGGGTGGAAGGAGACTTAAGCAGAATGTTTCCAAAGGCCAAACTTAGAAGTAGTTTACATCAGTACCTCCCACAGTTCATTGGTCAGACTCTGGTACCAGGCTGACTGCAAGGAAGAACCTTGGGAATACTCGTCTTCCTGTGTCCCGGGCAGGAGGATCTGGGCGGGGTGGTTGTGGTGGTGGGTGAGTCCTCACCATTGTTTTTGCCACAAAGCCAGAGATAATTTTCCTCTGAATTTTTCAAAACACATACCAACATTGGAAATAAATGCCAATATTTCTCACAGTCATAAGAAAATACATGTTTTTACAGTCATCATGGTACTTCTCAGAGAGCCCTATTTGTTTCTTTACTGAATCTCTTATATCAAGGAAATAGCATGCATTGACATAATTTTTAACTGTGGAAAGACTATTAGTAAAGTCTTGGTAACTATTCATGTAAAAACATATCTGGATCATAATCAACATAATTGGTTTTTCTACATCATATTATAACAGTTAAAGCAAAACTCCTTGGGCACGTAATCCAGTCTTCATTATATCCTTTATGTAGTGAGTTGAATTATGTCTTCCAAAAAGATGCATTCAAGTCCTAATCCCTCGTGCCTGTGAATGTGACCTTATTTAGAAACAGGGTCTTTGCAGATGTAATCAATTAAAATGAGTTCATACTGGATTAGGATGTGCTCTAAATCCAGTGACTGTCATCTTTAGAAGAGAAAGGAGAGGGCAGTGAGGATACAGAGACACATAGACACATAGAGGGGGAAAAGCCGTGTGAAGTTTGAGGCAGAGACTGGAATGATGCAGCTACAAAGCCAAGGAATATCAAGGATTTTTGGCAACTATCAGAAGCTAGAAGAGAAGCATGGAATGGATTCTCCTTCAGACCCTCCAGAAAGAAGGAATCCTGCTGACACCTTGATTTCAGATTCCTCAAGAACAGTGAGAGAATACACTTCTATTGTTTCAAGGCACTGAGCTTGTGGTGATTTGTTACAGTAGCCCTAGGAGACTGGTACCTTGACTTACAAAGAATCTGGACTTTAAGAGATGATACCATCTTTAGGCTCCTGCTAGGAGTGCAAGGTACCGCTAGACGTGAATGATACAAAGGTGGGCACAAGATGCTTGCAAATGAGTGGAGGTGAAAGACATGTAAATAGATATATTTGAATTCAACTGAGGGGGGCATTCTTGTCCTTTTGACTCCCCAACTCAAAAAGAACAAATATAACATCAAAAATTATGTTTTGTATTATCACTTCTTATTCTTCCTCCAATAGTCAGTTCATTTGAACAAATACTTGGGCTCAACAGTGATCTTTCAAGACATTAAGCTATTACTGATATTATACAACATTATGGTGCAGGAAACATCCCGTTTGTTTTCCCCAAAGTCTCAAGGAAAAGATCACTGATGTATTAGTATTTGTTAAGATCTATTTGTTTTATAATGTTGCTACAGGCTCTAAAGGGTACAAGAGCCCCTAATTCTTGGAAATCACTATAAAATTGGGAAAACAGGGCAAATCAAAACCAGTTCTTCACAATGCAAATTGGATTTTGATGCAAAATAAAAGGGTTATTTTGTGCTGGAGCTGGGATGTCCAGCTTGGAATGCCACTAACTAGAAACCATTTCACAAGGAACAGCAACTGTCAGCAACAGGGTATATGCTGGAAAATACAGTCAGATAAAGGATATTGATAATTGTCTGACTGTTTTTGGAATTGTCCTTTTGGTTACATCTGCTAAATGTGAGACCAGATCATTGTTAGCTCATTCCAGAAGAACCACGGTGATACTCCATGACTGTGTCAACTCGTAGCATTTTAAGGTTTCATTATTGACCCAACTTTGTTAAGCAAATGACTGTTGATTTCAAATCATAGGATTCTCATAATGGACGAACTCAGTGAATCTCATTCACTCAATTTTTGTAGTACTGGTGGAAAATGCCACATTAAATTTGTCGTGTTCAAATATTTACGCACTGTGATGCATTTCCCCAAGAGAGAAAAGATGAAGAGGAATTTTTTAACAAGTTGGCCCTGGTTTGGCACATAAAGTCAAATCTAGTTCAATCCCATTCATGGGAATGTGGGGAGTCATCTGTGGATAATTTACAACAACAGGTTACACCGAAGTCGAACTATGGAGCTGCTGTGATCAAATTACAAGGTGGACCAGCACATAGCAAACACTGAGGTCAAAAGGCACCAAGAAGAGAAAACTGTAACTCAGCTAATAGGCTATTATCTGAAGGCATCCATGTCAGCTGTATATAGCTCATCCCCACCTCACTCATAAGGTCCCCCAAATCGTTACATTTCTCATCTCAAGGAGAACTTGAGTCATTCAGTCTACTCTGCATTTGCACCTATGTGAACCACTTCCAACCATTTCTCTATAGCAGGGGCCTCATGGATCCTTCCAAACACCAACCAGAGGTCTGCATCTCCCCTAGACCCCCTAATTGCACCCACCTGGAGCTATAGCTGATGACCTTCTTGCAACCAGGTAATCTGGTTTAGATAAATAATCTGAGGGTCTTCACTGCTAGAGTTCATCTCCATGGTTATAGCCCTTTCCCTTCCACAGGAGGGAGATGAACCTGTTTATGCAATAATTAGTGAGAGCTCAACATCAAAGTCTCTTCCACTTTTTTCCAGCTCAGATCTTCCTTAACTTGGCCTGTGTGTGTGTGTGGGGGGGGGGGTGGTGCACAGTGAGGTGAGATGGCAAAGAGAGTAAGTATTTTTAAACATCAGCACCAACTCTATGTTAAATGTTATAATCAGTTCTTCGGATGTTATTTCATTTAATTGGGACAAGAATCCTGTAAAGTCATCTTGTTAGGCCCACTTGAGAAAACAGAAGGGTTAAATAACTTGCCTCAAACCACATTGCTACTAAGAGCTGAAGCAAAAACGTGAGCCCAGGTCTATCCATTTTCAAGGTCCTCCATTTTTTCTACTACATTCCTTTTTGAGACACAGTTACTTAAGGATGCCCAACCTTTTCATTTAAGGTCACCTCTGTCTCACTTGGGCCCTGGTGCCCTTCCTCTGTTCCTGGGAAGACTCTGAGGCCCACTTCTCTGAATGACTCTGCCCCATCTGTCTTGGGATCAAAAAGTTGTTCTGAGAATTCTGCATTCTGTGGCATAGTTCATGCAGCCCTGGGTTGCATTTGCAGAGATGAAACTAAGACTCAGTGACAAGGGCATATTCACATCTATCTTTTCATTACATACCTACTTTTAAATACATGGGTATCTCCTGTTCTGAAAATGCTTTTGAATAAAATTCTGATGTTGTGCCAGAGAACGTTGACAGTGGGTATGCTGGGAGCTGTCTGATTTCCCAGTCCTGGATTTTTGCTCACCTTTTCTAGATGATGAAGAGGAAGAAAGATCCTTTATTCTCACCACTTTTCCTTAACCCTCCTCCAGAGCTGGGGAAGTGTGACTACAGCTTTGAATAGCTTTTCTTCAAGGCCAGTGAATAAAAGGGTATCAATTCACAAGTAAGTAAAATGGATAGAGCACCCAGGCAGAGAAGTTGCAGAAAAGTGAGCAAGTGCCATGAATGAAATTGAAAGTGAGGTTGGTAATAGGCTCTCAAGCTTAAAGGAACAGTATTTATTGTTTGAGTTTTATTGTCAAGTTCCATTGAATTCCAAAGAAAAATGTGAGTAAGTGGTTACTTTTTGGAAGGATTTTCCAGGTGAAATGCCTGAGCTATATATTGAGAAACCATTAGATTACAACCAAAATGGGTTTGCTCTTATATTAGCATTCTGCAAATACTCTCACATGGTATTAGAAGCCATGGATAGAAAACAATAAATACAAGAGTTCTAACAAGAGACCATGTATACCAGCACTTTGAAATGGGGATAATGCATAGATATAGAAAGCTACATTTACAATAATTCAAACACGTGAGGCCCTGGACTGCCCAAGTTCACCCATATACCGTATGGGGCAAGTTTGCGGGAGAGGAGATGTATATTCTGAACAGTGTTTTCCATCTGGTTAACGAAATCTGTCAAAAAATACAGATTCTCTCAGATAGTCTGATTCAGTGGAAATGAAATGAGACTCAAGTATGTGTGTATTTTTTTTTTTTTTTTAACTTTCCAGTTGATTTTGGTGAATCATTCCAGGTTTGGGAATGATTCTGCTAAAAGATTTAGGCCATGTTGCCACTCTTAAGCATGAATTAGGCAAATCTCATCCATTTTCAGTGTCTGGGTCAAAAGCACTAGTAAGGACCGTAAGCATTGGAAGAGATTCAAAGATGGATTCCAAGATATCCCTCCAGGAACAGCAGCCCAGGCTACAAGTTCAGGGAGAAAGTTTGCATCAGTAATAACGTGCTGTTGTACTGAAGTGACTCCGAGTAAAATTTCAAGCTCTGTACTATTTTAGCCTTGGAAATAACACCATAGAGATGGTTGTTTCTCTCCACTACACAGAACAGTATCCTGACAAATCAGCCAGCGCTATGAGAGGACATTTGGACTTAGGGGGTTAAGACAATCACTATATAAGACAACACACTTGAAACTCACATTTCTTGGCTTGCAAGGATGTTATTTTTACAAGGACCCACCAATTCATTTCCTCTCTCAGTCGATGGAAACACTGTTGATGACTCTAACAGTAGAAGAAAAGGTACTACTTTTCTTTGAAATATTGTCTCAGAGAGGCAGCAGCTGAACCAGGCGGATTTAGTATTCCCGGTTTGTGTAACAGCTAGCTCCCTCTTAAAATACTCAAGTATCTTCCCAGGAAGGCCATTTAGATCCGGAGTCTTCTTTGAGTCACAGATCTATTTGAAAATTCTACCAAGAAACACAGACACCAAATTTTGCATGCAATTTCAGGGACTTATGGATCCTAGCTTAAGAGTTGTCGGCCTTGCAGAGAGGAACCAGCAGTGGGATTTTGTTTTCACTCCACCCAATTAATTTTAATTGATTGCAAAACGACTGATGGTTACACTGCACAGATCAGAATCTGGCCACTTAAACATCTGTGAGCATGGTCTCTGGCAGGGGTTATTAGCTGCACTGGTAATGTTAAAACATTTACTCCATTGCTTTCCCACCTTGAAATGAAAAATTTACTCTCCTCCTGCAACAGTGGCAAATTTTGTAAGGTGTATTGTTCTTGGGAGAAGAGGCTTCAAGTAACGATCTATACCTGGTGATGTCCAACACTGATTCTGACCACACATCCTCCCAAAAATCAAATAAAAGAAATTTACTTTCTTAATTCTAGAATCCACATGGCCACTTAAACAATTCAGAAGATCACTGTACTAGTTCATGATCTCCTTGAAAACCAGAACCATGTCTGCCTTACTTTTCGGGCTCACACTCAGCATGCCCAAGCCATGGGGGAAGCTCAGTGTCAAATAGAAGAATCTGTTTGCTCCTCTCAGTTCTCAATGGAGGATAACATAACTTCACAGATGCAAACCATGAGAACCTTCTTGTACCAACTTTAATAGGCCTGTTTAATCTGGTTTCTATTACATTATTATACATCTAGCTCATTTTAAAAAGCAGCCATTGATCCTTAGCTCTACAAATGTATGCCACTGAACAAGTAACTTCAGTATAAAGTCTAAAATACTATAATTCAGTGCTATGTTCAGTTCAGTTTGGCTTTCTGTGTGAGGGGTGTACATTACTGGGAAGATTTGAACATTGGTTAGCTGGGACAACTGACTAGGGTCCTCAAAGTTGCCTTTCTTAGTTCAGACAACTCTTGGTCCCAATTAATCAAGTAAAAACTGCTACCTTTAATCTATTTTAAAAGCCTCATTTTCTTTTAATCAAAGACCCAAATAAACACGCCTAGCACTTGAATACTGAAGGGCAATGCCTGAATATAAACACATATTTTGGTGCCTATCGATTGCACTTTTTCTAACAAGTCATTATTTATGATATCTCTGAAGTCTCATTTTTGTCACCTGCTATAATCTAGCCCCTGAAAAAACTGGGTTATGCTGCTCCAGATATTCAAACCAATCTAATTTTCATGCAGAATAGCTGAAAACGAAACTTGTTTAAGCATATGTAATTTTAGCAGACGTTTAAATATAACACAGATGGTAAAGGCTAATGGGTGGGGTGGCATATTATTTGTATTTAAGTATTATAATATTTATAGTAGAACCGCTTTTACAACAGCAATTATTAGTGCAAGACAACATTTGAGGCCAAATATTTTTAGTATGTGGGTGATACTGCTAAGCGCATGGGGTACATCTAGAGGAGGGGTACCTTAAGAAACAGCACCCAAGTAAGGAAGTACTTTTCTCCTAAGAGTGGATGTAGAACTGGAACACGAGGGTTAGTTAAAAAAAAAACATTTCTTTGAAGAAAACTTAAGTATTATCAGTCCTTTCGTTTCTATAAAAGAGCAGATGTAGTGCCACACAATAGAAAATCTAAATCATATTTATTTGCATGGTATTCTAATTTGCATGTTTTAACACATTTTTAGTGACAGGGAGGGGAGAGGGCAGACACATACTACGTAGCAAGGATCAACTACCATTTTTTAATTTGCCATGGATTATACATAGGATCAATCTGAGAAATTTACTCAAACACTAGTGTTTCAGTTGAGCTCATCTAGGTTAATTTATATATTTTTTTCTAGCTCACTCTTGAGCTCTAAAGGGTAGGTACTTAAGCAAATGCTATTTAGTGAACAGATCTTCTAGTCAACTAAAATTTAAGAATGTGTTAGATTTCCTGTTATCTAGGAATAAATCTAACCAAAGAGGCAAAGAATCCGTACTCAGAAAACTATAGAATACTCATGAAATTGAGGAAGACACAAAGAAATGGAAAAACGTTCCATGTTCACAGATTAGAACAAATATTGTGAAAATGTCTATGCTACCTAGAGCAATCTACACATTTAATGCAATCCCTATCAAAATATCATCAACTTTTTTCAAAGAAATGGAACAAATAATCCTAAAATTTGTATGAAATCAGAAAAAGACCCCGAATAGCCAGAGGAATGTTGAAAAAGAAAAGCAAAGCTGGCGGCATCACAATTCCGGACTTCCAGCTCTATTACAAAGCTGTCAACATCAAGACAGTATGGTGCTGGCACAAAAACAGACACATAGATCAATGGAACAGAATAGAGAGCCCAGAAATGGACCCTCAACTCTATGGTCAACTCGTCTTCGACAAAGCAGGAAAGAATATCCAATGGAAAAAAGACAGTCTCTTCACCAAATGGTGTTGGGAAAATTGGACAGCCACATGCAGAAGAATGAAACTGGACCATTTCCTTGTACCACACACAAAAATAGATTTCCTGTTTACTTCTGAGTAAACTGATCAATTACCCTAATTCCTGAACAGCTGTGGTTACATTATCAATCATTTTAGATATATACAATCTGAGGTTCTGTGGTGATCATTTCAATCAAAACCATCAGGAAAAAATATATTCAAGACAGATTAACCAACCAGAAAGCAACCTATAACCTCTATCACCTTGCTGTTAATTTAAGTATAACGTGAGGTATGACTTTATAACATCAGTACCTATGCTAATAAAGAAAGTAGTACTGGGCGCCTGGGTGGCTCAGTCATTAAGCGTCTGCCTTTGGCGCAGGTCATGATCCCAGGGTGCTGGGATTGAGTCCCACATTGGGCTCCCTGCTCGGCAGGAAGCCTGCTTCTTCTCCCACTCCCCGTTTGTGTTCCTGCTCTATCTCTGTCTCTGTCAAATAAATCAATTAAAAAAAAAAAAGTAGTACTTTGTTGCAGACAAAATGGAGTCCTACATTTGTCACAAAATGGTCTTTCACTTCTAGAATAAGAACAGAAATGTGCTCTTTGGTTTGTATGAATTAAAAAGCAGGGTTTGTGTATGGAAATAGCTATAGGTATCAAATGGCATTTTTGTATTCTGTTGTTCATGTTTGTTTTAAAGAAGATTGTACAAACATAAGAAACTTTTGTCACATTTCAAGTCACTTTCCATACGTGCTGCTTCCGCCTCAGAAACCCTTCTACGTATGCAATTTAAGGCTACACGATCTTACTGTTAGCAACCAGCAACCACACCCATCATTCTCTCCAAAATTATAACTAATATAATGGACAAAAATCACTGTAAGAACTTTGCTTTCCAACAATTAAGCAAACAGGGGTTAAATTAAGTCTCTGTACACAATGTTTACATGATGTGGAAAAGATAAAACAGGCTTTCCAACTTTTGACAGTTACCTAAAATATACATGTCTTTGGAGTAGAGGGTATAGGCCAGGATGGGCAAAGCTTTGCGATATTGATAAATTAGTTTTGAACTCTGTGAATATATTACTGACTCCAAAAAAATACAATTATAACACAGTATTTTTTACAATGCTTAACATGTTGCCATTACATTACTTAGTAGACTTTTACCCATTTTTAGTTACTTCCTAAGAATTTGAATTCAACTGTCTTTCCAACTTCTGGAAATCATTACTCTAGAACATTAAAATTAATAATAGCTCAAGAAAATGAGAAGACAAGTCACAGACTGGGAGAAAATGTTTGCAAAAGACACGTCTGATAAAGTACTATTGTCCCAAACAGAGAACTCTTTAAAACTGAACAGTAAAATCCGATTAAAAATTGGCCAAAGACCTCAAAGAAGATATACAGATGGGAAGTAAGCACACAGAAAGATGCTCCACATCGTATGTCATCAGAGAAATACAAATTGAGATACTACTGCACACCTGTTAGAATGGCCAAAATTCAGACGCTGACCAACACCACATATTGGTGAAGACGTGGAGCAACAGGATTGTTCATACATTGCTGGTAGGAATGCAAAATGGTACAGCCACTTTGGAAGTTTGGTGGGTTCTTACAAAATTAAACATATTCTTACCACACAACCCAGCAATCGTACTTGGTATTTACCCAGAAGAGTTGAAAATTTATGCTCACACAAAACTTGCACAACGATTTAAAGGAGATTTATTCATAATTGCCGAAACTTAGAAGCAACCAAGATATCCTTCAGTAGGTGAATGGATAAACTGTGGCACTTCCAGGCAATAGATTATTCAGCACTAAAAAGAAATGAGCTATCAAACCATGAAAGGCATGGAGGGAACTTAGGCATGTATTTCTAAGAAGTGAAAGAAGCCAATCTGAAAGGTTACATACTGCATGATTCTAACTACATAGGACATTCTGGAAATGGCAAAATTACAGAGTAAAGATCAGTAGTTGCCGGGGGTTAGGGTGAGGCTGAGGAATAGGCAGATTTTTAGGGCAGTGAAAATACTCCATATAGTCTAGTGATGGATACAATCACCATACATTTGTCCAAGCCCATAAAGTGTACACCAAGGGTGAACTGTAAACTATGGACCAAGTGGTAACCCTCTGTCAACGCAGGTTCAACAGCTTTAACAAATACACCTCTCTGGTGGCAGATGCTAACAAAGGAGGCTATGCATAGGTTGGGGGCAGGGGAGTCGGTATATGAGGAATCTCTGTACTTTCAATTTTAATGTGAATCTAAAAGCTGCTCTAAAAAGATAGCCTTTAAAGTTTAATAGAGCATACTTACTGTGTGCCAGCCACTGTTATCATCCTTATTCACAGATCCTGGTTCCAGGGTCCATTATCTTCTTAACCGCTGTACTCCTCAAAAAAGTTCTTTCCTTCACAAATTCACGCTGTGGAAGTCCACCACAGAACCGGAAGCTCTAGTTTTACAGATAAGGCCCACTGAATAGATTGGCTACAAGGACTAGCCCGAGGCCCTAGTTCTTATCACGGTCTGTCCCAGCAAAACATGTTTGGAGTGGGAGTGTGCAGAGGCTGAGTCCATATAAAGGAAAACATGTATATTCTTCAAATGTTTAAGATCTCAGCGTACATCCCAGAGTCCACTTAGTCCCCAAAGAACATTCAGGTCTGAATCAAGTCTAGCTACCATCGAGTCTTCCTAGCTGCCTTACACTTTCTCCCCAATTAGCTGATGCTCCTGACAAATTAAGTCAAGTCCAAATCTGTTCTAAGTACTGCTTAAAAAATTAGAGAAACATCACCACCATCTCATGCTGCACAAAGTTACAGACTAATGAAGGGCCCATCATCTTGCTAAGTCTTCTTTATCCCCCAGATACCACCTTGATTCAGCTGTAAGATGTGAAAAACTCATCAAGCAAATGTTGACAGGGCGAAGCACTGAGGGGAAATAAATGTTAAGCTTTAAAAATTATTGGCCTTAATACTGTTAATTTTCACCTCAATTGTGGTTCTTCAGTATCTTCATATTTCTGGAGATTATCTCATGGATTTCCCCCACTTGAAGCGAAAGTACCAGCACCCAAAGAACTATGACAGATGACAGTGAACCAGGGTATTTCCATTTCAAACTCTATCACTGTAAAGTCATGGTTCTGCTTTTAGCTTCAGCTACCCCATGGGCCCATCGCTACGTTAAAACCAAACCCAAAACAGAAATAAAAACTATGCCTGTTTTTGCACACAAATTGTCATGTCTAAAGCGTCACCTATAAAGCAAAAGAATGGAAAAGGGAGACAGGCCACGGTTATTAAAATTCCATTCCTTTCTCCTCCTAAGTTCTAAGATGGTTGTGATCCTAAAAAGTGCCTATTCATTTCTTAAAAATAAACTGCTCACTGTGTACCATACTTGATGTTTTCCAAAATTCAACATACGGTTCTCACTTGACCACACCATGTTCAGGGAAGGCAATTCAAAAAAAAAAAAAAAAAATCACAGTATAGCCATGCAAAGTCTACATACACAACTACAAAGTTGAAACATTTTCTAACTATTCCCCTTTATGACTTCTAACTATGGCTTAAAAACCCAATGGACAAGTGGAAGCTTCCCTCTGTACATGGCTTTTATTATTTACATAATACAATATAGCATCAATGCTGAATAGCATGATTATGTGCAATACATAAATATGAACTATCTGTACACATCTGCAGATCTAACTCAGAACTAAGGTACATAAAATTGAAAGCAAAACCGAATGCTGTAATTAAAGTAAAAACTAGGACTGGAACACTGCAATAAATCAGAAGTAGTGCCTCGTGTACATACTTAACTATTTACAGATGAAAACAGGCATTACCACAATACTAATCTAACTGTACTCATTTATATATAAAAAACACAAGTTTCATACATCACAAAAACCTTCCATTATAACACAGAAGTGATATTACCAGACAAGCATCAGTGAAGTATACTGCCTCTTCTAGTTGTTATTGTACAATGCTGTAGATAATGCAGCCCATGCAATACACCCAAGAACACTAGAGTCCTACACCCAAGTACAATTAATATGATAAAGCAGCCCTCTGCACGTGGTGCTGGATACCACTAAGAAGTCTACTGCAGCCGTGTTGGTTAGGGTTCTCCATGCAGAAGGGTACAGTTACATTAAGAACTGAAGTCTTTAAAAAAGCTTTAAACATTCTTTCTTGAACCAAAACATTCAACAAAAGATGCACATGAAAAATGAACTTTTCAGATACCTTTGCAACTTAAAATTCAGATGCATGTTATCCAACAGAGCTGCTGTATGTAAAAACCGATTGTAGTTTTAATTTCTTCTTGTAAACAAATTAAGCCTAGGGCAGTTCTGTGCTACACAACATTTTTAGCAGTGAGAGTAATGCAGACATCTTCTGGTGCCGGCCAGCACAATACGCTTCAGAGATCACCAAGACTCTGTGGGCCTGATGGCTTTACTCATAATAACCAGTTGCGATGTTTACCTTTCACAGAACGTCTTATTTGACAGCTTTTAGAAGACAAAGTAACCAGGCTTACATATGGCACCCAATACTGGTTTCATGGAAGGTCTGATCCTCTTTATAGCTCTCCTACTTCCAAAGAACATGTTCTGGAAATTAACAGGGTGAAGTTTAACTATGGTAGAAGTAGTAGACTGCCAGTCTTTTTCTGGTGTACCATTTTTTTAAAAAAATACAGGCACATGACACTAGCCAAAGATTATACCTCGATTACATTCCCAAAAGGCAGATATGCTGCAAACATGCAGAGATTTCATGTATTATGTTTGGCACGTGGGAACTAAATTTTGTCCCTATCGTCTGTGTATTTTCAATTTGCTGGACAGATTTTCATCCAATTTTATTCAGGGGAGGGCATATACATTTTGTAGGGCTGTATCCATCCATTTCTGCCTGTAACACCCAAACATCCTAAAATTTCAATTATAAGACAGACAAGTGTAAAGTAAAACTCTGGAGAACATCAAAGGAAAATGGCCATGCATCTGCTCTTTAATGTTTTCCTACGATATATTAAAATAAAAACAAAGTTTCAGTCTCTTCACAAGTAGTAATTTATATTCTCTGGATTTTTTCAGCCACAACAACTGGATTCTCTTTTCTGATTTTTGCTGCAGCTTCTGCTTTGTAATCATATGGACAGTTGTGCTTGTCAGAGTAACGGTGAAGTCCACAAAACAAATTTCCACATCGGCAGTCAAACCCTGTACACATAAGAGGAAGTAGAGTCACTTGGGAATTTGTAGTAATTAAAAGGAAAGGAAAAAAAAGTCTGTCACTAAAAGGAACCAGATTTTCACGGTTCTGTGCAACATGAAAGAGTCTACCACTTTACACTGTGAAAGAGCTTTCAGTCTCTTTTGACATAGTGAGAAATTCAAATAACTATCCTTCCATAAACTCCTGTAGATATCAGAGTAGAAATTACACAGGCTCTGGAGCCAGACTGACCTGAATGCAAATCGTCCTCCGACCACATATAAACTGGGTAATATTTCCTTAAGAGAAAACTAGGGAAAAGAACCACAGGGTTCTGAGATTTAAAGGGAACAGTTAAAAAGTATTTTAACATTTTCTGCCTGGCTCAAAGATGGTGCTTACTGTTTAATTCAGCTACCTTCCCCCCAGGAGAACAAAGTAAAGAATCAACAGGGATGAATTTTTATCAATCCAATAAAGCAAAGGAATTCAGAAGGCCTGAAGCTAAATAAAGGGTTTTAGAGGATTAGAGACACAAATGGAAATCAAACCCAACTTCTCCCCATTATCCTGCCCCCTTTCTAGTCCACTCTGGAAACTTTCTGTTCCTGAAAGTCAGGCATTTTCTATAGGTGTTAAGACTGACCAGTCTCTTAGGGAGCTCCCTGTTAAATCCTAGCAATAAAATATGCATTGTCTTTTATGTTCTGTAATACCTGTAAGGCCAACTTTCTTTCTGCACATAAAACATCTGTTCTTCTTTGGTTTGGGCAACTCGGGAGCTTTTTCTTCACCTTGAGAAGTACTGGGCTGAGAAACTGATGGACTGGGCTGAGTGACAACTGAAAAACAAGGGTGAAAATGAGATATTTGCAAGAGTTCACAGGCTGACAATTATTTAAATCAAAAAAAAAAAGAAAACATTTAAGAGAGACAGATTTTTAGTGAAAACATTTATGAAGGCTTTTTTAAAAACATGTGCTCTATGTAGAATTTTCTACTTTAATATCAGAACTTCTTTCAAATCTGACAACTTCTTGCCAATCAACATACACTTGCTCCTTGAAATGTTGTAAAATGATTACTCCACTCAAATTCCTTTAAACTCACTCTTAACAGCTAGTACTAGGGAACAAAATCCCAAGTTTTAAAGACCTGGGAGATGTTGGTCACATGCCCAGTTTTTCCATACTGCACTTGCCGCCTAAATGCAAATTTCCTAATTAGGGCAGTTCACATTCATTATTACTGAGTAAATAGAAGTTGCCAACTTCTAAGGTACTTGGCTATAAAAGTCATTTTGGTTTTATACTGATACAAAAGAAAGACTGTATAGATAAATCCAGCAAATTGCGACAAGTAAAACCTAAACCATTAGGCCCTAATTAACTTCAGATCCCAACATTTTACAATTATCATTTTGCCATTTTAATAAATGCTTTATATGGTCATACGTAGAAGATATGAAGAGTTCTTAAAAAACTTTTAGAAATATCAGCAAACACGGTCTTTAGGACTGCTTAAGTACTTGTTAAATTTTGACTATTAAGGAGTCCACAGGCAAGACGAGAATTTTTAACACAGAGCTTTTATTTACTTTGCAATACTTATCTAAACCAAGCGTGGAACTTAAGACAATGAGAGATCTGATCTCCTTTAAAAAAGTCCGTTTCTCCACCTAAAAGGGCTTTAAATTTTATTTCATAGAGGACATCAATAAAACTTGTCAATATGAAGATAAACTAGTTCACCACATTAAAGCCCACATTACCACTAGTTATTTAAAACAAAACACCCAATTTAATTCTACGTTTATAAAATTCAACTATACCAGAAGCCCTGAATTTTAATATTAATCCAAACCCAAAGAACAGAAAATTAATGAATGCAATGCTAAAATTACCGCTTAAACAATAGGCTGGCACTAATGCTATAAGCATAAATCCAAACCCTAGAGCAAGCTGATAGGTTTCAGGACAGCTCACTCTAAAAATGCTCCCCCCAAATGTATAACTCATTTGCATTAGTAACATATTCGGTGAGACTAATAGCTTAATATTAGACTAAAAGAATAATATTCTACCTACTACTTATCCTAATAATCTATTATGACAACCTTATTACAGTTTTTCCTGACGGTATGTTGGTAAAGAATCTATGGGAAGAGTGGGGCGGGAGTGGGGGAGGCAACAGCCACTTCCTTGGCTACATCAGAAAACTGAAGAATGATTCCCGGGACATACAGGGAAAAAGGGGAAAATGACTCAGTAAAGGCAAAGAGGAACAAACTACAGAGTGCCTACTAAGAGAGCATAACAGCAGAGACTAGCTACAAATATAAACCAAGAGTACTGTTCCAAGGTCAGAGTAATTTTGTGTTTAAAAAAAACAAAAAACAAAAACAAAAACCCAAACAGAAGAAAAGCCTCACAAACACACTAATTTGGTCAGCTTTTTCAGAAGGATTGAACTCATTTCAAAATATTAAATATGGATTCACCTGAACTTAAGAATTTTTACCTTAACTTTACAGATTAACACTGTTACAATTCACGTAAGATTTGCTATGTGATGTTAGCAAAAGCCAGCCTCCAAAGCAAATTACATACCTACAAATACAGTTTCCTCACAATAAAGTTTTATAATGTGTTCAAACTGTGTACCAGGAAATAATGAACTATGTGCCCTGAAGAGTACGGGGCTACTTGTTCCAGGGTCCAGCACAGGTAATTCAGAACAAGCCAATCTCTGGCAACAGGTTGTGCTACAGAAGCAGAGACTCAAAGCCACTCAATGAAAAAAATGCCTTTCCATAGTGAGTTTTAAAATCCCACAAACAGGATAGAGATCCTACACTTCTTCAATTTGAAGTTTTTTTTTAGTGTTCAACATATTCTTTGTCCTCAATATTTTCTACAATATCAAGACTGATACTGCTTTTGATATAAAATTTTCATTGCTTTGAAATTTAGTCTATATAACTTCCCATTTATGAATAATACTTTCCCTAGTGATTTAAAGATCTATAAAATATATTGGTAAACTACTTTTTAAGTTCATTAAATTCTTAACTTTTCCAGTCCCCAGATTATCAATTTTGCGGATTTGTGGGGTGGGGCTAAGGAGGGGGCATGGGCAGAGAAGAAAGAAGAGTAAAGAGTGACTATTTTACGCTTGAGGGACTTTAAGGACAGTGGTTCTTGCTTGGCCCGTATTTTACAGCTTTTTCTCCAATTTAATCTTTCAACGGGAAGGAAATAATCCCCCCACCAACACTTTCTCATACTACCAAATCCAGAACGGAACTAGTATTAAACAAAAAGCATACCTGGCTCTGACACCTCTGTTTTCGGGGTAGTTATTTTGTCCTCTCTTGAAATGCTCATTTCTGTCATTTGCTGAGTTACAGGCAAGGCGGCCACAGGCACATTTCTATTTGAGTTCAAGCAAACATTTTTAAAGATGTTAAGGGTACTTTTTGCAAGGTAAGCTGTCAGTTCAACTTTAAATTATGTATCATTTCCAACACGATCAATGGAGCTAAATACTCTAAAAATTTAAGAGAGTACTGGATGCCCAGCACACATGGTTGAGGATAAAGAAAGCCATGTGATAAATGGCCGCGTACTTGGATAGGTTCCGGTGTTCTATTATAGCCAAGTGGGAACTTTTAGCTGTGCCTGTAATTTAAGGGCAAAGGGGCAGCTTTGCCAAAATGCCATGTGTAGCACTCGAATACAGTCTGCAGAGCCGTACTCTCCACAATCCCTAAACCTCAATTACAGGAAAATAAAAGCACAGCATTCTCAACAGAGCATCATGGAGTGTGCTATAATATACATCTTTATTCAATGACCTATAAGATCATGTATTAAAAGGATCCTGGAATCCCAGATTGTGCAACACAAATAAAGCCAAGGGCATCTGATATATTAACATCCTTATTATATACGAACACTCAGAACAGTACGGTTAGCACAGATATCTTTATTTCCTCCTCGAATTATTATAAAAAGACTGAAATGGTCAATCTTACCTTGATTTTTCAGATGTGCTGCCAGCAGCACCTTCACAGTTGTTTAAACTAGTGTCTGCTCTCTGTACAGATGCAGAATCTGAGGTAGGACTGTTGGAACCACTAGCTGTTCCTATTTAAAAAAAGGATTTGTAAGAAAGAGCAAGACTACAAACACTCGGTATCAAGACTATTAATAAGTAACAAATACTTGCATTTAATTAGGTTAGTGATTTAAGCACTTTCACTGTGCTGCAGAATCCTACAATTAAGTGAGTATCCAAACAAAAGCATATATGAAAAAGTCACATCCAGTGAACCTAAGTATGAAACAAAACCTCAAAGAGGAAAATGAAAAAGCTAGAAGATACTTGTAGATACACAGTCATTCATTCCTGAGGTAGTCAAGTACTTGGGCTGATGCTTTAATTTCAAGCTCTTCTCAGGTCTTCTCTCCTTGGGCTCTCAGCATTGATTCTCACAGTCTTAGGCCCCAATTCTTGGTTCTATATTCTCTGTCCACCAGTTCTTCAAATGGGTTTTTCCTTGGAAACTTACCCATTGGGCTCATTCTGCCACTATTCTGCTGCCTCTGAAGATGTTCTTTGTAGCAAACGGAACACATTCCATTTGTCCTAGGATTCCCATAAAAGCCACATCCCGTACTACACAGCATGGGCCCTGGGGTCTGGTTAGTCTCCTGAGCCATATTTTTCTGCTAGAAACAAAACAAAAACAAAATTTTATTAATTAGCATGTTACCAAAGTAAAATCACTAAATTAGTGTGAGAGCCACCAGCATACCTTTGTTACTTCTAAACACCAAGTGTGTTTCTAACAAAGGCCCAAATTATGTTAATCATTAACAAGAGCAGGCCAAGAAAATTACGACTGTTTTTGTTGCTTTTATAAAACAATGGGCATAAAAAACCGTCTTTTAACATGATAAATAATTAACTATAAGGACTTCACAGTCTTTAGGACAAAAAAAATTCTACCATTAAACATTAGAATGTATTACTTCACCTATCACCATGATCTTTGTTTCAATTTCTGAAAAGGTCACTCTGCCAGATATCAGAATTACATTTTAATCAGTCTGGGCAACTGGCATTCTTAAAGTCACTTTCTGCTTTCCTGTACTATAGACAGACCATATCGAATGGTGTTTTTAGCTAAAAAATATGTAAAATGGAAGTTGCAAATGAAAAAAAACCTACAATGATCACAATTAAGTATCAACTCTTGATAGCTACTGGTGGTTCTTTAAACTGGTCATATACTGGATGTTGCTCTTAAAGCATTCTTAAAATACCTTCTAACATACTTGGGCCTCACCAGTAATTCAACAATTCTGCTATGGGGCAGAACAACTGTACTTTAAAAAACGTTGCACCACCTTTACAGAACACTGAAAAGAGAGCTGGTAGATCATCTAGCCTTTCCTGTTACCTTAGCACCAACAAGCAAAGCTCTTTAAGAATTTAGGGGTCAGCCGCTTATGAAATTCCTTTTAAGTTCTGCATTTGAGGTGAGAAATCTGGGTCTGAATAGCTTAAAAAGTCAGTGCCCAGAAACCTGCAAATGGACAAATTATCAGCTATAGATTTCTCCAACCAAAGGCTCCATCTATTAAAACTTTTCACAAGTGCTTGTCTTCCTCACATCAGGAAATGAAACCTTTGAAAGCTCTATTTCAATATGGCAAAGTAAAGCAATGTGAACACACAACCTTTGGTAATTAATATTCAATGCTAGGTTACCAGAAAAAACTTCCAGAAGCCTTTTAAAATTAGCACAAATATAGTAACGCTATGCTAAACTTAGTAAATTTTCCTAAGTGAAAATACACATAATGCAAAATTTAAACTGTGGAAAGTTTCCGTATCACCTTAAAATATGTAGGTACAAAAAGGGTATTTGAGAGCATTTTATCAAAGGGAGATTGTGTGCTATAACTTGTGGTCACTGTCATTTAAATGTGCCTTAATGCTGACAATGGAGATTACTTATGATTTGTTAAGCTATAAACATTTCAAGTAAGTGCAGGAAAGTACTTCAAGCTAGAGCATGTCATCTCCTAGAATTTCATATGGCTTTTCCCAACCACCACACAGAATACATTCTTTAGTAAGTTACTAAAAACAGTGTTTTAACAAGTATTTAACACTTTTTACCAAGATTAATAAAAAGGGGTTAGAAGACTAATCAATACTGACCTGGCCAGAATCCTGCCAATATTTCCCCAACAGTTAAATGATAGTACTCTTTCCTTTTGTTAGCAAAAAGAAGTTATTTCAAGCCAGTCAAGCTTATATGGAGGGTGATGGAGAACCACAACTTACTTCAAAACAATGGTACCAATTTAGCAGACACGGTCTCTTTAAATAGTAAGTGGAATTTAGCTGACTCATTTTGGAGCAGGGTAGTGTAAATATTTCAACATCACTTATGAAGTTTATTAATAAACATTTTCAGCTGGGTTTTTAAAAATTCTTAATGTGCAAAAATGCTTCAAATAATAAATTATGTATTTATTTGCATGCCCCCCATGCAATGTGTGGGAATCTGCCCTACGCAAAAAGGTCATTCCTTGAAGGCAGCTTAAGAATTATGCTAGCTCACAGTTTCTATACTAACTTCCAGTGTCATCTGACAGTGGCTTTATAATAGCAAACTGGCCTAAATTTAAGAGTCAACCCACGTTAACATTAGCGAATCCAATTCTTAAAATCTTTTCCTTTATATAAAAAGGGGGGGGAAATCTCATCAATGATTTTACCCACTTCAACTTGCAAAGTATCCCACCTTTCCTTCTTCAGAAAACACAACTACTTCCAATTCACTATAAATAGCCTGCAACTGAAACACTAGAGACACCAGGACATTAGTCTTCCACATACCTTCCCATCTTGTAGATTTTTCCCCCCCTAGAAAGCCAGCTTTTTAAACGCCATCACATGTGCAAAGCTTGCCTTAATATTTCTCAGAAGCTTAGATCACATGGGCGGGCGCTTCAGCCTGTCACAAGGCTGCAATGTGACAGGCTGAGCTGGATGGAGGCTCTCACATAAAGCCTAGTCAACAGGGGCCTCTGAAATCAGCTTCTATTTATATCGTAGAGCCTGCCAACTCCTACACAACCCCAAGAACTAAGGATGCTGCGTTCATATATCTAATATAATAAGGAAACAAAACAAAAAGATGCCATTAAGGCTACTGCAATTTTTTTTTTTTTAATGTCGAGGGCTAGCAAACAACCTCAAATTCAACTAAGATGCATCATTAATCACTCATGAAGCCAAAATGGTCAGGGTTGTTTATAAAAACCAAGCACAGCAGAGAGAGCACCGAGGCAGAAAGAATCCTCATGTTTAAATCCTTCTGCTCAGCAGCAATTTGAAGGAGAGGGTAGTTTGCCAGTAGGTGCTGTTTCCCTCCTGCTTGGCACCATTTTAAAACATACATTCTCATTACTATTTGGTACCTTTGAAGTTTTGTTGTTAGAAACTTGTGCATTCCTGGGTCAGCTCTATCAGATACAGAGGAAATGTTTATTTTTTTATTTTGTATAGCTGAAATGTGTATGTTTACAGTTTGTGGCTTCCTAATTTTTTTTTAAGATTTTATTTATTTATTTGACAGAGAGCACAAGTAGGCAGAGCGGTAGGTAGAGGCAGAGGGAGAAGCAGGCTCCCTGCTGAGCAGGGAGCCGGATGCGGAGCTTGATCCCAGGACCCTAGGATCATGACCGGAGCGGAAGGCAGACACTTAACCGACTGAGCCACCCAGGTGCCCCTAACTCATTGTTTAAAGAAAACTAAAACCTGGACATGTAACAGAAAAACTCTCCAGTCTCAAATACGAATTAAAAAAAAACCAAAAAACAAAAGGCTTTTACACCTATGTTACTTAGTTTTCAGGTGCACACGTTAGATGTTAAGAATGCCTACTCACCTGGACTTGAGATCTGAGTTCTAGTCACTAATTTACTTCTAACTAAGCCAGTGACCTTGGGCAAGTCCTTACTCTCCAGATCTCCCTTCCCTGTTTGCCAAAAGGAGACTACTCTGATTTTTGAAGGTTCCTTTCCAGGCTTAATACCGGGCCTGAGATAGAAAATAGGGGAGAACTACAATAAATTCTTTTTTGGGGAAATATTAAAAAAAAAAAAAAAAAACAAAACCCAAAAACTTGTAAGATAAAAATTGCAATATTTTCACCCATCAAGTTCTGAAAGCTTACTTTTAAAAACATAAGGAATAAAATAAGATTAGTTTTAATTTCTTTAAGTCTGTCAATTACCTGAATGCCAGGTTTAAAACCAAGGGCTCTGTGACCTATATACACTACTTTACCCTAATGTCCTTAGACCAGATTCTTAGGAAGCGTTCAATAGAAGGAACACGGCCCTTTCCTCAAAACACAGCTCCACGGAGTGCGTGGCAAGCAAGCAAGAATTTCATGTTCACCAGCCTAAATGCATGAAACAAAGGGGAAGGTGCTCCATTTCCTTCATGAAAGGGCTCTTGAGCGAGAAACGCAGCGCCGCTGGCAAAACTAAAACACGACGACAGAAGAGCACCCCCCCACGTTCCAGCGATTTCCGAACAAGTCCGGGTCCCACTGGTGCCCCCCATTCCTCCCCACCATACCCCTCTCTAAGCCGAGGCCTTGCTCAGGAGAGCCCAGCAGGGCCTTCTCCAAAAACCACTGAGTCATGCAGAACAGCAGCTCCGCAGGCGAGGCCGGCCCCGCGCCGACCCCCGACCCTGACCGGCTCCTCCGAGGCGGCGGCGAACTGCGGAGGAAGGGGGGGTGCGGCGAGCAGGGGGCCGGGGGTGCGGCCGCCGCCACGGCCCCTTTGTCTCTCCGGGTCCGGCTGCCCACGCCGGGCGCCGCGCAGAAAGCGGCCGGGACGGACGCGAGGGAGGCCCGGAGCCCACACGCTGGGCATTGTTCTCCGGACCGTGCGGGTGCAGGCGAGCCGGCGACGCGGGGTGCCGGACCTCGGGCCACGACGACAGGATGACGCCTCCGTCTTTGTGCTTCCTGAGCTGGCGAGCGGGCTCCCCTCCCCCGGAGGCCGCCGGCCGCGGCCCGCTCGGGCTCCGCCAGAGGCCCGAGGCGGCCCGGTCACCCACCCCCCATCCCCCCGGCCGGGCACGAGCCGCCGGGCGCCGTCCCCCAGCTCCGCACCACTCACCCTGCGGGGGCAGGAGTGCAAGAGCCGGGCTCGCGCGCGACGCCGGCGCGGTGGGGCCGGGCCCGGGCCTCCGGGAGAGACGAGCCGTGCGCCCAGGAGCGGCCGCCGCGGGCCGGGAGCGGGGCGGAGGTGGCGCTGCCGCCGCCGCGGGGTCCTCCTTTGTTCCTGCAGTAGCACCGAGCGTGGCCGGGACACGCCGGAGCTCGGGAAGTGGGAGGAGGGAAGCGGGGGGGGCAGAGGAGGAGGCGGAGGGAGGACCGGAGGCCGCGGCGGCTAACGCTGCCCGCGGCACTCGCCCGTCGTCACCTCACGCCTCCACCGGCGGCGGGCTGGGCCGACTCCGAGGGCGACCGGGACGCGCGCAGGGAGGCCTGGGCGCCGGAGGGCCCGCCGGTGGTGCTCTCCGTCGCCTCAGCTACGGCCGCGGAAGTTGCGTGGCTCCTGGGAGCAAGCGAGCCCCAAGTCCAGGTGCACACTGGTCCGCGCTCCGTCCGACTGACGCTCTCTATCCGCCCGGCACCCGGGCAGTGAGGGAAAGAGGGAGGGGGGCGGGGTCTGTGCGTCAGCGAAAACCCCGACGGCGGCGACGGGGAGCGCGGTGACGTCGCGAGCCCGGCGCCCCGCCTCCGGGCCCAGTTCCCGGGTCCGGGAGGCGGGGTCAAGCCCGGCCTCGCTGCCGTCGCGCGGAGCCGAGTCACTGGCTCGGCTGTGGGTCCCAGGGTGGAGCTGGAAGGAGCGAGGCCTGTGGAGAATGCGTTTCTATTTTTAACCCGATTGTCCGCCCTCAGCCTTCCTCCTTCCGATTTTCTCGCTCAAGCCCGCTTCTCGCCATCTGAGTTCTCACGCTTTGTCTCGAGCCCTTGGCAGACATTTCCCTTTCCTCCTTACTCCCCTAACCGCCGCCCTCCCCGCCCCCCCCACGAGTTAGTAAGAGGGATTCGCCTCGAGAAAAGGAAAATAACTCTTCTTGCCTGCTTAAGAAGCCTCCCCTGCCCCGTGCCCCTGAACCCCCTTTCGGTTCTAAGGTCCCCCCCCCCCCCCGAGCATCGCCCGGACGCCGCCGAGAAGCAGCGGGGCAGGCGGCGCTCGCTCGCTCGCTCGCTCGCCCAAGGTCACGGGTGGTTGTGCAGAGTCAGGAAAGGCCCGGGCCGACTGGCTGCCAGTCTCGGCCCTGGCGTCGCTGTTCAGAACAAACTGTTTGGGCCCGCCTGTAAAATCCCTGGAAATCGACTATTCCAGCAAAGCGTCCTGAACTAGGAGAGCACCAAATGTTCTGCTCGAGACATGGAGTTGAGGGACAAACAAGCTAGACGTGAGGCAAAGACCAGAAAGAGGAGGAGTTGCAGGGGGAAGTTCTACAGAAGGGAGGTGTTAGGCAATTGAGAAGTAAGCACAGGGCCTGACCAGTTAGCAGCTGGCGGCGAGTGAACTCGAAACACTCAGAACCTTTCCAAAGCACCACTAGCCAAAAAATACCGTACTTACAACTGACCTCGCCAGGTGACTTCAGTTCAATTCAAAAGAACAAAATACTAAGTAAGTACTTCTGAAATTTTGTAGTCAACAGTGGCCTACTGAATAAATAGAAATGAGGTTTAGGTCTTATATGAGCCACCGTTAGAATGGAGCGAGAGGTCCCTTCAGTGTTTCCCAAACTTCCTGATCAGAGAAATCACCTGGGGTGATGATTGGAAAGATTCCCAGGCCTCTCCCCTGGAGATGCTGTTGGTCGGTCTGGGGGTGGAGCTCGGGAATCTGTATTTTTAAGCAGTTCTCCAGGTGATTCTTCTTTGTGGTTTTGTATAATTCGGGAGAATGCTATCCTGGTGCCCTGTGCCAGAATTTCCAAATCAGACACTTTTGTGCCACAGGAAGCAGAATACCTAAAACATAACTGAACATTGCCTTTACGATTTAGGGCTGTTGCTGTGGTGAACTAATGTGTTAGACATGGAGTCGTTTCAGTCAGGGTTCCCCTGACCATTGGACTTTAGTTCCTTGAATGAGTAAATGAATCCGTAAAAACACAGCAGCTACCGTTTTACAGACTGTTTTCAGTGCTGAGTTTTCTCCATTTAGGGTCTCATTTAATCTTCACAGCAAGTCACTGAGATAGGTTCTATTATATCCATTTTTACAGATAATGATTAAAAGGAATAAGTGAACTTCTTGAGGAGCTGAGGGACAGGGAAGCCAAAGAGAGGTGATTTTTACTGAGAACAAAAATAACTTCGGGATGCCTCCCCCCTCCCTCCTGAACTTTAGTTATTAAAAAATGAAACAAGGTAATTCCTGAAGAAGCATATTTGGGAAAAACAATAAAACAAACCATGAACCAAAGAGTAATAAGGCAAGCTGGCTAATTAATACTGTATTGCATAATATATGTTATGTAGCCCCTTCTGCTAATTCATCTTCTCCACCAATCGTTTATAATTTTCTCTATGAGACTATTTCAACCAAGAATGTGGGTGGTATTGAACCTAATTTTAGCAAGATTCCCTTCCAGCAACTACCCTAGTTGCTCTCGAAGTGTGCTCTCCAGACCAGCAGCATCAGCAACACGGCGGCAGCTGTGAGAAATACAAATTCTCAGGCCCCTACACCAGACCTATGGAATCACAAACTCTGTGGGTTTGTCTAGCGATCTGTGTTTTAAGTCCTCCGTGTGATTCTGATGCACACTCACACGGAGTGAGAACCACTCACCCCTACTGTACTATCAGGTGACCTTTCAGATGTTCATACCGTGTAAAGGGAAAGGGTTGAAAAAACCTGTTTTTTCTCATACTATTGGTGTAACAGATTAGGGGATATGCTTCTAAGGAAATTGTTGTTGTTCTTCTAAATTTTCAGGTGGACTTCTAAAGACAAACTATAAAACTCAAAATATTTAATAGAATGCTCTTAATATAAGTACGCAAAAGGGCTGTCACTCTGTGGTCATCAGAGAAGGCTGAAACCAGCCTCTGGAAACGAGCTCTCAGGGAAAGTGGGCATGCTCAAAATGTGGTGTAATCAACTAATTGTTCAAAAATACCTTTTGTAGAATTTCATTACATAGGACATACCAAGTGACTGATACTGATCCATTCCTAAGGACTCTTTGAAAATTATTTATTTACTTATTTATTTCCGTAAAAGTGTTTTGCACACTTACTACATTTTAGGCACCCACTGACTGGGTGCTGAAATATACACTGGTAGGAAAAATTGATCTTATCCTTGTTTTCGTGGGCCTTACTGTCATGTTGGGGAGAAAGACATTAACAATATTATCATATAAATACATAATTATGAACTGGTAAATATTTGGAAAGAAAGATATAGAATACGATGTGAGCATATAACCAATGACAGTGGATACTGAAAACTCGCCCGGTCTGAATTTCATCACAGCTCACCCCCATCACCAGTGGAGCCAGGTTTATTTCCTTAAAGTAGTTAACTATAGCAAACTGGTATGTCCTATGAGAAAGTTGGAACATTTTGTATTCTACTTAGGAATTCAGGTAGGGTCGCCTGGGTGGCTCAGTTGGTTAAGCAACTGTCTTCGGTTCAGGTCATGATCCTGGAGTCCTGGGATCGAGTCCCGCATCGGGCTCCCTGCTTAGCAGGGAGTCTGCTTCTCCCTCTGACCCTCTTCCCTCTCGTGCTATCTCTCATTCTCTCTCTCTCAAATAAATAAATAAAATTTTATAATAAAAAAGAAGAATTCAGGTAAAGTCATTGCAGTTTCGCTTAGATTTTTCTTTGTAATCTAGGCATGGACCAAAAGAGGGGATTGATGATGATTGGAGAAGAGCAAATGTAATTAAATTTCTTAAAAAGTAGAAAATGACATCCCTTAAAAACACCAATAAAAGTTATTAGTCCTAAAATATAAAAGACTTCGATATTTTAGCTTGACATATAACTTCCCATTATGGAGACAGGAATTGCTTCTATGGCATTATTGTAATACCCTGTCATGGGTAACTTCATTTTCTCTCTGTGCTTAAGCAGAGCTTGGTGAAGCATAAAGTCTTTGCTAGGGTTTTAAAAATTGGTGCGTATCGTTTGATGTTCACATAGTGACCTTCCTCCCTTTCTTTCCTCAGCCCCTTCCAAATCTCAAAGATTAAAGTAAAGAGACTCAATTTTATTTTTCTTATTTTCAAAATGATTGGCTGAAAGGATTACAATATTGTATTTAGCGCAAATCAACTAATTAAAAAATTTGGAGTATGACAGATTATTTAATTATGATTTTTTCCTCTTTAATCATTGATAATTAAATCATAATTAAAATATCAGTGAATCCAATAATAGATGGGTTTTCCAACCCAGCTCAACAAATGGTTGGCTAAGTTTTTCCCTCAAGGAATGGATAAAGCAAGTAGCAATTTAATTACTGTGAAGAACTTTTGGTAATTTTAAAAACCATACTCATTTTCAGTGAAAACAACTTGATCAAAGAATCTTCAAATAAATAGCCATGGATATCTTAACTGATGAGAGACGACTTTCAAACACAATCCAGATACTGTCAGCATAGCCATAAACAATTTTTTAAGACGATTTAAATAAACAAAAGCCTTTATTATTTGTATAAATCAAGAACTGAAGGTGAAGGAATCGATGAATTAACGCATATATGTATTTTGCTGTAGATATCACCTTTTAAGATACACACAAAGTACTTTGATCTCAAGATTTCAAGAAATCTTTGTGAGTGAACAAACTAGGAATGGATGTTAACTATGAATCTCAGTAATCAGCTCTGGGATTGACTTTGAAACAACACTTTGAAGCAGATCATAACTTGGGCTCGTGGGTGGTATATGGGCCAGAAAGTCAGGAACCAGGTGGGTAATTTGGCGAGAGCCCAGCAACTGGTATGTATAAAGCTCTGGCAATGGGCAGTTGGCACTAAGGTCCTAGATACCATGCAACAGAAGAAGATCACAGAAAGCAGGTGGATACCATCGGGGAGGTCAGGATTCAGGCAGAAGACAGACCAGAGAAGTGGGTAGGGTGGGCCCTTGTCCTGGAGGAATGCAAGTTCTAGGCAGAGAGCCAAGGCAAGTGTCTTATGTTTGTGTTATGTTTTTCCATTTACAATGTATGTTCGAGTGCATTAATTCGATAAATTCTCACAACAGTCCACCGATTTAGGTATTCCCATCTTTCCTTTTGCAAAGGAGTTCACCGAGGCTCAGGGCAAAGTCATGTGTCCTGTCCAATGTCATGTACCTAGTAACAGTCAGAGCTGGGAAATTTAATCCTAGCCTCTGTCTTCTGGTTCAGTGTTCTGTGGCCTCTCTAGGAGCATTTCTGCTTTTAATTTATGTCATAATTATATTTCCCCTTATAATGTGAATCACCCTTTTACATCTTGTACATCACTCATCTCAGAATTATGACCTTAACGGAAACTCTGATTAGATAGTGTCTTGCTACCTAACAGGCAACTCCTTCCAAATCCGTTTGGTCCCGTCTTCTCCAACCAACTTCTAAATGTGGCATTCCTTAAGTCTACTTCTTGAGCACTCTTTGTTTCTCTATTGAACATAGTGTCAGAGTCGTTTCACTCACTTCCACAGATTTATATGATACCTGTACTCGTTCCTTGGCTTACAAATGCTTGATTTATGAATTTTTTATTTACAGAGATATTTATATCTATTTTAAAATTTTATATATAAACACTTCTCAGTTTAACCCAGGACATTTCTTTTTCCAAACTAAAGGTATGCTATGTCATTGGAAGAGAAATTCATAGTTAGCCACTACTATTGTTGAATCATGAATAAATGGAAGGACCTAGGCATAGAGATGGGTGTATATTTATTCCTTGTGGGTCTTGTCTCCAAAGTGGCCAAGATAAAGCTAAAACCTTGGAATCCCAGAGCAGGTGCTTTGGTTATTGGTATATGTCTGATTTAAGTCCTTTCTGTATTGTAATCTACAACATAGTGACCAGCTTTAGATGTGAAACATACAAATATGTAGAGAAAAATCTTTTGTTTTATGGTAAAATTAAAAGTGATGAAACAAATTGAAGCAGGATAGAGAAATAAAAAACAAACATTACTTTTGTCCATTAACTGAGTAATATAAAGTGGGAAAAGAATCTGAAATTGTTAATTTTTAATAGCACACTATCACTGAAATGTGTCTAAGGCTACACCCAAATTGTCTGAGGATTTCCTGAACCTTTTGATGCTAGGTAAAATGCAGCTCTGAGCTTCCTGATTATATTGCAGAAGGTGATGTCTTTGAAGACCTCAAGAAGCCTATTGAAGAGGGAGCCAGGGGACAAAAGAATAGAAATAGAGTTCAGTGGACACCCCAGAAGGTTTCAGAGATTTGAGAAGAGTTTAGTCTTCGAGTAAGTTCTAGACTGCAACTGTGGACCACGCGTTGGTTAGCAATGACACAGAGGAACTTCAGAAGAAATTCAGCACCCATCATTATTGTTGTCTTTGAAGGAGGTTGAGCTCTTGGGGAAACAATTCCCCTAAAATCCAATGCTCTCTTGTACATTTCATTGGATGTAGAAGGATGCTCTAGATCAGCCTCCCTCAGCTTTCTGAAGATCAAAGAATAAATAGATTGCTTTGTCAGCAGCTGCCTGCTGAGAACTGAAGATCACCTGCTGCAATGGTTCTGGTGGGAAGAGGTGCTGATACTCGAGGGGCGCTTGTGGCTTCTCCTCTCGTCCAGTTCCTTCCTTTCAAAAAGACTTCTCTGGGGCAACTGGGTGGCACAGTCGGGTAAGCGTCTAACTCTTGTTTCGGCTAAGGTCATGATCTCAGCGTCCTGGATCAGTCTCTTTGCTCAGCATGGAGTCTGCTTGAGATTCTCTCTCCCTCTCCCTCTGCCCTTCCCCCCAAATAAATAAATCGATCCTAAAAAAAAAAAAAAGACTTCTCTTCCCTCATTCTTTTCTAGCTAAGGGGTCAAGAAGCATGCTTCATTTTTAGCAGCCTTCAGAAGGAGAAGATGAAATGAATTCCTACAGTAGGGGTTAGGTTCAACCAGATGACTTCTACAGCCCCTGGCAATGATAAGACCCCATGATTTCTCTGAGTGCATATTTGAATGAATAGATTTCTGTTCATTAAAAGTTTTAAAAAGTTCTATTCTTTTGTAATCACTTGACCTTACAGTTAAAGTAGAATTTTTAAAGTGAGTAAAACGCCAGAAATTCAAAATAAATTAATTAAAAAAAATGAAAACCAGTGCAGCAATGTAACTGCATAAGGATTAAAGGAACTATATAAGTTGCAGGCAAATCATACTTAATGTTTATTTTGCACTTAATTTGTGTTTTTCTATAACTTATATTTAATCCTTGTGATAATCCTTTGAGGTAGTGATGATTATGTTCTTGGACAGAGACAGAGTGGGGAACAAGGAAGTAAGTAATACATCTAAAATCACATGTTTTATTGAAGAGTGAAATCAAGTCTGCTCAGTCTGATTCTAAAACTTGAGTTCTTTCCAGTGCAGCAAGTGCCTTTCCTAAACTAGTCATAGTTACTTGGAATGAAACCTAGAGGGTCTTCTTGAGCTCTCCACCCAGCATATTCTAGACAGCATTTTCAGCATTCAGGTTCTGTGCTCGTAGCAATAATAGAAAAGTCACTATACCTGTGCTCACAAGGTAGCCCATTCCAACCTCCCTAGAATCGTGATACAGGATTTAATCCAGATTATTACCATTTTCTAGTTTGCAAAGACCTCAAAAAAATGTAACTTCAGTGTTCTATTTAAACATATTCCATGATTATTAAGATGACATGGTTAAAGACCAAGTGGTTAAAAACAGCTAACAACTTTTATTTTTAAAGAACTTATTGACAAATCATGTTCAACAGTGTGACTATTTCTTTCATTTGTACTCGGGTGCAACCCTGTTGACTCTTTATTACAGTCAACTCTCATTATCAGTTAGTGAATTATATGCCATACACCTCATCTACAGTAACCTGGATATTTTGCCGCGTACAGCAAATTTGTTTTCCTGTTTTGGAAGGATGTTAGGGATGAGGGAGAAGGAGGAGGGACAAAACAATAACAAAAGAATTTTGGGGTGGAGTTCTTTCCTACAGCTGTTTTATTATGCTATTTAAAAAATGTGTAAGGGGCGCCTCGGTGGCACAGTTGGTTGGGCGACTGCCTTCGGCTCAGGTCATGATCCTGGAGTCCCGGGATCGAGTCCCGCATCGGGCTCCCTGCTTGGCGGGGAGTCTGCTTCTCCCCCTGACCCTCCCGCCTCTCATGTGCTCTCTCTCTCATTCTTTCTCTCAAATAAATAAATAAAATCTTAAAAAAAATAAAAAATTGTAAGTATTAATCATATATGGATATATTCTTTTTGTATAAAGTTTAAGCAACGTATGATTTTAATCTAAAAGTGAATCTCCTATTTAAGCCTCCCAAACCATTCTCTGCTTTCCAGAGATAATCCTTAGGTACTTATGCGTCTACCCCTAAAAACCTTGTTTTTATGCGTATAGAGACGTATCTGTGATTTGTTTACATGTGCGGAATTATGCTACATGTGTGTATATATATATATATATACATATATATATATATATATCTGCAACAGTATGCCTTGGGGATCTTGTCATGTCAGTGCATAAGAATCAACCTTATTCATTTTAACAAATTCATTTAACAAATTGCTGTGTGTAACACACGTATGTTAATCATTATCTTACTGGTGGATATTCGGGTTGTTTGCATTTCTTAACTATGATAAACAATGTCGACAACAGCAGTAACTTATTCTGAAAATGCAGTGTATTAATACTAATTATTTGCATTTTGAAAACTTTTTTTTAAAGATTTTATTTATTTATTTGACAGAGAGAGACACAGTGAGAGAGGGAACACAAGCAGGGGGAGTGGGAGAGGGAGAAGTGGGCCTCCCGCAGAGCAGGGAGCCCGACGCGGGGCTCGATCCCAGGACCCTGGGATCATGACCTGAGCCGAAGGCAGACGCTTAACGACTGAGCCACCCAGGCGCCCCCTTGAAAACGTTTTTTATATGAACTATATATATATATATAGTCAGTCCCTGTGGGTAGAATTTTTAAGAAAGTAGATAAATCTTATTGATTAACTGATGACCATGTGTCCTTTCTTTCTCTTTTTCTCCTTCCCTCCCTCCCTCCCTTCTTTCCTCTTTCTTTCTTTCTAACTTTGGGAAAGATATATGTAAGATGTTCAAGATTCACTAAGAGAGCAGCTGTGATTTGAAGTTCTGCATCATTTTCCCTCATCCATTAGCTAACGATCATAATGATAATAGGTAGCATTTGTTAGGCACTGATTAAGTACCAGGTTTTGTTGTAGGCACTTTACACACATTAATATTAACCTAATTGGTTCTCATAGAAGAATTAAGAAGTAGGCACAATTATTATGCCCGTTTTGCCAATGTTGGACGTTATCAGAGGTTATCCCGGTACCAGACAAATGAGAGGATGTCCACGTGGTCACCCCCAAGGCCTGGACAGGGATGCTTTACCCCTGGGGGTAAAAGGCAACAGTGCAGCTTCCCTGTAGGCCCAGTGACCACAGCTCCCAATCAAGAGCTGCTCCATACTTGCTGGGGATCCAAGTTAGGGTGATCCAATCTTCTGCTTTGCCTGAGACTTTCCCAGTTTTGGCAAGAAAAGTTCTATGTCCCAGTCAACCCCTCAGTCCCGGGCAAACCTAGATGGTTTAGTCACCCTGGTCTGAGTAGTGTTTGTTTTGAGGAAAAGCTGGGGAGAATATACCTGGAGCAGGTGGGCAATAGCCGGGTCTCATGGTCATCAAGGAATTTGACAGGACCTTCACTGTGAACTACTGGCAGTGAACATCTTCTTATAAACCCAGCTGTACAAATGGTAAAGTCAAGGTTGTTGACTTTCTCTTTCCATAGGGTCCCTCCTGTGTCATACGAAAGGATGAAGAAACGGAAAAGGACTACCACCTGGGTTGCATTCTAAGATATCAGAGCACAAAGGATGCTGAAGAAGGACCAAACTACAGAAACTCCCCAACAGCAAAAAAAAAAAAAAAAAAACCCCAGCAGAACTCCCTCTTCTTTTTGACTTTTAATATCAGGTGATATAAATGCAATGTCCTGTCTCTACCCATAATAGGCCTACAAAATATCTTTTGTATTTTTTTAAGATTTTCTTTATTTATTTGACAGAGAGAGACACAGCGAGAGAGGGAACACAAGCAGGGGGAGTGGGAGAGGGAGAAGCAGGCTTCCCGCTGAGCAGGGAGCCCGATGCGGGGTTTGATCCTAGGACCTGGGGATCATGACCTGAGCTGAAGGCAGGCGCTTAACGACTGAGCCACCCAGGCGCCCCGTAGGCCTACAAAATATCTTATTCTTCCTTGTTTCAACTGCAGTCAACAGTCTTAGCTACTGCATTATCTATGTTGCAAAAATTTAGGGCTTTTATGTGTGTGTGTGTGTGTGTGTGTGTCTGTGTGTGTGTGTGTGTGTGTGTGTGAGACCTGGAATTAACCTCATTATAACAAAGCTGAAATGTCCCTTTAAGAAAAAATTTTCAGAGCAAAGATTGCATTTTTTTCCCCCTTGAACAGTCTGACAATCTTGATATATTTAGAGTTGCAAACGGAATGACTTTTTTTTTGTTGTTGTTAACTCAGTCACAAATTGCAAAGGGATCAGAAAACCAGGAATCAGTCATGTTTCTTGGCAGATGGTGGGTGCCAGGAGAGGGAACGATGGAACTCTGGACCTCCTTACAAAAAGAAACACAAGACGTGGGCCTGTTTGGTAAGATTTTATAAAGCCTGCCATAAAAATTACCTCATTTGAAAATTGCTTCACCTCAGAAATTACGCTAAAAATGACCTGCTCCCAGAAATACAAATAAAAGAGTCAGCCAATTTTCACCTCTCAACACCAGTTTAGCCCTGGAATTGTGCTTAACACAGCACCAAGTGGCTGAGTGAGTGACATCGTTGACCAAAACCATGCTTGACACAAGCTCAAGGGTACAGTGGGAGGCCATCGATTTTGCAACAATTTGTTTCTTTTCTGATTTAATACAAAAGCAGTTTTTATGCCTCAAGGAATCTAATCTATTAACAGCATTTCTCCTTCGCCAGTCACCACTTTCCTTAGAACATGCCAAACTATGTAATCTGAGTAACGAGAACATCAGAAACAGACTTTGGGGGATATGGTGAGAGATGTGGCCCTGAAAACACTGGGGACACTTTGTCCCCGAGGCCGGGATCACTAGGGAGGGAAACGATGCTCTGCATAAAAGGCAGGATGTTCTGAACTCTTAGCAAACAAAAACATCCCAAAATTTGCCACCTCAGACTTTCTGATAGAAGAACGAAGAAATCAGATAGACCCTTTAATGTGTTCTCTTTACTAAAACAATGGACTTTCTGATCCTCTCCCACATATATTTATTGAACCTCTATCTCATCCCCAACTGGCAGCCGGCCCCCGCCAAGCAAAGTGAAGGGTGAGCTGGCCTCGTCTCCAGAGGAGCTGGCGTCTCCTGATCTCGTCTTCTCCTGCTCTCACTCTCATTACCGTTCCAGCTACTCTGGCTTCCTTGCTCTTCCTCAAACACGCTGAGCACCCACTTACCTCAGTGCCTTTCCGCCTACTGTTTCTTCCGTCTGAACAGCTCTTGTCCCAGACATCTCACTTTATTTACTCCCTGATTAGAAGTCACCCTCACGAGGGAGGCCTTCTGTGACCCAGCACCTAAGAGAGCATGCATGCCTGCACACACAGACACATATCTATACCCTTTTACTATTTCCTTATCCTATCTTACTTTTCTTCATATCCATTTTCTTATCATATCAAAATTATACATGGTTTTGTTTCTTTATGTCTTTATTAAGTGTCTTCCCTTGTTATCATGGAAGTTCCATGAAAGCAGAAAATTCATCTCTTTTGTTTACTGCTATGACCCTGGCTCTTCCAGCGGCATCTGGCATCTCTGAGATATGCAGTGAATAATTGTGGACTGATGATCGAGTGAGGCAGTCAAATAGGCTGCTCCATTATTCACACCCAGGAGCCTGGTCTAACTCAATGTTTTTTATGCTTTGATATCCTGAAGATCATGAATCACATTCTAAGTTACTTCAGAAATCTTCAAGGTCAATAGTTTTATTCTGTGTCCAGCAAAAGACTGAGAGCATGAGGGAAGGCAAATGATGAGGCCTCTATGTCTCCCCAGCCTCTTCTCCTGTCTCCTTCAATTACGACCCCGTGGTTAGCAGTTTTAGATAGTGGGCTTCCACAAAAGAGTTCTTGTAAAGATAGGATCTCCTAAGTAAAAAAATAGCAGAAAACAACAACAACAAAAAAGAAAACCACCATTTGAGGGAATTAGGGTGAGGGATGTTCATTCTCTGCCTCTACACTTCTATCTGTATTCCTTAGGTACTTGGAAGAAGGGTATATGATCTTGGTGAGTGAGTCAGCTGGAGTCTTTTTTTGTTTTTGTTTTTTATTTATTTGACAGAGAGAGACACAGCGAGAGAGGGAACACAAGCAGGGGGAGTGGGAGAGGGAGAAGCAGGCTTCCCGCCGAGCAGGGAGCCCGATGCGGGGCTCGATCCCAGGACCCCGGGATCATGACCTGAGCTGAAGGCAGACGCTTAACGACTGAGCCACCCAGGCGCCCCCTTTTTTTTTTTTTTTTTGTAATAGGAGACTTGCTTTTTTTTTTTTAATGTTTTATTTATTTATTCATGAGAGTCAGAGAGAGAGAGGAAGAGGCAGAAGGAGTAGCAGGCTCCCCGCCTAGCAGGGAGCCCGATGCGGGACTCGATCTCAGGACCCTGGGATCCTGACCTCGAGCCGAAGGCAGACACTCAACCATCTGAGCCACCCACGCGTCCCAGTCAGCTGGAGTCTTATGGAGGCTCAACTTACCTCAAGACAGAACCTGGAGAGAGCCCTAAAAGAAAGGTGGAGATTCATGTTTTAACTATTTTGGAAAATAATCTTGAAAGGTAGTACGATGTTTGGAAATTTTTTTCTTCATCACTTTATATTTCAGTGTTAGAGAAGTTAAGTCAAACACAAGTCTTTGTTAACATAGGCAAGGTCTTTCCTGAAGAGTCCTTATTTTGGGAGATCAAATTTGCATCATTCACAGGGAAGCTGTTAGAAAAACAACAGCACCTAAGACTTAAACAATAAAAAATTGTTTGGATTCTTACCAGTTGTCCACTGTTGACTGTTGAAATGGACAGCTGTGAGCTCTGTGCTCAGAGTTTTCACATGGCTTACATGTCCTTGGGGGGATCCTACAGTTGTCATTTAAACAAACATATCTTTGTTGTGTTGAGAGAGGCATCTAATTTCATTCTGTTGGAGTGTGTGATCTGAGGTTTGTGCTAGGCAATGGGGAGTATTTAGTACCGTTCAGAACGCTGTAGGGATGAAGATTCTCACTGTCTTTGGCAAGTAATGTCAATAACCGGCTAAAGGGGAATGAATGCATTGGCCACCTATTTGGCAACACCATGTGCCTAGCACTGTGGGCTCAGTCCTCTGGGGGGACTTTGAAGAAATATGAGATCATCCCCATAATCCTGTTGCTGCTGCCTTCATGGCAGAGTCAACCTTGCTAGAAGAGAAGCCTCTTCATTTGTTTTTAATTACTTTGCTAAACACTGGCTCCTGAACTTCAGCTCTGTCTCAGCAGATCTGTTTTCTCTAGGAGATGCTCTACTGCCTTCAAAATCTCTCTTTGGTGTATTTTTTTTAAAAGATTTTATTTATTTATGAGAGAGAGAGAGAGAGAGAGAGCACGAACAGGGGGAGGGGCAAAGGAAGAGGGAGAAGCAAGCTCCCCGCAGAGCAGGGAGCCCGATGCGGGGCTCAATCCCAGGACCCTAGGATCATGACCTGAGCTGAAGGCAGACGCTTATGAGCCACCCAAGCGTCCCTGTAGTGTATATATATTTTTTAAGATTTTATTTTTATTCATTTATTTGAGAGTGGGGGGGGGGCAGAGAGAGAGGGAGAGAGAGAGAATCTCAAGCAGCCTCCCCCATTGAGCGCAGAGCCTGACATGGGGCTCGATCTCACAACCCTGAGATCATGACCTGAGCCGAAATCAAGTCAGATGCTTAACCGACTGAGCCACCCAGGTGCCCCTCTCTTTAGTGTATTTTGCACACACCTTCAACAAAGCAGTCTCCCTACAATAGAAATAGATTTCCAGCTGACTGGACTGCACTCTAGGTCTGGTTTAGAGCTTATTCTATTGACAAACAGTACTAACACTTCTGCCATAGAATTGTGGTGGGAATCAACTTTTATTATTTTACCTATTTTATTATGTACTCCTGTCAGTAATGAAAACCTTCAAAGACTACCTCTTGCCTATGGAATAAAGCCCACATGCATCAATCAGTCTATTGTAAGAGGGCCTCTCTCTTGTGGCCTTTTCCCACGTCTGCCCTGTAGAACCTCTTTTCAGGCAACCCAGCCTTTTCACAATTCCTGGAACAAAGCCTTACTTTGCATATCTGTAACTTCCGTGAAGGCAGTTGCCTTTTCTAGGAATGCCCTTCCACTCATCTTAGGCAACTGAAACCCTACTCATTCTTAAAGACTCAACTGAGTACTGTTTCTCATTATTTGGCATCAGGCTTGTGTCCCTGGTTATACCCAAGAGCGTATTGTGGGTATACGGGTACTTGTATGATCTCCAAACAGGAGCTTTCTGAGTGAAAGGACCAGGTCTAATTGATGTTTTTTAATTCTTTAAAGTGCTTTGAATATCATCAGCATTGATGTATATTTGCTGAAGGCGAGGATAAATGAATAAACTCAGAATTAGGAACTTGTCTTATACACCTTTTTTGAGGTTCTATGATTATGTTTATCTATGTGGTGGAAGCCTTGGGAAATTCAGGTGATTTTGTGTGATTTTTTTTTTTTTCTTCTTTATCCTTGTCTGGAGAAAGATGGTCACAAGATGTAAGCTTGCCCCCGCCCCCGCCAAAGAATTCACAAACCTCCCCTGGAGAATGTCATCATTTGGAGAATGTATTTTATTTTCTATTTACTTTGCAATCTAGAATGTTCTTTCATGACTGTTATTTCTTTTCAGTCTCATGACAGTGGTGAGACACGTGTGTTCTTTCTGCTTATAGATGAGAAACTTATGACTCAGACAAGTTTAGTAACTCAATCAAGTTATGGGGACAACAAAAGCAGAGCTAGGCCTCAAACCTAGGTCTCCTGATGCCAAAGGCAGTGTTCTTTCTTCTATACCACAGCTGCCATCTGGAACCTGGCAAGAGTTTATACTTTATTTCTATTGTTTCTCCTCAGAAAAGAACAGCTTTGCAAATATATTTTAAAAATAAAGTCACTGAAGTAATTTTCTTCTTGATATGTCATGACTTGATACCTTGTGTATGTCATTTGGCAAAGGAAGGAGTGTGTAGAAGGCTCTATGTCTGTAATTCTCCTAAGATGCTCTTATCCCAAATTATGTAATTGAGGCTCAGGAAATGCATTTACTGCTGGGTCTCATGCCACTGGGAAACATACAGTGATAATAAAAGCCATCTGTCTTTAAAATACCTTTCAAATTCATAAGGGTGGCTTCAAGTTCAAGATATCAAGGCGAGCGCACTTATTTCTTTCTCCTTCACAGGACTAATTTAAAATAATATTAGAAGAATAAAAAATATGCAGAGCCCACAAATGGAGAGAATTGTAGGTCGTCATGAGCAGATGAGAAGAGGGAAAACAGATGCTTAAAGAGGTTTATAAGTGGAGCAAAGAGGAGGAAACAGCACTCTAGAATATCAGAGAAGGGAGCTGCAAGGATAGACATCACCAAGTTGCCTTGAGAAGCTTTGGACTCAGAACTGTAGCATTAGTCCAAGATGTCCAACAGCCAAGGAGTAGGTGTCTAGAAAGACAAAGCAGTTCTGGTAGAGGGAAAGACATTCTTAAAGAAATAACATCTCCAGAGCTAAAGGGAGATTTTCAAATTCAAAGTGTCCATTAGAACCAAGTCAGGTAAATGAAAAAAGGCCCACGTTTATAGGTTTCATGAAATGTCAGATTACTGATTTAAAGTGGGAATTTACACCCATGCACCTTTACTTGAGGATGTACTCCAGTTAAAAAAGGGTGAAAACTGAGAAAAAGGAAGATGTGGGATTGTGTAGTAAAGAATTTAACCTCATCCCACAAGAGGTCTGGCCTTGGCCTTCAGGTTCTAGGAGGTGAGCTGTAAGCTTCTGCAATATCATACCTCTTAGGAGTGTCTTTGCCTGAGGGGCTTTGGGTCCCTGGACTCGAGACTAAAATTAGGCATAGGGACGATCAGTCACACCTATGTAATGGAGCCTCCATAAAAATTCTGAATACCAAGGCTCTGCTGGGCTTTCCCGATTGGCAAAAGTCTCTGCTTATTATCACAAGTCAATGTTGGCAAAGTCATGTGTCCTGACTCTGTGGGAAGAGGCAGACTCTGCTCTATATACTTCTTCCCTCGGCTGACTGTGATCTCTATTCTTTCTCTGCAGTAACTCTTAACCATGAGTATAATAGCTTTCAGTTGAGTTCTGTGAGTTCTTCTAGTGAATTATCAAACCTGGGCCTGGTTTGTAGAACCCCTTAAACTTGCAATCGATGTCACAAGTGAGGGTGGCCTTAGGTGGGCTGTGTTCCCTCTAACCTTGCAGCTGTTCTGCCTCTTCTCAGGGATACACAAACAGAACTTGTTTAGGGGAATAATGCAACAGCATCCAAGGATGACAATTATGTAGTAGGCTGAGGGAGGAAATTGGTGTAATTTACAACAGAGATAGGCAGGCCTGTAGAAAAATATTTTCAAGGAAAAAAATGAAATTTATTTCAGATAATAGCTGCTGTTAATAACAAGTTGCAAAGAATTGCATGGTGGGAAAGCCCGCGAATCTTAACAAGGTGAAAAAGAATAACCGGAAATTCTCGGTAGATCAAAACACTCTACCAGGATGTCGTGTTCCAAATACAAAAAAGTTTAACACCTAGTCATTTTTCAGTGATTGGTAAGATGTGAGAAAGGAGACTGTATTTCACCTTGGTGCTCGTGCATTTTCCTCTGGGTGGCACAAGGACTGTGACATCAGAAATGTCGGCAAGAAATGTAATTATTAGCATTTTCTGATTCTGTGATGAATAATGTGATGAACAGTCATAATAATGTAGAATTTGTTTATTGGTTATCAGCTTTTACAATAAACCTGTGCACAAAGCATGGAACAGTGAATCATGATTAAGAACAGACACGAACACTCTCGCTTTGATGACGTTCAAGTAGAGCTCTCGGTGACAGATGTTGGAAGATGAAAGGTGGGCCGGAAAGGAGGAGGCAGGGGAAAGGGTACAAATACCCTCATTTTACAAAGTGAGGTGTCAAGAGAATCTGTTGAAAATCGATGAAGAATGACACAACGATGACAAAAGTGCCACAGCAGAGCATTGGGTTAGAGAACGTGCTCCCTGGAAAAACCGAACAACTCCAGCCACTCACATCATCAACAAAAATATCAATTCTAGGTAAATCGTAGACGCTTTAACTATGAAAGGCAAAACAATAAGGCTTGAGAAGATAATCTAGGAGACTAAATTCATGATCTCAGTAGGAAGGGATGATTTTTAAACAGATTGAACATGAAGATGCACCCATCTTCAAAGGTAAGGACTGATGAACTTGACCACAGAAAAATTAAGAATATTAAAAATAATTACAATAGTAAAAAGGCAGTTCGCACATACGGAGCTATTTGGAGCACACATAATTAACCAAGTGTCTATATCCAGAATATGTGAAGATCTCCTATGACTCAATAAGAAAATGCAGTTCAATAGAAAAATGGGCAAATAGACTCAAACAGCCACTTTAAAACAGGATATATGGTAATTGGTCAATATATATGACAGAAGGTGTTCAACCTCATTGGTCCTCAGAGAAATGCAAATTAAAACGCTGCTACACATCCGTCAGAACGGCTGAAGTTAAAAATTTAGACAAAACAGCAAGGATTTCCAGGGATATTGAACACCTGGAACTCTCATCCAACAGCTGATGCTAGTTCAACCAATTTGGAAATCAGTTCACTTTATTTACTAAAATTAAAGATACCGTACCTTGTGACCTAGCAATTTCTCTCTTAGGCGTATACCAACGGAAATATGTGTCCATGTGTAATGGGAGACATGTATAAGAAAGCTTATAATCTATGCTTTATTTATAAGTCTAAACACAGCAACAAGCGAAATGTCCATCTACAGGAGAATGGACTAATAAAATTGAGGTTTAGTTATACAGTGGAATACTGCCTAGCTATGGATATGAGCTACAACTGAATGCTGTAAAATGAGTGAATCTTATAAAGATAATACTGAGCTAGAAAAAGCTGATACAGAAGAATATATACTGCATGATTCCATTTACATGAAATTCAAAAACAGGCAAAACTGTAATGTTGAGTGATGCATTCTTGGATGGCAAAAAGTATAAAGAAAAGCGAGGAAATGAATATCACAAAAGTCAGGAGTTACATTTAAGGAAGGGAGGGAGTTATGACTCAGAAAGGCCTGTAAGGGAGCTGCTTGGGGCTGGCACTGCTCTATTTGCTCTGAGTAGCCCGTCCAGAGATGTTTGCTTCAGATGCATCTAAGCTTTATGTCCTTTTTGACATGTGACATATTTTATGCACCAACTCCAGCTAACTTCTCTTCCGCAGTCACAGGAAGTTAATAAGGAAATCTCCGAATGATAAACATATTATTTGGAAATAAGAACCAAAATAAACTGTAAAAGTATTGTTTTCTGTTCTGTATTTTTCACTGTTAAATAATGGATACTTATTAATTTCATAACCAAGAAAAACCATCATATCGTATTTACATCTTTGTATTTGAAAACATCTATATGACCGGGCACCCAGATTATAAACAAATAAATTTGTTGGCTGAGTTAACTTAGTTTGAGGAGTTCTAATTTTGGAATGAGTTATTTTGCATTGCCCTATATATTCAGAAATTATTTTATGCATTCAATAAAATGTCAAAATCCTTTCTTTTTTCTGTGTAACTTTTCATGCAACTTTTGAGAACTTTGTAAAGAATAGAAATAATGAGTGAAGGGTTTTTTGTTTTGGTAGTAACATCTTTTTGTAGTTTTTGAAGACTGTGACCACAGGGAGAGTTTATAGTTGCAAGCTGGCCTTTTATCTTTCCTGACTTCACTGCATTTTAAAGGTATTTGTATTAATAAATAGCAGTACTCATAAACAACCACCACCACCCTCACCAGCCAAAAAACCAAACAAACAAAAGAAAATATCTACCCCTCTACAAAACCCCAGCATTATAAAGCTGCTTTTTTTTTTTTTTAAGATTTTTATTAGTTGAGAGAGACAGAGACAGAGAGAGCGAGAGAGAGCGAGAGCAGGAGTAGGGGGGAGGGGCAGAGGGAGATTGAGAGAGAAACAGACTCCCCGCTGAGCAGGGAGCCCAACCTGGGGCTCATGACCTGAGCTGAAGGCGGATGCTTAACCGACTGGGCTTCACAGATGCCCCTGGAGCTCTAAGAGTTAACCTAAGGAAACAATGTCCTCATTACCCACCATTTCAGGGATGCTGAGGTGTATTTAGTGCAAAGCACAGCTTTTACTATCACACATTCTCACTGTATTTTATCCCAGGATATTTCACCATCGAGGCAAGACACTTATAGATCATTTTAATTGCCAGTTTAAGTGCATTCTGAGTTCACTGATAAACCATACAAGAGAAAAGTTGCTTTTCAAATACTGAATGTATCTACTTTTTAATTCTTTGTTTGCATTTACTTCTTTTGGATTAGTTTTTATTGAAAAGAAGTACAGTTATTGTGGTGAGCATTTCATAATGTATATAGTTGTGGAATCACTTATGTTGTATGCCTGAAACTAATATATCAGCTATACTTCAATTAAAAGAAAAAAAAGAAAAAAGAAGTATAGTTAGCCTGAAAAAGGTATGTAAAATGTTCTTTCCAAAAAGACTGTCTTAAAAAAAAAAACCAAAACTCTTAAAAATTAGTATAAAATAGACAAATATTCTTCCAATATTAAAAGAAAGGAAATTTCTTTTAGGGTTCTACTCTATTAAATTAACTTCTAAAAATATGATGGATTAAACTCCCAGACCCCTGGGCAGGGTTACCATAACATCTATTATGAAATCAGAAATTTTTATAAAGGGAAAAACAGTGCTGGTTCCAACTCGGTAGCTCCCTTTAACTTTCTAGCTAACATAGAGAAATAAATATGACTGATTGCTCTGAGGAATCTGTTGTCTCAAGACGCAACAGTTAAGAAGCACATCAATCAATTATTCTTGTATGTGAAAAAAAATACTGTGTGCTTTAAACTCGCTTTTTAAGGAAGCATATTGAGACATCTGGATTCCTTCGCCTTTAGATTTTGGAACTATTTTGGTCTCTTTTCAACTGTCAACTATTCATCTAATGTCTCAGTACTTTTGAGTGTTTACAGTAGAAATAATTGACACCCATTGCACTCATTTCTGACATGGATGGGAGCCACCCAAATGCTCACTCCCAGTTTGGGCAGGTCACCTCGCCTCTGCCTTTGCGTTGTGTTGCAGCTGGGCCAGCTCACTACCGTCTTTTTTCAAACTTTCAATGCATATTTCCAAAGAATGGTCATCCTGGTCCATCTATGCTAAAAGCATCGATTAGATCTTCTTTCTCTAAGAAGTTTGCTTTCAGCGATGGGAGTTAGAAGAGAGGTAGTTATAGGCATAAAGGTCAACAAATCTATTTTTTTAAAAACAGGGCTGACAACCAGCTGCGGGCACTAAGTTCAGCCTACACGTGTGTACTCTAAAATCAGTTCTGACTCATCCGCTCTGTCTGCTTGGCACCCCTGTTTACAGGACGCCTTGAGCCTTCTGGAGCAATGCTTTTGGTAAATAGCTTACCCTTTCTGACAGGGTGGATGAAAAAGAGGACAACCTGATCTTGGTTGATAAAATGTGTACCGTGGTGAAGGCCTATTTTGTAAAGTCTTGAGCAATTAAAATATCTCTCTCTGTGTGTGTGTGTGTGTGTGTGTGTGCGCGCGCGCTCACGCGTGAGCTCACTTTCTGTGCTAGGTAATGATTCATGTTCTGAGGGTGTGTTTTTCTCTCTTAAAGAGCTGGCAGCCAGCCCGCCCTCTCAGAAATGGGAAATTTCTTGAGCTAATTTGGACACGCAGGCTACGTTTTTACACCACAAAGCTGTAACTCTTTGTCCAGACAGCGCTGCCAATTATCTGTGAATATCCCTATTCAGGAGAGACTTACAAAACCAAAGACACAAAAAAGCCAGATCTTTTTGCCTGTTTTGCATACAAACATTCAGGGTGATTGTATATTAATATCACTTCTGAAGCAGAAAGGAGTTATTTAAAGGGATGACCTGATTATCTTGGTAAAAAAAAAAAAAAATACAGCTACCATCCGTTCTCTGAAAATTTGCCCTTGGGTTCAAGTGCAGGTTGGAAGGTGAGAACTTGTGGATTAAACCCCAGCGTAATAAGGGTTGGGCTAAAGAATTCACTCTTTCTGCATCTTAGTTTTTCCAATCTGTCGAAGAGGCATTTACTTACCTCCTTACAGGAAAATAAAGCCTTGATAATTGGTTTGGAGATACAGATCAGTGCACATGCATTTGTGCCGTTTGAGGGGCTAAGCTCCAGAGCACCATTTTGCAGTGGGCTCTTTCCTTTGGCACCAGTGTCCTTACTCCCTTGTGGTCCCCACATTTCTCAGTGGCACAAAAAAGATCTGTCTCTGTGGTGAGCATCCCGGGGAAAACTGTGTGGCACGTCCAACTTAGTTAACCAGGCAACAGGCAAAAATGAAGGCAGGTTTTGTGAAAGCTTCGTTTTGTGTTTTCTGCACTACAAGAAGGCAGAATTTTCTCTGAGGGCAGAAAGATGCAGGAATGAGGCTAGAATGACCTGTTAGAAGAATCACAAATGGAGATAGGGAGGCGTTAGCATTCACTCTTCTGAGGGTCTTTAAAGCAGACAGACGAATAAAACAAGCAAAAAATGTGGCTCCCAAATAGAGGTTGGAGGATTTTGGTTTTGTTACTTTTTTAGAGGTCCTTTTAATTTACAGCATGTTGGCACGAGGTATTAGGTCTGCCACCAATTAACTTGGAGTGTCAACCTATGTGCCAAGCTGTGTAGCATGTGTTGGGAATTCAAAAGTGTATGAGAAACAATTTTTGCTCTCAAGGTCTTCTTAACCTCCCCGGGAGAGAAATACATACAAATAATTACAATACTATGTGATAAGTGCTAGACCAAAAACCAAAAAACAACCCGCATGCTATGATTACAAATTTTGCCCGAGGTGGTTGGCACTGGGGAAATACTATCTGCCCTTGACCTTGAAGACTGAGTAGGAGTGAGGCAGGGGAGGCCATTCTAGGCAGAGGGGAGAGCGCATGGACCAAGGCCTGAAAGAGTGGCTGTCAGTGAAGGATGGGGGTATTTTAGAGAGGAGAGAGTAAGTATTTGAGGGCCAGACAGCCCCAGGTTGCTAACCCTGCTTGATCAGTGGCCGTTAACTGGATGTGTGATTTGGGGCACATTACTTAGCCTCTGTGAGCCTCAGTTTCTGCATCTGTAATATGGGGGCATGATGATCTCTCTGGCAGGGTTGTTGTGAGAATTAGAACAACCAGTAGAAAGGGCCTGGAACAGTGTGAGGACAGAGTAAATATGCAATAAATGGTCACTGTTATTCTACCTTCTTGAATAGGCTGCCGTTGAAGCTTTGGAACTGCAAATCATTCAGAATGTCATGATCTGATCCTGGGAGGGGCTGCTCAACATCAACCATCTGTAAAATGGAAAGAGCACCCACTTTCAGGGTTGTTTTGAAGATTAGAGTTAATGTTAAACACAGGCCGAATTAGGGCCCTCGATAAACAGTAGATAGTATCATTACCATTATAACAACACTTCTCTCTCAAAGGCCAAAACACATGTATATTTTCTTTATACTCATACTGAAGAAATTCTGAATTTGGGTGTATACAGAACCGTACCTTCTGCTAAAGCAGAGGCTAAATCAGAAAATCACATCTGAAAGTATGATATCTGCCCCCAAGGGTGATGTGTCACGTAAATGAATGTGTTTGGTGCAAGTTGGTATAAATAGTCATCCAAGCATGTTTGTTTTTCTACTTCTGTGTCCTGTGCCAAGCACCGAACCAGGCACCCAGGAGATGTTTAAAGAAATACTTGCTACATGAATTAATGGGTAACTCTCTTAGCTGGTTTTGTCAAACACATTTTTGGTTTTTAATGGGGCGAAACAATTTTAGATCCTGAAATTGCCTTTTGTAAAAAAACCAAGTTCCCAAACCATTTGAACAATTGAACATGTACAAATTTATGTGGTATCAGCTTGTGGGGAAGATCATGCTGTTCCAAAAGCTTTGTTTGCCTGGAGGATACATCGGTCCAACCAGTCATTATAATTGCAAACAGTTATTATGTCTATGATCACTATTATGACATTTCTAATAAGTATTATTGTAGAGGTCAACCTAATGTTATATCAATAAACCAGGACTAGAATATCTTATGTGTTCACTTCATACTTTTTCTTCCTGCAACTGTATTTAGATACTAAAAATGGTAGAAATTCCAGTATTTTCTAGTTTCCCAAAGAAGCCTCCTTACCTCCTATACCTGCCCAATTGCATCATGCCTCTGAGAGGTCATGTTGCCACTGTTTTTTCCAGTTTTAATTATGAGTAATAATAAGGAAAATAGTTACATGTAGGCTGTTTCAATCTTGTGAAAATTACACTCATTCTCTGACTGCAAAATGCTGGATGTTGGAGGGAAAAATCAGTCTGGATGCACTTGAACCTTCTTATCACATAATGCAGCCATAACCTCAGAGTAACAGCGCTCTCTTCCAAGCAGAACTGGACCCAAGTCATGCCGCACAAAACCACTGCTGTCTTACTTTCAAAGGGGGGGCAGGAAGAGAATTCACAACTTGCCTTGAAAATGTATCTGTTCTTTAAGAACTTATTTTCTGATTCACATTTTTTAAAAAGATTTTATTTATTTATTCGAGAGGGAGAGCATGGGGGGCGAGGGGCAAAGGGAGAGGGAGAAGCAGACTCCCCGCCAAGCAGGGAGACCAATGAGGGGCTCCATCCCAGGACCCTGAGATCACGACCTGAGACCAAGGCAGACGCTTGACCAAGTGAGCCACCTACGCACCCCTCTAGTTCACATTTTAAATAAAAATTTCTAATATGACACATTTAGCATAGATCCTCTTACCTGTTCCTCAGGAGAAAAGCAAAGAAAATATGCCTAACCAACACTCTTTTTGTGGTTACCAGTTATTTGGTCTAGATTTAGAATCCTTTAGCTAATAGAGACTTTGAAAACGTACTCTTTTATAGATTTGAAAACTAGGGAGGTGAGTGGGGAATTGACCCACTAAGTTGAGTTTTAAGAGGCCCCTGGCTTGTTCTCAAACTTGTACCTTCTGAATTTTAGTTGAGACCTTTGCTATTTTAAGTGCTGCCTTTCAGGTTCATAGTCACCACTACCCCAAGTTGTCATGCTCACTCGTGCATTTCACCGTTGTCATTGATTCACTGAGCGGCTACAATTAGGTTGAACATATAAAGTTACTATTTTTGTAGATAAAAAAAAGGACAACTCCATGTTCAATCTCATAAATATTTATTGAGGACCTACCATGTGAGAAACAATTAAGGTTCAATTGTGTAGGGAACCTAACCCAATAGACTCCAGTAAAATACCAAACAACAGCTTTTCAGAGATTCACTCTACAGATTTGGTACAATTGTCAGTTTGCAAACAATGTTTTATATGGCCCTTAATTTTTTTGAAAAGTTGCCGGTTTGCCAATCTTGTGGTTAATTTGCCTGATCAACAGAATTGAACAAAATTATTCTTAAAGTTTGCTGGTTATAAAGGAATAAAGTTGTACATATTTATTGAAAAAAATGGTTAAATAATATGGAAGTCTATAAAATAAAAACCAAAAGTTCTTCCCTTACCACCTGGAGTAAGCTGTGTTAACCACTTCTATTTTATTCCAGACCTCTCTCTCCTTTTTCTTTATTTTACATATGAAATGGTATCTGCAGCTTTTTTTTCACTCAGAATTATATCATGACAGTTCTCCATACAGAGCACCTCACTTCTGAAATCAAGACGAGTCATATGTCTGCTCAATAATCTTTTTAATAGTCACTTCCCACATTCAATTGCTTTTTAATCGAGTACTTTTCAAATTAGCTTTGATTATGGTAATTGCCCAAAAACATTAAAAGAAGACTTACAGTCTCAAAACATTTTCATTTAAAACTGTCTTTTAAAGGAACATAAGGTACATGCAGCAACCACATGATCTTAGCACAGTGGGTTGAAAACAATACAAAAATAGTCATTCAAATGCCTTATCTCTGTATACCAAATAAGAACCAACTTAGAATCCTAAAGAAAAAAAAAAAAGGAAAAGAAAAACAATAACAACACCCAAAACCAAAAACCAAAACCAAACTAGGCTCCCTGGGGGGTGGGGGGGGGTGGGGAGGAGATGTGCCATGGAAGACATAAAATGATGTCAGTGTCATCATTTTTCTTTTACTGAGATATAGCTGACATATAACGTTATATTAATTGCTGGTGTGCAACATAATGATTTGGCATTTGTATGGTATCATCTTTATTTTAGAAAAGAAGACAATGAACTTTGAATTTCTACATATAAGTTCACCATCTCCAAGTTTTTCTTAAACCTCTGCCATCTTACACCGCTTACTTGCCAATGAGCGTGGGAGACCAAATGAGTAGATAGTGTACAAATGTTAACCGAATATCTCCGAAATAATGCATCATGTTTAATTTAACCACCCTTTCCCCCACCGGACATAGTTGTAGTTGAATATAACACACGTATATGGAATAGAATCATAATTTCTGCTAGTAAAAGTTCTGGTTCCTGGGGCAGACACAAATATGTCAGCATTTTAATAGGCTTCCACCAAAAAATATTGACTTCCAGGGGTTCCACCAGCTAACCCACTGCAGAACACTGCCACGGTTGCAAGGATTTTGTGCCACAATCAAAAGCCTTGCTGTTTCCTCTGAAGTGAAGAAAGATTCTGGGTGGCCCTGAATTTTTTCAAGAACATTTAGTTCTTGAGTTTATTCTCAAAGCTTTCAGTATCCCACAGCCCAGAGACGGAAAGAGCAAAATCTACGTCTACAAATACCAGTTTACTGAGAAACCCAAGAATTGATCCCATTGCTAGTAAGGCGCTTTTTTTTGGGGGGGGGGGTATCTTTTTTTGCATCTTCCAAACTACAGATGTGTTCCTACTTAAGGAAAAAAATAGCGTGCACCTGGTCTTTTCAACTTGAACTACAAAAACATTTACTCCTTTATTTCTTTTATATTGCAAGCTCTACTAGTGAACCTAAAATGTTATGGAATTCAATTTAAGTGAAACAATAACACAGCTAAAGAGCAGTGCATTTTGTACCAAATTTGCACCAAATCACGCATCTGTACAAAAATTACAAATTATGAATACTATCTGCCTATGGAAAGAGAGGCTTCGTTTTCTTGTGGCATGGAACGTGAACATGAAAGTCTCAGGAAAATACAAGGTTTTGTTCTTTCTCCGCCTCCACATTGTATGTTAAAAGCAGAAGTATAAATCATTCAGGACAGATCGATATGTGTGGAAATCTTACTTTTTTATCTGTTGAAAGTGAGCAATGAAAAAGCTTTAAAGTTGCTTAAGACAAAAATGATTTTTTTAATGCATAATTTCATTGGCAGTATAATATTAGGAGCTGGCTGTAGCCTATCGTGTTTTCCTCTCTTCTTTTGTTCTTTTGTTTGTTTGTTTTTTCCTCTTTTTTTTGGTGCCTGAGAGAAGGAGAAGTTAAGAAATCGTTACCCTTAGCATTGCTGAAGTGGCCAAGTGTCGTCACGTTTTGCAGATAGAAATCTGAGTGGAAGACTCTAGGTGCTCAGCTTGAATTAGTCTTAAGTCATTTTATACTGATGAGTGATTTTTATACAGTAGGGCCTCAGACTGCATTATCTCTGCGTTTCTACCTTTGGAAAATATTGAGATGATTGCCTGAAATTTTTTTTTTTAAGTTTTTTATTTGGAGATCTGGGAAAATTAAACCAAGACAGGATGATCAGGCTATTTCTTTATAAAAGGTACTAGGCACATTCCTTTATTATTAGCACATATCATTTCTTTGCAAAAAGAATGCATATTTCTATTGTAGAAAAATCCCAAACCACAAAATAACCCATAACCAACTGCTGGCGGCACTGGGAGAGGTTACCATAATAACATTGTAGAATCTAGCCTTCCAGTCTTCCGAGTATAAATGAATGTATGCACCAGAATGCCTAGTCAGAAAATCAGCTAATGAATAACCTCCTCTCCTGGAGGGAGGGCTTATTGCCTTTAAGAACAGAAAACAGAAATTGCCAGGTCTGAGCTACCCGTGGGCAATCCCTAAATCCATCTATTGTGCTTAGAGGATTAGTTTAGTTTGGGCCTTTCAATTTTATGTCCCAGAAGGTAAAATCAACTCTTCCTTCTTGGAGAAAGTAAAAGGAAGAGTGACTGAGCCCTAAAGCAGAAAGAAGAGGCAGGGAAATGGCTGTGTGCTCAAGGAAATCAGAAGAGCTCTGGTCTGGTTATCAGGAAGACTGAATTTAGATACTGAGCGCTGTGTGCCCCTGGTTCAATTGCCAGCCTCTCTGGGTGCCAGTTTTCCCATTTATGAAATGAAGGGATTGCAGATAAGGGAGCGTGGAATATGGGAGAGAGGCTACAGAAATATCTAAGGCAGGGGCGCTTGGGTGGCTCAGTCGGTGAAGCGCCTAACTCTTGACTTTGGCTCAGGTCATGATCTCAGGGTCCTGAAATTAAGTCCAGCCTCAGGCTCCGCGCTTGGGGGGTGGGGAGGTTTGCTTGAAGATTCTCTCCCTCCCCTCAGCTCACGCGCGAGCACTCTCTCTCTCTCAAATAAATAAATCTTTTAAAAATACCGAAGGCATAGTTCCTAGTTAATTGGAAAGATTGGCCTGAGAAAAAACTATATTTCTAAATTGATGTGGTGGTGGTGGGTGGGTGGGAGGAGATGAGGAAGGAGAGGATCTTAGTAGAAGGCTCAACTAAAATTCAGATCTCATTTAATTTCTTCATTCAGGATCTAGATCTGTGCTGTCATATGGCGGCCTCTAGCCACGTGCGACTACTGAGCACACAAAACGTGACTAGTCTGAATTGACATGGGCTGTAAGTATAAAATACACATTGGGTTTTGAAAATTCAGTCCCCAAAGTGTAAAATATACCCTCAACAATTTTTAAATATTGATCCAATGTTGAAATAGTATTTTAGATATATCATGTTAAATAAAATATATTAAGACCATTTATTTTACCTGTTTCGTTTTAATTTTTATTTTAAATGGGGCAACTAGGAAATTTTAAATTACACGCAGGGCTTGTATTCTATTTCTATTGGACAGAACTCACCAAAGATATTAAGTTAGTGGAATGCACTATGGGAAAATGTGCAACCGCTAACCTGTACGTGGATATAGGAGAGGTTACAATTTTAAGAATGGTTTAGTAGCATGTCATTAGAAACCCAGATATTTCATAGATAAAGAGAAAAGCAGGAACATGGGAACGAGTAAAACACTTGATGGGGAATAATGATGACAAGTTTACAACTCCATATAAATATGAACTTTTGCACGACAGAAAGCATGGGGAAGTAATCTGCAGGGAAATTGCTGGAGCCACACTCCACTTTCAGTGACTGTCTGCACCTTTCTGCAGACCCTTGGAAATCGCGTTAGGGAAGAGGATGTGGTGTGGGAGGGGAAGAAATGGGGACTGGTTTACAAAGCGGGTGTAAAGACTTCATAGGCTGGGCTCACAGCACCGTATTAGAAAGGAGAGCTAATATGTGTCAATAAGTGATTACTCTGAGAGGCTAAAGGCATTTGTTAAATCGCAACTCGTCTTCCTGGAAATTGTTCTCTACCTCATACAGAAGAATCATTTACTTGGAGAAAATAGTACATTTACTGTACATCCCCTCAGTTCGGTCCTACTAATTAATTCAGGTATCCAAGTAGGGTCAGATTTCATGGTAACATGACACTCTAAAAGGACACCAAAAATGTCCTAAACACCATTTCCAATGGCTTGTTGCATCTTTGTAAACTGCAGAGCCCCACTTGACAGGAACAACCTTCCCTTTGACATTTCCCTCTCCATCCCCTCCTGGGTGTGATGTCAGAGCCCAGCCCTCACTGCTCTGACCTGTTTTGTCAGGGAGGCAGCTCAGCATCAGTTGAAGAGCCAAGGTTAAAGTGCATAGTAGATTCTCAATAAGTGAGAACTATGGGGCGCCTGGGTGGCTCAGTCATTAAGCGTCTGCCTTCGGCTCAGGTCATGATCCCGGGGTCCTGGGATCGAGCCCCGCATCGGGCCCTCTGCTCGGCGGGAAGCCTGCTTCTCCCTCTCCCACTCCCCCTGCTTGTGGTCCTTCTCTCACTGTGTCTCTCTCTGTCAAATAAATAAATACAATCTTTAAAAAAAAAAATAAGTGATAACTATTATATTTTTTTTCCTGAATATTTTCCTTCACCCAAAGCCTAAATTAAAGCTCTCTCCTCTCCATAGACGGTAGGATCATATCTATTCCTTCAGTGATAGGAAGCCATGAATGCCACACCCGAGCACCTCTTTGGAGGTATGGTGTCAGCCTTGTCGATATGCTCCAGGCCTGGGATTCTGGAGACCACGCAGATGTTTCTTTGTCCCAAATCCTCCTCTGAGACTTCATGTCATCTCTCCATTTTTGCCAGGCCATCTTCACAGATGTGTGCCTGGGTCTTCCCACCACCTGCCCTTACAGCCTTACCCACCCCAGTGCTCTGGGAACACTCAGAGGCCGCAATGCTAACAAATCCCAGCTCCGGCTTTGGGTTCATGTGGGAGTTCTAGGAGACCACGAAAGCCTAATGATCAGATGGAGAGAAACTTCCTTTTTTTTAAAGCCCATTTTACTGGGCTACCTGGGTGCGGCAGTAGGTTAAGTCAGACCCTTGGTTTCCATTCAGGTTGTGATCTCAGGGTCATGAGATAGAGCCCAGAGTTGGGCTCCGTGCTCAGTGTGGAGTCTGCTTAAGAGTCTCTCTCTCCGTCTCCCTCTGTCCCTTCCCCCCCATGCTCTCTGGCTCACTCTCTCTCTCTCTCTAAAATAAATAAATAAATCTTACAAATAAACAAATAAGACTATTTATAAATAAATAAAGACGACTTGATTGATCTACAAAGCTGTACATACTTATCGTATATAACTTTTTGTAATTAATGAAAAAGCGAGAGAAGTTATGTTGACAGTTTTAGCTGCGGGGCATTGCACAGGTCATGTCACCTTCCTGACTCAGTTCCTTCATCTGTGGGATGAGTGATCTAGACTTTATCTCTAAAATTTCCAGCACTAGGATACTGAGCTTCTAGAAAGCAATAGGCATGGAGAGGAAAGCAAGGACTCGTAACATTCTTCTAAGGTTTCAAATGAGACAGTGTTGCTTGAAGCAGGATAGTGGCAATGGATTAGCTTTCTCAAAAACTTCACATTAGGGGTAAATTTCAGTAGATAAATTTAATTTAAATTGAAATCCATACTGTGTGAGCAAAAGCTTGCCATCCCTGACACTTCCATGGACTTGTTCTAATTTTTGCTACTGAACTGATCATTTATTTATCACGAATCCTATGATCTATTAATCAAAAAAAGTTGCTGATTTTTAATTTTATCAATTACCGAAAAAAGCTTTATCTACTTGTTAAGGATTAAGCAAATCCCCAATACATGCCCGTTGTAAAAAAAATTCAAACAATAGAGAAAATGAAAAGAATCCAGGAAAAATCACATGACCCAAATCGTGATCCTCCAGAAATAATCTTTTTTAGAATTTTGTTTAGTATCCTCCTGTGTTTGACCTTCCCTAAATGAGACCAAACTATAAATGCTCTTTTGTAACCTGCTTTAAAAATATCTTCAACATATTGTAAATATCTTTGTCCAATGACTTTCGATCTAGAATAATCTTTTGTAATGGCCATATTCCATGGTATTGCTGTATCATAATACATTATTTATTCCTTTCCTGATGGACATTTAAGCTATCTTTAATTTCTTACTATTATAGACAGGACCGTGATGAATGTCAACCATACCCAATCTTACAAACATATTCAAACACACTCAGATACAAAGAATAGACTCATTTTCTTAAACAGGTAATTAGGAGGCAGCCAGTAAATACAACTTGATAATCAGCTTGTCACTGCAATGTCACAATTCCTGATTTGCAAAAGATTAATGCGTTGTGACCATTATTTTCCTGAAGGATGAAAACTTACCCTTAATGACTGGATCTAAAAATTAATTTCATGCTATTAGAGATGGGAAGGTAATATAAAGTATCCTTTCCCCAGCTGAAATGATTATAGTTATTTCTAATTAAACCATCCCTGATGCACATGATAAAACATGTCCTAGCTTCTCCTCTCATTTCATATGAAGGTTCACTGTCATTCACGTTAAAAGCTCTTCTTTGTTTTACTTAAGTCAACAATACCTTTGAGTTGGGCTGACACTATCTCTTCTTGTTAATCATTGAAGGGCATGGGTTGGATGAGTAAAAAAAAAAGCCAATCATTCCCTACAAATGGAAAATTTTTAACTGAAAAAAAATCCAACATCTCAAGCAGATTAAAGCAGTGTGTATGAAGTAATTTTAAAACAATTTTTTTTAAAGATTTTATTTATTTATTTGACAGAGAGAGACACAGCGAGAGAGGGAACACAAGCAGGGGGAGTGGGAGAGGGAGAAGCAGGCTTCCTGCCGAGCAGGGAGCCCCATGCGGGACTCGATCCCAGGACCCTGGGATCATGACCTGAGCTGAAGGCAGATGCTTAACGACTGAGCCACCCAGGCGCCCCTAAAAGAATTTTTTGAGAATGTTTGCTCTTTAACCCTGTACCTCATCCAGTGTCTGGGACATAATGTGCACTCAGTAGTGGCTGAAGAAATGAATGAATGAATGAATGAATGAATAAAGTCACTTTCGGTTTGTAACTTAAATATTGGCAAATATCTGAACTGGTAGAGCCAGTTATTTCTATAATTAGAATATTCCATATGCATTACCATACAATTGTGTTTTTTATATGCATACATGGAGCGAATGTTTTCCACTAAACATAACTCACTGGTTTTATCATTCTCAAGATCTGTGGTTTATGGAAAGCATGAGCCAGCTGTGTTCTCTGGGCCAAACCTAGCCTGCTGCCTGTGTTAGTACAGCCCATGAGATGAGAATGATTTTAAAAACATTTTAAAATGGTTTAAGACAATCAAAGGAAGAATAATGCCTTATGACAGGTGAAAATTACCTAAGATTTAAACTGCATCAAAAGTAAATTTCACTGGGACATTTTGTCGTGTATCACGGTTACTTTTGCGCTACCTGTAAAGGTGAGTGGTCCACGAAGCCTAAAATATTTACTACCTGGCCCTTTACCAAAAAGTTTGCCAACTCCTAGTTTAGGTCTGGCTTTGTTTGGGCTGCTGCAAGAGAATATCATAGACCGGGTGGCTTATAACAACCACCACTGATTTTTGCACAGTTCTGGAGGCTGGGATGTTCAGGAGAACAGCACGGGCAGTTTCAATGTTTGGCGAGAACAGGCTTTCTGGTTTGTAGAAGGCTGTCTTGTCTCTGTTCTCACATGGCAGAAAGGTGGAGGGAACGTTCTGGAAGCTCCTTTATAAGGTCGCTAATCCCATTCATGAGCGCTAGGCTTTCAGGGCCTGATCAGCTCCCCAAAGCCCCACCTTCTAATACCTTCACACTGGAGATTAGGATTTCAGCATAGGAAGTTTGGGACACATGAGCATTTAGTCTAGAGCAAGGTCCAAAACTATTTCTTGGGTGTGGAGTTGGTATTGTTCACCTAGCAGCAAGAATGCTTTTGGGTTACCAGCCTTACCAAATGTTAGGGCAAAGTACTAAAATGACAGGTAACTAGGCAAAGACAAGTCACAAGGCAGTATTCCTATTTTGTCAACAACTTGAAAATAATGGTGGTAGTGTGTTTTCTTTTCTCTTTCACCATCTCTAATTGAGAAGGCCAATCTTACGCAATGCAAAATGCTATTTGAGAACACATCAAAACAACAGAGTTTCTAAAGGTAGGATTGCTTAGAACCTCCTCAGATAGGGCCTAATGGTTCACTCGTGACTCTTTGGCCTTTGCCTGCCCCCTGGTCTTACAGGCTGGGGACACTAATATGATAATATCAAGTTCCTCTCAACTTTAACATGGATCATTTTTCTTAGAGAAACAATTAGTAAACTGACCTATGTATGTATGTATGTATGTATCTATTATCTATCCATGATCTATCTCTTTATTTTAAGGAATTGACTTATGAGTTTGTGGGGGCTGGCAAGTGTGAAATTTGCAGGTCTTGCTGGCAGTCTAGAAATTCCAGTAGAATTTGGTGTTATAGTCTTGAATCTGAAGGCAGTCTGGAGACAGAATTCTCTCTTTCTTGGGGAACCTCAGTCTTTGCTTTTAAGGCCTTCAATTGTTTGGATGAGTCTTACCCACATTAGGGAGATAATTTGCTTTACTCGAAGTCTATTGGTTTATATGTTAATAGTATCTAAAAAAATGCCTTCACCTCAACATCTAGACTGGTGTGTGACCAAAGAACTAGGTACTATAACAGCCAAACTGACATATAAAGTTAACCATTACAACTATATAAATGAATAAACACAAATAGATATGTTATGCAAATATATATAAATAAGTACAAATGTATGTATGATACATGTAACACCTTTCTCTTTGATTAATTATGTCAATTTCTGTTTTAAATTAAAGGCAGCATGATTTTAAAATCATAAGAATGTACGGCACTCTTAGGATACTGAATCTTACTCCTTAGGTTCTTTTCCAATTTGAGTTTATTTGGCTTGTCTAGATTCTATGAATTTATGGTTGATATGATAGTGTGGTGGACAGAATACTGGTCCCTAAAGATGTCTACATTCTAATCCTGAAACCTGTGAATATGTTACCTTCCACGTCAAGAGACGATTAAAGTTGCAGATGAAATTAAGGTTGTTTACCAGCTGACCACAGAAGAAGGAAATCATCTGGTTTGTCCGAGTGAGTCCACCGTAATCACAGCTTCCTTAAATGTATATGTTAGAACTCTACCCCCCAATGTGGTGGCATTTGGAGATGGGGCCTTTGGGAGGTAAGTAGGTTTGGATAAGGTCAGGAGGGTAGGGCCCTTATGATGGAATCAGTGTCCTTATAAGAAGAGACACTGGGGAGCCTGGTCTCTTTCTCTCCACCATGTTTGGACACAGTGAGAAGGTGGTTGCCTGCAAGCCAAGAAAAGAGCTCTCACCCATCCCAGCTGATATTCTGATCTGGAATTTCCAACCTCCAGAACTGTGAGCAAATACACATATATTGTTAAGACACTCAGTCTAGTATTTCGCCTGAACTGACCCAGATGGGATGTGAGAAGAACTTGACCCATTGTTGCTGCCTTTGAAGACAAAGGAAGGGGACCATGAGCTATTAAAAAAAAAAAAAGCACACAGCTCTAGAAGCTGGAAAAGGCAAGGAAGCCGATTTTCCCCAGGTCCTCCAGAAAGGAGCTCAGTCTGTGAGCACCTTCATTTTCACTCTGGAAGACCCATTTCAGACTTCTCACCTAGAGATCTTTAAGATACTACATTTGAGTTGTTTTAAGCCACTGAATTTGTAGTAATTTGATACAGCAGCCATGGAAAACTAATACAGATACTAAGGATCAGATAGGCAGGGTTGAGCACCTAATATTTCAACAAATTCAAGTATGTCAAAATTCAGGCCATAGTTGGGGCCCCCGGGTGGCTCAGTTGATTAAGTGTCCACCTTCAGCTCAGGTCATGATCCCAGAGTCCTGGGATCGAGTTCCACATCAGGCTCCCTGCTCAGCAGGGAGTCTGCTTCTCCCTCTATCCCTTCCCCCTGCTCCTGATCTCTCTCCCTTTCACTCTCTCACTCTCAAATAAGTAAATAAAATCTTAAAAAAAAAAAAAAAAGAAATTTTGCAAGCAGATGTCTTGTTGAAAGCATTAAAGACTCCTGTGATTTAGTTCTGTTGTTCAGACCATGTATTTCAAATATCATTAAGGGAATCTCATTGGGACTTTTATTGTAGTATTATCAAATAACTTACAAAGATAAGATCAAGAATTTATTTGCGACTAATTTCCACCTGCAGATTTCAGAGCAATACATTGACAGCAGTGATCTTGATATAATTAATTTTTGAAAAGTCCTACCCTAACCATAGTTTCTAAAAAGAGAGAAAATAATCATATAAAATTCAGTATTTGGTAACATTGTAATAACCATGCTAACTTTATGCTAAGGATACATTATTTCTTTTAATTCTTCCAATCACCCTGTGAAATAGGGGTTCTGAAAGGGGACAGTGTCCAAAGTGGTATAGTGGCATCTGAACCCAGGCAGTCAGAGTCCTCAGGCTGTGATTTAAACCATTTTACACACTGCAACGTGTGCTGTAACTACACCCTGCTCTTAATTGTAGGCTTAGCATCTAGTACAGTAAAAAGTACACAGGATTTTAAAAGAAGTAAGATGGGGTTCTCAGCAGGATTCTAAAACCTATCTAACTATCTATCTATCTATCATCTATCATCTATCTTGTTATCTATTGATCAATCTTTTTTGGTCTAAGTTGGAGAAAAAAGTTCCACAATCAGATAGGCTGGGATTAGAAATCATGAAGGAAGTAGACAAAGGCCTTGCTTTCCTTCTATAATATATCCTGCTCTTTCCCGGAGGAACCTTAAAAAAGGGGGATTTATTCAGTGGTTTAAGATATGCTTTTATTGGGGCGCCTGGGTGGCTCAGTCATTGGGCATATCTGCCTTCAGCTCAGGTCATGATCCCAGGGTCCTGGGATGGAGCCCCATTTCGTCAGGATCCCTGCTCAACAGGAAGCCTGCTTCTCCCTCTCCCACTCCCCCTGCTTGTGTTCCCTCTCTCACTGTGTCTCTCTCTGTCAAATAAATAAAATCTTAAAAAAAAAAAAAGATATGCTTTTATTACCTACCCCTCCTCCTCCTGCCATCCACAATGAAGAAAGCAGTTTTTGGAGTCTGGTTAGTGACCACAGGCCCTTTGCCTCACCCAGAAAGGAACATACAGTGTAATGACAAATTCACTAAAACAGGATCCAGAAAACTTGTGTTCAAATCCTGACATGGACATACAATGTAATCTCTTCCCTCTCAGTTTTGTTCCCTAGATAGTAAGCATATGTATACTCACTTTTCTGGATTGTTTTGAGGATTAAATATCATAGTTAAAGCATTTACCACAGAGTAGGAACTCAATAAACTTAGAAAATGTTTTTTTTTTGACCTTCCTTTCCCTCTCCTCTAGGGCTTTTCAACTTTTTCCCTGTATTGGAGACCTAGAGCGGCCACTTCCTACTTTGTGGCCTAGGGCAAGTTCGTTAATCTCTGTGACCTGTTAATTTCTTTTATCTATAAAATGAGGAACAAAAATATTGGCTCTAGCTGCCTAGAGCAACTTTCCTCCCCTTTCTTTCTTTCTTTCTTTCTTTCTTTTTCACTTTTCCTTTTTCAGATCAGAAGAAAGTGCATCTATGGACTCCTTGACTAAGTCACTCTTCAGCTATAAATGAGAATGCTAATAAACAACTTGGAAGTTGTTACAAAATCAATAGCAAAACCCTATACATACGTTGTCATGGGGCGTATGAAATTCCTAGATTTAAATTTCTTCATGTCTTGCTGCTGATTAAAACCCACCAATGGCTTCCCATGGACCTTAGAATGAACTCTAAATCCCTCATCAAAGCCTTCACATAAGTCCTGCCTATGTCTTCAGTGTCCTCTTGAAGCCCCTCTTTCTCTACCACTGTTCTTCCAGTATTTCATATAAAACACTACATTTCTTTCTATGCAAAGGTCTTTGCTTGTGCTATCAACCTTTCTTTCTTTTCCCGCCTCTGTCTGACCAATTTCTCCAGTCTTCAAATTCCATCTTAAAAGTCACTTCCTTTACGAAGAATTCTCTGTCCTCCCTACCATCCTTCATCCAGCAAGATCGGTTGCCATCTCATCTACACTCGATACTTGTTCATTACTTTGCCCTTCATAGCATTTGTGTCAATTCCAATTAAATCCTCACTTGTATAATTATTTGTTTCATGTTTAGTCCCTTGAAAGCTTATAGGTCTTGTTCACCACTGTATCCCTAGCCCCATGTACGGGCTTGGAACATATGATTTGCTCAGTACATAGGTACTGAATAAACACCAAAGGATGCTTTTATGGATGATGAAGCTAAGACCTGGAGAGGTTAGCTAATATATCCAGGCTCAAACAGATGACCTACGGCAAAGGCAGCCCTTGGATCTAAGTTCACTCGATGCCAAGGCTCCTGCTTCAATATCTTCCTTTTGTTTATGAAAAGAATTGATTTGCTTGAAACGTCTAATAAAATGATAATTGAGACAAGTAACATCTTTAAGCATTATCAAAAAGTGATTCCTGTCTACATACTCTTCTGAAACTGCCCCAACAAGGAGAATATAAACAAAATTTTTTGGAAGGTTAGTAAGGTAATGATGGTTCATAAACCACCAGAAACCAGAGGAATATGGACAAAGGAAGACAGAAAAAAATCCTGTCTAATAAAATTGAGGAGATACATAATTGTTTTTTCTGTTGTGGGAGGTAGATAAATGGGAATATTAGATAATTCCTAGATTATAAGATCAATATTGTAGTCAGCTATGGCTTCTTGTTCTTCTTGTTCTTCCTTTCTGTAGTAGGAATTCTGTATTGAGAATATTACATTGGAATATGCAGAATAAATCATCCTGGGAAATCAGTGGTGGCCTCTGCACCTCTGATCCAGTTTCCAAGTTTCAGTTCTTACCTCATCAATTGTGATTGTGATCAAGGGCAGTTCTGTTCATTTGCCAATAGGGCTGCCATAACCAAGTGCCACAGACTGGGTGACTTAAATAAAATAAATTTATTTTCTCATGGTCCTAGAGGCTAGAAGTCTGAGGTCAAGGTATTAGCAAGATTACTCTCTTCTGAGGCCTCTGCCCTTGGCTTGTAGATAACCTCTTCTCCCTGTATCTTCACATGGTCTTTCCTGTGTGTGTGTGTGTGTGTGTGTGACTTAATTTCCTTTTTTTAAAATAATGACACCAGTCATATTGAAGTAGGGCCCACTTCCATGACCTCATTTTATTTTAATTACCTTTTAAATTATAATTTAATAATAATTAAATAATTTATTATCTCCCCAAACAGTCACATTCTGAGCTACTGGGAGTTAGGGTTTCAACATATGAATTTTGGGGAGATAACCCAGCCCATAATAGTGATATTCAAAATACTTAACCTGTGGGGCACAAGTTCAGACCTATTGGAATAGATGCTGGGCAGAGTTTGGATGAGGTACTGAGGGCCCTCTGCTCTACGTTGGTTGTAGGAATGTAAGGACCTGAGTGAACAAGGTCCACTGTGGAAAGAGACCTGGGGGATTAAGGGTAGTGGCTATCTAATAACCGGTAGAGACATATTTCAATGTTCTAACAACAAATATGGCATTTTGGGACAAACCAGCTGAATGTCTATCTCAGACACATATGAGACATTTCACCATCCTTTTCGACAAAAGTGCATTGAGTACAGTCTTACTTTCTTGGATTCATTGCTAAGGTTAAGCCTCCCCATTAAAGCAGGATGGGTAAGAGATCTCAGATGTATGTTACACTCCAAGTATGAGCAGGAAGAGCGTGGGCACTTCTCTTTCCTTGACTTACCAGGGTTTTAATTATGTTCTTTCGAACAACAGTAGATGGTAGGTGGGGTAGGGCTGGGAGAAGTGGTCATTGAGAGGCAGTGAGCAGAAGAGTGACCTCAAAGGAGCGTGCAGAAAACTGGGGTGTGTGGACAAGGTGAGAGAGCCAGGAGACTGGGACACCAGTTCAGCAGTTAAGATGTTCTTACAAGGACCCAGGCATGAGTGGATAAAGGTCTTAATTAGAGAGGGTGCAGTGGGAATGGGTTGGAGAGAAGGAGGATGTGGAGAGGGTTTGAGAGGTGTAAGTGGTTCCAGTGCCCACGGCCGGCTCTCCTGGGAGAGGGAATAGCTTCCCACTGCTGGCTCTCGGGTAGCCCCAGCAGCCACAAGCACAAATACTGTACTTCTCCTTATCTCAGTTAATGACAGGAGACTGAAGTCAAGGCTTGTTTGGCTTTTCCAAGGCCCAGCAAGGAGGAAGATGCCTCACAGAAAGCCTTGAAAGAGACAGAAGCATGAAAGAGACTCCTTTCTTATGTTAGTTGCTTTCAGACGAGATCAGGTATATTCAGGGTGGTGTGGCCGTCTTCAGTTAGTTGCTTTCAAGTCTGAGAATTATGAGTGGGTTTAGGAAGGCAAGGCTGGTGCCACAAGGGGAAGGGGTCAAAATTCTGAAGTAGGCATGGGCTCTGTGTCAGTATTTGTATGCTGATATAAGGTACATGTGAACAAACATTTAAAAAACACAGTTATCTAGTGTCATATATGTCAAAATGAATTAAGTTATGTGGGGAAGGGGTCAAAATTCTGAAGTAGGCATGGGCTCTGTGTCAGTATTTGTATGCTGATATAAGGTACATGTGAACAAACATTTAAAAAACACAGTTATCTAGTGTCATATATGTCAAAATGAATTAAGTTAAAGGAAAATGTAAAGTAAACTGTGCAGACAACAAATAAATGCAAAGCAAACTATTGTACAGACAATATGTAGACATGGTAAAATCTTGAAGGTGGTAGGCAAATCACTGAAATTTGGGAAACCCTGATGTGGAGGAATGATTATCAAATAAACTTGGCAGGACTTGGAGTCAGGAAATCTGTATTCAGATCATGACCGTGACACTTACCAATGGTAAGTGTTTACCTTGGTGGTAAAATGGGAAAATCATTGCCAAATCAGCTTATCTCCTAGTCTTGCCATGAGTCTTCATTGACTCTTAACTTGTTTACTCATTCAACAAACATTGATCAGGTTTGTACTACATGGAGGTAAAGAAAAGACACTGTATAGTTAAAATCAATTATTACTGGAGGGAGAAATAGGCTTTTGAAATTTTTGCATGATGATCTGGTGTTTAAATTTAAACTCTCTGGGCAGCCCTCTCTCATCTCAAAAGATCACTAGAGTAGGTTTAAATTAAAATGAGATAGTTCCCTTCTCTACAAATATGACAATAAATTGAGTGCTAGCAGGTGAGAACATTAAAATCAGAAACAGAAGTTACCAGTTTTCATTTAGCAACTTGAACACATAGAAAATCCACCTTTAACCCGCTCTGTGTTTATACAGTGCTGGGATTACACGTGACACCTTGCAAAGTGAAAGTGGAAATGACAAGGTCCTTTCCCCGAGGAGCTCAGACCTAAACACTGTTGAACAAGTCGACACAGCATAACAGTGGAGTGCAGCCCTGCATGCTAATGGGGCTTCACGCTTTGCCTGTCTACACCACCTTCACCTCTGTGTTCGCCCTGCTGTGGCCAGAGATGGTAGTCAAATCATCATGGCATCCTTTCTGCTAGGGCTCTGGCTGCTCTTCTAACTTGCTCCTACTTTGAGTCACAATAATCACCATAAAAGTTCATTTTTGAGGAGCACCTAGTCATTGCCAGGCACTGTTTGAAGCCCTTCCCGTGTCATACCTCCTTGATCCCTCCTAACCAGTAGTAGCCGAAAGCTCCACTTTACAGGTGAGGAAGTGGAGGCTCAGAAAGGTTAAGTGGTTCACTCAAGGTCACTTAGCTAGTAAGTGGTGGAGGAGGGATTCGAACCCAGCTTCTCTGGCCCTGGCCCCCCTTCTTACCCACTTCACCACTCCCACTTCCCAGGACGCCTCACTGAAGCTGGGAGGTGGGAGGGTGAGAATCAGGGTCACAGAAAGCAACTCCTAGCGACATCCCCTCTAAGCCCCCATCTCCAGAAAAATCCCCTGCGCGTCCTCCCTGACAAGCTGTTACTTTGCTTCTCCTCAGACGCTAGTGATGACCTGGAACTTGGTGCCACATGAGGCAGCCTAGTCCATTTTTAGATGGCTCTAATTGTTACCCAGTTATTCCATATTTTGAGCATAAATAATTTCTCTTCCTACCCTCACCAGCTTGTCCTAGTTCGGGATTCTGGAGCTCCACCAAGTAAGGCTTTTCCCTCTTCTGACGGACAATCCCTTAAATATTTGAAGATCTGAGGGATTTGGGAACCATCTCCTGCTCCACCCCAAACCCCTCTTCCTACCTGCAGCAGAAATGCAGGATTTTATTCTCTAAATGTGACGGTCGTTTGCAGTAGCTTATTATTTGTCCTCTTCGTCCAGAAGGATTTGGTTATACACGTGAACATCTAGTTCTGGGTTAGGGTTTGTTTGATTGGAAAAGCTGCCACACCTCTTGCATTTTCATACTTGATTATGCAGCCTCACTCACTCAGCACACCAGCTTTGTCTGTGGCCCTGACGAGGCCCTGGTGTTAAACCATTAAGACAAATCATTTATCTCTTCACAACTTAACAACAACAGGAGAGAAGCATACCAGAGTGAACAACCACTTCTATGAAGATGGAGGGCTACCATGTAGAGAAAAAAAGAGGACCTGAGTTGATTTGGGGTGTCAGGAGGGAGGACCTTGAAAGAGGTGGTGAGGCTCCTGGTGTGTGGGTGAAGAGAGAAGCGCTAGATACATGTAAGGACAGACTGGCTGGTGGTAGAATAATAAACGAGAGTAGCTTTGGCAATGACTTATGGTATTTCTGGTTCCATTTGAGGAAGGGTAAAGATTACAGGGTATATACAGGGTGACACGACTTTTTTTTCTAATTAGGCATTATAGCTGGCTCTACAAAATGCGAGTTTGGCAGTTGTTTATATAGTATTGCTTTCTGGATAGAAATTTCCAGGAGGCCCAAGGACTTCTGTGTTTTGGTGAAACGGTTGAATTTTATAAAGAATATCCCATCTTTAGGAAAGCTTTGTTACTGGAACTGATACCCTTTGGCTTGAGAACAAGGCTCCTCCCCTTCCACTGGGGTGTTGCTGTTGCATGTTGGAACGTGAATTGGCCCAACCTGTGTAGGCCACCAAGCAGTTACATGACTTTGGGGAAGACTTCCTCTTTGGAGACCTCTATTTCCTCATCTGTAAAGTGAGGGAGTTAGACTAAGGTTCTTTCCAGATCTGAGGATCAGAAGTTTTTATTTTAGTGTAGTGGTTTCCTGATATATAAAGGTCTAGTATGGGCATAAACCACTCATTTCTCCTTGTGACATCCATGGTGTTATAGATTAAATTATCTGTTGCAATTTTCATGCCCTTTGCCAGAGGAATTATACATTCATGCCCTTGCCAGGACCTTAGGATGGGCAAAGTATATTTCCCTGCCCCTTGGCTTTAGGTTTGGTCATGTGACTTGCTTTGACTAGTGAATCATTAGCAGATATGACTAAGCAAAGTTTTGAAATATGCCTTGGGTGTATGTCTTCAGTGCTGGTCCAAGAGGGATGTGAGAAATTGATCCTAGACAGACCAGCCCCAGACAAATCCAAGCTTAGAGCCCAGCTTACATCAGTTGAACCCCGACAGGTGCCTGAGTAAAAAATAAATGCTTTATGGTCTGTCTGTTTGTTTTGCTGCTGAGATTTTGTAGTTGCTTGTTTTGCAGGGTTGATTAATCATGTAAGTCGGACATACTCAGTGTGTGACCAGACCTAAATCTTTGTTCTCAAAGTACATCATGCACTCACTCCCTCATTCCAAATCTTGTTGAATGTTGATATTCTTTTATTTATGTGTGTAGTCTATGATTTATTTGTATATATTTCAATCAAGGCCTTAATGCCCTTTAGTGGCCAACCTTTTAGGTTGGTTTGGATTTTTGTTTCACAGACATGTCAGTCATTCCAGATGGTTTTGTCATTCGAACTATTTATTATACTTATGAGGGGAATCCCAAGCCTCAGAGCTGAACTGACTTATTATTCTTGTCAGTTACCTGAATGCAGAATTATCGTTGAAATACACACCAGGAGTCATAGCCATTGAACTGTGGACTCCTTGTTCTCAAGAATGACTCCTCCTTCTCATCCACCAACCTCATCTGCAATGCTTAACTAGCAAGCATTTATTTACTGCTGCCCAACAGGGGGGGAAGGATCACAGCACAGAAAAAGTGGTGTCAGCAGTCTTTGGGGACTTAAGAGTCTTGAGAATGAATGGATTCTTTTCTACCATGCTGTGTTCCAAAATTAATCTGGTTTCTGCCTGCCATGAACTGACACAGATTGTTGTTATATGGTTATTTAAGGCACAGAATTTACCCTCTGCAGTTAGGCTTTCCCCCGCTCTTCCATTATAAGATCAAACAAAGCCAATCCCCTGTTTATATCCTCAAAAGCTGTGGGCTGAGATGCCCATTAGCCCTATCGTACTCACTTTTCTGCCCAACTGCTACTGGCTCTTTTGGGATTTGATGGATTCACACTGTGTCCCCAACACATCATTATGCTTGCTTGGGAGAAGTGAATTAAATTTAAAAACAGTCTCATATAGTTTGAAGAAAGAAAACCCACACAGTGGTCATCTATAGTTCTTTTAGAACTCCGTTCCATCACATTGGTCATGTTATGTGCTAACTTTCCCTTGTTACTATTCTGCAAGCTTTCCAAGCTCAGACTCAGAGCATTTAGTCTATAAAGTCTTTGTGGTTGAGGTGACGAACAAACAAATAAACAAATCCCCCCAAAACAAGAATAGGTATGAAAGGGACTTAATGGTGAAACTAATCAATGAAAAAACATTTCAGTCAAACATAGGTCTTGAGCTTGTGTTTTCTTTGATAATAAGGAAGAGAATTTTACTCTGTAGGTGGTGGTGGTCGTGTCTCTTTCTCAGGTATGACAATACATTCTTGCATACGTAATAACCCCAGGTGGAAGGCAGGAGAGAAGAGAGACACTTAGTCCTCCTCAGGGGGTGCAGGAATACTTGCCCAGATCACCTTGGGATTCATGGACGTTGAGTGCGACTCTTCCAACACGACCTGTTATTGTCATGACACAGCCACTGTTTTAGTCAAATAATGCAACAGAAATAGAAAACCTGCCTCGTGGAAATGGGGCTATAGCATGGAATCTTCAAAACCTGTTTTACAATTTATTAGGCACTCACACATACATTCTTGCATTCATTTCTCAAAATAATCCTGTAAGTATAGTTATTATTATACCCACATATCAAGCATCATGTTCTCGTTTAGTTGTATCCCACAATTAACCTTCACTTCCCATCTGTATGTCTTTTCTGCTTTCAGATCAGAAACTACTTAGAGGACAGAGCTTTGGGTTTTAGTTTTTTAGATATCCCTGTGCAAGGCCTATCGCCATATGATGAAGACATTCCAGCTCAAAGGCTCAGGGATTTGCCAAGATCCCACAACCGATGAATTGCAGACTCAGAGATTCAAGCGCTTGCTAATTTCCCAGGCTGATACTCTTTCCACTATATGATAACTGTTTTCCTGTGCTACTTGTAAACTCCTACAATTTTTTTGCATTCTGCCTAGCATTTTATGTTTTTTTGTATGTTCTATTATGCTATATGATTTATATTATATTCATGTATTATATCTATGTATGTAGCATGTAGCTGCCTTAGTAATTTGGCCTGAAGATTTTAGTAGTGTTCCATTTGTCCCCTGTGTAGGCACTCCCTGGGTATATAAAGGAAACAAACAAGGTTTTGAACCTTTAGGCTCTTCCTATCAGGTTGGGGAAAGACAAAGAGTAGAGAAGATTTCCTATTGATTCTTATGTGTGTGATCCTTTAGCCTAAGTGTTATGAGAATTCTCAATATCATTATGCAGCTGTGACCAAAGCAAGATTCCCTTGTCTTCTCCCTCCAAGTTCCCCCAAAGCAGGGTTTTCAGGGTATCACTCTGCCTGTTGTTCCCTGCTCCCAGCCATTGTGTTGTGGGAGGTTGAGTGAAGGAGCCCTTCCAATGTGAAGAGTTTTGCCAATGAAGTTCTTTCCCTACATTTTGCAAAGAAAAACAATAGGGAAGATTTCCTAATCTTCTGGCTCTCATTTGTCTCCTAAATGGGGAACTGAATCATTCTAAGTAGTGTATAAAATTAATTACAGTCGGAAGAGTGTTGCCAAGCTTGTGGAATCTCAGGGATTGGGGGGATGGGGTAGCTTTTGCCCTCCGCAGTCATATTTTTCCACAAATATGCTTAAAAAATACCCATGAGCTATTTTTGTTCTCAGTCAGCATGGCCTTGGTGTGGGACCCGAGGAAACTGAGTTTACTAGGACTGATTTTCCCTATAACGAGTGCAGCTAGAAATGCCGATAGTTCTCAGCTAATGCTGCATTTGAGATCCCGATACCAGAGAGGAATATCTAATTTAAAGTCCATTTGCCCTTATTTAAAAAACATTCTCTCAGTGGTTCTTTTAAATAGCAATCTTTCCTAGGGTGTTATGTCAGCCTTTGCTGAGAGAGAGAGAGAAATGTTATGGAGGAATTATCCATAATTATGTCAGTTATTTATCTGCCAAGTATCTGTCAACAATTGAACTTAAGAATTAGGAACCGTTGGCAACAAAAGTGTTGTGAAAATGAGGTGAAATCGTCTATGAAAACGTGTTTGTCTAGCATGATATATGATTTAACTTATCAGTGTTTGATTTATACCTAACATCTCAAGAATACTTACTTATATACAAACCTGATGATAAAGGGTTAGACTTCTGGGGTTGGAAGATACTATGCAAAATCACAGCATGGAAGAATATTTAATATTATGGGAATAAGGATGGAGAACTTTCAGTATGTGCTTCCCAGTCTGCCAGTGTCTTATCCGTAGAGGCTGTGGTACCGTACACTGTTGACGAGCCTGGGCTCCAAACCAGCCTGGCTAGTTTGTGCTCTACTTTTGTTCCTCTTACTAGCTGTGTGAACTTTGGTCAACTTGCTTAACTCCCCTTGCCTCAGTAAAATAGGGATCTCACTAATATCCACCCTTAGGATTATTCTGATGATCTAAAAAACATAATGCATGTAGAACAGTGCCTGACATAGACTGAGAGCCCAAGAATCCCAACTATTTTATATGTTTATAGGTAATTAAACTAAAAAGGAAATATTTGGTCTCCAAAAGACCAAAGGTCTTTGCCTATTTGTTTACTGAAATATATTACGTGTTTAGAACTGTGACTGGCACACAATGGGCACTAATAAATATGTGTTCATGAAGGTCTGTCGGAAAGACATTAGAAGAGCAGGACTCTAAGTAATATGACCTACATCCTCAGTGTTATGGGTTAAATTTTGTGCCCCCCCAAAAGATATTTTGAAATCCTAACCCCCAGTACCTTTAGAATGTGGCTTTGTTTGAAAACAGGGTTATTGCAGGTGTAATCAGTTAAGATGGCACCATACTGGATCTGGGTGTCCTTATAAGATGAGGAAAATGTGGACACAGAGACACAGAGAAGAGAATATCATGTGAAGACGTGGAGAGAGATCAGAGTGTTGGATCTGACAGCTTGATTTTGGACTTCTGGCCTCTGGAACTGTGAGATAATAAATTTACATTGGTTTAAGGTATCCAGTTCATGGTACTTTGCTATGGCAGTCCCAGGAAACTAATACATCAGTTACTTGGTTATATAGAAATGCCATAGCAATTGTGTTTGGTTGGATTATTTGCCTTGACACATCAATAATACTAGCAAATCCATTTTGAGCTTTTCCTTTGTGCCAGGCATTTTGCTAAGAAGTTAACGTATATCGTCTCATGAAATCCTTACATTGCCTCCATGAGGTACACATTATACAGGCGAGGAAGAAGAAAGCCTTGAAGTTACTTGCCCGAAACACTGCTAGGTGGTAGCAGAGTTGGGATTCCAGCCCTATTTATTCAACTATTAGCCACTAAACTATCCAGCTTCTTAACTCTAAAATGACAACATTGTATATGTGTGGTCTTTGCAGGGACAGGGATCTTGGTCTTTTTGTGAGTACTGTATCAGTGTGTAGGATTTTTTGTGTATGTGTATGACAGCGTTATTCTGATCCCATTAATAGGACACAGACTTTGGATGCCCACTTAGATTTACATTCTTATTCCACAACTTGCCATCTGCATGATCCATTCGGCAAGTCATTCGTCCTCTCACATTCATTTCCCAATCTAGAAAATGGGGATGCTATCATCAATTTCTCAAGATGTTATGATCTATAATGATGGGAAATCACCTTGGCACAGTTCTCAGCCAATAGAAGGAGGGTGATCCACACTTTTTCTCCTTTCTTTTTTTTTTTTTTTCTCTTATTAGCCTTGACTAAATAACTGAGTCAGTTTAAAGCATTGGTTTTCAAATGGTGGTGATTTTGCTCCCCAGGAGACATTTGTCACCATCTGAAGAAAACATTTTGGTTGCTGCAACTCGGGGCGGGTGGGATGGTGATACTGACATCTATTGCGTAGAGGCCAGAGATGCTGCTAAATGTTCTACCACGTGCAACACAGTTCCCCTCAAGAAATAACTATTCAGACCAAAATATCAGTAGTGACAAGGTTGAAAAGCCATTCTTTTAAGTAATCACAGAGTTTCTTTATTATGGAGATATAAGTGAATAGGTCTTCATTCTCACTGGCTCAATGATGGGGACAGATTGTTTGGTTTTCTCTTTCCCAGATGACATGGGCTAAATTGTGGCTCCCTCCCTTTCCCCATTCAAATGTTGAAATTCTAACCTCCGGTACCTCAGAATGTGACTGTGCTTGGAGATAGGGCCCTTAAATAGAGAATTAAATTACAATGAGGTCCCGAGGGTGGGCCCTAATTCAATCTGATTGGTGTCCTTAAGAGAAGAAGAGATTAGGACACCTAGAGATATCATGGATGTGCAAATACAGAGGAAAGACCACGTGAGGACGTACCCAGAAAGTGACCATATATGAGTTAGGGATAGAGGCCTAAGAAGAAACAAAACTTGATGATACCTTAATCTTGAACTTCTAGCTTCCAGAACTGTGGAAAAATAAATTTCTGTTGTTTAAGCCACCCAGTTTGTGATATTTTGTTATGATTGCCCTAGCAAGCTAATATGTTAGATGCCCATTTGGGTGTGTGTGAGTGTATTTATTGATAAGGAAGATTTATTCAGGTTAAGATTTGGCCTGCTTTCCAGTCTCATCCTTCCAGAGTATTATTACCTTAAGTGGGATTCACTTCCCTGAGAAATGTAATGCATAGCAAATAAGAAAACTTGAGAAGTTTGATTTTTTTAACATATTTTTCTTAATATTTTCTGTTTATACTTGGTTTGACCTAAAATAGTTAAACCAATAGATTTTAAAATTTCAGATTGATGCTTGGAAACATCTAAAGTGAATAGTATGTCACCAATTTTCATCTGAAATGGAATGTAGATACAAAATTTGAAGAGACGAATACCTTTTTTTAAAAGATTTATTTATTTATTTGTTTGAGAGAGAGAGAGTGTGAGCAAGTGGGAAGAGGAGCAGAGAGGGAGGGAGAGGGCCAAGCAGACTCCATGCTGAGCACTGAGCCCCATGAGATCATAAGATCATGACCTGAGCCAATCATGCGATTGTGACCTGAACCGAAACCAAGAGTCAGATGCTTTAACTGATTGAGCTATCCAGGTGCCCCAAGAGATGAATATTTTTTCGTAAAATATCAGATGATTAAATGAATTTATTAGATAATTAAATGAGGAAAACTATTTGGAATGGAGCATAATTTAGAGCATTATCGCTGGTTATTTGTCACGTTCCATTTTTAAGGATGAGAATTAGACCAAAATCACTGGATGATGTTTGCTTGAGTGGCTTCTAGGAGAAGCTTTTTATTTTTTTATTTTTATTTTTATTTCAGTTTTAGTTTTTTAAAGATTTTATTTATTCATTTGAGAAAGAGAGAGAGAGATGACACATTAGCAGGGGGAGGGGCAGAGGGAGAGGGAGAAGCAAACTCCCTGCTGAGCAGGGAACCCGATTCGGGGCTACATCCCAGGACCCTGGGATCATGACCTGAGCCGAAGGCAGTCGCTTAACCAACTGAGCCACCCAGGTGCCCCTAGGAGAGGCTTTTTAAATGGAAAAGGCCAGGTGAGGTGGCCTGACGATAGAGACTCATTCTACTGCTTTCATTTTAAGGATATGAAATATCCACCCTCCCTGTTTGCTAATCTTACTCTCCAGTAGGCTCTCCATCTCTCTTTTTCTCAGCAAAACTGGGATAGGTAACCATGGGAAGACCTCCATTGTGGATCTAAGCATGGCCTATTTAGAAACTTATAACCAATTGAGCATTTATTTACTTTAGGAGCAATTTAGGCAGTTCTGAGCAACTCCCTTTAGGGCACCACGTTGATAAGTAAAAAATTCCATTACATCACTGGACATTTTTTTCCCATCTTAAAGGTACAACTAGCTACTTTCTTTAAAGTGTAAAAATTTATTTTTTATTTTGAAAGTAACATGCTTATTATTAAAAAATAGAAAATTCAAGGTAATATTAGATAGTAGGAGGATAAAACCACCCATAATTTAACTATTCATAGAAAATTTTCTTCCCATGATCTTTTCTATTTTGTTGTTCCTCTTCTAGTTTTCCTTTATCTCAAACGAGGTTTTTTGAGGGGTTACTATTGAATCTCTTGGCCTTTCTACAAAGACCCATTGTAATATAAATATTTACTTCTATTTGTAATATTTGGCTTTGAGTCAGGTGTGTTGCTGTTTGTATGCCCCGTCTCCCTGCCCCGACTCCGTGAAGATTTCTGATAAAGGCTGAGAACATTAGATTCTGGAATAAATGACAGTGTTTATGGATGCTAGACCCTGGTTCTAAGTGAGAAGCTCTTCTTCTGATCACCTGTTTTCTTTCCTAGCTCTCTAAGAAGCTAGCGTGGTGAGGCTTTCACGTGGAAGACAACAGGCTGTTATCACTACACCTTTCTAACTACCAGCAATGACATTCAGCTGGCTTCCTTCCCTATGACATTCTGCTTCTAACCACCATGCGCAGATCACTTCATGTGGCCGTAGATTCTAATGTTTTAATTTTTAAACTTGGTGATGGAAGTGTCAAGTGGTTAATGAACTGAAACTTGCTGTCATTTGGACCTGTCATTAAGTTCCAGGTTATCACATTCACCAGTTGAGTAATCTTAAAGAAGACACTTTACCTTTCTAAGACATAGTCGGGATTTTTTTTTTTTAAATAAGGATTATAATGGGATTATAACAATCATGGGGCATGTCGTAAGGATTCCATGAGACAATGTTAGAGAGGTTATGAGCACAAGCTCTGGAACCACCTGTCTGGACTCAAGTACCACCCCTGCTACTGATGGGTAGCATGGTCTGGAGCATGGTTTTTAGCCTCTCTGTGTTTCCGGTTCTTGCGTGGTTAAATGAGGATAATCACAGTTCCTATTTTGTAAAGTTGTTGTGATAGTTAAATAAGTTAATGCATAGAAAGCACTCATAACAGAGACTAGCACATGATAAGTGCATAACAGATGCTAGTCGCCATTATTATTATTATTATTGGCATTTATAAAGCCTGGTCCAGACTGAGCCCTTGCTAGGTTGTTTGTTCTTAAGATTCTTCTCTGGCCTGGTCAGTGTTTTTTCTCCCCAATTTTTCTATGCTTAACTTACTGAGATGGATAAACAGGAACATGCCTTATGTGAAGATCAGTAATAACTTTTGAAATTAGCGCGCAGAGGAGAGAAGGGGTCATGGACAGCATTCACTAGAGTACATGGATTTTATCTTTTTTGCCACCTACTCTCCATCCACTAGAAAAAGAAGGGTGCGCTCCTCCCATATCCACATAGCAACAGAAAGCCATTATCCTAGAGAGGCCTTTCAGAAATAGCTATTCTCATGTAAGCCCAGTTGGCAAAAGGAGGGGTACCACCCTGGCAATGTTGCAGAAGTATGACATGCCTTTCATGACAGAGAAGGAGACATGTATTTGGCTTTGCTTCTCAGTAAGGTGAGGCACATCCATGCCTCCCAGCAGGATGACAGCTTGCGCAACAAGACACAGAAGGATGCTTAACCTCATTATTTCTATATACATATTATATAGGATTCAACCTTCAATGCTAGATTTTTTGGGTTATGAGAGAGAGAGTTTAGAATCTTTAGAAATTCTAATTTGAGAAATTTTTGTGTGTAAAGAAAATATTTTCTGCTTGAGTCTCCATCATATGGAAGACACTTGCTAAAAAAAAAAAACTACATTGAGGGGCGCCTGGGTGGCTCAGTTGGTTAAGTGGCTGCCTTCGGCTCAGGTCGTGATCCCGGGGTCCTGGGATTGAGCCCCACGTCAGGCTCCCTGCTCAGCGGGGAGTCTGCTTCTCCCTCTGCCCCTCCCCCAACTCGAGCTCTCTCTCTCTCTCTCTCAAATAAATAAATGAAACCCTAAAAAAACAACCATATTGAGTGCTAAAGTGTACATCTGAAACTCAGGTCCCTCTGTGCTCAAGAAAGCACTGAGAGCATATGATGATAACAGAAGTTACCATTTGGGGGCAAAGAATTCTGTTTGGTTTTTCTTCTTCTACAGATTTGATAAGATATTGGTATTTAACACAAGGAATAAAGAATATGGTAGATCATCATCATTAATGTCACTGATTTGTATCTATCTATGCTGCTATCATGTACGGGCACAAAAGAAACATAGTCACAGGTAGCCAAAAGGTATCAGAGCGCTCTTAGCCCATGGAGTGTAGAGGTTTTTGTTTTGTTTTGTTTTGTTTTTACCTCTGAGGTAATGCCAAAAAGGATCTCACTGCATTTAATTTGAGAAATAGAATTTGCGATCGAATGGACAAGTGCCGGGCTGAAGTTTTTGTCTTTCTTTTAAAATAACTTCTATTCAATGTCTCCCATGTGCCGACCGCTCTTACAAATGCCATTTTGCTGCATAATCTACGAAAGAGTTCAGCATGCAGATTAATAATATAAAAATAAATGTAGGGAAAATATTTAAGTCCCTACCAGAAGGCATATTACTCTTATATTATTTAAAATAAACCCATGCTTCTTTAAATGTAATTGAAGTTCAGAATTCTGCAATTCACACTGGTCTTTCCCCAGTTCGTTATATTATTGGGACTGGCCTTTCACCGATAATGATCAAGGGTAGCTGTTTTATAGCAATACACATGCTAGATTTAGATGTGTTCCAGGCACAAGTTCAAGCCTCAATTCTCTCACTCACAATGCCTCACTTTCCTATCCATAAGATCAGAAGAATAATATCTACTGTTAGGGTTGTCAAGATTATGGTACCTAATGCCTACAAAAACCATTATGTAAGGTGACATGCAAGTGTTAGGTATTATTAACAACCAAAGATTTAAAATATCACTACCTTGGATCTGCTCTTAAAAATCAAATGTGTCTTATCCACCTTTGACTTTACTTACAAACTGAATATGTAACAAGGACCAGTGTATTTCACTGAGCATGGAGTTCCCATCAACAGTAAGTGTCTCTCTCTGGGCAGGACTTTTAGTAAGAAGAAAAGTCTTGTGCATGTAGATATTTAGACTAATACTAACATGGGAGACTACATTTGGTCATAATAAATGGTAAGAGAAAAACAGAAAGAGAAAGATATTACAAGGACTTGTTCTAAATCTACTCTGGCTTCGCACCCCAAGGGTTTTAAAATGTTATTTTCTGGGGCGCCTGGGTGCCTCAGTTGGCTAAGCAACTGCCTTCGGCTCAGGTCATGATCCTGGAGTCCCGGGATCGAGTCCCACATCCGGCTCTCTGCTCAGCAGGGAGTCTGCTTCTCCCTCTGACCCTACCCCCTCATGCTCTCGCTCTCTCTCTCTCATTCTCTCTCTCAAATAAATAAATAAATAAAAATCTTAAAAAAAAAACAAAAAAACGTTATTTTCTTTCATTTTCTTCTTTGCAACTGGGAAATGAGGTCCAGGCCATCTCTACGCAAGGATGGCTATGCTGAGGGGAATCAGAAGGGCCCTGGAATTACAATTAAATTCAGCTATCTTCGGTGAGACCCTTGCTGGGAGAGGCCGTAGAGTAGAATGGTGAAGCTTGTAGGCTCTGGATCTTGACTGTCTGGAATCAGGTTGTGTCTTACTAACCTTGGGCAAATTTATCCTTCTGTAAAGTGGGAAAGATGTGGCATTTTCTTCCTAGGATGAAGGCAAGCATTACATAACGGAGCTATAGTTTTCAAACATTAATATGCCCCTACGTCGCCTGGGGATCCTGTTAAACCTTGGATTCTGATTCAGTAGCTCCGTGTGGGGTCTAAGAATCTACATGTCTAGCAAGCTCCCAGGTGATGCCCATGGTACATCACATTTTCAGAGGCAGGGATGCAAAGCACATAGAATAGTTCTTTCTTTCGAGAGACAGCATGTGCACATGTGAGTTGAGGGAGGGGCAGAGGGCGAAAGAGAGAGAATCTCAAGCAGACGCCACACAGAGCACAGACCCTGAGGTGAGGCTCGATCTCACGACCCATGAGATCATGACTTGAGCCGAAACCAAGAGTTAGACACTTAACTGAGCCACTCACATGGGAGCTGGGAAATTCTAAACACTCCGTATAGGTTGGCTATTATTATCCATCTGGTATGATGCTATATGTTTTCACAGACATTTTTATGGTCAATCTTTGCAACGGCCTTACGTTAGGTATTATTCTATCTTCATTTCCCAAATGAGGAAACACATCTAGAAAGACTGATAGTGACTGTCAACATTGTGTTTGGACACAGTTTTCTTGATTCTAAGAACTGTCCTCTTTTCTACACTTGAAATTCTTTCTGATTGTGGGTTAGCAGAAAACAAACAAACCAAAGACAAAGCAACAGTGGACCTAAAACCTTACTTTCCTGGTCTCTGATGTTGGAGTAGGAAGGCTTTTCTCCTGTGCAGGCTGCAGGAGAAATCCACGGGGAGGAAAGTGGCTTCCGGCCCATTACACGGTTTCTATGTTGTCCATATATTAAAATATTTGTCTCTGATTTTATTTGTGAAGAAAAAGCGAGCAACACAGATTGGTATAAAAAATAAACTGAATAAGCACCCTTCAGAAATCTCATTGTCCAGAGGCAACAATAGCGTATAGATTATGTTATTAGGGCCTATTGGTCAGGGTCTCATTCTGCTATGATGCATGATACACACACATATATATATATATACTCTTATCTGGAGGTTTCAGGGAAAAATCCACTCCCAAGCTCTTTTGGATTGTTGGCATAATTTATTTCCTTGCAGTTATAAGCCTGTAAGCCTGAGGTCCTTATTTTCTTGCTGGCCATTGGCTGGTGGTCACTCTCAGTTCTTAGAGGCGATGTCAAATCTTTCCATGTGGTCTCCTCTGTCTTCAAGCCAGTAAGAACACACCAAGTTCTTCTTGCATTTTGAATTTTTGAGTTTCCCTTCTGCCATCAGCCCTACTATTCAAGGGCTCATGTGATTAGCTCAGGCCCAAGTGGATAATCTCCTTTTCGATTAGTTCAAAGTCAACTGATTAGTAACCTTCAGGCCCAACTGGATAATCTCCTTTTTGATTAGTTCAAAGTCAACTGATACATAACCTTAATTACATCTGTAAAATCCCTTTTTCAATGTAATGTAACATGATTACAGGTGTAAAAGCCAGAGGTCCTGGGGCACATCTTAGAATTCTGCCTACCATATTAGGCAGAAAAACACTTTTTTTTTTTTTAAATGAAATTACACAATATTTATGCCTCTGCAAACTTTTCTTCTCTTCCATAAAAGCTTTGAAGATGTTTCTCAGTAAATATAGCCTGGCCTTTTAAATTGCTAAATAATATTCTTTTTTAAAGGATTTACCATAATTTAACAATTTCTCTGTGAATGGAGGGTTAGATTGTTTCCATATTCCAAATGTAAACATTGCGGTCATGAAAACATTAATGCTGTGCCTTGGCTAATTAATTATCTCTTTAAGGTAAATTCTAGTTATGAAATTGCTGATCAAAGAGTATACATGTTTAAATATCAGTACATATTTCCAGTCTGCGTTCTAGGAAAGTTGCATCAATGTTATGTTCATTCACATTAATAGTTTATTAAATTGCCTGTTTCCCTACACCTTTGCCAATAGCGGATTGCAACAATTCTTTTAATCGTTGCTAATCTAGTAAAAAGGTGGATTTTGTTCTTTATTTACTCTTCCTTTATCATTAGTGAAGTTGAACATCTTTCTCTATGTTAATTTCCCACATATATTGCTTCACTTAGGAACTGTCAATTCATTTCCTCTATCAGTCCCGGATCTTTAGCTGCAAGCTGTCAAAGTTCAACTCTGGCTGGGGGCACCTGGACAGCTCAGTCCGAGGAGTGTGTGACTCTTGATCTTGGGGTCGTTGAGTTTGAGCCCCACATTTGATGTAAAGATTACTTAAATAAATAAAACTTTTTAAAAAAAGTTAATTCTAGTTTCAGTTATAAACAAAAATGATTAAATAAAACTTTCACAGTAAAAAAAAAAGTTAATTCTGGTTAGCCTAGATAGGAACGGATTTTGCTGGAAGGATATGGAGGACCTTAGAGAATCTGTGAGATGGTTAGAGAACCAGGTTTCGTAAAGGAGGGCCAGGCAGTGGAATGCAATAAATCTAACGCTGTAGGACAGATAGTTAGTATGCTGTTATTGATATCTGTTCAACCCAATGCCACTATCTTGGGATTTTTGACACTCCTGTGAATAAATTCTCAATTGCCTCTTGGTCTTTGCATCATTCATTCTCAAGATTCAGAGTCCTTGGTAAAAGCCCCTGATCAACTGAGTGTAAGTCATGTGCCTGAACTATAGTAACCAGTGGGGTCAGGGCAGTATTCTTCAGTCCCCTTGGCTTCTTAGTAAAAAGTGGGAGCTTATACACTATTAATACTCGTCTGCATTAGATGGGCATTCAGATGCTGGGTAGACACCCCCAAAAGACAAATGTTCTTCCTTAATTTCTTCAGTTGCATTTTTTTCTTATTAGAGCACTTTTTACATTAGGGGCATTAATACTTTATACTTGTGTTGCATGTATTGTTCCTTTTTTCTATTTTTTTTTCTTTTTCAATTATAGTGGCAAAGTAACCGTTTAAGACGGATGACTCTAATCATTTCTTTCCTGTAGAATCCGATACAATTGATATAGCATTGTTTCTTAATCAAACAACCCCTTCTGTCCCAGGCCACAGTGAATTTAACTAGGGAGTCTGCACATGGAGGAAGCTGGTTTGTTACACGGAGATAGCTTTGCCTTTTCTCTACCTAACAAGGTTACTTCATATCGAGTACTAGAAAATTCACCCACATTCCTTCTAGGGAAATTAAACATGTTTTATTAATTGAATAAAAGAAGATGGACCATTTGTTTATATTTGGGTTGCAGTCTTGCACGTGGAGTTACCCCTCTGAAGCTCCTGGAAGCCAGTCATATACCAGAATCAGAAGAGCTTGGACCTAGGGTGGTCATGTGGCTAAAGAGTGATTTCTTGTTGGAGCCTACATTCCGATGTATCTTCGCAATAAGACTCTCTCATAGAGAAGGTTTTAGTGTGGCTTTTTTTCCTCATATAGTTTAGGACTTTTATCATTATAAACTTTTTACTACTTAAATAATTTTAAAAAATGGTGATCTAACAGATAATTTTTCTAAACGTCTCTTGTAGTTAGTATTCCTTGGTAGTCAGTGTCAGAATTTGTGAGGCATTGTATCTGTCAAAAGAGTTCTCCTCAATGCGCACCTTAACATACTCTTGTTTAACTAGTTCCCTTTTGCTCCAAGGAAAACCCCTATTTCTTGCCAAACTGACCCACAGTCCTTCTTACTAATCAGCCTTCCCCACATGGAGTTAAAGTTCTTCCTTCTCCAGAAAGCCTCAGTAGGATTATTTACAAAACTCTGGAGAGATGTAGCTGAGCCTTGTATATGCTTTCAATGAGGAAATGAATATAATGCTAAAAGAAATTAAGTTCCATATAAAGCCAGGAAGACAGACTGGGATCATGAAAAGAACCAGACCATGTTTTCCAAAAGACTCTATGGGCAAATAAATCCATATTTCCAAATCAATGCTTTCCAAAGCTCTTGGAGAAAAATAAATAATGGTTTCAGGGCAACGTGGCTTTCCACATTTACCACCTACTGTTACATCTGCAAGTACTCCCCAATGGTGCTTCAAAAAATTCCTGAATGTGCTCTTATCAGCTTTATTCTCAACTCCTGGGGGCACAGCATTATTTTCTTCTCTATTTTTGTCAGGAGATACACATGACTAGAACATTCTCCCCTGACACTTTTTGTGAATTGGAAAGATAAACTTCTGAATGCTGGGTGAACAATCTGAACAGACCTTTTCCTCACCAGTGGGTTGATCTCTATAACACTAAGCTACAATTCCCTGTTGGGCACTATATTGATGAAATATGCAGAGAAGGGCCATCAATGAGTACCCAACAGACATTTTGAAAATATGTATCCCCAGCTAGCCTAAAATTGGATTTGTCTTTTTTTTTTTAAGATTTATTTATTTATTTTTTTTGAGAGAGAGAGAAAGAAGAGAGAGCATGCATGCACGCATGCGTGAACTGTTTTGGGGGGGCACGGGCAGAGGGAAAGAGGGGGACTCTCAAGCAAACTCCCCACTGAACATGGAGGCTGACTCAGGGACTCAGGGCTCATTCTCACAACCCTGAGACCATGACCTGAGTCAAAATCAAGAGTCGGACGCTCAACCGACTGAGCCACACAGGAGCCCCGGATTTGTCTTTTTAGTGGATTGATAGTGAAATACTGTTTTCAAGATCAAGGCTCCCAGAGATGGTGTGTAGATGTGTGTGTGTGAATGTAAGTGTGTTTATGTGTGTATGTGTAGAATTTTTCATGCTGTGAATTAATTCTGGAATGATTTTCTCAGAGTTACTGTAGTCCCTTTTTGCTACACAAGGAAAACAATTGGACTCTCTGTTCAATTGACTGTTTCCCCTGAGAAAAATGAGGCAGGGAGGGTGGAGGAGTAATTTCAGAAGGATTCAAAGGAATTCACAAAAATGTACAAAAGGAAACTTAAATTTTATCTGTGAAAAGGAACAGAACTCAACTGTCCTCCATGTAACAAGTTCTGGAAGGTGACTCCTGGTGCAGTTACAAGTTATCCGTTACAAGTTACAAGTTCTCTCTTGGAGGGGCCATGCTGAGGCTGTGGGTTAGCTGCGACCTGTGTGTAGAAGACAGCACAAAATAGAACATTTGATTGGTTTTTGGCTGGGTTGTTTTTTGTTTTGTTTTGTTTGTTTTTACAACCAGCCAAAGCCAAAATGATTCTCTACGGACCAAGTGCGGTATGCCCCATACTTAGTTATCTTGTCTTTCCATCTCCTTTTGTCCCTTTTCAGTACCTATTTCAATGTACATTTCCCATAAATTGTCCTGGTTTATGTGGTCCTGGTTATGTCATGTTATTTCTCTGTCCACTTGCTCGGACTTCTGCCCTTCCTTCCTTCTGTTGCCTTTGTGATCTTTTCTTTCCCCGTGATTCTATCCCCATCTCTTCTCTCTCTTTAAAGGCAGGTCTAATCCTGGGCAAAGTTATGACATTTCGATCATTCAGTCTTTCAGACTGGAATGGTTTCCTCTCTTCAATGGTGTCTACTTTTCTATTGTTCTGTGTTATTATGTCCTTTTCCCATCAAGATGAAAAAAGTTTGGAACTGATGTACTCCAAATATTATTTTTCTGGGCTGACTCTCAGCTTAATAGCTACCAAAGTATTTAGACAAAGGGATGAAATACCAAAGTGGAATTTCAGGGGGAGACTGGCTGGAATTCTGGGGGACTTCCATGTGTCTTACAGTCCTGCTCCCTTTGTCTTTCATGCAATTTCTTGCAACAGTGGGAATGCAGCTTTGGAAGCACTTTACTTCCTCTCTCAGGGCCTTGGAGTGCTAAGGAAGGAAGCATCTGAACGACAAATATTGGAAATGAGCCTCCAGAAGCAGGAAACTGAACCAGAAGTCCAAGGAGACCCGAAGAACCCGGAGAGGGCTGGCTGCTGGAACAGAGTTGCTTCCGCAGCTGTGGGGAGACCTGGGTGTGAAGATCCCCTTTGCAAACTGCGAAACTGGTTTGTAACAGCCCAAATGGGTTAAAACATCCCCAAATCTGGGATGCAGGTGCCATTGTCTAAAAATCAGGATTTAGGCTGTTGATCGGGAACCTGACAGACATTTTCAGATATCGTGAGTATCCATCAGCTGTTTTGGGTCCTGATCACAGGAAGATTGCTCCAACCACACCCAACACCCCTAGATGCTCTTGATGCCCTCCGCAGACCCTCTCACTCGAATCTGACCTTTAAAAGTCACTTTACGTTGCCCACTCTAGAAAGCTGTCCCCGACTTCTCAGTCAGCAGGGCAGTGCCTTTCCAGATGCTTCCATAGACCTTGCTTTCATGAGCACTCTCACCACTTTCCATCTGACTTTCCCTCTAGGTGATTAGCAAGATGAGGGCACAGTGTGCCTATGAAACTGTCCATCATGCTGAGCGCGTGCCTGACCCGGGGTGGATGCTTAGCAAATGCTTGGTGAATGAATGAATGCCCAGATGACGTCTGTAAGGACAGCAAAGGAATTCTTTTTTTTTTTTAAAGATTTTATTTATTTATTTGAGAGACAGAGAGAATGAGAGAGAAAGCACATGAGATGGGGGGAGGGTCAGAGGGAGAAGCAGACTCCCTGCCGAGCAGGGAGCCCGATGCGGGACTCGATCCAGGGACTCCAGGATCATGACCTGAGCCGAAGGCAGTCGCTTAACCAACTGAGCCACCCAGGCGCCCAGCAAAGGAATTCTTAAGTTTTTGCAGCACAAGGCCCCAGAGCAAACTTCTCTTCCTGAGATGGAAAAATGTGCCTTTGGATTCAAACGGTGTTCGAGGTTCTTCTTTGCCTTAACGGGAGTCAGTGAGGTTGTAGAGAGCTGCGGTGGAAGTTGATGGGAAATAGAGGAGGCGGGAGATGCTGACTCATTCCCTTAAGCTGGCAAAATATACACTATACACCAGACAATAGGGAGAAACCATCCATCCGCCCATGGAAATCAGTAAAACAAAAAGGGGCTGGGTAGGTCCCCTCCCTTCCCTCCTGTGCCTGCTCTGGACCTCCGTCTATTTGTTTTCACCAAAGCTCTCTCTCTCTCTCGGGGGACTTTATGTTTGGCTCCTCCCACTCTTACTGAGATAATAAAACCAGGGGAAGAATCCTGGGACAGGTTCCAGCTTGTGCGGTTCTGTGTGTGCTAGAGGAGGGCTTGGGGCATTTGGAAGTTTACAGAGGTCAAGCACAAAGTGTGGAGAACTGGAATCGGAAGGGAGAGGGGCGAGCCAGGTGACCACTGCTTTCTCTTAAAAGTCCTTCTGTATTATAGCCATTGCTAAAATTATCTGCATGAATTACTTTGAGAAACTAATAAAAATACTTATTTTTCCAAACAAATAAGAGGAGGCTGGAGAAAGCAGTCCCGGAGCATGCGGGGTAGTGGGAAGGAAGGCATGAGTAATAATCACACTTTGGAGAAAGGCTGGTTTCATGCCTGGCTTGGCTCCTGCTGGCCGCCGGTACTCTGGCAAGATGAGCTGGGCCCTGCCTGAACGGAATGCTTGGTCAGTGTTCCTGGATTTGCCTCTACTCCGTCCAGTCTCTCTGCTCCACACCTTAGTCATTGCTTGGCCTACAACTCTGGTAGACCTCTCCTAGATAGACCTTGCTTTCATGAGCACTCTCACCACTTTCCATCTGACTTTCCCTCTAGGTGATTAGCAAGATGAGGGCACAGAGTGCGTATGAAACTGTGTCCATCATGCTGAGCGCGTGCCTGACCCGGGATGGATGCTTAGCAAACGCTTGGTGAATGAATGAATGCACAGATGACGTCCGTAAGGACAGCAAAGGAAGTGCCCACTTCCTTCCTGGTGCCCACTTCCTTCCTTCATGATGTGTGCACTTACCTTCTGACCTCAGCTTCCTTTCCAGCAACATTTCATTTCTTGTCCTAGATGCTAAATTATTGATGGTTGGCCGCTCAAGTAATAGCTTTCCTGACTTGCCTTGGTTTCCAGGTTGTCCATTCCAGATGCTTCCCCATGAGGAAGCCCCCCCTTGGTTTGTCCCAGTCATGCGACAGTACCTACATGGACGGAAGGACCAGAGCAAGGGCCGAGGAGGGTTGATGACAGGCAGTAGGACGAAGGGACTCAATCTCTGTAGTCATACCAACCTTGCTTTCAAGGCCCATCTCCTTCCATGTCCTAGCTGTGTGACGCTGAGTAAGTTACATGAGCTTTCTGAGCCTTCATTTCTCCATCTGCATATGGAGGATACGGAGCATACTTACTGCTTAGTAAAAGCTCAATATCACCACGGCAGTAAGGGTGTGATTTCATATACATGGTTCTTAAATGTGCAAAAACAACAGAGTATGGCTCCTTTCCTCTATAACTGGTCTGTCCTGACCAAAGAGCACCCTCCCTCCATCACCTCTGCCCAACCTGGCTGAGCCTAGGGGATAAAGGCGGTTTCAGTCCCACCAGATGAATTTCGCCCAATTCTATAAAGAGAACTGTTACTTAAGGTAAATTCTTGTCTCTGTTGGGTAAAATGCTCAGTTTTTCAGATTTCTGCTTCCTCCCTCTGTTTCTTTCAAGATGGCATCTGAGTATGAGATTTACACAATCTCGTGGTGGCAGAGGGAGGTTGGGGGTCCTTGGGGTCCTTTGGATGCTTGCTGATCTCTGCTGTGTCATGGCTGGTCTGGGCTGCTGTCTGCATTGGTGATCACTGAGGGGGACTGGTGCCCGCCCCCCTGCCCTGGGTGTTCTGCTGATGTCTGAGTCTAAAGCTTGTAGTTGGTGTAACTCACGGACCATCCCTGTTCTTGTTGACTGGGTCCTGCCTTATCGGGGCTGCCGAGGTCTGGTGTGACTGCCTAGTTTCTCAGGCAGGCAGTCTACCTGCCGTGTGGCCCATAGGCAGTAGTGTGTTGTGAAATGACCAGCAGTTAGTGTGTGGGGGGGGAGGAGCCCTGATTGGTAGTATTTGCAGACTTATGTAGCTTAAATACTCTGGCCTTGGCATATCAAGCTGCTAAGATGATGTCACTGAACGCAGAGCTGGGAAGAGATGTGTAGTGCAGTTACAATAGATGCAAATTTCAAGAGCAAGAAAATAGTAAGACGCAATAAAATAACTATGCAGCATTAATTTTGAATATTTCATTATCTTTATATTTAATAGAACCTATTGAACTGTAAGTTCGAAGAATTTAATTTTTAATAACTTCTGTGTTCAGCAACTGGCTTGTAAAATTTCTGACAATGAAGTAGCTCTCTGGTCAGTGAGCTAGCTCTGGTCCACCACTGGTCGGTCACCTCATCTGCTTTGTCAAGATAGCTTCCAACACGCTCCTGGTCAAGCCTTCAACTAAGTTCCATATTCCCTTTCCAGGGTAGCTTGGGAGAGCTAAATTTAGGCCCACCCTCTGCTATCCGCAAGCTGATGCAGAAGCAACCAATGACGCAATATCTTCCCGAACACTAAAAAGGAAGCAGGGTAGAAGCTCCTCTGCCCATGGTATTCAACTTGACCCACATAACTTGCTTCCCCCATGGCAGAATCGGTAACCAGCAGAATGTCAAATTCCCCTAGACTCTTGAAACAAATCCACTCAAGGGCCAATTCCCAGAAACTCCTTTCACCAAATGAGAAATGCAACAAATTTATTTTTATTTTGTTTTAATTGACTAGTTTTCCGAGTAGCGTCTTAAGGAAGGATGCTAAACCTGGCCTCCTGCAGTAGCTGCAAGAAGGAGGCTCAGCGAGGCTGCTGTATTGTGTTTGTTTCCGAGCGCACACTGACGTCTCCTTCCTGTGGCTCATCTCCTAGGCCCTCTGTCTCTGCTCAGCATTGCCCTTTCTTTCTCCAAAGTCTTAGTCACTTCCTTCTCCCCTTTGCAGATTCCACTGGCCCACCTCCTCTCAGGAGCTCCCAGGGATCGCGAAGGAGAACACCACTGCTCTAGCTTTCTCACTGGATGGCTGTCCAAACAAAACAAACTCAAGCAGCGACTGGCAAGGCGAACAAGCCCACGAGAGCTCTGGAGATGGAAGGCAGCACAGAGCGTTCCTCACAGCACTGATTTGTTTCTATCATGATCTCACAGTCTCTTCTGAACCACTCAGGAGTTTTTAACTGTCAGGCTCCAGCAATGGGGCATGCAGGTATGGAGAAACCACTGCAGGCTTCAGGAGAGGACCGGCAAGATTTGATCTGCTTTAGAAACCCGACTATGGTAGCCACATGTGAGAAGGACCAAAAGGTGGAACCTGCAAGCAGGGAACTTGTTTTAAGAGTTCCTTAGAAGCCAGGCAAGAGATGACAACCTGAAGTCCAGGACTGGAGGTGATGGAATTGGAAGAGCCCATTCCTGGGTACTCTGACTTGGTGGCACCCCCCACCCCCGTTTTATTCTCTCTCACCGAGCCCTATCTGTTTCTTTCCTAGGATCTGTGGAAATTTGTAATGTTATATTTATCGTTCACTTTCCATCTGCTCCTCCACTAGACTGGGTGCTCCATGGAGGCAGGCCTGCTTCAGGCCCCAAAGTAGTCCCTTCATCTGGCACGGATGGGCACTCCACAAAAAGGAATGGACTGACAAGAAAGGAAGGGTAGTCCAAGAGGCTTCGCTCTGGCTTCAGGTAAGGGAAAGGTGCTCGTGGAGAAGAGATGAGAGAGATGGCCCAGATTCCAGAAAAACAGACAGAAAGTAGAAGTAGAGGTGTTAGCTTTGCCTGGGAGAAGGGCTGTGCTCCCGACATGGGAGGAAAGGAAGAATGGGTGAGTGTTGACTGGATTTATAAGACCAGGGGTCTGTGTTTCCTGGAGAAATCGTAGGCATAATTATCAGCTGAGAGAGAGGGAGGGAGAGGGATGGAGAAGAGGAAGGAGAAGGAGAGGGAGAGGGAGGAGGAGGAGGAGGAGGAGAAGGAGAAGAAGAAGAAGAAGAAGAAGAAGAAGAAGAAGAAGAAGAAGAAGAAGAAGAAGAAGAAGAAGAATAAGAAGAAGAAGAAGAAGAAGAAGAATATAAGAAGAAGAAGAAGAAGAAGAAGAAGAAGAAGAAGAAGAAGAAGAAGAAGAAGAAGAAGAAGAAGAAGAAGAAGAAGAAGAAGAAGAAGAAAAAGAAGAAGAAGAAGAAGAGAAGGAGGAGGAGAAGAAGGAGGAGGAGGGGGAGAGGAAGACGAGATTGGAGGAGGAAAAGAAGAAGGGGAATTGAGAGTGTAAGGAGATGGTGAGAAATTTTAATAGAATGACTCCAAGGAAAGGAATAATTCGATGACCAAAATGCTGAAGAAGATTTCTGAGGGAGGGCCCAGCTGAGAAATAACGTGACCAAAATAGCCTAGCCCCAAATCTCCAAAATGAGAGGCAGCGAAGTGGAATGGGAAGACGGGAGAGGGTTGACTGTGGTCAGGATCTGCAGGATGCCATCTCTCTTCCTAGTTAATCTTGTGTCTAGCTCCAATAAAGAGAAAGGTTTCATGACTCCCGAAATGGGTTCAGATGAATCATTCATCTCTCCAGATATTAAAAGTTTTGACTGCCTTAGATAGGACACGGACATCAGAAAGAAGCTCTCAGCAGTCAGCTTCTCTGGAGAAGGCCTCACCAAGCAGCGGGAGCCTGCCTGGTCCTGCTGTATCCTGGAGCCATACGCTAACCGCCTGCCCTTGGCTATAACTTCCTCTGGCGGGAAGGCAGCTTTTATCTGAGAAATCGTACTGATATCCAAATCTCCTTTGCCCTTAGGTGACCGCCCGCTATAAGAGAAAGTATGTGGATTTATACTTTGATAGACCTGGGTTTGATTCCTGGCTCTGGCCCATAGGAGCTTTGTGATCTTGAATAAATTGCTTGCCTTTTCAAGCCTCCATTGTTCAGAGGAAAAAGGAGGAAATCACTGGAAAGGCAGAAGGTTGAAATGAGAGAGGGTATGTGAATCATCCAGCAGAGTGGACAGCACTAGGTAGACAGTCAATAAATATTTTGTCACCCCCCCCCCCCCCGTCCTTTCCCCTCTTTGCCTCCTTTCCTCTCTCCCTCCCTTACATTTTAGTTATCAGTTTTCTGTACTGGACTCCTCATGGCAGGCAGGAGTGACATCTTAGTCATTTTAAAATAGCTCTTACCTTATCTTTATTAGTGTTTGCACTTGCTAGCTGAAAATCCCAAATAATACCAAAGAGCAACGGCTTTATCCTTCCCCACCCCTAGTCTCATCCTCCAGAGAAAATCGTATCTAATTCTTAACAGTTTTGGATTTTCTGGCATCATCTCAATTTGTCTAAAAGTATGTTTATACTGTTATTTCCTGATTTGTCAGTTTTAAAGATTATTTGTGTTCCTGTATAACCGAAAAAGATTTAGTGTACTTACACTACCATCCCATCTCTGCTTCCCAAATAATGGTGCCTCTTTTTAAGTCCTCTATTGGTTAACTTTATACTTTCAATTAGTAAGTATTTTACTCCCCCCCCCCCCATTCATTATATGTACCATTTCCTGATTTCCTTTCCTGAAAGACTGGGCTGTTATTACACATATTTTTCTCTTCAGCTCTCCTCCTTTTGCTTTCTAATTTCTGTCATCTATACCTTTCCTTTTATATGATTAAGGTTGGTAACATTTACTTTCTCTTTTGGAATTGTAATTAAGTCTCTGTGCTTTGTTGATAGATTTTAAAGGATAAATGCCAGTAAATAGTGCTTGCATTGTTATGATTATGTTAATATTGTTCATGGTCTAGTTAAATATATTTACTTTCTTGTCTAGATTTTTGTTTTTCCTAGGGTTTCTAATCACCTTTCTTTTACTTTCATTGTCTGCTTTTTATCATATCTTTAACTCTTCCAAAGTCTCAGGGATCAAATACACGGACTTCTCTCTTTTCTTGAGTACCTCCCTGGAATCCTCCTGTTCCAACACGGGCTAGTTCCTATCTAGAATGGCTGCAAACCTGTTGTCCTGAGACCTTCATTCATTAATTCCTGAGTTGAATCTACCCTTTCCAAGATCCACTGACTTCCTCCTTTTGGGTTGATTAATTCATTTTACAGAAACACGCCCAAAAGTTGATATCTAAGAAAGGGTACATGTGAGGTAAACTTTCTAATTTGCCCTTATATTTATGACTAGTTTGGTTTGGTTAAAATTTCTAGAATTAAAAATTTTACTTGAGAATTTGTCTTCTAGTGTTCAGTGAAATTGTAGGCAATCAAATTATTTTTTCATTGCAAGTGACCTATTTTATTTATCTATCTCTTCATGGAACCTTTCAGAATCTTACCTTTTAACTTTAATGTTCTGATATTTTAAAATTATGTGAGTGAATGTAAGTTTTATTTCCCTCTGTATGGTATGCTGCATACTTTTAATGGGCCTTTTCAATTTGAGCTCTCACTGGTACTGGCAAATTCTCTTCTATTTTTAGTTTAATAATTGTCAACTCTATTTTCTCTTCCCTCTTTCTGAAGCACCTTTTGTTGAACACTGGACATTATGTCTAGATCTTCCATGGCTCTTACTAATATTTTTCTCTCATATTTTCCATCTTTGTATTTTTTCTAATTTTTCAAATATTTTATTACCTTAACCTTCCAATTTAAAAATACTTTAATAGACTTTTAATTTTAAAATAATTTTAGATTAATGGGAAAAATTACAAAGATTGTATAAAGAGAACATGGGCTCTGCACATCATTTCCCCTATTAACATCTTATGTTAGTATGGTACATTTGTTACAATTAATGAACCAATATTGATACATTCATGTTAACTAAAGTCCATATATTTTTTTTTCCAGATTTCCTTACTCTTTATCTAATGTCATTTTTCTGTTTTTGGATCCCATCTGGGTACCACATTATATTTAGTAGTCATGTCTCCTTAGGGTCCTCTTGGTTGTGATAGCTTCTTAAACTTTTCTTGTTTTTGATGTCCTTGACAGTTTTGAAGAGTACTTATCAGTTTTTTTTTTTTTTTTTTTTTGTGGAATGTCCCTCAGTTGGGATTTGTCTGACGTTTTCTCATGATTAGACTGGGGTTATGGGTGTTCGGGAGAAGGCACACAAGTAAAGTGCCACTTTTGTTACATCATATCAAGGGTTTATACTCTTAACATGACATCACTTTTAATGTTAACCTTGATCGCCTGACTGAGATAGTATTTCTTATGTTTCTGTACTGTAAAGTTACTATTTTATTCCCTTTCCATACTATATTCTTTCAAAAAATGTCAGTATGCACAGCTCATACTTAAGTGGGGAATTATGCTCCACCTCATTGAGGGCAGAGTATCTACATAAATTATTTGGAATCTTTCTGCATGGGAGATTTTTCTCTTCTCTCTTATTTATTTATTCAGTTATTGATTTATAGCAATATGGACTCGAACACTTATGTTTTACTTTGGGTTATAATCAAATACTTTTTTATTTTGTTGTTCAGATTGTTCTGGCTTTGGCTATTGGGAGGTTTCAGTTGACTCATTTGTCCCTTTGACATATCTCCAACATTGTATATATGTATGCACGTATTTATGTATTTCTGAGCATTTCCTTACTTTCCATCACTTGAAGATGCTCCTGGCTTACTTTGTATATTTCTCACCCCAATCCTAGAATTAGACATTTCTTCAAGGATACCTGGTTCCTTTTACTGGAGAATGGTATTAGGAACCAAAATCTATGTGTTTGTTGCTACCGGGGTATTGTTGCTTTTGGCTCTTTCAGCTGACATAGCAAGAAAACACGTGTGTATACCAATTCCTATATATACATGTATCTATAAGTATTTGTGTAAGTAATATCTGCATCTATATTTAAGCCAAACATGAGTTCATTCTAATATCTTCAACTCTAATCCATTACAATATGGATCCTTCTAGCTTCTTTCCTTCATTTTTCTGTAAATTCCCACTCCAACAGAGAGAAACCTGCCTTCTCCAATCCCCCATCCACCTACTGGATTGTTCAATTCCAGTGTATATGTATCACAGCATAGTGATTGTTAACTGGCACCCTAAGGGAAACAATTTTATCAACCAGTGTTCAGTGCTTATGTATAGTTCCTTTTGCCTTTAGTCTTACAGACTCCATTTGTTTGCAGTGCTACTAAGGTCGGCACCTTTTCCCCTCATTTCCCTTGGGTGAGGTTGTTTCCATACATTTAGAATACAGTTAGATTGTTCTGTCACATTCTGCATTCATTCTGGGATCCCTCGGCCTCATAATGTTCTTGAAGATTTCCTTAGCATTCCTTTTCAAAACTTCTATTGACTTTTTCCCTGCTGCTATCAGATTTTATTTTCCAAAAGTTCTTTTTGCCCTCAGGATTTTTTAAAAGATTGATTTATTTATTTGAGAGAAAGAGAGAGAGAGAGAGAGACAGTGTGTGTATACAGGCATGCACGCACAGCTCATGTGAACTGGGGGAGGGACAGAGGGAGAGAATCTCAAGCAGACTCTCCGCTGAGTGCAGAGCCCAATGGGAAGCTCAGTCTCACAACCAACAAGATCATGACCTGAGCTGAAATCAAAAGTCGGACATTCAACTGACTGAGCCACCCAGATGCTCCCAGAATTCTTTTTTATATCATCTTATTCTTTTTTCATTGTTGCTAGTTAGCTGGTAGCAATCTGCATCTATGAAAATCCTCTCTTGGGTCTACAAGGCCCTTTGGTTAACACTCATCAGTCTGTTTTCCTGACTTTCTAAAATTGTGTGGTTGTATTATCTCCATTTATCCTTGGATATATACCTCTAAAAACCTTATCTATCTATCTATCATCTATCAGTCCCTTCCTTTACTCGATTTTACAGGGGTTTCTGATGAGACCACGGTTAGATTCTTGTGTTCAATTCACTGTCCATCTTTTTCCAAATCCAGTTGATAACTTTTTATCCCCCTGATATAATGCATTCGAGATACTAACTGCTTGACAAATCTTAGTGAAATTAAAATATATAGAATCTGGAAAATCTCCATTGCATTGTGCTCTTCAGTTTATTGAACACTAATAGTATACTGAAAATATACACCATGCTTTAAATGTATTTATCTTTGTAGTGACTTTATGACTAGTCCCTTTGGTTTCACATCTAAACAAGCCTCCAGGGAAGAGTGGCCAAACAAATTTATTATGGCTTGTAAACCAGCAATATTAAAACTGGTATTAGCTGTTAACACTTAAAGTGTTGGGAGAGTGAGATTCAGCAGGGGTCCCTGCTTTCTCAGTGCGGTGCTCAGTTAAAATAGATGAAGATGTAAATAATTAACTTTATCAATGAGTACTCGTTCATGCAATATTGGTCTTCCATTCCAAACACATTTGGCTGAATATTGATTATGTGGTTGAACATTCTTAGACAACTGCTTTTGCTTTGGGATATGATGAGTTACATTGGATTAAAACTGCCTCCTATAAAATGTAGTTTCCTACATTACTTAAATATAATTTGTTCATGTGCTAACATAATGCTGGACACTCAGAGAACTGGGTTTTAGTCACAACTGTACTACTTCCAAAGTAGTCTTGCTTAGTCCTCTCAGCTCCCCCAATTGTTCTGACTTTCCATTTATAAAACTGAATTGATACCACTCATCCTGGTTGATCAATAATGGGCACAATACTAAGCCTTGTTGAAGTGAGGATAAAATGAGTTAATGTTGAAAAAATTCTGCTAGACTCCTTTAGTTGTATAAAGGAATACTATTTTAAAATTTTGAACAGTGTGTTAAAGCAAAACCCTTTGAACTAAAATATTTAGTGAAGGTAATGTACTTTTAAGATTTTTTATTTATTTTATTTTATTTTTATTTTTTTATTTTATTATGTTATGTTAATCATCATACATTACATCATTAGTTTTTGACGTAGTGTTCCATGATTCATTGTTTGCATGTAACACCCAATGCTCCATTCAGTACATGCCCTCTTTAATACCCATCCCCCCACCACCCTCCCCTCTAGAAGGTAATGTACTTTTAAAAAAAGTAGCAGAGACAAAGACTCCTGAGTCCTTTGCCTCTTGAGCAGTTTATGGATTAGAAGCAACACAGAGATTAGATCTTTTGATCACACTAGCTCTCCTTCTGCAAAGTCTGGCTTTGCTTTTACTTTCCTCTGAAGAACATGGAACAGCTGAAATCTTGACCTATTGTAAGCCCTAATCTGTCAAAGGTCCCTGTATTTTCCTGGCTTCTCTCCTGACCCTGAAGTTAAATGTAAGTTCCAGGATTATCTCATTGCTCATCTTATAAAATTATTTTGTAAAACAATAAGTAAGATCAAGATTAGGAAGTGGTCTCCATTTGTCTGCCTAAGCATTCAAAATCTCATTGATGCCAGCATTTTTTTCTCTATAATGTCAAGGGCTCTGGGGCGCCTTAGCCAAATGTCATTCATTGCTTTGGAGGAGAAAATGCAAGTCTGTGTTTGACTTGTCCTCTCTGGACTTGGATTCCTGACATTGAAAAGGTTTCACACGTACTATCAGTGACAGTCAACTGGAAGACAGACAGACACAAAGCCATTCTCAAGGATTTCTTCCTTTATTTCCAAAATACCTTTTGACCACTGAAAAAGGGGTTGATCCTTTCCTTTTATTTCTTTTAGTATGTTCGCAGTGACACAGAAAAGGAGAAAGAGCATTGCACACAAGGAGCTTTCTCTTTTTTCTTCCACATGAAAGACTTCATTGTTCCCCCTCTGCAGTTAACTGCGGGCCCTGGAGAAAGTAGCAGAAAATCAAGAAGGACAGAAGAATGATTACTGACGTATTTTCAGAGTGGTAGGCTCTGACAAAACAGAAATACATTGATCTGTGAAAGAGGATCCTTGTTATATTTTAACACTCTAAAGGGGCTTGCTTTATCATTAGTGACTTCAGGACTGCTTGTACTTGATTTAATCAGGAATGGAACCTTTAATCTGACTTTATAAACCCTCAACACAATAGTTAGTTGTCAGCTGTGATTAGATTTCATTAGTATAAGTGGAAAATGAATCAGTACTTTTTCACCTTTTCCCCCACCCCATCCCCTACCTCCCTTTTTATTTTGGGACCTTCCCCCAACCCCCACCGAGCCTTTCCCTCTTTTCTTATTTCTTAATGCTGGGGAATAAAAATATAATAATGTACCTACATACTCAGTTGTTTAATTTTTGTATTCTTAGATAAGCACAAGTACTCTGTGGTGCTGGCTGCTTTTGTGTGGCTGGGTATTAACAAGATTACCCAAATTAGGAATTTTCAATGCATAATATGACCGCCAGTCTTCTGAGAGCTTTAGTTGGAAGAAAAAACCAGGTATGATAGAGCCAGGCATGGTGGTGGTGGTGATAGTGGTTATGTAGTGCTTAGGGAAAGCTATTCATGGATTCATTCATTACTGTACTTTTGGTCATACTGTTACATACAATAACTTATTAATTTAAGTAAGACTAGTGTCATCTCGAGATTCTGCAATTACACTCCTAGTCAAAATCCAAATTCAGTGGTAAAAATCCAATTGAAGAATTATTGCCAGAATTTTCTCAGAAGTTTCTGAATTGGATAACCGGTTTTTCTAGAGAGAGAAAGAACACAGGATACAGAACAGTTGTGGGAGGGCAAGGGATCCCATGTTCAGTTTTCCATAAGTGGAATTTGAAATGTCCAAGGGCTATTGGATAGAGCTGTCCCAGGAAGCTTGACGTGGCTCTCATTTGCCCAGCTCTGGGAGTCCCTAGAGCATAATGGTCAAGACGCCGAGAGGGAATGAAATCATTTAGGAGAGTAGGTGACTAGGAAAAACAATGGGCCAAGTCTGGAACCCTGGGGGGATCCCAACATTTAATGACAAAATGAAAGAAAAATATCTGTGAGAAGACAGAAAATCAGAGGGGTTTGAAAAGAACCAGTGGAGCCCAGTATCATGGACATTTTGGAGTAAATTAGCACAATTACCCAAGTGACCCCCAAGCCAGCGCCAATCCGATCCTCCCCAGGAAGGGTGAGGATTTCCAGCAAGAAGGGAGCAGCAGTGCTCCCCCACAGGTGACTGTAAGCACCCACCATTTCTCTTTGGGGGAAGCAACCATGAGGCTTAGCACTAAAAAGGAGCTCATGATTACTGGAAGGTTGAGGCCCAACTTGAAGGTGGAGTTCATAAGGGTACATGCTTATTTGTGCCAAATCGATTCTTTATAGATGTTTTTTTCTAGCAGAAAGAAAATACATTTTAAAAATAAGAGAATATGGAATCTGGTTCTAATTCCCCAGTTCCTTTTTTAGACTTTTATTACATTATATTTTGACCCATTTTTATAAATATACATGAGCACACATCGTACGAGCCTTGTACTTTCTGCAAAGTAAATATTACAATTTCTGATATATTTCTATGGCTAGATATTTTTGATGGTATTACACAAGAACTATTTACCAATGACCCTAGGCATCTTGGCAAAATATCTGGAAAAGTCAGCGGCAAGGTTGGTTTCTTGTTTATTTATTCAGTCTTTCTAGTATTTCAGTCCCTTCCCCTGACTCCTTCAAGCTATTTTCTAGTCGCTGACCAAAATCAGTCCTGAGTTTCCATGTTTTGGAAGAGACAAACACTAATGTTCTGTGTTTGACACTGAAATCTCAAAAAAAAAAATGTAATTGACAATGAAAACTCAAAAAGAAAAAAGACTAGTCTATTTTTTTTTATTTTTAACGATTTTATTTATTTATTTATTTGACAGAGAGAGACACAGTGAGAGAGGGAACACAAGCAGAGGGAGCGGGAGAGGGAGAAGCAGGCTTCTGGTGGAGCAGGGAGCCCGATGTGGGGCTCGATCCCAGGACCCTGGGATCATGACCTGAGCCGAAGGCAGCCGCTTAACGACTGAGCCACCCAGGCGCCCCAAGACTAGTCTATTTTTAATTGAAAACCTCAAGGTAGAACATTTCTAATATTTGGGGTAATAAAAATATTAGTCTCAGGTGAGAGAATTTTTTCTTTTCACTTTATTTGAAAAACAGAGGACTAGAGAAAAAAAGAAGAAGTTCATCCATTTCAGTAACTTTCTCAAGTAGTGACAAAATGAACCATTCTAATGTGGGAGGGGACACTGAAGAGAAACGTGCAATCTGATTCTCTTCCTACTAATGAAGTGATCTTGGGACTATATCCCCAAGGTCTGGATTTTCTTATCTGTTAAATGCTAGCTAGTTTTTGTTAATGCCCTTTACGTTTTCTGTGTTTTCCAATTCCCAATAAGATTTTATTACCAGACATCAATAATCTATACCATAGATGCTCACTTAATCAATGTCCATTTAACGGACCCACTAGAGTAACCATACTCTCCATTCCTTGGGTGAAACATGCTGGACAATGCCCATCGCAGAGTACTGGGAGCCAGAAGACTCTTCTAGCGCACCCATGCATTTCTGCCCCCATCGGTTGAGTTTCGTGTGCACCAAGAGTCAGCTAAATTTGCTCCCAAATCTGCTTATGCCAGTTGTGTTTGTTATTGAAATTATGTAATTTATCAAGTAGTATGAAAACCAAAGAAATATGAGTGTGAATAGAGAGCTATTTCCATGAGAACTAAAACAAATGCTCTGGATTGAATCTATGAGGAAGAGGGGAGTTGTGTAATATAATAAGACATTATAAAATATTAAAAAACTCGTAAGTAACTAGGGAAGTCGATTTTCATGTTTCTTTGCAGCTGAATTTATTTTTCAATTTCATCTGAAAGAAGCTGAAATTGGAGATCAAAGCTGATGCTTGATGCAAGAAAGTAACGGAACTCCAATCAGACTGTAAGACAATGTTGTACAACAAAAGATTGATGAGTGAATACACGAAGAAATGATGGAAGCAAAAGTAAGTTATTTAGATATGCATGTAGCATTTCTTATCTTTCTCCACTATAACTTTCATCTCATTTCATTTTATTTATTTTCTTATTAACCCGGTAACTACCAGTCCCGACTCTGTCCAATTTGACAGCATTTACTCCTATTTATCACATTGAGGTCAGCACTGGGCTCCAATTTCCAAGTTTCCTTTGTTCTCTCAATATTAACAGGTTATACTATACTAATGAATAATGTCAATAAGATCCTGCAGAGCACTTTTCTTTTCCAGGCTTTTGAGATATAAATATTTATTTCAAAGCTAATTACACATTATAGAGAGGTAGAACCATTTTCTGGGATGGAAGCCTGCCTCCTGTTACTGAGTCCTTAATGTCTTCAAGGCATAGTTTCTACCACTGAGACTTCACAATAACACACTAGCTCACTGGGTTGCGAGGATGAACCAATCATATGTATGTGTGCTATACATACAGCATAGCACCTGGCATATAGTGGAAACTAAAGATAGGACATTTATTATCCCTTAGAGTAGGTTTCAAGTGCTCCTAATGACCAATTGATTTTTAATGTTGTAATGAACTCTAGAAGTCGTTGGATGAAAAAGATTGAACTTTAGGCACGTTTCCGGGGGGACCTGAGGCAAATTTGAGAGAATAGGATGGCTGGGACCATGTAATTAGATTGCACGGTGGCCGGAGGTCAAAACCGAGGAGCAAGTTAGAACCTTCAGTTAGGGGTCAGTGATCAAGCACAAGAGGAGCTTAGCATTCGCCGCAGCTGCTCCCAGGTGAAATGTTCCCTCTGTGCAAAGCGCTGTTGCGGGAGGTAATGAACTATGCCCCATGATTACTGCAGGGATGAGCTATGCTTCCTATCCTGTAGTTTACTCTTAACACAGCAGCTAGGGTGAGCCTTTTAAAGCACCAATGAGATCATGTCACTCCTGTGCTCAAAACCATGCAAAGCTGCTCATCTCCCTAACGTAAAGGCCAAAATTCTTACAACAAATGGGCTGCAAGGCTCTACAGTGATCTGGGCCCCTCAATTACCTCTTTGCTTTTGACTCTGATTATTCTCGCATTCGCTGTCCTCCAGCTACACTAGCCTCCTTGACTATGGTTTTTTTTTTTAGAAGTCAGGCAGTCGCCTGTCCTAAGATCTCGTTGTGCTCTCTTTGGGGAACGTTCTATCACCCCAGCGGCTGGCCCAGCTCCTTCAGCCCCCTTCCAGTCTTTGTTTAGGTTTCACTTTCCCAGGGAAGCTTACCTTGACCACCCCTCCCATCCCATCCTCTCCTCTCCCCTGCTTATGTTCCCTTTTATATCTTATCACTTACTCAGTCATCATGCCTGGTTTTCTTGCCTCTCCATGCTAGAATGCAAGTTCTACCAGGGAAGGTCCTTTATCTATAGTTTTGTTTCCTTCACGTACCCAAGTGCCTAGAACTGTGCTTGGTACACTGTCAGAGCTCCTTAAATATTGACTGACTGAATGAATGAATGAACGGAAGAGCCAGGACTGGCTGGAACATAGTCCATGGGATTCTCTGCCCAAGGGCAAAGCAAATGGCAGAACAACCAAGCTCTGGAGAGCAATGATCTCCTCAGACTGGAATGGCTCTCTGACTTCAGCTACGGTTTGCAAATCTCCCTTTTCCCTGAGTCCCACTTGCTTTCTTGATTTTATTACCTAGGATTCAGGCTTACTCAGGCAAAAAGAGTCAGAGAAGTGTGGCCAGGACCCAGATGATCATGATAATACACATGTCTTTGCTTCAATTTTGTGACATATGAGCAAATAGCCAGGACGGCCTTTTTCCCCCCTCTTTCCTTCATTGCTTGTCTCTAGGTTGGTTTAATGATTACCTGATGATTCACCAGTTGTAACTTTTCTTTTTTTTTTTTTTAACTCTTACAGTTTCTGACCCTCTAATACTGTATCTGCATTTGGTATTGAAGATTTATACATTCCCTCTCTTCTCTTCTCACTCAGTTGTCATTTACATGCTTTCAGTTTTCATAGGTCTCGTTATGGATAAAATCATAATCGTACTGCAATACCAACTGTACTGTAATAATAATTATAAAATTTCTTAGATCTACTGAGATGGTACTATCTGCTATGTTCTGATTTGGGAGCTTTCCTTAATTTTCTTATTTATCCAAGTAAAAGAATACAGCATGACTCAAAAGTCAGATATGTAAAATTACATAGACTCATATCACTTTAGTCAAATCAGAGGAAAAGTGAAGCGATTGTTGAGATGCGAGGTTGAAAGACTGGTCCACAAACCAAATCCTTCCTGCTACCTATTTTTGCAAATAAAGTTTTATTGGATCACAGCTATGCACACTCTTTTACATATTGTCTATGGCTGCTTTCATACTACAACGAATGGCAGATTTGAATATTTGCAGGAACAACCACAGGTATGGACAACAAAGCCAAAAATATTTACCATCTGGTCCTTTCTGAAAAGATTTCTGATCTCTGGTCTAGACTGTTTAGAGATTATTCATTTTGGTTCCAATATATTCAAATTTTTTACACAGAATTTGAAAGTGGAGCAATAATAGAATCTCAATAAATATCTATGGAATGAATGGATGATGATAATTTTCAGCTGCACGCTCCACAAAAAAGAAATTAACTCAGGGATCTGAAGTCACTAGAAGTGTTAGCAATTGGTAACCTATAACCCCACCCCCAGAATTAGTCCATGGGCCATAAAGCACACATTTACCTACTCCTTAGGGAGAGAGGAGACGAGTCTTTATGAAAAGACATTCATTTCAAAGTGGAGGACATGCTCATCATGGTGTGAACAAGACCATTCACTGATGTGTGGAAAAAGAGATTATAATTTATGGCTTCAAATTAATATGCAGAGAAAAGAAAGTAAACTTCGCCAATATTTAATGTAGAGATTGGCACCAGTCCCCGCACAACTAAACAATCAGACAGGTATTTGAGATTTCTTAAAGGAAGAGTGACAGTTAATCAGTCCCAAAGGACAGGCTATGATGATCTCTCTTGCTTGATTTCAGTGTAATCACACACACTGAAGTGTGCATGTACCTGGTTAAGTGGATTTAGGGATTTCATTATCTACTTCATAAAATGGACAAATGGATAGAAAGATTCCTGCAAAAACATCTGACATTGAAGATAATAATTCATGCACTGCTTAATAGTGGGGAAAAAATGGCAGAGTTGACATTTCTCTTCATCCTATAGAATCAGTTCTTCAAAAACCAAAGAAGTAAAAGGTTAATTCATAAATTCTGATGAACTTTGAAATGATCAGGAGAATATATGGAATATGGATTTACTTCTCCTATCACTATAGACCTCATTCTAGTTGAATACTGTGTCAAATTTAAACAAAGCTTTTGCATAATTGGTGGCTTGGGTTAAAAAAAAGGAGTGCCATGATTTAGTAGGCAAGATAATGAGGTCCATTTTCTTTTCACATCCTTCTATCGTTGGAAATTAACTTTTCGGCTATGGCAGTCATTAAAATGAAGTACAGAAATAATGTATGTAAAGTTGGTCTGAATCACAAATGATAACCAAGAGTTTCAAAAATAACCAAATCTATCAAGTCACACTGCTTACACAAAACTTAGGGATGTTAATGATTTTTAAAGGTGAGAACAGAAAGATTTTCTTCTAACTTAGTAAAGTAAAATAAGCCATTATGTATGTTACTTTAATCGCATTGTTGTACAATTCTTATTTTGTGTATGTTTTATTAGGTATGCAATATGTGAGTACAATAGTACATGCATATAATTTTCATATATTTATATATCTAAGTATATACCTTATGTATATATACAAATATATGTAACATACACACATATGTATATACTTAAATTTTGTTCTATTTATAGATGCATGGGATTAAAAAGTTTAGAAGTCCTTGATTTAAACAATGACATATGGGTTCAGCCTTCCTACGGGATTATGTTAGGCTTTATCTCTGCCTGAACTTCCCTTTGACTGAACTTCCCTTACCTGCTGAAGGCTTGATAGAAGGCCATGAATTGTAATAACTCTTCTCCATGCACCTTTGTATAAATATTTATCCCATATAGTCACATACTTGTTTGTATATTTTGCATTTGTCAACATTAGTGTTGTCTTTCATTAGTTCTGGCTTTTTAAATACTAAAGATATTACTGATTCACCTTGCTTTTTATAGTACCTTCCATAGGCAGTTAGCTAACTGACACCCTTGATGCTATTTGCTTCTGTTCCTGGAGAAATTATTGTATCATTACAGATGGCACTGAATCTTATTGATTCTTATATAAATAATGGGTGCGCTTTACAGATGTTGGTATGTTTGGAAATGGCAGTTTTCCTGGGGTCAAGAAGGGTTTGAGGATATTGACTTTGTTCACTTTCATGTCAAAACAATAAATCACTCTCCTTAGGAAAAAATTCTGCCTCAATCACTTAAATTTCTTTTATGTTTCTCGAGATACAAAGAACCCACCTTCATGCCACAAATTGTGTGAAATGAGATACCTCCTCTATGTCTTTTCTGGCCAAAACAAATCTATAATTTCACATCTCAATAGTTATGTCCATTCAGAATTTTTGTCATCTGGGAACAATCATGGTTTCTGAAATAGTACCACACATTGCCAAAGCTCTAATTCTTCTTCATGAGATCACAGTATTTCTTCTATTAATCAAGTTATATTTGACTTGAGAAGTTCCTTTTTTCCTCTGTCAACTTTAGCCCAACTATGGAAATTTGCCTTTTGTATTTGTTGAAGGAGAAAACCTTAGAACTTGATGTCTGCTCCTTGACTGGCCAGAAAATCCGGTCTCTCGTTAGCCTCTTCCATGTCAGGAAGCCAGTCTCAAATGCAAGTCTCACAGCTTCTAGGGGTTTCTGCAGATGTCCAAATGCCCCCTCCCCTCCCAGCGCAACTTTCACGCTCCCTTGCCAGTTAGAACTGAAATTCATGAAAACAGATTTGGCGCTTGAGACACGGATGGAAGCAATTTGTGGGGAAGGCATAAAATAGCAGGCATACACTTCTTGTGTTGACGGTCTGCTACCCTGTAAAGGTTTCCCTTTTGAGTGAAACCCATTTTAATTCCATCTATGCTCAGTTTGAATATTTTACGGAGGAATTCACCATGACCGCCTCTGATATGGACCGAGCTCTGGTCTCATGACTGAAGAAGTCGATTTCTTCTCTGAGCAAATGGCTATCTGTGGCAGGTCCGTATTAAAAACTAATAGCCTGGGAGTGAAGAATGGAAAATAGAGAAAAAAGATAATTTTTTTTGCAAGTGTATTTGATTTGGAACAGTTTAGGAAATGAGAGCTCACTAATTGGTATTTCAGCCAAGTGTTTTGTGGGGCTAGAGCTATGACCGAGTTTAGCACGTGTACCGTACTCATGCGAGTACTCAAGCCTGTAAACCCCAGGCAGGAAAGAATAGCTACCCAAATGACACATTTTCTATTTCTATTTCATGTCCCTAAGCCAGCCATTTATTTATGCTTACAATGTGCCAGGCATATACTAGGTCCTTTACATAAATAATTTTAGCAGTTCTTAATATATCTTTTACCCTTACACATCTGAGGGCTACGCCACGTTGTCCTTAGAACTAGTAGCTCCTAACCAGTGGCATAATGACCCATTCTCCTTGGTTTAGAGGCAGCGGGTTGGGGGAAACATGAGAATTTGTTGGAGAAACCAGAATTTAAGCCTAAACCTGGCTTCCGAGCTCCTGTTCTAAGCCACTATTGCCTGATAGCCCCCACCCTTTCATTCCTTCACTGCCTGTTGTCACCATCTTCCCCAAATTCATATGTCGAACTCTTACTTGGGAAGTAAGTATTAGGAGCTGGGGCCTTTAGGAGGTGATTGGGTCATGAAGGTGAAGTCCTTGTGAATGGGATTTGTGCCCTTAGAAAAAGGACAACCCCACCCCCCACCCCCACCGGGTCCCTGCCATGTGACGACACAGTGAAAAGGCAGCAGTCTGCAACCTGGATGGGCGCCCTCACCAGATGCTGAATCTGCTAGGGCTTCTGGAACTGTGAGAAAGAAGTGTTCGTTGTTTGAAACACTCAGTCTATGGTATTTTTGTTATAGCAGCTCAACCTGACTAAGATACTACCCGAAGTATCTACCAAGACTATTCAGTGAATGTGAGTTAAGCTAAATTATGGCCTGTTCAGGTGTCATAATAAGAAAGGGTTAAATGAGTGGATTCCAGGAATATTGTAGACCCATGAATATTTCCTACCAGTTTTCTTTCTCTACCTAATAACATTTGACAGCTTCCCCCACCCCCACTCCCAACTGGATTTGGTCAAGAGGCCCAGGAGAGTGATGAACCTGGATGGTTCCAGGGGGGTGGGAAGGGATAGGGGTAAAGGTGACTGCTGGGCAGCTGCCTGGGGGTGAAGTTCCAGTAAATGGGGTCAAGCGGAGGTTGGAGAACTGGGAAAGAGGAGAACGAGCTGCTGACTGATTTAGTGAAACAGAATCTCACTAACATTCTCCTGGTGGGAAGTTGGGTTGGCTGGTGGTGTCTCATTAAAGTACTGGCATTGGGAGAAACAGCAAACTCCTTCCCATGCACCAAGACTCATGCTCCAAAGCTTAGCTTTAATATCTCATTGTAGATTTTACCTCATTTTATTATATGAAGTACCCGCTCCAGAATAGTTAGCGCCACCAGCTTGTTGAGAACGCAGAGAGCTTTTGCATTTTTGTTTCTCCTGATTAGATGCTGATTGAATAAAGAATTGATTAAATAAATTCTTACATATCTGTGAAACTTCAAATCTGACCACTTTGGTTTATATAACAGGTATGAAGTACTTCACGGCTGGGGATGAGCACCATGCTCTATTTCCTTACTTTTCAGATTGAAGCAGAACTGGTTCTATGTCCCACCTGCCAGAAATGAGGGAGAGCCAGTATCACACTTCTGCTTTCCTGTTGTAGACTGAATATTGGTGACTATCCACCTCCCCCATTCATATGTTGAAACCTTACGCCCAATGTGTTGGCATTAGGAGGTGCAGCCTTTGAAAGGTGCTTAGATCACAGGGGTGGAGCCCTCATGAATGGGACTAAGGCCCTTATAAAAGAGACTTCTCGAGAGCTCCCTCACCCCTTCCGCCCTGTGAGGACACAGTGAAAACAATAAATCAGGAGAAGTGTCCTCATCAGATACTGAATATGCTGGCAACTTGATCTTGGACTTCCCAGACTCCAGAATTGTGAGAAGTAAACTTCTGTTACTTACCAGCCAGCCAGTTGATGATATTTTTGTTACCGCAGCCCAAACAGACTAAGACATTTCCCAGCCCCTTCTCTTGGATCATCCCCAGGGGCTTAAGCAGCAACACGTAGTCTGCTAGGATCCCGTTCTTCGGTGAGCTGGGGCCCTGAGGAGTATCTGTCTTTTGCTGTCTTCCCTGTCTAGGGAGGGTCCTTCTAGGACCACCAATTTTCCACTGTTTGTCTGGTTCTGCTGCTTCAGACATTAGCAACACATAAGCTTATGCAGTTTCCTGCTGAGCAGCATGGGACTTGAGGAAGGATGGCACCAAAGGATAAGACAACTTGCTCTCTGATCACTCAGAACCCTTTGCTCAGGCCCCAAGGCTACCAAATGATGTTGACATCATTTTTAAGAGCCGGCATAACCACGTTTCCACAAGGTCCTTCCGCTGACTAAAGCATATGTAGGCACCTTCTTGTCTTTGAAATGACAATCACTATTGTTTTTTTTGAATCCTAGAATCCTCTCAAGATGCAGGCTTCTTTCCTTCTTCATCTTCCTAAAATATAAATGGTACCTTCTCCTCCTTCCTACAGTAAAGTTTAAAGGACCATTAAGAAGGACTGGGGCTTTAGAAACACAAGAATCTGTCCACTGCCCTTTCTTGCAGTGGGGGGTGAGGGGGTGGGGAAAATACCTTTTATTCCATCTGCTCCATGGATGGGAGACTTTTTCATATAGAGTAAAAAAATTCCAATACAAGTTAAATTATCACCTACAGGTCACTCTGCTATATCAAAGACGCATAGAGCAAGAAGGCATGTTTTTGTTAATTCTCTTCTTGTATAGCAAGAGGATTTTATCCTTAGTTATGACCTAAAAATAAAAATCTATGTCATAATGTTTTAACATTTATAGTTTATTTTTTATCTCTTGCAAAAAAAAAAAAAAAAATGTCCTGGTAGACAGTCCAGAGAGGAAGCATTGCCAAACTCGCTTCCAAGGGCTTCCCAGAGAGACAAGTGAAGAAGCCAGTCTCAGGGTTCTGTTGAAAACAAGCAGCCTTTTGTGGTCCCCCAATATCCTCACTTCAGTGGTTTGGCAGTAACTTCCCAGGACCAGTGTGCAGGGGAAGGAGGTAGAAAAGTCTCCCTCTGGTGTTATACTTGGCTATACTTGCTCCATATCATTTTACGCCTGGTAAGTCAATGAGACTGCTTGCTATTATATGAAGAGGCATAGCTGCTCATAAAGGCATGTCCATAGTCCTGGAGACTTAGGCCAAGAGAGATTGTTTAGCTCAGTAATATGCTGTGTCCAGAGCTCTCCTGGGGATTATTTAGGTAATAATGTCAGACCTGACCACCGGCCCATTGTTCTCCTCTCTTAGCTTAAATCCTCCCTTTGGGAGAACATCCTTGGAGACCTTCCCTGCTCACTGATCTCAGGACGGTTAAATAATGGTGAAGCTCACTAGGGTTTGGGGTTTGCAGATTTTCTTTTTCTGGAGACTCCTTGGCCTCTAGACATGTGCATTTATTCCCTACTTAGCTTTCTTTGAGTTGATTATACAAAGATGATACGGGTGTGGGGTACCTCCTCAAGCCACAAACATAACCTGGCCTGCAATAATACCCTCCCACGCTGTTATCTGGCCGTGACATGTATGATTCAAGTCCTAATGCTAGTCCCCCCCCACACTAGAATTAAGTGGTTTCACTCTATTAAAGGCATCATCCTTAAGTGAAACTCACGAGGGCATCTACATGTCACAGGGACTAGCCTAACAGAAAGCTCTTACTCTGAAGTTGAGCTTTGAAAAAAACCCCAGAGCTCAGAATTTGACCTCATTGCATCAGGAAGTTGGACTTAAAAATCTGTCTCTAGTGTTCTATGTCCTTTTGTTTTATAACCAGGCTTTTCTGAATTTGACTTGGGTATCAGAGAGATAATGTGCTCATCGAAACCAATGCCAAACAACTTCCTATTTTTTTTTAAACTTTTGTTCTTTCTTCTTCACATTATGTGTGTGTGTGCGTGTGTATGTGTGTGTGTGAATAACTTGTTTTGGAAGGAACTCAATGTAAAAAATAACACGGGCGTGGGCCTCCACATACCAAAGCCTCGAGGAATTCACTTAAAGCATGTTTAAATCTCAACTGAGGCCTCTGAATTCCACCCCGTACAGGTGGACGCAGGAGCAGAGTACATGTGATTGGAACTGAAGAGTAAGAGGTTCAGTCTTGGGTTAGGGAGGGAGGAAGAGAGAATCTAAACAACCTAGAAACCTGTTTGGATCATGACAGGTGGCTGTTGATTAGGATAGGCATATAACTCACCTGGGTGCCTTAGTGGAAATGTCATGCCTTATTTTAGAAGGAAATTAGATTCAGTGACAGGAGATAAACACGCTAGGGACGAAATAACATTCTAATAACATATTTTAAGTGTGCCACTTACTAACAAGATCGATTTTCAAATTTGCTTTTGGCAAAGGTTAAGGTAAAAATAAAGGCAGGGAGTAAGATGGCAAATCAGTGAAAAGGAATGTGTAAAAACACACAAAGCATTGATGGAGGATTGATTATGTGAGATACTCCTCTCCCTCTACCCATAGATTCTGTGAAATACTAGTTTATTTTTAAAGACCATTTGAAAATGACTTTTATAATTGTGTCGGGTGCTAGAAAATCTATAAAGACAGAAAGCAGATCAGTGGTTGCCTGGGGCAGGGGATGGGACCACGGATTGAGTATAAGCTGGCATGAGGGATCTTTTCGGAGTGGTGAAAATGTTCTATTTTTTTAAAGATTTTATTTATTTATTTGACAGAGAGAGACACAGTGAGAGAGCACAAGCAGGGGGAGTGGGAGAGGGAGAAGCAGGCTTCCCGCCGAGCAGGGAGCCCGATGTGGGGCTCGATCCCAGGACCCTGGGATCATGACCTGAGCTGAAGGCAGCCCCTTAACCAACTGAGCCACCCAGGTGCCCCGGTGAAAATGTTCTAAAACTGAATTGTGGTGATGGTTGCACAAGCATGTAAGTTTAAAAGAGATCATTGAACTTGTGATGGATGAATTTTGTCTGCCTTTGGCTCAGGTCATGGTCCCAGGCCCTGGGACCGAGCCCTGCATCGGGCTCCCCACTCGGTGGGAGGCCTGCTTCTCCCTCTCCCACTCCCCCTGCTTGTGTTCCCTCTCTGACTATGTCTCTCTCTGTCAAATAAATAAATAAACTCTTTAAAAAAATAAGTTAAACCTCAGAAAGGTTTTTTTTTTTTTTTTTTAACAAGGTGCAGCTTCATGACATTAGATTTGGCAATGATTTCTTGGCTATGACACCAAAAGCATAGGCAACAAAAGAAAAAAAATAGATATACTGGACTACATGAAAATGTAAATCTTCTGTGCATCAAAGGACACAACCAACAGAGTGAAAGGAGAGCCTACAAAATGGGGGAAAATATTTTATAATTATATAGCTGATAAGGGGTTAATATCCAGAATACATAAAGACCTCTTAAAACTCATCAACAAAACAACCTGCCTAAAAAATGGGCAAAGGTCTTGAAAAGAAATTCTCCAAAGAAGATATACATATGGCCAGGAAGCACACGAAAAGATGCTCAACCTCACTAATCATCAGGGAAATTCAAATCAAAACCACAGAGATACCTCCTCACAACCATTAGAATAGCTACTTTCAGAAAACCAGGAAATAACAAGTGTTGGCGAAAATGTGAAAAAAAAAATTGGAACTCTTGTGCATTGTTGGTGGGAATGGAAGATGATGCACCTATTTTGGAAATCAGTATGGAGGTCCTTTGGAAAATTAAAAATGAAATTGCCATATGACCCAGTAATTCCACTTCTGAGTGTATACCCAAGAGAACTGGAAGCAAGGTCTTTTTTTCTTTTAATATTTTACTGATTTATTTGACAGAGAGAGAGAGAGAGAGTGAGAGCTGGAGCACAAGCAGAGGGAGAAGGAGAGGGAGAAGCGGGCTTCCCGCCGAGCAGGGAGCCTGATGTGGGGCTTGATCCCAGGACCCCGGGATCATGACCTGAGCCGAAGGCAGATGCTTAACGTCTGAGCCACCCAGGTGCCCCTGGAAGCAAGGTCTTGAAGAGATATTTGTACACTCATGTTCATAGCAGAATTATTCACAAGCAACCAAGTGTCCATCAATAGACGAAAGAATAAACAAAACATGTTCTACACATACAATGGAATATTATTCAGCCTTGAAAAGGAAGGCAATTCGGACAGTGCTACAACACATATGAGGATATCATGCTAAGAGAAATAAGCCAGTCCCAAAAAGAAGTACTATATGATTCCATTTACATGAGGCACCTAGAATAGTCAAGTTTAAAAGAGACAGAAAATAGAATGATGGTTGCTAGGGACTGGAGGGGTGAGGGGAAATTGGAGGGTTATTGTTTAATGGGTACAAAGTTTTAATTTTGCAAGATAAACGGAGTTCTGGAGATGAATGTTGGTGATGACTGCACAATAATGTGAATGTACTCAATACCACTTCACTGTATACTTTAAAATGGTTACAATGGTAAATTTTATGCTACGTATATTTTGCCACAATTAAAATGTAAAAAGGGTTAAAAAAATTTAACCAGGTGTGCTTGTCGGTTCCAAAAACTGAAAAATTGGCTTTATCTACTCTGGTCCTGGAATACTATAAGTCATCAGTAAATAGCTGTACATGGAAATGCATCCAAGATTGTGCCTATCAATTCTGATTTTGCCTCTGATATTCCTTTGGCTAGTTCATCTGTTGTCATGAAATTAAATCTTACTTTTGCATAGATAATCTTGCCTAGACCCACTTTACAAGTTCTCGTCTTTCAGCTCTAACTTCTTGATAGTATTTCCTCTAGAGCATCATCAAATTACCCCAGACTCATCATGGGGAAGTGACTATTCATATTCTTTGTCTTTACACAGTATCTGCCTCTTAAATTTTCTGGTTCTTCCAGTGGTCTCAGTCATTCTCCTAATTATTGTCACTTAGATCTGTGGAGTCATTGTGGGTGCTACCTATTTCTCAGTGACAATCATTAGTTTTCCTACCATCTTTCCTATTCCTAAACACACTGTACAACATTGACAGGTAAGTTTAAATCTTCAAATATTGAGACTGTCCGCAGTTAATCCTAACCCAGCTACCCAAAGTAATCTCTGAGTATTATCACGATCAATCCTCTGCTTCTTCCAGAGTGGTCAACTTAACATCCACATCCTTATTTTCAGGTTTTTATCCTCTTTCTTCCTAGATACAATGGCTTCTCCCTCTTTTCTACTCAAAGATCTTTTCACATTCAACTTCCCTCAACCAGGAGCCTTTCCTGATTACTGCATGCTGTGGTCATCTCAACCTTTTCTGAATAACTGCCTTGACACTGATTATCTCCTCTGGGCCACACAGTGGAACATGGGCTCTGTAAACTGTCAGCACCAGGCAAGAACAACAAAAGCAGGTCATGATCTCAGGGTCCTGGGATCGAGCCCCACATGGGGCCCCGCGATCAGTGTGGAGTCTGCCCAGGATGGGCCCGAGGTCAGATGCCAGGAGAGCATTGACAGGAGGCCATGAGTTGAGCTGGGATTGTGGTCAGGGTCAAATGGAGACTTAGCACAATAGAATACACAAATGTGAATAAAAGGAGTATGAGAATCCAAGGCTATGGAAGAGTCTGAGAGTATACTCCATCAGGAGTATGAATTGGAGTAAATCCCAAATATCCCAACTTTCAATAAGAGCTCTAGTCACTGTGTCTAGACTAGTGAACAATCCCAGGCAACAGAGTGATTTAGGGAAAATGGTACAGGCTTTGCTCCTGAAAGACATGGATCCCAATTCCAGTCCCCCCACTTACTATCTGTGTGATCTTGGGCAAGTTACTGGAACTTTCGAAGCCTTGCTGTGTTCACCTCTAAAATGGGAGTAACACAAAAGTTATAGGGCTGTTGTGATGATTAGCTAAAATTAAACAATGTAGATAAAGCTCCTGGTAGAGCTATTCTGGCTGAGGTCAATTGCTCTGTACATTGAATAAAAACTACTTTCTTTTTGAGGAATAAAGACAATATCAGCACTATATCACTATGTAAGTAAAGCACAGCGTTGATGAATGTCAACCCACATCTTAATTATGTAAGAAATATTGTCTTCCTTTCTTTTTTTCTATCTTCCTTTCTTTTATTTCTTTTTTCTTTTTTTTTTTCCTTTTTTCCTTTCTACTTAATTTTAACTCTGATATGCACCGATGGGAAATTCAATCTCAGCAATTCTTGGGATTTCCCTCTTCCTTCAGTTTTGGGCCAAGTGTCCAGAATCATTAGGACAGCGTCCTACTCCTTGTATGAAGCAGGAGGGACACCAACGGTGACTTCTTGTTTCGACCTTACCCTAACTTGGTTACCCAACTCCATCTTTGGGGGCCCAAGTTTCTTCATCTGTAAAATGAAGGTGTTCTAACCGCAAACTGTTAAAAAAATATAGTTGAGGGGCAACCTGGGTGGCTCGGTCAGTTGATTGTCTGACTCTTGATTTTGGCTCAGGTCATGATCTCAGGGTCCTGGGATCGAGCCCCACGTGGGGCTCTGCAATCAGTGTGGAGTCTGCTTGAGGATTCCCTCTCTCCCTCCCCTTCTGCCCCTCCCCCTGCTCGCTCTCTCTCTCAAATGAATAAATGAATAAAATCTAAAAAATATCTATATAGTTAAATTATGAAACTCTCTAGGTCATCTGATTGAGAAAAAATGATTTTAGAGGGTAGGCTTTGCCATAGTTTTCAGAGTCATGGCTTATAAAAGGGGACAATTCAGAGGCAAAATAACTTCCATCTCCTCCTCCCAACTGTCCTTGCTCTTTAACTCCATCTGTATTATTGCCCAGATGACTTTCTCTTCTGATTTATAGTCATTTGCTGTCAAGTCTTATCGCCTCATTTACAACTAGAGTTTAAATTCTTTAAGGAACGGGTTTCGCTATCCAGACATTTCCCTTTCCCTTCCTTCTCTTCTTCCTTCCCCCTCAGACAGATTCTCCTTGATCATGGTAAGTGCTAACAAGAATTATTTACAAGTGAGTGGAAATAACCAACTTTAAGAACTGAAGAATGTCCTCTGGAGGTTATTTATTGACCTCTCCTGGAAAGTTATTTCTGTTGCCTAAATTCTAACAAACTGAAACTGCTTTTGCCCTACAATACTTATTTTAAAATTTTTGTTATTGTGCTTAACTCTTTACAAGCATTTTCTCTTTTAATCTCACAACAAGCCTGAAAAGTAGATATTAATATCACTTTCCAGATAGAGAAACAAAGGCTCAGAGGGATTAGGGGGTTTGCTCAAGAGCACTCAGCTACTAAAATGGCAGAAGCAGATTGTGATTCCTCATCTTTTAGATTCCAAAACCCACTTCCATGTAGTAGAGATACTTACTAAATTCTTTAAACAGAGCTGGTAGTAACTGCCTCACAACTGAAGAGGCAAACTGGTTTATGAGTATTCACAGAAGAAGAACAACAATGGTAAATTTGGAAAGAAAACTTTCTCCTCACAATTCAGTCCAAACAGAGGTCTCTGACTTTAAGCAGTGTTTTTGTGGTATCTAGCACTGGAATCCAAGTCTTGAATCTGCAAAAATGGTGCTCACACAGGTTTGCCAGGAATTTGCAGACGCCATTACCCTGCTCTTAAGCACCAGAACATTTCAGTGAGAGAAAAGGAAAACATTTCCAATACAGAGATCTAGGAAGGAAACGGATTGACCCAATCCCATTAGAACGATTTAGACTAGAAATAATAGCCTTTCGCTTTTAGCTTGTTCTGAGTAAGCAACTATTGTCAATGTGCGTTCCATAATGACTCCCAATTCTCTGAACGCTGAAAACCCTTTCAACAATCTCCACAGGAAAATGAAGGCCGCTATTTGCGGAGGCGGGGGTGGGGGCGGTGAGGGGGTGGGGGTGAGGGGGTGGGGGGGTGAAAGACACCAGCATTGCATAGTGACTGTTCAAGTCTATAACAAACACTCCATGGAATGTCTCTTGCATGTATATTTCATGCTCAATCCACAATGAACACGAATTGGAACATGAAATTTGTCTTTTTCTCCCCCAAAGAACAACTTTCTGTAGATATTTGTGTCTAATTAAAAATCAGGACAGAACTTACTTGTCTGTGTTTGAAAGTCATTTTGCCTTAACAATCCCTTCTTTATCTTCTAGTTCAGTAAGGGCTTTATTGACTTTATTGACTACTTTATTGGCTTTATTGACTACTGAGGCCTTCTAAAACAGCTTGACTGTTTTAATACGATATTTAATACGATATATGGAAGTTTTAATATGACATATAATACAGAAGTCAACCCATCCATTCCTCTCCCATTTAGACCTGGAAAAAAATTGATTGTAGAAGAATACACATCTAGAAGTTTGTCATCATGGATACACCCTAGTAATTATCTGTTGTTGATTAACTCCTTACCTCACACAGGTGAGAACATTGACCTCTCTCAGTGTTATTTCAGGCTCTCTGACTCAAAGTCATTGACTAGTAATTATGGAGAATAAATAAAATTTTGGATGACAGAACATTAATTTCTTTTACTTTTTGTTGAATATGTCCTTTTTTTGGCCTGTCCTACATAGTGTTATTTATTTACATATAAATAAAATATATCATTCATGTACATTTATATATACATAAATAAATTTTTAGTTTTTAAGTAGAATTTTCTTATTGGAGTTCATAGTTAAGTAAGTGAATGAGAATCTCATTTAAAAATCTATGTATGTATTGTACTTATGCTCAGTGGGTTTCTATAAACTCTAATAAAATCTTTTTACTGGTAAATATCTACCCAATAATAAACTGATAAATGAATGAAAGATAGGACTGTTACACAATTTGTTTCCAAAGAAGCTGTTTGGAAACACAAGCTGTTTTCAAGGATGACTGAAGTCTGACCAATTCAACTCCCAGGATCCATCGCTTCTGAGGCTGAGACCTGTTTGTGGGTTGGGTGAGTAGGCACATGTGTCGATGTGTGCACAATATGACACTAAAAGCCACAGATCACAAACTGCTGCTTATTATAACAGATGTGTTTTGATTTCTTAGCCTGATGTTTTGCAAACTTGAACTTATTGCAAACATTTACAGGTCAGCAAATACCAGTAAAGGCAGATTTCTTAAAAATGAGAAAATGTGGCAAAATCGGCCCTATAATTTCTCATAGCCAGCATTGGCTGGAGTCAGGGAGGCTGTAGACGTCACTGGGGCCATCCTTTCCAGCTATACCCCCTCCCCCTCATTGGTATACACTATCTAGCCGGTCCCTGTGGGTGTTTGGGTCTGAGGCCCTTGCTCAGAAGAAAATTCTCTAGCACTTCCTTTTAACGTGGTTGAATTAGTCACTGACTTTGTGGATGGTGACTCCGAGTAAAGAAGTATTAGTGCAGTCTCAGGCCAGCTCAATGCCAGGTGTAACTGAAGGACACCTGTTTAGGAGCTCATAGGGATGAAGAGCCATAGGAAGAGGTGAGAGCACCTTCACAAATCCTTCCATAGATGGGAAGGAGGAAATTTGCCAAACTTCAATCATTATTGGAAGTAGCTCGAAACTGTGTAATAGCCCTAAATTTATTTATCGGTTTATTTTGTTGATATTTGCCAGTAAAAAGATGTTATTCTAATATATAGAAACCTTCTGAATACATGGACATAGATTTTTAAATAAAGTTTTCATATATTTACATAAAGCTGACAGCCTGGATTAGAAACACAGCCCTTGTTTTCTTTCTTACCCTTACCTCTGGGAGGGAAGTTTCTGAATATAAATTTGTCCTCAGAACACACTTGTTTATTAATCCAGGAATATATGTGTGTAGAGTGCATGTAAGCCAGCAGGCCTGGCTTACATGGGGTGGAGCAAAACTAAGGGGAGGTCTGGTAATTACCTGGGTATTTACCTTGATAAAAACAGCAGATCTATTTCTGTTCTGTGATGGATATTTCGGTTTTAAATTAGTTCCATTACTACAAGGCCTGAATTAATTAACTAAGGTGATTTGCAAACTGGCAAAAGTCTCCTTCAGGATGAAACATGTATTGCCTGCTTATGCCTCTATCGCTAGGTAGCTTTTAGGTGGATTCATTTTGGAAAGGTCAGCCCATGAGTTTCCTTACTGGCGGTCCTTTAGATCTGTCATGAAAGTTACCACTTCAGAGCACTGGGATCCTGTGTGTGAGCCACCCCCCTGGCCCCCAGGAGAGTATGTGTGAGAGAGAAGGGGATCCAGGCAGGAGACATGCGTGGTGGTGAAAGTGAGCTCCCACAGCACGAAGTGACACAGGCAGGAGTCAGGTCTCTTTAATGAAACTTCTCAGCTCCCCTAACTGCCATCTGCCTAGGTTTGGGTTCTGAGTTTCTTGGCAGGCCAGGATGGCTTTTAGGAGGTGCCAGTCCCACTTGCAGATGTTATTGCTCTAATTCTGCCGAAGTTGCAATTTCTGGCCTGAGGTCATGACCCCAAATAGGAAGTGCCTCTGAGTTTCTCCAAACATGGTATGTGGATAAGGGGCGGAGTTTAGCACATAAACACCCAGCTGCCAGTTCTTCGTGTTTACAAGGAATCAAGGATAGGACACTTAAGGTCAAGAATATATCCTTTCTTCTTCCTCCAAAGGAGCAAATAGTGTTGTCTTACACTCTAGGTGAAATGCAGACTTTAATGCCAGAGCTATATTTGGCTTGGAGTTTTTCTTTAACGCCACCCAAACTCATTCTTTTTTTTTTTTTAAGATTTTATTTATTTGACAGAGAGAGGCACAGTGAGAGAGGGAACACAAACAGGGGGAGTGGGAGAGGGAGAAGCAGGCTTCCCGCCGAGTAGGGAGCCCGACGGACGCGGGGCTCGATCCCAGGACCCTGGGGTCATGACCTGAGCCAAAGGCAGACGCTTAACGACTGAGCCACCCAGGTGCCCCCCAAACTCATTCTTTAACTATTATGAGCCTCGAAAAACTGCATGAATAAAAATTAACTTGTATAAACATCTGATCCATTTTTGGGGGGGTAGTGTAAAGCCAAAACACTGGGGAATGGGGAAAGGGAGGGAAAAACCTCTCCGTGTTTGAGGTGCAACTAAAATTTAACTATAAATTAGTGTTTGAGTAGAATGGTAGGAAAACAAAAAACAGGGTTGGAAGGTGTCTCAGAGGTCATGTCCAACCCTCTTCCTGAGGATGCATGAATCACCAGCCCACTCCAATTCCTTCTCTCTGAACTGTGTCATTTTTTTTTTTCAGGTTTTTGTTACTTCAAGAAACCACAGTTGTTGGCTGATAGAAAAATTACAGTAGTGCCATACAAAGAGAGAGCTATTTCTGCCCCCCAGCAGTAAAGTGTTAACAGTGCATAGTATGTATTAGACCTTGCACTGAAAGAAAATGCTGTTCTTAGCTGACCAAGACAATTTAAAAACAAGGCCTCTACCTGTGATTTTTGAGCTTTCTAGTATCAGGTTTCCTGCATATTCAGGGATACCAGTAATGTTCCTCCGGTGAACAGCCTTGGAACCAGCAAAATGCCTTCTTTACAACATTATCATTTCCATTAATCTGAGCAAGTGTTGATCAGTATAAATTATTTATGTGAGCACTGGGAGCCACCTCCCTAGGTGCAAGGCAATCTGTTAAAGATTTGCTATTATGCTACTGAATGGGAGCGGGGTGGGGAGAAGTACATTTTATAAGTCATAAAGTTTTAGGAACATTAGTCCTCGTGTTCACATTTGGAAATGAACTCTTGATGAAATGCATTGAAAAAAACAAAGAACCCAAAGCAACATGGAAACTTAAATTCACCAATGGCATAAGTCAAAATAATGGGGGGAAAACCCCACGCCTTGGTAATATGCCAAATATCATGATGAAATGGGAGATTAGAAATGGTCCTTAAGGCAGAGAAGGATTTAAACTGTAAGATTGGCTGGCTCATGACTTAATTTGAGTTCTAAGAAAATGTGTCTATTTGTCATAGCTTCTCTGAGGGACAGGAGAAAGTGAGAAAAGAAAAGAGGGTGGCCGGAGAACCAGCACTCACTGTGCTTTTTCCTATACTTACTGGTGTCACTGAATCTTGTAGCTGTGTGTAGGCAGGTTCTAGCTTCCAGGGATAGCCAGATGGTTCTCCCACTGAAGGCAATTGGCAGTCAGCACAGTTATTCTAACTTTTGCATGTATGTTAATGCATTTAATGCTTGCAGCAAGCCTGTGAGGTAGGTACCATCACTAATCCCATTCCACAGTTGGGGGGACTGAGACTCAGTGAGGTTAAGTGCCCTGTACAAGGTCACATAGCTAGCAAGTAGAAGCACCAAGAATTGAACTAGGCAACTGAGTTCTCGACATCGCACTTAGCCACTGTGCTAAATGACTTGTCAAAGATTTAGTTCTGTGTTTTACAAAGTCTATTCTGAAGTTCATCTGCATCAGACTTTCCTGGGGTGCCTCTTAGAAGTTTTCTAGGCTAGTATATCAGAATCCCTGGGAGTCGAGCCTGAGAATTTGTATTTAAGAACTCTTTTTTGCACACTAAAGTTTGAAGATCACTGATCTAGGGAGTGGGGGAGAGAGATAGTGAGAAACTCCTTTTGGCTTTCAGAACTCTTCAGAAGGACACACTCTTAAACTCTCCAGATTTTGTATGTAAGATCATGTCACCTGCAAATAGAAATAGTTTTACTTCTATTCCAATCTGGATGGCTGTTATATCTTTTTCTTGCCTAATTGTCCTGGTGAGACTCTCTAGTACATTGTACAGTAGAAGTGGCAAGAGTGAACATCACACCTTTGTCTTATTCCTAACTCCCTAGATTTTGAAGGGAAGAATCGATGGTTTAAGGACAATGTATTAGAAATTCACTACTGGAGGCCGTAGTTTGGTATCTTCTGTTTCTGACTGGATTCTATAGAGAGAAGCTTACACACCAGAAATATCAAATGTACTTCTCATTCACTCCCAGAATGAGAGTGTGGTCTTCCCATCAGGGTCCTTGGCTCTATGAGCTAAGCACACAGACATTCTTAGTAAACTCCTAATGAGTATGGGTGAAGGTCTTCAGCTATTGCCCTCCAGATTCAGGGTTGGGGAATAGGTATGTCCGTGGAGATGACACTTCCGAGACCATTATAATCCACCATTATAATCTGGTTAAGAAACACTGCAATGTAGAAGCCAAGATTTAGAGATAATCCAATGTCACTTGATTCCTGTGAGAGTCCCCACGAACAGTGCTCTCATGGAGGCAAAGAAATAAAAGGGCTTTTCTACTTACTATGGTTGCCTAAATTACCTCCAAAGTAAATGGTATTAATCAACCATTGATGCTCACAGAATTTTGTTGGTCAGACTCGGAGTGGATCACTTACTCGGCCCCATGATGTCTGAGACCTTGGGTGGACAACTTGAAAGCTGTGGGCTGAGAATAGCTAAGACTGATTCACTAACATATCCGGCAGTTGATACTGGTTGTCAACCGAGACCTTCGCTGGGCTGTCAGCTGGAAGGCCTCGATGTGGCTTCTCCGGGGGTCCTGGGATTCCTCACAACAAGAACGGCTGAGTTCCAAGGGCAAGAATTCCGATGAAGCAGAAACAATATTGCCTTCTCTGACCTAGCCTTAGAAATCATGCCACATCACTTTTGTTGCCTTCTGTTTATTAGAAGCAAGTCACTAAATTAGACCATACTCTCAGGAGATCCTCTGTGGAAAAAGGGTTGAAAGATTTTGCAGATATATTTTAAAACGATCACAGGTGCCACAGAAAAAAACCAAACAATGTAATAATATCTAACATTACTGAGCATTTATGTGTCAGATCTTATTCTAAATATTCCATGTAAATTACCACAACCTTGTAAGACAGGTAATATTGTAATCTCTATATTAAATATAAGGAATCTGAGATTGCATAACTTGCCTGAAGCATAACTTGCTAGAAACTAATGGTCTTGGGATTAAACTCCAGACAGCCTGGCTCCAGAAATATCTTCATATTCAGTACTGTATACTACACTACAACCGCGAAGATGTGGGATCTAGCCCAAAGTACTAGTTTAGAGAGGAATCTATTATGCTCTAAGTGTTTTCTATGCCCAGAGCCCCATTCTGAGGAGAGATGACCACTTGACAGTGTCTCTCTGTCCTATCTCGATTGACCGATCCTGATGGCCATCATCGGGAGTACCCCTGAAGTCTGGTGGGAGGTGCTTTCTAGCACTACTGCAGGGTTGCTAAGTGATCCCATCAGATCCTACCTTTTGGCAGAACTTGAACCTAAGTCTATCCGAGGGTAGTTGACCTAGCATTGATGGACAAAAGGCAGGAGATACATGGAAAGTAAGTCAGAAAGCCTCCAGAGGAAGCAGAAGCCCTGGGAAGCAGAGAGGAGAACAGATAGATACATGTTCATATGAATAAGAGCAGTAAAATCAGAGGCAGAGAGTAGTTAATGCCGCTAATAGCAGAGGATGAGAGCAAGCAAATGCCCACATCGAAGGAGTGCTGACCAGAGCCCAAGTGGCAGACTGGGTGTATGTTTACTAGAGCTACTCTTTTGTAAGCACTGGGTGAAGTTTGGCTGTGTTCCCTCTGACATTCCCCACCCTGTGCATCCTTACAACAAACCTGCATTATCTGAGGTAACATGAGCCTCTGTCTTTCTTTTCCTTATCCTTGAGATGCTCTCACCCACTGACTGTGCCACTAATGAGTCATGTGACCTGGGACAGATCACTTCCTTATTTGCCCAGCTTTCTTGTTGATGTCAGTTGGGCCAGATGATGTCTAAATTCATTTCTAGCTCCAAAGTTTATTATTCTAAACTTTGGCATGAAGGGGTTGGTCACAGTGCGATTGCAAAGTCGTGGCAACCCGCACCCTTTTTATTCCCAGCTCCCTCTCCAACCACAGAGTGATTTAAAGTTGAGATTTCTGTCTCACAAAGAATCGAAATGCGGCGCCAGTATGCGAAGCAGCTTATGCAGCCTCCTGGCAGCTACCCCACAGGCTTCTCTGGGTTTGTGTGGACCAGCAGGCCGGTGTGTATGCTGACCTCTCCTGCTCTCATTTCACAAGAGACCTTGTTTGCTGGAGAGAGATGAAACTAAATCATGGGAAGTTGCAAACATACTGTTGGGAACTGAGGTAGAAATGTGGAAAGGCTGCTGGGTTTGGTGTGGTCAGAGGTGACTGTAACCACTGTCCAGGAAGGAAATTGGGGAGGGCTGGTTTTACGGACTCTGTCTCATCTTAAACTTAAACTTCAGTTTCACCTCAAGCAGGATTTACAGTGAAACAGACCAAAATTTGCATTTCAAAGAAATGAGGGGGGGAAAAAAAAAAAGACATAGAAATGTGGACCTGGAAAGGCGTACAAGGACTCCTGTGTTAACCTCTGCCCCCTCACACACTTCCATCCGCACCTTCCCTACATGAGTTTGGATTTGGAGGAAACCATCGGCAGAGCTCCAGATGGAACATTTGGAGACCTGGAAACAGTTTTGGCTCTGAGATCAGCTTATCGTGTGGCTGTAGGCAAAACCTTGTAGGGGTTCTCAGTATTTCCATTTGTATACTGAAGATGATACTGTTTGTTTTTGCTTATATCACTAGAATTTTGTGCCAGTTAATGAGATATTAGGCTCTGTTCTCCCCAGTTTCTCAGTCAATCCCATGCTCTAGTCCAGATGTGTAGGGAGGGATACAGGTTAACTCTTTGAAGCTGTCCGGGGATTGTTTTATGTATCACAAGTGTATTGAACTAAAGAGCATTCTTGTATGGTCCCCTCAGCGAAGAGAGCTGCAGAAGTACCCTGAATGGTCTCAGTGGTGCCCTAGGGACCTGCAAGAGTTAATGGGCTTGCCTCTGGTTTGGCTGATTGGATGCCAGGACATGACATAAGACACAAGAGAAAGAGAAGGCTAAAAACTCTTTACATAGGGGACCATTTAGAAATCCATTAGTAACAACTAAATGGCACTTCCCTTTCGCTCCTCCTTCCCCTGCCTGATCTCTTGATCTCTCCTCTCTCTTACACACACACACACACACACACACACACATACACACACCCATCTTAGTATTATTGTACTCCCTGGAATAGCAAAATCAAACTGAGCTGGGTGGGAAAGGTGTTTTCAGTTCTTGATGAAAGAAATAAATACATCTCACCCTCAACTGCCCCTTTTTATTCTAAAAGTTCATCGGATGGGGGCTTTTTTCTTCCCTCTTTCTTTTCTCCCCATATTTACGGAAGCCCAGTTACTCACCTGAGGGTCATGGTTGATTTATTTCAAACCTGGGAGCCAGGGAAGAAATAGGCTTCTGTGAGTATGCTAAGAAACTCAGAGTAGCAGGTAGTAAAATTCAACCGATTGCCTATCAGTAGGAGGATGATGCTAAAATTCCTGAGGTTGAAATTGGAGGACCTTCTTGGTTGGGTGCCAACCTAAGTTTGCTGCTAGAATGGAAGCTTCCTAGGCAGCTTCCTTTGTGCACATTGCTCATTACAGCAGGGCATTTTGTCTCCGTCATTTTGAACCTCAGAATGTAGTGAACCAAGAGTGGTCTGATGTATTTGAAAAGTTACCTGTTAATATGACAGAACAGTGACAGCCTCTTTCTCCATGCCCTTTGAGGCTTTGCCCTTTAATTGGCCAAATGAAGATTGCCACATAAAGTATTTTCTTGTTAAAAATTTTCAACACTGCGGGGCGCCTATGTGGCTCAGTTGTTAAACGTCTGCCTTCAGCTCAGGTCATGATCCCAGGGTCCTGGGATGGAGTCCCGCATCGGGCTCCCTGCTCAGCGGGAAGCCTGCTTCTCCCTCTCCCTCTGTCTGCTGCTCCCCCTGCTTGTGCTCTCTCTCTGACAAATAAATAAAAGCTTTAAAAATAAATAAATAAATGGTTCTGGGAAAATTGGATTTCCATATGGAAAAAGATAAATCTTGATCTCCACCATACACAATATATAAAAATCACTTCCAAATGGATTGTATATGTAATGTGAAACATAAAACAATAACTCTAAGGAAGAGATCATAGAAGAGCATCTTCATGGCATTGGGGGAGGCAAAGATTTCTCAAACAGGATGCAATAAATACTAGCCGTAAGTTAAAAGTAAGAATTTCTGTTTATTAAAAGATACCAATAAAAGAGTGAAAAGGGTTGTTATATAAAATATATATTTTACAAATGAGTCATATGCATAATTTATTTTAAAAATCTGTATATCGATAAGAAAGAAATATACAATAGAAAAACAGGCTTGAACTTCATAAAAGAGGATGTCTAAATGGCCAGTAAACAACTGAAAAAAGTGGCCATCTCAATAATCATTAAGGAAATGCATATTACGACTACAATGACATACTGTTGGTGGGAGTATAAACAAGCACAACCACCTTGGAAAACTGCTTGGTAGTATCCACTAAAACTGAGCACGCACCTGGCTATGACCTAGCAATTCTATTTGTCAGAAATGTACACAAAAGACATTTACCCATATGAGAGGGAGATTTCTGGGGCACTCATAGGTATTCTGTTTCTTGACCTGGAAGAAGTTACATGGCTGCATTAAAAAATTGTAAAAATTTATCAAGCTGTACACATACAATTTGTGCATTTTCCTGAAAGTAGGTTGTATTCTTGAAAACCAAATTGCTTTAAAAGAACATACTGTGCAGGCCAGACAAAAACGTAACTATAAGTCTTGTAGAGTTCATGGGTCTATAGTTTGTACCATTTTTTTGGGTCAAATTTCTGATCGAGCCAAGTTGGTATCTTCACCATTCATATACTTCTGTTATCTCCTTCCTTGCAGTTTTGCCTATGTCCTGTGTTTGTCTGAAATTCTCTCCCCACTCCTTTCTGCCATTCAGTCTTTGAGAGACCACAGTGGGCTCTGCTTCTTTAGCAGGTATAATCTTATATACTGCTCACCCAAATCACAAATTGGCTTATACTTTCATTATAATTTATAAGTATAGGGCTTGTCTCTTCAAAGTTGTTCTCTGGGTCCCAAATGCCAGTCTCTATAGGTCCCTACAAAATGACCAAAATGAAGACAACGTAGCTTAAAGCTAAATACATTGTATCTAACAGATCTTTATTTTGCAGATAGCCGGCTTCTTTGTTCTTATAGTATTAAGATAAATCTCTTTCACAAAATGATGGGATGAACTGGTGTGAGTGTAGTGGTTAAGGGTTTTGGGGGCCAGACTGGTTGTATTCAAATCCCAGTGTTGCTGAAGTTATTGACTTCTTTGGACCTCTGTTTCCTGAAAAGTGGGGTTAATAACTATATACACACATACACACGGGTGCATGTGCACACATGCATACATACATACACATATATAATGCTAGGTACGGTTATATATATCAATAATATATGTTATAATATGCTGGTGATACTAACAATTAATCATGTTTTATGTATATTTATAAAATGTCAAAAGGGTTATAAATAACGCTCTTAGACCCATGTCTGGCACATAGATTTCACTCTGTAAATGCTAGTCATTTTTATTGTTTAGCTAGACAGAAGAAAAAGCTGAAGTCTCTATCTTGTATGATCCCTCCCATTTTTTTTTCTCCAGAAAAGTTATTAGTCCATGAAATTCAAAAGATTCAGATCCATTCAACTAGGTTATATGGTCTCTGAGTGGATGGCCCACACCTTATATTTCTTTTAAGCATATAATGATCTATGAATCGCTACTCTAATGTATAGATGAAGTATGTGTTTCCGTTTACAGTCTCAGCTTATTCTAAGCCTATTGGCCTGCCTCTATGGTGAAATACAATGACATGTATTTCTGTATGTATTTTTGCTTAACACCATGTAGTAAGTGTTAACTAAACATCAGCCTTCTCAAAATTTAAAACTTCTATTGTAAATTCTGTCTTCTTTTCAAGATACTTCCCTCAACAAATGATCAAGAGGAGAGCTCTAAGAATAACAGCAAAAATGCAAACTGGGGACAAATTCCCCCCTGAGGTTCAGGCAATCTGCTGTCTTTTGGTATAATTGACTTTGGGATAAGAAGATGTTAGGAAAATGCAGAATGAAGGACAGACACCAAACACTCAGCAACTACTCTGGTCGAGTTTAATTAGCGGTGATCTTCATGACACCGAGGTGATTGTTTGTTAAACATAGCAGTCACTGGCAATCGGCTGGGGTGAAGGGGGTGGCAGTAACTGTCTGAAAGATAAGCATTATGACTTCAAGGCAACACAACAGAAACTAAAGAAGGTACTTCATCAGTCTTGAAACTGTTACCAGATAAAATTTGGAGCTGTAGGGGTGGAAAGGAAGGAACTGAGAGAAGGAATCAGGATTGGAAGTTCAGAAGAGTACCTTTGGGGAGAAGGAGGACATTTCTTCTTTTCCCACCCTTCTAATCCTCAATTATAAGTGCCTGCTTTCTATATACACGCAACTTATATCTAAGACTCTGTGGGGCTCTATTTTTTTCAAGGTTAAAGTAAAGGAGTAAATCTAATTTTGGGGGGAGATTTCAATTTAAACCACTATATTAACCACAAGATGACTTAATGGGCACATTAGACGTATTTTAGGAATACTCCGAATGGCAGAATCTTGTGTGTCATCCTTATTTGAATCACAGAGCTTTTCTTTTAAATTTCCTTTATGAGAAACTTAGATTTCCTAAGTAGGATGGTAGAGACCACGAGGTTACACGTTTGGAAATTTTATTAGGGTGGCATAGAGGTACAGGTGCATAGCATAATTACTCCATCTACACTTAATTTCCTTGCCAAGTGGGACCAGTTGGTGCTTCTAAGGATTCCACTTGACTGACAGATCACAGAGACTTGAGCACTGAGGCATGAGGCATGATACAGCAACTGCTTATGTTTCCAAAATTTGAAGAAAGCCCTAATTTTCAAGGGAGGGGGAGTGATTGAATTAACACTATCAGGGAGGTGCTCCACCCTCTAATAAAATTGCTGCCCAGGCTTCTCAGTTGACCTTCCGTCTCAGATCTGTGGCATGACCTATAGTCATTATCATTCCATCAGTAGGCTTTACCCATATTTTGACTTAAGAGTAAGGAATTAGAGAAAGTCTATTATGGCACCTCTGGCAATAGTTCACTATTAAAAGCTGCATTTCAAGAAGAGAAAATAACACTGCTACCTATCAAAATTATTCCTGTTTATGTGATGCATACATATGGTGCATGACATATGGATTTTGAGCAAACGCATCTTTGTTTATGGTTCCTACTTTCCCTGGATTTTTTGTTAGTAGGGGATAATCTTCAACGGATCCCAGGCAAAGATCTGAGCTACTCTCCTGTCTTTTCTGTTGAGGAAGGTAAACAACGGCCCCATGGTCATTTTAAGTCATAAACATAGCTTTAATTCACTCTTGACAACGTCCAGGGCCATGCGAAGCCAAAACTCCAAATGTAATTTAACATCAAATCTCTCCTGCCTCAAATCTGAAATCCTGAACTCTCTCCTGCTTCAGCCTGAAGCCTCCAGTAGGAGTGGGAGCAAGTTTGTCTCCTCTTCTTCCTTCATGTTCTCTGCTCACCTCCTCCCTAGGGTTAAATGTAGCGTGGGAGAAGGGAGAGAGAAACGTATAAGACCATTGTCTACTTGGCTAGGTGGCTTTGGCTCTCGGATGTGGCAGATGGTAAAAACAGCCTTTTTTGGAAATCTTGGCTGGCAGGAACTCAGGATAAAGATGGATACTTTCTCCTGTGTGGCAGTCTCATGGACTCTTCCCTTGCAGGGCTCCTCTCTCCTGTAGTTTGATTTGCCTCCACGGATGCATCTCTAACCCAGGTGTTCACTAGCAACCCCTCACTCAGTCCTTGGATGTCTGGAGTACGCATCCCACCTTCTTCCGCTAATGTCACCTCATACCTCCACGTGGCCCAACTCAACAGGACACAGGAGTAACAGAGGCCATTCTCCCCTGAGTAGTTCATTCTGGCCAACAGGGAACATCCGTATCTCTTGCTTAGGCAAACTCAGAGTAGGTGATGCAATCCCAACACAGCCCTTCCCTGTCGGATCCACCACCAAAGCAATTAATTAGGCCCTCTCCTACCTTTACATTTCCCAAGAACCATCCACAGTCTGCCTTAGTTGCCTCTAGTGTGGGTCAGGCAAGAGTCTTCTGCTGTTTCCAACTATTGGAAAATGTATTTTGAGCTATGCTTCTCTCCCTAGGCTTGAGGCATGAAGGGGATGGAAGAGATTGACAGGTGGGAAGCGAAGATTCCTTTCTGTATCACCCATCTTCTTGAGACATTCAATTGCCATGCGTTGGGTTCTTCAGAGGGCCATTTCTTCCTGAAACTCTATTTGGAGTGGAGTGTGTCTCGTTTTTGACCGGGATCGATTATATTAGAGTCCTAAGAACCCAATTCTACCATCTTGTTACTTGTGTTTAGTTTGCAAAGTGTGGAATCTTATTGTTTCAGTTGTTTCTCACTGTAGCAAGAATAAGCCCCAAGAAGAGACATGACAATCCCTTTTTGCTGGTGAAAAACAGAGTTTAGAAAGAGTAAATGACATGCCCAAGGTCACATGGCTTTCACTGACACTCTTTATTTGTTTGAATGCTCCCTGGGCTAAACTCCTTAAGGGATCTTGTCTTCATGTTTGTATCATTGGCACTAAGGGCGTAGTAGGCAATAAATAAATATTTGTCTATGGAATGAATACTTCCAGGACTGCTAACACGCCTTGCTAGTGCCCTCAGAATCATGCTACCCCCAAATACACCACTTTGGCATATTGATCATTTTGAGCTAAAGGCACTTGAGAAATAGCAGATGCAGAAAGAGCTCGCTGTGGTTCTCCCACTTTCTACCTAAAAGCTGGTCATAAAATGTCCTATGAAGAAGCTGCCTTCCCTGTACCAAGAAAAGAAGAACATTCTTATCACCAGAGATAGGGAGTCAACACTGAAGTGGATCTGTACAAAGACACCTAGTAAAATAACCCCCATCTTCCATTAGTCCCCCCCATGTCTTTCCTAGTTGCTGTCCCACAATTTACTGCCTCAGCCCAAGTCCCTTTGCCTTCTCACATCCTCGCACTTTATTGTTCTTTGTTACAAAAGGTATATATGCTTTTGGGCCTGTGGTTTCTTCGAGTCTTCCTGTTCTTTTTGATGAATCCTGTGTACACATGAAAATGTTGAACAAAATTTGCATGTTTTTCTCCTGTTAATCTGTCTTATGTGAGTTTAATTCTTAGGCCCAGCCATGGAACCTAGGAGGGTAGAAGGAACTTTTTCCTCCTCTGCACTAGGCAAGTCCTTTTCCTTCTGTACACCAACTTGCCCCCATGCAGGTCATCTGATTTCTGACTTTCGAGTCAGCTCAGCCCCTGAGATCCCCTAACAATCCAGTTCAATCCAGTTCAACTTAAGGCCAACCTAGGATGCTTGGGTTGAAATTTGGTAAATCAAAGATGTTCAAAGCTCAGTGAGGGTTATGGTCCCTTCTACCCTTATAAATATTTATTATATGTTTTATTTTATAAATTCATACAAAAATATATAATTGTATATTTTATTTTATTATTATTTTTTAAATATTTTATTTATTTATTTTGACAGAGAGACAGAGGGAACACAAGCAGAGGGAGTGGGAAAGGGAGAAGCAGGCTTCCAGCCGAGCAGTGAAACCGATGCAGGGCTTGATCCCAGGACCCTGGGATCATGACCTGGGCCACCCAGGCGCCCCTATATTTTATTTTATAAATATAAATGCTGGAAATGTGGATTTATTTTATTTTATTTTATTTATTTTTAAAGATTTATTTATTTGAGAGAGAGAGAGCAGGAGCAGTAGGGGCAGAGGGAGAGGGAGAGAGAATCTCAAGCAGACTCCCTGCTGAGCACAGAGCCCAGTGTGGAGCTTGACACAGGGCTTGATCCCATGACCCTGAGATCAGGACCTGAGCTGAAACCAAGAGTCAGACACTCACCTGACTCTGCCACCCGGGAGCCCCTGGATTTATTTTAAATACAAATTTTCTCCATTTGAAAGCACCATGTTGGCCAAACAATATACCTGTGGGTTGCCAGGATCCATCTTTGCCCTAAATTGATTCTGGAGCTGTTTTCTTTTTCCTTATTTCACACCAACCTTCTCTTTTCTTAGGACACGGCTCGGGACTGGAAGGGACTCTCGAGATAGGGACCTCAGGTAAGGACTCTGGCTCAGCCCACCCCCTTCCACCAATTTTCATCAAAAAGAGAGCACTTTCATTTCACAATCCTCAGGGAAGAGGAGAACTTGTGTTTAGAACTGTGTTTCACTTTTATTCAATCGGAGGATGAAATTCTTGCTTTATGCAACACTGCAAAGGGCTTCCCACCACAGTCTTACATGTATCATATACACATATCCATATGTTACTATTGTTCATGCAAATCTGAAATTTACTCATGTTCTGAATGAGCAAGTTCCAGCTGGTTGTCATGTTCATGACCATTAAAATGATGGCATGTTACAAGCCACGCTGAGAAGCAGTTGATAACAGATTATTTCTATAAGGGCCATCCTCTCTCTGCTTTAGATTCCTAGTCCCACGCTGACCTCAAGGATATCAGGGGCTCTTACCGAGTATTTGTCTGCTACGGAGAGTGTGATTCTTCCACACACCCAGTTGCTTGTGGTAGAGCTATCTTGGGTCTGGATGCAAATATTCAGTCCCTTGAGTGTTATAACCTATGTATAATTTTTTAGCCTGCTGGAGGGGAGATTTTCTGGAGCACTGAGCAATAAATTGTCTGTTTTTTTTTTAATTATCTGGGCTACAGCTTTGAGACTCCAGGAACTTTTGCTATCAGATATTAACAATAAACAAATTGCAAGGTTGTTTTTTTTTTTGCGGCATTATGGTTATTACTACCTGCTTCATTTGATAAATATGTCAGTGTATGTCGCTTATGTGCACACATACGTATCTTTTTATTATAAATAAAAGACATGGCATTTTAAAAGATCAACGCTAACTGGCTAATGTATTCCATAGATTGTAAAGAAAAGAAGCTTTCATTAACTTGCTTGCATTTATGATTCACTTGGCGCAGAGAGGTTTTCATTTCTGACCTAGATACTTCAAGTAGCTTGCTTCTGGGAAAAATAATAGGTAGTTAAGCAACAACAACAACAAAGACCCATGTCCTAATTAAAATCCCTAAAATGTTTCATTTCCTTATCCATTGTCTTGAAACTGTATCACTAGGTTAAGAAAATGGTTTTCTGGGTTAAATCAGAATTTAATTGCTAGTTAGGAAATGTCAGGTGTACATGTAATGCCTTTCACCTCAGCCAAAGTGTTTTAGGTTTTATTGCAATCCTAATAAATTGGAGACCCCCAAGGTTTTGGTCTCTGAAGAATGTGGCATTTGAGAAGCACAGCTCAGTAGACAACCCCATCTCTTCTCCCAAATCAAAAAGGAAATCTGTTCTTTGCTTCTATCTCTCGAAGGACATTCCAGGAATCCAAGTCATAGGCATCATCATGCACCCGTTTCTCTCCTTTCTTCAATTCTTCCACATTTTATTACTTTCGACGAACTGCCCCCATCTCCTTTCCCATCCACCCCCCACCTAGGCTCTCTCCCCATCTACGTGGCTTGTACCGTCTTCCCTCCTGCACCCTCCCAGCCCTTGAATTGTGAGTCACCTTCCCCTTTTCCACAGATTCTTTCCCTCCTCTCCTATCAGTCCCAGAGATGGATGGGAACAGGGAGGGGTGCGTTGGTCTCATAACTACCTAGTGGTGGCCTTGGGGGAATTATGTAAATATCCCTCCTTTTATCATTTTTATCTTGTTGCATCTGGCATTAAGAGTTTAAAATCTGGCTTGATTCGACAATACTGATCAAAATGCGAAGAAATTGGTGTGTGTGTGTGTGTCTGTGTGTGTGTGTGTGTGTGTGTGTGTGTGTGTGTGTGTGTGTGTGTGTGTCTATACACGCACATATAATTGTTCATGACCGAATGTTCTGGAGAGAATGAGATTGAGCTCTTCAATCACTAAGACGGTGTTATTCCCTGAAGTGATCTCAGGACTCTCAGACTACCTCCATTCTGTGCCTATTAGGGTAACAAGGCTGTCTAGGCTTGGTGTCTCCTTATGTTGTCAACCTTCAAGAATGGCAAGAGAAGAATTTATCAGAGGGGATTAAAGTAGTGCTCAACCTTTAAACTGCTCCACAGTCTGGCACCAGTTTCGGTTTCCTAGCTATGTTCCCGTGCACAGTACATTATTTATATCTCTATTAATAGAACAAATTGTCTTGAATTATGGATATTCGTGTACATACAGTCTGCTTTAATGGATGATTAGCTTGGCAGTGTCTTACACACAGCAGGGGCCAAATAAGTGATTATTGGGCTGACTTGAACTGGTGCTATAGTTTGGATTGTGACCTTGTCTTGTTCAATGGCTAGCAGAGTACTTGGACGTGGTACATATTTCTGAAAGAGAGATGGAGCAGCAGTAGGGCTAACATCATCAGAATCTGGACGTCTTCTTTCTACCAAACTCAGCAAATAGCTTCTGAACAAAGACAATGTGAAAGACACTGCCTGAGGCACCCTGAGAGACACAACCTTAAAAACGACTCAATATTCTTCTTTGGGAGTCTTACTGTCTTTGCACATACAATATCATTCATACAGAACATAAGGTGAAACAGAGAAAAAAACCCATTATTTGCTGGCCTGTTCAAACATCTGTGGGGTGTGAATGCATATGTGTATTTGGGGTATCTTTTACCCAGGTTCACCTCTTAGTCCTTCCCTGGCAATATTTCTCATTTGTTTTCTAGAGGTTACCATGAAATCAGTAAGTGCAATGATATAATTATTGCACTTACTTCCTGCTTGGAAGAGGAATCAAAGGTAAACATTCCTTAGGAAATTATTATTGAGGAAACCAGACCAGTCATTCCAGTGACATCTAACGAACAATTGTTGCTGAGTATTTAGTCCCAGAATGTTTTGTGTCCCCAAGCAGGATAACCCTCCTGTAACCACTGGCAGTTTCAAACTCCCCTTGGCTGGACTGTCTTGGTTTTTCTAATCTTCCTGGCCTAACATCTCTATAGTTTGGCATTTACTTTTGACCAAAATTCCTGTATCCTGAACTATTCTCCAATAGCTGTAAAGTGTGTTTCATGAACTGACTCTGGTTGAGTTTGTATGTGATCTTGGTAGAAACTTTGAGCTTCCTGGTGCCATCTGTACACAATCTAATTTGTGGAAACACAGAAAATTGAAACTGGGAGGTACTTTATGGAATAGTTAGTAATAGGAAGACAGTGAGGAGGACCCAAGGAGAGTGGTAATAGTAGTGGGATTGGGACTGTAGAGCTAGTCAAGTGTAGCAGTAATCAGAGGATTATGGGGTAAATGGTGTCTCCCCCAAATTTATATGTTAAAGTTCTAACCCTCACTACCTCAAAATGTGACTGGATTTGGAGTTAAGGCCTTTAAAGAGGTGATTAAATTAAAATGAGGCTGTTGAAGTGAGTCCTAATTTAGTCTGACCAGTCTCCTTATAAGAAGAAGAAATTTGGACACACAGAGGGATACTAAGGATGTAAACACAGAGGAATGACTGTGTGTGATGGTTAACTTTTTGTATCTACCTGGTTAGACCACAAGGTGCCCAGATATTGGTCAAAATTATTCTGTATCTTTCTGTAAGAGTCTTTTTGAATGATATTTACATTTAAATCTTTGAATAAAACAGATTGCTCTCCATGATGTGGGTGGGCCTCATCTAATCAGTTGAGAGCCTGAATAGAACAAAGGTGGATGTCCCCCATGCCAGAGGTAATGTTGCCCGCAGACCACCTTTGGACTTCATCTGCAACACTGATTCTTTCCAGTTCACCAGCAGACTACCTTTGGACTCAAACCTGTAACTCTTTTCCTGATTCTCCAGCCTGCTGGCCTTCCCCATCAGATTTTAGACTTGCAAGAGCAGGAGGAGGGGCAGAGGGAGAGAGAGAGGGACAAGCAGAGTCTGTGCTGAGCATGGAGCCCTACATGGGGCTCGATCCCAGGACCCTGAGATCCTGACCTGAGCTAAAACCAAGAGTCAGACACTCAATAGACTGAGCCACCCGGGTGCCCCTTATTTTTTATTTTTTTCTTAAAACAAACATATTTGGCTGAGAATTGTTCTATAGTATAATGAAGGAAGGGGATGCCATGCTAGGGAACAATCCAGAAATGCCTACATGCTTGTAAAATCCAAACATATTGCTGGTCTTTTTTATCCCTTCACACACATACACACGCGCGCGCGCGCGCGCGAGCACGTGCGTTTATTACCAAGTTACAATGATTGCTAACCTAAAAATTCAGTTTAATCAACAAATGTTATGGTTGGAAACAGGATTGCAGGGGCACCTGGCTGTTTCAGTTAGTGGAGCACGTGACTCATGATCTCAGGGTTGTGAGTTCGAGCCGCATTGGGTGTAGAGATTACTTAAAAATAAAATCTTTAAAAAAAAAGGAAATAAGATTGCAAACATAATCTCTCTCAGAGAATCTATTAAAGAGCAAACTGTGTCATTGTACATGTCAAGAGAACAAGGAAGTTTTATTTAAAGTTTTGTTGAGAACATGATGCCTAGTCAGTCACCTCAGGTCAGAACGTCTGGTGGCTTATAGGTCGCTGTCAAAATGCTTAACAACAAAGCCAAAAATTTACCAGATGATTAGTAGACTCAAGGCACTGTGCTAATCTGCAACAATATAAAGGCAAAAGTGGGTTCACGTTTTCAGAAGCTCATGAAATGCAAAAACATGAAATCGAAACATATTTGTGGAATTATAAGCATATTTTCAATTACTCTTGGGTATTGATACCATCAATAAAGGTAAGAGTTTTTTAAAATTGACCTTCATCATGGAATCTCAGAAAAATTTCTTGGCCTATGAATTTTTTCCATTCTAAACGTTAACCGCCGCTTTTGTTTTGGTTGTGAGATATATATGATATTTCATGTAAAGGCTGTGTGCAGTCCTCACAGAGATTTAAATGCATCCTTAGATCCAGAGCAAGCAACCTACCGAGAGAACTGTTTCGATTTGCTCCTTTATTTTGCTTCTTGCTCTCTGATGTATGCCCGATGAGAAAAATATAAATGCTACAAGTGCTAGAAACATGGTAGGTGGAAAGTCACATGAATGGAAAGAGGTAAAATAATGTGGTAGGGATGCCTGGGTGGCTCAGTCAGTTAAGCGTCTGCCTTCAGCTCAGGTCATGATCCCAGGGTCCTGGGATGGAGCCCCGCATCGGCATCGGGCTCCTTGCTCAGCGGGGAGCCTGCTTCTCCCTCTGCCTGCCACTCCCCCTGCTTGTGCGCGCTCTCTCTCTCTCTGACAAACAAATACATAAAATCTTAAAAAAATAATAATGTGGTAAAAACAACACAGGCCCGGAAGTCAGGCAAGCTGGCCCTTCCACGTACTAGCTGGCTGGCTTCATTCATCACCTGGCCTTGGGGAGGCTCAATTTTCTCCTGTTGTGTAACAAGAGTAGAGCAGTTTCTCTTCTATCTATGTCATTGGGTTCTGTGGGGCGCAGACAGGAAATCTCCTAAGTCCCGCAGTAGCACACAGATGTGACTCATCACCGTGAAATGACGTCACCGGTTAGATTAACTACACTGGAAAGCTGTCAAAGTTGTTGCTATTACTCTGCAGAAGGCTGAGCAGACAGAGACATCATTTACCTGCTTCGGTCTTTCAGATGGGTGTGGGGGTGAGGTGGGACAGAGCTGGAGGGGGCGCTGCAGAGTCCAGTTGACTCATGCAGTGAACTGAAGGACTTTGAAGGGACTGACTACATTTTTTTTAATCCCATAGTTCGTGATATGCTTGCAACGGATTCCTCCAAATTTTCCCCCAAAGCAAGTGAAGACACTGAATGATCCAGTGGATTTGAAAAACCACCTCTAAAAAATTTTTTAAAATGCGTTAACGGCTGGTCTTTAGAAAGGAAACTGAATATAAAACAGACAATCACGGTATCTCTCCCATCCCTTAAAACAGAGAGAAAGCGATCATTGCATAACTTCAACCTTCACAGTAATCTTAGCTGATTAGTAGCTTTGGAGAAAAACTAAATAAACTAAGATGTATTGTGCTCCTTCCTCTCTCCTAACATGAACCGAAAATCTGAGTCATAAAATAGAGGCCTTAGCCACTAGTTAGAATTTAAGACTTGTCATTTCTGTGGAGGCAATTCTTAAACATGATGTATATTAAAAAAAAAAACCCTCTAGACACTTAATGCTTGATTTTTTTTTTAAGATTTTATTTATTTATTTGACAGAGAGCGAGCACAAGTAGGCAGAGCGGCAGGCAGAGAGAGAGGGAGAAGCAGGCTCCCTACTGAGCAGAGAGCCCGATGCGGGGCTCGATCCCAGGACCCTGGGATCATGACCTGAGCCGAAGGCAAATGCTTAACGACTGAGCCACCCAGGCGCCCTGTAATGCTTGATGTTTTTGAGGAGAGAGAGAGAGAGAGAGAGAGAGAGAGAGAGAGAGAGAGAGAGAGAGAGAGAATATATTCTTACATGGGCTGAGGCTGTGTTTTTGATGATTCTCACTTTTAAAACATTTCAGTAACCAAAGTCACCACTCTATATTTTCTGACCTTGCTAAGTGAGGTTAAACTAGAAAAACAAGTTATTTTTGTTTTTGTGTTCTGTCCTAGCCCCAGAGTCTTTTACTTCCTTGGTTAGTGGCTGGATTTTATTTACATAGCAAGGAAAAGTCAAACATCACAGAAGTTTAATTAAAAGTTATCAGAGACGATATTTATATTCTGAATTATAACGTAAATGTAGCTCTTTTACTAACCAGAGTCATCTGACGTACTTGACTTTCTGTGTGAGACCCTTAAGCTTTCCTATGCTAACCCCCATGAGAATCTTATTTCTTCTTGTGACACCCCTCCCCCGAATAGTCTAAGAATCTCACTTAAAGATGGCGACGGCGAGGACGATGATGGTGTGAGGTCTGACCATACTGCTATTTCTTCTTGCTGTCTAACATCATGGATGAAGATTGGTCCTGCACAGTCTGATAAACGCTACATCTCTGCTGGGATGGTCTGGTTGGTCTGCATCTTTGACCGGCCTCATCTTGGGGACTTGGGTAAAAAAGGGTCTGTTCCTGTGTGTGAGGGATTTCCGCATACTACTGAGCGATTCTCTGACGTGAGCTGGGTGTTCTACAATGTCACTCAATTTTGACACTATCTACCCAGAGAAAGCATCAGATTACACAGGTTAAGAGCTCAGTCCCACAAGACTGTGGACTCCAAATGTTCACCACCCAGATAGCTCCCCCAACACTGCCCTTTGGGTTTTTATGGGGGCTTCCCTACGTAGGAATGCTTGGTTAAATCATTGGCCATTGGTGATTGATTAAATTTTCAATTCCTTCCAGTCCTGTGGAGGTCGGGGATGGGACTGAAACTTCCACCCTCCAATTATAGGATTTGTTGCCCCATCCTTTTGGCGACCTGGGGGCATTCCAACAGTTGCCTCATTAACATGACAAAAGACACCCGGTCTCTCTCACCGCTTAGGAAATTCCAAGGGCTTTAGAAATTCTGTGCTAGAAATGGGACAAATATCAAACATATATTTCTTATTATAAATCACCAGAGGAACCTCAAATTTTAGTTCATACTTTTATGCCCAGTGACTGTTCACCAAAGCACAACTGCTGTATTCTGGTGCCTAGGCTGGGCTAGGATCCTTATGCAGAAAGGGTCACCTCCATCCCAAGGGAAACTTCTGCTTATCAAGATTTGGGGGTAGATTTACTCAGCTACTGGAACCAAATCAAATGCTGTATACTCGTCCCCTCGGACAATACGTGGATATTTGCACTGCATGGTTTTTTTTTTACCTGGGAAGGTAACTTAAGGGTGTGACCTTGATGGTCAAAGATGATCAAAGAAACAAAAAATTTCAACCAGCTTTACCTCACATAACTGCAATATCTGGAAGCATTCAGAGCAGAAAGATAAATACACATGCACTTAGGGCAACTGGCCTTCTATGGCTCTTGTCTGCCATTTTGATCTGACCTATAATGTCAAAGTGTAACCATACAAAACAAATGATTCAATCACTGGAGATACCCAAACTGTATAATGAATAATATTTTAGACACATTTTCTAGGAAATTTCTTTAGTGCCTTTTCCACATTCAGTCATCTGAAATATCTGACCTTTGTCCAATACTTTGTTCAGAGAGGAGCCACCGCAACATTGGGAGACCAGAGAATTCAAAGCAGAGTGGTCAATAGCCTCTCCCTAATTTGGGAACAGCACACACTCTGCTCTTTCTGACTTATGGAGTTATAAAAATTCAGCAAACTATTTTTATCTTCAACGAAATCTTATTGGTGTAACCGACATTAAAATTAGCTCTTGAATTTAAAACCTGGGTTTATGCAGTATGTTTCATCATCGTCAAAACTGACCTGTGTCACAGCTGCAGAAGGAAATTGCTCAAGCCAAAGCCGATCATCAGAAAAAGGGAGGTTCCTGTCATAATTACATTATGTCAAAAGGGTTTGCCAAGTCAAAGGAGAGAATTGTGTTTCACTACATAAGGAAAAACAAATGTGTTTCCTACCATTTAATTTTTCAATGACTATCCAGTTCAAATTCCAGCCATTTTTTATCGTCATCATTTTCAGCAATACTCACGCTATCAGTTTGAATTGAGTGATCTTGGATTTCCCCAAAGCTTCAAATGCCAATAATAAATGATCTCTGATTCAAGCCTGAGTTTGGGGTACTTTGGTGACATGAAATTAGATGACACTCCTCTTCCTCTTCCCTAGGAGCCTATCTTTGTAATCACTGATCCCCAAAGGGTGTTGAGAAACTTCCTGAGGGGAAAAAAATAAACAACGCAAGCCCTTCACCGTTGGAGGTCAGATTTCACAGGTCTGGTGGATTTGAGGTTGGAATGCGCATGTGTTGGAGATGGGGCCACAAGGTGACAAGTTTTTGTTTTTGTTTTTGTTTTTGTTTTAAAAGATTTTATTAATTTATTTGACAGAGAGAGACACAGTGAGAGAGGAAACACAAGCAGGGGGAGTGGGAGAGGGAGAAACAGGCTTCCCGCTGAGCGGGGAGCCCAATGCGGGGCTCGATCCCAGGACCCTGGGACCATGACCTGAGCCGAAGGCAGGCGCTTAACGACTGAGCCACCCAGGCGCCCCAAAGCGACAAGTTTTATGAAAGCAGGTGGAATCCTTGATAAGGAATGCACGGTAAGGAAAATGTTCTGCTGAAAAGGTCAAACTCAGGTGCAGGACAAAGGTTGGAAGATCCATGAGAGGAAAATGGATGTTCACGTGTAGCTGCTGGTACTAGAAATCAGTTCTAGTGAAGTGTCAATCGAAAGAGAAAGAAAAGAAAAAACACCTGCCTCACCATCCTTGTCACCCTGAGCCTGAGGTCCCTGCTGCTCTTCACCTCTGCCCACTGCCACCCCATATTTCTGAGAGTCCCCAAGGAGGGCATGACAAACAGGGCATATTATCCCACCGGCAGCTCTCTTACTGGCTGTGGACAATCTTAGGGTGACACCAAACAGGGGGAGGAGCACAATCTGCAGAAATCCAGGTGTGGCCAACCGTGCCGCCAATGTGGGGATCCATGTGCAATGACTGGGAATGAGCTCTAAGACCTTCCTGAGCGATTCCGACCCCCGGGGGGCGCAACGGCGGGAGAAGGGAACACCCTGAAAGGGTCTGAAATTCCTTCCCCAGCATGTCTGAGTGTAACTGATGATGTGAAATTCTTTGTAGCCACAAGCTAAAAAAGTCAAGAGACATTTGGATCAATAGTATTTATTATCATTTTATTGGTAGTTTTATACAGTCTTTGAAGGGCAGGTCTTGATAACCAAGACCTGACTCAAATTTAACTTCAGCTCATGCCTCCATTCCAAATTATGCAGTGCCATGCGTGCAACACGCGCACACACACACACACACACACACACACACACACACACACACACACACTGATTCTCTAACTTTTGGACAGCTCTCTCCTTAAGTGAAATGAGATGTTTCATGGACTGTGTTCTTTTGCTAACCATCATGGTGGTGTACAATAAAGCCAGGTGAATCCTTATAAGAGAGACTATACCCAGTAGGAAAGCAAGGAGTTTTGAGGTGAGGCAAAATACAATGTAGGGAAAGTATACATAGATATTGTAAGAAGATCATTTTAAATAAAAATTATAGCTATTAATATATAGCTGTTAAATACATACCCTATGTCGACTTGGGATTCCACAGCAATGCGACAGTTAACATTTATCAAACATCTACCATATGCCTGAAACTGTGCTAGGGCCTAAGATACAAAGATAATTAAGACACACCCTCTGCCGTAAGGAATTTCCCGACTTAAAAGGGAACAAATAGCTACAATAAAGAACATACTAGTGGGACCCTTGGCTGGCTCCAGTTGGTAGAGCATGCAACTCTTAATCTTGGGGTCGTGAGTTTGAGCCCCACCGTGGGGATAGAGATTACATTAAAAAAATAATAAAATCTAAAGTAAGTAATAGCAATGCTGTGTGATACTGAGGAAAGAGGGAGTAACTGTGTTTAGGAAAGTGGTTTGGGGGGGCGCCTGGGTGACTCAGTCGGTTAAGCATCTGCTTTCTGCTCAGGTCATGATCCCAGCTGATCGAGCCCCGCATCAGGCTCCCTGCTCCACGGGAAGCCTGCTTCTCCCTCCCCCACGCCCCCTGCTTGTGTTCCCTTTCTCGCTGTGTCTCTCTGTCAGATAAATAAATAAACTCTTAAAAAAAGAAAAAGGCAAGTGGTTTGGGACAGTTTCTCAAAGAAGGGCTTTCTTGGCCCGGATTTGGAAGATGAGTCAGGTAAGGGAGGAATATTTCAGTGAGGGGCACCTGTGTGTTAAAGTAAGGATGCGTAGATAGATTTCATTTGCCGGCTGCAAGTCTTGGCAGTTTTTCCCATGGGCTATTCAGAGAGCCCCTGAAGCTAGGACGACAAGAATTTAGGAAGTGTTTTGGGGAGTGCTAAGGGTTAAACTTAGAGAGGTGAGTTTTAGTCATATCACTGAGAACTGTGGTAAGTGGGGCTGGATTTTATATTGTGGATGATGGGGACCCCTGAGGTGTTTAAGTAAAGAAGGACACATTCAGATTCGTGAATTAAAAAATTAAAAATAGCGCTACCAGTCATCTTTATAAGTGACTCCTCTTTCCCATGTTGGTCCCATTTCTTTGAGGAACCCTTTCTCATATGCTCATCTGGATGGTACCTGACCATCTATTCTAAGATTTGTCATCATCTTAGCCCTTCGCTATCATAGGTGTTGATTGCTGAAAAATAGATTTCATTTCGTAAGTCCATTCTTTTATTATATTGCTACAATGATTTGTGCCAAGATAAAAATGTTTTGAAGTTGAGAAACTACACATAGATTCTCATTTCTAAGACCATTTTTTTTTTGTGACAGTGGGGATATGTCTTGCCAGTAAAATTAAGTGGTTCATTATTTGTGTTGGTAAATGTGATCTCTTGGTTTGTTAGTTTTAGAGCTTTTTATTATAGGAGGAAGATTCTAGATCTGAGTGAGTTTACTGTGACATGTGGGAATCCATAGCCCATTTTGGTTTTAGTATATTTTTAAACATGCTAAATTCAGGAAACAATGTTAAGGACTGTTTTTGAAGAAGACAGCTTGCTTTATATTTAAAACACTGAATAGCAGAAATAAATGGGTACTTGTTGTAAATTAGCCTAGAATCACTAATTCCTAAGCTAATTTAGAATGTTTCTGATTTAGAGAAAAGTAAGCTTATAATATACGGTTACACTCACTACCGTTTTTTATCCTGACCACAGTTTGAATCATTATGTAGGAATTTTTGCCAGCATTGTGAACAAATCAAGGCTTCAAAATACATCGTGAGCAGTTAATATCCACTACTGTAAATAAGAGATCCGTATTTTCCTAACACTCTTCATATCTAATGGTGCTCATCCCCATAATCAGAACCCCTCAGCACCTCTAGAACTCATTTGGTTCCACATTTAGTTCAACGTACACTCATCCAGCACCTGCCCTGTGCAAGGCACCAAGACATATGCAAAGAGCACATGCATCAGCACTGGTTGTATTGTTCTGACTGTATAGGTTTTAGTTGCAAAATATGAATGTGAGTCCAGAGTCTTTCCTTATCAAAAAAAATGCTCACTGTTTTTCTCATTCTTTTCCTTCCTGTTCCCCTCTGCACCATCTTTTAACAAATTCTAGTATACTGAATTCTAATCCCATCTCAGCAAATTGCAAATCATTTTCATCGAGAACACCTAGAAACCGGAAGTGACTAGAGGATAGGAACAGGGATGTGAAGAAAGATGAACGGTAATTCAGTTCAGGGGCCAAGAACTCCGGGTCAGGTTCACTCTGGCTCAGGTTCATTTTGGCTCAGACTTGGGTTCAAATCCTCCCGTTCTGTGCTTGCTTCATCAGCACATATGCAAATCCTCCCCTTATCACTCATTAGTTGTGTGACCTTGGATGAGGTTCTAAACCCCTAGAAACCTCCATCCCCGTAGCTGAAGATAAGGATATTACTAATATCCGTCTCATAAAGTGGTTTTCAGTGTTACATGAAATAATGCGTATAACACTTAGCACATTATTATCACGCGATCAGTGTTGGGGATTGCTATATAGAAATGAATGTAGGAGATCTTTCTAGTAAACTTTGGGAAGAGGTAAAGAAAGTTGATCAAAACAACCCCTGCCTTCACACCACATTCTTTTCCTTCTTAGGATGGTGAGAACTCAGTTGTGTTTCAGAAGGTCCTTTGGCCAGAATAACTTCTGGAAAGAGCCATGACTATTGACATGTACATTAGAAAGAAGGTTAAAAAAACAAACTCCTTATTGTGCAAAAATAGGCCAGTGTACGGAGTGCCTTTTGAGCATCTACTCTTAAATCTTAAAATCCCCGAAATCACAGTATAAACTGAGATGATAGGAGTTAAAACTCTAAGTCCTGAAAATCAGAAAGGACCAGACAATGTTACTTATCAGCATGCAAGCTATTTTCAATAAAGCTGATAATCTTACAGCAATCTTATAATCATAATCTTGTAGTTATATGGTCTAAATTTAAAATTGTAGTTTATATTTTTCTTATTGAAACTTCGAGGAAATGGTCTGCAAAGCTCAGAGCAAGTGAGAAAATGAAAAAAGGAAATTATGTATATAGTATTCAGTCATATTAATCTAAGATTCCAAACAGCATCAATAATTTCTTTATTTCATGTGCCGCTTTATTTTAGTAATGGTTTAAAAAAAGTCTGAGAGTTTTCTTAGAGTTATTCATTAGCTCATGTTCCTTATAGATACATTTCTTCAATAAAGCCTCAATTTCCTCTTTTTACTACATTCTTTTGTGAAGGAAGCTTAAAGAAATTAATTCTTGTCAGATGTGGAAGAGGGGGTCCTTTCTGAGGGGGTCAGATCATGTGTATTTGAGTACATTTCCCAAATATTCAGTAGGCGTGAGTGGCCTCATCACGAACATACATGAATGCCCTGTGATCCCTTGAAAACCACACCTACATGCTCCTAATGGCTGACGTTAATAAACAGGAGATACAAAGAAGCTGTGTGCCAAAAAAAAAAGCATGCACTTCCATATTTATTTCATCTGCTTGAAATTGATCTTAGCATATCTATGACATATAGCCTGAACACGTCAACCATTCTGAACTTAATATTGTGCATAATGTATTCACCAGCATTATAATTTTTTTAGCATTTATTTTCAGATTGAAGGCCAAATGTTTTAAGATGCACAAAAATGGTTCACCTTGTGTAGGAAGTCTTAGAAGTGATTGGAGACATGCCAATGAGAGACTGGAAGAGAGAGCAAATAGCCTAGGAGAAACCAGAATTACAAAATGACACAAAGGACATAGAAGAAAGAAAGAGAAGATCGATTGAAAAAAGGGTGGAAAAAAGACAACAACCCAGGAATTATTAAACAGAAGCATCAGATTCAAGTAACCAAAAACTATAATCCAAGTACAAGTTGACGACAGCACTGCAAATATGTTATTATGCCTCTGATGAGGGTAAGTCTAGATATTAGGGCCCCGAGTTTAACAGATAAACAAATACGATATTTTGTTCTTAGTTATAAAGATCTTTTAAAATGTTAGTTCTGATATAGTTCCAATAAATAATTACGTTCCCCCAGGGCACTGGGTATAATGGACGTGGTTTGGACGGTTAACTTGCCTTTGAAAACTGAGCCCTTCCTTAGTTATAGGAATAGATTGGAATGCATTTCTCTGCTCCTGCTTGCAGAAACCTACAAGTTGTTTTCTTTGCGAACACTAGGAATTTATTGTTTTAGCCAAGTGAAGAATGTACATTTTCAGGCAAGGGAATGAATTTCAGGGAATTTCAGGCAGGAAATACCTGGCTGAGTCCTCCAAGTATGGTCAGAAGGCCCCAGCGACAACCTTATCTGAGAACCTGCTAGAAATACAAATCCTCGGGCTCCACCCAAGACCTACTGAATCACAGACTCTGAGGGGTGGCGCCCAGCCAAAGCTTCTGAATCACTGTCCGTGGGTGGCACCTATAACTCTGCCGGTCAGATGTCAGATAAGGAGCGACCACGTGATCACAGATGTGTGGCATATTTAAAGCACTTTCTGAAACATGTGTAAAGACCTAAATCAAAGGCCTTCTCCTCTATGAAGCATTCCCTGATGCATTGATGAAAATGAAACTATATTTCCTCTATTCTCCTGCTCCTGAAATTTCTCCAGGGTGGGGGGAGGCTTCGTTTCTTATTCGTCGTGTTTTTCCCTGCAGTGTCCAGCATGCTGCGTGGTAACCGATCCGTTTAAATATGAAAATTGAATTGAACAAATGCCTATGATAAATACATGTGCAACAATGGATTGCACTGTGTGCAAATCCCTGCTTTACAAAGTGGCATTCAAAAATGACGGTAGGGAGGGAAGAGAGTGCAGATGTATAAAAGGGAGACGGGGGTGACGTTGGAGAGAGCTGGATGGGAGAAAGTGTCAGGGCAAGATGGGGGCTGTCACCTATCTTTATCCTGAGTGTGGGTTTTCCTTTAATTTGCGGTACATACTCAGTTATTAGTTATCTCATAGAACTGTAGGATTTTTTTTAATGACATTTTCAAGATGAATTTTATTTAATTCTACAATGGTTTAGATTTCTGCTGAGCCCTGGACGCTGCACTTGGAGCTGATGGAAGAGGCCTCAAAAAATGTCCTGCTTTAAAGGAATTTAGAGTCCAGGGCAGTTTCTCAAACCTCTGCACAACTGGCATTTGGGGCTGGATAATCCTTTGTTGCGTGCACTGTCTTGTGCATTGTAGGATGGTTAGCAGCATCCCTGGGCTCTCCCTAGTAGATGTCAATAGCACCATATTCTTCCCCGGTCCCGCCAAATTGTGACAATGAAAAATGTCACCTGACATTGTCAAATGCCCCTGAGGGACAAAACCTGCTCCAGTTGGAACCACTGTGCTTGCGGAAGAAATAGACAAAATACGGAAGTTTCTTGTACATGGGTGGTAAGTGCTATATGACACCCAGGGCTGACAGATTGCCAGGTAAGGACACCTCACGGAGACTGGGGGATGGGGGGTGCTGAGGGGGTTGGGGAGGGACATTAGGAGGCTCTGGGCAGGAAAAGAAGTAGAGTGGCGTCTTGAATACTGAGCCACAGCCTGTGGGAGACACGAAAAGAGAAGGGAGGAGGAAGGAGGAGGGCGTGATGGGGCATTCACTTGTTCCAGGCTGAGGCCGGGAATGAGAAAACGCAGCGGCCTGAACCAGCCCGTTACATTCAAGGACCCAGAAGTGGGTAAGTGGCGTGTCACCCGAGCATAAAGTGCAAAGGGGGGCAGTGGGCTTCGCAGCCACAGGGCTGATGAACACATCGTTCATAGCCCAAGGTCAAGGTCAGGCTTCTATTATCCTTTACGGTGAGATTACCATCCATTTGTCTCTCGTCACTGCTGGGGAGCCCATTAAGGACTTGCCACTGTACTTGGTGCCAACAGCTGATAGACTGTAGCCTCTCGTATTTCTTCACCTGGCGCTGAGGTCAGCTAAGCTTTCGCAGAATCTCAGGTATGTTTTCCTTCGGGTTTGCAGCAGGGACGTTGAAAAAAGATACATAATGCTTGAACATAGGGAGGAAAGAGCTTTGGCCATCTGTTCCTTTATTCCGTCTCAAACTTTTCATAAAGGTAGAAAACAATTGTAAGGATAAAAATTGTCATCATTTTACTGGGCTCTTCTGGCTTCCTGTGAGTCTTGGGAAAACAGGGTCAGTGTCTTCTTAATGTTGAGCACAATGTCTGATGTATAGACAGTGCTTGACCAATGTTTCTTGGGTAAAAAGATTTACATTTATTATTAGTATCAACATTTCATCTTATTCCATCAAGGCTGCTGTAACAAAATACCATGGACTCAGTGGCTCATAAACAATAGAAGTCTATCTTTCACAGTTCTGGAGACTGGCAAGTGCAAGATCAAGGTGATGTCCCACTTTCTGGTCCACAGACAGCCATCTTTTTGCCGTAACTTCACATAGTACACAGGGCAAGGGATCTCAGGGGTTTCTTTTATAAGGGTGCTAATCCCATTCATGCAGGCTCTGCCCTCATGAGCTAAGACCCTTCCAAAGGCCCACCTCCTAATACCATCACATTCGGGATTGGGTTTCAACATAAGAATTCTAGGGAACATTTCCATAGAGTACAATACATGATCAACTTCTCAAGGATGTGATCTCATTGGACGTCTATAGTCACCCAGTGAAGTAAATAAGGAAATGTTTTTAACCCCATTACAAGTTGCATCTTACCCTTGACCCAGTATTAGCCATGACATACTTTCTTATTTCTACACTGAAAGAAAACTGCTAACAGAAACATTTTGTATCTTGTAAGAGTACTTAATTCTTTTGGTAGGTAGATGATGGAGACAGTGAGGAGCAGTAGAGGTATATAATTTCAACTCTTTAAAAGTCTATAAAAGAATAAAGGGGGATGAGCCTTAAAAGTCAAGCTTCTCGGGGCGCCTGGGTGGCTCAGCCATTAAGCGTCTGCCTTCGGCTCAGGTCATGATCCCAGGGTCCTGGGATCGAGCCCTGCATCGGGCTCCCTGCTCGGCGGGAAGCCGGCTTCTCCCTCTCCCGCTCCCCCTGCTTGTGTTCCCTCTCTCACTGTGTCTCTCTCTGTCAAATAAATAAATAAATAAAATCTTAGAAAAAAAAAAGTCAAGCTTCTCGATTTCACAGATAAGGAAACTGAGGCCACATAGCTATTTAGTATAGAGCTGGGATTGTAACCTCTGGACCTCTTGGCCTCTGGACTTCTATGTTTGGGTGGGTGCCTGGGAATTTACTAACCGGTGTGCACACCTGAAAATTCCATATCTTTCTAAATGGTAGGCCTCACACACATCTGCACAGCTGAAGCTCTTGTAAAGCTTGTCTTCTCTGAATAGCTACGTTCCAGCAGAAGACCATCGTCAAGGTCATAAGAAGTAGCACATTCAAACAAATACACATATGCCCATTTTTTCACACCATTATTGAACAGTGCTATCCAGGTGTCCAAATAGAATAACCTGTTTGTTTCATTTTTCCCAGAAGAGGAAGCAATGGCCCAGAGAGGTTAAATATTGCATGGGATTGTGTTACCAAGTCAACATCTGTTCGCTTCTTAGCAATGAGTCACCTCTGTTCCCTATAAGTAGGGCAGGAGGGCAGCTGAAACTTTCCAGCTCATTCCTTGGTCACTGCATCCTGTTTCTGCTGCTTCTATCCTCCATGGCACAGCTTCATTGGCAAAAAAGTGAAACAGATACTACCCTAGGGATAGGTGCCTGCACTGAGTCAGATGTCTTAGGCTTGTGTTATGGTAAATTTAGGGCAAAACGTATGTTGATCTTTAGCAACAGTGTGAATAATTGGAATCTCTTCCCAAGTTTTATTGCTCAATATCCCACCCAGAAAGGAACACTGAGCACACTCAGCCCGAGTGCATCGGCGAGTGTCAGATGCAGAGCTTGTCAGTGGTGAAGAGGCTCCCTGGATGGGTCATCACTGAAAGGAAGAAAAACACTTGAAAATATTGTGCCTGAAAAAAACAAACAAAAAAACAAAAAGCAAAAATAATCCTTAAAAGCAGAGACTAATTAAGTGTTGACACACAAAATATTACTCATTCATCTTGCTTGTTCCTGACACTTGAAAGCACAGGAATCTCATTTAGGAGGGCTGTGTGAGTGTGTGTGTGTTTTCCCCTCTGGAGGTGGCAATCCAGAGAATCAAAGGAAGGGATCTTGTTGAAGATGGACTACGTTCCTAGTGCTCTACCTTATCTGGGCACTCACTTTAGCCCTTAAAATAACAGACTCCTTTACATAGCTGATATGTTCGCCTCCCATGTGTAAACCTGAATTATCCAATGGCCTGGCTCCTGTCTTATCGATACTCTCACTGTCTAGGACAACGGGCAGCACGGAATAAATGTTCAACAGATACTACTTTAACTGAACAAATTCAAAGTTTTAGGATGCCACTTAATATAAAAGCCTTGTTCTCCAAGGCTTCACCTGCCAAGGTAAAAAAATCAAGAGCTGGTAAAGTCACAGGGGGATCAAATTCTAGCATCCATTCATTTTATAACTGGCGTTTGGACCCTAAGGGCTTTCATTCCCTCTCTGTTTCCCAAGAACAAAGTAAAGTAAGACAAAACAAAAACAAAAACTAAACAAAACAAAACTCCTATGACTTCAAAAAAGAGCCAAAAATAATGAGTAAGTATCTGGTCTAGACCAGTAGATGTCCCTAACCTCTGTGGGCCCAGGATGCAGGTGTGGCTGGAGGAAGGGAAGGAGGAAGCTCTCTCCCCTCCCCACCCCTGATCTTGCCCCAGTTCGACAGGATTGGAGAGCGCATGTGGTTGGCCCAGCGTGCAAGTCCAAGCCCCATGCCCACCAAGCCCCCCGGCAAACACTCACTTCTAGACTTGCTCGCACCACACAGGGTCATCCACTATGGGAGAACAGACGGGGGGAAGAGGCCCATCCGGCCCTGGAATTGGTCCAGTGTTACTTGGGCATGGAAAGCAGGGTCTTGGGCACCAGGAGCACGGTCTGGATGGAGGCAGGGTGTCATGTATGGTTGGATATGGGATGCTGTTGGGCATGTTCCCTTGATCCCCAGGACACCTTGCACTGTGAGAAGCATGGCCGGCGGGCCTTCCTCCGTCACGGGCCGGCAGAAGCTTCTCTAAAAGGAAGGGTCCAGGGCAGGATTCCCAGTGGCTCAGATCTATGGGCAATTACTGCTAAGAACTTGTCTAAAATTCCAATTCCTCGATTCCATTCCCAGATATTCTGAGGTAGCCGCTTTGTGGGGGGTGGAGGGTGCAGGACTCTGCCTGTTTAATTGAAAGGTGGTTCTTCTGCTGTTTCCTGGTTTGGCTCTGCTCATCTGGGGGATGTTTACCGTCAGGAGAGAGGCCTCCTTCCTCAGTCCCCCTCCCTGCACGGCCCTCCCGCGGGCCCTGGGTGACTCACTCGCCTCCCGTCCCTGGCCTCTTTTGTTGTGGTTGCCAGCACCATGGCAGTGCCTTTGCAGACATGCCTGCCTCTGTGATCGCCCAGGTTTGGGTTCCCGCCACCCCCCTCCCTCACTGCCGTTGTTTGCTCTGTCCCTGGCTTGGCCTAGGGGAACTTGTTATCATTGTTGTTGTCACGGCTATCAGGCTGCCATGCCTGGGCTGTTTCTGGTGCATGAAGGAAGGCCCTCTGTGCTCCATATTCCGTGCTCTTCCTCTATGAGTTGCCACTAAGTGACTGAGGCACCATGGTACATCCAAATATGGCCTCGTGGTGCCCACCCTTCCATATTGTTCTTGTACCTACTCTCTGAGACCCGAGACGGGGCCCAAGCTTTTCAGTATGCCCATCTTCTTGATGGGCATCTCTTCATGATCCATCTCTAGGATCCATTTCCCCTAGAACTTAGGGCAGCCCCATCTCTCCTTCCAGAGTTTCAGAATCTTAGTACCCAAAACTTGGCTCTCAGCCCTAAAGTGCTTCTCCTTTTTTTCTCTTTTCTTTCTTTTTTTTTTTTCAGGGAGTCCCCATTTCCTCCTATACTTCCTGGATTCCTGAAATAGGTAGGCCTGTAAACTGGGCTTTACTATGAATTTTGGCACATTTACGTGGGAGATTTCTCCCAGGCTTAGAAATAATTGCAAAATCACTCCCTACTATTTTGGTGAATTTGTAAAAGACTGTTGAGAAGCATGAAGACTGGACAAGGCCAAAAATTATATAATTTGCAGAGGTTTACCAGAGCAGTTTTAATATATTGTGTGTGTATGTGACTGTGTGTGTGTGTATCATCTATCTATCTATCTCTATTAATTGAGACTTCGGGCTTCACATATTGTAAAATAATACCTGCAATATCTATTCAACTTTGTTCCCGGGTTGATTTTCTTATTCCTTTGCCGTTATTCTGTTTATTTGCTTATTTATTTATTTGCTTGTTTCCTATGGCTTTCATTGCTGCTGGGAAAAAGTGACCCAGAAGAACACTTGAGAATCAAATGTTTGTCCTTTGAGTGGCAGATCCACTGGTCTGGGCATAAGAGAGAATATTTAGACTAAAAGCACCAGATTAAACCGGTTTTCCCACCTACAAGTAGGGAAAAGTTTCCGGGAGAAAGGAGAGAGGCAGGAGAGAGTCAAGACATGGACCCTTTGATAAGGGGTCTGCCCAGGTTTCCGAGGGTTGAGAGATGAGAGCCACGTCCCACGCCTCCCCATCATAGGTTTGGGAGTGAAGGTCAGAGAGGTCTGCACTTGAGGTCTGGGGAGCAAGGGAGAACTGAGAATTTCTACAGGATCACCACGTAGTGGGGATGAAGAAAATACTATTGAGGTGTCTCTGGACCTACGGGCATGAGACAGCATCACAGAGTTTCTTCAAAGCCCAGGGCAGCATAAGAGCAGGAGAACATTCTATGTGGCTGAACACTGCCTAGTCATGGAAGAAATCTGCCAGACGAAATGATCTTGCAGTAGCCAATAAAGGATGCAGCAGGGACAGTTGGTCCTGTGTGGAGCAAAAGGGGATCACCAGATGGGAACGAGGCTGTGGAAAAGGAGGTAGCCAGGATATGTGATTGACCACACCTGATATGTCCTCCTTCATTTTTAAGAATCGTCTTGCTGTATGTATTTCAGGAGTACAGTGTGATAAGTGGCGTATTTCGTCAGTTCCAGAAGAACTCAGCTCTTGTCTCTTCAAATAACGCCTCTGTCCCATTATCTGTCTGTCTTCTGAGATCCCTGTGTAATGCACCTTCCTGATGTACTCCCTATGCTTTTCACTTCCTCTTTTGTATCTTTCATCCTTATATCTTTATGTTTCATTTGGGATTAAATCACTCATTCTTTTTTCAGCTATTCCTGTTAAGTCTAAGGATTCACTTCCTTTTTTGTTTTTTAAGAGAGAAAGCGTGTGCATGATTGGGGGTGGTGGACCAGTGGGGAGGGACAGAGAGAAGGAGAGAGAATCTTAAGCAGTCTCCATGCCCAGCGTGGAGCCCGACCCAGGACTTGATCTCATGACCCTGAGACCATCAACTGAGCCCGAGTTGGACACTTAACCGACTAAGCCACGCAGGCACCCTTGTTGATTGACTTCTTGATTTCAAGTATCCAAATTTTCGTTTCTCAGATATTGAACTTGCCACTTGTTTCCTATTTTCTGCCAGAATTTTTAAGTTTGACTCTTATCTCCTTGAACATAGCAAACACAGTTGTTCATATCCTTATTTTAAAAATTCCAATTATCTGGGGCACCTGGATGGCTCCGTTGGTTAAACGACTACCTTCAGCTCAGGTCATGATCCTGGAGTCCCGGGATCGAGTCCCGCATCGGGCTCCCTGCTCTGTGGGGAGTCTTCTTCTCCCTCTGACCCTCTCCCCTCTCCCCTCTCATGCTCTTTCTCTCTCATTCTCTCTCTCAAATAAATAGTCTTTAAAAAAATAAAAAAGAATTGTAATATCTGGAGCCTCTAAAGCCCGTTTTAGTTGCCTGTGGATTACATTCACAACATCTAGTTTCCATAAATGCCCAGATACCTTTGATTGCATGCAACACATGTTCTTTGGCAAATATTTTTCAAACACAGAACGCACAAATAAGTTGAAGCCTAGGATGATGTTTTATCCACCAAAGACAATATATAATTTCTTTAGCCAAGTGCCTGGGGACACTAAGACTTCATAACAAACTTCGTCCAAGTTCCAGATTTGATATGTTCCAGGCTACTCAGCATATCTGTAGTTCCTAAAAGGAATAGTTTATTTCTGGCTTATCCTTACTTCGAGGGCTCAGCTCTTGGAGCTACCAGTCCAAAGTGAGGGATAGTTTATGGAATTCCTATTTTGCCTGGCTCTGGACACTGATTTTTTTTCCTCCCAGCTCTGTAAAGGCATCAAAAGCATGGTTCAGTTTCTTGGCCACCTTTTTTCCAATTGGCAAATAACTCCAACCCCAAAATGGCTATAGTTATCAAGCTTACTTATCTGGATTCCCATCCCTTCTATATCTGGGACTGGTAAATCATCATTATCCTGTTGGCCCTGTGATGCTTTCAAGACTTTTTGTCTCTGAACATTTCATCCAGGTTTCTTAGTCATTGTTTGTGAGAGGATTGATTCACATTCCCTAGTCTTCCAAAAGAAGCAGAAGTTTTTATTAAAAATGTTTTACCAGACTTAAAGCCAAGTCATCCTGAGGCTATGGCCGCGACTCTGTGAAAAAAAAATGGTGAGGTGGGATGAGGCAGACTCTCAGGAGCCATGGTGATCTGGGGCCATAGACTGTGACGAGACTTTAAAAAGAGAACTGTACTGGGGACGCCTGGGTGGCTCAGTCGGTTAAGCGGCTGCGTTCGGCTCGGGTCATGATTCCAGGGTCCCGGGATCGAGTCCCACATCGGGATCCTTGCTCAGCGGGGAGCCTGCTTCTCCCTCTGCCTGCCACTCCCCCTGCTTGTACTCTCTCTCTCTCTCTCTAGCAAATAAATAAATAAAATCTTTAAAAAAAACCCCAATAAATAAAAAGAGAACTGTACTGTATTTTAATTTCCCTGGACAGATTCTGATCTGTCTTTTTTGTTTTGTCTTCAGAAAGACAAAATGCAAATGTGGTCTTGTTAGAGCAGACTGAGTTTTTTGAGTAGCTATTTTTAATGACCTCGTGGCTCTGAATTTCTCATGGGAGTCTGCCTACTGGTCTGGGCTTGGGTTACTTGGCAGAGAGCATCCTGTTACTGTGACAAACTGGCTCATCCCTTAACCTGCATTCACGTGGGAGTGGGGGTAAGGGTGAGGAGGGAGGGGTGTACTGTGCTCTGTAGGAGGAAGCTACATTCTCTAGAAAGATCTACTCTGTCCCTCACCTTGGAGAGGAGATGCATACGGGATAGCTGTTAGGAGCAGCTCTGTTGCCCCCCTTCTTGCTTTGCCAGTAGGAAGCTGAGTGCCTGCAGAACCCCCACGGTTCATGATGTGTGTGACTTGAGACAGGCTTGAGAGATCTTGAGGGACCCACGAGAGATCCCTCATTCTACAAGAACCTTTGCACAGCCAGACGATTTACTCTTCTCCGGACCAACAACCGTGCTCCTGAGACTGGGAGGTACATTGGAAGAGGAAGAGGGCATGACCCGGCAGTCGGCCGGTGTGAGCTGCGGCTTCAAGCAAAGGCCACTGCAGCACTTATTTTGCCTTGAGCACACTCTGCCAGAGATGTCTATCTCAGTGATCACCAGAGCTGTGCCCCGGTGTGCTCAGGCCACCCGATGAGGCTGGGGAGACACCAGCCTCACAGCCTCACGCTGCTTGTCATACAACAGTTCTCGTTCTGAAGAGGCAAACATGGGAGGTAGCTTATGCAAGCCATGAGAATTCATGGTAAGGGTACTGGACCCTCACAAAATCTAACACAGAGAAACAGCGAAGGCTCAGGAACAAACTGGACCAGAGACTTGATCACTTCTCCTCCATGTGTCTAATTTCAGCTTATTCCCCCCCACCCGCCACTGCCCCGTGCACCAGCTTTTTCTATTTTTCCATGCACAAATGGGAAAATACAATTGCTAAAAGTTACCAATGTTAGATTTCCACTCTGGCTACCTAGAAAGAGAAAGCTGTCTCTCTTTCTCTTCCAGTTCCAAATTCTGGAGTCAGATGCCTTCTTCTCGCCCAGGAGACTGTGGTCATGCGGTAGGACCCTGAAACAGAAATAGGACCTCAGGATCCGTCCCTTTCCTTTAACCATCTGGACGGACAGCAGTTCACAGGAAAGGTAGCAGGGATATGGGCGGTGGTGCTGAACAGACACTATAAAAAGGTCCCACCAAAGAAAGCTCTTTGATATGATCCAGTTTGTTATATTTATGGAAAAATTCTTCACTCATACAACTGACAACTGGTGAACAATTCATTAAAAGATTATATCTACAGAACAATTATGATTGATTGGATAATAACTAACTGATGTCGATTAAGGAATTTCTTAAATTTGTGTTTAATATCTGAGTCTGTATATTATTTTGGCGCATATGGAAAAAAAATCCCAGCTCTTTTCAAGAGCATCACCCAAAAAATATGTATGAAAATATTAATGGAATCATATCTATTTAGTTCCTGGGAGGACATCCAATCCAATTTCCTACTTTACTGATGAAGGAACCAAGAATTTGAGTGACAGGATTGTAAAGATATTTTTAAAGCTACTTTTTGGGATGGGAATCGGGGGGGGGGGTACCCGGGTGGCTCGGTAAGCATCTGACTCTTGATCTCACTGGGCTCTACGCCAGGCATAAAATGAATGAGTGAGTGAATGAATAAATGAATGAATAAAGCTAATTTTAGGTTTTCATCCGAAGTGCTTAAAAAATATCCTTGAAAAGAGTGGTTAGGAAATAAAAAAGACCAAAGACAAATAATGGATCAGATCGCCTGTTATAAAGAATTTGAGTATTTAAAGATTTGGTGAAAGAAGAAGATTATTTAATTTTTTTTTAAGACCAGAGTAGAAATGGTTTATTTTCAGCAACATTACTCTTGCTTCCGGTGTGTATCTATTATCTGATCCTCGCAAATTGTCCCAATTCGTAGACAAAGGCAGTTAGTTGATTCATGAGTCTCTTAGAAAGAAAAACTAGTTGGGTGTGTTAAAGCCACACGAATCATGTGGGATACTGCTTAAAGCTATATTTATCATGGATGAAAGAATGTTTTTAAGGGAAACTATGAGTCTACCTAAAATTACATGGTTCACCTCTGTTCACAGGGACTCCTTTCTTCAGGATGTTGTTGAATGTGACGCAGAAGTACCTTCTAAAGAGCATGGCAAGAAGAAGCTCTCCCAGGGCTGCTAGAAGTTGTCCCTAAAAGCTGGGAAGCTCATAATTCTTGTCTTTGTTTTAACTGCCTTCTCAAATCCTCTTGATACCAGGTAACGTGTCTCGCCTTGGCTGCATTTAAACTTTTCTGCTTGTCAACCTTTCTTTTTTCCCTCTCATCCGACCTCTAAACCATAGTCACATGAGGATCCTTGCTCTGCCAGTTGTGTGCTCTTCCTGCCTCAAGAAGCTTCGGTGGCTCCCTATGGCCTCCAAGATTAAATTCCAGCCACCCGTCCTGAATTTCAGTATTCTAAAACCTGACATATGTAGTTGGCCATGTTTCTTCATACTTTTTAATATTTGTTCTTTACCTCAGAAAGGAGAAAAGAAGATGAGATTCAGAGTGTGCTCAAAGCATTTCATGCTCGGTCTCCGCTATAAAATTTTATTCCACTTATTATCTATTCAGAGGCTGTCGTGACTCTTCCTGAAGATGCCGGGACAGAGTGGTGAAATCAGGGACAGCCAGACCAGTTTTCTGCCAGGAATCCACCTCGAGGGAGCCTTGTCATTGGCTGTGCTTGCCCTACAACTTTTTTTTTTTCCTTCTTTCCATCCCATCCTCTCTCCAAGCCAGGAGCTATTTCTTTCCAGACCTGTTCTCCATGTTCATCCCCTTTCTTCCGGTTTGGAGGCTGGCCTGCGAGCCTGCCTCTGCCCTTGTGATCATCAGACGTTGTCTCTGCTGTGACTCGTGGCTACTCATTTATTCGTGTGCCTCATCACTCTTTCCAGACTTCATCTCGGTCATCTTGGCGCCCCTCCCTTGGAGTGTCATAAACCACCAGCACTCATGTGAGAAGCCACATGCTGCGGCGGTTAAGAGCGAGGGCTCTATAACCGAACCTTCTAGGTTTGCGCCCAGCACAAAACGGTGCTGGTTGTGTGACTGAGGCAAGACGTTTTCATCTGTGAAATGGAACTAGCATGCTACCTCCTCACGAGGCTTACTTGGATTACTACAAGTATAGTGATCAGTTATTCTTCTTAGGTGAGCTGTTCGACCTCCAAGAAGTCCAGTCTCCAGAACCACTACTCTTCATGAAAGCTTCTGACTCTTTTTTGGGGTTGGCCAGCCCCTGAGCTGGGTTGGCTTCTCTCAGGTAAAGTTTGCATCTGCCCTCCTTTTCTTCTTCTTCATTTATTTTTTTTAAAGATGTATTTATTTATTTTAGAGAAAGAGAGAGAGCATGGGGAGGGGGTAGGGAGGCAGAGGGAGAGAGAATCTCAAGCAGGCTCTGCGCTGAGCAGGGAGCCCGACATGGGGCTCGATCTCATGACCCCAAGATCCTGACCTGAGCTGAAACCAAGAGTCCGACGCTCAACCCACTGACTGCACCACCCAGGCACCTCCCTCTTTTTCTTCTCTTAAAACAAAACTATTCTTTGATTTCCATAGATATGATAGCCCCGTAATCTTCCATGTCTCTCACCCACTTGAATGGCCTTTTCTGAAATATCATGGTCTTTACTGGGTTAGCCATCTATTTTAATGCCAAATCTTGCACTGACCAGCACTATCCCTTAACCAGTTCTTACCTCTATATCTTAATCTTTCCAACCACATTGAAATGATTGAAGGATCAATAATCATCCTTTCAAATCATTTGTAACCTTCAGAACATTAGATACGGAATCAGTATTTATTTGCCTGAATGAATTGTTTGAATAATGACACTCTTCTTCTAGAGCCTAGAAGCCTTCCCGAATGGTTTTGGGGGTATTGACTTGAGAGGGGGAGACTGGATGGGAGAATATGTCCTGATGGCTAGCGTTCCTTGGGCATCTCAGCAGTATCGTCTGGCTAGCCCCAAAGATCTGAAGGCAGGAAGAACCATCGCTGTCCACAGGGAGAGCGACATCACTCTGCCCTCGGGAAGAAGCGAGCTCACAGGCTTTGTCAGCAGATGTGACCTCGGATAGCTGAAAGAGAGTATAAAGTAAAAAGATTTATGAAAACAAACAAACAAACCCCAAAACAAAAAACTGGTTGAAGAATTTGGAGAGCGAAAGCCAAGGAATCTGACCTGAGGATGACTTCACAGGCTCTGACTCCGTGGATGGGTTATCTCTCCCCTTCGAGCCTTAGCCTACTAATGTGTGAAATGAAAGTATGGGCTGGATCTTGTCTTCATTTTCTCCATATGACCATATATATATATATATATAAATATATATTATATATATATATATATATATTATGAGGGTTTCACTTTGTATTTTATTTTTATTTTGATACTTTCTATGACAATATTTATTTATTTATTTTTAATGAGGGCTTCACTTTGTATTTTATTTTTATTCTGGTACTTGTGCTTGTGAAGTTGCCTTTGAGCCCTAAGACAAAGAATTTCCTCACTAAACCAGTGTCCCCAGTGACACCACCATCCACTCATTTGTTTAAACCAGCAATCTGGGACTTCTTGGTCCTTTCTCTGGCTCGCTCCTCCCATCCTCTCTGTGAGCAAATCCCGTCAGTTTTGCTGCAAATATAGATCCCGGATCTCAGGCCTATCCACTCTTCCATCTTGTCTCTTTTACCGTCGTCTACACCCAAGCCACACATCTTCTCATTCAGATCACCCAAGTAACCTTCTTTCACGCTTGCTCTCCTTCAATCTATTTTCAACATGGCAGCCAGAGTTATCTTGTAAAACCATAAATTTGATCACAACCCTCTCCTGCTTAAGAAACTTCAGTATTTTCCTTTTGTGCTTAACACGAAACTTAAATGCATTGCCATAGCCCTGTAGGGTGAAAGGATCTGGCCCCTGCTTGCTTCTCTAAGCACAAACCAACACGCTCTCTATTTTGCACATTTCCTCCAGCTACATTTGCCTCCTTTTAATTTCTGAAACAATCCTCGTTCTTTCATGATTCAGGGTCTTTGCCCTTGCTGTTCCTCTTTCACGGAATGTCTTGGCCCTGTCTTTTGAATGCTGGGCTCTTCCTCATTGATCGGAATTAGTACTTTGTGATGACATTAATGCATATTAAAAAAAAAAAAACCTTACACCTATAATATTAGTTTCTTTTTTCAAAACTTAATTTGGCAAATTTGTCAGTGACTTCATCAAAATTGATCTTTCAGTACTCAGGTTTAATAGAATTACCAGATTTGTCAACCTGTCTTCACTCATAGCGAATCAAAGAATGATTTTTATCGAGTTTAATTTTTTTTAAAGATTTTATTTATTTATTTGAGAGAGAGTGAGAGAGAGCACGAGAGGGAAGAGGGTCAGAGGGAGAAGCAGACTCCCTGCTGAGCAGGGAGTCCGATGCAGGACTCGATCCCGGGACTCCAGGATCATGACCTAAGCCGAAGGCAGTCGCTTAACCAACTGAGCCACCCAGGCGCCCTCGAGTTTAATTTTGAAAAGTCTTTTTTATGTGAAGCAACATGTAAAATAATTTAGAAAATCTTAAACAAATGGATACATTTGGAAGAATCATTAAAATCCTACTGCGCAGTAATTTCCAGAAATTATAAAATTGGCCATATCATTGCTTTTTTGAGATAGATTCTATTGGCTTTCAAATTATCAAATTTTTCTTCATTCAAAAAAGGTACTTCACTAAAGTATCTTCACTAGAAAATTTATCATGAATTTGTTGTATTTGGTAGAAACTTCTAAAGATCTCTGCTGCAAAAGGCCAGACAAAATCACAAAATGGCAGGAAACATTGACAATATTTGATCCATTGCTTTAGAACAAGTGTCCAATTCTTGGTAAAAATGATTGAAGCATTCAAACATTGTCCTTTTGGTTTTGTTGTTGCTGCTGGTCTTTTTCAAAATTTGATTTTTTTTCCTATGTAAACATCCATTCTCTTACATTTGTTGTTGTATATTTATCAGTTATCTCCACACTTTGCGTATTCTGATATTCAAGGAAAAAATTTAAATGCCTGGCATTTCACACTCATTGTTTAAAGCCACTTCTGTCTCTTTGCAAATCTGTTTGTCTGATTAACCTCATGGAAAGCTTCGCTCCAGATAGAAAGTTAATTCAGAAAAGAAAAATAGCCTCAGCTGAGAGCAAAATCTTGACTGATCTTCTTGTGTCCACATTTTCTTTCGGATCTTGGAGGACTTCAAAGGTTGGGATTAACTTTTCAAAATTTGTCTTTACTCTGAGTACAGCTTCAAATGAACACTCCACTGTGTCCAGAAAAGCCTTTTCACTGTTATACTTACACTCTGCAGCATTTCCCAACAATGATTCTTTTCAAAATAATGAAAAGGAATACATTTTTTGTTCCCCCAAAATGTCACACATGAAGAAAAACTCCCAAAATAGCGAACTCTTCAAAGGTTTGGAGGATGATTTGCACAAGGTACAGATAAGGATTTGGATTAACCTCTTTGATTTTTTTTTTTTTTTTTTTACGCAAACACTGCTGTGGGTAATAGCTGTCATTACAGCCTTCCTATGTCCTTGACCATGAGAGAGGTTTATGTCCATTCCTTCCCTACCCAGTTGTGCTGTGACTTTCATGTGAGTTGAACAGCAGTTATCCCAGACATGGGAAAGAAACTCAAGAATGAGTCTTTTTCTCCAATTTGCCATCCTCAATATGGACATAACTGAGCACTTCACATCTGATCATGGTGTGGCACACAGGGAAGAGTAAATGGTATCAAAAAGAACCAAAGACTGGGTGGGATGCCTGAACAGAGAAGGAAGTTAACTCGGATTATTTCACACCCCCTTGAACCTAATGTGGAAACAGACACAGGTCGCTGAGTGTCTCCATCAGTTCAGCTGCTGTACCCAGATACTATAGACTGAGTGGTTTAAACAATAAACATTAATTCTCACAGCGTGGAGGCTGGGAAGTCCAAGATCAAGGTGCAGGCTGATCTGATGTCTGGGGGAGAGCATGCTTGCTACTTTGTATATGGTCATCTTTTTGTGGTATCCTCACATGGTAGAGAGTAGAGAGTGCAGGGGGTGGGTCATCTCTCTTGTGTCTTTTCTTATAAGAGCACAAATCCCATTATGAGGGTCCCACCCTCATACCTAATTATCCCCCCAAGAAACACCACATTGGGGATTTAGGCATCAACATACAGATTTGGGGGGCCACAAACATTCAGACCATAGCACTGAGTCTGTGTGCATTGGGAGCTGATTGTATAGCTGGTTCTTCAAATTAACCTCCATGTAGAAAACAGTGTGTCTTAAAGGGTAGGTAATAAAAATGTGCTAATTTTTAGTTTACATGTATATTATCAAAACTCAACGTAACCGTTAGCAATTGTTTAGAACTTAAATCAACAAAAGTTTTTTTTTTTTCCCCCCTGGGAGAAGTGTTTTATTATTGATACTGTTTAGACTTGCCAATGTATGATGATGATAAAAAGCAGGCTGATTTTAATCAGTTTTATTACTGCTCCTAAACTTCCTAAGTACAGTTTCCCAGCCGTGGTACATACACACTCTTAAGAGCAATCTTCCCTGGTTTGAATATGCATGCCCCCTCCCTTTCATCTTCAGCTCCAAATACTCTTTATCTCCTGTAGAACATTTGTAACATTTTGCAATTATATATTTATTTGCTCGTTTATGTGAAGTGTCTGTCTCCTCCACCAGACTGTAGTTCATATTCCCCATAAAGGAAGAAACTATATCCCTTCTGCTCACCTTTATATTTAGTGCCTTCCACAGTGCCTGGTGCATTGGGGGTAGGCAATAATATCTGTGGAATAAATGAATGAAGGGAGATTTTACAATGGTTCATAAGGAGCAATGGATCCCCAGAGAGGGGCACCTGGATGGCTCAGTGGTTAAGCGTCTGCCTTCGGCTCAGTTCATGGTCCCAGGGTCCTGGGATCCAGCCCCGCATCGGGCTCCCTGCTCGGCGGGAAGCCTGCTTCTCCCTCCCCCACTCCCCCTGCTTGTGTTCCCTCTCTTGTTGTGTTTCTCTCTGTCAAATAAATAAATAAAATCTTAAAAAAAAAAAAAAGATCCCCAGAGACTAGTGCTTCGAGGAAGCAACATATTCACAAATATTTCCTTTGGGTTTTATTACTCATCAGAAGTGCATTGAGAGGTCTGTATTGCACACTCGTATATTCCCATCAAAACTGATCATCAGAAAGTGTATTTCATTAAGGAATTTAATTGTGCAGTCTCTTCTTTAGGAAGTCCAGACACATTACATTTTAAATGAAGGCGGAATCTCAACTGGAATTCACTGAGGGAGGCAGGGCAGTTAGTCCCCATATCCAGACACAGAGGTGAGGCAAGATTTTTTTGTAACTTGTGGATTTGAAATGAAAGCTGCTCCAGCTTGAGGAAATGGATAGAGAGAGTGAAAAATGGTAAGTGTGTAGGCAGAATAATGGCCTCCCTAAAATGTCCCACCTTTGAATCCCTGGAAACTATGAACATGTTAGGTTGAGTGACAAAAGGAACTTTTCAGATGTGACTAAATTAAGGATTTGGGGATGGGATGGGGAGATTATCCTGGATTATCTGGGTGGTCTTCATGTAAACACAAGGACCCTGATAAAGGAAAGAGGGAGGCAGGGAAGTCAGAGAAGGAGAAGCGGTGATAGAAACAGAGGTCAGAGTCAAATTTAAAGACACAGAGAGATTTAAAGATGCTACTTTCCTTCTGGCTTGGAATATAGAGGAAGGGGCCGTGAGCTCAGGAATGCAGCAAAGGGCCTCTAGAAATTGGAGGCTACAGAAGGAAGGCAGTCCTGTTGACGTCTCATTTCAGCCCAGTGAGTTTGACTTGGGACTTCTGACTTCTAGAATGGTAAGATAACAAATTTGTGTTATTTTAAGCCACTTAATTTGCGGTAGTTTGTTGCAGTAATGGAAAACGAGTACAACAGGCCCTGAAACTACTCCACACAAGTTCTCTTGCAGTTGCTGTGTGTCTTAAGATATAACTGTTTGTCTATTACCTGCAACAAAAGAGTCGAAGAGGGGGTGGGGGGATGCTCTGAGCTTGGGCCTGGTAAACGCACAGTGCAAGTTACTCTGAATTGCTTGCTATTGGTGAAACCAACCAACTAACCACCTATGTTGTTTGTACTAAGGTATAACAATAACTAGATTTTAGCACATTGCGATTATTTCTGTTCTGATGTATATGGTTGTCCTCTTTATCATATTAAAAAAAGGGGTAGTGTCAGCAAATCTCAACGCTCTTCTTTTTATATGTGATAAAGATTTACTTTAAAATTTAAGTATTAAAAAAAATAAACCAAATGTAAATATTAAATATACGTGTAAATATACATACACACACATATATACATATATATGCACACACACATAATCCTTAACATCGCATACGATGAGCCTTTTAGGGTTCAGTTCTTCATGTTTTAAAATATAAGTTTAACGTTCCAACATATAAAACATTTTCACATATTAGTTGCCATGCTATTGGGGTTTTTTGTTTGTTTGTTTTTTGCTTTTTGGCTACTTTAACTACCCCAAGATGAAGAAAACTGAATGTAGAGTTAAACATTTCACTTAACTTCAACTATTACAAAAGAAATCCATTTATTTGTGAAATAGCCCAGCTATGGATTCTTTAGTCTTCTCTATTGCTAGATTTTAGAAGGACCAAAAAAAAAAAAAAAAAAAAGAATAAAATGAAGCATGAAATAGAAGAGAAAGTAGACTTTACACCATGGTAGTGTGTTCATATTTTATCAGAGCCTGACTATACTTCCACTGATACATTTTTCCCCAGCTTGACATTTTAAAGGCTTATTTTAAATTTATCTCTTCTGTATTAACAGGTGAGAAGTAGCTGATTCAACATATAGCAACTACTCTGGTTACTTTCATCTAGATTTTTCTCTTACAGATAATTGTGTTTCTGTGGCCCTAGACACATAATGATTGGAAATCATGGTACCCATTCTATATGGAGCCATCTCAATTTATCCTTCCTATGCCGTGTGTGTGTGTGTGTGTGTGTGTGTGTGTGTGTGTGTGTGTGTGTGTCTAAGTACTGGTCTCACCCGACAGCTATCTAGAAACGAATTCTGTTTTTGAGCTAACTGAATTTAACTTGTACAAATGGAAGTCCCTTAAAAAATTTTATTTACAATTGCTCTGCATTCTCAAAAAGGATGGAAAAGACCTAACAATATTTCTTCACGGTCCACAGCACACACACTCTTGACTTTTAATTCCTCAAAGTCTTGATATTTTATAAGCACTAGTTCCTATTCTTTTTGTTTTTTTTTTTTTCCTTGCAAGGAATTGACTAGCGTCATGATACTGGGTGTTGTCTCTTGGTCCCTTTGGTTTTTCACAGGTCTGCTCACTGCTCATTCAATTACTGAATAATTAAGGGCAGCTCTTTCCAGCCAAAAATACTTTTCAAGTGAACTTTTTTTTTCCTTAAATTTTTGCCCCACACTACTTATTTCTGCATCCAGTGTTGTTCCAGCTTGCTGAGCATTCCAGAGAGCTGGTATCCAAGTTAGCCAAGGTTTTGAAATGTTGACCACGCTGACCTGAATTCTTTCCAGATGCCTATTTGCATACCTTCAACGCAAGTGGTTATTTCTCACTAAAAGACCAAAATCTGGAAATATTAGGACAAAATGGTGTGCTTTTTTCTTGGTGAGATCTTGATCTTAGCATTTTACTCCCCCTTCCTGGTTTGCAGCCTGACCTTTGGAAGTTAAAGGACAATAATAGAATAAAGGGCACGTGAGTAGCAAAGGCCTCTATCACAGAACCATCTCTGGAGTGAAAGTAGGGGAAGTTGGCATTAGGGAGGCATTGGCCACTTACAAGCTTGAAGAGGACTCTGGTACATGATTTTACGGGTTTTACTTTCTCATCTATAAAATAAAGGGGTTAGAGCAGGTGATTTATAAGGGGCTTCCTTGCTCTCTGATGTTCTATGGTCTATGACAACAGTTGAAGTCTCCACAGAGTGAAGGAGGTAGAAATTCCTGAAATTTACTCTGCTTCTTTATTCCTGAACATTCTTGAACACTGAGTTGAAATCTCTTGGGTGCCTTAAGCAACTAGATTTCCCTTGACTTATGAGAAAGGCACAAAAGTTGACCTTTCTTAATGTAATTACTAGTAAAAGGCATATAAATGACACGTTGGAAAGTCAGAAAATCAATAGCTTCCTTTTCCCATGTATGAATGTTTCTTATTGAGATTAACATGCTCCACAGATAATATCTCATTTGTTTGTACAACATCCGGGTGAGGTAGATGGTAGTAGCAATCTCATGCGAATAAGTGAAGTTCGCTAAGTAACTCTGTTTCCTTGGGTCCCTTTGGCTTTGGGCCCAACTACTAGATGATGTTACTCAGGTAAATGAATGCATGACTAAGGTTAAAAAAAAGAAGAAGAAGCAGGACTCTTGGTGACATCTCGTGTCACTGGGAAATTTTATGAAGTCTAAGTGACTCACTTAGAGTCAGATAGGGCATGTGTTATTAAACTGAAGTCACCAAGTGAGCACTTCAAGGTTTTGGGTATGACTGCCCTATTATATAGCACAACGAAGATGGGGCAGGAAGTGAAGGGTGAATTTGAATGGGAGAAATTCTATTTGAATTTGAATAGAAACACTTCTATTTGCAGAAGTGTTCCGTAGGTGTATCATTCATTCATTTATTCAAAAATATTTATTGAGCACCTATGGACTGTCTGCTGGGTGATATTGGGAATAAGGATCCAGTAGTGAAGAAAACAGACATGCTGGGGCGCCTGGGTGGCTCAGTTGGTTAAGCGACTGCCTTCGGCTCAGGTCATGATCCCGGAGTCCCGGGATCGAGTCCCGCGTCGGGCTCCCTGCTCGGCGGGGAGTCTGCTTCTCCCTCTGACCCTCTTCCCTCTCATGCTCTCTATCTCTCATTCTCTCTCTCTCAAATAAATAAATAAAATCTTTAAAAAAAAAACCAGACATGTTGTGGTGGGGAATAGGGAAAAGAAAGGTGGTAATAAATAGGATTCTTCAGATGAAGATGGAACAATAAATACTAGGAAGGCCATGAAACCAGGTACCATGACCCAGAGTGACCAGGGTCCAGGCAGGGGTAAGTACATTAATAAGGGGGAAACTTCTCTGAAGAATTGACCTTGGAGATGAGGCATCAATGGTAAGAAGGAGGCAGTCACAGGAACATGGGGGAGAAGCATTCCAGGCAGAAGAAAGGGCAAGTGCAGAGACCCTGAGGTGGGCAGAGTTTGGAATGTCTGAGAACAACCACGAGGCCAGTGTCGTCAGAGCAGAGAGGGGTGGGGGTTGGCAGACATGAGGCCTTATGGGCCAGGGCAAGGAATTTGTATTTTAAATGTAACAGAAAGCGACAGGAGGATTCTAAGCAGAGGAGCGGTGGCATAGTCTGATTTACATTAAAAAAAAAAAATAAGAGCTCTGTGAAGGATGGATTATGGATTATAGCAGAACAAGGGTAGAAGCAGGAAGACAATTCCCTCCGTCCAGATGGGAGATGATGGGGGTTTGAATTTGAATAGAAGCAGGGGTTTTCCAGGAAAGAAATTCAGGGCTCATATTTAGAGTAATGGGTCCGAACAAAGAGGGAAGACAATGTACCCTAAATCACTGGATCATTGCCCTATGAGATAGAAAATGAATGAGGAACAGGAAAACAAAACAAAACAAAACAAAACAGGGAGGCCACCAGATTCTGAAACTCAAGAACTCTTGGGAATTTCTTGCATGCCCGTGAGCAGAAGGACTGTAAATTAAGAAAGCTAGGTTTCCTTTTAGTAAAACACAATCTGTCGCCCATGCAGCCCGTCATTGTCTGCGGGGGACAAGCATGAAGAGCCGGGAAGAATCACTCGGCATGCTAGGAATGATAACTGGCTTGAAGTTCAAGAGCCTGCGAAGACAGTGTTGATTGTGCCTCCCCTGTCTGACACTCAGGGAAGAATACAAGAGGTACACAAAGAGAAGAGTTAGAGAAATCAGTCGATCAGAAGCTAAGTGGATCTGACCCATGAACACACAACAATGACTGAAATGGTCCAAAATGTCAGCAGCGCTGAGGTTGAGAAAGCTTGGTGTAAGAAATGACAGAGGTGCTCACAGGTTGCAGTAACAGGATTCTGGGTGATGACTTCCCCGCTGGTGTAAAAAACCTTCGGTCCTTTCCAGATATTTGATACGGAGCCCTCATTCTATCGCCACTAAACAACAACCACCAAAAAACCACGCAAAGCTAACCTTAAGAACTCAAAAGCAAACAATACCACCTCCACACAAGCGTCTCCCAGAGCTAGGTGGTGAGTCTCGGGGTGCAGGCAGAGGCAACAGGCCTTCAGCCCTCTCCCGAGTGAGTCAGGGCTGGTCGAGGAAGGAGGGGCCTGGGCTGTTTGATCTGGGAAACTACAGAAGACCTTACTTAGCAAACATTCAAGATTTCCAGTGAGTCATTGCCTGTGGCGGCTTTGCCCATGGCGGTTGGCTCAGGTCCTCCTGTGTTTTGGTTTGAGAAAGGCTGAAGAGGAAAAACAAGCTGCTTTGTTTCTCTTTAATTTGCACTGACACTGAGCGATACCTAGCACTTAGGCTGGTGCCCCTGCTGCTGCTGTGGGCTTCCGGAGCGGAGCCGGTGTGGAGCAGGTCAGAACCCACCAGGGTCCCTGGGAGCAATTATTTTAATGTGGCATGTAATCGTACATTTCAATATTAACCTATTTAAATATAAGCATTAAATCACATTTTGGGTTTTATTCGGAGAGAGTACAGATGTTCCCCAGCACACCATGGAGGTAGCCAAGTGTAAAATAAAGATGCTTCTTTAGTTGTCCAAACGGGAGACACAGGAAACAAGTCTGATTCGCCTGTTTGTGTAGGGAAGGCCTCCCTCTTGGCGCGATCCCCATCCCTCTTGTGACTTAGCTCAGCCCAAGCAAATGTGAGAGGAACTTCTTCCCTGCCGCTTGGAAGGAGCACTCGCATCTTGGTGGCCCACCTCCGGAAGGCTAAGTGTAACATCCTGAGTTTGTGCCATGATCAGGTTACATTGTTTTTGAGATTCCAGGGTCACGGGGGAATTCTGACCTAAATTGTCTGGATGAACTATCACATTGTGCGCTGCTTTGTCTGTCGAAATTTGGCAACTGCTGAGCCACCCTCGTCCAATGGGTCGTCCTGGGCGCTGGCTCACCCAGCAAAATGGAATTTCAGGCTCAGTGATGTTTAATCTGCTACCACTTGCTATTTTTCTCTTGGAAGAGGGCAGATTGCTTCGCTGATCTCTATTTCGTCTTTTGAAAAAACTAGGATGATAATGGTTATCTGGCTTACATGCTTGTCAGGAGGAGTTATTCTAAAGCACTTTGCAAGTATAAAAATGTTCCACAAAATTGCAGAGTCATCCAGATGCTGCACCACCTGTCTCCTTTGGGGAAACCATCCAAATCCACACCCTCCCGAGCTGACTTTTCTCCTACCTCCTGTTCTCGCTTTTGTTGAGAGATATTTAGATCTCTTTTTATTTTATTTGACTTTATTTTATTTTGGAGAGAGAGAGCGAGAGAGAGAGAGCACAGTAGTGGGGGCGGGAGGGGCAGAGGGAGAGAGAGAATCTTAAGCGGGGCTCGATCTCACAACCCTGAGATTATGACCTGAACCGAGATCAAGAGTCAGATGTTTAACTGACTGAGCCCCCCAATTGCCCCTAGATCTCTTTTTAAAATGTTTACCCTGTGTGTGTGTGTGTGTGTGTGATGCAAAAGAATTATGTTAAAATATTAATATCTTGGAAATTGTGTTTATAAGTTAAACCTTATTTTGAAAAGTTGTGTAATTTCCTTTCTCAGCCACTCATTTGAATATAAGAAATGCGAATAAAGTGCACTTTTCTCTCCCAATGGGAGCAGCTACTCGACCATCACAAGAATTCTTATTTGAAAAGCCGAAGGACTAAAGAGTCATATAACTGTTCAGTTTGATACCTTATTGAATTCAAATGAGCACATTTCAATGTACGGAATGAGGTGAGCATCTTTTATTCTATAACTCTTTAAAATGGACTTCATTTAGGGGCGCCTGGGTGGCTCAGTGGGTTAAGCGGCCACCTTCGGCTCAGGTCATGATCCCGGGGTCCTGGGATTGAGCTCCGCATCTGGCTCCCCGCTCAGCGGGGAGCCTGCTTCTTCCTCTCCCTCTGCCTGCCACGCCCCCTGCTTGTGCTCTGTCTCTCTCTCTCTCTCTCTCTCTCTGTCAGGTAAATAAATAAAATCTTTAAAAAATAAATAAATAAAATGGACTTCATTTAGATATGAGGCACTAACATGAAAACTAACTAATTTCCTTTAGAGGAAAACATTTCCTTTATGAAGAGCAAGCTGGAACAGACAATAAAATGAGAGACAGAATTTTCCACAAGCATAACTTGAATTTTATACCAGAAACTTTATGATCCCCTTTTACCACATTCTTAAGGAATTAAATGAGATATCACATATTCCACAACACCCTCTGTGATGACCAGGTGCTACTCGGAGCTCCTTCCTCACCCAATGCTTCTCATATGAGAAACCATAATAGTAATGGGTGATACTGTTCAGAAGCAGAGAATCCAGAAAACAAAGAACAAGACCTGGAGAAGGAACAAACTAAAATGGACAGACAAGGAAGAACCTACAAAACAGACACTAAACCCAGAAGAATATATCGGGAGGTGGAGGGGTGGGGTGTAGTGGCGGGGGGTGGAGGAATGGGGGAAATAGGTGATGGGGATTAAGGAGTGCACTTGTTGTGATGAGCACTGGGTGTTGTAGGGAAGCGATGACTCACTAAATCCTACACCCGAAACTAATATACACTATATGTTAACTAAGTGGAATTTCAATAAAAACTTGAAGGAAAAAAATATGATACATAGTGGCCACAAAAAAAGAAGGGTTAAATTTTGGAAAATTGAGATGAAGGAAAATCATTCACCCAAAGACCTGCCATCTAAATAAAAATACATTAAAAAGGAGGGGGTGGGGTGGCGCTTGGCGCCTGGGTGGTTCAGTTGGTTAAGCGTCTGCCTTCAGCTCAGGTCATGATCTCAGGGTCCTTGGGATGGAGCTCATGTCTCACATTGGGCTCCCTGCTCCGCGGGGAGTCTGCTTCTCCCTCTGCCCCCTCCCCCCATTCGTGTTCTTCTGCTCTCTCTCTCTCAAATAAATAAATGATATCTTAAAAAGATAATAATAAATAAAAGAAGAGAAAAATAAAAGAATACTAAAGAAAGAGGGTAGTGGCCAACCATGTCAAATGCTGTGAGCAGTAAGAAGTGTCCAGATGTGACACGGGTGTCATTGATAATGGGTGAGAAAAACAGACCTTGATGTGTTTTAGGAGGCTTTTCTTTTTGGAACATACTGATTTCAGGCTGAATTGAGGGTAGAGTCCTATTGTCTGAAAGCTTTTATTTGGCTGAGGAATATCATTCATTCATAAATAGGTATGTTAGGAGGCCCTGGGCCTGATGTATCCTCAATTACAGGAAAAGGAATAATAGTTGGGTCTGATAACCACAAGACACCACCCCTCATTTGTTTCTGGCTTTCCTTGACTGGAAACATTGTTGAAAATACTCATCATGACAACATCCCCAAGAGGTAAGTGTTAATACCTGCCATGTGCAACTGTCAAACTCCGATGATTGGATGACAACAATTATGTCATGAGTCAGAGGTTACTACTACCTACTTTCAAGAGTCAAATTACACACGTCTGATTGTGGAAGCAATGCGTGGAGGTACTGTGGAATTCCACACGCGTATATAAATATTTCTGGCCATTGATCTTTATTTAACATTGGTCAGATAAAAGCTAATGTTCTCGCATGTCCTTATATACCCTGAATCAGCCTGAACTTCGCCCTGATGTATTCTCAAGTTGTAAGTATCTTTGATAGAGTTGTTGTCATTTTCCCCACTGGGTATTTATCTCCTGTCTGCTTCCCCAGGTGGGGTTTTGCAAGTTTCACCAGATCTCCTCAACTAAACCCCACTTTACCACCTAAGTAAACTTGATAATTATTGTTTTCTCTCTCTGATTGCACCAGTCCTCTGAAGGGAAACCTATTAGCCAGAGATGCTTAGATTTGATTTTCCCAGAAAATAGGTATTTCTAATCAGATACAGGACTATGTTCTTGAACTTGTGGAGAGAGAGGAAACATGAACTCAGCTGTGTTTAGCTTTCTGCTCTGTTTCTCTGAATCACAGTAGATTTTCAGGAAAGTGGAGGAACCAGAAGTAAGCAAGTGACACTATTAAATTTAGGACATCGCAGGGGTGCCTGGGTGGCTCAGTCGGTTAAGTGTCTGCCTTCGGCCCTGGGTCCCTGGGCTGGGCCCTGAATCTGCTTCTTTCTCTCCCTTTGCTCCTTCCTGCCCCCCCCCACACACTTGTATATGTTCTCTCTCTCTCTCAAATAAATAAATATATAAAATCTTTAAAAATAATAAATTTAGGAGATCACAGCAGTAGCAGGGAAGGCTGATGAAACAAAGTTAGCATGTAGGTCTCACTACTGACCATAGAAATAAATACACCAACAGTGTCAACAGACAACAGTAGGTAACATTTACTAGGGCCTTACTCCAAGCCAGACTCTGTTTTCAGCTTAATTCCCACAATTTTATGAAGTAGATCCTGTCTTGTCGTAGAGCCGGCCAATCTGAGGGCCAACAAGGCTACCATGACTTGTCAAAGGTCAACGGAGGTAGTGAGTTCAGAGCTGGGATTGAAATCCAGGCTGTCAATTTCAAACTAATATTCCACAATTCTGCTTCAATCATTTCTCTAACTTTTAGGCATGCTTTCAAATACAGGATGTTTTGACCACAGAATTGGAAATGTTGAAAGGCCCCAAAGCAGTTAACAATAATTACAACGTCTACAGTCTAACAATATCTCTCACTGCTAAAAGACACCCATGGTTGCCATTCTATGCACTTGGTTGCCCTTGAACATGGACTCCTGGTTTAAGATGAACTGTCTGCTCTGACTATACTCTCTTTCACATAGCAAGGTCGTGCAGGTTCTAATTTAAAAAAAAAAAAAAAGGCACTTTGAGGGTCACTGGCTGTGCATTACAGTATACTTTTAAAGCTCTTGTATGCATCACGTTTATTCTATCCTGTGTTCAGTTATATGATCCATTCAACTTGCTACCTGATAGATGTGCAGAAACCATGCCCTTACATAATTTACATAATTTTATGTAATTTACATTTTGTATATTTAGCAGCCCACCTTTGTGCCATGGTACATTGCTTGAGAACCAATCTATTTTTCTCATAACTGGAAATTTAAGTGAGATTATACATGAAAATCACTCTCATTTATTTTCACCCAAAAAGGGATAGATAGTTTGATTCACAAACATTTGAATCTTACTGTGTCAGACATTGTGTTAGGACCTGGGGATACAAGGAGGATACAAACTAACTCATCAAAGAATTCCCTACCAAAAAATAATTATAATGTAACAAGATAATTGACATAACAGTGTATTAACTGTGGTGTGGAAATAAAGAGAAAAATCCCAACTAAGTCTTTGGGGAGTCTCAAAGAAAACTTGACAGAGATGTGGAATTTGAGTCTTTTAGGTTAAGAGGAAAGTTACCAGGTAGACAATGGGGGTTCAGATGTAGCACTTACAAGCAGAAAGTACAGAATAAATAAAGGCATAGAGAACAATGATGGGGTGGGATGTTTGTTGGGATGGTCAAAGCTTCAACTACATGGTCATGATGGTAGTTGCTAAAGAGAGGAGGCTGGAAGGTGGGTTGGGTGAATTGAAAAAATTCTTTTAGACCAGATGAAAAATTGGCCTTATTAGGCAACAAGGAGCCACAGAGAGTCCTAGACCATCATTAGCTTTACATTCTACAGTAGCAATTTGGGTGCCATAAGAAATATAGATTAGAGATTGATAAGAACAGACTCTCAGGGACCAATTCATCACACCCAAGTGCCAATAGATCAAGAGATGATAAAAGTCAGAATTAACATGGTGGGAGTGGATTCCGCGGTGGCATTTTAGGGCTTTAAAAAATGGACTTAAGAGACCATTTGGGATGGGAGGAAGATAGGAGAAGAAAGAAGGAGTCGATGTCTTCAGGGGTTGATGGTGCTTTTGCTAAGATTGGGAATACTAGAAGAATAAATTGGGGGAGGGGAGAAAGGTACTGGATTTTAATTCGAATGTATTGAGTTTGAGAGGCCAGTAGGACATTCAAGAGCTTAGGCCTTCCTTGATGATAATTGTTTAGGTGATTGTATCAAAATGCTGGTGATAACTCCTGTCACACATATCAGCTGTGGGTGAAGAAGAAAATTTGAGTCTTGCATATCAATCCTTTTCTCTGCCACTTAGAAACATTGCATTTTCACCAATGTCAGGGTTTTTTTTGTGTGATTTGATGAGATCAGCTGAAAACTTCCACTCTATTTTCCTGATAACGGTAACCTAGGGAAAGCATTAAATTGTGTTGATAAAATTGTTCGCTACAATCTAGCTCTAATGATAATAGCTTAGAATCGTGAAGCAGCAATATTTTAGTCCAACAGAAAACAAACTTTATCCTGAGCACATGTGTTCTTTTGCCTTTCTCATCTGATGTTGCTTGAAAATTTTATTTTTCCACTTTGAATAGTGGATTCTGCCAACTGTTTTAAAAGCTTTTCTCCCTTTAGGGGAGGAGGGGAACAGTTTTTCCTCCCTTCTGCCTGATAGCTGAGGAGTGAAGATTTAATCGGTGAGAAAAATATACACACTACAACCTCAGAATGTTCCCGCTGCTTTTAATGTTTGATGTACCTGACAGATTACCCTTTCAAAACAGAATAATAGGATAGGTGGTGCTGGAAAAAATTTTTTCCATCCAAGGCAAAACCACATGGACGTTGAATATAACTGGCATTAGCCTAGACATTTGGGGGCTGGGGGGGCATGTCCTTGGGGCACAGATTCTATAATAAAAGGCTTCCAACTCCTTAAGCACATACTCCAGGCTCACTACAGAAGGTGTAATGGAAAGAACATTGAGTAAGAATCAGAAGACTTGGCATCTATTTCTGACTCTGCCACTTTGTGGAACTGGGAAAATCTTACCCCCTCTCTGCCTCAGCATCTTCATTAGCAAAAATTAATGGTTGCGTTAGATGATTTCTAACTTTAATAAAAAATAAATACCATATATTTTTAAACACCCACTATACATGTCAACTACTTTTACATATATATTTACACTCGATATAAACTGATTATGAAAAACAAACTAACCCATGTTACCTGTCATTTTTTTTAAAGATTTATTTGTTTTATTTTTAGAGAGAGAGAGTGTGGGAGCAGGGGGAGGGGCAGAAGGAGAAGGAGAATCCCCAAGGAGACTCCCCGCTGAGCATGGAGCCCAAAGCAGGGCTCCATCTCAAGACCCAGAGATCATGACCAGAGCTGAAATCAAGAGCCGGCCGCTTAACTGACTGAGCCACCCAGGCGCCCCCATCTGTCATGTATTGATGAGGAAACTGAGGCTCAGAGGAAAAGTTCACTCAGTATCAGGAGGTTAGTGAACATTTTAAGGCAAGGTCTTACTTAAATGAGTGTCCTTTCCACAGTATTGCACTGCCACTAAACAATTTCCATTATTTGGCCAGAAGAGAATGACCGATAGATACATCTGAAACTGTAAAACTAACCCACCATTCTTTATCCCAGACAGAAACAGAGGATGATGAGCAACTTTGAGGAAGAATTTCATAAAGTACTTTAGGACAAGAAATCTCGAAGCTTCGAATAGTGATCACGAGAAAAGTGACCCGGAGAGGTGTTATCCAGGTTTGGCAATGGGTCCTTTCTTATGACTGCCAACACAAAAGAAGTTCAACTCAAAAGCTGAGGAGGGAATAAAACACTGACTCTATGCCTTGCAAACTGTGAGGTGGTTAGGAAAATGTTGAGCTCTTCCCTTATCATTTCATAGAATATGTATCTTTGAGAATTAATATTTGTCCTTTGGATGTGTGTGTGTGTGTGTGTGTGTGTGTGTGTGTGTGTGTGTGTGTTTGAGCACTCTGTGTGTCCACGTACCCACGTGCAATTATTGGATAAATCAAGAGACAGGACTGACTCCCAGTGGAGGTAAGGTCTTAAAAGAGATCATTTGCTTGGAAATCCCTCCTCCAATCCCTCACCTGCCCTTAATTCTTCCGAAGTTCCTGGGAAGTCAAGGGCTGTCATTGTCTTTTCTATGGAAGGCTTCAAGAAGCAACTAAATTAGGAGCCACTTAGCTTTGAGCTGTGTGTAGGTTTGGGGTGGGCAGGAAGGTGAGACGAGAGACCAATCACCTGGGCTGGAGGGGGGAAGATGGAGAGGGAAGCAGAGTTGGTAAGAGAATATCCCCTTTATGGAAAGGGGAGACGCAACAATGAGGGGACTGAAGGCGAAACAGGTTAGAAACAAGAAGAATCTACAAGGAGACCCCACTGTGAATAGCTGACCATTTTGCTGCCCCTGGGCCCTGAACAAGAAGCTTACTTAGCATGTGGCTTTAGGTTCTTTTCCCTGCTCTTATTGATTCTGCCACAGACATATCTTTCAAATGGATTCCATCCACTTCTCTCTGATCTGCTGCTAGTATTTTAGTCTAGGACCACTCTCGTCTCTCCCAAGGTTGCTCCACAGAATCCTCCTCAAGCTCCATGTACCGGGTACATGGCCAATCAATTTCAACTCTTTTTTTTTTAATCTTTTTTTTAAATTTTTATTTATTTATTTGAGAGAATGAGAGAGAGAGAGAGAGAGAGCGAGCATGAGAGGGGGTTGGGTCAGAGGGAGAAGCAGACTCCCTGCTGAGCAGGGAGCCCGATGCGGGACTCAATCCCGGGACTCCAGGATCATGACCTGAGCCGAAGGCAGTCGCTTAACCGACTGAGCCACCCAGGCACCCAATTTCAACTCTTACTACATTCCACACCATACAGCCATAGAGACCTGCCTGAAATACAAATCAGATCTTGTTGCTTCATCTCACTTTCCTTGCCCTCCACACTGCCCTCATGGTCAAGTTCAAGCTCTCTAGTGGGAGGGCATAAGTCCCTTGGTGGTTCTCCTGCCTATTTCTCCTCTTTCAGGTCTCACTACCCTCCACCTCGCAGATGATTTCCCAGATGTAAGGGGGTCCTAGTAGGACTTTTTTTTAACCTTTTTTTCCTCTGGCCTCATGGCTGCTCTCTCTGCTATGAGATTCTCTTTCCCTTTTCTATGATAACTCCCCCCAAACTTTAGCATGAATAATATGCATTAATCTTTAGATTTTAGAGATGTCACTTCACCCCGGGAACACTGCCCTGACCTCTTCCTGCAAGACTTTGTTCCTGTTTATGTTTTCATAACTCCTGGGGCACCCTATTGTAGGACACATCACACCTTCTTGTAACCGCCCTATTTGCTTGTCTGTATTTGCTGCTAGTCTTTAAACTTTTTGAGCAGAGTCTTCTTTGTTCATTATTGTAACTTCTTTCTCAGAATAGTTTCAGATATTTGACACTCAGCAAAAGCTAGTCCTTCTTCCCCCCTGTGGAAGGAATAAATGGCTATTTAGCACCATCCAGGAAATAGCTCTCCAGCTAAAGAGAGCTAAGATACTCTATCCTCCTTTTGTCTCAAATAAACAGTTGTGCCTCTTGATTTTTGTTCATTAATCAAGACTTTAACTTGGGGCTCTCAAATGTGATTATAATCTCCTGGACATTCCAGTAGTAGATTTTGTTTTATTACATACATTAAATTTATACTTTGGCCAAATTTCCATATCTGTGAACTATAAGCATTGTCTGTGAGATTAAAAACCTACAAGTAGGTGGAAGTATGAGAGGGGAAGAAGAGGGTATGGGGTCCACACTGAGTATTATTTCTTTGGGAATTTTGGGGGGAAAAGGAGAAATGCTCAGGATGTCCCGGATACAAATGGTTTGGATTTTGTGGCCACCTGTCTTTCTCAAATTTACCGCTCATTCCTCTGCCTCTTCTCGCACCCCCAAACTGAATTTCCGCCTTCAACATGCTCCCTTCTGCCCCAGGCTCAGTTACACTTCACCTATCAAGAAAATACACTCCTCGACACAAGAGAAGTAGGAATTTCTACTCCGCACATGTTTCTTGTACTTTTGTTTTGGTCTAATTTCTCCACCTCCCAGTTAAAAAGGAAGCTGGATTAGAACCATATTCTAGAATAGGTAGGATCACAACAAAAGAAAGCCAGAGGATTGCTTCAAGAACTTCTGTTAATGTTGTTTTCCATTCAACAACTATTTATTGAGTCATGCTCTTGGCTAAGCACTGTGTGAGGCACTGTGGTTCAAAGATGTGGAGGTAGCCTCTTCCTTGCAAAAGCTTACCCTGCAAGCTTCAGAGTTAATATAAATAATTATTGCTTAACTACAATATTCTTGATTTATATTCTTAAATATTTTGGGTCTTGAGAAATTCATCTGTTTGCGTATTTTTCATTTTTAGGAAAGGTTTGTTGACGTAGTGGATTCTAGGATGGTAGGCTGGTTTTCTGACCCAAGGTGGTGGACCGGACATTTGTATATATGAATTGTGCTTTCCCACACCTCCCAGAAATAAAAGTGCCAATGTACTGATATCTGAAGCTTTCAGCTATGAAAACAGGAAAAATGTATAACATTTTAACTTGATTGTGGAAGATGACAGTTGCATGTTTCTCATTTGTATGTGTTTCCATCTTTGTGATAGATGCTTTAATAAATCTCTTAAATATTAAAAAAAGAAATAAACCTCTAAGCAAAGAGAAAGAAAGGGATGTTATCAGCAGATAAGAGATTCTAAAAAAAAAATTTAGAAATTGAAAGGTAAATTGAATAGTGGGAGTTAGAATTATCAGACATGTTTGGGAAACCAGCAGCATGAATAAGGTAATCCAAGCAAAACAAATTGATCTTGTGAAAATGGAAGGAATTTGAGAAATACAGACACCATGTAAAAACGAAATAATTAAAAACAACAGCATCTATTCAGTATACTCAGAGATAATTGGAAAATTATTAAATCCATAAAACAAGAGCAGGGGTGGGGGGCAGTGAAAAGAGCTAAGCTCTGTGACCAAATGGACAGGGGAGCGTGCACGTGCATGTGTGTAAGAACCAGGAACATGTTCATAAAGAAAGTATTGGGCTGAGTTTACTGGTAAAGTCGTTGTACTGTTCCCCTAGGCAGAGGAAGCCAACCATAGAGGCTTTAAAGAAGACACGGAGTGAAGTCCAGGAAACCACAGGTAACTGCAGAGAATTTATAGGCTGATGGGTGCCTGGAAAGAGGTCAGCCTGGAGGTAGGCAGGAGCTAGCCCAGAATGGTCTTCAGACTTTTGAAACCACGCTAAAGAGTTGGCATCCTATCGTGTCAGTAATGAGAAACGTGGGCACATTTTGTAGAGATAATTAATTGAGGAACGGATTTATATGATCAAATAAAAGGTTGATTGACCTGAGTACTGTTTGCTGGGTGGAGTCGAAGGGTTAAGCCCTAAGGCAGGAGGAAAAGCCAAGCAATGAGATGATTTGAACTAAAGTGGGGGTGTTGAGATAAGAGTGGGGGATGGGGCACAAAAGTTATTAAGGTGGTAGAATTGATTGGACTTGGTGAGCCTAGTGGCAACATTCATCCAGACAGAGAATACAGGATAAGGAGCAGATTTCAGAGGAACATAATGAGCCCTTTTTTTAGCTCTTTGTGAATGTTCAGAAATGGCAGCTGGTGTTGCATAATTGCAAAATTGGGGTTTAGCTAGTTATTGGCTTCTAAGAATATAAACGTATTCCTTCTTTCCTCTGGCCTACTCTTGGAAAAATGACACCAAGTGATGGGAGTCCAAGGGTGTTTTTTGAGTAAGAGCCTATATGTAAATTTCCTTACATCTTTATCTTTCCTGCCCCTTTTCAACATTTTGGCTGGTTCTTCCTATTATATAGGTAATCCACAATCTTGGCAAAAGTTCAAACAAAAGGAAAATTTAGCAAGTAAAGAATAAAACTCCTGAAGACCTCTCCCAGAGATAACCAGTACTAATAGTTTGGTCTACAGTCTCCCAGATTGTTTTAGAGTATATCGTTTTATTTAATCACTCATTATATTTTATGGGATCTTACTACAGTACTGCTTTTTAATTCATTTACTCTATTTTTAATTTGGAAAATTTCAAATATTCATACAAGTAGAGAAAAAAACATAACACCTATATACTCAGCTCTTAGATTTAAGAGAATATCAGCATGCTGCCAAATCTCCTTTTTTTGTAAGTGAAATTTCAGTTACAGCCAAATCACCCAATTGCTATGACTTTTCTCTCCCTCCCACCCCCACCCACACACTCTTTCTCTCTCCCTTTCTGTATTCCAGAGGTTTGCACTATCCTGAAGTTGGTGTGAATCAGCCTTATGCATGTTTGTTTTTGAAATAATTTTCTACATATGTATCTACCCAGAAAAAAAATATAGTGATATTTTCTATTAGTCTATCATTTTCATTAAATGTTTACATTAATGGTATCATACTGTATGTATCATTTTTCCGTTCATTTTAAATGTGGCATTATATTTTTGAGATTTACCACATTGCTTCGTGGATTGTTTACTTTTTTTTTTAATCTACTCTATGATACACAACCCCATGTTTCTTAGTTTTATCAATAGTGCTATAATAGTGCTATCCTTGAACATCTGGCTTGTGTAAATATGAAAGTCTTTCATCAGTGTGGGACTATGGGGTGTGCCCACACTCAACTTTACTAGAGATTGACAAATGGCTTTCCACAGAGGTGATACCATCTTGTAATCCCGCAAGCAATTTGTATACTCTTCTGATTCTTTTCACTCTTTGCCAATGCTTGCTTTTTCTACATGAAAAATTTGGGGTTATGAAATAGTATCTGTGATGGTTGATATTGTGTGTTAACTTGACTGGGCCATGGGGTGCCCTAATATTCGATTAAACACTATTCTGAGTGTGTCCCTGAAAGTGTTTCTGGATGATATTAGCATCTGAATTGCTAGTAAATTGCCTCCCCCAGTGGGGGTGAGCCTCATTCAATCTGTGGAAGAAAGAATGAGAGAGAACCCTCTCTTCAGGCCTGACTATCTTCCAGTGGGGACATGGGTCTTCTCTGCCTTCACAATAGGACTTGGGCTAGAAGTTACAACTTTGGGCCAAAAGTTACACCACTGGTTCTCAGGCCTTCTGACTCAGGCTGGAACTGACTATTAGCTTTTCTGGGTCTCTAGCCTGCTGACTACAACGCTTGGGACTTCTCAGCCTCCACAACTACATGAGCCATTGGTTCTGTTTCTCTGGAGGACCCAGACTATTATAATATCTCATTATTGTTTAAATAGACAGTTCCCTTGATAACTAGTAAGGCATTTTTTTCCACATGTTTATTGGCAGTTTGGATGTCCTCTCGTGAATTTTCTGTTCATTACTTCTACCCACTTTGTATGTGTCTAGTCCTAGCCCATCCAACTGTTATTTCTCTCAGATACTTCACCTTGGGGACATCTGTCCCACCCTTATACCCCTATGCCAAGAATTTTAAATGTCCTATCTATTTAAATATAGATTGCAGAAAATGAAGTCTAATTCAGAATAAAGAAGGGTGATGTAGGCAGACGGGCAGTGTGTCCTTCTGTAAATAGGGGTTTTGGAATAAGAGGAGGTAGAATGAATGCATAACCTCAAACTCTACCACCCACGAACGGTCTCATAGTACATGATAACATCGGCGGGCCGTGCCAGCACTTCTGCCCACCACGGTGACCCAGACTGAAGGACAAAGGGGCAGCTATTGCTAAGGCCTGTGCATAGACCTTGGAAGAGAACATACTTCACTTAAAGCCATTAAGGAAGCAGGTAATAGCTGTGGCTGGTTTTTTACTCCTTTATACGGTTCACAGTGATCTTAAACATTTCTCAGAAAAAAAAAATGTCACTCATTTCAACTCCCCTTAATGAGGATTTCTGTTTCTGCAGCATTTTAGTGATATTTATGTCAAAAGCTTACTTTTCAGACCTTCCCTCTTCTTCTATTTCTCTCTCGCTCTCTCCTTTTTTGCTGTTTTGATTGAGCTTTGGTCATGCTCTGTGCTTCATCTGGGTGTTCCTTGGAAACAAAGCAATTTAGAGATGACAGATTGGGGACCAGTTAGAGGAACAGGAAGAACTGTGAGAGCAGGACCTTCTCCAGGACAGACGGTGAAGAAAAAGAGATAGGAGAGTGTGTTGAGAGATGCTCATCCAATGGGTGCCCAAGCTGCTGAGTGCTTCAGTGTGAGCTGCCGTTCCGATGGACCCTTGGCTCAGAACCGCCTTGGTGGCAACGGAAATGCGGAGCAATTATCTGAGCATTGTTACAGAGACGCTCCCACCCCAGAGGCTACGGTCCTTGACACTGCTCTCCTGTTGAAAATTTTCCTTTGCCACAGGCTCAGGCAACCCAGACGTAGTTGATGATCCATTTGCAAGCAATGGTTCCTTTGACAGAAACCAAAAAAAAAAACCTTTCGCATCACTCTTTCCTCCAAGAAAAAAAGGAATCACTGACGAAACTTGACTGGAAGCCTTACCCATGCACAGGTGGATTGTCAAAGGTCACCTGCTAACTGTAGGCAGCCTGGACTGGCACACGGTGCCAAGTGAATCTGAGGTAGAGAATGGTTATTTCCTTGTCACTTTCTAGACCCATTCTTGCTCTGAGGTAGAGGTCATGAGACGTACGAGGGACACCAAAGGTGAACCTTTAGAAGTCAACTCCTCTGAGAAGAATTCTCTGACCACTCACCCCTGCTACCGTCCCTACATACACTCCCACATCTTCCTACGTCTTAGTCAGGGTTTTCTGGAGAAATAGAACCTATTGGATATATTGAGACACATAGGAGAAGATTTATTATAAGAATTGGCTCGTGCAATGGCAGAGGCCAAGAAGCGAACCAAGGAAGCCAGTGCTGTAATTCAGGCAGAGTCTGAAGGCCCGGGAACCAGGAGAGCTGAGGTTTGAGGGCAGAAGATGGATATTTCAGCTCAGACAGACAAAGCAAATTCACCCTTCCTCAGCTTTTTGTTCTCCTGAGGCCTTCAACAAGTTGGATAATGCCCACCTGCCCTGGGAAGGGCCGCCTTCTTTACTCAATCTACCAATGGAAGTGCTAATTTTTTCCAGAAATACGTTCACAGAATACCCAGAAATAATGACATACCATCTACCTGGGAATTTCTTAGACGAGTCAAGTTGGTACATAGGATTAAAGCTCACATTGTGTTCACCTCCCCTTGCTAGAACTTTGCGCTCATTGAAACTGTTCACTTACCTGTCTCCACCATAAAGCTTAGACTCCTAGAAAGACAGGACCAGTGCTGTTTGGTCCCTGCAACCTAGCACAGTGCTTGTGGAACTTGTGCAACCATTTTAGTGGCTGGAGTTGGGTGTGGTGAAAGGAGCCCCTGCCAACTGCGATCAGGTTCTTGTACTTCTTTGGGCCAGGCTCTCCCTCCCAGCCCCCACCCTGACCTCCCTTTCACCTCCATCTCTCTACTTAGAAAGAGATAAATAATAACACGCATATACAATGGGTTTACACGCATTGTCTTGCTTACATTATTATTCCACAATAGTGGATGAGGTTTAAAAACTCTCAATACCATGCTCTTAAATTTGCAAATCTTTGGAATGAGAATTGGGAACAATGACAACATTCTGAGCTTCCCAGAAGGTAACAACGATGGGGATTTTTGTGGACATCTGAGAGAAGCACGTACACAGATGGTTTGCCTTTTATTGGCTCATTCTTGCCCAGAAGGCAGCGCTCCCTGAAACAAAGGAGCCTTATATTAGAAGGGTGTGGGGGTCACAGCAGCCGTCAGGGCGGCCCTTGTCCTTGCTCTGGTCTCTCTCTGGCCTGTCCTGTATCGTTCACCTTGCTACCTCCCAATCCAGAGCTTGTGTCATTTTTCTTCTCCAGAGTGGAAATGACAGAGCTCTAAAAAAGCGTTTCTGATTGGTATCTCTGAGTCAGGCAAGGGGGCGGGGTGATTAAAACTGGACTCACACATCTCTTCCCATCAGCTAAACCAGAGCTGGGAAGGACAGAAAGAACTCGCTAGGGGAAGGTCCCCAGGAAAATGTTTTCGGTGGAAAAGTCAGCGAAAGTAAGGCAGATTTCCTTTGTGCTTAAAGAGAGGGTGCCACTGGAGCAGGAGGCCTCTGGCAGAATCCCCATTAAGACGTCAAAACAGGCTGTATTAAATCACTTCTAGAAAGCGTCTCAGAACCAGAAAAAAAAGAAGTCCAATTTCATAGAGCAAGAACTGTGATCGTATTAAGCTCCGACAACTATGGCATTTGGCCAAGAGGGTAAAAATACACTGAAACTCCGAGAAGCCCCGTAAATGTCTCGAATAATCCCAGCTTGTGTGCCAAATGTGTCATCTTTCCTCTCCCCTCTCTTGTCTCTCCTCCTGCTCCCCCTCTCCCTTCCTTCTCCTTTACCTCTTTCCTCCCTGACCTCTTTCTCCTTGGGTGTTCCCTGCACCCCCCCCCCCTTCCAATGCAAAGCATCAACAAACATGGACAGATCTCCGATCTGGGCCAAATACTGTGCGAAGAGCCAGGGTGTCGAGATGAATCAGTTCTGTTTCCTGTCCAGCACTAAGGGTTGTTTGATAGGCTCTGCCAGGTTCTTCTTGCCCCTCCAATTGCCACCTCCTGGAGCATACTCTACTCAGCAGCCTTGGCATTCTTTTTTTTTTTTTTTTTTTAAGATTTTGTTTATTTATTTGAGAGAGCGGGAGCAGGAACACAAGCGGGGGAGTGGGAGAGGGAGAAGCAGACTCTCCGCTGAGCAGGGAGCCCGATGCCGGGCTCGATCCCAGGACCCTGGGATCATGACCTGAGCTGAAGGCAGACGCTTAACCGACTGAGCCACTCAGGCGCCCCAGCCTTGGCATTCTTAATCTGTAATATGGGCAACTGGGATTTTTCTTAATCTTATCAAAATTATTCTCAGAAAAACTTTTTTTTTTTTTTTTTTTTAATCCTCCTATAGCACATCCTCCAAGGATAAGCAATGTGCTTTTTATGCCACCAACATTTCAAGTCCGGTCCCCACCCCACCCCCACCCCCGGTACAGCCCCTGACCACTCCTCTTCCAGTAACATCTCTGCCCCCCTGTGCCTCTTCTTAGAAATTCCAGAGCCGCCCTTGACCCTGCCCTCAAGTGGCTTACCACCTAGGGGAGTCACATTTAGATGAATTGCTTTAAAATTCTTTAATCACTCGAGCAGTTGACAGGAAAAGTTGCACAACTGATTTGGAAACTCCCACTTCAGCAGGTGGCTGTGCTTGGGCCCAAGGGGACGGGTGGAGCAAAGAGCAAGAAGCCAAAGCCCTCAGGCCTCCCGGGGCGATTGCATAAAAGACCGAGGTGTCGATTAGCACAGGGACCAGCCAGGACACTGGGTAATGCCTCCGTGTCCAGTTAGATAAAAAACAGTTCACCCTGTACCTAAATAATATCTTAGTCTCTGTACCAGCCTGATTGAAATCAGCTAACCTTTAGGCAAAGAGCACCACTCTTCTCCGCTAAAGCTTTGGGCAAACTTTTTCAGCTTTGTGCAAAGGATTGGGTTAACTCTTGCAAAACTGGTTCACCAGGAACAATGACTAAGTGGATTTTTTTTTTAGCATCCGGCATATTGTGTCTGAGCAGCTATAAATATATTTACAAGCTGGAATTCCAAGGAGGGTAGGGTATTAGCTTGCTGGAGCTGAATGATGGGCCCACCCCCAGCCTGCATACTGTGGTTTCATCTTCATCGCTTACAGTTTTATTTTCCTTCTCAAGGACTTTGGGTCATTTTCTCTTTCACACTAAGAACTTCTCTCCACCCTGCTCCCGTGTGTGTGTGTGTGTGTGTGTGTGTGTGTGCGCGCGCGCACAGGTGCACGTGTGCGTGTGCATGTGTGTGTCTGTGTTCTGATCTCCCCAGGGGGTTGAGAATGCCATGCAGGTAGGTCTCTGTTATGAAATGTACTATCTACTTCTTAACCATTCCAGTGATGCAAGCCAACTGACACACACACAGGCCACGCTGTGAATCTGAAAGCTCAGAGATGTGTTCTTTCAAACGGGAAGTGTTTGGGGAGTCTGAACAGCTCTGTCTTTGGACACTGATGTTTCTAGTTCCAGATCTTGGCCCTGGGGCAGGGAGAGGGTGTGGCAGCCAACGACATTGGACATTGCTATAGGGCAGCGTTTCCGACTGCGTGTTCCCAGGAATTAGCGACAGGAGGGATGCTGCAGAAGTGTTCAGTGAAATAAGGATGTCCAATACGGATGCTTTCTGGAGGTACTAAGTATGCTAATGTGCCTTGGGCGTAGTCAAGGATGAGTTGTAAGACTTGCCATTTTTCAGTTTTCTCAGAAGCTGTGTCACCTGCACCCTTCCCTGCCCTAGTGTTTCGAGAAGCACGCTTGTGTGCTGCCTGAGGGCCTAGGGAAAGAAGAGAATGAGGGAGGTATCCCCGAATAGAAAACTCCTCTGGTCATAGTTCCTGTTGATGTGGCCTGGTGGATAATTTTCCACTTTCCACGACTGATCTGGGGAGAGTAGACCTGACTCGGGGACTGCTGTGTATGGATCTAGGGCTTCTGGCATTTTTCTCGTTCCTTTTCACGACTTTGTCCTATCTTGGCCCCATTGAGAAATCAGCAGAATCCATTTGGTCACAGAGCGGAGCCTTTCTCCAGGATGAGGGATCATCTTCACATGTATATTTAGGCATTATTTACGATCTGTTCATCTGCCTTTTTTCAAGTTCAAGTCAGTTTGGTCGGCTAAGCACGCACTCAGAGGGATCCTTTCCCAGCTCTGCTGTTTCCTCCGCAAGGTGCTTTCTCTGGCCAAGCCTAACTGACCCTCTTACTGCCCCTGTAGTCACCATGCTGTCTTTCCGGTTCTCTGTGCCACCAGCTTGGTCTCTGCCGTCTAGGACTCCCCCTGGGAAGTATCAGGCTTTCATGTCTGTGTGCCACCGGGCTCAGTCCTGGCCACCCTCAGAGTCACCCAGGCACCATGCCAGCCCATTGACTCCGCTGGGTCCTTTGCCTGGAGGATGTGCCCAGAGATTTCCACTTCTACATGGTGCCCCAGTTGATTCTGACGCCTGCCCGGGATTGAGAAACAACGCTCTAGGTTCTGCACACACAGCGCCCTGTCCTTTTTCTTGGCGGCCCGCCTGGGTCACAATTCCAGTTCCCCGACCTTTGCCTTCAGAGGGGGGAAAACAGAAGTATTTGTAAAGTCCCTGTTAGGTCTCAGGTGCTTTACATGGGTTCTTTCATTTCATCTTCACAACACGTTTATGAAGTACACATCGTTATCTTTATTTAAGGATGGGAAAACCAATATTCAGAGAGTCTGGGTAATTTTTGAAAAGGCTCTCGAGCAGGCAATGGCAGCCCAGGAGTTCAGCCTCCGATCTGCCAGCATCGACAGTCTTCTTCTTTGAAAAAGTGTGGTCCCTGGGCCAACAGAACCAATCTGACCTGGCACCTATTAGAAATGCAAATACTTGGGTGCCATCTCAGACCTACCCAGTTTCATTGCGAGTAGGGTCCAGAGACCTGTATTTTAGCAAGCCCCTCAAAATGATTCTGAGGCACCCTGAAGACTAAGACTATGTATTTCCCTGCTATATTGTCTCGTCTCTTTTTCCTTATGTTTCTGCTCAGAAGAATTGCCATATTTCTTTCCCAGAAACCCCACTATCAGTTCACTGTGCCGTTCCACTCATATCTTTCTCAACTAGCAGTTTTATTATGCACACCCTGCTCATTTCCTTAGCGACATTCATGGTATCTGAGCAAGCATGGGGATCCAACCTAGCTTCCGGTTTTGCACTATCTTACCTCAGTCTCTTAAATCTTCCTTTGCACATTTTAAGACATTGAAGACACTGATTTCCAGACCCTTTTTGAATTTGGGAGTGTGTGTGCATGTGTGTGTGCACACATATGCACACACACACCCAGAGTGAAGTTTGATCACACCAACTAATTTCTTCATTATATGATATCCACCACTGCTGGCAAATCCCTACCGGTGGTCCACTCTGAGCTTGGATTCTCAGGTAAAGGACTGAAAACATCCAGTGGACTTGGAAAGTTTCATTCAGCATTGGGCTGTATCTCTTTAAAGTGAATCAAGCGCGGGGAGATTCTTGAGCATGGATCTGCTGATAACATGGCACCTCCTCAAAACTATAATCTCATTCAGGGTTGGATGATGTCCAAGTCAAAACAGAAATGCTCCCAGGCCACTCTGCCAGAGATTCAGGATGGCAAACACCTCTTGCTGACTCTGCCTCTCTCTCGACATGCAGAAAATCCGGGTTGCTCAGCAAAAGTCTGATTACTCCGTATACCAGTTTCATCCTACCTTGCTATTCAGACGACATTTGAGAAATGAATTTATTCCAATATCTACCTTCATACATAATGCATAATGACTGGTGAAGGACTGGTGAAGGATTAGCGTTTTGGAGTTCAAAATATCTGAAGTTTCCTTGGATGGCTGAGGCATGATTGTTCAATAGAATAAGGGGAAATAGAAGGTTGACAAGGGAACTTAGTTTAGGGGTATTTATTTATTTGTTTATTCATTCATTCCAGTTACATTTAGCTTTCCAGATTGTTTCTTCAATGCCATCTCTCACCAGAATAGTCCATGAATAAATATTAGGTTATATCGCTGGGACATCTGTAATGGTGATGTTATTCTGTTCCGTGGCACACTCACGGGATTGTATCCTAACTGGAATTACAGTTGGTAGATTGAGATGCATTAGATCCATTTATATCTTTCATTCTCCTTTTCTAAATGTATTCTCCCTGGATTAGAGTTCCTAGCCGTGAGTACTCTTGGGTCAGCTTAATTACCAAAAAAAGAATTATGGATTCACCATACGGTGACCTTGCAAGAAGTATCATGGCGACTCAATTTCAAGTTCTTCTCGAATTTCCAATATATTCTTGATATATTTTGCTTAGCAGTTTATTTGCCTTCTCATCACCCCTGTTTTCCCTGAGAAACAGCACAGAACCCTATCACTGGAAGCTGATAATGGGGAGTGACTCAAAAGTCTAGCTGTTTTCATTAGTAAACTATTTGGGGGTGAAAAGTCCACATTTTACATTCTCACGCTCACAGCACTGTACATAAGTCTGATTTTTTTCCCATCTTGGGTTCAAGAGAATATTTTGGAGATGATTGGCAGAAAATAGAATTAGCAAAACAGTGCTATCGATTTTCATGTTGAAAAGATTTAGAGGGAATGATGGCATCTTATATTTAACAATGAACATACAAGGATTTCTAAAAGTTGGCAAACTGTAAGAAAAACACATTTAGAAAATTGTACTATGATTTAATGTTCTGGCTTTATAGCTGATTCACTTGGGGTTTTTTTGTTTGTTTTTTAATTTTTGTTTTTGTCTTCCCCTAAATGTTTAAAATGAAATTTAAAGCACGGTTGATCTTGGCTTGGATAGGTAGCCTGGATATTAACTGGGGATTTAGTTAATATCTAAGAGCTGATCTACTTCAGGCTCCTTGGAAGTTTCCAAGGATGTTGACTAGTCTTTTTTAATTCCTTTCCCTGCTGTCCTGTTAGTCTCTACCTGCTCTAGTTGTGTGCTAATTTGCCACATAGAATTCTGATTTTATGGAATTGCTACCTCAGTGTATATGGGGAAAACAAGATTTAATAAAGCCCTTGATTTTGAAAATCTTGAGTTTTTCCATATTGGATTTTTGGAGGAGAAACATCATCTTAATTTATTTCTATTTTAATAATCTCCAAGGCTTAATAATTAAATGTAAGTTATGGAATGCCCCCTTTCCAATATCCTACTCATTAAACCCATGCTAAACCTCAAAAATATTTAGTCAGTGGTCTACAATTTCCCATTCAAAACCTCCATAAAGCAGAAATAGAAATGTCCTCATTGTTACTACAAACAAACAGACAAAACTAGTAACAACAACAAAACAATTTTTGCACTTATTTCCAGGATGCTTTGTTGGCCTTTGCATGGGTTTTATTTATTAGACATGTTCTAATAATCTTTGTTTTTTAAGAGCAGTTAAAATAGCTTCACCGCTTTAACCTCTTTGCCTCTACCTCTTACCATAGGACCATTAGCAGTCCCAAGAACAAGGGATGCACCCAAACTTCCAACTGAGTCAACTGACTACTCAACATCCCCTATGAGAAGTCTTATACAAGAGCTTTTGTTTCAGAACGAAGTACCGGGAAATTTTTGCTTCCCCCTCGCAATGGCATGTTTTTTCCTCCTGGGCAATAACAACCATGTAATTGAACATATTTTCCTTTGTGTTTGGCTGCCAGGAATCCCAGAGCCAAACTTCTAGCCCAATTTTTTATGGCCCACATATCTGGGTTCTTCCTTTCTCCTTGATATAGATCTTCGATCCTGACTTTCGTTTATATAAAACATGCCATTATTTAAAAAAATTGCCGAAGTCTGAATAGGCTGCCTGAAATTGTTATGGAATAAAGTGGGTTACAAATAAACCAATAAGTCAGTTGTTCAAAAAACAATGCATTTTGGTGGGGACCTGGGTGGCTCAGTTGGTTGGGCAACTGCCTTCGGCTCAGGTCATGATCTTGGAGTCCTGGGATTGAGTCCCGCATCGGGCTCCCTGCTGGGGGTGGGGGGAGGGTCAGCTTCTCCCTCTGACCTTCTTCCCTCTGGTGCTCTCTGTCTCTCATTCTCTCTCTCTCAAATAAATAAATAAAATCTTTAAAAACAAAACAAAACAAAAAACCCCAAAACAATGCATTTTGCTGGGGAGATCACTTTGCGAACGGTCTTTCGGCTCCTAACTCAAACCCACAGAAGCCTCTTTCATTCCAGGGCACCTTTCCTGTGCATTTCCCACATGCCAGATAGATGTGCTCCAGGCAGGGAGGTTTACAAGTGTTAACAAGGCTCAGTCTCTCAAATTCAAATAATGCAAGACAAAACGAAATAGGTGTGAAGTAGCAAGAAAAACAACTTGATGTGCGGGGACTAGGGAAACAACAATTCACTTTGCAAGGGCTTGAAAGATAAAGTGGTTTTTCAAAGGCTACAATTGAGGCTTTCAAGCCAAGGAGGCTGCATGAAGAAAGCATAATGTCGCTATGTTATGGCGAGAAATGACCAAACGGTGTTGTTGCGGAGCATTGTTAATAAGTAATAGATTATCATTAATATTGCTCCCCAAGGAAGACAGGTTTATCTAGAGGTGGGTAGCACTTTTCTTAAAGGGACTTTGGGGAATCTCAACTGTTAATTTTTTTCTTTTAAATTTTTTTATTGTTATGTTAATCACCATACATTACATCATTAGTTTTTGATGTAGTGTTCCATGATTCATTGTTTGTGCATAACACCCAGTGCTCCATGCAGTACGTGCCCTCTTTAATAGCCATCACCAGGCTAACCCATCCCCCCACCCCCTCCCCTTCAACTGTTAATTTTTTGAGGAGCCTCCATACTGTTTTCCACGGTGGCTGCACCAATATCCATTCCCACCAATGATGCGTGAGGATTCTTCTTCCTCCACATCTTCTCCATTTCTTATTTTTTTGATGCTAGCCATTCGGACAGGTGTGAGGTGATATCTCATTGTGGTTTTGATTTACATTTCCCTGATGATGAGTGATGCTGATCACCTTCTCATGTGTCTGTTGGCCATCTGGATGTCTTCTTGGGAAAAATATGCTTTTCCTTTTCCTTGATAGGAAAGTGTCATGGGCACTTCCTGAATTCTTCTCCTGATCACGATCAGGGCTATTTCTGAATTGACAGTCAGAATGAAGAGAGAGAGAGCGAATGGGGAAAGGCGGAGACAAGACAAGAAGGCAAGGGAAGGAAAAAGTGATGGTGGGGATGAGCTGTATTTTCCTAAGCCAGAGAGCGTGCATGAGGATGAAATCTTCTCAACAAAGAATTTCTCTGGATTTGGTCTGACTGAAATTGAGAAGGGTGGAGTGAATAGGCATGGAAAGATGTCAGTGGGGGAGTTCCTGGGTCAGACTGTTCTGCTGTCGGGCTGGAACATGGTGGTGATTTGATGGGGAACCCAGTTTGGTACAATGAAGCCATCATTGATGTGTGTTGTGTAGGGATGGGGCAGTGGGGGCACAGGTGGACGGGGGGAGGAGTCATGGCACACCCTGGGGCTTGCCTGTATTCATGTTGGACTTCCACGGCACCACCCTGAACTGTTTGACTTTGGGAGCTAATTTACGCCATCAAGAAGAGCCGCTTGAGCAGAACCAGAGGGAAATCTCATAAACAGCGAAGGCAGTGATTCTTACTGGTTGTGGGCTTTTGGAAACAATTTACACAAGGGCTGATTTCAACATGCACTAATATATACAGTCTAGCTGGCGTTTTTATATGGAAACTTTAATAAACAGTTCTAATTGGTGTTTCATTTACATAGATTAAGAGTTCCACAGGCCCACGTATTAGGGCTTAGGGATTTGGGGTCATTTAATGGAGACGCCAGCTTGATTCAGAGAAATAACCAATTTTAGGGAATCCTGGCAAAGTTAACCTGATACAAAGCAGGCAGTTTTTAAAAATTTTACTCATTTTAAAAGTCTCTATTTAAGCAGTGATGGAATAGCAAAGGCTTGGAGACAACTGAAATGCCCATCAGTAAGGAACGGATTATATAAAGTACGTCTATCCATAAAATTAAATATGCACCTTTAAAATAGTGAGGCATGTAATGCTAAGGCACACGGCCTAAGATGTATGCTTAAGCTCAGAAAGAAGATGTAAAACATCGTGCAAACACTGGTGTACTAACATTTGTGTTTTTTAAATAAAGAGAGAGTGGTAGGGCACCTGGGTGGCTCAGTCCGTTAAGCATCCGACTCTTGATTTTGGCTCAGGTCATGATCTCAGGGTTGTGAGATGGAGCCCTCCACTGGGCTCCGCCCTGGGCATGGAGCCTGATTAAGAGTCTCTCTCTCTCTCTCCCCCTGCCCGTCTCCGACCTCTCTTTAAAAAAAATAAATAAAGAGAGAAGGAGTCCTATATATACATGTCACTGTATATGCCTAGTATTTCTCTAGAAGGCCACAGAAGAAACTAGTGAGGGTGATTGGCCCTGGGGAGGGAATATCAGAGATCAGTAGTAGGAAGGAGACTTAATTTTTCACTGCATTTCTTTTCATACTAGACAGACTTAACTTGAGTTTCTTTCACTCTTGTCCAGGGGCTTGAACTAGCTTTCCATCTCTTTCTGTGATTCAGGAAAAGAGAACCCCTGTGTCAACATCAGGTGGGAGAGCTTTGATTTTCCTGCCTTGTTTGATGTGGATTTATTCCCAGATTCCCCCCCATAGCCTGGATCAGGGCAGGTACTGACTGACCTTGACATGAAGTTATGTTGTTGTTGTTTTGTTTTGTTTTGTTTTAAAGGCTCTTCTTCAGACAGATGAATGAGAACAACTCCCTCCTTCTGTGTGAAGGTGGCATAGCGAACACAGTGGGATGGATCTCACTCACCACTTATCCCTGTGGTTAGGTACTGTTGTGCAGTCTGTGTACTGTGCAGCCATTTGTGGTGGTCCTAAACTGGGTCACCTTGCTGGCGAGACCGTGGATTCCAACCCCCTCACTTGGCACATCACTAACAGAAAACTCAAGCTCTAGGTAGCTCTTCCCTACTTTTCCATTTGCCCTTACAGTCTTCAGGGTGACCAAGTCCAAGGAACTACTGTAAGTCAGTGTGGCAAATGATAAGACTATCATAGAGAAGTGTCTATGAAAGAGTTCCAAAGAATGAGGAGGAGGCAGGTCACTCTGCATGGTGATGGTTGCAACAAGTGGAGTAGTCTAGGTCAGCCGTTCTCAACTGGGACCCTCTGAGGAAACTTGAACAAAGTTTGGAGACATTTTTGGTTGCCTCAAGTGGGAGTGGTGGTGTTACTGGCATCTAGTGGATGGAGACCCGGGATGCTACTAACACCCTACAATGCACAGGGCATCATGCCCCCACAAAGAATTATCTAGCCCCCAACATCAGCAGTGCTGCCATTGAGAAACCTGGTCAGATGCTGTGGTGACAAATAACTTGAAAAAATCCCGGTGGATTCACCCAACAACGAATTAATTTGTCCCTCGTGCGGTATGTCCAACATGGGTTGGCAATGCAGCCCTGCTCATCCTGCTCCCATCAGGGAGTCTGGTTGAGGGGAGATTCATTTCCAAGTGGGTTTCCACCATTTCTGTGACAGGTGGGTTGCACAGGAGATTTTAAAGCTTCTGCCCAGACTTGGCACATATCTTTTCCAATCACATTCCATTGGCCATGATGTAGCCTGTAGGCCATGCCTAAATTCAAAGCAGGTGGGACGTGCATTTGCATCTTGTACCCAGAAGAGGAGAGAGGGAATAACTGTGAACTGCCCTCACGACTCTCACACTGATGGTCGTGGTGGTGTGGCCCTGGCCTGAGGAGTCAAGGAAGGCTTCTGTTCTTGTCACCTATCGCTGCCTAACGCACCACCCCAAACTTAGGGGCTGGGGACAACAGTCCTTTAATTTGTTCCTGGAGCTGAAATCTGGATGGGGCTGGATGGGAACAGCTCATCTCCAGACCATGTGGTGTCATCGGGGGCAGCGTGAAAAGTGGGGGGCCAGGATCCTCTGAAAGCCTGATTGCTCACATGTCTGGCAGTTGGTGCTGGCTGTAGACTGAGACCTCAGCTGGGGCTGTCAGCTGGACCATCTACCCATGACCTCTACATGAGGCTGTTTGGCTTCCTCACAACATGGTAGCTGGCAGTTTCAACGCTGCCAGTTTCTTAGAGCCTGAGTCCGGCAACTGGCACAGTGTCACTTCATAGTCTGTTCATCGTGGAGATCTAGAACCTGAATTTAAGGGCAAGGAACACAGACCATGTTTCAGTAGAAGGGAGGTCACAGAATCTGGGGGCCTATGTTGCAAAGCCGCTTCCCAGGTCCATGACGGGGCTGAAGAGATGGGAAGATTTCTTTAGGTGCAGTTTGGGGGATGAGCATTCTGAGCCCAGGCATATCAGAGCTGATTTTATTCCAGTTTTTCAGCTGGTCCTGCTTCATATCTACTCACTCCTAGTGCCGACATCAACCTTGTAAAGATGTCTTGATCCAACTATACCATATATATTAAATATGTGAAGGTGAATTGCAATCTGGACTTATTCTGATTTAATCATCTAAGACTAGACATCACTCATTTTCATGCAAACAAGTTAAATTATTAAAGAAATAAGGCCACCAAAATTCTCTGTTAGATATTTGTTTCTGTAATAATAGTTTAGTTTACCTCAATTTGGGGAGTTGGTATATTAGTGGCATTGACTGTGCTTTGGATTCATTTTGCTTTGAACTTCATGGTTCCATTTGGACTTCAAAGCTGGCTGGCCCTGACCTGAAGCACCTTCTTCTGGAATAAGATGAGGTAGGGGTGGAGGAGTAGCATAAAAGGGTCACGATCTTTCTGATGTTGAGAATCACTACCAATACGCCCCTGTGTTTCTGCCTTTCCCGAGTCAATCCTAACAGTGTCGTTCAGAGAGCCACAGAATTTTAGAGTTGAGAGCATCTTTCAAGGTCATCTAAGATGACCTTCCTAATTTTGCCCAGGAGGAAAATGAGAGAGAGACAAAGTGACTTCCTGGAGTTTCGACTCAGTCTGGCGCAGGAAGAGGAAGGGCAGCTGGTGGAACTGGAGGGACCCCCCCGATAAACCACGGGGAATCGGATGTTTCCCCCTGTGCTCGCGCTGAGGGAGAAACAGCTTCTTAGCTTCTGCTGTTCTGCCTTCTCTTGTGACCTCTGTCCTCGCCCTTGGCTGGATCTACTCCACGTCCCTGGGCCTGGACCATTCCATCTGGCCTCTGATTATGCACTGACAACTGCCTTTCTCTTCATCCTTTGTTCTCACTCCTTTGAATCCAAGGGGGGAGTTGCCCCACTGATAGCATTTGAATTCAGCTCATGAAAAATTCTATAACAAGTGCACTTGACAGTTTGATCTCTGGCTTCTCCCACACATTTGCCCTTTCTACCCTGAGAGCCATAAGCTTCATTTCCTTGGAGCAGATTGTGATTTCAATGGAAAGGAAATAACTGTGTGGCCTTCAAGCTGAGCCCAGTTCTAACAAGGACCAAACAAAGCTTAATCCTGAGCAAGAAAACTCAGGCTCCGGATCAGGCACTGGAAAGCTCTCCCCCTGCATAGCTTGGTGGTTATGATGTTAGAAAATCCCTGACCTGGGTTCAAAACCCAGCCCTGCCTTTTACTAGCAAGATGCTTAAACTGTGTAGACTCAGTTTTCCCTTATATTAACGAGAACGTTCATTAGTGCCCACCTCAAAGAGTTGTCCCATTATTCAGTAAGTATTTGTTAGTGCATCCCGTGTGTCCGCCTTCTGCAGTTTACAATCCAGGGAGGAAGAAAAACAGGAATAAAATAATCACAAATAAGTATAAAATTAAAGGTAAATAAATCCATGAGCCATAAGCTCCTAGATCAAGACTTTCCAGAGCGAGAGGAATCAGTATCCTGTCCACCCCGCTCTTTCCATGACAAAGAAGCTTGGGAAAGACTTCCCTGTGGAAGGGACGTTGGAGCTCAGATTGCAGAATGATTACGAGGAAGGTTACGGGCAAAGGGGTAACAGCAAATTTGAGCAGGAGAGCAAGGGATACATTTGAAGGTAGGGCAGGAGAAAGCTTGAGTCTGCTGCGGACTGAAGATGGACAGCCAGCGCGGTAGAACCCGGAGTGAGCGAGGCTCTAAGTGCTGGGGCCAGATCACTAGCCAGCCTCGCAGGTGGCAGGAACGTGGGCTTGACCCTGGCTGATTTTAGGTAATTGCAGGACCAGATTTGCATTTGAAAAGATCAGTCTGGCGGTAGAGGGGAACGAAAGGGAGCGGAGTAGTGGTTCTTAGTCTTGGCCTTTAAAGCGAAGCTCTCAAACGATTACCTGGCCCACCCCCAGAGATTCTGCGGTGATCCGTTTCTAGAGCATCCCAGTAGATTACAGTATTGGCCAGGGTTAAGATTCACCCCGAACGGAGGCTTCCCTCGATGCGGGGAAGTGCTGCAGCAGCCCCGATCAGAAATGATGGAACAGGTTCCCGGCCAAGACAGGGCCCTCTGGGTCTAGGACAGTGGTTCTTCAAGTGTGCTGGACTTCCAATCCCCCCAGAGGGCTTGCTAACATGCAGATTTCTGGGCCCCTGGATTCAGTGGGACTGCGGTGGGGCCTGAGAATTTGCATTTCTGACAAGTTCCCCGGATATGCGAATGTGGCTAGTTGGGAGACCACCTTTGGAGAATCGCTGATCTGGAGAGAAGCTGTCAGATTTGGCAGCTAAAATGAACAGATTTGGTGGTAGATGGTGTAAAGGAGGATTCAGGCAGTCTTTTCTGTTTGCTGAATTTTGCAATGGAACGTATGGGCAAGTCCCGTTCGCTGGCATTCAGGGAAGGGCTGATCAGACCAGAGAAGACCATGAATTCAGTGCTGCATGTGTATTTGCATGTGCCTTTGAAAGAACTGAGTGGATATGTTGAGTAGGGACATATATATGGGGCTCAAACGGAAGGGTTTGAGATATAAATTTGAGGGTCATTGTATAAATGCTTTTTGAAGCCAAGGACTTACTAACGGGATCATTCAATTCTCTTCCTTTCTTTTGCTCTTATCCTCAGTTTGAAAGCTTTGGCTTCTCTTTTTCTCTGTCTTTCCTAAGTGCCACAGTCTTTCCAGCCTCCATGCCTTCTTAACTGCTGTTCCTTCTGTTTGGGAGAATGCTTTCTCTTCCCCCTTCCATAATTTTGCTCCTTTTCCTCCTTTGGAGTCCACCCCCCCCCCCCCACCGCCTCCCCAGCTTGGTCCTGTGTGGCATTAACAACCAGGTACCTTTGTTTCTTTCTGTAGCATAAATCAGAGTTGGCCTTTATGTGTGTGATCATTTGCTAAATGGTCATCTCACCCACGACAGTCTCAGACACCATTGCTACCCGAGGGCTTGGCTCAATATCTTACACTTAGGAAAACCCTCTGAGACACTTGATGAGTGTCCAGCATGTCAGTCACGGAGACCGTAGCTGTTTTAAGCAGTGGCGATTTCTCAGGAAGCGGGGGAGAGGCGGTGAGTTTTGCGAAGCTGTTTATTCCGTGATGAGAGTTTTGCCGGACTCTGGGTGTGTGAGCCGGCAACTGCGCCATCTGGTGGAATCAAGCGATGCAACAACTATGATCTCGCAGACCGGGCTCCTCGTGGCTTAAACCATGCTGTCCTGGGAGAAAAGACTCCTTTCTTACACTTAAAAAATAAGAGTAAATTTTATTAGAGGGAAGACAGACTCTCTCTCTTTGAGAGATCTAGTTGGAGAAAATGGGATATTTATTGAAAGTAGTGTTGACTTTTCAAGAAGAGAAGCATCGGAATCGAGAGGGGCTTATTGAGAGGACTCATGTAGAAATAAGGAAGTCAGCAGTCTCCACCCAAAGCCAGAATCAGAGAAAAACAGGAACAGGCATATAGCTGGGCTTCTCAGACTGATTTGCATTTTGAAACTAGCCAGTCAGTGAGGATGTTGCTCATCTCTAGCCGTCTGTCTTGTAAGCCCTGCAGTGTCAGGCTTGGGTATCAGGTATGTTCTCCCTTCCTTGCTCACCATTGGGGCCCTTCTTCTGCAAGGGGCAAGGTGTCACTAACTGATTATGGTAGTAACTCGGGCAGTGCAATGTGACATGTGGGTGTCTGAGAGTGCGCTTATGATTTTTCTTTGTGTCTAATTTCTCTTATAATGGGGAAGTAGAGGGGGTAGGGAGAGAGAGACTCTCGAGCTGACTCCCTGCTGAGTACGTAGCCTGACCATGAGCTTGATCCCACGACCTAGAGCTCAAGACCTGAGCTGAGATCAAGAACTGGGCGCTTAACCGACTAAGCCACTCAGGTGCCCCTAATTCAACTATTCTTGCCACCACCATTAGACTTACTAAAGGACATGAAACCAAATGGGTTGATTCTGGTCAGTCACTTCCCCAGATATGATGTCCCTATTAGAGAGAGCTTTTGTATCTGGCTACTTCATAGACCCCTGCCCAGACTGTGTATTGTTGGCTCAAGAGTCTGGTGTCCTCTCTTCTTCCACTCAGATATGACTATTTTTGGGGGTCACATAGTACAGAACAGAATCTCTGTATCAGTGAAAGTGGCTTTCATTTGAATAGGATTAAATCATAAAGGAATTTATTTCTTATAAACTGGCAAGTCCAGCATTAGAATGACCTTCAGGTGAGGGTTGATCCAGTGGTCCAATGCTGTCTATTTTTTTCCACTTCACTATCTACACTGTTGGCTTCATCTTCTTTTTTAAAGATGTATTTATGTATTTGAAAGAGAGAGAAAGAGAGAGATAATGAGCAGGGGAAGGGCAGAGGGAGAGGGAGAGAAGCAGACTCCCTGCTGAATGCAGAGCTTAACACAGGGCTCAATCCTGGGACTGTGGGATGTGTATTTGCATGTGCCTTTGAAATCATGACCTGAGATCATGACCTGAGCCGAAATCAACAGTTGGACGCTCAACCCACTGCACCACCCAGGCTGTGTTGGCTTCGTCTTAAGGTTGCTTTCCCTTTAGGCCCTCTTCCGGGCCCCCCTCTATCCCTTTGGCTAAAAACACATCCATTTTTCCTTCATTTCTTCTTTTAAGTGCTCTCAGATGCCTATGACTCAAGGCCAATGCTTGTAATTGCCTCTTTTTCAAGTCCCATCACCCCAGAAACTGGGTAATAAAAGTTTTTCTAGTCTCTAAAACATGGAGGTAGTATTCCCAGTGACTGAGTGTCATTGCTTTTTTTGCAATGGATGCTGGAATTCTCAGGAATCTCTGAAGTGGAGGCATCTCATAGGACCAAGGGAGTAGATGTACATTGCGTTTAATTATTCATGTAGGTGTTTATTTAATTTAATTTTGCCTGCTAAGGATGGAAGCTAGTTTATTTTAATGCAGCAACAAATGCAACACAAAGCACAGATCTTAAGTGTACAGTTTGATGAGTTTTGCCTATGTGTACATCGATGTAACTACCACCCACATCAGATAGGGAGCATTTTTAGCCCCCCAAAAAGCTCACCATGCCCCTTCCTGGTCAGAACATCCTTCAAGGTATTTACATTTGAAGAGAATGATAACTGCTTCAAACCTAAAGCATGGAGAACAACAAAATGTACCCCAATCCATATATCATCCTCATATTTATCACCAAGACCCCGTGATTATAAAGATTTTGCCATGCAATATTCACTGATTCCCCTTCCCTTGATGTGTGTGTGTTAAGTATTTTAAGCAAATCTCGAATATGGCATCATTCTATTTTGATATGCATCTCTAAAAACATGGAGACTTTCTTACATAACTATAGGTACTACTATTATCCATGACTAAATGACAAGTCCTTGGAGTCGTTTAGCACACAGTACACATTCCAATCAGTCCAATTGTCTTTGTATAATTTATCTGTTCGAATTGGGATTCAATCAAGATCCAAAGTAGTAATCTCCAATTTCTCTCTTTCTCTGTGTCTCTCTCTCTTTTTCTCCTTGTCATTGACTTGTGGAAAATACTGGTGAGTTGAGCCTGTAGAATGTCCTACATTCTGGATTTGTCTATTTCCCAGAGCTGGTGTTTAACTTGTTCCTCCAGCTGCCATTTGCTTTATCAACCGGAAGTAAGCTCTAAAGCCTTAATCCAGTCGAGGTCCAGATTTTTGCAAGAATATGATGTTGTCTAGGTCACATTGCATCACTCCATGAGCAACATCATATCTGATGTTCCACTTTAATGATACTGATTCTTGAATTCAAGTATTCATCACCTGATCTCCATTTCCTTATCAACCTTTTATCAAATGGTTTCCACATTAGCTTTAAATATTTGCTCTACAAATATTTATCAGGGCTGTTACTGAGTACATTTTCTATATGAGATATTGGGGTTAGAAAAGGTGGGCAAAAGAAACCTATTGCTAATAAGTATAAAGACTGTTCATGTATCCTCAGCCTATCAGTATACCACCCAAAATTGGGGGTACCTATTTTGGGAGCAATTTCCTCACCAGAGGAAAATAGGAATGACAAATGCAATGGGAGCCCAGTGCTTCCTCATGTCTGACGAATCCTATTACCTTCCCTTCCTCCCCTCTTTCTCATCCCGTTCCTTCCCTTCATTTTCCCATCACTTTGCCTTCATGATGTGCCAATTATACCGAGGATTGGTGTTGGAGGTGTGGCGTGCTCAATTATCCTCGTTTGTATGCCGTGGTGATTCATGGTGGAGCTGGCTCCATAGCAGATCATACAACAATCTGATTTTGTGAAAGAGAAAACTGAGCCACAGAAGCCGGGTTACTTGTTCAGTTCACACAGTGACCGGTCCTAATAAGAAATGACTGCTTTATTGAAAGTACCGAGTATCACAACTTCTGACAAACAGCAGAGATTTTCTAGGAAGAAAGTTAGTCAGAAGCACAGAGCAGAAATCTACACCAAAGTCCACCTCATAAGAAATTGTTTACACTGTCTCCTCAGGGAAACTCGGGATAATATGCATTTAACAAAGTTGTTTTGGGGCAGCTTCAAGTAGCTGAGAGTTGTATGTTAGTAGGTCTCATTTGTGGAATTCAAACGTTAAGGGCTTTCCTTCCACCTTGAAGAAAATACGTTACTAACTAGAGAAAATGACAGTTGAAATATTTGGGGGAAAAAAAGAAAAAAGGAAAAACCACTAGAGTCTCTGGAAAGCAGTGTGTGAGACAGCTGTGTGGGAGACAGCATGAAAAGATCATGTTCCTACTTCATTTTTGTGAGTGCGGAAGATGCACCGGCCACCAGCCACCAGCCACCCTGGTAAATATTTGTGGTCTCGAATTTCACAAACTGCAACACAGTCGGCTTAGCTGCTCCTGTTACAGAGCCTTGGCGACAGGATCACCAAACTGCCATGTGGGAGCCTTCTCAGATGACAAGATGTGGGATTCTTAATCAGACAAGTCTATTAGGAAAGACTTTCGCATGCTGCCTCTTTGGAGAAAGGCTCTGATGGGCCAGAGTTCTGGCCACTGAATTTTCTTCCTGCACAGAGAAGAAAGGATGACATGGTGCCCTTCACGTGGGGCAGGCAAGGTGTCCTTGCCAAGGGGGTCAGCGGGGCACAGGGCCCGCCTACCTCACAGTGGTGTACATCGGCTCAGATGGACTCAACTCTGTGGCATCCCCGTGCTCTGTGACACATTTCAGTTTCTGGAAAGGGAAGGGCCACCTTGAGGACATCTGCTGGTCACCCTCCAGCAGATTAAGATTGAAGACGGGTAGTCGCCTTGTGCAGCAACTGCATAAACAGCCACCTTTTCCAAGCTTTCCCCACGAGGCACTGAGGATAAAGACAAGTGAGTACTTATTAGGGGCAGAGAGAAAGCACGCTGGTGATGATATCCAGATAGAGAAGCCTTTGATGTTACTGGGATCCGTGTTGGGTGGGTTCTGTTTGGCTCCCTTCATGGGCATTAATGATGATCACAACAGTACAGATAGTGAAACCTGGATGTCAGTACAGACCCTCTGTTTTCTGTCTTCTCTGGGATTTCTGCGCTTTCCCAGGGATGAATGTCAGTGCAGAGCTAGCTCCTCCTTCAGGCTGCGTTGCGAACCCACTCCGTGTTCCCAGCCTCCCATTTCCGTGCAAGGTCCCTTTTCTCTACCCCATGCTGAACCAAATGCCATGCTCATCCCCCTTTCTTGGAATGACATGAGAAAAACACTCATGGGGCATTTATGGGTAACAGGTTGGAGAGCACAGATGGGCTTTATATCCTGGCAGAGCAAACATCTGAAATGGAAAATGGAAACAGAACAAAACAAAATAATCCTCAGCCTCAGCTGTGTTGCTTTCTTATTATCTCTTTGTGCACTGTTTGACATCTATAGACTCCCCCTCAGAAGTGGAAGTAGACTCCTATCTTCGGTCTCTGCTCTGGGGATCGTCATTTTTTCCAAACCCAGGTGACTGACCATTTGTCGCCATCTCCGTCTCCTCGTCCATCAGCTTCTGCAATTGAAAGGGGACCACAGAGAGATTTATTTTCCCAGGGACATAAATTATTTCCTCTCTCTGTTCTTCCAACTTGGAAGACAAATTCGATTGTGGTCAGTTTTGATGAAAAACAAGTTTGTTTCTTTTTTTTTTCCCCTTTGATACTAGAAGAATAATGTAACGGAGCATTGTGAGGTGTTGATTGTTCTCTGTTATCTATTATTAGTAACATCTTCGTCTACCTCCCAAAGGTTGCTGAGAAGTGTAGCAAATACGGTGGACACAGAGCTCTGATAATAGCCTTAATGAACTCTCCAAAGCCAAGGGCCTGGTTTTAGGCCATGAGATGAATCCTGGCCTTCCTATTGTCTCGAAGGCCAAATGAGTTTCACAGTCTTCATCAATGAACCACACTGAAGGGTTCTGGGAGAGAGGAAGATGGGTCTTTTGGGGGAGAGCAGAATTCATAATGTAGAAACTATTCCTCCCTACTTTCTTTGCATGATAGAGAGGGACTTGGACTTGTTCCTCTCCTTGTCCTGTGCACTTGAGGATTCCAGAGCCATGTTTCCTCCTCTCTGCTTGCTTAGGTGCTGACAAAAATCTCCTGTATAAAGTTGCTTATAATGGACCAGCAGAGTGAGGGACACTATTTTGGCAAGGAGAAAGGGGCAGGAGAGGCATGGCCTAAGTAGGAGAAGGAATGCCAGAGGACACCTGTGTTTCCCATTTTATTTGCAAAGATAATAGGATTTTCCTCCATCAGGTGAGTGCCAAAGAAGGTAGATAGGGTGAAAGTTTTCTTGCAGATATCTCCAAAAAAGCTGACCAGTGGGTATGTGGATCTCAGTATTAGGAAGTCTGTAGATTAGGGGCGCCTGGATGGCTCAGTCCGTTGAGCATTTGGCTCAGGTCATGATCTTGGTGTCCTGGGATCGAGTCCCACATCAGGCTCCCTGCTCAGTGGGGAGTCTGCTTGTCCCCTTCTCCTTCTGCCCTTCCCCCACTTGTGTTCTCTCTCCCTATCTTTCTCTCTCTCTCTAAAATAACTAAATAAATCTTAAAAAAAAGAAAGTCTGTAAATTGAATCTCCCAAGGAAAGATCTGGGGGAATGGGTGTAAGGGGGCCAAGTTAAAGCTGGATTTTCCAAATCAGAGACAGTGCAGTAAAAGGCCCCTCAGATTTCTCCAATGATCCAGCACATGCACATCCACCCGTCATGCAAGGGGACTGATGACCCACCTGTGTGGACACCTGCCATGCAAGGGGACTGATGGCCCAGCCATGCTGGTGGTGGAGAAGCCATAGCTTCCAAAAGGGATGTCAGAATTGCTGTCAGTAGCTTGTAACTTCTCAAATGTCAGTGTTGCCCCCTCCCACCTATTGTCTGAAGTTTCGGGGGGCAGTCACAGGTTGGAAAATGGGGAGAGAAGAAAGGGAGAAGGCAGTCGTGAGAAAGGAGACCATGCTTCAGTGAATACTGGAAACTATTCATATCTGTTCATGAGATGAAGTTTAAATGTTCAGGAATTTTGCCCGTCGTTCATGGGTAGCTTGAGTCAGCCATAGTGGGAGTATTCAAGATAACATTCAGTACACAGTGGACACCAGCAAATGCTACAGACTGGGGCCTTTTGATTTTCTCTCTCCAGGAGAGCTGGTTTACCACCTTCTCCCCAGCCCAAGCAGAAGCACATGGGGGACACACAGAGCCCGAGGTGGTAACGTGTTGGACTGGTTTAACAACCAAAGGGGAATTAAGAATTCTAATACTAGAATGAAATATAGTTAGGGAATCCCGCTCCCCAATAAGAAAAGGGAGACCAATGAAACAAAATTGTGTCAGTTATTAGAAAAGCAAAATACCATTCTATATTTTTACCACAATGGGCAGGTTACGATGCCTTTGCAGGGGAGAAAAAAGTAAGTTTCCCTCTACCCTGTGAGTTCTAGCTAAGACCTCTGTAATAAAAGACAGAAGGCAAGAGGAAAGCCAAAGGAAGTTTATTAACATGTATACCTCATGTTTACGTGGGAGAGACCCCGGAAAAATGAGAAACGCTCCGAGGTGGCTTAGAATTCAAGCTTAAATAGCATCTTAATAGGGAAAAGGGAGACAGGATCAGGCTTCTTTGGAAGAGAGTAAAGGATTTTAGGAAAGATGAGAGTAAAGGATTTTAGGAAAGATGAATAGGTCCTTAGGAAGGATAGATGGGGGTGTGTGGCAGTTTGTGACAAAGCTTGTCTGGATGTTACGTCAACTTCTAGTCTCCTGTCCTGTGACAAGAGTCCTTCTTCCCTGGTTAATAAACCTCTCAGGAAGGGGATTTATGACAATTGATTTCCTTTCAGAGGACCCGTGTTTAGGCAGATGAGGGGGAGTTCAGAAGAAAACCTCTTCCTGCATTTGATGTTTTTCAGGGGCAGGCAGCTCAAAATAATCAGTCTATCAAAGTGGCCTCGTGTGGAGTGGCATGTCCTCAACTCTTGTAGTTGTATTTTGTGTTGACATGTTCCACTACCCTTCTCTTCTGTTCTTGATTGAATGGTGTCCTCCCCAAAAGGTGTGTTGAAGTTCTCATATAGTTTTTATAGAGGGAATAAAGCTAAAATAAGGTCATTGGTCCTAATCCAGTATGGCTGGAGTCCTTATAAAAAAGGGACATTTGTACACAGAGACAAATATGCACAGAGGGAGGGCTATGTGAAGACACCTAGAAGGCAATCATGTGGCTGGAATGGTTCATCTAGAAGCCAAGGAACCAAGGATTGTCAGCAACCACTAGGAGCTAGAAGAAACAAGGAAAGATCCTTCCCTAGAGCCATCAGAGAAAGTGAAGTAGAAGAGCTAAGTTCTTGTCTCAGAGTCAAAGAATGAATCTTGCAGACAAAGGAGAGTGAGTAAAGCGATAGAAGTTTATCAAGTGAAGATACAGAAAAAGCTCTCAAGAGTGAGAGGGGTCCTGACAGGGTTGCCAAGGAGGGCCTTTAGGGTTGGTCTTTTATAAAAAGCTAACCAGGGAACTTAAATCCTTTTAACATCTCTATTGGATAACACCTTCAGTGGCTTACTTCCTTTTCAGGGTCTGATTATTCTTCGTTGGCTACGGGTGATGTCATAAAGACACCCACCCCACACGGCTAGGGCAGGGTGGTCCTCCACCCCACACGCCTAGGGTAGGGTGCTCCGATTTGTTCCTTTATCTCTGGTTTCCCCACATCTTCACATTTTTGGGATTTCTGTGAGCCTGATCACAGAGCCCCCTATCTATCTCTCCCTACCTAGCCCCACCTGTCCCTTACTCAGAAGCATGATCCTGCCAACACCTTGATACTGGACTTTTAGCCTCCAGCACTGTGAGGTGATAAATGTTATTACTTTTTAAAGATTTTATTTATTCATTTGAGAGAGACAGGGAGAGAGAGAGAGAGTGCTCAAGTGAGCACTAGCAGGGGGTGGGTGGGAGGGTGGGGAGGTTCCCCGCTGAGCAGGGAGCCCAAGGCTTGGCTGGATCCCAGGACCCGGAGATCATGACCTGAGCTGAAGGCAGATACTTAACCATCTGAGCCACCCAGGCACCCCAAATATCTGTTATTTTAAGCCAATTTAGGGATTTGTTTATCCCAAATTAGGGATACTTGTTATGGCAGCCCCAGGAAATTAATAAAGCCTCCAAAATCCAAAACAATAATAACTATCATTTATTGGTTATTTCCAATGTGTGTATTGTATGCCAACCAGTTGCTTTATTTATTTTACCTGAATTAGTCCTTACAGAGCCCTCCAAGGATGAAGAACTGCAGCTTCCATTGGTCATTGCTAAAGAGCATCACAGAAGTTTCCAAGAAAGGAGGAGCCTCAGGGGCGCCTGGATGGCTCAATTGGTTGGGCATCTGCCTTCTGTGAGACAAGAACCTAGCTCTCCCGCTTCGCGTCTGCCACCCCCACCTCGTGCCTTCTCTCTGACTCTCTCTCTCAAATAAATAAATGCTTAAAAAAAAAAAAGAAAAATAAAGTAGGAGCCTCAGACCTCTCAGAATCAGCAACAGGGAACTGCCAATAGGTTTTTCAAGGCCGACAGTGAGGAGCTGGGTATTTAATGGGGGTAGGAAAGGGTGAGGGGTGTTATTGTCATTCCATACATATCTATCCACTATTCCCATTCACCTGAACACTGGAAATGTATCTTTTGGCATAAGAGACATGGCTGTAGACACAAGACGATCGTGAGCCATCAAACAAATAAGATATTCTCAAACAATTCGTAATTAATTCAAGGTGTTGGGACTCCTAAGCATTGAGTGCTCCAAGGAAGGAACTGGCTCGATTTGCCACTGGCTGGGTGTTCCAGCCACCCCGGACCGAATGCTTCCGGCTATATGATTTAGCAAGAGTAAAATAGCAGGGGCCCAGAGCAAAGCCAAGCTGAGAAGCGAAAGTCTTCTAAAATGCCCATCTGAGAACTTGTGAAATAGTAGCAGGGCTCCGAGCGAAGTCAGATGGGGGGAGCGGGTTGGGTAAAAGAAAATAATTACCATGATTCTGGAGCCAGGAGGATCACTCCATCGGCTGAGATATGTGGGGTCAGCTGTTTTATAATTGCTAGACCAGTTGATTTTGCAGCTTTGACTTAAATCTTGAAGCTAGAAAGCTCATGATTTAGAGCCTGGGATAAAAATTGGAGTTTCAGGGGTGCCTGGGTGGCTCATTTGGTTAAGCGACTGCCTTCAGCTCAGGTCATGATCCTGGAGTCCAGAGATTGAGTCCCACATCGGGCTCCCCGCTCAGTGGGGAGTCTGCTTCTCCCTCTGACCCTCCCCCCTCTCATGCTCTCTCTCTCTCAAATAAATAAATAAATAAAATCTTTAAAAAAAAGAAAATCATTTAAAAAAATTGGAGTTTCAATCTAATATGAACTAACAAAGTTAGTAGCTTTGGGGTCAGAATATCTTTTTTATTTTATTTTTTTTCTTTTTAGAAGAGGGGAAGGGGCAGAGGGAGAGGGAGAGAGAGAGAATCTTAAGCAGGCTCCGTGCTCAGCATGGAACCCAATGCGGGGCTGGAGCCCAAGACCCTGAGATCTTGATCTGAGCCTAAACCTAGAGTCGGATGCTTAATAGACTGAGTCACCTGGGCAGCCCTGGAGTCAGACTATCGTCATGAAATGCATTTTTGTGTCTGTCAGAAGACAGCAGTGACAAATAAGATGTTCTGTCTTTGGAGATCACATCTTCTAGAGGAGGATGATACTTGAATCTTGGAAGTGGCAGAGCTTTTTCTCGAAATTCAAAGATTCGGGTCCTTCCACAGGGGGAGAGAAGCTTCGGGTGATTGCTGGGTTTTCCTGGGCTGATCGCTGGGTTTTCCTGGGCTGATCCTTGGCTCACACACAGATCTCGCATTTTAGATCCATGGGAAGTCTTAATTTACTAAGTGTCTCTTTGGTGCTGGGCTTTATGCCAAAAGCTGGAAAAACAAAAATGAAAATGTGCTTCTTGGTGTCAGTAAAAGTGAAGTAAAAGTCTTGTGGAGATCCAGACATTCAAACAATTATTAAATGTGATGTAAAAATGACTTCCAGAGGTTTGCAGACCATGCTTGGGAAGCTCCGAGTTAGGAGGGGCTGACTTCCTACTGATGGAGGGCGGGCTGCCAGGGAAGGCTCCATGGAGGAGGTGTTCACTACAGGATTGGAGTTCATGCCTCAGGTCGGCCAGATGCCAGATTACAAAGGCTCTCACAAGCCAGGTTTAAGGGAGTCATTTAAGTCTTTTTTTTTTTTTTTTTAAAGATTTTATTTATTTATTTGAGAGAGAGAGAAACAGCATGAGAGGGGAGAGGGTCAGAGGGAGAAGCAGGCTCCCCACTGAGCAGGGAGCCCGAAGTGGGACTTGATCCCAGGACCCTGGGATCATGACCTGAGCCGAAGGCAGTCGCTTAACCAACTGAGCCACCCAGGCGCCCGAGTCATTTAAGTCTTTTAAGCTGTACAGTGACATGACTAAATGTGCACTTAAGGAAATCTCTATGGCAGTGACAAAAATCTACACTTTGGTACACTTAGTTCTAAATAGCGATTTTACCTTTAACCGTGTCTACACCTTCCTGACTCTATTCAAGCAATAGGACCTATAGACTTCAGAATCCTGTTTTACACCCAGCACCTGGCTCTGAAACTGACTCAGCGCATGCCTGTCTATGCTCCAATCTTAGAATCGTACAATATCGTTTATGGAAATAAGACTAATGACAGTTGGCCTGTGTTCCAATGTACAATCTCTTGATGACCACCAACACCATAGGCTCTCCCTCTTTTAAATGAGCTTTTTCATTGTAGCTTCAGCTTTACAAAATAGACACTTTAATAATAGATCTCCTGGAACACGGTTGTGTGGTGTGACGTATTCTATCTAGCAAAATCAAAAATAAGATGGAAAGAGCTATCCTACAGAAATCTTACTGTTCCAAGACACTGCTGGAATTCTTCTTCCTGTCATTTAGGAAAAAAAAAATGAAATCAAACACTCTCCTGCATTTAAATATTCACAAAAACCCAGAAATTCTTAGTAATAAATTCTAGCAGAATATATGTTTTGTCTTACTCTATATTCTACAAGCATAGTTCTCGAACTTCAGTGCGCATCAGAATCACCCGCAGGACTTCTTAAAGCAGAGTGTTGGATCCTGCCCCAGCATTTCTGATTCAGGGGTCTGGGACATTTTCTATTTCTGACAAGTTCCCAGGTGATGTTACCGCTGCTGGTCCGGGGACCACACGTTGAAAACCATTGCTCAGAAATAGTAACGGCTAACTTTTATTGGGTGCTTTCCATGTTCCAGCTGTGCTCTGTGAATTCATTATTTGTATTAGCCCTCTTAATCCTCTTGGCAACCCCAGGATGCAGGCACTTTTGAAGGGTAGCTGAATAAGCCACCCCAAACTCTGCCTCTGGGCATAAGTTTTATTTTGAGCTGATTATTTGAGAAGCAGCAGGGACGGGAGAAGCTCTGAAGTAGAAGTTACCCTTTTGTAAAAGAAATTTACACTTATAAAGAAACTCTCGGTTTACAAGAGTGTTTTCCTCTGGGTATCTGGAAGAGAAGGATGACTCAGTCACAGAGTCTTATCAACTGGGAAGGCACCAGGCTGAAATCTGCCTAATAGTTTTATCCGTGTTTCTCGTGCATTTCCTAATAACTTGCCTGTAACTGGCCTCTGCACACCTTTCTTTCTTTTGTCTCGAGCTGAAGATGGTATTGAAGTCCCAGTTCTGAATGTCTCCAGAGAGTGACTCGTTTTCCCCTGGGGATCTCTCATGCATCATGAGGCACACATGTGAATAAACTTCTGTTTGTTTTTCTCCTATTCATCTGTCTTTTCCTACAGGGGTCTGAGCTAGAACTCAGAAAGCAGAGGGAACATTATTTTCCTCCTCTGTGACATTATTACACATGAAGAAACTGAGGATTGAGCAAGTCAAGTCACTCAACTCAAGGTCACTCAGCCAATAAGCGATGGACTTAGACTGAACCCAGAATTATATCTGATAATGATTTGCTGTGATTTTCCTGTTAGTGAATTCCTACCTGCAGGCCCACCACCATTCCAGAAACTATGCTGACAGCACTTTGTTGGTATGTTTTGTGACTAATGTTCCCTGATGTGAACGTTGTTTTTTGTGAAAACATTCATATCTTTAGATAGAAATTTACTTTCTCACCAATGAATATTTCTGATTACAGAGAAATTGCCAAACCTGACTCATAACAAAAATAAAGAGCATCTACTGTTTAGTCTAAGGCTTGTCGTTTTGGGAGGTGGTGGGAGGAAAGAAGATTGCCACCCACTACTGATCATTTTCACTTTCTTTTATTCAATGGCATTTATAGTACTGTGTAGGGAGGTGGTCTTGATAACTTTGTGGAGATCATTTCTTCTACTGTACAGATGGCTCTGCTCAATGTTTAAGGCACCTTGGGGAATAAGGGTATGATCCTGACTCTGGGGAACTTGGCCATGTAAATCACTTTGTTTTAAGTGCTTTGGCCTCTGAACATCTAAAATGGACACCCACTTTATTGGCTTGTTAACTTATGTCTATGGTCACTGAAGGCCCAAGCTACAACTTCATGCCTGACCACACACCAAGGATTTTTTTATTGCTTGTTTTCCTGTTCTCTTTTCTCTGTCTATAACCATGTTGTGTATAATGTCCAGAATATTCTGTCTCTTTCTCTGGCTCTCTCTTTCTCTTATACACACATACACACATGTGCAGCATTTTTCATGGATAAGTTAGATCTGAAATTTTTTTTAAAGGTTTATTTATTTATTTTAGAGAGATTGCACAGGAGCGGGGCGGGGGGGGGGGGGAGGGCAGAGGGAGAGAGTGAATCCTCAAGTAGACTCCCCACTGAGCATGGAGCCTGACACAGGCCTCGATCCCAGGACCCTGAGATCATGACCTGAGCTGAAATGAAGAGTCAGCAGCTTAACTGACTGAGCCACCCAGGCGCCCCTAGGTCAGAGATATTTCTATGTTCTGAAGCTAAGTATAAAACATCTCCTCTGACCATGGCCATGTCATGCTTCATTTTAAAGCTATCTTCCCAGAATATAATGGGAGGAAGGGCCATCATCACTTGGCAATAGTGTTTCCTGTAATTATAATCTCATTATGAAGGAGAAAATATTAATGCCCAATATGCTTTTAATTTAATGCCAATTTTCACACATGAAGGCATTGCAATATCTACAATTCTTCTGCTGATAAACTCTCATTGTAATCCTCAACATAACTACAAAAAGGAACTGCATATTGAGACAAACCATGAAAATTAGCTTAAAAATGAGCCACACTAAAACAAGAATATACCACGACACCCCTGAAAGTTTACAAGATTTACTAAAAATTATCAGTAAGGAATTGTTTATAAGAAACTCCTTTACTGGGCGCCTGGGTGGCTCAGTCGGTTAAGCGACTGCCTTCGGCTCAGGTCATGATCCTGGAGTCCCAGGATCGAGTCCCGCATCAGGCTCCCTGCTCAGCGAGGAGCCTGCTTCTCCCTCTGACCCTCCCCCCCTCATGTGCTCTCTCTCTCTCTCTCATTCTCACTCCCTCAAAATAAATAAATAAATCTTTAAAAAAAAAAAAAAAGAAACTCCTTTACTCACCAGCCCAACATCCTCACATTTTTACCCACTGTTTAAAGTGAGCTAGTGATGGCTTAAAATGTTTCTAGCACTGATGGTGTGATTTTCCTGTTTATCATATAGCCAGTGAAGTATTATATATTTTACTTATTTTTCTTGTTTATTCTGTCTCCTTCCACAAGCTCTGTGAACAGGGCTTTTTCATCTGTTTTGCTTCCTCCTGTATCCTCAATGCCTAAATAGTGCCTGACACACACTGGGCATTAAATAGACACTCGAGTGGAGCACCTGGGTGGCTCAGTCAGTTGGGCATCCAACTCTTGATCTCAGCTCAGGTCTTGATCTCAGGATCATGAGTTCAAGCCCCGTGTGGAGCCTACTTAAAAAATACATAAATAAGTAAATGAATACTCTAGTGAATAGGTAGTAAATGAATCAGGGGATAGATGTATTGCCTTAATATTCATCATCAGAACTGAAAAACAGTTTAAAGAACCTCTAGTAAGTTATGTAGGATGAGTAGTGATACAAGGGGATAGAGAGATTTCCTTTATTTCTGAGAACTAACTTCCTTTCAAGAGGAAAATAAGATGAGTTTATACAGGCTGTGTTAAATATCTGAAAAGGTAAGTCAGATGGGGAAGACAAATATGTTATCAATTATATGTGGAATCTAAAAAAGCAAGACTCGTAGAAACAGAGAGTAGCATGGTGGTTGCCAGGAGCTGAGGACAGGGGAATTGGGGAGATGTTGGTCAAAGGGTACAAACTTGCACTTGGAAGATAAATTGTGGGGGATGTAATACACAGCATTGTGATTATAGTGAACCAAACTGTATTATGTATTTGTAAGTTGTTAGGAGACTAGATCTTAAATGTTCTCATCACAAAAAGGAAATGATAATTATGTGACATGATAGGGTGTTAGCTATGGTTAGCGATGGTGGCAATCATATGGCAATACATGAGTGTATGTATTGATTGTATGTAAATCAATACATGTACACCTTAAACGTTCACAATGTTATATGTTGATGATAGCTTGATAAAAAAAGAAAAGAGGCAAAAGTATTGAGGGAAAATTTTGTAAAATAGATTGTTTCTAAAATACGTATAGTTAATCATTGTTTATATACTATTTTCTTCCCTTTAAAATTAAATAATGTGGATGGAAACAGGTTCCACAAATGAATAGTTTCTGGACAGTTCAGGCAACAAAAGAATTATTTGTAACATATGCCAAAAACAACATGGCATTTAATCACAACACAGATTTAGAAAGGCAAATCACTTGTCACCATATCACAAGGAATTCAAGTAATTAGGTGATGTATTACTTATCTATTGCTGAATAACAAATTACCCCCAAATTTAGCAGCTTAAAGCAATCATTTATTATCTCACAGTTTTTGTGGGTCAGAGTCCAGGAGCAGCTTAACTGGGTGTTTCTGGCGTCTCTGTACTTATTTGTGAAAGCTGCCATAACAAACTACCACTGACTGAGTAGCTCAAATAATAGAAGCTTATTTTCTCGCAGTTCTGGGGGCTAAAAGTCTAAGATCAAGGTGCTGGCAGGGTTGGTTTTCTCTGAGGCCTTTCTCCTTGGCTTGCGGATGGCCACCATCTCCATACTACTTCACATGGCCACCCCTCTGTGCATACCGACCTTGCTGTTTCTTTTTGAGTGCAAATCACCTCCTCTTAGGAGGATACCACTGAGATTAGATTAGGTCCCACCCTAATGGCCTCATTTTAATTTAAGGGCCTCTTTGAAGGCCCTCTCCAAATACAGTCACACTTTGAGGTAATGGGAATCAGGATTTCAAAATATGAATTTTTGAGAAGACACAATTAAGTACACAACAATCTTCCATGAGGTTGTAGTCAGCTGTTGATTGGGGCTGCCATCGCATGTGACAGATTGACTGGGGCCGGATGACCTTCCAAGCTCACTCATGTGGCTATTGGAAGGCCTCACGGTTCCTTGCTGCCTTATAGCTTGAGATTTCAGTTCCTGCCATGTGGGCTTCTCCAAAGGCAAGCCAACTCATGTCATGACATGGCCACTGGCTTCTCCCAGAGCTAGCGATCTGAGAGGGAGGGAGGGAGTGGGAGAAAGAGCACCCAAGATGGGATATTCAGTCTTTTTACAATCTAATTTTAGGACCATTACTTCTGCATATTCTATTAGTCACACTGACCAATCCTGGTAAAATGTGGGAAAGGACCATACAAGGGTATGGATTCCAGGAGACGGAATCATTGGTGGTCATCTTTGAGGTTGGCTACCACGGTTGGATTAAAAATAAAAATTCATGTATTCTGCAAAAATTTATGTATTTATATTACTTAAAATATTTTGATCAGTTCATGAAATATGACATTGAAATGTTTTTAGTGACTATCATAGAGATTATGCTTTCTGGGGTTGAGTTATTTTTATTAAAGAGACGTTCGAAGTTCTTTGTCAAACAAATTTGTAAATGTTCTGAAGATTAGTGCCCTAGGGTGTATTCTAAATAAAAAACTCCAGGAGTTAGCATAGTCGTTGATGCCAGCCTCTGGTGCTAAAATGCCTAGGCTTTTTGTTTTGTTTTGATTTTTAGGTTTCAATAAATTTAAATCAACTTTATTGGGATATGTTTTACATATAATAAACTCTATCTATTTAAAAGGTATAAACTTCCAGTTACAAAATAAGTCACAGAGATAAAAAGTACATCGTAGGGAATTTTAAAATATAATAAATTAAAAAAGGTACACTTCAACGAGTTTTGACAAATATATATTCTGTGAAACCACTACCATGATCAATATACAGAACATTTCTATCACCCCAAAAAGTTCTCTCTATCAGGCAACCACTGATCTGCTTTCCGTTAGTATAGTTTAGTTTATGTTTTCTAGACTATCTTAATGGTTCTGTTTCTGTGGAGAATCCTGACTAATAGTTTTGAGTCTTAGTCCAATATTTTCAAAACCAAGTTTAAAATATCCAACAGGGTGTACTATTGGGAGTTCCAACTCAATAAGGGCAAAGTGGAATTTTTTCCCATTTTATTCATCCATTGACTTATTCAGTCAACAAGAACTTATGGGATGTCTATTCTGTGCTAGGTAGGTATGCAAAGTGGGGTTTTGGCCTCAGTGCACTGAGTAGTGGAGTCAGCAGATATGGTACAAAAATTAAGTATCACCATTCCCTGTGACAAGCACCATACTAGAAATGTGCAGGGCAGAGTGGTAGTTTGGAGGGCGTGGAGGTGCGCTCTGCAGGGGTGAGAGTAGGGGCTGCTGTAGGGAAGACTTCCTGATCAGTAGGCTTGACAGGGAGGAGTTCACCAGATGGGCAGGTAAGATGAGCTGATGGGGGAAATAATTTCAGCAAAGCACAAAACATGTACAAAGGAAGTTCATGAACCAGCTGTGGGAATTAAAGTAGCTAGGTGTTCAAGGATTGCAAGGGTTAATCATGAATTCCAACTATGATGAAACTAAAGTTATTGAGGTATAAGGGTTCCCAGTTTTTTCTCCCTGTGTGCCTATTAAAAGGAGTTTTGGTATAACTCTTTTTTCCCTTTCCCTCTCCTGCCCTACAAGGAGGTCCCGCTCTGTCACTGCCGTTTGAGTGGGGAGCATGGGAGGGAGAGAGGGAAGGAAGGAAGGATGGAGAGATAGGAGGGAGCGAGGGAGGAATAATAATAATGAGGAGGAGGAGGAGAAACAGCTAGTATTTTTTCAGCATGCCCTTTGTGCCAGGCCCTAGTCTAAGCATTTTATATGTATTAACTCACATAATCTTCACAATCATGTGAAGCAGATGTTTCTCCCGTTTTACATATGAGAAAGCTAAAGAACAGAAATCGAATACATTGCCCAAGTTCTCAAAACTTGTCAATGCCAGAGTCAATATTCAAATTCAAGCAGTTTATACTGCCTATATATAAATCATATATATACACACACATACATACATATATATAGCTGATGATATGATTTATTATAAGGAATTGGCTCACATGATTATGGAGGCTGATAAGTCCCAAGCTCTGCAGTTGGCAAGCTGGGGACCCCAGGGAGCTGATGGTGTAGTTTCAGTCTGAAGGCTGGCCAGGCTCAAGTCTCAGAAAGGGCCAATGTTTCCATTTGAGTATGCAAGTGGCAGAAAAAAAAAAAAAAACAACCCATGTCCCAGCTTCAAGGTAGCCAGGTGGAAAGAATTCTCTCTTATTCAGCATTTTTTTTGTTCTATTTAGACTTTTAACTGATTGGATGAGGCCCACCCATATTAGGGAAGGCAACTGCTTTATGTAATCTATTGATTCAACACATTAAAAACCAGAAACACCATCCAACACACCCCTGTTTATGTTTGACCAGATGTCTGGGTGCCCGTGGCCCAGTTAAACTGATGCAAAATTAACTATCACACAGACTAAAGCCTGTAGAGAACTGGTAGCCCTTCACAGAGGAGAGCGTTAACACTATAATAAGATTTTGCAGGCCAAGTAGGAATGGCTAATAAAAGGAGGGGCTGCAATATTTCCTTAGAATCCTTACCAAGGCAAAGGCAATGGGAAGTTAATTTTCATCCGTAGAATGCTGAAATCGAAGTAGATGACCTTCTCTTCCAGGCCTAAAATTCCATTCTCTCCTCAGTCTGAGGTTTCAAATCTGAGTAAATGGGAACATTAAGAGAAATGAGTAATGGAGGAAGGTTGGAGGAAGGTTTGGAGGGAAATGATATCTTGTTATTTACTAGTTGTATGGAAAACTACTTATTTACAAGATTTTTAATTCTCCAAGAAACGTTACTGGTGTTCTACAAGACATAGCCTTCTGAAACTACTCATTTTATTTGCTTTCATTGTACTGTTGGGGTCATGATTTATTATTAGGTCCTTTGGAGAAAATTCTTTCCTTCAATCAGAAGTACCTGTAAAGGGGCTGGTATAGCCATTCTGGAAGACGGTATGGAGCTTCCTTAAAAAGTTAACAGTAGAGCTACCCTATGACCCAGCAATTACACTACTAGGTATTTACCCAAAAGATACAAATAAAGTGATCCAAAGGGGTGCCCACACTCCAATGTTTATAGCAGCAACGTTCACGATAGCCAAACTATGGAAGGAGCCCAGGTGTCCAACAACAGATGAATGGATAAAGAAGATGTGGTGTATATATACAATGGAATAGTACTCATCCATCAAAAAGTGAAATCTTACCATTTGCAACGATGTAGATAGAACTAGAGAGTGTTTTCTCAATCAGAAACAAAATTATCATATCATTTACACTCATATATGCAATTTAAGAAACAAAACAGAGGATCACAGGGAAGGGAAGGAAAAATAAAATAAGATGAAATCAGAGAGGGAGATGAACCATGAGACTCTTTTTTTTTTTTAAAGATTTTATTTATTTATTTGAGAGAGAGAGAATGAGAGATAGAGAGCATGACAGGGAAGAGGGTCAGAGGGAGAAGCAGACTCCCTGCTGAGCAGGGAGCCCGATGTGGGACTCGATCCTGGGACTCCAGGATCACGACCTGAGCCGAAGGCAGTTACTTAACCAACTGAGCCAACCAGGCGCCCAAACCATAAGAGACTCTTAACTCTAGGAAATAAACTGAGGGTCGCTGGAGGGGAGTGGGGTGTGGGGATGGGGTAGCTGGGTGATGGGCAGTAAGGAGGGCACGAGATGTAATAAACACTGGGTGTTATATGCAACTAATGAATCACAGAACTCTACCTCTGAAATTAATAACACACTGTATGTTAATTGAATTTAAATTAAAAAAAAAAAGTACCTGCAAAGGGTACAAAGAGGAGGTGGTCAAAGTATGAGATAAAAACCCTAGACTATATGGTGCTATGGAAGCCAAAGGAAGAAATCAGTCAGGAAGGAAAGGATGAGAGCAAGGGATGAGACTGTTGGCTCCAGAGAGGTTAAGGCAGATGAGGTTTTAGGAAAAGGCTATCAGATTTGGTGATTAAGATATTGAGCTCAGTTTTCATTTTTTATTTTCTTTTTAAAGATTTTTTTTATTTATTTGACAGAGAGAAAGAAAGCGAGAGAGAGAACACAAGCAGGGGGAGTGGGAGAGGGAGAAGCAGGCTTCCCGCGGAGCAGGGAGCCCGATGTGGGGCTCGATCCCAGGACCCCGGGATCATGACCTGAGCCGAAGGCAGTCGCTTAACGACTGAGCCACCTTGAGCTCAGTTTTCGTTGAGGACTGAAAGTCATGGGAAGCTGAGCAAACAGACTCCTATTATTGCCCCGATATGATGACATTGAGGTGGATTCAGAAATCAGCGTATTGAAAATGTTTCTAACAATGTTTAGCAATTTGAGGACGTGAGCAGAGAAGGCAGAGGATCGGGATGGGTGGGAGTGGGGGAGTCTGGTACCTGCTGGGGTTCAAAGGTTTAAATGGTGCCAGTGGGTTTAAGGATCGCAGTTTGTTGGGAAAAACAGCACTGACATATCTGACTACGGGATTTTGTTTCAGAGAGGTGGCAAATGAATTGAGAAGGTCAGCAGAGAATTCAGAAGAGGATTTTCAAACTGCGATCCCTGTTTCAACTTGATGAGTATGTCAGAGTCAGGCCAATCTGTGCTGATCTTAATACCTTCCCCACTAAGCATCACAGATGCTTGATTTTGATCAGTTTCAGATATTAGGGCTTGATGCTGGGTATCTTTTGTTTGTCCCCCGGGTCCACTCTCCACCTATGACCTGGGAGACTGACCTGTAAGGATCCCCTCAAGGGATTATCTTGTCCTCTGGCCTCGGTTTGGATTTGGCCATTAGGGAACACACGTGTGAGATTGGAGGGAGGGAAAATGTGAGGGGGACATTGATTCCTCTGGTTCCCTTCCTACAGAGTCGTCTCGTTCTCTCCCCTTCAGGCCTAGAGGTGGTAAGAACACCCAGCTTTTTTAGCCCTTTGGGATTTCTCTATATTCTGCCACACCTTTGAAATTGCCTTTATAAGTTATTCTGCATATGCTTCACTTCCTCAAATTACCCGAGTTGAATGTTCCATCTGGAGCCCGTCTGACACAAGTTTTATATAAGATTTCATTATAAAAAGATGTCATCACTAAAAAGATGTTTGGAACCAGTAGACTAGGGCAGAGGTTGGCAAAATTTTTTTCTAAAGAACTGGATAGTAAATATTTTTGGTTATGCAGGTCATACAATATATCACACAATGTCACCACTCCTAGACTCTGCTGTTTTAGGGAGAAAGCACCCATGGATGTTAAGTAAATAAATGAGTGTAACTGTGTTTCAATAAAACTTTATTTACAAAGACCAGGCAATGGGTTTTCCTTTTGGACTACATAGGCTGTAGTTTTACTACAAGCAGTCTTCTGTCTAATCTATGAGAGTGGTTCTCAATCTGGGAAGATTTTGCCCCCTAGGGGATTTTTGGCAATGTCTGGGGACATTTTGATGATCTCAACTGGAGGTAGGGGGATACTGGCATCTACTGGGCAGAAGCCAGGGATACCACTAACTTTTCTACACAACGAACAATTATCCACTCTAAAATACCAACACTCCTGAGGTTGAGAAATTTGGTCTTGGAAAGGTTAGGTAGATTGTCAATTTGCTCACCATATCAATGTGACTCAGTGAAAAGAATCACAGAATTAATTCTATAGCTTTTTTTTTTTTCTGGCTCCAGTTTTAACATTATTTTACAGTACTTCTTAGAAAACTGGGTTACAATGCATTTATAGGAAATGTGATGGTGTCCTCAGAAATTTTTTCATCCCTCAAATCATTAGGCATATTAATCCACCTTAACTTACTCTTTTTGCCCCTAAGTGTCTTTTGGATAGATAGTGAAAGTGTTCATGCCTCTTTTAGCAAAATTGTATCTGTCTGGCATCCTGCGGCTGTGTCTTGGCTTTTCCTTGGCTTGCTAGTTCAGAGTAAGGACTGCCTGGTGAAAGGGTTACATTTGGTCCAAAGGAATAATTATTAACATGGTGTAAGTGTGGGTGGTAGGTATGTGGGGGTGGGGATGAGTAGCTGAGCCTGAGAAAGAGGGTGTGTTGTCTCTGTGTGCAAGTCAGCGGGTGGGCTAGTGGAGAAGAGAGGCCATTAATGAAGGTCTCAGGAGTTGGGAGAGGGGGGACATTTTACTCGCAGGGAAAGGGAAGGAGAATGACAGTTGGAAAAATGAATGGTTAGGGATGGTATGTCAGGGAATGTGGCCCTGAGCTGGTTCTTATGATTAGAATCATCCAGGGCCCTGTGTTTCAGACTGGCCACCTTAACATTTCAGAAGGGGAAGGAGAGGAACGGGTGATTCTGACATGACTTACTGTACTGTGAGTTTTAAATGAACCTATGTACTATCCCCAAACTACTAAACCCAAGCAAAATTGCAACATTTGTGTTCCCTGAACTGAACTGATACTTCGTTTGACTAATGTCCTTGTTTAATGACAGGAGAACACAAATTCCGCCCACACCCCTCCCACCCCCCACACGTTGGTCAGTTGGTAGACAAGTGGAAGACAAGGACACATGGAGTTCTGTGTCTGGGTGACATCATAATTTTGATCAGCCGAACAGCCTAGCAGTGGCCTTGAAGAGATGCTTGACTTTTGGAAGTCACTTTTTTATTGCCACCAAAGCTATTAAGTTTAAAGGTCCATAAAGATGAGATAAACAGTCATAAAGGCCTTTGAGATTCATACACAATGTGTTAAAGGATTTAATCACTGTCACTTAAATATGGTGATGGTAAAGCCATGTCCATACACTGGCAAAAATCAAATCATCGTCTGCTTAATGGGGGACAAAAATTTGGAGAACAGTGGATGAGATGTTACTTATATGTGATATCAGAGTTGTTTTTGCAAGCTTTTCAAGAGAACCCTTCGACCTTAGTGTACTGCAGTAGGAAAACTGCCCTATATTGTTTTAGTCTTAGAATTAATTTTAGAGCTCCTGTTTTCCTAGTGGGCACTTTTGTCATCGTCTAATTTGTAGATTGACAATCCTTGTAAGATCGGTTTAGACTAATTCTGACCCTGAATACGAATGAAAGAAATGCAAGAGAGACATTCAACCAAATTGAGCCAATGTATTACATACACAATTTAATTTTAAAATCCTGGCTAATATTGGTTATCTCCTATGTTCCAGGCAATATACGAAACAGTTTACATGGGTTACTATTTTAATTCTCCTGATTAACTGGGGGGTATGTACAGTTATTGTCACCCTTATTTTACAGATGGAGAACACTGAGGTATGAAGGCGTTACGTCATTGTCTCAACATTACACAGGAAGTGTTGCTGTTGGAATTTGCAGCCCGGCAATTTAATTTCACAGCCTATACTTAACCACTTTTTTATACCGCTTTCCTCCTCTATATTTTTGGTGGTGAATATGAGAAGATAATTTTGAGGGCATTACGGTAAGTTAGATATTAATAACCCAGGTAATAAATCATCTGTCTATAGTACAAACAAGCTGTTTGGTCTTGGGGAAATCACAGAAACCTGCATCAGTAAAATGAGGGGTTGTTCTGAGTGGTTTCTAAAGTGTCTTTTCTACTTTTAGCAGGATTCCAAGATAGTGTGATAGATGTTTTTTTTTTAATCATATCCTTCAATCAAATGGTCATGCTTTTAGTATTAAATTATTTGGAATAGACACTTCCCAAATTTGGAATAATTGCCCAGTTCTTCTTTGACCTCATTGGTTGATGTTTACATGGAATTAGAAACTCCACAGCAAAAAGGGAGAATATTGTATAAGTCATTCCTCTTCATCAAAGGGGTATTTGGTATAGGAAATTCACAGAATTTTGGAACTATAGAGGGCCATGATCTAACCCATTCACATTATAGATGAGGAAGCTGAAATCACAAGGCTGGCTTGTAGTAGAGCTTGCTACAATTATCTGGATCCAGATCCCAGGCCTCTCTCAGCACATCATAACCACTTGTGCCTTCATTTCCCCCAAGTCCTGAAAAACCACTGGCCTATTTTAGTTTGGGCGGTTTAGTGGAACAGAAAGATCTGAGTTTGAATCTTAGCTCTACTGCTTCCCCAGTGTTTCACATTGGGGAAAGTTAAAATGAAAATGTGTGTTTATTCATATATATATATATATATATATATATATATATATATATATATATACACATATTATATATAATGTCCAGGGTTTGTATGTAATGTTTAGGATCATCAGATTGAACCTCGGAGCTGAGTACTGACTTACAATGGGGGCTGTGTTAGAACTAAGCAATGTATCTGCAACTGTTGAATAAGAACATATGGGTACAGAGGTCAACCTAGTTTGTAATTGAGGCCAAATGATGGAATAAAGCTGGTCTGCTGTGGTTTTCAGTCAGTTGAATAGAGTTAACGGGTGAAAAATCAGACCATAAGAAGGGCACATGGGAATGAGTGAACCAAATTCCAAAGAACCTGCCCCCCTTTCTCCCAAATCCGTACAATGGTCACAATGAAGGGAATGGCTCCACTTTATGAAAGCCATTATTATCTGTCAAGTTAAATTAGTGTTGTTGAACTCAGCATTATTAGCATTGTAGGCCTGTTTGCTTTGAGTTTGTCAGGTTGTTTCGTTTTATTATATAAGAACTACAATCATAAGTTGCTTATATCTCCTTTTGTATTATGTATTTAAATGTTATTATTATATGCAAGATTAAGTAAAAAATTAGAGAGATAAGAGGGCGTTTTCTTTTTCAAGAACTCTTCATACATTTTTTTTTCTGGGCATGAAAAATGTTTGATTGTCCAGTATGAATAAAGAAAAAGAGATAAAATGTAAAATTAAAGAAATTAGTAAAAACTTTATTATCATAAGTTGGGATTTGAAACATCACTATAAATTCATAATGCTGGGGTGGCTGGGTGGCTCAGTCATCTGCCTTTGGCTCAGGTCATGATCCCGGGGTCCTGGGGATCGAGTCCTGCATGGGGCTCCCTGTTCAGGGAGGAGCCTGCTTCTCCCTCTGCCTGCCGCTCCCCCTGCTTGTGCTCTCCCTCTCCCTCAAATAAATAAAATCTTAAAAAAAAAAATTCCTTTTAGAGAGAGAGAGCATGAGAGAGTGAGTGGGGGGAGGGGAAGAGGGAGAGAATCTTTCAAGCAGGCTCCCCACTGAGTATGAAGCCCTTTGCAGGGCTGTTTCACAACCCATGAGATCATGACCTGAACAGAAACCAAGAGTCAGAGGCTCAACCAAATGAGCCCCCCAGGCATGCCCAAAATAACAATTCTTAATTCACAATGATATGAACGTAATCACATCACTGATGTTCATAGGAGCATTGTTAAAAAAAATAAAATATTGGAAACCATCTAAATATTCAAAAATAACATGTACTCACATATAAGAGTGTCATTTAAAACTTGTAGAAAAATAATTCATGATTTAGGAAAAGGTTTAAGATACATGATTAAGTAAAAACACAAGTTATAAAATATCATGGTTATAGTATATTTCAGCTTGGCCAATATAACATAGGTATAAGTATGCAGAGAAAGAAAAGTGGATGAATACACAGTGAAATGAGTGAAATGTGAATAGTCACTATATCTGTGTGGCAGGATTACAGGTGATTTTATTTTATCTTCTCTTTATTTTCCAATTTTCTATAGTTAGCATGAATAATTTTGTATTTCCTAAATATAAACAATATAATGTAACAAAATCTATTAAACTAAAAAATCAAAATATTTTTTAAAAATGATAGCCTATGAATGGAAAGATATATTATTTTCAGAGTAGAGACAACACCTGTGTTCAGATTTTGATACCTTGAGTAAGAAACTACTGATCTAGGTAAACTTTTTTAATTTTAAAGATGAGCAAAGAAGATCCCCCAAAATTGAGGTGATTTGCCCAAGAAGACCATCTTTACCAAGCAAAGCAAAGACAAAATTCAAAAGTAGAAAATGTGGTTATACTTTTAAAATTACATTTGTATTACTTCGAAGTTAACCTGTATTCATATTTGTGTGCACAAACCTTTTTGCTTATCTCCTAGAGCTAGAGAAAAATGGCCAGATTTGGTACAAGTGAATTTTCCATGGCCTCACAAATAAGTGACTAAAGATCGACCTCCAAGAAACTCAAGATCTGGTCTGTGTAGATTTATAGTGATTGTGCTGCACCCCAAGAGATATTTTCAATGCATTGTGTAACTAGCTGGCAATTCACCATTTCAGAGAAATTCAGCCTTGCAGGGGGATCCTTCTCAAAAGTCTCCAAGTGATTTCCAAGGAGATTGAGACCATCAATCAACAATCCTGAGTCAGCCAAGGAAAGTCCTTTGGCACACGACGGAATGCGTGAATGTTTACACCCGGCATTTTATTCTATTTTATTTTGTACTTTTTAATTTTTTTAAAGATTTTATTTATTTGTGAGAGAGAGAGAGAACACAATCAGGGAGAGTGGCGGGCAGAGGGAGGAGTAGGCTCCTCGCTGAGCAAGGAGCCTGATGCAGGACTCGATCCCAGGACCATGGGATCATGACCGGGGCTGAAGGCGGACGCTTAACTGACTGAGCCACCCAGGTGTCCCTCTTTTTTTAAAAAAAGATATTATTTTTTATTTTATTTTATTTTTTAAAGATTTTATTTTACACCAGGCATTTTAAATTCATTTTCAGCTGACTCAAAATATAAACCAAAAGTATTTGCGGGGCAACAGAATATAATTGACCACGATTTAGGGCACAAAAAGGAGAAACACCCAATGGGGAACAGGAAAGAAACCTCAATAGGGAAATTATCTAATGAAACTTTCCTAACTTTGCATCCAGAGAGCTTTATTCTGCCCTAACTCTGTGTCTGTCTTCTCATCTTTTTTTTTTTTTTTAAGATTTTATTTACTTATTCATGAGAGACAGAGGGAGAGAGAGAGAGAGAAGCAGAGGGAGAAGCAGGCTCCCAAGGAGCAGGGAGCCTGATGTGGGACTCTATCCCAGGACCCTGGGATCATGACCTGAGCCGAAGGCAGACGCCTAACCATCTGAGCCACCCAGGCGCCCTGTCTTCTCATCTTATCAGACCTGAGTTCTGCTCTGATTTTCTTTCGATGTTGGCTGAACTGAGCATGCAAGGGAAAGCAAAAATAAAGGTCTCACAAAAATCCAATAGTCATTGCCAGGGGCTGGGAAAAGGAGTGTGGGGCGGGACTGCTTAATGGGTAGGGTCTGTTTTTGAGGTGATGAAAATGTTCTGGAACTAGATAGTGGTTATGGTTGCAAAACACCATGAATGTACAAATTGCCACTGGATTTTACACATTAAGGTGTGAAAATGGGGTATTTTATGTTATGTGAGTTTTACCGTAAGAAAAAAATCAAGGTCTCAAATGCAGTGCACTGGGGAGAATGATATGAGGAGGGCGGGGGAGGTGGTGGGGTCATGGCTGCGGGAGGGGGATGCAGAGCGAGCGAGGGGTTATAGAGACGGGGCTGGAAGCAGTGGGACTTCTGGCTCGGGCCCGAGTCCTGATTTCTTTGGTTCATCCATTTTTAGTTTTTTTCTTAGCACTACTTCAGCTTCTAATTCAGTTCACCCAAGATTTATACAGATGTCATAAACAGGTTGTCTTATAGTCTAATGTAGCTTATAGTTTTTTCCCCTAAGAGTATGTTTTGTTTTGTTTTATTCTATTTTATGTTATTTTATTTTATTTCATTCTATAAAAATGCCTCTCCAGTTTCCCTATTATTTTATATTATTCCTGCCTCATTAATTTCTGATACATGCCTGGCACATGAAACCATTTGTATTTGCAAGACCTGATTATTTATTTATTTTTTAAAAGATTTTATTTATTTATTTATTTGAGTGCGCGAGAGAGAGTACAAGGGGGTGGCACAGAGGGAGAAGCAGACTCCCCACTGAGCGGGGAGCCCCATGTGGGACATGGACTCGATCCCAGGACCCTGGGATCATGACCTGAGCCGAAGGCAGATGCTTAATTGACTGAGCCACACTGGCGCCTCTGCAACACCTGATTTTTAAGGAAAAAGCAAAGCACAATGCTAGATATAGTTTGTTAAAATGGGCTCTTGCTTCAAGGAGTCTTAGGATGAAGACGCAATGCAAATGGCTTATTACAACATGGGCAGAGTAAGTGCCCAAATGCTAATGCAAATTAAGTATATTGGAACCAAAGACAAATGCAAAGATCATGTAATATCTGATTGCCTTCCACTTCTGCTCACTGCATTGAGAGTTTATTTCAGCAAAAGCAGTTAAAGAAGACAAATGGTATTCGTTAAGAAGCTGGGAAGAAATACCATCGAATCTGTAACTAATAGTCATCGGGGCTTAACATTTTATTGTAACGCACTTTTAGCTTGGGCACGAGAAGCGTTTCCATCCTTAATGAAAACAACTTTGGCAAAATGAAGAATATATACAATTGGATTTTTAGCAATACAAGAGCAATGCTCTCAGGAAATAAAGCTCCTGTTTATTGTCTCCTCCTGTGTGCTTTACATGTGTTATTACTGATCCCCACAGCAACCCTGCAGGTTAGTGTATCAGAAGAGAACCTTGACAGAAGTGAGGGGACATCTTGAACATTTCCCGTTTTCAATTCCAAAATGCAGACATGGCTTTTTGGCTTTCTTGAGTCACATTTCTTTCAAGAATCAGCTATTACTTGTGGATATTCTCATGTTTCATTTAAAAAACAATTTCCCCCCATTAGAATTTTAGTTTTATCTCTGCTTTGATAGCCATTTGAATAAACAAATAAACCAAAATTACCTTAGTGAAAGACTCCAAAGAACATGAGTAGAGAACAGGAGCTGGTCATGCTAAGCTAGCTCACTCAACTGTCAAGAGTTTGTTCCAGAATATCAAACTCCTAGAACTGCCCAGGCCTTGCTTATTCTTTATATATTCATATTCTACTGGCGTGAACATAAATTTGCACATCGTGATAAAGAAGCTTTATTATTCTATATCCAAAGATTTTAAAAGTTTAAATCTTTGGACTCGGTGATTCTGTTTCTTAGAATTTATTCGAGGGGCACCCGGGTGGCTCAGTCGTTAAGCATCTGCCTTCGGCTCAGGTAGTGATCCCAGGGTCCTGGGATCGGGCCCCGCATCGGGCTCTAGGAGGGAAGCCTGCTTCCTCTCCCACTCCCCCTGCTTATGTTCCCTCTCTCGCTATCTCTCTCTCTGTCAAATAAATAAAATCTTAAAAAAAAAATTTATCCTAACAAACATAATCGTAAGAGCCACAAAAAAATTATGTGAATGCTGATAATAGTTTTAGCTAGAACAATATTTTAGTTAGAACAATAGTTTTAGCTTTAGTTAGAACCATAGTTCTAGTTAGAACTTGCAAGGTGCCCGTTAGCGGCGTATTAACTCTGAGCTCCAAATCCATCCTTCTTCACCTTCTCTGTGTTACTGTAGCTAAGCCCTCTCGGCATTTTTTTTGCCAGCGGGCTGGATGTTCAGTTTTATCAATAGAGGGCGCTGTAATGAGGTAGTTGCAGGAAGACCCTTTCAGGTTGCAGTCCTCCAGGCAGAGACTGTGAGAGCCTAGCAGTATTAAGGAAGAACTTGAGCTGCACCCTCGGGCCATCTCTCTCTATCAGCGGCCTCTTCGGAGCATTTCCATCTGTCTGTACCCACCAGCAATCATGGGGCCACTTCTACAGAGCACCTCTGGTCCCCTGCACGGAGCCGCAAGGGCAGACCAACTCCCACTCAACCACACTCAGCCGCAGCAAGGAACTGCTTTTCCAGACCAGCACCAGCCTGGGCTCTCATGATAATGAGCACGTTACCGCACTTCCTTTGTTGTTAAATGGTGAGTTGGTTTTAGGCAATATTGTAAGGGACACCATAGCTTTGAAAAGTTGTCTTTTTTATTCGAGTGTTGTTGACATGCAATGTTACATTAGTTTCAGGTGTACAACGTAGTGATTTGAGAAGTTTATTTATTTATATTTTTAATATAAATATAAATGATATAAAATAATATAAATATATTTATATTTGATGAATCAAATATTCTGTAGTGCTTGGTAGCCTTGGATGGTGGTGCTGGTGGAAGCACTGGAAGGAAGAGAAGGCGAAGGCATATCCAAAGTATGTGTTGATTTTGGTAAGGACAAATTGCTATCTGCTCTCAGGTAGTTGGGTTCTGATACAATTAATATTCTATCGGGTGTCTTGGCTAGTTTCCCCGAAGAATGGTGCTATAGCAAGGGCTTGGCATCAGACTCTGCTGCCGACGGGTTGGGAACTCAGCAGTGGAAGTGCGTTCAGCAGGGGGTGGCCTCGAGTGCAGCACTATGACCACCATTTATGGGCTTCTGGCATAGGCACTGGGATGTCTGAAGAGGGGGCTAGCCAAGAGTCACGGGATGGATCATCCTGTGCATATGGTCATTGAGAGTCTTCTCTGTAGTGTATGCTCTTTTGTGGGCATTAATGTGAGATCTGCTTTATTTTCATTCCCGTAAGTTCATCCACATACCTCTTTTCCAGACTTCCTTTTCTCTGGTCATCACATCTTTTTTCCTTAGAACATGCAGAAATGATGCTATGTGATATACAAGGCTAGTTTAGAAAAGGCCATGCTGGTTTCTCTGGAGATGATTATTTTGGGACCTGCCAGTGCTCTTCAATTCAAGTTCATCAGGAACACCTTTGCAGTTAAACAGGTTGCATTTATTACTTGCAGCAGGGAAGAATGAACATCATGGGAACTGTGGAGTGTTTCAGTAAGAAGGTGTTAGCAAGAACCTATTATAGGATTTGGGATTTGGTTGGGTGATTGGGGGAAGGTTTGAGAAAGCATAGATTTGGAGCACCTGGGTGGCTCAGTCAGTTAAATGTCTGCCTTCGGCTCAGGTCATGATCCCAGAGTCCTGGGATCAAGCCCCACATTGGGCTTCCTGCTTGGCAGGGAGTCTGGTTCTCCCTGTCCTTCTGCCTGCAGCTCCCCCTGCTTGTGCTCTCTCTCTCTCTCTGTCTGTCAAATAAATAAAATCTTAAAAAAAAAAAAAAAAAAAAAGCATAGATTTGGTCCAGATTGGATGCTGTCAGAAAGTGGAGTTAATGCTATGGTTGGATATTTTATAGATGTCATAGTGGCATTTTTACCTGTGCTTACACAACATTATGAAGTGGTCTTGTTTTATCTTATGGTCTCAGAGTAACCTTGTCTGAGGTCAGTATTCTATGAGATTGCTTATGTCCAACAGGAGAATAACATGACCTGGCTGTAAATGTCAGATCAGTTCCAAACACGAGGACATCACGTCTGAACATGAGCTCTTTTTCAGAACTTTCAACTGTCATGTTAGAAGTTTGGCCACCCAGAGGAGTGACTGCATACATACATATAGAGAGAAATTGTCCAGAGTTTAAGTCTCCAGCTAATCAAGTCTTCCAACCTGGGTGACAGACATGTGAATGAAGACTTTGAGATGATCCCAACCCCAGCCATTGTCTGACCACAACTCCTGAGACCTGGACACAGTGAGAACTGCCTAGCTGAGCCCAGTTGACCTCCAGATTCAGGAGTAAAACAACTGTCATGGATTTGCACCACTATTTTGAGGGGATTTGTTGTGCAGCGATAAATAACTGATACAGTTGTCCTGTAAACAGTTAGCTCCGATCGGCCTGGAGCACAGGAGAGAGAGACTTGGCCTGGTGGTATAGATTAGGACATCCTTTAGCAAGGAGAAGGCTCTTGAAGTCACTGGAACCGATGAAGTCACTGGGGAAATAATGTACATTGAGAAAGGAAAAAAGGACCTATGATGCACCTTTAGTAACAACAGTGAGGGGATCAAAAACAAAGAAGCATTTGCAAGGAGACTGAGAAGGAGTGGATCAGGTGATAAGATGACGTCCAAGAGAGATGATGTCAAGGAAGTCAAGACTGAGTGATTCCAGAAAGAAGGGCGTTTGCCACAGAGTCAAATGCTGTGGCAGGAGATCAAATAAGACAAAGATGAAAAGTGTCCTTGAGTTTAGCAACAATGAGTTTACATTGTTGGCAAAAGTAGTTTCCAGGAGGTTGGGGTAGGTGAGTGGTAGGCCCAGGAGTAGTGGCAAAATCCAGATTGTAGAGTTAAGGGGGGAAGAGAAGAGGAGAAGGGGACCAAAGCCCAAGCTGTCTTACTATCATGTTGTCTTTTTCCATACTGTTTGCATATAATTCTTTTTCTACTATTCAGTAACCCATAGAACAATCACATCTCGTCTTGAACCCTACAATTTCACAAGAGCATGGATAGATTATATCCTTATGTATATTTAATGTTATATTTTAACCTGTGTTTTCCAGTTATAAATATATTGTTCTGTGCCTCTCTGTGTATCTGTCATTATAAGCAATTCAAATATCCCATTGTTTATTTCTCTTACAATTAAAATAGTTTATCATTTAAAATAGTAACCTCTACTCAGTGTTCACTGGTGCCTTGTAATTACTTCAGAAAAACATTTCAGTTTAAAAGTTATAAACTCAAGAGGCGTCTCTGCAGGAGGAATAGCTTACTTTTGCCAGAGAAGTCTGGGGAAAATTATTCTAGTCATAGCCTGCTAATTCATGGCCTGCTTGTCACGGCTCCCATTCCATTTCACCCTCCTGGGGGGCTGGAGTGGGACCCTGCTTATCCAAGTGGGGGGTCATGGCCCCCTTAGTGACAGTGAATGAGTTGCCAGGGGGTTGTGGAGAGAAATTCTTCCCAGTTCAACCTGTAAGTTGATGTGGCCATAATGGCCTCGTTTGGCTCCCCTAAGCCTCTTTTCCACCTCTTTTCAGGGGAAATCTTGCCCCATCTATTTTATTATTTGCTCATGGTTTTGTTTTCATAGATGTCTGGTGGCAAGCACTATGATGAGAATAGGAGTAAGGACTTTATTTATTTTTTTAATTTTTTAGATTTTATTTATTTGAGAGAGAGACAGAAGTTGCAGGGGGAGGGGCAGAGGGAGAAGGAGAAGCAGGCTCCCCGCTGAGCAGGGAGCCTGACACAGGGGCTCGATCCCAGGACCCTGAGATCATGACCTGAGTGGAAGTCAGACGCTTAGCCAACTGAGCCACCCAGGCGCCTGGGAGTAAGGACTTTATAAATGAAGAGTTTACAGTTCAAAGGACTTGAAATTTATTTTTCAAATGTCACTTCCAAGTGGGGCTTTACACATGGACAGAACACAATGAACAGATTTGGAGGATGACATGTAGTATATGCATTTGAAACTCCTGTCGGCATTCCTTAGCTGCACTTGCTGTAGCATCTTTTTACAAATCCGATGGTAATCTTGTATCACCGTAGAGTACACCGTAGTACTTAAAAACATTCTTTTGTGAGATGCAAAAGCTTAAAATCTATTATTTTTGAAAGCCGTTTTTGGCATTTCTTCATATGTCAGAATGCCAGAAACCTCCCAAATGGAAAATCCCTGGACATTTCTCAGCATCTGAGAAGGCCTGCCTGGGGCAGTAACTTTGACTCTCTGTGGCAGGAATCCCCCACAGGGTGTGGAGGAGGATCTGGTGAATGCTCAGAAGGATTTGAAAAGGTAGAAAGAAAACACTGTGTATTGAGCACATTTTTATGCTGTGCACTGTACTAGAGGCTCATATTCTACGTTTAATCATGTGTGGTATGAGGCTGAGAACACAAAGTGCTGGGCAGGATGGTCTGAGCTGTCATCAGAAGGGAAACCGTGGCATGTGGGATGTAAAACCAGCTTGTGATGGGGTTTGGGGTAAAGGTAGAGGAAAAAGATCTTGGCAAATTTATTCTGCACAAATACTTGTATTACCCTCGCTTAGGCACTTTTTGTGACTTTTTTTCTGGGTTCATCTGGTTGGCAGATGGATGTAAATGTCTTTTAGCCCTAAGGGAGGCACACAGAAGGCACACATGAATCATGGCTGTTTGATAAATAAAAGAAACTGAGCTTCAGAGGGTTTCTGGTGTGTGTGTGTGTGTGTGTGTGTGTGTGTGTACGCGTGCATGTGTTTGCATGTACACGTGCTTGTGCTGAACACACCACCAGTGTAAATCCGATTTTTAACTGGGAAGATTTTACGTACTTCTGTAGTGTGGCCCAAGTGGATATATTTTTAGAAATGAAAAGTAGAGCATGTTCCAAAAGTTCTTTTCTTCAGCCATCAGAGACAGCAAGCCTTTATTTATAGTAATTTGAGGTCCCCAAATACCTTCAGCAATATTAATGGGGCAAACAGAAAAAAATTAAGCAGTGGATGATTAGATCATGTGTTATTTTACAGAGAACTTGATTTCTCTTGCCTTTGGAAAATATAGGCCTACTTTTCTCAACTGTGATTAGAACTAATTCTTCTCTAAGATTTGCTTAAAAGGAATATTCTTGCCCAGGCAGCAGGAATATGGTCAGTGCAACTGACCTTGTGTCTTGGCCTTCATGATTCAAAGAAAAATACATACTTAGGTATCAGATCTTTGAATTCAGTAATATGCATTATAAAGGAAATATATATGCAATACAAGTATGCATATAATGGAAATACACAATAACTAGAAAGTGGTCTACTATTGAGAGCCACTACTATATGCCAGATTCTTTACATCTATTCAATACCTCATTTATATTCAAATAATCCTGTAAGGTACGTATTATGATCACTCTTTATTCCAGTGGAGTGTCAAAGATATTAGGTAATTATTCCAAGGACACTGAACTGGTTAGTGGTAGAACTGGAAGTTTGAACCTAGGTTTGGCTGACTCTGAAGCTTGTATTCTTTCTACTCAGTCTCTCCCTCAAAATCCTAACAATTACTGGGGATGACAGAGTTGGATAACTGAGAAGGCCACGACGTTTATTACACAATAATGTCCATAGGGAAAGAACCATTTACTGAACTTCTACTTTCTTTCAGGCATGATAATAAATGAGGTGGTATCTAGAAATCAAAGATGAGGTGTCCCTGCTCTTGTGGAAACCATGGGCAGGAGGGAAAGTCTGAAAAGAATATTAGTGATAAGGATGTGGGATGTCAGGGGCTATGAGAAAGGTAAGGATAAGCGACTGCTGGGGCCTGGGAAAGGCCACAGGCTCTGTGTGCATGTGTGGTGTGTGTGATTGGGGTATACGTTAAAGGACATTCCAGATAAGGGAACAGCATGTACAAAGTCAAGGCGTTGACAGTATATGGCTTATTTGAGAAGCTGCAGATTGTTTGCAAATCATAGTTATGGGTGGCAGGGTGATGAGAAATGAGAATAAAAGGTCTCGAGAATGGTGAAATCAGGAATTCTACTTTTTGTAATGACCATAAACTTTCAAAATTGTCTTGATAAGATAAGTATTTTCCTTCTGCTTTTGATTTCTCTCTTTTGATGACACACTGCAACAGTCATAGTATTTTCCCAAAGAGGAAATGCAGTTAGTACACAAATATATGGGGAAAATAGGATTATTGGTTATGAAAGTAAAGAACAAAATTAACCCAACCAAAGAATAAAGCTAATGAAAATATCCAATATTGGTAAGAACAAGATGAGATAGGCATATTTGTGTTTTCCTGGCCGGTCTATAAATTGATTCAAATTTTTGTATACCCAATACATATTAAGATGTTTCAAATGTTTATGCCCTTGGATTCAATAGCATTAGTTTTGGAACTCTATAATAACAAAGTCCCTTTAATGGTGCATCATTAGAATCTGTCTAAGTAGCCATGGTACATCATTTTGATGCAACTTAATGTACCATTAAAAATTATGTTTACGAATAACATTTAAAATGCATTTCATACAATTCTAACTTAAAAAGTGGGGTACTGAAATATATATATATATATATATATATATATATATATATATGTATTTTTTTCTCCCTCACTCTTCTATACTCTCTAAACGTGTACATTAAAAAAAGAAACTGGAAAGAAATCCACAGAACATTAGTGGTGGTATTTGGGTTTGGGTAGTAGTACTAGGGATAATTTTTTTCTTTGTACTTTCATGCGTTTTCCACATTTCCTTTAGTGACTTTCTTTTATGAAAGAAGTATTACTACATATTTTTTGTTGATGAAAAAGAAAAAATGTATTATAGAGTCCAATTTTATTTTATGTTTCCTGATGTCTGGTAAACTTCTCATATCTATAGAAGACAGATACGGCTGGGCTGGGCAGCAAGTGGATGATGATTTTTTAAAAATTCCCAGTGTTTGCAAACTTTCTCTTGGCATAGCTCTGCTGGACTTGAGTGAGATCTCTCCTAAGCCACTTGCCTCTTAGACTTTCTAGAAAGAGAAGTCATGAAAAATTACGATCTACCATCTACGAATTACTAGGTGCTGCAGGACCTACTAAACAGTATGACTCTTTATTTTGTGAATGACACTCCAAGGATACAGTGCCTCACAGCTAGTCTCACATCAAATGAAACCTTCTTCAACTACTGTTTCCTCAAAGATGCCTTGTCTTTAGAAAGTGAGGTGTTCGGGGAGGCAGAGACAGCGATCCAGTGACTTGAAAAGCCTCAGCCTTCCACATACCTTGCCTATTTCAAAACATCAAATCTGAACACGCATCTCTTTGTCAGGAATGGATAATTACAAAAGACCTCAGTGAAGCCTATCCAAATAAGAACACGAAGCAAGAAAACACGAGCGTTGTGTAACAGGAGCACAAAGCCACTACTAGAGAACAAGCCCAGATGAGAAGACATGAGGTTCGCGGCTTGGTGCCCTTGTATCTTTCTGTCTCGGATCTTCCCTATGCTTTTAATTCTGTCACTCATAAAGAATCCAGCAATGTGTGGCTCTTTGATTCTATGGTATATAGGAACACATTCTCCTCGAGCCGTGTTTCTCAGCCAGGGATGATTTTGTCTCCTATGGGACATTTGACAAAGTCTGGAGACAATTTTGGTTGTCACAACTAGGGGGCTGGTGCAATTGGCATCTGGTGTGCAGAGGCCAGGCATGTGGCTAAATACTCTACAGATCAGAGGCCCAGCCACCCACAAAAAGAATTTTTTGGTCCAATGTATGAATGGGGCCATGTTTGAGAAACCTGCCCTTAAGAGAAGAAGCCTAGAACTTCTATCAAATTTTTTGTTTACTCAACGAATGAGAAAAATTATGGGAAAAATAGACACAAATATCAGCAGTCCTCCATGGTGTTCAGAATCCCTTAGGTCTGGATCACTTTAGACATTTGCTGCTCACCCACGTCAACCAGTTCGTCTACTTTCTGAAGTTTAGAGATTTCACCGGGACATGATTATTTAAATTCCTGTTGTTTTCTCTTTTCAAAAGCCGGTTTTAATTGCCTAGTGTGGAGATGTCTAAGATAGAGATCCCGTTTTTTTCCTTTAAGATTTTATTTATTTATTTGAGAGAGAGAGCAAGAGAGAGCGTACAAGCAGGGTGAATGGCAGAGGCAGAGGGAGAGGCAGACTCCCCACTGAGCAGGGAGCCCGACGCGGGACTCAATCCCAGGACCCTGGGATCATGACCTGAGCCGAAGACAGATGCCTAAATGACTGAGCCACCCAGGCACCCTCTTAGCTGAATTAATTATTACTCTGATGGTTGTGAAACTATGATTTGCTGATTTGTATATTTTATCTCCATTTATTAATTGGAAGTCTGTAGGGAAAATTTTTCTTTGCCTTTTTTTTCTGAGTGCTGGACCATTTTCACTTACTCAAGATTTTCCTAGTCAACCCATCCTTCACCTGATAATCCAAGAAGTATGACTCCTCCCCCTGGTTCTGTCTGCCTCCATCCCCTGTTGGCAAGTTTTCTACAAGCTCCTCATTGTACTGGGGATGTAGTAGCTCTTAACAATTTCATAGTTAGAACACCCTATTCCTCTGAGCTCTTCATTTCTTAAAATTAATCTCTCTGTAGTAAGTCATAATGATCCAAGTCTGAATCATTCTTCTAGCATCAGTATAGAAGACTAAATTATGACAATATTAGAAGACTTATTTCCCAAAGAGCACCAAGAAAGCCTCACGGATATCTGACAATAACAAACATAGTCTGTTTTCTACCCAATATCCAATAGGGTCAGATACGTAGCTTGAAAATTGTCCTGAAAAACAAGTTAACAAATAATTTTACTAAAGAATCCTAGAAAGTAATTAGCAAAATCCCTTTTATTTTAAGTAGTCCAGGCCATGTTCTTGGATGTAGAAGATATTGCATAAATATCTTTGTAACTGGAAAATTATAAGAGAATGGGTATTACAGTAATAAGGAACCCCTGAATTTTTAAAAAATAAATATAGTCTAGAGCAGGAATAGCCACTGAGTAAATTCTGACATGGAATCTGAAGGAAATTTTTTGAATTTCTGTGATTTTCAGAGTTTTGTCTGACATGGTATAGATGATGATCATGTCCCCCATTCTAGAGACTTCATTTAGGTCTCCACTTAAATGCAACTTCTCAGAAAGTCCCTTCCTGGTATCCTGGTGAAAATATACCTTCTCTCCTCCCGCATTATCTTCTTATACTATTCCAATCCTTTTCTATCCTATGACTCTGATTTTCTATCTAAAAGGATCTTATTTATTTGCTTATACATTAATCATCTATCATTCCCCATACACTATAATGGTTGCTTTCATTCCACGAATAACTGAAGCCCAGGAGCCTAGGAATTATTTTTAAATCCTTCTTTTCCTTGTTCTTTCCTACAGGTCTTCTGTTTCATTGGCTAGTCTTAAGATTGTTATAATTCCAAATATGTCTTGAACTTGTCTGCCTCTCTCAGTGTCCACTGCCCTTGCTCTTGTCAAAGGCCACCATCAGCACTCAGTACACTGTAGGGGCCCCTGCCTGCCATCCCACCTCACCATACCCCTTTGTAACCCATCTGCACAGGGGAGCTGGAAAGACTTTTTTATTTTATTTTATTTTTTATATTTTTTAAAGATTTTATTTATTTGACAAGAGAGAGACACAGCGAGAGAGGGAACACAAGCAGGGGCAGTGGAAGAGGGAGAAGCAGACTTCCCACCGAGCAGGGAGCCCGATGTGGGACTCGATCCCAGGACCCTGGGATCATGACCTGAGCTGAAGGCAGACGCTTAATGACTGAGCCACCCAGGCGCCCTGGAGCTGGAAAGACTTAATAAAAATCCAGATGGTGTGTTCACTCTTGTGCTGGAACAGAGCCTGGCATATATGGGTTCTCAATAGTATTGGCTGAATGAATGGACAGACAGGAATAAATGAGCAGAGAGAATGAATTGGCAGAAAGTCTCCCTCTGTCTTAGCTGACCCAGAGGGCTAGGGACACTTGGTTAAGGTCACAGAGTTACCACATGTCCGATTTAGGACTAAAACCCAATTTTTCTAAGAATGGTCAAGGGTTTATTTATAGAAAACACATTGCCATATCTCATTCTTTCTTACTCTCAACAAATAAGTAGCATTTTACTTTACTTTAATGCACAGTCATTGTTCATCTTGATCGGAAAATTGATACCTATTTACTATAAAAGTTAAATTACTGGAGAGCATAAAGAAATTAAGGAGTAATTCATAATCCTCCTATGCATGAAACTTTTACTTTCATTTGTATACTTTTCTTCCCCATTTTTATTTTTTACCATAAGTATGCATTTATTTTTATAATCAGGAAATATAGAGAGTTATATTGCTGTATAAAGAATTTCATTCCTGGGAAATAACGGCTGGTGATATTTTAATGAAATTTATTCTAATATTTGATGGGTTCGCTTGCAATTTGTATGCTATGAATTTCCGTAATGTATGGAAAGACATTTCAGAAGATGCTAACTGTAAGTTTAAGAAAGTAGACTTCATGATTTTAAACATGGCCCACATAATTAATAAATATAAGAAATTTGCATACTATACCTAATCCCCTGAATTCTTATAGCAACTGGTTGTAAGAACTGCAAAATATTCACAGTTATAGAAACCTAATTATTCCTTAGAAAAATCCTCTGAGAAAGGAAAAATAAACTTTACAGCTTTTTTATTAGGTAATGTAGCAATACCATAATTCTACCTATACATCTATATCTATCTTTAGAAGCCAATTAATAGGGCGCCTGGGTGGCTCAGTCGTTAAGCGTCTGCCTTCGGCTCAGGTCATGATGCCAGAGTCCTGGGATCGAGCCCCGCATCGGGCTCCCTGCTCGGCGCGAAGCCTGCTTCTCCCTCTCCCACTCCCCCTGCTTGTGTTCCTGCTCTCGCCAACTCTCTGTCAAATAAATAAATAACATCTTTTTTTTTAAAAAAAGAAGCCAATTAATATATATAAAATATTTGACATTTTCCCAGAGACTTTCTCTGCAGGTTGTTTTTGGATATATATATAAAGCAATGAAATAATTTATAATTTTTTTTAAAGATTTTTATTTATTATTTTAGAGGGGGAAGGAGAGAGAGAGCAAGCGAGCAGGGGGAGGGCAGAGGGAGAGAATCTCCAGCAGACTCCCTGCTGAGTGCGAAGCCCATCCAGGGGCTTGATCTCAAGACCCTGAGATCACAGCCCAGTGGAAATCAAGTCGGAGGCCTAACTGACTGAGCTATCCAGGTACCTCATGAAGTAATTTATAAACCTCATCACTGGTTTGCACATACTGGCAGAGTCACTCATGTGAAATATATGCTTAAAATTTATATAATTGCTTTAACATTTGTTATTAAAATAAACATTCTTACCTAATACGTAGGGGAATAAATTAATGTTAACCTCAAAGTTATACTTTCTTAATTAAACAAGAAGGACTGTATTTGTTTAAAATTACGTATCATACTCAAGCTGCCTTTGAAGGTAATTTTGTTTCCATTGTCCGTATTTTAAAGTGGCTACTGTTTTCTCATTGTTCCTCTCAGGTCTTTAGGTGCTATCTATCTCTCACTCCAACAACCCAAATGAACCCCAACTTGCATCAGAATCATTTAAAATAGACCAAAGAACTAATTTCATAGCCCGGTTTTCAAAAGCATTGTCCACCTGCATCTAAAAAATGTATTTCTGTTGTTTTCAATCTAAAATTATTTAAAAAAAAATTAAGTGTTTAGCATAGTGTCTGGCACAGAAAAAGCACTTGATAACGTGTCTGACGATGCGTTTGTGATCGCCATTTTTATTGATGACGTATATTGGTATTACTAAAGGTTAATGGGATGTCTGCGTTATGCGCCATAATTTTATCATTAGGGTGACTATATGGCATAGTGGGGGGATTCGTGGGGGAATCACGGTTTATGTCCATTGTCCCTGTGTCCTCTCCAGCTTTACATTAGCGCTCTCAACAGCGTCCTGATTTGGGTGGTCAATTGTCTGGTCACTGACGAATGTGCAAAAGGAACCGTGATGAGAAGGCCCATGATGTCACCACTCATCTCGTGATTTGGCCTCCGCTCTCTCCAGGCCAAGTGAGAGGTTGAGCAGCTTGAATGGCGGTAAGCTTCCCAAATGTGGGGAAGGACATTTAAAATTCATATACACACTCCAGGGCCTCTCACACTTTGTAGATGAAAATCAGACAACATTTGAGAAACAGAGACCACAAGGCTCTATCTCCCATCACCCTTCCGGTCAGGGTATTTTTCAGTCGGGATTTGGTTTTGGAGAAAAACTTAAAGACGTTTCTTAGACACGTCCACCTTCTCATCTGGCAGACAAGGTGGACCAAAACTGTGGTCACAGTGATGTTCGTGGATGTGGATAAAACTAGTGACACCTGAGTGGCAATCTTTTCCATACCAGCTGCTTGTGATTTATTTTTAGGTTGTGGGCATGACTTCTGTTCTTGCCTTTTCTTTTTTTTTCTTTCTTTTGCTTCAGGGTCTGTCTAATCTGTCAACTCAAAACTGTCCAGATAATTTCTTTGCCACCCTCCAGTCTGGCCCATCTGTTGCTGCTGTGGTTTGTCAACACACCTTGACGAAGTCCTATAATAACTTGAAATTGTGTCTTCCACTCTGTCTCCTAGGTCTTTGTGACCATGTCAAATGGGTGCACCATGTCACAAACTGTCCTCTTTTCTGTCCTTTCTTAGAGAAAGCTCAGTGTGGCTCCAAAAGCTCCTGGATTTAGCACTGGCTATATAATTTGTGGGGCTTAGTGCGAATGGAAAATGTAGGGTCTCCTTTTGTTCAAAAATTATTAAGAATTCCAAGATGGAAAGAGTAGACCGTTAAATCAAGCATGCGGCCCTTCTATTTCTGGAGTCCTGTGTACATAGACCTTGTGCCTTTGCAATTGGCCCCCCTTCTATCTTTCATCTATCAGTCTCCTTCATTCTCCTTCCAACTAACAGTTATGGACCACTATGCTTGCTATTGAAAATAAAAAATACGCTTACTTTTAGATTCTAATATCCCTACTTTTTAGATTCTGATGGCTAATATCCCCCATGAGGTAGATGAAATAGCACACACATTTGGGCTATATTTTTGTTTCCTTCAGATCATATGCTCATCTGTAATTTCCTGTACATCAGCCTTAAATTGCAAATTCTCTCCTCCATGTTCTTGTGATCTTTGTATGAACTACAGGAACCCAGCAGTCTCTATCTCCCTGGATCTCTTATCATTCCATGCTTGCCTGTTCCATTCCTTCAGACAAGTTTGCTCACACCTGGGTAACAGATTATGCCAATAAAAGTGTTTGTTGAAGTGAGTTTAAGGCGGGGGCTCAAACTCCGATGTCTCTAAGGATTGGGCAGGTAATATGCCATAAAAAGTAAAACCACCACCGAGGGATTGGCTCATGACCAGAGAGAAAAAAGATGCCTACTCAGCCACAGAGGATTATTGCCATGTGAGATGTATTCACAGTGTTGTCAAGTCTTTTCAAAGAAAAGTTAGAAATCTAAAAAATTATATGAAATATTCTTTTTCTGTTGCCAAATAATTTCACTTTTGAAAAGACTCAATATGGGCAGAGAAAAAGAATAGTGGCCCAAAGTTTACCCAAGAGATGTCAGTTTCTAATTTTTCTTTTTGGTCAGATTCAGTGAGATATGATTCATGTGTAATTCATATGTAATTAAATCACTCTTTTATGTATATAGTTTTGAGTTTTGACAAACACCTACATTTGTGTAACAATTATCACAAGCAAGATATAGGACAGTCCCATCATCACCAAAAGTTCCCTCTGCCTCTTTGTGGTCAGTTTCTCCAGCTCCTGAACCACTGGTATGTTTTCTGTCTTTATAGTTTTGCTTTTTCTAGAATGTCATAGAAATGGAATCATGTACCATGTAGGCTTTGAAGACAGGCTTCTTTCACTTAGCATAAAGCATTTGAGATTTATCCATGTTGTTGTGTGTAGCTGGGTGGTTTTTATCTGATTTTCAAAGGTATTTTTCCTTCCTTCCTTTCTTCCTTCCTTCCATCCTTCCCTCTCTTCTTCCCTCATCCATTCCCCTTTTTCTCTTTCCTTCTTCCTTTCTCTCTCTTCTTTTGAATATCAATTGTACAAAAGTGGCTTAATCTTGATACTTGTTTCCTAACACGCCAACATTATTGACTCATGCATGACTTTTATTTTAATAGCTTTATTGAGAGAAAATCGATACATGATAAACTGCACATAGTAGTACAATTTGAAAACTTAGATGGATGAAAACTAACACTACCACCATCACTGCATTTTCTAGAATTTCACATAAATGAAATAATACAGCAGGTCCTCTTTTTCTGTCTAGCTTCTTTCACTCAGCATGATCATTTTGAGATGCATATACATGCTGTTGTGTGTATCAGGAGTTTTTTCTTTATTATTGTCAATTAACATTCCATCGTAAGGATCCATCGCAGTTTCTCTATTCACTGGTTGATGGACATTGGGTCATTTCCAGTTTTGGTTGCTGTAATCATTCATGTAAAGTCTTTGTAGGGACATAAGCCTTTATTTCTCTCGGGTAAATATCTTAGAGTGGAATAGCTAGGTCATATAGTAAATGTCTTTAACTTTTTAGAAGTTGCCAGACTCTTTTCCAAAGATACGCCATTTCACACACCCACCAGCTGTGTATGAGAGTGCTGTTTCTTCCCATACCCAACCCTCAGTATAGCCAGGTTTTAAAATTTTAACCATTTTAATAAATGTGTAATGGGGGGCACCTGGGTGGCTCAGTTGGTTAAGCGACTGCCTTCGGCTCAGGTCATGATCCTGGAGTCCCGGGATCGAGTCCTGCATCGGGCTCCCTACTTGGCAGGGAGTCTGCTTCTCCCTCTGACCCTCTTCCCTCTTGTGCTCTCTATCTCTCATTCTCTCTCTCTCTCTCAAATAAATAAATAAAATCTTTTAAAAAAATGTGTAATGATATCTCACTGTGGTTTTAATTGCATTTCCCTAATGACTAATGATGTCAAGTGTCTCTTCTTTTTTATTTTATTTTATTTTTTTATTAACATATAATATGTTATTTGTTTCAGGGGTCCAGGTCTGTGATTCATCAGTCTTACACAATTCACAGCGCTCCCCATAGCACATACCCTCCCCAATGTCCATCACCCAGCCACCCCATCTCTCCCACCCCCACCACTCCAGCAACCCTCAGTTTCCTGAGGTGAAGAGGGTTAAGAGTCTCTTATGGTTTGTCTCCCCCTCCAGTTTCAGCTTGTTTCATTTTTCCCTCCCTTCCCCTATGATCCTCTGCCTTGTTTCTCAAATTCCACGTATCAGTGAGATCATATGATAATTGTCTTTCTCTGATTGACTTATTTCGCTTAGCATAATACCCTCTACTTCCATCCACATCATTGCAAATGGCAAGATTTCAATTTTTTGATAGCTGCATAATATTCTGTTGTGTATATATATGCCACATCTTCTTTATCCATTCATCTGTTGATGGACATCTAGGCTCTTTCCATAGTTTGGTTACTGTGGACATTGCTGCTATAAATACTGAGGTGCACATGCGCCTTTGGATCACTACATTTGTATCTTTGGGGTAAATACCCAGTAGTGCAATTGCTGGGTTGTAGGGTAGCTCTATTTTCAACTTTTTGAGGAACCTCCATCAAGTGTCTCTTCTTGTGCTGATTTGCTATCATTATCTTCTTTGGGGCAATACCCATTTAAGTCTTTTGTACATTTTTGGGGGGGTTGTTTTCTTATTATTAACTTTTGAGGGTTGTTATATATATTCTATTATTTATTCTGATTATGAGTCCTTTTTCAGATATATGATTTGCAAATTTTTCTCCCAGTCTGTGATTATCTTTTCATTGTCTTAATGGGGTCTTTTGAAGAGCAGACACTTATAATTTTAATAAAGTCCAATTTATAAATCTGTTATTTTATGGATTAAACATTTGGTGTTACCTCAGAAACTTTCTGCCTAATCCATAGTCTTCTATGTTTTCCTCTAGACTTTTTATGTTTTTAGGTTTTACACTGGGTCTATGGTCCATTTTGAGTTAATTTCTGTATATGGTATAAGATGCAGATTGAAATTCTTTTTTTTAGTGTATATCCAATTGTTCCAACACCGTTTATTGAAAAGACTATTGTTTCTCCACTAAATTGTCTTTGCACCTTTGTTGAGAATGCTTTGACCATATATATATATGTGAGTCTATTTCTGATTTCTCTCCTGTTCCAGATGCTTGTGATAGCCTGTTGGCTTCCCAAGTTCCCTCTCTGTCTTGGGTCTTTCCCACAGCCTCTACCCATTCCCGGTATTTGTCAGTTTCCCCCAGATCAGCAATGGACTCCCAACATCATAAATGTCTTGTCTTATGCCTGGCTTCTGCATGGGTATACCAGGTACTGGGGGTGGACTGAGGTATCTTGGTTTTAATTCCTGAAGTGAATGTGGCCTGATCAGGGCCTTCAAAGACAGGGCAAACAGATATAGTCAGGAAGGTCCCTTTGGCAGTGCAAATTGGATGCTTTCCCCCATGAGAATACAAGGTTTTTATCTCTCCAATACCAGAGAACATGGGCATTGACATCCTATAGTCAAACTCTGCAAACTTCTATCAGTGAATCCTGCCTTTGGGGAAGAGTATTCAAACCAGTACTGAGGGGAAACACCAAGTGGGTACCCCAGTGAAGAGTGGTAGCTGTCAAGCAATATAAATCGCCTGGGGGTATAAAGGAATAGAAAAAGCTACCTGAGAACTGCACTGAATAAGTATTGTACGCCCTGCCCATAGTGTTTCCATTAGCCCAGTATGAATGGTAAAAGAAGGCAGATGGCTCATGGCAGTTGACTGTGGACTACGAAGAAATTAAACAAGGTGATGACCCCATCAAACAGCTGTGCCCCACATTGTATTTGTGACTCCAGAAGACACTATGGCAGAGACAACAGGAGAGAGTGCCCCTAGGATTTTGGTCCCAGCTTTGGAAGGGGCAGAAACCTGATACAGTCTCATAGAGGACAGCTCCTAGCTGTGTCCACAGCACTCCTCCAGGTAAAGCCTCTCGTGGAGCAACAGCAAGTCAAGGTAAGAACTTTCTTCCTCTCAAGGGATGGGTTGAGCATAGGTTCCGTCAACCCCCTGCTGTGGCTCAAATTCCCGCTTTAAGTGCATGCCTCTTTGCAGCAGAGGGGCACCCTGTCCACCAGCCCACTGTCTCTAGAAATTCAGGTACTCTTGAGGATGTAGACCCTCCAAACGCCCCTGCTTCTATTCCTTTGGTGGCCCCTGCCGAGAGACAATGAAAGTTCCCCCTGATGCCAGGTATACAGATGGGCCTAGCAGGGGCAAGACACCCACATGCACTGCAGTCACTATTCAGCCCAACACTGACACCATCTGGTTGGAAGAAGGAATGAATCACAGCAATCAATAGGCTGGACTTGGAGCGGCTTGGCTGGTGATTGATTACTCACGCACCCTGACCATTAACCCTTTTCACTCATAGTTGGGCTATCTAAAAAAAGATTAACCTTATGGCTTGGACAATGGGAAGCCAAGGTGTCTATGATCATGAATCCTCATAGGGGCACCATACGTGGAAAGACATTGGGTTTGCCTGTGAGAGCCTGGGGCAGTCGTCCTTTTCCATATTCTGGCCCATAAGGCATTGACATACCCTGGCAATCAGGCAGCTGATGCCTTAGCTTAGGCATAAGCCCTAGTAACTAACCCTTTAGTAGATACAGCAGATGGGGTACGTGGAAAGAGTAGCCACTGCAGTGCCCAAGTGGGATGACACATTGCCAAGGATGCTTCCTTGCCCTTGAAATACAGTGCCTTGGTCAATGCAGTAACAAACAGCGTGTCCTGTGTGACCTGAACAATGCCCAAGGCCACTACCAAAGGAGTCTGTGGGGTCATCCACTGGAGTTCTCAACCAGTGAGGGATTGGCAAATTGATTATATTGGCCCCCTGCCTCCTAGTAAGGATCCTAAATGTGCCTAGCTCTCTGAGTATGACTTATTTGGCCTAACCCAAGCTTTCCCCTGTTGCCACGCAAGCCAGTCTGCCACCATTAGGGGATTAGAGAAACTGAGTACCATGTACGGATACCCTTGCTGAATAGACAGTGATCAGGGGTCACATTTTAAGGGTCATGATGTGCAAGACTGGGCAAAAGTACATGACATTGAACAAAGATTCCATTGCCCCTATAACTGCAGGCAGCAGGTTTGTTAGAAAGGAAAAGTCATGGTAAAGCAGCAGATTAAATTACCAATAGGTTAAAACCACCTTGGCGGGGCAAACTAAAGTATTATCCCAGGCTTTGATACATTAGAATGATCAACTGGTAGGTCCTGTTGTCCTGTGTGCCAGACTGCGGACACCTGCTCAAACACACAACACTATAAATGTATGGAAGTTGCAGGAGATATCATTGCCCCGACTCTCACTGTGGATCAATATGCCATGCTGCTGAAAACACCAAGCCCCTTCACGCCAGGGAGAGATGTTATCTACTGAAATCTGCCGTAGGACATCCCACCTTGATCGGTGAGTTACCTTGTATCTCTGAGTGAGGAGGAATTGCTCAATCTCTACCAGGATCCCATTGTCCTGCTGCAAGCTGGACCTATGGAAACACACCCTACTGGAATACAACATGCACCTTTGAGGGAGGGGGAAAAGACAGGGGTGCTAGGCTGGCATATCCAACCCCCTGTCCACAGTGCTGCCTTCTATAACCAACATGCACGGTCAAGTTCCTAAAGCTACAAGCCCCAACATTAACTTCAATAATCAGGCCACAGGTGTAATTCTTACAGAAGGGAAAGACCTTCCCATACAAGTTCATACTAAGTATCTGTCATTTTGACCTTAAACTTCTGCTGCTCCTGTGGTATCCAGTCACGGGCACCTGATAGAAATGTCTTTCTACGGTGGGTCCACTTGTATGCCCAACAAAGGAATCAGTCTAACTGCTAGAAATGTGGGCAGCTGCCCCTCTCTAGCTCTGCAGGACTGCTATGGTGGGTATCTCCCTTCCAGGTTGGGGATTAGAAGGCACTAAAGCAGTACATTAAGGGAGAACAAGCTAGGATTGGCACTCTTAATTCATGATATTACCAATACTGACCCAAACATCTGGTTTGTGGCACACAGTACTAATAACATTGGACATGGGTATTTTTTTCTGTCAATCCGACTACACAGGCAGCCTGTCAAACTGCTCACCAGAGGGGTCCTAAAAAAACCACCATCAGAGCCATGGGTAGCTACATTCAAATTTGGGATGGGGTCATATGGGTATTGAACTTTTGAGCACTCATGCGCTCCTATGTTGAGAACAGAAAAACCACTCTAAACAGAACCTACCCAGTTGTACCAGGGATATAGACTGGATGTCACCAGAACTATGCAGTCATTCTGTCACATTAAAGGATATTGGCTGGTTTGGTAGTGACTGGTCATGCTGCTCAGGTATTGATTGGGTAGCCCCAGTTGGGTCTCAGTGGTTGTGTGGCACAAATCTTTGGCCATGGCTTTCATCTGGGGGGTTGGGCTTCTGCATCCTGGATTTTCCCAGGACACAAAGGAAAATCCACCTGACAACAGCAAGAGTTGCCAACTTCCCTCTCCTCAAGGCCAGTGGTCATGTTCTGGGTTTTCCACTGGTACAATCATCTGGCCACCATCTTTTTTCCCTATATTGACCTGGAGGACGTGATAACACAGATAGCAGCCCTTATTAAATTCACCCCACAAGCCTTACGTGATAGCTGACAAAGCCTATCCTTACTGAACCCTGAAATGTCTCAAATGAGAAAAACTGTCCTCTGAAATAGGATGGCCTTGGCCATTATTGCTGCCTCACAAGGAAGCACCTGGGCCATTATCCATGCAAAACATCGTGTGTTCATAGCTGAGGAGTCTGCTCATGTATCCTCTTTATCAAAGCACATGAGGATACAAGCAAGCACCCTGAATGATTTGACCCCCAGCCTAACAGACTCAATAAAGTCAGTGCTTCCGATCACAGGACTTTAGGTGTGGCGGGGGGGAAAGTTACTTACTTTGGGAATCATTGTCTTAATCTGTGGTACCTGCCTCTGGTATAATGAGTCACCTCCATGTGAATGAACCCCCGGCTGACCATTCAGGGCTCACTGTGAAACAGGGGAAATATGTCAGATCCCAAGAACCAGTCATGAGGGGTGGAGTGCTAGAGAAGGTCATCCAGAGGACATGACTGCCGGTTGACCCTCCAGCTGGTCCCTGGCAATTGGAGGCTCCTCTCCCCCTCCCCTATCTTTGCAATGTACACTCTGCCCGCCATTCTCACGGCTGGAGCTGTTTTCAAGGACACGGCCTCGAGAGAGCAATGCATTGTTGAGACCATTTGAACCCCATTAAGGCCTCCGTATGAACTGTGAAGATTCTGGCGGGCGTGTACAGAGACTTACTTGTCTCGAGGTCGCCCAAGACAAGCCTTGTAAGTACATTCCCTTGTTTTTTATAAAACTGCCACCGACAGGGGCTCCTGGGTGGCTCAGTCAGTTAATCATCTGGCTTTGGCAGGGCGCCTGCGTGACTCAGTCATTAAGTGTCTTCCTTCAGCTCAGGTCATGATCCCAGGGTCCTGGGCTCGAGCCCCAAGCTGGGCTCCCTGCTCAGCGAGGAGTCGCCTTCTGTCTCTTTGCTCCTTCTCTCCCCCACCCCCACCCCCGATCGTGCTGGCTCTCTCTCTCGAATAAATAAATAGAATCTTAAAAAACAAACAAACAAAAAAAACTGCCATGTACCCATCTTCAGTGCCCTCCTCTCTCCCGCCCCTCTGTGGACCTGGGCCTGTTCCAGGTTCACCCCGAGGAAGTCCAAGGTTTCAGACCAACATACCCACACCATCAGTGGTGTTGAGTTGTGTTTCTCTAGGTAAGATAGGGCCTTTCTTCATATGTCTGTTGGCCATATGTTTCCTTCTTTTGTGAAATAACCTTTTACGTTGTTGTTCGTTTTTTTTCTTGGGTTACAGGCCATTTTATATATTTATGTGTGAAATGTTTGTTCAGATCTTTTGTCATTTTTTTTTCCCTTTGGGGTTCATGTCTTCTTGTCAAAAGATAGAGGTTCTTTGTTTTTATACTCTCATGAAGTGCTGTGTGAGATGTAAATCTACTTCAGTTTCTTCGAAACATCTTTTGGTGAATAGAATTTTTTTTATTTTAAAGTAGTTGAATCCATCTATTTTTAATGTTATAATTTCTGTCTTTAATATTTTGTTTAGTTTTTTTGTACAGTTTTCTGGATACAAGACTTGCAGAACATCTTTTGTTATTTTACTCATAAATTTATGATGGTTTTTATTAGAATAGTGTTTAGAGTTATTTTATATATTCATATTTAATATAAATTAAATTACATATTATTTTCACCCTAGGTTATATGTCCAATGATTTACAATAAAATTTCTTCATGTCTTTATAAATTCTCAAGTTGAAGAACCATTCTGGGCATCTTTATTTATTTATTTATTTATTTTTTAAAGATTTTATTTATTTATTTCAGAGAGAGAGAGAGACAGAATGCAAGCATAAGCGGGGTGGAGATAAGGAGAAGCAGACTCCCTGCTGAGCAGAGAGCCCCATGCAGGGCTCCATCCCTACTTTGGCTAGAATCTGCATACTAGTCTTTATATGCAAAAAGGCTCAGATCTGTGCACCAATCCATCTGTGAAGCCAAAAGCTACTCTGGTGTAAATATGCCATGGGGATCCATTTCAAAACACTGCTTCCTTTTGCCAAGGTCAGTGGCTATCACCGAAGTAACCAGAGAATGCCTGTGTCCTCACTCTCAAAAAGGCAGCCTCTTTTGCGACATTAAATTACAGCACTTTCTGTCCCTTTCTTTTCAACGGTAGAAATCTTTTTTTATCATTTTAAAGCAAAGATTGACCACCTTTAAATGAGAAGTTCTGATAAAGAGGAAAGTTTTAAAATTGTGTCCAGAAAGTAGCACCTGTCCAGGAGTTGAGAAAATAAATACAATGTGTCCAGGTTTCCCCACATTGGAGACTGATGGCTAAGTTGAACCGCTCTATAGTTTTGCTATTACACCCGAACTCCAGATGTAGGAGTATCTTGTTTATTTCCTCATTTCTTTTACCAAGTACATTTGGTGGTCAGTATTTCTCAGTAAGAGTCCGTAAGAGTGCACTCACACTGCCCTCAGTATTTGTAGTTCTGATAAAGCCCTAAAATGGAAGGGATTCAAAACAAGGCAGGCTAGCACATACATACTGGGCTGAAGCCAGATTTGCTTTGAATATAGCTTACACGATCAGTTTAGTTTTATTTCAAACGCAAGCCCCAAATACAACCCTTTTGACCTGAGTACTCCATCCCTAAATGGCAAACTAAACATTCATGAAAATTTAATGGCGAGGGAATTAGTACCTTCTTATGTTTCAGACTGTGAAATGGCACCAGGGAGCACTTTCAGAGACAGGCAGAAGCGTGTGGATGTGCTGGACCAAACCCGAAACATTTGTCCCTTCCACCTGTCATCCTTCATTAAGTCAGCTGGCTGCTAAGACACTCTGACAGGACACCATCACGATGCCACCCAAGAAAGGTATTTCAAAATAAAGACCTGGTTCTAGAATATTCTACTTTCCTTAGAGATTGGGAACTTGGAATAGACTTTTTCCAGAATTTTTCTTCCCTCTTTGGGTTTTCCCTTTTTTTATATTTCTGTGGTTTGAGACCTTTTGGGTCTTGAGAAATTGGAAAGGGTTTATTTTTTCCTTTAATCTCTTTTCTTTAATGGACATATGTTTCACCAACTAGTAAGTGCTCAAACTTACCTTTCTTTCATTCGGGGAGACAGTGTGGGGAAGCAAAATACACTGAGGTTCAGAGCAACAACTGAAACTGGGGGTTCTGTGTCCCAGCAAGGGACCTCTTGTCAGATTGGTGGGGGGGGGCGCAGCTTTGTGAAGGGGACCAGTTCTGATGCAGTTAGTGAATTAAATACAGTTCTGAAGTAAGTAAAGCTGAAGGGGAGAGGGAAGAGAATTGAGGCAGAGAAAGTGAAGAAAAGAGGCATAAAACCCTCCTGTGGGGGGTGTATGTGAAAAGCAGAGCGATATGATGACACACATTTTTGGTTGCTGTGACTTGTCACAGGGGTACATTTTCAGTACCCTGGAGATAGTGTGCAGCATGTTTGGCTGTCACTCTGTGATGTTTACTGAGCTTACATTGGCTCTGTTTGCAGCCTCATTTCAGTCCCCAAAAGACAAACGGGTAGAATTTTCAACTAGGGAATAACCTGGAAATACATGTTTGCTTTTCGGCATAGAACCATAGAATCCAGATGGCCCTGGTCCTGGTCCTTTCTTCAGCTGACTTGTTGAATCTTTAAATGGAAAGAGGAGACAGAGACCTCACTTAGAAATAATCCATTAAAGTCACCGAGCTTCAGGCTTGTGTCTAGAGAATGTGAGCAGGATCCTATTTAATAGGCTTAGTTGTTTTATTGACGTCAAACATCTGGACAGGCTTAGGAATATCATTATCAAAGTAGGTCAAAGTTTTCAGAAAACAAAAACAAAAGCAACCACTTTTGTGAGGCTCTACACGCATTTTCAAAGAAACTGTTAGAAATGGCCCAAAGATGCATATTGGCTTTTAATAGGGTGGGATTGGTTTTCCATTAATAAGGACAGTGCTTAAATCTTATTAAGATGTTCGAATTCAGCCCCTTTAGGGTTTTCCAACCTGGGTCCTCAAGTTCCTGGTTTTGGTAGTTATAATGTTTTCAGGCTCATTTCCGATCTAATAATCCTTACAGAAACTTGCAATAAGGCTACACAAGCTCTCCTAAATGCCAACCATTTTGTTAAACAAGTAAGAATGGCATTGATTATTCTTGCTGTTTATTCATGCTATTATTTAACATTTATTAACCTTATTGCTTTCATAACAATGGATGTTTTAAAGTTTAATCATTTTATTTTGATAGTGGATGGAATATATCTTGTGGCAGAAAAATGTGTAAATTTTTGAAAAGCGTATTAAAGAAAAACAAAGAATCCCACCACAAATAGATTACTGTAGACATTTGGTTTTCTTCTTCCAGACTTTGTCTATGAAAGTTATGTTTGGTTTATATTTAACGAAATGGATACAAATTAATTGATACATAATGAATGCAGTTTTTGAGACAATGGTCTGGCTTCATAAGAAACTAAAAGAACAATAGCATTGCCTATTTTGGTTACATAATATCATAGTATCATAATAATTGTTTCCATTATTGAGTGCCTATGACATGCTAGGCTCTATATAATATGTAGTGACGAATTACCATGATGGTTAGATGTGGAGGGATAACAAGTGATATCTTACTGTGATGGCTACCACTTTCAACACGCTGGGAAGGGCCATAGGAGGTCAACTGGCAGGTGCATTGCTCAGCATGTTGAACTTCCCTAGACAGGGCACAAGAGAAAACTGCTTATGGGTAGCCCATGAAGAGATGAAGGAAGGCAAACTGGTCTGCCTTGATCCCCCCTGTCTCCTGTTTTCACCTCATGGAGTTAGCACAACCCATCACTGTGTTGTGTTACCCGCCCCCCGGCAACAGCGCATTCCTGTAAGATGCCAGATCCTGTAAGATGCCAGATGCCACACTCCGTGTGCTGTTCCATTCAAGCCTGGAAGTGACAGAGATCCTAACACTCTGGGCCTGCTAGTGGTCGACTCTGCTGGGTGCTTGGTGCTCCAAGGGCAGGTGACTGGTTGGGACTGGGATGCTGTTGGAGCTGTAGGAAGGAAGGAAGCATTGGAAGGAATTTGATGAGGTCCATGAGGTTTGTGTCTGGCACAGAAAGGAAGGATTCCAAAAACATTTAGAATATGGAAATACTAGTACTTTGTGAGAATGAATGTGGGAAGATGAGAGAGGGAGTGTCAAAAATGGCTCTTGTGATTCTGGGTTCAGCAGCAGAGTAGAAGGAAATTCCAATAAGTAAAAGACTCTGGGGGGAGAAAAGGTTTGGTTGAGGGTATGGCTTGATTATCTGCAAAGTATTTTCTGGTGATAGAGATTTTGGCTGGGAGTTGAAGTTCCTAGAATCACATAACTTCCCAGGAAGAGTGTATAGCATAGCAAGGGAGGGTAGCCAGGGGGACAACTTCCACATTTAGTGGTGACTGGAGGAGGGTAAGCCCACTGAAGAAACAGAAAGGATGGGTCAGAGGGATAACCGGAGATCCTGCAGATCAGAGAAGCTAAGGGAGTGGAGAGTTTCCAGGAAGAGGACTGATGGTCAATTAAGAGCACCGGTGTATTGGGAAGAACTATCTTGCAGTGCAGACTAACCATTTGTAAAGATGATGATAATTCTGGGTTGTAATTTAAAATGTAATCATGTTGCACGCTCTCTCTCTCTGTCTTTGTTTAGAACAGATTAACAAAGTGTTAACTAGAAAAGCCCTTAGAAATTTTTCTTCAGTGCATGAACAGATTCTGTTATTTATAGTTAGAAGCTGCCTTTTGCTAAAAATAGTGCTCCTAAATGCTTTAAATGAATTAATGTTTGTGAAGGCCACTTGTAAACCCTGAAATGATGTGCAAAATGAGGGTGGCGATCATTGTCATGTTGTTACACTGTTGTTTGGTCAGATGCTTTTATCCCCAACAATGCAAAATAAACCCCGGCTCTGCTTATACAGCTTCTTCAAGGTTCTAAATTTGTGATGCTCATATAGATGATGTCTTACTATATTTAAAGATGAATAGACAGCATTTCCTAAAGAGATAAATAATATATATAGAAGTGTTAGAGTTATAAATTATCATAGAAATTCCTTCTATTCATTCACTTATTTATTTGGTCACTTCAACGAACAACGCATTTGATTCTTTTCATGTGCTCTGAGAAGAATGTGATGTGGCAGAGTCATCCTTCTCAAAGAGTCTATAGATTAATATATTCGGGTCAGTGCTGAACGGTTGTCGGAACAAAACCAGAATCAAAACATTGCTTTACAAGGTACAGAGGGCCTTTAAAAATTAGGAACATTGATGCATTTGTTTCTCACTGGGCCTGTGATTTCAGGATTTCTCTGCAATGGACAGCACTTCTTGGGTTTGAAATGCCCATCAGTGATGACCAACGGATGATAAGGGAATGATAAATTATTGACACTCTTATTTCCACTTCTTTGATTCCATTTTAAAAACCAGCCTTGTTGAGATACAATGTATGCACAATAAACTGTACACATTAAAAAGGTACAATTTAACGAGCTTTGACAAATATATACATAGTGCTATAATGACCAACACCATCAAGACTTCTGCTCCTCCCGAATGTTCCTTAGTTCTCTTTGGCATAAATCCATACATTCCACCCCCAACCACCCCTACACTCCACCACTAGAGCCAGGCAGTCGCTATGCTGCTTTTTTGTCATGGATTACTATGCATTTTCTAGAATTTCATGTAAATGGAATCATGCAGTAGGTACTCTTTTGTGCCTGGCTTCTTCCGTTTAACATACTGCTTTTGAGATTTACCCACATTATTAGATATACCAATAGTTTGTTTCTTTTTATTGTTGAGTAGCGTTCCATTATATGGGTGTACCACAGTTTGTTTATCCATTCACCTGTTGTTGAACATTTTAATTGTTTCCAATTTGGGGTCATTATGCATAAAGCTGCTGTGAACATTTGAATATAAGTCTTGTGTGAATATATGGATTGAAATTTCCGGGTTGTATGGCAAGTGATTGATTAACTTCATAAGAATCTGCCCAATTCTTGGGGCACCTGGGTGTCTCAGTTGGTTAAGCCTCTGCCTTCAGCTCAGGTCATGATCTCAGCGTCCTGGGACTGAGCCCCCTGTGGAGCCCCACATCAGGCTCCCTGCTCATAGGGAGTCTGCTTCTCCCTTCACCCCTCCCCCTCTCCCTCTGCACCTCCCCCTCTTCCTCTGCCCTCCCCCCACTCATGTGTGCATGCATGCGCATGTGCTCTCTCTCTCAAATAAATAAATAAGTAAATAAATAAACTGCTCCATTCTTTTCCAAAGTGGCTATAGCACTTGTATTTTTACCAGCGATGTATGACAGTTCTAGTGATCTGCATCCTCACGAAAAGTGGATGTTGCAAGTAAATCTTTTTAATTTTAGCCTTTTGAGAAGGTGTGTTGTAGTACATCCCTATGACTTTTATGTGCGTTTCCCTAATGACTAATGATGTTCAGAATGTTTTATGCTACTTTCTTTCTTTTGTCCCATCTTTTCTTTGTTCTTTATTCTCTTTTCTTACCTTTTTCTGGATTAAGTATTTTTTTAAACCATTCTATCTCCACTCTTGGTATATTAGCTGTATCTTTTTTTGTTACTCTATTTTGGTAGGTTTACAATATGCATCTTTAGCTTATCACATTGTACTTTCAAATAATGGTATATCACTTTACAGATATTTTAAGAAACTTAATTGTAGTATAATTTCATGTCCCCCTCCTGTATCTTATGTTACTGTTTTTGTACATTTTATTTCCATATGTATTAGAAACCACAATCTATCATTCTTATTTTTGCTTTAAACATTCAATTATCTTTACAAAGAAATTTGGAAAAATAAGAAAAAAAGTCTTTTGTATTTACCCATATATTTGCTATTTCCAGTGTTTTTCTTCCATATTTCAGATGCATTTTTTTTTTCTTCTGGGATCATTCTTCTTCTGCCTGAAAACTTCCTTTAGTATGTCTGGTAGGACAGGTCTGTGGGCAATGACTTCTCTCAAGATTTGTATGTCTGAAAGAGTCTTTACCTTAATTTTTTGAAAGATATTTTTTGGTGGGAATGGAATTATAGACTGACAATTTTTTCCCTTTTTCTTTTGTTTATTTGTTTTCCCTTTCAAGTGCTTTAAAAGTTTCTCTCTTTCATAGTTTCTGATGAGACGTCTGTGATCATTCTTATCTTGTGTCTCTTTTGTCTGGCTGTTTTTATGGTATTCTCATTATTACTGTTCATTCTGGCAATTTGTTTATGCTGTGCCTTGGTATAATTTTATTCAACTCTTTTTCTGTTTGGAGTTCACTGAGATTTTTGGACCTTTGGTGTATAGTTGCAATCAAATTTTTTTTTTTTTTTAAGAGAGAGAGAGAGAGAGAGAGAGAGTACCCCCCGGGCCAGTTGGGGAAGGGGCAAAGGGAAGGGGGAGAGAGAATCCCAAGCAGTCTCTCCGCCCAGGGAGAGTCCGATGCCGGGCTCAATCCCATGGCCCTGAGATCACAACTTGAGTTGAAATCAAGAGTCAGATGCCCAACTAACTGAGCCACCCAGGTGCCCTAGTTGCTATCAAATTTTTAAAACATTTTTGGCCATTATTTCCTCACTTTTTTCTGACTCCCCCTTCTGGAACTTCAATTACATCTTTGTTAGATAATTTAATTTCATCCCACAGGTCAGAGATGCTCTTCCATTTTTTTTTAATCTTCTATTTTACTTCTTTCATTTTGGGTAAAATCTCTGTCTTCAAATTTGATGCTCTTACCTTCATCAATGTCAAATCCACTGTTGATTGCATCCAGTGTATTTGTCATTTCAGATATCCTATTTTTCATCTCTAGAGTTTGATTTATATTTTCACAATATTTTTTATTTTTTCACGTCATGTTCTTAAGCACATGGAGTGTATTTATTTGCTGGTTTACTATTAATGTGTGCTAATTCTATCATCTATGACATTTCTGGCATTTCTGTGTCTATTGATTCTTTTCATTGCTCTCTTGGTTGGGAGGTATTCATTTCCCAACTTCTTTGTCAGCCTGGTGATTATTTTATTTGCTGTTGGAGATGTTGAATTTTACATTTTTGGGTCCTGGGTTCTTTGGTATTCCTTTAAATATTGTCGGATTATATTCTGGGATGCAGTTAAGTTACTTCAAATTAGCTAGATACTTTTGAGATTTGATCTTCAGCTCTGTTAGGGTGAGCTCAGGGTAGATTTAGTAGATTTAACTTGGTCTAGGCAATGACTTTCTAAGGGCTCTAACCAATGCTCCATGAACTAGGAGGTTTCTCCTCCCTGCCTAGTGGAAAACCTCAACTGTTCCTGTCTCTTGTGAGCTCCAGAAATTATTCTGCCTACTCTTTTATTTCTGGTATTTCACCTCACACATTCTAGCTACTTTGGGCTCCCTGAAAACAGAACTATGTCCCCTCAGCTCAGTGAGACCATAAGCCTCTGTTTGGGTCCCTCTCTCTATGTTGCAGCCTAGAAACTCCTTAGGCATAGTGATCAGGCCATGTCAGGGCTCATCTCATTTGCTCCCTTTCTTTCCAGGATCACTGTTTTGGGCTGTCTGTTCAGCAATGTCTGAAAAGAAATGTTTCATATATTTTGTCTGGCTTTTTAGTTGCTTAAGGTAAGAGGGTTAATTCATTCCTACTTATTTCACTGTAGCTGGAAGCAAAACCTCAGTACCGTGTTTATAGTATGCTTTGACTTAATTATTTGAGGATTCCTTCTAGTTATCAAAACTTTTAGGGGCGCCTGGTAGGCTCAGTCGTTAAGCGTCTGACTTTGGCTCAGGTCATGATCCCAGGGTCCTGGGATTGAGCCCCATGTTGGGCCCCCTGCTCTGTGGGAAGCCTGCTTCTCCTTCTTCCACTCTACCTGCTTGTGTTTTCTCTCTCGCTGTGTCTCTCTCTGTCAAATAAATAAAATCTTTAAAAAAAACCTTTTAGATGATGTAAGCAGATAATTGAGGACATCTTCAAAATATCTTTCTCCTTTGGAGTAGTTCTCATGGGCCTGGTCTTTACTAAAGATATAAACTTTTAGTATCTGAGTTCCATATGCCAGTATTCATAATTTTGAGGTTTATACACATGGTATGTTCTAATGGGGAAAAAATGAAATTCCACTCTTGTCTGATGTCTTTATAGGTCTTGGAGAGACTTAAAGAAGAGTCATGAAGTCCATAACCTTTACTAAGTGAGAAATTAAAAGGATCAAAACCAAAATTGCCCCAGACAATGACACATACCCCTCTGAAGAAGCCGAATCTCTAAGGCTTTTCCTCCTGTGACATATTCCACAATGATTGCTCCAATTTGGAGAAATTTATCCATAATACTAACTAATTATCTCATGCTAGTAGGTGAGAATTCTTCCTCTTCTTCTGGTTATGGTATGGAGAGAAGTCAGTTCCCATCAATGCAGACATTCATAACAAATTATTAAATTGTTCTCTTAGTCCCAGGTGTATGAATAGGCTGTGTACCTTCAATTTTAGCTCATTTAACACAATATTTATTGTTTATTGAATACAACAAAAAACATGATGTCGAGAAGCTCAGAAGCTTTTGGGGGGAAATGAGACAAAGACAGAAAATATTAAAAAACAGCATAAGACCATAATGAGAAAGATGTTTGGATGGAGGATATGAAGTGTCGATTGAATTGTAGAGGCAATACATACTATGTGCTTTTTCTCATTTCCAACTCTTTAATCTTCTTTTATGGCTCTCTAGTGAACATTCTTCAATTTATTCTGACCATTCCTTAGCTGCTGAGCTGAAACATTCAGAAGATATGAATTTGATGAGTTCTGAGTATATTCTGACTGCTAGCATTCTGTCTATGCATCCCAGACCTGCACTTGTTCTTATCAGCACATCATAGTATTATCTCTTGGCATTGTGGGTCGTGGAACAAATGTTGGAATCATGCAGGCCTGAGTTTGGATCTTTGTTACCTTTGCAGCCTTTAGATCTTGAGAGGGTGTATTAGTTAAAGGCAATTTCGTTGAAGACAACATATTCCAGCTTAGCTAGCTCAAGCTACAAGATAGCAGGGGGTGACTCATGGAACCCAAAGGCAAGAATGAAATTGAGTCTCAAGCTCAGATAGAACCTGAAAATGTGGCACTCCGGGAAATATGCTTCATTCTTCTTTCTGGCTGCGTATGGTTTTCTCCCTCCTGTAGTAGACATGACAGGTAAGGCCAAGGCCAAGAGTGACCAAAGCCTTCATTTTCTCAGCCATGTGGGTGACAACATATGTGTATGTTTATGTCAGGGTACAGTTCACAGAAAATGTCGGGGAGGTGGTAGAAAAGTTCCCATAAAAGCAGAGTGACTGGGAGAATAAAACGATGATTACTCTCCATAACGAATCATTTCACCTCTTTTAGTTCAACTTACTTATATATAGGAGGTCCTCCATAAATATTAACTCTCTTCTCCCTGACTTTCTTTCTAGTCAGTTTTCATTCTCTGTCCTAGACAATTTTCTGCTAAGAGTGTACAAGATGTACTGCCCACAAATAGGAATATGTCTTGATAAAACAAGTTACATTTCCGTAATTTATCAAGGCAAGGATTCGTATATTCCTCCTGGGTCAAATTGATGCTGTGGAAAGTAACAGAGATTGGTTTTGAAGATTCTTCACCCAAGAAGGTTGCCAGCTGGGGTGAGGATTATGTAGATACAGAGGCTGCGTGTGGTGTGAACTCCTGGGCTGTCCTTTGGGTATTGCAAACGGCCCTCAGGAAAATGCATTAACCAAGTCAAGAAACCATAGTGTGAGGATTCCCTCAGGGCAAAAGGGATGGTTTTTGAAGAACTCACAAATTTCCCCATGCAATGGCCATGGATGGCCACAAGAAGACATGGTAGCCACTAAGTGTGAGTAAAGATACTTAACTTTTTGTCTTTCTAATACTCGTTCTACTATTCTAGGCAAGAACCAGAAGCTACATAGTGAGTAGAAAAGGAGGCATAGGTCATGAGAAGTGGTCAAAGATATGCTTCCATTTCCTTCCCCACTTAGGTCTCCAGGCCTCAGTTGTTGGCATGAATGAGGAGAGGGGAGAATCTTTGAATAGGCTGTGAGATTGCAGTTTTAACTTAGACTGGACTGGGTATTTTAATACCTTACTACCAGAAAATGGGTATGAATGATCAAAGTGAGGTGGTTCTTATAACTATAAAACCTATGGAATCTGTCTAAAATATTATCCAGGGCTGGGAAAATGAAATCCAATGGAGCCTGATTTAAGGTAGCATTATATTTACCCTTTAATTAAATGATCTACACTTATTGAAGTGAATATAGTTATAATTAGTAGGGCACATAGTAGATTTTGATAGAAATACTCAGTTCTTTCTCTTAAGGGAACTAGTTAAACCTTTAAGCAGGACAGCCAAGGAATTGCTTAGAGGGTGGTATGGCTCATCCACCATTCTCTGTGCTCCATTCTGCTCCTGGCCTGATCTTAGCTGAGATCTCTAGTTGCGATTCTTCTTACTAATAACCTATGACCAAGAGTTCGCAATCTTTGCTTTCTAACTGTGAGAATGACTTCATGATGCTGCAAGTTCTTCTCTACTCCTGAGTACTAATGTTCTGTCTTCTTCCTCATGTCCTCCTTGAAGGGGAAGGTGGTCTACACACTGTGTAGATCGAAGAGGCCTTTCTCCCCCTTTGATGTTAATGCTATTTTCTGCTTAAAGTCTTAACTGGAAATGGGTCCCTCGTTTATGCCACACCATGACACTTCGAGTAATAAAGAATTAAACAGCCTTCTCAGCAACAGTCACTGTTTTGTTTTTCTTGCACTTCATAGCCAGTATTGTGTGCAAGTTAACATTACAAAGCCCAAGCCTTCACATATGATGATTTTGTGAAATGGAATTCTCAACTTCAAATATATTTCCTTTTTGCTGAACCTCCTGACTTGCGTTCAGGTCAGTTCTCCTGTTCTTAAACATCTGGTTTTTGAGAAGCGGTGACCAATACAATAAACTCTCTTTCCCCAGTTCTATCCACCTTAAAAAATTATTGGACTCAAAGAAGTAAAGTCTTCTTGCCTTTCTGCCCTCTCCCGAAACACACAGTTTTTCAGAGCTCCAGAGTTTCTATGACTCCACATGAAAGATTTTGCATATAGATACATCTCAGTAATACTCACCTGTGGAACACTTCTGAAATAAATGTATTCTAGTCTTTAATACCTTCCTGTCAAGGATCTTCTTGCAAAACTGTCTCCTGGACCCTGCAGGTGAGGACTTGTAAGTTTCAGTCAAAATGTGAAACAGCCCAGGATTCATGCCCTTCCCCATATTATGATAATACAATGTGATCTAGGATCCAGTCCTCCAAAGCTCTCTGACTTCCACCTTTTATTTTAGCTTCCTTTCATGGACGTATCTGAGTTTCTCATAAAATTATCAATACAATATTTTCACACTACAGTGTAAATTATTGGTAGCTGAAAGAGTGCTTTGCAGTTTGCAGCTCTGGCTCATTTTTTAGCCTTGCCTAATTCCTACAATATCATCCGTTATGTCCCCTCCTTCATCGGAAAGCTTAGTTGGTTTTACATTGTTCTCATGTAATGTTTAGACTCCCCAGTCTGGTGTCTCATGGTCTTTTGCCATTTGAACTTAGTCTTATTTTAAATTCATATCAAACCCCTTTGATCTACTTTCCATTTCCGGCATATTGAACACGTTTTTCCAACCTCTATGTTTTATTTTTTGGGAGTAATCACCTTAGCTCCTCTCAGTTTTTGCTCATCATTTTCCTATCCATCCTTCAAGGCTCAGTTGATAACCACCTCCTCTGTGATGTTTTTCTGGATTTCCTCAGTAAGACATAATTTCTTTCTCTTCATATTTCGTGTGGCATTAAATATTCATCACTTATATATTACTCTTCTCCAAGTGCTTTGGAGTGGATGTTATTTATGTCCTTTATACAGCTGGTGACTATTTTTTCCAAATATTGACATACTTGGCCAGATCTTTTTTTTTTCAATTTGTGAGTTTCTTTATATAATTTTTTAAATACACTTATAAAATTAAATTGTATTTTGTTAGGTTGTGAGCTTGAAAAATTTCAAGACTGAAGTGAGCTTGTTGTGGCCAGTTGGCTAGTTGCTAAACTGATGGTTTGTGTTTGCTGGACAACACATTATTGCCTTAGAGAAAATTTACATGGGGAAGCAGATTGCAATGCACATGTTGCTTGGAGAGCCCGTGAAAAGACTTGAGGGATATTTCAGCCAGGTCTGATGGAGCATTCCAGTTTTGCCAGCAGAAACACACACACACACACACACACACACACACACACACACACACACACACACACACACACACACACACTGGAATGGCTTGTCTTCTCCAGGATTTGTATCTCTTTAACTGGATAATGTTTAATAAGCACTAACATTGGGCACCTGGGTGGCTCAGTTGATTAAGCGACTGCCTTCGGCTCAGGTCATGATCCTGGAGTCCTGGGATCGAGTCCCACATCTGGCTCTCTGCTCAGCAGGGAGTCTGCTTCTCCCTCTGACCCTCCCCCCTCTCATGTTCTCTCTCTCTCTCAAATAAATGAATAAAATCTTTAAAAAAAAATAAGCACTAACATTATTTCTTCTTTGACTTCCCATTTTCTGTGCCTCTTTTTCTGATCACTTTCTCTTTTGACCCCTTTGTTTTTTACATTTATTAATACTACCATTTTGGCTATTTATTCTGCTTTAGGAGCCATTCTGTCTCCTTAGGAAGGTTTTGCATGTGTCAGATCCCGTCTTTTATGTTTTGATGTTTAATAGCACTCAAAAGTTTTGGATTTCTGTTTTTTGTTTTTTTAATATTAGAGTGTGCTCACTTACTAATCAACACTTTCTTGCTTTTTTTCTTGCTTTTTTAATAAAGAAAAATAGAAAATTTTGCAATATTATAGTTTGCAAAACATTTGTAACCAGGACTCTTCCAGAAACTCAGGATGTATTATCCTGTCACTAATTACCCTGGAAGCTCTGGGAAAGCAGGGACGTGGCAGACTTTTAATACTGTATATCCCCTACTGCAACAAGAATAGTTAAGACCTTGTAAATATTTATTGAGTGAATGGCCAACTATAAAGCATAGGTGCAGGCATAATGGGTGAGGGAAACTAGGTTTTTTAAGACACCTCCTGAGACCTGCTTTCAGGTTGTATAAGAGGAGGTAATTATAGTCTGGGACTTCACTCCCTGTTCTTAGCTCATGCTTGCAGGAGGCGTTAGAAAAGGAGCTTGGCCTCTGGTACTATTTTCCTCTGTAGGTTATATGGAAGCAAAGGCAGGACTTAAGGAAGTAGGTCTATTTTTAGACTCAGTGACATATTTAAATAGGTTGCAATAGAAAGTAGTGCAAAGATATTTCACAGGTAGAATATCACATCCAGGGTGCTTTAACACTGCATTCAAGTGACCTGTGATGGGATGGGTAGAAGCATCTGTAAACTGAAATAAGTCACTGTGAGCTCCTCTTTGTAACCTACGACTCCGGCAGTGGGTGACTCAGGCTGTGGGGTCAGGAGACCTGGGTGTTATGTCTAGCACCATGATGCCACTTTAGTTTACAGACTTGGAGATTAATCTAATGAACCTTCAGTAGTTTTCTTCATTAAAAAAAAAAATCTGTCTAGTTTTTTGTTCCCCCATAAATTTCTTTTGGTCTATGTCCAAATGTTGGTGAGGGCGCTAGATCCTCGTGAGCTAGCAGCACCGATTGTTAGGAGGGGAAATTATCCCACTCATGAGTGAGTGACATTTGCTTTCCCTGTGAGGAAAAATGATCTGCATAATGCTGGGTAGAAGTAGGGAACACAGCCTGCGGTTCCCTCCGATGACTTTGATCCTCTGCAGTTGCATCTCCTCTGGATGGAGGGATGGGCTGTTTGAGGGACAGAGCTGCCAGCCTGCATGAACACTAGAGCCAAAGATGGCAAATTTAAAAAATCAGAAATTTCAAGGGGAAAGATTTATAATAGCTACACTAAGAAGTATGTTGATATTGAGAGCTCTGAGAGGTCCAGTGAAGGAAAATAGAGGATCTTCTATAAGAAAATTATGAAAGAGCCCCACAGAAGCAGTCCTAACTTAGTCTAGCAAATCTTGACTCTCTCTGTGGCTTGTGCCTCTTTCTTCCATGTGACTTTGCTCATGGTACTCCTTCCTCTTGGAAAATTTTCCTGTGCTAATCCAAAGCCCCCAAGACTCAGGGGAAAATGTGCTAAGTCTGAGACTAGAAGGAAGTTTCTGTGTGATATCCCTTTTGTTCATTCATGGCTTGGTTCGTCCATCCATCCATCCATCCATTTATTTACTCATTCCTGTCACAAATGTTGGCTGAGTGCTTACTCTTTGTCAGGCACTAAGGAAGAAGAGTTGAAGATCAACCAAGGCCCCGTCTTCCTGGAGTGTGCTTGCTTGTGGGGAAAATAAATAGTGGATCAATGAACAACTAACTAGATAACAGAAGGCCATGTGGTGACGGGGTTAGGAAGAAAATTAAAGAAGGGTGAGAGAGCTAGTGATGACATAGTTTTTGGATTCTTTGTCTGTCCAGCTGCACTTGCCCCTCAGTGAGATGGACCAGCGAGGGAAACTTGGCAGAGCTGACTTTGAGTTTAGGGTGGTTTTTCACCCCATGTTTCTCCCTCCGGTCTCTAAGATCTGCAGCTGAAGGCAGCTCCTTCTCTCTTTGTTGCCACTTCACTGCATTGTTTGGCTCGGATGAACCAGAAACCTCTTTTCTTTTTCTCATGTTCACAGTGTTGTAGAAATCGCTCATCTGTCAATGTTCCTGTTTTCCTTTTGTTTTATGCATCTACACCTTCTAAGATCCCTTCACTACCACGTACAGTCGGATCTTGGGATGTTTTAAAGACAAGTGCATCTATACAATCCACCACATCTAAATGGGTTCATCCACTTAATCTGTTTAAAACTGAGATAACAACACAGCCATCACTCAATGGGCTGTCCTTCCTCTTGGCCGATTCTATTTCTTTTTTAGAGATTCATTTTAACTGTCAGAGTTGTCCACATGGAGCATCCAATAATTTGTCAATTACAGTTTCGGTTTTCCGCCCTAGTAACAGTTCCCACAGTGGTTTCTGCTTGTGCATTTCTGGCCTGGTAAGCTGTTTTTGTTTCTGCCTGTCTGTCTCTCCAATTCTGGGGGCAACGGTTTTCCCTGGGAAGCTCAATTCTCCAACAGAGCTAAGAAGAGTTGATTTTCAGTTTGTTCAGCTTTTCTTTTATAGGATGGGAGTGATGGCTTGAGTGGATTAAAAATTGCCATTGTTACAGTGGTAGGAAAATTTTTATGTATGAAAATGGCTATAACCTTACACTGAGTACAAATAATATTTAAAAGCATGTGAAGATGTGATCATCTGTGATGTTACTTGTTAAAAAAAAGTATACAGGGCGCCTGGGTGGCTCAGTCGGTTAGGCGACTGCCTTCGGCTCAGGTCATGATCCTGGAGTCCCGGGATCGAGTCCCGCATCGGGCTCCCTGCTCAGCGGGGAGTCTGCTTCTCCCTCTGACCCTCTTCCCTCTCGTGCTATCTCTCATTCTCTCTCTCTCAAATAAATAAATAAAATCTTTAAAAAAAAAAAGTATACATATCTTTTGAAGTGTTGAAAGGAAAATAGTACTTTATATGCTTTATAGCCTCACTTTTTGTAAGTATTGAATATATTCTTGTTTATGTATCCATGTTCTGTTTTGTAGCCTTAAGAACTATTTTGAATGTATCTGAGTATATGAAACAAGAGTAAATGTCCTATGTGACGTGATGCTGCATTATATATAAAACTGTGTACATAAATTTTTAAAAAAAAGTCTTCATACATCTAGAGACTCAGTTTAAGTCTACATGCTCTGACCATTTCAGCTCCTTGGGATGTCTTCCCTTTCTTGGCTTCTATCTTTCATAGTAAATATTAGGATGCTCAATTATATTTCACCTACAACAGCTGTTTTATTTGCACATATCTTGTCTTCTAGCTAGTTGGGGACCTCTTGGAATGAAAAGAGAATATCTTACTCACTTATAGCTGCCCAGATTTTATTGGATGAATATAGATTTGAATGCCTTCCATCTGCTCAACACTGCTATTTTACTTCATGATCACATCACTTCTATGAGATAATTTGTTTTCATGATTTGTTGAAATGAAATCTGATCCTCAGGGGGGTTACAAATTTGCCTGTGGTTACTCTTTTTGAAGTGGCCAAGCTAGGTTTTGAATTCAGGTCTGTTTGATTCTAAGAACAAGACGGTGCTCCTTCAACTATAAAAAGCCATACTTAGTGCTTTGTCTCATAGACACAAGTGTATTCTTGTTGACTGAGTGAATTAGTGGATGAATTCTCTGTACCTCCTTTCTACTTACTGTTTCTCTTCTCTGTAAAACGATCATGGAAGGAACCTGACCTAAGAATCAAATAGTCCACTGAGGTCTCTTAATTTGGCAACCAAGAGAAGGTAGAGTTCATTAACTAAAGCTCTCTCCCATCAATTTTCTTTAAACTTCCAGAATGTTTCAGAAGCATTTTCCTGAGTTCCATTACAAGGTGGAACATTTTAGCCATTACCGAAGACAGCACTATTAACATTTTATGAGTTGGCTCCTTTCTTCCTAACACTGTGAGAATAAAACATTGTTTGCTAAATTCTGGCTGCTCAATTCCTATTTTTTCAAGACGTTTTATAATCTCGGCCTTCATTATAGGAACATATGGGTATGTTTATTGCTGCAAGACCAAACAAAAGAGTGCCTGAGATCCTAGGAGACATGGCTAAGCAGTAATCTTTGACTTTCTGTAGCTTTCCATTAAAATTATCTCTCATTTTTTATCTCCTTAAATTTCATTCTTAAAAATAAAAACAAAAACACGAGTTAGTCTTTTTAAACATAATACACATCTATTGTATAATTTTAAAAAGAAAAGATCCAAAGAGGAAGAAAATCTCACAATCTCACCATCCAGATACGGTTGCTAACATTTTGGCATATTTCATCTCACTCCCTGCCCTCCCTCCCACTATCTTTGCATAAGGCATTTATTTGAGATATATAGATACATAGAATTTTAATAATCTTTTTGCACAATATAGATTGTAAACACTTCTGCTTGTCATTAAAATATTTATAAACATTATTTCTACTTAGTGGATTCATAGTAAATTGATATAACTATTCTCTCAAAACTGGTAATTCCATGTCGAATTGCCTGGAGATAATTGGGTGTGAAACCAAAAGAAAGGAATAGGAGGCAGCCAGAGTTCTTGACCCATATTTTTTCTCATGTACTGGAAAAAAAAAAAAAAAAAGAACTCAACTTAAGACACTTATGAAACATTTAGAATGAATAAATTCCTCATGGTCAGGATGGAGTACACATACTGAATTTACTCTTTATGTGAAACAAATAAAAATGGACAAAACATATGAAATAACAAATTGCAAGACATTATACCTCAGACAACAAAGGAGAGTAACCTCTGAGAGATGGAAAATAAATGAGGTTTATTGCCACAGCTGACTGTCTAGCGGGTTTCCAGATCATAGTACAGGGAGGGGGATGTGAGTAGAGACTAGTGAGCTGCCAGAGTTGAGGAAACAGAGCTGAGAGTTTGGGGAGATTAAGTCAGCTAAAATGCCCAGGGAAGTGTCCCAGAGAAGGGAAAGCTGAACAGACAGAGAGTTCTGGAGATCTGCATAGTGTTCTTACTGAGTCTTCAATTGACTAATGATCAGTGTATTCACGTGGCTGGGAATGAACCACCCGGTAGGATTAGAGGGAACAATCCCTAGAGCTCATACAGGTCTGGGAGTTTCCTCCTCCCACCAGCAAGAGTATAAAACCTTATAATTCGTGGGATGCCATGTAGAGTACTCAGAAGGTGTTTGCTTCAGCAATAGGAAAATATTAGTCCTAGGATAAACATTGCTTTGGTCTTACTAGCAACTTAAAAGTGAGATCTTAAATGATAAAACTGATTCCAGGTAACTTAAATGCATATCAGAACAAAGCTAAAGAATATTTATGGGAATATAAAAATACCTAACACCCAATAAGGAAAAATTCGTAATGGTTATCATGCAATCAAATATTACCACTAATGCAGAGAAGCATGAAAATACCCATAGTTAAGAGAAAAATCAATTAAACATAATCATCCTATAATTGACACTGTTGATATAATTGATATGAAAACAGTTATGAAATTGTGTTGTATGTATTCAAGAGGCTAATAGAAAAATTGAGTAGAGACATAGATGAAATTAAAAAGACAAAATTCACCTTCCACAGATGAAAAATGCAATGTGGGAGATGAAGCATATGCTTTATGGATTAGCGTAAGGTTAGACATTGCAGAAGAAAAGATTATTGAACTTAAAAACATGTGTGACAACAGCATAAAGTCTGGAAAAGAAGAAATGAAAACATTCTGGTATAAGATTTTACACTATAAATGAAATGGTATTTATATAATTTTCTATTTATATAATTTTCTGTGGCACCATATTAAGTAGTAAAGTGGTATTTAACTAATTATAGATAATAGGCCATAAAAGTCAATAAAATAGTAATACTGGAAAAGTCAATTCATCCAAAAAAAGACTGAAAAAAGGGAAAAGCAGAAACTAGAAGATTAATCAAAAAATAGCAAGATAGCTTTCAAAACAAACTTGTAGGTATGCACATTAAATATTAATGGTCTAAATATCCAAATTAAAAGTTAGAAATTGTCAGATTAGATAAAAATTTCAGTATCCAACTATATGTTGCCTATAACAAATGCACTTTCAGTATAAAGATATACATAAGTTAAAGATAAAAGGATGGAAAAAGACATACTGTATTAAACTAGTAAAAAGAAAGCTGAAGTGGTCATATTAATATTGGATAAGCTTTATTTTATTTTATTTTATTTATTTTATTATTTTTTAAAGATTTTATTTATTTATTTTGACAGAGAGCGAGAGAGGGAACACAAGCAGGGGGAGTGGGAGAGGGAGAAGAAGCAGGCTTCCTGCAGAACAGGGAGCCTGACGTGGGGCTCGGTCCCAGGACCCCGGGATCATGACCTGAGCCAAAGGCAGACGCTTAACAGCTGAGCCACCCAGGTGCCACGGATACATTTTATTTTAGAACCAAGAATATCATCAGGAATAAATAACATTATTTCATAGTGATAGAGGTAAATTTATCAATAGGAAATAAAAAATGTAAACATTTATACACCTAATAGCAGAACTTCAAAATACATAAAGCAAATAGTGATAGCACTGCAAAGAAAAATAAATAAATCTATTGTTATAGTCAGCACTGTTTTCACAATAATTGATAGAAAAAGCAAAATAATGTCAGTAAACATATAAAAAAAAGACCTCCACAATACTGTCAACCATCTTGAACTAACTGGCATTTATATAACTCCATCTAAGAGCAACAGAATACACACTCTTCACATGTACATAGAACATTTAGCAAGATAAATCATATTCTAAAACATAAGTCTCAACACATTAAAAGGATTCAAGTTATACAAAGTATATTCTCTAACTACAATGGAATTAAATTAGAACTCTAAAGCAAAAGATACGTGAAAAATCCCAAAATATTTGGAAACTAAATATTATACTTCTAAATGAACCATGGGCCAAATAAAAAATCAAGAGAAATTAGGAAGTGTTTTGAACTGAATTTAAATAAACACATAAGCTTCAAAATTTTGAGATGCGGCTAAAACGGTATTTAATAGTATGATATGCCTATATTAGAAAAAAGGATCTGTTTCTACCTTAAGAAACCAAAGAAGAATAAATAAAATCCAAAATAAGCAGAAGAAAGTAGGTGATGTAGATCAGAACTGAAGTAAATAGAAAACAGAAAAACAATAGAGAAAATTACACCAAAACATATTCTTGGAGATCAATAAAATTAATAAACCAATGACAAAAATGATCTGAAATTTATCAAGAAGAAATAACAATTTTAAGACAGCAATGAGAGATGTAGCATCGCTACAAATTCTACAGATACTGAAAGGATAATAAGGCAAAATTATGAACAACTTGGGCCAATAAATTTGATAACAGATACATTGTACACATTGCTTATATGACAACCTACTACAGCTCACTCAAGAAGAAACAAATTGAACTTAATAGCCTTACATGTGTTAAGGAAATTGAAATTATAGTTAAAAATTGTCTTAACAGGGGCACCTGGGTGGCATAATCAGTTAAGTGTTGGACTCTTGGTTTCAGCTCCAGGTCGTGATCTTAGAATCGTGAGATCAAGCCCTGAGTTGGGTTCCGTTCTCAGTGAAGAGTCTGCTTAAGACTGTCCCTCTCCCTCTGCCCCTCCCCATCTCACTCTCTGTCCCTCTTTCTGTCTCTCAAATAAATAAACAAATCTTAAAAAAATTGTCTTACAATGAATATATCAAACTTTGATTATTTCCATGGATAATTCTACCATATTCAAGGAAGGAGTAATTCTGACTTTGCACAAGTTTTTGTGGAAGAAGGAAGAGGAGAGAGTATTTCATTCCCCAACTTTCTCCAATACTAGGATTACTACGATACCAAAATCAAATGAAGACACTCCCAAGAACACAAAACTACAGACCAATGTATAAAAACAACAATCAGAAATTGAAGTTTTAAAAATATCATTTCAGTATCAGAAAAAAAATTACAAAGCACTTAGAAACAAATTTGACCAAAGTAGTGCAAGACCTACATGTTAAAAACTACAAGACATTGCTGAAAGAAACTAAAAAAGCCCTAAATAAATGGATGTACTCATTTGTAGAATGAAAGATTCAACATTATCAAAATACCAGTTCTCTTCAAATTAATTTTTAGATTTAACACAATTCTAATCAATATCCCACCAGGCTTTTTAAAATTTCTACATAAGTTGACAAGCTGATCCTAAAATTTATATGGAAATGCAAAGGACCTAGAAGAAGCAAGCATCTGAAAAGAATGGACAAAGTTGGAAGACCCCCCCCAATGCTCATCGTAATGATACGTAATCAGGAGAGTATGAAATTGGCATAAAGATAGACAATCAAGGGAGTGCCGGCGTCGCGGAGCTACCCATTTGTTTGGAGATGGCAGAGGTGGAGGAGACACTGAAGCGACTTCAGAGCCAGAAGGGAGTACAGGGCATCATCGTGGTGAACACAGAAGGCATTCCCATCAAGAGCACCATGGAGAATCCACCACCACACAGTATGCCCACCTCATGCACAACATCTTGAAGGCCTGGAGCACAGTGCATGAAATCGACCCCCAGAATGACCTCACCTTCCTTCGAATTCGCTCCAAGAAAAATGAAATTATGGTTCCACCAGAGAAAGACTATTTCCTGATTGTGATTCAGAATCCAACTGAATAAGCCGCTCTCTTGGCTCCCTGCATCATTCCTTAATTTAATAGCCCCCAAGAATAATAATGTTTAATCATGTCAACCGACTGGCAGGTGGAAATCACCTTAGAGCCTACTTAGACCAACCCAGTGACAAAAGTCACCAAAGTCATCCCTCTGCTGGCCAATCACCCTTGAATCCTTGGGAGGGCCTTCATTCCTCACCTCCAGATTTTGGAGCAAGAGCTTTGAGCAGCCCACACCCTACTTCCTCCTGACCTTCAGTTCACTTTGTCACCCTTGGAAAAGGCTGTTTTTCTTTAGCTAAAAATAACTGAAATGCTTAAAAAAATGATAGACAATCAAAGAAAAACAATTTCTAGGTCATAATAGTTATGGTTCCTAAAAGAAGGTGGCAGATGCTGATTAACTTTCCCCACTCCCTCTGGATGCCTCTTAGTGTTGGTTCCCAAAGTGTGATTTGAGGTCTGGCAACATTAGCATTACCTGGAAGCACTTAGAAAAGTCAATTATTGGCACCCCCACCCCCAACTACTACATGCTCCTCACCCTACACCTTTTTTTTTTCTCTTGCCACTCAGGTGTAATAATTTGTCCTCTGGATGCCAGGGTACTACCACTTCTTGAATTTGGAAGCTAGGTGAGGGAGAACATGCAAATCTCTCATTCCAGAGTCTATTGATTTTTGTCTCTGTATGGAACTAATTTTATAACTTTCGTGGCACTAAAAAACCATTATTCACAATGGCCACTAATGCCCCTTTTTGAGTCAACTTCAACCTTTTGTAATTGCTCCTCCAGTTGCTAACAAGCAAGAATTGGACGGTTAAGCTGACATTTGGCTCAAGCAGCGTGACTTTCCATGTTGGTTGGCATCATCAACAAGCATGGTGAGGAGAAGATAAGGGTACCAAGAGACAGACTTTAGGGTAATATTTTATTCCTTGTCTTTATCTTTTGGTTAAATGGCCTTTAATACAATCCCAAACTGAATATTATGGCAATTTTCCTACTTGCTGAGTCTCAGATATTAAGATAAAGGTCAGAGTAGATGTGTCTTCCTTGTCTTTCTAGAATTTTAGGTGAAAACTGTCAAAATTTTGTGTGTAGGTATGTATAAAGCATTTTAACAGCCCTTGTAGATTATTTTAACCTTTGCTATGTGCCAGGCACACTATATTATATACATTGCATTTATTTATTTATTTGATTTTTTTTTAAAAGATTATTTATTTTAGAGAGGGTGGGGAGGGGCAGAGGGAGAGAAAGAATCCCAAGCAGACTCCTCGCTGAGTGCAGAGCCCCATGGGGTTCGATCCTATGACCCTGAAATCATGATGTGAGCTGAAATCAAGAGTCTGACGCTTAACTGACTAAGCCACCAAGGTGCCCCCCACATCATATGCATTTATTATAGTTTTAATTTTCACAGCAACTCTGTATAGTTGTTATTGCTTCTTCCTTTTACCAACGCATAGAGAATTTAAATAAATTGTCCAAAGTTATGAGATGGCATAAAATTGTAGCAGAGCCAAAACACAAATATTCATCTAACTTGGGATCTTTCCACTAAGGCAGTTGCTTACTTGAAAACTCTGAGTTGTCTTTTGTAGTTCTATGGTATGAATGCAATAGTTTTAGGGACCCAGATGAACAAAAGACCTTCTTTTTTCATATTTCTCAGTACTTGGCTACTCATGGAAACAAACTTTCTTCTTCATGGCCATGGTGTTGAAAGAATTGGGATTAATCCAAAAGAAATCAGATAGTGAAACATTTATTTATCCTGGTTAGTCTTCTGCCTGTTTTCAGAAGTATTTGAAGAACTGTAACAAAGAGCAGATATCCTAAAATTCCCTAGTGAACATGATTGCCCCCTCTGTCTTATGAACTCTACCAGATCTTCTGCTTGTATTTCTCTATTGGAACTTGTCAAGTTATATCTTGTGTTATTGTTTCTAGTATTTGGTTCTATTCTGGTAATCTTGAATAGAAAGACTGTCTGGATTAGGGTTCTCCAGAGAAACAGACCAGTAGGTTATCTCTCTCTCACTATCATTTACCATCTATTGATTTATTAAAAGGAATTTAATTTATTTATTATTTTATTTTATATATTTAGATACTTATTATTTAAAAAAGTATTTTCTTATTTATTTATTATAAGGACTTATACATAATATATCCATATAATATATATTATAATGATTCAGCTGCATTTAGGATATAAATTAACACATATTTCACATTCTATGTGAACTATGTTGATAAAATTATAGACCAAGTACACATTACTTACAGGTTGAGTCTTATTGAGAATCATAAATTGAGTCTGTAGGGAAAAAGATTGGAGTGGGTAGTTGGGTGGTCACAATTCTTATACACCTACATCTAGAATTCAGAATTCCTTTTCCTTAACTGATGATGATGTTAATTAATATCCCTAGTTGGGTAGCAAATCCTATAAAATATGATTTTTCCCGAACAGCTAGAGAGCACAAAAAAAGAACAATTCATTCTAGGTAATGATTTGATTTTTCTTTTATTTCCTTCTCCTTTTTAATTTTCCTTAAAAACTAAAATGAACGAAATCATTTCATCCTTTTTGGTGCTTTTACGATTTTGTCAGGAAGACACTCCTTCCAAATTTTAGGAAATTACGAATGCCTTCCTAAGTCACTCATTTTCTTTTTCTCTGCCTGTCTTCCGTTGCAGTGCTCGCTGCCTTTGTTCTTTAGAAGACACTCATTAACATTTGTTAATATATGCTAATGAGAAGTAATTAGCATCTTCTGTGCGGAGCTGGGAAGGAGGGATGAAGACCGCACCGAGTTCAGCCAGCCTTGCTTCCTGCCTCTTTATGCTCTGGGAACAATCTTCTGCTTTTAGTTGTTACACATTTCTTTAGTGCTTTTTTGTTTGTTTCATGTTGTTTGTTTACCCCTGAATCTTGACAAGCATTCTTCTTTGTGACTTGGAATATTGCAGAAATGCTTGGGGGGAGGGAAGAGATTCCTTTTTGTTCTAAGCAATCCACGGATATAAGCGTAACTGCCAAGGGCTTACAACACATTATTTTCATCTGGTTGTTATTTTGGTATCCTATTACTATAAAAGATTTTAGCCACAAAAACTCACACAAGAGAATGTATTTTCGTTTCAGCACACTTATTTACAGTGGTTGCTCTTTATGGTGGTAATTGAAATGTGAGAACACACACTCTGAATATATATGTTATGACAGCGTGGTTAAATAAGAAATGTCCCCTCCCCCAGAATATTCTAAATGTGCAAAGAAAAAGCAAGACTCACCATTTAATTCCCCCCCCCCGCCCCCCACGCGCAACCACGGAGAACTCTAAAGGTCTTTGTAAATAGCTATTTATTGAATATGAATAGTTAAAAAAAAAAAAGCCATTGCCCCAAACCAGATAGAATAAGAGCTGTTTTTGTTTTTCTGTAGACCAATGGTGTCATAAAATATCTAATTACAGTTTCTCACAAATACTCCAGTATATAATTCACTGTTTGAAGAACTATGCTTTAGCATTTTATATTTCCTCTTCCAGCTCAAGGGTGGTAGAACTTGGAAACATACCAGCTACCTACTCAGCCTGTGTTTAATTTTAATTTCATGTACAATAAAAACAGAAGGAAAAATGTGCAAAAAAAAAAATTGGTGTGCATGCCCTTACCCTCCTTCTTATGTATATAAAAAAGATTATTATCATTGTAAAAGGTTAGAAGGAGGATTTTTATTTTGAGTGAATCTCCTTTTTTCTCTCTGGTCTCAGGGTTGGCCATTTTCTCTCCAGGACCTTATAGTTAAATGTGTTTCTCCACAGAATTCATCCTGTTCTGTTTGGCAACTACAATATTTTATATTGCGTTTTTTAACAAAGCAGACATCAGCAGCTATTTATTCTCTACTTCTTAAGGGCTTCACAGCCTCAAAAAAATAAATATAATCTAGAAGGAAAAATATTGGAGAATGACAACGACTATAGCAGTTGAATTTCTTGCCCACTCCCTCCTTTTGGGTGGTTGAGTCTTACCAAAAGTCAAAATTATTATTTTTTGTAATTTTATAAACACTGCAATTTTAAATAACTGTTTCATATCTCCAAGATATTATAATGATTGAAAATATGACCAGCCTTTTGGCACTTATTTTTAAAGTTTTCATTAGTGTGGTTTTGAATGTATGTGCTCCGTGGTCCATTTTCTCAATCGTCTTAAGGAAGATAAGAAGGATGCTGACACCTGCAGAAAAAATATCAGCCCCAACCTGTCAAAATAAACTTTTCCCCCAGAATCCTTGATGATAGTCAAATGTAATGATCTTAATTTGTTTGTTTTTTTTTCCCACTCCAAGGATTTTGTAAATGTCTTATAGTTTACAGGTTTTTACATTATTTGAATGATATAGGAACAAAAGAAATCTTCTCTACTCAATGGCTTCCAACTACTATGCTTAACTCCATCATTTGAAGGTGTTGAGGTTATAAACAAATGTCACAAGCATCTTCTTGTCCTTCCCTAAAAGTAACAAAAATAAGGGGAGCTGCTGATTTAAAATGAATCAGATTTCATGTGTTGGGTAGGTTCTGTTCTTGAGGAAGAAGAATCACATCCCATCATTTTCATTCAATTTTGCTGACAGTGCCTTCTGTTCCCTATTTTGCACCCATCAATAACTGAATGGAAGCAGGATGCTGGGGCATTCTCTGCAGGGGAGAGGATACCTTAATGTGGTTTGTTTGGTGACTTGATGTAGCATCCAAGTGTCTCACTGGTGGGAAATTCTTCTTTACGGCTAACTTTACTCATTCCTTTTTGAAATTTGGGTTGGTTTACCTTCTGTTTGGTTTTTAGAAAAGCAAAATATCTAAATGTTGTTCTTGGCTATAACTTAAACACAGCTTATAAATACATACATACATACATACATACATATATACATACAATTTTCTCCAGATCATAATTACATCACCATCATCATCATTGTTACTATAATCAAAAATTAGCAACTTGAGCAGCTACTGGTTGGCATCAGACCTAGAAATTTCAGAGCATAAAATTTACAGTGTCTATTCCTAAGGAGTCTGCATTTAAAAGATATTTCTAAAAATCATAGCTTACTTTTCATAGTTTCACTCGTCAGTTTTCTCTCTTCTTTTTTTTTTTCCCCTTGAAAAAAGAGATTTCATGTTTTTGGTAAGGGGATCATAACTCTTCTTCCTTACAGAACAAGGCAAACTTTACTTTGGAATATACTCTCTTAAGAAAAAAGGTACTTTTATTTTGTTCATATTATCTAGCTCTTTGACCTTCACATTCTTGTTCAAAAAGTATTGACGGAAGAAATAGCTGAAGACAGTCTAGATTTTGTTAACTTGAGGTGTTTCTAAACTTTGAAATATCATTGAGTACATGAATTTAGAATTTATAATTTCATATTTATAATATTTACATAAGTATAAGAATGCACATGTGTTTAATTATAACACATAGCAAAGACAAAATGCAGTGTTTTGCTTTATATTTATATTTTTCCCCTCTTATTTGCTGTAATCTCACCTCATTTTTGCCCTTTTATCTCCCTTTATTTGTTGTATTCTTCCCTTCTTCTCCTTACTCTTCCCCATTTTTCTTTTTCTCTCTTCTTCCATCACCACCTTTTGTCCCATTCTTTTGAACTGCTATACAGTGAACACTATATATAAGCAAGGGGTAAGTTGCCCCATCTCTTTACAAAGATTCAGTTAGAGACGCACAGCTCAGTAACAAAACCAAAAATCACATCAGTGAACTAAAACAATTCAGAATCTATGGGGCTCTGTTGAGCAATATTATCTTTTCATAACCTATGTCAATTTCTCATTCTCACTGGATCTCTGCCATCAGCATGTAAACACATTTTGGCTAGAATAACTGTCTCCTATTCCTCACTGCCCCTTCTCTTGTAAAACCACTGAAATTCAGGCTTTTCCTTATACCGTGTCACTAAATATCTGCTTGCCAAAGTCGACATTGACCTCCACACTGCAAAATCCAATGGTCAATTTTTAGTCCTCATTATATTTGAGTTATAAGCCTACGACACATTTCTTATTTTCCTCCTACTCCACTGATTATTCATTTTCAGTGTCTTTGGTTGGTTTTTCTTCTCCCTGTCCTCTCAAATTTTGGAGTTCTCTTTTCTGTTTTGTTTATATTCATTTACCTGGTGATCTCACCTGGTCCTGTGGCTTTAACTAGCATCAATGAGCTGATAATTCCCAAATGTGTATTTCCAGGCCAGACTTCTCTTCTGAACTCCAGACTCAAATATCCAACTGCCTACTCAACTCAAGCATGGGTGTTTAATAGACAACCCAATTCCAGTATGTCATATTAAACTCCTGGTCTTCAGCTCCTCCCACCGAGACTATTTTTCCTATAGTCTTTTTATCTCTTTTTCTTCTGACTCTACCTTTCCAGGTGCCAAGGGTGAAAACCTTCTGATTGTCCTTGATTCTTTTCTTCCTTTCATATTCCATGGACATCACATCCCATACTGATGGCATGGGTTCTTCAGGTAAGATTCAGAAATGTCCTTGTTACAGCATAGATGCCTATCCCTTCCAACGCAGTTTAGTCTGAGGTGACATGTGTCTCATTTATATGGGAAGGACCAAAGTTGACATTTCCTCACACATTAAAAAAAAAAAAAAGAACCCTGAAAAGAAACACACAAAGAAGCCAAATAAACATAACTAATACATCACTGCTACCACCCAATGAAGCTAGATAAGATATTCGTACCTAATCTTGCATCTCATTTATAAAGTCATTCTTTTGCATAAAATAGCAAGACTCCTTAAGGACGCCTTATATTTTCTTTTATAGTCTACAAACTTCCTCCCCAGAGTATTTTGCACTGTATTCCCTTGCGAGTGTACAATAAATGCTAATTGGATAAACAAGCTTTTCAGTTTCCAGAGTAATCCCCTAGTGCTCCAAACATCTCTTCAAGAGCTCAGCATGGGTTAAAGGAACAGGCAACACTGCTTAACTTTTCTGGCCACTTGGCTACCTTGAACCTGAAGAACCATAAACTTTTAGTGCTATAGATTAAAAAAGAAAGCCTAGAACAACATCCACTTCTCCAAACGATTCCGATGCCTCTAAAATGTGACATTTTGCTGTTGTTTCCTTTTACTGTTTTTAATTACTGGGTCTATTTGCATGAAATGAGGATCTGGGTTGCCTAGGCGTTCATCTGCTCCGATTGCATATTCCTCTCTTAAATAGCATTCTTCAGTGCGACTTTGCTTGCTGCCTCCAACGTTTTGACAGGACCTCCCCCTCCTCTCCTTTCACCATCCTCCCATCACTCCCCAGGAGAGAGGTTATTTTTAAAGGACATAATCAATAGACTTGGGAAGCAGCCAAAGCATGAGGGGGGTCATATGATCGGGAATAAGCTACTAGGGATTGCTGAGAGAAGGGATGGCAACAGGCCATGCCCAAAAATTGTCTGAGGAGGGAAAAGACTGTCTGTAGCTCCCATTTAAATGTTCTGAGGTATTCTTTTGCACAGGGTTTTGTCTTGGAGGGGTTTCTTAGCTCGGTTCTTTAGCTTCGCTTTGAGTTGCAGGGGATATGGACCACAACTGACAGTAGCTTTTCAGGTCAAATAATGTTCCATTAAAATCAAGGTTGGTCTGAGGCACTTGAAGGAGTCTTAAATCTGGCCACAGTGCTGTTTAGTTCTTGATGCTGATGATGCCTTTGCTGAGAGCTGAGTCAAGAACAATCCAATTATCACAATAACTAAGAAGACAACTGTTTCATTGCCCCTAACTCAACTGCCAAGAGGATGCCATTGAGTAAAGAAAGCACCTAGTGAGAGCGTGCAGATGATCATGCATAGGTGAATATCACTTTCAGAGGGTCACCTCAAGAGGCAGGAAGGGGCTATTTCTGCAACATTCTCCATTACATCACTTAGAAACCATAGTGCTTTTTTAGTTCTTTACTTGCAACCACAGGGATGTCTCCTCTGACAGATTTTTAGGTTTTATTTAATAGCCATTTATTACTACCCTTCCTGTACTTGAGAAGATGATCCATGACTACGGCCCTGCCTTTTCTCCTCCCCTGGTTATCAGAGGAAATGGATTTGTTGCTCATCTCCTTGGCTAGGGACATTTCATTCTGCTGTTCTTACTTAACATATGATCCTTCCTAAAGATTTGCTTATATTTTTGTTCCTTTAATAATTGTTCTGTTTCATTTCATCATGTCTAGTGAGTTGATTGTTATAAATCAGCATAGTATTTTGTGTGGATTTTGCTTTGCCTCTGATGTTAAAGAATAAGCTGTGGGTCAGTTCTTGCTGTTTGTCCTTTAGCTGTTCTTAATATACACAGATCGGACTCTGCTCCAAGGCTAACCTTCTAGCATTCAAATGCCTTCCTAGGGAATTCTTCCTTGACTGAAGAAGCTTGGTGGTGGCATTAATTACAAATAAAAGTCCAAGGCCGATTGTTAAATGCAAAACATCTTCTTAGAAGTGTCTGCCTTCACTCTTGCGGACTCTCAGTAATGACATAAAGATCTTTGTCCTGTGCAGATCCAGTTACAGCCGGTAACAGAAGCACATATCCCACCCGGAACAAAAGAACACTTATTTTCACATTCCATGGCTGATGTTGAGTGATAACATTTTTGCATATCCTAAAAATTTTTATGCAGATGCTGTTTAAAGGCAAAAAGTGCTTTTACAATGATCTTCTTTGTGAATGGAATTTAAACTCTTGGCATGCGTTCCGTTTTCAATGTGCCTGTCAAGTTCTGAAAAATAACCTTTGACGGTCTGTGAGCAGAAACAAAACAGAGGTTGTTGCCTCTGTTGGCAGCAACGTTGTTTTGTCGTCTTTACTTTCTCAGACTCAGGCTCATTCGACTTAAGTAAAAATATGATACAGTTACTATTTTATAGACAGGTGACTAGACTATGGTTTTAAAGAAATAGGCGACTCTCATTTTTACCTGGGCAAATTGCAGAGCTTTGTCTCTGGCTGAGACCTGTGATGAATGGATAGTAGATGACAAGTGGAAAAATCTGCCAATTAATATATTTTCACATATTATTAGACAATTACAATTTTTTCTTAAACGCTTTGATGCCTTTGCAAAAATAGAACAAAACTAAAAAGAAAAAACAGTCTTGAGTCTGGGGTGAGGAAGACACAGACAAAATTGTTCTTTGTTTTGAGAAGAACTGCAAAATCACCTGTTCCCACATTGTCAAGGTAAATCCTATGTTGGAAAATTTAGGCTGTCTCCATGTGTGACCTACAGAGATCACTGAGATAGGAAATATCAGCCTTGCGACATTTTCTGAAAGGCTCTTTGACACTGGTAACTGGTTAGAATAAAATGTTCTCTATTTTAATAAGTTAATTTGGTTCTAATAACCACATTGTTTATGCATGTGGATATAGCTTTACTAACAATGCAATTTATTATGGAATGCAATGACCCAGCAAACCCCAAGTCTACTCACTACAACACGGAATTTATTTTGGTAACAGTTATATTCAATTGAGCTGACAGGCTTATAATTGATATGTTTTGCAAGTCTTTGAAGGCAACGAAGCAGAGAAGTCTTTGCACAACACTGTCTAGGATGCCATGGCTGTATATCTTTAATAAACAATGCTGTTTTTGACAAGATCGCTGAAAAATGTTTGCATTAACCACACAGAAAACTTTATGATGAAAATAATAACAATAAAATCCCATTACTAACCACTATACTGTCATTTAAAGAATTGCTGTATTTGTCCTTCAACAGTGCAAATTCAAGTGGAGGAAAAAGAAGATGACACAGAAGAAAGTTCAAGTAAGTGGGGAGGGACCCACATGGAATGAGTTTCCTGTAGAATAGCAGTGAATTCAGGGGACTTGTCCTCTCATCTTGTTGGATTATTCTACTACATGTGAGTGCATGCTACCACGTGTGTGGAAAAATTTGATGCTCTCACAAAAGAGATCAAGTCCAGCAAATGGAATCTCCACTCTAGATTCCATTAATTGGCACACACACATTCTACCCAAAGTATAAGTTACTCATGATCAGGTAGATGGTAGTCCACAAAAATTTGCTTTTAAAAATTTCTCTACTATTTTCCCTGTTAAGGTCTTTGTCCTAAAAGCTCTTCTCTATGGCTCAATCTATTATAATAGAACAGATTGGCCATTTTGACTGAATTGATCAGGTGTTTCAATTAAAATGAATAAGCACATTCTTTTGTACTGAATTTGTAAGGAATTCATGGGTATTTCTGAATTGCTCTGTTGTTTTTACTTTGTGTAGGTTTAGCTTAAGAGTTTGGAGTGTGATCCCTTGTATACAGACAGCTCATGGACTGGAGCATGGGAAAGATCATTATATGAGCAAAAGCTCTGAATTTACTAAAACTGAAAGAAAGAGCAGTATCTCAAGAAGAGTTCAATTGGAGGATATGTCAACACCATCAATGTAATAACCTGAGCACAATATGGCAGCCGGGGAATGTTCATGATGCCGAGTGTTTTCAGTCATTTGACGCATTTTACATGCAAACAGCTCAGAGTCTCACACAGACTCTGCATGTCATGGCTTGAGTACTGGAGGGGAGGAAAAATAATTTTCCCTCTAGCCTTCTGAGTTGTTAGCTGGGACCTCTGTAATATAAGATAGTTTAACAAGAGAAAAAACAAACAGAAGTTTATTAATATGAATACCTCATGTATACATGAGAGATTTTCAGGAAAAATAAGTCACTTTATGAGGTGGCTTAGAATTTAGACTTAAATACCATCTTAATAAGGAAAAAAGAAGGGGTGTATAGGCCTTGTTAGAAGAGAACAAATAATTTTTAGGAAAGGTGAGTGGGCCCTTTGAAGACTAGATTGGAGGCATGATTGTGACAAAGTTTGTCTGGGTGTGGTATTGACTTCTAGGGTCTTCCCTTGTGATGAGTCAGTCTTCCCTAAGGGTGAAATTCGTGGTGAGGGGATTTAGGACAATTCAGTTGCTCTTGGAGGATCTGTGTTTGGGCAGAGGAGGGGAGTTCAGGAAAAACCTCCCAAGGCATTTGCTGTTATTCAAATACCTACAGCTGGATATAATCAACATAACAAAGTGGCTCAGCTTGGGGTGGTATGTCCTGAGCTCATGCAGTCATATTTTGTGGTGGCATATTCCTCTACCCTTCCATACTGAACGAAGACCATTTCAAACGGTAAAACTTTATGCAACTCTGCATTTAGCCGGCAACTGCAAAATAATGATTATTTGTTTTAGAATTTGAATATTTGGAAACCAGTGAAGGCACTAAGAACAGCCTTTTTGTTGCCAAGTGGTAAAAGAGAAATCGGATATAACACTTTTCATCCACGGTCAAACTGCAAGTTTAATAGGTTAGTCTTAATACAAAATATCCTAAAATGCATAGTACTAAGTGGCTGTTTGAGTTCTTGAGTTATTTGTGGGAAAATTGTTTCTCGATCCTTATCAAGGGCTTGTTCTTTCCATAAATGGTGACTAATGTGACTAATAAAGACTGGGCAAATTTTCAGAATGTCCGAATGGGGTTCACATAACATACAACATTTGCCACATATTTAACAAGTGGAACATCATTCTTGGTTTTGATGACACTGTATAGTTATCAAAGCCTAGTTTGAAAGTTACCCTTCTGTTTTTCTCTGCTAGCCGAACTTTAGTACTATAGGTAATATTTAGATCTCAGATTTGAAATATCAATAAAAAATGATTCAGTAAGTAATGTTAAAAGATAATTAGGGGTGCCTGGGTGGCTCAGTGGGTTAAGACTCAGACTCTTGATTTTGGCTCAGGTCATGATCCCAGGGTCATGAGATGGAGCCCAGGCGGGGCTCTGTGCTGGCCATGGAGCCTGCTTAAGATTCTCTCTCTACCTCTGCTACCCCCCCCCATAAAAGTAAAAAACAAAAAATAAAAAAAGATAAAAAATAAATAAAATTATGACACACACACATAAGAATGAACATATTTTATGAACAAATGAGGACTCTCTAGGTGTTGCAACCAGTTCAAAGGAAAATCCAAAGAACAGATACATTTATAGATCAGGGATATTGAAATGATTGTGCAGATGGAGGCATGACTGTTTTGTGGGATTTTTTTTTTTCTGGTGAGGGAAAATTGTCTCTCCACTGGACTGTGTTCATGTACATGTCTACAGATGAGGATTATTTTGCATTGCTATCTAGTAATCTGTAACTTTCAAAATTATAAAACAGCTCCCATGGAATCAGAATCAGATAACATGAAAGGGTACACTGTGGACAATTCATAGTTTTCCATTAAAGTACAGTTTGTCCCTATAGTAGCTTCTGTTTAAGAGGAGAGTGATAACTATGAGTTGATTTTTTAGTAACAGATTATTCTAAATATCAGGAGAAGCACAAAAATGAAAGTGAAGTAAGATTGTATGTTATAAACTGAAGGAAGGACCTGGATTCTTTCTCTACTCTATCTGGAAGAGTCCAGTGAAGTTATGGACAGATGAGGCATTGATGAATAAAATAAAATGTCATTTCTCTCAGTTTTACATTAAATTTGTATGTTATCTATTTCTATTCATAAAGATATGATCAAGCAAGTATTTATGTAAATAAATATATTTAGTATCAATTTCATTTAGGAAAGGGGAAAATATTTAGGAAAAGAAGAACAATCTTAGAATCAGGAATAAAGATAATTAGAATTAGAAATCTCAAGGGCTGAGTTAGTTTCTTCAAAATTATTCTAGTTTGTTGCATTTTCTTGTCCTTCCTGTCCTTTGTTCTAAGATAGAAGTAGTAGTAAACATATAGTAGCTAATCACTTAATCCTTATGTGTTAGATCAGTAACCTCTAAACTTGGTCTTAGAGGGCATTTGGTATGATATTAAACTCTAAGTCATCTAGCAACCCATATAAATGAAGACTGGATTTCTAAGGATTATTAAAATTTGGGGATCCACATTCACATATTTGAGTAGATGAACCACAAAAGAAATGAGATTCTAGATAAGTGTATTTGAATTGCAAGCTATGGAATATATATATGGCATGGTGCATCTTACCATGATGTAGAGACTTGCTGGATTGTGATCTCATGTGTGACAACGGTCATTAAGACAGTAAGCATACCTTTGGCAGGGGGAGAGAGAACTTTCCGATATTGCTCCTCGAAGCATTCACTGTTGTGTTTAGGTGAAGAGGAAGAGGAGGAGGAAGATAAACTACCTCGAAGGGAGAGCTTGAGACCGAAGAGGAAACGGACCAGAGATGTTATCAATGAGGATGACCCGGAACCTGAACCAGAGGATGAAGAAACAAGGAAGGCCAGAGAGAAAGAGCGAAGGAGGAGGCTGAAAAGAGGAGCGTAAGTGAGCTCTAATCTATAACTGAAACTGTGACTCGTTCAAAAGTGCCTAACTCTGAGAGAAGACCACTCCCTTCAGGCACTCTGTGGCCTTAAAACTGGTAATTAAGACAACTTTTAAAAAGACGACAGGTTTAATCCAATGCTGCCATTTTATTCCACTTAGTTAAATGTATTTTAAAATTTAAATACAATTAAAAAGTGAATATATGTATTAAGAATGGGCTAAGACAGATTTCCTTATGAGAGATCTAAACGGTCGTAGGTTATTAATATATTAGCGTTCATTTAAATATGTTAAAGTTATTCCATTAATGATAGGCATTGTTATCAAAATTAAGTGGAAAATTCCTAAAAAATGAGCCCAAATCACTTTACCTTATAGAGCAGGGTTTGGCAAAATATGGCTAATTCCAGCCCAAGAGCTATTATTACAGTTTTAAAGGGTTGTTGATTAAACAAAACAAAACAAAACAGGGGCGCCTGGGTGGCTCAGTCGGTTGGGCATCTGCCTTCAACTCAGGTCGTGATCCTGGGATTGAGCCCCCATCGGGCTCCCTGCTCGACGGGAGGCCTGCTTCTCCCTCTCCCACTCCCTCTGCTTGTGTTCCTTCTCTCGCTGTCTCTCTCTTTGTCAAATAAATAAATAAAATCTTGAAAAAACAACAACAACAAAAACAAAAACCAACCAAACAAACAAAACCAAAGACAAATATGGGATAGAGCCATATGTGGCTCTCAAAACCTAAAATATCAACTATCTGTTCTTTTCCAGAAAAAAAAAAAGTGTGCTGGCCCATATTATGGAGTATTGGGGTTGTCATTTCCTTTTTAACACAACCCTACATCTATCATTTCCACCAGACAAACATTTCACTGAGTGCTGACTTTGTATAAAATAATATATTAAATACCCTTTAGGAAAAAAATCCAAGAAAATACTTTTCGAGTCTTGGCTTTCTGGAAATTTGCAGATGGCAGGCCAGTAAGAAAAGTGTGCGTGTGACACACATCAAATAATAGAAAATCTAGACCCCTGGGAAATGTTTTACAAGAACAGCTTCTCTGTTGTTTCCAGGTAGTAGGGCCATGGGGAACCACCATGGGGTGAGGGAATCTCCTCCAAAACATTGCTAGGACTTTGGATGGAGAGGAACTTTCTAAGATGTCCTCCCCAAATGACACATTCTAGTGTTCACAACTAGCTTTTACTTTCCTTTTCATAAAAAATTGCAATTAAATACAATTGTATGAAATTTTGGCAGGTAGAGAAGCTTAGCATTGATAGATGATGGTTCCTTTTAAAATATAGGAATAAAAGAAAAATGGGGGTGCCTGTTTCTTCATCATATTTTTGTTGATTTCAGTTTTTAAATCTTTCTCTGCCTCTTCCTTTCTCTCCTCCATCTCAAGCTCATTTCTTCCATCTTTGAATACCAAGACACCACCTTCTTTAAATTTTGCCTCTGGTAGGGCACCTGGGTGGCTCAGTTGGTTAAGCGACTGCCTTCGGCTCAGGTCATGATCCTGGAGTCCCGGGATTGAGTCCCGCATCAGGCTCCCTGCTCAGCGGGGAGTCTGCTTCTCCCTCTGACCCTTCCCCGTCTCATGTGCTCTCTCTCTCTCTCATTCTCTCTCTCTTTCAAATAAATAAATAAATAAATCTTTAAAAAAAATAAATAAATTTTGCCCCTGGTATTTTTTTTCCTATTTCCTTTTTATGTCTTCCTGTGCTTTTTTTTTTTTTTAAAAAAAACAAAAAAAATCATCTCACACTTTTAAGTTCTATGTCTTATTGTTACCACTATTATGATGTAGTAATATTTCCTATTAGCAACGCCTGTGCTTGCTGATGGCGCTGTTTCATCAGTAGAAGTGTGCATGATGTAGGCTGTGTTCCAGAATTTGCTTTTACTCTCCACTTGTGCCTCAGAGAGGTCCTTTTAAAAAGGTGAGTTGGATGAAAATTTCTGTGCTCTCTCCGTCTGCTTAAGGCTCTCAGGTGAACTGCTCAACCCCCTAGAGATAGGACCATATGAATCAACTGAATCTCGGCACCTGAGAGAATGTTGTCTCAGTGCCAGAGTGTCTGCCCCTAGCGGGTACCACTCACGTCTTCATTCTGAGAATCCCCCAAGCACCCCTGTCACCTGTCCTCCCCACTTCTCCACACAGCCAAATTTGGCTAAAGTGAACTTTGTCTCCAAAGGTTTTTCAAATTATATAATTACTGCTCTAATTTGGACAACTAAGCTAAATCGTATCATAAATTATTTGTGATGATTGATGATTCATTTTCTCCTGTTCATTCTGAAGATAAGTATTTCTTTAAAGAAAATGTATCAGCAAATATATTTTGAAAAAAAGTTGTAGGCAAATCAGGGCACATTTATTTAGATTAACCGATTTATGGTCTTTTTAAACTTAAACGTTCAAGTGACACACCTAAGGGAATTTCCCCCGCACTGACAAAACATTTGAAGCCAACTAAAACCAAGGTTGTAATGCTAACTATCTTTGGAGACAGTTAAAAAACTCTGCCTCGTTAGACATTTTGGAGGATTTCTAATAATACGACAGGCTTTTCCTGACCCAGTTTTAAGTGAATAAGAAATATGTTCATAGCAGTGAGCAATTCAGCACATTATGCCTTCCCCCCCCAACAACTGTTGTTTAAGTAAATCAAACTTAAGATAGAAAGCCATTCTTGCACAGATTAGCCCTACATTTTCGAAGATGAGGCGTCTCTATGAGATATTCTTTTAACATGATTAGCACTTTCTTTGAGTGATTCCTGGAAAAGCGATTCCCCTTATATGCTGGCAGAAGTAATATTTTAATTACCTGCCTATTTGAAGATAACTCAGGAAACAACTATACCTGGTAGCACAACATTATCTGTTTGGAGCAATTAACAACAAAGACTTTAAAAATACACCCATCTGGGGTTATTTAGCGTAAGGATTTATTCTTATCTTTCCATACCATACTAATCTTGGAGGACATTGTTCTATGTTAGTGGACTTTGAGTCCTGGATTTATAATGATAACCCTGTCATCCAGAAAGATTCTGTACATAAACATTTATTTAGTTAATATTTATCCAGCTCCACTGCTGTGGAAGCTAATTGGCTAATTCCTTTGGAAGACATGGGTATGAATACACAATTGACTGTATTCTCTAGGAGTTCATAATAAAGTAAGGGAGGGGCCACTTAGACTCAAATTATTGTGAAGTAAGACAATATAAATGCACCAAAGAAGAAGGACAAAGTTGTTTGGAGTCTTAGAGAAGACGAAACTATTTGTTATACGGGATGATAAATATGTGGATAATCAGAAAAGGGGGTTATTGAAGAGATTTCATATAATCTTTTAAGGAATCATAGAATAGGTTAAACACAAATAACTGGATTTAAGATAGCAGGAAAGTGTATAATTAGTGTTAGGAAGATCTCCATTAAATGGTTTCTAAAAATTGGCATGTGAAGAAATAAGCTGTGATTACATGGTAAATCCACATACCTAACAGATCATTTTTTAAAAATTTTTTGTGACTCTGGATTAAATGAGATACTGTTATAGATATGTTTCTTAACAGGAATTCATTAATATAAAGCTTTAAGACACTTACGTGTAGATACAGTTGACCCTTGAACAGCATGATTTTGAACTGCATGGGTCCACATACACATGGACTTTTTTTCCTTTTTTTAAAAAAAAATTTAATTGCAGGGCACCTGGGTGGCTCAGTCGTTAAGTGTCTGCCTTCGGCTCAGGTCATGATCCCAGGGTCCTGGGATCGAGCCCCGCATCGGGCTCCCTGCTCCGCGGGAAGCCTGCTTCTCCCTCTCCCACTCCCCCTGCTTGTGTTCCTGCTCTCGCTGTGTCTCTCTCTGTCAAATTAATAAATAAAATCTTTAAAAAAAAATTTAATTGCAGTATAGTTAACATACAGTGTTATATTAGTTTCAGGTGTACAATACAGCAATTGACGGATTCTGTATGTTACTCAGCGCTCTTCATGCTAATCCCCTTCACCTATTTCCCCCATCTCCCCACCCACCTCCCCTCTGGTGACCACCAGTTTGTTCTCTATTGTTAAGGGTCTGTTTTTGGTCTCTTTTTTTCTTTTTGGTTTCATTTGTTTTGTTTCTTAAATCCACACAGGAATGAAATCATATGGCATTTTTCTTTCTCTGACTGGCTTATTTTACTTAGCATTATAACTCTAGATCCATCCATGTTGTTGCAAATGACAAGATTTCATTCTTTTTTTCTTGTTCAGTAATATTCCAGTGTACTACATCTTCTTTATCCATTCATCTATCCACGGATACTTGGGCTGCTTCCATAATTTGGCCATTTGTAAATGATGCTACAATAAACATGGTGGTGCATATATCTTTTCAAATTGGTATTTTCATATTCTTTGGGTAAATACCCAGTAGTGAATTCCTGGATCATACGGTAGTTCTATTTTTAATTTTTTGAGGAACCTCCATACTGTTTTCCAAAGTGGCTGCACCAGCTTGCATTCCCACCAGCAGTGCACAAGGGTTCCTTTCTCTCCATATCCTCGCCAACATTTGTTGTTTATGTTTTTGATTTTAGCTATTAAACAGGTGTGAAGTTATATTTCATCATAGTTTTGATTTGCATTTCCCTGATGATTAGTGATGTTGAGCATCTTTTTATGTGTCTGTTGGCCATCTGCATATCTTCTTTGGAGAAATGTCTCTTCGTGTCTTCTGCCCATTTTTTTAAATTGGATTATTTTCTTTTTGGTGTTGAGTTGTGTAAGTTCTCTCTATATTTTGAATACTAACCCTTTATCAGATTATGTCATCTGCAAATATCTTCTCCCATTCCTTAGGTTGTCTTTTAGTTTTGTTGATTGTTTCCTTTGCTGTGCAGAAGCTTTTTATTTTGATGTAGTCTCAATAGTTTATTTTTGCTTTTGTTTCCCTTACCTCAGGAGACATATCTAGAAAATGTTGCTACAGCTGATGTCAGGGAAATCACTCTGTTGCTCTCTTTTAGGATTTTTATGGTTTCAGCCCTCACATTTAGGTCCTTAATCCATTTTGAGCTTATTTTTGTGTATGGTACAAGGAAGTCATCCAGTTTCATTCTTTTTCATGAAGCTGTCCAGTTTTCCCAACATCATTTGTTGAAGAGACTATCTTTTCCCCATTGCAGATTCTTGCCTTACATGGATTATTTTTAATAAATATAGTATAGTACTGTAAATGTATTTTCTCTTCCTTACGATTTTCTAACAGTTTCTTTTCTCTAGCTTACTTTATTGTAAGCATACAGTATGTAATACATATAACCTACAAAATATGTGTTAATTGACCCTTTATGTCATTGGTAAGACTTCAGGTCAACAGTTGGCTATTAATAGTTAAGTTTTGGGAGAGTCTAAAGTTATATGTGAATTTTCGACTGCCCAGTGGTGAGCATACCTAAGCACCTTGTTATTCTAGGGTCAACTGTACTCTGAGTTTTTTTGGAAGGATGGGCAAGTTAAAAACTTAAAATATCAAGCAGTTGGATTATCTGAAATCTTTTTGTTGCTCTTTTTTTTTTCTAATTGAATTCATTTTAGTAGTTTCTTTTTCTTTTTTTTTAAAGATTTTATTTATTTATTTGACAGAGAGAGACACAGCGAGAGAGGGAACACAAGCAGGGGGAGTGGGAGAGGGAGAAGCAGGCTTCCCACTGAGCAGAGAGCCTGATGCAGGGCTCGATCCCAGGACCCCGGGATCATGACCTGAGCCGAAGGCAGAGACGCTTAACGACTGAGCCACCCCAGGCACCCCCATTTGTAGTAGTTTCTTGACATATTTTCTTTTCCTTTTGATAGTTTCCATAACGATTTCAATGAAACAGTTAACTATATAATCTAGACTTAGTCTATGTCTACATGGAAACAATTTTTTGAGTAATCTTAATAAAACAATCTTTTCTTTCAACTGAAGTATAATTGACACACGATGTTACATTAGCTTCAGGTGTACAACATAGTGATTTGACAAGCAAAACAATCATTTTTACTAAAATATATGTTTTCCTCTTATGACAAACCAACACACACATTATTATTCTGATTGGCAAATTAAGCAAACAACAACTGTGGATATAGATGTAGTAAAAATGTTCTCAAGTATTTTATGTCATAGTTGTGCAGCGCTGTAAGATTTTATATACTAAACATCAAATAATTAAAAAGGAAACAACCTAATGGCAATCAGATTTGTATTTTAGAGTGTACTTCCATAGTTCCCTTACTGTGAATTGCTATTCTAAGCCAAATATCTGAATTGGTCAAGAAATCAAACTGTCAACAGGAAGTGTTATTTTAGAAAATTAAGGTGAGTCTTTATTTCATGACATGATTAAAAACTGGGTTGGTGGGAAAGAACGGAGGAGGCAAAGTCATTTTGTACGGTGGGCCATAAAACCATGGCTATGTCCTCCTGTTCCTCAGCGGGAACTTTCAAAGGCAGCCATGCCATAGTCCTACTGTGTGGAGTCAGGACGAGTAGAGTGAGCAACAATGTTTCTGACTAAGGCTGAGTCAGATTACAATTTGTCAGTCAGGGTTTAGTTAGGAGAAAGAAACTTCAGCACTTAATTGAACAGAAAGTATTTACTCAGAGAACTGATGAGTAGGTATAAATAATTGTAAACTAGGTTACTAGAAAGGTGACAAGAGAACACTTAACGTGTCATGGTGACAGCAAGTATGAGAAGAAGCTACCACTCCAGAGGCTGGAGGAATGGTGGAAAGGGGTTGAAATTTAAACTTAGAAGCATAGAGGAAGGATGCCAGGGGCTGAAGCCACTGAGGAGGGGGTGATGCTAAAGGGATTTGGTTTCTTTGGGAGTGGCGATGAAGCTGGTTCTGTGAGTGTTGGAAAAGTTGGCAAACTAGATTCACCCGCAGCTGTGGGAAGGCCCTTCAGTTAGTGGGGTGAAGAGGAATTACTAAGGAGGATCTGCCACCCCAGGAAGCCAAAGGAAAGCCTAAGTCCCTTCTTGTTATCTTCTGTTGGTGGCCTACCATTGAGCCGGCCAACAAAGCAGAAGGGTCCCCTATAGAGTCCCAGCTCCAGCATCACAATATTTAGTATAGAAGTGAGTTTGAAGTTGAATGACAATAACTTAATAAATAAAACAATCTATCACTAAAACAATTGATCGTTACAATAGGGCATTTCATTCCTCGATTTAAAATCATGTTGTTCATGTTTAGTTTTTTTTGTTTTGTTAATTCTAGACTACGTGGTATTTTTGCAGTCCTAGGAATATAGAAGAGAAAAGATACATCTCATTTGCTCAGTGAGAAACTAAATTCCTTTGAAGGTCTCTTCAAAGGATTCACTTCCGCCAAATATACTTCAAGTTGAATTTTATCAACTGAAGTTTTGAATTTAATTAGCAGATTAAGTTACCTTTGAGAAATAGATTTTTTATTTTCCCCTAATTCAATTTTTCTCTTTCTCTTGAGACATGGCTAACAAATTTGTAAGGGCACTTCAAAGACATCTTCACCTCTGATGTACTATCCTTATCGAAAAGTAACGTTTTTCAATGAAATGAAGAATTGGTGGGGAAAGTGTACAAGGGAACAAAGAAGAGAGGAAAATATGTTGATAGATCTGGAACTAATCTTCCACAGATTTTTTTCATCCTGAGACTTTGAGGCTGTGGACGTAAAACAGTTTCAGGACTTCAGAATGTAAACACTATTGTTTAAAGTTATAATAATTCCAGAAATCCTGTATCAGCATTCACATAGATACAAGCTCTAATGCTTATAAATCTCAGCATCCACTATGTACAGCCAAGCTGATTCACATTGACCGAGTATCGGATAGCATTCTTCTTTAAGTTTGGAAATCAAGGAAAACTTAACTTTTTTTTTTTCCCTTTTAAAGGGAAGAAGAAGAAGAAATTAATGAAGAGGAATTGGAAAGACTGAAGGCAGAGTTAGATGAGAAAAAACAAATGATTGCTACTGTCAAATGCAAGCCTTGGAAAATGGAGAAGAAAATTGAAGTTCTCAAGTATGATGCCACTTTTTGTAATTAAACATACTTTGCCTGATTGCTGATCTCTTAAATCCTCTGAGAATTACCTATATTTTATACATAGTGCTATCTATAGTATATCACATATATAAAATACTCATTATTATATATAATATTCATGGTCATAGACACTATACAGCATAATATATATGTTAATGCCATGTATGTGAACACATCATATATATGTACATAGATGCTTATATATTGTCATCATTAGAGAGACTGAACTAATGATTATATTTTTGAAAAAACTATGAGCAAATTCATTGTTCAGAGTCTTATAACCTCTGGTCACTTTTAGTTATTTGTTCCTTGAACTGAGACTTTCTTTAGTTTAATACGTTCGTTCCTATCTCTCTGAAGAGATAATATATTTGACTTTTACACGTTTGTGTGGCTTGCACATTCATGTTTCTCTGCAGGGTCCCAGCCTCAAATGATATAATCAGGTGACAGCTCTCTTTAAAGCACAGGGATGATATTAAGCCAACGGAACAGTACACAGGATTCCAATTAAGGATTATGCTAAATAGCTATTCCATGGTGACATGTCAGTGACCCAATTTCAGTCTTCCGTTGGGTGTTGGTGAGAGTAAAACACACTCAGAGGCACATAGATTTGCCAACTCCCTATATGAAAAGACAAATGATTCTTTCTGAGGAATGGGAGCAGATTCACTTCTGATCACTTCTGAGGATCACACTCTTATTTCCATGCCAAGGTTGTTGGGGAGGTGAGGCATGACTATGAGGGAATGTGTCTGTGATAACAAGCATGTTTATATCTTTCAGTTGTGCTACCGATTGCATTTTTCCGCAGAAGCATTTTTGTAAATGGTCGTAAATTGCCAAAGCTGTCTTTCCACCGGGATATTGAGCTAATAATGTTAAATATTATAGTATAGTATCATTGTCTTTGGTGATGAAAAAAAGAACTGAAGTAGTTATGAGGATATTTCACTTCTAATCTTAGCTTTGCAAAAAAGTAGGTGTTATTTAAGGACATTGCTTAAGCTTCTGGGGCCTCAGTTACCTCATATCCAAAATAAAACAAGAGATTCTAGATCTATCCTGTGAAATGGGAACCTAGCCATCATTTATAATGGCATCATTTTGTTTTGCGGAATGAAGTTTTCCAAGTTCCAAACAATGGTCTTCCCAGCAAAGTTCTAGAACACTGCAGTTGTAGGCTGGGAACTCCATGTACATTGGACACACCAGCCATGAATGAAAGCAAAGACAAACAGGGTGCCTGGTTCCATGGAGCGAGTCATGTGTGTGTGTGTGCATACGCACGTGTGTGGGTATGTGTGCACGTGTCTGTTAAAATAGTTTTCATTCAGTGAAGTGATAATGATGCCAAATTATAGGTTTAAAAATGTCCTTACTTGGCAAAATACAAGTTTGGCAACCACCTTATGTTGCTTCCGAAATATATTTTGAAAAGTTACTGGCCATAAAGTCCCCCCAAACTGGAAACCACAGGTAACTGTGTGTAGAACATTGTCACATTGGAAAGCGGTAATACTGTGAAATTTCAAAGCATGGTGTGAAATTGAGTAAGAATGCCAAAGAGTGGATCTTCCCTTTCTACCTGCAGAAGGCATAGAAATACCCCCCACTCTCCCTTTTCTCTATCTCCCATGTAGGGCTGTGGAGCAGGAATGGGCTTCTGATTACAGTTTGAATCTCAGACCTTTCACTTAATAGCTGTGCGAATTTGAATGAATTGTGTAGCTCTTTGCCATTCAGGTTCCTTATGAAATTATGCTAATTTACAGGGTTATTGGCATCATAAAGTGAGATAATTTACATAAAACACTTAGCACGGCGCCAGAACATATCACATTGCTGGGAAGCACAAATTGTAATTATTATTTCCTCTCAGTACAGAGTCAATGATGCCTGGTCCCCTGCAGTGTGACCGGAGAGATGGAGAGAGCGTGAGACAGGCAGGGCTGGGTAGAAGCAGACCTAGCCAGGGACAACCTCGGGAACCGTGGGGGACGGTGACACATTGGTAGCAGTCTAGATGGGCAACAGATTTTGACATTCCAACAAAGAACAGAACATCTTGGTAATTTGGCAGAATCTGGGGCCAAACTACGTTCAGGTCTTCCAAATGTACCCAGGGTAATCCTGTGGCAGATTCCAGGACCTGGAGTCTTGAGCTGAGTCCAGGAATGAACCCATTTTTGGAAGGGGGGGAGAGAGAGGAATTGGGATGGCAGTAAGAGAATACCAGGACCTATTGCTAGGCAGAGATTGAATGTGGGGAGTCTGCAGCTCAATCCAGGTCTTAGGTCTGAATGTTAGGTTTTTAATTGGCCCACATGATTTTTGTTTCTTTTTCTTTTATTATTTTTTCATTTTTCATTTATATATATATATAAAACATAAAATTTGCCATTTTAACCATTTGGGGGTAATTTTTTTTTTATAACATTTTTTCTTTGTTGTCAAACATTGAAAAGTAGGAGATTTCACATTAAAAAAAATCCAGGGGTGCCTGGGTGGCTCAGTCGGTTAAGTGTCTGACTCTTGATCTCAGCTCAGGTCTTCATCTCAGGGTCATGAGTTCAAGCCCCACATTGGGTTCCACGGTGGGCATGGAGCCTATATATATATATATATATATATATATATATATATATATATATATATAAAATCCAGACATCCAGCTTCTGCTGGACAAATGGAGGATCTGGACCCTCATTCCTTCAGGAAATAGCAGCTGGGACTTGGCATTCACTTTCAGTGTGCACAGTTCTCAAACAATCCACATCCGTTGCTCATGCTACTTGGTTAAACCTTGCATGCATTCCAGTCTGCTGCCTCCTACCCGTGCAGCAAGGGAGCAAGTTAGGCATGTTACCAAGACAGTGATTCAGAACGTCAGCTTCAAAGCCAGCTTGCAGAATGGAAGCACAGATGCAGGCCCAGAGAAGAAACAACTATGGCTTCTCACCTGTCAGTAATGCTCACTATCTTGTGACGATTCTCCATGGCCCGAAGTGGGTCCTGCTTTGTAGCTTTGCAATTCTCTGCACAGCTGGTGCTGGTGGTCACGGTCGTCCTGATTCCCTTGATTTCAGCCTCTGTTATGAAACTGTTGGCACTATGGTGCCCGGGCTGTCTCCCTTTGTGGGTTTCTGAATGTTGTATTGAGCTTCTCCCTCATGGATTTCAATCACATTATTAGAGCAAGTGGTCAATATTTTATAGTAGAGGTAAAGGTTTCTCTGCCCCAACATGGAAGTCAGGGAGCTTTTCTCCTACTCTTTATGTCTTTCAGGGACGTCTAACTCTGAGAGAATCTTTCTGAGGATTATGTTATTCCCAGAATTTACCTCTAGTCATCAATCTTCGCTAAGTATATGGAATCCAAGGCACTAGGCTCAATATAACTAGAGCAGATACTTTGATCATAGGTTTGGATCTGCACCGAGGTTCCAAGGCTTTCCATCTGGCTCTGCACTCTGAAAAACTGGTGAAACTTCTAAGACAGATTTAACAGAGGGTCAGGCTTTCAAGATGTGTTTTAGAGTAAAGCATTGGGAATAGTAGCTTATTCTGAGGATGCTGTCGGGGCCGGGGTGGGGTGGTGCCCGGGGATAGTTCCCACATTCTGAAAGAGGATCTACCCCTAGCAACGTGAGCATCTCCAGAGCTGAGGGCCAAACGACAGTTAAAATAAGCAGTTAATAATAGGCACGAAGCCCTAAAAATGGGTTGTTAATCCCGAAGGACTCTCAAATACGGCTCAGGAATTGGAGCTTGGCATTTTCAAGGCCAGCAGTATTGGCTTTTTCTGACTGAGGAGAAGCTACATCTTTTCCACTGTCGCTGTGGAACTATGTTTTTCATTGTCTTTTCCTGTGTGTTAACGCAGTTTTGTACATTCATGTGGCCTTAAACCTGTTGAATGATAATCTCTGGGTGGGAGGGCAGATGTGTCTGTCCCAGACTACAATATGCATATTTTTGTTTTCTGCTCTGAAAGCCCTTGATATACAGTCAGGATTGAGGGCCATGTCTTTTGATTCTGAGAAGCAGAAAAACCTCAGTAAGCAGAACGTCCTACTCCATAAACTGTTTATTGAATGGGTGAGAATATGTTGAGGGGGTGGGACAGGGCAAGGGAAATCCTGGTGTATTTTCCAACTATTTGAAAGTCAATTTCTATGTTTTATTAGTAACTAACCAAAAAAAAAAATCCAACAGCGAGGATTTTAGGCATAATTTATTTTTAAGTTGTTAATGCGTTTCCCTCAAGTTGGTTGACCAGATAGATCATTCCTCCCTGTAATAGGTGGCTGCACTAACCTGGTAGCAACCACCACAGGTGATATAAAACACCTGGATGGAAAATAACCGGTCTACTTATTATTCATCCTGAAACCTCAAACCTGACTGTACCAGAACATTCTACCGGGATTAGATTTAAAGCCTGCCTGACTACACCTGAAAAAGCAACCATTTTATTTTGTTCCAGTAGGGTAGGTTGGGGATTGAAAATTAAGAGACGTGGACTCGGGGCTAAGTTCTACCTCTAACCTCACCTCTCTGAGCCTCATGGATTTATTTATACAATGAAGGGATTGGATTGTGGCTGGTGGTTTTCAGACTGCTTTCCTCAGAGTTCCAGCGGTGTGGTGAAATCCTTTCAGGGCAAGGGAGCAGAGGTTAATTAAGAGTGGTGCTCGGCTACACCACCAGCTTCGAGCAGAGACTTCACGGTTTCCTTCTTCTACACAATGTACTTGTGTATAAAGCACCTGTTTGAAGGAAAAAAAATGCTTCTGTGCCTATTAATACAAGAAATAATTAAAAACCCTCACTCAGTTGATTATTTAAAGAAGCTGATTTTGGGGAGGGAGCAGTTCTCACATTTCATGGGTCTACAGAGCAGGGTATGGGAATACTTCAGTATACTTTTGCATCGAAATGGCTCTTGGGTAGAAGCCCTTTTAAATTCATTTATTTTGATAACAACCATGTTTACTTAGCTATACCGACTGCTTTAATTTCTTAGCTTTGTGGCACCCTGACCCAGTGTTTCTGGGAGTTGTCCATTGGCTGACTTGGCCTGGTGATTTATTAATGGAACATTCAGTAAAGCCAAGAAAGTAATTCTTAGGATTTCAATCACCTTAAACATGTGCTTTTAATGGTCAGCTAGTCATTAAGGTAATATTCTTCCTTACTCAATCTTCCTTCACCCTCCAGTATTCTTTTTGTTTGTTTTGTTTTTGACTTTATTGTATTTTTTTTGGTCAGGGGAACGAAAATATTTCTAGGACAGTAAGAATAGACCAGAGTTGATTTCCTTTGCCAGAGCCATCTGGGAAAACTAGCCCCCTGGCTCCCATCCATCCCTCTCAAGTTTCCTTGGAGCTTGAGATTTTTATAAGTAAGAATCATGATTTCTCCTTTGTTTCACAAAGGCCTTTCCTTTATCTGTCATTATGAAGGAGTGAAGACTTCCACACAAGAGGACCTTTAATCATGTGTACATACCTACTAACACATGCTTTAACCATTTGGGATTCTTTTTCATCAATAACTCAACCAAAGCAGCAGCTTTCAATTCTTGTACTTTATAAGTACCTTATGTATATTGATTTTCTCATCCAAAGAGTGGAGACTATTGGAAATCAGTACATCTGAATTTTGTTGATCAAGATATAATGTTGGCATCCAATTATTCTTTTTTAAAAATTTAATTTAATTTTAATTTATTTTTATTTTCATTTTTTAGAGAGAAAGTATGTGTGAGTGGGGGTGGGGAGGGACAGAGGAAGAGGGAAGGGGAGAATCTTAAGCAGGCTGCATGGAGCCTGATGCAAGGCTCGATCTCACGACCCTGAGATCATGACCTGATTCGAAACCAAGAGTCTGACACTTAACTGCCTGAGCCACCCAGGCACCCTGACATCCAATTTTTTTATTATTTAATAAATGCCTAGTAGGTATTAAGCATTATGCTGCGACCTTGGGCAATTTTCTTAACTTCTGCAACCTTGCTTTTTCTCACTAAATGGGGATAAAAGTAGTACTACTTTGTAGAATTATCGAGAGGATTAAATCAGTTAAGATCTAAAGCACCTAGAATGATGCTGGCACATAATAATCATTTTACACATGTTAGCTATTATTATTTTACTATCATAATTTCATTTATCACTCTCAACCATCCTTCAAGATAGGTATTTGTTACTTTGGTTTTGCATGTAAGAAAACCAACACTCTGAGAGGATAAGTAATTGTTTATGTTCAGACACCTATTAAGTGGTAGACCCATGATTTGAACTTGTGTAGAAAATTACTTTGATGAGATGGAGATCTTTAAGTCTACTACTGGGCAAGCTCTACCAGTGGTCATGGGACTGAGGGGTTTGTAGAGCAAACTAACATGCTCAAATCACACGGTCTATTAAGTCACGTTAAAGTATAGTGACAAGTGAGAGCAAATAGATGGGATAAATAAACATGGCAGGAAGGAATGGAAATAGGGTGGCATAGTAGGCCACAGGATCACACTTCTTGAATCCTGGATTTCACAGTGTTCACATGCCCTGCCTCTCTTATTCTACTGATGGTGTGGTTAAGAGGACTGAGGTCCCAGGGGACCTGGATGGCTCAGTCAGTTAAACGTCTGACTCTTGATTTTGGCTCAGGTCATGATCTCAGGGTTGTGAGATCGAGCCCCACATCGGGCTCTGTGCTGACTGTGGAGTCTGCTTAAGATTCTCTCTCTCTATCTCCCCCTCTCCCTCTACCCCCTAACTCCCACTGCCTGAGCTTGCACGTGTACTCTTTCTCTCTTAAAAAACAAAACAAAACAAAACAAAACAAAACAAAACAAAAAACCAAACAAACAAAAAAGAGGACAGATGTCCCAAAGGATCCTGTAGAATGAAGATGACAGGCCAATGATAGGCATTTGCTCTATCAGAATGACACAGAGCAAGTATGCTTGACTATAGTAGTACCTTGTCAATTAGCCTGTTGAAATGCTACAAGTTGTAGCTGCTTTTCTTGAGCAGAACACACATGAGGAGAACAGAAACATATTGGATGACACCAATGGGTGGTCAGTTTAGTGGTGACAGATAATCAGTCTCAAAGTGACAGGATCATAAGTTGGCCTTCCCATCCACTTCTAACTATAATATTCTTATTTGTTCATCGTATTTTCCATCTATTTTCCGTCTTTCTTGGGCAGGTATTACAGGTTACTAACTTATTCACGACCTGTATTGGAACACATCTTATTAATTATGCCTATGTGTCACATGCTACAGGCTTATTTATTAGCTATACTTAACACATCCTATGTGCTGAACCAGCTACATAATTTGCAGGATCTGGTGAAAATGAAAATGTAAGGCCCTTTGTTAAAAAAAATAATTCAGAATTTCAATTATTAAGGATTTCAAGGTACCAATGGCAGAGCATTAAAGTAGGCACTGGGCCCACCTGAGTATGGGGTTCTGTGTGACTACATAGTCAAGACACACCAAATTTACCCTGCCTGTGAGTTTCACCTGAATATTATGAACCAAGAGCTTTCTTACTGTCTATGCTTAATATTTCTGATGAGTTCCATCCATTACCATAGCATAATGGAATGGTCTCAAATAATTCAGCAAACTCACTAACCAGAACTCAAGTCTATATTACTCCAAAAACAGTGTTCATGCTCGATAGCCAGGGTGTTCTTTTTAAATACCACTTTGAACATGTCATCCTTATGTTCAAGGCCTTCAGTATCTCCCCAGTAATTAATAAAGTTTACAAGCTTAACAAATCAGTGAGCTCTACAATCTGGATTCACACTCTGAAGTCCAGTTTCTTTTCCAAATCATGAGTTACTGATGACGATGACCATGAGGTTTGGAGATGGATGGTACCATCTTCAGGTTTTTTTTTGTTTTGTTTTGTTTTTTAGTGTCAACTATGTATCAGATCTTGTGCTAGGAGATGCTTCACACATTAACTTTTTTAATCCTCGTAAGCACCTTGAAAACAGAAAGTTATCCCCATTTTACAGATGAGAAAGCTGAGATTGACAGACGTAAAGTAGTTTCACACAGCTAGTAACACTCTGCTAAATGTCTTTCATTTGTATTCTAGAATTTCCTCCCATATCTGTGAGTATGTACAGAGTTTTAATCTTTCTCTCTTCGCCTCCTATTCTGCTCTTCTCCCTCTCTCCCTCTCTTTTATTGAAGTAGAGTTACCATATAGTGCTATATTACTTTCAGGTGTACCATATGATTTAACAGTTCTCTACATTACTCAATGCTTATCATGATAAGTGAACTCTTTTTTTTAAATTGTTATTTTTATGTTAATCACCATACATTACATCATTAGTTTTTGATGTAGTGTTCCATGATTCATTGTTTGTGCATAACACCCAGTGCTCCATGCAGAACATGCCCTCTTTAACACCCATCACCAGGCTAACCCATCCTCCCACCCCCCTCCCCTCTAGAACCCTCAGTTTGTTTTTCAGAGTCCATCGTCTCTCATGGTTCGTCTCCCCCTCCGATTCCCCCCCTTCATTCTTCCCCTCCTGCTATCTTCTTCTTCTTTTTTTTCCCCTTAACGTATATTGCATTATTTGTTTCAGAGGTACAGATCTGTGATTCAGCAGTCTTGCACAATTCACAGCTCTCACCATAGCACATACTCTCCCCAATGTCTATCACCCAGCCACCCCATCCCTCCCACCCCGCCCCCACTCCAGCAACCCTCAGTTTGTTTCCTGAGATTAGGAATTCCTCATATCAGTGAAGTCATATGATACATGTCTTTCTCTGATTGACTTACTTTGCTCAGCATAACACCCTCCAGTTCCATCCATGTTGTTGCAAATGGCAAGATCTCATTCCTTTTGATGGCTGCATAATATTCCACTGTGTATATATACCACCTCTTCTTTATCCATTCATCTGTCGATGGACATCTTGGCTCTTTCCACAGTTTGGCTATTGTGGACATTGTTGCTATAAACATCGGGGTGCACGTACCCCTTTGGGTCCCTACATTTGTATCTTTGGGGTAAATACCCAGTAGTGCAATTGCTGGATCGTATGGTAGCTCTATTTTCAACTGTTTGAGGAACCTCCATACTGTTTTCCAGAGTGGTTGCACCAGCTTGCATTCCCACCAACAGTGTAGGAGGGTTCCCCTTTCTCCGCATCCCCGCCGACATCTGTCATTTCCTGACTTGTTCATTTTAGCCATTCTGACTGGTGTGAGGTGGTATCTCATGGAGGTTTTGATTTGGATTTCCCTGATGCCGAGCGATGTTGAGCACTTTTTCATGTGTCTGTGGGCCATTTGGATGTCTTCTTTGGAAAAATGTCTGTTCATGTCTTCTGCCCATTTCTTGATTGGATTATTTGTTCTTTGGGTGTTGAGTTTGATAAGTTCTTTATAGATTTTGGATACTAGCCCTTTATTTGATATGTCATTTGCAAATATTTTCTCCCATTCTGTCGGTTGTCTTTGGGTTTTGGTGACTGTTTCTTTTGCTGTGCAAAAGCTTTTTATCTTGATGAAGTCCCAAGAGTTCATTTTTGCCCTTGCTTTCCTTGCCTTTGGTGATGTTTCTAGGAAGAAGTTTCTGTGGCTGAGGTCGAAGAGGTTGCTGCCTGTGTTCTCCTTTAGGATGTTGATGGACTCCTGTCTCACACTGAGGTCTTTCAACCATTTGGAGTCTATTTTTGTGTGTGGTGTAAGGAAATGGTCCAGTTTCATTCTTCTGCATGTGGCTGTCCGATTTTCCCAACACCATTTGTTGAAGAGACTGTCTTTTTTCCGTTGGACATTCCTTCCTGCTTTGTTGAAGATGAGTTAGCCATAGAGTTGAGGGTCCATTTCTGGGCTCTCTGATAAGTGAACTCTTAACCCCCTTTATCTATTTCACCCATCCCCCACCCACTTCCCCTCTGGCAACCACCCATTTGTTCTCTGTATTTAAGAATCTGATTAAAAAAAAAAAAGTCTGATTTTGTTTATCCCTTTTTTTTCTTTTTTCTCCTTTTAAAATTCAACATTAAGAGGACATTTTTTTATTTAACAATAATCGAGTCTTGATTGGGATCTGAAATCTCTTCTGACTTATCATTCACATTTGAGTTCACCTGTACCAATTGCCTCTCTTATCATTTTCATTGCATAAGAAGTAATCTTTCCTATTAAATAAGAACAATGATCCTGACAATTCTTTCTTTTTGGATTTAGCTTGTTCATATTTGCTGTGTTATTGTGAGTGGTTAGAAAAATCACTATGGATAATTTTAATAATGTTTTCCAAATAATATTTTGAATTTCTCCCTTAAAGGATGCCGATAGGAACCACATGAGAAAATTGTTTTGTTTTTTTCCTTGAGACTTGAAACTTTTTCAGTTGCCAAAGAAGTCAGCTCTGAAACATTGGGGATACATATACTTTTGCCCACCAAAAGTTCTTCTTTATTTCTTTCATGATTTATTTAATCTTTCCTATCTACAGTGTACCATTTTACCAGAGTTACCTGAAGGTGTTCTATTCTTCACCCTGGTTTTGCAAACTTTTCAGGTGGCCCACTGGGCTCCAGCTCCCATCTCTTTTAGAGAGCTGTGAAGGCATTTATGGCTCTTGTACCAACCTCAAAATCCCAAATACCCTCCTTATTAAATCAGCCTGCAATTCTGCCCAGATGCTTGATGGAAGAGTAATTAATGGTCATTGGAAAATGGGTCTAAAATATGCCAATATTCAGGGTTGCTCATGAGACTCTTGGCAATCAATCTTACTACCTTTCACAAATATCTGCTTATCCAGAATTCAAATAATCTCAAGGTTCAAATAAACAGGGATTTTTTTTTACAGTACACCGTAAGATAATAATTATAATAAAAAGTAAATATTAGACAAAAGAAAGTTCTAAAGTTTTCTTCTAGATAGATAAAATATGGTTACTATCATCTTCTTAACTTCAGACACACTGAATCATTTTTCCCACATTGCCAAACTATCCTCCCCTCTAACCATTTTTGATAAATAGCAATTTACCTAACTTACGTTCTTTAGAATGTCAGCTACTGGTGACAGCTAATTTTCACAACTTGTTATTAGACGATCCATAGATGTATTATCTTTGAAAGTTGATTAAGAAGAGAAATTCACTAATTACCACTTCAAATTATCTAGAAATGCTTTTAAATATGTTTGACATAATACATTAACAATAAAAGGAAAGCAAATGTGTACAGGATAAGCACAGAATATGATTAATTTGAGAAATGTATCTTTTTTGTTTAGGGGAAGTGTCATCCAGATCTTGGGTAAGGTACGAATTCTGAAAGTAACCCTTTACTTTATCAGATTTACAATAAGAGAATGATGAAGGCATTTTTTAAAAAAGATTTTTATTTATTAGAGAGAGAGAGAGAGAACATGAGCAGGGAGGAGAGGTGGAGGGAAAGGGAGAAGCAGGCTCCTTGCTGAGCAGGCCCTCCCCAACCATGTGGGGCTCGAGTCCAGGGCCCTGAGATCATGTCCTGAGATGAAGGCAGACATTACCCAACTGAGCCACGCAGGTGCCCCATGAAGTCATTTTTGAGGATGTTTTTATGTATATGACCAAGGAATGGCAAGTGGAGTATTACTTTGGGGGATTTAAATAAGCTTGTTGCTGTAGAATAAAAGTGGTTAAGCCTTATTAAAATGCATATCCTACAGTAAATGTTTGGAGAACATTATATTAGAATATCATGACAAATTAGATGGGAGGAAGAAAGGGGAATGGTTTTATACATTCAATATAATGTGTCTAAAATTTCTTTCTACAGTCCTGAAAATTAGAAATTTTAAGTATTATAAATCACTTCTTTCAAATAGCTGTTAATTATGTGCTGACAGTATACATGCATAAATTTGCTTATATATGTATATGTGTGTGTATATATGTATATGTATATATATGTCCATGTTATTTCACATGTACATACACATATATACTGGGATATCTACATAAAGACACGACTCTCTGGATGAATTAATGTTTCATATTACGCATATCCTATTATAGTGTTTCTTGACCAATGCTTGGTCACAAGCATTAGGAAAGCTTAGAAGGGAGGCTATGCAAGAGAACAGTGAAATAGTACGACTTCAAGTCAACTGAGTAGAAAGCCTAGTTCACTCAGGAACATAGAATGCTCTGTGGGTGACCTCACCTAAGTTGTGTTGCCAAGTGCTCAGGACAGACCTCTAGATCTAAGTTTGCCATGTAGCAAGCAGTCAAGTTTACTAGGTAGTCTCAATTATTTGCAGAGCTCACTGAACTGCCATCATTTGAAATTTCTTGCCCGCTCATGGAGCAAAAGGCAGAACACACTGTTCCAACAGAAAACTAAGGCTCTTTTTTAGCACTCCTAAGTATCACAACACAGCATTTTGAAAACATATTCCATAGTACTTAGAAATGTTTAGCATAGGGTAGAAACATGAACACACGGGTATTGTGCAGAATCATTTTACCCAGTCTTCCAAAGCAGAATGGCCTCTCACTCTGAGGCAATGCCTTGTAAATCCATCTGTTTACAGTATTCAGAATTTATTGCATGTGTTTGATTCAAATGAACATGAACTGAGCAAAATCAGCACGGTCTGCCTGCCAAGCCCTGTCAATGGTCTCCTGAAGAGCTGAATGTAAGTCTCTCTAAGAATATGAGCTTGTATATGTGCTCCATGGTGGAAATATCTCCTTTGTTAGAAAAATTCCTACAAACCGATGCCTAGAATGCCTTTCTCTGCCTACTTGAATTCTATCGGTGCTTCCGATACCCAGTTTAATTCTTCTCTCATCTACGTCTTCAACAAACTCTTGGGTCTCCAGTGTCCTCTCCCTTTTCACTTTAAAGCTGTTGAACACTGTCATATAACAATTTTATGGGCTTATATCTCATTTTTCTTAATGGCATTTAAACTTCAGAAAAGAATCCACGTTTCTTTTATTTCTTTCAAAGCACTTAACCCATTGCTAAGAATAAACACACTCAAATGCTTAGAAAAAATGGCTAAGTGTACCATGTCTTCTCTATTTTTATGTGTCCTTGTGCCGATCACATGAGGTAGATAATGATGTTATTCAGGGGAAACTGGGAGCACTGAGCTCCAGTCCCAGACAAGCTGGGACACTTACTCTTTGGGAAAGCTTGGACCCTAATTTCGTTAATCTAATCCTCAGTTTCTCATCTCTGAGAAGGGGGTAACCATAGTTACCACCTTGCTGGATTTTGTAGGGATTAAATGAGATGATGGGCATAAATAGTGCCCAGTACATGGCAAGCATTTATTGTATGTTAGCTGTTACCACCATTACTGCTGCCCATCACATTTTACAGATAAGAATACTCAGTTGGGATCCATAAGTCTTGTAATTCTCCCAAGAGGACACAGCTAGTGTGTGACAGAGCCAAGATTCAAACCTGTGTCTCAGTAAGACACAGATCATAGAATTGAATAGAATGTAGTCGTATTCAAGGGAGAGAGACTCCTTTTTACCTCTTAGCACAGAGATGCCCCAGCTGACCTAGGCTCTCTGGAGCAGCACAGCCCGTCTGGAGCAGGACTCAGGCTGGAATTCATCCCTGCATCCTCTCAGGCTGAGGCATAACTGGGTCTTCTGAAGCTGGACACCGGCGTCCTCACGGTGGGTCTCAAATGCGGGTCTCTCCCACTCATTTAGTGGCAAACACAATTCTCACTCTTCCCACATCTCATCATCTGATGGGAAATGGGTTGGCTTTCTGAGAGGTTTTGCCTGGAAATATCTTCTCCTTTCTCAACTTTGTCATTTGGAAACTCAGGCATAAAAATTGAAGTCAGCACTATTAGTACTATTGCTATTAATAATAGTTCCTATTTATAGTGCTCTTACTGTTTGCCATCGACACATTACATGTGTTATGACTAAACTTATTGCGTGCATTATTTCGCATAAAACACAGGACAACCCCATGACAGAGCTATTAGTATCTCCATTTCATAGATGATGCAACCAAGCATCCAACCATTACCACCACTGCCACAGCATCTCCTTAAAAAAAAAAAATCACTTCCAGTATTAGGATGATTTTAAATAACACTACCAGTCTAATTATGGAGTTCTATTATCTAGGAGGCCTATAGTCCTTATTGCCAATCTCTGTGCATGAGAGTAGCTTCCAACCTCTGAAACTTCCTTTCAGTTACTCAATACTATTTTAGGAAAAGTCAGTTCTGACTTGGAGTCCATTTAAATTGGTTGATTTTTTTTTTTCTAAACAACAGTGTTTACTAAGAAAAGATTTCTCATTCTTGTGATCCCTTTTACTGGGAAGTGTTCATGAGCACAAGTCTTGATTACAGTTGCCTTAAAGACCAGTTTTGAAATGTCTTCCTTTACTTGAGCAATACATTGGTTGCCTAACCATACCATCCAACTGAAAAGAAGAGGAAAGAAGAGTCAACTTAACTTAACCCAAAGAGGGAACATGTTCCCTGGGTTGAGAATGTGTCAAAGACAGCATAGCATGTCCTGACTCCCCTGTGTAATCAGGACTGTATCATGTGTTGTGGGTAAATTATCTATTTTGTAAGTTAGGCCAAAGTGTGCTCCTTCAACTAACTGTGAAAGTATTCTTGAAAGCCCATGAAACCTTATTATTCTAATTACCAACACAAAGGGTTGATAAATGAATTATGAGGCCAGGTATTATTGCCATTAAATAGATCTCACTCAATTATTTATCCCTGGGTCTGGGGTTACAGTGCAGGGAGCTGTGCATACTGTACCAGGGCTGGCTTGAGCTCCAAGACCTGGAGCCTGGATTATAGACTTGGCAGGCAGCTTTTGTTGAATGCAATTCAAGGGAATGACACACATTTTTCAGTCAGACATTTGGATGGTTTGAAGCCAATGGATATTCAAAGTTTATCCACAAAATCTTATTCATTTTATCTGTGCAAAAAAAAAAAATCTCTTTAAATTATCCAGATACGTACACATGGGTAGGAAGTTGAATTACCTATAGGAAAAACACAGACGTTTTCTTGCTTTTTAGTTTTCAAAGGCTCTGCTCTTTATTTTCTTGGATTCTGATATCTGTAATGGGCACATTAGTGTGATAAGCATCAGTCTGTGCTCATCTCCATATTGGATAGTTTCTTTTTGTATCTTATTTCTAATAGCACAATGAAAGATGTCTTCTGGTTAAGAAATCTGTTAGTGGAGAGGATGGGATTGGAAGCTACTAGTTTTTTTTCTTTTTTCCTGAAATCATGCAACTCATCGCAAAGATTAGCCTGGAAAATAGTGTTAAGAGATGTTCTCTCACTGAGTCACCAATTTCTTCCCATCCAATGTCCCTTCTTCTAGGCCAGCAAGCTGCAAAAGTGCTTCCTTATGTCCCAAGAACATCCTATTAGGAGGTTCAAGAATCTGTTCTCACTAAAAAAATTATTCTCTGCCCGCCCTTGTAACCCCTGGCTTTATTTTAACATCATCCCCTAGACTTCTGATGAGTTGAGTTCTCTACTTATTTTGGCAAGAGTGGGCAATGGGAAACAGAAGAAGCTACAATGACTCTTCAGGGATCCTTCTGGTATGAAACTTGGGGGAGGTATTTTGGAGAATGGAGGAGGTGGGACATTAGGGAAGAGAAGAAATTTCTACGTGAGACTACATGGAGTTGAGTCAGGTCCAGGCTTTTATCTGAAAATCAATGTCAGAATCTGTATGTTGAGGGTGGGGTGGGGTTGTACTTGGGAGAGAAATATGAAACTATGCCTAGCATCAGGAAAAATTTGTCAGTTGAAGAAACAAATGATAAAACCTTGTTTAGATTGTTCCAAGGAAAATTATATTTATAATAACTGACAAAAACTTTATGAGTGCCATATAAAGAGGTTCCTATATTATTAGATGGATTTATGATTAATTTTGTGGTGATTTTAATTTGGTTATAACCCTGACTTCCCTCTCTCTCTCTCTCTTAAATCTTGCTAGTTTAATGATCCTATAGCATAATCATCAGTTCATAAAATTAAAAAATCTTGTCAGAAATATAAAGTAGAATAGCTATTTCTTTACATTTATGGCTGTTTAAAGCAGTCATGTTTTCTAATTGGCCACTCATCTAGCAAGCGATGTAACTCTAAAAAACCAAACTGAGCGTCTTTTAAATTATCTGCTAAGGATCTAGAGTAGCAAATATGCCCATAATGTAGGCAATTTACATTTGAAAAACAAATTTTGATTTTACTACGAGGAAGAATGTTTGATTCTCTATTTCTATGTGTTTATTAGAATAGAGTGATGTGATGATTCCTATGTATACTTGGTTGTAGGAATTTCAACATTCTTGATGCCAAATAATTGAATTATGGCCAGTTCCACTATGACACCATGTATGGGTTCCTAAAACCCACCACACTGCAAAATAGGGCAATGGAAACCACAGGGCTTATAGGGAAACTGGGGCTAGGGGAATAATACTCAGAAATATCATCAATGACACATGGACAAAGATGGATATAAAATGGTGGCAACATTTTACACAGAATTTGCGCTATGCTTGAATTGTTCTGTAATGCATCAATCATGTTAGGACAGATTTTCAGTTCTGAAACAACTGTTACAGGAGAATCCACTGTGTAATAATCCCTCCAACACTTTCACACTTATGATGGCACCCTCTTGCTACCCCTGGGCAAGCAGGGAAGCCATTGCTCACCCTCTAGTTTGTTGAGGAATCTTGACCTGTTAAGGGCCACAAAGTAACCGAGGGCAACTGCAGATCATGCTCACATGTGTGTGAGTCCTGGGCACGCGTGCCTTCCTCTGAGAAACAGGACCCTCCTGAACATGTGTACAGAGAGGGTCAAAAGCGTGGGCAAAGTCATAGAGACAAATCACAGAGGCGGGGTTAGAACTCAAGTTAGAGTCGACTTTAGTTTAGTTCAACATTTTATAAATGTTTGTGAGGTGCCATGCTCACTCCTGCCATATCATCTCTAGAACATATTGTTAATGCTTAAATGGGATATGTTTTCTTGATTGCATGGATGGAGAAACCCAGCCATGAGTCCTCAGCTTATACTTTTTGATAGGGCTTCATTAAACATTTTAGAATATGTAGAATGTTTTAGAAACCATTTTCAAATTAATCTTCATAGCTCAGAGGTCATGTCAAATGTCAGGGCATTTGACAACAAGGCCAGTCTGGTAACACTTGCCATTTTCCAGGGGTCTGCTCTAGGAAGTTTCGCTTTTCTTTTCTTTTTTCTTTTCTTTTCTTTTCTTTTCTCTTCTCTTCTCTTCTCTTCTCTTCTCTTCTCTTCTCTTCTCTTTTCTTTCTTTTCTTTTCTTTTCTTTTCTTTTCTTTTGAGACTTTATTTATTTGAGAGAGGGAGTGAGAGAGGGAGCACAAGAGAGGGGAGGCTCAGAGGGAGAAGCAGATCTCCCTCTGTGCTGGGAGCTGGACACCGGGCTTGATCCTAGGACTCCGGGATCATGACCTGAGCTGAAGGCCGACACAACTGAATGAGCCACCCAAGGCCCCTTTCCCATTAAGTTTCCGAGAAGACTCATGTAAAAGGGTGCAATTCCAAAGTTTAGGAGGGACTTTGCTTTGGAGCATTAATTAATGTGGAAAATACAATTATTGGATGCTCCCCTGTCTATATGTATCTCAAATTATGCCTCTTGGCTCCACTTCCAGAAGGTTTAAGTTTATTAAGCACCTTCTCTGCTCAAAGTAGTGGTCAGTGCTGTGGGAGATACAAAAGGAGAGGATACTGTCCCTGCCACTCCATTGCACTTGTGTTTTTATGGCAGAATATGGGTGGGTACTCAGGTGCAGGTGAGTAAGGAGGTGCCACTGTGGAGTCACTGGCTAAGTCAGCAGGTGCGTGTTGGGTTTTGATCACTGGGCATTATAAAATCATGAATTTAGCACTGTAGCTAAGAAACAGTTTACCAAAAAAAAAAAAAAAAAAATTCTTGACTTCATTTTTTCAAAATTTACTTTGTTTGTTAATAAGCTTATTTATAGTCATACGTTGAAGGGTCTTATCCTGTAAAATCACACATTCCAGGGGCCATCCAACTGACAATGTTGCAGCTGTGGAAAGGCAGTCCAGGTTTGGGTTCTTCTGGGTGATGCCCTCTGTGGCCCCTAAAAGGTCAAGACAAGCCTGGGCCACCTCTCTTTTTAAAATTCTTTTCGCATGTCAAACACACAACAATAGCAAAATTGGCCAAAGTTACGAAATTGTAGTATATTTAACATTAACCATTCTGCTGAGTTGATGCTTTTCTACACACACACACACAAAGACAGTACTGTGACAACTGTAATGTGTAACTATTTGGGAATAAGGTTAAAGTTTATATTTGAGGCCCTTTCGGAATGGTAAAGCTAAAAGTATTCCTTTCCTTTCCCTTCTTCCCTCAACCCCATTTGCTGCACATAATATGACTCCTCTGTTCCAAGTCATAATTGGTTTCATGAGATTAAATACCAGGTCAATAAAGTATGTTCTACGTCAGTTTGTCCTAAACTCTTTGACTTACTTTTTTAAAAAGTAATCCTTAAAAAAGAAAGAAAAGAAAATATTTTAATTTAACTTTTTTTAAGATTTTATGTATTTAACAGAGAGAGACACAGCGAGAGAGGGAACACAAGCGGGGGGAGTGGGAGTGGGGGAAAGCAGGCTTCCCGCGGAGCAGGGAGCCCGATGCGGGACTCGATCCCAGGACCCTGGGATCATGACCTGAGCCGAAAGCAGACGCTTAACGGAAAGGAAATATTTAAAAATAAACATTCTGACTGCCCGAATCTGAAGTCAACTTTGGATTCAATTTTATATGCGGTAAAAATGAAAAGAATTAGTATTCTCTGTTTTGACACTTAGAACAAATTACTTGCTTTTTGATGACTCCAGCTGATTAATAATAATAAATGAGACTAAAATATCTTATTCTTCCTGGCCAGAATTAAAAAGCTTAAACATCTATTACAAGTCCTGAACTTGAAATAGAGCTTAAATTCATGAGCTAAGGGTCTAGAAGAAATAAGGCTGCAAACCTAATAAAATGAAATGTCCACTATCTCTATTCTATGATTCTTAACCTATCCCTCCCTTACCCCTTATTTTGTTTTATTTTCTCAGAGAAGCAAAAAAATTTGTGAGTGAAAATGAAGGAGCCCTTGGGAAAGGGAAAGGAAAGCGGTGGTTTGCATTTAAGATGATGATGGCCAAGGTAAGCATTTTCACAACTCAATTTGGTTGATGCCATGCATTCTTAATGGCAGCCATATTGATTTTAAGGAGGAGAACATTGGTTCTGTTAGGGGAGAGGGAAAGCATCTTACATTTTCTATGTACAAAGCACGTATACACATAAAGTAAGTACACAGTATATCTCTGGTATTAAAATTTGGGGCAGGGCATGATTCAGAAAACAAACGAAAAGGCCCCAAAATACTCCTTAAAGGAGATATAATGAAAAATAAGTTGAGAAACATTGATTTATGGCAAAAGACTTACATGTGTGATTTTCTCACCCCTAAATGGCAAAGGCTGTGCCCCTCTCATTTTTATTCCCTGGTAGTGAAGGGGTTCTGGATTAAAGTTTCTTTCTCAGAATGTCTACAAGCTTTCGGGCCATATAGCTCTTCTCTATCAGGAACATCAACTTATACATTGAATAGAACATGAGAAGGAAAACAAAAGATATACCAATATAAACACAGGTTCTTGGAAAATATAGAAAAGAAGTGAACATTTATTTAGCATTTACTATATGCTAAACACTGAACTGAATCCTTCTATGAAGTTATCATATTTAATTCTCAAAGCAAAGTAGGTATGTAGGCATTATTGTCCCCTCTTTACAATTGTTACCCCACTTGTAAGCTAAATGCATTTCCATACAGATGGGGTTTTGTGAATAAAATTCACAAATCTTAAGTATGAAATAGAAAGATTTATGTTGTATATCATGGATTAATTTTGTCTGTTTTTATAACTTAAATGAAAAGAACCATATAGTATTTATATTTTTGTTTCTGCCTTCTTTGATGCAATGTTATATTCATGAGATACGTTCATGTTGTGCCAGCTCTAGTCCATTTTTATCAACGTGCTGTATTCCATCGTATGAAGGTACCACAATTTATTAATCCATTCTCTTGTAGATGGACATTCGGGTTGTCTCTAGTTTGGGTCATCTTTTGAACTTCAGACTTGTCTCATAGTCTTATTTGGGCCCTACATGCCTGTCCATCTCACACGTGATCCCAGCATAATGTGCACTTACGCAAAGTTATTTGCCCCATTCCCATTCTTCCATGTGGTTCTTGTGGTCCACTTGACCATGGATGGCCCAACATTGTGGAATAAAATGGAAGGAAGGTCTTTTATAAAAACTAATGTGTGATTCTTTTTCTTCCTCCCTTTTCTATGATACCATGACTTTCCATTTAATTAGCTGCTTTACTCGTACCAGAATAAAAAGTGTCCTATGTCATCACACTTACCATCCTGTATTGAAGTTACTTGTTTATGTTCAGCTTACTCTAGTAGAGTAAGAAGCTCTTCAAGGCAGGAGCTATGTTTTATTCATATTTCATCAATTTCTTCATGCCATGAGTATTTAATTAAACACGTACAATTTTCCAATCGCCTAATATTAGGTGCCAACTCAGTCCCTGCTCCCTTATTATCTGTCAGAATACACAGATCTGTCTCAGCCTATTTGCTATAAAACAGGGGATCCATAAAAGTTTTTTTTAATTGAATTGGTGTGGAGGTGGGTGGGGAACAGGGAGGCAAGTAAAACCTACTCTTTTCCTCTTTTTACAAAAAGCCTTACGTGGCACCAGAGAGATCTTTCCAAGCTCATTGTCTTGTGATATTTTGGGATGGGGATGCAGGATAAACCTCTTGGCAAACAAGAGGCTGAGTTTTACTGTTGTATTTGTCTTTCTTTTCAGAAATGGGCAAAATTTCTTCGTGATTTTGAAAACTTCAAAGCCGCCTGCATCCCATGGGAAAATAAAATCAAGGCAATTGAAAGTAAGTGCTCATGAGATCTCATTAGATGGGAAGGTTGTGTCATAAGCTTATGAGATGCCTTTCTCAGTTTCTATACTATTAGAAAGATTAAAAACAAGAAAATGAACAAACAAACATAACCATTTTTTACATTCTCTTTGTACTGTGAAAATTTGCGAGCACTTACCAATCACAGCACTGGAGACCCCACTCTCCCTTCCTATGTTAGACCAGAATATTCTCATTCTGACCTTTTCTGTCCTATACAAGTCAGTCAATATTGTGCCAATGACACTGAGTCATATATATCACTGGGAAAGCAGCGATTTTATATTGGCAATGAATATGACATTGAAAATATATTCTTATGAGAGTTAGACAATAATAAAAATGAACAGTGTCTAAAAAGAATGAAGAAATCTTAAAGCCTTATTTTCAAATCTGAAGTAGAATTAGTAATCATCATCCAGGAACTTGCTATGTGAATATTATATTGTGCCTTCATTTGATACAGTATTCCTAGGTTACAGAGAAGTCAGGAGAATATACGCAATCAAAAGCCTATTTAGAACAGTGCTCTAGGCTTAGAATAAGGCAAGTAAAAATTTTAAAATAATGTAAATGTAATAAATAATGTTTTAAAAATATATAAAGAATGTAATAATAAGGAATGTAAAGAAAAAGGGATAATATTTCAAACATTTCTGAGCACAGTCTTGCCATGTTTTGGTTTCCAGGAGTTTTGACTAGGATCTGATTTTCCTCCCTGACTTTTCAGATCGAGAGGCAGGTTTTCCTGCTGCTTAAATGTGGCGTTGCCTAATTAAAATGGAGGCTCCATAGGGAGATAACACGGTTGATGGATATTTCACGGACATGATTGGGCATGTTTTAGGTGTGCCTACCCACAGTCTTCTGTCTCTCATTATCAAGTGGCAATGAATTAAAAATACATCAGCTAATTAATTGCACTTCCTCCCACAGATTCCTGTACCACCCCGTCATTGCTTTATTTTCCTCCTTAACACTTGCTATCTAAAATACCGTATTTTTAATTTAGTTTTTAAATGTAATTTCATTTCATTTTATTTTGTGTTTATTTCTTCCAGTAGACTACGAAAGCAGAGGTTTGGTTTGGTGTACTCCTGGATCACCAGACCTAGAGTTTGCTTGACCTTAATAAGTACGCCTCGAATAAAATTAAAGAGTAGATGTTCTTCAAATGTCTACCATTCTAGGAAGTGGGAAAAGGAATTTAGACCCACCAGAAAAGAACAGACACCATGGAATACTTAAGTTTCAAGTGTACAGCACAAATGTGGTACCTTGAGAGGCACTGAGGAGCAGAAAGCCATTTGGAACATTAAGGTCTTGATATAATTTGTGTAAAAATAACTCTGGATTTGGTTCTTGCTTTGCGGCCGATTTGCTGTTCAACTCTGAGGCAGTCATTTAATCCCTCTGGGCCTCAGTCTATTCATCTATGAGATGATAGGGTTGAATCTTGATCGGTCTTGAGATGTAGCCCAAGAAATTTGTAATAATGAGAGTTAAAATGTACATTTGCAATTATTTATTTGGAAGGTCCACTAGGTTCTAGCAGGTTCTAGCTTGTCTCAATAATAATGTCCTGCCCACTTGTGTTGCAATAGCCTATCTTGAGTGGGATAGAAACACATGGAATGATTTTCCTTGCCCAGGAATTTCACACAGGAATGAGTGACAATATAACCACCATCCAGCATGTGTGTTACTAGGGGAAAGATAGATCGAGAGCCACTCAATTATACTTTTAGTTATCTTCCTTCCTCCCCTCTTCCTCCAGGAAATTTGTAACGGTCAGTTGGGTAATTCCAGCAGATGCGGGTTATTTTCTCTCCCATATGCAATTCCATGTTTGATTAGGTTGTCCTGATTTCTCCACCTTTCATGGTGCTTTGCCTCACTGTGAAGAACTGATCCTTATTTTCTATTCCATCAACAATCGCCACAACCACCACTCTTTGGGTGTCACTCAGATACCCTACAAACACTTCTCGAATGTGCCTGCAATGTGCCCATTAGCCTTCCTATTTTCAAGTTGCTGTTGAATAAAGGTCCCAGAATTAGTTACCAGAGGAGCTGAGATGTCAGGTGAAGTCTCTCTGGGTCCACGGCTTATGGTTTTTCTCAATGTGGCTTGCTCATTTGTTACTTGAAGGAAAATTTTATAAACTCTCTCTTTTGCATCAGGTCCCAGAGTAGATTTGACCAGAGCAATGGCAGGATGAGCAGTTAGAGATTTTCTTGATCATTATCCAATTTGGAGAATTGTGTCCCATTTTCTCATGTGTTTATTTTTGAATGAGTTCTTTATTTAATTACATACTTAAGCTTCTCTAAGGTACTTAATGCATTATGATCTTAATGATAATCATCAGTACACCATATGCTTTTGGGCGATTGTAGTAGTTGGAAGAGTAGGAAGCCTCTCTAAAAGTGTTATTAGTAAAGTCATTGGGTCGGACCAACCATCTCATAGAAAGTACCCTACCAAAGATGGGGGAGCATGTATCTGTGATGGTCTTTGAAACTTAACTAAATGGAAATTGGAAAAGAAATGGGACATGGAATCAGTTTTCTAAAGGTTGAGGTCCTTTTACCCCTGACCGGCTCTATAGTATAGCTAATCCTTCAATATCTGGGGCCCTCTGTTTCCACATTTGGGGTTTTACTGGTTTCTATACAAGGCAATTTCCAACCCAACATTCTATGATTTATAAGTTACAATCAGTTTGAGATTTATATGTAAGCAGATGAAGCTCTTTATACTTTTGAGTGATAAATAATTGAAACAGTTAAATGAAAAATAGACTTACAGCAAGAGAGGCCTGCATAATTTACCTTCTATGCCAGTTCATCTTAGAAAAAAGCAGATTAAACATGTACCCTATTTATAAAATACATATTTCATATTTTAAAATAATACCAAGTCTTTTCTCTTACAGAAATGACCACTTAATCTTACAGAAGCTTCAGAAATATTATTGTATTCCTTTTGAAAGTCAGAATAATCTAACATGTCATACCTCATTTAATCTTCAAAATAAACTTGACTGGACTGATTAATTGAGCAAATACTCACTGAGTGCCTGCCATTATTAGGCCTGTTTTCCAGGCACTGGGCATGCGTTGCTGACAAAGACAGGCGAGGCTTGATCTTACAACCAATTGTGTTAATAAGCATGTGGGTGGGGAAGACAGGGCATAAAATATAAGCAATTAAATCATGAAGAAAGTTCAGATTGTGGTCAGAGGCATGTTTAAAACAGGAGCAGCTAAGCTCCATTCCAAAGTCTTTCTAATCCATTTGCCCTCATTCTCTGCTCAATCTCTAGATAATACTGAGCAAGTGTTTTTGTAAGTGTGGTTTTAAAGAAGTCCCGAATTACCAGCCTTCTCTGAGTTTCCATAAAGCTCTAATAATTGGCAGAATCGAGAGGGGAACTTAAATCAAGTCTAAAACTCATGCTGTTTCCCACCTTGATTCCAGTAAGGCCTGGATCCCTTTGCTAGTGTGGACCAGGTACTCACTTGAGGACTCCCCAATTTTTTTTTTCACATCAAAAATAGATTTGATCATTCCTGCCACAAAAGGATGCTGTGGAGTTCTACATCACGTGGGGATGCTGTGGAATTTTACTGTCATGCCAGCCCTGTGAAGAGGCCATGCTAAAAACCCCAGCATTACCCACAAGGATGAACTTTATTAACTCCCTTTCATTATGTATTTTGCTGAAAAAGCTGTGTATTTGTACTCCCAGGAAGTATCATCTATATCCATTGTGACTCCAGAATTATTATCAAAACCATGGATTAAATCATGGAATGTTCTTCAAGCTGGAGATTACAAGTCTTTCTCAGAACTGAAATCTATTTCTTCCTAATAATAAAGTATGGCATCAAAATAGGTGTGAGAGAACTATTTTTCAGACCAGAAAGATCTGCAGATAGACAACCCTAAGAACAGAGTTTAAACCTCATGTTTCTCTACTGGCCTAAGAGCTGCAGAAAATGCAAATCAAATTTGCGACATTTAATTCCCCTAGACCAGTTTGAAAGCAACTATGCTTCATGTCCTAGCCAACAAGATGGTATTTATACTGTGCTTCTACAGCAGGTGATTTAATTGGTCTTTTCCCACTTAGAAATGCTCATATTTGTCTGCCTGTCTTATTACCTATCTGTTCAAGAGGAAATTATACATGATGATAGACTACAAATTACTTTGCCTTAATAATAAATAACCAGATGGAGAGGTGAAACTTTAACCTGAATTTAAAAGAAATGCAAGAAAATTCAGCAACAAGAATATTGCATAAGCTTAAAAGGCCTCACTTGAATAGGTACCAAGGACTCTGTTTTACCGTATTAATAATTATTATGGAAACAGAATTTATTAGTCAGATTAAAGAAAAAAAGAATTGGTCATTTCTGGGCACCAGCCCAGTTTATGAATGTGAATGGCCTTAGCTGATTGGTGGATCATGCCTATGTTTTTTCAGACATACACATTCATGGCTTATGTATTCCATATACTATAGTTTTTTTTTTTTAAATAGTGTAATTATGATTCTACTTGGGTAGCAGTATAGCACTGTGGTTAAGAGAGATCTGGATTTGAAGTCACACCTACAGATCAAGGCTGCCTAGTTTAGAACTCTGGCTCCATCATTTTCTACCTATTCCTACATAACTCCCTATGTAACCCTGGTTCCATCATTTACTAGTTGTATAACCCATGGGCCTAAGTCTCTGTAAAGTGAGAGTATAGGAATTCTCTTCTTGCAGGAATTCCATGATGACTAAAGGAATTAATACACAAGATCAAAATAGGTGTCTGAAACAAAATTCATTAAATGTTAGCTATTGCTATTATTAATCAAGTCTTGGTTCAGTCAAATGCTGTGTTTAGGTTTTTGGTCCCCATCCACAGTGGGACTAATAACACTTAACCTTATCGGGTTCCAAAAGCAATAAAATGAGTGATGTTGGCGAAGTTTACGGTATGCATAATTGACCAGCAAGATACGTCAGCTATTATTATTACTACGACTACTACTTCTCCTCCTTAGTCCTGTCTTTACAAGAGTGAAACAATTTTATCTAAGAGACTAAGCACATAGAATGACTGTTCTTTTTAATTACGACCTCTTAGCTACACTTTAGGAAGGTTTCTCTTTTCAGTCAATGCCAGATTTAGCCACCTACCACTGATCGGATAGAACCACTAGGATACATGGATGTGAAGAGGGAAGAGTTCTCCTTTTTTATTTATTTTATTTTATTTTATTTTATTTTTTTATGTTATTTTTATTATTTGTGTTGAGACAGGGAAAGGTCCTATGGAGCTTGGATGCCAACCAGTTGATCTGTGTTCTTTCCTTTACAATCTTTCTTTTGTTACTGTCCTCTGCCCTCTGCCATTGGTAGGTGTTCTGTAGAAGGAACAATATCTTCTGGATTTCTTGGTCTCTTTGACCTGTGTCTGGGTCTTTTGTACAATCACTAATTTTAGTGAAATCTGTTTTCCTGAAATTCATTTCCTTTAGACTTAGGATTCTATAAAAAAAAAAAAAAAGAAAGAAAGAAAGAAAGGAGGGGGTTGCTTAATGGTTACTTCTCTACTTCCAATAAAATAGTTATGAAACGATGCAGCCTGAAAGCTTTGGAGTCTAAAATATATTTCATCCATAATGAATATGGATTATGTATGGGGGAGGGGATACTTTCTGAAACATTATAATTTGCTCCTCCTTTTTGCCTTTAGGTATATTTACACTCTGTACTCAATTTAAGAAATTCATTTGCTAGGGTTTGTGTATGGGGGCTGAGAGAAGATGGGCTGTGGGTGCTAACGAGAAGAGCAAAACTGTAAGAAGGAAGGTCGGAAAGGAAAGAAGGAAGGAAGGGAGGGAGGGACTGAGGGAAGGAGGGCAGGATGGAGGGAGGGATGGGGAAGGAGGAAAGGATGAGTCAGCATCCGGTGCTTGGGACTACTCTACACCAGAAGATCTCCTGTGTGTTTCAGGGAAAAGCTTGCTCCAGATACCTAGGGACAAAGTTCCTTCTCCAGTTAATGAGTAACTGTAAAGACTAGCAAGCAGGAAGTCTACTGCCTTCAATAAAACATGACAAGTGAACTTGGCTGAGACGAGCCTTGGGCAGTTGTTACCAGAGAACATAGATAACAGCCATGAAATGATCTGGAATCACTGGGAGCCAGGTGGATGATCAGATGTCCCGGGAGGGGCAGATCTGCCTAGCCTTTCCGCAGATGGACCCGTGCATCTGGTTACAGCACCTGTGGGCATGTTTATCAAAACCATACCCTTTTAGAAATCCAGGAGGACTCCGCCTTTCTCTGCAAAGTGAAATGAATCCAAATATTCAGACTTGAAAATAATTGATTTCTTTTAAATGTCCGTTTAGACAATGACTTTTTTTTTTAAGTTTCTATAAAAATTGTCACTGTGTTATGGGAAGAGGCAAGGTGGCTCCTAACGAATAGACTAAGTTTCAGAAACGGAAGCATGACTCGTGTGATCTCAGCCTCATCTTACTAAGCAGAGACTGGAATTTGCTTCACCCGAACCTCCTTCTTTGTACAATGTTTCCTTACCGGTGATGCTGCAAAGCCAGAGGGCCAAGAAAGCCGTTGGTCCCTGGAGGTATTTTGCTGAAGGAGTCAGGAAAAAGGGCCTGATGTACAGCTGCAAAGGGGACCTGGGAATTGGGAAGAAAACTTGCACCTTGGTGTTGAACTTTAAGTGATAATCAAAGAAAGTTGGGCTTTTGTTAATCAATGAAATCTCAACCTGAGACTCCAAATTCCTGGTCTTTCTTCCTCTTCCATTCTCTGATTTAAGATAATGTGTTTTTTCGTTTTTTTTTTTTTTTAAGATTTTATTTATTTATTTGACAGAGAGAGACACAGCGAGAGAGGGAACACAAGCAAGGGGAGTGGGAGAGGGAGAAGCAGGCCTCCCGCTGAGCAGGGAGCCTGACACGGGGCTCGACTGAGCCACCCAGGCACCCCTGTTTTGTTTTGTTTTTTTAATATTTTTTCTCAATAAATATGATTTGGACAGATCATTTTCCACTGGGGCACGTGCATGTTGACGGCACATTCTTGCCTGTCCCCTCCCAATTTGTTTTCCAAAGCTGAAGAGACCTTAAAGGTCAGTCTACTTCCCATCCCGCCCCCACCCCCAATCCTGTTGCTTAACACCTGTTGGCGACTTTCTCAACACATTTAAAATAAAAGTCTCATTTTTTACCTGTCTTTAGGAGGCCCTACACAGTGTGGTTTGGCTTGTCTCTTCATCCCTCATCTGTCACCGCTTTCCCTTGTTCACTGGGCTCCAACCATATAGTCCTTCGGTTCCTTCCTCAATTGTCCTGAGCTCTCACCTGCCTCCAGATGCTTGTTCTCGCTCTTTCCTCCGCTTGAGCTGCTCTTCCCCAGCCTGAGCGTTCGCTGCCTCTTCCTCCAACTTCAGACCTCTGCTCGAATGTTACCCTCTCTGATACACCTTCCTCAATGAGCTTATCGAAAGCAACCTTCTCAGTATTTTGCCTTCTTCTCTCTAGGACCTATCTGGTATATGTAATTGTTATATCTATATCTATACTATATCTATAGTTGTTATAATTATATATATAATTACATATTATATACATGTATAATTGTTATAATAATGTAATCATGTGTGATTTTATATATCATATATAATACATACATATCATATATATGCTATATGCACATAGGATATACCATACATAATACACAGATATTAAACAATGTATTTGAATATACATATACATATTACATATAGATGTATATATATAATATATAATATGACACATACTGTACATACATATAATATGCTATATAATAGCATATAGCTCATACATTATGATAAATACATATATTTTATTTATTTATTTTTAAAATTCCTGCCTCTCTGTTGTTTCCATACGTCACTAAAACGTAAGCTGTATTAGGGCAGCAACGCTGTCTGTGACATTGTGTTTCACAGCTAAGGTAATTCCTGAGGGAAGATTCTTGAAATATGTGAAGAGTGAGTGAATGAACTTCAGCTTCTGCGCTATACCTAAAAAATGCCAGTGATACAGAAAAATAGCACAGGAGGGTCTGCAGGCTAGCTGTCCCTGAAGGATGTGGGAAAGGCTTTTGAGAAAGGCATTGTTGCCTGAGAGAAAGGAGGCAGAAGTGCAGTGATTATAATGATAATGGTAGCTAACGACTGGCAGATACTGTGGTAACCACTTTACAGGTATTTGCTCAACTTAATGTTATTAACTTATTAGTTAATAAAATGGGCTTTCACCTAGCAACCCTAGCTGCTAAGGCCCAGGCTGCTCTCCCCTGGATGGGCTCTAAAGGCGTAGGCCACAGTCATTCTGCACAACTGCATCTACATAGTAGAGAACACTTCCATTACCAATAACATTTTCTCTTCCTGGATAGAAACAGAATGCTGAAGACTGTCAATGTGGAAAGGACCAATGTGTTGCGATGAGCAGATTTATTTTTGAAAGCACCAAGACATAGCTTTTGTTTCGTTTGGTTCTGACCTGCCTTTCAACATTTTCATTTTCTTTTTGATAGGTCAGTTTGGCTCCTCTGTGGCCTCATACTTCCTCTTCTTGAGATGGATGTATGGAGTAAACATGGTTCTCTTCATCCTGACATTCAGCCTCATCATGTTGCCAGAGGTAAGGATCTGACTTTCAAAAAACAAAACAAAACTAAAGCTGAAACAGGTTTCTCATGTGATCACTGTCCTAGAAAATTTCTTTTCTCTTCTGAAGAACAGCACGATTAACTGGCGATATCCACCCTTGGAGTCATAGCGCTTGCAACAAGGTTAATCCTCAAAATGGTGCCCATGGGCCAAAGATCCTAATCCTTGCTCCAAAGGGCACATGAGCCTCCTGAAATCATATATAAAATGTCATGTGTATGTTTAAATATACATTTTTATGTGGAATGGTTCATGGCTTCTATCAGATTCCCAAGGTGGTCCCTGTGCTCAAATGTTAATTGCTCAAAAGGAAGGCTTTGACACCTTGTAAATTGTATTTATTTTGCCAAGTTTGCTTTGAAAGAAATGCTTCTTACTGCAACTCAGGACATTTAGCTTTTCTATCTGAAGAAACACAAAGTGAGCAATTTTTTTCCAGATGTAAAGTAAGGTAAACCAGACATCCCCCCCACCCATGCACATGTACACATACACAGTGGGGTGGGGTCTTTTAGGATCAAGGCCAGAGAGGAGAGGAAAGCAGATAGTGCTTCCAGATTGAAGAAGATGCCAAACCCCTGAGCTGATGGGTGGGGTGGGGTGGGGAGAGTCCATCAACTAAGGCCAAGAAGCAAGACTGAGGTTAGAGCCTTTATCCACAAGAAGTTAAAGGACTCTGACCCTTGGATGCTTACTTATACAAAAGTCAGGTTAGGCTTTACTCAAGCTACAAAGGGTCTTTTCACGTGCCATTATTTCAAAGCCAATTTGTTCAGGACAGCATTGCCCACAGCCAAAACTAAGTGTTTTGAGGGACTTGTTATCCCCATGGTTTTGAATCAGAGCCAGTTTCTGTATCAAGCCTCCCCACGGGCATAATAATCTTAATAATTCCTTACAGTCATGACAAGTTTTAGCTTTTAATAGTGCAAAAACACTTTCACTTCTTTTACTTACTGAGCCTCACAACAAATTTATGAGGTAGACTATAGAAGAGTTTTCTTTCCCCATTTAAAACTGTGGAAACAGAATCACGCATTGCTCATTGGGCTTAACCGATATCTCAGAATGAGGTTTTTTTTATGCTGTTCTGGGTCTAGGACCGTGATTGTACCCTTCATCCCAAGATTTTGCAACATAATCCATTAGTTTTATAATCCCTGAGGTAATTCGGGAGGTTCTATGGCTATCTGGCTCCCAGGAGGCAGTGAATGCAGATCAGAAGTCCTGTATAGTTCATCTCTCAAGTGAAAACTTTCAGGTGATGAGGCAGAATGCATGTCATCAATTTCAAATTAACCCCAGCTTTCTTTTTGCTCATCTCTCTAAGGAACCTCAAAACTCCTTCACTGGCTATTATGATGCCCCTTAGCGTCAGACTCAGGGTCTCTGTGGAGTTCTATCAGGTGTGCTTTCTTGTCTCCCCACACCACGCAACCGCCATGGAAATGAAAGGTTGTGGCTGGACTTACTCCACCTATATGAGATTACAGAATGCCTGATAAGAGAGTGGAGGGAGCCGATCTGTGCCTGATGGGATGTAGTCCTAGAACGAAGCAGCGTATTGTCTTTGGATGCTTTCTTACAGGTTTGTGTTAGATGCTGAGGGGCATCCTGTTTTCTGGGCAATGGTTGCCAGCTCCAGCAAAAGAACAAAGGAGGATGTGTTAACTTTACAGAGCCACCAGAGGCCAGGGCTGGTCTGCTCCTGGCAACAAGGCTCCATTTTCCTCTGCCTCCTCCCACCCAGCCTCGTTCAGCATTCCTCTGAAGCAGATGCCCTTTTGCCCGAAGTTCCCATATCCCTGAGCAAGCGTGAGACCTTAATCTTCTTTGTCCTTTGTGGCCCCCAACTTCGGGGTGAGACAACATGGATAAGACCCACCTTCTGCTCTGTTCAGTCCTAGGAAGTCAAGAAGCTTCCATGAATCCCATGCCACTTGTATGGAGGGTAGGAGTAGGGGCTGACTTCCAGCCCTTGTCCAGTCAAGCTTGGCACCCAGGCTTCCAGCCACATTCATCCTCCATCCCCAGCCCCAAGGAAGGAAAGTTTTCATGTTACATAAGAAGCAACATCTGCTCGGCAAGCCGTGTGCCTGCCCTGGTGCTTTTTCCAGTTCTCACCAAGACACCTGCTAGAGCCCTATTCAAGTTGCCTCGCTGGCTGGCTCTGCCCCTAAAAACTCCTCTCTGAATCTGGTAGCATAAGATCAGGGCAGCAAACCTGAATTAGTGGTAAAACAAATATAATCAGGGTACAATCTTTCCTCCTCTTTGACATGCTCAAATTGTATGAGCGATTCACTTGAGTCTTCTCTTCCTTAACATGAAGGAGAGAATCTCCCTCCACCCCCACCTCTAAGAGGTAACCCCATATGAAGATGTGGGTAATATGGTTTTTTTTTTTTTGAACACTATAGTTCCCCCAAAGGCCTCTCTTCTCCTCTCCAGACGTCCCCCAAAAGAGATCAGTTTGGAGGTGGTGGTGGGTAGTGGGGCTTCTCAGCAAGCCTCTGGGCAATGTGGTTGGCCCAGCTGCTGGTGGTCCACTGAACTTAGCATGCAGGGTTCTTAGCACTCCCTTTGTTCTTCACTCTGGATTTAGTAGTCGATTCCCAGAAAATGGGACCCCACGTGGAGACCCACAGAGTCGCCATGAAAATGTGTAAGAAGTGCTTTTAAACAAAACCATTTGTGATCACATGTGTGGCTCAGACTTTGTTTCCAATTATTAACTGCTTTCTTTACTTCTCTGTATAGTACCTCTGGGGTTTGCCATATGGCAGTTTACCTAGGAAAACAGTTCCCAGAGCTGAAGAGGCATCTGCGGCAAACTTTGGTGTGTTGTACGACTTCAATGTAAGTATCTCCCCACAGCTGTGTTGGTAGGAGCACAGATTTTTCCTTACTCTCTGAAACCCCATGGCCTCTTCCTCTGGGGCTGGTTGGAAGTCTTAAGAGATATATACATACCTCCTGCTAAAAAAAATAGGAAATGAAGGAAGGAAAGGAGGGAGGTAAGGAGGAAGGAAGGAAGGAAGGAAGGAAGGAAGGAAGGAAGGAAGGAAGGAGGAAGGGAGGGAGGGCATAAGAGAGAGAGAGATAAAAAAAGGAAAAGGATTGGCTTAAGAATATGATAACATGATTAAATGGGAATATAGACTACTGAATGAAGGTGAACTCAGCGATCAAAGGCTTGAAACAAGTATCTTTATCTCTGGCTTTGGAAAAGAACAAAGGAAGAGTTTGCAAGTATGCTTTTTGAAAAATCTTGTAGGATTCTTAGGGAATTAGAGCTTTAACATTTTGTATTAACCTCTTTGTTTCCTAAGCAAATCTATTTAGTATTACTGAAGACTCAGTACTATTCAGTAATTATTCAATAAATAAAGCTAAATGTTAAATACAAAACAGTCCTGGATTCTAACTTCTAAATAATACTAAAATGAGTATACTCAATTGCGGTAGCCCTATGAGCATTACTCGACTGTAGTATGAGAATAGTATTACTCTTTGAGCTGCCCTGGGTGGGGATAGTTGTTATACCAGAGATGCATTTTTACCCATTAAAAAATCATTTCGGAGTCTGATTCAAGACGGTGGCAACTACTCAGTTCCACACATTCTTTTTAAAATAACGACCAGATCAGAGATGTTTGAAAGTGTAGAGGATAAGAAAGTAGCAAGGTAGACTTCGGGGAATTGATAATTCAAGGAATTTTGGGAGAGTAGTAAATGAGAATAAGATTTTATGTAGGCTGGGGAATAAAAGAAGGAGAGAAAAACTAATAAACACTCTTCACGGTCATAGTATTGATAGGTATATTTCATAGATGTTTGGAATTCTGCCTTCAAGCCCCCTAAATTGTGAGCTCCCCAAAGAGGGGATCATATCTGTTACATCTTCTTTGAAGCCCTTAATTTGATATTCAACCAACAGAGGCTTAATGAATCTTATTGACTGACAATCCTGAGTAAGGGGAGGATTTGTAGAGCCTTGAGATAAGAGCTGTAGAAATTAATTTATGTGAGCAGTTCCAGGAAATGTAAACTTTAGGAAAGGTTCCCAGTCTCTGAGTAAGCAAGCCAAGCTAGAGAATAAGCCTAAGGCATGGTGGCAGCCCTGATTTTGTGGCATTTGGAATCTCCAGTCATCCCTGTCAGTTCACTTTTCATTTCAATTCAACATTTATGTATTGAGTATAAACATGCACTGGTTTTACAAAGATAAAGGTGACATGATCCTTGACCTCAAGGCACTCATGAGAGTAGAAGATAGTCAGCTAGTATACCACATGCTATATGCTACACTAGCAAAATAGAAGAAAAGAAAAAGACACTGGGGATCCCTGAGTTAGTAGTTGTTAGTTTTGCCCGGGAAGGTCTAGGATTTATGAAGGATACAACCTCTGAGTTAGATTTTACTTATCTTTTATTCCTCCTTTCTATTGTCCCCCATTCATCTCTCTCTCTCTCCTGGTCCTTTCTCTAAGTTTCAAATAATAATTTTTTACTATGCTCGCCTGAAACTTCTTTTACATCTCACTCTCTTCTGATTAGCAAGATTATAAACTTCCAGTCTGGTTATCATTGGCATTTTCTGATGTTTCAGTCAAACCAGAGAAAAGAAGAACTGAAAGTATGAACAAAACGTTTTTAGATTTGTAAACATATATTTAACAAAGTTTAAGCACTTATAAATTTTTCAACTAACTGAAATAAAAAAGTTGGGGGAGAAAGTCCATTAGGGATTTGAAAGATATTAATCAGCTGAGGGAAAAAAAAAAAAAAAAGAGGAAGATGGCTCTAAGAGGCAAACCAGAGGCTCTAACAGGTGGATACAGGAGGAAGCCAGGGGAGAGGGTTTGGGCAATAAATGGGCTTACCAGGATTTTATGACTGCCCTTGATAGCTCTCTCATGTTTCAGTTTGGTGAAATACTATTTGTAGGTGGATAGAGGAAGACAGAAACCAGAGTAGTCTGTGATACTCATTTTCCTTTATAGTTCTTGGCCTGCCTCAAAACAATTCTAAAGCAATAAGAGAATATAAATGGCCAAGAAAGAAATAAGAATGTCACTAAAGTGATCTTATTCATTTATAGCTTTTCTTAATTTTCTGCATACTGTAACCACTCAATTATTTGGCATGTATCATTAAATAAGAGATTTTTAGAGATAGGAGTACCTTTAGAGCTCTTCCATCCCATGTTTCACATTATAAAATGAGGGAAACTGAGTCACAGAAGCATGTCCAGGGTCTTATAGCTATTGAGGGGCTCCTAATCCAGTACTCTTTCTATGCCCAGTATCACATCAGTAATTCTGCTGCATTGATTTCCAACATTCTCACTGACTGTTTCCAGAACACAGACTGACTCCCTTCAATGCCATCGCTATCTCAATGGGGAGAAGGAGTTGAAACATATTCCATTTTCACCTTTCATAATAAACACACAATTTGCAAATTAGCAAATAGAATGGTAGGTTCAATATTTGCTCTTGCCCAAGTTTTTTACTTGGTCCTCTGATCTGTGACCTCATAGAGGTGCCCACCCTGTATTATAAGATGATCTAACTGGACAGCACAGTATTCTTAATCTATCATGGCATCATGGAGGAAATCATTAACTGAATATTCTTGAGATCCCAAAAAACAGAATTCTGCACTTCCGAAGAGCCCAGAGATGCCAGGAGGAAAAGACATGTTTCAGGCCTGAGGCAGAGATAACAAGTGCCTGAACAGTCTAATTAAGCCATGGGTTAGTTTGTTGCATCTAAAAAGGTTAATGTGCCAGCTTAGCTAAGCAATTCCATATAGATATAGGTGAAGAGAAGCAGAAAAAGATTTCTAGAACACTGTGAAAGAGATGCAAGCATGACCTCTTGTGGTAGAGGAGCTTATATGATGTGAAGGGTCCGAAAACCTTTGAGGTGGAGGTGGGGAGGTGAGTCTCCTGTTGGAAACTTGGGACTTACCTCTGGACACCCACCTCCCGCAAAGTATCTCTCTGGAGTTCAGTGCTCTGCCATTTGTAAATATGTATCATAACTTGGGGCGCTTGGGTGGCTCAGTCAGTAAAGCGTCTGCCTTTGGCTCAGGTCATGATCCCAGGGTCCTGGGATCGAGCCCCACGTGAGGCTCCCTGCTCGGTGGGTAGTCTGCTTCTCCCTCTGCACCAACTTACGCTTGCTTTCTCTCTCTCTCTCTCTCAAATAAATAAATAAAATCTTTAAAAAAACCCCACATGTCATAACTCATCAAAATTCCCTCTTATTAATAAATAGTAGACAAATGCCGCTTGATATATGCCAGTTTGGCCAGTCTTATGGCTTCTCAAAGTCACGGTTTACAAAGCATGATATTTTTGATCCTTTTATTGAGTACCTCCTGGTGGGTCTTACTAATCTGGAGGAAAACATATTTTATTAAAATAGTAAGAAATAGGGAGATTGTCTAATATGTGTGCTATGAATTGAATTGGCAGATATGGTATTATTTGAAGCAGTAGAATCGGAAGAACAGATTTAGGTCAGGAAGAAGAGGATGTCTTTGTTGGCAAATACTTGGAGACACAAGAATGACGTATGAATGATAAAGAGAAAAAGATTACAGTTTTGATATTCTTGTAAGTGAGAGAGAGGGAGGAGCTGAGGTGGTATTTGGAAGTAGCTTGAGTTGATAACAGAGGGTGAGATCATTCGGGTAAAGATTTGAGTTGTGAATAAAGGGAAATGCACTGTTTTCCAGCTTGTGAACATCTTGTACATTGCGTGCGGTTAAATGGTGAGTGAACTTTGCCTCCCCTTTTCTGCCGGTCATCATAGATGTTGGTGGGATGAAGCCCTAGAAGGGACAGAAGAGAAGAGTTAACACCTATCATGTGTTAAGTAGGCACATACATTAAATTTCATCTTCAAAACAACCCTTCAGAATGAAGATCAATAATCTTCTTATAGGGGCGCCTGGGTGGCTCAGTTGGTTGGGCATTAGACTCTTGATTTCTGCTGAAGTCATGATCTTGGGGTCCCAGGATGGGCCCCTCATTGGGCCCCACACTCAGCACAGAGTCTGCTTGCCCCTCTCCCTGTGCTCCTACTGCACTCCCCCCAGCTCTCTCTGTCACAAATAAATAAATAAGGGGCGCCTGGGTGGCTCAGATGGTTAAGCGTCTGCCTTCGGCTCGGGTCATGATCCCGGGGTCCTGGGATCGAGCCCCGCATGGGGCTCCCTGCTCAGCGGGGAGCCTGCTTCTCCCTCTGCTTCTCTCTCTCTCTCTCTCTGTCTCTCTGTCTCTCATGAATAAATAAAATCTTTAAAAAAAAACAAACAAATAAATAAAATCTTTAAAAATAATCTTTTTATTTTTTAAATTATTTTAAAGATTTTATTTATTTATTTGAAAGAGAGCATGCGCACAAGCTGGGAGAGGGGTAAAGAGAGAGGGAAAAGCACGCTCCCCGCTGAGCAGGGAGCCCAACACAGGGCTCCATCCCAGGACCCTGGGATCATGACCTGAGCTGAAGGCAGATGCTTAACCAATTGAGCCACCCAGGAGCCCCAATAATCTTTTTATAGTTGAGGGGATTGGGACTCTGAGAGGTTGGTCAGTTTGCCAAACACAGCACAGGTAATTAGAGGAGGTACTGAAATTCAAAGTAAAATGGGGCTGATTTTAATGTCACATTGTTCGTTTACTTCTAACACACCCCAAGCTGATTCCTTCTGCCCTGCCCACTTGTGTCATATATCACCCTTGAAGTCTGTCCTCCGAGGAAACTGTCGCAGACACTCTGAATGTTTTCAAACAGCAGTTCCACTCCTGATTTTATCAGCAGCAACAGTTCTTCTAAATAATAATCTTCCAGGGCGACAGTGTCTCCTCACAGACATATGTCAGTTCTCTTAAGTTCCTTCATCTCTTATTGTACTGGCCACATTCAGAAGAGATATTTTTGTGATATACATATGGAACAACGTTTTTTTTAAGGGATATTTCAGTAGTTCAAATGCATCTTTATTTTCAGAGAGTACCCCCTTTTTTACTGAGCTATAATTGACATACAACATTATATTAGTTTCAGGTGTACAGCATAATGATTCAATATTTGTATATATTGTGAAATGATCACCACAGTAAGACTGGTTAACATCTGTCAACATACATAGCTACAGAATTCTTTTTCTTGTGATGAGAACTTTTAAGATTTACTGTCTTAGCAATTTTCAAATATGCAGTACAGAATTAGTAACTGTAGTCTCCATGTTGTACATTGCATCCCCATGACTTGTTTATTTTGTAGCTGGAAATCTGTACATTTTTACTTCCTTCACTCATTGTGCCCATCCCCCACCTCCTGCCTCTGGCAACCACTCATCTGTTCTCTATATCTATGAGCTTGTTTTTTTCTTTCTCTTTAAGATTCTACATACAAGTGAGATTATGCATTCTTTGTCTTTCTCTGTCTGACTTATTTTACTTAGCATAATGCCCAGGGTCCTTCCATACTGTTGCAAATGGCAAGATTTCCTTCTTTTTTGTGGCTGAACAATATTGCATTATATATAATATGTATTATATATATATGTATATATATATATACACACACACTCCACGTTTTCTTTATCCATTCATCCATTGACAGACACTTAGGTTGCTTCTGTATGTTGGCTATTGTAAATAATGCTGCAATGACATGGGGGTACAAATATCTTTTCAAGTTACTTTTTCATTTTCTTCAGAAAAATACCCAGCCATGGAATTACTGGACCATATGGTATTTTTATTTCTAATTTTTTGAGGAACCTCTATACGATTTTCTGTAGTGACTACACCAATTTACATTGCCACCACCAAGGCACAGAGTTCTTCTTTGAAGGGGCAAATACCCTTCATTTTAGGTTTCCTAAGAAATGGACATCAAGACAATATTAGATGCAGGATATGTTTTGGAGGAAAATACCTACAAATGAGGAAGGGGAGAGGGAGTATGAGTAGGTGGGGAGAGTCTCCAGTTAACAAAGCCAGCCTGATTCCTGTGAAGGGAGAGAAGTGGGCAAGATTGAGTAGGAAGAGTCTCAGTCTGCAGTACAGTTCTGGAAAAAGTCTTGGCCAGGCTGATGGTGTGTCTCCAAGCAAAGTATGTCCATTGCACAAATCCCATATCACTGGCTCTAGTATTTCTTTCTTTTTTTTTAAAATTTTTTTACTGTTATGTTAATCACCATGCATCATTAGTTTTTGATATAGTGTTCCATGATTCATTGTTTGTGCATAACACCCAGTGCTCCACGCAGAACGTGCCCTCTTTAATACCATCACCAGACTAACCCATCCTCCCACCCCCCTCCCCTCTAGAACCCTCAGTTTGTTTCTCAGAGTCCATAGTCTCTCAGTTCGTCTCCCCCTCCGATTTACCCCCCTTCATTCTTCCCCTCCTGCTATCTTCTTCTTCTTCTTTTTCTTAACATATATTGCATTATTTGTTTCAGAGGTACAGATCTGTGATTCAACAGTCTTGCACAATTCACAGCACTCGCCATAGCACATACCTTCCCCAATGTCTATCACCCAGGCACCCCATCCCTCCCAACCCTCACCACTCCAGCAACCCTCAGTTTGTTTCCTGAGATTAAGAATTCCTCATATCAGTGAGGTCATATGATACATGTCTTTCTCTGATTGACTTATTTCACTCGGCATAACCCCCTCCAGTTCCATCCACGTTGTTGCAAATGGCAAGATCTCATTGCTTTTGATGGCTGCATAATATTCCATTGTGTATATATACCACCTCTTCTTTATCCATTCATCTGTCGATGGACATCTTGGCTCTTTCCACAGTTTGGCTATTGTGGACATTGCTGCTATAAACATCGGGGTGCACGTACCCCTTTGGGTCCCTACATTTGTATCTTTGGGGTAAATACCCAGTAGTGCAATTGCTGGATCGTATGGTAGCTCTATTTTCAACTGTTTGAGGAACCTCCATACTGTTTTCCAGAGTGGTTGCACCAGCTTGCATTCCCACCAACAGTGTAGGAGGGTTCCCCTTTCTCCGCATCCCCGCCGACATCTGTCGTTTCCTGACTTGTTCATTTTAGCCATTCTGACTGGTGTGAGGTGGTATCTCATTGAGGTTTTGATTTGGATTTCCCTGATGCCGAGCGATGTTGAGCACTTTTTCATGTGTCTGTGGGCCATTTGGATGTCTTCTTTGGAAAAATGTCTGTTCATGTCTTCTGCCCATTTCTTGATTGGATTATTTGTTCTTTGGGTGTTGAGTGTGATAAGTTCTTTATAGATTTTGCATACTAGCCCTTTATCTGATATGTCATTTGCAAATATCTTCTCCCATTCTGTCGGTTGTCTTTTGGTTTTGGTGACTGTTTCTTTTGCTGTGCAAAAGCTTTTTATCTTGATGAAGTCCCAAGAGTTCATTTTTGCCCTTGCTTCCCTTGCCTTTGGCGATGTTTCTAGGAAGAAGTTTCTGCAGCTGAGGTCGAAGAGGCTGTTGCCTGTGTTCTCCTTTAGGATGCTGATGGACTCCTGTCTCACGTTTAGGTCTTTCAACCATTTGGAGTCTATTTTTGTGTGTGGTGTAAGGAAATGGTCCAGTTTCATTCTTCTGCATGTGGCTGTCGAATTTTCCCAACACCATTCGTTGAAGAGACTGTCTTTTTGCCATTGGACATTCTTTCCTGCTTTGTCAAAGATGAGTTGACCATAGAGTTGAGGGTCCATTTCTGGGCTCTCTATTCTGTTCCATTGATCTATGTGTCTGTTTTTGTGCCAGTACCATATTGTCTTGAGGATGACAGCTTTGTAATAGAGCTGGAAGTCCGGAATTGTGATGCCGCCAGCTTTGCTTTTCTTTTTCAACATTCCTCTGGCTATTTGGGGTCTCTTCTGGTTCCATACAAATTTTAGGATTATTTGTTCCATTTCTTTGAAAAAGGTGAATGGTATTTTGATGGGGATTGCATTGAATGTGTAGATTGCTCTAGGTAGCATCGACATCTTCACAATGTTTGTTCTTCCAATCCATGAGCATGGAACATTTTTCCATTTCTTTGTGTCTTCCTCAATTTCTTTCATGAGTGTTTTATAGTTTTCTGAGTACAGATCCTTTGCCTCTTTGGTTAGATTTATTCCTAGGTATCCTATGGTTTTGGGTGCAATTGTAAATGGGATCGACTCCTTAATTTCTCTCTCTTCTGTCTTGTTGTTGGTGTATAGGAATGCCACTGATTTCTGTGCATTGATTTTATATCCTGCCACTTTACTGAATTCCTGTATGAGTTCTAGCAGTTTTGGGGTGGAGTCTTTTGGGTTTTCCACATAAAGTATCATCTCATCTGCAAAGAGTGAGAGTTTGACTTCCTCTTTGCCGATTTGGATGCCTTTGATTCCTTTTTGTTGTCTGATTGCTGAGGCTAGGACTTCTAATACTATGTTGAATAGCAGTGGTGATAGTGGACATCCCTGCTGCGTTCCTGACCTTAGGGGGAAAGCTCTCAGCTTTTCCCCATTGAGAATGATATTCGCTGTAGGTTTTTCATAGATGGCTTTTATGATATTGAGGTATGTACCCTCTATCCCTATACTCCGAAGAGTTTTGATCAAGAAAGGATGTTGTACTTTGTCAAATGCTTTTTCTGCATCTATTGAGAGGATCATATGATTCTTGTTCTTTCTTTTGGTAATGTATTGTATCACGTTGATTGATTTGCGGATGTTGAACCAGCCTTGCAGCCCAGGGATAAATCCCACTTGGTCGTGGTGAATAATCCTTTTAATGTACTGTTGGATCCTATTGGCTAGTATTTTGGTGAGAATTTTTGCATCCATGTTCATCAAGGATATTGGTCTGTAATTCTCTTTTTTGATGGGATCTTTGTCTGGTTTTGGGATCAAGGTAATGCTGGCCTCATAAAATGAGTTTGGAAGTTTCCCTTCCATTTCTATTTTTTGGAACAGTTTCAGGAGAATAGGTATTAATTCTTCTTGAAATGTCTGATAGAATTCCCCTGGGAAGCCATCTGGCCCTGGGCTTTTGTTTCTTGGGAGATTTTTGATGACTGTTTCAATTTCCTTAGTGGTTATAGGTCTGTTCAGGTTTTCTATTTCTTCCTGGTTCAATTTTGGTAGTTGATACATCTCTAGGAATGCACCCATTTCTTCCAGGTTATCTAATTTGCTGGCATAGAGTTCCTCATAATATGTTCTTATAATTGTTTGTATTTCTTTGGTGTTGCTTGTGATCTCTCCTCTTTCATTCATGATTTTGTTGATTTGGGTCATTTCTCTTTTCTTTTTGATAAGTCTGGCCAGGGGTTTATCAATCTTGTTAATTCTTTCAAAGAACCAGCTCCTAGTTTCGTTGATCTGTTCTACTGTTCTTTTGGTTTCTAGTTCATTGATTTCTGCTCTGATCTTTATGATTTCTCTTCTCCTGCTGGGTTTAGGCTTTCTTTGCTGTTCTTTCTCCAGCTCCTTTAGGTGTAGGGTTAGGTTGTGTATTTGAGACCTTTCTTGTTTCTTGAGAAAGGCTTGTATTGCTATATACTTTCCTCTCAGGACTGCCTTTGCTGTATCCCAAAGATTTTGAACAGTTGTGTTTTCATTTTCATTGGTTTCCATGAATTTTTTTAATTCTTCTTTAATTTCTTGGTTGACCCATTCATTCTTTAGTAGGATGCTCTTTAGCCTCCATGTATTTGAGTTCTTTCCAACTTTCCTCTTGTGGTTGAGTTCTAGTTTCAAAGCATTGTGGTCTGAAAATATGCAGGGAATGATCCCAATCTTTTGGTACCGATTGAGACCTGATTTGTGACCTAGGATGTGATCAATTCTGGAGAATGTTCCATGGGCACTAGAGAAGAATGTGTATTCCGTTGCTTTGGGATGGAATGTTCTGAATATGTCTGTGAAGTCCATTTGGTCCAGTGTGTCATTTAAAGTCTTTATTTCCTTGTTGATCTTTTGCTTAGATGATCTGTCCATTTCAGTCAGGGGGGTGTTAAAGTCCCCCACTATTATTGTATTGTTGTCAATGTGTTTCTTTGCTTTTGTTATTAATTGCCTTATATAATTGGCTGCTCCCATGTTCGGGGCATAGATATTTACAATTGTTAGATCTTCTTGTTGGATAGACCCTTTAAGTAGGATATAGTGTCCTTCCTCATCTCTTATTACAGTCTTTGTTTTAAAATCTAGTTTGTCTGATATAAGGATTGCCACCCCAGCTTTCTTTTGGTGTCCATTAGCATGGTAAATGGTCTTCCACCCCCTCACTTTCAATCTGGGGGTGTCTTTGGGTGTAAAATGAGTCTCTTGCAGACAGCATATTGATGGGTCTTGTTTTTTAATCCAATCTGATAGCCTGTGTCTTTTGATTGGGGCATTTAGCCCATTTACATTCAGGGTAACTATTGAAAGGTATGAATTTAGTGCCATTGTATTACCTGTAAGGTGACTGTTAACTGTCTGTTGTCTGTGTTCGTTTCTGCTCTTTGCTGCTTTTAGGTTCTCTCTTTGCTTAGAGGACCCCTCTCAATATTTCTTGGAGGGCTGGTTTCGTGTTTGCAAATTCCTTTAGTTTTTGTTTGTTCTGGAAGCTTTTGATCTCTCCTTCTATTTTCAATGATAGCCTAGCTGGATATAGTATTCTTGGCTGCATATTTTTCTCGTTTAGTGCTCTGAAGATATCTTGCCAGTCCTTTCTGGCCTGCCAGGTCTCTGTGGATAGGTCTGTTGCCAATCTAATGTTTCTACCATTGTAGGTTACATATCTCTTCTCCCGAGCTGCTTTCAGGATTTTCTCTTTGTCTCTGAGACTCGTAAGTTTTACTATTAGATGTCGGGGTGTTGACCTATTTTTATTGATTTTGAGAGGGGTTCTCTGTGCCTCCTGGATTTTAATGCCTGTTTCCTTCCTCACATTAGGGAAGTTCTCTGCTATAATTTGCTCCAATATACCTTCTGCCCCTCTCTCTCTCTCTTCTTCTTCTGGGATCCCAATTATTCTAATGTTGTTTCGTCTTATCGTATCACTTATCTCTCGAATTCTGCCCTCGTGATCCTGTAGTTGTTTCTCTCTCTTTTTCTCAGCCTCTTTATTTTCTATCATTTGGTCTTCTATATCGCTGATTCTCTCTTCTGCCTCATTTATCCTAGCATTTAGTGCCCCCATTTTTGATTGCACCTCATCAATAGCCTTTTTGATTTCGATTTGGTTAGATTTTAGTTCTTTTATTTCTCCAGAAAGGGTTTCTCTAATAACTTCCACGCTTTTTTCAAGCCCAGCTAGTATCTTTAAAGTCATGATTCTGAACTCTAGGTCCGACATCGTACTAATGTCCGTATTGAGTAGGTCCCTGGCTGACGGTACTACCTCTTGTTCTTTTTGCTGAGGTGATTTCTTTCGTCTTGTCATTTTGTCCAGAGGAGAATAGATGAATGAGAGAACAAAAGGCTAACAGGTTTACAACGTCCCCAGCAAATATACTGTATACAAATCAGAAAAGACCTGAAACCAGGGGAAAAGAAAGGGAAAGAAAGAAAAAAGAAAGAGAAAAAGGAAAAAAAAAAGAAAAAAAAGATAAAAACAAAAACAAAACAATTCAAAAAAGGCAGAATATGATCAAATATGATCAGGCTAGTGCATAGATCAGTGCCACACACTAGATTTTGGGCGTATTTTGGTCTGTTAGAAAAAAGTGCCTCCTAAAATTTTAAAGGAAGAAAGACATATATGTACAAAATAAGGGTTGATACAATGAAGGGATGGCAGATGACTGTAAAGATGAAAATTATAAAAGATTTTATAAAAGGACTTGGTAAGATAAGTTGTTTGAAAAAAGAAAGGAGATTTAAGGAAAAAAAAAAAAAAGGAAAAAGGGAGAGAATGTGATCAGGCAGGAGACTAGAACAAAGCCATACACTAGTGGTTTAGGGTATATTTTGATCTGTTAGAAGAAACTGTACCTCAAAATTTTAAAGAGAGAACAACTTATATATATATGCCAAAAACAAGGATAACTACTATGAAGGGATAAAATATGACTCTAAAAATGAAAAAAAAATAAAAAATGTTTTTTTTTAAAAAAAGGGATTTATAAGATGTTGGTTGAAAAAGGGAAAAAGAAAAATAAAAAAAAGTCAACAAAAATTAACTTTGATGAAATAATGAATCATGGTAAAAAAAAAAAAAAAAAAAAAAGAAGCCATGAATCTATGTGCAGTATTCCCCTAGCGCTGGAGTTCTCCTATTCTCCTTGATCGATCAACTTGGTCTTGGCTTGCTGGCTGTTTGTGTTGATCTTCTGGGGGAGGGGCCTGTTGCTGTGGTTTCCAAATGTCTTTGCCGGAGGCGGAATTGCCCCGCCCTTGTCGGTCCGGGCTAAGGAAGCTGCTCCAGTTTGCTCTCAGGAGCTTTTGTTCCCTGCAAGCTCTCGGTACAGCTTTGGAGGACCAGGGCGAAAATGGCGGCCTCCCAGTCTCCGCCCGGAGGAGCCGAGAACTCGGGGCCCCGCTCCTCAGTGCGCCCCCAGAGAAAAGCAGTCACTCCCGTGTCCCCGGTCTCTGGCCGCACTCCGTGCTCACCCGGCCTGTGATCGAGCGTTGCTATCTCTGGCACCCGACCCCGCTTGGAGTCTCCAAACCCAGCAGATCCCTGCAGTGCGTTCCCGCACCGCTCCTCCCCGGGAAGGAAGGGGAGTCTCCCCGGATCTGCTGCTTGTTGGGTCCTTGCTGGGGGAGTCGTGCCCCGACTGGGCTGCAGATCACAGTTTATGGCAACCCCGAGCTGAGAGCCCGCGACTCTGCTCCGTATCTGCAGCCGGCTTCCCCGCCCCGACACCTGGGAGCTCTGCCGCACTCAGGCACCCCCGGTCTCTCTGTGACCCCAAGGGTCCTGAGACCACACTGTCCCGGGAGGATTCCACCCCCCACTTAGCCACTGCAGCGATGTCCCTCCGCCGAGCCGACTTCTAAAAGGTCCGATTTTGTGCTCCGCGGCTCTAGCACTTGCCAGAAGCGGCCGGCGGAGGCCCCTCCCCCGCCGTCTATCCTCCCGAATATCGCCTCGGATTCACTTCTCCGCACGTCCTACCTTCCAGTAAGTGGTCGCTTCTCTGTTCAGAGAGTTGTTGCTACTCTCCTGTTCGATCTCCTGTTGAGTTCGTAGGTGTTCAGAATGGTTTGATCCCTATTCAGCTGAATTCCTGAGACCAGACAAAATCTAGGTCTCCTACTCCTCCGCCATCTTGCTCCGCCCCCCATTTAAAGTCTTTATTTCCTTGTTGATCTTTTGCTTAGATGATCTGTCCATTTCAGTCACGGGGGTGTTAAAGTCCCCCACTATTATTGTATTGTTGTCAATGTGTTTCTTTGCTTTTGTTAGTAATTGCCTTGTATAATTGGCTGCTCCCATGTTAGGGGCATAGATATTTACAATTGTTAGATCTTCCTGTTGGATAGACCCTTTAAGTAGGATATAGTGTCCTTCCTCATCTCTTATTACAGTCTGTGTTTAAAATCTAATTTGTCTGATATAAGGATTGCCACCCCAGGTTTCTTTTGGTGTCCGTTAGCATGGTAAATGGTTTTCCACCCCCTCACTTTCAATGTGGGGGTGTCTTTGGGTCCGAAATGAGTCTCTTGCAGACAGCATATTGATGGGTCTTGTTTTTTAATCCAATCTGATAGCCTGTGTCTTTTGATTGGGGCATTTAGCCCATTTACATTCAGGGTAACTATTGAAAGAGATGAATTTAGTGCCATTGTATTGCCTGTAAGGTGGCTGTGACTGTATATTGTCTGTGTTCCTTTCTGGTCTATGCTGCTTTTAGGCTCTCTCTTTGCTTAGAGGAGCCCTTTCAATATTTCTTGGAGGGCTGGTTTTGTGTTTGCAAATTCCTTTAGTTTTTGTTTGTCTTGGAAGATTTTTATCTCTCCTTCTATTTTCAATGACAGCCTAGCTGGATATAGTATTCTTGACTGCATATTTTTCTCATTTAGTGCTCTGACGATATCATGCCAGTCCTTTGTGGCCTGCCAGGTCTCTGGGGATGGGTCTGTTGCCAATCTAATGTTTCTACCATTATAGGTTACATATCTCTTCTGCTGAGCTGCTTTCAAGATTTTCTCTTTGTCTCTGAGACTCGTAAGTTTTACTAATAGATGTCGGGGTGTTGACCTATTTTTATTGGTTTTGAGGGGGGTTCTCTGTGCCTCCTGGATTTCGATGCCTGTGTCCTTCCCCACATTAGGGAAGTTCTCTGCTATAATTTGCTCCAATATACCTTCTGCCTCTCTCTCTCTTTCTTCTTCTTCTGGGATCCCAATTATTGAATGTTGTTTCATCTTATCGTTTTGCTTATCTCTCGAATTTTGCCCTCGTGATCCAGTAGTTGTTTATCTCTCTTTTTCTCAGCTTCTTTATTTTCCATCATTTGGTCTTCTATATCACTGATTCTCTCTTCTGCCTCATTTATCCTAGCAGTTAGTGCCCCCATTTTTGATTGCACCTCATTAATAGCCTTTTTGATTTCGACTTGGTTAGATTTTAGTTCTTTTATTTCTCCAGAAAGGGTTTATCTAATAACTTCCACGCTTTTTTCAAGCCCAGCTAGTATCTTTAAAATCATGATTCTGAACTCTAGGTCCGACATCGTACTAATGTCCGTATTGAGTAGGTCCCTGGCAGATGGTACTACCTCTTGTTCTTTTTGTTGAGGTGATTTTTTTCGTCTTGTCATTTTGTCCAGAGGAGAATAGTTGAATGAGAGAACAAAATGCTAACAGGTTAACAACGTCCCCAGAAAATATACTCTAAACAAATCAGAAAAGACCTGAAACCAGGGGAAAAGAAAGGGAAAGAAAGCAAAAAGAAAGAGAGAGAAAAAAAAAGAAAAAGATAAAAACAAACAAAAACAGAACAAAACAAAACAAAAAAACAGAATATGATCAAATATGATCAGCCTGGTCCATAGATCAGTGCCACACACTAGATTTTGGGTGTATTTTGGTCTGTTAGAAGAAAGTGCCTCCTAAAAGTTTAAAGAAAGAAAGACTTATATATGTATAAAATAAGCGTTGATTTGCAACGATGTGGTTGGACCTGGAGGGGGTTATGCTGAGTGAAATAAGTCAATCAGAGAAAGACATGTATCATATGACCTCACTGATATGAGGAATTCTTAATCTCAGGAAACAAACAGAGGGTTGCTGGAGTGGTGGGGGGCAGGAGGGATGGGGTGGCTGGGTGATAGACATCGGGGAGGGTATGTGCTATGGTGAGCGCTGTGAATTGTGCAAGACTGTTGAATCACAGATCTGTACTTCTGAAACAAATAATGCAATATATGTTAAGAAGAAAAATAAGGGTTGATACGATGAAGGGATGGAATATGACAGTAAAAATGAAAATTATAAAAAATTTTAAAAAAGTACTTGATCAGAAGGTGTTTGAAAAAATAAAGAGGAGTTTAAAAAAAGGAAAGAAAGAAAGAAAAAGAGGGGAGAGAATGTGATCAGGCAGGAGACTAGAAAAAAGTCATACACTAGAGATTTAGGGTATATTTTGATATGTTAGAAGAAACTGTATCTCAAAATTTTAAAGAGAGAACAACTTATATATATATGCCAAAAATAAGGGTAACTACTATGAAGGGAGAGAATATGACTCTAAAAATGAAAAATAAAAATGTTTCTTTTTAAAAAGGGATTGATAAGGTGTTGGTTGGAAAAGGGAAAAAGAAAAATTAAAAAAAAAAACAGTTAAAAAAATTAACTTTGAAAGACTAAAGAATCACGGTAAAAAAGCTGAATTCTATTTGCAGTATTCCCCTAGCGCTAGAGTTCTCCCATTCTCCTTGATCCGTAAACTTGGTCTTGGCTTGCTGGCTGTTCGTGCTGATCTTCTGGGGGAGGGGCCTGTTGCCGTGGTTCCCAAATGTCTTTGCCGGTGGCGAAATTGCCCTACCCTTGTCCGTCTGGGCTAAGCAAGCTGCTCGGGTTTGCTCTCAGGAGCTTTTGTCCCCTGCAAGCTCTGGTACAGCTTTGGAGGACCAGGGGGAAAATGGTGGCCTCCCAATCTCTACTCGGAGGAGCTGAGAACTCGGGGCCCCGCTCCTCAGTGCGCCCCCAGAGAAAAGCAGTCACTCCCGTCTCCCCGGTCTCCGGCCGCACTCTGTGCTCACCCGGCCTGTGACTGAGCGTTGCTATCTCTGGCACCCGACCCCGTGTGGAGTCTCCAAACCCAGCAGATCCCTGCAGTGTGCTCCCGCGCCGCTCCTCCCGGGGGAGGAAGGGGAGTCTCCCCGGCTCTGCCGATTGTTGGGTCCCTGCTGGAGGAGCAGCGGCCCGACTGTCACCGATCACAGTTTATGGCAACCCCGAGCTGAGAGCTTGCTCTTCAACTCCGTCTCTGCAGCCGGCTTCCCCGCTCCGATCCCTGGGAGCTCTGCTGCACTCAGGCACCCCCGGTCTTTCTGTGACCCCGAGGGTCCTGAGACCACACTGTCCCGCGAGGGTTCCACCCCCCGCTTAGCCACTGGAGCGATGTCCCTCCGCGGAGCCGGCTTCTAAAAGTTCCGATTTTGTGCTCCGCGGCTCTAGCACTTGCCAGAAGCGGCCGACGGAGGCCCCCTCCCCCGCCATCTATCCTCCCGAATATCGCCTCAGGTTCACTTCTCCGCACGTCCTACCTTCCAGAAAGTGGTCGCTTTTCTGTTCAGAGAGTTGTTGCTATTCTTTTCTTCGATCTCCTGTTGAATTCGTAGGTGTTCAGAATGGTTTGATCCCTATCCAGCTGAATTCCTGAGACCAGACGAAATCCAGGTCTCTACTCCTCCGCCATCTTGCTCCGCCCCCTCTGGCTCTAGTATTTCTTATCATTCTGGATCAGGGGCCACCTGGGAGGATGTGGTCTCAGGACGAGCACATTATGTTCCATACTGGTTGATCCAAAGTGGTGGCATCTGGAGGCCGTCTCCTGAACACTATCTGAGCGGCACATCTGTACGGCTGCTGTAGGGGTCTGTTGGCTCTGAAAATGTGAGCTTGGTTCCTCTACTTTAGATCAGAACTGTTACTGCTGTGCTGATCTTAGTTTCAACAAGCTTCAAATACACCAACATAACCTCTTTGTTTCTGCCATTGTCTCAGCCTCACCTGGGGCTGGCTCAGCAGAGACTGAATGCCTAGATGATAAACAATCTTTTGTTGAGGGCAAAAGTATGACCCCGAGCCAGAGTGCTAAGCCTCTTGGGGACAAAGCTAAGCCTGTGGATTGTCAAGTCCACCCAGACATATGGCTTTTCCCTGGAATAGAGATCCTAGGTTTGAAAGGGGTAGGGATCTTCTCCTGAGGGATCTTCTATCTGAGGTGAGACTCCTTAGAAGACTTCACTGAACAGAGTGGGTGCTGCTCAGGCGTGTGGTGCTGGGATTGGCAGCATCCAAAGGCTATTCATCCCTGGGTCCCATATTTGCTTTACTTTCTCAATGTTCAGTACGGGTAGCTTTGGTTTAAAAGGGCTCATTAGGTTTGATTAAGAGAAGCGGCGTCTCAAATTCTGCTCTCACTCATAGGCCTCTTAATCTGCTACTCCTGGACTTCTTTATACATGTCTATAGCTTGTGATAGAAGAGATCCCTGGGTCTGCTTTTAGCTTTCCTGGTATCTTTTTATTCTGTAGACTTGGGACACTGATCCCTTGGGGTCTTCATTTCTATCAGTGCTTTCTTTAATTCAGCAACCACTTCTAGTTTTCACCATCTCCCTAAGTGGCACCTGGCCAAACCAAAGTGGACCTTTCTTTTTGCCAAAATTTGGGATGCCTATGATCCTGATGTCATACTTGTAACATGAAGACAGCATCCCTTCTTTGGATGTGATCACCTAACCAAGTCTTCTTTTCATTAATTTAGTGAACACTTATTGAGCATTTGCCAGATGCCAGGTAGTGTGGCGGGCGCTAAGCAAAGGTGAGCAAAACTCAACTAGGTCTCTGCCCTCAGAAATTCAAAGTCTAGTAGAGTAATCAAATAATCACAAAAATAAGCATAACTATGACTGTGCCAAGTACTACAGAAGAAAGGGAAACAGTATTAAGAACATGTAGCAGAGATCCTGACCTGGTTTGCAGCCTAAGACAGGGAGGTAGAGGAGAGCAGAAATTTTTCTGAGAAAGTAAGATTTGAATCGGGCTCTGAGGAGTCAGTATCAGCTCCCAATTTGAGAGGGGGCAGAGGCATTCTAGAAAACAGGGATAGCAAGTCAAAGGACCTGTTGTGGGGGAAGGTTGCCCTACTCAAGGGACTGACTGGAGGTTAGTGAAACTAGATGAAGAGGCATCGGGGTGGATGGCCTGACAAAGGTATCACGACGTGTGGGACCCTCTAGAATCTAGGCCATGATAATTTATTTTTTCTCAGAGCAGTTGAAAGTAATTCAGGCAAGTGGTGGATGAGTAGTGGCATTATCAAACTTGGAAATTAGAAAGGTCAACAGAACAGAGAGGAGGAAATTGAATGTGGGGACACCAAGGAAGAGTCTCTCAATACGTGAGAGTATCACATGTCAATAAATATCAGAAAGTGGAGAGACTAAGATTTTTTGGAAGAGCTCAATTTGCCTGGTAGGAATTTGCTGATATGTAAATATTAGCTGCCAACCTCATAGATAAAAGGCTGAGCCATCGAGTCAGATTAGAACTTCACAGTCTATTAAATTATCCCATAATACAAACAAATGGCACCAGATTTTCCGTCTGATACCTCTGCTGTGACAATAGATTATTTAAGGTTACAAACACTTGAAAACAATTCCGTAAAAACTCTATCCCATGTTCCAGCATCATGTATCTCCAGTAGATGTTATTTACTTATACATTGTATTTGAAATTAATTACATTCATTGATCTTAAATGTTTGAAATAAAATATATGCTGCTCATATAGGATTGAAATTTTCTGAACTTCATTTTTTTCAAATAGTTTATTTTCTCTACTTTTTTTTTGTATTTTCATTTGTTCAAAAACTTTTTAAGATAGATAAAGTAAGGTAATTCCAAGTACAGGCTGTGTCCATATAACCAGATACATCTCTCTTCATATATGAATTTATGATGCTTCATTTTTCATTACTTAAAGGACTAGTAGGCAGATTTAGAAGACCAGAAGTCAATTGAACAACAAAGCCCCGTAAGATAATGCTTTTAATCTCCACCTTGTGAAACAAAAGACCATTTTTCCCATTTGGGAAGAAACTATATGTAGAAGCTCATTTTATAGCACTGAGAATTTATTTTCTAAGAGTTTTAGGCACTTAGACAGTAGAAAAAATTGAGGAGTTTTGGCAGTATTAATGTCTCTCAGACACTTTCTTGGTGTTTTGATTCATTAAATCCCAACATAAGATTGTTATCATCATGTTACTGTCTTGAATGATTTACTCTCTTCTATTAAAATGGGGAGCAGAGAGAAGAAAAACAGAAAAAGGTGGTTTAGATGATAATTTGAAAGAGCGTAATCTCACTGAGGATTGCTAATGACCACCAGAAGCAATTTTTCTGTTCATTCAGTCATTCCACAAACATAAATTGAATGTGAGATGCTGGGAATACAAAGATAACTAATATATTTTCCCTGCCCACAGAGACCTTTTGGTTTAATTGGATGTGCGAACAAACAATTGTCTTATGATGTGACAATCTCAAGCTAACAGATACATGTCCTGGGCACATGAAGGCATAAGGGAGGGAGGAGTCTGAGTGACGCTTTACTGGAGTTCCATTTACTGGAGACCTGAGAGGACCCAGTAAAGCAATAACTATTTTCCATATGAGTTCTGAATAGTTTGTTTGAAAGGGGAGGCAGATGGGCACCAAAACTTCACATTCATTACCACTGGGGGCCAAATGGGAGAAATAATCCGAGACTCGTAGCCAAATGGCCCTGCTGATATGGGACTCCAAATTAGTCCATCTTATCCTGGGAAAGCTTATGTCCTACAGGAAGGCAGTTATATTTGGGCTAGGCAAGTGTAGCTAATTCATTCAAAAGTACGGATCTGAGAAGTCACTCTACCTTCCCTGGGAGGTAGTGAGTAGAGGGATAGTGAGGGCCTGGGGAGTGTTTCATGAGGTGGAGCTCTGTGCATCTGAAGGAAATGACCATTTCCCCGTAACAAGTAGCTCGGGTCTAGAGGTCAGTAAAGGCTTTACAGAGGTTGTTTGAACTGGTTTTAAAGGAAGAGTAGCAATAAACTAGACTCTGAAATGGGGGGGATAGCTGGGAACAGCATTCCAAGCAGAAGAACCTGCACACACCAAGGCGTGGAGGCAGGAATTGGTGTCATGCCCTCAATACCCATGAGCGCTTCAGCAGAGCTGGTGTTTAGGGAAGGAGTGGCATACTTAAAGATGAGTGTGTCATACAAAAAGGGATCTAATCAAGGAGGACAATTTCATTCCTTTTGCTAAGGAGTCAGACTTTATTCTATAGGCAGTGGAGAGCACAAAGTTTTGAAGTAGGATGGAAGTGTGGTCAGTTACCCTTTAGAAGGTTCTTTGTGAATATGAGATGGACTTGGTTGGACTTGGTGTAAGACGGAGGAAGAGAGGCCTGTGAATGGCAGTGGCGTACACAGAAGAGATCAGCGTCACATATGACCGTGAGGCAGAAACTACAGGATTCAGCTAGTAACTGCATGTGACTTACAGGTGAAAGTGGGAAGATAATGAAATATCCAGGTTTCTGACTGAGGTGACAGATAGGTTGGTGATGTCACTCCCTGAGAGAGGAAGAAGAGGTAGGTTTGGGGGAACGTCTTGAGTTCAAGGTTTCTGTGGGATACCCAAGGAAATAAGATGTGTATTGGGCACTGGGCATAGTATCTAGAATTCCCAACATTAGTGTCAGTTGTTGACCGTGGCACAGAAAAGACAAATGGAAATGCTCTTTACAGAAGCCAACAAACTGAGGGTTCTAGAGGGGAGGGGGGTAGGGGGATGGGTTAGCCTGGTGATGGGCATTGAGGAGGGCACGTTCTGCATGGAGCACTGGGTGTTATGCACAAACAATGAATCATGGAACACTGCGCCAAAAACTAATGATGTAATATATGGTGATTAACATAACAATAAAAAAATTAAAAAAAAAAAAAAAGAAGCCAGCATAGTTTAAAATGCAGTGTCACACAATGAAAAGAACTCATGGGATTTAGACAGACCTGAGTCGGAATCCTGCCGCTTACCACCTGTGAGATATTAAGACAACCACTCTGAGCCTCTTAATTGTCGTGTGTAAAATAGTAGTATTACTACCCATCTAGCAGGCTGGTGTTAAAAAGTAAATGAGGTTTTGTGTGTGTAAAGCACTAGCACAATGCCTGGCACGTGGTAGATGTTTAATAAAAATTTCTTTTCTTTAATGCTTATTCATGGGTACTTACGTCATGAAAATATCCATTTCTTGGAGGGACAAGAAAAGAAGAAGAGGGAGCCCTGACGGAGAGAGCACGGTATCCACAAGCCAGAAAGGGGAGTGGGGCACCAGCAATGTGAGTTCTCTGGGAAGGAGGCAGAGACATGAGGGAGCTCATCTATGGATGGGCACTAAAAGCAACTGTCTACTTCATGGCTTTTTGAGCGTGGGAGTTCAGGACTACAGTCCTGTAGACAGGTACTTAATTCCAGCTATGCAAAACTGGAAGTTCTCTAAAGGCCCAGCCCAGTTTCCTCTTTGTAATCTACATGCTGGCTAGCTAAGAGTCTTCCTCTTTGTAATCTACATGCTCCCTAGCTAAGAGCCATAGGGTGTCAGTTTCATACTCCCAGATCTGGGTTGTAGCAAAAAAGAAAGGAAATAATGGATGGTGATCAAAGCATGAGGTGGAAGCTTGGTGAGTCTGGGCGGAGAGAAAGAAGGCGGCCATGAGCTGGATCTCAGTGCGTACACGTAGGTGCCAGGCTGGTTGACGTCCTTGTGAAGTTAGTTGAGGTTTGTGTTGGGTGTTGTTAGCCTTCTCACGCCTTGCTTCTGTCCGCTTTATCAGATATTAACTGATGCCATGTCCTATCTTTCATCCAGACTTGCAACTTTCTTTAAAGCTAAGGTATAAATGACTGTTAACAATACAGAGAAGGGTAGGAACATATCCCACGGTGTGGTGCCACTCTCCCTTCACATGCCCTTAGCAGGCATGGTCAGAAATCATATCTTCCTTTCCCACCAGTTTTGACTTCAAGATTTTTTTTTTTTTTTTTTACAAAACAGTGGTGTGGAGGTTACTACAAACTGAAAAGAGTTGCTAAGGACACTGAAACTCATTTACCATCCTGGGGATGGAATGTCTTGTTTCGCAGTGACTGTTTATTTGCCATCATGAGAAACGCCAAAGGGGTGGAGTTCTAATATAATTTAAGGTGACAGATACTCATGAAGAGGACATTTGGCATGCAGAACACTTTTAGGGTCCTCGGCCATCCGGTATCTTTCTCCATCTGTGTATCATGTTTGGCAAATAGTCAATTCTCAATAAAAAGTTAGTTAAATAAACAAATACATGAGTTGATTCCTAGCGACATCATCAAAACATTCTCTTTCTTGGGGAAATGTGTTGGTGACTGTGAACTAGACCAGCTGCGGCACTCAAACAGAAATTAGACTCTTAATAGACGATGTGCAAGCATGGAACCCAGAGTTGGACGGGAATGTTTCATGCTCATTTGAAACTTGGCTCTGACTGTGACTTCTCTGTCACAGATTTCGGGGTGGGAGAGTGCTCCCCCAGGGAAAGCCGTGAGCACTGACATGGAAACTGAATAGAACTTTGGCTAGGCTAGGAGTCATTGCTATTTTAGTCACTTCCAGATGTTTGCTGTTGGAGTTTTAAGGGAAAGGGAAAGATGTGTGGAGTGTGGGGGGCCCGCGGGGTGGGAGGGGAGGGCTGTTTCAAGTCACCCTTCAATATGCTACGAAGATGGATTGGATAAAGCTTTTTAAAATTGTGTTCTTCAGTAGTGCCTCTTTTATTTACACGCTTGACCGCACATGTAGTAGTAGGCAAACTGAAGAAAGCTTTGTGAAATCATCAGGATTCCCCCCAAAAGGAACCTTATCCCTCTGGGTTGCTGTCTAATATTTATGAAGTGCCAGCCATTGAATGGTGCACACACCAGATGAACCTAACAAGTGCACCAGATGCTTGTTATCTATCTACTTTCTCCTTTCATGTTGTTTTGTTGGAGGCGCCTTTTAATCCCGGTGCTGCCATGATGAACTAGAAAATGATGTCAGGTTGTAATGTTTAAGCACTTGGAGATGAGGCCTTTTGAAATCTTCAGAAGGGGTGTTCAGGTCCTTCTCGAGAGGTCCTGGCACCACCATGGATCAGTCCAGGGGGGTAGGTCAAAAGGCCCTGCTGAGTTGGTAGGGTTTCTTATTTCTTTGTTTCACTGGGAAGGTATGGCATTAGCATGGTACAAGGGGAGGAAGGCAAAGCATGGGAGAAGGAGTAGAGCTTATAGAGTTATGAAGTATATGGATTTGAATCAGACAGACCCAGTTCAAGTTCAGACTGTCACTTGCTGGCTATGTGAGTGTGCACAAGTTACTCAACCTCTCTAAAACTCAGTTTCTTCACCTGCAAAGTGGGAATAAGGCTATTGAGTCTTGCTGGGCAGGGGAATCATGGTGGATAACACCCCTACCTTGTTTAACCAGGTTGTGAGCTAACCAGAAATAAGACAAAACATTAGACAGATGGAGGTCAACATGCCACTTTTATTATTGTTAAAACTGAAATGAAAGAATGTGGCGTCTTTCTATGGGCAAGTGAGCTTCACAGCCAGAACTTTCTACGCAGCCGCCCCAGCCCAGGACAGGTTGCTCCCTGGGGTAGGGCACAGTGTGTGCTGTCTCAGGAGGGAGAAGAGAGGTGGCCTGCATCATCCCCATCTCTTCCTTCATGCTGTGCTATCAGGTAAGTTTCTCCTCCCCAGGGACAGCATAAGGAAGCTGGGAGTGTTAGAGTTATGGGTCTTGCCCTCATGCAAGGCAGCACCAAGAGTGGAGGAAAACCCATTGCCCCTAACAGAAGCAACTTCAGAGGGTTCTTGTAAGGATTCTGTGAGATGAGAGAACGTGTTTGGCAAATGCTAAATGCTCAACAAAATGTCCTGATTGATGTTATTGCATCATCACCAAGCACAGGGATAGTGGCAAGGAAATGCGGTGAGGGTCGTTTGCAGGGAAAAATAGAGGAGTTTGGAAAATGATATGTGTTGTACTCATGGGGAAAAATATAAACACTTTAGGATATCTTTAAACCAGATAGGAGGCAAGTGCCTATACTTACCAGACTCTGTTATTGTTGCTCTGGGACAGGAAGACCAGCCTGAAGCCTTAGGACACGGTAGAAAGAGACTGGATTTAAAATAGCTGAGAAGAAGCAGAGTCCTTAACTAGATGAATGTGAAACAAGAAGATGTCATTGAACTGGGTGAGGGAAATCCTTCCAATGTTTATTCTCCTGGGATGATTTCTGGGTCTTGGGCAGTTGACCAATCCCTCCCTATGTGGTTTTTTATTTGGGGCATGAGATTAGCCCATGTGCTTCCCCAGTCTGAGGTTTCTACAAGTTCTTTAGCCCCAGATTTTTCTTTTGGGTAGGATTTCTTTCTTTTTTTTTTTTTTAAGATTTTATTTATTTATTTGACAGAGACAGCGAGAGAGAGAACACAAGGAGGGGGAGTGAGAGAGGGAGAAGCAAGCTTCCCGCAGAGCAGGGAGCCTGATGCGAGGCTCGATCCCAGGACCCCGGGATCATGACCTGAGCAGAAGGCAAACGCTTAATGACTGAGCCACCCAGGTGCCCCATGGATTTCTTTTTTCTTGAGCTGAAAAAAAAAAAAATGCAGACAAAGGCAGGTGTGGTGTGGGGAAACACTTCTGTTTTTACCTTCATCCCCCTCATTCCATCCTGACCCTACTCAAAGCCCATGAGCTCTTCTGAGATTTTCTTTCTTTCTTCTGAGATTTTTCCTGCTAATTCTTACACAGTATTAAAACATAAACTTGCTGCAAATTTCTAAAGCAATAATTATTCCAGATCTTTTTTGGCCTCTGTTTTGAGCTAGGCATGATCTCCGTTTAAGGCAATTTTCTAAATTGGTTCTCTTAAATCTTCCTTCTGGGAATTAACATCCAGGGGATTTTCTCCTCTTTCTCTTCCACCCTGCCTCCCCACTTTTTTAGTAGTGGGCCTTAAAGTCCCTGGCTGTATATAAATGATGTTAAAGGTAGCCAATTGGGCTTTCTAAGACTCAAGGGTGACTCACTTGATCTCCAGAGGAAGCCTTGCATTGGCAAGTTATTATTGTCTCACTTCACAAAACACAGTAATTTCAAGTTATTGCCAGAGAGAGGAAGTCAGAGGGAAGCCAGGGCAGTGGAAATGTAGTAATAGGGAAACATGCTTCAAAGCTGAGAGTGAAAAACAGTGAATTCGAGGAGAGAAAGATGAAGACCATGACAGAGGAAAGAGCATCAGAATATGCCAATGTTCCCCGTATAAAGAGGGCTCCTCAGGAAGCTTTGGGAGATGGTAATTCTAATTATCTGGCAGGTCATTTTAAGGAAAGAACACGTAATTGCACAAATAAACATGCTTGCTCTGGGAGAATGCTCTAATGGTCTTGATGCCTACAAGGTTGTGCAGACTTGGTTCCCATGACCTCTCACCTGCTCTTCACCTTTGCTCAATGTGAGCTGAGACACGGCCTCTGTGGTTCGAGGAGAATCAATCTAATGGTGGTTCAGGTGACTGGAGGTGGAAACTTGCCATGACACTTTGAGGAAGCACGTTTCAGATCCTCCCCAAATGTTAAGCAAGCTCTTAAAATTGTAAATCTAATGGCACCATGAAGTGTGTTTTGATGTTTCAATCAATGGGCATTTCACGGTGATGGCTCCACAGCTCAGCAAGCCTATATTTGGTTAAAAATTTGGCCTATTTAGAAGTCCCTGAATTTCGAGTAAACCAAGAGGCTGCCAATCAATGTGGCAGCTGAAACATTTGCTCTACGAAACAAAAACAATAGGACTCAACTCCCAAGTTTGAAAATTAATGCCATTTTGTTGTTTCTCTTAAAAGTCAATCTTTTTTCTTTGAGTTGCTCTTCATAGCATCTGCTAAGTGGCTTTGTTGTTGGATTTTAGGGCTTGGCGCAATATTCCGTCCTCTTTTATGGCTATTATGACAATAAACGAACAATTGGATGGATGAATTTCAGGCTGCCGCTCTCCTATTTTCTGGTGGGGCTCATGTGCATCGGATACAGCTTTCTGGTTGTCCTTAAAGCGTAAGTTTCACCGGTCTCTTGGGAAGCGAGCCATGATTTCTGGAATCAAATAGTATAGTTAATTTAAGAATTGGATGTAATTTTTATTCTATTTTATATCTAGAGGATACTGAGTCTGTAAGAGATAAAATGTAGTTTTAATACCAACACTAATGTTAGACTCTGACATTCCCCAAACAAAAGGGTTGAACACAAGCTCAGGCCTTTGGATCATCTCACTGGGCTGCACCCCTTCCCTGTGTTTAAGCAGATTTTGAAGATACACCTTTTTAAACTTCAAGGTATGAATCCATATTGCAAACAAGCCAGGGAAACAGCTGCTGGCCCCCCTTTTTTTGTGTGCAGAGAAGTTTGCAAGTTGCAGAATCAGCTCAATAGGCAGAATCTGTTATTCTCTGCTTATTAAAAAAACAAAACAGAACCAGAGTAGTCACTCAACCAAAAAAAAAATCAGCCGTATAAGACAGCGAAAACGAATGGCCCCCAATGGGACCATCATGATCAACTGCAGAATCATGGTCTGTCTGGAAGAACATTTATTAGAGCATAGAGAAGAATTTCATCAGAGAACTGATGAAGCTGCAGTTCATTTCCCCCCTGCCTGAAATGTATGTGTAGCAACCCATTTAAAGACAGGGCAGAAACCTGCTTGTGGGGCTATGAGTAATCTCCATAATCCGTGAGCCAATTCTCTGAGCTAGCTTAGAAGTCTTGAGAGACCTCCATCAGTGTCCTGACACTTTTATTGGATCATGAACAAGGTGAATTGGCTTTTTGCTTCATCACAGGAAAGAACCTCTGCCTGAGGGTCCAGGTCATCCTCCCCGATCACGCTTCTTGCTCAGCAGGGAGCCTGCTTCTCCATCTCCCACTCCCCCTGCTTGTCCTTTCTCTCTGTCGAATAAATAAATAAAATCTTAAAAAAAAAAAGAATGTAATACATGCTATTTAGTATAGTATGGCCCTTACTGTAATTTTTCCCCCTTGTGTAGTGGGCTTATCCTGTGAGGTTCTAGAGAGTTGCTTCCTACCTCCCTTTCAATCCCCTCGCTCCTCCTGACTTTCATTTTAGCAGAGGCTCCATTACAGTGACCCTGTTGGTTTCTACAACCTCCCAGCAAAGCAAACGGTATGCGGAGGTTGCTTGTCATAGACACAGTGGTTCAAATCTACAGTCTCCTTGAAAAAGGAAGAATTTCCATAGGGAGTTGCATTTTTTTTCCCCTCTATGGGCAAGGGCTAGAGCTGTCCATGGAACATTTAATAGGTGTTAGGGCTGTCCCCGAACAAAAGTGTGCTACAATCCCACAGTTTGTCTTCGGGATCTTCCCTTCCTTCTTTTAGCACTCCCCTCTCTTTCTAGTCGGTTCCCGCATGCTGGCTTTTCCTGACTTGCTTGCCCAGCTCATTCTCCCTTATCTGGTAGCCACAGCCCACAGTTTTGCCGGGGAAGCTCCATTCAAAACTTCAATCTGTCAAGCATCCATTTTGATTTGAAGCCCTACCCTTTTGCTCAGTGACAGTGCAGAAATGGATGGTGGCATATGAATCATATAAGTAATTTTCTCCCCCGGTTAAACCAGTGGGAATCTTGGATTTCAACCCCTTTTGACCTACAGAAAGGCATTTTATGTGATTCAACATATCTCATACAGTCCTAGCTTGGGCACCAGAGAGAAGTCGGAGAGCCTAAGCCCTTGACCTACCTCCGTGGTTAACTCCTGGAAAGTGTCCAGCAAATCACTTCATAATTCTAACCCTTACCTTCCCCATCTGTAAAAAGAGAATAATATTAACTACCTTGACCTTTTGCTCAGTTGTTGAGAAGGGGCAAATATGATGATACAGGCAAACACCTGATTTCAAAGCATAAAATGATAGACTGAAATAAGGGATAATTATTTTTGGTGATTTTTCGTAACCCATTAACCCATTTAAAATATATAAACCTCTATAAGGAGTGGAGCTAATAGTAGGCCATGTCAGAGGTGCCTGCCAACCTATAATCTCAGCTTTATGGCATGGTGCTTCTTTCCTTTTTGGTTCCGTATCACTATAATATTCAAAAAACCAAAACCTTATGGGATCATTTTATAATATGTATCATATGAAATTTTAATTTTACTATTTATAGTGATAAGGGGAAAAGAAAGGAAGTGGAGTGGAATATAGATCTCAAACCACTGAAATAAACTTTAAGTAAATGCATTTTAAGCTCTCCAAGCAAAAAAAAGTGTGTGTGTGTGTGTGTGTGTGTGTGTACATATATACACACACATATATATTCTAATCAGTGATTTATATATATTAAAATATATAGATTAGAATATATGTAACCCATTGGCATGAAGGTTGTATAAAAACTTTGCTTTTTGTTTGAGAGTTATAGAGTATGGAGAAATTTCATGCATTCAGTCTGTTCTTTGGGAAGAGATTCTTGGGTGGGAGTTGAATCTATGCAGGAGTTTCCTGACCTGCCCTGGGTTAGTTCATTCCTAGCTGCAGCGGGATCTGGAAATAAGCTAAAGCTGCCTAGAACAGTTTAAGCGTATACACATGTTTTTTTTTTTTCCTGGGGAGGGACCCATTTGTTTTCGTCAGAGTTTTAAAGAGAGCCTTATCCTGCAAAAGGTTAAGAAACAAGTATATGATGCTAAGAAAAGAGTTTGGAAAAACAAATTAAAAATATATATTTTTATAGGACCAGTTTCATTGTTAAAAATCATCAATGCTTCATAGTCTTTTAATCTTGAAAGACCTGGAAAATGAACAGTTTAAAAAATTAAAACAAAACCAAAATTTAAAGATAAACTTCTATTTTCTGGTCATAAGAACAAACTTTGTTTGAAAATACATGCTTTCAGGATATTGCTTCTCCAGGCTACCTGTAATTGTACTATTTTGCTACTCCCTACCCTCTCCCTTTCTTTGTGTTTCCGGGGGGCTAGATTAAACTCCGTGTTTTTACAGGATGACCAAAAATATTGGGGATGATGGGGGTGGTGATGACAATACATTCAACTTCAGCTGGAAGGTATTCACAAGCTGGGACTACCTGATTGGCAATCCGGAAACAGCAGACAACAAATTCAATTCTATCACCATGAACTTTAAGGTAAACACATCAACTTCAGGAGCTGTGCCTTTGGATTTCTAAGACTAAAATCAGAGCCATTCCATACGGTTTAGCTAGCGAAGTATCCTGACAATTAAAAGAAAGATTAACTCATCATTTCTGCCTACCAGGATCCGGGCAGGGTTCTGATTGTGATTGGAAAATATCTGATGACCCACGACAGCACAATTTCTTCTCTAAATTTGGTAATAAAAATACCGCCATTGGTTTGAAACAGGAGACCATTAGTAATCAGAATCGGATAGTCTAAATAATAGAACAATGCTGACTAATTATTTACAGGAATAAGCTAGCTCAATATTCAAAATGACTCTTAGGTATTGTTTTGTAGCTTCAAAAAAAAAAAAAAAGACTTTATCAGAAGAGAATTTAGAAAGAAGATTGTCCTAGTATTAGATCCATCAGAGTTTGTAAGAATTCTCCCTTCCTTCACTTGTTCTCACTTGCTGCTGATAGCCACCTGGTTTGCGGAATCCCAGATAGAGTGTGCATTTTCATTCCTCATTGGCTATTTGCAAGAATATTTTCCGAGTGTGTGCTAGTTTTTGTAGCTCAGATACACTTTTTTTTTTCTGTTTTGCTTGAGTGCAGGAAGCAATCATAGAGGAAAGAGCAGCCCAAGTAGAAGAAAACGTCCACTTGATCCGATTCCTGAGGTTTCTTGCTAACTTCTTCGTGTTTCTAACACTTGGAGGAAGTGGATACCTCATCTTCTGGGCTGTGAAGCGATCCCAGGAATTTGCACAGCAAGATCCTGACACCCTTGGGTGGTGGGAAAAGAATGAAGTTCGTCTCTGCATGCTTTCTGTGTGCTTAGAACCTGACATTTGAAATTGTGTGGGTTATGCTTCTATGATGCAATGTTAAACAAGGCCACATTTTTCCTATCTTCGCCCATGCTGCCCTGTCTCACATTTTCCACTCTATTCCAGTCTTATTTCCAGATCTTTCTACTGCCTGTCTGTTTTTCATTTTGTGAATTTATGGTAAAGCTGGAGTTGGAAGATATTGGAACACATATATTCCAACCAGTATATTTAACAGATGCGGTTAATGAGTGTCAGGAGAGGGGGCGGTGTGTTCAGGTCACAGAATCGTGGAGTAGAGTGAGTTAAAACTGAAGGATCTTGATTTCAAGGCCCACACTCCTTCCATGACTCTATGTTTCTTGCTCTGTAGATTCTGTGTCTGTCACTGAAAGATCCAATTGTTGCCCGAATTCTTTGAAACAGCAATGTTAGAGTCCTTGGTTCCTATGTTTATCTCACCAGAAACATTCAGATTACCTCCTCCACTGTTGGCAAGTCTGGGATTCTCTCTGTCTCTCCCTAGCAGCCTCACTGCACACTTTCCACCTTCTCCTCCCCTTGCCTTATTTCCTCCCCCTCCAAGAGATAGTCAAATGAGGAAGGCCCGCTCTTTGCTTGCCTGGAATTAAATCGGATTGTGATGTGTCTTCCGGATATGTGCCCACTGAGCAGGTCAGAGGAAGGAAGTCAGATATTGAGAGTAAGGAAATTCAGGTATTTAGAATAAGGAAATCATTATGTGTTGTCACTAGGGCCTGTTCCCTTCCGTAAAATGTCCTGGCATATAGTGTGGCATCATTTTAAACTTGGCCATTTTCAAGGTATGTATAGATTGAGGCTGTGGGAAGTGTAGACTGCCCACAATGAAACTTGTGCAGAGCCTCAGAAAGAGATTTCCAAAGAGATTCAGACCAAAGAGGTTCAGAAAGTCCGTATAAGCGTAGAATTTTCTAGAAATATCTTGGACAAAATATAACCCATTTCCAACAAAAAGCTCCAAACGAAAACATTCCAAAGAGATTCAGAAAGTCTGTATAAGCATAGAATTTTCTAGAAATATCTTGGACAAAATATAACCTATTTACAATGAAAAGCTCCAAATGAAAACATTCCAGGTATTTCAGAAGTGGTAATACTGGAAACGGGAGACCATACATTTAAGAGGCTATAACAGCACAGACATTTCAGAGAAACCTATAAAAAGTCATTAGGTAGAGGGATTTTATTTATTTAAAGCAGAGGAGAACCTCAAAGCATTTATCAAGTCTTTTGCCAAAGTTTCTCCTTATAGTTGTGATAATTGCTATAATAGTCAAAATTACCATGCCACTTTGGTCCAAGGGTTCATATTGATCATATTTTTGTATAAATGAACCAGAGTAGAGGGTGGGGAGTTGATTTTCATTAGGTAGAAGAGTCACTCTATGGAAGGTCTGTTTAACACCATTTTAGGGGACCCTGAGTCCTAAGGGCCAACAAAGGTAGTAATGGGGATTCATGAATAACTTCATACATTTGATGAAACAGAATTTAAATTTACCTTATAAAAGATTGCACAGGATCTGCCAAGTTTTTACCTTAGACTGAAATTATATCGTGCTGATTTTATATTATGCCATGCTGATTTTTATCTCCTCTTGGTCATGCTCATATAATGTTCTTAATAAAAATGGGAAAAACCATACTGACAATTATTTTCTCAATACAGTCTGGTAGTTATAATCATTCAAAACATGGAATCAAGAAATGGCAATAGGAAATGTTTAGTGGTGACAGTTTGAACCAGGTATTTAGGAAAGGCCCTTGCCAGGGCTACCCAAAATCTTTTTTCATTTAAGGAGGCTTTTTCCCCATCACAAAAGTAGTACATGCACTGAATTCTTTTCCCCGATTTAATTTAGCCTAATATTATAATTATAAAGGTGCCAGACAGGAAATATGGACCATACATTTGCTACTCTCCATATTCTCTTTCCCTCCCTCCCCCCGCCCCCCCACTGGCATTATAAACCAGTTCTTTCCTGGAACTTTCCTACCTTGGCTTTGATAACATCCTGACTTGTGTTCTCCTTTTGTTTCTCTGAATATCCTGTTTTCTTTGATAAACCCATTCCTTTTTTTTTTTTTTTTTGCCCCAATAGGGTGTATCCCCCAGAATTCAGTATTTAGTCCTGAGCCCATCTCAAGGAGCTCATTTATTCCAACTGATTGGACTAGCCCATATGCTGGTAATTGTCAAATTAGTATTTCCAGTTTGGACCTCATTCCTCAAGCAGATCATTTTCCCTTTCCTTTGGAAATCTTGTTGCAAAGTGTATCACCTTATCAGAATCAATCAGTTCCCATGTAGAACAATATGTGTTCTTTGGATAGAGAGTGATGTAAGTTACTTCCCTCATTATACTAGGAAACAGACTATTATTACTGGCACGTACATAAGCTCATATCCAAGCACACCTCGAGATGGGGAGTTGAATATTTTCTTTGTTGTCTTATTAAGATCAAATTTTAAAAGTGCATAAGATAATCTTCTTCAGTCTTATAAAAGATGAAGGAAATCTAGCTGAAATCTTGCAAAATCCTGGAAGAAAGCAATTATTTTTTAAATACCATTAACTTAGTTAATTCCTTGTGTCTCCCTGTAGATGAACATGGTCATGTCCCTCCTGGGGATGTTCTGTCCAACACTGTTTGACTTATTTGCTGAATTGGAAGACTACCATCCCCTCATTGCTCTGAAATGGCTACTGGGACGCATTTTTGCTCTACTTTTAGGCAACTTGTATGTATTTATTCTTGCCTTGATGGATGAGATTAACAACAAGGTAAGTCTTGTATCTGGACTGTTCTTGGCATCAATGTGTTGTTACATTCCCAGTCTCCAGATTGCTGGAAATGCCTCTGAACTCTGTGCTGTCTCCATCTTTGCTTCCATCATTTTGCATCCTAGATTGAAGAGGAGAAGCTGGTGAAGGCCAATATTACCCTCTGGGAAGCCAACATGATCAAGGCCTACAATGCATCACTCACGGGAAATAGCACTGGGCCACCTTTTTTTGTGCACCCTGCAGATGTACCTCGAGGACCCTGCTGGGAAACAATGGTGGGGCAGGTAATGTCACCAACAGAAGTGTGTGACAATAAATGGATTAAAAAAGAGCAGAATCAATTATGTCTTTCATAAGTGTGGCCTATTTTTTTTATTGCTTCATAAAAAATACCAAAGATTTACTGAAGGCTTACTATGGTGCTGGCTATGAATTTCATATGTAGTCTCTCATGCAGTCCTCACTCCATCTATTGAGGTAAATACTACTTTTACACCTTTTTTTTACAGTTGTGTATAAAGAAAGGATATTTTCAAATGGTGTGAGGAGAGGTTCATCTTTTATTTGTGTTATAATAAGGCACTTAGATTTAGATACAGGCTCCAGTGAATATTTAAATGGAACTCTACATATTACTACCAGTTTTCCATTAAAAAAATAGATTCTTTGGGGAGTGCACACTAATACTAATTTCGGCAGTGTCCATTTTTGTCAAATAATTGTCCCTTAAGTGTTAAAGGAAATACTATTTTAGGTTAGTTGTTTTCATGATGATTATGTAAACGGCCCCAGTCCAAGACTACTAGTATTTTACCAGAGAAAAGAGAGAATGTTTCACATGGCTTTCTGTCCAATAAAGGAAACCAAATAAGGAAAAACAACAATAAACTATTTTACATCTCTTATTTCTATACAGATCCAATTTTTATTTTGAAAAGCCTTTAATTTGATCTGATTAGAATTGACATTGCTACTGTGCATTTCATAAACCAATTTTGGTCTTGGGTTCATCGATGAGGACCAGATACTTTTAAATATGTCATCATGCATCTGCCTGCCTATTGGACGACATTCAGTCTCAGCAGTAATGTGGTCTTATGGAATTATTTGAATGATTTTTTGCTGTGTACTTATTTTTTATAATCTAAAAGGAAAAATTGAAAGTTAGTGTTAGGCTTATAAAACTGATGCAACGTAAACAAATGTGGATATCATTAGATGCCCTCATGCTCAATTAGATGCTCATCAAACTAAAGCCAATCAACTGATATTTAATTGTGGGGAAAAAAATAAGAACAACGTATGTGATGCTAGACACATGTCCAAAAAGTATGGTATGATTAAGGATTTTGTTTTATTTTATTTTTATGCTTTCAGGGGCCAGATAAGCATCTCCCTTTCCAGTTACATATCATTAAATACTCAATTTTCAGATATGCACATTCCATATATGTTTATAGAACATATTATATGTGAAATAATAAATGAAATGAAAATAAGTGAAGGCTGCCTTTACTTAGGAGAGAGGTATGGTAGATGGGGTAATGGCCCTTCAAAGATGTCCATGCCTAATCTCTGGAATCCCTCTGACTATGTTACCTTACATGGTAACATGGACTTTGCTGATAGGATTAAGTGAAGGAAAATTATCCTGGATTATGTGGATGGACCTAATGAAATCACAAGTAGGGACAAAAGAGTCAAAGTCAGAAAAAACAGACGTGACAGTGGAACCAGTTGGAGAGATGTGCTTTATAGATGGACAAAGAGGGGCTGTGAGCCTAGGAGCGCTGGCAGTCTCTAGAAGCTGAACAAGGTGGGGACCCAGATTCCTCCCTGATGCCTACACCTTGATTTTAGACTTCTGACCTCCAGAACTGTAAGAAAATAAATTTGTGTTGTTTTAAGCCCTGAAGTTTGTGGTAATTTGTGACAGCAGGTACAGGAGGTGAATGCACAGGAGTACATTGGTTTCTGGGTTTCAAGGGTCCTTCCTTGAAGTGAAGTCTGGTCACGGTGCTTCACACAGGTCTTATCACATCTAGGCTGCTCCTTGAGTCTTCAGCTAAAGTGGAAAGAAATGAAAAATTGGGGAAAAAAGGATTTTTTTTCACAAACTCAGAAAGTTTGGGATGTTCTCTTCTGTATGTCCTAGAATGCAGACTGGCAGGTGGGCTATGACACCTACCCTTTAACAGTCTTGACGGAATGGACTGTCAAGGATAAGATTGAGGCTGCTCACTTCTGGGGAAGAGAAAGTGATTAATTAGGTAGGAATGCCAGTGCAATTGAGCAGGATACTTATGTCTCCAATTATGCAGAAGCTTCTGTGTTGGTCCTACACATACTGGCTTAAAGGAAAAGTCACTTATTTAATTCTTCTTGAGACCTTGCTGCTTGTCTTGTCCTTAAAAAAAAAAAAAAAATCCCATCTTTGGTGCTTCTCCTTGCTTCATCATCTCTCCTTACTTCCCCCTTCTCTTTCACTTTCCTTTCCCTAAGGGGGCATTCAGCGCTTGTGGGAAAGTCTGCAGGAGCTGACCCAGAGGTTGTGGTTCTGAACAGAATGTAGATGAGGGAGGTAGAGTCCTTGCAGACAAGGAGAACACAAGGGACACAAAAACCCTGAGCACTGGAAAGTTTTGTCTTTAAGAGATCAATATCTATATCCATGCACCTAGAAACATTTTGTTTAACCACTTAAAAAAGAAGTGACTCCAGGGGCGCCTGGGTGGTTCAGTCAGTTAAGGGTCTGACTCTTGATTTCAGCTCAGGTCATGATCTCTTGGTGGTGAGATCCAGCCCTGAGTCAGGCTCTGCACTGAGGACCGAGTCTGCTTGAGATTCTCTCTCTCTCACCCTTGGCCCCTCCCCCCACTCATGCACACGTGCTCTCTCTCTCTCTCTCTAAAGTAAAATAAATAAAGTCTTTTTAAAAAAAGTGACTCCGGGAGAAACAGTAAAGGCATCTGATTTGCATGTCATCTTGGGGACACACTCCAAACACTCATTCATTGTTCCATAGGAACATTCCTGAAGTTTCCTCTTGTCCTCCCTCTGCTTTGTTTCCTCAAGGATGATATAAGACTCAAACCTCTCTTTGATCTGAATATAGGATAATTTGGTGGCCCCTTTACCCCTCCAGGGAATCTCAAGATGTAGCTGCTTAGGCAGCAAAGCCACCCTTGGGAGATTGCTATTTAAAGCTATCTACTGAGGTCTGCATTTTGGGGAAAGGGAAAGCAGCCAACAACTGAACAGAACAACAGTGGCTAACATTTATTGAATGCCTATAATATGCCCAGCGCTGTTTCCTTGAATTTTTAAATTACCCTTTGAGATAAGTCATACAACTATCTCTATTTTATAGATGAGGAGGCTGTGACCTGAAAAGCTATAATAATTTGCTCAAGCTCTTAAAGGAAGTCAACGGCAGAAGCCCAGATTTAACCCATGCATCCCTGTCTGAAGTGCTGAATTGTCCCTAGAAACATAATCAGCATCAACGCATACTCTCTAAACTCCTGCCATGGGACATGTAGAGTCTGTGGTCCTTTGTGATGCCCCTTGACTGTCGTGTTCCTGTTACCTGCTAATGACTTTTATGTTCACTGATCAAAGCTGCCCAGGCATTTAATAACTAACTGTCACGAGTGGAAAGTTGTGAGGTGTGGGGCGCGGTGCTCCACAGGGGGCCTGTGTGGAGACTGTGCTCCCATCCTGACTAGCACGCTAGGAACTGGGATTGGTGCCCCTGAGGTGGGCTGGGCCACTGTTGGGGGATTCTCTCTTATGAAGCCTTGTATTCTTCCTATGGTTTGTGAATAAATCTTCTTATGTTTCCATATAATGCTTCATTCAATCCTTTTCTGGTATTTTATATGACAGACCGCTGCTTAGGAAAAAGTAGGATTTCAACCATTGGGATGAGAATGTTGAGGAAGTTGAGGGGGACTTTAAAACCTTACCTTCTGACAAGGTAGTGGAAGCCAAAAAATATTCCTCATTGCCTCCCTCTGGCTGATACTAATTATTAGAATCTGAACTCAAGTTGCCTGGGCAATGAAAAAGAGAATAAGAACAGGAAGAGAAAAGTTATGGCTAGAAATAACTGCAGGAATTTACTATCATTCAACCATTCATTCCATATTTATTGAGTGCAAGCTGAGTGGCAGGCATCGTGTTGGATACTAGAGGTCCAATGGGCACAAAGGTGGGCTAGGTCCCTGCTCTTGTGAAAACTACAATTTCTTGGGGTGGGGGAACGAAGCCATTAATTAAGTCATTATGCAAAATTTGCAAATTTACAATGATAGCCAAGCACTACAAGAATGAAATACATGGAATCTGAGAATTTTTTATGGGGAAGCTTGCCCTTGTCAGTGAGGTGAGTGAAACTTTCCTAAACCAGTGACGCTGTAGTGGTGTGTATTCATTGGTATAAACTGAGTCAAGAGGTGAAGTAACAATGACTGAGTGCAGTGAAGACCCATGCAAAGGCCCTGTGGCCTGAGGAAGTATGGAGATTGAGGGTCTGAATGAAAGCCAGTGAGGCTGGAGTGAAGAAGAGGGATGAGCCATACCAGAAGAATATGGGGAGCTAGACAGGAGCCGGACTATACAGAGACTTTCAGATCATGCAGGAACCTCGCACTCTCTTGGCCCATCTTTTACTCCAGCTGTTCTGCATGCAGCTGTTAACCTGACAGCATCTCAACAGCTGTATGCATATTCACTTTATCTTCAAAGTTTCTCTGCTGTCATCAAGTGGAGTGTTAATACCTCATGGGGACATCTTTGACTAATGGGAGTGGTTGTTGGTGGATCAGTATGTCTCTCTTCTGTCACTGGCATGGACAGTTCTGAGGCTTATTCTCTACAGCTTCTAGTCTTCCAGGTGGGGTCCCCAGAAGGATAAGACTCACTTGCCCCAGTAGTGACAGATTTTAGCATGCTCTTGGGCAAAAGCTTTCCTTCCTTCTGTTTCATTCTTCCCAACCTCCATTCCTGTTCTTTGACACCATTTCCCAAAATACACTGCCAGCCTACAAGCCCTTGTCACAGGCACTACGGTTGGTAAAAACTAATGCTAAGTTTTTAAATTTGTATTTTTAAGGTTTTACTATAATAATTTTTGCTTGGGTTATGGGTATATTTTAGTTAACTATTATTTATAGCAGATTATATTTACAATAGTCGCGGTTATTTTTTAAGAATAAAGTATGTTAATGTTAAAAGAAATCTGAGATAAATTATATTTCATATGGTACTTGGATGTATCAAGAATCATGGAGGTGCTAAACGATGATCTGGCGTTCAGGAAGCATTGCTCTGAAGTATGAGACTGGAAACTAATCTAAAGACAGCTAGTCAAATGCCCTTTGCCCCATGAGAAAATTCTTTCTCACTAGTTATTTTAGAGGGGAGATTATATAGGTAGCTGGAAATAGAAACCAAAAGACGTCAGAAATTATAGAAGAACACTGGTATTTCTGGCAAAATATGTGTTATGAGATATCCAGTGTCTTCAGTCTTAGGACATAAATTATTGAGAAGGAAAAGAAAAGGAAGAGCAGAGGAGAACTATCACAACAAACATTTATAATTATGTGTCTATTCTAATATTTATCACTTATTGTCAAAGGGGTTCCACGAGGAAATAGTGAACTTTCCCTCTAATCCACAGCACACATCCTTTTGCACATAAATTTAAGTCCACACCACTGAGGTAACCAGTTTCTAATTTTCCAGAACTTTCTATGCCTATATGTATACATATACGCATATATACATAGGAATTTTTGTTAACAAATGAGTTCATACCACATATCCTATCTTGTAAATTTTTAAGGATCTGTTTCTTATCAGAGCATAGCGTTTTAGAACTTTTTAAAGTTTATTGAGGTGTGATTCATCCACCACACATTCCACCCATTTACAATATACAATTCAGTGGTTTCTAGTGTATGTTCACATAGTTGTGCATCTATAACCACTATTGTACTCTTTTTCTTTCAAGAGCTCATGATATTCCATTGTGTGGACATACTGTTCTATTTCATTAATCTCCTGAGCATATTTGAATTGTTTCCAATTTTTATCTGGAAGAAGTCCTACTTTAATAATCACATGTATAGATCTGTGCACTTGTGTTCATTCTTTCGTGGGACACCTTTCTACAAGTGGATTTCCTTGATCATATTCTACTCACTTTAAAATGTGATGGATTTCCACAAATTTCCCACCAAGTGTTGTTGGGGGTCAACATTCCCCCATCAGTTTATGGTAGTGTTTACTTCACCACACTCACCAATAAGGAGAAGCCTGGATTTTTAAAGATTTATCTTTCTGTGAGGCAACAACTCTTTGTTTTAGTTTGCACTTTTGTGTGTGGGGTTTCAATGTTTTTCAACATTTTAATTGACTGCATATTTCCTTCTGTGAATTTCTTATTTGTGCCATTTGCCAGCTTCTTTCCTTATTGGATTGCCCATCTATTGTCAGGCTGATTTATAAACATTTTTAGTATGTTAGAAAAACTAATCCTGTATCACGGATGCTGCCAGTACTTTTCAAAGTTCATCTTTTAACTTCATAAACATTGCCGTTTGCCAGATTAAAGTTTTAAACATATGTGTGGTCAATATATTCCTGGTTTTGTTTCTTGTGTTATGCCTATAAAAGTTTCTCGGTAAGAAGACTTTTGATACAGTGGTTTTGGAAGTGGAGATAATTACTTTTAGATGAATAAAATAAGGGTGAAACATTCTTCACTTGCTAGATATGCCTCACTATTTTTTCACTATTAATGGCAGTTTCTAAGCTAATACAATGCAGAAGCATAACAAACTTGACGCTGACACTAGGGTCATTTGAAGGGAGAGATGCTCGTTTTTAATCTGGATAATATCTCGACAGGAATTTGTGCGGCTGACCGTTTCTGATGTTCTGACCACTTATGTCACAATCCTCATTGGAGACTTTCTCCGGGCATGTTTTGTGAGGTTTTGCAATTATTGCTGGTGCTGGGATTTGGAATATGGATATGTAAGTATGATGCTCATTTTTCCTCTTGTCAGATTGTTCCTTTGTGGTTTATCATTTGCACACACTTTGCCAGAAGAAGAATTTAGGAGTGACCACCTGTTAGATGTTAATAAGTGAAGACCAGTGAGTACCGTTTTAATTCAGAAGGGTGTCAGACTTGAGTGTCATGGTTTATGATATTCTAGTAAAGTGAGCACAGGATGGTTAAAGCAGTGGACCTCAACCTGTCCATGAATATGGTGAACTCAATCTGGGACCCATAGCCAGCCCCCTCCCTATAAAGCTTTCTGACATTTCCAGAAGCTGGATAAGATGGGTAGTATCAACTGCACGTTCTATTGATTCCTTTGAATTCTACTAAACAGACTCCTGGAGAGTTACTGTGCAGTGCAATGGATGATAAGTGGATCTAGTAAATATGGTGCTCGTTTCATAAAGCTCCCAGGCTAATAAGAGCTCAGCAGAGACACAGCAGGGAGCTGTGGAAGTTTCAAGGCAGGCCCAGGGTGCTGATAGGTGTCTGGCCAATGGTGGACCTGAACTCTGGCAAGTTGACATCCTTCCAGCACCACAGCAAGAACCCAGGTTTCTCTGAGCCCCACTGATGTTGACTCCATTCCCAGTTCACCCTCTGTGTGCAGCCCCTGGTCCCCCCCCACAACCCCCCAAAGTTCAAGGGAGGCAACAGAGCACACACCACTCTGCAGTCTTCCACATTGCCAGGTGACCACGGTCCCTCTTTTGCAACTGTAACAGTCATCTTGGGAACTATGACTGTAGTTGGGTTGTAGTACTGGGTTGACAGTAATCGTGTGCTTAAAATCCTCCAGTGGTTAATAAGTACTTAGAATGAATTCCAAATCTCTTTCTAAGGCCTTCGATATCTTATAGGATCTGTGGGGTTTTTTTTTTCTCTTTCTTTCTTTCTTTTTCTTTCTTTCTTTCTTTCTTTCTTTCTTTCTTTCTTTCTTTCTTTCTTTCTTTCTTTCTTTCTTTCTCTCTCTCTCTCTCTCTCTCTCTCTCTCTCTCTCTCTCTCTTTCTCTCTTTCTCTCTTTCTTTCTCTCTTTCTTTCTCTCTTTCTTTCTCTCTTTCTTTCTCTCTTTCTTTCTCTCTCTCTCTCTCTCTTTCTCTCTTTCTTTCTTTCTTTCTTTCTTTCTTTCTTTCTTTCTTTCTTTCTTTCTTTCTTTCTTTCTTTCTTTTTCTTTCTTTCTTTCTTTCTTTCCGAGCTCAACTTCTACCACTTTTGTTCTTGCTTTGTAAAATCCGTAAATGGTAGAATTCTTTCTTTTTTTTTTTTTTTTTAAAGATTTATTTATTTATTTGAGAGAGAGAATGAGAGAGAGAGAGCACATGAGAGGGGGGAGGGTCAGAGGGAGAAGCAGGCTCCCTTACTGAGCAGGGAGCCCGATGTGGGACTCGATCCCGGGACTCCGGGATCATGACCTGAGCCGAAGGCAGTCGCCCAACCAACTGAGCCACCCAGGCGCCCCAGGTAGAATTCTTTCTTACGCTCAAACACAAGATGACCCTTGCATTGGCTCTAGCTGTTTTTCCCTGTAGGGGTGCAGATTCCTAGAATTTGGCATGGCTGATGCCTTCTTTATTATTAAGGACTCTGCTAATATGTCACCATCTTCGAGCTCTTCTCTGACCTTCCCATCTAATACAGCCTTCCAGACTCTCTCCTTCAACACCCTCCTTGATTTTCCTCACATGATGTATAACTAGCTGACATTTCCTTTTAAAAACATGCTTATAATCTATCTCCCTCTGTTAGAATGAAAACCCTATGAAAACAGAAGCCTTGACCTCTATACTTGTCACACGGTGGGCATTATCTGCTGACTGTCTGCTTCTGTGTTAAACCTCTACATTCTAGCACCATCCAGGCAACGCCATCTATTGGCGGAATTCTGCCTGCTTCCAGGGAAGTGCTCATGGAGTCTGTCCTGGTTTAGTAATCTCAAGCCAATGACGTTTCTCTCCTCTCTAAGGAAATGGTATCCTTTATTGCCGACCTCTCCCCAGCCCCATGCCCTCTAGTCTCTGGACAAGTCCTATGCTCAGAACAGTTTTCAAGACCCCAGGCTGGATCCTCAGCCTGGCTATCTGACTTGGAGATCATACCTTTGATTAGGTCATCTCTGTCATCCTCGCTGAAAGTGCCCATGGGACGAGCCAAAAGTGGTTAGATAATGCTCTTTGGTGAGCGCCAGTGAGGTAATGCTATGGATCCAGGATGATGTTGCGCTGCTTTCCCATTCCCTGCTATGAGGTATTCAGCTGGCTGGGTTTCATTTCTATTTTCCTTGTCTGATTCAGCTCTTCTGAGGCAGACATAAAAATTGCCATTTCTCTCTGAGGCCCTTGCCTGGCTTATGCTTGCCTTTTATCCCTTACTGCTCTCTTCCTAAGTGCTAGAAAATTTTGCTTCAAATATGAAGTCAATAAAACATGACCTGGATGTATAATAGCTATAATTAAATGACTGTCATTTATTATTTATTGAGTGCTGACAGGGCTCTTGGGTTAGTACAAAGTACAGGGACAAAAAAGACAAGTTCCTGTTTTAGGTCACAGAGAATTTTCTTCCATGTTACTTTTGGAAGGCTCTGCAGAAAGCATCCCAGCATCAAAACAAATTTTAAACAGTAAAGGGTGGGTGGTGGAACTTTGATGCGGATCCTATTATCATTGGCCCATCCGGTAGATAGCTGACACAGCTGAGTGCCTACTAAGTGCAAATCAGTAAGAGCAAAGCTCTGTGCTGGGTGATAAGGGGATACAGAGATGTAAAAATGTCCGCCTAAGGAGAGATTGCAAACTTGGGCTTGCTGCCTAGATTCAGCTTGCTGATATATTTTTCTTTCTTTGCAGAGTGTTTTCGTTTGTTTTTATTTATTTATTTATTTATTTAATGAGCTCACATTTTAAAACTAGAATTTTTACATTTTACAAAGTAGAGATTTCTTGCTTTTCTTGACATATTGGAAAGGCTGGCAACATTCGATCCGTATTCCCATTCGGAAGAAATTGGCTGGAGTGAGAAACCACTGCCCTGTACAGATGGAATATTCGCCCACTAGTTCCTCACACTCCCTACTGCCCTTTAATCCTGCAAGCTCTCTCCTTATCGATACAGAGCACAAAATGTAAATGCCATAGGAGAAACCAATGGCTACATGACTTTGGGGGTGGAGGGAGGGAAGAAAATAGGGAGGGAGGGAGAGGGAGGAAGAAAGACACAGAGAAAGAGAGAGAGAGAGAGAGAGAGGTCAGAAAGGCCAAGACCCAAAGACATGTTGGAGGAAGAAGCACTTGGGCCAGTCTTGGGAAAGGATCAGAATTTCAAAGATCCAGTGGAAGCAAGGATTCTTGGTGGAGGGACCAACATAAGACAGGGCCCAATGGGTATGGGCAAAGTGTGGGCAGGCCTCCATGCAGAAATCTCAGCTGGGGCTGTTCCAGAGCAGAAAAGGCTGATGAGAATGTTTCTCTGATATTCTCCTGGACATCCTAATTGAAAATGTGAGTCCCGGAAATACCTGTCATGAAGTAAAGGAGAACCTGAAATGGGCAGAGAAGATACTTTTAAGATGCCTTTCAGAAATCAAAAAGAAGGGGCGCCTGGATGGCTCAGTCGTTAAGCATCTGCCTTCGGCTCAGGTCATGATCCCGGGGTCCTGGGATCGAGCCCCACATCGGACTCCCTGCTCGGCCGTAAGCCTGCTTCTCCCTCTCCCACTCCCCCTGCTTGTGTTCCTCTCTCACTGTGTCTCTCTCTGTCAAATAAATAAATAAAATCTTTAAAAAAAAAGAAATTAATTAAAAAAAAAGAAATCAAAAAGAAGGGGTACCTGGATGGCTCAGTCAGTTAAGTGTCTGCCTTCCAATCCGGTCATGATCCTAGGGTCCTGGGATCAAGCCCCGCATCCGGCTCTGTGCTCAGCAGGGAGTCTGCTTCTCCCTCTCCCTCTGCCTGCCTGTCTGCCTACTTGTGATCTCTCTCTCTGTGTCAAATAAATAAATAAAATCTTTAAAAACAAAGAAATCAAAAAGAAAAATGTGTCCATTTCCACCACCAAAAAAAATTTTTTCTGAGTTCCCAAAATAATACTAGCTCATTATAAAAAATCCAGAAAATCCAGTGTAAGTTAAATATGAAAATAAGAATCGCAGGTAATCTCACCATAATGGCATTACTTATTTTGATTATTTGAATCGGATAGTATTAGTGTTTATTTATATGTAAATAAACAAGTACAGTAGATTTTTATATATTATAGATTTTTATAAATATACCCTTTAAAAATTTTTTTATTAAAAAGTATATATTTAATGACTGGTTACCTGCTTTTTTCACCTGTGACCATTTCCCTAGGTTATTCTTTTTTTTAAATAATTGATTTTAGTTTTTAAAGATTTTGTTTATTTGAGAGAGAGAGAAAGAGCAAGAGCAGGGGGAATGACAGAGCGAGAGGGATAAGCAGACTCCTCACCGAGTAGGGAGCCCGATGTGGGGCTTGATCCCAGGACCCTGGGACCATGACCTGAGCCACAGGCAGATGCTTAACCAACGGAGCCACCCAGGTGCCTGGTTAACTGTTCTTTTATGACAGTTTTAAATGACAGTGTGATATTCTATGAATGAATGAACTATAATTTAATTTTTATTGGCTGTCAGTAAAACTTTACCTAATTTTTAATTATTATAATAATTATTGCGGTTACATTTATTTATATTCATGTAGTTAAATATCTTCACAGATAAGTTATAGTGGCATGCACAGATTATTTCCTTATGAGAACTTTCCCTAAGTTGAATTTCTCATTCCTAGAGAACATGCCTTTTTTAAAAAAATCCATTCGCTTTTCTTAACAACAGCTTCTGTAAAAACTGAACTCTGCAGACTCTAGCGTCAGATGTAGCAGTCCACGGAATATTAATGTTGGGTGGAATTTTGACATAATCAATCATGCATCCTTTATTTCACATCTGAAAAATTGGGGGCTCGTGAATTGAAGTGAGTTACCTCAGTTTGTGTAGCCAGTTTGTGTATTTATTTCACAAATAAACAAGGGCAATGAAGTGTCCTTCTGGACACAGCCATTATGTTAAATACGCTGAATTATACACTGGTTGTATCAGAGTACATTACGTTAGAAGTGACCCTGTAGATTTTTCCAGCTGTAAATTTATGGCTAAAGTGTTATCACAACAAACCTATAAAGATGGACTGAGGTGAGGAAATTACTGGCTAGGAGCAGGCTGTTAGACCATGTAACGTAAGTTAATCTTTCCTAAGTCTTCTCCAAGCATAGCAGACAGTTCTCAATGTTTCTGAAGTGTTCACTGACTCATCGGGAATGGAATGGTTTCTCCCAGGAGCGATTTTAACCACCCAGATTCAGCATAACTGCCCTAAAGCCTCTTGTAAACTCTGGGTTTCCTGCTGTAGCTCAACACAGAATGCCTTTACTTTCAGCTTGATTTGTGTTGACAATATCTTTGTCATTTATCAACAAAATAGGTAACAGATACCTAAGAAGAAATAGAATTGAATACATGGCATGGGATTAGAATACGTTCAACCAAATTAAAACCTCAGCATCTTGTTTAAAGTTACATTTTTAAGGTGGTCTTTTTAAAATTTATATAAATGGAAAATATAAGAGATTTCCCTGTGCTCTGATGAAGGGGCTCAAGATTATCCATAAATAAGAGGCATATGACTGCCAGACCATAAGAGTAGGTTCTATATTATATTATATTATATTATATTATATTATATTATATTATATTATATTATATTATATCATATTATATTTTTATGTAGTGTTTATTATAGGTCAGAACTTCTACAAAATACATATATTTTTCCATGTATTCATAGCAGCAACGCTCTAAGGTAAATACTATTTTTTCCTACTTTACAGTAAGCTGAGGCTTAGAGAATGTTTAATAATTTGCTCAAAGACATATAGGTGGTCAGTGATGGAGCTATGACTCAAACCCATGTCTAATCGACTTCAAAGCCATCAACCAGATTTCTGTCATGTTGAATTTTCACTGTGATGCTTAACCCTAGAAATTTCAAGAACTCTGTCAAATCATGACTAATTCATGAGCCAATCTGTGGTGTTTGTAACTCAAAGCACCCCAAAATTAGATAGGTCGCTTGCAATAGAATGGAGTTACAGGAGGGGCTGTGATACAGAATTAGAAATAAATGATGTTCTTCAGCTGGGAATAAGATATTACTTAGCAGTGCAGGAAGATGCCAAGCTAAAGGGTCAGTAAGAAGTCTTGAGTAGTCCCTGAAGGATTGACAACTTGGGGAAAGGGACAGCACAGTCTGGATTTGAAGTTCCACTTGAATATTTGTTGGAATCTGCCTGCAGGCAACAAGGGGTGAAGTGCAAAGACCTGAGTCGCTGAATCATCCTAGTGGGTGAAGCTAGGATTTGTCCTAGATCAGTGGTTCTCAAATTTGAGGGTAGACCAGAATCCCCTGAAGGCATGTGAAAACAGTGTTTCTGATTCCATCGGAGCTGGGGCAGGTCCCAGATAATTTACTTTTCTAAGTTCCCAGGTGATGATGCGGCTTCTGGCATGGGGACCATGCTTGAGAACCATTCACCCAGAGTGATTTCAGGTGTGGGGAGTGAGATTTGTACATCAGACAGGATGTTGCAATGACAGAATTCTCTCTGAGATATTTCACAATATCCAAAGGTTAATGATCTTTCCCAAATAACAAAACTTGCAGAGAGTGGATGGGTTTTCCTGGGCATTTCAGTCCAACGACAACCTTCTGTCTTCCCTATGGGTAGATGACTGACTTTCACCCACCACAAACAAAGGTCCAGAAATAAAATGAGATAATTTTCAATCCCTTGACTATTAGTAAGTTATTATAGACCTCAGCCTGTATCCAAATGGGATCTTCTTTTGCTGGTGCCTAAAAAGCTTATTAGGGATGAGTGACTCTTAGTGTTATATGCATCCCATTTGAATCATTTCATTTCTCAGTTTTCAAGAAAACCTATTTTTTCCCAAGGCTCATTTACCTTTAAGCTTTTTTTATGTTTTAGAGGCAATTAAGCAAAGGTATTGCAAAATGATTTACCCTTGTATTATTAAAGTATTGCTTTTAAAACTTTAAAATACAATATAGTCTCATATGTTTTTACTAAATCCATCCCTAAAAGAATGAGCATTGAATTTTATTGTGTGTGTGTGTGTGTTTGCTTTCCTACTTCTGTTTTATTTTTAGAGGGAGATTTTCTGAGTTTAACTCATACCGTATTCAATTGCATTTCTAAAGTGTTTACAGAGAAGCAATTCTTTAATAACTGGGTCTAATTTTTCAACCAATTACAGATTTTAGATTAGAAAAGGATCTTAGAAATGATCTAGTTCAGAAGCTGGCAGACTTTCTCTGTAAAAGGCTGGATAGTATCAGTTGCACTTCTGCAGGTGGGATATTATGATATAATAAGAAATATATATTTTGGTCTCCATTACCATCTCCTGGCCAGAGTTCCTAAATCTTTTTATAACTGTCTAAGCAACACAGGTGCTAGGATCATCTTTTGTTCTAATATTTGGTCTTTGACCCTGGTTCCTGATACAGAAGGCCTACATTCCTTGGGTTTTCCTGGGTGATAGGAACATTGCTTATTCTAATGAGGCAGTGCTTGGTGGCTTCTGAATCGCTTCAGGATGGGGGAATGGTCACCAGAAAGAGCAAGACATGATTAGAAGCTTGAAACTTTCAGCCCCATCCCCCCATCCTCCAGGGAGGGGAGCGGGGCTGGAGACTGAGTTAATTATTGATTATGCTTACTGATGAAGTCTCCATAAGACTCCCTGACCTATGGGGTTCACTGAACCAGGTCGCTGAACATGTTGAGGTGCTGGAGGGTGGTGTGCTGGGAGAGGACATGGAAAAGGACCCTTTTCCTCATACCTTGCCCTCTGCATCTCTTGCATCTGTCTATTCCTATCCTGCATTTTTTAAATAAACCAGTAGCCTAGTAAATCAAGTGTTTTCGAGAGTTCTGTGAGCTATTCTAGCAAATTATCAAACCTGAAGAGGGAGTCGTAGGATTCTCTGATGTATAGCCAGTCACTCAGCATAGGTGGCACCCCAAACTTGTGATTGGTGTTTGAAGTGGGGCAGTCTTGTGGGACTGAGTTCTTAACCTGTGGGGTCTGCTCTAACTCTGGACAGTCAGTATCAGAGCTGAGGGAAATGGTAGGGCATCCAGCTTAGGTCCACAGAGAACTGGGGCATTGTTTGGTATGGGGAGTCAGTACATCTGGGTCAGAAGTACTGTGAGTAGAGTATAGAGGACAAGGGGTTTGTGTTCAGTGGGCAATATGGTCTCTGTGCCAACCATTAAACTTTCCTGTTTTAGTGCCAAACAGCCACAGAGACTACCTAAACAAATGAATGCAGCTGTATTCTAACAAATCTTTATTTATAAAAACAGGTGGCAGTCCAGATTTGGCTCATGGACCATAGTGTGACAACCACTGACCTAGTTCATTTCCTCAGTTTATCTGTGACAAGATAAGCAACTGGCCCAGCTCACCCAACCAGAACATGGCAAGGCAAAGTCCAGTACTCAGGTGTGAATCCCTGACAAGTGTCTGGACCAAAAACCTGTTTGGTACACTAAGGATACCCTATACCCATTTTCTGCATTGGGTCCATTTGTGGATCAAAAATTATATTCCTGGGGCGCCTATGTGGCTCAGTTGGTTGAGCGTCTGCCTTCGGCTCAGGGTATGATCCCGGGGTCCTGGGATTGAGTCCTGCATTGGGCTCCCTGCTCAGTGGGGAGTCGGCTTCTTCCTCTCCCTCTCTCCCTCTCTCCCTCTGCCTCCCTCCACCTGTGCTCATGTGTGCTCTTTCTCAAATAAATAAATAAAATCTTTTTAAAAAATTATTTTCCTTCGGCTGCCCCTGCTGCAAACACAATATGAGAACAAGGGTTCCCAGTGTGTCTTTGGTGTTTTTCTAGTCACCTAGTTATAAAAATATCTCAAATGGCTTTTAAGAAGCTTATATGTTTGTGAGGGTAAAGAAAATATACTTCTAAAAGGTTGAATTTTTTTTTAATTTCACATAGATTGGTGGGTTAAATCATGGCACCATTCTAAAGAGGCCAAAGATGAAGGTTTGACTCTTGATCTGACACAGAGACAAGCTGTTCCAAGACCACAGATGGTACAGGCCACCCAGCTGAGCATTTGTCATATGTGTTCTGTGAGCTCACAAGGCTTCAGGGGAAGAGAAGAGGTGGTCCACAGCAAAGCCCTCCCGTGGCGGGAGAAAGACTCCAAATTAACGTTTCTAGAGATTAGAAGCAGTTTACTTTTCTCCACGAGGCACACATTGCTTTCATTGGTGATTTTAGAACAAAAACTGCCAACCGTACCTCTTCGCATCCTGTGAATGTTAGGCTTCTAGATCATTGGAAAACCAGCAAAACACAACGTATATCATCTAGGTCATCTTTGTCCTGCTTAATATAACAGGGCTATGTATTCTTTCATTATGTATCATCTCATCATTTTATCTTGTTATTGAACCATTCTTGCTGCTCATGCCCTGAATCTGTTACAGGGCACATGACCCTTATCCTTCCCCAGAGTACTGCTATCTTTTGGGAAAATGATGACATTGAGGCCTGACTTCAAGAACTCTTGAGGTAAAGAGTCCAAAAGCTGTGAAGGTTTTATCGGGGTTCCAAACCAGAGAACTGTTCCATCTTCTTACACATATTTTTTTTGGGGGGGGGAGGGGTCTTGGGTTTGAGAACGGTGACACTCTCAGATCAGCCTCATTGTGTTTGTGTGGGTGTGTTGAGGAGGGAGTAATTACAAGCACCCATATGGTGTGAAGCCACACCGGCAGATGCCAGGATCTGGGACGGGATGAGGGACCTGCCCCTTTTTTGGTCCCTCTTTCATGGTCGTGATGCTCTTCGTCCACATATTTTGCTTTTCTTCTTTTCTCTTGTGACCTACCAGTTAGTCAGTTTCCTGACTGATTGTTGTCTATCTCAATTTAAACAGGAGCCAGTTCCACTGTGGTTGCTAAGTAGCATTACTCCCACTGATAGAAACTTTCCTTCCAGGCTGCCCGATGTGTCACAAGGAAGCCTTTGGACAGGCCACCCTGGGACAGACACCCACCGGTGCCCCTCTGCCCAAAAAAGACAGGCTTGTGTTGCTGCCCTAAGCGGGATGGTATTACCTAGGAGATAAACACTGGATATTGAGTTGAATAACTTCTCAAACTTGTACTGTATTTCTCTATATTTATTTTATTGTAAAAGAAATTCACATTTTTTTGAAAAATATTTTAAAATATGCAAACGTAAGGAAGAAAACAAAAGTCATATTCCATCGCCTACTTATAACACCTATTAATTTTGTTGGTCATTTTGAAGTCTTTTCCTTATGCGTCATTTCATATTCCATAGATAAAAATAATGACTGTCTAATTTTATATTTTTGTTGTTTAACATCAAGTCATAGTTTTCTCTGTGTATGTAAATATTCTCCAAACAGTGATTGTAATTAGGTGCAATATATATTACAGTATGGATATACTATGTTTACTTAACCAATATTGGACATTTTGGTGGTTTCATCTCTGTTAAAATTTGTCAACATTTAAGATCAATTTGTTAAAACAAATTCCTAGAGGTAGACTTACAGGGTTAAAGAGAATGAGATTTTTTTTAAGCTTTTAATCTATACGGTCAAAGTTTTCTAAAATATTGCTCCAATTTTCTCTTTCCCCAGCCATGTAAAGAGAACCTGCTGGTCCACATTTTCACAACATTGAATAACTGCTTTAGAAAATGAGCCTTGCTATGTTAGAAAGCATGCTTTATTGTTTTATTTACCGCTAATTATTTATTATATCGATTACTCTGCTATTGTTGCTGCAAGGAAGCAGTTGAGAGCCTAGCCATACCTATGCAGAAAGTTGAAACACTTGGCTTTCAATTTTCACCAGTTGATATGCTAATCCAGTGAATATCTGTGTCTTCCATAGCCCTCATACACTGAATTTGATATCAGCGGCAATGTCCTCGCTCTGATCTTCAACCAAGGCATGATCTGGTAGGTCAGCTGTTGGACAGTGTATCACTTGTAGAAAAGCCTCAAAGATTGTTATGGCATAAAGCACTGTAGCCTGGTGTCTGAGAAGTCCACAGCCTGGGGCTAACTCAACAATTGCCTTTGCAAAGTGAATTGCTAGGAAAAGCTAATATATATGTGTATATGTATATAATACGTATGCTATATAATATATAGTATACTATATATTATAGTATATATACTATATATTGTATATATATGTATATATGTCTTGGAATATATAGAATATATATTTTACATATAATATACACTATATAATACAGTATATATATATATTATATATATATTTTTTCATATCTTAACTTTTGGTTCTCAAAGGCATCTGCCTGTTTTGCAGAGAATTCCTTTATCAAATACTGGGAGTCTATTTCTACTTTGTAGATTATTTGAAGGCTTTTTATACTTTTATATCCTCTGATGCCAGGGTCTAACAGTGAAACATTAATGATCCCATAACCGCATGTTACGTATGAAACAAATTAATGTAAGGCCCCTCTGAGAAACTGATTTTATTTTGTCATTATTGAGTATATTTAGAAGACAACTCGTTGCTACTTTTAAAAATAATATTTTACCAAATCCAGTAGTTCATAGAGATGAAACACATGTTTTAGGAAGGTCAAGCTAAAAATACGCTCTTTATTTTGTAACTTGTTTCACAGGCCATTTGCACATCAGAATTATGTCTTTTGATGTACAAAGGGCTGTCATATCTTTTATTAAATGAAAGCATTCTCACTGTCAACCTTGACAGGTTAAGGCGAGCGGATACAGTAGAACTGGTTTGGAGTTTAAAAATTGAATCACAGCATGTGATTCATCTGGGAACCATGTGGTCTTGGAAATCTGTCAGTCTTAACTAAGAACACCCAACCCACAAGCAGTTACAATTGAGCCTCTTTATCCTACCAACACATGCTTAATATTGCACTGTGCCACTGACCACACCATTGTCCTATGTACAAGGACCAGTAACTGTACAAGTTTTGCACAAGCTTCATATATTACTTAAATCCTTCAATCATAGCTGGATTGAATTATTAAACCGTTGCAAGACTGGACCTCTCTGCAAATGTTAAAATTATCTTGCTTCAGTAATATAAAGACCATAGCCAAGGGCCCCATTGTCCTGCAATGGGGCCTGTCAAATTCCTGTGCCTCCCTAGGTCGATACATATGAAGGAAAGGCTCTAAAAAGATGATCTTCTCCATTATCACGTATGTTTAAAAATTTAATTCCTGCCCTCTCACTTTCTAAATTTTGCAAGTTATGGCTCATGTGTCCAGAGAGTCATTAAAGACTGCATCTTTCATTCTCCAAGCGGGAGGAAAGTAAGGGTGGCCCCATCTAGGACCACCAGCAGAGAGAGTAAAGAGAGCAACTTCTATGAGTTCTGGATCTTTCCTTTTCTAGAGGGGATTCTGTGGTCACAGCAGAAAATGGCTAACATGGCATGTGGAACAATGAGAAACCATCACCTTGTATCAGTTTTAAAACTCCCTGGCCCTTACAGCATGCCACAAATCCCTCAGGCCTGGTGACTGTTGTTTGTGCTGACATCTGCTGTGGGTCTGTGTCTTGTTCTTTCCTAGCTCAGACAACAGATTGGCCTAGAAATTCATTTTCATGATCGGAAAAGCTGTTGTAATGGCTGTACTGATGGGTTTCACTTAGAATTTTGCAGCTCTTTGGTCCACTATTGCTCGTGTTGAGATTCTTAAGTATCTCCAGATCTTCCCCCGTTCTCTCATAGGTGGACCCATTATCGAGATCTCTCCACTGTCACTGCACTGTCCCTTTCTAGGTGTTCATCCTATAGATACTGGTCAAGTCTTGCTTCTTGTTAGTCTGAAGAAGACATTAGAAAGTGATGGTGTTTTTTTTTTTTTTTTTTTTTTTTTTTTTTTGAGTGTACAGAGATAACCATACACTTACCAGAGTTTCAGAAGCAGAAGAACTATTATTTTGACCTTCGGGTCCACCCTTGGTACAGATGGTCTTTTCCAAACTCCCAGGAAGCTAGTGAAGAATGGGGGTGCGGTGTGGTGGGCGAGGTGTGGGGAGTGTGTATTCTAAGTGCAGTAGGGCTCCCCTGCCACAGGGTACTCACACCTGGTAAGCTACTATTTTACAAGGCATGAGGAACCGATGCTTGAGTTGCGCCATACAGAAACACAAGAGTATGGGAAGTTTGCACTCAATTCCATTGGTTTGTGACTGGAGACATTCATTTATTGCTTTAGGGGTTTCTAATTAATGGAGGATGGAGGTTATTTACAATGATGCTGTTAAAGTGAAACTTTATAGGTAAAATCCATTTTGTCATGAAGTGGGTGAAATGACCAGTAAACCTTTATATGACACGCTTAATTGAAAAATGGACAGCATTGGGGCGCTGGGTGGCTCAGTTGGTTAAGCGACTGCCTTCGGCTCAGGTCATGATCCTGGAGTCCCAGGATCAAGTCCCACATCGGGCTCCCTGCTCAGCAGGGAGTCTGCTTCTCCCTCTGACCCTCTTCCTTCTCGTGCTCTCAGTCTCTCATTCTCTCTCTCTCAAATAAATAAATAAAATCTTTAAAAAAAATGGACAGCATAGGTTTTTCGATCGTATTTTAAAATGATGAAGGCCCATCCCATCTCTCTCGTAGCAGGGTATAGAGGCAGCAGAGAACATGGTGAGAGAGAAGATGGGTTTGGACGTTGTTCCAACACTGTCTCTTTGTATACCCTTTCGTTAGGGTTGTCACCGTCTGCTACCTCATTTTCTTGGTTGATCAAATGTGAATAATTTACCTGACATGTACCATGTCGCTGGAGTAATAAGGAGAGCTCAATAAAAGAAGCTTTCATTTGCTTTGATCTTCTTGGAAGAAAAGCACTTTATAAGGCTAAGGTATTACAATGATCTTTAACTGACAGATGACGGGCTCAAGTTTGGGGAAGGGACTTAGTGAGCCGAGCTGATTAGTGAGTCATGAGCTAAGACAGGATGAGCATTAAGGTGCAGATATCAGTGTGCTGGGATCTGTTTTTCTAGGTTATGGTTCCTTGAGCCATTTGTTCAATATTTATTTTGAAAATCTGAAATGTATTTATAGAGGCAATACATACATGTATACATGTATATGAATACAGATGAATGATGCAGGTATACACAGAGGTAAAAATATATGTGGCTTTAGGCAAGACTAGGTCTTAAATGATGTACAGAATTGTGTCTGAGGATAAACTAGCTTGTGCAGCAGTTGACCAGAACCCCCAAGTCTTAGTGGCTTCCAAAGGGAAACGTTTACTTCTTGTTTTCTCTACATGCCCAGTGTGGGTTGGTAGAGGGCTCTGCTCTTGCAAGTTACTCTCACCGTGGATTCCTAGACTTGCAAAATAGGGTCCATCTGGAACATCACCGGTCAAGGTAGCAGAGAGATGAGAATAGAATCCATACGGGGCTTTTAACGTCTCCATCCAGTAGCAAGACACCTCATTTTAATGACCATTTCGTTGGCCAAAACAAATCACATGGCCAAGCCTGACCTTTAGAAATGAGCAAGTATAACGATTCACAAGCATCTCACATTACTAATATTGGCATTTGAGAATGTAGTATAGCGCTGTGTAGTTCTGGCCCCTAACCTGGGCCTGTCACTCGCTCACTTGCTCACGTTCTTGAGGCTCCGGGATCTCTCTTGCTATCCTGTAACAAAGATACCACGTGTTGTTCCAAAGTCTATCATCTTACTTTTTTTTTAATTCATAAAATTTCTATTTTAGAGCAGTGTTGGGTTCACAGAAAAACTGAGTGGAGAGTACAGAGTGTTCCCATATATCCGCATGCCCCGACATGCACAGCCTCCCCTACTATCGGCTTCCCAAATCACAGTGGTACATGTGTTACAGTTGATGAACCTATGTGGCTAGATCATCACCCGAAGTTCATGCCATTAAAAAAAAAATCATTTAGCTTCCTTCAGAGTCTCTGGTCCATTCAATATGTTAAAATATCATTCAGATCTGTTGCGTGAAATCCTACCAACAAGATGATCTAAATTTTGGCATGATTCCACTTTTAAATGAAATCCTTTATTGCTGGCTTGCATAATTTTAGTTATGGAAATAGCAGAAACTAATTTCTTCATCTAACTCACCCTTGCCGCCCCCCCCACCCCATATTATACCAAATTTGCGTTGGATTAGTTAAAATAGCTACTCTACATACTCAGGAAGTATAAAATGCTGACCCTAACTAGAAGTGCTGAGGGTTTTATTACAGCTGGGACAGTTTAAAAGATAGGACTGTGCTTATGCTTCTAAAATAAGTACACATGTATCCTCTTTTTGGCTTTGGACCAATACATTGCTATTAATATGGTTTTATGATGTTAATGGATTTTCTCATCAAAGAAAATTGAAATTTATTTTGTTGAAATAACCAACTAAGCCAGCAAGTAAAAGTGACCTCACCTAAGTGCTTCCTGTTTAAAAGTGGCATTTAAAGAGTTTTTAAAAATCAGATGTGCAAAGCAGTGAATTTCTAGGACAAGCTGAAGTAAGCAAGTAAACAGATTAAATTAAATTAAATTAAATGTATGTGTTGAATTTTCATCTCAAACACATAAAGCTTCTTATAGACTATTGAGAAAACACTACTATTGGGCATAAATACATCAGCTCAGAAACACCTTAATAGCTACATAGCTAATAAAGAATAGCATCAGAAAAAAGATAAGCTTATTTTAATTTTTTCTCTTCCATTAAGGAAAAATTAATTAGCTATGAGAAAAGTAATTAATCCAGATGTGCAGTTTATTTGAATAGAATGAGTGCTTTCAGGGGCACTTATTAAAAAGAAGTTAAATTTCCAGATTTATTAATCAGTGATTTGAGTATTAGGGGATTTAAGTTTATCTGAGAAGTAGAAGAGAGAAGTTAATACGTGTGATACATTGTTTTCTCCGGTGTAGTTTAAATTTATTAATGAGAGCAGATACAGTTAGTGAACAGCATAATTGCTATGAGCGAATCACGTAGGCAATTCCTGGATAATGGGGGAGATGATAAAATGTGCACAGAAGATGGAAATTGGCCAGTCAAGTTTATTTATAAAAAAGCGTTTGTGGATTGAAAGTGGCCCTCCATTTTCCGCCTTTAGCAAACAAGCATGATGTGAAATCAGCAGGTGCTGTGTGACTTAGTTATGGAGAGAAGACTGGAATTGAGCAGAACCCTGTTTTTCTTTCCAGGATGGGCTCCTTCTTCGCCCCCAGCCTCCCAGGAATCAATATCCTTCGACTCCACACCTCCATGTACTTCCAGTGCTGGGCCGTGATGTGTTGCAACGTTCCTGAGGCCAGGGTCTTCAAAGCTTCCAGATCGAATAACTTCTACCTGGGCATGCTTCTGCTCATCCTGTTCTTGTCCACCATGCCCGTCCTGTACATGATTGTATCGCTCCCGCCATCTTTTGATTGTGGCCCCTTCAGGTTCTGGCCTTTGAACTTCCACCTGGGTGTCATTTTCTTCCAGGCGTGGAGATAGGAATAGTCACTCCTATGAGTTTTGTGGGTCCCCCTCCCAAACAATGGCGTTTTGGTCTGTAGAAATGTGGTTCTTTGGGCATTCAGGCTCATTAGGTAACATGGAGCTTCTTAGGGAAGTTCCATCGATTTTCTTATTTGGGAATCATAAAAGGGAAAATGATTTGAGTGTGCCCGGGCTCTACCTAGGTAAAATATGGACCATAAATTTCAGCCATAAGAGGTAGCAAAGAGCAAGGTTTGATTATGCTAATGGGGGTGTGAAAGTTTTCCTGATGCTAGGCCCCACGTCCAGAAATCAGAAGCAATTGCCATGTTATGCCCAATAGAAAATAATTAATTAAAAGTAGATTATTCCACGACCTACGTAGAAATGGGATCATTATTAGACAATTATGAATATAAAGTAGGTCACACATTTTATAATCCACAATGCTACATGCTAGTAAAACAACTGAGGATGATGTTCAGCATGTGTAGTCTCCCAAAATAACAAGGAAAAATCGCTCAAGTCAGTAATAAAGAGTTAAGAAGTCTCTGTGATCCAAGTTGAAATGTACTTTTCTCCAGTTCTCTATGACCAAGTTCTGTCTGTGACACTTAGCAAGAAAGCAAAATCCCCAGGATCTGGGGAATTGAGATTTCATTCCCTTAATAGGGCCTTAGAAATGAATCTGCCATGGGGCACCTGGGTGGCTCAGTTGGTTAAGTGTCTGATTCTTGAATTTGGCTCAGGTCGCGATCTCAGGGTCATGAAATAGAGCCCTGCGTGCTTCAGGCTCTGCACTGGGTGTGGAGCCTGCTTTAGATTCTTTCTCTCTCTCTCCCTCTGCCCTCCTCTCTCTCTAAAAAAAAAAAAAAAAAAAAAAAGAAGAAGAAGAAAGAGTGAAAGAAAGAAAGAGAAAGAAAAAAGAATCTACCACAAGTCTCCCCCAAGAATATCTGCCTGTTGAGTCATTGGTCAGCATGCATTTGACTTATTTCTCCTTTCCAAGTGAAAGAAATGTGAACATGAAAAGCCACGTGAATACAAGCATGAGCTGATAATGGCCACATATAATTTCCTCGTCATGCTGTCAGATGCAAGTTATTAAATTAAAGTCAAAAGTTTCATTGCTCACAAAGTATAAAAGATGCATTTGTACTCTAATAATAGTCTGAGTTATTATTGCTTTACTGGAAAAAAAAAAGAAAGAAAATGTTAAGCCAGCTGATAGGGCAGAAACCACTGGAGTTTTTGTCATATTCAGGAAGCTAATGTTGACAAATCCTGATCTCTCACCACCCCCCACACTGTGGGCTAAAATAAATAATGCAGACAGTGACATCTGGAGACTAAATAGGAAATTGCAGTCTTGAAGAAGAGCTTGGTCTTAATAAATCTCTAATGAATCTCAGGGCAGGGAGTTCACCAGATAAGCCGTTCAAAGACTTTAGTTGATTGCAAATTACCCACACAAGTGAATATCCAGGTTGAGTTTTAGAGGCGCTTTTAACTTTCTAGTTGCAAGTCGATCTTTCCCGGAAAAATGTATCAAAGGAAGGGAATCCCCACAGTGTGCACATGGAGCTGGACGATGGTTACACCTGTGCATTCCTATGAAAAATATTATTGAGCTAGACATGTACCATGACCACGCAATTTTAGCCTTTTGAACCTAAGTCCCTTGCCTCTCTTTATATCACACACAGTTACTAAGAATTTAATGAAAAAAAATTAGTCTGTATCTGAGACATACGGATTTTGACCAAGTGTTTCCCAATTGGCAAACTTAGGCAGAATTACTGCATATATATCACTATTTTGAGATCAAGAAAATATACATATTTTCAGTAGCATGTTGGGAAAGGGGTATCTCTATCTTATTTAAAGAGTCTATTTCTCATGTCAGTTTCCTCATTTTGGAACAAAAAAATGTATGCTTCGTTTTTTTGTTTGGACTTAAAAGCTTGAAAGGGTTGCTCTGCCCTAGAAATGAGCTGAGAAAGCATGTATTAATAGGAGCCTCATGGCTTGGCCTTCTTAGGGACCCAGAGTTTGGGGTGGTTTGCTCAGCCTGTCTAGTCTGACCCTATGTGGTACCTGGGTGGGCAGCAAACATGCATTTGAAGTAGGTTTATGGGTGGCACAGTGATGGCTAATCACTCCCAGGTACAGGTATGTTTTCAGGTAAGGTGGCTTCCATACCTTAGAAGACCCATTCTGTAAAGTAATTTGATAAGGTATTCTAGCTCGCTCTGGTTTCCTAAGACCTGGCTAGGGAGGGTGAATTTTCCAGAAAATTATTCCGATAGGCTATTAAGTGGATTTACCTTAAACAGTTCAACCATTTAAAAACTATTTATTTGGTGTCCAGATGAAGAAAATTCTCTAAATGTTCCACCACATTGACTGACATGATGTTTCTCCTCCGACCCCTCACTAATAATTCTGAACAATTTATAATTCTCTAGGTTCTCACATTCTCTCCCTGTTAGCACCACGGTAATTATATTTTTATGTATTTTCATCTTACCGCAAAGGTATTATGTGTTTATCCTAGAAAACCTTGAAATTATAGAAACATTTCTACATGAAAATAAACACTACTCATAACCCCAAAGATCTTAAATAACAACTCTCAACATTTTGGCATTTTGTATTCTGGTTTTCATTTTATGCAGCTTTTTAAAATAACCAAGATCGTACAATAAGTGCACATTTACATTAAATTGTGACACTTTTATATTTATATTTTTGTTTTACAACAATGTTTTGTTTTGTGATGCTGCTATTATATTATTTATTTGCTATTATACTTTATGTGCTTTTTTTTTTTTTTAAAGTGTAGCTGGCTTCTCGAGGTTGGGGATAGAATATTTTCATCTCTGTGAGTCTAAACACAGTAGTGTTGGCCAGTAATTTTAAGTAATGAATGAATAATGACTGTTTATGCACTAAGCATTAGAGGAGATGTAGGAGTAAACTGGACACTGATTCTGGTCCTGGGAAGCTCCCAGTCCACTGGAGGTCTGCTCATAGACTATTCTAATCCAGGGTGGATGGAGCTCTGCCCACAGGAACTTAGGTGCAGTATCATTTCATTTGACTGTGGAACCACAGCAGACTGGTAAGGACTTCTGGGAATATTGGGAAGTGGCACACTTGGGCTAAACTGTCAGAAAAAAAAGGATTTCTGGGGATCAGTAGATGCTTCTTTAGTTTGTACAGAAGTAAGAGAGCTGGACTCCTGGTAAGACACCAGACCAGGAAAGGAGAGAATCCCCAGAGATGCTAATGGCTTTGAATTTGGGACAGGTTGGATGCAGAGAAGACCTTTGTGAGTAGAGAGCATTTTGTAAAATTCCAGTCCCCTCATTCTAAATGCAGGCATCAGTCTCAGCCCAACCTGGAGAAGGGAGAGTGGATGGTCTTACCTTCTCTCATCCTTGCCTACCTTCTCACTCTGGCTATATCCCCCATGTCTAGGAGAAAAGCCTGGCCAATTAGAATAGATGAGGACAAAGAAATCTTAGGGGAATAATTCGATATAATCTTGAATGATCTGCAAGCTACATTCCCCCTTAATACAGGTTTTGCTGGGTGCAGATTTGTAATTTGTGAAGCAAAACTTATACCTCGGCAGTCCAGCAACTAACTCTTGACTAGATACTTGGGGTTACTCTCAGTCTTTTGAAAGATATTATTAGTTAGATCAGGAGCAAAAAAAAAAAAAAAAAAAAAGCTCATCTGGAACTTGAGGCTCATGTTTATTTAGTAGGTGAGAATGTATAAAATCAAAAAACAAAAGTGAAACCAGACTATTATACTAAGTGTTATACCAACCTTTATTCTGATGATACATACCACTTGGTGATAAGTAAACTAATCTTCTTTTCTGAGAATTACCACTTTTCATAGTAGAATCAATATGCATATACAGAAAAAATAGCTTGACATGATGGGTATTACTTTATAATTCTGAATATTACGTATGAAGATAAGACAGACTTCCTGCTCTCATTTTTCTAGCTTATAAAAGCTGATTCTTACCTTAACGGGCTGAGAACGAACCCATTAAGGACTTTGGCTTTTTAGGCTTATTTTCCTTCTTTTTGCATTTTCTTTTCCTAGCAGTGGGACTGAGCCAGCAGTCATTTAGGGCCTGTCAACAAGAAATGCAGAAAGGCCTCCTCATTCAGTGTGGTTACCTATTAATAACTCTGATGAAAGAAGTCTGTGGAAAATGAGATAGCAGCTATTGCATGGGAGAGATATGGGATTATTTGTGGACTTTATTCCATTAAGCTATTCCTTATGCTCATTTCTAAGGCCAATTAAACAATTGAGAGCACTATTTATTCAGCCCAAAGGGAGTGTTCCCCAACAAGGACAGCTGGCTGAGGCATAGACTTATGAGCTATTTATAAAATATATTTCAAGCAAAATCTTAGAAATACAGCTTTAAAAAGTCTTTTCCTAAGGCTGTGGTTAAATTCCTAACTGCTCCACTGTGTGTTCGTGTTGGGATAGCATTTCTCATACCTCACCCCCACGTTGACAATAAGAGGTCAAAGTGCCAGGAGTTGTGGCTAAACCTTAGGTTCCCAACCTGAAAGAGCACTTAGGTGGTGTTTGAGAAAGATTCCTTGTTTTCTTGCTATAATCGTGGTTTTTACGTAGGTTGTAAATAAATTTCTTTTCCCCACCCCCCCTTTTTTTTCAGTGGTAAAAATAGGATGTTCGAAGTCATTGGAGAAACGCTGGAGCATGATTTCCCAAGCTGGATGGCAAAGATCTTGAGACAGCTTTCTAACCCTGGACTGGTCATCGCTATCATTTTGATTATGGTGTATGTGCTTCCCCGTTCATAGAAAGGGCCTTTGTAATGAAGAAAGCCTGGCTCCTTTTAAGTTCCAGCTTTTTTTTTTTTTTACTTTCTCACGCTCTCTAAGGGTTGTGCTGTAACCTCACCCAATTCAGGGCTGATTACATGGTGGTAAGAGGCTGAAATTCATGAGCCATATTCTGATCCTATTGGATGTAATTCATAGCCATTTGCATCTGTCTTTGCCTGCCTAGGATTATAAGATTTGTTCCCAAGTAACCAAAATAATTATCAGTAAACAGCTAAAGCAAGGGAAACATAAACGCTAAATGCTAAATCTAATCAGCACATTGAGCTTCCCGCCATGTCCTGGCCCCCCCCTCTTGTTCCATAAAGCAGATGGCTGGGAACACATAGAAATGATGAGCCTCTAAGTTAATAATCCCTCTGGGGGCCCTATCAGCTATATTCTAGGGCTAAGGGTTTAAGCGGTCTTAAAAATTATCATGTCCTTGTTCCTGAAAGGCTATCAATAAGTGTGTGTCCATGGTAATAGAATCAGAGGACCAGAGGGGTCTTGGAAAGGTCACTTAGTCTAGCCCTTCAAACGTTAGAGGTGAGATCCAAAGGAGAACTTGGGAGGAGACTTTTGTTCCTATGTAACTTTCACTGGCTTCTGACTTTTGAACAGATAAAGTTACATTCTGAGGAAAAATATATGCTTGCTTTCAAAGAGCTTAAAAAAAAAATGCCCTAGACCTTCCTTTCAACCCCTGAGGCCCTCCAAAATAGAAAGTCTGGAACCGCCACTGCTGTCTCTCAGTCAAGGAGGGCAACTATGAAACCACCCTCAGAAACACTTTAGAAACAAAGCTGATGCAAAGGGTGGGATTTGTTTTATAAAAGGTAAAACTAGGAAATCTCCTGGAAAGAAATCCCAGTGATTTGAAGTACAGGAACTGGGTTCTGGGCCAAGTTGTTAGCATTTTCCCTAGGTTAGAAAGAGTATAGTATAACAAAATGGTGATAGTAGGTTGACAATAAATCCAACCTCTTTACACGTGACACCTTTTCTGAGGGCGAGCTAATAAGCCCACAGGGATAATTAAAGAGTAAAGCAGATTACTTTTATATATTAGAGAACCTTGATCGGGGGGTGACATTCCGAATCTCATAGCCAGGCCCTATGTGTTGGAAAATGACCTGCTAAATGCAGCCTATTTCACCAGATGGCCCTTGAAGTGATTTTTCTTTTCCAAGTTTTCATGATACAGTGGCTTCTGGGACCATGTTAAGTATTATACGGTTTTTAAAAGTCAAAGCCATTTAGTGGTACCAGTGAGATTTTTAAAAAAATTTTATTATGTTATGTTAATCACCATACATTACATCATTAGTTTTTGATGTAGTGTTCCATGATTCATTGTTTGCATCTAACACCCAGTGCTCCATTCAGTACGTGCCCTCCTTAATACCCATCACTGGGCTAACCCATCCCCCCTCCCCCCCCCCATCTAGAACCCTCAGTTTGTTTCTCAGAGTCCATAGTCTCTCATGGTTCATCTCCCCCTCCAATTCCCCCCCCCTTCGTTTTTCCCTTCCTACTATCTTCTTCTTTTTTTTTTTTAACTTATAATGTATTGTTTCAGAGGTACAGATCTGTGATTCAACAGACTTACACAATCCACAGCGCTCACCATAGCACATACCCTCCCCAATGTCTATCACCCAGCCACCTCGTCCCTCCCGACCCCACCACTCCAGAAATGCTCAATTTGTTTCCTGAGATTAAGAATTCCTCATATCAGTGAGGTCATATGATACATGTCTTTCTCTGATTGACTTATTTCGCTCAGCATAATACCCTCCAGTTCCATCCACGTCATTGCAAATGGCAATATTTCATTCCTTTTGATGACTGCATAATATTCCGTTATATATATATATATATATATATATATATATATATATATATATATATATACACACACACACCACATCTTCTTTATGCATTCATCTGTCGATGGATATCTTGGCTCTTTCCATAGTTTTGCTATTGTGGACATGGCTGCTATAAACATCGGGGTGCACATACCCCTTCGGATCCCTACATTTGTATCTTTGGGGTAAATACCCAGTAGTGCAATTGCTGGATCATATGGTAGTCTATTTTCAACTGTTTGAGGACCTCCACACTGTTTTCCAGGGTGGTTGCACCAGCTTGCATTCCCACCAACAGTGTAGGAGGGTTCCCCTTTCTCCACATCCCCGCCAACATCTGTCCTTTCCTGACTTGTTAATTTTAGCCATTCTCACTGGTGTGAGGTGGTATCTCATTGAGGTTTTGATTTGGATTTCCCTGATGCCGAGCGATGTTGAGCACTTTTTCATGTGCCTGTTGGCCATTTGGATATCTTCTTTGGAAAAATGTCTGTTCATGTCTTCTGCCCATTTCTTGATTGGATTATTTGTTCTTTGGGTGTTGAATTTGATAAGTCCCTTATAGATTTTGGATACTAGCCCTTTATCTGATATGTCATTTGCAAATATCTACTCCCATTCTGTCAGTTATCTTTTTGTCTTGTTGAGTGTTTCTTTTGCTGTGCAAAAGTTTTTATCTTGATGAAGTCCCAATAATTCATTTTTGTCCTTGCTTCCCTTGCCTTTGGCGATGTTTCTAAGAAGTTACTGCGGCTGAGGTCGAAGAGGTTGCTGCCTGTGTTCTCCTTTAGGATTTTGATGGACTCCTGTCTCACATTGAGGTCTTTCAACCATTTGGAGTCTATTTTTGTGTGTGGTGTAAGAAAATGGTCCAGTTTCATTCTGCATGTGACTGTCCAATTTTCCCAACACCATTCGTTGAAGAGACTGAATCCTGAATATCCTGCTTTGTCGAAGATTAGTTGACCATAGAGTTGAGGGTCTATTTCTGGGCTCTCTATTATGTCCCATTGATCTGTGTGTCTGTTTTTGTGCCAGTACCATATTGTCTTGATGATGACAGCTTTGTAATAGAGCTTGAAGTCTGGAATTGTGATGCCACCAGCTTTGCTTTTCTTTTTCAACATTCCTCTGGCTATTCGGAGTCTTCTCTGGTTCCATGCAAATTTTAGGATTATTTGTTCCATTTCTTTGAAAAAAGTGGATGGTATTTTGATGGGGATTGCATTGAATGTGTAGATTGCTCTAGGTAGCATTGACATCTTCACAATATTTGTTCTTCCAATCCATGAGGATGGAGCGTTTTTCCATTTCTTTGTGTCTTCCTGAATTTCTTTCAGGAGTATTTTATAGTTTTCTGAGTACAGATTCTTTGCCTCTTTGGTTAGATTTATTCCTAGGTATCTTACGGTTTTGGGTGCAATTGTAAATGGGATCGACTCCTTAATTTCTCTCTCTTCTGTCTTGTTGTTGGTGTATAGGAATGGCATTGATTTCTGTGCATTGATTCTATATCCTGCCACTTTACTGAATTCCTGTATGAGTTCTAGCAGTTTTGGGGTGGAGTCTTTTGGGTTTTCCACATAAAGTATCATCTCATCTGCAAAGAGTGAGAGTTTGACTTCTTTGCCGATTAGGATGCCTTTTATTTCTTTTTGTTGTCTGATTGCTGAGGCTAGGACTTCTAATACTATGTTGAATAGCAGTGGTGAGAGTGGACATCTCTGCCGCGTTCCTGACCGTAGGGGGAAAGCTCTCAGTTTTTCCCGATTGAGAATGATATTCATTGTGGGTTTTCCATAGATGGCTTTTATGATCTTGAGGTATGTACCCTCTATCCCTATACTCTGAAGAGTTTTGATCAAGAAAGGATGCTGTACTTTGTCAAACGCTTTTTCTGCATCTATTGAGAGAATATGATTCTTTTTCTTTCTTTTATTAATGTATTGTATCATGTTGATTGATTTTCAGATGTTGAACCATCCTTGCAGCCCAGGGATAAATCCCACTTGGTTGTGGTGAATAATCCGTTTAATGTACTCTTAGATCCTATTGGCTAGTATTTTGGTGAGAATTTTTGCATCCATGTTCATCAGGGATACTGGTCTGTAATTCTCCTTTTTGATGGGGTCTTTGGTTTTGGGATCAAGATAATGGTGGCCTCATAAAACGAGTTTGGAAGTTTTCCTTCCATTTCTATTTTTTGGAACAGTTTCAGAAGATTGGTATTAATTCTTCTTTAAATGTTTGCTGGAATTCCCCTAGGAAGCCATATGGCTGTGGGCTCTTGTTTGTTGGGAGATTTTTGATGACTGCTTCAATTTCCTTAGTGGTTATAGGTCTGTTCAGGTTTTCTATTTCTTCCTGGTTCAGTTTTGGTAGTATACATGTCTAGGAATGCATCCATTTCTTCCAGATTATCTCATTTGCTGGCATAGAGTTGCTCATAATATGTTCTTATAATTGTTTGTATTTCTTTGCTGTTGGTTGTGATCTCTCCTCTTTCATTCATGATTTTATTTATTTGGGTCATTTCTCTTTCCTTTTTCATAAGTCTGGCCAGGGGTTTATCAATCTTATTAATTCTTTCAGAGAACCAGATCTTAGTTTCGTTGATCTGTTCTACTGTTCTTTTGGTTTCTATTTCATTGATTTCTGCTCTGATCTTTATTATTTCTCTTCTCCTGCTGCGTTTAGGCTTTATTTGCTGTCCTTTCTCCAGCTCCTTTAGGTGTAGGGTTAGGTTGTGTATTTGAGACCTTTCTTGTTTCTTGAGAAAGGCTTGTATTGCTATATACTTTCCTCTTAGGACAGCCTTTGCTGTATCCCAAAGATTTTTCATTGTCATTTGTTTCCATGAATTTTTTTAATTCTTCTTTAATTTCCTGGTTGACCCATTCATTCTTTAGTAGGATGCTCTTTAGCCTCTATGTATTTGAGTTCTTTCCGACTTTCCTCTTGTGATTGAGTTCTAGTTTCAAAGCATTGTGGTCCAAAAAGATGTAGGGAATGATTCCAGTCTTTTGGTACCAGTTGAGACCTGATTTGTGACCTAGGATGTGATCTATTCTGGAGAATGTTCCATGGGCACTAGAGAAGAATGTGTATTCTGTTGCTTTGGGGTGGAATGTTCTGTTAATATCTGTGAGGTCCATTTGGTCCAGTGTGTCATTTAAAGTTGATCTTTTGCTTAGATGAGCTGTCCATTTCAGTGAGGGGCGGTTAAAGTCCCCTACTATTATTGTGTTGTTGTTGATGTGTTTCTTTGCTTTTGTTATTAATTGCCTTATATAATTGGCTGCTCCCATGTTAGGGGCATAGATACTTACAATTGTTAGATCTTCTTGTTGGATAGACCCTTTAAGTAGGATATAGTGTCCTTCCTCATCTCTTATTATAGTCTTTGGTTTAAAATCTAATTTGTCTGATATAAGGATTGCCACCCCAGCTTTCTTTTGGTGTCCATTAGTATGGTAAATGGTTTTCCGCTGCCTCACTTTAAATCTGGAGGTGTCTTTGGGTCTAAAACAAGTCTCTTGCAGACAGTATATCAATGGGTCTTGTTTTTTTTATCCAGTCTGATAGCCTGTGTCTTTTGATTGGGTCAATTATCCCATTTACCTTCAGGGTAACTATTGAAAGATGAATTTAGTGCCATTGTATTGCCTGTAAGATGACTGTTACTGTATATTGTCTCTGTTCCTTTCTGGTCTATGTTACTTTTAGGCTCTCTCTTTGCTTAGAGGACCTCTTTCAATATTTCTTGTAGGACTGGTTTCGTGTTTGCAAATTCCTTTAGTTTTTGTTTGTCCTAGAAGCTTTTTATCTCTCCTATTTTCAGTGACATTCTAGTTGGATATAGTACTCTTGGCTGCATATTTTTCTCCTTTAGTGCTCTGAATATATCATGCCAGTCCTTTCTGGCCTGCTGGGTCTCTGTGGATAGGTCTGTTGCCAATTTAATGTTTCTACCATTGTAGGTTACAGATCTCTTGTCCCGAGCTGCGTTCAGGATTTTCTCTTTGTCTTTGAGACTTGTAACTTTTACTATTAGATGTCAGGGTGTTTACCTATTTTTATTGATTTTGAGGGGGGTTCTCTGTGCCTCCTGGATTTTGATGCTTGTTTCTTTCCTCAAATTAGGGAAGTTCTCTGCTATAATTTTCTCCAATATATCTCCCTGCCCCTCTCTCTCTTTCTTCTTCTTCTGGGATCCCAATTTTTCTAATATTGTTTCATCTTATGGTATCACTTATCTCTCAAATTCTGCCCTCATGATACAGCAGTTGTTTATCTCTCTTTTTCTCAGCTTCTTTATTTTCCATCATTTGGTCTTCCATATCACTAATTCTCTCTTCTGCCTCATTTATCTTAGCAGTTAGAGCCTCCATTTTTTATTGCACCTCATTAATAGCCGTTTTGATTTCAACTTGGTTAAACTTTAGTTCTTTTATTTCTCCAGAAAGGGTTTCTCTAATATCTTCCATGCTTTTTTCAAGCCCACCTAGTATCTTTATAATCATCATTCTGAACTCTAGTTCTGACATCTTACTGATGTCCATATTGATTAGGTCCCTGGCAGTCAGTCCTGACTCTTGTTCTTTTTTTCGAGGTGATTTTTTTCCATCTTGTCATTTTGTCCAGAGGAGAATAGATGAATGAGAGAACAAAAGCTAACAGAGTAAGAACGACCCCAGAAAAATATACACTAAACAAATCAGAAGAGACCTTCCAGAAAGTGGTTGCTTTTCTGTTCAGAGAGTTGCTGCTATTCTTTTCTTTGATCTCCTTTTTAGTTTGTAGGTGTTCAGAATGGTTTGATCCCTATCTAGCTGAGTTCCTGGGACCAAACGAAATTTAGGTCTCCTACTCCTCTGCCATCTTGTTCCTCCAGTATCAATGAGATCTTATATTAAAAAAATAAAACCCAACAAAACTTAATGTCAGATTTTATGACTATAGTCTTAACTTACTGAGAGACAGATTTTTTTATTTATTTTATTTTTAAGCAAAGGCGCAACATTGTTTTAATGCCACCAATTAAAGATTTAATAAGCTGTCTGGAGAGCTAACATTGCCTGTGTCCCAGGCACCACCCATACATTAATCATTTAATTTCCACAATAACCTGAAAAGGTTGGCCTCATTAATCACATTATTGATATCGCCTGGAAGATCTGCCCCAAATCAAGCGGCTAATAAGTAAATTCAAACCCCATGTCTTATTTCCCGACTCTTATTCCCCCTAAGCCTCTGAAGCACCAAACACTGAGTTTGGGATGAGTGGGAAGATACAGAAAGGCTAGAAGCCACTTGGCAGGGGTGGTTTATACCCACGGTTGGCACATTTTTTCTTAAAGGGCCAAATCGTAGATATATTAGGTTGTGTGGGTCAAAAGGCAAAATTGAGAATATTATATAAGTACTTACATGACCATTTAAAAAGGTAAAAACCATTCTTAGTTCATGGGCCATGCAAAACAGGCTGGGAGTCATTTCTACCCTGGAGACTATAGTTTGCCAGCCCTTGGCACAGACTGTGTAGAGAAAAGCTGGCAGAATATGAGGTCAAATAGATGTCCTGCAAGGCTGATTATAGTTCTGAGGTTCTGATTTAAAACCCATTTCGGTTTATTACTGATTTGATTTTTCAAATCCCGAGATCTCATCTTCCAGTTTATGGGGCTCATGCAATTGGCTTGGCTCTTTATTACCTTTAATTAGAGAATGTTACATGTTATAAGCCTTTTGAATTTCCCCAGTGGATCATATTAAATCAGCTTGGGTGGTTTTTGGGTAACTGAGTAGAATTCAGGTTTGTTCTCTGTAGCCAGGTTCATTCCTTTGGAGACTAGAGAATTCCAGAACTGTGAGTGACTTGTGAGGTCTTTGAGTTTATCCTCCAAATCCAGGCACTTTTCTAAGAATATCCTTATAATACACACACACACACACACACACACACACACACACACACACACACAATTTAGTGAGCACCTACTTCATGCCAAATAGCATACCAAATGCTTTCATGTATGTAATTTCAAACTCCCATCACTCGTATAAGAGATAAACAAACCCGGCTAAACCATATCAATAATTGTGTTGCTAGCACCAGATGGCTCATAAAGGATATAATCTGGCATGGTTGGGGAGTAGAAGAAATGTGTTTAGTATCCAGTTATTTGCAACAAAGAGCAATGCCAGTTACCTTTTTTTTTTTTTTACTGCATTTTGTTTGTTTGTTTTTGCTTTAAGTGAAGATGAACATATTTATTTTTACACAAATGTTTGGCTGGAATTCGCTCTTTCTAGAAATGTAAATGTCAACTAAAAGCCAAGAATATTCCTTTATAAAACATTTTCTTTTTGAGGAAGGGAGAAATACACCCTATGGAAAAAAATCCATGTTAGTGAACTATGACTATGAGAATTATATTCTTTGCTGTAAAAGCCAAAGGGGGAAATTTAAAGCAGGTCAATTTTTTATTCTACACATTCCTTATGCTTCAGTAGATTTATGTCACTTTGAAATGTTACTTTTAATTATGATTTCAACTGATGTTAGTACATTTCCAAGAAGGAGCTACAGTTAGGCAGTGAGGTATGGTAGATAGAATGCGGGGCTGTGGAAGAGGACCCCCTTGGGTCCCATCTTCCCAGGTATGCCCCTAGTAACCTTTCCTGAATGTACTCCTTGACCTCTGTGTACTTCAAACCTAAAAAAAAAAAAAGAAAGAAAGAAAAGAAAATATCTTAAAGTCCACTCCAGTGCCAACGTTCTATGATTTAGTGAATGTAAATTTAAGAAGAATCTTCAACTAAAAAACACCATAAATCTTATTATTTTTTAAAATGTAGCTTGACCATTTATTATCTCAATGCTACTGCAAAGGGCCAGAAGGCAGCAAATCTGGATCTAAAAAAGAAGATGAAACAGGTAGGATATAATTTATTTCATTAACATATTAGCTTCATTAATGGCAAGTAATAGGAAATACCAGTAAACCTCATGTTCTTTTCTCCTTTTTGTATTATGTAGCAAGCTTTGGAGAACAAAATACGCAACAAGAAAATGGCGGCTGCCCGAGCAGGTTGGAGAAATGTTTATGATGACAGTTTTTTCCCCTACAAAAAAATGCTCTTCCTTCTTTTTCTTTTCTCTCTCTCCAAATGGGGCATTTGATGTGGTGTGGCATTATTGCCCTAAGCGAGTCATTCCACAATTTTTACTATTCACTTTTTGAGACCCTCTCAGGCATTGTATCCAGAAGGCTTGGTTGGTTTCCAGTGGGGGAAAGGCAAGAGAAAGAAAAATCCAGAAATGTAAACTTGGCAGTAGTAATAGGAAGGTGACTTTGCAATTGACAGAAGATGAAGACATCCATATGGTCATATACAAATAGCTGACACAAGGGGCACCTGGGTGGCTCAGTTGGTTGAGTGTCTGCCTTCTGCCTAGGTCATGATCTCAGGGTCCTGGGATCAAGGCCCAGGTCTGCTTCTCCCTCTGCTCTCCCCCACCCACTCATGCTCTCTTTCTCTCTCTCAAAAAAATAAATAAAATCTTGAAAAAAAAAAAAACAAATAGCAGACACAAATGCAGAGTCTCTCCTGCTCATTGGGACCATTTTTATATATAGATGGACACACTGGGAAGATACCATTAGGCTCTTCTGAACTCACCACTGTTGATCTCCTGGAGCCTTTTCTAAGTCATTAATCTCTCTTTTTTGGTAACCTCCTTAATTTTAAAAACATTCCAGTAAGGCATACCCCAATTTGCCAAAATCCCTGACGTGCTCTGTTTTCCACATGGAAAAGTGATGCCCAAGAAGTTTAAGGAAAATTTTTTCAAACTTTCCCCTCATTCTTAACTTTAAAACTCTTAGTATTACTAGGGCTCTCCCCGCACCCCCGCCTTGTAAGTAATAAAACTCAACCCAAATTGGTTTAAGTAGGAAAAAACAATAAATAAATTCATTAGCCCACACAGATGAATAGGAGAGTGGTATATGGATGGCTACAGGCCAAGTTTTATCCCAAGTTTAGAAGTGAGCAGGGCTGAGCCCCATTTCTGTGTGGTTCTTTCAACACTACTCCTTCCATGTTGGCTGACCTTAATGCCAATAGGAATGGATGCAGCAAATTTCCAGTGCTATGTTCTTGTATTACACTTGACTTAGATTTTTTTTCATCACTAATCTACTTGTTTCTTGAATTGCATTTAAATTTTTTCAGCTTCGACAAGTAAAATTGTAATATATTTTAAGTGTACAAGGTGCGTGCTGATATGCATATCCATTATGAAAGGACTCCCACCACTGAATTCATTAACACGTCCATCAGCTCACATATTTATCTTTTTCTTTTTGTTGAAAGGACTTAAGTTCTACCCACTTAGCCAATTTCAATTATATAATACGGTATTGTCAACAGTAGTTCACTGTGTTATACATTACAGTCTCGGACCTTATTCATCCTATGACTGAAAATTTGTACCCTTTTACCAACCTCTCCCTATTTCCCCCACCCCCAAGCTCCTGGGTACCACCATGCTACTCTCTGTTTTCAGGAGTTTTGACTTTTTTTTCTTTTTTTGTTTTCAGATTCCACATATAAGTGATACTGTGCAGTGTTTGTCTTCCTCTGTCTAACTTATTTTACTTCGAATAATGCCTTCAAAGGCAGGTTTAGCCACATTGTTGTAAATGGCAGGGTTTTCTTTTTTTTTTATATAAGGCTGAATATCATTATATTATTATATTATGATGATATTATACGTATATCACATTTTCTTTATCCATTTCTTCATAGATGGACTCTTACGTTGTTTCCATCCTCCCATGCTGCAATGAGGATGGGAATACAAATTAGTGATTTCCTTTCCCTTGGATATATATCCAGAAGTAGGATGCTGGATCATATGATAGTTCTATTTTTAATTTCTCGAGGAACTTTCATACTGTTTTCCATATTGGCTGTATCAGTTTACATTCCCACCAACAGTGCACAATGTTCCCTTTTCTCCACATCCTCGCCACCATTGGTTGTCTGTTGCCTTTGTGATAATAGACATCCTAATGGTGTGAGTTGCTATCTCATTGTGGTTTGGTTTGCACTTCCCTGATAGTGATGTCGAGCATCTTTTCATGTACAAATAGTGACCATTTGTATGTCTTCTTTGAATAAATGTCTGTTCAGGTCCTTTGCTCATGTTCAAACTAGGTTATTTGGTTTTTATGTTGTTGAGTTGTATCATTTCCTTGTCTATATTGGATATTAACCCCTTATCAAATTGCAGATATTTTCTCCCATCCCATAGGTTGCCTGTTCATTTTATTGATGATTTCCTCTGCTGTGCAGAAGCTTTTTAGCTTAATGTTTACTTTTGCTTTTGCTGCTTTTGTTTTTGGTGTCAAATACAAAAATCATCGCCAAGACCGAGGGCAAGTAGATTTTTCCCTAGATTTTCTTCTAGGGCTTTTATGGTTTAAGGTCTTACGTTTTGTGGTGATTTTTGTGTATGTTGTAAGATAGGGTTCATCTTCATTCTTTTGCATGTGGATATCCAGTTTTCCCAGCACTATTTATTAAAGAGAATATCTGTTCTTCATGGTGTAACCTTAGTACCTTGTCAAAAACTAATTGGCCATATATGCATGTATTTATTTCTCATTTCTCTATTCTGTTCCAGTGATCTTACTTTCTGTTTTGATGCCAACACCATACTGTTTAATTACTATAGCTTTGCAGTAGAGTTTGAGATCAGGATGTGTGAGGTCTCCAGCTTTGTTCTCTCTCAAGATTGCTTTGGCTATTTAGGATATTTTTGTGGTTCCATCCAATATAAGGATTGTTTTTTTCTATTTCTTTGAAAATGCCGTTGGAATTTTGATAAGGATTGCATTGAATCTGTAGATTGCTTTGGGTGGTATGGACATTTTCACAGTATTAATTCTTCTAACCCATTAACATGAACTATCTCTCCATTTATTTGTGCCTTCTTTAGTCATTACATAATGACCTTCTGTGTCTCTTGTTACCGTTTTTGGCTTAACATGTATTTTGTCTGAAATAAATGTAGCTACACCTGCTTCTGGTTTCCATTTTCATGGAATATCTCTTTCCATCCCTTCACTCTCAGTTTATGTGTGGCCTTAAAGCCGAAGTGAGCCCCTTGGGCATCTCATAGTTAGAAGCAGATACGTCACACATATCCACACTGCTCTTGTATTTGCTCTAGATTATGACTATAACTTAACATGATCGATTTAGTGTTTAGAATAGTGAGTGAAAAGTTTTGACTTCTAAGATCTGAATTCTAGTTAAAGCTTATTGTTTTAAGTAATGATAAAATCCTATTGCATGCTATTTATTTGATATTTTCCTATAATTTGTACTTAAAAATATATACAACTATTGTAAAAGCAGATACTATCTTATTCATAGTTGTTTCCTCAGAAGTTATTACAGAACTTTATACATAACAGTCATCCAGTAAATACCTACTGAATTCCCACTGGCCGATAAGGAATTCTTTGACTGGAAAAATTTAAACAGAATACATTTTTATATTATTTACATAAGCAGTACTTAATAAGTATTATAAAAAGAGAAGAACGTTCACTTTCCCTCTCCTGAAAAATAAGAAATATAGAAATATTTTGAATATAAAAATGCTAAATATTATGGCAATGTGGGGCACATTTGGAAGATACAGGTTTCAGATCACCTCTTTGAGAACATTAAGCACAATGAAAGCTAAATTGTCACTTGCTTCTTCATCTTTTCTCTCTCTCCCTCTCTCGAACAGCTGCGACTGCTGGTGGCCAGTGACTTTCATAGACATGCTGGGACCCAGAAGTACTCCTCACCTTGCTGCTTAAAAGCAATGACTCACGTAAAGGGCAAGAACACAAGCATTGTGAAGTTGCTGTTCCCCTGTTCTAACCCTCATGGATTGTCAAGGTCATGCTGGCCAATCAAGGCATTGTCAGTCCTAGTTCAGCTGGGAGGATCTCCATTTTGTTCCAAATGAAGGGATTTGCTCCTGCACCGCCACTTTCTCCCCTGACTCATCTCCCTGGGGTCTCTTCTAGTAAACTGAGTTTAAGAGTGGATTTGATTCAGCAATACAGGTTACTGGTTTACCTTTTGGGTTAATTAAAAATACTTTGCTCATATGGACTTCTGTTTTGTACACTCCTGCCTTAGTTTTCTTTGCCTTGGATCAGAGATATTTCACCATTTTTTTCCTTCAGAGTTCAGAAATATCTTAATAAAGTATTCATTGTAATTATTCATTAACTCACAGTTTGAAACCAACATCTTGTTTTCCATTTTTTTTCTGTCTCCCCATCCAGGGCCCCCACAACTATACACTCAAGACATTTTATTTGCTGCTGGATTCAGTATGAAAAGGAATGGGCTTTTTAAAAGAAAAATCCTAAGGGAAATAGGGGCTAAGTAGCCCTGGGTTGAAGGTCTCTCAGCTTGAGGAGGTACATGGGTTTTAGACAACCCACCTTTTTGTGAGTTAAAAAAAAAAAAAGACAATTGTACATGATTGCAACTCCAGCACTGCCTGATCATGACCTCCAGTGATCACATCTCCTGAGTTTAGATTCTAATAGTCCATAATTCGTCTTTGGTTTTTTGTTGAGGTTGGAAAAACATACACTTTTGGGGGGGGGGCTTTGGTTTATAGATGCGTTTAAGCATTATTACTTATTTGAAGTTTGAATGGACTTCGAAGAGCTGCAATCAGTGCCCTCAGCCAGGCTTGTTGTGTGATTTTAATTACATCTGCTCACCCACAGTGTCCTTTTCCAGAGCTAAGCCAATTTGCTTGCCATTCCCTGCAATTGACTTGCTGGTTTTTGTTACCATGTTTTTGAGTTTTTCCTTCTTCACTCTTGATCTGGCCATGAAACTATCTCCCTGTTCCTCTGCCAATCCATGTGCTCATCACTTGCTATGATACAAATTCAAGATGTACTTCCTTTGGTCCAGTTTTCCAGACTGGCCTCCAACTTCCCGATAGGTTTCCTTGTGGCCCAATGTCTTTAATTCAGAGTCTATTATCTATACAGATTTTCCTGTGACTTTTAACAGTTATTTATTGTTTCCTGTATGCATGGATCATCTTTCCTCTCCAGATTGGAGGCTCCCTATGGGCAGGGATCCTACCTTTTAACTCTTTTGTATGCCTCATAAGTATAGTGCTGTCCACAGGTAGGCACTGAGTAAATGCTTGTTAATTAAATTGAATCAATTTAACCTGCAGCAGCTGCACTGTGAAACAAAAACTTCTGTTATCTGCATGAAAAATGTTACTATGATATCAGAGATGGAATTATCTGTTGCTCTGCAGGGCTTATCATCTCATTCGATTATAATGCCCATGAGTAAATAAAGCTAATGGTTATTTCTACGTGGATCATTTTTATACTGTGTAGTAATAAGATTAGAGAATTGGTTTATATGTGTTGCCAAGTTTACAATGTGGATGACACTCCCTTGTTCTTGATCTACTTCATAACAAAGATGATGAGAGATGACAAACCGTCCCCCAAGGATGTCATCTCCTAAAGGTAATTTCCTTTTTTTTTTTTTTTTCAGGCTAGTTACCATCTGTCACCACACACAATTATTAACAGTACTATTGACTATATTCCCTATGCTGTGCATTGCATCTCCATGACTTACTTGTTCTATAATTGAGTTTGTACTTCTTAAAACAATTGTACTTTTGGAAAAAATACTCATGGTATAAGAATTCAGGCATGATATTCTAAGTTTCAATCTTTCTAAAAATTATGTTGGATTTTTATGGCACCTAAATACCCACCTGATTTAAGTTAAGCATTTTTAGAAAATTTAACCCTTTTAGCCTCCAGAGAGCTGCCCCAAATATTTCCACAGTCCCACATGAAGAAGCATCTGACAGAGTGAAAGCCATTTCCATAGTTGTCTGAGGACTATTCTGAGAATAGCCTTGTACCGGGAAGGTTCTGATCACTATGATCTAGTTCTATATCATTATTTCTATATATAATGGTCAGAGCCATAGGGAAAATTTTACAAGGCAAATGAACAAACCAACCAGCCAGACTGCACCTTTCATTTTTTTTCTGAGGGGAATAAAAAATAAATAAATTCTGGCAAACACATGTGGAAGCTAAATTTACTTCTCTGAAGAGCTTCACCACCGATTTTGAAAACTGAAAGACTGCATTTTGACACATGGTTAGAATCATCTCCTTTGGCTTCTGCGGGGAGTACATAGTTTAAACCATATCGAGGGGTTCATATTAACAATACTTTGACCTAATTCTTATCCTGATGGATCCCTACCTGTACCAGAACCATGCTGGCCAGGTTTGGAAATGTATTTGGTACCCAAGTATTATCATATGGTGAGGTATAGTTCCCCTAGTTGCCACAGGGGGTCAGCCTTTGCTATCTTCACTCCTCAGTGGATGAGTTAATAAGAAGAGATTTTGGGGTCCATTTCCCTGTCTTACACTTGAGTGCTGGAACCCTGCCTTTAACCTAGTCCACCCTACTGGAACTTGCAATAATTCACTTTGCTCTACCAGCCCCTTTCCTCAAGGAATATGGGTAGATTGTGGGGAAGTGGGCTTGTAATACATGCTGGGACTACACTAGGTACATGATCACCAGGAACCACCATGAGGTGGTACATCATCCATTTGATAAATATTTATCAGGCACTGTGTGTCACATGTTTATCAAACATAATGTATCCCAAGTCTCACCTGCTCTTTATATTTTCTCCCACTGTTTTGTACCACCTGACATATTGATCTTCTTGGTTTCCAGAATCTTCTAGAATGATACTACAACTTACAAAGCCATTTTAAGGTTGCGGAAAATCAATGATACCTTTCCATTTCAGGCAAGACTGTCCCTTTCTTCACCATGACACAGATATTACAGTACATTGTCAGAAATTGGAAAAGAGTTTTACTATCTTTTATTCTCTATCAAGTGCAATGCCAAGCAAAATCCAGATGTTATCCTCACCTTTCCCAGCCTTCTTCCAAAGCTAGGATTTTTTGATGGGCAAATAACACTGGACCTCAGTATTGGCATCACATGCTTAGGGAATGGAATGCAAACAAAGGAGTTTAGCCTACAATGGAAAACCAAGTTCTTTGGGGGGAAACCAATGAGATGGGAGTCTGATGACTTATTTCCTCACATGAATCAAAAATATAATATCCAGTTATAAATTTCTTTGGCCTTGTTTGGTGTACAAGGATAAAAGCATCTCCACAACTTATGTGTCAAGAAATATATCCCCAAAGAATAAGTAAGCAGGCTTCAAAAACAAGAGACTTAAGAATGGGATTGGCAGGTGTTCTCAGCTCTCAATGCAGGTATGCACTTGATTTTTTTGGAAGACAGACATTGAGACTTAAGAATGTATTTTTTTTTTAATGAACTATAGTCATGGGCTCTTTTTGTCTTTACTTCCTGCAAGAAAGAAATGCCATAATGTGATGGTGACAGGAGTTCTGAAGCCCCTTTATGAGATTTATTTTCCTCAAAGTTCTCTGGCAGTAGATTGCCTTGATACTTGGCCTTGGATGGTCCAGCTGCCTTTTCCAGGATGGGTTTTGGTGACTTAGTAACTATGAATAATGGAAAAATATATATAAGAAATACTTGACCTCTTCTGAGGACTTAGATATTATATAACACTCATCTTTTTCATACACACCCAGAAGTTTTCATACAAATCCTTGTGGTTAGGTTATAAAACCTTATAATAGGGACGCCTGGGTGGCTCAGGCAGTTAAGTGTCTGACTCTTGATTTCGGCTCAGGTCATGATCTTAAGGTCCTGGGATTGAGCCCCGCATCTGGCTCTGTGCTCAGTAGGGAGTCTACTTAAGGCTTCTCCCTTTCCCTCTCCCTCTGCCACTCCCCCCACTGGCACATGAGCTCTCTCTCCCAAATAAATAAAGAAATCTTAAAAAAAAATAAAAACTTAAATAGAGGGACATGTTCATTACAGCAAATTTAAAAATTTTGAATAGAATAAAAAAGTAAAAAAACAAAACAAAACACAATTCTACCATCCAGAAAAACTGCTGTTAGTGTTTGAGCACATTTTTTCCCTTCAGATTCACACACATATACACACAGACTTCATAAAATGTTTTGGATCATAAGATATATTTAGTTTTATCTTACTTCCTTATTTAACATTTTCCCATGTCATAAAATTACTTCAAGACATTTTTTAATGGCTATATGTCACGTGACTTAAAGGAAATTGTTCAAAACCTCATGTTTCTCATCTCTGAAAATGGGGTTAATAAGAGTCCTACCCCATAAAGTTTCTACTTGGGATTAAAAGATAAAACCTGCATAGAACATAGCACCATGCCTGGCATGTGGTCAGTGCTCAGCAACAGCCATGGTTGCCATCCTTGTTTTTAGGGAGTTTTAAATCATTGTAGTTATGGTATAATTAATTTTTCTGCTTGACCATACATATAAGCTCTGTGAAGTAATTGAGAACACTACTGAAATGAGAATCATCCAGAGCCTGGTCATAATTTTTATAGGAATGGGATACTGAAAATATCATGGTGATCCCCAATATCTACTTTTAAATAAAAACAAGATTAGTCTTAAAATACTAAACTTACACACATACTGAAATCAGATGCTTCTTTCTAAAAAAAATAAAAACAATCCTGCTCTGTTTGTTCTCTAGACACCTGCTTACTTGCTCTATCATATAATCCAGCCACGGAATTAGCAATGTAATGTGCTTATAAATTAGAGCGTAAGGCCCTACAGGTACGGTTAGCATTTTGCAGGGATTATATAAATGGGCTAAACGAGGACCAGTGAGTCAACAGAAACAGAAAGTGTGACTGAGTTGAGTGCTAAAATCCTAAAATGCTTTTTTTTCCCCTTTTAGGATCAAACTTTTTCCTATATGAGTATACAGCACAGATTTGATAATAGAAGTAAACGGAAGAAATGGCTTCAGTACACATTTTGAGAAATGAGTCTCTGTATTAAGGCAGGTCAAACTGAATGACACTAATTAAGAGAAATGTTTTGTGAATGTGGTATTGTTATGCCTGATATGAAAATACCTCTGAAAAAGTTAATAGATAGATAAACAGGTCTGAAGGGCATGGGCCTCAGAATTGACAAATTCTTGTAGTGGAATTCAAAGTTGCATAAGTGACTAAGGCATGACCCTCAGCAGAAGAAAATTAGCCCACTGCAGAAGGAGCCATTGGCTGGAAGTACAACTGATCTCAGTGGGACATGGAATGAGTTGGTTCCATGGGGAATGTTTGTCCCTGGTGAAGTAATAGATAAGACCCAGTGGATATACTCAGCCTTTGAATCACAGAAAAGGCTCCATACATATCAACTCAACAGACTATTAGATTAACAGTGGGGGCTGAATGTGGCAAGGCAGGTGGGGGTGGGGGGGTAAAGAGCACTGACTAGGGAGTCTAAGGTTTGAGTTCAAGTTCTGTTCCTGACTAAGAGCATTATTCACTGGCCATGTGCTTTTCTGGTTATCATTAGTAACTTTTTTACCTAGGCTGACTACTTACCCTCACTAGGCTTCACTTACCTCATCTTTTTTTTTTTTTTTTTTAAAGATTTTATTTATTTATTTGAGAGAGAGAGAATGAGAGATAGAAAGCACTAGAGGGAAGAGGGTCAGAGGGAGAAGCCGACTCCCTGCTGAGCAGGAAGGCCGATGTGGGACTCGATCCCGGGACTCCAGGATCATGACCTGAGCCGAAGGCAGTCGCTTAACCAACTGAGCCACCCAGGCGCCCCTAATTACCTCATCTTTAAAATGGGTTATAATCGTCTCTGTTCAAATTGCTATAGGAATTGCATGAGATGCTGCTGCTGCTGAAAACCTCCCTGCCCTGTTTAGCATGAAGCACAGTTTAGCGCATAGTTAACAGTTGGGTCAATATTACCCATAATTCTCCTTTTTCTTGTCAATCAAATATTTTTATTTGAAAATGTCAGTCATGTTTTAGTTGAAAAATTAGGATGACTTTAATTGAGCGAATTCAGAGAGCTATTAATCTGAAACCAGTTGCAAAGCAGGTTCACTCAGTTGGAAAAACCCAATCTTTCACAGACCCAATAAAAACAACTGTCCGGGGGCACCAGGCTGGCTCAGTCCATAAAGCATGTGACTCAGTCTCAGGGTGGTGAGTTCGAGCTCCACGTTGGGTGTTGAGGTTACTTAAAACACACAAACAAACAAAAAACAACAAAAAACAAAAAAACCCCGCTCAGATTATTTTGGCACATTCTTAGTATTTTTTAGAGGGGTGTGTTTTAGTAGCAGAATGGCTTAGCAAATACTACATAAGCAGCATTGAATGAATGAAAATGTCTGTGATTGAGCATTGGGGCCCCAGTGCGCTAGTCCTGTCTCTACTACTGATTAGCTGTTTGAACTTGATAGGAATGCGGCATCCTCTCTCAGTCTCATTCGCAAGATAAGGGGGTTGCACAGCGTGATGTCTCTGATTCCTTCCTGTGCTCTAAACCAGAGCTGCCCCATCAGGTAGGGACCAGCCGTATGGGATGACTAAGCCCTTGCAACATGGCTGGAAATTGAGATGTGCTATAAACATCAATTTCACCCTGATTTGGAAGACTGTGTGAAAAGCTACTGCAAAATATCTCATTAATATCTTTTTCCTTTTGATTGAGTGTGGGAAAGATATTATTTTGCATATTTTTGGCTAAATGAACTAAATTACTAAAATTGCTTTCGCTTGTTTCTTTTTCCTTTCTTTAATGTGGCTACTAGGAAATTCTAAACAACATGTGGCTTCCATGTGTGGCTCCATTCCCTTTCTATTCGATAGTAAATGCTGCTCTAAAAATTCTGTTGATGAAATAAGTTTTTGTGATGGTTTGAATTAAATTGTACACAGAGCTGGGTTTCAGCCATGCTGGGAAATTTATGATAAGCTGATAGACCTGGCGGCTCCCACCCATCTGATTTCAGCAGTTGATTTGCGTTAGGGGTGGGGGATGCTGCCTTTGAGGAAGTGGGGAAAAGAAATACAAATGGATTAGATTAGAGTCCAATGGAGATGGACAGAAACTGCAGACTGGATCTGATGGAGCAAGCTGGTAGAGGGAGGACTCCAGGACAGTGGGGTACATGTGATGCTCTGCTGGTGGCCAGGGGATAAAGCCTAACACTTAGAAGGGAGCAGAGACATTCTGCTCACCTGCGAATGGAGCATGACACCACTGTGGCGCTACCATCAATTGGCAGATCAATATGGCAGACCATAGGAGATGACCCACTTGAAAGGGTTCTGGTGTCTCCACGGCAGACATCCATGACAGGCACTTCTCAGATACTGGTTTAAGGGACTGGAGGAGCAAAGTAAGAGTACAGAGCAAGCTTCATGGTGAATGAGCCTGAGAGATCCATAAACTATGGATCAACAAACATAAACATGTGGCACTTTGCAGGGTACTAATGTGTATGTACCATGTGGATGCAGTAGCTTTGGGATCTTAATGTTAATAAATACCTCCTTTGGACCCAAGGAAGGATTTTTAGCTAAACAGCAATAATAACCTTTTAAAAATCAAAGTTTCTTGGGGAGCCTGGCTGGCTCAGTCCAAGCATACGACTCTTGATCTTGGAGTTGTGAGTTTGAGCCCCATGTTGGGTGTAGAGATTACTAAAGTAGAATAGAATAGAATAGAATAGAATAGAATAGAATAGAATAGAATAGAATAGAATAGAATAGAATAGAATAGAATAGAATTAGTTTCTTGAAAGCAATGACATGCCAGGTCAAAGAGTTGTGTCTTGCCCAGGTTGTCTGGGGATGTAGGGGGCCCAGCAAAGAGGGAGGAAGTAAGTGTTGACAGACATATACTTTGACACTTTTGTATTGCCTTAAGTTGCTTTATAACCAGTGAAATATAAATGGGGATCACAGAGCTTCCTTTTCTGGGACACAGAGATAGTATTCTTGAGGCAATGACAGTACTGAATACTAACTCATACCATTTCCTAAGCCTATGATTTAAAAAAAACTCAAATTATTACTTTGCAATAGCATTTGTGGTTCATTTTTCTTAAACATGTTTGTCACGTGGCTACTGATTACCTTCTTGCTGTTAATATGCATGCTGATCTGTGATAAACTATGAAAACTTAATAAAAGACATGTGGCCCTAGGAATGAAGACATTTCCTTCCCAATTTTCAACATTATTTAATTCTTAAACCCACTTCAGAGTTAGAAATTATGAAAAATGAATGTCAAAAATCTGTGACTCACAAGTGATACATAGTTATTCCTAGATGAAACCAATGAATCCTTTTTAGCTTTGGGGTTCATTGGGTTCATGGTCAGGGTCACACTGACTGCTGAGAAGTGTTTCCCCCCGCTAGTGCACAGCCCAGCAAAGTGAATTGTTACCTCCTTGATTGTGAGTGATCGCTCTTTGTCTTCCTTAATAACATCAGCTAGACTTCCAAGACTCTCAGCTCTTCTCCGTTTTCTATTCTCCCTGGGGATAACATCTGAGACTATACAGAATCAACCAGTCTTCAGTATAGGTTGGGAAACTACCCTATAAGGTACATAAATATTTGTGGGACAGTTAGCCTCAGGCACTGTAGTAGGCTCCAGAACCCAGAATTGAACACAATCCCCCCTTTCCATAAGAAGGATCTAGACCATAAGCCATTACAAAAAACAAACAAATACCCCGAATAAACACATGAGTAAACTGGAAAGAACAAAGCAACATCTGCCACTGATAATGGCCAAGAGAAAAGTAAAATGAAGGAAATGTGACCAGGGGAGCTTGTCAGAGAGGGTGACACTGGGCTGGGGACAAAGCTGATAAGAAAGGGACACCCAGACGGCCCTTCTTTGAATGTTTTGATTTTTACTCCCTCTTGGGGAGTGAGAGGCACCTCACAAAAAGAGTTTAAATTACAGTGAACTAGATAGTTGGAAGTGTGACCATCATTTGCTTGTTTTTGAGAAATGAACATTATTTAAAAAATAGTGTTGTAGAGTATAATCCATACCTGCTCTACATACGTATTCTCTTTAGTGAAAAAAGAAAGCCCAGAGGAATTGGATTGGATGAGTATAAGAAATGATAAGAATGCAGAGGCCTCCAGATAGGGACTGTTTTTCCCCAAAGTGACCCAGCCAGGAAGTGACAAAGCTGGGAACCAGAAGAGCCCTTAAGTCCATGTTTTTGGCTCTTCCAAGGACATTGGCGCCTTTTTTGCTATGCACTTCCTGCTTTAACAGGGATCACAAACCCAGACTCCAACAGAGGCCAAGAAAATAACACAATAAGTTGTTTAGTGGGATATGTTGGAATGAAAAAGGACTGTCTTATCTTTAGGGAGCTTTAACTATTCAGTTCTAGCTAATTATTGCAGAACCAGGGCTTCCAGAGCTTCCGATTTTTTTAAAAGGGAATCGAGAAACCTGAATTTTTATGTCACATACCAAAATATTTTAAAGTTAATAATTAGCACAAATTCACACACACACACACACACACAAGCACATACATGCACACTCCATCTGTCAGCAGGATGCTGTCCAAGGGCCATCAGCATACACTCTATTTTTGATACTATAAGTCCTTCACATAAAGTTCTCTTTTGTACACTCTGAAACCATTTGTCAGAGCTTTGCTTTTTTTCTTCTTTTAACAACTGCAATTTTTCTTTTGGTTCACTAAGGCATATTCATGCTTTTCCTGCCCCCCCCCAAAAAAAACAAAAACCAAAAACCGTTATTTGAGTTCAGCTCTCAAAATATACTACCACAAGGGGGAGCTCAAACTTTTTTTTTTTTTTTAAGTTTTATGTGAGGTTAACCCTAATTAATGCAGTAACAGAAACTATTACCCTATGACATTTTAGGTTACTTCTTCTTCCTGAGATTGTCGATGCGGCTTGATTTTGTGAAGAGTCGTTTAATTAACTATGAAAACACACAGCAAACAAACTCACCCCAAACCCAACATCACAGCCTATCAGCCTACTTTTAATTTTTACTTTATTTTATATTTTACTGTTTTTATTTTATACATTTGATTCAGCTTTTTTTTTTTAAACCACACTAGTGCTCTAGGCAGAGGGAAAGGAGCAAGAAGTGTATAGCACATTGGGGTCCCATAGGCCTATAATTCAAATTTGAAATTAAAAACAAAAAACCCAGGATTCTCTGAGACAAGAAAGAGATTTTTCACTTAGGTAAAGGAAAACCCCTGATTAGTCCCCAGGGACTGAGGTACTTGAGGACACTTTTCCCCTTAGCACCAAGCTGTTTCTTAGATTTCCAGCTTCAGTACCTTTGTGTCTCTTGGAATCTCTGTGAACTTCGCTCCAACACATCCATCCGCACACCCGAGCTGAGATGTGGTTTGCTCGTTGTTTTGTTTCCTGGTTGCTTCTGCGGTCTGGAAGGTGCTTTATTGGCTGCACCTAGACTATACAGTTAGGGATTTTTTTTGTTGTTGCTGTTTATGTTTTTCAAAAAAGTCTTGTTTCAAGGCTCAGCTGGAATCTTCCCAGATCTTCTCCATCCACTTGACTAACTTACTCTTCCCCAAGCTCTGGGCACCACGCGAGCTAACGCGAGCTCTGGGCACCACGCGGACGTTCATCATGTAGTCCTCACATGAGCCTTGGAGGTTGTCTCAAAGGTCTTCTCGTCTTGCAGATAACCAATAAGGGTAGTGGCACTGGAGCGGGGCGGGTCTCATCCACTGGGTTAGACGGGTTTGGCACAGCATCGGCTACGTGGCCTTATCCTAGCGTTTATAACTTCTCCTTCACCTTCTTTTCCTTCTCATCCCCTTCCCCTTCTCCTCCGCCATTTTCTTCCTCTTCCTCCTCGCTCCTCCTTCTGCCTATTCCTCCTCCTCCTCCTTCCCACCATCATCATTACTCCTGCTTATGTATGCTTCTGTTTACCCCATTAGAGTTTGACTCTTGAAGTCCAGAGGCCAAGTCTTGTCAAGGTGCCGGCTCTAGGCTGTCCATCCAGCACGGAGGGAGGGGCTGTGGAGTCCTGGTGAAGCGAATGAGCTCCAGAGTCCAAAGGTTGGGGGGCATCCGCCACTAGTTAACCAGGAGACCTAGGGAAAGACATACTATCTCACAGCCTTATTGTCCTCCCCAGGAAAGCTTGGAGAATAATAGCACTTCTGCCATGAGGCTTTGTGAAAGGGGGTCGAATTAAAGTCCATGCAGCGCTCCATGCGGGGTCTGGCGCACGGAGCTCCATTGGGGTTAGGAATTCTAGCAGCCGCTTGATATGGATGAATCTTGTTGCACTGACATTCCTGAAATTCAAACTGTGATACAGCTCCCAGTTTTCAAGGCAGCTTTCGAAGCTTTTTTTTTTTTAAAGTTCTCGTTAGATTGTTAATATTTCACTCTCCATGATCTTTAGAATAGAGTTTCAGAATTAGTTGGTGACTAGCATTGAAAGACTGCAACATAAAAACAAAATAAACGTCAAAAATCATTTAAAAATGTAAAGATTACCACATGCCACATATATTTAGTGTTTAAAAGTTCACATCCTTGAATTTTAAAACACAAAGCATTAGTTGCCTTCTTCGATTGCCTCGATCAATGTTTTGCGACAAAGATTGTTTTTATTCTGCGTTGATGTTTGTTCACTCACCCAAAACCATCTTTAAGTTGGGTGTTAGGATATACATTGTTTCATATAAGCTTATTTCCTTTTTAAACAATTTTGGGGTTTTTGTCCAAATCAATACAGTTTTTGCCCATTCAGATATTAGATCAATTTCTGATTTCCCAAGGGAGCATCCTTCAATAATATTTACATCTTCTCCTCCTTGCATTTACTCTTTTAAGGTATTTAGGAAGAACTGTAGTGGAGAGCAAATATTTAGAGAGCAAATATTTAGACACTCCCAATAAAATATCATTGGGCAGTTTATGAATGACATAACAGTAAGATCTGCTATGAAGTTTACAGACTGCACAGACTCACTAGTTGAAGGTGCTAATTTAAGGACTTCTTTCCGAACTTGTTATTTTTTGGCACACCATTCACGAATTTGTTAAAATGTGCCATGAGATAAACTTATTGATTATTTTATTTACAAGAATAACTGTTAGCACACCGGGCCATGAATACTCATTTATAACATAATGTAGTCGAGCTACAGCAAGACTGGGTTAAATCATTCCTGCTTCTCTGCTCCATGTTTTAGTCCATGTTCCTAGAAAGGTTCAGGCCCCAGATGTCTTGCTTTCTACTAGATATCAGTGAATTCCTTACAACCAGTAACACCTCCATGTTGATTTTTAGCTTACAGAAGAATTAGGGCTTTTTTCCCCTTGATTCCTCAACTGATTTTTGTTGAGATTCCGAGAAGCATAAACTTCCCATGACACACTGGACAAGAATGCTCACATTGAAATTGAAATGTAGGATCCTCTGGGTGCTGTTCCCACCTTTGTTGCTGAACTTTCTCATGCTTTTCTTGTGCTATGAGTTTTCTTATAAACCCAGCCTATTGGGCTTTTGTATTTCCAGGATTTCTCACGATTTCTTGTCTATTATAGGAGATGTCTTCTTTTTATTCTTTCAGCCTGGCCGAATATCCTTTAAAATGTTTTTTCTGTGATTTCTATGGGTTTGATGTGAGAAAGACATTATAACGTCTTGAAATGAAAGTTTAGCATTTCCATTTCTAGACTTCAGTATTGCAGTGAAGAGATAAATGGATCCTCTTCATAAATGGTGTTGGAAATGAAGGAGAGGCAGGATTCCCATCTGCTTTAGAGACAAATGGTGCTATATGGAGCTGTTCTTGTAGCTTGTGCCTGGGAGGTAAGTAATTTGGCCGGCAGTGGTTTGATTCTCTCTCTCTCTTTTTTAATTTTTATTAAAATGAGCTGTTCTCCCTGCAGTAATTGCTTTAATATATTAATCAGTACTTTCTGATTAAATGCTATATTCTATTATACTGTGCTGTTGAAATGATAGGCTGTATGATTAGAGACAAACTTTCATGTAATGAGCAAATCTGGCTTCAAATTTGTTCACTGCTCACACCTGCCCTCCTCACGACCTGATGATTGTTAAAATATTCAGCTTGGCTTCCGTCCTAATGTTGTTTAGGGCTGCCCATTTCTTTGTTATTCTGTTTTTATTTGTACAATGAAGGCTTTCCATGTAAAGAAGCAGAATTAGTGAGAGAGAGAGAGAGGGAGAAAAGTCTCCCTCCATGCCCCACCCCTCCCCATAGCAGTTTCCATCAGCCTTGGTTTATAGTGGGGGAAGGAGGAATGAATTCAGTCCCTCACGGGAAAGGACACGGGGCACCAGAAGTCCTTGACTTTAGCATGTTCATAGTGAAATGTCATAGGGTTGAAAAATGAGCACTACAAGCCATCAATGTGTGGCGCTGCCGGTATCCCAGCATTTTAATTTGACCCAGGCAATGCAGGTACAATCGGGATCAAACAATTAGATAAAATAAAACCTATGGTGTTTAAAAATCTTATTTTATTAAAAAGTTGCAAATTGGAAAATTGAAGTGGGGCAAGTAAAAATACAACTGAAATAAAAATGGACTTCTTTAAAGATACTTAAATGGTAAACCCTGATCTATTTATAGCACTTCCATGAGGTGTGTAGTTGAGAAGGAAAAGAACAGGTTTAAGAGCAGGTTCAAAATGATGGAAAATTCTATTGTGGAGATTTGACACTTTTTGGCTGACTGCTGTTAAAGCCCCATGCCTGTATTAATCAGAGTTCTCCAGAGAAACAGAACAGAACCAATAGTGTGTGTGTGTGTGTGTGTGTGTGTGTGTGTGTGTGTGTGTGTGTGTGTGTGTGTGTTGACGCACATGATTATGGAACTGATAAGTCCCAAGATCTGTAGTGATCAAGCTGGGGACCTAGGAGAGCCAGTGATGCATTTACAGTCTGAGTCAGGCTTGAGAACCAGAAGATCTGTTGGTCTAATCCTGTCTGGAAGTTGGTGGGCTCGAGATCTAGGAAGAGCCAATGTTTTGGTTCTATCGTGAAGGCAGAAAAAACCAACCAACCAGCTCAAGGCAATCATCAGTTCCCATTACTTGCAGGAAGGCCAGGCTTTTTGTTCTAGTCAAGCCTTCAGTTGATTGGATGAGTCCCACTCACATCAAGGAGGGAAATCTGCTTTCCCTGGTCTATAATTTAAATATAATCTCACCCAGAAACATCCTCATAGGTACACCCAGAATACCCAGTCAAGCTGACACAGAAAATGAACCATCACAGTGCCACTGGGGGGCGGTTAACTCCTGTTTGGAAGGAGTTTCTCCTCTGGAAGCCAAAAGGGCCACATCTTCTCTGTTTCTATTCTGATGCAGCCACAGGGTAGGCATATGACTTAGGCTCAGCCAGTCAGAAACTTTCTTTGACTCTCATATGGGTGACACACTAAGACATGCTACCCATTGGAGATCCACTGTGGGGGAAGAATACTATATATATATATCTTGACTGAATAGTTTTAGAATATTTTATCTTTTGGAGAGTAGGATTATCCTTACACCATATGCACTCAACAGTATTACACATTTCTCAAGTATATGTTACATGCACAAGCAGAAGATTAACTATATTTTAAGAAAAGAATTAATCCGAAGGCCTCAGGCTGCACCTATATGGAATTTCCTGTGAGGGGATTTTCAATATAGATTGAAGATGAAGGAATGAAAGGAAAAAAGGCACTATGGAATTTCCTTACTTATAAATTAGGGGGAATATACAGACCTCATGAGATTGTGAAGATGAAATGTAATAAAATGAAATCTGTAGTCCTAAGAAAAATATCTGTCACTTAGTATGTGTATAATAAATACTTAATGTTGATGTTGATGATGATGATGATATGTGGTGAGGATTTTTTCAGGAATCATCCAACGACATAGGTTAAAGCCAGAAAAGTAGGTGGTGAGGAGAAGGAACTTTTGAGAGTCTGAAACAACAATATCAGGATACCCACATTCGTTACAAGTGGTCAAATTTATTTGACATGGATGAGCATTGATTTAGCCCTCAGGGGATAAAAAGTTTAAAAAAAGAAAAAGAAAAGGAAGCATAAACAATGATGACGTATCTAGAGCTGCCATCTTTTCTTCTTTTAAGCCAACAAGGCATCAGCTCAGAAATGAAGACTGAGACTCAGATGAATTCACTCTTAAGTGGAGATGTCAAGTTTATCCTGAACCATGACCAATCACTACACTAGTGTGGATTTGGTGATATGTCTGGTATATTGGAAACAAATAGATTATCATATACTTCTTAAAAAGAGGAACTAAAATTTTTCACCAAGACAATGACAGAGCCAGTACAAATTTTCAAAGCTTTAAAGATGAAGTCAATAGGATGGTGCTGAAGGTCAGGGAAGTCAGGAAATCCAATCCAGTCTGACCATTCTAGATGAGTTCAGGGAAGGACCCTGAACTGGAAACATTTTCATGACCAATGTATAGCACGAGACTACTCTGAGAAATGTTTGAGACACTATTGATCAACAGATAGGATGTACATATCACCTTCAACAGATTTACTAGTAAGAATGGAAATGTTATAGGCATCTGGGTGGTTCAGTCTATTGAGTGACCAATTCTTGGTTTTGGCTCTGGTCATGATCTCAGGGTCATGAGAGAGTCCTGTGCAGGATCCATGCTCAGTGGGTAATCTGCTTGAAGATTCTCTCCCTCTCTCTCTCTGCTCCTACTCCCTGCTCATGCACATGCATGTTCTGTCTCTAAAATAAATAACTCTTTTTTTTAAAATGCTTGTTAAATATATACATTTCTAATCTCTACCTTTTTAATCTTTTCAATCTTAATCTCTGCTGAATGAGCCCTAAAATCTATATTTTTAACAAACTCCCTAGATGTATTTCTGCACAATCACCCCTGTCTATTTAGACTAACAGGGATCCTAGATGAAATTAGGTCTCTGGAGAAAATGTGTTCTCCACCACCCCAACCCAAGAAGAAATGGAGTTAGAGCAGGTGTGAAGTCTTCTGCATTGCCGAGCTTGTGCTAAGAATCTCAGAGTTGCCCATACTGTTGAGGCTGCACCAAATAATCTCCATCATCAGGGTCATAAAAGAACACTTAACACTATGGCGTACTACAAGTACTCTCTTCCAGACTGAAACTGCTGCATGACTGACTTCAAATATAGTGATGATTTGAAAAATTGGAGGTTAGCTGGGCTGGAAGATCTAAGAGGGCCTCACCCTCATTTGGGTGGTGGTCGTGGGCTGGGATGCTTATTAACATTTTTAAGTCTGTCTGAGCCTTATTTCATTATAGTTTCAATTCTGTGTTTCTTTTCCCTTCCTCCTCATTTTCCAAAAAGCTGTTGCAACATTTACTTATATTAACCGTGTATACAAAACTTGTAGAAATATGATCTACCAAAAGTAATAGGGTCTCTGAGATTTAAGCTTACTCTGAGCTAAATGTCGAAAGTAGAATTTGTTCCTAGATTAAACATCACATTTTCCAAAATGTATATTCTGTTTAATTCCTGCAACTAAATATGTAGTTGCAGGAAATAGCAAGTTTAAAACTGCATCTAATTCTGATGCAAATTTAAGGACAGAAGGCACAGCAATTTACAAAACCGTGTTTTATATAAATTGAGAAATGGAAGACGGATGGAATTAACACTGTTACAATTTTGATGTTATTTTCTGCCAGTTTTTAATCATGCGTTTCATAATGTTGTCATAATTGTTTTAAATGCTGTTTTTTAAAAAGCTTAGGCCACAAATAATCTCTCATATTGCTATATGATACTCAAGACATATTTTTAATGGAGGGTTGATTTTCCATCCAGTGGGTGAACTGTAATTTATTTAACCAATTCCCCAAGGGTGGACATGCAGTTTGTTTCCAGTTATTTTTTGTTTTGTTTTGTCCCCCCTCCTTTTTTTAAAAATTTTTACCTAAGGCCAGATTCCTCTAAGTGTAGTCAAAGCTTATGAACACGTTTACAAGACATGGCTGACATCAGTTCCAAAGAGCTGCACCAACTTACTTACCCATCAGTAATCTATGAGCATGATTGTTTGTCCTCTCCAGCATTTCTAGTATTCACAAAATGTTACCGTCTTCATAATTTCTTCAAATGTGTTTACTGAACACTTTACTATGTGTCACAGCCTCCAGATACAAAGAAGTTAAAGCCTAAAAAAGCTTGGGACTAAGTAGGAAATACAGATATCTAAAAAACGTTATTTCCAAGGACACCTGGGTGGCCCAGTTGTTAAGCGACTGCCTTCAGCTCAGGTCATGATCCCAGGGTCCTGGGATGGAGCCCTGCATGGGGCTCCCTGCTCCGCAGGGAGCCTGCTTCTCCCTCTCCCACTCCCCCTGCTTGTGTTCCCTCTCTCACTGTCTCTCTCTCTCTCTGTCAAATAAATAAATAAATAAATCTTTAAAAAATAAAAAAAATAAAAAAAATAAAAAATGTATTTCCAGTTCAATTTTAAAAGTCCAGTAAGAGATTCCTGGTTAAGATGGCCTTAGATCATCATGACTGCAATCTGCTTCACATACATAACAACGATGGGCAAAGGACAAAAAATATAACATTTAAAAGGCATGGCTATATTAAAAACCAAATAAAAGTGAAGTTATAGGCCTACTGGGCTGTTGGTTTCTGGTATCAATGGTGTGGGTGCAGGGAGAGACTAACATGTTGACGGGTTCCTCCCCCAAACCCAATGAATAATACACAACTTCTATCAGTGTGTGGCAATTTACAGAGTCAACTGTGTTGATAGATCCCTTAACACCACAATAGAAACTGCATGCTTTTTTACTTTGTTTAGTGCTTAATTCATTAAACTTCAAACCTTTCTGTTACTAACACTCACTTAAACATTGAGTGATCACAATCTTTCTAAATATTTCTATACTATTTATAAAGAAAATCCATCACAACTTATAAAGTTAAAGTTAGAATATCTCAAATGTTTAAATGATTATGAGCTTATTTAATTTTACTCTCCTAAATATTTAATTAAAATCAAAACATAAGTTATGAAATTCTCTCAACTGCCTTTAGCAACTTAAGGAGCAGAGAGAACACACACAAAATATCACACCAATTACAAATATTACAGTAAAATTAAAATACAGTTGACCCTTGAACAACACGGATTTGAACTGTGCAGGTCCACTTCTACGTGGGTTTGTTACAATACAGCACTGTAAATGTACTTTCTCTTCCTTATGATTTCCTTAACATTCTTTCCCTCTAGCTTACTTTATTGTAAGAATACGGTATATAATACACATAACATACAGAATATGTTAACCAACTGTGTGTGTTATCAGTAAGGCTTCTGGTCAACAGCTAGGCTATTAGTAGGTAAGTTTTGGGGGAGTTAAAATTATATAAGAATTTTTGACTGTGCTGTAAGTGTGGAAGGGAGGATTGGAGCCCCTTACCTTTGCCTTGGTTCAAGGGTCAACTGTAGCTGTAAAGGTAATGATGAGAACATTTACCTGCATTAATTAGTGATTTCATTTCATATTTATATTCTTATTTTTGCTCTTATGTTTTTACCTCCCCAAGATTGCAGTAATTTTTCCAGAAGGTGGAAATAATATTTTCAAATCCTAAAGCAAAAGAATACTCTCTCTGACTTGCTGAGTTCCAGGCTTTGCTCTTGAACAGTTGATTCTCAGTTGAATTGCAGGACCCAAGACATCCAAAGTGATGCAAAATTGAGCCACCATGTAGGAGGAGTCTTTTCCAATGATGAAACTCCCGTCTTAGGTCATGAGACCGTAAGACCATATATTTTATGAAATTTTATGTTTCTGAAATTTGATACTTTTCCAGGAATAATGTACACTTTATTTATTTATTTAAAGATATTATTTATTTATTTGAGAGAGAGTATGCGAGAGAGAAAGCACAAGCTGGGGAGCGGCAGAGGGAGAGGGAGAAGGAGGCTTCCAGTGCAGGGCTCCATTGCAGGACCCCAAGATCATGACCTGAGCCAAAGGCAGATGCTTAACCGGCTGAGCCACCCAGGTGCCCCTAAGGTACACTTTAAAATAGACAACAACACTAATTGATAGTCCTCTCATTTTGAGGTTTTTTTCCTTTTCTTTTGTTCTTTCTTTCTTTCTTTTTTGCATCACGGGAAATTTACACATGTTTTTATAAGTGTTTCATGGTGACTGGCAGAGTCATCAGGGGTGTCAACTTCTAGAGAGAAATGAATGAAAGAGTGTGGAAGGAACAAAACTTTAAGTTTAGAAATGGTGAGAAACACTTTTTAAAAAATCCAAATTCATTGTAAGTAGATTTTTGGCAAAAACTGTATAATCCAGATCCACATAGACTTTTGGCTTCTTTCTCTATGGCTTGGAAAGAGCTGTCCTCCAAGGGACACTGTGCCTCTTCAGTCCACAATAGTATTAAAGACCAAAAATTAGATGCTGGCTACAACTCAGTGGTGGGGGTAGAAAAGCCCATGAACTTCACTTCCTTAAGTATTTTATCCCTTTTGATGCTACTCTAAATGGAGTTGCTTTCTTAATTTTCTGTGTGGATTGTTCATTGTTAATGTATGGAAATTCAACTCATGTTTGTGTGTTGATTTTGTATCCTGCTACTTAGCTAAATTCATTATTTCTTCTAACAGTCGTGTATGTGTGTGTGTGTGTGTGTTTGTGTGCGTCTGTGGAATCTTTGTTTTTTTTACTATGAACTAAAGTTATATAAAGTTATATGAGTCATAGAAGTCCAGTTGTCTATGAACAGAGATAATTTCACTTCTTCCTTCCCAACTTGGATGTCTTTTATTTCTTTTTTCTTGCCTCATTGCTCTGACTAGATCTTCTAGTACTGTGTTGAAAACAAATGGTGATAGTGGGCATCTTTGTCTTTTTCTTGATCCCAGAGGAAAGTTTTTCAGTGTTCCACCAATCAGTAGAATATTGGATGTGAGTTTTTCATCTGTGGCCTTTATTATGCTGAAGTCGTTTTCTTCTTTTTTTTTTTTAATTTTATTACATTATGTTAGTCACCATACATCGTTAGTTTTTGATGTGGTGATCCACGTTCCATTGTTTGCGTATAACACCCAGTGCTCCATGCAGAACATGCCCTCTTTAATACCCATCACCGGGCTAACCCATCCTCCCTCCCCCCTCCGCTCTAGAACCCTCAGTTTGTTTCTCACAGTCCATCGTCTCTCATGGTTCGTCTCCCCCTCCGATTCCCCCCCCATTCATGAAGTCGTTTTCTTCTATGCCCAGTTTAAGTAGTTTTTTATCATGAAAGGGTGTTGAATTTTGTCAAATGCTTTTTATGAATTGAAATGATCATGTGGCTTTTAATAGGTAAAGTACATTGATTTATTTATGTGTGTAGAACAAGCTTTGCATTGTTCTAGGAATAAATCCCACTTGGTTATATTATATAAAGCATTTAACATGCTGTCCAATTTGATTTGCTAGTATTTTCTTGAAGATTTTGCAAATCAATATTCACCAGGGATATTAGTCTGTTGTTTCCTTTTCCTGTAATGTGTTTGTCTGGTCTTCATAAGAGGGAAACGCTGACCTCATAAGGTGCATTTGAAAGTGCTCCCTCCTCTTCAATATTTTAGAAGAGTTTTAGGAAGATTGATGTTAATTTTTTTTTTTTTTTACGTTTGGTAGAACTCACCTGTGAAGTCATCTGGTTCTGGGCTTTTATTCATTAGGAGGTTTCTGATTACTGATTCAAACTCCTTACGAGTTATAGGTCTATTTATATTTTTTATTTCTTCATGATAGAGTGTTGGTAGATAATATGTTTCTAGAATTTGCCAGTTCCATCTAGGTTATCCAGTTTGTATACAGTTGTTCATAGTATGCTTAATAATCCTTTTTATTTCTATAAACCTGTGGTAATGTCCCCTTTTTCTTTTCTGACTTTGGTTATATGAGTTTGGTCTCTTTTTTTCTTTATCAATCTAGCCAAAGGTTTGTCAGTGTTGTTGTTGTTTATCCCAAAGACCCAACCCTTGGTTTCATTGATTTTTCTCTATTTTGTTTATCTAGCCTATTGCTTTTAAAATTGCTGCAATTGAGTAATCATACGATTGTTAGGAAAGGTTAAAGGTTAGCAGATACCTGCTACTGTTTTGATATTCATTTCTTTTTTTTTTTATTTTTAAAGATTTTATTTATTTATTTGAGAGAGAGAGAATGAGAGATAGAAAGCACGAGAGGGAAGAGGGTCAGAGGGAGAAGCAGACTCCCTGCTGAGCAGGAAGCCCGATGTGGGACTCGATCCCGGGACTCCAGGATCATGACCTGAGCCGAAGGCAGTCGCTTAACCAACTGAGCCACCCAGGCGCCCGATATTCATTTCTTTAATTAATCCTGAAGTAACTACTTTTTTTTCTTTGTTTTGGAGAGAGGGGGGAGGGGATGGGGGAAAGGGCAGAGGGAGAGGAAGAGAGAGAATCCCAAGCAGGCTGTACGCCCAGCATGGAGCCTGATGCAGGGCTTGATCTCAGTACTCTGAAATCATGATCTGAGCCAAAATCAAGAGATGGACGTTTAACTGATTGAGCCACCCAGACATCCCAGAAGGAACTACTTTTTAAATCTTTGTTGACCAGTAGGTCAAGGAAGAGAGTGATAGCATTTGTCCTTTAGAAATATAACTTTGATAACAATGTGCTGAATGGTTTGAAAAGAGGAGAGACTCAAAGCAGAGAGAATAGTTTGGAGGATCCTGACATAATGGAATTAATAACAAGCTTGAACAAAGGTAGTGACTGCAAGCCTCTTTTCAATCTGAGATTTCCTTTTTCATTTGTGTACTTTTTTCTCTGAGTTGAAAATTTTAGAAGAGTTAAATGTCTATGTACACAAACATGCCAGTCTTTACTGTAATTTATTTGTAACTTCTAAAGTAAAAAAAAAAAAAGCCACTTTGAGTTTCTTCTGTGGTTTTTTAAAAAAATTAACTTTTAATTTACCAGGTCATTTTCATTTATTTTCTGAAATTGATCTAAATCAGGATATTCAGGCCTTGAGACAGAAGTGGGTCAAGCCTTTAGGTTTTCAAACAGAGGAATCAAATACAGGAAATTGGTTATACTTAGGTAACTATGTTAAGTAGCTGCTGGGACCAGCAACAATCCCTCTGACTAAAGGAATGCATGAAGGCAATGGGCCACCGGAGCCCAGGATCCTGGAGGAGGGGTCGGCCTGAGCCAGTGCTGAGGCTGCAACAAAGCACCACGTAACCAGGTGCTGGGGCTGCTGAGAGGCTGCTAGTCAGCAGGTTGGTGGTACTCATTGCTGTGGGTGCCGGAAAGTGCTATCAGATGATGATGGAGTGTTGGCTATCTCTTGCTGCTGGAAGGTGCCCCCCAAATCTGGACCAGGAAGCAAACCCCTTCTCCCAACTCTTGCCCATACTTCCTCTTGGTAGAAACTAACCAGAATCTTGGGGCAAGTGACTGGGACACTGGAACATGCAGGTCCCTGGACTCTCAGAGCTGAGCTGAGAACAGCAGGTGAATGATTGTTCTAGCCTGTTTATTGTCAGGGACGCTGAGTGGGCCAAAACATTCCAGAAGGTCCTCTATTTGACTTTCTGAGTCTCTGTCTTTTCTTGTTGAGAAATGAAATAAGTCTGCTGCCTTTTATTCCTCTTTTGGATGGATTCATTGCCACAGATTTCTATATCTCCACCAGGTGGAGTCAGAGGCCAGTTTTAAAGGGTTAAATTTAGGAAGTAAATTTGGTTGAGAGTTTCAGTTTCAGATTGTATGAAGCAACGATAAACAATACCAGGGGGACTACTTCTTTCGTTTGATGTTTCCTGCTAGAATGTTACCTTGTTATTATTTTATTCACTTTGACTGTTATGTCAATGTGCCCCATTCTCTGGCTGTAACTTAGGACATTTCTGTTGGGAGGAACAGAGACTCATTCCAGCTGGCTTCAGAAAAGAGAATCTTATTATAAATATACAAGAAGAAATATCACAGACATTTTTGGAAGAGAAACAAAATACAGCAAAGGCTTACGAGGGGCTGCTCTTTGCTTCTTGTAGGGAACACATAGTCACTCTCATGTCTACTTCTCATTTATTTGTTATTCATTCATGAATGTGCACTGAGTCTCTGCTATGGTGTTGGAGACTTGAGATACAAGGGTAGATAAGGCATTAATAGGGAAGAGAGATATCAAATAAGCACATATAAAATTATAAATCACTATAAATGCTCTGCAGACAATGTGCAGCTTTTTTTGACTTTCTTTTTTTAATACTTTTAATTTAAAATCAATTAATTAACATATAGGTATTACCAGTTTCAGAGGTAGAGGTAAGTGATTCATCAGTCTTACATAATACCCATTGCTCGTATATCACATGCCCTCCTTAATGTTCATCACCCAGTTACCTCATCCCCCCCGACCCCAGCAAACCTGTTTGTTTCCTATGATTAAGAGTCTCTTATGGTTTTTCTCCCTCTCTGATTTCGTCTTGTGTTTTTTTTTTTCTTTTCCCCTATGATCCTGTTTTGTTTCTTAAATTCCACATATCAATGAGATCATATAATAATTATCTTTCTGATTGACTTATTTCACTTAGCATAATACCCTCTAGTTCCATCCACATCATTGCAAATGGCAAGATTTCATTGTTTTGATAGCTGCATAATATTCCATTACATGCACAATGGAATATATATATGTGTGTGTGTGTGTGTGTATATATATATATATATACCACTTCTTTATCCATTCATCTGTCGATGGACATCTGGGTTCCTTCCATAGTTTGGCTGTTGTTAACATTGTTGCTATAAACATTGGGGTGTAGGTGCCTGTTTGGATCACTACATTTGTATCTTGGGGTAAATACCCAGTAGTGCAATTGCTGGGTCATAGGGTAAATGAGGAACCTCCATACTGTTTTCCAGAGAAGCTGCACCAGTTTGCATTCCCACCAAAAGCATAAGAGGGTTCCCCTTTCTCCACATCCTTGCCAACAGATGTCATTTCCTGACTTGTTAATTAGCCATTCTGACTGGTGTGAGGTGGTATCTCATTGTGGTTTTGATTTGTATATCCCTGACGCTGAGTGATGTTGAGCATTTTTTCATGTGTCTGTTGGCTTTTTGGATAAATGTCTGTTCATGTCTTCTGCCCATTTCTTGATTGGATCATTTGTTCTTTGGGTGTTGAGTTTGATAAGTTCTTTATAGATTTTGGATACTAGCCCTTTATCTGATAAGACATTTGCAAATATCTTTTCCCGTTCTGTCAGTTGTCTTTTGGTTTTGTTGACTGTTTCTTTTGCTGTGCAAAAGCTTTTTTTTATCTTGATGAAGTCCCAATAGTTCATATTTGCCTTTGTTTCCTTTGCCTTTGGAGATGTGTCTAACAAGAAGTTGCAGTGGCTGAGGCCACAGAGGTTGCTGCCTGTGTTCTCCTCTAAGATTTTGATGGATTCCTATCTCACATTTAGGTATTTCATCCATTTTGAGTCTATTTTTGTATATGTTATAAGAAAATGGTCCAGTTTCATTCTTCTGCATGTGGCTGTCCAATTTTCCCAACACCACTTGTTGAAGAGACTGTCTTTTTTCCATTGGACATTCTTTGCTTCTTTGTTGAAGATGAGTTGACCATAGAGTTGAGGGTCCATTTCTGGGCTCTCTATTCTGTTCCATTGATCTGTGTGTCTGTTTTTGTGCCAGTACCACACTGTCTTGATGATGACAGCTTTGTAATAGAGCTGGAAGTCCGGAATTGTGATGCTGCCAGCTTTGGTTTTCTTTTTCAACATTCCTTTAGCTATTTGGGGTCTTTTCTGGTTCCATACAAATGTTAGGATTATTTGTTCCAGCTCTGTGAAAAAAGTTGATGGTATTTTGATAGAGATGGCATTGAATGTATAGATTGTCCTAGGTAGCATAGACATTTTAACAATATTTGTTCTTCCAATCCATGAGCATGGAACTTTTTCCATTTCTTTGTGTCTTCTTCAATTTCTTTCATGAGTGTTCCATACTTTTCTGAGTACAGATCCCTTGCCTCTTTGGTTAGGTTTATTCCTAGGTATCTTATGGTTTTAGGTCAGTTGTAAATGGGATCTACTCTTTAATTTCTCTTTCTTCTGTCTCATTGTTAGTATAAGAAATGCAACTGATTTCTGTGCATTGATTTTATATCCTGCCACTTAGCAGATTTCCTGTATGAGTTCTGGCAGTTTTGGGGTAGAGTCTTTTGGCTTTTCCACATAGAGTATCATGTCATCTGCAAAGAGTGAGAGTTTGACTTCTTTGCTGATTCGGATGCCTTTTATTTGTTTTTGTTGTCTTATTGCTGAGGCTAGGACTTCTAGTACTGTGTGGTGATAATGGCCATCTCTGCCGTGTTCCTGACCTTAGGGGAAAGGCTCTCAGTTTTTCCCCATTGAGAATGATATTCGTTGTGGGTTTTTCATAAATGGCTTTTATGATATCAAGATGTGTTCCTTCTATCCCTAGACTGTGAAGAGTTTTGATCAAGAAAGGATGCTGTACTTTGTCAAATGCTTTTTCTGCATCTATTGAGAGGATCATATGGTTCTTGTCCTTTCTTTTATTAATGTACTGTATCACACTGATTGATTTGCGGATGTTGAACTACCCTTGCAGCCCAGGAATAAATCCCACTTGATTGTGGTGAATAATCTTTTGCATGGACTGTTGGATCCTGTTGGCTAGTATCTTGGTGAGATTTTTTGCATCCATGTTCATCAGGGATATTGGTCTATAATTCTTTTTGGTGGGGTCTTTGTCTGGTTTGGGAATCAAGGTAATGCTGGCCTTATAAAAAGAGTTTGAAAATTTTCCTTCCATTTCTATTTTTTGAAACAGCTTTGGAAGAATAGGTATTATTTTCTTTAATTGTTTGGTGGAATTCCCCTGGGAAGCCATCTGGCCCTGGGCTCTTGTTTGTTGGGAGATTTTTGATTACTGCTTCAATTTCCTTGCCGGTTATGGGTCTTTTCAGGTTTTCTCTTTTTCCTGTTTCAGTTCTGGTAGTTTACACGTCTCTAGGAATGCATCCATTTCTTCCAGATTGCCTAATTTGTTGGCATATAGTTGCTCATAATATATTATAATTGTTTGTATTTCTTAGGTGTTGGTTGTGATCTCACCTCTTTCATTCATGATTTTATTTATTTGGGTCCTTTCTCTCTTCTTTTTGATAAGTCTGGCCAGGGGTTTATCAATCTTGTTAATTCTTTCAAAGAACCAGCACCTAGTTTTGTTAATCTGTTCTACTGTTCTTTTGGTTTCTAGTTCATTGATTTCTGCTCTGATCTTTATTATTTCTCTTCTCCTGCTGGGTTTAGGCTTTCTTTGCTGTTCTTTCTCCAGCTCCTTTAGGTGTAAGGTTTGGTTGTGTATTTGAGACCTTTCTTGTTTCTTGAGAAAGGCTTGTATTGCTATATAATTCCCTCTTAGGACCACCTTTGCTGCATCCCAAAGGTTTTGGACAGTTGTGTTTTCATTTTCATTTGTTTCCATGAGTTTTTTTAATTCTTCTTTGATTTCCTCCCATTCATTCTTTAGTAGGATGCTCTTTAGCCTCCATGTATTTGAGTTCTTTCCAAATTTCCTCTTGTGATGGAGTTCCATTTTCAAAGCACTGTGGTCTGAAAATATTCAGGGAATGATCCCAGTCTTTTGGTACTGGTTGAGACCTGATTTATGACCCAGTATGTGATCTATTCTGGAGAATGTTCCATGGGCACTAGAGAAGAATATGTATTCTGTTGCTCCAGGATGGAATGTCTTGAATACATCTGTGAAGTCCATCGGGTCATTCAAAGTGTGTCATTCAAAGCCCTTGTTTCCTTGTTGATTTTCTGCTTAGATTATCTGTCCATGCAGTGAGTGGGGTTGTTAAAGTCCCCTACTATTATTGTATTATTATCAATGTGTTTCTTTAATTTTGTTATTAATTGGCTTATATAATTGGCTGCTCCCATGTTAGAGTCATAAATATTTACAGTTGTTAGATTTTCTAACAAATGGATAGACCCTTTAATTATAATATAATGTCCTTCCTCATCTCTTATTACAGTCTTTGGTTTAAAATCTAATTTGTCTGATATAAGGATTGCCACCCCAGCTTTCTTTTGATGTCCATTAGCGTGATAAATAGTTTTCCACCCCCTCACTTTAAATCTGGAGGTGTCTTTGGGTCTAAAATGAGTCTCTTGCTGACAGTTTACTGATGGGTCTTGCTTTTTTATCCAATCTGATACCCTGTGTCTTTTGATTGGGGCATTTAGCCCATTTATATTCAGAGGAACTATTGAAAGATATGAATTTAGTGCCATTGTATTGCCTGTAAAGTCACTGTTTTTGTATATTGTCTCTGTTCCTTTCTAGTCTATGTTACTTTTGGGCTCTCTCTTTGCTTAGAGGACTCCTTTTAATATTTCTTGCAGAGTGGGTTAGTGATCACAAATTCTTCTAGCTTCTTTTTGTCCTGGAAGCTTTTTATCTCTCCTTCTATTTTGAATGACATCCTAGCTGGATAAAGTATTCTTGGCTGCATAATTTTCTCATTTAGCACACTGAATATATCATGCCGGTCCTTTCTGGCCTGCCAGACCTCTGTGGATAGGTCTATTGACAATCTAATGTTTATACCCTTGTAGGTTATGGACTGCTTGTCCCAAGCTACCTTCAGGATTTTCTCTGTGTCTCTGAGATTTGCAAGTTTCACTATTATATGTCAGGGTGTTGATCTTTTTTTATTGATTTTGAGGGGGGTTCTTTGTACCTCCTGGACTTGAATGCCTGTTCCCTTCCCCAGATTAGGGAAGTTCTCTGGTATAATTTGCTCCAATATACCTTCTGCCCCTCTCTCTTTTTCCTCTTCTGGGATCCCAATTATTCTAATATTGTTTTGCTTTATGGTTTTCACTTATCTCTTGAATTCTCCCCTCGTGATCCAGTAGTTATCTCTCTTTTTCTCAGCTTCTTTATTTGACATCATTTTCTCTTCTATATCACTGATTCTCTCTTCTGCCTCATTTATCCTAGCAGTTAGAGCCCCCATTTTTTAATTGCATCTCATTAATAGAATTTTTTATTTAAATTTGATTAGATTTTAGTTCTTCTATTTCTCCAGAAAGGGATTCTCTAGTGTCTTCTATGCTTTTTTCAAGCCCAGCTAGTGTCTTTATAATCGTTATTCTGAACTCTAGTTCTGGCATCTTACTTATGTCCATACTGATTACGTCCCTGGCTGTCAGTACTGCCTCTTGTTCTCTTTTTTGAGGTGAGTTTTTCCATCTTGTCATTTTATCCAGAGAGGAATAGATGAATGAGAGAACAAAATACTAAAATGGTAACAATGACCCCAAGACATATACACTAAACAAATCAGAACAGACCTGAAACTGGAAAAAAAAAAAAAAGAATATAATCAGACAGGTGAACACAAGAGAGCAATACACTGGATCCTGTGTATGTTTTGTTCCATTTGTTAGAAAACTAGAACCGAAAATTGTAAAGAAAGAAAAACTTATATATGTACAAAAATAAAATTAAATATAATGAAAGGATAGAATGTAACTGTAAAAATGAAAATTAAAAGACCAAAAAAAAAAAAGGAAGGAATATAAATAGACAGGTGAACAGAGCAGAGCAATACACTATATCCTGAGTGTATTTAGGTCAATTTTTTAGAAGAAACTACATCTCAAAATCGTAAAGAAAGAAAAATATATATATACACAAAAATAAAATTAAATACATTGAAAGGATAGAATGTAACTGTAAAGATGAAAATTAAAAAAAGGCTTTAACAAAAAAAAGAAGAAAAAGAGAATATTATCAGATAGGTGAAGAGAACAAAGCCATACACTAGATTTTGGGTGTATTTTGGTTTGTTTGTTAGAAGAAACTGCAGCCAGAAATTGTAAAGAAAGAAAAACTTATATAGGGGCGCTTGGGTGGCTCAGTCATTAAGCGTCTGCCTTTGGCCCAGGTCATGATCCCAGGGTCCTCGGATCGAGCCCTGCATCAGGCTCCCTGCTCGTCGGGAGGCCTGCTTCTCCCTCTCCCACTCCCCCTGCTTGTGTTCCTTCTCTCGCTATGTCTCTCTGTCAAATAAATAAATAAAATATTTAAAAAAATGTATACACAAAAATAAAATTAAATTTAATGAAAGGATAGAATGTTACCGTAAAAATGAAAATTTTAAAAAGATTTAAAAGAGTTGATAAAATAAGAAATGGGTTGAGAAAGGAATGAGAAAAAAATTAAAATTGAAACACTAAAGAACCATAGGAAAAAAAACATGAATTCTATATGCTATATTCCCCTTGCACTGGAGTTTTGCAGTTCTCTATGATTGGAAAACATCTTAGCAGGCTGTTCTTGCCGATCTTCTGGGGGAGGGGCCTGTTGCTTTGATGCTCCAGTGTCTTGCCCCAGGCAGAATTGCACCGCCCTTGCCTGGGGCCAGGCTAAGTAATCTGCTCAGGTTTGCTCTATGTGGCTTTTGTTTCCCTGAAGGCTTTCTGCTCAGCTTTAGAGGATGAGAATGAAAATAGCAGCCTCCCAATCCCCCCGCCCCCAACCCTACCGCTGCCCAAAGCTCAGGGCCCCGCTCCTCAGTGAGCCCTCAGGGAAAGGCAGTCAATCACTCCTGTCTGGTCTCCATCTGCACTCCGTGCTCACCTGGCCTGTGACCCAGCATTTGTATCTCAGGCACACCACCCCTTTTTGACTCTCCAAACCCTGCAGACTCTGGTGAGCACCTGTGCCGCTCCTCCCGTGGGAGGAAGGGGGGTCTCCCCAACTTTGCTGCTTGTTGGGCCCCTGCTCGCAGAGCAGTTGCACGATCGTGCCACAGTTGGAGGTTTATGGCAACCCTGAGCTGAAAGCCCACTCCTGGGTTCACTGATTGCAGCCGACTTCCCCTATAGGATGCCTGGGAACTGTGCCCGCACTCAGGCACCCTCTTCCTTCTGTGACCCCAGTGATCCTGAGAACACACTGTCCCACCTAGATTCCACCCCACGTCACCACCTGAGCATCTTTCAGACACAGACGTTCCTCGCTGCGCAGACTTCTAAAAGGTCTGATTTTGTGCTCCATTGTTATGTCACTTGCCAGTAGCCAGCTGATGGAGACTCCCTACCTCTCCCCCCCCCCGCCCACCCCCCCGTGGTCTATCATCCCTTATATCACCTCAGATTCACTTCTCTGCACCTCCTACCTTGCAGAAGGTGGTTGTTTCCTATTTGTAGAGTTGCAGCTATGCTTTTCTTAGATCTCCGATTGAGTTCACAGGTGTTCAGAATGATTTGATAGCTATCTAGCTGAATTCCGGGGACCAGATGAAACTAGGGTCCCCTACTCCTCTGTCATCTTGGACTATCTGCCAATGGGCAGCTTTTAAGAGAGTGTAACATGGGGACTTAATTGCAGTTATGAAGTTAAGGCAAAAAGAATTTTTAAGTAGCATTTAAGTATAGCTCTAAAAAGATGATTATGAATCAGCCCAATTAGATTGAAGAAGCAAGTTTGCTCAGTTACAAAGTGTTTGAGAAAGAATCTCATTATTTGCTATGTGTATACATAAGCACTAGGCTTATAATTTAAATAGCTTATTATTTTGGGGCGCCCGGGTGGCTCAGTTGTTAAGCATCTGCCTTCGGCTCAGGCCATGATCCCAGGGTCCTGGGATCGAGCCCCGCATCAGGCTCCCTGCTCGGCGGGAAGCCTGCTTCTGCCTCTCCTACTCCCCTCTCTTGCTGTGTCTCTCTCTGTCAAATAAATAAATAACATCTAAAAAAATAAAAATAAATAGCTTACTACTTTAATATGGGGTATACATATTTGTGGTGAGTGGAGAAAGTCCTTATCAGAATTAGTGAAAACCTGAGTTGTGAAAACCTGTGAAATACACATAGTGCTATTTCATTCGGATCAGTTCTTTATTTTATATTTGCTTTATGTAGTAATTAAAGGTAGAAATCATAAATTTGTGATCGGCACAATGTTTTCCAATACTTGTTCCCAGTGTAATTTTAAAGTGCATGAAAATAACTTGCCTTGCATTTTAAGTTGGCCAAACTCCCTGCCTCTTGGGGGAGATTTATTACATGAACTCACAGATCTGGTTCTCTTTATCACCACCAAAATGGCACAAAGGCCAATTTGAGTGAGGCATAAAAATGATGTCCTCAATACAGATGATTTCTCTTTTAAATCAAGTCATTGCAAGTCCCTATACACTACCTGATATGCATCTGGTCTCACTGTGTCCAGGGTGTACATTTGACTTTCAGGGGTCTGACATACAGTCCTTATTCTCCCTGACCTTTCTCGTATGCAGCAGGCTAATTGTGAATGAGTGAGTTAGCCACCCTGGCTCAGAATGTTACCCCCGGTGGCTTTATTCCCCTCAGGTCCTGATTTCACAGACAACAATCCACAATTAAATGCATTGATTTAATAAAGCTTCACTGACCATTCTGATTCCTTTGTTGCTGTGCTTCTACTTACTGGATTTGGGATAATGTATTACTCGACCACAGATAGACAAAAAAAATTGAAAAACAAGAAGTAGATCCTAACAGTCTGCTGGAGTAAATGAATGAACATAAAATGATCACTCTTATCTTCTAGCTACCTAAGCCTAGCAAATGGACTATTTAAAAACCCTGTCCATAAAAGAAATTTTGCACTTAGAATTTTCTGAGAAATACCTAGAAAATATAACTAAAGCAAATTTACTTATATTTGAGTGATAGAGTTGGCAATTTAAATGAAAACTTCCTACTAATCCTGGGGGTCCTTTGCAGGTATTTATTTAAGGGAGAGGAAGTGTCCAGGTCTGTTTGTTTTTGTTTTTCCTGTTGTTAACTCATTTCAATAAAAATAACTGGAAATATGTAGTCTCAGCTAATCATATTTTATTATCTTTAGAGATTTTTGGCCTCCACACAGTTAGTGGTTGGACGGCCAAAAGATAAACCAAGATATGAAATTGATTCTATTCTTCAGAATTAAAAAGTATTTTTCCTAGATATATGGGCATGACTCCCATAACTGAATCATCCAAAATAAACTAGATTAATTAGGTCCAGGATGGATAAGGTAGAATATCCACAAAAGAATCACACTGCATGTAAACTTAGAAGTATTCATTCTCCTATGTCGGTAGTTTTATATTTAGTCTGTGGCCGTGTAAAGAAAATGAGTGAGCCAGCAAGACTTAAAAAATGCTGTTCATATCTCAGTGCATGGATTAAGATGACAGGCCCGGATTCGAATCCTAGCTCTACCAACCACTATTATGCAGCTGGTAGGGCCAATTACTTAAGGTCTTTGTGTCTTAGTCCTAGCCTATAAAATGGCCATCAGGACAACGTATACACATCGAAAGGTTTTTATGAGGATGGAAGGATAATCAGGTTTCTAAAGTACTTGGCAAGGAATAAGCCCTTATTTAAAAATCAGACAGCATTATTAACAACCTGTAATTTGGTTTCATTGCTTATCTCTGCATGGTGTACCCCTAGGGCCATGATTCCAAACTGGGGGCTACCCTACCTCCTATCACCAGGGGGCATTTAGCAATGTATGGAAACACGTTTGGTTGTCACATCTGGGGAAGGAGAGCATTATGCTGGTATTTAGTGGGTAGAATTCAGAGATACAGCTAAACATTCTATAATGCCCAGGGCAATCCCAACCACAAAGACTTATCCAGCCCAAAATGTCAATAGTGCTTTGGCTGGGAGCTCTGTGTTAGGGTTTAGTGCGCCTCTGTTTTACTGAATGTGTGCTGTATAAGGGTGTGACTTTGTGTTTTGTTCTCTGATCTACTCTCTGCTTCGTCTTCTCCCCCCACCCCCCATTCTGGTAGGCAATGAACTACTTGGGCAAGTTTTAGAGCATCTCTATCACGGTCGTGCTTGCATTGCCCAGCCCAAGGCCTGACCCAGACACCTCAGCAAATGCTGAAGGATGTTTTGAAAAATGCTTTTCCAAAAGTCCATAAAAAGCTAAATCTATTATTGTGGTCTGTGCATAGCAACCATGTATTTTGAACTAAAACTCAGGACATTTGTGCTGACGAGATAGGAGAATTTTCATGGTGAAGTCAGAGCACAGTTGTTTGGGAGTTAGAAAGACCTAGGTTTTAATTTTGCTCTGAATTTACCACTTAGCCTGTTACTTTGACAAGTTACAAAACTGTTGCTAATCATGCGTTTATTCTAGGGATGTTGTGAAGATTTGAAGTGCTTAGTTCAAGACCCTCGTTCCTAGCAGCTAGGACATCCTATGACTTTGGGCAAATTCCCACCCCCAGCTCCCCAGCCACAGCCTTCATCAGTAAGATAGAGATAATAACTTCTTTGCATGAGCTTCAAGGCTTAAAGGAAACCATGATGTGCTTAGCAGAATTTAATGAACAATAGCTGTTATCATTGGTTTTATTTTTATATCAGTGGCAAAAACAAAACAAAACAAAAAAAACCTCCAGAAAAGAACTGGTTCTCCCTGAGAACAACAGGAAGGAAACAAAACAGACCAGAGCAAGGCATCCAAAGAGAGACATTTTAAGGTATTTTGCACATATTCCAAAATAGTGAGATGCATTTAGAGCTCTCTTCCAAAAAAGAGTTGGACACCCTAGTTCTTGTAGCTACATTGACTGGAAAGGCACTGAGGCCTTTACCTGTGTTTCTGGGCCATTCTTCAAAGTATTGAATTATCCCAGGATGAATGTGTTTCTTTTCTTGGGCATGTGACAACAAAGAAGTAAATTGTGATGATTAAGGTCACCTTCTGCCCTGTCTCTTTTTTTTATGCAGAGATGAAGCTGCCAAAACATTGAAAAGGGGTTTATATCAAACATTTGGTGGCAGTGCAAGAGAGAGGAAATAGTATGTACATAATATGGGGATATGTCTTATTTGATTATGAGTGTGGGGGGAGGGGAAGAGACTGGGAGAGAAAAAGAGACAGTGTGAGTATTAGTCAGGTTTGGTTTTTGTTTTCAAGGGCAGGGATGCCACTTAAAAGGAAACTTTATTGGCTCACTGCCCGGCGCCTTAGGATGGACTCCATTTGGGCTGGATTGGGTTTTATGTTCAAACCTGGGGACATCTTCAGGAAGAGGGATGGAATATTGTTTTCCTGACAGTGAGAGACTCGAGTTCGCCACTGTGCCCAGAGGGTCAGACACTATGTTTGTAGGCTCCCCTGGGGGAGTTCCCCTAAATCTTTCCTTCTTTCCCTTTCTTTTTTTATTTCCTTTTTTTTTTCTTCTAATTTCGGTGTGGTATGAGACCGCTTGTTACCTCTCCTATGGGATCTATCTTTCTGTTGCAAGAGATGGGAAAGTTTAAAACATCATAATCTACTGGTGGATGCGAGAAACACCTGCTCGGCGTTACACTTACTAAATAATGTCACAAGTTGCTCTTAGTGACCCTGAGAGTTTTTTCAGAATCCAACATGAGGAGCATGCCTTAGGGACGCTGCAATGTCCAGGCAGGTCTGACAGCCATAAAGCCCCCTGAGAGAGACCTATGAAGGGCTCTTGGCAGGGGGCCTAGAATCCACTCCTTGGAAATCAGCATTAAGATGTTCACAGAAAAGAGGGCAGATCTATGAGTCTGTCTTGTTGGCAGAAGGTGTCCTGTCGTGCTCAGTTTCCCCTGAATAGAATAATTTCTTAATAACCATCTGTTGAATGAAGGAAACTGGGGTAAAGCCAAACTCTTGGGCTCCATTTTGAGTTTCAGGGTTGGTATGCAAAGGATTCTATGGAACTCGGAGTCACACCAGTCTGGAACTTTCAGGCCTGTTGAACAGGAGAGGGGGATATCAGTACAGGCCAGAAGCATTCACACTTTTCTATAACGCATTTTCAGCTAAAAACTTGTTGCTGAAGCTCAGTATGTAGACAATACAGGGGACATTCTGGTTGGAGCTGGAGGGAGCAGGCAGGGTTCCCCAAACCTGGCCATTCACCCTTCACCTTGCCACACGGACACCCCTGCCCTGATTCATCAAGAGGCACGTGGGATAGTTCACAAAAACCAAGACCAAGGCACTAGAAAGAGGGCGGACACTTGAAAACAAGCCTCTGTCCTGTTGAGTCTAAATCTCAGCACATCAAAATTGAACTGCAAGAGTATTATACCAAGAGAGCGAGCCTCGTTACACATGGGTGAGCTGTCACCTTCTCTGGGATGCAAATTCAACAGGTGATTGTTGTGGGACCACAGCAAAGAGGGTGAGAAGCCGGGCCCCAAGAAGCAATTGTATGGGTCCAGGGCTGTCTCTTCATGGCAGTGGAACAATAAAAGCCCCAGGCAGTGTGGAGAAGTGTTAATTGACTCGCTAAAGGGACCTTGAAGGCTAAACACCCCTGACAGGATGCCCCAGATAAAGAAGGAAGTGAGGGAGAAGATTAAGAGGCATTGTCTTCTTGTGAGAAAGCCTCGTGAGGAGCCAGCTGTCAGGGTGGGTGCGGCATGAGACGCCCATGGGAACTGCTACCAGATACCCCTTTACCCTGGATACTGCTGTTTTGAGAGCTTCTTACCTCACCCGCAAGAGCAGGTCACTTGAGGGCAGCAGGCCAAGTTGGCTTTCCTGACCCCAGCTGCCAGACCTGGGAATGGTAGAAGCTGCTACCTTCTCCATCAACCTAAAAGGATGATCCTACCAGTGTGGTAGCTCAGGTTTGTTTCCACATGGAGTCTCTGACTTCGAAGAATGGGAATCAAGTGGGAGATGACAAAGTCGGCCAGGCCTCCAGCCCCTTCCCTCCTGGAAGTGTTCTGGGCTCTGCAGGCTAACAAATTTAGATGGAAGAGTGAGTTTGCTCAGGAATCTGCTAAACAAGATTGCCCTGTCAGACATATCCAGGGACTTCGGTGAGTCTTCTTCTTACAGGAAAAAAGAGAGCAGAGAAGACTTGATACAAACTTTGACTTTATTTTGGGATAGCGATTATGGATTTCTCTCCTCTTCTCCCCAGGGGAATCATCAGTTTTGGGGTCTAGCTGGTAAGACCTGTCTGGGGTGGCACTCCCTGGGAGCAAGTGTGTCAGCAGTCACCCCAGGTTCCTCATGCCATGTCCCCTCAAGAGTGACCCTATTACCCCACAGCAACTCTCAGACATTTATCCGGCTTTCTGTTTTTTCTCAGTGCTTACAACCAGACAAAATGGTGTAATAATATTTACTTGTCTGCTGCTATATCATCTCTGCCTCCCTCCCTAGAGTGAGAGCACAGACTTTCTCAGTATTCCTCGCTGTGTCCCCACCACCTAGAAGAGTGATTGGCATGCAGCTTGCCGTGTGTTTTAAGGATTTTCCTTCCTCATTTAACTTCTCGGCCTATGGGTTGGGCACCATCCTTATCCCCATGTTACAGGAAACAACTTTAATCTTAACTTGGTCAAGATCCCACAATGAGAACTGATGAAATCAAGATTTGAACTCCGGGCTTCCTGCTTCCGAGCCTACAGACTTTCCAATCCAATTCCCTCATCTGCCAAGTTTCAACTGAATTAAAAGCACTCTCTTGATGAAGAAATTCTTTGCAAGCGTCTTATTGGCAGTTGGTTTTGTGCCTCTGTCTTTGCATCAAACTTGCTGTGGTCCCAGCAGCTGGGGAGCTGGGTGTGGTGCTGTGAGTCTGGAGTCCTCGTTGTTCAGAGGACTGGGCAGGGAGGTTCTTTAGAGCGTGAGTCTGTCTGGGTGTGGAAGTTTGACAGAGGAGGAGGTTCACAGAGGAGCATTCAGATAGGGCAAACAATAAGAGAAAAAGAAGTTGAGTTAAATGAACAAACAAACCCACAAATGAAGAAATGAGTATTTATCATTGGTGGAGTGAAATCAGGTAAGTGTAGAAGGAGTACCCTGTTTTATCCTTAGTAACCTGGCCACACTCTTATTCAGGACTCTGATGAGAATAGAGAAAGCCTGGGAGTTCCTGTCTCCTCATTATTTTTTTTCAGCTTCATTAAGATATCACTGAAAAATAAAAACTGCATGCATTTAAGGTGTATAATGTGAAGGTTTGATACATGTATATATTGTGAAATGATAACCACAAGTTAGTTAAGATATCCATCACCTCACATAGTTACCCCCCCCCTTTTTGGTATAGTGAGGAAAGTGCAGATTTACACTCTTAGCATATTTCAGGTATACAGTGCAATATTAGCAATAGTCACCACGCTCGACATTAGATCTCCAGAATTTCTTCATCTTATAACTGGAAGTATGTACCCTTTGACCAATATCTTCTCATCTCCCCCACCCTCCAGGTCCTGGAAGCTACCATTCTCTATCAGGTTCTGTGAGTTCTTCCAGTCTCATTGCTCATTCCTACCACATTTTGACTGGTTTAGGTGGAGCAGAGTCAGGCACATCTATGTGGAATATGCTAAGAGGTTTTGGAGGACGTCTTGCATACCCCTTTTTTAACCTGGTGAGGGGGACTCTTCGAAGTCATTCCAATTCCGGGTTGGAAAACCAGCTTCATAACTTACTAGGCACATGACCTTGAAGAACTAACTTACCCTTCTTGTGCTTCAGTTCCTTTCACTATATAATATTCTCCATCCCCTCATGATGTTACCAGTATGATGAAAAATTGTATAAAACACACACACATACACAAACACACACACATCCCACCTAGTGCCATGCTTATAGCTCCATAAATACAGCTGTCATTCATTATGTTTGAGAAGGCAAAAATAAAGCCAAAACAAAATATGGTTGTTGGGGGGGTATATGTCCCAACAGGATTGTCATGGTTAACAGGATTTCTTTTTAAAGATTTATTTATTTATTTATTTATTTGAGCAGGGGAGGGGCAGAGGGAGAGAGAGAGAGAATCTCAAGCAGATTCCCCACCGAGCGCAGAGCCCGAGTGGGGGCTAGATCTCATGACCCTGAGATCATGACCTGAGCTGAAACCAAGAGTCAGGCACGTAACCGACTATGCCATGCAGGCGCCCCATGATTTTTGACAGGATTAATATGGGCAAACGATGTTCAGAGCTGCAGCTTGCCTTTCTCTTCCCACTTATTTTCCAGGAAAGCAGTTTGCTAACATCCTGTGTTTTCTACTGAAGGGTAGGGCCATTTGATAGCTTCTATATTTATTTTACTCTTGGGTTTTGTACAGTGTCTTGTTTCGATTAGTGTCCAGTTAGATAGTTAGGGATTCTTCACTTTTTCCTAAATTGCATTGGAGGATTTATAGAATCTTGTTATTTTAATGTGTAGATGCCGGACGTTGGAGTGGTTTTTCACAGGTTTAGGTGTTATGTTTTGCAGCAAGTTGGCAAAAGCACACAGATGTCCCTGCGGTTGACTGAAGATGCCATATATCACAAGAAACCAGGTACCCACAAGAAGAAGAAATGAACGCTGATAAATTCCAAATTAGAATCACCAAAGCTTTCCTCCTCTAGCCCTTTTGATAGTAATTTTATCTGTATATTATGGGTGTGCATTATAGTGATGGGAGAATTGGGAAATATTATACAGAAAAAATGGCTGAGCTTACTTAATATTTAGGAAAATGTACCTCTTTGAGCTGGCTTTGAAATATAATGCATTTCCCTGTGATGATGGCAAGGGTTACAAAGCTAATAACCATTTTGTAACCTGCAAACCAGACTACATATGTAATATATCACTTCTGGGCAGAGGCTGTTAAAAGCTAGTGTTCCTTTTCCACCTACCTTTTCCCTTAAAGTGGTGACCTTGACGGTTGCATATTCTGAAGAGGGAGCTATAGGAGGTACGGAGGCTGCAGTACCCACCCAAGACTGTGTAAGAGTAATCAGTCCTCGCTGTGCAAAGACAGAGCTCTGGAGGTTCTTCTGTTATTGCAGCATTATGTAGCCCACCTGACTAATTTGGAGGATTGAGGAAATATTCACGGGACAAAGCCACAGGAGAAGAAAACAGGGTACAAAAAGAAAGGCAGTATAAGGTCATCCTTCAGAGACTGAACTGAGTTTGAGTTCAGGGTCAGCCGAAGCCTGTGACTTTACATAACACTACACCTGTTTTCTGTAAAGTGGGAATAAAAATAGTATGTACTTCAGAAGGCTGTGGTATGGGGCGCTGGGTGGCTCAGTTTGTTGGGTGTCGGACTCTTGATTTCAGCTCAGGTCATGATCTCAGGGTTGTGAGATGGAGCCCTGTGTTGGGCTCCGTTATCAGCACTAGGTCTGCTCAAGATTCTCTCCTTCTCCACCTGCCTCTCTCCCTGATCTCTCTCTCTCTTTCTCAAATAAATAAATAAATAAATGAAATATTTTTTAAAAAGAAGGTTGTGGTAAGAATAAATGAGGCAACTCATGCAAAATCACAGTGTTTTGCATAGTTCCTGGCACATAATAAGCCCTTAATAAAATTAATAAAACACAGATTTTAAAAAAATAAACAATACAAAAACTCAGCTCGCCTTGTTCGCCGCAATATTGATGTCCATCAATATTGTGAAAGCCAACTCAGGTCCAACTATAAGAGAGAGGTTCTTAAGTTATAAGATCTACAGATGGATTTTAGAAGGGTAAGTAAACCCCATAAATTGTATGCAAAATTGCATAAACAAGTGTGCTTGTTTAAATATAGTGAATCCTAAGTGAGAGTTTTATTGAGAGTGTCTGTAGGCTTATATAACAGATCATAGGAATGGAGAATCAAGTTTGGATATGAAAGATACTGCAGTGAAAGTATTGATAAGACATGAAGACTCACTGGATTATTGGGAAGTTCAAGGGTCAAAAAAATTAATCTGGGAATCTGCAATGGTCAAAGCTCAAAGACTCTTGGCTCTGGTCATTTGCCCTACTTCAGACTGCTTGTGTCTCCATCCATCCCTCCTTAGAAAATCTTCTACACACAGCGGGTCTCCTGTGCTCCAAGGAATATTTCTGCCCAGCCCTCTGAGTAATGCAGACTCTGGGCTCATGCCATGGCACCCAAGCCCCCAGTTGCTGTGACCACTATGGCCAGTTTCATAACAGGATGAGGGACCTGAACCAATCAATAATAAAACCCTTGAAAATAATCACCTTATCCGTGGGATTTGTTTTATTTCAATGGGAACTTTGAAAATGAGGGAGCAAAGAGTAAGAATGCTGGCTTTGAGGTCAGCTCACTTAACTGAACTATCCCAAGCTAGAACCTACTCAGGTATAGCTGAATTCAGGACTGCGAATAATACTATCTAGACTGTTCTTTTCCATCCACTGGTTTTACTTTTCCTTGTGAATTGACTTCATTTCTACCTAGGCTCTTGTCATGAAGGATATAATTTTATATCTAATTGAACAAAAGTTTCAGCGGCATCACTGAAATTCAGTATCTATTGCATTACAAAGGAGGAACTAAGCCATAGGGGGAGATTGCAAAGAGCTAACCAAAAATAAATTATATGATGATGGAAATCTCTTACAGTTACCAAAAGGGTTGGCATGGGTGATATTAAGGAGGAGTTAGGGGAAAGATTTGTTTGGAGAAAACTGTTTGTGAGAAGGTGTAAGTGGGGGAGCTTTAAAGGAATCACTCTGAGAGCTTGACATGATATATATAATGTGGTTTCCCCTGCAACTGATTACTCTCTGACTCCTGAGAAAGCTCGAGGATGAGAGAAAAGTTGCCTAGCTTCTTTGGAAGTATAACAAAGGAGAATTGCTGTGATGTTAGGCTTGTGCTTCTAAAGTCTGACAGCAAGAATGATGCGTAAGTGTTTCCCTTGGACTGTGTGTGGCTTTCCTAGGTCCACCATAACAAAGTATCATACGCTGGGTGGCTTCGACAACAGAAATTTATTTTTTCAGTTCTGGAGTCCGAAGTCCATGATTAAGATGTCAATACGCTGGGTTTCCCCTGAGGCCTTTTTCCTTGGCTTGGAGACAGTCACCTTCTTGATGTGTCCTCACATGGTCTTTCCTATGTGTGTGTCTGTGTCCTAATACCTTATTATTAAGACACTTGTCGTATTGGCCCACGCTACTCACCTCATTTTAACATAATCACCTCTTTAAAGGCCATTTCCCCAAGTACAGTCACATTTCGAGGTACAGGGGATTAGGACCTTAACATATAAATGGAGTGGGGGCGGGGCACAAGTCCCACAAGTCAATGATACTGGGAAAAATCCCAGCGTACAGATCAGCAATCCTGGATTCTAGTAATGATGCTGTCGCTAATGAGTTGTGTGATAGCAGCCATTTCCCTTCACCTCTAGGACCCCCAGTATCTTCATCTATATAATCGTAGGTCTGGGCTAAAGTGTTTACTTGATTCCTTCCCACTTAGAAGCCTATGGCAGGTACAGAATGATCCTGTCTGTTTCTAGAGGGAGGATTTTGACTTTGCAGTCATTTTATGCCGACTTCTTCCTCCAATCTACAGCAAACAATCTGTCACAACCAGCAAAGCTGTGCAAAGTTAATTGCAATGTGGATGACTTACAGAGACATAATTTCAGTGCTTCTCTTTTACCTGCTGGGTGTAATCATGTCAGAGCTGCCGACATTTGTTTGATTCTAAAAAAGCTTATAAACCAGCAGAAGATCGGATGGGACATTTATAAGCCCAGCAAAATCACTCTTTCTTTCAATCGCGCCATCTGCCTTATGGGAAAATCCTACCTAGTTTTTCTCCTCCAGAATGTGACTCAAAATGATTGGAGGGAAAAAAAAAATGCTAATGCAACAATGAAGAGAATATCCTGCAATCCATTAATATCTTCTGCAGAGTCATTTTGTGCCTATTCTTGCAGCTGGAGATCACAGGATTCTTGACAACCTAATAGCACTTCATGCCAATAAAGTGCAGGCTGCCTTTTTGTTTGATGTTGTTCGGAACATGCAATTATCCCAAGGGCAGGTTGGAGCTAAACATTTTCATCTACCCTCAGCCTTTTCTGCCTGAGGAGATGCTGTGACAGATTTCTCAGTTTCAGTTATGCCAAGGTCCGGGATTGGCAAGATTCAGGGCTTTCACCTTTTAGAATGCTTGCTGTTGTAAATCCTATTTGGGGGAGGGTTTTTTTTTTTTTTTTTTGGCTCTTTCATAATGGCCATTTTGCTTCTAATATTTATTTGGATGACAGATCCAGAAATTTCCGTATTGTTCTACGTCCATCCCCATTCAGACCTTCTTTTGAAGCTTCCGTCCCTCTTTTAGGTATGAAGGGATTTGTGATCAGCTTCTCAAGCCCCAAATAGAGAGGGATCTCTGTGGGATGGATGTACAGACAGCTTCTTCAGTCTGCTCCTTTTATTCTTACACTGTTCCCACCCACCCTGCTCTACGCTCTACTTATTTAGAAATGGTACGAAAACAAATACGAGTTCGGAGGTCAGAGTTGTGAAGGGAAACAGCATCCCTGAGGGAGCGATGTCATCATTCCAGTAACACTGAGCACTGTATCCCTTACGTGTATCCCTTCCCCATGCAGAGCTCACCCCACACAGCTCTCCTTTGTTGCTTATGGGCAATGTGAAGGGAAAATGTCACCCTGTCTCTGTGCAGAGTACCTCCTTCCTTCCTCCTTTCTACTCTTTCCCCAGTACTGAGCTACTGCCCTCTGCCAAAGCTGCTTCCCCAGCAGGCTCTGACTTTATTTATTTATTTATTTATTTATTTTAGATTTTATTTATTTATTTGACAGAGAGAGAGAGAGAGAGAGCGAGAGAGGGAACACAAGCAGGGGGAGTGGGAGAGGGAGAGGTAGGCTTCCTGCAGAGCAGAGAGCCCTACGTGGGGCTCGATCCCAGGACCCCAGGATCACCATCTGAGTTGAATGCAGACGCTTAACGACGGAGCCACCCAGGCACCCCAGGCTCTGACTTTAAACGTACGGCAAGAGAAAGAACAATTATTGTTATAAGGGTGCTGTCTAGGAACCTGGAGTAATAAAGTCAGATTTCAGCATAATCTTTGTGCCATTACGCTTTACCTGTGTGAACTTGAACAAGTCAGTGAATCTCTTAGAAGTTAGGATTTCGGATAATATCCAGTGGGATAACAGTATCTTCCCAGCTCACCTCATGATATGTTACAAGAAGCAAATATAATAAAGTGTGTGAAAATGTCATATAAAATGCAGCAAAAATGTGAGTTGCCATGAATAATTTCGTAGTTAATGACTGCCCGGCCAACTTGTATGAATCAGGGACCGTGAGCTGAAAACCAGGCTGAGTTAGTTACTTATATAGATTCTCACAGCCTTCCAAAGTTTTCACCGTCATATCCCCATCTCACTGAGATGAAGAAAGTGAAACCTAGAATGGTTATTCTGCCCAAAGTAGCTCAATTATTCACCTCAGAGGCAGGAGCGGGCTCTTTGAAGCAGGTCTGTGTGATGCTGAAGTTACCTCTCTTGGGCAAAATCTTTGTAGTATGTCTTGGAAGGATCAGTGTGCCTGCATGTGTTAAGGGCAGGTTTCTGGCACAGCGGGGTGGCTCAGTTGGTTAAGCAGCTGCCTTCGGCTCAGGTCATGATCCCAGAGTGCCAGGAGGGAGCCCCACATCAGGCTCCTTGCTCAGCAGGGAGTCTGCTTCTCCCTCTCCCTCTGCCCCTCCTCCTGCTTGTGCTCTGTCTCTCTAATAAATAAATAAATAAAATCTTAAAAAAAAAAAAAAAGAAGGGCATGTTTCTGATCTGCTTATTCTTCTCCAGCTGCAGCCGGGCAATGCTGAGCAACTCTGGTTCCCTCTTGGGCTCTATTCCCTCATCCCTGATTTCCACACAGTGGAAACCCAGACATAGAGGACTGGGAAGAGCCGATGGCCAAAACCAGAGTCGTGGCAAAGGCAACATATATGACTTACACAGAAGACGTGTCTTTCTGGAAGTGTAAACAGAGCTTGCAAAAGCCCAGGGTGTCAGAGTACAAATTCATTCTGTAAGTTTTATCTGAACTTCTAATAAGTGTTAAGCACAGTCCTGGAACTAGGAATAGGAAATAAAAGCAAAGCCTCCAATTTCAGGTTGTGACTTTGCCCTCTGATATGTGAAGCAAGCAAGGAAAACAGAGGGTGACAGTTGGGAGCAATAATTTCTAGGTGAGAGATCAACTGAGCATGCTAAGGGATACAGAGGGGGGCAACTAACTAGAAGAGTGATAGATAAGTGGGCGGTAGGGAGGCTTCTGGGTGAAGGGAACCATTGACTTACGTCATGAAGAAGCATCACCAGAGTCAACATTCTAATAAAATACAGTTCTTCCTCCCCCTTCAACATCTATGCCTACAATCTCCTTGTGCTTTCATTCCTTATTTACCAATCCTACCTTGATTGTTCCCTTAGCTATCACCTGATTCTAAAAAAATTTTTAATCTAAATATATCCTCTCCCACCCTTTTCTTTAAGACTTGATTTGACTAAAAACTGCTGGTAGTCCTTTGTTGTTGGAGGGGATGAGATTTAATAAAATTCTTTGAAAATCAGCTGAGAGTAGCTTAAAAGTCTGGAAATGTTATGGAAGTACTATAATCAATCCCCTTGGCTGAAGAAGACCTTGGACCCTGGAGTCATGGACCCCATTGTTTGAACATCGCAGGGGAGCAGGGGAATATTTCACTGAATGACAGAGAAGACAGCTTCCTCATGTGCTCCTGTGTGAAAATGAGCATAAAAGAGACACGGAAGGGCCTCTCCAGCAGCTGTGTCTTAGGAGGTTACCTGCCACCAAGACCCCCAGCTTATGGATCTTTCTGCCAGCAGAGGTCAATAGGAATATAACAGAGAGGTCTGAGAGGTCTGGACTTCAATGTTAAAAAGAGGAAGAAAAAAATATATATTCGAAACCTGAAAAATTAATGACTTAATGACTTTTCATGGAACATTAATGCAAAGGAAAAGATTAAATGTTGCTAATAATATTGCACAGTTTGTGATTGCTGGACTGGGCTTGATGCTCAGTACTAGTTTTATTGTTTGAGAATGGGGGGGATTATATGGTGAGACTGCCTGGCTTCCTATTTTGATGCTGTTACTTCCTAGCCATGTAAGTTAAATTTTCTGAGCCTTAGTTTCTTCCCTACAAGTTGAAGAAAGTAGTTCCAGTCTAATGTCGTTGTTGAGAAGAGGCAATGAAATAGTTCATTGAGTGCACCTACAACAGGGCCTGGAGTGAACTAAGTGGTCAGTGGTGGGGGCGGGGGGTGCTGTTGGTCCGCGAGGTGTTCTGGGTGGCTGGGTGAGGTTCCGTGGTATTTCACTGTATTCTGCGGTGGTTGCACCTGCCACTCTGCAGGGTGGATCAGCAGTACTACTGACTGCCACAATGGTCTTAGCCTGATGCAGCATCTGCAGGAGTGGAGAAAAAGTGAGGGTCATGTGGAGACAACCTAACATCTGGTTGGGGGAGAAGCTGGAAGAAACCAGTCTGTTTGGCAGGGTGAGGACCTCGGGCTTTCTGGGAAATACTCATGAAAGGAGATGGATGAAAAAGACACATAGTGTTAAAAATCTGCCGACCTGTTTGCTTTTGTCTAAGAATACAAGACATACTTTCTCCCACGGTGTCCTGCCCTGTATCCTTCAAGCCTTTGTTGAATGTCCACCATGGATGCTGAAAGAATTGTTTCTTCTCTTTTCTTGAATCTGACTCAGAACTTCAGAGGAGATTCAGTTATGCTTCCAGAAGTATCTGCCAGCAGAGCCCCCTCCTCCTTACCCACCCTTTCATTGTTTCCTGTCCTCACACTTGGCTGGAGGATGAAAAGACATGTTAACCCTATTCAAAATTATTAAAGAAAAACAATAGTGAACTCTCCGAAGATATTTATCTTGGGACCTGTCAAGACACTTCCCATTACAAGTGGTAAAATGCAGCCATATATTTTACATGTATTATAGTTCACTACACACAATAACTGGGATGAATCTCAATGGAATTATGCTGAGAAAAAAAAAAACCTCCCCAAAGGGTACATACTGTATGATTTATGAAATGACAAAATTAAGGAAATGGAGAACAGATTTTAGGGGTTAAGGCTGGAGTGAAGGTGGCAGAGACACAAGTATGACGATAAAAGCAGCACAAGGGATTTATGTGATGATGGGAAATTTCTGTATCTTGTCTGCAGTGACATCAGTGCTCTGGTTTGTGATATTGTACTACGGTTTTGCAAGATCTTACCATTGGGGGAAACTGGGTAAAGGGCACAACAGATCTCTTTTTATGATTTCTTACAACTGCATGTAAACCTATAATTATTAAATAATTAAGAGTTTAATTGAAAAAAATCCAACCTCAATGAATTCACTATTCATTTTAAGATTTTTCTTTTCTTTCTTTTTTTAAGATTTTATTTATTTATTCATTCATTTACTTATTTATTTGACAGAGAGAGAGAGAGAGAGAACACAAGTAGTCAGAGTGACAGGCAGAGGGAGAGGGAGAAGCAGGCTCTCCACTGAGCAGGGAACCTGATGCGGGGCTCCATCCCAGGACCTTGGGATCATAACCTGAGCTGAAGGCAGATGCTTAACCGACAGCCACCCAGGCACCCCAAGATTTTTCTTTGTTAAATGTTTATGGCTTAACTTGGAATTCCATCCATCTTATCATACTTCGTACATTTGATCTTTTAGTTCCATGATTTTGTGTATATTTCTCATCTCCTCCCCTAGATTTAATCACTATAAGAGCAGGATCTTTTATTTTTATATGAAGCAAATACCCTCTCTAAGGCACCTAAAATTGTGTTTGCCAGAACAAGGACTTAATGCTCATCATTTCTTTTGCAATCCACTGTATTTTGTATACAGTAGACTTCTGATAACTGTTAAGTAAACACATATAATGGATTTTAATTTTTGTAACTATATCAAGACACTCTGCTCTACAAGGGATTGAAGCTGATTTGCATTACTTGAAGGCTTTTTAAAAAAACTACCACTGGAGGTTTTCCCTTTTTTAGACAAAAGGATTAAATTCCAATAAATAAAATACCTGCAAACAAAATGCAACAGTGGGTTTTACATAACTTCTTTTAGATAAAAGGAATAAATATATAACAAATAAAATATAGCACTTGATATTATATCTTTAATCAAGTATCAATTTAAACATCTACAATGCTGCATGGGACACAGACAGTAGGACAGAACTAGGAGTTAAAATACAGAGGGTCTTAGCCAAACCCTGCCACTGATAATTTAGTGATATTTCAAGCATCACCCTATTTCTCCATGTCTCCGTGAAATGAAGTTATTGGGCTAGAAGAACACTACGTTCTTTTCTAGCTCTGACATTTTGTGGTTGCATGAATGCAAGATGACTGAACATTGAACACAAATGCTAAGTCATGTGCTTTTAAGTCCCCTAATCCTCACTGAATTCATGTGGGCTGAACCTCTGAATCAATCACCGGGTGACCAATGTCATTGTGGGCTCCCATGCTGCATTTGAAACCAGCCTCTTAGTTTGTTGTTCTCTTAGTCATGCTGTCCCTGACTATTAGCTTAAGGATTAATCATGATGACTGGCAACTCAGGGGTGAAAGGCAGTTGAGTTCATTTAATTAGAACTAACCCCACTTTGGTATTAAATGTATTTAAATTTCCAGCCTCAATTCTAAGCCAAGTTTTTTGCTCACATTTTTCTCCACCTTGGTCTTTCTCTGATAATGAATTTTCACCTGTGTCTGAGGGAATGATTTAAAAAAAAAAATGGATGGGAGGGATGGGTATATCATAGTTACAGGGCCCCAACTGAGGGTAGCTTAACAGGACACAGGAAGACAGAGAAAGGACATGTAGAAGATACAAAATCAAGGTCAAGAGAAAGATATTTTCTTTAGTGTCTAAAGAAACTTTATCTTCATTGATATTGTTCTTAATTCCAGAACCTTCATCAGTAGATCAGTAACATGTATTGAGTACTTGTTATATACTAGGAACCTTACATTTTTGCATTTTACAAACATTATTTCCCTTAATAGAATAACCCAGTTAGATAAGTACCAGTATTAATTCCTTCTTGCAGATAAAAACAAATAAACAAACTGGAATTTAGAAAGGTTGGTTATTTTGTCCCAAATCCCCAGGCCAGTGAGTGCTGAACAGTGATTCGACACCAGATTGCTGAGCTCCAAGGGCCCATGTGATTATGTAGCACGTTATATTGCTCCTCAAATATCAACAGCCACCATGACCTGTTGAATGATTGCTAAATGAGAAAGATTTACTAATTGACCTAAGATAATATCACTAGTGAGTGGTAGAACCAGAATTTAACATCTCTTTGACTCCAAAGGTCAAGATCTTCCTACCAAAATTGTACTTTGAGAGTAAAATCATTTAAAATATTTCTAAGTGACTAATGGATTTGTAACCAATTACAATTAAGGTGCCTCCCTAGACAACATCAGAATGTTGGCAACCTGTTATTATGGGAAAATATTCAAATAAATAAACTAGGGAATGAAATGAAAAAGGGCAATATTGCAATAATGCATACAAGAAATGGGTACTAATGTCCTCAAGGGAACATATAGCTTTTCTTCAAAATTGTCCAAGGGAGAAGATTTATTTTTCAGCCTATGTGTATAAAATCCTTGTCAGTTTATGATGAAGGATGGTAATTAATAATCAATCTTGAAATGAAGTATTTATTCTTTGAAGTTATTTAATCCCCTTTTCTGACTCTCATTAATTTAGTGAGCTTTGTATGTCCCTTAAGTTTCTCTCCAGACCAAGACGTTATTAGCCAACCTGGTTGTATATTAGGTATGCTTATGAGTTATGCTGCTGTTATTAAGGAATAGTAACAAAAAAGCAAATCATGAAAACCAAATGTAATTCATGATCCTTGATTAAGTTTTGGATCACAGGGAAAAAATGCCATCAAAGCTAACAGTGGGACAATTTGAGAAAATAGTGCGTGGATTGTATATTGGATACGAGTATTTTGTCAATGTTAATTTTCCTGAATTAGGTAATTACTCTGTGGTTTGGTGAATTACATTGAAGAAAAAAAGAAAAAAGAAGAAGATACGGAAGTATTTTGGGGCAAAGGGGCATGATATCCAAGAGTTATTCTCAAAAGTTTATCTCAAGAAAAAAGTGAATCTATAAAGAGAATAGGATGACAAAGTAGATGAGGGAAAATATTAGAAATTAGTGAATAAAAATATATGGGAGATCTTTGCATTGCTATAGCAACTCCTCCAAAAGCTTGAAGTTATTTTAAAATAAAAATAAATAAAATAAATAAAAACAACAACAACAGTTTTGTGCTTTCATATTTGGTACATTCTTTAGGCTTGATGAATCTTTAAATAAGTTACTTGTCAAAAGGTAAACAAACCGAAATCTTAAAATCTGGTGAAATCCACTGCAGGATATACCATGTCAGCCTCCTAGGAACAGTTCTATAAAATTCAGAGATGTCCATTTTTTTAAATAAAATGAAATGCTCGTGAAACTCGTGAACATGTGGCACTAAATCAAACATGTGACAAACATTGCTATACCTTTGCCATAGATATTTCATTTGGCAAGAAAATTGACTTTCTAGGGATTTTGGAATTATCCTAAGGGTTTATGGATGTCACTATTTTTCTCTGAGATAATCCCACCATTCAGAATCCAAGGGCCAGCTTCTTTAAGGATGTAGGGCATTCTTAAGCCCCCACCAAGAAATTTGTGGCCATCCCTACTCTTCCACAGAATGTCAGAGTGATCATTGAGCCATTTCACTCTCATTTGTGTCCCGACTCAGGACCATATCTTCCAGAATACCACAGTCCCAGCATGCTATATGAATAAGCTTCCATGCCCTTGTTGCAGTCACCAAATTTTGGTATCCAGGGAATTCAGCCATCATCTCCAATTCTCTTTCCAGTATATTCTTTTACCATCAAAATGGGAGGGCTCAAATGCTTGTACAGAGAATATGTAAACAAAAGTCCCAAGATAAATCAGCAAATGAAATTCTAATTGGGAATTTGTGCTTCATGTGAAAACATAACCTGGTTATTTGATGTGAAGAAGAAGAAGAAGAGGAGGAGGAGGAAGAGGAAGAAGGAAGAAGAAGAAGAAGAAGAAGAAAGAAGAAGAAAGGAAGAAGAAGAAGAAGAGGAGGAGGAGGAGGAGGAGGAGGAGGAAGAGGAAGAGTAAGAGGAAGAGGAAGAGGAAGAGGAAGAAGAAGAAGAAGGAGAAGAAGGAGAAGAAGGAGAAGAAGGAGAAGAAGGAAGAAGGAGAAGGAGGAGAAGGAGGAGAAGGAGGAGAAGGAGGAGAAGGAGGAGAAGGAGGAGAAGAAGGAGAAGAAGGAGAAGAAGGAGAAGAAGAAGAAAGAAGAAGAAGAAGAAAGAAGAAGAAGAGGAAGAGGAAGAAGAAGAAGAGGAAGAAGAAGAAGAGGAAGAAGAAGAAGAAGAAGAAGAAGAAGAAGAAGAAGAAGAAGAAGAAGAAGAAGAAGAAGAAAGAAGAAAGAAGAAAGAAGAAGAAAGGAAGAAGAAGAAAGGAAGAAGAAGAGGAAGAAGAAGGAGGAGGAGGAGGAGGAGGAGGAAGAGGAAGAGGAAGAGGAAGAAGGAGAAAAGAAGAAGGAGAAGAAGGAGAAGAAGGAGAAGAGAAGAAGGAGAAGAAGGAGAAGGAGAAGAAGGAGAAGAAGGAGAAGAAGAAGGAGAAGAAGGAGAAGAAGGAGAAGAAGGAGAAGAAGGAGAAGAAGAAGGAGAAGAAGGAGAAGAAGGAGAAGAAGGAGAAGAAGGAGAAGAAGGAGAAGAAGGAAGAAGGAAGAAGGAAGAAGGAGAAGGAGAAGGAGAAGGAGAAGGAGAAAGAAAGAAGAAAGAAAAGACAAAAAACAAACCCAGAAGATAAAAGCTTTCAGGAGATGGTATGGGAGGTGCACTTCTAAAGGTCCAAGTGAAATGAGACTCAAAAAAAATTATGCATTACCCAGGCAAAGGGGTCTTCTAGGTTCATCAGCCTCTCCAAGTATGTAAAGAAATGGCTAAAATCCCCTACTTTGAGTTAGCTCTATTTTCAATTGGCCACAAAAAATTTTAAGAAAAATATTTCCCCTCGATTTCTCCTTGGCTATTACAATATAATGCAGAAGCATGTATTCTAAAAAAAAAAATGGGGGGAGGGGAAGGAGGTGGGGAGACACTAGGACATTTGAAAATCTGTATCTGATCCCCAACATTCCCTCTGCCTGAACAGTTAGTTCTAACTTCTGTGATTCCTTTAGTATTCCTGGAGCAGAAAATACTTTCTACCATGTGGATATCGAGGACAATGATATCATATTAATGACTGCAGAACCAAATTCTTCATGATAAAATTCCTTATTATATTTTCTGTAGCACATGGGCTAATAAAATACCCTTTAGCTTTTCAAGGTTTGAAGAATTATTGCGAGCATAACTTTATAAATCGGAGGAAAAGAAAGACAAATAATGTCTAGAGGCTCAGGATGAGCCAATATAAAACAGATATTTTGTTTAATCCTGTAATGTCTTATTTATACCATGAAGATTTAATTTTCAAATATTTAAACTTGCTTCTGGCTTTTGTCTTTCACCCTCTTTGTTTTACATTTTAAAAAATGTTCTGGTGGGTTGTCATTACAATATTAACTTATCTACCTATTAATTTATTTATACATGGTTTTAAACACATCTCTTAAAAATGTAGACACTGTCTGGTTTTCGGAAAACACAACCCTCTTCTTTATATGGGTATTTTTGTCTTCTCAATGTCCAAAGATTTTTCAGTTCTCCCCATGCCTTGGATTCCTCCAGTTTTCAAAGTGATAATTTTGTCCCAAATCATACAAGTTAGTCCTGATTGCCAATCTTACAGGCCCACACAATTTTGAGAAACTTTTGCAATTGGAGTTGAAATTATTTCGGGTCTAAGAAGCCAAAGAATTCCATTTGTTCACACACAGTGGTGCTCCACTCTGGCAGCTATTGTATGTCATAACAATGGTGTTACTGAGGGGTCTACTAAAGTAAAATGGCAAGCAATTATATTTATAAAATCTGAAACTGAAAAAAAAATGTTAGCGTAAACATTAGTATGCTTAAATTTTAGGTTGCAACTAAGAACATTTTGAAATATGTATACACACAAAATATTCACTTATTTTACTTTCTACATGGGATCCCAGACAGAAAGTTCTTTGTATGAGGGCATCAATATGTAACTTCTTTAGTTTACACAGAGGACATTGTACCAGTTGCTCCTCCTTGATCCCCAGCTTTCTCCTCAGAATGCTCAGTGCTAATATTTTGCGTATAACAGCATCCTCCAATGTGGATTCCTTAGTGTTAATAGGTATTAAATGAGGATGGGAGAAACGGAAAGTCTATGCTTAAATAAATTTGGGAGAAAATCTGTATTAAACAAAACTGAACAAGTTGTAGAACTTCTCAGAATCTAGAACACACCACTGTGCAATTTGAAACTCCTAGAGAGGAAAATATGATATAGAATTTTTCCCATTTTTTCCCCAAAGAAACATGTCCTGAGAGAGAGAGAGAGAGAGAGAGAACGTTTATTCACTGCAAATCTGCTCATTATTAAGGCTCAAATCCAAATTTCCTTCATGAGGCTCTTTCCAGTTCCCTCAGTTAAAGGTCATCCCTACCCCTTTGGTACATTATTACCACGCTCTTCAGTTTCTTTGATTTCTCATTCCCTTTCTATGACCCATCATTAAAAAAAATTTTTTTTTGTATGATGTCTTTGTTCTCCACTAAATCAAATCATCTTGAGGTAATGGAACATCCACTATTCATCTACTTGGTTTGTTTTGTTTTTGTTGTTGTTCAGTTAGCCAACATATAGTACACACCTAATGTAGCACCCAGAACTTTCTAGAAACTCAATAAATGTTTGCTGAAAGACTGAAGCCACCTACCCCAAATGTTTGCTATTGATTTCAAAAATTCCTCTGGAAAAGAAAATATGTTTCTTTACCTATTTGAGAATGAGTGGATTTGACTTTTATTCTTAAGTACATCTTTATGCCCAATTTAACACTGATTTTGAGTGACAGGGAGAGTAAATCACCATAACCAAAACTTCTACTTAAAAAATTCAAACCAGGGGTGCCTGGGTGGCTCAGTCAGTTGAGTGACTCTTGATTTCAGCTCAGGTCATGATCTCAGGGTCGTGGGATCGAGCCCCACATGGGGCTCCATGATCAGTGTGGAGTCTGCTTCTCCCTCTCCCTCTGCTCCTCCCTTGCTCGTGTTCTCCTCTCTCTCTCTCTCTCTCTCAAATAAATAAATAAATTCTTTAAAAAAAATTCAAACTTAACAAAAATCATGCAAGGTTGTTTTTATTAAGCTTTATGTTTAGATTACAGCTAAGTATTTCAAGCATTACTTCTTTTGACAAGCAGACATGACATTCAAGGAAACATTTCAACAAATTCCAACGAATTCACAACTACTGCGAACAGAACACATCTACTCTGCAGCTCAAAGGTGTGTTAAGGACTTAAAGGGGTTGTTAGAGAAAGAAGCTACATGACAACTGGACCTCTTCTATAACATGATTATCCTGGACGAGTAACTACAAGGAGAAGCACATAACTATTACAGAGCTTGGAGAGATCTCACATCAGCTCCCATCCTTGTTTTATAGATAGGACTTGAGGGTCACATATCAGAAGATAAAGGATTCTTTCAGAATAAGCTACATGTCAAGTTTTCTATGTGTAGTTTTAATGCTAATATGATTAGCTTATGTTTAAAAAAATCAAGAAAAGAACAACTGTGTATTTAAAACCCACTACAATATATTAGTGACTATAGGAGATGCTTAGTCATTGAGGATTCTTCGCTCCATTCTTGTGGTTTCTTTATGAGTTCTTCTGAGAAATTTTCATTGTGACCGTCTTGACCTCTGTGTATTCGTGGAGACCATATTCTCCCCTAGAGAGAGGGGGAGAAACCCACAGAATTTAGCACAGCAGTGCAAATGTACCAGAGTCCATGATTTAGTACAAATTTGTTCTTGCCTATCTGGCTAGGGACAATGGAAAATATTTTCTGTGTACAGAAGCATTTCAAATAGTAGCCAGCCAACCATAAGATATCTGGTCTCACATAAATCCCCCTGTGGGGAACCTTTTCAAGCCTTTTTTTTTTTTTGGCATTTTAAATGACTATGTACATTCTGTTGATTTTCACATAAATTGTCTAGTTTTGACATCGGTCTATTTGACTATAAACAAGCTCACCACCACACACACACACACACACACACACACACACACACACACACACACACAAGACAGTTCAGTCCAACAAGAATTTTACCATTTCTAGTTTAGGTTTGAATACATAAGAAAGATAATAGCACAAAAGGAGAAATCATAATATATAATCACTTGAGTAGTGGAGTAAAACTATAAATTCAAGTAGAGCTTAGCTTAACATTTTTATTGTGTGTGATTGGCCCAGAAATGATAAGAGGGAATTTTCATGCTAACGTGCCCTGATACGGTTTGAAACAAAATATTTTCTAGCTGTAGTTTTAACAGTATCTCTTGACTTTTGGGAAAACAAAACAAAACAAAAACCCTGACTTTTATTGTTAGAGTTGGTTGGTTGGTTTGTCTTTTTTGTTTGTTTTGAGAGAGAGAAGAGAGGGTTCATTGGCCCCAAATCAGACCTTTGGGCTATTTGGGGTTCTGGGGTTTTTCTATTCATGCAACCCCTGCCATTTGCTTATATAACTCTTATATATAACTCTTAAATCCAACCCAAGTGATCAAGAATTAACCTGAGTCAATCAGTTAGGATCCTGGTATCCCGTTATTGGGTTTATCGAGAACTCCTACCAGTTTTGGAAACTGTGATTTACCATCTTTTGAAGAAATGACTAAAAGCATTGAGTTCGTTATCCTCTATATTGTTTTGACGAGAAGACTGAATTGCATGTACATAGCAGCACTCTTAAAATTATAACACTCGGGCACATGCAGGCTTACAGAGGAAAGTGATCTTGATCCTTTCCTATTCTACCCCTCCCTTCTGATGCTGTAGACAGGTATGTAGAAGACATCTTTTTCTCCCGGGTAACCTAATCCTCTTAACGCTGATTATTTTCTTGGGCAATTAAGCTTCTGAAAATGCCTTCTAAAAGCTTCAATGAACATGTTCTTCAAAGTAATTAAAGGACTTAGCCTCAGTTGTCTGAAACCCATTAAAGGATAATATTTTAGTAAGTATTTTATCTCACAAAGTTAGATAAATTCACCCATGATTTTTGCCAATGGGCTTTCCATTGTATTTTGGGTGACATGGACACTTGAGACTCTCAGGAGAGTACTAAGTGTGATTATTGTCATACTTAGGCTGAAATAAGCCCTGCTCCTAAGTATTCCGATGCATAGACATTCCTGTGTCTACGATATAACACAAACACATCCATTTGGCACTTCTCTTTTTCCTGCTGCTCCGTGAGTTACTGGTTTTGTACTTCTAAAATCCTCAAGGTACCAATCACCTGGGATTTTATTAGAATGCTGATTCCGTTTCACTAGGTCTGGGAAGAGGTCCAAGATTCTGTATTTCCAACAAACTTCCACTTGACACCCTTGCTTCTCACCTGGGTCCACACTGTAGTAATAAGGTCCTAGTAAGCAAGTTACATGTTTTTCACTCTGTACTTAGAACTGAGCCTGGCACTACTTAAGTAGGCATGGGGATAATGTTTCCTGGACTGACTTGGCAAATATAACTGAACAAAAAAACGTTCATGTGAGTTTTCTCTATAAATCCAGTAGATTATAACACTTTCATGCTCCCCTTATTCTGCAAGGGACAGGAGGAAAGAAGTATCTTGTGAAGGTGCCAAGAACCAATTAATGCAATGGTATGTATACTAGTAAAGTCTCCAGTGACTTATGTTAACTGAAGTGAAAACTAGTACAATTACACCAAGGAAGGAATTTCTATCATTTGACTCATTCCAGTGCCAGCACCATGATCGGAAACCCAATCCCAGGTCCGGGCACTTAGTATTACAACCACGCTGAGGTCTGCGCACCACTATTTTTGGCTCTTTGAGGACTCTGGTCCCAAATGATCAATTATACCTTTCTATCTCTAAGGATGAATTGTAATTGAACTCTTGGGAGTCATGTAAGTTTATTGCTTCGGTAATTCTCTTTAAACATCTTGTGGCAAATGACTTGTTTTAAGTTCACCAAATTTGGTTTCAGGTAGACATTAACAGCATCCTCAGCCAGAATTTTTGCAGTAAAAAATTACAGCATTACTCTTCTCTTTGTGTTTATATAGGTAAAGAAGGAAATTATCTATATTCACATAACAGAATTTTAAGAAATTATTGATGTCTGATTCTTTTTTTTTTTAAGATTTTATTTATTTATTTGACAGAGAGAGAGAGAGAGACAGCAAGAGAGGGAACACAAGCAGGGGGAGTGGGAGAGGGAGAAGCAAGCTTCCCGTGGAACAAGGAGCCCGATGTGGGGCTCGATCCCAGGACCCCAGGGTCATGACCCGGGCCGAAGGCTGACGCTTAACAACTGAGCCACCCAGGCGCCCTTGATGTTTGATTCTTATTTTTCCATTTCTCTCTCTTACTTGATTTTCGTATGCCTCAACCTTAAAGTTGGGCCAAACTGTATTCAACAAAATTGACATACTTGGTCTACTTTAGTCAGTTTGTCCCTTTTGATTGTTTTATCTTCAACATTCCTAGGAAAACGTGTTAGGTAGCTGGGCCAGCCACGAGTTAACTGTCCTTCAGAATAACCTAACCTTTGTTACAGCTTTTTGTACAGTAATTAGTTCTGCAAAGGGACTCTCTAATAATGGATATTATAAAGAAAAGGAACCGGGGAAGGAAGGAACCATTTGCCGAGTCCCCACCTGGTCTCAGAATGCTGGGGAATGGACGCACAGTTTGTCACTTCACTCTCAAACAGCCATCTTAGGAGGCTTGTTAGCATCTCCATTTTAAATAGGAGGGAACTGAGGCTCAAAAGTTGGACAACTTGAAACAGGCTGTGTGGCTAGCAAGAGATGGAGCTGGGATTCAAGTGCAGGTCGGCTAGTGTCCAATCATCCTTCCTCTGGGACACCATGTTCTTTTTATGGGTCAAGCTTTTGCCATTCTCTCTCCCCACCAACATTCTAAAGATATCCATGGCTCTTCACCACTTCCTTAACAAAATGTAAGCCAATTTTCCTGAATACAAGACTTCTTAATCTGTATCCTATTTAACTGAAATCATACTCTCCAACCCCATAAATCCCTACCAGGCATCCAAATTCACTAACCCCCCCAACACGCCACATGTAACCTACTGTTCAAGAATGCTTCCGTTCTCTGCTTCCTGACATCCCACGTTTGTTTCATGCCCTAGCTCAAGTCCTGTATTTTCTGTGGGGTCTTCTCTGACTCTGTCAGCTGTCAGTGAATTCTTACCCATTGAATTCCCACAAGGGTTAACACTGCAGAATCTTACGTATGGAAAGGAGCTTACAGAGTCTCCACTTTGTTCTCCCCCCTCCTGTCCCCACTCGCGATTGCTGATTGCACCTGACAGGTGAAAACCGTGAGAAGAGGAGCAATTCCATGAGTGTTATATTCTGGTGGCGCCCAGATTTTCTGTCCTTCAGTGCTGTGCTCTCCACTTTACCTGCTTTTCTACCTCCATGACTTAAGAACTCCCCGTCTATGACTGTTTACTTCATAGTGTGAGTAGGTTATTTTGCACAACTTATCTTTTTACAAATTTCTCCTGCCACCACAGTTATATGGAGGATGGGATGTGGTATCATGTATCTCGGGCTCCAAGGCCCTAATATACACAACAAATACTTAATGAACATATATTGAGAAGGGGGATGGATCATTTTATCATTCTTCCTTTTTACTGGCTCCCCAAAGATGACTGCTTCATTGTAATTTTGCTGATTTATTTAAATGACAAAGTAGGTGGCTATTTAATGTATTCACGACCTTTAGAAACTGAGACTCATTTTTACGTGCTATTTATAGAATGAGCAGCTTTCCTATGTTTGATTCCATAAGGTTTGTATATGATGTGTCTTTATTCCTCATGACTTTTAAAATGTATTAATAACAAAATGACTTTTAAAATGTATTGGTAACAAAATTAACGAAATATATTGCCACCACTTTCTGCGTATACATATGTATATGCACATTTTGAAAAAGTCTATATACCCAGGTTTCAAAAGCAACTTGAAGGCTTGTAAATGAATTTATATATATTCTCAATCTAGTCATGACTATAAAACATGTTTTCCTTAGTCAAATTTCCTTTTCAGTTTATATTTTAGTGCAAAAATAACTAATTCGGATCATTTAAAACTTTAGATTCCACATCAAAATATTTCATCAAATGAAAATTACTCCTCCTACACTGAGAAGCTTTTTGAGATAAAGGCACTAATCTACTTAAGATGTATATTTGAATGACTAGAGTGTTCTTACATTTTCACACTTCTTACAGGAATCAATTTGTAGTTTTTGCTTCCTTTTTGGAAACATTTCCCAGAGAGATTACATTCTTATATACAGCAAGAAACTCTAAAAGTAGGCAATATTTCATTAACCAATGTAATGTATGGTCCCTTATGAATAGTAGGAGCTTAATATATTTCCCTTCTGCCATCACTTTTTTGCACTTATGGGCTAAATCCAGCATCTAAAAGCTATTTGACAGTACGAATCTCCAGGAAAGAACAGAGGCAGGTTTTAATTCAAGTAGCAGCTACGGAGTGATTCGCTGGGGTGACAATCGTTTCGATCAAGGGAAGCATTTATCTTAATAGAAAGTCATCCTTACAGTTCTCTTCCATTTCCAGACATCTTGAATCCACCGAAGGGGCACTGGGCAGATACCACGCTATAGCAATTCACCCTGAGAAAAAAAGAAGTATATTATAGATCATATTTAACCTAGGAAATAACTCCTGAATTTGGAATTTTAACAACCTTAACAACCCTGTTGATTTCAATATAACATACTCATTGTTATTTTTTTTTTAAAGCAGTACTATAAATTAGAATGTGGAAGTGTGTGTATATGTACTGCCTAGAAAGAAACAGAATGGTATAGCTCTGTCTGTGGATAGTCATTATGGTAGTACATTGTGTCCCTGAGAAGTTGTAGTCTGAAATATAAAAGATAGTATAACCAACATGCCATAGGAGAAAGGATATGGTTTGCCAGAGAACTGGAGTTTGTTGGGTGGGTGTTCTTTACTGCTTTTATAAGCCTTGTAATTCTCTTGAGGATTGTGTACGTAACAAGCTAGAATCAATCATCTTTTGCAATTGTAATATGTATCACATTACTCAGTTCATTTTTTCCATTAATTGGTTTAATAAATTACTTAAACAGGACTTAGCAGGAGTTGGATTTCACTATTAGTTTATCCCTTGCCATATTTGATAAAATGTTTAAAGATGTTCTATAAACAAATATAATTACAAAAACATGAGTAATTAGAATTAAAGGAAAAATTATGATAAAAGGTCAAGACAAGGAGGAAAATTTAGAATACAGTTTTGCAGGACATGAGAAATTTGCTTAGCTTTCAATCTCCTGGTGGCCAAGGTGAATAGCAAAATTTAATTACCTGTATGATTCTCATTATGTGTAAGGAGGAAAAATATTATTTGAAGGAGAAACATTGTTCTTTTAAAATATTTCCTCTCCCTTGATGTTGCTACAATAGGAGAACAACACTGTGACTGCTAGATACATTGTTTTATGCATGGAAGTTGGATTATGAATTTGATCCTGAGATAATATTCAGACATTTCCTCAGTGAAAGCATTTACTATCCAAATTCCCAGAGCTCCATGTTCTCATTGGACCACAGTTTCTTATCCAAGTCTCTCCTTCTGGAGCATAGTTCCTTAAATAAATGCATGCTTTCAAAAGACAACTTATCTAGGTTTGTTTAATTGTTGTTCTACTACAAAACCAGATCCCTACTCTGAAATGATGGGTAAAATCCCAACAACCCTGGGATTCAATAATTATCCTGAAAACACCAAGTGGAAACTATGTCTGGGACAATGCCAGAAATAGAATTATGTTCTAGAATAAATAGCAATAAGAATATGCCTCTGTTTAATAGCAGAGGAATTCCAGACTGGGGATTTCTACGTCACTGGGCAGAATGATGTCATATGCTAGGTCCAATCCAACAGGCATAGAACATTCCAAAGTAAAAAACCTGACACTTGTCTTTTTATGTTAAAATGTGCAGAAAATGAGTTTGCTCTTTTGACCCCATCCTGGAAATGAAAATATTTTCATTTAAGTGAATAGAGAACTAAGAAATATTCAGTTAGAGAAAACTATTAATTTCAAAATAATCAGCCTTGCCAATTGATTCTCCTTCCACAGCCTTTTCTTGTTATAAAGAAGGGAGGTTCCAAGCCCATGAGCCCTGGCTTTGCCCCCTTAGTACCAGGTGATACTGAGAAAGGTATCTGGCCTCTCTAAACATATATTTTCTCCTCTGTACAATGGAAGTGATAATATTTAACCAGGTTATTTCAAGGCATAAGTAAGGTGATGTATAGCAGGTACTTTTTTTTTTAATAGAATGTCCTGATAGGGGCTTCTTACAGTGGCTTATAGTCAACTAAAATTGACAAAACTTCTTATATAGTGGAAGTTTTTAGTAACTGGAGATAATATACATACATGTAATAGCAATGCTGAATCTTATTAATAATTTTATCAGAGGAAAATTGCAATTTAAGAAGAATTTGCTTGATTTTAAGTCTTGAAAAGAAAACATCCCACTATAGAAAGAATCAGGCTTTCGAGCAGTTTCTCTGTCCTGGTTGCACAAAGAATCACATGGGAGCTTTGAAAAATACTCTTTAAATAAAAACCTTTAAATTAAAGTCCACATTCAATCGCAGAGATTGATATAATTGATGGATTTGATGGTCACCACCCTATGCCAAATCAGTTTATTATTATTTTTTAAAGCTCCCCAGATGACTGTAATGCACAGCCAGGGTTGAGAATCACTACTTTCGAGTCTGAAGTAGGTCTGCGTCTCAACAGCCATTTACTGTGTGAGCTTTGATCAGTGACTTGACTTCACTAAACTTTAGTTTTTTTCATCGATAACTTTGACATAACAATTACACTGTTGTTATAAGGTGGAATGAGATAATGAACATAAGGAACAGAGAACAGTGCCTAGCACAGAGTATACTGACTAAATGGTGCCTCTCTCTTTGATTAGGAAAAAAGATTCCAGAGCTACACAGTGGGGCAAGGACTGCTTGGCTGTCCCTTTTAAGGATAAATACTTTTCAGCCCCCTTGCACAGTAATGCAGGGTTGGGAAAGAAACAGCGGGCTGCTTTTCCTTAAAATTGTGAAGCCTCAGGGCACCTGGCTGGCTCAGTTGGCGGAGCATATGACTCTAGATCTCAGGGTTGTGAGCTCAAGCCCCATGTTGGGCATAGAGATCACTTAAAAATAAAAATAAATAAATAAAAGGATAAATACTTTTCATTGTCTAATGGATTTTTAACTGGAGTAGGTGTGACTGATTATCCGGAAGGAAAATCATCTTTAAATATTGACATGGACTGAGGGGAAAAAGTGAGTTTCGATGGGGTAAAAATTACCAACCAAGCAGTCCAGACACGAGGGCTGGGCAGAGGTGCAACAGTTTGAGAGGCAGGGCCTTAAAGTATAAAAATCAAGAGATATAAATGAAGGTACAATATAAATTAGATATAAAGCACATATAAATCTGGTTAAAAATGAACAGACATGTTTCTCAAAACTACTATGTTCTTCCTAATTAAGACCTTCAGACATCTCTAATAAACCCAGAATAAGAAACCGATATAAGAAATATACGTTTGCAGACATAAGAGCATCAAGTAAATATTGTCCTACTATATAATTGATTAAAGCAGAAGTTCATCTCCCTTGTGTATAGCGCAGTGCCAAGTACCTAAAGATTATTTAGTAACACTTATATTAGCCAAACATTAAAATATTTGGGGTAAGCAATTTAGGGGCTAAAGAGAAAATACCCTTCTAAAGTTCCAATACAGCAGGGTTTTTGTTTTGCTTTGTTTTGTTGTTGTTTTTTGTTTGTTTGTTTCATTTTGGCTTCAGTTTTAAGGCAGTAACTGCTTGTCCAGCAGGCCATGTGATTCCAAATGAAAAAAATCAAAGTCTGAAAAAATTCAAAGTGTGGTGTGGTCCAAGACAGTAGCCTAGGTTTATCCTGAACTAACCTTCCCCATGAATGCATATATAAACAATCTGACTTTACACCTAAAGAAACCAGAAAATGAAGGAAGAATGAAGCTTAAAGTTAATAGAAGGAAAGAAATAAGAAAGGTCACAGTGGAATAGAGAATGGAGAGACAGTAGAAAAGATCCATAAAACTAAGAGCATGTTCTTTAAAAATATAAACAAAATTGACAAACCTTTAGCTAGACTTACCAAGAACAAAAGAGGGTTTAAATAAATAAATCAGAAATGAAAGAGAAGTTATAACCAGTACCACAAAATCAGAAAAGATCGTAAGAGAATACCATGAATAATTATACATCAACAAATTGGACAACTTAGAAGAAATGATTAAATTCTAAAAAAAGTGAGAGTTTTCAGGACTGAATCACAAAGAAATAGAAAATCTAAATAGACCAATTACTAATAGGAAATTGTATTAGTAATCAAAAAATTCCCCAAAAAACAAATTTCAGGACCAAATGGATTTATTGGTGAATTCTACAAAACATTCAAAGATTTACTACCTATCCTTCTCAAACTCTTCCAAAAATTTAAAGACAAAACTCATTTTATGAGGCCAGCATCACCCTGATACCAAAAACAGACAAGGACATGAAAATAAAAGAAAATTATAGGCCAATATCTTTGATGAACATAGATGCAAAATCTCCAACAAAATATTAGCAAACCAAATTCAGTGATACATTAGAAGAGTCATACATCATGATCAAGTGGGATTTATTCCAGGGATGCAAGGATAATTCAACATCTGCAAATCAATCATCATGACCTACCACATTAACAAAATGAAAGTTAAAAATCATATGATAAGCTCAACAGATGCAGAAAAAAATTTGACAAAATTCAACATCCATTAATAATAAAAATTCTCAAAAAATGGGGATACGGGGAATATAGCTTAACGTAATAAAAGCCATGTATGACAAGCCCACAGCTAACAGCATAATCAATGGTGAAAAGCTGAAAGTTTTTCCTTTAAGATCAGGAACAAGACAAGCATGTCCACTCTCATCATTTTTATTCAACATAATATTGGAAGTCCTAGCCAGAGCAATTAGGCACGAAAAGGAAATAAAACTATCCAAATAGGAAAAGGAGAAATAAAACTGTCACTATATGGAACAGAATAGAGAACTCAAAAATAAACCCATACATATATGGTAATTGATTTATGACAAAAGAGGCAAGAATAGACAATGCGGAAAGGACAGTCTCTTCAATCAGTGGTGCTGGGAAAACTGGACAGCCACATGCAAAATACTGAAACTAGGTCACTTTTGTACACCATACACAAAAATAACTCAAAATAGACTTCAACTTAAGACTTGAAACCGTAAAACTCTTAGAAAAAAACATAGGCAATAAGCTACTTGACGTCTGTCTTGGCAATAAATTTTTGAATCTAACCTTAAATGCAAAGGCAACAAAGCAAAAATAAACAAGTGGGGACTACATCAAACTAAAAACTTCTGCACAGCAAAGGAAACCATTACCAAAATGAAAATACAATCTATACTGAATGGGAGAAAATATTTTCAAATCATATATCCAATAAGAGATTAACCTCCAAAATACATAAAGAACTCATACAACAGTCAATCAAAAAACAAACAGTCCAATAAAAAAATAGGCAGAAGAAGATCTACATTAGACATTTTTCCAAAGAAGATATGCAGATGGCCAACAGGCCCATGAAAAGATACTCAACATCACTCATTATCAGGGAAATGCAAATCAAAACCACTTGAGATATTACCTCACTCTTGTCAGAATGACTAGTTTCAAAAGGTTAAGAAATAACAGTGTTGGCAAGGACACAGAGAAAAGGGAACTCTCTTGTGCTGTTGGTGGATATGGAAATTGGGGCAGCCACTATGGAAATCAATATGGAGGCCCCCTCAAAGGATTAAAAATAGAACTATCATATGATCCAGCAATTCTACTTCTGGGTATTTATCCAAAGGAAATAAAAATACCAGTTTAAAAAGATATATGCACCCTATGTTCATTGCAACATTATTTGCAATAGCCAAGATATGGAAACAACCTAAGTGTCTAGGAAGAGATGAAAGGATAAAGAAGATGTGATAGATGTGTACAATGGAATATTACTTAGCCATGAAAAAGAAGGAAATCCTTGCCATTGGTGACAACGTGGATGGACCTTGAAGGTATTATGCTAAGTAAAAGAAGTCAGAGAAAAACAGATATTGTATGATTTCACTTATGTGTGGAATCCAAAAAACAAAACAAACAAAACGTATAGACACAAAGAACAGACTGGTGGTTGTCAAAGGGTTAGGATGTTGGGAGTGGGAGATACATGTGAAGGGGGTCAAGAGGTGCGAACTTCCAGGTATAAAATAAGTAAGTCATGGGGATATAATGTACAGCATAGCAACTACAGTACATAATTGTGTATTACATATTTGATAGTTGCCAAGACAGTAAATCTTAAAAGTTCTCATCACAAGAAAAAAAATTTAATTTTGGAGAGTGACTGATGATAACCAGACTTATTGTAGTGATCACTTTGCAGTGTATACAAACATCAAATTATTGTATCGTACACCTGAAAATAATACAATGTCAATACCTCAAAAATAAATAGGTAAAGAAAGAAAGAACAAAGTTCAAAGTAACATGTTAATGTGATCAACACTGAAAAGACGATATGTAGATTTGACTTACCATACTGTCCCAGCCTGCAGAGCGGAGGAGACTGTTATGGCTTTATCAATATCTTTGGTAAAGATTCCTGCTGATAAGCCATAAAGAGTATTATTTGCTCTCTTGATCACGTCATCTAAAGATTTAAATTTCATGATTTGCTGCACTGGTCCAAATATCTATACCATAAAAAATGAATGAAATAAATCAAAGTAACAGGTTAAAACTAAATATCTTAAAAGGTATTGTAGTTTTATTCCCCTACAAACTATCATAAACTAAGATTTTACTTTGCATCTCAAAGTGTAAGAATCAAAACGGTAGCTGCTGGAATGGGAGGTTAAGATAGGCAATGGTCGTGTGTTAAATTCCCTTTGGAACAAAATGGGGGTGGAAATAAATAAGGTAATATTAATTTTCTTGTTGTTGGAATTAGACTTCCGAGAACTTACTATTGTGTATAAAACCATTAACTTCAGAGTTTCTTTTACATTTAGGAATATTTTATATTCTCTCCCTAGTTTTCCACATCAAGTCGCTACATAAACAGCAAACTCAAGAAAGTAATGCTTGCTCTACTGGATAAATGAACAAGTAATAATTGTTAATAATTATTTTGTTTTAACTATCAGTGTATCATCAACTGAAATATCACCTATTCTACTGGACTTAGATCTTTTTATAATCAGCCAAATTAGGTGAAACAACATGAATTTTTGTTTGGATTCTGTTCTTCAGCCAAATCTTAAGCGACCTACATGTACCAAGCAAAATGATCCCTTACTGTAAGAGCTTAAATCCTCAACCACTAACTAAAGCCTGGGTTCATTAATAATGACTATAATCATAGGATGGGAAACAAACTCCCAATTTGCTCATTCAAACCTTAATTGCTCTTTCACTTTTGCTAGATTCTCTAGTTAGCTCAGCCCAAAGTCAACTTATTCTGTATCTCATCCCCAGATGGGAGAAAAACAAGTGGGTTTTCTCTTAAAAATTAAGCTCCTGTATTATGTTTCTGTAAAACATATATTAAAATTAAACAAAGAGGGGTCCTTCTGAGTGTTAATAAAATTTTCTGAGAAATGTAAGCTAGTGGGAGGCAAAAACCAGAAAAGATAAGTGTGTTAATATCTTACCTAATTTTAATTGAACAAAGCACATGGTTCAAGGCTTCTTTGAAGCAGCAAACAAGCTACTCTACTATGTATATTACAGGAACATAGTAAATGTTTCCTTGATTGAATATATTTTTTTGCCTTTATCTTTTCCCATGGTATGCAAGAACAGCAGATCCAATAAGACAAATATTTGTCAATACATGCAAAATTTACATGCAAATAGATGCAAAAAAAAATCAGTTGACAGCTGAATTGGTGTTGAGAAACTATGTCTGATTATCCATATGTATCTTTTGTTTTATTTTTCCTATTTATTTACTGCTTGCAAATTTGATTATGCACTTTCCCCCTTGCTTGATGGCATTTTGGGAGGTAAAGAAAATAACCCTTTTAGATTCTCTATCATATCATAAACATGAAATACAAATTCACTGGATGAAAGATTATGATTCAGTACATTTGAGTTGGCAGTGCCTTCTTGTTATAGTTTATTATGGGACACCTTCATAGCCCAAAGCCAGTGAATCTATCTCTGTATTTATTAAAAACCCTCTGTCCAGGGCACCTGGGTGGCTCAGTCAGTTAAGCATCTGACTCTTGATTTCAGTACAGGTCATGATCTCAGGGTCATGAGATTGAGCCGCGCGTCAAGCTCCACACTAATTGCGGAGTCTGTCTGAATTCTCTCCCTCTATCCTTCCCTCTGCTCGTGCTCTCTCTAAAATCAATCAATAAATAAAATCTTAAAAAAAAAAACCCTCTGTCCATGAGGTAGATTATTTATAATTCCTAAATGCAAACTAGCCTTTCCTAGTTATATAGTTATATATCATGTCTCTGGATAACATCTTCTTAATGTTAGTTTGTGCTCACCAAATATTGAATTGCAATATATTTGTCTAGGAAAATTAGGAAGTGCAAGAGCTGAAAACAGGGCTAAGAGCATATGGAGGGTGAGGAGCCATGTAGGGGATGAATGTTATTTTCAAATATATGGATGGCTCTTATGCGGAAGAGGGCATAGTGCAGATATGGGGCCAACAAGCAGAACTTAAGAGGAGGGATTCATATGCAGCTAGAGGGAACTTTCTAGTGCTTAGCACTGTCCAGACACGGAAAAGCCTAAGAAATAATGAGTTACCTGTTGATGATGCTGTTTAAAGAGACATTGGCTGGCCACTGGCCAGGAGCAAACCAATGATCATAGTGGGATTGGAGAGGTGAGCTTAAGAGATCCTTCTAGTTTTATGAGGCTATAATTCTGTAACAGTAACAAGTCACTTAAGCTCTTTGGATCTCAATTACCACATCTATAAATTTGACTTTTGGCCTGAGTTACCCGTAATCTTCCTTCTAACATTAATACACTATCACTTTTTAACAGAATGGTTCCCACAAGCTCCATGGGATTCTACACTGTTAGGTTAGGTGGGATTGGGTGGATAATGAAGTCAATATGAGCAACAGTAGGTCACATAGAAAGAGTGGGGAACTGTGGTCATGAGAATTAGCCTATACCTCCAAGCTGCCTTTAGCTAGCCATGTGACATAGCTCTTTCCTACTTTGGGCCTTAGGTTTTTTATCTACTACTTAGGATGATAACAAGAATCATAAATCATAGTTGATTATGCGGCTCAAAGGAGAACTCAAGATATAAAAGGCATAAAGATAAAAAGGGTTCAAAAAAGTTTGACATGTTATATTCACAGGGGTAATAAAATGTATATAACAGGTAGGAACTGAAAACAACTACCATATCATTATTCAGGAAAATTCTTGGATCAGAATACTATGTTTAATTTTATTTAGTTTCCAAACATTATAATGTAACATAGGAATCATACACCTTATAAATGTTCTGAGATTTTTTTTTATTAGAAAAATAATACCGGAGCGCCTGGGTGGCTCAGTTGGTTAAGCGACTGCCTTCGGCTCAGGTCATGATCCTGGAGTCCCGGGACCGAGTCCCACATGGGGCTCCCTGCTCAGCGGGGAGTCTGCTTCTCCCTCTGACCCTCCCCCCTCTCATGTTCTCTCTCTCTCTCATTCTCTCTCTCAAATAAATAAATAAATAAATAAAATCTTTAGAAAAATAATACCAGTCTAAATAGGTGAAAATAATAAAAGAGAGTATTTATCTCTGGGAAGAAAAGACTACAGGCTTTCTTCTTGTATTGGAGAGATTCTATGAGAAGAAAACAATATAATGATACTTCTTTCAAGAGGTTGTGAGAATTAAATAAGAATATTTCATGTTTATATTAAATATTTTATTTCTTTATATAAATATATTTATATACATATATAATATACACTAAACTTTATAAAAATGAATAGGACTGTCAGAAATATAAATTTTTACATAAATAAAACATTTATATTCATTATATTTCATAGGAATATATTTATGTTTTACACTGTTTATAAGGCACTCAGATCTATATCTGGCACATAGTGAGCAATCACTAAATGGTTCTTATTATTAATAAAGGGGCGCCTGGGTGGCTCAGATGGTTGAGCATCTGCCTTCAGCTCGGGTCATGATCCCAGGGTCCTGGGATCGAGTCCCGCATCAGGCTCCCTGCTCAGCAGAGAGCCTACTTCTCCCTCTGCTTCTTTCTCTCTCTCTCTCTCTCCCTCTCTCTGTCTCTCATGAATAAATAGATAAAATCTTAAAAAAAAATAAATGTCTGCAGCTCTTTAAGCAACATTAGAAATTAGAAAGAGGACCTAACTATAGCTATAGGAGATAATTTAATTACCACAAAAAAACACACAACCAAACAAAACTACAGACCAATATCCCTCAAACTACAGATCAATATCAAACTATAGACCAATATTAACTACAGCAAATATTCCTAAAAAGTATTAGCAAATAGTATTCAGCAATACCTACAAAGAGTTATACACCATCACCAAGTGAGAATCATTCCAGAGATATAAGGCTGGTTCAGTATTCAAAAATCAATTAATACAAGACACCGCACTGAGGGAATGAAGAAAAAATACCGTGTGATCGTTTAAGTTGATGCAGATAAAGCATTTGACAAAATCCATCCTCCTTTTCCTCCCAACAAGTTCGGAATAGAAAGCCACTTCCAGAACCTGATTAAGGGCATTTATGAAAATCTCACAGCTAATATCATACTCAGTGGCAAAGACTGATTGTTTTTCCCCTATGATAGAGAACAAAGCAAAGATGCTCACTCTTGCTACTCTTATTCAACATCGTGCAAAATTCTAGCAAATGAAAAAGGCAAAAAAAGGAAATAAAAAGCATACAGATGAGAAGAGAAGGAATACAGTTGTTCCTATTTGTAATGACACAATTGTCTACCTACAAATTCTCAAGGAATCTCCAAAAACCTCCTAGAATTACTGAGTTTGGCGACATCAAGAAAATATACAAAATCAGTTATAACTATTTATACTAGCAATAAGCATATGCATACAAAAATTAAAGATTCCACTTACAATAGCTCAAAAAATACTTAGTCATAAATTCAGTAAAACATGTTTAGGACTCATATACTGAAAACTATAAAATCCTGATGAAAGAAATCAAGGAAGGTATAAATAAAGAGACAAACCATGTTCAATGACTGGTAGATTCCATACAATAAAGATGTTAATTCTCACCAAATTGATAGACATGTTTAACACAATTCCTTTGAAAATTCCAGCAAGATTTTTAAAAATATATATGGACAAGGTTATTCTAAAATTTATATGGAAAAGCAAAGGAACGAGGTTAGCTAAAACAATTTTGAAGAAGAATGAAGTGAGAGGATTCAGTCTTCCCAATTTCAAGAGTACTGCTCTGCAATAAGAAGGAACAAACTATCCTGAGATACAACAACCTAGATGAATCTGTAGAAAATTAAGCTGAGTGAAAAAAAAAAAAAAATCCAATCCCGAAGGGTTGCATGCAGTATGAATCCACTTATGTAAAATTCTTGAAATGACAAAATTATAGAAATGGAAAACAGATTAGTGGTTAAGGGAAAGCCTGGGGTTAAGGATAGCAGTTTATGGGAGGGCCATGGATTTGGCTATTCAAGAAACATGAGGGATTCATATGCTGATGAAATGTTCTGTGTTTTGTCTGTTTCAATGTCAACATACTTGCTGTGATATTATACTATAGTTTTGTGAGATGTTGCCATTTGTAGGAAACTGGGTAAAAAGCAAGGGGATCAGTCTGCATTATTTCTCATAACAACAGTTGAATCTACAATTATCACAAAATAAGTTTAATTGAAAAAAAATCTTGCATATCATGTAATAATTTTCCCGTTATCTTTGAATATGTTATTTCCAGAGGAGAAAAAGCAACAACGAAATGAAGTTTTCTTTCTCATTACTTTAAAGCTGTGGAAGAAATCCCTAGAAATTGTTAAGCATCCTGATCTGTCTTTGGCTGGAAATTCTTGGCTGGCCTCATGACTTCCTTACTATTTTTAGTCTTGATTACAAATAGACATTTATCAGTAACAGAAATGAAAAGTAACATTCACCAAGAAAGATGTTAAAAGAACAGAGAATTTTATTTTATAAAGATTTATTTATTTATTTATTTTAGAGAGAGTGGGTGTGTGTGTGTGTGTGAGCTGAGAAGGGAGGCAGAGGGGGAGGGAGAGGGACAAACAGATTCCACGCTGAGTGTGGAGCCCGTTGCGGGGTTCGATACCATGACCCTGAGATCATGACCTGAGCCAAAACCAAGAGTGGGATGCTCAACCAACTGAGCCACCCAGACTCCCCAAGAACTGAGAATTTTAAAGGGAGGCTTTGTACACACACATATAGAACATATGGCAACAAAGGGAACAGAGCAGAATGAAAGTATTTACCTCCTCTTTGGCGATGCGCATGTCATCTGTAACGTTAGAGAAGACTGTGGGCTGGATGAAGTAGCCTTTATTCCCCCATGGGCCTCCACCACACTCCAGTTTGGCTCCTTCTTTCTTCCCACTCTCAATGAGGTCAAGTATTTTTTCATATTGTTCCTTATCAATCTGTAGGAAAAATATCACATGGAAAGGAAAATAAATGAATAAATTAAGTAAGTTTATAAGGGTAATATATTGCCCAGCCTGTTAAGGAGGGCTTCAAAATGCTAGAGTATTGTTAACTGAGTGAAATCTTCCATCAAAACAGCTGATGGAGGCTGAGATTCGTTCTGTGTTTATTCCCCTGACTTTTCTAGAAAGAACACTTACAGATAAATATTTGTAGTCAGCATTTGCTTTACTGTTACAGAAGCAAAGCGCATCAGCCCTGCAAACAAATCTAAACGTTTTCACACTACTGTCATCTATTTTCACCGGAAAAAAAATGCCTGTTAACACAGTCAGACATACTTGAAAACTATAGTCCTAACTGAAGTAAAGAGGAAAGGAGAAGAGAACTTTGATACTGGGTTTAATTAAATATGGCAGTTGGAAAGCAGACGCTTTAGGGCTTTGAAGACCCCTAGAGTTCTGTTTTCTCCTCATTCCTGACAACCTCCTCTGGCCGGACCCGCGCTGGCCACAGCCCGGGCACCCTCCTGTCCTGTCCCGGGGGGGGGCAGTCTCAGTAGGCCGATCCCAGGTTCTAGCCCGTCCTGATTATTAGCATCCCGCTTCATCGCAGAGACTACCTCTAAAAACATGACAAGAATGACAGAGTCTGAATGGTTTGTTAAGCAATATTTTTTTATAAGGAAAACAAAAACAAAAACAAACCTAACTCCAGAGTTTGGGCCGGGGTACCGGAGCACACATTTTCCCTCCATGCCCTGGAACTGGGGTTATGTATTGTCTCAATTGTCTCAATTTTGGGAGGCTGAAAAACTTAGTGTTTTTTGGACTCCAAATCACTGGTCAAGACTGCCCTGTCTCAGGTGTGGCCAGGGTTAAGTTTTAAAGGAAAAAGACTGAAGATCCAGGAGTTAAGGTGAAGGGCCTCTTGCCCGTTCAGCCTGTCTTTTCTCACTACTTAAAAGGTATTGCTCTTTATCTTCTTCTTTGACTCTGCAATCTCCCTCATCTTCCAAATCCCAGAAAAATGTCACAAACTAACTGCACAAGCCTAGCTCCCATATGCAATGAGATTAAGTGCTATTTGAAACCAGAAACCGTTTTCTAAAATTTGGCACAATATTTGGTACAATGTTGCTCAGTCCTCCTTTGTGCATGATACTTAAACGAATATTTCAAAGGGAAATGTTCCTTCATTTCCAGCAGATCAAGGAAGTTGTAATGTTGGTTTAATAACTGTTGGTTTGATATTTAAATTGCTGCCCAGTATTTACTTACAGCCAGACTAAGGGGTGGTGTTAGTTCTGTCTGGTTAAAATATTCAGGTTTGCCAGCAACTAGCCAAGGATCCATGTAACTCCATGCAAAGCTTCTCGGGCCTCTTCCAAAATACTAATCTCACTATGGCCTCAAAAAATCATGATTTTGGAGGGTTTCATTTTAAGATGTATTCCCTAAGTCATAACTTCCCCGCCTGTGACCAGAGTGGATATTTGGGCACAGTCCTAGTCTTGCTTATGCACTGGGAGGTAAAGGCAGAAAGAATTTGTTTGACTTAGATGGTCAATAACCATCTAAGAATACAGGAATTCATAGAGTAGGGTCTGGCTACTGACAATGTGGTTCTCTAGCCAGCCACTCTAGCGTTCCTAGGTGGCAAAATGCATTCCTTAGGCCTCACCCGAGATCTACTGCATCAGAATTTGCATTTTTAATGAGATTCTCAGGTGATTCAAATGCACAGGAAAGACTGAGAACCTTGCACCAGAGTTCAGGCCTAGTGATGGAAGTTTTCAGTTATACCTAGGGGCATACTCAGTGTAGTCTGGCTAATTTTGCTTCACCATAAATACAAATCTTCCTCGGAAGGTTTCAGATTGGCCATATCTGAATTTGGCTTTCCTTTTGGCCCTCGGGAACTTCTCCATAAGGCTAGGATATAGCAGGGGCTCTTTACTGTGTGATGGGCCATTAGCTCATGGGCTAGTCTATGAGATGTAATAGGGCATGGCATTGTAAGAGTCTCAAAGTATACATTTGATGTGTTTGAATGCGCAAATTATTTAATTTCTTAGGGTTGATGGGTTGAGAAAGAAAGTTTGAGCAATGACACCGGGACATCCTTCAAATTATTTGGAAACCAAAGATCAACAAGAGCAATGAGAGCGGATATATGAAGTTATTGATCTGTGATAGTAATTGTCACCATAGGTATAAATGGAAGCATGCAATTTTCATTTACTCAACAGACATTTGAGCACGTACTGTGAACCAGACACTCAGATGCTTTGTATAGATTATTGCATTTCACTGTGCACTGACCCTGCATGATTGGTGTTACTACTTCCCTTTTACAGATGAGAAAACAGAGCCTCAGGGAAGTTAGATTTTAAATCCAGCCTCTATTTTGAAAGTCCATGTCTCTGCATTAGGACAAGATGCAACTTCTGATAATGTTATAACCTTTGATGTGGGTTATGAAATCAAATTGGAAAGTCACTTTACCAGTGAAAAAATATAAAATATAATGTGATTAAGATAAAACAACATATTACTTCATTTACCAGCTGACTTATTTGAGGACTTTTAGGTTTTAATATTTGGCATTGCCTAAATCCTAAGGTTTTCCTACTTGGCTATCTTGGCATGCGCAGAAAAACCCAAGATAGCCTTTTAACTCTTCCAGACTGTAAACTCCATGAGGTCAGGTAGCATATTCTCCTTGTTCCTTTGGGCATTGTCAGGTACTTATCCCAGGGTTTAGCTTTCTTTAAACTGGGAGTTAGATTCATTGCTTTTTTCTTTTTTTTTTTTGAAACACCAAACTGATACAGTATTGTCACCTAGGAAGATCCGCGGTAAGGAAACAATCTTATTCAATAAAAAGCAAACCTAGAGAGGACACTTTATTCTTGTCCCTGTGAATGCTATTCCTTCTTTTGTATACTCACTTGAGGGCCTTGATTGACTCCTGGGGTCAGAGGATTTCCAAGGACATACTTTTTAGCCCGTTCAACACTCCGTCGGACAAACTCATCATAAATCGATTCTTCCACAAAAAGCCTGGATGCAGCTATACAACATTGGCCTTGGTGGTAGAATAACCCCTGGTGTGCAAATTCAACGGCATTGTCCACTGCAAAGAAGATACTCACGTTGAAGAAGAGATTTTTTTTTTAAAGATTACATATTTGTATACATCTCTCTCAGAGGCAATAGGATGCTATAGAAAAATTATGAGTTGCACAGTCAGATGTAGATTCAATACACCCCACCTCTTATCAGCCAGGTGACAAATTAACCTTTCTAATCCTTTATTTAATATGGAAATGATAGCCACAAATATAGAATCTGAAAAAATTAACATAGACACTACCAAGAATATAGAAAGTGTCGTAAGATCCTATCCCACTGCAAATGATTTTTTTTAGATATTTTTATTTTAGAGAGAGAGAGAGACAGAGAGAGAGCACGCATGCACGTGGCGGGAGGGGCAGAGGGAAAGAATCTCAAGCAGACTCCCTGCTGAGCATGGAGCCTGACCTGGGGCTTAATACCAGGACCCTGAGATCATGACCTGAGGTGAAACCAAGAGTGGATGCTTAACTGACTGAACCACCCACGTGCCCCTACACATGATTTTTATAAAACATCTGTTTGTAATTAGTTAGATGACTGAATATCTCAGGCCTCAGATTTTAACTAAATGACAAAGAAAACATGAACTATCCATTTTTTTTTCCACTTTTAAAAAGGTGAATTTTATGGTATCTAAACTGTTTTTCAAGGTGTTACAAAACAAAACAAAAAAGGTTAGAACAGTTTATTTCCATCCCTAGGTTGTGTTCTCTCTGAGGACAGGAAAGAAATATTGTTAATCTGGGTTATTCCAAAGGCTGGTACAGTGCCAGGATAGTATTTCATATTCCCATTTCTTTCTTTCTCTTTTTCTCTTTCTTTCTTTTCTTTCTTTCTTTCTTCCTTTCTTTCTTTTTCTTTCTTTCTTTCTTTCTTTCTTTCTTTCTTTCTTTCTTTCTTTCTTTCTTTCTTTCTTTTTCTTTCTTTCTTTCTCTCTTTCTTTCTTTCTTTCTTTCTTTCTTTCTTTCTTTCTTTCTTTCTTTTCATTTGATGTAGTGTTCCACGATTCATTAGAAAACATGAACTATCTATTGCATTAAATAATTTAAAAATATTTTTAGACACCTCGATCAATAGGAAAAATGATATTTCTGAAAAAAAATTAATATTCAAAATCACTCACCCACCTTGACAGCCCTGTTCCAGGAAAAACATTTTCCAACGTTATTTAAAATATGCCATATTATTTCATATATGCTTATAAACTCTTCTTATCTATGTATTTGAGATGGTAGAATGGGGCTTGAAAGGGAAAAATAGGTTGTCATCACTAAATCCTAAACAACCTGAGGTTTTCTCTGCATTTTAATTTTTCAAATGGTGAAGATTTAATTCAACATTATAGCAATTGAGTATTGTGATATTTACTTTGTGAACTAACCACATCTACTTAAGTTGTAGTGGAAACAGTTTCTAGAGAGGTTTGGTAAAAATCAGGACTCTTATCATATTTGTGGAATATATAATAAGGCAGCGTGTTCTGAAAAGCTTCAGCTAAGATCACACTCAGCCATTTCTGTTTATTACCTCATACTGCAGCTGTCAAAGAAAGAGCTAGATGAATGCTTGACAATCCATTTCTGCTGACTGACTCCCACTTAGAAGATAATTGTGGGATTCTACTCGATAATACAATCAGAATAAACCAGGGATATTGTATAGGGGAGTCACATCATAATTATAGATGGAATATATGTAAATTTGACCACACGAGCTAGGGGAAAAAAAAAGAGAAATTCCTTAAATGCTAAGTGTTATTCTCTTCTAACCCTTTCATTCAATGTGTGTGTGACCCAGAGTGAAGGGAAATGACAAATGTGAAATTTGCCATCTCTCTAGTTGGTCCCAGTGCAACATAACTGGAGGTATGTCACCATACCTAACCCAATGCTAATATTTACAGGCATGGAATTTAAAAAACAAAAAAATACACCATGGCTCCCGAGTGCCAGACAGTTAGTCGCCTAGGGTTCAGCTGCGAAAATGGCAATCTATTCCACTCCAGGAAGAAAGAGTGTCTGCATTAGATTCGTCTAGGTGTGACACATTAGAACGTTTTGAGAGATTTTTCAAGAGTCATTCTAGGTTCTGGTTAATGCCTTACATTTTGATGTTAGAAGCAAACCCTTTTATAAACTTCAAGGTCACCGTCCAGCATTGCCAGACACCACGATGAAGGATGAAAAGTTAAGAGTGGCCCTCACTCACAGTCAGCGTCAGCAAACACAATGCAGGGGCTCTTTCCACCAAGCTCCAGGGTCACCCTCTTCAGATTGCTTTTCCCCGCAGCTTCTTTGATCATCTTGCCAACCTGGAATGGAGCATTACAGAGGAGGAGGCTGAATCTGCTCTCCTGAAGGTGGGTTTATTTAGCATTTTAAATGTATATAAGGTTTGTGCCATAGTTAAATTCTATCAGGGAGAAACATTAAATGGCTTTTGTCAAGATTTGGCACCTTCAGATATCAAAGGCTCCTCCACCCGAGCATAAACATGATGAATCAGAAAAACACTCCTGAGAACAGATACATAGAAGATGACAGCTGATCTTGACGGACAGAACTGGGCAGGAGGTATTTTTCATTTTAATCAGAACTTCATCTTTCTACGGATGGACTGGACATATCACAATCCAACCATCACTTATCTCCTTGACTTTTCATCCCTCTACTGAAATCCAGAGAACTCTATCCAAGCTGGCATATTTACTGCCCCCTAAACCTCATCTCTGTTTCTCATTATAGGTCCACCCTGACCCAGGCCGCCCCCAATCCCACCCTTCCTTGAGGTCGGGCTGATACCTGAACTCTTCTTTGAAGCTTGCTCTGTTGACTCTAGGCAGACATGACTTTGTCTTCCTCTTATTCCCCACCCCCCCACCCCATAGAACCCTCATGAGGACTGTTTCAGAGTCTCCCTTGGATTGCATTATTTGTAAACACATCAATTTCCCGAACAGATATCACCCCCTTGGTGGCAGTGATAAAGTCCTATCATTGCATCCTTCTCAGCACTCTCTGTCACAGTGGGGGTTTGTTGAATTACAGTTGGTTGCCAGATCTCTCTCTCTCTCCCCCCACCTCCCTCCCTCCGTTCCTCCCCTCCTCTCTCTCCCCACAACTTTGAACTGTGGAGCTAGAAAAAAGAAACTGGATCTGTGCTCTGTGCTGTTGCTTCTGTTAGCTGGAATCCTACTGTTCTGGTTTCTTCTTTAATGCTAGTTGCCGCTCTTCAGAGGAAGACATTGTTTTCATTTTTTCCTTTGTGGCTCCCATCCCATCAAGATTATTTTCTGTAGTTGTTTTATTTTTCCATCTCTAAGACCCGACCTGCTTTATAACTATTTCCTCTTTACTATTTTTATTGAAGTCCTAATGTCCTAAATGATCTTTGCTTTTCTTTTTGAAAGATGATTCATTTTATCTTGCTTCTGGGTTTTTTTTTCCCCCTATTTGACACATCAGATTTTAATAAAAAGTTTCTATCCCAGCTGAACAAAAGATACGTAGATGCTTGCTGAGCATATGTTTGAATTTTATGTGCTTATTGAACTGACTGCTACCATGCCTTACAGAGCAGAGCAATAATTAAGCTGCCAATGTTTTTATCTTATTTAAAGATGTCAGGTGCTAAATCAAATCCTTTAATACAGGTTAATAAAAAGAAACTGAGAGTAGACTCGTGGTGGGGAAATCCTATCTGAAATGTTTCTTATATACCATTTTCCTTCCACAATATACTTCTTTTTAAATTTTCATTTACGATGATTAAGAATTTTTTATTTTCTACATTCTTTCCTTTTTCTCCTTTGATTTCTCCAAATTCTTTCTTCATCTTTTTTTTTTTTTTAACTTTTTAACTTACTGGAGAAACTTTGTTAGATAATTTGTGTCTCAGGGAAGGGAATGAGACCAGAGATATTTTTCTAAAAGCTACAGATGTTGGAAGACCTAGAATGAAGAGTGGCCAGAAGTATGAGTAAGGGAGAAAGGTTACACTTTTGTTTAGTATAAGTTTCGATGGCAAATAAAAGATTTGTTTGAGTTTTCCCAAAGACCTAGTTAAAGCCAAAACAAGGAAACATCAATTTTGTTCCATGGTTTTGTTCCCTTATTTGGAAAAAAGTAAAGGTTCATTATTTTTCCTAAAGAGGTCTGCAATGAAGAAAGATAAGAACCTTTGAGACTATGGTAAGCACTGTTCCACGATGTTGTGTCATTGTCGTGTGAGGCAGAAGTAGCCAGTGAAAATGGTCTAATTTACCACATCCTGCACAATGTGCATTGGATTCTGTTTTTTGTTTTGTTTTGTTTTACTCTGTTTTAAATGAATCTAATGGGACATTAAAATTCTTACCTTGCCAGAAGCATTTTTAGAAAGAGGATCATTGGTTTGCCTCTTTCAGGGCACTTGGCAAGTTTCCCACTCTCTGCCAAGCAACAAACCTGAAGCTAAAAGAGAGCCCAGAAAGACTGGTTTTTCTGTGTGGTCTCTAAAATCATCTTAGGTACATTTAATTATTTAATACTTACTCAGAAGGAGTTACTATACTGGTTTTTGCAGATAACAGTGACTAAGACAGTCTTTGAGGATGGTCAGCAAAGGAGAGGGATAAATGACAAAGCAATGGGCATGAGCTATCATAACTATAGATCAAGGACAATGGCGAACACACATGTGGGATGGTTTAAAACTCAGGATGCCCCTGGGACTGCGGAGAAAGCCAAAGAGGTAGCAGGTGGTGGAACATATTATAGTAGGTGTGGCCACGAGTGAGCAAAAGCCTGGAGGAATGAAAAGATACATCTGAATACCCTATAGGGTGCTCGATATTTTACTACTCATTAGCTCCTTCCATTGTATTTTGTACAATAAGGTAGATATTATTATTCACATAAAAATGAGAAATACAAATGTAGCAATGATACTTAATGTTTGGAAGACACACCGCTTAAAGGGGTAGAGTCAAAATTTGAACCCAGATGTTTCCCAGTCTTTTAATCTCAGAGTTTTTTTCTATTTTTGGCAGGTAAAGTGCCCCAAAGCATCCAGGGATGGGCCAAGACAAATAGGCAGTGATTCTAGAGATGGGATCAGATGAACTGGAGAATGAGTGGGCATGGGATCTAGAGCAGGAAATGTGCATGGAGGTTTAGAAAGCTAGGCTGAGGAATTTGTACCTTCCTGCCTTTACCTCTGCTATGATTTTGATCTGTGACTTCACCTTTTTTTTTTTTTAAATTACTGCCATGTCTCATTCCCAGTTGTTTCGTCCACAGAATCCTGAATGCAGGATTTGCTTTCCCCTACCTCAATGAAGGGTTTGTAGAATGTAAACCTTTTCTGTTCTGTGTCTATGAAACATAAGAAAGTATTTTTGTATTTATCTAGTTTTTAAAAGATCAAGAAAAATAAAATTTTATTTTCCACCATTTTAGTTCTCTATGTAAATGTTTCTCTATATTGGAGTGGCTAATTTGGAATACAAAATAATCAAATTAGCTTCTCCTCGTTACCTAGAATGTTCTTCTTGCTTCTCAATCTCTGGGGAGTTAAAAAAGTAACCACTCTTCAAAATTCAGAGCAGGTTCTCACACCTATGTAGACATCATCATTCCTTGCTGTGAATGCCCTTATAGCAGTTTGTACAGTTCTTAGTATCTTATCACACCCTGTCTTGTATCTTATGTGTAACAGCAGCTTTATAAGAAGGGGCTTTCTTCATTCTTCATCCTTTATGTTTGCACTGAACATCTCACAATGTCACATCATCCAACAGGAGGACTCAAATTGTTTTTTTTGCTTGATACGGTATGATTTTACCACTTTCTTTTTGCTTGCAATAGAAACTCATCTCAATAGATGGGAGTCCATTCTCCCAAATTTCACTTTCCAGGCGGTTCCCTCTTTCTCTCCCTCCTGCCTCTTCTTGCAGTGCCCACGGCTGAGACCCTGCTCTTTAACCTTCTGGAAAGTCAAGCTGGAGCCGGAGGGGCATAAAAATTAAGCTAAGCCAAGGGCGCCTCGGTGGCTCAGTCGTTAAGCGTCTGCCTTCGCCTCAGGTCATGATCCCAGGGTCCTGGGATCGAGCCCCGCATCGGGCTCCCTGCTCAGCGAGAAGCCTGCTTCTCCCTCTCCCACTCCCCCTGCTTGTGTTCCCTCTCTGTGTCTCTCTCTGTCAAATAAATAAATAAAATCTTTAAAAAAAAATTAAGCTAGGCCAGCAGTAACACTCAAGAAGCTGAGTCGCTGGCTCCCTTTCAGAATGATCAGAAAAGAGAGAGCCCCAAATAAGGAGCTAAAGGTGATGCTCTGCTCTTCAATTTCCATAATCTACAGGGTACGATTACATTCATTCATACAAATCACTGCGGCCTAATTTAGATTTTCTATCATAAACCATACTAATCATACGACAGGGTCTCATCAGCTCTATTTCTTGCCAGGGAAAGTAATGAACCCGCTAGAAACACTTTCGTGCAGGCCGAGTGTGTGACAGGTACCCCGCTTCATCTCAACCACATCTGCTTATGTTCTATAAACATGTGCGAAGGCTAGAATAAGGAACAAATCATTAAAAGGAACTTTTGTTTTAGAGAAATGTCGGCCTAAAAACAGTGACACAAAACATGCTTCTGACACCTGGAGATGCAGACCTTCTGCACTACTGGCCCGAGTAATTAATGTTACCTCTGTAGATCCTGTGAAGGCCACTTTGTCTATATCCATGTGGGAAGAAATGGCCGCCCCAGCAGTAGGCCCGTAACCAGGGACAATGTTCACTACTCCAGGAGGGAAACCTGCCTGAAGATCAAAAGTAAAATGGTTATGACAGAACTGAGAATTTAATTCTGTGATAAAAAGGAGAGTCTGGGATCAAAGCCACCTCTCGATGCTAAGCTTATGAGTTTCTCTACCAAGAAAGATTCATTTAAGTCCTATTATTATTATTATTTCATTTCGTAGCCCACTTAAAATAACCTCCTTAATTACATTACTGGGGAGGTTGTTTCTCCCCGGGGGGAGAAGTCCATGTTTGACTTTTCTGGATCATTGCCCCAGTGATGGCTGCCTCAGATTTCATAATAGTAACTCAAAAAGATAGTGTGTGGAAAAGAGCTTGGGAAATTACTCACATAGAAGGAAAACAATGCAATTATTATCCTATCGGCAACACTAAGAAGCTAAAAGGACCTTGCATTTTCAGTTTCTAGCTATTGATTGTTCAGGGCATACCAACTGGGTTGCAAATTCCTACTGGCAATATTTAATTAGTAAAACATTAGATAAGAACTATCCTCCCGTGCGTGACTAAGCTTCACAGATTGATTTCATTCCTGGTTAAAGAATGATCAGGGAGAAAACAGTGTGTACCTGAGATGGGCACACTGAAATTTCATGTTATTGGCATCAAAATGCCCCATTTTGACATTTCTCTTGCCCCCCCCTTTTTTTTTTAAATTTGGAGTGAAGAATAGTTTTAAGATTTAGGTTCAGATTTTTTAAATTTAAGTTTCTAGTAACTAAAGTCTGGTTTTTAAGTTCTGGAAAGATCTGAAGGACAAAGGGCAAGACACTGCAAGAAAAAAGATACTAACTCAACCTGGATAGTTGATGAAAATAAATTTCATGTTTTTTTTTTTTTTTGGCCAATTTTTGAGCAAGAAGGTAAATGCAGAGAAAACCACAACAGAAAACAGAATATAAACATGTCCCCTTGTGGACAGATATGTTAAAAAATTATGTGGCCCAATATTATAAGCAAGCATATTGGCACACAGGCCTCCAACCTTTGGAGGGATTAGTTTAAAAAAATTTGCAGAACCTCCAGGCCATTAGTGCCAGTAAGAAACCAATATTCATTTCAACATTTGAAAGAAACATCAATTTCAACGTGACTTCGCATTCATGAGTTAAGCTAAGGAAACAAACTAAAAGTGATCATAAGATGACTGTTCGACATGAAGCCTTTGAGTCTGACTTCTTGTCTCCATTTGGGCAGTTCATATTGGCTGACCATCGGAAATCTCAGCTGGTGGCCATATTCAATGTGTCCTCATCTGGACAGAGCCATTGGCAAGTGGTTTACGTAGCACCAAGTGAGGCCTTCATAGTGGAAAGGAGAGTTCCTGAGTTCTTGCACATATTTTGATTTGGGGAACTCACCTCTTGGATTAAAGATGCCACGTGAAGGGCAGTGAGAGGAGTTTGCTCTGCAGGTTTGACAACCACGGTATTTCCACAGCTCAGGGCAGGCCCTATCTTCCAAATGAGCATGACCAGCGGGAAATTCCACTAGAAAGCAACAGGGCACAATAGATTCTTTGTATTGCTGAAAGCCTCATCTGCTAATCTAACTTCTACATTATTCACTACCTAAAGATGTGGAATAATAATTATAGTAGTTTTGTAGAGTCAACTGGTGTCTTCAAATTAAGTTCATTGCTAAAAGCAACTGATAAATGCTGGAAAGCTTCAAGTAAAGTAGATAAGGGACAGGAGTGGAAGAGAGCTAAAAATTTTTATCAAGTGCTGTTATTTTGAGTTCTTCATCTACTGGAGGAAAAAAAAATTACTACATGGTTTAAAAATCAAGCCTGACTATTAAACATATTGTAAGTTATCTGCACATCTTTGAAAAGTGTAATTATTCCTCCCTCCTTATAGATCATTTGTTGTAACCATGTACCCAATAATATTTAGCAGTGACTTGAAGCTAATATAACATTGTGTGTCAACTATATTTCAATAATAAAAATTGTGTGTGTGTGTGTGTGTGTGTGTGTGTGTGTGTGTGTAGTAGTAGTAGTAGTAGAAGTGTTTATTTTTAAGACAAATATCTTGCTAAAGACAAAAAGTCTAGGGTCTGGTGGCTAAGAATTTGGTTCAAATCTCAGTTCAATCATTGACCAGCCCAGTGAGCTCAGACGAGTTACGTGCTCTCCATGCATGATTTCATCATCTGCAAATGCTGATAAAAATCCTTTCTACTTCAAAAGGTTATCATGAGGATTCTTCAAGAAAGTGGGCCAAAGGCTTAATAGAGTGATGGGTTCATCATAGGCATGCAATAAATATTAGCTATTACTAGTTTTCAGGATTGTGTAATTTTTATTAGTTTTATTGAGAGTTTGGAACTAATGAGCAATTTCACTCAAAATGTGGCTATGGATGCATTTCAATCTCATTGGAGCAGAAGATAAGTCATTGACACTTTCCCAGCTAAAAGCTTCATAATATTTAACATCTTTTTATTTGGCTTCTCTGAATATGTCGGTGAAATCATTGAGATTGTCTCCTATTTGTTGGGTTTAAAAGAAAATCTTCATGATTCTGCTTAAAAATACAGCTAAAGGTAGGATAATCCATACAGTCCTCCAACAGTTTCTTCCACTTTAATTTAAAAAATGCATTTAGGACTCAAACACTGGTTGCTACTCTTCTCCGTGATGAGAAGTCTCAATGGGGAGATAATTTGTGTTGGAGAATAGTAGGCCATACTGCTTCGCTAAAATGGCATCCTACAGAGAGAAGCCAGCCATAGCTGCTTTGTGACATACGTGTGAAGCATGGGTCTTAAAAAGACTATATAACCCAGCTTTTTAAAAACAAATCACAGAGTGAAAGGCTAAGATAGGTCAATGCTGTAATATCAAAACACACTCAAGTGACACCCCACAATATAGATATATTTCTGGACTACCTCCTTCATATCCAAAGAGTTCAGTCACAGGGAGACCTAAGCTAATCAGTTACTACATTTGTTCCACATTTAGTAAATATCTAAGGATCCCTATGTGCTGGAGAAAACTTCTTTACCAAATGAAATAGAATTAGAATTCTTTTTTAAGCCTGAAAATGATATAGGAGACCAACTTACAGGAATGATTTGGCCACATACACCAACAGGCTCATGTCTCGTGTAAGTAAAAAAGTTTCCATCTGGAAAATAGAACACACAATCATTTGTAGACAAATATGCTTGACATTCAAGGAATGGTCATGGGTTGATGTGAGAAGAAGGTGTAGACAATAACTGAAAACAAAAACAACAAATAAAGAAATAAAAATAACCCCCTTATCTCCAACCACTTACAAAATGAAAAATCGAGTCCTGTAATAGTAATGTGAAATGAGAGGAACCGTAAAACTGATGTAGGTCAAGGCAAAGATGCAAAACTGGAATATATCTGAAAGATATTTAATTCTCTCATCTTGTAGGAGAGCTATTTTTTAAATTATCCTCATTCTCGAAGTGTACTAGAAAAAAGGTACAAGGTATGTGGCTGAGACAATAACTGTTAGAGTTCTGTTTCTGACAGTTCTATCAGTAATGGTAGAATTTTTTTGAAGTAAAAATAACAAAATTAGAAAAGAGTAGAATTAAAAAATATCTCCCTACAAGCCTACTGGCTTATTCTAAAAGGTGTGTTTTTTTTTTTTTTTTTTTCCTACCAAGCAATAAAAGCAAATTTCTTCATCAAAAAAAAAAAAAAAAAAAAAAAAAAGAAAAGAAAGAAAATGCCAGAAGTAAAAGACATTGTTTTGCAATCTGGATTTGATTGATTCATATGCCTCAAAGTTTGATGTGGTCATCCTGAGGTTACTTTGTGCTTTTTTTCTGTTGTAGTTCCCACAAAAGCTTCTTGGCTATCAAAGCAAGAAACCTCCTTATCAAGTCTATTTGTACTTAAAACAGTTTCTCCCATTTTGTCAGAGGGTAAAGTAAGAATTTCTAGAATAGCCTCATTTCTTCTTAACACCATGTTCTCACTCTCCCCTTTTAATTCCTGCCTATTGCTTTTAACTTACTTCTGGATGCTTGAATGAGATTGAAAATGCCCATCAGGGCCAACCTGGAGGGTGCCGCAGTTCTAGAGCCAGTAAGTTTATATGAATTAAATTCTACCCATAACGTTTTCCCAGTTGACTTTTTTATATCCCTCTCCCATTAGCATTCTCTGCTAAAATACTAAAACACATACATACATATCTCGTCATGCAAATTCTTAAACTGAGCTTATTGTAAACACAGTCTCATCTCGGTCTGAAGCTACTTAAAATAAATCAGCATGAATTGGTTTGTTGAATTAATCTACTGTAACTCTACTGAGTAAGACCAGGTGCAGATGACCATAATTGTCTCACACTGGAACACGCAAAAACACTTAAATAATTACATTATAGAAAGGGTGTACATTTCACTATGGGAATACAAAGTAAATCACTCGAGGCCGACTTTGAAAAGTGTGGACAGTTAGAGAGACAATTGCCCTAATTCAGTGACTGTGGGCATAAAAATGTTCTTACTTGAATATTTCTAAAATATCTGTAGTGGTATCTTCTGCACGATTATGCTGAAACAATTTGAAAAAACCATTTGATAAATCTTCGCAGAACTTCCAGGCTCAAAGCTGCATTGTCTCAAAGTCAAGGAGAAAATCAGTCTGCTTTTCAGCTGACATTTTTAAAAGGAAGAGTTTGGAGTAATTCAGCTCTACGGCGATCGCCTCGCGCCTACCCTCACCCCTGGTGGTTTCTCACAGCTACTCACCGATGGGTATTGTGCGGCCTTGGATCTTGTCAGCCCACCCTGCACAGTAGCGTAATGTTGTGATGCAGCCTCCCAAATCCATCAGATATGAACTAGAGAATAGTTTTCCACCATTCATTGATTCCATTGTCTGAAAAGGATATCAAACCTCAAATGTAAACTTCCATAAACATTTTCAACTAAAAAATCAAGAGTTACTATTTTGAATAATCATGTGCTAGAGAATTTGGGAAATAGAAAAGAATCCTGTAAGCTATCTTGTATAACCTTTTCTTTCTACAAAGGAGGTAAAAAAAAAAAAGAGTAAAAATAACTTGCTTAGACTTGCTTAAGGTCACATAACAAGATACAGATAAAAAGGGTGATAAGATTCTCGTTTCTATACCCTAGCATTCCTTCTATCTCATTCTGAATGTCCTCTGGCTGGACAGATTTCTAGGAATCAGTCCCAGTTTGAAAGACACACAGTTGGTGAGAGTGAGTGGCCCTTAGTTTCCTAAGTCAGATCAGAGCCCCAGCAAAATTTCACTTATTGTATAAATACAACTGTGGGACAATTTAGTGTCATGACTATGAATGGTGCCTCAGTGATTATTTTTGATGTTGCAGTCCATCCGGATACAACCAATGTACACAAACTTCAGTGATCCCTGGATCTTTCATTCATGAGTGTTCTTCAGCAGAACTTTGAATGGTGAAACTCCCAGTTTTGCCACTATTGTCATAATTATTGTCTGAATGGTCAGGCTGGAAAGTGCAACATTTTCTGGTCCGGTGCGCTAACCATCTATCGGATGACCTAGTTTATTTTCTTCTTTCCTTCAGCAGGAACTTTAAGAGCTCTTTGGGATTTGTGTCCTGCCAGGGCAGGAATATACAGGTGAAAACCTTAAAATTGTTCTTCATTTGTTATACAGTCTTCTGTCTCTGCATTATGCTGCATGCCATCTCAAAACTTAATCGAACATGATTTTTGTGTGCCTGCTCCTTATTCCCCCTTCGGATCTTATGTGACAGAGGCAGCGAGCACTCTATAATCCACAGAGCAGTTACATAAGAGAAGCTAAGTTTTAGCAAATTCTGCTTTCTTCCTACAAGACATTTTGGTCAGTGTAATTTTATTGTGCATAACTCCTTAACTCCATATTTTTGCATACTTTGATTCATGCTGAACCTTTGAATAATAAATAGTTCTTTGACTAACTATAATTGTTAAAGTTGATTTAAAAATATGTATATGGGCTTCTTTGTTACTGCCAGCGTAAGATTCTAAAGGTAATAAGAATTTGCTCTGAAACTTGATCTTGGTATTGGTTTGTTTTCAATTGGCTTTACTGTAGTGCCTAACTGAAAAGAAGACAAGGGCGGGGTGCCTGGGTGGCTCAGTCGTTAAGCATCTGCCTTGGGCTCAGGTCATGATCCCAGGGTCCTGGGATCGAGCCCCGCATAGGGCTCCCTGCTCGGTGGGAAGCCTGCCTCTCCCTCTCCCGCTCCCCCTGCTTGTGTTCCCTCTCTCGCTGTGTCTCTGTCAAATAAATAAATAAAATCTTAAAAAAAAAAAAAAAGAAAACAAGGAAACACTCCACCCATTTTACTTGCTGACTCACCTAACTGCCAAAATGTTTTTTAAAAAGCAGGATACATAAAAAATACAGTTTTTACAAATACACAAATGATTGGACTTTTTTTCTTTATTCTTCAACTTTTTCACCTGTAACAAGAACATCATTTAATCCAGACCACTGTGAACACATGTATTTCGGGAGGGAAAAAGCGGCCATTTAGTTAAGTTTCTTGGTGGGCTAGATTAAAGAGAAATAAGTTTATTTTAGAGAAATACTCTGGGCACCTTTGACAAAGTCTATGACACTTTCCACAGAGTTCAGTGGTCAGGTAAGTTGAAGAAACCTGGTAAATTATTTCAGGATATTCACTGCATGTGCCCTTGTTAAAGGCTCTAAGGAATTCTAGAATAGAGAAAAGAAATTTAAGTTGCTTTAGCTTGCAGTTTGCCAAGGTTTAGACTGTAGAATGTAATATAGGAGTAGAAATTAACATCATCCAGAACTAGCGTGCAGATTCCTCTTTGAGAATAAGCTCAATGGTATGTACAATTTCTATACGGGAGCTGGTAGAAATCTTTCCTTTTTTTTTTTTTTTTTTTTTTTTGTAGAGAGCATGTAGTGATAACTAAAACCAAAGCAAGTTGCCAATCCAAACAATGAATGCTTTCTAGAGATCTCTCTACCTACAAAGTTTGGTTGATACTCACTGCCAAGAGAAGACGATCTCTTTCAATTAAGTCAGCCAACCTGTAGATTAGTCGCCCCCTCTCTGAAGCATTCATAGTACGCCATGGAGAGCCGATCTGAAAAGCCTTTCTTGCGGCCTTCACTGCTTTGTCAATATCTTCCTGCAAGTCAAAGGGAATTCATTTCAGTAGCCTAAACATGTTAGTAAATCTAATGGCAGCAACCCTATAAAATAGACTAATGGTCCTCATATGCAGATGCTGTGTCTTCGTTAGCCCAAAGTCTGGCACATTGTACAAACTCAACTCTCACATATGGGAGTTCTGTACCTGCTGCCTAATCTTTAGAATGATGAATTCCACACACATAGTTCAGGCTTGAGTTCTCTGAATAGAAATATTATAATATTTTAAGATTGCTACCATTGGAGTGCTTGCCATACATATGTCAAGTCATGTCCAAATTACTTTACACACATTAATTCATTTAATTCCTCATAATCATATGACACAAATATGCTTCCCATTTTACAGATGAAGAAACTGAAGCAAAGAGAGGGAGGAAATTTGCCCAAGTTCAATAGCTGACTGTGGCAGCATGGTTTTAAGTGGAGTGCCTCTGACCGTAGAGTCTTTGCTCTTCACCACTACAAATGGCTTTGGTGACTGACCGAGAGTTCCAGGGAAAGCTCAAGATCAACTAAACTGGTGAGTATCTTCTTGGATGGCTGGTGGCTCCACAGCCTGTGGGTGCTCGTCGAGAACCTACTGCAGGGTGAATAAGAACTGGGTTTTGCTGTTGAAAGGTAAACACTACAAGCGTGTGTGCATTCCTCTTGTGCTGAGAGAGAAAGGCATAGAGTAGTGGAACTGGTATATAGAAGGATCTGCCTGGATATTACAACCTCTCACTTCCCAGCCAGGTACAAAGAGATCCTTTCAGTTCCTAACCAGGTTACAGAAGTCAGTTTCTTATTATTAAGGTGCTACTTACAATTACATTAATTCCGATAATCAAGCAGTTCCACACTCAGTCTAGCCTTCTTGCCTGTAGTGATGTTGCTCTTGCTCACACTCTTTCCTCTGAGTCAAGTAGACTCCTCCTGTTCCTTCCTAGCCAACCTCAGTTGCATACTTTCCCCTGGCCCCTTCATTCCACAGGCCCCTGTTCAGATCCCTTTGGAGCTAATAGAGACTATATCTACTATAAAACCCACCACACCTCTTCCATTACTACTTTATATGTTTTTGTTTTTGTTTTCCCTCAAATCAGTTGCAAACACCTTTTTTTTTTTTTTTTTGAGATGGAGACAGCATGAGTGTGAGTGAGGGGTGGGCGGGGCTGGCTGAGGGAGAGGGGGGGAGAGAATCTTAAGCAGGGTCCATGCCCAGCACAGACCTCCATGAGAGGCTTGATCTCACAACCCTGAGACTGTCCATGAACTGAGCTGACATCAAGAGTCAGACGCTTCACCCACTGAGCCACCCAGGCTCCCCAGTTGCAAACAACTTAAAGGCATAGATCGTTCCACTGTTCTTTGGTATATAAGACTGGCCACTACACGGAGCTACATAAATTCCACAAATCATGGCCACATCTTAGGCCAGTTGGTTGGAAATTTTTGCAGAAGACATAATTTCCTTTGAGAATTGGAGGAGAAAATTGCATATAATTTTCTTAAAGTTGCCCACAATTTAGCTGAACCCCATTCAAGAATGACACCTCCCCCAGTAGGAATCATGAACCTCAAGTAAATATCCCCCACCTTGGAGTATATTTCTTTTTTTTTTTTTAAGATTTTATTTATTTATTCATGAAAGACAGAGGGGGAGAGAGAGAGAGAGAGAGAGAGAGAGAGAGAGAGAGAGAGAGAGAGAGAGAGAAGCAGAGGGAGAAGCAGGCTCCCAAGGAGCAGGGAGCCCGATGCGGGACTCGATCCCAGGACCCTGGGTCATGACCTGAGCCGAAGGCAGACGCTTAACCATCTGAGCCACCCAGGCGCCCCTTGGAGTATATTTCATTAAAAAGTCCCAAACTTAGAAGTCTGCAAATTAAAATACAAACAAATAAACTATTTTTACAGTATTTATCACCACACAAAGATGATCTGGGGCCAGTGAGATATTTTAGAAGTGTAATCTGCTTTGATTAAGTGATAACATTCACAGAGCACAAGCAAACATTCTTTCACTATAATACATCATACACTTGTTTAGCTCACTGCCTAACTTTTGAGAGAATGATGAATATATACAATAAAATATATGCATTATTACTCACCCTTCCTGAGAAATACGTATATAGTCATATTGGGGGTACTCAGTTAATCACATTGATTGTTTATATTTGGATATTGTTTTATGCCATAAGTTCTAACTTTTTCCAAGTTATATTCAGACAGCAATGTTTGGAAAAAACCCCACAAGAATCTGAAATTGCCAGTGTGATCTATGGATACCACAGCTTATAAAATATATGCTGCTCTGTGTTTAAACAGATCTGTGTGACACAGCTTTCATTTGGATCCTTCTGCTCAGTGTTCTGCCATCGGCCTTAGCCAAATACAGTTTATCAGAGGCATCCTGGCCTCTCAAAGGGATATGAAAAAAAAAATGGCTTCAAGATATCTAACTCTGCCATATGGAAAACACATTCTTGAAATAAAGACTTTCTTGTGGTTGTGTCCTTTGTGCCATAATCCTCCTTTTCTCATAATCTTCTATTTTTTATCTTGCAGGCACAGAAGTAGAGTAACGATAGTTAATACATAGATGTGGAACAAAACAACCCAGGTTTGAATTCTGGTTCCTCATCTATTAGCTCTGTGAGTTTTGAGACATCCATTCACCCATCCATCCATCCACCCAACCATCCATCCACCCATCCATCCATCCATCCACCCAACCATCCATCCACCCATCCATCCATCCATCCACCCAACCATCCATCCATCCATCAATCCATCCATCCACCCATCCATCCATCCATCCCTCCATCCATCCACCCATCCATCCATCCATCCACCCAACCATCCATCCATCCATCAATCCATCCATCCACCCATCCATCCATCCATCCACCCAACCATCCATCCATCCATCAATCCATCAATCTATCCATCCATCCATCCATCCCTCCATCCATCCACCCATCCATCCATCCATCCACCCAACCATCCATCCATCCATCAATCCATCCATCTATCCATCCATCCATCCATCCCTCCATCCATCCACCCATCCATCCATCCATCCACCCAACCATCCATCCATCCATCAATCCATCAATCTATCCATCCATCCAAAAATTTACTGAACACTATGCTGTAAATCTTGGTATCAGGCTGCTAATGATCAAATCGTGAAGACAGGAGACTGTCCTTTTGAAAATTAAATAAGGTAACACTAGAAACACATTTTCTATGTGACAGACATGACTTTGAGCGTTCATTAAGTAGTTGCGGCGAAACAGGCAAAACCACCTTAAAATAACTCTCAGCAGTTCTAGTATATTTTAATCTTTCCTTTCAATTTTCTCTACCGTGTATTATTTTAAGCTGTTATTATCTCATTGTTGCTTGCCTTCCCAAGCCATTCTCTTCTCTCCCCCAACTGTCTTGCTGATTGCCACCAGGCTAATCTTCCTCAAACAATTTTATGTGATCAGTTCCCCTTTCAAATACTTGCACCTCCCTTTGTCTATTGTCCTAAGGCCAGACTCTTCTTTCTGATTTTTAAGACCCAACATTTTTGGGCCCCACCTCACCTATCTAAACTTGTCTTTACATTTTTTTTTCTACTCCGTCTGGCCCAACTGCTTCTCACCTTTGCTCCTGTAATTCTCCTTGCCTAGAATGTTCTACCAGCATACCCCGCTATTTTCAAAATTCTACATATTCTTTGAGACCAAATATCACAACCTACCTAAACCCTTACCAGCCTAATCCAGCTTGATGTTAGGTACCAGTGAAGAGCTTACTAAGTTCCAGGCACTAAGTGAAGCCTTCTGTAACCCCACAGTTACTAAGACAATTAAGCACCATGGACTTTGTTTTACAGGACATGAAATCCAGCATGAAATCTATCAACCAAAATTTGATCCCACATCTGGCTCCCAAATCCGGTTTTATAGCTCTGCAAGACATCCTGGTAGTCATCTTTGCAATGAATATTTATTGCTATCTGTGTTAAAAGCTATAATATTCCTTACTCTTCTGGGCCTACAATAGGCAGTAAATAAATATTTAATAATTTAATTACCTATCTTTTAAACTCATCATGTTACATTGATTTTATAGAAGAGTGCTCCTGATACAGATAATTTGCTTATATTGACATTCACATCTTAAATCATATTTTAATTGATTCCATTACATAATAAAGCTTTCACATTAGCCATATTAGGCTTAAGGGTTTTTTGCTGTTGTTTAAATTCTACGAATAGTATTTCCTGGATTTTTACTCCAGGACTAGTATCTCCAGGGACATAATTTCTTAATCCACCAGCAAACAATGTGGCATATTAACTCAGATTTGCCACCGTCAATAACACTTTTGCCTTAGAGGGTTTTAAATGTTCCTTTTTTTGAAGTTCAGATGATGAAATACCAAAGGCCTCTTAAACATAGTTAAGGAAGGAAAAACTTCTATCACTCCCAGGCTGCACATTTCCATATTAGATCCATTCCAATTTGGAGAAAATAGTTATCAGACCAGTTTTACTTTTACACCTGTCATAAGCACTTACTTTAATGGACATTTATTTTTATCCTCCCCAATTATTTGTTAGGTCATGCTTAGTATTAGAAGCAGTTTTCAGGATTAGTCAATATAGCCTAAAAGAGCCATTGAAGTGAAAAGAAAACAGTTCCCACCCACATCTGTGCTTTGCTTTGTAACCTCCATTCATTCTCATTCCTCCTCTTTTCTTTATAACACCATTGAAAGGCGGTATATAGCCCATTTTCAGCTCCATTCTACTCATAAATTAAATCCCTAAAACCCTTTGGCTCGTTATCTAAAGAGTCAGTTCCAGAATATTAGGTTTACGGTGACTATGTAATTTACTCAATTTGTACCTTTCACTAAGCAATGTTAGAAGTTCATGCACATTAGTCCGCAAAATTGTGAGAATAGCAATCATTACTTAAAACCAAACGTCAGTAGATTACTCCAAAAGAGAACAGGATGACAATAACACTGACTGTGAAGCAAACAGTGGCTTACCCTGAACAGTTTATATCATAAACAACCGAACTCAAGTGATCAAGCGTCTAGCAACTTGATTAGCATTGTGACCTGATTCGAAGCTTTGCTGGATGTTAATGAGTATTCCTGAGCTATGCTTGCACAGACAATGCTGCTCCGCTCTGAGTAATTGCCAATAAGCCCACAGCAAAAAAAATGACAAATATTTCTAAAGCTTCAGGTATGATCATCAGCGCCCCCTCACTACACTTTAGGAAGAAGGTAAATCCTGCCAATGCTGCCAAGAAAAGTTCTCAGACGTCCTGACAAGGTTTCAGCTGGAACTCCGGGCACAGATTTGTTTTACTGATGAAACTAAAGCTGCAAGCCAGTGGCAAAGAGAGATGTCCAAGACACCAGAGCCAAAGTATCAAGAATACGTGTTCTTTGATTTATTGCCAACTGCAACCAGCTCTGCAGTCTTACTCCTGAGTAGCATTTATACCTCTGGAGAGAAGGAGTAGGCAGCTGTCAGGGGCTCCCCTTGCCCTTTATTGCTTCCCTCACCTACCCTGGGTTGCCAGAGCCACTCAAGCAACTAGAAGGACACTTGATGTAATGCAGGGCTGGAATGTAGTGTTGGGTAGATCTCCGGAAGCCTCTGATAAAAAGTCATTTCTCTGTTGAATAGGAAGAACACAGGTTTCTCTTCTTTCTAAGAATGGCCCAAAGGACACAGGCTTCTGGGTCTCCTGAAACATGTTGCCAGGGATCATCAGTATTTCTCTGCTCAAGTTTGGTCTTGTAACATTTCATAGGGGGTGCAGCGAGATTATCACAGTGCAGGTTCCAACTCCAACTTTCTTACTTATCAAAGTCCATGCCCCCTATGAAATGCTAACACAATTTAACGGTTTAATACCTTCATTCAGGAGTTCTCCACGTATATTCTACCACTCCCACCCCAACCAGTAACATCAGCATCCCCTGAGAATTTGTCAGAAATGCAAATGCTCAGACCCCACCCTAGAATTACTGAAACAAACTCTAGGGGTGACCCAGCTACCTGTGTTTCAACAAGCCTTCCAGGGAATTCAGGTGCATGCAAAATTGCGAGAAACACCGCCTTAGTCTGTAGTTAATTTAGTACCAGATTCCTAGGAGGAGGTGTGTGTGTGTGTGGGGGGGGGTGGTATATGGAAACTCAGAGCTTGATGGAGGATTTTTACATATGATTTATGTAATTTCATTTATCCATTACCTGTAGCATATGAGATACTGAAAAGTATAAAGGTAAAATGTAGTGTCGATCTCTACAAGAAGCAGGCTGTCTCAGACAAATTAAATGATACCCATATAACACGGGGCTTATAATATAGATAAAGATTGTATTCTGCACTGGCACAGAAGAGAGCTAGTCTACCTGGGAAATTTGGGGGGCTTTAAAAAAATATAAGACCCTATAACGACTGAAGCTCTGTTATGTGCCTGGCACTGTTAAAACACTTTACATCTTTTTTTTTTTTTAAGATTTTATTTATGTTTTTTATTATTTTTATTTATCTGTTATTTATTTATCTGAGAGAGAGCCAGCACGAGCAGCGGGAACAACAGCAGAGGGAGAAGCAGGCTTCCTGCTGAGCAGGGAGCCCGATGCGGGGCTCGATCCCAGGACCCTGGGATCAAGACCTGAGCTGAAGGTAGACGCTTAACCGACTGAGCCACCCAGGCGCCCCGACATCTTTTCTTATTTAACCTCCCCCAAGTTTTTCCTATCTTCCCATTACACCACAAGGAACCCAAGCTCAAATAGGGTCAATAAAATGTGGAACATCTGTGCTCTTTCTACAGCTAATGATTGGAACGAGGCCCCGAGGACCGTACCTTGACCCTGTCAGTCACAGTGGCTGTGAACGGCATGCACCATTTGGACCGTGATTCTGGGCATGGTGAGGGTGAAACTCCTATGTTGATGGAGTGGCCTGAGAAAAGGCCAAAAACAAGAGGGGTTTTCTCTGTTTTTGTTTTTTCCCCAGAGGCCAGTGAGAAGCCCATGAAGAATTTATGCACGGATGAACTCTGGTATGTACAGAAAGTGAAATCTGAAAGTGGGTGACGTGTGTTCTCCACTCCATTCTGCATCTACTTCTCAAGCTGTCGGCCCTTGAGGTTAAACTCCGCAGGCTTGCCCCTTGAGGTGCGGATCTTATGTCTTCCGGTAATACTGCCACCTGAATCCGGGGGCTTCTCTAAACCCAAACAAGCCCCTGGGGTCTATGGCTATCTTAGAATAAATCTGCAAGGCTTAATGCCTTCAACTAGGGATCTCATCACGTGGGCAGAAGGTAATGAAAGAATGGGAACTGGGCAGGAACACGGAACTGAACACTGGGTCACTAAAGGTATTATCCTTGGGGCACTATCCGGACTTCATCTTTCAATGGTCTTTTTACATAGCAAAATAATTTACCTTTTAATACCTTGTAGGACAGAGATTTCAAGCTTGATAACATTTGGACAACGGAAGACTGAGAAACACATTCACATTTTAAGGTAACATGCTCAGATGAAAAATCGGAAGGCTTTCATTCTCCTCCCTCCCCAGGCTGTTTCATATTGTCCTATCTCGCTTTTATAATAGTCACGAGGTAAGGCAGCCCTCCCTCCCAGTCATAGACTCTGGAGTCAGAAGGACAGCATTTGACTACTGATTTTGTTATTATTATTCTTTTTATTTTAAAAATTTCGTTATTTATTAGCAATGTCCCCTAATGTAAATTAGTCAACCTCTCCATTCTGCTATTTTGTTATCATTTGTGAAAACAGCTACAAATATTTCCCATTGAGATGCTTAAATTAACATTTAGAATTAAAAAAATAATAATGATATAAGTTGGTTTTTGTTGGTGGTGGTATGATTAGCTAGAAAGCAACAATACATTTAATTCATGGTTCAATTTCTGTGATTTTAAAATTCAATTTTTCAAGGTACCAATTCAATGATTTTTAAGGAAATAATTTGGCAAAATATTGTTTCAAACATTCTATCTTGTTTCCTTTAGTTTCATTTTGCAACCTAAAAAAAGAACAATTTTATATGAATAAAGGATTTCTCTGCTTTATAAATCAGTGACTAATCATATGTAGTCTGTTTATATAATAAACCCAAGTATTATTTATGCTGAAGAACAAGCAAAGAGAAATAGCATGAAAAAAAAAATCAGCACAACATCCAGGACCATGGGCTCGTCATCATCACATGGCTACTGAGAACCCTTGATGTACCAAGAAAAATTTCCCCGATGGCCCCAGAAAGGGTAATTTCATGACCTGTTTACTTCCAAGTTGTGGTGGGATTGCGAGCCCAGCACGGTGGGAAACAAAGAAAGCTAGCCTAAGTGCTGGGAAACCCACCTTATCTCCTTCTTCCACTTCACAGAGCTTCTCCTCGGTTGCAGGATTAAAGACAGGAAACTTCTTGCCACTCACTGAATTATGCCATTCATTGTTTATGAAAATCTGTAGACAGGGAGAGAAAGGAGGTAACAACCCTTTAAATATGCAGAAATTTGAGAAATTCTTTTATAAACTTAGAGCATTATAAAATGCCTAAGTGAGGCCAATGTCAAAACCTTCACATACCTCCCCCCAAGGTATTTTTGGCTGTTCAAGACATTTTACACACGCATACACACATGCGTGCATGAGCACACACATATTGAAAGAAAGTAATACTTTGAAATTACGCTGAGGTACGAGGTCATGTCAACCCTGGAAAATACAGACTGGAGAAAACCTTCTAGAAAAAGTGCTTTTATCTGAGTTTGAGGCAAGAGCAGAGGCTTTGGTACCTTTAATCTTTATTAATCCTAATTTTTCACTTCAGATTCTGAGCACCCTCCTGTTGGGCTGCTGGTGATTTGGTATCGTAAGTGACTGTTTTCTGATCCTTTATTTCACTCTATTAAAGGTAGCTTGGGGGACAGTTTTCAAAGAAGTTTGCTTAGAAAAAAAATTGGCTAGTGACATGTTTTCACTGACTTTTTCCAGGCATAAGGGTTTTATTCTTTTAAAGAGATTACCTAATCATTGATTTGTCCTCAGATGAAATCAGGCACTAGATTTCTTAGTGATATCTAAGAGACATGCATCTAAAAAGACAGAGGGGTCTAGAAACATGGAATTTTGTTCTGTGTATAAAAGAATGGCAATACATAAAAGTGTTAGTATGTCATTTAAAAAGTCTTGAGTTTCAACTTCTGTTGCCCTGAATTTCTGCTTCATTATGGAGCTTACTAGGGCTTCGATATGTCATTCAGCTTTTCCTAGAGTAAAAATGTTTTACAAAGCCTAATTAAGAAGTACTGCTTTTGTGATAAAGTTATGTTTTGTTTCCGGCAAAAGCCAGAATTTCTTCTCCCTCCTCTTGTTTCATTATTTCTTGTTTATTCTTTTTCTTATTTATTTTTGAAATATAAAGATTATCATAAGTATGCTATTGAACTTTATGTATTACAACTTTCTGTTAGATTTGTTATTACAACGTGAATTAGTCTATTTAATTGTGAATCACAGGGAATTGATACACCCAGTTTTAAATGGTGACATCTGCACTGGATTTTTTACATATATCTTAATCCAGACACCTCCCCTTACTTGATATTTAAAGATAAGTTAATAGTGCAGCCCTGAGGGAAAAGGTATTGAACAGCCCGCCCCCCCCGCCCCTCCCCCAAGGTTTAAATCTGTTGCTATACTAAACACAAATCAGTTAGCTATTAAAAATCCCCCAGTGGTGGTTATCAAGATTATACATTTTTAGTTTAATTACTTATACTATGTATGTTTGAAGTAACAGCAGTCTTTAAATTAATCTGTGAGTTTATACTAACTTAGCTATTCTATTGAGTAGTGTCCATAACATAGCTTAATATTTAGTCACATTCATAAAATCTGTATTACCGTGTATCCCTAAATGCTTAAGTAGAATTAAGTCTATATTCTGTGATTTACATTATTTAGGCAGGCAGCCTGTTCTCCAAAATATTCCCCTGTGCTCTCCTAAACTTCTATCACGAAACTTGTCACTTTTTTAAGAAGTCATGTTTAAATGTCTGCCCTCTCTCCTAGGCTGTAAGCTTGGTAAGATAAGGTCAAGGATGATGTTCGTCCAGTTTTCTGGTTTATCCTTAGGGTCCAATATAGTCCCAGTCCTCAGGTGATTTTCAGCTCCGTCAAGAATTCTGGAATAAATAACTTGAAATTGCATCAAAGAACCTACAAATCTAGTAGCTACACATGGGTAAGAACTATAATGTTCTGCACATGGGCACACTATGATATTTGTGATTTGCTGGAAAAAAAAACAAAGGGAAGGCTAAGCCTTCATATTTGCCTATTCACACCAGTACAGTTACTCGTGCGTCAAAACAGCACCAACCCAGTATTTACAGAAGTTCACAAAATTATAGTGCTAGCCTGGAATTGTCAGGAAAAAGATGTGAGTGTGAGTAAATAAAGGGGAGGGGACGCAGAGCAGCTCAGATGAGGAGACTAGAAGTCCAAGGACACATACGTGGGGGTGTGGGAAAGGATAACGGGATACAAATGAAAACCATACAATTCCTATTGTCCTTCAAGAAAAACGTGTTGGCATCTGAGTTCAACTTGAAGAAAGATAAATTCAAATTAAAATACTGACTCACACACCATCTCCTAGGGTGAATCAGCATTCCATCTCTCATGAAAACATTTTGCAGAATCCTACAATTAGGCTTGAGGCGAGTGTTTTCCTTTATACATCTCTAGCCCTTCCTCTTTTGTACTTTTCTTCCCAAAGGTTGGCTGGGAAACATCTTAACCAACATGTTCCAAATGCAGCCTATTGTCATCCCTCGCTTTATGCTGCTTTTTACCCGAGACTACAGTTCTATAATTTGCACATTCTCTCTTCTCCCTTTCTCTCTCTCTCTCACATACACACTTTCCCTCTCCTGTTAATGACACACACAATCCCTAGCCATCTTTTGGTATCATGCTTTTCTATACTATCACAAAAAAAAAAAAAAAAAAACAACGACAACCAAAAAACAAAAACTCCGTTTTCCCCAGCCCCCAACCTCTGCTTAACTGAAATTTAACCCCTTCCACCCCCCATTGTCATAATCTTCCTAAGCCAACCCAATTCACATTTTGGCCACTCTCCCTCTCAGAACATTTAGTTGGTTTTCCTAAGCATACATGGCCCCATTATGCTCTTCCAACCTTTTATTTCATCTCCTCAGTTCACCCTCTACTTTGGCCTCATTCTATACCAGGCCCTTCTGCTCCACACCTTTATTCATACTGTTCCTCAGATTGGAGTTTCACAATTTTCTTCTACTCATCCTTCTAGTCTTGCTTCAACGGTCACCTCCTCCTGAAGATTTCACTCGTTGGTTCAATTGGATTTAACCTCTTTTTTTTCCCCTCTTTTCTGACACAGTTTTTCATATCCTGCTATTAAATTAATTATGTTCTGCCAAATAATGAGTAAATACCTGAGACATCTGGAAGATACTGTGGGGAAGTGTGAGAGAGTGAGCCCTTGCCCTCAAGGGGCTTGTAATCAAAGAAGAGAGTATATTCACACCAACATCAGCCAGTAGAGAATTGAAGGTTGTATGTAGGGTAAAGACCAAAGCAGTGCTTTAGTCAGGACATTGTGGAGTGGAACCCAGAAAAAGGTAGGCAATGGGCCAGAAGAATGCATCCTTGAAGGACAGGATTGGATTGATGGAAAGAGCAAGCGAGCAAAGAAGGGAACACTCTTGGGATACATATAACACAGGAAAGAGATGAGCCCCGAGCGGAGAGTTTGTGGAAACAAGTCATAGATAAGTTTCGACGATGCAAAGGAAGCCAGTTCGTGGTGAATCTTGATCCAGAGAGTAAGATGGTTGGACTCTATTCTGGAGGTAATAAGGGATCGAATGGATGTTTGAGGAATGTTGATGTGAATGTACCCAAAATGGATTTGAAGTAGAGAGACCAGAATCCCTGGAGATTAGCCGGGAGAAATTTTCACATTCCAGGCATGCGTTCGTTCGTGAGGCTCAAGGGTAGATAAGAGCAAGAGAGCAGTAAATCTGCAAATTATGAAATGTATGCTTTCTCCCCTAAACAGAAGCATTTCAGCATAAAACCACAGAACCCAGCATAGTGAGATGACCAAGATGGTATTAAGGGCCAAGTATTGCACCTTCCTTTTCTTCCCCTTTTATTCTGTTTTAATTTTGTGGGCTTTACATTTGACATTTGCCTTTCAGCTAGCTGTGACGAAACGTTTGTGAATAATCATCCTTCCTGTTATATAAAATGGTTATGTGGAGAAGTATTGGCTAATGGATGTTTGGTATAATCATTATGAAACCTATTTTAGGCCCATTGAAATGATCTGTCATGGTGACAACCTCATTTTCCATTTGCTGTTTGCCTTTAGCAAGTTTAGCGGGAAAGGGATCATCCCATAAAAGTAGAAAAAAAAAATCTTGGGTCCCATTTAACTACTATATGAACTACATTCCACTTATGAGTTTCAGACTCAGGATATTTTTGAATAATATATGTACACTAGACCTCAGCTTAAAGTTCATAATATTGATTAGGAATTATAGATTCCTATGCGTGCTCTTAGACATCACATACTTCTTATTGGGGGAAACAATCAATGGGAGTGTTGAGGAAACTTAAAAATTGATTTTTATTCTTTAAATTTTAGATATGCCAGGCTTTAAGGGAGGCATCACGGCCTTTGATTTAAAAAAAAAAAAAGTGTCTGTTTCCTGAATGCAGTTTAATGTCTGAGAATTAAGTCATAATTGGGGGGGGGAACCTTTCCAGAGTAAAAATGACTAGGTCTTTATGTGATTGGTATAAAGCCACAATTCTAAATAAATAAGCCCTTTCCTCAAAATATTTCTGGCTTGGATCAAGCTGAATTTAACTAATAGGCAAAATGAAACCTATTAGCTTTGCCTGTTGGTATAAGCTTTTGGAACCTGTTGGCTTAAAGGGGAGAGAGCCCCCGACTCCCTCCAGTAAATATTCAGGGTGCCCTAAATTCACATCATCTCTTCAGGGCTGTGACAGGGCCAGTGGCTCTAGATCCTAGAAGGGAATCCAGTGCTTTCTTGGTGGCAGAGAGATTTTTAACAGGTTACATTTTCAGTGCACGGAGGATTTCTCTTAAGATATGTGAAGGGTGAGGAAGGTGATGCAATTCCCCATATTATGTCTCCTGTGTGAATTTTCAAACTTGAGAGCCTGGGTCACAGCATGTGGAGGGGTGGGTGTTGTTGTAAATGGACAAGAGAGGTTGCGTGCTGTAAATATGTAAACCTTTTCTCAGCATTAGGCACTTAAAAAAAAGTACCAAAGACTTTGGGGGGTGGGGGGTTAGGTAACAAAATGGGGGATGAATAATGAGAGGATGAACTAAAGTCAGGGAGAGGTGTTAAACATTTAAAAGAATCAGAGCTAGATCTCTGGCAACTACATTCATTCCCAAGCCCTGAGGCAGTAAAGGAAAATGTTGAGACTGAAAGTAAAAAAAAAAAAAAAAAAAAAAAATCTCAAAGGAAATTAAGGAGGAAATAACAGATGGGAGGAAAATATTTAACTCGAGTCAAAGGAATGAAAACAAAACAAGAGTGACCAAAACAAAAGTGGGAGAAATAAAATTTTCCTTTCATTTCTGTTTTATATTATAGTCTGACTTCTGTAACATGAATGTATACTCTTTTTTTGTCTTGTTTGGAAAACCTCCCAGCTTTTTTAACTAGGGAAAAGAAAAGATGCTAATGCATGTCTGTTTTGAGCCACATCTTCCCTATACCCCACAGATGACAAAAACACTTGTCAAGGATTTCTGTACATCATGCATACCCTCTATCAAAGAGGTAAGATGTAGATGCACCAGAAAGTTCTGTACATTTTTTATATTTCACCATATCAAGATTCAACAATACGATTGCTTGCATATAAGCCTTCTTCCTTCTAAAGAAAGTGCCAAATAGAGAGCACAATTCAGTTATTTGTTGTTTGTATTCTTTCAATTTCTTATTAAGTATCAGGAAAACAGTGGAAATAGTCACATGATGGGATCTGGGTCCGGGGGTGGGGTGGGTAGTTATTCAGGCAAAGTTTTGCGATCTGTGATATTTGTCCAGATTCCTAGGAAACAAATTTCCATTAACAATTTCAACATTACAACAAAGTCATCAGGTAGAGATATGATGATATATAATCAGAAAGTCAAATATGAAAAACTTTACATCCCTTGCAAACAATGGTTGTGGGAGGTTTTGATACACACATGTACTCAAGACATAACCATGTTCTGGAATCTGGGGTCACACAAATATCTCCTTCTCATGAAACAACTGCTGCTCCTGTTCTTTTGAACATGGCTCTATGTTGCTACTGAAATTTGGTGAATGTATAAGATATTTAGCCACAATTACACTAGTGTCATGAAAACCCAAAGCGCCACCACCACCACCACCCCAAGCCAGATAATTGCTACTTTGAGACCAGTGTATCACCATTTTATCAATGTCTGTATTCCCATGAGGTTTCTTTTATGCAGATCTGTATTATATCATTCCAAGGATTACCCATGCCATTTCAGAGGCATTACCTTAACTTTGGGTTCCTTTTCAAAGGAGCTGTTTCTCATAATCCTTAACAGTTTTCTCATCCAGCCCTCTCATTCTGGCAAGCAGTTAATGACAAATTCAGTAAGTGAAGTCCAGTTTAAAGAAATCACATGAACACTTGCAGTAGTGAGACTCCTTATGAAATTGGGCTAATATGATCTTTAGAGCATGTTATTTACTTTAGGATTGCTATTGATTAGGTTCCTTGAAGCAGGCAGGTGCCATAGAACAAAACAATTTGCCAAGACACCAGTCCTTGGAGAAAAGCTAAAACATTGCATTTGCAGTGAAGGGTTACCTCTCAGGAGCAAAATCAATGGTTGGTCCCACCATGGGTTTGTGACCACCATCTGGTTTCTGTTGGACTCAGGCACTCTCTGAAGGGGAAGGTAAGTGAATCTGACCTGGCTGGTTGTGAATGGGTTTCTGAGAGAAAGAGGAAGTCTGGTCCCTAAGCAACTAGATGGTGGTCATTGCAGGTAAAAATATGAGGTTGACCCTAAACTATTGGACCATTGCTGCTGGTCAACAGACCACTCTTGGAGTGGCATCAGCAAAATCTGGAAGCCTGTTAGACATGCAGAATCTCATACCTCACCTCAGGCCAAAAGAATCAGAATTTTCATTTCACCAAGAAGCCTCCCTGATTCACGTGCGTATTCAAATTCGAAAAGTGCTACTCTAGAGTATCTCTCTCTTGTTGGACCATCTGTCTGGGGATCTAGTGCCTAAATCATACCTCTTCCCACATCATCCAAATTTCCACTCTCTCAATAGGAGTAAGGGATGAACAGTACAAATGAAGCGATAGGTATGAAATCACTTGTTACTGACAATCCAGTGGGATTTTAGTACTACCACGGTTTTTTAGTATGTGCCTCCTAAGGGCTGTGTGACCTGGAGCAAATCACCTAACATCTCTAAACTCAGGTTCCTCAGCTTTAAAATGGGACACTACTAACATGTTCTAACTCTTCCAGTGGCTCATTATGAGCCTCAGATGAGATCAATAGATGAAAGCAGTTTTAAACTATGGCAAGCCTTGCAAGTATCCATTCCACGTACATTGGGAGGGGAATAATTTGAGAACTGTGGGAGTCGTCTTGGGCAGGAGAGGGTTAAAGAGAGCCTGCACCAAGCGCCTCATAAGCACTGGGCGTTTTCCACAAATTACTTCACTTAATTCTCAGGCCACTTTCCAAGGTAGTTATTATTATTCCCAATTTACAGACAGGGGAACTGAAATTCAAGGAGATTAGAAGCTTGGCCAAGGTCAAAGCATTAAATAAGTAGAAGAGCTGGAACTCAAAGCCCAGTTTTGTCTTGTTAAGCCACCGTACCTCCCAATCAGCCAGCTATTTGTCCATCTGCTTCCAAGCCAAAAGCAAACAAAATATGGCTTCAGCCAGAAAGGAGTTAAAAACATTTCCCAAATGAAAGCCCTGTTTGAAGCACCCCTCGGTGTGGTTTCCCTCCTACAAAATTCACCGCGCCGTCCAGCCACAGCCTCTATCTCCAGCCTCACCTGGTCTGTTCTCAGCCTCCCTCACTTTACGACAGCCAGGGCAACTTTACGACAGTTGGGGCAACTTTATGACAGTCACGGCAGCCCTTTTGATAGTTCTGTGAACGCAGCTGGCTCTTGGCCGCAAACATCTTTGCAGTTGCCATTACTTCTGGATCTTTGTCCCCCGCCCCCCCGTCGCCCGCCTGGGCTCTCCACGGTCACTTTGTGCTCTGCATCCCTCAAGCGCCCCTTAAATGTCCCTTTCTTAAAGAGACCTTCCCTAAAAGCCCATGGAAAGAGAGTTCTTACCCTCATTTCTCAGCTTTCACTTGCCCTCTCTTTAGCATTTACCATAATTTATGATTCAGGTATTCACATACTTGCTTGTTTTCTTCACCCTCCAGGAACATAAGCTCCCTAAACCCTATTAGCCTTCTTCTACCATAAGACCAAGCACAGAGTGGTTATTCAGTGACCTGTTAACTACATGGAAGGAAAAACAGGAGATGGGAGTGCAGAGAATGGGGTAGTGGGAAATGCACGGGGCCTGAATTTGTTTGCTGTAAGAATCTAAAATCGCTAGGCGATAATGGTGCCTAGCACATGATATGCAATGATTCATCACTCTTCCCTATCAAAAAGATATCTAACTGCGATGTGTTAAACAACCATACCAGAAATCTAGGAAAGTAATTTCTTACTCCACCCAAAAGTTATGCCGTAGGAGCTGAAAAAACACAGTTCCCATAGAAATGGCACACCTCTTTCCAAATCCTCTACATCGCGCCTCTCCCAGCCCAAGCCCCACCTTTTCAATCAAACCAGAATGTCTGTTTGCTTCCAGGCTTCCTTATTGTTCCCCTCTTTTTCTAAGTTGGCGGCCAACTTCTTCCTGTTGGCCTGGGAACAGCTGAGCGGCAGCTGGAAAGCCTCATGGTCATGTCCCCTCCAGGAATCAGGAATGGACAAAAGAGAGTCAGAATAAAGAAGGACAGAATAAGATTCCAGCAAGTCCACATCCCCCTGTAACAGTGTTGATCTTAGACAAGCCACTTGGTGGGAGAGCTCAGACTGCCCCCATTCGAAGTCTAGTTTTGTCACTTTCTAGCTGTATGATTTAAGGCAAGTTACCTAGTCACTCTAGTCCTCAGTCTCCTCATCTACAAAACAGGAAGAGGAACCTCCTCATCGGATTATCTTGAGAAGTAAATAGAGTCATTGCAAAGAACTTAAGCAGTCATTGGTATAGAGTAAACACAATGAATTTTAGCTGTGATTATTTCCTGTGTGTATGTGCCCGTGTCTGTCAGTTTATGAAATGTCATTAGCAGATGAAAATCTTTTCTAGTAGGAATATCTTAATGTTCAATGAGTTAAGTTTAGGAGTTAAGTTAAACTTTTTGGGGTTTTAATCCTGTCTGAGAAAGCTTGTCTTCTTGAATTTTCTATTTGTCTTTTTTTTTTTTAATTTATTAAGGTTAAAAAAAAATAGTGTTGTGAAGGGAGGACAGAAAATGAAATTACCGAATCGTTTAAGAGAACATTTTTGATCCCTGAAATCCTGGATAAATTCTTGGAACTTTGCACCAATGAGATCCTTGTCAGGTGGGGCATGACTGTGCAAGAAAGAATGGCAAGAAAGCTAGGAGAAAAGAACGAGATGAGAAGAACACTCACGAGAGAAAATAGGTCTTGGAAAGGCTGAGTAAAAGAGGATTCTGGAAAATTGGAAAGAATTCAGAAAAAGAAATAGGACTGGGGTAGCCAATGTTAATCAATCACTTCCCATGTGTCAGGCACTATTTCAAATGCTTTATATGCATTAAGCTCATTTAATGCTTTCATCCACCTTAGGAAATTGGGACCTTTATTATTCCCATTTTACACATAAGGAAACCGAGGCAGAGAAAGGTAATGTAGTTTGCCCAATGATCACATAAGTTTTGAAGGAGCTCTTCATTTAAAGGCTCAATAAAATGGATGATCTGGCAGATGTGGGATTCATTTAGACCTGGAAAGGGGAAAAAGGTTAGAAACGGGATCCAAGTTTATGTGGATTTATAATGATGTTATTGAGTTTTTAAACCCTAAAAACATCTGCATCATTTTAGAAACGATTTCTTAACCCTGATCTCTGTTTCATCCACCCCAACAACAATAAAAACCTAATCAGACTGTACTAGAGAGTAAGTCATAAAAGATATGCAACAATGACTTCCTTTGCGTGAAAAGCAGTCTCAAATTTGAGAGCATGTAGTTCTACCATAGCTGTAATAATTTTCTGTTACTCAACCCTGCTTGTCTCTCCCCTCCTCCTTGCCCCAAGGACCAATATATTTCTAGAGATAATAATAAAGGACATTAGCATGGTAAGAGAAAAATAATAGAGTTTAGGGGCTGGCCATAGAAGGTAATTCCACAGACACTATAAAATCCTTGCTTACTTGGTTTGCAACCGGGAAACTTAGTGAATAACTGTCGTTTTTCCAACCCCTCTTGCAAGTGCAAATCCAATACAATTCTTCAGTGGGGCACAGTAAAAAGCAAATGCAAAGGCATTTGAAAAAGCTCGCCCATTTAGATTTAATTACATACATAACTGCTGTCCTCCCAAGTGTGAAAATGCTGTAACCAATAAATCAGACAATAAAATGCTATCTGAGCAGAACAGATTTATAAAGAAGATGTGTGAGCAGTCAAAATTCACTCACTTGCATTGGGTGTTTCTACCCAGAAAGTTCTTAAACGCAAAAGCAAATGGCTGCTCTTTGAATCGTGCCTTCTTTTGAACACTTAGGTCCATCATTTTCCTTAGAGGGGTGTTCTCATCTAATGGCTTTGAAGCGAACAGCAGATTCCAATCTTAAAAACATCTCTCTGTGTTAAAGGATCACTAGATCTGTGTTTGCATGCGAGATTTTAAGGACCATCTCATTTGCCTGTTACTGTTTCTTACATGCTCAATTTATAGCTACCAAATGAAGCATAATTTAGTAGAAAGACTATTTCACTTTAGAGCTTCCTCAAGATACACGTACAGAGAAGACTGCAAACTTCTGCAAAGCCAGATTTTAAAAAATGTGACATTCAGACTACCACAATATCTTCCCAAGTATTTTCATAGAAAAAAAAAGGCTCTGTAGTAAGAGTAATGAGATAATTTTCAGTCATTGCCAATGATTTTGATGTTTATGAAATGCATTCTAAAATGTGCCTGCTTTAGATCGAAATTTCTTGTGAATGACCAATTTGGAGTAAGAAAGTTGGGAAGACCGGCATCTTGTCTTTTCAGGCACACGTTTGCCAAGGGCAAATTGTTGTAGGGTATGGACTGGCCACATTTCCCATGTTCTCATTTGGAGTAAAATTAAATGAAAAAAAAATGTTTTCCTTTTCAATAAAGCCTCATAAAAATAATACCTTACTACACCTTATAGCTGCTGATCAACCATGTTAAAGGCACAATCTGATCTCTGCAGACACTCTCCTCAGGAAAAGAACAAGTCAGCCGAGCAATTTCCTCATTGTGCTTATGAAAATGAAAATGTAACCGACCTTAGGATTTCAAAACCATCCATGGTTACAAGTAAGGGAGTAAATAAATACTAGCGGGGCTTTTACTTTATCATGAAATTATATTGCTATTGATTTTTCATTGGCTAATTCGGAAGGCAAAATGGCTCTCCCTGAGTTGGAAGGGTTCCTTTCTTACCTTGCTTTTGGCAGTGTACCATAAAACCAATTTTCAGTGATTTTGTTCAGATTGGTTTGTTTGCTTGTTTTGTCTGTTTTTTCTGGGAGTTCTAGACTCTGACAGGAGAGCAGGCATATAACAATGTGAAACAAAGTTCAGAGATACTTTTGAATGACTCAAACAGGATCCATTTCCTCTTCTCCCTAGCTTGTGGATTTTTTAAGTCTGGATCTGGCTCCTGTTCTTGTTTCTCTAAATATTTATCAGTTAACAATTATGCATCTGCTCCAATGGCAACAAACTTGGCTGAAGAGAGAAATAAGAATGCTTTCTTTGCCCCAAATATGCTAAATAATGCAAGTCCATTTGGAGTTTTTGAAACAGTAACTTTCATCAAATTGTCAGAGGTAGGTCCTTTGATTTTGACACTCACTAAACATATAGAAAAACCATGTTACTTCAGCATGTGGTTTCTCCTTTAAAGAAAAAAAAAATCATTTCCTATTTGTTTGGCTCTTTCCAGTAAGTTTTTCTAGTAAGCATTTGCCTCTCTTATCATACATGCTGAGCAATGCTGAAATTAATAGAACTGCTTAGTTAAGTCCCCTGAACCCTGGGGCAAGAACCTTTCACACAGAAGAGACTTTCTTTCACTTAGACATATTTTAAGAAATAAACTTATGAAACGTTGCCTGATACGATTTAGAAATCATTATCCGATCAAGACCCTAAGCCCAAACCTGCATTTTGCAAACCTTTTATTTTTGTATTTGCCAAGGGCTCTTTGCACAAGTTTACTCACATTGACCTTTTATGCTTTCAACACATGTAGTTTTTATAAACCTGAGGCAAAGCAGCAAATATAAATTGTACTAACCTTCGTATATTTATATGTCAAATTGGTGAGTGGGACAGGTAAGTCTGGCATGCCTGAGGACGACATTTCTGGTTCGGCTCCTGGAACACAGGTGACAGCCTCAGCGATTTGGTTCTGATAGAGCACTTGGCTTTATTTGTTCCTTTTTATCTGCACGGGCTAAGGTCTATTTGCATACCGGACTATGATTGGATGAACAAACTCGGAGCGAAAAGAAAACGACACTACTTATTTGTAACACCTAGGGCAGGAAGCCCTTGACTTTAAACTTAAATCCTTAAGAAACCAGCGCTCCAGTGTTGAAACTGCAGCTGGAGACAGGGCACTATTTGCAGACGAATTAATTTACAAAGCCGAAACCTGCGATAAGGATATGCAGGGCAGCTGGTCTGGCCACTGAGACCAGTTATGATTTTTTGGCTTTTCAGGCTTTTTATGCTACTGTGAAACTTTCTGTCCTCTGACAGACTTGGACTCAGAGAATTTGAGGATTGAAAAAAAAGAGTCTCTAAGGGCACTTGTTCTCAGTGGACGCTGGTGAGGAGAGGTCCCTGGCCAGGTGTCTTCAGGACAATTCTGTCAGCGAATCAGCCCAGGTCCCAGAAAATCAGAGTGGGAAGAGAGTCCCTCTGGAAAGACCCGAGCCCAAGTCTGCTTTACAGGATCCGACCAATCGAGTATATTTTCAGTGGGTAAGCAGACCTACTGTGATTTCACAAGCACTACACGATCATTATGTTACACAGGGGAATAGAAAGGTCAACGGGATTTTTACGGATCTCAGAGTCCACTGTCACACAGAGAGCCACCACGACAGCAAGATGGCAATATCGTCTGTTAAAACCATCTAAAATGAAACTAACCTCCGGTTTTGGAAGCTGGCTATATTTATCAATGGCTGATACAGGCTATAGTGCAAAAAGAATATTTAAACAGGACCCTGAGTAATTCGATTTCTTAAAAATGAAAGTTTCAAGCTGGGAATATTAAAAAAGAATGTTTAACTGTACTCCTCCCATGTTAAACACAAAACTTTATTGTATGGAAGCTCAAGCAAAAGTTACAATAGGAACACAATAGAAAACTGTGGATACTCTTAAATCTGATTACTGAGAGTGAAGAACCACAATGTTCTCCACCCCCCCACCCCTCAGGGAAAATTGCCAGCTCTCCGCAATATGGGATTTAGGTAGGGAAATGAAGGTCTACTGAATAGTTGCTCCAAATCAGGCACAGGAGCCTCACTTTCTCTTTCCCTTCTTACTTGGTTCCCCATTTTACAGATGCAGAGACAGCAAGTGGCTTGCTTGAGATCACAGATCTAACAAGGGCAAAACCAGAATTCATTTCCCGGGTGGGTTCCCCAGGTGAATAGTCACCGTCACGGACACTTAACGGTTATTAGCCCTCTCATTCATCTAAAAGTAGGGTTGGCAAACTTTTTCTGTTAAAGAAACAGAAAACATTTTTGGCTTTTTAGGCCAGATGGTTTCTGTGGTCACTTACTCAACTCTACGTGGAAGAAACTATAGACAGTGGACACGTTAATGGGTACAGGTGCTTTCCAATAAAATTTTATTTTCGGAAACAGGAGGCAGGCCAGATCTGGCTCATGGGCCAGCCCCCAATTTCCAAGACAACCATCTCCAAGGACCGTGCCTCCCCTGCACCTGCTCGAAGGCCAGATCGAAACTTCTGTGTTCTTTCACCATTCTGCTCTCTTTCTCCATCCCTCTTTCTTTCTCTTGCTCTCAATTCCTTTCTTTTTGGAGAATCTAATTGTTTTGTCTCCTAAAAATGTGTTTTGAGTTAAATGCACAATTACACAACAGCTGTTACTGACTTGCAGAGCGATGCTCCGGCCTCGCCCGGACAGCTGGGCTTTGCGGCCGTTTGCCTCTTCCAGCTTCGCAGTTGTCCGTGGATCCAACTCCCGGTTCGCTTGATGTCCAGACAGTGAAAGCGCAAAGCCTCATGACACCCTTGGTGTGTTGCCTCACTACTTGCATTCTCATCCTTGACTCTGCTGCACTCAATAATGATTTACCTAAGAATGTTTCCCTTTACATCAGACACCTTACTGAAGGCAGGTAAAAGGAACGGCTTGGGAAACGGGTTACCATCCTGCCCATTTAATTTCAACAAATATTTACCAACTAGCTTGTTAAGGGTAAAGCACGGTGATTAGACGATCAGGAATTCTCCAACCTTAATCTTCCCTGAAGGGCAGGGTTTTTTTATTTTCGTTTTCGTTTTTGTTTTTTTCCTGCCCAGAAACCATGGGGCCTTAGAGCTCTTTTCTTTTCTTTTTTTTTTTTTTTTTAAGCACGGGGCAAAAGAGATCCACATCAAGACTGAGCCCAGGGTTGGGTATTTTTATTGTATTTTTACATATATGGGACTTGAATTTGGGGGTAATAGACAAAAGATGTTCGATCTTCCTGTCCTCCTCACGGACAAGCTGAATTACACATGCACACACACAAATGGGGCAGAGGGTTGGGAGAGAAAGAGAAGCATAGTTGATTCTCTCTTGAATCTAACTTCTTCCAGCCCTTTCTGGAAAGCTTTCATGATACCAAGGAACACACAAACCATGACTTCCACCATTGCTGAAACTACTGTCTCATTTTATAAGGAATCTCTTTCCAGAGCTCCATGCAAGGCTCAGTCGCTGAAAAGATAATGGAGCCTAACCTTCTCCCACCCACATGAGTAACTGAAATAGAAACCACTCCAATTTGTTAAACAAGTGAAATTATACGGTGAAGTAAAAATAGCTTCTTTTTACATTTCCTGATCTCAAAATCCAGGATCAGTTTGTTGGAGCTAAATTTCTTTTGCTCAGTGACATCTCTTCCCCCCATCTCTTCAGTGTTGCCTTAAGCATGGCTGGGTGAGTCTGCCGGTTGGTTAAACCAGAGTTGGATATTTCCCTTTGCTTTTGATCACCGCAATTTCTGCAGACACTGCATTGTCCGTAGGCCTATTTGGGCTTTAATAATTTGGAAAAAGCGGGTCTTGCCTGGGGTGACGGGGGACCTGTCCTTGGTTGGCAAGCTGGTGTGAACAATGGAGGTGGAAGGCAGCATTTGAGCACCTGATCCTATGTGTTTGTGGGCTGAATTCTGTTCGTCTGCCATTCTTCTCCAATTAGCATTATCTCCTCACTCCTGATTTCTCCTGCTCTTCACACATCCTATCATTGTTTTCTTTTTGTTTTGTGTTACTAACGGCACGGCAGATGCCCCTCTTCTCTGATACCCGTTAGTAAAGTCACTAAAACAAACAGTAGACTAAGGCCTCCCTAAGATCATGGTTTTAATTGAAACAGGTCTTTGCTAAACTTTACGGGCTGAAGACATTTTTTAGCGCTGGGTCAGCTGCCAGAGTTTGAAATAACCTTACACAGCATTCACAGTGTGCGTGTTTCCTCAAAGTGGAGGGAGAAATTCAGGACACTAATGGCATTTTTGAGGCAATCTGAATGTAGACGACTTTGAGACTTATGACATTTCCCATATTGTTTTACAGTTGTCTTATGCACAGATCATACAGTAATGAGTTTAAGCACTGGACAGGGTTGGGTGTTTGCCTAGCACTCAATTTTATGCATAGTTTTCATAGATACAACCCTCCTTTTCCTCCTGATAAATGTACAATTTAAATAACATTTAATCCAATCATGTAGTTGAAATACTAGGTTCAGGTGAATGATCAGGTTTTGGAGCAGAGATTTGGTGATCGGTAAGCAGAGGAGGCTGTGTCCTAAACCAAGTGAACACATGAGTGGTCAGTGCTGTGTTTTTGCTTTTTACTTTTTAAACATTTTTGAAAAAAATTTTCAAGTCAAATAAGCCATATTGAAAAAAACTGCAAAAAATGGAAGTGTACATCTCAATAAATAACCATAAAAGGAAAAAAGCAAAATCACTACCCCTCGGGTCAGGGAATAGAACAATATCAGCACCCCAAAGACCATTTTGTACCTCCTCCCCACCCTTAGCCCCTTTTTCCTCACCCTAAATTAGGATATCACCAATATCCTGACTTCTAATACCACACATTCTTTTTTTTCCCTGATTTTTGAACTTGATGCAAGCAAATCATATAGTCAGAATAATTTTAAAGGAAATCCAGAGGATCAAGTGAATCTGACAGGTTAGTTAAATTGTGGTTGTAGGTAAAGAAAGTTTCTCAGAGAGTCCTCCCACCCAAATATATCCCCAATAAACAAAATTAAGAATTGTGAAATATACAGCAATAGGTTGGCATTTCTATGAGAACAAGGACATTTTTTTCATGCCGGCCACAGCACCTGTTAAAGTCCAGAGAAATGGCCCTTCTCCTATAGTTTTGTTGGTGCTCAATAGCACTTACGCATTATATCAAAATATTAAAAATGTTCAAACCCTTGATCTAGTTATTCTACTTCTAGAAATTCCTTTTAAGGAAACAACCAAAAAATATATGTAAGTTATGAACAAGTATTTTTAATATATTATTTATAAAATAGAAAAATACCAAATGGTTAGGTAGTCTGTGGTTTAGCAAAATACACATATAATAAATAAACAAATAATTAAGGAAGGACCTAGTAAACTTTTGAAATACATTGTAATCTAATTTTTAAAAAGTAGGTTATAAAAGCCATGTGCTGTGTAGGGGCGCTAAGAAATTAAACTTTACCCTCAGGGTTTGGACAAAATCTGCAGTCTACCTTTGACCTTGGCCTCAGCATTTGGAAAGCTAAATAACTGAATTTCAATTCCAGTGTCATTCCTGGCATCCTGAAATAATGCAGAATCATGTGATTCCCTTGGTTATGGTTTATATAATTTTCCCAGGCTGAATAATGGCTCCCAAAGGTATCCTTGGAATCTGTGAATTTGACTTACATGACAAAGGAAAGTTTGCAGACGTGATTGAGGATCTTGAGATGAGAAATTATCCTGGATTATCAGGGTGGGCACTAAATACCATCACAAGTGTCCCTCGAAGCAGAGAGCAAAGGGGACTTGACCACACAAGCAGAAGGAAATGTGATCACTGAAGCCACCAGCTTTGATGAAGGAGGAAGGGGTAAGAAGCCAAGGAACACAAGCAACACGTCTCTAGAAGCTGGAAAATCAAGGAGGCTCTTCCCCTTAGAGCCTCTGAGAGGAACAGGATCTTTGATATCCACCAGTGAAAATGATTTCAGACCTCTGAACTTTACAATTGGAGAGAATAAATAATTTGCTGCTTTAAACCACCTAGTTTGTCACAATTTGTTACAGCAACATTGGCAACCAAATACACAAATCAATGAAAACACAAGTACCAAAAAAGTACCAGCTTGATCACGACTCTGCACACTATTCTGGTTTATTGTTAATATCAAAATGTTCGTGTTCAAATAAAGCAAAACGTCCCATCTGTACCATGGAATAGAGACTTCTTATGTGCTCCACCTCTTGAAAATCTTCCACTTTCAGCTGCAGTATAAGTGGATATGTATTCAATCGCAGAAGTAAAATGCAATAGATAACAATGTTTGTGAAAACTGTTAATTTTTTAAATAATCATTTTATTGGGGCAATAGCAAAACTTCGTCTGCATTTGCTTGCTTGGATCTGTTCCCACATTTTAAAGCTGCACGTACGTACCCAGGTCTATAACCACAATCGAAACTCATTTTCCAGGCCCTGGCTGTACATGTCAGCTACCTGTTGGGTACCTGAGTTACATGCCACATCATCATTTAACTGGGTTTCCAAACTCAAGGGCCTGCATATTTGTTTCACGTGGACTCATACAGTGTATAACAATAACAACAACAACAAAATTGCCTTTTTCCTTGTTTGGAAGAAATACGTTATATTTTTATTGGTTAACCTAAAATTCTTAACACACTCATAACCCTGTGTAAATTTAATCATGAGCTCACACAAAATTTAAAGACTCTGAACCTTTTATCTCTTGATTCTCTATTCCTGTTCTACATGTTATATGTCTGTTATAAATTTTTGTTCCACCATCCCAAAGGAATCATAATTATATAATTATTACCCTATTCAATCAATTCCTATTTTACTTTACCCATTTATTTGAAAATTTCTTGGCCAATGCTTCAGGGGCGCCTGCGTGGCACAGTCGGTTAAGCGTCCGACTCTTGATTTCGGCTCAGGTCATGATCTCAGGGTGGTGAGATCGAGCCCCACATGGGGCTCCACACTCAGCACGGAGTCTGCTTGAGACTTTCTCTCCCTCTCCCTCTGCCCCCCCACCCCCGTGCTCTCTCTCTCTCTAAAATAAATAAATCTTTAAAAAACATTAAAAGATAAAAATTTCTTTGGCCATTCATTATTCATTCTTTCACCTCAACCCTTTCTTCTGTGAAAATTTTCTTCTTCTTCAAGAGTCTGTTAAAGGCTCCCATTGTTGTCTTATCAAGAGACTGTCAATGTTTTTAGTATTGCAAAGAATTTCTGGCTCTGTTGATCTTTACTGTATGTTTGTTTATTTGTTTGATTAATTTCTGCTCCTAACCTCACTGTTTCTTCCATTCTCTTTTCTCAATGATACTTAGATCATTTGGTTTTCAGCCTTCTTCCCTTTAAAGCTCTAAATTTCCCTCTCTGCATGTCTTTAGCAACATCTAGAAGTTTTCATTTTTGCTCAATTAAAGATACTTCCAAATTTCCATTGTGATTTCTTCCCTGACACATGATTTATTTTGAAGTGCATTTTTTAGTTTCTCTATTGGCTGGCAATAAACAACTCCCAAATCATGGCAACTTATGTTAGTATGGCTGTATTTTTATGTCCTTATAAACTTAGTTAGCATCGTTCTGTCTTCCTAGGGAATTGAACATTTTTTTTTTTTATCATTATAAGCTCTCTCTGTTCCTCTCTTTGCTTTTTGCCTTGGAGTTTCCTTGGATAAATTATCCCTACAATAGCTTTTCCTTTGGTTGGGGTTTGCATAATACATCTTCCCTCATCTTCTTACTTATAATCTGCATCTGTGTTGCATATGGCTCTTTAATTTATTTTTTATTTTTTTAAAGATTTTATTTATTTATTGAGTGAGAGAGAGCAAGCATGAGTGGTGGGGGCAGAGGAAGAAGCAAACCCCCCACTGAGCAGGGAGCCCTACACAGGCTCGATCCCGGGACCCTGGGATCATGACCTGAGCCGAAAGCAGATGCTTAACCAACTGAGCCACCCAGTTGCCCTGTTGCATATTGTTCTTTAAATAGCCCATAGTTGGGTTTTATGTACTTATGCTGTCTTACAAACATTCTCTTTTAATTGGATCATTTTCTTTATTGACATGGAACATAATGTACCGATGAATTTATGTTTAAAAATTCTACCATCTTACTAAAAACAAAAACAAAAATTCAACCATCTCACTAAATACTTTGGTCTCATCTACTCTGTTCATCTCTCCTTTCTGACCTTTTTTTAAAATTGATTTTTTTACTATGTTATGTTAATCACCATACATTTCATCATTGGTTTTTGATGTAGTGTTCCATGATTCATTGTTTGTGTATAACACCCAGTGCTCCATGCAGTCTGTGCCCTCTTTAATACCCATCACCAGGCTAACCCATCCCCATACCCCGCACCCCTCTAGAACCCTCAGTTTGTTTCTCAGAGTCCGTAGTCTGTCATGGTTCGTCTCCTCCTCCGATTCCCCCCCTTCATTTTTCCCTTCCTACTATCTTCTTCGTCTTCTTCTTTTTTTTTTTTTAAAACATATAATGTATTATTAGTTTCCAAGGTACAGGTCTGTGATTCAACAGTCTTACACAATTCACAGTGCTCAAATGATTAATTTAAGTTTAAAATTAAACTAAACTAAATTTTAACTTTATTTTTTAAATTCTTTTTTTAAAAATATTTTTATTTATCTGAAAGAGAGAGAGAGAGAGAAAACACAAGCAGGGGGAGGGGCAGAGGGAGAGGGAGAAGCAGGCTCCCCACTGAGCAGGGAACCTGATGCAGGGCTCCATCTCAGGAGCCTGGGATCATGACTTGAGCCGAAGGCAGATGCTTAACCACTTAACCTACTGAGCCACCCAGGTGCCCCTAAATTTTAACTTTACATTTAGTGTGCATTCATTTTAATTCATTTAAAAATTAATTCTTTACTCTATCAGGTTGGGAATTATATATTTTCTTTACTGTTATTTTAATGGTTATTTGAGAAATAATAGGTTTTTATTTTGTCACTTAACCAAAGTATAATTAATTGATTGGTGTTTTTACTCTTTTTCTTGGCTAATCCAAATACTTGAGACACTTTAAATTTATTTACATCCCTCCCAATATCCATGCAATTGTCAGTAGATGTTTATTTAAATTTTCGTGTGCATGTTCATATTAGTGGATATTCTGTTTTCCATCCTGGATCCATTTCATCTCTTTGCCTCAAGACCTAGCTCTCCTGCTCTCTGGCTTCTGATTTAGTTCAACCAATAGGAAAGGTGGGGAGCAGGGAACTCCGATGGGAGAATGAAGTGCAGGAGGAGAAAAAAGCCAGGATGCTTATACTTCCCCTTCCTGCTTGGCTTCTTTTATGCCTGAGTGACACTGAGCCTTCCTCCTATGACTACAGGCCCTGCTGAGTGTCCCTCACCGTGGAGCTTCGGCTTCTACAGCTCCATGATTTCCTGGGCTCTGATAACACCATTTCCCCCTCTTGCATCTTCAGGCTTTCAGGAGTGGTAACTGCTTCTCACATGTGTGTCAGCTCTGGGGTCCGCAGACCCCTTGTGGACTGCTCACACTTCCGTAAAGAGTTCCTTTCTTAAGTCATCTTCAGAAGTCCAGCCAGGTGTGCTTATTGTTTTTTGCTGTGACCTTGAAATGATTCCTTTAGAACTTCAGATGCATCTTTTTTTGGCGGGGGGTATCTAAATAGTTACATATAATGACAATAAGCATTAGCAAGCCATGACGTAAAACAAAATACTTGGAAAATAACCTACATGTATGCTTGTGGTCCTTTATCTGATTGCTTTGTCCTCTTTCCCACCCAAATGAGGGACTTAGGAAACTCATGTTCATTATTCTCTTGATTGGCTTCCTTTGTGTCTCTATGTATCCCAAGAATGACATGTATGTGCGTGTGTATATAAACTTATTTCTAACTTTATAAAAATGAACTTATTTTTTTCTGAAATGCTACATTGATAGGAGTCTCCACATTATTGCACGTCACAGTGGTTTCTTTGACTATTGTGTATTATACCTTTCTGAACATAACTTATTCATCCAGTCTTTTGATAATGGGTTTTTGGGGAATTGCCATTGTGAATAGTGTGCCTATAAACATTCTTGTATATTTCTCTTGATTGTATATCTGAAATCAAATTTTCTAGTTCTTAAGGAATATGAATGTTAAACTTTGGGACACAATGCCAAAGTAGTCCTATCAATTTATGCTTCTACCTTCAATGGAAAGGACCTTGTAGCTCCATATTCTCCAGCACATACTAGTGTTTTCTCATTTAGATTGATTTTTATAATGGGTTTTGTTTGTTTAGAAACTCATTTTTAGTTTAAAGAAGGTTCTTCTGATTCCTACTTGACTCAGGGCTTTTGTTTTATTATGAATGTGTTGAATGCTGTACAATTATTTTCTTTTATATCACCTTAGCTCTTTATATATATATCTTTTTCTTTTTAACTCTGTATGTTGTCAGGTCCATTTATGGATTTTTCTAATATTAACAAATCCTTGCATGCAGGAGATAAAGCTAAATTGGATTTCCATTTGATGACTTCTTTGGGAATGAAAATAATATCTAGAAATGTACAATAATAACATTACTATGTATTGAAATCTGTGAGGCCCAGCAAACAGAAAAAAAAAAGAAAAGAAAAAAGATACCTCAAAGGAAATTTTTGTTCCTGAAAATTCTGTCAAAGAAAATTTTTCAAATGGAATGAATTGTTCACTTTAAGTAGCTAAGAAATCCACAGCCGTATGTATCTAAAGGAAGTAGAAAGAGGAGGTAGTGAGAACAAAGACAGGCATGAATTAAACGGGAAAAGAGAGGCAAAATAGAGAAAGTCAACAAAGCCAAAGGTTGACTTTTTGAACAAAATAAGAAGTTGGAATCCTTTGTAAGACTGAGCAAGAAAAGAGAAAAAAAGGGTACAAAAATATTTTGATTAAAATGGGACATGCTTGCTGATAATTAGATTTTTTTTAAAAAGAAAACACTACCAACAACTACATATGAATTTATCCAATTATGCCCACACCATTTGTTGAAAAGACTATTCCTTGTCTATGGAATTACCTTTGAAGCTCTGTATAGAATCAACTGTCTGCCTATATGTAGGTTTATTCCTGGACTCTCTATTCTGGTCCATTAATCTCTTTGTCTGTCTTTAGACCAGCACCACACTGTTGTACTAACTGTTGCTTTATAATGAGTCTGAAAATCAGACAGTGTTGTCCCTCAAACATTGTTCTTTTTCAAAGTTGTGTTGGCTAGATCCTGTTTGTTTCCACATAAATTTTAGAATCAGTTTGTCAATTTCCACAAAAAGCCTTCTGGGATTTCAATGCAGATTGCCCTGAATCTTCTCCCTTCTCCTGGGGCTCCACCCATGTTTATAGATCACGTCACTGTATCATGTAGTACCCTGTCTTCTCCAGTTTTCATTGTTTTGTCTGCCTGGGCTTCATTAAGGAAAATTTCTTCTATCCTAATGAATTTACTAACGCTTCCTTTATCTGTGTCCAATTCTTATTAAATAATTCACCCAGTCAGCTTTTGATAATGGCCATTTTTAGTTCAAGATTTATTCCTTTATTATCCTCTTGTTAGCTTCCAGGTCTTATGAAACTTTCATTTTTGTCTTTTAAATATAGATCTTTTAAAGTCTATGTCTGATAATCCCCAAATCCCAAGTCTCTGCACTGAGAAATACATTTTGTCCTTTGCTCTTTGTGGCTTTTGCTTATGTTGTCTTCCCCTCTTCTAGCTATTTGGCACTGGGCATTAGATTGAAAAATGTGCTTGTAGAAATGATCAGAGACCTACAATGACGTTATGTGTATTTGCTACTGCTAGATTCCTAGTTTCTCCAGGTTTCCCCAAACACCTCTGGGCCCTCGTATTCTAGGATCAAAGTAGACGGGTTTCAACAAGGCTACTCTTCCGTTCTCCACATGCTCTGGGCCACGTACCACCAGATTGTCAAATGGGCAACACCTCCTCTCAGATATTCAGGTATCTGCAATGAGGAAATGCCCCCAACGTAAAGGTTGCCCGAACAATGGGCTTCCTTCCCAGGACTTCCATCTTGCCCTAGAATCTGGCCTGAGAGCATTTCACTATCTGGTTAGCAATTTTTGTCTGTAAGGGATTTGTTTAAATAAATATTTTGTCCAAATATTCTCGTTGTTCTTCAACGGAAGGCCCAGCACAAATTATTTGTTCTGCCATGATCAGAATCAGTTATTGAGAAAACTTTCTCAGTTTTTTTCAATGAAATGTTCTTGACCAAAAATTTAGGTTAAATGATCATTCTAGGGGTGCCTGGGTGGCTCAATTGTTAAGTGTCTGCCTTCGGCTCAGGTCATGATCCCAGGGTCCTGGGATGGAGCCCCTCATCGGGCTCCCTGCTCTGCGGGAAGCCTGCTTCTCCCTCTCTCACTCCCCCTGCTTGTGTTCCCTCTCTCGCTGTGTCTCTCTCTCTGTCAAAAAAAAAAAAAAAAAAGATCATTCTACATCGGCAGCTTTTTTTTTTCTGTCAGTCATTTATATGTACTCTCCTCTCTGCTTTTTTCATGGTATTTTCATTTTTACTATGATATGTCTAAATGTATATTTTATTTTTGTCCTTTCTGGGATTTATTTTGATACCTAAATCTGAGTTTTATAACCTTCCTTAGTTTTGGAGTTGTCTCAGCCTTTATTTCTATTAAGCAGACATTGGATCTTCTGACTTTACCTCTGTATTCTTGACTATCTGTTTCCCATTTCCCACATCTTAATTTCCCCGTGCTGCATACTAAATTATTTCCTCGAATCTATACTCTAGCATACTTAATCTCTATTCAGCTATTTTTAATCTGTTGTTTCAGAGTATCCATGAAGATTTAATTTCAGTGACTATGTTCTTGTTCTTTCTAGAGTGTTATTTGATTCCTTTTAAAATCATCGTGTTCTTTTTGGTGTTGTATTGTGTTTCTTTAAATAAGATGAATAATCTTAAATCATCATTTAACCAAAGAATTCAACAGAATCACAGACGTGTTATATCTTCACATAGAAATGGTAAAAAACCAAAAGTCTAAAGTACTTTTGGACTAATAGTGAAACCTCAGAATAATTTGTCAATTCAAGTAGTATTACTTGGGCAAAACACATAAAGTTCATTGAGGTTACATTTCACGAAACACAGCAACAATCTCCAAAGTCTCAATGTCATTAAAAGCTTATTTGTATAAATAACACTTCCAAGAATGTATTACAAAATAGAGCAGGATTATTCATTTTTATACAAATCTCCATACTGGAAAGGAGATTCATACTGAGATGTTTTTGTGAGTGTTCTTAATTCACCACTTTATCAGAACTAAATTGAAGGCATGATATTATATCTGCTCCTCTGTACTGTAAGGGGAAGAAGAGACATTTTATTATCTTTCTGGTATTTCTTTCATTTGCATTTGGAGAGCCTGCAGCTTCATGTCTAAGTGATAGAACACAGACAAAGAGTAGAAGCCTGTGTTTATGAAATCGCAAAGAAGAATGAATTTTTTTCTTTTTTTTTTTTTTTATACCACAGCCTAAGCTAAGGAGCTCTGGCCCGGCTTTTGCCTCCCTGTCCAATGATTCAGAGGGACTATTTCTCTATTACCTTCCGTAGTGAGTGTAAGTCATTCCAGGAAATGGAGTCTCTGTCTTGAGCTCCTCTTCACACAACCTTAACTGCTCTCCTTATTTGGCTATCGAACACTTTGGCTATCAAGGCAACAAATTCTCAAGGGCAAGAACAGTTTGTTTACCTCTCGATTTTTAGTTTCCTCTGTTCTTTTGGCTTCTGGAGATTTCTCTTGCTTTCTTTTTGGGCCAACTATGCTTTTGATAGCTATTTATTATATTTTTTATCTTGCATTTTTAGTTGTGTTTTTTAAGGAGAACTTCCACATGATACAGTCTATTATAATGAGTGACATGGAAATTGTTTTTCTAAAATTTCCAAATTTTTTTTCACTAAAAGAAAAGTAAAACTGGTTGTCTCATTAAACTACTAGGCTTTTGTCTTATTTATTTTTAGTTTGTACATATTTTGGGGAAGATTTTTCTTTATAAATGGCAATCAATAACAGAAAATGTTCTTATTCTCTTATAGTTTTTTTTTTGCTTAATTATTGTATATGCATAAGAGTGTATCTGTATAGAAACATCTCCCTTAATTTGGGGCTATTCCACAAATTTCAGCTTTTTTTTCCTTTTACAGAAACTCCTGGTCAGTTTATGCTAAAGTTACAAAGTCATACCAGTTTGTTATTGCTGCAACACTAAGTTAAATTTGTATTTAGAGTTCTAGATTGAGTCTAAACTCAAAGTCCACTAGTATTCAGATATTTTTGGATTTGTCTGGAGAACTGCTCATATTAATTCATGAGGAGTATTTTTTTTTAAAGGAGGAGCTAAGATCTTCCTGGGAATAATTCTCTAAGTGAAAGTAGCATCAGACAAATAAACCTGGGTCTGTATAATGCTTTTGTTGTCAGAGATGAGGGTCGAATCTGATCACAACTTGCTATTTGCTCCTGAGATCTGCTCCTGACTCAGCACCCCCTTTCTCAAACATGGTCTCACATCATCATGATAAGTACAGAATAGGCTGAAATTAATTAATGAAAGTCATTGATTAATACAAAGGCAACCTTCCACATACATGAAGAAATCCCAGGGGTCCTCAATTTATCTCTGTTACCCACATGATAAAGAGAAAGGTAAAAGGGAAGAGACAAATATATTCTTCAGACATTGGCTTAGGGGCATTCAGGAACCCAGAAAATACATTATCACTGGCATTCTTGAAGATGCCACTATATCAGCCCAGGCAGCAAAGATGTGGGGCCCAGAACAATGCCCAGGAGATAGGATAACCAGGGAGCTAGGATAGTGTTTAGGCACCAGAGATTTGGAATTGACTGCTTAGTGACCACCCAGAGAGAGATTGTGCCTTTGGCTCTAGGATCAGCTTTCTTCACCTGTCAGTGGCAGCAACGTGGTGCTCTCAGATGATTTTATGGACAGCAAAAGGCTGGGAAGAGCCCTCACTAAAAAGAATGGATCACAAAAGAGGAAGCTGATGAGAGATAATACCAATTGGTGGTGGCCAGGTCCCGGGGAGAAACTAACTGATTGATGGGTAAGGAATGTTACTTTGGAGTGATAGAAATATTTTGGGACTCGATAGGGGTTGTGGCTGAACCATATTGTGAATGGATTAAATGCCACTGAACTGTTTACTTTCAAATGGTTAATTTTATGTTGTGAAAATGTCACTTCAATAAATTATTTAAAAAATAGAAAGGGGGAAGAAGACAGAAGCTTATTCTTGACCACAGGTGACGACCCAAGAATGACTCCAAATAATGGATGATTCTGTAACAGGGCTCTGGACCGTACAACAACATGGATATGAAAACCCTGAGAAACAGAGTTTTTATTACTTTCAAACTGATCCAGGAATGGTTGCCCTGGGGAAATATGAGTTTCATGCCATTTAAAATATTTTGCTCCCATGTCCTATTGTTTCAGCCTCAATTCTTAGATATTGTGACAACATAAATAATAATTAGCATGTCTTGGATAAACACTTCAAGAATATTCTAAAAGGGTAACTTTTGTATATTTTTCTTGTTGTTTCTCATCATTCTCTGAAGGGTCAAGGATTGATTTCTCTCACATTTCTCCCTCCCTCAAAGAATAAAACAAGGGTAGATATTAATCCAAAATCTTTTGCAAGTCGTGCTGATTAGTTATGGAAAGTGTTTGTACGATGTCCTGAGAATCGGGAATTTATTTCTCTCGGAAGTCAGGCTAATATAGCTTTAAAGCACGGAACAGCAATTGAGAATGTTGAGTTTAAACGTTTTAAAAACAAATGGTGTGTGAACATAGGAAATGGCCTCCTTCAGGTGATAGTATCACGATTTGTCCCGGACCCAGATTTCAAAGCCTCCCTCTAAAACCCTGGGAGGTAGAATCTGGTCTATGAATGACCTCAAGTAATAGGGCTTCTCTGCAAATCTAGGGTGAACTCATAGGGGCATTTATGGGAGAGAGACATGGATAGCTTTTATCCTTAGATCGCTGGCTTTTTGGAAATCAGTTACAACAGTTTATTTACTCTTACTCTGACAAATAATCTGTGAATGGATACCCCTGTTGTAGACTATCGTCATAATTCAGGAGTCATAAAAGCCAACAGAATATCCAGAGAATCTATTGGCAAAACTCAACCTCTCACCATTTGGTTTTTGATCATTTATGTTGGGTCAATTCTGTCTATATTGCACATGAGGTAGGACTTTTTCAATTCTAAGAAATATTTGGTCTCCTGTTCCAGACTTTCCACTACGCTAGATATCACAAAGTCTGCTATATTTAGTCACAACTTGATATCAGTTTGGCAGGAACACACTCTGGACCTTGTTATCTTCCAGTTTCTCTCCAACTTAGCATACATGAATTCTGTAATTCCTCTCCATGATAATGGTCAAGAATCTTCTCATTGTTTCATTAAAATATATATTTTTTAATTTCACTGAGCACTTTATTTATTTAATTTTTTTTTTAGTTTGCCTAATGTTTTATCTAGGGGTTAGCAAACTGTCGCCATGTATGAGACAGTAAATATTTTAGCCTTAGCAGGCCATATGATCTCTGTCACAACTCAATCTTCACTGGTGTAGAGCTAAAGTGGTCATAGAGTCTACATAAATGGATGGATGGAACTGTATTCCAGTAACATTTTATTTACAAAAATAGGAAGTGGCTGGATTTGGTCCATAGTCATAGTTTGTTGGCTCATGTCTTAGTCTGTGTACTAATGTGAACACTAGGCATAATTATTTTAACTTCACCTGTACCTGTGTCCTTTAGGATCTTAACCCCATCCATCCTGACAGGTTTTTTTAATATCTGTTTTTATCTTTTTTATTTTTTTAAGTTTTTCCTCAAATTCCAGTTAGTTAACATACAGTGTAACATATGACAGTTTTTTTATCTGCTCTCCTCACTTTTGTTGCCAGGCTTCTAAGTACATCTGGAAAATTTTATGCTGATCAGTGCTATTTCACATTTTATTTTGAATATCTGCTCAATTGTGTGTTCATCACTACTGAGTATTCTTTCCCATTCTGCTTCTAAACCTGCCATTAATCATCCTGGATAATGACAAACTGTTCTTCAAAGTGGTTGAACCAATTTACACTTCAGTAAGCAGTGACTGAGATTCTTATTGTTTCACATCCTTGCTGATATTACAGACTTTTGAATTTCTGCCAGTTTGGGGTTTGTGAAACAGGGCCAATGCATTCCACAGTTTGAGGGGGGTGACATTCATATCTGAGTGCATAGGAATGATGCTCCCTGGAGTTGTGCAGTGCACAATCCATGCAACTGTATATAGCAACCTTGGTATGAAATATATCTCAGTGTGTTTTTAAGTTATAATTGCTTGATTATTAATGAGTTTGAGAATCTTTTCACTTATTTAATGGCTACTTATATTTCTTCATTTATGAAGTATACATTCATGACTTCTACCCAATTTTCAATTCTTGTTGTATCTTGCATACTAGTCCTTGTCAGTTATATGTTACAAATATCTCCTCTCAATTTGTGGCATGTATTTTTACCCCTTTCAGGGTGTCTTTGGATTAACAGGAGTTTCTTATTTTCATGAGATTAATTGGGTGTTAGTTTTCTTCTATGGCAAATGCTTTTACTGTACAACTGAAGGAGTTTTTCCTTGCCCTGAAGTCAGAAAAATTTTCAGTTTTACATTTCATATTAAAGTTTTCTTTTTTTTCAATTTACCCAGAATTGATTTTGCCTTTGTGTTATCCAGCACTATTTGTTGAGTAGTTGTTCCTCTTTGTCCTTCTTTTACTTTCAGTCATAAATTAAGTCTCAATACATGTATTATTTGTTTCTGTTTACTTTATTTGAGCCAACGTAGTCTTTGTCTAAATGTATACTTTTTGTCTACATAGTGTATACACGATTTTGTATACTCTATTTCTATTTCAAAAGTTACCTTATTTTTCATATTTCCAACTGCTTTATAACTATAATATTTGTGCCTATTCACATTTTTGGAACATTTTTGTCTATTCATTCCCTACTCTTTGTGAGTCAAACTTTTCCTAATATTTTTTGATATTATAGACAGTTCCATAATAGACATTTTATGCATATACCTTTTTCTTATGCTGAATAATATCCTGGGGACATAATCGCAGGAATAGGCATATTGACAGAGAGTAATAATACTACATGGTTCACTTAAACATTTTAATTTCCTGCCTTCACGTTGTTATTAATGAAATGATACTTTGTCTTGGTTTTATTAAACACTTATTTGATTGCCCATGAGGCTAAACCAGGTACCTTGAGTCATTACTATGCACATCCCTTCATGAGCGGGCCCCCTGCTTGTTTTCTTTACATTGAAGTTGGGTGTTTTACACGAAAATTTGAATGGGCTCTTTAGAGGTTACAGACTTGTACCACATACTGTATAACTTGATTTCTTTTTTTCTAAGAGCTAACATCTATTTTAAGCCCTTGCTTAGTCTGTTTTTTTTTTTTTTTTTTTTTATTCCATCATATTGGACAAACCATACAAGATTAATCTGGAGCTCTTGAATAGAGGCAAGGGGTTTTTTTTCCAGCTGCCTTTGGCACAGATGTGGCATCATCTCTCTGAAATCACTATCACTTATACCTCTGGGAACTGGAGATTGAATTACTGCTCTGCTTGGAGTTACCCACAGAGATCGGCTTCAAAGATGAGGGTTTAAGTTTCTATCCCATTCAAAGCAGTGGCAAACATAGAAGCAGAACACAGTGAGTCATCCTCATTTTTTTGTGGGCACTCCGCTTAGCTGGCATGTCACATCTGACAGAGCCGAGCTTTTAGATGAAGGAACATCAAGTGCTATGTTAACTAATTACACCGGGCTTGGAACTTGACTCCTGGAGTACCGGGGCGGGGGGGAAACGTACACACGGCCTCTGTTTCTTCATATTGGCTATTCACCAGGGTTCAATACACCCTATGGATTTCCTGGGACTGAGCCCCAAGAAGAACTAAAGCATATCTTGCTTTTTCATTCATTCATTTTAGTTAAGAATGCACCCTTTCACTTGCTTCGATGTTATGGTGAAGAGTGTTTTATAGATAACATCTGTCACTCTTCATTCTCTCTCACATCTAATAACTCACTGAATCTTGTTCATTCAGGAGTCATACATTTGGACATATCCTCTCTTCTTTAGCTCCATTGTCTTAGTTCAGGCCCTTATCTTTGCTCATCTAGATTACTTTCATTCCACTCGGTACCTCTTTCTGCTGCCACTCTTATCTGATGTTTACTCTGCGTTAGTGAGAACATTTTCAACGACAAAAACAGGAATCACAATGGAACTATGTTTATGAAATCAATAACAACAACAGAAATAATTTATTGAATCTAAGAATTGAAGAATAGAGTTGACTTTAAACTTAGTTGGAGACAAGGGTTCAAATGAAGCCATCGGAATTCTCTCTCCCCATCCTTCAACTCTGTCTTCACCCTTGACCTCCTAAGGGCAGGTTCTGACCACAGAGTAACAAAGATGGGCAAGGAGCATAGGCTTACGTGAGTCTTTCCACTAGAAATCCTAGAGAAACCAGCATGATGTCCCATAGCATGGATGCCATCTACCTTCCTTCCTCCCAAAGGCCTATATCACCCTCTCTTGGGTCAGGGTCTCTCCTGGACCACTTTGATTAGCAAGCTTGTGCCATGTGCCTAACCTCCTTGGGGAGAGAGGTGAAGACTTAGAGTTTGCCAGCCCTACCAGCATCACAAGGAGCAGGGAAGAAGGGGCAGTCTTTAAAACAAAGGCTGGTGCGTCCAGCTGAAAATTAATAGATGTTTACTAAATATGACCTCCAAAATGATCACTTTAAAATAAAGTTATAATCATGTCTCTAGTTTCCTGCTCAAAACACCTTCCAAGCTTTCCAGGTTCTTGTGGGATAAGCACAACGCTCTTGCCTGGTGCATAGGTACACAGACTGAGAACTCATTCTACCTTCCCTGTCATCTCCCATATCCTCCTTAACATATTTTAGGTTGTAAAACACCATTACCGCGTAAACCATCATCGCCTTAATGTTCTTAATATACTTTAATCTTTTAAGATTCTATAATTTATAATATTGCGCCCTCTATCATGCAAGCCCTAATTCCGCTTCTGTGACTAGCTTAAACATTATTTCAATTCCCAGCTTCTGTTCTACCTCTTCGAGTCTTTTTAGGATCCACCAGTCAGTTGCTAACCCCTCTATTGTTACAGCACTTTGTACTGACCTTGCCTATAATCTTAATCACATGGTCTTATAATTATGGTTATGCGTCTGCTTTCTATCCTTGACTTTGAGAAGCTTGAGGATGGGAACCACTCCTTAATTGTCTTTACTTTCTTCACTACACTTTGCCCTAAGCTTCTAGCAAATGCCTGACCAGACACATGTAGATTAACTGAATGCATGCATGAAATAAGACCCCGGATTTTTATGTGAAAAAGTTATTGAAAGTATGATGTTTCCAACCAAGGGAATCTAGTCCCTTAAAAAATACTTTGTGGGAGAACTCATCTAATAATGTGGCTCAACAGGGTGGCAGAAGTATGTTGGCACAGTGACTTATTTGCAATGCTGAAGACATTCTGTGGTTTGGAAGCATTTTCAAATAGTGAAGTGAAATGTTATATAACAATCCAACAGATTATAAGCCTGAATAATGGAGTACATTAAAAGTATTTCCTTCTAGCACTTAGATCTACTGGCTCCCATCCAACAGTCTACATTTCTACCTACTGATAGGTGAACAGTGGCTTCAAGATTCACACGCTTTAGATAAACTAGGGTATTATATGTTCATGAACTCATATGCTTGAAATAATGTTCCAATCTCTTCCACGATGTTTCCCTCTCATGAGTAGCCACAAAATGATTGTTAGATAACAAAAGGCAACCATTTTAGCAAAACTTGAACTATTATGATCAGGCACGTCCACTTTTTTTTTTTTTAACTATGTAGCCTCTTCCTCAGAGCAAGGCCCCCACCAGTCCCGTCAAATAGAAGTGATTATCTCCACAGATTTGTAGGAAGCACTCTTCACATACAAAACAATGTAGTCACACGGAGCTCACTTGTGTTTCCTAGGTTCTAGTGTCTATAAGTCAAGGTTGAATTGGAGTTTTGGTGCAAACCACACAGCAACCAAATATAAACAGGACCTCAGGTGGATGTATACACAAGATGTATGCCCTCTTGTGAAAGAGCGTATATAATGGTCTTTGGGGTAGTAATGAGGTGCAAGGTTATGAGAATGCCATGGGAACAAAGAAGGGTGTAGATTTTATTTTTATGGGTTGTATAACAGCTGGTGTGAGAATTCGTTTAAGTTCTTTACCAGCACCAAATAATGCTGACTCACTGTGCAAGAAATGAAAGGTCAAGCCCTAACATACAGATTAAATCCAGGGAAGACTACATTTTCCTCAGGTTAAAGACATGACCTTTGTCAGAAGAGGCTGTATGAAGTCAAATGCCCGTTTGGGGCTTTTATTTAACGTATTAATTATCCATCTAGATGGTGGTAGCATTCAGAGCTCTGTCTCTATCAGAAATGTTACAGTTTAGGCATGTTCTTTAATGACAGATTTTTTCATATATATATATTTTTTCATATAGAATATTATTTTCAGTATTTCGTATAGAAAATATTTTTTCACATATATATATAGAATATATATCTGAAAAAAATATATATATTTTCTAACCTAGTAGTATATCCTTCCAAAGTCTTGAATATGTAAGGTCTTTTTTTTTTAAGATTTTGTTCATTTGTTTATTTGAGAGAAAGCGAGCGAGGTGAGGAGCAGAGGAAGAAGCTGGCTCCCCGCTGAGCAGGGAGCCTGAAGCGGGGCTCCATCCCAGGATCCTGGGATCATGACCTGAGTCGAAGGTAGCCACTTAACCGACTGAGCCACGCAGGCGCCCCTTGAATGTATAAGGTCTTAAAGTTGAAAAATGCCTTAGAGATCATTTCATTTTACTATTTTAATCTGCAAGTTTAAGAAGCAATAAAGAAGTATTCATTAGGTATGACAAACCACATATAGAAATACTGAATACCCAAGAATGGTTTGCCATTTAACCCAGTTCCCCTGCAGTGATAATAACCAGGATTATTGAAGAGTTTCCAGAACTTCCTTGTTTCTCAGCACTTTAAACTTTCTGTAGTGGCTTTATAATTTTCAGGACTGTGGGACAAATAATCAGCAATTTAGGGAGGAACGAGACAGTCTGCAGGTAATAGATACAATATTTGACTGTCCATATTTTAAATGTCTACTTTGAACTATAGATTATGGTTTTCTTTTATTTTACTTGTTTTCTTCTTCACTTCACTGGAAAGTTATTTTGCCCATTTTTCTTCTGCTTCAGATCCTGAGTTAATCTGAAAGAAGATTCTGATCTACATTTTTGGCTCTTTAACGACCAGATTTCTTGATAGAGTCTCAAGTGTTAGTTCTTTGATCCTCCACCGAAGCCTGCTATTCACAGAGGGAGTTATTGTGTGTGCTGGAGTTTGGGGGAAAGTGTGCTTTGAATAACCCTCATTTCTGTTCTATGTTACTGCTCAGATCTTTATCATATGTCCTTTAGTATTTTGTAAACCTGTTTCAGCTGTTGCCAGCATTACTTACTGATGGCTTAAATACATTTAGAGAGTTGTGTTTATGAATAATGGAAAGTGTCTTTCATTCATCTTGCGCTTCTTGCTGACAAACAACTGATTTTCTCAGTAGTTACCCAGCATGTTTTGAAAAGACATATACTAAGATTATGATGTAGGATTAAGGGAATGCCAACTCTCTAAAAAAAATACAGAACCTCAAAAGGTTTTTTTTTTACTAAAGGCCCAGTCTCCATAGGGAGATCCATTTGGAACCAAGTGGCTCCAGATTTGTTCTCTCAAGTTTCTCCTTTCCCATGGTGCTGAGTATTTTTTCTTTTTCTTTTTCTTTCTTTTTTTCTTTCTTTCTCTTTCTTTCTTCCTTCCTTTCTTCTCTTTATTTCTTCCTTTCCTTTCCTTTCCTTTCCTTTCCTTTCCTTTCTTTCCTTTCCTTCTTTCTTTTTTTTTATACTAGAGGTTCCTGTCAGTAAAACAAAGCCAGGCTAGATTTTCTGAGTTTTACTAAGTACATAGGAAGTGCAAAAGGGAAATAAATACTGAAAACAAAAGATTTGTTTTCTTTCAGGAAAAGATGTGTGAATCTTTTTCAGGGCCAAGAATTTGCCTTATTCCTCTAAATCCCTGACACTTAGCACAATCTTGATACATAGTAATTGTTTGATACACTTGAATGAACAAATACTTGAGTGACTAAAATAAGTAGCTCGGACAACAAAATACTCTACATATCAGGAAGCTATAGAGTTTGAAGTTTCTCAACTCCAGCGCCAAAACACTAAACTAATTTCATAACCCCCTTGCCATACTTCCTTGTTTCCTTGATCTGACCTTTGCTCATGTGAAAATCACCATCTTAAAATCTGGACTTCCATTTGCTTCCTGGACACTTGGAGCTGAGTCATGATAAGGAGAAGCAGATCCCCCTCTGCTGCTCAGTTAGGCTCCAGGCTCTCCTACAGATGGTGGACGCCTGGGATGTCTCCATCTCCTCCAAGCCATGATCCATGGCACAGCCAGCACTGTCTTTTAAGATACCAAAAGGAAAAGAGAGACTAGAATGGTGGTTACCAGGGGCTAAGGGTTGGGGGAAATGGGCATATGTTGGTCAAAGAGGACAGACTTCCAGTCATAAGATGAATAAATTCTGGGGATCTCATGTCCAGCGTTGTGACTATAGTTTATAATACTGTACTATATACCTGAAAGTTGCTGAGAGAGTAGATCTTAAATGTTCTCCCCACAGAAGAGAAATAGTATCGCATGATGGGATGAAGGTGTTCGCTAACACTACGGTGGTAACTGTTTTGCAATATATATGCACAAAAAACCAACACGTTGTACACCTGGAACTTACAAAATATTGTATGTCAATTTCAATAAAGCTGGAAAAAAGTGGAGAATGTTTCTGACCATGGGTAGTTTGAGGTCACTGTTTTTGCAAGGAGAAATATTTAAATCAGACTTAACAATAATTTTCATCCGGCTGTTTTTACTTGAGAAAATTAATTAAAATGTCATCTTTTTAATTATTGTTTGTTACCTTTAATTAAAATGTTAATTGGGTACAAAATAAAATACCAAAAGATCGCCGCATTTTTTTGCTTGAAACTCTTCAACAACTTCTTGTGACGTATAAGATAAAACCAAAAATCATGAACAAGGCCTACAAATTATTTTTACCAGGCCTTTAAAAAAAATTAATTTGGCTCAAAACAGTATTTTTAAATGACAAATCAAATAATCAGTCAAATTAACTGTCAAACTAAAAATGTAATGATATGAATTTAGTGGCTGGAGATCAGCATTTAAAAAAAAAGGTGGTAGACTATAATAGATTCACGTGGACTATAGCATTATTTCAATATTTTTTTCAGTTATGCTTATATGATATACTATATACAATATTAAATATGTCATATGGAAAATAACATATCACATAATATGTTAGCTCATTAAGTATTTCCTGGAAAAAAAAATTAATGCTGCTGAAAGTAATCGTCCCCGAAAAGCCGCTGTCATGGGAATAGGTACCCTGATAGTAGATTCGTGAGACAGAAGCAGCCATGACTCAAGGAACAAACTTTTGAAGAGAAATGGCGGGCCTCTGTCATCAGCGGGGTACTCTTTTCAGTTGTCTCTCCAAATCTGGGGCCATGGTTGGATGACTCTTTGCGTCAAACAGTCTGATGGGAAGAATGTTTAATGAAGAGAATTCTCACAAAAATTATGATTTCTTAGGAAGAGCTAGGTTCAAAGTCACAAGCCCTTGCAATTCTTTACTCCTAGGCATTTCATAGTGATGTAATAGAGGATCTATGTTTATACACCTTTCCCCAGGATCCTGTATGATCTTAGAATATCCATTGGGGTGTCTTTTGCTCTGTATTTTAGGAGACTATGCATAAATTATATTGTCTGAGCCTGTTCTGAACCAAGTCATCCTGTTAAACGAAAAAGGCTTGGAGAGAAAAAAGAATTCATTCCTTATTTAGATACCTTCCCTGGGTTAGGGAATCAAGTGAATAGACAATGTGGGTTAATATACCACAGGAGTTACCAATTAGGCAAACAACCTATGAAAGCTAGTCAATGATTATGTTAAGAATTATCCTCAAAGCCTTTCCCCAAAAGGGTTAATTTGGGTATATATAGCTACTAGGGAACACAAAATCATACACATCAAGTTCACACTCATTTGTGAAATTTTAGCTAATTATTGGCATTGGGAAGTAAAAAGCAGGCATATAAAGGAAAATATCCTCCATGGAGGTCAATGGCTATAATTGGTTAAAATGTAAAGCCCTTCCTTGCAAAGGACTGTTTTTTTCTTCTTCAGTAGTTCACAGTCTATTAACTGCTTCAATTTATAAAATCCCAACATAACCATTGAGATGCATGATGGAGTGAAAAGAGTCCTGATTTAAGTCAGGAGTCTAGGGTCCCAGTTCCATCCCTCTGAAAATCAGCAATGCGAGCCTGGGCAGGTGGAGGCACTTGAACTTTCAAGTCCTCTGTGTCCCCAGTTGAGAAAAAAATGCTTTGGACTAGATGGGCCTGCCTTTCAATCTCTGTCATGCTTGATTCCATGTGAACTTTATACTCCCAAACTACTCATTAGGTACTTATTTGCCATGGATGATAATAATCTGACTCAAATGACATATATAACATGGGCAAATTAAATATTAACGTGAGTGTTTCCTACTTAAAAAAAATTATTTTAATGCAAATGTTATGGAGTAACTGATAAAGTCTTCTGCATTAAATATAACGTGAGTAGACTAATAGATCCCCACCGCAGTTTGCAGATAGTTGTGAACCAATCAGCGGGTCCTGCTGAAAGAAATTTCAGCGACTTTCAACTTTGCCTGAAGCAATCTTGGTTTCAAAGCCAAGATTAAGGCAGCCTTTGATTTTTACATGTTTGGTATGTGGGCAGTAACTCTGTAGACAAATATTTGTGCAATTAGGCATCACATTAATGACACTGCATTTTGAGGCAAGTACAATGGAGGACTGATTCCATAAACGTAGTGATGTAGAACAACAGGAATAATCGCTTAGGGGTGAAACACTTTCTCCTCCATAACACTGGGAGAGGTCATGTCCAAAGTGCTTTGCCATTATAGAATTGATTGGAGTTAAATTAGTTTGATGCCAAAGTTTACGGTTAAAAGTTACTCTTTAAAAGTCTCCCTCCATCACACACACACTCTCCCACCTTGACCGACTGCTTAGAGAAAGGATCTTATCGATCTGGAGTATTTTAAGGAAAGCTTTTCTTTAAGGAAGAAATATTTGCAAAAACTGGCTAGCAAAAGGATTCCATTGTTTTTCTATACCCACATTAGTCTATACAATATCAGAAGAGATTATCTTAAATAATCCTTCATCAGCTATTATCGAGCATCTATAGTTTTCCAGGCACTATGCTGTGGAGTTATTTATAAGAGCAAGAAAATACTAGAATAGCTCATCTACGGCAATTGCAACATATGAGAGAAATAATGGTTAGGTAAATGTTCTTGACTTTAAGACATTGGTTTATATGGAAGGCAGGGGTTAGACCTAATGACTTTAGCGACTTGTTTCCATATGATTATGAGATAGTTCTCCAAGTTGTGTTTCTATGATAATTATTTGGAAAAAAAAAAGTCCCCATTGCAGTTCAAAATGGTTGAACGAGCACTCGAGACATTCCCTTATTGGAAAGGAACAAGAAATGCAGACAGACTGGACTGCCTCAAGATTGGTCCCTATGATGTATCTTGCCTGTAGCTTGGTCCTTCTAATCCTTTTTCCACAGGGCCAGACAAATCCTTCTGAAACACAAATCTGGTTGTCACCTTGCTGCTAAAACCTTGTGAGTGCCTCCCCATTGTGCTCTGGATGCTAAAAGTCAAGCTTTTTAGCATAGAGTGTTAAATTTGCTTCACTGTGAAGGTCTTGCTTACCTCCCTGCTCACCGCTCACTTCCCTGCCTATAAATGCGGAGCTTCATCACATGACATTATTTCCCTGAACACAACTTGCTCTCTTGCTTTTGTAGATTAGAATATGCTATTATACTACTTTTCTCTACCTGTAAAATTCTCCATTTATTTTTCTTTTCTTCCTTTTTTTTCTCCCCCCCCCCCTCTTTCTCTTGGTCAATGACTACTTCAGGTCTTAGCCTTACTAGGACTTTATTCTTGGAAACCTTCCCAGACCCCATAAGACTGTGTGGGCTCTTACCACACTAGGATGTCTCTGAATCTGTCCCATCCACTGGGATATTAACCGACTGTGTTTTGCCACCGTGATAGCCCCAGAAACCAGGACAGCGTGTGGCTTAGATGGGGGAACTCAGTCAATAATTATTAATTACATGAATACACATTTATCATGGTGCGAGGGGATAGTGTGGGAAACCATTCCTTTTAAGTACGAGGCACATAATAGATTTTTAAAAAATTTGTTATGAAAACAGAGCACACTAAATTCAGAAAGCCTGAAGTTCGTTCCACGAGAGCTTGTAAGCAGCAAACCGTGGAATGGTTTAGGATCTCCCACAGGAGCATTGGAAGTGTGAGATTGGCTAACACAACTGTGTAGAGTAGGTCCCCTTGAGAAACACGACTATAAAAAGTATCTGCTTCCATTTTTAGCCACTCCCTTCAGTCCAGCGCCAGGTACATGACGCCTCGTGCTCTACAGCCTGGGATAGACTTACATCCTCCGTATCGCATTTCATCCCCTTGGTTATTTACATAATCCCCCTGGCAGTGCCTATCAATTTACAGACCGAAAGGAATCCCATCATAGGCACACTGAGTCATATACTTGGCTGCATCGTACAAATGTGTTTTACCTGGATTATGTCTGTCAATGCAAACCCCCAGGTGATAATAATTTCATTGTATTTTACCACAAAGTGCTCCTAGAGACAGCGGCGGGGCGGGGCGGGGGGGGGGGGGGCGGCGGCGATAACTGAGGTAGAGGGAAATCAAACCCGTTCTACATAATCACCCTTGATAACTTGTCTTCTTTCCACAACGTGTGACTTTAGAAATGTCTTACCCTACAAGGTATTTAAAAACTGCATTGCAATAAAATGGTTCCAGGGCCAGCCCCCTTTGAAGACTTCATACTTGTGTCAACCATCCTACTGTGATCATTTTTGAAAGGTTAACCTTGAGAGGAGAGATGGTTCATTTTTCCCTCTCAAATGATGGACTTTGTTAGATCCCTAAATACTTTGAAGGGTATGACAGGCCACCCTATTCATGTTTTAAAATACATAAAATGCAAATTCATGGATACTACCAGAAGTAAACTGAGAAAGAACTGTTTTATGAGTAGAAAGACACAGAGTAAATCTTGGCTGCAAATAATAAAACAATTACGATGGTGCCCGTAGTTCATTTACAAGGTTAAGGCCAATAAAACAACATAGTACCAAAGCACAGGAGTGTCTGGAAGTGCCAGGAGTACCGAGCACCATTTCCCTGATGTGCTTTAGATAAATTTTCTGACACCAAGATGAAGAAAAGGAAGAATGGTGTCTGAGGACATCGATGTGGTCCTACAAGAGACTTTTTACTTCCCAAACAGAAGCACTGAAGCAGACTTTGCCAAGATTTTGTTGAGCACTTTTAAACATTCAGATTTTCCCATTCATAGAACTGTGTTCCTAGAAACAAACGTTTGAGACTAATCAGAGAGCCATTATCTCTGCTATGATCTTCAAAGTTAAGAAATATTTAATAAAAAGTATTCATTATGCATTATATTCTCATTTGTTTTTTGCATTATTAAAATATGAAAATCGACGCTACCGTTAATTTCTTCAATTTAAGTGAAGTCCCGGAGAAGTTCTCCTTCCAAAATTCTCCAAATAAGCCTGGAACAGAAGTGCAACTAGAGCATGAGGTTCACACATACAAAGAGTCTTGGGCAAGTTGTTCTGAGCTGGGAGTCAGGGCACATGATTTTTAGGTGGTTTTACCTCTGACTATGTGATTTGGGACACTTCTGCATTGCATTTCTCTACGCCAGTGGTTTTCAGACTCAGAATCACCAGGAGGGCTTGTTAAAACACAAATTGGTGCTCCCCACCCCCCAGAGTTTCTAATTTAGTATGTTGAATATGCCCCCAGAATTCGCATCTTGTCCCAAGTTCCCAGGTATTTCTAATGCTTCTGATATGGGGAGGGCTTTGAGAACTACAGCAATGCACACATCTCTCAACCCATTCCTCTTCACTGAGGACGGAAGTGGAGGGATGACAGTACCACAGGGATGGCCTGTGGTACCGTCTTTAGATGGCACTGTGGGAGGGGTGTGGGTTTATGGGAATGGAGGCAGGAATGAAGGGAAGAAGAAGCACACATGTGGGTCAAGCTCCCAATATATATATATATATATATATATATATATATATATATATATATATGTTTTTAATTTCATCAACAAGAAGATGGGCCTAGCACTTGGAGGCAAAGAACTCAAAGTAGTTTAGGGGAAGAGTGAAGAAACTTCCAGAGAATTCCAAGTACATTCTCGAGCTTATCTTTGCCCCCTTCATACCATAGCCTGGAGGTCAAAAATCCAAAATTATACAGAAACGTGAAGGGGCAAAGCTGACCTGACGTTATCCCGCTGGTAGGAATATGATCTTTCTCTGCATAAAAAGTGGCAGCTCTCAACCGCTTTGAGTTAGAAAAGAACAGGAAGGTTGGATGTATTTTTTTAAGAGTATGAAATATTATTATGCTTTAACTAGAATATTTTAAAATTTAAACATGTTTGTGAAACATATGGATAAATACATTTATATGGCAAAATACGGCATTATGCATTGATGAAAAACATTTTCCAGTAGGAACACCAAATACAAAAAAGATTTATTTAGCACATAAACTTGCAACGAATAGCGAGATGGAGCTTCCTTCGTATTTTCTGGAACTGAAATCCCATTGTAACCATTGCCATAAAATAAAAATATGTGAAAAGAATGTTTTTCTCCACTGTATCAGATGTGTTACTTATTATAAGCAGCACTACACACAATAAAATGCCAGTATAAAAATTGCCAGGTGTATTAACAAACTTCCCGCAATAAGATTTGTCTTGTAAAAGCTATTTTCTTTTAAAGAGATGAGGCTGCATGCTTTTCTTATTTGCACACCATTCTCTGCATTGAACACCCCTTTGTCGCTGCAATTCATTGCCTCTTCATGGAGTTACTAGACAGTCCAGCGTATTTATAGTGGCATGAATTACATTGCTGGAATAAATATTACAATGCTTTTGTAATCATAGGGCATCACGAACAGGAACATAACGAGACATCTGCTTCCTCTGAAAGGAATTACATGAGCCCTCTGTAATTTTCAATGGGAGAAAGAACAATGTGTGAACTTAGAGCCAGTCTGTGTCATTTATCATAAAAGTCATTCAAATTCACACCAAGTCAAGCCCAGACACAAAGCTGTCCGCATAGCTGAATGTACTTTGCAAATTGAAAGATTCAGTAAAGTAAGACTTGAAACTTTAATGATTAATGGGCTCCCTCTATTTTGGACACTCTCACTGACTCACCCTGGGTTGCAAAATTCATGTAAAATATCCAGACAATGAAGGCTTGTAGTATTATTTATTTTCAGTTTATACTTTAAAACAACATAACAATTTATAAGGAAAATAATGTACGTGACTTTCATTTTTAAAAATGTGATCTTTTTATCTCATTGAAGTGTTTAAAAAAGGAAGTTATTTTAAGATTTTTTAAGGAAAACTGAGGAATAGATACTTTCAATGAATAAAATCATGAAAAATGAAAATATTCAATTCCTGAAATATTTATTAGGTGCACACATTTAACACATATTTTTACATATGGCATTCATGCAAATTTTTAAGATAAATTAGGCAAAAAACATCAGAATCTGAGTGATACTTATCCATTTGCTTGGAGAAGGGAAGATTATTATATTGTATTTTCTTATAGAGAACATATAGTCAAGATTTTCATCCTGTTATTTAATGGTGACTAAGGTAGTATAAAAAAATAGAATGGAATAAATTCTCAAGAATTTTTCCCCATCAAAATAATAAATCTTATTCCTAAAAAGTGAGCATTCTTCAGAACATATGGGATAGATATAAAAGTAGAGAAAAATAGTGCACTAAAATTTGCAGTAAACATTGATTTTTTTTTTTAAATGCTTGGTAAATCTTCACAATGCTTACATGTGTTTCAGTGACTAGGAAAGAGAATAGTTGAGTGTGACTATTCAGAATTTTGCTGAAAATTTCATTTTCCAAGTTGAAACTTAAAAAAAAAGTAGTATAAAGAATCAAACCTGTCTTCTCCAAATCCTTCATCTATATGGAAGGACCACTCTCATTTAACAACAACAAAAAAGACCACTTTCCTTGAAAGTTAGGAAGTCCCAAGTTAGAAGATGTATAGGAAAAGATATCTTTTTTTTTAAATGGAGGCAACATTTCAGTTAATAATTTTTTAAATAGAAAATTGTGAACGTGGCTCTTACAGATAGAGGTCATTCTATGGAAAAAATGATGGCCACAGAGTAAATTGATAAGCAAGTATAGGAAACTACTATTTCAACAAAGTAGACATCTATTATTCTACAATTTTTTTTTTAGATTTTTATTTATTTATTTGACAGAGAGAGGGAGAAAGGGAACACAAGCAGGGGGAGTGGGAGAGGGAGAAGCAGGCTTCCTGCAGAGCAGGGAGCCCGATGCGGTGCTTGATCCCAGGACCCCGGGATCAGGACCCGAGCCGAAGGCAGTCGCCCAACAACCAAGCCACCCAGGCGCCCCACTCTACAAATCTTTCAAATAAACCTATGTATTTTGTTAAATTATGACTTTTTTGGATTTGATTGATGACTTACGTCTTTATTTGGATATTAACTTTTAAAAGTTTGTTATATATTCAGATGCCATACCTTTAAAATATCCAAAAGCATACCTGATGATTAAGAAACACATACTTGAAAATTTGTTTTGTAGTTATATAATTCAACCATGCTGTCCATGACAGTGGACCCAGACCACATGTGGCTACTGCGCCCTGGAAATATGGCTAGTATTACTGAAGAGCCAGGTTTTTCCTTTTACTTTTAAAAAATGCTAAATACGCTTGGGCCAACTTTGTCAACTATAAATTTCATGAAATCTAAATACAGATGAAGTGTTTCTGATGAAAATTAAATCCTTTGAACTGTGATTTGCTTTAAGTGTAAAAATAACACTGGGTTTCAAAAACACCATGAACAAAAGGGAAAAAATAAAAATAATATTTTTTATATTGTTTACAGGTTGGATTAATAATATTTAGGATATAGTGTGTTAAATAAAATATATTACTGAACTTGTTTTAATCTACCATTTTTAATATTTTTATGTAGCTGCTAGAAAAATTTTAAATTACAAACATGGCCCCTATTTTATTTTCAGTGGTACAATGCTGATCTACATTATAAATAGCAATTAAAACTTGACAGTCTCTGCAGTTTATAAAATCTGTGGCCAATTATTACTACATGTATTTTTGTGCATATCCAATAAATCTTTCATTAAGTATCACACACATATTTTTTAGTATATCCCTTTTCATATGGCTACAACTAATCTAACCACATGGGGCATAAGTTTCTAAATGTGAGGCCATTTCTGTTGTTAGTAAGTGTTCAGAGCCTATATAAGGTTTTTGTTTGTTTGCTTGTTTGTTTTTTACTAGGCTCAGTGCCCAACGTGGGGCTTGAACTTACTACCCTTAAATCAAGGGTTGCATGCTCTACCGACTGGGCTAGCCAGGGGCCCCTAAGATTAATTCTTTTTTACTGAAAACATGAGTTTTGAAATTAAAGCTTGTTTGCTGGGTCACACGTACAGTTATAAAGGTTGTTCACAACACAAGGTCTCCTAAGTAAAAGATCCAGCCCACATTCCCCCACCAAGCGATGGCCCTGGCAAGGGCCTGCATTTGCCTGGAAAATGGGGTTTCTTTTCTAAATGGCACAAAGACAGCATATGGGTGAGCTAACTCTGTGGATTTGCATCAAGATGCAATATTGCAACATGCGATATTATAAAATACATTCTCAGAAAATTGTTTTCTGCTCACATCATCCAGGTAGAGTGCGCTGATCTTTCCAGGTGAGATGCCGTGAGAATTCTAGTATCATCTTACATTTGCCAAAGGTTTTATTATTTTCCCAACTTTCACATATATTTTATCAGTATTCTCAAAGGAGATGTGTAAAAAATGTATTGTTCTTATTTCACAACCAAGGTAATGGAATTGAATTTCCTTATTTTCCACTTGCAAATAAGATTATAACTCCTATAACTCATGAGGCAGCCCCATAGAAATAAACACTGCAACTAAAAATGAATGTCATATGTATGGGCTAAGAACAGATTGTGATAAAAGGAAACAATTTAACCTTAATTTTGGTTACTAAATTCAATCAGAATTTTGATTTCTAATAAAAATATTTCATCATATTTTGTTATTTAATTTCTGCTTTAAAAGAGCCAAAAATAAACGGCAATGTGGTGTCCCCCCAAATCTAATTCACTTATAATTTTAGTTTTGTACAATTTTGAGCCTATGACAAAAGTTCTCCCTTGAAAATATTCTGACAATAACAGCTACCTTTGAGAAACAAGTTGACATTAGAGTCAATTAAAATCTATTTTTAGCTAATAATAAACAGTTTTCATGCTATGTATTTTATTTAAGGATAAGAAAGAAAACAACTTGGCTAATACTTTTATGAATCTACAGGACTCTGAGGAGAATATCTTTAAGATAATTCCTTAATATCCCTTTTGAAAGAGTATTAGTAGTTTCTTATTCAATGTAGATTTCTTAAGTAGCTGACATTTATTTTGTTTCCCTACCACCTGATCTTGGTACCTTAAAACCTGTTTTTCATTTGTTTTACATTTATTCATGTTCTAATGTCTCTTAGTGATTTTCAACTAGAATTTTCTTAAGGAATGGGTTTTAGATCTTTCTACATATACAAGGAATATTGTTGGAACCTACGTGTTTTAAAAACCTCAATGTGCTAAACATTAATGACCCATTCAGACTGATTATATTCTTAACAGTTACTAATACTTAACCATTGAATTGAAGGCTGAGAGTTCACTTGTGTACAATAAATACTGTGTATCCACAATTATACCAAATATTATGCCTCTCTTTTGATGTTTTTATAAATAGCTCATTTGCTCATTGAATTTCAGACCAGGACTAAACCACATAGATTTTGAAGAAGGCAGTGTATAACCTTTACAGCAAAAGTTGGCCTTGCAACCTATAAGGAACTCAAAGTCTCCTTTTGGGCTATCAAACCACACCATAACTCCCAGATTATCAATTGGAAGTGATGGACCTGCAACGTTGTATATTTATTTAATTCTCATGTTTATCAAGCCATTGTGGTCATCAAAAGAGATTATTCAGGCACATACTTTTTTCGGACCGATCTGAAGGGGGGTTTTGATAAAACATGACAACGAGAGAAATTATTTTAAAAGTAAAAGCATGAATTTACCCAAAGCCATCGACATCTATCATTCCGTGGATCATGTAATGAACATTGTCACTTTGGCATGTAGAACATGTCTCTTCTTCCATCACCTTTGAATTAATTGGATTGTAAGGGCAAGGGCGAGGCCAGGGATGGAGGGTAGAATGAGCAATGGCTATTTGTATCCCTGGAACGTTTTGAAGTCAGGTAGATATTAACCTAATAAGGGAAGCCCCACTGGCTTTCTGTCTCCTCCAGACAATAAAACAACATAATTGTGTCTGTGCCTCTCTTTCCAATTGTTCTACTATAACACGGGTTGAGAACTAACTACAGAGTCTAATTAACTCAAATTAGACTGATGAGAGAGATGATAAGCACTGCAACATGAAGATTAGGAAATTAATCCTAATTTTAAACCTCAAAGATGTTAGGTAAAAAGGAAATAAATGTTAAAGGAGCAAACTGGGCCACTAACTACTTCAAAGATGTTGGAAGTTAGTGCTAACCAAGCAGTGGCTTTCACCCATTTGAACGCAAGTTCCTGACTTTCTGAAAGGAAAGATTTCAGCACCTACAGGAGAATAGCCTGTGTTTCAAGATGGCATCAAGCCTTATCTTGTACTTATTTGTACTTGATTCAGTATTTATCATTAGCTCAGGGATGGGAAGGGTGGAAATGTTGTGGATAGAAAACTACGTTGATGATTTAAAAATAATTTATTGATTTAAAAATTTGGAAGGTACAGAAAATTTAGAAAGACTGGGTATTATATATTACAGACATTTGTAAAAGACATAGAATGAGCACTTTTATTCTAATATTGTTTGAGGAAACCATTTCTTAATTATAGATATACATTAATGAAATTCCTTATTGAAAGTGTGCACGGTTTCTGTTTTCCCACAGTTTACAACTTACTAAAAATATTACTTTCATACTGTTGCTTCTAATGTTCACTAATTTCTCTGAATTCTCAATTGTTTACTATGAAAATAGGCTCGGAAGACATACAGATGGCCAACAGACACATGGAAAGATGTTCATCATCACTTGCCATCAGGGAAATGCAAATCAAAACTACAATGAAATATCACTTCACACCTGTTGAAATGGCTAAAATCAACACAAGAAACAATAAGTGTTGGCAAGGATGTGGAGAAAAAGGAACACTCCTGTACTGTTGGTGGGAATGCAAACTGGTACAGCCATTGTGGAAAATAGTATGGAGGTTCCTCAAAAAGTTAAAAATAGAACTACCCTATGATCCAGCAAAGGCACTGGTGGGTATTTACCCAAAGAATACAAAAACATTAATTCGAAGGGATACATGCACCCTTATGTTTATAGCAGCATTATTTACAATAGTTAACTTAGGGAAGCAACCCAAGTCTCCAACTAGAGATGAAAGGATAAAGAAGATGTGGTATGTATCTATAATGGAATATTATTCAGTCATGAAAAAGAATGAAATCTTGCCTTTTACAATGACATGGATGGAGCTAGAGAGTACAATGGTAAGGGAAATAAGTCCGAGAAAGAAAAATACCATCTGATTTCACTCATATGTGGAATTTAGGAAACAAAACAAACAAAGGGGAAAAAAGAGAGAGAGAAAGAGACAAATCAAGAAACAGACACTTAACTATAGAGAACAAACTGGTGGTTACCAGAGGGGTGGTGGGTGGGGGGATGGGTGATATAGGTGATGGGGATTAAGAGTGCACTTGTGATGAACACTGGGTGTTATGTGAAAGTGTTGAATCACTATATTGTACACCTGAAACTAATATAGCACCATATTTTAATTAACTGGAATTAAAAAAAAGAAAATAGGCTTCTAGAGAAAGTTTATCTTATTCATGTTGCAAGGTTCTCCTATACCAGTCATGTTGTTTGAAATCTCTATTACATGATAGAAGAGGAGTTAAAATGGCGTAGGAGGACCCTGAGTTTGTCTTGTCCCTCAAATACAGCTAGATAGTTATATTATATGATAAATTCATCTGTAAACATATGTTTGTAATTCTAATCCATGTAATGTGAATAATTTAAGATAAAAAATAAAGTAAGGGCACCTGGGTGGCACAGTCGGCTAAGCATCCAACTCTTGGTTTCGGCTTGGGTCCTGATCATCTCAGGGTTGTGAGACTGAACCCTGAGTCAGGCTTCGCGCTCAGCGCGGAGTCGGCTGAAGACTGTCTGTTGCAGATGGAGATGGTGATATTAGAGGCCATTGTTATTGGAAGCAATGTAACACTGATTAGCAACTTTGAAATGTTATCCATCCTAATTAGAATGCTTCAAATGCTAATAATCCATTCTAGCATGTAGGTTATACTGAATATCCTACCCATATATCATACTACGTTCAACTATTTAAAATAAACTGCGGGCAACATAACAGGAATTGTTATAACCCACCCATGAGAAGACCCAAGGTTTCCCAAAGATGTCTATCTATATCAACCTTTTTCTTGGATATCTGCTAATACAAACATTCTTCTTTATTAATACACACAAAATATTTCATTTGTAATAATAAATAAAAGCATTCTTTTTTGTACCTTATGCATAGTATTTTATGTTTCAAAGTATTTCCCATATATTAATTAATTTGTCTACCAAAACCTTGTAAATTGGAACACCATCAAAACCACTTGCTCCTTTATACAAAAGGAAGCAGAAGGGCTTACCATGATGAAACGATGTGTCCAGGGCCACACAGCAAACCTTGGCAGAGCTGACATTTCTAGTCTTATGGTTTTCCATTCAGTAATTTTTCCATTCAGTAATTTTTCTTAGTGACTTTTGCGATGTTGTTCTTGCTGTTTTTCCAGGAATGTCTACGAGAGGAATGCATTTATATTCTTTTACTGGTTTTACTTCCTCTCATTATTGAATAAAATGATTTTAAAACATCCTCTTTGGCTGGGTAGGAGTATGCTTTTAAGGTCTCTGATGAGTCTTGAAAGAAAAAAAAAGAAGAGGAAGAAAGGAAAGAAAGTTCTTCAATATGGAATTCAACTGTAAGTTCAACTCTCTTCTTGTTTAGTGAAGTTTGAGTGGAACCTATACTTCACAAAAATCACAAAATACTTACCACATAATAAGCCTAATTTAAAATATAAATAAACATTTTTGTTCACTTCTTTCGTATGGCAGAGTTAGAATATTGGAGTATTTCAGACACAGTTCTTAAGCTTATTGTTGTTCTCTGACTTATAATTATATTAAATTATCTCAATTGTATAATTCACTTCTTCTCTAATATCAATGCTCTCTTCAAAACAGAATTAGCTCCTCCTAGGAAATAATATTGTTTCATGAAAAAAAGCATTAAATATGAGTCATACAGAAGGAGTTTGCTTTGTCCTCTGTTTACCATGTATTTGCTGATCAACGTTGCCTCATTCCTAACTGTATTAAACCTGGATCCAAACTCCCGCAGAGGCAATGATATTAACGAGAACCTCATAAGGTTTTGGGGAGTATAGAATAGGGGCAAAATACGTCGGGGTGTTTTGTTTTCCTGGCAAACTCTTACTTCTTCTTCATGCCTCACACGAGCATCTCCTTCTTTGAGCATCCAGCCCTTGCGGGCAGCCTCTTACCTCACCTTATTGGATACACTGCCCTTTGTTCTTCTTTGCCGACCTGTTGCATTTACTCTCTGTCATACTGGCCTAATTCTATGGCTCTCCCATAAAACAGGTAGCCCATGGAGAGTAAGGACAGTATTCCGTCGCTCTGTTCCAAGAGCAGCACCAGATACAGAGTAGATTCTTTAACAAGAAGTTTGTCGAATGAATAAATGGTTGAATAAATGAATGGAATGTCATGATGGAAGAAATATTTACCGGTCTGTCTCTCAAGGTTGTTGTGAAGATCAAAACCAGTCATGTGTGTTGAACTTTTAAAACTTAAGCGCTATGTGTTGGCTAATTGAATAAAAAATATATATATATGTATGTATATACGTGTATAAATATATATGTGTGTGTGTGTATATATATATAACTTAAGCGCCCTGTGGTTTCCCTTAGCTTGCATAGCCTTAATAAATGTTCGGGGAGTTGAATTAAGCTAAACTAAAACTGAGGGAAAATCTACGATGATTGTGTGCCTACCCCTATGCAGCTGTCAGCGCTAACCGTCGCAGGTTAAATCCAAGAGCCCTGGCATGAATGGTCCAGCCTACGGTTGGCCCTGCCTGGCACAGCCCCCGCTGAGGTTGAGAACTGTGGTGGTCTCAGACTGCCAAAACATAAGGAGACATGACAGGTAACCAAACGGGAAACCACTGGCTGCCTTGGGCTCTCTGCGATTTGTGTCTAACAAGGCAGACTTGTCACCGGGCCCTTTGCAGGGGAAATGAAGCGATGAACGAATGCTGGGCATAGGAGTCTCCAGCTCCTGACAGGCTAAGGTGTGACCCGCTGAATCCTAACCACCCCAGACATCTGGAGGGGAACCCGTGTGCTGGGGGATGGCCAGGGGCAGGGAAGGCTGCGGGGGAGATGCGGTGTATGCAGAGCCCACAGAGAGTAGAGGAAGAAAGGGCAAGTGAGATTACTGGTCATCTGGTGTCTTAGATCCCACGAAAAGCAAACTTCAAGCACAACAGCAAACACAACCTTTGAGTATTAGTGTCTCCAAAGAGTATTTACCAAGTGCGGTCTGGCTTGATCTCCCAGCCTTGGTTAAACATGCATTTTGTTAACGTTGTGTTTCTGACTTTCTTTTCTTTCCCTTTTTTGTTATTGTTGTGATTATTGCTACTTTGGAAAAATTTTCTTTTAACACCTCGCACGCTTTAGCACTATAATTCTGACACTGAGGAAATCAAGAAATAAAGGAAAAACAAGGAAAGGAGAGAAAATCCCACAGAGTGTTTTAAGACGGCTTTGCTAATAGAACAACATGTAATTTAACATTCATAATTATATTCTTAAATATATTATGAGATAGATCTGATTGTAATCATTTTATTAAATCTAATAGATACATAGGACTCTACATGTCTCATTCTCCATTTTAAAACACAAATATTTAGGAATTAGCAGGCAGTTCATTTAACTTCCACCATTTTTATAAGCTGCCTTTTCTTAAAATGAAAAACAGGATCAATGGTAACATTAAAATGCATTTTATTTGGTGGCTAAAGGCACATCAGCATATCAAAGCATTTTAATAGATCATCGTACTTTATTAGATGAGGAAGAAGTGGAAAAATGGGAAGTTATAAATGAGGCGAACATTTTTATATGCTTTTATTGTGGCCACTTTATCACATTTTACCACAGTTCTTTGTTTATATGAGCAGTGCTCCAACTGAATCCAAGATCTAGGGAAGGGGAAAGATATTTTGTTCATCCTTGAATTTTCAGTGGCTAGCAAGATGCTTGGGGCAAAATAAGTTTTTAATTTAAAATATTTAATGAATAAAAAAATGAATAGAAAGAAAGACCTTCTACATACCACCCGATTTGTTTTAACAATATAGTTTTAGAATGGTGGCAATTAATCTTTCTAACATCTAACACAGCTCTCCCTCTTCACATACTGAAACTAGTTATGGATGTATAAAATATATGAAAAGATAGATTTCTCCAATGGGTTCATCACTGGCAATGAATATTTAATTGATCACATTATATTTTCAGCTCTGTGAGAATTAACAAGTAACAAAGGAGGAGGGAACTTATGTGAACATTCTGTAATAAATTGGAGAGTAAAAAGCACTCTATCTGAAATATAGAATGAACTATTATCTTTATATGGTATTCGGAATCTATGGAGCAAGGAGAGGACACATTTTTCTCTTTTGAGACATGCAATGTGCTAGAAGATCTTTAATAAAAGTGGTTTAGTTTGACTGATAATAAGTTTTGGAATGTAATTTATGTAACAAAACAAATTTTCACTCCTTTTGTTACCTACATTTCATTTGTACATTGTAAAATCTTATTAATAGGTAGGGGCAGATCAACTAATATAATACATAGCCAGAAAATCCAATTCATTATTTCTCAAGGACAGACACAGGATTCACCCTGACGATTAGGAAATGACAGCAAGTAAAATTTTGTTTCTCTTGTATCCAGACAGCACCTGCTAAGCCCCAACAACCCTAGCTGCACACAACTCTGGGAAAAAAAAAGCCGTCTCTCCTCCCTTCCCCACATCTTGAGAAACCCCTGCAAGACTAGTGCATCCATCATGACCATCAGTCACAAAAGCAGCAATAGGTCTTTGGAGGTAGGTAACCCATTTCCCAGCCTAAGGGGGTATGGCAGCAACAACAGCAAAGGCATTTAAAACAGTTATGGTTAGATGTGACATAGACTTCCACAGGATTCTTAAGCCTTGAAGGATTTTTTTTTTTTAAATATGGATTTCTAAGCTCTAGCTCCAGAAATTCTGATCCATTATGTTTGGTATGGACTTCATCCTAGGTGATCTTAACTGATCTCCATGCAGTTGGAGGACATCTAACCTAATCCAGGCTGCTTGTAGATCAAAAAACACAGGCCCAGCAAAAGGGAGGAGCTGAGAATATATAAAACACTGTTGCTAGAACAAGAACCACATACAGGTTCTCATTTTCAGATGCCACAGCTTCATTTTGGGGGGTGGGAGCTTTAAGATTTTTGAAGCCATTGTCCATGATGTGAGTTACACACAGTCCTTCCTCATGTGGGATTTACACTATTCATCAGCTGGACACTTTTATTTCCAGTCTAGCAAAGGTAATCTTCAATCCCAGCCACTCTGCAAAATATTATAATTTCTGAACCTACAAACTAACAAAGGTATTTCAAGTTAAAAATAACAATAATAAAATATTGCTTATATTATCATCTATTTTCCCCATTGAAAATACTTTTCAATTTTTCTGATTATATAAATAATGCGTAATCTTTGTAAAACTTTAAATAATATACCAAATTATGTGGAAGGATGAAAACATCCTCTGAAATCCTGCTACCTTCATATATCCTTTTGTAGCACTTGACTAAATTCAGTAAGCATCTTTTTCAATCACGTATATTTATATATAAGACACTATAAATGGGATAATATCATTCATGCTGGGTCACTTGTCCTTGTGAACTGACATTCGTCTCCTTCTGCCCCACCCTCCTCATCTCCTACTCACTAGCTATGTAGCCAAAAACTACCTGTCTGGTCTATGTCTTTCTATACCCTTTTCCATGCATATAAAATCATATACACACACACACAGGGTCCATATAAAACACATTTTGCTACTTTGTTTTACATAAATGAAATGTTGCCAATATTTCTCTGCATCTTGCTTTTATCCCTTAGCTATATATCATGAATATATTTCCAGGGAAATATATAGAGATCTAGTTCTTTCCTTTTGATGGTTAAGAAATATTGTATGAAACTATCACAATTAAATTTCGCAAATGATAGACATTCACTTTGTTTCCATAGGTGTCAAATACATCTTTGTCATTATATCCTTATGCACTGATACTTTTATTTCTATGGGCTAGAATATAAAGAGTGGGATTACTGCATGAAAGGATTATTAATTTTAATATATAGTACCAGAATGTTCTCCTAAAAGGCTGTGACTATTTATGTTTCCATCAGTAATGCATGAGGCTTCTTCTCTTCCTCACTCGTTACCACTCCAGGGTCTGCCAGTCTGAGGGGGGGAGGTGATGGCCTATTTTTCAATTCATTTACATTATGAATGAACTTCACTCTTAGTGAAGCTGGACATCTGCTTTATATTAGCTATTCATACTTCCTCTTCTGTGAAATGCCCTCCTGCTCTATTTTTTTAGTGGAGGATCACAAATACTTTGCAAGAACTCAGGGATCAATACAGCAATACCATGGAAAATTAAAGTGCTCTCTGTATGAAAGCCTTTGGGGGGGAAAATACACACACCCATACACAGAATAGCAGTTTACTCCCCAAATGCAGAAAAACATTCTCTGAATTTATTTCAGGCTGATTAACAAAAATAAAATAACCATTTTCATGGGGTAAAAACTAATGAAGCTATTCATCTCCATGTTTCATTATTTGGCTTTAATTACAATTTTTAGAACAGTTCTCTTAAGGTAAAATTTACATACTATAAAATCCATCCTTTTAAAGTATATGATTCAGTGGTTTGGGGATATATTTGCAGATATTTTGGGATATTGTACCACCATCTACCATCTGATATTGGAAGATTTCCAACACTCCAGAAAGAAACCCTATGCTCATTGGCAGTCACTCCCCATTCCCTGCCCCACCAAGCCCCTGGCAACCACTAATCTATTTTCTGTCTCTTACAGATGTGTCTATTGTGGACATTTCGTATAAAGGGAATCATACACTATGTTGCCTTTTTTGTCTGGCTTCCTTCACATAATGAGCTCAAGGTTCACCCATGTTGTAGCATGGATGAATACTTCATTTGTTTTTGTTAGTGACTAATATTCCATCGTTTGGATATATCACATTTTGTTTTATCCAGTTAATGGACCTTTGGGTCAGTCTCACGTCGGCTCAAATCCAGATTTTGACAGTTATTTCTCTTGTGACCATGGGTAAGTTAAGAGAAATGACGCAAGAGTAGGTGTCAAAGAAGGACAATGAAGGACAAAGGCTTCAAAACACCTGTTCCTGTACATCCCTTAAAACATATCCACTTGACGATTAATTACTTGCCCAAACTTCTGACTTGGTGGGCCACCTAATACCCAGTTTATGAGGGACAGTTCAGGTCAAGTGGCCATTTTGATGTCCCATGGTTAGTAGTTCAAATCTCCACAAGAATCAAAAGCACTCCAGGAACTTTTTCTCAAAAGAAGAAAAGACGATGTTGAGGAGAACATAGATTTGCTCCCACAGCCCAGAGGTCTGCACCGTGATCCTCCTACTGGGGCTTGCCAGAGACTGCATGGGACAGCCCGGGCCACCACCGACACTTAGAATTCTAGAATCTGTGGCCGGGGGTCTGCAGGTGGAGAAGCCGCTTTCCCTGCAGGCTGGACTTACTGCAGAGCCTTCTTTTCTCTGGTCCCCACTCGAACATGGCGGGTTTCAAGGTGACTTGGTAAATCGCAGTAGTATCTGGGAGAGGATCCTGCCCACTTTACACTGGTACTACCGGGGCGGGGGGTGTTCTGGGAGTGTTGGAAGAAGCTGGGAAGTGAAATAAATTGCTGGTGTGACAGGCCACCACTGGGATGACATCCACAGAATCAAGCAAATAGAAAGTATGTCCCTTCCTCCTGTTCTTGCCTGTCAGTCGTGTGGCCCTAAGGGGCCAAATCTAACAGGAAACCTGCTGGAAAAGAGCAAGATTATTTGCAGACTCACAAGCTCAGCATCACAAAGCAGCGTAGAGAAGAGTGTGTTTGGAGAAGACATACACTAGCTTATTAGTCTGCATGGTAGGAACACAGTACGAAATTGATCATCAACGTCATCCCCTGCATGACATACATACACGACATGAATTGGCTTATTTTCCTTATGGAGAAAAATTGAGAAAAATAAGAATCGCCCGTAATCATACCTTTTAAAAAATGGGGCACCTCTACTCCCCTTATTACACACATATACACACATCTTTATATTAGCAAAAAACAGGGTTGTATTCTACATGCAATTTTTGGAAACCAAAATTTAAACTTACTAATCTAATATACTGTTGACATCTTTGTCATTAAATAATCTACAACATCAATATTATCTTCCACAAGGATATTGAGTATATCTCTCTATTGCATATACTATTATAAATCATTTGCTCATCTTTGATGTGTTAAATAATTTGTATTAATAAGCTATACTTTGATAAATATGTTTCTTTTAAATTCTTTACAAACATTTGTTGATATGCTAAATTTTGGAGAAATGTTCATTTTCTTACGTTTTGTTGGAATCTTAACAATATTTACTCTGCACAGTCTCTTTGGAAGTAGTGTTTGTCACATATAGTAAAGCAATTTCTTGAATGACAGTTCAGATGCATACTCCCTCCCTCCCTCCCTCCCTCCCTCCCTCCCTCCCTCCTTCCCTCCCTTCCTTCCTTCCTTCCTTCCTTCCTTCCTTCCTTCCTTCCTTCCTTCCTTCCTTCCTTCCTGTCTCTCTCTCTCTTTTACCAATCATGATATGATGTTAGGCTGAGACATTGCTTGGATTACCATACATTCCTCTCTAGAGAAGAAATTAAGTCCACAAATGCATATATAGAGAGATTTTTTGAGTGTGGGTAGTGATAAGAACAGCTGGGGTGGAGACTGAGGGAAATGGCAAGGACATTTCACATGGATATAAATGGAATTGCTTAGCACAAAAACTTAGAATTTCTTGTGCTAGGAGAATAAATTAGAATTGAACATTTTTTCCTTGCAAATATTAAATGCTAAATCTTAAAACCATCTGTGCTCCTTCTGAAAGTTTAAAGTTTGAATTTAGGTAAGTCAAAATGAAAAAATCTAGGTGGGGGCTGGTGTGTTGCCAAGCAACACTGCTAATCTAAGATCTCACAATCAAGTGCCATAAAAAATTTGGCCCCAATAAGTGTGTCCCTGAAGCAAATGAATCAGCTTCAGCTATTTCTGGAGGAGTTTGTAGGGAGCCCAAAAAAGTCCCCAATGAGAATGAAATTGTCTTCAGGCGATTTTGTGTTTCTTTCGCAATGTAAACCCTTATGCCTCAACTCACTGGTCCCCAAATCAGATATAGTCAAGGATCTAACACATATCCTCTTGCATCCTCTGAAGGTCCTCACAGTGAAGTGAGAGGACCACCTGCGTATGCAGAGGCTAGGAATCCCTACCTGTATGCAGAGGACAGAAGCCCATGGCTGGGGGTGACTAACTGGGAAGTGGGAGTCCCATCTGGATCCCCATATCAGACTGAAGAACAAGAAGAAGATGGAAAAGCATGCCTATGTTCTTGTTCCTGGAAATGTTCCATTTAAAATCAGCTTATCTCTTTTTCTGCCTGCCTAAACTTTGGTTCCACCTGTGGTTTTTTGTTTTGTTTTGTTTTTGTTTTTTTCTGTCTGTCTCCCCCTCCCCCAAACTGCCTTGAAATGGAGTTTGTTGAAGATTAGGTTTTGTCATTTTCTATATAATGAGTCTGGTCAAGTGAACTTTCTGAGAATTTTAAGGAAATGATTCAAAGTTGTTAGTTGGGGTTCATCCTCACCTATGAAGATCTATGTTTATTTAAAAATCACAGAAAAGTAAGCCCTGATTTCCTGTAAGTTTAAGAAGGAGCATTGATGGAGATAAATGACCCAGAAGAAAGTCCTCTTGTCTGATATAAAACTCTGGCAAAAATGAGAAGCCTAGCATGGGTAATGATATTTACATATAAGCATTGATTTCTAATATTTTTTTTTCTGGAATGCATGTATATTTTCTAGTTGTTCTTGACTGAGGATGACAGAACTTATAATTGTTGGCCTGGAAATTTGTAATTGGATTTAGACCTAGTTAGGGAAGCTCTGTCACCTACCAACAAAATTAAATTTAGTTAAAGTGGAAAATACTTTTGGATTTTAGTCTTTGAGAAGGTAGGTCCCTTTGATTTTAATGATTTATCTTGTTGCAATATCTATAATTGTTTATGTGAATAAGTTATGTTATCTGGGCTAGTTAGGATAAATAGAGGTGTGTACATTGCTTACATGGATTAGATGAATTTTTTATAACCTGTTACTGTTAGTTGTTATTGGTAGGTCAAATTATAGATGATACCATACTCCGGTGATTCTTCAGTGTGCCATTGGAGGTATAATTTGAAATGTATTTTTTGATTTTATAGAAATGTTTCAATGGAGGCACTATAAATTTATTATTTATGTTACTGAGGTGCTGCCTGACAATGGCTATTTATTGCTAAACTAACTTCTAACCTTGAAATTATAAAAGTTATGGTTTTCAGGTCATACAGGAGATATAGTTACTATTTCCAATTGCTAATCCTTTCAAATAAATATTCTCCTTATTTTTTGTAGCAGAAGTTTGTAACACTTTAAACATTTAAAAGCAACATCAGTTGATTCTAGAAAATATGGAAACATAAAGAATGCTTAAGAGGAAAAAGTCTTTCTGCATTCTTATCATTCAATGGTTAATTTCCTTCCAGTTTTTAACTCTTTCTAACCCTTTTTATCATGCTACAATGTCCTTTTTTTTTCCTGTAGTGACAGTTTTTGATATAGCCTTCTTTTATATCTTATTTACTGTATATTTCTATGCTAGAAATGTATATAAGACACTATATAAATTTATTTCTTTGGATAAGAAACTAGTTTTTTTTTAAATTTAAAGAAGTAGTGATTCATGTCCTCATGTTATCTCAATGCCTCATTAATAGGTCTGCTTGATGATTCAGTAAGTCTTAAACAATGAAGTATGTATTCTGGTGGCTATTACGTATTTTGTCTCATGGTGAATGGACTCATCTGAAAAAGGATCTAAGGATAGTTCTTAGTGCTCCATGCACACACCCAATTCAACAGTGGTTTATAATTGTGGTTATTGTTAACACTTGTTTATTTTCTTTTGGAAGATACTACTTGTTTCATGATAAGCTGCAGTCAAGAACGTGAGAATAATTCCAAGTTTTATCTTGAAATTTGCACTTAATCATCTCTTGTTTTCTTCTCTTTTGAAATATGAAATTAATACTCTAGAAAATAAAATAAATTATATTTGTTTAAAGAAGATTATGTCTGAAGAGGAATCATCACCACCTTTTTTTGATAAAATAGTTGTTCCCGGTTTAAAAGTTTATTTTGGCAACTATACTTTAAGTATCTTATTATTTATTTATTTATTTAAAATATCTTAATATTTAAATATCTAAATGCTTCTATAATTTCATGGGCTTGTTTTACTAATATGCAGTATACATTGTATCTAGAGGAGAACATTTAAAGAACATTATTGAATAAGTGCAAAACATGGCTGTGATTCTCAAAAATCACTGATAATTTGACCTTAGTTAATGACCAGTGTTTTCTCAGAATGGAATTGTGTATTTCTCCAAATGTAATTCTTAGTTCACCCAGTATGATTCACTAACACCTAGCCTGTGTTCTTATTGTTTATCCAGGAGTATAAATCTGGAGCTTGGATCAATTAGTATATGGATAAATCATGCCTCAAATTATATTATCCTATATTGAAATATATGTCTCATTAGATTCTTTAGTCACTCGTAAGCCTTTAGTGATTAGTAGAGAGCAAAGCTTATAAGCACTGACTGTGGACCAGATTGGCTGTGTTCAAACTCTGGCTTTGCCATTTGCAAACCCAGTGGCTTTAGGAAAGTTATTAAATTTCTTTGTGCTTTAATTTTTCACATATAAATGGAAATAACAGTATCAGCTACTGTTGTAAGAATTGAATGAAGTAATATATTTAGTGCAGTAAGAACAGTGTTTGGCACATAATAAGTGCTATTAATTCAGCATTCTTCTATGAACACTGGAGACTTTTAAAATGCCTGCTTTCAAAAAAGCTTAAAATGCAATAAAGGGATAAGAATCATATATAAGACACAATAGTGAAAAAATAAAATACTGTTAGGACGATCCTTCTACTTTTAGGATAACATTATTTTGCACGTATTTCCCATCTTATATAGAGTTATAGCCTTTATAAGTTCTAATTTAACCTTCAATAAGTCTTTAGTAACTCTGTGACTTTGGGAAAGTTTCTTAACTCCTCTGTAACTCAGTTTTCTCATCTGTAAAGTGGGAGAATATCAATGGTATCTACCAGGATTATTGCAAGGAATAAATGAGTTAAACATGTGAAAACAGTTTCCTAGGAATAATTGGAAGAGAAGAAAATTTCCAGGGCAATGATGAGTAAACGGGCATTTAAACAGGAGAAGTAATGAGTTTAGGTAACTCTCGCAAAAAAAAAAAAAAAAAAAAAATGGTTTTGCTAGGAAGACAAGATATCTTTACTTCTCATTTCCTAAATAGAGAGTAACAAATAAAAATATGGCTCTTAAAAAATATGACTCTTGGAAGGCATTTCTTTTTAATAGGAGAGACTTGATCATGCTGTGTGCTGAAATAAAAGAGCTTATAGACAGGAAGGAACACTGAAATGTGTGTGTGCACATGCACACGCACACGCACATGTCTGTTTGTGTGTATGCGAGAGGGGAAGAATTTAGGAAAAAGGTCCCCTGAAGAGGTGGGAAATGGAGAATCAGTAACGCAGTAGAGGCATTAATTGTGGGTAGAAAGGAGTCCTCAACAAATGAGGGCATACTTCTCTAGTTGCAGCCCTGTTTTTTGTAGATGACTTGCACAATCATTTCTGATGATTCTATTTTTTTCTGTGAAATTCAGGGTCAGCGTATTTGCTAAAAAAAAGAAAATATTAGAACTCAAGAAAAGTGGTGACTTATCGGGGGGATGGGATATGGACCTTGTTGGGGACAGATAAAAGAATTGTAAGTAGTGTGAAAGCTAGGGGTCCCATATACTCCTGAGGTCTCATTTGAAATCCTTTTATGTCTAAGCATTTTTCTCTCAGGATCCTTCCAATGTTCTGTCTTCCATATAATCACAGACACGTTAATATTTACAGATCTGTAGGTTATTTTATGCAATTAAATAAAAAATAATAATGATATTAATGTGCATTTATTATATTGCGTGGTACTTGAAATTTACAAAGTTTTTTGTTTTTTTGTTTTTTTTAATTCAACACCACACCCTCCAGCCAAGAAGTGAAGTCTAATCAGTGGCCTAGCATTTTGCTTCTGTTCAGTGTTGTCCTGGTGACCAGTCACTAACTTGGCAGAGCCTCAGATAGGATCAAATCTCTTCTCACAAATACATATTGAACAGAGACTTCCAGAAACCTCCAAAACTTGTGCTTTACTGATCCCAGGGAGGATTTGGATGAAGAAGGTGGTCTTCTCAACTATTTCCCAGTGCAGGTTTATCTAACTCTTGTGTCAGTGGGCCATTTAATAGTAATAGGAAACTTCAAATTCCGCATACAGGATATAGGTCCTTCCTTACTACAGCCCTCAGGCTGCACCTTACACTTGACTTCTACTCATAAATCCTTTTGATACGTCATACCTGTGGGCAATGGCTACAACTATTAACTGATGCCAGTGGGTTGGCTCTTCTCCAAAATTCAGTTGTTTGCCTTCTCAGTTGATAATGCACAGATGATCCTGACAACATTACTCAAGAGATTTTTTTCTTTAATTATGTACTAGGGGAGATTATTGAGGGCTATTGTGTTTATCTTATCTGTGATTATAATAATGAGCATAGGCCAAAGAATGCCATGTGCTTTTCAATAAGTGAGGAATTTTATTTACCTAACTTCATAACTCAATGTGACTTTTTAACTAGGACAAAATGAACAATGATAAACAAAATTCTATTACATGTCAGCCAAGGTTAGCTTGACTGAATACAGACTCTTGGACCAGAACTAAGCACAGAGAACCTTCGTGTGCTTGGGCACCCTTCGTGGGCACCCACTTTTCCCTGGGAGGACTCACTCTGAGACACAGCAGGTCTGAAACCCAGGAGTGCCTGTCATGACTCTAGGGCCTTGGTGTTGCTGGGATCTCGCCTGCCCCTCAGTTAGGCCCCGGGATTTTACTGAACATAAACAGGGTCAGGGAATGACAAAACAAAACAAGGGCTATCTTATAAATTTTTTGGATCAAAGCAAAAACAGGAACATTTTGCAATCATGTCTTGAAGGATAAAAAAACAGAAACAATGTCCCCATGATTAAAAAGGCCCAAATTACCCTAATCTGGCTAATGCTGGGACCACTGCATTTTAACCAAATACAGCTTCAGCTGTGCTTGCTTCTTCCCTTCTCTTCCCTCCTAGAAAACAATTAAGATGCCCCATCAAAGAATTGTCCTCACTTCCTGATGGCAGCAGTCAATCCAGATTTAAACCCTGCTTCCTTGAACTCTCCCTACAACCACCAAACATATTCCTTAATCTTTGAAACCCTTTCTCATCTCCCTTTTATTGAGATGCTCCTATGGTTTTCACAATGCATGTTCTCTTTCCTTGCACAAATGACTAAAAGCAACTGTGTTCTACTAAAAATATGTTCCAGAAAGATTTTAAAGATTTTTTTTTTTTTTTTTTTGACAGAGAGAGACAGTGAGAGAGGGAACACAAGCAAGGGGAGTGGGAGAGGGAGAAGCAGGCTTCCTGTGGAGCAGGGAGCCCGATGCAGGGCTGCATCCCAGGACCCTGGGATCATGACCTGAGCCGAAGGCAGACGCTTAACGACTGAGCCACCCAGGTGCCCCCAGAAAGCTTTTAGATGGAGAGATTTGACAAATCTGTATGATGAGTATTTGGGAGCCAAAGGAAAGGTAGAACACTCACCAGAAAAGGCAGACATGTGCAAAGGATACAGAGGTATGTGAGCAGCAATTGAAATTCCTCCAAGTGTGCAGAAAAAGGGAGATTGGTCAGGAAGGAGGGAGAGAGAAACATTGCTAGAAACGATTTAGGAAGAGAGGACTTGAGAAGGTAGGCGCAGGTCACAGTGGGACGTTGGAGGCTGTTGGTCGTGGCGTGGGGATAACTCACGCATGCATCATTCATGTATTCAGTCAGTCAACAAGACTACTGGGTGCCACCTACAGGCCAAGCACTGGGTCCGGGGTATGTGATGATAAATGAAGGAAACACTCTTCCTGCCTCCTGGATCTCATAGTTGGTGGGAGGAAGCAGAGAGAAAACACATTACTCAGGCAATTGCAGAGATAACCATTGCCCTTGTGAGCCATGATCCAGAGGAAAGGTCTCTGAGGCTAGCAGAGACAACACAAGGGTGGGGAGACCACAGATGACGTCCTTGGGTAAGCAGCTTTGGACTAAGATCTGGAGAACAGGTAAGATGTAACCAGGTGAAGGGATGATAGAAGAACAGCCCAGGCAGAGGGAAGGACATGAAGGCCTTCTGGTGGGAGAGAAGTATGAAAGCATGAAGTCAGTGACACTGGCGTGGCAGTGGGGGTGGGACACCCTACATAAGAGAACAGGGAGGTACACAGGGCTGTGATATGCAGAATAGCCCACTCTCATTGGACCACAGTCGCCTCTTTGCATAGTGTCCATGCTCATCTGTTCATTACCGTAACTCTTGAAAATTTATCACAGACGAAGTATAGCCCAGGAAATGTAAAATATTTATTATGTAGCCCCTTGTGGGTGGGGGGAAGTTTGCTGACCCCAGTTATATTTTATGCCAGGAGTTTTGTCTTTATTTATCTACTTTTAATGTGACTTTTTCTTTTTTTTGAGAGCAAGAGCGCATGAGTGGGAGGGAAGGGAGGGGCAGAGGGAGAGGGAGAGAGAGTCTTTTTTAAAAATTTTTTTATTGTTATGTTAATCACCATATATTACATCATTAGTTTTTGATGTAGTGTTCCATGATTCATTGTTGTGCATAACACCCAGTGCTCCATGCAGAATGTGCCCTCTTTAATACCCATCACCAGGCTAACCCATCCCCCTACCCTCCTCCCCTCTAGAACCCTCAGTTTGTTTTTCAGAGTCCATCATCTCTCCTGGTTCGTCTCTCCCTCTGACTTACTCCCCTTCATTCTTCCTCTCCTGCTATCTTCTTCTTTTTCTTTTTTCTTAAAATATGTTGCATTATTTGTTTCAGAAGTACAGATCTGTGATTCAACAGTCTTGCACAATTCACAGTGCTCACCGTAGCACATACCCTCCCCAATGTCCATCTCCCAGCCACCCCATCCCTCCCACCCCCGACCATTCCAGCAACCCTCAGTTTGTTTCCTGAGATTAAGAATTCCTCATATCAGTGAGGTCATATGATACATGTCTTTCTCTGATTGACTTATTTCGCTCAGCATAACACCCTCCAGTTCCATCCACGTCGTTGCAAATGGCAAGATCTCATTCCTTTTGATGGCTGCATAATATTCCATTGTGTATATATACCACTTCTTCTTTATCCATTCATCTGTCGATGGACATCTTGGCTCTTTCCACAGTTTGGCTATTGTGGACATTGAGCTATAAACATTGGGGTGCACGTACCCCTTCAGGTCCCTACATTTGTATCTTTGTGGTAAATACCCAGTAGTGCGATTGCTGGATCGAATGGTAGCTCTAATTTCAACTGTTTGAGGAACCTCCATACTGTTTTCCAGAGGGGTTGCACCAGCTTGCATTCCCACCAACAGTGGAGGAGGGTTCCCCTTTCTCCACATCCCCGCCAACATCTGTCATTCCCTGACTGGTTAATTTTAGCCATTCTGACGGGTGTGAGGTGGTATCTCATTGAGGTTTTGATTTGGATTTCCCTGATGCCGAGCGATGTTGAGCACTTTTTCATGTGCCTGTTGGCCATTTGGATGTCTTCTTTGGAAAAATGTCTGTTCATGTCTTCTGCCCATTTCTTGATTGGATTATTTGTTCTTTGGGTGTTGAGTCTGATAAGTTCTTTATAGATTTTGGATACTAGCCCTTTATCTGATATGTCATTTGCAAATATTTTCTCCCATTCTGTCGGTTGTCTTTTGGTTTTGTGGACTGTTTCTTTTGCTGTGGAAAAGCTTTTTATCTTGATGAAATCCCAATAGTTCATTTTTGCCCTGGCTTCCCGTGCCTTTGGCGATGTTTCTAGGAAGAAGTTGCTGTGGCTGAGGTCGAAGAGGTTGCTACCTGTGTTCTCCTTTAGGATTTTGATGGACTCCTGTCTCACGTTTAGGTCTTTCAACCATTTGGAGTCTATTTTTGTGTGTGGTGTAAGGAAATGGTCCAGTTTCATTCTTCTGCATGTGGCTGTCCAATTTTCCCAACACTATTTGTTGAAGAGACTGTCTTTTTTCCATTGGACATTCTTTCCTGCTTTGTCAAAGATGAGTTGACCATAGAGTTGAGGGTCCATTTCTGGGCTCTTGATTCTGTTCCATTGATCTACGTGTCTGTTTTTGTGCCAGTACCATACTGTCTTCATGATGACAGCTTTGTAATAGAGCTGGAAGTCCGGAATTGTGATGCCGCCAGCTTTGCTTTTCTTTTTCAATATTCCTCTGGCTATTCGGGGTCTCTTCTGGTTCCATACAAATTTTAGGATTATTTGTTCCATTTCTTTGAAAAAAGTGGATGGTATTTTGATGGGGATTACATTGAATGTGTAGATTGCTCTAGGTAGCATTGACATCTTCACAATGTTGGTTCTCCCAATCCATGAGCATGGAACGTTTTTCCATTTCTTTGTGTCTTCTTCAATTTCTTTCCTGAGTATTTTATAGTTTTCTGAGTACAGATCCTTTGCCTCTTTGGTTAAATTTATTCCTAGGTATCTAATGGTTTTGGGTGCAATTGTAAATGGGATTGACTCCTTGATTTGTCTCTCTTCTGTCTTGTTGTTGGTGTATAGGAATGCCACTGATTTCTGTGCATTGATTTTATATCCTGCTACTTTACTGAATTCCTGTATGAGTTCTAGCAGTTTTGGGGTGGAGTCTTTTGGGTTTTCCACAACAGTATCATATCATCTGCAAAGAGTGAGAGTTTGACTTCCTCTTTGCCGATTTGGATGCCTTTGATTTCTTTTTGTTGTCTGATTGCTGTGGCTAGGACTTCTAATACTATGTTGAATAGCAGTGGTGAGAGTGGACATCCCTGCCGTGTTCCTGACCTTAGGGGAAAAGCTCTCAGCCTTTCCCCATTGAGAATGATATTCGCTGTAGGTTTTTCACAGATGGCTTTTATGATATTGAGGTATGTACCCTCTAACCCTATACTCTGAAGAGTTTTGATCAAGAAAGGATGCTGTACTTTGTCAAATGCTTTTTCTGCATCTATTGAGAGGATCATATGATTCTTGTTCTTTCTTTTGTTAATGTATTGTATCACGTTGATTGATTTGTGGATGTTGAACTAGCCTTGCAGCCCAGGGATAAATCCCACTTGGTCGTGGTGAATAATCCTTTTAATGTACTGTTGGATCCTATTGGCTAGTATTTTGGTGAGAATTTTTGCATCCATGTTCATCAAGGATATTGGTCTGTAATTCTCCTTTTTGATGGGATCTTTGTCTGGTTTTGGGATCAAGGTAATGCTGGCCTCATAAAATGAGTTCAGAAGTTTTCCTTCCATTTCTATTTTTTGGAACAGTTTCAGGAGAATAGGTATTAATTCTTCTTGAAATGTCTGATAGAATTCCCCTGGGAAGCCATCTGGCCCTGGGCTTTTGTTTCTTGGGAGATTTTTGATGACTGCTTCAATTTCCTTAGTGGTTATAGGTCTGTTCAGGTTTTCTATTTCTTCCTGGTTCAATTTTGGTAGTTGATACATCTCTAGGAATGCACCCATTTCTTCCAGGTTATCTAATTTGCTGGCATAGAGTTGTTCATAATATGTTCTTATAATTGTTTTTATTTCTTTGGTGTTGGTTGTGATCTCTCCTCTTTCCTTCATGATTTTGTTGATTTGGGTCATTTCTCTTTTCTTTTTGATAAGTCTGGCCAGGGGTTTATCAATCTTGTTAATTCTTTCAAAGAACCAGCTCCTAGTTTCGTTGATCTGTTCTACTGTTCTTTTGGTTTCTAGTTCATTGATTTCTGCTCTGATCTTTATGATTTCTCTTCTCCTGCTGGGTTTAGGCTTTCTTTGCTGTTCTTTCTCCAGATCCTTTAGGTGTAGGGTTAGGTTGTGTATTTGAGACCTTTCTTGTTTTTTGAGAAAGGCTCGTATTGCTATATACTTTCCTCTCAGGACTGCCTTTGCTGTATCCCAAAGATTTTGGACAGTTGTGTTTTCATTTTCATTGGTTTCCATGAATTTTGTTAATTCTTCTTTAAGTTCCTGGTTGACCCATTCATTCTTTAGTAGGATGCTCTTTAGCCTCCATATATTTGAGTTCTTTCCGACTTTCCTCTTGTGATTGAGTTCTAGTTTCAAAGCATTGTGGTCTGAAAATATGCAGGGAATGATCCCAATCTTTTGGTACCGGTTGAGACCTGATTTGTGACCTAGGATGTGATCAATTCTGGAGAATGTTCCATGGGCACTAGAGAAGAATGTGTATTCCGTTGCTTTGGGATGGAATGTTCTGAATATGTCTGTGAAGTCCATTTGGTCCAGTGTGTCATTTAAAATCTTTATTTCCTTGTTGATCTTTTGCTTAGATGATCTGTCCATTTCAGTCGGGGGGTGTTAAAGTCCCCCACTATTATTGTATTGTTGTCAATGTGTTTCTTTGCTTTTGTTATTAATTGCCTTATATAATTGGCTGCTCCCATGTTCGGGGCATAGATATTTACAATTGTTAGATCTTCTTGTTGGATAGACCCTTTAAGTAGGATATAGTGTCCTTCCTCATCTCTTATTACAGTCTTTGCTTTAAAATCTAGTTTGTCTGATATAAGGATTGCCACCCCAGCTTTCTTTTGGTGTTCATTAGCATGGTAAATGGTTTTCCACCCCCTCACTTTCAATCTGGGGGTGTCTTTGGGTCTAAAATGAGTCTCTTGCAGACAGCATATTGATGGCTCTTGTTTTTTAATCCAATCTGATAGCCTGTGTCTTTTGATTGGGGCATTGAGCCCATTTACATTCAGGGTAACTATTGAAAGATAGGAATTTAGTGCCATTGTATTGCCTGTAAGGTGACTGTTAACTCTATGTTGTCTGTGTTCCTTTCTGATCTTTGCTGCTTTTAGGCTCTCTCTTTCCTTAGAGGACCCCTTTCAATATTTCTTGGAGGGCTGGTTTCGTGTTTGCAAATTCCTTTAGTTTTTGTTTTTTCTGGAAGCTTTTTATCTCTCCTTCTATTTTCAATGACAGCCTAGCTGGATATAGTATTCTTGGCTGCATATTTTTCTCATTTAGTGCTCTGAAGATATCTTGCCAGTCCTTTCTGGCCTGCCAGGTCTCTGTGGATAGGTCTGTTGCCAATCTAATGTTTCTACCATTGTAGGTTACATATCTCTTCTCCCGAGCTGCTTTCAGGATTTTCTCTTTGTCTCTGAGACTCGTAAGTTTTACTATTAGATGTTGGGGTGTTGACCTATTATTATTGATTTTGAGAGGGGTTCTCTGTCCCTCCTGGATTTTGATGCCTGTTTCCTTCCTCACATTAGGGAAGTTCTCTGCTATTATTTGCTCCAATATACCTTCTGCCCCCCCTTCTTCTTCTGGGATCCCAATTATTCTAATGTTGTTTTGTCTTATTGTATCACTTATCTCTCGAATTCTGCCCTCGTGATCCTGTAGTTGTTTCTCTCTCTTTTTCTCAGCCTCTTTATTTTCCATCATTTGGTCTTCTATATCACTGATTCTCTCTTCTGCCTCATTTATCCTAGCATTTAGTGCCCCCATTTTTGATTGCACCTCATCAATAGCCTTTTTGATTTCGACTTGGTTAGATTTTAGTTCTTTTATTTCTCCAGAAAGCGTTTCTCTAATAACTTCCATGCTTTTTTCAAGCCCAGCTAGTATCTTTAAAGTCATGATTCTGAACTCTAGGTCCGACATCGTACTAATGTCCATATTGAGTAGGTCCCTGGCTGATGGTACTACCTCTTGTTCTTTTTGCTGAGGTGATTTTTTTCTTCTTGTCATTTTGTCCAGAGGAGAATAGATGAATGAGAGAACAAAATGCTAACAGGTTTACAACGTCCCCAGCAAATATACTGTATACAAATCAGAAAAGACCTGAAACCAGGGGAAAAGAAAGGGAAAGAAAGAAAAAAGAAAGAGGAAAAAAAAAAAGAAAAAAAGGTAAAAACAAAAACAGAACAATACAAAAAAAGCAGAATATGAACAAATATGATCAGGCTAGTGCATAGATCAGTGCCACACACTAGATTTGGGGCATATTTTGGTCTGTTAGAAAAAAGTGCCTCCTAAAATTTTAAAGGAAGAAAGACATATATGTACAAAATAAGGGTTGATACAATGAAGGGATGGAAGATGACTGTAAAGATGAAAATTATAAAAGATTTTATAAAAGGACTTGATAAGATAAGAAGTTGTTTGAAAAAAGAAAGAAGATTTAAGAAAAAAAAAGGAAAAAGGGAGAGAATGTGATCAGGCAGGAGACTAGAACAAAGCCATACACTAGTGATTTAGGGTATATTTTTATCTGTTAGAAGAAACTGTATCTCAAAATTTTAAAGAGAGAACAACTTATATATATATGCCAAAAATAAGGGTAACTACTATGAAGGGATAAAATATGACTCTAAAAATGAAAAATAAAAAATGTTTTTTTTAAAGGATTGATAAGACGTTGGTTGAAAAAGGGAAAAATAAAAATAAAAAAAAAACAGTTAACAAAAATTAACTTTGATGAACTAATGAATCATGGTAAAAAAAAAAAAAGCCATGAATTCTATGTGCAGTATTCTCCTAGCGCTGGAGTTCTCCCGTTCTCCTTGATCGGTAAACTTGGTCTTGGCTTGCTGGCTGTTCGTGCTGATCTTCTGGGGGAGGGGCCTGTTGCCGTGGTTTCCAAATGTCTTTGCCGAGGCTGAATTGCCCTGCCCTTGTTGGTCCGGGCTAAGGAAGCTGCTCTGGTTTGCTCTCAGGAGCTTTTGTTCCCTGCAAGCTCTCGGTACAGCTATGGAGGACCAGGGCGAAAATGGTGGCCTCCCAATCTCCACCCGGAGGAGCTGAGAACTTGGGGCCCCGCTCCTCAGTGCGCCCCCAGAGAAAAGCAGTCACTCCCTTGTCCCCGGTCTCCGGCCGCACTCCGTGCTCACCCGGCCTGTGACCGAGTGTTGCTATCTCTGGCACCCGACCCCGTGTGGAGTCTCCAAACCCAGCAGATCCCTGCGGTGCGCTCCCGTGCCGCTCCTCCCGGGGAGGAAGGGGAGTCTCCCCGGCTCTGCCGCTTGTTGGGTCCCTGCTGGAGGAGCAGTGGCCCGACTGGGCCACAGATCACAGTTTATGGCAACCCCGAGCTGAGAGCGCGCGCCTCGGCTCCCTCTCTGCAGCTGGCTTCCCCGCTCTGATCCCTGGGAACTCTGCCGCACTCAGGCACCCCCGGTCTTTCTGTGACCCCAGAGTCCTGAGACCACACTGTCCCGCGAGGTTTCCACCCCCCGCTTAGCCACTGCAGCGACGTCCCTCAGCGGAGCCGACTTCTAAAAGGTCCGATTTTGTGCTCCGCGGCTCTAGCACTTGCCAGAAGCGGCCAACGGAGGCCCCTCCCCCACCGTCTATCCTCCCGAATATCGCCTCGGATTCTTCTCCGCACATCCTACCTTCCAGTAAGTGGTCGCTTCTCTGTTCAGAGAGTTGTTGCTACTCTCCTCTTCAATCTCCTGTTGAGTTCGTAGGTGTTCAGAATGGTTTGATCCCTATTCAGCTGAATTCCTGAGACCAGACAAAATCCAGCTCTCCTACTCCTCCGCCATCTTGCTCCGCCCCCTCGGGAGAGAGAGTCTTAAGCAGACTCCGCACTGAGTGGGGAGCCTAATGCAGGGCTTGATCTCACAACCCTGAGAACAGGACCTGAGCCAAAATCAAGAGTCGGATGCTTAACAGACTGAGCCACACAGGCACCCCAGGAGTTTTGTCTTTTTTAAAAGAGAAATAAAATGGCACCCATGGCATAGAAAAGATGTCACTGGCCATAACATGGTGAGCTCATTGAACAGAGGCCAGAGAACACATGGGCAGCCCCACTAGGAGGCAATGGCTATAGTTCTGGTGAGAGATGAGGTGTTTTAGAATAGGGTAGAGGTGGTGGAGATGGAGGGAAGTGTGGTGAATTGGATCTGTAGAATGGAGGAGGAGAGAGGTTAGGGAAGACTTCTGGTTTCTGGCCTGCACTACTAGAAGGAAGGTAATGTCATTTGCTGTGGTAGAGGATGTTCAAAAGGGAACCAGTATTTTGCGAATTTATTTTTACCTGAGGAAGAAGATTATGAGTTAAGTTTGAGGGTATCAATTTTGAGGTGACTTTGGGATGCCCACTACACTTCTAGAGCTTAAAGAAAGACACTGAGTACATGCACAGGTATGCCTATAGGTTATAAACAACTTAGAGTTAACCCAAGTAGATGAATGAGAAAAACGTCCAGGATCAGGATTATTCTGATAATCCTGGATTTGAGTACATTGTAGGGCTTCCTGTCACTAGGATTTGACCTCCCTGATCTAAGGCGGAGAAAGTAGATAATGGCAGACATCCCCTGCAGGAGGGTACAAATGGACACTGAAGAGGGGCAGACGGAAAGCATGTTCTACTTGAGAACAGAACAACCCAGGAGAAAAAGAACAATAGTCAAGGTGCAGGGCTATTCATGGACAAGAACTTTGACACGAATCATCTCAGCCAATGGAGAAACTTGGCATTGATGAAGGTTACATTCTCACGGAACTCACCAATCAGATAAAGCTCTTCCTTCATCCAAAGGAGAAATGGCCAGGTAGAGAAAGGGATTCGAAGTGTTTATTTTAATACTGTTCTCAGTTGGAGAGTTGAGACTGAACACTGTTTTCCTTATGGCAATGTGGGGGGAATGGATAAATGTTCCTTTTGATAAAAGGCACCAAAATCATATAAAAGACAAGAAATATATAAAGGGTTTAAATTTCTTATGTTCTAATTTTAGGAAAGGAGAAACTATGGAGCTCAATTTAGATCAAAGAAACTCATTAATATAATTACATTTTAATAAGCAAAGCTAACAGGGGTTTAGTGGACATAAGGAGACACTAGTAAGAAGTATAGGGAGGCTTGGCGATTCTTAAGAACCAAGCATTGGATGTTTATAGCAGCAATGTCCACAATAGCCAAACTGTGGAAAGAGCCAAGATGTCCATCGACAGATGAATGGATAAAGAAGATGTGGTACATATACACAATGGAATATTATGCAGCCATCAAAAGGAATGAGATCTTGCCATTTGCAACGACATGGATGGAACTGGAGGATGTTATGCTGAGTGAAATAAGTCAATCAGAGAAAGACATGTATCCTATGACCTCACTGATATGAGGAATTCTTAATCTCAGGAACAAACTGAGGGTTGCTGGAATGGTCGGGGGTGGGAGGGATGGGGTGGCTGGGTGGTAGACATGGGGGAGGGTATGTGCTACGGTGAGCGCTGTGAATTGTGCAAGACTGTTGAATCACAGATCTGTACTTCTGAAACAAATAACGCAACATATTTTAAGAAAAAAGAAAAAGAAGAAGATAGCAGGAGAGGAAGAATGAAGGGGAGTAAGTCAGAGGGGGAGACGAACCATGAGAGATGATGGACTCTGAAAAACAAACTGAGGTTTCTAGAGGGGAGGAGGGTAGGGGGATGGGTTAGCCTGGTGATGGGTATTAAAGAGGGCACATTCTGCATGGAGCACTGGGTGTTATGAACAAACAATGAATCATGGAACACTACACCAAAACAAATGATGTAATATATGGTGATTAACATAACAATAAAAAATTTAAAAAAAAAAGAAGAAGAACCAAGCATTGGAGGGTGAACAACTTCTGAGCCTGAACCTTGAGCAGTAAAAAGCCTACATGCCTTTATCTCTCCAGGACATTCACCGTGGTGGCTAGTCAATTTCATGTAGCTGATGTACTAGGATAGAGCTCATGAGAATTTTTTAATCACTCCCGCAAAACAAGTCCATTCTTTGTTAGCCATAATTCAATACAGAGCCACCATTAGGACTGGATCTTGAGCTCGCTGGTTAGTCACTGACTGACTATATTTGCAGTGAGAAAATAATGGATGTCTTTGTCTTTTCAGTAAGTTCAAGGGCCTTTCATAAAAGTAACATTTTCTTCCCATAATAACGTCCATGTGGTGTTTCCTTTTATAATTTTCATTTTTGCCTCTTAAATGTTCATAAATTCAGAAGTTATACATGTTTGTTGCCAAAACTGAAATATTCTGGAAGTAAACACAGTGTAAATTGAAAGTCTCCTTGGAAAGCATGTCACCTGTTCCTTTGTCTCTCTCTCTCTCCCTAGAGTATCGTGGTCAGCAGTTTTGACTGTATATACTTAATCGAATGTTACGTATGCATTGACATACAGAATTTTCTTTATAGAAATAGAAGTCATGCTTGTGGAGTATTACTCTTATTTCTATTGTTTTTATTATTATTATTTACTTTGGTATTTTCACAGATAGATCTCCTTGAATAACTACAAGGTAACACGTGGTACTGTGTGTGGATGTCAGATATTTTTGTAGTATTCAGAACCCAAAGCCACATTTTTATAATGATTCTTAGAATAATATTGTGAGACTTGTGAAAAAACTATTTCAGATCTGCGTCTAAACTATCGTCCAGATTTTACATTATGATCACAGGAGAGACAACAGTTTCACGGAAAGAGCAGCGGACTTAAGTGAGTCCTTGAGCTAGCTCAGCTCATCCTTGCACTCCGCTATGATTTAATGTACTTATTTGTTAACTGGAATATTTGAGTTCAGATTATTTCAAATATTCCTGCTAGCCCTCAAATTGTATATGTGTACAGTATTGGATCCCCCCGTTTTAGTGAAGAACTTTTCCTGTTTGGCAAGTATCCAATACCTTTCCACATTCAATACTTCAAGTAAACTGAGGGACAAAAATATGTTACCTGCTGTCCACGTCAGGTATTGATTGAAAGATAATTTCTATTTTCCCCTTGAACTGTTATTCCCAACAGTAAATATTCTCCGAAAGTACTGGTGCCATTTTAGATATCCACATCTTTAAAAACAGAGAAATAAGAATCTGGTAGAAATTAAACAATTAGTGGCCAGAGGAATAGAATTAAGCAAACTAAAATACAATTTTCTTTTTAGGGCGAAGAAGGAATTTCCCTTTAGTTCTGGGAAAGACATGCAGGAGATGAAAAACAAGAATAGAAAAATTCACAGAAACCAAGTATGGAGAACAAACTATCTGGGCAACAACTGTGGAACTGTGGGCATTCAGGCTCCTGGAAATGGCTGCTGCGTCCTCTTGTGGTAAGTGTAGGAAGCTACCATCCTGACAGAGCAAAGCCTTTCATCCTAGTTACAAAACGCTCTACAATCTACTTGGATTACAGTGACAGATGACTTTCAAGGGGAAAATAAAGGACATACTCAAGCGGATGCTTCAAGTATGATTCTATCTCAGGTAAAGGCTCAAGGTCACCAAGAGAAAAGTGCAGTTTAATCTGGAAGCTATACGCGATAAATTCCCATTAATTGCGTAGGAATCTAAATGTTTAAAGATTTACAGTCATTAAAAAAAAAAAAAGTTGCACCTCTCCATTACCTGTTCTCTTACTCTGCTTTTCTTCATATAATCTATTACTATCTGACATCGTATGATTATGTATGTGTTTGCGTGTTTGCTGTCTTCCCCACTGGCTACAAATTGCACAGGGTAGGGACTCTCGTTTTTGCTCTCTGCTGTATCCTGAACTCCCAAGCGAGTGGTTGATAGTTGATATTATAAATAAATCTACATTGGAAGTCAGGAGACTGGAGTCAAGGAGAGCAATTAAGTGTTTATCAATATGATAAAACTTGACCTTGAAGAGAGGAAAGAAGGAGAATAGACATTTGCTGTTTTGAATAGACATTTAAAACAGCTGCTGCTGTTTTAGAACGAACGACACTTGATAACTCAGGCTATAGGGAGAAAGGGAGGAAGCTGATGGTAGTGTTACAGAAAACTGGGCAGTCAGTTGGAAAGTACGTTTTGGCTAGGTGACAGGTGAAGCTCTTGACCGTCCGAGTGGCTGAGGGACAGTTAGAGATCTCTGATTACAGTCCAGGAGGCGGGCCAGGCTTGCCAACTTAGCTTTGCGGTAGACATGATAGCTGAGCCGCAGACTCAGATAAGGTTTCTGTGGGACAAACTAGATGCAGTGAGGAAGCGAACAGAGGACCAAACCTAAGAGTTGTGTAAGCCCTCCTTGAAACGGACCTTAAGCACTGGGGCCCATTCATAATTTATGCGTCCATTCGCACAGGGCTGTGGAGTCCCAGCTATGAGGATTCTGGGGGACTCACAATCTAGTAGGGAAAACTAGCAAAAATAAAAGAAATACACACATGAGCCATCAAGATGAATCAGCCCCTCCAGCTCCAGCCAACTCGGAACCTGGTGTTGCCAGATCTTACGATCTTTTAAGACAAGCCGAGTTTTCTGTGGAAATTTCTAATACCTAAATATAGGATATTGATTAAAATGTGTGGAGTATGGGGCGCCTGGGTGGCTCAGTCATTAAGCGTCCGCCTTTGGCTCAGGTCATGATCCCAGGGTCCTGGGATCGAGCCCCACATCGGGCTCCCTGCTCGGCTGGAAGCCTGCTTCTCCCTCTCCCACTCCCCCTGCTTGTGTTCCCTCTCTCGCTGTGTCTCTCTCTCTCTCTCCGTCAAATAAATAAATAAAATCTTAAAAAAAAAATAAAAAAATAAAATGTGTGGGGTAAACAAAGCATTTTTGCTAGCCGGATATAATTTACACCCAGCTCTATTGTAATCTCAATCAAGAAGAGATCCTTCTATTTCCCTCACCCCTTAAATTGTGCAATCTCAAGCAAGACTACTTTTGGTCCTGTGAGGATTGGATTCAATAATTTGGTAGGGCTGGATGATTTAGGAAGGGCCATTGTACAGCGGGAGATAGGATCACTCTTGTCAATAGGCCTGTATTTAGTTATTTAACAAATGCTTATAGAGCTCATACTATGGGGTAGGAACTCAGCGCATAATGGTGAGCAAATTAGATAATCTACATTTTGTTTAGACAGATTTCATCAGGTAGGAAAGGAATTAGGATCATTACCAATGCAAGGAAATCAAACAGCTAAAATAAATAACTATTGGGCTGAAACTGCTTTAATGTTTATGAAGAAGCTAGGGATGGAAGTGGGAGGTAATATTCCTAGGTGAAGAGTTTATCTATGTATATTGCCGGGTGAGCGTGGGTAGAGACTGTGAAGAAGGCCCTTGAAATATCTAGTATGGGCAAGAGAAAAAGCAAATTAATGAAAAATAAAATACATCACCTATGTAACCTGTAGAAAATGACAGCAAAAAATAAGTTTGAATTGAATATGGAGTAAATCAGTGGCTTCCAAGATTTCTTTTTGATTGTCTAACAGTAAATAAACTATTTTCCTTTTCCACACCGTACATGAAAGAGACACACACTTAGATATGTGTTTATACCTATGTGCACACAGATACACACATACACTAAAACAAAAGTTTCACATGTTAATATTTACATTTCCTACATGACACCTTGAAAAATTTTCCATCTTGTTTTATTTCATTTTTAAAAAGCACCTACTAAGGAGCTAATTTCACATCTTTGAAAACACTGGATTAAATAAAATAGTGACATGTCACTGTGTATTAGCCCTTGCTTCACAAGGGCCCATGGATTTTCCAGGACTTTGGTTCTGAAAGTTTATGGTGATTGCTGAGAACTGAATCATTTTATTATTTATTTATTCTTTTAGACGTAACACCAATTTATATTGAGAAGGTATGTTTATTTTCAGGGACTTTGTATTTTCACTAGTCAAAATCAAGTCAATCATGATTCTGAGAGTATAGGAAACTGAAAATTTAAAATAAAGGGTATCCAGGATAAATTTAAGTTTCTCTTTGTGGAACTTAGATTTGCATTTAAAGATCCTCATGACTAAAACATCAATGATAAGTCACAGTATTAATTGCTTATTGTTTCAGTTTCAATCTGCATTGTAATAGTGACATTAGAAGAATTAGCTCAAGATATATAGAGTTTTGAAAATAAAAAGCTTTCTTTGTTAATATTGACTCATGGTGCTATTTTTAAATCTACTTTGTTAACTTATTGGCTTTCGAAGTAATTAAAAGAGCAGGATATTACGTATAAATCACCACCTGTTTTTGCAAAACTTTTAGGAGTTGAATTTCTGGAATGCAGGGGCATTTGATTATAATGTTTATATTATGTTCTCAAGAAAATCACTTGTCTAAATCGAAATGCTATAGAATCAAACATATTGTATAACAAATGTTTAGGACAAGAAAATAAGACAGGAGCCAAATAAGCAAGTAAAGTAGGAAATTTTAGCTGGATTATTTGTTTTATGAGTGTTGAATTTGATAAGTTCTTTATAGATTTTGGATGTTAACCTTTTATCAGATATACCCTTTGACTGATGAATGGATAAAGAAGATGTGAGATGTACATATATATATAACAAAATATTACCCAGCCATCAAAAAATTGAAATCTTGCCATTTGCAAGGATGTGAATGGAGCCAGGGTGTATTATGCTAAGTGAAATAAGTCAGTCAGAGAAAGACAAATACCATATAATTTCACTCATATGTAGAATCTGAGAAAAAAGACAGATGAACATAGGGGAAGGAAGAAAAAAAAAAAAAAGAGAGACAGAGCCAAACCATAAGATAGTCTTACCATAGAGAACAAACTGAGGGTTGCTGGAGGGAAGGTGGGTGGGGGATGCACTAAATGGGTGATGGGGATTAGGAGGGCACTTGTTATATGAGCACTGGGTATTATATACAAGTGATGAATCACTAAATTCTACTTCTGAAACCAATATTACACTATATGTTAACTAACTAGAATTTAATTAGAAACTTGAAACAAAAGAAAACAAAACAAAACAGAATCTTAGCAATTGATAGTCCAAGACATACAAAATAGACTTTGATGGAGTTTTCTATTAATCCAAATTTTTTAATTGCATCTCCCGCAAAACGGACAATAAACATGTACATCCTATAATAGGTCTGTATCATGATACCCTTTGATTTCCCTGCTCTCGATTCTGTTATGTGGTAAAGGCTCCAGTAAATCTTCAGTGACATTTATAGAAATCATTAACATTTGTTAAAGATACTGTATGAGAAATTCCGTAATTATTCATGATGTTAGGAATGGAGGTTGTGAGTGTAGGCTTCAGATCCTCACTCAAGTTCAAATGGTAGCCCCAACTTTAACTGTATAACTTTGATAAAGCTATGAACTACCATTGGACCTTTCAGGCAAAAATGCACAGCTTGAACAAAATCATGAGGAGACATCAGGCAAACTCATGTTTAACAAGATCCCAAGAGAATATTGGACTCTCCTGAAGTGTTAAAGTGACAAAAGACAAAGGAACCATTCTAGATTGAAGGAATTTATAGCACCAGGACACCTAAATTCATTGTGTTTTTCTTCTGCTAGAGAGAACCTTTTCAGGCAACTTGAGTAAGACAGTATTATTGTATCAATGCTAATTTCCTGATTTTAATTTTACTGTAGAATGCCTTTGTTTTTAGGAAATAAACTCTGAACTATTTAGACGTAAAGGGACGTTGTGTCCCTTACTTGCAAAAGCTGAGAAAGAGAATGATAAAACCAAGATGATAAATGTCATCATTTCGGGAGACTGAAGGAGAGAGTTCTTTGATTCATTCTTGCAAAAGAAACCAGGAACCACAGTTCAATGTTCTCAAAAGGGGGCGTAATTATACCAAACTCAAAAAGCTCTTATTAGGGATTAAATGAGGTAATTTGTGTACAGCTGGGAACAATCCTCAGAAAATGGTATTTGTTGTTTCAGCTATATTGCAATTTATCTGTTCTACAAATACCTGGATTTCTGCAAAAAGGTTCACCGACAGGGACATTCATAAGCCAAGGTTAAAAGTAGACTGCTTAAAATGTATTCTTATTTGTAACCAGAGCACAAATGAAAACAATTAAAATCCTAATAAGATGTCAACATGGTTACATATCCACTCACAATTCCTCTCAGCCCAGAATTTCTCCCCAGGGAGGTGGACTGAAGAGGGTCTCTATTTTTAAGAGAGACAAGTTTAATCAAAACGTTTTTTTTTTTTTTTAAATTGATTTAGGGCATAGGCTTCTTAAGTAAACCACTTTTTAGTTTTTAAACCACAAGAATAAATATATTTTTGGAGATTCTTTCTCTCTGTTTCACCAAATAGCTTAATGTGTAGAAAGCGTGGCTACTAAACCAGTCACCAAGAAAGGCTCTTGTGGGATTTACCTTTTGCCCCCCTGAGGGATAATTTCTCTCTTTGAGAGAAATTTTGTCCTGCTTACTTAACAACATTAACATTTTGGGGAGAACAACAAATTGAATAAACTGACTTCCTCTTTAAACTAGCAAGACTCCCCTGACAGATATGAGCGCATTTCTCTTACAGAAACATGCATTATAGAAACAGACTGTGTTATTTCCTAAGTAGGAAGAAAAAGAGGGAATGCATTTTATTAAGAGCTATTGTTAAAGATGGACAGTTTGAACCAGGAATAGTATTATTAAGAAATAGAATAGATTTTTTTGAATGAGAGTCTTAGGAAAGTATTTGAATAAAATAATAAAGAGCCATCTTCCTGGAATGGGTGAATCCTTCTTAGAACAAAGGAACTAGATAGCTTCTAGAGTTTGTTTTCAGTCCTTTAAATGGATTCACCGTCTCAAGTAAATCCAGTCAAATCAGGTCTCAGGGCAAATCCAGACCTATTAATACAGTCATAGTAATTAATCCTGTTGGTCAAGTACTCTTTAAAATTATTTTTACAAGGAAAGAGCAGCTTTCATATTTATTTTAAAAAAATGTCAAGTATTCAACCACCGCAATTTTAAAATGAAAGGTAATACAGAATTCCGGCTTGCTCAGCTCTGAAATGTTTAAGCGGCGATACAAAAAAAAAGGGGATTAAACTAAAAAAAAAATTTTTTTTTCTTAATCAACAAAAGGAGATACTTGGAAGGAAATTTTGACCACATTTTAGTGTGGTCGAAGTATAGTCGACCTGTAATATTATATTTGTTTCAGATATCCAACATAGTGATTTGACAATTATATATGTTAGGAAATGCTCACCATGATGAGTGTAGTTAGCATCAGTCACCTCCTAGTTGTTGCAGTGTTATTGACTATATCCCCTTTGCTGTACTTTTCATCCCCATGTCTAACTTATTAGACCGAAAGTTTGGATCTCTTCGACCCCTCCACCTATTTTGCCCATCCCCCACCACCATCCTCTCTGGCAACTGCCATTTTGTTCTCTGTATTTATGAGTCTGCTTCTGGTTTTGTTTGTTTTTCACAAATTTTTTGTTTTTGTCTTAGTCATACCATTGTATGACTGAGTGAGAAATACATAATAAATAAGTTGAAACTGTATTCTGATACTATGAACTGAAAAAGAAGCTCAATGTGTTGAGAATTATATTTTTTTTAACCTGAGAAGTTCAGACATATTTCTTTTTTTATTGCAGTAAAATACCTAGAACATAAAATTTACTATTTTAACCATTTCTAAGTGTACAGTTCAGTGGTATTAAGTACATTTCACAATGTTGTGCCACCATCACAGCCTCCGTCCTCCAGAAGTTTTTCATTTTGAACAAATGAACTAGGTATCTTACTGAAACTGTAGTCAATAAACAATAACTCTCCATTCTCCCTGCCGCCCCAGCCCCTGGAAACCACCATTTTACTTTTCAACCCTATGAATTTGACTACTCCAGGAGCCTTACAAAAGTGAAATTATATAATATTTGTCCTTTTGTGACTGGCTTATTTCATTTAGTATAACGTCTTCAGGGTTCATTCATGTTATGGTGTACATTAGAATCTTCTCCCTTTTTAAGGCTGAATAACATTCTATTAATACATATATACTATTTTGTTTATCCATTCACCCACCAATGGACACTTGCATGGCTTCCACCTTTTAGTTATAGGGACTAATACTGCTGTGAACATGGGTGTACAAATATCTGTACAAATACTCACTTTTGATTATTTGAATATATACCCAGAAGTGAATTTCTGGATCGTGTTAAAGATAAATTGATTCTGACACTTGTTAAGTCAGTAAGAAAGACTTTATTCAGGATTATTGCAGTAGGTGTCAAGATGCTCACAGTAGGGGAGAGAGATCGGGTTCAATTCTGAATACAGCAAGGACAGATAGCAATTTCTAGGCAATGAGCAGACTGAGGGGGGGTCAATGGATGGAAAAGTACTAAGAGGAGACACCAAGGATAGGGGGATTTGTGCTGAACTGACTTAGGATTCTTGTCGAAGGCTGACTAGGGTGATCAGTTATCAAGAGAGAAGGAGAGAACTTTAACAGTATCAAGCGAGAGAGATTCTGAGTTAGCAGGATTCCTGCTACCACTGTACTAGGTTAAGTGAAGACTGGGCTGAGAACAAGGCCTAGTCAAAAAGAAGGCTCAGAGGGATGGAGAAGAAAAAGGAACCCGCTTGCACTGCTAGTGAAAATGCAAACTGGTGCAGCCATTGTGGGAAACCGTATGGAGGTTCCTCAAAAAATTAAAAATAGAACTATTAGGTAATCCAGTAATTCCACTATGGGGTATTTACCCAAAGAATATGAAAACACTAATTCAGAGTGATAGATGCACCCCTATGTGTATTGCAGCATTATTTATGATCGCCAAATTACAGAAGCAACCCAAGTGTCCATAGATACATATCTGGATAAAGAAGATGTGGTGTGTGTATATATATATACACAATGAAATATTATTCAGCCATAAAAAAGAATGAAATCTTGCCCTTTGCAGCATGGGTGGATATCGAGGGTATAAGACTAAGTGAAGTCAGTCAGAGAAAGAAAAATACTGTATGATTTCACTCATACATGGAATTCTGTAGGAAACAAAACAAAGGAACAAAAAAAAAGGAGACAAACCAAAAAACAGAATCTTAATATAGAGAACAAACTAATGGTACCAGAGGGTAAGTGAGTGGGGGAGGGGTGAACTAGGTGATGGGGGTGAAGGGTACAGGTTTCATGATGAGCACTGAGCAATGCATAGAATTGTTGAATCACTGTATTGTACACCTGAAACTAATATAACACTGTACGTTAACTACATTGGAATTAATTTTTTTAATTTAATAAAAAAAAAGAGAGAAGGTTCAGAGAAGACTAATTATTGTTTGGTTTGGAAGAGTCTTTTTCAATTATGTTTGGTTTCTTTAGGAACTGCCATAATGCCCTCCACAGCTGCTGGCTTGGTTTTCATTTCTCCGATGACTAGTGATGTTGAACATCTTTCTTGTGCTTTTGGCCATTTGTGTATCTTCTTTGGAGAAAGGCTCACCTGAGTCCTTTGCCCATCTTTTTCTCTTGGGTTGTTGTGGTTGAGTTGTAGAAGTTTATTTTTTATTTTTTGTCTTTATGCTCTGGATATTAATCCCTTGCCAGGCATGTGATTTGCAAATATTTTCTACCATTAGTTAATCCCATACAATTAATTAGTTTCTCCTATACAGTTAATCAAAGCACTAAGTTAACCAGAAAGTCACATTTCTAAACTACTTGAGAGATCATTACATGTCAAAATCAGTATTCTGGAATTCTGAATACTGGATTCTGAAGTTTATCTTAAGTGAATGGCCTCTTGTTGAATATTGCTGCGATGATAAAAACTGGCTGATCAATTTTATTTTTGCCATGGTACCAGGTATTAGATATAGGGTATATTAGGCTAATAAACTGCATCACAGACCAATATATGTGATTGTGATTTATTTGTCAAGCCTGAACACACACACATGAGAAATTAAAGGGAAATTCATTAATGCTGCCTGCACTTTCAATGTGAGCCATTTTTGTTAGTAATTTTTCACACCGGTGATATGAAATTGATCAGAATGAAAAATATTCTGCAGTATTTGAAGGAAACTGCTTGTGCTCTGTGGAAATTGAGACTGAGGAAAAAGTTTAGCACAGTGCAGAATATGCCACGGACTAAGTGTTGTCTATCTGAAGGCAAAATTAATTGTCCCATTCCTGCACAGAAAATTGGATTTTCTAGGAATGAAGTAGGTGCTGTTCAATTAAAATTTATATATTAACACATCCAAGGGAGATATAGAAGAAAACGTTCTCCCTTTCAGGCCGAATCATTCTGAGTAAAGATGTGTAGAAATTTGGTAACACTTGATAGTTTTAAGAAAAGAAAGAAATTTCTTGTGTTGTGGGCTAAGAATCCCCCCCCACTCTCCCCTCCATGAATTATGTTTTGAATGGCCACATGATAAAATTCAGCATGTGATTTTCAATGTCCCATTTCTTCATAGCAACATTTCTTAGCAGCACAAGGTAGCCAAAATGTCAGCAATAATAGCAATTACAACATCACCTATTAAAAGCCTACTATCAACCAGGCATTTGACACACACTTTTTTTTTAAAGATTTTATTTATTTATTTGAGAGAGAGAGAGAGAGAGCACCAACAGAGGGAGGGGCAGAGGGAAAAGAGAGAAGCAGACTCCCCGCTGTGCAGGGAGCCCAATGCGGGACTCGATCCCAGCACCCTGGGATCATGACCTCAGTTGAAGGCAGACGCTCAACCAAGTGAGCCACCCAGGCTCCCCAACACACATTTTTCTAGTCACCACAGCAAACTGCAAATGAGAAAAGGAATGTAAGTTCAGAAAGAACAGGTGGGTTACTCAGCTAGGACCATGCTCGGTTTCCTCTTCCACATCCTTTGACGTTAGAAATTTTGTATTTTTTTTTGATGCCAGCATGTTACCACCGGACCATGACTGGACAGGCTCCTCGATCACATCTGCATGTTCCCCCACTAGTCTGTATACCCTGGAGGACGGGGGGATACACTCTCTGCCCTGCTACCGGGGTTGGTCAGGTCACAGCCCATGCTATGTGTGTCAGGCCCATTTCCCCAAAGGTTTGCAACCCACCAACATGGTTTCTTCAAGTAATGTTAAGGGTTTTATCATTAACAATCAGAACAACACAAATAATAGTATAATAGGTAAAAACCAGATTAGGGCGCCTGGCTGGCTCAGTCAGTTAAGCATCCGCCTTTGGCTCAGGTCATGATCCCAGGGTCCTGGGATCGAGTCCCACATCAGGCTCCCTGCTCAGCGGGGAATCTGCTTCTCCCTCTCCTTCTGCTTGCTCCCTCTGCTTGTGCTCTCTCTCTCAAATAAATAAATAAAATCTTAAAAATTTTTAAAAGCATGACTTTTAAAAGAATGATTTAAAAATCAAAAGTAGATTTTTAGACATTTTTAACTTAATGAAATGACACATGCTCATTGTAAACAAGTTTAGTCAGTACAGCAAAGTATGAAGAAGTAAATATTTTCTGCAATTCTCATATGAACAGATAAGAATATGCTTCCAGATATCATGTCTTTATGAATATGTGTGTGCTTGGCTTTGTATGTATAATTTTAGAGATGATTTCTTCCTATGCATGTGGTATGGTATCTTGTTTTGTACTAAGCAATATGGCATAGACATCTTCCATGGTTATAAATAGTGAGTTCCTACTATACTTTCTAGGGATGCAAATTACTCCTTATATAAAATGTTATATGAACAAAATTTAGGTGATTTCAAAATTTTCACCATCATAATGTTATGATGAGCAACTTTGTGCACACATTTTAAGTCCTTGGCTGATTATCCAAGGATAATTATCTTTATGATATATATATATATATATATATATATATATATATATATATATATGACATATATCCAATTATCTTTATGAGAAATCCAAAGACATTATCTGTCTGGGTCCAAGGATAGAAGTGTAATGTTGCAGTAAACAACCATAAGCCACTCTTAGAAGGGTAGAAACGTGTTATTAGCTACTTTTACTGCTTTGCCAAACTTTATATACAATACTTGTAATATGTGATATATAAGCCAACTTCTATTTTTCTGTGATATATTATTGAACAGTTATTGGGTTTTAATGAACAAAGTGAGGCTCTCCTAAAGCTACATGGGTCCTTCTTGCTGATACACTTCGTTGTCTAACAGAGGCATCAATTTCAACGGTCTCTGTGAGCCACAACCATCAACTGGCCTCAGAGGTCCCTGATAGGGTACAGTAATCTACCAATATACTGTAAATACTTGCTCAGTTAGGGCATCTCAGATCCTAACAGAGATTGTAGGCTAATAGAATGATTTGTGGACTCCTTAGTTCCTGATCTCAGACTTAGTCAGATTGAAATACCCTTCAGAAGGTGTCCACACTGCTAATATTCTATGTACATCCCTCCAAGAAGGCGTCATTCTAAGGAGTCCGGACAGGGTATCAAAATAAAAGCATAAAGCTCATATTTTACTGCTTCTTTTTCTCATATCTGCTAGCCCCAAGTGGTTATCATGGAGTTAATCTTTCATCATTCCCTGCGCTGATTCTTACCAGTAAGGAAATGGTTGGATCTTGGGAGGAACAAAGAAGCGCAGGCAGACAACATCTACTATACTTCATCCACAGATGGTTTCCTTCAGCTCTTGCACCAAACTCAATTTCATTTATCAAAATGGGTAGCAAATCCATTTTATTCTATATTATATGCAGACCTGGCAAAGAGATTTAAGCTACTCTTCTGAGAAGGGGCCAATGTAGGTGGCCTGTATTTGAGACTTCTTGGAGACCTCCTGCTCACTCTCAAGGACACGCTGTGTGTTTATGTAGGAGGGTATTGATGTGTGTGGTGGCGGTGGGGTGGGCTCGGGCACAAGAGGGTGTAATCAGATAGAGGGGTGATGTTAAAAAGTAATGTAACTCTGGGGCGCCTGGGTGGCTCAGTCGTTAAGCATCTGCCTTCAGCTCAGGTCATGATCCCAGGGTCCTGGGATCGAGCCCCACATCGGGCTCTCTGCTCAGCGGGAAGCCTGCTTCTCCCTCTCCCACTCCCCCTGCTTGTGTTCCCTCTCTCGCTGTGTCTCTGTCAAATAAATAAATAAAATCTTTAAAAAAAAAAGTAATGTAACTCTTCTGTATTGATATAGACATTTGTAGAATTGTGGCTTTTATGATTATAATTTTGATAAGACAAAAAGAGAAGCATCAAATAAAGGTTCTAGTTTTTTTTTTTTTTTTTTTTTTGGAGGAAGTGGCAAGCCTTTTTAATTGCACTTTCTCTAGAAAATGTCTTCCTATTTGAAACTTTGAATGCAAGATGCATAATCCTCCTGGTATGGTACAAGTCCAGACCCCTGTAGTAGAGCTGACTCCAGGGAACAATCAGTTTATAAAGATGCTAAATATCCCTCCAAGGCCAGGACTGGCCAAAAGAGTAAATGCAGTTGGTCACAAATTCCAATATAGTTGCTTTCGATTGGGTTCACAGGAAACAGATTCTGAGTGGAAAACTCAACATAGAAGTCTTGTTGGGGAGGGCTTCCAGAAGATACATTTGCAAGGAAGTGAGGACAGCAGATTTGGGCAGAAAGGGAACAATGTGGTCCAGCTGTGACCAACATCTCAGTGGATCCTCTGGGGGGTGACGGGGCCGGAATTAGCCCTGCAACTGTCCCGAAGGGAGTCAAAGCAGTGGGGTCTCTGCTTCTCTCCATCAGCCAATCGCTAGCTGCAGCCCCTTGGAAGCGAGGGAAGCTGAGAGCTAGGGAATTTCCTGAAATCAAGGATCTCATTTGGAAAAATGATCTTTATAAATGTAATTAGGTTAAGGATCTCAAGTTGAGACCTGAGCCCTAAACCCAAGGACGCGTGTCGTTTAAGAGCCACACAGAGGAGAAACCGTGGAAAGAGAAGGCCATGTAAAGACAGAGACAGAGGTTGGAGTGATGCAGCCACAAGCCAAGGAGGACCTGGAGCCACCAGAAGCTGGGAGAGGCAAAGTAGAGTCCCCTCTTAACAGCCTTTAGAAGGAGCCGGGTCCTGCTAACAGACTCCTGGCCTCCAGGCTATGAGTTAGTAACTTTCTGTTGTTGTAAACCATCAAGTCCGTGGTAATTTGTGACAGCATCCCCAAGGAACGAATACACAATCCCAGGCTGCGTGCAGTGCGACGGTAGAGCCCATACCCCATGTGCTAATTTGGAGGAGTAGCCCACGTGATCCAAGTGATCATCTCTCGCACTATGAAGTCATATCAGTAAGGACAGCTGTCGTTAGTGTTAGAAGCCTCAGTTTCAGCAGAAGATTTCTCCAGTATGAGGTGGTCTAACCAGAGGCTAGGGACACAGACACTAGAACTATACTAATTGGGTTCAAATCTCTTTTTCCACCATGTACACCACGCTGTTTGCTTGAGCAAATTTTGTAGCTTCTCTGTGCCTCAGAATTCATCATCTGTCAAAATAGAGGAAAAAAAATAGCAGTTCTGTCCAATCTTGCTATAAGAAATAACTGGAATAATCTAAAAGCACTTTATTTTTTTAAAGATTTTATTTATTTATTTGACAGACAGAGACACAGCGAGAGAGGGAGCACAAGCAGGGGGAGTGGGAGAGGGAGAAGCAGGCTTCCCGCTGAGCAGGGAGCCCGATGCGGGGCTCGATCCCAGGACCCTGGGATCATGACCCGAGCCGAGGGCAGACGCTTAACGACTGAGCCATCCAGGCGCCCCTGTAAAGCACTTTAAAATGCCTATTTCTTGTAAGCTCACAACACACATTAACTGCCACAATTATTTTAAAATTTTCCTCTAAACCAATGGGAATATAAGGTAATTCTCATTATCCTCTCCTAACAAACCTTTTAATTAACAGATTGTCAAGCAATTATTTTCAATTGTCTGTAATTCGGGTGCTTGCACAAGGAATTTGACACGGGTACATAATGTCTATAAACAAATCCAATGTGGGCTTAATTATATTAGAGAAGGTGATGCTTCATGAAGAAACATTAGGAGTAAAAATATTTTGCTTTGTTTTTTCTGTAGCTAAGTATGACATGATTAAATGCTAATTAACAACTTCTGCCAGTGGGTCAGAAAATCCCTATGGTTTGTTAAGTCCTTGTCAGATTTTTTTGCCATATGACTTTTAGACTTTAGATATTTAGAAGTCTATGACATTTTTTTAAATATGAATATGTAGCTCGGAGCCTGAAGGTTACTCTTGAGGGAATATGTCAGATTCCCCTTTCCATTTGGATGCTTGCTTTCTTCCCTATGTGAAAAAGTACTGGCTCCTATGATCATCCTTAGACAGTTTATTAAAAGCTGACCTCAAAAAAAAAAGTGACCTTGAAACCTCTAATATTTACTCAGCCCCAAATTGCAAAGCTTTAAGAAAAAAAAAAATCTCTCTTAGGTATTAAGTTGCAGACATCTTGGCAGAAAGATGTCCCTAAACCACAGGTTGTTTGCCTGGTCACAAGTAGAAAAAGGAGCCTTTAGGTAGAAAAACTGGTGTTTATCCAGGTTGGGGAAAAGTGCCTAGACACAGGAATATTTTCTCGAGCCAAAGTTAGGAATATCATAGTCATAAGGTCACTGTTCTAGTCGTGGAAATACAGATCTGTCTGGCTGGTGAAGAGTCACAAGGGCATACCCAACCCACCTGAGAGAGAGGACCTAAATTTCCTGGATTTTGTATTTCGTCCATCTTCCCACCCCTGGGCTTGCGTATTTTCCTAGCTTCCAGAAACTCACAGCAAAGCAATGCCTCTGTCTCCCATCCTTTTTCCTCCTTGCCCCCTTGCCTCTTTTGCTACAGGTCTTCCAAACGACCCTGCTTGTCACCAGCAATTCAGCAATGACTAGTCTTCCAGTCTTTCCGTTCCTGCCCTGCTTTTTCCCCAGGTTAATTTCCATCCTACCCTCTTCATCAGAGCCCATTGTTCCAGATGTGATCTCTCTCCCATCACTCATGCCGAATTCTCCCAGCTGCCCAGGCCCAAGTCTGGCTGCAGAGTCCTCCCATCCCTCCCTCCAGCTCTCAAACACCCTGATCCATCTCTGGACCTCTCTCCACACAGACCCAAAGTCCATCCACCGCTCACTCTCTCTTCCTGGAATGTTCTCCCCCAGCCTTTCCCCAGGCCCACTGTTGCTGCTGTGACCAGACTGTTCCTGTTTCCTAGGGTACACGGAGCTTTCCCCAAAACATTCTCTGTCTTTTGATTCCTCTGCCAGATTCCTCACACTGACGGGCAAGGTTTCTGGGCACAGGTGTGCCTTCCAAACTTCATTGTGATTTGGCTGAATGGATTTGTTGATCTCCTTAGCAGGCTGTTTTCCCCTACAAGAGGTCCTCAACCTAGAATGCCCTTTCGTTATATTGAGGAGCTTTTTAAAATGCATCCTCCCAAGACGTGTGGGATGTGGACATCGCTATGGTTTAATAGCTCCCGAGGGAGGTCTAGTGTGCCTGTCTAGGTTTGAGAATCAGTCCAGAAACTTCAACCTACACATGCCCGTCTCATCTGGCTCTTCTCTAAGGAGGTTAGAGTTCACCTTGAACTTTTGATGGCGTAGCAGTCCACCTGTAGGAAGGTTCACACCCCCTGTCCTCAGCCCTAGTTCACCCCAAGACAACAGGAACAGGCCTTCAGACCTTTCCAAGAAAGTTGCAGGGAAAGTTGGCAATGCATCTGGGCCTGGTAAACGGCCAAAGAAGATTTAATAAAAGAAATGAGAAGGGCCCAGGCTGAAACGGAATTCAGGGTGATCACACAACAGTTACTTACATTTTTCGATAAACTGTGAACTGCTCTGGAAACTGGCAAAACAACCATGCTGGGCAGTTAACCCTGTGCATCACACCTGAGCTTCTGCCCCCTCTTCCCTTCTAGGTTTGATTGCTGAAGGCTGGAGCTGGACTTTGAAGTCTTCTAGTCTGAAGGGACCATTTTACAGATGAGAAAACTGAGGTCAAGAGAGATGATCATAATTTAACATAAGATTCACAGCTACACAGGGGAAGAGGGAGGCAGGAAACAGTCATCTTTCCGAGAGTCCAACGTTCTTCCAGCCACACCCACTTCTCAACATTTAGTAGTCTCCTTTGGAAATGTGGCTGATAATTGGCAACGTAAAAATTGCTGGTTTGGTGAATGCCCAAGAGAAACTGAATTTTGTAAACAAGCAAGTGCTAGAGGTAACTGGTGATTCATGATTAAACTAAAAAAATGTGGGAAATAAATGGGAAAAATGACTCTATCTCCCCAAACCTCTCTGTAGCAGGATGATGCATTACCTTATAGAGGTAGGAATTGGAAAAGACGGTACAGATTTAGTGCTTAGTTCGGGACCTGTCACATGGGAAGAGGACAATAAATGATTGTAGTGACATGAGAGGTTTTGCAAAATCAGCCCGTCACAAAGCAGAAACACAATGAAGACCTCACTGTTTTTTTTCTGAACAGAGAAAAAAGGCAGTTTTGCAAACTGTAGCTGTTGCATTGATTAGGGAGACTCAGTTTTTTCTTTTCAGTTTAAATGCACATTTGGGTGCTTTACCCCACCTCCACACCCAATAAAAACGAAGCTGATCTCTTGCTTTTAATTCCTTCCAGTTCATTCCTTAGGAAACAGTGCCAACCAAGCTGGAGTAGTTAGCCACATTTTACCTGTGACCTTGGAAAGATGAAATAATCAGATAAGACAGGTGACAAAGAATTTGTTTGTAAATTTAGAGTGGGAGCTTATGATAAACATTTCTTTGATGCTTGGTGCATCTTTTTTTAGTAGAACATAAATGTACTGCGTTTTATCACCTTATCATGCTCCTCTTTTTGCAAGAATGTTTCTCAGTTTATTAAGGCACTTTTTTTTAGATTTTATTTGTTTTTTTTATTTGTCAGAGAGAGAGAGGGCGATAAAGCACAAGGGGGAGGCAGAGGGAGAAGCAGGCTCCCTGCTGAGCAATGAGCCCAATGCGGGACTCGATCCCAGGACACCGGGATCATGACCTGAGGTCGGGGCAGACACTTAACCCACTGAGCTACCCAGGCATCCAATAACGCACCTTTGTTTTTTTAAGTCTAGAAGAAATCAAGCTTTGACCTACTCAAAAATCAAAAAGAAATGGATATTTACACCGGACCATGAGTATACTGCCCATTAATGTTATTTGTCTCTGTGATTTGAGAAGTGTCAACATTTTAGCTGCATTCTTTCAAGGGAGAAGATGTTTGGTACTCTCTCTATAATTACCATAAAATGCAATAAGTAATAAAAATATTCTGCATGTGTATGAAACGTTTTTTGTTAGGACCCTCTTGGTTGCAAGTAACAGAAACCACTGCTAACTAGTTTAAGCAGCAATGAATTCAATCCAAGAACAAGATCTCATGAAGGTACTAGAGGCAGTGGATGGAAGATCATGAGGCCATTCGTTTTTCAGACCTGCTTTCACAGTTCCTCGGGGCCTTCCGGTTGGTGACAGGTTCCCAAATCATATCTTTGGACTTAGAGTTTATAGATCTAGCTGCCCACAGAGAGGGTGAGCTTTCACAGTCCCAGTTCCCTGTTCCTAAGGAAAGTTCATCTTGCATCAGTAGCCCAGTCTTGATCAATCACCCGTGTCTATGTGACAGGTCATGGAGCAGAAAGATAGCTTCGGATAGCTTTACAAGCAGGCTGGGAAGTCCAAGGACAAGCCAGACCAACAACCAATTAGATAGCACCCACGAAATGGCTTATAATTCACCAATTAATAATAATTTGATTCTCAATGACAGATTGCTCCATACCGAATTCTCTCTAGCACATTCCACTTTCTAATCTTATTTTTTGTTGATCTCGTTTCTTCATTCTAGTGAAATTTTGTTTTATATTTTTAGTGCCTGACATGGTGGGGGGAGGTTCGATAAGTATTTGTTCAAAGGAAGTATGGCTAAATCTGTGATGCGGGATACTTAGATGAGAAGACCGAGATGCGCTGAGGTTAAGTGACAAGACGAAGGTCCTCCAGCTAATCAATCAGCTTCTATAGCCTCAATTCCTTTCCCAGCCACCAGACTGACTTCTACACTGAGCTGTCTTCTTCTGTCCATCATGTCAGTAACTGACGTGGAAGGGTTTGGGCTAGTTGTTAGAAGGTATAGTAGTATAGAAAGTATAAAGGTATAGTGCATTTTACAAGAATTTGATTTTGCTCCCTTAGTTCATCAGTTAAAAATAGCTTTCAACTAACTACAAAGACTCTGTACTTTTCTTCTAAATGTTTAAAGAGAGAAAGACTGCTTTGTCTATGCTTAGGATGGCAAAAATAAGGTTTGCCCTTTAATGCTTTTAGTGTTTTATTCCTGAAAATGATATCCAAGGGACATGGCAGTCATTCCGGGAGAGGTGGCCACTTGTCGCGTAACTTTGGTGATGGTTTTGTTTTGTAAGAGTACTAGAGAGCAAGGGGAGAAAGCAGGTGTCTCTTCCTGGATCATTGGCCTTCCCCATCATAGGGAATCTTCTGCAGCAAGGAGACTATCCTTACTTTCCATTCATGGACATGAGAAAGAAATACGAAGATGTCTTTCTCATCAAACTTGGCCTGGTACCTGTCCTCGTAGTGAATGGATTGGAAATGGTGATGCAAGTACTACTTCAAGGATTGAGAGCAGTTTTCAGGCTGACCTAACGTGCATACATTTTCTCTCCTGGCAGAAGGACAGAGTCTTTCATTTGCCGTTGCGGAGAGAGTTGGAAATTCTATTAGAAAGTTGTCTCTAATGCTTTATGAACTTTTACGAAAGCAGAAGAAAAATCCTCCACTGCCTTTGCTTATTTGAGGATCATGTCATCAAGAAGTTTCTGAACTGGTAAGTCTTTGCAGCATTGACTTCCAAGAATGGCAGCTTTGACCCCAGAGGTGTTATCACATGTGTGGTGGCCAATGTTGTCTGGGTCCTTTGCTTTGGCAAGAGATATGACCACTGTAATAAGGAGTTTCTTAGAATAGGTAAAATGAATGATCACTTACTCAAGACCTCCAGTGAAGCTAATTCTGCTGATTTCGTACCATGTTTCCATTGCCTTCCACTATGAATTATAAATGCATCCCAGGAGTTTTATCAGGCTCCAAATCGGTTTATTGCACTACATGATCGTCTTACTACATATGATAATGTAAGGATTTAAATTCACACCAGGACAGGGTTTTGGTGAGAAGTAAACAATAATGGTGAGATGCAGTGAGTACCCAGAAAATTATATATATTCTTCCACTATAATTTTGCCACAATGAAACTTACCCAAACTATGAGTAAATGTGAGGTTTGGTCAGTGAGATAATAGGAGAGAATTACTTAGTTCTCATGTAGGGACCATAAGAAGAGCTCTGAATTCTTTGAGACCTCAGAAATTTCCCCAGTTGGGTGGATAAAGCACATACTTGAATTATGAATCTATACTTGACTGATAAACGGTGACCCACATGGAGATGGGTTCCTTGGAGAAATGAATCAGTGATTTAGTTTCTCCCATTTTACATCTGAAACTATGAGGTCCTAGGCTTAAAAGTATAAGCAAATTTTTTCAGAAGGTGATGTGAATAGTTACCAAGATTTTCTGTAGGGACCTTTCAAATTACCCTCATACCCTACTTGAGTTCCCTGACCACACAGAAATAAATTTTGAGATCATAACACACGTAGAAAGTTCTCCAGGTGACTGACGTGGACCTTTTTTGATGAACCAGTGAAATCTTTTTGGTCCAATCTGATGGTCCACAGAAGAGTAAAATTTTTCTTAAAATGTGTGTTAGAAAGAATTTTAGTTCTCAGGGTCCAATTTGCTGAGATGAGGGCATCAGGGGGAAAAAACACAAAAACGGAGATAATTCAGCAAATGAAGAGGTGTGAGGAGTTAAATCCCCTCTACTGAAAAGAAGGGACAGAAAAAATAAATAAAAGAAAAGGCAGAAAACAACGTTTCTAGGTATCAGTCAGAATTCTAGATCAGGTACAGTATGCAAAAGAATTTCTAAAGTTCATACATTTTTCTCCCATCTCCTAATATGTTTCAGCCCCATCTCTTTCGGTGTGCCGATAACAGTAAAATCCTTATAATAGATTCAGAAGCCTCTTACTATAATTCACTGTCTAGCAATTTCTCTATAGTAAACTAACCTCTAATTTTTAAAAGTATGCTTCCAGACATAGGTACTCCTTTTTTTTTTTTTTTTTAATGATTGAAAGAAACTTCTGGGAGAAAATTGAGTTTGGTAACTTTTCTATTCTATACACTTAAGATTGCGTGTTACCGTTGACAAGCAAAATTGGTTGCAGGTTTAAAATGATATACTTGTATTCCTTATATTCCTAAGCTAATTAGGTTCATTCAAGTTATCTGGTGTTATCGATCTTCTTGCATGAGAGGCATGGGTGATGTGAAATGTACTTGGAAATGAATGATCATGCTCAGGTTTGACTCCTCAGGATCCTAGCTGTGTCATTGCTGATGCTCTGATCAATGCACGCCGCAACAAATAGGCTACCATCCAAAAGCCACGTTAAATGATGATGAAACTGCGAGCCTCACGAATGATCTCTTTGGAACTGGTAGGTAAGGAGTATTTGTCAATATGAAAGGCAAATAAAGATTAATTGCGATTTTCTGTTGACCACTGTTCACGGTTTAGAGTCCTCTTTTGATATTGGCCACTTCAGAGTTGATCTCACGCTGTATAAACAATTTGATGTTCTGCCCTTTTCCCAAGTCATTCAGAAAACTATTTTCATCTCAGGAGTAGAGACTTGAGTTAACATAGTCCTCTGTTCTGCATATTAACGCATGTAATGCCTAGCTGTGTTTTCTGGTTGGTTTATTACTTCGTATCCCCACATCCCATTCCCAGGACCTTCCCCAACTCACTGACATTTATTCTTAATCTGTTTAAGGTGTTGTTTTTGTTTGTTTTATGCATTCTTATAAAACCGCTTCACATTGCCGTGTATTACCGTGTATTCTTATGTTATGAGCTTTAATTTATGAAATACCCTTGTTATTTACATCTCAATCCTTCTAACATTTTAATGAAGCCCTATATTTTTAAGATCCAGGTATGATTGCCAGGTGTATTTCTAATTTGTTGCTTCTACTGGTTACATAATACTCCATGGTGTGAACCCCCCATATTTTACCCATCTGCTGTCTTGGGGATGGACACCTCCATTCTTTGCCACTTTCAGCCTGCACAGATAATACTGATATTGAATATCTTCCTAATGCTAAAATGGCCATCTTTATACATCAGTTTTGCTTCCTTTTGAATTATAGCCCTATGCTAAGCAGCAAAGTTTCTGGGTCACCTGATAAAATGATTCTTGAGTTTTTCATACAGATTACCAAAATCCTTTTCAAAAGGACCATACCAGTTTATACAGTTACCACACTACTGTGATTCTTAAATTTCATAGTTTTTAAAATCATTTTTACCTATCAAATTTCTTATAATTCATATTAATATTAGACTGCAGAAAGCAAATTCCCTTAGCATTTACAACAACAAAAGATACTAAAGATGTCTCAGCAGTTTCATTTTAGATGTAACATTCTTCAAATTCATTTTTTCCTTTCTTCTTTACATATTTATTGGCAATTGGGTTTATTTTTTCCTGGGATCTATGCATTTGTGTTCCTGAATATTCTTTGTCAACAGAAGCATTTGTTTTGATGTGCATTATTTTTCTTCGTGCAAATAGACTCGCTCCTCCTCCACACACACCTATAGATATTTATTCTTTTGATCTTGATTTAAATTTGTTGGATCTGCTGATAATTATATAAATGTGATCACACTGTACTTAGCATTTCTTCTGCCAACTATCTGATGCTAAATACTAATGTTAGCATTTGTGAGGACATTTTTTAAAAGTCCGAACACCACTGAATACTATAAGCTGGGTGTGTGTGGGTGTGATTAACACATCAAGAGGGTTTTATTTTCATTTTAATTCAATGAGATATCTGAATATATTTCAGAAATATATAATACTGCCAAGATCCTGAGGTAATCAACAAATATAAAATTATGGCAGATGACAAAAATGACTAGAATACAGAATACCAAATTCAGACACCATCAGATGAGCACAACACAGTTAAAAATGATTTGGATAAAATGTGTGCAAAACAAAGAGTACTCAGCATAATTCATTACTGTATAAAGCATTTATTCCCTCAACAAACTTATCTGATAGAATTTGTATTTTGAATTCAAATAAGAGTAATAATGAAAATTAATAAAACATAAACTTCCACATGCTTGCTACCTCACTAATGATATGAAATAGAATACTTTCTTAGAATAGTGGGCTCTAAAACACATATTTCAGTGGATAAAATTTGCAAGCACACTGTTTCATCAGCTCTACTATGTTATTAGCATTTATATTTCTGTATTTGACTTTTCAAATTGATCACAGAGATCATTTGATCTCCCTTTGGATAGAGTCAGGCTCTCCCAAAATCATTTACTATGAGCTCAAGGTTTAGATACTCTCCCAAGATAAATAAGAGGTTGCCTCGTACATGATATAAAAAGCAAAATGTACAGTGATCAAAATATAAATGCTATTATTTATCCAGATAGTTGTAGTCTTGGATATGATGTTCATGGCTCTACAGTGTGCAACATCGTGTTTCTCATGCAGTATTCACGGCTTATTCTCAATTTCTCTTTTGCTAGAGAATGGAGTCAATCTATTCTGCACGCAAGTCCACATTTTCACACTATACTGTACTCTAATATAGACAACACGGTCAGCAAGTTTGTTTGGGCAACTTACTTTTAGGATCAGTATGAAGTCATATTAGAAATTTCACGAGCTGGGGCGCTGGGGTGGCTCAGTTGTTAAGCATCTGCCTTTGGCTCACGTCATGATCCCAGCATCCTCGAATCGAGAATCGAGCCCCGCATTGGGCTCCCTGCTCAGCGGGAAGCCTGCTTCTGCCTCTCCCCCTCCTCCTGCTTCTGTTCCTGCTCTCGGTGTCTCTCTCTCTGTGTCAAATAAATAAATAAAATCTTTAAAACGAAAAAAAATAAATTTCATGAGCTGGAAACAGTAGAAGGTATCAGCTCACTAGAAGAGATCGCTCTGTTCAAAAGATGTGAAAACAGGTGTGATAAGGGAAGCCTGGGGGGGGGGAGTTGAAGTCTGCCCTGCAACCATGTCCGGGTGTATCTCTCGGGCGTGTTGTGATGCCAGTTGCGTAGGGAGCGAAGAGTTAAGTCCCAATGCTGTGGAGCTGCAGACTTGAATTCATGCATTGGTTTTGTCCCTTGTGTGACCCTGGTAAAATACTGAACCATCTCTACATCTCTTCTCTAGAGTGAGGCTAATTACAGCCCCCACACCCCAGATGCCAGTGCAAAGAAGTGGCCAATATCCATATCTTCATCCTCATCCGTGTGGTCATCATCGTCATGAAAACCTGGAAATAAAATATATTGACGTCAAACCTCATTTTTGCCACTAGATTTTCTAAGATGTAGTAGAAAACACAAATAACATTATTAATTTTGATAGTAGGTCCTGAGAGAGGTGAATCTACAATTCGAGCAGTCTAGAAAGGCTTTTTAATGTGGCATTTCTGAGTGTCAGGTTTTCAAGAACTGATCCCATTCTTTGATGTCATGTTAAAGTTCCTTGAGAAAAAGCCGAAGTCTGATGTACAGAGTTACTTGCTTTGGTTTTCAACAATGAACAACAAAAAAGACATCCAGCTGATGTATAGATCATCTCAAAAATGAAGATATCCTGTTTAAAGGATGAATTCAAAACCATTAAAAGGACATTACAAATTAGTATTAACAAAACCTAATATAATCAAACCCTCATTATGTGCTCATACAAACTCATGGCCTTTGGAGCCAGGTAAGTTCAAGTTCAAGTCCTGGCTCTGTGTCTTCTGAATTGTCACCTTGAGCAAGGCCTATAATGTCCTTGAGGCAAAGTTTTCTCTTCAGTAAAACAAGCATAACTATATATACCTTATAATTCTGTATTATGAGTTAGAGAAAAAAAAATATAAATAGCCTGCAATAGATAAACATTCAAGAGCTACTTGTGATTGTAATTATTATTGCTACACACATCATAGCCATTATTATTATTATAATAGTGTTTATTTTGTAGTGAAATATTTCCAATATTTTCACTTGTCTTATAAGTAATGAATATACATTTTTAAATTATTTTTAATTGTTATAAACACATAATATTAAATATTGATCTTAAACATTTAAAGTGTACAGCTCAGTAGTGATATTGCACCATATTCACATTATATCTAGAACTTTTTCTTTTTGCAAAACTGAAACCTAGTTTTGACTGCTAAACATTAATTCTCCTACCCCTACTTCCAGTCCTTGGCAGCCACCTTTCTTTTTTTATTGTTATGTTAATCACTATACATTACATCAGTAGTTTTTGATGTAGTGTTCCATGATTCACTGTTTGTGTATAACACCCAGTGCTCCATGCAGAACGTGCCCTCTTTAATACCCATCACCAGGCTAACCCATCCCCCCACCCCCTCCCCTCTAGAACACTCAGTTTGTTTTTCAGAGTCCATCGTCTCTCATGGTTCGTCTCCCCCTCTGACTTACTCCCCTTCATTCTTCCCCTCCTGCTATCTTCTTCTTTTTTTTTAACATATATTGTATTATTTGTTTCAGAGGTACAGATCTGTGATTCAACAGTCTTGCACACTTCACAGCGCTCACCATAGCACATACCCTCCCCCATGTCTATCACCCAGCCACCCCATCCCTCCCACCCCCCACCACTCCAGCAACCCTCAGTTTGTTTCCTGAGATTAAGAATTCCTCATATCAGTGAGGTCATAGGATACATGTCTTTCTCTGATTGACTTATTTCACTCAGCATAACACCCTCCAGTTCCATCCACGTCATTGCAAATGGCAAGATCTCATTCCTTTTGATGGCTGCATAATATTCCTGTGTGTGTGTGTGTGTGTGTGTGTGTGTGTGTGTACACCACATCTTCTTTATCCATTCATCTGTCGATAGACATCTTGGCTCTTTCCACAGTTTGGCTATTGTGAACAATGGCAGCCACTTTTCTATTTTCTGTTTCTTCAACTTCGACCACTTTAGATAATTCATGTGAGTGCAAACATCCAGTACTTGTCATTTTGTGACTGGTTTATTTCATGTGGCAAAGTGTCCTCAAGGTTCATCTGTGTCACAGCAAGTGACAGGGTTCCTGTCCTTTGTAGGCTGCATAACATTCCTCGGTATATATAGACCACATGTTGTTTATCCATTCATCTGTCAATAGACATTTGAGTTGTTTCTACCCCTTGGATTGTGAATAATGTTGCAATGAACATGGGTGTGGAAATATCTCCTCCAGGGGCGCCTGGGTGGCTCGGTGGGTTAAGCATCTGCCTTCGGCTCAGGTCATGATCCCAGGGTCCTGGGATGGAGTCCCAAGCTGGGGCTCCCCGCTCAGCGGGGAGTCTGCTTCTCCCTCTCCCTCTGCCACTCCCCCTGCTTGTGCTCTCTGTCTCTCTCTCTAATAAATAAATAAATAAATAATCTTAAAAAAAAATCTCCTCCACACTCCACTTTTGATTCTTTTGGATCCATACCCAGCAGTGGGATTATTGAACCCACATACTAATTCTTTTTTAAATTGTTTGAAGAATCTGCATACTATTTTCCACAGCGACTGAACCATTTTACCCTCCCTTCGGGAGTACATAAAGGTTTCCGTTTCTCCACATTCTCGTCATCCCTTGTTTTCTGTCCTCTTGATAGTGGCTATCCTAGTGGGTGAGAGGTTACGCCTATATTTTGAAAGAAACTCTAATGTATAATAATTGTTTTATTGTGATATTAATGTGTGATTATATTTATATCACTTTCCCCTAATTCTAAGTGTTCAAATATAAAGTAAATTGAAGATAGCAATTTTGCCAATAGACACTTTATCTCATTTCCTTTTCAGGGTTTGAAACAGTATCAACGTGTCTATTTTGGAGTTTGATGTTTTGATATACTATTCAGAAATTCAGGCCAAAATTCAAGAAATAGGTAAAATGCTTTCAGGTTACAAATATAATTGTTGTAATTATTTTTCTTATTAAATTAAAATAATGCTTTTCTTTCAGGTGAAAACTTTGGGCTGGAATCAGTCAGATTGGAAGGCAGTAAAATTTTACCCTGCACAGAAGCTCCCACAAATGAAATATTCAGACATGTCTCTTTTCTCCCTTTGATTATTTCACATTGGTCAGCATATGAGTCTCCCCTGAAACAGCAACTGATGGTGGGGTAGGGGCATGAGGAATCTAAGGCATTAGAATATTTTAAGTGCTGGGCACCTGGGTGGCTCAGTCGGTTAAACATCTGCCTTCGGCTCGGGTCATGATCCCAGGGTCCTGGGATCGAGCCCCGCACCGGGCTCCCCGCTCAGCGGGAAGCCTGCTTCTCCCTCTCCCACTCCCCCTGCTTGTGTTCGCTCTTTCGCTGTGTCTCTCTCTGTCAAATAAATAAATATTTTTAAAAAAGAATATCTTAAGTGCTTTAAAATCTGTATTACATTATTTTAATATTATTTTAATCTAATTTCACTTTGTTTTGAAACCCTCTACTGAAATATTTACATAGACTGAAGGCATATTTTGTAAGTATTTTTCATAACTAAACTATGATGCCATTAACCTTCATCTTATATGAACTAAGCAAGGGAAGAGAAAGAGAAATTCCAAACAACAGGTAACCCAGCAATAATATATATTTGGCTATGAAGTGTCCTACAAACTCACTTAACTTCCTCTTATGAGCAGCTTTAGCCACCTGTTGATGTGACTTTATTTTCAGCAGCTTGGAATTTTGCTGGGTGATAGATGAGGGAAGCCAGTGTGGCCACAAATAGAATAAACAGAGCATCATTTGTAGATATCTTGAAGTTGACTAACACTTAAGCCACACTCTCCAGCGTGCGAATGCGTGACAGTATAGACGAGGCAGATAGGCTTTATGGAATCGTAATACAGAGAAACAAAGTTTCAGTAGTTTTTCCATTTCACACAATTAGAAGTTAAAAAATGAAATTCTCGATGGAACACTACATCAAAAACTAATGATGTAATGTATGGTGATTAACATAACAATAAAAAATTAAAAAATGAAATTCTCGAGGCTTTTTCTTTTCGTATCTTTAAAGAGTGAAGGAGTAGGGATGTCTTTCACTCCAGGAAGCCGCTGTAATCCTGCACTAATTGGCACAGCAGGTGCATAGTGTCCTCAGTGAGGTGTCCTCCGACCACAAGCTGAGCAGGGTCAAGGTCTGACAATGAGTCACACAGCCCCTCCTTTGGCATCTGTAGCTGCTCTCCATACTCAAACACAACGTTCTCTGTCCACAGTGATCCCTTTGTTTCAGATTCTCTTTCTGGCTGAAACAAATTTCAACTTTAACCAGGAATATATATGTAAAAAGAGAAACCCTGTAATTAATGCATTTCTACATTGAATCATTCTTTAGAATAAATAGTCACTTTTATATTTCAATATTGGTGAAATCAAATTTTGCTTGCTAGGTTTCCATAAAACAGGAGTGTGTGGCTTTTTTTAAATGTAGAACAGAATCTGAACAGCTCATTCCACAGAAGGTGTGTGGACAGGAATGTATTGAGATAGGGAAGTGACTGTGCATAGGAGGAGGTAATCCTTCCAAAAACTAGATCTATTTTGTGTTTGGCCTTCCCCTTTGTTGTGCTTTTGAGGGTACACAATGAATCATGTCCATATTATTTGCCAAAGATCAGCACTAGCTCCAGGATGAACACAGATCAGATAAAGATTCAATTATTAGCATTTTAATAATTGGAACTAGTTTGCACAGCTTTTCTTAAAGCTAGAGCAAGTAGACTTGCCCATACTTCTCACCTGAATTAGACACACTTGTCCACTCAGTCTCCCCTGGAAGTATAAAACCTGCTCCTCCAAGAATATCCCATTAGTGATTACAGATGAAATATACCTTAAATCTTGTTTAATGGAAAGCAGATGCTCCATGTGGTTCGGGCTCGATGTTTCTAGTGAACTGGTAGAGACTGCATCCTTATGCACCCAGTGGGCTCTACATACAGCTCCCTGCACAGCTTCTCCATCTTCATCCAAGACCTCATCTTAATGATGTTTCCTGCTCCAGGCTGGTAGGGAGGCAGGTGATGTTATTCTGTGCACCTAACCGCATCTTCACCATCTCTGTAACCAGCAAAATAGTGGAACACAGTGCCTGGACCGTCCCACTGCAAAACTTATCATCAGTGAGAGTGACGCCTCCATTCGCTAGACCCGGTGATCATACTGATGAAACTAAGCTTTTTTAAACCCAGTATAAGAAGAGATACGGTCAGTATCAATTTAATGGCATTTATTCTCAGTGAGTACCAGCTCAAGTATCCCAAGGGTTCTAGGATCCCAGGCACTTGTGACTCTATTGAATATTAAGTCATGTTCAAACAAACGGAGTTAAAACAGGTGCTGATAAAGAAATGCTGTTTGCATGGAGGCACTTGTTGCAGCTAAATGTAAGTATGTAATTCAAGGCTTGATATTAATGGAGAAATTATTCATGTTTAATCTAAAACAGAGGTCACAAACTCAAGCACCCACTAAGCAGTGGAAAATACCAAAAATGAGAGAATTGTACTCATTGAAACACTGGGAAGAGGTCATCTGTTCTGTCTAACCCCGCCCAGTAAACTGCCATTGTCCCTGTGTTGTCCGCACTTTTCGTTATGAAACAGAACTTGGAAATGCAGCTTTTCATGTGGAAGCTTCTGATTTTTAAATGTTACCAACAAGGAATTACATTTAAAAGATTATGAGAGCAAAATGAAATTTATTGGAGGACTGAGTATGACTTGTAGGTCTCTGGGTGGCATCAGGTCAAAGAGAAACATTTTTCTCCTCCTAGACAGAGGGGTGACATCTATAACACAAAGAGGCCCATGACTTTGTAAAGTCAAGTGGGTCCCCAGGGTATGGCCTAGGATGTATTAGGAAACATGCTGGCGTTCGCTGTCATGGATAAGCCAAATATGGGGCCTGTTAACAAAAGGTGGAGGAAGAGAGAACCAGATGCACAACAATTTGGGAGCTGTGGGGAACCCTACAATCAAGGCTGCCTTCTGGAAACCTGGCTCCTCTCTGTGATGATGTATGAAGGCCATTTCCTAAATATGTTTGCACCACAGTGAGACGCGTGGCTCAAAGTGTCATCATTCTGGCTCATTTTGCTTAAAGCAGAGATTGAGGAGATTACTTTTCATTTATACCAGAATTTTGGAATATTCTTATGAGAATTTTGTGGAAGTCTTGACATAACGTTTTTTTTAAAAGATTTTATTTATTTATTTGACAGAGAGAGAGAGCACAAGCAGGGGGAGTGGCAGACAGAGGGAGAGGGAGAAGCAGACTCCCTGTTGAGTAGAGAGCCCTGTTGAGTAGAGAAGTGGGGCTCAATTCCAGGACCTGGGATCATGACCCAAGCTGAAAGCAGACACTTAACCAACTGAGCCACCCAGGCGCCCCTTGACATAACATTTTTTAAAAACTGAAATAAACAGTCAAATATTTTATTCACTAATGACTCAGAAGTCGTTTTAGTGAAAATTAAGCATAATTATACTAAATCTTTATAGTAACAAACTTGTCAATAAATTAAAAGAAAAAATGACTTATATCCATAATAATTATATAGTGTATAATTATATATCTCCATAATTACATATATACATATGACACATGTATATAATATGTACATACATACTGTGTGTGTATATAAACTCTATAATGGATATGCTGAACTTGAACAAGACATTTCATGCAAACAAAATTATTGTGAAGTTGGCAGCAAAGGTAAAAGTGATAAAATGACTTCCTTTTAAAATTTTACTTTTGTCTATTTTATACAGACCTATTTGGGATAATCCCAACCTATTTAGACCTCAGAGATTTCTACACAAAAACAGGAAATGAAAGTCTTGAGGACAAAATGTTGATATTCAGAATGGGGCTCTGGAAGTGTCTCAGGGAAGAAATTGCACAAAAGGAGATATACATTTGGGCGCCTGGGTGACTCAGTTGGTTAAGCAACTGCCTTCGGCTCAGGTCATGATCCTGGAGTCCCGGGATCGAGTCCCGCATTGGGCTCCCTGCTCAGCAGGGAGTCTGCTTCTCCCTCTGACCCTCCCCCCTCTCATGTTCTCTATCTCTATCTCATTCTCTCTCTCAAATAAATAAATAAATAAATCTTTTAAAAAAATGAGATATACACTTTCATCACTCCAGTGGCTCGAGCTGAAGAAATATCCTGGAGCTGAACTTGACTGGACACCCATGTGCAACTTAGCCAGGAAGCCAAAATGTATCAACTCCAAACAGAACCCCATTCTGTTTGCGTTCTTAGATTCTCAGACTGGGTGGAAGATTTCTTGTGTAATTCAGAAAAATTAATGGGGTTCAAATTCATTTGACAAGCAATTTAAAGATCCTACCCTGCTAAACTGTACTATTAGTTCCTATCCATGTCTGTCATCCTAATGTAGGAAGTGTTTTTTTTAAAGTGTGTGGCATAGCCTCAGTTCTGATATAAGAGATCTTGTCTCATGAGAACATTCTAAGAAAATAACGAAGGGTGATGTAATTCGGGGCATCTGAAGCCTGTGTCTCACGTGGTGGTGTCCCAGGTGTCACTGGGTACTGTGAGTGGGGAAGAAGGGAAAGATGGGTGGTGGACTGAGCCAGCAGGCAGGGGGCTCTGTCTACCTTCTTTTTACCACAGCTTCCAATGGAGAGGTGCACTTATATTTGTTTTATTTTTTTAAAGATTTTATTTATTTATTTATTTATTTGAAAGAGAGAGAATGAGAGGGAGAGAGCACGAGAGGGAAGAGGGTCAGAGGGAGAAGCAAAGTCCCCGCCGAGCGGGGAGCCCGATGCGGGACTCGATCCCGGGACTCCAGGATCATGACCTGAGCCGAAGGCAGTCGCTTAACCAACTGAGCCACCCAGGCGCCCACTTATATTTGTTTTAAATATAGAATTTAGAATTAAGAACAAGGTTCTGGTATGAAATATACTTCTTTTCAGTGGTCTAGGAAATAACAGATGCTCAAAGAGGTTCAGAGAAAGGAGGAAGGCACCTCGAACAGCAAGGAAGATTTAATGGTGATGAGAACTGAGCTGCGCTAGATTTAGAAAGGAAGAGAAGAGGACATGAGGGCAGATTTCTTCAAAATCCACTTTTATATCAGCTCTTATGTTTTCTGTATTAACAATTTAATTTTAGGGCAAGTTGGTGTTTTTACCACGTTACCGGTTTCTTCTCGCACCTGCTAAATACACTTGTGTATTGCTTTGCTAGGGCTGCCATAACAAAATACCATAGTCTGGTGACGTCAACAACAGAAATTTATTTTCTCACAGTTCTGGAAGCTGGAAGGTCAAGACCAAGGTATTGGCAGGGTTGGTTTCTCCCAAGGCCTCTCTTCTTGGTTTGTAGATAGCTACCTTCTCACACGGCCTTTCCTCTATGTGCACACATTCCTGGCGTCTCTCCTTTTTCTTAATAAGACACCAGTCATATTAGATTACAGCCTCCCCCTAAGAGCCTCATTTTAACCTAATTACATCTTTAAGGACCTCATCTCCAAATACAATTTCATTCTGAGATACCGGGGAGCTGTACCTTCAACATATGAACTGGGTGGAGGCAAGGAATACAATTCAGTCCACAACATGTTATGAGGGATAAAAAAAAAAGACAGCAATTAAAAAATATATTTTTCAGTGTAGTACCCAGCACTAAGTACATAGTCCTTTAATTGAATGCGGTAGTGAGGTAAGTCATATAAGGAACATAAAATGGGCAGTTTGAAAGACCATGTATTTCAGATTGAAGGCTTAAGGAAAGCTGTATCATAAAGGACTTGGAGTCAGAGCTGAGAGATAAGAGCATATATGAGGTCTAATACACATGGGGAGGGCAGTGGGCGAGGGGAGGCTCTAGGTAATGACCTCCCCACCAGGACATAGCAATGGAAGCAGAGAAGTTAAAACAATTCAGAGACATTGAGAATTAGTGTCAGGACTGGGTCTTTCTTTCCAAATATACATAGATCCAGCATTATCCTTGGAAATAAACAAATTGGATTGCTTGTCCTTTCTTGTAAAAGCTTTTGAAATTATTTATATTATCCCCATGACAGCGTGTCAAACTGAAACTACTCTTACATTTTTTCTATAAAAAAAACTGTCAAATCTTCTGTGTACTCAACAGTAACGGGGATGACTGGAACGCTACAGGAATCTGTGTATCCGGTATTTTCTTTAAAGAATTGTATCCTTCCAGCCTCTTGTTTTTGTTGTTTTTTCTAAGCAGTAGAGCAACTATGATTCTATACTTTTATTGTCATCCATTGTATTATAAAATGCTAATTTTCACTTTTACTGTGCTCCTAAGGTGTAATTAGTGTACTATAAGCTTTTTGTATAATTCATAAGTTTACATTTTATGTATTTTTAGAAACGTAGATAAAACAAGGAAAAGGAAGTTTAAAAGCAAAATAGGAATAACTTTTCTTGGTCATTTATATGTAAAAATGAGTTACTTTTAATTATATGTATTTATCTGGAAGTAATATATTTTATACATTGTAATCTGAAGAGATGCAATGTACCAAAATATTGTATTGAAATCACTTACATTAACATAAACACTTCAAATAATCATCTGGAAACCACACACAGAATTCTTTATGACTATAGAGCAGTTGATAGTATATGGATCTATGCATCAGTGATAATCTAAGATGAGTGAAGTCCCAAAAGTCATCACATATGAAGCAAAAAGGGAGAGTTGTAAGAATTAGACATCCTGCTACACATAAGTATCTATAGATAACTTCCTGCCCTTCTTGTAGCTACAACCCCTTGGGGCTCTTCGTCACATTATGAAGATGAAGACCAGTCTAGAAACATTATCCACTGCGGATGCGAGCGAGCACAGAATGTGTCTGGTTTCAAGTGGTTTTCAAAGAAAAAATCTTACACCAAAATTTCGAAAGGCATTTATATACTTCCATATTGCAATTCTCTAATTTCATCCCAGTTAAGCCTATCATGAAGGTGTAATATCAATCCAGGCAACAGGATAAGAAATCAGAACCACTTCTGAGAGGCAGAAGGGGATTTTACTATCTACATAATTACTAATTGGGCTGTAAACTCCACAGATGCTTCCAGGCCCTCCAGCTAGGTGGATACATGACTTAATGTTTCAGAATCACACAGGACTTCCCCCACAAAATCCAAGACTCATACTTTAAGCAAACAAAACAGCACTTGACTATGTACACTTTAAATCAGAAATAGCAAGAGGGAGTTGTTTTATAAAGCAAATTTTCTATAGGGAGTACAGCATTGGCTTTCTCTTAAGATAAGAGTAAAAATGCAGGATGCAGGCAATTAATTCTCCATCATATACATTTTTTACACGGAGAGAGCCAAAATAAATAAAAATCATAAAACTTTATAGGTCTTCTTCTTACCTTCAAGCTGTTTATTGAGAGTAGTTTACCTCAACCAAATAGGACTATCAGGCCGCCCCACCCGGAAGCTACACATATAAGCATCATACCATTGCCATTACCCCCTGTGGACCAAAGCATATGGCAGGAATGAATTTTCCAGCTAAGTGAGATGACCAAGCTCCCAAAGGTATATTTCAATGAATCTTAATAAAAAAAGTCTTTCTGGGTTTCTGATGTTTGAAAAGGCACTTACTACACAAACTTTCATAGTTTCCAGACTTTATAGTTTACTTATTTCTATCAGGTACTGCACTGGGCTGGAATCATTTTATGCTCTCTTGGTCATATTTCCCTCCCAGCCCCAGTACCTGGTTTGGGTCATCATTTTAATGCCAATCTCCCCAACTTCCCTGCAAGCTCCACGAAAACAAGTCAGCTTAGCTTCCTGTTGTATCCACAGTGTCCAGCACCATTTGTAGGCACGGCGCAGACAATCAGTTAGAGGTTTGCTCTATGGATGGATCTAGTTGGAGGAGCAGGAGAAGTTTTAGCAAAAGGAAATGTCTGAGGGGCGCCTGGGTGGCTCAGTCATTAAGCATCTGCCTTCAGCTCAGGTCATGATCCCAGGGTCCTGGGAACGAGCCCCGCATCGGGCTCCCTGCTCCGGCGGAAGCCTGCTTCTCCCTCTCCCACTCCCCCTGCTTGTGTTCCCTCTCTCGCTGTGTCTCTGTCTGTCAAATAAATAAATAAAATCTTAAAAAAAAAAGTAAATGTCTGAGATTTTCTAGTTTGGGTATTATTTGTGGCTTGTCTGCTCCCAGTTTAACTTCCACTTGGTAACCTACATCTCCTCAGTCTGCAAATCTGTTCAGTCTTTTCACACTTGTTTAAGCTATAAGATGCAGGTCTCATCAAATAAGCCCTTTTTGCCCTACATATTTATGGCCCCAGACTCCAGCTAGAAATTAGCCTCCCGTCTCTTTCCCTACAACCAGTGTCAAAGTATATCCTAGGCATTCAGGAAACTCTCCAAGGGTAGCAACTCAAATGTGTTCCAGAAAGTCACTATGTTTCTCCCACTCCAACCTCTTTGTCTTGTCAACTCACATACATATTGGCAGCTGACCATGTCATTGACTTCACCAGCAACATTGACTTTTCTAGTAGCATCTGTCACTTCTTCTGCCCACTCTGAGACAGACAGTCACTACTTTCTTCCTTTAATGTTTACACCCAAGTATGAGTGTTGGCATTTACCTATTTGTCAATGGCACAACCAAGAGTTACTGGTAATTCTAAAGAAAGCTTACTTGAAGGCTTGGGGATATTGGAAAGGACTGCACCCCCCCGGACCCCCCCCAAAAAAATCAAGTCCTGTCACCTACTGCCTAAGCCCAGACTGTGCCCAGGACCTCATCCTGAACCAATTCTCTGCTCTTTGCTCCCTATGGACAGGTGCCATTCCCCCCGCCCCATCCCCATTAGAACTGTTCACTCCTGCTTTTGCACACTCTAAGGCTGGTCAAACAAAGAAACAAATTAGCCTTCTCTCAGTCCTAGAGAGAGGGGGTTTACCTTCTGACCCTTGCCCCAGGCATAACCTCTGAATTTCCACTTCCTACCCTAGGATTAACCCCTGCCAGGGATGATTAAAGCCAAAATGTTTATTTCATTCAGGGCCAATTTTAGGTCCCACAGAAGAAAGCTGGTCATATAATCTCAACAGATACTCACATTGTTGCTTTCCAAAATCTGGGGGTATTTTTTTAAAGATTTTATTTATTTATTTGAGAGAGAGAATGAGAGAGAGAGAGGGCACATGGGGTGGGAGGGTCAGAGGGAGAAGCGAACTCCCTGCTGAGCAGGGAGCCCGCTGCGGGACTTGATCCCGGGACTCCAGGATCATTGACCTGAGCCGAAGGCAGTCGCTTAACCAACTGAGCCACCCAGGCGCCCAAAAATCTGGGGATATTTATTCCCATTTTCATTACCATGTTTTTGCTAAAATCAGAAGAACAAGAATGCATCTTGATTTGTTCTACTTTTCTGAAGCTTCTGCTGTTTGCACTGCCAAAGACAACAGCTCCAGCAGGTTTTGAATATCTTCTGTGTCAGGCAATGTAATAGGCATTTTTAAATTATTAATTTGACACAAACCATGGAATAGTTACTCGTAGTAACTTTTTGTAGAAAATGAGGCTCAGAAAGAGGAAGTGATATATCTAAGATCGTTCTGCTGATACGAATTTAATTCAGGATGAATATCTATATCAAACTCAATTCAAAGCTTGTATAGTTTCCATGATGGTAGCGGTTTCAAGAGTATATTCCTTAATTCACATGAAATTTTGGCAGCATCTTAATATATACAATTATGTTTCTAGTCGAAATAAGGATCAAGAGCTTAGAACTTGGCCTCTTTGTCTCTCATCGCCCCACCCACAGTGCCAGAAACCTAGCAGTAATATGTAGGATGGACTTAGGGAAACTGTCTAAGTATATATGAAATAATTGAAATACATTCCAAAGTTACATCATTCAGAAAATTGATTCCAGGTAGATTAAAGCTTAAATGAAAAAAGCCAAACTTTGAAATGTTCAGAAGAAAATATTTTTGGGGCGCCTGGGTGGCTCAGTCGGTTAAGCGGCTGCCTTCGGCTCAGGTCATGATCGCAGGGTCCTGGGATCGAGCCCCGCATCCGGCTCCCTGCTCAGCAGGAAGCCTGCTTCTCCCTCTGCCACTCCCCCTGCTTGTGTTCCCTCTCTCGCTGTGTCTATCTTTATCAAATAAATAAAATCTTAAAAAAAAAGAAAATATTTTTAGAAAAATAAGGAAAAAAATTCTTAAACCAGGTGCAGAAAATGCACCATTTAGAATGGCAAAAATTGACAAGGCAAGAAACAACAAATGTTGGAGAGGTTGTGGAGAAAGGGGAACCCTCCTACACTGTTGGTGGGAATTCAAGTTGGTACAGCCACTTTGGAAAACAGTGTGGAGGTTCCTCAAAAAGTTAAAAATAGAGCTGCCCTATGACCCAGCAATTGCACTCCTGGGTATTTGCCCCAAAGACACAGATGTAGTGAAAACAAGGGCCACATGCACCCCAATGTTCATAGCAGCAATCTCCGCAATAGCCAAACTGCGGAAAGAGCCGAGATGCCCTTCAACAGATGAATGGATGAAGAAGATGTGGTCCATACATACAATGGAGTATTACTCAGCCATCAGAAAGGATGAATACCCAACTTTTACATCCACATGGATGGGACTGGAGGAGATTATGCTAAGTGAAATAAGTCAAGCAGAGAAAGTCAATTATCAGATGGTTTCACTTATTTGTGGAACATGAGGAACAGCATGGAGGACATTAGGAGAAGGAAGGGAAACATGAAGGGGGGGAATCAGAGGGGGAGACCAACCATGGAAGACTGTGAACTACAGGAAAACAATCTGAGGGTTTTGGCGTGGGGGATGGGTTAGCCCGGTGATGGGTATTAAGGAGGGCACGTATTGCATGGAGCACTGGGTGTTATACAAAAACAACGAATCATGGACCACTACATCAAAAACTAGTGAGGTACTGTATGGTGACTAACATAACATAATAAAAAAAAAAGAAAAGGCAAAAAACAAAAGCAAAAAGCGAAAACAAAACAAAAAGCAAAAAGACAAAAGACAAACAAACAAAACCCAAAAAGCAAAAATAAGCCACAGAGTGGGAAAAGATGTTGGCAACACGTATCACAGATAGAGGACTTGCATCCAGAATTAAAAAGAATTTATTCGAATCAATATGAAAAAGATTATCGGTACCCCCTTCCCCTACCCCCCAAAATGAACAAAGTTTATGAATAGGCAGAAAAGCAAAAAGGAAAAGCCAAGAAACATGGGATGTCACCCACCTCAGTAATAATCAGTGAGGCACATAATAAAGCACCCTAAATTACCAGTTCTCAGTAGACTGGTCACAATTGACAAGTTTGACAATGAAAACGGTGGTGAGTATTTGGAGAAATGAGACCTTGCTTTCCCTCTTGTTCAGGGTGTATGGGGTACAACCAATATGAAATTTGGAAATTTTGAATAAACTTGAAGATGCACTTACTTGATATTCAGCAATTCCGTTAGGGAAACGGTCACACGTATGCACAAGAAGGCAAGCATTGTCCACTCCAGCTTTCTTTCTCCTATTACTGAAAAACTGGAAATAACTTAATGCTTATAAATGAGATGCTAGACAAATGTAATTATGTTGCAGTTACACAACGGAACACAACGGTGCAAACCAGGATAGTAGCCTTCCCTGAATCGTGCATAGGGATAATAAGCACAAAATTCAGTATCTTGTGGATTGTGCATGTACATTTTTATTGATTTTGTTGTTTGTTGTTACCTGGGAAGAAGAGGAAGATGTGATGTGGATAGAATGCTGACAAAAAATACAATTTGGGGGGCACCTGGGTGGCTCAGTTGGTTGAGCATCCAGCTCTTGGGTTCAGCTCAGGTCATGATCCCTGGGTCCTGGGATCGAGCCCCGCCCTGGGCTCTTCTGCTCAGTGTGGACTCTGCTTGTCCCTCTTCCTCCCCCTCTGTTTCTCCCCCCACATGCACACACATGCTCTCTCTCAAATAAATAAAATCTTAATTTTTTTCTATTTCTTTTTAGGCTTATGCTCTGAATATAGTATTGCATTTATTTGAGATTATAAATTCTCTCTACTTCCATGAACTCACGTCAAAGGTGAAGAAAGGCTTAAGGATGGCAAATCTCTGTCATAAAATTCATGGATTTGGTCTAGAGACGGGGTCGCTCTTCAGACTCTCTGACTAGACAAATGAACTTTGAATTCAAACATCAGGTTATAGAAGCTTGACATTAATTAAATTAAAACAAAATCTGGCAACTGAGAATAGGAAACAAAAACTTTTCCTATAAAACCTTAAAAGTCAAGGATCATTCATTGAATGATTAAGAAGCTCTCCACACCTACAGAACACTTTGTTTAGTTCTTAATGAGTGTTTTCAGGTGCCTATTCTAAGCCAGGCATAAAATATATCCCTAACTTCAGAAGCTCTTTAAGGGAAAGGCAAATATTGACAATTGTGTATATGTGTGAGTATATATACATAGTTATACATACATATTTTTAATTGTTCTAGGACTGGCCATAAAAAGTTCAAGCTTCCTTTTCTCCCTCCTCATGCAAATAAGGTGGGTGTGCCTTTGACAATTCCTTTGCAATTTCCATTTTGTAAAAAGTCCATGGCAGGGTGAATGTCCGTTTTTGATCAAGTATATTTGTATAGTTCTGCCAATTTACTTCTTTGCACAGCTGGTCCCTCTCCTAAGTCTTTATTCTTTCATGCCTCTGTGCTAACTTGGCCTGTTTTATACCATTTTCCAGCATTCCGTGCTTTGTGGTCCTCACTGGGTCTCAGTGTAACTCTAACTGTTCTGACCTTCATCCATCTGTTTAGAATCGCCAAGGACTTTGCCACCTCAGGGTAGGTGAGAACAGGGCAGTTTAGAGTCCAGCAACTTGGGAAGAGGGTTTCAACCCCTTTGGAAGGCAGAACTTCAGCAACTGTCTTAGCAGTGCTTAGTGTCTGGAACATAAAGTCATTCAGCATGTAGTCAGATCAGTCATTCCCAAAGTATTTATTGGCAGTCTACTTCATTGGGCCTTCATGGGCTATGGTAAAGCGTTGTGTGAAAAGCCTCTCCAAAATTAAAATTGTGGCGGGCGGTGAAATGATTTATAAGGTGATCTCTCTCTAGTTAACAATTTCAGAAAACTGAGAAATGGAGCCTAGGATATCAGAACTGTTCTTTGGAGCAGAAACAATAATTGCCTTTGGTTTTGAATTAAGAATCAGAGGTGTTTTTCCCCCAGCAGTTGGGCGAGGTAATATGAACCCAATTATTCTACACCTGGGAAGCTGCTGTTTGTGTTTTCGGTTAAAAATGTTTATAAACTATTTGCTCCATTTAAAGAGAGTGAACTTGCTTCCTTCTCCTCCCTACTGCTTCCTGCTCTAAACTACAAACACAAGTTTGCTGGGAAACTTTTTATGAAGCCATACGTATGGAAAGCTGTGCAAAGTATAAATTTAAGGTTTGATGCATGTTTACAAACTGAACACCACCAGCATCCTGGGGCAACCCCCCATCATTTTGTGCCTCTTTCCAGGTTCCAATCTCTGTGCCCCAATCCCGCCTTCCGATGTCATTGTTTGGTTTATCTGTTTTTGAATTGTAAATGGGAGAATCACACAGCTTGTACTCTTTTGGGCTTGACTTCTTTTGTGCTCCTAAGTCCGACCCATGTTGTGTGCAGTTTTATTTCATTCCTTCTCACTGCTATGGTATTCCATCAGGTAAATACACCACAATTTATGATTCTTTGCTGCTGATAGAAGCCACTTGGGTAGTTTTTAGTTTGGGTGTATTATGACTGGTGCTGCTATGAACATTTTGATGGACATTGTTTTGGTGAACATATGTGTACCTTTCTGTCGGCCATACAAACATAGGACTGGAATTGCTGAGTCATAAAACATTCATATGCTTATCTTTTGAACTTCCAGCTGGTTTTTCAGCATGGTTGTATCAATGTGTACTCCCACCAGCAAGGTAAAAGAGTTCTCGGATTTTTCCACACCCTCTCCAACAATTGCTGATTTTCTATGTTTTTGTGTTAGCCACCATGATGGCAAACATGCCCTTACTAGAGAGGCAGATGGTCAGAAACATCCTTGGCTTGTTACCTTAAATGAACTTGATTTTGGCAATGTGAGCTGGTTCATTCTCTCTTAATGAAACGAATCTAGGGCAGATTGAGTGCATTCATCCACTGAAGTCCTTCAAAAGTGAATGATCTCACAACCCTCTGCCACCTCCCCTCAAATACAAATGATCTTAGCTCACAGTTACCATGGTCTCCTGAGAAAGTACGTTTTGCCAACACTATCTTTTTCTGGTTTCCTTGGGAAGAGATCCTACAGGATTTTCCCCATTTATCAAAACAATCTCTGCCTTCAAAATATATGTTACTGCAATGTCTATGTTTTGTTCATGATTCCAGGGGGAGGGCAGAAGTGGTTATTTATACCTGTTGATCTTGTGGTATATGTCTTTTATATTTTTCAGGATGCTACTTTTCACCGCAACAGTTGAGACTGAAAAACAAGATGTTCTCTTTATTGATTCACATTTCTAAAATTCCTCCTTGGTCAAAAGTGTTAGTCTGCTGACCCTTCCAAACTTTTGTCTTTCTGACAGGAAAAGAAAATCAGGGAGAGAACATTTTGAGATCTTATTATCTTCCATTGTCTTTGTGCTTCTTTTGCTCCATATATTTTCCAACTAATAGCATTCTGTTTAGCATTTACTTATTTTAAAGTAAAGACTTGAATTAAGTTTCATATTTTTTCTGAAAGTGTCATTTCCTTGGAAAGGTATTTTTTTGGTAATACAAGCTTAAGTTTTAACTCTGAAATTCTTTCAGTAATTTGGTTGAGGAAGTTTGAAATTTCTCTTCCTGTTGTATACAGTGAGGTGACCCCATGAATTCCACAGTGAATTTTATATGCAATGATCCTTCAATAGCTAGTCTCTAAAAAAAAAAAAAAGAACCCACACTTAATTTATAAATATGTCTTTGAATTTGCCTCTTCATTTTGTTTATGGTTATCTCTTACCGTAAAAATATGTAATTTAAAAATAGCCAAATCCATCGGGGGTTTCCTTTATGATTTTTGAGATTCCTGCCATACTTAGGAAAGCCTAAATTCCTTACCCCAATTTATACAAATAGCCTCTTACAGTTCCTTCCAATATTTAAAAAACAGTAGGGATCCAGTTTTTTTTCTTTCTGGATAATCAATCACATTAGCACCATTTATTCAATTAGTCACTCTTTTTAAGTTAGATTAAAGCCACATATATACTGATCTTTCTGTGAATGCTCAATTGTATGTGACTAATATGTTAATGTATTTCTGTGCCAATATTACACACTGTTGACTACAGTAACTTCATAGTTATCTTAGTGTCTAGAAGTCTTCCACTTCGCTTTCTTAATTGTTCTTATTTAATATTCATAAATTTCTTGACTACTCTTCAAGATTTGTTCTTCTACATACATTCCAGAATCATTTTATACGGTTCCGTAGACAAGCTCATTGAGATTATAATTTGAGTTGTATAACATTTTATATTAACTTTGCAGGTACTGACATTTGTATCGTTAGTTCTTATTCAAGCTATTTTATGTATTTCTTTTGGGTTTCACAATTTAATTTTTATGTCTTATACTATTCTTGCTATATTCAGGTCTAAGAATTTTCTTGTTTTGTCTGTATTATAAATGGGTATATTTTTCCACTTTATTTTTAAACAGAGAAAAAGCTACTGACTTTCATAAAGTGTCCAATCAGAGTTAATCTCGGGAATTTTTCAGGAGCTACTGGGAAGAGGTGCTCACCTTTCCTCCTAAGCAAGAGATTATGAAAAACACCTTGTCATGAGAAACCTGAGAATCAACTCAGAATCTAGAGATGGAGACGTAGCAGATCCTAGAGCTATTACTTGAATTTCTGGAACAACACTATCTGAAGCCATTATCTTTTGTCCTTTTCAATTACTCAAGCCAATAAACTTCTCCTGTTTCTGTTTGATTTTAGCAGGGTTAAGTGTAGGTCTTACTTTTCTTTGCTTATCAAATAAGATGGATATGGAAATTTGAAATTGACTCTGAAAATTCCAATGGTGGATCTTCAAGGAAACGCCAGGTTACACTCTGGTATTACTATCATAGGGAGAATAATTTAATGGAGTAGAGTTGAAGAAAAGACAACTGCTGAAATGTCATCCAAGATGTGTAGGATAAAACCAAAATTGCTTCAGTAGAGAGTTGACTTTTAAGAGATACTGGTGTAATAAAAAGTATGAAGGTTTCCAAATGCAGAACTGTAAAACTAAAGTAAATCGGTTGTATGAAAGGATCATGAAGGGCATTTGTCTTCCAGTGCCTGTGCAACATAAATTTGACATATTAACATTTCCCTTCTAATGGATAGGTTAGAAATTCACTTGACAATCACTATTTTATTCAAGGAAATTTTATTAATTAAAAAACACACCTAATCATATTAATAGCATAATTATGTTCTTTCACTCAAAGAAAATATAGTTGAACCCACAATGACATCTCGAAAGTTCTTTTATATCCATCTTGTTTATCCAGCTGACTGGTTTCTTCATTACTGGCTTTCTGACAAATCATTGCACAACTCTGATTTTGTTTGTTTTTCAGCTTTAAAGTCCCATTCAGACCAATCAGTAGCTTTCAAATATTTCATTATATTTGAGATTATATTCAGGAGACTCTTTGCTTCCTGTTTGAAACTGGTTGAGACTTCAATAGGATTAGGATTAGATTGCTCTGTTTGTGTATGAGAATAGACTATAGAAGGGCAAGTGTAACGGGCTATTACCTACTTGCAGTGTCTCTCTCCTGACTGCATGGGGGCCCCCAAATGTGGGGCAATGATCGATGGATCCAGTGGAAGCTGGTGGTGAAGGCAGTGAAGGGATTCACCTGAGGCAGAATAAAAGAGAAAAAAGTTCATCGAATACACCGCCTGGGAGCAGCAGGTTGTACAGCAAAGGAGAGAGGCTGTCTGCAAGGAGGCAGTGGGTGGAGGCTGCATTTAAAGGGGGAAGGTGAGGAGGTATGGGGTGCATGGAACTTTCCCTTTTTTTGGTAACTGTGCCTGGTTGTAAGGAGCCCATTGGTCAGTTAGGGCCTATGGATATTTGGGAGATGGGTCACCTGATGGGCCTGTCTGGATTGAGCCAGGGGGTCTCTATGGGCCCTTTTTGCCTTGGTCAAGTTTTCATTGCTCAAGCCTGTTGTCTAAAAGCGGTCTCTCCAGTATTTGCAAGATCATAAAATGAGAAGGGACATTAAATGTTGCAGCGTGGAGGTCATTAATGACCCTGACAACATTAGTGTAGAAAAAATGAATTTTATGTTTTGACAGAAGGTTATACATTTTCCGTAGCATGCTTTTCTGGGTATTCAGATTCTAGGGCAAAACCAGTGAAGTGACTATTAGGAGAACACAGCAGAGAGATGATGATGATGCTTAGACTAGGGAACTCTAAGGGAGAAGAGGTCAATCTCTGGATGTGTTTTGAATATAGGTGCAGAGAATTTGCTGGATATGAAACAGGGCTCATATCTCTCTGTGTTCCACCAGAAAAGATATGGGACATTAAATTAAGATAATCAGAAGTGTGTTTAATAAAGGATTATTTAGAAAGATGTCAGCAGGGCATAGGGGAACCCAAGGGACAGTGCGATGCCCTGGCGAATGAAGGAAAGATGTGGTTATTCAATCTTGGAAGTTGAAAGCCCAGTATAAAAACCTGTGTTAAGTGGAGTTAGAACAGTGCCTCATAAAAATATAGACAAGGGAATCAATGCTTTGACCTCCCCCCCTCCCCAGCTCCAATCTTCAGCAAAGGCTCCCCACTGACTGAAACCAATTGCAAGACAAAGGGCAAGAGAGAATCTCGATTTAGTTCCTACAGGTGGGCTTTCATTGTCATGAATCAAGGTGTAGAAGGGTGGAGAATGAGCCTGGAGGACACATGGAAGACACATGACCCTTCAGACTTGGCTTGAGTACCTGGAACTGCCCGATGATGGTGTGTGTGTGTGTGTGTGTGTGTGTGTGTGTGTGTGTCTGTGTGTGTGTGTGTGTGTTTGTGTACGTGCTTTGGAAAAAGGGTTAGATGAAAAGAAATCAAAGTTCAGTTACAGATAACACAGTTTTATTTGGCAATTTGACAGTAGATGTGAATTTTTGAAAATATATGTCAGGAGTACTTGGGAGTAGTTGGGACTGAAGATCTCAGGAGGAATTTTAAGCATATAGTAGATTTATGAACCCTTGGAACTTGTTGAAATCACCTTGTCAATGAGTATTGATGGAGAACTCATGAAAAGCAAAGGGGACAGCAAAGAAAATTTTTTGAAAAAAGAGGGAGTCATTAGTTAGGTCAAAAGCTGTTAACAGTTGAAGTGGATGATTACTGAGAAATGACATTAAACTTTTCAATGTAGAAGTCATTAATGACCTTCATAAGATTAGTGTAGAAAAAATTGTGTTTCAATGGAAAACAAAGCATCTCATGGCAACTTTTCTGGTGATCAGTTCCTTGTCTTTGAGCAATTTTTGCAACTGTTTGTGAACACAGGTAAGTGACAGGGAAATTCTGGCTTGTCTGGTAGTATCTAGTTGATATTTTCTGTCCAGTTTGGTAGTGACTTAATTGGCTATGGAAAAACCAGTTTGGTTTCCATTCTGCGATTCATTTCAACATTGCTTTACTCCATACAAATTTGCGCTGTTTTGACTTTTCCTTTGAACTGGTTATAACACCTGCCTGGTTCTCTCATATTATATGAATAAAAGAAATTCTTTCATGTTCATTTTATATCTGTATGAGGGTCATGATTTTACCTTTTTCTGAAAATTATCTTTGAACATTAGTTTTGGTGTAGGGATGTGGGCCGAAGACTGACTCAAGCTGTTTAAGGGGAAACAGGGTCGAGATGGTTGGTTTGATATTCAGCGAAATCTTTTTTGGTAAAGCACATTGAAAATTGTTAATAGAATTTACCAATCAACTTTTTAAAGAATGGTAGGAAAACAGACGCTTGAATAATAAGAAAGCAATCTAGAAGGGTACATGAGTACTAGATGTGCCCTTGGGTCAGGAAATAAAGCTGGGACCAGAGTTGAGTAGGAGGGAGGAGCCTGAGGGTGACTGAGGACCCCCTCGAATAATGCTGGGATTCTTCAAATGGTCAACTCTCAAGGGCAAAACCTGCTTTCCCTTAAAAACAGAGATGGTCAAAGTACTTGCCTGTTTTGGCCCTAGCTCTAGTTGAGGCAGAATAAAATACTCACTGAGAATTCCTAACTGCAAACTAGCCTACACTGTGGGTGTGTGAGGAACACAAATAAGGCAGGTTTAGAGAAAGCATAATAAGCTAAAGGAGTAATGGTGTGACCCAAGAGAGATTCTTGTCTAGGTCCTTGTCTGTCACCTCCTTGCTACCCGGACATGGAATGTTGCAAAGGCTGACCTATTTCACTGCATAATTCAGCTGGAAGGCCGTTTCTTGCTTCACCCTAGCTTACAAAAGCCCAAACATGATTCTTTCATTGCAGTGCACACATACAAGGATATTAAAATCTGCAGATTCCATCCTTCTCCAATTCTTATCTCACAAGAATTGGCTGGCTAAATAATAATGATATTTACTTAAGTTTTTACTTTGCCATTTGATCCTCCAATTAATCTGTTTACCCAGGCAAGAGCATTAAAAAAAGAAAAAGAGTTGTTCTCATATAATTCTCCCCTCTCCTCACATATTTTATTTTCTTTCGAACAAACATTATTTTCCTTTGCTGAGATGGACAGTTAGTTAAATTAATAATTCGGAAGGGGAAAAAAATCTCAGAATGAGAAACGAAGTTGAAGTAAAATATAAATCTTAGTTCACAATCTGAGAGAGAGTATTTATGTTTAAAATAAACCCAGACCTTTCTCTGAGCTCCAATCCCATGGTAACTCAATCTGAATCTATTTTGGTGTGAGTAAGTGAGCAACCATCTCACGAAAAACAGGACGTTTGGGGGGGAAGCCCTTTGATCTTGCATCCATTTGGTTACCTCTAAGATGCCTTGTTTTAGCTCATACAGGGCTACTGAAATCTCAGATCCTTGGCTTTCTTTTCCATCTGGAAGCGCAGTAAACTTTGCAAAGGCTATAAACCGAGCCTAGACTGCAGACTCTCAGCGCATACAATGCAGTCACTGCCCTCCCACCTAATCAAAAACTCTCCTCATCTCCTGAAATGCTCTGAGGGATTAAGCTCTAGGTTCCAACTGGGAATGCCAGATCTCCCTTTCCACCTTGATCTTCAGAGGATGCATCCCCTCCCTCCTCTTTACCACATAAGGCACTGGTCTCCTTTTCCCCTACCAGGCATGATCCCTTCCAGGGGGACCAGAAAGACAATCCTTTCCATCCTATAGCACAAACCTCCTATGAGGCGAGAAAGCATGAAGGAGCTTGCTGCCCTCTTGGAGTGCACTCGAGTAGGGAAAAGTGTGTCAAGGACAAAGTACGAACTAATATCTCAATTCTACAATTTCATAACTTTTACAAGAGTGCCCTCTGCTCAGAACCTCAAATGCCTGATAAAGGAGGGCAAGGTCCATCTGGAACATACCGTCCAATTTGTGGGTGAGTGAAGGAAGTACCCGAAACCTCCATCAGTGGCCTGAACTTTATAAACTTATTACAATCACGGTTTTTTTTTTTAATTCCTGAAATCTGAAGCCAGAGAAGGAACGAAAATGTTGTCACACATTTATTTAAAAATTATGTCATTCTACTTATGCAGACGTTTCACGTTCTTTTGCAATCTTTCTAAACCCTTTGTGCTAGCAGTATCCTTGAGTGTTTTAAAGAAATGAAATCATCTCTTGTCTCCCATGGCAGGTGAGTCTATGGTGGAAAAATCTTGCCAGGAATAATAAGCAGGTGAATGTTGCTTTTGCTAAGAAACCAGTGGAAATAGGTTTACTTTAAAAAAAATTATTTATTTATTTATCTGAGAGAGAGAGAGAGAGGGAGAGCACAGAGGAAGAGTGAGAGGGAGAAGCAGACTCCCTGCTGAGCAGAGAGCCCAACGTGAGACTCGATTCCAGGCCCCTGAGATCATGACCTGAGCCAAAGGCAGACACTTAACCAACTGAGCCACCCAGGCGCCCCGATAGGTTTACTTTTTATAAATGCCTTGTCAAATATTCATATATAATTAAATTAAAGATACGCTGTACTGCAAATGGCAAATGATCATTCCTCAACAAACCAGAAAGTCTATTTGGGAGCAACATGGGTCACAGACGGATGACACTTCAATGAGCATGTGTTTGCTGGAGACAAAACTGGGCCAGGGAAGAAACGGCTATTGCTTTTGTTTCTTGGGAATGTAGGACTGTGTTGATTGGTTGAGAAATTTAAAAGTTGTTTTTGTTTTTTTCCCTGTCAGTGTGTTCTTAATTAAAGTCATATTAGACTGAAATTTTATTGTTCTCATCCTTTATTTCAGTCTGAGAAATAAGTTGGGGATGTGAGCATTTTTAAGCCCCTTGCATTGCATTTATTATGTGGATCTGGGAATCTCTAAAGGCCCATTGATTTTGTACCTACAAGTGGTCAAAGAAAACATCTCTGGTGAATACTTAAAAAAAAAACAGACAAGGAAGAGAACGGGATGAAAGATTACAATGTATGCCGGCATTCTAGCACTTCCTCACAACAGCACCCCATTCACATAGTCCGGTTTTGCATAAAATGGTTGAAAATATAGTTGAAAGCTGGCATCACTAACATATACTCAATGCTCAACTCCCAGTATTTGATCAGTTCTGGGATTTTTTTTTTTTTTTGCTTTTGTTTTGTTTTGTTTTGTAAGCGGGAGAAGGGAACCCAGACAACCTTTTTGGATGTTGGAATATGCATACTATAGGCGCCACCTACTGGCTACTGGTTGACAGTGCCCCAAATCCTAAGCAACTAAAACCCCCAAACCCCTGATTCTTTCCCCAAACATTTAGCTTCTTCCCTTTCCTCCCTCTTGTTGCTTTTCCACTCATTTCTCTTTATTTCCCTTTACCTGTTAGAAATACTCTGACTTTCTCAATGTAATTCTCATGCACGATTGTCTAAAAGAAGCCCTTTTGTGACATGTGGACAGGCTGCGGATGGGGAAAAAAGAGGTCCATGTCAGGTCCTATGTCTTCACCTTAAAAATGATGCCTCATGGCTAACTGGATTCAGAAAGGCATTGTTTTATATATTAACTATTTTTAAAGATGTTTATTTATTTGAGAGAGAAAGAGAGAGCACTAGAGAGAGAAAAAGCACGCACAAGTGGGGATCAGAGGGAGAGGGAGAAGCAGGCTCCCAGCTCAGCAGGGGCTCGACATGGGGCTGGATCCCAGGACCCTGGGATCACGATCTGAGCCAAGGCAGACACTTAACCGACTGAGCCACCCAGATGCCCCTATATATTAACTACTAATACTTCATATTAAGGTTTAATATTTCCCCGCCTGGACTCCACTGAACCCCGATTTCCCACTAGATAGATGTGAGCCTGCACAACCTTCCATGTCTATATATTCTCACTTGGAAAAAAGGCAGTGCTTACATCACATAACTGACAGTAATGTGAGAACTGAATGACATAAGCACCTAAATTCTTTGGCAGAGCACTTTTCCATGCACTAAATAAATGTGCAATAAATGTTTTCTGTTATTATAACACCTCTGAGGACACAGTCTGTGTTTTCCTTCACTTCTATAGCCTTAGAGGGCAGAGAAGGGGGTTTCTACAAGGTAGGAACTTAATAAATGCCTTTTGAGTTAAGTATTTAGAAAACATGAAATTATTTGCAAATAAGCAGTGTTACTATTTCCATCCTTGAAATTCTTGATATTTTTTTCTTAGAAAAGATATTTGAAAATATTTAATCAGTATTTCTTGTCTCAATACAGAGCAGAAAATGCATTATGTATAGTACAGTAGAAAAAACATTACCTATTTTTACAATGTTTTTAATGCAGTTTCAAGTTTGTGATTACCACATAATGGTAGTAGCTAAAATGTATTGGGCATGCGCTCTCAACCAGGCATATCCCTAAAATCTTTCCACTTTTCATCTTATAACACCCTTTGATGGAGATACTCTTTTACCCTCATTCTAAGAACACTTTAACATATAGACATTAATTAACTCATTCAAATCACAGGTAGTAAGTGGGTTATCTAGCTTTCGAAAGGACGTTTGAGATTCAGTTTGTATATGTTTTTATTCCTATGGCATTATAATTTCTAGACAATTAGGATAATTGGAATCAAATTTCAACTACCCCTTGACATTCCCTTGCTAATCCTCTAAGATCTTGCCAGTTTAGTTGGATAATCTTGCTTTGATATCAGGTGTGGCTGGTTTCTTCGTTTTGTTTTCTTTTGTTTTACTTTATTTGTTATGATATCTCAGTTTGCCCATTATGTTTCATAGTTATCAGAAAGGATAAAAATAAATATTAGAAGGCTTGTTTTTCTTTGCCTCAGCTGGGATCAAATTTATAAAGTGCAGAAAGGGCCTTTGTGATGATGTTCCAGAGACTGGGAAGGATGGGATAATGCAGGGAGGCATATGGAACAGGTCTGCAGAAAGGAGAAGCCAACTTTCTTATCATTCCACCATAGTGGAATCTTTTAGCCTTGGCTAAATTATTTTAGTTGACTTTCCAAAGGGTTAAACAAATTCATGGTCCTCTATTGTGGTTTTAATTTGATTTTTTTTTAACCAGGGAGATTGGATCATAGTCATGTAATTTAACAATATTCTAAATTCAAACATAAATGCTTTCTTTGTGAAATAATTTGTTCAATAATTTATATAATTATTTTCTTTTATTATTTATTATGGAGTTTTCTAGAAATGCATTCATTTGGATTTCTGACTTTATATTTTCTCCTTGGGATAAGATGAAACATTTCCCAGTGTAATAAAAAAGAAAAGGTAACTATGAGAGCTGATAAGTGCATTAATTAACTTGGTTATGGTAATCATTTCACAACATGTATATATATTAAATCATCATGTATACATTAAAAGTTTCTTTAGAGGGTGCCTGGGTGGCTCAGTCGGTTAAGTGTCGGACTCTTGATTTTGGCTCAGGTCATGGTCTCAGGGTCCTGGGATCCGGCCCCACGTTGGGCTCCATGCTCAGCGTGGAGTCTGTGTGAGATTCTCTCTCTCTCTCCCTATGCCCCTTCCCCCAAAAATAGAGAAAGAGAGAGAGAGATAAAAGTTTCTTTTAAAAATGAATGCTAAAAAAAGAAATAAATATCCTTCCCCCCTCATAAATTTAGCACAGAAAGTTATAAAGTAGCATTTAATTCAGTGTTGAAAGAGTTGAGTGTTATAGTCCAAAAATCTAAAATTAAGACCTGGCATAGCACTTGGGATTAGTTGAACAGATTAAAGAAACAATTCCCAAATCTCCACCAATCTGCAGAGTTTGCTTGGGATAAATTACCTCTCTTGTGTCTAATGGGAACTGACTTTGACAAGCTTTTGAATTTTATGTCTATGCTTAACCAGATGTTATTAACAATTCTGTTTATGGACTACATCATCTCATTCTCTTCCAAATCAAGAAGAGTTTGACCTGGTTTACATTTAAATTTGAGAGGGAGAATTCTTTATTGGTTTATCCTTCCAGTTCTCTTTTAGCTCCTCTGCTGTTTCTTCTGAAGCTTTATGGGCCATCTGTTGTGAGGGGTGTCTTTTGATATTTGTCCCATTCTAAGGGAGAACAGTATTATTAATGTAAGATATATCCAAGAGTAGACTTAGACTCATTTCAGATGATGACTCAAAAGAAACGAATCCAAAATCAAAGAAATGATTATGTTACATTTTATAGCAAAAGGAGTTCTTTAGATATAATTAAGGTCCATAATGAGTTGACTTTGAGTTAAGTAAAGGGGAGATTATCTTGTGTGGGCCAGGCCTAGTTAGGTGAACCTTCTAGAAGAGGGACTGGGGCCCTCCTGCGGAAGTCAGAGAGATTATCATACTGGCCTTCCCCAAGTGTGAAAGGGCCACATGGGAACTGACTAGCCCCTAATAGTTGAGCTCAGCTCCCTGATAACAGCTGACAAGAAAATAAGAACTTCAGTCCTACAGCCATAAGGAACCCTGATTTCTGCCAACAGCCACGTGAACTTGGAAGAGGATCCTAAACTCTACAAAGGACCACCACCTGACCAACATCTTGACTACAACTTTGTGGGATCCTGAATAGAAGGCCAACTAAGTTACATCTGGACTCATGAATCACAGAAACAGATGTTAAATGCATGTTGTTTTTAGCCACTGAGTTTGTAATAATTTGTTATAAAGCAGTAGAAAATTAACATACCTTGTATTTTAGTTCAATTTTTGAAAACCAAGGCTCTGGGATTTTTTATGTACATCCAATTAAGTTTGCATGTGTTTGATGAGAGAAGAAACCCATTCTTTTTTCTCACAACAGCATTTTTGGAGTTTAAAAAAGCATTCGGAAGTTAAGCACGAGTTTATCATACGACCCAGCAATTCTACTTGTAGATGTTTACTCAAAAGAACTAAGAACATGTCTATACAAAGATGTGTTCATAAATATTCATAACACTTGTTCACTATAGCCTAACAACAGGCAAATGGGCAAACAAATTCTGGTTTATCCTCACAGCAGGAATACTCAGCAATAGAAAGGAATGACCTACTGAAATAAAAAACATTGGTGATTCTTAAAAACATTATGCTGATTAAAAATGGAAAATCCAAATATAAACTAGTACCTACTGACTAATTCCATTGATATGAAATTCTAGAATAGGCCTGTATAATCAAAAGATCAACGGTTGTTTAGAGGAGGGAGTGGGGGTAAGGAATGTTTTCCAGTGATGAAATGTTTGTATCTTGATCATGGTATTTGTTACACGGGTATATACATTTGTTAAAACTCACTGAATTATACACTGAAAGGGGTCATTTTAGAAGGAAAAAAGTTCATCTTTGTGAAAAGCTCATTTTAGTGAAATTATACCACGATAAAGCTGATTAACAAAAACAGCATCTGGCACATAGTAAAACATTCAACAAATATTTGTGAATTTACTTAATGTCAATTTGATTCTTTAAATAACTTGTAATTTTAGGAAAAAATCTATTTTTTATAATAGCCCACTTGGGTCAGTTTATAAACAGATTCAGAACACAGATTACAGATTTGCAAAGTACAGAATGAATGTCACAAATTATTTCACCTGTCAGCAATTGTGGGATACCCAACAGTAATTACTTTAGGGAGTCTGCCATTTCTAATACAATCCAGTGTTGATTTCTCTAGGTCTTGAGGATTCAAGTGACTTTTAGGCATCAGAAGATTTCTGAAAAGATGTGCCACAAATTCATAAACAACATAGTTTAGAAAGTCACAAAGACGTTGAGGATCATAATAGTACATTTTGATACTGGAATTAATACATTCTGAGTAACACGTAACATATTATATTAAGTAAAACCACTTTAAAACTTTGGGGTCCCATTATTCCTTAAAGAATAGTACTTTTGTGTCTTTGGATGTATTAGGATAGGGTGTTCCTTTACTAGCCATGAATTTAAATTGTCAGATTTTTAAAAATAAAATCACAGTCTTGAGAAAGTTAATATTCACAGAAAATCAAAATAAAGTAAGATATTTGTAGGAAACTTGGCAATGCATATTAAAAGGGAGAGGAATATAATTGCTTTGCTTTCGGATGTTTCATGAAATTTTCTTCTCTACACAGATCTCCAATAAGGTAGGATTTATTAAAAGCTATGATTCTACATTGAAAGCAATAATTTCATTAACTAGTGAACAACATAAAAAATAAAATTCAAGAATTATGTCTCATAAATTCATAACTCTTCAACGTATTTTTCATGATTCCCACGTACATCCTTCCACAGTCTTCATGAAACCAAATGTTTGCCAACTTGAGGTTAGCTGTTTTCTTGTGCTCAAACATTTCAACATCATTTTGTGAGCAGATAATGGATTCTTTGCTGAGCAGCTGAGATTTCACAATATATTATGTGGACCTGCTCAAACTGATTAGATCATTTTTGACAGAAGCTTTGAACTTTCTACCTAACCACTATTCAAATTCTCTTCCACCATTAGATCCATGGACAAAGTTTTTTTTTTTAATTTTTTAAGAAGATTTATTTATTTATTTGAGAGAGAGAGAGCATGGGAGTAGGGGGGAGAGGCAGAGGGAAAGAGAGAAAGAATCCTCCAGCAAGGCCCCTGAGCTCCCAGGACCCCTAGACCATGACCTGAGATGAAATCAAGAGCCAGCTGCTTAACCAACCAAGCCACCCAGGCGCCCCTCCATGGACAAAGTTTAAATGGTCAATAGGTTGGGAAATTATGAGAAGAATTCAAGAGTCAGGAGAGTCACCGGATCAGATGTGTATGTAACACCGACTAACTGTGTTTTATACTGACATCACAGTTAAACGTTGGTTTGCAAATTTTAAAATAAATCCAACAAGCGAGCTGAGACCATGTTTGTTTCGGGCTACACTCTGGTGTCTGCATCTCCCAGTGTGTAGAAACACCAACTCACCCCATATAACTTAAGGGAACTGCTGTGCTTTGTTGCACTGTTGCAACACAATTTTTATTTCCTGACTTCTTTTTTAGCAAACCATTACTGACAATTTTGAAATAGTCAAAATCGTTTCTCAAACTTTATGCTTTCTCTTTTCAAGGCTGAAAAAAAGTTTCTGCTAAAACTGCCTGCATTTTCTGTGATTCTATGATTTGTGAAAACACATATAGACATATAATGTTTTAACAAATAATTCCGTTGTTTTATTTTAAGATATGCCTGCTGTTGAGATTTTTTATTAAATGTTTCATTTTGTCCATGGATGTTCTCTATGCTGCAACCACTTAAATTATTCATCTAGACCTTACCACTCCTGTACTTAGGTAATCAGAATTATATACACTAGCTTTTGAGAGCAAACTTCATCATTAACCTAGCACTAACCTGCTCAACTTTAACCTTCAACCAGAGGGTTAAAAAACAAACAAACAAACAAACAAACAAACAAAAACGAAAAACAGAAACAGGCATAAAATTGGAAACAGATCATGACATTTAAATGCTTATTAAGACTTGATATTAACAACAGGATACTTTATAGATAAAGTTAATAGGGGCCATTATAATTCCACATCTGTTTTCAGTAGGCTGTCAAGATTTAAGATACTAATCCATCAGCATTTTCTTGCCCTTAGCATTTGTAAGATAATTAGCTGCTTTAATTAAAGGCCAGTGGGGGATGTATACCATGCAGCCCACACAGAAATCAAACCTATGATTATCCCAATGTTCTAATCAACTGTGCTATACACATTAACCACAGTCTTGATGATGGTAAAGAGAAGAAAAAATCTATATTAAAATGTCACCATGTCACCTTTTACTATGTTACTGAGCATCCTTCCAAATAAATACATTATATTAGCCATGCTTTTCTCCTATAAAAGATAAGAAAAGCATGCATACTTGATTCATTTTTCTTGAATCGTAAATTGAATTTAGGTTTGGGAAGGCACATATAGGGCTGCTTGCACATCTGTTAAATGTTCCCTTGCAATACCTGTCTATTCTGAAGAGATGGGCTGAAGGAAGATATGCTTGAAAGCATCAGATGAGAAGTTGAGGAATGCCAGCTCACCATTCACTAGATATATGTCACATAAACTCCTTGTTATGCCTGGAATAGAATGAGAACATTATGCAAACTGTGTTCTGGAGGGCTAGGTTTTCCAGAATTTTCAAATATTTGTCCCTCTAGACTTCCAATTGCTCCATCCCAGCATCCACAAGGCATCTCCTATCTTCCATCATAATTCTAGGATACTTTTCCACTGTATTCTTTCCCTGGATTGTGGCTATCCATAAATACCATGAAAGTAAAATGTACACCACCTCCACCCCTGAGTTATCCCCTTGTCTTGTAAAAATAAAATCAATCTCCCATAAAGAAACATAATTAATGGGCGCCTGGGTGGCTCAGTTGGTTAAGCGACTGCCTTCAGCTCAGGTCATGATCCTGGAGTCCCAGGATCGAGTCCCACATCGGGCTCCCTGCTCAGCAGGGAGTCTGTTTCTCCCTCTGACCCTCTTCCCTCTCGTGCTTTCTCTTATTCTCTCTCTCTCTCAAATAAATAAATAAAAAATCTTGAAAAAAAAGAAACGTAACTAATTATGTTTAATTAATGATCTAAATATTAGAGAAATGTCACTATATCACCATCAATTTTAGGGGCATAGATTCTTGAAAGTTCTACAACAGGAAGATTTTCAGCAATTACTTTTACAGCCAGTGAGTGTCATATTTTTATATATTCTCCAAGTCACAATTTACATGTACAGTTGATGTTTTGTTCCGGTGAGTTTAAACGATTTTGTCCAACTATTCTCATGTTTAATTTGCTATGATGCTATGAAATCAATACTGTAAAGAAGTATGGAATAACAGTATGGGTTTGGGGGTATAAAAGTAAATTAAAATTAAATTTATATTTATAATTGCATACTGTAATGTAATTCTTGTCATAAAATTAGTTCTCTCCCAAGGTTTGCAAAGTCAAAAGTTAAGTGTTTCTCAGAACATTTTCATGGGTTTCTTGAGCTTTGAACTTAGCTTGCTAACTCACTAATTTGCAAGTCATCTTGAAATATTTCCTATGGACTCCCTGGTAATTTATCAGCTGCTATGAAGCTTAAAAAATAGAATTATTTGATTCATTTCAAGATGCATTTTGGGGTAACTCTATGCATTTTCGGAAATACTATTCAGTTATAATGTGATTATTTTCATAATACTTTTTCCTCTATTAAAGTTATTTTCCTATTCTCTCTTATATCAGAGATAAGTATCGACAGTTCCAGGTTTGGAAACATTCTTTCTCCATAACATCTATGGTGGTTTCTGCTATGATTCATCCACTAACTACCACATGAGGTCTCAGAGGATATTGCTTACAGAGGGGAATCTCACAAGCAATGAAGTAAATCTGAGGTTGAATAGTAAAAGTAAAATAAATATTTGTTATACTGAAGTAAATTTATTTTAATTTTTTTAAATATCTTATATATTTATTTGAGAGTGAGCGCAGAGGGACAAACAGACTTTCCACTGAGCAGGGAGCTGGATCCCAGAACCAGTTCTGGGATCATGACCTGAGCCAAAGGCAGACACTTCGCTGACTGAGCTACCCAGGGGCCCTGAAGTGAATTTAAAAATGCAAATATAGCAAGGGAATTGATGGCAGTCTGTGAGAAAGCGGATAGTTACACTGCACCCCTGAAAATCAAAAATTCTATTAGTAATTGAAGATCAGTTATAAAACCGATTATTGAGGGGCAAAGACTCTGATGAGGGAAAGAATGCAACTGAAATGTCCTCCAGTTTTTCTGGACCCTTACAGGATAACCTTGATGAAGGACGTGACCGTCTCTGGCATGGCCTCTGCCGTCATTCTGACTTTGTCCAGGCCAACTGGAAAGAGAAATAATTGGGTGTTTCTTTTTCTTTTTCTTTTTCCTTTTCTTTTTCTTCTCTCTCTCTCTCTCTCTGAGAGCTCTGCTTTTGAACTAAGCATCTTATTACGATAAAAAAGGAGTTTCTTGGTGTTTTTTGGTTTTGTTTTGTTTTTGTTTTGTTTTTGCTTTCAATTTTAAAAAGACCTGTTTGAGATATACACGTCTTATAATAATTTTACTTATTTTTTTCTAAATAAGAAATGAGAGATGATATTAGATGATATTAGACACAGGAAACATTTTGTCTTACCTTTAAACACTGTGGTTGTGTGCCTACTCAGACCTGATGGCTGAGTCTTCATCAAGTGTGTCCTGCGTAACTACTGAGTGTGACTCGAAGTTACCAGCTACAGGAAAGAAAGTAAAATAAATAATAAAGTCCTAGAAAACTAAAACCTTATTTCCTGCCTAAGAAAGCATGTGTATGTACACCTGTGTTTCTGCATGCGTGTGAGTGTGTGTTGGGGGGAATTGGCGTGGCTGTGGGTATGAGGGGGATGGGGAACATGGACAGGTATTAGCTCCTGTGACAAGAGAATGCCTCAGGCTGGAGCAGTTTTTTACCTCCAGAGGAAGAATATTCTAAGAGCCAAGTGAGAAGCCAAAACCCAGTAAGAAAGAGGTGACAGGACTGATGGCTATTGTTGGCCAACCATGTGACGAGTTGCTTCAGGACTGGATCTCTTCCAGTAAAAGCAAATGTTGAAAACCTGGACATGGAGCCTGAGTGAGACAAGCAGAGGATCATAAACTGCGAGTCAGCGTGAGCTGGAATAACCCCGTATCATCTGTGAATTTGGGTTTTGCTTTCCATAGCCAGTTATGCCTGCCATAACTCAGTATGGAAGAGGGAGGTCAGCCATTTAACGAATCTAAAACAGCAGATTACTTATTTAAGTGTGTGTCTGCAAGGGCACCTGGGTGGCTCAGTCAGTTAAGTGTCCAACTCTTGATTTCAGCTCTGGTCATGATCTCGGGGTCGTGAGATCAAGCTCCATGTCTGGCTCTGTGCTGAGCATGGAGTTTGCTTAAGATTCTCCCTCTCTCCCTCTTCCCCTGCTCCGCTCACGTGCACGCGTGCTCATTCTCTCTCTCTAAAAAAAAAAGAATGTGTGATGTGTGTATGTAAGAAGTAGCTGAAGAGTGAGTATCTATAAAGTAATACAATTGTTTCTTAACACACAAAATATTTTATATATATATAGCACACACACACACACTATTATATCCATCTATCTATATATACATATATGTATAAAATTATTTTAGATTAAAATAGTATTAAGGCTCTTATGAAGATAATGATAGTCTTGTTGTCTTATTTCTTTTAAAGTATTTTTCCTCAGCTGTTTCACCTTAAGTCAGGTCTAAATCATTAACACCCAAGATGGGTTTTGTCTTAGTTATAAAGAGTGATTTGGTAGAACTCTAAATAGGAAGATATGTGTCTATTTCCCACAAAAGTCAGAAAGAATAGATTTCAGATTTCAAAGATATGGTTTTGAAGATTCTCAAGCTGTGATACAAAATTTAACAAGTCGCTTATCTTGAGAATGTGCTTTACCTAAAAGCTAGAACCTATATCTCAACTTGACATGGTGAAGTGATTTTTTAAAAAACTTTTAGAGGACAAAAATAGATGTGTAAGATAAACTGGCATATATGCATTTGTGTATCCATGAAATAAATGCCTTCAAATATATGCCTCATGGATGTCAAGTAACATGATGGTTTCAGTTTTTTAACCTGCCTTCTTGTATGACAAATGCAATTATCAGAAGGATATTTACTCAAAGGGTGACCAGATTAACATTGCTAAAAATGCTTTTAGTTATTCTAAGGCCATGAGAAAGGATTACATTTCCAAGCTTGTTTATGCTCTCTTGTTCTGGGCTACAAGCAAATCCCAGGATATTATCTTCCCTGGGGACACTGTTGCATTTGGATGGCCATGTGCAAGTTTCACATTTTCCTGGACTTTTTCCAGCTCCACTCTGATTTCTTGCAGTTCATTGGCAGCTGAAATAAGAGGAAGAATAGGGAAAAGCCTTACAATAAATTATCATTAAAAATCACTGTGGGAGGGGTGCCTGGGTGGCTCAGTTGGTTAAGCGTCTGCCTTTGGCTCAGGTCATGATCCCAAGGTCCTGGGATCAAGCCCTGCATTGGGCTCCCTGCTCAGCGGGAAGCCTGCTTCTCCTTCTCCCACTCGCCCTGCTTGTGTTCCCTCTCTCACGCTCTCTCTCTGTCAAATAAATAAATAAAATCTTTAAAAAAAAATCACTGTGGGTGCGCCTGGGTGCCTCAGTTGGTTGGGTATCTGCCTTCGGCTCGGGTTGTGATCCCAGGGTCCTGGGGATCGAGTCCTGAGTCGGAGCTCCCTGCTTGGTGGGGAGTCGGCTTCTCCTGCTACCCCTCCCCCCTTATCATGATCTCTCTTTCTCTCTCACATTCTCTCCCTCTCTCAAATAAATAAATAAAAATCTTCAAAATAATCACTGTGGATATTTCATTATTGAAAGAGTCTAGAAAAATGCAATGGTGATAGTGCCTGATAGTTTACATTCTAGTAAGGGAGAAGAGAAGCAAAAAACTAAACTATACATGAACATAATTAAAGATTGTAATAAATACCAATGAAGAAGGAAATAGAGTGCTTTGATAATGAATTACTGCGGAATTCAGATTCCGTAAGGCTGGTTAGGGAAGACTTCTCAGAAGAGGTGGTTTTGAAGTGAATCTCAAAGAATGAGAAGAAGTTGGCCATGCTGAGGATGAGAAGCTTGGAGTTCCCGATACACAGGGGCTCCATCACTTTCTGTTCCTTAGTTCCATGGTTTTCTTGGAGTCTGGCTTGGCTACTCTGCTTCTCCCCTAAAGCCTGACTCATATTTGCTTACACTCTAGTACTTAGCTCAGGCATCTATGTGCTAGGAAGTTATTCCTGAATCCGTTTTTGTTTTTCTTCTCCATGATGTGTTAGATCCCCTTTCTTAGTGCTTCCTTAATAATCCATAAATATCTTTCTTAACGCACTTCCATTACTGCACTGAAGTTATATGTCCTCATGCCTACACTGCATCTTATTCCTCTTCATAATCCTAGAAGCTAGCACTTTGCTTCATTAATTGCGGCTGAAAAAATGAGGGGTTATTATTCACAAAAACTGCAAATGAAACTTTGAAGCATGGCATAGTAAGGATCCAATAAAAGCTTCTAACTGAAACTCCACCAGGCTCAAATCATGAAGAGTAAAGTATACTTTTTTGAAACCTACCTTTTCTCTCTCCTAGTTCCCTTTTTTTTTCTGTTTGTTTGCTTGGTGAAGGTGATTATTTTTCTTTTCTTCCGTAAGTTAATCATTTTCTTCGTCAGAGCCTACATACACTGGAAGAAGGAGAAAGAAGGGCAGAATAAGAATTTTTCCCTATTCAAACATTTTTGTTACCTTTGTAAACGATAGAAAAATATACTTTAGGGCGCCTGGGTGGCTCAGTCGTTAAGCGTCTGCCTTCGGCTCAGGTCATGATTCCAGGGTCCTGGGATCGAGCCCCGCATCGGGTTCCCTGCTCCGCGGGAAGCCTGCTTCTCCCTCTCCCACTCCCCCTGCTTGTGTTCCTGCTCTCGCTGTGTCTCTCTGTCAAATAAATAAATAAAATCTTTAAAAAAAAAAGAAAGAAAAATATACTTTAAAATCAATTATGGTCTCACAAACTTTAAAGTGTATTTTTGAGGACCAATATTAATATCACCTCCGCATGCTAGAGTATAAATCGAATGAATTATCAGCATAGAGACGATCGATGCAGATGTAGCATTTGGTCATATTAGTAGTTGCCAAAATTAGTAGCCAAAATGAGTTGTTAAATCACCCCATTATCTGGAGGTGAGGTTGAAGATTTTAAGTCAATTTTGCTATGTGGATTTATAAACTGACCCTATATTATCAAATTTACCCAGTACTACTCACCCACCATCTCTGTGGTGGGCAGAATAGTGGCGTCCCAAAGATGTTCTCTCACCGGATGTCCTAAACCCCAAAACCTTGTGAATAACATGGCAAAGGGGGACTAAAATTGCCGATAGAATTAAGGTTGCTGGGGCGCCTGGGTGGCTCCGTCATTAAGCGTCTGCCTTCCGCTCAGGTCATGATCGAGCCCCGCATCGGGCTCCCTTCTCGGCGGGAAGCCTGCTTCTCCCTCTCTCGCTCCCCCTGCTTGTGTTCCCTCTCTCACTGTCTCTCTCTCTCTGTCAAATAAATAAATAAATAAATCTTTAAAAAAAAAAAAGAATTAAGGTTGCTAATGAGCTGATTTTAAATTAAGGTATTCTCCTGGATTGCATGGGTGGGCCTAATGTCATCACAACGGTCCTTAAAAGTGGAAGAAGGAGACAGAAGAGTCAGGGACAAGGTTGTGACACGGAAGAGGCATCAGAAAGATGCTATGTTGCTGGCTTCAGAGTTGGAGGGAGAGGACCACAAACTGGGGCATGTGGGCATCCCTAGAAGCTGGAAAAGGCAGGACACAAATTCTCCGCTGGAGCCTCTAGAAAGGAATGCCATTCTATTGACACCTTGATTTGAGCCAGTGAGACCTGTTTGCCTAACCTAATTCTCCCGCCAGGTATCTGTGGGGCGAGTCCTCTGTCTTACAGCATGGGACTGTCTCAGAGAGTGAAGAAGTTTCCAAAGTGACTTCCAGCTGTGGAAGCTCTTTGTTTCCTCTTTCAGGAGACCACATATCAACGGGACACTCGAAACAATACGGAATTCTATCAACGACCCACAGCTGCTCTTTCAGACTTTTAAAAATATAAGTATGTGATTAGAACAGTAGTTTTTCTGCAAACAAGAAAAAACAGTTGGAATAAAAGCATAGGAAACATTACTCTTTAGCACTAGGGTAAGAATCTTGAAGGCTGAGAAAGAACTAGCATTTACCCATTGCATATTTTACTTTACGTGAAGAAGTTTGCTGCAAATCGTTTTGAACCATTTCTCTTCCTAACAGAGATAGAAAATAGCAGAGGAAGAGATGAATGTGTGAAAAACACAGGAGTAATTAAGTTTAATGTTCAAAGGGAGCTGTTTATTCTCTCGTGCTGGTTGTAATGATCTCTGTGGGTCTATTTAGTATGTTATACAGTTTATATTCTGACATCACCGTCACCGTATCTTGCCAGTGTTGGTTCCTTTCTGTATCACTTGGTCATGATATGCTTCAAAAAGTCTCTTTAGTGTCTTTATTTTCCTCTCACGGTCCTTCTATAGAGATGAGAAAAGTTTGGAGCATCCTTAAACACCGCATGAGCTCTGCTCCTTACTACATGGGCACATGCTATGGGATGAGACCTCCACAAACCCCTTATTATAGAGAGACACAGTAACTGTCAAGGCCACCCATTCTTTATCGTGCTATTGTCATGAAGCAGAAGAGCAGCTGGGAACTCTGGATCTCAGGCCTCCCCGGTACTTGAGCACGTTTTTGGCCCAATGGTAATCAACACCAGCCTCCAACTCAATGGTGACACAACAGTGTTCTGTGGCCCGCTCTTGACTTAATTAATATGCTCACATAGCAGCCATAGGAATGTAACCTTTTCGGCTTCAAAAATCTAATCTGAGTAGTTTAAAAACAGCTTTCATGCAAGATAACCTTCAACACAAACCCCCACTAAGGTCTGCGCGCAGGCATTTTTGTTTTGACAATCTTTCCTGCTCTTTCAAGGATTATGGGGATTTTGTAAATCATGTTTTATTTAGTATTTCTCTGTAACTCCCTGTAAATGAGGGGAATGATAAAATTTAGTGATAGAGATGGCTGAAATATTGGAAGGCTGGAAAAGGTTCGAGGTCTTGAGAAAAGAGCAGTACGGTCTCTTCCATGGGCACATCTCCCCCTGAATTCCATATCACAAGCACCACTTGTACATTTTTCATATCACAATACCTGATTTTTATAATATTTCTATTAGTGTTTTTGAACTTACATAAAAACAGCAGGAAACTAGAAATAGATCTATCAATTTCCTAAGGAACAGGTCAACTATAGTGTGTAAGTAATAGTAGAAGAATTAAAACTCACATTTCCAAGTTTCATTAAAGGAATAATTAAAACTCACTTTTACTTATTTGAAATGTTTTATACATTGAAGACTTCAGAGATTAGTGTGAACTAATGTGAATATTTATTTCTCCCCATTAGAATATAATCCCCATGCAGGAAGAGATTTTGCCTGGTTGGTTCACTGCTCCATCCTCAGCACTTAGCACACTACCAGGCCCACAGTAGACATCTAATGAATATCAGTGAAAAGCTCAACAAATTAAAAAGAGTCTGAAACAGTTAGAAATTAATAAAGAATATGAAAAAAAAATTAGTTGCCCTGAAACTTAATGCAGACATTGACTCCTGAGTACTTCATACTTGGTTGAAATTAAAATCTAGAGTTGGTGCTTGGAACGCAGATTTATGTGGTTATTATTAAATTAGACCACCTGGATTGCAGTCCTGCTAGTCACACACAAAAAAGGATGCCTTTCAATTGTATCAACTTACCTTCCCTATGCTTAGCATTTGTCAAGCCTATGTATGTGGGGCAGGAATGAATATGTGGGTGTTTTTTTTTTCAAAGATTTTTTTTTTTTTTTTTTGACAGAGACAGCGACAGAGGGAACACGAGCAGGGGGAATGGGAGAGGGAGAAGAATACTCCTCGCTGAGCAGCGAGCCTGATGCGGGGCTCGATCCCAGGACCCTGGGATCATGACCTGGGCCGAAGGCAGACGCTTAACGACTGAGCCACCCGGGAGCCCCAAGTAGTGTTTGTTATACGTGTGCATGTGTACATGTGTGTATGTCTAGATACTGTCTCACCTATATACTTTCGAGGTAAATTCTTAATGATCCAATATGCATACTGTCCTCTACACATTTGGACAGTAGGGGGAGCTGTCACCTGTCACTGTGGCATGACTTTGTAGGTGCAAATTCATTTTGTGTGAGGACTTGGACCTCAGTGGTAACTTCTACCAAAATAAAAATTTTAGATTTTGATTGGTAAATATGTCAATAGGCCAATGAGATAAATTGAGACTTAGATGCCCCTATTTGGTACATATCCTTACCATCCACAAAAAGTCAAGAGAAAAACAGAAAAATTAAAAAAGTAGCAAGAGAAGGGGTGCCTGGGTGGCTCAGTCAGTTAGGCATCTGCTTTTGGCTCAGCAGGAAGCCTGCTTCTCCCTCTGCCTGCTGCTCCCCCTGCTTGTGCTCTCTCTCTCTCTCTCTCTGTTAAATAAATAGACAAATTAAATCTTTTTTTAAAAAAAAGTAGGAAGAGAAAAGTCCATATGACCTGTAAACCAACTTTTTTAAAATGTAACATGATGTTTTCAGGATTTATCTCAAAAATTTTTATCATCTACTATGTATAGGCTCTTATCAGATGTTATCTTACTTAATTCTCAAAAATCATGTTCACACTCAGTTTTATTAGTCAAATTTACAGGTGCAGGAATCACTGCTCAGAGAAGGTAGGAGACTTCTTTTTTTTTTTTTTAAGATTTTGTTTATTTATTTGACAGAGAGACAGCGAGAGAGGGAACACAAGCAGGGGGAGTGGGAGAGGAAGAAGCAGGCTTCCCGCTGAGCAGGGAGCCCGATGTGGGGCTCGATGTGGGGCTCGATCCCAGGACCCCGGGACCATGACCCGAGCTGAAGGCAGACGCTTAATGACTGAGCCAAGGTTCACATGACTAAGAAGTGGTTAATTTGACATTTCAGCTTTAATCTGTTGACTGTTATTCCCGTGTAATTATAGCTTACCCTAAATTACTCCCCCAGTCAGCTGTTCACCCAATCCCTGGTACATGCCAAGTATTTGGGATGATTCTCTCTCCAGATACAAGTTTTCTCTTTCTCATTCTCATGCTCTGCATTTGAGAGCAAAATCTTGCTGAATTTTGCCATGTGCTAAAGGCACTGATGTCATTCAAAGAACATGTGATCTTTATGTTAAGAAGTCTAAAGAGAAAGCCGGCTGTTCTGCTCTGCTCTGTCTGGCCTGGCCTACAGCAGAATGTTCCGGGAAACTGAGGCCATCAGTGGTCTTGTCAACCACCCAGAATATTAGGAAATTCATTAAGAAGTTGAATAGGGAAGAATAAGCCAAATCTGTCTCCAGCGTGTGGCTTTGTGATAGATACTGATTCTGCATTTACTTCAACATCTAACACAAGATGCCTTATGATTGCATTTGGGGTTTAAGGAAAGATGTTCTAAATCCAAATCTTTCAGCAATCAAGATTACCATCAGTATACATTACTCCAAAGCTAAGGTCGGTCCTATATATCAATACTGTGTTATCAAAATGGAAGTTGAGTTATTAAATAATTTCATTTAATTTTTAGGAATTGCACATGAAGTACATTCTAATAAGAAATGATTCAGAAGCATAAGTTCTGTTTAAATGAAGTTATTATTCATAAGTTTTTTTTGTGTGTATTTATATAGTCATTTGCCAAAGACTCATTATTTCATAGTGAACTTATCTTAAAGATATTACTATCTATATTGGCAACTCTCACACTTCAGTTTTGTTTATTATGGGTGAGTTCTTGTTCTCATTTTCACATATTATGTCCAAATTTTTACCATTTTGATTTTGTTGAGTGATTCTTGCTTACTCTGACCCATATCATGTCTAATAGGCTGAATGACTGGTTCCTTAAAAATAGTTAAATATTGGGATGCCTGGGTGGTTCAGTTGGTAAAGCATCCGACTTTTGATTTTAGCTCAGGTCATGATCTCAGGGTCATGAGATTGAGCGCTGAGTTGGGCTCCTCACTTAGCTTAAGATTCTCACCCTCTCGGGGCGCCTGGGTGGCTCAGTCGTTAAGGGTCTGCCTTCGGCTCAGATCATGGTCTCCGGGTCCTGGGATCGAGCCCCGCATCAGGCTCCCTGTTCCGCGGGAAGCCTGCTTATCCCGCTCCCACTCCCCCTGCTTGTGTTCCCTCTCTCGCTCTCTCTCTCTCGCGCGCTCTCTCTCTCTGTCAAATAAATAAATAAATAAAATCTTTAAAAAAAAAAAAAGATTCCCTCTCTCCCTCCCCCACTCTCATGCCCACTCTCTCTCTGAAAAAGAAAAAAAAAGTTAAAAACCATTGTATCAATTCTATTGTTTATTTAAACCTGCACAAACATCTCTAACCACCCTTTCCTGTTCCCCTTTCCCGTGACTGGATTGTTAGTCTCCTTTAAAGCACTGGGGGTGTAATAGAGTGGGCAGGAACGTGAGAATGGCCATTGGAAGAATGAGGATCTAATCCAACCAACTGTGTCAGTAATGCTTTGAGGTCTCAGGTGAGGCTTGAATTTAGATTAGGTAATTCCTTAGATCCTACAGGGACAGTGCAGCACACCGCTTAAGATCACATTACTCAGAGCGGCTGGTTTAAGTTCAAATCCCAGCTCCTATGCTTACTAGCTGTGTGACCTTGGGCAGGTTGCCTAAAGCTTCTGTTTGCTCACCTATCAAATGGGAATAAAAATAGCACCTATTTCATAAGGTTGACAAATTTAAATGAGTTAGTATGAGTAAGGCACCTAGAACTTGGCCTGGTTCAAAATAAGAATTATATTTGTGCCTGCCATTTTTGTCTAATTTGAGTCAAATATTTAGAAATTTGTGAGATTCTGAGCAGCTCAGATATTCTTTGAGCTCTATTACATGCTGGGTGTTATACCAGATTCAAAGGCTATATCCATGAACAAAACAAAGATTCCTGCCTTGAATTTTTACTTATACCAGTATGTTACAATTATAATCTCCCTCAACTTCCAACTTATGAAAAAAATTATTTGCTAGTTCAAGGTCTTTGCTCTTTTTTTTTTTTTTTTTAAAGTAGGTTCCACATCCAGTGTGGAGCCCAGTGTGGGGCCCATTGCAGGTCCCGAACTCATGACCCTCAGATCAAAAGTTGGATGCCCAATGGACTGAGCCACTCAGGTACCCCCAAAGTCTTTGCTTTTTAATTTTAGTTATTAATGTGTTTAGTTGTAGAAATTGGTTACATCTCTTAACCCAATGTTCTTTACCTCACTTCATACTATTTTTAAGTCAAATACAGTGCCTAAAACACACCAAAGTCTTAGTTAATACACATTTCCTATGTTGTAAAAAATTAATGATGTCTCAAGACCTATTATGTTCCTTACATTTTTTTTGTAATTTATATTCTGCATCTATTTCAACAATTATGTGATTCACCTTTGAATACATTCTTAAAGTGTATCGTATACTTGTTTTCACTTATATTTTTATATATTTTATTGGCAAATATAAATGTATTGATATTTGAATACTTATTCAATAACAGTATTCAATGACACTGCTAAATACATTTACAAATCGTAATATGTGGCCATAGTTGTTTTGTTTGCTTTTTAAGGGGGGGAATTTCAATGTACACTATCATATCAATTGCATATTATAATGTTTTCTCTCTTCCTTTGCAATTTATATGCCTTTCATTTATTTACTTGGGATCTCTGACAATATTGAATAACAGTGGTGATAGTGGGCATCCTTGTTCCATGTCTTATTCATTTCAGGGAAAACTTTCCATATTTTACTATTATGTTTGGTTGCTATAGTGTTTCATTACATAAACTTTATCATATTAAACAAATTCCCTTCTAATTCTACTTTGTTGAGAGGTTTTGTGTGTCATGGATGTGTTAAAGTTTATAAAATTATATTTGCATCTAGTTGAAATAATTTTTCTCTTCCATTCTGTTAATTCAGTGAATTACATTATTTTGTTACATTCCTGGAATAACCCCAAGTTGGTTATGATAGATATCATCCTTCTTATATCTCTGTGTTCAATTTGCCTATATTTTGGTTAGGGTTTTTGCATACATGTTCAGAAAAGAGATGGGTCTATATTCATTCACGTAATCTTTCTTCTTGAGTTTTGGTATCAAAATTAGACTAGCCTCATAAAATGAGTTGGAATGTATATCCTCTTTTCCTAATCCATGGAAGAGTTTTGATAAATTATTGCCCACTATCTTGGGCAAATATTTGAAGAAATATTGCCACACTCCCTCCCTCTTCTCTGGAACTCTAATTTCACATATGTTAGACCTATCCACCACATCACTTATGTATGTTTTCTACACATTTTTAAATAATCTCCATCCATTTTCCCCCCCTTGGGATATTTTCTTTTGGCCTGTCTCTCAGTTCCTGTCTCCTTCCTTCATTTGTAAAAATCTGTTATTAAGCCACTATTGATTTCTTAATCTTAGCTATTTTTTTTTCTGTTTTAAGATATACATTTGATTCTTTTTCTAGTTTCTAGTATTCTATTGAAAATCTCTGCCATCCAATTTCCTAGACTATTATTCTCACCTATTTTAAATTCCAATATCCCAAACTTCTGTGTCTCTCTATTGTCTGGCTTTTTTCCTTTGGTTTTTAGTTATTTGGTCTTGTATCCTGGCATATCTGGTAATTTTTATTAAATGCTGGAAATTTAGTGTGAAACATTTAGGTGACAGTTAAATCTCTTGATGATATTATTCCCTCCATGGTGGCCTTATTTTGCGTTTGGGAGGCAATTAGGGTAGAAGACCACCTCATTCCAATCAAGGATTGAGATGATTTAAAGCTGAATTTCAGCCTCTATGAGGACTGATCTCTTTCTCTCTATTCCTCAGAAATAGCTCTTGGGAGGAAGAATTCAAGCTAAAAGGCTGGGAAATTTACCAGAGCTCTGTTCCTTAAGAGTACCCAAACTGTACCTCATCTTTCTTCTCCATTAGCCCCATAAGACAAGCAGATAAATATCTGCTTGGTATCTTAGCCTCTCTATTGCTGCTTGTGAATTAGCAAAGTGGCCCTGAATATATCTGTTCTCTCTTCTTTCCAAGGTCTTGGCCCTCATTTTCTTGCTATTTATCTGGTTCCTTCAAAGGCTCTTCTATTTCTCAGAAGTTGTCTATATTCCTCGATCCCACCTTGATGTTTCTGCAAGTTCCCAGGATGTGGATGCCTTCTCTTGCTCACTTCAGGTTATTTGGGTAAACCACCTCATTTTAGAGTACCCTTTTCCAAAACACTGGTCTAAAATCGCAATTGATAATTTATATCTGCGAGCCTCCCACCATTAGGAATTTGGAAGATAATCCACAAGGAACATGACACTAGAGGGAGGGTAAAGGGAGAGGGGCTTGTTTGGTTTTGTAACTTTTGCTTTAATTTGAATTTATGAATGAAAGTTTCTACTACTGCATTTTTAAAAAGAAGACAATTAGCCTTTATTCTTGCTCCATTGTCCATGTAACAAGACAGTGAAAGCAGTGTATGATAGCTTAAAATGCTTAAATCTTGTAAACACCTCATAAATATTTTTTTCTTTTATTTATGTATCTCTAAATCTCTGTCCAGAGAAGCAGAATCATTAGTTATTGTTATGGATCAGCTATCTTTTGTACAATGAGCTTTTTTTTTACTTAGCATCCTGCTATAAGCATTTTTACTTATTGATGCATGCTTCACAGATTTTAATCCAAAATTTCCCTATTATAAATGATGCTGCAATATGCAGATACATATACATAATTATTTTACTCTTTTTCACTATTTCCTTTAGATATATTCTAAAGCTTGAGAAGCAAATAACAACAACAACAATAATAATAGTTACATAAATGAGCTTTGAAGCATTAAAAACCTGTGCTCCATTCCTAGTTCTACAACATTCAATCAGTTAGACCTCAGGCAAATTATTCCTTTCAAGGCACATTTTTCCCCATTTGCAAAGTGGTGAAAGCACTCCAATGCCTACTGACTGTTTAGGGTTGGTATGAGGAGCCAATGGGCTACAATTGGAAATGAAAATATATATAAGGAAAGTTTTGGTGGTGATGGATATGTTCACAGCATAGATGGTGGTGATGCTTTCACAGGTGTATATTTATCCCTAAACTCATCCAGTTGTACGCATTAACTATATATTGTTTTTTTGTACATCAATCATACCTCAATAAAGTAGTTTAAAAAAATTACTTTTAAATAAAATCTGTTTGTCACCAGATATTTATTAAGCCATTCATTTAAAAGTAGTTATTATTATTATTATATTATCATCATTATCATCATTATCAATAAATACAAAGAATTTGTACTTTTTTGGAAAATGGATTGTATTTTATTGACTTATGTCAGTAGAACACCTCTTTGTATATGGTTTATTCCTATTCTTATCACCTTTAGATTATATCAATTATTGCCATCTTTAGATTTTGTCAATACAGCGCCAAAAGCTGTTTCTTGAATATCCTCTGTAATGATAAGGAAGTTGAAAACATTCTTTATTGTGCTAGAATTAGTAGGAAGAATAGGCTATTTGTATGTTATTTATCTGGCTTTGGGGTGTGTTTTATCAAACTTGTTCTACAAGTTAATACAAATATTTACCGGTTGTGTAATAAAAATACCTTTTCCACAGTTGTATACTTTTCTTTCTATCCGATGAGCCACCTGAGAAAACTCAGCTTTCTTTTGATGCCAATCTATTCATCTGGCTACTCCCAGCTCTTCCACTTCAAAAGAGACAGGTGAACTCAGGTGAAAAACATCCATGGGAATGATCTGCAAGTGATCAAGGTCTAACTTCAAGCCAACCCTAAATAAGAGATGCGGTAAGAAATCCCCACACAGTAATGAAGACAAAAATACATACTCCTGCAATGAACACTTACTTCCTAACTACGGCTCAAGATATCTGTCTCAGATGAAAGATGCTATCTACTGAGCAGGGACAGACCAAAGCAATTCTACTAGACAACTGCATAGAAAAAAAAACATGCTGTTGCACCAATGGAAGGATGTTGGAAGCTATAATCTATTGGGTTATTTCAAACATACCTGAAAGCATATTTAATTAGTAAGTGGCCTGGGTTATGTTGACTTCACTCTGTTTTGTTGGAAACCCCTTGGGTTTTCAGATCTCCATCATCCAGGTGGAAATACGAAAGGTTTGAGTCACAATCCAAACTAAGCTCAATCTGAGCCTATGGAACTTCCCGTTTTTTTTTTTTTTTTAATGTTGTTAAAGATCTTAGAATTATAAAACATACTAACTATTTCACATTGCCAATAACATTCTTGATGATGCAACTTTCCCCTCTGTTATGATCCAAGAGGCATTCATTCTAAGAATCAAAGAGCCTGATTTTTTTTTTAATGGCACAGATACATGCCAAGTTGTTTATATCAATACTGTTTTGTGAAAAGATTTTTATTTGGGAAAGACAGTGGATGGAAGGGATAAGCTATGCTTCAGGGCCCAGATACATCCTTGTTCCCTGACTGGTTTTGACCTGGTATTAAACAGGCTAATGGGCAATATCTGAATTGTGAAACTATTCACAGGAAAATCATAAAAATCCAAAAATATTGCTCTCTGTGGGATACCCCTAGAAACCAAACTTGAAGTAGGTACTATTCAACTACACAGAAGCCTTTCTACTATCTTCTTGAGGTCAATCCACATTCTATGCCTCTTCCTCCTTTGCCAACAAACTAGTTTTATTCTCATCTCAAGGACCTGCCACTGGAAAGTGTCAGAGATGCTCTTCAATCATGACAGAAAGGTAAGGAAAGTAACAAATGCCAAGGGAGGCCCATTTTCAGACCTCTTGTTATGTAAGAAAAGTGCCTCTCTATTGCTAAGCTCCCGTTAGACAAATTTTATCTTTCTTGTACGTGGAAGCATTCCTCACTGAAATTCATATCCTGATTCTAGCCCGTTATTTTGGCAATTTTCATTAATGACTGGCCATGTCGATCCATCACTATTTGGTGTTTTCCTATCAGCTTGGTAGAGCACAATGATGTCTGCTTCACTATATTTTTATAGAAAATTAAAATATCTTGTAATAAGTCAGAGCAACCTGTAAAGCTGATCATTCTTTGGCCCATTTCAGCATTTGATTACTTTTAGAAACATCATCTCTTATTGGGAGAGAGTTTCTTTTATTTATTTATTCATTCATTTATTTTAGGGGGAGGGCAAGAGAGAATCTTAAGCAGGCTATACACCAAGCGCAGAGCCCTACTCGGGGCTCGATCTCATGACCTTGAGATCATGACCTGAGCTGAAACCAAGAGTCAGACACTTAACCAACTGAGCCACCCAGGGGCTCTGAGAGAAAGAGAGATTCTTTAATCTTTACTGAATTCGCTCCAAAAGATGACTTCCATCCATAACACCTAACTCAACATTAAAAATCCTCTCTGCCTACCCTTCAGTTTTTACAGACACCCACTCATCACCGTTTGGCAACTTAGTCCTAATCTTCTCCCTCAGTTTCTTTTTCTTTTTTTTTTTAAGATTTTATTTATTTGAGAGAGAGAGAATGAGAGAGAGAGAGCTCACGAGAGGGAAGAGGGTCAGAGGGAGAAGCAGACTCCCCGCTGAGCAGGGAGCCCGATGTGGGACTCGATCCGGGACTCCAGGATCATGACCTGAGCCGAAGGCAGTCGCTTAACCAACTGAGCCACCCAGGCGCCCTCTCCCTCAGTTTCTAAAATCTTCTTAAATCTCTTCTTTCAACCCAGCCCAATGTCTCACCTCTCTTGTGCCTGCCCTTTTATCCTTCCTTTTCTACAAATAACTCCCGGCCCTGAACAGTGAAAAGTAGTCAGGCAGGTTTCAGCTTACTGTTCTTAACTGCTTCATTTCTCACTCATCATTCCAGATTGCACGCACGGCCAAGCCCCAAATTATGGAGACAAAGAAAAAAATAAATTTCCGGGGATGTGAGAAGTATAAGAGGTTCTGAATATTCACTTGTCATTTTTTTTCTTGGACCATTACAAAGGGTAAGATGTTTAAAAGACTAATATGTTTAAAAGTAATTATTAAAGAAACACAAACACGGAGAGAAATATTTTATTGTCATCACTTCACAACATGACCATTTTCCATATTCTTTTATGAAAGATATCTTTGGGTCTTCTCTCTTACGTTGCTTTGGGTGTTGAAAATTCCTAGGTTTGTAATAGTTCTATAAATTCAAAGTAGCACTTGAATGCTGTTTTTTCTTCTATTGGCTTAAAAAGGAAAGTATTTGGAAATTTAGCAATTCTCTCTGTTAATCTATGCTTAGCTGTAGCTAACTGTCTAATTGCATGAGAGGGAAAAAGTGGCTTTTTCAGTCATAAACCTGACTTCATATATCTTGATTGAAACCAAAGCATCCAAAGCAAACATCCAAAAAAAGCAAAGCAAAAAAGCAAAATTATAAATGGTTTCTCTGACTATACATTTCCAAATCATGAGGTTTGGCTCTCCCAGAGGCAAGGATGTCTGTGTCTCATTAAGTAATTGCAAACTATGTGCAATTATGTTTAAACTAAAATCTGCAGTTATTAAAAATAGTTTTATAGCCTTGATCATCCTAGGAATACCTAACATGAATTGTTTCCAATGTTAGAGAGGGTCAGGCCCTTTCTACTGCTGAATATTTGAAAACACATCTGAAGCCAATATATTAAAAAACACTAACAGTGTCTTTTTCTACAGGGAGTGAGATTATGAGTTGACAGTTCTGTAATCTACATCATGCTCAATTAAAAAATAGACTTGAACTTATTTTTGATGTGTCAGAAAAGGTGATTGGAAGACCTATTTTAATAAAAAGACCTGAGTGTGTGGAGGTTTACTATTCTTTTCCGTGAGGAAACGGCCACTCAGGTCTACTATGAAAATATCTATTGGCCATCAGTTAAAAACGTTACACAGATTTTTACCAGGAAAAATGGTGAAAAAATTATTAAGGGTAAGATAAAATCTGTTCTTGGGAGAACTAGCTCTTTTATTATACTTAAAATATATAGCAGCTTCTAAACTGGATAGACACATTTCCAGTCATAGAACGTTATCTCTGGTTATGTGATGCTATTACTTTGAGTTATAATACATTTCAACAACAGTGGGATACTAGAAAACAGCTCCACGGAACCCCTTCCATTGGAAGACTTGATTCTGACGTGCTCATCTTCCCTGGAGACATCAGTAAAGACAGCCTGGGTTATGCTGTGGAAATAAACTCCAAATCTCAAGACTTAGCACATTCAATTGGACTCTTCTCTTGCCTGAACAGAACCATCTATAGGACCAGGGGCTCCCTAGGGTAGCTCCCTTCTAAACAATGACTTGAGGATCAGGTTCTTTGAAAAAAACAAAACAAACAAACAAACAAAAAAACCTTATAGTTCTACCATGTGGAACTGCAGTCACATGACAGAGGGAGAAAGAGCTTGAAGAACCCCACACTGGGTCTTAAAGTCTTTATTTCAGAGGTGACACACCATTTCAGTTCATAGCCCACTGGCCAAAAGTAGTCCATACGGAGACTGGGATAGGTTGGAAAACCCAGGCAATATTTGACAAACTCTATGGTCCGTGTCTCAGGACACATGCCACTTTGGAGCCTCAGCAGAAAGACCCATGGGAGGTGGAGATGGCTCTGTCACATGGCGAAGAGAATGAGAGAGGCCACCATCAGGCAAAAGAGCCCCATGGCCTCCAAGAGGGCACAGCCCAGAATGGCATAGAAGAGCTGTTGCTTCAGAGAGGGGTTCCTGAGGGGAATGCGTGTTTTTTTTTTGTTTTGTTTGCTCAAGAGAAGCAAGAAAATATTTTAACCTATCAATCTATAGACAACTCTAAATAAAAAACAGCAGTATAATTAGATCTCATTAAAACTCGTCATGCTAGATAAATATAACAACCTGGGAAAGTTTATACCTGATTAATTTAGATTGTTCAATTTCTCTGGAATTATTGTCATTCATGAGTTGAGAGCTTATGAGTGGAAAATTTTAGGAAGGTAATGGTTTCAAAGGTGTGTTAAAACATCAAAGATCCCTTTTTTATAATGAGCATTAAATTAAGATTCATGTACATTTTGGATTAGTTTCATTGTGCTAAGCGATTAATCATGGCTTACCCTGTCCATATTCTTCATTGCTTTTAAAACCTTTAGTCACACAGGGTGGATGAGCTTGCATTTCATCAGGAACAATTCCAGGCAAGGAAGCATCAGGGACAATGACTACCTATGTCATGGCTCAGATGACAATCCTTTTTAGGTAATCCTCAGCTCCTTGAGAGATTCATTGGATTTCTTAGAGTCACCAAGATTCTGTAAACAGATTAATTTTTCGTGACATGTAAAGAAAACCAAATGCTTAAGTCTGGAACTTTTCCAGAAATAGCCAGTCTGATTTTAATTTCATTTTGAATATTTGCATTAAATTTAATAAAGAGGTATTGAAGTCCTAATATGTTCAGATCATTAGGTTAGGCCCTTTGGGGGATGGGATGGGTAAGGTAATAAGTTAGGCCTTTCCTGTCATGCATCATTTTTTTAACATATTTTTCTTTTTTCTTTCTTTTTTGTTTTTCTTTGCTTTGTTTTCCATTTTTATCACGTTATTTGTTAACTACATTTAAACACAGAGTTATGAGATCACGTTCTTTAGAGCCATTAAGTAAGATAGTAGAAAGTGTATCATTAGGAAGGTAAATTTTAAGGTAACATAATTCTTATGCAGTTGAATACATAGGTTTTACAAACTATGTAGTCACTGGGATACAATCTAATGAAACAGTATTTCCTTTCCCACATTTTCACAATGAGTCAGTCATGTCATATAACCTTTCCCTTAGTCTCTAGTGGCAGGTCAGGGTGAGGGTGCCTTGTCTTTCTCATTCTGGACACTGCCTCAGCTTTAGAGGAGCAGCTTGGTTTGATGACTGATTCAGGACGGCCTGGGGCATAGAGGGTTAGAGAGTCTAAAACCTATCCCAGTTAATTCCTCACCTGAATTGTTTCACTTGCTGCTTTTCCTGGATAGGTGAGTTGGAAAATATTTTCCAGAACCTATTCACCCAAATAATGTGAGACTCAAGGTCCTGCTAACATCAGAGTGCATTTTCTAACACTACCCCATGTTAAACCAAAGTTACACACTCGATTTTCACTTTAATGTAACTGAATCCAGAGATAATGTTTGTGAGGTATAGCTTATTCCAATCCATCACTGGGTATTTAATACTCTGATAAAATTGCTGGATTTTTCTTAAGATTTTTTTTTATTTGTTTGCTTGTTTGTTTGTTTATTTAGAGAGTGTGATCATGGGGAAGGACAAAGGAAGAGGGAGAGAGAGAATCTCAAGCAGACTCCGTGCTGAGCACTGAGCACGAGCCCAACTACAGGGGAGGGCTGCCCAATCTCACAACCCTGAGATCATGGCTTGAGCCAAAACCAAGAGTTAGATGCTCATCCAACTGAGCCACCTAGGTGCCCCAAATTGCTAGATTTTTCTTATACCCATGTGTATCAACAATATTTTCATATGTATGATAAGATTCTGTGTCCTCAATATTCCTTTATTATTCCTGATTTTCTCTTCAAGTACCTATTTATTTCAAGTGGAGTTATGCATTTTAAAAAATTAATAAACCCTGACAAGAGCTCATGAAATTACAGGTGGGGCAGATTTATTAAGGTCAAATAAACAGCTATCTTTGGCATAATGATTATTAGTTCTTTTCAGTAGTTGAAACAATGTGAGTATGTGATTCCTAAATATATCAAATAGAAATACCTTTCTGTAGTGAGAAGAACATTAAGCTTCATAGGTCATGATTTCCTGTGATTAGCCTATCAGCCAGGATTCCAGCAGAATAAAGACAGCATACTCAAACTGGATAATTGATGAGATTTTAATAGAGAAGATTTCTTTTTTAAAGGAATATGGTGAGGCTTTAGGAAGACAATGAGGGATGGTGCTGTTTCCTGGGACTGCCAAAAACAAGGAGCTGTTTCTCCCTCTAGGCTAGAGGGGCAGAGGAGAGAACAGTTATGAGAACCCAGACAGAGCAGCTATATGGAGAAGACCACTCAACAATGACTTCCAAATCTCCTGCTAGTGTTTTCCTTTGGCCAAACTCAAGAGGAGGTTAGAGGAAAAGGGAACCATTGAAGAAGCCCCTATGTACTAATTTCCCAGAACACAGAGCAGGATGAAAAAGGGTGAAAGGTCACCTGGGAAAGGAGGCAAAAAATATATATCTAGCACAACTACTGCATAGTTTTTAAAAATAAATTCAAATGGCAGGCTTGCTTTCTGGGTAAGCTGGACTCCATCTGCCCCTCCATTCCTCAAGTTTTTTGTTTTGTCCTAGGAAAGGAGAAACACATTTTCATAGTTGGCAGGAGGCCCTTAAGGAGCAAAACAAATAAGAAAAGGGGCGAAATAGTGTTTATCTCCCACAGGGCTTGTGGGATTCATCTGGAGACACCATAAAGAAGTCAGTAAGGTAGACTGAGAAACCATGGGAATATTAAGGGTTTGCAGAGTCCCAGTGACAAAATGAAGAGTTGAGATATGTTATTCTCCCCATCTTTGCATGGAATCCAAGAATGTTCTGGCAATGCCAAGATTGGAAGCTTTTGAAGCATCTGGAAACAATACTATGGGCACTACTATTGAACTCATGGAAAAGAATGACAATGGTTCAGCTCTTCCAGATGGCTTCATGGGCAGTGGAATAAACCACAAATGAGAGCTGGTAGAAAAAAAAGACCAGTGCGAACATGCTGAGAAAAAGGCATGGCTCTTAGTTTTTGCCCCCATATCCAATGTCAAGCTACCATCATAAATTCACTGAACATAGATTTGGGAAGAGATGTGCACAGCTGGCTCTTGTGAGCTTATAGGAACACACTCGAGCACAGCACTGGTCACACACCTCATATCCTGACTGTAGCTGAAAACTGACTTAAGATGCACATGAGACACTTCAGGTGGCCTTATACTTTCCTGATCATTACATTCTACCAATCAAGTAGATGGACTGTTGCCATCATGATTTAGGAATGAAAAGGAAGTGTTACTTAATTCTTCTCTCTATGGTCTGAGATCAGGGAAATCTGAGACATCCGGGCAGCATGAATAACATGTCATAATTATAAGAGGTCCTGAAGGTATGTTGAAGAGCTTTGTGTATGGCATAAACAGTAATACAAGTAGGACAGAGCAATAGAGTGTCTGACACAAGGTCATGTCGGTCCCAGTTTTTCTTCCAGTTTGGCAGGGTTATTTCCCTTTCAAGCCTGCTTTAGTGACTCTCTCTTCCCACCTTAATATAATTGTTTCCGTGGCTGAGGATTTTCCCAAGGTACCATGTGACTGCTCACGCCTGCTTTGACTCAGCAGTGACTTCTGAATTTGCATGGGTGAAACAACACGAATTGCTCGAGCCCCGTCTTCTGTTTCCTGGCCCAGCCATTCCCCTCTTCACAATGACGCTTGCCTGCCTCGGGGCTCCCTCAAATCGTCTCCAGGTTCAGCTACACCCTCTGATTCTGCCCCCTGGCAGGTTCTTGGAAGTTGCTGCTAGTCTGGCTCATGCTGGATAAATGCTGACACATCCTACTGAGAAATTACATCACTGCCAAATACTAAAATGGGATTATCCATTTAAAAAGTTCAACGTAGGCAAAAGGTGCCTTCTGCACCATTCTGTGTCCTCCTTCGGTGCCCTTTTACCCTCCTTGTCTCCTGCATGGTCTGTAAGCCAGCAAGCAACTTTATTGAGCCAAGTATGTGTCTTTTGAAACCTAAACTGACTAAAAGCCATTCAGAAGACTAAGAAAATCAACTCTTACCTGCTTTCTACTCGTAGAATATTAAGGTCTGGAAGATATTTTGGAACAAGGTGATCTCCCTTGTTCTCCATAAATCATATCACAAATTAAGTCAGCACCTCTCTGGTTAAGAAACCAGCCTTGTAGTAAAATATTATTTATATTTGACATTTAACCTGCTCACTTTGCTGGCCTGGAGAATTGGAACATTAATTCATTCATTTAGCCAACAAATATTTATTCAGTGTGGATATGTTGGGAATGAAAATATGAGCCAGATATGGATTCTTCCATCAAGGACCTACACTCCACTAGGAGAGATAAAGCAGGTACGCAAATAACAGTGCTAGAAGGTGAAAACTAGAGACTGATAAGGACTATAAGGAAAGTAAAAGAAGGGAGAAAACATGCTTTCAGAGGAGTAGATTATGAGGAAGAGACATTTGGAGGATGGGGACTGTGGACGTGGGCCAGCTAGGGGTGAGGCATTGAGTGGGGCATTCCAGATAGAAAGAAAATGTTGAGTCACTTAAAAGAAGAGCAAACAATTTGTTTTAACCAGAATATAGTATTCAGTATAAAGCATAAGGGGCACTAAAATTAGAAAGGGAAATGACTGAGGTGGTGGCAGGTCTTGAATGCCTGAGTAAGGTATGAACTCATTAAAGGCATCTGATCAGTAACCTAAATGGTCCAGAATTATTAATCAGGACATTTAATCCTGGTGGCAATACATAACATGTATGGAAGGTGGGGGTAGGTTATATTAGATATGGAAAAACCTTTTGGGAGGCTATTGCAAATGTAACAAGGCAAAAAGTACTAAGATTCTAAACTATGGTAAGCCCAGTAGGATAAAGAAGGGGATCAGATAATACTTATTGATCACTTACTATATACTAGGCAGTGTGCAACAAATTTTGATATGGATTATCTCACTTTAACATCACAATAAGCTTATGAAATAAGGTGGAAGAAATCAAAGCTTTCCACTGTGTGCATGGTCAGCAAAGGCTGACTTTAACACCTGCCCGAGACAAGTAGCTTCTGAGCAAGGGCTTCTCCCCTGTAAGAGGTTTCAGACTGACTGGAAGATCAAAGGAAAAGAAAAAAGAACTCTTGAGTTTATTCACAAGCTCAATGATTAATAAAAGGCAAAATCTGTGAACATCATTTCACACAATAGATACAGTTGTGATTTTAATACCTTTTTTAAATTAAGATTTCTGAGATTTGGGGTTAACACAAAGTGATGGTCTCCTTAGTAAAATGGTTTGATACGTTGGAGAGTCTTAACCATCTTCACACTGACTGTCAGGAAAGGCAGACAAAGGGTCTGCAACTTAGGATAAAGAACAGGACGTGTTCTGATTTTTTCTGGGGAATCAGTCCAAGGAGTCAGATAACAAGGTTCTTTGCTCACTGGATTATCCATAATTCATATGTTTCTTTATAATTGATCATGTCAACAGAGGCAATTTGTATCCAAAATCGGAGTAAGGTATATTTAGTTCCATGAGCTTGATTTCTGTCTACATAAGGCTCTTTGACCAGGCTAACTGTGATTTATAATTCCCTTCTAATAAAGGCTAATTTTATCTCAAGGAAGAAGATATATATATATACTCATATATATAATACATATAAGACATAAAGATGTATAATATTATACATAATATATGTAGCATATGTTATTTATTGTATATAATATATTATACACACACACATACACACAACCATTAGTAAGCAATTATTATCATACCCATTTACAGGTTAAAGACATAGCTGAGGCTTAGTAGGGTAAATAACTTACTCAAAGTTGCATGGTAAGAGTCAACATTTTAAGATCATTACTTACTTTTTAACTTACTTATGACTATCACAATGAATATATAATGTTGATGAAGACAGGTGAATGGATTTTTGTTCACACCTGTATCTTCAGTACCCAAAATACTGCCTGGATGATTGCTATTGGCTACCTAGGTGAGAAGGTAAGTGGATGTCCGTCCTCTGAGTAACTATTTTCAGCCACTGGACTCGGTGACTTCCATAGGGACAGTCAGAGATGAGGGATGAAAAAAAGGGAGAGTGTCTGCAGATCAGAGAAAATGAGGAAGATGGTAGATTCATGAGGTTTAAATGAGATAATATTAGAACATATACTAATTTGTGTTTTTACAAAATGTTTCCACCATCAGTTCATAACTTGTCTAATTAGGTAAGAATCATGCAATTTTTGCTTCGTCTTTCATCATGAACTAATGCCCTATATGTTATTCAGTTTTAGGAATTTTGTTTAATCTGTTTTTTCCTGCATGTGTTCATTGGATGTTGGCTGAGTTGGGATGTTAATATTTTTGTCTATATTCTGTTTCTAGGCTCTGAATACTAACTTAGCTTGGCTCCCTCAGAAGAAAATTGTCTCTATATTTGTATTACAATATGGAATTCTCCTGCTTTAATTAATAGGTTTGGAAGTTAATTAACACTGGGTATGAATAAAACTTTTGTGAATTAACATCAAAATAATTATTCAGATAGAACATAATGTAAGATTTATTTAGATGTTTATTTTAGTTTTGAAAATATGTTGAAGATTATTCTACCAGGGTTGAATTATTTTGGAATATTTGCCATTCTATGACTATAAACAATGTCTCTAAATGAATTCATCCCTGCAATAAGCTATAATTTTCTTAAACCACTTATAGAGTCACACAAGCAAAAATTTCAATTTCTATTATTAAAAATTATACCAAGTGATTTCACATTCATTGTTATTCTTGACAAAATCAAAATCATAATTGTCTGCTTTTGTATATATTTACTCAAAGTATTCTTAACTTGAAAAGGAACAACATTGTAATATTGCCTTTACCATTTTGTTCCTTTTTCTAAAATAGGAACTCAACTTCTATATTTTATTCTTAAAAGTTTGAGAGCTGAATTACCACTATTGTGACAATTTTCTTTAAATGTGTAAGATACTTAAAATATAATTTAATTTTTGAGTTACAGATCCAAAGTAAATTTTTTTTGTGGGAAATGAATATATACAGTTATATTCTCAAGTAAAGTTAAAATTGTGCCAGCAATAGAGCTATGATTAGAAATGACTAAAGTAAGATCAACTTTGCACTATCAATATTGTATTATATAGAACACCCTTTCAGTGACATACACTACTTAGATTTGGAAACAAAAACATATAAAATCGGAATTAACCTAACAGGCTATATGTGAGTCTTACAACGAGTCCTTTATAGAAGCAAAGAGATTTGTCTTGTGTGATTCTTTAGCGTATTTTCCCATCTATAGACCACAATGCCTCAAATACGGCTATACCTTTTATTTTTTAGAACTGTGATGTAAATTCCTTGTCTGTGCAAATACAAAAATAGAATTTAAGATATACTGAACTAAGCAACGAGTTTTCAATAGTAACCAATCAACTAAGGGTTCTCCTTACTCCTCCATTAATTATCCCAGATTTTCCTCATTGATGGTTAAACTGCACCTGGTCTAGGTTGATCACTTTGTGGGGTGACCCATTTCCTCAACTCTGAAGGGCCTGTGCTCTTGATAACCTTGCCCTCATCCTATGGCCATTGCTGTATCAACCCACTCATTGTGATCTTCAGGTGTAGAACTAAAAGATGCATCCAAATGAATCTCCCATGGTCCAGATATATGTTTCTGCCTTCATTGTATAAAAGCAAGCCTTAGTAAATGCCTCAAAGCCCCCTCTGACAAAGTATGAGTCATAGCTTCAGGTTCCAGTAGAACCGTTATTATGTCCTTTCTGGAAACCACAATGTTGAATGGAGCAAAGACCAATGCTGTAGAGACAAGAAGCGCACATTCTAGAAATGCTTTCCTGGGAATTAAGGGTCCCAGGCCAGAGCAGACACCATGGTGCTCTTTCTACATGCCCTCTAGTTTGTCTTCCGCCCCATGCAGAGTTGCCCCTAGGATGCTCTCACTTCCATGAGCTGGCACCTGTATGCCTGTCAATGTGAGTCTGCTGGGGTTGCATTAACAAAACGTCACAGATTAGGTGGCTTAAACAAGAGAAATTTGTTTTCTCATAGTTCTGGGGGCTGAAAGTCCAAGATCAAGTTGTCAGCAAGTTTGGTGGCAAGTTTCTGAGGCCTTTCTCCTTGGCTGGTACATGGTCCCTTTTTGGCTGTGTCCTCACATGGCCACCCTTCTGTCTGTGTGCAATCTGTGTACTAATCTCTTCTTATAAGGGCACCAGTCATATTGGACTAAGGATCACCCAGATGGCCTCATTTTACCAAACTTCTAGGCATGGCTGAGTCTTTCTGGTGACCAACGCCATCTAGGAGCCCGCCAAGAATCACCTCATTCGAACAAAAGATACTGCTATCATCTAGTAAATTCCAAGGGATTTAGGCGCCCTGTGTCAGGAACCAATTTCAAAGACCAAATATTGGAACAAAATATGCTCCTAGTGCTCTTATCACTCAGGAAATCACAAAGTTTTAGGAGTTCTGTGTCAGGAACCCAGGACAGAAACCATATATAAATGGTTTAAATATATTTATATACATCCATATATAAGTTATTAATTCATATAATATATACATATTTTTCTATTATTTAACATGCACTTTATTGTAAAAATAGTAGAAACTATAATGAAGACTGAATTCACAGCTTTGGCAAGTCTTTAATGCTAAAATCAAAACCCTGATAGGAAAGGAGTGGGGCCCTAAGGCACTAGATGGGGACATGGATGTACTCAAGAACAGGGGACCCTCAGATTCCTCTGAACCTCTGGGCCTGCAGGTATGGCCTACTTTGTTTTGCTGAATAGCAGCCTTCTCTTGCCTGAAGACCATGCCAAAACATCAACTGAGATGGATGGGTTGGAAGATAATAATTATTCTTTTCAAAATCTGACCCACTTCCTCTCCTGTCTTCTAGTTCTGTAACTAGCATCAAGTCTCAGCATGGGAATTATTCACCAAAGAAACTTCAGGACATGATTAACTGCAGCAAAAGAAAGCAGGAGTTGGGAGAACATGCCAGCAAGTAGATCTTGATAGTATTGGACTCGGGGAGGGGCTGGGGATGGTGAAAGATAATCTCAATAAAGGAGAATTGGCCAATAAGGGAGCATTCTCCCATGACTGACAAGAGCACCTAGAAAGGGTCCTAATATACTGCTGGGATTGTTACTAGAAGCTTGTGGGGAACAAAAGGATCATATCAAATTAAGTACAAATGACAGAACTACCCTGGCAGAGTTTTGAGGAAGGGGATTGAAAGGTTCAGAGGAGTGAACATGCTAGAAGTGTTCTATTGTCTACCCCTTGAGAGCCCACCAACTGGCTGGGTTCTTTGGAAACCAGAGAATGCTCTTGGAAGGGCCAGAGAACGCTGTCATCAAGAATTCCTCATAAGGAATATGCCAGTGAATAGAGGTATTGGCATGTCTGAGCAGCTCAGTGGTGGCTGCAGCAGGTTTGATGACAGACAATATCGTTCAAGAACGGTCGTTAGCGGGAATGACGGGATTCCAGAATAGCAGACGGCAAGGGCAGTACTGAAACATTAGAGATCTATGGTGATGGCTAATATACCAAGGTGTTTCTAAGGAAAAAAAGTTGCACAGCCAACAAGAGCATGGTTTGATATACATAATAAAAAAAGTATTAAAACTGGATGAGCAGAAGCTGGATATCCTTATTGCCCATGGAACATTACTTCCTCATCCAGTTTACAAACCTGAGCTAGTCCCTATACCCACAGAAGGCCCTTACAATGCCACAAGTATATCCTGTCTATATTTCTGTAATATAATCTTATGTATTTTGCATATAATTTGAAATTACAATCGGCAAGTCCTCTATGAACATTCTAGTTTCTTTGTATCGGCTAGTGATGCTTCCCATCTCCGGAACACCCTTTTGCACCTTCTCTCTATGTGAGTGTTACTCTGTTTTAAAGCCTCAATAAAGCCTTTCCCATCTCTTGGTCATCACCCCTAAACAGCAATCCTGTTCATTGCACATTTACTATTCAGCCTTGGTTGTTTATTGAAATTTTTATACATAAAGGAAAGTCTGTTTTTCCAACCTACTTCTTAGACCCTTGCAAACAGGATTAATCTTAGAGCCCACAACTTATTACAATGCTCTGTGTGTAACAAAATCTTAATTAGAATTTTCCATTTAGGGGCGCCTGGGTGGCTCAGTTGGTTGAGCGACTGCCTTTGGCTCAGGTCATGATCCTGGAGTCCTGGGATCGAGTCCCACATTGGGCTCCCTGCTCAGCGGGGAGCCTGCTTCTCCCTCTGACCCTCCCCTCTCTCATGTACTCTCTCTCTCTCATTCTCGCTCTCTCAGATAAATAAATAAATAAATCTTTAAAAAAAAGAATTTTCCATTTAGCATTTTAATCCCTTCCATTCTTTGAACTAGGAATGGACATATTTATCACTGCCTATAAACATGCAATTACACCCATACATTTATCTTAGATTCTTAATTGGCAGAATTACTTGAAATCCTTGAAATAAACTTAGATAGGAGAACCTAATATGGACTGATTAACTTGGATATACATGTAGATTAAATTTAGGGCTGTTTATTTTTAAACTGGAATTATAAGTTTTCAGTATCAGATGAGTCATAGGAAAGGTAAGAGCCACAACAGAACAGATACACAGTATTACAATTTAGGCCCTTTTGTAATTCTGTCATCTAATTTTTCATAATGACTTAAACCCTAAAATACCTATTATAGAATCCTTTCGTAAAGTATCATGCCAATGTGGGAAATGTGACTAGCAGCTGTTTCCTAACTGCCGAAAATTATCAAAGTGTCTTGGTCCAGAGAGACTTGAAGATGTTGGAACTGCCTTAGCTGATATCAAAATACATTAGACAACTTTAGAATTTAAGATTCTATGGTACTGGTTAAGAAAAAGATCAAAATATAGATGGAACAGACTAGAATATCTACCTACCCATATATACACATGCACACATAAGTATATGGCTTATAAAATCTTCATTATATATGATAAATCTCACAGGAAAAGAATTTAAAAACAATCAAAGTGATTATGGTGTTAGCAAAAAAAAAAAAAAGCTTGATTTTTTTTTTTGAGTATTTTTTTTCCAAGGTAGTGCCAACCCAGCATATACCACAAACTTAAAATGAGATCGTTTACAGGATGATATAATCTCTTCAAAGATATACTTATCCTCAGTTTCTTGATTAAAATCAGACATCCCTTCACTTGACAGGGGCCCCTACTTCCTGTTTTCTTTGGCATTCGCTGGGTTACTCTGAGAGCCTGGAAAATGGCCCTCACTTAACTGTCTGCTTGTGCTGAAGTGAGCTACCTGGTTAAACTAGGAAGCCCGCATTTCTAAATTTGCAGTTCAGATAAGGAGGCGTTTTGTTTTTCTGTCCTTTTGAATCCTAAGGATGTTAGAGCCAACACATCTCTACCACCCATCTGCTTTGGAGTCTCGAAGTTCTGTGGTATAATCATTCCTATAGCAACCAGCTGAGGAAGTGCCTTCACAGCACAAGAATTCCAAAGGAAAACATGCTGTGACCGTCTCAGAGCTCAGCCGCAGGGCTCGTATCCCCTCCGGTTTCCAGTGTTCAACACGGCAGCTGCAGAAGCTCTTGCTGTGGTCTTTCCCTTCTCCCTGGCTCCCAGGAGGAGTCCTGTTACTGCAGCACCAATGGCCATTTTCCCTAATATTATGCTTCCTCCTCTTCAGTGTTTTCCATAGAATCACTTACGGTACACCCCTCTTTCCTGGTTTTTTATGACATAATATTATAAACATCTTGCTTGTTCTGAATGGCAACCTATAATCACGACTGGGAGAAGGAATAACAGTTTACTTATTTTCTTTCCGGTTCTTAAGATCTTTTCTACCCTATTTTTCTTAATGGTCAAACTCTTATGTGTCTTTAAAAACTGAAAGAAGTTCAGAGAACATCAAAGAAGTACAAAAAGTGAATCTACTCCCCAACATGACTTCATTTTCACTATGGAAAAAAAAAATGCAAAAAGGTTAAATAACCATTTCTGAATGAAAATCTTTACTTGTCCCGTTTAAAGCTATATAAATTATTTTCCTTAATATGGTCTAATTAGGAACCAGTTTTGTTCTTATTTTTGGAATGTAGTTTTTAGTCCATTTGATGCGAGGAAACAAAAATGAATCTTCGAGAAATGTCTATGTACCAGATACTACGCGAAACTTTCTACACAGATTTTCTCCTATAATCCACTAACAACTATATGGAATACTAACTGCTATGTATATTTTACAGATGGCAAACTGAGGCACAGAGAGATTACAAAACTTATTAAAAGTTACATAGCTAGGGGCGCCTTGGTGGCTTGGTCGTTGAGCATCTGCCTTCAGCTCAGGTCATGATCCCCGGGTCCTGGGATCCAGCCCCGCGGCGGGCTCCATGCTCAGCGGGAAGCCTGCTTCTCCCTCTCCCACTCCCCCTGCTTGTGTTCCCTCTCTCGCTGTGTCTCTCTCTGTCAAATAGTTACAAAGCTAGTAAGTAACAAATCAGATTTGTTGTCCAGCAATTGGATTCCAGAATCTCTGCTGTTAGCTCTTATCTTATTTTGTCATCTCATCATTCTTAAAATATATATCATTTTCTACATCCTTTACACGGACACAAAGAAGTAAGTGACACCATCTCTGTTTCATAGATGAGGGAACTGATGTAAAGTCACTTGTCTAAGGACCTCTATAATAAATGGCTAAAAACAAAAAACAAAAAACGAACACTGTGTGTGTGTGTGTGTGTGTCTGTGTGTGTGAAACATATAGTTTTACTCCCCTAGCTTAATTGATTTTCTCATAAATTTTGAAGCTCACTTAACACTAAATTGTATTCAAATTCAGATTCAAATTCTATAAGAAAGAAGCTTGCTCTTGGATAGCTTATGGCATAGTTTTTCAAAGCATGGTCTTTAGGGAATAATTGCCCAGAGTTTAAGTTCTAATTCTTCCATTTAGGGACTGGGAGACTTTCAGCAAGTTATTTAACCAATCAGTGTGAGGCTTCCCATAAGGTAAGGATAATAGTGGTATCCAGTTTGCAGATTGTTAGGAGGATTACCTCCAGGAATATACGTTACAAACTTTCTGCATAATGCTGGACAGTGTGTATGTAAGCAGTAAATGTTATCTTTTGCCTTTATTACTTAAGGTGGGCCTGAAGCAAAATTGGAAGACAGAAAGTATGAAAGCTGATTTTGAATGGATGACAGGATTTCTCTGTGGATAATGTTCAGCTTCTACATCAGAAGGGGTGGGAAATAGAGGGGCACCTGGGTGGCGCAGTCGGTTAAGTGTCTGACTCTTGGTTCTTGCTCAGGTCACTATCTCAGGGTCCTGGCTCAGCGGGGAGTCAGCTTGAGATTCTCACTTTCCCGCTCCTTCTGCCCCTCCCCTCTCACATGCTCTCTCTCTCTATCTCTCTTTCTCGCAAATAAATCTTTAAAAAAACGAAGTGTGGGGAACAAGAGAAATAGGTATGATTGGAAGTGGTTTAGTTCTAATTTTAGCTTTGAATCTTTACCTGTCATTGCTTTATTCTATAACTTATATATATATACTTTATAATGACTGATTCTATAAAATTGGATTATGATCTCTATTTTTTCGATTCTTTTTGTTTTCTGCGCTACTTCTAGTTTTCATCTAACATTTTAAATTACAGCTTAAATAAAAATAATTTAATAAAAAGACTTCATAACTCAATGTTTCATTAAACATTGGTAAAGTTCAGGTAAATTTGTTCCTAACTATGAGTTTTTCTTTGTGTCCAGTCCTGTAATCAAAATAGCCAAAGAGCAGAACAGCCTTTACATTTAACAACCCTATTGGTAATATGTAAGAGTCTCGTAATGCTCGTAAGGATCAGCTACCCTGATGAACATTTGTCATTCACACTGTACATGCTACAATGAATGAAGAGATTTATCTCTTAATAATCTTATTAAGGACTTTGGCCAAGAACCAGCATGATGCCTGCAATTGGTGTGTGATGTAGTTCTTGCCTTGGCTGATGATGATGGCCCCACCCTGATCAGCTGGTTGCAGCAAGTCCTGGCATTTATACTCACTCATCAGAGCGGTTTTCTGTTTGGTGACACCTGAGGAAACCATCTACAATCCAGATACTTTCAAGAAGTACTCGTTGACTGGTACTCCCTGTATTTCCGCATATGTCCTGCCATATGCTCAGAGAGGAGTTATGCCATCCTTACACCAGATGTGTAGCATGTGAAACAGGACGGGGTATTTCCTGGAACCTGTCTCAATGACATTGTTTCTCTACCTGAAATTGTGCTACGTGAGTTACCACACTCTTAGGCAAAGAAATCTACCAATGACCCATCTGAAGTTTCGAAACCTCCTCTCCTTTGAAAGTGATAAACTCACGGTAGATTGGGTTGCTTTTTTTTTTTTTCTTTCCTAAATTTATCTCCTTAAGAAGAAATCCATGGTTTCCTAAAGTTTGTTTCTTAAAAATCATTCCTATATTTTACTCTCAGAATCTATAGAATTTTTCAGGTTTCTTTTCTTTTGGCATCGTCATCAACATCTCGATAATTTTATTTTTAAATTTAAGACCAGTAGCTTGAGAAAGATGAAAATCAAATGATTTGTTTTTTGCTCTTTAACAATTAGTAAAGTCTTTAAGATGGGATTTTTAGTATTTCTGCCAAATTATGTCATTCATGTCATCAATGCAAGCAAAGTATTTTACATCATAACATTTTCTAAATTTCTAGAAAGATGAATAAAACATGAATTCCAATCAATAGTGTCATCAGTAATTTAAATACATCTCAGATACAGAGTGGCAGAGTATTCAGAAGTTCATTTAATTAAAGATCAAAGTAAACCATGACATCTATCTATTTGACTCAGTTTATGCTTTGGTATTTTTCTGGTTGGTTTGTTTTGAAGTTGGAATACTGACATTTTGTATTACATTTGCTATAATCGATAGAACTTATTCTTGACAATTCTGCAGGGCTTATAACTTATTTGAAACCAAAAATACAAAGAAAGTTGTCTGGAGAGTCAGTTTATTTATGTATGTTTCTGAAAAACTCTAAGAAAATTGGAAACTAAGCATTTATTTATAGTCAATGATTTTAGTGAATAGTAGCAAAGAAATAATGAAAGATTTCAACATAGGAACTGAAGAGTAAAAGGTAATTCAATGATGAAAAATTTCACAGAAAAAGTCAAACAAAATTATGAAAAACAATAGAGTTCAGGACCGATCAACCCAGAGAAAAAAATGTCAGATGGACAAAAACTAAGCATGCACAATGCCTTTACATTGCATTCCCTTCATTCTGATGGCAATGAATAAATCAAACTGTCTCATTATTTTAGCACCTTGCTTTGTTTCAACTGTCAGCTATGAAAAATTACTGAGAACAAAATTTCAAGAAGAAGGAAAACTTTGAATAGAATGAACACACAATGAACGCTGACTCCAGGAGAGCTGGTTTTTCAAGAATCATGCCAGAAATTAAATAATGATGTAGCAGTTAGAAACATACCTGTCCTTTTGAGGCTCCCACACCCTCCTAAAGAGGGGAAACAAAGTGGATGCCTATAGTTCTATGTGTTCTGAGAATGGGACTATAGATAGGACAGTTAACTATGTGATTTTTCAGTGTTCAATTGTAATGTATATGGGTTCACTGTCACTGAAGTCCTCATATTCCCGTCTCATTTTTTGGATTTTATTGTCAATGTATAATTATGTTTCCTATAATGTTTTATCAATCTATATTTAGAATTTATGAATTTTATGCCTCCAAATACCTAAGCTAAGGTAGGCACCATGGTCTGCTCTCAAAGAAGATAGAAGATGTAAATTCATGTCCTGACTCCTCTATTTACTAATCATTGACTTTAGCCAACTCTCAACTTCATCAGGCTTCAGTTCTGAAATGTGTACAATGGTAATAATCACCTCCCTTACCTTTCCCACAGTATAATTGTGAGGCTGGAATAAATATATATAAAAAAGTTTTGTAACTGCTGAAGTAGTAAACTAATAGGGAGTTTTTCTCCTGACAGATGTAACAGATAGGATTTCACTTCTATCTCTTTGATTTAAAAGACTTCATAGTGGTATATTTGAGACAAAAATGCTAGGAACTATTTATTTATTTACTTACTTACTTATTTAAGAGACAGAGAGCGCACATGTGCGAGCATGTGCAGGGGGAGGGGCAGAAAGAGAGGGAGAGAGAGAATTCTCAAGCAGATTTCCCACTGAGCATGGAGCCCGATGTGGGGCTCGAACCCAGGACCCTGAGATCATGACCTGAGCTGAAATCAGGAGTGAGCCGCTTAACTGACTGAGCCACCCATGTACCCCTAGGAGATTTTTAATATACCTGCTCTTAGGGGGTTATTGTCCCAGTTTAAGAATCAGGTAGTCAGAAGCTAAAGTTCCAGAAAATCAATGATATACTTAATTGGCATAGTGACATAATTCTTAGCATGAAGACAACTTTACCATCTACACTCATAAAAATAAGTGAATAGATAGATATACATATAAATAGATATGCATATGTATATACATATTTATTCCATTCAACAAAGTAGTTTGAAGCCTTGTTTGAGATGTCTTATAAATGTAGCAAATTATTATTATTATTATTTTTTAAAGATTTTATTTATCCGACAGTGAGGGACACAGCGAGAGAGGGAACACAAGCAGGGGAAGTGGGAGAGGGAGAAAAAGGCTTCCCGCCGAGCAGGGAGCCCAGTGCGGGGCTCATTCGATCCCAGGACCCTGGGATCATGACCTGAGCCAAAGGCAGACGCTTAACAACTGAGCCACCCAGGTGCCCCTAAATGTAGCAAATTATTAATAAATAATTGTTCCTAGTTTTAGTAAGCATAGTTCTAATGTACTTTCTAAATAAAATGGCCTTAAGTGGAATAGTGACCATGATTAGACCTACCTTTTTGAATCGTTACTTGCCTTATTGTTCTTGGAAAAATCTATACAGTACTGTATACTGTATGCAGAAGTCAAAGTAAAATGAACATAATGTGATAATTGTGGTCCCTTTTGATCCAGATCCAGTAGCTGAGTCTACTGTCCCAATGTGTTTAAACTTTTCCGAATGCAATGCTGTCAATTATCATTTGGTCAAAAATAATAAGAAAATGTAAGTTCCTGGGGCGGGGAGACTGCTTCTCCCTCTCCCTCTGCCTGCCGTTCTGCCGCCTGTGTGCTCTCTCTGTCTCTCTGTCAAATAAATAAATAAATAAAATTAAAAAAAAAAAAGACCCTCATAAAAATAAAGAGAAGATGTAAGTTAACTGTCATCTAGGAACCTTGACACTGAGTAAATGTTACACACACACATCTGTCCTGCAGCAGAACAGAACCAACTCAGTTTTACAACTTAAATGATCAGACCTTGTTATGGGAGGTAAAACATTTATACTACAGCAGTGTGGACCACTCAGTGTAAGAACCTTGGGGGAATGAGAGCTGCTTATTCTCTGAAAGTTGCCAGAGACAGACATGGGGCTGCTGGTGTCCCTTCCTACCCTCCTTGGTTTCCATTTGCCCTTTTGAGGAAAGTTCAAGCATGCCTCAGAGATCTGTTTGTGCCAAGTATACACTACAGGGTGGAATCTGTTGAGTTTCAATCTTAAGCCACAAGGAGTCAGCCAGTCAGCCGTATAAATAAAAACAATCACGCCATTACCTTGCCACCAGCCCACCTAGGCAGATGCTCAGCAAGATTTAGGTTTCAGAGTTTCAGAGTCACGGGTAGATAAAAAAAAAACCCTGATTGATTGTAGATGTCCTTTATATCATCAGTAACCCAGAGCATTAAAAAAACAAAGAGGGTTAATTCAGGTTTATAATGATTAAATTTCCTCCTTACTCATTCAATTTCAAATCTCTCTGCACTAGCCCCATGTGAAGTATTTATTTACTCACAAACTTATTCAAGTCAGGCAGGTATTAATAGTGCTTCTTTTATCTTTTATTTTCTTTGTTAGCTTCACCCTTCGTGTGTTCCTCTCCACCCTCCCCTACCTCCCAGTGCTGGTTTTTTGTTTGTTTGTTTTTATATACCTAAATATTTATTTTCCCTAGCAATGAAATCATTCTTTTTTTTAAGATTTTATTTATTTATTTGAGAGAGAGAGAGAGAGCAGAGGAAGAGACAGAGGGAGAGGGAGAAGCAGACTTCCCACTGAGGAGGGAGCCTGACGTGAGACTCAATCCCAGGACCCTGGGAACATGACCTGAGCCGAAGGCAGACAGATGCTTAACTGACTGAGCCACCCAGGCGCCCCTAGCAATGAAATCATTCTAACTCCTATTCTGATCACTAGAAATTGTGTTAGTTAACAACAGGTCTACAATGGGTTATTAAACAAGAAAGCCATTCTTCATTATTGTCATCATATCATTAATAGGGAAGGATTTCATCTTAAGATGAAGAAAGGGAGACAAATGTTAGAATGCAGAAACCGAAACTAGAATTGATTTCAAGAGATCAATTTTCCATATCTGTTGTTCAGTCCCAGAACCTGCATTGTATTATGTTGCTCACCTTTATCCTGTATAAGCACTCCCAGGAGATTTCCTCTGGGCTACTGTCAGAGAACATTATCAGCTTCCCAATCACGGAAAGTAAACCAGATCATCCTGTCTGATTACTTATTATTAAAGAATTCTTTGGACAAATGAACTCATTCTAATATAGAGGTAGCTCATTGTTCATTACTCATTTAAGAAGTATTTATTAAGTGCCTACTATGTGCCAGGCATTGTGCCAGAAAAGGAAACTAATAAGAAATAAATCAAGGAACTTCTTTCAGTCTGTTGCGGGAGATAGATATCAAACATGTAATTACATAGATAACCGCACACGTAACTATATATTCACACCAAATTCATTAAAAAGAAGTTCAGCACACTTTTTTTTTTTTTTTGAGAGGGAGAGAGAGTCTGCATGGGGGTGGGGGGTGGGGGTGGGGTGGGCAGAGGCAGAGGGAGAGAGAATCCCAAGCAGGCTCCATGCCCAGTGCAGAGCCTGAAGTGGGACTTGATCTCGGGACCCTGAAATCACGACCTGAGCCGAAATCAAGAGTTGGACGCTTAACCAATGAGCCACCCAGGTGCCCCAGCGCAATCTTCTTCTTAAGACTTAATTATAGTTTTCTAATTTTTTCCTTCTAATTCTAAATGATAATGTGTGAATAACAATCAATTCAAACATCAACTTCATTTTGAGCCCAGTTCCATGTGGTAGGTAGATAGGTAGTCCTAAACAACAAACTGAACTGACTTCAACTGTTATCACTTAATTCACTCTTCCTTCAGGAAAAATAATGTCTGAAATTCTGTGAGCCTCATCTCATATCAATAGAAAGATGGAGATGGTAATGATTTCTAATAGGATTTTTTAAGGTTTAAATTAAAGGGACATTAAAAAGGAATGGATGCTCTAAAGAAGTTTCTAAGATTATGGAATGGCTAAGTACTAATATAAACAAGAATATGATTGATTACTCAAAGGACTGAATGACAAAGTTAAGGAGTATATAGTGTACATTGCAGCCGGACTTGAAAGAATATAAAAACATGGGGAGGAAGAGAGGAAGCATCTTTACTCGGAACATGATGAGCACATATGCACAAGTGGGATTCAAGATTATTTGAAAAATGGTAGCAATTTGGTTTTGTTAGGCTCGGGATGCATGTGGCGCCAAGTACGTAGAATGCGAGAGAAAGAGGCAATTCATCAGAGTCTTAGCTCTTAACTATGGGATGAGAAAAAGAAAATAAAATAAAACGAACAAAAATAATATGGAGTCATTGCTTTATCTTCCCAGTTTTAGGTCTGTTTTTCATCAAGGCAAGAGATGAAACTCTTATTTTTTTACTTTGTAAAAATGTGTTCTGTGCTTTCCCTCAGAAATGATAGTGAGGGAAAGAGTTTCTCCCTAAAACTGCAAAACAAGTTTTCATTTTAAGGATAGGAACAGAACCAGGACAACAGGCTCTTAATGAATAGAGAGGTTGCTTAAGAGGGTCTATTAGAAATAGGAATGATTTCACTATTTCACTATATGTATATATGTATGTATATATGTGTATACATATATATACATATATTCTTGACATTGATGGAATATATATATTTATATACCCACCTTCACCAATTTTCTTCTATAGACTTCTACCTGAAACCATCACTTTCCCTTATAATGAATTACCATCTATGAATGTGTGTGAAAGAGGGTCATTACTTCAGGCATCAATAAAACAACATGAAAAGAATAACCATTGGGAGAGAAAGGAAATTTTAAAATAAGGGATGTTGGTTAATAATCTCACAGTGCCGATCTCCATATAAAGACTGCTTTCTTTTTTAAGGGAAGAATATCTTCTTTATTTCTTAAAACAAAATAAATATTTTGAGTCATATTTTGGTTTTCTTTTAAAGGAGATCTAAATGTAATATTGCACATGAAGCTTCCCAGGCTTTGGGCAATTGTTTTCTAGTCTTCAGAACCTGGGTCAAACCTTCTGGAGCTATCAGTGACATATATATTATTTAGAGTTATAACTACAAAATGACTGAATCAGTACCTTTGGTAAATACACGATTTTTTTAAGATTTTATTTTTAAGTAATCTCTACACCCAATGTGGGGCTCGAACTTACAACCCTGAGAGCAAGAGTTGCGTGCTCTACTGACTGAGTCAGGCAGGTAAATGCACTGTTGACTTACGTGTGAATTCTAAGAACTCATCTGAACATAAGTCCCAGATTCCATATGAAAAGTGGTGCTTTTCCTAGGTGTAAAATGATGGACATTCTACGTCTCTATTATCAGGGATGGATTTTCCAGAATTTCGGGTAGATTATAAACCTTAATTGAATACTTCTCATCCCCTCTGACTACAAATGGACCACCAAACTAAGCAGTAAACTGACAGAGACTGAAGGCATGACAAACCAGCCATGAAACTTCTCACAAAAAGCATGCTTTTAATAAGCTCTAATTCTCTCCAGTTTGGTAGCTTTAAGGGCTCTCCACCTATACATCTCAAGGAAGGTCATGAAAATTCAGTTCTAATCCTTTTTATCTCTGTCTATATCTATACAATAAAGCATACCTTATTCATAGTCAACAAATCTCTAACCCAAAGGCTAAGTTATGTTGGACTGAGGCTGAGCTAAAAAAGTACATGACAGACAACCTGGTAAAATGATGGGACTTTGCAAACAGTGCTGTACTATAAAACGGAAAGGATTGTGATTAGAGTAACAAAGTCAAAAGAACAACAAAAGATCATGTTGGTGGTTGTGCAGGGATATGGACCGTATTTGCCCCATCTTCACAATATTTCACTAAGCCAAAGAATAAAGGAAATGAGATTCTATGACGATTATAAAAAGAAAAAAAAAGGCTTTCATTACGTAAATTTTCAAATTTTGTCATATTATAGTTGTCACAAGTGGTTACAGAACCACTTTCGCAAAAACCTCAAATGCATACACATTAAACCAATTAACCTTGGTGCTCAAATAATAATGAGATGATATTTATACTGAAAGTGGGATTTGACTTTTTCAGATTAAGTCAGTACCAGAAGAATTTGTTCTGTGCCTATTGCTATGTGATGGGAGCAATGGGGAAAAAGTTTACTTATTTTAGAATTCCCTATTATCCACAAATCACTATAGAGACTACAGGAGACTTTTTTCAGCTATACTAAGGGAGAGATAAAGGCAATCAATTTTAGACTGAAGTTTATAGATTTTAAGCCTTTCCACAGAATAAAAGGAAGTACTGAGGACAAGACAGTGGATTCCAATGCTGAAAAAATGTTGTGAACATTTGTTATTTTGTCTAAGAAGCATTCTTTCTGATGCTAAGAACAACCATATCTTCTTTTGGATAAAAACCAACCAACAAGCTCTAGTAGGGTCTTCCAATTATAGTACATCAACACTCTGTCCACAGTGGACAATTTACTATAGGCCACTTATCCAAGCTAGGTCAACTGGAACACTTTTCTAGGATTTTTCTTCCTAAACAGGAGAAGAAACAATGCTTCTCCAGCAGAGAAACATCCAGAAGTGTGAACTACAAGAACGGTGGCTGTCAAGTTTCTTTCTATTAGGAGAAAAGCTACTCTGATTAATATGGAGATGAGGGAAAGAAAGAAACTTCTAATTGCATTCTAATTCCCACTTCTAGGAGTCTGAGGGCCAGATCTATGCTCGGGTTACAAAGACACCCTAGTATCTTTCTTGTACACATCCCTCTTTCTGACTAAACTTGCTGGAGTTCAGCTGCTGCACTAGCAATCCTAACTAATCCCCAAACACAAATCGACAATATCAGTTATATTAAGGAGAGGTTATTATATATGAAGAGGTTATTCTGATATTAAGGAGAGGTTAATTAAATAGCAAAATGATACAAGCTGGTTGAAAAGCTTCCCTTGCTCCTAATGCTATTTTCTCTGGTGAGTTACTGAGGATCCCGCAATGCTTACCTTGCTAAGCTCTTCCCTCTCTGTCTTGAACCCGCCTCCCTAGTAAAGGCTATGTGCCATTACCTGGCTCACCGCAAGAGCTCACTAAGTATTAGTAATTCCATATTACTATCTCTCTGGCCCTTTACACGGAATTGGAACAGTCTGGTCTCTTGCCCCTCCTCTATTGAGAGCTACTACAGCTGGCTTTCATTGATTTGTCTTCTGATCCTCCTCTTGTATTGCTCCTGCTTTTATTATTTTTAAGATTTTTTTTATTTGAGAGAGAGAGAGCGCAGAGGGAGGAACTGAGGGAGAGGGAGAAGCAGGCTCCCCGCTGAGCCGGGAGCCCGACACCGGACTGGATCCCAGGACCTGGAGATCACGACCTGAGCCAAAGGCAGATTCTTAACCATCTGAGCCCCCCAGGCACCCTGCTCCTGCTTTTATTGGCCCATGTAGGACAAGCTATTCCTCCTGAATGTAACTTTCACCCTTAGACACAATGCTAATAATGGTTTTTTCCAAAGTTTCCTTTTCTCAGGACCTTTTTGTGACTGACATTATGGAGGGGTAGATGTGATTTCTTCACAGCATGTCCACAAGGGGCAGAGAATTGAATTTTGATGCCTTCAAAGGTTTAACTATTGTTGCCTTATGTTATCAATCTTCTCTTGTTTTTTTTTTTTTTTCCTTTTTGCTTGTTTGTTTGTCTATGGAAGATATTGGCTATGCCCACAAGAGTATTACCTAAGCCATCAGACAATCTTCCATTTATAATCTGCTGGCTGAGATCACCTCATGAGTCAAAAGTACAATTTCAAAATCTGCACTATTTGTGAGTAGACTATTTGGAAATTCCATAGAGCAAAGAATGGTAAGCTTCCTTTCCAGGATAGATTCTCTAACATAGGGCAACTTGTGTGTTTAGCCTGTAAGTTCTGTGAGGGTGGTAAATTTTTGTATTGTTTTTAACCAAGTTCTCCCCATGCCTGAAAGAGCAGCTAGCACATGTGATTGCTAACATTTTTTTGGAGAACTTGCATATGACTGGATAGATCCAGATCATTTTGCCAAATGATTGAATACATGTTTTAAGTTTTGTGTGTGTGCTCCTAAAATGTGCAAAGCCCTGTGGACAATTTGGGTATGAATAAAAATTCATCTTGAAGAAACAGTCTAGTAGAGGGGAGAGATATTAAAAACAGGCATACTGAAAATTCAAATGAAATGATTCTGTATTCAAGATCCAACCAATGTGCTGTTTGCTTTCCAGAGAAGCCAACACTCCTTTCTATAGAGATCTGAAGTTATGCTATAGAGGATTGGCTGTTGAACTGGGTCTGAAAATATGAACAGGATTTCAACAGAGAGAAGCTCAAAGTCAGAGAATGACTTGTCCTAGACATCAGTCTTAATGTCTTTTCTAAGTCTCCACGAGACCAGCAGAAATAAAACATAATGTGCTCAGATAGCTGAAATAACTTGACTGTAATTTATTAAGCACTTTGGTCTCTTCAAGACCCAAGTACTTTAAGCAGTTCTGAGTTGCAGGGGAAAAATGTAACTTTTCTACCACTTCTTAAAGAGAAATGAGTCATTTGAAAAATACATTTCTTCTTCTTCTTCTTCTTCTTTTTTTTTTTTTTTTAAGAGTTCAGGCTTCCGTTTTAAGCATCTGCCATGTTAACATTGAACTACCTATTAAGAAAAATACAGGTATTTCAAGCAAAGGAATGATATTATATTGCCATTACTTAGCTTCTGACAGGACTATGCTATCCCCTGCAAATCTCCCTCCCCTTCTTCCGCACTTTGGGGCAAATTTTAAAGTCGTGACTCATCAAACCACAGTGACACATCCTGAACTTTAGTAACTCCTTCAGCAAAACAGGTTTGTTCACAAAATGGACTCCTCACTCATTTTCTCAGAAAGCCTTTTTTACAGTAGTGACATTCACTATACAATAGCTCTCTTCAAAGCAGTACTTGTTTTCACAAAACCCCATCTATCGAGTTTTAAAAAATATCTCATAGTGATATGAAACTTCGTACACTCAAGCTACATAGAAATGTAACTTAGATGTTTTGGTTTAAAGGAAGTTTAGGAAATACTGAATTTTAAGAAGTCCATGAGGCAGTTCTTCTGATCTTCATTTCATTTCCATATTGCAAATATCAAATGCTGTAAAGAGTATTTGCTTAACCCATCATTTCTAATCCTGGTGAGTTTTTTTGTGCTCCCTCTTCACCCAACTAAGCCCTTATTCTCTTTACACTTAGAGTACTTTAAACAAATTTACCTGTGTTCACAGCAAATATGCCTCAGCTCCAGGCAGCTGACTTCTTGTTCACCCAGATGGAAATTAAACTGCAATGTGCATATTGCAAGCACCTGCCACAGCCTCTTAAAAATGCAAGACCTTAACCAGGCAACAGGGATATAGTTTCAAATAGGAAGAAGAGCTACCAATGAAGTGTAAGGATCTTTAATTTTCTCGGTTGTCCACTGTACACTCATTAGCAGAATTTAAATTTCTTGGGGTTCTTCTGAATCTGGCTATCATATGAGGAATTTAGAATTGTTTCTTTTTCACATTTTGCTTATTTTTAGTCTTTCCAAAAGACTCCTGGTTATGTAGCAGATTTAGGGAAAATGTTAGAATTTGCATGTTTGGCTTTGAGCTTAAAGATGATCTTGGTTATAAAATGTGTGCAGCATTTCCCCCCTTTTTTATCCTATATTTTGATGCTTATTTTATGACAGTTTCATGATCTTCCATATTTGCATGGATGTATAAAAATATAAAATATCTAAAAAAATTCAAAGATGATTTTTATATACTAACTAGCTACACAGAAGTCACGTCCAATAGTTTTTTTTTTTTTTTTTTTTTTTTTTTTTTTACAATTACGGCATTGCAAGGCATCTCAAATCATTCTGTTATCAAAATTGGTCTTAAATTTCATGGCATCATGCATGGAGGAAAAAAAGGTAGTGTGTTGTTGCAAAACCCAAGCATTATCTGTTACCATTAAACTAAGTTACATCTGTCTTGCAATAGGGAAGTGAAAGAGGTTGCTTTAGGACTTTGTCAAAATTAGAGATAACCATTTACTGCATATAAAATATTTTTAATATTTTTGTGATATCAATGCTTCAGGACACCAGAAGATAAATATCAGTCAAAAGTTTATCTTACTGTCCAGCTATTTTTTTTTATATAAAGTAGTGCAAACAAAATTTATCTTTATTCTTCATCAGTGAGATAAATTTCTTTTCAACTGTAAGAAGTTTCTGGACCTCACATTCTTGGGGATGCACACTAAGTGATTTGTTGATCTTTAGCTATAATTCTGTAGGCATGACAGGGCAATGGCTTCCTGAGGGAGGCATTCTGACCCATCCGTTGCCTCTCCTAAGACTTCAAGAATCTCTAGTCTCAATTCCATTACATCATGGAGGGAGGGTCACTGGAAAGGATTAAGTAAGAGGCAAGTAGCAATATCTTTCAAAAGAAGAGAAATTTCTCACAGAAATCCATTATACATTCCATCTTCTCTCCATTATAATATATTTATAATTTATCTCTGGACACTGGGCTCATAGATTTAGCAGGAATTACAAAAAACATTACTGAACACACAATTAGCTACTTGATTGAATTTTCTACAAGGAAAAATTATTAATCATATGTTAGTGGGGCTTTAAGTCTATATGGGGGCATCTAATCAAGCATGTCCTTGGTTAAATAAGACGTCTGTAATAGTTGCTAGGGCTGCCATCACAAAATAACATGGACTGGGAGGCTTAACTGACAAAAATTTAATTTCTCACAGTTTTGGAAGCTAGAAGTTCGAGATCAAGGTATTGTCAGGGTTGGTTCTTTCTGAGGGCCGTGAGGGATGGACTTGTTCCAAAATGTTCTTTGTTTGTAGATGGCCGCCTTCTCCCTGTATCCTCACATTGTCTTCCCTTTGAACATAGGTGAGGTTTCTTGCCACCACTTTTCTGTCTCTGGCCCTCAGCAGGACTACATTTGTTCTACCCAAGGACGTGGTGTTTCTCTTTTATCTCCCATCAAATAGTCAACTAGAAAAGGAGGCTGTGAGAAGTTTCTCCGCAGAAGGGATACCCCTCATCCTAAAAGGTAGTAACTCTTGTTCCGTACCAGATCTCTGTTCTCCCAAAAGTGTCTGGAAGCTTGTTCTGTTAACTATCCTGTTTTTCCTGTACCTTCAACTCTCTTCCTTTAATGATTTTATATATTTTTCAATTAAAAATAGATTCAGATTTTCTAATCCTACATCACAATTAATATCTTGTTGCTCCCCATTTTCCCACGATGTTATGCAAGTATATGCGTATGTCTAAGAGTTGCCTACACTTTCCCCCACATTCTCAGCTCCTATGTTCTTCTCAAACCACTTTTTCTCCATGATGTTTCCAAAACTCTTATTCTTAGAATGTCGTGTTTAGAGAAATTTGAGGTTTACAGAATAATGGAGTAGGAAAGTATGGAGAGTTCCTGCGTATTCCCTCTTCCACTGGCCTCGGTGTCCTCTATTATTTTTTTTAAAGATTTTAAAATTTATTTATTAGAGAGAGAGAGAGTGTGCACAAGCGGGGGGAGGGGCAGAGGGAGAAGCAGACTTCCGCTGAGAGGAGAGCCCAATGTGGGGCTCGATCCCAGGACCCTGAGATCATGACCTGAGCCGAAGGCAGACGCTTAACCAACGGAGCCGCCCAGGAGTCCCTTGGTGTCCTCTATTATGAATATCTTGCATTGATCTGGTGTATTTGTTATAACTGGTGAACCAATATTGATACATTATTATTGACTAATGCCCTAGTTTTACATCAGGCTTTACTTCCCATGCGGTACCTTCAGTCATGCATGTAACATTATAGTATAACGCAAAAGAGTTTCCCTGCCCTAAAAATCCACCCACTTGTCCCCACTCTCCTCCTCCTCACCCCTGGCAGTCATGAACCTCTCTACTGTCTCTAGAGTTTGCTTTTCCAGAATGTCATGTCGTCGGAATCATACAGTATAGAGCCTTCTCATACCCCTTCTGTCATTTAGCAATATGTATTTAAGATTTTTCCGTGTCTTCTCCAGGGTTAATACCTCATTTCCTTTTGTCGTTGAATAAAATTCCATTGTGTGGATGTACAACAGTTTGTTATCCAGTCACCACTTGAAGGATATCGTAGTTGCTTCTAATTTTTGGCAATTGTGAATAAAACTGCTATAATCATTTTTGTGCAGGTTTCTGTGTGGACATAAATTCCCCAAGTCATTTGAATAAATATCTAGGAGTGCCATTGATGAGTTATATCATAAGATTTTGTTTAATTTTGTAAGAAACTGACAGGCTATCTCCTAAAGGCTGTGCCATTTTATATTCCTACCAGCAATGAATGAGTGTTCTTGTCATTTGGGCTTTTGAATAAGTAATATCTATTGCTCATACAAATATTGTTATGCAATGAGTTCCTATTTTTTTCTTTTCCCACCAAAAGGTTTTGCTCCAAGTGTGTTGACATAGAAGGAAACATCACTGTGATGGCACAAATTACCAAGAGTTGTAGAAGAATATGTGTACAAAATGTGTGATAGTTAAACTGGCTTTAGGAAACCTGAAATTTCACAACTTTGGATTTTAATAGCTCCATTGCTCTCCTTGAGCCTAGAAAACAGAGTTTGACCTCCTGATCTTAACATACATCTTAATTTTCCTCCTCCAAAACTTCTTGAAAATTTATTGGAATAAATTTAGTTATAACAGCCAACGTGACCATGTTATACTCTCTCTCTCTCTCTCTCTTTTATTTTTTTAGGATAAAAAGAGAGGAAGGGGGATATCATATTCAAAGATAAAACAGACTTATGCAACATGAAATCACTAATTCTAGCATGATCCTGCAGACGGAAGTGTCAGAACTGACTCACCAAATCATTCACTGACTTTTCCTCAGTCACACAGGAATAGATACTAAGCTACCACTGAATCTGAGTTTCTGTCTTCTCTAAGATTTCTCAACTACAAAAGAAAATATAGAAAGGCAGAAAGACCTTAGCCCAAGTATGTTAGCTGTTTTTGTTTTGTGGACATCGGAATTATCACACTAAAACGGAAAAAATGTAGCATTCATCTAAGTTATAAATAAAATTAGCCTTTACCTCCAAACTCACACAGGAGAATAGCAGTAAGTCCAACACAAATGAGTTTTCAGCACCTTTTCTTTTATCCTTAGGTCGTACCAGAATACAAAGTTTCAGAAAATCTACTGAAATGGGAAACGGGACCACCTTGTTCTTTTTCCCAAGGATCTCACCTGCTGATGACCAGCTCAGTAGTGGGGACCTGCATTAATGCCCCAACATTAACCCCTTCTGTGGCCATGCTAATGTGTTACAAGGGTATTTGAGCAGATTCAAGTAGACTATCTGTTCTAGAGAAGTCAAAGCCCTTGTTTCTCTCATGACCAAGAATTCTGCAATTACTCCTTTAGATTAGACCAATCATATTGTGCATATGGGGAGTGTGTGTAAGTAAATTTATTTAAATTTAAAGTATTAAACACTGGAGTAGATGAGTTTTACCTGTTTGTGAACATTGTACAAAGAATGAAGAAAATATAAATAACTTCTACAAATCAATAAGGAATAGGCAGATGGTCCATTAGAGAAATGGACCAAAAATTTGAACGGGCAGTCCAAAAAAGAGAATATCCAATAACAAACACATATGTAAAAAAAAATGTTCAATTTCATTAAGTCACTGGAGAAAGGTAAATTAAAATTCTAAGGTAATACTACTTCACAACACCAGAACTGCTAAAATGAAAAAAGACAGTACCAAATAGTGAGAAGGCTAAAGAATGACTGGATTTCTCCTTCACTGTTGTTTTGGAGTGTACCTTGGCACAACTCTGGGAAACTATGTGGCAGTATTGACTAACGTTGAATGTATGCATACCCCATGAAACTAGCAAAAGTATCGGAAGATACATATAAAATACTTACAACCTCATAGTTTGTAGGAGCCAGAAATTAGAAATATCCAATATTTGACTAGAAAAAAATGCATACAAATTGTGAGATATTTATACAATGGAATACCATAGGACAATGAGAATAATAAAAAGAATTTATATATGCAATAATATATGTGATAATATGGATGAATCTCATAAATATGATATTGGATAAAAAACTCAGACACAATGTCTGATTCCTTTAAACATATAATTTTGAAACTTTTAAACATATAGAAAGTAATAAGGAAGTCCATAATAACCACCTTGTATCCAACATTTAAGTTTAACAAATGCTACTTATTTTAGAATGTTTTATAAAAAAAAAAGAGAGCTTTAGGTATGGTGCAAAACCCTTTCTCCTCAGGGTTAACCTTTACCCAGAGTCTGTAATCATCCTTCTCAATCATACTGTTGTAATATTTCATATGTGAACATTTCTAAAATATATACTACTGTTTTGATGTTTAAATTTTTTTCTTCAGAGGCATCATCCTTTGATACTGCTCTTTTTGATTGCCATTACATTTTCAGCATAGATTCAAGTTTATGAATCTAGTTTGTTCATAGTATATCATTTTTTTATCCATTCCTCTACTGATAGATAACTGGGTTGTTTTCATTTTTTGGGATAATATGAACAATATTTCAATCTTCATATGTATATACGACTCCTTATGATATAATTATATTCTCTGGATTATATAACTAGGAAGACACAACACTTTCTACTTTTCTTGGGTACATGTACTTTACTCCTCATCTTCAAGCTTTTTTAAACACAACATTCAGTTGGAATACATTTATATCTTTATACCAGGCACTCATAAGTATATACACATATCACTATAAGCCAAGATTTCATAAAATAATATTTACTTTATAATATGTGAAACGCTCTGGTAGTTTCCATGATCTTCCTTTTCATTTTATTCTCTTCTATTTTTTTTTTAAATGTTGGTCAGTATACAGTAAATTGACTTCATACTCTACTAATGATTTTGACCTAAACACTGAAACACGCTGCTACAGATGGGTCTGGATATTCAAAACTCCAAAAAATTGTCTTGCTGGGACCTGACCTAATGAGAAACTTCTTTTTTCTTTCCAAAGCCCACAGGGATAAGGAAATTCCAATCTCAGGAATTCCAATCATAGTTTACTTTGTGGGGGGAGGGCAGGGTGATTCCTTTCATTTTTTCTTGTTGAATCCGTAGCAAGAGAGCAAGATAACTTATCAAATATTAATCCATCACATTCTCAGTCAATCACCTCCCTACAGTGATGTGTTAAGAAAACAAAGTTCCCTCCACTTGTTCTATACAGATAGTTTTGTCTATTTTTCCTTAAGTGAGGTCCAATGAAGATGTACTCATTTGAACTTCAACTATCCACTTGATTACCTCATTAACTTGAGCAGGTAAAATAAAAAAAAAAACAATATGTATATATATATTGTTTTTTTCTATTGCATGTGATGTTGGGAATAACTGAGTATTAATCATCATCATCATCCCACTAACTCAGTGTGTGTGTGCGCACGCACACACATACACATGCACATGTGATAATTATTTGACTATTGACATATCTAGAGGTAAAGGGAAAACCATTTAGAACACTATTTCTCAAAATGTTTTAACCTGTGAACACATTTCAAATGCCAACTAAGGCAATGTTTCCACGGACTGTGGATAGTGGGTGTGGGGAAGTTTGGGATTTCAGTGAAATGCTGTTCTTGGTGATTCTGAATATCTCTCTTTCTCCATATGAAGAGTAATGCTTAAGATAGAGCCTAACAGGGGCACCTGGGTGGCTCAGTTGGTTGGGCGACCGCCTTCGGCTCAGGTCATGAGTCCCAGGATCGAGTCCCGCATCGGGCTCCCTGCTCAGCAGGGAGTCTCCTTCTCCCTCTGACCCTCCCCTCTCTCATGCTCTATCTCATTCTCTCCAAAAAAAAAAAAAAAAAAAAAAGACAGAGCCTAACATGAAGGGGTGTGGGGAAATCCCTTAGTAAATCAGATCTTTTGCTGGAGTCTTAGGCACATACTTTTGCTCTGTGAACACATAATGTGTGTGAGAGACACTGTATGTTGTCTCATCGTTTTGCTTCCTCTTCACTACCAGGCCTACACTAAAGGAGTAGAAATAAATATGCTGTGAAAAATGTAACACATAGTGGTTGCTTTTAACGATCTTTTTTCTCTTTTCTTCTCTTCCTTTACTTTTTGTTCTCTCTCCGTAAAGTAGCTGGAGCTGATGACTCATTATCCTCTAGAAGCAGCAAGAGTAGTGAGTCATGTCTCCAAGGCTGCAGTATGTGGCATTTCAAATACATAAAACATTTAACTCCTGATTATCCCTCAGCTGTTAATGATAATATATGCTATGCTTTCTTTTATTTCCACGAATCCACTTGGAATGGGGGGGGGCAGAAAGTTTCTAACAGATTATTCACATCAATATTCCTATATGATTAGTGACTTTCTTGACTTTTTATATTTGGGAGTTTCATTTGCTTTTAGAGTTATAGCTGAAAGTTAATTCTGAAAAAAAAAATTCTTCTAACTTTTTTTCTCAGTTCGTCCACAAGGACCACATTTACTGTTGCTATAAAGGTTAGCCAGTGCCGGGCGCCTGGGTGGCTCGGTTGGTTAAGCGACTGCCTTCTGCTCATGTCATGATCCTGGAGTCCTGGAATCGAGTCCCTGCTCAGCAGGGAGTCTGCTTCTCCTTCTGACCCAACCCCCTCTCATGCTCTCTCTCTCTCTCATTCTCTCTCTCAAATAAATAAATAAAATCTTTAAAAAAAAAAAAAAAGTTTAGCCAGTGCCTTACAAATCCAAGTAGATAAAGCAATTCCTCTGGACTTAACGCTATTGGTAACCACAAAACCAAAACAAAATGAACCTATATGTTCCTTTTACATTGTTATATTTTATAAAAGGTACACGGACTTTCATCTTCATTTCACAAGAGTGTCTCTGTGCAGAAAGATTCCAACTTTTCCATTACCAGAGTTAGGACTATAAATATACACAGAGAAACAAATTTTGTTCATTGTCTTTTCCCTTTGCACCTGACAAAATAAATGCAGTATTGGAAGGCTTGTCTATATCTGTCAAAATGTAATACAATAATATGAAACAATTAATTAGTTAGTAGCTAATTAATTCGTTCAACACATACTTATGGTGAGTGCCAAATGTATAGATTGGCATTTTCTCAAATATTTAGATTAGCTGATCATCCTAGTCAGGATATGTTGACATCATTGAAATTAGCATTGAGAATTTATAGAATGTGTTACAAAAACTGACAATCTTAAGAAAGCATTTTCATTGATTTTTGTAAAGCTGACATACATATATATAATAACATATATATGATTACCTGAAATATCTACAAGAGGCAAAAGAACAAAGCACTAAAATGTTAAAATGTCCCGTAAATTGACGCACACACTATGAAAAAATTTATATCTCTGCATAGTTTAATTGAAATATCATATAAAATTTTGTAAAGTTTTGTGAAGAACACAATTGAATTACCATCGAGGCTACCAAAACAAATTTCTGTTCCTCATGTTAAGTAGGAAATTTCTTAAGGTACCTGTTTTGTAATAGCTTCATTCATCCTTTCACTTTACAGTTCTAGTGCTTTGATTTATTGTTCAACTACTCTAGAATGTCAAGGAGCTATGCATATCTACCTGTAAAACTGATTCTATATAAAGGAATTACTGTAAATAGGCCTTCTTCGAATGCCAATGCCTTTTTTGAATGTCATAATGATCATATTTCTAGCACTGACTTTGTTTACAATTTGGGGACGATCTGGAGTTTATTTCTTTTATATTTCTTATTTATATCCACAAGCTATATGCAAGCACAAGAAGTATTTTTTATTTTATTATTTTATATTTTATTTTATTTTATTTTATTTTATGTTTTATCTTATTTTATTTTATTATTTTATTTATTTTATTTTTTTAAGTAGTCTCCATGCCCAGTGAGGAGCCCAGTGCAGAGCTTGAATTCACAATCCTGAGATCAAGGACCTGGGCTAAGATCAAGAGTCGGAGGCTCAACCAACAGAGCCACCCAGGTGCCCCAAGAAGTCTTTTATTTTAAGGCTGGTAAAATGTAAATAAAACTTAATCAGCACTGCATGATGTTAAAATTTACGAAAATATATTATTTCTCAATTGTCACAAGAATTCTAGTGTTTAGACAGCTTGGATTTTATTATCCTATTTTACAAGAGTAGAAACAGGTTCAGGGAAATTAAATATGTCCCCAAGGTCACATAGTAATAGGTGATGGAGCTTGGATTCAAAATGAAAGGGTTTTCTTGGGTTATTTTGAAGTTTATACATTTTTCATTTTACAATCTGTTTAAAGAAGGGTGCCAAACATTAGTAGCAGGAATGGGGTAAACAGTACTGCATACTTGAAAATCTATTGCATTTTACTTTTTCTGGAAAAAGGCAATGCAAACTAAAGAGAAAAGAAAAAAAAGTCTGTCCTTCCGGGTTTTTTTTTCCCCCTTTGTGCTGTCAGCTAGGAGTTGATTTAGTGAGTAGTTTTGCAAGACTTGTTTCACTTTGTTTCAGGCAAGGCTGAGCCACGTATTTCAAACAAAGGGCAACCAATTACTAACTTCTGGTTGCTAGGTGTGGCCCCCTTTCAAACTCTATAAAATCAGAAGCACAACGCTTCAGTTCTAGTGGGAAACGTTCAGAGAAGAACCTCTCTTTAGTGCTTTGGAAGAAGGTGGGGAAAAAGGGTAAGTCTTAGTTTTCTTTTTAGTTAGTTTTGATTGTTTGTAAAACTTTTCCCATCCTGATGTTACATGTTACTGCTTCTCCAGGGTTTATCGCTGGCTGCATTTCATATGTTTTGATAAATCTTTCTGTAAAATCACATTGGGTATTTATATTTTGGAAACCACAAAACCGTAATGTTTTATTTTACTTAGTTAAGAAATAAGAGTTTTACACATATGGACAGTTTGCTTAATACTGGCTTATTTTGTACTGTTGGTGAGTTACCACGGGAAAAAAAAGGAAAGAATGTGTTTTCCTCCTACTAAGTTAGACATTTCCAAGAGCTCTGTGTGTCTTACATGGAAATCATGATGGAGGGTGGATACTTGGGGGCAGCTAGCATAGAAGAACAGAAGTGCCAGAGGTGGGTTTCAGGAAACTGTTTCAAAACAGGACTATTTTATTTTCTTTTTTGGTAAAAATCAAATAGATTCAGACATCATAGTGATAATCATGCCCTTTGTAATTAACAACTGAAATTACGTTATGTTTATTCATGCAGCATAAATAAATAAGAAGATCCGTTTATTAATCATTTCATTTAAAGAGGGTGTGGCCATATTCTTATTCCTGTAGTCTGTGTCATAGGCAGGCTTTTCCAGTGCTGCTTTGAAAACGTAAGGGGAAGGGAAATATTTTCTGGATGGTGCCCGATAAGTTCTTCCTGTGGATGCCAATTGGGTCCTCCAAAAATTATTCTACTTAGTAACATCTAGATTGTGAATGAGAACTAATGGCCATAAAACTCCTTAGAAAAGCACAAAGCAAATTTAAAGCAGAGTTTTTACTGGCGTTGGATATATTTGCAAAAGTGAGAGAATTTGAATCATAATATATCTGGCTATTGTTCATAGCAAGAATTTTTCTCTTAGCCCATTTTGAATGTTAAATTAAATGTCCTGATGTCTCACTTTTAATGCTAGCTTGATGAAGAAAGGTGTACTTTTTCTTGCTCTGTTTGTGTCTAAAATTATACATGGACTTTGAAAAAGTAACATTCCCCCTCTGCACCCGGGAATGTATTTTGGTAGCTGGAAGAGAAGGCACATTGTAAAATGATGCAAATGTGGTAAAGGGCTGGTTTCATAATTCTGAAATGGTCTCCTCTCCAGAAGTTATGTTACCACCCTGGCCCTGGGCTCAACCACATGAGGCAGCTAGCCAACATCAGACTGATGTGGACAAAACAGTTCAAAATAACATTATTCAAGAGTTTCAGGCTTATTAAGTGCTTTCTCGATCAAAAGATCTGCAAAGTTTCATTTCTGTGTATGATGTTAGTTTGCTGAGTTGGTTGTTCTTAATATTCCCTAGACCCTAGAGTGGTATTTAAAATCAGAGCTAAATAGCTAAACCAATGGAACTATTATTTTTCGGTGATAAACACAAAGCGGTTTCTGGAGTAAATGAGTTCATTTTTCTTGAACACAGGACAAAATTTTATCAGGAAGATCAGAACAGATAAAATTTATATGATATCTTCCTTAATTATGCTAATTTGCTCCACCTCCATCCACACAAGGTGAAGTTTGAGACAGGCACTTCAGAACTCTCATGCATTTTAGATGCTGTTTATTCCAACATGCTTATTTTTACAAATGAAGACCCTTGGAGAAGTTAAATGTTTTCTGGAGGCCATACAGTCAGTTAAAGAGAATCAAAATAGGCCTCAGCACTCCTCAATTCTTATTTTTACATCTTATAGTTAGGGGAAAATATTCGTTAAGTGTATAGATATGTTTCCTAAGTAATTAGCACTGATACACTGTTTAGCCATTCAATAACACTTCTTACCATAGCAAATGCTAGGGATTGGAGGTACGTAAGGGACGGTGGAATAGCACTGCTCTCCGGGTAATGCTGCCAGGGAATATAGATAGGTCAACAGAAAGTGACAATCCAGAACGGTAGGGGCTAGTGTAGGGGAAAAGGAGGGTGCCTTGGGAGAGCACCCAGCCGAGTGTTGAACCAATGAAAGTTTTCTGGAGGATGTGAAGAGGTCTATGCTGAGTCCTTTTAGAAGGAACAGTTTGGCATAGGAGAGCGAATGTGGAGGAAGAAACAGCATTCCAGGCAAAGGAAACACCCTGTCCAAAGACCCAGAAGCAAAACATTCATAAAGATGACTACCTTTCATAAAGTGGTTCTTCATAAATCATGCCGTTGTATAGTCTAATTGCCTTCTCTCACACGGGTAGGTGTGGGAAGGACTTGTTGAAAAATAAACACCCGACGACGACTTGGGCAAACCTTGCCCCAGTCTCCATGGGTTCACTTAATGAATTTGATTCTCAAGTGTGAGCTATTAAAAATAACACCCCTGCCACTGTCTTTGGGTCATTAGTTTAAAAGAATATGCAATCGGAAGGCATGGATTTATGTATGACTTGATGCTTGCCACTTCTGTCTACAACACGGCCAGGAAATCACACTGTTTTTTCCCAGGTAGAGAATGGGAATAAGGGTGTTGTCCTGTGCAACCGATTGGTTGCTGCTGGTATGACTGTATAACTGATCATTCTAGATCATTCTAGGAAGGCATGAGACACCCCAAAACTCAGCTTCTGTCACAGATCTTAGAAGTAGTCTTTCATGAGGCCAAGAGATAGAAATTGTGATGAACAACAAAACAACAACCAACTTTTGTAATAATTTCAATCCTTCAGAAGAGTTGCAAGAATATTGCACAGAATTACCATATCCTTTACACCCAGATCCCCCAATGGCTAATAGGCCACATTTGTTTGTTCTCTTACCCCTTCCACCCTCTCACTATATTTTTTCTGGAACATTTGAGAGAACACTACAGATGTGATGTCCCTATGCCCCTAGCTTACTTCTGTCTGTATATATTAAAAAACAAGGACACAACAATAGTGCAGTTTTTGAAAAATCAGGAAACTAACTTTGATACAAGCCTTAGTTTCTCAAATTTTGAGCTGGTGCAATTACTAATGTACCATTTCTGGAATACCTTTATCTTATAATTCAGCAAGCATGGCTCCTGCATTGTACTTAACATCCTGGGCATACTTTTTATGCGTATTTGCCCTCTTTAATTCCTTGCTGACTGAGATGAAGAAAGCTCTCTTCTGAAACACAATATACCAAAAAAAAAAAAAAATACCCATCTCTAGAAAGTTACACATTTATGCACAGATAAAGGAGATTGATTGGCAGTGAATGTTCACAAACAGATCATTTATTAGAAGAAACTCAGTAATATTCCCAATTTCCATATAAGTCAACCCATAAATGACCAATTTCATCTTCAAATTAGATGATGTTAAGAACTGAGATAAGCTTGGTTTCAGAGCTCAGTAGTAGCCAGATTAGATATATAGTGAGCCAAGGTATATTAATAAAATAAACTCTTAAGAACCTACTATAAATGTTGCAACTAAAAAAAAAAAAAAGCCAGAATAAAGAAAATCTTGTGTGAATTCATAGGGTTACCTACTTTATTTTTTTTAACTGTACAGTTCTATTTTCTAGACCAAATTATTCTCTGAAGAATAATAGCATCTGACATTTGTATAACATGTAGCAGTCTATAGAATATCTTTGTATGCATTATTTATCTATAATTAAGCCAAGTGTTACCTTCCAATTATTGAATCGGTTTTATCAAGTACAAAATGCTAGTTTTCATCCAGAGGGTAATTACTGAAGAGACAGAATGGTTTAGCAATTCAATTTGGCCAAAAAAGAAAAAAAAAAATTTTTTTTTTTTTTTTGAGAGAGAATGTGTGCACTGTGGGGGTGTGGGAGGGATGGACAGAAAGACAGAAGTGTATGGGGGAGGGACAGAGGTGGAGAGAGAGAGAGAGAACCTTAAGCAGGCTCCACGCCCAGTGTGGAGCCTGATGGGGGCTTGATCTGACCCTGAAATCCCCACTGGAGCAGAAATCAAGAGTTGGAGGCTTTACCGATTAAGCCACCCAGGTGTCCCACTCCCCCACTTTGTTTTGGCCAAAGTACTTTTGCTGTGGTATTTCTAAGGTATGTTGCAACTGTTAAAGATTTCTACTAGTATATGCAGTTGACATTAAACAATTAACTATTAGTACCTGATAAAATCTCTTTCCTCCAGGGCAATTTCTTATATCCTGCCACTATCCCTGTGTCTTGAAGCTAAGGGCTAGTAGATATTATTTGGCTGGACTGAGATTCTGTTTTCCTCTCATTGCTTTTCTGAGATAGTCTATTCAGACTAATTTTCTTTTCCAGACTGTGCTTTTAGAACATCCAAATTATTTCAGACTATAAGATCTAAAAACTCAGAAGATACGTTCCAAAGCTGTCTCCTCTATAGACTCTGTTGTGTCACATACATTATTCAACCCCCTTATTTTTGTTGTTTTGTGTTATGTAAAGAAATTGATGCATTATGTGAGCATTTTTTAGAAGTGGAAAAATGAAGCACAGTAAAGTTTTCACAAAATTTATTTTGAAGTTGTGAGATTCATTTTTAAAACTGACAATATCCTTAGTCTCTGGTCTCTCTTGAAGTTTTTTTGTTTTGTTTTGTTTCCAACTGAAAAGAGTGGAAATACTGGAATGCCTCTTTCACTGAGGGGAAAGTTCTTTGCTAAGTGACCAATCACATCAGTCATTTTGAGGCTTCTACTTTATGAAGGGCATAGATGAGATTATAAAAATGGAAATTTCAAATACCTGAAACCTTGCCAGAAATTGCTAGAAGCTCTGGATGTGCCAATTAAATAATTGGAAAATGAAACTCCACATGCCAACAGCAATTGCACCAGATTACGACTGTAATGGGAACTAAAACCTCGTGCAAAATTGTACATCATGACTTTACCTCAGGAAATAACTTCAAATTTATCAGTTGCTGGGGGGTGGGGAAGAGATTACTTTAAATGAATGCACAATATATTGGTTCTTCTCACAGATGACAGAATAGTAATTTGAACAATCCCCATGATAATTAAGTGGAGATAGTTTCTGCTCTAGATATGATTTCCCTCACGTATTTAATCTCATTACTTGAAACTGAGGTTATTTTTCAGCAGGTGTGGCTGAAATACTTTGTCTGAACATGCTGTTGAAAAATCAGGTTATGGGTTTTAGTCCTCATGATTCATTTAGCTTCATATCAAGAATTTAAAACTACTGAGATTACCCTTCCAAACTCTTTCAGATGTATTCACGGTCATAGTCTCCAGAGGGATAAACAAAGGGTATGGAGAGCTACACTGACCTTGAGTATGGACTCCTAAAAACAAATCCCCAGACAAAAAGGATCACTGATAGCTTCTTTTGTGGACAAAACAGGGAACGCATTAGGTTTGAAACGTGCTTCAGGTTTTAAAAATATACATGGTTGATCAAATAAAAATACTGCTGAACCATGATAGCAATTCAAAAAATTTCAAGGTAGGATTTGCCAAAAGCGGGCATCTATGTTGCATTTTCACCCTGATGCTTCCTGTCAGAACAAAGAACCCTTTAGAAAATGTGGGTTTTTTGTGTTGGGTGGAAAAACACGAAGGACTAGTATTTAGGATGGCTCAACTAGGAAGAAATGTGAGTGTAGCAATTACTCCAAATGCTGAAGTAATTTTATACTAAGGAATGGAAAAGGAAACTGAATTATTTGAGGGAGAAATACCATATTCAGATGGTATTTCTGAATCTTTATCAAACTTCTTTAGCATTTTGAGTCTGAATCTGAATTTTGAGACAGATAGCAGACTGCCACAGATGGTTTTACCTTATAAATGTAAAACTTTATGCTGTTTCTCTAGCCATTACTTTTCTTTAAGCCCCCACCAATCCTACGCAGATTCTCTAAAGGCCTACTAAGCAGTCTCTAATCTTTCATCCTGCCCATCTCTTAGCCACTCTCTATGATATAGGATGAGTGATCTTTCTGAAATATAAAAGGAATCATGCTGCTCTCTTTTTAGAAATCCATTCATGTTTTCCTAAAGCTTTGGAGATACATTTAGACTTCTTTGATTGGGCTTCTGTCAACACTCTTTGCTTCGGTAGACTTCCTTCCGTGTCCCAAATATGACAACCTTCTCTCTGTTTTGTTCTCTTTAACTTTTTTGTCAGGTTAATCTTGACTCATTTCAAGAGAGGCTCAGATCAGCCAGCACGACCCCTTAGCTTTCGTCTTTTCCCACAGGAAGCACACACTAGCTGAGGCACGGATGATGTTTCAGTATTTCCTGAACCCTCAGTGTTTGGCCTATGGCGAATGGTGTATAAATTTAGATCAGTAAAATCAATCGCCAGCCCCTCTCTTCAGCCTATATGCTTACTTGTAGAATCATCTGACCCCTAAAGGTTAGGACTGAATATGCTAAGAAAGAGCCAAATGTCTGAGTGGAGGCTAGGGGGTTTCTGTTCAAGGGTTAGACTTTCCTTGCAAAAAGCTTACATCTAGCATTTTGTTATGCTCCTAAAATTAATCCAAAAGTAAGGTCAAGGCTACTCTGTGTCTTGCGTATGCGAGAGAGTAGAGTGATATAAATGTGTGGTAGGTTTGTGTTTTGTAATAGCATCTACCTGTTTTCTTTCCAGATACTTCTTTAAAAATGGCAATGGTATCAGAATTCCTCAAACAGGCCTGGTTTATTGAAAATGAAGAGCAGGAATACATTGTAAGTCAAGTGACCATACAATAACTTGGTTAAATAGCGGAAAACTAATGAGAGTGAGTGGACATGACTCTATTTCTCTCTTATCCACAGAAAACTGTGAAAGGATCCAAAGGTGGTCCTGGGTCAGCAGTGAGCCCCTATCCTACCTTCAATCCATCCTCGGATGTTGCTGCCTTGCATAACGCTATAACAGTTAAAGGTATTTACGTCTTCCCAAAACAGAACCCTCCGGGACATTTCAGAATGGCCATTTGAATGGCTATCAAAAAGGGGACATATGTGGTGGAAAAAGTCTGTTTCATTTTGAAGATAAAAAAGATTTCTTTGTCAAACAAAGATATATTTCCTTTCTCAACACTTAGGAAATGTGGGGCAAATCAGGAGAATCTCTGTTGAGACGACTGGTATTTTTACCAGCTCATTTCTAGCAGAAATTCAATGCTGAAATCAACACCTCTGCTCACATTTAGGGTTTCAGGCAGGATCAAACACCGCAGCACAGAGGGCTGGGAACAATTTCCTCTTTCTTTCTCCTTCAAATGGATAGAGTGCCATCTGAAGTGCTTCCCTTTAATGTCACCTCCATGTCCTAGGCTTCTGTCATTTTCTATTTCTTGGCTTCCTAGAACTTCATTTGGGCCATCTTGGGAATTAATTATTTTATGTCCATTACTGATGAGGAAGAAAATTGATTTTAAAGCCTTGTGGCCTTTTATTTTCAGGTGTGGATGAAGCAACCATCATTGACATTCTAACTAAGAGGAACAATGCACAGCGTCAGCAGATCAAAGCAGCCTATCTCCAGGAAAAAGGGAAGGTAGGTTGGAGTTGGAAATTTAGATATTCGATTTCAATTACACTTATGTCTAAACACGGATTTTGAAGCCCAGTTACCTAGTTTTTTTCAGTCTCTAACACTGTGTTCCCTTTACAACCAAGACTAGAATTACAGTGTTTATCCACTTGGTTGCAATGTAATCAATACTAGCAAATTTCTGGTTTCAGACATTAGCTGTCTTGGTTCTTTGCAGATGACTTCTCTAATGGAGACCAGTTTTTAATTTGAATATAACGAATATCAAGGGTACTATTGGCAATAAGGAATATGTTCTGATTGACGTGTGTCTTCTGCTGAAATTTAAACAGCAATTTCATGTCTAAATGTAAAGTTTATACATATAATTCTACTTTAAAAGTAAGCTTTGTATTTTTTTATGCCAAAAATGGGTAATTTTTTTAAGGCGTGCAGTTAGAAAATGATCTAATGCCAATGTCTGATTACGGTGCTTATTTGATCACTGCAAACTCCAAAGGCTGAAAAATTATTAATGCATTCTTTTTAAAGCATTCTTACTTCTGTTTCTATCCATATACAAAAACCCCTATGTTTTGAGCTTTGTGATTTCCTCCCCCTGTAAAAGATCAAGAGAACCCTTAAAGAAATCCTTTCAGAAGTTATCAATGAATGCAGTACATTGCATTGTAATCACTGTATTATCTAAAAAAATGAAGGTAACATTCTAAATGTCGTATTTTGTATCTGAATGAAAGGAGCTCTAAAAGATGGCTGGATTTAAAAATCAGTAGTAAGATTACCTAAATGTTAGGTAACCCCACATTGCTCTATTGCCCAGCATGTTACTTACTAGAAGCCTTAACTCTATAATCTCTTCGTTATAGCCCCTGGATGAAGCTCTGAAGAAAGCCCTTTCTGGTCACCTCGAGGAAGTTGTTTTGGCTCTATTAAAAACTCCAGCCCAGTTTGATGCTGATGAACTTCGTGCTGCCATGAAGGTAAATAACCTGATTTAAGCAAAATTCCTTTCCTCCACGGACTGTATAGGTCAAGTCTACTTAATACATCTTGTTATACCCTCACACCTAGTACAGGGTATGCCAATCAGCGGGCATAAAATAAGTGAATGAATGAATGAATGAATGAATGAAATGTGGACGTTAGCAGCTGTATTATTTCCAATCTCCTTATATTATCTGTCACTGCATGTATCCTATACCTCACTTTTTATATCTTTGTGCAAAATAATGGCTTTAAACCCATTTTGTTTTTAGAGCAATATAATAGAGTTTATTGTAAGTATTAAATATTGTGGATATTTACTAAATAGTGTGGGAAATTTACTAAATGCTAGATTCAAGTGAATTCTGAGACCCAAAAACTAGCAGACGCTCTTGAACAAAGTTTTTCTTACATTTATTTTTTAACTCAGGGCCTTGGAACTGATGAAGACACTCTGGATGAAATTTTGGTATCAAGAACTAACAAAGAAATCAGAGAAATTAACAGAGTCTATAGAGAAGGTACGTTTTAATACCCAACAGTCCAAGTTACCTTAGTTGGAAACTAAATCTAATACACATTTCTTAAAACTGAATGTCATTGATGTTAATGATGAGGCTTTGGAAAGTCTACATAGTAAAATATTTCTTCATTGTTTGGCACGTGTCTGGGGCATGCACGCTGTTACCAGATAGCACTCAAGTTGCTAGGGTGCCAGTTTATCACCAGTTTACTGCAAAATACACTTTTCTCGTTCCTCAGAACTGAAGAGAGATCTAGCTAAAGATATCACCTCAGACACATCTGGAGATTATCGGAATGCTCTGCTTTCTCTGGCTAAGGTACAACCTCATCTAATTCAGGACATACCTCTTCCTTTATGAAAAGTAAAAGGAGATGCCCTCTCTCACGAAATAAGCACTTGATTCTCTTTTTCTCAAAAAAGCAGTATTTATCTGATTTTAAGGGAACTAAAGCAAATCATGTGATTACATGCTAAGAAAACAACTTACCACAGAATGGGATTTTTTTTCAGGGTGACCGATCTGAGGATTTTGGCTTGAATGACGACTTGGCTGATTCAGATGCTAGGGTAAGCAAGTGCTTACAAATACTCCTGGAGTTGACCTTCCTGTGTCAGATAGTTCCTGTGTTGGATGGGGTTACCACTTGATGCCTTTATTTGAAAGCAAATCTAAGACCTTCTGAGAGACCAATGGCCCCTAACGTTCATTCCCTGAATGATGCACACCCTCCTGTACTTGAATAGCTCAAGAGACAAAAATGTGGTCTTTATGTTTTTAAAAGATTTCACTATTTACAAAGTGGGAAAGGATGGAAAGAAAAGAATGAGAATTTGATTTGTCATTCTTAACTGTTTTGTTGAGAAAACTCTGAATTTTTATCCTACTATGTATAAGAAAGGGAAAAATAATTTTTTAAGTTAAGTGGAAAGAGTAAGCATATCAAACATTCATTTAAGAGTGAACAATGGAGTGGTTTATAGCCGTAAGTTTATATTGTAAAGACATTATAGTAATGATCTTATAATTATAAAAATTATAATAACCTTTTTATATACTTTCAAGTATACTGACATACATAGTGTCAGTGAGGTTGTTGGTTATTTATACACCAGTCCCTTGGCAACATTAGAAAAATTGTGCCATTTTAGGGCCTGGAATTTCTGTAAAAAAAAACAAACAAACAAACTGACTATTATTTGCATATGCTTTCCTCATGGGATGGTATTACGTCTATAAATTCATCACAGTGAGTTAATAGGAGAGAAACTTATGTGTCCATACCCACTCCCTTCATAATACCAGAACATTATCTTTCACATAAAAGGTACGCATTAACTTTTTGTTGAAAAAAATGCATATACACCACGTTTGCTTGAAAAGTCCAAAATAACTTATGTCCATCAGAAGTTTGGCCATTTTAATAGAAATTGTGCAAGCATATAAAAAAAAAGTTAATATTTGACTAACTGCCCATAATAAAAAATGATTCTTATTTGCTTGTGACATTTCTGAATTTGCTTTCCATTTTAAGACTATATCAGGGCTGTCAGATGTATATTTATGGCAGCTACATGGATTAGCGTGGCCCAGGAGGATGATGGCAATTAACATTTCAAAGTTAACAGAGCATGCCTGTGATAATAAGGCAAGGATTACCTTTTCCAGTTACAAAAGAGGAAAGTTGGCAGTTTCATAAGGTTAAATTGTTTATCTAACAGTCCAGAGCAGCTAAGTTGCAGAGTCAGAATTTGAATCCAGAAATTTTAATATCAAAATTCAAGATCTAGGTTATGTTTGTATTATCGATGTATTAGTACCACTTGCTGATAGTTACTTTGAACAATTAAGAGTAAAAAAAAAAAGTTTTTAGAGAGTTCCACGGAGTTGCCATGATATAGAGCATAATCTGAAAGCAATTTAATCCAGCAAATATTTATTCTGCAAAAATATATTCAGTCTACTGTTTGCAAGGTGCCTTGAGACATACTGTGGAAGATACTTGACAAACTAAGGTCCCTATCTTTAAGGAACTTGCATTCTCAGCATTGCCTACTATGATTGAATTGGACACAAAGCAGCTGCCTAGAAAATCTTTGAAGAGATCTAACATTCTTGTGCAAGTGTCAAGTCAGCAGATAGTCAAATGTTTACGTTTCTTTTTTTTAAAGGTTTCATTTATCTATTTGAGAGAGAGAGAGAGAGCGAGCACAAGCAGGGGGACTGGCAGAGGGAGAGGGAGAAGCAGGGGGCTCAGTGAGCAGGGGCGATCGATGTAGAGCTGCATCCCAGGACCCTGGATTCATGACCTGAGCCAAAGGCAGACACTCAGCCACCCAGGCACCCCTATGTTTGTGTTTCTTGATAGGCTTTATATGAAGCAGGAGAAAGGAGAAAAGGGACAGATGTGAATGTGTTCATTACCATCCTTACCACCAGAACCTATCCCCATCTTCGCCAAGGTAAGAAAAAAAAATTCCTGAAAACTGTTTATAGTAGATGCATTTTTTTGAGAACAAATAAAAGAAAGGAAAGAGAGAAGCCTTAATCAGTGTCACTCTCATACCAAGTGACTGTAGTGCTCCTGACCCTTTACTGCTATTTGTGCATTTGTCCAACTTTGTACAGCCACCATTTTATAATATTTGAAACACCCTTTGTGACTTTGGCAGGCAGAACATTACTTAATTATCTTGACGATTTCTACTCCCCCAAAATATGTGGAATAGGTGTGACAAAATATACACATACAACAGAATGAAATTACAATGAAGTAAAACATTAAACTCAGGGCTAAGTGGAAAAAAGGAAAAAAAAAAAAAAAGCATAGAGATGCTCCCAAACACAAAGAAACAAGAGTTCTTTCCTTCGAGCCCTAGACTTAGCTCTGACCCGTTTGGAAGCCAAGGCAAAGGGGGAAGTCCTAATGATTGCTTGAAGTTCATTATCTTATAATAGCACCTTCTGATTTTTAAGGATAAAAATAAGAGACATCTACTCCACAGATCTTTATATAAGGGAAGATCCATTTCCAAACATGGGGTTTGGAAATAAGTAAGTGCACAGTCAGATCCTGGTCATTATTCTGTCTTCCATGCCCTGGATTCATATTTCATTCTAAGATTTTAAAATGTCATTTTAATACGGAAGTGGAAGGTGTTATGGAGATAGATTTGCAATCCCTCTTCAGCCACTTCACTTGAACTGTATTCTCTAGCATGCAAAGGGCAGTTCCCCTTTTCCAAGGCAAAGGGGGAAGTCCTAATGATTGCTGGAAGTTCATTATCTTATAATAGCACCTTCTGATTTTTAAGGATAAAAATAAGAGACATCTACTCCACAGATCTTTATATAAGGGAAGATCCATTCCGTATGGCATTTAGCTCTGATGTAGTAAGTGTCACAGTTGTCAATCACATGCCAGTTCTAATAAATGTCAACACTTGCGAAAACTTCCCCCAAATATACAGGAAATAGCCACATGAGTTACATTCCTAGGAAAACATATGAAGTATCCAAAATTTACCCAGTTGAAGAATTAGCTTTAAGATGTGTGTTTTGAAATTCAGTCATTCCAAAGAAGGCTTTGCGTCAGTTCCCCTGCTTTTGCTAGTTTGCTGAGGAATAGGATGCTTTGTACCTCTCTTAGTTTAAATTCAATGTTCAGTGTTTCAGAAGTACAGCAAGTACAGTAATCACGACATGAACAAAGTCCTGGACCTGGAGGTGAAAGGTGACATTGAGAAATGCCTCACGGCGATCGGTACGTGGTCAGGGAAACATTGAGAAACGCCTCGCAGCTCTCGGTGTGTGGTCAGGGAAGGGGCGGCTTTCCTAACCGGAAACGGTCAGTGCTGTCCCACAGTTAAAAACAACAGCAACAACAAAAAACAGGGGCGCTGGGTGGCTCAGTTGGTTAAGCTTCTGACTCTTGATCTCACCTCTTAGTCTCAGGGTCCTGAGTTCAAGCCCTGGGTTGGGCTCCATGCTGGGTGTGGAGTCTCCTTAAAAATAAATAAATAAATAAAATAAAAATGAAAAAGACCCAAAAAACTAAGATATAATAAACTTATGTCTTATATAGAGGCAATGTGGAAGATAACGGCTATAAATATTTAGCTAACGGTCTATGATGGCCATCTTAATAATTACATTAAAATATATTAAATAATATGATATTTGAATACGCAGTATGATATTTATAATATTATAATAAAATAACAATTCTTCAAAAAGATGGACAGATGGGAAATGCTTTCTGAGCATTTACTTATGCCAAGTGATGCATGGCTCAGGGAAAGTCAGAGTGATCACTAAGAACATGGGGTTTGGAAATAAATAAATGCACAGTCAGATCCTGGTCTGTCACTTGCTGATTGAGTCATCTTGGACAAGTCCAGAGGGATTAGCTCAGTAGGTCTCCAGGGGCTTCTGGAAAGGTCTTCAGAAGAAAAAGCCTTTAAAGGTCTCCCATGCTATTCCAAGAACCCGGGAACCTATGTTCTAAAGCAGGGAATGTGCTCATAAAACCCCTGGAAAACTCGTGAAAATGCAGATTCTGATTTAGCAGGTCTGTAGTGCGGCCTTTGGATTCTGCATTCCTAACAAGCTCCAGGTTTGTGCCAATACGTTTGGTCCATCGATCACACTTTGAGGAGCAAGGTAGAGAATATTACTCATGGCTGCGTCTATTAGTGTTTTATATGGCAGTTGCCGTATACTGAAGGCAAGTCCTATTTCATTTGAAAAAAAAAATTCTTATTATGACACACAAAAAAGTATTTACTGTATGCCCATATGCCCTTTAACACCTGCCAGTTTCCCCATTTCCAAGAAGAGGATATTCTAGAATACCATGAACTGAAGTTGCTGTTGAGTGGATTTAAGATAGAGGAGATGGTGATGTTGTGAGGGAAGATTCCTCAAGACCACCATCTACAGAAAGCTTTTTATAGGCCAAGTATCCCCTATTAAGTGGGGGATGAGGAACAGCAATGGAGAATGGAGTCTTTCTGGTAAAACTTTCACATGCATCTTTCTTCTCGTATGGTAAATATATCCGCTAAAGTGTGCCTGTCTTGCAGTGAAGTGTGCCACAAGCAAACCGATGTTCTTTGCCGAGAAGCTTCATCAGGCCATGAAGGTAACATTCTATTTTTATGCTTTGCTGAGGGCCGAAATTATTGTTTGTGGAGAGAAAAACAGAAAACTTCGTATTGTTTGCAAGCCACACTTATTTTCCTATCTTCCCATTAAAAAGAACCACTGTTCCATGTAATGCAAGAGGCAATACACATACTTATTGGAATAAAATTGTCAGATTTGTTGTAGTTTTTTTACAGGTAAGGTAGTAAGGTGAGCTTGTCAGTAATTTGTGGTTTACTCATTGTTTGCATAAAACCTGAGCCAGTAGAGAAAGGTTCTGTACTTTTTCTTTTAATGTGTGATTTTAGTAACCTACTTCTGCTAAAGTTGTGGGTTTTATAATTTCCTCCTTTCTAAGTTTCACTTGCCTTTTTTTATTATTCTGCCATCCATGCCCTGGATTCATATTTCACGCTAAGATTTTAAAATGTCATTTTAATACGAAGTGGAAGGTGTTATGGAGATAGATTTGCAATCCCACTTCAGCCACTTCACTTGAACCTTATTCTCTAGCATGCATCAGGATGCCGCCTGTATACAGGTATTGTGAAAGTTATTAGGTTGTATTTTTTTTTCCTTTGCAACTCCAAAATAAGGAGGTCTCAAGAGAAAAGGGGGAGGGAAGGGAGAGAGATCTAACCCTTCAATTAATAGGAAGAGTCCTTCTGAAATGCTAAAATGATAGGCATTACACCACCATGTGGTAGGCAGTAGAGTCCCAGACCTCATGCTTGCTGCTATCTAGGGGGGTAATTACCTGGGTGGGTAAGGATGAATACCTGGTATGGCAGAAGAGCAGGAGGAATCAATGTAGACTTGCGGTCCGCTAAGCTAAGACTAAGATATTTGAAGAGGAATTAGCCAGGTGAGAGCAGAGTTGGAGGGATAAAGTTGGTCCAGGGAAAGAGTTAGCATGACTCTTTCAAGATAATAAGCGTCATGAGAGGGATGGTGCAGTGGAAGAAGAGGGTGTGGAATTAGACAGGCATTGTAAACCCAGATAAAATGATTCATTTTCATCCTAAAAGCAACCAAAGACCATGGAGGGTTTTAAATAGATGGATTCAATGATCAGATTTGCAATTTAGAAGGTTCACGTTTTTTGTAATTTTTGAATAGTTTAGACCTAGGAAAGACTGGATGGTGGAAGACCGATGAGGAGTTTGTAAAAGCTCTTCCGTATAGCTGATGCAGCAGTTGGGTTCCTGCCATTTTATTTCCACCTGTGTCAAGTGCGTGTGTGTGTGTGTGTGTGTGTGTGTGTGTGTTTTAATGAATGAACAAAAGAGCTTCCCATTCAAACCCATACCTGCTTTATTAAGAGTATGCTCTGAATATGATATTTACCATCATTTGCTTTAAACAGGGTTCTGGAACTCGTCATAAGACATTGATCAGAATTATGGTTTCCCGTTCTGAAATTGACATGAATGACATCAAAGCATGCTACCAGAAATTGTATGGTGTCTCTCTCTGCCAAGCCATCCTGGTATGTTGTGATTTTCATAATGCCACCTCCACAAATGGCAGTCTTTTTGCAACTTCTCCAAAGAGAAAATCTGACTTATGTACCTGTAGATTTTAGATGTGAGATTAATTTGTTATATTAGGATATGTAATTTATAAGTAAATTGAACTTTCACTGGACTAGTGAGTTCTCTACTGAAAAACTACACAAATTTTTCAGTAGCCATGGAAATATTTAGTTTCCCATACATAAAGTTAGCAAGCAAAATATTTTAGTAGGGAGATATAGTGATTTATTTTGCAATGAATATTGATCAGAGATTAGAAACTTATTATTCTAAGCTTTCTGAATTTTGTGATATGTAAAATATAAAACATGCATGTTTAAATTTTCATTATAATGTTAAAAATAAGAAGACAAGTCAAGGGTTTTAAACTTATTGAAAGACTGAAAGATAGATGACTAATTCAAGTTAAGTTGTCACTTATACCGGATAACTAAATCTACCAAGAAAAGGTGAGAAAATCACAGGCTTATCAGTTTCTCCCTGGTGAGTGAGTCAGATAGCCTTCACTATGATATGAAATTATACTGTGTTAAGCTCACTCAATTCTGTGTGACATTTAGTTCTTGGAAAATAATGGCTCTAATATACAACATAATCAATATAATCTGAATCTTGAAAGCTGTTGCTTTTTATGTAATAATCAATTAACAAATATCAGTTATCTGCTATATTAATTGTATTACTTAAATAAATGATATAATTATAAAAGATCCTCGGGCTTATATAACGTGATATATGTTCTCCACCCGTTAATCTACAAATACATAATTCTTCTATAATTAAAAATACCGTATGTTGATTATGGTTTCAGGTATCATTAAGCATACTCTTTCTTAACCAACAGGATGAAACCAAGGGAGATTATGAAAAAATCCTGGTGGCTCTCTGTGGAGACTAACATTCCTTTGATGATCGCAAGCTTCTTGATCAGAAGATTTTTTAATCGTATCTTTTCATTCCATATCATAGACTTAAACAGGAAAGTTTTCTCAGCAGGATTACAGTCTAGCTAAATGCTTTTTGAAAAATATAGCCTATAAATCATTTTTATATCACAACTCCATATAACAGAATTTTTTTTTAAACTATATTTATCCCAAACTATAAAAGCCTCATAAACAGGCTGTTCTAGTAACATTACCTGAGAAAGATGTTTGTGCAGTAGAAAATAAAATGATTTTGCAGGACAATTGTGTGTCATTGGTTCTTCTACTCTGATTGTGTGTGTGTGTGTGTGTGTAATGCAGTGGTTTAACTGTATCAAGGGAAAGGAGCTTGAATCCTAAATTGTAGTCATTTAATGAAATAAGATTTTGCATATTAAAATTATTAAGAAATTAAAAAATATTCACAGAGTTGGAAAATGGACTTATATTTTATCATCTGGGTGCAGATAATTGAGAGCATGTCTGAGTAATAACGGATTTATTGCATCAGCATTGTAACAGTTGAATATTCTGCTGTGTTTCACAAACCGGTGTGAAGATGAAATGATAACAGCAATGAAAATTTCTCTCTTTTTAAAAAAATGGTAGTTGCATGCTGAGTTTTCAAAGAAACTGTCAAGCTATTTCCAGAGTAGCTAGATCACTACTTCACTTTTCTATAATAAATGTATAAACAATCTAGTTTCTCCACAAGCTTGCCAGCATTTGATATTGCCACTATTTTGCATTTTGACACTGTTTATTTTTTATTTTTTATTGTTGAGTTTTGGGAATTCTTCATATACTCCTTTGTCAAATATACGGTTTTCAAATGTTTCCTCTCAGTTTGCAGCTTGGCTTTTTACTCTTACTAGATCTCTCTCAGAGCAAACACTTTAAATTTTAATGTGGTTCAGTTTTTCAATTTTTTCCTTTATTGATTGTGCTTTTGGTGTCACATCGACAGACTTTTTATAGACCTTAATCCCTGAACATTTTCTCCTCTGTTTTTTCTTAAAAGAAGATTTATAGTTTTCCATTTAACATTTAAAGTTTGTGATCCATATCGAACTAATTTTTGTGTAACGTGTGAAACTTAGGTCAAAGCTCTCTCTCTCTCTTTTTTTATGGATGTCCAATGGCTCCCACACCATTTGTTGGAAAGGGTGTCCTTCCTCTATTGAATTGTTCTTGCGCTTCTGGAAAAGAAATCAGTTATTTTCCCCCTGAGAGTATTCTTACCACATAGGCAATAATTTAATTTAACTTAATTTAATTTATTCATCACCAAACGAATTAAGTTGGGTGTTTGTTTCTGACCATCCAAGCTGCATTCACCTGATGGTAGCTTTATTTGCCTTGATCCCTGCCCTTCACTCTCTTTCACCTCTTCCTGGTCCCGTGCATCCTGTAGAACAATCATGAACTTGGGCCATAATATATCAGCCAAACCGAGGCTGGCAGATACGCTGCTTATTATAGCCTCTGAATTTTTTAGTTCATTTGTCATTATGTAAGATACCTCCTTCGTGTGCTTGTTTGGTTGGAGAAGTACCTGCGTGGGAAATTAGAGAGCACCTGGGGCTGGTACATCGAGGCAGGATGAAATTATCAAGGTATTTTTTTATCAGCACTATTCTAAAAAATAGCGTCAAGGTGGTATGAATATTTCTGCTAGTCAAAACAGTATCCACACCTCTTCTTCTTCCGAATTAAGTTGAGAGAAAGTGCCTAAGTGAGTTACTATCTGTTTGCCTGCCTTTCCATCCCTGTCCGTTGTCTGCTCCTTTCTGCTCTCCTCTAGGAGGTGATTCGGAAGACTTTGTCATGCCGGCTCTCTTGCCTTCCAGCTTCTGGCTGAAGTTACTGGTAGAAGGTGGGAGATCAGGAGGAGGTGTTCCTTCTGCTCCCTCCCTGATTCTACGCAGATTTATTAGCATTTTTGTTTTTCTACAATTACAATTTCTTGTCAACGGCTCCAGCTCTCAACACTTTCCTCTCCTGGCCTCTGGGGCCCAGAGGTTCCTGCTGTTGTTCCTGGGGGTTGCAACATTCCATGTGGGGTCCTTTAATCTGCTCACACCTCTGAAAACAGTTCTTTAATTAAGACGCTCATTAAAACTTGCAGCTTGATGTGCCACCTGTCTTCTGCTAGGACCCCATCGATAGTGCTTTCCCAAAGTGCTAAACTACTTTTATTATCAAAAACTAATCGAGGGGCTCCTGACTGTATTCCACACACTAGGATAGGTAGGTAAGTAGACACACAATTGCATAGAAAGAGTATTAGGTAAGTAGTGATATGAAGACATTAGAAGATAAAAATACACAGCTCGCCATGATCCATGCAAGGAAAAAAAAAAAAAAAGTCAGCTTCGTTAAAATGGAGAACTTCTGCTCCACAAAAGACACTGCTAAGAGAATGAAAAGACAAGTCCCGGACTGGGAGAAATTCTTTGCAACACAAATATCTGATAGAGGACTGATTTCCAAAGAACTCTTAAAACTCAACAATAAAAAAACAGACAATCTAATTTTAAAATGAGCAAAAGACCTGAAGAGGCACCTCATCAAAGAAAATACAAAGATGGCAAATAAGCATATGAAGATACTTAACGTATCATTAGGGAATTGCAAAATAAAACAATGAGATACTAGTATACACCTATTAGAATTGCCCAAAATCCATTCCACGTGGAGCAATGGGAACTGCCATTCATTGCTAATAGGAGTGCAAAATAGTACCACCATTTTGGAAGACAGTTTGGCAATTCCTTTCAAAAGTGCTATTGTACAATTCAGCAATGACACTGCTATGTATTTACTCAAACGAACTGAAAACTTATGTCCACACAGGAACCTGCACACAGATGTTTACGGCAGTCTGTTCATAATTTCCTAAACTTGGAAGCAATCAAGATGTCTTTCAAAAGATTAATGATAAAAAAAAAAAAAACCAACCGTGGTACATTCACACACTGAAATATTACTCACCCATAAAAAAAAATTAGCTATCAAGACATGGAGGAATCTTAAGCACATATTGCTCAGTGAAAGAAGCCAGTTGGAAAAGGCTGCACACTACATCATTCCATCTATATGATGTGATGAAAACAGGAAAACTGCAGGGGCAATAGAAAGATGAGTGGTTGCCAAGGGATTAGGGTGAGGAAGGGAGGGACAAATAGGTCAATCACAGGACATTTTTAGGGTAAACTATTCTGTATCATACTGTAATGGTGGATCTATGACATTATGCATCTGTCAAAACCTAGAGAAGTATACAACCTCCAGAAATGTCCAAAACATCATAGACCATGTAAATCATGGATTTTAGTTAATAATAATGTATCCGTGTTGGTTCAGCAATTGTAACAATGAGTTACAGTTCGTACCACCTAATGCAAGATGTTAATAACAAAGAAAACTGTGAGACAGAGAGAGACAGGGGGTTTGGAACTCTGCACAATTCTGCTGTAAACCTGAAAGTGTCCTAAAAAAATAAAGTGTATTAAAAACCAGTTCTCAACTTTTGAAGCTCAAAATAAATCCAGAGGCAAAGAATTGTGCAAAAGATGACAGTATAATGTAATGATGATTATTAATACAGAAACATGAAATATTTTAGCAAAACAGGAAATAGGTAACAGAATTGGGGAAAAAGCTACAAAATGGGGAATGCCTGAAAAATGAGTGGTATTTCATTTTGTTGAAAGATTAAACGAGTAAGTTTGTTTATCAAGAAGCTTTCATTGTTAAAAACTATTTTTAGATGCTTGATTTTATTTTATTTCGTCTTCAGACAAATCTGTGAGGGAGGTGTTATCTGCTTTTTATAGATGAGAAATCTAAAGTTCCCAAAGGTCACTTGACTTGCACAATTTCACACAGTATGTGAATGAATGAACGTAAATATGAACACAGGTCTCGTGACCCCAGATCCATCTCACTGAAGTTCTGTATGGGAAGGAAGGCCAAAGAAGGAGTGAGACTGAATGAGAAGCTAGTTCAGAAGCCACTTTTCTGACAAAGATGTTATTTTAATAATAAGTAAAAATAAAAATGTCCTCTTCTGCTTACAGTGATGTGTGTGTGTGTGTGTGTGTGTGTGTGTGTGTGTGTGTGTATGAATCTACTTCAGAAGGCCATGAAAAGCAATTTATTCACTGTCAATTTTCTTTTTTGATAGCTCATTTCCCTTTAATGTCTAGGTTTAAAAGAAAAAATGATTGGAGATATAAATGTCAACTATTAGTTTTAAGTGTATTTATTACCAGGATTTAATTGACAAAGAGAAAGTAAAAGATGATAAAAAAGTCTCAGGCTCCATGATCAGATACTGAAATTACACACAATGCTAAAAAAATCAGTCTTTCCATGTGGACAAGATACTCCTCTTGGTAAACTGTGGTATAGATTAAACCTCTGACAGTATTATGCATAAAATGGTTAAACTCTAGGAAAACCCCCCCATTCCCTCTATTTGTGTGTCTAACTCACACTAAGGCTTCAGCTCTCTGTCAAGACAGCAGTTCTTCCAAAAAGTCTTCCTTGAAACTCAAAATCTTGGTCAGGCCTTCCACCTCGATGCTTCCATTATACCATATTACAATTGCTGGCTCAGTTGTCCTTTCCCTTCTCTAGGTTTCTTAAGGGTAGGGACTGTGTTTTATTCACTTCTGTTTTTCTGGTACCCTACCCAGTCCCTAGTAGATAACATACACTTAAATGTTTAAATATGCAAATACGTAAACAAACACATAAAACAGGTAGCCAGCATTTTGCATTTGCCAAAAAAACTTCCGTAATCCCTTGTTGTCTGATACGTGAATTTCTGTAAACCTTTGGTGATTTTGTTAACACACACACACACACACACACACACACACACACACAGACGCACACACACACACACACACAGACGCACGCACACACACACACACAGACGCACGCACACACACACACACACAGACGCACGCACACACACACAGACGCACGCACACACACACACACAGAATACTTGTTGATTCTGGCATGGAGGAATAGAAACTATATATTACCAATGATAAGTTTCTCAAACGAAATAGTGATGATATTTTGATCAGTATAAATATAGGAACAATACAAAAGAGAGAATATTGAACACTGCAAAACCATCCATACCCCATATATTACTCATTGGCCTTTCATCCCTTTCTATCTAGGCTCAACACACACAGGCTCTGCATCCTTCATCTATGGCTAAAATGTCTCCTAAGGTAGTTGCTCCTTGCTTCTATATTAGTTTTATTTATCCTCGTTTGGTTTTTTCTTATGATTAAATAAGACTATCCCTCACAGAGACCCACCTCTGCTCTTGATATCCTATGTGGCACCTCAAATGAAACCTCTGTCACCAGAATGTCAAGGTTAAATACTTTGAGAACGACTCCCTTTTGACTTTTCGTCTTCCTCTTCTGTCCTTGTTCCTAGAGACCTCCTGTGGAATGCACAAGGATCGTTTCTGTGTATTTATCACTTAATTTTGTGGTCCTCTGTAATTAACAGAAAAAGATGACTAACAGTGACTAAATAAATTAAAAAAAATTTTTTTTCCACAAGAAATCCAGGGGAAGACCACTGCTTGCATTGAGGCTGAATGGTATCAGGAAATCTTATGATTATCTGGCATTTGCCTTATGTTGATTATCTCATGGTCTCAACGAGGCTGCCTAGAGCTTCAGACCTCATGTCTGGGTTCACTGTGTCTGGGAACTACTCAGGTTCCCTAAACTCATCCTTTTACTTAAACATGAAGCTGGATGAGTATATGCGTATGTGCTGATACGAAGCAATAGGCATCTATAAGCTTAAAAATCAGGAGAATCAGTCTGGTCTTTGGTTGCAAGCAACTGAAACTGGCTAACTTACAAAGGAGGGATTTACAGATATGGGTGTGTTGGGGTAAGGGACTGAGAATGAGTAGAAGACCAGGAGTCCAGGTTTAGAAATAGGCAAGAACCTTGGGAGCTGTGACGAGATGAGAAGCAGGAGTAAAAAAGCATAGCAAGCTTCTTATTTTGCTGTCACGAAGACCTCTGTGGAGAATCACTGCCAATCCTCTCTCTTCCTGGCTGGGCAGTTCTGGCTAGAGGAATCTCCTACAATTGTAGTTCACCGGAGCCAGAAAAATAAGGGCTGGCCAAGCATACCGTATAAGGCATACTTGTATGGTAATACGCATAAGTCTTCTCCCAGTAGGCTAGACTGAGCTTCCTTACAGCATCGTGTCCTCAGGGAAGTAAGCCCGCTGACTCTGCAGTTTGGGACTCCAGCAGAAGTATCCTGGCTACCAACGCAGAAGCTAAGTCACCTCCTACAACCTAGCCTCAGAAGTCCCACCGTCACTTCTGACACACCATTTTAGTTTTAAGCAAGTCACAATCCTGCCCACATTCAAGGGGGAGGATAATTACATTTTGCCCTTAAAGAGAAAGTAGCAGGGTCCTGGATGATTTGGGGAAGAACAGTGATATTGCGACAGCCATTGCTGTAAAAAGGTGATACGCCACAGGTAGGGCAATAGCATGTCGTGACCTCCCGTGGACTGTTGCTTGCAGTATCGTCCATGGGGTGGCTATGCAAGTTCCCAAACCGGCATTGCTTTAAAAAAGTCATGAGTCTGAGAGACGATGGACTCTGAGAAACAAACTGAGGGTTCTAGAGGGGAGGGGGGTGGGGGGATGGGTTAGCCTGGTGACGGGTATTAAGGAGGGCACGTTCTGCATGGAGCACTGGGTGTTATATGCAAACAATGAATCGTGGAACACTACATCAAAAACTAACGATGTAATGTATGGTGACTAACATAACATAAAAAAAAAAAAGTCATGAGTCTCCTATTCTGGTCATTGTGATACAAGAATTAGATAACCTTACCTTGGGAAAAATATTTGTGGGGATGCTGATTAGGCATGTTCAATTTACTGGCATAACTACTTTATAGTTCAAAAGATCATGCTTAGGAAATGAGGGTTGAGATTAATTATGCTTTTTTTTTTCCTTTGTGAAAATCATGGAACATTGCTAGCAAAGAAAAGGGAGAAGAGAAGACATATGTGGATACTTTCTAAGGGTTCATTATCACATGGGAGTGGAGTGGTACAGAGGGCAGTGACTTGGGAGCAGGGAGATCTGAGTTCTAACCAAACCTCCAGTGCCTATTCAATGACTCTGAGGATAATAATGACCTTTTCTAAACTACTCTTCTTCATCAGTAAGATTGTCATTACTACTGCTACTTCTAGTACTGTTGGTACTAATACTTGCCTTACAGAGTTGCTGTAAGGATTGACCTAATGGAGTTCAAGTGACATTTAATAGGTGCACAAGAAATTGGAGGGACAGCTAACATTAAACCACCCGAGAGAAAGTGAAAAAAAAAAATTAGGGCCTCCAAACACTACGATGATTAACAATGATAGGCCAAATAGTCAATACGATTGAATGAATTTTTATTTTCCATCCATCTCTTGCTATAAACCTTGTGGTGACTAAACTGGACGAAGCTCCTTCTTAGCTTCAAACTAAAATGACTTAAAAAAAAATACTGAAGGGTCTGAAAAGAAATCCTTGTCCTGGCGTTTGCGTACCTCCTTCAGGCTGAGCCAGAAATACAGGAAAAGAGCGAGCTTGTGGGTATCTAGAAACCTAAAACGCAGTCAGGTGGAAACTTAGATATTGACTCAGTAACCAAAGTGACCCACCTTCTAAATCCTTTCTTTAGCGTTGATGTGTAAACAACACGCCTTCCTACAATTGTCACCGCTGTTTACTTTTTGACTCACAAGTCAGCATTTTCACAACCATAACGAAGAATTAGGCTGCTTGACGCAAAGCCCAGTCCTGCCACTCACTGACTGTGGGGCTTGGCCAAGTTTCTTACCTTCTCTGTGCCTCAGTTTTACTCATCTGTAATGATGAGTTGTTATGAAAGTTAAGTGAGATAATCAGCTTCTAGCACCACTTAGAAAACTCAGGAAATAAAGAATATATAGTAGCAGCTGCTACTATGAAGGGGCTAGCAATGCATTTCTACCAATAAAACCCTCCTTTACTATGGCTGTGTGTTATAAATATGACCTAGAATATCAGAAATGTCAGATCATTCCTAGCTACTGCAAAAATAAATGGTTTCATGGAGTAAATTAGTTGCGGATTATATCCTGTATATTCTCCTGTCACTATAGATTATTACATTCAATAGCATCAGCTTTTTAAGGAGTGGAAAGCTTACTTATTGAGTATCTTCTTCTTTGAATATGGAACCACACATGGATCCGACGTAAAGGTAGGGGAAGTATCTGTGAAAAGGAGCAGAGCAGAATGCAAAAAATAGATATGAGAGAAAAGGAAACGAAAATGACTTGAATATATCTGCACATCAAGAAGTTCACTGTGTGTGTGTGTGTGTCTGTGTGTGTGTGTGTCTGTGTGTTTCTGTGTGTGTGTCTGTGTGTGTGTGTGTTTCTGTGTGTGTGTGTTTTAGGCTCTACCACAGGAATCCACAGAAATTCAAGCTTAGTCCCAGGCTGAGTCATCTACCAAACAACCCATCTGGAAAGAAGGCTGTTTTGTTTGGACCTGTCTAAAGGAAATAGTCTCTTGCTTCTAACTGGAAGTAATTATTGCCATTCCATTTTCACGAAGACTGTAACGACTGGAAAGTTCATGTTGTCAGGATGCAAACCAGTTATTGACTTCAACTGTCTCAACTTTTGTACTTTAATGTCTTTATCCTGTGCATTTTCCTTTTATATTCTCCACTCTCAGTCCTCTACTTTAATCTTTCTAAATCTATTGCCATAGAAGTAAAACATCACAGAAGCACACACAAAACTTCTCCCTCTAGTCCTAGAAAAACCAACTGCTACAGTAATTCTCAAAAGGAAAAGGAAAAAAACAACAACAACAACAACTTCATCGCTTTTCTCTAGTGGGATAAAAAAATGAAGTCATAGCATAATATAAAGCAGAGAAAATATAGCCAAGCATGGCTGTGTGGCAAAATAAAAATGTGAGGGTCCTTATCCAAAACTTAACAATTTCAAGATGGTAGGAGCAGACCATTAAACCAAATGTGGGGCTCTTCTGAAGGGGCAATTTCTGAACCTAGGCAACTGCAGAGGTTGTGCACTCATGAAGCCGACCCAGAACGTAACTCCTTTATGTTGTCTAAAAATAATCTATTCTTGTCAGAAACCTTCATACTCAGTTTAAGGAGGGGAAACATGAACTTTTAGTGCCATCTGGTGTGAATTTTGGTCTGATTTAATCATCTTTTAGATACTCCTCTACCTGTCCAGAAAAAAAGAGCTTAGTTTCTGTTTTTCTTCCTTTTTTTTTTTTTTTTTTTCCCATGGCTACTCTCCAGGATGTTTTGGAGTATGCTCAATGGAAGGGTGTCATTGTAGAGGAAACGGCTGAGGTCTCTGCTCAGTGTCCCCTGGCCTTGCTGTTTGCTGGCTGACATCTCTTGTCTACCTGGAGGACACTTGACATTGGAGGTGAACTTGGGATGTGAGAGACTGGCCATAGGTTCCCAGAGCCACTGCCCTTAAGAGATTTTAAACAAGATAGGATACAAAGATCATTCTTTCTTCCAGTGTTTGGGAACTTGGGGGAAACACCTGATTAACCAAAGACAAAATAAGTGTTCGTACATTGACCCTACATCTGAGCTATGACTCATGTGAAATTTAGGACCTAGTCATGTATGATAGTTTTTCCAAGATTAAAAAAAAAAAAAAGACTTACAAGTAAATATTGATATTTTATTTTGGGTGAGTTTTTTTTATCTTTTTCCTGAAACAAAATATCAAACAAGAAAATCCCCACTTTCATGTAAAATTACAAATTTTATTTCTTATGTAAAGGAACACTGAAGTAAAATCATTTATTATATGAAGTTTTGTTTTTTTTTTAAGTGGATACAGTTGGACCCTTGTGCTTCCTAGTGTCTCTGCGTTTGGGTGGATTATGTAGAACAGATACATAAATGCATCTCCTAGGGAAGCATTATACTTCATGGGACTCATTATTGCTTTTTTGTTATTTTAAATCTGTCCCTTTACTGGTTCTTTCCTATCTTCACTTAAAAGATTCAAGGATTCTCCACCTTAAAAGACGATACAAGATAAGAACAGAAATATTGTCTTGTTCAGTATATGCCCCTGGTGTCTGATACCACTGTAAGCATAAGCTACCCACTTCAATTAATTAATGGGTGAACCATCACAGGGGCTCTTTAGTGAAAAATTACATCAAAATAGACTGAGGGGAAGAACATCCGATCCACCAGGCTATTCACTAAACCATCATGTTTTTGTGATTCTTTCTGATCAAAGGTCACAGATGGTGCTGTTTGGAGTGCAAGCTATACAACTAAATTGTTTTATCATTACTATTCACATTATGCAAAGAATCAAATGATAAATATGCTGAAAAACAGCAAAGAATCCCATAACTTCCTAAAATAAAAGGCTGGCAAAAAAATTAGAGACTGTAAAATTATTTTAAATTGAAAAAATGCCATTAAATACAGTGAGAATTATTATGCATTGTCTTAATGTTATTTTCTATTTTTTGCATTAGCCAATTATTCCTGAAAAATGAAGAGAATGCTAGAATGAAGAATGGTAAAATACTAAGTGAGGAAATTGCTCTACTCTACTTGTTGGGGAAATGCATGTTTTCTGACAGAAGGTACGGAACTGCACTTTAATATTTTAGGTATGATTCTCGTATTGCCTAAAAAGCTGGTAAGTCTGTGTCTAGGAGTCTTGGAGGGTGTAGCTGTCATACAAACAGGCACATCGTTACTAAGTTGTGTTTTTTAACCATTTGGCTTTCGTATTTCCATCGCTTTCCCCAAGAGAATCTGCTTTTTAAGCACCAACAGTGTGTCAGCATTATTTTCAGATATGTATTATCAATGGCATTTGACAGTATAACTTTTATATTGATTTCAAACGTGCACCTTCATCATTTATCTCAAAATTATTTTTTACTCGCGGAAGTTTTCTGGCCTGGTTTCCTTCAACTTTTGACCTTTACCGCCATCTAGTGATAAACTTTAAGAACTTCCTCCTAAGTGTATACAAAGAACTACTTAAGGAAGCGTAAAAGAACCAGAACCAGCACGTTCTGTTTCCTCCTGCGGTTTACAGTTTAGCCCAGAGACATAACTGTTGACAGGAGAAGCATAGGAAAACATTTTTAAAATAATAGAAAGGAATAAAAATGATCAACAAGGGGAAAAGCTGTATGTATTAAAAGCAGAGTAATGGTTTTATGTATTATATTTATTATTTTTATTTGAAGTGAGGCAGTAGAAAGCCAACTTACCCATTTTTCTCTAATTCCGTCGTACACTGCATTTGATTACTGCACTGTAGATTTGTAGGAAATGCACAAGTCATTCTTGTCCTCCCAAGTCCATACTTCCCAAGAGAGTTCGCCTCAGTGACAAGCTTCGCCTCCTCACTCCCCTTGATTCCTGGCTACTCTGTTGAAATGACCCTGGCCAACCCACGGTGGCTTTCTCAGTGCAATCACCATTGCCAGCACTTATTTTCCTGGGCTCCTTTGCTGCGTTTGATGTGCTGTTTTACGTATCCTCTCCTTCTGTGACTTCCCGGTCCTCTCCATTCCTCCTTTTTAATGGGTTCCTCTTCCTTTGCCTAGGCTTGAGGTGTTAGTGCTTGTCTTAGCCCTTTCAGGCTGTTCTAACAGAATACCACAAATTGGATGACTTAGACACAACAGAAATTTGTTTCTCACAGATCTGAGGCTGAGAAGTCTAATTTCAGCGTCTGGTGAGAACCCTCTTCCCAGGGCAGAGACGACTGGCTGTCTTTTTCCCATAACCTTCCATGGCAGAGGGGTGAAGGGTCTCTCTGCAGCCGCTTTTAATAAGAGCACTAAATCTCATTCATGAGCGCTCTGCCCTTAAAACCTAAGCACATCCCAAAGGCCCCATCTCCTAATATCATCAGCTTGGGGATTAGGCTTCACTATATGAATTTCGGGAGGACACATTCGGTCTACATTAACCACGGTGGTATACTTGGCTCACCAATGGTCATGTGATATCGTCCACAAATATGTTTTTGTCTTCCATTCACATTTTGATGACTGTCCGATCTATTGTGTAAGCATTGACTCCCCAGAGTTCGAGCCTTGTTGAACACTTGGATGTCCTCCAGGGAACCAAAGCTCACCGTATCTGCACTTTCGATCTGAACGTGAATTTTGGTCCTGTTGAAGAAGTGAAGGGATCTATGAGAGACAGGATAAGGCACGGCAGCGTCTTAACCACACTCATCATTACTGTGCTGGTAAGAAACAGAAATGCGGTGAGGATCCTGACTGCCGCCCATGCTGGGGTAGAAAGAAACAAACAAATCCCAGTTATGTTGACTAGCCAGGAGCATTTTGCTGGTTATTAAGATTGCAAATTATTAATAAGAATGCATAACTTCATTTAGAATTCAGTAATTTGAAAACAGAAATCTGGCAGAAAGCATCTCTGTCCTTGGATGCATGATTCTTGCTTTTAAATATTCTTTGCTTCTCGCCCTTGTGCTGTGCCAACAGACCCCTGGGTTTACTGCAGATTGCTCAAAGTCAGGTCACACTCTAAACGGGGATTTTCCAAATGGTTAAGACTATTAGTATCAAAGTGAGGAAATGTACCTGACACAATGAAGAGAAATGAAAAGAGAGTACTGAAAATGGAAATGTTAGAGAGGGAAAAAGCATGCATTGACAGGATATAAAATCAGGTAATTATATAATTACATCTTTCCAGGGATCTTTAAACTTTGCTCCAAGGACTAAATAAATTTTCTTTACACTGGGAGCATTTTATTCCTTCTCAGCTGCATAGGAGGAAAAAGAAAAAAAAGAAAAATATTTTGACTTTCTTTTGTCCATTCCTGAGAACAAACTGCAGAACAGAGACTCAAGAAATACCTGGAATCTTGGTATGTACTTTTTAATGTACTTTTTGATCTGCACAAATAATTCACATGCTATTAAGAGAATGGTATGTCATATTATATAAGATCTCATTTCACATTCCCAACATATATGATTTGTATTGTTTTTATTTAAAATGTTGGCATTTAAATCATTTACATAATTTTTCCTAATTTGTTCTTGTATTGTCTGAGTAAATGGGTAAATCCACTTGAAAATGTATTTTTACTTCTGATGTTTTAACTCAAAAATTCTTATTACAAACCTATACATTTATTTCTTAATTTATGAACATTAGAAAGTTTTAACATCTCTCCTGCAAAAGATGAAGATATCTTTCTTGCCCTCCCCAGTCCTACCTGCTCCTAGAAATATTAATTTTATCATCATTTTTTAGTTTTTCTAATGATTGCATTTGCACATTTAAATGTTCAGTCGGTTTTGGAATGATTTTGGCTCCAGATAAAAGAAAACCTGAAGGATTATGGCTTAAGTCAGGGTTTATTTCCTGCTCATAAGAGGAGGTCTAGAGGTGCATGTCTCTGGGGTTGGCCAAGAAGCCAGCTGGACGGCAACCCTGCAATCTCTCAGCCTTCTCTCTCGCTGACACCCTCACTCATTTGCACCCCAAGAGGGATCTGGATAAGGGTGTATCCACCTGATTACCTTCTTCTTTTGGGCCATTATTTGGAGGCATAGAGCCCAGCCAGTTGTAAATTCAGAAGCTCAGCCTCTGACCCTTCACTGTCCCCATCTTTGCCAATGTTGAGCTTGGCCACTTGGTGATTCCACAGAAAGAAATTGTTCCCATCTGTTTTTCAGCCTTCTCCTGCAGAAGTTTTGAGTCATTTTTTCTATTCTAATTATCCATCAATAGGATTTTACCAACTTTCTATATTACAAAATGCTAGGTTTATGTTCATAAATTAAGAAATAGATGTATAGGTTTGTAATAAGAATTTTTGAGTTAAAACATCAGAAGTAAAAATGCATTTATCTTCAGGTGGATTTACCCATTTCTATCTGTAGACCTACTTTATGTTTCACAGTTGTCCCAATAATGTTTTTTTAGAGCTACCTGCCACCACTACCACCCCCCAAAAAATATCTGGTCCAAGATTTAATCCAGGATCAACATGTTGCATTTAGTTGTCATGTCTCCTTCATCTTCCTTACTCTGAAATAGTCCCTCAGTTTATCTTTGACATTCGTAACTCTGACATCTTATAATCCATTAATATAATTTATTTTGATGTGCATATTGTCTGAAGTTAAATGCGGGGAGCCTCTTTGGTCTGGGCTCTGTGTCATTTTGACATGTCCAGACTATTCTGAGAACTTCCATATTTTCTGGGCAAAAATAAGCTGTAAGGTCATCTCGTACTTCCTTACAGGAGCCCTGGAATCATTCACTTCTCCAAAGAGCCCTACCTCCATTAAGGGAGAATAATTTTTGGAACCAGGATCTGGTCACTAGGTGTGCATAGCTACTGTAGTGTGACTGCTTTTAGGGCTGCTCAGGGCACAGAACTAGGAAATAGATATGTGTATATGCCCACACATCTGTATTTATTTCTATACCTATTTCTCTATGATCTCTCTCTGTGTATTCTGATATTACAGTCTCAGGAAAGGACTATCCTCAATTTTACATTAATAAGTTGGCATTCTGACTTGAAAGGTCTCTTTTGTATTGGGTTACTGGACTCAGTCCTTCTGGAGAGACTAAATTCTGTGGCGCACCAAAAAATGGAGATTTGAGTACTCGGTCCAAGGACCAGGATTTTGAACATGCCCACATGAGTGCTGCCACCTGGTGGGGCTTTGCTGCAAATTCGGTGTTTGTCTTCATCGCCATCTTGGTTCTCTGCCTCATGACTATATATTTATACTTACGTAAATAAATTTGTTACTACAAGTTATATAACTTGATACGGGATGGAAGATTAATTAAAAACAATCACGAGTTTGCATTAACAAATAAGCAAGAACATAATCAAGAGCATTTGTGAAAGACAGCCTTTATTACTCCTTTTATATTGCAAGGACTTTTGGATTGAGATTTCAGTAATTTATGAAATAAGAAAACCTCAACATTCTTCTTTAGCCTTTATTCATTCAAGGAAAAGATGCAATTTACCTGCATATATGTGTATAATATATACTAGTTCACGGGGGTGTAAACACTACGAAATTAATAAAAGGTAATTTCATGAGAGATGAGAAATTTCTTGGGAAATTTACTTCTTAGACCAAATGCAAAAATCCAAATGAAATTAATTCAACTTGTTATTTCACTATACTTTATAACTGTCTGCCTTCCAATGCCTCGTAAAAAAATCATGAAAGAGATTATTAACAAATCTTGCACACCTGAACATTGAGAGGCAGTCATTTTCGGAGGCGAAACTTTCTCTGAAGCAAATGGACTTATTTTTCCCTTGCAAAGGCTGCAGGAAGAGGTCCAGTTTGGCTTTGTGAACATCTATTTCTCTTAGGAAGATTTTTATATTCTGTAGGTAAAATACAGATTATGTTTGAGACAAATTCATAAATGCCTCCTCGTCGGACACTGAAGGTAATATGATTATTATGCTCATTTTTACCACTAGATGGAGATATTGTCATTTATAGGAGAGTAATGTCTGCGTTGCATATTTTTCTGCCTTCAGAATCAGAGAAATTATATGTCCTCTGTGATCCACAGCATGCATTTTCCATCACCCACCCCCCAACACACACACACACGAACACACACACACACACACACACACACACACACACACACACACACACACTAGTGAGCTAGTATTGAAAGGCACGGAGCAAAACTAAAAGACAACACACCATCTCATGAGTTAATAATGGATTGGCCACAACGGAGCTACAAAATAAATTCAGAGAGAAATATCCAGCGATGAGTCTGACATTGTAATTACGGGAGTGGAGTGCAGGTTCCTCTTGAAGCATCAATGCATTTTACATGGGTAGGATATAGCTGTAATCCGATCAGCTGCAACTGCCACAGTAACAGAAGGACCCTAAAAATAGAACCCCTATGGTAATCTGTCTGGATTACTAAATTCAGTGACAGCTTGGCAACAAATCAGGGAAATGTTTGCGGAAAAGGATTTAAATATATCATGAAGTTTTATCTGCATTATGGAGAAATCCACATCAGGCCCCCAATTCAGAGCTTTTTGCCTTGGGGGCTGCTTCCAAACAACCAAGCTCATTTTGTCAAAACATCACCTTTCTGTCCTGCCTTTAAGCAATTTAAGGATGTTAAATCCATTAGGGGAAGGGGGTGGGGAGGAGAAGCTTTCAAAAGAGGTCTGTCTCTACCACTCTGGTCCCTAAATTTTACACCATCAAGTCCTTATAGGTACAACTGTACTTTCCATTAATGATTAATGGTGGTAGAGAAGTTAATCAGGAGGCAATGTGGATTCTTGTGAAAACATCATTTGAAATGCAGGTAAGGTTTTTTGTTTTTGTTTTTGACTGTACAAAGATGTGTGTAACACATTCATAGCTGTATCAACAGAAGAGTTAAATGTGGTAGACGCGTGCTAAGTGTCACTGATAGAAGAGAAAGCCACTGCTGTTGACTGTGAACTCAGATTCAGAATCTAGAACAAAGCAAAGACATGTATTGCTGGTGTGCCTGTCTCTCAGCATTTAGGATTAATTATTGGGTGGGCTCTCACTGCAATTTTGCCACACGGCAGGGGACCGCACACAGGCCTTTTGGCTTCTTGGTGCCGTATTCCCTTTTCAGGTCCTGAGACGCTCCCCCATGGTTTCCTTTGCTCAGGCCTCTGAATTTCAGAATATGTTTAGTTTCTTTCCATCGTTGGGTCTAGTCACTCTCTTTCCCTTTCTTCAGGATCCTCTCCTCCTCTCTCCCAAGATGCTCTGCCCACCCTACTGCATGTTGTCCTCCCCAAACAATCCTCCACTCTGCTCTCTGACACCGAAAAGCACTTCAAGGAATCAGGGAGTGACTAAATAAGAAGTATAGGAAAACTTCAGAGAATGCAGGCAAGATTTCTCTTCTAAATCTTCTAGCTGCTCCTGAGATTACTGTATCAAATTTTAGAACTCTTAAAAATCTTCATGTCTCTTTTCTTTGCTATGCTATTTTCTAAACCATCCAGCTGTCACATGCCAATGTTAGTTTCACTTGGATGATATTCTTTAGAAATTTATAAAATACAGGGAACCCTGGACACTGACTCATGTTACCATTTTTTTTTTTTTTTTTTGCTTTTTATATTTGTCAACTAGGTATACTTATTTTGAAGTCTTATGGTCATTATCATTATTTTTGGAGCAGAGAAGTGAGAGGTCCCTTTTATTAATCACTTGTCAGGTGCTCTATGATTATCATTACTCTTGCCTCAGTAAGCTCACCTAACTTCAGAATCTTATCAATACCGGAAATTTTATCACTAGCCAGTAGGAGTAGATTTGTCATCAATATGAAATTACACAAGTGTGAAATAAGATAATGAAAGACTGTCAAGTAGGACGAATTATAACCAAGTAGCAAATTTTCTTAAACCCTATGATTTTCAACATATAAACGAAATATGGATCACCTTTGACACCACTGTAGGTAATAATGTTAAAGAAAACTGATGGGTGCCTATAGCATAGAGGTTTTGTGGACAGTAACAACAAAGCTTTTGAGCATTGTTTGTTTTTGTTTTAAACAATAACTTTACCTGTATGGCTACTATGCTTTTAGTCATCACTAAATATATATAGTGAAACTGCCTTTCGACACAAACCACCCAGCTTGAGAAATAACCAGGTTGACAATAATCCTAGAAATATACCATGTTGCAACTGCATCCCTTCCATGTAGAAGAAATCATTATCCTGACTTTTGCGATAAGCAATTTCTTTGCTTTTCTCTATGACTTTACAATCCATATAAATAACACAATTTTGTTTTGCCTATTATTGTACCTTTTCTGAATGGAGTAATACCAAGTGTACCATTTTGTGTCTTACTTCATTTACCTAATATATTCATAATGCTGCACAGAGCAATAGCTCTTTCCTTTTCCTTGCAATAGAACACACCACTGATTTTACTTACACAGTATATTTCCGATGAACATTTGGGTTGTTTCCATGTTTTTGTTATTATGAACCTATGTTGCTATAAGCTTATAAAACCTGTTCAGAGGTGTTTAAAAACTGGAAAACCTAAATAAATGTAGCAATGCATCATGTTCATGATTACAAGACTCACATTTTAAAGATGTCAATTCTTCCAGATTGATTTATACATTCAGTACAATCTCAAGAGAACTACTCATTTTCCACCTAACTCTCCTAAACACTGCTGCCAAATTAACTCGCCTAAAATACTGTTTTTATCTTGTCATTCCCTGCTTAAAACCTACAGTGATTCCCTGCTCCCCAGGGCCGTGCTGTTTTAACACTGACACCACTAGCCTCATGTGGCTACTTAAATTTAAATTTTAATTAATTAGAATTAAATAAAATTAAAATTCAGTTTCTCAGTTGCACTAGCCAGACTTCGAATGCCCCATAGCCACATATGCCTACGATACTGGACAGTGCAAATACCAGACAGTTCCCTCATCACAGAAAGTTCTATCAGGCAGCCCTGTTCTAGAATATGATGTCATTTTCAGTGTGGCAACCAAGAAGTTCACCGTCCAGAACCTAATGCTTCGGTCCAGTCTAATTGAGTTACTCAAAATCCCTTTGAAAGAGTGATCATTTCTACCTACACCTACACCTTATAACTTAACACCTATACCTTACAACTTAGATTCACTTCTGTCCTTTTTCACCGTGAAAGTCAATTGACCAAGCTCTTATTGTAATTCCTCTTGTAGCCTTTCTTGCCTCCTCTCTTTTTAATGCTAAATATCTCTTCTAAATGATAATGATCATTATCCTCAGTACATTATTTTTGGTAACTCTCTCTGTGTGTATTCTTCTGGACTCCTTTGTCTGTAGATGTCTCAGGTGGGATACAGGCTTCTGGTTGAAAGGCCTGTAATTGTTACTTCTATCATCCCCTCTACAGCTGGGCTGTTGCCCACTGGTGATAACCAATTCCAGTGGGTGACATTATTACTCCTTATGTTGTTTATCCACTGTTGACTTGCCTTTCCAATGAAAATGTATCTCTCAACAGTAATGCAGCTCTTCCTGGCTACCACTGTCTTTGTTCCTAGGTAACCTTGACATGTATGCCAGAAGGCTCTTTTCAGTATCAAGTCTCTGGGAACATTCAAAAAGTACACCTCCATCTCCCCCGCTCCTGTAAAATCCTACATGGCACCCTTGATGGTGACAGCGCTGGTGGTCAAAACTCTCCTATGACTGTGTCATGCCTAATTACTTGTGTATTGTCTCTAGAGTTCAATAATACAAGTTATTAATGAGTTAGTATGCCTTTCATATCTAATTTCCCAAGTTAAATTTACATCTGTTCTTATTGGCCACATGTCATAAGTTGATACATGCCATATGTAATATTTTCAGAAAGCTTTGTTAAATGTTGGTTTAAAAAGAACTGGTAGACTCAGTCCACCTCTCCACAACTGAAGTCCCCATGTCCCCAGCAATTCTATCAGAGTTGACATTAATGAAGCCTGACTCTCCTTCACCATCCTAGCAGAGAAGCCAAGGACTAACTACACTGAAAGTCTTAAAATACACTTTCTTCAGACTCTCCTTATTTTAGTAAAAGACTCATTGTGTTGATTATTGCCATGCAGTTTGTACCAGGACACTTAATTGTTGATGATTCTGTGATGAGAAAACAAAACAAAAAACAAAAACCAAAAAAAAAGGAAATGTAAGCTGCTGTGTCTTTCTCGGCAATTGTTCTATCTCTGCACCAAAGAAACATTTAGTCCCCTCAGCTGTCTTGGAGATACAGTCAGGACAGCCCATTCTAGTTGAAGTCTGGTCTCCAAATATTTAGGAGAATGAGGAAATCATTTCACCTCCTGCATCTTTGATGTTGGCTTAGATGCTGTATAAGAGCCTCTGAAATTCAAATTAAAATGATGAAGGGACCAGTGGAGGAAATTTCAGTGTTCTCTTAATAACAAAAATAAGTCGTGTCTTTTCCTTATTGATAACTGATGAATAGAGGCTGACTGAAGCTAAAACAAAGAACAGTTGTTTTTTGTTATGATTTTTAAAGAGTACCTTTTACAGAACTGGTGGTAAATTATCCTGAATCAGTCCAGCAACAGTGTTTGCTATCCCTGCCTGTCAAGGAAAATTCTTCATTACATACTCTAAATGTACTGTTTTATTTGACTGGGCACTGTTATCTCCCACATTTTAAAAATTACATTGCTCTTTAACACAAATGTCCTGGAAGGGGCAGACATCAGACCCTTATTTCTTGGAATTTGCCTGCTGTCTGGTCTCCTAGTTTGATTAGGAGAATCATGTTTTTAAAGGTGCTGTCTTAATTCTCTTCTCATTTCTACTCTACCTTGAATCGATTCATCAGCATTTGACCATAACTATAATTGCAACAGATTTTTGTTTGTTTGTTTGGTCTCTGATAACATGAGTTTTGCATCCTAAAAACAAGTATGTATTTAAAATTATTCCCCCGGGAGACTAAAGAGACTATTTTTGTCTTTCATATTTTGCTTTCTTTTGTTCCAGGACAGCCATTTATTTGTGATCAGTATGCTGATTTCTTTTTTTTTTTTTTTTTCAGATGTTCTACTTTTCACCCTTCCTGGTATTCCTACAGGCCCCAGATAGCAGGAGCAAAATAGGCATGACATTTTTATTTCTTCTGGGCTAACCACTCACAAAGGATGGGTATCTGTGTGTATCTGTTTATGGAGAATCATCAGTGTTTCTTTTCTTTGTCCAGTGTAAAGTAAAATGGGTGACTATCAGAATTGTGGATGCGTGGTACCACGCAACACTTGTAGCAAGCTTACTGTGTAAATGTCGACAAACTTTTGGACTATTAGTTTTCCAGTTATGGGAGCCCATGGCTTGATTTTATCACATAAACAAGTTTGTTGGGGTTGTCTTTAATTGGTTTATGTAAATGGTGCTTTGGAATATTCCCTTGAAACAATTGATACACTACAAATTGTGACTCATTCTTATTTACATTCTTATTTAGTAAAGTAGTTTCTCTAATGACTGCTTCTAGGCAACATTTTATTAGCCTAGTGTGAGGTACTGAACATACTCAGGAGGGAAAAAGATGACACTGACTCCAACATAGTCATTAATTCAGGCGGTTTCCCTTTTAGTTAGTTCAAAATAGGGGAGTTTTGCTAAACCGATTATTTATTTCCCCGTGCTTCAACACACACATTTAAAATCCCTTAAATAGTACAAACATATAAAACCCTAAGTGTCTTTCCTTTTAGAAATACAACCAGAAAACACTACAAAACGGAAATTCCTAGTGTTTGTGAGTTCCTCATGTTGAATCTAACAAAGGGGTGAGAGGGGCTGTTACTTTGTTACTATTTTCCAAAAGGTCATTACAAATAATAAAGAAAAAAATGAGGTGTACTTTTCTATTTTTATTTTTTATTTTTTTTAGATTTTTTTTTTAATTTATTTTATTTGACAGCGAGAGAGAGACAGCGGAAGAGGGAACACAAGCAGGGGGAGTGGGAGAGGGAGAAGCAGGCTCCCCGCCGAGCAGGGAGCCCGATGCGGGGCTCGATCCCAGGACCCTGGGATCATGACCTGAGCCGAAAGCAGATGCTTAATGACTGAGCCACCCAGACGCCCCAGCAACCTTAATTCTATCGGCAATTTTAGTCCCCCTTTGCCATGTTATTCACAGGGTTTTGGGGTTTAGGACATCCGGTGAGAGAACATCTTTGGGACGCCACTATTCTGCCCACCACAGAGATGGTGGGTGAGTAGGACTGGGTAAATTTGATAATATAGGGTCAGTTTATAAATCCACATAGCAAAATTTGACTTAAAATCTTCAACCTCACCTCCAGATAATGGGGTGATTTAACAACTCATTTTGGCTACTAATTTTGGCAACTACTAATATGACCAAATGCTACATCTGCATCGATCGTCTCTATGCTGATAATTCATTCGATTTATACTCTAGCGTGTGGAGGTGATATTAATATTGGTCCTCGAAAATACACCTTAAAGTTTCTGAGACCATAATTGATTTTAAAGTATATTTTTCTTTTTTTTTTTAAAGATTTTATTTATTTATTTGACAGAGAGACACAGCTAGAGCAGGAACACAAGCAGGGGGAGTGGGAGAGGGAGAAGCAGGCCTCCCGCGGAGCAGGGAGCCCGATGCGGGGCTCGATCCCAGGACCCAGGGATCATGACCTGAGCTAAAGGCAGACGCTTAACGACTCAGCGACCCAGGCGCCACCGAAGTGTACTTTTCTAAAATGATCCCTTTTCTTTTGTCCCTGGCAATCATGCACAGGGGTTGAATATATTATAATACAAATTTCATCTCCACTTATCGATTCCCTGTGTTTAACCAGTGGCCGGCTGCGAAAATTTTCAGGGGCAAAGTTACCATGTCTGACTTTGTACAGGGGTTTAAAATATTCTTGCCTGTACGTGTGCGTGCGCGTGCGCATGTGCATGCGGGTGTGCGTGTGCGTGCGGGTGTGCGTGCACGTGTGCATACGCATCCATGCACATGGGTGTGGATGACTCAATTTTCTTTTTGTCTGAAAAGGAACGAAATGGGAGGGCAAGGAAGAGTTTTGTTTTTCATGTCGCTCATTTAGAGAGGGCTGCCCCAGCAACATGGCGACCATAACCATATAAACACAATATCCCCTTATCAGTGATTCATTTGAGGAACCCCCTAGATGAGTTTTAAATCTCTTTTCCTTCAACACTTAACCCCACGGGCATAAATTGTAGGCTATACCTGCCCAACAGAGTACTAAATTGTTCAGGGGAAAGAGAGCATTCTCTTCAAACCGTCAGACTGGCAGCCACCATGGCTGCCTCCTTCCACCAGCTCCCGAGGGCTAACGCCTTCAGTAATCACTTACTGGCTGTGATGGTGCTCACATTCTAAATCACTTTATGACATCATATGTGAACATAGAATTGTTTTCTTTCTACTCTGCTAACAAGACTGGCTCTAAACCTTTGATGAAAATATATTTAAATTGGAAACAACTCCTAATTATCTTAAAGTAATTTTATTCATGTTTTGCTGTTGTTGTTGATGGTGGGCAAGGAATTATGAGTTCATTATATCCTTCAGTAGATATCTCTATGTATATCCATCCATCTCTCCAGTTATTTAACTTAATTCTGTATGGAAAGGCACGGCTAATCTGGCAAGGGACTACTGAATTTAACACGTACAGACCTAGGCAGCACCCTCCTGATCCCTGAATGCTGAGGAGGACATTCCCAACGGACCTTTACTATTAATGAGTTGGGTGAAGGGGAAGATTTCCACATGATTCTTTTCATAAATCTATCTCCTTTACTAAAAAGCATGATACTATTATCCCACCATGAGTGATAATTTTAAGCTCTTTCCTTAGCAATGGTGATGGGTTTGTGTTAATTCTTTCCTGCTTTCTTTTCCATATGTCTCACCAAGGTGAGACTTATAGTCTTCTTCTCACAATGCATTATTCTAAACAAATGGACCAAATAGACCCTCCTTTTACTGCAGACATGACAAAGGGGACTTGTTCTAACATGTGACTTATGACCTGTACCCACTGCTCTTGCTCTTTTCTGACAATGTTGTATAAAGAAATAAAGAACATAATGAAAAAAGTAAAGAAAATTATGGGAGCTAGAGGATGCCTATTTATTCAGGTACACAGGACCTATTTATTGAGGGCTTTCAAGTATTTACTATATATTAATAGTCACCAGTTGATAAATCTTTCTACTCGAGACTATGAACTTCTGAAAGCAAAAATTGTATGTCTTATTTATATTGATTTATATTGGTATTTCCAGCACTGAACACAGTGTGTAAAACCTGGTGGCTTGATACCTTTCAGCTGAATGAACTGTAGTGTGATTAGGCACCATAAGAATATAATGATTAGCTCTGTGCCTATCATAAATAACACTCCAAGTTAGCATCTGGGACAAAGAGCAAAGGGAAGAAGTGAGAAACTTCATGAGAATGGCTAGTATATGGTATAAGGCTGATGAATCATTACGTCATTTGTCTTAGCTTGATTTTCTCCAGGAGAAGACCTTGACACAAGAGTTCAAGTACAGTAGTGTATTGCTTAGGAGGTAATTCCAGGCAATACTAGAAGGAGGGGTTGGAAAGTTAGACAGAGAAGGGAAGGCAGCCAATAAAAGGGGACATTATCAAGCAAACTCCCACTGTGGGTAACTGGAGCTTACTCCCAATGGGGAGCTCTGGGAGATGAACAGATACAGACACCTCAGAGTTATGCCTTTAATGGCTAAGGGAGCTAGGGTATCCATGCCCTGACTCTTACGACTGGTTGGTTGGGAGCGCTCTTGGCGCATGTTATTTCCCTGGCACTTCTTGCCTGCTTTATACAACATGGGCTCTGAGGCCAGAGATTATTTTCAGTTGAAGGAATGCAAGTGTTGGAAGTAGGGTTAGCATGCAGAGTCCAACAGAAAACACATCTCATTGTCAGTCTTATTTAAGAAATAAACTATTATTTTTTCTTTAAATTTGTGTGTATTATTATTATTACAGTTGACCCTTGAACAACATGGTTTGAACTGTGCAGGCCCACTTGTGCATAGATTTTTTTCCATAAGGACAGTCCAGTACTATAGGTGTTATTTTCTCTTCCTTATGATTTTCTTTTTTTTTAAAGATTTTATTTATTTATTTGACAGAGAGAGACACAGCGAGAGAGGGACACAAGCAGAGTGGAGCGGCAGAAGGAGAAGCAGGCTTCCGACCGAGCAGGGAGCCCGATGCGGAGCTCAATCCCAGGACCCCGGGATCATGACCCGAGTCAAGGCAGACGCCTAATGACTGAACAACCCAGGCGCCCCTCCTTAAGATTTTCTTAATAACATTTTCTTTTATCTGGCTTAGTTTATTGTAAGAATGCAGTATATAATACACATAACTTGCAAAATGCTGTGTTAATAGACTGTTTATGGTATTGGTAAGGCTTCTGGTCAACAGCAGGCTATTAGTAGTTAAGTTTTGGGGGAGTCAAAATTTATACACAGAGTTTTGACTGTGAGGGCATCAGTGCCCCTAACCCCTGCATTGTTCAAGGGTCAACTGTATTTTCAACAGTTATTTTATTGCTAGAACATAAACACTTTTCCAATTTCTTGGACCTTAACTCCTATAAATGTAATTGTGAGGTATTAATTTTGGCTTCAGTGCCCATTAGAAGTATTACTAAACATTAAGGGTGTCATGAACCAGAAAGTTTGAGAACCACTAACCTACCTCTTCTTTCTATGGGCTGTAGGAGTCTGTAAGAACAGACATACCTTCTGCATGCTGAAGTTATTTGGGATTTCAGGAGCAGGAGAAACCTCACATGACTATGCACATGCTGCATCTCTGTATAAATGGCAAACACATATCATATGTTGATGGGTTCTATACTCCTGGTAACAGAATATGAATTTTATGGAAAATGTGGCCAAAATTTTCCTTATGTTGTCTTGGATTTTCAAACACCCGGGCCCCTTGAATTCAGAAGAGGTTCTCAATTCTTCCATTGGCATTTTTGCTCAGATTAAATAAGAAGCTAGTTTTGGCTTGCAATCTTGCTGTTTTTACATTGTCTTTTAACTAGCTTGTAAACAAATGTCTAGCCAGTCACAACAAATGTGCAGGTCATTGTGATAGCTGTTTTTTATCTTCACCGATCCATTTCATAATTGCAAATGTCTCTCTCTTTTCTACATTTGAATTTTTTTACATTTTATATATTATTGTAAGTATGAAAATCACTTCTGGAATAGATAAGGAACACATCAAAAACACAGAAATGAATGATTACTAAGAATAAAAATGAATATACAACAAATAGGTAAAATATGTATCACAATCTTAATTATTATAGGTATAACATAATAATGCCTACTGAATACTTATCATACATAGACCCAATGTGGTTTACACATATGTATACATTTCATCCTCACAGCACCCGGATGATGTGGATTCTACTCTTACTCCATTTGGGTGTATCTATCCCTCTTGCAAACGATGCTGGTGCCCCATTACATTCTCTAGGGTTTTACCATATAATGCATGGATTCCTGACTTCTAAATGCCACACTTTGCTTCTCTTTGCCCAGTGGCTTTTTTGATAGCTGGAGCTAGGTCTTCCTTCTTGCATGGCAGTATGAAAGTACAGGAGAATTAACACAACCCATTGGTGCTGCCCTTCACTACTGTTTCCTCGGATAATGTTCCAAATACCCTAATAGCTCTCAAATCCTTATTTCAGGGTTGGCTTCTGGAAGAACCCAAATGAAGACACATCTGTACATTTGCTTGTACATCCATACACACTTAGATATAGGGCTGCCTTACGTTGGGGAAATAAGTAAAATGTATGTATTTGGGACTGAGATAGTCCGATCTCAGCATTGCGTGAAGTGCCTCATAAGGGGGAGCAGGAGAATAGAATGGACTTCACCTTAAGGAAGGGCACTAACCATATAGACTCAAGTCTATTTCAGTTCTTAGAGAAAACAGAGGAACGGAGAGGTGCCAGCATTGCACAAAACCATGGCTATGCAAAAATGCAGTCACTCACCAGATACAGGAATGGTAAAAATAATCAGCCACTTACTGACACTGGGTTTTCGCCCATCAGTTGGCAAAATGATGTGGGGAGACTATTAGTAAATTATTTAAGTCTGATGTGCTCAGATCTGAAATGTTGGCAACTCTGTTATTGTGGGCGGACGGGTGGCAGGGGCTGCACTGAGTACTCTCTTCACACCCATGTAAAGCACACCCACACTCCAGCCCGTCCACGTTGAGGACAGACGCTGTATGGTCTAGGCAAAGCGTGAAGGCAGTCGTCCTGTGTTTAAAAGGACTGCAATTTTTCTTCATTGACAGTAAGCTCAGATGAGAATGAAGTTTCCATCAGATCCCTAATTTATTTTGTTTTGTTTAACCTTTAAAAATGCTTATTTTTTTTTTTTTTGGCTCATTTTCACTCTTTGCTCGAAAGATCCTTTCCCTCTCCGATTCTATTTCTATTTTATTGTAATTTAAAATGCTATTTTAATAGTGGTGGTGGTGATAGGTGGTGTGTGCGTGTGTGTGTATTTTAGAGTAAGCGACAGATATTATTTAATCTATGATTGCTTGAAACTAGGTATGATCTCATTTGACAGCCTGATCCGAACCGAATGGAAGCTGCGTGCTTCTCCACCAGAGTCATTACAGTGCATGCTGTGAGTGTGAATGTTCATTAGCATATTATGGATCTATAATTTCTGCTTAAAAAAAAAAAAACTATGCAAAGCAATTACCCAGCACGATAACAGCTCTGTTTTAAACCTCAATGTCTTCTCCAGTTGCCTTCTCTTTAGTCTACCTTCTCCATACCTCTGGATATTTGTTTTTAACTAAATAGAGAAATTGGATAGTCCAAGATTTCTGACAGTGGGTTATTTGTACAGAGCTGGCTCACTGTGACAAGAAGGCGGGATGGGTTAGGTGAAGAGGTGAAGCTGAGGCTACTGCCGATCACCTGATGTCTCATTAAATAGCTAAAAGGAAATGGTTATGGAAAAGGACTGCTCTTTTTCTTTTCTTTCTCTTTTAGAGAATGAGAGTGCACTCCTGCGTGGGTGCAAGGGGCGGGGGGAGGGAGGAGGGTGACAGAGAATCTTAAGCAGGCTCCATGCCCAGCCTGGCTCGATCTCATGACCCTGAGATCATGACCTGAGCCGAAATCAAGAGTCAGATGCTTCACTAACTGAGCCACCCAGGCGGAGGCAGTAGCCCGCCTGCCATTTACTTGCTGTGTGACTTTAAGCTACTCAATTAGCCTCTCAGAACTTACTTTATTGTCTGTCAGTAGGATCAATAAGGTCTATCTTGCGGAGTGACTGTGAATAGAAAAACGCAGGCGATACGCGGCAAAAAGCTTTATAAAGAGTTCTGAGCTTTACAAATACAAAGTCGTTGCTATCATTACTTGTTTACCAGGTGGCAATCTACAAATTGCTTTAATGTGTATTCTTGAATTTGGTGTTTGTAAATGTCCTGCAGAATAGAAAAAGAAACACCCTCCTGTACAGATGAGAACACTGAAGCTCTGTGAAATAAGGTCATGGATCAACTTTATAACTTAAAAAACCAAACAGAAATGGCGCTACTGAATTTGAGATTCAAATTTAAATTCTTTATAAACTGAATTATTCGTATGTGATTAATGAATACATACATGCACGTGCACACACGAAGAGAGACAGACAGAGACAGGGAAAGATTTCTCCAGTGGATTTCATTTGGGGTCCCACTGTGTCCTTTTAAGATCTGCTCAGGTTTTCATCTTCAGTCCTGACCTACCCAAGACTCCCCAAGTTCTACTCGATTTTATGTTTGCCCTTATGCCTAAATTACGCCTCCTTTCCCACCCTGAGCACGATATGAATCTCTTCTGGTTTTTCCTCACCTTCACCCTCAGTGGCCTGTGAAGATGAGCTCAGACTAGAATGTAGGCTCCACGTGGAGAGGGAGAGCATCTCTCATTTTATCCCTGCATCTCCCTCCCGTCTGAAGAAGGGAGAGCTGGGGTGGAGGTAGCTAACATGTAGTAGATAAATAATATATATATTACTTATATATATATATTTAATGAATATATATATATATATATATTTATTTAAACATATATATATTTAATGAATACCTCAAAGTATTCCCTAAGAGGAATTCTAATACCAACTTCCGAAAAGCAGTATTTATTGTGCATATATTTTTTCACCCCACAACTTATTAAACTAGATTTGGCAAAATGATAATAGATTCTTAAGTAGACAGTAATGTTTTACCAAAACCGTATTTTAAACTCCTTGACACTTAATGTTACTTCCCTTAAACAGAGCACTCACTCCAAATTCACTGATCATTTTTTTTTCATTGCTTTTGTTTCATTTTTTTCTTCGCCCTGGAGATTGCTGTTGTGCTGGATGTGCGCATATTCTGAAAACTTCATTTAAAAAATTAATAAATGTGCTTAATTGGAAAATAAGAACTGCTATGTTTTCATGGGCACTGGGCAGATACTTCCTTGCTAACCTGTATCCCCAGATTCTTTTTCTTTAATGTCACTCTCCATAGAATTGCTTGATCAACGAAAGCGTGTCTCCTGATGAAAACAGACTGTTCCTCAAAGAACAAATTAAGGACTTTCAGTCCTGGAGGTAAAACACTGTGAGTTCATCATGCAGTGCTGTAAAACAAATGTGTTATGTGCCTGGCAACTCTGCCACACAATCAACAGGAAGCCTGAAATGCTGAGATGGGCTGATTTGCACATTTTCATCAGGTACTTGCAAATGCAATCAAAATAAGCCAATCGGATTTTAAGACTTCTTGCCATGACTCAGCCTCTTGGAATTTTTTTTCTTCCCTTTAACAAATCATTTATTTTGCATTAAATGGATGTGTGGATTTTTTAAAGCCATTTCAAATTCCAAGTTCTGTCTGAGGGTACAAGGGTACTTTAATGAGAAAGACTTCTCAAAGGGCAGCGTGGTGTAAGGCACACAACTGAGGAATTACAATCTCTTGTTAATTCCTCCATGTCCTTCTCTCTTTTCCTCTCTCTTTTTCTTTGTCATTTTCCCCACCCTTCTGTCTTCAGCCTTTTCTCTCCCTTATTCTCTTTATCTTTAGTCTCCAGTTCAAATTTTGTCCATAGTGAATGAATGCTTATGGAAAAAATTTAAAGTTGGATAAGCACTGATCTCGTGGTAAATCACTTTTATTCATTCAACAAATATATATATATATTTAGCAACAACTGTGTACTAAGTACTCTGTTAGGAGGAATCATGATTTTCTGTAAGCCACAGTCCTTAAAAGGATTTATTTAAGTGATTGTCTCTTAAATAAAGTTCTGTTACTGCAAGTAAAATGCATACCAAAAATTCACAACCCACACTTTTCACTAAATTCTGTATGCCAGTGTGAGTGGTGAAGACCCACACCTGTAAGTTTAAAGAATATAGAGTGGCTAGATGAGACATGGAAATTTATATCAAATTCCATCATTTCTGAACTAGGAATCAGAAGATTTAACAATTGCTTAATTTATCTGAATTAGAGTTAATATATTCACAATTTTATACCTCATTTTTGGCCTCCATTCATGAAGGGGTCTATCTTGACTTTTTAGACTGACCCAGAGGTGTGACTGCTTCGGGACTCGGTGCCTGTATCAGAGTTGTACATGCTTTGCTTCTGTGTGTTTTAGATTTGCTAAGATATTATATACTGTAAACCTCAGCCACAACACTGAAAAGGTATTCCTACATATAGTCAGTTCACAGTCAACAGATACCCCTGTGTCCTTCCAGGTGTTTCTGTCACTCAGCACCCTGAGGGAAATCCCTGGGTCCTATGCTATAAATTCATCTACTAGGGACCACTCTGAAGAATAACCTCTTATTATGGACTAGGTCTGAGAAAAAACTGATTGATTCATAAATGAAGTTACGTGTTCAAAATGTGATTCGTAAATGAATTATGGGTTGAATTGTGCCTCCCCTCGATTTACATGTTGAAGTCATAATCTGCCACACCCCAGAGTGTGACTTATTTGGAAATAGGGTCTTTGTAGATGTAAATTAGTTGAGATGAGGTCATACCAGAGTAGGGTGGGCCCCTAGTCCCATATGACTGGTGTCCTTACAAAGAGGAAATCTGGACATAGAGACAGACCCTCAAGTAGGGAGAAAGCCAAGTGGAGGTTGGAATCATTCCGCCACAAGACAAGGAACTGTCAGAAGCTAGAAGAGAGGCCTGGGATAGATCCTTCCCTAGAGTCTTCAGAGAGCATGGCCCCGGGAACATACTGATCTTGGACTTCTGCCTCCAGAACTGTGAGACAATAAATGTGTGTTGTTTAAGCCACTAAGTTTGTGGCACTTCGTGATGGCAGCCCTAGAAAACTAATACAGTTAGTATTTGAGCCATCTTTTTTCTTAAATGAAAAAGATGAACTAATACAGCGAGAAGTTTGTGGTACCCTTCACAACACTTCTGTGCTTTTTATAGCCTCTCAGAAGCACTGCTCAGAAACAGGAATGAGATAAGGATTTGAACCTACTAATTTAAGAATAAATCAGGGTGCTAACACTGGATGTCTTTAGGGAATTTAGATTGATAATTTATCTCCAGCAGATGAAAAATGATAAAAAGCATTCAAGGTGGGTTCATTAAGTCTGAAACCAAAATCCTTCAGCAAAGTTTATGAATATCCCCTGAACCCTTGAGTGTTTTAATCTACATTTATGCTGCAGAGGTAGCTGTAAGATAAGTAAAATCTCTGGCAGCCAGGTCCTTATTGATTATGCATCAGCAAAGGCTGCAAGATTTTATTTGTTCTCCCAAGTGGATGGTGAGAGCCTCATTCTAACAACATGCCCGCACACAGCTAAATGAATTGAGCTTTTTAAAAAAGTTGACAATACAAAAAAGAGATGCAGAGCCACATTTAAAGGCCTGAGAACACATCTTTGAAAATAAAATACAACAAAAAAACCTAGGCCGCCAACATCTTCCACTATGCAGGGAAACAATGCAAACAACTACAGTGTTTTGAGAGAAAATAATAGAGAACAAAATAGAGCAAAACAGGAAAAAAATGTGGAAATTTAACAAATGATGTTAATAAAAGTATTGTTATGTGGAAAAAATCTGACATTTCCAGATTTTAACTACAGTACCAAACTGACCTTGAAACATGTTTGTATAGATCAATGCAAAACTAACGCCTTTAATCTTAAGTATGCCAATTGCTTTTTCCAAGCACTTAGTATATGATATTATTTAATATTTATGCATACTTCTTTAGTTGGATTTTCTTATTATTTCATTTTGCAGATAGGTAACCCGAAGCTTAGAGAAGCTTAGTATCATCCTAGGGCCAAACCACTAACTAGCTGGAGGTTAGATCCATCCTCCAAACCAGTGCTCTGAAGCAATTTAATGTCCTTTCCAAGACTGGCCACTTTTCAATGAAGAAAAATAAAAAAAGAACATACTTAGTATCTGTAGTAATTTCCATAGCACTACTAAACTGATTAATTACTGTAACAGTGGTGTAAATCTAAGAATTTAGATTTTTCACCTCAAATCACCTAAGGGTCAAATGATTGATTGATCACTACCTAATTCAGTTCAGAGAACATCTGTCTTAATGTTGTTATTCATTATCACGGAAGAAATGGGAAAATTCCCAATCCATAGGAGTCAGTGACTAGGAAGAGTGCTTTGGAAACATTTTCCTGTAATGCTATCTCCACAGGTAAGAACCTTGGCTTTCCTGTGTCCCTGGAAAGAATGAGAGTAAGATCTGGAGTTTGAGGCTATGAATCATTTCTTATGTATATCGGATGAAGCTTTAATTTTTGGTTGCCAAAAACGAAATGGTCTCATTGGGGAAGTACTGCCAAGTTGGATGCCTGTCACAGTTTTGCTTTCCTTGGTATTATTAGACATGGGTGCTATAACCAATCTGTTTCAACAGTGCCTACAGCAAACCATTTCTGATAAGATCCCTGGTCTTAATGAACTGTACATAGTCTTGCTTTTCCTTGTTCTAGGAGGGGTAAAAATATCTCCCTTAAAACAAATGGGAAGCTGATGTTAGCAATTTGAATTGATTCTTTAGCTTTAAAAATGTGTCTTCTCAAAATGCCCTCAAAAAACAAACAAACAAACAAACAAACAAACAAACAGAAATGAGACCATGCATGAAATCCAAACATATATACAGAGACAGGAAGTTAGCAAGTCAAGTGTTTCCCACACTGCCCACTCATGGGTTAGTTACCTTTAAGATATTTACTACATCTGCATGCCACAAATATTATTGTTTGCTGTATTTTTAAAAGCTGCCTATTTTTCTTTAACAACCTAAGGAAAAGTATCCTTCTTTTTAAGATTTTATTTTTAAGTAATCTCTACACCCAGCATGGGGCTTGAAATCACGATCCCGAGATCAAGAGTTGCATGCTCCTCCGACTGAGCCAGCCAGGCATCCCAGGAAAAATATCTTTAAAATTCATAGGTTTTTATATATAAGTTAAGTTATAACATGAAATATATTGCTATTAAAACAAAACAGTATTCAACTCAGTACCACTTAATGTCATTTGCCTTAATTTTAACTCACTGGGAAATGTGTGGGCTTAAAGGTGTCAAGAAAATAATAGTTGGCCTCTCCATTCTACCCAGTCCCTCGCCCAACACCATCTCAGTTGGAAAGCAAGTTAAACTAAGAGCTCTTCCAGAACTCCGATCTGCCAACTGTTTGTTTCAGTTATTTCTATACCGTGTGAGTCTCATGCCGTCTCAGGAGTCATTTCAAAATCCTAAGGAAATTAACCCTAAGTTGTTGCTTTCCTTTGTCTCTACCTTCCCCTGCCACAATCTTTACGTGGGACTATCTCTGAATACCCTATCACCACCATGGTTGCTTTCTCCACTAGTCCTTCCTGAAAGGTATGTCTTGTAGGAAAAATGATGTTCCCTTTTTGTTCTCCAGAAACAGTTTCTTCCAAATGACTTACAGTATTCCATATCATTGCAGCTCTGCAGCTGATATAGTGAAGCGTTTTTGTTTTTTTTTTTTGCCTAGTTGAAACCATATCCTATCCAAGTAAGTTATTGTTCTTTGGGTCAAAGCTATTGTTCTTTTGGTCAACACTTTTTCACGGGTCCCATTTTTGCCACCAAAATTTGTGCTGGGCAACAGTTTCTCATAGTAAAGTAGATAGGCTATTAAGTTTTACAGGTCCAGGGTCAAATCTCAGTTTCTCAAAATTTTAGTGAAAATGAGGAAAGTCATTGAAAGAATAACCAAATAAGTCCATAAAAACAAAAGACTGATGGGGGAGAAAGGTTGTGAGGCAGAGGAGTGAGTGAAAACTGGTCTGGTAGAGCACAGAAAATAATGGAGATATGAGGTAGCAAGAGATTTTTAGATTTTTATTGTAATCAATCTTTATTGATTTTTAGAAAAGCAATATTTAAAGTCAATAAGTATACACTTGGAATTCTAAAAAAGATAGAAAAGAAAACAGGAGTAGAAAATAAGTTGAGGATACTAGTTAGAAATTAGTATGTCTAGATAAAAAGTGAAAGGAGATGCAATAGGGGAGAAGAGATAAGCAAATTGTATTATTTTGACTCTGACTGAATACTAAATGACTCTACACTTGAGTGCTGGAGGAACATGTAACAGGGCTGGGGGCCTGTAGATGTAGAGAGTTCAGTTAAGAATGGAGATCGTGTAGCCAGGGCAGGCTCCATGGACAGAGTGGTTTTTGGGTAAAGACATAAAGGGAATAGAGAAAGGTCACATATGTACCTGGGGAAGGCAATTCCAGGCAAGAAGAAAGGCCGTGAATGGGAGATGGGCTTCCCATGTTTAAGAAACAGCAAGTACATTGGTGTGGCTGGAATGGAGGTGAGGGGTGGGAGAAGCTGAAGGTAAAGACAAACACTGTTAGTCTTATATGGAGATGTTAGGAATTGAGCTTGATTTTTTTCTTCCATTAGGATCAGTTGTTGTCCCCCTCCCTGCACCAACAAGTTACCTCGGTCATTTTTTCAAGTAGAATTTGGTGGGCAGACTGTTTAAGTAATGCATTGTTGATTATCTCTAGCCAAAGGGGAAATTGACTATAGCTTGCCACTCTCATTACTTCTCCTTAAAGGCACGCCTTTGAGACCCCTTCTTTGGTAGTATCTTAAACAGTTTTTTGTTTTTATAAATTTTCTTCCCTCTCCTGAAGCACAGAGTTTTCCTAGAGATTTTCTAGTTTTTAACAACTAATAACTAATAAGAGGCTGCAACTATTAGTCTATAAGCATATTTTATTTAGTATCATGTCTCAGTGCTTAAACAAACATGTTCTCAATATATGATATAGCTGATTTCACACAATATTTCCCTTGAATTTCTGGCTTCCAGTGAATAATGGGAATCTTTGGCAACACTGGGCTTATAGTCCCACTGGCTACTTAATTGGAAATGAGTCACATGGCTGTCCTTTGTTCTGAACATGACCACTTTAGTCCTGCTTTTCCTACTGCCTCTAACTCCTGGAATGCTTTACTCACTCATATATTCTCTCCTAAAGACATTTGAGTTTTCCAACTCTATCCTAGATAGACAGAGTAAATTAAAATATCAACCTCTCACATAATAAACTGGAACATTTTATGGTTTGAACATTCATAGGAACATCCTATGGAGAGTCAATTTGAATTGTTTTGAATGTCAGACCCCTTTATTGGAACAGAAAATTATCTGGGGAAAACAGCCTCTTGTAGTGTTAGCACCACAGTGAGATATCACCTCACACCTGTTAGAATGGCTACTATCAAAAAGACAAGAGATAATAAGTAGTGGTGAAGTTGTGGGGGAAAGGAACCTCTGTTGGTGGGAATGTGAATTGGTTAACAACTGTGAAAAACAGTATGGAGGTTCCTCAAGAAATTGAAAACAGAAATACTGTAAGATCCACCTCTATCTATCTACACAAAGGAAATGAAACCAGGATCTTGAAGAGATATCTGCACTCCCATGTTCGTTTTAACACTATTCTCAATAGCCATGATACGGAAATAAACTAAGTGTCAATGAATGGATAAAGTGTATGCATGTACACGAAGGTATATTCTTCAGTCGTGAGAAAGAAGGAAATCCTGTCATTTACAAGAACATGGATGGACCTCAAGGGTATTATGCTAAGTGAGTTATGCCAGACAGAGAAAGATAAATGCTACATGATGTCACTTATATGTGGAATCTAATAAGACTGAACTAATAGAAACGAAGAGTAGAATGGTTTTACCAGGAGCTGGGGGTGAGGGAAATGAGGAGGTGTCAGTGAAAAGAGTATAAACTTCCAGTTATAAGACAAGTTCTTGAGATCTAATGTACAGCTTGGTGATCACAGTTAATAATACAGTATTACATACTTGAAAGTTGCTGAAAGAGTAGATCATAAATATTCTCATCACAAAAAAGAAATGGTATTGGAGAGGAGGAGCAAGATGGCAGAGGAGTAGGAGACCTAAATTTCGTCTGGTGCCAGGAATTCGGCTAGATAGGTATCAAACCATTCTGAACACCTATGAACTCAACAGGAGATCGAAGAAAATAATAGCAGCAACTGTCTGAACAGAAAAGCAACCACTTTCTGGAAGGTAGGACGTGTGGAGAAGTGAATCCAAGGTGATATACAGAAAGATAGACCATGGGGGAAGGGAGCCTCCTTCAGCTGCTACCAGCAAGTGATAGAGCAGTGGAGCACAAAATTGGAACTTTTAGAAGTCTGCCCCGCTGAGGGATGCTGCTCCAGTGGCTAAGTGGGGGGTGGAACCCTCGCTGAGACAGTGTGGTCTCAGGACCCTCTGGGTCAAAGAAAAACCAAGGGTGCCTGAGTGCAGCAGAGCTCCCAGGTATTGAAGTAGGGAAGCAGGCTGCAAAGACAGAGCTGAGGAGTGGGCTCTCAGCTCGGGGTTGCCATAAACTGTGATCCGCGGCACAGTCGGGCCACTGCTCCTCCAGCAGGGACCCAACAAGCAGCAGATCTGGGGAAACTCGCCTTCCTCCCCCAGGAGGAGCAGCATGGGAGTGCACAGCAGGGATCTGCTGGGTTTGGAGACTCCGCACAGGGTCGTGTGCCAGAGATAGAAATGCTAGGTCACAGGCCAGGTGAGCACAGAGTGCAGCTGGAGACCAGGGAGATGGGAGTGATTGACTGCTTTTCTCTGGGGGTGCACTGAGGAGTGGGGCCCTGAGTTCTCGGCTCGTCCTCCAAAGCTGTAGGGAAAGCTTGCAGGAAACAAAAGCTCCTGAGAGCAAACCCAAGCAGATTCCTTAGCCCGGCCCGTGGCAAGGGCGGGGCAATTCCGCCTCCAGGAAAGACATTTGAGAACCACTGCACCACGCCCCTCCCCCAGAAGATCAAGAACAGCCAGCCAAGACCAAGTTTACAAATCAATGAGAACGGAAGAACTCCAGCGCTAGGGGAATACAGCACAGAGAATTGATGGCTTTTTTCCCCCTGATCTTTAGTCTTTCAAGTTAATTTTTTTAATTTTCTTTTTTTTCTTTTTCTCTTTTTCAGCCAACATCTTATCAATCCCTTTTTTAAAAATCTTTTTTTATTTTTCATTTTTAGAGTCATATACTATCCCTTCATTGTAGTTAACCTTATTTTTGGTATATATATATATATATATATATATATATATATATGTTGTTTTCTCTTTAAAATTTTGGGATACAGTTTCTTCTAACACACCAAAATATACCCTAAATCTCTACTGTATGGCTTTGATCTAGTCTCCTGCCGGATCACATTCTCTCCCTTTCTTTTTTTTTTTTTAATTTCTCTTATTTCTTTTTTCAACCAACTTCTTTTCGTATCAATTCCTTTTATAAAATATTTTATAATTTTCATCTTTACAGTCATATTCCATCTCTTCATATTTACCTTCATTTTTTGTACATATATAAGTTTTTCTTTCTTTAAAATTTTGGGAGGCAGTTTCTTCTAACAGACCAAAGTATACTGAAAATCTAGTATGTGGCACTGATCTATTCACCAGCCTGATCATATTCTTTTTTTTCTTTTTCTTTTTTTCTTTCTTTCCCTTTCTTTTGCCCCAATTTCATGTCTCTTCTGATTTGTTTAGTCTATATTTTTCTGGGGTCACTGTTACCATGTTAGCATTCTGTTCTCTCATTCATCTATTCTCCTCTGGACAAAATGACAAGACAGAAAAACTCACCTCAAAAAAAAGAGGCAGTACCAACTACCAGGGAACTAATCAATACAGACATTAGTAAGATGCTGGAAGTAGAGTTCAGAATGACGATTATAAAGAAACTAGCTGGGCGTGAAAAAAGTATGGAAGATACTAGAGAAAACCTTTCTGGAGAAATAAAAGAACTAAAATCTAACCAAGTCGAAAGCAAAAAGGCTATTAATGAGGTGCAATAAAAAATGGAAACTATAATTGCTAGGATAAATGGGGCAGAAGAGAGAATTAGTGATATAGAAGACCAAATGATGGAGAATAAAGAAGCTGAGAAAAAGAGAGAGAAACAACTACTGGATCACAAGGGCAGAATTCGAGAGGTAAGTGATACATAAGATGAAACAATATTAAAATAATTGGGATCCCAGAAGAAGAAAGAGAGAGAGGGCCAGAAGGTATATTGGAGCAAATTAGAGCAGAGAACTTCCCTAATATGAGAAATGAAACAGGCATCAAAATCCACGAGGCACAGAGAACCCCCTCAAAATCAACAAAAACAGCTCAACAGCCCGACATCTAATAGTAAAACTTACAAGTCTCAGAGACAAAGAGAAAATCCTGAAAGCAGCTTGGACAAGAGGTCTGTAACCTACAATGGTAGAAACATTAGATTGGCAACTGACATCCACACAGACCTGGCAGGCCAGAAAGGACTGGCATGATATATTCAGAGCACTAAATGAGAAAAATATGCAGCCAAGAATACTATATCCAGCTAGGCTGTCATTTTAAATGGAGAAATAAAAAGCTTCCAGGACAAACAAAAACTAAAAGAATCTGCAAACACGAAACCAGAAATATTAAAAGGGATCCTCTAAGAAAAGAGAGAGCCTAAAAGTAAACATAGACCAGAAAGGAACACAGACAATATACAGTAACAGTCACCTTACAGGCAATACAATGGCACTAAATTCATATCTTTCAATAGTTACCCTGAATGTAAATGAGCTAAATGCCCCAATCAAAAGACAGAGGCTATCAGATTGGATAAAAAAACAAGACCCACTGATATGCTGTCTGCAAGAGACTCATTTTAGACCCAAAGACACCCCCAGATTGAAAGTGAGGGGGTGGAAAACCATTTACTATGCTAATGGACACCAAAAGAAAGCTGGGGTGGCAATCCTTATATCAGACAAATTAGATTTTAAACCAAAGACTATAATAAGAGATGAGGAAGGACACCATATCCTACTTAAAGGGTCTATCCAACAAGAAGATCTAACAATTGTAAATATCTATGCCCCGAACATGGGAGCAGCCAATTATATAAGCCAATTAATAACAAAAGCAAAGAAACACATCGACAACAATACAATAATAGTAGGGGACTTTAACCGCCCCTCACTGAAATGGACAGATCATCTAAGCAAAAGATCAAAAAGGAAATAAAGACTTCAAATGACACACTGGACCAAATGGACTTCACAGATATATTCAGAATGTTCCATCCCAAAGCAACAGAATACACATTCCTCTCTAATGCCAACAGAACATTCTCCAGAATAGATCACATTCTAGGTCACAAATCAGGTCTCAACGGGTACCAAAAGACTGGGATCATTCCCTGCGTATTTTCGGACCACGATGCTTTGAAACTAGAAACTCAATCACAAGAGGAAAGTCGGAAAGAACTCAAATACATGGAGGCTAAAGAGCATCCTACTAAAGAATAAATGGGTCAACCAGGAAATTAAAGAAGATTTTTAAAAATTCATGGAAACAAATGGAAATGAAAACACAACTGTTCAAAACCTTTGGAATGCAGCAAAGGCGGTTCTAAGAGGAAAGTATATAGCAATACAAGCCTTTCTCAAGAAACAAGAAGAGTCTCAAATACACAACCTAACCCTACACCTAAAGGAGCTGGAGAAAGAACAGCAAATAAAGCCTAAACCCAGCAGGAGAAGAGAAATAGTAAAGATCAGAGCAGAAATCAATGAAATAGAAACCAAAAGAACAGTAGAACAGATCAACGAAACTAGGAGCTGGTTCTTTCAAAGAATTAACAAGATTGATAAACCCCTGGCCAGACTTATCAAAAAGAAAAGAGAAAGGACCCAAATAAATAAAATCATGAATGAAAGAGGAGAGATCACAACCAAGACCAAAGAAATACAAACAATTATAAGAACATATTATGAGCAACTATATGCCAGCAAATTAGATAATCTGGAAGAAACGGATGCATTCCTAGAGATGTATAAACTACCAAAACTGAACCAGGAAGAAACAGAAAACCTGAACAGACCCATAACCACTAAGGAAATTGAAGCACTAATCAAAAATCTCCCAACAAACAAAAGCCCAGGGCCAGATGGCTTCCCAAGGGAATTCTACCAAACATTTATTTTATTTTTAAAAAATATTTTATTTATTTATTTGACAGAGACAGAGAGAGCAAGAGAGGGGACACAAGCAGGGGGAGTGGGAGAAGGAGAAGCAGGCTTCCTGCCAAGCAGGGAGCCCGATGTGGGGCTCGATCCCAGGGCCCTGGGATCATGACCTGAGCCGAAGGCAGACGCTTAATGACTGAGCCACCCAGGCACCCTCTACCAAACATTTAAAGAAGAATTAATACCTATTCTTCTGAAACTGTTCCAAAAAATAGAAATGAAAGGAAAAGTTCCAAACTCATTTTATGAGGCCAGCATTACCTTGATCCCAAAATCAGACAAAGACCCCATCTAAAAGGAGAATTACAGACCAATATGCCTGATGAACATGGATGCAAAAATTCTCACCAAAATACTAGCCAATAGGATCCAACAGTACATTAAAATGATTATTCACCATGACCAAGTGGTATTTATCCCTGGGCTGCAAGGTTGGTTCAACATCCACAAATCAATCAATGTGATACAATACATTAATAAAAGAAAGAACAAGAATCATATGATCCTCTATTGATCCTCTCAATAGATGCAGAAAAGGCATTTGACAAAGTACAGCATCCTTTCTTGATTAAAACTCTTCAGAGCATAGGGAGAGAGGGTACATACCTCAATATCATAAAAACCATCTATGAAAAACCCACAGCGAATATCATTCTCAACGGGGAAAAACTGAGAGCTTTCGCCCTAAGGTCAGGAACATGGCAGGGATGTCCACTATCACGACTGCTATTCAACATAGTATTAGAAGTCCTAGCCACAGCAATCAGACAACAAAAAGAAATAAAAGGCATCCGAATGGACAAAGAAGAAGTCAAACTCTCACTCTTTGCAGATGATATGATACTTTACATGGAAAACCCAAAAGAGTCCACCCCAAAACTGCTAGCACTCATACAGGAATTCAGTAAAGTGGCAGGATATAAAATCAATGCACAGAAATCAATGCCATTCCTATACACCAACAACAAGACAGAGAGAGATAAATCAAGGAGTCGATCCCATTTACAATTGCACCCAAAACCATAAGATACCTAGGAATAAATCTAACCAAAGAGGCAAAGGATCTGTACTCAGAAAACTATAAAATCCTCATGAAAGAAACTGAGGAAGACACAAAGAAATGGAAAAACGTTCCATGCTCACAGATTGGAAGAACAAATATTGTGAAAATGTCTATGCTACCTAGAACAATCTACACATTTAACGCAATCCCTATCAAAATACCATCAACTTTTTTCAAAGAAATGGAACAAATAATCCTAAAATGTGTATGGACCCAGAAAAGACCCAGAATATCCAGAGGAATGTTGAAAAAGAAAAGCAAAGCTGGTGGCATCACAATTCCGGACTCCAAGCTCTATTACAAAGCTGTAATCATCAAGACAGTATGGTACTGGCACAAAATCAGACACACAGATCAATGGAACAGAATAGAGAGCCCAGATGGACCCTCAACTCTATGGTCACCTAATCTTTGACAATGCAGGAAAGAATGTCCAATGGAAAAACAACAGTCTCTTCAACAAATGGTGTTGGGAAGATTGGGCAGCCACATGAAGAAGAATGAAACTGGAACATTACCTTACACCATACACAAAAATAGACTCAAAATGTTGAAAGACCTAAATGTGAGACAGGAATCTATCAAAATCCTTCAGAACACAGGCATCAACCTCTTTGACCTCAGCTGCAGCAACTTCTTCCTAGAAACATCGCCAAAGGCAAGGGAAGCAAGGGCAAAAATGAACTATTGGGACTTCATCAAGATAAAAAGCTTTTGCACAGCAAAGGAAACAGTCAACAACACCAAAAGACAGGAACAGAATGGAAGAAGATATCTGCAAATGACATATCAGAGAAAGGGCTAGTATCCAAAATCTATAGAACTTATCAAACTCTACACCCAAAGAACAAATAATCCAATCAAGAAATGGGCAGAAGACATGAACAGACATTTTTCCAATGAAGACATCTAAATGGCCACCAGACACATGAAAAAGTGTTCAACATTGCTCGGCATCAGGGAAATCCGAATCAAAACCTCAGTGAGATACCACCTCACAGCAGTCAGAATGCCTAAAATTAACAAGTTAGGAAATGACAGATGTTGGTGAGGATTCGGAGAAAGGGGAACCCTCCTACACTGTTGGTGGGAATGCAAGCTGGTGCAGCCACTCTGGAAAACAGTATGGAGGTTCCTCAAAAAGTTGAAAAGAGAGCTACTGTACGACCCAGCAATTGCACTACTGGGTATTTACCCCAAAGATACAAATGTAGGGATCCAAAGGGGTATGTGCACCCTGATGTTAATAGCAGCAATGTCCACAATAGCCAAACTATGGAAAGAGCCAAGATGTCCATCAACAGATGAATGGATAAAGAAGATGTGGTATATATATATATATATATATACATACAGTGGAATATTATGCAGCCATCAAAAAACCCCGAAATCTTGCCGTTTGCCACGATGTGGATGGAACTGGAGGGTATTATGCTGAGTGAAATAAGTCAATCAGAGAAAGACATGTATCATATGACCTCACTGATATGAGGAATTCTTAATCTCAGGAAACAAACTTAGGGTTGCTGGAGTTATGGGGGGTGGGAGAGATGGGGTGGCTTGGTGATAGACATTGGAGAGGGTATGTGCTATGGCGAGCGCTGTGAATTGTGTGTAAGACTGATGAATCACAGACCTATCCCTCTGAAACAAATAATACATCATATGTTAAAAAGAAAAAGAAGATAGTAGGAAGGGAAAAATGAAGGGAGGGAAACTGGTGGGGGAGACAAACCATGAGAGACTATGGACTCTGAGAAACAAACTGAGGGTTCTAGAGGGGAGGGGGGGTGGGGTGATGGGTTAGCCCGGTGATGGGTATTAAAGAGGGCACGTACTGAATGGAGCACTGGGTGTTATATGCAAACAATGAATCATGGAACACTACATTGAAAACTAATGATGTATGGTAATTAATATAACATAATAAAATTAAATTAAATTTAAAAAAAAGAAATGGTATTATGTGATGTGATGGAAGTGTTAGCTAATGGTGGTAATCATTTTGTAATCTGTAAATTTTTCAAATCAACATGTTGTACACCTAAGACTGATACTGTCAATTATCAGTATCAATAAAGCTGTTAAAATGCATCTTGAAATTGCAAAGACTTAACCCAACAAAGTCTTTTTTCAACAAGGGTAGTATAGCTTCAGCAGTAGGTAAGAAATTCTTAAAAGTTAAACTAGAATAATCAGACAAAAGAGTACCCAGTTAATTTTGAACTTCAGAATAATAATGAATAACTTTTTCAGTATCAATGTGTCCCAAATATTATTTGGCACATACTTACTTAAAAATATTTTAATTTACCAAAAATTCAGATTTAACTGGGTATCCTGCATTTTTATTTGCTGAATCTGGCAATCTTAAATCAAACCTGCTTTTAGGTATCTAAGCCTAGAAGTGACATTCTTCTTTTCTGCTCACAATCATTTGGCTAGAACTAGTATGTGGTCCCAACCCAAGTCCAAAGGAGCCTGGGAAATTTGGAGAAATGGATTATTTGGTGAGCATTTTTGTATTTTTCCATGGCTTTAGGGAGAAATTATAGATGTTTTAGGATGAAAAGAGTATCTGATAACATTTAGTCCAAGTACTTACTTGTTTTACTGACAAGGGAACTAAACCCAGAGAAGTACAGGAATGTTTCCATTTTATACTGCTATTTAGTGACTGGGGGTGAATCCCATGTCAACTGACTCACAGTCTAGGATTCCCTCCATTATATGGCATGGTCTCTCCCGACCTTCTTTGGGATGAGCATACAGCTCATTTTCATAATAAATGTCTGAATCATACACATGTATGGGAAACCTTTTCACACTTCGTGCTCCCTTGGGACTTAGAGGCCAAACATGAAGCCTAAAGAAGCTTGCCTAAAGTAGAATCCAAGATAATCTCTTGTCAGCACAATTAGAAGGGAAATACTGTTGACGTGAAGTTACAGGATATAGAAAGATCGAGGGAAACCTTTCAGTTTCATATGAAAACATTCAACTTTTTCCCTTTTTCCCCCTCTATTCCCCCTTTTCCTAGGAAATCAGAGTCCCAGCTACATTGCTGGAAATGCATTAAGTGATGGCCTAATCAGTGGCGAGGGATGGTCTGAGGTCTGCTTCCGCGAGTGACAAGCTGGCTCTAAAGGCATTTAAGCATCTTCCAGCCATTTCACCCAGTTGATTGTAATGATTGTTGATTGTAATGATTTTTGAGCCATTCTATAATATGAGAAATGTCAAAATCTGTATTGTCCAAGAACTCACGCATTTGAAAAAAAAGGGGGGGGGGCGTGTACGGGATGTGCAGGTGGAGAATAAACCACGAGTTGTGGGCAGTAGCTAATCTAATAGCTACGTTTTTTTTCTCTGATAGATTGAAGTGCCTCTTTATCACTGCCAACCATTCCCCAGTGCTCTTGCCTCCCCTCCTTTTCTTCCCCCACACCATCACTTCGTGTTGATTATTGCAACTGTAGGGTTTTATTTGTGAAGTGCTTTGTCATTTGTACTAGCAGAAAGGTCACCATTTGCAGCACTTCCAGGGTAGAACATCCCCCTTATTGGTGCCATGCAAATTGTTTCTCACAAATACTGTGAAAGGTAGGAGCTATCAAAACACTTGGCAGGTAGCCACAGTAAAAAATGCATCTTCTATCTCTGTACATGTACATATCTGAAACAAAGTTTCTTGAAATAGCAGGCTTGCTTGGATAATACACTGACATTATCTTTTTCTATTTTATATTTCTCTTCTATTTTGTTTTGTTCTATTCCATGAAAAATGCTTCTAATATATTACATTGATTTCATGACTCAATGAGGGTCTGGACTCATATTTTCCAAAACACCGGAGAAGGCACGCTTCCCCGACTGCCCTCTAGAACACCCCAGAAACTTGTGTTTGATCAATAGTACTTGGAGGACTGGAGTTGAAGTTCTTTGGGTTCTCCTTATACTTGCATATTTAAAAGATGATAATAAATTTCCTTGTGGATGTGGTAAACATCAGAGTTTCTAGAACTGTACCCTATTCCTTTCATGTTTTATTTCTCCATTCTCATATCTTCTTGTATGCACTTCGTTCCTGAAGATATACATTTTATTTTTAGACGATGTGAAATCACTTTAGTTGTTTTGCAAAGCACAATTCTAAGCACCGAGGCAGTTTTGATAATAATGGTAAGCATTCGGTGAAAGTTATTTTGGTTTTGATATATATTCCTCTGCTAAGTTAACATGCTTTCTTTACCCAATCCTAAAAATATTTTAAGAGTTTTGATCTGTACACACATACATACACATAAATTGTGTGTATATGTATGTATTTGTGTTTATTATATATTTCACAATAAAATTTAACAAAATAATTTATTCAGTTTTCAAAAACGCATACAATATTAAAAATGAGATCCTGGGAGAAACAATAAACCTGGGAAATGGTTTAATATGCACAAAGTGTACATCAGTATGTTTGCTTCAGGGAAACAACAAAAGTGGGTCTAAAGCCTTTTTAATAGCCAATGGGAAGCTAGGGACATGATTAACTTGCTTGTTTTTCTTTCTTATGATTCTTTTGGGGCCTTGGTTCAGACTTTTACTTTCCTGTTATAGTAAGCTCTTGCTTTCTTATACTTTCTTATTTTAGTGCTCTAAATTCATTCCCTTGGTGGATCAGTAAATAGAAATATTCACATAAGACATAGGTCACTGATTTTATACACATACACACTCCTCCATTCCTTGTCTACCTCACCAACCCATATTCACTTTGTTTCTACCATAAAAAAATTTAAGTTTTGAAGTATATATATATTGAATCATACCTCAAACTCATTGTCAAACTCACCCTTCACCAACTTGTAAAGAGCATGATCTCGAAGGAACAGGAATCTGTGTGCTCACCCCCAGGATACAATTGAGTTTTAGACATTTCTGGGATTCACGTGAGCTTGCAAATATCTGAAAGTCTGATGAACTGGGTTGTCCAAGGCCACTATTTCCATGTGATGAATCCCCTGGGAAGAAAGGGCTTGTGGAGCAAAGGTCTGCTCTGCCCTCCTGGTGAGAGATGGGATGGGTGGGAAATGCAGAATGGTGCCTCGGTCAGAAGCTGGTACCATGCCATCATCATCCTATGATTTGTGTCTCAGTCTGGTGAGGAAAAGGGGATGAAGGCAGAAATAGAAGGAACAAAGTAATCCTAGGAAGGGAAGATCTGGAAATTACAGGAAATATAGTTACAGAGGACAAGAGGCATCACAGGATGGGACAGAGTAGCAGCTTCTCCTCTGCAACAAATATCTTGTGACTCCAAGTGCTCAGTGTTGTGCGGGATGTGATCCTATTTTGGTTCCTCAAGGGTTAGCTTCTAGAGCACTGAGAGTCCCACATTCTTGAAGGCAGGGCTGATGGCTGACCTCAGATGGCTTTAGAAGCAGCTGATGAAGGAGCAGAGCAGCCTGGGCCAAAACACCCAAGCACGCAATTCATGAGAATGCCAAGAACAATGCTGGGAAGGGAAACTGTAGGAGTCTGTAGGGGTTGGAAGCCATTCTTAAGGGGATAAATTTATCCACCAATGAGGCCTATAATTGTTTCGTCAATGTGAACCTGTTAGTACCCATGGACTGGAGGGAGCTGGGCAAACTCTGGACACAAGTGAAGGACAGGACACGGACATATGGCTGGTGAGAGAAGACAGGCAGGATTATGAGTGTGTCCTCTGGCTAATAGGACACAGTTGTGTGACCACTAAGTATACGAGGGTTTAGAGAACTCTTCCTCAGTGGAAGTCATGCCTGAAATGCAAAAAGCAGAGTCACTGTGCTGAGCCCTGTCCACTAGATAATTTCTGACCTTCTGTGAGAGTTGCTGACGTCAGAAGAGCCATAGAACTCACCAGGTTCTGGGAAACTCAGATGTCAAACTAAAACCACTGATTCCTTCAGCTAAAAGAAAGAAAACTGAGGCCCAGAGAGCAAAAAGAGCTGAAGTGATACACCTAGGTGGTGGCAGAAATGAGGTCAGCCAGCATTTCCTATAAAACAGGTTCTGGTACCAATACCAATGTGTGTGTGTGTGTGTGTGTGTGTGTGTGTGTGTGTGTGTGTGTGTCCAGGAGGGGGGATTCCTCACACCAGCAACAAGAAATTCTTGGACACCAGTAGGATGTCTCCAACAATTCAGCTAAATTCTGACACTATCTGCCCAGGGATTGCTTCAGGTTCCTCAGGTTAAGAGTTCAGTCCCACAAGATTGCCCCCTACACACACTCCAGATGCCAGTTATGAGCCATCTATGCTCGGACTGGCTCAGACTGGAAGTTCCCACACCTCCCTCCTTAAGACTTCAGACATAGGTCACAAGTCCAGGTGGTTACCGGTACAGCTGACCAACTGCCTGTAAACCAAAGGTTCTCATGACCTCCTCTTTGGGTTTGATTAATTTGCTAGAGGGGCTCACAGAACCCAGAGGGGCATTTCGATTACAAATGTGTTTGTTCTAAAAGAGTATTAAATCAGGAACATCTAGACCGAAGAGATACATAGAGCAAGGTAGGGGAAAGGGTGGGGAGCTTTCCCCGCCTTCTGAGCATACCACTCTTCCCAAATCTCTACATGTTCACCAACTTGGAAGCCCTGAAAACCCAGTCCTTTCGGAGTTTTATGGGGGCTTCATTACATAGGCATGGCTGATGAAATCATTGGCCTTAGGCAACTGATTCAACCTCCCTGCCCTGAGGTCTAGGGTGGGACTGAAAGTCAACCCTCTAATCTACAGTTGGCTTCACAGGCAACCAGCCCCCATCCTTAGGTGGAGTGCAAAAGTCACCACCTTAACATAAAAAAGATACCTCCTCCCCTATTCCGCCCCCCCATCACTTAGGAAATTAGGGTTTTAGGAGCTCTGTGCCAGAAACAGGGCCAAAGACCAAATGCGTAATTCTTATCATAAATCACATCACAACCAAACATTGAGAGTTGCTCTGTGGAATGAATGAGAAAATACTATAAGTTATTTCTGTTGTTGTTTTTTTCTGATGTTCATGAAGTTAGCTATCAAATTCTTATTGATCCTACATTCACATACAACCATCAAAAGAATATGAGAAATATTCAGCGTGGCCAGGGAAAACAAAGCGTAGGACAGAAGGTTTTGTTAGAGTGGCGGCATGTCCTCCCCTCTTTGGGAGCGGGGCCAGACAGTGAGTTCAGGGAGAAGAGCTGCGCAGAGGCCCCACGGGAGGGATGGGGAAGGCGGAAGCAGTGCGGAGTGCTTGGTGCTGAGCTCAGTCCTCCTGGGCTTAGTCACTTCTCCATCCAGAAGTGTTGTGCTGACCTGCGGCATTAAGTCTCCTTTGCTTTTCTCTGTTCTTCTGTTTCCCCTTGCTATTCTTTCTCCCTACTCCAACATGTTTTTTCTTTCCTCTCTTTCTATCTCCCCCCAATCTGTTGTGATTTCTCTCTTCCTTCTCTCCCTCTGATTTTCCTTTTCCATCTCCCTGCTCTCCCCCTTCCTTTTCCTTCTCTTTCTTTCTCAATTACCAAATGACATTTTCAAAAGTTGACATGAATTTACACTCATACCAGCATTTGTAAAGAACATGTCTGTTTCCTTACATTCTCATAAAAACTAGGCATTACCCCCCCAAAAAAATTTACTCTTTCTCAATATGTGAGAAGTAATCTCTCGTGTATTAAAATGTATTCAATGTATTCAAATTTTTGAGAAGGGACATAATATACCACAGAGGGATAAGTTGAATAATAGCTGTACCTCTGTATTAGGTGCTTTTCATTATTATCACTTCATAACAATACTGGAAAGAATCTCTCTTCTTTATAAATGAGAAACGAGGCTCTAGGAGGTTCAGTAACTTTCCCACAGGGGTGCCTGGGTGGCTCAGTCTGTTAAGCATCTGCCTTGGGCTCAGGTCATGATCTCAGGGTCCTGGGATTGAGCCCTGCATTGGGTTCCCTGCTCAGTGGGGAGTTTGCTTCTCCCTCTGCCTCTCCCCACCCCCAGCTCATGCTCTCTCTCTGGCATTCTCTCTCTCAATAAATAAATCTTTCAAAAAAAAAAAATAACCTTCCCACAAAACACCCCACCAGTAAAGTGCAGGTCTGTGATCAAATGGCATAGATTTATTTTATGAAAACTAGGTACAGGATGTTTTGTTAGGGACAGATCTGCAAATAAGCCCCAGGATAGCAGTCAAGGAATACGGGGAGATATCTTTATACATTTATCCAACACAGTGATTTATTCTACATACAGTAAAATGTCACTTCATATGCATAAGGCATTGTAAATAGGAAACGATTGTTTTTCTCTCAAGAAATTTACAATATATTGAAGAGGAGAAGCAATAAATACAAGTAATTCTAATCCAAGTTAGTGTGTCATAAAACAAAGAGAGGGGAGTGGAAGGATAACAGCTGCTTAGGAAAGAGGGTTTCTGGGTTTGAGATCTTGTAGGTGGATTAGATCCAAAACATGCAGGAGGTGGGATATGGCCACATCTAGGTGTAAAAGGAGGAATGCAGATGAGTTTGTTAACACTGAGGAACAGTGTAGCTAGAGTATTTCAGGGTTATAAATTTGCATTTTCCAAGTAATTCATACACTGAGGATGATTGGAAGTGTAAAGACAAAGATGCACATCATGGGCTGAATCCTTGCACACTGGAAGGATTTCCTAGAGGTTAGTAGACAATGGAGATGAGATTAAAGGAGAGGGAAGAAGAAATAGAGAAGTTTCTATCTCATCACTTCTTGATGCTAACAGCTTTGAACACAGTACATACTAATTCGTTTTTATCAATGTGCACAATATCTGGATTAATTCATGTTTATGTAGCTATCAAACTGTTGTATACTCTTAGGGAAGTCAATGTGCATAAATTGATTTGGAAAGAGGAATGTGGAAGAGAAGAAATTAGAAAGAGGGCACTGTGAGGGAGGTGGGAAGGTAGAGAGGTAGACCGAGAAACATAATTTAAATGTTTCCTTCATGTGCTTCTCCAACCTGGCTAGTATCTGTGACCTGGAGAATGGGGAGCTGCAGACAGAAACTGAAGATTTTCTCAAAGAGGGCTCTGTGAGGCACAGGGCACACACCGGTTGTTTAAGCATCCAAGAGACTAAGTGATCACAATATAGGAACATGGATGCCTTCCTCCTATCCATGCAGAACACAGCATAACTCTGGTGGTTGCAGGTTCAATTGTTGTCCAATTCCATGGCCATTAGCAATATGTGGCTCTTTACATTTAAAGTAATGAAAAGTGCATGATATAAGAAATGTAGGTCCTTAGTCATTCAGGGCACATTGGTGCTCTATAGCCACTTGCAGCTCGTGGCTCCTATGATGGAGAGTGTAAACATAAAGCATTCCCATAATCACAGAAAGATCGATTGGACAGCAATAAATTTGACCGCAGGGCTGAGCAGAGCAACAACAAAGATTGTGATGCTGGCCGGGCGATCGGAAGGCAGGGGGACATGCCAGTGCATCAGGGAAGCCTGGAAAGATACTCTCTGAAGACTCCTAGGACCACTTGAGAGCTCTTTCAAAGAAATATGGCTCCAAGGAAGCAGGTGAGTTAAAGACACAGCGGAATTGATGCCATTGCTATTGTTGTTGTTGATGTGACCCCACTTACATAATTGTGAACCTTCCGTGAGTAAAAGTTGATTAAATAAGAGATCAGCTCTTACATGTTGAGAATGCACAGGTGAAAGAGAGTAAATCCATCTAGCCCGGGTCAACTGCAACAGCCAGTGATACCAGAATGGCCAGCAGCTAATGTGTACTGGACACATACCACGTGGCAGGCATTGTTCTAAGTGCTTGGCATGTGTTAACCCATTTAATCCTCATAGTGGCTGTAGGAGGTGGATACTCTTAAGTATCTACATTTTCAGATAAAGAAACCAATGGAAGGCCATATACAACAGGCTGGCTGTCTCCAGGGCCCATACTCTACACAATGAAAATTGAAGTGACTTATTCTTGGGATCATAATGGCAGAGGTAAAGACACTCTGAAATGAGTGAGGGCAGAGTAATGGGCAGCTATGAATACTGTGGTACAATTGACTCACACTCTGGCTAAAGTTGGAATAAAATAGAATATATAAAAAATTAACAAAAGATGTAAAGTCAACGTCAGGAAAGCATCATCAAAGAAAAACTGTTTCACACAGATCCAGCCACAAGCCAGTGAGTACACAGCACAGACAAGAATCTAAGGGTGAACTTCAAATTATAGTTTCTGCAACTATCTACATCAAGGATAGTTTTTTTAATTTCCTAGGACAACTCTGATAGATCATGGTGTTGGAGTAGAGCTGTGTTGAGGATTCTGAGACTCAATAGGAATGCTTGCTAAAATTAATTAGTAAGACCTGCCATGGTTGGGGAAGGCAGATAATCAGCATACATATGAAGTATCTGCCATTCTGATTTGGGGAAATATGAAGGAAAAAGTTCCAGGCTAGAAGCAGAACTTTAAAAAAAAATAATTAATTAACATCCACGTGCATAATCTTGCATATTAAAAGTGACTAATTTTGAAGAAACAATGTATAATAGAGGACCAGAAAAGAATATCATAGTCAATGTTCAAAGTGGAAGGTGTATTAAAATGTAACAATTCCATTGTCTCTGTGAATTTAGAAATCCATCTGTCATAGAGTTGGACAATTTCAAGCATACTTAACTCCTATTTTCTTAAGTATTTAGATCAGACCCTAAACTCTTCTGCTGGGAGATGAAGGGAACCAGGAACTGCTCAGATTCCATCTCTGAGTATATGTCACCAGCCCAAGAGATGTAGATTGGCCTTGATCTGGCCTGGCCCTTTGTTGCCATCTATACTCCTCTTTTTGATGCCATCAGTGAACAGTGTTTCCTTAGGAGGTGGAGGGAATACTGAGGCAAAGCAAAAGGCACGATTTCTTCCCTTCATTCTGCTCCTGTAGAAGACTAATCCCTAAGTCCTTTTACTGGTCACTCATAACTCTCCCCTTTTTTAGCATCAGCTGACAATTCCTTACATAGCCCCTTTTGGTAGAGAGCAGTGAAGTATCACGCTACTCAAGAGTAAAGATGACCCAGCAGACATACAAAGTGTTGATTAGATTGTATTTGTTCTCCTACCCTGACTATGAAAAGTGTAACATTTGAATAGGTAAAATTATTATCAGAAGAGCACTGTGCCTCTCTCTCTCTCTGCTCCTAGAACATGTGTGGGAGGATCCTTGTGCACTGTCATGTTGCATCAGTACCACTTTCAGAATTTCCCTATAGCATGAGTCATCATGGATATGAGTCCTTAGTGGACCAGCTTATGAATTATTTTGATGTTGAGAAACCAGCTTACATAAGCTTGGCTTCTATGAAACACTCAACATACAGTTGCTGAGTTGAACTGACCATCCTCTCACACATGTTACCTATGCCATATTAAGCAGGACACCAAGCTCCTATTGACTGGAGAACACAAATGGTTTTACTCCGAAAGTTTCATGATACAGCTATAACGGAAGACCACTTCTTATTTTGGATTTCAAACAGGAAGAGTTGTGTTGCCTCTAAAGATCATTATGACCCCTCTCATATACCAAAGTAAAACAAAAACAATCCAAGTCATTAAAGAGAATATAGGTTCTGCATCATTACATGGATATTCCCAACATTCACTAAGACAGGCTCAAAACTGAAAGACTGCCCCTTCAAGAAGTTGTAAAGAAAGGACCCAAGACTGAGCAAGAGTCCTGCAGCAGGAACCATGTATCTAGCACAAGAGAGATGGTGAGGGACAGGAGCAGAAGGCCCCTGAGCAGCTACCAGGGGACATTGAGAACAAGGCCATCTAGCCACACTGCTTAAGGATTACCATCAATTCCTAGTGAGGTGAGGTGCAATGATTTTAACCTCCTCAACCCCCACCCCCTCAAAAAAACCTTACTGTAATACCTCCCTAATGTACTGTCTTCAGATACTCACGGTAAAGTATACATAGTTCAAAAAACAAGAAACCAAACGAAGACTCAGCTCACAAGTCCATATAGCTCAGGCAAATTTAAATCAAGCTCATCTTGAACAGTTCTGAATGTTGTGAAAAGAGGTTGTTTTTTTTTTTTTTCGGGTTTTGCTCTGAGGCTTTGCATTTTTTTGAAGAATTACAAAGTTAATGCTAAGTGATATTGGGATAAAGACACAAATCACAAAGCCCACAAATAAATACACAAACACAAAAATTTCCAGTAGGTTACAGTGACTATAACAATGTAATGCCAACCACTATTTCTGCAGTAAGGTGAAGGCAACAATTTTATCAGCAATAAAGGAAGGCAAACAGATTCTTGACATGGTCAGAATTAAGCATTAATAATGTCTCCTTTTTATGTCTTAATTGGGTGTGATTTGCCTCTGATAGCACCTTTCATTAGCAGTACAGCAGGGCACCTAGGTGTTCCCTTTGAGGTGTCCATTGTTCTAATTATTCCTGCATGCTGGCCATCCTCAATACATGTTAAATAATACCAGTAATGCATACTGAAAAAAAAAAAAGCACTACATTTAGATATATTATAGATACTATGTCAGCCCGGGCTTGCTTTTTTACTTTCTGATTGTAGAAAACCGTGTGGCTATTTTACATTGATAGGCATTTGTATTGATTGGAGGGGGGAAAGAAAGGCCTCTTTACAAGGCAGCTAGCGGTGTAATTATAGTGTGGCACCCGTGCTAGGGTATATTAGGAGACACATTCCTCTTTAAAACTATGTAGCATGCAATACTCTCTTTGTACTGGTAATTGCTTCTAATTAGACCCAGGTAGCAGGATATTTTCCTTTCTACCTATCAGAAGACTAATATTGGAATATTTGGCACTGAATTTATTTTAAATCCTTGAAATTATTTAATTGTGGAGATCCACATATCAGGATTTGCCTCTTTTCAGATTTTGGCCTAAGGGTTAAAGGCCTGACTTTGAATATAGGCTCTGCCACTTACTAGCTCTATGAACTTTGGGAAATGTCTTTGTCTTTCTTAAGCCTCAGGTTTTTTTAGCTGAAAAGTGGGGTTGAGAATAGCAACCCCTTGAAGATTTATCAAAAAGAAAATAAATTCTGGATGCAGAGTAATAAATATGTGAAAAATGGTGGCTGAAATGATGTTGTCATGATGGTTACAGCACAGGAAGCAATCATCCAGAATCTATTTTTTGTTGCCTTCTCACTGCTGTCTTAACCTTCTACCAATGTGCTTCCCACAATATTAGAAATCAGCAAGTAAGTGCTTCATTTTCTTAAAGACATTTAAAAATCCTCCTGTCTGAGTTCACTTTCTTGCATGTTCTTGAAACCCTGTCCACTCAGCTGGATTTCCTTTCTCTGTGATTGGGTTTCCTATGCACTTGTCAAGCTGCCTGAGTTCCAGGCTTTTGCTAAAAAGCAAATTTGGATAAAGCTCCAGCACAACTCGAGAATCTTGGCCATTCATCAGCTGACCTCCTCAGAGTCTTCCTCTATGGAAATAAATGCAGACAGTAAAATAGTACTCCTGGGCCCGGGACTGCTGTATTTTTTTTCTCCTATTTCTCACAGAAATTCGGGCTCACGAATTAAGTCAGGGATTTTTAGAGTCATCAACAGCATTTACATACTATTGAAGTCCCCATTTAACGGTGTGTTATGGTTCTAACAGAGACATCTAGTTTCTCCTCTCAAATGTGTAGAGTTTAGGGGACAATGACAAGCTCAAGAAGAGCAAATATATCTGGATCCCAAGTCTAGTTTGTCCAGTTTGTCACTCCATACCTGTGTGAGCAGTGACTAGTTACTTATATTTTTTGGAGCTTCCATTTTTTTTTCATTTATGCAAAGACTGTTGCCGTAGTTATTTCTTAGGTATTTTTTGATGAGAAGTAAATGAGGAAATACATACAAAGAAGCCAGCAGAATACCTATTTTTTTTTTTTTGCATTATGTTTTTGAGTAATCCAACTATAAGAAAGTCCTCTAAACTTGTCTTCCCCTAGTGACAGAGTACAGACTACACCTGAGAAGCTATGAGGTATGTGTCAAATTAAGAACATTCCCACTCTCTCATAATATCAGAATAATTTAAGATTCCAGAAGAAAGAGCCATTTCTCTTCTTAGAATGCAATGCTTATCCTTGTGTATTGACAAGTTTTTGGAAACATAGTGGTAAAAGACACAATTTTAAGACCTTTCCCTTCAGTCACTTAGGTCATGCATTCTTTGACTGATATGGGCAACTCACATTCTGTCCCTTAGAATTCAACTGTCCCTGGGGCGCCTGGGTGACTCAGTGGGTTAAGCAGCTATATTCAGCTCAGGTCATGATCCCAGGGTCCTGAGATCCAGCCCTGAGTCCAGGTTCCCTGTTCAGTGGGGAATCTTCTCCCTCTGCCTCTGCCATTCTCCCGCTCATGCTTGTGCACTCTCTCTCTCAAACGAATAAATTAAAAAATCTTGGGGTGCCTGGGTGGCTCAGTCAGTTAAGTATTTGCCTTCGGCTCAGGTCATGATCCCAGGGTTCTGGGATCGAGCCCCACATCAGGCTCTCTGTTCAGCGGGGAGCCTGCTTCTCCCTCACCCTCTGCCTGCCACCCCCGCTTGTGCTCTCGATCTCACTCTCTGTCCAATAAATAAGATCTTCAAGAAAGATCTTTAAAAAAATTCATCTGTCCCTTTATCTGCAAAGTGGGTGACCTCAACTTCCCATGGAAAGAAGTTTTGAAATTCCTCCTATAAATACAGGCTTTGCAAAATAACACCAAACAACCTGTAGATAAGACGGAGATGAGTTTTTTTGCTTTTCCGCACCACCTCCAGAGAGCCTACTAGTATTTCAGAGAGAGGCGGTCCAAGTGAGGATATTCATGAGTTTTTGAAGTCTGGTTTAAAGTAGATCCGTCAATGCAGGGAGTTGATGAGGACTGGGGAAGCATCATGAAATAAGATTTAGGATTATTGGATACAGCCAGGTATACTGAGGCAAGATGCTTAGAGTCTTGGATGTAAACTGTCATTTAACACTTTCTGTTGAAGAGTTGATGAATCTTTCAGGAGGTTCTTAGAATTAAAAATAAAGTTGTTTGCAACTCTCATCTTTCTGAGTAAGAATCCCCCAGAATAACAAAGCTATGTTGACAAAGACAGTGGAATAGTAAAGTCATGTTAATATGATACCAATCAGACTGGCAAAATTTTGGCAGGGATGCTAGCAAAGGGGTACTCTTAAATTTTGGAAATGTTACATGTTACATGTTTTTTTTTAAGTTATATGGTATCTCTTTTAAATATAAAAGTGAACATATATATTATCTATTGTTTATGGTAGCAAAAATTGAAAGCAAAGTGAATGCTCATCAGTAAGGGAATATATTACAGTACATTCAAACCAAAGAATATTCTACAGTTGTTAAAAATAAGGAATTAAAACAACACTAGTTTTATTGGGAGAATTTGCATGAGGTCCTGTTGCGATAGATAGGATAATATGATTTCATTTCTTGTAAAAGAAAAAAAAAACAAAAAAAAATATGCCTGTGCACATGCGTGTGTGTGTGTGTGTGTGTGTGTGTGTGTGTGTGTGTGTGTGGTGTACGGTGGAAGGCAAAATGCAGTGGACAGTTAATGAGATAATTTTATTATTCAGGCAACTGCAATAGAACATTCATTAATAAGAGACATCTCCAAAAAAAAAAAGGACTGAAAAAGGAAGGGTTTATGGGTTTTGCAAAGACAAATAAACAAGGGATTCATGAGGAAAGGTGAACAGGAAGACTCTGAGTTCTAAGGAAGAATCAAATGGGTTTTATCTCCTAATACAGGGGGGCAGGGTGGTTCTTTGAGGTTACAAAAGGGTGGGGCGGGGATGACTTTTCCAACCCCCGTGGCACTTCAGGAGCATATATGTGATTGTATTATACATTTGCATACAGTAAGATAAGTGAGTACTCGGAGGTTCAAGTGGAGAGGTCAAGAAAAGGAGGGGGGGAACACTTGTAAAGAAAAAAACATTTATAATGTGATCACATGGCACACTCGTTTATATTATAGATGTAATCCATGTATGAATATCTATAAGAATGTTTGACTAATAGTAATATAAATAACATTAAGTTAAACAATATGCATTTTTCTGAGCATAAAAGTAATACATAGAAAAGTTAGACAATACTCAAAGCATCTATAGTTTTAGCTCCCTTTCTAGAGCAAGTTTACAGGGACATACGTGCTCATTTCTCAATTATGTCCTCAGACTTGCAGTTAGAATACTCATTTTCATGAATAAAATAGTGTCATATTTAAAAGAATTTTTTTTTTGTTTGGCACTATAAAAATTCTATAAGCATGGAACATTTTAATAGGGTGAAATATGCACACAAAACTTTGTCAAGTATTCATATGTTCGGTAGCCTTTGTCATCCTGAACATGTGTGCCTCTATTACTTCCAAAGGAAATTGTTTTGGAGTCTCAGTAATTACAAGAAAGGGATGCTAGTATGGTACCATAGAGGTTTGGTAACAAAGGTCTAATCTGAGAACAATCTCTTCCCCACCGCCCTGTCATTAACATATGCTGCTGTGTTAACAATCTCTAACTGAAGGACTTCGGAAAGTAAATGATCCAGGCCTCAAAACCCTAAGTCTTACCAGGTCAATAGGTGAGAAATTTCTAAGTAAAGGAAGTACGGCTCCCAGTGTTTAACCTGTTCTGTGTTCTCTTAATTTAGGCATCATTCTGATGTCATTTTCTGACCTTAGAGTCCCACCTACAGCCAGGACTTCTCTGGAGACTAACGCAATTTCTTTCCCAGATCAAAAGATGAGCAAGGAGAAAAAAGCATAAAGAAAAGACTCTTGTCCTCTGAACGTGTCCTCCAAAAAGTCCACAATATAAAATCTTTCTTGATATAAGTGAGGTTTTACAGGCAGAATTTATTCTCAGCAAAAGTGAAAATAAAAAACTTTTAATGATTAATTTAAAGTACCTAAGATAGTAACAAAAAATAACTAAAGACATCTAGAGCATGCCATTCACCAAGAAAACAGTTTTCGCTTCCTTTTAGGTAGAACTGATTCCCCCAAATTTAGCCTATCGGCACTCAGTTTCTTCAACACACGGTTCCCTAATACTGTGGCTATCTTATTTTCTCCCTTTTCTTCGTATCAGAATAAAAGTTTTTCTACAATAGTACATTTGAGATCCTATTTTTGAGTATGTGCAAAAATGAAACAAAGAGAACAAGCCAGTGAAATGGTAACTTGAAGAGCAGTTCCTGGCCTCAAAATGGGATGAACCCAGGAAGAAAATAGCAATTATTTGGCTTCCTACAAAACAAAACTAGCCCCCGCCCCCTCCTCTTGCCTCTTCGTCTCTTATTTACAGTACAGTGGGACTTTTGAGTGAAGGAATGGCAAACAGTTAATAAAACCTCTGATGGGTATTAATTACTTTCTACTTAATTACCTGCCATGTGGATCTTGTTGAGCTATTGATTACTGGCAAACATACATCCCACTGGGGATAAGTGTGATTTAACTTCATCCAAAGAGTCAATTAGCCCAAGTAACATAGGGAGAGCTGGTGCTTCGCCTCAATAGCTGGGGTTTCTTGCCAAGAAGGGTAGATAAGCCATTTATTTGTTCATTAAAACACAGTACTACTATCAACAGGAGGCACTTACCAGGTGTTATTGAGATTGGTAAAATGTCACTCTGTGTCCTTAAAGATTAGCTGCATGATGCAGAAGCAATATGGACAGAGAGTCTTTCTTGCTTGAGAACCCCACAGGAACTGGTGAGGTTATGGAGTTAACCCCCAGAAGGATGGTCCTGTGCAGTTCTATTTTATACAACCAAACAGCTTTATCAAGTAACACCTCTATGCAACTGTAAGATGAAAAGACAACGCTATCTTTTGCTAGGTAGACTTTGGGATCCCAGATTCTTCTCTTTGATATGTTAGATCAAAAGATATTTTCTGAAACTTTACTTAATAAATTGCTGAACTCCATGTTAATTTTGTCACAGACTCAACAGGAAAAAAAGACTTAAAAGTTAGGTGTTTGGGGATGTGGAGAAGTGAGGGGAAGGATACGTGTGAGAGGAAGAAATATCATTCCATTGATCAATAGTGGTTATTAATTTGTACCTTGAAGCTCGTAAGAAAATTCATGAAGCTGATACTTTTAAAACTTTATCCACTAAACTTAAAATATTAAAAACCCCTTATTATAGAGGTCTTCAATATTTTTATGAGATAAAGTAATCCTATAAGATATATACAACTCTGGGAGTATAGGGTCAGTGGTAGAATATGCTAAGTGGTTAGTGGTAGAACTTGGGCAATAAATTATGTAAAACAGACTCTATTGTGAAACCTATAATAATGCTTTAAAAACCCTAAAATATTTGACTTCAAAATGATCTGTGAACTGGAAATGAATATAATTTGCTTTGTTGTGGAATTTACTGTGTGCTGAACTGAATAGGGCCCATACTCTAAAGTTCAATATTGCATACTTACAAACAAGAGTTACTAAACTTTGCACTGTTAAAAAGTTTATATTATCACCGTGTAACCATTATCATGCTTCATTTCATGGCCTCTTCATCACATTCATGTAAAGTACAATTATTGTTATACACCCATTTTCAGGAAGTTGGAATGGAGGATCAGAAGGCTTTAAATAACTTGGCTAGGGTTACTGATCTCTTGGACTCCAAATCCTCTTGGTTACAGGTCTCTTGGACTCCAACTCTTCCTTCCACGGTCCCTTGCTAATCCTTTAGAAGGATCTTGCCACATGGGCCCTGAAGACAGCAAAATGGCAACTCAGAGTGAGTGTGAATTTCAGTCTGTGGGTTCTATTTAAACACAAGTGTGTGGGTGTCTGGCTGGCTCAGTCAGTTAGAGCAGCCGACTCTTGATCCTGGGGCCCTGAGTTTGAGCCCTACGTTGGGTGCAGAGGTTACTTTTTAAAAAGTTACTAAAAAACAAATGCAAGCGTGGTATTCTTGCCTTGCACTTTTGCTCATCTCCACCCCCCAGCCCACACACACCCTACATGACTTTGCAGATTTTTTTCTTTTCTGCCTCTCATTTTCTCTCAAGCATATTCATTTCTTTTCTCCTTAGGCCTTTTGTGTAATGCTATTATGTTTGCTGGAGTGGACACATTCATTTCTATCATGCAGTCTGATGATTAAAATACTTTAACCAAGAATTTAACTTCACTATTTCTCCCATTTATTTAAAAGGATCTCTTTCTTTCTAACTAAAAGGGGACTTTGGGACTTTGAAATGGAGAGGAGAAAATACTTAGGTTTGTCATCATCAGATTTCAGGTATTTGGGTGTTACTGCTCTATAGGGCACACCTGCTGAAAGGCACAGTGACTATATTTCACCTCCAAACATTAGGTCTAAAGATCTTGCCAAAGCCAATGACAATATTCACACTGATATCCCAATGGACTCAGACTCCCTGCTTCCAAGGAGCATTCTCCTGAAAGGCACTACATTTTGGACTGTAACAGTGAATCAGAGCAACTGTAGCTTCCAAAAAGGTAATGCTGGCTGTGGGCACTGGTTCGGAACAATTCAAGATTTTTACTTGTTTTGTTTTTAGAACAAAAATATACTCAGCTTATGGTTGTTAGAGAAACCCAAACTTAAGACTCAGGGAAATGAAAATGGCAGTTAAAAGGTAGTACCAAAACCTTGCCTTTCCTCCGCAAGACCACCTTGACGAATAAATTATTTCCTAGAATTTAATTTTTCCTTTCTCCGAGTTTCCAAAAGCTCTACTTTCCCACAGAAAGCTAATGCATCCTCAAAAAATTCCTGAGCAGCTGAACATAACACTTCTTGTGCAGATGAGAAAATTGAGGCACAAAGGTGGTAAATTTCCAATTTCACAGGATAGAGATGTGATTTAAAACTGCTCTCTCTTCTACAAATACGTCTGTATTATATGTTATATATACATATACACACATATAAAATTAAAATATATATACATGAAAACTTTTTTAGTAGTGCTGGTGGTAGAATAGGGACAGAACAGATGCACCTAACCAATGGGTTTCTACTAAGGCCCAGGATTGAGGTGGGTTATTTGTATATAATACATCATCTAAATCTCAAAACGACCCATTTAGGTTGGAAATTCTGCCTCCATTATGCTTAAAATAGAAGATAAGGCACAGGGAAATAAGAAAATTTGTCTAAAGTGATATACTCAATAAAAGATTTAGGTCCCTATTAGTCTGACTCAAAACCACAATCTCGCTCCACTCCACCTCCCTGCTTTCCTGGGAGATACTTTCTAAGCCCAGAAGACAGTTACCTTGCTCATACCTCACAAGACCCCAGGGTTCTGCAGGAAAAGTATAGAACAAATAAAACTTGACTTGTAAACTATGGCACGTAATGCAACATTTTCTAATTCATATTTTGAGCATCGAAGCAATGGTAAGCTAGAAATTCAAAATGGCAGCTGGCCCTTCATTATTTATTATCTTTTTCTCTTAACAGAGGAATGTAATACTCTATAAAGAATGACTTTCAATGGATTATATGCAATACACACCGTGGTTCCCCCTTATCCGTGGTTTCGCTTTCTGTGGTTCCAGTTACCTGTGGTCAACTGTGGTCTAGAAGCAGACAATCCTTCTGATGTATTGTCAGAAGATCAACAGTAGCCTAACACTATGTCACAAAGCCAATTTCACCTAACTGCAACTCATCACGTAGACACTTGATCATTTCACATCATCACAGGAAGAAGGGTGAGTACAGTACAATAAGATATTTTGAGAGAGAGGTCACATTCGCATAACTTTTATTATAATATATTGTTATAATCATTCTAATTGATGATTAGTTATTGTTGTTACTCTCTTACTGTGTCTAATTTATAAATTAAACTGTCAGAGGTATTTTCATATAGGAAAAGACCTAGTAGATATAGGGTTAAGTACTATCCATGGTTTTAGATATCCACTGGGGGTTCCTGAAACATATACCCCACTTACAATGGGAAAGTACTGTGCTGTGTTGTGCCTCAATATTTTTAGTTGTATTAATTATATACAACAGTGGCACAGCTACAGATAATAAACACAACTCAAAGGCAGCATATCCAGGTAAATTTTGCACAAAGTTTTGTAAAATCAAAGTTGCCTTCGGTAAACAATTCAATAAATGTGCATTACATTTTATTACAATTTAATAAATGTGCATTACATTTATACATTTACATTTATAGAGGTCATTTGTATAAACGTAGTTTCGCTAAAATAGTAGAATGGCAAACTGACATTGTCTGGGTTGATATCAGTATTGTTTAAATGCTTACAGGTAATTTATTCATTTTTTAAATGATTCAAAACAAAGTTATTTCTAATTCCAGCCATGAACGAATAATGGATATTGGATCTGATCTCCCCTAGCCCCATAAAAAAAGTAAGAAATGGGCAAAACATACAAAGGGACTACTTTTTGCTGTTGGGCAAGTATAGGGCTGTGGTCCTTGAGAGAAGGGAAATGATGCAGTGAACTCAGCATTCAGTTTCCTGAACTTTCTTAACTGCAGCACAGGAAAGTGAGGCCCAGGGTTCTTATGGAGCACCATTTGGGTGTGCTGAGTCAGCTGGAATTTGCAAGGTATAGTAAAAGAAAGGAAGGCCCAAGGCAGAGATGAAACCCCAGCAATTTGTACATAACTTTTGAGTCTTTGGCCAAATGCTGTGTTTCAGAAGAGCGATTCTGGCAGTTGCTCACTGCCTGGGGATGCTGGGTTTCTGACCAAAGTAAGAGATCTGACTAAATGCTCCAGGTAGGAGTTGAGAATCCAGATAGGAGTTGAGAAATCAGAAGTCCATGCTTTAAGAGTAGGAATTACGGGTACATGAAATAACATATGTAACTCTCAAATGCTTTGTACTAAGTAAAAGCCAGATTCTGCAGGTTACATAATTTAACATTGGATTTATATGGTATTCTTGCAAGCACCAATCTAGCAGAGGTAGAAAATAGTTCAGTTGTTCTTTAGGGATGCACTTAAAGGGGAAAGCTGATAACAAAGGGGCACAGTAGAATTTTGGGGGGTTGTGGAACTGTTTTATATCAAGGCTTGGCAAACTTTTTTCTATAAAGGGTCATATAGGAAATATTTTAGAACCATGTGTGGTCCCTGTCATAGATCCTTTTTTGTTTCTATTTTTACAACTCTCTATTAATGTAAAAAAGGTTCTTACCTGAAGGGCCAAACATAAGCAGACTATGGGCCAGATGTGGCCCAGAGGTCGTAGAGGATGATCCCTGCTCTATATTTTGATTTTGGTGACTATGATATATTTGTCAAAACCCATAGAATTGTATGCTTAAAGCTACAAATTTCACTGAATGTAAATTGTGTTTTGATAAGTGGGAAAGAATCAGGTAGAGTACATGCTCTAACCACAATAAGTAGAAAATCTAAAAACCCCGTATCTATATTTTTAAAAGATTTTATTTATTTATTTGAGAGAGAGAGAGAGAGAGAGCATGAGCAGAGGGAAGAGGCAGAGGGAGAAGGAGAAGCAGGCTCCCCACTGAGCAGAGAGCCTGATGAGATGCGGGGCTCGATCCCAGGACCCTGGGATCATGACCTGAGCCAAAGGCAGACGCTTAACTGACTGAACCACTCAGGTGCCCCTCCATATCTATTTATTAATTTGAATTTGTAATTAAAGCAATTCCCACAATGAAAAATTCAAATCCAAAGCACCTCATAAGGAATTCTTTCAAATATTTAATAAAATAACATCACTAATGTTCTACACACTCTTTTATGTAATTATAGAGTAAAGATACTTCTCAAGTTATTTCATGAGGCCAACGTAACTCTGATGCCAAATCTAGCTAAGGGCATTATATACGAAGGAAATTACAGACAAATACCCATTGTAAGCATAGACATAAAGTCCAAATATTATCAAATTGAATCTAGCAAGATATAAAGACATTAGATTATCATAACCAAGTGGGTTTTATCCCAGCAATGAAAAGTTGGTTTAATATATGGAAATCAATCCATGTAATTCACACATTAACACATTAAAGAAGAGAAATCACATAATTTCTGTTACAGAACACATCACCAAACAACAAAGACTACACATTCTTTTCAAGTGTCTTATCTATACCAAGACAGACCATATTCTGTAAAACAAACCTCAACAAGTTTAAAAGCATTGCATTCGTACAGAGTATATTCTCTGATACAATAGAATCAAAGTAGAAGTCAGTAATAAAGGGTAACAGGAAGATCTCCAAACAGCTGGAAACTAAACAACACGCTTCTAAAGAATACATGAGTCAAATAGAAAGTCTGAAAGGGGAGAAAAAAAAAAAAGAATTGAACTGAATAAAAATGAAAACACAACACATCAAAATTCCTCGGACACAGGTAAAGTAGTGCTAAAGGCAAATTTACAGCACTAAATGCACACATTAGGGAAGATGAAAAGTTTCAAATCAAGAAAACCTATGTTCTTACCACAGGAACCTAGAAAAGAAGAGCAAAATAATCCTAAAACAAGCAGAATAAAGAAAATAATAGAGGTAAGAGAGGAAATCAATAAAAGTGAAAATAAGTAAAGAACTGGTTCTTTGAAAACATCAATAAAATTGACAAACCTCTCACCTTACACCCATTAGGATGACTGATATAAAAAAACAACCAAAAACCAGAAAATACCATGTTGGTTAGAATGTGGATAAATTAGAACCCTCGTGCACTGTTGGTGGGATCATAAAATGGTATCATCACTGTGGAAAACTGTATGACAGTTTCTCAAAAATTAAAAATACAACTACCGTATAATTCAGCAATTCCACTCCTAAGTATGTATCCTAAAGAACTAAAATCAAGATCTTGAAGAGATATTTGCATACCTATGTTCATAGTAGCACTATTCATAATAAGCCAAGAGGTAGAAGCAGCATAAATATCTTTCCCCAGATAGTGAAGATATAGGTGTGTGTGTGTGTATAAATTTTTAAATAATAACTCATGTAACTCAAGAGAAAAGTCCAATTAAAAAATGGACAGAGAATCTGAATAGAGATTTTTCCAAAGAAGCCATACAAGTACATAAAGAGGTACTCAACATCACTAATCATCAGGGAAATGTGAAGCAAAATCACAATGAGATATCATCTCACACTTGTTAAAATTGCTAGATCAAAAAGACAAGAAATAGCAAGTGGTGGCAAGGATGTGGAGAAAAAGGAACTCTCGTGCATTGTTGGTGGGATTGTAAATTGGTGCAGCCACTGTGGAAAACAGCATGAAGCGTCCTTAAAAATTTAAAAATAGAACTACCATATGACCTTGCAGTTTTAGTTCTGAGTATTTATCTGAAGGAAACAAAATCACTATCTCCAAAAGATTTCTGTACTCCCATGTTCACTGAAACATTATTTGCAATAGCCAAAGCATGGAAACAACCTAAGTGTCCACTGACAAATGAATAAATAAAGAAAATGTTCCTCTCCACACCCAGCCACTCACCCTCTCCCCACCAATACACAAATACACACAATGGAATATTAATGAGCCATGAAAAAAGGAAAAACATCCTGCCATTTGCAACAACAAGGATGGATCTTGAGGGTATTAGGCTAAGTGAAATAAGTCAGACAAAAACAAATACTGTATGGTCTCACTTACATGTGGAATCTAAGAAACAAAAACAAAAACAAAAGCAAAAAACAAACTCATAGATGCAAAGAACAGATTGGTGGTTGCCAGAGTTGGGGGAGGCAGATGGGCAAAATGAATGAAGGTGGTCAAAGGGTATGAACTTCCAGTTTATAAGTAAGTCCTGGGGGTGCAATATACAGCATGGTGGCTATTGGTAACAATATTTGTTTATTGTATATTTGTATTGTATTGTATTGTATATTTGAAAATTGCTAAGAGAGTATATCTCAAAGGTTCTCATCACAAGACAAAAAACTGTAACTATGTGTGGTGACAGATTTTAAATTATTGTGGTAATTATTTCATAATATATGCATGTATCAAATCATGTTGTACACCTAAAACTAACACAATGTTGTATTCCAATTGTATCTCAACAAAAAATAAATTATCTATCCTATGAGTTAGCAATTACACACCTAGGTAATTTATTCAAGACAAAATTTTTGTTCACAGACTTACAGAAGAATATTTATTGCACTTTTGTAAATAATAGCTAAAAATTGGAAATAACTAAAAATCTATTTATAAGAGAGTGGATAAACTACGGTATTTTCCATATAACAGAATACAACTCTGCAACATGAAGGAATGAACTACTGATACACAGAACAGTATGAGCAAATCTTAAAAGCATTAAGCTGAGTGAAAGAAGCTGTACACAGAGTATATACTTTACGAAATTTTAGATATAATCAAAGGTAAGTGATTATGATAGAATTCAATTCAACAGTGACTTTGGTGGGGGGTGGCATTTGTTGGGAAAGAACACAAGGGAACTTTTTGTTTTGAAAATATCCTGTGCCTTGAGATGTGGATTTCACCATTATATACATATTTCTACACTTATCAAGCTCAACTTATAAAAATTTATATTTAAGATATATGTATTTCACTCTAAGTAAGTTATACCTCAATTTTTAAATATAAAAAAATTTAAATATAAAGTAAGTTTTTTTTTCTTCTTTTTTTTTCAGTCAGGTTTATTAGGGTCCAATTTACATAGAGTAAAATTCACTTTCTCGGGGCACCTGGGTGGCTCAGTCGTTAAGCATCTGCCTTCGGCTCAGGTCATGATCCCAGGGTCCTGGGATCAAGCCCCGCTTCAGGCTCTCTGCTCCGCGGGAAGCCTGCTTCTCCCTCTCCCACTCCCCCTGCTTGTGTTCCCTCTCTCGCTGTGTCTCTCTCTGTCAAATAAATAAATAACATCTTTAAAAAAAATTCACTTTCTTTTCCCCTGCTTAATATCTGTCACCCAGTTACCCCATCCCCTCACCCCTCTCCCCTCCAGCAACCCTCAGTTTGTTTCCTACGATTAAGAGTCTCTTATGGTTTGTCTCCCTCTCTGGTTTCATCTTGTTTTATTTTTTCCTCTCTTCCCCTATAATCCTCTATTTTGTTTCTTAAATTCCACATATAAGTGAGATCATATGGTAATTGTCTTTCTCTGACTGACTTATTTCGCTTAGCATGATACCCTCTAATTCCATCCATGTTTTTGCAAATGGCAAGATTTTGGGTTTTTTGATGGCTGAGTAGTATTCCATTGTATATGTATATACCACTTCTTCTTTATCCATTCATCTGTCAGTGGACATCTGGGCTCCTTCCATAGTTTGGCTATTGTGGACATTGCTGCTATGAACATTGGGGTGTAAATGCCCCTTCAGATCACTACATTTGTATTTTTGGGGTAAATACCCAGTACTGCAATTGCTGGGCCATAGGGTAGCTCTATTCTCAACTTTTTAAGGAACCTCCATACTGTTTTCTAGAGTGGCTGCACCAGCTTGCATTCCCACCAACAGTGTAGGAGGGTTCCCCTTTTTCCGCATCCTCAACAACATCTATCATTTCCTGACTTGTTAATTTTAGCCATTCTGACTGGTGTGAGATGGTATCTCATTGTGGTTTTGATTTGTATTTCCCTGATGCTGAGTGTTGTTGAGTACTTTTTCATGTGTCTGTTGGTCATTTGTATGTCTTCTTTGGAGAAATGTCTGTTCATGTCTTTCTTGACTGAATTATTTGTTCTTTGGGTGTTGCGTTTGATAAGTTCTTTATAGATTTTGGATACTAGCCCTTTATCTGATATGTCATTTGCAAACATGTTCTTCCATTCTGTCAGTTGCCTTTTGGTTTTGTTGACTGTTTCCTTTGCCGTGCAAAAGCTTTTTATCTTGATGAAGTCCCAATAGTTCATTTTTGCCTTTGTTTCCCTTGCTCTTGGAGATGTGTCTATCAAGAAGTTGCTGTGGCTGAGGTCGAAGAGGTTGCTGCCTGTGTTCCCCTCCATGATTTTGATGGACTCCTGTCCCACATTTAGGTCTTTCATCCATTTTGAGTCTATTTTTGTGTATGGTGTAAGGAAATGGCCCAATTTCATTCTTCTTTATGTGGCTGTCCAATTCTCCCAGCACCATTTGTTAAAGAGATTGTCTTTTTTCCATTGGACATTCTTTCCAAATTCTTTGTGGAAGATTAGTTGACCATAGAGTTTAGGGTCCATTTGTGGGTTCTCTATTTCATTGATCTATGTGTCTGTTTTTACACCAGTACCATACTGTCTTGATTACAGTATGTAATAGAGCTTGAAGTATGGAATTGTGATGCCACCGCTTTGGTTTTCTTTTTCAACATTCCTCTGGCTATTCAGGGTCTTTTCTGGTCCCATACAAATTTTAGGATTATTTGTTCCAGCTCTCTGAAAAAAGTTGATGGTATTTTGATAGGGATTGCATTGAATGTATAGATTGCTCTAGGTAGCATAGACATTTTAACAACATTTATTCTTCTAATCCATGAGCATGGAACATTTTTCCATTTCTTTGTGTCTTCCTCAACTTCTTTTATGAGTTTTCTGAGTACAGATCCTTTGCCTCTAGATATCTTATGGTTTTTGGTGCAATTGTAAATGGGATCAACTCTAATTTCTCTCTCTTCTGTCTCATTGGTAGTGTATAGAAATGCAAGTGATTTCTGTGCATTGATTTTATATCCTGTGACTTTGCTGAATTCCTGTATGAGTTCTAGCAATTTTGGGGTGAAGTCTTGGGTTTTCCACAGAGAGTATCATGTCATCTGCAAAGAATGGGAGTTTGACTTCTTCTTTGCCAATTCAGACGGCTTTTATTTATTTTTGTTGTCCGATTGCTGAGGCTAGGACTTCAAGTACTATATTGAACAGCAGTGGTGACAGTGGATATCCGTGCCATGTTCCTCACCTTAGGGGAAAAGCTCTCAGTTTGATATTTGATGACTCTCAAAATGATATTCTCTGTGAGCTTTTCATAAATGGTTTTTATGATATTGAGGTATGATCCCTCTATTCCTACACTGTGAAGAGTTTTAATCAAGAAAGGATGATGTACTTTGTAAAAGATTTTTTCTGCATCTATTGATAGGATCATATGGTTCTTGTCCTTTCTTTTATTTATGTAGTGTATCATATTGCCTGATTTGGAACCACCCTTGCAGATGTGGAACCACTGGGGTGCAAATGCCCCTTCAGATCACTTTTCTATATGTGGAACCACCCTTGCAGCCTAGGAATAAATCCCACTTGGTTGTGGTGAATAATCCTTTGAATGTGCGGTTTCATCCTATTGGCTAGTATCTCGGTGAAAATTTTTGCATCCATGTTCATCAGGGATATTGGTCTATATTTCTTCTTTTTGATGGGATCTTTGCCTGGTTTTGGGATCAAGATAATGCTGGCCTCATAGAAAAACTGTGGAAGTTTTCCTTCCATTTCTATTTTTTAAAAGAGCTTCAGAAGAATAGGCATTATTTCTTCTTTAAATGTTTGGGAGAATTCCCCTGGGGAAGCCATCTGGCCCGGGACTCTTGTTTGTTGGGAGATTTTTGATGACTGCTTCAATTTCCTTAGTGGTTATGGGTCTGTTCAGGTTTTCTATTTCTTCCTGGTTCAGTTGTGGTAGTTCATACATCTCTAGGAATGCATCCATTTCTTCCAGATTATCTAATGTGCTGGCATATAGTTGCTCATAATATGTTCTTAGAATTGTTTGTATTTCTTTGGTGTTGGTTGTGATCTCTCCTCTTTCATTCATGATTTTATTTATTTGGGTCATTTCTCTTTTCGTTTTGGTAAGTCTGGGCAGGGGTTTATCAATCTTATTAATTTTCTCAAAGAACCAGCTCCTAGTTTCGTTATCTGTTCTACTGTTCTTTTGGTTTCTATTTCATCGATTCCTGCTCTAATTTTTATTAATTCTCTTCTGCTGGGTTTAGGGTTTATTTACTGTGCTCCAGCCCCTTTAGGTGTAAGGTTAGGCTGTGTATTTGAGACCTTTCTTCTTTCTTGAGAAAGGTGTGTACTGCTATTTGCTCTTAGGACCACCTTTGCTGCATCCCAAAGATCTTGAACAGTTGTGTTTTCATTTTCATTTGTTTCCATGAATTTTAAAAATTCTTTAATTTCCTGGTTGACCCATTTATTCTTTAGTAGGATGCTCTTTAGCCTCCATGTATTTGAGTTCTTTCCAAATTTCCTCTTGTGATTGAGTTCCATTTTCAAAGCATTGTGGTTCAAAAATATGCAGGGAATGATCCCAGTCTTTTGGTACTGGTTGAGACCTGCTCTGTGATCCAGTGATCTATTCTGGAGAATGTTCCATGTGCATTCAAGAAGAATGTGTACTCTGTTGCTTTAGGATGGAATGTTCTGAATGTATCTATGAAGTCCATCTGGTCCAGTGTCATTCAAAGCCCTTGTTTCCTTGTTGATCTTCTGCTTATATGATCTGTCCATTGCAGTGAGTAGGGTGTTAAATCCCCTACTATTACTGTATTATTATTGATGTGTTTCCTTAATTTTGTTATTAATTGGCTTATATAATTGGCTGCTCCCATATTAGGGGCACAGATACTTACAATTGTTAGATCTTCTTGTTGGATAGACCCTTTAAGTATGATATAATGTCCTTCCTCATCTCTTATTACAGTCTTTGGTTTGAAATCTAATTTGTCTGATATAAGGATTGTCACCCCAGCTTTCTTTTGAAGTCCATTAGCATGATAAATGGTTTTCCACCCCCTCACTTTCAATCTGGCGGTGACTCTGGGTCTAAAATGAGTCTCTTGCAGACAGCAAATGGATGGATCTTGCTTTTTTATCCAATCTGATACCCTGTGTCTTTTGATTGGGGTATTTAGCCCCTTTACATTCAGAGTAACTGTTGAAAGATGTGAATGTAGTGCCACTGTATTACCTGTAAAGTCATTGTTTCTGTATATTGTCTCTGTTCCTTTCTGGTCTATGTTATTTTTGGGCTCTCTGCTTAAAGAATCCCTTTTAATATTTCCTGTAGGGCTGGTTTGCTGATTACAAATTCTTTTAGTTTCTGTTTGTCCTGGAAGCATTTTATCTCTCCTTCTATTATGAATGACATTCTAGTTGGATAAAATATTCTTGGCTGCATATTCTTCTCATTTAGCACCTTGAATATATCATGCCAGTCTTTGGCCTGCCAGGTCTTTGTGGATAGGCCTGCTGCCAGTCTAATGTTTCTACCCTTGTAGGTTATGGACTTCTTGTCCTGATCTGTTTTCAGGATTTTCTGTCTCTGAGATTTGCAAGTTTCACTATTATATGTCCGGGTGTTGATAAATTTTTATTGATTTTGAGGGAGATTCTCTGTGTCTCCTGGACTTGGATGCCTGTTACGTTCCCCAGTTTAGGTAAGTTCTCTGCTATAATTTGTTCCAGTATACCTCCTGCCCTTCTCTCTCTCCTCTTCTTCTGGGATCCCAATTATGCTATATTGTTTCACTTTATGGTATCACTTATATCTAGAATTCTCCCCTCATGATCCAGTAGTTGTTTATCTTTTTCTTAGCTTATTTTCCATCATTTTCTCTTCTGTATCACTGATTCTCTCTTCTGCCTCATTTATCCCAAAACTGAAAACAAAAATTAAAAAAAAAAAGAGAGAGAGAGAGAAAGAATATAATCAGACAGGTGAACAGAATAGAGCAATACACTGGATCCTGTGTGTATTTTGGTCCTTGTGTTAGAAAACTAGATCCCAAAATTTAAAGAAAAACTTATATATGTATAAGTATAAAATTAAATACAATGTAAGATAGAATATAACCATAAAAATGAAATTTACAAGACAACAAAAAAAAGAGGAAAAAAACAGAAGAAGGAATATAAACAAACAGATGAACAGAGCAATACACTATATCCTGAGTGTAATTTGGTTGGTTTGTTAGAAGAAACTACATCTCAAAATTGTAAAGAAAGAAAAACTTATATATATACAAAAATAAAATTACATACAATGAAAGGATAGAATGTAACCGTAAAAATGAAAATTGAAAAAGATTTTTAAAAAAGAGTTGATAAAATTAGAAATTGGTTGAAAAGGAAAGAGGAAAAAATTAAAATTGAAAGACTAAAGAATTGTGGAGAAAAAAATATGGACCGCTTCATGAATTGGCATGTCATCCTTGCACAGGGGCCATTCTAATCTCTGTAACATTCTAATTTTAGTACATGTGCTCTGAAGCGAGCACAGAATTTAAGTTCTTATTACAGTTCTATTTACTTTTTTTTTTTAAGTTATAGGGAGGTTTTTTTTTTTTTTATCACGTTCCTACTGGGTAGTTGGTTTGGGTGCTTACCACATTATAAAAATTAACTTACTAACTAAAAAATGTGAGCCATGCCTAGATGAATGAGAGTGCATGATGAACAAGGATTATGATGAATCCAATCATATGTTCTTGAGATAGTCCTTTCATCACCATCATCATCATCATCATCATAAAAGGAGGACTTTGGTGTTCTGATTTGCCTCAAAGAAAAGCCTAGACTAGGCAGAAGAGAGTGGATAGGTAGCACTTCTGTTTATTACCCTATTATTTTCTTAAGCATGGTTTTTGATTGAAGATGGATCTTAGATGATTCAGTTTTATATTTGTTGGTGGGATCTTGGAGCTCAGGCAACATAATGTAGCAATGATTAAGTCTAGTGGCTATTGGTCAATTCTCTGTGTTTGCATCACAGCTCTGCCACTTACCATCTGTATGATCTTGCGTAAGTTACTTAATCTCTTGTCTGAGTTTGCTCATCTGTGGGAGTGATAATCTCTTTCTCAAAAGGTAATACTTATCTCAAAAGATTGCCTCGAAAATAAATAAGATAATATATTGAAAGATGTCTGGCACATAGTAATTAACTCAGTAAATATTAATTGTTGTTATTGCCAATACTAATAATATTCTATACTGCTGATCAAAAGCAAAACTACTGTTTTGGAAATAAAATTAACGAATGATAAGACTTATGCCATTATTGAAATGTATCAGAGAAAGTGATACCAATTTTCCAAAGCTATCGTTAAAAAAACCCTCTATAATATTCTCATAGGTCATGTCATTATTAAAATGTGGCCTCTAGATGTGTTTATAAGTGTGTCTTGACATAATTCAAAATATGATTGACACAAACAGAGCACAGTGCTCTGTTGAATGGAATTAGTTAATTTTAACTACTTAAATATTGGAGAATTATTTAGCACTGCTGAAATAATAAGTACCTGTGTCATCATAATTAGTGTTAATCTCCTCTTCTTGGTAGATAACTATCAAGTTCATAATTCTTCTAAGGTCTGTCATGATTCATGATAATAAAACCATGACCTTATTATATAGAAGGGTAATTATTTTCCTCTTCACTCTTGCAAGTGGGCAATGATCCAATTCCTTGAAAAAGAATATAAAAATATCTAGCTGGAAAGTAAAAAGAAAGTCCAAGACTCATTTTTCTCTTATACATTTAAATTGCTGTCTTGCTTGATTCTGGCAATGATACGATAGATGTAGATTTTGCAAGCATATTAATAATTGGAGGCTTATCTTAAACTCACAGAGCTTAAAAGACATATATCCATAGAACCAAAGGCAGATGTAAAGTTAATCAAAGGCCTGAAGATTCCCGCTATTTTTAGCCGAGTTTTTTCAATGAGATTAAAAAGAGTTCAATAATAATCAATATTTCAAGAGTTAATTCTAAAATCTCCTTGCTCCTCACATAAAGAATTACAACAAGAGCACAAAACTTCAGGTGATCAAGTAGAAAGATATCAAAGTTTGAAGGCATATTAAATAAACAACTGGGCTTTTATTTTTTAAAGAGTGGCAGGTTATACTTTCTTAGGTGTGGAAAACTACATATGAATACTTTCAGATGGAATTATAACTGAGGAATTTATGGAAGTAAAAGACTTGATGTAGAACAAGATCTTCTCTTAAGAACAAATTTTAAATAAATCTACTTTAATTGAGCTTGCATTGGCTAACCATTTTAGTCCTCTCCATAGTTAGGACCCATAACTACTTGAAATTATACTTAAATTATGCAGTTGTCTTGGGACCTTGAAGCTGGGAGAAAATAACTTTCCATATGTTATGAGAGTACCATGGTTCCTCAAAAATCCTAAATAAAACTCTGCCAAGTAAGAGATGCATCTTGGAATCTACCATCTACCATTATTTTTAATTCTAAAAGCCTTTAAATAAACTTTAAGTTTGCTTAAAACAACCTATTGTTGCAAGGTTTGTGGGAAATGGTATCTGTCCGTCTATTAATCAATGGATTGATCTTATCTATTACTGAGGCCACCAGCTAAGCCTAGCACAGAAGCAGTCCAGTTTTATTTGAGTTACATTGGTAAGACATGAACAACAGTTAGGTTGTATCAGATCTTTAGATCGATTCGTCATTTAAAGTGAAATCTTTCATTCACAAAACAAAACAACTGTGTAGGTGTCAGTGGCTCTTAACCAGAGACGGTTTGCTTCCCACCCTTCCAGGGAATACTGGGAAATGTTTGGAGACATTTTTTGGAGACCACTGAGGGGTGTACTGGTGTCCTCTTCTGGGTACAGGCCAGAGAGGCTGATAACATCCTACAATGTACAACAGACCCCAGAACAAAAACCTTTCCGGTCCAAAATGGTCAATAGTGCCAAGTTTGAGAAATGCTGACACACATGAATCAAAATGTATTCGAAGCCAAATTTAAACTGATTTTACAGATCCACTTTTCTTTCTTTCCATTAATGTGAATAATTGTTTATCACATTATAGATAGCATGCAGTACCTAACAGATTATTGACTAAGGCTGTTCTTAGGTTTAAGCTACAGACTAAAATAAACCAATTATTTTTGTCTCTATTAACTACTTAATTAACTGAAACGCTGAAGAATAAATGTTTTCCTAACTTAAGAAAATAGCATAATGTGGAAATTATTTAATTTATTCAATTATAAAAAGATTTCATTATAATTTGTTAATCATTTTTTATAGATTTGTTTATTTGTTGGTTGGTTTGTTTCCTTATGTTACTTTCATGGTTTGAAATTGAAAAAGAGACTCTGATATGCAAGATTTTATCTAGAGTGTTATATCACTGGAACACAGAGAATGACTTCCTCAGATCATAATGGAATTATCTGGCTGATATGACTGAACTCTACATATAAATTCAAAATCAAGAAACAGGCATTAGAATTTATTGCATGCCAGTCTTGTGTTTTAAAATATGCTTTCTCAAAATATTGCAGGAGATGTTATTGAGAAAAAGTCTTCTATTCTTTAAACGTGTTTTCAAAAGCTGTGCTATAAGATTTTTTTTTTTTAAGATTTTATTTATTTATTTGACAGAGAGAGAGATATGAGAGCAGGAACACAAGCAGGGGAAGTGGGAGAGGGAAAAGCAGGCTTCCTGCCAAGCAGGGAGGCTGATGTGGGGCTCAAGCCCAGGACCCCAAGATCATGACCTGAGCCGAAGGCAGACGCTTTTTTTTTTTTAAAGATTTTATTTATTTATTTGACACAGAGAGACACAGCGAGAGAGGGAACACAAGCAGGAGGAGCAGGAGAGGGAGAAGCAGGCTTCTTGCGGAGCAGGGAGTCCAACATGGGGCTCGGTCCCAGGACCCTAGGATCACGACCTGAGTCGAAGGCAGATGCTCAACGACTGAGCCCCCCAGGCGCCCCCGAAGGCAGACGCTTAATGACTGAGCCACCCAGGCACCCCGCCATTAAGATTTTTTAAAAATATCTATCAAATACATTAAAAACTTGTGCACTTAGTACTGTTTAGATATCAATCACAAGGCTAAGCAATAAGATATTATGGAGGTAGATGTAAAAGAAGTAAAATACTCTCTTGGCGTTTACATACAGTTAGCAACCAAAAAATTAAAGTATATGGGACAATTTTGAGTAGCACAGGATAGCATTTCATTCAGTACCAAATTTCATCATAAACCAGAATTATAGTTGTTCAGAAAATAACATGAACAATATATACAGAAAAATAAAGAAGACTTCACATGTAGAGTTGCCCTTGGACTAAGATGCGAAAACACGAATGAGATTTGCATAAGATCCAAGGCAAAACATAGGCAAGGTAAAAATAAAGATGTCAACAGGGTCTAAACAAAAGACAGGAGAGAGGAGAAATAATGTGCTTTCTAACGTTTACTTTGTTTTTTTTTTTTTTAAGTTTTTATTTAAATTCCAGTTAGTGAACATACAGTGTAATATTAGTACTTTGTTTTTAAAATAAGACAACACCCCTATCATTTTCTTTGCTTTCCTCTAGAAACAGACAGACAGACAGACAGGCAGACTGATATAACGGACAGATAGATAATCATTTCAGTAATTGCATCAGTTTGTCAAAATGAAATTATTTATTGGGTCGATAATTTTGAAGGGCTATTATATTTGTGTCTAGCAAGTAATCACTCTCAGTTTATGTATCACTCTCGGAGCTAAGATGTTCAGCTGCATAATTCAAAGTGTTATATCCAGTATTGTGTTAGTATTATAAATACAATTTCAGCCAGATAAATTAGTTCTTCTGATGAAAGAAATTAAAATTGCAGGTGTTTGACATAAATGTATAACACATTTTTTTTCATTTGATTAGTCTTAACAATTATTACGATTATTCTTATGTAATTGTGTTATATTACCAATTTATTAATATCTACCACTTACTTAGGCGTTGCTGTGTTACACCCTGCTGAAAACAAAATTCAACTGAATAAATTTTAAAAATCTTATTGACTTTATTTGGTGATTCATGAATTGGGCAGTATCCAATTTAGCAGACAGAAGAAAGCTCTGAGGAGCTGTACAAGATGAAAGACTTTTATAGGCAAAAGGGAGCATGAGTAAGGAAGTTGTACTAAGCAGAAAAGTAGACTGGTTATTGCCAGGTTATTTTCTTTACAGGGGATGGCAGAGGTTTATCAGCAGATTACCTAATTAGTGTTGGTCAGGTAGTTCCTGATTGACTGGTTTACGATTCCATTTCTAGGGGAGCCCAAGCTGTAATTAACTTAAATCTCAGTTTGGTGATGGGTGCTTAGCATTAGCAACTCCATTTTGGACCTGTTGTCTTACCTTTAACAGACCTCTTTAAATGTAATCGGGGAAAATAAATATTGCAATATAAAACCATGTCTTGCCTTGTAAGCCTGATGGCCTATGTAAAAATGAGGGCTCTTTTGTCCTCCTGAGAATCTTTGATAAGAATGAATTTGTAAAGATGGGCTGTGCTGACTTTGGTATAATTGCCACTTTTTCCTGCTAAAAGGCGAAGAAGAATTTGGAATTCTGGTGGGTGATGAGGAAAGATGTGGGAAGAAAGAAAAAAAGTCTGAGCAATTTGGCAGGAAGCGAGACAATGTGTCTTGGAAATGGCCCAGAAAAGTTTTAATTACAAAATATCTAGTATGCACTTTAAGGAGTATTCATCATCACCTATGTCATCATCATCTTCTCTTTAATTTCTCCAAACCCATCTTCCATTCCCCAAAATGCATTACATACTCACAAATTCCTTGTGGGAGTAATTTACATAATAGAAATAAGGGAAAAGACTGGACTCTACAGGTTGGAGAAGCAGAAAGCCCAGGGTAAGGTGAGACAGTCCCCCACATGAACTGGAAGTGGAAGCAGGAACTTAGATTCAAAGCTGACCAGGAGATGGTAGTAAGTACTCTGAGAATTTATAGGAATCATAAAGAAGCTATTGGACCTTCCTCAATTTACAAGATAAAAGTTTTTGCTATGCTCATCTAGATATTTTGCTTATATAGTCACCACAGAAAAGAAATGGATCACACATATACAATCCCATTTAATGTCATGTTTGGAATCAAACTGTTTCATTTGATACCAAGTAATGTGAAATAGGAAATCTGAGCGATCCACCCTAAAGATCCAGCTCCAGTGAGACTTCCCCACAGAAGCATTTTCAAAGCTCCTGTTTCCCTTTCTCTCACCAAAAAGTATTGAATCCTTTCTCTTGTGAATTCCATGGTTATAAGTGAATTTAATAAAAGTTATTTATACATCTGCCCTCTCCTGCAGATAGAACTCCAGCTTTTCTCCCTTTGCCAGGAACATGAATGTTGTTTATCAATGTCGAATGCGTTAATTCACTAGTACCACTGAGGAAGGAAATGATAATCTTCTGGTGTTGTTATGTTCTTATAATTCCCAATGCAGTTTCTTACCTATATCAGGTATCCAATAAAGGCTTACTATATGCATAGAGTAAGATATGTAAGATTCTGTTCAAGATTCCTCTTACGTTTTTGTTCTGGGAAAGCTTACAGGCAAAGTAGCTAGCTATCTTTCCAGTGGGATTTGAAAGATGCTAAATGTTCATCGGCCATGAAACTCTCTTCTCAAAGGTTCAGCCAAATGGTATGGTAGAAAAATGTGGTGTAGCAGATTTATTAGCTGCCCGACCTTTGGAAAAGCACTTGAATGTTGTAGGTAAATTGAGAATGTAGATACTCTGGAGGATCGTTGTGGATTTAAATCTGATAAAAATATCTCCTATTGCCTAACAGAGTTACAGGCACATGGAAAGGATAGCAACACAATTTAATCCCCTTTTCTTTCCCAACATATACAGAGCTCTTTGAATGAATGTCAAGACATTTCAGAAGCTCCCTACGCGATTTTAACGTATTTCTAACATAGCCAGTAAACTCAAGGACAAAGTCTGAAAAAAACAAGTCATAGTAGCCAGCTGTCACGTAAGGACACAGCTGTAAAGGAATGGGGAATAGTACGGTAAAGTTGTGCAGAGTCTAAAAGAAAACCTGACTCACTGTTCGGGACAGCAGTAGGTGGTTCCTGGTTTCCAAGGAGTCAGCATGCAGACACTGGCACCAAGCTAAGAGGAAGTATGTGATAAGACACACACACACACAAACAGGTGACTGTAGAGATAAGGTGATAAGTTATTAGAGACAGCACTATTAAACAGAATATCAAAGCACATGATTTTTTTTTCCCCCAGCTTTATAAACGCATCCTTCCTTTGTCTCCTGAGCCAACCTCAGGCTCAAAGCAGTAGTTAACTTAGGTTTAGCATCCGTCCGGCATTTACAGGCATTACATCCCAAGTATGACGAACAGAACTGCCTTCCTGCTCCTTCTGCACGTGGAACCGGAACTGCAGTTGAAGGGAAGGGAAAGGTAGGATGCTAGAGAAAGAGGAAAACAACAACAACAACAAAAAACCCCCCAAACCACGCCTGCCACCCTTATGCCTTCGCTCTCCTGTCTCCACTTCAAGTAATTTCCTGCCATAAGGTGGAGCTATATCCTATGGAGAGAAAAGTATTGGCTATAAGATCTGGCAAAAGTCCACTTAGATCATTTTTCACTTGGCTTGTGATTTGTGATTTTAAGAAGTTAAAAATGCATGGCAGCCACCCCCCAAATCCACCACCAACTGATGTAGAAAGAGTTGTTATCTTGGTGCAGCATGGATTTTAATGTGGCGAAAAGGTGTGTGAAGGCAAGCAGGACCCTGTTTTTTAGCTTATGCTGTAAACATGGCTTCAGGGGAAACTCTTTGAAGTGCTGAGATCTGAGGTGGCGGGTTTTGCAGCCCCCCTGAGGAAGTACAGAGAAACCACAGGTATCTGAGAGTGTTTCCTCTTGAGTAAATCATCCTGAGCATCAAACAGTGTGTTGACAAACAAAATAAGTTTTTTTTTTAAAGTGTTTTATTTAAAAGAGTATATTGTGTTGAATAGCATATTGCTAGAATTTAAGATGCTCAGTTATATTAGCTGGAAGAGAGGTTTTGCTCTCAGTTTGTGCTTGTGAGAGGTATGACCATGAAAACCCCCAACTGTGTTATCTGTAAAACCCTGGCATCTCCACCCAAAGGAAAGAACGATCCCCTGAAGAGAGAAAGCACTGCAGGGTTTCCTGATAACACATCAAGGGTAATCTAGATAAAGGAGAATGGCTCAATAGGAGTGTGTGTTGCATGACTCCCTGGGCAGTGCTCTTCATCTGGAAATCAATTAAAGGGCAAGGTACACCAGCTCATAGTCAGTTTGGGATTTCCTCAGTAGAAATTTGCATAGAAACCTTGTAAACAACTAAAACCTATTGTAAAAACCCAAAGATGGGGTAGGTCTTGGTGGAGAAAAACTTCTATCCAAAAGAAACTGACTAATATTGGGAAATGTTAATCGCCAAAAAAACATCATCTAATGTGCACCTCTGTTTTTCTGTATTGGTAACGCAACTCATTTGAATGTGTGCAACATAAAGATCACTTGTAATACATTGCTTATTACCTTCCTAGGGAAGGGAAGCAGAATTTGCCACCCCAAAATATGCATCTTGGGCATAAGGATTATCTTGAGCTGGTTATTTTTAAGAAACTGCAGACACAGGAAAAGCTCTGAAAACTGAGTAGAAGTTATTCTTTTGTAAGAAGACATTTACATTTATAAGGAAAATCTCCACTTGTAAGGGTGTCTTCCTCTCTTTACCAGGAAGAGAAGGCTGACTAAAACTTTAGAAACGCTTATCAGTGGAGAAGGTAAAGACCTAAACCTGCATTAACCACCTTACTCTTGTTCACTGTGTTTTTCCTGACAGCCTCCCGTATGGGACTCCACCCCTCACCCCCACCTTCTTTTGTCTAGCTGCAGATGACATTCAGGGTGGTGGCCTGGGCCCTGTTGGGGAGTTCTTCCTTCTGGGATCCCACCTACGTATGTAGGGGGTATACATGTTATTAAACTTCTGTTTTTCTCCTGTTAGTTTGTCTTTTATAGGGGGTCTCGGCCAAGAACCCAGAAGATTAGAGGGAAAAAAAAAAATACTTTTCCCTCCCTATGCTAGAGTCCTGTAAGATGTGTTGGTATTACTTCATCTTTCCAAATAATAAAATCAACGCTCTCGAGATAGCAGGTTTCCCTAGGAACCAGTCAGGACAAATAATGTCACTACTTCTACTTAAATGTTCATGCCAAATACGGCACTAGATACTTTATATGCACTATCTAATTTAATTCTCACCGTTATCATGTGAAGATTATACTCATGACTTTCACTTTACAGTTTTAAATACCTGCCCATAGGCAGCCAACTACTTAGTGGTGGAACCAGAAATCCAAACTCAGCAAGTGTGATGTCCAAGTTCTCAAACCCCTGCGTGTTCCCTTGAAGACGATTTGTTCTTTGGCTAGTTGTTCAACCACTGTTATTTATATTCCCATGCTTTTGTTTATAGGTTAGCTATCCTCTTTCTTGGAAAAGCTCACTCATGGGGCAGGATCCTTATGTATCTGATTCATCTTTGGTTCTTCATAGAGCTTTGTGCATTATAGTTTCTCAAAAAAAAATTCTTTTGAATATATAAGCCATAGTCCAGCTGGGAAACCTGTACACACAATGACTCATCCTTCTCATTTATATAATATCCCTCCTCTCCCACACCTATTCTTTATTCTTTCTTTTGTATTTTCATTTTGCCCTGACAAATGCAAGTTTGGTTTTCTTAAAATGCACTTTCGTTGTTGAAACAGAGCTCTCACCCTTTCCCACAGGCTTTTAGTCTTATAACTTTGAAAGTCTTTCTGCTTTCTCTCCTACAAAACACACCTGTCATGGCTTTGCCTCCTTCACTCCCCTGAGTCTCAGAGGTACAGACGCACTCTGTAGGGGTTGTCCATCCGTCTAGAGCACCTGGGGTTTAAGGTGTAAGCAATCTGACTGTAATTGCTTCTTCCCAGCAGTTACTTTTTGAAGTGGCGAAGGGGGACATTTGCTTGGTTCTCTTTTTCCATCTACATAAATAGGTATTGGAGTCAAATCCAAAGAGCATGGCGTATTTATCTAGAAATAAATGTTACCCCCTATGATGAGAGTTTTTAGCTACACTTTTGTTTGTCTGACTCTTTTCTTGGCTTGTTTCACTAGAAACTTAGTTCACTCTTTCCATTTGCATGTGATCTTTTGATTTCTCTGGATGAAATAAAACAGATTTTCATACTATCCACGTTTTTTTTTTTTTTTTCTTTTTTCTGTTAGATCTCTGTGTTGAATTGATCCAACGCATCACTGCTGTGTTGGACTCGACTACTATTTCTTAACCCGTTGGTAGAAAGCATTTCAGATATTCTCCTTTATTATAAATTTTTTGTTCCCTCAAATCTCCTTATCAATTTTTGGTAGAGAAGAACAGATGTGATAGTTTTCAAGACACAGAACGGATGGACCTGTAAGTATATTTAACAACTTTTTGTTCAAATTGTGTTTTCCTTCTTCTTTATGCAAAGAATAGTATGGCCTCAACTCTCAAGGAACTCTTATACGAGTAACACAGTATCTTCACAAAAATTTCAATGCAGAATTTCCAAAGTTTAAAGACACGTATTGAGATAAAAATCAAGTACAATACATATAGAAAGTCAGATAGTGAGGTGGGCTATAATGTGTTCCTTTTCCATCATGATTTGCTTAAAATACCCTTGAATTCTGGTAGGTCCACTCAGGTGTCATGGAGTAAAGATTAGCGCATGCTCTACTGCATGGGACAGGTCATATATTAGCATGTTCTATGAGAATATCATTGCCTCTGGAGAGAAAATAAGTCAATGCATATAAAAATCAGTGTAATGATGGAACGGCACAATGATCCCAAGTGATCTAATACAAGTTAAAATCTTGAAAAAAATTAGGAAATGGCATACATCTCATAAGCTGCTGAAAAAAACTTTGTCACTGTCCCAAAGTAAGACTGGAATTGTATTCATTACGTATAATTTATAATAGAGTGTATCAGAGTTTTAGTTCAATCTCTCTGTTATTCATATTTGCTGCCAAGCAGTGCATGGACAAAATGGAGATGCATTGATTTGAATTATTTTTCTTTCCTTTGAAAACACTGATTCGCTCTAATAGCCTACTTCCCTCACATGCTATCCTTACACTACTCTTATCAATTGGGCAACTGTCCAATTTATCATTTAAATCAGTATTCCTTTAGAAATGAAAGTGGGTACTATTAATAATTACACTAAGGCAACAGGTATAAACTGAGACTGTCTTCGGAAAACTGGGACACGGGATCCCCATTCTTAGAGCATAGCTCTGTAATAAAGTCACACATAATGTCAGTGTGTCATTTTTCAAAGTCTTGGTGACACTAGACCTCATGTCCTGTTATTGTGATTACCAAGATAAAACTTGCAGGAACTGGAAATGCCATAACAAATCCAGCCCATATTTTTGTTATGATGATTTGGGGGGGGAGGGGCCTTAAAATCTGGAGAATCAGAGAGAATCTCCAATTAGAGAGAATCTGGATGTAACTAGGAAGAGAGGACAGAGGGTTGTTTGAAAGGGCGTTCGTTCATCTGATTCCAAGAGGACACACTTCCAGCCTCCTTTGAGAAGTCAACAGGATAGGGAAAAAGAACATTGTTCTTAGATGATTTTGCTACTCCCTGAACAGCTATTCCTTGGTCTCCTGTATTCTGTAACTATGCCCTGGGTGATCCCTGGGTATTCCACTTAATTGCATGCCATTTCATCCTTGTTCAGTAATTATACTTGTGCATAGTTATGAGTAAAGTGATTTTCCTATATATGCATTAAAGTTAAATTTTGCTCCTGGGGTTTAGTGCCTGTGCCTTCTAGTGGCATCAGTAAGGAGCATGTGTGCTTCTTCCTGCCATGTGTGAGAGAAGAATATGGTCAATTATGATAGTGAAATTTACTAAATGTGATGATAAACACTTTTAAAAAGCAGCTCAACAAATGATTATAGATTTCACACTTTTACTAATTGCTTCAATTTCTGACTGAAATAAAAATCTTCCACTTGCTTTAGTAATGTGGGTTGGATATCTCTAGAAAATATTACAAATATCCTTGAAGTATCTCTCACTGTGCATCTCACCCTTTTATTCCAACCTTTTTATTCCTATAAATTGACTACTATTTCTAACTTTCCCTATAGAGAAAAATTATATGCAGGGATAAGTATGATCCTATATATATATATATATATATATATATATGTGTGTGTGTGTGTGTGTGTGTGTGTGTGTGTGTGTGTGTGTGTGTGTGTGTGTATATAGAGCTATCCTAAATGTCTTTCTGATCAATATTCTCCATTATTTCCCAGAAATTTTCAGATTTTTTAACTTTAGGATGAAATGCAGATTTTGTTTTCATTTCTACTTTCTCACCACTTCACCTAATTAATTCTCCGCTCAAGCACTGCTATCTCAGGGACGTTTTCCCTGATGTTTCTCCCTGTCCCCAGATTAGCTTGGTTATTTTTTCTTAGACTCTCTCAGGCTGCACCCTACTTTTCCATTATAAGATTAACCACAGTGTATTTTGGATTTATGTTTAGTTAGTGTAGGTCAACTATACTCAGCAGAATGTAAGTTTCATGATGTCACGGAGCATGTCAACTTTGCTTGATGTTTTACTCACATTAAAGCACTCTACATAAAAAAATGTTTGAAATCCATACGAAAGAGAGGATTAGAGGAAGGAAAAAGGAAAGAAAGACCTTTCCTTAAGATTCCTTCCAACATTCTGAATGTTAATGATTCCATTGATCAGTGATGATTTCTTTGCAGCTAAATAGGGATATTTAGCTCCAGACTGACTTGTCAATAAGTGAATATTATTTGCTCTGTATTTTAGGGGAGTCTTTTATTACTTGTTGGGTTTGCCATGTGGAAACCAAACTTTGCATTTTCCTGTGTTCTTAGCTTTCTTCCTTATTATTGCTTTTCTTTCATTCCTCTCCACAGGCTCCTGCCCAAACCTTCAATATCATTGTTCATGAGTATCTGTTTCATAGAGGTTGACGGAAGGCAATGAGAAGACTGAGGGCTTCATACAGTATCAAGCGTGCAGGTATAATAATACTATTATAGAACAAATGATACTTTACTATCTCAATTGGTTTATATACCTGTGTGTTCCCATTAGCTAATAAGCTACTCAAAGAAAGGTGCTGTGCTATGTTTGTTTTGGATATATTTCTTTAGCTTTTTTGGGCCTAATTTCTATCTTTTCCATTCTGCTCTGGGCTCCAGGAGGTTTCTGCTTGGGTTCGCCTGGTGGGAAGGACCAGCAGGAGATCACAGGGTGAGGGCACGGTGAGACGGACTGATTCCCTCACTCCGGAATGATGGCCCATTCTATCCAGGGATCTCTAGATTCTGGCCTTTAGGGCCATGGCTGGAAAGAACACCCCACAGTTACTAGCTATGGGGCTTTACATCATTCTTTATCCTTTAATCAATTCCTTTTCTTTGGCCCTGTCGTAATGTACTTTTCCTGAATTCATATTTGTTTCCTCAGTGCCCAGCACAAGTCCTACACTTTTGTTGAATGAACAAATTAATTTTTATCCAAAATTCTTTTTTTTTTAAGATTTTATTTATATATTCGAGAGAGAGAGAGAGAATGAGAGATAGAGAGCATGAGAGGGAAGAGGGTCAGAGGGAGAAGCAGACTCCCCGCTGAGCAGGGAGCCTGATGCGGGACTCGATCCCGGGACTCCAGGATCATGACCTGAGCCGAAGGCAGTCGCTTAACCAACTGAGCCACCCAGGCACCCTTATCCAAAATTCTATCTTACAAACCATGATTTTTGCTTAACTACCACTGTTTCAGAAACAGCAGGAATCCAAAGTAGCCACTGGAGCATCCTGTGAACAGTGACAGAATATTAAAGTGCTTACTTGAGGCAACCTTTTCTTAAAATATAAATAAATGTTAGTTCCTAGACCATATCTTAATTGTGTGGCCTTAGAGAGAAAAGACACACTCTTTCTGAATTATTCTTTGAATATTCTTTGAAAAGGTGGAACTTACTAAATTGCTTAAGTCTGATCCATTGCTAGTAATGTAACTAATAGTTGACAACATTTCCATCTTGAATTTCATTGAGGGATATCTTGGAAAGAATATGCAAGTAAATAAAAAAAGAAATGAGTAAAAGGGCAGTTTTGAACACTAGTTCTCTTGTTTGTGGCACGTAGTAAGTTGGATGTAGTGTTATGTTTTGGTCATAATGAGGGTACTTTTCAACTTTTTCCATCTATGAGCCAAGTGGAGTTGCTAAAGAATGACTTCGTGACCACAGGAACCAGAACTTTGGCAGAAAGAGTTTGAAATGTCCCTTTCTAGTTTTATGTTTCTTCACATGCTCCTCCTCTGAATATAGTTCTTACCTTATTCTGTTTACTAATTAAAAAAAAAAAAAAATTACTCGGGTGCTGAGTTTTCTCCAGATACGCATGCATTTTTGGTTCTGCAGCCATTAGGTATTTGCCATTATTTGAATTTCCCACAAACTATAATAGATATTTTCCCCTCTTTATATTTCCCCACTACTTTGGTAAATTCCTACAGTGTTACATGTGTATTTAAATGTAGAGAGCAGCAATATATTAGAAGAGAACCTAGAGTTGAATGTAGATAAGGATAGCAACTGTAGTTTGTTTCCCAGGTGCTCCCAGATAGGAAATGACTTCCTTGTGATTTTACAGTGGGTCTGAAAACATCATGTGTGAAAAAGTGTGGACAGAGTACACGCAGCTTTCTTTGGTTTCATTTCTAAGGAGAACAGCTGTAATACTTCAGGACTATAAGGAAGACAGTGTATCGTGTTAGTTCCTTCCACAGTTTTGCTGTGCCTCAGGTAAAACCCAGAACAACCTACCATTTGTTTCTGGTTCTCAGGTTCCTCATGAGTAAAAAGTGGATGACCATAAAAATACTCCTATGGCTGCCGTGAGGATTAAAGAATTTAATGTAAGTAAAGCCTGTGGAATATTGCCTGGCCTTTAGTAAGTGCTCCAAAGATGTTTATATTTTTATTCTGAAGTCCCACCGTATTTCCTGGAGCTTTCAAAATACATGGATATTTCTGCTTTCTATTTAAGTTGTTTTGCAAAGACCATATCATCTGTACAAGATTAAAAAAGGGAAGGTTTCATATTCTGTTCATATCTTCCATACAGTATGCATCTACTACCGCAATAATTCTTAATTTATCATGGGTGCAATAAATATTTGTGCATAGAAGAGATGCATTTTTTAAGGAGCATTTGTAAACTTTATGTAATTAGGAAAACTGATGACTTTGAAATTCTCCATTACTTATTTCTAAAATAAAATAAATTTTATTTTGCTGAATGATAACAATACAAGCTGTAGAGTTTCAATTAGCCCTTGGAAAGCAGGACTATTTTCATGAAGTGTGAATGTTGCCTGAGAATGGAAATTTTGAAAAGAGGAACTTAACAGAAAGTTAAGACTGTAAAAGGGAAACAAGACTGAGAGGATTAATCAAACCACAGTTCTTTAAGTGTCATCCCAAGGTGACCTACCTCGTAGGAACTAGCACTCAAGATAGAGCACGGCAAAAGAACATTCCCTTCCCAGGCTGTTCTCCCTGTGGTTAGATAAAATGAAAGGAAGAAGAAAATATACACATTTTACAACTAAGACTGTCTGAGAATCTTTGCATAGAGTAATAAAAAGAAAACTGGACTCTCTATGTGGCCCTGGGGGAGCTGTTTCTCCCTTCCCCATATGTTAGGGAAAACTTAAAAAAAAAAAAAAAATTAAAGTGCTTTTAAACAAGATAATCTGTTGAGTTCTTTACAAACCTAATAAACTTTAATTATCATCATTATGTTTTTTCTCATTGGGGATGGACTGCTTTTAAATTATTTTCAATTATTGCATAACCATTATGCTTCCTGAACAAGCAAATAGAGGCATTTGTTAGATGTTAAAAACAATTAGCTTTGATTCTACTATTCGTGCATGACAAAGGACAGTGTTTATGAGTTAGAATTATAAGGACTTTGCCACACATTTCCATATTGCTCTGAAGACAGTGCTTTGTGGCTAAGAAGTTTTTCAAGGATTTTGGTGAGCTTGAGAGAATTTTTTTTTTTTCTTAACTAATATAAATGGATCTGAACGTGTGATACCCCGAGATGACTAAATGTTCAGCTACTCAGCTGACAACATCTTAGCCCAGAATTCATACTCTGGGCAAGCAAGGTGAAGGACTAGGAGTTAAAGCTTTCATGTGTCACAATACATGTAAATCAAACCATCATGTAGTACACTTTAAACTTACACAATGATATATGTCAATTATTTCCCAATAAAAGTGGAAAAACAAAACAACAAAAACCCTTTTATGTTGGTACTTTCTTCTTTAAATATGTGTTTTCTTCATATTGCTTATTGATTTGCTGATGTTCAAAGAATTAGCAAGTATCTTTTGATTTGGGGTATGAATAAAACAAGTGATTTTAAATTCTTTTTCAACAAGATAGAAAAAGCATCATTGCTGTTTCCTGAAACCGCACTTACAAAATGAATTTCCCAAATTCAAAGATGAGGGCATTCAAGAATAGAAAACAAAGTTTGACCACAGATAGGCAATATCTTAAATTTTTTTTTTTTTTCTGTAGGATTTCCCGACCTGCTGTGCTTCATTTCTGATTCTAGAGCCATCATTAAGAAAAACCTGTTTTGGGGCGCCTGGGTGGCTCAGTCGTTAAGCGTCTGCCTTCGGCTCAGGTCATGATCCCAGGGTCCTGGGATCGAGCCCCGCATCGGGCTCCCTGCTCCGCGCGAAGCCTGCTTCTCCCTCTCCCACTCCCCCTGCTTGTGTTCCCTCTCTCGCTGTGTCTCTCTCTGTCAAATAAATAAAATCTTTAAAAAAAGAAAAACCTGCTTTATTTTATCTGTGCCCCATATTGTATTCATTTTCCCCTAAGCTATTATGAACAATCAGGTCCCTAAACTGAAGCTCTTTTGAAAAGTCTGTGTCTTCAGTCTCTTTGTAAATATGCTAAGTTATTCTCTATCCTCCCTGCCACCGATGAGCACACTTAATGGAGATAATATACAAAGTGTTATTCCTCTGCTATTTACACCTCTCCCAAAAGGGAGCCTTATTTTCAAGTGAAGATACTTAATATAAAGGTGGGAATGTTGAAGAATCACCCTGGAATTGTGTAGCTCATCGAGATGTGCTGCCCTAGCCCAATTCTCATTTTGATTTATTTAAGTTTGGAAATAACAGTATTAAATTAGCAAAGACAAGCAATAAACAAAGCCCTGGAGATGAATTAGCCATTGTCTCTGGTCCATTAATCTCCTCCTCAATTCTAGAGAATTGTGGCTCACCCAGACCCGAAGATCAAATAAAATGCCTAATTGGGAAAATCCTAAACAAGTGTGTCCTGGGGAGCTTGAATTTATTTGTCACCCGCTCAAACAACTGTGTTGTTTATATAAGTCTTTAAAACCGTAATACTTTTCCGCTCCTATATCTTAATCCCTGGTTCTTTATGCTCAGGAGGGCAATTTAGAGTTGTTTTCAATTAACTAGAATGGAGAGGGGCACTTACTCCAAAAACAGATAGCTATATAGTGGGTATTTTGCCAAACATGCTGAGTGGTTTAGATCTCAGCATCAGGTTTGGGACATGCTTTGGAATCTCCTTGAAGATAATGATATCTGCTCTTTGGCGCTTTTAGTATCAGTAATAAATAATGGAACATAGTCACAATTAAGGACACAGGATGGCCAGGAAGGTTGAGATGTTAAGGCTAAAAACAAATGTGAAGTAAGGAGCTGAGATAATTAGCTAGAATGGCAATCCCTAACAGGCAATATTTCATTTCAAATATGCAGATAATCTGCAGATAATGGAGATCAAACTTTTTAGTTAATACAGTGAAAGAGAACGAAAATCAATGTGCTGAATTTTGTTGACACAGGGGTGTGGCATTCATTTTCACAGCTTAAAATGCACAAATACTTTGTCATATAGAAAAAGCCAAAGAATTAGAAACTGGAAATCAACTGATGAGCAGAGAAACGTTAATATTTACTGTGTCCCAACAATCATTTAAATGCAGTAGTTATGGTACAAAATAATTTTACAGGGGTTATGTCATTTAATCTTCACAGTGAACCAGGGGCAGGTAATATTATTAACTCTATAGTATAGATGAACAAATAGCAGCTTCCAGGAGTTAGGGATTCACTCCCGATCGGTCAACTGGTGGGGATCAGAATTTACTCTCAAGTCTATCTGCTTCTAAAGCCTGTGCTTTTACTACTAAACTGCATGGCCATTTATCAACAAGGTTGCAAAATTGATAACAGAATTTGCTGATTGGTTAATTTGAGGAGAACAGAAATTAAAAAGTGTAACTGAGCCTAGGCGAGACAGAGGTGAGTTAGGATTTGGGGAATATAGGAAGGAATTTTCTAGTTAGCAATATTTATGCCACAGTCAAAACCCACTTAAGTCTTCACTGCATGTTTGCTAAACTGATTACTTATAAGGCATTTCTTTACATTGTGTGGTATTTCTCCAGCCTAGCTCCCAATTTTCAAGCACATTAGTAATCTTTGCTTCAGCTGCAGTTATTACTATTGGAGCAAAATATTAATGTGCTTGTGAAGGTTGCATACGAATCAAGTCAACTTGTGTGTTATACTGACTTCATTCCTCTATTATTGATCAGCTATACATTAATTTGTTTTAAAAAGAAATACTCACTGGAACAGAACAGACAGTATTTAAGATGAAGAACAGTGTAGAGGACAGGGGTTATGTGGTGATAAACAACCTGATAAATTAGGCATAGCATTTTTGAATACGGTTGCCTATATATATATATATATAGGCATGTCCATAGCCATTTCCTTGGATAATTACATATCAAATGGATCATTTAAAATATTTCATTTGATTTATAATAATTGCACTGCTATTTAGAAAGTATGGTTTACTTGTGTTTCTCATCACAAGAAACACAACTTATAACTATATGTGGTGATAGTTGTTAACTAGATTGATTGTGGTGATCATGTCACAACACATACCAATACTGAATCCTTATGTTATAGCTGAAACCAATATAAGGTTATATCTAAATTCTATCTCAATTTAAAAAGTACTGCTTAGTTAACAAGGGACTTTTAGGTACAGAGTTTTACATGATTATCAAAATAGCCTGTGGGTTATATGTTCTTATTGTTTCTACTTTACAAATGAAGATATAAAAACACACAGAAGTCAAGTGACTAGTTTAAGCCATAGTAATGACATAGCTCCTTAAAACCGGAGTAAGGGAATAAAGCATCAGGATAAGAGGGATTATCAAAATATTTGAGTAGAACATTGAGATGTTTTATTTATCTTTACCTTGTATATGAAAGTGTCGAACTTGGTAGGTTTGAAGCAGGCGAATATGCACTTTCAACTCTTAAGGAAGTGAGGGTATTAAAAAGGTGGCAATCTTGCTAAGAGACTGAGTTGAATCTCACAAAAATTTTATCTAGACTAAAAGTTTCTAGGGATAACTTATGCAACAGTTTGAAACATTAAAAGAATTAAAGACATTTTTTTGAGTGGGATTCTAATCAGAACGTCCAACCTTAAAAGTGATAAACATTTTGCCTCCAAACTACATACCAGTTCACACATTACCAATTAATTATGTATCATCGAGCAACAGATGCCTAGAAACTTTATCTGTGGTCAACAACTTTAAATTTAAGGTTGATCTCCCTCTTTCTCTCTCCCTCTGTGTGTTTCTCTCACTTCAAAGAGCGTACTCTCCACATGTGTTAATTAACAGAAGAGTTGTGTTTATCTGCTATTGGAAGGCCAGTAAAGTTACTCTCCTGATGCTGAGACCGTGACCCAACAATGTAAGCAGGCAGGTCAGGCAGATGACAGATGATTTAGCCTTGTGCATGAGAATTAATTACAGCGAGGGGCACCTGGGTGGCTCAGTTGGTTAAGCATCCAACTCTTGATTTCGGCTCAGGTCAAGATCTTAGGGGTCCTGGGATCGAGAGCCCCGCATGGGGCTCTGCGCTTAGCAGGGAGTCTGCTTGAGGATTCTCTACAGGTCTACCCACCCCACGCTCTCTCTTTTCCTTTCTTTCTCTAAAATAAATAAATACATCTTTAAAAAAATTAATTACAGCTTGACTTTGCTCCTGTTTGAGTCTGGTTGTTTTTAGCAGTGTGTAGCTGCCACCTGCCTTTTTAGAAGCATTATTTTATAAGAGAAGGAATATTAACCTCATTGGCTCTTAATTCATTTTAATAAAACTTTAATAAAATTAACACAAATCTATCAGTTACATTCTATATATCAACCCTGGTAGAATCTGGGGATGGACATGTAAGTTAAAAATGGATATAGTCTCTGTTCTCATGAAACTTATAGTCAAATATAGAAGATGGGCATTAATCGAATAATGTAAAATAAATAAATGTGAAAAATACTACTTTACTAAGTGCTACAAAAGATACCGCATTCTATACTATGAGAATATAGGGTTGAGGAAACTACATCAGTCTGGAAGGTCTAAAAGTTTCCCTGGGAAAGTTACAATTGTTTGAGAGATGACTAGGAGGCAAAAAGAAAAGTAGAGAGCATCTAAAGAAGGATACAGAACATTCAAAAGCCCCCTCTCAGGAAAAAGCAAGGCACACACAGAGACTGAGGAGCACAAAGTGGCATAAAGGATGATGGATGGACAATGAGGTTGGAAGGATGGCTACGTGTCCAAGATGGTGGGAATTTGGTTTACGCATCCCAAATGGCCACTCACACATACATTTGACGCACTGACTTCTAAATTTACACAAATGACATTGCAAGGTGTGATAGTTCATTTTATAGTCAACTTGGCTGGGCCCCGGGGCCCAAATATTTGGCCAAACACTATCCTGGATATTTCTGTGAAGGTGTTTTCTGGAGAAGATTAACCCTTAAATCAGCAGGCTTTGAGTAAAGCAGATTATCTTCTGTAATGTGTGTGTGGGCTTCAGCCAATCATTTGAAGGCCTTACTAGAATGAAGACTGACCTCCCCCAAGGAAGAAGCAAATCTGCCAATAGACAGGCTTTGAACTCAAATACAACTTCCCTGGTCCTCCAGCCTGCTGGCTTACCCTGCAGATTTTGATTTGCCAAGCCTCTACAATTGCATGAACCAATTCCTTAAAATAAATCCTTCTCAATACATAGATAGATAGATACATACCTACATACATACATACACACACACAGACACACAGTCATCCTGTTGGTTGAATTTCTCTGGAGAACCTGAAATACACTAGGTTATTAGAAATATGGGACATATACCTATGTGGATACTTAAAGCAGAGTTACAAACTAAGAAGGATGTAAGAGTGTAATATGGTAATATGAGAGCCAGACAAATAAGTGGGGCAGACAAATCACTGGAGGAATTATGAGGACAAGAAAGCATCTAGGTAGACTCCAGCAGTGGGTAGGATTGAGTTGGGGGGTGGGGTGGGGAAGACAAATGGTCCAGGCGAGAGGTGAGGCAGAGCAATGGTGCAGAGGGAGAAATGTGTGCAGCATGATCACAAGGCTATGAGTCCACCAGCCTGAATGAAGTAGGGGCTTCTCGTAACAAACACTCAACCTGGCATCCATCCCCAGTGAGTCAAGAGGTGAATGGGAATCCAGAGCTGTCTTGTTTACAGAAGGAAGACATTGTGTGTGGGAAACCAGATGTGTGGCAACCTCACAGGAAAAGCAAGCTGATAAGATTTTCTTTATGAATTATTCAGAAAGAGAAAATTAAATATCAAGTCCTATAAGACGGTCTAGTTCTGTCTGGATTGTTTTCACCTCGCAGGGGGATACAGAATAAGATGAGCAGAGCAAAAAGAAAGTGAAATAACCAGTCAGCCAAATATAGCCAGAGAAACAGTTCTTGGACTCACAGCGTGTGGACCCGATGTGAGCGATGCTCCTAAGGGAGCGGTAAAGCAAGCCTTCTGTTGACGGGGATGCCAACCTGCCAGAGGGAGCTGCATTGCCAGAGTCCTTTACTGCTCTTTCTGCAACTAGGTTAATCTTTTGTGTTGTTTCTTTCTTGCTTTCTGGAAAAGAACTGGGAAAGAATTCCACTGTAGGTAATGTCTGGGAAAAGTTCTGTCTTTTATGTGCACTGCAGTGCTTACTGCTATAAAGCTGGTGAGTTACCCAACTCTGAAGTCGTCTATTTGTCACTCAGTGGGCTAAGTTTACACAGGCAAGGAATGGAGCTGTCCCATCATGGGGAGGAAGATGGTACGTTTCTGATGGGCTGCTACTGGCAGCAGTTCATTTGTTCCCCTGGTCCCAACTGTTCTAAATAACAGGTTAGCGAGTTTATGCAACTGACATTTAACCCTGGGCATTAATTAAGAGTGGCGTGCTGAGTCATTTGGGCAAGTGTGGGTAGAATGAGGTGACAATACTTTTAGACAACATGCTATGGAAAAATTTTTAAAAACTTTTATACATGTTTATGATGTAGAGGTTTATTTACATTGGTGACACTGATATAATCTGGGGGTGAAAGAAATAGCATCTCTCAAGACAACTGAGCAGCATCTTGCGTCTAGCTGCTGAGGAGGTTAAGAGAAGGCAGAGGGTGTTTTATCATTACTCGGCTTAATCAAAATATATATTAAATTCACAAAAAAAGGAGGCCCTGTGTTCCACAGTCCACCTGCTTTACTTTATTGTTACCTTACAAGAGCTGTGCATTTTTCCTTTAATGAAGTTTACTGAGCACTTACTTTATGCCGCCTGCTGGGGTACAGCTGTGCACGACACAGATGAAGTTCCTGCTCTCTTGGAGCTTACACTCAGGTAAGTTAGAGATACCGTCATCAAAAGCAGACTGTAAGCTCCACGAAGCGGGAGTCTGTGTCTCTTTCATCTACTAGTGAGGCTCCAACAACCTAAGTATAGTAGATAGTCAATAATGTTTGTTAAATGTTTGAAAGGTGAGAAGGTTGGAAATGAGAGAAGTTGAGTTACTTATCCATGATCTCTTTATGCCTATAAAATTCATAAGCCTTTTAGATATCATTTTTTTTAAAGATTTTATTTATTTATCTGACAGAGAGAGAGACAGCAAGAGCAGGAACACAAGCAGGGGGAGTGGGAGAGGGAGAAGCAGGCCTCCCGCCGAGCAGGGAGCCCGATGCGGGGCCCGATCCCAGGACCCTGGGATCATGACCCGAGCCGAAGGCAGACGCTCAACGACTGAGCCACCCAGGTGCCCCTTTTAGATATCATTTTTTAAGATTTTATTTATTCATTAGAGAGAGAGAACAAGCAGGGAGGGGCAGGGGGAGAGAGAGAAGCAGATCCCCCACCGAGCAGGGAGCCCGATGCGGGGCCCGATCCCAGGACCCTGGGATCATGACCCGAGCCGAAGGCAGACGCTCAACGACTGAGCCACCCAGGTGCCCCTTTTAGATATCATTTTTTAAGATTTTATTTATTCATTAGAGAGAGAGAACAAGCAGGGAGGGGCAGGGGGAGAGAGAGAAGCAGATCCCCCATGGAGCAGGGAGCCCGACGCGGGACTCGATCCCAGGACCCGGGGATCATGACCTGAGCCGAAGACAGACGCTTAACTGACTGAGCCACCTGGGTGCCCCTAGATATCAATTTTAAAAAAATATCCTACTGTTATTTGTTTCCAAATGAGGAAAATTATAACTTGACAGCTGCAAGCCTCTTCCCATGTGTGCTCTTGTCTGAATATTGAGATTTTTTTTTTATTATGGTTGTTATACTGGTTAGAGTGCTTACATTAATATTAAAACCATCACTCCCAGCTGCTTAATAATGATGTAATGTATGGTGATTAACATAACATAATAAAAACAAAAAACAAAAAACAAAAAACCAATCTCTGAAGCACTGCCTATGTAACACTTTCTTTTAGGTGCAGGAGATAAAAAAGCCAACAAGCAAAACAGGGCCCTTGCCTCTACTGGAGCAGAGGAGATAAGCAATAAATAGGTAAACAAATAAAAAAAACCCAAACTAAAAATAAACAGATAAATATAATAAATGACATATTAGTAAGTCCAACGAGGAAAACCAAAGAGGGCAATGCAGTAGTGGGACGAGAGGAAGCTGATGATCAGGGAGGACTCCTCCTCCAATGAATTAAGATGAGACTTGAATGGTGAAAAATACCCAGCTCTGAAATGGTAGCATGGGGAACGGTGCAAGAAGGAGTAGTGAGGGAAGGGAGAGAGCTTGGCTTCTAAGCTGACAGACATATTGCCATTTAAAATGGGGCACAGTATCCCAGATGGTGTAGTTGAGAAATAGAAGTAGCAAGGTAGATGAGGAAGTAATGTGGGTTTTATTTTAATTGCAATTGAAAGACTTTCTATGGCTCTGTGTAGGTGAGTGAAAAGGTGTGATTTACACTTGGAACAATCACTCTGGCTGCCATTGGGATGGATGAAGAGTGTCAAACTTGCCATCAGGATGACCACCACTTAGAAGGCTGTTTTAATATTTCAGGCAAGAATTAATGGTGGAAATAGTGAGATGCGGTCAGACAGAAGTCATATTTTGGAGATAAACTAGACAGAATTATTGGTGGGTTTGATATGAGTAAGGCATAAAGAAAGCAACCAAGGATGGTTCTAGGTCTGTGGCTGAGTAACTGGCTGGGGGTGATTCAGTAATGATGAAGAAGGCTTGAGTGTGTGGGGCATACAATTGTGCACAAGTGGATAAGAAGAATCAATGGTTCTGTTTGGTTACTTAAGTTTGTAATGTTATTGATGCTGAATGAAGATTTATATTACAAATTTATACTGCAAAGTAAGCAATAAAGCAGCATCGGATGTATGGAGATGGATCTGAACCCAGAGAAGTGATTTTAGACATAACATTTTCAAAGACTCCAGTGTATTTGTAGTATCTGAAACCATGAGACTGAATGAGATCCCTTAGGAGGAGAGTATAGATCAAGAAGAGGGCAGAAAAAAAGAGCCCATGGGTGTTTCAGTGTCTAAAAGCTGGTGCAGAAATCAAGGATCCAGAAACGGAAACTGGGGCGTGTTCAGGAAGGCAGGCTGAAAACCTGACAACCTGCTATAGAAAGAGAGCGTTACAATAAAAAAGAATGGTATTAGAAAATATCAGCAAGATTTTTTCATTTTAACAGAAGGAGGGATATGTGGAAATATCAGGTAGTAATTATCAAGGTACAAAGAAAAATAAAGGGAGGTATTGGATAGATTTTCTCTATGAAGTTTATGGCTAGTCGTTCACTGCCCAAGAGTGAATTATAAAATTATGAGACACAAGAGGAGAGAGTGTGAGACAGTCATGACAAAGAATTGCCAAGGATGTAGTGTCAATTTGAGACTTTTGGTCATAAACTTGAAAGAAGACCTATCAGCAGAATCTTTTCGATTTTCTAGGTCCATACTCAGGATCTTGAGTACAGAAGAATAAATAGATTTTTGTAAGTTATTCTGAGTTGAAAATTCCTCAGATATGTGCAATGGAGGCAAAGAAGGGTGAGCTGGTTAAGCATACTTACAGAGGAGTAGATATGACGCTAGCCCATGGAACCAGTGTACATAAGGAGAGACGCACAAACATGAATAGGGTGGTGGCTGGTGGAAGAGTGGTTAGTGGATTCCAGTTCTCACAAAATTAGATAAATTTTGAAGTAGGAATACTTTCACTAAATCTGAAAGAACAGTAGGGTAATGTCATATTTAAAATCTGTGTTTGTAACTGCTGTGTGTTATTGGTGTAGATAGGTCTAGTGACTGATCGTGTGTGTGGGAAGCTAAGGCTGAACTGAGAAAAAGGGCAAGTGGAGACAAAGATGTCAAGGAACTTGGAATTGAGGGTGTTGTAATTATGACAGGGGTCATGGATGACAGCAGGGCAGCGGGAGAGCTGCTGAAGTCATTGGTGAATGATGCTGCAAGGAAGGGGAAACCGGTAGTTTCAAAAAAGAAAAACTAGAGAGGCAAAGGACTGTCAAAATATAACGATGTACACATCAAAGAAGATAAAATTACTGAAGGCTGATGGGAGAGATATAATTTGGATGTGGCAATAGTGAATAACTGCCCGAAACAGTCCTAGGTTATGCCTTGCTGCCTTAGTACAATTTTTAGCAACCCTTTTTACTCTGAAAAGTATCCTAGTTTTTTTTTTAAGATTTTATTCATTTACTTACCTACTCACTCACTCTTTATTTATTTATTTAATTTATTTATTTAACAAAGAGAGAGAGAACACAAGCAAGCAGAGCAGCAGGCAGAAGGAGAGGGAGAAACAGGATCCCTGCTGAGCAGGGAGCCCGATGTGGGGCTCTGGGATCATGACCTGAGCTGAAGGCAGACACTTAACTGACTGAGCCACCCGGGTGCCCAGAAGTGTCCCAGTTTTAAATGGTCATGTCAGTAAGACATCCCTCTTGTCTCCCTGAAGTACATGGGATTAAGTAGGAGGAAGAAACAACACCTTCTCTTAAAGGGTGTGTAAAGTCACCTTCCTCAGTGGACAGTCACATTTCTGTTAGAACCAGAAGGTGAAGAACTATTTGGAGAACAAGTTATTGGTAAGAGCTTACTGGTAAGACCTTGACAGTTTCAGAGCACATCCAAGAGCCTTGGGAGCTGGAGAATAAATGGATGATGAGATCACATGAGGGGATGCATAGAACAGGTGAAGGGGGTCTATGAGGTTTGGATTCTTGCTGATGACTAGTCCTATAGAACAGAGGCCACAGGGATTGAAGACTTCAGGGTGGCAGCTGGTTTCACACAAAACTGTAGGTTTTGTGGCAACTGGGATTATGCAGAGATTGGAGACTGAATTATTTTGGTGGCTAATCATGCTTTGGGAAAGGGGCAACCTCACAGGAGCAGTGGTCTGGATAAAGACCTAAGTTCTGTTATTTTGAGTCACACATATTGCACAAAGCTAAGCCCCATCACTGAATCATCCCTTTGATTTATTCAATCATTGATTCGCTTATTCAATAAATAACCACTTACGGACTGCCATGTTAAGAATGGGAATGTATATCCCTAGATAGTGCGGATGCCACAAGAGAAAGCTCAAATGGTGAAAACTTATGTAAAAAGAAAGTTGAGATAAATACCATAAGACGTGTTATTTAATATTATTAATATCATTCTATTAATGATTAACATTTGCCGAATGCTTATTGTAGTCCAGGGGACTGTCCAAACAATAAGACTGTATTTATTTAATCCTGTCAACGATGCTATGGAGTAGACATCTATTATCCACCTTTTACAAATGAGAGGCTGTGAAGTAATTTGCTCAGTATCACTCAGTTGGCACACTCTCAAAACACAAAGTGCTCTGCTCAAAAAGGGGGCTATTTGTATTAGCAGAGAATATTCGGGAAGGCCTTTAGGAGCTAATAGCCTTTGAGATGGACCTTGGAATACAAATACATTTGGAATGGGGAGGCAACATGAGCAAAGTTGGGAGGTGATTTTCAGAGGGCATTTATATAAAATGGGGTGATTATTTTGGCTGTATTTTAAGTGGGTGAAAGGTATGAGTGAGAATAAAGACTCAAAACACATACTAAACCCAAAATGTATGTCACATATGCATTTAACATACAAATATCTTCTAGGAAATAAGAAAAAAAAATGAAGTCATTTATGAACTGTGTAGTAACATAACATTTTTAGAAATCCTAATCTATGTTTGTTTATTTTCTTTTCCCAGCTGCTATTTCTACCCTTTTCCATTGCTCGCTTTCAACAGTTGGCTCTGTTTTTGTTTTCAAAATCGTTAAGTCCTAGGACGGAGCAGGGAGATAATTTGGAGAATGGATAATGTGTCTTAGTTAGTCATGAAAGGACAATGACTCTTCCTGGACAAAGAGTAAGTTCCTCCCACGCCGAGTAGGAGGGAGGAGAGACAGGATGAGAAGGTATGTGCACGGGACTGATAGTTGTTTCTAGAACATGCCATGCTCCCAAAGAAGACATCCAGGAGCAGAGGGTCCCTGGCAGAGAATCTGGGACAACCTAACCAGGAGCAACACATGAGGCCCCAAAACAAATAAATAATAAACAAGGAGGGAGCATCTGGATCTGAAAGGTTATGCTGGCTTTGAGGTTGGACATTGTGACATAGCATGGGGTGACAAGGGACTCAAGGTCTAGGCGCCTTTCTACCCCTGCAGGTCCAAATAACTTTAATAGAGGAGTCGGAAGGGGTGGTGGTAAGCAGGGAAGGAGATGACAGTCAAGAAAAACTGATATCCAAGTTGTGTACATTCAAGTTTCGTCCTAGCATGATGGCCAGGAGCCTGAACATTAATTACAGAAAATAAAATTATTAAATAAATAAACAGACTGATAGAAAATAAAGCTATTATTTCTTAGATGCTTGAACCTGTAGACTGATTCATGTCAGCTGTTTCAGAGTATTCAGGCTGAATTAGTCAGGCGAGGCCAATGTAGGAGGTGGCAAGCGGTAAACCCAGAAATTTCGGTGACTTAACATAATAAATGTATTTCTCTCTCTGCTGAGAATGTGATGTGGCTGGGAAGCCCGTCACCATTTTGAAATCATACCACTGGAAACAGGAAAAATGTGAGCTCCCTCCTTTCCTTGCTGGAGGAAAGAAGTAGATGCAAGAGTACACTGGTCCCGAAGACACAGACATTGTTTCCACACACCTATCTTTATCCCACACCAGTCCTATGGCCTCAAACTGTAAGACGGGACTGGGATGGTGAGAAATTTAGAGCGGTACACGGATATTTGGGGAGCACCAACCATCTATCATCCACAAACCCAAGGAGTTGGACAATGAGAAACTCTATTCGACCTTCTGCACCGCAAATTCTTCACTTCTTTCCAAATAAGTCCTACTTGCATTCCTGGGGCAGAACCCTTCTTGAATCATCCAGAGTGCTTGCTTTCTGGAGTCACAGAGCGTTCCTGGAAGTCCATTTGTACATTCGGGCAATGTTTTCATTCCCTTCCCTCTCCTCTTACTGTCCTCTTCCTCTAGGAATGTTATGAGACTATAATCAAACAGGGTTAATTGTGTGATGTGAAGGAAAATTCATTAACTGTACTTCAAAATTGGTATTAAAATTTAAAATCCAGAGCTATTTAATAATTGTTCTGACAATTCAATGCACTTAGTTTTTAGTCTGTCATTTGGGCTAACAACTGAATTGAATTGCAGTAAATCATTTTGATTTCTGCAAACTTCTTACTTCTACAAGAGAATGTGTCCGAAGTTAATGTACTAATATGGTGTAGAGGTGTCACTTAGAATTACCCTGATGGGCAAAGCAAAGACCATTTCAGAGCCTGTAAAACATAAGACATTCTCCCTGTATATCTAATTTGTTTTCACACACTGCCAGTGTGCTCTCTAACCAAAGAATGTCAAAGATTCCCTAATGCTGGATTTTCCCTCTGCCTTGAGAATTCTATCTTGTTAAGCTATTTGACATTGGATTAAAACTTTACACAAGGTGTTGTACTTGAGGAAACAGGATATTATAGGATTCACATTTGGACCTAATAGAGGTTAAATTTGTAACTGATTTGTTGTGACTCAATTCAATGACCCTTACTGGCATCTTTTTAAACAATCTTATACTACAGATTATTATTCTAGCATACAATATTGGAAGAATGTTGCATTAATAGTAAAATTTTTGCCCAATGATGCAAATCCATGTAAATGAAAGTCTAAATTCTGCTGTTAACATGCTGCTATTTCGGAATTGAGTAATAAAAAAATGAGACAGAGAGAAGAGAAAGTCAGAAAGAAAAAAAGAAAGACAGAAGGAGAGAGAGAGAGAGAGAGGAGAAATAAGGAAAGTGGGAAGACTAGATCCCTATAGTGTTTTTTCTTCACCAATGGTGCAAGTTATCACCCTACTTTTGGTTTAAAAGAGTCTTCAGATTAACTCCACTAAATGATTGTCATTTATCATATCAGAGAATTTGGCATATAGGTTTGGATGGTTTATTGGGCTCTGTGCTGCTGATAAATCTATAAGCACAGCAACTGTCACCACCACTCTCAAATTCATTTTCCATATGCTGAGTGTGCGTGTGTGTGTGTGTTTCTTAAATATTTTGAAATATTTGGCTAGTCCAAGTTTTGCCTGGAGAAACTGGGCCTGAGTATTAGGTATTTTAGGAAACAGAAGGGGAAAGGTATTTATAAGGGAGGGTACCCCCAGAGAAGAGCTTAAATATCTTTGGAACATCAGCATCATCCTTTGGCAACACAGAATTATTAAACTTTTTTTTTTTGTACAGGGACCAGGTACTGAAGAGTTGAAGAACAGATGTTAAGCAGGGCATGCCTAAAACTGGAATATTGGCTTAGGTTGTTTTATTCTTTTGCCACGTACACAAGCCAGTAAGCTTAGTTGCTTTGACATTCTTCAACACTGAATTTATCTGAGATGTAAGATACATGGAAATGATTTTCTTTCAGATCAGTTTACCATCTGATCAATAGCTTATATTACTTAGTTGAGAGTCCCCATTAAGTAGATGTTTCCCTGCTGCCCTGGCTGGTTCTGACATTGTTAAGAGTATTCTTTCAGCTTGTGAATGGTCTGCCATACTTTCTTATCACTGTGGACTACACTTTTTAAAATTGCTTATCATTTAAGTAGCTCCATTCATTTATGTAACAGTTCAGCCTTCTTTGAGATTATTTCTCAGGGTGGTTATCCATGTTAGACTTGTCTTATTGTAGAAAAATTTAGAACTTTCATTATGATTTTTTTCATTCAGTTTAATATAATCACATTTTAAAGATTTTATTTTTAAGTAATCTCTACACCCAATGTGGGGCTCAAACTCACAACCTGAAGATCAAGAGTCACATGCTCTACTGACTGAGCCAGCCAGGCACCCCAAATATTGCCACATTTTAAAGAAAATAAGTGGGTTGAAATAATAGGTTTCTATTTCTGCTATCTACTGGCATCCATCACAATGTCTGCATACTGAACTTGTTTTGCCCCATAAATAAAACTCTGAAGCTCCAACTTGGTGGCAGGTCAACTAAACTCCAGGAAATATTTTCCTTCATATGTGACTGCCAAGTTATTGATATTTTACACGTTCTTACTAGACGGCTTTCTCTCTGACTCTATCATAATTTTCAATGTATTTTATGATTAATTGGTTTCAATTATGTATTTTATGACTGAGATATCAAAAATCTCATTAGTGTGGTCAATGGCTCAATTTAGTCTTTATCTAGTTTTTGTTTTTTTTGTGGGATTCTGTGGTTTGGTATACCCTTCTAACTTGTGTATTCATATTTATGTCTGTCAAGGCTGCATTTCTCAAAATTGTGAAATGTTTGAGTCATGTTTCAATACCACTTACACATCCTCAAACCTCAAATCAAGTTTCCTTTGCTAGACTCTTGTGCTACTATAATGAAGAAGAGGAAAAAAAGAAAAGAAAAGAAAAAAGAAAACAGATTTAGAGATTTAGAGCATCTAAAACTTCCAAATAAGATTTAGAGATTTCGTTGTTTCTTTTCAGTTATAATAATGAATAACAAACAGAAACCATACATCCATGGCGTAAATTTGTCAATATTAAAGGAATTCCCTTAACATTTCTGAATCTGATTTTAAAAAAAATAAATCCGAGACTTGTATCCCTTAAGTATTTACAAATAGCAAGAGTTCTTCTTCAGGAAGCAAAATAGATGAAAATATCAAAGGCATCAGAGAGAGAAAGACGTGACTTTAAATCTTAAATCCAGGGGTGCCTTGGTGGCTCAGTCATTAAGCGTCTGCCTTTGGCTCAGGTCATGATCCCAGGGTCCTGGGATCGACTGAGCCCCGCACTGGGCTCCCTGCTTGGCAGGAAGCCTGCTTCTCCCTCTCCCACTCCCCCTGCTTGTGTTACCTCTCTCTCTGTGTCTTTCTCTGTCAGATAAATAAATAGATAAAATCTTAAAAAAAAAAAAAGACTAGTTGATCATGTAAGCGTGGGTTTATTTCTTGATTTTCTATTCTGTTCCATTAATTTATGTGTTTATTTTTGTGCCAGTATCATACTGTTTTGATTACTACAGCTTTGAAATATAACTTTTGAAGTCTGGAATTGTGATGCCTCCAGCTTTGTTTTTCTTTTTCAGAATTTCTTTGGCTATTTGGGGTCTTTTGTGGTTCCATATAATGCTATTGGTATTTTGATAAGGATGGCATTAAATCTGTAGATCACTTTGGGTAGTACAGACATTTTAACAACATTTATTCTTCCAATCCAATGGGATGTCTTTCCATTTCTTTGTGTCATCTTCAATTTCTTTCATCAATGCTTTGTAGTTTTCAGAGTACAGGGTCTTTCACCTCTTTGTTAGATTTACTCCTAGGTATCATTATTTTTGTTTACAATTGTAAATGGGTTTGTTTTCTTAAAATTTCTTTATGTTGCTTCATTATTAGGGCATAGAAATGCTACAGGTTTCTGCATGTTGATTTTGTATCCTGTGACTTTACTGAATTCATTTATCAGTTCTAGTAGTTTTTTGGTGGAGTCTTTCAGGTTTTCTATATAGAGTATCATGTTGTCTGCAAAGAGTGAAAGTTTTACCTCTTCCTTAACAGTTTGGATGCCTTTTATATCTTTTTGTTGTTTGTCCTGTCTTATTTTTCTGTGTCCATCCGTCCACCAATATCACATGGTCTTTATTATTGTAGCTACATAAAAAGTGCTAAAATGGGGAAACTGATTCCTTCCATTTTATTCTTTTCAAAATTGTTTTAGCTATTTTAGCTCCTTTCAAATTCTGTACAGATTTTAGAATTGTATTGTTTTTATGTACAGAAAAATCTTCATGAAATTTTGAAAGGAATTATATTAAATCTATGTATTAATTTGGAAAGAACGGACATCTTTACTATGTTGAGTCTTCCAAGCCATGAGGCAGGATGTTTGTCCATTTATTTGATTTTCTTTAGATTCTTTATCAGCCTTGTGTAGTGTTCAGGATAGAAGTCCTCCTCATGTTTTTGTTAAATTTACATTTATTTTATTTTTTTGAATATTGTAAGTAATATTGTATTTTTAATTTTAGTGTTCATATGTTCGTTGCTACCATATGTAAACACAATTGATTTTTATACATTTACTTTGTATCTTATAAGATTGTTGAATACACTTTTCAATTTTTGGAGTGTGGTTGCTATCCTTGTAGACAATCATGCCATCTGCAAGTAGGAACAGTTTAATTGTTCCAATTATTCCTTTCAGATCTGTGTATCTTTTACTGGTTTTTGTTGCCTTATTTCATTGCCTAGGGCTTCTAGCTCTATTTTTTTTTTTTAAGATTTTATTTATTTATTTGACAGAGAGGGACACAGCGAGAGAGGGAACACAAACAGGGGGAGTGGGAGAGGGAGAAGCAGGCTCCCCGCTGAGCAGGGAGCCCGATGCGGGGCTCCATCCCAGGACCCTGGGATCATGACCTGAGCTGAAGGCAGACGCTTAACGACTGAGCCTCCCAGGCGCCCCTAGCTCTATGTTTAATAAGGTGGTGAGAGTAGACATTTTTACCTTGTTTCTAAGCTCAGGAAGGGCGTATTGGGTCTTTCATCACTAAGTATAATGCCATCTGTAGGTTTTTGGTACATTGCTCTTTATCAAGTTGAGAAATTCCCTTCTCTTTCTATTTTCTCTGAGATTTTATCACATGTGATATTGAATATTTATCCAGTGCTTTTCCTGCATCAACTTATATAATTATGTGATTTTTTCTTCTTAAGCCTGTTAGGATGATGAGTAACAATGACTGATTTTGGAATACTGAACCATCCTTGCATGCCTAGAATAAACCCCACTTGGTTACGATGTATTATTCATTTTATATATGTTTCAATTCTACTTGCTAATGTTTTACTAAGAATTTTTTATTTACATTCTTGCAGGATATGCCTCTGTTGTTCTATTTTTGTACTGTCTTTGATTCTGAAAGCAGAGTAATACTGTCTTTGTTAAAGTAATAGGGGAGTCTTCTTTCTCTTTCTGTTTTCTAGGAAGAATTGTGTAGAATTGGTGTATTTTTAAAATTTTGGTAGAACTCTCCTGTGAAACCAACTGGGCTTGCAGATTTCATTTTCTGGAATCTTTTTTTAATACTCCAAGAGCTTTATAATGAGCTATCAACCCTATAATTTTATCAATATATTATAAATATTGTCATTTATTGATAGAGGGCACATACTGAAAAGACTATCTGGTAGACATACCAGAATAAGCACTGGTATGCAGGGCATTGTTTCCATGAATCCTGTGTCTGTGTACCTGAGATAGACTTAAGAAAGGGACTCAGTATCTTAGATAACAAGAGGACAAATAGCATTTCCTAATTTTTCTGCTCATTTAAAATGCTTGAAACATTTCTTGACCATCAATAACAGATATCTGGGGAGCTGTCAATTTTGTTAGCCAACTTAGCTCAAGGGCATCCGCTGCCAGTACACTGTGCCGTGAGTACAGTGTCTTGGATAGAAGCAGCTTAATTATTTGGTGAAGGATGGGGTATTGCTATGTCTTTGGATCCTATGATGCTCTTATGCTTATATATTACTCCTAATTTTCAGATCTTACTTCCTTCTTCTTGTCACCAGTAAACTTAAGAATATCCCCCTGCCCCTTTCCAAGTTACTTCTTTCTCTTTTAGAAAAGATGTCTTTCCCTAAATAGCCATGTCTGATTATGCACATGTTCAAGCCCTTTCTCCCTACTGCCCAGATCTTACATCTGTTCTCAGTTCAGTGTTTCTATACTGGGAGTGGGGAGTTTTTTTCTGTGTTCTACCTCTGCTTGCATCCTGATGTTCTCTCCGATTGCCTGGGATGTCTCTATCTGTCTCTCTGTTCAGATATAGGATTCAAATCTGGCTCTGTTTGCTTTATACATAGTCTCCCACTTATATGTAAATAGCATTTGTAATATTTCCTGTCTCCTATTTATGTTATAGACATTGGCTGTGGGTGGTTTTATTTACTTTCTTTTTTTGATATGTATGGTTTTTGGAGAATGTGGGCCATCTCTTCTAACTGCCTGCTTCCTACTCATCTTTTGTACCTGAAAATAAATATTATATTTTTCAGGATGCCTCCTCTGTCTTCTTGTGTACTTCCAGAGCACTCATCTCAGCATTTTCCATACTGTACTATTAGCACCCTTTAGTCTCCTTCATACAGTTAGCTAACTGAGGACAGTTTCTCATGGTCATTATTTCATCCTCTGTATTCAACACAGGGATCAACAGCTATTAGACTCTGAATAACTATTTCTTGAGTGAATGCCTGTATTATTTCTCAGTGAGGAACTGAATGGAGTAGTTGGTCTCTGGTGTAGGCAGTAAAGGATACATATCTGTAGATAATGTAGACACAGTAATAAAACCAACCAAAAGTCTGCCTACGCTTTATTATCACCATACACCAGTAAATAATGACATGATAAAATATTCCTCTTTGTTGGGGCAGACTCCTCTGTGGTGCACCACTGCTATTTTCATAAGCACAAAAAGATGTACATTTTGTTATAGCCTAATTCTTAGCCTTCTGTGATACTCTTTCCATGAGTCATTTTCTTTCAAAATACAGCTGACCCTTGAACAACATGCGACCAGAGGTGCTGACCCCATGCAAATCGAAAAACCACATATAACTTCTGACTCCCCAAAAACTTAACTACTAATAGTCTACTGTTGACCGGAAGCCTTATCAATAACATAAACAGTTGAATAACACATATTTTGTATGCATTATATACTGTGTTGTTACAACAAAGTAAGCTAGAGAAAAAATGTTATTAAGAAAGTCAAAAGAGAAAATTACATTTACTATATTGTATTTATTGAAAAAAAATCCACACATGAGTGGACATCTGCAGTTCAAACCTATGTTGTTCAAGGGTCAACTGTATTTAGAGAGAAGATTATTTTATAGTTCTTCTATGGTACACATGAAATATTACTTCATAATTTTCTGGTGCTTCCTCACTGCTTTGGTCTCACTGTAACAAGTTCAGCTTGCTGCTAATTACTGCCTGCAATTCCTGGATTCAATTGCCTTAGAAAAGAGGAGCTATTTCAAGGTATGTCACACCTCTCCTTACTCCTGACCAAGATGATCTTAAGGTTCCCTTCAGCTTGACTAAACTTTAGAAGGATTTCTTCCTGAGTCTAGGTACCTGATCTCGCTTTTCTTAGAGCATTTATTTTAGAAAACTTGCAATTGTAAATTCTTTCTCTGCTCCTTTGAGATGAAAATCTTCTACAACGCAGGAATGTTTTGCTCAAGGACCTGGGAGCCATTCCTTTGAAATGTAGTCATCGAGAAAGATGGTGCCCCTGTCTGTCACTCTCTGCGAGAGGGCAGGAGTCTAACTTCAATAAGCACCAATTAGCAGTGATGACCTAATCACATTGACCCAACCTCCCAGACAATGTCCTCCATCATTTTCCCACTAGTTTACCCCTGTGCTTCAAAACTCTCCCGCTTTTATTTCAAAGGAACTGAGTTCAATCTCTCTCTCCTACTATAATAGTTTTTCTCCCCTACTGCAATAGTCTTGAATACTATTCTTTGCCTATTTAACCAGTCCAGTTCAATTTTTCTTGTATACTTCTCCATATATTTTATCTCTACAAAAGCACAACTAAACCAGTATGAGCTCAAATAAAATGGAAACTTCAACAAACAAAAGAAACACAATAATAAAGAGAAGAAACCTATGAACTATATTATAGAAGAGAAAGTCATCTTCATAATCCTGTAGAAAATGTCCACTCATAGGCATACCTCACTTTATAACTTTATTCTTCTATATTCAGGTATGCATTTAAAAAAATGACAACAAACAAAAACCTCCCTTTCTTCCTACATGGCCCTGAGCTTTATGGTTGGTGTTACTATCTTCCTTTTGGGAAACTTCACCCTCTATTCTCAAGGAATGTCTTCCTTTAGTAAAAAGTTCCCTTCCCACACTATCAGAATATAGTATTTCTCCAACTTAGAATATTTGGTCCATAATCCTCTGGCACTCTAGGGACAGTCTGGGGACCTAAGTAAATCTCATGAAACAGTTCAGGGTGGGTGTGGACACTCTAAGTCAACTCCTTTTGGAGTTTTACCACTAGTATGAGATTCAAACATGCCTATTTATTCATCAAGTGTGTGCAAAGTAACTGCTAAATCTTATACCCAAACACATTTCCCAAATGACAAACATTTATTCTCACAGACAGTACATTCTAAGCCCACAGGAGGAAGAGAAATAGATTCCTAATTGCCTCCATAATTTAGAAGGCTGCCACTTTCACAATCAAGTCAGAGCTTAGCATTATCATGCAGAACACTGTTAATTCTCTTACTTTTTTTCTGTCTCAGCAACTTTGTGCCTCTTTGGTTGGCCAAGAACAAGAAAGGGATACGTTCTGGAGTCAAATAGCAACTCTCTTTGCTACACAAACACCTAAATGCAGCTTTGGGAGAATGTAATTATTTGTAATTACTGGATTAAATTTTTAGATAATGGCAGTCATCAACACGATTTAGAGGGAGAAGAGGTTTTTTTTTTTTAATTCTAGTTAAAATAAAATGACAAATAGTTGGGTAAGAATGAAAGAGACATTTAGTTAATTTTTTGCATTTTAATCATGAGTTATGAAATGATGTTTCTAGATTTTATTTAAGGCTTGGTGTTATAGCTTATTTATTTTTCTATGCACCATAATGCCTATTACATGATTTTAGGCCCATCAGACTTACATGAAATATCATGGCCTGGGACTATAATAGGAAAACAGTATTTCACTGACAACGTTCCTATAACATCTGTTAGTCACAGTAGTTTTCCAAATGTCTCTAAATTTTTGTATTATTATAGGCTTGCCATTATAAGTATACCTATTGTCAGTATGCTATAAGGACTCTGAGATTCCAAAACTGACTTTACAGAATGAGAGGTTTTAGTTCCAAAAATCAAGTATCTTTCTCAAATTCACTACTGGTGATTTTATTTTTTTTTGCATTTTGATTTTCAGAATGAAAATTAATGAACGCTGATACAGTAGACCAAACAAAATACAAATAGATGAACGCCATTCTTATGGTTTTCTTTGTTTCTACAGACTAAAAACATCATGATAGCAATTTCATTTAAATAATGCACTTAATTTCTTAAAAGGACCTCTTAGTTCTTTACCCAACTGTTCATGTTATGAGAGGTAAGAATTCAATTTTTGTTCTGGCCCCTGATGACAGTATTGGTTGTCTGTGAGGTGTATCCAGTTTAGGCTTGGTTAACCTGTCCTCCTTAGACTAATTTTATATCTAAATAGTTTTGTGGTGTTTATGAAAAGGAAATGGAAGTGCTACCATAACCATCCGGTTTTGCTTCCAGATTAAACAAAATATCTATAACCTTCTAAAGACCTAAAAGCCTGCATGATTATCTGCAAATTCTAGTATTTATTTACTCTTCTACCGTATAGAAGACTATACGGTAAATATTAAGGATGTTGGGCTAAGTGGTACTCAGTGAGTCATCTGCGACCCTGACCGGTGCTAGGATATAGAGAAGATATATGATAATTAAAACAGGGGCACAGTCTTTATATAACCCACTAGAGATTTATTAATTTATTTTAATGTAATTGCCATTATCTATGTTTGTGGTGGCCATTCTGGTTACCTAGAGGATATCATCATCTTGGATGATCTTCACTCCCCACTCATTTTGGATTCCTATTTTAGTACTTTAGTCAAAAAAGAAGGTTAAAAAAAAATAGACCTCACCAAGATGGCAACATGGGTCGTTGCTGACTTTGTTCCCCTCACAAGAACTACCATCTATTCAAGGAAAAGACACCACTGAGACTATCTTATTAGGCTGTGGCGATGCTGAAACACTGACTTTCACCTGAAAAACCAAGACCGACTGCATTAGGAGGGTAAGATAAATGTTGCCTGCATTGCCCCTCCCCCAGGACAGTGCAGCACCACAGGGAGAGTTCTTCCCTGAGCTTCTGATTCCTCCAATGTGACAAGAGAACCAGGGAGGACAACCAGACATTGTGGGTCACTTTGTGGGAGCCCCTACTCTGATCTCACACCATGGGGACTGCAGGGGAATTGGGCTATGATGGAGAAGTGGGGAGGGGCTTCCAACAGCTGCCACACAGATCTTGGCAGAGTTCCTACCTGCAGTGCCCAAGTAGTAATCATAACCAGTGGTTTAGCTCACCCCCAAGCTGGGGGTGCACTCTGACTACAGTGGGGTACAGATCTGCCTGATATGGACCCTCAAATTAAAAAGTTTTGCTAGCTTTTTTATTTTTATTTTTATTTTTTAAAGATTTTATTTATTTATTTGAGAGAGAGAAAGTGAGAGAGAGAGAGAGCATGAGAGGGAAGAGGGTCAGAGGGAGAAGCAGACTCCCTGCTGAGCAGGGAGCCCGATGTGGGACTCGATCCCGGGACTCCAGGATCATGACCTGAGCCAAAGGCAGTCGCTTAACCAACTGAGCCACCCAGGCGCCCAAAAGTTTTGCTAGCTTTAAAGCCTGCTTTGCCCATGCTCAGGCAAGGTGCTGAGTCATAGCCCCACCTACTGTGGAGAGTGCCATCCAGCCCCATCTGACCAGAAGGGCTGGTGACAATTCCTGGAAGCTGTGCAGACCAGCACACTTGAATTGAGAGGCAGGAAGGCAGAGTCAACAGCCTCCAGATCAAAGCTAATGCCAGGCAAGGAGCCTTCCCATGCTAAACACAGACAGGGGGATTAATTCATAGCCAAGGCTAAAGGTAACTCCCAGGGAAATAACAAAGTTTCTTGAGACAAATGAAAATGGAAACACAGCATACCAGAACTTATGGGATACAGCAAAAGCAGTTCTAAGAGAGAATTTCTTAGCAATGAATGCCTACATTAGGAAACTAGAAATATCCCAAACAACCCAATCTACACCTTAAGGATGTAGAAGAAAAGAATGAACTGAGCCCAAAGTTAGTGGATGAAAGGAAATAACAAAAATTAGAGCAGAAATAAATGAAATAGAGAACAAAAGATCAGTATAAAAGATTAACCAAACTAAGAGTTGGTTCTTTGAAAAGATATACAAAATTGACAAATCCTTAGCTAGATTAACCAAAGAAAAAAGAGGGGGGACGCAAATCAATAAAGTTATAATTGAAAAAGGAGACATTACAACTAAGTCCACAGAAATTCAAAGAATCACAAGAGGCTACTATGAACAACTGTGGACCAACAACTAGACAACCCAGAAGAAATAGAAAAATTCTTAGAAATATGCAACTTACCGAGACTGAATCAGGAAGAAAGAGAAAGTTTGAAGAGACCAATTACTAGTAAGGGGACTGAATCAGTAATCAAAAACCTCCCAACAAAAACACCCAGGACCAGATGGCTTCACTGATGCATTTTATCAAATGCTTAAACAATTAACACCAATTCTCCTTCTTAATCTCTTCCAAAAAATTTGAAGAGAGGGGACAAACTCATTCTACCATGTCAGCATTAACTTGGTACCAAAACTACAGGCCAATATCCCTGATAAGTATAGATGCAGAAATTCTTAATGAAATATTAGCATTCACCATAATCAAACAGGATTTATCTCTGCAATGCAGATGGTTCAACATAGGCAAATCAATCATTGTGACACATCTCATTAATAGAATGAAAGAAAAGAATCATATGATCATCTCAATAGACGCAGAAAAAGCATTCAACAAAATTCAATATCCAATGATGACAAACTTATCAAATTAGCCACAGAAGGAACATATCTCAACATAATAAAGCCTATATATGACAAGCCCACAGCTAACGCACATCATCCTCAATGGTGAAAGGATGAAAGTTTTTCCTCCAACATCAGGAATAAGACAAGGGTGCCCACTCTCATCACTCCTATTAAATATAGTACTGAAAATCCTAGCTAGCGTAATCAGTCAAGAAAGAAGAAAAAAAGAGAGAGAGAAGTTATCAGAATTAGAAAGGAAGAAGTAAAATTGTCTATTTGCAAATGCCATGATTTTATATGGAGAAAATTCTAAAGACTCAGCCAAAAAACTGTCAGAGTTCATCAGTGAATTCAAAGTAGCAGATACAAATTTACATACAAAAATCAGTAGTGTTTCGATACAATAACAACAAAGCTTCTTGAAAAAGAATGATCCCATTTATAATAACAGCAAAAACAATAAAATATACAGGAATAAATTTAACTAAGGAGGTAAATGATCTCTATGCTAAAAACTATAAGACATCAATGAAATAAAAGAAGACACAAGTAAATGAAAAGCTATCCTGTGTTCATGTATTGAAAGAATACTGTTAAAATGTCGGTATTATTGAAAGCCATCTAAGATTCAATGTAATAACAGATTCCAATGGCCTTTTTAACAGAAGTAAAAAAACAAACAAAAACACTCCTAAAATATATATGGAGCACCAAAAGTCCCCAAATAGCCAAAGAAATCCTCAGAAAGAAGAACAAAGCAGGAGGTATCATATTTCCTGGTTTCAAGCTATACTGTAAAGATAGAGTCATCAAAACAGTAAGGTAGTGGTATAAAAACAGATAAATAGACCAAAAGAACAGAATCAAGAGCCCAGAGATAAACCCAGGCATATACAGTCAACTACTATTTGAGAAAAGATCCAAGAATACTCAAGAGAAGAAAGTGCCTTCAATAAATGGTGATGGGAAAATTGGATATTCCCATGCAAAAGAATGAAACTGGACCCACAGCTTAGGACACCCACAAAAAATCAACTCAAAATGGTTTAAAGACTTAAATGTAAGATCTGAAACCTTGAATTTAAAAAAAAAAGGAAAGAAACAAGATTAGACTTGTGGTTACCAGAGGCAGGGAGTGGGGAGAGAGGGAATTGGAGGAAAGTGGTCAAAAGATCCAAACTTCCAAATATAAGATAAATCAAGTACGAGGAATATAATCTATGACATGATGATTACAGATAACACTGCTGTATAATACATAGGAAAGCTGTCAAGAGAGTAAATTTTCAGAGTTCTCCACCACAAGGAGAAAAATACTTTTTTTCCTTTTTCATTTTTTTGGTATCTCTATCAGAAGATGGATGCTAGCTGAATCTACTGTGGTAATCCTTTTACAACATATGTAAATCGAAGTATTATGCTGTATGCCTTAAACTTATACAGTAATGTTTGTCAATTATTCCTTAATAAAACTGGAAAAAAGGTTCTTTTTTTTTTAAAGATCTTTTATTTTTTATTTGACAGAGAGAGAGAGAGCACAAGCAGAGGGAAGGGCAGAGGGAGAGGGAGAAGCAGGCTCCCCGCTCAGCAGGGAGCCCGATGTGGGGCTCGATCCCAGGACCCCAGGATCATGATCTGAGCTGAAGGCAGACGCTCAACCGTCTGAGCCACCCAGGCACCCCATAAAAATGTTCTCTGTCATTATCAAAGCAGCTTAAGAGCCACAATTTTCGTGATTCTCTAATTTGATGAAATTAGTAGTGAACAATGTTGTGATTCCATTTCTGCTGTTTGCAAGTCTTGCGACGTTAGTCTGGGTCTCGGGCTGGTTAGCCAGAAAATTACAGGGATGAATTAGATGATGTGGTAAACAGTCCCAGTGCTGGCAAATATTTCTGCCTTTGGCCCCGTTCTGAAATACAATCATGTCTCCCTTGAAGTCGAGAGTGACCTGAGGACCTCTCTGAGTAGTGATCCAAGAGATAAAGTGACATGTATCAATTCTGGTCCATGCCAAAGAGACATTTATCAAATTTGGTCCATTTCCCTCCCACAAGGATGTGGAAGCACATATTGAGGGAGAGGTGTCACAAGATTGAAGGTACCTGCAATGCTAAACCACCTCATGGGGGCAGTGTGCTGGGGAATTACCTAGGCTTCCCTTCAATGATGAACTTTCACTGTGTTAAGCAATGAGGTTCTTTTGTAATTTGTTACAATAGCATTACCTAAATATTCTGATTGCTATAGATGATTTCTAGATTGTCTTTCAGTTCGATGAATTTGTGAGCCACGATAAAATATGCTTGTCTGGGGGCGCCTGAGTGGCTCAGTTGGTTAAGCGGCTGCCTTCGGCTCAGGTCATGATCCTGGAGTCCGAGGATCGAGTCCCGCATTGGGCTTCCTGCTCAGCAGGGAGTCTGCTTCTCCCTCTGACCCTCTTCCCTCTCGTGCTCTCTATCTCTCATTCTCTCTCTCTCTCAAATAAATAAATAAAATCTTTAAAAAAATATGCTTGTCTGAAAGTGCAACAAAATAAATAAGGAAAGCCACTGACTCGTGAGTCTGGGAATTTGTTTTTGTATTTTTCAGAGATTTATTTATGTATTTGAGAGAGAGAGCAGGGGTGAGGGACAGAGATAGCAGGAGGGAGTCTTAAGCAGACTCCGAGCTGAGTGCAGAGCCAGTCAGGGCTTGACCTCATGACCCTTAGATCATGACCTGAGCTGAAACCAAGAGTCCGTCACTTAACCTATTGCACCACCCAGGCACCCCAAGGCTGATAATTTGAAACAAATGTCATTAGATACACAATTTGGGATACTTCAGAAATAGCAGTTAACATCTACTATAAGTCTTCTAATGATACATCTTAGAAGTCTGCCAATAGATTTTATATCTTGCAATTATTTTACAATATTTTTTTCTCTAGTAAAGTTACTTGATTTAGAACAAACTTAAAATGGATAAACAGTGTTCAACAAATTTAGTGTGGATGATCGGATTCAGTCAAGCTTGAATAATTCTTGACACATAATGACAGTATTCATTTGCAGCAATGGATTTGGTTTTGGCCTTATGAAAGATGGATATGATATAGGATGGAGAAGGTTGTTAGCTTCATGGTGGAAATGAAATGTCAGCTATCTGTTTTGTTGTCCATCAACAGTTCAGGGATGCCAGCCATTTTAGGCCAGGTCATATTTCATTCAAAATCAAGTTGGATGAAAATAATCTAGTTCAGGTTATTATTAAGTTAATAAATTAGTCTTTGAAGCTATCTGACTACTTATTAGGGTTTTAACCTTATATTTATATAAGTACTGCACCTTGATCCATAGATTTTTTTAATATGACACACCTTCTACTTTTGCAATAAATTCTTCATTTTTAGAGTTTTTGAGCTGAAACTTTTTGCCAATAAATGAAAAATACCAGTGTTTAAATATATTGATCTATTTAGTATTTATTGCACTCTGAGAATTTCCTTTTCTTTCTTGAGATGATAGTGGACTATATATCTCATTATGTCTTTCCAATGAACACATTCATATGAATTCAGAATATATATGAAAACTCCAAAAGTAAAAATCTTTCATAATAAAATCTTTTATTTTTTGCTCAAGTGCTATTTCACTTCAATGGAAATGAAATTAACCATCAACAATATAAAGAAACAGAAGTAATCTTAATGCTCTATCAGTCTCTCTGCTGTCTTATACTTCCTTCATAGTAATTCCTTGGATAATTGTTAATGCCAAATTACTAATCATTTTTTATGTGTAAAAATCATGACAGCAAGCTTCAAATATTTACTAAATGTTTATTCAGCTTCAAAAATATCTACCTTATTATTATCCTAATTATTATTGTCTTTCTCTTATCAAATGCCAATTATGTCAATTCAATTTATTTAATAAGCCCTTCTTTCCCTGCTAATTGCTAAATGTTTCCTCTATCATACATAAAGTTCTCCTTTAAGTTTGGGTTTATAGCTGCGTTTTAAAATTTTTATTTCCCAGTATGATCAGTTTATTGATGAAGAAACTGAGTTAGAGATGACTGAATACTTTTTCCACATTCATACAGTTTATAAGTAGACCAAGGGCTATTAGAAAACACAGTTGGAACACAAATTATCCTTGAGTGTCTCCATTCAAACAACCATGCAAAAGCAAGAGACTGTCAGAGTTGAAGCTACCTTGTTGGACATAAATGAAAGGGTCAGCTAATTGCTGAAGGAAAAATACGTTTAGTCCTTTTAAGTCAGAGCAGGTAGTTACAACTCTTCCAGCAACAAAGACTGGGGTTGAGGAGGGAGACAGACTCAGTACAGATTGTTCCTATTTTGTCCATCTCAGTGAACGAGTAAGGAGAAAACGACAGTCATCTTTGGCCTTAGTCAAAGAGTACAGACAGACTTTCTCGTGAAAAATGTTAAATATTTAATGAAAAGAGGATTGAACACAAGCCATGGGTTAAAGGTTGATAGTCTCAAAATTAGTTTTATTTGCTAGGCATGTTTCCCAGTCCCCTTGTGCTCAGAAAGCTGGTTGTCAATGTACAATGTGTGCAGCAGTGTATCACACACTGAGCTAAAGGTACTGGCAGGACTAGAAGTAATTGGCCTGTTATAAATTACAGGACAAACATATGATTTGTCATCCCAGAAGGAGAGGCCTGAGAGAATCATGCCAGGTGCATAGCATAGATCAGTGTCAATATTCATGATTATACCTGTGAGTAAACCTATTTCATTTTTCTGTACATCCAATAAATTGTATATCTAGACAGAAGATTTATCCGCCATTAGGTAATGATGGCTGGTACAGAAGTAATTTTTCTCTGTATTTTTTCAGTGATGCTTGCTACCTTTCCAGTAACAAAGATCAAGGAAAAAAAAATGTTGGAAGCCTACATTTAACATGCTGGGTGTAGCTTTATTCAAATTTCATCATATTTTAGATTAGTAGACAAAATGAATAGGATGATATTATGAGATGAAAAGGCACATGAGACTTATTCCTATCTTTTTCTTTGTCATCTTTAAGGGATTTATGCCCCACTAGTTCGGGATATTTTTCTCTCTATATCTGGAACCATCTGCTGCCACTTTTTCATTTCAGGTTGCTGCTTCATTTTATATTTTGAGAGGCAATAAACTCAGTCATCTACTTTTTTCAGCCTTCACAATCCGTACCGTAGAATAACTATCTTCTAGAGGGTTTCAAACAATTTTTGGGCCTAAAAAACATTTTCTCTATTTTCTCTCCATAATTTCCATTTTTTAGGCCATATTTATTGTCCAATGAATCGTCCCTCCTTCAACTAATTGTTGTATGTGCTCTATTATTGTATATATCTGGAAACAAGTAAGACATGTTATTTTACTATTACATATAGTTCAGATGGCACCTATTATACAATAATTAAGTGGACGACCTTGTTGTCATTGTTCACAGCTCTTTAATTTAAAGCTCCCTAAAAAATTTAAGAAAAGACATGAATTTTCTAAATGCTGCCCACGGGGGCTCCATGATTCTATGTACATAACCATCCACGGGCACATTTATAATATGGTTATGTAGTATGAAGTTTGATCATGATTTTGTTAATTGTTTAAATCTGATCACTAATTTTTTAATCAGTCAAGTGATTTTTTTTTTAAATGTGAGTGCTGTCTCAGGAGTTGATCTCCTCAAGATAAATTCCTACGTCAATCTACTCAAGAGTTAGAGAAAAGGAAAACAGATTCCTATAGGGCATATTGAAATTTTTCTTTAGGTGTCAGATAGGGACTTGTGTAGACAAGAACAGTCATTGTTGCTGTCTATTGGCGTGATTTGTAGAGTCTGTCCTGTCTGACTTCTATAGACTTGAATGTTTGTGTCCCCCCAAAGTTCATATGTTGAAACCTAATCCCTGATGTGATAGTATTTGGTGAACAGATCATGGGAGCAGAGCTCTTATGAATGGGATTAGTGCCCTTATAAGAGTGAGCCTCCTTGAGCCATCTGCTATGTAAGGACACAGTGAGGAGATGGCAGTCCGTGAGCCAAGCAGGAGGCCCCACTGGATGCAGAATCTGCCAACACCTCGATCTTAGATGTCCCATCCTCCAGAACTGTGAGAAATAAACTTCTGTTGTTTACGTGCTACCCAATCTACAGTATCCTATTATAACAGGACAACCTAAGGCACTGACCTAGCAAAAAGAGCTGTTTTATTTTATTTTTAAATTGTAATAATGAAGCTGGTTTGTAGGTACAGGGATAGAACAAGAAGTCATAGAAAATCCTAAGGGTGATACTACCATAATATTAGTTCTTCAGAATTGAAACATTAAAGTCCTTTGATTTCTACCTTTCATGCCTCCTGTTCTCATCCCTACAGCTAATGGACTAGGTTCTACCGAGCCTTCAATATTTCCATTGCTCTCATCACGGAGCGGAAGTTTTTATTTCATTCCTAGATACTCCTTTCAATAGTCTCCTAGCTGGGCTCTTTCTGTTCAGCTCGTCCTGGTGACAACGTCATTCCTATCAGGTCACTCCTCTCCTTAAAATCCTTCATTGCCGTCCCAGACTCTACTATAGAAAGCCCAGACTCTTCATCCTTCTATGCATTCCCAGTCATCTTTCACTGTTACTTTTACTTTTTTTCCCTGCTCTTTCTTACCTTTAGGCCTCTGCTCATGTCTTTCCCCCTATTTGGAATGTGCTAGCTCTATATCTGATCATTTAAGGCATACTTCCTCCAAAGGCCAGCTGACAAACCAGCTCCTCTGAAAACTTTCTGATCATCCCAGCAAGAAAATATCTTCCTTCTCTGAACTCCTGAACCTTTTGTACAACTTGATGCTTTTAACATCTGCTGATGAATTCTAAGTGCCTTGAGTTCTTGGACTATGGACGCTATACATTTTTTATTCCTTATGATGTCTAAAAGATAGTTTGATACATGTGTGCATTTAATAGATATTGTTACATATATGAATTAATGTTCCTATGATTTAAGATCAGCTCTGTGCTTTGCTGAATAATTTCATTTCTTTTTTTTTTTAAAGATTTTATTTATTGTTTTGAGAGAGAGAGTATGAGAGGGGGGAGGGTCAGAGGGAGAAGCAGACTCCCTGCTGAGCAGGGAGCCCGATGCGGGACTGATCATGACCTGAGCGGAAGGCAGTCGCTTAACCAACTGAGCCACCCAGGTGCCCTCGCTGAATAATTTCTAATAGTTTTTTTTTTTTTTTCATAGTTACTTCCCCTAAGGAATCTTTCTAGACATGATTTTCCTAATTATCCTTCCATGAAATAATAATACCACAGATATACCGTATATCTATCTATGCAGGTATAGTTATAGCTTATGCATTAAAAAAAAAGCGCAAGATTTTTGTTACTTGTCAAGAACCAAATTTTGCTCTTTGGAGGGTAATACTGCTTCCTTTGAGAATACGTGATTTAGTTTTTTTTCTTGAAAGCTGTTATCATTTGCACATAGAAAATCTTGCATGCATTATGATATTGCAGAGGAATATGCTCAGGAAAAAAGGAGAGAAGGACGGATTATTTACTGAGCATCCAACAATTTGCCAAACACCATGCTAGATATTTTGCATATATTATTTTATTAAATCTCCTAAAAAAGCCTACAAGGTAAGTTGCACAGTTCTGCTCAACTTGCCACAAAGAATCCATTTTCTCCTATAATTTCTCGCTCTGTTGATATTAACTATATATGATTTTCCTTTCAAGATTTCTTAGTATCTTCTTGAGTAGTGAGTTTTAGTATGATAGTGTACTGTACGGGCCATGCAGCATCTACAACAAATCCTTCCTCCTTCAAACTACTGACACTTGTATATATGAATTATATTTGTAGGATGCATATTATTGTTTTGTGGAAATGAGTCTTACTTCTTTAACAAAATTTGAAAACTGCTGTTTTGGTATAATTCCCCTTTACTTGATTTGATAGGTGAAAATCTGAGTCTGAGAGGTTAGATCGCCTCTGGTCACAAATTAACTTAGTTGCACAATGGAGGTAGATTCCAACTTCTTACCCAGGGGACAAATTAATTACCTAAAGAGAGTTTATATTTGCTCTAAGGTATTTTGTTAACTCCAGTTAGATCTTATGGTAATTGTTTATTTAACAGATAATGTCTTTGCATTCTGATGACAAAAAATCATTTGACTAATCTTCTATAGTCTTTTGATTAGTAAGATAACAGTATTTACTCCAAACTGAAATATACTACTCGATTTACTGTGGTAAGAATTGTTTTTCCTTAGCATGAGAAAGTCACCTAGCTAATGACAATGTTTTAAGTGGAACATAATCTAAATAAACTACTATTTTGATATCTTTATGACACACTTGTATTTATCAAAACACTATTGCTAAAATTAAGTGATGCTGACTGAAATTATTTTTAATTATATTTCATATACATTTGTGTTAGATATAGGGTCTTAAAGATTATTTTATATTTGTTAGAATCTGGTTTCTATGGGAACTGCTTCCCCCCCCACCGCCTTTTTAGAAGATCAGGTAAAATGAAAGTGTGAATCAATGATACTTACATTTTTATTTTTTAAAGTCCGTCATTAACAATGTGAGGTATACTTTTAAAATAGCACATCAAATGCAGTGCTATCCTATTTTTCAAGAACTAATAAGTTGAATGAATTGCTGGTTTACAAGAAGGGTGAATAAAGATGGATTTTCTTTTTTTTATGATTCAGGTTAGACTTTTTTTTTTTAATTTTATTTTATTATGTTATGTTAATCCCCATACATTACATCATTAGTTTTTGATGCAGTGTTCCATGATTCATTATTTGCATATAACACCCAGTGCTCCATGCAGTACGTGCCCTCTTCAATACCCACGCTTTACTTCTCTATCTGCCTAAGTCCCACTATTGCACCACTCACAAACCTGAGTCATCACTCCCTCCTCTGAATGCTGGGAAGAGCATTTTACTTATTGTCTCTCATGGCACACATATCTTTCTCCCTTGTTCTCCAGTTGTCTGTGTACCTGTTTGATCTCTGCCATAGATTACCAGCCCTCCAAAAACCGGAGCCTGCAACTGCTTCATTTTTCTGGGCCTTCTTTCTCTCCTGACTACGGCATGTAGCCCAAGATTTGATAAATTCATGACTGGATGCAGGCACAGTGACGTGGTTTTCTTCATTTTGTGGCCTTCTATTGCTCTCAGAATGCAAAATGGCACTTTCCAATTTCCTCATTTTTCTCCAACTGGTTAGGCTGAGAGAATGAAAGGATGTCATTTTGACCCAAAATTCTGCCAATGCTGCTAAGACGGTACCGATTAATTCTAATTGCAGTGGCAGGTTTTAGGGTGTTGGCTTTTCTTTATTAAGATTATAACCAGCAACTTAATTCACCATCGGTCACAATGTAGCTGTCAAATGGCAGCAACTTTTAATCAATATCCACCTAGATTGGATTCAACCTGGTGACCTAGAGGTAAGTATTAATCCCTTGAGTTATCACTTCCTTAAGAAAAGAACATTTATTTTCTTCCTTACTCAGGCATTTATGATTGCTCTTAAAACCCCCTCAGTGCCAACATGTTTGAGAAGTGAAATTTCATATACAAATGTTCACTTTCACTTTACAAAGGTTTATTGATATGTTTAGAGGCATATAATGTGTATTTTCTTTCACAGAGCATATCTTAGTAGTAGAAATATTCTTCGTTATTGTATATGCTGATCTAAATGCAAACTTTCAAGACAGAATTAAAAGATGTGTCAGTGTCAGTTGGAATATTTTAAAGTGCTAAAGAAATAGAATCAAACTTTTTCACAATGAAATATAATCTCTTCAGTAGGTCTCCTTCAGTAATTGTTTTAAATCAGGAAAGTTTGACTAGAATACATGGATCATGTTGAGCAAAAATGAATAATCATGGTAGCTATTCTGTTTGACTTTACTGAAAATAGGATGGAGCACAAAGTTACAGTTTTAACTGTTAATGGGATTACACTTTATTACAGAAATGAAACTATTTTTCTAACTTTGCACAATACACATTGAGAAAAAAATATTCCTAATATTTGTTAGGTGCACTCATAAATATGTTAAGGGGTTTTCCTAAAGCATGGCTTTTCTATTCAGCCACATATATGCCTGGCTACAGGGAATTCATTCAAAGTATGAGTAAGTGCCAGATCTTTCCACTGTAATAACATTTGTCATGCTAGTATCCAACTGCCTCTACTACGACTTGTAACTATCATCAGTCTAACCAGATTCTAAATTCCAGCCACATGGGAGACTAGCAGGACATAGGGCAGGGAAGCCTGTAATGGGAAGTCTGAGGAGGCAGCCTCACTGAGCTCTAGGACAGATGTACTCCTTTAAGGAGACCCAAAACTTTCGGGATAAATTCGCTGGACTCATAGACACAAACTCAGTAGATCTAGAAAATAAGGATAATGTCTTGATATTTAAAAGAACAGTTTTTTTTTAAAACAAACATTTTTAAGAAGGAATTAGTACTATATTTGTGATAAATCTTTGCTGTTTTCAAACAACAAGGCCTGATTGAATTCACACCCTTCCAAAGCACTGATTTCTCTTGGAGCTATGGTGCCTTAATCGGGATTGAAGTAAAAATATAAACTGATTTAGAAAACATTAAGTATCCAGAGTTTAAAGATATGGATGTGTCTTAGGTTATTTGATGTGTTTACTGGAATTGAGCTAGGGAAGCTGAAGGACTCCATTTTAGAAAGATTCCACCTCTGCTGTTTTTCTGGTAGGCCCCATTTACTCATGTTCTATATTTTGTTTCTGAGTAAGCCAAAGAAGCTATGTTCCCACTTCAACAGAGAAGCAAGAAAGTTAATCATTCTCTGAGTTTTGTCCTAGGCCCAAACACTTCATAACATCCAAGAAGAGCCAGATCCCGAAAATCAGCTTCAAAAAACCTCAGCCGAGGCTGGCTTCAACATCCCCTACTTTGGTAATTTACGGAATAACATCTATTGTTCACCTGACACTCACCTCTGATTGGACCCCACCCTGGATTCCTGAAGGAACACATATCCTAGACCCCCTTCCAATATAAACCCCTAACCCCGGGCAATGATGAGACCCATTCTCCATTCCTTTCTGACTCTCCCAGACACTCTCTCTGCTATTCTGTTTCTGTCACTCATGCTATTCAATAAACTCTGCTTTCATTTTCTCTGGCTCACATTTGATTTCTATCCTATGTGAAGCCAAAAACTCTTGTGGCTGGTCCTATGGCAGCCTCCCCTGGGTCCTCTGACCCAGGCTGCCTGCATCAGAATCATTATTAGGGCACAAATAGTTTGCTGTTGTTACTGTTGTTTGCTTATTTGTTTTTAATAGAGAACTTGAGAAAATGACACAACATTTCAGGTAGAAGAATACATAGAAAATCTTGAGAAAAAAACATATAAGTCCTAGTTGTCCTATTAGATATTTTACGTAATTCAAAGATATGAGAATTAAAAGAACATGATACTAGTACAGAGATAGATTATAGGCATAGAAGAGAGTGAAGAGACCCAAGGATATTTGTGAATTTAGTATATAATAGATGTTGACAATTCAAATCAATGGGGAAAATAATTTATTCACTAAATATTGTTAAAACAAATGTCCCTACACCTCTGAAGAAAAACAACAACAACAACCGCCATTAACTAATGCGCGGTAAAGGATTCAGTTCTTTTTACCTCTATTTTAATTATTTTTTTTTTTTAAGTAATCTCTACACCCAACATAGGGCTCAAACTCACCACCATGAGATCAAGAGTTGCACGCTCAGGGTGCCTGGGCAGTGCAGTGGGTTGAATACCTGACTCTTGGTTTCAGCTCATGTGCGGTCTCAGGGTCATGGGATCAATCCCTGCGTTGGGCTCCGTGCTCAGTGCAGCGTCTAAGACTCTCTCCCTCTCCCCTGTGCACGTTCTCTCTCTCTCTTTCAAATAAATAAATAAAATCTTAAAAAAAAAAAAAAGAGTTGCAAGCCTACCAACTGAGCTACCCAGGCACCCCTACTTCTTTACTTTAAAGATTCCCAGATTAAATAAAGATTAACTCCAAAAATGAAATAAAAGATGCAAGAGGAGAACATGAAAGGTATGTTATTAATCCTGAGTCCAGGATGAGATAATTGCAGTACAAAATTCAGAATCCAGAGTTTAAAAAAAAAATATTTGACTACATATAAATTAAAACATCAATTGAATAATGAAGAAAGAAAAAAATTCAAGAACTGGGAAATATATTCACAAAGTAGAAGATTAGAAAGCTAATGTTTCCTATATTAACAGCTCTTAGCCATCAGTAAGAAAAGACCCCACAGAACTGAATAAAAACATCATGAAGCAATTCAGAAAAGAAAAAAAAAATCAACACAAATAGTCATACAATAGTATGTGTCATCCCATATAAAATCAGTAAACTAAATTGTTTTACCTACCAATTATTTCAAGGACAACAAAGTTTTATGTGGAATTTCTTCATTTTGAAATATTACTCAATTTATAAAAAACTGTGCTGGCCAAACAAAACAAATTTGGCCTCTGGCCATGGGTTTGAGAGTACTACCTACCAGGCATAATTTAAGAATTACGAGATTCCTTTTTCAGACATCTAAGGATGTCTGCTCCACAGCATTGAGCAATCTCTGCAGAATTTGGGAGGGAATGATTCACGAGGATGGCAGTTACCATCTACTATCTACTTTATTTACACTGACGTTAAAGAGCACCACCTATCTGTGGAATTATTCCACAATTAATGGTAACACAGAATTTTCTGGGAAGCTTGAGATTAGAACAATTTACATACTGAACAGAGTGGAATTCTGGGTAACTACTAAAGGTAGCTAAATTTCTTACTATTCCCATGCCTATCCAGCTTAAGTTATTTTTCAGAAGAAAAGTATGAAGAGTTCAAGAATTGTTTGTTTTTTATCAGCTTTACTAAGGTCTGATTTGCAAATGTTAAAATGAACTATTTAATAAGTTTTGAAAAATCTATATGCTTATACATCACAAAAAGTATCGTAACATTTTCATCATTCTAAAAAGTTTCCTTCTGTACCTCTTTGGTCAGGCTTTTCTTGCACCCCTATCCTCTGACAACCACTGACCTGTACTCTGTCACTATCATTTTGCCTTTTTTGAATTTCATATAAATGGAATCATATATTATGTGCTCCTCTGTCTTCATTATTTCATTTAAGATAATGATTTTGAGCATCAGACATGTTTGTAATGTGTTTTATTCTTTTTATTAAAGACTAGCATTCCACTGTATGCTTATACCTAGAATACCATTGTATGGTATTCCATTATATGTTTATTCACCAAATGATGGGCATTTGGGTTGTTTCTAGTGTTTACCTATTATGAATAAAATAGCTATAAAACAACAACAACAACAACAACAACAACACACAAGTCTTTGTGTGGCCATATGTTTCCATTTCTCTTGGGAAAATACCTAAGAGTGGAATTTCTGGGCTGTATGCTGTATGTGAATTTTTAACTTTATAAAAAAACTGCTGAACAGTTACCAAAGTAACCATACATTTTTGCATTCCTGTGAGAAATGCATGAGACTTTGAATTGCTCTACATCCTCACCATCATTTGGTTTGGTCAATCTTTTAAATTTTAGCCATTTTAGTTGTGTGTATATTATATTCAGCCAAGTACCAGCCCCCCCAAATATAACAACTGTCATTTTATATTTAATATTCTTATAAGTTATGCTATTGTGAAAATTTTCTTAATTGTGATAAAACCTTATATTTGCTTAAAAACTTGTTTTGTGAAGATATTAACTTAAGAGGAACCCCTTCTAAAAATTGGGCACCTGGGTGGCACAGTCGGTTAAAGTGTCTGACTCTTGGTTTCAGCTCAGGTTGTGATCTCAGGGTCCTGAGATTGAGCCCCACATGGGGCTCTGCACTCAAAGTGGAGTCTGCTTGAGATTCTCTCTCCCTCTTCGCCTTCCCCTCCCTCTCGTGTGCACTCTCTCAAAGAAATAAATAAATAAATCTGAAAAAAAAATACCGGACACCACACTATTTCTCCAGAAGAAATATATAGATGGTTAATAAACACATCAGAAAATGTTCAACATCACTAATCGTTAGGGAAATGCAAGTCCAGTTTACTATTTTATACCAATTAATATTATCAAAATAACAACAGAACACTGAAAATAACAAGTATTGCTGAGAATGTAGAGAAACTGGAATCTTTGTGCATTGCTGGTGGTATAAAATGATGCAGCTGCTGTGGATACAGAATGGTGGTTCCTCAAAAAATTAAATACAGAATTAACCTATGATCCAGCGATGCCACTTCTGAGTATACACTCAAAAGAACTGAAAGCAGGATCTTGAGCAGATATTTGTACACTTGTGTTCACAGAAGCATTACTCCCCAAAATCAAAGGTGGAAAGAACCAAGTGCCCATCAACATATGAATGGAGAAACAAATGTGTTACATAGAAACTTTTAAAATTTATATAATTTCTGACATAACAGTTGTATTTTTAGGGGTCTGTACTATAGAAATAATCACACAGGAATGCAAATATATAGGTATATATTCAGATAGATAAACAGACACAAAGAATTCTTATAATACTAAAAACTTATAAATAGTCTAAAGTTAATAAATAGAAGACTGTTAAATCTTGGCATATTTGTATGGTAAAAAGAGACACTGATTAGCTTTCAACTTACATTTTAATATATGCTTTCAAAAAACTTTTTAGAAAACCACTAAAAAAAAAAGGGCAAACAAATGTATAAATTCCAAACCAATAGAAAAAAAAGAAAGAGAATTTTAAAGATAATAATTTCACAAAAGGCAGGACAAAGAAAACTGTCAGTTGCAAACACAAAATAATATTCTAAAAATACATCCAAATATATTAGTAATTTTAATAATTTAACAATTGAACTAAAAAGGAACAATGTACAAATATTCTTGGATTTTAAGACCAATAAAAATATTATGCAACAATATGAGTGTAACTATGTTGGAAGAGAAATATCTGGAATTACTTAAAGGCTAGCTATGCCATTTACCATCAAACTATGTGTCCTTACGTATATTTCTTTGCCTTTCAGAGACTGCTTTTCTTACCCCAAGTGTATATATACTTTACAGGTGTCTGTGATGATTATTTATAGTGAACAAAATGTGGCTAGCACAAACCCAATCCACAGAGACTAGGAATACTTTTTAAAAATTACTACTGAAATTTATTCTTGGCATATGAATATGTCCTAAATTAATGAGTTGATGATTAGGGTTGTCCAATTTTTAGATGGTACTCTTAGTTCTTTTTAAAAGTATATCATGCATTAAAAAAAAATAAAAGTGTATCATGCATTTTCAAATACTGTCTTCATTTTTGTAATAAGAGAAAAGGTTAGTACTACTTGGGTGAATATGAGATGTATTATCTTTAGCAATTAAACTCACAGGATTCTTTGCTACTGGCGTCATTTCTTGGAAATAATTAAGGTGATAAAACACCCAATTGGATGTACTAGTAATAAGTTGGGAGAATTAGATATATAGTTGAGCTGGGGTTAGGGGGTTTTATCTCATTTTGTGTATATTATAGTACCTAGCATATTTTTGATACTGAATGAATATTAATAATGAGAGCAGTAATAATTTCAATTTAGTTTTCTATGTAGAATACAGATGTAGCAGAAATTTCTGCTGAACTTTTTCTCCTAATGCAAATTCTCCGTATTACTCCCAATTTATACCTGCTATTGACTAAATCTATGTTCTCCTGCAAATTATTTAATATCTTTGTATCTATGATTCCATCTATAAAATGGGGATAATAATACAGATCTATTTAATTATTTAGTTCTTCAGAATGCTGAGATGCTTTATTCAAGTTAATTATACGAAAGGTACTTCAAGTTCAGACTATCATTAAACATATTTGTATGATTTAGTACAATATGACCTATCAATTACACATGGCACTACACGGAATGTGGAGGATAAAAATAAAAACAAAAACAAAATATCAGAATTACTTTAGCAGGCTAGCAATAGGTGTAAGTTATTTAATATAATAGAGAGATTTTTCAAAGCTGCTTGATGTGATCATTTAAATGGGAAAGAATTATCTCAAAACTATTACTCTCCCCTTGTTATATAGTTTAAAACTAGCTGAGATAAAAATGAAATGCTCTGTTTTAAAATTTATGTGCTTTACAAGTATATCGATATTTATAATTTTTAATATATAAGAATATTTATTAGAATTAATGTCAATAATTTATGATGATGCACTGATGTTTATATTTATGTTTCACTTAAAAATACTAAAGTGTCTACCATGAATTAAAAAACACAGAATAAAAACAATAAAGTGGTTTTTGTTTTTAAAATAGAAATTAATTAAAATGACAACTGAATTAATATTGAATATATATCAGACAGTTTGGGCAGCTTAGACACATTATGATAATCCTTAGAAGAAATGCTATGAAGTAGGAATTAGTAATTTAAATAAATAATTTGCCTAAGTCACATAGACAATGATGGAATCCATGTTTTTGGATATTTGTGAATCCATAGTCTAGGCTCCTTTTTAGTAATTCTCTTAAATTAATAAATATCATTTTTACCTCTATTATTTTAGCTAATGGATATATTTACTGATAGATTCTCTCTCTCTCCTTCTTTCTCTTATTGATAGACATTCATTTCCTAATGGGAACATCTTTTACAGTATGCCCAGTATCATTCCACATTGCCGTTTGCGATTCTTCACAGTCTCTCTCTCTTTTTCTAGTATGTGTGGTACCTACAGCTAGTTTTGTCCCAATATCCATTCTTCTCTTTTTCTTTGATAATAGAACCTCTAAACTGAGCTGAACACATGGTCACCAAAGACTTTTATTTCTCAGTTTCCTTTGCAGTGGTTGTGCTTTTAGGACTACATTCTGATTTACAAAAGAAAGCAGGAGAATCATGGGGCATCTTTCTTGAGCTCACCCAAAGAGAAAGCATTATGTGCTCTTTGCCTTCATCTGTTTTGCCATTTTGTGTCCTGCAAAATGGATGTTGTGTCTTGGACCATCACAGTTGAGGCCATAAGTGATGGAGCAACGGGATAGAAGGAATCTGGGTGCTAACACTGCTAAGTACCATGTCCATGCTGGCAGGGCTGGCTACATAATTTGTGGGGTTCTATGAAAAATGAAAATGTGGGACCCTAGCTTTAAAAAGTAAGAAAAATGCCATTAAAATACCAAAATATAATGTTTTTTTCCCCTTTTCCTCACTCTGTCTCTAGACTTGTCATGATGTCTTTATTTGGTATTAATATTATCCTAAGTAAGAAAAAAATGTTAAATTATTACCATGAATTTTAACATTCATCTTCTATTGTTTATAATGAGAGGTTTTTTTTTTTAAAGATTTGTATTTATTTATTTGACAGAGAGAGAGACAGCGAGAGAGGGTACACAGGCAGGGGGAGTGGGAAAGGGAGAAGCAGACTTCCTGCCGAGCAGGGAGCCCTATGCGGGGCTCGATCCCAGGACCCTGAGACCAGGACCTGAGCTGAAGGCAGTTGTTTAACCAACGGAGCCACCCAGGTGCCCCTATAATGAGAGTTTTAAATGAAAATATAAGAGCATTTAACTTGTATGCATAATTAATGAAATAATACAGTATGTATTTTGTATCTCATATATGTTCATATCACAATTGTGGAAATGCTGAACAAAACTAACTCAACTATTTTTATTTCATTTCATGAAAAATGTGCATTCTATTGATGCTATCTACCTTTGGTTTGCTGATGAGTAAGAAAGGAAAAGGAAATATGGTTGCCCCATCTTTCCCTTTTCTTCCTTACCACTGCAGGACATGGGCAAATACCAGCAAGTAGAATGAGTGAAAACCGATACAACAGGGTTCCTCGATGATTTGCATTTCTTAAAATGCCACTGCTTTTTTTTTTCCCCTTGCATTTGCAGCAAGTTCTAATTTAACCAGAAGGCATGGGCTCTCTTGGGCTGATCAGTGCTCCCACTTATTTAGTCTTAGAGATAACATACTTATATTGCACTCTGAGTCTCACTAATCTCAAATACATTCTAGATTCACTTGGATTCTGTACTTACTGGGCATCACAAAAGTTCTATAGGAATGGGGTGGGAAGGGGTGGCAGCGTGTACTTTTCTGCTCAGACATATGCTCCATTTTCCCATTGGCCTTCACTAACCAAACATCAGTTTAAAGATAAAATTATTCAGTTTCAGCATGGCTCCTGAAGAGCATTCAATCTAGGAGGCGTAGAGTGACTGCATGGGTTGCATGCCTGTTAAGCTGGTCCTGACCCTGGTCTGCTTCCAGAGCCTTGTAGATTTCAGATTCTTATTTGAGGCTCTGCTGTGTGGGGTCTTCTGTCAAACCCAGCTAAAAGTCTTTAGTTAGATAAAGCACCTACCTTAAAGTCTGGCATACAATAAAAACTTAATAATAGTCATAGTTATTATTAGTAGTATTCTGTCATGAATATCATTGTCTATAGCTATTCTAGTATTGTCAGTTATTTCAACTACATACCCAGCTCACACACCAAAGTTTCGTATGTATGACCCTACTTCTTGAACATGGGTAGGCTGACTCTAACAAAATCCAGCCCAAGACAAATGCATTTTCTTTGTGATATTTAGCCTAAAACTTAAACACAAAATCCTATGTTCTGAATCCTTGTGATAGGAAAAAAAGGAAAAAAAACAACAACAAATTTTTGTAGTTTTTGTGTTCATCAGTCTGAATTATCTCTGCCAGACTGAGATTGGGAAAAAGGGATACAGCTATTTACTGATGATATTAAATTTGGTTTAAAAAAATGGTAGCTTCTTAGCTCAGTATTAAGTTACAAAGCCTCAATGGATTTGCTTCGTTAGAATACTGGCTACAAGACAGGGAGCCAAGTTTTCCAGAGGCCTGGTAAGAGGGGGATAGAGGTTAAAAGGAGTCACAAGGCCTCATTCACCCTAAGATAAAAATAGTGAATGTATAACTATAGAATTAAGTCACTGGTACTGAATAGACTAGCAGAAATTCAGAAAGGAGAAGAGAGTTAATCCAAACTGTAGAGGTCACTTTCTTAGACTTTAAAATAAATGCTAATAAATTATACCCCTCTCCCATTGTTTGAGTCCTTCAAGAGCGGGAAACAAGTCTTATGATTATCGTCCCCCAGTGCTTAGCACGGTGACTTGCACCCAGTTGACACTCCTTAGATGTTTGTTTTATTCTTTCCACAGCAAAACACAAGACAAGCTCAGACAAAAAAACGAAATGAATTGAGAACATACTGACACCTTCAAATAGCTGTCAAGAATTTAGAGGCCATGTCTTAAATGGTTTGGACATCTGGTGAAGTAACACAAAAATAGAAACCCCAGTAGGATTTTTCAAAACTGAAGTAGGAAGAAAGAGATCTAGAAGCAGCCCTTGAAATCCCTATAGGAACATAATAAAGAAAAGACTTTAAATAGAAGCCTTGAACAGAAAACTTCATATGCTACAGGGGTTTAAAAAGGTGGAAGGAGTTCGTGTCTCTGATAATACGATGAAGGTCTTTATTCTATGCAGATATAAAGAATGTTGATATTACAAGACTCACTAGAATAAGGACTCACTTGCAAATATATAGTCAAATCCTAACCATTTAGAAATTATTTCCTGTATTTCCCCGACAATATATTTTTCATCTGTCTATGGATGAAACTATCTGCTAGGGTAATACCTAGAATATTCGTATCTTTACGCATTTCAGAAATTAAGAACTTATTGGAAAAAATACCTACTTAAAATATAAATAATATACATTAACTTGCAATCTGTATTGCATAGATACAAATTAATTCACAAAAATATAATTATAGCAATATCTGAGTCAAGTTCTCTAACTGACAACTTTGTCTAGGAACATAACATGGTGATAAGATTTATTAAGTCTTGGTCCTAATCTACCTGTCTGCATTACATTCATCAGTTTGGCAGTTCTTCAAGATTCTGAAAGATATAGTTGGCTATATTTTAATGCACCAAGGTCACAGAATTTAAATGCCATCTCCAGCCACTTAAAACATGATGTGATTTCAGTGATGAGAATTAGCAAACGTGTTTTGTTTGCCTTCCTTACCCTGTGTAGAGGAATGCAAATCATAATAGTAAGCAAGCAAACAAGCAAAACAAACCTGAACTGTCAACAAATAAAATAAATGCAGAGAAAGTCTGAAATTCACTGACCCATCCAGAACACACCTACTAATTCTGTTGTCTTTCTATTTTAGAAGTCCTTCTTGTTTGTGTTTTCGGTCACATTTTTTGTATCTTTGAGCTTCCAATACCTCTCAGGAAGTGAGATGGGAATCTTGGAAGAGTATTGAACATGGACCACTGAACCGAAAAAAGACAAGTTTTACTGTTTTCTCCTGTGATGACATCCTCTTGTTTCAGTGACTTTTGTGGTGTCTCTACATAGTTTCCCTACCCCTAACCCCTGGCTTAAGTATAATTGACAAATAAAATTATAATCTATCTAAAGTATACATCACGATAATCTGATACACATATACATTGTGAAAGATTCCTCCCATTTAGTTAATTAACACATCCATGGATGTGTTAATTATATATATATGTATATATATAATACATATTGTGTGTGTATATATATATATAGTGTGTGTGTGTGTGTGAGAGAGAGAGAGAGAGACAGAGAGAACATGTAAGTTCTATTCTCTTAGCAGATTTCAATTCTACAATATAGTCTTCTCAATTGTGGTCACCATGTCACATGTTGGATCCTCTAATCTGCTTCTTAAGGCTGAAAGCTTGTACCTTTTACCAACCTCTCCTATTTCCCCTACCACCTAGCCCCTGGCCATCACCTTTCTACTCTGTTTCTATGGGTTTGACTTTTTTTTAAGATTCAACATGTAAGTGATACCATACAATACTGTCTTTCTCTGACTTTCTTACTTCACTCACATAGGGTTTTGAGCAATGTACCTTTTGAGTACATGGACTCCATGTACTTTATCAGCCATCTAACCATCCAGGAGTGTGTACATATAAAGCAGGGCTGGCTTATGAGTTTGTGATCAAGCTCCCTGAGCTGGAGAGTGACTGTAAGAGTTTTTTGTTTTACATTCATTTATTCATCTTTGTCAATTCTGTAAATTTGTGGGAAATGTGAGAGGAAAAGTGCCCAGCTACAGAAGAAGAAGGACCATACACCTTTTTTTTTTTTTTTTTATAAAAAAGGCTTATTTTAATACCTCAGATATTGGAGCTAGAAAGTAATTAATATATTATCTGGTCTTTAGGATAGTACTTTTATTTTTGATCACGTGGTCATGCTCAGAAAAAAGGGAAAAAAGAATCCATTTTACTTTATTTTTTTTTATTTTAGAGAGTGAGAGAGAGCGAGCAGGGGGAGAGACAGAAGGGGAGGGTCAAGGAGACTCCACATTGAGTTCAGAGCCCAATGCAGGGCTTGATCCCATGACCCTGAGATCATGACCTGAGCCAAAATCAAGAGTCAGATGCTCAACCAACTGAACCACTTACCTTATTTTTTATATTTTTGGATATTCCTAAAATAACCATTCAAATATTTAAATCTCTATTTTGGGAAATAAATTAAGGGAAAATGTCATTTAATTTTTTCAGAATGAATATATACAACACATACTTACTATATATTTATTATGTGCAAGGGTTGTTGCTGGGTACTCTGAGGGAAGACAGATCAATTAATGCTAATTCTCTTAAGGAGTTTATGATCAATTGGAAAAAAGAAGGAGCCATAAAAATTTAATATACAGTATAAAAGTTCATTAAAATATACAGTATAATGTTCCATACAGTTGGAACAACATTTCAGGAGAAGAGGAAATTCTTGGAAATTTTAATTTTACAACTTCAAATACTTCACTTAAAAAAGGAATATGGCTTTCATTTGGCTGGATGGGTAGGTAAGCATGTCAGATTCCCAGAGAGATGAATAGTGAGAGATAAGAATTCTGGGATGGGAAGGATATTTACTAGAACACAATAACAATGTGACACTGATTATTGTACAAGAAAATAAACTGTTCTCCTTTTATTATGCTTCATTATGTGAAAGCACTGTACTAGAAAATACTTGTGTTACCAATGCATGCCAGATTCAGTTCCTGCCCTCAAACTGCACCTTTTATGGTATAAAAATCTTGGATTTTTGGCATAAATTATTTGGCATTAAAATCTTAGGACTCTCTGAGGATGTTACTAAATTAAAAACAGAAAGGATTACAGGATAGATGGTAAGCCCCATGTGGTAATATGAAGTTCAGTCATCCAAGACCTCCTCAAAAAGTAGTATTGGTTTAGGCTCACAGTCCCAAAGGCATACAAGTCTCAAGCAAGTGGAGAGTAGCAAAGATCCAGCCTTAAGAAGCAACACTATGTTTTTCTTAAGTTTTTTTTCCCCCAATTTCACTACGGAAGGCTGTATAATGTTCCTGTCTTGATGGCCCTGCATTATTAAAGCTCAGGCTTCTTTTTTTTTTTTTTTTTTTTTGAGAGGGAGAGGGAGAAAGAGAATCTTAAGCAGGCTCCAAGCCCAGTGCGGAGCCTGATGCGGGGTTTGATCTCACAATCCTGATTATGACCTGAGCTGAAATTAAGAGTCAGACACTTAACTGACTGAGCTACCCAGGTGCCCAAAGCTCAGATTTTCTATCAAGAATTGGTTGGTGAGGAAATTAGAAACAGAGGTGGAATTAAAGTCCTTTCCCTTAGAGATCATACTGATGGCATTTATCAGGAATTATGGGGTAAGTACAAAGTAGCTTGGGATAACAGCAAAATACAACAAAAATGTGTTCCCTTGGGAGAAAAAAATGGCATTTTTTTTTAAAAGAACAAACGCTACTGGATTGTCAGTTTCTCCGTATATTTTCCCCTCTGGTAACTATCCCAATACTATTCTGTAAAATTACTTCCATCTTTGAAATTACTAAGATGTGATATAAACAGAGATAAATAGGCATTTAAATTTTTACTGATTCCTTTAAAATAATTATATATTCATTTATAAAAAGAAATTCAACTGATTTTTATTATAGAAATCTATTCTTCATATAAATTGAAATTATCTAAAATTGTTCTATGTTTTACTTAACCCTGACATTTGCTGAATTTGAAGTAGGTGAGGATTTATTTGCGACAATTATACAAAATCTACTCATTTCCCTCGGGTTCTTAGAAGAAAAATGAAATAAAAGTTCAAAGGTGGTAAATTAGCCTGACATCCTGGCATTCAGAGTGGACTCCATCCCTCATACCTGGAAAGAAATACTGCTGGTACTCTTTCAGAGAGGAGTTAAGACCTGTGGATTCTTTAAAGTATGTATTCATTCACCCTCTTCTTTCAATCACTGAAATAAGCAAGAAACTGAACATGAAACCTGGCTAACCTTTTGAATTATAGTAGTTCCCTCCAGGTTTCAGTAAATCATTTCTCCTCTTACTAATTAGTGATAGTAAGAAAAGTATCATGGATATCAGGACCCTCCGATTACTATGTCTTTAACCAGGATCCTACCCTAAACCAAGGCCAGAAAGAATTCTAAGTAAAATTGAAGGAAATCTTTCCTTCAGAGCTGTAAAATGGTGTTGGCAGGACTGATGAGATATGGACCAATCCCATTCTCTTAGTGAGCATACAAGTTAACCACATTTTTTTAAGTTCTTTTGCATCTAGTAGGGCCAATGTGACTAGTTCTCACTGACAGATCAAGGGCAGAAGTGAAGTGTTACTTCTGAGCCTAACTCGGGGATCTGCCCAAGGCCTATCAAATACATGTGTATATATGTGTGTGTATACACGTACACAGACACATACAATAGAAATTGTATGTGACTCACAAAACCTAACTTATTAATTACTTACTATCTGTATATACACACATAAAAAACTGTAGGTTTATACTAATACCTTGATTCCAAACTGAGAACATAAGATTTGTTTTATCTCCTGAATTTTCTTTGATGTGTAAGTTCTTTCTCTAACATTGAGCATCCTAGCTCCTTGGCTGGCCTCTCTCCTCCTTCTTTTCATCCACCTCACTTCACCCCAAAATTCCCAGTGGGACAAGATGATGGAAGGACCAGGGCTCATAGTTACAGGGAGGTCGGGGGAGTCTCTGAGGTCAAGGGATGTTTAGGATGTGGCTTTGCAAAGAATTTCCAAGTTATTTCTTATCATTTGGAGAAGGGATTTGGGAGATCACTTATTCTATACCCCACATCCACAACTGCCTTCAACTACTCCACAATTTCTTTTCACCAATAATTCAATAGGAGAAAGGAGGAAAATTATAAAGGAAGTATTCACATAAAAAGTATATATGGATTTTTAAACTGGTTAAACTGTGATAAACCACATCCATGATAAAATCATTACTAATTAAGTTAGAGATACAATTTTTCACGTATTATGTTGACAAACATTAACAAGGTTGGTATCAAATATTAACAAGATGTGGGAAATGCTCTCATGCTTCAGGTGAGAGTGTAAATTATTAAAATCTCTTTGGATGATGCCTTAGCAGTGTCTTTGAAATTTAAAAGCTACCACCTTTTGACATAATAATGCCAGATAAAAAATTTTTGTTTTTAGGTTTACTTGCATGTATGTTCAAAGCCACAAAGGTAAGTTTATTGCAGCATAGCAAAAGTGAGGGAATAGAGGCAAGTTTAAAAAAATGAACTAATGCAGGGGTGCTTGGGTGGCTCAGTTGTTAAATGTCTGCCTTCGGCTTGGGTTGTGGTCCCAGGGTCCTGGGATCGAGCCCCACGTCAGGCTCCCTGCTCTGCAGGAGGCCTGCTTCTCCCTCTCCCACTCCCCCTGCTTGTGTTCCCTCTCTCGTTGTCTTTCTCTGTCAAATAAATAAAATCTCAAAAAAAAAAGTGAACTAATGCAGTTTGTATTTTACAAGTGGAAGCCACCTTAGGCATTTAGAAATACCATTTCAACATTTCACTTAGTATTATTGTTCACAGAAATATTTATGAAAGAAATGTAGCAGCAAAAATATCTCATCTCCTAAGAATGGGAAAGGTTTTGGTATAATTAGATTTTAGATATTGTTTAAGTTAAAAAAAAACTTTTAAATTATAAAAACAATATATTATTTATTTTTGTAAATATGAAGTATATATTTAATATTTAGAAGAAAATATAAAGAGCAACTGCTCATATGTTCATAATTTGATAATTTTCCTAGCATTCCTCTTTTTTTCTATTTTATACATATATGTATTTCTCACAACATTGAATCATCATGAACATTTTTTTTAAGATTTTATTTATTTATTTGACAGAGAGATAGAGAGCACAAGTTGGCAGAGCGGCAGGCAGAGGGAGAGGGAGAAGGAGGCTCTCTACTGAGCAAGGAGCCCGACGTGGGGCTTGATCCCAGAACCCTGGGATCATGACCTGAGCCAAGCAGTCCCTTAAGTGACTGAGCCACCCACGTGCCCCGAACATTTTTTTCAAAACATCATTAAATCTTTTATAAAAAGAATGCTTTCAAAAGTTGCCTATTGGTAATCTTGGCAAAGTTTCGGGACACAAAATCAATGTACAGAGATCTGTTGCATTTCTGTATACTAATAATGAAGTAGCAACAAGAGAGATTAAGAAAACAATCCCATTTATGATTGTATCCAAAAGAATAAAACACCTAGGAATAAATTTAATTAAGGAAGTAAAAGATCTGAACTCCAAAAACCATGAAAGATAGATGAAAGAAACTGAACATGACACAAACAAATGGAAAGATATCCCATGCTCATGGACTGCAAGAATCAATGTCCATAATACCCAAATCTACAGATTTAATACAATCTCTCCCAAAATACCAACTTTTTTTTTTACAGAACTAGAATAAATAACACTAAAATTTGTATGAAAACAGAAAGGACCCCAAAGAGCCAAAGCAATCTTGAGAAAGAAGAACAAAACTGGAGGTATCACAATCTCAGATTTCAAGTTATACTATAAAGCTACAGTAACCAAAACAGTATAGGACTGGCATTAAAATAGACACATAGATCAGTGGAATAAAATAGATCCCAGAGAGAAACCCATACTTATATGGTCAATTAATCTATACATAGGAGGCAAGAACATGCAATGGGAAAAAGACAGTCTCTTCTATAAACGGTGCTGGGAAAACTGGACAGCTACATGTAAAAGAATAAAACTGGATCACTTTCTTATGCCATACACGAGAATAAAATGGATTAAAGATCTAAATGTGAGACTGAAACCTTAAGTCTCCTAGAAGAAAACATAGGCAGTAATTTGACATCAGCCATAGCAACATTTTTCTAGATATGTCTCCTGAGGCAAGGCAAACAAAAGCAAAAATAAACTATTGGTACTACATCAAAATAAAAAGTTTCTACACGAGGGCGCCTGGAACAAACAATTATGACTTTTTTCTATCTTGTTCACAATTCTTATTTATACATACAAACATATCAAGACTGCTAGTAACAGGCATTTGTTAGGTTAAGTGAGATAAAGATGGGTTTGTGACTACTAGTCTCTAAGGTTATCAACAGGGGGAGGGCTTTCCTAATAATGCATGCATAAACACAAAACAGGAAGAAGCCAGAATTTTTAAATAGGAGGAATAAGTTTCTGATTTTACTATAGGTGAGTTTTTAAATTTTTTGGAGGTCAGATGCTTCTTAAAGAAACCAAATGTTTAGAGGGGAGGGGGGTGGGAGGATGGGTTAGCCTGGTGATGGGTATTAAAGAGGGCACGCTCTGCATGGAGCACTGGGTGTTATGCACAAACACTGAATCATGGAACACTACATCAAAAACTAATGATGTAATGTATGGTGATTAACATAACAATAAAAAATTAAAAAAAAAGAAACCAAATGCTTATATGCTCATACATATGAAATTTAGCATATAATACTATGGAGTCCATGAATCTCTTAGAGCCCATTTGGAGAACACAAATTATGAACCTCAAGGGGTGCCTGGGTGGCTCAGTTGTTAGGCGTCTGCCTTTGGCTTGGGTCGTGATCCTGGGGCCCTGGAATCTAGCCCTGCATCGGGCTCCCTGCTCCGCGGGAGGCCTGCTCCTCCCTCTCCCACTCCTGCTGCTTGTGTTCCCTCTCTCGCTGTGTCTCTCTCTGTCAAATGAATAAATAAAATCTTAAAATAAAAAGTTTCTACACAGTGACAGAAATGATCAACGAAATTAAAAGAGAACCTGCTGAATGAGAGAAGATTATTTTCAAAGGATATGTCTGATAAGGGGTTAATATCCAAAATACATAAAGAACTTATATAACTTAACACCAAAAAACAAAATAATCCAATTAAAAATGGGCAGAGTACTTGAATAGACATTTTTCCAAAGAAGACATATAAGCAGCCTACACGTAAAGACGTTCAACATCACAGATGAGCAGGGAAATGCAAATTAAAACCACAATGAGATATCACCTCACACCTGCAGAATGGCTAGAACCAAAGAGACAAGAAATAACAATTGTTGGCCAGGATGTGGAGAGAAAGAAACTCTCATTCACTGTTGGTGGGAATGCAAATTGGTGTAGCTACTGTGGAAAACAGTATGGAGGTTCCTCCAGACATTAAAAATAGAATTACTGTATGATCCAGTAATTCCACTACCTAAAGACAATGAAAATACTAATTTGAAAAGATATATCCACCCCATGCTTATTGCAGCATTATTTATAATAGCCAAGATATGGAAGCAACCTAAGTGTCCATTCAGAGATGAATGGATAAAGAAGTGGTATATATACACAGTGGAATATTGCTCAGCCATAATAATGAGATCTTGCCATTTGCAACAACATGGATGGACTTAGAGGGTATAAGGCTAAGTGAAATAACTCAGACAAAGACAAATACCATATTTCACTCATATGCAGAATTTAGGAAAGAAAACACATGAGCAAACAAAGAAAAAAAAAAGACAACAAAACTACTCTTAAATACAGAGAACAAACTGGTGGTTGCCAGAGGGGAGGTGGGTGGGCAGATAGGTGAAAAAAAAAATCTGACTATCATTCCATACATACTTCCATACCAAAATGTATTATGCATTTAGATGTTTGTGCTAGATGCATGAGTTGCTTTGGCTTTTGCTCTTTATACATGTTACTATATATGATGTTGCAATGAGCATCTCTGAGTATAAAGTCATGTCCCCATCTTTGAATGTTTGGTATGAACCGGTGGTAAATTCGTAAGTCTGCTCACAGAGTATAGATAACATTCCTAGAAAAGACTACCAAACTGATCTCCATAAACGTGGTACCAGTTTATAGTCTCAATGAAAATAGATCAGTGTCCTTAAACATTATAGTTGGTGGCACTGCTTAACAGATAACGGGAGTTGGAGATAATTGATTTGGGTTGAAAATTGGTTTGAGCTAATACAGTGCCTTCTAGTTTAGGATGGGAAAAGATCAGCCTTTAGATTTAGACAGATCTGAGTCATAATCAGACTTCAGTTAATTAACATCATAAGCCTGATTTTCTTTACCATACAACGATACTACTAATGATCATCTGAAAACGTGATCTGAGAAATAAGGAACAAATATTAACATCATTAAGTTTCTGGACCATGCTTTGTATTTAGTAAATAACAACTTTTATAACCATCATTATTGGTAGGTAAGCAGAAAATTTATGAGGAGGGAGTTTATTACAACACCACGTTTCTATTAACTACATCCTAAAAATTATCTCTCCTCATTTATGCACCTGTCACTAAAATGTGCAATTTTGTATTAAGCATTTACTATTGTGATCATGGTTTTTCTTATTACTCAAATGTTAATGGAATACCTCCCAGTGAAAAATACCAAGAACAAATGTAAAACTCTTGGGATAGAGTCAGATTCAATTAATGAGAGATCTAAAAGTGAACATGATTTTTATCACAAAGTTTTATACCTGCAAGATTCATAGGACCTTCCATGTGTTGTTTTATTTCCATTACAACATTGAGTACTAAATGAAAGGTGGGGTAGGGGGAGCTATCTGTTAAAAATCTAATGTTCTGGAGTTTCTTTCCATTATACCATACTAGATCATGGGTGTGCCACCAGTTTTCAATAATCATGAATTGAGCTGCATTTAGAATGTTCAGAAGATCAGATAAGGCTTCTTTTTCTTTTTTTAAGATTTTATTTATTTATTTGCCAGAAAGAGAGAGAGAGTACAAGCAGGGGGAGCGGCAGACAGAGGGAGAAGCAGGCTCCCCAATGAGCAAGGAGCCTGACATGGGACTCAATCCCAGGACCCTGAGATCCTGACCTGAGCTGAAGGCAGACGCTCAACCATCTGAGCTACCCAGGAACCCCAATAAGCTTTCTTTTTAAGTAATATATGACAAGTAATATATGAAAAGGCAAAGAAAGTTAAAGACAGATGGAAAGAATTGAAATAAAAAATCTCAGCTCACCTATAACTGATGTTTCCTATATCTACTTCCCAAAGGTAACTGAATAGTTTCTTATGTATCTTTTTAGGTTCTTCTAATTCATAGGCCAGACTATAGATGTAAATCAATATCCACAGGATTATATCTAATATGTGGCATACTATATATTCTATTCTGCTCCTTTGGTGTATTTCTATTTTATTTAAAATAAAAGAAGATATTTTAAGAGAAAATATAGCACATTGTTTTTTTATTTGTAAAAAAGGTATTTTATTCTATTTTATTAAGAGAAAATATAGAACCCTATTTTCATAAGGCATAGTTTTTTATGTATAAATATAACAGTTTATTGACCCAGTTCACTGTAGATGGATATTTAGGTTGTTTCTAGGTTTTTCCCCCAAGTTCTTTTTACTGTGTGCTACTGAATAAAGGAAATTTGAGAGAGAAATTCTTCTTAATGAGTTATAAAATTATCTATGTGTGTAATTTTAGGGTATGTGTAAGAGATAGGGAGAAAAGGAAAGCTAGAATTTTGCAAAAAAATGTAGGGTTTCAGCAATACAGTTTTGCTCAAAACCCTCTATTTTGATCTTTCAATACTTGTGCACCAAATAAGCAGAAAACATTTTCAATGGGCTAAAGCCTGTATTCTCACAGGCTCTCCACTCCATCAATTGTTAGAGGAGGAATGATTTCTACAGTTGAGAACAGAAACCCAAAGGCAACGCTGTTGGCTGACACAGCAACATCTTCTGTGACATCAAAAACAACCTGGAGAAGGAAGTGGTGATGGAGATTGTGTCAAGGAAAGGAAAGGTCAGGGTGAAAACCTTCTCAGAGTTGCTCCTCAGAGATGTTAATGTGTACAGATTTGGGCTGTTTAGATGGATGCATCTGGAAAAAAATATAGTGTTATATGGGAAAAGCTGCAATGGGAGTAAAGTGGCAATGCTTGGATCACTGAATGAAGCAAAATTAAGTGTTGTTCAGTGAGAGGAGAAAGGTCTCTTCTAATGCATCCAAGAGCTCCTATTTTTACAGTTCCTTGTGTGGAAGCGAAAGCATTAGGGAACTAAAAACCTTGCCTGGGTTTCCTGCAATTTGACCACACCAGGCTGTTTGTGGAGCAGCACTCTGATGGGTTTTTAGCTTCCATGTGAGGTTCATGATGGCTTGTTTAAAAAAATTGTTGTAGTGTTAGTTTGTCAGTCCAGGTAACTCAAGGGTCTTCTTTTAAGGCCTAAAGTTCTAGAAATGCGACACCCTTTCACAGCCATCAAACATCACCCAATAACATTAATGTGCTTAAGAACAGCAAAATTTTGCTTTCCATTTTTTTTCTTTTTTGAAATGGCGTGGCTCTGATTTATGAATATTTAGCATGTTTTCTTGCGAGATATCATTCAGGGACTTGGGTTATCAAAGATTTTCTAAGTTTAATGATTCAGATGTAATTAAATGTCAAGAAAAACTTGATTAGGGCCCAGAAATTCAAAGTAAAGCTATTTTGTATTTTGGACCTGTCATTTACTTTGTATTGTGAACTATTATAACTCCTGAATTTTTTCAAAGAACAATTATTGTTGATTATTGAGTTCTCTTTGGGGAACTGAAGGGTGAGTTGTTTTATAAATTGGGAAATTTCTGTTGTTTTAAATTGCAATGTTTGTTCAAATGAGAAATAGTCCCTATTTTTATTTACTTATGTTTATTTAAAAATAGTCTTTCTGTGAATGAAACTTTAAAAATAATAAAGTTTTTCTCATTTTATGTTCATCCTATTAGAAACCTTGTTCCGACTGTACTGCTTTTGAAATTCCAAGAGCTGCTCAATCCTGTATTTTAGGACTGGCCCCGATCCATTTCCACTCAGCATGCATTATAAAAAGAAACAAAGAAAATAGGTCAGAACTGTTTAAAAATACAGAACCCAACAGATTCAGGTTAGATCTACCTATTGCCAAACAACTTTTATTTAAAATGGAAAAAAATCAAGTTTATTTTGAAATAAAGATCCATTAAGCAAGGGTGTACTACTCTATGAATTATCAAAAGACTATATGAGACTTTTCTCATTTCTGCTCCTTGTGGTGGTGACAAACAGAAGGTGCTCTAATGAAGTCAAGATTGACACCGTGATATAGGTCGAGAAAGAATGAAACCATCTCTATATTTCTCCAATTGAAAACACTAGGAAAATACAAAAGGTCTGGTCCTGAAGGCGAGGGGCTGGGGAAAAGGAAAAGGAAGGCCATTAGGTGAATGGACTGGTTCAACCTGGCTGGCTGCCCAGAGAGGGCAATGAACTTTCTGTTAGCATCTGATCCTCCTCAGCCCCTTGAGGGACCAAGCGAGGCCTCCTGTCAAAGGGCTCCCTTGGAAAAGGCTCAAAAATCTCAAAATCCGTTCTCCTCTGCCTTGCTTTCATGGCCTTGTGCTTCTTTCTTTTTCCTGGGCTCCTCATTGATGATTCCTCCCTGTCTTTGGTGCAGTCTTGCCTCCCATGTGGGTCATTTGGACATGACTATCCTACTAACTCTTGAACTGTGCTCTTATTCCTTTGCTATTTTTACCAACTCTTGGTAAAGTGACAGCTGCAGCAGACCAGGTTGAAAAAAAACAAAACAAAACGGCTTTTCTTTCCCAGTCTTTGAAACCTCTTACCCTTATACATTGTCCTGAAAGGTATCATCCACCCATGTAAGGTTAACAGTTAACACTTTCTTTTCCACCCACTTTATTGTAGTGCAACACTTTGAAGGTGGTAAAAAAATCGACTTTCAAATTCACCCTTTATCCTGTTAATACATACAATTTAAAGGAAATTATTTTTTCTTTTTTCTTTTATCTTTTTAGAAAAATTGTTGGCATTACGATGTGCTACATTAATGTAATTGTTTCAACTTACAGTTTATCAAATCAGCAAAAGCAATCTTTAAATCAGTGTCATTTTTTTAGCCTTAAAATAAACTGTTCTCTGAATTTGGACAGCTTATTTCTGGCAGTTTGCAGATGGACAGCCTCATGGCATTGCTGAATGTATGCATTAGAACATAATTAGCTACATATAAAGATAGGTTCAGCTCTTTCTAAATGGGTTAATCAGTTCTCACTGAATTCAGGAAACTCAATGCTCAATGTCTTTAGACTTGTTGGCCTAGACTTTAGGTAAGTCAGACATAAATAAACACACACCCTAATGGTAACTAGTTTTGTCCTCTTCAGCCTATCAAATTATCAAAGCATGACTATTACCCAGTCATATTCCAAGAGACTTCTTTATTTTGATTTTTTTTTTTCATTTGTAACCAAGAGCTTTACATGTGCATCATTACATAGATATTTGTGTACTGCGCTGCCTTTGCATGCTGGTTTTGCGGGAGCGGAGCTCATTTGCTTATTAGTGAGTTCAGTTATTAGACTACCATCTATAAATTAGTTGTAAAATATAACTCAACTAAAACAAGAAAACTGGGCTGCATCTCTGGCTTTCATCCTGTACCCCACCTGTTCCTTAGATCTTTTGTTTCTTCTGCACTACATGGCATCTAGGATCTCTGTACCTTCAGGGCTCTCTACCTGGCTTTGCTTCTTTATTTCTATTCTCTCCAAGGATGTTCTTATCTAGTCCTATGCCTTTAAACATTATATGTTGATGGTTCTTTAATGTGTATCCCAAGGACTGATCTCTCCCCTTGTGTTCTATCTTCATCTGGATGTGCGATAGATGTCTCAGACTTACCATGCGCCAAATAGAACTCTTGAGTACTTCCGTGGTTATCCCCTACTTTCCAGTCTTCTCTATGTCAGTAAAAGACATCACCATCTACCCAGATTTCCAGCAGAAATCCTGGGAGGTATTCTCGATGGCTTCTTTCAACCTCCAATCTAATCAATTAGAAGTACTATTGACTACTTGTAAATATATCAGATCCTCTCGGTTCTCAATCTTTACTGCCACTGTTTAGTATAAATCACCATCATTTCTTTCCTACCTGAAAGTTACCTACAGTAACCTCCTAACTGGTCTCCATGCTTTTACCTATGCCTCATTTTCTAAATGTAAGTGAGACCTTCACATGTTTGTTAGTTTTTTCTTTTAAATGAAAGTATGAAAATTCTGAAACAAATTCAAAGTAGAGAGAATAGTACAATGAATCCCCATGTGTTCATGATCCAGATTCAATAATTATGAATTACCAATTGTTTTCAACATAGTTTTACATGACTCTCCTCCCTAAACTGAAATACTCTGAGGCAAATTGCAGACATTGTAACATTTTATCTGTGAATATCTCAGTATATATTGCTGAAAGATAAGGACTCCTTTTTTAAAACAATCCTATAATATCAAATATCCATTCAATGTTCACATTTCTATGACTATCTTAAAATATTAGTTAATGATTCCAAGTAAGTTTTGCATATGCATTTGACTATTTCTTGTCTCTTTAATTTATATATTCTTTCTCCTCCTTTCAACATACATATCAAAGTGAACTGTCGTTTGAGCTGGAGAGGGCCCCTTATTTTGCGTTTTTGTAATTGCATGTCCTGTTACATGGTATTTTCTAACATTTTTCTCTGATTTCATGTGTTTTCTAAAACCTGGTAGTTAGCTCAGGGACCAGGTTGAATTTAGGTTCACATTGTGGCAAGAAGAGTTCATAGTCGATCTTTACATTTCCTAGTGCGATTCATCAAAAGTCACACAATATCTGGCTGTCTTTCTGAGATGTTACAGTGATCAGTAGATTAGGTTTCATTAGCCTGATGCGTTCTTAAAAATGTTCTCCACCCATAATTCACTTGGTTTTAGCTATTGCTGATGACTGTAGCCTAAATCCATTTTTTTTTTTGTTAAGGGTTCCAAATAGTTATATCCTAATTTTACATTAACTTTTCATTTATTTGCTGGAATATGTCTAAAAGAAAAACTTTCTCTCATTATGTAGATGTTAGTACCAAGGTGAGTTTGTTTAGGAAATGCAGAATGAATGGGAAATCTTTCTCCTTATTTACAGATTTTTAGAAGAACAGATTGTTTCTAGCATCCTTCAAGATAATGGATTTTTTTTCTTATTGGGTACTATTATGAAATCATGGATTTTAATATATTTATATGATTTTAAATATGTATCTGTCGTGATTATTATTATTGCTATTGTTCAAATTGTCCCTTTTTTGGCCAGTTGAACTACTTCAAATTGGTTCCTGAGCTTTGATGACAGGACCCAATGCTTCTACTCTTTTGTGATGATAAGGTAGGTCTTCTATGCTCTTCTTGTATGTATCCTGCCCCAAATCTGGAAGACCCCAATTTTCCAAAAATAAATGGAAAAATTGGTTTTCCAAAAAATTTTAAATTTTTTTCAACCAAAAATAGGTTGAAAATAAAATATGCCATGAATTTATATTCAATTTCCAATTCCAATATTAATTTAACTTCACTAGTCTTATATTTGCATATCTTTTCTCTTATGGTGAAAGTCTTGGATCCTAACAATAGTAATGTAAGTACTTTTTGCTCTTCCTAGTGTGTGTGTGTGTGTGTGTGTGTGTGTGTGTGTGTGTGTGTGTGTGTGTGTGTGTATCTGTATAAGTGAGTTTGTCAAATACAGACATATGTACACATAGTTACAGAATAAGAATATGATTACTAGAAGTGGCTTAAGATCTTTACAATGTTTTTGTCCTTAGTCTATATACCACTGGAGATGTGCAAATTACTATGTTTTAAAATCACTTAACATAAACGCTTCTCAGCCTTTAGGCTAGGATCAGGTGTGAAATCACTTGATATAATGCCTGTTGGTGTGGTTTAGCCCGCTGATACGCAGTTCACTTTATATGTTTTATTTTACTTTCAATTCTTAGGGTTTATTTCTGCTTACATTTGTTATGTTGTATTATTATGAAAACATTTACATGATTCCAAAATCAAAACTACAAAATAAGGTAGTCAGAGAAGTCTCACTTCCAACCCAAACTATTTCATGCTAGTCTTCTGCCCCCCTTCCATGTAACCTATTCTTTTAAATTAATTTTTGGTTTATCTCACTTTTTCAATAAAGGGTATTTGTGTGCATGTGTATTCATCTGTGTTTTTCACCCTTCTTGAAGATGACTAATAGCATACCGCACGTACTTTTTTTTATTTTATGGTATATGCTAGATACCACTCTACAGTCAGTGTAGAGATGTTTCTCATTCCTTTTCAGAGTTAACTAGTATTCTGTTGTGTGGCTATACCATAAGTTATTCAACCAGTCATCTTTTTATGGACCTTTAGATTGTTCCAGGCTTTTGCTTTATAAATACTGTCTTCCTCTCATGTAAAACTTTTTAATGGCTTCCCACTGTTTTTAGATAAAAATTCAAACTACTTTGCATACCCTACATGGCCCTGTATACGGGGTCTTTATCTTAATTTTCCAACCTCAACCCATACCATTTCCACCCTGCCTAGTTATAGTCTCACCTCACAGGACTTCTACTCTGATAAGAATGCTCTCTTGACACATATCTTCATGGCTGATGTATTTTCATCCTTCAGATTAGGGAAATTCAAATATTACTGGCCCAGAATTATCTCCCTGAATTGTCCTATCTATGGTATCACTAATAGTTACTCACTAGCTAATTACTTTGCTTATTTTCTTCTAATATGTAATACAATCTGCAGTGGGATATGGTATATCATATTATGTCATTATTATACATCATATTGCATTATATTATTTGTTCATTTGCTGCTTGTTCTCCCACCTACATATCCTTCTGACCAGTGATTTTTTTCACAACTTAGATAGTATCTGACACACAGTATGGTCTCAAAAAGCATTTCTTGTCCTAACGATGGAGGGAATCAATATCAAACAAAATATGCTACTGTGGAAAAATACCTATAAAGAGCTTAGCAGCTTAAAACTCCAAATGAGTACTAACTTGAATCTTGTTGTACATAACCATGATATATCCAAAAGTGTATGTCTTACACAATCTGTCAAGTGTCAGGGGGTTAATGTGCTTGTGGCCTTACTTGAGCATTATCTCATCAGATTATAATATCTAATTTTTTGTACTTTAGGAACCAATGCAGTAATATTTGTCTGTGATGTGTATCTCCATTAAACTATGAGGTCTTTACTTTAGAGATTCTAGCTAAAGGTTTTACCATATCCTTAGATTGTTGTCCACAAGTGTGAGAAGGTATCAGACATACGGTTGTCCTAACAAGAGAAATACTGTTATTTCCATTTTAGAGATGAGGAGACTATCAGAAATGTTAAGTGATCTGAAAAATGGCACATATTAGATGACTTTGCTGGGACTCACTATCCCGTCTCCTTAGCTCTAATCTCATGTTTTGTGTCTGGATATAATGAATCTGGAAACCTAACAAACTGGACTTCTCATGACTTCTGGCCAATAAATTTATGGTTTAACAAGAAATGTTAAGAACTTTTCTAAGAACTTACATTTGTATAGAGAAAAGTCTGTCTGTGTTGGTGTGTTTTCATTCACTTCTATCTCTTCAGTCAGAAATTTCCTCGGACTCCATGACCCAAACACCCAAGATTTAACCATGGGATAAATCTTTGACAGTCTCTACAGTGTTAAAAAGTATTCACAAATACTCATAAGTTTTTGACCTAGTTAAAGTCTCATAACTAACTTAACTAGTTTTGAAATGTTCTCTTTTTTCTGTTACAAAACAGCCCATTCAGCATTACGCCATTCCTCACACTCGCCACGTCTGTCAATTTTCTTTCAGTTTTCTGTCAGACTGCCATTTCCCTCCAGCCTCGATCAGGCTGCCCCTGTGCTGTACAGAAACGGCCTAAAATTCTTAGCTGACAGCACCTTTAAATGGCCAGGTACATATATTTTTCCTCATTGTAGCCACAGCAAAAATATCCAAAGCATATAAAACTTATCTTAACAAAAAAATGTGAAATTTATATCAAATCATTTTTGTCACAATACTCAATTTCTGTGTAAAAAAAAAAAAATATGTGTGTGTGTGTGTGTGTGTGTGTGTGTGTGTGTGTGTGTGTGTGTGTATCTACCATTATTATGACTTTCATGACAGCCCTTCTTTCTTTGCCAGGTTATGACTTTTAGTAGAGGCAAAATGTTGAAAAATTGAAAAATTGAGTCCTTATTTTACTTTATTTCCCAAACTTCTCTAATTTTTAGAACAATTTGGAACATATAATAAATAAACATACAGATGCCCAAGGTTTATGCTTCATGCCTAGAGTTGTTCATGGACCAAGGTTAGACTGGAGCCTAGGAATCTACATTTTTTTTTTTTTTTAAAGACCACTTGATTCTGACATTAGGCCTAATTTGGGATTATCACAGGTCTAAATGCTCTACCATTTACATTCTGAATTCCTTGAAGGCAATAAATATACCTTTGTCAACTAAAGAATGTTCTAAAACTTAAATATGCATATGAGTCATCTGAGGATAGTGTTACAATACAGATTCTGATTCAGTAGTTTTTGGGCAGGGCCTGAGATTCTGCATTTTGGAAAGGCTCCCAGTTGATGTTAGTTTTATTGTTCCATGGAACACAATCTGAGTAGCTCTCAAGCTCTATGTAATTTTTAGAATCACCTGGAAATTAAAGTATAAATAGATAGATATAAAATCTATCTATCTATACATATATATATAGATTTATATCTCCCATACCTGAAGGTCACTCCAGTTCAATGAAATCAGAAGCTCTAAAAAGGAGAGGTCAGGATATAAGTATATTTTAAAAGATCTACAGGTGATTCTAATGTGTAGCCAGGGTTTAAATGCTTCCTCCATACCCTTCCCCAATCTACATATGAAGTAATAGATAATTGCATTATCTATATTCTTGAAAGCACCAAAAGAAGGGGAGAGAGAAAGTGATAACAAAGAGGACATCAGTTACAGTGAAAACAAACTAATGCTATCATTTCTTCCCATCCGCAGAGCATTTCATTATTTGGAAATTTGTAGTGACACAAGTAATACTGAACATTGTCACTGTACATTTTATTTTTCATAAATTCATTCATAAAGCTGTATTAACTGATATTTCTGTAGCTGCTATTATTTACCACTGGTATCCAAAAATTGGTTTTACTTTTTAAAAAATTTCTGTTCAGAAATAAGTAATTAAAAAGCAATTCTGAATTCTGTTCCTCGTTGCGAGAGTTAACTGGTCCTGGACATCCCCTCCTACCACAAACGAGTAGAAAACTACATAAAATATAGGAAAGGGCTGTTTTCAGACATTGGAAACAAGCAGTCCAGGGTTGTTATCCATGACAAAAGAAAGCGAATAAGATGGGCACCATGATTTCCCTGGCTTTCTGCCTAGAGGCATATTCTGGATCATGACCCAAGAAGGGGCTCTCAAGAGAACGCTAGTCTTGCTAAAATGAGATGACAGAAGTCAGAGCTTAGGGAGGCTAAGGTGGCTGGAATTTGTGGGACAGACTAGTAAAAGGGAAGAGAGATACACAGAGAAGTAGCATCAGTAATCTGCATAGGATTCACAATGAGTCTAATGCTGAATATTAATCTACACAGCCACGGAATGAAAATCGATCTGGCTGGCAAAGGATCACCAAGTATGTATAAGCTAAACAAATAGCAGAGCCTATATAAGACTTGGGGATACACAAGCTACAACAAGGCAGATTGGAGGGATCTTGTTGAATACTCAAGAGGATTTAGTATAGATTCCTCAAGAGTAATGTTTTAGCAGCAGGATTAAAGAAGCCCTACATTGGAACAACCACCACACAGCAAAAACAGGGCCTCAAACAACAAAATAGTGCCATCATTTCTTCCTCAAAAATATCAAGTGGATCCAAAATTACTTAAGTATCTGCTAAATAAATGTCAATGTTCTCTGAAAGAAAGCAACACACTCTAGACATGCAATAATGTAATATTACACTGTCTAGCATCCAATACAATATTAACAAGAAGGCAAAGGGGCAAAAAGAACAGGACCCATTATCAGGAGAAAAAAACGAAAAACTAAAAATAAATGCATGAATGACAGAGATATGGATTTATCATGATCATAAATGAAGATCTAGCTCACATATTTAAACTCACATTTTAGAATTTAAAAGCAAGGGGTGGGCACACAAAGTATGTGCTAGGGTGTGATACCTGAAATAACAAATTTGATGCTAATTCGCTTTTATCTGAGTTATGTGTAACATTGCCAACCTATTTATGGTTAATAAGTATCACTGTATAACTTGCTAGAGAATAAATTTAGGTAAGATACACGTTACTAAGAAGTAGAGAGGAGCATCTGTGACAGAAGATAAACACAACTTGTATTTATTTCTTACTGGCTGAGATCAATCTTCTACCATGATATTTATTATTTCAAGATACGTTAATTCAAGATATGTTGTCATATCCTTAATTACTTCCTGACTAAAGTAATTGGAAAATTAATTTTGGGTCAGGGTTACAGAAGACTATTTGAATATTCTCCAAGACTTTATATCTTTTCTGCAATCATTTATGGAGATTTCTCTTAAAAAGAGTTAAGTTAGCATTCCTAAAAACAGGGGCTTAAAAAATACGTTAAAATCTAACATTCAATTATGAAACTTTATCAAGTCTTGTATTACAAGTTATAATTAATTAAACAATTGTTAGTGCCAGCTAGAAGTTGTTGCTGAAGTTTTTGTAGCAAGTGTTTTCATTTATCAAAGGATGTTCATATTCATTTCTATTGAATATCTATCATCTATCTATCTATCTATCTATCTATCTATCTATCTATCTTTTTTTAAATGCCCATCTAATAGCAATTTGACATCCCTCTGTTTTCCCTCTTCACATAAAGAGAATTCCTGTGTGGTTAATAATTATTAAGAATACAAGAACTTAGGGAGGCCATAGATGCTCAAAACTCGGGCTTTTGATGGCTAGCAGAGATGTACTAACAGAATACGTTCTCCCTCCTCATCTCCAAACATGACTTCTCCATCTCTAACCATGCCTGCTCATTTGCCTTCCCTCAACATTATTTATCTTTCCATTCCCACACCTTTTCTCTTTGGCATCTTACCTCTTCTCGTAATTCCAAGTGCTATCTGTTGATATCCTCCTCATCTGTCTCTTCAAAATAGGCTTCTATTCTCATTTTCAGACTTGTACAACTTAACGTGAAGCAGATAAAATGTCTCCATCACCTGCGATTCAATGTCCTGTTCGCAACCTATCATTTTCTACTAAAATACCTTCTTTCCATACTCAGTTCCTACTTTTTCAAGTACCACTGACCCAAACAATCTTCCAATATCCATGCCTAATACCACTATAAGATCACATAGTTTCTCTCACTGGCCACATTCTCTCACTGATCACTTCTTGAGTTTGATTGACTATATATCCTAAAAATATTTGTTCCTACTTTTTACCTCTTTGGGTCAGCCCCTCATTATCATTTGCATGGACTAATGGATTTCTCAACTTGACACTTGACAAGTTGAGCTGAGTAATTCCTTGTCGTCGCAGGCTGTACTATGCATTGTAGTATTTTTAGAAACATCCTTGGCCTCTACCCAATAGACACTGTTAGAAGTGCCCCTCTTTCCCCAGTCGTGAAAAACAAAAATATCTCTAGATGTGGATAATCATCTCCAGTAGGGGAAAACTGCTTCCCACTGAGATCTACCACACTAATACGACTATATCCTAACTTGTTCTCATGTTTTTTAGCCTCAGGTTTTCATCGTCTATGGAAGTAGATTTTCCAAAATTAACTTATGACCAAAATTCCCTGTTTAAAATCCTTCAGTGATTCCACATTGCCTAAAGAAAAAGTAAAAATTCTTTCAAGACTTTTATTGCCTCACTGATCCATTTCCTTTTGGCCTATGAATATTGATGAAGGAGACAAGGATTAACCCCAAGAAGCTTTGTATTTCATATTACATGACGTAGACAGGCACATTCTAACATTCTCCATGCTAAGCTTTAACCACAACTGTTAGGTATTTTTGACTAATTTGGAAGGCTATTTAATTTCCCCAATTCTATCTGTTCTCGATGTCTTATATTATAGTTCTGTATAGTTGGACCAAACAGAAATCCTTGGTCCAATAAGAAGGCAGCACATTCATTTTAATTATTGTTAATGAAGAAGCTTACTTAGAAGAAGTCAAAACATAAGCTGCAAGCTGTTAATTTTAATTCCTATTCTTCTTCCCAAAGAATGTTGAGAAAACAGAGGAACAAAAACAACTGCCCTACAGAAAGAACAGCGTATATTCCAATGCACAACTGAGAAGCATCTGCATTAGTCAGAAATGCCATACCAATAATCTGACCTATTGTTAGAAAGTACATTTTTTTCATTGTTTCCCAGTGGGACTTTATGCCAATCAGTATTGATTGTGAGAGTTCCAAACTTCTATTGGACTCTTCTTGTCTCTTAGTTGACAATTATTTCAGCCCAACAATAAGACAATTTGGAATTGTGAACATAAATTGATGCAGGCTGGGTCAAACCGTCTGATACCTGGACAAACCTCCTTTGAGTTGTGCTCTCATTTGATGTCAGAGCATAAAATCCTTTCAAAACAGATATTTATGCAAGATTTTTTATATTATTCATTTCTACCTCATTTTGGAAAGCACTGTTTTACTTTTTAAAGAAATATGATACATCCAGTTTACCCTAAGGACTTAAAATGACTAACTGAATGATAGCTAGAGTTTACACGAATGTATGCATAATGTGGTGTGAGCTGGACTCAAGGTAGGTGGAAAGAAGGAACACACAGTGGCAAAGGGAGTATGGAGAGGAACAAAAATGGGAGGCTACTAGGCCTTGGTGGAATTTTACTTCTTTGAGAGAGAAACTAGTATAGATTGTTTTGTTTCATCTAACGCAGCATCTGCAAAAAGCTCCCAGGAAACCAGCTATGGTTCCTCAGTTCCTGGCAACTTCATTTAAAACTTTTATCAGTATAGCATAGTGCTTAAAAAGTTGGGCCCTGAAGTCAGACTCTTTAGACTCAAATTCCAGCTGCACAACCTGCTGGCCATGTGTTGTGCGGTAAGTCCCTGAACTTTGTGGCATGTTGGTTTTCTCATCTGAAAAGTTGGGTGGATAATAATGCCACTTACTTCACAAGGGTGTGATACTGAATTAATAATCCATGCAAAGTGCTTAGAAAAATGCTGCCCATGGAGCAGCCATCCAATTAAGTGTTGTCTATGATTATCCAGGACAGTCTCATAAATCTGAAAATCAAGACAGAGACAAAAGCAGGTAGCACCTCAGTAGTCAATCTCAGATGTCCAAGGCGAACACTACCTAACACAAGCTGGAACGACTTCTTTAAAGAACTGTTCCCTTTCCATCTGTTTTATCTTTTTTTAAACCTCTGTTTCATCTTCATGTGAAAAGTTCTAGTGCTCAGTTCCTTCCCAGTTTACCTTATGGTTATGGTGTATTTAACACTTGGCCTAAGTTTAGAGTTTAGAGGAAGTAAAACTGGTTACAGCTTTTAATTTTTAAAAGTCTTATGTGATGGCTTTCAAATATGACTGCTCATTAACATGTCCAAGTCGTTCCAGAACAGCTTGGCCAAAAAGAGCGTGAATTTGTCTCCTAACCTGAGCCGAAGGCTGACGCTTAACGACTGAGCCACCCAGGCGCCCCTCTTGCCTGATATTGTAAAGACTTGAGGAGAAAGGTACTATGGAAAATATTACTGTTGTTATTATTAACAATAGCAGTAACAGACCACTGTAGCTGTGACAGAATCGAAAGGAAATGCATCCAAGTGCTTTTGCAGACATTTTGAGGTTCACACAGGAAAAGCTTAAAAATATGTCTCCTCATGTATTTTGGCCAAACCAAACCTGTCTCTTGATTTATGTTAATTATGTCTGAAAACCCAATCCCCGAGGCCTTGGTCTTTTCATCCATTTAGAATTCATTCTTTTGCACTGGCTAGTAATTACTGGCCAATGTCCTGACCACCCAGCTGTGCTCCGACAGTGTTACCTAGCTTTTGCGTTCCCATCTTCCGCTGAGGTGAGCACTCCTTCCTGCTGCTTAGTGACCGTTAAATCACCCAGCAAAGACACAAATACCCTGCTTCTTAATGCAGAAAGAGCTGGTGGTGTAAGGCTTTTTTTTTTTTTTTTTTTTTTTTTTTATGATGCAAGTAAACCATATATGAATAGGAAATTAGTTAAACTTCTCTGGATGTTCATTTTTCTAGACTGAATTTAAAGGTCCAGATCAGATGGCCAGGTGAGGCATCTACAAATTCTTCCACATAATGCTCCAAATGAGTGCTAAATGGCTAAAGGCGGGGGATTCATCTTCCTTAAAAACAAGTCTGAAGGTTAAAAAGCCAAATACGTGTCACTGTAAAAATCACTTATTGTAGTGTCTGAAGTTCTGTCTTTGAATTAACACCATCCCTTTATTCCACCATCTACAACTTGTACACAAAGGGATGGTCACTACTTGGGAGACAACAAATGGTTAATGTTCAGCATGACCGACGGACAGCAGAAATAGTTACAGAGTAGTGCTAAAAGTGTGATTTTAAAGGCCTGATTTCCTCACTTAATTTGTAATTCCTTACCATCTTTGAACTCTCCTCATAGAAAAAATTAGGTTCTCAGATAGCCATAAGATTGGGAATTTAAATGAATTATTAAGTTCATACAGAGCAAGATACGAATGTCTAAAATAAAGCTTAGGTATCCACATTTTGGGTCGGGTCAAAAGAGCCAACTCCCTATCATGAAATAATGTCTTAGCACCAGTAGATATTGTCATTTTTGACATATCTGTTGAAGAGAAGTTTTGAGTGGGAAGAACTTTAGATTCTACTTTGTAAGAAAAATCATAAAGGGACCCAGATACTTCCTATAGCTAAAGAATTTATCTGCCCTATGACTCTGGAAGCCTTGAATTTAATATATTAATGTTTATTACAAACATCTAAAGCAATAGTGTAAGAATGAGAAAATGGACTATCCATGTATCTGAAGAATGAAAGTTATATTAAGTGATATTCATTTATTGTTATTTTCCAAGAAACTGCTGAGCTATTTCAATTTGCATATAGTGTTGATGGGGAAATTAAATTGTTTCAGCATCAACTTAGGTGGAATGGGATTCCTGGCTCTTTAGAGATGCACTGTCCAATACAGTACCGTTAGCTACGTATGGCTATTGAGTACTTAAAATGTGGCTAGTCTAAATTGAGAGCTGTGTTGTAAGTATAAAATAGACATAGGATCTCAAAGGTTTAGTATAAACATGTAAACTTTATCATTATTAATTTTTCATTTTTGTACTTTAGATGTTAAAATAATACTTGGAAGAGAATAGGTTAAAGAAAATGTATTATATTTAAATTCACCTATGTCTCCTTAAATTTTTAGGGAAAAGTTAACAGTTTAAAAAAACAAAATTTTAAACTGTTCCTATAACCATATTCCATTCCTGTTGGATTGTGCTGCTTCAGAGAACTAAGTATTATTAAGCGGATAGGGTGCCAGGGGGAAGATGAGGGCAGCCTGCAGCCTATATCCAAATCCATCCCCTTATTCTGGTATCTGAGCAATATGGAGAGAGAACTACAGGTAGGAGCAGAAAGAGAAGTTTTCATGCGACACTTTGAAGACATGGTCATCCCTGCTCGGGAACCAAACTCAACAAAAGGCAAACTGGGAGCGAAGAGCATTTTCTCACGTCGCTTTAGGGCAATGGAGCATGACTTCTTTCAGGTCTTGTTCTGTGCGGCAACTGGGAGAGTCCTTAGGATATGGCGATGGCCCCCAGAGGCCTGGGGAAACATGGCCGGTGCCAGCCAGACACAATGGAATCCAGGAGACAGCTGGCAAAGCAGGAGAACTACCAGGGGTAGCTGACTTTCTGCAAACATATGAGAGCCTGCAGAGGGACATCAAACTGTGCTGGGCTGCAGAAGTGATTTGGGAAGATGTTACCAAGAGCCGTATTCCTATTGCCATTTTCTCTTTCCAGTCGTATCTGTAAACTAGTGAAGACTGGAGAACACTGTATTCCTCAGACTTATTCTTAGTGTCAAAAGTTAGGGGGGAATAATCAGATTTAAACTTTTATCACCACCTGCTTATAATTGTTTTTAAACAATATATATATTTTTCAATTATCATTGTTTTTAGGGCTACCAGAATCAACTTTTACTTCTGGAATACATTCTTTTTTTTTTTTTTTTTCAACTACTGAAGTTTTATATTTGTATAAGTGTTTGGATAAATCCATTTCTCCCTGTGGATTCATTCTACGTCATTTTGTTTTTCGATGCTAGGGCTGGTGAGTGGACTTTTCTTTGATTTTTGTTTGCGTAAGACCCAATTTTTGTAATAAATTCCTTATTCTAGAATACTCATGGTGGTTCTGCTTCCATGTTTGGAGCCTAACTGATGCAAGTAGCTAGGTGAAAACCACTCTGGGCACCTCCTCCAAATGCTGCCTTTCTGAATGGAAAGGAGACGATAGCTGGAGGTGCTTTCTCTGTGGGTATAGTGGGGAGGACTTGGAAAGCGGGGCTGGGGCCTTATTTTGCTAGTCCTCTAAATCTAGAGATGGGTGGTTGAGTTTGTTTCTGTGAGAACATTTAAAACCTTCAGCTATGGATAGCTATTTAGAAGCCACCGAAGGAGGCTATTCATCCAAGAACAAGTAAGGATTCCACTGAACTTAACCACAAAGGTAAGTCAACAAATTCACTGAAGAATATAGGTTGTCTAGTGCGTTTTTCTCACTTTTTCTGTTGTTTACTTCATCATGTTTATTTGAAAATTGACTCTATATGACAATCCATTCTGTCAAGTTTATTGTTAAAAGAGTAGGAATGGTTAATGACTCTGTGAAATTATGGATTCCTATTGTTACTAGGCTGATACAATAAGCCCCAACTAAATCTTGTAATGTATGACACATACATATGTGGCATTCACTGGGGTATAAATGATTGTATAAATGCTGATGCTGTGAAGTTTGCTTTCTAGACAAAATGAACATCAGCTCAAAAAACAATAAGGTAAATAGTTTGAATTTAGCTAAGGGCTTACTCCCAACAAAAAACAAACAAACAAAAATAACTATTTCTTTTCTATAAAACTATAAGATGGACCAATTTGTATGAATTGGGGACCACAACCTGATTTAAGGCAAAATCACTGATCTTTTTTAAATGAATGTAATTCTATCACTTTGATTTATCTTCTATTGACAAGAAATAGTTATCCCACAATCTTCTAAACTTTTGAATAGGTACTTTGCGAGGAAAACATTAAAAATAGTGCCTATTATTAATATTTCAACATTAATAATAACTAACAAATATAAATCCTACTGTGTACCTGATACTGGGCTAAGTTTGAACCCTAAGTGGTGTATAATATTACTCTGATTTCACAAATGAGTAAATTAAAGGACAAATAAGTTAAATAGCTTACCCAAGGTGACATGACTCATACAAGCAGAAGCCAGAATTTGAATGCAAGCAGGTTAGCTCTTAACTCCTATACCATACTAGCAGGTTCCATTGAGCTATTTGAAGATTGGTAGCTCTGGCTGACTTTGGTTGTTTGGGATGAGCTTCTCCCTGTTTCCAGTCATTTGGTAAGAGTTCCCAGCAACTGACTCTTCAACTGTATGCAATCAAGGTAGGACTGTCAATCCAGGTAATTTTCTGCCTTCTCTAAGAAAAAATGATGGCCAAATGCTCTCTCTTCCAGGAATACAACTCTTAAGCAGAGTGCCACAAGTTAGGGAAGGGACTGAATCTGAGCTATGTCCATGGTAATTCCTTGAAAGAAACCCTCCATTAATTCCCAGGACACATAATTCCTTGAAAGAAACCCTCCATTAGTTCCCAGGACACACATTCCTGGTTCATCGTTCATGAGGACTAATCTTTCAGCTTCTCCTTTAGTATTGTTTGCTCTTTATTATATTTATCCTTTTATTTGCTTGTTTTGCCGTATTTAGTTACAGTTGCTTTTAGTCAATAAAGAATTCTAAGAGATGTGCATGCGTAATTTTGGATATTCCAGAATAATTGCAGTCTCAACATTCTGTTCTGCTGGTTTCCCAAGTTCTTGAATCTAGATATTCTAATTTCAATAGCTGGATATCCAAATTGTATTTCTAATATCATGTTGTACATAAAGAACCAGGGTGATCATTGCACTTCGTTAGACTGTTTTTTTGCTGTTGTTTTGGAAAATGTGGCCATTCTGAATAGATTGCCCTTGAATCATGAGTAACCACAGATTAACTGTATTCTTCCACTTTACTGAGCTTCACGGACTTTTTGTGTGTGTGTGTGTGTGGTTAAGTTTCCTTTATTGATTCCAGCTCCAAAATTCTATTCCTGTGACCTGTCTTACCTTTCACATCTGAGGATTCTACAATAATTGACTTTTTTGGCATTATTTAAAAGTTAAGATATAATTCACAAACCTTTACATAGTATTTACCCTTCTGAAGTGCACAATTCAGTGGGTTGTTGTTTTTTTTTTAGGTATTCACAAGGTTGTGCAACCATCACCATTAATTATTTAATTCCAGAACATTTTCATCACTCCAAAAAGAAATCCTATTCCCATTAGCAGTCACTTCCCAGGATCCTTTCCCTTAGCTCCAGGAAATTACTAATTTACATTCAGTTAATGTATACTGTTTAAATATCCTAAAAGTATTCATTTACAAGATAACTTTTATTCAGTCAACCTATAATCAATGTTTAACATTTTCTACTTTTATACACTGACTTTAAAGTAAAAACAAAACAAAATGTATCTGTGTCCTAATAGCTACTGAGAGAAAATAGCTACAAGACATTTAACTCTGTAAGTTTTTCAGAATCCCTTAATTCTCTTTTTTAAACTATTACTTGATTTCTGAGTCTGAGAACTTATATAATACTATGCTTACATTTTATCTGGATCTAGGCAAATAAAAAAAGGCAATAGATTGAAAGATTATGCAAAGTCAGATTCCATAATCTTCCCCAGAATCGTTTGTCCTTCTAGAGCTTCCAATCACACAATTCCTTGACCTAAAATAAGTAAGAAAAATTTCATCTTTAATTAAACAATTTGAAGAAAATTTAAATTCTTTTGAATATATACTCTTTCTCAAGGTCTTCCTAAAGTCCTATCTGAAAAAAGAAACAGTTTTTCCTATCATGTGTTTTGCACTGAAGATGCACTTAAGAACTACAACTTAGGGGCACCTGGGCGGCACAGTCAGTTAAGTGTCTGACTGCTGGCTTGATCTCAGGGTCCTCAGATGGAGCCCCACGAGGTCTCCATGCTCAGTGGGGAGTCTGCTTGAGATCCTCTCTCCCTCTGCCCCTCCCCCTGTTCCTGCTCTCTCTCTCTCAAATAAATAATAAATCTTTAAAGAACTATAACTTAATGATGTGTATTTACCCAAGTATAGATATTAAGTAATAATGTCTTTATCTGTTTTATCTGTTTTATTCTAGAAAAGATTTTAAGTAGCTATATTTTTCAAGTTAGTAATTTTGACTTCAGGATGTATTGTTCTTAGGCAATATATCAACTCAGCTTCTGGAGGACCTCCACCTTTTTGGGAAGTGGAAAGGCTCCTGGTGAAGAACTCAAGGCTCTGGAGTCAGATAGCCTGGACTCAAATCTTACCTCTGTTCTTACTAGTCACATGAACACAGGGGAGTCACTTAACCTCTTTGTGTCTGTTTCCTTATATCTAACATGGGAATAACATAACCTACCTCAAAAAGTTTTTATCAGCAGATGAGACAATAAAAATAAAGTGTTTAAAATAGTGAGTGATATATTCCATGGGCTCATTTAAGGCTGGCAGTTGATATGAATTGAAACTATCCTTCCTCACCTCACCAAATGCGTTACTGAGACAGCTCCAGTTTAGAATACATCCAAGCTGACCCCCCCCCCCCCATGAAAGGTTAAGAAGGCTATATAATCAAAATTGTAATCATGGTAATAACAGTTAGAAATTGCTGAACAGGTCTGTGCCGACATGTTGATATAGCCTTTACTTGTTTTTGTTTGTTTCTAGTTTCTCAGCAACCCTGTAAATTAAGTGGTATTTTCATTTTACACACGAATAAACCACATTTCAAACTGTCTAATTAACCTGCTCATGGTTTGCAAATTCTTTACATTTTCTTTCCAAAAATTTGCCTCTTAAAGTGATACCCAGTGACTATGTGAGAATTCCAGAAGCCCAAATAAATATGTTTTCTGGAGCTTCTGGAATGTTACTCTTCAGGTATCTCAGATTTCAACTTTGTTATTTGGCTTTGTAATATCTTCTTTTCAGGGAAGCTTAATTAAAGCACTAAAGAAATATGTGTAGCAAACAAACAAAGAATGGAGAATAATCATGGGCAGAATTCATTTGAGTAAAGCAGAGCTGATGTTTTCAGGAATTTGTCATGAGGGTAGTGGTAGGGTTGTTAAGATCTGAATGAAAGACCTCTCCTTCAAAATTTTAACTCTATTTCCACAGATGGAGAAGATAGGCTCCATGAAGAACCAAAACATGTCCTGGAGGTTGCTTCTACTAGATGAAGGTAGTCTTTGAGGCACCTGGGTGGTGCAGTGGGTTAAGCATCTGACTCTTGATTTCACCTCAGGTCGTGAGATGGAGCCCCAAGTCAGGAAGCTTAAGATTCTCTCTTTCCCCCTCCCTCTGCCTCATCTCCTAGCCAACCCCCCAACTCATTCTCTCTCTCTCTCAAAGAAATGGAGGTAGTCTTTGAAGCTCCCCTGGGAGAACCACATAAATTCATCTCACTTGGGTCCACCTGTGGAATCTGACAGCTAGGGGAATGGTGAATCCGCTGAGGTCCACATATGTCTACAGGGGGATAAACTCTCCAGGAGAAGCATCACAGAGCATCCTAAAGCGGGGATTTTACCAAAAATAAGCTACTGAGAACAATATTTTATATATAAAATATGTTCAAGTTTTTAAGGGGCACTTTTATATTAAACCATAAATACCATCAGAGTCCTACCATGGAACAGACATCATAATCTAAAGTATTTAAACAATTAACAAAGGGACGGTTTACAGAGATATACGCAGAACAGTAAAGAATGTTAAAGCACTCAGGAACTAGCAACAATCAGCAACCATCGGCGAATTCAGAGGACTGATTTATTCTTCATTCATCTCCAAACCTCTAGTGTCTAGCACAGTAATGGTCACATAGTGTGGTGACCATCATCATGACGGCTCTGACTTAATGGCAGCTTTTCTTGTGCTGTCCACTAAGCTGGACTGTACACACCACTGAATACACTCTCAGCCACTCTGTGATGTGGTGACAACTGACTACATTTTATAAGATATGAGAGAATGAAACTCAAGACTCAAAGAATCGGTAGAAAATTTACACAGGTTAAGATGTGCAGAATTAAAAATCATGTTGGACTGACTCAAAATAACATGCCATCCTAGTTATAGTAAGTAAAGGCCCATTTTAGAGATTAAATAAAATATTTCTATTGTGTTAACTATTAAATTTCCCTTACTCCAAAAAAATAGCCAACAGTTTTCCATCTAAACTCCAGGGAGTAGTTAATAATAACAGAACTCCCATTTCCCGGCAGGAAACTGTTCACGTTTTGTCTCCCACCCAGATCACTAACTCCTCAAAGGCAGATCCCTTGTATTGCACAGCTTTATATCTCTCAGAGACTCTCCTACTTTCTAAATACTATACATACATTCTTCCTATGCTTTTTTCTGCAGTATCTGGCATGGCTACAAGCCTACCTCTCACAGAGTTTCTATTATAATTAGGTTCCAGAGCAGCCACTGTTATATTCTGAATGTATAATGCAACTTATATTTACTTTTCAAATCAAAATTAATTTTGTTTTCCCATTGTCTCTACCTCTTTTGAAAAATTTGGAGATGCCCAACACGAGCCTCGCGAAATTACAATTAGCAATTATTTCTAAAGAGGGCAAATATTGGACCTGTCTGACTCATGTCTCTTTTATAATCCATCAGATGGATTCCTAAGAAGTGTTTCTGACCTTGGCAGATAAAAGTGAGAGAAGGAATCCTCAGTTTGCTGACCAGTTCACCTGACCTTGAAATCAATGAGACAGATTCGTTCAAGACAATCTTGCAAACCGCTTAGCAAAGCATTGAAACTCCTCTGCAACTTGGACCAAATCTAATGCAAAGTTTTCCAGTCTCTTTTCCTATCACTCCAGACACCCATGCACCATAAACTCCAGCTGCAGAGAATGGCCAAGGAATATGCTGTATGCTGTGCTCTTATCAGTCTCCCCACTTTTCACTGCTGACTTCCCTCTTGCTGGATGCTGTGCCTCATGTGGGACTCTGACATAGAATACAGCTATATTTGGCCATCGAGCCTACTGGTAAAGAGTGTATGTTCTGGAGGCAGCTCTGTTATTCTAGTTCTGGCATGTCTTTGACTAGCTATGTGACCTTGAGCTTGGCATATAACCACTTTGAGTATTAGTTTCTGCATCTGTAACACAAGAAAAATACCATTCACCTCAACACAGCTGTTGTAAGGATCAAAATGAGATATAAGAATAAAATGCTAAGCATAATGTCCAACACACAATAAATGCCCAGCAAGTAGTAGCTACTATATTTTTTATCCAGATTAAATATTTTCTTTTGATGGAGTCTTCTTACACTTCCCCAGATGAGATTACTCACTTTCTTTTTCCTCTCTTAGCACATTTTGACACCATCACGATGGCACTTTTTTCTCTGTATTATAATTATTTATATGTCTGTATTCCACTATCAGAACATGGGTTTTTAGCTTCTTTATATCTACAGCATAGTTGCTTCATGTGTACTTATAAAGTATTGGAATGAAATAAATGAATAAATGGTGAATGGATGCTAAGATACAAAATACTCTCATATGAAGCCATTGATTATTCTAAGGTGACCAAATTACTTCAAAGTGAGTAATTTAGGTAATAAGAGACTCTGTCTTAGGATATATATCTTAGGATATACCCAATAAGACCTATTCAATAAAAAGGCTTGGCAATATGATCTTTATGATTCATTTAATCAATCATTCGTCTCTTTCTGAAGTTGAGAAGTGGAGAATCCTTCTCTCATTTCTATATTTCAACAATAATGAGAAAACAAACCAGTCCCCGGGATTGATGCCCAATACCGTTAAAGTGATATACATTTTGCAATTCTTAATTAATTTGTGGCAAACACAAAGCAGTCTCCATGGCCAGCTTCATCTGCATACAGCAGCATAATCATTTTTTCTCTTATAGTAAAGATTTTTTATGAGTCATAAGTCTTCTCCAGAGGGTGTGGTTATCATCTGATAATCACACCCTTGGGAGATTAAAAACACTTATCTTTGGATCATGACTTGCAATGCCCCAGGGGTGTGATTATCTCAGGAAACTCACACTCTCTGTCATGCCTAATTGCTTAATTATTATAGCGGCGAGTTCACACCGCCATAGAGGAGCTAAAAGTTGTGTCAGCATTTCCAGTATAAATTCCTTTTCCAAGAGTATAACTCAGCCATTTAAAAAAAAAAAATCTATGTTCCGTTGAAGCACTGCACTAAAGGTCTTATTCAAAGAAATATATTTCTTCAATACATTATTTTTATCTCAAAAATTGGGTCCCTGTCCCCCTAGTGAGTTGACCAAAGAAATAAATGTTAATTAAATGTCTTTAAATCATATATTTTTCTGGGCATTTGGGAAAATAATACACATTCTAAAAGCATAAATATGATTTCATCTATCTAAATAGCATGAACGGCTCATGCAATTTCCAGTTTCCTTGGAAATACACTTTTTAGAATCATTCATAAAAGACTTTTTCCCTTTGTAAGTAGGACAAAATAAACTGTAGTTGAAAAAGGCCATATATAAGTTCCAAACCTCAGACAAATATTTTCTTAGGTCATATATTGTTAACTTTCTAAAGAGGACGGAGGAAAGGGCAATTACGTAGAAGATGGGAAACAAGGAGCGGTGGCCAAAATACTGCCTAGTTGCTTTTAACAAGTCCCCTCAGTCTTACTGGTGTCTCAAAGGTGACAAATGTCTTAAGGCCTGGAAGAGGCTATTCATGTGGATCAAATTCCTAAGAGACCAAAAATTATAAGCCACTCTGCTAACTCTGCTAATGCGTTAATGTACAGGATGTGTATTAAAACCATTAGCCATAATTCATGTGAAGGAACACCTTCTCAATAACAGCATTCCTAAAATACTAATAAATTTTTTTCCCCATAAGCACAGAATTGGATAAAGGAGGACAGTGTTCAGTGGTATTTCATATAGAATGTGCTGTGGGCTAAACACTTGTTCCTTGCATCAGAAGACACCCTTCTGTTACTGACAGTTACTAAAACTCTGGATGCAGGATCATTTCTAGGAGCAGTATATTAAAATTTGACCTTTTATTTTCTATGTCCTAGGCCAGTATGCCTCAAAGCATGCATTTGGAAATCTTAAAGTTTTGGACTAACCCTCCTTCCAAAACAGAAAGAAAACCTTATTAATTCCTTAATTCCTCCACCCAGCCTTTCAGTTTATTTGGTGAAGTGCTTGAGCATTTTTTCTTCAAAAGATGCTGCAATCTCTCCATTAAACGTCACAGAGATGGACACCTGACCCTCCAGGGGAAACCACCTTTGCCAGGGCATTTCTTCTGATATCAGTCCTGTCTTAAACTATTTGTTCTTCTAATAATCAATCAATCAGTCAATCTTCATGGAATTTAGAATGAAATATAAAATGTCATATTTCTTTAAAAATAGCAACAAAAATGTCTCCCGATAATGAAAGCGTGTGTCCATTTCCCCCGCCACACAAAATAAAAGTGGTTCTCCTCATTTATAATTGGAATGTGCTATGCTGTTAGATAGGAGGTCAATAAATGCAAGTGCATTTCCTGATATTTCTTGAAAATTTGAAATGCTGAATAGTATCTTAACTTCATAGAATATAAGCATGTGTGCCAATAATGAGGGCATTAAATAATCTATCAGGAAAAGAGGCAGAAAAAATAGATAAAAGCCAAAAGAGAAACTAAAAGATTTTATCATTTTCATCATTTCACATATAAATTTTACTGTGACTCCCATGTGGAAAGTTTATAATCATTTTGTGGACACGTGTGTTAAAGTGCCCACTACACAGTTACCAGTAATGAGGTAACCATAGATGATACATCTGGTGTTTTGTGAATCCGGAGATCAAGATGGTTCATTAAAAGAAGAAAGAGTAACAGTTGCTAAGTAGAATGATACTCAATATAGGAGCCAATTATGTATATTCTATTCTGTGAATGTTTTACCTTACATGTTATTAAAGTGAAAAAGGAAAGAGAGATTCACAGGTCTTTGAAGATGATTTAGAGATAGACAAATGAGGAAATGAGGTCCTGAGAGGAAAAACGCATTGCAGCATATTACACCACTATTCTGGAACAAACAATTATGACTTTTTTCTATCTTGTTCACAATTCTTATTTATACATACAAACATATCAAGACTGCTAGTAACAGGCATTTGTTAGGTTAAGTGAGATAAAGATGGGTTTGTGACTACTAGTCTCTAACGTATCAACAGGGGGAGGGCTTTCCTAATAATGCATGCATAAACACAAAACAGGAAGAAGCCAGAATTTTTAAATAGGAGGAATAAGTTTCTGATTTTACTATAGGTGAGTTTTTAAATTTTTTGGAGGTCAGATGCTTCTTAAAGAAACCAAATGTTTAGAGGGGAGGGGGGTGGGAGGATGGGTTAGCCTGGTGATGGGTATTAAAGAGGGCACGCTCTGCATGGAGCACTGGGTGTTTTGCACAAACACTGGATCATGGAACACTACATCAAAAACTAATGATGTAATGTATGGTGATTAACATAATAAAAAATTTTAAAAAAAAGAAACCAAATGTTTATATGCTCATTCAGATAAAATTTAGCATATAATACTATGGAGTCCATGAATCTCTTAGAGCCCATTTGGAGAACACAAATTAAGAACCTCAAGGGGTGCCTGAGTGGCTCAGTCGTTAAGCGTCTGCCTTCGGCTCAGGTCATGATCCCAGGGTCCTGGGATCGAGCCCCACATCGGGCTCCCTGTTCCGTGGGAAGCCCGATTCTCCCTCTCCCACTCTCCCTGCTTGTGTTCCTGCTCTTGCCAACTCTCTGTCAAATAAATAAATAAAATCTTTAAAAAAAAAAAACCTCAAATGCACAGAGAAGGCATATAATAGATAATTATTACTGATGACAAATGTAGGTAAAATGTCCCCCAAAACTGCTGTGGGAAGACAACACCTATTTGAGTTTTGACAAATTTATGTAGCTATTCAATTGCCACCACAAACATGATATCAAACATCACCCCAAAATATTTCCTTCTTCACCGGTGCAGGCAATCCTTACCCCATCATTGGCCCCAGACAACCCAAGACCTGCCTCCTGTCATTGTGAATTAATTTGCTAGAGTTTCATATAAGTGGATTTGTATAGTGCATACTCTTTTCTGCCAGCTTATTTTGCTTAGCATAATGTTGAGATTCATCCATGTTGCTGGATATAATAGTAGTTTGGTCCTTTTTGCCAATACTGGTCCAGTATATGGATGCACTATTGGTAGATAATTGTATTACTTTCAATTTTTGGCTATAATGAACAGAGCTGCTATGAACATTTGTGTGTGTTTGTGTGAACAGATGTTTTCATTTTTCTTGGATATTCACAATCACAATTATTAGGTCATATGGAAGTGTAGATTTAACCTCAAGACACACTGCCAAAATGTCTTCCATAGTCCGTGTACCATTTTACATTCCCACCAGCAATATGATCCTTTCAGTCCACATCCATGACAATTCTTGTTAAGGTCAGTCTTTAAAATTCTAATAACCCAAATTAAAAAGTGAAGTGGGTGTGTACTTAACTTTGAGTTCCCTTGATGACTAATGACGTTGAGCATCTTGGGCTTAGTGGCCACATGTATATTATTTTATGTAAAGTACCTTTTCAAATATTTCACTCATTTTAAAAGTTGGATTGTATGTTTTATTTTTGAGATTGTAGAGTTCTTTATATATTCTGGGAAAACATTCTGGGAGATTTCTGTTTCTATATCATCTATATACAACTTTTTTTTGGCTCATCTGGGACTTGCCTTTTCATATTGTTAATGGAAAATTTTGAAGAGTACTTTTTAATTTTGTCTTATTAATTGATAAAATCAATTACATATTATCTTTTTTCCCCTTTATTTTATATACCTTTTATATCCCTCCAGGAAATTTTAGCCTAACTCATTGTCCAACACATTTCCCCCTATAGGGGGGTGTGTGTGTCCATGTATTTTTGTGATGTAAGGTAAGGGGTGAGGCTCATTTTCCTCCTTATGAAAATGTAATTACGTCAATTCAATTTGCAGAAAAAAAAACTTTTCTTCTTGAATTGCCTTGCTTCCTTTTGTAAAAATCAGTCAGCAAAACACACGAATCCATATCTGAACTCTCTAACCTCTGCCACTGACCTATTATGTCTGACTTTTGCAAATATTATACTTGTTTAGTTTAGTCTAGGTTTATAATATATCATAAAGTCAGATGGTTTGTTTTGGAACTATTTCTTTTTTCAAAATTGTTTTAAATTTCCATATGAATTTAACCAAGGAGGTGAAAGATCTGTACACAGAAAACTACAAGACTCTGATGAAAGAAATTAAAGAAGACACAATGGAAAGATATTCCAGGTTCATGAATCAGAAGAACCAATACTGTTAAAATGTCCACACTACCCAAAGCAATCTACAGATGCGATGCAATCTCTATCAAAAGTCCAATGGCATTTTTCACAGATACAGAAAAAAAAATCCTAAAATTTTATGGAAACACAAAAGACCCTAAGTAGCTAAAGAAATACTGAGAAAGAAGAAAGCTGGAGGTATCACACTTCCTTACGTCAAACTATACTACAAAGCTATAGTAATCAAAACAGTACAGTACTGGCATAAACACAGATACACAAACTAACAGAACAGAAAAGAAAGTCTAGAAATAATCTCTCATATACATGATCAATTAATATTTGACAAAGGGTGCAAGAATACTCAATGGGGAAAGGACAATCTCTTCTTATAAATGCTGTGAAAACTGGATAATTGGATAACTACATGCAGAATGTAACTGTACCCATATCTTACACCATACACAAAAATTAACAAAAAATAGATTAAAGACATAAAACCTAAAACCATGAAGCTCTTAGAAGAAAACATGGTGGGGTCGCCTGGGTGGCTCAGTCGGTTGGAGTGCCTGTTTGACTCTTGATTTCAGCTGGGGTCACCCCCTCAGGGTCATGGGATCAAGCTCTGCATCAGTTTCCATGCTTGGCATGGAGTTTGCTTGGAGTTTGCTCTCTCTCCCTCTCCCTATGCCCTTCCCCCTGCTCACACACTCTCTCTCTAAATAAATAAATATAATCTTTTAAAAAAGAAGAAGAGGGGCACCTGGGTGGCTCAGACAGTTGAGTCTGCCTTTGGCTCAGGTCATGATCCCGGGGTCCTGGGATGAGCCCCACATTGGGCTCCTGCTGAGCGGGAAGCCTGCTTCTCCCTCTCCCTCTGCCTGCTGCTCCCCCTGCTTGTGCTAATAAAAAAATCTTAAAAAAGAGAAAAAAAAGGAGGAGGAGGAGGAGGAAGGAGGAGAAGAAGGAGAAGGAGGTAAAGAAAGAAGAAGAAGAAAGAAAAAAGAAGAAGAGTAAGAAGAAGAAAACATAGGAGGAAAGCTCCTTGACATTGGTCTTGGCAACAATTTTTTGGATATGCCACCCAAATCAAATGCAAATCCAAAAGCAAAAATCAACTAGTGGGACTCCATCAAACAAAAAAGCTTCTGCTCAGCAAAAGAAATAATCAACATGAAAAGGCAACCTACAGAATGGGAGAAAATATTTGCAAATTGTATATCTAATAACGAGTTAATGCCCAAAATATCTAAAGAATTCAAACAACTGAATAGTAAAAAGCAAACAAGCAGGAAAAAACCCACGTAATTAAAAAACAGGCAAAGGACCTGAATAGACATTTTCCCAAAGACATACAAGTAGTCAACAGGTACACAAAAAGGTAATCAACATCATTAATCAGCAGGGAAATGCAAATCAAAACCATAATGCAATATTACCTCATATCTGTTAGAATGACAATCATTAAAAAAACAATATTATAAGTATTGGTGAAAAGGTGAAGAAAAACCTGTATGCTTTTGGTGGGAATGTAAATTGGTGGAGCCACTATGAAAAACAGTATGGAGGTTCCTCGAGAAAATAAAGTAGAATTACCATATGATCCACAATCCCACTTCTGGGTATATACCCAGTGAAAATGAAAACAGGATCTTGAATAGTTACCTACATTCCCATGTTCATAATAGCCAAGATATGTACAGAATGTAAGTGTCCATCAATGGATGAATGGAGAAAATAGAAGTATGGATGATAACATATTAATATATGTGATAATATATATTGTATAAGTGATAATATATATATTATTATCAATATTAATATATCAATATTATTCAGCCATGAAAAAAAAATGCCAGTTGCCATTTGCAACATGGATGGAACTTGAGGGTATTATGCTAAGTGAACTAAGTCAGGCAGGGAAAGACAAATACTATATGATACCACTTACATGTGGAATCTACAAAAAAAACTGAACTCATAGTAACAGAGAGTGGAATGTGGTTACCGGGGCTAGATGTGAAGGAAGCAGGGAGATGTTTGTGGAAGGGTATAAACTTCCAGTTCTAAGACAAATAAGTTCTGGGGACCTAATGTACAGCATGGTGATTATAAATAATAATACAGTGTTATGTTCTTGAAAGTGGAGAAGAGTAGATCTTAAATGTTCTCACCACCAAAAAAAAAAAAAAAAAGGAACAAAACAGTAATTATGTGATTTGAAGGAGGTCTGTGGTGGTTACCACTTTACAATACTTTGTGTATCAAATCAACACCTTAAACTTGTACAATGTTATGTATTAATTATATTTCAATAAAACTGGAAAAAACCCTAATTTTCATATAAATTTCAGAATCAGCTCATGACTTTCCAAAAGAAAAATGCTTACTGGAATTTTGATTAAAATTTCATTGAGTCTATAGACAAATTGTGAATAAAATTGACATCTTAATATTATTGAATCTTCCAATTCACCATTGAAGCTAGTCCTCATTTGTCTTCTGTTTGGAGATTTTTTTTTTTTATTGCTGATTTATCTCTTTATGTGTTATATTTGTGTTCAGATCTTCTATTTCATCCTGTGTTAATTTAGGTAATTTGTGTGTTTCTAGAAAATTGTTCATTTCATCTATGTCATCTAATTTGTTGGTGTACAACTGTTCACAGTATTGTCCTATACACATTTATTTCTGTAAGGTCTATATTAATGTCATAACTTTCATTTCTGATTTTAGTAATTTAAGCCTTCTCTTTTTTCTTGGTCAGCCTAGATAAAAGTTTGTGAATTTTATTGATGTTAAAAAATGTGAGATAAAATTGAGGAATGCTTAATGAGAATGAGAAAAAAGAGAGAAGACTCAAATAAGTAAAATCAGAAATCAGAAGAAGGAATAAAACAGGAAAATAAATTAAATCAGAACTGGTGCTGCATAAACTATTTGTCTTTACACCAGTAGTATAATGTTTTGTATACTATGGCTTTGTAATACCTTTTGAAATCAGAAACTGTGATGCCTCCAGCTTTGTTTTTTCTCAGGATTGATTTGGCCTTGTATGGTCTTTTGTGGTTCCATAAAAATGATAGAATTTTTTTTTTATTTCTGTTAAAAAATAAAAAAGGCAATTGGGGTGTTGATACGGATTGTGTTAAATATGTAGATCACTTTGGGTATTGCAATATTAAGCCTTTTAATCCATGAACACAGTATATCTTTCCATTTGTTTAGGTCTTATTTCTTTGAACAATGTTTTGCAATTTTCAGCATACAAATCTTTTACCTCCCTAGTTAAGTTTACTCATAAATACTTTATCCTTTTTAATGCTATTGTACATGGGATTGTTTTCCTCTTTTTCAGATATTTCATTGTCAGTGTATAGAAACACAACTGCTTTTTGCATGTTGATTTTGAATCCTACAACTTGTTGTAATTTTTTATTAGATTCCACAATTCCAAAAAAGTTGAACTTATAATTTTTTGTCAACTTAATGGTTGTTTCAGTGAGGAAATTCTTAGAGCATCCTGTTCCACAATTACCATGATAAAATCCTTCCTAAATCATACAATTTGGTATCATACTTTCCATTTTATCCAATTCAAAATATTTTCTAATTTTCCCTGTAATTTTTTTTGACTCATGGTTTATTTAAAATTATGCTATTTACAGTTCAAAAACTTTTCCATATATTTTCCTATTACTAATTCCTAGTTTCTGTTTCAGTCAAGGGAAATACTCTCAGCCATTTTTAAAAATTTTTTTAAAAGCTTTATTTATTTTAGAGAGAGCACATGAGTGAGTGGGGGAAATGGGGCAGGGGAGAGACAGAGTCCTAAGTGGACTCCACACTCAGCACAGAGCTCGACTCAGGGCTCAATCTCAAGACCCGGAGATCACGACCTGAGCCAAAACCAAAAGCTGGACACATAACTGACCGTGCCACCCAGGTGGCCCTAAGCCGTTTTTAGAAAATTTATTGAGACTTGTTTTATGGTCTTGAATGTGGTTTATCTCAATGAGTATTTCCTGTGCACTTGTGTGTTCTGCATTTATTGGGCATTGTGTTCAACAAGTGCCAAGTAGGTCAAGTAGGTTGAATGGATTTTAAGGTCTATTTACTTCCCGTTTTTCTATCTGTTTGTTCTATTAATTATTGACAGATGAGTGCTGAATTCTCCAAATTTAATTGTGGATTTGTGAATTTCTTTTTTCAGTATGTTTTTGCTTCATGTATTTTGAAGCTTTCTAATCAGATGCAGACACCTTTATGATTGCCATGTCTTTATAAATTGATCCTTTTGTTATTATGAATTGTCTTCTTTCTCTCTGTTAATTATACTTGTTATCTTTATACTGTCTATTGTCAATACATATTAAATTCAGCCTTTTATGATTAGTATGTGTATGGTATAGCCTTTTTTATACTTTTTCTTTTAACAAAATCTGTATTATCACCTGTATCCCTATATTTAAAGTTTATTTCTCACTGACATATTTAGATCTTTTATTTAAATAGAATATTAATAGTTTATTTTTAAGGTAATTATTGAAATATTTGAGTTTAAGCCTACTACCTTGCTAGTTGTATTCTATTTTTCCCATCTGTTCCTTCTTTCCTAATTTTAACTGCCTTCCTTTAGATTAATTGAGTCATTTATAGGATGCTATTTATTTCTATTATCGGCTGTGGCATGGGCAGTAACATATTAGTAGATAATTCTGACTCTTTCTAGAATTGTTTTTTTACTTGTTTTGGGAATTTGTAGAGTAACCTTTATTTTAGTGATAATTTCATCCCACTACTAATTCATGACCCTTATTGGGTCTCTACTGAATATTCTGACGTCAAAAAGAACTCTTCATGCTGGCTGGTTGTAACTCAAATGACTTCTAGCCTTGTATGAGTCTTGGGAACCATCTGGTTCAGTTCCAGTTACTCTTTGTTAGACCCTGTGACATTCTATCTTATACACACACTGCTTAATATTTAGCAAGGACTCAAGAGGACTCCAGTGCGTATTTCTGGAACTTCTTTTCTACATGACTTCCTTCTTTCTGGAACCCATGACCTTTTCATCACTCCAGCCTTCCTGAACGCCAGTCTCTATTTCCTCAAACCAGTGAGGCTCCCATTTTTTCCTTGAAATCTCCTCCATACTCCCACCGTCCAGAACTCCTTCAGGTGAAAAGCTGAGTTAACCCTAGGGCTCAGTTTGTTTGTTTGCTTGTTTTCCTTTTCTCAAGGTTCACAAACGTGTGTTGCCTTTCAATGTTTTAAAGAGTCTGATATATTTTTTTCCAATTCCCCATGTGCTTATGGTTGGTGTCTTTTCCTCTAACAAGGTTTGTATTCGTTTTCTAGGGCTGCTATAACAAGATACCACAAACCTAGTGGCTTAAACAACAGAAATCTACAGTCTCACAGTTCTGGAGTTTAGAAGTCTGAACTCAGGGTGTTCGTAGGGCCATGTTCCTTTTGAAGGTACTAGGGAAGGATCTATTCCAGGCCTCTCTCCCAGATTCAAGTATTTCCTTGGCTTTGGGCAGTGTAGCTCCAATCTTCACATGGCATTCTCCCCAGTGCATATCTGTGTATCCCAAATTTCCCTTTTTATAAGGACACAAGTCATATTCAATTAGGGACCCACCCTACTCAAATATGACCTTATTCTTAGCTAGTTACCTCTGCAATGACCCTTATTCCAAATAAAGTCCCACTCCAAGGTGCTGGGGATTAGGACTGGGATATAGTTATGTATGTATTATAAAATATTTTTTTGTTAATAAAATATTTTTGTTTGTTTAAAATCTCAGTCTTCCCTCCTTTCGGTACAAGGTTACCAGCATGCTTTCAGTGCCTACTGAACAATTCTACCACTTCTATCCCGTAAGTCTCCATGAAGGTTATTGTTATCTAAAGTTGTATGCCATCTTTTAAAAACAGTTCACATCTTTTTAGAGTAAACTGTTTTTTTCGGTATTTAATTATCTATTTCTGTGCTGATTAAGGTTACTTTTATCCTACTCCTTCCTTCTGAATTTCTTTCTTTTTGTTAAAGTACATTCTCTAGTGTTTTAGAATAGGATCTATAAAAGCTAAATGGTTATTCTTTGTATGTCTGAAAACATGTTTAATTTTTTTTTCATTTGGAATGTACTTTAAGTGACCATAAGTTTTGAGGCTGACAGTAGCCTTTATCAGCATTTTGAAGATATAAAAGAAAAAAATAATTTTAAAAAGGGATATAAAAAGTGATGAAATAGACAAAAATTGCAATAGATAAAAATTTAGCAGTTCAGTAATTTCATGAAATGTAAATGGGTTAAATACTCTAATTAAAAGATTATATTTGTTAAACTGCATAAATATACATACAGACATGATATACTGCTTACAAGAGAAACATAATAAGCTCACCTATGCAGAAATAAAATTTTGTAAAATTGAACACTTAAAATTGAACACCTAATCTACAAACCTAGAAGTGGACGTCCTAGCCAGTGTAATAAGTTATGGAGGAAAAAATTAAAGCTATAACAACTGGATAAAATAAGTAAAATTTGTATAGAAAGATAATCTAAAAGAATGTACAAAGTACTAAAATCAGTAAGTGAATTAATGAAGGTCATAGGATATAAGTTAAAAATTATGAAAAATTCAATGGAATTCTGTGAAATACTAACAAAGTTCGAAAATAATATTTATGACAGCATCAAAACTAGGAATTAATCTATTGAAAGACTTTATACCGTCTCTACACAGAAAGTCTCCACACAGGAAACTGTAAAATATTACTGAGGGGAATTTATGACCTAAATAAATAGAATGTTAAATATGTTAATATGTTAAATATGTTAACATAACATGTTCATAGATTTGGAAATCAGTATTGTAAAGTTTCAATTTTCCAACTTGATTTAGAGAGCAATCCCAGTTTAACCTCTAGCAAGTGTGTGTGTACATTTCTAAGCCAATTCTTATATTTATATGGAAACGTAAAGGACCCGTAATTACCCAGGAAATCTGAAGAATAAAGTTAGAGCAAGAGTGAGGGGGAAAGAGAGAGAGAGGAGAATATAATGGGACCTGATTTATTACAAAAAGACCATTGAAATGACCAGAGAAGACAAAAAAACAAGGGCAGACTTTTACGAAGCAGTGCTAGGTTAGCTGAATACCCACACGGAACAAAATAGCACAAAAGTCAATTCCAGACTGATGTAGACGAAATATGAAAGATAACATCACAAATTTTCTAGAAGATAAAATAAGAGAATATTTTTATGATCTGGGAGAGGTGGCAAAGATTAGTTGAGCAAGACACCAAAAACATTAAGCATAAGAAGAAAGATTGATAAGCTGTACTCTACTCATTAAAAGGAAACAAAAAAATTCTGCCCACCAAATGATAAGATTAAAACCATGAAAGGCGATATCTATACCAACTAAGTAAGTGTATGCAAAAATATCTAAGATAACTATGAATCAATAAGCGAAAGGTAGGTAACTTAAAAACAATGAAAATACTTGAACAGAAATATCCCAAAGAGAATGAACATCAGCCAATAAGCACATGAAAAGATTCATAACATCCTTAGTGATCATGGAAGAGCAAATTAAAACCTGGTGTGTTAGTGTTAACACACAAGATAGACAAAAAATAAAAATGTTTATTAATAAAACTTATTTAATAGATAATGTAGTAATCACTGATTACTCAAGTAGATAACATACAATTTAAAATATATGCATGGTGGTTTAAAAAATGTAATAATATCCCTGTATTACAAAGTCAAACTTAATTTAAAACTTATTTTAAAGGCCAAATTTTCTGAGTATTTTGTAATGAAATATAAATAAATAACTGTAGGTTGACCAAAATATTAACTAGTTGGAAATTAAGAAATGCACAGCAGGAAAAGCCTGTGTCTAAGATGACAATAACAATGAATACTTTATGCCTACTAACTCATTTATAGTAACCATAAACAGGGAGGCAGATACTATAATTATTCCTTGGAAAGTGAGGCTACAGGTATGTTAAGTGACCTGCCTGATGTGCTTCCCCTGTTTATCAGAGTCTGATGACTACTCTGGAGAACAGATTTGTTCCCCTGATCTGAAGCCCCTGAGGGTTCAAACAGACAGGTTCATTCTGAAGACCTGAATGGCATCATCAAATGTTACAGTGTGTAGTCATCTTTTATATTTTCTTTAGCTCTATTCTGTTTTCTATCAGTTCAAACCTATTATTACCTATATGCAGCATTTCCTTAAACATTATATTCCAGGCCTTGCTCCCTTTTTCCTTTACGGGACTAATAAGGTTTTGTTCTTTCAATATGGGGAGGCATATTTTCTGTAATTCAAAAAGAATTGGTGGAAGATTAGGAAGAATATGCTCACTCTTACATTGTGCATCCTGAGGTAGAAAACACCAGAAGTATTTAAAACAGAGATGCATGGGGTACCAATGAGCAATAAGAATATTTAGTTTAGTTGTTGTTTTTTTAAAATTTTATTTATTTATTAGAGAGAGAGAGATCACAAGCAGGGGAGAAAGGTAGAGGGAGAAGCCGACTTTCCACTGAGCAGGGAGCCCGACGCAGGGCTCGATCCCAGGACCCTGGGGTCATGACCTGAGCGGAAGGCAGACGCTTAACTGACTGAGCCACCCAGGTGCCCCTAGTTGTTGTTGTTTTTCTTAAACCAGAGTCAAGGCAGCCATTTTTTTAATCCTTTTTTTTTTTAAAGATTTTTATTTATTTATTTATTTGAGACAGAGAGAATGAGAGAGAGAGAGCACATGAGAGGGGGTAGGGTCAGAGGGAGAAGCAGACTCTCCGCCGAGCAGGGAGCCCGATGCGGGATTCGATCCAGGGACTCCTGGATCATGACCTGAGCCGAAGGCAGTCACTTAACCAACTGAGCCACCCAGGCGCCCTCAAGGCAGCCATTTTTAATTATGTACTTGAGAAAATGGTTGTGTCTATAACTGATAGATTTTCTCAATTGTAGGTGAAAACAAACAAAAAAATACACAATTTTTCTTGGTGACTACTCCAATCTCCACCTCATCCAAAGCACATTTAAAAAACAACTTTATCAGAAACCCATGTTCACACTTATTAAATGAAATATCATTTATAGGACCTCAAATGTGAAAATATCTACATGGCATGAAACAGCCAATAACTGCTTGTTTTTTAAGAAATGCCACCTCACATGCTGAAAAATAGGTTATTTCAACCTCTATTTTGTTGTTGTTGTTGTTTGTTTAGTATAAAATCTGTTTCTTTAATCTTATAGATCCTTCTTGAGTTCATGGTTCATTCCTGGTTTAATTAATAGAATTTTGGTGTCCTCCAAATATTCTTGGGGTCCTTTAAAATAATATGATCACAGCAAAAAGTAAAGTACCATCTTATGGTCACTGGCAAGTTTAGAGGATACTGATACACTTTTTAATATCATATATAAAGGAGAGGGACTAAAATTTTGGGATTACCAGGTAATGGGGTTGTGAACAGAATTGTTCGTTGAGTGACTGCTATCCACACTAACATTTAATAACTTTTTTGAAAATGTATTATATGGTAGATACTATGATGTGTGTTACATTTATTACTAGCTCATTTGCTTTTTACAATAATCCTAAAATGAGTCTCCTCATTTTAAAAGTGATGAGATCACAGCTCATAAGATGAGAAGCTAAAGGGCCTAAAAAGACTGTCTAATAATTAATTATATATGTTAGAGAGTAAATTATTCACACAGCTAGAAATGGTAAAATCAGACAAAATATCATGTCTCTCAATCTACTGTTTTTCCCCACAACAGGGTTTTCTTACAATGCCAATGTCAAACTATTGACCATGTAAACTTTTTTCCCCCAGTTTTATCATTTTGATAATTCTTCTGGAAAAAGGCAAACTGCATATAGGATTTGCAACTTTGTTAAGACACTAAAGTAGAATTGGAATACGTGGTTCCTGATTCTCAGGGGACTGTCTCATCATTTGACCGCATATGTTCATGATCCAATTTTAGAAACTTGGCCAATTCAAATTAAAACATTCCAGTTTGCTAATCACCCTCCAGGAATGACTGCCCAGGAGATGGGAGAACATATGTTGGTAACTGATTCAGCCTTATCTTGCTCCAACTACATTTTATTATAAACAAAATAATTTATGTGTCATAATTACAAGGATTCCAACCATTATTTTCAGAACAGCTTTTCTTCCACTAAGTATGAGGAATTTAATCACTTACTTTATCAAAATTACATGTCACTGTTACAGAGCTAATCTCACTTTGTAAACTCATTGTCAGACAGTTTGCAGGTTCGAGGTGTTCTGAGTGTACACTGTGCAATCAAATAAACTAATTTGCATTTTTAAATGCACTTTATGTTTATTTTGATTTTCTTCATGTTAATAATATTTTAGTTCCTTATGGCTGATGTACCACAGGCAGTACAGAAATTACTGGATTTTATGAATATTTAACACAAGAAAAGCTCTTTTTGGATGATGTTGTGTCTTTTCAATATAATAAGGGATTAAATTTGTAGAAAGCTTTTTTTTTAATTTGTAGAAGTTTTAAATAGATGTTTTATACTGATTATAAGCATCTTAATATTTCAAGAGCTCTTAAGAGAATTCTATTCCTTTTTGGATACAAAACATGATATTTCCCCCTCATTTTTGAACACAATTGCTAAGTGTGTAAAAGGTCAGATGAGTTGTCCAAAGTCATACAAGAAGTGTTAGTCATAGAAGGGAGATGAGAATACAGGTTTTCTGTTTTCTTGTATATTTATTTGTTATTTTTAAAAAATCTGATGAAGTATTGTCCTAGTAATCTGCAACTAGTATGATTATTTTGGATTAAATGGTAAGGAGGGGGCAACTCGGGCTATTTCCGTATCATTCTTAACTAGGAGTATATAGCACATATTACATAAATAATTTTGATGATGAATTGCTGAACACTGGATGATAAATATGAAAGAATATCAAGTTTTCATATACTGAACATTTGGAAGACATCATTTCTCTGGGCCACGTAAAACCACTGGCTCCCCGTGTATCTCAGAATGTCATTCTAGGAACAAAAATGATCTTCACCAAAATTTATAATTCCATGCATCTCCAAAACACATTTAAAGTTTTTGTAGAATACTCATCAATAAATTCAATTTGAAATTCTCTATTCCAGGCATTTCAGACATTTCGTCCTTACATCACCCTTTTCATTACATAAAACACGTATTACCACTTTCCCATTTTATTATTTTATTTTACCATTTTTATTTCAATGATTAAAAAAAAATCTGAGGGTAATTTAGTTTAAATCACTTCCCCAAAATTTCATGCATTTGAAGTGATAGATTTGGAACATCTCCCAGGTATTAATTCAGGTTATGGTTCTAATTCACCATATTCTTATGCTAATACTCTTGTTATACAATGTCCTGCTTGCAAGTCAGCTGTCCTTGACTAAATTTTGCTAACTGTGGCAGTAATAGAGGGAAATTAACTTGCTGTCAAAAACAGTGAAGTTGGAACTTCCTATCAGCGAGTTTTCAAAAACACTGTTATTCCAAATAGTGAGCCACTTGACTTCTAGCAGACATGATTTCCATGGATAGTTGGGGATGATCTAAACTCAGGCTGTGTTAATTTAAAAGAGAGAGAGAGAGACAATAAATTTAAAAAATAAGTAAATGAATAAAAACAGAAATAGTGTGATACAGTAAACTTAGTATTATTAAATAAGGAATTGATTAACTACTATTTTAAATTCATAATCTTGGTGAAGAAACTGGTGGCTTTAAATGATACTTGAAAGCCTGTACAGAGTTCTGATTTATTTGTGGTGACTGAAATAGCATAGCTATTTGATATAATTTTAGAAGACAGTTATTTTTCAAGGGTGTAGTTTTCTTACATTTTATGAAAGTAAAAACACCAATTTTGCTTTGAAATTTCATTCATATGTAGTACCACTGTCCAATATTCAGTAGTTCCTCTAATTCTTTTTAACTTTTATTTTAGCTTTTTAGAAGTTAAGAGGTCATGGGGAGGCTAGAACAATATTTATCTAAAAAATAAATCATTACTATTTATACACTAGCTTACATTGTTTTTTTACTGCAATATCAATAAAGATTTAGTGTTTTGTATTTTCAGGAAACTTTTATTCTAAATTGAATATTTTATTCTAAATTAAAGGGAAATTGTTACTATAATCTCACTCAATTCCCTAGAATCTACTCTTCCTCCAAATATAAATTGAACGTCTGGATATGTAAGTGTTCTTATTTGTACTTGTTTGTTTTCAAAAAGTCAAAAAATGTATTGTGTGTCATTTTTTTTAAATGCCATTGAGTGACTGAGGCTGGTCTTTTCATTCACAAAAGATGGGTTTTCACAACTTTGGACACTGTATAAACTATTAATTTAATACTGGACTCTGGAAATCCATCATGCCTCTGCTTTGCTACTTCTGTCCAAAGCAGCAGAGGTGGCCATTTCAATGAGAGGCTGCCACTATCCGTTAGTGACATATCTTTCTTATTCTTGATTTTCTAATCTATGTTATTATGAACTGAATCCCTCCCCCACCCCCAAATTCAAAGGTTGAGGCCCTAAACCTACTGTGACTGTATTCTGAGATAAGGACTTCAAAGGTAATTAAGGTTGAATGAGGTCATAAGGGTGGGGCTCTAATCCAATAGAACTGGTATCCTTTTAAGAAGAGGAAGAGACATCAGAGAACTCACTCTGTCCTCAAGCACAGAAGAAAGGTCATGGAAGGACACAGAAGAAGGCAACTATCTGAAAATGAGTAAGAGACCTCCTCTACAACCAATCCTGAAAGTGCCTTGATTTTGAACTTCTACTTTCTAGAAGTATGACAAAATATGTTTCTGCTGTTTAAGGCTTGCAGCCTGTGATATTTTATTATGGCAGCTGGAGCACACTAATACATATATATGTTTACATATACATATATATCCACTTTTTCTTAACTTTTGTGACTTGTAATTAAGCTTTTTATTTTTTCTCTTTATGCTAACCTGTCTCAGAAGTGCTGCTTTTTGCTGCCTGGTAGCATCTTTAACATTCTACCTTCCACAGAGAGATAATATCCAAACTAATAAAATTAGAAATGACTCTAAACTCTAGGAACTATATTGGAGTAAGAATAGAACAACTATCCATCAAAAAGTAGACTTACGTGATCTCTATGAAAATCCCAATCCTATTTTTTTTTGCAGAAATAAAAATAGCTATCCTAAAATTCATATAGAATCTCAAGAGAGCCAGGTAGCCAAGACAACCTTGAAAAAGAATGAATTTGGAGTTCTCACACTTCCGGATTTCAAAACCTATCACAACAATAATCAAAACAATGCAGTACTGAAATAAAGACAGACATATAGAGCAATGGGAAAGAACAGAGAATCCAGTAATAAGCTCACATCTAAATGGTCAAATGAGTTTTGGCAAAGGTGCCAAGATCATTCATTGGGATTAGGGAGACTGCATATTCAGAAGCAACACAATAAAGTGGCACACTTACTTTACACATATACACATACACAAATATGTGTATACTTTACACATATATACACATATATACACATATACAAAACTTAACTCGAAATGAGTCAAGGACGTAAGTGTAAGAGCTAAAACTATACAACTTCTAGAAGAAAACAGGGGAAAGTCTTCATGATATAGGACTTGGAAATCATTTCTTTGATGTGACATGAAAAACACAGGCAGCAAAAATTAACATAAACTGAATTACATCAAAATTGAAAACTTTTGTGCATCAAAGGACAGAATCAAAAGTGAAAAGGCAGCCTACAGAATGAAAGAAAATATTTGCATATCATATATTTGATAAAGGTTTAATATCCAGAATACATAAAGAACTCCTACAATTCAACAACAAAACAATCCAATTTTAAAAATGGGCAGGGAAGCCTGGGTGGCTCAGTCGGTTAAATGTCTGCCTTCAGCTCAGGTCATGATCCCAGGGTCCTGGGATCACGTCCTGCATCAGGCTCCTTGCTCAGCAGAGAGCCTGCTTCTCCCTCTGCCTGCCACTCCCTGCCACTCCCCCTGCTTGTGCTCATTTTCTTTTTCTCTCTCTCTGACAAAAAAAATAAATAAAATTTAAAAAAAAATAAAAATAAAAAATGGACAAAGGACTCAAACATTTCTGTAATAAGATATAGAAATAGCCTATAAGCTCATGAAAAGATGTCCAATATTAGGAAAATGCAAATCAAAACCACAATGAGATATCACCACACACACTATGATGGCTACTACCAAAAAAATAAATAACAAGTGTTGTGAAGGATGTGGAGAAAAGAGAATCTTTATGCACTATTGCTGGATATATAAAAAGTAGTTACTATGAAAAACAGTATGGGGTTTCCTCAAAAAATAAAAACAATTACCATATGATCTAGTAATTTCATTTTTGGTTTCATACCTATTACAAATAGAATTATGTCTCTCAAAATTGTTAACCCCTAGTACCTCAGAAAGTGATTCTATTTGGATATAGTCTTTAAAGAGATAATTAAATATAAATGAGTTTGGGCCTAACTTAATATGACTGGTGTTTTTATAAGAAAAGAAAAATAGGATACAGATTTACCTAGAAGAAAGACCATGTGCCAACACAGGAAGAAAATGGCCATTTATAGGATAAGAAAAAGAGCCTAAGGAGAAATCAAATGCTATGGTCTAAATTATTATGATCTCCCAATATTCAAATGTTAGAATTCTAATGCCCAATGTGATGTGTTAGGAGGTGAGGCCTCTGGCAGGTAAATAGGTTGAGGGTAGAATTTTCATGAATGAGATTACTGCTCTTATAAAAAAAGATCCCACAGAGCTCCCCAGCCCCTTCTACCATGTGAGGACACAATGAGAAGTCTGCATCTTGTAAGATGCCTCCATGCCTCTAAAACTGTGAGAAATACATTTCTGTTATTATAAGCTACCCAGTCAGTGGATTTTTGTTATTGTAGCTTGAAGGGACTAAGACACTTGATTGAGCATTATTTATACTCTGAAGCATTATTTGTAATAACCAAAAAAGGTGAAACCAATCCAAATATCCACGGACAGGTGAATAGATAACCAAAAGTGGAATACTATTCAGCCTTTAAAAAGGTAGGACATTCTGACACTTGCTACATGGGTAAACCTTGAAGATACTATACTTAGTGAAATAAGACAGTCACCAAAAAACCCCAAATACTGCATGATTCCACTTTTAAGAAGTACTTAGAGTAGTCAAATTCAAAGAGACAGAAAGTAGAATGATCACTGACAGGGGCTAGAGTGAGTATAGAACTTCAGTTTTGCAAGATGAAAAGAGTTCTGGAGATTAGTGGCACAATGTGAATGCACTTAACACTACTGAACTATATACTTAAAAATGGTTAAGACAGTAAACTTTATGTTAAATGGGTTTTATCACAATATTAAAAAAAAAGGTTAGTGCAATGTGATGATCCTGTATAGCTGTTAGTGGTTGTTACTGTTTTGAACATCAATATGAGCATTGATTTGGGTATAGTATTAGATATATAAAAATTAGTTGCCCGATAAAGTGCAAGATACCTAGTTAAATTTGAATTCAGATAAATATGGGTAATTGTTAGTATACATGTATCCCAAGTATTGCATGGCACATGCTTATACTAAAAATATTTGTTGTTTATCTGAAAAATAAATATAACTGTGTAATCTGTGCTTTTATTTGCTATATCTGGTGACTCTGATACAAATGTACATTTTCATGATGCCCTGCCATAAAGAATGCATGCTATTCTACATAAAAGAAATGTATCATCTAATATTTGAGTATTTAGAATTGTAAAGTAAGGGTACATCTGAGATGTCCAGTGACTTTCTGAGTACCCTAGGTGGCCCTGGTAAATAATATATATTTATTATTCATTATATTCCTATAAATAATAATTCCAACCTCTAGTTTTTACTCTAGTTTCTTAGTCACTCTCCTGTGGTACGTGAAATATTTCTACATTTAAACCTATATGCCTCATTTTGAAATATGATCTTTTTTTTGGTAGAGGTAATAACTTGAAAGTATATCCTGAAAAAAAAAAGTATTTCCTGAGATGTAAAATAATTGCTTTATACATGCACACACACACACACACAGACACGTTTATTTCTGTGACCAAATAAATCTATTAAATGGTGAGTCAAATCAGTTAAACTTTGGAAAATTATCTATTGATTTTTAACCACTGTCACCCTAACTCAGATTAGTCAATCAAACAAAACAGTCATTTACAAATAAAGGACAGCAAAAAACCACATGAAATTTATAATCAGAAAGTTTGTGTTTGAATACAGGCTTTGCCATTTTTTGGTGTGGTTCTTGGACAAGTCATATAGCCTCTTTAGTAACACTGATATAATAATAATACCAACTTCTCGGGATCACTGTAAAAATTGACTCAATCTCATGATAGGAAAACATGTAGAAAGGTATTGGGACATGACTAATTTGAAAGGAGTAAAGAAAGGTGGGCTTGACATGAGGCTGAAGTGATACCACTGGAGGGTGGGAAGTAGTAGAAAGAAGGTTCTAAGGAAGCAGAGGAGAAATAGACATTAAAAGGTAGAAATGCACGAAAGGGCTGATGAAGACAAATCATGGACTTCCTACATATATCTTGGTCTTTCTCACTTTTGACAAAACAAGTTAACAGAGAAAGGGAATCAATTGTTATGAATAAAGGAATTGAGGGGCACTTGGGTGGCTCAGTCCAATAAGCATCAGACTCTTGATTTCGGCTCAGGTCATGATCTCAGGGTCATGAGATCGAACCCCATGTTGAGTTCCATGCTCGGCGCAGAGTCTGCTTGGGATTCTCTCTCCCTCTGCTCCTCCCCCAACTCATGTGCTCTCTAAATAAATAAATAAATAAATAAAATCTTTAAAAACAAAAGAATAAAGAAATTGAGTAGAGGAGAGATTCTGGATTACTTTTCTCATTTTACAGATTAATATAATGAATATACTCTGGAACAAAATGGAGAAAAGGAAACAATATATAGAACAATTCATAGGAGCCACATCTTCTATTAAATTTTTAACACACTGACACTATTCAGTGCTTAAAATGATATAGCTATTGTTATCTCTTTTTTACAGATAAGGAAATTCAGGTGCAATGCAGTTAAGGAGCCTATGACCACACAGCTCATTAAGTGGCACAACACAGATCCAAACCTAGACTATCTAATTCAAAGTGCATGCTTTTATGTATGACACACACAACCTTCCTGAATGTTATGTTCTTTCTTCCTGTTGTGCCCAAAGAACAAGTACATATGCACATTTAATGAGCCCAAATTTTCACAAAGCTCATTTGTGCCAGTGCTGGGAGACTATTTATTAAATAGAATATTATACAATATACATACACACACATCCACAAAAATATGTATGTGTATATAATACACACATATATAAAAACATACCAAAAATGGCAGGGATAATGAAAATGCTTGTGAAAATGAATGATTTCATGGTTGTCAAAGGCTGAAATACTGACATGGTTGAAATACTGACAAGTTCATTTTCCACACACATCAAATTCAGAAGAACTCTACTCATAAAGCAAGGAGACAGAATTCATGAATCCCATCTTCACACTTACCAATCCACATTAGCACGTTAGAGAACAAGCAATTTTAAATGAACAAGTACTTCAGAAACTTCTTTAAGCATTGTGTTTTTGGATGCCATATTATATTGAATACCTTGTCAAAATGATAAAGTTAATACAGCAATTGTGGTAGAGACATTCAATGAGAAAAGACTAGCATATTTAATATTCAATGTTGAAACAGTAATGCATTGATCTGAGAGGAATTAAAAAGGGATCTCTGTCTTACACTATTTACAAAAATTAACACCAGTTGAATTAAAACACTGTTTTCTTGCAATAGTGCAAGAAAATCTAGATAGTTCATGTACAGTGCTAGACACCTAGAGTATCTAGAAACTCAGAATTTACTAAATGAAATTTAAACCATTTGTATGCAAAAAAATATATATATAACAAGTAAGATCAATAGATACATGATATATCTGGAAAAAAATGAAAATGCAAATAGCAGGTCATGAGTTTATTTCAGTAATACACAAAAAGTTCCTACAGGGCGCCTGGGTGGCTCAGTTGGTTAAGCGACTGCCTTCGGCTCAGGTCATGATCCTGGAGTTCTGGGATCGAGTCCCGCATTGGGCTCCCAGTCTGCTTCTCCCTCTGACCTTTCCCCCTCTCATGTGCTCTCTCTCTCTCTCATTCTCTCTTTCAAAGAAATAAATAAAATCTTTTTAAAAAAAGTTCTTACAAATTGTCAGGAAAAAAGGCAAAACACACAGTATAAAAATGGACAAAGATATGAATACACAATGTACCAAGAGCAAATCCAAAAGACTAACACATTTGGGAAAAAGGAAATTGACTAGTTATTAGGGAAACAGAAATCAACAGAATGGTTTAACCAGAGAGAAAGTTTAAATGCTCTAGATTTCATGTTGATACGGACATGAGGTGAAAGGGTAGTCTTAGATTGCTGGTTGAAATGTAATGTGATTTAACCTTGCTCAGCCTTCTGTTCCCGAAGCCTCAGTATTATCAATCTGTAAAATGAGAATATAACAATATCTACAAAGAAAAAAATACCTATCCCTTTCCTAGAAAGCTATTCTGTAGAACCAAATGTACCAATTTATAAGAACTTATATATAAAGATAAGTTTTATAGAGTTGTTCAAAGTAATGAAAAACAAAAACAGAAACAAAAAAACAATTCTGTATCTGTGTGTATGAGTACATACATTAACACATACCTACACAGTTTTATGTAGTCCATAAAAGAAAAAAATACATATGAACAAACACTGGATTTTTAATATTGAGTTATCTAAGGGAGGGAGGGGCTGTTGCACTCAGCAAAAAGAAAGGGAGGAAAGAATAAAGTTGTCTTTGCTAAAACAATGTGTGTCATTCCACTTACAAGGAAGAAAAAGAAATACAGTAAAATATATTCCTCATAATAGCAATGGGGATTAATTTTTTTTATTTTGTTTTTACCTATTTTGCGTCAGGTAGAAAGATAATAGATCAGTATTTAGAGAATTCCTATTTATGATGTGATAATGAACTAAAAATCAAATTAATGAAGCCACATCATAAATTATTTAACAAAAGAAATACAACTGCATGTAGAAGCAGTGAGCTAGAAATGTCTTTTTTTTTCCCAAAGCTCATTAAAAATAAGTCCAACTATATTGAATAAAATAAATGAAATAATGGTTTTGGAAATTAAGTTAGCCATTTATATCTTCTCATAATGGAGCCTTTACATTATCTGAAATAGGATGAAAGCCAGGAAACTTTCTAGTCAATAATTAGCCAATTGATAGTGAATGATCTAGAAATCTGTTCATTTAAATTAGGCTGTGATAAGTCTTAAAGGAAAACTAGAAATTTTAAATAAAATTGCTTTTAAAGTTAAACTGTCTTTTTTTTTTCCTTTTTCTTTTTCTTTTTCTTTTTTTTTTATCTTGGTAGTTTGCTTCACTTCAGTTTAAACTGCTGGAAGCTGATCCTTTTTATGTCCATGTTTAAGAAAGTGCTGAAGGTCAGATCACTCAAAGCCAACCCCATCAGGCATCCTACCAAGATAATCTCTAAAGAGGTCAGAGGTGGGAATGACACAGAGAAGTGGCAGATTTTACCAGTCCAGTTCAAGGGATTTCTCACTGTCCTCATAGGGGACCTCTTTTCAATGGAAAGATAAAGGGTTGCAATGAGAAGGCAATGGAAATCCCTCCATTTTATGTAGATTTATTTTTGCACGAGATAAAGGTAACAAAACATTTATATTCTTAATGGAGAATATAGTGTTTTGCTGAAGGCAGATTATTTATTTGGGGTTTACTAGTGCTCAACTGAATTGTGACTCAATTTATATGTTGAAGTGTTAACCCTTGGAGTGACTGACTGTACTTGGAGACAGGGCCAGTGACAATGTGATAAAGGTTAAATAAAACCATTAAGAGTGGGGTCCTAATTCAGCAGGGATGGTATCCTTTTAAGAAGAGGAGAGATACCTACGCTTGTAAGGATATGGACAGAAGGTGGCCATGTGCAAGCCAGCAAGAGAGCTCCCACTAGAAACTGAATGATGCTGGCCCCTTGATCTTGAACTTGTAGTCATCAGAACTGTGAGAAAATAAATTTCTCTTGTTTAAGAGACCCCATCTATGGTATTTCGTTATGGCAACCTGAGCAGACTAAAACAACTACTAGTAAAACAATGTGCCTGTGTGTTTTCAATTTCATCTGTGGTTGCCTTGATTCTTTTAATCTGACAAAGGTGATGAATATTCATTTGAGTCAACAGTTTCGTTATAATTTTTTTTTTACTTAACAAGAGTGCACTCACTATCAAATTCACTGTGTTTGAAAGTTCCCATAATTTTATATTACAATTTATTTTCACATATTTAGTAAGTGGGAAATAAGGATTTGGCATTTTCTGGTTTTTATACTTAAAAATCATATTTACACAATTTTTCCAATGTGGAATTTGAGATGATGATGGATAAAGCTTACCTGATACAAAATTCAGCTCCTTCTTTATGCTTAAAGATAGATGTTTAAGAGTTAGTGTCTGGGCTTCAGTATTTCAGACTTAGAAGTATAAAGAGTTTGTTGAATGTCAACTACAAGATTTTTATTATACAAATGAAAGTACTGACTAAAGGGAATTTAAATGACTTACCCTCAATTATAAATTTTGTCAATAGTGAGAAAGGGAAAAAACTGTTGGCATAGTGGCAGTGAAAATTGAAACACAAACCACAACTTACAAAGTACACCCTGAATCATAAAATAGAAGGTGCCAGAGAAATCATGTTTATCACACATTATCTAAAATTCTTTTAGCACCAGTTTAGGTAGACCTGTGATCAACTGATTCCACATGGACTCACAAATCCTAAAGGGAGAGACCTCCGACAGTTCCAGCAACCCTTGCATTTACAGTCTGACTAATGCCTCCCAAGGTCATCCTATGACTCCAGCACCCAAAACTCCAGAAGTTCTCTTTCCCTAACTTCACTCTCTTTGAGGTACCCTACAAATTACCATGGTGTATAGACCCTTTTGCTGCATCAAGTAGTAACTTTTGACTACAGGTGTGTACCTGCTGTCTCTGGTTGATGGGAATTAAAGTTAGTCAAACAAATAGTAAGAAATTATAGAATTCTTTGGATTCTATTTCAGAAAGACTCCCACTTCCCCTCTTTCATTGTATCCTGGCAAAAGTCCACTCCATTTTTCAAATCGGATGTCCAGCTAAAAGAAATCCTATCTTACTGCTTTGGCCTTTATTTATTTCCCATTTTGAAGATTACAATGGGAAAACATCTTAAAGAATATTAGTTTCTGAATTCAGCACCAATGGCAAAAATTGTATATAATCAAAATACTCTAGAAAAGCTATCTTAAATTCTTGACTAAAAATAATATATTGTTTGGTATAGGCACATTTAATACAGTAAATTCATATCTGATGTAATTATATATTATAATGAACAAAATTACACATTGCACATATCAATGATATTCATGTTAAAGTTTGATAGGGGAATTTAAATTATTATTGTTAATTTTTTCTATTTGTTTTTCATAAGCTTCCACAGATGTATTCTTATTAATTAAAATTCACAAGTGATATAACTATATTGTAACACTGACAATCTGGAGCCTACTGATGTATTTCAATATGTGTTTGTTTCATTTGAAATCATAATAGTTTTCAGACAATATGCAGTTATTTTATTTAAAGTTCATGCTAAGTGAGAATGTGGACATCTATAAAAGCTACAGTGCTGGATAAAACCAGTCATTACTAGCAAGTAACCAACTAATTAGCTTTTAAGAACTCCAAATATGTATTTTCAAATTATCTTGAAATCACATAAAATTAGAAATACTTAAAACAAAAGTGTACAATAAAAATTAGAATTGCTTAAAACAAAGTGTACACTAATTCCATATGTGGGAGCATTAGATTTTTCTCAGAATGTAAATATCAGGAGAGAACTTTAGTATATACTTGGTTATCGAATGAAAATATATAACAGTATATTAGAATAACATGTGATGCTTGAGTCTGAAAATAGTTTTTGAACTTGCCTATTTCAGCTATTTGCAGTATTATCTTGGGCAAGTCACTTGAACTCTCTGAGATGATGTTTTATCAGATTAATAGATGCTCTGTCTGCCTTTCAGGTTTATTGTGAAGCTCAACAGGGATGATGCAGACATGGAATGCTTTATAAGCTATATAAAGAACCTACATATATATTCAGTTAAAATTAGAGGTTCTAAAATCACATAGCAAAATAAGTGATACATTTTTAAGAGTTGAAAATATTTCATGATAGAAGTGTCTTTTTCATGAAAATAATTTTTTTGTCATATGTTGATTATTATGTCAGATTAAATATTGCTTAGCAAAATGTAATGAAAAACACATTTCTACCACGTGGAAGCTTAATGACCTTAATATAATCACTTAGTTTCTCTGAGCCTTAAGTTTTCTCATTTGCAAGTTTGAGATAGAGAAGAAAAGAGCAGAAAATTGCAATCAGATGAGGTTACTGGTCATAGCGACTGAAATGGCAAAACGGTGACGGATCCCTTCTACTTTTTCTTCAGTTGGCTGGTTTATCAGTGTTTCCCTATTCTGTTTCTGTGCCTTCCCTCTTCTCCCCATGAATCATCCCCCCACTCTCCATGTCAAGGCTAGAACACAAAACAAAACAAAAAATCAAGTTGCTTCCCAGGACTCTAGGCGAATTCTCATCACTCTTTAAATATAGTTCAGCCTGGGCATACTTATGTTCCTATATAAGAGGTTCTGTTCCACCTAATAAAGAATTATCATCAGCCTTTCCTTGCTATGTAAGCAAATTAAAGGTTGAGAAACAGAGGTCATTTCTTTAGATGGCTTAACTTTAAAAAATACAACCTTCCCTAGATTTTTAATACGTGCCTTCTCACCAAATGTTTTGGTTTATTATTGGGAAGATTACAAGATGCTACAACTATATATTTTCACAGTAACTTGTGAAGTTTTTCACATTTTTATTCAAACGAGATATCCTTTCTACTTAATGTGATATTGACTTTTGGAAGTCAACCAACAGTGATAAACCAGGGTTAGCATGCATTATGTTGGTTCCCTTACCTGAGAGTCAAATGCATCTTCTGCATCATTGATATAAGGATTATTCTTGCATTGCCATGTTTTACTCAGAAATCAGATGTGTTATTATCACACATGACAAAATAACTTTTGCTACATCTCAACATTTACTATGAAATTAGAAACTAAAGAAACATTCTTTTTAGTTTTTTTCTTAAATCATGGCTAGTACGAATTACTTTTGCATCTTCTTTAATAAATTTTAATAAAACAGACTAAACATGTTTTAATAACTTGTCTATTGTAATAGACAGAAAAACATACCCAATTAAAAAGAGTTAAGAAGCATAAGAACTGAGTTGACAAAAATAAAGCCAGAGAATATTTAATTATGTGATGAATTCAGATTATGTAGGCAATATTGAAAATTATGAGAAAGAAATCCCAAAATATTTTTCCCCTTTTGGTGGCAGAATTTTTAAGTTGTGAATTAATGAGATTGTGTTTTTAGATTTCCACTTCATATTGCCTTATTTTAAATCTCCATAAATCATGTCTAATTTTTTAGCCAAAAATGAATGAAATGACAAAAGCTTTTAATAATTCATAAAGCAGTAAAAGAAACAACCTAAAATTGTATTCAGCCAGCAAAGACAGAAACTCTGTGATTTTTGTATTGATATTCACATTTTCACAGTGATTATAAAACAAAACAGATCTCTACTTTACATGAATTATTTGGCGTCAAGTATTTTATAGAGACTGATTCTGTGCAGACATGTAGAACTGCAGTTCAGATTTATACTAAGAAAAATCTAACAGGACTAAATGTTTTGACTGGAATGAGTGGTTGACTTTAAAGTCATTTTGGTTTATTTATATTTCTATTTTATAAATACAATGAAGATTTCTTTGGGATTCATTTACTCCTTGGTCTCAAATGAAACTCTAAGGATATTTGTATAACCATTACTTTTGAATTTAACAATAGGCTATGTCATGTTTAGCCCAAGACCTACAGGAAAGCAATTGAGAAGTTGTACAAATTTTAAGGAAAACTGCATGAAAGCTTTAGATGTCACTCTCCTAATCCAGGTTTTTGCGTCAATGGCTCCCTAATTCTAACTGAATTAAATCCTAAATCTCAGTGTGCATTGACAATTTTCTCCTTTGGGGACTATTACGGACTGAACTGTCTACCTTCAAAATCCCTATGTTGAAGTCCTAAGCCCACATGACTGTATTTAGAAATAAAGCCTTAAAGGAGGTAATTGAGGTTAAATGGTATTATAAGGTTGGGGACCTAATCCTATAGGGCAGGTACCTGTTATAAGAAGAGATAGAACCACCAGAGTTTTCTCCCTCTCCACATACGAATGAGGTCACAGCAAGGAGGTGGCCATCAACAAACCAGGAAGAGACTAGAAACCAACACTAATGGTGACCTTCATCTTGGATTTCCAGCCTCTAGAACTATTAAAAAATAAGTTCTTGTTAAGTCACTCCATCTGTGGTATTCTGTTATGGCAGCCAAAACCGATGAATACAAACTCCTCCTTTCCTATTGTAACCACATCCTATCTTTCACTTATAATCTTTTTCTTCTTACTTACATCTCACATTCACCTGCTTTAATTCTACCTAAATGCTGAAGCCTGTGTCAAATCCACCTTGAAAATAGATTTCTTTCTTCTTTCCCATATGTTCCCCTCCCCCAATAGCATATAATCTCTACTGCTTGGAGTCCCATTAACACTTTGCATATCTCCAGTGTAAACATGATATATTGTCTCATATTTTATCTTTCCTGGTCATATTTTCTCACCTTCTCTATTAGATTAATGAAACAATATCTAAATGAGTTAACTGCTTTTGAGCGTCTACTCTGTGCCAATTTATGATTACCACTTGCTAGGTGTTTTTTATTGTTGTTACTATTGTTAAATAAAAATTAGAAAAATGAAAATAATAATAATAATAATAATAGAAAATAGAGAAAGGCAAATTTCAACTCAAGTTCTGTCTCACAATCATAGGTGTTAGAAAGTAAGGAATAGTGTCTCACCATCACAGTTTTTCAAACAATATGTTGAAGACAGAAGTCTTTCATGAGGAAGGATGGGACCAGATTACCTCCATATTTCCTTTCAATTACTGTATACTGGCCTTGAATACAGATATATTAAGTAATTTTTAGTTCTATTTATTTGAGTTGGTTGTGTATCAGGCCACCCAACTAGTACAATCCCTATCTAGTTATCAACAAATAACAATATATATAACTAAACAAAGGTAAGCAACAAAAACTAATTTATATCTCACCACACTGTATGGCTTCCTTTATTCTGGAACCCTTTATGTGGAACTCATATGAGCTCACTACTGAATTTGTGGGTCTAGGAATCAATTCTCTCATTTAGAAAGAAGAAGCTATGTAAAATTTTGCCCCAGATTCTTTACTTAAAATAGTTCCCAGTACAGAACATTTTCTTTCTATTTTTCTTCTCACTCCAGCTGCCTAAAAATCTTTTTTCTCCCTTGCTATCATTTTATGAATTATTCTGTATCTGGCCTTAACATAAGATTCCATGAAACAATAGAGATATCTCTGTCTCTGTAGATACATCTATATTCTAATGGAGATTTTGGAATGCAAAGTAAAACATAAGTAGACTGAAAAGTACTACCTGGAGATAAGTTTTACGATATTTATTTTAAAAATTAAGTTGAAACCTAACATACATTTCAGGTAACCTACTTGACACATCATTTTAAGTTAATAACTAATTATTCTTATCTTTTAAAGCATACGTAAAAAAAATTTACAACATACTATAGAGCTATTTTTCCCCTGCATGAGGTTTGCATTTTTATTTTATTTATTTATTTTTTTAAAGATTTATTTATTTTAGAGAGAGAGAGATTGAGTGAGTGGGGGGAGGGGTAAAAGGAGAGAGAGGGGGAGAGAAGCAGACTGCCCACTGAGAGCAGAGCCTGATGCACGGCTTGATCTCACAACCCTGACATCCTGACCTAAGCTGAAATCAAGTCAGATGCTCAAACGACTGAACACCCAGATGCCCCTAGGTTTGCACCTTTAATAGAAAATATATTTTGACGGGCACCTGGGTGGCTCAGTCGCTTAAGCATCTGCCTTTGGCTCAGGTCATGATCCCAGGAGCCTGGGATGGAGCCCCTGAGATTGAGCCCTGCATTGGGCTACCTGCTCAGTGGGGAATCTGCTTCTCCCTCTCCCTCTGCCCCTCCCTCTGCTTGTGCTTTCTCTCACTAATAAATAAATAAAATCTTGAAAAAAAACAAAATATATTTTGACAATTCTCTATTTCAGAATATATATCAAATCAAATCATGTTTCTTTCCAGTTAACCTAGAGCCTGAGAATTCTCTGATTATTACAATAAACATTTCATATTTATTCACTCCCTCCTTTGAAAGATTATGTATCAATGCCCTTTGCCATGTAACTTGTCTGCCTTGTATAAAAGCAGTATACTTCTCTACCCAATTGACTTTAGGCTTGGCCATGTTACTTGCTTGGCCAATAAAATATGAGCAAAAGCAACAATATATCAGTTCTGAGCAGAAGCTTTCATAATCATTGCATATGTTTGTCAGTTTCTTATTTCTGCCCTTGCCATGAAAGAACAGCATATATCCAGAGAATTTCTCCTTTAGCCTTGGTTCCAGAATTACAGAACATGAGGAGCAGACCCACAGTCCTAAATCAGAAAACCTGAGTCTGACACAGAGCCTTAAGTAGAACTATAAGTGACCTGAAGACCATTTTTTAAGAGAGACGGAAGTTCGCTACTATAAACCACTGCAATTTGGGATTATTTGACTAACACAAAGAATTTAGATATTACAATGGCCTTATTAAACATCTACCAAAGACAATCTTCACTATCTAAGACCTGGCAAATAACTGACTGGGATTCAAAAGACTTCCAAGTCCAACTTACATTGATAAATTTATCTCTGGTTAGAATACCTGAAAATCCAACAAAATATGTTTTTAGGCTTATAGCCTTTAAAATTTTCCCTGGAGACTTCCACTTCTTTGTAGATGGAGTAGACATACTTCTATTTTTCCCACTCAGTACAGTTGAAAGCCTGGGCATTCTATATAAAATAAACATAAGAAGACTCTGAAAGATGGAGAGAAGGAAATAAAGTGTTCAGGGACCTCAGAAACTGATAATCAACAGTGTTTAGTACTCTAGGTTTTCTTTTTGCCTCATATATCCCAGACTTGAAGCCAAAGAAATGGGCAACAAGGAAATATCAAAGAGCACAGGCAAAAAATTCACAATTAAAGCCTGTTTTCTCTATTCAAAGGTGCAGCCTAGCAAGACAGAACTTTCAGATAATAGCTGCTTTACTCCAGCCAAACACCACAGAAAAATTGTGGCCCTACCCCAACCATACCAGCAAATGCTAAGTGGGGAACTTGGACTTCTATACCTGCAAGGCTGTCATGAGGCAACTAAACATGTCCACTGGGATGATGTCAGAGAATGCCAAACAGGGAGGTGAAAGTTTCACCCTGCTGGATGGTAACAGAGAGGACACCTTGCCCCCCTCTACTAGAAAGAATACTGTCAAAGGAGACCTAGAGGAGAGTCAAAAGTTTTACCATTACCTAGTTATAATGAGGTTGCTTTCACCATAATGTCAATGGAACCACCCTGCCTAGCAGTAACAAAGAACCTCCCCTGCCTTGAATGCCACCACAAATATAACAGTATATGCTGGTTAAACTTGGAATGGAAGAAAGATATTCGATGAAAACACTTATCAAAGGAAATCAGAGCAAAGAAAATTACAAGAGACAGACAGAGATATTATATAATGATAAAAAGTTCAATCTACCACAGCAAGAAGATACAGCCATCATAATTGTGTGTGCACCAAACTGTTGTTAAGCTGCAAAATATGCAAAACAAAACCTGAGAGAACCGAAAGGAAGCAATGAACATGTTCACAATTATAACTGGAGACCTCAACACACTTTTTTCAACTACAACTAGAAAGAAAATCAGCAATTACTTAGAAGAGTTAATAATACTATTAATCAATAGGATCTAATTGGCATTTATAGAACATTCCACCTGATGATAGTAGAAAACATGTTCTTTTCAAGTTCCCATGGAATATATACCAAATATACCATTATCTTAAGCCATGAAGCTAAGCCAACAAATTTTAAAACTTGAAATCCTAGAGTGTGCTCTCTGACCACAATGGAATCAAACTAGAAATAAATAACAGAAAAATAGTAAGACAACTTGAAACACTTGAAAATTAAATCACACACTTTTAAATAATCCATGAATCAAAATTTTAAAGGAAATTTTAAAAGTGTATTGAATTAAATGAAAATACAATATATCAAATTTTGTGGGTCATAGCTAAAGCAGTGCTAAGAGGAAAATTTATAGCACTAAAAAAAATATACATTAGGAAAGAACAAAAGTCTCAATACAACAATCTAAGCATCCACCTCAAGAATATAGAAAAAGAAGAACAAAATAGCCTGAGGAAAACTGAAAAACAATTTAAAATTGAAGGTAAGAGAATAAATAAAGTGAAAACAGGAAAAGAATAGAGAAAATCAATGAAACTATAAGCTAGTTCTTTGTAAAGTCCAATCAAACTGACAGATCTCCAGCAACAATGACAATGAAAACAATAGAGATGACACACAATGAAATGTTATGGGATATTATTAGACAATATAGACTTTAAAAGGATAAAAGGTGCATACTCCAAATAAGTTTACTTATATAATGTGACAATTTTCACAAAATGGACCAATTCCTCAAAGAAAACAAAAAAACCACAACTCACCTGTTATGAAATAGATAAACTGAATATCCCTATAACTACTAAAAAAATTTAACTTGTAATTTAAAAACTCCCAGCAAAGAAATTTCAAGGCCAGGCAGCTTTACTGGAAAACTCCACAAACATTAAAGAAGAATTAACAGCAATTCTACAAGCTTGTAGAAATAGGAAAGAAACAAAACATTTTCCTATTCATTTTATGATATTAGTGTTACCCTGATACCAAAACCAGACAAAGACCAGACAATGGGGGGTGGGGGGGAGTACTAAAGACCAATAGCTCTCATAAATATAGACACAAAAATCCTTAAAATATTAGCAGATAAAATTGAGAAAATATAAAGAAAAAATTATACACCATGGCCAAGTATCCTAGGATAGCAGTCTAGTTCAATATTTGAAAATCAATCAACACAATCCATCACATTAACAGGCTAAGGAAGAAAAATTGCATGATCATATCATCCAATCTAGAAAAAAAAAAAGACACATTTTAACACCCATTCATAATAAAAGCTCTCAGAAAAGTAGAAATGGAAGGGGAAATGCCTCAATTGATTAAAAAAAGAAGAAACAGTTATCATTATACTTAATGGTGAAAGATAATACTTTCTTCCTAAAATTGGGAACAAAGCAAGGATGTCTGCTCTCACCATTTTCATTTAGCACAGTGCTGGAAGTTCTAACAAGTACAAGAAAGGCAAAAAACGGAAATAAAAGACATAAAAACAGAAAAGGAAGAAATAAAACTGACCCTATTTGCAGATGACATGATTTGCCCCATAAAAATCTTAACAAATCTAAAATTTACTCTATATTGAATACTGTATTATTATCTTACAGATCTTACTACAATAGGTTTCATGAGAACATGATATGAAAATGCTAACAAAAAACATGGTACTTCAAAGTTTTCAATTATCTTCACTGTTTTGTTCCTAGTATATTCAATCCTATTTGGATAGGATATGTAGTGTTATAATGTCTGAAGTTAAAAGAAGAGATTATTTAGATCCCTCCACTGTTGAATGCCAGGGTTGAGTTTCTAGGCCTAAGACCAGACAGTGACCCACAGAAAGGGTAAGAAAAAGAAGGATGGATGGTTGGACACATTCAGGACAACTTTCTAAAGGCCACCCAATGAAAAATGTATGGAAAGTCTAGACTGTGAAACTTAAGCATTTCTTGGAATTCAAGCTTGTTTATGATCAACTGTAAATTTTACCTGATAATTGATTATCTTGGCACACCCTTTGAGATGCTGTTCAGAACAATGTAAGGTTATAAAAATAAAACTTTAAAAAATATTGAAATGGGGGTTAAATTTTGCTGCTTCCCATCCTTTCATTCCGAAGAAAACTTTCATCCCATAGCTTCACATTTTGATACTCTGTCTTAACTTCCTTTCTTTTGACTGAAGTCATGATGTTCTTTTTTTTTTTTTTTAGAGTTAGGATGAATTTTTTTTTAACTTTTTTATTGTTATGTTAATCACCATACATTACATCATTAGTTTTTGATGTAGTGTTCCATGATTGTGCGTTAACACCCAGTGCTCCATGCAGAATGTGCCCTCTTTAATACCCATCACCAGGCTAACCCAAGCCCCCAACCCCCTCCCCTCTAGAACCCTCAGTTTGTTTTTCAGAGTCCATCGTCTCTCATGGTTTGTCTCCCCCTCCGATTTCCCTTTCATTCTTCCCCTCCTGCTATCTTTTTTTTTTTTTCTTAACATATACTGCATTATTTGTTTCAGAGGTACAGATCTGTGATTCAACAGTCTTGCACAATTCACAGCACTCACCATAGCACACACCCTCCCCAATGTCTATCACCCAGACACTCCATCCCTACCGCCCCCCCCGCCCCTGCAACCCTCAGTTTGTTTTCTGAGATTAAGAATTCCTCCTATCAGTGAGGTCATATGATGCATGTCTTTCTCTGATTGAGAAGTCATGATGTTCTCTTGTTATATGCCTGGGAGTGGGGCTTGCTTGCTTTCTTTCAACTAACATCATGCTGGGCCAAAGATATACTGTGTAAATAAAACAAGTTTCTGCTTATAACATATAAAAAGGCTTTATACAAGTGTTCTGCCCAAGTCTAGAATGTCCATTTTTTTCTTATTGCACATTTGCATCCAGTGAGCAACTCAGATCCTTGGTATGAGTTGAATATATTTAGAAATCACATTTATAAATCCTCGCTGTGATTTCTAGGACTATTGATGGAGTGTAAGTCCAAGCTGGGGAATGAAATTATTTAGTATGCTACATCGATTATCCAAGGCAAATTTTAAAAAAAAGTTTGTTTTAGATAATGCTCAAAGCAATAGGGAATTGATGACTTATTAATCGAAGTCCCCTTGGAGTCTTGGTAATATTATCTTCATTAGAGATATAATACACATATATGTGCATTTATATAAGGTGAGAGAGAGAACGAGTAAGAGAAAGAGAGAACACCAACAACCATTTTAAATGTAAAATGATAACATTTAAATCATCTTGGTGAAATGTTGGTGAAGAGTACATTTGCAAATTCTAAGTTTAAAGTTATTTACTAATTCTTAAAAAGTGGTATTTTGAAAATAAAACTTCATGAAACTTCTCTCAAATTAAGATTTATTCAGGGACAAAGGTAATAGTAGGTATCACTAGTGGTAGGTATATAGATCAAGAGAATAATGTTTATGTTGTTATGTATGTTATGTATGTTAATGCTTATTTCCATTCAAAGATAGTTTCATGAAGATTAAATTTTCAAGCATTTTACTGGTAGGGACAGTCTTCCCTATAGATTATCAAAAAAACAATAGAATTACTAGCAGAGTAGAAATGTCATGCTTAAGAGTAACACAAGATACATTTAACAAGCTGAGGAACAAAGGTAGTGTTGCAATGGCATTTCATCCTTTCTATCCACCCAAGAATAGAGAATACATGAATCACTTTGACATAACATCGAGTCTTTTTGTCTTCTGCAGTGACTTTCTCACGTGTGTATAAGTAATGCTATTTTTGTAGGGAAAAAATGGATATCACTATAAATAAAAATGGGATTATAAAATGCATCATGCATAACTGACACTGATTTAAAGAAACTAGGTATCTGTAACATACATTCTGAAAATGAGAAAGTTCATTTCCTAAGCCAATTCAGGAAAATTTAAACAAGTGAAAATAATGATTAATTCTAATGGGCTTGTCCATCTTAAATTCAGATATAAGCCAAATAAGGAAAACTGAAATTTAAGGGTTGGGATTTTTATTAATTCTGATTTTTAAGGAAAATTTGTGAACTAGTAAACAAATGACCTTGGATTATGTCTCCCTAACCTGAACGTATGTCACCAATTTTGTTTTTGGATTCTGGAGCGTAATAAGAAATGAAAGAAATGTTTCCAATTTGCTTTAGTTGGTTTACTTTTTATCACAACTCCTTACTGTATTCAGAAAATTAAGATCACTAAACTCCAAGAAGTTCAAAAGATATTAGAATTAAATGAATTATCAGAATTAAGTAAACACTTTCCACAGAACAGTTACTCTATTATGTAAGGTTAAGACCCTGAAGAGAAGAGGTAGAAGTACAAACTGAAATCTGCAAGTAAGAATCATCTTAATAATGTTTCAGTCTCTTACATACCAATTGAGTTTTGGGGATTTTAATTTCATTTTTAACAATTTTCCTATTTTTCTAAAATTTATCTCACCAGCAATTAAATCTGTCCCTCTTCATCTTTATCAGAAGCCATTTCCATGTTAAACTGGTTAAATTATTTCCATTCCAGACTTTAATATGTAGCTTTGTACCAACTTAAAAAAAAAAAAAAATCCTAACCTAAAATAAACTGGACCACTACTCTAACCTTGATTTATGTTTAGAGCTTTAAACAAAAAGTTTGCATCTGTTACCCTTAAAGTCTGTAATTAGTAGTTGAACCACACAAAGAATTAACATGATGTCATGTCTAGACAACATGTAAATTAATATGAAAGCAATTGATTTACCAACTCTATACTAATACAAATTAATCTGAATTAAGTTTAATCCCCAGTTATTAACTGATTAAGTGTGGCTGTTGGCAGCTACAGAATGGTGATTTCCATCTGTGAATTTTAGGGACACAACTTAATCATTGATTCTGTATGGAGAAATAAAGCATAGACCATGACTGTTCCTAGCACAGAAGAGCTAGAGAAGCAAAACTGAAATATACAATTTAAAAACATGTAGGAAGCTTTTCTTGAGTGTCATAATTAACTTTTGGCAAAGGGGATGTTTCAGGCGTGTTGACTCTGGCTGTGACTGGCACACCATCCCTCTTATAAAGTGCATTCATCTGTTCTGAAGGAGAATTTGCTCTTGCTTTGAGCAAACATGAAATCAAAATTGCCAATGTGTTCTTTCTTTTTTAGCAGAATTATTACAATTTACTGTGGACAGAAAACACATCATTATTAAGTACTGATCCTTGTGAAAGATGTTTGGACTTTGGGATAATAATACCCCCAAATCTTCAGAGCAAATCAACAGGTGTGTACTCTCAAACCAGAGAAGGTTATTATTCAACCATCTTATATGTATTGGGAGTGCCAGAAAAATGTTTTATTTGTCCAATTTACCAAAAACATATTTATTTTTCTTTAAGTATTATGGGTTCCCCTCCAGTTTTTTTTAAGTATTGTTTTTGTTTTGTTTAGCTTTGCTGTTTTTTTAAAGAAATATTTGTTCAAGTAAAATTAGCTTGTACTCATTTTAGAGTGCTAAAAACTCAACATGAATATCATCAGAATATAACAAAAATGTTGGTTTTGCTTCCATTAGCCAGTTCTCATAATTGCATTCATAGTATTTTTCAGATAATTGGAAACCAAGAACAATCCTATCAAATTATGAAAAATATTTTATTCTTTTTGATTTGGTGGTCATGTTCACTTAGTTTTTCAGAAAACTCTATAGCTTATGTTGGAACAAAATTCAGGAGTGTTTTATGACTATAATATACATAAGTTTGATAATTAAAAAGCAACTATGTAATATCAAAATGAGGGTCATTGTATTTATATAGACTCTTTTATAGACATCCTACTCATTGTCATAATAACTGAGGCTGTCATGACCATGGTCTGTGTCTTGCATGAAGCCCTAAACAATTCTGACAGGCTGCAGCTCATTAAGGGACAGTCATTTTGTTGAAATGTCTATCAGCTCGCAGGGATGCACCAAGATGAATAGGCCCAAAACAATAGGCCCATTTGTTAGAGCAGTAGCTTCTCTAATACATGATGAGACAATCAAGCCAAGCTGCCTTCGGCACAAAGACATAATTAATCAAATGGACAAATGGTTCAAAAATTGCTCTAGTATATTCTGTAGTGGACAGAGGTTTCCATGGAAACATTGGCGTTTGCATCACAGTTAATGACCATTCTGTACAATGAAGGCTCCCCCTTCACACACACTTCTTTACTCCCTCTCCACTACGCCTGCTCTCTCCACTGCTCCAACCATTAAAAACACAACCTGGAGAAAAACAAACAAAACAGGGAGAACGAAGAAGCATAAAGGAGAACCTTGAGTATCTGATTTCCCTATCAGAAAATCTAATAGTTCCATTTCAGCATTTACAAAAGGAATTGTGAATTTTTTATTGCGATTACAATACTTAAAATACATATTTTATATATATTCATATATATATATATATATATATATATATATATATATATATATATATATATGAAACCAACCTTAAATCATGACTTTTAATGCTGGTCAATAACTAGAGTGGCTTCACCTTAGTGTTTACAGATACAACTTAGGTTACAGTAATGACTTAAATTATATTTAAAAAATTAAATTGTAAATCTCTAAAATGTTAAATGAAAATTTACTAAAGCCTCGTGAGAAAGAGAGACTTTATTTTCAGTCTCTGGAGAGTGACACATTAATATTAGGTATGAGTATGTCTGCTTTTTTACCTTGTATTCTGAAACATCATTGAATAATATTTAATCAGGCTAAGGGCAACTGCTACTTTGTACCTAATAAAACATATTCTCTATAGATAACTGAATCTATTTGTCTTTGAGGGTAGTTTCTTATTACTTTATGATGGCTTTTGAGGTTTTAACCATTGCTCTCCATCTTCTCCCCAAAAGACAGCTTATCGAAGTATTCTTTCCAATCACAAAAAGGACAATCTTTCAGAAGTGTCCTGATAAATGCAATATTCTCCATCTTGATAGTTAAAGCAGCACAAAAATTGCTAAGTTCATGCCTGTTAGGGGGTCTTGTGTAGTACTTGAAATAAGAGTTTGATTCTTTGGAAAATATATAACAGGGTAGTTTATTGAAATTTTTTTCTCCGGTTGTATTTTTCCCTTTTCACTTTCTCTTAATTTTTTTTTTTTATATCTCTGCACAGGGAGCTGAATGCCTTTGTAGTGTCCCTTGAAGATACATTCCTTTTCTGATATTTAAGTTTTTATTTTTAAAAGCCTATGACAATGGAATCCTTTGCTGGTGGGAAGCATGAAGAGAGAATTTCAAGGCTTTACAGTGAGAGTGGGCTCGGGGACAAGTACAGCAAGAGAGCTGGTGATATTTTCAAGACTTGAAAGGAGAGAGAAGGTCTCCCAGTCCTGAAAAAATGAAGAGCCCAGACCACTATCCTGGGAATGATGGTTAGTTTTATGTGTCAACTTAACTGGGCTAAAGGATACCCAGAGAGCTGGTAAGACACTGTATCTGAGTGTGACTGTTACAGCGTTTCTGGAACAGATTAGCATTTGAATTGGGGACTGAGTGAAAAAGATCCCCCCTCACCAATGCAGGTGGGCACCATTCAATCTCCTGAGGGCCTGGATAGAACAGAAAGGCAGAGAGGGGACAAATTTGCTCTTTTTGCTTGAGCTGGGGCATCCATTTTATCCTGTCCTCAAACATGGGCACTCCTGGTTCTCAGACCTGGTTCTCAGGCCTTTGGGTGTGGACTGAATTATACCAGTGGCTTCCCTTGGTTCTCCAGCTTGCAGATAGCAGGTCATGGGACTTCTCAACCTCCTTAACTGTGTGAGCCAATTCCTATGATAAATCTCAATCTCTCTTTTTCTGTGTCTTGATAGATGATAGCTAGATGATAGAGATATATTATTATATAGAGATATAATAATAGTATATCTTCTATCATAATTAATATATCCTATTGTGTTTCTCTGAAGAACACAGACATAATGGACAACACAGAGAGAAAACTTCCAAACTCAAAGATTGGCTGTATGGTGCACTTAGGGAGACTGGAACTCAAGATTCTCATCCTGGGTAAAGATTTCTTTGCCTAGGCTCTGTTAGAAGCCCACTTTCAAAGAGCTATATAAGGTTGAACCTTGAGCACATCTGCAGTTACCAAGATGAATGGAAGGAAACCCGTGGGCCTTTACATGACTTTCCTGTACCAAATTGGTATTCCATATTCTTGTGCCATCCTGGAATCAAGAGAAATCAAATCATTACTTATATACAAAAAATTATTTCTTGCACATCTAAATATGTAAATTTTATCCCTGTGCCAAGGTTTGGCTATAGAGAAGAATGAATGAGACACCCTTTTTATTCCTTACTAAGGTAAAGAAAAGAACACAGAGAGGTATTCAATTAAACTATCTGGTAAGGGTTTAAGCCATGGAATACTTTTTTGTAAACATTTTATTGAATTCTAAGATACACATAGAAAAAGTGCACAACACATACATAGAATCCAGCTATGTTTCTAAAGAAACAGAACATTACCAATATACTAGAAGCTTCCTATTTTACTCTGCCAATTATAATGCTACCAAGGGTAACCACTATCTAGATTTCTACTACCAGAATTTAATTTTGCCTGTTTCAAGTTCCGGATTCTATATTTTGAGATGATACATACTCTAGCTATTCAGGCTGGAATGCTAGATAAATACAAAATTAATAAATTGATAACAGAAACAAATGAAAAGAACAGGAAAATAAATAAATTAGGATAGTTATTTGACATTATATGGCCAATTTCTATCAATGAAGCAATTTGATACAATATCTGCCCAGTTTGCTTACATGAAGCACTGCCCTGGTTCACTTTATTCCACAGCAACAAGACTACCTCTATATATGGATTCATCACTGAGTGATGCTAGCTACTTACATGAGGAAGACAGTCTCTTTAGGACTCAATTTCTTCAATTGTAAGTGGAATAGTAACATCATGATGTATTAGAAAAATAATAAAATAGTATATCATGAAACACTTTGAAAACTTTAGGATCCTCACAGTGAAGCTGAGGGTAAACAGGCATCTATTATATTTTTGGTGGGGATGAAAAATGATCCTACCATTGTGCAAGGGAGGATGAAAATATCTACTACAATTATAGTTGTATTTACTCTTTGATCCAGCAGTCTTAATTCTGGAAATACACCTCAAAGAAATATTTTCCCATGTATGAGATAGCATATATAATGTACAAGGTTAATCACAGCATATTAATTTTATTAGATTAGAGATACCTAAGAATCCAAAGGATTAGAGACACCCATGAGTCCAAATTTTTGACTGAATAAACTACATTGTATTCACACAGTGGAATTCTATGCAACTGTGAGAATTAGTGAGAAGACTTCAATGAAGCAATTTCTAGGATATATTTTAAGTGAATAAGCTGATGTTTAGTATTCTATATATAGTATGCTATTTGGCATGTAAGAAAGGGAAAAATAAGCATATATTGACATTTCTTTGTATTTGTGTAAGTTGTCACTGAAAAGATAAACATGAAGCTGAGAATAGAGTTGAACAGAAATGGAGCTGAGATGGACATTTTTATACCTTTTAACAAATTATTTTGAAGTAATTTAGGCTTATAGAAAAGTTAAATAATATACAGAGTACCATATACCTTTTTCCAAGCTTCCCGAGATCTTAACATCTCACAGAGCTAAAAAAATTAACATTAGTAAATACTATTAGTTGAAATACAAATTTTATTCAGATGATGCCAGTTTTTTAAATGTTCATTTTCTGTTTTAGAATCCAACCAAGAATTCTCTTGCATTTACCAGTTATGACTCAACAGTCTTTCTTAATCTGACAGGTCCTTATTTGTCCCCCTGATTTAATGACCCCTTTGAAGAGTATTTGGTCAGGTATTTTGAAGAATGTACCTTAATCTGGGTTTGCATTATGTTTTCTTACAATGATCTTAAAGGTATGAACTTTGGGGAAGAAGACCACAGACAATGGACCCTCCTTAGTGCACCATTATCAGGAAGCACATGTGATATGTCTCATTACCAGTGATGTTCATCTTGATCACGTCATTAGGGTGGTGTCTGGAAATTTCTTCACTGTAAAGTCACTATTTTCCCTTTGTAAATACTAAGTGTTTTGAGAAAGGTAACCTGAGATGAGACTATGTAAAAATCTGTTTCTTCTTTTTTTTTTTTTAAGGATTTTATTTATTTATTTGAGAGAGAGAATGAGAGATAGAGAGCATGAGAGGGAAGAGGGTCTGAGGGAGAAGCAGACTCCCCGCTGAGCAGGGAGCCTGATGTGGGACTCGATCCCGGGACTCCAGGATCATGACCCGAGCCGAAGGCAGTCGCTTAACCAACTGAGCCACCCAGGCGCCCCAAAAATCTGTTTCTTCTTATACTTTGCCAACCAATTTTAGCATTCACCAATGGATCTTGATTACAGCAATTATTACTATGGTATTCTAATGGTGGCTTTTTATTTCCCTCATTCTATATTTACTAATTCAAACTCTCATTAGGAGGAGTTGTTCCTTCTCAACCTCTTATTTAATACCTTATTTATATCAGTATAAACTCACTGTACATTTTATATGATTTAATTTTAATTTGTTTCTGGTTCTATCATTTAAACTTCCTTAAAAAAAAAAACCACTTTTTAGTGGTTTCCCTAGTGTTTACAATATACATGTTAAAATTATCTAAGTACATCTTTAAGTAACAATATACTGCTTTATGTATGGTACAAACACATTATAACTTATTATCCCAAATCTTCCCTTCTTTCTCTTGTGACATTGTTATTATTCATTTCACTTATTTATATAAACATCCAAAATATTACTATTGCCCAACTTGTTGTCCTTTAGATCAGTTAAAAATAAGACAAATGAAAGAATTTATTTTACCTTCATTTATTCCTTATCTGATGCTCTCCTTTCCTTTATGTAAATTCAAGTGTCTGATCTATATCTCTTTCCTTATGCTTGAAAATCTTCTTTTAACATTTTTTGCAGGGCAAGTCTGCTGTCTGGGAATTCTCCCAGTTCTGTTTATCTGAGAAAGTATTTCTTTTTTACTTTGGAAACTCAATGGATATAGAATTCATGGATGCAGTCTCCCCCCCCCCCACCCCCCACCCCAGCATTTTAAAGATCTCATTCCACTCTGGCTTGCATTTTTTTTTTTTTTTAATGAGAAGCCTGCTGTAATTTTTATCTTGTTCTTTTGCATGAAAGTGTTCCCCAATCCTTGGATTCCATCAATATTTTCTCTTTATCTTTGTTTTTCTGCAGTTTAACTCTGTGATGTGTCTATGTGTATTTTGAGTATTTTATTCTCTAAACTTCTGGTTCTCTGGTTTGGTATCGATCACTAATTTGGAAAGTTCTCATCCATTATTATTTCTGCAAATATTTCTTCTGTTCCATTCTTTCTTCTCTGATATTCTAATTAAATGCATATGACAACTTTTGATATCATTCCACAGTTCTTGGAGGTTCTCCTCTATTCCACTCCATTTCATTCCATCCTATCTTTTTTTCCTCCTTTTTATCTCTTTACATTGCAGTATGAGAAGTTTCTATTTACTTATGTTCCAGCTCAGTGATTCTTTCCTCAGCCTTGTGAAGTTTACTGATGGCACCCATCAAAGGCAGTCTTCATTTCCAATACTGCTTTTCATTTGTAGCATGCATTTCCCTTTTCTCCTTTCTTAAAGTTCCCATCTTTCTGCTGACATTCCATCTGGTCTTGCACATTGTCTACTTTCCCTCGAGAGCTCTGACCATATTAGTCATTGTTACTTAAAACTTCCTGAGATAACTCCAACTTTTTTTTTTTATATTTGAGTCTGGTTCTCGTACTTGCTTGGTCTCTTCAGATGGTGTTTATTCTTGCCTTTTGGCATGCCTTGTGAATTTTGTTGAGACCAGACATACTGTACAAAGTAATAGTAAGTGAGGTAAGCAGGCCATTAGTATGAGGATTTATGTTGATCTGTCTAGGAGTTTGGGTACACTTCTTTATTTCAGCTCTAAGCACCAGAGGCTTTGCATTAGTCTGGTGATCTTGTCTTCCCTCTTGGTTTTCAGTTTCCTTTTGTACTGTTTTTAGAGAGAGTATGTGTCTTGCAGCCCTTTTTCTATAATCCACCTTTATTACTTCTGGAGGTTAGTATTGTGATAGGTTATGGAGACTAGTCTTCTAATTAAGTGTGCATCTTTTAATGTGCCTGTCTTGGGGATTTGGCCTATGAAGTATTTCTGCTTCTCCTCCGGGGGGAGAGCTTTGGTCACTCCTATCCACTGGTCTCCTCTCCAGCTCTAGTATTTCTAGTATATTCCTCAAAGTCCTCTTCCTTGTTGACTCTGGCTCCCCCTGCTCCCCACTTTAGGTGACATGGGAAGGTAGGATTGGTCTAGAGTGGAGTGTATTTCCTTTCCCCAAACTGGGATATGTTTCCAGATTCGCCCTCTAGTGACGTCCTCCGTCCTGGAGATTAGGCCTTTGTTAGACATTAGAGTCTGTGAGAGGTTCACAATACCTACTACCCTCTTTCCCTGTCAGGACCAGGGAAATGGAATGGGATAGAGGAAAACATCCAAGAACTGTGGAAGAACCAGGACCAGCTCCTTAGGAGTTTTCTCAGTTCTCCCAGTGAAAACCTGATGGTGTTCCTGGAGGAAAAGCCTGGGAAGGTGTGGGGGGTCCCCTCTAACTGCAGCCTCTCGGAACTTCTCACCACCTGTAGTCTCTATACAGTCTGGTAATTCCTAATGCATACTCATAAATGATCCTTGACTGGCAGTTCCTGCTCCAGGTAAGCCAATCTAAGGAGCTTTATATCTCTGGATGCACCTCACTCTCTAGTTTTTGTCCTGCAACCTCAGTTCTCTGGTGTGTCCAAGAAAAGTCACTGATTTTCAGTTTGTCTGGCTTTGTTTTCTCATTGTTAAGGGAAAGAGTAATGATTTCCAATCATTTTATATGTACAGCTAAAAACTAAAGTCTTCAGATTCACGGATATATATTTTATTTGGGGGTTATAATCTAATACTATTTATTTTGTTTCTTAAATTATTTCAGCCTTGGTCACTTAGAGCTCTTTTTAAATTTGCCTCTTGTGTCCTTGTGACATACCCCCTTTCTTTCTCCAATAGTGGGATCTCTGACTAAACTGTATTTATTTGTTCAAGCTTCGTATTCATATAAAGCAGTTTGATAATATGTCCCATAGGTGCATGGGAAGCAAGTTTACCAACTAGAATGCAATATCCCTCTAGTTCTTTTGGCCTAAAGCCTTCTATTATCCAGTCAAAATACTATTTTCCAGTTACTTAGGTTGGCTTTTTCTTCCCCACTCACTTCATTGTGTTTATTTCATTCATCTCTTGGCTCCTTAGTTGCAGTATGCCTTCTGTCCTGGGTGACTTCTGTACACCTATCTTCCACTATATGGATTCTTTCTTTGGCTGTGCCCAGTTTACTATTAAACCTATTGAAGCCATTCTTTGTGACTGTGTTATGCATTTTTGGCATTTTCACTGTCTTACATGTTATCTACTTTTTCCTTTAGAGCCTTTAACATAATAATCATAGTTATTTTAAACTCCTTCTCAGGTTACTTCTAACATCTCTGTCATATTTGAGTTTGGTTTTAATGATTGCTCTGTTTCTTAGGAATGTGCTGTTTTTTCTTACATTTTTGTAGGCTTTCTAGCTTATTCTTGAAAGATGTACATCTTGTGTAGGACAGAAGAGATTGTAGGAAATAGTTTTCATGCTTGGAAATGGGCATGCTTTTCTTCCTGCTAGGACTGTGGTGGGGGGAGCAATTTGTTTAACCCATTAAACCTGATTTTTCAGATTTGTCGTTGCTATGGTTACTCTCAGTGTACCACAGGTTTCAAGTTCTAATACTACCCTGTGTTTAGGGTAGGGGTTTTCAGAGGGCTTTTTATTTCAGTGCTTGCTCCATGCTAATCTCTTAGTGTTCCCTTCATACTAGACCTCAGTGAAGGTCTGTCTTTTGCAAATTACTTGTTCCTTGATGCTTCTTTTCCTGGGGTATTTGCTTGGGGATGGGGTGGCCACAGATGCAGATGTTCTCTACTCTGATTAAGTCTGTCTTAGGAGCTGTGTCTCTGCCTCTCAGTCCTGTAACTTGCTTTGCAGTTCTGAGTCCAACAGATCTTTATGCCCCTCCTCCAGGGTTTCAAGTTTCTTTTTTCCTATTTCCTTTTCCTAGCTGCCATGGGTTTTCACCAGTGCCCCATGACCACCAGTGTGTGCTGACCATCCCCCCCTTCAGATTTAGGTTCTTTAGTTTTGTAGGGAAGATAGAGGAGAAATGTCTCAGCTGAAACTTGTGAAACCCCCACCCCCACCTCCGTAAGAGCTACGTATGGTTTCCCTCCTCCAGTTCTGTACCACAAGGGAGACTTTCTCAGAAATTGACCAAAATTTTTATGAGTCCTCAGTTGGCAGACCTCCCTGTATTAGCAGTTCCCAGGGCCTTCACTACTTGCCATGCACATTCGCTCTCCACCAATTTTCCAATAACCCCAGCTGATTTGCCAGTGAGGGACAGATAACCCCTTCTTGCTGTCCAGCTGCATCTGTCCTGGTAAGCCACTGTTCTTATCTTGTGTTTTCCTGAAGGCTCCCGTCTTTTCCTAGATTTTTTGGACCAGTTGACTGCCTTGCAACTTCAGCACTCCAATGGGTTCCAGAAAAGTTGTGAACTTGCTGTTGTGTGCATACCTTTTTATATCACTGTGAATTTTGAATCATGCAAATGTATATTCACAAATTTTAAGAAGGAAGAAGCGCAAAACAAAGTAGTACCTACTCAAAACTCTTGCATGTGAGAAGCAATCTGTTCAAGAGAGTATAGTAGTATATCTTGATAGATTATTAATATATGTAACCACACTTAACTGTATAGGAAAAGCTAATACTAAAATCCTCTATGCCGGAGCTTAAAGTCTAAAAACCTCACTTCTGCTAAAAATAAGAACAACAAATAATCAGTGGAGAATGTCTTCAGATTAAACGGAATGCAATGATACAATTGTTGCCATATGCTAATGGAATTTTATGATGCCCTTTGCTTTCAAATTCGAATTAAGCTGCACTTCTGTACTGAAACTTCATTTTTATTTATGACATAGTTATGCACTAATAGCCTTCCTACCTTTGGTGGTAATCTTATTTGCCTGGCCATATAAATTGTTCTGTTTATTTTTTGATTTTTATTACTTTGAAGATTCTTTCATTGAACTTTGTAACTATTTTATTTATAACAAATTTGCTTTCCTTCTAGGAATTTATTCTTCTTTATACACATTCACATACATTTGTGGATGCTTTTATTAAAATGAGTTCATATCTATGTATATATACTTATATATATGTATAATATATTGCATCTTTTTCCTACTTATGACACATTTGAGCCACCCTGAAATTATCATATATGTATTTTAATATATTTACATATATCCCTTAATAAAATTTATCATGTGCTCAACCTCATTGTAGATGCTGGAAATTTGATAGATTTTTCTTATTTTACAAATGAAAAATGTCAATAAACAAAGCTAGGTATGAGGGAAGTGATTTATTCCACATTTACTCATTGGATTGCTTGGGAGCTAAAATTAGAACACAAACATTTGATGAATAACTTTTCTGCAGTTTTCCTCTTGTCAAGGAACCAAGTGACATGTATTCTGAAAAGCACCCTTTCTCAGCTCTACCAATTACCTTTTGTCTTACACCAATGTATTTAATTCATAATAAAAGAAATTTTGTTAGCATTGTGACATCCAGGATACTGTTTAATTCCTGAATGGAGAACAAACAATCAGTCCCTGCCTACCAAGAGCTTACAATCAAGTGGGCCAAGTTTATAACAGCAACATCCTGTGAATCAGACCTGTTTGGGACTCCTTTTGATAGATATTCTGACTTGTCAAATTGCCTGGAGTGGAACAAAATTCTTTTCAACAGGCTGAAGATTCTGTATTGTTAGGTGGGCTGAGTAAGAGTAAAATTTGTGCAACTGTCACTAAGAAAGTGAGCTTGTTTATTTCCAGATTCCATGAAATACTCTATGGTCTCTTTGACTGTGGCTCTTAGAATCAAGCACAGACAAGTCTCAGAGTTCACCAGCTGATGAGGAAATAGTCATCTAGAACCTTTCAGGATGGGGTTCCTTTGTGTCCAAGCCAGAAACTGAGAGTTTAACATTACTGAGAGATAGTCTAAATAGAAAATTAAAGAAGTATAAGCATTACTTTGTTGAATACTTAGATTTTTTTGAGGTATATGGGAAAGTAAAAAACAAAACAAAAGCAATATTCACAGAGTGATAGAAAGAAGACCAAACCAGCTCAGGTATGTCAAGAAGGGAAGTTTCAATTAGAAAACAATATTCCGTATCACAAACAGAGAGAGTGACTGGGATAGATAAGAATAAGCAATATACAAAGCGCCTTCATATTTTAGTAGCATGGTATCGATTCCAAATTTTAAATGAGAGTATAGAGTTCTCTTTCAATTTAATGAAAAGGGGCAAGGTACAGTTATCTTAGGGTCGAGTAGGGTTGACAAGAAAATATTGTCCCACCCCCACCCCACCATTAGTGAAAGAAGCAGTAGAAAGTGTGAGCTTTGGATCCAGGTTGCTACCTACAAGCTGTGTATCCTTAGGTGTTTATTTAATCTTTTTGCCACTCACTTTTCTCATCTGTTAAATGGTAATACTATTAGTATCTATCTCACAGTACAGTTTTGAAGATTATAAAAATATACTATTATTATTTGCTTTAACAGGTTACTTATACGAAATCCTGAGAGTCATAGGTACCATGGAATTCAGAATTTGAAGTAATAAGGATCATACACTACATGCCACAGAAAACCCATCATGGTTCTGGAGAAGGCCACATGAATAATTCTGCAGCAAAAATATATGAATTTTAATACTCAATGGAAAAAGGAATATAAATAGCTTCTTATGAGTCCACTTCAGAGGTTGATGACAAATAAGATCTGGTCAGGAGAGGATTTTACCACCAATTAAAGTTCCCCCAAATGTTTAGTTTTCAGAGTTTTCTGGATGTAAGATTTGTCTCCAAAAGAAAATCATCATCATCAGCAGTAGCAGCATTATCTAAAACTAGATGTAAAGGGATGATAACAGGTGTCAAGTTTACTCTTGAAAACAAGGTGTCTGTACTTAGAAAGCATTTGGAGTAGTCACAATGATGTAGTGACCCCCTGTTTTGGTAAGTTTTGCTTTCATATCTTATAATGCTAGCCAAGACCTCCAGTGCAAGGTTAATAATTGTTCATAATAGCAGCATCTTTGTCTTATTCCAGATCTTAAGAGGAATATGTAAATTTCTTTATTAAATATATAGCAACGTAATTTCCCTGGTTAAAATACCAGAAAGCAAGCAAGCAAGCAAGCAAATAAATAAATACATAAATAATAAAGTACCAGAAAGCTTGATGGAAATTCAGTGTATTAGGAAATCTGGTTTATAAAAATCACAAAATACTCATTCAAGTACCTTTTTTCTATTAGTGGCTCTATATAATTTTGACACACACATGATTTCTGTTTTCTGAATTATTCTCTACAAGAAACTAAGTGGACTTCTGGTTTTTAGTTGCACATGTAAGGGGCTTGGAAGTTGCCACTCCTTCTTAACAACTAAAAAGCAGAACAGACTGAGAACGTAACAAATCTTGAATTTATAAGAGAGGGAAGGACATAGGGCAAATCACTGCTATCAAGACTGAAGAGGCAGACAGGTGAATAAAGGGAGTTGGGGGTTATTGGAGCAGACACTGAGAGAGGAATAGTTATGGATATCTGTGCTGGGATAGGAAAATATGAACTATAATTGAGGAACTGCTAGAGGCTCAGTGTGGACAAGTCTGACAGTTAAAATCTTCACGGGTAGATGGGGAAGCAGAGAGGTTCCCACAGTTTTGTGAGATTGACCAGAATCCCACAGTAAATATCAGAGAAAATTCCCCCTGGGCTTCTGGCAGGGAGAGGGGAAACACTCTGAACACTCCAGAATACTTTGAAATACTCCAGAACACTTTAGTCTTTTAACAAGGCCTTTCCTTAGGGAAAGCTGGTTAACTGGGGCCTAAGCTGCTGGGGTATAATCAGCCTAACTGACCTGGGGATGGGAAATACCAAAATCCAGCTCACTGCTAGCCTCTCCCACATTAGAGGTGAGAAAAACCTGAGAAACACTTGTGAAGTTCACAAATCCAGAGGCAGAGACTCACTAAAAGACTGGGGCCTACCCATGGACTATAGAACACTTCCATTCCCCCTACCTCACCACCATATTGCCAATGGCCTATTTATAGCAGTTCCTTTTACCTGTTACATCATGGAGAGCTATCAAAAAAAAAAATTACAATGCATACGTAATGGCAAAAAACACCATTCAAAGTGACAGAGCAAGCATAAGAACCAGACATGGCAGGGATGTTGGAATTATCAGACCAGGAATTTAAAACAACTATAATTAATATGCTAAGGGCTCTATAGATAAAGTAAACAGTATGTAAGAACAGATGGGCAAGGTAAACAGAGATTTGAAATTCTAAGAATCACAAAAGCAATGCTAGAGATAAAACAACAAAAACAAAAAACAAACTACTCTAACAGAAATGCAGAATGCTTTTGATGAGCTTATTAGTAGACTGGACACTAATATGTCTGACTAAAGATCAGTTTGAGGGTATCACAATAAAAACTTCCAAAATTGAAAGTAAAAAGAAAAAGACTGAAAAAAACAAAACAAAACAAACCAACCCCAGAATATCCACAGACTGTGGAATAATTACAAGAGGTATAACATACAAGTAATGGAAATACCACAAGAAAGAGAGGAATAGAAGAACTATTTGAAACAATGACTGAAAATTTCCTCAAATTAATGCCAGATACCAAATCATGGATCTAGAAAGCTCAAAGAACATGAAGAGGGGCGCCTGAGTGGAGCAGTTAGTTAAGGAGCCGACTCTTGGTTTCCACTCAGGTTATGATCTCAGGATCGTGAGATTGCGCCCCCCTGCCCCCCACCCCGCCCCAATCAGATTCCATTCTCAGCATGGAGTCGGCTTGAGATTTTCTCTCTCCCTCCCCCCGCCACCCCTCACACTCGTGTTCTCTCTCTCAAATAAATAAATCTTTAAAAAAAAAAATACAATGCAGGATAAATGCCATAAAACTACATCAAGGCATATCATACTCAAACTACAGAAAATCAAAGATACAGAAAAAATTCTGAAAAAGCCAAAGTAAAAACATCTTAATCTATAGAGGGACAAAGATAAGAATCACATCCAACTTCTCAGAAAACCATGCAAACAAGGGAGTAGAATGAAATATTTAAAGTGTTGAGGGGGAAAAACCCCATCAATCTATAATTCTGTACTCTACAAAATTATCTTTTTAAAAGTGAAGAAGAAATACTCTCTCAAACAAAAATTACAGTTCACTGCCAGCAGATATGCCTTGCAAGAAATATTAAAAATTCCTTAGGGAACTTAGTATTTCCCCCAAACAGGTTTAAAACAATGCCTACAGAACAACCTATACACAAATGTATAACAGTTTTGTTCATAATTACCAGAATTGATAGCAACCAAGATATCCTTCAGAAGGTGAATGGACAAATAAACTGTGATACATCCAGACACCAGAATATTTACTGCAGAAAGATCAGTGGTTTCTAGAAGTTAGGGGGGGAGGGAAAGATAAATAGGCAGAACAGAGATGATTTTAAGCACTGAGACTATTTTGTATGATACTATAATGGTGGATATATACATATACCTACATATGTATAATGGTGGATATTATACATTTGTACAAAATCATAGAATATGCAATACCAAGAGTGAATCATAATGTAAAGGGTGGACTTTGGGTGATTAATGATGTGTCAGTGTAGGTTCACAGATTGTAACAAATATACCACTCTAGTGGGCAAATGCTTATAATGAGGGAGGGATGGGGTATGTGGGAAATCTCTGTACCACTCCTCAATTTTGCTATGAACCTAAAACTGCTCTATAAAATAAATTTTAATTTAAAAAAGCACAAAGTATTTTTAAAAAAACTGTTAAGTTCAACACTTTCAAGATCTGAAACTGTTGTTCTGAAAAATATACTGGTAAGAAAATAAAAGGCTAACCACAATTTGGGAGAAAATATTTGCAAACCATACATACAAAGAGGATTTGTATCTAGAATATGTAAAGAGTCCTACTAACACAATATTAAGATAACCAAATTTAAATTGGGCAGAGGACTTGAAAGACATAAAAATATACAGTTGATAAATAAGCATATAAAAATATGTTCAACAGTATTAGTCATTAGAGAAATATAAATTTAAATCATGAGATAATACATAATTGCAAGAATGACTAAAGTTTAAAAGACTGATAATACCAAGTGAGAATGTGGATCTACAGGAAATCTCAAACATTACTGATGGGAATATAAAATGATGCCATCACTTTTGAAAAAAAATTTCTTTTGAAAGTTTAAATTATATGTAATACTTACATATGACCAAGTAATTCCAAAAAATATGAAAACATATTTCCACCCAACATCTTCTATCTGAATTTTTAAAGAACTTTATTCATAATAGTCCAAACAACTAAAAATTATCCAAATGTTCATTAAATAGTTAATGGATTAACAAATTGTGGCATATTCATACAAAAAAATACTACTCAATAGTAAAAGAATATGAACATAAGGGAATAATCTACTGATATATAAAATTTTGCAAATTAATTTTAAAGCATTATGCTAAGTAAAGGAAGCCAGGTACAAACACCACATATTGTATGATTCCATAAACTACGGGGTAATACGTAAAGAAAAACAACTATCCAAGGGCACTGAAGACTAAGCGAAGCAGACAGATGTTACAGGTAAGTCAACACTTGGTAGAAGAGAATAATCCTAGGTAAGCTTTCTGGTTTCACCACTCCCGTAGCCTGAGGGCAGACACCATTAGCGCAATGTTGTACAACTAAAATATGGAAGTGGTAAGACTTTCCTATTAGACTGATGAACCAAAAAGGGCAGAGTTTGAGACAACTACACAGCTGAAAAATTAAGAGGGGGCACAGTGGAGTAGGGGGAGGGTCTCTAAAAAGAAAGATAAGGCAGAAACACCACATTATACCTAAATATCTGGCTGCACTTGCCATGCACCACCTAGAAAAAAAATTGCAGTTTGAGTTCTGCCAAGATGACCACTCAAAAAAAAAAAAAAAAAAAAAAAATCAATATTCTTTGGAAGTATATAACATAATCCAGAATCTCTACAATGTATAATTCACAACATCCAGAACACAAATCCAAATTACACAAATTTCAAAGAAACAGAAAAATGCCATACTCAAGGGGGGGAAAAAGTCAATGAAGACAAAACTAGAGATGGATCAAGATGTTGGAAATCAGAACAGATTTTAAAGCAGCTACCATAATTACCTTCATGGATATGGAAATACATTGATGCATAAAAAGAAATCTCAGCAAAGGAATAGAAGCTATAAAAGAATAAAAATGAAATTAAAAAGTGAAAAATACAATCTAAAGTAAAAATTTCATCTAATGGGATTAACAACATATTGAAGATAAAGTGAATGAACTTTAACACAGATCAATATAAACTGGATAAGAGAGACAATAAAATGCAAAAAATGAGCAGTCTCAGAGAAACTGCAACAATTGAAAATGGTCTAACATATATGCAGTGACAGTTCCAGGAGAGAAAAAGATAAAGGCACAGAATAAATGTATGAAGAAATGTGGCTTACAATTTCTCTAATTTGGTGAAAAACATAAATGTACAAATTCAAGCTCATTGGAACACAAGCGTAGTAAACGCAAAGAAAATAGCACCTAGGCACATATAGCCAAATTTATGATTAATTTGAAAGTTTTGAAAATAGCCACAGAAAAACAACATACAGAAGAACAAAATATACTTACTTGAGGTCAGTCAAGGTAACTCTTAAATCTCCACGATGTAACAGAGATATTAGGAATAATAGAAATTTAGTAGATATTTACTGAACAAATAGATTTATTGAGATGTCCAATGAAGCTAAAATTATCTGAGTCAACATAGGTAGTGGAAAAAGCACTATACATGGGATAGAAGAGCTCATTCAAGGTTCACTTTGACCATCAAGTAGCTGAGATTCTGAACAAGTTCCTTAGTCTCTATAAATCTAATCTGTTTATCTTTAAAATTGATATAATTGCTCCACAAGGTTATTGTGAAGACGACATAAGACAATCCATGTGAAGAGGTGCCCAGGTGGCTCAGTCTGTTAAAGAGGCTGCCTTCAGCTCAGGTCAGGATCTCAGGATCCTGGGACCAAGCCCCTCATTGGGCTCCCTGCCCACACGGGAGTCGGTTTGTCCCTCTCCCTCTGCCCCTCTCTGCCACCCCCCCCACTTGTGTGTTCACTTGAACACTCTCTCTCTCTCTGTCTCAAACAAATAAAATCTTAAAAAAAAGATGATGCATGTGAAAATGCCTGTTTTTAACATATAGAAAATATAATATTTAGTTGAATCTAAATGATGTTTCATGTTGAATATTTCTTATAAAGATACACTTTAATTTCTGCAAGGAAAGGCCATAATTTTTGTACTATTTTTCTGTATCAATGGTTTATGGACCAAAAATAATTGTCCAAAATAAAGGCAAATTACCTGTTGACATTTGCAAAATTACTTAAATCTTTTAAAATCTTGTCCATATATCCTCTCAGTCCCTAGCATGGTGATAAGAAATTTTAATTGAATGCTTCTATTATTGATTTCCTACAACTGGCCATCCTCCAGAATTTCCTGAAATGTACTTTTAAAAATATTTGTTATATTAAGATTTCTAATAAACTGAAATTAAAGAATGTACCTTAAAATTATTTATGAGAATTTTATTTTGTATTTGCCACTCATTCCATCTCATTAAACATCACTATCTAGTATCTATTTCCAAATACCTATTAATATTTTTAAACATTTGTACCACAATAAAGTTTGATGGTTTAATAGTTATACAAGTATACTGCAATGTTTAGCTGCACTCCTATTGTATATATAATCAGGACTTACTTAAAGCATATCAAATATACACAAATGTAAATTTTTTATCTAGTAAGATTACGCTTACCCGAGGTAGGCTGATTTTATATCTCAAACATACAGGAATATGCTTTCCTTTTTTATGTATTAATATTTCAAACAAGAGATATCTTATTTGACAAAGTTTCTTAAACAAACTATGACCTCCTACAAAACTGAAGTGGTCAAAAAGACAAAATATTACTAAATCATCAACAATACTATGTTTTTACCTCCCTGGAATCTGGAGATTAAGAAAAAAATACACTGTACTCTAAACCATGTTAGGTTGGGATTATTATTCTAATAACTGTGAAGACAAATTTTCATTAAGTCACAGATTTTTATGTGTGAAGTACAAGCGAGAATTATCTTTATGAAATGGGAGAAAATTGCAACTACTTTTCAAACGTAACCTTGACATTTTGAAAAGTGCAGTAATGGATCTGTCCCCATGGAGACAAATATTTTACCCTTCATTTCTGCACCAAAATTCAGCACATTATAACCAGATCTGATCTAGTCTCCATGGTCTGTCTTGGGGGTTATAGGCTTATAAAGTTATGTCCGAATTAACAGCAAAAATTCAGGGAATGTTTTTGTTCTCCACCCTTTCAATTGATATTGACAGTTATTTTTTAAATCTCAGGTCTTTTAAGATAAAAATATGTTTTTATGCAGTAAAATAGATGATTCAGTCAAAAGAAAAAGTTTGTGAGAACTTAAAAGCAACCACAATCCCTGGGACTGAGAATTGGATCCTATGGCTCCATTCCCCCAGTAGGACACATTTACAGAAATAAACATCACTTACAAACATCCAGAGTTTGCCTTCATTTTATCCCTTATTTATGATAAGTGGAAGAAATGTTTAGATTCACTGCTATGTATGCCGTTATCTCTTTGCACTGAGATAATATATGCAAAAGTGCTTTACCTGGTACCTAAAATAAATTAGTTGTCCAATAGTGTGTTCATTTTGGTCTTTCAAATGTTTTGTTTCGTTCGTTTTTCCCTTTACACTTTGAAAAGATGCTAATTAAGAAATTCTAATCAATACAAACAGCAGACCTGTTTATTATTCGCAGAACTTTCCAAATCTCTACAACAAAAACAAAACTTTTTAATGAATCTCATCACTGCCTGTTTTTATTTGTAATTTCATGCATGTGACTCATCAAAATTTTGCCTTGTGTATGCTGAGGAACAGGAGAACTTAGATTTTTGTCACCATGCCAATGTACTTAAGCATTATCTCTTCTTATATTTCATTGTTGTCTATCTCGGTGTCTGAGGACCTGGTCTTTGAAAGCACTATAGAACTTGCTAAGATTTCAATGCAAACACAATAATTTAACTTCAACACCCTATCACAAGATATCTAAACAGTAAAATCACATAGTTAACCCAATCTACTTCAATAGCTTACTCATTTCAGGGTTTTGTTTTTTCTTAATCACTTTACATATTTACTCTCCACATGGAATTTTGCCTTTGTGTACCTTCATTTCCATAGTAGGCATATCAAACATCATGAACACAGTTCCCCTACAAAGGCAAAAACTTCATGATAATTCATTTCATGCATTACTGTTTTTAACCTAATTGATTTTTCCTCAAGGAAATTTTTTTTTTTAAGATTTTATTTATTTATTTGACAGAGAGAGACAACGAGAGAGGAAACACAAGCAGGGGGAGTGGGAGAGGGAGAAGCAGGCTTCCCGCTGAGCAGGGAGCCCGATGCGGGGCTCGATCCGAGGACCCTAGGATCATGACCTGAGCTGAAGGCAGACGCTTAACGAATGAGCCACCCAGGCGCCCCTCCTCATGGAAAATTTTAACACACAAAATTACATAATGCATTTGTTTGTTTATTGACTTGCTGTCTCTCTTCTACATTAGAATATCAAGTTTATGAGGGAAGGATCTGTCTTTCTTTGTGGCTAAATCCTCATTCAATATAGTACCTAGCACATATCAGATGTACAATAAATATTTGTTGGATGAATGAGCAAATAAAAGCATGATGAATGTCTGTCTGTACTTGTTCAATCTTATGGAGGGTCAGAAATTTATAGTATTAGGTGGGACAGGATGGCTTGCATGGAATGGAATTGAGCATCTTGCTTCCCTTAGGTCAGTTAGGCTCTGTTAAAAGCCCAGAAGGTTAGGCTGTGGTTAAATCTTCCTGAGGGCTGACATTGTAAAAAACAGAATGCACTGGGATATTTCAGAATGGTTCCCATGAGAACCTGGTAAAACTTCAAGAGATAAAACTCACAAAATGTGTGGGGAATGGGGGGCTATGACTGGGTCCCTGTGGAGTTTTTGTCTCTTAAATTTGTCTACAACAAGCTTCCAGAAGTTGTCAAAGTTCAGCTTTCTCTACCCCAGTACTCGTCCTAGCTTTCTGCTGGTGGATTTTTGCTACAGTAATCTATGATTCTCTGTATTCACCTGTCTTTCCAATTCTAGGGACAGCAGTTTTCCTTGTAACCTCACTGCTCTTAAAGATCTAAGAAGAGCTGTTGACTTTTACTTTGTTCACTTTTTTACTTGTTAGAATATAATGGCAACTTCCCAACTTCTTATATGGTGGACTAGAAACTGTTAGTCCAACTCGGTGTGTTCTTCATCCTATTTAAGAAATCTTTGCTAGACTGAAAATCAATTTCTCCTATTTTTTTTTCTAAAAGTTTTATAATTTGGAGTTTACATTTAGGTCTATGATCCATTTTGAGTTAGTTTTTGTGGATGATGTGAGGTAAAAATTGAGATTCATTTTATTATTTGTATGTGGCTATCCCATATTATCAGCATAATTTGTTGAAAAGATTATCTCTACCCCCATTGAACTGCCTTGGTAACTATGTCAAATGCCAACTGGCTTTATGTAGTATGTGGTTCTATTTCTGGTCTTGCTATTCTTTTTTTTTTTTTAATTTTATTTTAAGATTTAATTTTTAAGTAATCTCCACACCCACCACAGGGCTTGAACTCACAACCCTGAGATCAGGAGTCGCATGCTCCGCCAACTGAGCCAGCCAGGCACCCCTCATTCATGTCTGTCTTATCTTTATTCTAATGCTACATTGTCATGATTTTTGACCTTTATAATGAATCTTGAATTTAAGTGGTACAAATCTCCAAAGTTGCTCTTATTTTGCAAATTATTTTGGATATTCTAAGTTCTCTTCATTTCTGCATGTATTTAGACTGTACTTTTCAGTTCCTATAAAGTGTCTGCTGGGAATTTGATTGAGATTAATTTAATTTATAGATAAATTTGGGGACAATGTACATTTTAACTTTGATTATCTTGGTCCATTTGAAACTTCTTTTTAAGCTTTGTAGGGAAGGTCTAAAATAGCCTTTACTCTAGGCTAATTCATTCCTTATTTTTTTTTAAAGATTTTATTTATTTATTTGACAGAGAGATAGAGAGCACAAGTAGGCAGAGTGGCAGGCAGAGGGAGAGGGAGAAGCAGGCTCCCCGCCGAGCAGGGAGCTGGACATGGGGCTCGACCCCAGGACCCCAGGATCATGACCCCTGATATGGCCCTGTGATGGTTTTGGGTGTGGTGGCAGGATCTATGAAATTTTGCCATGTGTGTGCTCCTCGTCACAGATGTCACTCGCCTATATAATTTTTAATTACCTAAATACTTCTCAATAAGGTAGTCTGTGCCAGGGTGGAGTTTCTAATGTGACCTACTTGAGGCAGTTAGCCATAAACACAGAAGTCTCAGTGTATTCCAATCTGAGCATTAAGCCAATAGAAAGGCCAAGTTTGAACAGTAAACCCAAGAAGCAAGTCACTGAGTATAGGCAGCCCCCAAAGTTTTGCAGATCTCTGTGATGTGGGGGAGGGGGAGATGGAAATTGGGTAGCAAAAGGGAGTGGTTCCAGAGAACAGTGACTGATCCATCTTGTCTCCCTGGTGAGGTTTGATTACAAAATACATCTTTTGTGTCAACATTTGAAAAGCATATGAAAGATTAGATATCCTCCCTTCAATAAAACACTAGAGAAGCACAAAGATAATATTGAATCTGTTGCAAAGAACATCAAAATGGGAATTGAGAAGCTTGAGATTACAGCCTATGTGACTTGGGACTGCCAATATAAGAGTCATCCAGACCCAGGCCTACAGGTGAAGGAAAAAGACTCCATTTGTATTCCATGATCAAAAAAGAGTAGCACTGCTACCCCTGAAACTAATAATACACTATATGTTAACTAACTTGAATTTAAATAAAAGAAAAGAAAAAGAAAAGACTTCTATTCATGAAGACGTTAGTTGAAAGATGTTTTCAAAAAAGGAAGGAGGGCGCCTGGGTGGCTCAGTTGGTTAAGCGACTGCCTTCGGCTCAGGTCATGATCCTGGAGTCCCGGGATTGAGTCCCACATCGGGCTCCCTGCTCAGCAGAGAGTCCGCTTCTCCTTCTCACCCTCCTCCCTCTCATGCTCTCTGTCTCTCATTCTCTCTCTCAAATAAATAAATAAAATCTTTAAAAAAAAACAAAAAACAAAAAAAGGAGGAAGGAAGGAAGGAAGGAAGGAAGGAAGAAAGAGAAAGAAAGAAAGAAAGAAAGAAAGAAAGAAAGAAAGAAAGAAAGAAAGAAAGAAAGAAAGAGAGAAAGAAAAGAGAAAGAGTAGCATTGAAAGATGCTATTAAATAATATTCAGGCTTAGGGCACTACATGCATCTTTTTTTTGCAGGTAATGCCAGCCAGAAGACCCTGGTATGTAAAAGTCTTGGGAAAAGCATTTATGACTGATCATATTAACTCATAATATTCTTTAAATGTTATGACCTTTCAAGTCTGAAGATTCCATAAATGCCTAAGAAACTGCACCAACCATTCCAGATCACCAGAACCCATCGAATAAGACATAGAGAAACTACAGTCTTGAGGCTGATAAAGAACTCCCTAATACCCTCTGAAAGTTTTTTTTCTGAGACAGAACACTTGATACTCAGAAAAAAATCTCATGGCTCATATTCTTGTTAACTTTTTATCCAATAGTTCAAGTTATTTGTGAACTACTTTGAAACGTCAGAATATAAATGTGCAGAAGACAGTGTAATAGAGGTTAATGGTCTAAGTTTTCTTCCATTTCTACAGTTTCCTACATAATATCAGAAGTCATTATTAGCTGTAAAAGGACTGTAGCAATAGTAAAGATACAGAACCAGAGGTTTATTTGAGGTTGAGCAGCAGACACAAGATTTGAAACAGGGTCAAGATTGTCTGGGAGTGAGAACAAACAGCAGGTACAGAGAAACTGAGGCAAGTTCAGGGAATTGCTGTAACCAACCAGGAACATCCACCCTTTACTTTTCTAATTCATTGACTGCTAAAACATTTGGGGTCCACTCAAACAAATTAGAGAAAGAACAGACATTTAGATGGGATAAGATTCCATTACATGTAGCTTTTCTTGCATTCCCAGCTACTGCGTTTGTATGAGAAGCTAGTTGGACTTGATGCTTCTCTAAAGAGTAGCAGGTTCTGGTGGGGGAGGGTAGTTAATAAATACTCTCATCCATGTATATGACACCAGAATTAAGTATGTAGGAAGTCTGTGAAAGACACAGAAGTATAGCATAGGATATAGTCTTCCAGATTTGAGTTTACTGGTTCAGTCTGGCTGTCATTGTGCAGGTGATGGACAGAGATTGGAAGGAGACAGGTACGAAATATTTTTGTATAGTGTTCTTCAGAGTCAGGATATGAATTGAAGATGCTTTCAGGGACTTAGTGTAGTGAAGGCTAAAAGCTCAGGCCAGGAGCAAGACTGTATGGGTTTGAATCCTGGCTGTGGAACTCACTACAGAAGCAATAACACAAATTCCTAAAAAACCCCAAAATATAGTATTCTGTTGAACGGATATAACACAACTTATTTATGTATCCCATGTTGATGAGCAGAGTTGCTTCTAGCTTTTGCAGAGTATTGATAAGTGTTTTAAACACTTCTGTTTAAAAAACGGAAGTGTTTTGTGTTTAGAAGAGGAATTCTCTTAATTATAGAGAACAGAGAACTATAGAGAACAATAGTTACCAGAGGGGAGGTGGGTGGGGAGATGGGTAAAATAGGTGATGGGGATTAAAGAGCATACTTATTATGATGAACACTGAGTAATGTATAGAATGTTGAATCACTATGTTGTACATCTGAAACTAATAAAACACTGTATGTTAACCATACTGGAATTAAAACAAAAAATTTAAAAAAGGAGAAGAATTCTATGATAGAGGGTATGTGCAATTGGTGGACATAACTCCAGTGCAGGATTAAAGAATGACTTCATTAAATTATGACATTAAGTTGCAACATCCTATCTCTGTTACTTCTGACTTTGACATGATGTCTCTTTTTTTACCTAAGTTTTCTAATTCTCAATCCGTAGCTATGGACTGGCCTGCCATTCTTTCTTTCCTAATAATTATCTCTTTTCAAACATGCAAATATTGATGACAAAAATCCTTGACTATGTTCTTAATATTTTATTGTTCGTCTGATCAAGTCCTATTTAAGTTTCATTTTTTTTTTTTAATGCCAGCCCCTGATGCAGTTCTTATAAGTCACTACTCCCAACTGTTCCTCATATCCGTTTTCCTGTGGCCACCTCATATGTGTCTCCTCATTTTATTGTGGTTCGTTGTTGTTGTTATTGTTTTTACCTGTGCCCTGGCCAGCATCTGAGGACCTCAACTCCAGGGCCATAACTAATACATTTTAATATTCCAGCACTAAGTAGGAAGAAGGTATTTGTGATATGATAAATACTACTCACAAATACATGGATAATTGAGCATATATCTCAATTTATATTAACTGGGTTTGTTGTTTAAGCATGGAGTCTCCTCTTTTTGTCCATTATAATTAAACTAATCTTTTTATGTTTGTATCCTATACTTTTCTGCTATACACAGGGCCCACTATTTTGTCAATACTTTTTTAAAAAGATCTTATTCTGTTGACTAGTTATTAAAATACATGTGTAGATGAGGAGGTGTTAGTATTAAGGGTATATATTTCTTTTAGAGAACCTTGAAAGAGATAAAGCAGTTCTTCAGCTTCACAGTGTGTTACTTAGGCTAAGTTTTATTGTACCTCTTCACTCATTCAAATATTAGTTTTTAATTATTTGGTTTATTACTACTGTGGAAGCCCTTTTTATTGTATATAATACTAAGATTTCTATGTCTTGATTTAAAACCAATGAAGATATCAACATAATTTTCAAGCGAATTCACCCATTTATTTAATTTAGTTAAACCTCTAGTTATTGCATGTTATCAGGGATAGGTCGGAAATTGAAACTGACAGGAGTATAACATTCTCCTACCTCTTCAGAATCCCAAGTGGGAGCAAGAAAATAAAGGCTTAACTAAACATGTGTAAAGAGGTAACCCAAAATCGATAAAGAACTTACCAAACTCAACACCCCAAAACCAAAAAATCCAGTCAAGAAATGGGCAGAACACATGAACAGACATTTCCCCAAAGAAGACATCTAAATGGCCAACAGACACATGAAAAAACGCTCAAAATCACTCGGCATCAGGGAAATACAAATCAAAACCACAATGAGATACTACCTCACACCGGTGAGAATGGCTAAAATTAACAACTCAGGAAACAACAGATGTTAGCAAGGATGTGGAGAAAGAGGAACCCTCTTACACAGTTGGTGGGAATGCAAGCTGGTGCAGCCACTCTAAAAACAATATAGAGGTCCTTCAAAAGGTTAAAAATAGAGCTACCATACAACCCAGAATTGTACTACTACATATTTATCCAAAGGATACAAACATAGTGATTCAAAGGGGCACATGCATCCCAATATTTATAGCAGCAATGTCCACAATAGCCAAACTATAGAAAGAGCCCAGATGTCCATCAACAGATGAATGGATAAAGAAGATGTAGTGTATATACATATATATACATACATATATATATGGTGTATATATATATAAACACACATTGTGTGTCTCTCTCTCTCTCACACACACACACACACACACACACACACACACACCACAGAATACTACCCAGCCATCAAAAAGAATGAAATCTTGCCATTTGCAACAACATGGATGGAACTAGAGGGTATTATGCTAAGCAAAATAAGTCAGTCAGAGAAAGACAAATACCATATGATTTCACTCATATGTGGAATTTTTTTTTAAAGATTTTTTTATTTATTCATGAGAGACACAGAGAGAGAGAGAGAGAGAGAGAGAGAGAGAGGCAGAGGGAGAAGCAGGCTCCCACGGAGCAGGGAGCCCGATGCAGGACTCGATCCCAGGACGCTGGGATCATGACCTGAGCCGAAGGCAGACGCTTAACCATCTGAGCCATCCAGGCGCCCCTCATATGTGGAATTTAAGGAACAAAACAGATGAACATAGGGAAAGGGAAGGAACAACAAAATAAGATGAAAACAGAGAGGGAGGCAAATCATAAGAGACTCTTTAACTGTAGGGAACAAACTGAGGGTTGCTGGAGGGGAGGTGTGTGTGGGGATGCGGTAATTAGGTGATCGGCATTAAGGAGGGCACTTGATGGAATGAGCACTGGGTGTTATATAAGACCAATGAATCACTAAATTCTACCCCAGAAACTAAGAATACAATATATATTAACTGAACTGAATTTAAATAAAGATTTTTTTTTAAAAAAGGAAGTAATCCATTGTCTCCTTCTAGATAATCAATTAAGAATAAAGACTAAACAATTATTGGATGGGCAGAAAGCAATGGTTATGGAGTAAAGTGCATGTGCAGCAAGCTAGGTTTTTTCATTACTTTTAGAATGAATTATTATTTGTGGGTATTTACTAGTCTAGGGTAAAAGAATATCCTAAGCTCAGGCTTTCTGTAAAGAACTTAAATACATTAACTGAGAAATCATGTGTCTTTAACATTTGTTTTTGAAAGTGTGACAATTTGATTTAATTTTTGTCCCTAAAAGACACATTTATGAATTTAATATCATTTTATATTAACTTGAAGGTTGGTGAAAACTTATTTTCTGTGCTTGAAGGTTGTTTTTATTGCTTCAAGTATTATTTTGACAACTCTAAATGCCAAAGATTTTGAGAAAAGCACTTTTGCACAATCCGTTAGGAAAAAAAAATGGATCCACTAACACATAAAGCAAATTCTAAACTTCGTGTTTTCAAGTATCTTCACAGATGCGTGCTTGATTTTTATTTTCCTCTTCAAAATACTGATAATGATCCCTATCTGTCATCTTTACAACGCTGTTCTAAAACTCAGTTGAGATGGGTATGAAAGCAATTTGAAATTAAGAACTTTCATATTAAAGAGTACTCTACTTGTCTTTTGAGAGTTTATATAATTAAACCAAGTGCTTAATTTCCTAAGTTATGGAAATACTTACTGAAGAATAAGCACAATGGGTAACTTGCAGTGCTGAGTTTCTACAGGGCGACTAGGATAAGAAGTGGCAGTTTTGTAGGGTACTCTAAATGCTTCCATTTCATTTGTATTGAAACAGATCAGTACCTGTATGTCATGTTTCACTTGGGTTTTTCTTGGCATTTCATTGGTTTGGGGAAGCTTCTGTCTTTTAGTCAGTAGCAAACTGTTTATTATTTGGGAAATGCCTCTTAATCAACTTTAGGAATACTTTAGGAAACAAAGATGTTTTTTCATGGTCAAATATAATCTGCTTACTGAGTAATTATCTTCTTTTAAAAGTGCATTTTGGTTAAATCATATTATCTCAATATTTAAGAGCTCCAAAAGATATTCAAGATCTATTGTTCTAAGAGTCAGAATGTTAATTCAGGCAATATTCATTAACAACACATGAGGCATACAAACATATATCTACATACTATGTGGATAGACATATAGATAAATAGATACAAATTATGCACATATGTGTCCATAGACAAGTATGTATATGCATGCATACATAGATGTGTGAAGAAAATTTTTAAATTTGCCTTGTTGAAACGTATAAAACTACATTGATCATTCATGGGCAATAACATAAACTCAAGTGAGTTTCTCTTATCATGTCACAGAGCCTTAGAGATATTGTTCTCGCATGTCCTTTCCCATTTAGCTGAGTCTTTTCTAATCTGTCACTTTTTGGCATGAATAGTTAAATGTGCATTTCTTTTCTCTGAGTTATGTCTTTGAAATCACATTACTGGGATCCAGGTACACATAAATGGTGTTCAATATAGACCACTCTCGGAATGTTAACAGAAACTCTGTGACTTATGGCAAAAATATTCCATATCCATTCTCCTTTCTATTCCTTGATAGTATATGAGTAACATGATATAGTAGCAGGAGCATGAATGCATATTCCTATACATTTGAATGCTGCTCATTATTTCACTATTTATCTTTTTACACAGAGATTATAACACCAATCTAGAGATGGCAAGCAATCAAACTGGTCCAGGATCCCTCTTTTTTTCCTTCCTTTCTTTCTCTTTCTTTTTCTTTCTCTCTTGTTCCTTCCGTCCTTCCCTCCTTCTTCCCTCCCTCCCTTCCTTCCTTCTTTCTTTTGTAGGTTCCAATGTGGGGCTTCAACTTAACACCCTGAGATCAAGACCTGAGCTGAGATCAAGTGTCAGACACTTACCTGACTGAGCCACCCAGGCACCCCCAGAATCCTTATTTTCAACACAGTTGTTATTGTGTTATTTTCTGGACAGGAAATGATATTGGCTTGATGAAGTTAGTGTGCAGTGACTTATCACTCATCTCTTGGCTAAACAGGTGAATTCATGATCTTTCAGCTCAAGATATATGCTGGCCATCTACTTCTTAATACCTGAGATTCCGTCATGGTAGTAGGGAGTCTCACACGATTTTAGACCTTTAAACCTTCTCCAACCCTTCTCATTCCCTTTAGTTTTATAAATCCCTATGGAATTTGGTTATGAGTCATTCACACTTTAGTGAAAATTCACTCAATACTCATCTAATGGATAACTCTTATATTCCAGACACCAGGTGAGACAGATAGCATCTTGGAAATAGACTGAAAAATTCTTGCAAGTTTTACTGCTTAGAGACAGACCTTAAAAGGAGGAAACAGGATAAAGAATAGTTTTGTCCAGATCATTTAAGCAGTACTGTCCACCTTCCCACCACTGTTGGGAAGCAGACAAACTTTTAGTTTATTGACAAATTTCTCAACCATCAAAATTCCTACACTCTGAAAGTCTTCTATTCTCTCACGTCTTATCCACAAATTCTTCCACTGTTTTCTCCTTTTAAAGCCATGCTTCATTTTTTCAAATTTGATGTGCACTGGTGCCTTCCCTTTCATGACTTCAACTTCTTGACTGATTTTATCTCCTTATAGACAGTGCCTCCCACAATCACTTGCAGAAAACCCCTTCTAGCTCTAACCTTACACTGGGGAATTTATACTTTATACTTACTAACCCACTTCTGCACTTTGAATTCACAAGTAGAATTCACACTGTCAAGGAAAAGCTACAGAACTGGGAGGCTGGGGTGACTGCGTGTGAGGTTTTCAGGCAAGGAGAACTGGGCAGCCTCACTGGCATCATCACAAAGCCATATTACAGAGAATTCAAGGGTCCTATCTTGTGCCCAGGGTGGAGGGCCTGCAGCATGTATATCCTGTTGTTCGATTTTTTTTTTTGCCTTTTTATAACAAATGGAATTCAGAACACTCAAGAAAGTGTATTTCACATATGGCAGTCATTCTGACTCTGAAATTAAAATACAAAAATGGAATCTCTTGGTAAAAAAGATAATAGTATAATCAGAGAACGTTCATGATATGATAATTCCAGTCTCAAGTTGTAATAAATTTACATCTTGGAAGATGTCCATGTACAAATTTAAAACTTACTCTATTTTATTGTTTTTTTTAACATTTATGTTATTTTCTCAAGCCTTAAATGTTACCATCTTATGTTCCATTGCTTGAACTAATCACTTCCTGATTATCCAAGATCATTTTAGGTTTTTTTTTTATCCCAACTGTAACATACTTCTCTAATTTTAAAATGATTATTTTATGAAAAATATTTTTATCTTATGCATAACAATATTGGGGAAAAAGAGAAGATACAAATGATGTCCACAAAGCCATATGCTGGGTCTCAACCTCATAAGAGTATAGATCTTGTGAATAAAACTGCAACTTCCGCAAGCCAAAGCAAATGTTTGCAAAGCAAAGAATACGCTCTGGGCCAGACAAGTCCTGGGAGATAGTTCAAAGCTAGGTTACAGCAGAAAAAAAAAAAAAATGAAATCTTGACTCTCGCCAGAACACCCAGCTTTTGTTTTGTTCTGGGGGAGTTAAACCCAGAATCTATCACTAAAGCTAGATTATTCCACGTTAGGCATTTTACAACTTAAAACATCCCATCTCCAAACTTTCAACCTATATTGGATTAATTAGGTCATAATTAAGATTTAAAATTGAAAATTAAAAGCTGGAAAACCAACTAAGCGTATATTTTTATCCATGCTAATGGATAAATTATGGTTTGTAAATGTGATGGCTACTGAACATCTGTAATACTAAAGCAGATGTGTACATTCTGATTTATAAATAGGTGTCCAAACCACACTATGAATCAGTAAATAAGACTTGGGACACTGTTTATGTGTTACATGTTATAATGACATTATTAAAAATAAAAAAAAAATTACATACACGTTGTATTAATCAGAGTTCTCCAGAGAGACAGCACTAATAGGATATAGGTATATACTATATATACACAATATTCTATACATAGTGTGTGTGTGTGCGTGCGCACACACGTACACAGAGAGAGAATTTAAGAAACTGGCTCACACTACTGTGGGGCTGGCACATCTGAAATCTGTAGGGCTAGGGCCAACTAGCAAGCTGGAAACTCAGTTGAGACTTCAGTCTTTGGGCAGAATTTTTTTTTTTTTTTAAGATTTATTTATTTATCCCAGGGGTGGGAGAGGGGCAAAGGGAGACAATCTCAAGCAGACTGCATGCTGAGTGCAGAGCCCAACACTGGGCTTGACCTCACGACACCAAGGTTAGGATCTGAGCCCAAACCAAGGGTGGGACACTGAACGACTGAGCCACCCAACCACCCCCAAGCAGAATTTCTTTTTCTCTGGAAGTTTCATCTTTGGTCTCAAAACCTTTGACTGATTAAAGAAGGCCCACCCAAATTGATGAGGTGTTCTCCTTTACTCAAAGTCAACTAATTATAGATGTCAACCACATCTACAAAATACCCTAACAGCAACACCTAGATTAACGTTTGACCAAATAATGGAGTGCTATAGCTTAGGCAAGTTGACATGTAAATAATCATCACAGGAATGGAATTATACAAAAGAGTGAACACCAGGAGCTGGAATTCAATGGGGCCTCTTTGGGGGTCTCCTGCCATAGGAGGTGTTTAGTTTTGTGAGGGTTTTATGTTTTTAAATTATTTTTCACCAGATTAGAAATGTGTAGAATCACTGATGGGCAACATTTCTTCTCAGATAATTTCTACTGAAAAAATTAGAATGTACTGTTTTTAGATAATAACCTGGTAATTCTGGAGGTAAAATGGAAATCCATAAATAAGCTTTTTTTTTTTATTTTAACATTCAGATTTTGAATCAAGTTAGAAGTAGTCTTTCATACCACTACCCATCAAGACAAAGGTCAAAAACACAAAAGTAACCAAAGAACATTATTTCTTGCCACTCCCATTTCCCAAGCCTTTCATTCTTTCTATGACGAGAATGATTTGGGTATGTTTACATCTGTGTGTATATGTGCAAATGCTTAGGACAGAAATGGAAGCTGTGACTTAACAGTACGTGAAATGATTCACTAAAGTTATGTCAAGCCTGAATTCTCAGTCAATGAGGAAACCTCAATTTCCTGTTCTTAGTCCAATGTCAGAGCCTGTAGCCCAAGGTCACAGCACATGAGTAGGGCTGCAAGATCACAGAAAAGTCTTTCCTGAGATTAATGGCAGGGCTGAGCCAAAGATGACTGAAGGGGCACCCTCTGGCATGCTCATTTATCAGGGATTTACTTGTTGGCTAATGATAGCAATAACAGTTTGTATCTGACAGACACAACTGGATATGTGCAGTGAGAAACTCTATATTTGAAGTTGGATTATACTGGATCTATACAATTTCCTCTTCTGGTGCTTGCTCGGGCTGTCATCATAGTCTCTGTCAGTGAAGTTTGTGTTTTATTTTATATTTTAAGGAAAAGCAATTGCTTCTATTAAAAAATAGTAACAAAAATCACATCAAATTAATTTCATTTTTTCTGCATTCTTTAGAAATATATTTTTCATATGCATATGCAAAGTCTAGATTGCTATAATCATAGTGGAAATAGACTTAATTTTTTCACTTACACTTTTACTGCTAACGCTATTCTGTGCTCTGTATTTCCTAATAGTATTTTATGATTGTTTTTGTTACTACAAAAGTGTATTCTCTTAGAAAATATATTGGTCAATAGAAAAAAACTTTATCACTCTTAATCTCCCCACCATGTAATAATTACTAGTAGCAAATTCTTCCTACGATCTTCATATTACAAATGCTTGCATATATTCATATACGTACATTCATATATGCATGTGTACACGTGTGTGCATCCACGTGCAATGAAATTATACTGGATTTTTCCTTTCCTTTTTTGTTAATGTTGTATTATGATAATAGTTATTTCATTATTTATCCTTTAAAAATACAATTTTGGGGCACCTTGGTGGCTCGGTCGGTTAAGCGTTTGACTTGTTTTTGGCGTGGGTCATGATCTCAGGGTTGTGAGACAGAGCCCCACTTTGGGCTCCAGGCTTAGGGGGGAGTCTGCTTCTCTCCCTCTCCTGCTGGCTCCTACCCCTGCCCATGTACGTGCAAGGGCATATTCTCTCTCTCTGCAAAATAAATTTAAAAATCTTAAAAAGTAAGTAAAAAGAAAAATATATTTTTAAATGGCAGAACGTTATTTCATTGCAAAGTTTTATTTAACCTACCACCTGGTATCAGATATTGAAACTTTTTTTTCAATTTTTTAGCCTGTGATGACTACTTTGTTATATATTTGTGCTTATTCCTGGAAAAAGAATATTAATAGTAAGATGCTAGGTCAAATAATATGTATAAATGCTATGGCCTGAATGTTTGTGTCCCCCCCAAATTCATATATTGAAACACAATGCCCAATGTAATGGTATTAGGAAGTAGGGCCTTTGGAAGGTGATGAGATCACGAGGGCAGAGTCCTTATGGGTAGGATTAGTGACCTTATCAAAGGGACCAAGAAAAAGTTCCCTTGCTCCTTCTGCCATGTGGGAGGTTACATCAAGAACATGGCCAGCCATTTATCAATCAGGAAGCGGGCTCTCACCAGACAGAGGACCTGACCGCATTAATACCCTGATTTTAGACTTCCAGACTCCAGAACTGTGAGACATTAATTTCTGTTGTTCATAAGCTACCTAGTCTGCATTATGTTGTGAGAAAAACCTGAAGAGAAAATAACATTTGATAATTTAATTATATGTTGTAATTTCAAGGGTAATCCTAAAATAATAAATAAATTCCTAACAAGAGAAGAAAAATAGAATAACAAATAATCAACCATAAGTGTTAAAAATTAAGAGAAAAACAAACTAGAACAGAGGTGCTAACACAAAAAAATAAACAGGCAGATATAAGTTTAAGCATATTAGGAATTGCACTGAATGCAAAAGCTTAAATTCTCCAGTTACATGACAAGATAAACAGACTGGAAATAAAACAAAACTCATACGCTATTTATGTTTTAAAACAGAAAGGTTGAAAGTAAAGGATAGAACAAATATATCATGTAAACATTAATAAAAAATACTAGTGCAGTCATATTAATAACACACCAGAAAAAGTTTTAAAGCAAAATAACAACAAAATCTACCAGAGATAGAAAAGATTATTTCCTAATGATTAAAAAAAAACTGTTCAATTACCAGGTAGCTATAGCATTTTATATTTGTACACCACTTAATCACATTGCCTAAAATATGAAAAGAAAAAAAATATTACCTCTCTCAGTAACTGACAGAAGGGGAAACAGCAACAAAATTAATAAGGACATTGATCAACATAATTTAAAAAACTGATCAAATGGAAGTCATATATTGCTATGTTAAACATTTATAGATAAGCATTCTATCAACATACACAGATTATTTGAAACTACTGATAATATCCTGGCTGTAAAGCAGGTCTCCATCAATTCTAATGATAATGAATGGGTTTCATTATAAAATATGTTCTCTGACCACAATATAATTAAGCCAGTAAAGAAAAATAGATAACTAAAAAATCCCAATATATTTCAGAATTGAAAAATATTTTAATTATATTTAAACAATCATCTTGCTTTTTTCCCCTTGTGTGAAACTTTTTTTTTTTCTCCTTGGTGTACAGTTCTATGCATTTTAACACGTTTAGATTCATGTCAGCACCATCATAATGAGGTACAGAACAGTTCCTTCACTCCTCAAAAATCTCCCTGGAACTATATCTTTAAGGTAAGACCATCTGACCTTTCATGGTCCCTGGTAATCATTGATTGCTTCTGTATATCCATAGATTTGACTTCTAAATAATATTATAATAATAGAATCACACCTTTTGAGACTGACTTCTTTTATTTAGCATAACAATTTGAGATACATCCAAAGTCTTGTATACTTCAAAAGTTTTTACTCCTTTTTCTTGTTGAATAGTATTCCACTGCATGGATAAACAAACCATAATTTATCCATTCCTTGAAGGACATTTGGGTTGTTCACAGTTTTTGTTATTTATCAATAAAGCCACTATGGATATTTGTTTTTAGGTTATTGTATAAACATAAATTTTCATTTCTCTACAGTAGACACCCAGGCATGGGATTGCTGGTGAGGCGCCTGGGTGGCTCAGTCGGTTAAGCCTCGGACTCTTGATTTTGGCTCAGGTCATGATCTCAGGGTGCTGAATTGAGCCCCATGTGGGGCTCTGCCCTGGACATGGACTCTGCTTGAGATTCTCTCCCTTTCTTTCTGCTCCTCCCCTGCTTACATGTACATGTGCATTAGCGTGCATGCACTCACATGCGCTCTCTCTCTCTCAAAATAAAGGGGGGGAGTGGGATTGTTGGGTCACAATGTAAGTTTATGTTTACCATTCTCAGAAACTACCAAACCTTTTCCAAAAAGGCTGTACCATTGTGTATTCCCATCAGCAATGTTGTTAAAGTTCCAGTTGCTCTGCATACTTACTATCACTTTGTGAACATTTAAATACATACATACAAACACATATACATATATATACAAATTTAAGCTACCTAATAGTTGTATAGTAGAATCTCAGCATGGTTTCATTTTGCATTTCCTTAATGGCTATTAATGTTGAATATTATTTTTGTTAATCTTTATCTCTTTGGTGAAGTGGCTGTTCATGTCTTTTGCTAATTTTTAAATTGGATTGTGTTTTCTTACTTTTGAGTTTTGAGTTTCCTTTATATATACTCTGCATACCAGTTATTTGCGGGCATATAATATAAAAATATTTTCTCCCATTCTGTGGCTAACCATTTCATTCTTCTAGCAATCTCTTTCATGGAGTTTTGGAGTGTTTTTTGGGTGTTTTGTTTTTTTTTTTCCCTTGGTATTGTATCTAAGAACTCATCACTAAGCCTAAGGTGACATAGATTTTTTTTCCTATCTTTTCTAAAAGTTTTAGATTTTTACATTTAGGTACATGATTCATTTTGAGTTAATTTCTGTATAAGATTTAGAACAAGGTTCATTTCTTTTGTCTATCTAATCTCTAGTTATCCCAACACGATTTGTTGAAAAGCCTAGTCTTTATTCATTGAATTGCTCTTGCAACTTTGTCAAAAATCAATTGGTCATATTTATTTGGATCTATTTCTAGAATCTCAGTTCTATTCTTTTTATCTATACGTCTATCCCTTCATCAATACCATACTAACTTGATTACTGTAGATTTATAATAAGTCTTAAAATTGGCAGTGTAATTCTTCCAACTCTATTCTTGTCTTTCATAATTCTTTTAGCCATTCTAGTTCCTTTGTTTTTCCTTATAAATTTTAGAATTGGTTGGTTTATATCTGGGGGAAAAATCCTGTTTGGATTTTGATAGGAACTGGATTAAATCCATAGACTAATTTGGAGAGAACTTGCATCTTTAATGAGTTAGTTACCAGTTAATGAACATGATAGGGCTCATTTATTTCTTTTATCACTTTTTTTTTTCAGTTTTCAGCATATAGATCCTATGCATGCTTTGTTTTATTTATATATATATATATATATATTCAATTTTTAAAAAGATTTTACCTATTTTAGAGATGGGGGTAGGCAAGGGGCAGAGGGAGAGGGACAAGCAGACTCCATGCTGAGTGCAGAGCCTGATGTGGGGCTTCATCCGACGACCCCGAGATCATGACCTGAGCGAAAACCTAGAGTTGGATTCTTACCCAAGTAAGCCACCCAGCTGCCCCTATATTCAATTTTTGGACATTATTATGCTTATATGGTATTTTATGGTTTTGTTTTTTTTATTTTTTAGAGAGAGAAAGCATGAAAACGTGTGAGCAGGGGGTGGAGGGGGTGTAGGGGCAGAGGGAGAGAGAGAATCTTAAGTAGGCTCCATGCCCAGGGCGGAGTCAGACATGGGGCTGGATCTCACAACTCAGAGATCATGACTGAACCGAAATCACAAGTCCCATGCTTAGCTGACTGAGACACCCAGGTGCCCCTGGTATTTTCCTTTTTTATTTTTTACTTATTTACTTTTTAAAGATTTTATTTATTTATTTATTTGACAGAGAGATACACAGCGAGAGAGGGAACACAAGCAGGGAGAGTGGGAGAGGGAGAAGCAGGCTTCCCACTGAGCAGGGAGCCCAATGCATGACTCGATCCCAGGACCCTGGGATCGTGACCTGAGCCGAAGGCAGATGCTTAACAACTGAGCCACCCAGGCAACCCGGTATTTTCCTTTAAAAAAAATTATATTCCAAGTTTACATAGTCTGTGCATAGAAATAAGATTAGTTTCCCATGTGTTGGTCTCATAATTTAGGACCTTACTAAATTCATTAGTTGTAAGAATTACTTTATATATTCTTTGGGATTTTCTACACAGATGATCATGCTGTCTGTGGATAGGGGCAGTTTTATTCCCTGATCCCCCAACCAAATGCTTTTTCTTTCTTATTCTGGCTTATTGTCTTGGCTGGGCAAGTAATACATTTTATTTTTATGTCTTTATTTTTATTTTAAGATTTTATTTGAGATAGAGAGCAAGAGAGAGAGAGCACGAGCAGGGGACAGAGAGAGGAGAAGCAGGCTCCCCACTGAGCAGGGATCCTGACGAGGGGCTCAATCCCAGGACCCCGGGATCATGACCTGAGCTGAATGCAGAGTCTTAACCAACTAAGCCACCCAGGTGCCCCGACATTTGTATTTGAACTTCCATTTCCAGGGCAATATCAAGTGGATATACTTTCCCCTCTTCCTTCAATTACAACTAAAATCTATGGGCATTGTATATATAAAACAAACATTAAGAAGACTTTGAAAGGTAGAAAGAATATAAACCAGTTAAGGACCTTGCAACATGAAGAATGACCTGATGGTAGATTTTCTGGTCTTGTTGTCTAATATATCACAGATATATTGATAGAAAATATGTGCTAGAAAAACTGAAAACCTCAAAGCACAAATAGGCACAGACAAAACTCCATGGAAAGCCTGTTCTCTATAGCTGAAGAGCTAGGAAAAATGAAAGCCTAACAAGACAGACAAATTTTAGGAAATAATTGCCCTACTATTGCCAAATATCAAGGATTCTACTCCCACTTCCATCAGCAAAGCCCAAGTGGGAGCCTAGATTTTTACCATTGTCCCAATATAGTATGATTCCCTCTCCTCCCTTCAAGATGATTATAAAGGACCCAGTGGAAAGGCAAAACTTGCATCCCAGCCTGAAGGTGAGAAACCCTCCACCCCTCCATAACCACACACACTGGATGTCTGTGGAGATCATGTGGAAGCAATAATGAGGTGCCCTTCCCAGCCAGGGTAATACAAGCAGAGGCCTCATGGGGATCCTGAACTTCCACCTCTGCATCTTTTCGCCCAAGAAACTGAAATGAGACTAAGTGAGTAACCTGGATATCTATTACACCTTTACCTTAACTGCTAAAACAAAAGACGGAAATAAGAGGCAGAGTCTCATAACACAATACCCAAGCCCTTTAGGATACAATCTCCGGACAGATTAATGGGTAAAGAAACTGTGGTTCATCCATATCAGAGGTATAATCAGCAATACAAAGGAATGAACTACTGATGCATGCAGCGACTTGGATGATCTCAGGGCGTTATTATGTTGAGTAAAAAAAAAAAAAATGTTAACCTCTAAAGGCCACATATTGTATGATTCCCTCAATGTAAGACTATGAGAGACACAGCTGTAGATTTTGGGAAAACAGATCAGTAGTTGTGGGGGATGGGCAGTGGACCTGCCTATAAAGGAGTGGCAGCAGGAAGATCTTTGTTGTGAAGGACTATTCCTGTAGTTTTGACTGCAGTGATGGTTATGTAAATCTACATATGGGATCAAAAAAGGGCACAGAGGGGCGCCTCGGTGGCTCAGCCGGTTAGGCGGCTGCCTTCGGCTCAGGTCATGATCCTGGGGTCTTGGGATGGAGCCCCACATCCAGCTCCCTGCTCAGCGGAGAGCCTGCCCCTCTGCCTACTTGTGCTCTCTCTCTCTCTGTCAAATAAAAAAATAAAATAAAATTTAAAAAAAGGGCACAGAACTAATCAAATATATTGTGTCAATATCAGTTTCCTGGTTTTCATATGATACTTAAGTTATATTAGATATAATAACTAAGAAATTGGGTGACAATTATAGCTCTCTACTATCTTTGTAACTTCCTATGAATTTATAATTATTTCAAAATTAAAACTTTTTAAAAACCAAACAAGCCTAAAACTCAGTGTATCTGGGAATAAATGTTAATGGGAAATATAAAATATTTTGAGGTCAAAGATAACAGAAACTATTCAAAATTGTTTGAGCGGCTAAAGCAATACATAGAGAAACCTACAGCATAAAATGCATATTAAAGAGAGGAAGAAGGTTAAACATTGATAAGCTGAGAATCTGTCTCAGGACCTTAGAAAAACTTAAGCAAAATAAATCCAAAAGAGAGTTGAGAAAAGAAACAAACATATAGTAAAAAAAAAAAAAAAAAAGGATCAACTGTGTATGGTCACCTATGTGTCCAGCAATCTATTTTAACAAGACTTATATGGGTGATTCTGATACATGCTAGAATTTTGAGATGTACTGATCTAGACTGTGAACACTCATGTGCATCAGGATGCATGATCCAGAAAGTTTGTGGCAGCATTGTTTGCCATCCCAAACTGGAAACTAGACGCCAAACTCACTAGATGCCAGTCAACAGTAAACCGTGGTGTACTATAAATGCTAGGTTGTAAAACAATAAAAATGAACAAATGGCAGGTACATACAATATGAATGAATTTAACATATTATTCAATGAATAGAGGAAAACAAAATAACGTATTCAGTTTGTTTCTTTTTATGTGAAGTTCCAAAAGAGGAAAAACTAAGCTATATTGGTTAAAGATGCACAAGTAGGTGACAGAAGGAAAACAAAGCAAAACGCATAAAAACACACACACACACAAAACCAAAACAAGTACATGAAGTCCTTTTTTTCAACCTTTTCTATGTGTTATTTTTAAAAATAAAAATGCCTAGAAAGTAAAGCTAAGAATATGGAAGGTAGATAAGGAAATTATAATGCTTACTTAAGAGCTATTCTTAAGTTTTACCTTGTTCTTTTGTTTGAAACGTGTTCCTCTGTTTCTTCATTTTGCTTGGGTCTGGTTTCCATGCATCAGATGAAACAACCACTTCTCCCCGTCTTGAAGGAATAGCCTTGAGTAGCCGATGAAACTTGTCCTTCAACCCTGCCCCAGCTCTTGGTTGTCTCTACACTTTTGTGATTGTCCAAGCCATCTATTACATTTTTTAATACCTCCCCGCAGTTGAAAGCATGCCAAGACCTGTTAGGGTCCCAAAAGGGAGGATCTCACAACACCTAGATTCAGGCTGATTGGAAGCCAGACCCTCAGACAACAGCTTTTAAAGTATGCAAATCTGCGACACCTGGGTGGCTCAGTCCGTTAATTGTCTGTCTTTGACTCAGGTCATGATCCCGGGATCCTGGGACTGAGATCCCTCTGGGGCTCCTCGCTTAGCGGGGAGCCCACTGCTTGGGCGTGCTCTCTCCTTTCTGTCTCTCTCTGACAAATAAATAAATAAAATCTTAAAAAAAAAAGTATGCAGATCTATGCATTCCTGTGGGACCGCCAGCATCAGTCCTCATGGCCACTAGAGCCAGGTGATCTGGAGGTGTCCTCTGGATGGCAGTGGCAAAAATCAGGGCTCCAAATAAGTAGATAAGCTCTTTTCTGGAGATACCTGCTGTTATGCATCAGTGGGCAATCCATGTTCCTGAAGAGCAGCTCCACAGACCGCAAGTGTGGGCCAAACCTGAAGCCATCCGCCAGGCCGAAGCTGCAGGACAAGCCAATCAGACCCTTTGACAGAGACAGGGGTGTATCTAAGTCCGCTGTCTGGGCAGCACCCTGAGGTGCCGTCTCTGTGATTATTAGAATCCCATGGGACCCAAGCCCCTCCGGAGCCGCCAGAGCCAGGTAAGCAAGGAAGGTGCCCTCCGCAGCTGCCACAAAAATCACAGTGCCAAACGCATGTGAAAACTCCCTTCCAGGAGATGTTGAGGCTCCAGAGCACAGCAGAGGGAGAGCGGGAAGATGGCGCCCGCTGGCTGCGGCGACGCTGAGGGGGGAACGCAAAGATGGCACCTGCCCCGGAACAGAGAAAGAAAAAAAAAAAAAGCCTTAAAAAAAAATGGAGTTCACCTCCTATGGCAAGGCAGAGGAAGAGAGCAAAAACGGGAACACTGGCTCTCACCGGCTTCCTTCCCTGGAGTACTCCAGCAGGCGTTTGTGCGTTCAATTAGAGGACCCCTCAGGCTAATGCTTTAGTATAAGCAAACCAGCCTCTTTCACTGGAAGTCTGGGCGGGTGAGTCTGAGCGAGAGCTCTCTCTTTTTTTTTTTTTTTTTTTAGATTTAGATTTATTTATTTGAGAGAGAGAGAGACAGAGTAAGAACGGGAGGGGCAGAAAGAGGGGAAGAGAGAATCTTAAGCAGACTCGCCCTGAGCAAAGGCCAGAGCGAGCTCCATCCAGACCTGATACGAAACCAAAAGTCTCACGCTCAAGGCGCCCCCAGGTGCCCCTGAGCCGGAGCTCTTTTAAGACCCATTTCTTAGATCACTGAGTTTTGTGGTCTCCTAGACACAAGCGCCTGTTGGTTTTCAAAGCTAGATGTTTCGGGGGTTTGCCTCTCAGGTGCAGGTTTTAAAAGCTAGGGTGCCCAAGGTGGGGTTCAAACCCTTGGCTACTCTGGTAAGTTTGGGCTCCTAATTGCAGGTGGTTGGCCTGGGGTGGGGTTTACGGGATTGTGTCTCAGCCTCTCCCACCCTGTTTGATGTGGTTTTCTTCTCATTAGCCTGATGTGTAGTTGTTACTCAGCCAAACTTAAAGTTTTCTTTCTTACCCACCCCCCCGCGCCCCAAGAGGAAATTGTTCCATATGCAGACTCAGTGTGTCTGGGGAAGGAGGTGAGTCCAGGCTCTTTCTATGTCACCATCTCGAACCTTAAGAGGACTCTAAAAGGAGAGAGTAAAACAAATGGAGGAAAAAATATTTAAAGAAATAGTAGAAAATACCATAGTACACGAGAATTAAAGAAAAACTGTAGTCATGCTGAAACCTCACTGATAGAAAAAATAATGGTGGTGAAAACTAATAAGAAAGTAGGAAATCCTAAAAGCTTCCAAAAAGAGAAGGGAAAAGTAGCTGCAAATGGACAAGAATCAGATTGATCTGTCAGACTTATAAAGACAATAGGCTAATTTTCTCTATGTTCTGCAGAAAAATAACTGAGTCAAAAGTACCATTCAAATGTGAGTGAGAAACAAGAGGGTCAGACATGCAAAGACACAGAATATTCACAGCTCACTAGCAACCCGGAAGACATCTAAAACAATGACTGAACTCACACTTACTCTAAAAAATAACATAATGAATGAATAAATATGGCCAAGAACTTCAACCTTAAACAAACATGCACTTTAGCTGCATTCACTTCTCAGAGTAGGAGGGTTACAAACAGTCCTGTTGCTCAGGATGAAGTTTCTAGTAAATTTCTGCAATGTTTGCTTTTGAGCATTCTGTTCATTGCATTCATTTGCTACAAGCTTTGTGTTAACTGTGCAGGTTACTTCTGCAGGTGTCTAGCTATCCTTTTTTCTGGTCTGATTACTGCTCCTGTCTATTTTATATCTCGTGAGAATTATTCTAAATTTCTTGAATGCTGATGTTGCTTTTGACATTTCCCATTGCTGTTTTTGTGTATTTAGCTTTTCATTATTTTTATCTGGGATTTTGGGTGGGAAGGGGAAGTAAATATATGTGCTCAGTCCATCATCCCATGCCCTATCCTAACTGCTTATAGTACCATCCTATGGAAAATTTTATTCAAAAGATGGGTTTGGGGTGCCTGGGTGGCTCAGTCTGTTAAATGTCTGCCTTGGGCTCAGGTTATGATCCCGGGGTCTTAGAATCCAGCCTGGTGTCAGTCTCCCTTCTTAGAGGGGAGTCTGCTTCTCCCTCTCCCTCTGACCCTCCCTCTGCTTGTGCCCTCTCTCTCTCAAGTGAATAAATAAAAAAATCCTACAAAAAATAAAAAAGATGGAGTCAAGGTCGGCTGCTAGTCCAACCTTGTACAATAACCTCAACGTAAAGTTGAGGAAACTGGAGGCTATCCATGGTAGACAGATGGTTTGCTCTGCTAGACACAGGAAATGGAAACAGAATCAATAGATAGTTCTGCAGAGTCCTGGAATCAAAACCTTTCCCCTGGATCATGCTGGATATTTGGTTAAATTACTACTAATATATATACATTTAGATGATTTATACTGTTTACAAAAGTAAAAAAAACTATAAATAAAAGATTAAATATTAGGAAAGCAAATATAAGTTTTTATACAAGTATAAAAACCCTCCTATCTGTAAGTTTTTCAGAGAATGAAACTGATTTCTCCCTATACTTTGGCTTCCTAAGGCATACAATTCTGTATAAAGAACTAAGTAAATTATGAAAAACCTAATTTGTCTATTTTATCAGTTCTTTTGAATGTAAGACCAAATCCACTGGCCCATTCTGTAGTTCATTGCTACGTCTTGTGGTTGATAGCGATTATAGTTAGCATTTACTGGTCACTTCAAGTTCCAATCCAGACACAGTGTTAAGTGCTTAAAAAAGATTTATAAACTACTTTACAGATGAAGAAATTAGGCCACTACTTATTTAAGAAAATTGTGCAAGAGCACACAGATATTAATGGATAAGGTCAGATTCAGAGGTTGTGTTGTGAACCATTAAAGCTACATTCATCCATGTTCTGAATATCAGTGGTGTGCTTTTAAATGTTTAGCAACAGTTGCCTTGGGGATGGAGGGGAATAAAACACCTTGCATTGTAGCTTTAGTTGATTTCTGTGCTGTAAGTATCCCCACCATGGTTGATTTTAAGGCACCAACTAAAATCAGTGAAAGAGGTGTTGGAAAGAGATGTTCAATGTCACATGATTATATATAGTGTTTCCACAGGGCGGGTATAATAGACTTATGCCATCTTGAGCACATTGATAATAGTAAAATGTAGCACAATAATTAGGAAATTAAGAGTTTTTAGTTTCTATCACCTTTGTTTTTAATATAAATCATTTAATTGTAAGCTTCAATTTACTTTTTAATAATGGCTATATTTAATAACAGCTCCCAAAATTTCTGAGAATTTAACAATTGTCTAACGTAAGCTGAATTGGCTCCAGTAGGCTAAGGGAGTTAATCATGACTGTTTTTGCTCCACCTGTGGTTTTGAGGTATAAAAAATACTTCTAAATTTTCTTTGCTTATCAAAATACACATTCTATTGCTTAATTTTTTTTTCTTTTTTTGCAGGGTGGGGATAGCTATTTAGCTTTCTTTTCTTTTCTTTCTTTCTGTCTGTCTGTCTGTCTTTTAATTTTTCTTGTTTGGAGGTATGCTGGGTTACTTTGCTATTCCTTAAAGCAAGAACCATAGCCCATTGTATATATTACACAGTATAGTAAAATAATGATATAGAAGTGTTATGTATCATCACATATACACATGTGCATACATATAAATGGAAAGGACATCTGTGCTATCTATATGCATGTGGTCATATTGAGACATAGAAAACAATAAATTTGGGGCAATAAGTTAAAGTTAAAAAATAATAGTTTGGGGCGCCTGGGTGGCTCAGTCGTTAAGCGCCTGCCTTCAGCTCGGGTCATGATCCCAGGTGGTGGGATCGAGCCCCGCATCGGGCTCCCTGCTCCGCGGGAAGCCTGCTTCTCCCTCTCCCTCTCCCCCTACTTGTGTTCCTGCTCTCGCTCTCTCTCTCTCTCTCTCTGTCAAATAAATAAAATCTTTAAAAAAAATAGTTCAAAGAGTATTCTTAGAAAGTACTTGAAGGCTTTGCATTTATGATACTGCATGGATCAGAATTAACTAAAGGGTGAAATCTGATTCACTCAAATTTAAATCTGACTCCTCATCGATGGAAAGTTTAGCAGTGACAGTAGACAAAAGATGGTCTCTGGTTGAAGCCTCTGCTAAGAACATTTCTCTTTCAGACACAGAATTCAAGACAAGGTCATTGACTGTGTTCCATAAACATCCTTTTCTATTATGTATGGCTTCTGCATTTTTGCATTGAGATGTTTTTCATTCACGCTAGTACTTATCATTCATCCATCTGTACTTTCTGTAGAATATCTTATTTTACCGTTGAACGGTTCAAGATAAATGACTTCTTTACTAGAAGGTAAATAAGACTCTTAAATTTTTTTTATATTGAAGAAATTATTATTTGGTTCAAAGCTATTAAAGGTAAGTGACATTGTAATGCAAGGAAAGAACCTTAGCTATAGCCCCAACTTTCTTTTTTTTTTTTTTTTAAAGATTTTATTTATTTATTTGACAGAGAGAGACACAGTGAGAGAGGGAACACAAGCAGGGGGAGTGGGAGAGGGAGAAGCAGGCTTTCCACTGAGGAGAGAGCCCGACACGGGGCTCGATCCCAGGACTCTGGGATCATGACCTGAGCTGAAGGCAGATGCTTAACGCCTGAGCCACCCAGGTGCCGCATATAGCCCCAACTTTCTATTGATGCTATTAACTTCTTACATAATTTGATTATACACACACACACACACACATATATATAAAAAATCATATATTTCAAGGCTATCATGGAAACTGACAAAGTACCTAATACAGTTGAAAGTTAATTCACTTTTTGGGTTTGCATGTTTCATCATAAAAGATGGCAAATTCTTTGTCTTTATATTGGATTCTGATACATTTTTTTCCATTACAGAAAGAGTAAATGAATCTAAAATGAAGAGTAAATGAATCAGGTAGTTATCATCATTTCACTCTAATGTAGAAGTTTTTTTTTTTCTGCAAGGAAAGAACTTGAAAGCAAATTGGTTTGGGTTAAGTCAGATGAAATGCATGCCTCTGAAACAGTATGTTCTCCATCACCAAAGGTATTCAAGTATAATTTGGATGACTACATATTAATTATATAACAGAATTATGTTGATACGATTTATAGAGGGGATTTCAGTATCGGATGAATAGAGAATAAAGGATGAGGGATCTAAGTGATCTCAGTTGTCTTTTATATCTCTTACTATTTGGTCACTGTAACTGCCTCCTCTTCTTCCTCATTTTCATACAATAAAACATCTTAATCATTCAGTACTCCTCTCTCGTGAGAAAGTAGTGCCATTTTCCCCCATTGACCTATATGTTTGCCAGTATATTTTTTGCATCTGCTTTGATTATTTTAGGTCAGGGTCTGAAAGAAAAGAGCTTGATGTAGTGGAAAACACATAGGACCTGCAGTTGGCATACTTGAGTGGTCCCAACTACGATTTGAAACTCTGTGATGCTAAGAAAGCTATCAGACTTCAGTGTCATCAGTACTGAGAGGACTGGTCTTGTGGTCTCTAAGTTTCCTAGGAGCTCCAGAAGTATATGATTATAATATCTGCTTTCCATCTCATTATCTCCAAGTAAAGATGGGTTATACTTTCTCAACTCTACTCTCACCTCTTAGTCTCAAAACTTCACTATCAACTTACGTGAAGAACAGTATTTCCTATGTAAACCTCATTTGCTTGAATTTTGGGTTGAAGTTAAAAGTCTTTGTTTACTGATTTGGTGCACAAGATTTGGATAGTAGAATTTGAGTACCAGAATCAGCCTTCTAGAAAAGATTGCCAAGAAAAGCTTAAAAGCAAGTGTGTTCTGCTAATTTGTGTTTCAAAGTTTTAGAAATGTAGTTGCAAGGATAATGTTTTGTGGATTGTGCTAACCATCCTCTCTATTTTGCTGATGTCACACTGAGGTGTCAATTAAAGATGATATGTGCAAATCATTTAAAGCCCTAAAGAGAAAAAGGAAAAGGTTACAAAATATAAGGTCATGCCCAGGCAATTAAGAAAGCAATAAATGGAAATTATAAATGGCAGGCAAACCAAGCCCATAAGAAATAGCACAGGCTTTAAATCTCAGAGACTGTTTTAGGAGGCTATGTGTATCCTGGCCTTCATATGAAACATGTCATAAATTGAACAATGTCTTTTAGAAACACAAGCATTAGATTGTGTATAAGTTTCCTGCTGTAGTGTTTGGTGTTGATAAAATTTATCAGCCTGGAAGTATTATTTTCAAGAATTATTGAAAAAAAAATAAGAGCCTTTGCTATTTATAGTCTTTCTTTTAAAAAATCAAGCATATGGCACACAAGATATTAGTAAATGCAAATGCATACTTCTTTAAATAGACAATTATGTGCTCATATATGACACTGCACTCTTCTGCACTATATTATTGATATGAAAACTCAGTACCAATATTATCTGTTTAACAAATAATATCAGAATATAAATTCATGTTGCTTCAAAGCGTAAACTTGTCTAGCTTTACATGCCAAGTATTTAAAATATTTTGTTTTATTTATTGGATTTGCTCTGATATTTACATATGAAAAAAAGACTGGTGTAAAAATATCACATATGCTATTTTCATAGAGCCTGTGGAAAATCAGAATGTAGGTGATCATTCAACCCTGCTGAGTTTTACATTGTTACCAGGAGCTTAATGTAGTGTTTGCCGGAGTACAACGAGATGATGCTGACAATATCATGATTTCAGTGTCATGACTTTCTTGCTAGACTTATCTCTGCCGCCAACACAGTGTGGCACCTTGGGGGTTCAGAGGAGTAGAGCAGCACCAAGGTTGGTAGGTGCTTGTTAACATAGTGGTGTGGTACTGGTGGTAAACTGTAAATCTTAAAAGGGGAACCAATTGCCTTCATTGCAATTTAGCAAGCCAGTCAGACCTTCAGAGCAGATATCATCTAAGGGAACCAGAGCAGAACAGAGTTTCATAGTGGGTATGTTGAAGGCTGTATGTTTTTTGGGAGGGTTAAGTGTTTTTTGTTTTGTTTTTAATTTTTTTCTTCTGCTTTGAACAGGCATCCTGTCATTCTTCATGGGTCATCATTCTGTTCCCAGCTTCTGTGTCATTTTAATAACTCTTCAGACTCTTCAGCCTATTATATTATACATAAGTATTAATTATTATATGTTAATTGCATATGTATATAATTATCATATGTATAATTTAGTTCTGTTATACAATTGTTTTTATTGCCTTTATGGTATATTGCTGTGGCTGGCTTTTGGTTAGGGTTTGGAATGGTGAATTTCTAACTTCATTATTGACACTCAATTTTACAAGCCACTTGGAACCTAAGAGGGCACTCAGGAATTGGTTTCTATCATATATGTTAGGAATGAAATATGCTCAGAGATTCCTGTTGGGTCATAATGTAAACTCCACTCTAGATGATTTACCAAATTATTTTAAATGCTTTCAAAATGAAATTCTCTTTAAACAGAATTTTTTTTTCCCTCAGAAAATTTCTGCTCACCAGAGTAACCAGGTGTGACATTCAATGTTGATGGACCGAGGTTAAAATGGCCCTGGCCAAGAGTACTTGCTCAACAAAATTCAGATTTCCATCTGTGTATTATGCAGAGCTAAAAAGAGGTATGATTTTGTTGTTGTTGTTTGTTTTGCTTTTAACCCCACCAGGTATATGAAGTTGGCTCAGATGCTTCAGGATGTTTTGCTCACTTTCAAAGTCTTGAATGTATTCAGTGGGATTAAGGAACTCTGAAGGGCCTGATTTGACCTGAGGTACATGAAAAGGCAGTGGTATAGAATAGGAATAAAAAAAAAAAAATGGGGTCAGTCCTGGTTCTGCCACTTCCTACTTGGGTGGCTTTAGGCAAGTTGCTTAACCTTTCTGAGCTTCATTTTCTCCTTTTGCAAAATGGGAATAAAATGGCTGCCCTATGCACATGGATCAAAGGCCATATGTATTAAAGTACTTTGGAGGTTGCAAGTAGGATACATATTTAAGGCTGATTATTGTCATTATTATAATGAAAATGTAGAAAACTGGCATAGGAAGAGAAGAAAAATACCCAAGAGGTGAGAGACAATGGGCATGAGAAACGCATGGACATACAACCATTGTAACAAAATGTGGGGAACAAAGTCTGGGGGATTTGCAGGCTCCTATAGTCACTAGCTGGAGCTCTGAATCATGGCAGCCCTAGCACTATGGCTGAAGAACAGGAAAAGCAACACAACACAAAACAGTGCCACTGTTAAATATACCACTTTCTTCCCTTGGCACAATTGAAAATATAAAGATTCTGAGTCAGCTCTGGTTGGATAATTGTGAACAAATTATATAATCTTATTGAGTATCAATTTCCTCAGTTTTAAAATTAGTTTAACATCCATTTCTTATAGAACTGAGGTAGGATTAGCTGATGCGTCTAGTTCCTAGCATAGTATCAGCATAGCAAATGCTTTCAGTTTTGTGTTTCTTCCGTCACAAAGACCCATTGCTCTGCTCATGACCTCTCTTTGCTTTCTCTTTCATTACAGAATCCTGTGTATCTTACTTGGGTCCAATTTAAAGACTCATAAGGTAATTCTCTGTAAACCCAAGTCCTAATAAGTTTTTATTTGCTATTGAATGGTTGTGAAAAAGTAAACTGTGGGGGCATCTGGGTGGCTTAGTCAGTTAAGCGTCTTCCTTCCGCTCAGGTCATGATCCCAGGGTCCTGGGATCGAGCCCTTCATCAGGCTCCCTGCTCAGTGGGGTGTCTGCTTCTCCCTCTCCCACTCCCCCGCTTGTGCTATCTCTCTCTTTCAAATAAATACAATCTTTTTAAAAAAAAAGATAAATAAATTAATTAAATAAATAAATAAATAAATAAAATAAAAGTAAACTGTGTGCTTCTTTTCCCAAAGCACTTTCAGACCACAAGCTGCTATTTTAGTGGAAGCATTTTCCCAAGTCAAGAACGTCCAGCTTCTTCCCCAGGTAAAATGTTTCACTCTCTCCCACAGACCAGTTTTGCAAAGTGAAAAATCAATTGCATTAACATTGATCTTTAGTTTTCATCTATCAAGATCTCTAAGGCTTTAGTCCTGTATGCTGAAGACAGAGTTATTGAGTAACAGTAACCTCTAAACATATACATGATGCTGGAAGACTATGACATAGACAAAGAAATTATGATCTGTATCTATTAGAAAAATTCAGGGTAGAGGGATCAGTTTCTTAATCTAGCACCCTGAAATTTGTGATTTACACATCATAGGATGATGGATGATTGATGGTGATGCAACTTTATCACCCGAGAGTAGCCAGCACTATTACTACAGGGGAAAGAAAATCATGTACCACCTTCTCCCTACGGGACCCCGTGCTAATTGATTTTTAAACTGTATTTTTTTATGATGCTTTATGGAACCAGGATCACTACTTTCAACCGTTTATCTCCATGCCTTTGTTCATGTATTTCTTCATTCCCTCAATCACCAACATACTTGTTTATTCAATAATTATCTGTTGAGCTTTCTGTGTGGCAAGTGCTCTAAGAGAGATCATGTCCCCAGACACAGAAGAAGGGGCCTCTTTCCTAGTACATCAAGGAACAAGGAGTCTGTGGGGCCAAGGAAATGCACCTCCTCCTTTGAAAAATCCATAATTTGGATACCATGAAGCCCAGATTTCCTATCTGAACAACCCTAAGCCCCCTTCCAGGCTCATAGAATCAACTTTGTCCTAGTCAGGCTGACAGGTGGCCAAGTTACAGCTGTACAGAGGGGTAGTTACTGTGAGAAAGCTTGGAGGTGCATTGTGGGGTCTCCACGGCTCCATACATGCAGGCAGGGTGATGAGAGATAGAGGCTGATGTGAAAAGAGAAGGGACACAGACTACAGGCCAGAAGACTCCATTTGTAAACTTTCCCCAGGTCCTGCCAATGGGCCTGATAAGAGGTGCCACTAATACAAAGGTGAATGGAATACATTTTTTCTATGTTAGTAGATGATAACATGTGAGAAATCTCCCTCTTTTCTTTTCACATCTTGATGTTAGAAGAATGTTATATAAGTGAGCCAATAATGGCTTCTATATTGCGCCTATTTATTTCTTTCTTCAAAGCAAGCTGAAATTCATTAGCTCAGAAGTCTGCTGGAGCCAAAGTCAAGCTTTTATGAATCCTGTTGTTTTAAATATGGCCTCAAAAAGCAGATTTTTAGCCATTTAGACCTGCCTGCTTTGCATACCCCAGGAAATGGAACCCAACATTTGATAGCCACAGATGACATCCAGGGTCTATTTAAAACAAAAACAAAAACAAACAAACAAAAAACCCAAAACCAAATCAACCAATCAAGCAAACAAACAAAGATGCAACTGCCCTTTGGAGCTCTCTGACCTAGAGATTTCCCACTGTGCAGCTCAGTGACATTACCTAGACAGATAACTCCCCTTTCCAGCCTCTCTCTCTCTCTCTCTCTCTCCCTCTTCTCCTCCTTCCCTCTCTCTCTCATAGGAGTTTCCTTGTTCTCTTCCCCTTCTGGATGGTGGCCTCAAGCCAGAGCCTCTGAGGCTCTCCTGCTCTAAGGGACTTCCTCTGCATTCAAACCTTTCAGTGTTACTCAAAATCTGTGTGTGCTACTGCTAGGTCATATCTTTTTCCTTGATCGGGCCGCAAATTCCCAAACTCATGTCCTACAAGGAAAATATTTTTTTTTTTCCTAAGGTGTAGAGCAGGGGTTGGCAAACTATGACCAAATTTGGCCTACTGCTTGTTTCTATACAAACTGCAAGACAGGAATGGCTTTTACATTTTAAATAATTGGAAAATGGGACACTACTATGGTTCTTAAGGATTTGAAATCTGTCTTTTACTCTCCTTGCTATTTGAGATTTCAGTTGTTTCTCAAAGGTGTTTGATTTATGTTATTAGAAGGACTTTCCCTTTGATTCTGGATCAGAAGAAAAAAGCTTAACAGTGGGTTTGTAACACACTCTCCCCTTCTCTGGACACTTGAGGTCTTGCTCTCCACCAGACATTTTTATAAAATGTCATTGGCATTTACTCTTGAAAAGATCAGGAGAGTTCTTTGTAGGTATGTTTTATCAGAAAATACCTGATTCACTGATACCTAATACCTGATCAGGATACTTAGTGCAAATTACTGGAAATTTATGGATTTATAAGATGCAGCTGGCTTGAAGGTAGAAGTTAGTAATATAAATTCTTCATCCATACAACAAATGGGACATAAAAATTAAGAAACTTCAAACACAAAGGGTTTTCTCTGAGTTGACATTTAACTCCACACTTTGTAAGCATTTCTCTGTTACTCCAAAGCCAAAATATATTCCAAGGAGGAAAAGGCCCAGGCATAAGCCTATTTATTATATTTTATTTATCAATTGCTGGGTTTTTTCTTCCCTTTGATGTCTATAAGTTCTTTATATATTTAGAATAGTTTTCATTTTTCAGTTATAAGTGTTTCAAATATCTTCTCCCAATTTGTATTCTTTAGTATCACTTTTTCAAGTATAATTTCTGATCAACAGAAGTTCTTGGTTTTAATGTAATCAGATTTGTCAAATTAATCTATCATTTCACTTATGGCTAGCATTTTCCTTTGTGACCCTATAATTCTATATTTTATTCTAAGAGTTTTAAGGTTTTACTTTCTCCTCCTCTTTTTACTTTTGAAATATTCAGGTCTATTAAAAAGCTAAGAGAATAGTACAAGGATTACCATATACTCTTGCCCTAGAGTCACTGATTGACTTTCTTTCCTTAGATGTATATGTGTGTGTTTGTAAGTGAATACATATATAACACACATATATGCAAATATATGCAGTTATGTCTACTATTTATTTGCTTATTTATATCTAGATATCTAAGAAGAGCTTTACCTCCCTTTCTCCTTCCCAATTTGTGCAATATTAATAAAAACTCAAAGATTTTTTTTCAATTTAATATTGTGTAATCTTATTAGAACCATCGTATCTTTTGTACCAAATTTTGCTAGAGGGAGCCCTTTCAAGATGGTTTCTGTGTTCTTTTGACCTGTCCTGATTAGTCTTGTTTGTTTGGCTGGTTGGTTTGGTTTGGTTTTGGTCACAAAAACAGTGTTTGGGCTCACTTTGTACTTTCCCTGCTTCAGATTTAGAAAAGAAATTTCTCTGCTTTTTTTCTTTACTAAGAAGTGGTATTTAGACATAAATACATGGACGTCAGATGTACTAACTGCCCTCATGTATCACTGTTTCTGTGCTCTTTTGGTGGGAAGATCAGGAAAACATTTTTAATAAAATATTTGTGGTGGATGTACTTTGAGATAACCTTCAATAACCTCTGCCTCTTGCTATTCATACCTTGGTTTAATTTCTTCCCATTGAGTATGAACCAGATTTAAAGATTCATCCTAGTAAATAGAATGTGGCAGAAATTATAGGATGTTGCTTCTAAGAGTAGGTTATAAAAAGACTGTGGCTTCTGTTTGGATGATTTTTCTTGCTCTCTTGCTTGCTCCCACAGAAGTAAGCCAGGTGCCATGTCATAAGCTACCTTAAGGAGAGGCTCACAGCCAGGGGAGAGAAAGAGACTTTCAGCCAATAGCCAGTGAGTAACTGAAGCTTTCATGAAACAGCCTATGAGTAACCTGGTGAATAAGCTCGGGAACAGACTTTTTCCAGTCAAACTTCAGGTGAGATTGAAGTTCCAACAGTTCTAGGCAAATTCCTCAGAGACCTGAAGCCAGGGGCACCAACTCAGCTGCACATGCATTACACAGATACTTGAAGACAGTGTGGTAATTCTTTTACACAGCAACACAATAAGGAATTTAAGAATTTCTGGGTACCCATAAGATAATGCTGACCACTTAAATGGAATCTTTTTCATATACTGGCAAAAACAAAAACAAAAACATATAGGTCAACAAAGGGACTAAATAAATTGAGCATAACCCATGTGTATCCCATAATTCGGAGACAAAGGATAGTATGAACATCGAATTTGATCTAAGTGGCAATATGAACCCTCATTCCAGTGAAATGACATGAGAGCTAGAAGCAGATGGTCCAGACAAGGAGTCAGGGAAGCAGATAGGGTAGGCATAATGGGATTAGGTTACAAACGTTTCAAAAAACAGGGATCCGCGGCGGAGGCGGCGGTGGCGGCGGCCATAGCCGCGGCCTGAGAGTTGTTTCCTCCTCCTCCGCCTCCGCCGCCGTTGCTTGAATGGGGGAGCCGAGGCTGGGCTCGTGAACACACTGTGTATATATAGGGCAGGCGGCGGCACCATCCCCGCTTCCCCTCCGCGGCAGGGTGTCCTGCCGGCGGCCCTGAAGTGACCCATAAACGTGTCTTGTGAGAGGAAAGGCCTCTCGGAGCAGCGATCGGAGCTCTACTTCCTCATCGCCCGGTTCCTGGAAGATGGACCCTGTCAGCAGGCGGCTCAGGTGCTGGTTCGCGAGGGGGCCGAGAAGGAACTGCTGCCCCGCCGCACCGACTGGACCAGGGAGGAGCCTCCCAGGACCTGCCAGAATCCAGTGAAGTATTACAGACATTTAGCACCTGATCACTTGCTGCAAATATGTCATTGGCTAGGACCTCTTCTTGAACAAGAAATTCCACAAAGCGTTCCTGCAGTACAAACTTTATTAGGAGCTGGAAGACAGCCCTTGCCACGCACAAATAAAAGCTGCAAGCATGTTGTGTGGAAAGGATCTGCTCTGGCTGCATTGCATTGTGGAAGACCACCCAAGTCACCAATTAATTATGGTAGCCCACCCAGCATTGTTGACTCCCAAAATAAAAATAAAAATTTAAACCCAGTTTAGAAAGACTCAGAAAAAAAAAAACTATGTTTAAGAGAGCAGCCAAGGTGCCCTTCAACAGATGAATGGATAAAGAAGATGTGGTCCAGATATACAACAGAATATTACTCATCCATCAGAAAGGATGAATACCCAACGTCTACATCCACATGGATGGGACTGGAGGAGATGATGCTAAGTGAAATAAGTCAAGCAGAGAAAGACAGTTATCATATGGTTTCACTTATTTGTGGAACATGAGGAACAGCATGGAGGACGTTAGGAGAAGGAAGGGAAACATGAAGGGGGGAATTGGAGGGAGAGACGAACCGTGAGAGTTGATGGACTCTGAGAAGCAAACTGAGGGTTCTAGAGGGGAGGGGGTGGGGGGATGGGTTAGCCTGGTGATGGGTATTAAAGAGGGCACGTTCTGCATAGAGCACTGGCTGTTATACGAAAACAATGAATCATGGAACACTACATCAAAAACTAATGATGTACTGTATGGTGACTAACATAACATAATAAAATTAAATTAAAAAAAAAAAAACACTCACATGAGCTCACTGACTACATATGAACTGAAATGAAGAAGCTTGACAGTGCGTGAGACCAGGGATGGGAGTCAGGGATGGGAGTCGTGGGAAGGTACTGGTTCTGAGAGATGAAAGTCTGTTCCAGGAAAGGGAGATACTTCTGGGACACTTCCTGGTGAAAGGGGTTGGGAGTGGGGGGGGGGCGGGGGGGGGGAAGGTGTAAATTAAGGATACTGCAGAACTAAAAGCCTGTCAAATCATCAGAAGATACTGTAACCTTTAATACATGAGAAACGGCATCCTTGATTAAAGAGACTGCAGTTGACCATACCTCGAAAGCTGAGTGCAAGCACATTCCTACATGAAATGGAAACTAAAAAATACAAGGATCAATTAAAAAGAGTTCACTAATAGGAAGTTCTAACACACCAAGACAGATCTAAACAAGTGTAAAGGATCAAAAATAAATGAGTATATAGAAACTTTTTAAGAGCTTATTTAAAAATAGAGGGATATGTATTCTGAACTTTAACCCTATCATAGAAAATACACCTTTTTCTCAAATGCATGGTGACATTCACAAAAATTGTATACTAGTCACAAAGAAAATACTGGCAACTTTCATCTAGTAGAAATCCAGCAAACAGAAATCATTTATCATAAGGGAATCAAGCCAGATATTATTAAGAAATGACTATTAGAAAAAAATAATAATAAACAATTGTTTAGTAAAAGGAAAAATGCAAAACAAAAGTAGAGAATTTCTAAAAATATAATCACAAAGATAATGCTAGGTAATAAAATTTATGAGGTATTTAAGGCAGTGATCAGAGGGAATTTGCTATTTGTGTTTATAAAAATATATTTTTAAAATTAAATATAAATTAACTAGAATAAATTACAATTAAAGAACATAATTTAAAAATAGAATTGAAGAGAAAAAAATAAGTTAATGGAAAAAAAAACAAAATAGGTATGTCATCAGATGACCTAAATAAGAAAAATATGTGAGAAACCACAAATTTTTGTATTTTTTGTAATACCAAACACCAAAGGTAAAATGAGTGAAATATATGAATTAATTTTAAAAACTCATAAAAATGATAAGCATACATATTTTTAAAATTTGGTTGAATAATGTCCAAGATAATATAATTTACCAACATATGTCCCATTTGAAATAGAGATCTTAAGCTGATCAATATCCAAAAAGAAATTAGTATTATTTAAAAATTTCCCCACAAAATAATAAGCCCAATTGACTTCACATGTATTTCTGCCAAATTTCCCAAGCAGAAAGTGTCAAAAGAATACAAAATTATTTTAGAGCATGGAAACTAAAGAATAACATCCAGGTAATTTTTATGAAGCAAGATAATGTTTCTACATAGCACTAACAAATGTAGCGCACGTACACACTAAAAAGACCCTAAACTCACTGAGAAATATCAATGAAAAAGTCTTGAATAAAATACTAGAAAATGTAGTTAAGCAACTCATACATTATAACAAAGTAGAACGTATTCCAGTGAATGCAAGACTGGTTCAATTTTTGGGAAAAGCATTAGAAAAATCATCGGGCTAATTCACCATATTAATATATAGGAGGAGAAAAAAATCATATAATTATCTCCATGGGTGTTGAGAAAGTAATTTGGAATATAATCATCATTATTTAAAAAGTTCACAAGAATTGATATTTTCTGGGTGCCTGGGTGGCTCAGTTGGTTAAGCGACTGCCTTCGGCTCAGGTCATGATCCCGGAGTCCCAGGATCGAGTCCCGCATCGGGCTCCCTGCTCAGCAGGGAGTCTGTCTCTCCCTCTGACCTTCTTCTCTCTCATGCTCTCTCTCTACCGTTCTCTCTCTCTCTCAATAAATAAATAAAAATCTTTAAAAAAAAAAAGAATTGATATTTTCTTAACCTTGTAAAATTAGAAATTTCAGATCTAAAGCCAGCGTCCTATTTAATTGGGAAAAAATGGAATATTCCCACTAAGGTCAACAATAAGATAAATATGCACATTTTCCCCAAGTCTCTTGTGGCCTAGCAAACATGCTGGGCCAAGGAAACGTAAATGTGCCTTCAAGGCTGGTAAGGTGCCTAGAAATCTGTATTTGGACTTGGACTCAATTCTAAACTGTACATTTGCTGAGAGAAACTTACAAATGCCTAACAGAGAACAGCTATTGGGCAGTAGGAACTGAAACTAGAACAGAGACTTCACAAGTCACAACCTTTAGCAGGGACGTGCATTTCAGGGCAGCCAAGCAGAAAGACCTGGGTGGATATCCTAAGAATTCAGTTCAGACCAGAGCATCTATAACTTCGGAATAAGAAACTACACTATAGGACTAACAGGAATATTGAAATGGGCCTGCCTTAAGAAAGCCTAAAAGCAAGCCTTGACAAGATGACAAGATGATCTGCCAATAATTTCACCATCTGCCAGACACAATTCAACACGCTTAGAAAAAAAAAAAAGAACATAATGCAAATCTACAATGTATAATTCATGACGTCTCACTTAAAGTAAGAAAAAGCATTGGACATGTGAAGAGGCAAGAAAATAGGACGAATATTCAAGAGTTTGCAAGTGTCAATGGGAGACCACTCATGACTCAGGTGTTGGAATTAACAGAAAAAGACTTTATAATAACCATTAAAAATACGTGAAATGAGCTGTTGATAAAGATGTAGATATTGAGGTAATTTAAGCAGGGAAATAAAAACCCTATGGAAGAAGACATGAAAATTCTAGAACTGAAAAATAGAATATGGGAAATAAAGAAGTCATTAGATGTGCCTAGTCACAGACAAGTCACAGCAGGATAATTGTGAACTCAAGAAAGGATAATGTAATTTATGCAATTTGAAGCATAGAGAGAAAAAATAGTGAAAAAAATAAAAAAGAGGATTCTGTGACATGTAAGAATATATCAAATTGTCTAACATGCAAGGAATTAGAATACCGGAATGAGAATCAAGAGGGAATGTGCAGAAGAAATATTTGAAAAACTACTGGCTCAATTTTTTTTCTAAAATAGATGAAGGACAACAATATAGAGATCCATAAATCTCAGCAAACCCTAAACAAGGTAAATAAAAAGAAAATTACACCTAGGCACATTATAGTCACTAATGACAAAGAGAGAGTTAAAAAAAGAAAACATTAAAAGTAGTAAGAAGAAAAAAATGGCCCATTATATTGAGGAGAAAACAATAAAAATGACAGCTGATTATCTCATCAGGGAAAAAAATGGAACACAGAGACAATGCAATGTCATAATTAAAGTACTGAAAGAAACAGAGGTAAACCTAGGATTCTGTACTGAATGAAAATTTGCTTCAATAATAAAGATGAAATAAAGACATTGGGCACCCGAAATAAAGACATTTTTAATAACTGTGGAAAGTTAAGGACAATATAGTAATGTCTAGACTAACTTATTAAAATTGCTAGAGACTTAGCTAAAATGTCAGAGGTATATGAAGAATATTAAAAAAAATATTTGATTAGTTCAAAAGGAGGCGGGGGAAGTACACCTACAAAAGAGAATAGCAGAAATAAATAGAAATCTTATCAATAAACCAAATGGTTTTGGGGCTAACCACCCCATTTCAATGACAGAAATGATAACACTAGATGAAAAAGAAACTCAACTATGTGCTGCTTGTTATAACTGAAGCATTTTAAATGCAAGCAAAAATTTAAAAGTAAAAGAATGGAACAAACCATGCCATGCAAATAATAAGCATGAGAAAGATGATGTATTACCTCATCTGTGAACCAAAGTAGATTCCAAGGTAATAAATATTACCAAAGATAACATCTCTTAATGAAAATGTAGCTAATTTATTAAGAAGAAATAACAATCTTAATTGTGCATAACGAATAGGTAGTTTCAAAATACATAAAGCAAAAACTGACAGAACTAAAAGAAGAACTAGATACATCTCCAAGATCATAATTGGAGAATTTAATGATTCTTTTTTGTAACCAAAATTAAAATGAGACAAAATATCAGTAACAATATAAAATAATATGAACAAGATTATTAACTAAATTGACCAACTTCACATTTATAAAACACTATGCCCAATAACTTCAAAATGTACATTATTTTAATGTTCACATAAAATTTTTATCAAAATGGATCAAATACTGTCTCACGAAGTCTCAATGAATTCAAAGTGATTGCACCATATGCTCTAATAATAATAAATTTTCACTAGTATCCTATAAAAAACTTAAAAAATCTTGAACTCTTTGGAAACTAAACAATATAACCACTAAGTAATCCAGGGATTCCACCTCCCCCCCCAAAAAAACCCTGTAATGAAAATTAGAAAATATTTTGAGCTATTAAAAAAAACACCTCAAATTATCAGGGATGTATCTAAAACAGTACTGAGAGAAATATATATTTTACATCCATATATAACAAAAGAGAATACATTAAAATCAATAAACTAAGCTTTCACCTCAGAGGAGCAAATTAAAGCTAAAAAGTGCAAAAGGAAAATTAAAAATAAAAATATATTTATTTTTTCCAATATTACTGAGATATAATTGACATACGACATTAATTTTTTAGTCTAAGTTGTGCCACGTAATGATTTGATATATGTTGATATTGTGAAATGATTACCACAATAAGTTTGTTAACACGTCCATTTTCTCACATTGTTAACATTTTTTTTAGTTTCAAGTTTTTATTTAAATTCAAGTTAGCGAACGTATAGTGTAATATAGCAATTCATCACTTACATACTACATCCAGTGCTCATCACAAGTGCCCTCCTCGATCCCCATCACCTGTTTCCCCCATCCCCCCGACCCACCTCCCCCTCTGGGAACTATCAGTTTGTTCTCTATAGTTAAGAGATTATTTTATGGTTTGCCTCTCTCTAATCCACCCCCCATGTTCATTTGTTTCTTAAATTCCACACATAAGTGAAATCATATGGTATATGTTTTTCTCTGACTGACTTATTTCATTTAGCACAATACTCTGTCTAGCTCTATCCACATCCTTGCAAATGGCAAGATTTCATTCTTTTTATGGCTGAGTAATACTCCATTGTGTGTGGGCATATATATATCTCTCACATCTTCTTGATCCATTTATCACTCAACTGACATTTGGGCTCTTTCCATAATTTGGCTATTGTGGACATTACTGCTATAAACATTGGGGTGCCAGTGCCCCCTTGAATCACTATGTTTTTATCCTTTGTGTAAATACCTAGTAGTGCAATTGCTGTATCATAGGGTAGTTCTATTTTTAACTTTTTGAGGAAGCTCCGTACTGTTTTCCAGAGTGGCTTCACAAGTTTGCATTCCCACCAACAGTGTAAGCCACATCCTCACCAACACCTGTTATTTCTTCCTGTGTTGTTATTTTAGCCATTCTGACCAGGGTGAGGTGGTATCTCATTGTAGTTTTGATTTGTATTTCCCTGACGATGAGTGATATTGAGCATCTTTCATGTGTCTGTTTGCTATCTGTATGTCTTCTTTGGAAAAATGTCTATTCATGTCTTCTGACCATTTTTTAACTGGATTATTTGTTTTTTTGGACTTGAGTTAGATAAGTTCTTTATATATTTTGGATACTAACCCTTTATCAGATATGTCATTTGCAAATATCTTCTCCCATTCTGAAGGTTGCCTTTTAGTTTTCACATAGTTACAATTTTTGTGTGTGATGAAAATTTCAAGACTTATTCTCCTAGCACTTCCAAACATATAATACAGTATTATTAATTGTAGTTACAGTGATGTAACTGCATATGTATAGAGATACATATACATATCTATACATATCACATTTACTTTACCCATTCACACATCTATGGATAATGAGGTTGTTTCCATGTCTTCGCTATTATAAATAATGCTGCAAGGAACGTGAGGTGCAGATATTTTCCCCGATAATGATTTAATTTTCTTCAGCTATATACTCAGAAGTGGAATTGCTGGATCATATGGTAGTTCTATCTTTAATTTTTTAAAGAACCTCAACCCTGTCTTCCATGGTGGTATACCAATTTATTTTCCCACCAGCAGTGCACAAGGGTTCCCTTTTCCCCACATCCTTGCCAGCACTTATTATCTTTTGCCTTTTTGATAATAGCCACTCTAATACATATATATATATATTAACCCCTTATCAGATATGTGATTTGCAAATATTTTCTTCCACTCTTTGGACTGCCATAACATTTAATTGAATTTTTTTTCTGTGTTGAAGCTTCTTAATTTGACGTAGTCCCACTCGTTTATTTTTGCTTATTTTTTCCATAAAGGGACACCAGCTCAGTTCTGTAAATGGGTAGAACTGTTGGCTAGGATCCCTACTAGAGCATCACTGCAAGGAGGAATGTGATCTGCCAAGATCTGAGTACTGGTTGCTGTGAGCTCCACCTGCTTTTCTGCCCCAATTTGAACTTCAATGGTCAAGCTCCACAATTTGCACCTGTGATCCCTATCTGGTGCAACCTGATTGAGCCTCATAAGAAGTGTCCTGCAATGCTGGGGATGCTGGATGTACACCTCGGGCTCTCTTTATCCTACTGGAAAAACTGTAAGCCTGGGCAAGTTCTCTCAGTGCAGCACTGTGCTGGCCTGGAGGAGGGGTGATGTAGTCAGGGTGTAGCGGTTCCTTGTACCCTTTTAATGTAGTTCTTCTTCGTATATATGGTCCAAAGGGATGCTTCAGCCCCATCTCAGTGTTCTGGGCTTTTCACTATAGTGTCTTGTCTATGGACAGTCGCTTGCTGGTCTTCTTGTGAGGGGCTGAAGTTGGAAACAACCTATGTTGCCATCCTAATGACATGATTCCATCATAAAAATATTAGTGGAAACCAATAAAATGAAAAGCTCTAAGCAACAGGGAAAATGAATAGAGTCTAAACTTGTTTTTTGAAAAAGATTAATAAAATTAAGATTACTAAGACTATCAAAGCTAATCAAGGAAATATGAGAGAAAGCAGATTTTGACAACAGCAGAAGTGAAAAAAGAGACCTTATTATAGTTCATGCATTTATAAAAGAAAAATAAGTCAATATAAGATAAACAAAACTGCAAAAATACTCAATGAATTAGACAAATGCATAAATTCCTTAAAATATACAACTTTAATAAGCTAATGAAAATAATAGAACTCAATAGTCTTATGTCTGTTAAAATTTTTAATCTGTATTTTTAAATCTCACATACAAAGCTCAATTCTCAGATGGCCTTAATAATTCATTCTGTGAAATATTTAGGAAAATTATAAAAGTAAAGTTATACAAATGCTTTCAAAGAATAGAAAGTAAAATGTGTACAAGACAAGCACGATGCAGATATCACAACATGAAAAGGATATTAAAAGGGCGCCTGGGTGGCTCAGTTGTTAAGCATCTGCCTTCGGCTCAGGTCACGATCCCAGGGTCCTGGGATCGAGCCCTGCATCGGGCTCCCTGCTCCGCGGGAAGCCTGCTTCTCCTTCTCCCACTCCCTATGCTTGTGTTCCCTCTCTCGCTGTGTCTCACTCTGTCAAATAAATAAATAAATAAATAAATCTTAAAAAAAAAAAGGATATTAAAGAAAGAAAATTTCAAACCAAGATCATGAATGTAGATGCAAAGATTTTAACTATAAGTGAAATAAATAAATGCGACATTATATAAAGTAAGTAATACATCTTGAATGATTGTGTTTATTCCAGGAAAGTGTTACTAGTTTAACATTAGGAAATAAATTGATAGAATTCACAATAACAGGAAAAAAAAAGGATAAGTTAAATCTGTATGACATATAGAAGAAGACAAAGAAGAGTATCTTCAGAACCCTAAATAAGTAAAGTTTATTTTAGGTAACACAGAAATAACTCCATTTGCAAAAGAAAAAAGAACGACAAATTAGATTTCATTAAAATTTAAAACTTTCCATCATCAAAAGAAACTCTTTAGAAAGTCAAAAGGCCATAGGGCAAGTCACCTTATGGATAATGGCAAACCTTTATCTTGATTTCGGTGATTATAATACACAAGTCAATATATGTCAAAATTTATACAACTGTACAATTATGTTTAAAAACATTGTTATTATGTAAATTATAATTCAATAGACTAGCATAAAATAAATTTCAAAATATCTTCCATATTTTAAAAAATAGCTGTTAGAAGACATAATGGCAGAGAAAATCTGATTTTCAATATCATTGGAAAAAGATAAAATTAATTAACCAACACATGCAAAATGTATTTTTTTTTTAAAATTTTATTCATTTATTTGATAGAGTGACAGAAAGCACAAGCAGGGGGAGTGGTAGGCAGAGGGAGAAGCAGGCTCCTGCTGAACAAGGAGCCCCATATGGGGCTTGATCCCAAGTCCCTGGGATCATGACCTGAATTGAAGGCAGATGCTTACTCGACTGAGCTACCCAGGAGTCCCTCAAAATGTTTTTTTTTTTTAATATTAAATAAATGGAAAATAATTTTGTCCCAATCGTTAAGTTTCTGGGTTTTTTTTTTAAGTTAATTTATAGCTTTCATGTAGGCTTAACAAATGTTCCAAAAATTTGAAGAGCGATGACATAGAAGAGTTATTATTAAGTTCAAAACTAAAAATAAACATTTCACAATTGAAATAACAACACTGGGGAAAAAGAGTAATGAGATAGGAGTAGTTCTACCAGATACTGAAACATAATAATAATCCTCTTTAGTTAAAAGGCGTCACACTGGTGCATAAACTCATAGACCAATGAGCAAAATAGGATAACAGCACTAGAATTAGATTCAAACACATTAGGACATTTATTACATGATAAGAAGAACTAAAATAATGCTGGAAAAAAGGGACTTTTATAATAGGTAGTATTTGTATCACTTAATAGCTACTTGGAGAAATACAGACATTAATCTACATATCACACTAGAGTAAACTCCAAATGTAAGATCTAAATTAAAGAAAAATACAAGTACTGGAACAACTATGGGTGAAATAATTTTTAAATTCAGTATTGAGAAAAACTTTCTGTGACTCAAAATTTATATAGAATTAGGATTGGTAAATTCAGTTGCTAAAAATAAAATAGAATTAGGGGCACCTGCCAGTCAGTTAAGCATCTGCCTTCAGCTCAGGTCATGATCCCAGGGTTGTGGGATTGAGCCCCTCATCGGGCTCCCTGCTCTGCAGGAAGCCTGCTTCTCCCGCTCCCACTCCCCCTGCTTGTGTTCCTGCTTTTGCTATGTCTCTCTCTGTCAAATAAATAAATAAAATCCTAAAAAAAAAAAATAGAATTAGAAAAAGCCTAATAAGCCTAGTTAAATATAAAAGACAAGGATTCCACAGTTTATGAATGGTAAAAATTGGTCTAAAAATTAATTGGAAAAAATGTTCAGGGGTATGTAGATATACACATTCTTCTCAATTGTGTATGGAATATTTTCTAAAATAGACTCTATGCTAGGCCACAGCAATAGCAAAAACAAACGAAGTCAAAACTTCCTTTTCTGAACATGTCTATCTCATTCATCAAACCTCAATAAATTTACAAAGATTGAAATTATACAGAGTATATTTTCTAATACAACAGAATTAAACTGAAACCAAGAACCATAAGACATTAAAGAAAACCCCAATATTCAGAAATTAATAACACAATTCTAAAAAGCACATGGGCCAAAGAAGAAATCAGAAAGGCAACTAGACAATATTTTCAACTGAGTGATAAGAGTGGAACAAAATTTGTGAGATAGAGCTAAAACAATGTTTAGGGAGGTATTTGTAATATTAAATACTTGTATTTGAACAGAAGAAAAATCTAAAATAAATGATCTGAGAGTCCATGTGAAAGAAAAAAAATGAAGTAAACTCAATGTAAGTAGAAGAAAAAAATAAATATCAGTAAAAAATCAATAGAGACAAATAAGAGAGAAACTAACAAAGTCAAAAATTAGTTTCTGATAAGATTTTTTTAAATGGATAAATCCTTGCTAAATCAAGAAAAGAGAGAAAATTACAAGCCACCAATATTGGTAATGCAAAGAGCGTTCAACCTTGCTCATCCTACAATGTTAAAAAGTTAATAAAAGAATATCACAGCCAGTATTACGCCAACAAACCTTACAGTTTAAATGACATATTGAAATTCCCTGAATAACATAAACTACCAAACTTAGCTCTGAAAGCAGGAACCTGAATTTCCTGACAGCTACTAAATATATTCAATTTACTATTAACATTTTCCCAAAGAGAAATCTAGAGCTGAAATTGTACCAAATATTTCTAGAAGAAATAACAGCAATTCTATGCAAAATATTTCTGAACACAAATGAGGAGGAAATACTTTCCCACTCAATTTATGAGGCCAGAATTGCACTGATACAGTTTGCGCTCATATACTTTATTGTATACAAATTATATCAATAAAATTTATAAGGAAGGTATAAGTATTTTATACAAATATTTACATATTTAATATGCATTTTTATTAAAGATTTGTCCCTGTTTATATAAATATATATATATAAATATGCTATCTATACATATGTCAATGTATATAAATATAAATGTGTATATAGAGAGAGAGAAAGAAAGAGAGAGAATGCACAGATGTTAAAAAGAGAGGCTCTTAAACATTCTCTGGACACAAAGACCAATGGAACAGAATAGAAAGCCCAGAAATGTATATGCATATGCAATCAACTAATTTTTGACAAGAGCACCAAGAATATACAATGGGAAAAGGACAGTCTCATCAATAAATGGTGATGGGAAAACTGGATATCTATATGCAAAAGAATGAAGTTCAACCTCTTCCTTATACCCTACACAAAAATCAACACAAAATAGATTAACGACTTAAAATAAGACCTGAAACTATAGAACTCCTAGAAGAAAACATAGGGAAAACACTTTACATTGGTCTTGGCAATGATTTTTTGGATATAACACCAGAAGCTCATGCAACAAAATAAAAAATATATACAAGTGGACTATGTTAAACTAAAAAGCTTCTGCATGGTAAAGGAAACAATCAACAAAATATAAGAGCCACCTATGGAATGGGAAAAAATATTTGCAAACCATATGTCTGATAAGGGGTTAATGTATGTCTTCAAAGAAAACATACAAATGGCCAACAGATACAGGAAAAGGTGCTCAATGTCACTAATCATCAGATAAATGCAAATCAAAACCACAATGTGATACCACCTCACACCTGTTAAAATCAGAAAAGATTAGAAATAACAAGTGTTAGCAGGGATGTGGAGAAAAGGGAAGTCTTGTGCACTGTTGGTGGTAATGCAAATTGATACAGACACTGTGGAAAAAAGTATGGGGTTTCCTCAAAAAATTAAAAATAGAACTACAATATGATTCAGCAATTCAATTTCTGGGTATATATCCAAAGGAAATGAAATCGCTATCTAGAGGAGATATCTTTATTCCCATGTTCATTGCAGCATTATTCACAATAGCCAAGACATGGAAACAACCTAAACGCCCATCCACAGATAAATGGATAAAGAAAATGGGATACACACACACACACACACACACACACACACACACACACACACACTAGAATACTATTCAGTGATTAAAAAGAAAAAAAAGAAGGAAATTCTGCCATTAGTGATACCATGCATGAATTTTCAGGGCAACTGAAATTAGGCAGAGAAAGATACTGTGTGATCTCAGTTATATGTGGAATCTAAAAAAGCCTAATTTGAGGGCACCTGGCTGGCTGAGTTGGTAGAGCATGTGACTCCTGATCTCAGGATCATGAGTTTGAACCTCACATTGAGTGTGGAGCCTACTTAAAAAACAAACAAATAAAAAAGCCTCACTTCAAGAAACGGAGCAGAATGGTGGTTAACAGTGCTGTATTATATGCCTAAAATTTGCTAAGAGAGTAGATCTTATGGTAAGTGTTCTCACACACATACACAAAATAACAACAACAATAATAATATAATGGCAAGTGGAAACTTCGGAAGGTGATGGATATGTTTATGGCTTTGATGGTGGTGATGGTTTTATGGGTGTGTACTTATCCCCAAACTTGAGTGGTACATGTAATATGTTCAACTTTCTCTAAGTTGAGCTGCAATAAATTACTATTTTTTTTAATTCTCTGCACACTAGAATTCTCTCTTCTCACATCCAGAAACACAACCCTAATCAATCTCCTATTATTATTTTGTGAGGAATTTAAATTTTCTCATTGGACTTACGTAATTGGACACTGAACATGGCAGATCCTATATTCAGGTGACAGTCTTCTTGGATTGATTTGAAAATTCTGTCTCAGTATCTGAAGCTTCTATAAATAAATGGGATTCTTTCTGGTAGGAACATTGTACTTTGGGTGCAAATATGTTACTTTGCACCCAAAGTGCAAAACACGGTTTGGATGTAAGTATGTAAAGGATGCTACTTTAAGATATTGTCACTCAAACCTATATGTCATTATGTTAGATTTTTTAGGAATAGAACATGAAAGAGGTATGCTTAGTTGTCAGTGGTGTAGGAAGTGCTCTTTTTTAGACTGAGTGTAAGATAGGGTGTCTTTCCTTAGAGACTCCAAACAATCATTCACTCACTTGCTATTCAATGTGTGCCTTGAGTAACCAGTATCATGAGCACTGGTACCTCCCAGGGGTTTGTTAGTAATGCAGAATCTCAGGCTTAGCCCTGACCTAATGAGTCAGATTCCGATTTTAATAAGATCTCCAGGAGGTAAGTAATGAGCACAATAATTTTTAAAAGCACAGATTAAGCCTACTATAGTAGAAAGATAAATGACAGCAGGAAGAAAACCCGGTTTCCCGAATATTCTGTTGCCAAAGACTATTATAGACCTTTAACATCTCCTCCCTCCTCTCTGTTCCAATTCTGCTTTACAAGACTTAGCCTGTATTCACTCTTGCCAAGAATCTTATAATAACTTCTAAACAGTTCACCTTTTCCACCTTCCCCCACTCTTGGATTTGAAATCACCCAATTCCAACTTAGCCATTTTTAAAAATTTTGAGACTTGGAATATATTAATTATGGCTAAGGGAAAATAAAATTTAATAGATTCAAGAAGAGATTTAATATTTCCAAATGCTGTAAAATATGTATACCAGTGATAAACATTTATAATGTTATTTTGGGATGAAGTGTAGAAATGAAGAAAAACTACGGCAGCTGAGGGAAAGATCAATAGACTCCAAATTTAAAAATAATACAAATAATGAGATAGAATTTTAGTGAAAAGGAAACCTCAAAAAAGTAAAAAGGAATGATATGTTAATAATATCCAAAGGGGTTTTCAAAGAAATAAATAAGGATTATACACACACACACACACACACACTAATTAATGAGGAGAAGATAATGAAATCCACAAAGACTTTGAAATGATTAGGATATTGACCTGGTTTCTAAAATCATCTTTAACAAAAGATTTAAAAAAAGCCAAAAAAATTAAATAAATAAAGCATAGGTAGGAAGTTGAAACAATTAGCATGCAATGAAGATCTTGTAAAACACAGGGAAGACAGGGACATTTTAGAAATAAACCATTTTGTTTTTCCACCATACAATCCATAATGTTGAGAAACACACACACACACACACACACACACACACACACAGATTTTGTGCCACATTTTCAATACAGAATAGGGAGACATTATCTGTTCCGTGAGTTTGCTTCCCAATGATGAGTGCAGCTTTGTTTATTTTCACAGGTAACTCGAGACTATAAAAGAGAAAAGCTCTGAACAAACAAGACACTGTTTTCTTAAAAGGAGAGCAGTAGTCATCTCAACTCTTAGTAAAATAAGGAGACAAATCCTAAGATAAATATTGGAAGACATCTAGAGGATAAATGAATTATGAAAAGCAAGCAGTATGATTTTTAAAAGAAAAAAAATCATGCCAGGCAAATTTAATTGCTTTTTTTTTCCTTGTGGATCAAGTTATGAGATTAATAGATGAAAGCAGCAATAGATGTGGTATATCTTGATTTCAGCAAAGCAAAAGGATAGCATATCTTATAAAAATTTACTCAAAGAATTAAATTAGCTTAGATATGAATACTTTTACATGGAGTAAAAATTGGTTGAAGTATCACATAAAAGGGCTCATAATAAATGGCAGTTTTTCTAGGAGGGAGGCAGTGTCTAGAGAACTGCTTAGAAGGGTTGGGGGTAGGTCCAGTTCTTTCAAACAGGCTCGTTAATGGTGGGGGTGAGGAAATAAACAGCATACTAATTAAATTCTTAGCTAGTGCTAAGTTGGGAAATACTGCATACATCCCCAAGACTGGAAAAGCAATAATGAGCCCTGAGCAGGTTTGATATTTGGTCAAAAGTTGATTTATCCAACTTGCGATATTCATTGTGGGGAAAAAAATCTTAGGCCACATAGGAGACTCAAGAGCAAGATGCCCCCAAAACCTGCTGTGCTAATTAATGTCTATTCAAGAAGCAACCAACATTCAGAGCCTTCATCATTTGATTTAAGACAATACAAAGTCTAGCTGGTTTGAAAATGCATTCTCTAAATCCCTGATATTCTTATGGTCAAACCAAGGCCTACTATTTATTGGCTCTTGTCCTTTAGAGTACAGGAAGAGATTAAGAAAAAATAAAGATGGTCCAGAATACAATGGAGAAATCCCACTAGGAAACTTAACTTACTGTGTTATCTCTACTGAATGTTGGCTTCATCTGTTGATAAAATTCCATTCCTTTTCATTTGACTATTTTATGTCCAGTACCGTCCTTTAAGAAAATCATAGGAGATTTATGGATAAAGATATTTGTTAAACTATTACATATTTTAGCAAAATATACTGGAAATAATGTCAAAGATAGATAACATTACATTACAATAATATAACGGATAAGTTTGCAGCCAAAAGAAATATTTTCAAAGCATTGTTACAATTGAAATAAAAGGTCAAATGAAAATAAAGACACCAATAAACCTGATGCCAAATTATAACATAGAGTATCTTCCCAATCGTATAATTGTATATGGCCTAAGAAAAAATATTGAGGAAGATTCACCAAAGTTTTAAAAAATGATTATCTCTGGGTAGCTAATGATTACTGGGAATTTATTTTATTTTCATATTTCACTGAATTTTCAAAGGTTATATTCCTATAATTTAATTATTAAGGTTTCATAATATTTTGTACAACTATCAATATAAAAGACAAAAATGAAAATTTTAAGGCATGGGCACATATAAAGAAAAAAAAGAAAGAAAATTGCAAGACTTATCCATTAATTACTCAAGGAAGCCGAAGTCATGGAGAACCCCCCACCCATAGCTATTTGTAAACCAGATTCAAAAAACAGACCAGAAATATGACTGCATTAAAAGTCTACTTTGTAAGAATATTTGGTGACATGGGACAACTTCATAATATATATGTATGTAAAAGCTGATAAACAAAAGCTCAAACTTATTTGTTCCATAGTCACTTTGGAATACTATTGGAAATCTTGAGATTTTCCCCTAATCATTGAACTCATTTTTCCCCCCTAAATATACAGCAGTGTTTCCATGCATGGTACTTAGAATGGATAAGCATTTCTGAGTTTAAAGAGTTTTATGACAAAACTTATTGATACATTCTTTCTTAATGCTGTAAGTTATATAAATTGTTTTTTTAAAAAAGATTTAAAAAAATTCAGTGTTCCAACCCAAACATAAGCTTAAAATATAAGTCAATTTCTTTGTTGATACAAGGGATGCTCACCTAACCTATATTGTTATTTCATACAATTTATCTCTCAAAAGTGAGATATCGTCCATGATTCATACAAAGGCACTGTACTGAAAATGTGCAGAATACATTGCATGCAGCAAAATTAAGGATTTGAGTCTGGAGATCAAAACTTCTCTGTGTTTCTTCTCTGATCTTTTCTTTATCAAGTTATACAAAACAGTGCTACTCATCTACACTATAGTGTGGGGATGTTCATCTTGTTTTACCAAAGGGGATCTTGATCTTTCCTCTGGTTTGTCCACATCTCTTTTAAGAATGTCAGCAGGAACTATACTGTTTCTAGACTAATAGCATAGAAAACAGAAATATTACAGTGTCTACTCTACATGTGGTAATCATTTTGAAAAACTGCAGTTTAGATACTCACATGGAGCTCAAACAGTAAGAATATCTTTAGGGTTGTGTTAACTTTTCAAAAAAAAAAGGTACAATGAAAATAAAGGACATTGCTTGCTTTATTTTCTTATACAAGAAGGTGTGAAGTGTATGGGATAGATGTTTATTCTCATATTTAACATATTTATATTTAACAGAATTAGCTCCAATTATCCTGAAGGTGTTCATTCCTTTTCTAACTTCCTCTAGATTTTTGATGTTTCACTTTCATGATCTAGGACCCACCCACTGATTTCATTCAATTAACAAGTTATAGCATGCCCATACTGTTCAATTCTTCAAATACTAGATCAGGTAGTTTTAGGAAATGTCCAATGTTCTCTTGCCCTGATGGCCCTCTGAAGGCCACCTAATAGCACTTGTTTATTAGCCTCTTTGCTGTATTATCATAGAAACTATTCATCTAGGCCTACAAAGACATTTTATTTTATATTTCTGATTACTCAGTTTATGTACATAGACTTTATAATAAATTGGTTTGGACTCTGGTAATGGTTGATGTTTTGATGCAAACCTTACATAATTCAGTGATACAGTTACAACATCTTCATTCCATTTTTACAAATTCTACTCTTTTAAATACAAAAAGATTAATGCAATCTTGGAACTCATTTTAATGAAAATTAAAAATGACTTGTTTATTCAAAACATATTCATAATTTCAGAAAATAATTTTTTAAAATGATAGCAATTACTGAAAAGCTAAGGTTCTTTTAAAAAAAATTAGCACTATAAGTGGATGAAGTAAAATAAAGCCATTCATATTCTTTAGCCAGATAATAAATGAAAATATCTAATATTTCTTTAAATTTAAAATTTCCGATATGCACTTTATAATAGACTAAAGTTTAGGACAGATATAAATACTACTTTTAGCTTCCATTAGTGAGTAATTATCAGTGAAAATTGTAGAATATAAATAAAAATCCTGGATACTCAATATAATAAATATATATTCATACAAAGAATAGACATTACTTGAATTCCAAATTGATGTCTGATAACTTATTCCAATGGAACACAGGGTTTCTTTTCTTAAAACAGAGAGCTTTTCTTAGAATGTATTTCCAATGGGATGTTTTATATAGACATGTAATGGAATGCATAAAGAATGACTTGCATAGCCTGCTATTCCCTAAACTCTTCTCATATTCTTTATGTAGAGAGCAATGCCATACTTTGAACACATTTTAGCATTCTTAGTTAACACCATCGTTTGTTTCTTTAGTGCCAGCTCATTAACAAATTGTACAATTTTGATCCACACCTCATTTTTCTATGTTAAACCTTCAATACCATCAATGTTTATGACACAATTTTCTTAATATGAAAGCAAAATTTCGTTAATATTACCCTCTGTAGGGTAAATAGAATTAACTCAGTATAGTTGACACATACCTTCTTAGTTCTCAGGCCTTGGAACAGCATCATCATATTCATCAACATCATTTTATGATCATTACCCTCAATAATTTCATTAATGTTTACTGAGTATTTGCTATTTCTAGAAATTGAATATTCAATATTATTTATTTCACTAATACATATATTTCAAATTACTTAAAATAATCCTTTATTAGCATAATATTTAAATAACTATAAATGCCCGTCTTACTGGCATACCATATTACTGGCATAATATTTTCCTACTTTATAAATTACACATTTATTAGTATATGTTAGAAATCTCTTTAATATTACATATAATCAAGATATCCTTCAGTAAACTGTAATTCCTAAAACAATTTTCTTATAATAATTAAAAAAAAATTGTTAATAGTTTGTGCAATTTGTTTCTCTACATTTTATATTTTTGTTTTTATTCCTCTATATTTTAAATAGGACACTGTTTTCTTTGATTTAAATAGAATAAGATTCAATATGAATATTATTTCAGTATACCACAGTATCAAATAAAGAAATAATATTTATTTGTGGGCATATAAAATTAACATATTTTTATTTAAGTCCAACTGTAAATATCAAACTAGACCATTTTCATATGCATTGCTAAACAACACATGAAATATTGGTATTTTATATCATAGATTATGAAGCCAAGGTAATTTATTAGTCACAGATACATGGGGAAAGCATTACTCAAAAAGTCATATACTCGGAACCCATTCATTGGAGAAAACCAGATATGATCAGAAATGAATGTGGATTTGACCCCAGAATCAAATGTTTAGAGTATCTAAGAAACCTACTTTTTAAATCTGGCATATGTTGGATCACATGGCTATACAATGTTAAATTATGAGACCAGAGGCATCTGGGTAGCTCAGCTGGTTAAGCATCTGCCTTTGGCTCAGGTCATGATCTCGGGATCCTGGGATTGAGCCCTGCGGCTTCCTGCTCAGCTGGAAGTCTGCTTCTCCCTCTCCCTTTGCTCCTCACCCTGCCTATGTGCACGCTTTCTCTCTCTTTCTCTCAAATAAATAATTAAAATCTTTAAAAAAATAAAAAAATTAATTATGAGACCAAATCTTTAAGAGAAATATTTATAAGAATTGCTTAAAGTCTCACAATGAATACATAATAGAACGTAAGTTATAATGAGCGAACACTCTTATTATTGCTATTATTATTATGTTATAATTATAGCTGACATTTTTAAGATGTATTTACTGCCAGGCACTCCCATATATCTAACAACCAGGTCAATCCATTTTTTGCTACACTTGCTTTATCCCATTTGCTTTACCCCTAAATATTCTACCATGTTTTTCTTAAGGACAAGGGTATTCCTATTTTTTACAAAAACACAGTACAATTATCAAATTCAGGATTGTTTGCATTTATACAATACTATTAGTTAATATGAAATACATGTTGAAATTCATTAATTGTCCCAGCACTGTCAGTTGCAGCTATGATAATTTTCACTGAGGTAGGTAGGACCTAATATAAAGCCACACATGGCGGTTACTTGCTGTACTTCTTTATTCTTCCTTAATCTGGAAGAATTTATGACATAAATATGCTTTTTATAAAAGTACAAGCATATTGTGTTATAGAATGGCTCTCAATTGGGGTTTTTCTAATGTGTCTTTATGATTATATTCAGGTTATCTATTTTTAGTAGGAATACTGTGATGCTGTGTTCTTCTCAAAGTATCACTATCAGGGGGTACCTAACGCTAGTTTGAGATTATTTGTAATGCTTACTTTGATCATTTGATTAAATTGTTTCATGCAGAATTTTTTTCACTATAAAGTTACCATATTCCCATTTCTAATTAATAATATAGTTGGTCCTTGGACAGCACAGGGATTGGGGACACCAACCCCCATGCAGTCACAAATCTGCATAGAATTTTTGACTATCTAAAACCTTAACTACTAACAGACTTCTGTTTACTGGAAGCTTTACTCCTAACATAAACAGTCAATTAACACATATTTTGTATGTTATATGAACTATATATTGTATTCTTACAATAAAGTAGGCTAGAGAAATGAAAATGTAATTAAGAAAAGTCATAAGAAAGAGAAAGTACATTTACAGTATTTTACTATATTTACTGAAAACAAAATTTGCATTTAAGTGGATCTGCACAGTTCTAACCTGTGTTGTTCAAGGGTCAACTGTAATATGTGAAATTATCATATTCCTTTTCAAACTGTCACTCAGTATCTTTGATTATCCTTTGCATCCTTTGGTGATTCCTGTTTCAAAAAATTACTACTATAACTGTTTGAAAAAAAGGTGATCTGGTATTGTTCCTTCTTCAGTTGTTAATTGATATTCTATGAAAGGATCTTTCCCCTTTTTGGATATAAATTATCAGTATAACACAGGGATTCTTATTTTATTCAATGGTTTAAAATTCATATTTCTGGTTACTTATTTAAATGTTCAAACTTTCCAAGATTTGGCTCTTGTGAGTCCCTTCAAGAGACTCCTTCACATTTTTGAAATCTGCCCACCATCTAAAATAGTAATAATGATGATGATGATAATAATAGTAACTACTGTCTTACTTTCTAATATAACATGATCCAGCCTTATTCTGTACTTCCTCAAACCCAGCCCTGATTCAGTCATTTCTCCTAGGTACACTGATTCCTTTTATTTGGAAAAGATGTTTAGAAACCAAGATTTGGTTGCTAGCAGTTAGCATGGCAGGGTATTACAGCCCTAAAGCCCAAACTCTTAACCTAAGATATATAATCAACTCTGGACAAAACAGAAAAAGGATCTGAAATAAAGTTTCTATACTTAAGCTTATAGTATATTAATTCAACAAATTCAACATTGGGCAAAGCATAGACAGTAGATTATAAAACAGGATTCTAGGTATAATTTTGTACAGTTCCTCCTGTAAGGAACTTATAAATCACAACTTGTCCTAACAACAAGAAAAAGCTGAACACTATGAAAAATCAACAAATCTTGGGTATGGAGGAGAGGGGAGGACACAGGGCCAACCACTGTCAAGACTGCTGTCACGACTGGAGAGACAGGCAGATGAATACAAGGAGTAGAGGTGTACTGGACTAGACAGGAGCAGAAAGAGCCATGGAACCAGCACCAACCTAGGAAAACCTGAACTGTCATTGATGAATTGCTGGAGGATTTGTGTGGACAAGTCTAAGAGTTAAAAACTCCAGGGGGATCCCCTGCAATGCAGTGAGATTTACCTCCAGGAGCTCACCTAGGTTCCTACAGTAAATACTGGAGAAAAATTCCCTTGTGCTTCCACCAGGGGGAGGAGAAAGGAACCCTTTTTAAATATGCCAGAGCACTTTGTTCTTGACAAGGTGTGTCCTCAGAGGAAACTACTTAACCAGAGCCTAACCTGTTGGGGTCTTATCAGAGTCTAACTAACTTGGGGGAAGGGACAACCCAGCCCACTCTAGAAATCTTCTGCCACCTAAATGGGGAGGAAAAAATACCGAGAAACACTTGTGAAGTTCATAGTCCAGAGGCAGAGGCTCACTAAAATACTAGGATCTAATTGTAGGACTACAGAACACTCCCCTCCCCCCACCTCACCTCACTACCACATTGTTAGTGGCCTATTTAATGCAATTTCTTTTACCCTGTATGTCATGTCCGACTATCAAGAAGAAAAATTACAAGACATACTAGAAAGCAAAAAAACCCCCACAATTTGAAGAGACATAGCAAGCACCAGAATCAGACAGTGCAGGGATGTTGGAATTATCAGACTGGAAATTTAACCACCTATAATTAATATGATGGTGCTCTACTGGCTAAACGTAAACAACATGGATGAACAGATGCATAATATAAGCAGGGATAGAAATTCTAAGAAAGAACCAAAAAGAGATGCTAGAGATAAAAAATACTGTAACAGGAATGAAAAAAAATGCCTTTCATAGCCTTATTCATAGAGTGGACATGGCTGAGGGCAGAATCTCCGAGTTTGAGGATATATTAGTATAATATCTCATTTTTAAAAAGTGTGTTCATACAAATGATAACATACAATAGTTCTGTTTAAGTCTTTTAAAGTTTCAAATTTGTCAGAATGAAATATCTTGATTTTTTAAAAAATACTATAACCATTTAGTTGTGCAAGAAATATCAAGTTGTACTACAGTAGTTGGAAAGCATATAATAGAGGAGATGGGACTGAACTGATTCTTGAAGAAAAGGTTCTGATTTCCATTGTTGGAGTGAAAGATTATTCCACGCTGAAAGAAACATGAGCAAAGGTTGATAAATATAGCATGTTTAGAGGGAAAAATTTATTTTGGAAAAAAAATGGAGAGGTTGTGTCTAATTAATTTAGGTGGATTGAGTCCAATTTTCAAATTATGAAAGAAGAATGTATTTTAAATTCTTTAGTGGAAGAGTACTAATATAATGAAATTATTAGAACATCATACATATTGATCTTTAGTTGTTGTATATTTGTTTTCATAATCTTTCTTTTTTCACATGTGGAAATAGTTTTGACTTGTTTTTTGTTATTCAGCTGGTAAAAGGTATAGTCAGAGGAAAACTGACTACCTAACTCCCAAATCCCTGGTCTTAATCACTGTGGTACTGATTTGCAACCTCTCCACCAGCATTCCTTCTCATTCCCATCCATGCTGGTTCTATGACTGCTCAGCCACCCTCATTTCCCAGCCCTTCTTGCAGTTAGGACAGGTTACCAGTATATCATTCCCAATATATTGTGAATGGACCATGCCAATTGGGTCCTGGACATGAAAACTTCTACTATACAAAGGACCACAGGCTACAGGGGATATAGAGAAGGAGCTTAAAGGAGGGGCGCCTGGGTGGCTCAGTCATTAAGCGTCTACCTTCAGCTCAGGTCATGATCCCAGGGTCCTGGGATCGACCCCTGCATCGAGCCCTGCATCGAGCCCCGCATCGGGCTCCCTGCTCGGCGGGAAGCCTGCTTCTCCCTCTCCCACTCCCCTTGCTTGTGTTCCTTCTCTTGCTGTGTCTCTCTCTGTCAAATAAATAAATTCTTTAAAAAAAAAAAAAAGAACTTAAAGGAAACTGGATGGCAGAATAATCCCGTGGAGCATAGCCACTCACCGTCCAGGAAGATTGCCACCTTGCAGATCTCTTTGTCATTGAAGCCTACCTGTACTTTTATGCTATATGAAAATGTTCTACTTCTTGAAAAGCATCTATCTTTCATCTCTTATTCTGATGACTAATGTGAAGTTGTGTCAGACAGAAGCTACGCCGGTCTGGGAATCTTGAAAGGAAGTAAGGAAGGAAGGAAGTGTTGACCTCTGAGAGTCGGGGACCTGGGGCGGCGAAGGAATTGAGAAAAAGAGACGACAGTATAGCGAGGCACAGGGGACCCCGAGCTAACAGCCCGAGGAACCGAGGTTTATTTTCCATACTCATATACCTTCTACAGCGATATAGATCTATAATGGTTTACAGCAGGGGCGTAGTAAGGCACATTCCTCCATGTATACAGGATTAGTCAAGCAAGGAAGAATCTTTAAAACAGAATAAAGGAACAGAGGGGAGTGCCCAGTGTGCTGTTTACAGCTGGCTTCCTATCTACAAAACATCTTCTGCTGCATACTTTAGAACTGACCACACACGTTCCAAGGGCATTTCACTCTGATCCTTTCAGGTTATTTTTAACCCTGCAATCTTGAGTTTTCACAGAGATCTCGGAGTCTGAGCGAACCTGCACCAGTGGTTGTTGTGGAGTTCTGTTTCCCACAAGGAAGGAAAGAAGGAAGGAAGGAAGCAAGGCAGGAGGAAAGAAAGGGAGAGAGAGGGAGGGAGGAAAGGAGGAGAAAGAGAGAAAGAAAGAAAATGAAAAGGCTTTACATAATAAAATTTACTTGTTTTGAATGTATAAGATTTTTAATGCATTACCTGAATTGTGCAACCATTATTATCTAATTTAAAAACATTTGTATCACTCCAAAATTATCCATATACTTCAGGCATGGCTTTGCTTTGTCTGCCTATAGAGATTCCATCAGAACCATCACTTGAAGCTTTTATAACAGCACAATATCTTGCTTAACATTGCCTCAAACCAGGGGTCCCCTGTGGGCAAAGATATAACAATGGGTGCCTAAAAATGGAATCCACTGTTTGTTAGACCCCACTATTGAGAATCATGTAATCTAATACAATGGGAGAAATTGTTAGTTTCAGCTAAGGTGTCAGCTTGGGGAACAGTATCAAACAGGGTTTGAGTCCTGTCCTCCAGGATGTAGTATTTGTGGTGAACCCAAGGCCAATGCACAGTACCCTCTCTGTAATAACTAGAGAATGGATCCAGAAACACTGAGGCAGGATTAGGGTTGGCCTCTCTCACCCTCTTACTATCATTTCCAAAGAACCATCTGTAGAAAGTATGCCCTAAATCCCTCAACTTTAGATTCTTCTAGATAGCCTTTATTTTCCCCCTTGGTAAAGGAAAGAGAGCAAGCTGTGGGCAGGAGGAACACATCCACCAGTGGACAAACAATAAAATTTCCACTGATCTTGAAGCTCAAGCTATCATCTGATAGCTCTGGCACTTAATGCCACTAGAACAGCAGGGGAAAATAAGAACCACTATACTTACAGAGATGATAGACTGACTACCATAAAAAATATACATATACTACATACTATGGCAAGGAGAAATATATTGGAGCCTCGGTGATTGCATGGATGGTCTGGATATTTCTTTAGGCAATGATAACAGTGTTTGGGTAATATTCCCATAAAGGCAAGTTAACTAAAAGTTCACATCTCTCATAGGTAAAAGTCTGAGTCACTTCATTGTTCATGGGCTCCATATTTGTCAAAGTGCTTGTTGGAGGTAAAGAATGCCAGTATGGTTGATTGAGAAAGAAAATTGAAAATATCACGTAAGGCTTTGGATTCATTAAGCTGCAGTGGTTGAGGCTATAGCTTGTTTTATTAACGCTCAAACTGAATATATATAGGGAGATTCCTGCTTATCACCTTCAAGAGGATTTGCATGAATTGGACTTAATGGAGGGCACATGGGATCTGAGTGGTGCAAAGAGTTGACTGCATTGGATAAATACCTCTTAAACTTTTCTTGAAACACTCTCCCCCTAATCTTATTACAACCTCTGCTGTGGTGACCTGTTCTATTTTATTCAGTCAACTTCACATAGTGAAATGTGACAGCACTTCAGTGTAGGCTCAGAATGTGTACCTCATTTCCTATGGACTAGTGGACTGAGCACTTACATATGTATAATCCAAACGTGCAGATAAGTTAATACATCCTGGGGCATCTCTCAGTGAACAAGGGAGCTGACTGACAGTCGTTCTCTAGTCAAAAAGTCTCTGAAGATACAGTCCATGGCAGACAGCCCATGGCATCAAGCATCCAGTTGCCTGTAGAGGTGGCCAATGTAATAAAGCTTCTTCATTCCCTGTTTTGCTCTTTCTGTTCCAGATTTCTTCCCTCTGCATGGCACTCCTAAATAAAGTACTTGAACTTAAACTTCTGGCTCAGGTCCTGATTTATAAGGAGCACAAGCTAAGTTAAATATCACAGGCTCAAGTGGATGCCTAGGTAAATGTGAGAGTTTTCTCATGGAGCACAGAACGGACTGGAGAAAGCAGCTAAGAGTTCTTGAACTTCCCAAGACTGTGGGCTGAGAAGGCTTGTGACCAACATTTTTTCATCCTCTCAAGGGTAGTGAATTGCTAAGAAGGCTAGCAGAGTGAAGGTTGGAAAGAGAATGGAACATCTCTAGGAAACTTACAACTCAAGATGATGGCGAAGCTATGAGAATTAAGAGTATATGAAATAAGTCAATCAGAGAAAGACATGTATCATATGACCTCACTGATATGAGGAATTCTTAATCTCAGAATACAAACTGAGGGCTGCTGGAGTGGTGGGGGGTGGGAGGCATGGGGTGGCTGGGTGATAGACATTGGGGAGGGCATGTGCTATGGTGAGCGCTGTGAATTGTTTAAGACTGTTGAATCACAGACCCGTACCTCTGAAACAAATAATACATTATATGTTAAAAAAAAAAAAAAGAAGATAGCAGGAGGGGAAGAATAAAGGGGGGGAAGTCGGAGGGGGAGACGAACCATGAGAGACTATGGACTCTGAGAAACAAACTGAGGGTTCTACAGGGGAGGGGGTGGGGGGATGGGTTAGCCTGGTGATGGGTATTAAAGAGGGCACGTTCTGCATGGAGCACTGGGTATTACACGCAAACAATGAATCATGGGACACTACATCAAAAACTAATGATGTAATGTATGGTGATTAACATAACATAATAAAATAAAAAAATGCAAAAAAAAAGAGTATATGTAGAGATGAAGTAAGGACCAAGAAAGACAAGTTACTCCTGAACAGTGACCAGCAAGAACACAGAACAGCATATAGGCCAGTTACAACTCCAGAAGACTTTATATCATTTCCAGAAGGGTATGCAAACTGGATGAGAGAATACCTATTTTTTCTTTGCATTTCACCTAAAGAGACAGAGATTTAAACCAGTAAGTTACCATAAATTGGTAAGACATAATTCCATCATCACTAGAAATAGTTGTTCATGAGCAAGATGAATTTCCGGTAGATAACTATTGTTTTAAATTCTACACAGGGATTTATAAACTGTTTGGAAATATAAATTATAATCTCATTAAAGCTGTAAACCCAAATAAAATGGTGCATTGTTAGAGCAGATTATTTAGTGTTCTAGACAAAGATATGCTACTAAAATGACATCCTATCAACATATACAGCTCTATTTAATGAGATACAGTATATGTCTAGTGTTTTGTTTTTGTCAGGTGAATGAATCATGAGTTCCTCTAGGAGGTACACAGAATACGTTTTACCTTCCTTTTCTTATTACTTTAATATATAATTTTAGTCATATGATTATTTTTGTATCCATTGGGGGGAAAAAAACCCTGGGGCTGAATCCTGCTCTTGTCAATTTTGTTAAATTGGAAACTATGTTTTCTGGAATTTCCTCTCTGTAAGGTTTAAAGTTAGAGTTGGCTGAAAGAGGAACTTATGTGAGATTTGGAGGAGCAGGGAAGTAAAGACTGTTACTGGTAGAAGTTCATGGGTCATCTAGTGTGACAGGCAGACACAGACGTCCCTAGTGGTCCCAGCTTGCCCTCATACTTCTCTGCTCTATTTCCAGCTCATCATCCTGACTGGTGGCCCTGCTGACTACCAGGGTCCCCAGCCTCAGCAAGAGGTGTTGGACCATGGGGCCACAGGCAGCTACACAAGAAAATGGCTTTGTCCTTGCAGTTCCATTCTGAAGGCTGAATATACTTGGCTCCTCAGATTTCCCTGTAAATTCTGACTTGTTCACCCAAGTCGGGGCTTCATGGGAATGATTATTCTTTCTCTGATCTCCTGCCTTTCTCCTTCCATATCTTCATATTCTCAGCTTTGCTCACATTTTGCAGAAGGGCTAATCCATAGAATACATTCTCCATTCAGAAAGTACTCTTTGTACCTCTGCTTTACTGAATGAACCCTGACTCCTACACTCTGAACTAATCCCGTGTTTAATGAAACAGACATTTGTTGGGCACCTCTCTTAACCTAGGTGCTGGCTTATGCACCGATGATTCAAAGATCTTCAAGATTAGTAGGGATAATTTAATCATGATTAAATAGTAACTATACTTTCAAATAGATTACTTCAATCCAAAATTCATTTCAGCAGTTAAAGACACTGATGATCCAAACCTTATGTAATCCTGATAAGCATAATAACATTTTTGCTTCTGGCAGTACCCCTAGCAGTGAGTCTGCTTCCCAAGTCCACCAGGCTATAGCTTCTGGGAGTACAAAGAGTAGTGACCGTAAGTCTGAGCCTGCTTTTACTGGTAGAACAACTCTCACTATTTTATCTGCATCTGTTATGAAGAAAAATATATTACCATGGATCTCTTAAACCCAGACCAGACATTTGAACTGTCATTTTCACCTCTGATTTCCATCAAGGTTCACAAAGCTTTTAAAGGCACTCAGTAATGTATCCTGTATATCAAGATCCACAAAAGGCGACGTTTCTGTTCTACAGGGGTGAGAGGCAGAGTGCCGGACTCTTTGTAGTCCACGACCAGGGAGTTCAAAAGCACCAACAAAGGACTTTTATGCAGCCAAGGACTTTTTTCTATGACTTTTATTCTGAGCAAAATGTATTCAGCCAAGAAAGAATGGGAAATAGTGGTCTTAAAATAATTTCCGTGGCAGAAACTGGATTTCAAATGATATAATGAACTAATGTGCAGTAAAGCGATGGAAATAATTAGCCAGACAAGGCAATTGATAGAGTTAGCAGAAAAATAATTGATCTACATTTTATGTGGTTCTTTTAAAAAAGGAATATATGGGCAAATTAATAAAGTCTTTGATACCTACAATCCAAAACTTATACATGATAAATATTGGCATACCATCTTGTTATACATCATATAGATTTGATTAGAATTCAGTCATTTGTTCTTTTTTTTAAGATTTTATTTATTTATTCATAAGAGACAGAGAGAGAGAGGCAGAGGGAGAAGCAGGCTCCCCGCTGAGCAGGGAGCCTGATGCAGGACTCGATCCCAGGACTCTGGGATCATGACCTGAGCCAAAGGCAGACGCTTAACCATCTGAGTCACCCAGGCACCCCATTTGTTCCCTTTATGAACCCAAGAATATGCTCTTTTTCATAATGGAAATTTCCATTTTCCATTCAGGGTTGCAATTTTAGTACATAAATCTTGTTCATCAATTGGTTATTTATAACTTTTATAATTTCACAGAGACACTGACAAAATATACTGAATATAAACACAATGAAATTGTATCCTTCAAAAAACATTGGAAGAAGACTGGAAACCATGAAAAAACATGTTTACCTGTCTTGTGAAAAAGCTGGAACTATTCTCTGGACACTCAGTTTACATACTTCAGTTCATTTATTTAGCTGTAGCATGGAATTTTGTTGATCTATCCATATTCTGAATTAGGAATGGAGTTAGTGGTTATGAAACTTTTATTTCCTTAGCACAAAGATGAATCACTTACAGAGGATGGAAGTCAACTGCCTAGGAAATCACAGTTCACTATGATTGCCCCATCTAAGGCTGCTTCCTGAGGGCCTGTCATGTCCTGGTGGCATGGCCAGTAGCTTTGGGCTCTTACTTCTGCTCCAAAGAGAATGCACTTTTTAATCCAATGATTTTATAGCTCTTCAGTGATTGATTTCAGTACCGGAAACACTGGCAGTTTGAAATTGTCTCCTGCCTGGAGCTTTGCCCCAACTTTGGTATCCATTTGATCTAGTTCCCTAAATGTAGCTTCTTTGGGACTTCATGACCCATCTCTCCATTTCTATCTGATCTTAGTAGCCAGCTCTTGTTCTGACATATGCTCTGTCCTTAAATGTGACTATCTGCTAGCCTGAATTGCAGAGGTGAAAAGAATAACCATACATTCATGTTCGTTTCTCCACAGGAATTTGTTCTTTGCTGTCCTCAACTTGGCCTAAGTGTATTATTTCCGATCTTCCAACCAAGTTATTCCTCTAAGTACTGGTGTTATAAAATGTTTGCATAGTTTTTGAATGGCATTCAGTTATATACTGTAGATTAAGATACATATTATTACTATCATCTGCATTATCATCTATAATAATAGTATCATTATTATTACTTTTTTTTTTAAAGCAGAACTATGAACCATGACTGTGGTAACAGAGATTAAAGCATGTTGTACAGTCCTTAGAGCTTTGCAGTGCACTCCACATAGTGGCCATGGTACTAGCTAGACACTTTAAAAATAATTCCTTATTTAATCCTTACAATAACAATACAAGGTAGTTGTTATTACTCTCATTTTATAAAGGGTGAATCTAAAGTTCAGTAAAATTTAGTCGTATGCTCCAAGTCATACAGCTAAGAAGTTGTAAAATGGGAGTTTTTATTTCAAGTTTGACTCCAAACCCCATGCTTTTGTCATTATGCCTTGACTTCACATTAATTTTTAAACATCATATATAGTATGTAATGATTTAATATTTAAAAGATAGAGCTATTGACCTATGTTGTCTTTCTTGTGAATATTCTCTCATTTCACATGTTTCCTTAAATCATTAAATCTTAAGGGGTAGGGCAGTAAGAGAATGCAGAGTTATACCCAACTTTACATAAGGCAGGATATAATTTGAGTTTGTCTCTAAAGGCAATTTGTTTAGTTTTTAGATTTGGGAAATGCTGGAGTTATCTCTATCATAATGTCACCATCACTATTAGGAATATTTTCAAGGTTATAGACATATGGGCTGAACTGATCAGCAATTGAATACACTGGTTCTTCTTAGATACTTTTCCTCAGCCTTCCAGAAATGGTAAAGGACACATTCTGTGACTGTACTTGACACATTTGTTCACTGCCTATTCATCAAGATGAGGAGCATGTCAAAAACTATTTTGGGGCTTTTCAAACTCTTTTTGGGGGGATACTCAATTTGTTAACAATAAACTGACTTCACTCCCACTTTAAAAAAATTCTTTTGAAGGGGCGCCTGGGTGGCTCAGTCGGTTAAGCGGCTGCCTTCGGCTCAGGTCATGATCCCAGGGTCCTGGGATCAAGCCCCATGTCCGGCTCCCTGCTCAGCAGAGAGCCTGCTTCTCCCTCTCCCTCTGCCTGCCACTCTGCCTACTTGTGCTCTCTATCTCTCTGTCAAATAAATAAATAAAATCTTTAAAAAAAAAATTCTTTTGAAGACCAATATACTAAATCCAAATAAAATAAATCAAAAAGGCCATTTGAAATAGTCATTTGCAATGTACTATGGCTATGTAAGATACTATCCTCTGGGGAAGCTGGATGAAATGCCAAAGGTAACAGTATAATTTTTGTAATTCTTATGAGTCAAACTATTAAACAATAAAAAGTTATAAAAGTAGAAAAAGTTATAAAAATTATTTGTGCTCATTGTTTTATTCATTTGTTTTTTAAAATCAGACACATGATTACTTCTACTTGTCATTAACTGAAATGTCATTCATTTTTTAAAAATTTTTATTTAAATTTTAGTTAACATACAGTGCAATTTTGATTTTAGGAGTAGAGTTCAGTGATTCATCACTTACATACAATACCCGGTGCTCATCACAACAAGTGCCCTCTAATGCCCATTGCCCATCTAGCCCATCTCCCACCCACTTCCCTCCATCAACCCTCAGTTTGTTCTCTATTGTTAAGAGTCTCTTATGGTTTGTTTCCCTCTCTCCTTTTTTCTACCACCTTCCCATATGTTCATCTGTTTTGCTTCTTAAATTCCACATATGAGTGAAATCATATGGTATTTGTCTTTCTCTGAAAGCATGATACATTCCAGCTCCATCCACATTGCTGCAAATGACAAGATTTCATTTTTTTGATGGCTGAGTAATATTCTATTGTATATACATACCACATCTTTATCCATTCATCAGTCGATGGACGTTTGGGCTCTCTCCATAGTTTGGGTATTGTTGATAACACTGCTATAAACATCAGGGTGCATGTACACCTTCAAATCTGTATTTTTGTATCCTTTGGGTAAATACCTAGTAGTGCAATTGCTGGATCACAGGGTAGTTCTATTTTTATTTTGAGGAAGCTCCGTACTGTTTTCCAGAGTGGCTGTACCAGTTTGCATTCCCACCAACAGTGTAAGAGGGTTCCCCTTTCTCTGCATCCTCGCCAACACCTGTTGTTTCTTGTGCTGTTAATTTTAACCATTCTGACAGGTGTGAGATGATTTGTATTTCCCTGATGATAAGTGATGCTGAGAATCTCTTCATGTGTCTGTTAGCCATCTGGATGTCTTCTTTGGAAAAGTGTCTATTCATGTCTTCTGAACATTTCTTTTCTTTTTTTTTTTAAATTGTTCTTTAGGTGTTGAGTTCGATAAGTTCTTTATATATTTTGGATATTAACCCTTTATCAGATATGCCATTTGCAAATATCTTTTTCCATTCTGTAGGCTGCTTTTAGTTTGAAATGTCATTCATTAATTACAATACAATTAATTCTGCAATGGTGGTCACATTTATCCATATAGGAGTTAATTCTAGGATAGTAGAAGATTTAGGGCTAACACAATTAACATAATAGTGTATAGAGAAGAAAACAAAAAAAGAAAACAGAAGCAGGTTCCCATGAAAAACATTTAAAAATACAGACTGTCTGAACTTTGAGTAAATCATGAAATCATTTTCCCTGCCCAACGAATGTTTATGAACATCTGTATTAGCAACATAAAAAAAAAGTTTAGAAGTTTAAACCCAAAAGTTTTTAGGTTTCAGTTGGAAGAAAACCATGGGGCTGAAAGACATTTCTTAATTTTCTTCTTTATCATCATCATCATCATCTTCGTTAACTTTTGGCACCTTTTTTTGAATCGAGCACTGTTCTATGTATTAACAAGTTTAATATTAGAATCCCTTAGATTCTAGCTCCAACTACCCATATATGATAAAAATATGTAAGAATAATAGAAACAACTCAACTGATTGGTAAATCATTAATATAGTTAGTACTATAGCATTTTAATTTAAAAATTATATCTTTGTAAAATAATATCTTCATATTTACACAATACATAGCTGTAAACTCTAAAAAGAATTATTAATGCAAAGGTACAAAGCCATGAAGTCAAGAAATTTAGTTTCTATTCTGAGCCCTGCCATTAACTAACAATGAAACATTTGGAGAATTATATTCTCTTACGGACCAATAATCTCTAACCCGAAAATCCTATTTTGCGAACATTTTGATTCTATGCATGTATAAGCAGATTTCTTATCTATAATTGATCTTTATATCTATTTTAAGAAATACCTCAATTATAATATAATTATTTGGAAAAGACCAAGGTTAACATTCACCATTAAATAACTTTTCATTATCATACAAAAAGATACCATCAGATGTTGGTATAGATGCAATCCTGAAGTCATATTTTAAAGGAAAATGAATTTATCAAAATTTTGTCCACTACATTATATTTTCACTGTATTTTTTAGGTCAAAGTGCAATTTTCTTCTTGGGGCTGAGATAAATGGTGCTACTGATCAATTTTTAAAATAAGATTTCTTTATGTTTTTTTAAAAATTACACTACATATGCTTAACCAGATCTTGGGAAAATTTGCTTAAAATGAGCTTTACATGAATTCTTTTTTTCATGCTGGGTTATGAGATTGCAGCTAATACATATTAATTGCTTTGATGCTGGACACTATGTATTATTTCTTACACTATTACTCTATGTGAATTAGAAGCTTTATATAAAGCCCAAATTAAAGGTGAAGAAACAGACTTAGTTGCTAACTTACCTGCTCAAAATGTCAGTAAGTAAGAAAGCAAAATTTGAACCCAGGCAATCTGTCTCAAGAGTTTGCACACCTTCCACCAGGCAACTCTGCCTTCTTTAACAAACATATAAGAACAGCCTTACCTTTTGGGGATACTAAGTAATGTAGACCTTCCCTTCACTAACAGGACTAAGTTTGGAAGACACCTTTTTGACAGTTTTAATGTGTTAAAATGTACTGACCTGCCTTCCAGCATTTTGAAATCTTTGTCTTTTTCGTTAGCCTAAGAATGGGATTATCATGAACTTGTTAAAATGGCAGGGAAACCTATAGGATTCTTTTAAAGAGCTGTGACCTAGTTTTATAAGTGTGCTATGCGCTGTTAAGGTTTAAGGTCAAGATAAGGGTTTCCTTGCCTTAAATTTGCAAATATCTGTTAATGAACCTCAATTATGACCTTTACTTGGTTGCTTCGCTATATATTCCAGAGCTTGAAGGAGGCTCTTGGTCCTGAAAAATTTAGAGCTGGAGGAGTCCTTCATCATTTGGCTCAACTCTCCGCCTCAAAACAGGAGCATTCACTTGAGTTGAAATCCATCAATCCAAATAACTTGCCAGCATAATTACAGTTTCAGATGAAAATCAGAGTGAAATGTGCTAATAGAAAACATTGTTTCTTTTAAAAAGTTAAGTTACTTTGAATACTGTTAAATTCTAGGCAGCGTTTAATGTAAATGCAGTATTTGAAGTACTAATTGCATAGAAGAAAAGGAAATAAGAGACTAACCTCTTAAAAAGGGGAATGCTTTCTCTGTATTAATATAAACAACACATTTTTAAATTTTAATGGGGTGGTACAAAGGGAGTAATGATGTTTGTAATATTTCAGTGTGTTTTTAATAAATTCACATTAGATTTATCTAAAGTGTTTATAAATTATATTGTTTTGGGGAAATAGGTTTTCTCTTAACATTTTTAGGATTGGACCCATAATGATTATAGTCAACTTGTTCTCAATCCTGGCTACACAATAAAATCACAGGGAGTATTTAAAGAAAAAAATATATATATATATTAATGATGTGATTTTATCCAAGGCAAAATAAATCAGAATCTTCTACGATAAAACTCTGTCAATGCTATTGTTTGAATGCACCTTCCCCAACCTAGGTGATTTTAATGATTCATACTTTGTTTTTGCTTCTCATTTACTGACTTCCAACTATGATGTCTTTCAATGCCTGGGAGAATACTAACAGGTCTTCCCCAATGGCCTTTCCTTTTTCATTTTGAAAATTTTATCTTTTTACCTTTAAATATACTTATACCTCCATGACTTGATAAACTGAAGTTTGACATTTTCTTAATAATATCTTGATCCCTCATTAAAATAAAATTTAGCTTCATTTGCAGATTTCCAGTCTTTTAAATCTTCCTCTATTTAGCATGCATTGGGCTATTTTTGTGACTTAATCATAAGCTTTTAGGTTCAATTTCCAATACATTTGTGTATACCTTTTTTAAAAAAGATTTTTATTTATTTATTTGACAGAGAGAGAGAGAGAGAGCAGGAGCAGGGGGAGCAGAGGGGGAGGGAGAAGCAAGCTAAATCCCAGGACCCTGGGATCACGACCTGAGCTGAAGGCAGACGCTTAGCTGACTGAACCACCCAGGCGTCCCTGTGTATACCTTTTTAATAGAATAAAGCATCACTTATGTTATTAACAACTATCTGAACTGAATTGAGTTTGAAAATTTGATAATCTATAGAATATGAAATGATTGTGGAGTAAAATATAATGCCTCTTCCTCACCAAGGCTTTCTTTTGTTTTTGGTGTACTTATGTCCTACTCATATTAATCTTTTGTTGAAGTTTCTTAGGAAATAAGTCTGTTTTTGAAATACTTTTGAAGATGCATATATATACATATATATATAAAAGTAAATAAAACACTCCTCTATCACAAGACCCATCTCAAGTTCACCTTCTCTATGATGCTTTTCCTAATGCCATTCTGCCTTCCCTCCACTGCCAGAATGGATCTCCTTTGTGTTCCCACAGTACATTATTATTCCACAGTATAAATTATTCATTGTCCTTTTTCTTTCTTTTTCTTTCTTTCTTTCTTTCTTTCTTTCTTTCTTTCTTTCTTTCTTTCTTTCTTTCTTTCTTTCTTTCTTTCCTTTTTCTTTCTTTAACAAAGAATGTTTGCTGCTTGTGGGCATGGGTTATACTTACTCATTTTTGTATATTGAGAAACTGGAACCTGATTGTCATGAAAAGTTCTTTGGTTAAAGGGCTGGAAGAATCTGTGGCAAAGAGCCTATCTATACTGTTGACCTCAAACAATTTCATAGCTATATTAACGATCAGAACCCAACTTTTTTCTCTGCCTTGCCTTGGATTGGAAGACAACCCTGTAGCCAATAAGACTTTTTTTGTGGCTTGCACAGGTTTTCTAATTATATTGTCAATTTTCATTTTTTTCCTAGATCTTTGTGGGTTTTTTTGAAAGATGATTTTTGGGAATGGGAAAATGTATATAGTCCCCCACACAGTCCACACCATTAATCTTTAGAAACCTGGCTTCATAAGGGAAACTGATACGCACATGGTATAAATTATTTGTTTCAAAGGTTGAGATCCTTCTTATAATTTTTTTTGCCTTTATCTGACAGCTTGTTGATGCTAGATCAAGCCCTAGATTCTATTTTACATTTCTCTTTCTCAAAAAATTCCTTTTTTTTTTCTATCTCTCTGCTATGAACAAAGTTACATGAATTCTAAGGCCTATTTCACTTCAGAAACTTTATAAAATTTCTGCTACTTATTAACTCTAAATACCACCTACATTTTTCTTTAGTGATTTATACATATCAAGTTAAAATGCAATGTTTTTGTTTCATATGTGTGTTATTTGAAAAAGAAACTGCCTATTGATAGTGAATTCTATAAGATTGGTATCAATACACAAGTAACATTTTTGGTATAATTTTTTTTAAATTAAACAACTGTTTATTGCCACTGATTTTTTTTCCCTCTTACCTATTTGTGATGTTCTTCAGTATCATTATAAGAGGAGTCTCAAATAAAACTGAACTGCAAACGGTGTCTTTCAAAGCTTCCCAAACTCACCTTTTGATTTCATCTTGTGCTGTTATGTAAAATTTGCCCTAGCATTTTGCTCAGCAAGATGGCAATTATTAACAATATATTTCTCTAAACTGTTGCTGCAAAGCTATTATTCACGCAGGGTTACAACCGAGTTAATTTTGGGAGAGAACTGTTCAAAGAGGCCCAGAGCCATGGCGCTTATGAACACCGCCTTTTCTCTTATTTCTAATTAGTGTGAAATGGCTCCAAACAGGAGTCAGCCCTGCGGAAGTCTGTGTCGCACAAAGCCAAGCTCATTAACGGACACAGGGAACAGTTTTGTTTTGCTGAATAAACAACTGCGTCATAAAGCCTTTTCAAAAGGAATACAATCTGATTTACCACACTCCTTAAATGTCGAACGTTGTTTATATGCCTCCAAGTCTTTTTATTAAAATTTAAAAGGCCTATTATTATGACTCAATGTAGATAATGATATGTTTGCAGTGTTCCCTTCAGTAGGACCGTAGACTTTCCTAGTAAGACATTTTCCCTTCTCTTTCTACTTTATAAATGAACTTTTATCTTTTGTTTCGTGTGTTTTCAATGCACAGCTACCCTTCTAAATTTCACATTATGCATTTCAAGCAGTTCTGCTATCAATAATTACAATATTGCAAGAAAATCCATCCATCACTTTCTCTACAAAATTTAGTTTATGTTGTATTAAGGATTACTATTTTCTTCCAATATAAATCCCCAACCCGTGTTTCTAGTAATTTGTATGTATTAAGTGTATAAAGTGGTTTAAATATAGCTCACAACTGGAGAGCTTCCGACATTTGCATTACTTGAGTCAATTGGACAATCACATCTGATCGAGAATATATCTCAGATTTCTCATTTGGTATTCAATATAGAAAAGCCCAGAGACCCAACCATACATTATTAGACAAATCACACAAATCTTGGTCTTGAATTTGCCCTGGATCACTCAGTAATAATATGTAAAATTATGCTAAATTTCGGTTTCTTCTTCGGAAACATAAATATGTCTTACATTTTCTGCATCCTTTCAAAATGCCTAGCATATTTTAAGTACATAGAGTGGATGCTCAATAAATGTTTTTTGAATGAATTTATGAATGGATGTCAGCAATATTGCTCTCCACATGCAAAGTAATATGAAAAGCTAAATTGCTTTAAATGAATGCTTTCAAAATATACTTACATGAAGTAATACATGTATTATTATATTATGCTTAATGTCTAACCATGGAGTTTCATTCATTGTACTATTAGATACAAAGACATTCCAAATTCACATCAGAGAATACTTGAGAGACTATAAAATCATAATCTCTTGTTGCCTTGATGTTGAAATTTTGCATTCACATACAGATAGGAATCACAACATTTAATCCTAAATATGTTTTTCATTCTGAAATCAGTGGACAAAATTATTTAACCAGTGAAATGGTAGCTACTATGGACAGTAAGACTCACGGAAGTGATATGAATAGAAAAAAACAAGTGCCCAGGAGAATGTCAATTTATATGGCCAAGTAAAAATGAGCATTCAGAAGCCAATGAGGAAGTTTGGTACTTTTTTTCCTCTTCTGATTTCACTCCCTTGATCCTAAATTCTAAGACACATTCTTTTTTTTAATCTTTGCTAGTATTATCATAACTTTACTGCATATTCATAAAAAAACCAAAGAGATGTTTTAAAGAGCTAGATAGGTAAGTAGCTGGCTATAGGTAAAGTTATAGAGAATTTTACAATATAAATATTAGGATCTATATACATAAACATATTTATGATTTTGATATTAATATGTAGTAATTATTTCCCCTAAGAGTCTTGATATAGTTTATAATTCCTGCGCTTCAGCTGTATGCACCAAGGCAAGAGATTAAACGTTGTTTAAAAAGCAGAGCATCAGCAAGAACATAACCTGAGAGTTTTTCACCTTTCACGTTGGTATTTCCCACAGCAAAATCTCCTCAATCCCTGCAGTGTCCTGTGTTACTGCTCCTGAAATCTCCCAGTGATCTAGAAAATAATTTCTTCTTTTTAAACTCTCTCACATTAAAGATGGGCAAATCAGTTTAAAAAAAATAGAAAAGTGTACATCAATAAGGAAATTCAATGTAAGTTAAAACTACTAAAGAGAAAGAGTATATTCTTCCCAGGTCTTAAGTTTTCAAATATTTGCCTGACAAAAGCATCTTTACTAAGTTCAGGTAAAAAACCTATCTTCTAACCTCACCAGCTCTGACTTAAACAAGTTGAGTTGAATTTGCACAGTTAGTTCTTTTATGTTTTGTACTCCAGAAAAAAAAAATATGTGTATGTGTGTATATGTGTATACACACACACACACGTATACATGTGCACACGCGCGCGCGCACACACACACACACACACACACACATATATTTGACCAGACTAGAAGACTTTTTTTTCTTTTTCTTTTCTCTCTCTCTTTCTCTTTTTAGGTTCCTGCCCCCTGGTGGATTTTTATTATTGCTTCATTACTAAAATCAGTACGGGAAAGGGAACCAAACAAGATCCAGTTTTTATCCAGAGTGTGTTTTTGAAACACTGAAAGTAGAACAAGTTAAGCATAAGTCAGAGTTGCAGCTAAACCACACAGAAAGAAAACTAAAGTTATTCTTTTCAACTTCTGATTTCGTCTTTCGGCAGTATTTTAAAATTAAGTCTTGATACTGCATGATTAATGTGTTGAATATTCTTTTTCATCGATCACAGATTTTTTGTAAGATAGCAAATTTACTAAAGCTGAAATTAGACATTGATAGGCTATAATCTGGTGGTAATCTGGGGGAAAAATAAAAGAACAAGTAATTTGTTACTTTTTACAGCACTGAAGTATATTTGGAGTTCAGTTTCTAGTAATGTTGAAGTGTTAATTTATTTAAATTCCACATTAAGAGGGCAATCCTGGGTGAAAGTCAAGCACTACATATCTTCAAAATTGTCACAGTGGAGGGGTCATAGATGAAAGAGATGCAGTGAGAATTCACCACCTAATGCTTCTCCCTGTACCATAGGATTCCCTTACCTGTAGTTAGCCTAATTAAACTGGATAGGGGACTGTTCTTAATTGGTTCCCTGCTCTATTAAGTAATGCAGATTTTTTTTTCCTAGTTGTATAAGGTATCTTCCCTCTTTGGACATACTCTGTATACCTGGAAATTATGCATTTCTGCACTTCCATGCTTTTCTTTATTCACTTCCTTTGAAATTATGAATATTTTCATTATTTATCATCTTAAATAAAGCTACAGTGTCACATAGTTTAGATGACATTTATCTGAGTGAAGAATATTGTTTAGATTATTTAATTTCCAAATTGTTTTATTGTCAGTTTTTAAAATTAGCAATGGTACTAAGGAAGATTTAATATTTATGTGCCTGCTTTGAGCCAGGTATTATGCTGAGCATTTTCTCATTCAGTTCCCCCAGTTGGTCAACCTACTATTTCTGGTGGTGAGAAGTATGATCTCTACGCTATCCCTGAGATAAGACATATAGTATTAGACATACAGTATTTCAACTTGGGACTATGCAACTCCACAAAGTCCATTTATATCGTGTTGTTTAAATACAACACATTATCAAAATATTTTTCCCACAATGGACACACCAAGGATCCAGTCTAAACCACATAACAGTTTCTGATGAAAACAACAAAAAGTTCAAATCAATAATTTTTCACTCTTGTATCAACTTAAAAAAAATCATGCACTTTCACTCTTTCCTTTCATATATGTTGCTGTTTTGGGTTTTTGTTGTTTTCATTAAAACTGGTTGTTATTTTGTTTCATTTATTTTATATTTCTTTGTTTTGCTTTTGTGTCTTTGTTTACTTTTGGTTGCCCAAAGATTCCTTATGCTCTGGCCTATAACCAGATATCATTGTCATTTGACTTTAAGCATTTTCCTTCCATCCTTCCCTCCCTCCCTTCTTTCCTTCCTTTTTTCCTATTACTGGAAAACCTATAGTGATGACCCAATCCAATCCCCTGCCTCAGGTGCTGAGTTGGCTTTTATCAGGACTGAGATTAGAATCCTAATGTTCTGATTCTGGGGCAAGTGCTCAATCTACCTAAGCTATTTTGTTTTGTATTTCTATTCACTTTGCTTTGGTTTGCTTATTGCAAATGTGTGATTGTTCTGCTTTATTCATTTGCCAAAGGACAGATTACTTTTTTAAAAAATCAGTTTACATAGTGCTGGCAGTTTATGTACATTATAAACTACCCTTTCATATAAATCCACGTGTCTTCGTCTTTCAAACTTCAAAGATATCACTGTATTTTAATATCATTACGTAGCTTGAGAAAATTTTGAGAGGCAACTCCATGTGTTACCGAACTCAAAATCAAGCAAGTGATGTTCAACAATTGTTCTCGTACCTTTACAGAATTGTGGAGATTTGTTCTCAATGGTGAGGTCCATTGGTTCTCAAATGCTCTGATATTTTGTCTTCATGGAACATTTTCATTTTGGCTACAAAGCAAGTGGAAATTTCAGATGGCAGCAAGAAAGTTCTGTCTGCTAATATTTAAAAGATTGACATATTTGTATGAATCATTGTCATCTTTGGTAATTATTCTATAAGCTCAAAATACAAAATGGTGTGATACATAGTACTATTGCTGGGCATTAGTGGCTATGATGGCAGTGAGAGTACTGCAGGAAAAAAATGAAAATTCACAATTCAGGTCATTTTCCATATTTCTTCACTAACTTAAAAAAATTAGAAAAGACAACTTCAGAGGTATTTTCCAACATATTGATAGTGCAATAACACTGTCTATTATTACAAATGGCTGCCATTACAAATAGAAAAGCAATACTTTCACTGGTTTTTGAGCAAAAGCACAGCATCGAATCTTATCATATTATAAAATTAATCAACAAATTTTGGAAAGGTTGGAAAATAAAACTAATTTGCCAGTGTTAACACGTTATTTGAAAGAAAAAAATACTATTTTTAAAAGTCCATTCCATGGCTTCAAATTTAAAGTCATCAGCCAAATATTCTATCATTTATAAAAGATGCACAAAACACCCTTGACAATCAAAAGGCCCATATAGTTGTTGCTTATCCAGACCAATTGGTTTTAAATATGTGGTATTCTGTATAAATTGAATATTCACAAAAGCTCATTTTCAATGAGTTGTCTGTATTATAGTTCATTACCACATTCCCACAGTTTTTAAAATTATCATTTACAATTATGAAGCAAAACTCCATTGACATAATTCCGGGTTTTTTTCAAGGTATTATTTTTTAAAGTACAGAGCTGCATTTCCCTAAAAATAGTCACATAAATAATTAGAAGAGGAGCTAGCATTTTAATCCCTGTGGTCTGACCCCTTTACCCCCATATATGTTATTTATTTTTTCAAGATGATTGCTTGGTAAACTGACTGTCTGTTATACGTGGTATTTCCTTTGGCTTACCTATGGGGCAACAAGTACACTTTGGATATGAGTTTTCATCACAAACATGAAACCATTTATCTTAAAAAACTCTATTTGTCTTGAAGATCTAGATGCCAAATCAGAAACATGACTGAATTGTTTTAGGCTATTGCGTTGGTTATGGTTAGGAAGCGACTTTCATGTATTTCTGATCTTAAACTAAAAAATAGCATTTCACTTTTCAATTGCCAAAAGTAGGAAATAAGACAAAACTTCCAAAACCAAATAATGACCAAATATGAAGAATAACTGGATCATTACTTCGCAATGTGATATAAAGATACTATAACAATTGCCTGGGTGGCTCAGTCGGTTAAGTGACTGCCTTTGGCTCAGGCCATGAGCTCTGGGTCCTGGGATCGAGCCCCACATCAAGCTCCCTGCTCCGCAGGAAACCTGCTTCTCCCTCTCCCTCTGCCCCTCCCCCTGCTCTCTCTCTCTCAAACAAATACAAATCTTTAAAAAAATACCGTAACACTTGCAACTGACATTTAAGTACTTGCCGCAGGCTAAGCACTGTATTGTGTCTTATCAATTTTCCATATTGACTCCTTACAACTCAGTGAGAGAAGTGCATTACTATACAGGTTCCATATGGAGAAAGTGTGGTTTGGAATGCAGGTACTGCTATGGTCTGAATGTCTGTGTTCCCTCAAAGTCATATGTTGATATCCCAATGTTCAATGTGATGGTATTAGAAGGTGCGGCCTTTGGGGGATGATTAGGTTATACAGGTGGGAGCCCTCATGAGTGGGATGAATGTTTCTGTAAAAGAGACCCCACAGAGCTCCCTAGCCCCTTTCACCATGTGAAGACACAGAAATAAGGTGAACCAGACAGGGGCCCTCACTGAAATCTGACCATGCTACTGTCTTGATCGAAGACTTCCCAGCCTCCAGAACTGTGATGAATTTCTATTGTTTATTAGCTAACCAGTCTGTAGTATTTTGTTATAGCAGCCAGAACAAACCAAGATGGGCAGCTCTCCCAGCATCTATTACCTAGTAAGTTACTGAGATGGAATTTAAACTAGTCAATAGGTTTCAGAGCTTATTTGATTAAAAACCATGCTCTCCCTACAGAAAGGGATAGAAGTATCATTTACTGTGCTAGGATATACATGTGTATATGTATTTAATGAGTTATTTACTAGTATTACTTTAAATACTATATTGTAGAGGACAACTGATACATAAAAAATTAAGTAACGTGCTCAATCTAATCTATGCAGCTCTGTAAAAAGAAAACTGGAAGTTATGCTCCCTACCAATCCAAAAGCCCTCCTCCATTAAAACCCACTAAGTTCTTCAAACATTAATTTAGCACTTTTTATATGCCATGAACTGTGTTGAACCAATCCTTTAAGATCTTTCAATCAGGAATATTTTTTCATTGTTTGATGAACCTGACACGATTATTACCTTTTTCGAGCCTTGGTTTTCTACAGTTGTCAAATTCTCACAAAGTTCTATATAATTTTACCTTGACATTTACAGTGATTGAAAGAGAACTGCTTGTTTGATCAAGTATTTTGTAAATAAATTAGGAATCTGGCTTTCTAGTTTTGATAAAATATAATAAATAATTTGTTCAAAAAATAAATGACCAAAAAAATCACTAAAAGTAAATTATAAAGTTGGACCAAATGAAGCATGTGCTTCATTCTCAGAATGTTATATTCCTTTTCTGTCTCTAATGGAGACAAAACACAAGGAATTCATGGTAGAATAGAATACGGACTTAAAAAAAAAAGCAATGAATGAATTAAAAAAATACAACCTTTGGCTTTATTAGGACAGCTTGCTTGTGATGAATATAGGATTCAATAATATTAAAGAAAAATTCTATTTAAGTATAAACACAAATTTGATTCCGGACAAACATGGTGTCAAATCAACTGAAAAACAAGAACCAAATAAAGGAAAAACTGATGTCATTTTAATTTCCAATTATAATTTATTCATTCTTAAATGCCTTAATATCCTATGTAGATTGGGAAAACTTTTTGATGTTATATTGTTTGCTTGCTTATTTATTTCTGACCTGGACAAGGCTCTCAGACCTTCACATAGAATGTTAATTAAAGCTAATTTTCCATTATGCTCAGAAAAAAAAAAGAAAAAAACCCCAAAAACAGTAAGAGGGAGAACATAACTTCTGAATAATGAATTATTAAGGGTGGAATGTGGCTTCAGAGAAATAAAAATTTGAAGAAACTCAAGGATGTTCACCTAGGTATTTCTAGATTTTATATTTTTCACGCAGAGCCTTATTTGGGTTTGGTAGGCCAGTAGTCTGTCTGATTTCATTTCTTGTTGTTCAGAGGATTTTTTGGGTTGAGATTATTCTGGGTCAATAGGATGGTATTATAGCAAGTTTGTTCTAGAGGAAACAGATCAAGGTAGATTTCCCATCAATGTACTTTGTTGACGTTACCAGGAGGAAAAAAAAATGAGCCTATTGCATACCATAACCTAACTTCACAATGCAAATTCATGTGTTAGAGAACAGTGTATATGACTCATTGCTTATGGCACAGGAAAAGTTATTGCAAGAGTTTTAGAAGAAAGTGGAATATATTATTGTTACACATCTTGCTCAATGGTAAGTGCATGTTTAATTTTTTATTAAAAAAAGTCAAAGTAAAATTTGACAAAACATATTTACAAAAAGTGGCCTATCTTCTGAAGAGATTATTTTTATAGTAATGTAGCACATTAAATCACTCTATGTACTTAGTCTCTGATGTCACTTTCACCTTTCCTTCTCTTGAAAACTCTTTTCTTCCCCCGTTATCCTCTGTATTTCTTTAATTTACAATATTGCTGTGTGTGCAGTGCAATGTGAAATGGAGCAAGAGGTTGTAACAGGGGAGGGAAGAAATCTAACAGCTAAACAGGTGCACACAGAAAATAAATAAAAAATGAGAAATCAGGCCCCCTGGGTGCTATAAAAGGTGCATTTGCTGAATAACTAATTCAGTAACCCTTGTGCCCTATGAATTATTGCTCTGATTTACACAATCACACTGTCTAACAAACTCAAATTGCTTAACACTCTAATTATTTTGTATGTAACATGAGAAGAGAGCAATTTCTAACTGGCCAATTATTAAAGGAAAGAACTGATTGTGTTTTTCTTTGTTTTTGTTTATTTCGTTTTAGTTTCCCACTATATAATGTAGGACAAGGTTATACTTAAAGAACACCTGCATCATGTTGTATTTTTTAATGGTGCCATGTATTTAAATGCAATATTGTGATTGCTTAAATGTTAGACAGTTGTTTTCATATAATAACAACCAGCATAGTATTACACTCTTTATTTATTTACTAAAGATTTATTGAACATCTACTACGTATACCCCTACTTACTATCACTGTGCCAATTCATATTGGGACTCCAGCCACTTCAAAAAATGTATAATATTGTAGACCAGTCATTCTACATAATGTCTTCTCCCAATAATAACTACTTTTATTGTTCTAGAATTGTATTCCATCATTTTACTCTTCACTTTTGAAACACATGAAACTTAAAGCAAGTTAAATTTAAAAACACATAGTTTTGTTTCATGGTTAATACTTGTCAAGTTCTGTGCTCAGTGCCTTCTATCTTTTAATCATCATAAAAACCGCATTAATTATGTACTGTTATTATCCCCACTTTAGAGACGATGAAATGGAAATTCAACTAAGTAACTTGCCCAAGGTCACACCACACCATTAGTAGATGCATTTAAACGCAGCTAGCCATACTCAGAACAATCTGTTAACCACTATTCTATGTATTATCTGTATGCAAAGTTCACTAAAGTTGTTTCTGTATATAAATAAACAAAATATAGAATTTACACATAAGGCTTTTTAACTTGTATTTTACCTAATATCTGACTGCCTGGTTTTTGTTTTTTCTTTTCAATTTTCAAGAGGAAAGGGGTACAATAAAATAACTGTTACAAATGCTTCCTTTAAATATGGCATTACCACTTTCCTGTGGATTTCCTAATAAAATAATTGCTGTGAATGACAAAACTCAAAACTGAATGAGCTACATATTAAATACATTTCAGGGTATTTATTTAATTGTATTGACTTACGTTTATTTGCTTTCCTTTAAATAATTTAGCCTCACCTTTTAACTCCCCCCCCCCCCCGGCTTTTTTTTCATTTTTGCCTGGTTGCTTTACTTTTCCTCCCTATTCCTATTAGGGCCTTTACTCCACTTTTTTTTTTTTTAATCTTATCTTTTTTTTCTTATCTTTAATCTTGCAGAAGTTTATCTATTAATGAACCCTACTGTCCCCTTTCCCAGAGCTCATTTGGGAGAGCTTAAAGTTGCCTACTGGGGTCTCAAAACAGGCTTATTAATTTCACCATGAATTCCTACAGACCAATTAATTACCATTAATTATCTACCGTTAATTCTACTACTGTGTTTCTGGTCAACTCACATTCACGCCTTCCCCGACAATTTCAAATTCCCTCTATTTTCTTAAAAACTTTGGCTGTTCTCTTTCCCGATTCATGCTCACTCTGGGCCAAACAGTATGATATGCCATTCAATTTTCAAAACCACTTTGAAACATTTACATCCAAATATTTCAAAAACCTCTACCCCTTAAATCCAAGTTCTGAAATCCAAATTCCCCATCAGCCACTCTTTTGGTGTTCTTTAACTCAGCAATTGGTACCCTCATGGATCCAGCTGATCAAACTAGAAAGTTTGGTGGCATCCTTAACACTCTTCTTTCACACTTTATACCCAATATATATCAAGTACTAATGATTCTATTTCCTTAATCTCTTAAATATGTCTAATTCTCTCTAATTCTGCCACCATTACCTTAGGCCAATGTACCATCATCTTTTAGCTGGTCCACTGATAATTGGTGTATTAGATTTCTATGCTTTGTAATAAATTACCACAAAATTAGCAGCTTAAACAATATGCATTTATTATCTCATAGTTTCTGTAGATGAGGAGTTCAGACAGGACTCTCTGTTCAATGTCTCACAAGGCTCATACAAAGTGTTGGCCCAGGCTGTGTTCTCCTTTGGAGCTCAGGGTCTTATCCCAACCTTATCTGGGTTGCTGGCAGAATTCAGTTCCTTGTGACTATAGGAATGAAGACCCCGTTATCTCAGTAGCTGTTGGTCAGGCAATGCTCTCAACCTCTGGAGTCTTCTGTCAGGTCCTTACCAAGTAGCTATGTCCACAGACAATTCAAAATATGGGTGTCTGTTTCTTCAAAGCTAGCAGGATAATCTTTCCTCCTTTGAATCTTTTTTTTTTTTTTTCAGAAAACTGAACCCTTTTTACAGGTTTTTTTTTAATCCAGGTTAAACCCAGGATAATCTCTCCTTTGTTGATCTCAAAGTCAACTGATTACAGACCTTAATTATATCTGTAAAACCCCTTCACCTTTCTCATATAACATAGCCCAATCATGATAGTTAAGTCCTGTTATATTCATAGATGTTACTCCTATTCAAGGGGAAGGTATCATGAAGGGTATATACATGAGAAAATGAGGACTTCAGGGAGCATCATAGAATTCTCCATACCACAGTTGCCAAGCAAGTCATACCAAAATGAATCCTGACCCATCTCTATTCCAATCTTTAATGCTGGGGGAAACTTCTCAAGTACAACTTTGATCATTATTTTTTTCCCTAAATTAATCTCTACTTTTGCTTCCCATTGTTGTTGAAGTGGAAAAAGTAAATGAATTTTTATAGGAACTACAACATCTTCTGGCCTTATCCACATCTCTGGTTACATCTTCCACCAGATTTTCTTCACTCTCTGCATTTCAATCAAAATTACTTTCTCTTGGTCCTTTTATCATGTTCCTTCCCACCACAGGGATTTTGCATACCCTGAGGTCTCTGCCTGGACCCTCCTCCCATGCCTTTCTGTCTAGTTATTCTAACTCATTCTTCCAATCTCAGATAAAGGATCCCTTCTCCAGACTAACTCCTCCTTTAGTAGTCGCTCTTGGATTATCTTTATTAGAGCACTTTGCAAAGATGAAATTTCTCTGTATTTGAAGTGAACGTTTCTGTCCCCTGTAGTAAGCTTCTTAGGACAGGGACCAATGTGAGTTTTTACACCCATGAGTATCCCTGTGTTTGGAACAGTAGCTAGCACAAACTCAATCAATATATGTTAACTGATCGACTAAAGGAATGAAAGTTTCTTGCCTGACATCTACATTTGGTTTTGAAAAAAACAAAAAACAAAAAACACAAAAACCACAATATTTTTTTCTAAAACAATTAATCACATTTTTGTAGGTTTATTTACCAGGATGGAAGTATTGTGAAAGTGATGGTTTTGGAAATTGTCCTTTCGATAAAAAACATGGTTCAGATTCTGAACAATTTAGAAAAATCATTTAATCTTTTATATTCATGAGGAGGAAATCATTAAAGGCATATGAAAATATTTGCAGAGAAGTTGTTCTAAATGTAAGCTTTTTAAAAAGATCTATGCTCTGACATGCAGTGAAGATTGGAGAAGCATCTTAGTATTAAATGTTAGAAATGTAATAAAATCTAATTGAACAAATAGCGAAAAATAAAATGGCAGAAACTGACAGAGACAAATGTAAATCTGTTTTAGTTTTAAAAAAAGTAATTACTCAGGTCGATTCTACTTTTAATCTGATTAATTCTTCTTTATCAAACTGCATAAGCAATATCCCAAGCTAAAATTAGAATATTAATTTGAATAGGAGAAGGGATATGTAAGGGAAAGAAATCCTGCTAAACCTAATGCCTACCAGAGATTTGTTTTGTTGAATAAGACTGATCCCCTAATTCACATATTTTGCAGATTGAGTTTTCTTAATTCCGCCTAAGTTTTCAGATTCAGAATTCTAAGAAACAAATTCAAGACCCATCTCAGAACCCAACCATTCTGAAAGACATAACTCTGAATACCTCTGCTCTCAAAGCTGTAAAACTGCCAAAACACCAAAGAAAAGAGAAAAAAAACTCACTAGTTATTCATATTATTTCCTATTTTAGAAATGTATTTCACCAAATATAAACTAAGATCTTTACTTATGTTAGTGGATATGGTGACAGGATATGATGATTTCTTGTGTAATAAAAGATATTTCTGAAGCAAAGAACTATGTCCCAAATGGGATTGTTCTTAAGAAATGTTGATTTCATAATTAGAAGACTATTATTAAATATATATAAATTTAGGATTATTATAGATTTTTTAATTATGTTATGTTAATCACCAACATTACATCATTAATTTTTGATGTCGTGTTCCATGATTGATTGTTTGCATATGACACCCAGTGCTCCGTGCAGAATGTGCCCTCTTTAATACCCATCACCAGGCTAACCCATCCCCCACCCCCTCCCCTCTAGAATATTATAGATTCTTGATTAACTGATCTTCATGTAATATTTCTCTTTATCACTGATAATATTGCTTGTTTTAATACCCACTTTCTCTAATATTAATGTAGCCACTCTAAACTTATTTTTTATTAAGATTATATTTATTTATTTGATAGAGAGTGAGAGAGGGAACACAAGCAGGGGGTAGTGGGAAAGGGAGAAGCAGGCCTCCCTCTGAACAGGGAGCCGGATGAGGGGCTCCATCCCAGGACACCGGGATCATGACCTGAGCCCAAGGCAGATGCTTAACGACTGAGGCACCCAGGTGCCCCTAAACTTATTTTTGATTAGGATTTTTATGGTATATCTTCTTTTTATCCTTTTACTTTAATCCATCTGTGTCGCTAAAGTCATTTTATTATAGACATACATAGGGGATTCTTACTGTTTTATCAGATTTATCAATCTTTGTCTTTTAATTTAGGGTTATTTAGATTATGTATATTTATTGACATGGTTGGATTCATTCTAGTTGTTTTCTATTTGTCTGATCTTTTTGGTTTCCTTTTTCTTTATCTTTTACTTTTGGGTTTCTTGAGCATGTTTTTAAATTTTTATTGTTAATCACCATACATTACATCATTAGTTTTTGATGTAGTGTTCCATGATTCATTGTTTGTGCATAACACCCAGTGCTCCATACAGAACGTGCCCTCTTTTAATACCCATCACCAGGCTAACCCATCCTCCCACCCTCCTCCCCTATAGAATCCTCAGTTTGTTTTTCAGAGTCCATCGTCTCTCATGGTTTGTCTCCCTCTCCAATTTCCCCCCCTTCATTCTTCCCCTCCTCCTATCTTCTTCTTTTTTTTCTGGACATATAATGCATTATTTGTTTCAGAGGTACAGATCTGTGATTCAACAGTCATGCACAATTCACAGCACTCACCATAGCACATACCCTCCCCAATGTCTATCACCCAGCCACCCCATCCCTCCCACCCCCCCACTCCAGCAACCCTCACTTTGTTTCCTGAGATTAAGAATTCCTCATATCAGTGAGGTCATATGATACATGTCTTTCTCTGATTGACTTATTTCGCTCAGCATAACACCCTTCAGTTCCATCCACATCATTGCAAATGGCAAGATCTCATTCCTTTTGATGGCTGCATAATAGTCCATATATATATATATATATATATATACCACATCTTCTTTATCCATTCATCTGTCGTTGGACATCTTGGCTCTTTCCACAGTTTGGCTATTGTGGACATTGCTGCTATAAACATCAGGGGGCATACCCCTTCGGATCCCTACATTTGTATCTTTGGGGTGAACACCCAGTAGTGCAATTGCTGGATCGTATGTTAGCTCTATTTTCAACTTTTTGAGGAACCTCCATACTGTTTTCCAGAGTGGCTGCACCAGCTTGCATTCCCACCAACAGTGTAGGAGGGTTCCCCTTTCTCCGCATCCCCGCCAACATCTGTCGTTTCCTGACTTGTTCATTTTAGCCATTCTGACTGGTGTGAGGTGGTTTCTCATTGAGGTTTTGATTTGGATTTCCCTGATGCCGAGCGATGTTGAGCACTTTTTCACGTGTCTGTTGGCCATTTGGATGTCTTCTTTGGAAAAATGTCTGTTCATGTCTTCCGCCCATTTCTTGATTGGATTATTTGTTCTTTGGGTGTTGAGTTTGGTAAGTTCTTTATAGATTTTGGATACTAGCCCTTTATCTGATATATCATTTGCAAATATCTTCTCCCATTCTGTTGGTTGTCTTTTGGTTTTGTTGACCGTTTCTTTTGCTGTGCAAAAGCTTTTTATCTTGATGAAGTCCCAATAGTTCATTTTTGCCCTTGCTTCCCTTGCCTTTGGCGATGTTTCTAGGAAGAAGTTTCTGTGGCTGAGGTCGAAGAGGTTGCTGTCTGTCTTGAGCATTTTTAAATGATTCCATAATTGGCTTATTTTGTTATACCTCTTTTTAATTTTTCAGTGATTGCTTAAAGATATACAAGGTACATCTTTAACTTATCAAGGCTAATCATCAAATAATACTATATCACTTCACATGTAGTATATGAACTTTAAAATTGTATACTTAAATTTCTTCTCTCCCATCCTTTGATATTATTGTCAGATGTTATTTCTCTATAGGTTATAAAGCAAACAATACATCCATACTCTTGTTTTCCTTTAAAGACACTTAATGATCTTTTACAGAAATTAAAAACAATAAAAATTTCTTGTGTTTGCTCTTATTGTACAAATTCTGATATCTTCATTTCTTGTTTAGATCAAAATTTTTAGCTGGTATCATACACTTGCCTGCAGAACTTTTTCTGATATTTCTTATAGTGTTTCTATTCTGGAACAATTTTCTCTGCTCTTGTTTGTAAAAGTCTTTATGTCATCTTCCTTCTTATTTTACACAAAAAGATGTTCAGAAGCAGCATGTTTCCAGGAATGATTAAACCAGGGATTTAACAGCATCATCCAGCATCTAGTTTCTTCTATCTTATGCTCTTCCACCTAGAAATGATGTTTCTTGAGTTGCCTACTCATAATCATAGTATGCCTGGATCAGCCCAAAGAATCTCATACTTCTAGTTCGGAACACCTGAAAAGAGAATGTCTTTTTGTTTCTTTCCCTGAATACCAAGAGAAAATTTTTCCCATTGCCCGTTGGCTTGGGTTATAGTATATACTCCCTCCAAACAGTCATTAATAAGGAGACTGTTACTAACGTTTCCCCACTAAGGCTGTACGGGAGTCCAGATCCTCCTCAACATACTATCCTAATAAAAGTACAGTTCTTTTGGTGTAGGAATTAGCTGTTGGGTAGTTAACCAACAAAATCAGTGAAGACCTGCCCTCACTTTTAACATTTCAACTTGGTGAGAACTAGGTATTATTATGTTAATTTTTTATTTTGTAGAATTGGATTTTTGAGAGAAAAGTGACCTTGAGCCTTTTTTTTTTCTTCCGTCACCTAAGAAGGCTGATCCTATGGATATATTTAGGCATTCTTCCACAACATCTCAGGCATGTCTGGGGAATTTTCCTGAAAAGCCTTCCCTCAAGAAGCCACAAGCAAACAAGTATAAGATACTACCTCCAATTATCTCCTTTGGTTTTATAAACAACACCTTCCATATCAAAAAGATGCTTGCAACAAAAGGAAATAAATGCAATTTTGATATCTTGAGAGAGTCAACCTGAGATAAAATGAGAAGTTTATACAAAGATAACTGTAAAACTCATGTTTTTCGGCAAGTTTGAATATATCTATGTGTAAGAAGTCTATTATCAAATTAGTATTTTGTAGACTTTCATATAAGGTTTGAAATCAACAGATATCTGCCTTATTCTCATGAGATTATAATACCTGAAACTTCATCTCAGAATGAAAATGGCAGAAGTCCTTAATAGCATATTTAACAAATCTTCAAATATCACAGAATCATAAATAATTGCATGGGATTTAAGAAACACACATTCTTCTTCTGTGCTTTTGTTAATTAGTATACTCATAAGGCACATGCACGGCCTCTGTTAAACACTTTCTCAGAAAAGGAATTTACGGTCTCCTGAGGAAGTCCAGTGCAAATCCCAAGTTTCCTATGGTGAGCCATGTTTCCTCCTGTAGTTTTAAGCCATATGCTTTACTTTGCCTTCTGCGATGGTGTGCTGGAACTGGTCCTGAGGTGCTTGGAAAAGCCAGTTGAATGCACCTCTTCTCAGCTCTTCATTCAGTGACTTCCTATTGGTAGCTGGAATCAGCTGTGGTGGGAATGCTTGTACCACAAAAATTGGGAAACATACAAACAGGGCTATTTTTCTTTGAAGAACCAGTCTGCCTACATACCATTGCCTTCGGGGTAACATAAATTAAACTCCACCTTCTACAAAGATGACTAAAATATTTGAGAACAGTTATCATTCCCCTCTACCTCTCCTCTATTACCCTCCCACCTCTTCTTTTCTTTTTTTTAAAGATTTTATTTATTTATTCATGAGAGACACAGAGAGAGAGAGAGAGAGAGGCAGAGGGAGAAGCAGGCTCCCCGCTGAGCAGGGAGCCCGATGCAGGACTCGATCCCAGGACCCTGGGATCATGACCTGAGCCAAAGGCAGACGCTTAACCATTGAGCCACCCAGGCGCCCCCACCTCTTCTTTTCCAGGCTAAACATCCTTGTTTTCCTAACTGTTCCTTCTCGATTATTGTTTAATATATTCTCATCATCTTGGTCTCATTCCCTGGGAAAAACAAAACAAAACATAATTTTGTTACCTCAGCTCAAATGTGCTACCCAGAACTATATGATATTGTTTAGATGTCCCTGGTAAAGTAGTACCATCATACCATTATTCTTGTTATTTTTATTTTTTTTAACTTTTATAAAGTCAAAATCACTTGTATTTTATAGACAGCAATTTATACTAATACTCTTTTTTTTAATTTCAAAATACTTTAAGTCAAGATAACTTGTAATGATTTTATTTGAGGTACCCCTCATCCTTGTGGGATCATCTGTTATGTTTATACAACACTTTGGACGTTTTTAAATTTTTAAATTCAATTGGCCAACATACAGTACATTATTAGTTTCAGATGTAGAGGTCAGTAATTCATCACTTGCATATAACACCCAGTGCTCATCACATCATGTGCCCTCTTTAATGCCCATCACCCATTTACCCCGTCCCCCCACCCACTTCCCCTCCAGCAACCCTCAGTTTGTTTTCTGTGGTTAAGAGTCTCTCATGGTTTGTCTCCCTCCCTGATTTCTTCCCATTCAGTTTTCCCTCCCTTCCCCTATGATCCTCTGCACTGTTTTTCATATTCCACATATGAGTGAAACCATATGACACTTGCCTTTCTCTGATTGACTTACTTCGCCCAGTATAATACCCTCCAGTTCCATCCACGTCGATGTAAATGGTAAGTATTCATCCTTTCTTAGTAATACTCCATTGTACATATATATACCACATCTTTATCCATTCATCTTCATAATTCATATTAAATTTGAGTCTTGTCTTCCTGAATAACACAAAAAATTCACTGTATTTAGATTACAATTTTAGTCCACTATTCAGCAAACTATTTTCTGTAAAGGGCCATACAATAATTATTGTAGACTTCAGTCATATGCTCTCTGTTGCAGCTACTCAACAATGCTATTGAGCATGAAAACAACCAGATAAAATACGTAAATGAATAGGCTGAATTTGTTCTAATAAAACTTTATTTATTAAAAAAAAGTGGCAGTCAGATTTGGCTTGAGGGTCAGTTTGCCCCCTCCTGATCTTGCCATTAGAGTTGATAGTGTCACATCACTTGTCTTAAATCAATGCTCCATTGTGCACAAATCCCCTTAAATTAGGTATGCTTAACCTGTTTTCCATGCGTTGATTTCAGTGGGTCTATGAACTCTGAAAAAACTATCTAAAATGTTTCGGGAAGGGGCGGCTGGATGTCTCAGTTGGTTAAGCGTTGGACTCTTGGTTTCTGCTCATATCATGATCTCAGGGTTTTGAAATTGAACCCCACGTCAGGCTCTGCATTCAGTGCAGAGTCTGCTTGAGTTTCTCTCTCTACCTCTCCCTTTGCCCCTCCCCTGCTTCGTGCATGCTTTCTCTCTCTCTCTCTCTCTAAAATAAATACATTTAAAAAAATTTTTTTTAAAGATTTTATTTATTTATTTGACAGAGAGACATGGCAAGAGAGGGAACACAAGCAGGGGGCGTGGGGGAGGGAGAAGCAAAGCAGGCTTCCCACTGAGCAGGGAGCCTGATGCGGGACTCGATCCCAGGACTCTGGGATCATGACCTGAGCCAAAGGCAGACACTTAACAACTGAGCGACCCAGGCGCCCCCCAAAATAAATAAATCTTTAAAAAATAAATAAAATGTTTCAGGAAAAGGATACATAAATAAAATCCGATTCTGAAAGCTGTCTATAACCCATTTCTCACCACCACCACCTCTCAAAAAGGTATATGAATCTCTGTCTTGAAGAGAGATAATAATGCCAGAATAGTTAGGATGCTCAAGCTGTTGGAGTAATTGTTTGGAAGAATTAGCAAGCAAAGGGATAAAGTATCAGACATAATAGCATAAAATATATAATCAAAAAACCTATATTTAAATAAAAATACTGTAATCAGTAAAATATATACAAAATAAAATTCTGTATTGCTGTTAACTGCTTGATGTTATACCAGCCTAGAAGGAATAAAGTACATGAGTTCATTCAACAGCAAGTATTTGTTAAGAGACAGTTATGCATCTGGCTCATTCTGTCCTAGAGAATTAGGGAAAAGATATCAGAGAATCAAAGGATACAAGAAATAGAACAACAAATGGTGCCCCTGATCACTCATTTTACACACATGAATCTTTTTGTTGCACCCATATATTTTTGAATGCATCATAATTTGACAAATGTATCGTAAGTTTAACAGATGCTGTACAGTACTGGAAAGTGGATGCAAAGCTATATAAACACTAAATCACAAAAATTGAAATTATTTATAAAGAACATATATAATCACAATATAATCACAACAGATGTTTAAATGAAATTGCTAGTGTAGGCATATCCTTAATGTTGGTGTCAGGATGCATACCATATCTGATACTACTGCTTTACTAAAAAAATTACTTGAATTAGTCTTATGCAACGAAGTATGACTCATTCTTTAAGACTTCAAAGCTAATGTTTAAAGAAAAAAATAACTCTAGTCCCAATAAATTTTCCACTCTGCAGTCAAAGACAATTACTCAATGTTCTATGATATTTTACACTGAAGATTTATTGTTGTTATGAAAATATGTGATTTTTCTGCCTTTTATTCTTTGTTTTTTTAATTTCTATCTGCTTAGAGAAATAAAAACACTATATCAATAAAAATTATTTATGTCTTGAAATTAATTTTTTTCTTTGTTAAAATCTACCATAAAATCCTAGTTTCTACCTTAGGGTGACAATGCCTGGAGTTTTTATCTTCATTCATCAAACATCTACAGAAATAGATGGTAAGATAAATTACAAAATATTTCTCCAAGTTTGGGATAATTCAAAAGTCTGTGTGGCTGTAAATGCAAAATATCCACAAATACTTTTACACAGAGACCTATCAAAATATAAATATTTGTAATTAAGGCTAAGTCAAATCAAGTTGCCAAACACACTGAATCATATTGTGATCTAAGTATCGTGAACATTTAGAATGATTAAAATAATTTATTCATATTCATCTGTAGCGTGACTCTCAAAAGTGTTGTATTTTCTTTTAAAGTAACTTAGTCTCCACACTTGGGCAAAGAAATCTTGAATATACGTGCACACCTAAAGGCTCTTTATCTGACCTAATAACTGCTGAAAAAGCACTGGGGAATAAAAGTTACGGCACAACCGTAGGTGTTTTTTCACATTATTTTAGGAGAATGGAAAGTATGAAGAAGCGCTGCAGAGACATATATTTGTATATATGAATACATACCCTCCCCGTGACTGGGAAGAAAGTTTTAATTCCCACCACATAATGGTCCATTTGCCTCGAGTGTCTTAGAATGGTTCAATAATCACTAGCCATGTGTGTAGTTTGTTGAATTATTTAAGCTTATTTCCAGGGGGAAAAAAAGACAGGGAGGAAGGCAACTGATTCAATGCAAATGAAAAGCTTTTGAAGCTCCCTATGGTGAAGATGTGATTACAGTCAGACAGTTAATAACCTAGACTTAGAAAAATCTGAAGGTTTTAAAACTGTCTGGCCAGTCAGTAAATGAGGTTTTTCCACACTATCGACCAACTGCCATGCGTTGTAATGGCTTCAGATCTGTTTGGAGTTGGGAGTGGACCCACAAATGAAGCAAGAATACCACCCCCTGTACTTTTGATGATTAAGAAAAGTAGTTTGTAAACCTCAACGGTTTTCCTTTGGATTTGGGATTGCGTCTGCAGCGCCCAGGGTTTATGGAGCCATCCTAGAGTGAGCGCTTCTCTCTGAAAACGGGAGACAGAACCTCAGTTGTTGATTTGCGAAGTACCCGTATTTCCAAGTGGAGTCTCTTCTCTTAAAATGTCCACTACCTCTCCATCCATGGACATTTAATGCATGTTGTGTCTCTGGAAGAACTGCCGCCAGAATTTCTGAGCAGCAGTATTCTTTCTGGTTATTCGATCAAATTGAAATAGACATTTGGAGACCTAACGTTTTATTTTAGCTGCTACTCAAGTCCCATTTGGCGTATCGCTAGAAATGTACTTTTACCTTTTTAAAATGTTCGTTTAACATTTGTGGGGTTCGAATTCTCTTGGTTTATAAATCTCTTTACAGAGATGAGAGCAAGATATGTTTGGTTGCATGAAGATTCTTTGATAATTAGACATGTGTTATATGTTTGTCTTCAGGTGAGTCCTTGCATCATTTATACAGTGCTCATGAAGAAATGTGAACTTGCTTTGAAGAAATTAAAATAATGTCAAGGATTTACTGAGTTAAGATGACTCGCTCTGAGCTCCCTAGACTTAAAATCTAATTTAAGTCACCTACTTTCCTAAAATGTTATGTGCTGATTATGTTACTGTTGTTTATGAGGATGAGAGACGAAACAATTTTTTTAAAAACGTATTTTATCTAATAAGAGGTTTTTAAGTTTTTCTGTAATAATTTCCTTATTAGAATCACATTAGTTACTAAAACTAAGGGGTTTGGCCTCAGGACCAAATGCAGCCTGTTAAAATTCAGTTGCAGTAATCTTATTTTTGTTGTGTTTGTGTGTGTGTGTGTGTGTGTGTGTGTGTGTGTGTGTGTTTCTTTCATGAAAAAAAATTTTTTTTTAAAGTAGAGGCAAAAAGAATATGAACATTTCCCAACACCTAAGGGAAATTTCTTCCTTCTAGAACTATGCACTAAACTTTCTTCTGTATTAGCAAAGGTGTAAGATTTGGACAGTTTTGTATTCAACCTCACAGGAGAATTTCATTATTCATTCTTCTTTTAAACATGTAAAATGCCATACACCATGCAAAAAATTCTTAAAGTAGAAGATGATCAATTCTATAGCAAATGCAGCACATTTAAATATTCTATCTCTTGCTCCCCAAGCCAGATTAATTAATATTAAGATACTTTTCTTGGGAAAAAGACCCAACTTTAAAAATGTTTTGTTGTAGTTCTATTATTGATGGAGTTTAGACCTTGAATGTAATCAGCAGTTCTTACTCTATGCTGCACTATAGCATGAAGTCTCCCAGTTCCTCATTGTGGAGATTTTTTGTTTTTGTCAAATGAGACAAGGAAACAGTTACTTTTCTAATAATCATGTTTTTGCTTCACCCTCTACAAATACTTATAAAGAAACGAGGAAGGAGTATTAATGTATTATCAGGAACTATATGAAGCTTAATTGATTTTACATTAAAAACCTTAGAATTCAATTTCTAATTCTTTTCATCTTTTCTTGAGGGACTACAAGAAAAGGAAACACTTGTGTGTTGCTTTTTGAGTAATTCACACATAGTAATAACAATTCTAACAAAGAGAAAGAACATTCTTTTATTGTACAGCACAGTTAAAAATAAAATTTTACCTTCACAAAATTTGGTGAATTCTACTCCCCATTTTTAACACTTAGTGTCAAACTATCAAATTTTATATCAGGAGTCAAAATGCTTAATTGGCATGCAGAGCATAAACTGTTCAATTTGGCACTACTACCATTTCATTTTGGAAACTGCCACATAAATAGCCTTTCTTCTTCCAGGATGGTCAATACTTGATTTATGGCAATGCAAGTAAATAAAAAAGAAGTGGATCACTTATAAAAATTATACACTTACACTCTGCTTCAAAGTAACAGAATTTTCTAAAGTGAATAAACAATAGCATCCACACCCATTAACACTCTTTCTATATAAGTCACAGGTCTATGTTTATGACAGTCATTGGATAAAAATATATTTCTTTACATTACTGTAAAGTACAACATTAGAATCTGTATCAAAGGTCAGAGATTTAGCTTTGGGAAAACCCTGAACAGAATCTATAAGCTTTTAACATAAAATTGTATTTTTGTCATTTGTAGAGTATCTGTTTCTATATTATATATACTTAAATGAGGCAGATGTGAATATTTCTTAGGAACACAAAAATGTAGAGTAGAAAAACATCAGGGTGTAGCATTACTGTATGACCTGTTTTCTGATAATATCCAAATCAGCAAATTGGCTACATTTAAAAGGAAACCACAATTTTCAAGGTTTTACCAGACTACATATGGATATAGCAAAATGAAAGACAAACACTTAAAAATTAATAGCTGCTAAAAATGATTGAAGTAAACAAATGGACTATATAGAATAAAGGAAGTTTTATTCTCCATATGAGATTATGGCACAAACACAATGTGTTTTCATAAAGTTAATATGTGTCTTTTTGTGAAATATTGGACCTAGAATTTGCATGAATGATATAAACTACTATATGTCTAGATACTGCAAGAATAATTCTTCAGCAAAACTGGATAAGGCAAATATAAGTAGTAGCAAAAAAAAAAAAGAAAGAAAACATAAGAAACTTCACCAATATAATTCTTAAGAACTATGGATAGAAGAAAAAATATATACTCTTATTACTATGTACTTAATAGGTGAACAGAAGCCAGCTACTACTTAAATCAGTCCGGTATCTTTTAAATGGCCATGCCCTGGTAATATGCTATGTAAACAGAATTCATTCCAAAACATCGCATGACCATATTTGTGCCTGCACTGTTTCCCCAGTGAAAGAAATGAATAGAAACAACTTGATTGCAAAATACCCCATCATTTGACAATGAAGAACAGATTTGCATTACTACTTCCTCTCGGATTTGGAAGTTGCAGCTCCCTGGCAGGACAGTGAATTCTGTGTAGAAGATGGATTGCTGACGAACATAGGCTTCAGCATATTCAGAAATTGCATGAGGTTAAAAAACAAAACAAAAACCATGTCTCCTTAACTCAGCACCCTATCGGTGTGAGGACTGAAGGAGGGAGGGGGAGAAGAGGATTTTAATTGATTCTTAGAAGCTAGAGAGTTGAAAAGTTCAGGAGCCAGAGCAATAAAAATAAATAAATAAATAAATAAATAAATAAATAAATAAATGAAAAAAAGAAAAAAAAATAAATCTTCCACCAGTGGAAAGAAAAATAAACCTGGGTAACACTAATGCAAGTGTTGTTTTGTTTTGTTTTGTTTTTACAGGATGAAAGAGCATGTTCTATGTTTCAGAAAATAAAGCACTTCAGAAGCATATATGCTTAGATATGCTTAGAGTAGTAAAATGGATTGTTTGCCTTGTTCTGTTTGGGAAAGTCCCTATCAATAACAGGTGTGACTTAAGTGCATTGCATTAAAAGACTAGATTGTTCATTAATAAAGAAAGGGGGAAGCATGAACTATAAATCAACAGGGACTCCTAGGGAGTTTTATATTAGGCAGTAATTAAATAATAGTTCACGTTGCTTTCTTTCACTGGAAATCACATCCTTTTCACCTCTTCTCGGCTAAAGCAGAGACATCCATTAGGACTAGTAGCTACAACACTTGTCAGAGGCAATCAGCGCCAAACGGCTGAAGGCCAACTGACGGGCACTCTCTTAAAGCAGGGTTTCTTCTCTCCCCCAAGCCCACTGTTCTTTAATATGCAGGCAACAGTCAAAAGGGATCACATCACCTAATGAAGAAAAACAGAAGCATATGGTAGGAAGGGGCCTCAGCAGGAGATGGCTGAAATGCCAAGACTTGCACATAAACAAAATATATGCAAAAATGTGTGTTCATAGAAGCTGTCAGACACAGCTTCAGGAAATAATAAGCTTGCAAAGGAAGACAGAGTTTTACTGTGACCACAGTCACCTAGGAGTCTGTATTTTAGTTTAATTTTTTATTGCTCTATAAAGTGGTACACCAGAGCAGGCTAGTCCCAGATAGTTAATTATGCATAAGCAGTTGCAAAGTTAGGTTTTGCTGTATAATATCGAGCCACCTATTCTTCACTGTATATTTTGCTCATACCTACTTCAGACTTCCACATGACTGCTGAATTGCAAACTGTAAGTGATTTCATTGCTGCTTTTTTTTGAACCCCATCACTGTGCAAAGGGGAACGTTGAACTAAGTTCATGAATTCACCCTGCCTGTGTAAGAAAACGTAAGTGCTCATCTTTCTGGAGGTCTATTAGTTAATATTTTAGATGTGCACTGGGCACATTCTCCCTTATTGTTTCTTTCAAATTTGCCTCTGTGCAAAGTTAACGGTCTTAATCAAAATTCTTTCTTTCCGTAATGGCTCTGATCACGGGAAGGGGAAGGCAGCTCTCTTGCTGCACTGGATCTTTACCATTTGCCAGTGAAAACGCACGTTACGTCCCCTTTTGACTTGTCAGCTTTTATGTTGGGACAACCCTGGTGTTACCGCTTTGTATAATCAGTTTGGAACCTTCAAACTTGTGTGTCCCTTTGCTGTGAATATTTTAATATTCTCTGATGATATTGTTAGAACTGGGGGATCTGTAAGGACAGAACTCAAAGACAGAACTCTGTGTGATTTCTAAAATATGCTCCAAGCATTTTATGTACCAGTGTTGACAACAGATAAAACAAGTTACTGTTCTAAAAAATAAAAGTGATGTGGGCTCTCCTGTGGACAGTTACAGTAACGAAAAAAATGCTATCTTCAAGTGAAGTACATTTTCTTTTGAGGTTTAAGTTCAAACTGCATAAATAATACACCTTATTTCACTTAAATATTTGTATTTTATATGAGGGATAGTCATGTCTCTTAACGTCATATTTAAAATACATTTTCTTGCCTTTCACCCTCTGTTCTCAATAGTACCCGAGGGAAACTATTTATTTAACCTAAAAAAGAAAAAAATATATATTTATTCATTTATTTAGAGGATAATATTAAAACAGACCTAATGCTTTTAATTCTTAAAAAAAGAATTTATGGAAAAGGTGCCGGGAATTTCGGGCTGCCTTTGCAATTTAGCGTCTGTCTAAAACTAGGGATGCAATTGGTTATATGACAAAAAATTGGTGTAATAAAGTTTGGCTTCCCCAATACTCCAAATGCTTCATATCCATTTATTGGTCTATTTGCTTCCTTGCATGAACATAAATTAATAAGTGGCATGTGTAAGCAATTTTCTTTTGGAAGTGTTATCTGGAAGGCACTTTGCAGGGCATTGATATAATCAGAATTTCAGGACTTCTGTATTAATCCTTACTTTGAGCTGGAAAAGTATCTGTAGGAATGCCCGCCTGTCAGAGAGTCTTACTGTTGATAGAAGGAGCATGTGGCTAAAATGTCTTCTTGGATCATTTTTAAATGGTTTGTTCCTCTTTTTCTTTCTCATCATTCCATCCTAACCCTTCCACTTTGAGTAACTGAGGAAACCCTAAAACACAAAACTGGGGAATTTGCATCCTAATGAAACACACACTCCTAAATTCGCATCAGCTGGATCACAATGAAGGCAGAGTTCAAGTGGGTGGCAATTTATTGGAGACTATTTCGGGAGCAACTTACTGTATCTCAGATTCTACTCCCAGTTACATGGGCCATGCCTTCACATATTTTACTCTCTGTGGACAAATACAGAGCACTGGATTGAGATATTTCTCAGAATCATTTTTTTTTTTCTTTTGGCTATGATTCTTTAGGTGGATCTGAGACAGCTCTGCTTGGCCCAGGATTGTCCCAAATGTCCTTTTAGCTACTTCATTACAGGCAAGAGGAGAGACAGAGAGAGCAACTTCAGGCAAAATGTTGACTCCTCGTGGCGTGCCTTTGATTCCTGAGCGAAAGGTGCTCTCAGCATTCTGTTACGCCCTTGATTCATCTCTTAATGCTCGGTGTGTTAGCAAAAGCTTGGCCCTGAAGTGCTTTTTTTTTTCTTTCTTTCTTTCTCTTTTTTTCTGAAGTATAGCCTTTCAGACACTTCTGGCAATTTGGTTTTAAGATGTGGAATAAAGAGGCTAGATCGGTAGTGCCATGGGGAAAAGCTGCATTACACAATAACTAGAATAATTCAAAATTAAAAAAAAATAGTAAAAAATTTGCCTCAGTACTGTGGTCAGGTCATTATGTATTCTGGTTTAAAAAAGCTTATTGGACAAACGTTTTGAAGGAGGAAATAACTATTTCTGAGCAATCCCTAAGAGTTTTGAATGCCTGCTTATTTTTCTCCTGTAACTCTTTGAAAAAGTCTTCACGAATAAAACAAAACAGACATCTAATAATATCTTAATATAATCAAAAACAAGTAAACAAGGCTATTAACCATATTCACAAATATATTCAATTTCTTAAAACTTTTATTATTAAGTAGATCTTACAGCATTTTAAGATTCTTCTCAATTATCATGATCATGTGCAATTTGTAACAGATAATTTAATTTACCTTTTACTAAACAAAATTATTGAAGGAACTGACAAGTTTTTCATAAAAAAATACATATGGCAGTAAGAACTCTGAATTAATATTGAATAATTAAAGATTATTTCATCAACATGAAGTTCTTCCTTTTTAATTATAATTGAAGTTTTTTGAGAAGTTTGTGTTGGTGTTATAAAATATTTTAAACATTAAATGTATGTTGAGAACAAAGAAAGACATGAGTTTTAAGGAGTGAATTATTTGAATATAAACTCACATTTTTAAACTCATCACAGGTAATGTGAATGCAAATTAAACCCATCTTTTTTTCTTATATTACTAGGATTGTACTATATCCTATGGAATTTGAAAACACTGAATATTTTTATATCTTATTTGATCTCATGAAAATGAAAAGACTACTAACATCCAACTAGAGGCAAGTGGCAGAATCCAGCTGAACACATTTCACAAATTCCACAAAATTAAGGACTTTGCTATTGGCCAAGATATGATGTCTCATATTCAGCTCTAGACAGAAATCCTTTCTCTTCTCAAAATGATATTCTACCAAAGGGCACCTCTTAGTGTGGTGTTCCGGTGCAGACACACACTCCACAACCTACCAAGACACACTGGATCTGTAAATGGAAACTGTTCAAAGGGTACAGATGAGACTCTTGGGGGAATTTTCTACTTCTTGTTTGCTTTACTTTTCTTTTCACAGTTATAAATGAAATAGAAAACAGAAGAAAAAAAAAAGCAGGCCCTAAATAAGTAGAAAATACGAGATGGTACAACTGTGGAAGACCAGCAAAGCAGTGAATTAGGAATTGAATAAGGACATTGATGATTCTTGGGACTTCTGGATTGTTGAAGCCCCTCGGATAATATTGATTTGACTTTGGGAATATTCAGATTTTTCTTTGTTTCAATTATTTTCAAATAGGACCAGAAAACAGAAAGAAAGAAAGAAAGAAAGAAAGAAAGAAAGAAAGAAAGAAAGAAAGAAAGAAAGAAAGAAAAAGAAAGAAAGAAAGAAAAAGACACCAAGAGCCTGATTTTGCCTTTCTTAGTCCCTCTGATATTTCTGGATGTTCACCAAGCTTGCTGTTACATGTCTTGTTTTACTAATGCTTGGTGTACCCCCCTGCTGCATAATGATTTATTTACTTATTTTATTGTTGAAAGTTGTGTCAAGACTTTAATGTCTATGGGCGCCTGGGTGAGTTGGTTAAGCATCTGCCCTTGGCTCAGGTTGTGATCTTGGGGTCCTGGGATTGAGCCCCGTGTCCTTGGGCTCTCTGCTCAGTGAGGGGGCTGCCCCTCCCCCAGCCTGTGTTTTCTCTCTCATTCTCTCTCAAGTAAATAAATAAAATCTAAAAAAAAAATTTAAAGACTTTAATGTCTATAATACGAAAGTATAAAATGCAAATGAACCTCTGGGTCAGATTCTGATAAGCAAAGAGAATCAACACAGTAATATATACCCCTTAAAAAAAAGTCTGACTCTGAAAAACAAACTGAGGGTTCTAGAGGGGAGGGGGGTGGGGGGATGGGTTAGCCTGGTGATGGGTATTAAAGAGGGCACGTATTGAATGGAGCACTGGGTGTTATATGCAAACAATGAATCGTGGAACACTACATCAAAAACTAATGATGTAATGTATGGTGATTAACATAACATAATAATAAAAAAAGTCTGAATGCAAAAATCAAATAAAAAAACATTATATTTGATTTGTAGGGTCATTTAGTATATTTTTATATGGGGGTGCTGGGGCTGGATGTATTAAATGTGTTCAAATATAAAAATACAAAGAACATGTGGTATCAGAAGCAATGAGACGTGATACTTTATTTTGCATTTTGAGAGGAGTGTCAAAACATTTGGGGCTTTGCTTATTTTTAAACTTAGGTGTTTTAACAGTGACACATTTGCAAAGCTCTAAATATTAGTTCCTAAAGGTTATTCTTTTTATATTCTCTAACAGCATACATTATTTGACTCAATGACAGTTATTTCAATTAGAAGAACCTAAGTTAAATACCATTTTGATAGAGTATCTCTGGAGACTGACAGTATGGCACTAATTTTCAAAAGGCTTGGCATGCTGCTTCCAAAACAGATGAACAAAACCACCCACATAATCAATAATAATAATTAATAATAATAATAATAATGAGTGGGTCTAGTACAATTAATTTTCTATATGGATTGTGGTTTTACACCCCCTACTCTTGTCCTTTGACAGGTAAATGGTTGAAGACAGAAGACTTATTATAGATTTTACATCCAGCCCATGAGGATTTTGACTGATTCCACTGAGCAGGCTCAGGTCAGCTAAGTCCTTCCCTTCAAAGCATCATGGGTATCTCCGAGCATCATTGCAAGCTTGTCCTGGCAGTAAGCCAGGCTTCAAAAGCCTTTCACTGCAGTCACTGACTCACTAATGGGCAACTGCAGGCTTTCTGATTTTTCTTTCATTTCATGTGTTCATTTGACATAAATTTAATTAAACCAAATCTGGTGTTAAAGCAGATGAGATAAAAGTGATATGTCTCAAATTAAAGAACTGTGAAAGATACAGGAAACAGAACTATGCTTTTTTAAAAAAAATTTTGTTTCTGTAAAATATCATCAATTTCCGTAAGCTCACTACTTAAAGTCGGCCAAAAAAAAAAAAGAGAGAGAGAGAGAGAGAGAGAGAGAGATACCGGTATGCATTATTAAGAATAATGTGTATCCAGGGTTAGATGAAGGTCTTGGCCCCATATTCTCTGTAGTCAACCCTTTCATAGAATTCTTATGTTTTCTTTCATTGTCACACTTCAGGTAGTCACCTCTTCACAGGATATAAAACAAGTCTGCCCTTCTTCTGGCTACATAGCTATAGTTGTTAGACAGCTCAAAAGCATACAACAGCAGAAACATGAAAAGATCACATATTAAATATAAAAAAATCATCATTTTTCAAAGGTCTCTTTTGGTTTTTACTTAAGGCTAAAGAGGAGATTGAGAGAGTGAAAAAGATCATGTTGCTTAAAAAGCTCCATTTAATTGCTTTGAATGTTGCTTTAGGAAACATCCGAGTTCCTCCTTTTAAAAATCGCTTTTTCCCCATTAAAAGAAATCTCACACGAGAAATACAGCATGTGAACTAAAAGCAGTTTTGCAATTTTTCTCAAGAATGCTCAGATTGATCCTTTTCTTTCCTGCAGCTGAAATGCTGCCACGTCCTAGGACCACACCATAAGTTGCTGGAGGTGATATGATTACTCTGAGCAAATACAACACAAACTAGTAAGTGATTGCAGTGTCCCGTGGATAAGAATCAGAAAAAAACAAAATAACTGAGCTGCAAATTGTGTGAGAGAAGGCAGCTTTCCGTGGAGCAGGAAACAGTGTATGGCCTGTGGACCCTGAGCTCTTCTTGCATCCCAACTTTTGATGCCCAACTTCTTTCATTACAAACAGAACTCAGGTGCCTCTTCCATACTCTGCTGCCTTGATTACTTTCTATGGAATCCACTAGGATTTAGACTCAGGGCTTAGGATCATCAAATCCCTCTGTGATATCTTTCACTGAAGAGATGAAAAAATTAAGGGCTTGCAAGTTGAAATGACTTGTCCAGGGTTGCACAGCTACTTATTAGCACAGCTGAGACAAAATCCACATATTCTGACTCCCAGATGAATGTTTTCTTTCTTTTCTTTTCTTTCTTTCTTTTTTTTTTTTTTTTTTTTTTTTTTTTTTTAGCAGCACCTCAAGTACTTCATTACAACAGATCTTTTGGATTCTTTAAAATAAACTCTTCTTTATATCCCCAGGTGTGTGTCATGTCTCCGACCAAAGAGAAAATATTCTCAATGGTATAGGTAGAATTAAATCTATTCAAGATTCTCAAGAACCTCATACATTGTTCTTTCTTTAGTACTCAATAAATGGTATCCATTGGTCAATCCTTTGGTTTCAGGAGTTATTAACAGGACCACTTTTCGCCAATGACTTACACGGAGTAGACATTACGCATGGAAGCCATAGAAATCTTTAATATAATCACAGAACAGAGCCTACATTTTACCAGCGACCAAGCAGAGTGATGGCCCTCAATACAATGGATATTTATTTCATCCTTAAGAGATTCCACTTTAAATTTTACTCTGATTCCAAACTGCCATTGAAATAGAAAAGACCGATATTGTTACAGCCCCCCTTAGACATAAAGCCTTTTAAAAAAAAAACTCCTGACTTTTTTAGGCATGGACCTAAGTTTACTTACAGAGTTATTATACAGTCTCTATATGTATATTATTTATCTATCTATCCACATTTCTAACATAGGCTCTAGTTTTAGTTTTTATTTTTTTAAGATTTTATTTATTTGAGAGAGAGAGAGAGAGAGTGAGTGAGAGAGAGAGAGCACAAGCAGGGGGGAGGGGGCAGAGGGAAAGGGAGAAACAGATTCCCTGCTGAGCAGGGAGCCCGATGCGGGACTCGATCCCAGGACCCTGGGATCATGACCTGAGCCGAAGGCAGATGCTTAACTGACTGAGCCACCCAGGCTCCCCTAGACTCTAGTTTTAATAAAGACTTTTTAAAAAATGATTGATGAGACTTTGTCAAGGTCCACAATGATAGCATGTGTTAACATGGTTTTATCAGTGTTTGTTCAATCCATTGAGTTGATTTATTCAATGAATCATCATTAAATGATTACTATATGCAATTCACTGCATAAACAGCAAAATCGTGAGCTAGACACTCAGCACTTCGTAATCATTCTACCTAACAGAGATGTCATACTTTTCTTATGGCATATATCTGAGTAATCTTACAATGTTAAACTTGACATATTTTTTTCTAATTTTTGGAATTTTTCAATTTTGGAATTTGTTAAGTATTTTGTTTTCATAAATGATGAATTCCTGGTGACAAACTACAAAGATAGAAGTTCTAATAAGTTGCTATATGGTTCATCCATCCTAGGTAATTGAGTTGATGGATCAGAATTGAAACTGTCTATAATTGAGAGTTTATAAATCTCACCACTCAGAATATCTGACAACCAAATTTTAAAAAGCACAAATAAATGTCATAATCACCAGTGTTAACCATAAGTTGCGGAAATAAAGTATCTTTACCATTTAATAATATAAAGACTATACCATAGTCCTCAAAAAAATCTACCTTTCTTAATTTGTTGCAAGCCTGTATAATCAAACATCTTTGTTAAAAAGGGTATTTTTAAAAATATGTAAGACTCCCGTATATTTGAAAGATTTATATTTGTGTCCAAAATGACTTTACACAAATTGGATATCTCTTCAAATATTTAATAAGCGGATATTTGGGAATATAATTTTTAAGCTTGTATATTTATTAAGAACAAAAATTAAAACCTCAGATGTTCTTAGCACAAGGTTTAGAAAAACGGGCAAAATGAAACTTTGCACAGGTAATAAATGCATGTATCCTTGTTGCAGGACAAAAATCTTTGCAAAGCAGAATGACTCCTAAGGTACAGGAAATTCGAGTGTGCCCTCATGAAGATTTTTTCAAGACTCTCAATAGTAAGAAAAGAGTTCTGGCAATTTCGTATCAAAGATTTCTTTGGGTAAGTATGAAAACCTATCATTCACCTTAACAGTGTTAAGAAACAAACTGCTTATAAAAACCAACAGGTGGAAAAACAGTTCAGAACAAGTGAAAATTAAAAAAAAAATCTGTAGAAATCAGGTTTTGAGACCTCCCTGATATTTAATCTCATTACACGGCATTTCATCTCTAATACTTAGCACTTGGTTTACTGTCTTAGCCAACATTATTAGGCAACCAGCTCTTGAAAATGAAAAGTGTAGGCTGATCCTTGGCAGGGTCTATTCCCCTCCTCTTCAAAATTTAAATAATATCTAAGGCTTGGTGGCTGGTATCCTAAACCACCTCAGAGTGAAATTATGGTGCAGAATAACCTGGTACCAAACATGAACTAACAACTCCTTTTTTTTAAACAATCAGTATTTGGTAACATCTGGATGAATGGCTGTCTTTGTAAGTTTATGCCCCCTGCCCCCCATCTTATTTGGTATTATGTTCGAGTCAGCCTTTCACACAGAATTTTGTCTGGGTCACATGGCATAATTCCTCCTCCTTCTCTTTATTTTAAGAAAACCACAATCACAATGAGGAGAGTTCATGCCTGTCATATTGCTAATCAAATGTATTTCATTTGGTTTATTCCCTCTCTTCTGATTGACAAAGAGCCTTGGCAAGGAATGTCTTTGTCACAAATGTTATTGATCTGTCTGTGTCTTATACTAAAGAAGAAAACCTTGGTGGAAACAGGAAAACAACACTAGGGCCTAAATGCTGGAGAGCAGGAGTTGGCGAAATCTTTTGGTAAAACCCAGAGAGTTGCTATTTTAGGTGTTACAGGCCACAGACCTGGTTATAACCACTCAGCTCTGCTGTTATAGTACTGATGCAGCCTTGTATAAAATTTTGATATTTCGTTTATCATGAATTTTTGGCATCAACTTTGAGTTTTACAATATTGCATTAAGATATTATCTTTATTACCAAGTTTTTGGGCACCCCCTTAAATTGTGTGCCCAACATGAATGCCTTACTCGTCTTAACCCACTTCCAGCCCTGTGAAGTTAAAAAGCAGCCACACACAATACATAAAGAAATCAGCATGGCTGTATTTCAAGGAAATTTTATTGATCAATGCTGTAATTTGAACTTTATATAATTTTCGCAGGTTAGGTAATATTCTTTCTTCTTTTGATTTTCAACCATTTAATATCATAAAAACCATTCTTAGCTTGCAGTTTGTATAAAAATAGGCAGCTGGCTGAATTTGGCCCTTAGGTCAGAGTTTGCGAACTCCTCCTTTAGAAATTCAGGTATGTCGGGCACCTGGGTGGCTCAGTCGGTTAGGCGTCTGCCTTCGGCTCAGGTCATGATCCCGCGGTCCTGGGATCGAGTCCCACATCCGGCTCCCCGCTCCGCGGGAAGCCTGCTTCTCCCTCTCCCACTCCCCCTGCTTGTGTTCCTGCTCTCGCTGTCTCTCTCTCTGTCAAAAAAAAAAAAAAATCTTTAGAAATTCAGGTATGTCTTGTTTTTTTAAGAGACACACACTGCAAAAGTCACGTGATATGAAGAAGGCTATAAAACAATAATGGCTTTCTTAGGAAAATGATCTTATGGGTAACTGTTTCCTCTATAATGTGCTTATGTTGCTTTCATGGTTAAAACTACTGAAAATATGAATGGATAGCTTATTTTTATAATTTTAATAATGTCTCTCTATTGAGTTGCATCAGAATGTCAGAACTGTGTGAGTGAGTTCACTTTTGATTTGTAATGAACAGTTGGTCTTAATGTGAAATTTCAAACCAACCACTGTTTAGCCTTAGGTCAAGTTGTCTATGATTTATGGACAAGAGTGGGCACACCACAGGCACTCAGCTGTTAATTCATTGCCGTTAAATGCTAATTTATAAACACATATTTGTATATGCATAGACAATAGACACATCTAGCATTTAAACATTCAAATCCTTGGACTTATTTTTAAAAAACAATTATAATTACCCCTCAAACATGCAGTACCCCTCTCCCAAACAGGAGAAGTATATGAAAGAGAGGTGTCAAGGTATAATCAAAAACAAACAACATAAATTTGGGAGACATAGAGAATCTAGGTCTGTACCCCAAATCTGTTTCCTTTTTCTTTTCTTTTTTCTTTTTTTTCCAAATCTGTTTCTTAAACAGGTGGTCAATAAATAGAATTTCTTTTCTGTTATTAGATTCTGGGAAAGGAAGAGGAAATGCTCACTTTTCCTTAGGTGCAGCAGGGAGGTAGATTCATCTAATCACGGAGTCAAATTTGAAACAAAAAGTCACCAAAAGTGGTTAAGACTGTCGTGTTAGTAGCTCTACGTGGTGATCAATTACCTTGACTGTTTAATTAACCACACAATCTCCAATAACCTTCCCAATATAAAAATATATTTCATATTGTAAACTGCTTATTTCCCAGCATACGTTTGCTTCACAAATTGAGTTTAGCTTTATAAGTGCTTATAAAGTTATGCATGGCTTAGTGCTGCTGTAAATAAATAAAACATAAAAGATACTGCCTATCTGGCTGTAGAAGTGTACTACCACCATATTTCAGCCTAGTTGGCACCAGGATAATGCTTTGGAGCAATTCAAGTCTGAAACAGCTTCAGTGATACCATTTAAGCTTGAGGTATATTGGCAGAACAAGGATATGACTAGACTAAATTTGGCTTAAGCCACCTATTACTCATACCCTCTTTCTACTGCATTCACACTCCAATTAACAAACTGTATATGATACACACACATATATTTATAGTTTATATTTTTCCTGTGTTGGCAATGAAACTTTTTAAATTACTTTCTGTAAGCTGTAAGAATTTACTTGGTAAGATAAGCTTGGATTCGGAAGTGGTGGGGTGCATGGGTTTTTCTTGTTCATCCTAGAAAAGAGTTACTTTGTACCCATCACCTCTATCCCACCCCCACTTTCCACTCTGCTCACTATGTGGTATAATGATCATCCCCACCCTTTTTGTAATAACTGAAACTCAGAAGGAGGCTCTGTGCCCAATACTTTGTATGGACTACTATAATTTCCAATATAAAGAGAGGTACACTAGCATTTCAAAGTTAAGAAACTTGTCCAAGGTTACAAAGTCAGCATCTTCTGTAATAAGATATCAATCGAGCTCTTTCTAAATCAAAACCTTTGGTTTTTTTTTTAAAGGTTCACTGAGGTATAATTTAAATACATGAAAAGACAGTTTTGTGAGTTTTAACAAACCGACTAAGTGTGTAACCACAACCACAATCAACATATAAAATATTTTCACTGCCCTAAAATGTCTTCCTTCATTATTCTTTATAATCAGTCTGTTTCCCCTAACCTCAGATCCTGGCTTCTACTGATCTGATTTCTGTCCCTATAAGATTGTGTTTGCTAAAATGTCATAAAAATGGGATCATACAGTATGTGGACTTTTGTGTGGCCTTCTTTCACTCAGCATAACAGTTTAAGATCCATCTTCATTTGTGCATGTCAATTCTTTTTTATTGATAAAGTGACAACTTGATACTGATATACTGATAAATTGATGAGCAGTATTCCACCATACAGAAGTACTTCCGTGTGAAGTAAGGAGTAGAGTAAGAAGTACTTACTCACTGTAATGGGCATTTGGATTGTGTACAGTTTTTAACAATTATGAATAATGTTACTACGACCATTTATATACAGGTATGTGTGTGGACATGTATTTTCATTTCTCTTGCATAAATACCTAGGTGTAAGATTATTGAGTCATAAGTATGTTTGTTGTGTATGTTTCATTTTTATCAGAAACTGCCAGGCTGTTTTCCAAAGTGACTGGGATATTGTGCATTCTCATGGGCAATGTAGGAGAGCTCCATCCTCATCATCCATTTTAACAGATGTGTGCGGGAATCCCATTGTTGCCACTTGTATTCCCCTAGTGAATAGTGAAATTGAGCATCTTTTTTCTGGGCTTTGTCATTTGTCTTTGGTGAAGTATCTTTTCAAATCTGGCTTTTTAAAAATTTGGGCTACTTGTTTTCTTGTAATGGTAATTTTTAAAATATATTCTGTATGCAAATATTGTATCAAATATATGTTTTCCAAATAGTCTCCCTGTCTGTATTTTTTACTGCTTACTTTTTTAAAAAACAGTTCTAAGAAGTTTTACCAGCAAAACTGAGAGGCTGGTATGGAGACGCCCCACAAATCCCATGCCCCACACGTGCATAGATTCTTCCACTAACACCATCTTGCATCAGAAGGTACATTTGTTACAAGTGATGGATCTACACTGACACATTACAATCACCCAAAGTCCATGCTTTACATTTGGGTTTGCTCTTGGCGTTGTAAGTTCTAGAGGTTTAGGGAAATGTATTAGGACATGTAGTCATCATTGTAGTATCAGATGGTATTTTCATTGACTCTATGATCTATTTGTTCATCCCTCCACCTGAAAGCTGTGGTTAACCGCTGATTTTTTTTTTTTTACTCTCTTCATAGGTTTGCCTTTTCCAGAATGCCATATAGTTGGAATCTTATATGTCACCTTTTGGATTGGCTTATTTCACTTACTAACAGGCATTTAAGGTTTTGCCATGTCTTTTAATGACTTGATAGTTCATTTCTATTTAGTGCTGAATAATATTCCACTTTCTGGAATGTTATTTACCCATTCACCTACTGAAGGACATCTTGGTTGCTTTCAAGTTTTGATAATTATGAATGAAGCTGCTATAAATATCTGCGTGCAGGCTTCTGCGTGGACAGAAGTTTTCAGTCCTTTGGGTAAATATCAAGGAGTACAATTGCTAGATTACATGGTAAAAGTACATTTGATCTGTAAGAAAGTGCCAAATTGTTTTCTAAAGTAGCTGTACAATGTTGCATTCCCAATAGTTATGAACGAAAGTTCCTATTGCTTCACATTCTTGCCAGGATTTGATGTTGCTGGTGTTTTGGCCATTTAAAAAAATTTTTTTTTATTGTGTCTTCAAGAAAAGTAAAAGATTTGAATTTTGATGGGGTCTACTTTATCATTTTTTTTAACGGTTTGTGGGTTTTCTGTCCTAAGAAACTTGGCCTAACCCCAGGTCACAAAAAGTTTCTCCTATGTTTTTTTCTAGGAATTTATACTTTCCAGCTTTTACATATATGCTATAATCCATTCTGAGTTCATTTTGTGTATGACTCAAGGTTCAATTTTTTTTTTTTTTTTTTTTTTTACAATTGACAAGACTCCCTTTCCTCCCTTTACATCTTTGTCAAAAAAACAATTGCCCATATGTTTGTAGGTCTGATCTGGTTCTCTATTCTGATGCTTTGATCTCTGTATCTATCCTTATGCCAATACATACTGGCTTGATTAGTATAGCTTTATTGTGAATCCTGAAATCAGATAGCATAGTTATTCAACTTTGTTCTACTTTTTCATTGTTTTCTTTTAAACAATGTTTTATAACAGAAATTGATACTAATATACTCCAAATAATCTAACATATTCTAAAACCTTCCTAAATTATATGTTTGATTGGGTTTATTACTTTCAGATTTATTCATTTCTCTTACTCAGCCCTCTAAGAATAAAGTTTAAATTTTTCAAAGAATGTGATTCCTTACTTAGTAAAAAATATTGTTCTCTAACAGTTCAAAAATTGAAGACTTTGGCTGGAGGAATCACATGTAGAACAGATTATCAAAATACCCATCTCATGTTTTGACAGTCTGTTTAGGCTAATGTAAGTTTCAAGATAAAGCTGAAATCTGAAATAAAAATTACACATTTGTTTTTTAAAAAGTATAAATTCTTGAAAATCAATTTAAAATTATAAATATATACAGCCAAATAAAAAACACTCATCTGCTATTATTCTTATTCTGGTCTCAATGATTTAATTTCAAAATGTATCCTGAAGATTATCAGGAATTCAGGCCTTTTGTAATTTTGATTATATGCTGTTCCTTGTCATGAAGGACAATTTTATTCTGAGTCCTATTGAAAAGGGAGGGAAAAAAGAGCATGAAAAAATGGTTACAATACTCTTGCCTCTTTGGGGTTTATTGAGGACTGAAATAAGCCTGAAAAGTGTTGGCAGCGGGAACAGAAGCTCAGGAAGAATTGGCCATAGAGAAAATCAGTCCGTGCTTGGCATTCCCCTTCTCAATAATAACCTCTATATTTTATCACTTCTCTTCAGCAAGGTACCTATCTCCTTTTCTTGGACCTGCTGGCAATCACAATTACATTTATTGAGTGTTTAGTCTATGCAAAGCATGGGATTACTCACCTGACAATAAATTTATTTCTAATTTATGATGGTTAATGTTATGTGTCAGTGTGGCTAGGCCACTGTACCCAGATATTTGTTCAAACACCAGCCAGGATGTCTCTGTGAAGGTATTTTTTAGGTAAGATTAGTATTTAAATCAGTAGACTCTGAGTAAAGCAGGTTACCCTCCATAATATGGGTGGTCCTCATCCAGTAAGTTGAAGGCTTTAAGAGAAAACAGATCGGGGTCCCCTGAAGAAGAGGGGATTCTGTCTCCAGACTATCTTCAGACTTTAATTGCAAAATCAACCACCTTGTGGGTCTCCAGTCTGCTGGTCTAATATGAGTCTTTTGGACTTGTCAGCCTCCACAAGGATATGAGCCAATTCCTTAAAATCTGTCTATTATCTATCTATCTATCTATCTATCTATCTATCTATCTATCTATCTATCATCTGTCCATCCATCCGTCCAACCACCCATGCATCCATCCATGCATCCATGCATGCATCCATCCATCCATCCATCCAACCATCCATCCATCCATTCATCCATCCATCTATCCATCTTACTGGTTCTGTTTCTCTGGACAACACTGACTAATGAGATTTCAACCCTTCTTAATTTCCTGCTGGAAATTTCCATCAACTTCTTCCTTTATTATTCTTACCCCTATTGCTGAAGGCTTGGGATCCCCATACCTATTTCTCTATGTTTAAAATAAAAATCTCTAGGATTCATCTTTTATTTTACATCACCACTTCCACTGACCAAGTCTACAATCATCATCTCTCTCTCGAGTTTATCAAACTTGCTAACTAGTCTACCATCCCCTTTCTTCCTTTTTCCCACTACATTATCCACAATACTACAAAATTAACTGTATAAAATACAGATCTAGTATTGCCATTTTCAGTCTTAAATATCTGGGTGATTTCCCACGGATTTTGGGAAAAGATACCTAATAAAAATTTTTAAGGTGAAAAATGCATTAACATATCGATGTAAGGCCCAGGAGAGTTCACAAAAAGTAGAATCACATTTAGGTTTATTTAAAAACAAAATATACTTAAAATATTTCAATGAATTTTGAAAAACAAAACAGGAATATATCAATATACATGACTTCCTTTCATATTCTTTACTCTGGCTTATCTATTCTAGAATTAATCATTGTGATAACAAACAAACAAAAATACCTTGCTATTTAATAGTAAGTTACTACACATTACTCCATAATCTGAATGTTTTAAACTTATCTTTTTTTTGGGTTAAAAAAATGGCCTAATAGAAGCGGACAAAATATAATGGGACAAATATAACGAAAATACCAGGTTTTGTTATCAGTACATATTCAGTTTAAGTCTAGAACTGCTACTTACTTGCATTCTTAGGATCAGCCCATGTGTCTTCAAGCCTCTTCAGGTTTCTACGAAGTTGAGGTTAATGTAGAGCGTGAAATCAGCCATAATACCTGGCTTGCTAAAATGTAACACGGAGGCCGCTGCGGGTGATGGAAGGTTTTGGAGAAGGGCATAGGCCTTTGGAATGCTAAGGCCTGCGGACCACTCTGCGGTAGGAATGCCGCGGGGAGTTACCTTCCCCGAAACTTTCTTAGCCCAAACAGTTGCCCCTTGAGCTAAGAGATGTACACATTGTCCCCTAAAGCTATGTTTAGCAGAACTCGTAGAACAAGCTGATCAGTGTGTTGTATCTTTCCCATAATCAGACTTCTATTTTCTGTAAGACCCCTTGCCACACATCACCTGCTTGAGAAACAGAGTAATAAAGATTTATGATTATCCCGAACTACGAATAAAGGTGAGAGTAAAGAAGAGCAAAGGGTCTTCATCTCTGAGCGTTGACCCCCTTGACTTCTCCTCTCTTTCACAGCGAAGTCTGGAGTAATCTTTCATCCATCGGTACGGGGATTGCTGGCCATTGCCAGCACTACACCAGGATAAAAATATTTAATTCACACGTAGATTGGGAGTTGTTAATAAGATAACATATGTGAGCACCATGTTGGACCCATAGTAGTCAACCAGTAAATATTTAATTTCTTTCTCTCTTCCTACTGTAGAGACCAAGGAAGTATTTTTCAAACTCTTTGCCATGACCCAGAATCCATAGTAGGGAATGCATTTTTCATTTTTTAACACAATATTTTGTAGCACAATTCAAAAAGTTTGGAACATACACACACAAACTCATATCTGCTTGCATGTGTGTGCATGTGTGCACATCATGAAGCGTAAAGTAGAAACAAAAGTTTCACAAAACAATATTTTTATATGATAAACTGATATTTTATTTTCTATTCCAGTCTAGTCTATTTCATTTTATTTAGTCTTTTCTAGTGCTGATTGCTACCACTTAAATGATTTTATGACTCACTAATTGGTCTTGATGCATAATTTGAGTAAATTAAAATATTTTAAACTCATTTAAAATATTTTATCTTTCTTTTGTTTTTCAGGAGAAAGCTATGGGCTCTCTCACACATCTGTTTGGTTAAAGTTCAAGAAAGAAAAGAAAGCAAGCTTCATATTGAGAATATTGGAAAATAGATATTTTCTTCTTCCTCCCAAATTAAGATTTATATTTATATTTTATTTTCAGTGTTTCAGTATACACAGTGAGTTGCAAAATCAATTTTGCTTAAACTTACCTCTTCTGAATTGAAGCCAACTTGTAAATTCAGTACACTGTCACTGCCTCTCCTTTAGTCTATTCCAGATGACCCACCGTTTTCTGCCTGGCTTCCAGAGGTACCACTGAAATAAAAGTATAAAAGTTCAGAAATAAATAAAACATAACAGTGAAGAAAACCAGGGGTATAATTGGATAAGATTCAAAAATTAAATACTGCAATAAATTTCTGCATGATGCGGAGCCAAGAACACATTGATGAATGAAATGGGCCAAGGAAGTCTCAGCCCAGAAAACTTCAGGGCTCTGAAGAGGTCCTGGGGTCTGCTGGTCAGTTCGCCCACTGGTGAGGCACTGGTCTCAGAGTGAGCAGGTACAATGAGACCAGGGGTGAGTAATAAGGTAAAGGGAAGAGCCTGACTGTAGCACCAACCCCTTCCAAACCCTCACCTGCAAAGTCATAGTAGCCTTCAACCCCAAGCCAGAAGAAAACAAACACCAAACAATATATATACACAATGGAATATTACTCAGCCATAAGAAAAGATGAATACTTAACCATTTACATCGGCGTGGATTGAACTGGAGGGTATTATGCTGAGCAAAATAAGTCAATCAGAGAAGGACAATTGTCTTATGGTTCCACTCATATGTGGAATGTAAGAAATAGCACAGAGGATCATAGGGGAAGGGAGGGAAGACTGAATGGGAAGTCATCAGAGAGGGAGACAAACCATGAGAGACTCTTACCTATAGGAAACCAATTGAGGGTCGCTGGAGGGGAGGTGGGTGGGGGGATGGGATAATTGGGTGATGGACATTAAGGAGGGCACGTGATGTGATGAGCACTGGGTGTTATACGCAACTGATGCATTACTGAACTCTACATCTGAAACTAATGATGTACTGTATGTTGGCTAAATGAATTTAAATAAAAAGATTTAAAAAATAAAGTTTTTTTTAAAAGAACAAATATCGAACAGAAACCCAAAAATGAAACAATGTTAAAAAATATACACTCATTCTTCTCTAAAAATATTGAACAAATTGTTTGAACAAATCATAGATTTGGGGTCTGAATATTGATGCTCCGGAGACGAACTTTTTTATTCTGGACTTGGTATTGATTCTGGTTGCAAGAAAAGAGAGGCACTCTCAAGCTTAGGCAAAAAGGAGATTTGTTGCTGGGACCTGGGGCAAGGTTAGAACTGGAGGGTCACCAAGTAATTCTAAGCGATTCTAAGACAGCCCATAATTGTGATTCTTTTATATTTTTCACTTAAAAACATTTTTCCCCAGCTTTATTGATGTATAATTGGTAGTGTACAGTGTGATGCTTTGATATACATATTCTTTGTGAAGTAACCACCACAATCGGGTTAATCATTTAGCTATGTGTGTATATATGTGTGGTGAGAACCCTAAGCTCTAATCTCAGTTAATTTCAAGTATATAATAGTATTAACTACAGTCACCGAGCTATGTATTATATACTCAGAACTTATAACTGAAGGCTTATATCCTTTGACTAGCATCTCCCCATCTCCTCAACCCCAGGCCATGGTAACCATTATTCATGTTCTGTTTCTACGAGTTCAACTTTCTCTTTATATGTATTCTGTATATAAAGGAGATCATATGGTGTTTACCTTTTTCTGTCTACCTTATTTCACTTAGCATAGTGACTTCTAGCTTCATGCATGTTGTTGCAAATGGCAGGATTTTCTTCTATGTCATGATTGATCATATTCTTTTTTAAAAAAAATTTTTAAGTTTTTTTTATTTATTTGACAGAGAGAGAGAGAGAGAGTAGGCAGAGTGGCAGGCAGAGGGAGAGGGAGAAGCAGACTCTCCACTGAGCAGGGAGCCCAAAGCAGGGCTTGATCCTAGGACCCTGGGATCATGACCTGAGCCGAAGGCAGCTGCTTAACTGACTGAACCCCCCAGGCGCCCCCATATTCCTATCTCTTTATCCATTCTTCTTTATTCATTCTTCTATCAAAGGGCGCGTTTTGAGGTTGTGTGTACATCCTGGCTATTGTGAATAATGCCGCAGTGAACATGGGAATGCAGACATCCCTACGAGATACTGATTTCATTTCCTTTCAGCATATACCCAGAAGTTGGATTACTGAACCATCTGGCAGTTCTATTTTTAAATTCTTGAGGAGCCTCTTCACTGTTTTCCAAAATTGTACCAATTTGCATTCCTGCCATCAGTGTACAAAGGTTCTCCTTCTTCCACATCCTTACCAACACACAACCGTGGTTCTTAAACATTAGTGCACATCAGAATACCCTGGAAGATTTTTAGAAACACCGATTTCTGAGACCTAGAACCAGGGTTTTTTAATAAGTCTGGGTTGGGGCCTGAGAACTTGCATTTCTGACAAGTTTTTAGGTAATGCTGATGTTGCTTAAGAACCACTGCCTTACACGACTGAGATTTCGATGCTATTGGAGCCAGTGAGATCTGAATTATAACTCTCTCATACCCCATCCAAGCAAAGTGACCTAGGTAAAATGACCTAAATTGTAAGAGTCTCTGCTTGCTCTTCTGTAAAATGGGAATATTAAAAGGCAATCGCAAGTCTTAAATAATATAATGAACAGAGCCCAGCACATGCTAAGCAGTCAATAAAATCACTACAATCGTTTAAATGCAAATTGATAGTATTTTCATATCATCAGATATTTTAGGTTTTCCATGTCTGTCTCCCTAGCAATTTATGTCTGTAGACAACAGTGGTAGACTCTAAAATATGAACAGGGAACTCAATTACCAGTCTTCATGTGAGATTTCCTTGATTTTGTTGACAATCTGTGCATGGGAGTTTGCGCTTGCACATGATGAAACCATTTGAAAATAACAGTATTTCATAGACCCTCTGATTTGGCATTTTGTTTTTCTAGCATGCTCGGGTACAAATAATTGTTCCTCCAGTAACATCCACTGTGAGTTGCTCTCTGGCTGTGACTTGCCCCTTCTTTGGTGTGATGGGGAGTCATGGTTGGCCTTTCAGCTGGGGATATCTGCATAAAACAAATATCTGGACAGTTATTTAATTCAGAACATCATAACAAAAACAAGCTAATTAGAAACGATGAAACCCACAGGCAATGGGAACTCTATACATACACGTGTTAAAAGATATATATTTACACACACACACACACACACACACACACACACACAGATGTTACAGGGAAGTACTTACATCACTTTCCAGTTCATCCTTGTTGAGAAAATAGAAGTAAGTCCATCATTACCATATCTCTCTCTGCTATGGCCTCATCAAGTCTGTATTCCTCTTCCCCAAGATCCAAAGATCGCTCTCCGTGACCTGCAAGTTTCTAGGCTCGTAGGTCTGTTTTTCAGTTACAGGCCAATTTCTAAACTTTGAACCTGGGGGCAATGAAAGCTGGATGGCCAAGCTCTTTACCTGGGTAGAACAAAGCTCCTACTCAACAAGTGGCAAAATGAGAAGTGACTGAGATTGACTGACTGAAGAAGAAAATTCTGCCTTGAATGAAAAGTTAACCTCTCCAGGCCATCTCCAACCTTTACCTGTCCTTTGAATTTTTCTCCCACATTTTTGTTTTTGTTTTTACCCCGAAGAGTGTTTGCGGGGGAAAAAGTGTCAATGACTCAGTTTAGTTTTGTAAAGCACTCACAGTTCTTGAGAGGAAGCATGCTATATTGAGTAAGTGCAATGTATGATTATTAATCTTAATATAATATTTTTAAACTGCTGCCAGATGGTGAATACAATGAAATATTTTGATAACTCCTTGTTATATTTTCAGAGACTTGGAGGCTTATTGAAAATATGAGGTTCTAAATATTTGAACACGCAGATGCTTTTTCAGATAGTTTTGACCAAATCCTTTTTTTTTTTTTTTGCAAACAACATGTTGGAGTTTAAAAAGGAGGGTGGAGCTAAGAGAAAAGGAAGAAAAAAAATACATAGCAATGAAGGATTCCTGCAAGAATTATAGTGGAATATAAGGCATTATACCTTCAGGGCAATCTATGCATCTTTTAAACAGAAACTCCCTTAGATGAGCTTGTCTAGGATCTTTGAAAGAACTTGGGCCAAGCATGTCAGCATTAAAAATACTGAATTGGCTGGAAATACTGTTGTATGTCAACCTTTATTTGTCCTTTAAACCAAGAAAAAAGAATAAAAGTGTGCCTGTAGGCAAAATGAAGGTCCCCGTTTCTTTGCCCCTCCCTGTTATTCCTCTTGCTCTCTTCAACTTATATGAGGTTTGTAAAATGAATTGTAATAGAAAGTTCATATGACAAAAATTACAGTGGTGTGGCCAAGAAAACACCCAGGGGGCTTTTAGCTTCCGTTGTGCCAGGAATGAACTATCAGATCAGCCTTCTGGACTCAAATGCGACACTGTCAATAAGGATACATCATCTTTTTTGTGGTGTAGAAGAGCTGTCCGTTGTAATTCCCATTATTCCAAAGCCAGGATTTTCCATTAGTACAGCCACCTGCTGGGTTTCTCTACTCTGGTTTAATGGAGTCTGAATTTGAATTTATCACCATCTGTGGGAAGACAGGAAATGAGAGAGCATCACTAATTCCTTTCTTCATTTGCTAAGTGTATGTGTAATCTTTATAAGGAGGCAGCAAAAACAGCAGAGATTGGGGATGGATGGGAGAATATTTTAGTTCACATTGACATCAGAGCTCCAGACCAGGGGGGGAATCATGCTGTCTGTTCTAAAGCCAATTCCAGCAACAAAAAGAATGTTTTAATTTCCTATGTAATGTAGTATCAAAATGATGCAGATTCAGAATATTATTTCTCTTCAGCTTCCAAAAAGATCTCAGAAGATTTAATCAGATCTCTGGTGAAGATGAAAGACTTGGATACATATCAAGTTCACACACACACAGAGTTTAAGATTTCTAATTACTACATTAGCTTTTAAATAGAATGATACAGAATATAGGTGTCTATTTTATGCAGTTTCTTCTTTTCCTCCAGAGATTTAGAAAAAAAATTCCTTCATAGAACCAAGAAGAAAGACCAGAGAACATCAAAACCTTCAAGATGATCCCTAGAATTAAAGTATAATGCCTTAAATTCACATAAATATATCTCAGTTGTTCTGACTTAATACAGAGTCACCAATGGTACTTCATTGCTATTTCCAATTTTAAAAAACAGTAGACAGGTTTATAAGAAAGGTGAGCAATTTGCAAGTGAATTCCGGCATTGGCGAGTGGATAAAAGCTTGCAAGTCTGATCTGTCCAATATTACACTGCTCCATCAGGATGTTTGCTGCCTTCTGGAATCTGCGTCCAGGCAAAGATTTGGAGAAAAATAAACCATTCCAATACACCAGCCGTAATAGGTGTTGCTGACCACTACAACTAAGAACACGCCAGAGGATAAGGAATGTTCAAAAGATGAGGGGGAAAATCCTCTCAGGAAAGGATTTAAAATGAACACACACACACACACACACACACACACACACACACACACACACAGTCCCTGAGAAAACACTGCATGCCATTGTCTTTCTTCAGGAACCATGAGTTCATCCCTTTCTCATGAATCTCCCTCCATGTTTATAATCTCGGATTAATGACTCTAAACAGTGAGTCTGTTCTAAAGTCATGGGGTCAGCTCTGTGGACTTGAGGAACGTAGATAATTGGAAGGAATGTTACTTATTACAGTAAAGCAACAATTCCAGGGGAGGAGAGGAAAAGCACAACAAATAACCACGCTGTTGTTCTTTAAGGCTACCAAGAGAGTTAGCGCTCCTATCAGGGAGGCTGTGAATACTATATTGTGACAAAGCAAAATGCCTCCTGGGTGCATGCTTCTAGTGGAAAGCTTTTGATGTTTGATCTGTAATGAGATGGAAGAAGAAAACAGTTCCCTTGGTTAACTAATACATACTAGATATGAACAGATCCAAAGATTTAAGTTTCAGTTCTGGGACAAGAGCCCTCATCCCACTAATTTATTATTTAGAAAATTCTGTAAGTTCTTTTCTTACAGAATATGTGATGGGCTTAACACGCTTTCTGCTTTCATATTTGGCTTGGATAATAACCCTATTGATTACTATGCCATATTTCACTTTTGCCAGCATACTTGTTTTCTCAGTGAGGATACAATGTGAATGTATGGCATGTCCTTTCTGCAAATATGAGTGATTGGAACCTGGGACTTCACATTAGGCCTAGCTATTCTGTATGGGAAAGTGCACGGGTGGTAAACTAGGAAAAGTGTGAAGGGTTACCTACAACCCAGAGCTCAAAAGGAAGGTAGACTGAAAACCAAAAACAACGAGAAATAAATAAACAGTTAATTTTACTCCACATGGCATGCCATGGATGATGTCACACATATGGCTATTCATACCAGGAGCAGCAACTTTCGAGATCAAGTCAAACCGTAGAAAATCTGTCAGTTTGGGTTAACGGAACATTGTCATTACCTCAAGTCAAGCAGATGGAGGGCAAACTTCTCTGCTGGATTCTGCTGCTCTTTAATTAATGTCCACATTTATTATGTCAATATAATGCATCACGTTTGGTCTAAAGGTTGTTTTAGTTTTTTTTTTTTAACAAGAATAATTATTTCATTTACTTTCAACATTTGAACAGTTGCACGGTATTTTAGAGGCATATGCAGATACCCGGAAAATAATGTTTAAATCAGTGTATAAAAGAAAGAGAAGGAACCAGTCTGGTTTTACATATTTCATTCTAGATGTAGAGATAGATTTGATACTTCTTTTATGAGCATTTCCAAATGAGGGATTTTGAGAGCACGCATGTGAACATATAACAAAAATAGAAATCTCAGATGATAAAATTGTGCAGATCTCATTATAGTATTATTCCTTCATAAAGAAATTAATAGCTGCAATTCATTTAGTGCTCTGTTTACTCTCGTTGGTGAAGAATGGCAATTGGGAAAATAACACAATAGAGGCATCTTATCTTATTACATAAATTTTTGTGTTGAGAAGGAACAAGGAATCCCTGGTGTCTGATATTATGCATGAGAAACTGTGGAGTTAAATCTTTAGCACAATTCAGAGAATAAGCCTATTCTATAACAACGAAAGAAGCCATGTGCCATAACTACAAACATTCTTTCTTAAATAGATGACAGGCTTGCATTGTTCATTTTGGGAAAATATTTTTGCACTGTTGGCTCTAGCCTTTAATTATTTAAGTTAGTCAAATCCAAAATCGTTAAAATGTGCAAATATTACCTGGAATCACTCCAAGAGGAAACAGTAGGCAGTGATCTGGCCCCTTGGATTGAACACTCAATTGCTGCTTAGTTTCCTTTCAAATTGTCGAATAGATACGCTCTAACCCAAATCCACACTCCCACGGACAACTAGTGATAGATGTTTGGGAGCTCCATGCAGCGCTTCTGAGTGGCTAGACCACACCACATCCAGTGTGGTCTCTAAGTGAATCCTTTGATGAGTGTAAGTTTTCAAGTCAAACATTTTATACACACACACATACACACACACACACACACACACACACTTCAGGGTTTCAGCATCCTCAAGAGCAAGAGCTATGTGGTCTGATTTTTTTTCCTGCACAACAAGCTATTAGATTACTATATTCCCTCATAATTCTAAAATTTTATATGCTCACAGATTTACTGTAGTGATAGTGACTTGAAGAATAGATTCTAAGAGTCTACTGTGATCTCCACATTTTTTTTTTTTATTGATAGTTTAGGCCAATGGTTCTCAAATAAGGGCTATTTTGTCTCCCAGAGTACATACAACTCAGGGTAGGGAGTACTACCAAAATCTAGTGAGTATAAACCAGAAATACTGCTAAATAACCCCAAATAACAAGATAGACCCCCAAGCAAAAAATCACCTGGCCCTAAATGCTAGCAGTTTTCAGATTTAGAAACCCTGGTCTATGTTGATGAAACCATTTTGTCACCTCTAAAAAAAATGAAAAAAAAAATCTCTATATCTGTAGGGAAAAATCTCAAAGAATTATTTCCATTGCAGGTGCTGGACTTAAGGAAGAGATATGCGATTCCAATCTTGGTTGTCTTACTTGTGATTGAATTATATTGCTATATATGTTACTAATATATATAATAATAGAATATATAATAAATGAAAAGTTACTCCTTTAACAGGTTCTTCTCTATCCACTTCTCTCTCTCCCTCTCTCTCTCTTATTTGTACATCTTTCCCAACCCGTCTTTACATTTCTTGGAGAAAAAAAAAAAAGTTCTTGAAAATACACTGAAACTGATGTGCTAGCCTTTCTGAGTCTGAATTCCTTTCCACTCTCCACTCTTTGAAATCTGATGTAACACACTTCTATCAGCAAACTTTTCCTGTTCCTTTTCCTTAATGGTTTATTATTTCATTCTGCATGTTTTTAACATTTAAGTATTTAGTATTCCTCTTACTATTTTACATGTTTTGTTAAGGATCTTTAAGTGAATCTAATAAAATCTATGCATGCTTTTCATTTTTCACAAAATAGTAATATCCTTCAAGTCTACTTCCTTTATAACATTCCTTTCTTTCTTGGTTCCCAATATCTGATGCACCATCTTTATCACTGCCGTGCCTTCCTTCCCTAAAACAGCCCAGGATGGAATTTGGAGTGCAGGAGAGGTTCAGGAAATAATATTTGTCTCAAAGAAACAGGTAGGCTGTGAGTCCTCATGTTCTTTGAAGGGGACACACATTGTTAATAGGCCTGATATGAAGATGTTATCCTAGTGTTACTTCTACTTCTCCTGAGGTCATTGACATTTGCACTAAGAACTATTATTTAAAGTAAGCTACACAAATTCAATACATTTGAAGGCATGGGAAGAAAAATGAAGACCAGGATGAAATTTGAGACCATCTTTGTGTAAACAGTGACATATATTCATGCTGTGAAATGTCATATAACAATAAATGACAAACTAGAAGTATACATGCAGTCATGGATACATCATATACATATAGCATTGAGTCAAAGAAGCCAGATCCAACATAATATGTGCTTCTGATTTCATTAATATATCGTCCAAAATTGGGCAAAACTAATCTATATTGTTAAAAGTGAAGATTGTGCTTATAATTGGGGAGAAGAAAGAGGTTAGCAGTTGGGCAGGTTTTATTTCTTGACCTGGATGGTGGCCATACTAATGTATTTGCTGTGTGATAATTAACTGAACCTATATTATTTTTCTATTGTTATAGTAACTAATTACAACAAAATTAGTGGCTTTAAACAACACCCATTTATTATCTCACTGGTCAGAAGTCCAGGCACAGCATGGTTCAGTTGTTTAAAGTTGTTTAGCTCATAAAGCTAAAGCGAAAGTGAAGGTCAGGCTGCATTCCTTTCTGAGACTCTGGGGGATAATCTGTACCCAGGCTTACTCAGGCTGTTAACAAACCTTAGTCCCAGGTGGTGGTAGGACTGAGGTCTCAATTTCCTTGCTGGCTGCTGGTTGGGGTTTGTTCTCAGTCTCCAAGGGCTACTTACTTTCCCTGGTCTGTGGCCCCTTGCGTCTTCAAAGCTAGCAATGGCTGACTGAGTCCTCTTCTCATTTGGAGTTTCCCTCATTTCTCCTGCCTCACCTTCTTCTCTGCACCTCTGTGACTCCAGCTAGAGACATTTCTCTGTCTTTAAGGGTTTAGATGATTAGATTGAGTTCACCCAGATAATCCACAATAATCTCCCTATTTAAAAGTTGGCAATATTAATTAGTTTTGCAAAGTCCCCTTCACACTGGTGACTAGAAGAGTAGTATTTTATTGGTGATCAGAAGATGGAAATCTTGGGTGACTATCTTTAGAATTCTGCCTATCACAATACCTATTATTGTGGGCTTCTTTTTTACATTTGTTATAATCTGGTAAAAATGGTTTTTTTTAGTTATGTAAAAATTAGTTAGAGAATACTGTACATGTGTCTTTATTCAACCAACAAATATTTATTAACTGCTAACTACATAGTAGAGAGATAATCCCCTTCATCTTTGTGAAATGTATAATTTAAGCATATTTTAAAAAATTACAAAACAATGACCTATTCTTTGTGAATACAAACAAATGTAAAAGAAAACACAAAATATGACAGAAATTATATAAACCAATTTCCATTTTTTTGTATGTCCAGAGAGTATTCTATAAGAAAAAAATGAAACAAATATTGTAAAATGATTAAAAATTAAAATCATTCTAGTATATATGTGCTTATTATATCACTGTGATTTTTCTGCTTTTTTGAAATTTTTCAAAAAGAAAAAAAAACAAACCATGCTGCAAAGCATAATAGAAGATTTTAGAGATAAATGTAGCCATGTATTACATATTCATTTAAATTCTAATCGTCTTTCTTTTAGGTCTATGATCTAAATCAAAGTCAAGATGCTATTTTTGACCCCAGTAACAGATACATAATAGCTATCCTCATACACTGCTTTGCAGATGAAAGCAACAAGTGTTCAGAAAAAGAAAATTTTCTTATTCACGGCCTGTTTCTAAAACTGATGAGGACAGAATTTTGTCTTTCATGTTTACCAAGGCATCCCTGCATCTTGTCTATCACATAGCAGACAACCAATAAACACTTATCAGTGAATAAATGAACGTATCTTGAGTATGAATGGAAACATTGGAAGTGGCTATGGATAGCCAGTAGGCACATATGACAAACCCTTTGTGCTACCTTTTTTTTTTCTCTTCTTAAGGAAATACATGTGATATATTCCAGAGAAAAGTGATTTGTCCACCACAGCATTTCTTTTTCTGGGGGCGTGAAGAAAGATTACAATTTCCAGCCTCCCTTGCAATTGGGTTGGGACCTTATAGTGACTTCTTGCTAATGGGAACATCAGAGGTAGTTACGTGATAATGCCACTTCTTGGTAGAGGTAAGTAAGAGCAGGTAGGGTGTCTCCATTTCCCTCTCGCTTTTCTTTGAAGTTTGAAGAAAAGAATTGTGAAATAGTGGAAATACAGAATGGAAAAATGGAAGCAACGCAGATCCTTAGGAGATGGAAGAGAGCCAAGAGATCTGCATCAGACTGTGATATGAGAGAAAAACAAATCTTTTAGGGGTTAATTTATTGAGATTTCAGGAAATGGAGTCAGTCTGGCTGTGACTAATACATTATGAAACGACTTTTGCAAAGAATTATTCTTTTGCAAACATGTTGATATTTGGAGGTATGGAAGAGAATACTGAGCAAGGTTTCTCAATCTGTGTTCCAATGAATATATACATTATATGTGTGTATATACATATATAATGTATTTATGGAATATATGTGTATATAATATATGTATACATACATAAAATATATATTATACATTAATATATAACAATGTATATACACAGATGTTATTGAAGGGGAGAAAAAATAATTCTCCCTCTACTCTTCTACTTTCTTGGTTGAGAGTCTCTTGTAATAAAAAAAGACAGATTAACAGGAGAAAAACAAACAGAAGGTTAAGAACATGTATACCTCCTCTATACATGGGAGATACCGAGGAAAACTGAGTAACTCTTCAAAATGGCTCAAACCATCACCATCTTAACTTTTTTTTTTAATTGAAATTCAATTAGCCAACTTAACTTCTTAATGCCTCAAGCCATTAAATACCATCTTCAGCTAAAGACAAAAGATGTTGGGTGGGGGAGTTAGTTATGAGAGGTTCCCAGGTAAAACACAGTGAACAAGGGTATGGTTGTTACACAGATTTAAGTAAGTGGTCTCTCCTCTTATAAGAGTTTCTAGAAATGGAGTTATTTTCTTCTTGGTACAAAGAGGCAAACACCCTTACAAGTGGAGATCTCCCTTATAATTGTCAATTACTCTTATAAATGGTAACTTCTACTCAGTTTTTAGAACTTCTTTTGTGCCTGTTTCTTAAAGATAATCAGTCCAAGATAATATATCAAAAAGGCATTCTTTAGGGTAGCAAATTCTGCTCCCAGTTATTATATGAATGAATGGTATTTATAGGTATATAGAAAACTCTATATTCACAAAAATCATTTATGAATGATGGGTTAAACAAAATTAAGTTGTGTTTACTGCAAGACTTTTCAGAATCTCTAATGTGCTAATATGCATTACAAATAGCTAAAAAGGGATTTAGTAACTATTTTTTCCCCAAAGTTATAAGATGATAGAACTTTTTTATGTGAACTTTCTATTAACATCTGATGAAATTTATGGTCTGATAGACACGCCATGGACCAAGTTCAAAAATATCATTTTCCCATTGCTGAGGACCTACCATCTACAATTCTACTTTCTCACTTTTCAAAGCTGCTAGGAATATAAGGATCTGGCATCTGCTACAGAACAGGCATACCTATGGGACAGGACATAATACAACTTCCTCACTAATGCTCTATACTTGTAGTTCACTCTTGGTCCAAAGGAAACATTAATACACACTTTGACCAAACAAAATCTGAAAATGCAGGTCAAGCCCAATGCACCCACCTCTCCTTTGACTTGCATTGGTCAACCTGTCTTTGCCATTTAGACTTCTCAGCATAAGACAAACATTGCTCTCCTGTGTTCCTCATCCTGCAAAGGACATTGATTAGCTTTGAACAATCCCACTGAAGATCCTTTACTAAGTAGGTACCCCATTCCATGTGTTAGGGACTCCTCAGCCCAGCCTCCCCTAATGGTCTTCTCTGGAATTTTCTCCTAATTTCCACCCTAGAGTCTTGTATAGCTTCAATATAATAATTTATTGAAGTATTATACTGTATTTTTCTTTTTCATCTGTTTTTCTGCTGATCAGTCTGACAATAGGCTGGTCAGTCTCACAATTCATTCTGGATCTCATCTACTCTTACTGCTTCAGTTTAAATTTCTAACAAACTGAAAGATATATCTGGGGGTTGTGCACACAGATTCATGCACATTGTCCTATACTTTATAAGGTCATTTAGACAAATTTCAAAGATTATTTCATCTGTATTTGGTTTTCACCAACTATGCTAACATTAGAACCAGACTTTAATTATAATATTTATTGACTCTTTGTGGAAAAGACCAGAGAACTGAGAATTTGGAGGCTTACCTTTTAGTTCTAGCTTTGACCAAATCTTTAAGTGAGCTGATTGACTCATTCGACCTCTTTGGACCTGTTTTTCACCCGTGATATGGAGATACCTTCCTATCTTACTTTTTAGTAATACCTTAAAAGTACAACACCTTAAACAACACCTTAAAAGTACAATGATATATGAATACTAAAACAAAGGCCTCAAATGTGAGAAGTGCTTTATATATATTCATGTCTACATTAATGTCATTAAATGTCACTCTGAATTTTGAAGTTTGGGTTCATGTTCTACTTAAAATATATGTACATCTTATAGGAAAAGACATGGTTTTGGCCATGGAGAGAAACTGTATAAATTGTTACATATATGTTAAATTTGTAAATATGTTAAAATTCTAGTATTATGGTGAAGAAAATAGTGAAATGTTTCTTGGTACAATAAAAAAAATCACAGTTTCCAAACTTTATAGATATTCCATGTGACTTTAATCATGAGAAAAGAGAGGATAAAGAGACAGTGAAGAAAATGGTTTTTAGCTAGATAGATGAGTTAGGATTTTTTGTTTTCACTTTAATTTGATCAAAAGAGGCAAAATAAGGGAACAGATTATCTTTGTAAATAAATATTATAGAAAAATACAGGAATGTATTTATGTTAAGATGTTTTTATGATCTAGTACCAAAATACCGGATATCCATGCCTGCCCCTAGCAAAATCTGAATGTAAGTAATGGATTTATAATGATGTGAAAAATTCAAGTCTGGAAGTAAAAATAGTCGTGTATGAATGAGAAAGCTAACAGAACATTTCTGACAGTACAAGAATTAATAAGATACCAAGCAATGTTTTGTGGTATCTAACTGCTTGAAAATTATTAATAATGAAAGTAATAATAATAGATAACAGTTACAGATATTTCTTAGGTGCTGGACATCGTTCTTCCGAAGTGCTTTATAGACGGTTGATTCATATACTCCTTGTAATCCCTTGAGGTAAGTCCTATGATTATCTCCTGTATATAAAAGGAAAAAGCACAGAGTGCCTAAGTAATTTATTCAAAGTCAAACAGCTAGTAAGTGGTAGAGCCGAAGCAAAAAACTCAAGCGGTTTAGCTCCAAAACCCTCATTATCAATCACTATGCAGAACAGCCTAATAAAGGCATACTGTCAGTAAAATGCAACGGAAAAGTAAACTCAAAGCCATAGCAGATATGGCATTAAAACTGGGTTGTGTATTTGAAAGATTTAGAATTAGATTCCTTATAGAATTGTTTTCACAGTATATTAACTATATTTTTTATGTCAAAACACTACACCAAGGCACCAATGAGGTATGAATGTTAGCTGTTTCTATCACCATCATCATTACTGTTATCAACTGTCTGGTTGTTAATCTTCTCAGTTAAAATAACATGCTAACTAAGCTTATAAATATTATATACTAAATGTTTTCTAGGAAAAGCCAGATTTTTGTAATTGTGCTTCATATACATATTATGTTATACACACACACACACACACACATACACGCACACACGATGAGATTGGAGACTACGCTTTTAATTACTATTTTCAGTGCTTGCTTAACACTTGCACTGGCTAGACTAATAATTAGTGTGTTTTGAGTAATCAATAAATGCTACCAGAACAAATCAACCAATTATATAATAATCCTATTGGTTAACAGCTTAAAGTAAGGAATTTAGACTCCTTTAGGATGTGACCTCAGCCCATTACTTCTTAGTTGCTCAAATCTTTTTTATTTGGTTCTGTCATACTGTGATTATTCAGAATGGTTAAATAATCTTAGAAATTACTGAACCTGATGATAACTTTAATTTCAAGACTTTGAAGTACTCTCCTTGATGCTTCACTACTTTTATGGTTGTCTTCAAAGTTCACACTGTCTCATTTACAAAAATCTCTATGTAGATCTATTGCAAATTGTATATAATGTTTCTTGTGCTCATCATACCCTCATCAACATATTTTGAGGTTATTAATAGCATGATAATTTTGAAGTGTTATGTAAAAGAAGAAGCCTTTTATGTAAAGGAGATCACATTAATCCAAACTGAAGTTTATGCAGTATAAGCTTGAGGGAAAAGAAATTTGAATGCAAATCAAATTGGTTTTTCTGGAAATATCTCTTTAAGTCTGTGAGGAAACTATGGTAGCTGTGATTAAAATTTGTTTTCTTATTCTCTTGTATTTGATTAGAAAAAAAGAAAAGTTCCTGTCCTTTTGGAAAATTGTTTGTTAAAAAGGAACTTTACAACACTTCCAATCCTATTTAATTATTCCTTCAACAGGCATTGACTTTCACCAGGGCAATGTGAGCAGAATTAGGAGTGAGGCAAACACATAGAAATAGTGGATCAAATGAGAGGAGATCATAGAGACAGTAAGGAAAGACTGCTCTTTTCACAAGTTTTCTGGTAAAGAAAAGAGCAGGAAGAGATCGTATTAAAGACAAACCCAAATCACAGGCTTAAGAATTCTTGCCAGCCTCAGAGATGCTCTTGATAAAGCACAAAAGCAAGGAATGGGGCATCCTCTATCCTTTAATCAAAATGGCATTTAATTTTTAATGTTATTTTTATAAGAGAGCTATTCTTTTATTTTCCTCATGAGCTCTTATTTTGCCTTAAATCTTCCTTAAAAACCATGGTTTGGGCATCTGAGAAATAAAGCAAGGTGAGGAGATGGAGTGTTGTGGAGGAAGAGAGAAGAAATGCTATTTTAGATAGCAGCCAGGGAAGGAAGGTTTCTGTGATAGGTGATGTTTCAGTAGTAACCATGGTAAAATAGAGCATCATGACAAGCAGATGATTAGGTAGGAGAACTCCAGGCCAAAGGAATAGCAAAGGCAAAGGTGTTCAAGAGGAGCTTGGAAAACAATAAAGAAGTTAGTGAGGGAGACTGTGGTAAGATGATGTTGTAGCGAGAGCCAGAGACAAGATGATAAGGGCATTTTAAGTGACAGTAACAACTTTGGATTTTACCTAAGTGAAGTGGGAAACAGTCTGAGTGCTTTGAGAGGGGATGTGTCATAATAGGAAATACACATTAAAAGGATCATTCCAGCCACTGGGTGGTAAATAAATTTTTAATATGCATCAGATTATGTAGGACCTTACAGAACATGGTAAGGCAGGGTGCCTGGGTGGCTCAGTTGGTTGGGTGTCTGCCTTTGGCTCGGGTCATGATCCCAGGGTCCTGGGATCAAGTCCCACATAGGGGTCCCTGCTCAGCAGAGAGCCTGCTTCTCCTTCCCCCTCTGCCTGCCTCTCTGCCTACTTGTGTTCTCGATCTCTCTGTCAAATAAATAAAAAATCTTAAAAAAAATAGAACATGGTAAGGCATCTGAAATTTAATATAAATGTGGCTGGGAGCCATTGGAGTCATATAAACAAGGTATGAAATAATCTTTATGATTTAAAAGGATCATTTCAGTGCTGTATGGATAATAGTGTTTAGTAAAAACAAGAAGACCAACTAGGGGACCATTTCGCTGGCTCAAGTAAGAGCAAACAGTGGTTTGGATAAGATAGTGGGAAGAGGGTATAGTGAAAAGTGGTTGGTTTTGGATATGTGCAAGTTAAGATAAAGGAATTTGATGGCAGACTGAACATGTGATATAGAAGAGTCAAAAACAATTCCAAGTTGTGGAGACTGAATAAGTTGGTAAATGATTTCCCGAGACAGGGCAGCTTGGAGGAGCGGTGCTTGTAGGCATGAGGAATCAATCATTCTTCTTTGGGCATGTTAAATTTGAGATGGTCCCAAGCTTTCAAATTAGACTGTGGATTTAGCAGTTGGATATAGGACTGTGGGATTCAGCAAAGGGTTTCCTCTAAAGAACGAAATTATCGAGTCATCAGGAAGAAGCAGATGATGCCAGACATTTCCAGTCCTCTGTTTTCCAGGTATATGGTAAAATTATGTTTCTTAGTTCCTTTGTGGTTAGTTGGGGTTTTGGAATAGCTTTGAGAAGAAGCTATTCTGGGCAAAACCGTTTAACTTCAGCATGAGGGCCTTAAGAACTTTTCTGCCATTATCTACAGATAGTTCTCCAGAGGCTGGCTGCTCCATCTATCTGGGTCCCCAAATGAGGATAACATGTAGCATAACTTCCAGGTGACTCACAATGTCGTAGCATGAATGAGTAATCAGCTTTGTTGTTTCAGTCTCCTGAAATATGGGAGGTATTTGTTATTGTAGCATAGCCTAGCTCATCCTGAATAATACAGAAATAATTAATGCTATAGGACTGAATGAGATCACATAAAGAATAAGTATGAAAGAAGACAACAGATCCAAGGATTGAGCCATGCGACACACCAACATTTACTAATTGCAAGGAGAAAGAGGATGTAGATCAGGAAGAGGAACTGTCTTTGAGTTATTTATTTATTTAAAAAATACCATATTTACTATTATTATAGTTGTTTAAAAACTGGCAGATATTTAATAAAAGTACTTTTCCCCATTGGGCTGGGTGGAAGAGGGAAGGCAAGAGAATACATCTTCAAATATTATAATCAATTACAGCATGCATTTGCAGTCTATACAGATTCTTCTGAAACAATTTTGACTGTTGTTTCTGGCATAGTCACATGATAATCCACTGCTCATAGTCTATGCTTAACTTTATTATTTCTTCAGTATGTTAAAGATTGTGGTAAAGAATTATGGCATATTTTGATGTGTGGATAGTCTAGTATATCATCCTCTAGTAAAATTTAATAGCAGTGTTAAATTTATTAAACAAGTACGTCATTAGACTGAGGTGGCTCTAATGCTATGGTGGCCTATGTAAGCAAACCAAAATCTAAGCCTATAAATGCCTCAAGGTCATTTACAAATCAAAACACTAAAGACAACTAATCATAGAGAGCCAACTAGGGTTTTAGCGACAGCCAATCAAATAATAAATAGCCTTTCTTCCCTTTCTAACTTTATGTAAGTCTTTCCCTTAGGTCTTATTAGGGGAGTAATCCTAACAAATTCCAGTGTGGTACTGCCCTATTCCAAAGATAATGCTCAAATAAAACTCCCAAAAATTTTAATATGCCTCAGTTTATCTTTTAACAGCTTACACGTAGGTTTTGACTGCATTTCCTATTTTGTTAATTGCAGAGTTATTTTGTTTTCTTTAGTTGGATTATGTATTCCTAAACTTCAGTTTTACATGAATATTGGATCATTTTGAATGATAAGTATTTGGTCCCTAAATGACCTTTAGAAAAACATGATGTAAGCACCTACACTCACGCACATACACAACCAATCTGAATTTTATAATTCACCCTGAGCAATGTGTAATCTTTGCTGTCCTCATTTTATTGCTCAATACTTGATAGGCAAAAATGTTGGTTTTATGTATCTTGGTGACAAAATAAAACAAAGCTTTATCTGTTGCCATGTTCCCCTGTTAGGATCAAAAAGCTTTACAGCAAATGTGAAAGTGACCTGTTTTCATCAGTGTCAGATATTAGCTTCATTTATAAATGTGTATTTTGAAACTCTACTCTACTGCTCTTCTTCCATACAGAGCATTCATTTCAATGCTGTCATAATTTAATACATTTGAAGACAATTTAATCTATACTTATGAATCCAAATTTCTGTTAAAAATTAACTACTGTGATAATACTAATAGAAATAGCACTACCAAGGTGATTGCTGGATGAACAGATACATTTTTAACATGGCTAAGCACATGTAGACAGGTATTGACAATTGTGGCAAGGTGGGAGTTTTGACATTGATTTTAAAACAGGCCACAATTTCAAAAAACACTGATAATTTTTTGAAAGGACATACATTTTTATTATTTGCATATTGCCCAATCATTTCTCTCCTCTCATTGCTGAAAGGGATTCGGGTTTCCTTTATCTTGACCCCATCCATTTAAGACAGTCCTGCTATTGCCAGATTGACTTGGGTTTTCTGAGGGGCTAAATCTCAAAAAGGGAGGGAGGGGTAGAAGAGCAAAGAGAAAGGGTGGAAGGACAAAGAGTACACAGGCTAGGGGCAAGAATTTTGTGATTAGAAGGTAATAGTAACAAAAAGATTAGGCAACAGGTTCAAGTAAGACTTGGAGTGGAACGTGGTGAAGGTCAAATGGCAGAAACGGAATTTCCTTTACAGTATTCTAGAGAGTCAATTTCTGACAGTGAAAAGTAGAATTCATTTTGAACTCCACCTATCTGAACTCTGCTTCTTTAAAGACAAATTCTGGGTTGAACGAGGCTGTTCATTCATTCAATCATTCATTCACTTGACAATTATTTGTACAGGTCCTACTAAATGCCATACATTTTTCTAGGCCCAGGAAATACAGTAGTAAAACAAGTAGACCCAAATCTTGTTCTCCAAGGAGCTTATGTATAGAGAGACATTAATTAAACAAATAAAACAGATCAGTAATGACTAAGGAGACTGAAATCAGCAATCAAAAACCTCTCAACAAAGAAAAGCCCAAGACTACATGGTTTCACTTGTGAATTCTGCAAACATTAAAAAAAAAATTAACACCAACCATTCTCAAACTCTTTCAATAACTTTAGGAGAAGAAAGCACTCCCAAACCCCTTATGAAGTCAACATTACCCTAATATCTAAGGATACTACAAGAAAACTACAGGCCAATATTCCTGATAAAAAATAAATGCAAAATTTCTTTAAAAAGTATTGGCAAACTGAATTCAGCAGCACATTAGAAGGAACCTTCCACCACGATCAAATGGAATATTAACCCTGGAATGCAAAAATGGTTCAATATCCATAAATCAAAGAAAGTGACACATCACATTAATATATGAAAGATAAAAATCATATTATTATCTCAAATGGGGCAGAAAACATCTGACAAAATTCAACATCCTTTCATTATAAAATACTTAACAAATTGGGCATAGAAGAAATGCATATCATCATAATAAAAACCATATATGACAAACCTTATATTCAACAGTTAAAGATTGAAAACTTACCCACTAAGATCAGAAACAAGAAAAGGTTTCATCACCATTATTCAGCATATTCCTGGAGGGCCTAGCCAGAGCAATTAGGCAAGAAAAATAAATCCAAATTATAAAAGAAGATGTAAAACTGTGTCTGCAGATGTTATAATAATAAAAAAAATATGTATACATACATAATATATAATCATATGTATATATACACACAAATACCGGTGTGTGTGTGTGTGTGTGTGTGTGTGTGTGTATACATACACACCCTAAAGACTCCACCAAAAAACTGTTACAACTAATAAAACAAAATCACTAAAGTTACAGGATTAAAAAAATCAACATACAAAATCAGTTTGTTTCTATACACTAACAATAGATTGGACTATCTGAAAAATAAGGAAAACAATCCCATTTATAATAGCATAAAAATAATAAAAATTAAAACTCTGAAATAAATTTAACCAATGAGGTAAAAGATCTGTACACTGAAAAGTATTAAGACATTGATAAAAGAAATTGAAGAAGATACAAATAAATGGAAAGATATTCCATGCTCATGGATTAGAAGAATTGATATTGTTAAAATATCCATAATACCCAAAGCCATCTGTAGATTCAATGCAATCCCTATAAAATATCTAATAGTATTTTTCACAGAAATAGAAAAAAATCTTAAACTTTATATGGAACCACAAAAGACTCAGAACACCCAAAACAATCTAAGAAAGAAGAAAAAAGTTAGAGACGTCATATTTTCTGATTTCAAACTGTATTACAAAGCTACAGTAATCAAAACAATATGGTATTGACATTAAAACAGAAACATAGACAATATATTCAATGGAGCAAAATCAAGAGTGCAGAAATAAACTCATACATATACAGTCAACTAATATTTGACAAGGGAGCCAAGAATACTCAATGCTTCGGGAAAGGAAAGTCTCCTCAATAAATGGTGTTGGAAAAACTGGATAATTGGACACCATTCTTAAACCAAAGTCACAAAAAGCAACTCAAATGGATTAGACTTAAATGTAAGACCTAAAACCATAAATCTCCTACAAGAAAACCTAAAGAATAAGCTCCTTGACATTGGTCTTCATAATGATTTTTTTGATACGATACTAAAAGCACAAGCAACAAAAGTAAAATATATAAATGGGACCATATCAAACTAAAAAGCTTCTGTACAGCAAAAGAAACAATCAACAAAATGAAAAGACTACCTAAGAATGGGAGAAAGTATTTGCAAACCACATATCTGATTAGAGGTTAATTTCCAAAATACATAAGGAACTCATAAAAATCAACAGAAAACAAAACAAAAATAAAAACAATTCAACTAAAAAGTGTGTAAAGGAACTGAATAGACATTTCCCAAAGAAGGCATCCAAATGGCCAACAGGTATATGAAAGGATACTCAACTAACTAACCATAAGGGAAATGCAAGTAAAAACCACCATGAGATATCACTTCCCACCTGCTAATTCAAATAAAATAAAGCAAAACAACAACAACAATAACAAAAACCGCACAAGAGATAACATGTGTTGGCAAAGATGTAGAAAAAGGGAATCCTTGTGCACCCTTGGTAGGAATGTAAATTGATAAAGCCAATATGGAAAACAGTATGGAGATTCCTTAAAATCTTTAAGAGAACTACCATATGACCCAGAAGTCCCACTTCTGGGTATATATTCAAAGGAAATGAAATCACTATTTTAAAGAGATATCTGCATTCCAAGTTCAATGCAGCTTTATTCACATTAGTCAAGACACGGAAACAACCTAAGTGCCCATTGACATATGAATGGATAAAGAAAAAAAATACACACAAAATATATATATTATATTCAGCCATAAATAAGAAGAAAATCCTACTGTTTGTGATAACATGGATGAACCCTGAGAACATTATGCTAAGTGAAATATATCAGGCAAAGATAAATACTGTATGATCTCACTTTAATGTGGAATTATAAAAAGCCAAACTCATAGAAACAAAGAGTAGATTGGTGGCTGCCAGGGCCTGTAGGGTGAAGAAATGGGAGGATGTTGGTCAAAAAGCACAAACTTACAGTTAGAATATGAATAAATTCTGGGCATATTATTGTGCAGCTTGGTGACTATAGTTAACAATATTGTATTGTGTACTTGAAAGTTGCTAGGTGAATAGATTTTAAATGTTCTCAGTGCAAAACAACAAAAAAAGACAATGATGTGAGGTGACCGATGTGTTAATTAACCTTATTACGGTAATCATTTCACAATAGATATGTACACCAAATCATCACACTGTATATGTTAAACTTACATAATGTTACATCAGTTACATCTCAATAAAGCTGGGAAAAAATTAAATTAGGAAAGTATATGTCAGAGAGTAATAAATTAGCTAAAAAGAAAAATAAATCAGTAAAGATAGGAAGTGTGGGATTGGGGCAGACATTCTAAAATGGAATATCAAAAACCCCAAAACCTCACCGAGAAGGTGACCTATCTGCAAGTCGTGACATTGAGGGAGAAATCCAGAAAGACATCAGGAAGAAGAATCATCCAGAAAGAGGGCAGAGCAAGAGGAAAGGCCTTGAGTTAGTAGAACTGTTGCCTGTTCTAGGATGAGGAGAAGCCTGGGTGGCTGGGGTCAAAGCTGGTGGGAGTTAGGAGAAGAGATCAGAGAGGCAAGAAGAGCAGGTCTTGTACCTTGTGTGGGTTTATTTTAAGGACTTTTACTCAATATGAGATAATCTTTTGGAAAATCTGGAGGTATGCATATGAAAGAATTAAAGAGACATTGTTTTATTTACATCAAGGTATACAGCACATTATTCTCTTCCAATTTCAGGCATAAATTAAAATGGGGTGGATAGAGCCATTTACATTAAAAATCCAGTTATGAGATTGATTGTTTTTGTGAAATTATCTTTGGAAACTGTAAAGTTCTAATTAAACATTGGTTAAGTAAAAATAAATATGTAAAACACTTTGCAAAGAGCTTCATTCCTAGGAAGCTTAAAATAAAGACAGCTATAATTATTGCTATCATCAGAGTTTCTCCCTCTTGGTGTGAGAGCCATCCTGTGGTACTAACACATCAACTACACACACACAAATAAAGGGAACAATGTTTTATGTGATGATAATTTTTTATGAACTATTTTTTTGGTAAGTTTTGGGGCAGTGATTGTACTATCATATCTTCCCTCTATCACAAATTGTTCTTCAGCTGACGTAAGGTATGTTGAAAGGGCGAAGCAAGAGTTAAATGATAATTCCCAAGAAAAGTGTCTGGGACAAAATGAGATAGATTTTATTTCCCCTTAAGCCAGGGTCTGTGCTGAGAGGTAAAAGAGTATACTCTAAATTCAATGTTAGATGTGTATAGAGAGATAACTACCTTCAACCCACAAAAAGCAAGGGACAAGGAAACGTTCTAAGAAGCCATAAATGCAATTCACGTGAAATTTTTGTTTGGTTGGTTTTTGCTTGAAATTTCTTCAGACCTGCCCTCTCCTGCCTCCCATGGTATGAAGCAGGAGACACAAACTCAGACAGGGGAACTGGGCCGAAGCGCCAGTGTGACAAAATGGCGGCAGATAATGGGAATTAAATGAGAAGTCTACTGAACAGTGTTCTCTGGAGGCCAATAGGTCTAGTCAGGTTAAGGCACTGGATATTAGGCGGAAGGATTTTATACTGTTTACAGTCTCTGCCAAAGTCTCTAGTTCCCGAATCTTGCTTAGTGGACATTTCAAGGAAGACAGAGAGTATATCTAATCACATCCAAACACTTCAATCTTCCAGAAGCCTAGGCCAGAGTTGAAGAAAGTTGTTGCAAAGCACACTTCCTATAACACAGCTGTATGTTACTGGCTCCAGTGGCATATGAAAGACTGTTCTACATATGGTAGAAAGATGTCGAGTCCATGGTCTTAAAATATCTAGGATTGAATCCCAGTGTCGTCACTTAGAAGTCTGGCCTTGAGTCATCTCTCTACCTGCTCTACTCTATCAGTTAAAGAGAGTAACATTCAATCCTAGGATTACATAAAATAAGGTGTAGTGTGTAATACAGAGCAGGTATGCAAGGAAGTATAAATATTAATATTAGTTTTAGTGAGTTGGGATCAATGAAAGTTGGATATTCAGAGTGTCTTAGGGTTTACAATTATCATCCCAACATATTCAAATAATTGAGTAACTGTGTTATGATCAACAACAAATAAATTTATCATTTTCACTTTCCCCATACCAGAAAATGAACAAAATAAAACTGCCTTTCAAGTAATAATTCATTTTGGTGACCACACTTCTTTTCACTAATTCTCTGTACTTTTGGGGAAAGGTAGAAAGAAAGAAAATACAAAGTACACTTAATAAAGTCATTGCATTCCTTAACTCTAACTTTTACTTCCTTCCTCTTAAAATTATCATTTCTATACTTATACATCAAAAAGAGAGTCAATTTAAGTCTCTCTCTTTCTCTCTCCCTCTCTCTCAGCATACAAGGTCATTAATTGCTATTGGGACCTTCATAAACCCTAGTCTGCCGATGGGGTGAGAACTCTATTGTTAAATGTATTATGGCAGGACTGTCTTTGGAGATTGCCTGCTTGATTGCTTTGTAAAGGCCCAATGGCACACAGCAATTAAAATCCATAGACCTCTATAACCCTTCTGATGTTTTATGGGCCTTTTTGTGTCCTTCGGTAGAGTTTACCATTTGTGTATTTCCCACTGGGTCTCTCTTTCAAAACTCTAAGTGGGATTTTTTTTTAATCCACTGTGATAAAGCTAGTTATACATCATGTGAAAGGTTAATGAATATTTTCCAAAGGAGCATATGTTTTAAGTCAGAGAGTGAAAGTTATAGTAAAAAATGGTTATATGAAAACGAATAATATTTTCCCAATCTCATCAGAGTTAATTTGTATAAACCTCACCAATACCTGTGATTCCTAAAGTAAAGCATATTTGGAAGATTGAACTGACCTCAAAAATGAAGGAAGTGACTCGAGTTTACATGAAAAGCCCACTTTTGAACCTACTGCACAGAAAATGCATGGTTCCACTGTCAAGTTTTTACAACATGCAGAACCAGATACATCTATTTATTTTCTATTTCACTGGAACTAGAAGTTTCCCCTAAACAGAAGGCTTTGCAAACAAAGATTCCTAGCTTGGGTCCAGACTGAGAAATTTGATATTGTAATAAACGGGGAGAAGCCAGAGAGGAGACCACCAGAGTGGTGTTAAGGAAGATAGCACAGCTGAGTGTGAGCTCTTGTTCTGAAAAGGTTCACAGCACCAGGTATCTTTCTACTTTCAGCACCGCTATCAGAAGCTCCCATGACTCTAAAAATTATTAGGTATTTCATAATGCCTTCGGTCATTTGAAATTATAATTGCTTTCTCTATACCCTTCCTTTCCCCCCTATTTCCTTGCTCTTCTTTCCTTCCCAGTGTGTCCATTCTCACATACTCAAAGGGCACTTAGGAATCGTCATTGGGAAAGTGATTTGAACATTTTAAAAGTACATTGTGCAGTGTCTGGAGATCTGGAGCATTATTGAACTTAGAAAGTGAACACTGAGCTTCAAAATGTACTCTGCATGAGGTTCACATATTCTATAACTTTACAAGCTATTATTTTAGATGTAAATGGTAGATCTGAGAAGAGGACAAGTCCCTTCTTAAAATTTTCTAAATCATGTTCCAAAAGACATTTTGTGTACTGTAGTTGGGAGAAAAGTGATTATTCTATCATGTTGTAGGTGCTGTGGGAGGAAAGGAAGATGAATGTAATGATAATGCATTATTATTTAATGGAGAGAGGACTAGTTCTTAATCCCCATTACCAGATGGTCACAGATCAACAGGAATAATTCAGGAGCTCTGCGTCTAGCTCCATGGGGTTCTTATCTACTTAAGAACACATATCGCAATATGCTTTTTAAATATTATGCTTTTAAAATTTCTAAATGTTATTGCTTTTAAAATTATTATGTCAAGTGTCAACTCCTGAAACTGTAAATAAACAATTCAGTCTAGTTAACAGTGCTTTCTAGATCTATATTGTCTAAGTATTGTCCATGCTCTTTGTGCATCTAGATCACCTTTTATGCTTGTTTAAAAGATAGATTCTTGGGCTACTCACTTGAATTGAGGTATTTGGGAATATTCACCGAAGGCAATCTCCTCACAAGGTCCTTAAGCATAGGAAAATGTGAAAAACCTCATTTTAGAGTTTAAATTCCACATTTTTTTATTCAAGTAGGAATTGCTCCTGAAAATAAATGCACATTCTAGGCACTATGTAGGTGTTTTACAAACACTCATTCAGTATTTTCAATATTCTTGCAAAGTAAGTCCCATTACTTCTAATCTATAGATAACCTTAAGTTTTCTTCATTTATTCATCAAAAATCTTTCTTTACAGTACAATTAGCCTTCTGGGTACTGGAAAGAATGATGAATTAGACAGTAGTTATTCTTGAGTAGCTTTCAGTATACAAGTGATCTGAAGAAAAGTGGAGCTATTAGATTTTCTAATTTCTTACTTACATTTTAAATGAGCCCAAATCCCCAAATAAATAATTAAATGAATTAGTATTTTAGATATATATTACTTATATATCGACATTATATAATATACATACTGAAAAAAATATATACATATGCATGTATACATTCTCTCCTTGAAAACCCCATGGTAAGGGAATGACCTTTTTAGTGCTCTATATTCATCTCTCTATATTAATGATCTCTGAACATATGTGAATTTATGACCTTTATAATAAATATGTGAATAAAAGTTTTACTATATCTTTGCATAGTAGAATGCTAACAAAGAAAGCATAAGGACTTTCTAGAAGCCTATCTGATAACATTATATCATACTGGAAAGAAAGGACTATGGTGGCATTTTGAGGGGGTTCATATTATGACTGTATTATCTAATAGTTTTGTGACTTTAGGTAAGTATTGTAACTCACCAGGTTAAGTTAAACAATTTTCTTATTTTAGACATTTGGCAAATTCGTCAATATTTCTGAGCCTCAATTTCCTTGAATGTAAAATGGGTAAAATACTATTGCTTTTGAAGAGTAGCTTTAAAAAGTAAAAATTAAATATGTAAAATATGTTGTTCAAAATAGAGTTAAGACAGTTTAGTTCAGTTAAATTATCTAAGTGAAGCTAGTTATTACAGCATTAGTTTTAGAGCACTTTACCCTATTGGAGACTATCAGTGTACTTGTGACTATCCATGTATTTTCTGTAATGGGGAGACAATTGATTCTACATTACTGTAGCATCTTTGCTTATGGTCTACCTACAAATTCACCCTTGTTAAACTGCTCTTGATTAATAGAAAGCTATAGTATAGTTATCATTGTAGAAAGACAAGGCAAACATAACTATTTTAGATTAGGCTGCTTTTACACTCTACCTCAGTGGTTAAAAAATGAGTACAATAAGGATGGCAGATATGTGATATTTATACTGCCAATCTTTCTTTCCCATCTCACTGTTACATTGCTAATAAATCACTGCATTCATATGATGAGGCTGACCTCAAAATACTCATCAACACAAGCAGCCATTACCAATAAATCAGAACTGATAACCTAATTGAAACCAACAGTTTTTTCAGCTCAATTAGTAATGCAGAGTTGATCAGCATCACCATGATCTAAATTCACACCAGATTAATTTTTTAATCAAAAAATATCTTGTTCATTTACATTTGGGTATTTTTCTACAGTGTATGAAATACATTCGTTATCCCAGGCACACCTTCCCAAATGTACAGTCCCAGGGAAATCAAATACCTAATCAGATTCTATTTTATAAGTTTGGACATGGAACAAAGACAATAAAACAGTTTTGAAGTATTCATCTATGGTATATCCTAAGAAATGCTCCATTTTGATTCCTCCTTCAAGAGATATGTATATTTAAAGACACAAAATCAAATTTTCCTTTTGCATATGCTAAGTTAGGACTACATTAGGCTCCAGTTATTTCTCAAAATTCAATTAAAACATGCCTCCCCTGTTTACATCTGTGCCATGCCATTCACAGGCACCATTTTATCAGTTTTTTAAAACTTTGATCTTCCAAATTTATGGACATTTTTAGTATATAAATACCAAGTTGAATGTTGCTGGAGGGGAGATGGGGGTGGTGGGGTACTGGGTGATGGACATTAAGGAGGACACTTGATGTGATGAGCACTGGGTGTTGTAGGCAACTGATGAATCACTAAATTCTACTACCCCTGAAACTATAAGACACTATATGTTAATAACTTGAATTTAAATAAAATCATTAAAAAATCACATTTTTTTTCCTACATCAGGTTACATAAACAAATTCTAGATGGACTAAAAGTAAAGCGCAAAGACGTAAGTGGAAAGACCAAAACTTTAAAATTCACAGAAGAAAACAATGTTTATAATATAGAAACATTTAAATGGTTAATTTCAAAACTAATGTTGAATGAAACAAAGTCATTTAAATGTGTAATATATATTTATGTTTATGAGTAATCCAAGTCCACCTTCAAATACACTATAACTCTTCAAGGGTTTTAGAGCATTCACAATCCCTCCCTCCCATCCCTTCTAAAATTTCTGTCATTCATTTGTTTATCTCTATGCTACAGTCACACAATTAATTGTTACTTACTCTAAATACTTTGAGAAAAACTGTTATTAAGAAAAGAAAAATAAAATGTTTTATTTTACCCTTAAAAAAAGTCATAGAATTATAAATACAGTATCACATCATTTATACAAAACATTTAAAATACAGAAAAGAGCACTACACATTGGCTATCAACATACACATGTAATTTAAAAAATGAATTGTGTTAACAGACTTCAATACGGGATATGGAGGATAGAGGTTAGAGGGGCCAGGAGTTTCCAGAAGACTTTGGCTCTATCTGTAATGTTTCATTTCTTTAAGATAATATTTGAAGCAAATGTAAGTATTTGCTGAATCTTCTTAGTGGTTGGGTATATGGGAAATGTTATATACTTTCTGTACATTTCTGAATATCCAATGTCAAGATTCTGGTCACTGAACTACCTTTGCGTAGCAAGGCCTTAGATGATTTTCTGTTTTAACCAAATGATAACTTCATCAGTTTGTGACAAATCCTGCTAATATCTTTGCAGGGAAAATGAGCAGAGTAAAAGATTAGTAATTTATCCCAGATGCCTATTATGGGGTATTTGGTAAGTTAGTGTAATCCTGAATAAAAGCAAAATAAGATACACAGTTTTGCTAAACAGCATGAATGGAGGTGTTTGAAGAAAATGTATTGATAAGAAAGCAAGGAATCCTATTCTTGAAATACAGAATCAACCTGTCAATAAATCAATATCTATACCAATCAATCAATCTATCTACCATTTATCTGTCATCCTTTAAATCACTTCTTTCCATTTTACTCTGAATTTTATAATGTCATTTACCAAGACTTCATTGTGACCTAGATGTATTTTGACAAGTTACAAAAGTTGACAAAACAGGATTTAGGAAATAAGGTGCTATAAAATTTAACTAAAGTGAGACAAACCTATTTTGACTTGTTTTTTTTCTTTCATCAACATTTGATTTCCTGTTTTTAGAAGAAAATTAAAAAAATTATTTTAAGTGGATTAAAATAATTCTTCAACATCAAATGACTCTTACAAAACAGCAGTTAATGACTTAAGTCTCAATGATCACAAATGTGAAATAAATAACAAAAAAATGAGATATGATCTCCCAAATTAAAAATCAGAACAAACATTTTAAATTACACTGAACTTTAAAAAACAAAATTGGATATTGCATCAACCTATAGAATAGATAAACAGAATAAAGTATAATAATGAAAAACAAGTAGGACTTTTTCTCATGGGCAAAACTAATTCCACTGGCCACATACAATTTTGAGAACATAGAGCAACAGAAACAAAGAGGTCTATTTGAAAAGGGAAGTAAAGCTCATGCATAAATCCGATGGGGATACATGTATCTCCTTCCAAAAAGAAAAGGCCCTTTGATAGTGATGTCTGACAGTTCCTCAGTCAAGATGATCAGAGGCCAGTCTCATCACTAAATTTCACAGATCTAGAAATATGCCATAAGAAAGGAGGTAGATGCATACAGAAATGGATAAGCAAGAAACTATAAGTGGAAGTCATATGTGTATTGTGGTGGTTGTTTTCTTGCTGATGCTAAAGTACTAGAAGAAAAAGTGATTTGAATTTTAGTTTTGATATTACTAACACATAGCTCTGTGAACTCCTTTATGTCACCTCTCTGGGCCTCAGTTTACTCAGATCTAAGATAAGAGTGGTAAACTGGTCATTTCTAATGTGCCACCTTGCTCTAAATTTTATTTTTCTGTGATTATGATTATGGATTTCATTGCTATCAACTGATAAGAGCATAAGTAGAAGAACCTTGCACAAATTTAGGCTTACTATTACACCTGCTTACTAATTTTAGGTACAATCTCTCTCAATTCCAAACTAAGGAAAAACATATAAACAACAAAATATTAAATAAGAAAAAAGGAAATAACCTGTTTTACTACTGTATGTTTTGGCCACAAGTCATTCAGTCAACTTACTGCAAAAATCTGGGAAGCATGACCACTGTGGTCTATGGATGCTTAAAAGCTTGAAGAGACAAAAACTTACTAAATCTAAAAGAAATTAGGTGTACTTTACTGACTTGTCTCATCTCACACGTAAAAGATTTGAGGATGTATACACACTCACCATATACATAATATACACAATAGAAGTAATTGAAGAATCACTATAATCCAAGGTAAAACTTATGACTTGGGGAAAGACATTTAATATATTAAGTGGACAAATGAGATTTTAAAACCATATAATTTCAATATTTTAAAATGTTTTAAAGGTTATACAATATTATATTAGGAAGCAGCCACCTTTGAGACATCAGATAATTTGTATTTTGTGTTTTATAATTTTCTGAAAATTTTAACTATTCTATAATAAACATATTCTAGCTTAAGTAATGCATGTCTGTTATCATTCACAAAATACAAAAGCCATTGACATTCTTCATGGAATAATTTGGTTTTTTTTAAACAGTTATCATTTTTTTTATTTTTTTAAAGATTTTATTTATTTATTTGAGAGAGAGAATGAGATAGAGAGCATGAGAGGGGGGAGGGTCAGAGGGAGAAGCAGACTCCCCGCCGAGGAGGGAGACTGATGTGGGACTCGATCCCGGGGCTCCAGGATCATGACCTGAGCCTAAAGCAGTCGCTTAATCAACTGAGCCACCCAGGCGCCCAATAATTTGTTTTTTAATTTTCAGAAATATTGCTCGTCTTTTGCCTCATCATCCTGTTCGTCACTACTTTCCTTTCTATTTCGATGCATAGATTATAAATCTCAGAAAATTAGGTAGAAAGTTGGTGATTGCAAATTACACCCTAGATTACATAGTCTCTACAGTGAAATACTGTAGCTGGTATAAAAACAAGAAGAAACAAAAGTACTAATGTAGGTTTAAGGTTAGAAATATAGAGATAACTGTGATTTTTCCATGTAATCTATCAGCTCAGAATGCCAAAGAGCTATGTAAATATAGATGCCAACATATAACCCATACATGGATAAATAGATCCTGTATGCTTGACTGTTATCTAATCAAATGCATCTGATTATAGATTTAAGAAAGGTATAAAAACAGTACAGAGGTATACAGTGAATAAGGCCAAGTTCAATCCACATATGAAAACTTTCATTCTTTAAGAATTATTATATGGATTTGGTTTGTAAAAAGGTAAGAAAGAACCATAACTCTGAAGGTATACCTCTTGTAATAGTTTTCTATTACTGGCATTACAAATTACTACAAACAGTGGCTTAACAACACACACAGTTATCTTAGAGTTCTGTAGGTTAGAAGTGTAGTACAAGTTTCAGTGGGCTAAAATCAAGGTGTTGTATTTCTTTCTGGAGACTCTAGGGGAGAATTTATTTCCTTGCCTTTGCCGACAACTAGGGGTTGCCCACAGTTCTTGGTTTGTGGGCACCCACTTCCCTCATCTTCAAAGTCAGCAAAATCAAATCTCATACTGACCCCTCTACTATCAGCACATCTTTCTCTCACCTCAGCTGGATTACCAGGATATGAAGTCGTAACTAATCACACCCACGCAGCCCTTTTTGCTGTAGTATAATAAGAGGGTAGGCTATGGCCATCTTTGGGAGGTCATTGTTCTGCCGATCACAACTCTGAGGAAGTATTATAGGAAACAAAAAATCATCATAATGAGCAACTACAAATAACTGAGAGTAAAGCAAAATGGAAGTGGAGAAATGAAACATGGAGAGTATTAAATGCAGAGGAAAATGGTACAAAGAGGAAAACAATGATAAGATGATAACTCATTGAAGAAAAGAGGACAAAACTATGCCTAAAAATTATAGGTATATATGAGTTAGAGAGAAAGAGAGGAGAGGATGAATAAGTGAAATAAACATATTAATAAAATATATGTTGAAAAAGCAAATCAGCTGAATAGTACTATGGAATGTGTTCAGTAAGAGGGCTTATCTTTTTCCAGATGAAATTATGGAAGAGAGACCCACATATAGACATATTTTAGACAGATTTATTAAATTCAGAAAATTCAAAAACATACTACAGGCATTCAGGTAGAAAAAAGTGTGAATTACCAAATGATAATAATCTAATTCTTCCTAGATTTCTTCTCCATCACGCTAAATGCTTAAAGAGTCTGTCACAAACTGTTTTTCAACTATGACTCCTTCTGTTAAAAGAAACATTTCAGGCCCTGTTTTAAAGCTATTTGAAAATAAAAAAATACATATTCTGATTGATTAAATGTAAATCAAAGCACATCTCTGGTACTTCTCAAAAGGCAGAGTTGTTAACCCCCTGTACTAGATAAGATATGGAAAGGCAATTCATAAAAGAGGAAATACAATTAGCCACTCAACACAGGAAAAAGTGCATAACCTCTCTCTCTCCAATAATCAAATAAATAAAAAGACATTCAAATCATATGATGTAAGTTCCCTCTGTTAAATTGGCAATGATAGGTTCTTTCCATTAATTATGAGATGTTAAAAATTGCAGTTATGCAAGCTCAAGATGTTATGATTTAGCATAATCTTTTAGAAAACCAATATTGTATTATGTATTTTTTTAAATTTATTTATATTTTTTATTATGTTAATCACCATACATTACATCATTAGTTTTTGATGTAGTGTTCCATGATTCATTGTTTGCATATAACACCCAGTGCTCCATGCAGAACGTGCCCTCTTTAATACCCATCACCAGGCTAACCCATCCCCCTACCCCCCTCCTCTCTAGAACCCTCAGTTTGTTTCTCAGAGTCCATAGTCTCTCATGGTTCATCTCTCCCTCTGATGTATAAAAAAATTTTAAGAGTCCATATCCTTTGAGTCAATACATTATTTCCTAGGAATCTTCCCTAAGAAAACAGAGAAGCCTCCACACATGTATACATAAACATTCATTGGGTGATTTGTTACCACAAATATGAAACTCTAAATATCTAAGAATATGGGAGTGCTTAGATATATTATCATACAATAGGATAAATAATTAGGAAATCATTAAAAACTGTGTTTTTAAAGGAATATTTATACAACTAAAAAAAAAAACCCACACAATCTAATAGTAGGAAAAAGTGACTATATAAACTGCTTATATAGTGTAATAGTAATTAAATATATAAACATAAACATTAAAAACAATGATCTTATCCACTGAGTCTCTCTTGATTGTGGGGATACAAGTATTTTTTAAATTAATTTTCTATTTTCCATATTTTTAAAGTAATACATAAAGTGAGTTAAAAGGAAAGAATCCCAGAATAAAGAATAAAGCTTAAGGAAGAAAAATATCTAGATGACAATAGAGCAGAAATTGTGAAGTTTTGATAAGAAAAGTGTTGTACAGCCAAGAATTTTAAAATTAAAACATTGTAATTTATGTGAGAAAGGAATTTATGGACATTCTGAAATTTAAAAAAAAAAACTATTATCTATATATTTTCTTGGAAAAGTTACTTGAAGATAAACATCTTCTGTCAAGTAAAATATATACTGTGATTAATAATTTTGTGGAGAAGACTTACTTAAAAGTGATTAATTGGAAGGACGGAACACTCTTAAATAGACAGTTAAGTCCAAGTAATTATCATTAGTATAGTTATAGATTTTAACACAAATGTCGAAAATATTTGACAAAACAGTATTCATTTAAAAATAACAATGTAAGAGGTTCTTATACAACATAGGAGCCTCCTGAACTCATCTCCTCCATGGACAGACTGAATCTACAGTTGCACATGGGGAAATTCACTCTGAAAGAAATCTAGAAACTAGCTGACTGACTGTAACACTTTGGATAAATGAGAAAATACCCATATCATTCATATTGAAACAAGGCTCAATGCAGAGGGTGCAGATAGAAACACTGATCTGCCAGTCCTTCTCTGAAAGAGGTCTGTTTGCACACTTCAGAAGCTGCTGATTGAGGATCAAGCTTCTAATTTAGCACACATGTAGGGGCTGACTGTGGTCCTTCCCACAGACTGGTGTAGCCAGTAGATACCACCTCTGCCTTCTCACTGAAGTCTGTTCAAAATCACCACTATCTCCCTAGAATGAGCTTGTACACATGTCTGGTGCCCTAAGTTTGCAGCTGCTACACAATGGATGGTCCCCTAGTTTGCCTGACTCTGAGAGCCAATGTAGCCATGAGTCACACAGGACTGTAGCAAACAAGGAAGCAATTATTAATGGGGGAAGAAATATACCTTCATGGCTATATACCCGGGTCCAGCGTAGAGGGAGAAGACAAAGAAGCCCATTTCCCTGTTTATCCTTGGAAAGGCCTTAACTATATGCATTTCCAGCTGTTGGCTGAGGACCTGGCTGGCTTCTACCAGCCTGCATATAGGTGCTGACTGTGGTTTTCCCCCACTTTGGGACACTGGCATATTTTGGCAAAAAAGCTCAACTACTGAGAGCCACTAGGAACAAAGAAGGCAACTGGGACAATCACAAAGATCTGAGAGGTAACCAAGAGCTTGAGCCAGGCTCATTGATAAAGATAATCTCCTACAGGAGACAACTCCATCAAGACTGAGAGAAATGCATAGAAGCCTACACAGAGAGTCAAAGAAGATGAATAAACAGAGGAATATTTTCCAAATCAAAGACCACAATAAGACTCTAAAACTGACCTTAAGAAAAGTAAGATAAGTGATTTACATGATAAAAAAAAATCAAAATAATACTCATAAAGATGCTCACCAAGGTCAGGAGAACAATGCATATATAAAGTGAGAATTTCAACAAAGACAGAATATATAAAAAAGGACCAAACAGAAATCATAACGTTGAAGAATATAATAAATAGACTGAAAAAAAATTATTGGAGAGTTTCAAAAGCTGACTGGGTCAAATGGAAGAAAGGATTAGTGGGTTGCCAGGTAGAATGGTGGGATTCATCCAATCAGAAGAGCAGAAAAAAAAAAAATGAGAAAGAGTAAAGATAGCTTAAAGAACATATGGACAACATCAAACAGACCAGTATACACACTATAGAAGTATCAAAAGGAGAAGAGACAGAGAAAGAAGCAGAAAGCATATTCTAAGAAATGACAGTTGAAAACCTTCCCAACGTGGGAAAGAAACAGACATCCATATTCAGGAAGTGCAGAGAATTCCAAATAAGATGAATTCAAAGGGACCCACATTAAGACATGTTATAACAAAATGTAAATAGTTAAAGACAAAGAGATGATCTTAAGGCAACAAGAGAAAAGCAACTTGTTACATACAAGGGATCCCCCTGCCCCACCACAATAAGACTTATCAGGGTTTTTTTTCCTGAAGAAACTTCCCAGGCTAGAAGAGAATGGCATGATATATTCAAAGTGCTGAAAGGAAAACAAAAACAAAAACAGAAACAAACAAATAAAAAAACATGCCAACCAAGAACACTCTACTGGGCAAAGTTGCCCTTCAGAATTGAAGGAGAGATAAAGAGTTTTCCAGACAAGCAATAGTTGAGGGTGTCTATCACCACTCTACAAGCCTTAAAAGAAATGTTCATGGGAGTTTTTCAGGCTGAAACAAGAGGACACTTTCATTACAGGAAAACATATAAATATAAATCTCACTGGTAAAGATAATACACATAATTTAATTCAGAACACTCCAACACCTTTGGAATGGTGATGTGTAAATCATTTATAACTCTGGCATGAAGGTTAAAATACAAAAGTATTAAAAATAACTACAACTATGGGGTGTCTGGGTGGCACCATCTGTTAAACATCCACCTCTTGGTTTCAGCTCAGGTCATGATCTCATGGGTTGTGGGAACTATATATGATATCAAGTCCAACCTGTTGTTGTAAGTTTAATATATATAGATTTTATTTTATTTTATTCTGTTTTACCTTATGTATGTCCTGAAGGCTATTTAATTTTGGAGTACTGCTTATTAAACCTTTCCTCCCATTTTTTTAAGATTTATTTATTTGAGAGAGCGAGAGTGAGAGAGTGCATGCACGCATGCAGGGGAAGGGGCAGAGAGAGAGGGAGAGAGAGAATGTTAAGCAGGCGTGGAGCCCAATGGGGGGGCTCCATCTCATGACCCTGAGATCATGACCTGAGCCGAAACCAAGAGTCAGACACCTAACTGACTGAGCCACCCAGGCGTACCCACCCACTTTTATTTTCCTCTCTCACTTCATTAGTCCTCTTTGTTTTACCCTCCAGCACAGATGCCTCTAGCAAGGCGACTTTAAGTTTCCTCAGCTCTTCCTTCTCTTCATGTTAGATACCAGTATCTCTTCACTGTTAAGAAGCTCAGTAAGAATCATGACTGTAGAAATTCAGTAGAAAGGATGTTTATTTTGTGTATCCACAGCTTTTTTTTCTACCCACTCTTCCACATTTGAAGAATACTGAATTAGAAGACACTGTTTTCATCTTCATTTACCCAGGTTTTGGAACATGTATATTTTTATCTTATACAAAGATGACCAAGGTGTAGGCTCATATTTTCTATATTTGATGCCATACTACCACTTGTGAACTGGTTGTCTATTGAACAAATTACATAACCTCCTAGGCCTCAGTTTTCTCTTGTGCATAAAAGATCTGTTGTTAAAATTAAAAGACAAAATATATAAACTAAACATATAGCACTATAAAAGTGCTTAGAGTAGATCTGGGCACATATAAAACACTTAGTACTTGTTAACTATTTTTAAATAAGCAAACAAAGCCCCCACCTTTACTGAATCTTCCTTGTGTGGAATTATCTCAGGATTTGTTAGGGATCTACCACAGCAATAACCCTCCCCTCCTTTTAGGCAATAATAAAATATTATACCCTGCATTTACAAATTTGATGATGCAATTCAGAACCTATTTCAAAATTTGAGATATTCCTAGGGCCCTAAATGTGAGAAAATGTCTCAGACTTGGATCCACCATTGTTCCTGGCCTCAGACAATAGAACTATTCTCAATGTAGATCTAACTGCTGATTGCATATCTTCTATTAGAAAAATCTTTGTAGAGACAGCATTTCATAGAGAAGCTTGAAAGTGCTTGAACTGGTAGAAATTTCAGAAGAAATAAGTAATACAAAGGAATGTAATGCTGAGTGTGTCCTGTGGTCAGGTAGTGGAGATAAAAGGATTTCCTTTGACCCTATGACAATGGTTATTGATTATCTTGTGGTGAAAATGAACAACTATAATTCCTAGATGCTTTAAATACATGCTTCCATATCATCTTTGGCTTCCACAGGTGTGTGTGTGTGCATGCATGTGCACGCCAATTTTAAAAATCCAATAAAACCAGAAAAATTAATATCCTCTGATTTTTCATGTTTTATTATGAATGGATCATGAATAAGCTTATAAGCTTATTCAACAGTTACTCTCTCTATGCTCCTTCATGCCTATGGGATTATGTGACAATGTCCAATAGTTCTGAAAATAACTGGATATTCTTCAATGTGTACAACTCATCCTCGAATCTGCTAGTTTAAAAAACTCTCTATCTTGGCTTAATAGAAGGATCCTGATGCTGGAACAGAGTGGATGTACATCTGAGAGGAATTCTTGTTTTGATGTTATGGTTTCAAACCAGATGATATGGCAGATAATACTTCAGGCACTTTGATGAAATGTTTCTGGGAATCAATAAACCTTGAATTTCTGACATTTTTCTATGGATGAAATGATATCTACAATCAGCAAGAAAAAAAGTGCTAGCATTTCCTATACAGATTTCCCACATATAACCCTGCAGTTTAAAAACAATCTTTCTATTTATGTGGCTGATGATGAGGTCCATAGCTATAAGTTAAGAAATGAGAGAATTAAGTATATATGTTACTATCAATTGGTAATGGGCACATTACTGTTCATTCAAGCACACATTCAATATAAATGTATTAAAAACCTTATATGTACACACATATATGAATGTAAATATATACATATAGAGTTGCACACGTGCACACACACACACACACACACACACACACACACACAAAGACCCTAAGTGCTGAAGCTGTCATATGGGAACATTGATTACACTGTATTTGAGAAGAGCTGCATAAAATGGCAGCCCTGCATCAGATGCTTTATATACATATGTAAATCAACAAATATGGCGTCACTCCTCAGTAATGTACGTCATTGAAGTTTAGGAAAAATAACAAATAAGGAGATAAACATAAAACTACCATGTGTGATATACCCTGAAGATGATATGAGAAATAGTGGTCAAGGGAAGCAAATTATAGAAGTAGTAAGGGAAAGCTTTATTAAGGCAGTGAGGCCTGAAATTTGAGACAGAGCCAGTCAGATGAAGAGCCTAGACACTGAGCATTAAAGGCAGGAAGGAAAACATGTTTTCAAGAACACTGGAGTAGGAAAAGATTTAACAACATTGAAATTATCAAAGACCAGCAGAGCTGGAGAAGGGAAGGGGGGAAAAGAAAACAAACCCCCATAATAGGATTGGTAATGTGCTACTGGCTGGATCATACAGGTCCTTGGAAGGTATATTTAACAGTTTGGATTTTATTCTTAATGCAAGGGGAAGCCACTGCCAGCTTTTAAGTGCAAGGGTGGTCGCTTAAATGATTGACTCTGGATATTATGTGATATAAGCCTGAAGCAGAGTGAGCACAGGGTAAAAGTGGAAATAACAGTTAAGAAACTATGGAATCAATCCAGGTGAGGAAGGATGGTGGCTTCACTGTGATAATGGCAATGGAAATAAAAATGGGCATATTCACTAGTATTTGAGGACCAAAAAATATCAAGAATTGGGAATGAATTATATAGGTTGTGTTAAATAATTCTTTAACATGACATAATAAAGAACAACCGTGGTTTTACAAAAGCATTTCATAAAAAAAGTGAATTATGAGTCAGATTAAAAAATGAATTTTGTTAAGAGCTAAAGAAACCACATTTTATTCAAGGGTCTAAAACAGGTGGCTAGCTTGGGATCATAATGGGGATCAAAGTAGTCATTTTTATTTTTAATATTTCAGAACCATGCATTTTCTTTGATGAGGCAATATCAAATATCTATTTAGGAGTGGATGTTTAGGGCTTGATATGGAGAGACTTGTTAGGGCTTGATATGGAGAGACTTTAGCTTTTCATAATGGAATTTGTTTATTGTCTATATGTGATTTATAATAATGAGAAAAATGAATTGCCTTTTAAAATAATATTTAGTATGTGTATGCACGTGTGCACATATAAATGAGTTAGTAAAATAATGGATCTTTAATATTAAAAATGAAAAAAGTATAGAAAGGAATTAAGAATAAAATTAAAATATTTTGTTTGTCCACTTGCTAGCTGTGTGTCCCTGAGAATGTTACTTAGACATTTGACCTTACGTTTCTTCTCCTCTAAAAGGAATGAAATAATACTCAGAGCAATCATGTGGAATAAAGTTCAGTACTGACATATGCAGTATATATGTATATATATAGCATATAGATATAAATTTAGGTGAAGTAAGTCAGACTAAAAACCCCATTGTATAATCCCCTTTACATGACATTTTACAAATTAAAACTATTGGACCAGAAAACAGATGAGTGGTTGCCAGGGACTCAAGTTGTGGAATGACTGCCTACAAAGGGTTATGAGAGTTTGGGGTAACTGTAGGGGGTTGCAGAGGTGATAGCAGTGGAATGGTGTTATATTTACATAGTAGTGCTTAAAAGCCTCTCTACATTTGTCAAAACTCACAGAACTGTACATAAAATGGGTAACTCCACTTCATATAGTTGGTACCTCAAAGAACAAAATAAACACTATTATTAACACCATATGTTAACTGGAATTAAAAAAAACTTAAAAAAATAAACAAAAAACCTCTGAGCAAACTAAGAAAATAAGGGAACATCAACATCACAATAAAAGACTTCTAAAAAAATTACAGCTATCCTCACTCTTAACATGAAAAACTTAATACTTTCTAATTAAAGAGTAGGAAAAATGTAAAGATGTCTGCTCTCACTACTTTTGTCTAACATCGTGCTGTAGATCCTATCAAGTACTATAAGTCAAGAAAAAATATTTTACAGATTGGAAAGTAAGAACTAAACTTTATTATTTGCGGACAACATGATTATGTATGCAGAAAACCCAAAAGACTGTACCAAAGACCTATTAGAACTAATCAATGAATTTAACAATGTCTCAGAATACAAAGTCTTTACACAAATCAATTGCATTTCATACAAGCAATAAACATTTCCCAAATAACATTAAAAAAACTATAGTATTTATAATAGCATAAAATAAAATACTGAGGAATAAATGTGACCAAAGTTTTTCAAGATCTATATGCTTAAAAACACAAAATATTACAGAGGGAAACTAAAGAAGATATAAATACATTTGGAATCTGACCAAGATCATGGTTTGGAAGACTCAATATTTTTAAAATGACAATCCTACACAAATTGATTTGTATATTCAATGCACTCAAAATCAAAATCTTAACACACATTTTTGACAAACTGACAAGTCAATCTTAAAATTTATACAGAAAGGCAAGGGATGTAGGAAAGCAGAAACAAGTTTGAAGAAAACACAAAGTTGGAGGATTTAAAATATGTGATCTCAAGACTTACTGTAAAGATTAAAGTTATTACTGTGACTATTGGTGTAAGGATGGACATATTAATCAATACAACAGAACAGATAGTCCAGATAGACCCACCAGTGTTGCTAAGGTCATTCAATGAGGAATAGCTAGGGTTTTCAATAGATGGTGCTAAAACAACTCATAATAGGTATGGGGAAAATTAATCTTGACCTCCATCTCACAGATACATAAATTAAGTCAAAATGGGTCAAAGACTTAAATGTTAGAGCTAAAATTATTAAACTTATAGAAGAGGCACAGAAGAAATCTGAGATACTGAATTAAGTAAAATATTTTATGTAAACATGACACAATAAAGGAAACTACAAAAGAAAAACGATAAAATAAACGATCAAGATTATAAACTTCTGCTTTTCAAAAGATGTAATATTTTAATAAAAAGGAAGTTGTAAGGAAGAAGATTTTTGTAAGCATATCTAATAGGGCTTGTATCCAGAATGTATAAAGAACTCTTGCAACTCAATAACAAGAAAAAAAATAGTCAAAATATTTGAACACACACTTCAAAATGCAGACATAAGAATAGCCAACAAGCACATGGAAAGATTCTTGACATCATAATCATGAGGGAAATACAAATTAAAATCACAGAGTGATTACTGTATTCCCAAAAGAAGATCAAAGCTTGAAAGAACAATATCAAGTGTTGGTGAGGAGGTAGGAAGATTAGAACTCTCACGCATTGCTGATAAAAATGTAATATGGTAGAGCAATTTTGGAAAAGAGCACGGTAGTAGCCTATAAATTTAAACATACATTTACTTTATTACCCAGCAATTCCACTTTTAGGTATTGACTTAAGAAACATAAAAACTTAAGTTCATAAAAAGATGTGGTGTGTATGTGAATGGCCATAGCAACAAAATTTATAGTAATAATAACAACAACAATGAAAATAAATCAATAATCCACCCACATATCCAGCTAAAAAATCTCTAATGTAACTAGGAAATAAATTGATAAAGAACTTCAAGATATATTTTGAGAAAATTATGGATAATGGTATATAAAGACCTAAGAATTTTGTAGAAAGAAAAGGTATGACACTTTATTTCATAGAAAGATATATTAAAAAATCATATTTTTAAAATGTATCCCTAGTACAATTTCAAACCAAAATATTAGTCAAATACGTGTCCTAAGAATGGCAAATTTTATCTAATGCCGACATGAGACCAGGAGCTCTTGAAGGCCATGATTGTATGAAAGAATAGTGAGAATATCTACTCCAGCTATTCTAGTCCACTTGTTTCTGACTTCAGAAAATCTTCTAATGATCTAGAGTTAGTTGTGTTATGTACTGAAAAATTCGAATAAGGTATTAACTCATTAAACACTTGTAAGGTAGGAAGCCAAACATGAACAACATGTAGACCCAGTGCCAAGCTATTCACAGCATGTTGTAATTTAATTTTATTCAAGTATGTGTTTGGAAATGACTAACAATCAAGGTAATACTTTTAGTTCAATATATTTGGAAAAAGGCAACATCAACACATACTTTCTTATCATATATGTGATTTTAAAATGTGAAAAGCATAAACTTTTTGAAATATAGATTAAAGGGGCGTCTGGGTGGCTCAGTTTTTAAGTGTCTGCCTTTGGCTCGGGGCTCGATCCCAGGACCGGGTCATGATCCCAGAGTCCTGGGATCGAGCCCCATACCAGGCTCCCTGCTCTGCGGGAAGCCTTCTTCTCCCTCTCCCACTCCCCCAGCTGTGTTCCCTCTCTCACTGTCTCTCTCTCTGTCAAAAAATTAAATAAAAATCTATCTATCTATCTATCTATCTATCTATCTATCTATCTATCTATACATAGATATATTAAAAAACACATGTTCCACAGTAGTTTCTAATAAAATAACTGAATTATTAAACCCCGAGATAAAGAAATAAATCTTAGTGATATACAATTATCCTGGCAGTAAGGAACTACTTAAGGTGCTACAATTAATGTACCATAATAGAAAACAATTTTGAGTTATGCCTACATATCTGAAATTCTAAACTGTGCATTCCTTGGAATGGTACTACAAGATTCAATTGGTAAACTAGGAGAATTTCTAAAAGAATGAGAAGATCTGTCTTTGCTGCACAATCATCTCTAAGAACCCCTGAAAAGGAAGACCTACTTCAGTGGTAAAAAGGTGAATTCTCTGCTAAATAAATAAGTCATTCTTAATGTTTTTGAGGAATAAAAACAGCCACTTCTTGGTAAAGAGACACTTTAGAATGAAAGGAAGATGGAAAACACTCTTAATGCTACTGATGAAAGCAGAAGATCACTACCCATGAGAGAAGGTGACTGAATTTTCAGGATCTTGTGGGATAATATCCTTCTTGAAGATCATGTTTTAAAGGTAGAAAAGTAAACTTACACTTGGGATAGCTCATCTTAAATGAATAATTTAATGGAACTTGAATCTTTGATTTTTTTTAACTATAAGAACTCCATTACAAAACAGTTTTTTCCAATGTCTCCTATTTATTCTTACAAAATTATCACTGACTCTCATCATTGAGTATTTGATGTGGTTTAAGGAAAAACTGCTCATTAATGTGGTATGACTTTTAAAGACACCCAAAAATACTTTATTCCTAAATAATTTTTCAATACTGTCTCAGACGTCAATATTAGATATTTATTGAAAAATATTTATTCATTTACAGAATAAGTTTTTGTGCTTATTTTCCCTTTAAGTGGATACAGATGAGTTTATCAGACTGAAGAAGTCAGTACAGTCCTTGGTCTGTGGCCGTAAGTTAAGGGACAAGCAGACTCTTCGCCCAGCGTGGAGCCTGACACTGAGTGATCCCAGGACCTTGAGATCACCACTCTAGCCGAAGTCACATGCTTAGCCAACTGAGCCACATACTGCCCCAAGAAATAATTTTTTTTAAGATTTTATTTATTTATTTGACAGAGAGAGACAGCGAGAGAGGGAACACAAACGGGGAGTGGGAGAGGGAGAAGCAGGCTCCCCTCTGAGCTAGGAGGACCGATGCAGGGCTCGATCCCAGGACCCTGGGATCATGACCTGAGCTAAAGACAGACACTTAACCGACTGAGCCACCAAGGCACCCCCAAAATAACTCTTTTTTTGTAAGTTTTTACTCTATTCAGGCTTTCAATGGATTGGATTAGGCCCACTCACATTAGGGAGGACATTCTGCTTTACCTAGTCCACAAATTAAAAGGTTAATCTCATCCAGGAAAACCCTCAAACAACACACAGAATAATGTTTAACCAAATATCTAGATACCCTGTGGTCCAGTCAAGTTGGCACATAAAATTAACCTTCACAAATCCTATCACATATTTCAAAGGGGGACTATAAATATAAATTCTGAGTCAAATGACAAGGGTGCTTCTAGCAGAAATACAGAAGAAATCTTAGACATATAGTTTAATATTCTCATTTTACCAATTAACAAGGTGACTTTCCCACGGTGACAAAGACTAGCAAAAGGCTGAAATACAGAATTTTCTAAACTAAGTCTGTAAACTAAGTTAATTTATAAACACTAACTACACCTTCTAGGATTCACTCTAAATACAATTATGGGAAAATTTCTTTGAGTAAAAACAAAATAAAACGAACCTTTGGAATGGAAAGGGATTATTTATAAAGAAGTGTTTTAATATATAATTAAGTGTCAAACAGTGCTGGCCCAAATTCCAATTCTATTAATTAATTTGTTGTCATAATGGACAAAATTATTTTTACATGTTTTTTGTTAATTGAGGTCATATATATATATAAATTTCACTGCATATATATATAACCTCAATTAACAATATATATTATATTATATTAACAATATTAACTATATATATATATACACATACACACTCCCCTTTTAGGAGTACAATGCCAGGGTTTTTGGCAAAATTAGTTACTCGTATGACCTCCACCACAATCAAGATATAATAACATTTGCAGCACCACCAAAATTTCTCTCATATATTCGTAGTCAATATCCTTTCCCCACTCTCAGCCTCTGGCCATCATTGATCTACTTTTTGTCCTCAGAGTTTGGCCTTTCCAAAATGCCATCTAAATGGAAATAGACAATATATAGGTTTTTAAATCCAGTTTATTTCACATAATCTTTTGAGATTAATGCATGTTGTAAGATGTAGCAATAGTCCATTCCTTTTACTGAGTAGTATTCCTTTATTTAGATATATTACAATCTGTTTACCTACTTGCCAGCTGATGGGCATCTGGGTAGCAAATACGTATTTTCATATGAATAGATAGTGTCATTTCTTCTGGGTAAATATCTCCAATTTGGCTTGCTAGAATGTCACTCTTCATGGTACATGAATACCTCATAACTCATTAGAAACTCATGAACATTTTCTTGGTTAGCAGGGAAATGGAAGCTAATAAAGGCACAGTAGCACAGATGAGTTAGGCCAGATGCTGAGTTAACCAAAATGAAAGATGTCTGATAAAGAAAGCAGAGTCCATAAAATCTTTTAAAAAAAAGGGGGGGGGGGGCGCCTGGGTGGCTCAGTTGGTTAAGTTAACTGCCTTCGGCTCAGGTCATGATCCTGGAGTCCCAGGGCCGAGTCCCGCATCGGGCTCCCTGTTCGGCAAGGAGTCTGCTTCTCCCTCTGACCCTACCCCCTCTCATGCTCTTTCTCTCTCATTCTCTCTCTCTCAAATAAGTAAATAAAATCTTAAAAAAAAAAAAAAGAAAGCAGAGTCCATTGGAAAAGTCACTTTGGTTTAAGATAATACTCTTATTTAACTCTGAGACAATTTTATACTTTTTGAAATTCAATTTCTCAAACAATAAAATGAGGAAAATGATAATACCCCCTCTATAGGTCTATTCTGAGGATCAAAGGACTTAATGTACCAAAGAACTTTTAAAAAATGTAAATATAACTATGGTTTATAAATATGATGCTAATAAGATTATATTGTTTATGTCATCTCTATCAAGGTATATAGGTCAATTCAGTCTTGAAGAACTGTAATTTAATGTAATTATTCATTTTTGAATTTCATTCATCAAATTCATGATGAATTTCATTCATCAATTATTCACAGTAAAAACTCTATCCTAGTGTGTTAATTCATTCAACAAATATTTACTTAGTACATATTGTGTGCCAAGGACTGGAGACATAGCATTAAATAAAACAGATTAAAATCCCTTGCTCCATCAGAGATTTCAGCAACTTAATGCATGAACTAAATAAGTAAACTACTCTGCTAGAATATAATATACACTACTGAGAAAAGAAAAGCAGAGAGGGATGATTTGGTGAGTAAGGTAGGGGTAGTGAATTAAGATTGTTTTCCCCTGATAGATTATAGCTCACTGAGGTCAGAAAATGCCTCTTTGTGAATGTGATACAACTGGAAATAATTGAGGGAGGATATGAACTATATAAGCAGCTGGAGTCAGATCTGTTCAGACATAGGGATAGGACTGGAGTGGGCCTGGCATCTGCAAGGAAAAGTAAAGAGGGAGCGGAGAAAGTGAGAAGGAGAAGAGTTATAAATGAGGTGAGAGATATGAAGAAGAGAGTAGATATGACCTTATAGGTCCTTATAGGTGCTTTTAACCACTACCATGAGGATTTTTACTTTTACCTTGAATTATATACAAAGCCATTAGTGTGTTTTTAGCAGAGGACTGACTTTTTTCCCCCTGTGTATTATTTACTTACTGCTGCTGTAACAAGTTGCCCCAAATTTAGTAACTTAAAAAAAAAACACACACACAAATTTATTTCTTATAGTTCTGGAGGCCAGAAATCTGAAATGGATCCTACTAGTTAAAATCAAGGCAATGGAGAGGTTGCATTCATTTCTTCTGGAGGCTCAAGGAAGAATCTCTTAATTTGCCTTCTCAAGCTTCTAGAGGCTGACTTCATTGTTTTGCTCATAGACCCCTGCTTCACTTCCAAAGCCAACAGTGTAGCATCTTCCAATCTCTTTCAGACCCTCCTGCCTACTTCTTATGAGGACGCTTTTGATTACCTGCAGCCCATCCAGGTAATCAAGGATAGTCTTTCCATGTCAAGACCTTTAACTTAATCACATCTACAAAGTCTCTTTAGTTGTATAAGGTAACATATTTATAGGTCCTGGGGATTAGAATGTGGACATATTCTAGAGGAAATTATTCTGCCTACCACAGTCTGTCAAGAGGTAATGGTGCTTTTGATGCCACTAAAGGTATTGAATAGAAAATTAAAAAGTGACAGCATTTATCCAACATTTAATACTATGCAGGAAAAAAGGTGTTCTTGATCTGGACATGATATATTCATATTTGTGTTATAAGAATCCTCTTCAGTGCAGAAGATGAAAAGAAACAATTAATCTAGATGCTCCAGCTTAATAGAACTAGAATTTTAAGAAGCCCAACCTCTAAATGATCTACTTTGGTTTTAACTAGGATGCTTTCTGATCCATGTATTGATCTTACAGGTCATTTTATTCATAAGATGTAAGTGCCCACAGCGATTAATTGATGCTAGTGATCCTTCTACTTTCCTGTCATTTTAAGTAACTTAGACATTCCTATATTTAAATCAGTCCCTTTTGAGTTTGGTTAATTGATTCTAGCTTCTAGAATTTGAATTCTATTTTGGGAACCGAAGAAATAAAACCAGATTTGAGGATTACAAACTGAGGACCAAATTGGGGGCCATGGTGATCCAATGGATTTAGGGATAAACTGTATAATGTCACCAGGGAGCAAATCATCCGATCTCCAAATAGCTAATATTTATTCAGTTTCAGTGACTCTTATTTAATACCAAACACAGCAATAATAATAATAATAGTTAATATATATTGAGCACTTAAGTGCCATTGCCGTATTAAATGCTATTCATATATTATCTCTTGTTGTAATCTTTTGATACAGGTACTCATAATAGCCTCATTTTACACATGAAAACCTGAGACAGAGTCTAAAAAACCTCACCACGTTTACAGAGCTTAATGTCAAATGTAATAAAATGACTGAACAGCGAATTAGGCCCTTGAGAAAAAAGAAGAAATTTCCATATATGAAAATACCCAGTAAACCAAAATATTTTCTATGTTTTACTATCAGAGGTTAGATAATATAAACATAATTACATAATGCCATTATGACTAGTGTCACTACTGTAGATATACATCCACATCTGTATATAATTAAACTCGAATGTCAAAACACACAATTATAATAACCAAATTAATGATAAATACTTACATTTGAGACTAAATGAAAGGTCTCCCAAATTTATTTTATACTGAAACCAATTGGATTTAAGTTCAAAAATAATTTTATTTTCCATTTATCCTCAAATGAAAGGAAGAAAACAAAAATTGGCAGCTATATACTTTTTTCTTTTTCAATGCTTAAAGAAAAAAAAAAGACTAGTGTGTCTGTTTTGGTATTACTACTAAAAACATGCTCCATGTTACTATACTAATGGTGGCCATTTATAATACATTTATAAAACTAACAACAGAGAAGGAATTTGTGCTGACTTGATTTCTGTAAAAATGAAGTTCTCACTTTTTCTTGTCTTTCTTTCAGTAATTACTAGTTAAGAGAACGAGTTTCTTACATTTGAAACCAGTTGGTGAGGGGACTGTATTAGCTCTTTTCAACATCTTAATTCTTTAAACCCATTTTTTTTTCACAAGGCACAAAGCATTCATTGATTACAGAAAACAAAAAGGCAGACCATAATATCATTCTGGAAGCAGTAATATTCAAATTAGGGTATCAAAGTGTTTTCTGGCATTTCAGACATACAAACATGGCAAGGAAAGTGAGGCAAACTTCCTTTTGCTGTAGGTGGTGAAATTCATTGTAACACAGCACTAGGGGATTTAGCTAGTTATGCGCTGATAATACATCAAGCCCTTGTCATCCCAAGGGAAAACACTAATTCCTGACATCAAACTCCATGGTGATTTAGCTTGTGACCTTGCATGTTGAAGGCACAGTTTGAGTAAGTGGTAAACTCTGTTATATGATGTGTTCTCCAATCTACCATGACTCATGAACCATATTTTATGGTGTCTGCTTTTGGAGCATGTTTCAGGTTGTGCAAATAAAATGTACCTCATCAAAAGTTAAAGAAAAGCAGCATTACATGCAATGACAGCCTTGTAGAACACTGACCTTTTCACATTTATCATGTGCCCTCGATGCCTCTCTAATGGATATCTTGACATTTTCATTTGAAACGATTGTTGTGTTCTCTGATATTTTTGTCTCTGTCATCGAAATCATAGGGGTTAGCAGCAATTGTTTGCAATTACCCAGCATCCAAATCATTTGCAGGTATAAGAAGCATAAAAATATTTTTTTAACACAAAATGTTCTAGGATATATCTCAGAACACCCAGATTTTGCATTTGTCTTTGTAAGTGATCCGCTAGTTTACCTGATTTGATAAGCTTGCAACTATAAATGTTGGAAATGTGCATAGCATACCACATTTTCTCAAGTCTGAATGTTTTTTTCAAATAGAAATTGAGTTGAGACGAACCATGAGAGACTATGGACTCTGAGAAACAAACGGCGGGTTCTAGAGGGGAGGGGGGTGGGGGGAAGGGTTAGCCTGGTGATGGGTATTAAAAAGGGCATGTTCTTCATGGAGCACTGGGTGTTATACACAAACAATGAATCATGGAACACTACATCAAAACTAATGATGTAATGTATGGTGATTAACATAACATAATAATAAAAAAAAGAAATTGAGTTGAAAGTTTATATGCTCAAAGTTTTGTGGCAATTTTTTAAAGTTTATTTATACTTTCTATTGAGTTTTAATATAACATGGAGAATGCAAACATGAACTTTAATTACATGTATGCATGTATATATTTGTTTATAGTTTCTTTGTTATCTAAGATTTGAGACTTACCAAAGTAGATTAAAAAGAGAACAAATAAGGAGAAAATTGGAATTAAAAGTATGTGAGAAAATTAATAAAGGCAAAAGCAAGATTATTACATGGAAAGGTATATTGTAAGACAATATATAGTTAATAAAATTGGACTCTAAATTTGATTCTGAAGTTCATGGAGGGCAAGGCACAAAGGAAAAGTTACAAGATTCAAAGCAAAAGAACGATGTCTTCGATATTCCTTTTTTCCCCCATAACACATATTTTGCATGGTTAAGACGGAATGCATGATATCATGTTTAGAATTAAACCCAGGCTTTAGAACTACTGAGGTACTTAGCCAACTAAGAGTTCATTGCTTTATCTGTCAAGTGAAGGAAAGCAGCATGATTTTATAAGGCTGTTGGGAGGAAAAAATGGGTTAAGTTTAGTGAAATACTTAACTCAGTGACTGGAACATTTTTAGCTAATGAATATTAACTTTAAGTGACTCCAGCATCCTCTGGGGTAGGAAATAAGAATACTGATGTGTAATTGAGTAAAAGTATATTTTATGACCTTCAAATTAATGGGATCCATGAATGTCATTCTGGTTTAATCCAAGGGAATAATTTAGAACACCTAGAACTCTTTCCAGAGCATAATCTACAGAACACTAGTATCATAAGATGGTTCACACATACTGGTTTGTGAAACTCAGCTCTTTACAACCTTTTATTCAGGCTGCAGAGTGCACATTAGCATATGTGGGGCTCTGAAATACCTTTCTTTGAGCAACTTATTTAACTGTGTTTAATACAACAGTTTATTAATTTTTTTTGTTTGTTTGCTTCATTGTTGAACCATGCGTGCTTGTTTTTATTACTTAGTAAAACCATGTCTTAGTAGATAAAGTTATTAGAATTTAGGAAACACTGCTCAGATTATGCTCTATGCACAGGCTTATCCTAGGCAATCCTCCATAATATTATTCCTTACAGCTCTATTTTGGAGAAGAATTAGATGGGAAATATTTCAAGGTCGTAGTTTTTCCAACAAATCCAGAATGCAGGTATTTTGTGTTGCTGCCTAAGATCCTAAGCAAGGGATTTGGTTGCTGGCCAGGAATGAAAATAATGGGCATATAAATAAAAATAAAAATAAAAATAAAGCACATGCCTGAAGGAATGGTCGTCATGGTCCCGAAATTTATATGGGCCAAAAAAAGACCAATTAGTTGGGCCAAAATCTTACTTAAGATATCAGTTCTGGGTCCACTTCAACATGATCATAGAACTGATGCTTCATTGAAACCAACATATGAGCAGAATATTTCCAAACCAGTTATCTACCACAGCCTTACATCACATAGTAAAATACTCAAATATGAATATGCTCTCACTTTTACTACTTAGAAAATGGAATGATTTTACCTCTTCCTGAAATACAGTGATATATGTTCTCTATATGGAATTTTTGTTTAATAACTGAAAATTTTTTTCTAGGTAATCATTCTTAAATCATCTTTTTCTGGCTATAATTAAATAGAAGAACTAATGATTTGTTGAAATTACTTCTAGTACTTGCTAACAAAAACATATCACAGAAAAGTATTCACATTTGATTTCAAAATTATATACACCTCATTCAAAGGGAGTACACAAAATCATTAAGTCACAAATTAAATATAAGAGAGGGGTAATCAAAACATATCTTTACTTTGTACTACTTAAAACTTCTATGAACTTTCTAGTGATAGAATTAAATAAGAAATAGAGATTTTTATCTTTTAAAAATTACATTCAGGTAAATTTGAACAAGCTGAATAAAGGAAGAAGCCCTGATTGACTTGCCTTTATATGTCCACTGTATGATGAAATGCCAGGTACATGGAACACACTTACAAATATTTGGAAAAAATAATGGGTCATGAACACTAGCTGAGAACCTCAAAAGCAGAATGATTACAGCTCTATACCAGCTGTTTATGGAGAGACACAAATAAAAGATTCTTTTTCTCACACCATGTTTCTAAAACTGGTCTACAGGCTTACAGTTTATCTCTTCGTATTTCTAGCCAAATAGTGAAAAATGAGTTATAGGTAAATTTTACAACATTTTAATTGAATATGAAAACAGCTCAATGGAAATTAAATTATCTATAGAGGCAAATATGATTAACTTTGAAAGGAATAAAGAACTGTTACTCAAATAAATGAAGAAAATTTGAGAATTGTCTCACCAATGAGTATAATTTTTAGAATGTTTGTAGTTTGGTCATGGGGATCAGTTTAAAATATTCTAACACTAATAGCTCTAAGAATAACATGATTTCCTAATTACAGAAATTAAAATATGGTTCTGTTTTCATAAATCAAGGATGGTTACTCATATAACAAATTTGTTTATAACAGTGTGTGGTCATGAAAAAGAACTCAAAAAATATATGTTATCTCCATTCTTAAGTTGACAAATGGTTATAGCAATTAGTATTTTAATAGTTACAGAGCTTTGAGAAGACTTTCCTCTTTGCTTATCTAGCATCAGATTCCTGTTTTTCATTGGTTTGGGAAGTATAAAGGCAGTATTTTGACATATGCAAGAAATGTGTTCTTGGAAAAAATTAAAAATAAAAACAAACAGGCAGCTTAAAGGCTCACATCAACTGATAGAGTAAATCACCAAGGCGAAATTCCCTTAGATTTTATCCTTCTTTGTTTTAGAAGATATCAACCTTTTACTATGTACATTTTCTGGTAAATCTCTGTATAGTAGTCAAAATAAGAACTTTCAGAGATACTAAAGAAAATGTTAGTGTATAAGCATTCCAACTGCTTAAATAAAGCAGAAATGGAATTCAACTCTGCCTGCTCTCACCCACCTGTGCCTTGCCAGGAGAGGGTGTTATTCTAGAGTAATTTTAGTAAAATATTAAGAAAAGTATTGGTTTAACCCAAAAGAGGTTCATATAGAATCAGGAAGCTCAAGGTTCTTGTTATGTTACTCTCACATAGACTGCCTCTTGAGTTTGGTCTCATTATCTTCCCTGACAGCTCTCTTAGGCCAGGTGCTTATTAGTTTGCCTCTCTCTCTCTCTTCCTCTCTTTCTCTTTTACACATGAATGGTCCATTTATGATCAATGGAAAATGCACACATTTGACCCAGCATATATTATAATGAAGTTATTTCCTAAATCATAGCTTTATATTCTGCTGCTTATCCTTATTTATTATGCTTCAGATATATATCAGTGCAATAATGCTCCCTAAAGTCCAGGGTACATATGAACTCCTTCTCACTAAACAAAAACAACCCATATATTCATTTTTATCTGTGGAAAAAGTGAGACTACCAGAGTAAAAGAGACAACTCTGAAATTCCTCCTTTAAATTTACAACCTCCCTATTGGCCTACCCAATCTCTTCTTGTAGGCTATGGATGGGTAGTCAACTAAGAGTTCAGTGCAATCTTGGTTCCTGCACACTTATTTTGAAAGACATCTCATATGGTCTAGCACTTCAATTTTCATTTACTGTCTTAGCTCAACTTAATAACCAACTTTATCAGCACTCTGGAAGAGTCAAATGTTTATAGAAAATAAGTGAACAGTGAATCAAGCAAAAGTCAACTTCAATATGGTTAGGGAAACTTTTTGGAATTTCTTATTGTGCTTGTCCTAACCCACCCTGCCTCAGTGGGAGACTTGAAGACAGCAGCCCATTCCCTGTGTGAGAATTTGGTCCCTTTGGTCCCTGGCTCTTGGGGAACAGAGCCAACCTTATTCAAAAATTATTGTGTGTATCTGTTCTAAACTGAGGGCAGTATGAAGGATTGACACAAGGCACTCATCTCTGTTTTGTCTAATGAGGAATTAAAAATGGAAAAGTGGAAGACATCACTCAAGAACACTATAAGGTTAACTAACAATCTGTAACCACCTGGGGCAAAAGATTACTATTGAGACAGACATAAACCATCCAAGTCTCAGAGAAAAAGCTGGAGAGAGATTTTTTGGTAAATTAGGGCAATCAAAAGCTCCCACGTATACCAGGGAATTTAGAAAGCCACATGCATACCCAGAGCAAGATGTATGCTCAGAAAAGATCTAAGAAATCCTCAGCTTTTACCTCTGGCTATTCTACAGACTTGGCGCAAGGCTGGGTAAATATTGAAGTAGTGTGTCAAACTGAGCCGACCTGCAAAGAATAGAAGTGTTTCCTTTGTTTTGTTTTGTGTTTCTTTGTTCTTGGAACTCAAGGAAATATCTGTAAAAGTATTAACTGAACACAATCTGAAGGAAGAGAGAGTGTTGACAATACACTATTTAAGAAATACAGCCTTTTCTGTATGTGTTAATTAACTAGATGGGAGGATTCTTTTCACAATGTATATGTATATCAAGTCAACACAATGTACATCTCATTACTTATTTTTAAATTAAAGTGTAATTGACATGAAATGCTACACTAGTCTCAGGTGTACAACATAGTGATTTGATGAGTCTGTATGTTATGCTCACCACAAGGGTACATACCATGTGTCACTATAGAAAGCTATTACAGTACCATTGACTATATTCCCTATGCTGACGACGCAAACTTCAAATATGTTTTAATTTTATATATCAACTATACCTCAATAAACCTGAAATCAAAAAAAAATACATGAAAAAGAAAAATATAAATATGGTCTTTGCAAAAACAGTTTGGAAAAGTGACTAAACAAATGAACAACTAAAGCTTTTAACAATAAAAAAAAGACAATATGGATGGAACTGGAGGGTATTATGCTGAGCAAAATAAGTCAATCAGAGAAAGACATGTATCATATGACTTCACTGATATGAGGAATTCTTAATCTCAGGAAACAAACTGAGGGTTGCTGGAGTGGTGGGAGGTGGGAGGGATGGGGTGGCTGGGTGATAGACATTGGGGAGGGTATGTGTTATGGTGAGCACTGCGAATTGTGTAAGACTGTTGAATCACAGGTTTGTACCTCTGAAGCAAATAATACATTATATGTTAAAAAAAAAAAAAAAGAAGAAGAAGATAGCAGGAGGGGAAGAACAAAGGGGGGGGAATCGGAGGGGGAGATGAACCATGAGAGACTATGGACTCTGAAAAACAAACTGAGGGTTCTAGAGGGGAGGAGGGTGGGGGGATGGGTTAGCCTGGTGATGGGTATTAAAGAGGGCACATATTGCATGGAGCACTGGGTGTTATACGCAAACAATGAATCATGGAACACTACATCAAAAACTAATGATGTAATGTATGTTGGTTAACATAACATAATAATAAAAAAAATAAAAAAACAAACAAACCAGTAAGCTATGAAGAATAGAGAGAATCTGATTTCTAGAATTACCACATTATAATATTCAATTTTCCAGGGTTTTTAAATCTTTAATATATTTCATTATAAACTTCTATAATAATTTTTAAAAAAAATCAATGCCATTATAGTTAACATACAGTGTTATATTAATTTCAGGTATACAACAATTCTATACATTACTCAGTGCTCATTCTGGTAAGTGTACTCTTTAATCCCTGTCACCTATTTCACCCATTCCCCCAACCTCCCCTCTAACCAACAGTTTATTTTCTATAGTTAATGGTCAGTTTTTTGGTTTGTCTCTTTTTCTTTTTGTTCCTTTCTTTTGTTTCTTGTGAAATTCCACGTATTAGTGAAATCATGTTATTTGTCTTTCTTTGACCGACTGATTTCACTTACCTTCTAGATCCATCCATGTTGTTGCAAATGGCAAGATTTTATTCAGTAGTATTCCATTGTATATTTATACCACATCTTTATCCATTCATCTATTGATGGACACTTGGGTTGCTTCCATATCTTGGTTTCTGTAAATAATGCTTCAATACACATACAGGTGCATATATCTTTTCAATTAGTGTTTTTACATTCTTTGGGTAAATACCCAGTAGTGGAATTACTACATCATATGGTAATTCTATTTTTAATTTTTTGAGGAACCTCCATAGTTTTTCACAGTAGCTGCACCAAGTCTGCATTCCCACCAACAGTGCACAAGGCTTCCTTTTTCTCCATGTCCTCGCCAACATTTGTTGTTTATGTTTTTGATTTTAGCATTAAACAGGTGTGAATTTATATCTCATCATAGTTTTGATTTGCATTTCCCTGCTGATTAGTGATGTTGAGCATCTTTTCATGTGTCTGTTGGCCATGTGGATGTCTGTTCATGTTTCTGCTCATTTTTAATTGAATTATCTGTATTTTTGTGTATGTTGAGTTATAAATTCTTTATATATTTTGGATACTAACACTTTGTTGGATATGTCATTCGAAAATATCTTCTCCCATTCAGCAGGCTGTCTTTTAGTTTTGCTGATTGTTTCTTTTGCTGTGTAGAAGCATTTTATTTTGGTGTAGCCCCAATAGTTTATTTTTGCTTTTATTTCCCTTACCTTAGGAAACATATCAAGAAGAATGTTGCTAGAGCCACTGTCAGAGAAATTACTGCCTGTGTTCTCCTCTAGGATTTTTATGGTTTCACATCTCACATTTAATTTTTAATCCATTTTGAGTTTATTTTTGTGTGTGGTGTGAGAAAGTGGTCCACCTTCACTCTTTTGCATGTTGCTGTCCAGTTTTCTTAACATTATTTGTTGAAAAAACTGTCTTTTTTCCCCATTGCATATTCTTGCCTCCTTTATTGAAGATTATTTGACCATATAATCATGGGTTTATTTTTGGGCTCTCTATTCTGCTCTGTTGATCTATGTGTCTATTTTCTTTTTGTCCCAGTACTATATTATTTTGATTACTATAGCTTTGTAGTATATTTTGAAAGCTGGGATAGTGATACCTCCAGTTTTATTCTTCATTTTCAAGACTCATTTGCTATTTGGGGTCTTTTGGGTTACATACAAATTTGTGAAAATGCTGTTGGTATTTTGATAGGGATTGCATTAAATCTTAGATTGCTTTAGGTATTACAGGCATTTTAACAATATTTGTTCTTCCAATCCATGAGCATGGAATATGTTTCCATTTGTTTGTGTCATCCTCAATCCTTTTCATCATTGCTTTATAGTTTTCAGAGTACAGATATTTTACCTCTTTGGTTAAGTTTACTCCCAGGTATTTTATTATTTTTGGTGCAGTTGTAAATGGGATTGTTTACTTAATTTCTTTTTCTGCCATTTCATTATTAGTGTATAGAAATTCAATGGATTTCTGTACATTGATTTTGTATCCTGAAACTACTAAATTCATTTATCAGTTCCAGTAGCTTTCTGGTGGTCTTTTGGGTTTTCTATAGAGAGTATCATGTCATCTGCAATTGGTGAAAGTTTTACATCTTCCTTACCAATCTGGATGCCTTTCATTTATTTTTCTTGTTTGACTGCTGTGCCTAGGATTTTTCAATACTAAGTTGAATAAAAGTGGTGAGTGTGGACATCCTTGTCTTGTTTCTGATCTTAGGGGAAAAGCTCTCAATTTTTCAACATTGAGTATAATATTAGCTGTGGATTTTTCATATATACCCTTTATTATGTAGAGGTATGTTCCCTCTAAAGCTACTTTGTTGAGAATTTTTATGAAAAATGGATGTTGTACTTTGTAAAATGCTTTTTCTGCATCTATTGAAATGATCATTTGGTATTTTTCCTTTCTCTTGTTGATACAATGTATCACATTGATTGATTTGTGAATACTGAACCACTCTTGCATCCCAGGAATAAGTCCCACTTGATCATGGTGAATGGTATTTTTAATGTATCATTGGATTTGGTAGGCTAATATTTTGTTGAGGATTTTCATATCTCTTTTTTTGTAGTGTCTATATCTTGTTTTGGTATCAGGGTAATGTTGGCCTCATAGAATGATTTTGGAAGTTTTTCTTCCTCTTTTATTTTTTGGAATAGTTTGAGAAGAATAGGTATTAATTCTTTAAATGTTTGGTAGAATTCACCAAACAAAAGTCTTGGACTTTTGTTTGTTGGGAGGTTTTTTTTTGTTTGTTTTATTTTTGTCATTACTGTTACAATTTCATTGCTAGTAATTGGTCTGTTCAAATTTTCTATTTCTTCCCAGTTCAGTTTTGGAAGAACCTATGTTTCTAGGAATTTATCCATTTCTTCTAGGTTGTCCAATTTGTTGGCATATAATTTTTCATGACATTCTTTTATAATCCTTTGTATTTCTATGGTGTTTGTTTTAATTTTCTTCTGTCATTTCTGATTTTGTTTGAGTCCTCTCCTTCTCTGTCTTTCTCTCTTGCTCTTTTTTTTTTTTTTGATGAGTTTATCTATTTTATTGATCTTTACAAAGAACCAGCTCCTGGTTTCATTGATCTGTTCTATTGTGTTTTTTTGTTTATTGTTTCTATTCTATTTATTTCTGATCTAATCTTTATTGTTTCCTTCCTTCTACTAGTTTGAGGTTTTGTTTGTTCTTTTTCTAGCTTCTGTAGGTGTAAGGTTAGGTTGTTTATTTGAGACTTTTTTTGCTTCTTGAGGTGGGTCCTTCCCTCTTAGAACAGCTTTTGTTTCATCCCAAAGATTTTGTACTGTTGTGTTTTCATTTTCATTTGTCTCTATGTATTTCTTGATTTCCTCTTTGATTTCTTGGTTGACCCATTCATTGCTTAGTAGCATGTTATTTAACCTCCATGTATTTGTGTTCTTTCCAGCCTTTTTTTCTTGTGGTTGATTTCTAGTTTCATGCATGTGGTCAGAAAAGATGCAAGGTATGACTTCAATCTTCCTGAATTTGTTGACATTTGTTTTGTGGCCTAATATGTGATCTATTCTGGAGAATGTTCTATGTGCACTTGAAAAGAATATGTATTATGCTCTTTTAGGATGGAATATTCTGAATATATCTGTTAGAGCTATCTGGTTTAATGTGTCATTCAAAGCCACTGTTTCCTTGTTGATTTTCTGTTTGGATGATCTATCCATTGATATAAGTAGGGTATTATTACTGTATTATTATTGATTATTTCCTCATGTTTGTTATTACTTGCTGTTATGTATTTAGGTGATTCCATGTTGGATACATAAATATTTACAATTGTTATATCTTCTTGTTGGATTGTTCCTTTTATGATTATAGGGTGTTCCTCTTTGTTTCTTGTTATAATCTTTGTTTTAAAATCTATTTTGTCTGATAGGAATATTGCAACCTCAGCTTTCTTTTCTCTTCGATTTGCTTGGTAAATGCTTTTCTTTCCCTTCATTTTATTTTTTTTTAATAATTTTTTATTGTTATGTTAATCACCATACATTACATCATTAGTTTTTGATGTAGTGTTCCATGATTCATTGTTTGTGCATAACACCCAGGGCTCCACGCAGAATGTGCCCTCTTTAATACCCATCACCAGGCTAACCCATCTCCCCACCCCCCTCCCCTCTAGAACCCTCAGTTTGTTTTTCAGAGTCCATCGTCTCTCATGGTCCGTCTCCCTCTCCGACTTACTCCCCTTCATTCTTCCCCTCCTGCTATCTTCTTCTTCTTTTTTTTTCTTAACATATATTGCATTATTTGTTTCAGAAGTACAGATCCGTGATTCATCAGTCCTGTACAATTCACAGTGCTCACCATAGCACATACCCTCCCCAATGTCTATCACCCGGCCACCCAATCCCTCCCACCCCCCACCACTCCAGCAACCCTCAGTTTGTTTCCTGAGATTAAGAATTCCTCATATCAGTGAGGTCATATGATACATGTCTTTCTCTGTCTTTTGGTCTGAAATAAGTCTCTTGTAGACAGCATATAGATGGGTTTTTGCTTTTTTATCCATTCTATCACCCTATTTCTTTCGATTGGAGTGTTTAACCCATTTACATTCAAAGGAATTATTGATAAGGTATGTACTTACTGACATTTTGTTACTTGTTTTATGGGTTTTTTTGTTTTTTTGGTTCTCTGTTCCTTTCATCTCTTGCTTTCTTCTCTCATGTATGCTGGCTTTCTTTAGTGATATACTTGAATTTCTTTCTCTTTATTTTTTGCATATCAATGATCAGTTTTTGATTTGTGGTTCTCATCATCTTATGCATATAGGAGTCTATATTAAATTGATGGTTGTCTAAGTTAGAACCCATTCATCTCTTGTTTCTACTATTCATGTTAGGATGTAGAAATAGCCTTAAAAAAAAGTCTTTATACTTTAAAAGTAGTTTAAATTCACAGGAAAATTAAAAGGAAGGTACAGAGATTCCCCATATATTCCCTACTCCACACTTGCATACCCTAGTCTACTATCCATATCCTTCACCAGGGGGTTCATTTGTTACAATTAATGAACCTACACTGACACATCATTATCACCCAAAGTCCATAGTTTGCCTCAGGGTTCACAGTGAATTTGGACAAATGTATGACGGGCATGTATTCACCATTATAGTAATATACAGGATATTTCCATTGCCCTGAAAACTCTCTGAGTTTCACCTCTCCCACCCACCCAGTCAACTCCTGGCAACACTGATCTTTTCACAGTCTCCATATCTGAAAAAGACAGACAATTTTCAGAATATTATAGAGTTGTAAGCCTATAGTGCATAGGCTTTTCACATTGCCTTTTCACTTAGTAATATGCATTTATGTTCCTTCATGTCTTATCATGGCCTGATAGCTCATTTCTTTTTAGTGTTGAATAATATTCCATTGTTGAGATGTACTACAGTTGATTTATCAATTTACATACTGAGGAACGTCTTGGTTATTTCCAAGTTCTGGCAATTAGGAATAAGCTGCTATAAACATCTGTGCTGGAGATTTTTGGTTGGACATAAATTTTCAATCCCTTTGACTATGATTGCTGGATTGTATTGTAAGAAGATGTCTGGTTTTGTACAAACAAAACAAAAACTGTCAAACTGTTTTTCAAAGTGGGTTCTATTTTGCCTTCCCACCATCAATGAGAATTCCTATTGTTCCACATCCTCACCAGAATTTGGTGTTGCCAGGGCTCTGGGTTTTGGCCATTCCATCAGGTGCATAGTAGTGTCTATTATTGTTTTAATTTGTATTTTTCTGATGACATACAATTTGGAGCAACTTTTCATATGTTTATTTGCCATTTGTATATCTCCTTTGATGAGGCAACAAGGTCTTTGACTCTTTTTTAAATTAGATTATTTTCTTTTATTAAGTTTTAAGGGTTATTTGTATATTTTTGGACAATAATTCTTTATCAAATATGTCATTTGTAAATATTTCCTGCCAGTCTGTGTCTTGTCTTCTCATTCTCTTGACATTATCTTCTGAAGAGCAGACATCTTTAATTTTTTAAAAAATGTAGCTATTATTTTTTTTTCATGGATTGTGCCTTTAGTGTTGTATCTAAAAAGTCAACTCCATATCAAATTCATCTAGATTTTCTTCTATGTTATCTTCTAGTAATTTGCATTTTTGTTCAAGCACCATTTATTGAAAGGCTATCTTTGTTTCATTGTATAGTCTTTGCTCCTTTGTCAAAGATCAGTTGACTATATTCCTGTGGGTCTATTTCTGGGCTCTCTATTCTGTTTCATTGCTCTCTTTGTCTATTCTTTTGCCAATATTACACGGTCTTCATTACTGTAGCTTTATAGTAAGTCTTGAAGTTGGGTAGTGTCAGTCATCCAATTTCGTTCTTCTCTTTCAATACTGTGTTGGTTATTCTGGTCATTTTCCTCTTTATAGAAACTTTAGAATCAGTTTGTCAATATCAACAAAATGACTTGCTGGGATTTTGATTGGGGTTGCATTGAATCTACAGGTTGAATCATTTCAACTCTTGGAAAATTATTATGACCTTTTAATAACATCTTTTTTCAAGGCTAATGGTATTTTTTAATTTTAGAGTCTCTTATAAACCCATAAACATATGTGCCACTTGAAGTTGTGAATATGGTTTCATAAATAGAGTGTTTTTAAAAAATATATATGTACTCTAGGGCGCCTGGGTGGCTCAGATGGTTAAGCATCTGCCTTCGGCTCAGGTCATGATCCCAGGGTCCTGGGATCGAGTCCCGCATCGGGCTCCCTGCTCCTTGGGAGCCTGCTTCTCCCTCTGCCTCTCTCTCTCTCTCTCTGTCTGTCATGAATAAATAAATAAAAAGTTTTTAAAAAATATATATGTACTCTAACATAGATGAAATAATAAGTATTCATCAAATGAACAAATGAAAAATGAGTCCAAATGGTTGGGGAGGCTTGGGAGTGTTTTTTACTTTTCTCCAGAATGCCTTAATTTAAGTACCAATAGTCAAAGAGCAGAGCAAATCTGGTATATAATCCCAAAATCTGTGGATAAGCATAAGAAAAGATCATCACCTAACAGGGAATACTTAGGAAACCAAATGCTTTTTATGTTTTCTGAAGTGTTCTGGATTGAGCTCAAAACGTAATGCCAGTATTGCTTGTCAAAAGTGTCAGGCAGTTTCAAGCAAACCTGACCCATCAAATCACAAGGGATAGATAGGATTTTTGTAACAAAGGCATTCAGAAGTAGAATGAGGTGAAAGTCCAGAGTTTCTCAACCTAAGTGATCCAAACAAATGAAAACAGCTGATACATTATACTTGGGATTTTGCAAGTCATTATAAAATTTAAATAAAACAATGTTGCAAAACCATACACTGGCCAAAGATGGCCGTGATTTTTAGAGTCCCTTTCTAAGATGTGGATCGATTTTCTTTGTCAAGTTGCATTTCCACATTACTTATTGTCTTTGCCCTTTTTCTTCATTAGCATTGTCCCTTCCAAAAAGTATGACATGTTCATACTTTGTAATTAAGAGATTTCCTTAATTTTTTTTTTAATGTGACACTCTGATTTTTTTTCTTCTCATAACCAAGTAAAGAAGCAAAGAAGATGGAAGGAAGGTTTACTCCCAGGAAGTTGGCTGAGGAAGCTAAAAGTGAAGAAATCACTGAATCCAAACATAGAGGCCATTCTTTTACGTACTAAAAAGTCAGGAGCAAATGAAATAGGAGACAGGAGACCTTGGCTATACTTTTTCAGAGAGCTTCATATCTTCGTCAAAAGTTAAATCACAAAAGAGAGATATCTCCTAATATGATCAGCTTGATAACATGAAAAGCCAGGAGAAAGCTGGATATGTAATAAAACTCAGATCGCAGAAGGAAATATTTGGTACAATGTCAAACTCAAAGTACACACAACAATTACATTGCTACTTAATTTTACCCAGCTAGTCATAATGTATAGTGGTACAAATAAAAAATGTTAAGCATAATGTTAAATTGAGTATTGACTCAAAAATCACTAAGATGAAGTATGACATTTAATTTTATCATCACATTTATTATATACAAAGATAATTTTCACTGTCATCTATATTGTAGATTTTGAAAAATGGAACAAAATATTTAAAAATTTCTGCCAAAAAAATAAAAAAAAGTCTGCCAACTAATATATATATTTCTTTAGAGTTTCTCTTTAAATCCTTCCCCCCCAAAATATACAAAATGCGTTCACTCTTTATAAAATATTCTCAGCTTAGCAAGACACAGATGAGAGAGAGACAGAGCAAAGATCACTTGATTAAGCTATGGAGTAAGTTTTCTTTCAAGCAAGCTTCCTTGGAAATGTTAATTAGTTTAAAAAGATTTCAGTGCATTTATTTATGTTTTAAAAGTGGGCCACAAATTATTTGCTAGTGCATAGTCAATAATTCTTTTTAATCATTTCAGTCTTCATTTTAAAAATCAAGTATGAATACATGGAAAGAAATTTTTTAGATATACATATGTTTACAATATGTTTACATTTTTTTAAGAATGTGAGAATGCAGGCAATATATAATGATTCTATAGACATGTATTCTTTAAAATTTGAATTTCACCTTGGTGTAAATAGTGACACAAATTTAGTTTTTCTATGTGGCCTTTTTTTTCTCGAATATTATTGAACTTCTAAGGACTTTCATTTCCTCATCTGCATATTGTCAGAGTTGGAGAGATTGTAAGTCTTTTCCTGTTCTAATATTTAGTGATGCAATAGACACGATTTATAAAATGCGTAATAATTATCCTAGTATTCAGTTCAGAAGTCAGATATACTCTGAAACATTATTCCTAAAAACAAAGTTTCAATTTGAGAGGAAAAAGAAAAGACACACACACCCACCCACCCACACATACACACTCAACTTAAAGAGCAGTTCTGTTTCGTTTTTGTTCTGTCTTCTTGTTTTACCCTGTAAAGATACTTGGTATAAGTTTTGAGTGGAATTAAAAGCTAAGTCTATGAAACCTACACTTTCATTAGGGACTATCTGGACACAGTTTGAAAAAAATGGGTCAAAATATACATAGTATTTGGTTGTAAATAAATAATCTATTATAACCTTTAAATAAATAGAGACAAAAAAGCAAAGCAGACTTTTATAGAAAAATACCTTCATCAAAGATATAACTATTTAATTATATAATTATTTCTAAGATAGGCAGATGGAGAAAGAAGTGCTATTTGGAGAAAAAATAAAAAGAATCAAGAACTTCCATGTCTAAATATGAGAGAGCAGCTTGAAGCAGAAGTATATCTCTGATTAGAACACACAGAAAACTTCTAAAACATACTTAAAAATCAGTTTGAAACATTAAAACAAAACAAAACAAGAAACATTGAAAGGATTTGAGAGGCCCAAATACTTGAGTCAATGGAAAAGTAATATTCCGTTCTGATATTCTGCCGTATGTTCCCTCAAGGCGTCTGCTAATTACCAAGTTGTTTAGATTCTAGAGGGTGAGAAACTGAACATAAAAGACAGACCAAAAAATGAGAAGCAAAGTAGAGCTTTCTGCAGTTTCATAGTGCCAAGGAGGCAATGGAAGGTAATTCAGGAATTGTCAAAGAGAAGGAGCCCTGACAAACATCCAAGATTTTCACTTAGAAGCGCTGAAGAGCTACAGTGTAGGAGTGTGGGCAAAACCAAAATTAATTTCTTACAAAGACTGAAAACACAGCTTTGAATTAGCTCAATCCTTTTTGGGAGAAAGATTGTTTATCTGTATTCTAATTGTATCTAAAGCAAAACTCAGTTCTCAACTAGAACATAATTACTAAGCATTCCAATACACAGGGGCAAGACAGCATCAGACTATCTTGTAAAAGGAATTGCTGGGTATTGGGATATCGAGGTGTGAGATGCAGGTCTTTAACAGGCTGTTGAGAGTTTAACTAAGCTATTGCATGGTACCGCTACTTAGTCATCGATTTTGTTTGGCCCAGTAGTCTGGGGGAGCTTTCGGCTGACACTAGCCCCTCCTGTTACCACACACCCTAGATAATAGTCTGCAGGGTCACAAGCAAATATATGTTCCTGATAGGACTTCTCCAATAGCCTTGGTGATCAGCAGCCTCCCATGCCTCCCCAGGCCTTCCCCTTGTGCGTTCTGTTACGGCCCCTGTGGAGCTCACCCGAATCTTTCTTTTTGGTCTGAACTGCCCAATCCATCCTTAGCCCACAGATATAAAACGTTCTAGCTGAGGGCCCTAATAAAGTCATGTACCTCAGGTCCTGCCTATGTCTCTGCCTGCATTTGCCCTGATTGTGTGACCCCCCAAGACGCGTCAGTTACTTCCTCCAGGACCTGTGAGTAAGCATCTCTACTTCAATGTCTTTTGTTGTCTTTTGTTGAATCAGGTTCACCATCCAGTACCCTGTGGCTCCACTTAACAAAGATCAATTAAAAAAATTTTTAATTTAACAGTCATCACAGATACTGTGGTTAATAGGTCCAAAAAAATCAGTAGAAAAGTGGATAATTTCAGTGGAGAACATAACCTTTAAAAAATTGAATTAGAATTCTAGAACTTAAAAAATATATTAACTGAAATTATGAACCAAATTGGTGAGTTTAGCAGTAAAGCAGATACTTCTAAAAAGTATATTAGTAAATAAAAATGTAAATCAATAGAAAACATAAAAGCATTTAGAGAAAACAAAAGAAGAAAACATAAAGAACAGAATGAGAGAAATATAGACATATCGTACATGATTAAAACATCTAGCATGCATGAAGTTGCAACTCCAAAAGGCAGGTGAAATAAACACATTTTCAGGCAAATAAAAAACTGAGAAAAATCAACCCTGAAAACGCTGAATAAAAGGAGTTCTTAAGGCAGTAGAATAATGATTCTGGAAACATGCATGGAAATGAAAAGAAATGAAGCAAAATGACATGGTAAATATACATGCATACCGACAGTATAAAAAGTAATAAAAAAATGCCTGGGAGTTTAAAATATATGTAGATATAAAATGCGTGAAAACATTAACAAAAGACAGAAATGGGCAATAGTAATTAAAGATAATTGAAGTTAGTGGGGGTAATTGCATTTTTCCAGAAGTGTTGAAAGCATTAATTTACACTCCACTAACTCAAATATTTTGTAAACATTAAAATTCCTCTTTAAGAAAGATAAAATAAAATACAATTATCATGGAACAGAGGAGAAATCGTGAGGAAAGTTTAAAAAATATTTTTAAACAAATAATAAAATACACACGTACATATACAAGTGTTATTATATAATATTATTTTTTAAAATTTATTTATTTACTTGAGAGGGAGTGTGCACACAACTTGGAAGAGGGGCAGAGAGAGAGAATCTCAAGCAGACTCCCTGCTGAGCAGGGAGCCTGACTTGGGACTCAGTCCCCGGACCCATGAGATCATGATCTGAGGGGAAACCAAGAGTTGGACACTCAACCTACTGGGCCACCCAGGCACCCCAATTACTCTGGTGGTTTTTGATGAACTCTTTTTCCATGTTTTTACAGCCCTATTCTACCTACTCCCCTTGAATCTGGTCAGGACTGTCACTTATTGAAATGATTCCAAAAGTAGACAAAAAGAAAAGAGAAAATAATATAAAACAAGTGAAAGCACAACTAAAATGCAAGGTGGTGGAATAAAATGCAGACACTAATAATAACATTAAATGTAAATGGACAAAATGCATCAATTAAAAGACAAAAAAATTAAACTGGCTGAAAAAACAAAACCCATTATGTGATGCTTATAAGAAACGTATCCTGTTTATTTAAAGATATAGAAAGGTTAAAATAAATGGTGTAAAAAGATATGCCATAAAACTAACAAAATAAATCAGTTGTAGCTAACACAATATCAGGTAAAGTAGATTTTAAGGCAAGAAAAATTACCAGAAATAAGACATTTAAAAACGATTAAATGGTTACCCCCTACCACTCCCCTTAACCAGGGAGGTTTCTAAATTTCTAAATTTGAGTGTACTTAACAGTAAATCTCCAAGTGTTAGAGAAGCAGGAAAATACAGAATGTATTTGGAGATTTTAATCTTCCTACTGTAATATCAGATAGAACAAACAGAACACAGATTATGATATAAAAATGTAAAAAATGTGAATAACAAGATTAAGATAAATAAATGACTGGCATTAGAACGTCAAGGTACCTAACAAACTCAGAGTGCATTTATTTCAACTGGCACATGGAACATTGGCCAATATTGATAATATACTGGTCCAAGAGCAATTTTCAACAAGTTTCAAAGAAAAGCATTTCACCACATATAGAATTAATCTATAAATCTGTGAAAATCACCAAAATTTGTATGCATGCATGTCTGTCTCTGTGTGTGTGTGTGTGTTTGTGCATCTCATGGGTCAAGAATGACTTACAAAAGATAATAGAAAAAAAATTAAACAAATGGTACAGCTAACAAAAGTAAACAAACAACATATTGATACTAGTAGGATCCAGCTAAAATAAGTATTATGGTTGGTTACTCTGATGTTCCCAAAAGAACCACTCTCATTGTTACAAATGCCCTGGTGAAATCCCTTCCCATTGAATTTCGAAGAGGTCTATGACTTGGTTTCATAAATGAGTGAGGCAGAAGTGACCATGTACCACTTCAATGCCTATGCCCTAAAAAGTCCTGTTAGTTGTTTCATGCTTTGGGGAGCTTAATCGACTATGCAAGATCTAGCATGAACACTCTACTGGAAATGCTGTCTAGAGAGACACTGTGGAGAAACCACGTGGAGGGGAAGATACCCTAAGACTATTTGGAAAAAGACACAGAGGGACATGGCCTCCCTGAGTGTAAGCTGAGACCAGATTTCCCTAGCATGGTTTTAGAATTATGAATGAGACCTTTTGGATGTCCAGCCCAGTTGATGTCCCAGATGATTCACTTCATCATGTCAAGGAGTAGATCCTCCCAGATGAGTTAACTGATTTGTTTAAAGGTAGCTGACTGTGAGACAATTCAATATACAGAAGATATGCAATAAATGTAATCAACAAAGAAGCAAAAGGAAACATTTAAAAAGCTTAACGTTAGTTTCTAAAGAGATAAAAAAATGATAAGCCCCCCACAAGACTGATAAACAATAAAAGAAGACTAAATAACAAATATCAAGAATGAAAAAGAGAACATCAGAGCAGGTTCCATTTTTTGGTTTGTATACTTATCTGCATTTTTATTAAATTCTGCAAATTGAACTAAAAATGAATTAATTCCTAGTTCAAGTGATATCCAAGATCTACATAATCCATTTAAATAATGTCCAGATACTAACTTGGTATTAAAAAAATGTATTGACTAATAGTTTCTCTCCTTGAATTTTAGTCAGAGAACTTCCAAGAGCCACATCTCTAACAATTTGAGGCTCTTTTTGTTTCAGGTGGGCTGTTCAATGGTGAGCAACTGATTTTTCTGTGAATTAATTGTTTTTAAGCAAATTCCTAAGTAGACTGTTCACACTTAAGCCATGTGCTAAAATGTCAAAATCTGTCTCCCTGCATCTTTTCTACATACCATTGTCTAAATATAGTTCATTCTATAGAAAAGATAAGTTCCTTCTAATCATTATGTTACATTTTCGTCTTGGTCTTAAAAAAATTAACCTAAAACAAACTACTACTGTATTTCTATTTGTATAAATTTTTCTTCACTTCTCAGAGCTACATTTATTAATCTAACTTATATAATTGGGAACTCTGTGAGGGAATCCTTCCTCACTTTCTATGAAACAAAACTGCCATCGACATTTATTTGTTTTTTCAACTCAGTTTTTATTACAACATGACACATATTCCTCAAACAAATCAATAATACCCTTTCTTCCATATCTTCTTACTCAGTTTGCAAAGGATGATCTAGCTTAGAGAAAATAGTTTTGGGGAGTTCTTAAGAACCATAGTCATAATATATATATTTTTTCTGCCAAAAACTTCATGTACCCAGAGAAAAAGTTTCATAAGGGCATGTTCTAAAGATTGTTTCTAAAAAATGTAAGCAATTGTTATGCTTGTGATACCACTCATCTGATTGCTTTTTCTTGTTTTTCTGCAATGACTTAGATAGAGTCGCAATGAGAATTTCAAACATACTTCTTTTTTTGTGAGAACATCTATGTGAGATAATTTTGCTTTTTGATAGATGCCAGTTCAAAAAAGAATGCTTGAAAATAAAATTCAAGGGCAGTCTCAATTTTTCTCCTTTCAAAAACTTAGCTAGACGGGTTGTTCCACCTGATGATGCTTAACTTACAATGTGTATAATAGTGTCAATTTGTGTTAGCTTACTCTTTATAGTGTGCTATAAATTCACACACATTATTTCATTTAGTTTGTAGAGCTTTATGAAGGTCAGGCAATCATTCTTCTGTTTCTTCATCTGTACATATGGCCTGCCATGTGCAGAAACTTGCAGCCTTTCTACTGTTAGAGATAATTTATTAGAAAACTGGAAATTAAGTGAGTCGCCCAGGGTAAAAACCTGCTAAGTGAAGAATGTGGGGGCTATAGGGTGCCAACTCTTGTGCAGTTGAAAAGTCACGTATAACTTTTAACTCCCTAAAAGCTTAACTACCAACAGCTTACTGTTGACCGTAAGCCTTACTGATGACATGAACAGTTGACATTTTGCGTTTTATACATATTACATACCGTATTCTTCCAACATTTCACTTCATTGCGTTTTATACATATTACATACCATATTCTTCCAACAAAGTAAGTTAGAGAAAAGAAAATGTTATTAAGAAAATCACAAGAGAAAATATATTTACAGTACTGTAGTGTATTTGTTGAAAAATATCTGCATATGAGTGGGCCTGTGCAGTCCAAATTGTTGTTCAAGGATCAACCATAGTAGATGGGAAAAACCAGGTTTTCTTATTCCATGTTTACCAGATGTTCTTAGATAAAACACACTACAGGATAAATCAAAACTGATCCTTAAGCCATTCAAAGTAATTCACAGGAGAATTTTTTTCGTATGCCAGCCTTAGTCATTGCTTCATCTAGTCCAGTTCAACCAGATGGACACCCCACTCCCAGAGAGACCTACATGATATTCTCCATCTCCCATCCTCTATCTTTGTATATTGTATTTCACTTCGTTTTCAATTCATTTTGTTTCATGTTTTGCCCATCTAGAATAACAAGGGCCATTTTATCATTTTTGAAGCTTTCCAAAATTATCCAGCCTTAGACTTTCTCTCTGAATGCACAGATCTTGTCACTATACAACCTAGTTGGCAAATATGCCTTGTCTTTTATTGCTTTCATATAGCCTTATTTGACATTTTTTTATAGTTATTGTAATTTTTTGATTTTTTTTCTTGAGCGTCTTCCTCCCAACTAGTCTGAAGCCATAGCTTTTTCTTTCATTAGAGTAAGGAAAGTATAAAATACTTGAAACTATAATCTTAACAAGCGTATGTGCTTTAAGGAAATTCTAGGCATGACTAACTTCTCTTTCTAAGTGGAAACAGGAAGGAAGAGTACAAATATTCAATTAGCAGTAGACTCAGAAGGAATACCTGCTGCCTCTGTGATGATCTATGTAAGATTTCCCTAGAGAGCACCCAAGGATTTGCACTGATAATTAAACTTTTATTTTTTTTTTAAATTTAAATTTACCTTTCAAATTATTTTTTGAATTTAGTTACAGGAGATCTAATGACTCCAAAAAAGAGTCATTCCTCAAAAATCCACTTGAAATAATAAGATTAAAAAAAAATTAAGAATCATGTCCGCTTCTTTCTTGTGTGTCTATTTGTAAGGGTGAAATATTGTAATTAAATATTACCTCCAAACTCTTTTTCTGATTGTTTACCACTTGATTTTTAACATGAGACAAAACCATCTTTTGATGTACAGTTCTCCATGATTTAAGAACCATCAATGCCTCCTCAGTCTTCTTGAGAACCCCTCTGCTTAGTATCCCCTTGGAAGGTGAACTAGAAATGATTTACCCAAGACCCTGGTATTTAGTAAATACAGTAAACTTGCTAAATATTTTATTTTTTTCTTTCTCATTTCTAAAATCAATTAAAAAGAACTTCCTCTTAGGAATACCATGAGGATCTGAAATCAATATATAAAACATCTTGCTCATTGAATGATTAATGGTTATTTTAATAAGGCTTATAGAATCAACATTTTAATTACAAGAAATATGATTCCATTTTAAGGAAAAAATACTATTTGCTAATCATTCTTATACCAAGGTTATCCTTACTAGGACAGGGAAAACAGTTGGAAATGTTCTGTTTCCTCCCCCGTTCCTTCCTCCCTCCCTCTCTCCCTTCCTTCCTATCTGTCTTTTTTTTTTTTTTTTTTTTTAGTAATCTCTACACCCAATATGGGGGCTCAAACTCACCACTCTGAGATCAAGAGTCACATATTACACCAACTGAGAAGGAAGTCAGGAGCCCTGGAAATGTTTAGTCTTATATTTAATTTTTTTCTTTATCATTTCTTTTTTATTATGTTATGTTAATCACCATACATTACATCATTAGTTTTTGACATAGTGTTCCATGATTCATTGTTTACGTATAATACCCAGTGCTCCATGCAGAACGTGCCCTCTTTAATACCCATCACCAGGCTAACCCATCCCCCCACCCCCTCCCCTCTAGAACCCTCAGTTTGTTTCTCAGAGTCCATAGTCTTATATTTAATCTTAATCTCAAGCCAAAAGATGGGAATTTGAACACCTAACACTCTTTATTTTCATCACTTCCCCTCAAAAAACTACACATATCACCACAAGAGTGGCTGACCTGACAATTTCAAATATACTGCAGAAAGTGTTAGCACAACAAAGAAGGCAAAGTTGAAGGCAGAATCATCCATTTCTAAGTTTATGGAAACTCACAGAAAATGCTTCCTACAAAGTCAGTAACACTTTTTTCCCTAACGGCCAGTTCTGTGAATTCCTGCAGAAATCTTTGCCTAAAGGAAGGGTCTAACTGTGCTGCCAGGTCCTCACATCAGCCTTAGCATCCTTACCATGAAGATGAAAGGGCACTGAGAGCAATGGTGCCTGCGTGGCCCTTGGTCCCATAGACACAGCCTAGAAGTGTGGTCATTTCACTGTCTAGTCCACACTCAGCAACACACATTCATCCAGGTCTCTTTCTGACCATCACAAAATTGCAGGCATCTTTCTGGTGTCAGGAGATAGTGAACATTTCCTTGTTCTTTTACTATCTCTGGCGGGTGGGCTAGGCAGGCCTGGCTCCACTTGATTTACGGTTTCCAACTGCATATCTATCCTCAACACGGAGTGCTGAGCGGGGTGCAGCATCCAGGGAATAGTTGCTGAGGTTGCAGACCTAATCAAAACCATGAAATGTGGTAGTGGGTATCCAGGGCATGCTCCAGTGAGCACATGGCTGCATCTTTTGTACATCAGCTCTCAAGTTTCTCTTTATGCCCAGGGTAGCCAACAGGGATTGACCCACTGTACCTCTCACAGGGCCTTGAACTGTCTTCTGGGTAGTCCTCAGTAAGTACTGAAGAATATAATACTATAGTCTCATATATCGAGACAGCATCTGTGTAGGCCAGGAGAACGAAGAGTTACACAAAAACTGCATTCTAATGGAACCTACATCTCTGATAGTATTAATCATTATTATTATATTAACTATACTAATATTAATTCAACCTACATAATATATATTTACATACAATTAATAATATAATTAATTTATATTTTATTTATATAATAAAATATATGCAATGTATATTTAACTTTGTATTTTTAATTTTTTTAAAGATTTTATTTATTTATTTGACAGAGAGAGACACAGCGAGAGAGGGAACACAGCAGGGGGAGTGGGAGAGGGGGAAGCAGGCTTCCTGCCGAGCAGGGAGCCCGATGTGGGGCTCGATCCCAGGACCCTGGGATCATGAACTGAGCCGAAGGCAGACGCTTAACGACTGAGCCACCAAGGTGCCCCTATTTTTAATTTTTTTTTTAAGATTTTATTTATTTATTTGAGAGAGGGAGAGAACAGGGGGAGGGGCAGAGAGAGAGGCAAAGGGAGAGAATCCCAAGAAGACTCTGTGCTGCGTGCAGAGCCCCACATGGGGCTCGATCTCATGACCCTGAGATCATGACCAGAGCCCAAACCAAGAGTCAGATGCTTAACCAACTGAGTCACTCAGGTGCCCCTAATTTTATATTTATGTAATATGAAATACATATTATATATGACATATAGCATACATGATATGCATGTATCAAAGCACATTATTATAGTTTAAGTAAAATTTATACAATTCGTAGGGCAAAGCATTTTACATTTATTATGTGATGTAACTAATGCAACAGCTCCCTGAGAGAGGTGCTATTATTATCCCCACTTACACATATGAACAGTGAAGCTTAGAGAGACTGAACAGGGTTTATTATGTGTACCTTCCCAGTGATGCAGTGCTCCATGCTGCTTTCCATGTATCACCTCCACCTTTGCAGAGAGTGAATAATGGTGATCTCATGCCCGCACTTGTCTGTGTGCTGATGTATTGAAAAGCTCCTACCAGCAGGTAGTGAGCATTTTTTTTCTTTTAATTTTTTTATTGTTATGTTAATCACCATATATTACATAATTTGTTTTGGTGTAGTGTTCCATGATTCATTGTTTGTTCATAACACCCAGTGCTCCACGCAGAATGTGCCCTCTTTAATACCCATCACCAGGCCAACCCATCCCCCTACCCTCCTCCCCTCTAGAAACCTCAGTTTGTTTTTCAGAGTCCATCATCTCTCCTGGTTCGTCTCCCCCTCTGACTTACTCCCCTTCATTCTTCCTCTCCTGCTATCTTCTTTTTCTTTTTTCTTAAAATATGTTGCGTTATTTGTTTCAGAAGTACAGATCTGTGATTCAACAGTCTTACACAATTCACAGCGCTCACCGTAGCACATATCTTCCCCAATGTCTATCACCCAGCCACCCCATCCCTCCCACCCCTGACCTCTCCAGCAACCCTTAGTTTGTTCCTGAGATTAAGAATTCCTCATATCAGTGAGGTCATATGATACGTCTTTCTCTGATTGACTTATTTCACTCAGCATAACACCCTCCAGTTCCATCCACGTCTTTGCAAAAGGCAAGATCTCATTCCTTTTGATGGCTGCATAACATTCCATTGTGTATATATACCACATCTTCTTTATCCATTCATCTGTCGATGGACATCTTGGCTCTTTCCACAGTTTGGCTATTGTGGACATTGCTGCTATAAACATTGGGGTGCACGTACCCCTTCGGGTCCCTACATTTGTATCTTTGGGGTAAATACCCAGTAGTGCAATTGCTGGATCGAATGGTAGCTCTAATTTCAACTGTTTGAGGAACCTCCATACTGTTTTCCAGAGGGGTTGCACCAGCTTGCATTCCCACCAACAGTGGAGGAGGGTTCCCCTTTCTCCACATCCCCACCAACATCTGTCGTTCCCTGACTTGTTAATTTTAGCCATTCTGACGGGTGTGAGGTGGTATCTCATGGAGGTTTTGATTTGGATTTCCCTGATGCCGAGCGATGTTGAGCACTTTTTCATGTGCCTGTTGGCCATTTGGATGTCTTCTTTGGAAAAATGTCTGTTCATGTCTTCTGCCCATTTCTTGATTGGATTATTTGTTCTTTGGGTGCTGAGTTTGATAAGTTCTTTATAGATTTTGGATACTAGCCCTTTATCTGATATGTCATTTGCAAATATTTTCTCCCATTCTGTCGGTTGTCTTTTGGTTTTGTGAACTGTTTCTTTTGCTGTGCAAAAGCTTTTTATCTTGGTGAAATCCCAATAGTTCATTTTTGCCCTGGCTTCCTGTGCCTTTGGTGATGTTTCTAGGAAGAAGTTGCTGTGGCTGAGGTCGAAGAGGTTGCTACCTGTGTTCTCCTTTAGGATTTTGATGGATGCCTGTCTCACGTTTAGGTCTTTCAAACATTTGGAGTCTATTTTTGGGTGTGGTGTAAGGAAATGGTCCAGTTTCATTCTTCTGCATGTGGCTGTCCAATTTTCCTAACACCATTTGTTGAAGAGACTGTCTTTTTTCCACTGGACATTCTTTCCTGCTTTGTCAAAGATAAGTTGACCATAGAGTTGAGGGTCCATTTCTGGGCTCTCTATTCTGTTCCATTGATCTATGTGTCTGTTTTTGTGCCAGTACCATACTGTCTTGATGATGACAGCTTTGTAATAGAGCTGGAAGTCCGGAATTGTGATGCCGCCAGCTTTGCTTTTCTTTTTCAATATTCCTCTGGCTATTCGGGGTCTCTTCTGGTTCCATACAAATTTTAGGATTATTTGTTCCATTTCTTTGAAAAAAGTGGATGATATTTTGATGGGGATTGCACTGAATGTGTAGATTGCTCTAGGTAGCATTGACATCTTCACAATGTTGGTTCTTCCAATCCATGAGCATGGAACGTTTTTCCATTTCTTTGTGTCTTCAATTTCTTTCCTGAGTATTTTATAGTTTTCTGAGTACAGATCCTTTGCCTCTTTGGTTAAATTTATTCCTAGGTATCTTATGCTTTTGGGTGCAATTGTGAATGGGATCGACTCCTTGATTTGTCTCTCTTCTGTCTTGTTGTTGGTGTATAGGAATGCCACTGATTTCTGTGCATTGATTTTATAGCCTGCTACTTGACTGAATTCCTGTATGAGTTCTAGCAGTTTTGGGGTGGAGTCTTTTGGGTTTTCCACATACAGTATCATATCATCTGCAAAGAGTGAGAGTTTGACTTCCTCTTTGTCGATTTGGATGCCTTTGATTTCTTTTTGTTGTCTGATTGCTGTGGCTAGGACTTCTAATACTATGTTGAATAGCAGTGGTGAGAGTGGACATCCCTGCCGCGTTCCTGACCTTAGGGGAAAAGCTCTCAGCTTTTCCCCATTGAGAATGATATTCGCTGTAGGTTTTTCGTAGATGGTTTTTATGATATTGAGGTATGTACCCTCTATCCCTATACTCTGAAGAGTTTTGATCAAGAAAGGATGCTGTACTTTGTCAAATGCTTTTTCTGCATCTATTGAGACGATCATATGATTCTTGTTCTTTCTTTTGTTAATGTATTGTATCACGTTGATTGATTTGCGGATGTTGAACCAACCTTGCAGCCCAGGGATAAATCCCACTTGGTCGTGGTGAATAATCCTTTTAATGTACTGTTGGATCCATTGGCTAGTATTTTGGTGAGAATTTTTGCATCCATGTTCATCAAGGATATTGGTCTGTAATTCTCCTTTTTGATGGGGTCTTTGTCTGGTTTTGGGAGCAAGGTAATGGTGGCCTCATAAAATGAGTGTGGAAGTTTTCCTTCCATTTCTATGTTTTGGAACAGTTTCAGGAGAATAGGTATTAATTCTTCTTTAAATGTCTGATAGAATTCCCCTGGGAAGCCATCTGGCCCTGGGCTTTTGTTTCTTGGGAGATTTTTGATGACTGCTTCAATTTCCTTAGTGCTTATAGGTCTGTTCAGGTTTTCTATTTCTTCGTGGTTCAATTTTGGTAGTTGATACATCTCTAGGAATGCACGCATTTCTTCCAGGTTATCTAATTTGCTGGCATAGAGTTGCTCATAATATGTTCTTATAATTGTTTGTATTTCTTTGGTGTTGGTTGTGATCTCTCCTCTTTCATTCATGATTTTGTGGATTTGGGTCATTTCTCTTTTCTTTTTGATCAGTCTGGCCAGGGGTTTATCAATCTGGTTAATTCTTTCAAAGAAACAGCTCCTAGTTTCGTTGATCTGTTCTACTGTTCTTTTGGTTTCTATTTCATTGATTTCTGCTCTGATCTTTATTATTTCTCTTCTCCTGCTGGGTTTAGGCTTTATTTGCTGTTCTTTCTCCAGCTCCTTTAAGTGTAGGGTTCGACTGTGTATTTGAGACCTTTCTTGTTTCTTGAGAAAGGCTTGTATTGCTATATACTTTCCTCTCAGGACTGCCTTTGCTGTATCCCAAAGATTTTGGACAGTTGTGTTTTCATTTTCATTGGTTTCTATGAATTTTTTAAATTCTTCTTTAATTTCCTGGTTGACCCATTCATTCTTTAGTAGGATGCTCTTTAGCCTCCATGCATTTGAGTTCTTTCCGACTTTCCTCTTGTGATTGAGTTCTAGTTTCAAAGCATTGTGGTCTGAAAATATGCAGGGAATGATCCCAATCTTTTGGTACCGGTTGAGACCTGATTTGTGACCTAGGATGTGATCAATTCTGGAGAATGTTCCATGGGCACTAGAGAAGAATGTGTATTCCGTTGCTTTGGGATGGAATGTTCTGAATATGTCTGTGAAGTCCATTTGGTCCAGTGTGTCATTTAAAGTCTTTATTTCTTTGTTGATCTTTTGCTTAGATGATCTGTCCATTTCAGTCAGGGGGGTGTTAAAGTCCCCCACTATTATTGTATTGTTGTCAATGTGTTTCTTTGCTTTTGTTATTAATTGTGTTATATAACTGGCTGCTCCCATGTTCGGGGCATAGATATTTACAATTGTTAGATCTTCTTGTTGGATAGACCCTTTAAGTAGGATATAGTGTCCTTCCTCATCTCTTATTACAGTCTTTGTTTTAAAATCTAGTTTGTCTGATATAAGGATTGCCACCCCAGCTTTCTTTTGGTGTCCATTAGCATGGTAAATGGTTTTCCACCCCCTCACTTTCAATCTGGGGGTGTCTTTGCGTCTAAAATGAGTCTCTTGCAGACAGCATATGGATGGATCTTGTTTTTTAATCCAATCTGATAGCCTGTGTCTTTTGATTGGGGCATTGAGCCCATTTACATTCAGCGTAACTATTGAAAGGTATGAATTTAGTGCCATTGTATTGCCTGTAAGGTGACTGTGACTGTATATTGTCTGTGTTCCTTTCTGATCTGTGCTGCTTTTAGGCTCTCTCTTTGCTTAGAGGACCCCTTTCAATATTTCTTGGAGGGCTGGTTTCGTGTTTGCAAATTCCTTTAGTTTTTGTTTGTTCTGGAAGCTTTTTATCTCTCCTTCTATTTTCAATGACAGCCTAGCTGGATATTGTATTCTTGTCTGCATATTTTTCTCGTTTAGTGCTCTGAAGATATCTTGCCAGTCCTTTCTGGCCTGCCAGGTCTCTGTGGATAGGTCTGTTGCCAATCTAATATTTTTACCATTGTAGGTTACATATCTCTTCTCCCGAGCTGCTTTCAGGATTTTCTCTTTGTCTCTGAGACTCGTAAGTTTTACTATTAGATGTCGGGGTGTTGACCTATTTTTATTGATTTTGAGAGAGGTTCTCTGTGCCTCCTGGATTTTGATGCCTGTTTCCTTCCTCACGTTAGGGAAGTTCTCTGCTATTATTTGCTCCAATATACCTTCTGCCCCCTCTCTCTTTCTTCTTCTTCTGGGATCCCAATTATTCTAATGTTGTTTCGTCTTATCGAATCACTTATCTCTCGAATTCTGCCCTCGTGTTCCTGTAGTTGTTTCTCCCTCTTTTTCTCAGCGTCTTTACTTTCCATCATTTGGTCTTCTATATCACTGATTCTCTCTTCTGCCTCATTTATCCTAGCAGTTAGTGCCCCCATTTTTGATTGCACCTCATCAATAGCCTTTTTGATTTCGACTTGGTTAGATTTTAGTTCTTTTGTTTCTCCAGAAAGGGTTTCTCTAATAACTTCCACGCTTTTTTCAAGCCCAGCTAGTATCTTTAAAGTCATGATTCTGAACTCTAGGTCCGACATCGTACTAATGTCCGTATTGAGTAGGTCCCTGGCTGACGGTACTACCTCTTGTTCTTTTTGCTGAGGTGATTTTTTTCGTCTTGTCATTTTGTCCAGAGGAGAATAGATGAATGAGAGAACAAAATGCTAACAGGTTTACTACGTCCCCAGCAAATATACTGTATACAAATCAGAAAAGACCTGAAACCAGGGGAAAAGAAAGGGAAAGAAAGAAAAAAGAAAGAGGAAAAAAAAAGGATAAAAACAAAAACAGAACAATACAAAAAAAGCAGAATGTGATCAAATATGATCAGGCTAGTGCGTAGATCAGTGCCACACACTAGATTTTGGGCGTATTTTGGTCTGTTAGAAAAAAGTGCCTCCTAAAATCTTAAAGGAAGAAAGACATATATGTACAAAATAAGGGTTGATACAATGAAGGGATAGAAGATGACTGTAAAGATGAAAATTATAAAAGATTTTATAAAAGGACTTGATAAGATAAGAAGTTGTTTGAAAAAAGAAAGAAGATTAAAAAAAAAAGGGAGAGAATGTGATCAGGCAGGAGACTAGAACAGAACCATACACTAGTGAATTAGGGTATATTTTTATCTGTTAGAAGAAACTGTATCTCAAAATTTTAAAGAGAGAACAACTTATAAATATATGCCAAAAATAAGGGTAACTACTATGAAGGGATAAAATATGACTCTAAAAATGAAAAATAAAAAATGTTTTGTTTTTTTTTTAAAAAGAGATTGATAAGATGTTGGTTGAAAAAGGGAAAAAGAAAAAGAAAAAAAAAACAGTTAACAAAAATTAAGTTTGATGAACTAATGAATCATGGTAAAAAAAAGCCATGAATTCTATGCGCAGTATTCCCCTCGTGCTGGAGTTCTCCTGTTCTCCTTGATCGGTAAACTTGGTCTTGGCTTGCTGGCTGTTCATGCTGATCTTCTGGGGGAGGGGACTGTTGCTGTGCTTTCCAAATGTCTTTGCCGGAGGCTGAATTGCCCCGCCCTTGTCGGTTGGGGCTAAGCAAGCTGCTCGGGTTTGCTCTCAGGAGATTTTGTTCCCTGCAAGCTCTCCGTACAGCCTTGGAGGACCAGGGCAAAAATGGTGGCCTCCCAATCTCCACCCGGAGGAGCTGAGAACTCGGGGCCCCGCTCCTCAGTGCGCCCCCAGAGAAAAGCAGTCACTCCCTTGTCCCTGGTCTCCGGCCGCACTCCGTGCTCACCCGGCCTGTGACCGAGCGTTTGTATCTCTGGCACCCGACCCCGTGTGGAGTCTCCAAACCCAGCAGATCCCTGCGGTGCGTTCCCGCGCCGCTCCTCCCGGGGAAGGAAGGGGAGTCTCCCCGGATCTGCCACCTGTTGGGTCCCTGCTGCAGGAGCAGTGGCCCGACTGGGCTGCGGATCACAGTTTATGGCAACCCCGAGCTGAGAGCCCGCGCCTCGGCTCCGTCTCTGCAGCCAGCTTCCCCGCTCCGATACCTGGGAGCTCTGGTGCACTCAGGTACCCCCGGTCTTTCTGTGACCCCAAGGGTCCTGAGACCCCACTGTCCCGCGAGGGTTCCACCCCCCGCTTAGCCACTGAAGCGACGTCCCTCAGCGGAGCCGACTTCTAAAAGGTCCGATTTTGTGCTCCGCGGCTCTAGCACTTGCCAGAAGCGGCCGACGGAGGCCCCTTCCCCGCCGTCTATCCTCCCGAATATCGCCTCGGATTCACTTCTCCGCACGTCCTACCTTCCAGTAAGTGGTCGCTTCTCTGTTCAGATAGTTGTTGCTACTCTCCTCTTCGATCTCCTGTTGAGTTCGTAGGTGTTCAGAATGGTTTGATCCCTATTCAGCTGAATTCCTGAGACCAGACGAAATCTAGGTCTCCTACTCCTCCGCCATCTTGCTCCGCCCCCCTGTAGTGAGGATTTTTAAGCCATGCATTCTTGTAAGTGTTTTAGCCAATTTACATCATTTTATTCTACAAAAAGCTCCACAGGATTCATAGAGTGGAATACTATAAAGCCCTGAAAATATCCAATCTATAATACACTTAAAATTATGGATAAATCTCAATGAAAGAATAAGGCCAGCTACATGTGAGGTACCATTTTTGCAATGTATAAACACAAGCAGAACTAACCTCTGCTATTAGAAGTCAGGATGGTGGTTACGTGGGGAGGGCAGAGGGACAGGAAGTGGCCAAGAGGGTGCTTGTTGAGAGCTGAAGATTTTGATTCCTTGATAGAGATACTCATTCCACAGGTGGGGTTGGTTTGTAAAAATCCATCAAGCTGAGTAAAATAATGGTTGGATTTCTCTGTGTGTATAACTTACTTCATTTAAAAGTTTGACACATGCAGGGGTGCCTGGCTGGCTCAGTCAGTTAGGCATGATTTGGGCTCAGGTCATGATCTTGGCTCAGGTCAAAATCAGGTCAAAGCTTGATTTTGGGACTCAGGTCATGATCTCAGAGTCCTGAAATCGAGCCCTGCATTGGACTCTGTGTTCAGAGGGGAGGCTGCTTGAGATTCTCTTTCCCTCTCCCTTTGACCCCCTGCACTCTCTCTCTCTAAAGTAAATAAATACATCTTTTAAAACAAGTTTAGCATATGGAGGCATAGTACATGCACATACACATACACATTTGCACACAGACACACATACTGTGAACCTTTAAAAAAAAATCCATGAGGAACATGCTTTATTGTAACCATTTTTATAAATGAGGATACTGAGGCACACAGAGGTTAAGTAATCTCCCTCAGGTCACACAACTAGCAAGTAATGTAGACAAGGCATTTTGAACCCACAGTTTGGGGGCATAGCCCCCAGGAAAGTTATTATAATAGCACATGGAGGCCAAACAAACATACTGTATTTTTTAAATATATCAGGATGCTTTAGGGTACCTGGGTGGGTCAGTTGATTAAGCATCTGACTTGATTTCGGCTCAGGTCATGATCTCAGGGTCATGGGATCTAACCCCACCTTAGGCTCCATGCCCAGCGTAGAGTCCGCTTGGGATTTTTTTTCCCTCTCCCTTTGCCCATCCCCCCACCCCACCTATGCTCATGCTCTCTTAAAAAAAAAAAAAAAAAGCTTTACTAAGTAATAAAATGTAAGCTAATTTTTAATGCTCCCGATACCATGAAAGCACTTAGAGTTAAATTTTCTCAATCCAAAATTATCAGAAATACATTTGTTTTACTATGTGGATGTGTGTAAATTTAAATGGATGTGCTTACTGAAAAAAAGCTGGGAACTACTGTCTTAGAACATAAACATGAAAAATCAATTAAATCAATTTTTCATGAACAGCCTTTCAGAACTTGGCTTCTGAAGTCCTCTTTCAGCCTGTTCATTACACTGAGGACCAATGTTACGTCTGTGGATGACTGAAATTCTCACTGATGTGACTGAGTACTAATTAATACCTCATCCTGTGAGGTAGAGCTCTGATAAAATCATCATTCTGAAGTTAATTTTACAGAAATGCCTGTCCCACCTCAACAGATGCCGTACCCCTGCCAATGTGAAGGTTTAGGTTTTAAAATGCAAAGGGTGATTCTAGTCATGTTCATTTCTGCACAAGCAATTAGCAGTCTCTACCACAGGTGATTTCATTCTCAGTATAATTTTGTAACATACAGATGGAGCTTGTAATTGCACACTTATTTCAGTGCTATTTATCTGTTTATATATTTTAGTCCTTATAGAAGCTGCTAGCTCTCTGAGGGAAGGAACCCTAGGTGTTTCCCATTGCCAGTGCATCACAAACACCCGACATGATAGCTAGCCCATAAAATGAATGAATAAATGAATGAATAAATAAATGAATGAGTCCAACAGATCTAGGATACAAGTATTTCATGTCGTCTGTCTGATTTTGGCAAAGTTATTCAACTTCTTTGAATTTCAATATCTTAATCTGTGAAATATTGATCTCATTTGCTTTATTTTAAGCATTACATGTGATGCATATAAAATTTATAGTAAGCATTTGATAAGTGATAGGCATAATTAGATTTCTTTAAAAATTTTTTTTTAATCTAAAAAGGATACTAAGGAATCTGGAGGAGCCAATGACAGACAGTGATACTAAAACTCCCACGGAGGATACTCAGTGTCTCACCAAGAAGTAAAACAAGAGTACAGCTAAAACTTGCTGCTGAGGTGGGCACCTGGGTGGCTTGGTCAGTTAAGCATCTGTCTTCCGCTCAGGTCGTGAACATGGGGTCTGGGATTGAGTCCTGTGTTGGGCCCCCTGCTCAGCAGGGAGTCCGCTTCTCCCTCTCCCTCTGCCCCGTCCCCACCCCCACTCATGTGCATGCTCTCTCTCTCCTTCAAATAAATAAAATAAAAACCTTTAAAAGAAAAACACTTGTTCAAAAACCAATGATGTAATGTATGGTGATTAACATGACATAATGATTAAAAAAAAAAAAGAAGAAAAAACTTGTTGCTGAGAGCAATGCAACCTATATGTGATGATAAGTTAAAGCATATTCCAGAGTGGAAAACCTCACTGAGAATGTCTTTTAAACTGAAAGTAGATACATAGAATTGCAGGTGGATACATACACACCCAACAGTTGCACATGGAGACTAGAACAACGGTGACATTTTAAATTCCAAAACGATCACAGAATCAGGGTAAATTATTTAATGTGAATAAAAACCTCTAATGCAAATATGTCTAGTGTAGAGGAAGGTGTCTGGTTCTCTCTACACGTGTGATACTGTATATTCAGTGTCCGATTTCCATTGCACACTATACTGAAACACCGGGTGTAGAAGACAAACATTATCGAGTATCTTATTAGATAGATGGTCTAGGGGGTTAAGCCATGCCCCTGGAGCTCCTCAGCAATTTTCATCTTTTGTTGGGCTCACTCACTATCTGATGACCAATGATGACCCTCTCCTTTCCCACTAAGCTCTATCATGATTTGTATGGTAATTAGGTCCTTGGCTTTATTTACAGTATTATCACCCCAAAAAATACTTCCCCCAACACTTGCTTGTTTTGAGCTTTGTATAAATAGAATCATATGGTATGGGCCAGGGAACACATTCAAATTTCAGGCCACTTTTAATTTTGCTTCTCCTTGGGGCACCTGGGTGGCTCAGTCGGTTAAGCGTCTGACTTCGGTTCAGTTCATGATCCCGGGGTCCTGGGACCTAGCCCTGCACTGGGCTCCCTGCTCCATGGGGAGCCTGCTTCTCCCTCCCACTCTGCCCCCTGGCTCGTGCTCCCTCTCTATCTCAAATAAATAAGTAAAATTAAAAAAAAAATTTGCTTCTTCTTTCAGCCAGGCTCTCTGGCACCTTCTCTGAGCATCAGAAGCTCCTTCTGCTAGGCATGTGCAAGTAGCTGGCAATCACACACAGTTTCTGTAGCACACGCACACAGCCTCTGGGTGACCTGTGACTGTATCACCTCCCTATTCTTCAGTAGTCCACTGGTCTCTTATGCACATCAAGCAGTCCCATGATCTCAGACTAGAAGCCACTGGCCTTCCTTGTCCCCTTGTCATGGATGTTGTCACTTTAAATGACACAATCTAAACCATCATGCCCCCTTTGATGGCACATATATTCACAATCTGCCCTCCCATGGTTGAACTACTACGCAACCAAGTGGGGGAAATGGGAGAGGCCCTGAACAAAAATGCCACGGACTATGCCCTTCTTAGCTGAAATTTAGTCGTTTTCCCATTTTTTTGAATAAGTGCTTTTGAATAATGCTTCTAGCTTCTTACTGGATAGTCTATTTTAGACTAAATTTCAGAGTACTAAGATATTTGTACTTTATAACTTTTTTCACTTGTACAATTGTCAACCCCCTCATTTCAGCATGCTGGAAGCTGACTTCATAATTAGACATAATATCTTGATGTTAAATGCCTAATGCCAAAATAAATTGTATTAACATGCAATCATTAAACAACTAGAAAATTGCATTTTGAAAATATGTACAGTTTGAATAGCATCAATAATCATCAGAAGCCTAGAAGTAAATACAGCAGACCTGAAAGACCTCTACAATGAGATTTAGAAAACATTAATTAAGACACAAAGACGGAGACAACACAAGTGCATAGGTTGGAAGACACAGTTTGGTAAAAATTTGAATCTTACCCAAAAGAATTTGTAGGGTAAACTTAATTCTAACAAAAATCCCAGCAGTTGAGTGCATGCGTGTGTGTGTCTTTGTGTGTGTGAATGGACAGGGTGTTTCAAAGAATAGCAATCTTGAAAGAGAGCAAAGCTAGATATCAGGATCTATTAAAAAGCTTTAGTATTCGAAATGATGTAGTATTGGAGCAAAAGAAAAATAGACAAGTTGTACAAAACAAAGAATCCAGAAACAACAGTGTATGCATACAATTAATACATTTGATAATCCAATGCAGTAAAGAAGAAGTATCTTTTCAATAATTTGTGTCAGCGCAAATAAATATCCATATGAAAACAAAATGAAATTTACCCCATCTCTCAGCATACACAGAAACTCTAGAAGTGTTTGCCTAAGTGCAAAGACAAAACAATAAAGTTTTAGGAAGAAAACAAGAGAGAATATCTTTACGACCTTGAAACACACAAATATTGCTTAACCAGAACATAAAGTATACTACTAATAGAGGATTGATATACTAGACTATATTAAGGAAGGGGAATACTGGTCAGCAAATAACACCGTTAATCAGTGAAAGGGCGAGTCACAGCATGGATAAGGTAGTTGCTTATGTTACGTTCAGAATGTATAAAGATAAAAATTAGTAAGAAATACAGTTCAAAAAAAAGATGACAAAACATTTCACAAGAACTTCATAAAAGTAGGGATCCAAATGAACAATAAATAAGTGAAAAATACTCAGCATAATTATTCTTCAGACAAAGGCAAATTTAAAACATAATGAAATACCAAACCATTGCAACAGAAAGGCTAAAACAAACCAAAAAAGCAAAACAGAAAAAAGGAAGGAGAGAGAGGGAAGGAGGGAGAAAAGGAAAAGAGGGAGAGAGGGAAAAAGAGCAGATTTGGGGAGGAGGAGGAGAAAGAAGAAGTAAAGAGAAAAACAGAGAAAGGAAGAATGAGGAAAAAAACAAACCAAGAGTGGAGAAGAATTTAGAGGAGGAGGTACTCGGATCTTTCACACATTCCTGGTAAGTGTCCACATTGTTCGGCCCATTCTGGAAAACGATTTGGCAGTATCTAATGATCATGTACCCAGCTATGATCATTTACCCAGCAAATCCACCCTTAGGTACATATATGCCCAAGAGAGATGCAAACATATGGTCATTAAAATGGACTACACAGATATTTTCATTCTTATTATTTATAATAAGACAAGATGGGAAATTTCTTAATTGCCAATCAAAAATTTAAGATGTAAGTATGTTTTGTTTTGTTCAGATAATGGGTAACTATATAATAATAATTATGAACAGATGCAACTGCTTAGAGAATTATGGCTGAATCTCAAAAACAATACTGAAAAAGAAGTGAGACAGTAAGTATTCATATTATATGTTAGTTACATAAACTTCAAAAACAGAAAAAAAAAAACAAATGTAGAGTACTATAATTCAGGATTGTGGTTACTCATGAATGAAAAGTGTGGCAGACGGTTTTTTTCTGATGATGTTCTGTTTCTTGAATTGGGTGCCAGTTACCCAGATGTGTTCAGTTTACAAACTTCATTGACCTGCACATCTGTAATCTTTACAAGCTCATGCATATTTGCATAGGTCAAGAAAATGTTTATGTGAATAATTGATTTTTGCACTGATTTTTTAAAATGCAAGTTATAGTGGATTGAAGATTATCCCTGAAAAAAAATCATTTCCATTCATTTGCACTGAATATGAGAAGAAAAAATAGTGAAACTATAGTCAATGATTAGTAGTCTTTTCTCTATACCAAAGCTCCTAATTTATGTTTAACAAGAATAGAGGCTTGCAATAATAAATGGATATTAATATATATACAGATTATTGTTATCTATAGGCCAAAGATGAAAAAAAAAAAAAGGTCAGAAATTTTACTTTGTATAACCAAGCATGGCAACATACTTTCTACTTAGTCACTGAGAATCTTCCAAAGACTCAAGGGGGCAACCACTGGCCAAACTTGGGACACTCTGAACATCGTAAAAAATAACAGTGGTAATATGTTTATCATAAAAAATAATAGTGGTAATTTGTTTTTAACACACTAAATTAGAAAGAAGAAGAAGGAAAAGAAGACCATAATGATATACAGAGGTAAATGACAGAGGGAAGGGAAAAGAAAACTCTTTTTGGAAAAGAATTTTAGCTAAAAAAATGTAGAATGAACGATAAAATTAGAAGATCACAATTTAGCAACCACTCATGTAACAGTAACGGCTATAGGTCACCAGTGGATGCAAATAAGAAGGGAACAGGATATTAACACAGTTTCCAAGTATCACCCCCACAGATTACTTAATCATTATAAAGGAGGAAAAGGTAACTTACACAATGCAGAAACTGGACAGAAAGTATCTTTTTTATTTTTCTTTAAGATTTATTTATTTATTTATTTATTTGAGGGAGAGAGAAAGAGGGGAGGAGGGCCAAAGGGAGAGGGAGAGTTTCAAGTAGACTCCACACTGAGCACAGCACCCAACGTGGGGCTTCTCCACATGGGGCTCAATCTCACGACCCTGAGATCACCACCCCAGCCAAAATCAAGAGTCTGTCACTTAACAGACTGCACCACCCAGGCATCCCTGGACAGAAAGTATCTTACAGGTGATCAAACTTAGCATCAACCACATTGGGAGAAATGGAAATGTGTTTCCTGCTATGATGCAATGGAAAGTAAGAACATCACTTATGGAGGTGCCTGGGTGGCTGGGTGGCTCAGTCGGTTAACTGTCTGCCTTTGGCTCAGGTCATGATCTCAGGGTCCTGGGATCGAGTCCTGCGTCAGGATCCCTGCTCAGTGGGGAGCCTGCTTCTCCCTCTCCCTCTGCCTTCCCCTAACCCTCTTCCTGCTCTCTCTCTCTCCCCGACCTCAAATAAGTAAAAATAAAATCTTTGAAAAAAACAAGGACATCACTTATGTTGTTGTTGTTTGTTTTAAGTTATGATGAAATGCTTAATTTCAAAAACTAACAGGGTATTTTAATGAGTCCCCATACTCATCACTCAGTTTCAGCAATTGTGAAATCATGGCCAATTTTATTTCATATATATCCACATTTCCTCTACCGCTTCCATGTTGCTTTCCAGTCAGAGCTACCCTTTATCGACAACCTGCATTTTAGCCATCACTTATTAGGTAGCTTGACAATCTTTTCAATTATTTTCTTTAGTTGATCAACTCTTATTTCATAGTTTTCCATTTCTGTTATGTTTTCTTTGTTGAATTTCTGATGTGAATTATCCGCAAATTCATGTTCTGGATATTTAATTCAAGTCACAGAGTTGTGCTATAGTTTTGCTCTCTTTGCAAGTATTTTGGAAAGACATTTTCACCTAACTTTTAATTCACATTGTCAATTTTCATTTGATGATTGCTTTGTATGAATGTTGCCTAAGATCTTCTTTTCATCACACAGTATTGGATTTTCCTGCATCAGTGAAAACAGATGATTCCTTGAAGACGGATAAGGTTTGAGTGGCTTACAAGGTTTCTAGCTTCAAATATGCTCTGGTTTTGTTGGTACAGAAAAGTATAGTTTTGTTTTGTTTTAAAGATTTATTTATTTGAGAGAGAGAGAAAAAGAGAGAGAGAGAGAGAGAATTCGGTAGGGAAGGGCAGAAGGAAAGAGAGATAATCTGGAGTAGACTCCCCACTGAGTGCAGAGCCCAACACGGGACCAATCCCACCACCCCAAATTCATACCTAAGCCAAATTAAGAGTTGGTTGCTTAACTAACTGAGCCACCCAGGCACCCCACAAAGTACAGTTTTTGACAGATGCCACTTTTTTTTTTAAGAGGTGAAGTGCTCTTGGGGCACCTGGGTGGCTCAGTCGTTGGGCATCTGCCTTCGGCCCAGGTCATGGTCCCAGGGTCCTGGGATCGAGCCCCGCATCAGGCTACCTGCTCCGAGGGGAAGCCTGCTTCTCCCTCTCCCACTCCCCCTGCTTGTGTTCCCTCTCCCGCTGTCTCTCTCTCTGTCAAATAAATAAATAAATAAAATCTTAAAAAAAAAAGAGGTGAAGTGCTCTTTTGATCTTGTGTTTGTTTTATTTGTTTTCGTAGGACCCTTCTTTTCTCCCACTTATTTCTATGTTTCCCCTTTACCATCCAGCCTTCATGCAATGCCTTGGTGGTAGTGCTTTCCAAAATCTGCCTTTTTTGCACTTTTAAGCCTCTTCCCTTTAGATTCCCTGGAAACCAGTGCTCTGCTTCATCAGGTATGTCCCCATTTCAAATAAGACTCTCTCTTTCTGGAGATGATTTTGTTTTCTACTGTAGCTGGGCTTGACTGCCCTCTCTTATTTTCCATGTTGTCTTCTCATGACTCTCCATTTAAAAGATGGCCTTCGGTGTTGGTTCTGTTAATGGTGATAGTTTCTTTCATTTTAAATATATGCTGAAATATATTGTATTTTCTGTTTCCCAGTATTCTTCAGTTTTGGATAACTGATAGTTTCATTTGTTCTCTTTGAAGTTTCTTTGATTTTCAGAGGCTGGGTAGTAAATTTCCAGAAAATGGAAGTCTTCTGTAGACACACCATAAGACTTTCTAGTAAATAAATTAATGCCTGAGTTGTGTAAGGTGTAAAAACACTGTAAGTGCCCAACTTGCCTCATACTAGGCAAATGTAGTGGTGTAAAGAAATCCATATTCAGACTACTGAGCTGATTTTCAATCATTGCGTCTCTCAGAAACATCTCTCCATAAGGAAGAATGATGTGTGTTTTAATTTACTTTTGTATTTTGCTTCCAAAATATTTTTATATAAGTGTTTATATATAAAAATGTTTACACTTGTTCAGTTCCATTATGATATCTAAACATAATCTTTTAGGTAGCATCAGTAAATTTATTCCTCACAATGTGCAGAAATCTATTTGGGAAATCAGAAAAAGCTCATCATCTTTTAAATACATTTTCCTTGAAAAATAAAAAACAATATAGAGTAAAATTTAGAGAAGTGAGTTCCAAGGAAGAGCCATGCTCTAGTCAAGTTCTAAGAGAGCAACAGGATATGCTCCCATTTGCTGGTGGTGGTGCGATTTATAAAAACATATTTAGAGATCACACTGATATAATGTATTGACAATTCAAACGTTCTTTACTTTGATTTACCATTTCTAATTTTTCACAACTACTTTAGAGAAATATAAATATATGTGGACACAGAGCATGAAAAAGAATATTTGTATCCACACTGTTGCAATAGTTTAAAAAAGTGAAGTGACTGAAATGTCCTTTAGTTGAGGAGGATACATAGATCTTTGCTATGTGTAGATCTTCGCTATGGATTATCATGCAGCAGTTTACAAAAATGGGGTGATTTTTTTTAATTAATTAATTAATTAATTAATTTTGACAGAGAAAGACACAGCAAGAGAGGGAACACAAGCAGGGGGAGTGAGAGAGGGAGAAACAGGCTTCCCACCAAGCAGGGAGCCCGATGTGGGGCTCGATCCCAGGACCCTGGGTTCATGACCTGAGCCGAAGGCAGACGCTTAACTGACTGAGCCACCCAGGCACCCTGATTTTTTTTTTAATGGAGTGATTATTTGGATGTCTATATGGGAAAAAAATTGAACCATACTCAAATGTATATCCCACATGGATCAGAGACTTAACAGTAAAAATTTAAACATGAAGTTTCTAGAAGATAACAAGAGAAAATATCTCTATGACCTTGACACAGGCAAAGATTTCTTTAACAAAAATTACTATTATTAAAACAGTAAAATGAACCTTTCTTTTTTTTCTTTAAAGATTTTATTTATTTATCTGACAGATAGACAGTGAGAGAGGGAACACAAGCAGGGGGAGTGGGAGAGGGAGAAGCAGGCTTCCCGCGGAGCAGAGAGCCTGATGCGGGGCTTGATCCCAGGACCCTGGGATCATGACCCGAGCTGAAGGCAGACGCTTAACGACTGAGCCACCCAGGCGCCCCTAAAATGAAACTTTCTAATCATTAAAGCACAATTAAGAGAGTACAAAGCAAATCAAAGAGAGGAAGAATATATTTACATATATATCTAGGAATGACTCATATGGAATATGTGATGATCTCTCAGAAATTATTAAGAAAATAATAGATAGCTATTGGGAGGGAAGAAAAACAAAAGATTGGGAAAAGGAATTTTACAAAAGAGGATTTCCAAATGGCTAATATAAAAAGAAAATGGGATCAATATCGTAAGACTTTAGGCTACTTAAAATCAAACCTACATAAAATATTACTATATTCTCACTAGAATGACTATACACAACACACACACAAGGGAAAAAATAGTTTAACGAGCCACTGGAATTCACATCCACTACCGACAGAATATAAATTAGTACAACTGCCATGGAAAACATTTTGTCAGAACCTCTTAAAGCTAAAGATATGCTTACCTTATGAACTAGCAATTCCACTCCTATGCAAATACTCAAATGGAATGAATACTAGTAGCTTCATGTACAATAGCTAAGAAGTACAAACAACACAAATCCCCATCAAAAAGAGAATGTGTGATATGTGGTTACATGTTCATATAAAGAAATATAATAGTGGAATGACAAAAAAACCCACTACTACTCATAATACTATGGATAAGTCACAAAATAAGGCTAAACAAAGGAATTGTGACAAAAAAGTGCACATGTGTTATGAGTCCATTTTTAAAAGCAGTCAAAATAAACTATGGTGATTTCAGTTAGAATGGTAGTTACCTTCAAGGTATATTGACTGAGAGAGGCACGAGAGTATTATTTGGGATGCTGGTAACATTTTAATATTAAACCACCTGATGGGTTGGTTTCACGTGAATTTTCATTTCTAAAATTATACTGTTGTGTTTCAAGATTATTAAATTTTACAATATGAACTTTATAATAAGAAAAAGAGAATGGGAGTAATCTCTATATGTTTACATGGAAATATTTCCAAGATACAGTATAAAGTCCAAAAGTAAATTGCAAAATAATATCTATAGTATGAACCCATTTATATAGCTACCTAATCTCAAAAAGTATGAAACAATACTACATATTTGTATGTATAATTTTCATCTGTGTGATTAAAAACAAATATTTTTCACTTACAGAGTAATTCCAGGAATATTTAACCATAGTCTAAGTCAGATAATTCTTATTAGGCCAGTTTTTTCTTAGTTATAGTTTTAGGCCGACAAAATTAAATGCAGATATTTTCCCAGGGTCAAATTTACTCCAACAGAAATGACCTGACCAAAGAATTTTGCCTCTTCAAATAAAATTTATTTACTTTGTTTAATAAAGCATTAATTTTAACCATGTCATGGGTAGGAGTTTGAAATTGTGAAAACCATGTTTTTCCCTTCTTTTACTTGAAAGACAAGAGGACTGTCATGGTTACTAAAACCTGTATCTGTGTCTTATCAGTGCTAACATTACAATCAATTCAAGGGCCAATGAGTTATAAACTCTGAGTTCCAGTGAAGAAAGAGTGAAAATGGTCAATCTTATATCCTTTTTACAATGAGTCACCAAGTATTTATCTATCACTAATCTTGTGCTTAATCCTTTTCTAGGCAGCCTGAAAAGTAATGAGAAAATAAAGACATGGTACTTTCTATAAAGAAAATAATAATTCAATTCCAAAGAGATCTTTTTGGTAATATCTTTTGTAATTTAAAGCATCTACAGAAGGTTCATCTGTCAAATTGACAGATTAAATTATAATCCAGCTGAGGAAGCTAGTGATAAATATATGCTTATCACTTAGGATACTTAAGGGATTATTAGGCTGATAAATCTGTATTGGGATTATGTAAAACAAAAAAGTGACATAAAATTAATTATGTTGCACTTTGATGATGCCGAAGGAATTATTGTGAAAAAGTAAGAGTAATGAATATGATGACTTGATTTTTTTGAATATGATGACTTTGATTCAAAATTAAAAATGGGATTCTTAATCTTTGCCTATCACAAATTCACAGTTAATTTTGAAAATCCCCAAATCTTTATTGATAGTAATAGGCTTTGTACTATGTAGAAAATACAAATTATAGTACTGATGAGGAAGATGAATAAGATGATAATAAAAATAGTAATTTCTACAAGATGTCATTTGACTGAGTTCAGATAAGTAGAAAGACAACCAAAATACATAGTTTTATCTTAACCCAAATTCATACCATTTCTTTCACCCCAGAATTCCTTCTATCTACTTTTATAAAAGTATAAAAAATTGCTTCTGCATATAAAATAAACTGATGTAAATATATTACCTATTATGTCTCTTAAAGTCTCATGTAATTGACAACATTCAACATTTTACACCAAGTAAACATATATTTGCACTGTCCAAAGTATATTGCTTCTATCAGATGAGAGTTATGTTTTCTCTTAAATTTAACTCTTGTCTACTCTCTCCGAGCATACCTAGCCAACTTTGAAGCAAGTAATAGGATAAGTTAATATTACCAATGCCATTCTATTTCCTCTTCTGTCCTGTCTATGTATTTGTTCCATGTATTTGAAGTGGCCTGAAATTCTTCTTCAGAAGACTTGAGTTGAATTAAATTAAAAGCAGAATAACTGAATAACTGAATACCTACTATTAGTAAATACAGACGAAGCTTCAACAACTATGAGACAGATACAAATCTATTTCTTATTAGTCTATGTGAATAGAATGTATTTTTGGTTCCTGCTAGCAGTAATGAAGGAAAAAAAAATTACTTGGTTCTCAATCCAAAGAATAATAGAACTGAGCGGGATCTCCAAAGATGAAGTATATCCTTCCACATCTACACTGTCTTCATTTAAAGTATTCCAGACAGATGGGCATCAAACTTCTTCTCAAATATCTCCATGGAAAAAAAGACCCTCATTCGCTTTCAATCTTACGTGTTTCCTCAGTGGCTTTCCCACTGAGATACTCTCCATGAAGCTGTCGGATTTCTTCATTCTTGCCAATTTTCTCTTCTAGACTTCTGTCTAAGCAGACTGTGTTTTCCAAGATCAGTACTGATTCAGCCTGTTATTTCTGCTTTATGCTTCTGAGCACCAAGGGCTATGATTTTAGCACATGGTACATTAGTGTTCTAAACACCATTGAGAAGAAAACAAGGCCCCAAAGGGTGAAGGCATTAATGAAAACAATGAGCATTTTAGTAAGAAGACCAGGGCATTTAAATCCAGTGTCCCAGAATGATATATAACATTGCCAACTGTAGCAAGCATTTCAAGGATCGATTATCTTTTATAAGTTGTAAATACAGGTATCATTTCCATTCATGCAAAATTCTTTAGACAGCAAAATATGGAAATGTTTTCTAATTTAAATGGTAAAAGAAGAAGAAGGCAAGAGACTGGAATCCTTGCCATGCTCAGCCCTAAAACAGAAGATCCTCTGTTTGGGCAACAGTGCTGTGGATATAGCCAAGAGACTGTTTTGGCACAAAAAAGAATATATCAGCATTACCAGTGCCAGTTACATTCCATTGCCTTTAGTTCCCTGGCTGAGTACATCTGTGTGTTTGGGGGAGGGGAAAAGGCAAGAGGGAGGCAGAATCTGCTGGCAGCCATTTCTCTTCTCTACAATGTCCTTTTTAGTATCTAAATGAGAATATGCTTATTTTTCATCATCATTTTGCAGTTCTAACTATTGCGAATATCGACATTGAAATAGTTACCACAATATTGCTGCACACAGCTATTATTCTGTTTAACGTAAAGGAAAGAACAAAAATGACTTAATGAAACTTTTATCATTCTGATGTTTATTTTTTCATCGAAGTTCTACCCTTCTATTGTTGTATAATAACAATACAAAAAAAAAAAACCCGTAATAGCTCATAACAATAATTTATTATCTCACATCCTTTTCAGGGTTGACTAAGCTCACCTGGGGAGTTCTTCCCCGAGAGCTGCCATGCAGTTGAAGGAAGATGTACGCTGGTCCCACAGTCATTTTAAGGCTTGAATGAATTGGAAGTCCAAAATATCTCCCTTCCACGACTGGCAGTTGATGCTGGCTTTTGGCGAGGCTCTTATTTGGGGTTGATTACTGGAGCACCAATATGTGGTCTTCCCACATGGCCAGGGCTTTTTCCAGAATGGCAGCTGTGTTCTGACAGGGAGTATCCTAAACATGAACATTCCAAGGGAAATGAATCTGTCAGCCTCTGACGGCCTGGACCCAAGAACTGGCACAGCACCATTTCTGCTGAATCTGATTGTTCAGAGCAGTCACAGAGATCTCCCAGAATCAAGACAAGGGAGAAGGGCACAGACCACCCCTCTTGGATAGGTGGAGCACCAAAGAATCTGTGGCTATCTTTAATCTGCCATACTTTATAGCCATATTTGGGAGTCTCATTTTAGTTAAATGGCTAAAATTGTCTGTACATATCATTAAAATGTAATATAAAAGACTCCACAGTTTTTAACATGCAGAGTAGCAAGTAACTAAGCACAATGTATTTGTATCTTGCCAGTACGGAAAGGACATTAACAAAATTAGTATAATTTCATTTGTACTCCAATTCTCTTCACTCCTGGAGCTAATTTTTAGAGAACTGACAGATGCTTCAGTCTAAGACATTTTCTTATTGGTCCAGAATGAGCAAAGGTGTTAGGGGTATGCGTAGAGGAGGTAGGGATCCATTTAAGATAAGGATTATTAAGGCTCTGCATATCATTCTCTCTTCATAGCACTTCTGAGGGCAGAAGTAAATTGTGCTTGCTTCAGATTAACCTTAATTTTTACAGAGCACATCATGCTTTAATGCTAGATTCACAATGGTTTATAAATTGAATTTCGTGTGTTGAAATAACCCCTAGATCCCTCTACTCTTACAATGACTCTTATATCCTACAGGAAGCCTCTTCCTAATGTGTCCCTTATGGAACCCAGGTCATGTTTAGTTTAGTCTGTTTCCTAGTCTTTGCATTCTAAGTAAAGTTTCCTTGACCCATTTCCCAATTTCCAGGAGCAGGGGAGGTAGAAACCATTTCTCACTATCAGCTCAAACTCTCAAAGACTAACATTCTCATGGTCAATTATTCTGTAAACATTGTGTCTTTTTCATCCTGTTTTACTTAGCACCATGTGGATTAAAGTAGTTTATATGCCTCTATCAGGGGAACCAAGAAAAATACATGTGTACATCTAATATGCTCAGGAATTAAAGTATATACTGATATTCAATGTACCTTGAAGGTCTTACTATACTGGAGCAGCCAAGCAAAGTAATGGAATATTCACAACCACAGTGATGGGCAGACAGATATAAAACCCTTTTCATGTTATCTACTATGGATACATACTTTGGAGGATGAGGGCTCCTGAGACCATCTACCTCAAATATAACCTGCGTTCCCTTAAACCCCACTATTTGCAGGAAACAATATTGACCATGTTTGTCTTACTTTTGTAACCATTTAAAAGTGTATATTGATCTATGGTTTTTTCCTTACAGATTTAAACTTATTTAAGTCTATTGAAAGGTTGTTCTCTAATTCTGGAAATGCGAACAGTAACAACTAGACAAAAAGCAAAGCAAACAAAAATGCCAAAAAAAAAACCAACAACAGAATCATTAAACACTAAAAAAAAAAAAAAAAAGAAAAGAAAGAAAAGAAAAAAAGCAACAACAAACCTGAGTTAAGGAGAGTGGGATGTAACTATATCTAAACCAGCTAAGTGTTTCACAGAGTATTTAACAAGATTATTGGAAACATACTCAATCTTTTGAAAGGTAAAAATCAAATAAAACTTACATGTAAAGATTTGTACTATATTCCTTTCATTGTCATATCAATTTAATATTGTTTTGGGAATGAGTTATTGCTACATTCTGCCTATTTTTTCCCCAACAGGATAATACTACTTATCTGCCTAATAATGACAAATAGATTTCATCTCATGTGACAACTCTAATCAATTGATAGTGGCTGCTTGAGGCATTGTTTTGTGAACAGTTCCGAGGCTATGTCTGGACTCCACAGGACAAAAAGTTCTTTATATCATCCAAGGGCATGGTGCAGGAAGTTAAGTAACTAACTGAAAGCTATCAGTCATCCCTACATTGTCTGCTAAGAACCATGGACAGGGATTTATCCCTGATGTTTCCAAAAGCCCATTGTGGAGCTAGTCACTGCTATACTCCTAGTAACTGGCATAAAATAAACATTCACCAAATGAACAAATAAACAAATAAAAAATACTGAATTGTGACTTTTAGAAAATACATGTGAAATGGACACACACTGGGAATACCAATGGTATGGGTGGATAAAAAAAGAGGGTCCTGATAGGCTACATCAACAAATGCGTCTTTCATATACTTCAGTAAACATTACAAATGTGACAAAAAGATCTAACATATAATCTGGATTTCTTATTAAATCTGCTATCCCTTTACCAAAATATGTTTTCTACAATATCAAAGTCTCAACTAGGCATTTTCTCCTTAGAAAATCACTGAATTAGAATTTTAGAATTGAATGAGATTCTGAAATCTAAAAAAAAAAAAACCTAAACTAGACTGAATTGTCAATATTTCAGCACATGTCTATCCCACTGGATCCATTCCTTCACTCTCTCTAGGCTGAGACTCTAGGGTATAACATGTTATTTACAGCTTCCTTTCCACACATAGCTATAAATATTTTTCCATAAAAACTTGGGGATCATCACCTGATATCACTATATGATTATAAAACTCAATATTTATAAATAATTCTAGTTGAATCTTCTTGGTAATAACCTCAAAAATTACATGGGAAGCATTTCTCTAAGGTGTAAAAACTATACTAATATAATGTGTATTTTTGAAATCAATAGTCTAATATTTGGAGTATTTTATAACTACATCAGGTATCATGTTGTTAACAAAACAATAATAATATTACAAATGATAATAACACTGAGTCATAAGGGTGTATTCACTTGTGTGTCTCCTTCACTAGTTTCTGAAGTCCTTGAAGTCACTGTCACAGTCTTTATCTCCAAATTCTCCATACATGGTGAATTGTGAGACTGTTAGCACACACTAGGGATATAATGAAAAGAACTTGCCAAATACAGGAAGCCAGATTAAAGTTTAGAACTAGCCTTCAAAAATATCGGGAGTAGGGAAGAAAGGAAGCGTAGGTATTCTAAGTTTAAAATGTAATGAATGATGGACTCATCCAGCAGTTATGGATTAACTATTATGGCTACAATCTCTGTTAGTTGATCTGTGGAACATAGTGGAATATGAGGCATCTCATTAAGAAACTGTTTCCATGGTCACTTCTCATCCATTCCGAACAGTTATTTATGTGGCCTGTGTTATAATATGAATTCTAGGTAAATTTTATATTGAACTATTTAAGGTCTCAACATTTCTGTGAATTGGTGTGATTATTCTTATCTGTTCCTGTGGAAATCAGCGACTCAGAGAAGTTCAGGGACTTATTCAAGTTCACCTTCTTACTACACTAGACTTCACCTCCCTTAATGTGTATTCAATAGGAGAGAGTGAGAGAGAGAAAGAGAGAGGGAAATTGTATACGTTTGTGTGTTTGTGTATGTGTTTGTATGTGTGTGTGTCCACTACGTACCATTTGGGTCCTCCTGTTCTCTCTTTTTAGGCTGGGTGTAGGCTAGGGGTAGAGATAGGTGGTGGCAGCTGACCTTAGTTTGGAGTGTTGGAGGGGAAGAGAGAGGCCAGGGCATTTAGCGTCTACCTTCCTTCCAAAGAGATTGGCTCACCTAGACTCTCTCTCTCAACCAAAGTTCACGGTTTTCCTCAAGGTGGCTGACTCTGTTCAGGTCTGCCCTCTCCACAGCCCGAGGACTGGAAGTCCCACTTCAGACCGTGCGCTTTCCCTATACCTACCCTTTGTAATTAATCTCTTTGTATGTGAAAATTTCTAAGAGTGCCATGTGTTTACGGGGGGGGACCCAGACTGATATATTGGGTATGTGTATATATTAGAGTCTTTCCACCGTCCAATTATTTCTCGAACATTCTATAGTGTCGTGTTTTCATAAATTTTATATTGCAATTACTTGACTACAATAGAATCCATGAAAGAATTAGATAAAAAGATATTATAGATTTTCTATTAAGGCTTCATAAGGAAATTTGTATATTTTTTAACTAAATATAGCCAATTGTTCATCTATAAACAGAATCTTGTGCCTTAACATTAAGCAGATTTCTAGCAGAAAATGTCCTGGAGTATTGGCAACTAGGTTTCCTTTGGCTGTGAAAAGGCCAAAGCTATTATTTTAAAGGGAGGCTAAGGGAGCAACAAGTGTTGCACTTTTAATTCCCAGATCAGCAGTGATGATAGCGTAGCATTATTTACACTCATTTTCCAGTAGATTCCGCTTAGCTCTGTCAAGATCAAAGCTAAGCAAAACTCTCCTTTCTCACCACTTTGTCATCCTTACCCTCACAGGCATGAAAATGGAAATTCTTCCCTGTTATGGGGAGATAATGTTGCTATGGTTATAAAGGTAAAGTAGATTTATCAAAATAATTGGAAACATGATTCTCCATTATGGTTAGTGATTGCAGGGACAGGTTGACATGAAAACACTAAACTTTATTTTTTTTCTCTCCTTTGCTCACTATTTCTTCAATTTCTATATAAAAAGCTTCATGTTGCACATACTAACAAAAGTCTATCTCCCGGATGATTAGGTATGTCATAATTTGGAAATTTATGAGTTATATACTTCATGTATTATATGTACATATATCCTGATACTGACTATATTTGATGTTTTTCCTCTTTAAAGCTTTGGATGGGGTAGTTGAAGTGAGGGAGAATAGGGAATTCACATTAACACTGTCCATAACCTGCTCTTTCTTCAGTGTGATCATGTATCTTAAGGCTTAAATGATCCTATCATACCAAATTCATGATATACTATTCCAGAAACCTGACGAGAATAAAACCGTTGGCCCATAATAATGTAGTAATAATAAGCTTTACAGTACAACTTCACTGTTTCAATTAAAGTGATAAAGAAAGCAAACCATCTCTCTCTTTTTTTTGCCTTTTGCCAAAGCTAGATGTAATAACCCCTCATTTTCTGAGAGTGCTCTCATTTTATTAGACAACCAAATTTCTTTCAATCTCTCAAAGTTTCCCAGGAAAACAGAAAATCCATTTTTTTCTCTTTACCCTGGTTTGCTATATATATTATTCTCCTGCCCACAATTGATATTTCATTAAAGAGGTATAATTCTATAAGGTAAATTGTGTTGATACTCTTATTTGAATCAAAAACAGTGCTCCTTGGCATATTTTCCCCTGAAAATCAAAGGCTATCTTGCACACAGTTCAAATAGCTTCTGATTAAAGGTAATGATCTTACCTACGAGTTGAGAAAATTTGTAAGTACATAGAGGATTTACAAGTAATTTACTAAATTAAAAATCTTTACCAATTAAAAAATTAAATGTCCTGAGTAATCTGTGTTTTCCCCTAAATGATCTAGCTTTTCTCCAAACTTACGCTTGCAGGTATTACAGTTGTGAAGAGAGACTCTGATATACACTGATACTGTTCTCTCCCCACCCCCGAATATTTCAAGTTCTCCATTTTTAGGGTATATCATAGGAGTCTACTTTTTCTCCATTCCTATATAACCATGAGCAGTTGAAACCAAGTGACTGGTTCTAAACAAGGATTTTGTGAGTGGAATGGTGTGTTTATTTTGGCTGAGGATTTATTTGCCTCTGTGAGACATTCCAGAAACCTCTTTTTCCATTTAGTACTGTTAGCAGCATTCAAGATAGTTTCTGATTTGTCATCCTAGATCTTTGGATGATTATAATGAACAGATCGTTCTGCCCACCAACAGTGGACATGTAACATGGGGAGGGAAATATACATTTGTAGTTTTAAGTCACTAAAATTTAGGACTGTTTGTTACCACAGAGTAATTTACTGATTCTAATTAATGCAGAAGCAAATCATAGGGAAATAAGTACAAAACACCCCTGAAAACTACAGATCCTGCTAAGCTAGCAGAGGAGGAAGATATGTTTTTTAGAGGAGTATAAAAGCAGGATTTAAGAAAGATACTTCTAGGACTTACTGAAATAAAAGAGAAATTATAACCACACAATTTTTATACGAAATGATTACTAGAAGGTGTAATTGATGGCTAAAATCAATCCATTCTCCAAACAGATTTTGACAGAGATCTCAGAAGAAAGTTTATACTGCTTGTAAGCCCTCTTAAAGGCATACAGCCAAGAGACTATAAACCTTAATATAAAATGGCCATTTCCTTCAAGAAGACCAGATGCCTGATCTGATTAAGTCCAACAAGTGCAGGAAGATTATCAAACCATTAGACAGATTAAAAAAAAAGATTAATTGAAATGAATTTATAGTTTACATAAATGAAATGCTTTATCTGGACAATTTCTTGATCAATTGAACAAACTAAATTGATATTTTACAATGAATTCTATACATTTCTGAAACTTATTTTTTTGTTTTAGCATTTTGTGACATCTGTATCTATGGGATTTTACAGGTATATGCTACCATTTCTTTCTAGGTTTTCTTTTCTCATCATATCTACCTAGTAGCGTATGAAATTTTTTTTCTGATAATAACTGAATTATTTTTGTGGACATTTGATATCATAAAATTCATTAATTTTATGTTATTAAGCATGGTAAACCAAGCATTTTGGGGGTGAACATTTTCAAATTTTGTGTTAGAAGAGTGTGACATGGTGTATACCATAAAACATTTAACACTCGATCGTCACTTTTTATGTTTTAAGTATTTTCCAAAAATGAACTAATCAGCAAAATGACTTCCTAGACTCAAATAGGAAGAAAACATAAAATCAAAGTACAAGCCTCTATTAATAAGCATATTCCAAACTTATTTCATAGTTACAGATATATTAATAATGAGTTAGTACACTCTTTGGTTTATACCATTTCCATAAAAAAATGAAGATGGGTTCTACAGTTCAAAACCAACCTGTTTCTTCTTAATCACCTACTAATCTGCATATGTAAGAGAGCATTAGATAAGCACCATTCAGAGCCAGTGGAGAAATGGAGTGTCCTCCAACCCCCTGTCATATCGTGTTGGCTGAAAGGAAAATTATCATTTGACCAGGGTGACCTGCACATGGTTGCTGTAACAATGAAAGCCCCTTCAGGGCTACCCAACATCCTGCTTCCAGAGGATCAGTCCTAATTAGCATGAAATATTCCTTGTCGTACAGGACCCCAAGATAAAACACCAGCACATCTACTTAACATGCATCTCATTTTTTTTCCCTTCTACACGTATCATTTATAATTTGGTTAGTGTGACAAGGTAAATTTGGGCATGATATTTAAAGGTAAGAGAATTCTTTTTCCTTTCTTTTAAATTATAGTAATCCTTAATATATTTAATGGCAATTACTAACGTATATAATAGTCAAGATTTGAAAATATGCATATTTATGTAATCCAACAACTTAGATAAACTCCTGATTCTTTTATTCTTTAGTCTAGGTCTAATTTTCAGCTGATTTCACATGTCAGGGTAGGACACAGAAAAGGAGATATACATGGTATTTTTTAATATCACTTACATGCTGCCAGTTCTAAAAGTGAGATAAAATCTACACAGGGTGGAGTTTGATTCTTATAAATAACAAGATAAAATAATAATGTGAAAGTTTCCAAGAAAATAAAAATAGACCTTTTTTTTTAAAGATTTCCTTCCTTCCTTTCTTTCCTTTTCTTTCTTTCTTTCTTTTTTTTTTTTTTTAGAGTAAAAGAGAGAACATGAGTGGGGGTGAAGGCAGAGAGAAAAGGAGAAGCTGGGGATCAATGTGGGGCTCTATGTGGGGCTCAATGTGGTGCTTGATCTCAGGACATTGAGATCATGACCTGAGCCGAAGGCAGGTGCTTAACCCACTGAGCCACCCAGGTGCCCCTAAAAATAGGCCTTCAAAAACAGTTCGTGGTAGATGACTTTGGGAACAGTGGAGTAGGGACTTCAATCATAGTTCTCCCACAAAAGCAGTGAATATACTGGCAAAAAAATTTTAAAAAATAACAGTAATTCAGAACTCTGGAGATTAGCCAAAGCCATAGAACAAGCTGGAAATTGTCTATCAAAGAAAAACTACTGAACTTTAGTAAGACAGCAAGATCTATGATGTTTTAATCCCCTTTTACCATAGCATAGTTACACAGTAATCATACAAAAAACTCTTTTTCAGCCAACAGAAAGGACTGAAAGAATTTTGAATTTTGTTAAATATACCATCCCCAGAGCACAGTCAAAATTGTGTCCAAATTTGCAGGTCCTTGGAAAAGATCTATTCTGGAGTGTTATGACTGTTTGATTTGACTCAGAGTTCAGCAAAGGGAGAGGGTAAGGAAAGTTCATATTGCCAGGATATTACCAAAATAATAAAAAATTTGCTGGCAATATTACTGGTATGTAAGGCTGTGATTTCAGGCAATCAAACAAGATCTTTGCCAGGACTTTAAAAGGAAATACTTGTGAACTAGATGACCATAGGGAACTTTGAAAAACTCTCACATAGTCCTAGGGATCTAAAAAGCTGTGCACATAGACAAGGCTATGTACATGTCCAGGAAAGACTAGGGAAAATAGAAGGTCTACACATCTATGGCAGATATTGAGGCCCTATGTAAGTAGGAAGTGGAAGTTAATGCTGTGTTATAAACAGTCTGAAGTTTGAAGGCATGCCTTCTCACACACATCCCTTTAACAGAGTTAAAGATCCAAAAGTAAAGCATTTTAGAAAATCTTCTAACCAATCACTGATTCTGAGAATCTGATTTAGAAAACCTTCTAAGCAATCTCTGATGAAATTATATTAACTTTGCACTGACCATAGGAAGTCAGACTTAAAATTAAAATAAGAACCTAAAAAAAAATTCTAGTAGATTCAGTGACTGCATATTGCAGGGAACATAAAATCCACAGAATTCATCCACAAAAATCACTAAACAGATAAGCGGCAACAACAGAACAACACATAACACAATGAATAAAAACAACAACATAAAAGACAATCAACCACAAAAAATCCTGGAGGGTGAGGAGGGTTCTGATACCAAAGCTGTTACATTATATTATCTAAAATGTCTAGTTTTCAACATAAAATACAAAACATAAAACAAAAAAATAGAAAAGTATGCCACATATAAAAGAAATTTGAGTAGTCGATGGAAAATTTCTATAAGGCCCCAATTTTGGAGGTGGTAGTTTAAGGGTTTAAATCAGCTACCATAAATATGTTCAAAGAATTAAAGATATCATATTTTAGGGCATCTGGGTGGCTAAGTTGCTTAAGCGACTGCCTTCGGCTCAGGTCATGATCCTGGAGTCCTGGGATCAAGTCCCGCATCCGGCTTCCTGCTCAGCGGGAAGTCTGCTTCTCCCTCTCCTGCTCCCCCCTCTCATGCGTGCTCTCTCTCTCTCTCATTCTCTCTCTCAAATAAATAAAATCTTTAATAAAAAAAGATATCATATTTTAGAAAACAATGTGTAATCACAATTTTTCTTCATAGCTAATATCAAAAAAGTGATATAAATTATAAAATAATCAAAAAGAAACCTAGATTTAAAAAGTACAATAACTAAAATACAAAATAGTGATGTTCAGCAACATAATTGAACTGTCAAAAGAAATTATCAGTGAACTTCAAAACACAGAAATAAGAGATTATCCATCCTGGGGGGCAGAAAGAAAAGAAGTGAGGAAACCCAAATAGAGCTTCAGAGACCTGTCTGAAACCATCAAGCATACTAACACACATAATAGCAGTCCCAGAAAGAAAAGAGAAAGAAAAGAGTAGAGAGAATATTTGAATTAATAATGGCCAAAAACTCAAATTTAACTAAAGATGTGACTCTACAAATTCAAAAACTTCTATGAGCTCCAAGAAGGATAAACTTGAAGAAGTTTATACTTAGATATGTTACAGTCAAGTTGACAAAATTCAAAGACCAACAGAAAATCTGGAAAGCAGTAAGAGAAGAATGGCTTATTACATACAAGAAACTTTCACTATGACTAACTCACTTCTCATCAGAAACCAAGGAGGCCTGAGATGATGTGGTAACATCTTAAAAGTGCTGAAATAAAACACTGCCTATCAACAATTCTATATCCAGAAAATCATCCTTCAAAAAATGAAGAGGAAATGAAGAACTTCCAAATTAACAAAAACTTAGAGAATTTGTCTCTAATAGACTTACACAAAATAGTAGTCTATAGTAGTTTCTAATGTAAGGAAACTACATGGCAACGCAAATTCACACAAATAATGAAAAACTGGTAAAAGGTAACTATATAGGTAAATATAAAAATATATAGGTAATATATTAAAAAGATAATACAAACATATTTTCATTTATAACTGTTTTATTTTCCTTTATCTTTAAAAATCAACTACATAAAGCAATAATTATAACACTGTGCTCACAGGCTTATGATATATAAAGATATAATTTGCATGACAATAATAGTACAAAAAAGGTCAATGGGAAGAGAGTCATATTGGGTCAAAATTTTATATACTATTGAAGTTAAGTTACTATTGATCTGAACTAGATTGTTTACGTTCAGGTGCTAATTATAATCCACAGATCAACCACTGAGAAAATAACTAAAAGAAAAAATATATATATATAAAAAGAAATATGCACCAACATTTAAACAACACACAAAAACTATAACACTAAAGGTCATAATAATCAAGGAATATATGAAGAAAAGCCACATAGGACATATAAAAAATAAACAGCAAAATGGCTGATGCTAATGCTATCATATCAGTAATTACAATAACTACAATAAATGTAAATGGATTAAACACTCCAAAAGATAGAGATCGGCAAAATGGGAAATAAACAAACATGATACAATTACACAAGAGATACACTTTAGTTTAAAAGACACAGACTTTTGGAAAGTTTTATCTATCTATCTATCTATGTATCTATCTATCTATAGATAGATATATATCTACACACAGATATATATATATAGCATATATATACACAACACACACATATATATATGTGTTGTATATATATATAAAAGTAGTAATTGTTTGGGTCTGAATGTTTGTTTCCCTAATTCATGTTGAAATCCTAACCCTCAAAGATGATAATATTAGTATGTGATGTGTCTGAGAGGTGCATAAATCCTGAGAGTGGAACCCTCATAAATGGGATTAATGATTGCTAAAAGGGGCTCCAGAGAGATCCCCAGTCCCTTCCTCAATGCAATAAGTCTGCAACCAAAACAGAACCCTCAGTTGAGCATGCTGGATCTCAAACTTCCAGCCTCCAAAACCGTAAGAAATAAATTTTGTGTTGTTTATAAGCTATTTAGTTTGTGTGATTCTGTTAGAGCAGCCCAAACAAACTAAGACATTAACCAAAAGACAGCTGGAACGGCTATATTAATTCAGACAAAATAAGCTTTAAAACAAAAGATGTTTATATAGATAAAGAGAATAATGATAAAAGGATTATGATAATTATATACATACATAGGTGTGTATATATATATATATATATAGAAACAGCTCTCCAAATTACATTAAGCAAAATAGAATTGAGGGAAAAATAAGACAATTCACAGATAGCAACTGGAGATCAGCAGGATATAGAAGACCTAAAAAACAGTATAATCAGACCTGGTAGACATCTATTGAACACTGCCCAACAAGAGCAGGAAACACATTCTTTTCAAGTGTATATAAAATATTATCCAGCGTATAGACCATATATAATGACATAAAACAAACCTTGATAAATTTAATTGTTTGAATAATAAAATGTATACTTTTGACCACAAGATATTAAATTGAAATCAACAATAGATAAAATTATGAAAACTCAGGAGTATGTGGATAGTAAGCCACACACTACCAAATAAGCAATAGGTCAAGTAGGTCAAGAAAGAAATGACAAGGAAAATAAGGAAATACCTTGAAAAGAATGAAAACCAAAAACACAACTTACCAAAAGTGATGAGATGCAGCTAAAGGAGTGTTTAGATAGATATTTACGTCTGTCACCACCTGTATTAAAAAAGAATAAAGATATTATATCAATAACCTAACCTTCCAATTTAAGAAACTAGAAAAATAAGAGCAAACTAAACTGGAAACAGAAAAAAGGAAATAATAAAGATTAGAAAGGAATAAAACAGAAAATAAAAAAACAATAGAAGAAAACAACAAACCCAAAAGTTGCTTATTTTAAAAGATGAACAAATTCAACAACTCTTCCACTAGACTGACCAAGGATAAAAGTGAGAAAATGCAAATTATTAACATCAAAAATGAGAACGGGGTTCTTACAGCCTGGCTTAGAGAGATTAAAAAATAATAAGAAATACCATGAACAACTATCAGATAACTTAGATGAAAAATTTCTAGAAAGACAAAAAAGCATGGAAATTGATTCACGGTTAAATAGATGATCTGAACAGTCCTATAACAAGTAAAGAGATTGAATTAGTAATTGAAATATTTCCTATTAAAAAAAATTCAGGACCAGATGGCTTCACTAATGAATTCTACCAAATATTTAAAGGAGATTGAATATTAATTCTTTGAAAACTCTTCCAAACATCTCATCTCATTGTATGAGGCCAGTGTTACACTGGCACCCAAACCAGACAAAGACATCACAAGAAAAGAAATGAAACAAAAAAATAAAAACAAACAAACTACACACCAATAAAAAATTCAGCAGTTTTGCAGTGTGCTAGATAAATATGTATTTCCATATACTATGTATTTCTATATACAAAATATATTTCTATATACTAGCAATAGACAACGCAAAAATGAAATTGAAAATAGAATTCTATGTACTATAGTATCCAAAAATACCTATGAATAAATTTAATCAAAGAAGTGCAAGGCTTATACACTGAAAACTGTAAAACATTGTTGAAATAATGTTTTTAGTTAAAATAAATAGACATCCTATGCTCATGGATCAGGGAAAAAAATAATAGAGTTAAGATAATAATACTCCCCAGTTGATCTACAGATTTAATAAAAAGCCTTTCAAAATTCCAGGTGGATTTTTTGCAAGTGGACAAGTGGATCTGGAAATTGATCCTAAAATTGATCTGGAAATTCAGGAAACCAGAAGAGCCAAAAACAATCTTGAAAAATAACAAAATTGGAGAACTCAGAATTTCTTGGTTTCAAAACTTACTACAAAAGTGTGGTTATCAAGACAACGTGGTGTTGGCATAAGGATAGACATATAGACCAGTGGAACAGAACTGAAAGTCCAAAAATAAATACATTTATCATCAACTGACTTTCCATAGATGGTATCAAGACTATCTAATAATGAAATATGAGTCTTTTCAACAAATATTGTAGGGGTAGTTAGATATCTACATGAAAAAGAATGAACTTGGACACCTATCTTACATAATACTAAAAAAAAAAATTAAACCCAAACTGGATCATATACTTAAATTTATATAAAAAAAACTATAAAATTTTTGGAAGAAAATGCATATGTAAATCGTCATGACCTTGGGATAGGCAGTGGTTTCTTAGATACAACACAAAAATACAAATGCCAAAGAAAAAGGGTAAATTGGGCTTGATCAAAATTTTAAACTTTTGTGTTTCAGGGATACCATAAAGTGAAAATACAAACCATAGAAAGGGACAGAATATTTTAAAATCATGTATCTAATACGCTTAAGTCTAAAATGTATAAAGAATTCTTACAAACTAATAATAAAAAGAAAAAAAAATAGGCTAAGAATTTCAATAGGCATTTCTCCAAAGGGGATAGATATTCAAATGTCCTATCGGCACATGAAAAGTTGCTCAACATCATTAGTCACTAGGGCAATGGAAATTGAAACCACAGTGAAATACTACTTCACATTTACTAGAATGGCTACAATAAGAAAAAAGGCAGGAACAAATGTTAGGGAAGTTGAGGAAAAACTAGAACAATCATACACTGTTTGTTGTTGGGAATGTAAAATGATGCGATGCTTTGGAAAACAGTTTGGCAGTTCTTCCAAGTGTGAAATATGGCATTATCATATGACCCAGCAGTTCTACCCCTAAGCACGTGACTAGGCAAAATGAAAACATGTGTCCACGTGAAATCTGTACATGATAGTTCACAGCAGCCTTATTCATAATAGCTAAGCAGTGGAAACTAGAAAGACATTTGCCTTTCAACTGATAAATGGCTAAACAGTAAGTGGTATAGCCACACCATGGAATATTTGGCAACAACAACAAAAAGATAAAATATTGATATATACACAACACAGGTAAGTCTTAAAAACATGATCCTGAGTGAAAGAAACGAGTAACAAAACATCATATATTTTATAATTCCATTTAAGTGAAATATCTAGAATAGGCAAGTCTGTAGAGACAGAAAGTGAACTCATAGTTGACTAGGATAAGGGGTGGCTTTGGGAGAAAATGGAGAGTGACTGCTAATAGATACTGCTTTCTGGAATAATGAAAATGTTCAAAACTTAGATTGTGGTAAAGGTTGCATAAATTTATGACTACACTAAAATCCATAGAACTATACACTTTGAGTGGTGCATTTTATGTTATATGAATTATATCTCAACAAAGGTGTAAAAAATTCATAGATAAATTTTAGAACCTCCCATATATTATAGTTTAAAAGCAATGCACTTAAACTTGACTAAATATAATAATAGTAATAATAACGATAAGGATAAGAATGTCTACCCTTATTTACTGCTTGTTATAGCAGCGATGTGAGCATCAGACACTCCAGTTAGTGATTTGGGTACATTAAGTCTGATCTTTAAGACAATCTTGCAGTATGGGTAATAGTAATGACCACAGTGCAAGTGAACAAATGGAATGTCACATAGATTAAGTCAGGAGGTCAAAGCCAATTACCTGGTAAACAGTATAACCAGGCTATAAAATCAGTATAAGGCCCATGTACTTTCCTTGATCTATCTGGTCTTAAGAAATGTCTAGAGCAACATTTCACAAATATATTGTAGTATACTAGTGCCAGTAATGTTTCTAGATTTTATATTTTAAAAGGATTCCGTGATTAAGACAGAAACACTGAATTAAGTATATATGTATATACATATTTTTGTATGTATATTTAATTCACATATATATGGATTATATATATACACACACACCATTTTTATTGAGAGTCTATTATAATATCATTATATATATACACACACACACCATTTTTTATTGAGAGTCTATTATAAGGACATTAACCTAATTCTTTTTGTATAGATGAGCAAATGAGCCCATATGAAGGTAAATGATTTCCTTGCATTCCTAATCTATGGTAGCACAAGACTCCCTTTCAAATCAGTGGTTTATTCCACTCTATCAGCTGTATATCAAGGGCAAGGGCTAAGCTAGATTCACAGAGTATTAATGTTTTTGGACAATTAGCATCATTACTACTGTCTTCAAAATGAGTCACCTCACTTCTTACTATATATTAACACAATAGCATGGTGCTGTCTTTGTACTATTCAAACAAGAATGATACATATTTTCTTTTACCCATGTCAGGCATGTGGGACTATAGGCATCTCTAGTGTTCTGCTTCCATCAGGTAATGAGGAACTTTCATAACAATATCTGGAAAAGGCCTGGACTCAAGACCTTCTTTGCCTACGTGGAAAAATGACGCTCTACATTTCATATGCACTGATGGACTCAATGAACTGTACTAAGTATGACAAGTTACTTTTTTTCCCTAAAAGAAGGACTCATGAATAATATTTTGAACCTTAACTGTATAGCAGCGAAACACACACCATTTCCCTCTTCCCATACTTCCTATTCACCACAGCTATATTCATCTACAAAGCCCAGTCTGGCCAGCTTAATCACCTACTAAGAAGAATGCATGTTTTTTCTATGTCCACAATATGAAATCCAAATCCCTGCGCCTGTCATTTATGATTTTTTCTTAAAATATGGCCCCAGGCTTATCCACTATTCACACCTAATTTCCAGGAAACATCACAACTTGCTATTCTTCCAAATGAGCCCCATAGTTTATAATTGCTAGGTCTTTGCTCATGTTTTTTTTGCTATGTTCAGAATTCTTTCTTTCCCCCACTGCTTGGCAAAATTCTATTCATTTTTCATCTCAAAGGCAACTTCCACGACAAATTCTTTTTAAATTCTCAGATCAGAAATAAGTTGTACTTTTTCTGAATTCTTTGGAAAGTTGTTTATAAAACTCAAATGACATATTTACATTCTTAATCTTATTTGCACTTTGCTATAATCCAGGAGGAAGGAACTGATGCCCAAATCCCCACTATTTTACTACTGAAGAAATTGGTAGTTAGCAAGGTAGCCCCAGGTAAATCATCCAGGAAGGACCAGAAATTGCATTCAAAATAATTTAGCTAAATCTGAAGTCTGAGATTTTGTGATAATGATAGTAGGTAACTTTTTTTTTTTGGCATTCCAACTATATTTTAGGCACTGCTCTCTTTACTTTTAAAAAACATTTTTCTTCTCGAAGCTCTTTCTTTTCCTATCTCTGAGACTTGATTTTCCTCCCATATCATTGTATGCTCCTTCTCAGTTTCTTTTTCAAGATTGTTACCCCTTCTCAATCCCTAATTCTTGTAATGTCCCCACCTTGGACTCTTTATCTTCTTTATTTATACTCACTGTCATGGTTTTAAATACTATCTATGTGCTTGTGACTCTAAGATTTACATATCTATCTCCAATCTCTCTGCTGAGCTTCAGACTAAAATATTCAACCACCTGCTCAGAACCTCCATTTGGATATCTAATTTAAAGTTAATATATTCAAAGGAGATCCTCTCTTTCTCTCCCTTACCAAAGTATATTCCTAGATCCCCTCTTTTCCCTCTTCTTTCACCAAATAGCACACCATCCACCCAGTCATGGACACATGTTTGTGTCCATGAAAATGTCTCACCATTTCTTAGCATCTATATTCTTACCACGTCCATTGAAGCCACCAAAATCTCTTGCCTAGATATTCATAACTTCATAACTAGGTCCTCTTCTTTCTATTCTACCCTAGTACTGGAGAACTTCCATTTTCCCCTATAGGTCCACTCACCATTGTTCTCTGCCCTGCCCGTGCCTCTCAAGGCTGACAGGAACGACTCCATCATCAGGCTCCCTTGTGCTCTAGATTGCATTTGGTTTTGGCAATGGATTTGTGGATGGAACACCAGCAAGAGTCAGAAACAGGGAGTGGAGATAGGGTAGAGATAATCCCCAAGATCTTCCATGCAGATTGACTTCAGGTTGACCATTTCTTGCATTTAAGGTCTCAATTTTAATCAGATACTCCTCTTCACACGGTCTGTCTTTCCCCATCACTAACTGCTGTTTTCCACTGTGCTTTTGGGCCCAGGACTGGTAAAAGCCCCCAGTTATTGGCCCTCTTTCAATTGCACTATAGTTTGCTAATTCACTAGGTCTTTACGAACACTCCTTTTATTTAACTCTCCACAAAGTAGTGAATTTTGAGCCTGGCATTTTTGTCTAGCAAGGACTCTAGGTGATATATTACCTATGGCTTATTCTACACATATCAACAATAATTATCTTTAAAAAAAAGTGAAATCAGCCTCTCAAAACTCTTTGGTGACTTCCTCAGATATTTAGATTAATATTCAAATCCTTAACCGTGGCCCAGAAGGTCCTGTAGGATCTGGCTCTGCCCCTGAGTCTGGGTTCATTTCCCATTCTTCCTCCTGCTGTCCTGAACTTCCACTTGTCCCTCAAACAATAATATAACATACCAAGCTTGTTTCTATCTCCAGAGCCATGGCATTTTCTGTTAGTTCTGCCTGAAATGCTCCTCACGCACAAGTGATCATGGTTTGCTTCCTCATTTCATGTAGGTATCATTTGGAGAGGCCTCCCTAAGCACCGTTTCAAAAAATAGTATTCAGTATCTAATCCTTTGCCTGACTTAATTTTTCTCCTAGAATTTACCTCTACCTCAAATTGTATTTTATATTTATTTGTGTTTGAATATTGCCTGTTTCATTCACTGGAATATAAGTAACCCAATGTCAAAATTTGTATCTTTTTTAGTTACTGTTTATATTCAGAGTAAGAAAAATATTGCCTGAAATATACTAGTGCTACAAAAAACAAAAAACAAAAACAAAGATAGCCCAAACATCTTGAGTACACAAATAAATGATTAAATGAGGTAGCCAAGAAGGTACCTATTATAATCACCATTTTATAGATGAGGAACTGAGTTTCATAGAAAATGGCAGACCTGAAAATGTTGAACTACTTTAATAAAGGCAGGGACTGTGTCTCATTACAATTTTTATTTTCCTTAAACTCTGACACAGTGCCTTGCACATAGCAATCCATCAACTGATTTATGTTCACTAATGATGAAAGCTTTTTTAAGGAAGAACAATGTGGTAGCAATGTAAAGGACTGGCTTCCAGAAGGGAAGCTAGTTGGGAATTTATTTTAGCACTTAGTAGATTTCCAAATAGTCTCAGACAACATAAATCGATCATTAAAAAGGTATTTTTAATGAAGGCATCTATGGTTATTATAGTCAAAGCATTCATGATTTAACAAATATCTTTTTGCACGTGGCTTATCTAGTTAGTTGATTATTTAGGCCTTGCTTGCTTCATTGTCTTTTGTAAGTTAGGCTCTTTGGACATTTCATGATTCATTCATATCAGTCCATTTAAAAATTTTATTAGTAGCTCTGATACAAGCAAGTAAAAACATTTTAGAAAATAGGAATATGATATTATGTGACTATTACGTTTGGATTTCAACTTTACAACTATTTTTTCAAATCTATACTGAATATATAATATGAATATATATTGAATACATACTGAATAATAATGAGGGATTTAAAATGTAGATATCAACCCCACTCTGAATTATTTGGTAAGTAGTTTAAGAAATACATATACATAGGGGCACCTGGGTGGCTCAGTCAGTAAAGCATCGACTTTTGATTTTTGACTCAGGTCATGATCTCATAGTTGTGAGACTGAGCCCCACATAGGTCTCCATAGCTGGGGGGTGGAGCCTGTTTTGGCTTTTCTCTCTCCCTCTGTCCCTCTCTCTCTCTCTCTCTAGAGAAGAGAAGAGAAGAGATGAGAAGAGAAAGGAAAAGAGAAAAGAGAAAAGAAAAAGAAATGCACATACATGAAGCAAGTAGATATCCAGTTCAAGACAAGATGCTACATAAGCCCATACAGGATATAGTAGACCAAATTTACCTCAGATCTCCAAGCCCTTCCTGATGTTTTTCATGAATTATTTTGTTTTGGTTTAGCCAGATATTTATAACTATAGGATGTGTGACATTTACAGCTATAGCAATAGAATTTTGTTGTACTTTGCATGATTGCAGATTTGGTAATTTTGATACTGGTCTAGTTTCTGGGTACATTTTTTTCCCTTAAAAAGCAAAGAAAAATAGCTTTTAGTCCTTTTGTCACAACGTTGTAAAAATACTTAGAACATATAGCTCCATAAAGTAAAGATACTTCCTAAAAACACTTCCTAAAAAACATAATTAGAAAAACTTAAGGATTTTAGGAATTGTGCTCTTAGGTTAAGGCAAAAGAACATATTGGGGATGCTCAAATCCAAGTTTAATTATTAATATCAGAAAAAAAAAACTTCTCTCTCAAAGGTACCTAAGGTATCATCATATATTCCTTTAATGTAATTCCATATCCTTACGCTTGTCTTAATGTGAAAGATCCTTTAAGACAATTTCAAGCATTATTGTTCCTGGTCAGTAAATTGCTACTAATTATTCTACTGCAGGACTGAAAGGGTTTTTCTTTTGTACAATGTCTATTACATTAAGATGCCAAAAAAATACCATTATTATAAGATATTTAGTGGACACTCAACTTGGAGAAACTTTGTAAGACTAAATCAAGCAAAGAAAGACTGAAGATAAAGACAAGCTTGAATTCAATGCTGTGAATACTGATAAAAAAAATTAGGAAATTTAAAATGATACAAGTTAGAATCTACAGTGAAAATATTTATGCAGCAAACAGAATACTAAAAAGAAACTACAGAAATGGAAAATGGATGGAAACGATTTTTATCTTTTTAAATTTTATTATACATATTTTTTGAAAACAATTTTTAAATACTTTTTTTTTAACTTTAGAAAAGTTTAGAAGTTTGCAGGAATATTAGGTTTTTCATAGACCTCACATTCAGGTTCCCCTATTCTTGAAATTACCGTGGTACATTTGTCTCAACTAATAAACCTTTATTATTAACTAACGTCGATATTTTATTCAGATTTCCTTAGTTTTGCCTCATGTCCCTTTTCTGTTCCAAGATTCCATTCGGATATCACATGATATTGAGTTTCCTTAGGCTTCTCTAGATTATGAGAGTTTCTTAGACTTCTGTTTTATTTGTTACTTTGACAGTTTTGAAGAGTATTTGTCAAGTATATTGTAAAATGCCTTTCAATTTGGGCTTGTGTGATATTTTTCCAATAGTCACACAGTGTTTATGAATTTGGGGAGGAAGACCACAGATGTAAATTGTCACTCTCATCACATATCAAAGGTACATGCTATTAACATGACTTTATTTCTGATAATGTTAGTCTTTATTTCCTAGGAGAGGTAGTTTTTGCAGGTTTTGGGTTTTTTGTTTTTTGTTTTTCCACATGAAACATACATTTCTTCTCTCTTTCCATGATGTATTCTTTGGTAGGACATTACTGTAGGCATTTCACACACAAGGGGTGGGACTTTATCCTCTACTTCCTTGAAGGGGCAATAGCTACATAATTAATTCCAACTGCACTGGAAACTTGGCTACTCTCATGCATTTATTTATCCAATCATTTATTTATATTGGTCAGCTCATGTATATTTATTTTATGCTTTGGGTTAAAATCCAATGCTACCATATTTATTTTATTGCTCAAATTGTTCCAGTTTGGGTCCACTGAGAGCAATTTTAGTTGGTTCCTGTGCCCCTTCCACATACCCCTGACTGTTGTTGCTGTTGCTGTTGTTGGAGTACTGTCTGCTTTTAGGCAGGACAAAATGCTCAATTACTCACCTTGTATATTCCCTGCCTCAGCTCTGGAATCAACCACTCATCTGTCTCATCGCTCAGTCCAGGTCATACAGCTTTCTTCCTATGTTTCTTTGTAGACATTTTCAAGTTTTAAAATTTTATATGTAGACATTTGACTCATTTTTTTTTAAAGATTTTATTTATTTGACAGAGAGAGACACAGCGAGAGAGGGAACACAAGCGGGGGGAGTGGGAGAGGGAGAAGCAGGCTTCCCGCGGAGCAGGGAGCCCAATGCGGGGCTCGATCCCAGGACCCCGGGATCATGACCTGAGCTGAAGGCAGACGCTTAATGACTGAGCCACCCAGGCGCCCTGTTGATTCATTTTTTAAAAAGATTTATTTATTTACCTTTAGAGGGAGAGAGCACAAGTGGGGGCAGGGGCAGAGGGAGAGAATCTCTCAAACAGACCCCCTGCTGAGTGAGGAGCCCAATGTGGGGGCTCCATCCCACAACCCATGAGATCATGACACCCACAGAAACCAAGAGTCGGACACTCAACTAATTAAGCCACCCAGGTATGTGTCTAGGATCATTTTTTTTAAAACAATGATGTCCAATTGTTCCAGCACCAGTTGTTGAAGACCATCCTTTCTTCACTGAATTGCCTTTGCGCTTTGGTCAGAGAGCAGTTGACTGTAGGTATTACATGCCTGAGCACTCTGTTCTCTTAAACAGTGTGTTTATCATTTTGTCAACATCATAATGTCATTATTACATGACACTGCTGAAATCGACTACAATCCAACTGTCTGAATGTATAGATAAATTTGGCAAGAATTGAAAACTTAACAATATTGAGTCTTCCAGTACATGGATACAGAATATATTTAGATCTTTGATTGCTTTCATCAATGATTTGCAGCCTTCCACATACAAATACAGTACATAGTTATTATATACTTAAGTTTTGGCGGGGGGAGTTGGGGAAGAACAGTGTTGTTTAAATGGTACCTTTCTGTAGATTTCCAATTCCAAATGAAGAAGTAAGTAGATAATTATTCTACAACTCACACCATGGTAGATCAAATTGACAAAATATAGAATTCCTTAAATAATGGAATTAATGTTATACTAATTGTCATGCTTTTAAATATATTTCTGAAAAATTAGAACAAAATTTATTTTCAAATATTTATTGAATATTTATAAAAGCTGATCACTTAAAAATATGAGATCATAAAGCCCTTAAATAACTTCAAAGCTAAAAAGATACACAGTTTATTTCATAAAGATATTATTAAACTACATCTTAATAGCAAAAGGAGAAAGGAGCAAAAGGAGAAAACAATAAATTTGGGCAGTATTTTTTTAAGCAAATATTTTTATAATACTTAGATGGCACTATTTGGGTTTTTTGCTTGTTTGTTTTTTTAAAGATTTATTTATTTATTTATTTGGGGGGGTGCAGAGGGAAAGAGAATCCTGAAGCAGACTCCCTGTTGAGCATGGAGCCCCACGCAGGGCTGGGCCCCAGGACCCTGAGATCAGGACCTGAGCCAAAATCAAGAGTTGGACGTTTAACTAACTGAGTCACCCAGGCGCCTGGCACTATTTGTTAGTGCCTAGTATTAGTATCAGTCTATATTATTTTACTTTTATAATTTAATATTTGTCTAGTAAATGTTAATATTTAGTAGAGTACTGTATGGCTAGCAAAATTATTCATTTTTTTAAAGATTTATTTATTTATTTAAGAGAGAGAAAGAGAGATGGGGGAAGGGCAGAGGAAGGAGAGGGAGAGACTCTCCAGCGGATGCTCTGCTGAGCAGTGAGCCATGACTCAGGGCTCGATCCAAGACCTGAGATCATGACCTGAGCCGAAATCAAGATCTGATGCTTAACCAACTGAGCCCACTCAGGCTCCCTTCTATCTACGTTGTCTTTTCACCAGTTTTCTCCCTTTCTGGTTTGTGAGAGTTATATGCTTGAAGGAAGTAACAAGCTGAACTTCACTCTGAAAAATCTATTCTTTATAACAGAATGTTTTTACTTCTATTTTTTTTGTTTTCTATGTTTTTCGGGGAGAAAAAATGGATTTGTATAAATATTTTTAATGAGACTGTTTTGGGTTTCTCAGTTTTGGCATTTCATATTTGATATTTTAACTCTCAGTTTTAACCTGAGACAATTTCATGAAGAGCACAATTGTGGAAAATCAACTGGATCAATGGGATGTATGATACGATTTTTAATTTTTTATGATTAATATTTATACCTTACATCTTCCAGCCTCACATCTTGAAAGTTTCATGTTAAAATCTGAGACCACAGAGTAAAGGTGAAATGATTATTGGAATGATTCAAAACTGAGTTTATAAACCAGCAGCAAATAAGTTAGGGACAATATAGCACTTCTTTTGAGTGAGTGTCTAAATGTCAGTATTTTGTAGTCTCAAAAATAAATCAATTATTTTAAATAAAGTCTTTCTTTTCAAAAGAAGCTGAGGGGAATAAAAAGAATTTTTCACTCATTTGAGAAGGAAATGAGTCCATTGGGGAACTTTGCATGGGAGCTCCATGGAGAATAAAGAGACAACCAGGGCCCAAAGCAGGCTTCATAAACTTATTTAAAATATTTCTTTTTGCATTTTTTTTCTTTTAAAGCTTTCAAGTTTTAATCATTACCATATGGGATTTAGAAAGAAATTGTTAAAAATAATTGCTCAAAATAATCATAAGGAGTCTGAATAAATTACAGCAGAGAGTGAGAGACGATGCACTGAGTATAAATTTGCTTTTAAAGACAAATACTTAATGGAAGGGCACATTTAATATTGTATGTGAAATTATTTATTACTGGCAAGAAATCCTAAGAATTTCAAGTTCAAATGAATAACATTAGTGTTTGGATACTCATGGATTATCATTCATGGATTTATTATTATTTTTTAATGCCATTAGTCAATTCACAGCAATATTAGGAAAGATATTTCCTCAACTACACCACCTCTGGGAAAAAAAATTCTCAAAAGGTTTCTGTAAACAGTGTTACATTGTTCTCAAAGAATAGTTAGTGTATTTTTTAGAGGAAAAATAAAGGACCTTAAGAGACCAAAAAGCTTGCTTGCATAGATCTAAAAAAAAAAGAAGAAAAAAAATGAAAAGTGCCTGCTGAAAGAAGTCCAAATTTACATACCTCAATGAGATACCATTTCTTGCATCCCAGTTTGGTAAAAAAAAAATCAAAAAGTTGTGGGGAAATAAGCCTTTTCTACACTGCGGCTGAAAGTTCAAAATGGTGCAACCTCTTAGAGAGAAAGTTAATATTATATAACAAAATCACAATCCCTTTGAGCCCGCAATCCCACTTCTAGGAATTTATCCTGAAGATACACCTCTCCAAATAGGAAACAACATACGCACATAGTTATTCACTGTAACATTATTTTCAATAGCAAAATATTGAAAGCAAGCAAAGTATGCACTTTCTCTGCAGTCTAGCTGAATCAATTATAGAAAATCCATAAAATGAAGCATTAGGCAACTTTAAGAAATATGAAGACTATATCAATCAACATGAAAAGAATTTCAAGCTCTCTTAAAAAAAAACAAGAAAGAAAAGAAAAGCAAGGTATAAAAGAATGTATATTATATCCTACCTTTCGTGGATAAGAGAAAAAGAGATATGTTCACCGAAAAAAAGGCTTGAGCTCTACTTAGTAAGCTTAGTAGTACTGCATTTTAATTCTGAAATTATGTTCTGTAAATTGTGGATTAGAGCAAGAGTGAATATATTGAGGTTACTGGGCGAGTCTGAGAAAGGAAGATATAGACACAGAATAGAAAATGAAGACAAACGGAAGAATCCAATGTTGTTGAATCTAATCTGAAAGAATCAGTAAGAACTTGTTATTATTGTGTGTATAAATTTGTGTGTGGACACACACACACACACACACACACACACACACACACACACACACACACATTTTCTTGCCCTGTTCCTGAAACTACATAAAAACAATGACATTCCAAAAGCAAAGAGCACATCTAACTCCCGTTATGGACTTACATTTCTCTCTAAAAAGAAGTCATGCCTTATGTAAAAACAAAAAGGGAAATTTCCTATCTAGGACAAGAAAAGTTCAGAGTGAGTCTAGAACACCTTCCTGGCCAGAAGAAGAAAGAAAGAAAGAAAGAAAGAAAAAGAAGAAAGAAAGAAAGAAAAGAAGAAAAGAAAGAAAGAAAGAAAGAAAGAAAAGAAAGAAAGAAAAGAAAGAAAGAAAGAAAGAAGAAAGAAAGAAAGAAAGAAAAGAAAGAAAGAAAGAAAAAAAGAAAGAAAGAAAGAAGAAGAAAGAAAGAAAGAAAGAAAGAAAGAAAGAAAGAAAGAAAGAAAGAAAGAAAGAAAGAAAGAAAGAAAGAAAGAAAGAAAGAAAGAAAGAAAGAAAGAAAGAGAAACCCTGCCCAAAACAAACAAAAAACCCACTTCTTTTTTTTTTAAGATTTTATTTATTTATTTGACAGAGAGAGACACAGTGAGAGAGGGAACACAAGCAGGAGGCGTGGGAGAGGGAGAAGCAGGCTTCCCACGGAGCGGGGAGCCCGGTGCGGGGCTCGATCCCAGGACCCTGGGATCATGACCTGAGCCTATGGCAGACGTTTAACGACTGAGCCACCCAGGCGCCCCCCAAAACCCACTTCTTTAAGGAAGAATGCCAGCTAATAAAAATAAGGGGGGTTATAAAAATAGAATATCACCATTTTGTTACTTCCAGCAAAATGATGAATGTTGGCAGGATCGACAATGGGTGTGAAAGCCACTTGGTGAAAGGCTATTCGGGGAAGGATTGAGTCAGAAGATATGATTTTAAAATGGAGAGGTCTGGCTGTCACTATCTTAATCAAGTGGTCAAACACAGCCTTGTCAATGATGGGATGGCCTCACTTGGTATGCCTCCTGAGGGGCAGAGCATCACCCATGTGGTATGAGGTTGCCAAAATTTTATCCTGAGGAAGCAGTCAGAAGAACTCAGGGCAATCTGAGTAGGCCATTCCAATAAATAAATGAAATGAAGAAATGAGGGAGGCGACTTAAGATACACAGTAGGCAAATGTACCATGTGAATTCTGCCTGTTGGGTCCCGGAATTGAAACCACCACCACCACCATCTATAAAGGACATCTTGAGGTGCTCTTCTTTCAACTATTCTGTAGATTTGAACTATTTCAAAATAAAATAAAATAAAATAAAATAAAATAAAATAAAAGTGTAGGAAAGAAAAATAACAATTGATGCATATAAATAGTTTTAATTTCCTAGTTTCTTTAATTTTACAACATACAGAGTCAAAAAGCATAATGTGGGTATGGTGTTATTATCATTTATAAGTATGATTTCAAATTGGGCTCATTAAGACCACCACTTTGGAATGAAAGACAAAATATAAGAAAATATAAAGAACGATGACAATTATATTTAAGTCAGGAAGGTGTAGAGGCAGGGGAGAATATAAGATATTAAGTATTAAGATAAATATATTAAATGAATCAACTATGCACCTTTTAAGGTAACAGAATGAAGATTATTCAGTTCCTCTGAGTTACATCATTCTTGTGTTAAAGTTACTGTTATAATAATGAGATTTTAACCATATCATTAACAACTTGATTCAGAAATTTGAGACCAGAAAAAAAAACTGGGATTTATTTTAACAAATGTTTCTGGAAAATCTCTTACATGCAAAACAGAAATTTCATGTTACAAAAGGAATGATGTGCAACTACTGTTCCTTATATGTTATTTTTAATAATGTGTTTTCAAAATGGAAAGTGAATGAATACTTAATATTTTGTACTCTGCTTATTAAAAACAAAAACATGTCTGCATAAATAATTTATATTTAGTGAACCTAAAAATGGCTTAATAGTATTTTAAAGTAGAATTATTATAAAAAGATGGACATGTTTGGTTGGCTTATTTTCCAAAATACAATTACTTCCAAACAATAGCAACTTTCACCAACATATGCAAGCAACGAACCAAAACAAACAACCAAATCTGGTGCCTTGTTCAAACAGTATGTATGACACCAAGAATGCCAACTTCAGAGTCAGGCTTTTCTACATTCAGATCCTAGATCTCTTGCTCATTATCTGTATGAGCACCTGAAATTTACATAAAATCTCTAAGCCCCAGTTCTCTCTTCTGTGAGAGGGAGGAATACTTGTAAATTTCTTATCCTAGTGCTTGTCATGTACGGAGCACTCCATAAATGTTCTATTACTAGTGCTAACCTTGCTAAAAAGCCATCTTTAATTGTTACATTAAAAATATAAAGGGTTTCAAAGGAGGTGATATAAAAACCAGTCACTGCATGAACTGCTTTACATAATAACTACCAACAATCACTTACAAAAGTAACATTGTCTACTTGTAAAAGTAAACATTCCTTAATGTACAGAGGTCTAAAGGCATGAACAAAACTTTCCCCAGGTGTTTCTTGTTATGATTACTGAAGAAGTCGAGGGGCAAAAGATGAAAAGTTGAAGCTGCGGATCATGCATGGCTATTTTAACTACAGACAGAGGGCTTACACTAGGCTCCATATTTGCCAGTAGGGAGGAGGGTGAACTACTAATGACCATCTCTTACAGTAGCAGGAGAAGAAAACATCTAACAGCTTCTTATGTTCCATGAAGAAATTACAGACTCTTTCATTAGACTGCTATTACTTGTTTGTTTTATAATAGTGAACACGCAAAAAGAAAACCAACTTTTGTCAGAATGATTTAGTGTTTACAGCTCTTAAATTAGTTCAGTATTACATTTTTGTATATATTTAATAATCTTAGAGAACCATATGTCCTCTTATATTTAGATTTATTCTATTTGTGTAGAAAAACAACTAGGAATCAATAGATGTTGAGCTATGTTGATAGATATTCTTCCATTTCCTTTACAATAGGCAACAATGTATCTTCTATGACCATGCACCTTTTTACAAATTTTTCAGACTTACTACACAGAAGGGGGCAATCTGCTATCATAGAATTGGTTTGCAGGTTAATAGAGTCAAACTTTACAATATCTTTGACCACATTTTGCTCATTTTCCCCATCGGATCCAGTGGAACCAATGATATGATCCCAGGAGCTGCTGCGGAAAGAACACTGAGCTGGCTTTCTGAGGGATCTCTTGTTTTTCACATTGATGTAGACCCATATCCAGCACAAAATAATCATATTTATGCAATTCTAAGGTCTTTTTTTTTAGTATGAAATATTTCTGAAATCAGCTAGTACATTGTATCAAATGAACTTGCTAGTCATTTTTTTCCCCAAAAGGCTCTCATTAATATATGAAACATCATGCAATTTATGTTTCCTTAGTATCAAGGAACTATAGCTTGTAGCTTTTGATTTCTATGATCCCTAGTTAAATAATCTTGTCATCAAAGAAACTACATAAATGCAGTTGCTCCCTAGCTTTGAGAATTTCTTAGTTTTCATCTTTTAGCCAGGCACACCGAAGGCACCCTTCTGAATAATCCCTGGATTGCTCCATATCGTTAAGTTGCTGAAGCTGTTTCCTCATACACCTACTTTCCTGGATAGATGGGTAGATGAGGCTTGATGATTGACTAAAAGCAGCTAACTCTATGCCAGCCATCCATCACTGAGGTGACTGGGCATGATTTGTTCCCAAATTCTTTACACTGAAACGTTACCAATGAAACCAATCATATGTACTCTTTTCTTCCAGTTGAAGGGAGAGCTCCATGGAAACATTCAGAATGTAGCAAAAAAGAAGGCAGTAAGTAAAAGGCATGACGGAAAAAGGAGAAGAGAGAGAGAAATGAGACAAATGAGGTAAAATGGAGCCAGAAAGAACCAGAGCCTGCCAGTTAGAACAACAGAACCCTGCTTCTGAAGAGGCAACAGTTAATATGAGTGCTGGGCCATTAGTCTGCTGTTGGACTACCAGAGTGACATGTGTCCTGGATGACATTCCAATTCTCTGTGATTCCTAACTGGAGGCAATTGTGCAAATAGTCTGAATGAAACTCTTGTTTCTCATGAAGCCCTCTGAAAAAATTCTTCCTTTACTTGATCATTTATCCCTCAGCTAAGGTCCTATTACCTGAGCTGTCAAGTTATGACTCTAGAGGAAGAAAAGTTTGAGTAAATAGTATTATTAACATACATAACTCAACTGAGTTAAGGTGGGAAATACCAGTGTGTGCCAAGAGTTTTTACTCATTCTTTGAATCCCTAAACAAAGGATTCTATTATTGTGACATATTCTGGCTGGAGCCCACAACAGGACACTGGCCTGACTCCATCAACACTTTCTACCCATATCTTCATTGCCTGTAACTGACAATAGGATTGTAAAGTTTTGATTTTCCCTCAGGCTACGTAACCAGATGCCATTGTCTGAGAATTTCAGGTTGAGTTTCTAAAGAGAGAAAAATAGGAGATAAGTGTCTCTACATTTTAAAGAGAGTTGCTGCATCAGTCAGTGTTCTGCAGGAAAGAATTTTTTTTCTCTAAAAATTTGGAGGAGAAAGAAATTTAAAAGTTTTCATAGACTTCACAGCTATCACAATGGCTGAGAGAATAATATGCAAGAAGGCTGCTATTGGCTTTCCGCAAATTTGGAAGGGCCAGAACTGTAGGGAAAATACCATCAAAGCTTCCATCTGCCCACAGCACCAAAACAAGGAGGATGCCCAAAGGTGCAGGAAGACCTCTTTGCCACCTGCCAAGACCCACACACCTACCCATGGCTCTCGGGAGAACAACGGCTATGTCCCTCTTCAGTTTTCCTAACCTCCTATGAGTATCTGTGATCGGCAGAGTCAGACCCACACTGTGCTGGCAAAGGATTCTGGGAATGTGGTTCCCAGATTTCTTCCTTTAAAACTTGAGGGGTGATGGGCAGATACTGAACTGATAGCAAACAATCCTGCACAGCAGCTAAGGAGCTTCCAGACTTCAGAGCTTAATAGCCTTACAGGGCTTTTCAGAGGTAGATAAGATGTTCCTGAGATCATCACCTCATCAGTGATCTTGAGCCTTTAGAAAAGCTAATTAAAGGCTTAGAAGGAAAATGCTTTTTCGCTTCCTTTTCAAGTAGAGGAGAAAGGTAAGTGTTTCTCCCCCTCTCCCTCCATTCCCTCCACTGCATTCACCTGAAGAGGTACTGGTAGAGGTGGAAGTAACTGCGTGGACATCTCAGACCCTGGCTCATTGCCTGCCAATCAGCTGAATCTGCCAGCCTGCCCTGGGTCTGCCATTTGAGCGGAGGAGGCTGAAGTCAGAGATTTTATTAAGAAAAAATAAATGGTATGTTTGGTCCACCTCCTTAACCCTGGACTTTGGGGGCCTGTGCCTGCTTTCCACCAGACTTCTGAAGGCAGATTGTTGGTTGGAACATTGACCAACAGCAGAGAGATTTGGGAGAGAGTAACAAGAAAAACCTATATATCCACAACGGATGTGGTGATGTGGTGAAGATGAGGGAATCTCCCATGGATTCGAGTGGGGTTGGTGGAAGTGAGCCAGACTGTGAGCCATCCTGACACAATACTGCAGCCTGTGTGTAGGGAGATCCCAGCAGTACACAGTAACAGATAGACCCCGGGGAATCAAAGCTCAGGGTGCTCCAAGTAGATTAGGCAGAGAGTGCACTGCACCCAGCAGGGATGCGTGACTCATAAGAAAACCTCAGGTGGGCATTTAAGCCTGTTCTACATGGGTGGGACAAGTGGTCAAATGATCAATACATTGTTTTGCCCTTTTTTCCCATCCCTCCTCTCTAGCCTCGATATATCTGAGAAAGAAGGCAAACACAGAGATGGGGAGAGAGGCAGAGTGAGGAAGAAAAGTAGCGTTAAATACAGACCTTCACCCCTTCCCCACATGGGTTTCTCCGCCACATGTCACACCCAAGTCAGGGCAAGGGGGCAGGGGAATTGAAATGAATGTGAATTCAAACCTAAATTTAAAAAGACTAGGTCTTTAATATTTAAACTGCATCTAAATTATAAAAATAAAAGTATTCCCATAACTGAAAGAATCCTGGAAACAATGGAATATGCTTAAGAAGTATTTAAAAAGAGTGAGGGATAATTGGGAAAGTATTTTTGAAGGAGAAAAATAAAAAGAGTTCTTGTTTACTCCCCACTGCATTCTGTGTCTTCAATATTCCTTTAATGTCCACATTGCAAAAATACCTACTTTTGCTGTTTCAAACATTTCTCTTACTTTCTTCTCTAAGACTCCTGATTCCGTGTAATTAGTCCACATTTGTTGACGTAAGTTTGCACACAATAAAAGTCCCATTTCAGATGAATTTTCGAATTATATACAAGCATATAGCCACCACCATAATCAAGCTATAGAACATTTCCAGCACCCTAAAATTTTTCCCCGTGCCTCTCTGCAGTTTACTGCCTCAACTGACCCCATCCCCACATAATCTCTGACATGCTTTCTGTCACCTTTTCTAGAAGGTCATATACATGAAATTCTAAAGTATGTAGTATCTTATATTTAACTGCTTTCACTTAGCAAAATATTTTTCAGACTCAGCTGTGTTGTTGCATGTGCCAATATTCTGAATGTCTTAATTGTTGTGCGTAAACATACCACAATCTCTTTATCCATTCACCAATTAATGAATACTTGGGCTTTTTCTAGGGTTGAATTATTAAGAATACAGGGGGTATGAATGTTCATGTACACAGCTTTGTACAGACATATATTTTCATTTCTCTTGGGTGAGATTGTTGGGTCATACTGCTAGGGTACGTCCTCATTTATAATGAAATCTAACGCTATCCACTTATAGTAGAAAGCACCTACTTCTAAAATTATGAACAAATAATTACACAAAATGACCTCCTTAGTTGTCTGGAAGTAATATTTGGTGTTGTTGTTTTGTTTTTTTTCCCCAAACTTCTCAAAGGGTAACAATTACTTAACTTACAGATGCAGTAAAGTGGCTCCTTACTGCGATGACTGCAGTTACCACATTTGTCTTAATAAGAATAACTTAGCTGGCGGCGCCTGGGTGGCTCAGTTGGTTAAGCATCTGCCTTCTGCTCAGGTCCTGATCCCGGGGTCCTGGGATCGAGTTCCACCCACAGTGGGCTCCCTGCTCTGCGGGGAGTCTGCTTCTCCCTCTGCGACCCCCCCCACCCGGGCTCATGCATGCTCGCTCTCTTGCAAATAAATAAGATTTTCAAAAAAAAAAAAAAAAAGGATAACTTGGCAGAAAAGGGAATTTATAATTTTTTTAAAAGATTTTATTTATTTATTTGACAGAGAAAGAGAGTGAGAGAGGGAACACAAGCAGGGGGAGTGGGAGAGGGAGAAGCAGGCTTCCCACAGAGCAGGGAGCCTGATGCGGGGCTCGATCCCAGGACCCTGGGATCATGACCTGAGCCGAAGGCAGACGCTTAACGACTGAACCACCCAGGTGCCCCAAAAAGGAATTTATAATTGACTAAATGACCTCAGCATACCAAGTTATATGTTTGTTTTTCGTGAAATGATCTAAATCCTTGCAGTTTTTTTAAGTGTGCAATGGAAACTGGGCATCATAGAAGTTTGTAGACATCATGAAAACTTGTGGGATTCAGGAAGGCTCTCAAAGGTTAGGACTGGCCATTGTAACTTTGCTACAGGATGCTTAGGCTGATGTACACCCAGACTGGAAATGGGATATTCTTAACTTCCTTTGAAGAAGAATGTTTTGAATTGCTCACACCATTTTTGAGTACTCTTACATACATCATCTTAAATTTTCTCAAACCTGCAAAATATAGACAGCTAATCCATTTTAAATAAGCAGAAGTATGAAGTAGCTGGAATGAAGGACCTAATAAATTGCACACCTCTCCCTCTTGCCTGGTTTCTGCACTGACTGAGAATGAAAAATATTCAAACAGGCAAATGGAGCTCCAAGTAGCACCTTTATCACTGATTATGCAAAATGCAAACACATGGCTTAAGAATTGTTATCTATATAGATGTGCTAATAGTATATCCCTGAAATAGACATCTCTACCCTCAAAAAAAAAAAAAAAAAGCCAACAACAACAACAAAAAACAAACCATAGTCCTTTCCTTGTAAGAGTGCAGCTTTTTTACTGCTAGGCTTCCCAAAAGGTCTAGAGCAGGTCAAAGCTCAGGCTTTCCTGAATTTGCAAAGAGAAAGTAGGGGGAAATTGTCTAAGCTACACCAATTGGCTCATTCTCATCTCCCCCCGGAGAAGTGCAAGGAGGCAGAGAACAAGAAGAGTTAGTGTCTACATGAAAATATAAAGCTAGGAAAAAGTGGATTTCCCATCCTCAATCTTTCCGGCTTTATGTTCTTTTCAGTTTTTAAGTCTATGGTTAACCAAACTGTGACTATCACCATTTTGGGAAGGAAATCAGCAATCTGTTAATGCAGTCCTGTGACCAGTTTATCAGACTGTTCTTATAATCCCAACCACAGCTTCTGTGTATACTCTCGGGCCAACTATTGAATAAGTTTGATTTTGCTGTTAGAAGTCTTGAAAATAGGTGCAAAGATCACTTTTATTAAATTAACTACACAGCTACTGTACCCTAGGAACTTCCATTCCCTAATCAATTTCCAATTTCAAATTAAGTCTATCTAGACTGTTCAACACATTTTATGAGGTCTATTTATTTACTATTTTACCAAATATGAGCTGGGAACCCATGGCAGGCACTGTTACAGCCCAAGGCATCAACCAGTAAATGAAACACCATTCCTGCTTTCATGAAGTGTATATGCTATAGGAGAAATACAAAAATATACCTATAAAGACACAAGTGTATAATATTTCAGGTTATGATTAGTGGAACAAAAAGAGGGAAGCAAGAGACAAGGGAAGGTAGGAAAGTTACTTAAGATAAATTGGTCAAGAAAGATCTCTGAGGAAGCGACATTTGAGTAGAGAGTTGAAGGAAAGGAGAACACTTTGTGGGCATGAGGAAATAGTTCATTCAAGGCACAGGAAACAGAAAGTACACAGGAGCAGAGGGGATGGCTGGAGCAGAGTAACAAGAAGGAGATGAGCCTGAAGAGGCAGAGAGAAGGCAGATCACATAGCCTTGTAGCCCCAGCGAGGACGGCAGCTGTTACGTTGAATGAAGGCAAAATGGGAAGCTACTGGAAAATGTGAGGATATAAATGTAAGACATTTTAAATGAATCATACTCAATTTGGTGTGGAAATGAGACTGTAAGAGGCAATTACAGGTATAGTCAGGGGCTGTGGGACTTGGTGGCTTGAATCATGGTAGTCATAGTGAGAGTGGTGAGAAGTGGTGAAATTTCTGGATATACTTTGAAGATAAATGAACAGAATAGTGCAACTTTCTGCCATGGAAGAAGAAAGAAAGCAGGGAATTAAAAAGCTGTGGCTTAAGCAATGGAGAGAACAGAGCCTCCATTTTCCACGATGGGGGTATACTGCAAGAAGAGCAGGCTGGTTGACAGAGATGGTGAGGTAGAAATCAGAAGCTTATTTTCAGATATTAGCATTTGATATATCGAGTGGACACCCAACTGATTGTTTTGAGTGGATAATTAGATATACAAGACTAGAGTTCAGCAGAGAAATCACAGAATTCATCAAAGAGATGGCATTAAAAGTTGTGTGTCCCTCGATGGGATCATATAAGCAATGAATGAAGACAGATACTAGAACCAATTACAGAGCCCTGGGATGCTTGACCATGAAGAGAGAGAACTGACAAGGAAAAGTCAGCAAAGGAGACTGAGAAGGAATCCCTCAGTTCCCCATCCGGTTCATATCTCACCGCCCAGCCCAGTGAACCTTAGCTGAGGTGTGTAGGAACTAAAAAATAACCCTGAGAAATTCAGGAGTCAGACATATTGAAATAAAAATACCTGAGAGAGCTGGGGAATCCTGCTCAAGTATGTGCAAATGATGGACTGCTTCGTACTGACCCATAGTTAGCACCAAAAATCCACTGAAGACTTTGGAGGCAAAGTCCTCACCATTTAAGAACAGGCCAGCACACAATACTCTCTGAAAGCAAATCAATCCCAAAGAAGAAAAGGTAGAAGCAGCCACCTTTTCCCCAAATTCACAAGTGAGACAATTTGTTGTCATTCCCTAACACAGTGGTGCCAAATCACTGGCAGGGGCGGTGACTGACCACCAGAAGACATCCTGCAATATTCGAAGCGTTTTTCGTTGTCACCACTGGATGGAGGTGCCCCTGGCATATAGTAAGTAGAGGCTAGGGCTGCTGCCAAATACCCCATAAAGCACAGAGCAGCTTCTGCCCTCCACAACAAAAAACTACCTGGCTCCAAAAGTCTATAGTGCTGTGGCTGAGAAACTTTGCCCTAAGGGGAAGGGTTAGGGAGAGTTGCGTAGAGTTATTCTGCATAGTTATAGTTTTAATGTATAGAAATGCATTATGTTGTGATTTAAATTTGTTTCCTTTTTCTTCCAACTCCGTTTTTTTTTTTTTTACTATGGCAAAATATAAGTAACATAAAATCTAACCACTTTAACCATTGTTAAGTGTATAGTTCAGTGGTATTAAATACATTCACATTGCAACTGTGTGGTTCCACGGACACCACTGAGTAGTCAAACTCAGTCAGCCCCATTTTAAAAATACATTTATCTAGGGCGCCTGAGTGGCTCAGTTGGTTAAGCGACTGCCTTTGGCTCAGGTCATGATCCTGGAGTCCCAGGATCGAGTCCCACATCGGGCTCCCTGCTCAGCGGGGAGTCTGCTTGTCCCTCTGACCCTCTTCCCTCTCATGCTCTCTATCTCTCATTCTCTCTCTCTCAAATAAATAAATAAAACCTTAAAAAAAAAAAATACATTTATCTCAGGAAGTACTACAGGAACCATTTCATGCAGAGGGGATAACGGTAGTTGCAGCCCTTTTGGAGAGCTAAAAAAAAAAATAGGGAAAAAAACGAAGGTAACCCACATAAATGAGCTATAGCAAGAATCTATAAACTTGAGGGCTGGGGCAACACAAGGGAAGAGAAATCTAGGCGCTTAGAGGAGAGGCTCTCATGGGACTGGGGCTCAGACCTTCCTGGCGGGGCTGCCATCTGCCTCTGTTGGTATTTCTGGAGGAGCTCAGATAAAGAGGAGGCCGCCAGAAGCTGGACGCCGACCCAACAGCTTCTGTAGGCAGCAACTTTGACAATAGGACAATCAGGAAACAGGATCACGAAGAACTTTTCATCCTCCTTTCAACCCTGCCTGATAATTTCTTCTAGCGCCTCCTATTGGCAGAATTGAAGAAAGGAAGATGCCTTTCTGGGGAAAGTAGTTGGCAGCATGAGCAGCCCAGAGAAAATTCCTGAGGTGTGGGTGTGCAGCTGAGGCATAAGAGGTACAGAACAGTACAATATGTGTAAACCCCAACTGGGACGTGATATACATCCTGATGGGCACCCACCATATTTCACCTATAAATTTACCCACTGACTCTCTCAAATTGCTCCCAACTATCTGCCACCACACACTACATCGAGAATGTCACCCTAGTATAGAACTAGCTACTAGATCATAGTGGTCATGAATATGTATTTTACTGAGCAGTTCTAGATTAATCTTTAGATTGTTTGAGCCTCTCTAAAATCATACCACCCATCTGTAAAGCTGAATCTTCACACTGGCATTTTTTTTTTTATAGAAATATCTGTGGTTTTGATTTCTCAGCAGAACATTTGAAAAAAATTAGAACACTTATTTGACTCTACTGAGACCTAAAATTGATTGATCTTACAAATTTCTCTGTTTCAACTCCCCTCCTCCAAATCTCTTACTTTCATTTTAACCTAGAAAATATTACATGTTCTTCATCATTGTAGCCACTCCACTGGATCCGCTTACCTAACTGCCCTTGCTTTGTATTTGTCTAGCAGGTTACATCCAACTCTATCTACTGCACTTCTGTACCCAGACAGCTGAATACAGTGCAGAAGGCACACAACCATGCCTCCCACTCTCACTGTAGGTGTTCAGAATGATTTGATATTTATCTAGCTGTGTTCGAGTGAGGAGACAGGCTTAGGGTCACCCTAGTCCTCCTCCATCTTACCTCCCACCCTGCCAGTCTCACCTTAAATTTTAGTCACTAACTCAAGTGGACTGGCTAACAAAATACATGCAGAGAAAACTCACAGAACAAAATAAATTGAAATTGCTAATAATATACTAAACTGCACAATCTCCTCATGATTAAAGACAAGCAAATTAAAATTACCAGATACCATTGTTATCAAATTGGCAAAAGACAATAATATTTGATGATATCTGTTGTGGGAAACAGGCACACTCTTACACTTTTTATTTATTCACTGATAACACACATATACTGAGTTTCCTCCACATGCCAAGCACATTTCTAGGCAATGAGAAAATAGCAGGAACCAAGATAGATGTCTCTGGCTCAAGAAGTTAACATTTTAGCAGGGAGAAGGAAAACAAACACACAATGATATGTCATATATTGATAAAAAGAAATACATCATAGTGAAAGGATAGGTAATGATTGATAGAATAATACTTTCTCATAAGGTGGTCAGCATACCTCTATAAAACAGAAGCCCAAATTAAGTGAGAGAGCAAGTTATATAAAAATTTGGGTCAGAGTGTCCCAGGCCGATAGGACAGCAAGTGCAAATGTCCTGAGGCAGGGGTATTTTTAGCCTATTGTCAATAGTGTGGTTATAGCAAAATGAATAGGGAGGATAGTATTTGATGGGATCAGAGAAGTAGGAAAGTGCCGGGTCATGAAGGACATAATAATGAACTTATATTTAAATCAGGTTCCTCTGAGATTGACATCATCCCTATTAAAAGAAGTAGACATGGGTATAAACTTCTTGAAAGGTCATTTGGTGACATTCATCAAAATTAAAAGGGCACAGATTCTTTGATCCAGCAGTTCCAGTTATAATTATTTATTCTCAGAAATATTATCACAAGTGTGAAAGGTTTATTTAAAAATTGTATTTCAGTAATGTGGGTAATAATAATAATGATAGAAATAAACTCAGTGTTTATTTGTAGGTAGGTGACCACACAATTTATCATATGAATTGGGACAATTCTGAGAATGAATGAAAGAACTATTAACAATGATGCACAGATATCATGCATAAACCAGAATTGGCCATGGAAAACAGAAATGGTCCCTATCAATGGGAAATTGGTTCAAGGAATTATACTATATCTAAACAGTAGAATACTATATAGCTATAAAAAATATCTTTGTAACTAACTATGATTTATCTATCTTCACAGAGACTGCCTTCATAAAATTCCAATTGGAAACAGGTACATAATTTCTAACTATATATAAATAAGTCATGGGAATGTAATGTACAGCATAGGGATATAGGCAATACCGTTTTAACAACTTTGGTGACAAATGGATCATTTTGTAATGTATAAAAATTTGAATCACTATGATGACACCTGAAACTAATAAAATATTGCATATTAATTTTTTAAATGTAGAAGAGACATTAGAGAGAGGAGAAATAAATACACATAAAAATTGGCTTTTGCAAGTTCTGAAAAGATAAGAAATTCAGTAAGCTTTGGAAAATGGGACATGGGGAAGAAAGGGAGAATTTTAATTTTTTAAACATTATTCTGAATTTTTGGATTTTTGGCCCTAAGTGCACAAAATACAAAGTGAAAACAGTTCTATTCTTTGTATGTTCTCGTCTGGATTAAGAAGATCCCACTGAATGGCTCGTCAAATGTCTTTTTTTCCCTTGTATCAACTTACTATAGCTACTGGTTTCCTTTCTCCTCTGCTAAAACGTGTGTTTTCATTTTCCTTCCTCCATCTCAGGTCATTCAAATCACATTTAAAAAACACAGTAGAAGCTCTCTTAACCCATAGCCACTTAAGTGACTTGAATTATCCAAGTTTTCCATTTTTTTAGTGCAACTAGATCTTACTGCTAGGAGGCAAGTTTCTAATGCACCTGAATATTTCTACTCCTACTAACACGGTTACATGCTTCCCAAACTTCAGTTGTGTTTATAACTAACTTGTTTTAAGTTAGTGGCATTTGTTCTAGTAATTATGTTATTTAATCAAGTATTACCTAAAAAAGCCACATGATGTGGGTGTGTGTTTGTGTGGGTGTGTATCAATGCAGCGTGCTTTTATAAATAAAGTAGAAATAAGTGAAAAAAGAAAACAGTATGGCAAATTGGGTGGGCACAAGAACTGTGAAATGAAACTTTGAGGGGGAATGTAAAGCATTTTTAATTTTCCACTCACATTGCTCCAAAATATTAATTTTTTTTTTACTTTAGTTAAAGAAATCAAATTTGGAAATGATAAACACTGCCTTTGTAAGTGTAGTGTGGTTTCCTTGAACAAAATTAAATTTCAGTAGAAAAGGCCTTGACCCCACTTCAAAGAAAGATTGGCAAATAAAAATACACTCTACTTTTAAGTTAAAATACAGAGTTTGAAGTGGCTATGTATGTACTTATGATTTTCCTTTTCGGCTGACTTTTCCAATTAACATCCCCAACCCAAATTTCCCCATTTATTATTTTTTGGTCTTTATTTCTCTGATGACTCAACTATTTTTTTTCCATTTCTGAAAAATTCCCTGAACTTGCATAATTGCCTTTAATGAACATTTATCTGCTGATGAGTTAGAAAAAACAAACAACAGTAAACTTATTTCCAGCCCTAACCTCTGCCTTAAGCTTCATGATTTCATGTTTGCATGCCATATCATTCAATCAAAGAGTGGCATTCAATCAGTCCGTTCAAAAAATACTTACTGAATGCCTACTATATGAAAGGAACTCTGCTCTACACTTGTTAAAGAGGGAGGGGACTTCTTCAAATAGTTCAGGTTAGTGAAGAAGAATAATTAATGAGTAACAGTTACAACAGAAAGTACACATTGCGACAAGATGTGTATGAGCTATTGGGGGAGCACGAAAGGAAGGCTTTCTTGGTCTCTGTACAAGCATCCCGAGCGGAACACATCCCAACTATATCGATTGCTCAAGGTCTTTTCCACTTCAACTGAAGTCCAAGTCAAGGGTGCCACGGTCACCCAGCTGACCAAAGCAGAAAGCTGTACATCTGACCGCAAGTTGTTTTCTGTCAATTTTATCACTTATAGATTATTTGATCCCCTTCACCTCAACTCAAAATCCTTAATTCTGGTTATCATGTCTCTCCCTTGATTAATAAAACAGACTTATCTACCTTCTTCTGCTTTATCGAGGTATAAATGACTAATAAAATTATAAGATGTTTTAAGTGTAAAATGTAATGATATGATATAGGGATACATTGTGAAAAAATTCTTCCTAAGTTAATTCACACATACATTACCTCATATGTCTTTCTTTTCTTTTCCTTTCCTTTCCTTTCCTTTCCTTTTTCCTTTCCTTTCCTTTCCTTTCCTTTTTGATAGAGATTTCATTAAATCTATATATCATTTTGTGTTATCTGGACATTTCAAAAAAAATAATTCTTCTGAGCTTCCAATACATTCTCCACTTTGGCACCCAGATTGCCTCTCCAAAAGGTAATTCTGGGCATGCCTCCCTTTTGTGTCTTCCTTCCATGACTCCCCACTGCCTTCAGAATGAAGATCAGCCTCATCTCTGATCATGCCTCTACCTGTACGTTTTCTTTCTTATAATTACATTATAGTCTAATTGGGAATTACATTTTGGAATACTCTTACAGTGAGCCTGTTCTTTAAAACAATGTTCCAACTAGTTTTTCTCATAACTTCTGCCTCTCAACAAATAGCACTGCAGTTTCAATTTCCTCTGGATCCAATTGCAATGGATAGATTGCAATTACAGATTTAGAAGCATGGCATGCCTTCATGGTTATGTAATTGAGTGATTATGTGGTCTAATTAGAGCTATCACCAACTTGGACTTGCGCCTTTGTTTCATATGGCTCTCTTCCCTGGAATCAGGGTAACAGCTCCTGGAGGGTAGAACTTTGCAAAGAACGTTCAGGGCTTCTCTTAGACATAACAGTCAGAGCAGGACAATTAATATTGTGTTCCACTAATTGGCATGAACAATTATAAAGTTCTATTTTTATGTTACTCTTAGAAAATGATGAAGTTCATACACTAGCCACTCATGTATTCACTTAATACATCTTCAATGTCCATCATGTGAGAAGCACTACTCTGAGTGGTGGGATTCAAATATAAATAGAGTGTAAACTCCACCTTAAATGGGAAGTGGAGAAAATATCGAAATAACTATTGTTGGGATGCCTGGGTGGCTCATTGGTTAAGCATCTGCCTTGGGCTCAGGTCATGATCTCAGGGTCCTGGGATTGAGCCCCACTTCGGGCTCCCTGCTGAGAGGGGAAATGGGGAGTCTGCCCCTCCTCTCCCATCTGCACGCTCTCTCTCAAAATAAAGTAAATCTTAAAAAAAAACCCAGGGGCGCCTGGGTGGCTCAGTTGTTAAGCGTCTGCCCTAGGCTCAGGTCATGATCCCAGGGTCCTGGGATCGAGCCCTGCATCGGGCTCCCTGCTCTGCTGGAAGCCTGCTTCTCCCTCTCCCACTCCCCCTGCTTGTGTTCCCTCTCTCGCTGTGTCTCTCTCTGTCAAATAAATAAATAAAATCTTTAAAAAATAAATAAATAAAAAATTTAAAAAACCCAAAAATAATACCCTGGTTATTGCCTTCAAAGAACCAGCAGTCCAGTGGACGTCGACGATGATGTTATTGAAACAGTCACTTAGTTCAGTGCAAAAAGGGTAACTACGTTAAACACTTTCATGTGGAGACTCACGATGCTGTAAGAACACTTAACGATGGGATTTGACCTTATCAGGGTTGGCCCAGGAAGGCATGATTGGGGAAGTGACGATGGAGCTCATTTCCAAAGAGTGGTTTAAGATTTTCCTAGACAGGGGAAAGGAAGGGTGTGCTCCTGGTAAAGGGAAAAGACTGCACTAGAGCCCTGTAGCAGGAAGCAACATAAAAACTCTAAAGTCCTAATAAAGCAATCCAGTCCTCCAGAGAAGGCAAGAGGAATGGAGGGATGGAGCAGGTTCTGAGGAACTGCTGAAGGGTTTTAAGCAGGGACAGGAGCAGCATGCCCAGGGAGCGAGCAAGCAAGCGGGTCTGAACAGAAGAGAATGGAGGTGGAAGGGCTATAAACAGATGTGTTTTCTAAGGATAATAAGCTACCCTGTGGAGAACTGATTGGAAGGGACCGCAGTGACTGTGAGGAGACCTACAGCAGGCTTTTACAAGGATCCAGGTATGACACGGTGATGCCATGGAACAGGATGGTACTAGGGCAGTTGAAGATAAGTTAAAATTATGAAGATAATCAGGATGTCACATTGTTGCAACTTGTTGGTGGGTTAGTTTATATAGTGAGGAAAAATACACGCCTTGTTTTCTGATTTGGTAACACGGAAGGAAGGTGTTACGGTTCTCTGAGATAGGGAACACTCTGTAAAAAAACCCAGAAACCTCCTTAATTATCTGTCAGATTGCTTTTCTCTTGTTGTTTTAAATGTCAAATGGCAAATAGGGTCAAACCTGGATTTGAAAATCTTAAACTCAATATTAATCTAATTTCATTCTTCTAATTGTTCTTATAAGAAATTAAATCAGTCTACTCTAAAACATCAGAAAGTGCTTAATACATCACATTCACATGAAAGGGTAGTAGGCAAGGAGCCTATCATGGGTTGGCATCTGAGCAAGCCCACAGCCCCATCAGCGGTTCACTGGCTTGATATGATCCAAATGTAACATAGCCAGAAGATGATGCCAGAGTTTTGATTGTTAAACACAGGATTCTTAAGTAGCACTGACAACTTAGAGACAGACTTAACGTCTTGAGCTCTGCATGCCAGGAGTTAAAAGTGAGAGGTAAGGTTTGAATTCATTAATACGTCAGCTCTTATTACAGCAGTTCAAACCTCTCAGGTGATGGTGGTTTTCGAGGATGTCTTTTGCTTCTAGGGAACCCGTATTTGTGTTAACCACAAAATGAGTTACACTAAGTGATTCCCCACTCTGTCATTTTAAAACTCTGTAATCAGTCTGGAGAACAGACTTAATTCCTAAATTCAAAAGCAAGGGAATCCTCTGAATTAACTATCAATGTTAAAGATTTGATTAGTGGGTACTATGTATTTTTATTTGAAAAATAATTGTTGTTTTGATATCAAATCACTTTTATGTTAAAGAGGCTCAATAATAATTATTTGAGGCTGCTTTCTGATTTCCAAAGAAAAATGGATAATATGAACAAAAGTGAAGGAAGAGAACTGAATGATGATGACGATGATGTTGATAATGACGATGAACCCTAATAAAGAGTCTACTCAATGCCACAACACTGTACATGGATTAGCTCGTTAATCTTCTTAAGAATCCTTAGGGGCAGATACTATTATTCTCATTTTACATGTGATGGGGAAACTGAGGCACAGAGCCATTAGGCAGTTTATGTAGGTGAGCAAGATCTTAAACCCCAGTAGTCTCACATCAGAATCTGTGATGTACCCCCACTATCAACCTTCTCAATGGTAACTTTATTTTAGAATCACTCAACTCCTCCAGTGTTATTATATGTTAGAAGATCTGAATGGAAATGAGGAGAGGGACAAAACATTCCCTTCCCTGATGTATCCTACTGTGAAAACCCTAAAACAAAGTAAACAGGCAACACTATACTAATACAAGCTTGAAGTGAATTTTTTTCCCCGTCTAGTAAAAAGCTCCTCTAAATTCACTACGAGGCAGGGATTCTAGTGGAATTCAGAACAGATATATTTAAATGCAATAATTGAAAATTTAGAGTTGTCTTTTTATCTCTGTGGTGCATTGAACACTGTGACCTGAAATGCAAAAGCATGCTGAGAGGAGTACTTTACAAATGACTTTTCCTCTGGGAGGGGGAGAAAGAAAGAAAGGGGGGGTGTAGAAAAAGATGGATGGATGGATGGATGGAAGGAAGGAAGGAAGGAAAGAAGGAAGGAAGGAAGGGAGGGAGGGAGGGAGGGAGGGAGGAAGGAAGGAAATGCAAATTACTGTGGGATCCTAAATGTAACATATAATTCCCAATGGTGGCTTTGGACTGTTCTTTAAACTACTCACCTGAGCTCATTAATTAGTGTTTCAGTATTTTTTGTTTGCTTGTTTTTGTTCCTGGGAAAATGAAGATGCAATGTTGTGTGCAAAGGCTTGCTTCTAGGAGAAGACAGGGTGGGTAGCTCAATTTCACCACTTAGCCTCTGTATGACTTAAACAAATTATAGTAACTTCTCCATTGTTTACTGGCCTCACGTGCAAAATGGAGATTTAAATTGTGACTACATTTAAGCTGCTTTGAAGATTAAATTATATTTGATAATATGACTTATCAATTATTATATAATGATATAATGTATGATATAATAAAAATTAAATATCAATTATATAAATATGTAAAATATATGACATATAAATATTAAACATTTAATCAATGTTAAATCAATATGTGTACCTCAAGCTCTTAAAACAGAGCCTTACACATGATAATGTTCAAGAGATGCTCACAATGATTATTGTCACCTGACCTTAATGTAAGATTTTGGTAGAGTCTGAAATAAGAACCCAAGATGTTACTTATTCATTAAAAAATGTTAACTTTGGGAGAGAGTAAAAATGTGCCTTTTAGATTTCTAGACTTTAAAAAAACATGTTTTTGGTATAATAACAATTGAGAGTAACTTAAATTTAAATATTTCATTTTCTAATTAAAAACTGCTCACGGGTTTTATTGACTACAAACAGGGTAAAAAGAGATGGTTTTCCAGACAGCAGCCTGCAGGCTAAGACTGAGTGGGTGCCCATGATCCCAGGCTGTGCACTGAAGCTCTGACTGGTTTGTGTCAAAGCAAAAGAGTAATTGACATGCTAGGAAACACAGGCTGAAAAATGACCTTGATTTTTACTTTGTCCCTGACTCAGCAGAATATATGATGCTGTTATCCTTTACCTGGGTGAATAAAGACCATAAAGCACTATTTTAAAACAAATCAACAACATCCTCATGGGAATATGCTGAGCAAATATCTCATGTATGTATATTACTCTTTTTTAGTGTTTTAATTTCATGGATTGATATGAGCAAATATAAATGCAATTGCTCAGTGGTCGTTTGCCTCCATTCTAAAGAAAATGCTATAAATTATATACATATATATTTTGTAAAAAAAAAAAAACCCATAAACTCAAAAGTCGTTATTGTAATATGCCCTATTCCATCTAAACAAAGATACCAGAATCCTACGATCTGCTATTTTAGATGTTTTCAGTTTGCACAATGAATTTAATGATTTAATTATGTGTGGGTTTTTTAATTTCTTTTTCTCACCAAAATCTAGTATTTCATGACATTTTACTCATTGCATTATATGCCAAGAACAGAATTCTGAGAGGTAACATTATAATGGGGTTTTTCTACAGTGAGATTTACAGACCTGAAAACTCATTATCTTAAGGCCTTTCCTCACAATAGCACATTAGCCAACCAAATTTGGCATATATCTTTATGTATTCTGACCTTGTTGGCATCATCTTATGTTTTCATGGTCACTGGGGGCTACTGCTAAAGTCTGCAGCTAATAAATTATGGTTGGATTTCTTGCTTGGGCAGGATCTGTGTTAACATATAAGACAAAGGTAGAAAGTTTATTTTAACATTAGTCGATACTTTGTCAGGTGGTATTAAATATTATTGTCAGTGCATATGATGCAAACTACAGTAAGCTGAAAATCATGCTGTTAACGTAACTAGTACATTGAGAGTCAAAGCAGTTTAAATTTTTCTGTTAAATTTTTGTCATGGCATCTATCACCAACTTTACTATAGTAATGTTTTATTCTTGCTTGGATAGCAAAAATAATAGAGCACTCAAATAATAAATTTAAAATTTTTCATGAATCTTAGGAACTAACATTTAAAAGAGCATTTGAATGGATAGTTATTAGGGGTTTTGGGGGTTTTGTTTTGTTTTTGAGGTTCAGATTGGTTAAGCAACTCTCTGCAGGTCTTACAGGTAGCAAATAAAAGGTAACTCACACACTGGGCTTCTGGTTTCTTGTTAAATAGGATATGCAATCTATTTTTCTGGGGTTTTGTTCAGCAGTCCAGCTTACTGACTGTGCATCCCTTCTGCTGCTAACTTACTCAAGTAGTCTATAGGACCAAGTGTGACTGGTTCCTTAAGAATTCTTTTTAATGAAAACCTATGTGCTAGAAGCTCTGCTAGGTGACTTGCACACATGATCTGCTTTAATCATCACAATTCTAAGAGACTGGGTTTCCTCTGTTTCACAGATGATGCTAGCATTCATGGAAACTTCACATATCATTTAGACCAAGAGAAGCACATTTAAGAGGTAGAGGGCTCAGATCCAAGTGGCGGGTAAGTGTGAGACAAAGTCCTTACTAAATGGTAAAATAGGGACTATGGCCAACAAGAGAGTTCTCGCCTCTTCTAAAGGGGCAACTTCTCGCCTCTTCTAAAGGGGCAACTTCTACCTAGTTAATTGTTACCTGCACAGAAATGCCTGCACAGTGTGGTCAACTCATCCAGTTTCTGATAAAAGGAAATTAGATTCTGTGCGAAACCATTTATATCTGAAAAATTAGCAATGAATTAAAGAATTAAACATTGTGGGTGCTAAACAAAGCAAACAAGGTGAAGTTGTTTATGGCCATGATAAAGTTTATAGGTTGCCGGTTATTCAACCTGTTTAGAATAACATGATAATATTACAAATGAGGTTACTGATGCCCAAAGCAATTCAGCAACTTGCCCAAAGTAATGAAATCACGTCATGGTAACCCAGGCAATCCCAAATTACTATCTTCTGCTCATGTGACTTCATTATATTTACCTTGTCATTCCATGATACAATTTAGAACAAGATTATAGTTATAGTCAACCTTAATTAAGTAATTCTGTGTGTGTGTGTCACACACCAATGTGTCCGTGAAGTATCCTCATATACATTGTGCTGAGTTCTTGCACGATACCTCATTTAATTCTCTCCATGAGCATCTCTGTACTAGCAAGGGAACCTGGAAACCGAGCTCTTGCATATTGTAAAACAAAAATAGAGTATTATGCACAGAGTACAGAATTTGAAAAGCTTAAAACCTAGGATTTGTTCAAGATTTTTATTTATTTATTTTAGGGAGAAAAAGAGAGAGAGAGAGAGAGAGCACAAGTGGGGGGGGGGTGGCAGGCAAAGGGAGAGGCAGACTCTCCACTCAGCAGGGAGCCCAACATGGGACTCGATCCCAGGACCTGGGATCATGACCTGAGCCGAAGGAAGACGCTTAACTGACTGAGCCACCCAGGCATCCCTAGGATTTGTTCTAATATGCTGTTTAAGTGAAAGGTTGGCATATTTTCTTTTCTGTTTGAAAGCAGAATTTGGTAATTATTGTACTAACCTACTGAAAGTTTCTGCTATTTTTCAAACTATTTTTATGCCCGTTATCTAATTTGCTTTGATGATGAAGAGATAACCAAACCAAGCTGAGGCAGTTAAGAGTGTTTCTCTCTCTTCTTACCCTTTTGAAACTGCATTTACATATTCTCTTTTTTATTGGCTTCTCTTCTTAAGTCTCTATCATTTGTGTGCTTCTCTAGTAAATAACTTTACGCTTAATTTTTCATCATTTAGACAATTCCTCAAGTTTTCAGTTAATTTTCCATTCTGTATTTTCTTAACCCAACAATATTCACTCCACTGTTTTTCTATCAAATTACTTTAAAACTAAGGAGAGGAGGGGCACCTGGGTGGCTCAGTCGTTAAGTGTCTGCCTTCAGCTCAGGTCATGATCCCAGGGTCATGGGATCGAGCCCCACATCGGGCTCCCTGCTCAGGAGGAAGCCTGCTTTTCCCTCTCCCACTCCCCCTGCTTGTGTTCCCTCTCTCGCTGTGTCTCTCTCTGTCAAATAAATAAAAAAATCTTTAAAAAAAACTAAGGAGAGGAAAAAAAATAGGAAAATAAATATTCCCTAAAATAAAACAACAGTACAGAATGGGTGATAGGATGAAGGCATTAGGCAATATAAAATTACATTGCACTGTTGTCAGAATTATGGAAATGTTGGGATATGTTCATTCTACTCAATCCTGCTATATAAATGTCCTTTGTTTCCTAGAGGGTGAATCAAATGTGCACAGAAATACTAGCTTCATAGTCACAATCTCAGAGCATAGAGTGTATCTCATAATCTACTTTGAAAATCACAAAATTTTCTTTATGGCCTACAATATGCAGATGCTATTGATAAACACGCATGGTATCGTAACAGAATTAGACGAAATAATGTTGAGGGTCTTCTCATTATAGAATCATTTGCTATTCATTAAAGTGTTATGCTTCAAAATGACTTCATTCGATATTCAAAAATGTCATATGGTCTTCCACAGGTGTTCATGGACATGTAAAGTAAATTGCTCTTTTCCTTTCTTTGATGATGACTGAACGCGAAATACATCTGCCCAAACAGTATCTACCAATCCATCGGGGATATTGGCACAAATACCATCCTGTAGCTCCTGGAATATTAAGGTAAAGGAGTAATCTTACTTCCTGAAACTGCAATCTGGTGATGTGGATGAGAGAAAGCCTACGGAAACCTGTATCCCCTTATAACTATGAGTCATTTCAATTGATATGATCTACCCATCAAGAAAATTATTTAAAATTTTCAAACATAAGAACACGGAAGCACAGAATTGAATTATTTTAAGTCAGGATTCCAAAAACAGGCAGCTCAGACAAGATATTAACAAAGTCTTTAAATCTCCTTTGGCTCTCATGGAAAAACCACCATCACCATTGTTGTGCTTTATTCCCTAAAATGCCAACTGTAGATAGGCACCTTTGAGCTAATTTTTTAAAATTTTTTAAAAGCTCAGCTGGCACTTTGATAAAAAGCACTTTTCTTACATTATTCCTGTCCCAGGAGACTTGCGCACCTGTTTTTGCATCTTAGAGACTAAGGATCTCACCTGTAAGAGTGCGTGGGACAAGTAGGTGCATGGCTCTCATCTGTTTGCCTGTTCAGGATTATTTCATCCTCCACCTACAGTATGTACTTTTTTTTCTTTAACGTTATCTTTATTTTCTCCCTGCCTTTATTTATAAAGGCATCTTTCTTCTCCATTTGACAATAAGTTTCATTAAGGTCAGTGACCACATCCTAGGAATACTTATATTGCCTACTCAGATCTTGGCATAGTAATTGAATGCAGTACATCCTCAGTGGCTTAAAGACCAAATAGGATAAAGATAATTCTAAAATATTAAATATTAAGAATCATGAGCAAACTGGGGCTCAGTATAATTTTAATATTTTAACTAAGATGTAAAGCCTGATGATATGTGAAATGAATAAACATGGAAGCTTAGTTTTTCCTCAATGTTATAGGCTTTGCACATGTTTAGAAGCATTAATTTGTTCTTAGATTTCCAATCTCTATTTTGAAATAAGCTGAAGAGTCTCATACACTTAACCTTGAAACATAGTTATGGGTATTGCTTTCCAAAGTCAAAGTACAAGGATGTACCATCATTGTTAAAATAAAGTCAAAAAATTACATATGACCTTGTGAATGGAACTAGAAAACTTAGTGAAGATTCAAGATAATTCCCATTATTTCTGAAGTACCTGTGGGTATCCCCAGGAATCTTTGGGTGACATTTTACTAAATTCAGTAAAATAGAAATCTAAGTTTTACATATTACAAAGAAGTGTAATTCAAATTTAACTATAACAAGTTTTCAAAGATATTGAAATAATAACATAGAGCTCATAGCTCTTTGAATGATATACCAATTCTATTTCTGACTTTATATTATTGAGAAATTCTCCCACATGTGAACAAGGAGGTCTGTATTTTATAAGGACATTACCAGGAATAAAGTCTTTAATAATAAAAAAGTTTAATCCTCATCATTAGATAAATGCATAACTAAAATTTAGCACATGTAAAATGGAATAGTATACAGCACATACAAGCAGTCAATTCAATCCATGTAAGAGATTTCAAAATGTAATATTGAGTTAAACTGTAATATGTAGAATGATAGATGGAAGGTTTGAAACTATTTACATATATGAATCTGAAATGCAAAGTCAAAAAAACCAAATAACATTACTTATGAGTATGCACACATATAATATATATGTAAAATATGAATGTATTTAGCACTTAAAACGGATTGGAAGGGTTTAAGTATACTCCATGGTAAGGATTCTCTGGAAAGAGGGAAGGAGATTTGGATTTAGAGTGGCAATAAAAGGGGATTTAGATATTCTATATCTATATATCTATCTTTCTATTTAAAAACACTAGAAAAGTATGCAAATATGACAGTTAATTTTTGGTCATAGGGATATATGTTTGTAATATTTTCCTTTTGTATTTTTGTAATTCTAAAAAAGAAAAGTTTTCAGAAATTTTAGAGTTAGTGCTACTACTTCTATATAAATTATTATTATTTTTAAAGAAAAGGATCATCAACAGTAAAAAGAACCAACCACAGATTAGTCACATCTTGAGTCTAGAGTCATGAAAACATCTTTGTACCAACCTATGTCCAGACCAACCTTGCTAATGTAACGTTTTGGCTTTATTTAGTAGAGGTGATAGACTCAGTTATGGTAATGCTTTTCCTACAACTCAGTAAGTTGTTAAATATTTATAAAAGGTAGGGTTAGGGTTAGGGTTAGGGTTAGGGTTAAGGTTAGGGTTAGGGTTAGGGTTAGGGTTAGGGTATGATCCCAGAGTCCTGGGATCGAGCCCCGCCTCGGGCTCCCTGCTCCGCGGGGAGCCTGCTTCGCCCTCTCCCACTCCCCCTGCTTGTGCTCCCTCTCTCGCTGTGTCTCTCTGTCAAATAAATAAAATCTTAAAAAAAAAATAAACATTGTTTTGTAGGCATTGTTACAAAAAAAAAAAGGTAAGGTTCGGTGTCAAGAAACACTTTTTCTAAATGGCATAGCAGATGGCAGGACTGAACTCTTGTTATAACTATGCTTTTAATCCCTACTCTGGAAAACGGGACCAGTCACCATGATTTGTAAGCAGACCTTTCAACTTGTATGATTCTGCTTTCCTGTAAGACTCAATGATGCCCATAGTAGATCCTATCCATGCGTGTCCCTGTCCAGGTTCCCTATACATTTCCCTAGAATTTGGTGCAAAGTGATAGAGTTGAGGACTAATATATTCTAAGTAACTGTTGTGGACCTAACATTTCATAGATGTTACTTTTTTGGTTCCTAAAAACATCCTAAATAGCAGATACTGTGTTCTCCATCACTGCAATAAAGGACTGGGGTTCAGGAAGTCAAGTCATGATTAGAATATAGACACTGTCTAACTCCCATGCCTACTTACTGTATAGGAATGTTGTTCAGAGCTCACATTAAAAAAATCCCGTCACTAGAATTCGTTAGAGTGATTTAAATGTTGTGGTACAGTTGTTATCATCTCTTACCCCTCACAATCTGGCTGCCTAAGAAACAAGGGTGACATATTTAAGGATTTAAATAGATGTTTGCTAAAGAGGACTTTGAGTTTGTATTAAAAGAAAAAAGGATACCTATATTCAAGTGATTTCGATAGATACCACCCTTCACCTCTCCTCTGTTGAGAATCTAATTTAGAGAAAAAGGTTAGAAGCATGGTTCTTTAAACACCCTTATCATCATCTAGTGACTCTGGAAATAGGAAATGACAAGGTGACTGAGCAAATGCTAGGCCTCCCAGCTCACTGAAAGCTGATAGCTATTTTGCAATACTTTTGGCCCACCCATTTGCCCAAGCCAAGGGAGCAATTGATGTCATAAGTATTGTTTGCTTGGGTACCAAACCACACACATACCTATTCCTCCTGTTGAGTGTAATTGAACCTCATTTGATGGGCAAAGTGGGGAAACAGTTCAGTAAACCTTCTGGGAGTGATCCGTGCAATTACCTTCAAAGATACCTTTACATGGAGAAAGGTAAAATTATGGCAAGAGAATTGGGTCAGTTCAAGTAGTTGGTTTTGGGAGCAGGGTATTTAAGAAAGCAAAATAAAATAATAATTTAACCATATCTTTGAAAGAGGGCCGTTTGGGAAGTTTTTAATTTGATGTCTACATAAATTTCTTAAAAGCATATTATAAAACCTTTGGTGTGACTGTTTTAGCTCACAGTTTAAAGACATACATATGGTTTTCTTTTTAACAATTTGCATATTTACCTAAATAAAAAACATTTAATAGATTTAGTAGATCTGTGTTCTAACTTCACCTTGTTAAACCATGTTGTAAATTTTCCGATGCTATATGATTTAAGGGTTCTTTTCTTTAATTTTTATTTTTTCTTGAAAAAAATGGAGTTATTAAAAGTAGCTACTTGCCAGTGACTAACTCAGCATGCAAAACATATTTGTCTTGGCTGGTTCCCAATCCAATTAAGTCAGAATCCCTGGGGGTCGAACCCAGGCAATTGGTCTTTACAAATCATACCAGGCACAGCCAGTTCTAATGTGCAGCCAACGCAGAGAAAGAACCACTGGTATATTCATCATTGTACTGACCATCTGAAGCTTGCCACCTCGCTAGAGTTTACAACACTGCTATTCTCTCCACAAGTATCTCCAACAACTGAATATATTGTATTGCAAATATAAGGAGATCAACTAAACCTGTCTGAGAACATTTAGCTATGTCTGTTCCATTGAAGCAAACTTAAGGAGAGGAAAATGGATCTCAAAAGAGATCCTATTTCTTTTTTTTATCTCTCTTAATAGATTATACTAATGAAGTATTTTAACACATTACTTAGTGGACTACCATTTTACAGTTGCAGTCAAACAGTGTTTTGTTTTGTTTTTACTTAAGAAGATACTGCCACATCCCATTATTCCATACTTGGTTATTAGGAGATGCATTAAACATGTCTCCCAAATAGGAGTTAAAAAACCTATTAGCACTACATGATATGTAGTATCTATTGATCTATTATTTGTCCAAAATGAGTCTCATTTTGTTCCATAAGAAATAAAGCTAAATAAAATATACTATTACATCTGAACTGTTCTTAGTTTATAATTTCCTATTTGTATAGCATTATCTTATACACCTTTGATAACTTATATATTAATTTTATATATTATTACAATTATAAAGTTTATCAAACATTTTTCAAAAGGTGGATAACTGACTACTAATCCCTGATGTACATATGTTGCAGGTACGCACAAATAATATATATTAGTTCAATACAGTGAAAATGAAAGAAACAATTGTTGAGGGGTAGACATAGTAGAGTCACAATTCTGAGAGAAAAAGCATGGGTAGAACATCATCTTTTATTATACACTAAAACATTAGCAAGGTAAAAAGATCTGAATAATTTTTTTGCACACATATTGTTTCTCGGTGATTTCTATTGTTTCTATGATCTTAATTTCTGTATAGTTAAGAATTTTAATTAAGTTTCTTAACCACTATCAAGAATTACACAGATGTCATTCTGTGTTATATTTGTCTCTTTTTCTTGCTAATGACAGGATTGAAATGTTCTTTTGGTTAAGTCAAATTAAATTATAAGTTATTTAAAACAGATGACCAAAACTCAGTGTAATGCTTCCCTGTTCTTCTGAGATCTGCCTCAGATGATGCCAAATGTCTGGACACTAACCAAATCTGTGTTATTACTACTAGTAGTATTATAATTTACACACTCATGTCAGCACTATTATAAAAGAAGCTTCAGTGTTTTTTGTCTACGGAATGGATAATACAATAGAGGCCCTGAAAATTATTTGTAATTTTCTGAGTTCTTTAAATAAAAATGTCTGGCTAAATGCATGAGTTTCATTTAAAAGCTCTTTTTGCTCAACTACCTTCAATTATGATTTGGGTTTGTGGTATACTCAGTGGCAATACATTCAGAGACTGAGATAAGAGATTTGGTAAATTTTGAGAATTCTGCTTTATTTTTGTCATCAAGTTTCAGTATAGTTTAGATCACTGAATTTTAGATATATGGAATCTCATGGAATGACAAAAGCCATAATTGCCTCTAATCTGTTCAAGGTTTTCTACAATTACACGTGTCACCACGTTACAATTTTTTCTCCAACCCTTTTTTTTTTCTCCCAACTCAAGAAAGTTTCAGGTCACTTCCTAACTATCTACTTTTGATTTATTTTTCAGAGTTCCTTGCCAGTGTATTGTTGGAAAACGTTTTTAATCCATAGATGCCTTTTTGATATATCAACATATCATTATTTTAATTGCAACAAAGCCAATCCACCTATGAAAATATATTCTACATAGGAATCACTTTCTCTTGGTGGCTTTTCTGCTAAATTGGGGGTGGATTATATTAGGGAATCATTTCTGGAATGTAACAAATACTGTTGCTTGGTTTATAGTTTATAAAGTTTATAGAACTGATATTGATCCCACAATGATCACCAATACCATTTTTAAAGGCATCTCCCCACCCGCCAATGAGTTAAAAATAAAATTTGTCAGGAGATGGAGACAATATAATTCAGAATCCAAACTCACTAAAAGAGTTGTATTGTCCTCTTGCTTTGAAATGCAAACAAAGGTATTAAGTACAATGGGAGTACATCTTTGATGAGAACGGTCTAAATGACATATAAGCATACCAGATAATCTATCAATTCCATTTTCCAGCAGAAATCTTTCTTAGAGTCTTTATGCTTTAAATTAGATTTTAGTTCTCTAAATTTCTTTAACCTCTTTCTGGTGTTAGATACCCTCTAGCTTGGTCCAAACTCTTACTCCCATTTGTTTTAATTAATAATTTAATAACAACAAATTAAGATGGCTATGCATGGACCAACAATGAAGTGAGGGATAAACCAACACTTATAATTAATCCATCTGTTCACCTGATACACAATTACAAAATATAAGCAAAATAGGAAATTATAGCATCTTCTCATAGTTACCTGAAACTGCATGATTTGTTTGTCTCTACATGAAACTAGTCCTTCTGCCTATGTACTCGATCCCAAACTCTCTTGCATACTCCGGAATTTTGATACTACAAATATTCCCTTTCTCTTCCTCTTGGTTTAAGTAGTACCCCTCTTTGGTTAGACTATTACCCCAAAGCCTGAAAGTACTCTATGTTTTGTCCCACTGGAAAAACAACATACATACCCTTCCTGATTCCACATCCACCCACCCACCAGCTGCTTCTACATTTTGCTGAGCCCCTTTGTAGCAAATCTCCATTTTTAAATTTCTCCCTCCTTTGAACTAGCCCCAGTTAGTTACACCAGGATACTAAAACTACTCTTATTTGATATCCATATTGTCAAATCTAAGGGTTATTTATTTACCCATAACTTATACAAACTCTCAGAAAATTGAAAACTCCTTCCTCCTTGACAGATTTTTTTTTTCCCCTACTTGGATCTTGGGATGCTTCTTCTTGTTTTCTTCCTGCCTCCTGTGTCTTCCTGGAAGTTGACATTGCAAGTTCCTCCACCACTCCTGGACAGATGAGTGTCAAAGTGTCCCAGCTGAGGTCTTTGCTCGCAAAGTAAATTCCTCCTTTGTAAATTTACCCAGATCTATGGTTTCCCATACTATCAGTATGCTAATGACTTCCAACCATGTATCTCTACCCTTAGCCAAACACTCAATTTCCCACGAAGGGTTACCTTTCTCTAGTCTGTACCATTTTAGTAAGACATGCTTCTATCCTATTAGATGCTCAGGCTGTAAACCGAAGCTATGCGTTCTTGATTCTTCTCTTTCCTTCTTGCCCTAATTCCATTAATAAATCCTGTCAGCTCTACCTTGAAAGATTAATAGAATTCTAAACTTTTCTCAACGCCTCTGCCGTGACTTCAGTCCAAATCTCAGGTAGATCTTGACTGGATTACTGCAAAGTTCTCTTCTATCCCTACTTTTTCTACATTTGCCCCGTGGTAGTAGCCACAATCATCCTTCAAAAGATAAATCAGATCATTTCACACCTGCTCAAACCCTTTAGTAGTTCTCTACAAACTCCTTATGAGTTAGAAGGCATCCTTTGCTTACCTCACTGGGCAGTCTTAGTATTCTCTCTCTTGCTTTTTGATTCTTTGGAGATATCATTTTTGTTTCTACTTCAAGGATCTAAACTGGCTGTTCCTTCTTTCTGACATTTTCTTTGTTCCTACAGTCACATAATGCTCTCTTTTCCATATTTTACCTTTGCTCAAATGTTCCTTCCTCAGAGCAACCTTTCTGACTACCACATCTAAAAAATTATTCAACCTGCCCTTCCTTATCCTTCAGCCTGGCTTTATTTTCTTTCCCGAACATGCTACCTGAAAACCTGATATTTATTTGTGTATTTACTTTTCTGTCCCCTCCAACAGAGTTCAAGTTCCATAAAAACAGGATTGTATACTGTTCATCCATGAATTAGCACAGAAACAGATACATAAGTGGAGTTCAGGACAATTTTTTAAATGAATAAATAGATGAATAAATGAAATAAATGAATTGCATGATAATTCATTCACTCTTTTTATTGGTTAAAAAAAAATTGTCAGGATGACAGAAGAACTCTCTCTTTACCCAGACTAGTTCCCAATTCTTCCTGGAAATACATAGCAAGACTACATATGTCAGGCTCCTGATCTAGGTGTGGCCCTGTGACTATCAGCAGCCATTTGCTATGATATGGACTACTTCCCACCTAACTTAACAGAACGTCCTAATGTATTCTCTATACTCTGTCCTTATGTCAAGATGCCAGTGCCCTCAGCAAACTTGGAAGCCACATGTTGGAGATGTCACAGTATCATCACCTTGTGTCTGGGGTTTACTGTGTAGAACAGAGCATAACACTGCCTTCGGACTCCTTTGGACTATTTACTTAAGTGAGAAACAACTTCTGTTGTTTTTGAAGAATCATATATTTTTCTGTCTAGGTTTGCAACAGTTTGACTAATGAAATCAGTATTATAACTGTCCAATTTCTGCCTGAAGAGACGAATTCCAGACATAATATTCCTAGATGTCAGATGAAGAAGGTAACTATGGTTGCAACATAGAGTGTGAATATTATTATGTATCCCTATGTTTGCAAATTTGAGCCTTCTGCTAAGCCTCATATGTTTAAAGCTAGAGCTGTTCCAACTGAGTCATTTGTTCCAGGCACAGAAGAAGGACTCCCAACCCCAGGTTGGAATGTGAGGAGTAACCCCCTTGTTGAGTGCAAGTGGTTGAGCACAAGTGGAGAGAGGACCTGGAAATCCAACCACTCCAAATTCAAACTTTTAATCAACTCTCCCACTTTTATCTCTATGCATCACACATACGTACTGAGGTACCTTTGACCTTTTAGGTGTTTTCGTGGTAAATTAGTTATTTTTCTCTGGGAACTTAAGTGATGGCTTCCTCTGATCTGCTCAGTAATCACTCCCTCTCTTTTCCGACTTAAAAAATAAAAATCTACTTAAATTGCTCAACTGTCCATGTCTACTCTACTATTTCCTTTGTCCTTCTAAATGTGTATCTCTTTTGACCCTTTATTATCACTGTAATTTTAGTGAGGCTTCAGGAGAGTAAGGAGATAATTACTTCCACAGATAATTAGAAGTTACTTTGCCAACTTTAATAAACCCAAGCATCAACCCAAGCATCTTCCATCCTAAAGCAAAACAAAACAACTTGAAAAAACAACACTTCACAGGACATTATACCCCTCTTGTGATATTGCTCAATTTCTCTTCTTTCCTTTGAGCAACAGTTCTCAACTGGGGACAATTTTGTTCCCAAAGGGATGTTTAGCAATGTCTGGAGACATTTTTAGTTGTCATGACAGAAAATGCCACTGGCACTTAGTGAGTAGAAACCAGGGATGCTGCTAAATATCCCAGAATGCACAGAACAGTCTTCCCACAACAAACTATTAACTGGCCCAAAATGTCACTAGTGCTGAGGATGAAAAACCCTGCTTTAGAGCCAACCTTCTCAGAAATTACGATCCATTTCACCTTCCATTCAGATCTCAAGCCAGACTAATCTGGATTTTTCCTTCCTTCTCTCCTCTGCCCTTCTTCAACTGGGTTGGTCTTGCTAATAGGGATTGTTTAGGAGGTTGGAACAAAGTATCTGGGCCTATCTGCTAAAAACAAAAACAAAAACAAAAAAACCCAGCCTAAATCTAATTAAAAAAATCAACCTAATTAAGTCTCCCATAACCCCACCATATCACAGTCATAAGGCACCTCCAGTCCTATCAGGATCTCACAGCTCAAAAACCTTTCAAGCAAAATACATAGGGCTGGTTTTCTTGCTTTATGAAAATCTCCCTCTTAAATTAGGAAGCACTTAAGTTGTGAAAGTTCATTTTCACATAATCTCATCTGGAGAAATCACAAAGGTCAACTCTCCAAGAGAAGAAGAAACAGATAGGCTGACATGGTTCACGTTCACGGGGCTAGGGGTAAGATGAAGGCACATTGGCTAATCCCACAAGTCTAGGAACTGTGGTCTAGCTGGATGAACTACCTATACCTTAATCTTCCCAGTCACCATCCCGTTGTTGGTCTTGTAGGGTCCCCAAGACTGGACCTGACATGATCCCTGTTAGAGATTGAATTATGTCACTCCTCACAATTCATCTGTAGAAGCCCTAATCCCCAATGTGAGTGCATTTAGAGACAGGGCCTATTAGGAGGTATTAAGGTTAAATAAAGACATAAGAGTGGGACCCTAACCCAGTAGGACTGGTGTCCTAATAAGAACAGGAAGGATATCAGGGATATATCCATATAGATAAAACACCAACTGAGGCCAAAGAAAGAACATGGTGGTTTGCAATCCAAGAAGAGAGGCTTCAGGAGAAACCAAACCTTCTGACACCTTGCTCTTATAGTTGAAACCTCTAGAACTTTGAGAAATAAATTTCCGTGGTTTAAACCTCCCAATCTGGAGTACTATGTTATGTAGGCCTAGCAGACGAAGACAACCCCCTAGATTCATGTTGGCTTGGAAAAAATATGGTTGTTTATATACTGTGGCATCCTCTATTAAAAAAAGATAATGAAAATCTTGTGTCATTGCATTATTTATAACTGTATTTTAAAAACAGCTTGATATGTCACAAGCAATAGGAAAAAAAATAGAATCAAAGATTCTATAGAATTTTTAACAAGTCTATTTTATTGGGAGAAAATGGGGAGGACTTAAAAAAATAATAAAATTTAAATAGGTATTTATTAAAAAGTGGAATTTTACACAGTAAAACACAGCCAGAGTTTTTAAACGACAATGTAGAGAGATTTACTCCCAATGAGACCAAATGTATAATAAAAGCATGTGAGGTTTTTTCCTATTATATTTTGTGGGGTTTTATATTTTTAAGGGTATTTCCTATTTCTGTTATTCTTCTCTCAGATGGTTTCCATTTGGTCTATTTACTGAAGTTTCCTAATCCATAGTTTCAAATGTAAGTAATTTTCAGTGAAGCCACTTCAGAGCTCTGTTTTTGGAGCGTTGGAGCGATCATCATTATTTAAGCCAGTATTGTTCTTTAAGGTTTTCTATCCATTCTCCTATATTCTAAAATTCCAAACAGCACTGCACAAACATACATGGATTGCTTTCTACCCACTCATTTGTTCCTAATAATTTTGGCCAACTTATTCTATTAGGTTCCAAAATTAATGGGGCTGTGAAGTCACTTTGCCAAAATGTTTCACTGATGGTTGAGGCATTTCCCATTTATTTTCTGTTGTTTCACAGATCCTCAATGTTTTTTCATTAAACTCAGGATGAAAGCATTCATGCTTGAGTTAACATTTCATATTCTGATCTGTCAGCTCTTTCCAAATGCATCTGGCAATTTTGGTTTGTATCAGACTTCATAGTCCACTGTAATTCCTGTGCAAAGCTTCTGGCAATGCTTGACTTTTCCTCTATAAAAACAAATTTAGATGAGCGTTGCCATTGCTCAGTCCTTACCAAAGCAGTAGTTCAGGGTAGAGTCCATTTCAGATATGTCTCTAACATGATCAAAATCATCTGCCTTGTTAGAAGTCAATTACAGAGCCCCAGAGGTACTCTTATCCTTGTGAGGACAACGTGGGGCCCAAATAATGAAATTTTTATGTTTAGTCTGTTCTCATGACTGGTTATGTAACCCACTATAAATTAATTGGACTAAGTCCCTAAATCTGAGCCTGCCCTGTCTCTTTTGCGGCCTTGTAGAGAAGAAAAGTAAAACATGTTTGGTAACTTTAATCCAATTCCCATCTGCCTACTGTGGGATAATGCTCTATATCAAGACCCCCTCTTTCAAACTAATATTTTCCTCTCTATTGTTCTTTTTTTATATGAGTATGTACAAGTTTCCCACAATATTTTAAAACAGTTCTACTTCAGTCTTGTCTCTCATCTCTAGATATTTCTCTTTACCCCTCTCAAACCAGGTAAGCTTCTATCAGGTCATTTTCCATGTGTGTTCTTCCTCTATCTGCTTTGGTTTCTTTTCCCCTGTGATTCAAGAATAATTTGCATATAATCACATGTTAAGTATGCAATTGTGTGAGTTTTCACAAATGCATATCCTTGTATAACCTACACCCCTACCAAAATATACAATTACATCCTTAGAGAATTCATGAGTATCTCTTCCCAGTCAATCCCTCGCCATCTCAGACAACAGCACACTTCTTATTTCTGTCACCCTCATTTAGGTGAGCTTCTATAGAACCTCACCGACATGAAATCACACAATAGCTGCTCTTTTGTGTCCAGCTATTTTCACTTCGTGTAATGTTTTTGAGACTCGGTCATGCTGTTGCCTCTGTAAGTGTTCTTCTTCCTATCACTGAGTATTACTCCATTGCATAAATATACCACAGTTTGTCCATTCTCCACGTGACAGACCGGGGCTGTCTTCAGTTTTAGCCATTACGAATAAAGCTACTATGAACACATGTGATCGCATTTTTTGTTGTTGTTGTTGTTGTGTGAAAATACGTTTTCATTTTACTTAGATAAATTGCTAGGAGTGACCTTACTGGGTGATACGGTAAAGGGTAAAGGTCTATGTCAAACTTTGTAAGGGACTTTCTAACTTACTTTGCATTAATTTTTATGATTTTATAATCCACATAACCCATTTGCACTGCAACATATAGATAACAGTTTGGAAATGCAAAGAACACTCTCCAAGACATCTTCAAAAGGCTTTCCCTACACTGCTCACCTTTGTGACAAGACTAGTAAGGATCTCCAGTTGTCATGTTTAGTGGATCATTTAAAGAACTCATCTTCTTTTAGCTCCATGTGTTATTATGCATCATCAATTACTTGTCTGCTGAAATTCTCTCCTTCTTAGATTTTTGGGATATCTGTTTTCCTTTCCATCTCCACCCTCCTCAAAATTGTTCTCCTCCCTTCATATATCCCCTTAAGGCTTGAATTACACAGGCCCACTCCTAATGCTCTTCTCTCTCTTTTGTCTGGTTATCTCTTTTGAAAATCCCAAGCACCACCACAGTTTTCATTGGCATCTCTATAGGCATGATTCCTAGATTGAAAGCAGACCCTTTGCTGTTTGGGGGCTCCCAACCTATCCTCTTTTTATTATCAACTTATTATTTTCATGTGGCTATAATACATGTTTGTCCCATGAAGGACATCATTCTCATCTTAATATTTCCTCCATTGCCATAAATGGCTTTTTGCCTCTAACATGTGGAAAGCAGTTAATAAAAGAGAACCAAAGGCTGGTTGGTTGATGATGAAACAAGATGTGGATATGTTGTCAGTGACTCTGACGATTCAAAAGGTTGCTTTCTTTAACTCTGATTTAGAATTTCTATGTAACTGAAAGGATGCCACTCAATTTCTCATCATTCATCCATTGGTCAATGAAAACTTGTAACTCAACTGAACCTCAAAATGAAAAAGGTGGGCAAAAGTTGGAGTGAAAGCAGCTATTGAATAAACTGGTATTTTAGGTGGAAACAATCCATCTGTGTGTCTAAGTAAGTCTGAGACAGATTCCTAGTATCTTTTGGAACGGAATGGGGCCACTCTTCTTTTAACAAAGGGGGGTTGACAAATTAAAGAATCAAAGGAAGTTTTTTTGAAAGAAAGATGCCACACTTGTTTGTGTGTGAGATTGTGTGTGTGCGCGTGTGTGTGGGGGTGGGGTGGGTGTATGCTTGGGCCTTAAAATACATCTTATTTCAGTGATAACCCCATCAATACACTTGCTGAAGTTATTTTTTTTTAACTCATCCTCCTTTTCTAATCCAGTTGATCAGTTTTGTTTGCTACTTCTGAGCTTTTCATATCCAGTGAGCCAATTTTAACTGTAAAATACTGTTGAATCTCTCTTGTACACTTTGCTCCCATTCCTAAATCCTTATACAACATATTTATCATTTTTGCCTGTAATATTCAAATGAATTCATTACTCTACATCATGAATCCAGTGCCTTCCTCTGCAGTGCCTAACATATACTGCTTATGGGGTAAACTTGTTTCAACACAATTTTTATTATGTGACCACTCTATAAATCCATTTGGCCAACCATTACCACCAAGCTTTGAAGACAGTGTTTTGTATCCTTAGCAAAACATGTTAGGGTTATTTCGATTGCAGCTATCCCTCTATGCCCTCTGTCTCTTCAACAAACATTCACCCATCACTCTCACTATCATTTACTTCAGCCATGACTGAAGTACTTTCTCTTCCCAGACACAATATACCCTTTCCCACTGCCACGTCTGCGCACACACCACTACCACCTGCCTTGCATCACTTTCTCCTCCCTGTCTACTTTGCACCCATGGATTCAGCCTTCATAATTCAAATCAAACATGAGTAATTATGTGCAGCCTTTATTCTGACTGGTACTACAATTCTGAATGTATGATATAAAAACAAAAGTCCTGTTAGTCCTGGTATCTCTTTACAGAGAATATAATTTAATTTAGATAAAACTTAATAAACTTTAAAGCATATTCTTCATAATCACCGCTACTGAGGTAGGCAAAATGAATTACATTTATGAGGAATCTTACTTGAGCATGTATAAAGAGAAGAATTAAAGAAATTTGCTCCTCCTTCCCCACAATGAAGAGGATTTCTACATGAGAGAGGACTTATCTAAGACTAAAATCAAGTCTAAGTGTAGACATTTCAAAGCTGGAGCTTTGTCTTGTAGTTTTAGGGTGTAGCCATTAAGAGGAGTCTCCCCGAGTAAAAGCACTATTATCATTTGATCTAGGAATAGATGGACAGGGAAAAGAAAGAGAGAAACTAATTATGGAATGATGCAAATGATTAACTGCACTGTGGAAAAGACAACATACTGATTTATGGTACAAATAGAAAGATTTTTTTTTTTTTCCCTTATAGGCTAAGACCTGACTGCAAATATATGTTCTAAGTACCTGGAAGGGAAAAGAGACAAGTTGCTGGTTGGAAGGACATACACATACATCATATGAATGGTAGAGAGGGTGTCAAAAGGAGAGCTTAAGTTCAGTCAAAAGAGTACACCACTGTTCAGATCCATCGTCTGTTACCACATGGGGGATGTCAAGGTATTCCTTCTATGGTGAAGATTAGGTTGTTGCATCTGACAGCCAGAAAAAGAGGCACCATGCTTAGTGGGACTCTTTGGATTTTGAAGGCAACATATTCCTTATTTGGATGTGTTATCCTGGCTCACTTACCAGTGACCTGAAAAGTGACTGGTTTGGAGTGGCACTCATAAGAGGAGAAGGCTCTAAAACATATCCAAACTTCCGTGAAAGCTGCTTTTGCCACTTGGGCCCTATGATCCAGCAGATCCAATGGTGCTTGAAGGGTCAATGGCAGATAGGGATGCTTTTTGGAGCCTTAGGTAGGCCCTGCAAGTGACTCGCAGCACTGACCCTCAGGATTTTAGAGCAAAGCCCTATAGTCCCCCACATTTTCCAATTGTGAAACAGCTGTTGGCCTGCTACTAGGCCTCAGTAGAGACAGAATGCTTGAGCAAGAGCCACTAAGTTACCATGTGACTTGAGCTTCCCATTATGTACTAGGTATTGCTATCTCTCCCTCCAAGCCATACAGTTGGGCATGCATAGCAAAACTCCATTCATCAAACAGAAGTGGTATATATGGGATTGGACACAAGTAAGTTCTGAAGGTGCAAGTGAGTGACATGAAGTGGCCCACATGCCCATGTCACCATCTTGCTATACTGCCTCCTCTGTTCTGGCCTGTACCTCTGCCCTGATGGGGTGTTCCCTATGATCAGTCGACAGAGGAATAGACTTAGGCCTGGTTTACAGATGACTTTGCATGATATGTAGACACCACCTACATACTGTTGGACAGCTGTAGTGAGCACTATAACTGCTTTCTGGGACAACCCTGAATGACAGGAGTCAAAGGTAACCTTCTCAGCAGGCGGAACTTGGAGCAGTGTACTTGGTTCCTGACTACTGGAAATGAGAAAAGATCAGACAGATTATATACTAATTTACAGGCTATGGGAAATGGTTTGGCTGAATGGTCAGGGGCTTAGAAGGAATATGCCTGCAAAATGGGTGACAAGGAAATTTGGGGAAGAAGTACTAGATAGACCTTGCTGTATGGGCAAAAAAAATGTGAAGATATTTGTCTCCTCTGTGAATGGTCACTGAATAGTGATCTTAGGTGAAGGAAATTTAAATATGGAGTGGACAGGATGACTATTCTGATATCAGTAAGTCTTTCTCAACAGCCACTCCTACCATTGCCTAATGGTCTCAAGCTGGCCATGACGGCATGGATGGAGGTTTACCCATGGGCTCAACAATATGAATTTCAACTTCCTAAGGCCAGCCTGGCTACAGCCTCTGCTGAGTGCCCCAACTGCCAGGAGCAGAGACCAACACTGAGTCCCTAATATGACACCATTCTCCAGAATGAGAAGCCACCTATCTGGTCGCAGGTTGATTACACTGAACTGCTTCCATTACAGAATGGGAGAGTTTTTGGTCTTACTAAAATAGACACTTCCTCTGGATATGGATTTTCCTTCCCTGCATGCAATGCTTCGGCCAAAACTACTATCCGTGGACTTACAGAATGCCTTATCCACCATGATGGTACTCCACACAGCATTGCTTCTGATCGAGGAACTCATTTCATAGTAAAAGAAATTTGGCATTGGCTCATGTTTATGAAATTCATTGATTTTACCATCCTGAAACAGCTGGCTAAGTAGAAAGTTGGAATAACCTTTTGAAGACTCAGTTATAGCCCCAGCTACATGGTAATACTTTGTAGGCTGCAGCAACATTCTTCAGAAGGTTGCATATGCTCCAAATCAGAGTCCAGCATATGGTGTTGTTTATCCCATAACCAGGATTCATGGGTCCAGGAATCAAGGGGTGGAAATGGGAGCGACATCACTCACTATCACTCCTAGTGACCCACTAACAAAATGTTTGCTTCCTGTTCCCACGACCTTTGCTCTGCTGGTCTAGAGGACAAAGTTCCAAATGGAGGACTGCTTCCACCAGGAGACATAACAATGAGTCTGCTCAACTGGAAATTAAGACTGCTGTCTGGCCACTTTAGGTTCCTCATGCCTCTGACTAAACAAGCAAAGAAGGAAGTCATTGCGCAAGATGGGGTAATCCGGAGCACCATGGGGAAATTGGAATGCTACTCCACGATAAAAGGAAGAGGTTGTCTGGAATACAAGAGATCCCATCGGGTGTCTCTTAATATTACCATGCCCAGTGATTGAGGTTAAAAAACTAACAACGGGGGGGGGGGGGGGGGGGGGGGGGGGGGGGGGGGGGGCGGAGCAAGATGGCGGAGGAGTAGGAGACCTGGATTTCATCTGGTCTCAGGAATTCAGCTGAATAGGGATCAAACCATTCTGAACACCTACGAACTCAACAGGAGATCGAAGAGGAGAGTAGCAACAACTCTTTGAACAGAAAAACGACCACTTTCTGGAAGATAGGACATGCAGAGAAGTGAATCCGAGGCGATATTCGGGGCAGGGGAGGGGGCCTCCGTCGGCCGCTTCTGGCAAGTGCTAGAGCCGCAGAGCACAAAATCGGACCTTTTAGAAGTCGGCTCCACTGAGGGACGTCACTCCAGTGGCTAAGTGGGGGGTGGAACCCTCGCGGGACAGTGTGGTCTCAGGACCCTCGGGGTCACAGAAAGACCGGGGGTGACTGAGTGCAGCAGAGCTCCCAGGTATCGGAGCGGGGAAGCCGGCTGCAGAGACGGAGCCAAGGCGCGGGCTCTCAGCTCGGGGTGGCCATAAACTGTGATCCGCGGCCCAGTCGGGCCACTGCTCCTCCAGCAGGGACCCAACAAGCGGCAGAGCCGGGGAGACTCCCCTTCCTCCCCCGGGAGGAGCAGCGCGGGAGCGCACTGCAGGGATCTGCTGGGTTTGGAGACTCCACACGGGGTCGGGTGCCAGAGATAGAAACCCTCGGTCACAGGCCGGGTGAGCACGGAGTGCGGTCGGAGACAGGGGACACGGGAGTGACTGACTGCTTTTCTCTGGGGGCGCACTGAGGAGCGGAGCCCCGAGTTCTTGCCTCCTCTGGGGTGGAGATTGGGAGGCCACCGTTCTCACTGTCCTCCTCCAATGCTGTACCGAGAGTTGCAGGGAACAAAAGCTCCTGAGAGCAAACCTGAGCAGCTTGCTTAGCCCGGACCGACAAGGGCGGGGCAATTGCGCCTCCGGCAAGGACATTTGGGAACCACGGCAACAGGCCCCTCCCCCAGGAGATCAGCACGAACAGCCAGCAAGCCAAGACCAAGTTTACCGATCAAGGAGAACGAGAGAACTCCAGCGCTAGGGGAATACTGCACATAGAATTCATGGCTTTTTTTTACCATGATTCATTAGTTTTTCAAAGTTAATTTTTTAACTGTTTTTTTAAATTTCTTTTTCCCTTTTTCAACCAACATCTTATCAATCCCTTTTTTTAAAAAAAACATTTTTTATTTTTCATTTTTAGAGTCATATTTTATCCCTTCATAGTAGTTACCCTTATTTTTGGCAAATATATATATATAAGTTGTTTTCTCCTTAGAATTTTGAGATACAATTTCTTCTAACATATCAAAATATAGCCTAAATCACTACTGTATGGCTTTGTTCTAGTTTCCGGCCTGATCACATTCTCTCCCTTTTTTTTTAAATCTTCTTCTTTCTTTTTCCAAACAACTTCTTATCGTATCAATTCCTTTTATAAAATCTTTTATAATTTTCATCTTTACCGTCATCTTCCATCCCTTCATTGTATCAACCCTTATTTTGTACATATATAAGTCTTTCTTCCTTTAAAATTTTAGGAGGCACTTTTTTCTAACAGACCAAAATACGCCCAAAATCTAGTGTGTGGCACTGATCTATGCACTAGCCTGATCATATTTGATCATATTCGGGTTTTTTTGTATTGTTCTGTTTTTGTTTTTAATCTTTTTCTTTTTGGTTTTTTTTTCTTTCTTTCTTTCTTTCTTTTTTCTTTCTTTCCCTTTCTTTTCCCCTGGTTTCAGGTCTTTTCTGATTTCTATAGAGTATATTTGCTGGGGACGTTGTTAACCTGTTGGCATTTTGTTCTCTCATTCATCTATTCTCCTCTGGACAAAATGACAAGATGAAAAAAATCACCTCAGCAAAAAGAACAAGAGGTAGTACCGTCAGCCAGGGACCTACTCAATACGGACATTAGTACGATGTCGGACCTAGAGTTCAGAATCATGACTTTAAAGATACTAGCTGGGCTTGAAAAAAGCGTGGAAGTTATTAGAGACACCCTTTCTGGAGAAATAAAAGAACTAAAATCTAACCAAGACAAAATCAAAAAGGCTATTAATGAGGTGCAATCAAAAAGGGGGGCACTAACTGCTAGGATAAATGAGGCAGAAGAGAGAATCAGCGATATAGAAGACCAAATGATGGAAACTAAAGAGGCTGAGAAAAAGAGAGAGAAACAACTACAGGATCACAAGGGCAGAATTTGAGAGATAAGCGATATGATAAGATGAAACAACATTAGAATAATTGGGATCCCAGAAGAAGAAGAGAGGGGGGGGGGGCAGAAGGTATATTGGAGCAAATAATAGCAGAGAACTTCCATAATGTGAGGAGGGAAACAGGCATCAAAATCCAGGAGGCACAGAGAACCCCTTCTATAAATCAATAAAAATAGGTCAACACCCAACATCTAATAGTAAAACTTACGAGTCTCAGAGACAAAGAGAAAATCCTGAAAGCAGCTCGGGAGAAGAGATATGTAACCTACAATGGTAGAAACATTAGCTTGGCAACAGACCTATCCACAGAGACCTGGCAGGCCAGAAAGGACTGGCATGATATCTTCAGAGCACTAAACGAGAAAAATATGCAGCCAAGAATACTATATCCAGCTAGGCTCTCATTGAAAATTGAAGGAGAGATAAAAAGCTTCCAGAACAAACAAAAACTAAAGGAATTTGCAAACACAAAACCAGCCCTCCAAGAAATCTTGAAAGGGGTCCTCTAAGCAAAGAGAGAGCCTAAGAGCAGCACAGATCAGAAAGGAACAAAGTCAATATACAGTACCAGTCAGCTTACAGGCAATACAATGGCACTAAATTCATATCTTTCAAAAGTTACCCTGAATGTAAATGGGCTAAATGCCCCAATCAAAAGACACAGGCTATCAGATTGGATTAAAAAACAAGACCCATCAATATGCTGTCTGCAAGAGACTCATTTTAGACCCAAAGACACCCCCAGATTGAAAGTGAGGGGTTGGAAAACCATTTACCATGCTAATGGACACCAAAAGAAAGCTGGGGTGGCAATCCTTATATCAGACCAAGTAGATTTTAAAACAAAGACTGTAACAAGAGATGAAGAAGGACACTATATCCTACTTAAAGGGTCTATCCAACAAGAAGATCTAACAATTGTAAATATCTATGCCCCGAACATGGGAGCAGCCAATTATATAAGGCAATTAATAACAAAAGCAAAGAAACACATTGACAACAATACAATAATAATGGGGGACTTTAACACCCCCCTGACTGAAATGGACAGATCATCTAAGCAAAAGATCAACAAGGAAATAAAGACTTTAAATGACACACTGGACCAAATGGACTTCACAGACATATTCAGAACATTCCATCCCAAAGCAGCGGAATACACATTCTTCTCTAGTGCCCATGGAACATTCTCCAGAATTGATCACATCCTAGGTCACAAATCAGGTCTCAACCAGTACCAAAAGATTGGGATCATTCCCTGCATATTTTCAGACCACAATGCTTTGAAACTAGAACTCAATCACAAGAGGAAAGTTGGAAAGAACTCAAATGCATGGAGGCTAAAGAGCATCCTACTAAGGAATGAATGGGTCAACCAGGAAATTAAAGAAGAATTAAAAAAATTCATGGAAACCAATGAAAATGAAAACACAACTGTTCAAAATCTTTGGGATACAGCAAAGGCAGTCCTGAGAGGAAAGTATATAGTATACAAGCCTTTCTCAAGAAACAAGAAAGGTCTCAAATACACAACCTAACCCTACACCTAAAGGAGCTGGAGAAAGAACAGCAAAGAAAGCCTAAACCCAGCAGGAGAAGAGAAATCATAAAGGTCAGAGCAGAAATCAATGAAATAGAAACCAAAAGAACAGTAGAACAGATCAACGAAACTAGGAGCTGTTTCTTTGAAAGAATTAACAAGATTGATAAACCCCTGGCTAGACTTATCAAAAAGAAAAGAGAAATGACCCAAATCAACAAAATCATGAATGAAAGAGGAGAGATCACAACCAACACCAAAGAAATACAAACAATTCTAAGAACATATTATGAGCAACTCTATGCCAGCAAATTAGATAACCTGGAAGAAATGCGTGCATTCCTAGAGATGTATCAACTACCAAAATTGAACCACGAAGAAATAGAAAACCTGAACAGACCTATAAGCACTAAGGAAATTGAAGCAGTCATCAAAAATCTCCCAAGAAACAAAAGCCCAGGGCCAGATGGCTTCCCAGGGGAATTCTATCAGACATTTAAAGAAGAATTAATACCTATTCTCCTGAAACTGTTCCAAAAAATAGAAATGGAAGGAAAACTTCCAAACTCATTTTATGAGGCCACCATTACCTTGCTCCCAAAACCAGACAAAGACCCCATCAAAAAGGAGAACTACAGACCAATATCCTTGATGAGCATGGATGCAAAAATTCTCACCAAAATACTAGCCAATAGGATCCAACAGTACATTAAAAGGATTATTCACCATGACCAAGTGGGATTTATCCCTGGGCTGCAAGGCTGGTTCAACATCTGCAAATCAATCAACGTGATACAATACATTAACAAAAGAAAGAACAAGAATCATATGATCCTCTCAATAGATGCAGAAAAAGCATTTGACAAAGTACAGCATCCTTTCTTGATCAAAATTCTTCATAGTATAGGGATAGAGGGTATGTACCTCAATATCATAAAAGCCATCTACGAAAAACCTACAGCGAATATTATTCTCAATGGGGAAAGGCTGCGAGCTTTTCCCCTAAGGTCAGGAACGCGGCAGGGATGTCCACTCTCACCGCTGCTATTCAACATAGTATTAGAAGTCCTAGCCACAGCAATCAGACAACAAAAAGAAATCAAAGGCATCCAAATCGGCAAAGGGGAAGTCAAACTCTCACTCTTTGCAGATGATATGATACTGTATGTGGAAAACCCAAAAGGCTCCACCCCAAAACTGCTAGAACTCATACAGGAATTCAGTAAAGTAGCAGGCTATAAAATCAATGCACAGAAATCAGTGGCATTCCTATACACCAACAACAAGACAGAAGAGAGACAAATCAAGGAGTCGATCCCATTTACAACTGCACCCCAAACCATAAGATACCTAGGAATAAATCTAACCAAAGAGGCAAAGGATCTGTACTCAGAAAACTATAAAATCCTCATGAAAGAAATTGAAGAAGACACAAAGAAATGGAAAAACGTTCCATTCTCATGGATTGGAAGAACAAACATTGTGAAGATGTCAATGCTACCTAGAGCAATCTACACATTCAATGCAATCCCCATCAAAATACCATCCACTTTTTTCAAAGAAATGGAACAAATAATCCTAAAATTTGTATGGAACCAGAAGAGACCCTGAATAGCCAGAGGAATATTGAAAAAGAAAAGCAAAGCTGGCGGCATCACAATTCCAGACTTCCAGCTCTATTACAAAGCTGTCATCCTCAAGACAGTAGGGTACTGGCACAAAAACAGACACATAGATCAATGGAACAGAATAGAGAGCCCAGAAATGGACCCTCAACTCTATGGTCAACTCATCTTCGACAAAGCAGGAAAGAATGTGCAATGGCAAAAAGACAGTCTCTTCCACAAATGGTGTTGGGAAAATTGGACAGCCACATGCAGAAGAATGAAACTGGACCATTTCCTTACACCACACACAAAAATAGACTCCAAATGGTTGAAAGACCTAAACGTGAGACAGGCGTCCATCAAAATCCTAAAGGAGAACACAGGCAGCAACCTCTTTGACCTCAGCCGCAGCAACTTCTTCCTAGAAACATTGTCAAAAGCAAGGAAAGCAAGGGCAAAAATGAACTATTGGGATTTCATCAAGATAAAAAGCTTTTGCACAGCAAAAGAAACAGTCCACAAAACCAAAAGACAACCGACAGAATGGGAGAAAATATTTGCAAATGACATATCAGATAAAGGGCTAGTATCCAAAATCTATAAAGAACTTATCAAACTCAACACCCAAAGGACAAATAATCCGATCAAGAAATGGGCAGAAGACATAAACAGACATTTTTCCAAAGAAGACATCCAAATGGCCAACAGACACAGGAAAAAGTGCTCAACATCGCTCGGCATCAGGGAAATCCAAATCAAAACGTCAATGAGATACCGCCTCACACCAGTCAGAATGGCTAAAATTAACCAGTCAGGAAACGACAGATGTTGGTGGGGATGTGGAGAAAGGGGAACCCTCCTACACTGTTGGTGGGAATGCAAGCTGGTGCAACCACTCTGGAAACCAGTATGGAGGTTCCTCAAACAGTTGAAAATAGAGCTACCATACAATCCAGAAATTGCACTACCGGGTGTTTACCACAAAGATACAAATGTAGGGATCCGAAGGGGTACGTGCACCCCAATGTTCATAGCAGCAATGTCCACAATAGCCAAACTGTGGAAAGAGCCAGGATGTCCATTGACAGATGAATGGATAAAGAGGAAGTGGTATATATACACAATGGAATATTATGCAGCCATCAAAAGGAATGAGATCTTGCCATTTGCAACGACGTGGATGGAACTGGAGGGTGTTATGCTGAGTGAAATAAGTCAATCAGAGAAAGACATGTATCTTATGACCTCACTGATATGAGGAATTCTTAATCTCAGGAAACAAACTGAGGTTGCTGAGTGGTGGGGGGTGGGAGGGATGGGGTGGCTGGGTGATAGACTTTGGGTAGGGTATGTGCTATGGTGAGCACTGTGAATTGTGCAAGACTGTTGAATCACAGATCTGTACTTCTGAAACAAATAATGCAAGATATGTTAAGAAAAAAGAAAAAGAAGAAGATAGCAGGAGGGGAAGAACGAAGGGGAGTAAGTCGGAGGGGGAGACGAACCATGAGAGACGATGGACTCTGAAAAACAAACTGAGGGTTCTAGAGGGGAGGGGGCCGGGGGGATGGGTTAACCTGGTGATGGGTATTAAGGAGGGCACGTTCTGCGTCGAGCCCTGGGGGTTATGCACAAACAATGAATCATGGAACAGTACATCAAGAACTAATGATGTAATGTATGGTGATTAATATAACAATAAAAAATTAAAAAAACAGCAAAAAAACCCCTAAACTCAAAAATAAATAAATAAATAAATAAATAAATAAATAAATAAATAGCAAGCAAGCAAGCAAGCAAGCTATAACAACTTAGGCCAGGCAGGACTATCGTTGGCCCAGACTCTTCAGAAATGAAGGTTTAGGTCACTTTGTTAGGTAAAGAACCACAGAGTAGCTAAAGGGCTTCCTGAAGGCAAAGGAAATGCAGAATGGGTAGTAGAAGAAGGTCATTATAAATACCAGATACAAACACATGACCAGGTATAGAAATTAGTACTATAATTGTCAAATCTTATTTTATTATGAAAATATTTTATATATATTTTAATATATATGATTTATATTAATCATGCATTAACATAGCCAATAATATAATATATTAATATTATATAATGTGTAAGGATACATGTTATTAGTATATACTATGGTGATATATATTAAGCAGCTATCTTTGTTTTTCCTACCTGCTTTATTCCCTTATCATATAAGATGCCTTGACTTATTTTTATAATTAATAATTTACTGATCATATCAAGTACTGTCCTATAATATTTAAGTATTATAAATTTTATATCATAGTATTTAAGTTTGGAGATATTATAATATTTAAGTTAAGGAGAATAAACTTTACTTGAGGACTTTACCTTCTCTTCTGGGGTTGGAGTTAGTGTGTTTTTGGTTGCACATGGGATAGTTGCGTCATGTTAAGCGGAATTATGACCTTATCATTGTCTTTCCTGGAAATTAAGTGTGGTTTAAAGATATGTGTATGAGTGCCAAGGTAACAATATGCGGACTTGTGATGGTTAATTTTATGTGTTAACTTGAGCCACTGGTTGCCCAGATATTTGGTCAAACATTATTGTGGCTGTTGTTCAAGAGAGTTTCTGGAGGCAATCACTCTTTGAATTGGTAGACTGAGTAAAACAGATCACCCTCCCCAATGTGAATGGGCTTCATACAATCTACTGGAGATCTGAGCAGAACAAAGAGCAGGAAAGGGAAAATTCACTTTCTCTATCTGACTGGTTTCAAGCTGGGACATCAATCTTCTCCACTTGGACTGGAATTTATACCATCATTTCTTGTTCTCATGCCTTAGGACTTGGACAAGAACTATACTATTTGCTCTCCTGCTCCTCCAGCTTGCAGATAGCAGATCATGAGACCATTCAGTCACAATAATGGTGTAAGCTAATTCTTTTGTAATAAAATATTACAATATTTTATTTATATATATATATAAAGGAATCATATAGGCCTCCATAATTGCATGAGCCATTTACATACATATATATGTGTATGTACATATATATGTACATACACATATATATGTATATATGTACATATTATTAATTCTGTTTCTCTGAAGAACTCTGACACAATTGCAAACCTGTGTTTCAGGGATCTGGAAGGTAAAAAAGTGATAAGTACCTGGTTGGAAGGGCATGTACATACACTGTGGGAGTGATAGAAAGAATGTCAAAATGGAGAGCTTACACTCAGGGTGTACCACTTCTCAGATTCATCTTACTGTTGCCACTTAGGAATGCCATCCAAATGTAACAAGATCGTATGAACTTCAAGGAATGTCAGTATCCTGAATTTTATGTGGAATTTCCTGATTTGTAAACTTTTGATTATTAAAAAATTATGTGGGGTTAAAGAAAACATTCTTGCAGTTCATAAATTGTTTTGCACTCTGATTTAGACTGAAGTGTCTCTGAGAATTTGTTTTTATCCATGAGATTTATGTATTTGTGTGTGTGTGTTATGTATAAATGGGAGTTAGCGTTTCAAACCAGCTAGATACTTAGAAAACAAATGATCCCCAATGACAAACAGGAAAAAAAAAGTATGTCCACTATTCACATTTCTGAGAAAAATTGAAAGATGACCAGAATTACTGTCTTTATTCTTCCTAGACTGTTGTGTAGGACTTTCAATATCTAATATCCTTGGCGGAGTCCTGTGGGATTTTTATTCTATACTAAAAACACACCTAAAGTGTACTATGAAGGATGGATTTAGAGATGAACAAATTATGTGAATAGGGGCACATTTTCCTGAAAGGGAGGGCATATGAGGAACGTTAAGAAAATAATACTTCTATAAATAATACTTCTATAAAAGAAGAATCATTCAAGGAAGGCAGCTCCATCATACTATGGAGAGTAGTCCAAGTATTTCAAGCCATGTGATGAGATTGGTGGCCCATGGTAAACATGCAGGCATGCTCGACTCAGAGCAACAGTTGAGGGGCAGATGCAGAAGCAATGTAGTGTACTTCCCTTTCCCATTTTGTGAAATCTGTTTGGGCAAAACTGTCTCCTATGGGAGAAAAGGGAAAACTAACCCTTGGTTTATGGATTTCTATTGTCTTTGGGATTATACACACATACACACACATAATATATATAATACTTTTATATTATATGTAATTTTATAGTATCTTAGATCATAATAAGGGCTAGATAATAAAACAGAAAAAGAATGACAAATCTGAACGATTCTGATATCTTGGAAAGTATAATAAAGACATACAGAATTATATGATGCATCACATTAATACACATTTCATAATACTGACACTTTAAAAATATTACAATATGTCCTATAACTAATTCAAACTTAAGAACCAAATACTCAAACGTAGGCCATTTCATTTTACAATCCCAAGATAAGTCACCACTCTTCCCAAGCCTTGGAAATACTTACAATTTAACTCTTTATTTGTGACATCCGCTAGAAAAAATACTAATTAACAACGTAAAAAAATGTTAATAAATTAGATATGCTTTCTGTACCAAAAGAACAACCCTGGCTTTCAGTAAATTTACTTTAGATTTCTGGAAGACCAGTTTTATAAGAAGAGGTAACTAGAGTGAACTAACTATAAGTACTATGGAGCTCAATGTGTTTTCCTTTATCTACAATTCTTTTATTCCTCAGGGAAACTTTTTTCCCCCCAAATAAAGCAGGACCTACTCTCTCATTCTAAGAATGAAAAAATAAGTATTCATATCAAAAAGATGAAAGTGATACCTCCCTCCTTTTTACTGCTTAGGAGTGGAACGAAAATAACATTTTGGCATTCTCTCCTCTTTGCCTGCTTCCATGTCATTCTGCCAATTTGATACTACATAAAGATAAATGGAAAATAAACTGGTAAAATGCAACCTACAAGATCTATGTAAAGAAATAAAGGTAGAAAATGGTACCAGTAGAGGTTTTTAGTGCATGCCAAAAGAAAAACTGGAGTTAGGAAAAAAACGGTTGTCCCGTTGCCTTTTTTTTTTCACTTAAACTAGTCTTGCTCAGGCTTTCAAACAGAAATTTGGCGGAAAATGAAATTTTAAATTAAATGGCACTGTTTTGCAAATCTGCTTGGTTTTCATTCTTTTTATTGAATCTCCCACAAACCCATAGCGCCGTGTGCGCATGGAATTAGCCTTCATCTTCTTTCCATCATCGATCCTTCCACCTAGCCGTCCAACATGGGCTCAGTAAACTACAGGCTTTATCTCCACTTTCAATTTAAAGCTTCACTGAAATCTGAGAGACAGTTTTTAGAACGTAAATGATTGTTTTTAAAGGAATGTATGCTAAGAAACCAATTTTGCAACCACATTTTCACGATGAAACTTGGGGCAGGATCCTGTCTCTTTAGCAAGATTCTGTTGACAACTCAGAGTGTATTAAAATATACTCAGCATGATAATAAGCTCTGATATTTTAGATGAGGCTTGCTAAAGTTTACTGAGCGTAGTCAAATTTCTAATCAGATATCCAGTTTATTTCACAGAGAAAGAAAATGTCAATGATAGGGGTAATTTCAAAAATAAATTTATGAATGATTGAGATCTAAAAGTAAGTTCACTATCCAAATCTCTTTTTTTGATTTAATGATCACTCAATTTTCAACATTAAGCGCTGCTAGCACTTTGCTTTCTTCCTGTAACTTCTGACACATTGTGCTTCTTCAAGCAACCGTTGCTGTAATATTTGAGAAGTGACATTTTGTAGCTGTCCATTTGGCAAATATTTGACAGACTATATTGAAAAAAAATGTGGGTTTCTTTTTTGGCTATTGGTTTATTTTAATAAGATTTTTGGATTTGAAAGGGATCTTGTGACTGATTTGGTTCCCACACAAGTTTTACAGATGATCAAAAGTTAGCCTCCAAACAAGCATTTGATTCTACAGGTCACTGAGAATTTTACAGCAGAACCAAGGCCATACAACACTTTAAAAAAATAATAATCTATCATACTCAGTTTTCTGTAGAAAATTTAATCCTCTTCAAAGAAAAATAAGGCAGGAGTTTAAAGTTGGTGTTTTTTTTTTTCCCTTTTATCCCCCTAATTCTGGTTTGTGGACATGTTTATAATTAATTTGCCCGTTAATTTGTTTTGTTCATTTGATTATTTTTTTCTTGGGAGGTTTGGTTTGCTTTTTTCCTCAAGTCTTTATAAATAAGGCACAACAAGGAAACCATGAAGTGTTTTTGTCAAAACTGAATTCAGTTGGAAAAATTAGAAAATAAGTAAATGGAAAAATCAACCCATTGGTGGGTGAGGGAACCAGTTCCCAGGTTCACATCGTCACACCCAACCATGCAAGTTGTGCTTGTGGCTTTTCCCAACTAAATGAAAATAGTGCCACAGAATATCTATATGCCCCCTTCCAAGTCACATCTCTCTGATTCTAGGAAAACAGATGAGTAACTGCCCTTAAAAACACATTTTATAAAACAAGACTTAGCATCCCTCCAAAGAATAATCTAGGCTTTTGCGAATTACCAAAGTAGAGCAGAATGAAGTCAAGCAACGCTTAATATTAGTAAAAGTTTAGAGTATGGAAGACATATTTCTTTAACCATAGTGTCTATTCATTTGGACCCACATTTGTAACTTACTCATTAAGATTTGTCAAGCATGAGAATAAATTTTATTATGTTTTAAATTCACAATAAAAGGAAAGAGCCCATTTAAGCACAAAAATTCTGCTATTTTTACTTCACCAAGCTAGGCACAAAATCCAGAAATTCTAATAAAAAATGTAAGAATGAAAAGTAAATTCTGGTTTGAAATATGAATACCAAGTATCTAGGTAATTGTGATTATTTTTAGTGCTGTTCAAACCTGAATTTCAAAATCATTTAACTGATTTCCCTATTGGGAGAAAAAAGAGAGAGAGAGGAGAAAAGAAAATTATGTAGAAGGAGAGGAAGTGCTTAAAATTTGTAGTTTGGCTTTTGGTCATTGTTAGTTATGTATTCTATCCGTACTTCCAACATGAAAAAATGTACATATTAATCTCATAAAGAAAAAATTGTAATGATTTAAATACTAATAAGTAATTATTATAAATGATATTTTTCTGTTTGAAAATCTTAGTTAATTTTATAAGGCAATGGATAATCTTTCTCTGAATGTACAGGAGAAACAATACATAGGTTCAGGTAAAAATAATCAAATGATAATAGTAGTATTATAAATTATGGTGGAAAAGCAATTTGAAAAATATTTTGATTTAAATATCCAATGCCATACTAAAAATGTGTACCATTGGACTAATTTTTTGAGATCTCTCTTCTTGACTCTAACTTCCTTTCATGAAAGCAGAAATTTTCCCTTTCATGAAGAATGGTTATTTAAGTAATAAATGAACAAGAAAAACCACTGTGTATCTGAAATATATGTACAAGGCAAATAAATCTACAAATAAATTTAAGTTAATCTCAACTCTAAAATCTAAATGTTTAATACGTAGTGTTAGAACCATGCTGCTGAGAATTTTCCACATAATAGTTTTATACTATCAATTTAACATCCAGAAAGAAAGAGTATTGCTTACAGTTTGGATTGCTGCCTAAGAAAGAAGAAATGAGCATAATTTTATTCTCCTAGAATCTGAAAATTGTATTCATTTTTTTGTCAAAAAAATTATATTTTTCTTTAAGAAATTACTCATGACTTTACATTGTGTTTTGCTTTTTTAAAATAGTTATTTAACCTTAATTATATTTTATTGTTCATCATCATTGATATTCCAGTTACTATTCTTTCACTAAAAAATGACCCCCAAACTTGGCAGCTTAAAATGACAACTTTGTTATGCTCATGGTTTCTGTGGGTCTCTATGATGTCTAGGTCCTCAGCTAGAGAGATTCAAAGGTAGGGGTGACTACACAAAGACCTGAATCATCGGAAGGCACCTTCATTCACATCTCTGGCACCTAGAAAGGCATGAATCTAAAACTAGGACTATCAACCAAACTAAAACACCTTTTGTGTGGCTTCTCCACATGGCTTGTCTTTCTCACAGCACAGCGGTTTCAGGGTAGACTTCTTCTTTTTTTTTTTTTTTTGCCAAAATAAGATTTTATTTTGAAAGTCATTTGAAGGACAGTAAGGAAGGAGACTAAGACTCAGCAGATGTAGATTCTAATGCGCATTCTTTGCAGCCCCCATGGTGGTCTTTGTCAGGCCAACAAGTTGCTTGCTTTCTTTGGTGATCCCGTGTTTAGCTTTCTAGAGAAGAGATCTTTTCCCATAAGCCACCTTCATTCTTTTTGTAGAGCAGAGCCTTGTTTCCAGGAAACAGTGCGCTGGTGGGAGATGGGTGTTTTTTTAAAAACATCAAGGTAGACCTAATATGTTCCACAAAGTGGGGCGGCTCAGCCAGAGGCGAAGTGGAAAGGTTCTCTAGTATTTGCTTATCATCTTGCTGCAGCCAGAAATCCACATGTGGAAAGGGCATCCAGGAATACGGTCCTATACGCAGTTGCTCTGTCTTTGCATCGTAAATACTAATCGTTGGTTCTCCTGTTCAAGCTCGGACAGCACGGAGCTCCTCCTCTGGACCCCGATCTGGGAAGGATGCTCGGTAAATCTCTGCCGTCTTAATGTTGACAGCGATGCCATGAATCACTGGAAAGTGGTTTTCGTTTTCTTCCCGGTCATTTAATTCTGTCACACACAGTGTCACTAAGTGAATGTCCTCCGCTTGTCTGTCAAATTCACTGAGAAGCTGATGAGTAAGTTTTTGTGACAACTGCCTGTCGTCACTGAAGCCTCCTCCCACGAGGTGCACTTCCAGCCTTCCACACTGAGCGTGGTCAGAGAAGGCTTTTATGGAGCTCATGATCAAGGGGACCTCCGCTCTGGTGTCGGTTCCATCACAGTGGGTCAGGCAGGTGGCCCCGTTACCTGTGTGCCTCAGGACCACAATGTGACAAGTGGTGGCATCATCAGAACCCAGAATGGAGATGGAGCCATCCTTTGGGGAGGTCACTGCCAGCTCTCTTTGCTGAACATACAGAAGGCCCTGGGGTCCCACTTGTTGAACAGACTGACCTCTGAGAAGTCTGGCTCTTTCCTCCAGAGGCGGGTGGGCTCGCACCAGGTCCCCGGCGGACTGCGGCAGCCGCACTCGCCGCCCCTCGACGAGCAGCGGCATCGCGGAAGCGGCCGCCCGGGCAGGCCCAGGGAGGCGGCCCAGGGTAGACTTCTTGTATGGTGGCTCAGGGCACACAGGTGGACGCACACCCTCCCCCCCGCAACACACACAAGAAGCTACATTACCTTTTATAAGTCAGCCTCAGAAGTTAAACTCCATTACTTCTATCCTACTTTGTGGAAGCACTATACACCTTCCCATAATCAAAAGGAGAGGCTACAGACCAGGATATCCATATCTTTATCCTATAGGGCTCTATCAACTCAAGATTTCACACGCACATGGAAAAAACATAACAAAAATGTCCAGAATATGCATTATGCGTGCTATTCTTCTTTTGGATTGTCAAAATGCATGTTTATATATTAATCCCTCAGTGAAGGCCCTTAGCATGAAAATTGTTTTTTTTGATTATGAATTTCTTACATATATTTTAAACAAAAATCCATGACATATTTTAGGAACTGCTAGAGTATCTCACTGCATTTGAGAAAATTATGCTTCTCATCATATCTATACCAAAACACTTACAAAGTGCTTTGTTGAAATGTTTCAAATATTATCTTACAGAACATTTTGATATTTTAGCCTTTTTGGTTTATTTTTACACTTTTTTTTGTTAGTTGAGAATGGACAGGGTTTAGCTCATTCTTGACCACCCAAGGTTATAAAATCCTGTCATAGATAGTTGTGTAAATTCTTACAAACAAGAAAGAGAACTATCTGTTCTGAACTGTTCAACCCAAGAGAAATTATTCGATCTCTCAAGTATTTTCCAGTTTCCTTATTTATGAGTTAGGAAATTTTAGGAAGATTATATGATGACATTTAAGATCAAAATATTATAAATTTGTAAATGTTATCTTCAATATAATGTTTCCTTATTGTTGGGTGTAACAGAATGATGGAAATGTAGGAGTGGTTGTACTAGTCTTCCTTTATTTTCACTATCTAGAGGAAAATCACTGTTCATATATTCTATTTTATATCTGAATTTCAAAAAGATGGGAGCAATAGAAATGCATTTATCTTATAACCCTCTTCTATTCTTTTGTATTACTGTGGCCTTCATGTATGGAAAAATAAAAAGAGATTTGGGTGAGAGGTTCATGGCATTCATGGGGTGGGGGACGGGGTAGACAATTATATCCCATAATCTAAGTTTCCATTTTGCCTTGGTTGCTAAATTTAATGCCCGATTTTCATCATCCAAATATTTGACAGCATCTTCCTTTACTGACTCCTTTTTAAACTTATAAATGTCCTACTTTTTTTTTAAAAGACTTTATTTGAGAGAGAGAGAGAGTAAGCATGAGCGAGGGGAGGGGGCAGAGGCAGAGGGAGAAGCAGACTCCCCGCTGAGCAGGGGACCCAAAGCAGGGCTCGATCCCAAGACGCTGAGATCATGACCTGAGCTAAAGGCAGATGCTTAACCAACTGAGCCACCAAGGTGCCCCTAAATGTCCTACTCTTCATTGTATTTTAATTGCTAAGTAATTTTAGTAGCTATAAAAGGTGGAGTAGAGTTATTACATAAATATAATAACGATCAAAATGTCTCTTTTTTTGAAGTTCCATATAAATGAAGATGAGGAACATATTTATTAGAAGGAATTTTCTCTGGATATTGAATTTTTGAGCCAGAGCATAGTAAGTAATCCTTTGGGGTGTACTGAAGTAGAATCTCTTGCATGAAAAAAAGTTAAAAGTCATATCCTAAGGGCAGATTAAATTATAAGGCTAAATGATCTAACCATCACTAGCTAAGGGATGAAAGCCACACGTCGACATTGCATGATGTGGGGGGAAGTCAAAGAAGGGAAGTTATCATGCTCTGGAGTCAAAGGTAATCAGCAGCAAAGAGCAACTCAGCCTGCATGTAATAGTAAGGATCCTGGTCATCTTTCCTATGGGGAGAATTGTGGTTATTAGATGAGCTTGAATAGATATAAAGAAAGTTACCCCTATTCCAACTCTAAAGTGGTTTTTGTTTTGCTTTCTACCACTCTTTAACTTGTGGTATTGACTGCCTTAATCCTACATAGTCTCTAAAATATAAATGTTTCTATGAACATAACACAAAAGTCTGAATAAGTTTTTTGAGGTATCTTTACTCTGAGACAGAAGGCTAAATTCATTTAGGCATATGAGAACTGGAGGATTTGTTAGAGGGTGGATAAGAGGTTGTAGGGAAGAGAAAAGAAGGAAAGGGAAGAAAAGAAAGGTAACGTTGATGAAGAACATGCAGGATATCAAGAAGAGCATTAGCATTTTCCTCCTGGAGGATATTAATTTACTTCATCAACATGTATTGTTTTTACCACTAAGGATCTTGGTAATTATGTTCATCAATGAGATTGACTCCAATTTTTTTTTATATTATTCTTGTCCAGTTTGACCATCTGACTTATTTTAGAGTTTATCATAGTATGAGTTTGGGAGCCTTATATTTCACGGAAGACTCTATATATCTAACGTAGTTGCTCTGTTCCTTTAAGTTTTGGTATAATTCACCTGTACAGTTATCTGGATCTGAGGGAACCAAAGACAAAACTTTTCAATTTCACCACTTACCAGAGACTTGTTCTCAACATGAACTGTTTATAGAGACGTTCATTCTTCCAGATCAAACCAGTCAGCAGAAAAATCTGCAAATATGAAAGAGGATGGCATCACCGTATGGATTTTAGTAACATTAATGATTAAATGATATCATCCATATAAATGAAGTAATCATCATGTAAGTTAGTTACTCTTCTGTTTTCTACGATGAAAACTTAAATGATTTAACCAAATATACAAACATTGAATCTAGATATTTCTCCTCTTCACTTGAAATACGACCTTTAGCAATTCAGTTCTCATTGACATTGTGATTTTAAAGTTTGCTGAAGAGTTTACTATGTGCAATCTTCAATCTAAAGCATTGAAATGCAGCAACCGTTTTAAGTTAAACTTTCTGTTTTGGGATTTTCTTTATTTATTACCTTCATTGAACTTGAAATGCTTTTAACTTTCACATCGTATGATTGTAGTCATATTTACTAAATAGCTTTTTCCTTTTTAAGATAAAATATTTCTTTTTATAGAGAGGGAAGAAATGAGAGATCTTTCCTTAAGTCATGTTAAAAATTATAAGAAGGTTTGTGGCAAAAAATATCAAGGTAGAGAGTGTTAAGATTTCTTGTATTTGGCTGGTTAAAAATTTCTTTATGAAAACAAACTTCTTGACATTATCCAAGGAAACATAATTTTTGTCTATAGAACACCAATAGTTCTGGACGACAAAAGGAAACTCTGAAAAAACATCTAGGTTTTCTTTTTTAATCTCTGTCTTTTTATATAAACACAATCACCACAAAATTCTAGAAGTTGTCTTTATAATATGTTGAAGAATTAGTAAATATTGTACTATTCAAATGTTTGGAAGCATTTGCTCATTGCATGTCGGATTGTAACTAAAGTGTTTGAATTGTATAACTTCAGAAATGGCACCAAAGGGCAGCTTTATAATTTGAATTACCCTTTGAATAGCATTTTAAAGTTTACAAGTATTTTCACATATTTGTATTATTTTTTTCCTCTCTAGTGTATTTGAAGGAGCTATAGGTGACTATAAGTTACGTCAGGTACTGCTAATGCCATTTAACACATGAAGAGTGAGGTCGAGCAAAATGAAACCGCTTATTAAGTGGCAGAGTTAAGACTGGTATTGACATGTCTCTTCAAAGTCAATGAGTCCTATAACAGTAAAGTAATGGCAATAAACTGTAATGGCATGCAGAACCAAAAAGGAAACATGACAGTAATAATAGGGATAGACATTAATAGAGTTTGTGTTCTGTGTTTTACAAATCATATCTCATTTCATGCTAATAACAACTTTGTGAAGGAGAAAAACTTATCACCAATGATCAGATGGCAACTCTAAAATGTTAATTAATTCGCCCAAGGTCATAAAGTTAATCATTTTGCTTGTGTGATATATTTTCAAATCTGAAACAATCAAAATGAAGACCCCTTAAAATTTAATAGAGATGCTGTTAAAAGCTACAAGTTTTAAATACTAACATGTCAATGTATCTGAGATTTGAAATCCATGCATTTAAAATGGATATTTGAAGTTACAATTATATTTCCATATCCTTGATAGCTGCCATCTTTGACAGTCCAGGAAATGAAGGAAAAAGGTACGAATAACATTCCAGAATTTTAGAAAAGCAACATCAAGAGGAGCTGGTTCTCAGTTTTTTCTTAGCCAATTCATATTTAAATTATTCCATTTTCCTCATTAGAAGTTACCACTAAACTCTCCCTGACCTGCCAACCACTCTCCATCTATTACTTTGTCCTATAAAACTAGAAAACAGAATAAAAAGGAGAAAGTTAATATATCCTGTGATATGGAATATTGTTGCTTTGAACATTTTAAGACAGAATTTATGTGGAACCAGATTAATTTTAAGGAACTCCCTGTGGGTTCTGTTTGTTGTTTTGAATTGCTTTAATAGTAAACTTGCATTATTTATGTTTATTAATATTTAGAATGCACTCTGCAAGGATGATTTTCATCTGAGTTATAATTAGTCTCAGCTGATGAATGCAATAAAATGATTATAAACAACTTTGTGAGATCATTATCAGTGTCGTGGGAGAAAATGTTAAAACACTGCTCCAACATTTTACCTTCAAAGATCCATTGAAATGAGGGCTTCAACCCATTTAAAATCTTATACAGATCATATTGAATTTATTTTCTTTCTCATAAAGTTATTGAACTTTGTATATTGGTTCACTCTTCCAAAATCCAACTCACATTTCTTCTGTCTAAAATCTTTAAGCATTGTGTTTATCTATTTCTGAATTTAAATATATGTTCTTCATAAAATATTTAGGAAATATAGAGCAATAAACAGAACTACATAATATTATGTATAAACTTATCATGCAGAGAAAACAATTACTGGCTTTAATTAGGACTTATGATGATTTGCATGTTGGTATGGTATACGTATGGTATATGCCCTTTACATAGTTAATATTTTATGTACACTATCCTATGAATTATTTTAACTAAATAATACGACAAAGTTCAATTGTGTGTTTATTATACTTTATTTTTTTAAATAGTTTTTTATAACATTGTTTTTACTAACTAAATAATGCAGATATACCATAGTGAAATTAACCACTTCATCATGATACCTTTATGTGGTGTTTTTAATTTGTCAATATGATGAATAAGTGTATAATAATATAATAATAAAAATAATTAATAGGTTTGCTTGAATATTTCCTCTGCCTAGATGAATATGAGTTTTGAATCAAAGCTTATCATATAATTGTCTTTCATATATATTGCAAATTTATAGTCCAATGAAGTCTTCACTATTTACATGACTACCAGTATTTGAGAGTACCTGCCTTAAGATTACTAAATATTATCAGTACAGTATTTGCATATTTAGTAAATGTAAGAGTTTTCCATTTTGTATTTAATCTGTTTTCTTTAGCTGATTTTTTTTTATGTTATGTTAATCACCATACATTACATCATTAGTTTTTGATGTAGTGTTCCATGATTCATTGTTTGCGAACACCCAGCGCTCCGCTCAGTACGTGCCCTCTTTAATACCCATCACCAGGCTAACCCATCCCCCACCCCCTCCCCTCTAGAACCCTCAGTTTGTTTCTCAGAGTCCACAGTCTCTCATGGTTCATCTCCCCCACCGATTCCCCCCCTTCATTTCTCCCTTCCTACTATCTTCTTTTTTTTTTTTAACATATAATGTATTATTTGTTTCAGAGGTACAGGTCTGTGATTCAACAGTCTTACACAATTCATAGTGCTCACCATAGCACATACCCTAAATATAAGAATTTTATTTCAAATAACCATTTACAATTTTTCCAAATATTTAAAAAATAAATTAGTTATTATAAATGTTTTCCATTTTCTAAGACTAGATTTTCCAGAATTCTATCTAATGTATTTTTGTTGCTGATATTAAAAAAAAAAAAGAGTTACATAATGGGGTTGATTTTAAGATATTTTATAGCATTATTAAATATATTTCCTACTTCTTCTTTTAATTTGTTATTTAACCAAAAACATTGTCTACATTTTTATTCTTTTTATGAATAAAAAATATGTACATCTTTTGAGTACACCATTTGTGGGAGTCTTTGAGTTTTGGTAAGTTATATTACATTTTTTTGTTTGCTAAAAACAGAATAATTTTAGTCAACCACTAGGGTTTATTTGGGATTACTTACATTTTTGGGCAATTTGATTATTTTTTGTTGATACAGTTCCGTAGCTAAGTCATAATTATGATCAAAGTAAACAACATGCACAATTAGCTCTGTGGAGATTTTTTATACAAAATTTTTTTATCTAAACGTTTTCTGGATATTGTGGACCAATGAGTGCAACTTTATTTTATTTATATTATTGATTTTTCTACTATGTAATGATTTTCTTCTTGATACACCCATTGTAACACATTCTCCTCTTGTTTCTCATATTTAGTCAAAACTCTTCATATTTACTTCATAGTAAGTCCTAGGACTCACCCTTTCTTTCTTTCTTTCTCTTTCTTTCTTTCTTTCTTTCTTTCTTTCTTTCTTTCTTTCTTTCTTTCTTTCTTTCTTTCTTTCTTTCTTTCTTTCTTTCTCCCTTTCTCCCTCCTTCCCCTCTCTCTTTTTTCTTTTTTTCTTTTCTTCATTTCTCTCTCTCTCTCTCTCTCTTTAGCCCTTCCTGAATTGATTGAATCCAGTAGTACTAAAGATTCAAATAAAATCAGTAGGCATGATTCCCTTAGTTATATCTTTAGTGTTAATCTCTCCATTTAGCTACTCAAATCCAGAACCTGCTAATTCATTTGATATATATATATATATTCATGTGTATTTTATATTATCTTATAATAACATATATGATATATGCATTATGTATATGATATATATTATAACTATTATTAAAAAGAAAGCCACAGGGCCAAATAGCATCACTTAGGCCAAGTCACCAAACCAGGGCTTAATGCCTAATCTAACTGCAGTTTCAACCTCCCCAGAAATGTAGATTTTAACTGGTCAGTGAGGAATTTTCTCATTAAGCACCAGTGAGGTAATCTATCCCATGGGCCCTCTCCGGTCCCAGAAGGAATCTGCATGACAAAACCTTCTGTTCTACCCCCCTCCCCCACCAAGGGAAAATGACCTTACTTGGAATAATCCTTTCTTTTTTTCAAATAATTTTCTTGCCCCACCCTCTTTCCTATAAAACCTTCCATTTTGTATAACTCTTTTGAGACTCCCCTCTACTTGCTAGGTGGGATGCTACCTAATTCATGAATCATTTAATAAAGTCAATTAGATCTCCAAATTTACTTGGTTGAATTTTGTTTTTTTAACACTACACAGTGTGTGTGTGTGTGTGTGTGTGTGTGTGTGTGTGTGTGTGTGTGTGAGATTCCCTCTCCCTTTCCTCACCCTTTGTTTTGTGTTCACCCCTCTGGTCTAGTGTTTTGTTTTGTTTTTTGTTTCCAGGACCTATACTTGCCATTCCCTCTCTGGCCACTTCCCAGGATGATTTTGCATATGGGCTCTTACACCGAGGTGATCTTGAAGATCAGTGATTCCGTCAGCAAGTCACTTCCTGTATGTCTGGTTTTGTCTTCATCCATTACCTTCTCAGGTCCATAGCTTTCTGTTAAATTGTAGCACTGGCTAGCAGGGAAACAGGCTGTTCAGCTTATTTCCTGGAGTGGGAAAGCCCTATTCTAGTTCTGAAGGTTGACTCCAGTCTCCTTTGTCTTGCAAAATGCTTAACCTATGTCACAGTGCAGAGGCACATCTCATTCTCCATCTGCTGCTTCCAGATCAAGAGTCCAGCCAGCCTGTAGCTTCAACCACATGCAATGGGGTGCATGTCAATGCCTCGGTCATTGTGTTCACCAGGTCATGGACATGTACATGATGTTTTTTATCCCAGTGTATTTTGTGATTTCACTTTTTTAAATTCACTTCTTCATCATCATTAATAACAAACTTAAGTTAAAATTTAAATCAAGGGGCGCCTGGGTGGCTCCATTAGTAAAGCATCTGACTCTTGATTTCAGCTCAGGTCATGATCTCAGGGTTGTGAGATCAAGCCCCATGTCAGGCTTTGTCCTTGGGCATAGAGTCTGCTTAAAATTCTCTCTCCCATGCTCTCTTAAAAAAAAAAGAAATTAAATCAAGTTGGCTTATGAGGTCAGAGATGATTTTGCTGGTTAAAGCACCATAGAATAAAACAAATTATGTGAATTTCAAAATATTAAATACAAATACATAATTCAACATTCAAGGTTTATACCTGAAATACTAGCTTCTCTTTATTTCAGACATAAACTTAGTCTTGTTAAAAATGACTCCATATTTTAAAAAAGATCTCATTTACTTCCATGGTTTCCTTGTGATCACTATGAGGATTTTGTGCTCTGAAGATACATGGACCACCTTGTGTGGTCATTAAAAATGTTGTATCAGACCTCACCTACGAACTTAACAGAATTGATTTTCAGTTCTGATGCTTTATTTCACACACTGTGTCACTGTCTTATGTCTCCCAGTGCAATCTCTTATCTTCTTACGAGCAGAAAGTCCCATGTAGTTTGACATTTCACATATTGAAATTACCAAAGTATGTCAGTATGTATTTTCCTAAGGAAAAAAAAAAGAAAAGTTTTTATTTTCCTGATCAGGCAGGATTAAGCCACTTTGGCAAATAAGGTATGTTGATTGTGAAAATGAAGTTTGCCTATACCAAATGCATCATTGCAGAAAGAGATATCTCTGCTTTTCAAGATCTAACGACGAAAAGCCTTAAAGATCTTATCTAGCTTCTTAATATATAATGGTTACATACTCAGTATGATTCAGCATGCAATTATCCATGATAGAATTGGTAGTGTAGACTTAATGTGACACCAGAAGTACCCTAAACAAGGAGCTTGTGGTTTAATTGTAGAATATGAGATTTTAATAGGGCTAGAAATGACACTACAGAGACAGGATGTCAGCGCAGAATCAAAACTGAGTTTTTCCCTTTGAAAAAGTTGTTCTTCCTCTTCGACCTGTGATTGGCATATATATCAAAGTAATCAAAAGAGAAAAACATGTATTTAGGATCATGGCAGACACTCAAGAATTGGTTACAGATTGCACAGAATAGTAAGTAGAACATCTCCATCCTCTTACAGTGGGTTCAGGAAGAAACAAGCTGACTCATACTCAGCCAGTGTGACCAAGGTAAAAACAGGTGAAAACAAAAGAAATCTGGTAGAGTTAGGGATTGGTTCATCAGCTTCATTTTTCACCTAATGATTTATTGTTATAGCTTATTTTCTGTTAATTAGGCTTCGTAATACAACTCTGTGCCAATAATGCTTGTTAGATACTACACACTAGGTACTGTGTATCTGGTTCAGTGAGAAGGTGTGTTTTATGGGGATCAGTACCTATGCTCTTCATTGCAGCAATAGTCAGCATGGAAATTACACATTCAGTTGATCCTGAGCTTCTTAACTTCCCGATCATTGTGTACTTGCAAGAGATTTGGAATATAAATTAGCTTCAAGAAATAAACATGATTTCAAGTATTGTAACTACAGAATGGTTATATCCAAAGTGCTTTAAAAAAAAGTTTTTTTTTCTGCTTTCAAATGACCACATACGTGAAAAATTATTTAAATTCTACCAACATTCCAATAAATATATCAAGATAAACTTCCTGTCTGAAGACCTACCACCACAGCTTAAAATAATCTTTCTTCCTCTGGATCCTTCTGGATTCTTCTTGTTTATCATATGTTTTATTAATTTGGTTTTTATCCGGCAGTGCATTATATTATTAGTTATCCTGGATCTTACCTTTTGTTCAACTTAACTATAAGCTTCATTAGGGCAGAGAGTATGGTTTATTTCAACTCATGTCTCTAACATTCAATGTAGTATGTTCACATGAAATGGTGCTTAAAGTATACAATATTTCATTAATATTTTATTACATCTGACATTATTTAAACATGATGACTTGATGACTAAAAAATATTTCTTCTCTTCATCTGGATAATGTGTGAAATTAAAATTTAAATATATACAGAGCTTCGATATGTATGCATTGTCACTTAAATAGGGTTGTTTCATTTATTTGAAAATGGTAAAGCTCCCAATCCACAAAGACACACTTGAACTTGGTTTTATATTGAAATATTATTTACATAAATCTCTATTTAAAATCCAGAATTTTCTGTGTCTTTAACTTAACGTTTTGAAATATGAAGGATGGAATATTGCTTTGTTCTAACTCAAAGTATTGATTAACTACATCAAAGATATCCAATGTAGATCACTTAACTAAAAAAGCTAGAAGCCCTATTTTCTTTAACAAACTCATCTCTAATTCAATTAGCTTCCTAGATCTCCCTTCCTGCAGATCATCACCTCAGTCCTTTGGAGGAGTAGGATGTCATAGTAATGACAGGAAGATATATTCTCTCCAACCGAACTCATACCTCCAAGAATTCACCAAGTTTTGAGCAAAGAAGATAAGCTCCAGAAGACAAATATTTCAAGGGAGTTTTCTATTACAGTAGGGTCCTTCACTCTCCTACAATCACTCTTGAATCTAAATTGCCACAAGTATGCTATAGTCATCCAGTGCTCCGCTCCCCTTTAGACTTCTTGCTCACATATTCACAAAAACCCATTTCCCTAATTTCCATGAGCATCTGTCAAATAGACTGACCTCCTCAAAGGTTTTATGAAATATTAGCTATAAACATAAACAATCTGAATAGACAGCGTTTCCCAGCCTTCCCTAAACTTGCTATAATCACATGATTAAGTTCTGGCCGGTGGGATAGAAGTAAAGGCCTTCTATATGTCTCATGGAAAGCATTCCTAGAGATGAGGATGGAGATGGAGGTGTGTCCTTCCTTCATATTTTTCTTCATCATACTGGCCAAAATACTGTCTTCATGGGTGAAGCTCTTCAGCCAGCAGTCACATACTGAGAACAGCAGAGCAGCAAGATAGAAGAAGCTGAGATTTTTACGTGTGATAGCAGGAAACATCTATCTTAAGTTATTGCAACATTAGGATTTCTGAAATCCATACATGAACTTGACCTGAATGATACATTCTGTATTCTCAATACCAAAACATACTGATTCCTCAATAAATATTTGTCATATGATATTACAATATTTCATTGGGTTAATTAATTGTGTTTTAGTGCCCTTTTTAGAATCGGAAGCCACTAACTGAAAATTCTTAATTGTAATTTCACTTTCTTTTTCCACCTTTTTTTTTTTTTTTTTTGAGGGAGAAAGAGTGCACTTGCACATGAGCTGCGGGTATGGGGAAAGGGAGGGAGGGGCAGAGGGAAAGGGAGAGACAGAATTTAAGCAGGCGTCATGCTCAGCACTGAGCTACACCTGGGGCTCCATCTCAAAGCCCTGAGATCATGACCTGAGCTGAAATCAAGAGTCAGACATTTAACTAACTGAGCCACCCAGGCACCCCTCCACTTTTTTATTATCTAGAAAAGACAGCCTGTATCTAGAGAAAACATCCTACTCCCAGAAGAACACTAAGATAATAAATAGGGTTCATCACTTTTTTCTGATTACAAGCCCTCATATTTTTTTACCTGGAACTGATGATCATAGAAGGAGAAAACGCCCAGGTATGAAGAAAACATTCTTGCCACAACAGCACAGTTACAGTGTAGGGCTATACATTTTTAGTTCATGTTCTTATTCCTACAATTTATCATTAGAACTATCCTCAAGACTTCTCATATTCTTAAGGGACTAAAACTAGCTATAAAAGTAGCTATATATACATAAAATATAGCTTTTGGTATATAATTATATAATTTCTAGAATATATATTTATATATAATTTATGGAATAAATATATATGTACATATATATTTATATAATTCAGTTATTCTTGGCTGGGAGTAGGTGTATGTTAAGTCATTTTGAGGGAATGACCTCATGAATATCTGGGAGAGCATCCACATTCCCATGATTTTTATGCAAATCCAGAAGACACTATCAAACCCTTCCAATGGTGGCATCAATGATCTGTCACTAATAAAAACATTTTCTGCATTGGGGCTGGGAACTTTATAATCACTTCTGCTTAGCCTTGCGAAAGTATTCAAAGGTAGCATCAATCTAAGAAGGAAAGACATACTAAATACATTATGCATTTTGAATTCAAGAAAAGCTAACCTTAAGGACCACCTGATACATAAATTACAGTGATAGCATTTGATATGTAACAAATGGATGCATTTAGATTAATTTAGCTATCCAAGGAAAGTTTATAGGGGCACAACATGAAAAGTCATGTTAGCAACACAAAAATATGTTAGAATTTTGTTTTCTATTATGTTAAGACACAGTTGTTTGATTATTTTAAAAAGAGATAAAACAAGCATCATAAACTAAAAACAAACACAGTGTCCCGAACAACCAGACCAAAATAAAATAAAGTAAAATAAAATAAATGACCTCAGCAATGTAAGACAATTTACCAGTACTAAAATAAAAGGCCTCCCAAGCTTTGGCCTCCAATGAATGGAATGTTCTTGGCTGTTTTGAGAAAGGATTTTGGCCACTTTGTTTCTTTCTTTTCTGCTTCCCCAGGCAAGTCAAAGCCACATAAGCATCTGGCAGGCAGGTTGCCTGATCTGCTTTATCTGGATTTCGTATCACTTCCTGAACTGGTCGATGGGATCCCCACACAACTCCAAAGTTCCATCAGAATAGCCCAACATTTCCTTGAAAATGTCAAGAGAACTGCTCTTGGCATTATTTTGCCTTTAGGAACCCCATTTTACCTCTCTAGAGATTAGGGAAAAAGGGGCTTAAATGAATCCACTTAAGAACAGAGATTCTATGTCCTATAACAAAACAAAGAGGCAACCCACAGAATGGGAGAAGATATTTGTAAATGACACTACAGATAAAGGGCTGGTATCCAAGATCTATAAAGAACTTCTCAAACTCAACACCCAAAAAACAAATAATCAAGTCAAAAAATGGGCAGAAGATATGAAAAGACACTTCTCTGAAGAAGACATACAAATGGCTAACAGACACATGAAAAAATGTTCTCATCATTAGCCGTCAGGGAAATTCAAATCAAAACCACATTGAGATACCACCTTACACCAGTCAGAATGGCAAAAATGGACAGGGAAAGAAACAACAAATGTTGGAGAGGTTGTGGAGAAAGGAGAACCCTCTTACACTGTTGGTGGGAATGCAAGTTGGTACAGCCACTTTGGAAAACAGTGTGACAGTTCCTCAAAAAATTAAAAATAGAGGTACCCTATGACCCAGCAATTGCACTTCTGGGTATTTACCCCAAAGACACAGATGTAGTGAAAAGAAGGGCCATATGCACCCCAATGTTCATAGCAGCAATGTCTGCAATAGCCAAACTGTGGAAAGAGCCGAGATGCCCTTCAACAGATGAATGGATAAAGAAGAGGTGGTCCATATATACAATGGAATAGTACTCAGCCATCAGAAAGGATGAATACCCAACTTTTACATCAACATGAATGGGACTGGAGGAGATGATGCTAAGTGAAATAAGTCAATCGATTATCGTATGATTTCACTTATTTGTGGAACATAAGGAACAGCATGGAGGACATTAGGAGAAGGAAGGGAAACATGAAGGGGGGGAATCGGAGGGGGAGATGAACCATGAGAGACTATGGACTCTGAGAAACAAACTGAGGGTTCTAGAGGGGAGAGGGGTGGGGGGATGGGTTAGCCTGGTGATGGGTATTAAAGAGGGTACGTTCTGCATGGAGCACTGGGTGTTATACGGAAACAATGGATCATGGAACACTACACCAAAAAGTAATGATGTATTGTATGGTGACTAACATAACAACAACAACAACAAAAAAGAACAGAGATTCTATAAACAGATTATAAACTTACCTAAGAATTCAAGCCAAGTACTTTCACTAATCATCCCATACTTTGGGAAGATGCTAATATTTAGACCATGTTTCCTTGATTTGTAAAAGCTATATTTTATTTGAACTGAAAAGATTTATGAAATAAGACTAATATTACATAAAAATATAAAAATATCCAAAAAATAAGAGTTAATTTTGACATGTCTTTTTTAATTAAGTTCACGATAGAACTGTAAGAGAAACTGTCTTTAGAAAAATAATCATAAGCACAGAATGATTTTTTTTCTTAGAGGTTAAAAAGTCCCCTTTTCTTCTCCTAGTTCCTTTTCCCTCTAGTTGTCATAGGGATGAAGGCTCCAAACCTCAAAAAGGGAGTCTTTCTGGCTCCTGAGTTGAGCCAGATTCTTAGCCTTATTTTTCTTTATGCCACGTCTCCCTTTGGTTCTGTTGATTCAGACTGTGGCTCTGTTTTCAGTGCTATGGTTTTTGTTTGTTTGTTTGTTTGTTTGTTTGTTTGTTTGTTTTAAATCTCTGCTTATATTAAGTCCCTTTGCTCATTCATTCAACAGGCATATCATAAGCTCAAATACTCTCTTATGGATTCCTTTCTAGTAATATCTAGCACTACGCCTAACATAAAACAAGCATTAGAGAGAGAGAGAGAGAGAGAGAGAGTGGGAAAGAGAATTGGCTCAAATGATTATGGAGGCTGAGAAGTCCCAAGTTCTGCAGTTGGCAAGTTGGAAACCCAGGAGAGCTGGTGGTGTAAGTTCCAGATAGAGGACAGGAAAAGACTTAAGCCTCAGCTCAAATAGTTAAGCAAGCAGAGTGTCCTCTCATCATTTTTGTTCTATTTGGATCTTCAGCTGATTAGATGAGGCCCACCCACATCAGGGAGAGCAATCTGCTTTATGCAATCTAGGATTTCACTATTAATCTCAACCAGAAACACCCTCGCAGATCCATCCAGAATAGTACTTGACCAAATATCTCAACATCCTATGGCCCACTCAAGTTGATACATAAAATTAACCATCACCTGATTGTACACACATAATAAGAATACAGTTAACTCAGTTCCATAATGCATTTAAGTCAGAATTTAACGTTAATAAAAAAGATATCTTTTTCAAAAATTGTCATCCTAGTTGACTAAAGTGACTAACATTTCATCATTATGGATTTTCTCCCATTATATTATACATCATCTATGGTTTAAACAATCTTAAATATCTCTGGATCATAGACATCTGCTTCAAAAATAGATTTCACTCTCTGAACCACTCCTCCCATTGTCAGTTGCAAGTAGTAATAAAAATAGCATTTGCTGGATGGCAGACACTATGTTAAGTGTTTTCCTGCATCATCTCATTGAACACTCATTATAATCCAGCTATAAGGTAGGCACTATCACCATCACCATTTTACAGACAAGGAAACTGGAGTTTAGCAACATTAAATAATTTATCTAAGTTTATACGGCAAGTAGGTGATAGATCTGAGAGTTAAACTCAGGATTATTTGATCCCTAGCCCTAGTTCTTAACCTTTGAATTGTACTAACCCTTTGCTAAATTAGTTATGTGGGAAAGCACAGTTCCCTTGCCCCACACCAGTCAGAAAGTTTGTGAACTGAGGGACATTCCCAGGTAGCAACAGGTGTAAATGGTGTGAAATGTAACTGATATGACAGTGGGAGGACAATTGAAAAGAAAGAACCATTAGATCAAAAAATGTTTCAATTCACCAAACCAATGATCTTCATTTGTTTTATAATATATAAAATGGATAAATATCTTCTTTATTTAAAATACACTTTCCTAGAATCTAATGATGTGATATGTTAAAAGTAGTTATTATGGATACTTTTCTAAGATAAAATCTGTAAAGCAAGAGCAAGATAACATGATGATTTGTTTCGAAGTATACAGAAGTGATTTACTTACTTCTGTTGTGTGTTAGAAACCAGGGTGAAATGGGTCAGAAGGAAACAGAAATGGTGGAAACTACTGTAGAGTTTTGGCAAACAATGCTTAGGGGACAGTGAGAGAATTAGCCTTCCTGAAGGTAGAAAGGTTTTCATTAGAGAGAAGGGGAAGATAATGTGGGAAAAGTGAGTACGGGACACGTTTTGGAAGGCTATACCTGCTGAGTTCAGGCATCTGGTTTCCTCCCATAGTTTAGAATATGAGATTCCTCAAAACTTTCTCAATAGGGGATGGGACATAAAACTGAGGATTTTCATAGCACAGTGATGTGAAAATTGATTAGATTTTAGAAATGAGAGTATAGTATGAGGTTTAGACGTGAGGTGAGAAATTAGAGTAAGAATGATAGTTCTGAGATCAGAAAGTAAGAAATCAATAAAGAAAAAAAAAAACAGAGTGGAGGAAGGATGAACAGGGCTTGAGTGATCATATATGGAGGAAAAAAAAATTGTTCAAACTTTTGAATCTTAGATAACTAGTGACTAATGATTATTAGTAGAAATTATGACAAGAACAGTTTGTGCTGGTTTGATGGAGAAAGATATTAAATCTTGGGTTTGAGGCAGTGGTGGGGACACTCATTGGAAATGTCCAAAATGGAGATGAAAAGTTGGAAGTGGGGGGAGGAGGAGAAATTACAGTATGTTTGTTAAACTTATAGAAGTAACCCTTGAAGTCAAGGAAATGAATCTGCTGGGAAATGACAAGAGAGAACAAAAAACAAAACTGTAGACATAGCTAAACCATGCTTCTCTTTTGTGTTGCAATGAGTTAAACTTTTTGACATGTGGGCAAATGTTCTTCCTACATGAAGAGCATCTGTCAATTAAAAACCCTTTCTGCAACTACATGTTAGTCCTTTCAAATGCATGCAATGCATTTATTCCAATGTATTAAAAAGAAAGTTGACCTTTGAAAGAAGTCAATATCAAGGCAATTGTTTCAAAGGACTGTTCCTTTCCCCTTAAAGGTAGTATTATTTTTTCAAATGCAATACATGGCATCATTAAAATGTTGAAAATTAAAGATTTCAAATCAATTTCACACAAAAAAGCATCATCTTTCTCTGTTTTAAAATAGGGCGGTGGATTTAATGTTAGCATACTTTCTGCCATCCTGTTTTAAACTAGTCAAAGAACTAGTCAAGAAACTAATCCCTGAAAATATAGAGGAAAATCACTTCATTTATTTTTTTTAATTTTTACCAAAATAATCTTTTCTCTGCTTATATGTCACAGTAACCCAATATGATTAGCCAGTATTTGCAAGGCAAGGAAACAAATATTTCCAGGATGACTTTGTAAATGACAAAATAAAACAATTTTGGAGCTTAGAAGCCCAGTTCGTATTACATTATTGGGGATTATGAGTTTAGGAGTATATTTTTAACTTTTAGATGGAAAAAAGTAAAACAAAACAAAACACTGTTCTTCAAAATGAAGATAACAACTGAATCAGGAAATCCCTAGAGTCTCTTTATTCTCAAAAAGAAACCAGGAACAAAATAGGCAAAAATAAATATTTAATTTATGCCTATAAATTGTTTAAAGTGGTCAACCACGACTCTGCCACAACATAGCAGCAACCAATCAATGAACATTCTAGATCTGGGCAAAAGAATGAGCTGTTCACTTTTTATAGTCTGCCCAAAAATCAGAGTTTGCCAAATTTAGGCCTGGTCTCCAGGGTATTCGGGATTCTACATATTTGAAGGGTTCTGACAATTTGACAAACATGGATTGGCCACATATTTATGCAAAGCTCTATCTAAGTTGGAGAGTAAGAAGATAATGTAGACAGGCCTCCTGAGGTATGACCAGGAAAGAAGATTAGTGTGGACTAAGAACACTATCTATACCCAAATGACTATCCAGATCCTTCTCAACCCACTTTGCATTAGTGCAATCTTTAATTAGAACTGAGTGGGATGGGAAAAGTATTTTACCAGAGTCCAAGTGAGTTCTCCTCACACAATAAAACAGTCAGAATAGAAAACTGACCACATTCCCCAAGACACTCTATGCAGTGGGTAGAACCAATATGCCAGGAGCTCAGGCCTTGAAAATGGTTAAGTAGAGTGTGAGCAGTACATGGGATAAGGAAAGGGTACAAAGTCGGAGTTTTAACAACAAATAGCATCATGACAGCAAGAAAGAGGTATGTATGTGTGGTGTGTGTGTGTGTGTGTGTGTGTGTGTGTGTGTGTGTGTGTGTGTGTGTGTGTGTTGGAGTAAACAATTATAGCAGATACTACAAGTAGGAACTTGGAAATACGGTCTATGAGTTTTGTTTGCCTTGTTTTTAGTTAAGACTTCATTACTTCAAAAGACATTTTAGATTCACAGCAAAATTAAAAGAAAAGCACAGAGATTTCCCTTATATTCCCTGTTCCCATTATTGCATAGCTTCCCCCATTATCAACACTCCCCACCAGAGGGTACATTTGTTACAAATGATGAACGGAGACTGACACATCGTAAGTCCATAGTTTACATTAGGGTTCATTCTTGATGTTGTGTATTCTATGAGTTTGAAAAAAGTGTATAAATGGCGTAAGTCCACCATTATGGTATCATGCAGATTATTTTAACTGCTCTAAAAATCCTCTGTGCTCTGCCTATTCATCCCTAAATTCCTGAAAATTACTGAACTTTTTACCGTTTCCATAATTTTGTCTTTTCCAGAATGTCATATAGTTAGAATCATATAATATGTAGCCTTTTCAAATTGGCATTTTCACTTAGTAATATGAACTTAAGATTTCTCCATGTCTTTTCATAGTTTGACATTTCATTTCTTTTCAGTGCTGAACAGTATTTCATTATCTGGATGTACCACAGTTTATTTATTCACTCACCTACTGAAGAACATCTTGGTTGCTTCCAAGTTTTGGCAATTATGAGTAAAGCTGCTATAAATATCTCTGTGCAGGTTTTTGTGTGGACATAAGTTTTCACCTCCTTTGGGCAAATACCAAGGAGTGCAACTGCTGTATCATATGGCAAGAATACATTTAGTTTCAAAAGAAACCTCCAGACTCTCTCCCTCAGTAAGTGCTTTTACAAGAATCCCCTTCTCAGACTCTGAGTGATGTCTAAAATATAACCTTCAATCTGTTCATAAGAAAACCTCAATAAAATCAAATAATAAGATTCAAGGACTTTGGTGGAATATCAGACTTGTGTTTCTTCTAAATAAGGCACCTTGCTAATACTTGCCTTAAGACAACCTAATTTTTACTCAGAGGCCAAAAGTATTACTCTATCTTAGTAATCAGTAGTGGCCTTCTTTGTAATTTTTGTGAATAAAAAAAAAAATCCCCAAAATTGCCCTCATTTCTGCCACTGACCAAAAAACTGCCATCCATTTAATGCACTCAATCCATCATTTCTATGTCCAGGTGATACTCTTCATTTTCTCAAGAGAAACATCAAATGACGAAAAATAAGCATAATAAGTATAAAAAAATTAGTAAAATACTGTTTAATTTGTCAACCTAACACACAGATATATTTCCCAGAATTCCATTTTCCTAGTCAGTGTTGGCTACAAGAGACACTTTAGAAGGAAGCCCAGAAGTGAGGCAGAAGCCACATTTCTTGAGCTCTGGTTGATGAAAGGTCCCAGGCACCGTGGCAGCTGTCCCTGATTTGATAGCTCCCTTATTTGGTGTGAGGCAGCTTCTAGAACCTTCTCCAGTCCTCACCAGCTTTCCTTTATCTTCTCCATGTCCTGAGTCAGGATATTTAGCACTGGTGAAGCATACCAGCTTCTCCTGAAAGTCACTCATGCAACATACAATTCCACTTCCAAAGGCCACAATAGCTACAGCCACTGTGGAATGCCCAAACTTCCAACAGGAGAGATCCACACTGAGTGTCTGACAGGGCGCCGTTCTCCAAGGGGTCAGGCAGGACCTGCTGGTAAGCTGATTATATCAGACCTCCTACGTCACAGGAAGGGCAGCACTTTATTCTCTCTGGAGTAGACACCTCTTCTGGATAAATACTCGTTTTCCTTGCCCAGATTTTTTTTTTTTTTTTCTTGCAAAACCACTATCCTTAGACTTAACTGAATGCCTTAGTCACTGTCATATATTCCATGCAGGATGAAGAAATTTGTTTTCTGACCAAGGAATTGTACATAAAAAATGAAGCATACCAACACCCACAGGATTAACTGATATTGCTATGTTGTCCAACACTCTGAAGAAGATGAGCTACAAGAATTGTGGAATGAACCTTTAGATTCAATGACAGCACCGTCTGGGAGTTAATTCCCTGCAAGCCTGAGATAGTGTTCTTTAGGATGTCGATATCTTCTAAATTAATGACCACTATGTGGTCACCATCATACCAGGCAAGAAACCACGCACAATGTGGGTGCTTGCTGAGAGCAAAAGGAATGTGGGACGGATAGTGCAAAAAAAAAAAAAAAAAAAAGATAGTCATAAATAATGACCACGACCATATGACCAGGTGCAGAAAAAAGGACCACAATGAGTCATCTTATCCACCTGACATTTAAGAATGTCATCTAATTAGATGACTCTGTGTTGAGAATTCAACAATATTGTTCTCATGCCTTGAACCTGCTGGGTATTGTTTATTTACCTTGATAGGTGGGTAAACTTAAAGAATTGGTGAGTCCAATTTTAGCTGTCCTTCATATAGTTTTACTTCCCGAGTAAATCAACACATTCCTCTGATACCTGGTATACAGACATAGTCTCAAGCTGGTGAATTTCTGTTAGAAGAAGAATCAGATGCAGTTGTATTTCACCTGGTTGGACCAGCAGTACGTCTCCAGAGTCCTACTTCAGAGTTGTATCAGCTCTCCAGTCCTGTGATACTCTAATTTCCATGGTTATCAGTTGCCTGCAGTCCACAGGAGACCACACTGGTCCATTACATGGATAATATGCTCTTGTCTGGACTTGGTGAAGAGTAGGTAGCATGACTTTAGAAACCTTGGTAAGACAAATGAGTGCCAGAGGGTAGGAAAAAAAGAATCCCACCAAGCTTCAAGTACTTGCCATCTGGTGAAATGTCCATGTGTCCGTTGGTCTAGGGCCTTGTATTGGTTCTCTACTGCTATCATAACAAATTTCCACAAACTTGGTTTTTAAATAAACACGAGCTGATTAGCTTCCTATTCTGCAGGTCAAAAATCTGATACGGCTTTCACCAGACTTAAATAAATGTATCAACAGGCTGCTTTCCTTTCTGGATACTTCTGGGGGGTGGGGAATCTCTGATGTGGCATTTTTAAAAAGATCTGAAGGAAGTGAAGAGTTGAAACATGGACACCTTGGTAAAAGCATTTAGGCAGTGGTTGAAACAGGTGCTAAAGCTATCACATAAGAGCATGTTTATTTGGTTTAAGGACCACTGAAGAGGCCAGTGAGCACAGGGGAGGGGAGACTGGCAGGAAGTGAGTAGGGAACAGATGGGGAGAAACTTGTGCTAGCAGGAAATGTAATGCCTCCTTTATATGGGACCTTATTTTGAATTGCCTGGGAGGAGAGGGGCATCAGAAGGATTTCAACAAAGGAATGACAGGACCAAATACCGTATTCTTGTAAGGAAAAAAAAAAAATAGTTCACTCAGGAAGTGAAACTATATGAAGGACAGCTGAAATTGGACTCACCAACTCTTTAATTTACCCACCTCTCAAGGTAAATAAGAAATACCCAGCAGGTTCAAGGCACGAGAACAATACCATATTCTTATAAGAATTATTTATAAAATAAATAAGATGAAATATTGGTACCTGAGAATAATCCAAGAAATGGCACATTAGTGTATCAACAGCCCTGGATTAGACATCAGGAGACTAGTTTTCTTGTGAATTTTGTAACTATTTATTTCCATGACATTGGATTTAATCTATGCAGTGAATAGGATATGAGTGTGAAATTAAAAAAAACAAAACAAAAATACAAGACTTATTAAAGGAATCAGTTTCTTCCTCACCTTACCCTAGCCAGGTGTTGAGGTTTCTGACATTTCTTTATATCTTTCCCAGCTTATTTTAAGATTTTTTTTTTAATAGAGACATAGTGAGAGAGGGAACACAAGCAGAGGGAGAGAGAGAAGCAGGTTCCCACTGAGCAGGGAGCCCGATGTGGGGCTCAATCCCAGGACCCCAGGACCATGACCTGAGCCAAAGGCAGACGCTTAACGACTGAGCTACCCAGGCACCCCCCCCCCAGCTTATTTTAAAATTAAATCAATGTATCTGTAGTAATTTGGCGATTCACTTCCTATAGTCCTACACAGGAAGAAGCAGGTAAGAACTTTCTCAAACGAACACAATGATTTCTACAGCACTGTGTCTATTCCCTTGGCTTGATTTACCTTCCCATTGAAATAACTTTATCCACAGCAAGTGTCCACTGACAGCAAACCCCCCAAATTCGGGGCCATTTGGAAGCTGATAATTTCCTGTGCATGTAAAATCATTGTTGTAAAAGAATATAACAGCAGTCTATTTTTTAGTTCCAAACTGAGATTTTGAAATTTAGAAAAATCTCCAGTCCAAGACTCTCATTTTGTAAACCTCTGGCATTTCATTCATAGTTGTTATTTATTTGACTTTGGCTGAAAAGTCGATAAAGGTTTCAATCTCAGATTATAACAAGCCTATATTTCACTGTTGAAAAATATATCATTACATAGAGCGAAGTATAGCCATAATGTGATAAGGCTGTTACTTTAACAAACTAACCAGCAACTATAAATTCATAGAAATAGTGACCTTTTCAGATGGCGTCTTTGATTGTAGTGTTGTTATTATTCAATACTCTAAAATAATTCCATTCCTTATTGATATAATCCTTTTAATTCTAGGACTACCCAGCTTTTACAGTACAATTAAAAATACATGTTCGACAGTTATGGTTTGACAAGTTCCTTCCTAAATGCTAAGAACATAAGGTAAATAATATAGATTTGAGCATTTGCTTAATACCAGTAACTTTCCTAAGTGCTAATCTATTCATCCAAAATGCAAAATCCTGGAGGGACCCAACAGTAGCTAGTATTTCCTACTATGTCTGATAGGACTTAGCCTCATCACTTAGAGTAACTACCTGACCACATCATTTCAAAACTAGCAACACTGAGACAACAAAAGAGCTGAGATTCATTTATAAACAGTGAGCAGATAATTTTAGAGAGCACATTAATGCTATTTTATAGGGAGAAAATTCCTTGTGATAGTGTTCCTCATACTGGAGTCTCTTTTAGTTATGTTTTTGCCATAACTTTGATGAAGCTACTAGTATTGGAGCTTTGGATAAACAACATTTTATTGCCAATAAATCTTTTGAGTTGGCATGTTCTTTGAACTCTGTTAAAAAGAAATATGGGGGAAAAAGACATTTTATAGCACTATTCATTTTTATATCATTATTGCAAAGGATAGCCCTGGACAGCGATGCTGATGGCCAAAATATACAAGGATGATTATAACTTTAGTTAAATGTTAATACCTTAGATTCAGTGCTTTTCTTTCTTCATTTTTTTTAGTGGATTTGAGCACTGACTTTCCAATAATGTTGCTTATTAATATACCAGTATAATAAAATCATCTCCTATGAGGTTTCAGATATTTTTAATCATTGTAATCAACTGTTTATGAAAAAGTAAAGGCCAAATATAACATCACATAAAAACAACATCATAGACTCATTTATATTTTTAACTAAAGCTTGTTAGTAGTTTTTACTGATTACAAGTAAAGCTACTATGAACATTCATAGTGATGAGTTTTTCTGGTGTGTGAACAGAAGTTTCCATTACTTTACAATAAATATCCAAGAGTAGTAATGCTAAATTATATAATAAGTGCATATTTAGTTTCATGAGAAACTGCCCAACTTTTTTCCAAAGTGGCTATATAATCAAAAGCCTCTGTACTTCAAAACTACCCTGTCTTTAGTCCTCTGGCCAGAGAGACTGGGACTTTTCTTGTTGTTGTTATTGTTGTTTGGTTTGTTTTGTTATTTTTCCTTTGCTCATTGAAATTTCTGAATTGTGGGCTGCTTTAGCACCCACGCCAGGACGTACATATTTTCCCTCTGGCACTCTTCACTGGGGACATCCCTAGCCAGTCCACCTTTTACTCTCTACCTGGTAGAGATTTCTGAGAGTTATCTTATTCTGATGCAGTTTTAGTTGTAATTAGTGGGAGGGGTCTGGTGGAATGTGCTTACTCCATCCTGACTAGAGCTAAAGTCACTGGTCAAAACCATTTATATTCAATTCCCATGCATCATGAGAAAAATCACATATTTTAGAAAGTCAGTTCGGTCATGTTGAAGCCAATTGTGTTGGCTATTCTCTACCTCGGTCTGAGAGGGAAACATGTTTCTACAGGAACATGTGTCCCAACCTCTCACATTACGGAAAGATTCTTCATTAGCAGCTCTGAGCACCGCATGAGTATATCAAGGGCAGAACAAGATTCACTTTAAGAATGAAAACAAACTTCCACCTAGCTGCCTTTTTTCAGCTGTGTGCAAATTCACAACTTAAAATTCCATTTAATTGGACCGAGAAAGCGCCAACCTCTCCACCCACCTGCCCAAAAGCCATTCTGCTCACACTTTCCTATTGGGAGCACTATGCTTGCATCCCCTGCTTTGAAAGAACTCACAGGACATCTGTCAAATAACCCCACAGAAGCTATACACCAGGGTATCAAAAATATTCTTTAAAAAAAAATTCATTCCAAAGCCACAGCATTTTATTTATTTATTTATTTTTTTAAGATTTTATTTATTTATTTGACAGAGAGAGACACAGCGAGAGAGGGAACACAAGCAGGGGGAGTGGGAGAGGGAGAAGCAGGCTTCCCACTGAACAGGGAGCCCGATGCGGGGCTCGATCCCAGGACCCCGGGATCATGACCTGAGCCAAAGGCAGACGCTTAACGACTGAGCCACCCAGGTGCCCCCAAAGCCACAGCATTTTAAAATTAGCATGAGTATCTCACAATACATTGTCATTAATACCTCTGAGTAGAGTTCAATTTGTCACAGTTTCACATTGCTCCTAATGACTATATATTATTTAGAAACTAGTAATTCATGCATAATGGATGTACAGTACACTAATCTCTTTTAAAAGTATAATTAATCCACTATTTGTTTTTAATAAGGTAGTTACTTGATATAATTACTAATATACATAATATGTACATGTACATTTATTAAATATATGTGTGTATATATAATACACAGTTATTTATTATACTTATTGAGAAATGAAAAAAATTTTGCTTGGGGTTCCTAAAAACATTTTATATTATTTAGAAAAGAAATCTCTCTAAATAAAACACAATGTTTTATCTGGATAAAATATAGACAAATTGAAATCACTTCATACATCTAGATGCGTGTTTGCATTCACTTTATCTTATAAGTCATACATCATCATTCAGATGTTAAAGCAATGTGAAGGATGAGAGATGGTTTGGCTTTTCAAGAGCTGAGAAAAGTACACTCAGGGGAACAAGAGAGAATAGCATTGGTCAAGGATATACCAGTCAGTTATAGGATATACTTTTTGCAGTGTTTATTCCCATACAATATTATGGCTTATAGGGGTTATAAAAAGATATTAAAAATCACATGAGGGGCACCTAGGTGTCTCGGTTGAACATTCGACTCTTGATTTCCGCTCAGATCATGACCTCAAGGGTTGTGAGATCGAGCCCTGCAGCTGGCCCCAAGGGGAGTCTGCTAGAGATTCTCTCTCTCTCCCTCTGCCCTTTCCCCTGCTCACATGGTCTCTCTCTAAAATAAATAAATGAATCTTTACAAAAATATATAAAAACATCACATGAAACCCTGTTCTAAAGGTATCATACTAACATGTAGTATGCATGTTTGATTGTTTGAAGTCATAATGAGGCCAACTTGTATTTGAAGTTCATGTTTTATAGAAGATCATGTTTTCATTTTTATCTTATGTGACAATTACATATGTTGAGTTTCTTTTCCAGTAAGGTCTGTTCCATAGGTGGAGCCTTGTCTGACCTTGCAAAACAGAAGCGTGAAGATCTGGTTCAGTGTAAAAGGAACTCATCTGTGATATCCCAACTAATTTTGATGGATATTTAGCAAGAGAATCTCTGTACATGACCTTGAAACTTTTTTTTTCCTTCTCTAAAAGGACAACTATTATAAATACCATGGAGCTGGAAGCAGAGACTCTAGAAGCTCATCCATCACTTTGACATTTTTCTTTATGGAATGAGAAGATTGCATGCATGTGGGTATACATGCACTTATTTACACACATGCTGTAGGTAAATTTTCACTCATGAAAGCAACAATGATTTATAGCAAATGTTTCACTTTTTAATTAACAAAACACACAATTAACAATGATCTTTTCCTTGTATTTAAAACATGGAGTTAGAATCAGTATTGTCTAGAGCCTAATCGTTGTGACCTTGAATCAACAACAGAGCAAATCATCTTGCGGACAAATTCAAATAAAACAATAATGATGTGGGAGTGATAAAGCTACTCAATATTTATTTTGGTTCTCTGCCTTCATGGCACTTGAAAGTATTGTACATCCCAGATCCTTATAAGTCAAGCATGGATCTATGCATTGCTTGACTAATGCAATTAAATTGGAAGTGGCATATGTTGCTTCTAGGCAGAAGCATTTAATTGTTGGTGTTGGAACTTTCCTTTCTCTACCTCAACAATCCTAAAAGCATATGTTGATACAGAAGCACAATGATAAATGATTACATCAACAACAGCTGGCTTAGAGAATCACACAAACTTGTAGAGGATTTTGTGCAAGGTCGAAATAAACCTCTATTATTTTTAAGCCACTGAGATTTTTGGAGTTTCTTGTTACTGAAGCATAACCTATCCTATCCTGACTAAGCCCATTGGCAGTGTGGAAATAAGAGGATTAACATCTATTGAGTGAGCCTGGTAGTGTATAAGAGGCTTTTGAAAGATTAGTCAATTACTCTTCATAATAATCTATATAGTTGTTGGTATTACTATTGCTGTTTTACAAATGGATTGTCAAAACAGCTTTGTCACATGTGCCATTAATTGCTGTAGCATACTCCTCAACTCCATTTCTGATGACTTCCTTCAGTCAACTGCATGATATAGTTTTATACTTCCTAATAAAAAAATGATTTCCTACATAACCAAGGACCATCCTTGTTCCCGTGAGTCTCTATCTAGAGGCTGCTCTAAATTTGCAAAAGATTTCTCCTACGAGAAACATATAAAAGATGTCTGTTTATACCTCTATCCTCATATTTTTTGTTTTTACATGGATTTGTTTCCTACTTAATGTGAGTAAACAAAAAATATAAATGATTTACAACAACAAATATATTCAAGTAAATCACACTTCCTGGATCTGTCCAGCAAAGTTTACCTCATATTTATGGGCAGGGGGGTATGTAAAATTGGTTAGTCACTGGCCTCTGGGCTCAGAACAGCTGTTACTAATCCAGACGGTCACTTACCAGTTTTATGATTTCAGGTAAGCCTTGCATCTACTCTATGCTCTGAGTTTTTCATACGAATGCTGATATTGCATAAGATTTGTGGGAGGATTAAATAAGATACTCAATATGAAAAGTTTAAAACATAGCTTGACATGTAAGAAATAGTCAAGAAATAATCAATATTGGATATTATTATATACTGCATAAAGAGAAAATAAAAACAGCTTAATGTTATACTGACTTTTGAATGCTTTACACTATGTTAACACTGTAGCAGGCATTATTCCTAAATTACACCATTACATCTTCATGATAACACTGACACCTCATTGTTCTTACAATCATTCCATAGATGAGGCAATTCACATTTCTGAAATGGCTTGGTCTCAATTCAGAGTCTACTTTTTACACAACAGTAGTCTCAGGACTAGTAACCACCATGCATAGAAGACCAGGGAGATCAAGGCCCAGGGTCTTAAGAATATTAATCTGGCTATTGTTAAGAGGAGAAGACAAAACATTAAAAGCCATGATGGGCTATAAGATATGCACAAATGAAGTATGTAAGAGTTCTCAGGAATGAGCCTGTGTCAGACTGGGCAGATGGGTACACAGAGAGGGAATTTGGAATTTTAGCAAGCATAGAAAGATAGGTGCAATTTTGAAAAGTGCAAAAGCATCCTTGGTGAATGGAACAGCAGGATAAAGGATCTTGCAAAAAAAGGGTAGGGTATATTAAAAATAAAGCTAAGAGACTTGAAATTATGAAAGTATTTTCAAAGCAACTATGACTATAATTATTCTCAGTAAATGATGGTATAGTTCCTATTAGCAACTGTATTTATCTATTGTGGAGTAATCCAGAAATTAGTACCATAAAATAATAAATGTTTATTATTTCACTTTTTCTGCATCTCGGGAATTTTGGAGCAGCTTAGTTGGGTGGTTTTGGCTCAGAGTCTCTCGAGGTTGCAGCCAAGTTGTTGGCTGGTTCTGCACTCATCTGAAAGTCTGACTGGGACTGAAGAATGCACTTCCAAATTAGTTCTTCACCACCTACTATCAGGATGTCTCAATCTCTTGCCATGTGGACCTCTGCATTGGGCTGCTTGAGTGTCCTTACCACATGGCAGCCAGCTTCCCTCAGAGTGAGTCATTCAAGAGGAAGCAAGATGGAAGTCTCAATATTTTCTTATTACCTAACTTTGGAAGTCACATTTCAAAATCATTTCCTCAAAGTCCTGGTGGTTACACAGGTCATCCCTATTTATTGTGGGAGGGGAGTTTACCAAGGTGTGGATGCCAGGAGGTGGAGTACAGTTGAGGCTGTCTCAGAAGCGGTCTACCATACCCACTCTTTATGTTTAAAATAAAATCATATGTCCTACCTAGGAACACATTATTATAAGAAAACAAGAAACCAAGTCAGGAATCACACTACAAGAGTTATTTAATGAGGATATCTAGTTTCACAATCTCACTCAATAGCATGAGATTAGAAATATTAGGGGCACCTGGGTGGCTCAGTCGGTTAAGCATCCAACTCTTGATTTTAGCTCAGGTCATGATCTCAGGGTCATGAGATTGATCCCCAGGTCAGGCTCCATGCTCAGCAGGAAGTCTGCTTAAGATTTTTTTCTCTCCCTCTCCCCTTTCCCCGCACGCTCTCGCTCTCTCTCTCAAAAAATAAACAAATCTTTTAAGAAAAGAAATATCAAATGTCTTCTTCTCTTATATATCTTCTTCCCATATTTCCTTTCTCACCAAAGTTTTAAGTGCTGTAGGTCTTCTCAGCCATCATGAAGCAGTTATGGTATGAGATGCTATATGTCTTAGTCTCATCACTTTCTCAAATCCAATTTATTTATTCATATTTTTTTTCAATAAAATGCACATCTGAAAGTTAGGAGCTCACCATGACTATTGGGGATCAAACTGAAGATGAAAGGTTGGCCGAGGACCTATCTTGGGGCAATTTGTCAAGACCACTGCTTGAAAGAAAGGAGGAAAAGACCGTGATGATTCTTGGCGCCACCAGTGTTCTGTGACACGACACATTAAAGTGGCCCAGGTAATGAAGATGGGCCAAAGTTAGACCTTAGTACCTTCCCACAATCTAACAATTTTGAAAATAAAGCAATCTAGGAGCTGTCAGTTTACAGATTATTTTTTATCACTACCAGTTTTAGTTATGTTCCCAAGCCACAGCTATTTCCTCTTGCTTTATCTGTTCTCTTGCTTTTATTGGTCCCAAGTTCAATCAAATGAACTGCTGAAAGTGAAACTCTTGAACTAGCTCATCTGCTGAACAATGAACTCAAAACAAGCCTAGGGCAGCAAACGGGATTTTAATTGCTTACTTCTATTTCTCCTGGGCCTAGCTCTCTAGATGATTGTGTGACAAGAGGACTCGCTGAATTCAAAATTGCGGGACAAAATACCCAAGCACAAATGGTAACCGTCCATGACCTTGATCTTCCTGTTTGCATGTCTTTCCTTAGTCCAGGTAATGCTACTTAACACAGTCACCTGGAGATATTAAGAGATTATAGACTGCCCTCACTTCAGAGAGCTCTTGAAAGTGCAGAGGGGGGATAATAATCGCATTATCCTTGCCATTATTAAGCACTTATTGAAAGCCACCAGAGGGCTAGACATTACACGGAGAGTATCCATTTTGCACACATTAGGAAATGCATACGCCTTTTACTTTAGAAACATATTAACACCATTGCTCTTTCTGTCACTTTTACTTTCATTTCCTATAGAATCTTTTGGGACATCTTAGGTAGTAAGAACTCATTTGGATTGTTTCTCGAGAATGACCTTTCAGCCTCCTTGTCAGTTTATCTCAGCTGGGAAATATGTCTATTCCCAGAAATGATCTTCTTCCTCAGCCATTTCTATATTGTCAGAAGGGCAAGGATTCAATTCATCCCTATACAGTTTAATGGAAAGAGTAAAAAGTGACAGAGAAGGATAACTGTGTGCAGCATTTGCTTATGCTTGGCCACTAAAGCTCTTAATATTTCAAGGGAGCCATTATGGATTCTGCAGTATACCAGACACTTTTGCATTAAGTACTTATTTAATATACACAATGACCAGTATGGTGGGAAAATGTGCCTATGTTGCAGACGTTGAACCTGAGATGCAAAGAAATTTAGAAACTTTCTCAAGGCTACACCAACAGTAAATGGTGGAGGCAGATTTGAACCTCATTCTGTCTAGCATAAAGTACAGGTGATTTCCAGTTTGCTAACATTGATAGAAATATGGAAAAAGGAAAAAAAATCAACACCTGATTAAAAAGTTTTCCACTTATAATTTTAGTATTAAAAACCATGAACAGGGACGCCTGGGTGGCTCAGTTGGTTAACCATCTGACTCTTGATTTAGGCTCAGGTCATGATCTGACCTGAGGGTTGTTAGATCAAGTCCCACATGAGGCTCTGCATTGGGCATAGAGCAGCCTGCTTAACATTCTCTCTCTCTCTGTCCCTCTGCACACCAACCCCCCTAAAAGAAAAAAAATAAACAAAAACCCAAAACAACAACAACAACAACAACAACCACCACCACCAAGAACAAATAATGTATGGATATGATTCTGAGTTTCTAAGAGCTGTGTTTGTGTTTATTTCTTTAAGAATATTGTAATTTTAGGGAACAAGCCCAAAATCCTAACATACAGAAAAGAAAAGTGATTATGGTTATCTTCACTATGAGGGGTATAGTGCTTATTACATCAGAACTCATAGAGACAAAAAGCCTAATCACTTCTGAAGCTTATAAATAAATCATAAATATTTCAAATATCATTTAATACTATTTTTTTGCACATTTTAGTTAACAACAGAATAGTCCAAGACATGGATGTATAACCAATTCTCTACTGTTGGATATTTATAAAACTAACATTTTTTCACCATTATAAAAGTATGATAGAAAAAGAGATCAGATTTGTGTTTACCAGGGGTGGGGTAAGGTGGGGGAACTTGGAGGAAGGTGGTCAAAAGGTACAAACTTACAGTTAGAAGACAAGAGAGTCCTAGGGATGTAATGTATAACGGGATGACTTACAGCTGAGACTACTGTATGACGCATAGGAAAGCCAAGTACATGTTCACCACTTATTATTCTGCAAGGGTAAAGGACTTAGGACTAAAAGTTGAAAATTCCTAGAAATAAAATTGCTTCTTCAAAATATATGCATATTTTTAAGATATATGAAATTCTGCATCTTTGAAGATCTCACATTGTTTACTCTTGAAAGGGTTTTTCTTTATAATCTTCCTCTGATACTCAAATTATCCACCCTATTTTCCTTTCTCCAATATTTTTGTTCATACTTAAGAAAAAAATTCTGGTTTTAAAGAACTGTCTTATAATTAGCAGAGCTGGATGTTATTTCTGACCCAATTTGATATTCTTACTCTTCTAGTACAACAAATTCATTTTTGTACTGTTACAACGAATACACTTAGTTTTATTTTTATCATCATATTTTACTTGTTGTCCTATTTTGTATTTTTAAATTTGGGGGGCTTCACTTTGTCCCATGTTTTTATATCATGCAACATAATACTGGTTTCTTGTCCTTAAGCTAGTCTTTTAAAAGGCATGCAACTTTCTTTAAATTCTAGAAGTAAAGATCTGTAGTTTTAAAGAAAATCACTGGACTAAAATTTCACTATTTTCATCAATATAAATGGTAAGAAAACTCCTTTCAACTCTAGCCTATATTAAGTTAGGCAATTAAACCACTTTTACTTATTATTTAATCCCAGGCTTGCAGTCTTTATTGATATATCCCACAGCGTTATCTTCATTTTTATTGTTAAATTATTTCATTATACATCTTAATAGCCAGAAATTATTAACATTTTTATTGTCTTGTAACCCATATATATGAGTCATTTAGATTTTATTCCATATTTACAGTTACTTCTGCTTCTTTCATAATTTTTCCATACCTTTCATATAATTTCTTCATTTTTGTTTTTATTTGTATTCACTATTCACTTGAATGAAGTGTATTTTAATTACACAGGTGATGCCCTTTGTATATCTAGGAGCCAAATATGAATAATCCACTTTCATGAGTAAAATATTTAGAAATTACTCTCTGTTTTGCTCAAGTTCTATAAACCGTGTTCCATTATCTTCTATAGATACAAAGTTGTTTTTCTTTTTTTTTTTCTTTTAATAGTTATCCCATATTTCCTCTGGATGTTTGAAGATTTTTTAATTTATCTGTTAAATTCAAATATATCACTAGGTTGTGTCCTAACATTTGCCACTTGTCTGTCTCTTCTCTGTTCACCATGAACCGAATTTACGTGTGGTTCTATCATTCCACAAGTTTTCTTACGTTATAACTAACCATGAACCCATGTCTCTGTTCTAGTGACTTCATTAGGAATCACATTAGATGCATGGGGTTTGCTGTGGTTGTTGTTGGCTGTTGTCAGGTCTTATTTTCTCTGACAGCTTTTGTTCGTCTTTCTCTTGTATGTTTTGGAAGAATTTCTTGCTTGTTCTGTATTTCCTGATTCAATCTTCTTCAGTGCAAACTCTTGATTTCAAGTGAAGCCACCCTAATCCTACTATGCTACATCCACTCTTCTATGATCTTTCTTCATTCTTTTTGATAGCCCCTTTTAATTTTATTCTGTAATTTCACCTCATTTCCATTTCTCATTATTTTCTTTAACTAAGTAAACAAAGGAGATGATATAAACTGAAAAACATGATTTCTATTTAACAAATCCTCTTTAAAGGTTTATTTTTCCTTATATTTTGAGTGCTATGTGTATTTATATCTTTTATATTGCACTTCCTTCATAGATTCCATTATTTTATATTAATGTCATTCATCGTGAAGTGAGATGAAGTATCTTTTAGTATTCAATTTGCACCAAAAAAAAAAAAAAGGAGTAAATCCCTTTGAAGGTCATGTCACTGATCAACTATGTGATACTAGAATTCCCATTTCAAATATAAAGCTCAGTATAACCGGATGATAAGCTTTCATGTTACTTTCAAATGATTCAGTAGTATAAAGGAGAACAGAAATATACAATTACAGATATTCTTTTGAATATTATCCAAATTCTATACCAGAGCCAATTTCTGCAACCAATTTTTCATCTTGACTTTCACTTAAGTGGATAGATCAAGTTTCCTTATTCTTTTATTGATGAATTAGAAAAGCACCTCTATGTCAAGAATTGGCCTCATAAAATTCTCTGAAATGTGCACCATGGTCAAAACAAAGCAGTCACTTTGTGTTCATTTTGGCTGTGTTTGCACTTAGAATTACGCCTGCAACTACCTTTAAAAGTGGTAGCGAATGGGGTGCCTGGGTGGTTCAGTCGGTTAAGCATCTGACTCTTGATTTTGTCTCAGATTGTGATCTCAGGGTCCTAGGATCGAGCCACTGAGCAGCTCATCGTCTTGTCTCCCTATTCCTCTGCCCCTCCCCTGGCTCATGCGCTCTCTTGCTCTCTCTCTCTCAAGTAAATCAATCAATCTTCAAAAAAATAAAAATTAAAAAAATTAAAGTGGTAGCAAATGATGTCAAACTAAACAGGTCAATATTTACACAAATTTCCTCTTGATTTTTCAATTATTTTTCATTTTACTATTTTTGAGGGAAGTAAAGATGGAGTTTCTTCACTTACTTTACCATCTTTCCATAATGAGTGTTGGGTTGATCAGGTGGAAATAACACAAAAGAAATTTCATCTATTTGTGATGACCTACCTTGATTAGACTCAATTGTAAGACATGGAATACCCAGGCAAAGTGATAGCTGAAGGAAGGGAAAAACAAAATAAACAAACAACCGAAGGAAAATAACACAGTGTTTTATAAGGGTGTTCGCCCACTCAGAGCACCAGAATCTGACAGCAATAAGCACAAAAGTTTTACTGTATCTCTCTATAACAAATACTAAGAGAAGTTCTGTATGAAGAAAACTAACAAACTTTTTGAAAATCTCTAAGCCAACATTTATGAAGTTATAATGATAGGTCCTCATGTACATTTCTAACTCTTACTAGTATCTGAACAAATCTTGTTTTACTAAGGTTAAAATGAAGAAATCCACGTACCACAGACACTCTGTCAAGTACCCATTTGCAGTAATTACCCAGGATCTACCTCCATTCCATTTCTAAGCTACTGACACTTTATTTCTGTTAATAAGTGTGCTGCCCTTTCAAAACAATAAGGGAAATGCTGGTCGACTCTTTTGTGCTAGGTTACAGGCATGACTGTGACAGTAAAGAATCTTCCTTAGCCCCACTCTGAATCCTTTCTATGTTCTAGGCAATTCATTTTCCCCATTGTGTTTTGCCTGGGGAGTAAGGACTATATTTAGCAAGATGATTAATTTTTGCTGTTTTCTAGACCAAAAAGATCTTCTTTTAGTTCTACTTTTACATCAATTCCCCCTACCTCCCCCCACAAAGATAACTAAGCACATAATAGGAATGCCTAGCAAACCTATATACCTGCTGAATATGATCACTAACCCCACTTAGTAAAGAGTTGACTTTGAAATCATGATGTTTCATACATCCTATTTTTCTAAGAATTACCCCTATCTCTTCCTAGAATCTGCCTGGATCTGATTAGATTGGAAAAATAACCTCTTTTTTTCCCCCCCCTATTCTTCCCTTAAAAGGGAATTTTCCCAGGAAGGAGATGGGTTTGAGGCATAGCTCAAATCCGTCATTTACTAGTTACATTTACAGCTTGTATGCATTCTGGAACATACTTAATCTTGCAATGTCTTTACCCATCAAATCACAAAAAGATAATATCTGTTTTATAGATTTTTTATAATTGATTGAGATAACATGCATAAGCAAGTTTAGCACAATTTCTGAAACTTATTCTGTATTCAATAAGGTCAGTTTCTTAAAGAACCAGATGTAAACCAGAACTAAAAGTGGGTCTTGAATTAAAACTATGCATACTTGCTGTAATGAAATACTATTTTCTGAATTCTAAATGCTGGAGATTTATTTTAAAGTTTTGAAACTTCTACTATTTTTGTTGATGAAGTTTGGTGTGAATTATATATTTCTTTATATTAAAAAAAACTTATTTGATGGCAGAATGTGTTGTTAGTATCCAAATATTTTGGTATTTTCAATTACCGGCTTATTTATAAATTGGAGATCTATATTTATTCGCTGATAGCTCAATGCATATCAATAGTTGATGAGTGAATGAATATCAATCACAAACTTAGTGAATTTGAATAATTTTCAAAAGTTAATTTGTGACCTTTTGATCTTAATTCTAAAATCTTTGATCTTAATTCTAAAATCTTTGATCTTAATTCTAAAATCCCTCTTTCAGAGGGAACTCAGGCCTCAGAAATCCACTGTATCCTAAATACACTATTTGGTTAATAAAAGACAATGAGAAATACCAGTAGCTTCTACCACGTGCAAGAAACAATTATAAGATTAACACACTTGATCATCACAATGAATGTACTCGATAGATTCTACTTTCATTCCCAGTTTTTTAGATGATGACACTGAGCTAAGAGAAGTGGTCCAGGGTCACACAGTGATGGAGTTAGGATACTGTCTTCTCACATCAAAACATATATCCAAATTTCGGAAGAGAAAGTTGGCTTTTGAATACTTGTGTGAGACCAGATCTGCTGCTTGGGATGTGAGAAGTCTGAGCCTTTATCCGAATTCCTGAATCACGGAAAGAACTTGAAATTGATACACAATGTTAGATGAAAGCCTGAATGCAAAATAATCAACTTAGCTCATCGGCACTTATTTCAAGTCTCACGGTTGCCACTGAGAAATGATCAAGCACAAGGTTGGTGCACATACGCTGTCTCTATCTGGAATACATCAAGAACTTTGCCTGATTACATAAATAAATGGAGTAATTGAGCCCATGCCTCATGTGGAAATTCATGTTCCTAGCAATTATTCCCCCTTAGGAAGGTAAGTTTATTTATCAATGTCTACTTGCTACAAAGTTCAAATAAATCTTTTTCTAAGTGAAGAATCTGACTTGCAGTCCCTGACTCTCTGAAAAACATGATCATTCAACCCAATCTAAGATTTACACCTTAGCTCAAAACATGTTCTAGTGCAAAACGCAGTCTTAGGTCCTGGCTGACAAAATGTTGATCTTTCATTTGACATTAAAATCAATTATTGTGAAAAGGAGGAGCAATCACCCTATTAAGGAAATTGCTGCTGATTTTATATTCTGTCACATCAAAGTCAACTGGAGATGAATATTCTCATATTTTATTGTTAAAACATTTTAATTTCTTTTAAGTGTGCATTTCCGGTAGTGAATCCTTGATGAGAATCCAGCTCAGTAGTTGCAATTTGCATATGAAAGCTACAATATTGTGACACCTACCTGTCAGCAAGTACTTTACCCTCTTGAAGGTATTCACCTGCCAAAAGTTCTTTAATGTTGGGATCTAACTGAAGAATTAAGGAAATAAAAATATATAAATAATATGCCTAATGCTTATTTAAAAACTCTTCCAGATTTTCTGATTTTCTTATTATAGAAAAGAAAAGAAAAAGGATATTTTCACTTTCTGGAGTGACTAAAGAAAGCATTCAACTTTGTTGGGCCTAAATTTGTGGATAACGGTTGGACCCTCCCATATGGGATATATTTAAATGCTCTCTGAGCCTGTTGTATTCTTCTGTTTTTATTTTAAGAAAAAGGAATCTCCAGCCAAAAGCGGATTCTGTGCCCTAGCAGAGATTGCACGGGATGTACTGGGCAAAATAAGACAAAAAAGAACTGAAAGTTCCATTAAAATCTATCTTTTCATGTCCCTCCTTCTCTGAATTCTTCAAGTCAAAGTGTTATAGAGAAAAACCATAGTAGCCTAAAAATTAAGAGGATGGATTCAAAGTTTATTCAAGAGACTACGCCCCAAGAAAAGCAATGCCCCCCCGGTTATACTGCCCTGCTTCTTCTGAAAGACTCTCTCTCGACAAACACACATTTATGAGCCTAAAGTACTGGGAGGGTATGTCTGCCTCTGCATTTCTTTCTTTCTTTCCCTTCTGTCTGGGATAGCTGTGGGAATTATTCACACTCATTATGTTTTCCTCCCTCTGATGTTCTTCAGGCTACTCCACTAAGAAGATTACAGTGCTTTGGGGCCAATAGGTTTTTGTACAAACAGATATTCTGATATCCATACGTGCATTCATCCATTCTTTCAGCAAACTTCTACTGTGGGGGTAACATGATACAATAATAAATATTGGGGTCAGACCTATGAGATTGTGATCATTTATTAGCAATGTAGGCAGAGGCATATTACCCTCACCAAGTGAATACCAGCAGCTTGAGCCGAACAAAACATGTTATAAGGATTAAGGGATACTGCATACAGAAAGTCCCTAGTACAGTGAGTGCCTTTACCACTGCACATGCTCCTCAAATAGTAACTTTAAAAGAAGAGGAAGACTTCCAGAGAGAAAATGGATAAGCTTTAGTCAAAGAAATTATTCGGTTTCTATTTTTGCCATTAGCCATGCGAATTTGGTCAAACAATCTATCTCAGGTTTATTTTTTAAATGGCCTCAACCATAATATCGACCTCAAAAATTACCGTGATATTTAACTGAGATAAAGACAGATAAATCTCCTAGTGCAAAGTAGATAAATTTTAGATTATTGTTACTTAGAACAGAATATGATGGTGACAGAGAATATGAAGTGAACAGAGAATAAGCTGTGGGGCCCTGAACAGAGATATATGACAGCCAAGAGCTGGGACAGCACCTCACTGTGTGGGGAGGAATCTGAAAATGTCCACAGAGAGTTAGCGATTGGGCGAAACAGAGTAATGTTGTCACTGAGCCCACAGAAAAAGCAGGACTCCCAAAAGAGATCCCCAAACTGTGGAGAAGACAGAGATTGTAAAGATTCGGTTCAACTTAATAAATGCTTACTTTCGGTGTGACCCAGCCACTATGCCAGATACTGTGAATAAAGATGGAAGCAACTAATTTTCCTGAAATGTGCTAGAGTGTTCCATTTGAGGTATATATCCTAGAACACGGATTAGAGAGACTAATTTTTAAGAAATGGGAGGAGAATAAACACGGCAGAGAACATGACATTTGGGGAATCCCAAAGAAACAGGCATTGACAAACTGGACAAGGAAAGAAAGGATGTTGTATGTAGAGAGGGAAGAAAATGAAGACAGAAGAATTGGGGATTTCATGGTATATTCAGGGAACAGTTAAGAACACATACGCTACAAAGATTTTGGACACTATTCTCCATGTAACAGGGTCTTTATGCACAGAAATGCCATGATTAGAGTTCCATTTTCTTTCTTCCTTTCTTTCTTTTTCTTTCTTTCCTTCTTCCTTCCTTCCTTCCTTCCTTTCTTCCTTCCTTCCTTCCTTCCTTCCTTCCTTCTCTCTCTCTCTCTCTTTCTTTCTTTCTTTCGAGACAGCGGGGGGAAGGGGCAGGGGGAGAGGGAGAGAGAGACTCTTAAGCAGGCTCCATGCCCAGCTCAGAGCCCATGTGTGGCTCGATCTCATGACCCTGAGATCAAGACCTGAGCTGAAATTAAGAGTCAGATGTTTAACCGACTGAGCCATCGAGCCACCCCTAGGATTGTATTTTCAAAAGATGATTCTGAGGGTAGTAAATCAGAAAGGGCTGTTTAGGAGAAAAGGAACCCAGAGAAGGTGTCATTTCTTTCTTTCTTTTTTTTCTTTTAATTTAAGATTTTATTTATTTTAGAGAGAGTGAGCATGAGAGAGTACAAGTGGGGGGAAGAGCAGTGGGTGAGGGATGGGGAAAGAATCTCAAGCAGACTCCATGCCGAGCACAGAGTCTGAAGAGGCGGGGCTTGATCTCATGACCCTGAGATCATAACCTGAGCTGAAACCAAAAGTCGGGCGTTTAACTGACTGAGCCACCCAGGCACCCTGAACATGTCATTTGTTTTTTAAATGAATGTTTATTAACTACCTGCTGAATATGCCAAATGGGTGCTGTGGATTCAACAATAAACAGTAGGGTCAAGGCCTTACTCATTTCTTGCCCATGGCAACAGAAGGACTAAGAATGATAGTGAATTGTTTGTTTTGCTTTGTTTTCTCAACCTGGGCATGATGATGTAGAAAACTGCTTTTCGAACTTTTCAATTAAAATATCCATAATGGCTAAGGAAACTTGAGGCATAACCTCAAAGGGATTGCTAGGAGGAATAAATTGAATAATATATAAAATGCTTGACCCATAGTAGGTGTTTGTTTTGTTACTGCTTTCACTGTCCTTGTTAGAGTCATAAAATGTAGATACATGGAACCTTGAACCACTTTTTCCCTTTGTATTCTTATTTTTTCATTGATGAAAAATAAAAGCTTATCTCTGTCTTTAATTCTTTCACAATACACTCATGTTCTTAGTTTTGGCTCCTGGCCCTTCTCTGTTTTGCTATAAGTTTGATTTTTCTTTTTTCTTTTTCTTTTTTTTTCTGACTTCCTCACTTCACTATCGGATTGACACTTTTAACTGCTACCATCATCACTGCCGTTGGTGACTTCTGGCCAGTGCAACTAAGACTTAGCATTTTAATTACACAATGACTTGTCTGCTGTCTTCACAGAGTCCCTTAGGTAAGGTGTGACATTTATGCTCAGAGGAAGCAAGGGGTCCATGTAAACAAAACATAATCAAATCTAAAGTCAATTCTTCATTAATTACAGACAATTTCAGCATTTCATTATTTGCATTAACACATAGGTATTATTTACAAGTTTTAAATGATGCAAAAGATTATACAGTAAAAAATCCCTGTCTACTCCTGTTACCCAACACCCATCCTTCAGGAGTGGGGGTAAAGGAGGGAAGTGTTCACAGTTCTTCCACTGTCCTTTCAGAATATTTTATGCACGTAGGAGCAACACAATAGAGACCGTTTTACTTTTATAAACTATATATAGGATTGTTTAGTTTGTTTATCACCTTGCTTTTTTCACACAATAATGTATCTTGAAGAGTGTCTTCACTTTTTTTTTTTACAGCTGCATAATGTTCTCTTTTATGTGTGCATCATAAATATAACAGTTAAGTTATATTTAGGTACTGCAGTTGGAAAAAAATATGAAAGTTTTATCAGTAGTCCCTTTTGGGTCCTAAACTGAAAGGAGTTATTTGAGATGATAGCTTGAAAACGAGAAGAGCTCTATCTTCTGAACACTACCAACTGGACAAGCGGTTCTGCAAGTTTGCATAGTTAGAGCTTGGAGTATATCAGGCTATTGCCAAACTCCAATGTACTCAAAAAACTGAATGTGAAAATACCAACAAAGGTGCCTATGCCTTTATGAAAAGGTATTTTCCCCCAGAAATGACCACTGACAGCTGTTTATCTTTATAACACTAAGCACGAACGGTTGAAAACACAAAGTTACGGAATTTAATTTATAATCTGGCTTTTTTCAGTCAAACTCTTTAGGAATATCTCCTCAATACACAATGTGTTTCCACTAATGTGTGTACTTAAGGTTTTTGCATCTGTATTTCTGCTTAAAATGTGAACTACAATGATTACTAGAACTAAAATTAGTCTGTATCACACACATGTAACAAAACTTAACTAGACAGTTTCACAAACATTAATTTTAACATACACTTTTTTTTTCTATTCTTGGGCATTGTTTTCAAGGTTACCATTAAGCTAGATATATTAAGGCTTACAGAAATCCCTAAACCTACAAACTCCAAATAGTTTTAACACTGCTAAATATAATACCCATTTTACAGCTCCTAATTTTCTAGGTCTCATGAGGCTTCAGTATTTTCATTAATTCCTTGCCACCAGCTAGCTTATCTTCAACTATAATTCTGTTTTACCTAACTATATTTAAAAGAGTCCCTTTAGTACTTGGGAAAACTTCACACAAACCAACTAATTTTCAGTGTGGCTTACTTAAAAAAAAAAAAAAAAGGTTCACATGGCTTTTAATGTTAATATTAAATGATTTTAAATCAGAAATTATTTGAATAAATAAAAATTCATTTCTGTTCTGCCAATATTCACAAGTTGAAGTTTGTTGTATCTATGCCAAACTAATTAAATATGGGTTGGGTCAACTAACGCATTTAGTTGAGCCATTACACAAGTGATTATCAATAAGCCATGTTAACATAATTTGCCTAGGAAATTTGGGGAAAATATTAATTTCCCTTAATCTCCTCACACCTTAATCATCAATATCCCTTACCACCACCCGCACTCAGTAACCAAACTTATGTGTACATGAACACACACGCACAATCCACTGTGCCTCACTAAGGTTTTACTGAAGAGTTGTGGGTAGAGAAGAGGGCAAATACAAGGCATTTTCAGGTAAGTTATATCTGAAAACAAAATCTATAAATTTGATAGCCCTTTTCTTTGTCTTGTAAACATTCTGTTCCAGTACATGCATGGAAAAAAGTGATATGGGGAAGCAATTCTAGATTATTTGAATATTAGACTAAAAACCATGGAGGGTCACCAAAAACAAACAAATCAAAACAGTAAAAAGGTTGATATATTCTGCATTTATATACTAAGAACTTCAAGGACTTCAATTATCAGGGGGAGAAAAAAAAAAACAGGCTCTGAGATTGTTTCATTCATTTTCCAAATATAGAAATTAACTCCAGGAAGTTTGAACAGATAGTCTGGTGGACAGAAAGCAGACTAGACCCAGGAGTTCAAGAAGGGATTTAAACATGGGCGTTAGCATTCAGATGTCATCTGAATCTGTAGACCATTTTGATCCTTATTTGTGTTTTGTTTTGTTTTTAACCAGTAAGAGTTGGAACATAGATAGATATGTTCAAACTAGTACAAGAGCTCTACTGAGCAGCTGGTTTTGAGAATTCCCACCTTCACAGTGATGACTACCTCAAAGTCTTTTTTTAAATCCTTTAACATATTTACCTTTAAGTGAGATTTCACTTGAATAAAAAATCTAGTCCAATGAGTGAAAATCACTAGACTAGAAAAAGCCTCTTTCACTCAAGGATCAAAGTGTCCTGTAGTTCTCTAATCAGGCCAACTCATGGTTACGAACAGAGCAACATTTTGATTTGCAACATGGAAAATTTTAAGAGGGAACTACTGAGTGAAGCTGAGGCAAGAAACTTGGGAACATCAGCCACATTTGTGACACCATTTTATTCTCCACTTTGTTATCTTAATGGGTCTGTAAAGGATGAGTCTTTATATAATATAGACCACATCACCCTTTAAAAATCTTCAGAGAACTACTGATTACTCTTGGGTAAAATTTATACTCCATGGCCCAGATAAAGGACATTCTAGGGCCTGGGTCCTGGGGCGTGCCTCTAGCCTTAATATCCATCGCAGCCTACAAAGGCCCCACTCACTGACCTCCTCAAGCTACTGCATTTACAGCTCTGGAACTTGCCATGCTTTGTACTCATCTTCCAACCTTTGCACATGTTCATATGTATTCAGGCTTCTTCCTAAACCCCCACTGCCCTGGGTCCTCCTTTATTTTGTAAATCAGTGAAGTTTTTACCTTGACTGAGCTAAGGGATTTTATTGCTTTCAGGAATCATCCTCTGACCCTCCTCTCAGCAGGCTGGATCAGATGTCTCTCAAAGTGGTGCTCATAAAACCTAAATTTACCTCTGGACTACGCTTATGCTTCTGAGTTGTGATTTTGTTTAAATTGTCTCTCCCTACCACTATACTAGCAGCTCTTCAAGGAAAGATACCACATCTTTTATCCTTTTCAGGGCCTCCTAGAGAACATAGTAGGTGATCATTAAATGTTCCTGGAACAAATGAATGAAGAGACAGCTAAGGATTACATATTGTGAAGATACTAAGACCAACTGGTCAAAGATTAAATGCTCTGCGAGGTTTTTATAATCACGCTGCACTAAATGCAGCAATTTTCAGCTGGGACATAACCATGCACCTGTCAATTCTAAGATACAGATTTTTTTTAACATTTTAATATTTCTAATGTCTATTTGTAGTGATTGTCATTGCCCATCCTTCAGTAAAAGTAAAAATGGCTATGCCAAAACTTGCAAATTGAGTGTCAGTGGCTTAAAAGAAAATCTCAGAGACAACTGTGAAGCATTATTTTATCCTCTAGAGACCAGAGAGTTGCAGGGAAGGGTTGGAGATGGCTGAATTGGAGGGTTCTGTCATTATTGCTGAAGGCTGGTCAAAAGGAGCCCAGCTCCAGATAAACCACAAAACTGGTTTGAGAGTCCTGCCTTGGGTGCCTGGGCGGTTCAGTTGGTTAAGCAACTGCCTTCAGCTCAGGTCACGATCCTGGAGTTCCGGGATCGAGTCCCGCATTGGGATCCCTGCTCAGCGGGGAGTCTGCTTCTCTCTTTGTCCCTTCCTGCACCCCCCCACTCATGCTTTCTCTCTCTCTCTCAAATAAATGAACAAAATCTTAAAAAAAAAAAAAGAGTCCTGCCTTGATGACATTTAGTTCTCTCTGAAATATTTCAAGAAATGTCCTCTGTTAAATGGAAAACCACAGGCCCACTATGGTGTCACGTAGAACAAGCCACCAAACCAGGGCTTAGTACCTTATTTAATTGCAGTTTCAACCTCCCCCAGAAATTTAAGTCTTAACTGGTCAGTCAGGAATTTTCTGATCAGCACCAAACAGATCATCTGTCAAAAGGCCTCAAAAGGAGGTGAGGTAATCCACCTAATAAGACCTCTCGCCCTTCCACTTAGGGAAAGGTGACATTGCCTGGAACAACCCTTTATTTTCTTTTGCCAACCACTTTCTCACCCCACCCTCCTATCTATAAAAACCTTCCATTCTGTACAAGTCCTCAGAGCTCCCCTCGGAGGGAATGGGATGGGATGCTGCCTCTTTCATGAATCATTTAATAAAACCAATTAGGTCCTCAAATTTAGTAGAATTTTTTAACAACTTTTTAAAATTTTTTTTATTATGTTATGTTAATCACCATACATTACATCATTAGTTTTTGATGTAGTGTTCCATGATTCATTGTTTGTGCATAACACCCAGTGATCCATTCAGTACATGCCCTTTTTAATGCCCATCACCAGGCTAACCCATCACCCCACCCCCCCTCCCCTCTAGAACCCTCAGTTTGTTTCTCAGAGTCCATAGTCTCTCATAGTTCGTCTCCCCCTCCAATTTCCCCCCTTCATTTTTCCCTTCCTGCTATCTTCTTCTTCTTTTTTTCCCATTTACAATTGCACCCAAAACCATAAGATACCTAGGAATAAATCTAACCAAAGAGGCAAAGGATCTATACTCAGAAAACTATAAAATCCTCAGGAAAGAAATTGAAGAACACACAAAGAAATGGAAAAATGTTCCATGCATTGGAAGAACAAATGTTGTGAAGATGTCAATGCTACCTAGAGCAATCTACACATTCAATGCAATCCCTATCAAAATACCATCCACTTTTTTCAAAGAAATGGAACAAATAATCCTAAAACTTATATGGAACCAGAAAAGACCCCGAATAGCCAGAGAAATGTTGAAAAAGAAAAGCAAAGCTGGTGGCATCACAATTCCGGACTTCAAGCTCTATTACAAAGCTGTCATCATCAAGACAGTATGGTACTGGCACAAAAACAGACCCATAGATCAATGGAACAGAATAGAGAGCCCAGAAATGGACCCTCAACTCTACGGTCAACTCATCTTCCGCAAAGCAGGAAAGAATGTCCAGTGGAAAAAAGACAGTCTCTTCAACAAATGGTGTTGGGAAAATCGGACAGCCACATGCAGAAGAATGAAACTGGACCATTTCCTTACACCACACACAAAAATAGACTCAAAATGGTTGAAAGACCTCAATGTGAGACAGGAGTCCATGAAAATCCTAAAGGAGAACATAGGCAGCAATCTCTTCGACCTCAGCCGCAGCAACTTCTTCCTAGAAACATCGCCCAAGGGGCACCTGGGTGGCTCAGTCATTAAGCGTCTCCCTTCGGCTCAGGTCATGATCCCAGGGTCCTGGGATCAAGCCCCGCCTCGGCCTCCCTGCTCCGCGGGAAGCCTGCTTCACCCTCTCCCACTCCCCCTGCTTGTGTTCCCTCTCTCGCTGTCTCTCTCTCTGTCAAATAAAAAAAAAAAGAAAAGAAAAGAAAAGAGAAAAGAAACATCGCCCAAGGCAAGGAAAGCAAGGGCAAAAATGAACTAACATATTTTTTTAACAACTTGATGGGATAGGAGACTATATTGTATGGGGAAAAGTGGACAGCAGTATTCTCAGTTGAAAAGAGACTTTAAATGTGAATAGGTTAAATACCTTATAACCAATTTATTTTGCTTACATTTTTTATATATGCTCAAAATAAATACTTATGTCTAATTGACTATAAAATGGTTCCTTCAATAAATATAAAGTGAAAAATTCTAGGTTATAAGAAAGTGCCATATCAAATTTAATCAGCTGTTTTTTTTTTCTTTGTTAGTGATATATGAAAGAATGGTGGAATTTCCAATCAATGATATTTAGATTTAATTTTATGGAGTCAATTATGGGACTAGGCACTAGGTCAAAATCCAAAATTTGGGCACTTTTGTTATTTAAGTGATTTAGTTCACAGCTTAGGTTTATTTAAAAGTATCCTATACTTTGTTAAATTACTTCCCAGTTCCTTATATTTAAACTAAATTATCAGTGGGATTGGATGGCTCATGTGTTTTTTTTTTTTTCCACTCAAAAGAGATTGTGGAGATGACATGCTGCATTTTTACTAAAATTTGAAGTTGTAATGTAGAAATAAATATGCCAAAGTGGAGAGTTTGCTCGCCCCTAGCATGAAACACAACATGTGCATTTTAGTTATTAGTATTTCAAATCAATATACCTAGCCCCATATCAAATTCATTTTACTTAACCAAATCTGCTTTCCTTTCCTCAACACCAATTGACAAAAATCCATTTTTTTTTTTGTAGCCTTTTAATGCCTTGGTTGTTTGTCTTTCAGCACCAGGATAATTCACTGGCAGTGAATAGCTGGGATAGAAATCGTGTGCGTTTCTCCTAAGCATATGCTGGATGTGGTGCAGCATTTCATATTGTGGAAGGAGTTATATTTAATGGATGATTCATATCATTTTTTTAAATAAAAAAGGAAGTAGCTTTCTTTCAAGTATAAGAGACTTGGAAGGAAATTTTAAAGAAAAACAACATAAATACGTGTAAAACTCACCTGGCAAATAGATTTTTAACATGCATATTACTGCTGTCTCCGTCTTTTCATCTTTAGACCTATGTGATTAATAATTCAAAGTTTGCGTTAGGATTAATTTTGCTGGAAAGATTTCTAAATAAAGACATGGTAAATAAAGATATTTTAGTCCCCCAATAGTACACTTTTATTATCGAAAGATAAGGCAAAAAAATTGCTAGAATAACTAAAAAGCATAATCAAGGTTGCAGAAAGTCTTAGAGATTGGGAGGTGTGTGTGTGTGTGTGTGTGTGTGTGTGTGTGTGTGTGTGTGTGGCTTTAAAGAAGGAAGACAGCCCATTTCAATGGGAACCTAATTATCTAGAGCTGGTTCCTTGGGGTCACCCGTGGACCAATTTTGCAGTCAGGCAAATGCTTTTCTTTCATGAAGACACTGCTTTCCCCCTTTCCTGCAGCTCCCACTCGGCACCGATGCCACCTTTCAGCTTGTTTCCACTCACTAACCCCAAACACCTTATTTAAATTTCAGATGGCAAAAGGACTTGATTAAGAGTTTAAGATCTGTCTTTCCATCATTTTTATTGCATTTCACATCCTGCCTTTCACATCCACTGTTTGTCTTTCTTGCTAAAATTTTGATATTTGTTATGTTTGGGACACATACTGTGTTTATTCTTAGAAAACATTATTTTGATTATTTTGATCATTACAGGAAAGAAATGTCTCCCAATGTTTCTTTTTGAAAAACGCACACGCGCACGCACACACACACACGTATGTGTCTGTGGTCTGTGTGTGTATCCATGAATTATGAAATGTCTCAAATGCATATTATGGATTTTTTTAATGATAAGGAAATAGCAGACCAAAAATGCATAAATCCTATCATTTCGTTTCTATCCTGCAAAAGCAGTTCTCTAAGAGTAAACCTGTTTAAGATGTATAATCTGAGTTAACATTTATTTAGCATTTACTATGTACCAGACACTATTCTACATCCTTAATATATTAAGTTATTTAGTGTTGGCATGTATCTATTTTATACTCAAGGAAACTGAGATGCTGGGAAGCATATAGTTAATAAGTAGAAATCCTGGGATTTGAACACAGTCTGAGTAGAGTTCTTGCTCTTAATTCACCATACTACACATCTTAGCTATTCTAGACTAGTCTCTACTGGATCTCAACTTGCTGTCTGGCTTTCATCCAATTACTCCACATCTCCTGTTCCAGGTTTTCATACCTGTAAACATAAAAGTTAAAGTAGATACTTTCTAAGGACTTTCCACCTTCCAGCTTTAAAGCCACATGCTTGAGAAGTTGAGCAGCAGAACGTGCAAAAATCTGACTGCTCAGGAGCTCAGGAAGGGGAACACATGCCTGAAGAAAGATACCATTGTCCCATCACAGGGTTTTCAGATAGAAATTAGCCAACGGAATAAGTATATTTATTTATATTATAATTATATTGACTGTCTTCTCAGGTCCTGGCCAGCAACAGATAAAGAAGAGTATTACAGACTTAAAACCCCTAAGAATGATTATTCCAATATGTAGCAGGGAGTTAAAATGCATTATTAGAAGTCCCATTCCAGGTTATAAGCACTCAGCACGAGGGGTGACCAGAGGTGGTCACTCAATTTTGGGAGGGAGTGGTTGATGCATTTAATTTATTTTCCTTGTTCTGACTTGAGAGGTTGTATTCAGTCTGTGTGACCATACTTTCAGCCTCCACTTTTGAGGTCTAGACTATGGGGATTCAAAACCTAAGTGTATATTTGAGTAAATTAAACTATACCCAAACATAACAATCTACAATTTTATTTCACAAAGAAGAGCTCAACACGGAGTGCATGGGAAATCAATGAGAACATTATTTCTCTTACACTGTCACAGCTTTTATTGGAAAAAAAACCCCACAAGTTTTTGTGTTTCAAATGGGGACCTTAATTTATTACGCCTATTGCTGCAAAACCCAGAAAATGCTTGGCTCTAATGCATATGTGTGAAAGTAGCATATTTTACCAAATATAGGGTCTTAAAATCCTATTGTATTTAGTACTTTTGGTACTGATACAAATTTTCTAGGGTAGGTAATATTAGGATTTGCAGTGACAGATTAATGATACGTCCTCTGCAGCCTTCACTCTGTACCAATTGAGGAAATAGAATACAGCTCAAGAAGACAGAAAAAAAATGTCAGCATTGGCATTTGTGGGGGTTTTAGACAATATGGTTGGAACTGATGAGCTGTGGGGGTTGCTTTCAGAGACACTGTTGAAGAAGTCAAGCATCAGATGAGAATACAGCTGAGAAACTTTCGCCTTCCTTTCCACCATTTGATGAACAATTCTAAGCCCAATATGTTCATATTCATGAGTAAATCAGTATGCTTTTGGGCACTTGGTAACAAATAAGATAATAAAATAATACATAAACAATCAACAAAAGTCTGTAATTTTTTCAGAATAAATACAATCCCTACCATCAAATAGCTTTCATTTAACTTGTAAGAGAGTAAGATATTAAGCAAGTATTGAAAAATATTGACCTCAACCAAATGTACCGACTTGAGGGACAAGAGCGTATTAGTGAAGATAGAAATGACGCCAGGTTGCAGCAAAGGGAGATGCCTCCTACTGGATAAGAGTTTCAATCCAAAACATAGAGGAGGTTCGAGAGGGGAACAGAATAAGGAAACAAATGTGAAGCTCTACAGAGTGTGTGTCCCATATGTACCTCCTGAATGAGTCAAGTGATGCTTGTGAAGGAGCGGGAACGGTTTAGTTTGGGAGAGAGGACCCACGATGAGACAACAAGGGGTGGCCTGGACCACAGGTGAAAACTGACTTCCAGGTGCTTGAATGGCAGAAAGAGAAAACCCCCTCATGCTCGTGAATGGGTCTTACCTGAAGAAGTTATTTTAACAATATTGTTCTAAAGGGGAAAATCTAGAGATGCGGGAGCAAGAGAAAGGCTGTAACAAGAACGCAGGTAGGACATAAAAGACTCAGAATAGAGCGGCAGCACTCGAGGTAGAAAAGAGGGTGAGTCTGACAGACACTTATGGGGACACGAGACTCTACAAAGGGCCTGGTACACTATGTTTGTAGACTCAGCATTAACTGGAAAGTCCTCATTATGACCTGAATCCAAAATTCTAGGGGGAAACAGATGATTTGTGAATTTATAAGGAAGCTAGAGATGCAGTTTTGGTTTTTTTTTTTTTAAGATTTGACTTATTTACTTTTGAGAGAAAAAGAGAGAGAAAGAGAGCATGGGGAGGTAGGGGCAGAGGGAGAAGCAGACTCCCCGCTCAGCAGGGAGCCCGATGTGGGACTCGATCCCAGGACCCTGGGATCATGACCTGAGCCGAAGGCAGCCGCTTAACCGACTGAGCTCCCCAGGCGCCGCTGGATTTTTTTTCTAAGCTGTGAACATAAAATCTTGTTTCAGGTGAGAGAAAGTTTCTGACCAGGAACAGGTCTTGTTTATTTTCTGATTCCTTTTTGCTTCCAACTAGTTTCAATAGTACGAGAGCAATTATAACCAAACAGAGAAAGACAGCCCTGCAGGGTGCTCAAATCCATACTGAAAAGGATCAGATATTCTAGAATTAATAGAAGATTCCAACCAGCTTTTCAAGATGTATAGAAGACTGAGGTAGATGCCCTATATAAACTGGGGTGTCTACCATTATTCAAAGAGTGGTTAGACTCACTGGAGTTAAAAGTGTAAGAAGCAGGGGCGCCTGGGTGTCTCAGTCGGTTAGGCATCCACCTCTTGATTTCTGCTTAGGTCATGATCTCAGGTGGTGGGATCAAGCCTTGCATTGGGCTCTATACTCAGTGCGGAAGCTGCTTGAGATTCTCTCTCTCCCTCTTCCTCTACCCCTCCCCACCCTGTTCTCTCTCTCTCTCAAATAAATAAATCTTTAAAAAATGTGAGAAGCAATAGCTGTCTTTTCATTTTAATTTAAATGAAGTAAATATAAATAGTACCTGGTCATTTATAATTTTTTGTAAGTATCTCCTTTCTCATCATGTGGTTATATTTATGATACCAATGTATGTTATTACCACAGGTACCTAACCCAAAACGTTCACCTTGAATTTGATTTTTTTAAAGTCTGCCAAAAATATATCGTAAGCTACTCCTTCCTTTGCTAAACGCAATTTGGTTATATTTGCAAAGGAAAGGTTCTATCTTGCTCTTAAGTAATCTTCACAAGTATGATACAATTTATCATAATTCTCAGAGACAAAGGGAGTGTACTTGCACAGCCATGGGCTTTAAAATAAAAGAAATGCTAGATTTCAACTCTGTGCAACTTTGTAACAATTATGCTTATATTATATAATTCTCTGATTTTAGGTTTTATTCATTCATTCATTCATTCATTCACTCATTCACAATTACCTGAGTAAAGTTTTAAGTACATCTTTTTCAATGTGATCTTTTTCAAATGTGATCTAAGGTTTTAACATGTGAGCAAGTGTGCCAAGGATTTTCATCTTTTCATTTTTATTAACAAAGTTTAAAACTGGAAGAAAGAATTTTCAGTACATATTTTCCTCCATTGTTACATCTGCTACCTGATTAAATTATGCTGATGAGACAGTAGCTCCTGTGAAAAACCAGCACTGGGCATTTTGCAATAAACGGAAACAAAAGTCTATCAATTTGGTACTTGTCAATTTGTGTTCTTGTAAACAACAACAACAGCAAGGGGTAGGAAGAACAAAGATGAAAAATCTTCAATTTCAAAATTGTCTTAGTTGGGGTATTCTTCTGCAGCTCATTGGTAAGGTCAGCTGATGCAGGATTTCAAGGCAATTAGAGTAATTCAAACCGCAGAACATCCCCATGGGCTAGTTTGAAGGTACTGTCGAAAGATGCTCTTCCCCCCCCCCAACCCTGGTTGCTGCCACTTCTAGCACCTGCTTTCTTTTTGACAATTCGTCACTCCTGAAAAATGTTTGCAAGCAGTTTGGATAATTTCCAATTCATTCTTGCAGGAAATGAGGATTTGCTTCCTCACTTGGGATACCTGCTGCTAGGTTTATTCACTAATAAGCATGATAAATGTTTTAGCCTTTGATCAGTGCTAATTTAACAAGTAAGCTACCCAGAAAAAAGTCTTTGAGGCTCAGAGGCTCAAGACGGCACAAGAGTTGGAAATATGATTGATTGTGTTTCTGTGAGAAATTTCCATAAAAAACTTTTATCACACTGCTATGTTCTCAACAATTAAATCAAAAATGAAAGACAGTTACCCTCCAAAGAAGGACAGAGGCAGCCCAGCAAACTTCACAAGACACTTTTTTTTTTTTTTTACCAGCTCAGGCTAATTTTCCAGAGAAATATCAGTTTTCTTTTCAAACAGATTTCATCCACATTACTTTATCTATCTCTTTCTCCTCATCCCTACCCATCCCCTTCACATATGATTCTGTTCTCTTCCCCCTTGCCAGACCTAGAATTAATACTTTCAGTAAGCTATAACATGATATATATTGTGGAAACTGAACAAATCAAACAGAGGAGAAACAGACATCTAGGAGTTGTGTGTTTAGAAGCCACTACTGTCAAAAGGACTCAGACAAAAACTAAATAATGCGAGTTGCCATTTATTAATTGCAGTCCACACATCCAGCTCACCCAAGTAAACACCAAAGGTGAATAAACACAGAGAATGCCAAGCTCTCTTGGTTCCATACCAAATTTTTTAATTTTCTCCAGCATGAGACTATAAAAGTTTGTTTGTTTGTTTTTCCCACCATTCAGAGAAGTTATGTTTTCAGTTTACCATGAAGAAGTCATCTGAACTGCTGCCTGCCATCAGTTCTTGAGGACAGCAACGGTTGTACTTCCAAACGACATTCAAAATATCTAACTTTTGTAAAATAAAAGATACACAAATGAGTCATCCCCTTGCCAACAAAATGCTCTCTGTGGGAGAAAGGCATAGGATATAGGTGTAGGTAGAATCCAGTCATCAGTAATAAACATTTTCTGCTCTTAAGATTTACACTAGAGGATGACGAAGTTAAGAAGTAATTCTATTTTAAAAGAAGAATCAGAAAGGGAAAGATAAGAAAGAAAACTGCCACCATGATCCAATGATATAAAGGTATCTAAAAATATTAAGACAATACAGGTACTATTTACTATATATAAGCATACACAGTCGTAAAAGTTTAAAAACAGAGAATAGTGATTACCTTATGCAATAAAGGAGGGAAGGGGGCAACTCATATCAAAAGAGGGTATAAAGGGGGCTCTTCTTGTATCTGCGTTGTTTTATTTTCAGAAAAACAATCAGAACATTTAGCACTTTTTTAAACCTGATGGTAGCTACCCAAGTGTTCATTAATTTTTTCTGAACTTTTCTGTGTATTTGAAACATTTCATAATAAAATATATAAAATATTAAATGTATTATAGTTTATGTAGCAATTATTCTAATTTGAAAGAAGAAAATGCTGGAAGATTGTTAGATTTGGGAAATGCCCCAAATTTATTTCATTTCCTTGACTGATCTGACAATATTTAACATTTTATCCTATGAGAAAGATGGAAAAACATGGTGTTGAGAAGGTTGTAACAAACCAAAACACCTGCCCTTTTTTGATGATTGGTTTGCCCTAAAATTTTGTGTTGTTATTTCTATAAATAACCTGTCAAAGGGATAAAGAGGAATTTTCCAAACTCATATTGGAGTTGTGGTATATATTTTGACATTATGTAATAAGAAATGTTTAAAAAAAACTAGGCATATATATACTCTGGATTAGAAAATCTAGTTTTAGGGAGTTATCAAGTCCCTAAATGTTATTAGGAAATATGTGAGGTTTCAGCATGTAGAAGGTGAGTAGATTAAGTGTAAGTAAATCCTAAGTATAAAATTAAATCAATTGGTGAAAGTTACTATTATATATATTTTGGTTCTGGGGTAAAACTCTATGACCATTCTAGTAATTAAATAATAAGATATTTGCCTTATGAATTAGTGAGTTGTTAAAATGTGTAACAGTATAGCACTTTACATTCTAAGGGGTCTATAAGTCAATGATAGTCTTCATTTATTTATAAGTGGATACACTATATAGTGTTTGTGATTTTATAATAAATTTGCAATTAAATAATTTCTTTTATAAGATGAGGTGCTAGAGCAAAGGAAACAATCAACAAAACTAAAAGAAAACCTACAAAATGGGAGAAGATATTTCCAAATGACATATCAGATAAAGGGCTAGTATCCAAAATCTATAAAGAACTTATCAAACTCAACACCCAAAGGACAAATAATCCAATCAAGAAATGGGCAGAAGACATAAACAGACATTTTTCCAAAGAAGACATCCAAATGGCCAACAGACACATGAAAAAGTGCTCAACGTCGCTCGGCATCAGGGAACTCCAAATCAAAACCTCAATGAGATACTACCTCACACCAGTCAGAATGGCTAAAATTAACAAGTCAGGAAACGACAGATGTTGGCAGGGATGCGGAGAAAGGGGAACCCTCCTACACTGTTGGTGGGAATGCAAGCTGGTGCAGCCACCCTGGAAAACAGTATGGAGGTTCCTCAAACAGTTGGAAATAGAGCTACCATACGATCCAGCAATTGCACTACTGGGTTTTACCCCAAAGATACAAATGTAGGGATCCGAAGGGGTACGTGCACCCCAATGTTTATAGCAGCAATGTCCACAATAGCCAAACTGTGGAAAGAGCCAGGATGTCCATCGACAGATGAATGGATAAAGAAGAAGTGGTATATATACACAATGGAATATTATGCAGCCATCAAAAGGAATGAGATCTTGCCATTTGCAACGACGTGGATGGAACTGGAGGGTGTTATGCTGAGTGAAATAAGTCAATCAGAGAAAGACATGTACCCTATGACCTCACTGATATGAGGAATTCTTAATCTCAGGAAACAAACTGAGGGTTGCTGGAGTGGTGGGGGGTGGGAGCGAGGGGGTGGCTGGGTGATAGACGTTGGGGAGGGTATGTGCTATGGTGAGCGCTGTGAATTGTGCAAGACTGTTGAATCACAGATCTGTACTTCTGAAACAAATAATGCAAGATATGTTAAGAAAAAAAAAAGAAGAAGAAGATAGCAGGAGGAGAAGAATGAAGGGGAGTAAGTCGGAGGGGGAGACGAACCATGAGAGACGATGGACTCTGAAAAACAAACTGAGGGTTCTAGAGGGGAGGGGGTGGGGGGATGGGTTAGCCTGGTGATGGGTATTAAAGAGGGCACGTTCTGCGTGGAGCACTGGGTGTTATGCACAAACAATGAATCATGGAACACTACATCAAAAACTAATGATGTAATGTATGGTGATTAACATAACAATTAAAAAATTAAAAAATAAATAAATAAATATCTCCTGAATGACACAGCATTAAAAAGATTGCCTTAATCTTTGCCATTGATAAAACAAAGAAAAACAACAAACATACACACACACACAACCTCTTGTATGGTATATATATATATATATCCTTTCATCTTTTCTCTTTCTCTTTTTTCATCTTTCCCCCACCACACATCTTAAAAGTATATTCTACACTCCCTCTTTTAGGTCAGCTTTCTATCGTCTATCTTCTGGCTTCACTACTCAATGCGAAAACATTTTGAAGACTGCCTGTTACTTCAGAAATCCAATGACCTTCTTGCACTCTAACTCCTCCTGACCCTATCCTTCAGCATTACTTTTTTTCTTGTCTACTATTTCACTGATACTAGAATTGGTCTTTTTTTTTTTTTAAGATTTTTATTTATTTATTGAGAGAGAGAGAGAATGGTAGAGAGAGAGCACGAGAGGGAAGAGGGTCAGAGGGAGAAGCAGACTCCCCGCTGAGCAGGGAGCCCGATGCGGGACTCGATCCCGGGACTCCAGGATCATGACCTGAGCCGAAGGCAGTCGCTTAACCAACTGAGCCACCCAGGCGCCCTAGAATCGGTCTTTTACACTGTCCCATTGACCCTGGATTCACCTATTTCCCCCTCTACCTTTCTAATCAGATTTTATCCATTTCATTTGCTGCCTTGTCTTCCTACAGTCTCTTAAAAATAAAAGCTTTTAAGCCTGTCTTCAGCACTCTGGAAAATCCATGGACTCAACAATTAGCATTATGTAGACAAAATCTAAACAGAGACCACAAATCTTATCGATGCTGAATTTCAGCGTTCCACTTTCAATTTGTTCTCCCGTCAGCAAATCAAATTCATTATACAAATGTTACTCATAGCCTGTTCTCTCTTGTTCTTCACCCTTGCTCTGCTTCTTTGAACTGCTGCACTCAGTTTTAAGGATATCTGGAACTCTCCCATCTCTCTTGCCTCCTGACCCATGTCCCCCATTTCTAGCCATTCTGTTTTGAGTCCTTCTCTAACATTCATTCTCCCCACTTGAACCACTATTACTCAAGTCCAAGTCCTTTCTACCTTTCATCTTCTTTAACTGATTTTCATAAGTCTATTTCTCTCTTCGTTTTTAGAATCATTCTCTCTTCATCCATTCTCTCTTCAATCTTAATAAGCATAATATTAGAAAATTTCTCTATTCTAAGATTCTTTCAAATAAAATTCTGAAATTCTCCGAGTCATGTCAATTCCCAGTTGGAAAAAAAAATTATCACATCTCTTCTCTGCATAGAGAATAAAGTACAAAGTCTTTGACCTGGTCACTAAGTCTTTAGATGATACTGACCTCAAATACTTTACCAAACTTTTTTAAACTATTTTCTAAAGTATTCCATGTTGTTTTCACTCCCTTTGTCTCACTTCTCTATCTTCTTATTCTTTCTCCACATTATCATGTATTCAAAACCCAAAGGAAATGTCTCCTTAGTTATATATATATGTATGTATATTCATATGTATATGTATTCATATGTGTATATATATATATATATATATATCGTGTGTGTATATGTAGATACACATATAATCTTGTGTGCACATATATATATATATTTATATAATCTTGTAGACTATAGCATTTTTGTAGAAATGTCCTTGGTCTGATTCTTCTTTCCTGTGTCACAAAATCCTCTGCACATAGTAAGTGCTTTATAAATATGTTTCTTTTTCTTTTTTGTTAACTATCGTATTTTATTTTTAGTATTTTTAAAGTTAATTTTTAATGTTTCTCCCAAGTTTTTATTTAAACTCCAGTTAGTTAATATATAGTATAGTATTAGTCTCAGGAGTAGAATTTAGTGATTCACCACTTACATACAACACCCCATGCTCATCAGAAATGCCCCCCTTAATCCCCATTACCCATTTAACCCCCCTCCTCCGCCCACCTCCCCTCCAACAATGCTGTTTGTTCTCTATAGTTAAGAGGCTGTTTTATGGTTTGCCTCTCTCTTTTGTCCCCTATGTTCATCTGTTTTGTTTCTTAAATTCCACATGTGAGTGAAATCATATGGTATTTGTCTTTCTCTGACTGACTTCGCTTAGCATAAACATTTGTTTCGTAAGTTAATGTGTTAATAAAGTGCATAAAATACCAGCCAGACTATGAACTTACAGTTGAACAGTGTTATTTAAACTAGAATTTTACTTTTAAAAAATGGTTTAGTACAATGAGATTTGAGTTTTCCAACAAGTAAGGATTATTACAATTTTATCTTTGAATTACAATAGTTTTCCAATTACCAGAAGGCTGGAACACATTTAACCTAACAGACCCCTCGGTGTAAGCCCTCCACGCTTCCAGTGAGCAAAGGTAGAAAGGCACTAGAGGTTCATTACATGAACCCTTTCATACATGTCCTGGTATCCTCCTGAGGAGCTCAGTGGCAAGGCTAATCCTGTTGTAAGAGCTCATTGACACCAGATGCGGCAATTGAGATGAGTTTCCAAAGGTTAATGAGTTATACACACAACTATAAATAGCATCATGTTTTCCTTCAGCAACCAGTTTTTCTGTAATAGAGAGTCCTCAGATCAGTACTTTCCAATGGAACTTCTCTGCAAAAGAACTTTCGCTAAGACTTCACCTCTAGGGGGTCTTTTGAGTCAAGAAGCATTTGATGAGAAGTGAGTACGTTGTAATGACGGTAAATTACTGATAGTGACAATGGCAACGGTTTTATATCTAGAGATCCTTGTTCACCCTGAAAATACTAGAGGGGTTCTTTGACAAAGCTCAAACCCTTTGACTGGACTGTCACCATTTCTCAGTTTGTGCCATGTTGAGCATGAAGTGTGAGATACTGTAATTTAGTGATTCTAAAACTTTGGACTACATCAGAATCACTTGGTGGGCTTGTTAAAATACTTCAGGCGAGGCAGTGGGATGGGGGGTATCCCCAGAGTTTTTGATTTAGTAGGCCTTCCGTGGGGTACACAAATTTGTATTTGGTGAGATTCAATAATTTGGATTTTTAGTATGCTCTTAGATGATATTGATGCTGTTGGTCTGGGGACCATACTTGAGAACCACTGCTCCAGTTCCCTCATCTTCAAACTTGGTGGCATACTGAAACTACCGAGAGAGCTTAAATCACTGCCACCCTTCCACGCCCCCTTCCCGCTCCACCCCAACATCCTGAGATCCTGCATGATATAGGCCATGGCCTGGTCATAGGGATTTTTAATATAAGTGGTTCAGAACCACAGGTGTGGTCCACTGCATTAGTCTCTGAGGAGTTATTTAAGATAGAGAGTAGGAAGTCAACTTCTGAATTGAACAAGAGGAACAGGGTATGAATCAGAGAAATCAAGAGAATGCAACACTGGCGGCTTATTGCTATTCCACATCAGGAAAGCCCCTTATTGGGCAATAAAAGCTCCCAAAAGAAAATCACACTGTCCATATGGAACAGCTACTGGTAATGTGTTTTCATCTTCACAGCGTCTAGTAAAACCAAACATAAAGTTATCATCTGTTCATGAATTCACAGAACCAAGTTTCTTCAGGGTAGTACTGCTCTTGTCTGGAAGTCTTAGTAAAGCATAGAGTGCTGAGTACTATCTCTAGAGTTTCTGGGGGTAGGGCCCACGAATTTCATTTCTGTTTCCAAGTTCCTAGGTGATACTGATGCTGTCCATTAGGTACCACAGTCTGAGAATAGTTACTCCGGAAATGAGAGGTTCAGCCACACCTGTAATATCAAGACAGTTCTTGAGAATATCAAGCAACCAGACAAACTATCTTAACAATCTCACGCACTTGGTTCCAGGTTAACCAGGAATCATTAGTGAAGGTCATAGGGATATGTAGATATGATAGATACCATACACTAACTCATTCTGTATTAACTAATTGTGAGCACATTAAGAGCTTAGGGTTATATGTAATACACTAATATTTTTCTTTTAAATTATTGGAACAAAAACAGTGCTAAACACATCACATATATTAAATAACTGGATGAATTCTAATTTAGTCTAGATCCCTTTCTTAACTCTTCAGAAATGATTGGATTTAATCCAAAGAAAGAAAAGATGACTAGTGCCAATTGGTCTTTACCATAGTCATGTTGCCAAACCAGCAGGTTTATTATTACTTTTTTAATATATTGACTATTTTTTTCAATAATTACAGGCTGAAATCTTTGAGAATACCCAAACCTGAGAACGTTCTTTAGTGTATAATTCACCTGTTCATTAACCAATGAACCAGACTTTCTGCTGGCAGAATAAGATAATCAATCTGATAATGATAAAATAATCATTTTAAATGATAAAATGGCCAATTAAAAATAAAAGACATTATGGCTGTCTTAATGGAAGTTAATAAGGAAGATATGCATTAATCAACTAATTCACTAAGTATATCATTACAAACTGTGATATTGCAGTGAGAGAGGTTTATAAATAATTTACCTGCTAGAGGGAGTGTTTGAATACTCATAAAACCACCCTGTGCTATCAAAGCTGGAGAACATTAAAGGGGATAAGGAATACACTGAGAGGCACACTCTCAGCTGAGTGACTGACACGTGAGGCCAAGAAGGTTCAAATCTGTGCCTCAACAAAATTACATATCAATATATGTCCCTGACCTTCAGGAATTATTCCTAGAAATTGTAACTATGGATATTAAAGCTACGTATGCCAAAGGTCTACTGTGCTTCACAAAACTGATTTTTAAAAAGATATTTGCAATCTTGGTTAAAATTCTCTTTAACAGAAGTAAAGGCCAGTTCTTTTATATTAAAGTCAATACATATGATAGTGACATTTTTAGGAATAAGTGACTAATTGAGGTTAAACAGTATTAATACAATAGGTTATATTCATATTTGTACTTTAAATATAGTTAAGGATCCCAAGAAATGTGTTGTCAAATAGTTCATTATGGAATATAGAAATCACCTTATGAATAGGTAATATATAATAAGACCAGGTTTATAATTCTACATTTTCATCCTCTTTCCCCCATACACTTATTTTACATTTACTGAAATTTTCATTGAAGTACAATTCAGACTGAGAAAGGCACAAAACTTAAGTATATAGATCAATGAATTTTTACAAAATAAATGCAGCCATTTAAAGAGATTTAGAATATAATGCCAACAACGTCTTTCCATTTAGTTGTACCAACATACACCTTATATAGCAACAGATGAGAGTCTCAGTGGCTTTATATTCTTGCTAATTCTTTTTCTCAAAGATTTTATTTATTTATCTGAGAGACAGAAAAAGAGAGATAACTAGAGACAGCATGAGCAGCGATTAGGAGGGGAGAGAGAGAAGCAGACTCCCTGCTGAGCAGGGAGCCCAATGTGGGGCTCCAATCCCAGGACCCCCAGATCATGACCTGAGCTAAAGGCAGATGCTTAAATGACTGAGCCACCAGGCACCCCTATTCTTGCTAATTCTTGATATTTTCTCTCCACTTTAGTCATTCTGGTGACGTACAGTAGCATTGAGTTGTGGATCTAATTTGTTACTTGCCTTTGGATATTCTTTTTTTTGTAAGTTTTACTTCTGCACTGTCATTTACTCAATGATTGGTTAGAACTTAATATACAGTTTGGCACACATAGTGTGTACAGCAAATATTTTCTCCCCTTCTGTGGGGTCTTTTTATTATAGAGACTTTGCCTTCCCAGCACTGTAACCTCTGCTCTGCTTTTCAAGGTTTACCACTAAGTTTTCTAGCTTCCCACCTATTTAAAATCTAGCAAATGAATTGAGAGCAAACACTGCCATTTGTTTGAGCCTTCTGAGTCACCAATTTCAAGACTCCTAGTTCCATGAACTCACCAAAGTTATATAGTTCCCCCATTCCATGACCCACAGAATAACCTTCTGTTCTGGAAAAATCTCTAATCCTTATTGCTTGAAAATCTCTTTGATGCTATCAATCTTTTTAAAATTTCCCCAGCTTTTCCATTTGGTCTCAATGGGACTGTTGAGCTTTCAAAGGCCACACTATCCGACCTCCAAGTGGATGTCCATACCGTATACCAAAACTCACTTATAAAACACCTCAAACACTGGTGAAAAATAAGTAAATATACAAGAGAGTCATATTACCAACTCAACTTCTGATTTGAAAATGAAGAATGCATAGTCTGAACTAGACAGCAATACTCAAGAATAAAGATGGTAATTTGAAAAGGAAACCTTTAGGAATAGATTCTAATTTCAATTTTTTCTATTTTTTGTTTTTGTTTGTGATTTGCTGTGTTTTTGAGAAGGAGTAAGACAAGGCAGCCACCTGGAAACCAGGAGACTCAGTTCTTAGAGGTTGCCTTATTAATGAACTGTCCCTTCATCTTCCTGATCCACAAAATGAGAACTTTATGTTGAATTGTCTAGAGTGCCTTTTTTTTTCCTTCAAAAATTGGTTTCTGTAATTTTTCCACATGTTTCTCATCTGCAACTTTTTTTTGAGCCTAAAGAAATAAATTTAAGCGGAGCAAGATGGCGGAGGAGTAGGAGACCTAGATTTTGTCTGGTCTCAGGAATTCAGCTGAATAGGGATCAAACCATTCTGAACACCTACGAACTCAACAGGAGATCGAACAGGAGAGTAGCAACAACTCTCTGAACAGAGAAGCGACCACTTACTGGAAGGTAGGACGTGCGGAGAAGTGAATCCGAGGCGATATTCGGGAGGATAAACGGCGGGGGAGGGGCCTCCGCCGGCCGCTTCTGGCAAGTGCTAGAGCCGCGGAGCACAAAATCGGACCTTTTAAAAGTTGGCTCGGCGGAGGGACGTCGCTGCAGTGGCTAAGCGGGGGGTGGAATCCTCCCGGGACAGTGTGGTCTCAGGACCCTTGGGGTCACAGAGAGACCGGGGGTGCCTGAGTGCGGCAGAGCTCCCAGGTGTCGGGGCGGGGAAGCCGGCTGCAGAGACGGAGCCGAGGCGCGGGCTCTCAGCTCGGGGTGGCCATAAACTGTGATCTGCGGCCCAGTCGGGGCACGGCTCCCCCAGCAAGGACCCAACAAGCAGCAGATCTGGGGAGACTCCCCTTCCTTCCCGGGGAGGAGCGGTGCGGGAACGCACTGCAGGGATCTGCTGGATTTGGAGACTCCGAGCGGGGTCGGGTGCCAGAGATAGCAACGCTCGATCACAGGCCGGGTGAGCATGGAGAGCGGCCGGAGACCGGGGACACGGGAGTGACTGCTTTTCTCTGGGGGCGCACTGAGGAGTGGGGCCCTGAGTTCTCGGCTCCTCCGGGCGGAGACTGGGAGGCCGCCATTTTCGCCCTGGTCCTCCAAAGCTGTGCCGAGAGCTTGCAGGGAACAAAAGCTCCTGAGAGCAAACTGGAGCAGCTTCCTTAGCCCGGACCGACAAGGGCGGGGCAATTCCGCCTCCGGCAAAGACATTTGGAAACCACAGCAACAGGCCCCTCCCCCAGAAGATCAACACAAACAGCCAGCAAGCCAAGACCAAGTTGATCGATCAAGGAGAATAGGAGAACTCCAGCGCTAGGGGAATACTGCACATAGATTCATGGCTTCTTTTTTTTTTTTTTTTTTTTTTTTTTTTTACCATGATTCATTATTTCATCAAAGTTAATTTTTGTTGACTTTTTTTTATTTTTCTTTTTCCCTTTTTCAACCAACATCTTATAAATCCCTTTTTTTTAAAAAAAAAAATTTTTTTTTTTCATTTTTAGAGTCATATTTTATCCCTTCATAGTAGTTATCCTTGTTTTTGGCATATATATATAAGTTGTTCTCTCTTTAAAATTTTGAGGTACAGTTTCTTCTAACAGATCAAAATATACCCTAAATCACTAGTGTATGGCTTTGTTCTAGTCTCCTGCCTGATCACATTCTCTCCCTTTTTCCTTTTTTTTTTTTTCCCTTAAATCTTCTTTCTTTTTTCAAACAACTTATCTTACCAAGTCCTTTTATAAAATCTTTTATAATTTTCATCTTTACAGTCATCTTCCATCCCTTCATTGTATCAACCCTTATTTTGTACATATATGTCTTTCTTCCTTTAAAATTTTAGGAGGCACTTTTTTCTAACAGACCAAAATACGCCCAAAATCTAGTGTGTGGCACTGATCTATGCACTAGCCTGATCATATTTGATCATATTCTGCCTTTTTTGAATTGTTTTGTTTTTGTTTTTTTCTTTTTTTTCTTTTTTTTTTTTCTTTTTCTCTTTCTTTTTTCTTTCTTTCCCTTTCTTTTCCCCTGGTTTCAGGTCTTTTCTGATTTGTATACAGTATATTTGCTGGGGACGTAGTAAACCTGTTAGCCTTTTGTTCTCTCATTCATCTATTCTCCTCTGGATAAAATGACAAGACGAAAGAAATCACCTCAGCAAAAAGAACAAGAGGTAGTACCGTCAGCCAGGGACCTACTCAATACGGACATTAGTACGATGTCGGACCTAGAGTTCAGAATCATGACTTTAAAGATACTAGCTGGGCTTGAAAAAAGCGTGGAAGTTATTAGAGAAACCCTTTCTGGAGAAATAAAAGAACTAAAATCTAACCAAATCGAAATCAAAAAGGCTATTGATGAGGTGCAATCAAAAATGGGGGCACTAAATGCTAGGATAAATGAGGCAGAAGAGAGAATCAGCGATATAGAAGACCAAATGATAGAAAATAAAGAGGCTGAGAAAAAGAGAGAGAAACAACTACAGGATCACGAGGGCAGAATTCGAGAGATAAGTGATGCGATAAGACGAAACAACATTAGAATAATTGGGATCCCAGAAGAAGAAGAGAGAGAGAGAGGGGCAGAAGGTATATTGGAGCAAATTATAGCAGAGAACTTCCCTAATGTGAGGAAGGAAACAGGCATTAAAATCCAGGAGGCACAGAGAACCCCTCTCAAAATCAATAAAAATAGGTCAACACCCCGACATCTAATAGTAAAACTTACGAGTCTCAGAGACAAAGAGAAAATCCTGAAAGCAGCTCGGGAGAAGAGATATGTAACCTACAATGGTAGAAACATTAGATTGGCAACAGACCTATCCACAGAGACCTGGCAGGCCAGAAAGGACTGGCAAGATATCTTCAGAGCACTAAACGAGAAAAATATGCAGCCAAGAATACTATATCCAGCTAGGCTATCATTGAAAATAGAAGGAGAGATCAAAAGCTTCCAGAACAAACAAAAACTAAAAGAATTTGCAAACACGAAACCAGCCCTCCAAGAAATATTGAGAGGGGTCCTCTAAGCAAAGAGAGAACCTAAAAGCAGCAAAGAGCAGAAACGAACACAGACAACAGACAGTTAACAGTCACCTTACAGGTAATACAATGGCAGTAAATTCATACCTTTCAATAGTTACCCTGAATGTAAATGGGCTAAATGCCCCAAGCAAAAGACACAGGCTATCAGATTGGATTAAAAAACAAGACCCATCAATATGCTGTCTGCAAGAGACTCATTTTACACCCAAAGACACCCCCAGATTGAAAGTGAGGGGGTGGAAAACCATTTACCATGCTAATGGACACCAAAAGAAAGCTGGGGTGGCAATCCTTATATCAGACAAACTAGATTTTAAAACAAAGACTGTAATAAGAGATGAGGAAGGACACTATATCCTACTTAAAGGGTCTATCCAACAAGAAGATCTAACAATTGTAAATATCTATGCCCCGAACATGGGAGCGGCCAATTATATAAGCCAATTAATAACAAAAGCAAAGAAACACATTGACAACAATACAATAATAGTGGGGGATTTTAACACCCCCCTGACTGAAATGGACAGATCATCTAAGCAAAAGATCAACAAGGAAATAAAGATGTTAAATGACACACTGGACCAAATGGACTTCACAGACATATTCAGAACATTCCATCCCAAAGCAACGGAATACACATTCTTCTCTAGTGCCCATGGAACATTCTCCAGAATTGATCACATCCTAGGTCACAAATCAGGTCTCAATCGGTACCAAAAGATTGGGATCATTCCCTGCATATTTTCAGACCACAATGCTTTGAAACTAGAACTCAACCACAAGAGGAAAGTCGGAAAGAACTCAAATACATGGAGGCTAAAGAGCATCCTACTAAAGAATGAATGGGTCAACCAAGAAATTAAAGAAGAATTAAAAAAATTCATGGAAACCAATGAAAATGAAAACACAACTGTTCAAAATCTTTGGGATACAGCAAAGGCAGTCCTGAGAGGAAAGTATATAGCAATACAAGCCTTTCTCAAGAAACAAGAAAGGTCTCAAATACACAACCTAACCCTACATCTAAAGGAGCTGGAGAAAGAACAGCAAAGAAAGCCTAAACCCAGCAGGAGAAGAGAAATCATAAAGATCAGAGCAGAAATCAATGAACTAGAAACCAAAAGAACAGTAGAACAGATCAACGAAACTAGGAGCTGGTTCTTTGAAAGAATTAACAAGATTGATAAACCCCTGGCCAGACTGATCAAAAAGAAAAGAGAAATGACCCAAATCAACAAAATCATGAATGAAAGAGGAGAGATCACAAGCAACACCAAAGAAATACAAACAATTATAAGAACATATTATGAGCAACTCTATGCCAGCAAATTAGATAACCTGGAAGAAATGGGTGCATTCCTAGAGATGTATCAACTACCAAAATTGAACCAGGAAGAAATAGAAAACCTGAACAGACCTATAACCACTACGGAAATTGAAACAGTCATCAAAAATCTCCCAAGAAACAAAAGCCCAGGGCCAGATGGCTTCCCAGGGGAATTCTATCAGACATTTCAAGAAGAATTAATACCTATTCTCCTGAAACTGTTCCAAAAAATAGAAATGGAAGGGAAACTTCCAAACTCATTTTATGAGGCCAGCATTACCTTGATCCCAAAACCAGACAAAGACCCCATCAAAAAAGAGAATTACAGACCAATATCCTTGATGAACATGGATGCAAAAATTCTCACCAAAATACTAGCCAATAGGATCCAACAGTACATTAAAAGGATTATTCACCACGACCAAGTGGGATTTATTCCTGGGCTGCAAGGCTGGTTCAACATCCGCAAATCAATCAACGTGATACAATACATTAACAAAAGAAAGAACAAGAATCATATGATCCTCTCAATAGATGCAGAAAAAGCATTTGACAAAGTACAACATCCTTTCTTGATCAAAACTCTTCAGAGTATAGGGATAGAGGGTACATACCTCAATATCATAAAAGCCATCTACGAAAAACCTACAGCGAATATCATTCTCAATGGGGAAAGGCTGAGAGCTTTTCCCCTAAGGTCAGGAACGCGGCAGGGATGTCCACTCTCACCACTGCTATTCAACATAGTATTAGAAGTCCTAGCCACAGCAATCAGACAACAAAAAGAAATCAAAGGCATCCAAATCGGCAAAGAGGAAGTCAAACTCTCACTCTTTGCAGATGATATGATACTGTATGTGGAAAACCCAAAAGACTCCACCCCAAAACTGCTAGAACTCATACAGGAATTCAGTAAAGTAGCAGGATATAAAATCAATGCACAGAAATCAGTGGCATTCCTATACACCAACAACAAGACAGAAGAGAGACAAATCAAGGAGTCTATCCCATTTACAATTGCACCCAAAACCATTAGATACCTAGGAATAAATCTAACCAAAGAGGCAAAGGATCTGTACTCAGAAAACTATAAAATACTCAGGAAAGAAATTGAAGAAGACACAAAGAAATGGAAAAACGTTCCATGCTCATGGATTGGGAGAATCAACATTGTGAAGATGTCAATGCTACCTAGAGCAATCTACACATTCAATGCAATCCCCATCAAAATACCATCCACTTTTTTCAAAGAAATGGAACAAATAATCCTAAAATTTGTATGGAACCAGAAGAGACCCAGAATAGCCAGAGGAATACTGAAAAAGAAAAGCAAAGCTGGTGGCATCACAATTCCGGACTTCCAGCTCTATTACAAAGCTGTCATCATCAAGACAGTATGGTACTGGCACAAAAACAGACACATAGATCAATGGAACAGAATTGAGAGCCCAGAAATGGACCCTCAACTCTATGGTCAACTTATTTTTGACAAAGCAGGAAAGAATGTCCAATGGCAAAAAGACAGTCTCTTCAACAAATGGTGTTGGGAAAATTGGACAGCCACATGCAGAAGAATGAAACTGGACCATTTCCTTACACCACACACAAAAATAGACTCCAAATGGTTGAAAGACTTAAACGTGAGACAGGAGTCCATCCAAATCCTAAAGGAGAACACAGGTAGCAACCTTTTCGACCTTAGCCGCAGCAACTTCTTCCTAGAAACATCGCCAAAGGCACGGGAAGCCAGGGCAAAAATGAACTATTGGGATTTCATCAAGATAAAAAGCTTCTGCACAGCAAAAGAAACAGTCCACAAAACCAAAAGACAACCGACAGAATGGGAGAAAATATTTGCAAATGACGTATCAGATAAAGGGCTAGTATCCAAAATCTATAAAGAACTTATCAAACTCAACACTCAAAGAACAAATAATCCAATCAAGAAATGGGCAGAAGACATGAACAGACATTTCTCCAAAGAAGACATCCAAATGGCCAACAGGCACATGAAAAAGTGCTCAACATCGCTTGGCATCAGGGAAATCCAAATCAAAACCTCAATGAGATACCACCTCACACCCGTCAGAATGGCTAAAATTAACAAGTCAGGGAACGACAGATGTTGGCGGGGATGTGGAGAAAGGGGAACCCTCCTACACTGTTGGTGGGAATGCAAGCTGGTGCAACCCCTCTGGAAAACAGTATGGAGGTTCCTCAAACAGTTGAAATTAGAGCTACCGTTCGATCCAGCAATTGCACTACTGGGTATTTACCACAAAGATACAAATGTAGGGACCCGAAGGGGTACATGTACCCCAATGTTTATAGCAGCAATGTCCACCATAGCCAAACTGTGGAAAGAGCCAAGATGCCCATCGACAGATGAATGGATAAAGAAGATGTGGTATATATACACAATGGAATATTATGCAGCCATCAAAAGGAATGAGATCTTGCCATTTGCAACGACGTGGATGGAACTGGAGGGTGTTATGCTGAGTGAAATAAGTCAATCAGAGAAAGACATGTATCACATGACCTCACTGATATGAGGAATTCTTAATCTCAGGAAAGAAACTGAGTGTTACTGGAGTGGTTGGGGGGTGGGAGGGATGGGGTGGCTGGGTGATGGACATTGGGGAGGGTATGTGCTACGGTGAGCGCTGTGAATTGTGCAAGACTGTTGAATCACAGATCTGTACTTCTGAAACAAATAATGCAACATATTTTAAGAAAAAAGAAAAAGAAGAAGAGAACAGGAGAGGAAGAAAAGGGGAGTATGTCAGAGGGGGAGACGAACCATGAGAGATGATGGACTCTGAAAAACAAACTGAGGGTTCTAGAGGGGAGGGGGGTAGGGGGATGGGTTAGCCTGGTGATGGGTATTGAGGAGGGCACGTTCTGCATGGAGCACTGGGTGTTATGAACAAACAATGAATCATGGAACACTGCACCAAAAACTAATGATGTAATATATGGTGATTAACATAACAATAAAAAATTAAAAAAAAAAAAAAAAAAGAAATAAATTTAAAATATTAGTTATCACTTTGGGCAAAAGAGGCAAGCAAAGAAGGAGTAATTACTTTCCAAATTCACCACTGGTTTGATATGACTGATAAGGTGGTGTATTTATTAGGGATATTATAAAATATAAAGAGTAGTCTAGCATGATAATTAAGAGCAATGATTCTGGAGCCAGACCGCTCAGGGTCAAATCCCAGCTTCAATACTTCCTAGATGTGTGACCATAAACCATTGTTAACCCCTTCTCTGAATATCTTATACATACATTAAAATGAGTTAGTATATGTAAAATTCTCACAACTATGTCAGGCAATTAGGAATTAATATAAAGTGTTTTAAAAATCAATAAATATATATTCACATACACATTTTTGCAAGATACAATTCATATAAAAACAACTTTGTATTATTACTAATTGATAATAAATAATTGTTTGTAGTGAACAATTCCTGTATATTTTTTGAGAAATTGAATGTAGTCATGAAAATGCACTGCTACTTAAGGGAATTTCACTCAATATGCATATCTGGGGTAAAATTTCCATTAATCATCAGTAGGTGCTTGTTTTCGTAGATCAGAATATGTCTCTATTAGAGTCACAATGGAAAGGAAAACGGAAAAAGAAAAGGGAAAATGGTCATTCTTCTGAAATCTCTACTTTCAATACTGAGTAATCCTGAAATAATTCCCGCCCCCCCTCAGGGGAGAATGAAAAGTTGAGAGAGCTCTTTCATTATTTTTTTTTCACATCTTTCTATCTTTTTTTTAAGTCCCAGTCAGACCCCTAAACTAAAATCCAGAAATACATCAAGAAAGGCAGATCTGATGTTGGGAATGAGAAGAAGCTCTAAATCCTTAACATCTATATTCACTTCAAAATCCCCTGCCACGTTCCCCTTATCACTTGGCCTTCTTTAGTCCCTTGAAAAATTTGGCCTCGCAGTCTGAAGAATGATAGAGAAGGAATTGAGAAAGTTTTAGGTAGAACTGAAGCCCAGTCTGTATTGTTTAAAGTACTGTATTAGAAACAAAAGCTCTTTATTTGGAACTGTCTGGCATTTTTAACATTTTTTTCAAAGTAGTAAATTAGTAAGAATTGTCAAGTTTTCTGTTGCTTTTTTTCAATTTCTTGATTTATTTTGAAATTTACTACAGGAGGTCTTGGGATTAGTAGACTGAAATGTCATTTATGTGAACCTTATAATCATGGGAGTTAAAATGGCTTGTCACACCATTTCTTTGTTTCCCAATTTTTTCTTTTCTTTTCTTTTTATTTGCGTCCTATGCCCTTAAAGTCCTAATTTTTGGTTACAAAATTTCTTGGAGTGCATTCCCATGTCTTTAGTTTCTGCCCAGTTTTGCTTTGAGCATTAGTCTTAAGCCTTTATCCCAGAATCCTATGTGGACCTCACCTTGTTTTCAAGAAAGAAGCTAAAGGTGAATTTTTATATATATATTGTTGAATTTGAATTAGCTAAGTTTTGAGATCCAGAGTATCAAGACTTTTGCCTAGAATTTGATAAGATAATACAGGATTCATGTTACTTTTGTTCTTCTTTTTTGGTCAAGATTAAAATCTAACTGTGAAGACCCTTCAGAGGAGGGTGTGTAGAAGGTGAGAATACTTAACGTTACTTAATAGTTTCACAGGCTAGAATGTTGAGCCTATGATAAAGAATTTTCAAGATCAGATTGTAGTGATACTGATATTCAACCTAGACCATCTAGGGCCATTTTTTAAATCTTCATTTGTACACTCCTACCCCTCACCTTCTATGTGCTTTAGCTTTTAACCCCAACACTTCTGATATTTCTTCAGCAGAGGGCTTCAAGCTACTGGAGCCAAATTACCCTTTGCTCCTTAGGCAGAGAGAGCTGGAAGTACCTGGAACTCTACTGGGCCCTGGATGTGATGGCCGTTAACCAATTAAATGATTCATGAAGGATCATGAATGCACAGCTCTCTTGTTTCCAGGTGCACAACTCTTAGCATACCTTACACTGTAGAGATGCTCTGCGGGGTTAGGCTGAAGATCCCCCTTTTAGAAAACCATGTGTGAGCTCTCCCCTTTAACTGGCTTCTTACCCCCATGTTCAGCCTCCCTCACTCTTATCGTTTTTCCCTGAATCACTCCCTTAAAAAATCACTTGCAAACACATCTTCATTTTAAAGGGAAGGCTTTAGGTCTTACAATACCAAAGATGCGGGACAAAATACTCTAAAATATTAAATCATTCACACGTGTTTATCAACAAATATTTATTGAAACCTCTCTATGTACCAGGAATTGTGCTAATGCTGATAAAGTGGGGAAAAGACAAGAAACTGGAGAAGATGGGCATTAAGTCGATAACTTCATCTACATTGTTAGTTGACATTAAGTCAGTAACTTCATAGACATAGTTAGTTGACATTAAGTCAATAACTTCGTATATAGTTAGTTGCTAATTATGGTAAGTGCTACAAAAGAGAAGAACATTGGCCTTCTAAATGGCATTCATCAGAGAAAAGTGGTTTGCACCTGTCCTGACAGGCTTCAATGGACGTACCTGGCAAAAATGGGTGGAAAGCTATAAGATGACAGATTTTAGCTGAATGTAAGGAAGAAAGTTTTAGCAACCAGCCTTGTCTGCGGATGAAAAAGGGCTCCTATGAGAGATAAGAACTCATCAGTAGAGGTAGGTATTTACAGTCAAGCCTCAACATCATTCATTGTTGTATCTAAGAAAATCAAGTCCCTGTTGGACTAGATGAATGAGCTAAAGCCTTAGCGCCTGTGACTACTCAGTATGATGACACTAGGTGGTGAATTGGAGGGAAATAAGAGAACAGCTCAGAAGATACTGAAGGATTTCAGTTCAGAGTCGGGAATTAAATGTCAGGAGGAAGTTCAGTAAAAGAGCTGGTTGTCATAAAAGATTAAATAATCTTGTCATACAGCTTTTGTCAGGTTCAAAAATGTCTTTCTGTCACCATAGGCACATTTATAAAATAAAAATAAAATTTGTACTTATCTGTAGAGTTGATGTCCCTACATTCAAAATACGGAGGTAACACTGGTTATAAAACCCTGATGGAAAGGACAACCTGAAATCTTGAACGGCACTGCTCTTATTTTATAAACTCATTTCATATGTTGTCTTCTGTTACACATTCAGAGGACAGGAATATATATGTACATGTATATACTTAGGAAATGTCTTAAGTGCCATGGGGCAGATGACCACTCTGGGTCTTCAACACAATGAGCATATTTAAACTAGAAATAACCTGATACATATCCACATTATATACATTACACTTTGCACAAAATATAGAAAATGAATAAATTATGTCAAATAATAAATATTATGTAAATGTTCCCCATATTAGTATGTAAATTTTTTGAGGGAAGAAACTATGTCTATCTCATTTTTTACTATATCTCCAATACCTAGAGTAATGTCCAGAACAAAATAAGTCAAAAATATTTCTTTAGAAATTAATACAAGATAAAGATTTATGAATAAAGCTGATGTACATGTGAGTATACACATATAGTATACATAAAAGGGTATTATTACAAGTGGTAGTTCTTCATCATAACTTAGTTTTATTTATATATTTTTAGAGCAATCGTCTCTTCTAAATTAGCCAGAACTTTTCCAGGCAAGACAACAAATGTCAGCTTCCTATGACTGATCACTGATACCTCACTTGCAGCTAAAATGGAAGGAAGAAGAAACAATTTTGTGTCACATTGCCCTATATTTTCAAACACTTTATTAGTACAGTGTTTTAGACGCTATAGAGAATAAGAAAGAAAAGAAAAGAAAAAACCTCTTGAGTGAATAATCGAATATTTCTAACCAAATGGTTACTCTGTGTAAAAGTCCATAATGAGACCGGCCATTTCTGCATTGATGAGATTTAGCTGTGCCTTATATCTTTGCCCCCCCAGTGTCTCTCTGTCCCATCCTTTGTCACCACCTCTGGAGCCAACATGATTTTTTTCTGGTATAAATCATCCTCATTAGCTGAACTAGATTACGTTGATGAGTTCGGCTTGAGCTGGATTTACGAAGTGACACAAAGTTTGAAATCTCAATTTATTCCAGTCCAATGTATCATCTTCTATGGGCAGTTTTATGAAGTGGTAATTGGCCAATAGTTCAGCGTTCTGATAGCCCCAGGAGATTCAATTCTGTTATAATAAAAGACATTCAAAGAGTCTAACCATTTTACTAGAGAGTACCCTGAATATCAATGTATTTATTTTACTTTTTAATCTGAGAAATACTTCAATACCTACTTTTTTTTTTCTTTTTATTCAATATTGTTCAAGCCTGGGCCACTGACCCACCAAAAGGTGAGCTAGGAGGTGTCAGGCTCTAGTGGACTAGATAAATTCTGAACATCACTGATTACTACCCTAATGACTTCTTTATTCTGGCCCGGAAGTCAGATTTGCTTCTTTGTAAAGAAACTACAGGACCGACAGCACACAATGAATCATGCCTAACAACACGCTGACAATCTGGCAACAGACAGCCCGTACAGTGACAAATACAGCTGACAACAAGCGTACACATCTGTTTGTGAGGATTTATGAGAAAGGAATACAAACAAGGAGGAGATGGGTTTTTGGGTTTTATAAGAGAATTTAGAGGCTCTTTTCTTTCTATCCAAATAACAGCAACATAAGGAATACCTATTAGCCCTCAAGATTTATTTATTACAAGCACAGCCGGATTACAAATGGTCTGCACAGATTAGCATTTTGATTATCAAACTGCTGTTCCAAATATCTGATGAACAGATATTAGAATAGTTCTTAAACATACTGATTAAACACACATTGATGCTGCTATTTTTAACGCTTGCTTATATTCAGGTGTAAATCAGTTTCCGTATACTTCCTTAAAGCTTAAACTGAAAAATATAAAATGTATATAACCCCACCAGACTTTTCTCAGGGAGACAAGGATCCACGCCACCATATTTGGTTCAATTTTGGGGATTAAATAAACTTTAAAAAGAAGTCGACAGATTCAAATGCCAACAATTAGGTATTTGAAAGCCTTATGCAGTAATCAAGGTGCTTTCACAAAATTTATCATCTTACAACTAGTCTGCTATCCCCCACACATGCCTTTGTCTATAACATAAATGCTCTGCGTTCAATACAATTAGTGTAAAGCATCGGACTTTTCTTAGTTCTAGAACAGGTTCACAGACTTAAAAGATGTGTATTCTATTAATAACAACAATAAACAAAAATAATAATTTTTTGAAGATTTTATTTATTTATTTGGCAGAGAGAGACACAGCGAGAGAGGGAACACAAGCAGGGGGAGTGGGAGAGGGAGAAGCAGGCTTCCCGCCGAGCAGGGAGCCCGATGCGGGGCTCAATGCCAGGACCCTGGGATCGTGACCTGAGCTGAAGGCAGACGCTTAACGACTGAGCCACCCAGGCGCCCCCCCAAAATAATAATTATAATAGACCTGTTCAATGAGTAGTGGGAACCTATCCCATGCAGGAAAATCTTTATTAGCCTGGACATGACTGTGGCACAGATAAACTCTGACAAATGGCGAAGTGTTGCATTGTTCAGATGATTTAGGAAGACAAAAAAAAGTCTAAAAACTTTGGTTTTTAGCAACTTGGTTTTACTAACCCTGATGTTTCTTGATTTGAGTGACGTATTCAGTCTCATAATTGTAGTAGTTATACTACTTACACTACTACACTACTACTCTTATAATTGTGTAGTTGTTAATTTTTTTTCTCTTCTGGCAGTATTATCCCGTGAGGTCTAAGCTTGCACTTTTCACATAGTTCATGCTTATTAATGATTTGTCAAGTAAAATGAAATTAGACTCCAGGCTGATGGGCCTAGATATTTCTCCGTACCCTGAGTGGCACCAATTCCGAACGTGGTTTCTGATGAAGCTTCCTCATGGCCCATATTCTTAGAGAAGAGCTGCTCTGGGAACAGATGGAGGCCTGAATATCCTGAACTGGACAAGCTTTATCTTTTCCTTATCACCATTTTAATCTCCTAATTTTGAAAATGGATGGTAGGGATATTATGCAGAAGCTTGGACAACATATATGTTACTCAACCTTGGGGAATGTTGGCCACTTGAGACTCAACCCAAACTGCTTACATCCCGCCCTTCCCTCGCTCTGGGGTACAGGTAGAGCAGATGAGGGAACTGGTTGCCATAGGAAGACTGATGAGTGAGAGGCTAGCCTTCTTCTCTTTTCAGATGTGGAACTTTAACAGGCTGCTCATTGCTACTGGGTTAGACTAAGGACTGGTTTATGCTCTCACTTATTTTTTTTATTTGTACTTAAGTTTGCTTAGAGTAATTAATCACGATCATTGCTTTCATGAACTCTCCATCCAAAAAACCGTGTAGGGAAAAAAAAGAAATCTTCCTAAATAAAAAATAAGTACCTAAATTTCAAAGGTGGCACAAATGGCTCTCTGCTGTACTGTTAAAATTTTAGAATTAGAGGATTTTAGAGCAAAAATAGAGTGTAGAGATCTTTTATTTAAGACCTTTCATTTTCCTTCCTTCATTATTGGCACATAGTTCTACCATCCAGTTCATTCTGCTTTTATTGAGTGAATTTCAAAGTAATATTTTATCAAATGGCATGTAGTTACATAATTAGCATAATTACATATAAGTGCATAATTAGTGTAAATACATGTAATTACATTATTATAGTATGTGATAATCTTGTAAAAAAAAAGCTTTTTCTAACTTTATGAGCCAAAACATATGCATTGTGCAAGCATATTAGATAATTTTGAATATTCAGTATCTGGCTCTTCTTAATTGATTTAACCAAATACCAAATCTTAATATGTGTATTTGAAAGATAATGTTAGCTTTATTTTTGGCAGCTGTTTCATAGTTTTTTTTTGTGTGTGTGTGTGTGTGTGTGTGCGCGCGTGTCCATGTTTTTAAAGAAAACAACAGACCCTGAGAAAGAAAACATTCTTTCTCCATCTTTTAGTTTAGGTTAGCATATAGAACAAGCAATCATTAAATTCATATGAAAAACAGCTTTACGTGCAAATTTCTTTTGGACAGAAATTAATAAAACTGTGAACTCAGTGACCTGGCAAATAATGGGTGTTAAGGAAAATGCTGGATGTCACCTCCGCTATGCTGGGGCTCCCAGGGCACCGGAACGAGAAACAAAGGAATTTTAAATACTGGACCAAACAAAGAGAAACACCAAAAACAGAGAAACCCGCACCTAAAATACCATAACGTCTTTCTTGCCATACTGTAAACCGTTCTAAATATGCCATGATATCCATTTCCTTCCTCTACAAATACCTCAGAATGGTTCTCACATCGAGTATATCTCTTTGAAATTAAAACTTAAATATTTTTCCTCATTAATGCCCAAACTCGCCATCTATCACATCAACCCTGTTTGAGGATGGTACATATAGTTTACCTGCAGTGATGTTTCTATTCTCTGCTTGGCATTGACAGTTAGTGGATAAAATTATTAAGACACAATGACAATATAGATATATTTTCCTATCTTGTTCTTTTGAAAATCACCTATCAAGACAAAATAGGAAATTTAAATTAGAAAATATATTTAACTGTAATATATAATGTTGCAAAGAGAAGATCAAGGGAGAGAAAAAGAGTTATTTCAACTTAGTGTGCGAAGGAAGGTATGTACGTACAAGATGGAGGTTACTCTGCCCCCTAAAAATTATTCAAGAACTAGCAGCATCACCAGTAGAGGGATGGTTAAGAAAAGTGACTGAAAATGAAGGTTGTATTAATGTCTGTAACATCACCAATTAACCCTTCAGGTCCTCACTCTCCAGCTTATGCAGTTGGAGAACTATCCATTCCCAGCCTACTTTGGAGGTCAGAGGTATCCATGTGGAAACTGAACCAAAAGGTTCTGAACACTGGAACTCCGGGCACAGAAGTGGCCACGGGTGAGGTACTATACAAAAAGCAAGAAGATTAAGGGAAATTCTACACACTAAGTCAGCGTCAGTATGGTTCCCTAGGCAGGAGACAGGTGGATTCTCCGGGAAAAAAGAAATAACCTCAGAGAAAATTAAATTCAATTACATTTTACTAAATTGTCAAAAAGAGATCCTGGTATTGAGGAGGGCACGTTCTGCATGGAGCACTGGGTGTTATGAACAAACAATGAATCATGGAACACTGCACCAAAAACTAATGATGTAATATATGGTGATTAACATAACAATAAAAAAAAGAAATCTGGGAAAAAAAAAAAAGAGAGATCCTGGAAATTAAGGAGCATAATAGTTACAGTTAGAAATTATGTAGAAGAGCTGGATGATGAAGGTACTGAAAGGAAGACAGAAAGGTGATTTGTGTATCATTTGCTAAACCTCCTGTTACCAGTGTGGCCCCCAACAGAGGACTCCACTCACGTTTTTTCATTAGCCCATCTAGTTTCCTGCCTCTCACACTGGGCAGATAAACTTGCCTTCTTTTTCACAGAAAATCCACAGATGTGGGCTCTATTTACATTTCCGCTTAACCAGAGCACCTTCCTTTGCCCCTGCCCTTCCTTTTCTGTCCCAGAGGAATGGGCTTTTTCCTCTCTGGTCCTGAGTACCCCCTTTGTGCCCAGCTTGCCTGACAAAAACCAGGTTCTTTTGATCTCCTTACTGTCCTCTATTTCAGATCCTTGCTCCCTCAGAGTTGTCTTTCCCTCTCCTTTCAGACCTTGCCCTGTGTCTTAGTTGTGATCTCTCGGAAGCAGAGACTGGAACAAAGATTCAAGTGCAAGTAGTTTGTCTGGGAGGTCATGCTAAGAAATACCAGAAGGGGAGCGGGCAAGTTAAGCTGGGAAGAAAAGAAAGCGATTGAGGGCTTTGTTATCAAGCTAGTTACTACTGTGGGGACCCAGAGTTCAGTCTCCTTGAGAAACTCTGGGATACAGCCTGTCACATGCCAGGGAGCTACCTGAAATGAGGCACGAAGAAACTGGGATAGTTAGCCACCAAATGCTTGTCTGACATTGGGTGAAAGCTGTTTCTCCAGGCTCTGGCACTTTCGACTTTCCCCCCAGGTAAGAAGCTTGTTCCTTCCTGCATTCAGACAAAAGAACACAGGGTTGCAGGCGTGTGAGGAGGTACCGTCAGTGTGCAGAGGTGAACGCCAAAGGAATTTATCTGGGTGGTCTGCCAACAGCAAGTGATAGGGTGTGCATCTCATGGACTACGCTAAAAACCTTAGAGGTATTCCTGGCTTCCTTTCCCTCACCTGCTATCGCCAGACAGTCATCAAATGCCAATAATTCTCCCCAAAAGTGTCTCACCATATTCTTTATCTCTTCACTAATTCATCATGAGATCTCTGAATTATCCCAAGAGCCTGCTCACTGGTTTCTTTCATATGGTATTGCTATCAGTTACACAATATAACATAATCCACTCTTCATTTCCTACTGTAACCCCCCCCCCCCGCCCATTTCCTACAGGACCCATGGGGATTAGAATATTCTAAAAATAAAGACTCTGGAATCATACAGTACAAAATCTGAATCTTTGTTCCTTACTAGCTTTATGATATCTGGCATTGTACTTTATATTCTCTGAGTCTCATTTTCCTCATTTGTATACTGGGGATATTTATAATTATCTTGCAGGATTATTTTGGATATGATGAATAATATGTTTAATTTGTTTTACTTTTGGAAGCTCATTAAATGGTAACTGACTTTAATTCTCATGATCGGGATTAGCCCGTCACAGAAGGCCTTTTATAGCATTGCTCCTACTCCCGGTCTAGATTCTGCTCCATTTTCCTATGCATTCACCATGCACTGCAAACACCCTAGCCTTTTCTCTAGAATTTGGCCATGCTCTTTGACAACTCTTACCTCGTTTACATTCCAAGAATGCCCTGGAAAACTCCTACTCACACTTACAGAACCAGCTCAAATGCCATGTCCTTTGTGAAATCTTCCCTCATTTTTCCAAGGAGTTAGTCACTCCTTCTTCTGCTACCACAGAACTATGTTCAAATGTTACTTTTGTACATTTTTTTTTACATACATCTCCCTGACCTGCCTACAAGCTTTTCCAAGTCAAAAATAAAATGTTTACTTTTGTATCCCTAGCACCAGATACAGTGTCTCCACAATAAATGTCCATTAAATGCAGAGATGAAAAAGTAGATGGATAAATGACAGATGGATGGATGCAAAGATAGACAGAAAGACAGATGATATTCATATTACTGTGGACTACTAGTTTAAGATGCTATAACTAGTGCTTGTTCTAATGTAGAACTGAAATGAATATTGATTTTCTAAGGCAGGGTTTTAATGCAAGATGCAGAATTTTCAATGTGGCAGGTTATATGTGAAGTATTTTAAAAATATGAATATGATTGAGTTGGCTTAGATTCATATGTGCAATTAGCTTCTACTTCCAAATATGTCAAATTATTCAGTGATTGCCAAGATCACACTTAGTAACATGCCCTATAGTAAAGATTAAAAACTCTTATAACATTCATTCCTCTAGAGCCAATGAGCATGTCAATGCAGTTAAATTCTATGTGTGCATCCAGGAAGAGAATGGCATAAGGGCGATGCTAATTACTTCATAATCCGACCAAGGATGTATCAATATATCCTTGCTAAGATCTCATATATATATAAAAATCTGAAAGTATTGACCTTTACTATATCAAAAAAAGTAGAGCTAAAAGGAAACTCTCAGAAAGTATTTATAGACTTGTAAAAGCAAACAACATATTAAAAGTGACTAGTGTATTTATATATGGTAGGAAAACACCCCTTATAATTAACTAAGTACAGAAATATTAGAAGTTTCCATAGGAAAGCTCAGAGAGATGGTAGTGCAAACACTCCTTTTATTAAAAAAAAAAAAAAATCTCTGCTAGCCCCATAGAATAGAGTCTTGTTTGGTACAGCTTTAGTTTGTTAGATAATCTAGACTATCCATATTCCTGATGATCAAGAACTTGTTGGAATTTAGAGACTGAGGGCCAATTGGCTCATCTAGGGAAGGATAAATTTTTGTTTGTGTTTTGACTGTTTAAAATAAAATTAAATTAAAATATAAACTTCTCTGTCTTGAGTCACTTGCATTAAGTAGCAAGAAGCAATTTTAAAAACCATTCGTTCTTAGTATAAAAGTATCGTCAACACAGGAATTGCCATTTAGAGTGATAATGAAGACTCTGTTTTTACACAAAGGGAGTCATTTTAGTATTCTTTCCTTAGCTGCTTGCGGTTTCTGGCAATTCACATTGTCAGCAAAGTTAATGCTGGATGTGGAATCTTATCCCCTGCTTTATTTTTTTAATCTTTTTAAAATTTTCTTCCTTAAAGTTTTTAATTTAAATTCCAGCTAGTTAACATACAGCATAATATTAGTTTCAGGTGTACAATATAGTGATTGAACACTTTGCTACAACACCTGGTGCTCATCACAAGTGCCCTCCTTCATCCCCATCGCCTATTTCCCCATCCCCCGACCCACCTCCCCTCTGGGAACTGTTAGTGTGTTCTCTACAGTTAAGAGTCTGTTTCTTGGTTTGCCTCTTTTTTTTTTTTCTATTTTGCTCATTTATTTTGTTTCTTATATTCTACGTGATCCTTGGTTTGCCTCTTTTTTTTTCTATTTTGCTCATTTATTTTGTTTCTTATATTCTACATGATCCCTGCTTTTTAAAGTCAAGTTCATAATGAGACAAACGACTTAGAGAAGAAAAAAATCAGCCCATACTCAGAAAATGAGGAACTATGACTTCTCCAGTGAGAAAAAGAAATCGGAAAGACAATTTGTTCATTCAAGTGCTCCCCATGATCTGATTCTATTTTCCTTTGATCTTGTATAAACATTTCAAAAACCCAGCAAAATGTCCATTAATAATTTGTCCTAAAATACACTAAATCCAAAGTAAAACTGCACTTTAACGATCTAAGGTTAGGCCAAAGATGGATGAAGAAAAACATGTGTGCCCATGTTCTTTTCTCTTTGTGATAATGGTTGATTTAAACAGTTTAATTGTTTCTCTATTAAAAAGTACAGGATAGTAAGTCTTAAAATAAAAAAAAAAAAAGTACAGGATAACAACAACAATGTGTTCTCTCAGTGTATCATACCTACCTACCTACTAATCCAGTTGTTAAAGGAGCTACTGACAATAAGAAGTTTAATTTTTGAAATAATAACATCAAATTTTGCTTTACGAAATGCACCATAGCTTTTACAGAGCATGTACTTACTTGCCCATATATATATATATATATATATATATATATATATATATATATATATGGGCATTTTCTTTTGAAACGTGTTTGCAGCCAGCTTAGAAGACACTCACATTTAGCCTCACTAAAGAACTACTTTTCTTTGGAGTCAAAGCTATGTTCCTTGAATTTTTATCCACTTTATTCACTATATTTGGCTCTCAATGGCAAATGTCTGTTTCCAAAAACCAATTCCAATTTAAAATCATGATTTTTTTCCATCAATCTGAGATATTCAAAATATGTACCATGGGATCTTGAAGGCATTAGCATAAGAGATACTTTCCAAAATGTCTTGAGCAGTAAGAACATTATTGAAATATTTCCCCACATTCCAGAATAACTGCCTTAATGAGGTCAATGTTTATTAGAAAATATTAAATCTGGTACATGTGAAAAATAGCTGCATTATGTAATAGTCAAAACTCATGTGAATACACTGTCTGTTCCTTTCTTCACTTATTCTGAACATTTTTAAATCCAAATTCTGTACCATGGACTAGACACCAGTTTCCTTCTCTGACCTCTACTCATTTCCTCCATTCCAGATACACCAGCCATCTTCAAAACCACACACAGCACACTGCTTCCTCTGAGCTCTGCTTGCTGTTGCCCCAAACTGGAATACTCTATCAACAGATGTTCTTAAAGCTTGATTTCTTACTACCCTCAAATCACTAATCAATTGTCACTAGATCCGAAAGGACTTCCATGACCACTGCACTTAAAATACCTCCACCCCGTTATCTATTTCTGTTTTCCTCTTATTACTATGTGAGATTACATTGTCTTTATTTGCCTATTATCGGACTTCTGCTCAAGAATGTAAGGTCCATGAGGGCAAAGGGTTTATATGCTTTGCTCACCACTGAATTCACAGTGCCTAGAACCATGTGCAGCTGATAGCAAGTGCTCAAGAAACAGTTGTCAGACACTAAGTGATAAACTGAATAATGTATGAAGTCAGAGCCTACACACCCTGTTCTAGAGATGGGAGAAAGGGAGGAAGAACACTTTCTTCAAGGATCTCAGAGGCCATTAGAAGAGATGGGCATGCAAACAAATTATCACAACAGGTAGTTTTAAGAGCAAGAAGAGTAATACAGTATACAGTGGCTAGCACAAAAGAAGGAAAGAGCCCTGAATAGTTAATAAAGTTGCCTACATCAAAAACTAGTGATGTATGGTGATTAACATAACACAATAAAAAAAATAAAGTTGCCATGGATAAGGATCATTTTGAGCTGAGTCCAGAATCAACTGGGATTTAAACAATCAGAAAAAAAAAAAAAAGAAAAACAAAACAAAACAAAAAACCTAGAAACAGCAAATAGGTCCACTCACTTTCATAAATTTTTAGGATGCTTGTCAGATAGCAGGCACTCTGCTAACCACTAACAAGATACAATAAGTAATGCTAATGATCTTGTGATATATTGGGTGGATAAATAGGGAAATAATTTCATGAATGCAAGAACTATTTTGAGAGCAATATGCACAATGAGCTCATAGAGGAGAACTAGCTGCTTCCCTGTCAGGTGACAGATAGATGGGGAAAATCTATGTTTAACAAGGGCATAACTTTCCTTATTTCATTAACCGTCTGCTTCCACATGCTGGAAAATTTCTGTCTTCCATGAAATGATCTTAAATGGCAAAAGAAACCAGTCCCATGGGGGAAAAGGTCTCAGGTACTGGAGAAGAATACGAAGATGATAGGGAAAATTTTGCCTCCAATTAGCTTTTAGGCTAGACTATCCTGCATATGAAAAACAATTATTATTCATCAAGCAATATGAGGCTTTAAAAAAATGTTTGCTGCTCACTAGTGATACAGTGATATCAAATATATCAATAATTCTCATCAAGTCTGTGCATAATTAATTTGGAAAAAAGAAAAATAATAAGATATATTCTATTTCTTCTAATTTTGGTCTCTATCCCTCAGTGCTACTCACAGATTTGTAAGAAAAAAAAATCTATCTTGAAACGAAATGGTATGGTGTTTAAGACGGTGAATTACAAAACGGTTTCAATATATCTTTAAAATAAAGTGACAATGTTTGTTTAGTTAAATATAGAAAACAGATGGATGAAAAAACTTACAAATTGGTTTAGTGGTTCAATTTTTCTTAGAATAGAAATATTCTTCATAGCATCTTTTGTATAATCTTACAAACATAGGATAATAGCATTATACTTGGATCAACAAAGTTAAAACACTAACAAACTTCTTCATGACAAATATGTTCTACATAGAATAACTGGTTAGGGCTATGAAATAAACTGATTCATTTAACACACTGAAATTCTGCTCAGAGGCATAGGGTGGCAAAAGAAACAAAATTCTATATTCCATGAATTATAGTCTCATTAGTGAACCAATTGTTTAAAAATAAAAATCCTGAGACATGATTTTGTTTTAGCTTTGCTTTTAATGATGGACAGTTAAAAACAAAGTATCTTCAGCTATTACTTTTTTTTTTTTAGTTTTTGATGTAGTGTTCCATGATTCATTGTTTGCATATAACACCCAGTGCTCCATTCAATACGTGCCCTTTTTAATACCCATCACCAGGCTAACCCGTCCCCCCACCCCCCTCCACGCTAGAACTTTCAGTTTGTTTCTCAGCGTCCATAGTCTCTATGGTTCATCTCCCCCTCCAATTTCCCCCCCCTTCATTTTTCCCTTCCTACTATCTTCTTCTTTTTTATTTTGTTTAACATATAATGTATTATTTGTTTTAGAGGTACAGGTCTGTGATTCAACAGTCTTACACAATTCACAGCGCTCACCATAGCACATACCCTCTCCAATATCTATCACGCAGCCACCCCATCCCTCCCACCCCCCATCACTCCAGCAACCCTCAGTTTGTTTCCTGAGACTAAGAATTCCTCATATAAGTACAGCAATTTTCTTGATCAAAATTCTTCAGAGTATAGGGATACAGGGTACATACCTCAATATCATAAAAGCCATCTATGAAAAACCTACAGCGAATATCATTCTCAATGGGGAAAAACTGAGGGCTTTCCCCCTAAGGTCAGGAATATGGCAGGGATGTCCACTCTCACCACTGCTATTCAACATAGTACTAGAAGTCCTAGCCACAGCAATCAGACAACAAAAAGAAATAAAAGGCATCCAAATCGGCAAAGAGGAAGTCAAACTCTCACTCTCTGCAGATGACATGATACTTTATGTGGAAAACCCAAAAGACTCCACCCCAAAACTGTGAGAACTCATACAGGAATTCAGTAAAGTGGCAGGATATAAAAATCAATGCACAGAAATCAGTGGCATTCCTATACACCAACAACAAGACAGAAGAGAGAGAAATTAAAGAGTCGATCCCATTTACAATTGCACCCCAAACCAAAAGATACCTAGGAATAAATCTAACCAAAGAGACAAAGGATCTGTACTCAGAAAACTATAAAATCCTCAGGAAAGAAATTAGGGAAGACACAAAGAAATGGAAAAACATTCCAAGCTCATGGACTGGAAGAACAAATATTGTGAAGATGTCAATGCTACCTAGAGCAATCTCCACATTCAATGCAATCCCTATCAAAATACCATCAACTTTTTTTCAAAGAAATGGAACAAATAATCCTAAAATTTGTATGGAACCAGAAAAGACCGGAATAGCCAGAGGAATGTTGAAAAAGAAAAGCAGAGCTGGTGGCATCACAATTCCGGACTTCAAGCTCTATTACAAAGCTGTCATCATCAAGACAGTATGGTACTGGCACAAAAACAGACACATAGATCAATGGAACAGAAGAGAGAGCCCAGAAATGGACCCTCAACTCTACGGTCAACTCCTCTTCCACAAAGCAGGAAAGAATGTCCAATGGAAAAAAGACAGTCTCTTCCACAAATGGTGTTGGGAAAATTGGACAGCCACATGCAGAAGAATGAAACTGGACCATTTCCTTACACCACACACAAAAATAGACTCAAAATGGTTGAAAGACCTCAATGTGAGACAGGAGTCCATCAACATCCTAAAGAGAACACAGGCAGCAACCTCTTCGACCTCAGCCGCAGAAACTTCTTCCTAGAAACATCGCCAAAGGCAAGGGAAGCAGGGGCAAAAATGAACTATTGGGACCTCATCAAGATAAAAAGCTTTTGCACAGCAAAAGAAACAGTCCACAAAACCAAAAGACAACCGACAGAATGGGAGAAGATATTTGCAAATGACATATCAGATAAAGGGCTAGTATCCAAAATCTATAAAGAATTTATCAAACTCAACACCCAAAGAACAAATAGTCCAATCAAGAAATGGGCAGAAGACATGAACAGACATTTCTCCAAAGAAGACATCCAAATGGCCAACAGACACATGAAAAAGTGCTCAACAGCGCTCGGCATCAGGGAACTCCAAATCAAAACCTCCATGAGATACCACCTCACACCAGTCAGAATGGCTAAAATTAACAAGTCAGGAAACGACAGATGTTGGCGGGGATGCGGAGAAAGGGGAACCCTCCTACACTGTTGGTGGGAATGCAAGCTGGTGCAGCCACTCTGGAAAACAGTATGGAGGTCCCTCAAAAAGTTGAAAATAGAGCTACCGTACAACCCAGCAATTGCACTACTGGGTATTTACCCCAAAGATACAAATGTAGGGATCCAAAGGGGTATGTGCACCCTGATGTTTATAGCAGCAATGTGCACAATAGCCAAACTGTGGAAAGAGCCAAGATGCCCATCGACAGAAGAATGGATAAAGATGTGGTGTATACACACACACACACACACACACACACACACACACACACACACACACACACACACAGGAATATTATGCAGCCATCAAAAGGAATGAAATCTTGCCATTTGCAACGATGCGGGTGGAACTGGAGGGTATTATGCTGAGTGAAATAAGTCAATCAGAGAAAGACATGTATCATATGATCTCACTGATATGAGGAATCAGTTATTACTTTTATCAGTTATCTCATCTATAAAAATTTGATTATACAACTTGTCAAAAAAGCCCTATCAACTTGAAAGCACCATTTTATCTGTTAATATCAGCTGCATGCAGAATCAGTTGTGCTCATCTTTATGAGTGCATCTCAATTCAACTTCTCTGGAGAAAACTGTATTCTCCATGAGGGTGTGAACTGTACATATCTGTGCTGCTTATTTACCCATAATTTTCTTAGAGGCAGGCATATTCAATGTATGCAGTGTTTGGTATATGTTTGTTATGTTGTAAATAGTAAAAAAAAAAAGTTCATTTTTTAGTTCATGAATAATGCCTATCACAGTATTACAGAGAGGAAAATGTCTTTAAGGAAAATATGCTTCTGTAGAAGAATTTATTACAACAATAATTTTATCTTACCTTAGAAACAAGGAAAGTGGAGATGGTAAGAATGTTAAAAATGTTTAGAAATCATCTACTTGTGGTATAAAAGAATATCAAACTCATCCTTACTCTTTTATTTTAGTGAAAATACACTGAGCAAGATAAAAGCACTTGAACCAACACAAATCAGGTCCCCAGTTATAAAGAGTCAGCTTTAGTCATAAATAAGACAAATAGGAATGAAGCTTCACTTTTGTGAGGTGAGGAGAAATGGACTAGTGTTGCCAGATTCTTACTCAAAGGAAAAAAAAAAGCAGTAGGAGGAATGACATTCATAGAAGAGATAACAATTGGGAATTATTCATTGAAAAATAAACAGTGATCTCTAGCTGATACTGTAAGGGTGCATATCCTGCTAATTCAGATGTTGCTTTATCACTAAACTTGACCCATCATCTTTCTTTGTGAATAAGACACTGACTTCAATAAACCAGGAACTGTCCAACCATTTTCTACGAGAAGTTAACTAATACTACATCTGCACCAACCTCTTCTATGCCAAGGAAAAACATTCACTCTATAGGCATCCTCTACATTGCAATGAAGGTTATGAATGGACATAGGCAGCTATTTCTAATTTTTTCCTCTTTGTATTTCCTGTTTCTAAGGGCCTCTCCTTCAAGATCCTAGGTGATATGAGTAATTTGGTTCAACCAAATGGGTAGATTACAGAAGTAGAAATAGAAGAGATCTAGACTTCCGTAGGGATAGCATACTTGACCTCCTTATAAAGCTAAGCAGAAATAAGTGACTACTGGGTATTCACCCCAATGATACAGATGTAACGAAAAGAAGGGACACATGGACCCCAATGTTCATAAGAGCAATGCCCACAATAGCCAAACTGGGAAGGAGCCGAGATGACCTTCAACAGACAAATGGATAAAGAAGACATGGTCCATATATACGATGGAATATTACTCAGCCATCAGAAAGGATGAATACCCACCATTTGCATCAATATGGATAGAACTGGAGGGGATTATGCTAAATGAAATAAGTCAAGCAGAGAAAGTCAATTATCATATGGTTTCACTTATTTGTGGAACATAAGGAATAGAATGGAGGACATTAGGAGAAGGAAGGGAAAAATGGGGGGGGGGAATCGGAGGGGGAAAGGAACCAGGAGAGACTACGGACTTGGGAAAGAAACTGAGGGTTTCAGAGGGGAGGGGGGCGGGGGGATGGGTTAGCCTGGTGATGAGTATTAAGGAGGGCACGTTCTGCATGGAGCATTGGGTGTTATACGCAAACAATGAATCATGGAACATTACATCAAAAACTAATGACATACTGTATGGTGACTGACATAACATAATAAAAAAATAAATAATTAAAAAATTAAAAATAAAGAAATAGGTGACCACAGAGTAATTCTTGGTCCCCCATGACACCAGCCTGAAATCCTAAGTTTCACTATATGAACCTGAATTATGCCTTTAGGAAGGGCTCAGATGGTTAGACTTCTTGAGTGACATACGTCAGTGACTTGCCCTCGGTCTCTTTGGGAAATAGCTGTCACGCAGGTCTTGCCTCGTCCCCCGGGGTAGGAACTTTCTCTTGTACTGCTCTAGTCAACTTGGGGCCAGTGTGGATAATGCCATTTCACACAGATTGGTCTCACGAGGCTCATGTAGGAATGCTTCTCACAAGAATGAGAGAAGTAAAAGCAGACCATATTCAGAGAAGAACTTTAAGTAAGCCCTATGAGTCCTTTCTTGACGTTGTGGACCTTCCCTGGCTCCTCCATTTCTGTGTAACTCTTGCTTTTGACTTTTCTCTCATTGTGACTACAGCCTTTTTTCTGTCTCTTCAACTTCTACCATAGTCCAAATTGCTGATTAATTCCACAGCCTTTATTCCTCTAAGTTTCCCCTCTCTGGATTATTTTTGATTAGGCTTTATGATCTCTACCTCACTACTCTCCTCACCATTTTCCTCATCCGATCCTTTAAACACTCAAACCTCGTGTAAATAGGACTTAATAAATACTGCTCAATATTCAGTCAAACTATTGGAAAACGCACCTGAAACAAAATGCAAAACTCAAAAGTAATACTTATTTAGGGCCTTAAGTTCTTCAGCTTCTTATTCTCATGGTATCTTTTGGTGCTTAACCCCTTCTAAGTGAATCTGTCCCATCAGAAGTAGGCTGATGCCAAGTGGCTCTGTCCTCTAACACAAGATCCCCACTACATGGGCGCCCGATCCAGGAGTAAATCTTCCTAACCTGGCTAGTGGCTTATGATGGACTCTGGCACAAAAGATACAGCCCCAAAATGGGCTAATGGTGGTTTACTTTTCAGTAGTTAACCAGGAATAAATATATATTTGGATATAGCTAACTCATATTAATCATTGAGAGATTAAGAGAAAAAATTCACTAAATTCTTCTGCTGGTTTATGGAGCTCAAGTTCTGCCTAGTTTCGGGGAGGCCCTTCCGGTTGCTTAGATTTTCCAGAGATTCCGTACTCACTCTGTTTTCACATGCATCCTTTTTTCAAAACCCTCTTTTAATTAATCTGACCTGAGCAGGCTTCTGCCCCTTAGAAGCAAATGAGACTAAATACAGCATTTTTGAAATGAAAATAACAGTACATCGAATACGTCACTATGAATTCAAATGAAAAGGAATGCTTAAATTAGCATCAATCCTGGTTGTAGTGGTCACAAATAAGGATGCTAGTCAAGTTCGTATTAATAACCTGTTCTAAATTATGGGACAGTAAATCAAAAATATTATTTTCTTAATTATACCAGTGTACAATGGACCCTTACATCCATCCTTAAACTGTCTAGTCCATGTGTGAGCTTCCTATGCTTTTTTACCTTTACAATTTACAATCAAAAATACATATCGAATTGCTCTGAACTCACACCAAACTAGTATCTGCCACCACTAGCACCACAGACTTAGTAACCTCCTACCTAGTGATTAAACTATGTAAAAAAAAAAAAGTCTATTGACAGAATGGACAAAGTGTGGTACATCTATATAACAGAATCCTAGTATACTATTAATACCATTGGTAACAAAAATGAATTATCAATAAATGTAAAAACACAGATAAATGTCAAAAACATTTGTTGTACTAAAAAAAAAAAGAAACAAAACTAACACAAATGATTCCACTTGAAGAGAGTCTGAATCAGGTAAAACAAATCTGTGGTCATACAAATCAAGTTGCCTTTGGTATTAGGGGGCGGGGAGAGGGACTGGAAATGACTGACTATGGCCTGAGGAGACACTGGAGAATGAAGCAACGTTCCATATCTTGATAGGGATGTGTGTTAACAATAAATATATATTTGTCAAAATTTAGAAAATAGTATATGTAAAATCTGTTGAACCCAAGTTGTATCTCAATAATGCAAGGGCGTACTGTAACAAGGCACCCATGTAAATAAACGGCTGTTTTAATCAGTTTTCAAAACAATGCATCTGACCTATTTGCCAAAATAGGAAAGTGTGATTATTCTTATTTGCGACAGTGTAAGAATATTTTACCAGATGTATCTTGAGACCTACGTCTTTTTTTCTTTTGCAATAGCACATACCTTAGAGTATATATTTAATAAAATGTTCTATCCTTAACTTTATAATACTGTCTATTCATTATTAAATCATCAATTTTTAGTTATCTGACAATGGTTTATCCAGTCAATAAGCATACATTATCCTCCTTGATATTTCACTGGGAACTTCTTTAAAGGCTGTTTTTTTCTTAAAGAGGAGGAAGAATTCGATCTTAGAAATTTTCATATTGAGATTTATGGAGACAGATCAGACTACAAAATAATGTTTTAATTTAGAACACTGAGACTTTTTAAACCAGTCACTTCAAAGTAGACCTTTTTTTCTCGCTTCAAAGCAGTGTTAATAGGGGATGTATCGAAGCAGGTTGGGAGCAGTAATGGGCATGTTTTCAAATGTCATCTTTAATTCTCACGTATGACTTTCTTCAGCCATCGGAGGAATTATCATAGTACTAAGCTACGACTCAATAGGCACTTGCATTGGAGGTCTTAATCTAGGCCTTTAAAAAAATAATGAATAATCATTTCTCCTTTCCTCTTTGCATATGTAGTAAATCACTAACTTTATATGGATGGCTGGTCATGGTGGGGTAATAGTCACATGATATAATAATAAAAAATTTATATCACTGCAAGGCAAAAATAGCTTTTAAGACTGCTTTCTTATTCTATAACAGTTGAAAATGAGGCTGTATATTGCTCTCCAGAGTATTCATGCATGACATCAGTCTTCAGGTTATTAGCAGCATATATCATTAGCTGTTAAGATAGTGATACTAGGGTTGCCCAAATGTCAGAATGAGATTGGCTATATGAACTTATTGTTCTAACAGGTTGGGTCTAGTCTGACCTTTGGGTTTTTTAAGTTTAAGTAGAAAATGGCTTGACTGTGTTTATTCTAATTCTCTTAGTCACTGGTTACCTCTGGGCATTTTTTAAATTTAGGTGAAACAATCTTTTAATTTGAGTTGAACTACAGAGAGGAGGCCAGTGAACGCGAGGGTTCAGGTCACTGGAGATATGTGCTTACCCTCGTCAGTGTTAAATAACCTCTGTATAAAATACTATGAAAGTGGAGGTGCCTGGGTGGCTCAGTTGGTTAAGTGTCTGCCTTCGGCTCAGGTCATGATCCCGGGGTCCTGGGATGGAGCCCCGCGTCGGGCTCCCTGCTCCAGCGGGGAGTCTGCTTCTCCCTCTCCTCCCACTCATGCTCTCTCAAATAAAGAAAACCTTAAAAAACAATACTACAAAGTGACCAGTTGCTCTTGTCTTCCTTCTTCTATAAACACTCAGAGAGGTGTGCTTACCCCAGTTTTAGTATTTATTATACTGTGTTATAATTACCTAATTTTGTGTTTTTCATGGACTTTTACACTTTTGCACTCACTGAGGTCAGCGTCAGCCTCTCATTTTAATCTAACACCCCCAAACGTGCCTCCTTTCTTGGCCTTCTTTAAGGACTATACATGAGATTATGAAATATTCTAATTAATTTCCATTTATTCTTTTATTATGTTAGTCACCATACAGTACTTCATTAGTTTTTGAGGTAGTGTTCCATGATTCATTATTTGCATATAACACCCAGTGCTCATAAACCATCATTTACTACAATGTGTTGCTTGGAGCACCATGAGCCTGGGGTGTCTCAGGCCACCTTGGGGGATATATACCCAGAAGTGGGACCTTGTGGAGGGGGCCGCTGTGGCAGTATCTGGATCAAAAGAAGCTCCATGGTTATCTTCCACATACGTAGAGTTTCCATGTGACATTTCACTTAAGAAGCCATTTCTACTGATGGAACATATTCCAACGCACTCCAGTAAATAATGTAGTAAGAGTTCTAGAAGTTGGAGGGAATTGTAATTTAACTCTCCCAAATTAGAATTTTCATCCTTTGTTTTAGTTTCCTATGGCCACCATAACAAGTTACCTCAACGTTGGTGGCTAAAACAACACAAACGTATTTTCTCACCAGCCCAGAGGCCAGCAATCCAAAGTTAGTTTCACTGAGCTGAGGTCGAGGTAGCAGCAAGGCTGTTTCCTCTGGCAGGGCAGGACCCATTCTTTTTTCTTTTTCTTTTTTTTTTTTAAATAGGGACCGCTTCGCGAATCTGCATGTCATCCTTGTGCAGGTGTCCTGCTAATCTTCTCTGTATTGTTCCAATTGTAGTATATGTGCTGCGAAGGGAGCACAGGGCAGGCCCATTTTTAGTCCCTTCCGGCGTCTGGTGGCTACTGGCATTCCTTGGCTTGTAGTCACAACACTCCAATTTCTGCCTCCCCGATCACATTGCCTTCTCCTCCTCTCTGTCTATATCACTCTGCCTTGATCTTCTAACCGCACTTGTGATTATATTTAGGTCCACCTGGATAATCTAGAAAAACCCTCCCACTTTAAGATCCTTCACTAAATCCTACTTGCAAAATTGCCTTTGCTATATAAGGCAGCATTCACGAATTCCAGAAATTAGGACAAAGATACCTTTGGGGCCTGTTATTCAGTCTACCATATCCCCTAAAGCTAATCAATTTCCTTAAACACAAAGCAGAATATACTTAGGGAGTAGGAAGGGTTCATTATGGCAGTGATGGTAAGGGTAAGAACAGTAGTGATATTTGTAATAAAAACTGCAGACGTAGTTGCAATGATAGCAATGATATGAGTAATAATAGCAGGTGTAGCTACTACCATTATTGAGTACTTATGATAATGCCACACTCATCCCAAGGACCCTAAACGTGTATGTCACTTTATCTTTAAAACAGTCCTAGAAGAAAGGTACTGCATTATTTTATTATTATCCCCACTGTCCAGATGAGAAGACTGAGGCTGAGGTCATTGAAGAGCTTTCATAAAGTCATACTCCTAAAGCTTGGCAGACCTGGAATTCAAAAAAAAGAAAAAAAAAAAAAAGACTGAAATCCAGATAATCCATTGCATCCTTCTGATACCCAAGTTAGCAAAAGTACCCTATCTTCCAGGGTAATGCAGACCCTGTTATTTCTAACTGTGAAAGGTAAATTTGACAGTTTCGATATATTAAACCATTTTTGTTTTTCACAGACAGAGGGAGCATGCACATGAGGGAGGGGCGGGGCAGAGGGAGAGAGAGAGAGAAAGAGAGAGAGAGAGAGAGAGAGAGAGAGAGAGAATCTTAAGCAGGTTCAGGGCTCGATCTCATGACCCTTAGAGATCAAGACCTGAACCGAAAGAGTCAGACACTTAACGGACAGCAACCGAGGTGCCCCTAAAATTAACTTTTGAATGATAAGATGTCTCCATAAACACAATTAAACATAAGCAATAAACCCTGGGGAAATATTTTTCTCAATATAAAGATTTAATATTTTTATATACAAAGAACTATAAATTAAGAAGAGAAAATAACAAATAACCAATAACCACTTAAGACACTACACTGATATTATTCAGCAGATCTCTAGAACATATTCATCTTGCATAACTGGAACTTTACCCCTTGATTAGCAATCTCCAATTAACCCCTTCCGCCAGCCCCTACTTTCTGTCATCATGATTTTGGCTACTCTAGGTACCGTACAGAAGTGGAATCAAATAGTATTAGTCTTTTTGTGTCTGGCTTATTTCACTTAGCAAGATGTCCACAAGGTTCATCCATGTTGTAGCATGTGTCAGACTCTCCTTCCTTGTTAAGGTTTAGTAATATTCCATTGCATGTATGTATGAAATTTGCTTATGCATTCATCTGTTAATGGACACTTAGGTTACTTCCACATTTTAGCTATTATTGATAACTTTGCAGCGAACACAAGAGTGAAAATAACTCTTCGAGATCCTCATATCAGTTCATTTGGATATATGCCCAGAAGTGGAATTTAGAATTGTACACTTAAAAAAAAATTGTTAAGAGGGCAGAGCTCAGGGTAAATACTCTTACTACGATAATAATGAAAAGATAGTGCTCTGAGCACTTGCATCCATTGCTCCTCTGAATATCTTATAAAAATTACTGAAAAAATACCAAGGGAAAACGAAGCCAAAATTCTGGAAAACAACAAAGAATCTATCTGGGAAAGATATGTCAAGAAATGAAAAGCATATGAGCTATTTTAACAGAGTGCATAGGGAATTTGTTATACAGGTACTGGAAGGCAGAAAGAGCTAAAGGGATTCTGAGCTAACATGGATATTAGCTGCAGGAAGCAGTTAAAAGTTCTAGGGCTCAGAACATAAAAAGGAAGAAGATGTAGAGTTATCAAAAACCTAAGAGACTGGAGAGGAAACACCCTCTAGCCTCCACGTGATTTTTATCTGGAGATAAGTAGGGTTCAGCTGAAGCTCCACTCACCGAGGGGGACATGGCTTACTGCCACTGGTACTTCTGAGGGAATAGGGGAGTGGCGCTGTGGCTGGGAGTGACGAAGATAGCCCAGAGCTGCTGTTGTCCCTGCTGTAGGGAGAACGCCCAGAGCTGAAAACAAAAAGCAAGTTCCTTCCTCCTTCTGCTTTTCACTCTCCTTCCCTTGCTCCCCAACTACAGAACTTCACCAGAAGTCAGCAGACTAGGACACGAAGAAAACGTAGTTTCAGAGTCCCACTGCCAATATTCACATAAAAGATCATAAAGGGTGGTTTTGCAACTGAGGGAAAATAGGTAATTAGCAACAGTGATGAGAGTAGACAGGGAAATTTGAGGAACTTCTGAAAGACGATGTGGTAGATTATTTCAAAAATGGCTCTGAATTTCCATGGCTCTTTTTACCCACACCCCTTGCAATATGACCCTGCTACAGTTCTCATCAGGCTGTGATGCCTGTTATCTTTACCCCTTCACTTTTGTCTGGTCTTGTGATTTACTTTCACCAAAAGACTATGCTGGGAAGGGCACTGTGCTTATTTTAGGCTTTTGTCTCAAGGGATCTCGTGTGCTTCTGCTTTTCACCTTAGAAGACTGCCTCTTCCATGAGAATGATCCCAGAAACTCCTACTGGAAGAGACCGCGTGGAGGAGAGATGAGTCATCCCCAGCCACGGAGGCCACGCTTGACCAGCCAGCCCTAGTCTTAGTTTTGAACCTTGTCTCCAACACTAGAGAAAAAAGGAAGCTATGCCCAGGAGTGATTCTTACACTCTTCTCTACTTTGGCTCCTTCGTCTGCCGGTCAGCTCCATGTCCATGCAATTCAAAGGGGAGCCTGTCTGCAGATGCCCCGCCCATTGCACACAGCCTGAAACTAATCTCCCTCTTGAGGAAACAGAATCACAGATGAAACTGCAGAGAAAATCCATTTCAACTGAGTATAATTATCAACCTAGTCTTTCCATCAGATCGATGAAACAAGAACTTCAAACAAGCCAATATTTCCAGAACGTCATAGCACAGAGGACAAGGTTTAGGATGAACAAATAAAAAACTTGGTCTAGAGGAAAAAGATACAATTCAGTGAACAGAAGAGACCTTTACAGCATATTCTAATAACAGGCTTTTATCTTCACAAAGCATATAAAATCTATTACAAGAACAAGAAGAAATAATATCTGATATTAAAAATATAGTGTTGAATAACATTTATTTGAAGGGTGGCAAAATAAATTGTGGGTCTAAATATTAACATGTAATCAGGAATAAAAGTCTGATAAACCTTTTCCGAAATTATGTGCAAAATGAAATGTAAAGAAAATACACACACAAAACAAAGACATGGACATTAGATTTTGAGCTTCAAGTTCTACCTAATAGTAATTCAGAGCTGTTCAGAATAGTGGCAGTGGAAAGGAAGAAACAAACAAAACTTGACAGAACAGTACTTCCTAAGCTTTAATTTTTCAATGGGAAGTTTTGAAATTTTCTGGAAAGGCCCACTGAAGGCGAAGCAAGAGAAATAAAGACTCATGCTAAGACACAGCCTTGTCCAATTCTAAAATGGCAAGCATAAAGAGAACATTCTGAAAGAGAAATACATATGTGCACTCACACGCATGAATGCACATACACACACACCCCCCGCACACACACACATACACATGGCCAGCAAAGTGATGACATTCATCCTAATGCTATATCCATTCTGAGGGCTAGAAAACAGGGCTTTACAAGTTCTGATCAAAAATGATTTTGAACAAAGAGTCTTATACCACACACACTTGCACTGGGAAACAATAAAAACATTTTCTGACAACGAAGTCTTGAAATATTATTACCCATGTACTAGTTCTGGAAAACAAAATCGCTTAATAACTATTTCAACAAAATTTTTAAAAAATATATATAAAAAATATATCCTGAAATAGAATAACTGTCCTCATACCCATGAGGATGATGACAATCCAGAAGATGAACAAGTGTTGGTCAGGATGTAGACAAATTGGAGCACTCATACATTGCTAGTGGGAACATAAAATGGTGCAGTTCCTTTGAAAAATGTTGGGCAGCCCCTCAAAAAGTTAAACACAGAGTTACCATATGACTCAGCAATTCCATTCCTAGGTATATATCTCCCCACACTGAAAACATATGTTTACATAAAAACTTGTACACAAATGATCACAGCAGTATTCATAATAGCCAGAAAGGAGAAACAACTGAAATGTCTAACAACTGATGATGGATAGATAAAATGTGGTAGGTCAATACAATGGCATATTACTTAGCCATAAACATGAATAAAGTACCGATGGATGCTATAATATGATGAATCCTGAAAGTATGGAAGTAAGTAAAAGAAGCCAGGCAAGAAAGTCCACATATATGTATGATTCTACTGATTTGAAATGTTCACAATAGAAAATTCAGAGACATAAAGTACATTAAATTAGTAGGTTAGTGTGTAATTAGTAGGTTAGTGGTTTCCAGGGGATGAGTGATGGTGGAAATGGGGAGTGACTGCTAATGAGTACAGGGTTTCTTTTGGGGGTGATGGAATGTTCTAGAATTAGATAGTGATGATGGTCACCCAAGCTTGAGAATAAACTAAGAACTAACTACTGATTGTACACTTTAAAAGGATGGTGCTTTGGTATGTGAACTATATATATATCAGTTAAAAACTGGAAAAAAGAATAGTAGTAATGGCAGCTGGATACCATCCAACCAAAGGGAATAAGTCTTCAAAAGAATGGAAAGGTGCTTTATGAAAACTTTAATCTTTAAAGATTCAAACTTAAGGTGAAAACTTTGTTCCCACATCTTTTTTCACCTATAAACAAGAGAAATATATTTCTCATAGTTCTGAAGTTGGAAGTCTGAGATTAGGAGACCAGCATGGTCAAATTCTGGTGAGAAACCTCTTCTGTGTTGCAGACTGCTATTAACCTCTCCTTGTATTCCCACATAGCAGGGAGCAGAGAGAGCTAAATGTTTTGGTTTTGAATTCTAGAATCCTAATCGAGATTCACACAATGAACACATCCAATCATTGCATCCACTCAGTTCCTTTTCATCTAGAATAGCCTCCCTCCTTGTTCACTAATGTTGACTTTTTAAAGAATCCAAGATAGTTTTCTTGTGGAAAGTTCTGCATTTTGAATTTGTTTTATTGTTTCCTCTTAATATGTTCCTCTACTCTTGCATTTTCTGTAAACTGAAAGTTAGATATTAAGAGATAATTAGATTCATATAAAACAATTCTGGCCAGAATACCTCTTAGTTCTACTGTGTATTTCACTTATGCCCTATAGGGTTGTTTCACCACCAGTGATAACATTTTTCACTTGTTGGATGCCAGATCTCTCTACCGTAAGGGAATGTGTTAGCATTTGTCATCATTAAGTTATCTGTAGGCTGATACTTCGGCGTAGGGTAAACAGATTATTCCTCAACAATCTCTCAGCCAATACTTTGATCAGAGGTTGATGAGCCTTATCTGAATCATTCTTTTTCTTTTTTTTAATTGGGGTTGGAAAATGGCATATTCTCTTTATTTTATATTTCTTTCTACCTTTTTTAGCTAGAATTCTTTAAGAAGTCTTCCTTCTCATTCCAGGCCCCACATATCTTCTCTCTCTCTTTGAATATTAATATGGATTATGGATTTTTAAACATGTAGCATATTATGATCAGTTATCATATTTTTGGTGCTTAAACTATTGCAAATTGGCCTGTGGAGCTCCTTCTTGCCACTGATTGTGTCAGTTCAATATGATTGCATTTACTTTGGAGCACATCCTCATTTTCTGACACAAGTATTTTTGGGCTCAATTTGTATCATATAAGCCCCAGATGTTAAATGCTGCAAATGAAAATATCAGTAAAACAAACAAACAATGTCCACAGATCTTAAAATACATGCACCATACTTTTTTATGGTACTAAAAGCTTTTCTACACAAAATAATTAAAATTTTTGAGCATTGACTCTTCTACTTCCCTCAGTGTATTCTTAACTAAATTCATTTTCATCCTACTCAGAAAATTTCTCTCAAATACTTGCTTCATTGCTGGCACTCAGACCACAACCCTAGTTGGCCACTTAATCATGGGTGCAGTATGTCTAAATTTTGACGGAACACCAACAGATCAGGAGTGTGTTTCAAACATTTTATGGGCATAATTGCATAGAAACCATTTCCATGTGATCTACCAGTGGTACACATACACACACTCAAGTGTATGTATCAACTGGGAACAATTTCCTGAAATAATACTTGTAAATTCACATGAAGTAATTTGATATTTCATATTCTCTTCCATTATGTTCTCTTTCATTTATAAAAAGTATTTTTATAATCAACTAAGGACCACTGGTCCAGAGCTGAAAATAAATCCCAGATTAGAAAAGAGAGAATAACTAAATTTCTCCAGCAAGAGGCAGTAACTAAGGCAGAAAGGAAACTGAAGAGGGATATGGAGTCTGTGGGTCAGGACAGGGAGGAATGGGGAGGTAGTGACCAGGAGAACAAGTTCTAACAGTGCATCTGATCAATGACAGATGATTGCTAGGTGTATGTACTCCTTTTCTTTTCTGGGTGTGCTTGTAATACCTTAATTGATCTATATCCCAGTACTCAAGGTATTCTTAAATAAATGCTCAGGATTTTTACACTGTCAAAGAATGTTATGCTTATTGGACAATTACAAGCATTTCCTTCCAGAAAGATGGGAGCCATGACTCCCTTCGCAACTACCTCAAATGTTAGGTATAATCCCTTTTCATTTCTCAACAGGACAATGGAAATGGCCCCTAAGTAGTCTTCCCATTTCTGTTCTTTTCCTCTAAATCCAGGTCAAAATAATATTCACATTGTCACCCTCTAATACGATGTCAATTCAAGTTCCTTAAGACCTCTGTAAAATTACTGACAACTGCAGGAAGTAGTGTACTGATTTCGCATTGCTGCTGTAGCATGTTACCCCAAATTCAGTTACCTAAAATAACACAAATTTATTATTATATATTAGATTTTAGGGGAGGATCTGTTCTTTTTCCTCTTTCAGCTTTCAGAGTCTACCTGCATTCCTTGGCTTACACCCCTTTCAGTTAGGATTACGTTAGGCCCATCTAGAGAATTCAGGGTATTTCTACCTCAAGATCTTTAAATTAAGCATATCTGAAAAGTCCTTTTATGGCATGTAAGGTAAAATATTCACAGGTTCTAGGGATTAGGATGTGGACCTTCTAGGGGGACATTATCTGTCTACCACAAGGAGTAAGTAAAAATGCTTCATCAGGCCAGACAAATCACCATTTCCTGTGTTCCCTAACTCATCTCCTGCCACCTCTCAGAGCCAGTCAAGTCATGCCAGGATCAAATCAGCACGTGAAAACTACTGACTTCTCAAATAACAACATTATTTTTCAAGTCCTTGTACCTTTTAACATTGTTTCTTTTGCTTCTGAATTCCTCTCCCACTTTTCCATCTGCTGAACTCCAACTCAGTTTTTCAAGACCTAACACAAATGGTATCTCTTTGGAAAATGATGTACTCCCACATGGAATTCTCAGTCACAAGTAAATTGCTTATCATACGCTTTAACTCATTTTGAAAGGTTACAACATTAGACTGCAATGTTTATTTCCTGGTCTTTCTTTCCAAATAGAATGTAACATTCTCAAAAGACTGAACTACTCATCCTTGTGTTCCAGGGTACCTCTGCCTGGCAAAAAAAAAAAAAAAAAAAAAAAAAAAAAGTAAACACTAAGAAAAAGAGAAAAAAAAAACTTTAGTATATGCCAAGTTTAAAAAGCAATTATCTATGGTACTTCAAAGTGTCTGAGAGGAAAACCACTTGCCTAATTTCAGAAACACATGTGGCCATGCATCACTAATCTTTGCAATTAGTATAACAAATCTGCAAAGTGTTCAGTGCTAGAGGGTCCTTGGATTGCATAATGGCACAAAGGTAAAATCTGCAAAACATGGAGTGTAAGGAGAGGTACTGAATCCAGGGAACGTAAAACCAAGATATATGGTTAATGAGAGGAGATAGTATAAAGTAGAAAAAGCAAGTTATGTTGGGAAATGTGACAGGAAATGGTAAGAATAAGAAAGATGGGAGAATGACAGTGGAAAATAAAACAGGTGAAGAGCTTTAAAAAGTCATTTGGTAAATCTGGTAAATTTTCTCAAAGTACAAATAAAAGTAACAATAAAAATAACATGGGGGGAGGGGGGTGGGGGGATGGGTTAGCCTGGTGATGGGTATTAAAGAGGGCACGTTCTGCATGGAGCACCTGGTGTTATATGCAAACAATGAATCATGGAACACTACATCAAAAACTAATGATGTAATGTATGGTGATTAACATAACACAGTAAAAAAAAAAATCCTAAAAAAAATAATAATAACATAACATGGGTGGGGGGCGCCTGGGTGTATCAAATGATTAAGCAACTGACTCCTGATTTCAGCTCAGGTCATGATCTTAGGGTTCTGAGGTCGAGCCCCACGTCAGGCTCCACACTCACTATGGGGTCTGCTTGGATTCTCTCATTCTCCTCTGCCTCTCCCCCTTTGGGCATGCTTGCTCGCACTCTCTCTCACTCTCTTTAAGAAGGAATAAAAATAAAAATAAATAACATGGAATAACTACACCCCATCATACCATAGTCATACTGCTGAGAACCAAAGACATGTTATGAAGCTAGAGGAAAGCAACATATTACACACAGGGCGATACTGATATGAATTACGGTTAACCTGTCGTTGGACAAAATGGAAGGCAGAAAGCAATGGAAATGCAACTTTAAAGCACTGAGAGACAAACTTGTCCACCTAGAATTCTACAACAGCAACATTTTTATCAGAAATGAAGGCTATATGAAGATATTCAGATGAACAAATTTAAGAGATTTGCTTTTTAATGAATAGACCCACACAGAAAGAAATGTTAAAAGAAGTTCTGTAGACTGAAGGAAAATAATACCAGACAGCAGACACTAGACTGTTCAGAAGACCCAAGAGTCCTAGGAATGACAAATACATATATAAAACCATTAAATATATTAATTTTGTATATTGATAAATATAAATAATGTTATATATATTTATCATACATGACCATTTTTGTCCTGATTTTTGAAAAAGTCATTTGTCTGCTGAAAGAGAAAGTAATGCAGCATGGAGCTTCTGAAATATGTGAACATAACATGTATGTTAAGAGTCGCACAAAGGATAGGAGGGAGGTTAATGAAATAAACAATACAGAAAGTGGGGAAATGAGGAATGTATGCATTTCTGTATATGGCAGCAGAACCAATCAACTGTAAAGAATGGGAGAATCACATTTCTTAAAATGCTAGGACAGGGGCGCCTGGGTGGCTCAGTTGGTTAGGCATCAACTCCTGGTTTCAGCTCAGGTCATGATCTCATGGGTTGTGAGATCAAGTCCCACATCAGGCTCCTCACTCAGTGGGAAGTCTGCTTGAAGATTCTCTCCCTCTGCCCCTCCCCTACTCTCAAATAAATAAATAAATAAATAAATCTTAAAAAAAAAATGCTAGGACAGACCGAGCGATAGTTTTTTTTTTTTTTTAAGATTTTATTTATTCATTTGAGACACAGAAATAGAGAGAGAGAGAGAGAGAGCATGAGCAGGGGGAGAGGCAGAGCGAGAGGGAGAAGCAGGCTTCCCGCCGAGCCAGAAGCCCGATGTGGGGCTTGATCCCAGGACCCCAGGATCATGACCTGAGCCGAAGGCAGACACTCAACCATCTGGGCGACCCAGGCGCCCCGACCCAGCGATAGTTTCGTGTGTTCTTGCCACTGCGAACATGTGCCTTTTTGGTTGTGAGTTGGCAGAGAGAACCATGCCATCATAGCGACATGGCCTCCGCATGAATAGTAAGAAGTAGAGACAGCATGGTCTAAGGAAACGAGACAGGCCTGTGTTTGAGATCCAACTCTGTTTATTGCTGTGTCCACGAATACACACTTTACTGCTACCGTTTCTGCAAAACAGGCCTAACTTGAATGTTACTACGAGGATTAGGAATAATATCCATAAGTGTCCAAAGCAGGGCCTGGAACATAGTAGTGGGATTTGGAATGTACATAATTGATACTAAAAGGAAAAATGACATTGAAGAAGGACGACTTCTGTATCTTTTAGTAAAGTCATATCTAAAGCTAGTAGGACTGACTTAAAGTCAGATTTAAGCATCAACTCACATTTCTCTTCTGGTGACTTAGCATCAGCCCCATCAGATGCCTTTAGAGCAGCTCTTGTTATGGGACAGGCTGCACCAGAGCCAGGAGGAGCCAGACCCAGTCGCAGATGTTTCTTGCTGAAGAACAATCCAAAAGCACAATATAGGGCAAGGGCTGCCAAGTCCACTCTCTGGTCACTCAAACAGGAAAAAGGGAAAAGAGAGCTCAGGACCCAGGTGCCACTTTGTGTGTGCATGTGTATTGAGTGGGGTAGCCTAAAAAGCCACCTGAGTCCTTAGATGTCCATGCACTCAACCCTGTGGCTTGAGTAGCAACATTTCCAGGGCAAAAGCTGATGAGAGAGGAGGGCCCAGGGAGACCATGTGCCTCGGAATAATCGATGATGAAATTCAGTACCAAGGGAGGGATGTGCAGCTGTTAAGAATTGTTTTGTTCCCTAAAAATAAAACTTGGGTTTACAAAAACCCCATTTCTATTTACCTGTATGTCACTTATCTTTCTGTAAAACAGATGGGATGTCAAACCAAAATCTTGATTGCTCAGAGGTATGACTTTTAGAGTGTTTTATTTGATTTTTAAACAGGTAAAACAGCAAAATAACAGACAAATGCCACATTGCATATAAAAAATAAGCAAAAATCCAACCATGAGGGTCCAAACCAAGGCATATATATTATTTTTCCTAACCTTCTGGTTCTCCAAAATCCACTTAAAATGACAATTTGAATTAAAATCTTACTTTAAAAAAAATGTTCATTATCTCAATTTCTTCTTCCAAAATCATTATCATCCAGGCTGCCAACTGTGATGTATAAATCCCAAATGGCTAAAATTTCTCTATGTTTATCTGCCTTTCCTTTTTCCATTTACTTCAACAGAACTTTCAGGCAGATCACATCCATTTGAATGGAGTAAAACTCAGAAATTTTGAAATTAGGGCAATGGTTATTATTTTGCATTTGTCTATGCTTCTAGTCTCCAAATAGTTGCTTTTAAGATGCATCAAGTTATTTCCAAAAGTATTATCTGTCATCTCCTCATCACTGGATTCAATTATAATATATGTATGCTTGAAGACTATATGAATTGGTGAAAAATGCGTTTAGTTTTCCCTTCACCAAATACTCATTGTGCAACTCTGAGCTTTCAGAGAATATGCTACAATGTCAGAATTTTACGCAAATATCATCATATTGCACATTTTAGTAAATTTCACATTTTATCTTTTGGCAACAGAAATCTTACTTAAATATTGTGTCTGTGAAATAGCTACATGCCTCGCCTGGGCAGGGTCAGAAATGAATGTTCAGTTGAAACATTCTGAGCCAAAGTGTCTTACTAACCAACCTATTTTCTCAAAGTTAGTTAAGCGTCTGAAGAAGTCACTTGACTCTTTCAGGTAAGTGGAGCCACAGACTTTTTTGCAAAGATAGTTTACATATGCTACTTGGGGATTTTAAATGATTATTATTTTATTCTAATATTTTTTGAATGAAAGTCAGTGAAAGAATAGATCAAGAAGAGTTAAAATAATTTAAACCATTAAAAAAAAAAGAGACCCCTTCACTCACATTAAAGTCAAGGGGATTCCAATACCTAACCTTTCCTTCCTTCCACTAAACAGCTGTGAACTCCTCCCTCTGCCAAGTATTAGTTCAGTGCACAACATAATTTGCTTAATTCAATATTTCTTTCCCTAAGTAAAAGTGACACCGACTTTGCAGGATACTCACCTTGAGGATTAAAGAGAAAATTTCATTTTATTCTTGGGTCTTTCAGGTAGTAAATACAGGCTAAGTCAATACAAGGCACATTCTAAGGGAATACCACTGTAAAGTGACTTGATTGCAAATGTACAATCCTACTGGGAAAAAGCAACAAGACCTGAGATAAGAAATACAACATTTCCTCTCTTCAGTTTCCTGGTAAAATCTCTTATTTTTGGCTTGCTTCATCAGTCCATTTGTTATTTTTTTTCCTAATTTTGCATTTCCTCTTTGCAGGGCTAAAGCCTGATGATATTTCACTTCCACTGAAGTGTAGGGAGGCTGCACAAAGTTAATGCAACTCATCCCCAATGAAATGTTTAACATTTACTCTCTTATTACATCTTAGACCAAAGCTCTGTTGGTATCTTCTGTGAAAAGGCATGAATCTTCAAGATTGTTTCTCATAAAATCAATTACAGAGAGCTTCAATTCAACCTCACAAAGCTTTTATGGGATTTTACTTTGTTACATGAGTGATAATTTTTTTAGAATGTTGCTCAAGGCTATGACTACACATATAAATTAAGATGGAGAACTGAGTAATCACCAAAATATTTTGTATGGATTATTAGGCAGTGAGTCAATAATTATTCTGAGTATTTTTGTTCTGAATATAAGAACACATGCTTCTACTTCATTTTACACAGATATCTGAGGTTGAGACTATGGCCACTTGAGAAACATGATCAGAATCTCTACAACTCAGTTAAGTATGTTAGGGTGGGGTTTTAATAACCTAGGTATGAAAATGGACCATTCAGTCAAGTTGGATGTGGGTTAATCCTTTTATCTCTAAATAATCACAGTAGAAGCTCTTGGCCCAAGGCACATGAGTTATCTGAAAATCATTGCACCAGAGATGCAAGCCTTTAGTTTATTTTTTCTCTTATTGATAAGATTTTAACAAACTGGAAAACTTGCTTTAAGTCTCCTCATTATTCTATTTTTTTAAAAAGATTTTATTTATTTATTTTACAGAGAGAGACACAGCGAGAGAGGGAACACAAGCAGGGGGAGTGGGAGAGGGAGAAGCAGGCTTCCCGCTGAGCAGAGAGCCCGATGCGGAGCTTGATCCCAGGACCCTGGGATCATGACCTGAGCCAAAGGCAGACGCTTAACGACTGAGCCACCCAGGCAACCCAAGTCTCCTCATTATTCTAGAAATTGGTGACTTCAGAGCACCTGGGTGGCTCAGTCGTTAAGCGTCTGCCTTTGGCTCAGGTCATGATCCCAGGGTCCTGGAATCAAGCCCCGCATCGGACTTCCTGCTCAGCGGGGAGACTGCCTCTCCCTCGCCCCCTGCTTGTGTTCCCTCTTTCGCTGTGTCTCTCTCTGTAAAATAAATAAATAAAATCTTAAAAAAAAAAAAAGGAATTGGTGACTTCATTTCTAAAGCAGAGATAAATGAAACTTTACCCCACGATGAGATACTTCACATATATAAAAGATTCTAGATCTAGAATGTCACATGCAAGTACAGCCCACAGTTATGTGTGAGGGAAGATTCAGGGAGATTATTTCCTACCCTGCTCTACTTGCCAAGACATTAATACATCACACTGCATTCTTCTTGTATGGTATACTTTAAATGTGTTATCTAATTGATCATCCAAAACAAACAGTTCATCATTTAAGTTACACTCTTCCTATGTTCACACAAGGATACCAATTTAAACTAATATGGATACATTTGTTTAGCAAGTGAGTATTGGAATTGAAATTTGAAGCCTAGTCTGTCTTATATCAGTTTTTCTTTTTCTTTTTGTTTTCTTTTTCTTTCTTTCTTTTTTTTTTTTTTTTTACTTAAATATGTTACACAATTCTGCTAGACAAGTGAAGTCACCTTCAAAGTTAATGATCTTTAAACTGGCCAAATTACAACAAGACTCAAAGACAAATGAAAAAAAAAAAGACAGTTGAGCAGATAAGGGTGGAGCAACTCAGCCTTTTTCAAACTGGCAAATCTCTAGAGTCAGGAAAATATATTCAGAGTAGTGGGAGGAAATTTTGCCAATGGTATCATATCAAAAAAAATCCTAGTGTTTAAAAATATCACAGAGAATGATAAGATGAAAAAAGAAAACAAGTTGACAAATATCCAATTTTTAGAAATGGAGATTAAAAGTTAGTTCCCTGTCCAGTTATAGCACAAAATTTTATAGAGATTTTGTCATTTAAATAGGAAATGGTTAAGTCATAACCAATTGCTTTTATTACCATTATAATGACAGCAATTTATATCAAGGACTTCTTATGGAAATATTTTGAGCAAATCAATAACAACAATAATAAATTGATTTATAATCAGAATGACTGTATTCAAAAAGAATTATTTAAAGATGTGATGTCAAATCAGAGAGATTTTTTCCCTAGGCACATTCTCTATTCTTTTTATAGAACATTACAGTCAATGACATGAAAGAATACAGTTTTCAAACTTAAAGACACCCTATTATAATTAGGATTTTAAAAGATCTTGACACATGGAAATATAAGATGAAACCAAGAGCTAAATTCAAGGAATATAATTAAGTTACCAATATATTGATTTTAACAATCCACTGCATAAGAACTTCACGAAAACTGAACTTACCCATGGTTAACAATAACACTAAAGTGTTTTAGCAGATTTAAGCATGTATTAATTAACAATGGTACCATGACTATTTGAATAGCTGACTCTTTGTCAGTTATCACTAATACAATCATACTCTCCTAAAGAACAGTAGTAATGTTCCCACTATGCTTTTTATCCAACAAAATCCGTTCCAGGCAGTAGCAGAGTAGGAAGGAGAAAAGTGAGGAAATCAGCTGGAAGACGGAATTGGGAGCACATTTTCCAAATGAAGCAATTTCTCAAGAAATTTCAAGATTATGTGATGACCTGCTGGTTGACAGAATTACACGTAAAGATGTTAGAGAAATCAGTGTGAAGCAAGATCGTGAAACTAGATGAGTCCACTCAAAACAGCCTGTACTTTTCTATGCATTTGTGTTTTCACCAAGCACCAGCACCGGCCAAACCACCCTGAGCCCAGTCATTCCCTGTCCCACACTCTACTTCATTTGGCCATCCTTCCAATTCTTGGTGTAAAATTGTAAAAAGAAGATTGATAACCAAAAACTCATTCTAAGTAAGGTGAACGAGTGATCAAGAGTCTAAAACCTATGTTAACTGAAAAATGGCTGATATTCCTGAAGATATTTCATCTCTAAAGCAAAATCATTCAGAAGAGTGATATGTTCAATGTTTTAAAATATTTAAAAGACTGTTGAATAAAACAAGGATTAGAAACAATATGTGAAACTTCTACAATGCAGGACCAATGGGTGAACATTAGAACAGAGTGGATTTTATGTCAATTATAAGAATGGACTCCCTTGGGGCACCTGGGTGGCTGTCGTTAAGCGTCTGCCTTCGGCTCAGGTCATGATCCCAGGGTCCTGGGATTGAGCCCCTCATCGGGCTCCCCGCTGAGAGGGGAGCCTGCTTCTCCCTCTCCCACTCCCCCTGCTTGTGTTCCCTCTCTCGCTGTGTCTCTCTCTGTCAAAGAAATAAATAAAATCTTTGAAAAAAAAATGGACTTTCTACAAAGGAAATAAGAAAGGAAAAAAAAAAAAAAACAGGAAAAAGAACAAAGGCCGGACCACATTAAAAAACAATGAAGTGGGAGCCACTCCTTTGCCCCACTGGGGCCAACAGCCACCTGACCAGGGGTCTGGGGCTCAGTCTACTACCATGGGCTCTGTGTCCAGTCAGCAGCCCCTCTCTTATTGCATTTGCCTGGACTTTGTAGGACTTCACAAGTTACTGATTTGGTGGTTGCTGGGTGGCCTAGTTTGTGTAAATATAATGTGCTGGTGTTTCTCCATGTTCCTGTTGGGATTTATTGTTTACAAACTTCTTTTTGTATGGAGAGAAAAATAGTCCAAAGGTTCTGCACCAGGAAAAGGGATCTGAAACATAAGCTTGAGGGACTGCTCTTCTCACAGTGGGATCTTGAACCACCCTTTCTTTTGACTTCCCCTCCTCCATTTCTATTTTGGGCCAGCTCCTCTGTCCTAAAAATTTGACTCCTATCCTACCCCCTCTTCACCCTTCCCACCCACACATACATGTTAATTGCAGGATGACTCCACAACTCTTAAGTGGTTTGTGTAAAAATCCTGGAAAAGGTAGGAACACTTTATCCCATGTTCCCAACCTCCTAAATCAAGACCATGCCAAACACTTAAGCTACTGTATTTGGAGGGAACATAACCTATCTTAATGTCTAATCCTAAAATAGAGAGAATCAAGGAGGGAGATTTTCCATGCAGAAAGTGGGAACAGGAGACCAAGAAAAGAAAGAGGAATGCATATCTAAGTCATTCAGGAACTTTTATGCAGATGTAAGAAACTCATGTCAAAGTGGCCACAAAACTGCAATAGGAGACAGAAGAATATAATTCCATGTTTGTGTGAACTCTTAAATTTACAGGGAGGAAGAGTGGGTAGGAAAGAATGTAACCGTCTATTCTTTCCCCTCAGTCCTGAACTTCAGGAGACTGACCCCTTGGGCTTTGGTGACCCGATCAAATGATGGTTGACTGTGGGGTGATGGTACTTCCTTTATCATTTGCCATCATTTTGTAACACACAGGCTGACCTTTTTCCCTTCCCTTCTCTTTTCCCTGGGAAAATACAATAAGTAAATAAAGACTACTTGGTACTGCAAGAAAAACAAAAACAAAAGTGAATGTGTTCAAGAAGACATCTTTGAAGACTATAGAAAGATTTTCTATATTGAGTTGGAAGATGCGCTAAATCCCCCAAAAGTACCCATCAATCAACCACAAAGATTCTAGGGTTCTCAATATGTAGGCTTGGACCTGAGTAGCAAGTAGAAAACAATTCAGGGCACCCTTTCATGAGCTCCATTGGGTGTTAAAATTCTCTGTGCCTCCGTTAATGACATATCTGAAGAACTGTATCCCCTATAATTATTATATTTTATTCTTGGTCATGCCCTCTCATGCCATAAGAGAATAACTGGCTGAACACTCCTACTATATGAAGAGATCTTTACAAATGAATTTTCATAAGCAGAATTTCCTGTATGATTGGCTTAATCTCACAATGAATTGCATGTGAGTACACATGCATGCACATGTTTCAATCCTTCCAAAGAACATAGGAGTTATGGAGATGGCATTTTTGGACTTCCCTCCCATGCCTACCTCTCTACCTCCTTCTTCTTGGCTAATGCTAGAATTGAATTCAGTAAGTTGTGTTTGGGGCATGACACCCTCAGTCTAGGAATCTAATAAGTCATAACCTGATGTAATTTGTTACATTCATTGTAATGACACCCCCCTAAAGGCATCAATAATTATGTCATAGAGGACTATCTTTACAGTGATCTATAAGATAAATTTCTCTCAGGCCTCAATCTTCACAACACAGTTGCACTTCATCTTTAGTAATATTTAGTTACCTTTTTTTAATGTATGGATTATATAAACATTTGATTCATATTTCTCCCTTCTCACTGACTACCAAAACCCAGAGACAAATTGGTGATCCACTAGTCATAGCTTCCATTTGAAATATTACTTTACCCTAGCTTTATTTTACTCTTCAATGGCCCTTATCTTTTGATTTGCTAATCTTTTCACTTAAAAAAAAATCCTGTTACATTAGGTTTTACTATCATAAATATTCTTTTGAACAAGGTAGGCAATAGATAAATAAATAACTTGTCAAATGAACATGTTCTGCTCGACTCTCCTATACTAAGGAAACTTTACACAAGCCTGCTAGAAAATCTAAAAGAACGATTAAAAAATGCTATTTTTTTTCAGAACAACCTAGAATAGTATGATGCACCTATTTTACACTCGCTTTTTTCATCATGGTCCCCTTGTCTCATGACCCATCTTTCCACTCCTTCAATGTTGGTAAATTTATAACTGGGAGGGAAATGCTTCTCTTAGATTAAAACTGTGGAGATGCGGTCCCCCAGCATAGTAGCATAGATTACTACGCAAACTATATTCTCAAAGGGAGAAGGAAAAAGTCTTTTAAATCCAGTTCCTGCATCCTAAAAACACTAGCCTCAGCAAATCCAGTTATAGAATTCACAAATCCTCTTAACTCTAAAACCTGTGTAGTGAACTTTATGACCATTACTCTATCACAAGCTATGCATGTCTACTACTCAGGAAACAGGAAAATGATGGAAATCATGCTGTTCTCTGTGTTACCCATCCTAATCAATCAAGGGAAGCCAAGGAAATTTTTCTAGAGTTGAAAACAGATAGGGGTCAATTCCTTTTATAAAAAAGCTGAATTGTTTCTTATGACTTCTTTATAAACTATTTGTTCAGTATGACTAATTCCTCACTGGAAATAACTATGGGAAAGCAATTGCTTATTCTGGATGCAAAGGGGATAGAGCCTCTAGCTTATATTTTGTCCATTTCTTTTGCTTACAGGTAAGTAGTTATTTGCTTACTTAACAAAGCTACTGTAACTAGGATGAAATATGTTTCCCCTTTGGGGCATTATATTTCTCTATAAAGAAATATCAAAGAAATTTAAATGTGGTCTCAATTAAATGCACTGGCCCAGATTTCAGGGCTGAGCTGAATTTCTCAAATCATAGTTCAATGCTTCAATCTTCCTGTGACACTTACTGTTCTGTAGGGGAATGGGCGAAGAGAAACTTCAACACAGGTGGACTTCAGGGAATGTAGTAATAGCTCCTGAATGGTCATCATCATAGAAAACAGTCCAAGGTACAGAAGGAATTTGACCTGTGCTCAGATCAGAGGATTCGGCACAGGTCCTTTTAAGAGAAAAAAATCCCAAACAAAGTGATAATAATAAAACACTCACATGAGCCTGATGGCTGGCAAATTTCACCTAGTAAACACTATAAGGTTAAAACCCAAAATGATTGGCAAAATCTTCCTCTTTTTGATGAAAACAGCAGGCTTCAGTAAACATCACCTCGGATCATCAAGCCACTGGTCACTATTCTTAGTGTTGTTTAGGTTTTATATCTTTAATTCACTGCCATCATTATACTTCAGCTTTCCCCCTAACATTGCCACTTTTCTGGGCCACAGAAGCCAACACAGCTTCCCTCATTATTCTAGGTTGTGTTATTTAATGTCAGCTTAAAAATGGAAGCACACAAGGAAAGAAATGTTCCTGCTGTGTCTGTCTTGGTTCCATAGCCTCACAGGGTTGATTCGTATGGAAATACAAACCATAGGAATAACATTTCAGTGAGAGAAAGATGCAGAAAAATCTTTATTGATGAGGAGAGGCCATTGCATTCACAACCATCCCATTGCAAATGAAATTTACAATTTAAAAACCAAGCCCTATAAATTCCGCCATGACGATGGATAGGCAGATTCTGGCTGCCCCTCTGGGTGGAGCAGATATTTGAATTCCTGAATTGTTGTCTACCCACAGAGATAGCACCATAGTGTTTTACTTAATTGTTTCCCATAATATCAGCTGCCTGAAGGTAACACTTCTACATATTATGATAAATTATGGAGGATACCATATGTGGTTAGACTAGCAATGTCTTAATGAGCAGATATAAGCAGTAGGTATGTTAATAATCCCCTAACTGTCAATTTATAGGGAAAAAAATCATCAGTAGTAGAAAAGTTTCTCTTTGTCTTCTGTGCTTTTACATAACAGTTAATATAAATTTTGAGGGTCTTTACCTAAGGTGCTTTTTTCTGCAGTATAAGATAGTTTGTGATTGTGCAATTTGGTTGCAATTTCTCTTTAAAACTGACACACAGCTATTACCATCAAGAAAGGCTATTAAAAGACATTTCTAGAAAGAAAACTAAGGGAGGGGTTAATAGGGAAAAAGGTAAAAATTATTGGTACAGGTATATCTTGCACTGTAAGTGAGAACACAGGTATGTACTTGATCTTTTCAAAAATTCACATTACTTTGTATAGTTACCTGCTTGAATTGTAAACATCTTTTCATTCTGTAGAAAACCTCTGAGCAAAACAGTAAATCATGCTAGAGGTGAACATGTCACTTTCTCACCCCGGTTTGTCATTTTGAATATTTGTCATCAGTGAGACTACAGTTTTCCTTGTAGTACTCACACTTAGAAAATTCTGTGTCTTAATGATGTTTCCCAAATTGCATTATTTTTTTTCTGAGATGAATGTTTTTAAAAAAATCACTCTAGTATACTCATTAGATACTCATTGTGATATAAGAGCTCTGTTTTTCAAAAAACAATACACACAACTCAACTCAAACCTTTTTTTCCCCTTTTTCAACATCTTCCAAACTGGGCATAAGAGCAAAAAAGAGTAGCTTCAGGACCAACAGGTGACACATATTTTCCCAGTAAAGTAATATGCAAACATAAGCAAACTTAATTATCTTACCTGGCACCTTACAAAATTTAGCATATTACTGTCTCCCTAGGTGTGTAGCCAATCTATCACAGTAAGAGGAGCACTTAAGGAGGCTAATAACTTTCCAAAATCAATAGAACACACCTTATCTTGTTAGAGCGAAAGAAGATCAACTTTATTCAACATTGGATTGATTAATCAGACAAGAATAAGATTGCAATTTAATTAATTTAGCATATACCTGCCTTCTATCTGACATGGTAATATTTCTTGACATGTGGAAATTAGAGATTCTCTAATTTCTTCTCCAAGAGAAAACAAAACAAAACAAAACAAAAAATGTGTATTTATGGAGTAATTATAATTTGTAGTAGATCCTACTCAACTGCACTTGAGAAAATATAATGACCTCCCAAGTACTGAACACCTATGAGGTGACAAACACTGTTCTGAATTCCTATAGATGTAGAACAGAAAATATTGAGATATGTAACAAAAAACAAAAGAGATCCTAAATTACATATCACAGGCTATAAGTCAGTACTTCCCAACTGAAGTTTCTGTGATGATGGAATGTTTGATACCTTCAGTGTTCGATGCTGCGGTCATTGGCCACAATGTAGCTATCAAGAGACTGAAGTATAATTAGCACAACTGAAGAACTGAATTTAATTTAATTTTATTTTATTCTTTTTTTTAAATTTATATTTAAATAGTCACATGTGCCTAGTGGGTGCCACAGTGGACAATGAAGTTCCAAGTATTTCAGAAGTACAAATAATTTTCATGGAGGGAAGGCTGGGGTAAACATTCCAGAAGAATTTTTTTTTCACAATGAATTTGATTTTTTAATCAAACAATGAAGTGGGAGCCACTCCTTTGCCCCACTGGGGCCAACAGCCACCTGACCAGGGGTCTGGGGCTCAGTCTACTACCATGGGCTCTGTGTCCAGTCAGCAGCCCCTCTAGTTATTGCATTTGTCTGGACTTTGTAGGACTTCACAAGTTACTGATTTGGTGGTTGCTGGGTGGCCTAGTTTGTGTAAATATAATGTGCTGGTGTTTCTCCATGTTCCTGTTGGGATTTATTGTTTACAAACTTCTTTTTGTATGGAGAGAAAAATAGTCCAAAGGTTCTGCACCAGGAAAAGGGATCTGAAACATAAGCTTGAGGGGCTGCTCTTCTCACAGTGGGATCTTGAACCACCCTTTCTTCTGACTTCCCCTCCTCCAGAAGTCCTAGCCACAGCAATCAGACAACAAAAAGAAATAAAAGGCATCCGAATCGGCAAAGAAGAAGTCAAACTCTCACTCTTTGCAGATGACATGATACTTTATGTGGAAAACCCAAAAGACTCCAACCCAAAATTGCTAGAACTCATACAGGAATTCAGCAAAGTGGCAGGATATAAAATCAACACATAGAAGTCAGTTGCATTTCTATACATTAACAATGAGACAGAAGAAAGAGAAATTAAGGAGTCGATCCCATTCACAATTGCACCCAAAACCATAAGATACCTAGGAATAAACCTAGCCAAAGAGGCAAAGAATCTGTACTCAGAAAACTATAGAACATTCGTGAAAGAAACTGAAGAAGACAGAAAGAAATAGAAAAACATTCCATGCTCATGCATTGGAAGAACAAATTTTTTGAAAATGTCTATGCTACCTAGAGCAATCTATATATTCAATGCAATCCCTATCACAATACCATCAACTTTTTTCACAGAGCTGGAACAAATAATCCTAAAATTTGTATGGGACCAGAAAAGACCCCGAATAGCCAGAGGAAAGTTGAAAAAGAAAACCAAAACCGGTGGCATCACAATTCTAGACTTCAAGTTCTATTATAAAGCTGTTATCATCAAGACAGCATGGTACCTGCACAAAAACAGACACATAGATCAATGGAACAGAATGGAGAACCTGGAAATGGACCCTCAAGTCTATGGTCAACTGATCTTCGATAAAGTAGGAAAGAATATCCAATGGAAAAAAAGACAGTCTCTTCAACAAATGGTGTTGGGAAAATTGGACAGCCACATGCAGAATAATGAAACTGGACCATTTTCTTACACCATACACAAAAACAGATTCAAAATGGATGAAAAATGTGAGACAGGAGTCCATCAAAACCTTAAAAAGAAGTTTTTATATACAAGCACAAAAGTGAGACCAAGGAAAGAGAAAAGGCCAACTTGAAGAGAGCAAACATTACACAAAGGAAATTTTCAGAGGAAGAAAACATGAGTAAAACCAGGGAAAGAGGGCTTTTCTAGTACAACTTGGCCAAAGATTTTTCAAGCAGATTGTTCATTCCCAAATAAAAGTCTGACCAATTTCATCAAAGTCCCAAGCTTCCATCACAATCATGTTCTGATTTGACATGGTTAGTAAGTTATATAGATCAGTCTATGCCTTAGTTTGTAAGTTCAACATATACTTATTCTTTAATAGTATTCAAATTCTAATATTTTTAAAACACATGTATCTGTATTTGAATGAAAGAAGCTTTAAATAAAAAACAGTTTATTGGGGTCAGAATAAACCAAAGGGAAGATTAACAATTGAAGCCTTTCATTTTTAAAATACTAGATAATGAATGGTCTAATAGAAATCAATGTTGTTTTTGAAATTCCCTAATTCAAGAGTATTTAATTCCTGAAATACAGCCTGTTGTATTATTTTTAATGCAACAGACCTATGCAAACAGAACTATCATACAAAATTACACTGAAAAAAATTATACCAACAGACTCAATATTATATCCACCATAAAAAGTTCATTTGGTAAAACTGTTCATAATATTAAGCATAAAAGGAAGAAATGACTCAAAAGCTCTGGTATCATTAAAATGTTATTTGTTGTTATGTATCATACCAACATATAAAGTAAATTATTTCACTTTATTTTGTATTTTTATTCATAATAAAAATGAATTAACTGTTTTAATTTGTTTTTTATACTGTTTCTTAAAAAAAAAAAAAATATAATGAGGGTTCCGTTATTTCTTATAGCAAATAATTCACCTGTGAGATCATTTATGTTGTCCATTTTAATTCAAATGGACATTGCATCTCATGAGCTTTGCTTGATAGTCTGCCAATGTTTTAGTGTATTCTATAGTCAAATAAGCTTAGGAAATAATTCCCCAAAGCATAAAGCATGAGGCATAGTTATGAGATTTTTAGCTACGTGTTGGTCACTATAAAAGAGCACTGAAATAACTTAGGTATAGAATTTTGTTAGTATTGGATGCTTGGCTTCCAAAATGTTAAAAATCAAATCAGGCATACTGTTGCAATACAGCTATATAATGCATGCAGACAAATGAATAGAGATATCATAGCAAGGAATTAATTAACATTACATTATTTATATATATATATATGTATTCCGGGGATGTAGACAACAGTAGATTCTTAATTGGAATGAAGAATAAAACCTGTAATTGTAATAAATCTAGACCTGGAGAAAAGTTAAGATTTACTGAATGTTAGGTGAAATATTTTTTTAATTAAAAACAACAAACAAACAAACACAATTTTGCACTTACTATTTCTCAGTCTCTCTGTCAGGCACTAAGGATACTGAGATGAGACTTCACAAAGACCATCACCTTGGTCAATGATTCTCAATGTACAGTTCCCAGACCAATAGCATCAGCATCACCTAAGAAATTATTTAAAAAGTGAGTATTTTTAAGCAACACCTAGATTACTGAATCAGAAACTCTCAGGAAGGTTCCCAGTAATCTGTGTTATGAACCTTGTAGGTGATTCTGATGCTTGAGGATCGCTGCCCTAGATGATCACTCTAGTCTCTCAGGTGAGGAGAATTTAGGAGGTGATTTGAGAGATATGTATTAAAACTAAGATTTGCTAGATACCAGTCTCCACTACATCAGCAATTCTGCTTGAAGCTCTCTCGTGGATACATTCGTCTGCCTACCCAGCGTTTGCTGGCTTGCTTTGATTCCTATCAGAATAGGTATGGTTAAAGGATCCATTTTATTAAAGTTCATATGAATCAAAGAAAATGGACTTATTCTTAGGTTTTGTGGCAGCTCATAATTTTTCTAAACAAATCATGTTAATATTGTCTTTGCTATTAATTGATATGGACAAAGGTCTGTGACCAACTTCTGGCCAATGAGATAAAAGGAAAACATCTGGGAAGGCTATCTCATTCCTAAAAGGAATTATGAGAATTACTTCTTACGGCACTGCCAATTTGATTTTTTTTGGTAAGATGCCTAAGACTCCTACAGCTATTTCATAATTGGATGGGTCCTGAGGACAAATCCAAAATACTGAGAATGTTACAATAATTAAGTGTAAATAAATCAAAACACCCATGATATCACCGAGCTGCTTAAACAATCTGAAAGAGACAACCATCTATATAAGGTGCCTTTCCTGAGGTCCATCCTCCATGGGGACTTTAAGTTATTCAAGATAATATAAAAGTTTTGATGGTTTAAGCCATTATGAGTCAAAGTTCCTGTTACTTAGAGTTGAAAACATCCTTGACACAGGACTTTAACACCATCTTATTGGGAATCCTTAATATCTTTTTATAACCCATATTTATACATTATAACAAAGGTAAATATATTTTTAAAGTGAAGAGTAAAATATTTATTTTCACCCCACTCCCTTTTCTATTCTTGAGATGTAACCACTTTTAACTCTTTATGTTTTAATTGTTTTGATGGTCACTATCATAATTCTAAACTATATTCTTAACACCTACTGATTGAATAATTAAATTTTAGATATCTTGATTTCCAGCTATACAATGTAATTATTATCCTCCTTACACACCTTCAATTTCCCTTTTACTCATCTACCTCCTGTTGTGTATATTATTATTTTAGTTGTTTCAGTGGTTAGCTTTATAATTTTAACTAATGAAGTCTATTGTCTAAGTTTGATCCATTCAGTTTATATGGTATATCTTAATTTCTCAGACATTAGCTGAAGAAGGGATGATCCTTCTACATTCTACTTCTTCCCTCACTCTCAGTGCCTAATTTCTAATGTTTATCTTGTCCAAATTCAAAATAGGTATGTTAAATGTTCTGGAATTTTTCTAAAGTAATTGAAAACACTGAAAATCATTAGTTATTGATGTTTTGATAATATAAACATTGATCACTAAAAAGTCTATGAGAAGTAGTTGGCACAGAAACAGACATAATTCTAGGTTCATAAATCTATACCCCTGGACATAGAATCTCCCAAGCATTAAGATCAGATAGATTCCTTTTGCTTACATTTCATCACATGTCACATTTTTGTTTGCTTCATGGTTGAATCCTAATATTCTTGTTTTTCATTTCCTGTAAGATCCAATTGTTTTTTTTCACTTTCTCTGGACAGAAGAGAACTACAGCTTCATCTTACTATTAAGGGCTTCTATGGCTTTTGATGCTCCACTCCCACTCCTACTCCCAGGATCTGAAACAGAATTGTTTAAAAAGCCCTTTTTACTTCCTGGCCTAAATTGGACAGATGAGTCTATGTCAGTGGCACAGCTGTCTTTCTAGGATTTTTTTCAAATAAAATTCCAAGTTACTTCTATTGTTTGGATCTGATATTTTCCTTTTCATTGGGTTTCTCTTATCATTTTCTGGACTAGAAAACATTCCTTAAGTAGTGTTTTAAAGATAGGTATAGGACTAAATGTTCTGTCTTTGCATATCTAAAATAAATGATTATTTTTACCCTTATATATAATTTCTGGTTTCCAGATTCAAACTGTTTGCCTCACTTCATTAGTTTCTAACATTTAATACCATTCTTAAAAGTGTAATGCCAATGTGGAAATTTTGTCTTTGTAGGTATCTGGATTTCTTCTTTAGAAGACTTTGGCCCATCCTTTTATACTTGAAGGTCAGAAATTTCAGATTAATGTGTCTAACTGTGGTTTTTTTCATGTATTCATTGATCCCTTCCTTTCTTCATTTATTCTAATAATATATCTCCGTGTGTATTAGTCTGAATTTCTATTTATTTTTTACTTACTTTGGCAATCATGTTTTTAATTAGCAAGAATCGTTTCTTCCTGTTCTACACTTGCTCTTTATTCATACTGGCCTGGGCTTGCATTATGCATATAATATTCTTTTAACTATTTCTAAGAATATCCATTATAATGGGCGATATGTTCTCTTAGGTTCATTCATTTCCTGTATTTCTTCCAGTTTATTGTTTTACTTTCTACATCTCTGTCATTCAACGCTTTACTCAAAATACCATTCCACTGAACAGAAGGCAGAAAACTGGGCAATGGCATAAGAGCGACTCCCTTTGGCTTGGGCTTCCCTTTGTGGAGCATGGAAGACAGGCCACTCATTGGTTCAGGGCTCCATAATTCCCAAACTTAAGAGGGACTTCACTCCAAGGGGAACAGCTTTGCTGTGCTTTGCTCCTGAGTGGAGCTGTGAAGCTGCCTTTATGGATTTATTTTTCTATGTTGAATCCAGATACTCTTCTCTCTTCAAGCCCAACATCCACACCACATGTCCAGCACTCTCTCTGGAAAGCAGCTTTCTGCTGTCTCACTTAAGTCAGGGCAAACACTGCTGCCAGAGCTCTGTAATTTAAATTGGGAGGACCTACCTACCCAGGATTCCCCATGTGCCTCAGGCAGACCGCCAGTTAGCTCTGCAGATTGCTCCCCGCCACACAACCCCCAGGGACTCTGGTAGGACCTGCCCACTCTGATCTTAGTGCGATTTCAGAACCAGCAGCTCTAACCTCTGCTGGAAGCTTTCTCACCTGGGTGTTTAATCTGTGCCTTCTTCTGCTCCCATCTATTCATCAATACAATCTTATCTTCTTTTCTGCCTTTCAGGAATTCTCCGAAACGTGTCATCCACTGCTACCACCCATTGGTTTTCAGGGCTGACATGAATTATTTCTTGAAAAAAACCTTTATAGTCATGTCATTGGTATGTTGACAGAAACTGTAAGTGGATATGTGTTCTCAATACATTAGGTTGATCTGTATAGCTACACATATTTGTACATATGTACAGATACACATACATGTACATACACACATATTATAGAACATTTGTATTGAAAGAGAGAAAAATGAAACTGTTCAAGAATCATGTTATTCCATATCATGGAGTTCAATCCCAAGAAAAATCATCATTTTTTTAAAATAGTTTGTTTTCCCTATTTAGGAAAAAAAAAAAACAAGATTCTTTAAAATAAAATTTTAAAAAGTAAAAGAAAAAGAAGCCAATTAAATCCTTCCTATCTAGAAACTTGAGTACTACTTGCAAGTGTACATAACCGTGTACACATCAAAGTTTAATTCAAGCAAAAATAACAAGGAACACCAAAAGTTAAGACATTTAAATAAGACATTGAAATGAGCCAATACCATTCTTTTCTCAACCAGGGTTTGAAAACTCTCACAGAAAACAACATAATTCTGTGGGCCATCTATCTCGGATGATCCAGAGCAAATTCTTAGATGTTCAGACTTGAAGCCTTTTTGCTAACAGTCCTCACTATGCCTTACAATGACTCTGGGAATGTCCCCACAGTTTCTCATAGATCTCTTCAGGTAACTTACATAGATAGACATACCCAGACATAGTTACATAAGGTTAGCTTTAACCTACAGTAACTGGTACCTCATCTGAGCCAATTGCCAAGTTTATGTGTTGTTATTATAGATCTTAAGTTAAACTGTATTCATTTTTCTTTTGTTCCTATAAAGACTAGGGAGGGTTGCCCTACAAAAATATACTTAAGTCAGGAAATTGGGAAAAATAAAGAAAAAAGTGGTGTGGCAATAAAGGCCAGCAGTACCCCATAATTTAAACTGTTATGTATATAAAATGTACTTCGTTTTCCTAAATCTTTATTTCTTAATTATTATTATATTATTTAAATTATGTGTGAAGTGGGTCCCAGGAGCCAGGTTTCCTGGTAAACCAAAGGTACATTTCTGGGCCCTGCATGGTTTTAAATACCCCTTTCGTTAAGGCAAGGCTAGATTTATAAGAACTGAAATAACCCTTTTCTTTTCCCACATTGTTTTCTTGACCCATAAAAATGGTAGCTTTGCCAATACTTCCATCCCATCGGGGAAGTACTGGGTAAGAAACTTCCACCGTGTTCATCATCCTTCTTACTTTTTCTTCCTGGGAACAGTGACTTTTCTAATTGGTACACTGGGCAAAGGTTATAGCTCACAGTTGACCATGTCCTCTGCCCCAACTTTGTCTCTCTTACTCCCTCTGTCATCACTTTTTCTAATAGTGATCAACATGTGTTCTCTCTTGCCACTTCAGGCTCTCACACACAAAGCCCACATGAATTTAAATAAGGTTAAGACTTTCTCAGTCCTTGCTTGCTGTGTTTGGGGATAGATGAAAGGTCATTATCCTCCATGAGGGTAAATAAATAATTCTGTTCAAAGTATCCAACACTCCCAAGGACTGGTCGGGAAAGCAAGATGAAATAGAAAGTCTCATTTTGTTCTCAAAGTCCAAATTTCTTAATCTGAAATAATATAAACCATATTACAGGGGTTATGATATTTTAATACTTATCTCATTTTTTTAAAGATTTTTTATTTATTTATTTGAGAGAGAGAGAATGAGAGATAGAGAGCACGAGAGGGAAGAGGGTCAGAGGGAGAAGCAGACTCCCGGCTGAACAAGGAGCCCGATGTGGGACTCGATCCGGGTTCTCCAGGATCATGACCTGAGCCGAAGGCAGTCGCCCAACCAACTGAGCCACCCAGGCGCCCAATACTTATCTCATTTTTATGGTTGTTCTCAACTCAGCTAGAGCTCAGAAGTCAGGAGCAGGGATAAAGATTAGCATCTCGCCAATCTCTAACAATCAGTAAGAAAAAAAGCATTTTTAGTAACCATCATCAACAAAGATCCTCTGAAAACTCACAAAGCAAAACAAAAGACCCTCTCATATAACTAAAAATGCATCCTAACTACAAGCCCTTGTAATTAAAAAAAAAAAGCAAACACCTCTACTCAGTGTTATTTTTCAGAATATGATAACAATTATAGTTGCTTATGTTTTAAAGAATCATTGAATGGCAGCATTGTCTCTTATTTGAATTAGTACAGGCAAAACAACATTACCCTTTTGCAGATTTGTTACAAGCAAAAATTACTTGGTTTAGAAGTACAATTTTTTTTTCCTCTTTTGGGGAATCAAAGATGCTGCATAGAGCATCTTGAGGGTTAAAACTCCAATGCTCATTTTACTGTGCAAGCTGAAAGAACCTTTGTAGACCCTCTGCCCATAGGCCAGTATTTGATAGAAACCTTTGCTGTAGGGAGTTTTAAATGTCTCCAGTAACTTTCCACAATTATCCCTTGTTGAATTAGCAGAATCAATAGGGCACCCAAAGAGGCCCCTGTGAATTTCTGCTTGTTACCTTGGGGGTTTTTTAGTTTCTTAAACCTTCCAGGGTTGTTAATCCTGCAATTTTAAAGCTAAAATGGCTGTTGTATGTAAAGCAATGTGGTACAAAGCTTTCAAGGTCTCTGATAACTAACTTTGTACAATGTCCTTTGTTTTATTAACCAGACCACTGGGGCTATCCCACATTGTCCCTATATTTTGTGTGCTTTCCCTGTAGGCTCAAAGGCAGCCATTTAAGACGTCCTTAAATGTTTCAATTACATACAAGACCCACTTTAGCTCTGAGATTGCAAGACCATCAGCCTTTCCAAGATTTGACATACCTAGAGACCAATCAGGAAGTCACGGGAGATAATAGTTGCGGGTCTGCTAATTCAGCAAGAAACAACTGTACAAACAGGGAAATATTCTCTTTATATGCTGGTCACCTCCATCCACTGCCTTAAATTGGAAACATTGCTTAGAATTGAACTTTCACTTTCCTAAACATTCTTTAGTGTCCCACTACAGTTTCCTAAACATTAACTTATGATTCCATAAATCTCATGGACTCAAAAATAATCTTAGAACTTCTACATTTTAAAAGGTTTCTCTACTTTGTCAGAAAAATTCCAAAACTTCATTTTAAATGCCCATTCTACTGATTCTATAGTTTCCATTTTGTTTTGTTTTATGGCTTTCCAGAGAAGCATAAAAAAAAAGTCTAATAATTGCAAACAAGTTAAGTCAGTCCTGAAGCATGGGAGAATGCACTAATAGCACACATTCCTTCCTTACACACTTTACTTGTTCTAAGAAGCTGCACCTGTGAGTCCAAATGGATGGAGGGGAAATTTATTGCTCATAGATTTTGCTTTTACAAATAATGTTCTTCAGATAAAACACTATCAACAGAGAACATTCTTTATGATACTTCATATTCATATCTTATGTCAGAAAAATATATTTGAATGAGTAGTTGCTAGTGAAAAAATATTAGGAGGGGAAAAATTCCCCATTTAGCTCTAAGTACCCAGGGCGACCCAGCACTTTTTCCAAAAATGTTTTCCAAACTTCAAGGAAACAGAAGTGATGCTGAATTATATTTACATAATCTTAGTTTAATGTGCATGTTAGTTTAGAGTGGTAAAATGTGAACTACAACAGTCATGTGTTACAACTGTATACCCTTTGATATCTTGGAGACCCAGGAACCTTACAATGAATCAGTATGTTAGGTACGTGCACTCATTCAAGGCAAAACCCAGAGCCCACCAAGTTCTGCTATTCTATGTAATTATGGAGGCATCCAGTTGATACAACTTTGCATCTATAGAATTTTATTTTTCTTGGTATTATCTCTGATTTTGTGTGTGCATGTGTGTCAACTCCTAGTCAGAACTCTAACTGATAATGAGCACAATCAATTCTATAATTACTCTAATTATGTTGAAGTTTACATAAACAGATTATGAGGGAAAATCCAAATGATTTTTGGAGTAGATATGACTTTTGATGTAAATGTGGGTCCTCTAGGATCATTTGCTCAGGTTTCTTTTTATAAAATGAACTAGTCACTAGAACCAAATCACCATTTGCAATTTTACAATGTGCAAAATCCCAAGAACCATATTAGTTTCTATGGACCATCTCAAACATGTCCTGGGACCACTATAATAATAACGTATATGCCAATTATAAGCAAATCCACCCTGCCACCAGAGCAATCTTTCCTACGTTTGTTAGCACTCTTTTGTTTCTTGGTGCTGTAATTATCTTTTTATATACCTTCCTCCCCCCATTAGACTCAGAGATCAGATGTAAAAAGGTTTAACATATAATAGGCATTCAATAGCTTCTTTAGTTAATGAGTAAATTAAATATCAAATGCATGTTTCACTTTATTTCATATTGAAATACAATTTGCATTTATTTCCTCCACAAATGCCTTATGGCAGTAAGAGAAGCATCCATATTCTCATAGATAAGATTATTTGGCAAAATGCTTTGTCACTGATGTTTCACTTAATACTTGGCTCCTCACTGTTCCCCTAATTCATCTGCTAATAATTCTTATTATCTACAGTCTGATCTCACATTTGCTCCTTGCCCTAGAACTTACTCCTGTGATTCCAGACTAGTCTTACATAGCCTTTTTAGGTTCATGCCTTTTACAAGTAACAACTCCATGATTACACTTAAAAACAAATCAAAACAAGAAGAGCTATTTCCAATACCCTTTCAGCAAATGCTTTCTTACTCCTCTCACCTGAGTTTTAATATACACCATATAAAGGTTTTGGTTTTAAGTCTTAGAGCTCACCATTTTGAGTGAATGTGTTAATATTCCTTAAATATCTGGGGGCACCTGGGTGGTGCAGTTGGTTAAACGTCCAACTCTTGGTTTCGGCTCAGGTCATGATCTCAGGGTCATGAGATCAAGCCCTGAGTCGGGCTCCATGCTCAGTTCAGAGTCTGCTTGTGATTCTCTATCCCTCTCCCTCTGCCCCTCCAGCTCATGCTCTCTCTCAAATAAATAAATAAATCTTAAAAAAAAATATATTCCTTAAATATTCATTTCTGCCACAAATCTCCAAATACCTTTTGTCAAATTCAAGGGAGAGCAATTATATCTTTATATAGAACAGTACCACATTGCTGTCCTATATGTTATAGCAGGGATTATGAAAATTACCTATGCCTTAAGCACACAGAAAATAAGACTGATGCATTTGCAAGGACTCTCAGTTTATATACTGGTAGAACAAAAGTGAATTATCTATGAACATCTTTCTGTCCCCTCAGGTTTTAGGAATTCGGTGGATTATATTTTTTTCTTCGTAGTTCAATAAGTCTGTATACAACAACAAGTAACTATTTTCTCTTTTCTTGATTATTACTAAGACATTTCCAAAAAGGAAGTTAAAATTATTTTGAACTTCGTTGTCTAGTATATCAGAAATATTAAGCTCTGCACAAAATTCTCTGTCCAGTCAAAACATACCCCACACTGATATATAAATCTTTAAAATTCATTTAAGTAACCTAGTTCGTACTGATAATACAAATTTTATAAAGAAATTATAATTTAGGTTAATTTAAATAATATTTTTTCCTATTCAATAGTTAACCAATGTCTAAACATTTGTACTGGTGGGATATATATGTACATCCACATCTATTTCAGGTTTTTACAATTAAACTATAAAGAGAGAGTAAGTCTAAACTGTAGAACTTTTTGCTATAGATAGAATGCAGGCTGCATTCTCATAACTTCCAATGAAGATTCCAACTTGTGGGGAAAAGAATCACACACACACTCCTCATTTATTTACAGTATGATTTATAATCTGTTTAAGAGGAAGTAACTCTATAAATATGAAAACAAAAGTGGTTTAGGATGCAAGGTTTTTTTTTTTTTTAATTTAACTTTCTCTGTTGGTACTTTTTTCTGCAGGAAATCCATATTGTAAACAATTTCCAAAAAAAAAAAAAAAAGATAACTCCAAGAAGACAATAAGAGTGTTAGAGTTCTCTCCTGCATGAGATTATTTAACCTAAGCCCCCTCAACTGTGAAAACTGTGGATGCAGCTTGGAGGAAACATTTTGAATGTGACAGCAAAATTACTTTGTGATGTTTATACATTTTTCATAATGTTGTTCCCAGTAGAACTGATTTCTATATTTCTTACAGCAATGGTATGAAGAATCAGCCTTTTAAAAGTATCAGGATTTGCTGACACTGCTGTTGGAGTGCCTTGTTAGCTAAGAGACAATGCTATGGTTAAATGCAGCAGAGTAATAACTTTGAGGAATTAGGAGGTATCAAGAAAGGGAGTTGTATGGCCCTATGTGTTCACATTTCTGTGAGAGAAAAGGAGAGAAAAGAGAAAGAGGAAAACACTGAGGCAGACAGAAATGAAATAAGACAGTCAGAGCAGAGAACTCAAACAATGTGCCACTGAGTTCGATAAATCTATACTTATTTTTTACATCCTGCAAGGTCATAGATGACGCTGATATTGGTCTCCTAGCAACGCACTCTACTAACCTACTTTTGTCCCATCACTGGAAAATGGGTTTGGTGCTTTGAGCTGTTTCAACATGAAGAAAGAATCAAAATGATGCTAGGTAACTACTGATGTGCAAAATAATAAATGTTTTGTGCACACACAGAGACACACACTACTTCTGGTCTCTTCCCTAAGTCTAAAAAGTTCGGAGTGATCTTTCACAGACTTTCTAGGATTGAAAAAAAAGGTCTAATTGTCACACAATTACTGCTTTTTTAAAAACCCAAAACACTAATTTTGATTTGGCACGCATAATAAATAAGACACTTATATGTAAAGACATATAAAGTAAAATATATACCAACACAACTAGTACCACGATCTAAATTAAAAAGTAAATTAAACAAAAATAAACTAAAATTAAATATAGGCATTATTACTTACAGGTTTTATGTCATAGAAGAAAAAGTTTTATAAATATAAAGTTTTATAAGTATAAATTACCAACTTTCACACTTGATCTTAGCCAAAAGGCCAAGAAGCGATAATAAATTGCCAACTTTCAAACTCTGGGACAATATTTTCAGAATTGGTTTCTGTGACTCTAAATTTTACAGACTATGTTTTCTCTTGAATTATTTTTTCCTTGTCTTTTTTTAAAATTTTTTATTGTTATGTTAATCACCATACATCATTAGTTTTTAATATACTGTTCCATGGTTCATTGTTTTTTGTTTTTTTTTTTCCATGGTTCATTGTTTGTGCATAATACCCAGTGCTCCACGCAGAACGTGCCCTCTTTAATACCCATCACCAGGCTAACCCATCCCCACCACACCCCTCCCCTCTAGAACCCTCAGTTTGTTTTTCAGAGTCCATCGTCTCTCATGGTTCGTCTCCCCCTCTGATTCCCCCCCTTATTCTTCCCCTCCTGCTATCTTCTTTTTTTTTTCTTAACATATATTGCACTATTTGTTTCAGAGATACAGATCTGTGATTAAACAGTCCTGCACAATTCACAACGCTCACCATAGCACATACCCTCCCCAATGTCTATCACCCAGCCACCCCCTCCCTCCCACCCCCCACCACTCAGGCAACCCTCAGTTTGTTTCATGAGATTAAGAATTCCTCATATCAGTGAGGTCATAGGATACATGTCTTTTTCTGACTTACTTATTTCACTCAGCATAACACCCTCCAGTTCCATCCACGTCGCTGCAAATGGCAAGATCTCATTCCTTTTGATGGCTGCATAATATTACATTATGTATATATACCACATCTTCTTTATCCATTCATCTGTCGATGGACATCTTGGTTCTTTCCACAGTTTAGCTATTGTGGACATTGCTGCTATAAACATTGGGGTGCACGTACCCCTTCGGATCCCTACATTTGTATCTTTGGGGTAAATACAAGGTAGTGCAATTGCTGGATCGTATGGTAGCTCTATTTTCAACTGTTTGAGGAACCTCCATACTGTTTTCCAGAGGGGTTGCACCAGCTTGCATTCCCACCAACAGTGTAGGAGGGTTCCCCTTTCTCCACATCCCTGCCAACATCTGTCGTTTCCTGACTTGTTCATTTTAGCCACTCTGACTGGTGTGAGGTGGTATCTCATTGAGGTTTTGATTTGGATTTCCCTGATGCCGAGCGATGTTGAGCACTTTTTCATGTGTCTGTTAGCCATCTGGATGTCTTCTTTGGAAAAATGTCTGCTCATGTCTTCTGCCCATTTCTTGATTGGATTATTTGTTCTTTGGGTGTTGAGTTTGATAAGTTCTTTATAGATTTTGGATACTAGCCCTTTATCTGATATGTCATTTGCAAATATTTTCTCCCATTCTGTCGGTTGTCTTTTGGTTTTGTGGACTGTTTCTTTTGCTGTGCAAAAGCTTTTTATCTTGATGAAATCCCAATAGTTCATTTTTGCCCTGGCTTCCCTTGCCTTTGGCGATGTTTCTAGAAAGAAGTTGCTGCGGCTGGGGTCAAAGAGGTTGCTGCCTGTGTTCTCCTTTAAGATTTTGATGGACTCCTGTCTCACATTTAGGTCTTTCAACCATTTAGAGACTATTTTTGTGTGTGGTGTAAGGAAATGGTCCAGTTTCATTCTTCTGCATGTGGCTGTCCGATTTTCCCAACACCATTTGTTGAAGAGACTGTCTTTTTGCCATTGCACATTCTTTCCTACTTTGACAAAGATGAGTTGACCACAGAGTTGAGGGTCCATTTCTGGGCTCTCTATTCTGTTCCACTGATCTATGTGTCTGTTTTTGTGCGAGTACCCTACTGTCTTGAGGATGACAGCTTTGTAATAGAGCTGGAAGTCCGGAATTGTGATGCCGCCAGCTTTGCTTTTCTTTTTCAACATTCCTCTGGCTATTTGGGGTCTTTTCTGGTTCCATACAAATTTTAGGATTATTTGTTCCATTTCTCTGAAAAAAGTGGATGGTATTTTGATGGGGATTTCATTGAATGTGTAGATTGCTCTAGGTAGCATTGACATCTTCACAATATTTGTTCTTCCAGTCCATGAACATGGAATATTTTTCCATATCTTTGTGTCTTCCTCAATTTCTTCATGAGTCTTTTACAGTTTTCTGAGTACAGATTCTTTGCCTCTTTGGTTAGATTTATTCCTAGGTATCTTATGGTTTTGGATGCAATCATAAATGGGATCGACTCCTTAATTTCTCTCTCTTCTGTCTTGTTGTTGGTGTATAGGAATGCCACTGATTTCTGTGCCTTGATTTTATATCCTGCCACTTTACTGAATTCCTGTATGAGTTCTAGCAGTTTTGGGATGGAGTCTTTTGGATTTTCCACATAAAGTATCATATCATCTGCAAAGAGTGAGAGTGTGACTTCCTCTTTGCCGATTTGGATGCCTTTGATTTCTTTTTGTTGTCTGATTGCTGTGGCTAGGACTTCTAATACTATGTTGAATACCAGTGGTGATAGTGGATATCCCTGCCGCATCCCTGACCTTAGGGGAAAAGCTCTCAGCCTTTCCCCATTGAGAATGATATTCGCTGTAGGTTTTTCATAGATGGCTTTTATGATATTGAGGTATATACCCTCTATCCCTATACTCTGAAGAGTTTTGATCAAGTAAGGATGCTGTACTTTGTCAAATGCTTTCTCTGCATCTATTGAGACGATCATATTTTTCTTGTTCTTTCTTTTGTTAATATATTGTATCACGTTGATTAATTTGTGGATGTTGAACCAACCTTGCAGCCCAGGGATAAATCCCACTTGGGCGTGGTGAATAATCCTTTTAAAGTACTGTTGGATCCTATTGGCTAGTATTTTGGTGAGAAGTTTCGCATCCATGTTCATCAAGGATATTGGTCTGTAATTCTCCTTTTTGATGGGGTCTTTGCTGGTTTGGGGATCAAGGTAATTTTGGCCTCATAAAATGAGTTTGGAAGTTTTCCTTCCATTTCTATTTTTTGGAACAGTTTCAGGAGAATAGGTATTAATTCTTCTTTAAATGTCTGATAGAATTCCCCTGGGAAGCCATCTGGCCCTGGGCTTTTGTTTCTTGGGAGATTTTTGATGACTGCTTCAATTTCCTTAGTGCTTATAGGTCTGTTCAGGTTTTCTATTTCTTCCTGGTTCAGTTTTGGTAGTTGATACATCTCTAGGAATGCACCCATTTCTTCCAGGTTATCTAATTTGCTGGCATAGAGTTGCTCATAATATGTTCTTATCATTGTTTGTATTTCTTTGGTGTTGGTTGGATCTCTCCTCTTTCATTCATGATTTTGTTGATTTGGGTCATTTCTCTTTTCTTTTTGATAAGTCTGGTTAGGGGTTTATCAATCTTGTTAATTCTTTCAAAGAAACAGCTCCTTAGTTTCATTGATCTGCTCTACTGTTCTTTTGGTTTCTATTTCATTGATTTCTGCTCTGACCTTTATGATTTCTCTTCTCCTGCTGGGTTTAGGCTTTCTTTGCTGTTCTTTCGCCAGCTCCTTTAGGTGTAGGGTTAGGTTGTGTATTTGAGACCTTTCTTGTTTCTCGAGAAAGGCTTGTATTGCTATATACTTTCCCCTTAGGACTGCCTTTGCTGCATTCCAGAGATTTTGAACAGTTGTGTTTTCATTTTCATTGGTTTCCATGAATTTTTTTAATTCTTCTTTAATTTCCTGGTTGACCCATTCATTCTTTAGTAGGATGCTCTTTAGCCTCCATGTATTTGAGTTCTTTCTGACTTTCCTCTTGAGATTGAGTTCTAGTTTCAAAGCATTGTGGTCTGAAAATATGCAGGGAATAATCCCAATCTTTTGATATTGGTTGAGACCTGATTTGTGACCTAGAATGTGATCAGTTCTGGAGAATGTTCCATGGGCACTAGAGAAGAATGTGTATTCCGTTGCTTTGGGATGGAATGTTCTGAATATGTCTGTGAAGTCCATTTGGTCCAGTGTGTCATTTAAAGTCTTTATTTCCTTGTTGATCTTTTGCTTAGATCACCTGTCCATTTCAGTCAAGGGGGTGTTAAAATCCCCCACTATTATTGTATTGTTGTCAATGTGTTTCTGTGCTTTTGTTATCAATTGCCTTATATAATTGGCTGCTCCCATGTTAGGGGCATAGATATTTACAATTGTTAGATCTTCTTGTTGGATAGACTCTTTAATTATGATATAGTGTCCTTACTCATCTCTTATTACAGTTTTTGGTTTAAAATCTAATTTGTCTCATATAAGGATTGCCACCCCAGCTTTCCTTTGGTGTCCATTAGCATGGTAAATCGTTTTCCACCCCTTCATTTTCAATATGGGGGTGTCTTTGGGTCTAAAATGAGTGTCTTGTCTACGGCCATACCACCCTGAATGCACCCAATCTCGTCTGATCATAAAATGAGTGTCTTGAAAACAGCATATCAATGGTTCTTGTTTTTTAATCCAATCTGATAGCCTGTGTCTTTTGATTGGGGCATTTAGCCCATTTACATTCAGGGTAACTACTGAAAGATATGGATTTAGTGCCACTGTATTGCCTGTAAGGTGACTGTTACTGTATACTATCTGTATTCCTTTCTGGTCCATGCTGCTTTTAGGCTCTTTCTTTGCTTAGAGGACCCCTTTCAATATTTCTTGGAGGGCTGGTTTTGTGTTTGCAAATTGCTTTAGTTTTTGTTTGTTCTGGAATCTTTTTATCTCTCCTTCTATTTTCAATGACAGCCTAGCTGGATATAGTATTCTAGGCTGCATATTTTTCTCATTTAGTGCTCTGAAGATATCATGCCAGTCCTTTTTGGCCTGCCAGGTCTCTGTGGATAGGTCTGTTGCCAATCTAATGTTTCTACCATTATAGGTTACATATCTCTTCTCCCGAGCTGCTTTCAGGATTTTCTCTTTGTCTCTGAGACTCGTACGTTTTACTATTAGATGTCGGGGTGTTGACCTATTTTTATTGATTTTGAGAGAGGTTCTCTGTGCCTCCTGGATTTTGATGCCTGTTTCCTTCCCCACATTAGGGAAGTTCTCTGCTATAATTGGCTCCAATATACCTCTGCCCCTCTCTCTCTTTCTTCTTCTTCTGGGATCCCCATTATTCTAATGTTGTTTCATCTTATCGTATCGCTTATCTCTCGAATTCTGCCCTCGTGATCCAGTAGTTGTTTATCTCTCTTTTTCTCAGCTTCTTTATTTTCCATCATTTGGTCTTCTGTATCGCTGATTCTCTCTTCTGCCTCATTTATCCTAGCAATTAGTGCCCCCATTTTTGATTGCACCTCATTGATAGCCTTTTTGATTTTGACTTGGTTAGATTTGAGTTCTTTTATTTCTCCAGAAAGGATTTCTCTAATAACTTCCATGCTTTTTTCAAGCCCAGCTAGTATCTTTAAAGTCATGATTCTGAACTCTAGGTCTGACACTGCACTAATGTCCGTATTGAGTAGGTCCCTGGCAGACGGTGCTACCTCTTGTTCTTTTTGTTGAGGTGATTTTTTTCATCTTGTCATTTTGTCCAGAGGAGAATAGATGAATGAGAGAACAAAATGCTAACCGGATAACAACATCTCCAGAAAATATACTCTAATCAAATCAGAAAAGACTTGAAACCAGGGGAAAAGAATGGAAAGAAAGAAAAAAGAAACAAAAAAAAAGAAAAAGATAAAAACAAACAAAAACAGAACAAAACAAAACAAAAAAAAACAGAATATGATCAAGTATGATCAGGCTGGTGCAAAGATCAGTGCCACACACTAGATTTTGGGTGTATTTTAGTCTGTTAGAAGAAAGTGCCTCCTAGGGGCGCCTGGGTGGCTCAGATGGTTAAGCGTCTGCCTTCGGCTCAGGTCATGATCCCAGGGTCCTGGGATCGAGTGCCGCATTGGGCTCCCTGCTCCTTGGGAGCCTACTTCTCCCTCTGCTTCTCTCTCTCTCTCTCCCCCTCTCTCTATCCCTCTGTCTCTCATGAATAAATAAATAAAATCTTAAAAAAAAGAAGAAAGTGCCTCCTAAAATTTTAAGGAAAGAAAGACTTATATATGTACCAAATAAGGGTTGATATGATGAAGGGATGGAATATGACTGTAAAGATGAAAATTATAAAAAATTTTAAAAAAGGAATTGATAAGAAGATGTTTGAATAAAGAAAGAAGAGGATTTAAAAAAAGGAACGAAAGAAAGAAAAAAAAAGGGGGGGAGAGAATGTGATCAGGCAGGAGACTAGAACAAAGCCATACACTAGAGATTTAGGGTATATTTTGATATGTTAGAAGAAACCGTATCTCAAAATTTTAAAGGGAGAACAACTTATATATATATATCTGCCAAAAATAAGGGTAACTACGATGAAGGGATAGAATATGACTCTAAAAATGAAAAATAAAAATTTTTTTTTAAAAAGGGATTGATAAGATGTTGGTTGAAAAAGGGAAAAAGAAAAATTCCAAAAAAAAAAGTTAAAAAAATTAACTTTGAAAAACTAATGAATTATGGTAAAAGAGCCATGAATTCTATGTGCAGTATTCCCCTAGCGCGGGAGTTCTCCCATTCTCCTTGATCGGTAAACTTGGTCTTGGCTTGCTGGCTGTTCGTGCTGATCTTCAGGGGGAGGGGCCTGTTGCCGTGGTTCCCAAATGTCTTTACTGGAGGCGCAATTGCCCCGCCCTTGTCGGACCGGGCTAAGCAAGCTGCTGGGGTTTGCTCTCAGGAGCTTTTGTTCCCTGCAAGGTCTCGGTACAGCTTTGGAGGACGACAGTGAAAATGGCGGCCTCCCAATTTCCGCCCCGGAGGAGCCAAGAACTTGGGGCCCCGCTCCTCAGTGCGCCCCCAGAGAAAAGCAGTCAGTCACTCCCTTGTCCCCGGTCTCCGGCCGCACTCCGTGCTCACCCGGCCTGTGACCGAGCATTTCTATCTCTGGCACCCGACCCCGCGCGGAGTCTCCAAACCCAGCAGATCCCTGTGATGTGCTTCCGTGCCACTCCTCCCCACGGAGGAAGAGGAGTCTCCCCGGATCTGCCACTTGTTGGGTCCCTGCTGGGGGAGCCGTGCCCCGACTGGGCCGCGGATCACAACTTATGGCAACCCCAAGCTGAGAGCCCGCGCCTTGGCTCCGTCTCTGCAGCCGGGTTCCCCGCTCCAATACCTGGGAGCTCTGCCGCACTCAGGCACCCCCGGTCTTCCTGTGACCCCGAGGGTCCTGAGACCACACTGTCCCGCGAGGGTTCCACTCCCCACTTAGCCACTGGAGCAACATCCCTCAGCAGAGCCAACTTCTGAAAGTTCCGATTTTGTGCTCCGCGGCTCTAGCACTTGCCAGAAGCGGCCGACGGAGGCCCCCTCCCCTGGTGTCTATCCTCCCGAATATCGCGTCAGATTCGCTTCTCCACACGTCCTACCTTCCAGAAAGTGGTCGCTTTTCTGTTCAGAGTTGTTGCTACTCTCTTCTTCAATCTCCTGTTGAGTTCGTAGGTGTTCAGAATGGTTTGATCCCTATTCACCTGAATTCCTGAGACCTTCTTGTCTTTTTTTTTAAGTTGTATTTTTATTAAATCTTTGAGTTCTATGATTCCAAGCTTTCACATCACTTTCCTATCTCAACAATTCTATCATTATATTTCTTAATTGGCCTGGAGGTCTTCTTAATCTGTGTTTTCACACCTACATGAAAGATGATGAATATATAATTATTCTATTCTGGAATATGTTATCCTATTTGAAATAACTTATTTAATTAGATGATGAAAATATTTTATCCTATTTTTTCCATTTATTTTCTTAAGAGCGCAAACAATAGGGATTAGTATTTCTTAGTGACAGCTGATCTAGTTCAACATAAACTAATTCAGGAACCTCTTCTCACAAAAATTAACTCAAAATGGATTAAAGACCTCAATGTACGACTAAAGCCATAAGACAGCTAGCTCTGTGAGAACTCTAGAAACCAGGTGAGAAGCTATAGCAGTCAGGCCACTATAAATCCAAGATGGGATTCTAGTGAAAAGGGAAGAAAATTTGTGGCATTTAGTGCGACTATCCATGCAACAAAGCATGGACCAGCTAGAGGAAATCACTTCACCAGGGCTTCTCTCTTAAGATGGAAACAAAAGAGTGAACCATGTGCTCAATGTTCTGACTTGTCTGGGGCTGCCTGAGAGATGGATTTCACTCTCGCCTGACATGGAGCACTGACAAGACCATTGTCAGAGTTTGGAAGTTGCTGAAAATAGAGTAGCTGCAGTTCTGCAAGAAGATGTCAGAGAGAACAAGATATCAAAAAGGTTTAAGAGATCTAAGAATCCAGAGGTCAGCTGAAGGTTTAGGTGATTGATAAACGTCTTTGCCTACATAAAACCAGTATTAAAAGACTGGGAAAGGTTTGTTTCTCTCCACCTCCCACCATGACCATATTGACCAAATTCCAAAACAAAACTATAAGGCATACAAAAAACAGGCGTAGATGGCCTTATGATAGGAACAAAAAGCTCCAGAAGCTGACTCTAAAGAAACACCAGTCTATGAGCACCTACCAAATAATGTAAAATTACTATAATAAGATGCTCAGTGAGCTAAAAGAGAAGAAAGATAAATAACTGAACAAAATCAGGAAAACTGTGCATGAACAAAATGAGAATATCAACAAAGAGCTAGAAACCATAAAGAACAAGAAAAATTCTAGAACTCAAAATATAATAACAGAGCAGAAAAAAACTGTTACAAAGTGTTCAACAAGACTTGACAGGCAGGAGGAATCAGGGTACCTGAAGACAGGTCATTTGAAGTTATCTAGTCAGAGGAGCAAAAGAAAAAAAAGAATGAAGAAAAGAAAAAGAGCCTAAGGAATTTATGAGACACTATCAAATGGATCAATATATGCATTATGGGAATACTAGAAGAAGAGAGAGAGAAAGGGGCAGAGAGCTTATTTGAAGAACTAATAGCTGAAAACTCAACAAATCTGAGGGAATAAATGGATGTACAGATTTAACCACTTAAGGAACTCCAACTGCATTAATCCAAAGAGAATCATATCAAAACATATTATAATCACACTGTAATTTCAAAGACAAAATCTTGAAAGCAGCATGAGAAAAGTGATTCAGCCCATACATGGGAGCTTTTACAGCAGAGATTTTGTAGGCCAGAAGGGAATGAAATGTTATATTCAAATTGCTGGGGGTGGGGGAGAAGTCAACCAAGAACACCGTATTTGGCAAAACTGTCCTTTTAGAATGAGGAAAAATTAAGATATTTCCTGATAAATAAAAGCTAAGGATGTTCTTCACCACCAGGCTTGCTATACAAGAAATGTAAAAGGTAATCCCTCAAGTTGAAATGAAAGGATGGTAGATAGAAGCACAAAAGCATATAAAAATATATGGTTCTCTAGTAAAGATAAATATAGACAGACTTAGTAATATGAACTACTGGACAAATAAATATAGTAACTTACTTTTGATATATATAGGAAATTGTACTATTGTAACATTGGTGCCTAGAATTTAAATGACAAAATAACTATAAAGCTATGTTATGAATATACAGTGTACACAGTGCAATTTGGCATGCCGATAACAAAGAGGGTAGAGCTGGAAGGAGTAGTTTTTATATGCAACTGAAGTTGTTATCAGTTTAGAATAGAATAGCATGACTTTAAGATGTTTTATATAATTGCAATAGTAACCAAAAGAAAATATCTATAGACTATACACAAAAGGAAATGAGAAGGAAATTAAAGTACATCATATTAAAAAAATGAAACAGAGAAGAAGAGAGGTACAAAAAAGCTACAAGACATACAGAAAACAATTTACAAAATGACAACAGTAAGTCCTTGAATAGTAACTACTAAGATACTGTGATAACAAAGACAACTAAGGACACTATCAGAAAACTGCAGACCAACATCCCTGATAAATAGTGATACAAAAGTCTTCAAAAAAATAATACTAGGAAATAGAATTCAACTGCATTATGAGCATTATACACCATAATCAAGGGGATTTAATGCTGGAATAAAAGGATGGTTCAGCATGTGAAAATCAGTTAATGTAATGCACCACATTAACAAAAAGAAATGCAAAAACCATAATCATTGTAATTGATGCAGAAAAAGCATTTGAGAAAATTCTACACACATGCAATGATTAAAACATGGTATAGTTGGAAACTAACTACCTCAAAGGCCACGTAGGAAAACCTCACAGCTAATATCATACTCAAGTGTTGAAAGACTAAAACCTTTTCCTCTAAGAACATGAACAAGGCAAGAATTCCCACTCTCCCCACTTCTATTCAACATAGTATTGTAAGTCCTAGAAAGAGAAATCAGGCGAGCAAAACACACAAAAAAGAAAAAAAACAAAACAACAAAATAAAAAAAAATCCAAATTGGAAAGGAAGAAGCAAATGTATCTATGTTTGCTACTGACATGATCATATATGTAGAAAGCCTTAAACTTACCACCAAAAATATGTTGAATTAATAACTGAATTCAACAAAGTTGAAGGATAAAAAATCAAAAAAAATTTCATCATTTCTGTACACTAACAATAACCAATCCAAAAAGAATGTTAAGAAAACAGATCTATTTATAATAGCATCTAAGAGAATAAAATACATAAGAATAAGCTGCCCTATGACCCAGCAATTGCACTACTGGGTATTTACCCCAAAGATACAAATGTAGTGATCCAAAGGGGTACGTGCATGCTGATGTTTATAGCAACAATGTCCACAATAGCCCAACTATGGAAAGAGCCCAGATGTCCATCGACAGATGAATGGATAAAGAAGATGTGGTGTGTGTGTGTGTGTGTGTGTGTATACACACACACACACACACACACACACAATGTAATATTATGCAGCCATCAAAAGGAATGAAATCTTCCCATTTGCAATGACGTGGACGGAACTGGAGGGTGTTATGCTGAGTGAAATAAGTCAGTCAGAGAAAGACATGTATCATATGACCTCACTAATATGAGGAATTCTTAATCTCAGTAAACAAACTGAGGGTTGCTGGAGTGATGGGGGGTGGGAGGGATGGGGTGGCTGGGTGATAGACATTGGGGAGAGTATGAACTATGGTGAGCACTGTGAGTTGTGTTAAGACTGTTGAATCACAGACCTGTACCTCTGAAACAAATAATACATTATATGTCAAAAAAAAAAAAAAAAGAAGATATCAGGAAGGGAAAAATGAAGGGGGGGAATCGGAGGGGGAGACGAACCATGAGAGACTATGGACTCTGAGAAACAAACTGAGGGTTCTAGAGGGGAGGGGGGTGGGGATGGGTTAGCCTGGTGATGGGTATTAAAGAGGGCACGTACTGAGCGGAGCGCTGGGTGTTATGAACAAACAATGAATCATGGAACACTGCACCAAAAACTAATGATGTAATATATGGTGATTAACATAACAATAAAAAAGTAAAAAATAAAAATAAAAAAAAAAATAAAAAAAAAACTAATGATGTAATATATGGTGATTAACATAAGTAAATAAAAAAAAAAGAATAAGTCTACCTAATGTGGTAAAAGACCCATACACTGAAAACTACAAAACACTGCTAAAAGAAATTCAAGAATACACAAATAAATGAAAAGACATCCAGTGTTCATGGAGTAAGAGATTTAAAGTTATTAAGATGTCCTTACTACCTAAAGTGTTCTACATATTCCACACACTATCAAAATCCCAATAGCACTTTTTGCAGAAATATAAAAATCATAAAATTCATATGGAATCTCAAGGAACACCCAAAATCCATAATACTTTTTTTTAAAAGAACAGCTGAAGGACTCCCATTTCCTGATCAATAAACATATTAGAAAGTTTAATCGCAATGGTGTGGCACTGACATAAAGACAGACAACAGAGTAATGCAATAGAAGGGAGAACCCAGAAATAAACCCTTATAGAGAGAAAAATTATCTTCAACAAGACGGTCTCTTCAATAAATGTGAAATGAGGGGCGCCTGGGTGGCTCAGTTGGTTAAGCCACTGCCTTCGGCTCAGGTCATGATCCTGGAGTCCCAGGATCGAGTCCCGCATCGGGCTCCCTGCTCGGCAGGGAGTCTGCTTCTCCCTCTGACCCTCCCCCCACTCATGTGCTTTCTCTCTCTCATTCTTTCTCTCAAATAAATAAATAAAATCTTTAAATAAATAAATAAATAAATGTGAAATGAGAAGAGTGGATATCCATATGTAAAAGAATTAAGGGGTACCCTTATCTTATACCATACCTATAAATTAACTCAAAATGGAATAAAGACCAAGATGTAAAACTAAAAACCATAAAATTTCTAGATGAAAATATAGGTAGAGAGCTTCAGACATTGGACTTATCAATGATTTCTTAGATGTGATACCAAAAGCACAGGAAACAAAAGTAAAAATAGATAAATGGGATTACATCAAACTTAAAAACTTCTGTGCATCAAAAGACATAATTGACAGAATGCAAAGACAACCTATGGAATGGGAGAGAATATTTACAAATCACGTATCTGTCAGGGCCTAATTCCCAGGATATATAAAGAACTCCTGCAATTCCACAACAATAACAACAAAAAAATAAAACAACTCGATTAAAAAATGGGTAAAGAACTTGAATAGATTATTTCTCCAAAGACAAAATACAAATAATCATATGAAAAATGTTCAACATCACTAATCATCAGAGAAGTGAAAATAAAAACATTAATGAGATATTACCTCACATCCATTAGAATGAGTACTGTAAAAAATTAATAAATAAGTTTGGTAAAAAATGTGGACAAAGTTGGAACCTTGTGCACTGTTGATTGGATTGTTAAATGGTGCACCTGCTATGGAAAACAGCATGGAAGTTCCTCAAAAAATTAAACATACTAATTACTATATGACCCATAAATCCCACTTTTGCATATATATGCAGAAAAATTAAAAGGAGGGTCTCGAGGAGAAATGTGCACACCCAAGTTCATAGCAGCACTATTTACAATAGCCAAGAGGTGGAAATAGCTCAATGTTCATTGATAGATAAGTGGATAAACAAAATGTGGTATATACATACAACGGACAAGTAGCCTTAAAAAAAAAAAAAGTAAATCCTGTCATGGTTTTATAATGTGGATGAAACTTGAGGACACTATACTAGGTGGAATAAGCCAGTCACGAGAAAACAAATATTGTATAAACCTACTATATGTGGCATATAAACCAGTCAAATTCATAGAAACAGAAAGTAGAATGGTGGTTTCTAGGGAGAGGAGAGATAAAAGGGAAGTTTTTAATGGGCATAGTTTCAGATTTGCATGATGAAAAAGTTTTAGAGATCAGTTTCACATCAATGAAAATATGTTTGACATTACTGAACCGTACATTTCAAAATGGTTAATATGGTAAATATATGTATATATTTAACAAAAATGTGTATATATGTGTGTGTATGTATATATGTGTGTGTATACACATATATATGGAAACCACAGTGGATACAGTTTCTATAAGGCCAATATTTACATTTATAAACCACTGTAAGACATGATCGTATTGACATCTTTGAAAACTGCTTTGAATGCTTTCAGTTTTGACTTACATACTCTGCTCTCCATCAACAGCATCTTTACATCCTTGACAGTGTCATACCCCTTTATTTTTTAGGTACAGTTTATGCTCCAGCTTCCTAATCCCTTCCTCTGTTAATGATGAAAGAATTGGTATTGTCATCCATCTATAATCAATCTGTATTACATACTGCTCCTTTTAAACCTATTCTTTCTGATAAACAAAAATCATTTCCTCTTAGATGGATACATTTCATGCCCCAGGGAAGCTATAAGAAAGATTTGAGAAGTGGCGGTTACCCTCATTTTCTACCTAAAAATCACACTTCTGATTTTCCAAAAGCCAAACCCATTAGGTACAGAGTAGCTCAGTGATTTGATATTTGTTAAAGAATAAGCAAACACCTTAATATCAAATGTGATATATTTCACCACCTAGTTTATCTTTTCTTCATGTTTTTATTTACTCAAATACATGTATTGAATGGCAGCCACTGGCCTTACAGCTCCCAGGTCCCAGAAGCCAGCTCCCACTCTCAGACTCCTTCTTGCTCTCTACACCCAGATTATTCATGGCTTGAATCTCTCCAGCATCTTCCCATAACTTAACAAGGTAATCACTCTGAGATAACCCTGGGGAGTCTATATTCTTATTGAACAGAGTTCCTAGGTTATGGCTAACACTGATTTACCTATGAATTTTAACAAGGAGCAAAAATGAATATTGGAGGATTCTGTAACAGAACGGATGCTTGTTTTGGTGCAAAGGGCTTGAAACAGGGACATGGGAAAGACAGATGGAGAGGAGGCCACACAGGTGTTCAGTGGAGAAGGTAGAGCAGAGAAATCAAAGTGTGGATAGGGCAAAGGGATAGCAATGTTGGGAAGCAAAGTCCAGAATCTCTGGCGTAGGTAAGGTCAGCATGAGTCTGTGACAGTGAAGATGATGATAATGATAACAATGATGAAGAAGGAGTAAATGATATTAAAGGAAATATTCCAAGGTAATATTAATCTGTGTCTGTAGGCCTAATAAATGGGGAAAGAAAAAGGATGAGCTGTGTAAAAATCATAATTATGTAATTATTAATAGTTCAGCTTTGGAGTTGGTCAAACATGGATTTGCATTCCATTCCTTCTCTGAGCAGTTGTTTGACCTCAGCAAATTACTTAATCTCACTGAACCTAAGTTCTTTCACCTGTAACACAGATGTATTTTAAAAGAGACATAGTAAATTTACTTAGCTCAGAGTATTGCAAGAAATACACATAAGATATATGGAACAGATTAAATTCATAATAAGAATTAGCTATTGTTGAGTGCTGTGAATTGTGTAAGACTGTTGAATCACAGACCTGTACCTCGGAAACAAATAATACATTTTATGTTAAAAAAAAAAAAAGGATAGTAGGAAGGGAAAAATGAAGGGGGGGAAATCGGAGGGGGAGATGAACCATGAGAGACTGTGGACTCTGAAAAACAAACTGAGGGTTCTAGGGGGGAGGGGTGTGGTGGGGGGATGGGTTAGCCTGGTGATGGGTATTAAAGAGGGCACATTCTCCGTGGAGCACTGGGTGTTATGCACAAACAATGAGTCATGGAACACTACATCAAAAACTAATGATGTAATGTATGGTGATTAACAACATAATAAAATAAAATTAAAAAAAAGAATTAGCTATTTTTGTTAAGTAACAAATACATACTATGCAAGACATTACATAAAATTCTGTTGTTGTTTTTTTATTATAAATACACCAAATGAGATGAAACATGTGAGATTGCTTTGTTAACTATAAAATTTGAAGTGACACTTTTCATTGGCCCATTAAGAGATTTCCCAACCAGTTCTTGAAAGAACTCAAAGAATAATTAACCTCCTTTGCAACCAGGGACAACTGTGTGACGTATTTCTGACCAATAAAATGTAAAGCAAGTCTAGTAGGGCTTCTGGAAAAGCTCTTTTTCTTACACACACACCCCCCGCCCAGAACTATAAAAATAAAGTCCCTCTGCTTCTTTCTTCTTTGTTCTCTGTAGGATGATAAAACAATGCTTGAAGATGCTCCAAACAACTTGTGACCATGAGGAAAAGGCCAAGAGAATAAAAAAGGTGCTGACCAAGGATCCTGACTTCACCAAATCCCTCTAACACTTCCACTATAATGAAAAGAATTACCTCATGTCTTCTCATTATGGGAGGAATCCCTATTGGTTAGGCCACTATTAGCAAAGTTTTCTATTAATTGCAGCCAAAGCCATTCCTTCACTTGATCTTAGCCAAGGCGTACAACATTTTAATCTAGATTACAGTTAGCCTTTAAAATTTATAATTTATATGCCCCTTGGAAATTACTTATGCACTGTTTAAGTCTGTAATCATTACCAATCTGGGGTACCCTCTATTAACCCAGACAGTAAAATATTTCATCTCAGAAAAAATCGGAAGAGATCACATAGAGCTAGAAAGAGCATTACTTTGTAACCAGACGCATTTAGGATATAAATCCAGTGTGCTAATGATTGGCTCCATACTATTTGCCATATTTCTTATTTTCCCCAGTATGAAACGCAAGGCAGTATATCTATTTCACAGGGTAGCAGTTAGAATTGAGATAATATTTACCAAAATGTGTTTTAAAAAGTACATAGAACAGTAAATGCTCCCAAAAACTTAATTGCTTCCTAGCCTGATAGTGAACCCTGGGACTCACTGTGGCAGTCCATTCCTTCTCTGTCTGGAAACTCAGCTACTTGGTGAATTATTTGCTCTCTTATATTATTTATATCTAGAATGGAACTAAGATAAATATGATATTACTATCACTTGTGCATGTGGCTGAAATTCCAATAGTTCTTGGTTAGTGTAACATTGGTTTTGAATGAAATGATGGACTATTAATATTTTCTATATGAGATATAGATTTCTCATATGTCTATAAAATGATTTAAGTAGTACTGACTTGGAAGTGAAGGTAAAATCACCTTGAAGTGAAGATTAAATCAGGAAAGGTAAATAAAATACCCTGCATGATGCCTGGAATCAGTTAGTAATTATTGTTAGTTTAACAGAAGTGACTTGGGCAACTACATCATCTTCTAATAGACTGTGAGGCAGTGTTTCTTAATCTCGGCAATATTAACGTTTTGGACTGGATAATTCTTTGTTGGGGAAGGAAGGGGTATCCTGTAGAGTGTAAGTGTTCAGCAACAACCCCGTCCCCAACCTACTAGATGTCCCACCTTCTGACAACCAAAGATGTCTCCAGAAATTGCCAAATGTACCCCTGGGGACAAAACTGCTCCCCAGTTGAGAACAACTGCTATAATTCATTCAAATGAGAAGATCAGTACCTTGCATCCATGAGGCTTACAAGAAAAAAGAAAAAGTTAGTCAAATTGATTTGAGTGTGTATGAATAAGCATTTACATCTATGTTAGTGTTTCTACTAATACTATTTTCTTTTTTGGCACTGTTAGCAAGTTCTTGTTGATTCATAGATCTCAGAATTGAATAATGAAGTTTTGAACATCGAAATTTAATTAGACATTAAAATTTATAAGCACATACAGTAATGTTTAATTGACACTGAAAGCTGAAGACATAATATTTAAGTAGCATAACTAAAATAGAAAAGAACTATTTTAGAAATAATTGTATACCATTCTATAATATTGAGAAAGCAGCCACAGAATTAATTTCATGTGAATTCTGTATCTAGTAACTGATTTTTGAATAGCCAAAAATTTTAAATATCTTTGCAAGTGAGAATATCCATTGTATAATTTGAAAAATTCTAATTTAGGTTCTATGTAGCCGGCAGGCAAAGATAGAAAATCTCTGATAAAATAAATTATGCAGTTTTACCGAATTGATGTGTATCCATGTCAAAGATTAAAAGTGAACACTCTAAAATGAGAGTGCCTGCTGAACATATTTGTAATTTAGATAAATGTACAATTGATTTAGGCCTGTTTTAATTGGTGCATCTAGAATTTTTTTTCTATCTCCCTATAAAGAAGTGGTTTATTTTCTAATTTTCTATTTTTATCTACATGGAGTATAAAACATACCCTTTAAAATTGCAGAGAAAAGAAATCTTTGTTAACTTTTTAGGGTAAAGAACACTGTCTTTTACACCAAAATATAAGTTAAGTCAATCACTGTGTTTTGTTGTTGTTGTTGTTGTTTTGTTTTGTTTTTTTCCTCTAAGGTGGGAGAAGTGGAGGGGGCAGACAGGAAGAGTTTTTTGAGGATTAAGCATAGGGGATGAAATACTTAGGCAAGTCAATGGAATGACAGGTTTTTGAGCCAAATGTTGTTTGAGGTCTTATAGAAAACAAAAGTTAAGAGGGTACCCTTGTAGATTCTCTATTCAGATAATTCCCAATGTAACTAAGGAAAGAAGAAAGCAAAAGTAACATTTAATGAATGTCTAATAAGAACACATTATGTAATGTAATCCTTCCTGCAATTAAATTTCTGGTACATTTTCAGGATTTCATAGTTGAGCAAACTATATTTCAGCTTCAACTAATTTGAGCAAGATGATAATCCATGCTATTTAAACTATACTATACTATGGTACTTAAGAATCCTGTGTAAAAATCTTAATCTAACTCTTTTGGGAAGGTGAAAGATTTTTAAAAATGCATCCATAGACTATTATAGCCATGGTTTTGTTGCTAGATAAAAATATAAATTATTAATAATAATAATGTTCATAACTGAGAATTTGCCTAATTAAAAATTACTCAATAATTTATTAGTTTTGAAAAGAGATCATATATACATATTATTGGTTAGATAAGTCTCTGTTTGACTCTAATTTGGTTATAAATCACAGACGATAGTATATCACCATTAACTATGGGGTCAAAAACTGTTTTTATAAACGAAATGCTTGATAATTTTCAATGCATTTTCACTTACTCCTACTCAGCTATTTTTCATAACAACTGTATGAATAAGCCAAAAGAATTGATTAATTTAATGACTGATAAAGCCTCATAATCCCATAAATTATTTAGACAGACTTGTAATAATATACACAATATAAAATGATGACCAGGATTATTATAATCATAAAGTCAAGGGGAAAATAAAGAAAAATATATTAATGTAAGGGTAAAATTAAACAAAATCCATGCCAGAATGCCCAATACAGCTATGAGAAATTAGTTACACATTTAGAAAAAGGAATTTCTAGAAAATAAAGCAGAGGAGAATACAATATATGATTCAGAGGATAGAAGGAATAATAAATAATAAACCAGTTTTTCAGGATCAATTAATCATTCTTGATTAAAAAAACAGAATTTTCTGTCCTTCTCAGATAAGACCAAGTAAAGCAGCAAACAACAATCTCAAAAGACACCCTTCATTATATATACACTGTGTTTCTTAGAGCCATTTTCATAATGTTTCTCAAAGTAGGAAGATGTTATATACCTAACGTATTTCAGTGGCAGCAAGTGTTTATTTTTCTGTAGATGGTAAAAGTAAACCGTAATGTGGTCAACATTTAGATTTGACCTGAGCCATGGTAAATGGCAATATACAGAACTCAAAATGTATTTTTCTACCTGGCTGTGCCATAACATTTTTTTTTTTTTACCCACCTGCATATACTGATTGCTATACTCTGGGGATGCTCTCCCCATTCTTAAGCATATCATCATCAATAAGGCAAATAGGCACAAAAAAAATTAAGTTTAAAACCATGAACTGTAACACGGCATAAAAATGGCTCTGAGTATATGGGAAAGGAGGAGAGATAGCATTTATTTTTCTTATAAAGGGAAATTTAGATAAGCCTTCACTGGAGTGCACATGTTTGTACAGGAGTTTGAAGGATGAAACAAATGTATCTGATTTTCAACAAAAGAGTGGCAGTATAGACAGAGGAAACACCGAGAACAATAGTTGATAAAAGATTACAGTGTATTCGGTAGAACTTAGAAAGTTCTGACAGCAACCCATGGGCCCGTTATACAGAAAAGTGGAACAGGATGGTTAAGAAGACAGACTGGAAACAGATGATAAAAGGACTTGAATGCTTTGCTGGAGACCTTTCTGCAGCAAATGGGGTAGGGAATCAATATAGATTTTAATTAGGGTTATTTTCTCATTTATAGTCATGTGGAAGATATAGCCCAGTGGTGAGAAGACTAGTTATGAAATTTCTTAAAAATAAGTTTAGATCATTCTGAACTGTAGTAATTAATATATAATGGTTATACTAACTGGTGTTACCTATACTTACTAATCTGTGAATAACTATCCCCGATCCACAACTAGACTCCCAGATCAGACACACTCCTGGTACCACTACTGGTCTCCCCACACCGCCTGAAGCAAGAAACAAAAAAGAAAACCCCATTCTATATGGGTGGGGATGAGAGATAATGTTGGTCAGAACCCAAATGTGTGACCCAAAGGCAAAGTAGGCATACCCAGGACCAAGAATTGGAATGGGCTTCTAGGAATTATGGCCTCAAAAAGAGGAAAAAAAAGTTAAGGCCTCAGAGCAAAGTCAAATTCTCTTTCCAAAGTAATCCCAAGTTAGGCAACAGAACTGCCAGGGATTCCAATCTCTCATGATCTCTCTCTCTCTCTCTCTCTCTCTCTCTCTCTCTCTCTCTCTCTCTCGCGCGCGCGCGCGCGCGCGCGCACACACACACACACACACACACACACACACACACACCTACACACAAGCACAGCATCACCAAACTGAGAAGACAACTACTTTAAGTCAGGATAGATGAACAGTACAGTATTTGATTGCTAAAGACTTGCCAAGATTGTTATTATCCCCTACAGAAAAATAATTACATGAAATGTTTAAATAAGTAATAAAATAAATTATAGAGATGGTGACAATAGTCACCATGAGAAATAAAGATACTTAAGAAAAATGTTAATTTCCATAATTTAAAAAATATAAACTAATGAAATAACGAGAGAATTAGTGACCTGGGCTATATATCCAAACAATATACCATGAATGAAGTAAGGACATCAAAAATAAAAATGACAAGTTAAAATAAATGAAACCTGGGAGGTCTGGGTGGCTATGTTGGTTAAGGGTCTGCCTTTGGCTCAGGTTGTGATCCCAGGATCAAGCCCCAAGTCAGGTTCCCTGCTGAACAGGGAGCCTGCTTCTCCCTCTCCTCCCCGATCACGATCTCTCTCTAGCTATCTCTAGCTATCTCTGTCTCTGTCTCTCTCTCTCAAAAAAATAAAAATCTTAAAAAAAAAGAAAGAAAGAAATGAAACCTCAAATGAGAAAGCGTATCACAGAACCGCTTGGGATATAGGGTCTCAGTTGGTTAAGTGCCCGACTCCTGATTTCGAATTAGGTCACAATCTCAAGCAAAACACAATGATTTTTCATAGATCCATCAGGTAATTGAAGACAAACTACTACCTCAAAACTAGAGAGAACTATAGCTGAGATCAGCTTACTAGATATAGAAGCTACTAGAAGCAGTAATTGGTAGGAACACTTAAATTGTTATTGCTGATTTACTGAAGGCTGAGAGTTAAAAACTCCTGAGGAGTCAGTTCTAAGGGAGCTCCCCCACTTTTTTGGGTTTTACCTTCAGGAACCCCATCAGGTGCTTATGACAATATTCAGAGAAAAATCTCCTCTTGTATCAGGTAGAGGAGGGAAAAATAACCATATTGAGATATGCCCAGAGGAAAATAACTGTGACGAAAGCATCCCCTCCAGGAAAAGTTACTTTTACCAGAGCCTTACCAGACAAGGAAGAAGGGCATTTAGAAAATTCCATACTGGGCGCCTGGGTGGCTCAGTTGGTTAAGCAACTGCCTTTGGCTCAGGTCATGCTCCTGGAGTCCCAGGATCGAGTCCCACATCGGGCTCCCTGCTCAGCAGGGAATCTGCTTCTCCCTCTGACCTTCTTCCCTCTCGTGCTCTCTATCTCTCATTCTCTCTCTCTCAAATAAATAAATAAAATCTTAAAAAAAAAAAGAAAATTCCATACTGCTGTAACTTTCCTATCTCATGTAAGGGGAGGGGCAATTTATTTTAACAGGCAAAGAAATGCTTTATTAGGTCATAGCCCTTGGATTTACCCATAACTTTATATATATAAATTTATAAATAAAATATATATGTATATAAATACAAACAAAAGATTTATATATATAAATCTTATAATTTAATTATAAGATTATAGAATGCTTCCCCTCTCCAATATCTTACACCACATCAACTGTGCTGCAGTACAACAGGGTATCACAACTGAACGGGCTGTAAGACACAGACCCTATTTAAGAACGAATTCATAGGGAAACCCCAATACAACAGAGGAGAAAAAAAATATAACAAAACTAGAGGAACATCTGCTGCTACAGAAATTAGACACAAAGCTCCTATGAAAATTAACATAAATTTCACACTAAAAGCCTGATTGCCCAGGATCCTACTGCCAAATACATCACATCCAAATTCAATAAAAATTATAAGCATGCTAAAAGGGAGAAAAAACAAACAACAACAAGAACAAACATCGTCAGAACCAGAAAGCATCAGAACCAGACACAGACTTGGATTCGCAGATAAGGAATTAATTTTTTATTTATTTATTTATTTATTTTTAAAGATTTATTTATTTGAGAGAGTGCGTGTGAGCCAAGAGAGCACATATGGGGGAGGGGCAAAGGGAGAGGGAGACAAGCAGACTCCCTGCTGAGTGGGGATCAGATAAGGAATTTAAAATAACTATGATTAATATATTGTGAGCTCTAATGGAAAAAGACAATATGCAAGAACAAATAAGGAAGCAGAGAGATGGAAAATAAGAAAAAATCAAAACAAAATGCTTGAAATCTGTGATGGAAATGAACTCTTTTGATGAGCTCATCATAGACATAGCCAAAAAAAAATAAACCCAATGGCCTTAAAGATGGGTCAATATAAAATTCCAAAGCTGAAATGCAAATGGAAAATCAGAATAAAAAATTTAAAAAAAGAACTGTGTGACAATTACAATGTGTAATATATACATTATGGAAATACCAGAAGGAGGAGAAAAAGAGAAAGGAACAACAATAAAAAATATTGGAAGATATATGATAAGAATTTCCCAAATTTAATGATGGATACCAAAACAAAGACTAAAGCTCAGAGAACACCAGGCAGGATAAATGCCCCTGCCACCCCTCAAAAAAATCTCACTAAGGGCCCCTGGGTGGCTCAGTTGGTTAAGCGACTGCCTTCGGCTCAGGTCATGATCCTGGAGTCCCGGGATCGAGTCCTACATCGGGCTCCCTGCTCAGCAGGGAGTCTGCTTCTCCCTCTAACCCTCTTCCCTCTCGTACTCTCTCTCATTCTCTCTCTCTCAAATAAATAAATAAAATCTTTAAAAAAAAAATCTCACTAAGGGTATTATATTCAAACTTCAGAAAATCAAAGATAAAGGGAAAATCTAGAAAGAAGCCAGAGAAAAAGAAAGACCACTTGACCTATAGAGGAACAGATAAATAAATAAATAAATAAATAAATCTTAAAAAAAATTAACTCAGATGGATCATATACCCAATGGTAAAATATAAAACTATAAGAATTTCGGAGGATAACACAGGAGAAAAATCTATGTGTCCTTGGGTTTGGTGAAAAGAAATTTTAGTTACAGCACCAAAAGCAGAATCTATGAAAGAAAAAAATAAGCTGCACTTAATTAAAATCAAAAACATCTGTTCTGCCAAAAACACTGTTACGAGAATGAAAAGACAAGCCACAGACTGGGAGAAAATGTTCACTGATAAAGGACTTATATCCAAAATATGCAAAGAATCTTTAAACTCAAAAATAAAAATAATCCAGTTTAAAAATGGACAAAAGACCTGAACAGACACCTCACCAAAGATGTACAGATAGCAAATAAACACCTAGAAGACACTTAGCACCATATGTCATCAAGGAATAGCATATTGAAACAACAATGAAATCTTCTAAGGACTCTGGCTTTTGACTGAAAAATCTAGCTGTGATTTTTCAGGCGTACCCACAGGCAATGACAAAAGCTTTACCTGGCAGGCCTCAGAGAGGGAGAACTGACCTCTCTCCTCTAGTCTCTTGCCATCTCCGAAGAGAGGTGCAGTGAAGGAGTTGGGCTTCCCTGGGCAGCCATGATCTTATGGATATTTGCATTCCTAGCCCAGGTGCCTTCATTCTGAAGGTCTCTTTATCTGGGTCCTTGAGCCAAAGCCTCCTTATGGGGGTGCAAAGGCGCCCTTTAAGACGGTTTTCTCTAGGTAAACTCCCACATCTGTGCTGATCCCTCTCACCCTTGATGCATATTGTTAAGTGGAAGAAGCCAATCTGAAAACAGCTGGGAACCTCCTGTTTTACCTGTCTTCATGAAATTTATGTGTGTCTGCAAAAGGCAAACTACGGGGACAGTAAAAAGATCACTCTTTGCCAGGGGTTTCGGGGGCTAAGAAGATGGGATGAATAAATGAAACACAGGAGATTTTTAGAGTGGCAAAACTATTCTGTACAATACTATATTGATGGATATGTGATATTATGCACTTGTCAAAACCCACAGAACTATACAACACGAAGATATAATATCTTCGTAATAATATCAATATAAACCGTAGAATGTAGTTAATAATGCATCAAGATTGGTTCACTAACTGTAATAAATTAAGAAATTAACAAATTTAACTGTCTGTGTGTTTATTTGACAGAGAGAGACACACAGCAAGAGAGGGAACACAAGCAGAGAGAGTGGGAGAGGGAGAAGCAGGCCTCCAGCTGAGCAGGGAGCCCGATGCGGGGCTCGATCCCAGGATTCTGGGATCATGACCTGAGCCGAAGGCAGACACTTAATGATTGAGCCACCCAGGTGCCCCTGTGTGTGTGTGTGTGTTTAAAGACAAGCCACAGGCTGGGAGAAAGTATCTGTAAAACACATCTTTTTTCTTTTTTTTTAAAGGTGGTTTTATTAAAGCACGGTGACAGGACCTGTGGGAAGAAAGAACTGCCTGTAAGACACATATCTTTATAAAACACTTTATTCAGACTATATCAAGGACTCTCCTAACTCATCAATAAAAAAGCAAACAATACAATAATATATGTGCATTTTTTTAAATGTTTCACCAAAATAGGTGTATGGATAGCAAAAGAGCACATGAATACATGCCCAACATCATTCATCATTAATGAACGGCAAACGAAAACTAGCACCACAATCAGTTACCACTACACATTTACAAGGAAAAGCTAAAATAGTATTTTAGCAATACTAAGTACTGGTGATGGTATGGAACTCTCATTCGCTGAAAAATAAGTGAAAGAAGAACTATGCAATACTTTTTTTTTCCATTAACCTGCTGGTTGGAAAACAATATGGTACAGTCACTTTAGAAAACAGTTTGGCAGTTTCTAATACCATTAAACATATTTTCCACCCATCTCAGCATGCCACTCCTAAGTACTTATCCAAGAGAAACAAAACCTTATGTTCTCATGAAATCCTGTATGTGAATGTTTATGCCAGCTTTATTCATAATTGCTGAACAAACCTTAAACTATAAACAACACACTGTTGGTTTTAAAGAGCCAGGAGACAGTGGTGCATGAGGGTGGACCCTTCCCCACTCCCTTACCCTCTGCTTTAGCTTTTCAGAACAATTGGAGAGTGGAAAGACCTGGAATGAGCACTATTCTGAGTCAATAATTTGGGGGAAAGTGGTGTGCTAGGTACATAGATTAACTCTCTCGGCATATATTCTCACCTCCTTTCAAGTGATTTCCTGTTTCACAGAGATGGAGGTTTACAAGGTACACTTCCCAGAATTCCTCAGACCTAAGTTTGTGGTTTCGGTTACACTGATCAGATGCACTGCAGACAACATGCACTGAATTCAGTGGGAAATGAAGCAGGGCTTGAGGCTTCCATTTTGCTGGTTGGGTTTTAGCAGATGCTGACTGGTCTGGAGGCAGCAGTTATTCTTGGGTTTCCCAATTAGATGAGGTTTCCCAATCTGATGTTGGCAAGATCATCAATTCTCTTTGAGCCCCAGTTATATGGGGTGGCTTTGTGAAACCAACCTCCAGAGTCAGCCTGACGTCTGTTTCTTCAGCCCTCCTAGCAAATCTGAATGCCATGTATTGCCCTTTAATAAATTCCTTTCTGCATCAACTAGCTAGGGTGAAAGTGTGACCTCTATAGTTTGCACCTAAGAATTGGTTGAAATAGCCCATCCAACTAATATCCCCAGGAAGAAATTATAATGGACAGCCACACAATTTTACAAATGGATAGTAATACAACTTCTTCCACCTCAAGGAAACAGGTGTCAACAATATGCATTCTGTTAGTGGATTATTTTCCAGAAACGGTAAAATCAGAAATCTCCTAAAGCTATAAAACAAACATGTGTGATTTCATTTAACAAATTAAATGAAGAACCCAGTCAAGATGCCATAAGCAGTTCAAAGGAAAAGTCAAAGAAATACAAGTTTATGTAAAATAAACATTGAAATGAATTTACAAATAGACATGAAAATGACTTTTTCCATAGGGATAAAGTAATCAACTGAATTTACATTAGACAGAATTTATTTTCTTGTGTTTAGAAAATTATTATTTTGCATTGCAATCAGTGATCTACAATTTACAGATTATAATATAACTCAAAGGTAACATATCAGAATCAGATAACCTAGAAAGATATACACTAATCCAGGGGACTGCATTCTGGCCTTCGCCTGTTTTTTGGTTTTCTTTTTCCCCATTTTTTTTAAATTGTGGTAAAATACACATAATATTTACCATCTTAACCATTTTTAAGCTTACATGTCAGCGGTTTTAAGTACATTAATATTGTTGTGTAACTATCAACAGAATCCATCCCCAGAACTGTTCTTATCCTGGAAAACTGAAACCCTAGATCCACTAAATTACAATTCCCCATTCCCCCTTCCTCCTTGGCTCCTGGCAACCGCCATGCTACTTTGTGTCTTTATGCTTTAATAACTGCCTATTTTTCATCCATGAAATAAACAACCAACATAGATGAAAACTCTTTTCACCTTTTTTTCTTTACAGAATAACTAGAAGAACTAAACAGCATTTTTTTCATAAGCCTCACAACTTGACAAGCCTATAATAAATATAATTGAATAGCTTTGATACCACTTACTGCATTACAGCTTGGTTTTCATGCTTATCAGGTATTTATTTGTTTGGCTATACCCTTGGTGTAAACACCAAGGAAAAAAGATTTCTCTTTCTCTCTCTCTTTTAAGCATTATATTCCCCGTACCTAGAACAAGACATGGTAAGTATTCGATGAATGAATGAATGATGAATGGATGAATGGATAAATGAATGAATGAATAAATGAATAAAAAGTCTGTCATTATCACAGCCCCCAGCCCCCTACCTCATTTACATTCAACCAAACTTCTGCTGACCGATTTTTAGCGAGGAACTTGTTTCTGCACACAGGCGTTTGTATAACACTTCTCCAACATGTGTTTTCTGTAACACAGTTGCTGTAAGAATTTTATCTCAGCTTCCTCAGTTGTCAATCTCTGCCCCTTTATGCCAGAGGTTGATGTTGCACATAGGTATTTTATTTGGCTTACAAAGGTCATAAAGGCATTTCAAGAGATTGGAAACGTTTAAAAAGCAGAATATTTTTCCTGAAAAATCCAGATTTCTGGCCCTTGTTGAACCATCTGATACTACAACACATGACCTACAATCGTTCATGACAGCCATTAGCTATATCTGAAGAGCTACTCTACTTGTAGACTGGGCAGGTATTTCTGGCCTTCTTCCTCATTTATGTCACCTGCTTGTCCCCTGTAGGCATTTGACTTTTTGACCCCAGCTGTAAGTCGTTTTTTGGCAGTTGTAGCTTTCTTTTTGTTCTGATTTGCATTTTGAGAATGCAGACAAAAGTACAGTAACTAGCTGTCAGGGCATATGACTGCTGATTGCAGAAACGGAGTCTCTGCTGTTGCCTCCTTATTAAAAAAAAAAGGATTGGAGGAAGGCACTTGGCAAAAATGTGAGTTAAGGTTATGTAAAATCATATCATAGCGCTCCCACCTTGGAAATACTTGAGTCTCCATTTTACCTATGGTATTAGAATGATAATGTGATGCCAGGTGAAAGGGGAGAGGTATTTTTTTGATGTATTTATTACAGTATAGAATGACTCCTGACTAATCTTCCTTTTTATGCTTTACATTATATGATACATTCATTTTGCAACACATGTGTGTTAAAATTCTGAAACATATTTCAATTACAGGCTTGCTGTATTTTTTAAAAACTCAGTTAATTCAGTAGTAGGAGTGCTGTTATATAGACCTCATCAATAATGACACAGAAGGGTCTGTTAGACTAACAGATGCTCCAACAGTATAAACAAAATGTTTTGTTTAGAGTTCTTTTTAACTTTACATATTTAATTTTAATAATATTTTAGTTGAGTTATCATCATTTATAGCACTGCAAATTTAAACACACACAGCATGAAATTTTTATAGTTATAAAATGTACAGTATTTCAGGGCACAGTTATCCCTGAATTGGTTAGTTGTGGGACAGGAAAAATTTCCTACAGTTAGGGCACAACCTAATATTCTGGATAAATATGAAGACAAAATTAGATGTTGAATGACTTAATTTAATGATACACATATACATGTGTTAGACAATTGTTAGAACCCAAATCATTAGGACAGTAAGTTTCATTATAAAGTGGTTTTCTTTTCAAATCTTAAAACTTACCTATTGTTTCAAAATGATAATAATTCGGGGCGCCTGGGTGGCTCAGTTGCTTAAGTGTCTTCCTTCCGCTCAGGTCATGATCCTGGGGGTCCTGGGATCCAGCCCCTCCGCAGGCTCCCTTCCCAGCGGGGAAGCTTGCTTCTCCCTCTCCCACTCCCACCTGCTTGTGCTCTCTCTCTCTCTGTCAAATAAATAAAAAAGATCTTTTAAAAAATGATAATAATTCATCATATTTGGGTATATATTGAAAGTTTTCAAACCATTTTCATCTGGGTTACTATCTTCAATCAAATACAGAAAAGGTCATTCTTTCAACCTAGTTGTAACTCCCAATTTGTTTTTTAGAACTAGATGTCATTGAACATGAAAAATCCACACAATAATTGGACACGAATTAGAACTAATAGAACATTTCCTTAGAAAGTCTCAGAATCAGAAGTTTAAAACCTGTGTCTTGTGGGCTATATCTGACCCTAAACATTTTATCTTTTATTCACATAATAGTTTAAAGTGTATTTGATATGGTTGTCAATATTTGAATTTTTTAGACATTTCTCAAAATATTGGATTTCTGCCCTCTAGAACCCTCAGTTTGTTTCTCAGATTCTAGAGGGGAGGGAGGTGGGGGATGGGTTAGCCTGGTGATGCGTATTAAAGAGGGCACGTTCTGCATGGAGCACTGGGTGTTATGCACAAACAATGAATCATGGAACACTACATTAAAAACTAATGATGTAATGTATGGTGATTAACATAACATAATAAAATTTAAAAATAAATAAATAAATAAATAAATATTGGATTTCTGGGGTGCCTGGCTGGCTCAGTCAGTTAAGTGGCTGCCTTCAGCTCAGGTCATGATCCCGGGGTCCTGGGATCGAGCCCCACATTGGGCTCCCTGCTCAGCTGGGGGGTCTGTTTCTCCCTTGCCCTCTGCCCTTCCTCCCTGCTTGTGTTCTCTCTCTCTCTCTCAAGTAAGTAAAAATTAAAAAAAAATACTGGATTTTGATCTTCTTTCAAAACAATGTGAAGATCAGCACAGGGTCTGCCTACCCTCAGAAATAATCTGCTGAGACAGGGTAGTGATTGCTTGCCTGCTAGCACTCTGCAGTTAAATCCATCCTAGCAGGAACAACCTAGTCATTCATACTGCAACACTGATTGCCCTTCTAGTGTTGGCCTTCAGTAGTTTCTGATTTGTTGCTCATACTAATCATCTGGTACAACCCTTAAAAGTATTGATTCCATTTACCCATCATGACCCATTAAATCATAATCTCTGAGGAAGTGGCCAGGGGATCTTTTTTGTAAGCTCCCTGGGTGATTCAACTGCATATGCATCCAGGTTTGGGAACCTCATTTCTAGTTTCTGCATATCCTCTAATTCACTGGTACTCAAAGCATGGTCATTCACTTAATCTGCATCTCCTAGGAGACTGTTAAAAGTGCAAATGTCACAGCCCATTCCAGATCTACAAAATCAAACTCTCCATAGTAGAACCCAGGAAATGTAGTCTAACATACATTCCAAGAAAACCCTTCTTCAATTCACTACAACCAATGCATAGCTAAAGCAGAACTGGAAGTGAGAAAAGCTCATCTCTAATCTGTCCTCTGCTATTCAGCATCTTTCCCCAAACTTATACAAAGGTCCTAGTATCATTTCCTGATCCCTGATGCTTTAGTGTCTTTCAGTGTAATGCCCCCACTTAAGTTTATCTTTTATTCTAGTTCAATAAGCTTCGAATTTACCTTTATCTCTATGATCTTATTCAAGTGAAGATTCATTTCCTCCAGTGCTTGTAAAAAGGAAAACAATCCGATATTAATTTTATGATTATGATTACTACTTTGATTATCCTTACAGAGAATTTAAATTTTCAAAGAGGGGTTGTTAATATAAAGAAATCCCAAATTTCAGGATTTTCAATTATTATAGAGAAGATGTCGGGGCGGGGGGGCGGGTGAGCAGCACATATAACTAATTTTCCATTAGAGCCTATTATCTAGTAACTGACCTAACTTTATATTATAAATTGGGTTTACATATTAATGAAATTCCCTAGACATCAGAACATCATTATCCTGATTCTATATGATTTGGGACCATATTATCCAGATTTGTGTGTCATATTCTCTGAGCCTCATTTTATATATCCATAAACTAAAAAGACTGTGCAAAAATTATGTTTTTTGCTTGTTTGTTTTTTAAGGAGCTCTTTCTCAAAGCAAAATCTTATGAAATCCTATTATACAAAATAGCTAAAACAGAAATTAATACATTTGATATGAGGGACACACAGCATGGTTGTTCACTGGTTCTCCCTCCTTCTGAGTTCAAAAAAAGACGAAAAGAAAAGAAAAGAAAGGAAAGGAAAAGAAAAAAGAAACGAAAAAAGGAGGGAGGCAGGGAGGGAGGAAGGAGAAAGGAAAGGAAAGGAAATGAAGAAAGAAAGATGAAAAAGAAAGCAAAAAAAAGAAAAAAGAAAGAAGGAAAGAAAGAAAGAAAGAAAAGAAAGAAGGAAGGAGGAAGAGAAAGAAAAAGGGAGGGAGGAGAGAAAGGAGAAAGAGACAAAAAAAAGAAAGAGAAGAAAAGAGTTAGTCTTGGGGAAAAGACCCCTTGCATTACTTTCTAGATAAATATAGAATTAATGAAATCTAACCATGTCATATTTTCACAAATCCTTTGCATTTTAGCAGCCAGAGAAATCAGATTGGAAACACAGGAAAACAACAATTTGTACAACTGAAACTGATATGTTTTCTAATATATTAAAATATAGCATTTATTGAAACCATGGTTTCAGAAAAAGCATACTGAAATAGATGGTTGAAAATTCTCATAAAAACACTTCAAGGTAGTTATTACTACTTGCATTTTGCAAAAGAGAAAACTGAGACACAGAGATATTATATAATTTGTCTAAGGTTAATAGATCTATTAAGAAGCAGGTCCAATCTCTTAATCAACGTCCCCCTTGGTCAAAAGACCATGTTTCACCCATTGCACCAGGCTATATTGCTCATCACTAAACACCAAATGTTTCAGACACACATTCCAGAGTCATTCTGTTGGATGTTCCTAGTTAGTGAAAGAATCTGGAGTATGTTTTATTGCCACTGGGATACAGTATATTGAAGTAGGCAAGATCACCCATTAGAGTCAGACGTTAGTTCTACCAAATACTCCAAGTGTCTATTTTCTCATTATAAATAGCATTACAATCCTTATCTTGCAGAATGGTTGAAAGGACATATAATATTTGTAGGCAAAAGAATGCCCGGCATACAAAAGGTGTTTTTAAAGGTCAGTTTCACTCCTCTCATCTACTTAAGCCTGCATATTTCCCCTTGGCCTGGTGCCATGAAAATAAATAAGAGTTAAGCATTTCAATGGAATTTTGACATTATTAAATGTGGAGAGATTTAATACAAATTTTATACACCTAATAGAATTATAGGAACCTTGTTAGCTTTACAAAATTGTTTGCAGAACTGGCATAGACATAGTCTAAAATAAGGAGAGTTATTTTGTTTTGTTTTGTTTTCAGCTATTTGTTGGGTGGTCCATATGTTTTATATGAAAAATAAGTTGTAAAAAATGATGAAGTACTTGTCAAATATAAAAAGATTAATTAATACTAATGTTATAAAAAGCCAAATCTCTACAAAGAAATTTACCCTCAAAACTGAGCCAAATGTTTGGGTCTCTAGGTTTTTTTCAATTTTCAAATTAACTTTTCCTTTAGATACAGTATGCAGGATAAAAAATTTAGCTTTCTGAGTGTTTGAAGAAAATAGGACTATGAATAAATATATTATTCTTTGAATAATTATTTTTTCTATTGTTACAAATACATTTAATAGGTTTTATTCTTCTTCATTAAACTTGCAATTTTTCAGTCTCTTTGGAAGTCAGTTTGGCAGTTCCTTAGAAAACTAAACATACCCTTACCATAAGATCCAGCAATTGTACTCCTTGGTCTTTACTCAGTGGAATTGAGAAATTAAAACACACAAAATTAAACCATACAAAAACCTACACATGTATCTATATAGAAGCTTTATTAATAAATGTCAAAACTTAGAAGCAACCAAGATGTCTTTCAGTACATGACTGGATGAATAAACTGTGGAATATCCAGGCAATGGAAGATTATTCGGCACTAAAAACAAATGAGCAATCAAGCCATGAAAAGACATGGAGTGCACTTAAGTGCATATTACTAGATGAAAGAAGCCAATGTGAAAAGGTTAAAAATTGTGATTCCAACTCTATGACATTCTGCAAAAGACAAAACTCTAAAGATAATGAGATCAGTGGTTGCCAGATGTTAGAGAGGAGAGATGAATAGACAGAGTACAGAGAATTTAAGAGTGCTAAAACTACTCTGAATGATACTACAATGATGGATATATGTTATTCATTTGTCAAATTCCATAGACTATACTACACCAAGAGTGAGTCCTAATGTAAACTCTGGACTTCGGTGATAATGATGTTTCATTGTATGTTCATCAATTACAGCAAATGTAACACTCTGGTGAGGGTTATTGATAATGAAGAAGTCCGTGCAGGTATGAGAAAGGGAGTATATGGGAACTCCTTGTACTTTCTGGTCCATTTTGCTGTAAACCTAAACTGCTGTAAAAATAAAGTTTATTAATTAAAAAAAATGTTCTGTGTGACCCCACCTCTTCCTACCCACCACTATTCCTCTCCATGGTATGTTGAGAAGGAAAGACTAAAAGAATTAACACAATGACTCAGGTCCCAAAGAAAATTCCATTAGCTTAGAATTTGCCCCTCATCTTTTCTAAAACAAATGTCCTTGAAGATGGCTAGTATAAGAAAATGTACTTCCTTCAGCAAGAATTCTTTTTAAAAGGAAAAAAAAGTAAAAATAAATGCCCAGTGAAGAATTCTCACAGAAAATGTTGCCAGGAAGTGAAGAAAACTTAGCATAAATTAAAATAATAATAATAATAATAATATTGACAATCTCTATGAACAAGAATATTAAGTAGAGCATATCAATGTTAAAGAACTCAAGGAAGAGATAGAGGACAACATACTGATTCAAAATATAATTTAGTAGATCTTGGGAAATAATGAGAAAAAATGAGATCTCATATTTGAAGATTACATTGATGAAAGCAAAAGGATAGCACTAACAATACAATGAATGATACAGAGCACTATAAATAAATCAGGTTTTGAAAATGAAATAAAAATACAGAGATTAAAAATTAGAGAAAATTACAGGGATGAAAGATGCCAAAAGAGATTCTCCAAATGCATTATTAGAATCCATGAAAAAAATGGGAATAATAGAAATAGTTATTTAAAGATGTAATTCAAGGAAATGGTCTTTTATTTATTTATTTATTTATTTATTTATTTATTTATTTATTTATTTGACAGAGAGAGAGACACACACAGTGAGAGAGGGAACACAAGCAGGGGGAGTGGGAGAGGGAGAAGCAGGCTTCCCGCGGAGCAGGGAGCCCGATGTGGGGCTCGATCCCAGGACCTGGGACCATGACCTGAGCCAAAGGCAGACGCTTAACGACTGAGCCACCCAGGTGCCCCCAAAAAACTGTTTTTCAAAGAAGAATTGATTACATATTAAAGAGGTCACCATGACACTGGGAACACTTTTCCAAACTGATCAAACTAATGAATTTTGCCCCTAGCCTAATAAATTTGTCATACTTAAAAGAAAAGAATCTTTTATATTTCAAGAATTCTGAGTATAATAACAATAAAGGAACTTATAAAAGAAAAATTAGCATGGTCTCTGATTTTTCCACAGCCACATTAAAAGCTAGAAGTCAGTGAAGCAATACCTACAATTTTAAAGAAGGGGGGAAAAAAGAATGTTTTCACTGGACAATATTCTCATTCTAATACAAAATAAAAAAGCAACAGTCAACAAACATGAGTGTACACAAGCAGGAACCAAGGGAACAAGGTTCACATTAACTCTTCTTAAGGAATATAAGAGAACCAATGAAGAAAGAACTCAAAACATTTCCAAGTCAATGTTAGCGAACATGTGTTTAAGTTTAGTACTAAAAAAAAGAGAAATTATGGTAAGGAATATTAAAACTAAGAAAACTTGATAGATGAAGGAAGAAAAAAAAGCATAGGAATAGTGAGAGCATGTTGCTGAAAGTCAAAACAGAATTCCCAAACCTACAAATTAAAAAAAAGAAAGATTACACTTTTATATGAACGTTAACACTAAAATACTGTGAAGAAAATATGATAAAAAATAGATGGTGGAGGAGAAAAAGAAGGTGAGAAGGAAGAAATGTACAGATTATATCAGTGTTTCTAGTGGAAAAGTAAACAAAACCCCTACATATGTATACATTGTGTGTGTGTGCATTTGTGTATGTGTGTGTGTATATTCTTAAGAATGTGATATAGAGGGACACCTGGGTAGCTCAGTCAGTTAAGCATCCAACTCTCCATTTCAGCTCAAGTTATGATCTCAGGGTTGTGAGACTGAGCCCCAAGTTGGGCTCTGTGCTCAGCACAGAGTCGGCTTGAGATTCTCTCTCTCTTTCTTCCTCTGCCCCTCCCCCAGCTCTCAGTGTCTTTCTCTCTCTCAAATAAATAAATAAAATCTTAAAAAAAAAAAAGAATATAATACAGAGTTAATCACCGATAGAGAAAAGTAAAAACTTTTCTATCAGGCAAAAAACAAAAACCAAAAATAACCAAACACTGAACAAAATTTTAAAATCTATTTTACAAACAGAAGTCTTAAAATACAGTAAGACTGAATTGAGAGTAATCATAGATCTTTTGGATATTTATGCAAAATTGTTCTAAACTTCCCAAACTCTACAGTTTATGGAAGAAACATACCTAAAACTTTGTGACCTAGAAATGTTGAAAATAAAAAGATGTCCATGGACTCCAACAAATAAAAACAAAATAAATCATGTGTTGCTATCTTAATTGAGTTTAAGATCATGCAAAGAGGCACTAAGTGAAACAAAAGAGGTGATTTCATAACAATAAATAGTGCAATTAATTATGACAATATAGCAGTTACTGAGATTTAGATGTCATTTAACTTGGGATCAATCTCCATAAAACAAAAACTAGAGATGATTCAAGTAGAAACTGGCAGAAACACATCAGTAGACAATGTAATTCTGCCAACAATAACAAATTACGTGAACAAAATTAAGTAAGATTATGTAAGAGTATCAATATTGGCTTGGTTTAGCTGCAATGACAAACAGTACCTCAAATCCAATGGCTTAAAACAACAAATGTTTATTTCTTGCTTTTACCACATGTCTTCAGGCATTAGATAGGGTCTCTGCTCAGAGTACCCACTAAGGGACACCAGATGGCAGATTATCCATGGTCTCTAATGTTACCAGTTTCTGTGTTAGGTAGGAAAAGAAACTCTGGAGCATCTCCCCAGCAATTAAATGGCATGTGTCTCTTTGGCTTATGATTTATTTCATTGCCCCACCCAACCACAAGGTGGGGGCAGAGAGATGCAATTCTATACTATGTCCAGAGGTAGGAAAAACCAGAAATATTTTGTAAAATGCATCAGAAACTATAGTGTAATCAGTAAAGTGTATTTAATTGAGATATATAAATATGTATGCTATAGATATGGATTTAGATATAGTTATTGGTAACTACCCTAAGTACAGTTGCTCATGAAACATTCATTAAAATTGACTTGTATTTGGCCATAAAATAAATATAATAGTGCACTAATGCCATTCTATGATGCCAATCCAAAAAAAGTAGAAAATTAAAAACACTAGAAATGGCTGAGTTTCTCACCTGGAAATTTTTTGAAGTATCTCTTTAGCTATTGTAAAAAAAAAAAAAAATAGTTGTGATTAAAACTCATGGGTATACATGAAACAATGCTCAGAGGAAAATTCACAGTGCTAAATATTTATGTTATTAAGTAATAAAAATAACTTTCCAAAACATATAACTCATAAATGAAGGGAAGATGCTGACACAAAATCTAATAATAAAAACAAAAAATACTAAGTTATTAAAATATAGTTAAACATAAATCTACAAGTTGGTTCTTTTAAAAATGAAAAAAAAAACCCTACTATTTACCCTTTTTAGCAAATAATTAGAAAATGTAGGGGGGTGAAAGAACAAATAAGAAATACTAAATAGAAAGCAACTACAGAAATTGAGGAATTAAAGAACCCATTAAAAATGATTAGCTCTATGCAAAAGATTTGAAAACCTTAATTAAATAATTCAAAATTCATGAGAACAGACCCTAGGACAATGGAAGATCTAAACAAAGCAATTAACATTGGGGGCAGGAGTAGAGGTGAGGTAAAGCAAATAAAGTTTATGAAGAACAAATCATAGAAACCATAAGATCAAGATGGATTCATTGTAAATTCTACTATATCACAAAATAAAGGGTACTCTCATTTTTAAAAATATTTAAGAGTTATAGAGAAAGAATAATTTCTTTGAAAACATCCTTATAACTAAAATTTAATATTGTTACCAAGGCCAGCAAAAATTCTAAAAATATGGAACCACTGATGTCACTTATGAATATAATGGAAATAAAAACTAGATAAAATATTGGAAATATTAGAATATTTATTAATATAAATTACAATATGAATATATCCAAGGAAAAAAAGAACTCAATCATGCCCATCAATGTTATATAATCATCTGATTAAAAATCCACATTTCCACATCTTTCTCTATTAAAGAGTACCTTCTTAATAAAATAGAAACGGAAGGGTATTTCTTTAATATCTTTTACAGTTCCAAGGATGATTTCATTTTGAAATGGAAAAACACTAGACATATGCCCATTTATAGTCAAGAAAAACACAAGAATTTACACTGAAATTAGTACTATTTAAAATTGTTCTGAATGCTCTGATGCAATAAGAAAAAATAAAATTAACTGAAAAGAAAGGCAAAAAAAATTAATTACAGATAAATTTCCAGCTACCTAGGAAAACCAAGAAAGCCAACTTCAAAAGCGTCATAAGCAAAAAGATAATTCAACGAGGTGGAGTCTGAAGACAAGACCAGTACACAGAAAATAATAAACTTCATATATACAAAATCATCAGCCTTGTAAAAATAAGGAGTAATGACCCAATTTACAATAAAATAATCATAACAATTGTAAAATTCTTAAAAATAAACTTAAAAAATCTATATAAGTAGAAAGAGATAAAGTATCTAAGAGATAAAAGAAAATACTGAACAAATTGAAAGTTATATCATGTTTCTAGAAAGAAAAACTCAACATTATGTCAACCCTCCATAATTTAATCAACAAATTTAATGTGATCCGAATAAAAATCCATCACGATTATAAAGGCATGCAAAAACCGCTAAAAAAACAGGAGATGAGAGATTTTCCCTGTTAGTCAAAATATATTTTAAAGTTACAATAGTTAAAATGTGTACTACCATCACAGTTATAGATGACAAATTAATAGAATACAATAAAAAGTTCACTTGACTGAAATACATAAGATAATTATGTTTATGATTATGATGAAGTGATATTTCAACTCAGCAAGGGAAGGTTTTTTATTGTTTTTCTTTTTCAATTAATGTACTTGGAAAAATAAATAACTAAGTGCAAAATAACCCACACTTCACACTTACATCAGGATAAATGGTACATGAATCACATGTTTAAATGTCAAAAAGAATAATAAATAGCATAATAGCATTAAAAGAAAATATAGGAGAATTTAAAAATTCATTTTGGACTGTGGGGAAACTTTATAAATAAAGCCTAAATCCAGAAGCCATAAAAGAAAAGATTATTTTAACTACATTTTGTAAAGTTTCCATGGAAAAACTCACAATAAACAAAGCCAAAATACAAACTGAAACAAGAAAAAATTACTTATAAATCATGTCACTACACAATAAGGTTTATAATATGAAAACTTGTTAACATCCCGTAATAAAAAGACACAAAATGTAAACTGACAATTCACAGAAAAAACAATATACATGACTATGAACATGTGAAAAGGTACACTCAATCATAATAAGAAACACAAATTAAACTTCTCTGACCAGTTTTCACTGGGCAGATTGCCAAAGAGCAAAAAGTTTGATCTCGTTGCAGCACCAGACATGTGAGAAAGCAAATAGTCTCCTCCTCTGTGATAGCAGTGTTAATTGCCATATCAATGTTAAAAGGAAACTTAGTAAAAAAAGGACCCAAATTATAAATGCACGTTGTTATTCCCCCCTCAGTTCTACATCTAGAAATTATCCTATAATTATGTTCATATCCATGTGAAATGGTATATGCTGGCCTGATGTTAACTAGTAAATCCAGTAATGCCTAAATTGTAAAAGCTAATATCTGCTCTGATCCATCTGCCCTGTGTCTGCCGTTACTGGTTGGTGTCCATGCTATACTGATAGTTGTAATTACTCTGAATGTTACCCCAATATTGCAATATCATTTACAGTAGCTAAAGATTGGAAAGGACATTTGACATCATTCACACTAAAAAACTGGAAATTAAAATCCTACTGAAATGCCACATACACTCTAATAAAATGGCTTTAAAAAATGACAATAGCAAGTTGTGGAAAGAATGCAGAACAACTGGAATTCTCATACATGCTGGGGAAATCATACAATATCTGATGTATTGCATTTAGCTTCGCTCACTTAGTGTTCTGAAGTTCACCCATGTTATAACATGGTTCAGAAAAATCTAGCCAGGACAGAGGCCCATTTTGAGGTCAGGAAAAACTCAATGAGCAGAATGAGGAAGACAACAAAGGAAGGAAATTAGCAGCAAATGAAATTGGGGCGTGGGGCATAGTGTGGGACTGAAAAAGCCAGACAGCGGAAGCACACATTTAGTGAATTCTGAGATCTCCCAGAGATTGTCTATTATGTAGAACAAATATAACTCCTCATAATAAGGACAGCCACATAAAGGAGCTCACCATGTCATATGAAAGTCCTGCGCCTTCCTGTGATGACTGAAGGAGTGCAAAGTGGATTTATTCACATACAAAGAAAATGAGGAAAAAATTTACAGGCTTCAAGTTTATTTCATTTGATGGCTTAAAATAACCTTCTAATACATGTGAACACTTAGAAAGGACAACAGAAATACAACAAAATTCTCTTTTACATGCCTTATTTTTTTCTCTTTTACATGCATTATTAAGAATATTAAAAACTCCCCAGGTGTCAGAACTTAAGAGGAAACTGAAAATCAGAACTGATGAAAGCCTGAATATTTGTAATAAAGAAACACAATTCCTGAAATGGATAGATAAAATCAACAATTGCAGATGCATTGTATTTTGTTGTGACATTATCTGTACTAAAGGGAAAAAAAAAGATTTATACAGGAAAATCAGTTAAATAAGTCTAGGGCTTCATAACAACTGCAGGTAACATTATATTTAAAACATAAAGGTTGAAAGAATAGAAAGTACAAATTAGAATTTTACAAAATAAAAATTATATAATAATAAAAATAAAAAATAAAAACAAAAATATCTAGTGAAACTTCATCAATCCAAAAGATAGAAAGGAAGAAAGATAAAGATCATAGGAAATAAAAGCCCAAAATAAAGTGGCAGAAATAAAAACAAAATATTATAAATTACAATAAATATAAATGGGCAAAATGAACTGGTTAAAAAATTGTTGATTCTCAATCTGGACTAAAACAAAAATAATAAAACTTCACTATACACTATCAGTGATACAAAATAAAACAAAAAATATACAAAATGACTGAAAACTAAAAAAAGAAAATATATATACTACTAGGCAAATAATAACCAAACGTTAAAGAAAAAGAAAACAAAATATGTGGTACAAACAGAAGATTACAGATTTTAAAATGAGAAGGATATTAAGTAAGTTACTCATTTTCTTTTTTTACTCTTAAGTTCCAAAATGAACACTGTGACATGAGTTCATTTCAAAGTAACTGTGATGATGATGATGATGATGATGATGATTGATGCAATTACATTTCCATGGCATTCTTAACATTGAAATTCCTGTGCATGTTTATTCAAATTAATTTTTTCTCTGTAGATTGACAAAATATTTGTCTTTGTTTTTCATAATTTTCATCATACTTCTTTGCATATGTGTTGCTTTCTAAGTTAATAGTTTTTCAGGCATCTTTCTCAGAAATTAAACTAGGTATACAAACCCTGAGGGTTCACACAAATACGAATTAAATCCTGCTGATACTCTGATACTTCCATACAGAGATTCAATTAGGATATACTTATAAGTGACATATTTTCAAGAAATAGATAATTATATTTCTCATTTTAGTTAATAAGCATAAGAACCATTATCATAAACAAATGTGTAATATAAGAGACTGTCCAATTTCAAGCACTTATTTCCTCTAAAATCTGTTTATACAAGATTTCTACTATGTCCAAAATGATGTGAAGTAGTTTACTGAATTAAAGATAATGTAAAATAGGGGCTTGCATAAAAAACCAAAGCAGAAACATTGTAACTTTTCATTGTTTACATACACACAAACACGTGTGCATGCACACACACACAGAGCAAGTAGTTTATCTGGGAAAGATCTTATTAATTAGTTAGTTAATTAGAGATAAACAGGAAACCTTGATTCCATAGAATAGCTTTTGGCAAGATTTTGGAATATATATTTGGCTGTAGTTTGACAAAGGTATAAAATACTAATCTAAAGGATAATCTTTTCTATTATTAATGCCACATTAAATAATGTAGAAAATAAGACTGATAAGTGCAAAGCATCATTTTGGCCAGGACATTGAAACAATTAAATTAATTATTTCTTTATAATTAAAAGCATCTCTGGATATGGTCTTTTTTCTCTTAGTGTTGGGGAAAATATGTAGATTGATTTCAAAGTATAAATTTCTGTGCATTAGTAATGCTTGAAATAAGTAAGCCTACCTGTTCAAACACCCTGAGTTAATAAGTAATATTAATTTACTTAATCATAGGAAAATTACTAGAACAAAACATTAAAAATGACTTCAGTAGCAACAAGGAAAGTTTAATGTATATTTTCAAAATTTTATATTTTCAGAATGTTAAGGTAAAATTAATTTTTTTAAAACCATGAAGGGAAAAAATGTATTTCTTCCACCAAGAAAATGGCATCTCCTAATATATATTTATTTCTACTAAGTATCTATCCTTTTAAATAAAAAGTTTGTTTTTCCTTCTAAAATTATATGATCAAATAATTTTCTTCTCGAGGCTATTTATGTGGTGGTTTACATTGATTGATATTGAAGCAGTCTACCATATCTGGAATAAACCTCATTAGGTTGTGAAGCATTTTTTTTTAAACCTTGTTAGATTTGATATCCTTGTATTTTGTTGAGGAATCTTGCGTCTATATTCATTAGTGATATTGGTCTGTCGTTTTCCTTTCTTGTAATCTTATAATCTGGTTTTAATATTAGGATACTACTGAATTTATAGAATTAATTAGGAAATATTTCTTCCTCTTTTATTTTCTGGACTAGTTTGAAAAGAATTGGTATTATTTTTTCTTACTAAATGTTTGATAAAATTCACCAATAAATACATCTGAACTTTTTAATAAAAAAGTTACTAAATACTATTTCATATTCTTAATAGTTATAGGACTATTTAGGATACCTTTTTCTCCTTGTGTGAGTTTTGGATATTTCTGTTCTTTAAAAAAGTGGTCTATTTCTTCTAAATTATCAAATTTGTGGGCATAAAGTTCTTCATATTATTCCTTTATTGTCCTTTTAATGTTCAGGGAATCACTAGTGATTATCCCTTTTTTATTTCTGGTATGTTTATCTTCTCTCTCTCTCTCTTTTTTTTTTGGTTAAAAATTGACTAGGGGTCTATCAGTTTTATTGATCATCTCAAGGAACTAGCTTTTGATTTTGTTGATTTTCTCTATTGTTTTCTGTTTTGAATTTTACAATTTTTTTTATTATTTCTATTTGTCCTGCTTACTTTTGATTTCTTTTTTCTTTCTCTCCCTTCCTTTTCCAGCTCTCCCTTTTCGTTTTGTTCCCCTTCTCCCTCCTCCTCTCGCTCCCACTGCCACTTCTCTCTCTCTTTTCCCTCTCTCTCTCTCTCTTTCCTAAGATGAAAGTTTAGGATATTGAATTTAGGCCTTTCTGATTTTCTAATGTATGTTTTTAATGCTATAAAATTGCTTCTAAACATTACTGTATCCCTCAAAATTTGACAAATTGCATTTTCATTTTCACTTAAGCAAAATATATCTTGAGACTTCTTTAACCAATGTGATATTTGGAATTATTTTATTTAATTTCAAAATATTTTGAGATTTTCCAGCTCTCTTTCTGTTACCGATTCCTAGTTTAATTCCACTGGAATCTGAGGCAAACTTTGCATGATTTCTATTATTTTAAATGTGCTATAGTGTGTTTTATGTCCCAAAATGTGGTCTCTTTTGGTAAAGTTCCATATGAGTTCGAGTAATGTGCATTTCGCTGTTGTTGGATGTTGTATTCTATAAATGTCAATTAAATCAAGTCTGTTGATATATTGTTCAGATCATCTATATCCATGCTGATTTTCTGCCTTTTTGATATATCAGTTACTGGCAGAGGAGTGTTGATATCTTCAACTATATATGGATTTGTTTATTTCTCCTTGGGATTCTGTAAGTTTTACCTCATGTATTTTAATGCTTTGTTGTTAGGTGTATTACACATTTGGCATTGTTATGTCTTCTTGGAGGATGAACTCCTTTGGAATTGTGTAATGACCCACTTGGTCCCTGATAATTTTTTAAGTTTTTTAATTACTGCATTTCCTTATTCTATTGACAAGGTTAAGCTATTTCCAAATTTTTTCTCCTGCAGTTAATGCTACATGGAAATCCTTGTACTTGCAACCTTATCTCACTAGGAAGGTGAATTTTCAAAAGGAATAGGAGACCCTCAAAGAATCTTGCCAAGATTCTTGGCAAAGAATCTTGCCAAGAGTTTTGAAAAGGGGTTCCAACGACCTTTGAATCTGAGAGAAACATAAATCTGGACCTGTATGCTATCCACGATTACCTTAGTAATATCAAGATAAGGATACAGATCTTTTCTGGAACTTTTATCAATCAACATTATCCCCATTTCAATAACGAAAAGCTATTACTTCATATGTTTTCATAAGAAATTTGTTAACTCGGGGCGCCTGGGTGGCTCAGTTGGTTAAGCAACTGCCTTCAGCTCAGGTCATGATCCCAGGGTCCTGGGATCGAGCCCCACATTGGGCTCCCTGCTCAGCGGGAAGCCTGCTTCTCCCTCTCCCACTCCCCCTGCTTGTGTTCCCTCTCTCGCTGTCTCTCTCTGTCAAATAAATAAATAAAATCTTTAAAAAAAAAGAAATTTGTTAACTCAATAAAGTATGAATTATTAATGGACACTAGCTATGAAGATGTTTAAAATAAAGTAATAATGTCCTACTACTGAATAATGGCTAACAAAATATTTGTTATATATCCAAAGATAATTAATGGATCCTAATAATTGTAATTATATTAAGACTCTAGGAGGAAAAAGGGTTACTTCAAAACAGGAACAAAATGTTTTACATTAATAAATGATTAAAGTAGAAATTGGATCATAAATAGAAGTGTGAGTTCTTAGCATATGTTCACTTTAAGCAAAACATGATGACCTCAGATTATATTTAAAATCCTTCATAAGAGTATTTAGCTTCAAAGCAGGTGACTAAGTTAAGCAATAGGATACTATTGGATACTGGCTGACTTTGATTAAGCTAAACAATTTAATTATGGGAAGGTGATAATCACTTCATAGAATATACAGGTCTATAAAATAAGGCTTAGCTAATCCATTGCTTATTTTTGAAGGGAAGCATTGAAGCTGACTTTCAAAATCAAAATGTGCCATTATCCTCTCCAACTTTCAATTTACTTAGAAAATGATTTAAGAAGTGACACTGCAGCATTCTCTAGAAACTCAACATTGGACTACAAGTCAAGGTAATGGGGTTCTAGATTACATTTGTCACAAATTAGTTTAATTTACAGTGGCAGGAGTCCTCAAATCTCTGGGCTTCAATTTCTTTCTTAGTAAATTAAGGATACTTGACCACTAAATTTTCTTCTAAGTTTTCTTCTAACACTATATATTTATTCGTCCTTTACTCAGTAAGCGAGTAAACAAATATTTATTGAGTCCTTTCTATGTGACAGTTACTATGCTAGGCACTACAGACAAAATGATAAACAATAGGAAATAAAGTTTTACTTTAAATAAGTATTAATTCTTTTCCTCTGTTTAATAAAAGATACCACTGGGGTGCCTGAGTGGCTCAGTGGGTCAAGCGGCTGACTCTTGATATTGGCTCAGGTCATGAGACAGAGCCCCGCAGGGGACTCCATGCTCAGTGCAGAGTCTGTTTGTCCCCCTCCCTCTGCCCCTCTGCCTCTTTCTCTCTCTAAAATAAATAAATAAAATCTGTTAAAAAAATAAAAAAGACATCACCACACATTGACTTACTAAGCCAAAAATGTGTGTGTCAGTTGAAAGTCCTTGTGCTTCATAAACTCATACATCTATACAATCACCAAAGAACTAGATGGAATTCGGTGCTTTCCTAGGAAACATGACAATAGAAGCATTGAATTATTTAAGAGAAAACTTCTGTTGTCTCTTATTCAGTTTTTTAAAGATTTTATTTATTTATTTGAGAGAGAGAGAATGAGAGATAGAGAGCACAAGAGGGAAGAGGGTCAGAGGGAGAAGCAGACTCCCTGCCGAGCAGGGAGCCCGATGTGGGACTCGATCCCAGGACTCCAGGATCATGACCTGAGCCGAAGGCAGTCACTCAACCAACTGAGCCACCCAGGTGCCCCTCTCTTCTTCATTTTTATACCCACAGGACTTAGGACAATGTTTGCTTTGGCATATAATAGATACTCAGTAAATAGTTTTGAATGAAGGATATGTATAATATTGTCTTGTCCACCTAGAATGAAAACACAAGTACAAATGAGAACAGGTGACATAGTAGTACCTTTTATTCATTCATTGAGAAAACTAACTGCTTTAAAAATGTATATATTACTGGGGTGCCTAGGTGGCTCAGTTGGTTAAGCATCTGCCTTCAGCTCAGGTCTAGATTCTGGGGCCCAGGGATCGAGCCCCACATCAGGCTCCCTGCTCAGTGGTGAGTCTTGCTTCTCCCTTTCTCTCACTGTCTCTCAAATAAATAAAATCTTTAAAATATAAATAGAATAAAAAAATATATATTATAATCACCAGAGGGTATATGGATGAAGAGATCTTGAACCCTGACTCCAAATAATTCACTATGTGCTGATGAAAACAAGGCATGTGTATAAACAATAAATATATAGATTAGGTCAATATCATAAAAGAAATGAAAACAAAGGACAATGAGACCCAAGGAAGATTCTTCCACTTCATCATATTTTAATCCAAAGTCTAAATACTTATCTTTTGAAAATCTAAAAACATGCAGTTGTTTTCTGATGTTAGAAGAATAAAGCAAGGAATAGGCCAAAAGTAAGGGATGCTTCATTTATTTTGTTATTTCTTTTTAGGCCTCTCCCCTGGGTGACTCATTACAGGGTTGTCATCTCTGCTCTGGACTCTTCCAGAGATATTCAGAGTATATGGCTATGCTGCTCCACCTGCCTCCTCAAATTAAAAACTACATATTTTCTTATCAAAGTCCACTGTACTCTTCTTGCATCATGAAGTGCTCAAAATAACAACTCAATAGAACTACATTTTCTATAAACACAAAAGAAAACTTGAAACCATTTGTTTCTGTCAGAACTGAGGACTTTTCAAATAATCTCTTTAGAGAAGTTGTTGATTCTGTTTGAGTTTTGTTTTGCTTAATCACAAGTGTAAAAGTAATTGTCAGCATTCCCAGGTAACCAGGAGAAGTTTGTTTTGGCTGGACCGGCCAATTCTCAGGGGAAATGTTTTTGAACTGAAGAACAAGAAATGACACCTTTTTTCTCTAGAATGTAAATGAACACATTGAATGACATCTATTTCAAATGTCCATGAAAAGTGACCTCAGTAGACTAATTAGCGCCTGTGTTGACCCTTCAATTTGCCACCTAATTGTTTATGTAACTGTTATTTATTTATTTACTTACTTACTTACTTATTTACTTATTTTTTCCCTCAAGGCTGGTAGCACTTTTAAAATCATGTTTTAGAACCTGGCAAATTAAACATTTGTTTAATCATCAGTTTCTAAGGACCAGGTTGTAAAATGTTATTTAAGAAATAATATAACAACTAAAAATCACTGAAAATGCTGACAGGAGAAAGTAAACTATTACCTCATTGGCCTACTAAAAAAAAAAATTTTTTTTTCCATATTTCTTTCTGGCCTCTGCCCTATGCAAAAGGTACTTACCTTTTTTCCCCATTTCCCTAACTGTGAGCAACCAACAATGGTAACAGTGACCCTCACAAATATCTTTTTTTCCTTTCCATTATTTTCCCCTTCTTTCTTAATCTTTTCAGCCTTCAGTATTCTCCATCTACCATCACTCAGAATGCCCTAGAGTTAAGAACTGTCTAGGCAGTCCTCATGTCAGAAGATCAGCCCAAACTTCTCAGAATAGTTTTCATAGATGTCTGAGTTTTCTAAGAGGTGTCATTTCAAATATAATGACTTTTCACCCGAGTTTAGTTTTATTGTGACTGGATAATCAAGAGAAGAAGCATATCTAGATTTCTACTAAGTCTTCCCATCTGAACTCATTTCCTTCCCTCGGGTGGGATTTTTTTCCTTCCTTTTCTGCATAGCACAGACTCATTTCTTTCCTATGCAGTCCGAGTAATACATACATACATATATACATACATAATTCATACAAACATACATACATAAAGCCGAGCAAGAAAATTTCTTCTTCCATCCGTACCCTCCCTTCCTTCATATAAGTTCTCCACAACTAAACAACAAAAATTAAAGTAAACTCAGGATAAGGGATGGAACAGAAATCTTGACAACTCAGAAGAACAGAACAGACAGGAAGTAGAAGTGGGGATACAGCTTACAATATGGAGGTTTAAAAGGTCTAGAAATCATGTGATGAAAAAAAAGAAATGGACTCTAGAGCAATGTGCGTCTTGGAAATTCTGCCAAGAGATCCCTATGAATGGCCTCAAAAAGCGGTGAGGGAGTCTGTGGGACCTATGGAGGAGCAGGTGCAGAAGCTGCCTGGCACAGGGAAATCTACCAAATATCACCTGAAAGAGGCTAATATGGTTCACAAAAGGAAACTGAGCCTAAAGCAAAGACGTCTTCACCACATTTCTCTTGACTCTCATTTTTATTTAATTAATTTTTAAAGATTTGTTTATCTATTTATTTTAGAGAGAGAGAGAGTGCACACACTCACATGCAAGGGGGGTGCAGAGGAAGAGAGAGAATCTCAAGCAGATTCCCCACTGAGCATGGAGCCCAATGCAAGTCTCGATCCCAGGACTCTGAGATCATGACCCAACCTGAACTCAAGAGTTGGAGGCTCAACTGACTGAACCACCCAGGCGCTCCTCTTGACTCACATTTTTAGAACTGGACTTCACTATTCCACTCTTCTGGTGTTAAGAACTTGGAGGGAAAAATGGCCTTTGCCAATGCCTTCAACATAATACACAGTTGAGAACTGAAGGCATGGGAGGATTAGAGAAATGATGAAAAGGATTATTATCTAACAATGCAAAATAGCATGGATTCAAATCATTGAAAGAAAAGAAAAGCATTTTGTAAATTCTAAAATGTTGCAAACATTTTATTTATTAATATTTTTACTTATTATTACTGTATCTTAACAATCCACTGACCATCCTCTGCTAGCTTCTAAGTCAGTGGTTCTTAAATATTTTTGGCCTCAGGAATTTTATACTCTGAGGATTAGTGAGAACCGCTAAGAGTTTTTGTTTATGGTGGGTATAATATCAAAATTTACTGTATTTTAAATTAAAACAAAAATTATAAATATATTTATTCAGTTATTTAGTTAGCTGAAAATGGCAACAAGTCCATTGGGTGTTAATGTAAATAACATGTTTTCCTGAAGAATAACTATTTTCCAATATCCCAAAACAATTTGAGAAGAATGGCATTGCTTTACATTTTAAAAAAGCTGTTTTCTGAGGGTTCTAGAGGGGAGGAGGGTGGGGGGATGGGTTAGCCTGGTGATGGGTATTAAAGAGGGCACGTTCTGCGTGGAGCACTGGGTGTTATGCACAAACAATGAATCATGGAACACTACATCAAGAACTAATGATGTAGTGTATGGTGATTAACATAACAATAAAAATTTTTTTAAAAAGACCTTTAGTTTAGCTCACAGTGTGAATACTCATTTTTGGGTATATGTGTACACACGTGTGCCTTTGGTTATAGTTCTAGTTGCATACTATTTTCTGTCTAGATATATGCTATTAGCATAAATAAATGAATAAGAATATTTTGTTCTTCCTAGAATCATAATGCAATTAAAGTTTATTTTTTTCACCCCCCCCCCAAAAAAAGCTGTTTAATGCCTGGCTTAATAGAAGACAGGTGGATTTTCAAATCTCCATTCAATCTGTTATATTATCACATGTGATGTGGTCTCTGGAAAACCACACTATATGGTTATGAGAGAAAAAAATGAAAAGAACAAATGATAGCTTACCATTATTATGAAAATGATTATGGTCTCATGAACTCTTCAAAGTGTCTTAGGGATCCACACTTTGAGACTCTCTACCCAATGTCACTGCAGTTCCTAGACCAGCCCATATTGCCAACATGAAGGAACATAATTTAGTTCTCCCCTTCTCTTCAATGCAAACACATCACAATGATAAGGTTAGTTCTGGAGAAAGGAAATTAAATCATAGCTTTTTTATCTGTCCCCTAAATCTTAAAATTTATTTTGTAAAAACTTGATTACAACTGTAATATGTAGACCAACTCTATAGATCTGATCATATGTTTATATGACCTTACTTAAACTTTATAATAATCTTGGTCCATAAGTAAATCAGGCAGTGTTCTTAAGACTATTTTAGTTCTGAGCAAACAGGCTCTGAGGACAAATGGGTTCCTCAAGTACAGGGCATCTGTGCATCTAGCGAAATTGAGAGAGCTAATGGAGTTGAATGCTGTGCTCCCAGTGACGACTGCTCCACAAAGTGATCTGACAAAAAAGCAGTGGAGAATAGGGAGAAGAGAAGAGGCCAAAAGATCAAGTTTCTACTTTGGGTTGTGTCTGCTATTAGCTTCGGACCTTACAGAATCTCCCTTAGAAATGAAGAGAGGGGAGTCGGATAATGAAAAGTTTCTCTAACACCAACATTTTTTTTTAAACATCAACATTTATAAGATGAAGAGAAGGGCACGTTTTTGACTCTTAGTTATCTGTCCCTCAGCTCTCTATTAAGAAGTAATTAAACTATCAATATTTGAGTGGGTTTCTTTTTATTTTCTCTCTTGTCCCATTTTCAAATCTTATTTTCATTAGTGTTTGCTGCCCTTCAGGGCAATCTGTGGAGACTGACCCATGCGGTTACCTGGGGGTGGACTCACTAACTAGATCATCAGTCACTCCCTGAGACCAAAGATACCCAAGCAGTAAAACTGTACACTAACTTCTCTTTGGTGAATACTGAAATAACTTAGAATCAGCAAGTTCAAGCGGAAATTTATGACGAGGCAAAGTCCATTAGTGTTCCAGCAAACTCATGTGAATTCTGGAAGGGTTTTAGGGACTGAACTAAGCTTTCTAATTATCTTTAGACTAAATCATATTAGAAATTGAGCTCTATTCCCTCCTGTACCAGGCTCTCTGGCTGTAGGATGCTTTGGGAGGAGTGTCAACCCTGCAGGGCCCACAAGGTCCTACTTTGGGTGGATTGACTTTTAGCAGCAAAGATCTCACATTTCAGACAAATACCTCTGGGTCTCTTCCTTATGCACACAGACTAATGTGTGATTGATACCCCACCAAAAAAGTTAGAGATATAATCCTTACGCACTTCCATTAACAAAAGACTGGCAGCTACTTTTGTCTCTCTCATAATTCCTCTTATCACCAAGAGCAGAAAGATTTCATATCTTGCTTCATGTTCATTTTTTCCCTTTTTTTTCAATCTCTCACTAGCTTGAGTATTTCAATTTGAGGGTTCTAAATGCACAACAAATTCAGTAGGACAAACACAGAAATCTAAGTCTTCTTCCAAGAAATCTTCTGCAGCTGCTCAAATATTATTTTTATTAGAGGCAATATCAAGTTCTTTGCTTTCTCCTAAACCAAAATCCAAGGTCAAGTTTTGATCTGTTTGCTTTCCTAGTCACATCATCTCTTCCAACATAAAACTATTCAGTTAGGCTTATTTTCTTTCCCACTACTAAATCTCTTGCTTGAATCCTCAACAGCATAACCCTGAACGAGAAAAATCTATCTTCTGTTGAGCTTGACATATCAAATCTGAGTTCTACAGATAGATTCATTCCCTTTTCTGTCCTGGTTTGGCCATGCTACTCTGCTGCACTCTGCCTTTAATGCCAGATGTCCTGTTATTTTGCAGATCAAATTAATGATTGCAATTTCAGTGTAGAATTACAGTACTCTTCTTTCAGGATTTATTTCAGGTAATAATACTACATTGTTGTTGCTGTTTTACTTTTTTGGAACACATTTGAAGTACTGCCATTAAATATTTCATATATTTTAGACAAAAACTAAATATACATATGTATCAAAACATCAAGAAAAATATGAATTTATAAGAATCAACAAATATTAAGACTTCTTTGCAATTATGAAATATTTTCTGCTCCCTGGTCTTGGTGTTTCTTTAACTTTCTGCAACCATGTCTTTCTGGCTGCTGTGATCTCTGATGGAGCTAGTCCTGTTTGCTTTGGTAACTTTCTGTTCTGTTCAGTGACCTGAATAAAGCTTCCAAGACCCCCACATCTGAAAATTGCCATTTTGACTTTTCTCCTCACTGATCAAGGAAGAATGGTTCCACCCATCGTGAAACAAATCTCCTTCCCACACGGAGATGAAAGTAGATATCAGAGGATTCTTCCTGTCTCTGTTATGGTGGGCACAGGTCAGACCACATGAACAGAAAACTACTAGGATGATGAGTTCTAAGAACTAAGAGGTAAAGAGGGTTTGAGAGGGCTTGAGGCTGTCAGAAATATGGAAGTGGTACTACAGATGGACAAGCTGTTCAGGGGCATCTTTAATAATGATATAATACCCACAAAAATACTCATGTTTTGGAACTTTAAAAGCCACAACATGCCGTAAGACCATAAAACCAATAACAAATATTTTAATCACTAGATCAAAGCTAAACTAATAATTCAAGCATCTCTATGAGATAGCTATTAACATTCATATTTTTTTAATTTAGAAAACAAAGAGGTTAAATAAATTGCCCAACATCACATAGCTACCAAATATCAGATACAAAGTTCAAATGAAGCCTTAAACACTTCACAGAATTTTTCCTATCAGTTCAGCTTTTATTATGTTAAAATTAAGGTCCGTAAGACATTAAAGCAGAAATGTGTTGTATATACCTGGATATTAGTCTGGAGCTGCAGAGTAAGGCCCAGACTGGTGATCCAGACCGGGGTTTATCAGACTGTAATTGGTAGTTAAAGATGGGGAGTCATACCATGTCACCAGAGAAAAGTGGAAAAATAATACTGTGTTCATGAATAAATTTTTCAGTACAACAAAATGGTTTGTTTCTGTTTCAGATCACTATCATCAATGAAGGGATAAGGTGAGCAGTCTATCTTCAATAATGTTCTCTGTATAAAAACTACCTATGGAACCAAACATCTGTTTCTATGAAAACAGCTCTCAAGTTTGTCATCAAAATTAGTCAATTCCTTCATTCTGTTTTTTTTATTTGAGGGTAGTGAATCTAGTAGGAAAGAGATAACCTCTTATTTGTACACCTTAGACACAAGAGTATTATATCTCAAAAGTGTAAATAAATATTACACGTTTAGAGCATTTTTTGAGAATTGCAAAATAAAGATATCAAATAATCAAAGGGGTAGTCACGTTTTATACATGTAATATATACATATACATACACACATATATAAAACACATGTATTACTAGAACACTTAGTGACATCTTTCAAGTTACTGTATATACTGATGTAACTAACTTTTTTATTCTTGTGTAATGGTTTGTATTACCACAATCAATCTTTCCCTACTGAGAAAAAGTTATAATTTCTACATCTTAGCTGCAACAGACAAAGTGATACAATTTTTATATGTGTTTATATGGGAATTCACTATACATTGCGATGCTATTTACTCTTAAATAATTTCTTCAAAGTGGGATCCTGGGTCAAAGATTATGTTGAATATTCACTTAAATGAAATTGCCAGATTATAAAATATAACTACTCAGCCTTTAACCAATAATTTTTTAGAGTATTGACATATTTGTTTCTTTTTTTTTTTTTAAAGATTTTATCTAGTCACTTGAGAGAGAGAGAGAGAGCACAAGCAGTGGGGAGAGGCAGAGGGAGAGGGAGAAACAGACTCCTTGCTGAGCTGGGAGCCCCACGTGGGGCTCAATCCCAGGACCTGGAGATCATGACCTGAGCCGAAGGCAGATGCTTAAGCATCTGAGTCACCCAGGGGTCCCTGTTTCCTTTTTTTTTTTTAAGATTTATTCATTTATTTGAGAGAGAGAGAGAGTGTGTGTGTGTGTGTGTGTCTGTGAGTGTGTGCATAAGTAGGAAAGGGGCAGAGGGAAAGAGAGAGAGAGGGGAAGCCAACTCTCCACTGAGCAGGGACCCTGATGACACATGGCTGGATTCCAGGGCCCTGAGATCATGACCTGAGCTGAAACCAAGAATCTGATGCTTTACCGACTGAGCTACCCAGACACCCCTGGCATATTTGCTTCTTTTCCAACACTTCATTTGAACCCTGTATTTGCCAATCTAATGAACAGATGAAGATGACATCATTATTTGGTTACATTATTATTTTAGTTTCTTTTTCATAAGAACCAAAGTATATACTAACTGACCATTTCAAGGTTTTTGTATATGTATTACTTGTATGTGCCCTTTTATCTATAGAAAATTGAGGGTGCCTGGGTGGCTCAGTCAATTGTCTGCCTTCAGCTCAGGTCATGATCCCAGGGTCCTGGGATCCAGCCCCGCATTGGGCTCCCTGCTCAGCAGGGAGCCTGCTTCTCCCTCTCCTTCCCCTCTGCTCCTGCTCTCTCTCTCACTCGCACTCACTCAATAAATAAATTCTTAAAAGAAAATTGAATGATGTTGTTGTCTTTCTTTTAAAAAAATAACTTGTAATGTTTTTCTCATAATTGGTATGGTATAACTAATCTTTCATGTATGTTGTGAATATTCTCACAACTATCTGTCTTTTGATTTTATGATTATCTTTCTCTGTAGATATGTATCCATGTGAAATTTATATTTCCTTGCTCTGCAAATTATTGCTGAATAGGTATTTTCTTATAAATAAACATATCAATACTTTATTAAATAATTACTTTTGTTCTAAATTTCTCTAGAAATTTTTTTAGTAACTAAGATATATTTTTAAACTTCATATATAATAATAATGCAATCCCTCCTAACCCTTTGCTATTTTCAGACTTCCTTCTGAAATGTTTCTTTCCAATGAACATTAAATTATTTTATAGAATTTTTGTTATTTTTTAAATTTGATGTTAATGAAAATAGTAAATGTACAGAATTTACATTTTCAATGCAACATAATATTTTGTAATATTATGTCCATTTATTACAGTTTTTGTACTTTAATAAAATCTTCCAGATTTTTTTTATGATTTAACTTTTCTCTCTAAATCATCTTTTCACTTCCCTTTCTATCTTGAACTAATTATTGTTAACTTTTTACTTTATACATACTAAACTGATTAACGGAGTAATCCTGTCTTGGTTTTCCTCAAGTCTCTCAGGCTTCCAACCTAAGCAAACATACCCTTAAAAACATAAATATTTTCATTTATTTCAAATATTTATATTTATTACTCAATTTTCTTGTCTTATTAATTAGTGCTTCCGAAATGGGGCTCAATGATAGTAGTGATAATGTACATCCAAATGTAGTGAAAACAGCTTTATTATTTCACTCTTCAACGCAGTTTCCTGGTTGAAATAGTCTTTAACACATTAGTTTCAATCTATGCCTATTTTACATATGAGTTTATTTGGAATCTTTGCTAAATACTGTTAAATGTTATTTAGGTCTTTATTGTTGATTTTGTGAATTATATTGGTGGCTTTTAGTCTTAAATGTCTTTCCATTTTTCAAGAAAACCCTAATTAGTTGGTATAATAATCTTTTCATGAACTACTGTATTCAACTATTATCCAATTAAAATTCTAGCACTTAACATTCATAATATTATTTAATCATGATGGGTTTTTTAAAAGATTTATTTATCTGAGAGAGAGAGTGAGCATGAGCAGGAGGAGCAGAGGGAGAGGGAGAAAGATCTCAAGCAGACTCCATGCTGAGTGCAAAGCCCGATGTGGTGCCCAATCTCATGACCCTGAGATCAGGACCTGAGCAGAAACCAAGAGTACAACACCCAACTGACTGCGCCACCCAGGTGCCCCTCATGATTTGATTTTTTAAATTATTTTTCCAAGTTTTATATAAGGACATGACAACTTCATGAAACAAATTTTTGTTTGTTTTTTTAGATGTTATTTAGATGTTATTTGACAGAAAGACAGAGAGAGAGCACAGGTAGGCAGAGAGGCAGGCAGAGGGAGAGGGAGAAGCAGGCTTCCTGCCGAGCAGGGACCCCGATGCGGGGCTCGATCCCAGGACCCTGGGATCATGACCTGAGCTGAAGGCAGCCACTACTTAACTGAGTCAGCCAAGCACCCCGACAAATTCATTTTTCTAAAATTTTATATTATCTGGGATAATTTTAATAAAGGAATTCTCTGCTTTCTAAAAGTTAGATACTATTTTGTGATAAAACTATGGAAACATGGCAGGTTTTTGTTTTGTTTTGTTTTTAATTGTAGGTCTTCAGTTATTTTTCTCAATTCCTCTATGGTTATATGGTTCCTTGAGTCAATTATATTAGTTTATTTTCCAGAAAACTATCCCTTTACTCTAGATATTAAAACTAATACTAGGAAGTTGTACATACATTTTTAGTCATTTCTATGTTTATGGTTACATCTCTTCCATCAATCTTAAATGTTGTAATACTTTAAATTTATTTCTTCTTTCATTAATCGGACTCACCAATTTTTTTTTCCATTTTAGGAATCTATCTTGATTTTATCTTTCTTGCCTATTGTTTTCTGTTTTATAATTTCAGCTTTAGCTTATGCATTCCTTCCTTCTATCTTAGTTGTTTCACGCTGTTTTTATTGTATCCTCTTTAGTTCATTGCAGTCTTAGATAATATCATTTCTTTGTTAATTATAAGAGTACTTAAGACCCTCTTGGTCCTCTAAGTACAGCTTTAACTGTGTCCCAATAATTTCTCTTCTTTACCTCTAAATAATTTTTAGATTTTTTTCTTTTACTTTGTCTTTGATCCAGAGGTTATTTATATTTTTTCCAAGCTACAAGTGTTTATGATTTTTATCAGGAGAAATCAAGAAATCATTGAGTTATTTGTTCATTTATTCAAAAGTATTATTCAATAAAAACAATTCAGACTAATCATTATGAAATGCTACTATAGTAATCTTTTCTTTTTGGCCCATTATATGCTATTTAAAACAAATAAACAAACAAAAACAACTTCCTTGACCATGAGAAGAATGGACAGTCTCTCTTTGAAAGATACAAATTTCTATATGTTTCTTTTGTTGTTACTGTTGTTGTTTGTGCATTACCATTTTCCCAATGACTAGAAAATGATCTGCATAGTGTCGGTGCACAATAAATATTTTTGAAGCTATTAATATGTGTATTCTTAACCTTGATTGTGGTAATCAAGTTCTTAACCACCCTTATGCTTTGTCTATTGGCCTAGCAAACTCTGAAACATAGGTAGCAAAATTACTAAATGTAATCTTTTTTTAAATTTGTTATTGTTATGTTAATCACCATACATTACATCATTAGTTTTGGATGTAATGTTCCATGTTTCATTGTTTATGCATAACACCCAGTGCTCCACGCAGAACGTGCCCTCTTTAATACCCATCACCAGGCTAACCCATCCCCCTACCCTCCTCCCCTCTAGAACCCTCAGTTTGTTTTTCAGAGTCCATCATCTCTTATGGTTCGTCTCCCCCTCCAATATCCCCCCCTTCATTCTTCCCTTCCTGCTATCTTCTTTTTTTTAAATATATATTGCATTATTTGTTTCAGAGGTACAGGTCTGTGATTCATCAGTCTTACACAATTCACAGCGCTCGCCATAGCACATACCCTCCCCAGTGTCTATCACACAGCCACCCCATCCCTCCCACCCCCCACCACTCCAGCAACCCTCAGTTTGTTTCCTGAGATTAAGAATTCCTCATATCAGTGAGGTCATATGATACATGTCTTTCTCTGATTGACTTACTTCACTCAGCATAACACCCTCCAGTTCCATCCACGTCGTTGCAAATGGCAAGATCTACTTAATGTAATCTTTTAATTATCAATTTTTCCTTGTAATTAAGATTTTTGTTTCATAAATATGTTATCTACACACATTTAGTGCATAGATATATCTCATGTCAGGTTTTTAAATTTTTTATTAAAAATAATCCCTTTTTATTCTTTTTAAAACTTTTGCTATTGAGTTACAGTTGAATATTAATATTGCCACTTCTGCTGTCTTATTTTACATATATCAGATACAGCTTTTACTGCCCTTTATTTTAATCTTCCCTTTGCCAATTTGTTTTAGATGTACCTGTAAATACATTATAGCTGGATTTCTGTTTTTGACTCACCAGCATATTGCTGCCTTTCTACAGGGGAATTCAGTCCATCGGCAATTATTCTCAAGTTTCATTTTTTTTTTCATTTCTCCTTTCTTGTATTTAATTTTCTATGTATTTATATTTATTTCTCCTTTACCCCATTCTTATTTTGCTGAACTCGTCAAAATTCTTGTTCCCTTGCATTCCCTACCTCATTGCCAGATGTCATAGTTTAACTCACATGTTTTTGTTTTTATATTAATTTTGAATAACCATTATGCCTACTCACTGAAATATCTTACGGCACCTCTTGTGTAGTATCCAGGGAATAAAGCCTACCATGTTTTTTTCCAGACATCTATGGAGAACTCTTAGGTATACTTTTAAGTTCCACCAACAGTTTTTGCTTTGACCAGGAAAACAATAATTTGTGACAAAGAGAGAGGAGGACATGGACGTACATGCAGCTGTTTTTACTCTTAATATCTTGTTCTTAAATATCTTGTTTTTTTTAACAATAATTTAAACTAAGAATTTTTTTTACTTCAAATTTGTTTCAAATAAAATATGTTGTAGCACACGGAGTAGCGTGATTCATTCAAGACCAAAAAAATCATGTTTATTTATTTATTCCACATATGTGGACTAATATCCATATTAAAAACAAAAAAACACAAAATTAAAAAAAAATGTTTGTCATTGCTTCCTACTTAGAAAACAGCACAGAATTACTCCTGAACTAAATTTCAGTACATTAAAAAGGGCAGTTTGTCAAAAAGAAGATTTATATACATTACAGAAGATCTGAGAAATGAAGAATTTGCCGCTAGAAGACTGCAAACAAGTGACAACAGAATAGTTGAATGAGATGTTTCTGTGATGAGGCTCTGGGGTAAAGTATCCAGGTTTCACAAAATACTACAGATGTAAAAGAAGACGGGGTTTGAGTTTACGATGAAAAGTAGAGAAAAGGCTATAGATTACAATGGAGACAGATCAAAAGGTTCCAGATGCCAGGCACATGACTCCTAAAGAAATTTCAACAAATGGGCTGCCATTGATACTGATTTCCTCTATCTTAAAAAAAAAAAAAAAAAAAACCCTTTGGATAATTTCTAATCATTTTTTTCTATATGCAGTCCAATTCTGTACATACAGATTTCGTCTATCCTTATTTTTTTTATTAATTTTCTTCCTCTTTCTAATCATCCTGTTGATCTCCTTTCTTAGATTTCTTAAATATGCTTACCCATATATAGACCAATTTTAGAACTAATGTTATTAAATAATAAATAACTTTCTCTTTGACATTTTTTAAGAGTTTACTTCTTTGAGAGTGAGAGTGCGTGCACACACAAGTTGGGGTGGGGAGAGGGAGAGGGACAAGTAGACTCCCTGTTGAGCAGAGATCCTGCCATGGGAGTTGATCCCAGGACCCTGAGATCATGACCTGAGCTGAAGTCAGATGCTTAACCGACTGACTGAGCCACCCAGGTGCCCCTCTCTTTGAGTTTCATAGTCCATTTTTACCTTCACATTTACAAAGATTTCCAATGTCAAGCTACTAAATACAATGGTACAGAGAGTCAATCATGAAACAAGACTACCTGCTTTCTCTTCTCAGTTTTACAATAACCTATAACAATTCAGAAAGCCATTTAATTATTTTATGTACTTGTTTCCTCACTTAAGAATGGCAACATTAACACTTGCTAAATAAAATGAAATTAATGACTATGCTTTGGAAAATATAACTTGTTGGCTAAAGTGATGTAAATTTTATTCTTTTCTTAGAAACCACTGAAATAGTAAATTTCCAAATTTTTCAACAGATCCTTTCCAAACCAAGTTTGAAGACAGCATCTATTCTCTCTTCTCACCAACTGCTCCTTCAATAGTTCTTTCAGCTGTTCCTATTTCAAGTACTAAAGCTGCCAATTTTGTTTTCCTTCTAATAATCCTACATCCTATTAATCATATCAGTGTGCCATCAATATTTTCTAGTCTTCACACATTATCATAAGATGGGTTATTTTTTCCACCTGTTTCTCTACATTGCCAACATAGTATCTCTCTCAGTCCAAAAGATCACACCTGTGCAATCTGGAAAGCATCCAATAAACTCTGTAGAATTTTAAATTATATTACCTCTAATTTAGCTCCTTTTGATATAGTATCAGTGCAATCAAGTATTATATTCCATTGATTCTTCACTCAATTTTTACATTTAATACCATAACATTTTTTTTTCCGTGGCTTAATCAATTCTGCAAGATATACTGTTCTTTTAAAAATAATGTATATTTTTTGAACTAATGACTTTTCCATCTTAATTCACCTTTTTGCCATTTTAATGCAATAGGAGACACATTATTCCAAATTAAAACAAATTGGATAGGCTTGCTAATCATTATGCATATATATATATATATACATATATATGTGTGTGTATATATATGTATATATATATATACACACACACACATACAGTCTTACTTATATAGTAGGCTTTTTAACTATGAGAAATTAAGTAAGACATAGTGAAAAAAAACTTATGTTTCAAAACTGATTTATTCCTTCTTTAAAATTGTACTTATTAATTATAAGTTTAATTTAAATACAGTGAAAAGATGTTGCTAAACTTGGCACATTAATATGATATAATTTATCTCCCCCAAATTTATTATTTCTTTCCTGAACTATCAAATCTTAACTGATAGAATTATATAAATTAAGATCTTAAAGCATAAAATGGTTTAACTGGAAAATACCCAAGAGATAATTTATTTTAATCACTTTATTCTATAAATGATGAGAATCATGCACAGATGGACTTATGTGCTATCCAATATCATATTTCTGGTCATTTTTTGTAGTTTCTAGAGTTTTAGGCTGGTGCTCTTTTAAATATAGACCTCTCCATACTTTTCCTCTAAACTTTCCAGTGAATATAAATACATTCATAGTTTTGTTAATCATAAATGCATTGATTGCACTGGAAAACTGATCAACATCTGCTAACTGCAATCTGTCTTTTTCATATGTCTTTTACTAAGTGTTTTTTCCTTTCAACACACTTCAAATACTTTGGAAAACTGGAACTCTAATGAAAAACAGAAAAATAAAACATGTTTTTAAATAACCCATTGACCATCATCATATTAATAAGACAGAAAATTGAGAGATCTGAGATTGAGTATTAATATAACCTAGTTTTGATTCATGTATATCTTTCAGGAAATTCTATGGACAAAGTCTCCTTGTTGTTTTATTACTAATTTCATTATAGTAATAAGCTAGTATATTCATTCCTAGTCATTCCTTTTCAAATATGACCCATTTTCAGTACAATATTCAGTAGAGGAAATTATCTCCTCTACAGAAATCAGTTCTCATTCTTTGACTCCTGTCCCCAATGTAGCAGAGCCCATGATATATTATACACCTGGAGCCCTGAGATTCTCACAATTATATAGGACTGTTTTCTACTGTCATGACCTCTGAAAGTGAGTATGTGTTGTGTTTGGTGTTGGAGAAGGGCAGTAAAGGGGAAAGGGAGCAGGACAGAGTAGAGGGCGCTTGACGGTTGCTTGGCACAAAGAGGAAAAGGTGTAAATGCCATGTCATGGGCAGGAGCTAGGGTATGCGGGTGGTGCTTCTGTGAGGACTCCAGCTCTGTGTTTCCCTCCTCTCTGAGAATGCATTACTCTGGACATTTTTTTTTAGATTAGTTTACCAAGAGCAGGTATGTTAAGCCATGACAGATTTTGTTAGTTCATGGTGAATTGTAGGTAAAAGGGGGAAAAATATGGAGTTTCTTATGAAGAAATATTTAAAGAAATGTGACTTTTCGGATAAATCATCCTTACTATCTTTATGGTGCAAAAATGTTACTTTTCAAATGTCTTTTCCCAGGAAACTATAATTGGTTGCCTGATGTCACTCATTAGGGTTTTAAATTTCACAAATGACTATTGTAACAAATCTTAATCAGGTATTCTAGGTGATTTTAAAACTGTCGGAAGGGGGGGAAATCGGAGGGGGAGACGAACCAGGAGAGACTATGGACTCTGAGAAGCAAACTGAGGGTTCTAGAGGGGAGGGGGGTGGGGGGATGGGTTAGCCTGGTGATGGGTATTAAAGAGGGCACGTACTGCGTGGAGCACTGGGTGTTATACGCAAACAATGAATCATAGAACACTACATCAAAAACTAATGATGTATGGTGATTAACATAATAAAATAAAAATAATTTTAAAAAACTGTATCTCTGAATAATAATAATGTGACTAACAGGTTTTGTAGAGTTTCTGTGTAAATATTTTGTTTAGGTCCCATGGCTATATAAATAATTTGAATAACCCAGATCAGCGTGCATGTAGTGTTTCAATAGCCCAATTTCAAGCGCCACCGTAAAAAAAGTTATCTGTTTGCAAGGCTGCCTTCTAGGAACCAGGGCCCAAATATAGGGATCAAAAATGAGCCCACAGACATGAGTCCTGGAAATTCTTGGGACATTTACGGTGCAGTGCTATCACTTGTGGTGGTTTGAATGTTTGAATGTTTGTATCCCCCTAAAACGTATATGTTGAAATCCTAAAACCAAAGATGATGGTATTAGTGGATGAAGACTTCAGGGGTGATTGGGTCATGAGGGTGAAGCCCTCTTTAATGCTTTTATAGAGGGTCCAGAAAGATTCCTCGTCTCTTCTGCCATGTAAGGATATAAGAGAAATCTGCAACCACAACCCACAGGGGATTGAGTCTGGGGGCTCAGGACAACTTTCCTGAGTGTTGTTGGCTGGTCTTAGGCAAAAATTTCAAGGTAGGTACTCCAAAGTACAGAGGCTTAGATCTAAGAGGGTAGGTGCAGTAATTGCTATTATAATCTCCATTTTCCAGATAAGATACCATCTCTCAGAGGGTGTCCACCAGCCAAGTAAAGAATTCACTGTCTAGCAAATAGCACTTTCTAGTGGTTAGCAGCTAATTATACCCACATAACACTTTTCTTCTTGGCTAACTGAACTCTAAAAAGATAGCCAATTTCTTTTAATATTTCTAACAGTTTTTAATCATCGATAAATTCTCTTCTTTTGAAATAATTAAGCACAAGATCTCCTCATTTGCTGCCTTTTGAAAGAGAAAAATACCGGAAGGTGAATACCTCCTATTCTCTTTTAAGTAAGATAACTTAAAAAAGTAAGATTTCCAGGACATTGTCAGTTTAAAGCCTACTCTCCTGCTCCTCATAACTTTTATGTATTTATACTTTTTCCCATTTTATATTCAGTAATAGTAAAAAGTCATCCATATTCATATTAGAGATGATCTGTACTATAAATCAAAATATTATTCAGCAGTTTCTCCATGCTATTACTCTAATGCGTAGTTCAACTGTATTTCTATTTTCTGGTTTTGGGATTCACTTTAGACAATTATTTTCTTTTAAGAAACTGCACCTTCTCGTACTTTGCATAAAACCTACAGCACATAATGCTCAAAGATGCCAAAAACATATTTAAAACCAAGTGCTTTTCTTAATTAAATTCAGTCACCTTGATACAATTTTCATATATATCATTCTATATTATTCCTCCAGTTTCTCAGAAATAAAAATATGACAAAGGTCTGATAGAGGTCACATTTTCAAGGATTCTTCCCTCACACACAAAGTGTTGATAACTGAATTTTCATGTGATTAATCTTGCTGAATATAAAAAAAATAGAAGAAAAAATTTTAAACTGTGAAAAAAAAATTGTTACCTATTGTTAACTACAGACATTTTATCTGTGTCTTAGTGAAATTTGTGCTAAGAAACAGGGTGAGTTCATTTTATTTTCCATAGCTTACATTTTACTGAAAACTTCTTTAGAATATCTCTATAAAATATTATCAGGACAACCCAGTGAGGGCTTTTGTTCATCCTTTTTTTTTCAATTATGCCTGATTACCAGTTGAGCTGAGATGTTCCAACCAATCAATTTTAAACACCTCCTTTAAGTGGTTTATAGTAATCAAGTTTTTGTTTTGTTTTAACTGCTGAATTATGGTCATTTTAGATTGGCTTTAACGGAAAATGAGTAAATACTGCGTAAAACGGTACCTATCTGTAGTGAGTAGAATGGAGTCCTGAGAATGATATGCTTATATAAAAAACATTCAAATTTTTTGAATATTAACAACACTGAGACAAGTTTTTTTGTATCTTTTGCATATTATATTAGTTATAATATGGATTTAATGACCACTATTAGGGCTTATCTATCCATAGTTTCCTGTCCTGTCCCCCACGGTTTGGGGGAGAATCATCTAGACTAAACTAATATCCTGATGGCCTCCCAGACCTTAAAACTCTCCTTATTTGCAATTCTGCTACTCACAATCCTCCATATTACACTGTTAAAACATTATGTTCTTCATCATGCTATCTTTTTTGAAACTTTTCCTTGACTCTCCATTTTCCACGACACAAAAGTCCCCATATTGTACCCCTCTAACTCTAATTTATGTTTCCAGTACCAACCCTACACTCCATATAAGAAAGCAGGTGGGCATACCGGTCCTCTGCTGTCTGCTGGGCATGCCTGCCTCTCTTTTACAGTCATAGAAACGTATTTACTGCATTCCTAGCCAACCGAATCATGACCATCATTTGAGATCAAATTCCACTTTTCCTAATGAAATACGATGCCTTTTTACTGAGCATCGATCTGTGGTTTAACAAAGTGTTTTCACACACAATCTCAATTAATACATTTTATTTGAGCTGATACAGATAGGCAGATGAAGATTCTGTGGCTCAAAAAGACCTCTCCTAACCATCTGAATTCTTGTTGCTCTCTCCTTTCTCTAATGATATCTATAATGTTTATTGGTTCACTCTTCATATATGTAAGTTTCTTTTTTTTGTATTCATTCATTCATTCATTCATTCAACGCGGATTTTTCTGAGCTCTTATAATGTGTCAGGCATTATGTGGGCAGAGTCTCTGTATCAGGAAGATTATTGCTAGAATTTCTAACCAAAGGGTAAGTAAGCTCTGTGTGAGGGATCAGTGTTATCACCCAACAGGGCCTATCACAGGCAACATGCGACAAGCATTTAAAAAGAGAACAAAGCAAAAGTAAAGCATTATTTCATTAGGCTGGTCACATTTTTTAAGGAAAAATGATGCAAACGTAGACTCTGAACTTCTGACACTCTGCCTTAACTATTTTACATGTGGTTTGCTCTATTAACTCTAGTTTTCTAAGTGTACAGTAAACACAAAAAACAAAACACACACATCAGACTCTTTCAGGACTTATAACCACAAGTGATTAGCCATAGGGTGCGATTACCGTTCACGCCGAAGGCAATTTTTTTTGGCTCTAAAATAATTATGCTGAATATTCAGCATCTTTTGGGAAGGCTAATTGAGGGAAAATGAAATAGTAAGCTTCTGTGCTGTGCCAGTTGCAATTAGGAAGATGTGAGACTGTTGTCGTTAGAGTCTCACTAAACATCAGTAGAATGAGTCTTTGTGTGAGTGTGCCTGTGCTATTTAAACACCTTGATTCCAGATACAAAGTAAGTTGAAATTTAGCTTTGGGGTGCACTTTTATCTGTAGGATGCTCAAAGCTTATAAACAACCATGCATTTTTCCCAAATATAGAACAAAAGGATGCCTCTGAGTGAGCTACTCATAAGAGATCAACAACTGGGGAAACAGAAAAATGTAAATCCTGTCATCTGCTCAAGTGTGAGGCACAGGCCCCCGTCAATATGTGTCATCGGCCCTGTATTTGAAGAGGAAGTCTGGGACCATTCTCTTTCCTCCATGCAGGAGGTTGCTGAAAGAACCAACGCACGACCCTGGACCTCTCCACAGAGTACACAAGAGGCTTGTTCTTTGGTTAGTGCTTGGTCCCACCACTTGCAAGGCTTTTGTGGCTTTTAACTTTGTTTGCCACAGAAAAAGCCTGACCTCTTTTCCCACACTGAGTTCACTTATCTTTGCTGCAAAGCAGAAAGGACTGGGATATACCACTGTTGTCGCTTCCCCGAAGCTCTGGTGGGAAAACCTTAGGTGACACATTCTGCCACAATGTTTCCCCTCGCTGTGGCTTCTTTCAAGGTCCGGGGCTGCGGGTTTTCAGGAACCCTATTATGTAAGTAACATAATTTGCCATGTTAAACATTTGGTTCATTTTGTGATAGTTCCTCAGAGGCAAATAGGAGAAGCAAAGTAGGTTCAAAAAGCTTGCCATTTATAAGTGTAAAAGAGGGATTGCATGGATTTCAATTTGAATGGACCTCGGGCACAAAACAGGTCCCTCTTGATGTAAAAGACTGTGAAATTTTTGTTCTACTTTTAGGATCTCTGATCCATTAGGGACTTCTTTTCCTAAGTGCTTCGGGTAATCTAGTTAAGTCTAGGCAGGCCTAGTATCATACATTTCTTCAATTATTATTTTAAAAAAAGGAAGAAATATCACTTTACCAACTCAGCTCCCCTTCGCACTGAAGCTCTGCATGAAGTAGGATGTTTTCCTGCCCCATGTAAGTGAAAAGAACCATCTTTCAAAACTACTGGTGTTCTCGATTCTTTTTATAAAAGGGTAATCTTCGTTATTCTGGGCAGCAGACCCAGCGAATCTCTAGTTATATAAGTGGAATTATTAGAGATACATGTATATTGAGAAAGTGGATTTGATACTGAATTTCCCTTGCCTTTCTTTTATTTAGCGTGTAATCATATTTACCCCTCTGTATTAATGTTAGCAATAGGATTAGAACCGAAAATTCTACTTCTGCTTCCGCTACTGAAAACTCCCATTCTTAATTCTTGATTAGAAAATCATTATTTCAGCAATTAAGGATAACCATATTTTCAATAAAAAACAATCTGTTATCAAAAAGGCTTATTCTTTAAATCCTTACAGATGCATCTGAGTCCTTTTCTACTGGTGAGAATATGTACTACATGGAAATTCGTAAGATTTATCAGCCAATGGGTCCTGAGGAAGTCACTTCACCCTCTGATCTTGTGCTTCCTCTGTTTTAAGATGTGAAATTTGCCATGCCAATAGATAGAGTTGCTATGAGAATCAAAGAAATGAGGGCAAGTGCACAGGAGTTTTCAAAACTTAGTAAAGTACTGTACAAATGTGGGGTATACAGTAGGGAGAAAATGGGTGTTTTGGGATGATAAATATAGATGTTTCCAAAGATTAACTTATAGTTTAAAGGGTAATACTTAATTCTCATTAGAGGTCATTTCTTAGATGTCACTCTTCAATATGGTGTGTTCCTCTAAGTGTCTCTCTTGACCTGTTCTAGAACACATATAACTGCAAACAAGTAAATTATTTCCCTAAGCTACAGATTGCATTCATGAGGGGAAGGAGAGCCAGAGAAGAAGAGCAGTAGACAAAGTAAACAGACTTACTAGATGCATTCATTCACTAACCAGACTTAGACAATGTACAGGTTCAAAGGCAAGAATAAATGCAGCCTTTTGATACAGGCAGACAGACCTGTGATTCAAGTCCTAACTTGGCTGCATACTGTGTGAGATTCATATGGGCCAAATCACTTGAACCAGTGCTTTCTAAAGGGTGGTCCCAGACTAGCAACATCAACATCACCGGGGAACATGGTAGAAATTCAAAATCTCCAACGGCACCTCAGATCTACCAAAATCTTTGGGAGTGGATCCCAGAAATCTGTGCTTTAAAACCAGCATTACAAGTTTGAAAACCACTAACTTGAACTGATAGGTTTCTTTGTCTGTAATACTAGAAATAGTAACACCTTTCTCATAAGTACAATTATAATGATTATAATGATTAGAGACAAGTTATACGCAGTCTACTGCATGTTAATTGCTCAGTGAATAGAGTCAATAACATTATCCTTCCAGACTCATCTCACATGCCACCCAGCCCACGTCACCTCTCTACATTTATGAAAAGTAAGTAATCTCAATTCTGACTTTAGGCTATACTACTATCATTATATTATACTATATTATATTATATTATATATTATATTATATCGTGTGTTACTGACTAATTCTTTCTCTGGTATTACAAGTTTCTTGAATTCAAAAAGAGGACCTCTTGGCGTAACACATAGCACAATTGCTTGATTCCCCATCTAATTAAATAGGACTAATAATTGTATGTATTCTATGAGATTACTGTGAAGTATTAAAACATATTAAATATAAGGCAATTGACACAATGCCTGGGACTCAATAAATGTTGGCGATTATTACAATATTTTTTTAACTATTTTAGAAATAGGTACCCCCATAAATATTTTTGGAGTGACTGCAATTGCTGCATTTCTCTGGAAATGGGATATCTAGAGTTCTTTTTAACTAAATGGTTTTAGGAGATGAGGAAAAGTTACTAAGTATCAGCCTTTGTTTGAACTGTATTTACTTATGAAAAGTAAAAGAATTTTCTAGTAGTCACTGATCACCTCATGATGAGCTGCTTTATTTTTTTAATTCCTAGCATTTTCTCCTAAGCAAACGAAAGTGGTTAAGCCCATAATAATTGGTGTAGTACTTCTAACACCTTGGCCTTAAGAGAAAATGCACCAATGAGCCTCAAACTGCTGCTTCCGACAAGTGTGGCCTAGACAGCCCTGAGGAGCAACCTCGGAATGATGGTTACTTTTGTGTCACCTTAACTGGCCATGCACTGCCCAGGCTAAACAGTATTTCTCAGTGTGTCTGTGAGGGTGTTTCAGGATGAGATCAGCATTTGAATTTGTGAACTCAGTAAACTGCCTTCCCAGATGTTGGTAAACACTATCAAATCCCTGAGGGCCTGAAAAGGAGAAAAAGTGGAAGAAGATGGAATTCATTCCTTTTCTTCCTACCTACCTACTTCATTGGTCTTCTCCTGCTTTTGGACTAGGATTTACACCACTGGCTTCCCCGGTTCTCAGATCTTCAGACTTGGACTGGAATTCTGTCACCAGCTTTCCTGGGTCTCCAGCTTGCAGATGGCAGATCATGGGGCTTCTCAGCCTCTATAATTGACGGAGCCACTTCATTAGAGTAGCGCATGTGTGCGCTCTCTCTCTCCTCACATGTATGTATATGGGCATATGTGTCTCTATCTATTAATCTATATTTATACCTACACCTACATCTATATCTATCAAAATCTATCTATATATCCTATTGGTCTGTTTCTCTGGAAACCTACTAATAAATACTCCTGGATTCTGCATACAAGAGCAGGGGACAAGGAATGACCATTCCTAGAAGATAGAGCCCTCAAACGGGGCAGGGCCGTGTGGATCTTGCTTATTCAGTTAACATTTTGAGACCCAAACATCCTCCATAGCTTTCCAGAGGGTCAGTAGCTTTACATAGGGCATCATACATACAGCCATAGTCCAGGAGGAGCTGAAGGTAGAGGCCAAGGCTTCTTTCTCCATCCACTGCATTTAATAAATAGGTGGCTCTCCTCCAAAACCACACACCTTTTTTAAGAGCCTGGTGTTAAATGTCCAATTAATTTTAACCATGTGGTTAGTCTATTAGTTTTCTATTGCTTTCCCAGAGTTATAAAGGTGAGCACATAGAGAAATCCTATTGGATCCCTTTCAATTTTATTGGAATGTACAAAGGAAGACATTTTTGTCTGATCTTTTTCCAGAGATAGTCATATCAAATAGCCAGTCAGCAAATAATCTTATAAAATGTGGCTTCACATGGAGGATTAGTAGTCACTACTCTTTTTCCCACAGTACGCATCAAGAGACTATTCTTCAGATAAAGGACAGAGCCACCTTTGTCCACTTTATGCAGGAAAAGACGTATTAATCCATGAGTGACGATCATTCCCAAAAGAAGGGTAAATTATTATAAGGTACTATGTTGACAATGTCATGAACTATTTGGGAATTTTCCAAAAGATTTCCCATAATATCACCAATCAAAAATGTGACTCTTACTTAATAAATCGGAATTTGTTGGTGGCCGTTTTTGACTGATACAGCAAAGGAAAACATTGTCTCTGCCTTTTAAGGGATTTAGCTTTTGATTTTCATGCTTCATTCTGCCTGGACTATGAGGAAAATGGTTGACTATCTGACATGTGGAGAGGTAGTATGGTTTTTGGCTAAAATTGAACACAACTTTAATTATCATGACTGCCCCTCTAGATTTTTAGATCAGATCTGGAAGCATTGAAAAGTGTCACTTAAGTACTTATAAAATCTCTGCCATACTCTGAAAGGAAATGACAGTTAAACTATAATTAAGGATATGCCAGAAACTGAGAGAGAACTCCTTAAATTATACTTGGTCTTCTTTTACTTATGTTATTTATTAATTTACTTATTTTATTTTGATATCCATTTACACATATGTATTTCATCTTCCATACAAACTTCAAGGAGTCAGCATTTTTTGTTTGTTTATTTGTAATGTCTTAACTTATTGATCTTCACTACTACTACCTGATAGCTTCTTCTACCTGACAGCCTCTATTTAAGGGAGAAAAAAAAAACATTATTATTAGCTAAGTACGATCTCTAACTCTCAAAAGAGTAAAATAGAATAAAATTTTTAGGTCTTATTTTATTCCTTACTTTTAAGCTGCTAGATAACCAATTATTTGACAAGTTATTAATGTGATATGGAGTGGATTATGTGCATTTTGTCTGATTTCTTTGCCCACTTTACAATGACCCTGTTATTAACTCATGAAATTAAAAAAAAAAAGTAGGGGGAGGGGGAATAAAAGAAAAAAAAATCTTCATTTTACTGAAGTAATAATTTGATCAGGAAGTGCATATACCATGCAGTGACTTTCTTTTTTTTTTTTTAAAGATTTTTATTTATTTATTTGAGAGAGAGAATGAGATAGAGAGAGAGCATGAGAGGGGAGAGGGTCAGAGGGAGAAGCAGACTCCCTGCTGAGCAGGGATCCCGATGCGGGACTCGATCCCGGGACTCCAGGACCATGACCTGAGCCGAAGGCAGTTGCTTAACCAACTGAGCCACCCAGGCGCCCCCATGCAGTGACTTTCAATGACAGGGCTTTAATGAACCATAGCTGGTGTTTATTGAAGGCCCATGTTCTCGGCACTGCACTTGGGACATTCATATGTCTTTTAATTTGTTCTCACCATAACTCTTCAGAATCAGTATTATTTGCCCATTTCACATTGAGATTCAAGGAAGTTAAATAAAAAAAATCTTACATAGTAAGTAGCAGAGCTATAGTTTAAGTAACATTTATTTTTCTTTCTGAAAAGTCAACATGTTTTCCTCTACATACATTCTGTCTCGTAACTATATCACAGACTCTACAAGAAATTTGTTTCTATACTCTTCCACATACCTAGTTGATGGGTCAGGTCAGAACTTTTTGGTTTGAGGTTGTGTGTGTGTGTGTGTGTGTGTGTGTGTGTGTGTGTGTTTAATTTGTTAGCATATTCTTTAGTGTTTAGTATAGATTTTTACTCAATAAGGCAAATCCATCTCAAGCCATTCATTCACTTAGTCCTGGATAAGCCATTCCTCGTTATAAACTGTTCTTTTACTATATCCCACTCTTCAGTGGACTCTGGGCATGAGATTATTTGGGTTTTTATCCTGTTGACCACTTTGTTAAATCATCTTATGGCCATATTAATGGTGGTTTAATAACACTTACCATGCGCTGCTGGCCTAAAGGGCACTGACGAGAGAATCAGTCATAATAAGGGGCTATAGATCAGATAGACTGTGCTTTAATGCTATTGAGAAATTACTCAAACAAGATTATTATGTGTGATTACCAAAAACTCAGGCAGCTAAAATGTTGTCTTTGAGAACACAGACACTGGATGTCTAGTCACGGGCAGAGTCATCAATAAATTGTACTCTCTTCAGAAGCCAAGAAAACTGAGGAAACTATCTGAAGGAATTGGGTTTAAGCATGCTCTTTGAAGCTGACAGGAAATGGTGTTCAGTGCGTGCCAAGGTTAAAATGCTCTTTACTCAAGGCTAAATTGGATGTGGTCACAGTTGGAAGAAACCATTTACTATCATTTATGCACATTTCAGATCTTTCCAGTGACACATGGGTAACTATTATTTGGGAGACCAAAAAGGATTAAGTGGGAAAAGATGAAAAGATGAGTAATGCAAACAGGCTACAGAATGTAACTTTTTCAATTTTATTATTACTTGTGAATTTGTAAAATGACTAAAACAGTCATGTGCTAGTAGGTTCATTTTTTTAATTTATAAGTTTCTAAGTTAATAATATATATATTAAACGTATGTTCAAGATGTTCCTTTTCTTTTTTTATAAAAAAAAGATTTTATTTATTTATTTATTTGAGAGAGAGAGAGAGAGAGAGGTGCACACGGCAGGTGGAAGAGGGAGAGGGAGAATCAGACTCCCTCCTGAGCAGGGAGCCCGACACGGGCTTGATCCCAGGACCCTGAGATCATGACCTGTCGAAGGCAGATGCTTAACTGACTGAGCCACCCAGGCACCCCAAAATGTCCCTTTTCTTGAATTCATTTAAGGCAGAGACAAAAACTAAGAAAAGGGAGAGCATTTGGGAAAAAAAATTTAAGGGGACCTATAATGTAAAGAAGGGAAAACCTAGGTTTAAAAGAGGCAAATGATTTCTGCAAGAACACAGCTGGTAGGAAGCCAGATCCTCTATTCATTTACCAGTCCTATACCTCCATGAATTCAACCATTATGGCCCCAATACAGTAATGAGATTATCGACCTATGCCATACATTGGGTTCTAGAAACATTTACACAGCACTTGATTAGCATGAGATTTAGTGCATCCAGTAAAAACACCAACTATTGTTCATAATTTTGAACATGTAACCAATAACATCAATGAAGTTACTAAGTACAACACACTGAGGAGGACACAGGACATACAAAAGAATGACACAGTTTCCTCTAAAAAACAAAGGAGATAGAGTTACACAAAAATAAGAGAACTGATTGAAGTGTGTGTATATTGGCAAATCAACAAAACTGTCATAAGCAATTCTGTGTGTATGAATGTATTGCTTTAAACATACTTTCAAAACAATTATGAGATTTGATCCTTACCACCATCCCATGAAAAATTTAGTAGTGTTATCTGTATTTAATGATTGACTGGGAAATATTGTAGGTTTTTAAATTATATTTACCAAAGTGAAACAATGCATCTGATCTTTATGTGAAATTTATAGATTAACAACTGTTTTCACAAATATATTTTCATTTAATTTACCAGTAGGAACCCACTTAGTAAGAACCCTATTATTATCCTCACTTAACAGGTACGTTGAGAGTGTGTGCATTTTGCTTAAGTTCTCATAGTTAATAGGTTAGAGTATACAGACCAACGCCTAGAAGTTTAGACATTAAATCATACAATGTCCCTTTGACATTATACTTTTATGGATGGGCAGAATAGAAAGAAAACTCCTTTAAAAGAGTAATTAGAAAAGCTTTAAGAATACAGGCTGAAAATAGTTATTAAATTGTTTTCACATCATTTGCCTTTATATCTATGTCTGTTTGTATTGATCTGTAAAACTCCTTAAGGGTCCATGTCTTTTCTTGTTCCCAATTATTTGTAATCATTACTGAAATTTGGTTAGACAAAATGTTGAATATATTTAAAACAGAAGCTGGCATAGTTCCTGGAGCTTGATAGGTATACACAAATATTTACTGAAAAAAGAAATTACTTAAGAAATAGAGCCTTATCAATATTGGAATAAACCCATGCCATGTGTCTCGATATGGGGCATGGGAGAAGGACACATCACTTCTGTGGTATTCCTGCGAAAACTGCATTACACAAATACAATCATGAGGAGACCTCAGGCAAATCCAAATTGAGGAATATTCTGCAAAACAAGTGGCTTTTCTTCTTCAAAATGTCAAAGTCCAAAAAGAAAGAAAAGCTGAGGAACTGATCCAGACTAAATAGATATGAGAACTAGGGTTAGCCTGGGTGGCTCATTCGGTTAAGCATCTGCCTTCAGCTCAGGTCCTGATCCCAGGGTCCTGGGATCGAGTCCCACATTGGGCCAGGGGACCTCCTTCCCCCTTTGCCTCTGCCTCTCTCTCTGTCTCTCATGAATAAAATAAAAATAAAATCTTTAAAGAAATAGATATGAGAACTAAACATTGCACATAATCTTCAACTTGATCCTAGACCTAAAACACATAGCTATAATGCATCATTAGGGTAATTTTTAATTTAAATATGGACTATGGATTAGATAACCATATTGAATATCTTGATTTTGTTAACTGAACTGTAGTTATGTGAGAGAATATTTTCTCAAACTATTTTTCTTTGGAACTTCACTTAGAATTATTTAGGGCTAAAGGAGCATGGTGTCTCCAACTTACTTGCAAATGGGTCAGAGAAAGAAAACGTGTGTGTGTGTGTGTGTGTGTGTGTGTGTGTGTGTGTGTGTGTGTGTAACAATGGGTGAATCTGGGTAAAAAGCATAGTGGACTTCCTTTTACTACTTACTATTCTTACAAGTTATCTGCAAATTTGAAATTCTATTAAAATTAAAAAATCATCCAAAAATGATTTGAATCTCTAAAATGCATCTTTTTCCTCACACCATATCCTTCAAGCCACTATAAGAAATTCAAATCAGTTTGGTCTTCTTGTTCATATTCCCCTAAAAACTTGGCGATAAACTAATAAACTAACAATAATTAATAAATAATGAACTAATTTTAAAATTTCATTCAATTAAAATATTAAATGATCAGATTATGACTACAAAAAATTGTCAGATGTTGTTTTCCTCATCAAATGTCAATGTCATCATTCACATTCTTGATTTTTTTAAGTACACGACCTTTGTTTCTATTAACAATACCTGGTGCTTTCATTTTCAGGTACTCATTGGTGGTGATCTTAATACAGGAATGTGTAGAATATAATCCATTAAAAATGAGACCGGAGCATTTAGAGTTTGAGAGAAATAGCTAAACCATCTCACACGCTGGATATACCAGATTATTAAAGCTTCACATACATTTCAACCTACATCATCAAAAAATAACAAACATCATCTCCTTTCAGAGCTACATTCAACTAAACTATATTTTATTTATTCTTGATTGCATTTCTTAAACAAATGTTTATTGTTTGCCCATTCTACTGAAAACTGAGAATACAATGAGACCGACAAGCAAGTCCCAGTCTTTAAAGATATAAAAGAACAGTAGTAAGTAAAATACAGCTAATAGAAAATTGGGCTCTATGGCATAGAGTAATGGTACAGTTGAAGAAAATTCAAGATACAATGGGAGCCCATGAAAGTGACAACAAACAAGCCAGGGTTATGAGGTAAGTAAATGAAACTGAGAACCTAAAACCTAGGCGGAGTTAATGAATTGGCCAGAAGAGAAAAATATATCAGGCTGAGAAATAAAGTGGAAATCCAGTAGATTGCAAAATAATTTGGGCAATTTCTGCGAACTTCAATATGACTGTTCACAGCAGTAAAGTCACAAAGACCCATGTGTGCTGGATTGAGGAGCTTGGATCTAGAGGTCAATGAGGAGATGCTAAGAGTTTTAAGAACAGACAGGCAGGATCAGATGTGCCTTTTGGAAAACTTCACTGAATATTAGTCATTCTGAACCTTTGTTTTGAGGGGCCTATTATAAATACAAGGCCACAATCTCTTGGGAAACTTGTGAGCCTAGATATTATTGAGAATTCAGAATCTGTTGGACTTCTAGAAAAGTAGTAAGGTAACCGCACTGGATATCGCGTAACACCCCCACAGAGATCTGAAACAAACATCCCTCAATCAAAGACATGAAAATACCCCCACCAAAATGTATGCATTTTTCACTTTAAGCAGACTAATCAGTTCAGATGAAGTTTGTCACTAAATTAATTAAAATGAAATGTCTGGTTGTGGATGCATTTCAACCTCAGAATTGGGAGTGAGGAATGGTGGGCATATATCAAAAATGTTAGAGACACATATGAAGGCAGTAGAAGTTTAAAAGCTGAAACAAGCAACAGAGTAGCAATTATGATGCTAACAGTAGAGTAATAGAAGAGTGGTGTTCTGGTGTCTGCTGAATTTGACCCATCGACTGCCCTTCATGTCTGTGTCACTGTTGAATAAACTTTGTTCTCCAACTTCACTGAGGGTAAATTGTTTCCATGTTTTAGTACACACTAGATTTTTCTCTGATATAAATTCTGCATTCTATTAAGACTTGGAGCAAGTTGAGCCCCACAGTTTTAATGTGATCCACGCTGCTCAGTATTCTCTCAAACTATTTTAATAGTTTATTGATAAAACGCTAGTTAAAATATATCATTAAAATCTGGCAACATAGCCTATGGATAGTTTGAATTATACTCTATGCTACAGCCTAACAGCTGAGAACCACTGGGGTAGAAAATGGATTGTCAGAAGGAGCAAGATTTCAGCCAAGAAAGCTAGTTATGTACTAACCATTCAGTTAATCTCGGAAATAGATGGTGGTAGCCCTAACTGGGATAATTGTGACTGTGTCCTTTGACCTTGAAACACAGATGATTTTTGTCCCACTACAGGGCAGGAAAAAAAATGAACATAATATTGATGGGAAAGAAAGACTACTAATTTATGATTGGAGCTATTTTAGAATGTTTTTTGCAGGGAGGAACTTTTGTCCTGAATATTAAAGAATTCATAGTCTACGAGTGGAAAGGATAAAGTGGATAGTGAAGTCTGAGAGATAAGAACAAAAGCCTTAAGGTATGTCTAGACGAAGTTTGCATGATAAGGTGAGGATGGGATTTTCATGAACATTGTCACATTAAGAAATGTTGTTTTGCTCTGCAGGTAACATGGGCTGCCGGCCTGGCAACAGTAGATCTAAACTAAGGAGGTAAATTTCAACAACCCTTATATTCTGAACACGAGCAAGAATAAAACAAAATGTATTGTTAAAAAATGTCAGCCCTGAACATGCCGGTTCTCTCCAAGACCGATTTGTATATGCACAAACATACAGTGTTCATGTACATGTTTATGCATGTGTGTTTGCATATGTACTTTGCAACCTCATGTTCTAGAATTTAAGAATTCAACTCAAAGGTATTTCATGCATAGCAACTCAACCATGGAGCCTTTAGCATGACTACCCTTCAGCAATGAAAATTTAGCTATCTTTTCCTGAAATAAATGCAGTGAGGTGATGCATTTCTTGGCTCATGTGGTGAGAAGGTCTCTCTTGAGGCCCTCTGCTGCATTGCCCTGCCTTCTTACTAATGAATGCTTCCCCTATTTGTAAACTTCTTTAGGCAAAACGATTTCCATTCAAGGTGCTTTATAATGTCATTAGATTTCCCACTTGTGTTCAAATGGCACCACAGTCATGAGCAGGAGATGTTAGCACTGGTTTTCTCCGAAATGAGGGACCAAAAGAAAAACTCCTTTCCACCGAACATTGGATTCCTTCTCCTTATAGCTCTGCTTCTTAAATGAGAGTATGCAGGGCATTCGTTATTTTTTCCTACCTGACATTTTTTTCATGGGCAAGAAGGAGAGTGTGATGACATTAGGAGGCTATTGGAGTGCCCAACTTTAACCACTGGTGTCAGAGCCACTGTGACATGATGGATGCTAGAATCCAAAGGTGCAGGTTTGAACACTGATCATTGGTATTGATATTTTGATACGACAGTAACATTTTTTTTCCTTTTAGAAGTAGAATTCACTAGAATCTAAAAGACACATGTGTTGCTCCATGAAGAATAATACTACGGTCATGCTTCTAAAATATGTAAACTCCCCACTGTTTCATGAGCCATGAACGAATACCTTCTACTATGGCAACAGTCTACTCTACACTGAAGCTATCCAGAACAACATTCTCAATGTTTCAAGCATCCTGGCATATATGAGTTTTGGTATTTTGTTTTATTTGTTTGGTTGTTCATTGTGAATCAACAGGCAAATAAAATATCTAATCTTCCAACCTCAACCCTGTGAATGCTAATGCCCTCATGCATTCTGACTCTACCATGTTTCAGCACTGATCCTTCTCAAAGGATTATTGCGATAAGCTTAGAATTTAGGGTGCAAATCTTGTACCCTATGATTAGCAACCTCTAGAATTCAACAAGGGAGGCAAAATATGTAAATATAGATAGATAGACAGACAAATATATATATGTAATATAGATATATATTTACATATATATATATACACAAATACATATATGTAAATATAGATATATGTAAATATAGATAGATAGATAGATAATAGATAGATAATACCATTACTAAAGAGTTCCCAGAAGAAAAAAAAAGAGTTCCCAGGGTCTTAGTCAGTCTGAAAATATATTACAGATAATTTTGCCAAATGCTGATTAGCCAAGTAGTAAAATAAACACTTGGCTGAAGCAAAGACCAAAGCCAAATTCACAGTATTTTGACGATAAAGATCTCATTCATACACATAAAAGACTTTTTTTTCATTATCAAACACTGGTTTCACCATCATCATCACTACTCTTTAAGAAATAGCTTCCAAGTCAGAGATACAGCCAATGATATAGCTCCACAAGGGATACAGCCACAGAAAAATATTTACATCAAGATGCACTTTCAGTTTCTCCATGTAAAGCAGTCTCTGTCTTAAGGCTATGCCAATGTGACTGACCCATGAATGTTCCCTGTAGAACCGTGTGTTGATCGTAGTAAGAATTCACTCTGAAACTGGTTAGGTAAAGTGTTCAGAAGCTAACCGCTGCCTCCCACCTACCCCAGGCAACAAGAGGCTTTGTGTAAATGGACTGTAGCCCAAGTCAGGCTCCTGCAGCTGCTGTTCATGGGGATGAGGTGGGGGGGAGGGAGTGTTGTTTTCCTGTTATGTTCTTCCAAGCTGCTTAAAAATAAAAGTGAAGTTAGTAATTTGTCTGCTTTTCTGAAGAATTAATATTTCATGTCTGAAGAGGTCAAATCCATCTGAAAGAGCTGTAAGCATTTGAACCCAAAATAAATTCATAGATAATTAGTTTGAAACTCAGGAAACTGGGTCCCTGTCTTCCCATTCTTCTTTGAAGTAGCTAAGGTCCTCAGGTCCCCTGCTCCAGGCGAAATGTTCAACATAGTGAGGGTTCAGGACTAGCTGCATTTATTTTCCTACAGCATCTGAACTCACTGATACTCAACAGTGTCTGTGGTTTCCCATGTCTGACCCAAGAAAGTATGTTTCTTTTGAGAGTCTTGAATGCTGTTACTTTTTGAAAGACATTATATTAACTAATTCCTTGGCATTACATAATACTTTAGCTACAATATTGACAGAGGTGATTGAGGGGGGTCTCTAAAAAGGAAGAAGAATAAAAATAGCTCTGGGCCATCATATTTATTTTCATCTTCTGATTTCTTTTTTAAACAGAATTAGGACTATTTTATTTCTTAAAAAAATACTCTATGAGAAACAAAATTAAAGGTACAGATGTATATTATAGAAAGCCACATGGCTGATGAAAATGTCTTGAAGAACTATGGTCTCAATAATGAAACACTGAATAGCCTCCACCACTCCCCCATCTTGGTAACACTCTGGGTGGCTCTGTTCCCACTGGGTTTTACCAACACCAGGAGTGTGTGTCATTCAGGAAATGACAGAAGTAGAAGTCTGCATTTGCAGAGAGTAGCTAGAAGTGTACTTATACGTCTGCCATGCCCTGAATATGACGGTGGGGGAAACTGAGATGATGAACACGTGCCTGATGGAACTTTAAGGAAATGCTTTTGATTTAGGAAAAGAGAGTAAGTTGAGGGGATGCAAGTGAAACTCTGTGACTAGCTGGAGGTTTGTGGTGACGGAGATTGATTCTAGTCCATGGTCATTCCAGGTGTAAAGTAGAGGCTTAGGCATGCTTCACTCACAGTATCTCTGGGCCCATTCTCTTCAGGCAAGAACTTATAAATATTATCTTCATATTATATGATATTAAAATTATTTTCTAGTCAGGGGACACTGATCTCCTTCATGTAATTGCTGATATAATGAGTAATACAAGTAAAATAACATGATTTCCTGGTTCATTTTAATCATTATATCAAATTTATTAGTATCTACTATGTCCTCACTACTTTAAGTGTTTATTTAAATTCTCATTAGTTACCATACAATGTAATATTAATTTCAGGTATACAGTCTAGTGATTCAACACTTCCATACAACACCCAGTGCTCATCACAAGTGCACTCTTTTATCCCCATCACTTTATTTAACCCATTCCCCTACCCTCCTCCTCTCTAGTAACCATCAGTGTGCTCTCTAGAGTTTTCTGTTTTTTGGTTTGCCTCTCTCTTTTCCCCCCCGTGATCATTTGTTTTGTTTCTTAAATTCCACATATGCATGAAATCCTATGGTATTTGTCTTTGTCTGACTGACTTATTTCACCTAGCAAAATACTCTCTAGCTCCATCCACGTTCTTGCAAATGGCAAGATTTCATTCTTTTTTATGGCTGAGTAATATTCCACTGTGTGTGTGTGTGTGCAAATATTTACATCAAGATGCACTTTCAGTTTCTCCATGTAAAGCAGTCTCTGTCTTAAGGCTGTGCCAATGTGACATATTTGCACACACATACACACACACCACATCTTCTTTCTCCATTCTACGTCCCCACTACTTATAAAATTGGGTTTCTATCTTCCTGGGTAAAACTTTGTAGGGTATAAATTTTATCCAGATTGATAAAGTTATATTTTACTTTTGCTGACTTATTTAAACTTGGGAACTTTTAAAACTGGCTCTTAAACATTCTCTAAACACACAGACCAATGGAACAGAATAGAGCACACAGAAATAAACCCATGCATATACGACCCATTAATTTACAACAAAGAAGACAGGAATCTACAATGGGGAAAGGACAGTCTATTCAATAAATGGCGCTGGGAAGAATGGACAGCTACCTACAAAAGAATGGAACTGGATCCCTAACACCATAAACAAAATCAACTCAAAATGGGTTAAAGATGTGAATGTAGGACCTGACACCATAAAACTCGTAGAAGAAAACACACAGAGTCAGTTTCCTGACATAGGTCTTGGCAATATTTTTTTGGATTTGACACCCAAAGCAAAGGAAGCAAAAGCAAAAAATATAAAAGAGAGACTATATCAAACTAAAAAGCTTCTACACAGCAAAAAAACCATCAACAAAATGAAAAGGCAACCAATGAAATGGGAACAAATATTTGCAAATCACAGATTCAATAAGGGGTTAATATCTAAAATGCAAAAGTAAACACAAATAACACAATAGCAAATACATATATATATATCATCAGTATATCAATATCAAATATGTATCAACTGAAAAATGGGGAAAGGACTTGAATAAACATTTTTTCCAAAGAAGACATTACATAGATAACAAATACATGAAAAGATGCTCAGTATCACTAATCATCAGGAAAATGCAAATCAAAATTACAATGAAATATCACCTCATACCTATTAGGCTGTCTATCATCAAACAGAAAAGAGATAACACTGTTGTCAAAGATGTGGAGTAAGGGAACTTTTGGGGGTGGTAGGGAATACAAACAGGTACAACCACTATGCAAAGAAGTATGGAGGTTCCTCAAAATACTAAAAATAGAATTATTATGTGACCCAGCAATTCCACTTCTGGGTATGGAAACAGGATATCAAGGAGATATATGCATTCCCATGTTCACTGTAGCATTATTCATAACAGCTAGTATGGAAACAACTTCAGTGTTGGTAGATGAATGAATGGATAGAAAAATTATATATGTATACAAAATATACAGAAATTATCTATAGAAAATTATAGAAATTATCTATATAGCATATAGAAAATGAAATATTATTCATCCTTAAAAGGACATCCTATCATTTATGACAACATGGATGAATAATTTATGCTAAGTGAAATAAACCAGACAGAAAGGCAAATACTGCATGGTATCACTTACATGTAGAATCAAAAAAAAAAAAAAAGAAGTATAGAAAGAGTAGAAAAGTGGTTGCCAGGGACTAGGGGGCAGGAAAAATAGGAAAAGGTTGGTAAAAAGGTCCAAATTTTTAGTTGCAAGATGAATCAAGTCTTAGGATCTAATGTGTAACATGGTGACTGTAGCTGATAACACTGTATCATAAAATAGAAATTTGCTAAGAGCTTAGAACTTGAATGTCCTCATCCACAAAAAATTAAAAAGGTAAATAATGTGAGGTGATAAATATGTTAATTATCTCATTGAGGGTAATCCTTTCATTTATGTGTATGTTTATCAAATCATTACATTGAGTGTACAACATGATGATTTGATAAACATGTAATTGGTAACAATACTGTACCTACTGATAGAGGAACACAAATTGAAAATAGCTCTTTTTAGAGTTATCCCTTGGAGAATGAATGTTGTCTGTAATATAAAGAAGGACTGAAGTATACATTTGCATTTTGTGTTATGTGGACATAATTTTGCAGAAAATTAAAGTTCTCTGGAATAATATACTGATAATACAAAACTTTACCCTTAACCTATATTGTAACTCTAAAAAAATTAGGAGAGGGTTTTTATATACTACTTACCATTAAAGTTCAAGGTAGTATTAATTAATTTTTTCAAGAATAATACAGATAGTCTTTCACATATAGTTCCAGAAAGATAAAACTTCCAGACCCTAGAACTCTATAAAATTCAACAGAAGATATTTGCTGTTTCTTAGTGGTGCATGTCTACATTTCTATTAACAAAAGGTCAAGGAATTTTTTTTGTTTTAAATGCTAGGTAATACGTTTCATTTCATAGTTTGAAAAGAAAAGAACTTTTCAATATGATATTTATATTTGTCAAACACAGGAACACATCTTTATATTGCCTTTTTCCTAAACTTCTTTGATTACTATATTATTGCTTTCCTTTTGCTACTCCCTTTCTTTTTTTTTTTTACTTTTAATTTTCTTTTTCTTTATTTCTCCATTAATGTTGCCATCTCTTTGTTCTCACTTAATGTTGGCATCCCTTAATCTGTATCTTTTGTTGGAGCATACCTTAACCTTACCTTTTTGTAAAAGAATCAAGTGAAAATGATGAGGGATGAGAAAGAAATTTTAAGTTCACTAAGTAATCCTGCAGGTTCTGATGATGCAGAATATATGCATTCTGCAACCAGCTTTGCTTCAACAATTTTTGCATTTTGATTATGAACTTGGAAATGAATGAAAAGTTTCAGAAAATCTGTAATTAGGGAGCAAACAAGTCAGCTGCCTAAACCAGAATTCTTTGAATCTAACATTTAAGTTTTTTGAACCCCACATTTAAATATTTTTGACAGCCACTTTATTTATTCATTTATTTTGCTAACATCATGAGTTAAACCCACAAGTGAAAAAGCAAAGAATCATCTTACTAATTTTACCAACTTTCTATAATATCTCTTGCCAGTTTAGGGTTTCTGCTTCTCCTCACTAGCTTTCAGTATGCTTCAGTACCATGTAGTTAATCATTCATTACTGAGCAATAATTTTGCATTAAAATTTGATCAGAACACTTTAAAATTTTTATATGGTTATGGTAAGACTCCAAGATGAATTTTAAAGGGAAAAATGGGTTTTTGATGCCCTTTAGCTCTCTAAACACAGTACAATTTATAAATACTCTATAATTAGGAAGAACCAATTCAAATAATACCACACAGTAAAACCTACCATGTTTACACAATATTTTCAAAAACTTTAAGAACATTTTTAAAATATTCATTGATAGGGAAAGTACTGCAAGATGAAAGTGTCAAACACTTCGATATATTTTGAGTAAAGCTGGATACCATGTAGATTACTTTCAGTAGCAATAGGAAAGGTAAGCAAAATGAATACTTACTTTTATTTGCTAAAATTCATTTTAAAGAATAGGGCAGATGTAAAATAGTAAAATAGATTTTATCCACACAGTACAGTAGCACATTTATTATCACCTATAAATATTTTTATGCCCATTATGTATATTATTTGAATAGAAAGTGTCTGGTTCCAAATTTACATATAAAATTCTCAGTGTGCAAATATACTACTGAAATTGAGAAAGTATATAAAATGTATAAAGACCAAAATTTGCAACCTAATATTATTTTTTTAAAGATTTTATTTATTTTTGAGAGAGAGAGAGAAAGAGAAAGAGAGAGAGCACGAGCGGGGGAGGGCCAGAGGCAGAGGGAGAAGGAGAAGGAGACTCCCCACTGAGCAGGGAATCTGACAATGGGCTCAATCCCAGGACCCCGGGATCGTGACCTGAGCCAATGGCAGACGCTTAACCAATTGAACCACCCAGACAACCCACAACCTAATGTTATTGTATCCGTCTTGTATTTCACTGTTTTATTCTCTACTATTAAAATCAATGTGCTATTTTGAGATTCTAGATATTATCAGCATACAGAATATTAGAAATTATTGCCATCCATAATTTCAATGTGGCCATATCAACTTTTACTCATGATCCCCAAATCTGAAACATAATGCCCACACAATTAATAAATGTAGATATATGGTCTATTACTTATTGAAGTGAAGAAAAATAGAGCTACAAAGTTCAAAACACATACTTCAGGAAGGACACAGAGCTATGTTTTCTTAAATAAATCCTTATCTTTAATGTACATTTTTAGACCCTATATTTTAAAAAAGCGTAAGTAACAAAACTAACCATATAATTTTTGCTTTGATTTTATACTATTTTTCTTCAGTTGATACTATTACAAATCTGAATCCTAGAATAAAAGTGACTCCCCTACAAACACATATACCCTATATTTAACTAATTTGAGGTTTTAAATTAAAATATCCTTTGATAAAAACTCAAAAGGGTTGTTTTCAATACTATTAATATATTTTTGGAAAATATATTGACAATCTCTGTCTTGACAATCTACATTCATTCAAGGACATACACGGTTCATCTATTGGCACCTAATTGTCCATCATCATGACAGCTCTCCAGCAATGTGGTTGGTCTTAAAATCCAAGATGAAACTGCAGTTAGCTTACTGCTCCTGAAAAAAAAAATTTGTAAATAATTCCACCATCTATCTTACTCATCTGCTACCATTCACTTGGATAGGACTCTTGGACTTTGAGAATATTCTAGAATGAATCGTTGAAAACACCTCACACCAAAAACGAATGCCCCAAATGTGAGGCCTTGAAAAATGACCTTCATCTTAAAATAAAGTGTGTATTCTTTTTCATATTTTTTTTAAAAAACCTAAAAATAAGCAAAAACAAAACGGGGTGGAAGTTCTAAAAATGATGGTATAAAGATTTTGAGTGATTCTTCCTACAGAATGTAATTATTAAAACTAAACAAAGATACTAAAAAGAACTATTTGGAGGCAATGGGAAACACCAAAGGCCAGCAGAAACCAGAGTAGTGTTTACTCTTTAAAAATCTTTCCTTATTGGGTAAAATCTGAAAGATTTTGGTTTTCTTGAGAGAACACTCCATTCTCCCTAGTTCTGGAAGTGGAGAGAACTGAAATTTTACTGCGTTTAGGTAGCAGATGTCAAAATTTAGAACAACAGAGCAGCTAGAAATATAAAAAGAAGCCTACAAAAAGATCAGTCCGAGAGGAGGGGGCTGGGGTTGGGAGAGTAGTACCCTCAAAAGACAGAATTATTCCCGATAAGACTTGCAAATTTCTTATGCTTTTGATTCAGCATCTTCTCCTCTATTCTCCAAGGTGCACACAGCTCGGTCAGCAGAGAATAGAAGCCCTACAGCTTCAGCTGTCAGAGACCAACATGCAGGGATATCAAAGTATGTGAAAATTCAGGACATTACAAGTGAAATAATCACAAAGAAGAGTGAACCCCTAAAATCTCAAATGGGTTTGTTTTTGGGTTTTTTTGTTTTGTTTTTTGTTTGTTTTATCATTTTTTCGCCTTCTTGTCTTTTACATGTAAATTTAATAAAAGCATACAGCCAGATCAAGTTGCTGTTATTTTTTTAACCATTAAAATAGTTTCTGTTTTAGTTAATTTGATCCTTTAAAATTTTGTCATTTCCAATATATTTTATCTTATTCTTATCCTTTTATTTTGGGCTTACTCTTCATGATAAATCTTCTTTGGGTCTTTTCTTCCTTCTTACCTTCTATTGGCTCTGTGGAGTTATGCTTCTCTTTCTCTTTTTCTTATTTACAATTTTAAAGGCATGCATAATATTTCTATATTTTTAAGTACTGCCCTTAAAATCTTAACAAAATATGTTGTATAGCAAAATCTGAAGTGCTCAATTTCTCAATCTTCCTCCCAAATAAAATTTGATCAACCTCAATGAATGCATTACCTTTGTCTGCAACATTAGTGCTTTTATTTCTACTTCAAAGAACTTGCTATTATTATTTTGCCATCATTATTTTGTATCATAAGTACTTTGATTTATCCAAAAATTTTCTATTTCATCCTGCATACTAATCTTTCTTTCTGAATTTAATTCTCTTCCTCCTAATATACAACCTTTTAATTTTTCCCTAAAGACTTTCAATACTTTATCTCTGTCTTGCATGAAAAAAATATATATTAATTTGTCTTCTCTTCAAGTAGTTTGTTTTTGGATGGGTACTCAATTTTAGTTTCATAATATTTCCTGCAACACTATGAAGCTAAATATAAACAATTGCCATCTGATTCCTATTTTTACTTGTGAGAAAAGCATTTCAGACTAATTATTCTTTCATTCTAGGTAAAATCTGCATTTGCTTTCTAGCAGTTTTTAAGAATTTGTCTTTGGAAGCCTATAATTTCTTCAATTTTCTTTCTCTGAACTAGTTCACTTCCTGAAGGTTGGAGACTTTCATAAGTTCTGACAAAATGTTAGCCATTATCTCCAAACAGATTTCCTCTATTCTTCCTATTGTCACTTCCTTTAGATGCACATTAGGCCTCCTTCATTGTAACCTCTATTTTATCATTTTCACGTCTTTATCTCAGTGTTAGATTTTGGGTAGTTTCCCCACGTCAATATTTCCATTTATTCATTCTTTATCTGCATCTAAACTTCCATTTGACACTTTTATTGTATTGTTAGTTTCAATTACTCTATTTTTCCTAAAGTTACATTAAAAGTGTCTCAAAATGCCAATACTCTCCCCCCCAATACTGTGTTATTTGCTTCTTTGGATTTCAATTACTTCAATATCATTTTAAGCATATTTGCTGTATAACTTCTTTTAACATTTTCCAGATTGCAACTTTTTCCCCCTGCCAAACTTTGCTTTTGGTGGACTATAATTTGTGTATTTTTAAATTGGGGTAATATGAACTATAACATGTATTTATGGGGGTCATTTCCTAAAGGAGTTTTGTGTTTCCTCTGACAGAAATTAAATAAATCACAGCCCTGAGACTAAGTTTTGTGTATGTGTGTGGGTTTTTATCAGTTTAATATTGCCTGAACCATAAAACTAGTATAAAATGTGGATTCTACATAAATAGAAAGAATAGAATTGGAGCTTAAAATTTTTAGAAAATACTTTGATATTCGTTCACTTCGAGCTAAGAAGAATCAAGTTTCAATGTCTTCTCCCTATGCCAAGTTTCAATGTCACCTCCCAAAGGTGCAATTTTTCTTGTGCACCTTTTATGGGAGAACATGGCTTTTTAAAGGCCCTGACTTTATGCTGATGTTCCGTTTCTAAGTCTCTGCCTCTCACGGAACCATTCCAGGAGAAATTAAACAGCTCCCTGTTCTCCTCAGCATAGCTATAATATCAGGTCACATATTTATGTCTCTAATGTTTAATTCCGATTTCCTTCAACTGAGTTTTTCTCCATCTTGCAAAAAAAAGAATGTTTGTTACACATTAAAAATAATTTTTGTTAGTTTTCACTCAGAATTTTTAGGTATTTGTGGGGAGAAGAGTTTTAGATAATTTATTCCACCATCTTGCCAAAAGATGTCAAGAAGGTTGTTTTCTACAACAAAAATGGGCGTGCCACTTTCCTGCCTAAGATCTCAATGACTTTACATTGTTAGCACCATACGACTCAACCTCCTTGGTACGATGTATGAGGAACCCCGACCTTCAAGTCTTTCTGCTAAGGTCCTCTTCACACTCAGCTTTCATATACATGGAGCTTCTTCCAGGTCGTGGGGTGTTTTAAGGGCTCCTCAGGGTCTCCATGGATACTTCTTCCTACCAGACCTCCTCTGACTCCCCTTGTCTGACCCCACTCTGCACCCCCCCATGTATACATTTATCTTCAATTCATAGTGTCTCATCCTGAAAATATGTAATAGTTTCCTAACAGATTAGGTACTCCTACTAGGTATTTCTCAACATTCTAGATATCATACTGCATATCGCCATGCTTATTAAATTACCTATTTCCCAAACTAATCCTTTAACTCCATTCACTCATTTAATGAATGTTTATTAAGCATCTACTACATACCAGGTTTTGTTTTGGTGGGGGACAGTGCTGAACAAATCAGACACAAATCCCTACTGTGAGAATAAGAGCCCTATATACTTTGTTTACCAATGTAAATCCCCATTTGCTAGCATGGTAACCCAAATACATCAGGAATTCAATAAACATCTACTTGATTAAATGACTCTGTGTTCCAAGTGTTCAGTCAGCATATGGAATGTTAAGTTTGACCTCTTCGTCATCACATGTTGCCTTCTTGAGGTTAAATCATAAAAATAAAATAAAATATATAAAATCTAATAGCATTCTGTGATGGTATCTAACATATGAACTGCCTTCTATGTTTAAGAATAAAAAGAATAAAATAAAATTCACTAAGACCAGAGAGTGTACTGTCTGCAGGACAGTGCACCTTGGTGCTGGATAGCTGACATAACTTAGAGGTAGAATAGAGATCACCAAAAATTGCCTCACAAGATTTATAATGTGTTTCTAAAATCCCAAACCTCCAGCCTTGTTCACTTTTGTTTATTTCTGTTTCATTCCATTTTCTAGATTCTTCCCCATAAAAACTTGAATGGGCATTTACAATATTTCTCTGCTACATGATCTCTACCTGCAATAGTCTTTGTTACTGCTTTATATTTAGTCTTGGTGGGTATTGTTCATGTATCTGTCACATTCTTTATGTAACCTATAATTTACAGATAGACAGTGTTCACATAAATGACTAGGGTCAAATTTGGATTACCATTTTTTTAAGTCTTTACTTGAGCCAAATTTGGTAGCTCTTCTTTTTAAAGGGTCTGAAGTCCATTCATCCTGTAACATACGATTTGCTGAGCCCTGCTTAGGCCCTTTGAAGTTTGTTTTACTTGCCACCCTTTGGGTAAAAATAAGGATGCATTCACTTCATTCTCACTTGTTTCTAGACCTGTTCTGGAAAAAAACAACTTGGAAAAAAATAAAATCATGATTTGCCTGGATAAAAGCTTTTTTCTTTATTCACATGTACAGTGTTTCCTTTCTTTCTTCAACGTGGTATGTGGTTATATGTTTGCCATAATTAGGGCAGATACTTTCTATCCTTTTGTTGTCTTATGCTCTATCTCAAAAACTATGCCCTGTGCTATTTTTCACCAGCCCTGAGCAAAATTCCTTAAAAATCTTGCAACTGGTATTTGTGAAATCAGTGGCCTCTAGTTTCTAATATCCTCTCTCTTCACTTTTAAAACATGTCATTGTTAAACTTCTCTGTTTCATGGTGGTGATCATTTCACCTTTCTCTCTCATGCCTTTGAAAACAACAGTCAGAGGATGCTGGTCAGACCTCAGAAGTCTTGGAAAATGCAGCAGTATAGTTGTTAGTCCCAAAGCACTGTCCTTCTGCAGTGACCAGACCAAAGAGATCATAGATCATTCTTTGAACTTTGATGTCTGTCCTTAAATCACTCATTTTTAAATTTCTTGAAAATACATATATCTTTCTTTCAAGATAGTCTTACAAACAATGTATATTTTTATCTACAGTTTCCCCTTCTGAATCATCTTAAATCCTTTTTTTTTTAAGATTTTATTTATTTATTTGACAGAGAGAGAGAGACACAGTGAGAGAGGGAACACAAGCAGGGGGAGTGGGAGAGGGAGAAGCAGGCTTCCTGCTGAGCAGGGAACCCGATGCGGGGCTTGATCCCAGGACCCTGGGATCATGACCTGAGCCAAAGGCAGTCTGCTTAATGACGAAGCCACCCAGGTGCCCCCATCTTAAATCTTTTGTTTATCTTCTAAGTCTCTATCCATTACTTATTATTCCTCTGAAAAACTGAATTCCATTAGCAAGCTTGATTCATTCGTGACATTTCCCTTCTATTTTCATCCTTATACTTTCTAAATAAAATTATTAAATTGTCTATTATTCCTCTTTATCTTATTTTTATTTTACCTAAGCACTCAGTTAATGCTTTTGTCACTGGGAATGTTTAATTTGGTCTTTAAATCCTATGAATTTACTTCTCCTCTCAAGAGCTTTCTTTACATTATTATTAATGATGCCCCACTCTCCTCTGTCATCTTGGAAAGGTGCAAGTGCCCACATTCTTGATCATCCCTAGTACAGATTCCATTTATTTCTATCCTAACAGGAATTCACTCATACTCCATACACAGCTGTCAAATTACCCATGTTGGGGGTGATTCTTTTCATCTAACATCATAGAATCATCAGAAGAAGACTTAAAAGTGATCTTTATTTACACATATTTTTTTCAGTTTTGCTACAGTATTTCTATCTCTTTTTGTTAAATACTTGAAACTGTTAGCATATGCATTTAAATAAGTGATTTTGCATCTCCATTTCTATATGCCAATTAAATATTTGGTTTCAGAGATAAGTTTTAGTTGTAATTTTCATCTACTTGCATGTTTCCGTGAATGCTGAAATCCCTTTTCAATATAATCTCTCATGTTACGTGTAAAGTACCCCCATAAATTAAAATGACTTTATTTTTTTTATATTTCTCTTTGGGATTTTTTGAGACTGTTATACATTTCATTTTTAAAACTTTCTGAAGTCTTATATATGATCTCATGCATTCCAACATACTCTGAATGTTTCACAAATTAATCTTACGTATATTAACATAAATATCATCCTTGCATAACTCTTGCCCCCCGTTAACTGATGCAAAATCCCCTAATCCTAGTCCTAAAACTTGCAGCATATGTTTCTATAATATCTAAAACCGGTCAATTTTTTTTTAAGATTTTATTTATTTGACAGAGAGAGACACAGCGAGAGCAGGAACACAAGCAGAGGGAGTGGGAGAGGGAGAAGCAAGCTTCCCGCCGAGCAGGGAGCCCGATGCGGGGCTCGATCCCAGGACCCTGAGATCATGACCTGAGCCAAAGGCAGACGCTTAACGAATGAGCCACCAGGCGTCCCCAAGTCAATTTTTTAATGCTAAAATATGTCTAACTTCATGTTTCCGAGTGTGCCAAAAGTGAAACCTCCTTTCCTATGCTGTCTTAAAAAGTTTTCAACTTTTTATCCCAAAACTTGTGTGATTTTAATTATATCATCAATGATTTCATAAATAACTTCTTTCCCTTTTCTTCACATATAAGGTACAATGTTGATTTCAGTTACCACCTCTTACCCTCCTTTTCATATTTGTTTAGAAACTTCAGTCCCACTTTCTCTTGGGAGCTCTATTTCTCTTTTAACTTCTTAAGCAAATTCTTGTTTTCTTTAAGTGTGTTCTGTCTCCTTCCTCTGTGACACCCGCCTTTTCCATGCTGCTTCTTCTTTGGTTCCTTGTTGTCTTCCAACCTCTCTCTCTCATCCCAAACTCTAGCACTGTCTCTTTGTAAAACATCTTGCTGTATTCTGCTTAGAGCCACAGGGATTTTCATAGAATTTCTTTGAACTGAGATTACCAATTCATTTGTACCCCTTCTTGTTTCTTTATTTTTCCCCCTTCTTGCTTCTTTGAGCATCCTTTTTAACACAAGTTCATGGAGAATTAGTATATAGCGCACCCATCTGCACCCAAAGTTTATAGAAAAATTCAATTTAACATGAAAACAAATGTATCTTAGTCTCATCAGGCTAACTCATCCGATTTCGCTTCTGTTCATCTCTTTACGAACTTTGATTCAATATTTTGTATAACGTTATTCACAGTGATCATTTAATTAACTAATATGCTTTTATTTCTGTATGCTGTTTTGGAAAATTTTTCAGTGTGCAGCATTTTATTTACTATGGTAGTCTATCTGCTTGTTATGCATTAGTTTACTTAATATGTCTCTTAATAACTGCTAACTCTTAGGGGCACCTGGGTGGCTCAGTCAGTTAAGCGTCTGCCTTCGGCTCAGGTCATGATCTCAGGGTCCTGGGATTGAGCCCCGTGTTGGGTTCCCCGTTTAGCAGGGAGTCTGCTTGTCCCTTCTACCCCTCCTTTCCCCTCCCCTTGTGCTCTCTCTCTCTCTCAAATAAATGAATAAAATCTTTAAAAAAAAACTGCTAACATTTATTGTTTACAATGTATAGACATTTTTAATGTACTTTGTATTTATTAACTCATTTAATGCTCATGACAAACCTATGAGATAAGTATTCTCATTATCCCCAATTTAAAAGTACAGATTTTCGATTCAACTTGCCTTTTTATTTATTTCCTATGCCTTTGTTTCCTATATCCCTAGTGAACCAATTGCCCCAAACTTAAAATGGGGGTGTCGTCTCAGACTCCTTCATTTCCCACTGCCCCTAAATGCAGTCTTCAAACACTGTCATTTCCATCTCTGCAACAGCTCATGCCTGCCCATACATTTCAATCGCCACTGCTACTAGGGCAGTGTCCGCCACCAGACATGCACAGAGAAGGGACAGGCAATGCATTCTGCCCAGAAGATCTAGGCCTCTTATCTCCTCAACTCTCACATCTCAGCTGGAGAGTTATGTCTCCAGTGAAGCTTCCTCTGATGCCTCTGGACATGTTTGATGGAGCATTTCTCCATGCTGAAACAGTTCAGAGTAACCATCGCTTTTCTCGTACACGTTACAGTGCATTTTTTTAGTAAACTCAGTTTTTCCAAGGTCTGTGTTGGAAGACCTACTAGACTATTGCACAAGTCTATGAATACTCTTATCACACTAGACATTGACTTTCTTTTTAGAGCCAATTTATACAAGGAAACAGGATTTTATCTCAAAAATTGCAGTACTGTAGTGACAAGGATAATAACCAACAGCTAAGCCATTTTGAAGTGTGCATTTAAGGCAGGCAGATAGAAGGATTCACTCCTAGCCCATGACCCTCCACACAACAGCCTGGCTGCACCTATGGTTAAACTGTGTGTCTCAGCAAAATATCAAATTTATTCATGCCTTGGGCAACTAAACCCATGAGGAAGCATTAAAACAATAAATCTTAAATTGTGAATAAATGAGTAAATACAAAAAAAACAAATATTTATTGAATGCCTATAAGCTTGTAAGTTGTTCAATGAGTCAATAAGTATTTCTTTCTTCTTATGGAATAGATTCTCTAAAAATGAGATACCTTTTTTTTATTTAAATATATTTGACATATAACATTATGTTTCAGGTGTACAATGATTCATATTTGTATTTATCGTGAAATGATCACTACAATAAGTCTAGTTAACAGCTATCACCATACAGGGAAATATCATAATAAAATTTACCAATCTTCTTTCTTCACCCAGAACACTACTCCCGGTGACAGTATTATACACATATTATTTCTTTAGTCTTCTAATGGAATGCCTCAGTCCCATCATCCCATTATGATACCAGTCATAATCTTTTCTGATCATAAATGGGAAAATTCTGGGAGAAATACAAGCTTATTCCCTCTTGCCGCAGGCATCTCTCATGCTAATTAATATCACTTAAAGCCTGATATGTCTGTTCCTAGTTTTGTAAACTCACAACATATTTAGGAATCAGATCACACCGGGATAAAATTCACAGACCACTTAGCCTATAAAATGGAATTATCTCTACAAGTTCGAGTAGTTTTTGTGTTTTGTTTTGTTTTGTCTTTATGCAATCACCAAACAAAGCCAGTGTTTCTGCTGACCTGAAACTCAGCTTAGGGTCTCTAGCTCCTGTTATGTGAGTAAACTCAAATATATTCCTGTGATTTGTCTTCCCACCTGAATCAGGAATCCCACAACATAATATCCCACAACAGGAAAACTGCTTGTTCCTGTGAACGAACATCAAATCTTCTTACAAACTCTACTGTTCTTAATTTTTTTTGACCTTCTTTTGTTGCTATGAGATATTCAAGTATTAAAAAAAAATAAATGTATTTTTCTTCATTATTTCCCCACTTCTTTTCTTCCTCCTTCTTTTAACAGTCCCCCTGTAAAGCCTTTCTTTCCTTTTCCTTCTCCCCCCTCCTCCTCCTGTTCTTCCATTCCCTCCTTATTTCCTTCCTCATTCTTCTCCTTTGTCTCCTTCCCTTCCTTATTCTAGCTCCCATTCACTGCAGAAGTCTTGAACTTCAAATGCCTCCCACGACGGAATCCAGGCTCAGCACACCTCAAAAGTTATTAACAAATTTTCTTTCTCTTCCATGTTCCGCATCGCTCTTACTCCCTCTCCTGCTCTTTCTATACTTGTGTGCTGGAAATAACAGCCCTCATCCTGCTGAAGCTGACTACTTCTCAAAGTGCTGAACACCTAGCTTCCATGCTGGTCCAGGCCAGGGTCCATCACTCACTGGTGATACTTACCACACAGCATTTAAGTACATAAAATCTCCTGTCACCAAGCCTGGGTTCGAATCCAAGCTCTGCTTTTATTGGCAGTGTGAGCTCCCCTCCTCTAACAACACTGATCACATCTGATATATAATAATTTATTTGTTTGCTCATTTACTCGAATTTAATGGCCTCAAAAGAATTAAAGCACGTGAGGACACAAATAATGTTTGCTACATTGTTTGTCAGTATATAGCAATACAAGTTACAGTATCAGATATATATATGATATTTAAAAATTATATATATAAAATACATACATTTGTATGTACAGCATATATATAAAACATATGATATATATTTATATACCATATATATTTGTTTAATATATGAATGAATACATTAAGGATTTTGGCAGGAATCAATGAGCTTTTGCATATAATGATGATGGTAGCTGATGTTTATTGGGTCTTTGTAATGTTCCAGACACTGTTATAAGCAATTTGTACATTATCTCACTTTGTCCTCCCAGTAACTCTATGAGGTAGATATTATGATTTACTCTATTGTAAAGATAAGGGAACCATGGTACCTACATTTTAAATCAACTGTCCAATGTCACACAGACTGCAGGTGACAGAATCAAGAAGCCTGACTGTAGAGATTTGGCTCTTACTCTCTACACTAGACTATCTCCCAACCTTTGAATTTAGTACTCTAGTGCGCAAAATACGGATAAAAAATATTTTCAGAATTATCCTTATTGCAAATAAATTAGAGTTTGTATATGTGCACGTGTATGTATCAAATCATATATATAACATAAAGACATAGATATAGACAGAGAGATGAATAATCTTTTCAAAATATTTTAGGAGATAATGATTAATAGTCATCTATTTCTAGTACAAGATCTATTAGTATTTTCCACTATGAGCAAACAAAAGAGTGGAAAGAAATATGCTAAGATTAGGTAACCTGTTAAGGCAGAAAGAGATTTCCAACTTAAAAGTGTTTTGTTGTTATTTTTCACTATCAATAAGTCATCACTACTAATGAAGAGATGTAGGTGTGTGTACGTGAGTGTGTATGTGTGTGTACATGAGTGTATGTGTACGTGAGTATGTATGTGTGTACACACATGAGCATGTGTACATGAGTGTGCATACATGAGTATTGTACATATAAGTGTGTGTATGTGAATGTGCATATACATATGAGTGTGTACGTGTGTGTATACACACACATTCATTGAAGATGAACTAATTATAAGTTGTTTCTACTATAACTCAATGAATGGTGTGAGGAAGTATCATCCAACAGGTTTTTTAAAGATTTATTAATGATTTATTGTACAACTTAAATATATATCCAAATGGTTTGCCTATCATTGCAGAAGCAATAGGAAAATAGTACTGATTTATCACTATATACATGAAAAGAATTTTAAAGTGAATTTTTGTTGTTGATTGTATACACTTGCATCTGCATAATTACAGCTATATATGAACACATTTCCCAATGTATGTAACACAGCACCCTCTAACTCCCAAATGGTATTTAAATTCTTGACATTAAACCTCTCTAAAATGTATTACACTAGCGACAAATTGCTTGTGATGTCACCTTGCCCCAGGAGACAACATTGCCTTTTCCACAGTTACAATATTTTGTCTTTTAAATGCCTCCTTTCTTTCTGGTTGTGAGTGGAGAATTTTAAAATTGTTTCTAATTTTTTTATGGTTGAGACTTAGAACTGTATTTTCCACAGCAATAATGTTTAACTTTGAGGCAGAATAACTTTGAGAGCCTTGAATAATTCACTTTGACACTTCTGGCTCTCTAAAAAGTGCCTAAGGCAGGGAGAGGGACCATATTGTCTTATAGGGGATATTGCATTGTTTTCTTTGTCATCACCAGAGATGAACCCCAGGAATCTTAAGGAAGAAGCCTACATCAAAATTTTTGCAAATTAGAATTTTTCTCCCCACAGATCTCAATGAGATGTGACATAAAAATATCCGGGCACTTGAATGGCAAAAGAAAAAAAAAAAAAGATTGTCTCTGTCCTATTACAAGTCACCTTGATTTTTATTTTATTTTATTGTCCAGAACCTCATTTCTGAGACTTCATTATGTGTATTTACACCAAGCAGGCGGTTGGGAAGTGCCATCTACCGATTCTTTTACTTTCTAAGTTGGAGTCTCTATAATGTCCTTTCATACATCAAACTATAATTAAAACAAAACACATGGGAAATGAAGCCAAGTATTACTTTAATGGCTTGAACATTTATGGTTAGTGCAATGGATGTCATTTTTTTTTTGTTTTCAGAAGCCCAAATATCGTAAATAGAATCCTGCAGCAAGCCTGTGTTTCAGCTGTATAACAGAGGCCTGGACTCAGGAGTTTTAACAATTTCACTTCAAAGGAAAGCAGACTAGTCAGTGGCTCAATTTTTGTTCTTTTGAAGCAATCAATAACAGACTTGCCAGTTTACAAAATGTGCACATATGAGTAGTGTATCAACATTGTTAAATAAAAGGTTACTGCATTAAATAAGATGACCTTGCTACCTTTTAGTTGCAGTCTTAGAGAGCAAACTTGTTTTAATTAGCAGTCAGCAAGCAGACTGTAACTTCACTGAAGGAGCATTGAAGAATCACTGCCTATTAACAACCCAGCGGTAAGTAAGCCAGCACAAATACTTATAACCAAATAGTGTGCATTTCAGGAGTTGAGAGGATTAGCTATTGGGCACACAACACAGTGGAGGAAATTGCTTTATTCCCAGTACTGCTGGGTACCAGGAGGCAATCACTGTGCCTCCAGCCCATTAACAGCATTCAGAGTGTTGCTTCCCATAGAAGGGGTTATTGGCTAACCACTGGGTGACCAATTAAATGCTATGAATAAGTCCCAAACCCAGCAGCATGGGGCCTGTTTGTGGCACAGTGGTATCATTACTAAAGTGAAAAACTTGATGAGAAAGGAACATATTTAATTATAGAACTATACAAATGGCTAATTAGGACCATAAAGTGAAATGAATGACTTTCCAGTGGATTTTTGAATGTTACTGATAACTGCTCAGCTTCTTTGGAGACCATGAAAGTGATCTACAACTAGAGCTTGCACGTCATGGTAATGGATGGATCTTCATTAGAGGAAGCTTTTTTGACCTGGTTGCTCAGGTAGCATGGGTTCTAAAGACAATCCTTGATTCCTTTCACTGCAAGGGTTCCTTCACTTTAACCCCCTGGTCTCTCATGAGTTCTGCTTGCTTTCACAATAATTCTTATGGGTTTAAATGCAGAAACATTATCTGCAATAGTCACTCCCTATCAGTTGGAAAACTGAATTGCAAAAGGGTGTCACTTTTTGTGGGAAATACTGATCCATGCTTAGTTTAGCTTTTAAACTCTAGGATTAATCTGAAATCTGCTGTTATACTTTGCTAATCCAAACAGCTCAGTTGCTAAAAACATATGGGGCCTTTAAATTGAAAAGGCTGTGTCTAACTAGTGTCAAGGTTCACATTAAATAAGAATACAAAGAAGATGAAGAATATCAGAAATTGATCAGGAACCATGAAAACAAAAATAAGTATGACTGATTTCCAGTATCAGCTCTTGGAGCAAGCATCTGTTTTGAGTGTGTTTATGTGTTTTATGGTAATTAGATAAGTCCATGTTTAATGAAACCAATTTTTTTTCATTTATAAAACATTTAGTAAATACCTCTTTGGTATAAATGACTATACTAAAGATGTGCAGAAACACGCTCTTTATTTACAGAATAAGAAATATGGATGCCAGCAAAGAATTATACTGCTTTAGTCAGGTAAGTAGAGAAAACACTGGCTGTCACTTAATGATATTAAATGTCCATCTTTGTTTTTATTATATTTTACAGTTTAATTTCATTTTTTATTAAAAAATGATTATTCTTCTTAAAAAAATTAAACTTCAGTGATATATACAGTAAAAAAGGAAAATATTATCAACCAATCTCCTCCAGAGTGTGTCAGACACTAGGACATTGTTAAGAATTTAGTAACCACCTTCCTGGTAATCAAGACTTGAAAAGAAATATTGGTACTAGATGAGCTTGTGACCAATCTGGCTATGATTTTAAGTAAGGATGCCGTAAAAATCTCTATATCTGGAAATACATTTTATATTCCTAGATTATTTTCTCCAATAGTAAAGGAAGGGTCAAGATATGTTTGTACCAATTTTGTTTCTGAGAATGCTGGAAGAGTGGAAATGCTAAGAATAGTGATTAGCTCCATCTCCACTGATCACAAAAATACTTGTCCTGAACCTGCCAGCTGATTGCTTAATCAGAACTCATATAAATATTATTTCATTTCCAACTTCATCAATGAAATGAATTGGAGGGTTCTAAAGCTAGCAGGGACTTCCAGAGAAGATCATTTGAGATGGACCTCTATATGCAAGCAGGCTACACTCTACCCACCCAAAGAAGCTATGGCTCCTTACACTTAAGACATCCCCAGGCCTAAGAGCCCATGATCTTTCTGTCAGGCTGGTTTCAATTCTGATCACACCTATGGCCAAAATTAGATTCTTTTTTTTAATAAAGATTTTTATTTATTTATTTGAGAGAGTGAGAGCGAGAAAGATCACAGAGGGAGAGGGAGAAGCAGACTTGCCATTGAGCAGGGAGTCCAATGTGGGGCTCAATCCCAGGATCCTGAGATAATGACCTGAGCTGAAGGTAGATGCTTAACCCACTGGGCCACCCAGGTGCCCCTAGATTCTGCTTCTTAACCCCAATTTCTCTTGGTAATATTTAAGCATGTTGGTCTACATCTGCCCCTGTATTGACTAGAGACCTCTGAAAATACTCCTCATCTGTTAAAAGAAGACATATCTGTAAACACTGAAAATTCTTTAAACTTCTCTGGCTCTCTAAAAGTTGTATTTCAAATGATCACCATTTCTTGATTTTTCCCTCATTATTTCTTCCCTTTAAGCTGGGGATTTCAAACATACAATGTAAAAAATCTTACATATAAATTAGCCAGGCCCTGATACTGACTGTTATTTTTTAAACCATTTTGCCTTTTAGTTTCATATCAGATAGTTTGCATGGTACATTTGTCTAAACGATATCTCTCCACTTTATTCAGTGATTCTTTAGGTTGTTCCTGCTTCTGAATATACTGAATTATCATTATTGAATTTATCCCTACCCTGTTATTGATAGGGCCATTTTTAATTTCTGTTTCAGGTAACAGAACAATTCTGCCAAACTTCTTCATATTCAAGTTAGAGATAGTGTTTTCAACTTTATCAACTAAGGCACAAGCAAGAGTATTAAATACATATCAATTCCTTTTTTTAAAGATTTACTTAAAACTGCAAAATAACAGAAAAAAAATTTAGTGTAAATCCAATATAGCTGTGTTTCCATGAGGTAGTCTTGTTATTTCCTAAAGAAGCTCGGGTTGGATTACAAAGGCTTTGCTGAACCACACATATTGTTCCAAAAGCATTCTTGAGAGGTGATGAAGAAGGGACTATCCCACAAAACAAAGAACAAACATCCTAAATATTTTATCTTTCTTTCGAAATCCCGTTATCACAGGGCAGCTACCCTCAGCTGGTTCTCTCCCTGGATGAAAATACTCTTGGACAGCTCTATTGGTTCACTTTCCTTTTCTTTCTCTTTCTAACTCGACTTCTCTCTCGCCCCTCCCTGCTACCTCTCCACCATATTCTCAGATCACCACAGAAAGATCCAGAAGTCATCAAACAAAATGGACTGAGGAAAGCAGAAAGTGGGAAAGCTTCTGGATATTTATGTTTAGTATTTTTGACTCTGCCACATTAATGTAAACAGTACTAGTAAACTATAGTGTACCTATTTGAAGGAATATAACCCAGCCATACAGGTAATAACTGAAAACTATAGAACCATACAGATAAATATTTATGGCATAATGTCAACTGAAAAAAATAACAGATTTTTGAAAGAAAATTTACCAAGAAAGGCAATAAAATAAATGAATATATATAGTGTTAGGGTAAAAAAATGTCCATTAGCAGATAAATGGATAACAAATTGTGCTATAGCCACATACTCTATAGCATTGGGTGGGAATACATAAAAATACAAATAAATACATATATACATACACATGGTATATATGGGAAAAGTAAAGTAAAATGACAAATAAAATGAAGCAGTCAGTACAAAACTGAAAATATGGTTAGTTCCAGAACTCGATATATGCATCAGATATAACAAATTAATTTCTTAAGGGAAACACTAGTTCTAAAATTGGGGCAAGAGAAGAAAATTTCCTTTGGGTCACCCAATATTCTCCTATCATTCTAAGAACATCCTCAACAGCATACAGTGCATCGGACACATTTTACATTAAAGTCTTTTAGAAGATCCCTCAATATATGCCAAAACACAATTCAGAAAAAGAGTAATTAAAAGTAGTGGAATGGGATATTGTGGTTATTTAGGAATGGAGAGAAATAAACAATGAGGTCCACATATGCAGCAGGTGATTAATGTTGTAGTTTAATACAAGCCACATTTTAATGCTTCTGGAGGAACAATTAGATTTATCCATTGGGCAATCAACCAGATATGATGGGTATTAAGATCAGTTAGTTCAATTTCCTGACGGGCATCTGAGATAGAGTTGTTCTACATTGTCTATATTATTCTGTATTGCCTATATTGAGTTAGGTTAGATTAACATCCTTTTTAAAAAGTAGCAAGATTTAACAGTATCTTATCCCTATGCAAGTGAATAACTATAAGCAATAAATTATATACATATAATATATATGTATGTACGTATGTATATACACTGAATACATATTTGTAAAATAATTGGGTCTTATTTTTTCAAGACAAAAATATGGGAGTGTGCTAGTTTGAGGCCACTGACAAGTAGATTCCAAGATAGGATGAGATGTGCATGAGGTATAATGGAAGAGTATCTCTTAGAGATAAAGTGGTGGAAGGCAAGGAAAGTAAGGAGAGCCTTCAGAAGGACAAAGATCTAACATGAATACAGGAGAGACAAGGCATGAGGATTAAGCAAAGTTTTAGACTGTAGTACAGTCCAAGACAGTATTGGTTAGGCCAATGGAGAATCCTAGAGGTAAAGTCCCCCGTTAAAGGACTCCCATATCTTGCAAAAACAGGCCTGCATTAGTAGTCTCACTGTGCTCAGACACTGTCTGGGAGCAGATTGTGGAAAGTATGTCCTCAGTGCAAACACAGACATGGATTTAAAAGGTTAGCAAGAGGGACCTTCAGTCAATTATTCTCCCTACGGTAGGTTATATGAGTGAGATATTTTCATGGCCACCAAAGGAGGTTAGCCATGTATGTGGAAAAAATATATATCTTGTGATTTGGTGACCACAAATAATACATATGTTCAGTCTGAATTAACACTACCTGAGTGTGGTAAAAGCAACTTATACAGAGAATTTTAAAATGTTGCCTGATTTGTAGTCTCTTGAGAATCTAGAAAAAAAATCTAAATTTTCTCTGGAATTATATAACCTTATACCAGTCCTCATTAAATTTTAAGGGAGGGGCACCTGGGTGGCTCAGTCCTTAAGCTTCTGTCTTCAGCTCAGGTCATGATCTCAGGGTCCTGGGATCTAGCCCCGACGTGGGCTCCCTGCTCGGCGGGAAGCCTGCTTCTCCCTTTCCCACTCCCCCTGTTTGTGTTCCCTCTCTCACTGTCTCTCTCTCTCTCTGTCAAATAAATAAATAAATAAAATCTTAAAAAAAATTTTAAGGAAAAAAAATGAGTAACACAATAAAAATCACAAAGCACACAAGTGAGCAAGGAACCATGAAGGCAAGTCAAGTAGAAACAACAAGCAGGATAAAGAATATTGAGGGGCGCCTGGGTAGTGCAATCAGGTGAGCGACTGACTCTTGGTTTCAGCTCAGGTTGTGATCTAAGGGTAGTGAGACTGAGCCCCATGTGGGGCTCCATGCTCAGGATGGAGTCTGCTTGGGATTCTCTCTCCCTCTCCCTCTGCCCCTCCCCACCCCTCTAAAATTAATAAATAAATCTTTAAGAAAAGAGACTACTGAAATAAAATTCAGATATTAGAATTATCAGAAGATAGGATATAAAATAATTGTATTTAATAGTTTAAAATACATTTAAAAAATATGATTGAAAATATGTACAAGGTATGAGACTATTAGAAATACAAAAGTAGATTTGGAAAAGAAGCAAATGGTACTTCTAAAACTGGAAAATAATTTTAAAAACTCACTAAAGTAGGGATCAGCAAACTATGGCCTACGGGCCAACTGCCTGTTTTTGTAAATAAATTTTACTAGAATGCAGTCAGGCCAATTTGTTCATGTATCACCTCTAGTTGTTTTCATTCTATAGTGCAGAGGATAATGGTTGTCACAGAGACCACATGGCCCAGAAGCCTGGAAGATTTACAGTCTGGCCCTTTAAGAGAAAGTTTGCTGATTTCCTGAATTAAACTCAATGGTAGAAAGGGTTAGTTAATTGGAAGAGAGTCAAGCTACTCTGCATGCAACAGAGAGATGGAAATATGAAAAGGAAGTTAAGAGATGATGAAAGGAAATAAGATAAATACATAAGTGAAATTTTGGTGGTAAAAAAAAAGGAGAAAGACTAGGGAAGAGGCTCTATTCAAAGGGAAAGAGGCTTTTTTTTTTCTTCAAAGAATTGTTAAAACAATTTTTAGATCTAAGATGTACAAAAATTCACAAGAAAACACATTACATATCAACAAAGAACAAAATTTCTTCACCAGCCAAAGAGAAATGAGAGCTCAACTAACAAAGGAACGGCAATTTAACAGATGACAGATTTCTCAGTAACGATAATTAAAACCAGAAGACAACTGAATAATAGCTTCCATATGATGAGAAAATATATTTGTAAATACAGAGTTCTATACACAGAAAAATAATCACTCAGCAAGGACAAAATAAAGACTAAAGAATATACTTCAGACCAGGAACAAAATAGAAAAGAATATTAACAAAGACTTTGCTTAATATGGGGCAAATCTAAATAAACACTGACTGTGATAAAAAATAATAAGAATCACATTTAATATATATGGGCCTTAAAATCAGGGCAAAGTTTTACTTGAAATATACTTAAAATAGTAACATATAATGGCATTTAATATGAAAGGAACTAATAGGTATTAAAGAATTAAATATTATTAGTTTTCTAGAAGAGGGTTAGGAAACTGCTTAATTTTAGGTTTTGAATATAAATGTAAAAACAAAAAAAAAATTATGGTAAACCATAAATTAATGGCATGTAGCCATTAACTTCCAAACAAGTGGGGGGAAAAATGAAATGGAAAAAAAGATAGAGAAGAAGACATCGTGAAAGAAGAGCCAGAAAAAAAGAAAACAAAACAAACAAACAAAAAAGATTCGTTGAAAGCATGTAATACAATGGAGCACTCAGTCCAATTATCAATCACAATAAATATAAGTGGTCTAAATTTTTAAGTTAAAACACAGATTTTCAGACTGGATTTTTTTAAAATTCTTATCTTATGCTATGAATGCTATTTGTCCTTAAAACATAAGAAGAGGAAAGTGTGAAGCTCAAAGGATTGAAAAAGATACAGGGAATACTGCCTACGCAAAAGAAAGCAACTTTAGTTCTATTAATGTTGCCAGGAAGAAAAGTATAATTTAAGATAAAAATCAATATTAAAGACTAAAAGGCAATCCATGAAGATAAAGGTTTAAATTCACCAGGATGTGACAATTATGGGCTTATAATTATTTAATAAATTAGCTTCAAAAAATATAAGGAAATTTTAACATAACTACCAAAGATAAATGGAAAAAGCCATATTCCTTGTTAAAAAATTTAAACATATATATCTCTAAGTAAATAAAGATCAACTGAGTAACCCCAAAATCCATAATGATATGACTTCAAACACAAAATTTAAAAGCTTGATGTAATATGTAGATGATAAACACTGAACCTATCATTTGAAGAACAAACATTTTCTTTAAGTACATATAGGGTATTTACAAAAGTTAGCCATTTGTTAGAACTTAAAGCTATGCTCAACAGATTTCAGAGGCGTTACATTACTGAAACCAGGTTCTGACCAGAGGGCAATTAAGTGCATTTAATAAAAAACAAACAAAAAAATTGGAAAATACAATCTATTTGGAAATTTACAAAACATACTTCCAAACAAATCAAAGATCAAAGAAAAATTATAATGAAAAATTGTAAATATTTAAAATTGGGAAAAAATGAAAATACTTTATATCAATATTTATATGATGAAATTTATGGGGAATTTTATACTTTCTAGTATATACTCAAATGCTTCAGTAGAAAAGACCAACTCAAAGTTAATGTAAGAATTTAACACAGGAAAGTTTTATTTTGAGCCTTCTGACATATAAGTACATACAGATTCTTGGTCAGCTAAACCAAAGGATAAAAATGTGGGAAAAATTCATTTTTACCTAACCAGGATATTCTCATTCTAAGGATGATAGTAAAAAGGGGGCTAACTGTAATAGAATCTATTATGTTAGTCTCATCAAATAAATATACACATAAACTGTTCAGCTTTAAACACCACCGAGCTTTGTCAATAAATAATTTTGGTAAATAATTCACCATTGTTGGGCAATATGGTAGTCACTAACCACATGCAGTTATTTTGATGTAATTTTAAACCAATTAAAATAAAATTCAATTTCAAATATGATTTCTGAGTCATACGAGCCACCAGTGAGGAAGAAAATAATGTTTTTATTTCATTTAATTTTAATTAACTTTAAATTAAATTTAAATAGCTGCATGTGTTTAGTGGCTACTATATTAGTGCAGATACAGACCATTTCCACCAACACACAAATTCTGTTGAGCAGTGCTGGTTTAGAAGATAAGTTAGCAAACTTCTGTAAAGAATCAGAGAGTAACTTTCTGTCTGTACAGAACTTTTGGTCTTTGTCACAGCTGTCCAACTCTGCCTATATAACAAAAAGCAGCTGTATACAATATAAAAATAATGGGTATGGCTGTGTTAAAATAAAGTTTTATTTTTGAAGAAAGACAGCCTGCCACAGGATAGTTTGCCCAACACCTGGTCTTAGGAGACTATCACTGAGGGAAGCTATTTTCCTTAGTACTCAAGTACTTTCCAGGTAAGGATATAGAACTGCTTGTCTAATGCGATGACAAAAATTTGAGTGTCAGTTTTACTAACACGATACATACCACTGGATATTGAGAAAAACATCATTAACTGCTGTACCAAAAAAGAAAAAAAAAATTAAGGCTCTCAAGAATGGATCCTTAAAAGAAAGAAAGAAAGAAAGAAAGAAAGAAAGAAAGAAAGAAAGAAAGAAAGAAAGAAAGCAAGCAAGCAGAAAGAAAGAAAGAAAGAAGAAAGAAGGGAAGGAAGGAAGGAAGGAAGGAAGGAAGGAAGGAAGGAAGGAAGGAAGGGAGAGGCAGAGCAAGATGGCGGAGGAGTAGGAGACCGAGATTTTGTCTGGTCTCAGGAATTCAGCTGAATAGGGATCAAACCATTCTGAACACCTAGGAACTCAACAGGAGATCGAAGAGGACAGTAGAAAAAACTCTCTGAACAGAGAAGCAACCACTTACTGGAAGGTAGGACGTGCAGAGAAGTGAATCCGAGGCGATATTCGGGAGGATAGATGGCGGGGAAGGGGCCTCCGCCAGCCGCTTCTGGCAAGTGCTAGAGCCGCGGAGCACAAAATCGGACCTTTTAGAAGTCGGCTCCGCGGAGGGACGTCACTGCAGTGGCTAAGCGGGGGGTGGAATCCTCCCGGGACAATGTGGTCTCAGGACTCTTGGGGTCACAGAAAGACCGGGGGTGCCTGAGTGCACCAGAGCTCCCAGGTATCAGAGCGGGGAAGCCGGCTGCAGAGATGGACCCGAGGCGCGGGCTCTCAGCTCGGGGTGGCCATAAACCGTGCTCTGCGGCCCAGTCGGGGCACGGCTCCCCCAGCAGGGACCCAACAAGCGGCAGAGCCGGGGAGACTCCCCTTCCTTCCCGGGGAGGAGCAGCGCGGGAGCGCACCGCAGGGATCGGCTGGGTTTGGAGACTTCACACGGGGTCGGGTGCCAGAGATAGCAACGCTCGGTCACAGGCCGGGTGAGCACGGAGTGCAGCCAGAGACCGAGGAGACAGGAGTGACTGCTTTTCTCTGGGGGCGCACTGAGGAGCGGGGCCCCGAATTCTCAGCTCCTCCGGGTGGAGATTGGGAGGCCACCATTTCTGCCCTGGTCCTCCAAAGCTGTACGGAGAGGTTGCAGGGAACAAAAGCTCCTGAGAGCAAACCCAAGCAGCTTGCTTAGCCCGGACCGACAAGGGCGGGGCAATTCTGCCTCAGGCAAAGACATTTGGAAACCACAGCAACAGGCCCCTCCCCCAGAAGATCAGCACGAACAGCCAGCAAGCCAAGAAAGACCAAGTTTACCGATCAAGGAGAACGGGAGAACTCCAGCGCTAGGGGAATACTGTACATAGATTTCATGGCTTTTTTTTACCATGATTCATTAGTTCACCAAAGTTAATTTTTGTTAACTGTTTTTTTTTTTATTTTTCTTTTTCCCTTTTTCAACCAACATCTTATCAATCCCTTTTTAAAAAAAAAAAACATTTTTTATTTTTCATTTTTAGAGTCATCTTTTATCCCTTCATAGTAGTTACCCTTATTTTTGAGTATACATATAAGTTGTTCTCTCTTTAAAATTTTGAGATACAGTTTCTTCTAACAGACCAAAATATACCCAAAATCACTAGTGTATGGCTTTGTTCTAGTCTCCTGCCTGATCACATTCTGTTCTTTTTCCTTTTTTTTTCTTAAATCTTCTTCTTTCTTTTTTCAAACAACTTCTTATCTTATCAAGTCCTTTTATAAAATCTTTTATAATTTTCATCTTTTCAATTATCTTCCATCCCTTCATTGTATCAACCCTTATTTTGTACATATATGTCTTTCTTCCTTTAAAATTTTAGGAGGCACTTTTTTCTAACAGACCAAAATACGCCCAAAATCTAGTGTGTGGCACTGATCTATGCACTAGCCTGATCATATTTGATCATATTCTGCTTTTTTTGTATTGTTCTGTTTTTGTTTCTATCTTTTTTTCTTTTTTTTTTTCTCTTTCTTTGCCTTTCTTTTCCCCTGGTTTCAGGACTTTTCTGATTTGTATAGAGTATATTTGCTGGGGACTTTGTAAACCTGTTAGCATTTTGTTCTCTCATTCATCTATGCTCCTCTGGACAAAATGACAAGACGAAAAAAATCACCTCAGCAAAAAGAACAACAAGAGGTAGTACCGTCAGCCAGGGACCTACTCAATACGGACAATTGTACGATGTCGGACCTAGAGTTCAGAATCATGACTTTAAAGATACTAGCTGGGCTTGAAAAAAGCGTGGAAGTTATTAGAGAAACCCTTTCTGGAGAAATAAAAGAACTAAAATCTAACCAAGTCGAAATCAAAAAGGCTATTGATGAGGTGCAATCAAAAATGGGGGCACTAACTGCTAGGATAAATGAGGCAGCAGAGAGAATCAGCGATATAGAAGACCAAATGATGGAAAATAAAGAGGCTGAGAAAAAGAGGGAGAAACAACTACAGGATCACGAGGGCAGAATTCAAGAGATAAGTGATACGATAGGCGAAACAACATTAGAATAACTGGGATCCCAGAAGAAGAAGAAAGAGAGAGAGGGGCAGAAGGTATATTGGAGCAAATAATAGCAGAGAACTTCCCTAATCTGGGGAAAGAAACAGGCATCAAAATCCAGGAGGCACAGAGAACCCCTCTCAAAATCAATAATAATAGGTCAACACCCCGACATCTAATAGTAAAATTTACGAGTCTCAGAGACAAAGAGAAAATCCTGAAAGCAGCTCGGGAGAAGAGATATGTAACCTACAATGGTAGAAACATTAGATTGGCAACAGACCTATCCACAGAGACCTGGCAGGCCAGAAAGGACTGGCATGATACCTTCAGAGCACTAAACGAGAAAAATATGCAGCCAAGAATACTATATCCAGCTAGGCTGTCATTGAAAATAGAAGGAGAGATAAAAAGCTTCCAGAACAAACAAAAACTAAAGGAATTTGCAAACACGAAACCAGCCCTCCAAGAAATATTGAAAGGGGTCCTCTAAGCAAAGAGAGAGCCTAAAAGCAGCACAGATCAGAAAGGAACACAGACAATATACAGTCACAGTCACCTTACAGGCAATACAATGGCACTAAATTCATACCTTTCAATAGTTACCCTGAATGTAAATGGGCTCAATGCCCCAATCAAAAGACACAGGCTATCAGATTGGATTAAAAAACAAGACCCATCCATATGCTGTCTGCAAGAGACTCATTTTAGACCCAAAGACACCCCCATATTGAAAATGAGGGGGTGGAAAACCATTTACCATGCTAATGGACACCAAAAGAAAGCTGGGGTGGCAATCCTTATATCAGACAAACTAGATTTTAAAACAAAGACTGTAATAAGAGATGAGGAAGGACACTATATCCTACTTAAAGGGTCTATCCAACAAGAAGATCTAACAATTGTAAATATCTATGCCCCGAACATGGGAGCAGCCAATTATATAAGGCAATTAATAACAAAAGCAAAGAAACACATTGACAACAATACAATAATAGTGGGGGACTTTAACACCCCCCTCCCTGAAATGGACAGATCATCTAAGCAAAAGATCAACAAGGAAATAAAGACTTTAAATGACACACTGGAACAAATGGACTTCACAGACATAATCAGAACATTCCATCCCAAAGCAACGGAATACACATTCTTCTCTAGTGCCCATGGAACATTCTCCAGAATTGATCACATCCTAGGTCACAAATCAGGTCTCAACCGGTACCAAAAGATTGCGATCATTCCCTGCATATTTTCAGACCACAATGCTTTGAAACTAGAACTCAATCACAAGAGGAAAGTCGGAAAGAACTCAAATACATGGAGGCTAAAGAGCATCCTACTAAAGAATGAATGGGTCAACCAGGAAATTAAAGAAGAATTAAAAAAATTCATGGAAACCAATGAAAATGAAAACACAACTGTTCAAAATCTTTGGGATGCAGCAAACGCAGTCCTGAGAGGAAAGTATATAGCAATACAAGACTTTCTCAAGAAACAAGAAAGGTCTCAAATACACAGCCTAACTCTACACCTAAAGGAGCTGGAGAAAGAACAGCAAAGAAAGCCTAAACCCAGCAGGAGAAGAGAAATCATAAAGATCAGAGCAGAAATCAATGAAATAGAAACCAAAAGAACAGTAGAACAGATCAACGAAACTAGGAGCTGGTTCTTTGAAAGAATTAACAAGATTGATAAACCCCTGGCCAGACTGATCCAAAAGAAAAGAGAAATGACCCAAATCAACAAAATCATGAATGAAAGAGGAGAGATCACAACCAACACCAAAGAAATACAAACAATTCTAAGAACATATTATGAGCAACTCTATGCCAGCAAATTAGATAACCTGGAAGAAATGCGTGCATTCCTAGAGATGTATCAACTACCAAAATTGAACCAGGAAGAAATAGAATACCTGAACAGACCTATAACCACTAAGGAAATTGAAGCAGTCATCAAAAATCTCCCAAGAAACAAAAGCCCAGGGCCAGATGGCTTCCCAGGGGAATTCTATCAGACATTTAAAGAAGAATTAATACCTATTCTCCTGAAACTGTTCCAAAAAATAGAAATGGAAGGAAAACTTCCGAACTCAGTTTATGAGGCCAGCATTACCTCGATCCCAAAACCAGACAAAGACCCCATCAAAAAGGAGAATTACAGACCAATATCCCTGATGAACAAGGATGCAAAAATTCTCACCAAAATACTAGCCAATAGGATCCAACTTACGTTAAAAGGATTATTCACCACGACCAAGTGGGATTTATCCCTGGGCTGCAAGGCTGGTTCAACATCCACAAATCAATCAACGTGATACAATACATTAACAAAAGAAAGAACAAGAATCATATGATCCTCTCAATAGATGCAGAAAAAGCATTTGACAAAGTACAGCATCCTTTCTTGATCAAAACTCTTCAGAGTATAGGGATAGAGGGTACATACCTCAATATCATAAAAGCCATCTACGAAAAACCTACAGCGAATATCGTTCTCAATGGGGAAAAGCTGAGAGCTTTTCCCCTAAGGTCAGGAACGCGGCAGGGATGTCCACTCTCACCACTGCTATTCAACATAGTATTAGAAGTCCTAGCCACAGCAATCAGACAACAAAAAGAAATCAAAGGCATCCAAATCGGCAAAGAGGAAGTCAAACTCTCACTCTTTGCAGATGATATGATACTGTATGTGGAAAACCCAAAAGGCTCCACCCCAAAACTGCTAGAACTCATACAGGAATTCAGTCAAGTAGCAGGCTATAAAATCAATGCACAGAAATCAGTGGCATTCCTATACACCAACAACAAGACAGAAGAGAGACAAATCAAGGAGTCGATCCCATTCACAATTGCACCCAAAACCATTAGATACCTAGGAATAAATTTAACCAAAGAGGCAAAGGATCTGTACTCAGAAAACTATAAAATACTCAGGAAAGTATTTTCCTCAAAGCGCTCACCGTAATGGAAAGACACAAAGAAATGGAAAAACATTCCATGCTCATGGATTGGAAGAACCAACATTGTGAAGATGTCAATGCTACCTAGAGCAATCTACACATTCAATGCAAAGAAATGGAAAGAAGACACAAAGAAATGGAAAAACGTTCCATGCTCATGGATTGGAAGAACCAACATTGTGAAGATGTCAATGCTACCTAGAGCAATCTACACATTCAATGCAATCCCCATCAAAATACCATCCACTTTTTTCAAAGAAATGGAACAAATAATCCTAAAATTTGTATGGAAGCAGAAGAGACCCCGAATAGCCAGAGGAATATTGAAAAAGAAAAGCAAAGCTGGCGGCATCACAATTCCGGACTTCCAGCTCTATTACAAAGCTGTCATCATCAAGACAGTATGGTACTGGCACAAAAACAGACACATAGATCAATGGAACAGAATCGAGAGCCCAGAAATGGACCCTCAACTCTATGGTCAACTTATCTTTGACAAAGCAGGAAAGAATGTCCAGTGGAAAAAAGACAGTCTCTTCAACAAATGGTGTTGGGAAAATTGGACAGCCACATGCAGAAGAATGAAACTGGACCATTTCCTTACACCACACACAAAAATAGACTCCAAATGGTTGAAAGACCTAAACGTGAGACAGGAGTCCATCCAAATCCTAAAGGAGAACACAGGTAGCAACCTCTTCGACCTCAGCCGCAGCAACTTCTTCCTAGAAACATCACCAAAGGCACAGGAAGCCAGGGCAAAAATGAACTATTGGGATTTCATCAAGATAAAAAGCTTTTGCACAGCAAAAGAAACAGTCCACAAAACCAAAAGACAACCGACAGAATGGGAGAAAATATTTGCAAATGACATATCAGATAAAGGGCTAGTATCCAAAATCTATAAAGAACTTATCAAACTCAACACCCAAAGAACAAATAATCCAATCAAGAAATGGGCAGAAGACATGAACAGACATTTCTCCAAAGAAGACCTCCAAATGGCCAACAGGCACATGAAAAAGTGCTCAACATCGCTCGGCATCAGGGAAATCCAAATCAAAACCTCAATGAGATACCACCTCACACCCGTCAGAATGGCTAAAATTAACAAGTCAGGGAACGACAGATGTTGGCGGGGATGTGGAGAAAAGGGAACCCTCCTACACTGTTGGTGGGAATGCAAGCTGGTGCAACCCCTCTGGAAAACAGTATGGAGGTTCCTCAAACAGTTGAAATTAGAGCTACCATTCGATCCAGCAATTGCACTACTGGGTATTTACCCCAAAGATACAAATGTAGGGACCCGAAGGGGTACGTGCACCCCAATGTTTACAGCAGCAATGTCCACCATAGCCAAACTGTGGAAAGAGCCAAGATGTCCATCGACAGATGAATGGATAAAGAAGAACTGGTATATATACACAATGGAATATTATGCAGCCATCAAAAGGAATGAGATCTTGCCATTTGCAACGACATGGATGGAACTGGAGGGTGTTATGCTGAGTGAAATAAGTCAATCAGAGAAAGACATGTATCATATGACCTCACTGATATGAGGAATTCTTAATCTCAGGAACAAACTGAGGGTTGCTGGAGTGGTCGGGGGTGGGAGGGATGGGGTGGCTGGGTGATGGACATTGGGGAAGATATGTGCTACGGTGAGCGCTGTGAATTGTGTAAGACTGTTGAATCACAGATCTGTGCTTCTGAAACAAAACGCAACATATTTTAAGAAAAAAGAAAAAGAAGAAGATAGCAGGAGAGGAAGAATGAAGGGGAGTAAGTCAGAGGGGGAGACGAACCAGGAGAGATGATGGACTCTGAAAAACAAACTGAGGTTTCTGGAGGGGAGGAGGGTGGGGGGATGGGTTAGCCTGGTGATGGGTATTGAGGAGGGCACGTTCTGCATGGAGCACTGGGTGTTATGAACAAACAATGAATCATGGAACAGTACACCAAAACAAATTATGTAATATATGGTGATTAACATAACAATAAAAAATTAAAAAAAAAAAAAAAGAGGCAGCACCTCCGGGTTCTGGAGCTCCTGGCGACTGGACAACGCCTTTGGAGAAGGGCTTCATTCCCTGGAAAGCCAGAGGCATGGGCAGGGCCCAGAGAAAGGTAGAAAGCGTGGGTGGCTGGTCAGAGCTTGCTGGAGACCAATGAGTAATTGGCACTCTGATGTACAACACCATGCAACTGGCCAGGGAAGGAGAATCCTAAGGGAAAGAACTCAAAATAATCTGAACAACTTTATTAATTTCCTTAATGTTTGCACATTCTCTTTTCTCCAAATCCAAATCAAACCCTATTTCATCATCCTTGGGATCTGAATTATAGCCTCCATCAGCTTCTGGTATCCTACATGCTTTGAAAACAAGCCTGTGTCTTCTCTATTTAAAGATAATACAATAATATATGTAGCCAATGTTAGCCTGAAAATGTTTATATTTACCTTTGCCATACAGTGATGGAAGAAGAAAGGTAAAAAGTAAAAAAAACAAATAATGTTATCTTCTAGAACAAGTCTATTTATATGTAGAGATTACTGGTGAGGTAGGTCCTGAATTGACTTTAAGAGTTACTCCTGAGTGGTATGGACCTATTAGAAAAACAACATAAGCTTGGAAGGCACAGGTGTTAGGCCTGTGAGAGTCCAGTGAAATAGGATACATGCATAGTGCAGCCCAGTCATTAAAGTTCTCCAGCTTCTCTCTGTTGGGGATGAAATGTCTGTTGTTTTTTTTCACTGATGAGGAAGCTGTTTTCTGATCTTGTATGCCCTTGACCCTTTTCCCCAATTTTGGAATCTGCCCCCACTCCAAACGCCCGTCAATCTGACTCCATTTCTTACATGTTCCCTCTTTTAAAGTTCTGTTTTATTTTCCTTAACTTGTATTCTGACTCCCATTACACCTTGTTTAATATAGTAAGAAGAACTCAACTCTCCTTGAAAATTAATAATGCAGTGATTACCTCTGCATTGATTATTGTTACTTATTTAAACTACAGGTCTCTCTGGTCCTCTCTAATTACTTCTACCTACTGGTAATGATTCTCTACTTCAGTTCCATGGGCCAGTATAATTTCACAAGCAAACATAACAACACTCTCAATATCTCACATAATGAATTTCTCACCAAAGCCCAGATCCTAAGCTAGGCCAATAATGCTTCTTCATAGTAAAACAACAAATAGGACACTGGGCATTAATTAATTTGCTAATAACTGTTTCCTACTTACAGACCCAGCTACTCTTATTTTTCTCTTTTACACTACAAACAGAAAGAGATGTGCAGAATAATTTGGCTGTACATTCACAAAAAGTGTTACTTTTGCAAGTGAAAAAATGTATCAAAATTGTTATCTTTGAATAAAGAAACTGAATTTCTTTTCCTTTTTTATACTTTTAACATTTCTCTACATAGAACATGTGTAATTTTTTATCATTGGAGTAAAAAGTAAAATAAACTTAATTTTTAAAATATGGTCAAAAGTCAGGGGCGCCTGGGGGGCTCAGTCATTTAGCGGCTGCCTTCGGCTCAGGTCATGAACCCAGGGTCCTGGGATCGAGCCCCACATGGGGGTTCCCTGCTCAGCGGGAAGCCTGCTTCTCCCTCTCCCACTCCCCCTGCTTGTGTTCCCTCCTTCTCTCGCTATCTCTCTCTGTCAAATAAATAAATGAAATCTTAAAAACAATAAAAAATAAAAAACATTTAAAAAAAATAAAATATGGTCAAAAGTCCAAGCCAATTTTTCAAACAATGTATGTATATTAATATAACTAGTTATTTTAATGTTAGTCACAAAATGTGTATTCTACCAGAAATAAAAGGTCTATTTTAATACACATTAATTATATCTATTATATAAGTACTAATGTAAATACATAAATATGTCAATATACAAGTATTAATGTAAATATGTATTAATATCAATATAATGTAATATCTATAAAATATATTCATAAATGTGTGTATGTTTGTGTAGATGTGTGTATATATACATATATATATATTCCTAAGGAAAAAATAATAAACTTCCTACATTTTATTTTGAGAAGCCTCAAATTTACCAGAATGATACTTTTTACTCCAGTCTGCTCTGGAATGACATCTCCTAATTCAGTATTTGTAATCCACAATATATTACTTTGAAAATCGCTCCATCTTATCAGTTGCCCTTTCAACCGGAGTTTCCTAAACACACTTCTGTGTGTTCACTTAAGTGTACCTACATGTGGGGCACCTGTGTGGCTCAGTTGGTTAAGTGACTGCCTTCAGCTCAGGTCATGGTCCTGGAGTCCCGGGATCGAGTCCTGCATCGGGCTCCCTGCTCGGCAGGGAGTCTGCTTCTCCCTCTGACTCTCTTCCCTCTCGGGCTCTCTATCTCTCATTCTCTCTCTCAAATAAATAAATAAAATCTTTAAAAAAAAAAAAAAAGCATACCTACATGTGGTACACCAGGAAAATATTGTAAAAAGCAGAGGACTTCCCCCTCAGAGGGTGTTGTTTTATGCCTATCAGCAGCTAATCCAAAGTTTTGCCTTTCCCTTAGAATGCCACAGATACAAAAACAACAGGGAATATTCTCTGGTTCTTAACAATGTGGTCCCTATCTTTTTATTTTCAATATATCGCCATTTCTTTTTCAAAGCAAAACATATATTCTTCAGAGCTAAATAAAAGCAAATCCTATTTTTTTAATGATTTTATTTATTTATTTATTTATTTATTTATTTATTTATTTATTTAAAGAGTGAGAGCAGGGGAGGGGCAGAGAATCTCAAGCAGATTCCACCCTCAGCACAAAGCCCCATGTGGGGCTCCATTTCACGACCCTGAGATCATGACCTGAGCCAAAATCAAAAGTTGGATGCCCAACCAACTGAGCCACCCAGGCGCCCCAAAGGCAATTTTAAATAGAGACAATTGTGTTAGATAAAGCCTACATAAAATTATTCACATGGAAATATATGCACTAATTAAAGCAGTAGGAAAAATTAGATTTTATACATCTTTAAATATGATACTATAAGCTACGGATTCTTTGATAAAAAATAACTGGGTTTCACCTTCATTGATTCAACAATGACAATATTGAATCCATACAGCCCTCATCGATGTGAAGATGAATATAAAGTGCCCTCTACTTTCTTAGAAGAGACCCAAAACTGTCTCAGATATATTTGGAAGTTTTCAGTTCCCCTTGATAAATGCACATTTCTCAAATGTAGGAGGCAGCAGAAGCAGGACTAAGGTATGAGCAGCTATAGCTCAAGGGACAGATGTCAGGGGTAGGGGGTTAATACAGGGACTAATCCGCAAGGGAAATGAAGGGAATGTGAACAAGGATTAATGATTCTGTCGCTCCAACATTAACTAAACATTATGGTTCTCTGAACACCCTTGTTTATCTGAGCCATTCTGCCTGTTTGTCTTTCACTTTGTTGGCTTTAGTCTATGACTCTTCCCCTTGCTTCATTACCCTAAAGTAATTTTATAAATATTTTGATGTTATCAGATGTTGTAAACTGAATTGTGTCCCCACAAAATTTGTATGTTGAGGACCTAACCCCCCCCGGTACCTCCGAGTGTGACTATATTTGAAGATAAGGTCCTTAAAGAAGTAATTAAGATACTGCAGTAATTTTTAAAAGAATATTCATGTTTTAGAAATAAAGATTGAAAATGCTAAAAAAAAAGTAATTAAGATAAAATGAGATCATTAGGGTGAGCCCTCATCCAATATGCCCAGTGTTCTTATAATAAGAGGAAATCTGGACACAGATATGTACAGAAGGAAAACACATGGAAAATCAGGAGAAGATGGTCATCTACAAGCAAAGGAACAAACAGATCCTTCCCTCCTGGCCCTCAGAAGGAACCAATCTCTTGGTTTCTGCCAACACCTTGAACTTTGACTTCCAGCCTCCAAAACTGTAAGAAGGTAACATTTTGTTGCTTACACCACCCAGTTTGGGGTGCTTTGTTAAGGCAGCCCTTACAAACTAAAACATAAAATTGTCTGAATTAATTTACATGCTATAAGTTATGTGTCCAAGAGATCCACTTGTCAGATCCACTTGTCAAAAATTAATGCTTTAATTTTTGGAAGTGTTAGGGTTAAACTGGGAGTCTGGAGGAAATGTGTGGTTTCGGGGAGAAGACAGGATTCTGCCCCCAGATGGACAAATGCTGTATAGAACCTGCTATGAGACCATAAGAGTGACAAGCTATCCAGGGGATAACAAAAATAAACCAGAAGGTTCACCATATGTTCCTACTACAGATCAAGGGAAATGTCTTCTGTGAGACCCAAAAGGAGGAAAATTTTAGTGAGAGAGGTGCCACTTATTCCCATTATTGGGTAATATTGAAAAGTACTTGTTCTCAATTTAAGTGAAGGTTAGGTCTCAAAGTGGCTAGTAATTCAAAATAAATTTAAAGCTAAATGAATTGTCTTTTAAAAAACAAGGAAAAGCAGACCATGCTATATTCTACACTGTTGGTGGGAATGCAAGCTGGTGCAGCCACTCTGGAGAACAGTATGGTGGTTCCTCAAAAAGCTGAAAATAGAGCTACCCTAAAACCCAGCAATTGCATTACTGGGTATTTACCCCAAAGATACAAATGTCCAAAGGGGCACATGCACCCCAATGTTTATAGCAGCAATGTCCACAATAGCCAAATTATGGAAAGAGTCTAGATGTCCACCAATAGATGAATGGATAAAGAAGATGTGGTATATATATATATACAATGGAATATTATGCAGCCATCAAAAAATGAAATCTTGCCATTTGCAACAATGTGAATGGAACCAGAGGGTATTATGCTAAGCAAAATAAGTCAATCAGAGAAAGATAAGTATCATATGATCTCACTGATATGAGGATTTTGAGAAACAACACAGAATATCATAGGGGAAGGGAGGGAAAAATGAAACAAGACAAAACCTGAGAGGGAGACTAACCATAAGAGACTCTTAATCTCAGGAAACAAACTGAGGGTTGCTGGAGTGGAGGGGTGTGGGAGGGATGGGGTGGCTGGGTGATAGACATTGGGGAGGGTATGTGCTATGGTGAGCGCTGTGAATTGTGTAAGACTGATGAATCACAGACCTGGACTCCTGAAACAAATAATACATTATATGTTAATTTAAAAAATTAAATAAATAAATAAATAAATAAATAAATAACAAGGAAAAGCAGACCATCCTACATTCTAGTAACCTGAGTTTTGGTTTTTCTTTTTGTTGTATGACATTTAAAATCAACATGAAAGTCTACAGAAAATGAAAAAATTACTCATTAAATACATCAAAAGGTCACTGACCATGTTCAAAGGAGTCAAACATTGGGTTATAACGATCTTTAACATTACAGAAATACTGATCTAAGAAGTCTTTCTAACGCTCTTATGGGCATTGTTATATGTTTTTGGACTATGATTTACAAAAGGTGAAGCATGGGATAATGCTGGTAATCTTTTGGCCATTTTTAAAGGGAACAAGGGTTTTTAGATTTAGCATATATAAAGCCACAGGATACCCACCTAAGTTTGCATTTCCAATAAACTATGATATATTCAGTAAAAATATGTCCCATGAAATATTTGAGACATGTTTATTTAAAAAAAAAACAAATTATTCCTTGTTTATCTGATTTAAATTTATCTTAGCAGCCTATTATTTTATCTAGCAATCCTATGTACATTCTCCATTTTCACTCAAAGGTGATAGTTTTTCATGATTTCCTCATCAGAGGTGTCCTGATTATGTTAGCTGAAGTTTTCTGGCTTTACACTAAAATCTTTAAAAACAATCAAGAAACATTTGAGTTCACAGAGTTGAATTCACATCACCTGAACATTACATAGCATGGTACATGACAGCCAGTGTGGTCATTGGTTCAGTGGGACACCCTGAATATTTTGGTGGGGAATCCAAGAGTGTTGTCCTGAAGTTAATTCATATATGTTTCGAAAAGTGTTGATTTTTCTTCACTTTATTTAAAAACTATTCAACAAGCCACACAAAAATATGAACATAAAGCATGAAAAATATTGGCTATCATGTCACATTTTATAATCTCAGGTTTCAGGATTCTGAAAAGCAGTTAAAGTTAATATTGTCAAACTTCCCACTGATGAGAAATCTTTGATATCTCATACAGAGAGTCACCTGTCTTCAAATTAGCCTTCTCTTTCATTGTCCCCAAACATGGTTCTCCCCATTGTAGGGGGAGAAATTATTAGAATCGGAATAGATGTATCTGTCCTCACTCTGGGCTGTGTACTGATTGGTAAATTTTTATTTACTTCACTTTATTTTGTATTTTCTAAATTGCGAAAATAAGCATGCATTGAAGTTAAAGTAAAAAAAATAGATATTTTTTAATTAATTTCTTATATAAACTTATGGATATCAAGACATCATTATCTTTATGTAACATCTCATTATTGGATTGATTTATGGCCTCAGAAACAAATAGGCAAGTAAGATTCTCTCTTTCATGCAATGATCCTTTTCAAATAACTAAAACCAGTGTTTGTCTTTTTCTTCTTATCTTCCTTAAGATAAACAGTCTGATTTTCTGTTAGGATTTCCACATTTCCACCATTCTAGATATCCAGATTTTCTTAAAACATAATGCCCAGAACTTCCACTGTGATGTGAGTAAAGGAACATAGCAATGAACCCTTCCCTTCTTTTATCGGTAACACAAATGATCAGTACAGTTTACCTCTTACCCCCATACTGTTTTTGTAGAGTGACAGGTCAACTGAGAAGTCTAACTCAGGAGGGTATAAATATAAATTTATTTTTATTTCAGTTATGTGAATACCTCTTTTGTATTCCTCATCCCCATGTCAGGCAGAGTCCATAGCTTTCTGGTCAGCTCCAATTATTAAAATGAGAAATCCATTCAGATTAAAAACTTTTAATCTCATACCAGATTCGAAGTTCTGTCTACCTCTTCCAGTATGCTAAGGCAGGGAGAAAGGCCAGAACTGGAGCTCTTTTCTTGTTTAATCTCACCGTTTCTCTGGCGGACCAACTTTATCCTCTGTGTGAGTCTTGTCAACCCCAAATGTCATCCCTGGTAGCATCCTGAATAGTTCCTTGATTTGGGAGATCCAGCTCTGGCTTATCTTCTTCCATAGCCTACAACCCCCTACCTCCCCCACAAGCAGAAGGCGCTATGGTCTCTTACTGCCAGAGTTTCAACTGGTGGATAGCTTTCCAGGATGGAATCATTTCAAGCCCATCCTCTTCCTTAAGTATTTGTTCAGCTCATGGCAATTCAATATCCATTACACCAAACCTTGAAAGTACAGGCTACATTACTGCTACACCATTTCTGGCCCGCTATCTTTCCTTTTTCTTTTCTTCTGCTTAGACATTGCACAGGACAAGATCAAGAGATCTACCACCTAGGAAGATATCCAGCCAGTAATGAGTGTGCTAATCATTTAATGAACCTTTTGGACCATCTCTCACAAACATATATGTCACATCGGTGGAAATCTTGGCTCTTCTTGTTCTCATCCATTCATGTGCCTACCCTTCATTCTGAGATAAGAGAAAAAAGAGAAAAGAAAGAACAAAAACAAAAGCTAAAGACCTGTCAGCACTCTATTGTATAATTCAAGCACTACTTTAAATACTTTACAACGAGTTCTTGGGGTGCCTGGGTTGCTCAGTGGGTTGAACGTTCGACTCCTGATTTCGGCTCAGGTCCTGAGATCATGTCCCATGTTGGGTTCTGTGCTCAGCGGGGAGTCTACTTGAGATTCTCTCCCTCTCTCTCTGCCTCTCCTTCTGCCCCTCCTCCCACTTGTGCATGCACGTGCACATGTGCGTTTTCTCTCGTCTCTCAAATAAAATAAATAAATAAATCTTTAAATACTTTAGAATGGGTTCTTGAATGGATTCTTTAATAATCTATAGACATGTATGTCAAAAATAATTTTCCCACAAGATAACAATGATAAAAGTGCTCACTACATCATTTTCAGGACACACTCCCTCCTGGCTAGTCACTTGCCAATTTTAGGCCAGCTTATGGAATTCTCACGGCAACATTCATCCTCCAGGTCCTCAACCACAGGTAAGTTTCTATCATATGTTAATTCTCAGATTTCAGAGTTAAGCTTTCAGATTTATATAATTTATATTTATTTTTTTTAACTAACACTGATGCCTTGGAAAAAACAGAGTAGAAAAGTTGAAGGCCACTCTGAATTGTAAACATCCTCAGAAATGCACTCCAAAAAGAAGTCCTATCTCCCAACTCTTTTTAATAGTACAAGTAACTGAAAGTTTTCTATCAAACACTGTGTTAATCTTCATTAACAGGTAAATATTACTGCTATGGTCATTTTACATATAATGGAATGACACTAAGATAAAGAAGGCTAGAAATTGGCAGACCCATTGTTTGAAAGTGCATTTGTCAGAAAGACCATTTGCTCTGTCTGACTCCAGAGTTTGGACTTTTAACTCACTTAACCCAGACGCTGCTGGAGCTTCTGACCCAACCCATCACCACTGACCTATGGTTCAACGGTCTATAGACTATAATTCAGGCACTCTCCTATTTTCCAGCAAGGGAAATCTCAATACCATCAAAATTGATGGAGGACATTTGAATTTCTGAAGCTCTCCCAGTACCATGAGAATATATAATGGGCAAGATCTATGATGCCATTAGTAGAGTATTAAGAGTGCTATGTTTCAAAGATAACACATGCTAAATAAGTTTCTACTATCTGGCTGGGAATCTGCCATAATTGTTAAGGTGAAAAGATCAGGCTGAAATAATTAACTTGTACATGAACTCTTAAAATACAATCTATTCATAAATTAGAGTCTGTCTTTCATCTGCTCTTATTCATTTGTGTAAATTATACAAAGTCTGTGTATATGCCCATGTATGTTCCTTTACATAGAGGGGAAAAGTATATAATAAATAATTTGAATTAAATGTTTGTTTGCAGGTGTGAGTAAGAGCGTGGGATCTGGAACCAGACTGGTATCAAGCTGTGGATCAACCACTTAGTTCTGTGACCTTGAACAAGTTCCTGTGACTGATTCTGACTTAGCAGTTCTTCTTCTTAGAATTGCTATGAGGACTAAAGACAATGAGACATAAATAATAATTTTAATGGTGCCTGATACATAAGAAATGCTCAATAATTTTACATAACACTATGGTTGTGACTACTGCTACTGTTTTTGTATGGCCTTACTTTCTAAGAGACTTAATAAACCAAAGAAAGAAAACCAGGTATTTGCATCTATGCCCTATAATGCTATCTGGTTTTTAGAGTGTTAGTTGTGTGAGAGAACCAAGAAAACTCATATGCTACTTGTTCACATATGTGGACAAACCAACAACCTAGATTTAAAATGTCTAAAAACAGGCTTATGTTCTCAAAATTTACTTGAAAATAAGTTAAGAAAATTAAGATCATCCCCAATATCTTGAAGATACAACTTGCTTTAGCCTTATGCTTTTCTATTGGTATCTTCTGAGAGACTGAAGAACATTACACTTGCATGCCCTGTCTCATTTCCTAACTCCCATTTAAATAAAATACCTAAGGGTATATCTGTTAAAACATATTATCATTTTAGCAAGAATATTAGGAACCTTGTAACAAAGTGAGAAGTCAAGGTTATATTTGGAACACTTCTAAATTCTTGAATCTGGTAAATGATGAAGTAGACTTCCATCACTATCTCTTCAAAGATACATCAAAGAATATTACAAAAATGTTACAACACAGACACTATGATTGCTTTTTCACATTAATGAAACACCAGATCAAGTTGAAATCTGGCATTAGAACTCAAGAGGAATGCAATTCTTTTTTTACTCTTCTTTATAAAGAGATCATTTTCTAGCTAGTGATATTACAACTAAGAAAACAACAGTACATAATTGAATAGACATATTTATTTGACTAAAGTGATACATTAGGCAACAACATATTTTTCTGTTTTTGATTGCTTAAATATTGTACCTACACCTTGCCCTTCTCTGACCTTCCATTCCCTCATGGCAATTTAATTTCATATTCATGATGCCTGCAAGGAGCTTACTGGAATGGTTTGTTGTCCTATTTTATAAATAAACACTAGGCATTATCATATGAAAACAAAATGCCCAGGTGTGGTTTCAATCCCAATATTCCATCTGTTACTTAAATAGAAAGAAGTGGTCACTGGTACATCAATCTGTGGCATATTTCAATAAATGTAACCATCTTCAGATGGTTAGCTGGATTAGAAATAAGGAGCAGTATTAAGAAGTAATGTCCTTTTCAATTTCATCCCTAAAATTACCATAATTCACATGGTTACATATACCAAACTCCCCAAAATACCTCTTTAAAAAAGCTTGCATTTATATTCAGACTTGTTTACATGTATTTGAAAGAATTCCAAAATTCTGCTTTTATATGACAGTTCCTATTATTTATGTGTTATCCCTTAAGAAATGTAAAGCAACAGCCCTAGTGTTTACCATTGAACACAATATCCCTACATATAAGTCTATGTAGAAATATGGCAACAAATTGAACAACCTAGATGAAATGGATAAATTCCTAGAAACATGGAACCTACCAAGACTGAATCATGATGCAATAGAAAGTCTGAACAGACTAATTACTAGTAAAAAGATTGAATCAGTAATCAAAAACCTCCTAACAAACAAAAGTCCAGGACCAAAAGATTTCACTGGTGGATTCTATCAAACATTTAAAAAAGAATTATACCAATCCTTCTCAGACTCTTCCAAAATATAGAAGAGGAGGGAACACTTCCAACTCATTTTATGAAGCCAGCATTATCCACACAAGGATGCCACAAAAAAAGAAAATCACAGGCCATCAGTCAGTTAAGCATCCAACTCCTGATTCCTGCTCAGGTCATGATCTCAGGGTGGTGAGATGGAGCTTCGTGTTGAGAGCTCAATGCGGAGTCAGCTTCTTCTCCCTCTGCTCCTCCCCACCACTTGCACTCTCTCTCTCTCATAAATAAATAAATAAATAAATAAATAAATAAATAAATAAATAAAATCTTAAAAAAAAAAAAGAAAGAAAATCACAGGCCAATACCCTTGATGAACTCAGATGCAAAAATCCTCAACAAAATATTAGCAAGCCAAATTCAAAAATACATTAAAAGCATCATACACCATGATTAAGTAGGATTCATTCCAGGGATGCAAGGATGATTCAGTATCTGCAAATCAGTCAATGCAATACACTACATTAATAAAATGAAAGCTAAAAATCATATGATCGTCTCAATAGATACAGAAAATGCATTTGACAAAATTCAGCATCTATTTATGATAAAAACTCTCAACAAGCAGGTATAGAAAAAACATATCTCAATATAATAAAAACTATATATGGCAAGCCCACAGCTAAAATCATACTCAATGGTGAAAAGCTGAAAGCTTTTCCTCTAAGATCAGGAATAAGATAAGGATGTCCACTCTCACCACTTTAATTTAACATAATATTGGAAGTCTTAGCCAGAGCATTTAGGCAAGAAAAAGAATAAAGGGCATCCAAATTGGAAAGGAAGAAGTAAAACTGTACTATTTGCAGATAACATGATATTATATAAAGAGAACCCTAAAGACTCCATAAAAGCACCATTAGTAAATGAGTTCCATAAAGATGCAAGATACAAAATAAATATGCAAAAATATATTCTGGTTCTAAACACTAATAACAAAATATCCGGAAGAGAAATTAAGAAAACAACCCCATTTACAACTGCATCAAAAATAATAAAATACCTAATAATAATTTTAACCAAGAAGGTGAAAGAACTGGATATTGACAAATAAAAGACATTAATGAAAGAAACTGAAGAAGACACAAATAAATGGAAATATATCGCATGCTTATGGAATTGGAAGAATTAATACTGTTAAAATATCCATACTGCCCAAAGCAATATGTATCTTCAATGCAATCTCTCTCAAAATTCCAATGACATTTTTCATAGAAATAAAACAAATGATCCTAAAATTTGTATGGAACCACAAAATACCCCAAATAGCCAAGGCAATCTTGACAAAGAAGAACAAAGCTGGATGCATTATGTTCCCTGATTTTAAATTACATTACAAATCTATAGTAATTAAAACAGCATGGTATTGGCATAAAAACAGACACACACAGAGATCAATGGAACAGAATAGGAAGCCCAGAAATAAACCTATGCATTTATATTCAATTAATTTATGACAAAGGAGCTAAAAATACACAATGAAGAAAAGAAATTTTCTTCAATAAATGATACTGGAAAATTGAATTGCCACATGCAAAAGAATGAAACTTGCCAGCTATCTTACACCATTCATTAAAAGTAACTCAAACTGGATTGAAGACTTGAACATAAGACTTGAAATCATAAAACTCTTAGAAAAAAACATAGGTTGTAAGCTCCATGACATAGGTCTTGGTGATGACCTTTTTTCAATCTGACAGTAAAAACAAAAGCTATAAAAACACAAATAAACAAGTGGGACTACAAATTTAAAAAGCTTCTGCACAGCAAAGGAAACCAACAATAAACTGAAAAGGCAACTTACTTACTGAATGGGAGAAAATATTTGTAAGTCCTATATCTGTTAAGAAACCAATATCCAAATTATATAAACAATTCATACAACTCAATAGCAAAAAAAAGGAACAATCTTACTGAAAATGGACAGAAGATCTGAATAGACATTTTTCCAAAGAAAACATACAGATGGCCAACAGATACATGAAAATATGCCCAACATTATTAATCATCAGAGAAATGTAAATCAAAATCACAGTGAGATATCACATCATATCTGTTAGAATGGCTATTATCAAAAAGATAAGAGACCCCCAGTACTGGCAACACTGTGGAGAAAAAAGCACATTTGTGCATTGTTAATGAAAATGTAAATTGGTGCACCCATTAGAGTAAGAAGTATGGAGGTTCCTCAAAGAAAACTACCATATGATTCAGCAATTCCACTTTTGGGTAATTATAAAACCAAAAAAAGAGAGAGAGAGAGAGAAAGACGGAGAGAGAAAGAGAAAACTCTAACTCAAAAGATATATACACTTCCATGGTCATTGCATTATTTTCAATAGCCAAGTTATGGAAACAACCTAAGTAATGATCAACAGATGAATGAATAAGAAATTGTGAGATATATATATATCTTATATATATATGAATAATAGCTGTAAAAATCTTGCAACAATATGGATGGACCTAAAGGGCATTTGCTAAAAGTTAAATAAGTCATATAGAGAAAGACAAATACCATATGATCTCTCTTATATGTGGAATCAAAACAAAACAAACAAACAAAAAACAAGTTCCTAAATCCAGAGAACAGATTGGTAGATGCCAGAGATGGGTTTGGGTGATGGCAGAAGTGGGTGAATTGTGTTGTTTCTGCCACTGTTACTGTTGTTTTTAGTTTAAATAAATAAATAAATAATAAAAGAATTCCAATTTCTGCTTTTATATGGCAGTTCTATTTATTTATATGCCTTATACCTCAATAAATATAATGCATCAAACCAAGTGCTTACTAGTTTACACAATACTCCTACATATAAATCTACAGCTTCATTTCGATTGGAGAAAATGGAGATACCAGTCATTAAGTAAACCAGTAAACCACGCCCAGATTTATCTTGTTTTAAATGAATTTTAAAAATATATTATTTTTTTGAGCTTTCAATTTTGTCCTTTTATTCAGTTTACCCAGTTCAATATTGTGACTTATTCACTGGTACAAAAATGAATGGTAATAGTGTGAAGGTTCATGGAGTATTGTGTGTGTTTTATTTTAAAATATTTACTGAATTAAATTATTTCAAAAAATAAATACATTGAATAGACAAGTATATTTAGTACCTTAGCCAAAAGATGACTTATAGAAAAGCAAATAAGACACTTTTTTTTCATTCTGAGCAATAAGAATAAGAGATTATAATAAGCTAGCCATAGTGCTAAGAATATTATGTGTTCAGTGAATATAACTTATTCTTTTATTTTCATTATTACAGTTTTTAGAATCACTTTTATGTCAAAAGAGAGTATACCAAAAGAATATTGATAATCAGAAGTATAAACGTTTCTGTTAAAATAATAATGGCACCAGAGTATTATCCTTATAGTGAAAATGAGATTTTAAATATATCCTATGAAAAACAGTTTCACTAATTTTAAGAATACAAATTCTTTAAAGTAGGCTCCACGCCCAGCACGGAGCCCAACACAGGGCTTGAACTCCCGACCCTGAGATCAAGACCTGAGCTGAGATCAAGAGCCAGACGTTTAACCTACTGAGCCAGCCAAGCACCCCCAAGAAGGCAAATTCTTATATTCTGTCATAGAAAGCCACTTCTTCTGGGAAAATAAATATACTGCATGGTTATTTATATCATCAGCCTGTATTGTTCTTTCAATATTCATGAGTAGAGTTGAAAGGCCTCAAGAGAAGTTCTTCAATAAAGTGATTCGTTCTTGGTTCTTGAGTAACAGTCCTTGCATTGTCCCAAAATGTTTTGTCATATAAAATAAACTTTTTATGTAACTGTCACAATTCTTGGTGACCATCTAATCTGGCTCATTCGTATGATAGCATAAATGAAGTCTGATGCACAAAACAGGAAACATTGTATTACAAAACACAAAATGGTTAACATTTTCCATCTAAAAAAAATCAATGAATTAATACTTAAACACTGAAAAATATTTTTGTTCTGTCTCCTCTTCTAAAACAAAATTTGCAATGTTTAAAATAAAATTAAAAATTCTGTGCATTTTGTTAGTCACAGATCTCAGTTAAACGATCATATTCTGAGGATAGAACCATAAGTAAGTTAAAGCCTGTACTGGCAGAGCTTCATATGGATTTATAATGCCGAAAAATCTAAATCTTATTTCCTCTTCCCTCTAGTGATTGGAGCTTTTTGTTATTGCTAAGCAGATGAACTGGAATTATTTCCTACCAAACAGGCTAACAGTGTCAGATGCCTAAGAAAAACTGAATAGTAGCCAGAAGTCTTTCTCACTTTATAACAAGCTCCCTTCATTTTCCCCACAAATCAACCTCAGTGACCATGTTTGTGTAGTTCTGTCTGTAATACTGCTGAGGAACATGTTTGCCTCTGAGGAGAGTTGAGAGAGATGCACAGAACTGGCTGGGAGACAATCATCTTTCATATATCACCACTTACTGTGCTCGTTTCAAGAAACAACTATTAAATTTGGTATACTGTGTGTTGAATTTGAAAAGAAAACAATTTGTATTGAATAAAGCACTTAGGAAGTAGAAAAGCATAATAAAACTTGAAGAAGTACATCAAGTTTAGTAAAAATTCAGTGATAATGAAGTTTCTGGTGCATTAACAACATATACAGGAATATGGAAACTCTATGCATTGGTGTGAGGTTAAAGCCACCAAGGGTTTAGGTGCGTCCCTTGTCCTTGTCTATATCAAAATGTGCAAATGCATTTCTTTCTTTTTTTTTTTTTTGCATTTCTATTGATACAACAGAAACAGCTTCAACAAGCAGATCGAAGCTGTCACTTCCTACCTTAGATTCATGATCAAAGTATGACTTGGAGGACATTTTATCATTGGAGCTTAAATACGGCACCATGGCAAGACATTAAAATAAAAAGAATGAATAGCAAGAAAAGTCTCTTCTTGTCCCACAATGGACCATAAACATTTTCTCACTTGTGTGAAGATAGGAAAACAGGAAATTCCCCAAGCAGGCACCATTTTCATGATGCCTCCATGAAGCCTCACTTCATGCTGTTCCCTATGGCTACTACCAGATGGTTTAGAAAAAAGGATGGCAATTGTTGCCTATGGAAGCCAGCAGAAGGCAATCTCAGTGCTTCCTTAAAGACAGCTTTAATGGTGGGATCTGACTTTTAAATGATAATTCACCGAGGAAAAGTTATCAACACTGAAATATAACTAAATACAAATAATAATGAGGATGCTATGAATAATGATCAGAATTTCATTAATGCTTTCAACAAGCCAGGCACTAGCAAAAAGGCACTACCGATATTATTTCATTTAATTCTTAAATTACCTCTATGTGGTAAGAACAGTGGATTACCATCATTCATGCATTTAACTTAACATCATCCATGGCACTCAACGCTCTGTCAGACATGTGGTCTTTATTTTTTCTTTTCCCTCTCTTTTATAGAATTTAAGGTAAAGTCATAGTTTACATATATGCCCTCTTCTATGCCAAATTTTCTCCATACATTTGTGTATAGCTACTCTTGCACAGAGCTGGATACACAGAAGCATGCCTACTGTATTTCCTAGACAATTTAATGCATTTTAAAAGATAATTTCACAGTACTCAATTTTTACTCTATTTACTCATCTTAGCACCTTAGCACATCATTGTGAGAGCATGATAACAATAGCAATAGTTTGTATAGAGATCATGTGAAGTGTTAGACACTCTCCTAAGCAATCTTCACCTAACTCCCAGAAACTGCTCAAGGTTTTCATTTCCGATATCCCATTTTACAAAGTAAGAAACTGAGGCAGAAGGCTATTGATTAAGTTGTCCAAGATGACAAAGCAGTAAGTGTTAAATATTATACTCAGGCAGTATTCCTCTCAGCATGATGCTCTTGATCATTACCGTACACTGCCTCATTTCCAAAGCTACTGTACTAGAATTATCAATAGTTTACAGATAAAGATGAATAGGCGTAGAGACTAAAAGAAATTGCCCAAGGTCACAGAGTTAATAGTGGTGGGGCTGACACAGCACTCCCCAAAGGACACACCTCTTTAAAACATTACATCATAACAGAAATTCACACGCCCTCTTCCGCGCCATGGGGCGAGAGTTTTGTTCATTCATAGCTACTAAGTTGTATGTTATCACCTCTGCATCACTGGGCAAGTTATTTGGCCTCCTGTTCCCTCAGTTTCTCAAAAAGTAAAATCAGGCCTCCTGTCCTCTGTTGGTAAGGAGAGACACCAGTGAGGCACTCTCTTGGGACGAGAGAACAGGGAGGGAGAAGACAAACTTTGCATTTCATAAGGCATTCACTGGAAAGCCATCTTTAATCTCCTTGCTCCCCAAAAGGATTTGAAGAGAACTGAATTAAACAGCTACTAAGAAGTGTTCTGAGATATGTAAAGGAAGAGACCTTATGCCACAGTCCAGTGCTGCCATTGCTCTTAACGGTGTAAATGATGAAGCTTTTTGCTGAATGATGCCAGTCATGAATTTGAAGCTACCCATACGTTTTCCTTTGCTGTGGCTTCCTCTTGCTTGCCATGGCAGGAAGTGAAGTGTTTCACAGAGCATGATTTGAAGGGCAAGAGCACCGAGTACAAGGTTACAAAAAGACTTAGACAACCCTTTATGTCAAAGTAATTACTAAGGATTTCAGTGTAGAATTGAACAATTTCACAATGAAAGACCTGTTTTTTCTTTCCCCAACCATTAACACCAACGTGAAAATCTAGGTGCTACATTGTAAAAGGACTCCCACTTCTTCATGAGAGAAAACGGTGTAACCATAAGCTCCGTCATGAGAAATAAACCTAGGGAAATAAACTTCAGTTGTGGCTAAGTGTCATGGTGATTTTAGCTCCCTTTCATTAGCTACTATTTAACTACAGGTAAAATCTTCCATGATGCTTCTCAGTAAGGGAAGCCCAAATGTTAAGTGGGAGAGCTTTGCCCATATCCATAAACAGAATGGCACTTTCATGCTTAAGTATATACCTTATAATGCTTTATATTATCATGCTATGGGATCGTAAAACTGATTTCACAGCAAGTGGTTTATTAAAACTCCGGCCGTCACACAGCATTCCTGTGCACTGGATTTTCAATTTTGTTGTCGCTCTTGATTCCCTTTTGCATATGTATTTGCCAGGAAAACCAATTACCAGATGGCACATGGTTATTTTTACATTTTGTATGGAGGGCTTCCAGCTGATAATTATGACATTACAGGAAGACTCCTATGCTTTGCATTAAGAATCTTTGGCAGAGGCCATCACAAGCTTTTCCATTTGACTCTACACCTCCTGACTGATATATATTTATTCATTATTTGTAGATAACTCCCATATATCAGGGAAGAATTTCCTTTCTTTTAAATGGGGTTCCACAAACATAACGTTCACGAAACAATGAACTGCTTTTTCCATTCCTTCAGTTCGTCAGCAGACTAATATGTATTTAAAATTTTCTAGTTCAAGGTAACTCAGGACAAATTGTCATAGTCATTGCATATCAGAAAAGCCACAGAGTCCAGTGGTCTATGTGTGACCGAGGCTTTCAGACCTGTCAGGTGGCATCTGTGTTACAGCATCCAGTCATTTTTTTTTATTAGCTCCCTCGCTTTAATGCCTCTGAGGGAGGTTTTAAGAGAGAGGCAGAGAGAAAAGGAGAGACTGAAAGCAAAGGTAATAGTACAAAATGACTATAATTACAATTATGTAGCAGTAATAAATCCAGAATTGCGGTGTAACACACCAGAGTAGAGTCAGGCCTTAAAACACATTAGGATTAGAATTAATAGGCTATACTTTTGTTAGTATATCAACCCCCAACCCAAAATACACCTCAGTTCCTAGAAAAACACTGTGTTGTGTTCCTGCTATGCTCCCAACTTGGACACTTCTTTCCAATTACTTTAATTATGTAGAGTATATGAAATCCTGTTTTCTTAAATGTCACCAGTGTTTTCTTTTGACTTACCTCAGTAACAAGAAGTGCATTTTCCCCCTGCATATATATAGTGTTATCACTGCTGTTTTTACCTTTTTAAAATTATTTTTTAATGTAAGGGAAGAATGGTTATTACAGTGCCACCCAACTAATATTGTTTAAATATACTATACGTTTTAGGCAAATATTGCTCTAATATTAATACATTTAAAGTGGGCTGTGAGGAAATGTTTTTAAACAGCTTAATTAAAATTCAGAAAATTTTGCCAGCTTGTTTCCCAGTTTCAATGATAAAAATAAAATGCTGTGTGGTTGATATGAGAATTAGTCCCTAGAGAATAAAGAAAGGACTCAGTAGAAATCTGTGTGCTTCCAGACTGTATTTTCCTGCTCAACCCAGTGAACACGAAGCATGCATAATTTGGCACTGCTGTCTCTGTATTTGCATTTAGCACACATACATTAAGCTAATTAATCATGTTGTGCCCTACTCCCCCCGCCAACAAATAAATTAACTATTCTGTTAACTGATGACAAAAGTGTTAATTTTTAAACAATATCCACAATAAAAATTCTGGTTTGATTCTATTTCTATTTTGGGTGATTATGTATTTATTGACAGCCGAAGTTTTTCTAGACTGACCCTCCTCCTTTTCAACGTAATTTCTGTGTGATTAATATGACAAAAAGAAAACGCATGCGCTAAAGAAACCTATATGCACACTGACTGTTCATACAATTAATACTCCTGTTCTCCACAAAGAAAAGCAGAGTAGTTAAACTATCATTATTGGAAGAAGCTCTTTATTAAGTTGATCCAGGTAAAAATTAGAAGCAGATGGAAGTAACTGGAGAAAAGCAACACGATGAAATACCTCTTCAAAATTCGTGATATTAAAGTGACTTCTAGAGTAACAATGTTTTCTGTGACTGGTGTCAGAGAAATGTAGACAAGTTTCAGGGCTGACTCTCATTATGAGGACATGTCTTTAATCCTCTCGCTGTTTTTGACCCTGATTTTGAAGATTAGAATTCTGCAAAAATGAGTGATTGGGTTATTCTGGCAAGTTTTACAATCACTGACTTGGAGCCTGGTTCTGATCAGTGCAGTACAAGGCTCAGGTAATGCTTGCTCTTTCTGACTTTTTTCTTCTCTCATTTTCTGTTAAGGAGACAATCTAGTGGCTGTGGAAGACTTTATAAGGGTCGGTGTTTGAAAGTTTTCTCTAAAACCACATTAATGGAACAAAATAATAGGGAACCAACTGAGACTGAGGCTTAATTTAAAGTCATTTTCCAAATTAAGGCCTAGCCTTTCACCCATAGCACCACACACCTTACCCGCATTTGTCTTTTCGGTCGGCTTCTATGGATTCATACAACATTAAAAATATCAAAACACTAAAAGTAAGCACTTTGAATAAAACCTGGAAGAAGTTCAAGATTAATACAGATATTGCCAACTTGGAGAATACATTTTTCCCCCCAAATGGTGGCATTTGGAAGTTAGGAAGAAAACTCCAGTTGTTTTAAGAGAACGTGTTCTGCATCCTGAAGGTGACAAAGACAAGGCAGGTAGGCAGTTATCACTTAGTAAATGGCCACAAAACAGAAGAACAAACAGAATGGGTTAGAATTCAGATAAAGAAATTAACCCACTATACAACTGAGCAAAGACTTGTTTTAAAAAACTGAGAGAAAATGATTATTACACTGTGAATTTGAAGCTGTTAGTATTTAAATTGAAATGTTTAAACTCAAGACATAGAAAATAGTGTTTTCCTCAGTCCTCTCTTCACTATCTCAAAGATATCACATGCAAATTGAGTTGCCTTATTTCAAATCAAGATAAATATAGAAGGTCATCAAAATTGATTTTAAAAAAAAGCAGCAAGAAAGAAAGGAACAAGGACAACAGGGTGGGAGCAAGACCCTTACACAGATATCTGAGAAGGGAAAGAGTGAAATCCTACAAACCTGAAAAAAATATTTAAAAAAAAATTGTAGAACATTGCAAACAAAAGGAGGGAAAATAAAGCTAAAAGCATGTTTAGAGTTCTGTCTTCCATGGGACTTTTACTTTCTCAAGCTTATGTTTAGTCTTTTGTTCACAAGAAAAAGTTATTTTCTTCTTTTCTTTTTCTCCTTTAATTCTTTATTATTTGAAAACTTTTTTTTAAAGATTTTATTCATCCATTTGAGAGAGAGAGAGAGAGAGAGTGAGAGAGAGCACGAGAGGGGAGAGGGTCAGAGGGAGAAGCAGACTCCCCGCTGAGCTGGGAGCCCAAAGCGGGATTCGATCCTGGAACTCCAGGATCATGACCCAAGCCGAAAGCAGTTGCTTAACCAAGCGAGCCACCCAGGTGCCCCTCTTGAAAACTTTTGATGAAAAAGTCAGTTGTAAATTTGAAGCGTGAAATATATCCATTTTTTGATCTAGGAAAAAGTCATAATTTTTCCTAGGTCTCCAAAAGAGCCAACAGCTCTGTTTGCCACACTATACACACATAAGACTTGGAAGGATAAGTAGTCCAGAACTTACCAAACCCTTTAAATGCCTCAGGGAAAGTGAAAGCCATTGATAAGTACAGATATTAATGTAATATCTTCTTTTGTATTTAAAACTGGCAGTGAGAAAACAACTATCTATCTATCTATTTTTTCACATGTATGCGAAAAAACAGACATAGGATGTGTCTATAATAGGATGTTTACAGAAAGACTATCCTTTGAGTTGGAGCTCTTCTCTTAGTCTACAGGTCATCTTGATTCTTTGATCAAAACAAATCAGGCCATCCCAGAAGGCTGCGTGCTGGGTTGGCCAGCCTTTGCTGTTTCCTAGCATCCCACAGCTGTGCTGCATGTCACGTGACAAGGTCACTACCCAGGAGGCGCCGCTGCTCTGCCCCTCGGCACTCAAGCGGCACACATCAGCTGGCTTGACCCCTGTTGAAAAGAGATGATGTTACAGTCAACTGCTGGAAGGCAGGCAAGAGTGGACTACGCATGAGAGGGATGCTGCAGGGCACAATCCGACGGTTTTGTCTGATTGGTGGGTACTGAGACAGCATCATGTCAACCATGCTCAACGAGGTAGGATGAGAGTCATCACTCAAGTAACTGGGAAATACTTCCCCCACTGCAGCTCACTGAAATTATTTTCATGTCTTTTTATGTCAGGTAGTTTAAAGTGTAATGGAGTATATAAAATGAGAATAAAGTGTGATCTCAGATTTCCTTACCCTTATAAAAGAACCTCGATGGAAAAAGATCCCTTATGGAGGAAGGTTGTAGGAGCCCATATGTGAGTTGAAGGAAGGGGTCCTTCCTTGAAATTTCGAGTTCAAGTGGATTTGCAGATGGAGGGAAGAGGAGGAGAGAGGAAGAAACACCGTTCAGCTAAAAACTGGTTTGGATTAAGATGTTCTCCAAAGAAGTACTTCTTGAGCTTTAAAGTAACAGTGCAGAAACTTTGGCTTATTTACTTATTTACTTTCTAACAGCATTATTTCACCATGTTGAATACTTTTCATCAAATGCCACTGATTTATTTAAACCAAAGCTGAGGTTTGATTTTTTTTGCTGTTTTTTGAGGGTTTTTTTTTTTAAGATTTTTTTATGTGAGAGAGAGAGAGCACAAGCATGAGTGGGGGGGGAGAGACAAGGAGAGAGGGAGAAGCAGACTCCCCATTGAGCAGGGAGCCTGATACGGGGCTCGATCTCAGGACCCCGGGATCATGACCTGAGCTGAAGGCAGATAGATGCTTAATCCACTGAGCCACCCAGGCATCCCAGGGGTTTTTGTTGGTGTTGTTGTTGTTGTTGTTAAGATAATTAGGCCATAAGAGGCAAGACTAAGAGGGAGAGGGAGTATTTTCATTCACTTTATGCCAGAGCAGCACTAAACTTTTTTTTTTAGTTATTTAAGATAATGTTGTTTTGACAGTTTCCACAAAATCCGATTTTCTCCTATATATTTGTAAATACTGAGAAAGTACAAAACTAAAGTTGAGATTAAAAAATAAATTTGGACTCATGATCTCCCATGTTGATCCCAAATCTGCTTCTCATCTTCTGTTCAATATTTCAATGTTAAATATCAACCACTCACAGTAAATATACACAGTTAATTGCAACCTCAACTTATAGAAAAGTTTTCAATGCACACTTAAAACATAACACAGAAAAAGGGATAAATGTACTAGCTGGTAGCAGTAACTAGAATATTTTTGTGAGATAAAATGTGAGAGTAAAATGAAGCTATAAACATGGAAAGAGATAAAGAATTCTAGAAAAAAAAAGAAGGGAAGAAAGAAGAAAGAAAGAAAGCAAGCCTGTCTCAGAACAGAAGCACCAATTAAAAAGTGAAAATTTCAGCCAAATCATCAGTTTGAGAGTATGTTTTTTTTCCTCCCTCAGAACATATTTTGACATATTGCCATATAACTATGGGTTTATTTTTTTCCAAGTGAATTGACCAAATTAACTGATTGCTTTCACTTTACAAAATTTCAACCTAAGGATGGAGAAAGTTTTAAATTTGCAGGTGGGTTGTTGCTACTCTCTGCTAAACAAATGTGTTGAACATCTTGCGATTTGTCCATCATGTGCAGCCTGGGTGTTCTTTTTATTTTTGCCTTTAATTGCTTCTTGAGCTAAATATAAAACAAAGCCAGCCTTACTATTGTTGTGCAGTGTTAACAAACCACCTTAATAAATTAGTTTTGGGGTGGAAATCCTGGCAGAGAGCCATATATATTATTGTTTTTGTTGTAACTGCTGGTTTGGGTTTTGTTTTGAAGTATGCTACTCCCAGTTCTGTTTCCAGTTAGTCCTTTACCTGCCACTGAAATGTGCTGTCACTCAAAAAGCTGGTTCTTCCTCTTGGCCTCCTCTGCCTAGGTGTACCTAATATTTCAGCTGAAAGGGGGTGGGACACAAGGTGACTGCTTCCTGTTGCGAGTTGGCAATTTCAGACTTTTACACTTTGACCTGGCCTAAGATTTACAGAAAAATCATGAAAATAGAAATAAAACAATATTTATAGGAAATAGAAAATGCATGTGAGATTTACACAAAAATACTGCCCAAGGGCATGAGTTGACATTTCTTGTAAAAAATAGAACGAATAATATGGACGATTGTCTTTGAGGTTTTTAACAATTAGTCAGCTAACCAACACATATGTTTGAAGTGCCAGCAGGTGGAAGGTACCATGGAAAGTAGGATCTGAGCAAAGCGATGATAAATATCCATGCTCGAACACTTTCACTTTCCTAATCATATGGCCAAGTAGCATATCCCCTTCAAACCTCTATTCCCTCGTCTATAATTAGAGAACCATTTTTACCTCACAGTGATTTTGTGGGGATCAATAAGATAATGCATGTTAAAGTGTTTTGAAGACAAGGCAACCCTATTCTAATGAAAAGTGTTATTTTTACTGACACTTTTCACTGCCGCGGGGCCTGTCCTGTGCATTATAGGATATTTACGCAGCATCACTGGTCTCTATCCACTAGATGCCAGGAGCAGTCCCATCCCTAGGTTGTGACAACCAAAATGTCAAATTACCAAATGTCCTCTGAGGGGGTAGGGGAAAGACTGTGTTGCAGTTTGAGAACATTCATTTTATACACACACACACACACACACGCATACATATATACAAAGAGTAAAAATTTCAGAACCAAGGCCATAAAACACCTAATGTATACAGATGTCACTTAACCCACGTGATAAACAAAGACCCACCAAAGAAAAATATCCATTTGTTTGGAATTAACAAAAAGCCCCTTCGGACACATTTTGCACTGTGCTACAGACAGCACCACTTAATTCCTTAACAACCACAACTGCCTCTGTCCAGTGAAGGAGAAAACTGGTCACGTCCTCTTGGGCACTTTCTCCTACCATAGCTGTCTCACTAGTTCAAAGAAATATTTATTTTCTAAGTGATAACATAAGTTAAACACCAAACTTCTCCTTTTTATCAGCCCTACTAAAATGTCTTCAAAATGGATATTCTAATGAAATGAGTACTCCAGTGAAATGGATCAAAATACCTACGGAGTCTTTAAGTTAGGAGAATCATCGGGGCAGGACAGTATAAAAGGAGGAGACAAGCTGAAACCAAGCTTGACATGGCCTTCTACCATCCACTGTGACCTTGGGCCAGATGCTTACTCTTCTAAGCCCAGTTTTCCCAACTGTAAAAATAAGAAAATAATTCAACTTTCACAAAACATGGTGAAGTTATGCTAAACTCTCAAAAAGAGCTCCTGGAATGTTACATAAACCCAATAAATGTTATCAGTTCCTTTCTTTCACAAAAGTAAGGATGTTTTACAGTTTTCTCTAGTTTATAAAATAATTCTACAAAACTTATTTCATTCGACCACCAAACAACTCAGTGAGTTCTGTATTAATATTCTAATTTTACGTTGAAGCCAGAAAGGGCTCACTAATTTGCCCAAAGACACACAACTAATACAAAGCAGACAAAAGATTCAAACTTGTATCTTCGGGCCACAGTGCCCATTAATGCCTCCTGTGTCTTCTTTAAATTTATGATCTCTCTAACCATTTGCCTTCTCTAGGACTCATTTTTTTTCTACATGAGGCTATAGAACTTAGATGACAGCAAATATATTTTTCAACTCTAAAAAGCTTACCATTTTCTCTAATTGTGATAATTTTAATGTACACCAAGGTCAATGATGGGATTACCATGAATAATAACCACTGATATTTATTTGGGGTCAATTATAAGCACAATGACTTCACACATTTATCTAATTATTTTGATCAAAAATTTCTTAATAAACAAAAAAAGGTACATTTAAGCACTGTGTGTGTGTGTGTGTGTGTGTGTGTGTGTGTGTGTGTGTGTATTAAGTTCAAGAGTACTGGTGTATTCCTTAAAAAATTAAATTATTAAATTATTTTTGGTTCCATTTCAAATCATAGTTTTGAGTTGTACATCAGATAATTCCCTCCGATAAAAATTCTAATGGTTACTCAAGAGTTAAAATCTTCTCTCACTTTTGCAATTGTGACAATTTGTCTATTTCTGGTTTAATATGTGACTATCTCGAGGGACTTAAGGTGCCATTAGTGAACGCAGAGCTATTGCTGAGAAAATGCTAAATAAAATTAATGTCTTTGGAGTTACTAACCCCAAACACAGCCCCATTCCCTGGGCATGTGACTATGGAAAGACTGTGCATATGAGCCTCAAACCCAGGAGACCACAGCATTGTACTATGAAGAAGATCTTGATTTAGTAACATCTGGTCTTTTTGTTAAGCTGAGAAAGGTAGTGAGGATGAAGGGAAATGCAGTTATTATAGCCATGCTAAAATTAATTTGAAAAAGATGACACAGCAGTCATGATTGTTTCCTTGAAGACCTTATCCCCACCAGGCTTCCCAATCCTGAACTTGGGCTGCCAATGAAGGCAGATTACTTTTTCCTGCCAGATCCATGCAGGGATGGGAAGGGATACGAAGAACAAGCTGCTCTGGGAATCTCTAATTCTTCTTCCAAAGCTCTCAAGAAAAATGATAAACTCCAGCTCACACAGAAAAGCTGGGGGGAGTCTCCAAAACCTGAACCAAGTGCAGCCCTCCCTTCCTGTGAAATTGAGGAAAGAGTGAAACAAGGGCATCCCACTGGTGCAGGGGATTCCTTCTCTACTACTTCCCCTCTAGGGAGGCTCCTCAGACCCTGAAATTGAAAGAGTCGAGACAGAAATCACATTGGTCATGGCTCAGAGTCAATGTCCACTATCCAACCTTGTATCTTCTATCTCTACCTTCCTCTCATTTGGAAATTCTGATGCCTTACCTCATGCAGGTAAAGTCCTGCCCAGTACCTAAGCATCCCTGAACAGCCTGCATCCTTAAGCTTCACTACTATGAGGAAGAATGAGGGTTGTTTTTTTTTTTTAAAGATTTTATTTATTTGAGAGAGAGAATGAGACAGAGAGAGAGAGAGCATGGGGGGGGGAGGGTCAGAGGGAGAAGTAGACTCCCTGCTGACAGCAGGGAGCCCGATGCGGGACTTGATCCCAGGACTCCAGGATCATGACCTGAGCCGACGGCAGTCGCCTAACCAATGAGCCACCCAGGCACCCAAGAATGAGGGGTTTTTAAAAAATTAAATCATGCTTTTCAGATGCAGGGTCTGGTGTCTCAGTGATAAATTTTGCATGTGTAATACCAGCCATGCTTTAAAGACACTCTCTCTGCTAATGTGACTCAGATACTTCATACCAGATATCAGCCCCATCATCTAAGAAAGGCTTCAATTCAAACCTCTTCATATCTCCTATATTAGCTTCATTTAGTTCTTCTTGGGTGTGTCAGTTACATTTTTTAGCTCTCCACCCGTACTCTACCCCAGCTAAATTCTGAGTACCCTCCATAGCTCCTGTCTACTCTCCATTCCTGGGCTGGATTCTTCCCTTTCTCTCCTACTGGTTGGAGGCCCTCAGATCTAAAGAGATGTTCTAAAGTCTAATAATAAATAATAGCCAACATTGATCAAGTATATGCTACATGCCATGCATAATGCATGATACTTTATATGTTCTTTTCTCCTTATAGTAACTGGTATGGATAAGTATTATTCTTCCCATTTTAGAGAAGAGCTGAGAAACATTAAGGACACCATCATTATTATAAGCCCTCTATCCCCACCTTTAATAGATACATTCTTCCTAAAGTCCCAGAATACTGAACTTAAGACAACAGCCAAAATCATTCACAGAATCATTGTTTGAGTGATGCTAACCAGCCATTTTGGAGCAGGCAATATGGCATCTAACACCCAAGTTACAGATGCTTTTAACAAATGTTTTATTAGTTCATCTGTTGATTTCATATCTTCTTTTAATCGAGCTTATCTGCATTTCACTGTAACTATCCACATCCCTTACAAAGCAGGACTTTCATTAAGAGAGAATGCAGAAGAATGGAGCTGTTGATGTTTATCCACATAGGAGAGAGGCACTTCTGCTGCCTTCATACACTTATTGTGAGTCTCTGACATTTTATAATTCAATTAACGCTGAAAGATTTCCAGCTACATCTCATTTTCCCAACATCTGGCAGTAGGCACAACACTTGATCCAAACCTCTGTTCTCTCCAATCTCAGCAGCTACACATAAAATAAAAGTGAGCATCTAAGTTATAGAATTCCTATATAGAAATAAAAGGGAGGGAAATCCCTTCAGTTCCTAACTTCTTTACTACATCCCAATTTTGTCCATATCTTTTCTTGTCTACTATTACCACTAGTTCAGATCTGCATCAACTCTGCTCTAGACCACCAGGATATCTTCCATACTGGGACTCTTGCTTCCTCTGCTGCCCCCACACAGCATCCAAAGTCATCTCTGGAAGACGTAATTCAAATCATATCATTCGCCTACATAAGATCTTCTTTTAAATTCCCCAAAACACTTTTGAGTGCAGCACAGACTTCTTATCCTGGCTTGCAAAGTGGTATTTGATCCAACTCTTACATCATATTACTAGCTTGCCCACTCCGTGTTACCCACACTGGTCTTTCTTCTCCTCCTAACAAGATCACACAGGCATTAAGGTTTCTGTACCACCTGTTCTGCCTGTCTCGATGTTGGTCCTCTCAATCCTCCTAGAGCTGCTCTTTTCAGTCATTCAGATTTCAATTCACTCATCCTATTTAGGGCAACCTTCCCTGACCACCCAGTTGACAAGAGACATTCAGTCACTCTCTATCATGGCACCTTATTTTAATCCTCTGCCTAGTCTATCATTGTATAAAATGTCTTTGGTCTCTCTTCATTTACTGCATTTTAACTCCTTTATGAGTGGGATTTTTTTTTGGGGGGGGTCTATTTTGCTAACTGGTGCATACCTAATTATACAGTAAAAAATTAGGAAATAATTTGGGGGGCACCTGGGTGGCTCAGTTGGTTATGTGTCTGCCTTCAGTTCAGGTCATGATCCCAGGGTCCTGAGATTGAGCCCCACATCAGGCTTCCTGCTCAGCGGGGAGTCTGTTTCTCCCTCTCTCTCTCCCTCTGCACCTTCCCCACTCATCCTCTCTCTCACTCAAATAAATAAATCTTTAAAAAAATTTTTTTAAAAAGGAAATAATTTGGAACAAATAAATGAATAAATGAATGATTCCTAGTCAGAAGAAGAAGGAAGGTGAAGATCCACTGGGCTAAAAAAGAGAACATCCAGGTCTTGAATAAGTAGATGGAAGTACAATGAGAAAAGCTATTTTGAAAAAGCAAACAAAAGCCTCTAACGAGTTTAAGGATTAAAAAAAAAAAAAAAAAACATGGTTCAAGGATTGCTTCCTGACACCCTGCCTGACTACCAAATAAGGGAGCTGTTGGAAAGCTCATATGGGATTGGAAGTCTTCTCCGTCTCCCAGATCCTGCCACAATCCTGTCTGAGTGTCTAATGCCCTTGAATATCAGACCACCCAGCTGCCCTTACCAAGCTCAGTTTTTGCTTCTGAGTTTCAGTTCTTATTATTATAACTGGCTTTAGGGAGGGGAGCTCTGAATTACTGCTCTCCACCAGTCCCAAATTGCTAAAAATCTCAGCATACTTTTCAATACAGAACCCACAGAATGTCAACACCTCAAGGATTACCATGTAAATATTTTAATTTATCTTCCTGCCTTTCTGGCAGCCCTTCTGTATCCAGATTTAAGTGTTTCAAATGTCCTAAAAATTCAAAGTCCTCTAGGACATGAACATCCTTATGAATCAAATGTCTAAAAAAAAAAAAAAGAATCAAATGTCTCATAAAAATACTAATAACCATATATTCCATGTTATTTTATTTTTTCTTAAAGATTTTATTTATTTGACAAAGACAGACACAGCGAGAGAGGGAACAGAAGCTCGGAGAGGGAGAGAGGGAGAAGCAGGCCTCCCGCTGAGCAGGGAGCCCGAGGCGGGGCTCGAACCCAGGACCCTGGGATCATGACCTGAGCCAAAGGCAGACACTCAACGACTGAGCCACCCAGGCGCCCCTTTGTTATTTTAATTTTTATTGTAAAAAATATACATGATCTACAGCCACTCTAGAAAATGTTTAGACAATTTCTCAGAAACTTAAGCATATTTTTTTCATATGGTTCAATAATTCCATTCCTGGGCACTTACCCTAGAAAAATGGAATCTTATAACCACACAAAAACCTGTATGCAAATATTTATAGAAGCTCAATTTATAATCTCCAAAAACTGGAAATGAACTCAAACATCCTTCATTGATGAATAAACCATGGTAGGTCCAAACAGTGGAATACTGCTTAGTAATAAAAAGGAACAAACTATATATACACGCATCACCTTGGATATAGCTCAAGGGTATTATGCTGACTGAAAAGAAAATCTCAAAGGCTCACACACTATATGTTATTTGTATAATATGCTCAAAAATTCAAAATGATGGGGTCAGAAACAAATCAGAGGTTGCCAGGGGTTATGGGTAGGGCAAGTGAGTGACTTTTATAAAGGGATCAAATGAGGGAGGTTTTCAGGGTGAAAGAATTGTTCTGTATTCTGATTGCAGTAGGTGTTACATGAATCTGGATGTGTTAAAATTCATAGAGCTGTACACAGAAAAATGTATTATTGTATGATAATTTTTAAAATAAAAATTAATTATATATGCCTATACAAATGTGTGTGTGTTTGTGTCTGTGTTGTAAAACATCCAAACAGGAGAGGGGTGAAAAAAAAAACCCAAACAGGAGAAAAAACACATATAAAGAAAAATACTAAAGGCCTCTTCCTCTATTCTTCTAAATTCTATTTTCAATTGGTAACTGCTGTGGGATTACGTAGTTCCAGAAAAAAATTCGAGGTGTATACGCTCTCTAGTGTCTATCTCCGCCTAGAGATAGATAGATAGATAGATGATAGATAGATAAATAGATAGATAAATAGATGTATACCTATAGGTCTATATTTGCCTGTATGTGTCTGCACATACACACACACAGATTTGGACTAATGGAATCAAACGATATTGTTATGTCATCTGCCTTTTTTTCTGTTGCCACTACATCATAGTAATATTTTTTATAACTACATTATATTCTAATGTATGGATGAAATGATTTATTTAGGTGTGCCTTGTCGGTAAGTATTTAGAGTTTTTTTCTAAATGTTTTAGTTTGTGTTTGTTTTTACTATTTATTTTAAGTAAGACTGGAGTGAATTTCTTGACACATATTTTTTTGGCATACTTGGATGAGTATTTTTGTAAAAACAATCCAAGAGAGGAGTTAGTGAGTAAAAGAGTATACCCATTTTAAGTTTTTATAGACATTGCTGAATTTCCCTCTGTCAAATAAAAACAAATCCTAACATAGGTAAGAAGAGATTCTAGTCAATAATACTATCAAATCGGGGACGCCTGGGTGGCTCAGATGGTTAAGCGTCTGCCTTCGGCTCAGGTCATGATCCCAGGGTCCTGGGATCGAGCCACACATCGGGCTCCTGGCTCAGTGGGGAGCCTGCTTCTCCCTCCGCCTCTGCCTCTCTCTCTCTCTCTCTCTGACTCTCATGAATAAATAAAACATTTTTAGAAAAATATTAAAATAAAAAAAACTTATAAAAAAATAATAATATTGAATCTAGTGAAGATGACTACTGCAAAGATGTGCAAGCATCTCAAAAGTCTGGTAGAAAAGGATTTTTCTTTTATGGGAAAGAAGAAGCAGGGCTATTAAGAATCACATGTTGGGGCGCCTGGGTGGCTCAGTTGGTTGGGCGACTGCCTTCGGCTCGGGTCGTGATCCTGGAGTCCTGGGATCGAGTCCCGCATCGGGCTCCCTGCTCTGCGGGAAGCCTGTTTCTCCCTCGGCTTGTGTTCCCTCTCTTGCTGTCTCTCTCTCTCTCTGTCAAATAAATAAATAAAATCTAAAAAAAATTAAAAAAAAAAGAATCGCGTGTTGGGGAGTGGGCTAAACGGGTGATACAGTGGGACAGCTGATCAGAAAAGGTTTTTCCCTGAAGTCAGATGATTCTTTAGAGGGACCCTTCAAAAGAGGTTGCTCTGCATGTACAATGTTCAAGGCTAGGCCAAAATTCAGGAGCCTAGAGAAAGAAGGAAGCCTGACCTAAAGTTTGGTCAAGTTAAGTTAGCTGGTATTTTGTCCAGATTGGTCAGTGGGGACAAACAGTATAGCTAATCATTTATGAGACCATAAAACAGGAATTTGGAGGGTCTGTGTCTCATCTTGTCATGAGGACACAAGGGTCAACTGTAAGTCTTATCCACGTCATATGGGAAAGAGTGAGTCTTTGCAATAAGCTGTTTCTGGGAACACAAAAGGGCAGTGGGAGGGTTTCTTGACCACAATTATTTTCCAGAACCACAGGTGCTTAAGTGAAGTTAAATACTGCCCCTTCTAAGAATGAATGTATTGATTTGTTCTCCTCAATAATATGCCTACTCAATATGCTTTTGCCAACTCTCAATTTTAAAGGGTTTTTAATCTTCAACAATGTGAAAAGGGGAACAAAGGCATTTCATTCTTGCCTTAATACACCAACCTCTCTCCTTCTCCCTCTTTGTCTCCCTCTCCGTTTCCTCCCTGCCCCCCCGCCAAGTTAGGCTGAGCTTCCTCATGTGTGTTGTGGCATGCTACAAAGAGTCTGCTGGAGGTACTGTGGCTCAGAAATAAGAACAACGAAGTGTGCAATCTTATGTGAGAACAGATGAATCCCTGAGGCTTTATGAAACCTCTCCCCGGCCAAATGGTGTAAAAACCATAAGACAGCAGCTCTGAGATCCTCTGACCTTGTGGATTTCTTCTACCACAGGCTACCTGGACAGTAGAACCATAAGTCCCCACCTCCCCCAAGGAATAAGGGAGGCCCTGGGGATTTGTCTACTCAGTTGTATGCTTGTTTCATACATGTCCTTTTTTGATTTCTTGTTTGCTGGACCAGTAAGATAGAAATAAAAGCAACTTAAGCATGGAGTTATCCTTAGCTCTCTTCAAAAATGAACCAGCCAGAGGTCTGGCCTTGCTCATGTGTGTCAGTCATTTATATTATTGTTTCTCTGAGTGAACTATTTACAAACTTCTCTAGTTTTTCTTTGCTTTTCAAATGAAAAATTTAAAAATTTTTCTAATGAAATAAATTAGCCCTTTCTCATTCTATATATTGCAAATATAATTTTTTCCCAGTTTATCTTTTGCCTTTCCTAAACTTCTGGTAGACAATTTTCCATTTTTTTCCCCTCCACATCATCTCTGTTTGCTTTCACACTTATAAACATCTCCCTGCTCCAATATTATAAAATCATTCAAATATTTTCTTCTAAATATTTTACTGATATATAATTTTTATATCTGCTTTGGTATTCAATGTCATCTTGACTCCACTTCGGTAATTACTAAAGTAAATCTCAATATTATTTCATGGATTATTTCATTTTTACTTTTCTCTTGGCAGGAGTTGATGTTTATCATGGCTTTCTCTTATTTCCTTTTTTGATGAAATAATTCCTAAAACTATGGAGTTAAAAGATGTTTCTGCCTCACTTTTTTTTTAATTGGTGTAAACACCCACATTAACAACTGTTCATTCTCCAACAAAGATCTTCTTTGTGCTATCCCTCTTAGGCACACACCCACCTTGTCATCCCCTCATCTCTAACCCTTGGAAACTACCAATCTCTTCTTCACCCCTACATAATTTTGTTTTACATCAAAATGTATATAAATGCCATGATACAATATTCAACATAATTCCTTGTGGATCCATCTAAGTTGTTGCATGTATCTACAGTCTGTTCTTTCTTGTTGCTGAGTAGTGTTCCCTAGTATGCATATACCACATTTTCTTCCACTTGGGTTTCCAATTTTTGGCTATTCTAAATAAAACTGCTATAAACATTTGTGTATAGGTTTTTCTATGAACATAAGCGGCATTTCTCTGAAATAAATTCCCAGGAGTATAATTGCTAGGTTATATGATACTTGCCCGTTTAATTTTATAGGAAACTGCCAAAATATTTTCCAGTGTGGCAGCACCATTTTTTATTACCCCTGCAATGTATGAATAATTTAATTGCTCACCAATCTCATAAGTGTTTGATTTTTTTTCAAATTTTAGCCATTCTAATGTAAGTATCATTATATATGATTATCACATCACCTTAACTCTCATTTTGGCTTTAATTTTAATTACACTAAGGCCTAATTATGTTGAGCATCCTTTCATGTGCTTGTCTTCTTGTATTCATTCCCCAACGAAACACCTGTTCCAGTCTGTTGCCCATTTCCTAGTTGGATTTGTGTGTGTGTGTGTGTGTGTGTGTGTGTGTGTGTGTGTGTGTGTGTGTGAGATTTTATTTGAGAAAGAGAGAGAGCACAAGCCAGAGAGAAAGAGGGAGAAGCACACTTCCCACCGAGCAGGGAGCCTGTCATAGGGACCCTGGAATCATGACCTGAGCGAAGGGCAAATGCTTAACTGACTGAGCCACCCAGGCACCCCCTTATTTTTAATTTTTGAATTTTGAGAGTTCATTATATTCTAGATGCAAGTGAGATATGTGGTTTGAAAATAATTTTATCTGCTCTCTAGTTTGTTTCTTTATTTTCTTACAAAAGCAGATTTTAATTTTTGTGAGGTACAATTTATTAATTTTTCCTTTTCTGTATCATGTTTTTGGTGTCAAGTTTAAGAACTGTTTACCTAGTCCTAGGTCCCAAAGATTTTTCCCCTATATTTCCTTCTAAAATTTTTGCAGTGTTACATTTTATACTTAAGTCTGTGATTCATCTGATTTTTGTGTAATTTTTGTGTAAGGTGTGAGGTTTAGATCAAGGTTTTGTTTTTATTTTTCTTTTTCTTCTGCCTATGGATATCTAACCCCAGTACCATTTGTTAAAAGGCTATTCTTCCCCCAATGAGTTGATTTTGTACTTTAGTTGAAAATCAGTAGATCTATTTATGGGTCCTTATTCTGTCTCATTGACCAAAATCTCTATTCTCTGTCAATACCACAGTCTTGCTTTTATATATAGTAAGCCTTAATATCTAATAGGGAGATTCTTTCCACTTCATTCTTTTTTAAAATAAAATTAAACAGTTTAAACTATTCTAAGACCTTTGCTTTTTCATGTAATTTTTAGAATAAGTTTATCTATACATACAAAAATATTTGATGAGATTTTCATAGGAATTGCAACAAAATTGTAAGTTAATTTGGGGAGCACCGACATGTTTATTAACATTGAGTTTTCAAGTTGATGAGTACATTATGTCTCTCTGTTTTGGTCTTTTATTTTTTTTTTAATTTATTCATTTGAGACACAGAGATACAGAGAGAGAGAGAGAGAGAGCATGAGCAGGGGTAAAGGCAGAGGGAGAGGGAGAAGCAGGCTCCCGCTGAGCCAGGAGCCCGATATGGGGCTTGATCCCAGGACCCTGGGATCATGACCTGGGCCAAAGGCAGATGCTTAACCATCTGAGCCCCCCAGGCACCCCTGTTTTGTCTTTTAATTTCTTTCATGAGCACTTTGAAATTTTTAGCATAGAGATTCTATACAAGGTTTGTTAGATTTAATTAAAGTATTTACATTTCTTTGCAGCAAATGCATTTTTAAATTTGTTTTCTACATGTTCATTGTATGTAGAAATGCAATTGATATTTTTTGTACTGGCTTTAAAGGTATTTTTTCCCAGGTTTACTGTATAATTAGTAGGCAAAAACAGGCACATAATTAGTGTGTACAATTTAGTTTGGTTGCATATATATATATAATATACTCATGTTATCACCAACCAAGGTAATAAACATATCCAACATTCCCAAAAGTTTGTGTGCCTCTTTGTTTGTTTTATGGTAAGAATACCTAGCATGAGGTCTATCTTCTTAACAAAATTTTAACTGAACTTATTGTTAATCATAGACACTATGTTGTACAGCAGATCTCAGACACTTACTCATCTTATATAACTTTATACGCAATGAACAACAACTTCCTATATCCTCTTTCCCCATCCTCTGATAATCACCATTCTATTGTCTACTTCTGTGCATTTGACAGTTTTAGATAAAAGGAATCATGCAGGGGTGCCTAGGTGGCTCAGTCACTTAAGCATCTGCCTTTGGCTCAGGTCATGATTCCAGGGTCCTGGGATGGAGCCCAGCACTGGGCTCCTTGCTCGGCAGGGAGCCTGCTTCTCCCTCTGCTTGCCGCTTCCCCTGCTTGTGCTCTCTCACTCTCTGACAAATAAATAAAATCTTAAAAAAAAAAAAAGGAATCATGCAGTATTTGTCCTCCCGTGATCAATCTTCATTCATTCAAGAAATTCTTTTGTAGTGTCCTTCAAATTTTCTACATAGACAATCATGACATCTGTAATAGGTACAATTTTATTTCTTCCTTTGCAATCTGGCTTTTACTTCTTTTACTTCTTTTTCTTGTCTTTTATTGTGCTGGCTATAATTTTCAGTACCCTGTCCAATAAATGTGGTAAGTGTAGACATCTTTGTCTTTTTCCACATGTTAAGGGGAAGATATTCAGGATTTTAACATTAAGTATGATATTAGCTTCAGATTTTAGTAGGGTTTTTAAAGTCAATGTAAGAAGTTCTTTATCTCTACTTAACTCAGAGTTTTTATCACAAATAGATGTTGAATTCTGTCAAATGCTTTTTTATATCAATTGGTACACTCAATGATTTTTTTTTCTTTAGCCTACTGAAATGATGGACTGCACGAATTAACTTTTGAACATTACTTCATCCTTACATACATAGAATAAATCTCTTTTTTGTCTTGATGTGAAAGTCTTTTTATACTTTGCTGGATTCAATTTCCTAATATTTTGTTGATTTTTAAAATTAAGCTCATGAGAGATATTTATTTGTAAGCTTATTTGTCCAGTTTTGGTATGAGGGTAATACTGGCCTCATAACAATGAGTCTGATTCACAATTTTAAAGTTATCCTGTTATAGAATGTTGCTGACTTTGAGAAGGCTATATCAGATTTGCTAAATAAAAAATGTATAGTTTGGCTATACCCCAAGACATGTAACATTTTGTTTTACCAGTGCTGTTTAAGTGCTGTTTAATTCTAACTGGCATTTGTAAAATTTTTCTAGAGTTTCTTCAAGGGAATTTATTTTTATCACACCCTGTCAACAATCATGCTATGATATTTATGTGTTGCTGACCTGTTGCTCTATTTAACATAAGAGAGTTATATCTCAGTAATGAATGAAGTACTTTCCTAGAAATCTGATATATGAATACAAGACAAATCATTAAACAACTACTGTATTTTTGTTAAGCAGATTTTGAAGCACCATTTTTCATGATGTCAATTTCAATAAACTATTTTAGGCTTCTTACTTCCCCCCAAATAATTAGCAGCAGTGAGGAATTAAGCGAAATGCATGTGTGCATGTCTGTTTGATGTGACACATTAAAGTATATTAGATAGTGTAGACAGATCACTGAACATGGAAACCCAACATCTGAGTTCACATTCTGCCTCTGCTGCTCATTAGCTATGACTTTGGACAAATCCACCAAGTACTCATATTGATATAGTAGAGGTATTTGCATTAATCTTATATAAGAGAGATTTAAATAAAATCACTTGGGGAATCAATATTAGGCAAATTTTTACTATAACAACTTGCATTTCACTGTACCCTTATTTGGCTTTGAGTATTAGCTTTGGTACAGAGATATACAGCACTGATGTTGACATATGCCAAATAATTTTGAAAAATGCTCAATTTGTAGTGGAATTTTCAAGTATTCCAAGTTGGGAAGCTCAGAATTTTATGAATGAAGAAACTTAAAAAAGAACAATATTTTCCATGGAAGAATACTACTACTAAAAAATGTATCCGGAAAAAAAGAGGGGTAAAATAGGAAGATGTTCTGAGTGCAAAAAATGTTAATACACTTCAAAATTCTAAGGTTCTCACTTCATAATTCGTAAGGCACACTAGTTACCAAAATCTCAGGGAAATTCTGAAATAAAGAAGTTGATAGAGCTTCATTTAACTTATTTATATATGAAGCTCCCTTTAAAAACAACAATAACAACAACAACAAAATCAAACTTGTTTTCTCCATAAAATTTTGTATGTCATGCAGTAAGACAATCCTTTACTCAGAGGAAAGCAAAGCAAAGCCATCAACGTAGGACAAGGGTAACTGTGAAAAAGATATTTTCTTGCTAAAATTTAAAACAAAATTAAACCACATGAATGAAGTCAGAAAATCTTAAAATTTTTAGGAAAGCTTGAAGAGCTATATGGTTTATTCAACTCATGGTTTTTGAAGTATTTTAATTTACTGCATATTCAAGCACTTTATTGAGTATATATTACATATAATAATATAAAATAAATAACTAATATAAATATATTTAAACATATACTTATATCTTTATAATTTTATATCTCATGTTAAATTATGCAATATGTATTTAAACATATATATTTAATAAAATATATTAATATATTTTTCTAATGCGGATAACTTGGAAAGAAAAATTGTTTTATAAAAGCCAAAATGTAAGATGGGTATGTGCATCTGACATAAACTAGAGACATAAAAAGTAAAAGGTAAAGTCATTGATGAATTTCTTACATAAATCTACTCTTTCCCTCTTACCCTAAGAATTACATGCAGGGATACTCAATTGCCTGAATCTCTTGGAGCACAAACTCTCAGGTTGTTTGAACTCTCTTTAGAGTGAGGGTTTTAAAATTATACAAGTGTTTGACCTAATAGTTTTTTAGTCTAGCATGCTTTTCCATTTATTTTATGGCCCACATACACACAATCACAAATCACGATAATATCAATATAGCTCATCATTATGAAGAAAAAGTATAGAAAATAAGAGCTAATGCCAAAGAAACATGCTTTTTCCCCTTGAATTTGAAAGAAATAGTTTAATAGTTGTAAGTATCAGAAGGGAAAATCTTACTTCAAGTGTTAGTGTTTTTACACCAGCCCTCCCTGGGATGGGAAGGAATGACAACTGGACATTCAAAGCCTGCTTTATCAAATTGAGGTGCACTGCCCTATATTGGCTAATACTACATCCAATGGGACTATCTGCCAAACAGAGAAAACAAAGAAGCTTCAAAAGAAACAAGCAATGTGACACTGGCCATATTCAGAGACTTTCTCTGAATTCCTCCACAACCACCTCCCCCCCCCCCCCACTTAACGTATATCTCACATGAGAAAATTGTTATTCCCCCAGGAGCACAACATCATAGTTGGGGGTAACTTCTTATAGTAACTGGTAGTACCAGTAGTTGCTTTCTTCTGTAGCGGCCTATGTAATGAACAGTAATGTTCATAGCCTTGTCATGTTTCCCTGGACTTAATCATACCTTAAGAAAACCTGAAAACATTTTTGCACTGAATTTAAAACTATAGTAATGTGTCATCAACACCACAGCTAATAATACAAAGCACTTACATCATATGTTCAATGAACATGTATGTTGATACAACTATCCACTCAGCAAAACCAAAAAGGAGAGAAAAACATAAAGCAAAACAAAAAAAAATATATAGGGGTGCCTGGGTGGCTGTCAGTTGAGTGTCTGATTCCTGGTTTTGGTTCAGGTCATGATCTCATGAGTCGTGGGATCAAGCCCTGGGTCAGGCTCTGTGTGGAGTCCACTTGAGACTTTCTCTCCCTGTCCCACTGCCCTCCACCCCACCTTCTCTCTAAAATAAATAAATCTTATATATTATATATATACATATATATACATTTCTGCCTACCATTGGGCCCATATAGGCCTCAAGAGTGAAAAAGTATGAACTTGCTGTCCCTATCTACCTATGACCCAGGTAGGTGCTATCAACCCCTACCCCACCACTCCATCACCCCCTCCAACTCTTGTATGAGCCTCTCATTGGGCTAAAGGTGATCAGTTGTAGATACGCACACATACACACGTCAAAGTCAGGAGTCTATTTTTTATACTGAAGAAAAAACTAACTCTGTTGGACTTAATAAATTTAATTGTGTGTGACATATTTAATGTACTTTATTGGCTACTCAGGAAGTTTTCATGGATAATTTTTTTTATAATTTTTATTGTTATGTTAATCACCATACATTACATCATTAGTTTTTGATGTAGTGTTCCATGATTCATTGTTTGTGCATAACACCCAGTGCTCCAGGCAGAACGTGCCCTCTTTAATACCCATCACCAGGCTAACCCATCCCCCCACCCCCTCCCCTCTAGAACCCTCAGTTTGTTTTTCAGAGTCCATCGTCTCTCATGCTCCGTCTCCCCCTCCAACTTACTCCCTTTCATTCTTCCCCTCCTGCTATCTTCTTCTTCTTTTTTTTTCTTAACATATATTGCATTATTTGTTTCAGAAGTACAGCTCCGTGATTCATCAGTCTTGTACAATTCACAGTGCTCGCCATAGCACATACCCTCCCCAACGTCTATCACCCAGCCACCCCATCCCTCCCACCCCCCACCACTCCAGCAACCCTCAGTTTGTTTCCTGAGACTAAGAATTCCTCCTATCAGTGAGGTCATATGATACATGTCTTTCTCTCATTGACTTATTTCACTCATCATAACACCCTCCAGTTCCATCCACGTCGTTGCAAACGGCAAGATCTCATTCCTTTTGATGGCTGCATAATATTCCATTGTGTATATATACCACATCTTCTTTATCCATTCATCTGTCAATGGACATCTTGGCTCTTTCCACAGTTTGGCTATTGTGGACATTGCTGCTATAAACTTTGGGGTGCACGTACCCCTTCGGATCCCTACATTTGTATCTTTGTGGTAAATACCCAGTAGTGCAATTGCTGGATCATATGGTAGCTATATTTTCAACTGTTTGAGGAACCTCCATACTGTTTTCATGGATAATTTTTTTTATTATTCTTGAATTTAGCTTTATGTACTGAACTGATCATGTAATAGTAATGACTACTTAATATGGACTAATGTGATTTTTATTGTATAAGCTACTTTAATTTAAACTTTATGTATTTACCTACCTAAATTACCTAACCTATGTATATCAGGACACCAGAGTAGTAGTACTATAAAAAACAGAACAGACCCACAAATACAGAGAACAAACTAGTGGTTATGGGGTGGGGGGGTGGCTGTATGTTGAGCAAAATGGGTGAAGGGGGGTGAGGGTTATAGGCTTCCAATTAGGGAATAAATAGGTCATGCTGATAAAAGACATGGGAACACAGTCAAGGGTATTGTAATAGCATTGTATGGTGAGAGATGGTGGCTATACTTCTGATGAGCATAGCATAATGTATGGAGTTGCTGAATCACTATAGTGTATGCCTAAAACTAATATAACATTCTATGTCAACTGTATTTCAATTTTAAAAAAGTAGTCTTATTACAGAAATAATTTTAAAGCCCCCATAATTTGTTTTAAATTTCTATCTAAAAAGTCTGATGATAATTTTATTAGTAGCAGTAACAGATTTCTGTTGATATATTGATGAAAACACTCTAGAGTTGAGAACCACCCCTCTAGAGAAAATTTCATTTTCTTAAATAGTGAGTGAAAAAGTGAAACTTTAAAAAGAAGGGAAGGAGGATAAAATACAAAAGAGAAAAAGGGAGAAAATATCTTTTTCTAAATATATAAAGTTGTTTTAATTAAATACGTGAAGTGTACAAACTACCATTAATGATAAAATAAGTTTCATATTCAGAGTTAAGGATATTACATTATACAGCAGTCTTCCAGAATTACTTTTCATCATTTCAAAATACAGATGAAGCAGTCTTGTTTCATTCTCAGATTGTTCACCACTGTTTGGATGTAACGTGGTACTGAAATGGCAGACCTGCATACAGGCTTGTGTTAATATTGACCATCATAAGGGAATGCACCTCTATAATTTGGGTTCTATTTCCACATGACTCAACAAAGTAGTGTAACTGTATTTGGCGTATAGGAAGGGTGTGAATTATTACAGCCAGAAGGAAGACTGCAGTAGGGAATTTTTCATATGTGTAAATAGGAGAAGATAAGTCATCTACCCACCTCACAGTCTTATTGTAATGACCAAATGAGGTATTAGATGTAAGGATTTTGAAAAATGTGTAGCACTATCAAATAGGAGCTGTCGGTACATTGTATATATCTAAAATATGTCTGAAAGTGATGCCACAAAACTGCACCAACCTATTAATTCTATTTCCTTTCTGAAGTCTTAAATATACATAATGTTAACACATTGGAATAAGAATAAATCAGTTTCCTCAAGTAAATTATTTTTTTTTATTGCAACTGAGGTAGCCAGCCTCCATGATGGACCCTAATGATCCTTGCCTTCTCGTGTTCACATTCTTTGTAATCTCCTCCTGTTGAGTGCGGGCTGGACTTATTGATTCACTTATAACAAACAGATCAAGACAGAAGTGACCCACAAACTAGGTCATAAAAGGCAGTGTGGTGTAACTCTTAATTGCTTCTTGATCGTGTACTAAAGCTACCTGCCATGGCATGTACAGCTTTACAGAGAGATCCCTGTGGCAAGGAGACCATTTGCCCCCAATCATTTGAGTGATTTTGGCATTAAGATTCTCCAGCCCCAGGAGAAGTTTCAGATGAATGCAAACATAGGCAACATCTTGAGTGCAAATTCATGAGTGAGCCTAAAGCAGAACCACCAAGCTAAGATACCTGTGGATTTCTAATCCTCACAAGCTTCATTAAATAATAAATTCTAGGGGATTTAAGCTGCTAATTGTTAGGTTATTTTGTTACATGATGACAGATAGTTAATGCAGATGTTGGTACCCAATGCTTCTGAGCAAAAAATCAAATACATGGGAATGACTTTGAAACCAAACAGCAGTCAGAAGCTGAAAAGATCTTGAAGAGAGGGCTAGTGAAAGTTTAAAGTGCCCTGCATATGATTGTTTCCAGAATTCTGAACGTTGAACTGAGGGTAGGTGATCTTGCGAAGGGTACTGCCGACTAGACGGTGTTGAAGTTGCCATCTGGTTTCTTCTCGCAGCTAATAGTGAAATGTGAGCGGCAATACATAAGCTAAAGGAAGAACTATGAAACAAAAAGAAGCCAGCACTGGCTGGTTCTGAAAATTCTCAGTCTCTCCAGATGGCAAACAATGCTGAAATTAAGAAATGGCTCCTGAGTAAAGGTCAAACTCTGGAAACTCACAGGAAATTACGGTCTAAAGATAACACTGAGATTGTGACTATAAAATCCGTTGTTAAGACTTCAGAAAGACCAAAGAAGTTACCTTACACTCCATTCATTTAGATAAAATGCCTCTAAATATTTTAAGCGTATAACTGACAGATCATCTCAACCAAGTTTCTGAGAAGTTTAAAGGCACTGTCCTTTAGAAGAAGCCCAATGAACAAATTTTCAACATAATGGCTGGCAAAAGGTATACAAGCCACAGTTTTAAAATTATCTTCTATGAAATGGTTAAGGAAAGATGATAAAGATCAGTAGGAAATTAAGGAGAATGAGGATCTGTTGATAATGCTACATAGTTCTGCAGCCCGAAGGAACAACCAATACAATGAAAGAGCACACTCTAGCGCAAAATAAAACATATCATGTACATAATGTATTATATAATAACTCCAAGTGAGAAACTCAAGTTCCGATTCCCAGTTTAGCTAAATCTCAGGGGTCCATAAAATTGTGCTAGAATCTCATTTGAACAGAATCTCATAAAAGTCCATGTTACTTTCTGCTTTCTATCAAGCCAGCGATAGAGAGGAAACATTCTTTTTCCTATCGTTTCATTGCTGCTTCTGATCCTGGTCATATTCCGGGAATGGAAAGATGAAAGAAAAAAATGCAGAGCATATTTTTTGAACCTTACTACCTGAGTTTTGGTTCCTGTGCTTAATAGAGTGGCAGAAGAATTTCATTCTGGCATCCTGTTTCTTGTTCTCTTTAAACAATGAGTCATGAAAGTGAGAATGGGTCCAAAAATTCTTAACAGCAAAGGCAATTATAAAGATAAATTCAGGGGAAAAAAAGTCCCTTATTATTAGTGTGTAAATTTCCATATTAAAAATTTTAGCTACAGTTAAAAAAAAAGATGCAATAGGGCAAAGTGAATTTGAACAGAACTCGTAACACTGGGTCTTTCCTACTTACGTAATTTTATGTAATATGTTCTTTAGGCACATCTTCATCAAGTAGGACCATACAACTACAGTTTCTCCCTGACTATCTTTTGTTGTTGTTGTTGTTTTAAATCATTGCTATCTATTGTTATATCCTCCCAAGCAACCTGTATCAGAAAAAAAAATGGTTAAAAGTAATTTTTCTACCATGTGCATTTGTTTCATTGATGCTACAACCTAGCTCTGTTCCAGTCAAGCTCTTTAATGAAGACAAATCTTTGCATTTGATATCATTATACAAAACCACAGATTTGCACAGAAGTTTTAATCACCCACAAGGATATTCCTTACAATTTTTTTCAGTTGTAGCACACCCAACATACATGTACCACTAAATCCATGCAAATACTGTATCATAAAGCCAAATGGAGGGAAGGCAGCTTGCTAGCTGAAGATAACAGGCAAACTTGGATTCCGTGACTCAAGCAACTAGCATGGTTGACTGTAGTGACAATAAATCACAAAGCCATGCAATGTCATCTTGACAGTCTTTCTATTTGTAAATAATGCAAATATCTCTAAATATAAGTAAGATATGTCTATGGTTAAGTGCCTTTTGCATGTGGATCTGATCTTTCAGAGGTCTAATATTTTATTATATCTAATATATTATATAAAATATCTCATATCTAGTATTTTATTATATATGTATATATTTGTTTTATATAAATATGTTGCATTTTTATTATCTATTATGCTTTATTATACATAATAGATACTATATATTATATGTATATATTTGTTTTATATAAACACATCGCATATTTTACTATTAGGCTTTATTATACATAATAAATAAAATATGATATAAAATATATAATACAATACTATATATATATATAATTATAATACAATGACGAAAACAAGCATGCAGATAGTTCAGGTAGTGAAAAGATAAAAGTTCAGGTAACCAATCAGGAATTGTGAAATAATCCTGACATCTTATTTCTTCCACTTATATGATATCACTCTAACCCCACTGCAACCTTACAGCCCACATTAGTCTTGATACATCTACACTGCAAATGTCAATTCCCTGGAATGACCATCTCATAATAAAGTATTGGGCCCTGTGGACCTTTTATTCCCTTCCCTCAGGGCCTCCTCGACAAGGCAAAAACTGGCCACAGTCACTAGGAAAGGAAACAAGGAAGCAACTTGTAAGCGTTGCCTCTTATCTCTGCATATTTGGCTTATATTCCTTTGTCTTTTGTACTTTGCACACACAGATAAATTGCTCACATGTAGTAATTCTTAAGGAACTGAGAAAATCTAAAACTTTTAAAGTGGCACCCAAATCATTAAAGGGTTTTGCTGAAGATATTTATGATTTCAGTGCTCTGAAGAGTTCCAGAGTCTACAAAAACATGAATAACTTCAGAATACGAAAAGATGAAATCTAGCTCCTAGAACTGTGGCATTTACTTTTTTATTGATTTCTCCTGCCCAGTTTGGAGAAGATCAAAGAAGAGACCAAAATTTGTAGATTTGAATAATATTCACCCAACTGGGCATCAGAACATCTGGGCTTTGGAACCACCTCAGATCCTGTGTATATCACCTTGCGGGGGAAACAAGTTTTTTCAGGACCTCAAATTCCTCCTATCTCAAGTGAAAGCTGATCTAAAATGTTGGTTCTCAAACTTTAGAGTGCATAAGAATCAAGTACAATGTTTTTGAAAAATTCAGATTCTTAGGACCAATCCACAGAAATCTGGATTCAATGGGTCTGGTGTAGAATCTAAGAATCTTGATTTTTGTAAGTTCTTGAGATTAGAGATGGTATTTTGATAAATGCTGAGCTGCACCTTCTTTGATGTTCCTTTCAAGATGAACTAGCTTTGAGCAGCAAAGAAATAGATTTCAGATAGCTCTTAGCTCTATTTTTAAATCACCACACTGTCTTAGGCCAGGTGCTTCCTGTGTCCCACAGGTTGCACTTGAAGGTATAGCTGATTTTGAGTTCTAGAAAGGATCTTCCCAGCAATAGGGAACACACCATGAAGATAACTCTATGTTATTAGTTCTTTTGTCAAACCATGCAATCTGTCATCACATCTTTTTTCTTTTGGATAAGTCATTGCTCAGGTATGAACCTGATTATTTTTGAAATGGCTAAAATAAAGGAAGGTGTATTATTGCTATTTGTTTGGCAGCATGGATTTTCTTTCAAATCTTTATGCTGTAGGGGCAAGGTGAGGTTTAGCTTTAGGGAGCATATGAGAGAATTTGGGATCTTTTATGAGGAGTAATACGGAAGAAACAAGAGCCAACCGAATCACCACAGCTATCAACAGCATTTTCTTTACAATATGTTTTGTGTATTTCTTCATTAGGTCATTACATAAATGTTTACTATTTAAATGGCAATCAGATGCATATATAAGCATGTTCGTTAAGACTGAATAAAGAACCTCTTCTCAAGCGGTATCTCTGTAATAATGCAATAGATATGTTAAAATCACATGAAACATATGTAACTTCCCAGACCAATGTCAATCAGTAACCCAAGGACAGAGAAATAGAGATCCTAAGGTTCCCAATTAGAGAAAAAAAGAAAGACAACATCCACTAAGATACAAAAAACTTGGTACTTCAAAGACAGTTTTACCATACATTCATAAAGTCCAAGTGAAAATACTTCATCCAAGTTTGTGACTAAAACTTGAATTTTATGTGTAAAGATGTGTTTCAGTCTCTGTCATTTTCTGGAGGAATGGTTTTGGGAAAGTCTTTAACTCTACAAACCTTAGTTTTCTCATGTTAAAATGTGATTAATGAAGCATTCTCTGCAAGGCTATCAAGACGATTAAAGAGATAACATAAGTGAACACACATTGCCAATAAGGCACTATAGAAACACAGTACTACCCCAATTCCTATCATTACACTTGCTATTTGGGTGATGTAAATAAAGAGACAAGCATTCTTTAAAGGCTGGCAAAAGCCAAGTGCCATAAAAGACACATTTTTAAAAATTTAAGCAAACCTTATTTTTCCAACCAAAATCATTAATAACCAAGATCATGATGATGATGATAATGCTGATGATGATTTTTCCGTGGTCTGAAATGCAAGTATTTTTTCAATCCAATAGAAAGTCATAATGGAGACTCAATGTTGAGTCTATACTAGGAGTCCTTCAAACAGAAACAAATTGAACCACAAACAATGAATCATGGAACACTACATCAAAAACTAATGATGTAATGTATGGTGATTAACATAACAATAAAAAATTAAAAAAAAAGAAAAAGAAACAAATTGAGCCAAAATAAATCTCATCCCTGGAAGAGAATCTAAGCCTGCTAGGTGAAAAAGATTCTATTCATTTGAAAAGAACCTCGATGCTAAGGGCTTAAAAATGGACAGTGTGTGGCAAAAACAACCTTTGCTCCCCTTTCTTCCCCATTCCTCCATCCCTAAGCATATCTAATGATTTTCTTTGCTCTGGAGCCAGCACAGTTTGAAATTATATAGATTTTCCCAATACAAAACCTAGATTGCTGATATTCATAGACAGGAGGCAGGGGAAGAGTTGTATCAAAATCATTTGGGGAGGTTTTTTTCAAATTATCAAGTGCCCCACACATCATTCCCAGCCTACCTGTCCCGAGCACAGGATTCTAATATTCTGATATGCACAGAAAGACATGCAACTCCAGAAAAACGTAACACATTATTGTCGAGGAAGAGAAGGGTTGATATATTTGAAAATGTTCTCAAGTCACTCTCACGCATACCCTCTTCCATATTCATTCTTGCACGGATTAGTACCACAGGTTAGAAAACGTGCTCAGCATTCTGCATGGAGCACTGGGTGTTATGAACAAACAACGAATCATGGAACACTACATCAAAAACTAATGATGTAATATATGGTGATTAACATAACAATAAAAATTAAAAATAAATAAAAAAAAGAAAACGTGCTCAGATTAGATTGCTGTACAGTTAATGATCTTTTCAGAGTGAATCTTTTTGAAAACAAAAACAGTGTTCTTCACACGAAATTTAGAGGTGTCAGAGCAGTATTCTTTTCTTTAAAAATGAATGACTGTATTACTTCAGGTCTAGAAACAGTCATCCAAATAGTGTATAAACTGAGCAATGTGTTTTAATAATTAGACAGGTATGGAGAGATAGATAGATAGACAGATAGATAGATAGATAGAAATAGAAATAGAAATATGTAATATCTATTTTCTGAAGCATAAATAAATTACAACTCAACAATTGTGCCTATATTGAATCTACAGTTTCCAGCATTTATAATCCATCCTTCACGGACATTGGCATCAGGATTTGATAAAGGGAGGTAAGGGTTGGTATTGTACAAAATTGAGAACGTGAAGGAGAAAAAGAAAAATAGACATTCGGCAGAGAAAGAGCATTTTAAAACAAAATACACTTAAGCTCCATAAAAATGTAACTGTGCCTCTAGTAATCAGTATCAGTGCAGGTGTTGGTAAACTAAGACCTGAGCAGATTAGTTATTTACACAGGCTGTACTGACAATTTGCAGTGGACTTACAGGAAGCTTGTTGGTAAGGATGGACAGGAGGATTGTTTGTGATCAACTTAAAGCAAGGATAAAGCCAGGCTTTTATTAAGTACATACCACAATCTGCACATTTGCTATCAACTAGAAAAAGCCAGCCTACTGATTGGCCCTGAATGGGGAGCTGAGACTCATAGAGATACTCACAGAAGAAAAAAGAAAAAGAAAAAAAAAAAAAAAAAGGAAGAAACACATAAGTGCTTCTCATGAATGGCTCAGCTTTGTGAAGGAAGAGTGGATATGAATTAGAATTCTCTAAATATTGAGATTCAATTGCCATAATATGCTTAGGGGCATTATTGTGGAATTGAGTGCCTGGAGGCAGATGACGGATTTGACCCGTTGCCCTTATCCAGCAATCCTCCAACTCCAATCTAATGAACACATACTCATAATTATTTCTCAAATAGTTTTTATCTAATTTTAAAGTGGATAATTTATACCACTTGTATAAAAATGCATTAAGTTTCATTAAAATATTCAGCATTAGTAGAACTTTGAGCAGAATATATTTCTTATGGTTTCACAAAGTCATACATATTTATAATATTAAAACTCTTCAGTTGCTTTAATAATAGAATCTCTATCCCATAGATCTGAATACTAATTTTAATATGCTCCTATAGAAGAAAGCTTTGTGCATGCACAAAAAAATGCATTTGTATTTTACACTTCCTTGTTTTGTGCTTATTTCTTTTTTATTACACTTTCTCTTAAATAAACTTTGCTTTTCAGCAAAAAGCTTGTTTTTCCCCTTTTTGTCACTCTCTTTCTTTTCTTTTTGTAAGCTAAAAATGCAAGCGCTTGGAAGGTATTTACCACATTCTATTATGGAAGTCAAGGAAGGATCTCATCTTATCCTTCCGGCGTGTCCTGCATTATTTTGGCTGGTTTTGTTTCAGCTCAAGGCTTCGCCTAATGGGTCATTCATTTTTGAGAATATAAGCATTTGGAGCAAAGAATCACATATGCAGATGCTTTCTAGTCTCTTGTGGCATCTCTGAAATGAGAAGTGGCCAAACCTCAAACCGAGGGAGATGGTTTGTACCGCACGCTGCCTCCCACAATTCAGCTTCATGAAGTGATGAATTAAATACTCATAATCAATGACTCTCATCAAATGGAGCTGTGATCTATCTACCATCCACCCATCCATCTTCGGAATCCATATCTAAAGTGGCTGATGCACAGGACTCTCAAAAGTGGGCAGGTACACGCTCATAATAGCTCCCATCGGCCTGAGTAATAAGAGCTACTTTACTGAAAGAGGAAGGATGTGCCAGGACACAGGAGCTACCGCTTTTTCTTTTCTCAAAGTGCTGTGAAATCCTTAGCTCTTCTGGCTCACATCCTTACAGTTCCAATGAGAATGTAGTGTGAGATTTAAAATATGCCTCTAAAGCAATCTATACACTAATACTGACAGCCTGTTATTCCTGGATTCCTCCGAGGAAGCCAGGCACTGAGAAACATTAAACTAATCTTCAGCGGCCTTGTGAGGTCCCACCGCAGTGGTTTCCCCTCTCATACAGGAGTCTGAAAGGCCCACACCTCAACCTGGGAAGTCTGAGTTCACAAGCTCCATATAGTTATTCTGAAACTAATCTAACATTAACCAGTTGTTAGTCAGTGACCTGGTTTTAAAATAAAGCAGGTGTGGAGATTTCACTCTAAGTTGGAATTTGGATTTCCTCACGTGTTAAGTATGTAGTGTGGACAATCATGTTGGTACTGACACAGTGAGGTCACGGACATGGGCCTGGGAATCCAGGGGGAGCGAGGTCGGCCCTTCCTTAGCTACACATCAACATTTCACCGAACGACTTAAACTCTCTGAGCCTCTGTTTTCTTTTATATAAAATGTGGATGATAATTGCCACCACATTAAAATGGATTTTTTTAGACTTGGTTAATGCTAAGGCCCCAAGATCATAGAGGTCCGCCTTTCAAAGTGAGATCCCGAAACATCTAGATGGAACTTTCACAGCAGTGAGAACAACCCAGTTCTACAGTATGTCTGCGCTCATGCAATCTTTACCAATGACTTAAGGGTATAAAAGGATTAAAGTTGGCCACCACAGGGGGAGTTAGAGATTAGAGGAAGGGTTTTCCTGGAAAAAGTTGTTAATATGAGAGGATTTCCTCCACTTCCATGGAGGGTAACATGGAACACTTTAGTTCTACCCCAAGGTTAGTAAGAAGGGTTTCAGGGAGACTACATAGTGGGTATGATATATGTGCCTTACGGTTTTGGGGATCCTATGAATTGGCACCTGGTTCCTGTCTGATAAATCAGAAGTGCTAAGGGGTGTAGCTGGAGTTGTTAAGGGAGCTAAATAAAAATGGCTGATGGTGGGTTAAAGGTACCTGGTTACTTGCCCCTTTAGGACCCAACAAAGAAGGCCACCTACAGTGGTGAAAAGACCAGTGAAGATGTCAGGATGTACATACTCAACGCCTAGATACAAGAAAGGAATGATAAGTACCAACTAAACCGAAGTGAGTATTCACCTATTCTAAACGAATTACAAGTGGTAATTTCCTAAGGTAGAGGGACACAGAAGCCCCCACGAAAGTGACCTGTGAAAGAAAATATAAGCTTTAAGCATCTGCCATGACCAGAGGAAGCCAAGACCACATGGGCACCTGGCCAGGGATGTAAGCCCTTTCTGGTTTCCTCAACTCCTCCTTTTTTCAAGGATGGAGCTAGCCTGAGCCAGCCAATTGAGTAAACTCTAGACTGGAAATTAGAGAAGATACAAGCCATTTTTACCTTTTGTAGTGCTGGTATCATGCTTTAATGTGAGAAGTTTGAAGTTTGTGATTATGGCACTGAATTTGACATACATGAGACCATATTATGACTAAAAGTAATCGGACTTTTAAAACAAATCTACAAGTAACAAGGAAATCTCTGCGGCCAGCTCCAGGCTTCATCCAGAGGCTGGCAAAACACCAGCCCTTTAGAAGGTGTTTGAATGGTCTCAGTGGGAAAAGAATAAACTTGTCCGATTAACCCCCACATGTCCTGCTTGATCAGTATACCAGTTTCACTGCATTTCTTCTTGTGAGTTGTTATGAGGACAAAATGAAGTAATACATGTGAAAGCACAGTTGCACTATGAAGTGCCTGGGATGGCAGAACAGTCGAGGCACGAGAGCTGCTTATTACAGCTAAGATCCCATTAGTGTGGGCTGCTTTGGTAACAAACATTTTTGCATAAATCTTTCGATATACAGAGAGTCCAAAGAACAGAAGAGCTACATACATAATGGATACACACTAAAATAGAGTCCAGGCTTCTTCATCTCAAAGGGCTCAGGGAATGAGGGAATGGTGTTTGCAACTGGGTTCAAGAAAAGCAAGGTCTGCACCTTCAGTGGTTTAACAAGGGAGGGCGGGAGTGGTCTAGTCTGGTGGGGATACACCTGATCACCCCTGTTTAGAATTGCTGGTGCAGAGTAAGTGAAAAGCCAACTGACCTTTTAAGATAGATTGTTTTTACATTTCCAACAGACAATGCACTGCTTTATTGTCTGTACGTGGGATGGACTGCTCTCATTTATTCTCCCTCCCCTGCCCTGGTATGCCACTGCATCAGATCAGTGATTTCCTCCACCATTCTAGTCCAAGAGATGAAATACTTTAGTGACATCAACCAGGTGTGGAGACAATATATGTCAAACTTTTATTAACCCACCCTTTGCCAGAACTGATTCTGGCACCCATGCCGGCTAAGCAAGTCTCCCCCTGCTCCTCCCTGTTCCATGCATATCTCTATGCTGCCAACATAATCTACATTGGTGAAGGTGGTCTTCCCAGAGAGAGAAAACCTGTTGTCAGCTGAAAGCATACAGGTAGCTCTAAACTAGGGCTCAGGTTACTTTTATGGGGGTCAGAAACCTTCCAGGGAAAACATTTAAGCTCAGTAACATTGCAGACACTGGGAGTACAGTCAAGAAGAGTCCAGAGGGTAAAAAATATTTATTTTGTCTGGCAGCACACAAAGGGGCCATATCCATTCATGTCCAGGAGAGGTCACAGTAGTTGATTTTCTGAGAAAGGGGAAACTGGGTGGCAGAAAGAACAGGAACTACAGTAGGCATGAACATCTAAGTGTGAATTCAGGTATTGCTACTTACTAACACAATAAAATCCTGTTAGTTAATTCACTTCTCTGGTCAGTTTCCTCACCTTTATAATGGTTAGACCAATGCCTGTCTTGAAGCTGTCTGAGGATTGAGTGATATGACACAGGTTGATAACAAAATGACCAACATAGGAGGTGCCTGGGTGGCTCAGTAGGCTGAGCATCTGGCTGCTGATTTCATGATCAGGTCATGATCTCAGGGTCTTGAGATCAAGCGGCATGTCGGGCTCCACGCTGTGCATGGAGCCTACTTAAGATTCTCTCTCTCCCTCTCCCTCTGCCCCTCCCCCACCCCTGCTCACGCTCTCTCTCTCTCTCTCTCTCAATAACAAAAACAAAATGACCAACATAATGCCTGACCACACAACAGGTGACCAGTGTGCATTTGCCTAAGTAATTATATATTAAGGGTTTCAGGATCACGACAGGCACAGAGTAGATCCTGAGAAATGGACTCTCTCCCACTTTTTCTGTAGAGTGTATAATAGATTGGATGGGATATAAAAGCAAGACATCTGCAGGCAATGCTTTACGAAGGAAAAAGCTTATATGTGTAAACAGTTTTTCATGGCCAAGTAGAAAATGCATGCACTTTAAAATTTTTTGGTATTTCTATCACCTTGATTGAATTAATCTATGTTGGTATTTTTTTCTTCATCTGTAAAACAAAAGGTAAAAATACATTTTCTTTCACAAAATTAAATGATCTATATAAAAGTATTTAACACAGTGGTTGGCAGGTAGAAAGTTCTCAATGCAAGCTTTCTTTTCCTTATTCCTTTCTTATGCCGGATAAGGAGGTTGGAAACAGGATAATCATTGAAACACAATACCACGTACACATATGTATCAATATATTGATATATTTATAAATAAATATGTATCAGTAAGATTACCAATTGGCCTATTGATCTACCTTAATTCTTCTTTTTTTTTAGAGGTAGGGGAGGGGCAGAGGGAGAGGGAGCCTCCTAAGCAGGTTCCACACCTAGCACAGGGCCCGATGGGGGGGCTTGATCTCACAACCCTGAGATCATGACCTGAGCCTAAATCAAGAGTCAGATGCTTAACTGACTGAGCCACCCAGGCACCCCTACCTTAATTTTCTTGGTATATTACTAACCAAATTTTAAAAACTGATGGGGGGAGAAAAAGATGAAAAGCAGGTATTACTACAGGGAAAATGACAGTCCAGAGAGATAAAATCCTGTACTGAGATACACAGTATTAAAGCCATTTTTTATTAGTTCTCCATAAAAATAAAAGACAACACACTGACTATATCAGAATTGTAAATCACTGATATAGTAAAATCGTTCCCCAATACATATGCTGACAGTGACTTAAAATGATTTTCTTTATTAATGCTGAATCATTGTCAAAATGCTCAGAGTTAGGGATGGAGGTGGGCTGTGGTTTGTGGATAGTCTCACAATTGGGCACTTTCTAAGTGGTGAGCAAGCTGGTCCAGTTCACACCTTCTAAGAACAGAGAATTGCTACTATCATGGAAATTTACCCTATAGCGATGAAGGGGAAAAAAAGATGTTATCTTTGGCTGGAATTGGTCACTGAGGAGTCTAAATTCAAATAGAAAGCCCGTAGATCTACTTCAAATGTGGTTTAGAACTGAATTAGAATCATTGTGATTTCTTCCAAGTTAACCACACTTCAGTCCAATTTGCCTAACTCCAATGGGCACTTATAAAATACTCTTCCTTAGAAAAGAAAAATAATGAAAGGCTTTCAAAAAGCATATACAAGGAAATCTTTATGACTGTATATAATACATTAATCTAGTTCTATTAAGAACAGTCCTTAGAGTTACTTCTCAAAGATACGTATTCAATCACTGACAAGATTTTTTGCTTCTCATGACAATTCTCCAATTGAGACATCGGTTTTTTCTTTTTTAATTTTTTTATTGTTATGTTAATCACCATATATTACATAATTTGTTTTGGTGTACTGTTCCATGATTCATTGTTTGTTCATAACACCCAGTGATCCATGCAGAATGTGCCCTCCTCAATACCCATCACCAGGCTACCCATCCCCCCACCCTCCTCCCCTCCAGAAACCTCAGTTTGTTTTTCAGAGTCCATCATCTCTCCTGGTTCGTCTCCCCCTCTGACTTACTCCCCTTCATTCTTCCTCTCCTGCTATCTTCTTCTTTTTCTTTTTTCTTAAAATATGTTGCGTTATTTGTTTCAGAAGTACAGATCTGTGATTCAACAGTCTTCCACAATTCACAGCGCTCACCGTAGCACATACCCTCCCCAATGTCTATCACCCAGCCACCCATCCCTCCCACCCCCCACCACTCCAGCAACCCTCAGTTTGTTCCTGAGATTCAGAATTCCTCATATCAGTGAGGTCATATGATACATGTCTTTCTCTGATTGACTTATTTCACTCAGCATAACACCCTCCAGTTCCATCCACGTCGTTGCAAATGGCAAGATCTCATTCCTTTTGATGGCTGCATAATATTCCATTGTGTATATATACCACCTCTTCTTTATCCATTCATCTGTCGATGGACATCTTGGCTCTTTCCACAGTTTGGCTATTGTGGACATTGCTGCTATAAACATTGGGGTGCACGTACCCCTTCGGGTCCCTACATTTGTATCTTTGGGGTAAATACCCAGAAGTGCAATTGCTGGATCGAATGGTAGCTCTAATTTCAACTGTTTGAGGAACCTCCATACTGTTCTCCAGAGGGGTTGCACCAGCTTGCATTCCCACCAACAGTGTAGGAGGGTTCCCCTTTCTCCACATCCCGCCAACATCTGTCGTTCCCTGACTTGTTAATTTTAGCCATTCTGACGGGTGTGAGGTGGTATCTCATTGAGGTTTTGATTTGGATTTCCCTGATGCCGAGTGATGTTGAGCACTTTTTCATGTGCCTGTTGGCCATATGGATGTCTTCTTTGGAAAAATGTCTGTTCATGTCTTCTGCCCATTTCTTGATTGGATTATTTGTTCTTTGGGTGTTGAGTTTGATAAGTTCTTTATAGATTTTGGATACTAGCCCTTTATCTGATATGTCATTTGCAAATATTTTCTCCCATTCTGTCGGTTGTCTTTTGGTTTTTGTGGACTGTTTCTTTTGCTGTGCAAAAGCTTTTTATCTTGATGAAATCCCAATAGTTCATTTTTGCCCTGGCTTCCTGTGCCTTTGGTGATGTTTCTAGGAAGAAGTTGCTGCGGCTGAGGTCGAAAAGGTTGCTATCTGTGTTCTCCTTTAGGATTTGGATGGACTCCTGTCTCACATTTAGGTCTTTCAACCATTTGGAGTCTATTTTTGTGTGCAGTGTAAGGAAATGGTCCAGTTTCATTCTTCTGCATGTGGCTGTCCAATTTTCCCAACACCATTTGTTGAAGACACTGTCATTTTTCCACTGGACATTCTTTCCTGCTTTGTCAAAGATAAATTGACCATAGAGTTGAGGGTCCATTTCTGGGCTCTCGATTCTGTTCCATTGATCTATGGGTCTGTTTTGGTGCCAGTACCATACTGTCTTGATGATGACAGCTTTGTAATAGAGCTGGAAGTCCGGAATTGTGATGCCGCCAGCTTTGTTTTTCTTTTTCAACATTCCTCTGGCTATTCGGGGTCTCTTCTGGTTCCATACAAATTTTAGGATTATTTGTTCCATTTCTGTGAAAAAAGTGGATGGTATTTTGATGGGGATTGCATTGAATGTGTAGATTGCTCTAGGTAGCATTGACATCTTCACAATGTTGGTTCTTCCAATCCATGAGCATGGAACGTTTTTCCATTTCTTTGTGTCTTCTTCAATTTCTTTCCTGAGTATTTTATAGTTTTCTGAGTACAGATCCTTTGCCTCTTTGGTTAGATTTATTCCTAGGTATCTTATGCTTTTGGGTGCAATTGTGAATGGGATCGACTCCTTGATTTGTCTCTCTTCTGTCTTGTTGTTGGTGTATAGGAATGCCACTGATTTCTGTGCATTGATTTTATAGCCTGCTACTTGACTGAATTCCTGTATGAGTTCTAGCAGTTTGGGGTGGAGTCTTTTGGGTTTTCCACATAAAGTATCATATCATCTGCAAAGAGTGAGAGTTTGACTTCCTCTTTGCCGATTGGGATGCCTTTGATTTCTTTTTGTTGTCTGATTGCTGTGGCTAGGACTTCTAATACTATGTTGAATAGCAGTGGTGAGAGTGGACATCCCTGCCGCGTTCCTGACCTTAGGGGAAAAGCTCTCAGCTTTTCCCCATTGAGAATGATATTCGCTGTAGGTTTTTCGTAGATGGCTTTTATGATATTGAGGTATGTACCCTCTATCCCTATACTCTGAAGAGTTTTGATCAAGAAAGGATGCTGTACTTTGTCAAATGCTTTTTCTGCATCTATTGAGAGGATCATATGATTCTTGTTCTTTCTTTTGTTAATGTATTGTATCACGTTGATTGATTTGCGGATGTTGAACCAGCCTTGCAGCCCAGGGATAAATCCCACTTGGTCGTGGTGAATAATCCTTTTAATGTACTGTTGAATCCTATTGGCTAGTATTTTGGTGAGAATTTTTGCATCCATGTTCATCAAGGATATTGGTCTGTAATTCTCCTTTTTGATGGGGTCTTTGTCTGGTTTTGGGATCAAGGTAATGGTGGCCTCATAAAATGAATTTGGAAGTTTTCCTTCCATTTCTATTTTTTGGAACAGTTTCAGGAGAATAGGTATTAATTCTTCTTTAAATGTCTGATAGAATTCCCCTGGGAAGCCATCTGGCCCTGGGCTTTTGTTTCTTGGGAGATTTTTGATGACTGCTTCAATTTCCTTAGTGGTTATAGGTCTGTTCAGGTTTTCTATTTCTTCCTGGTTCAGTTTTGGTAGTTGATACATCTCTAGGAATGCACCTATTTCTTCCAGGTTATCTAATTAGCTGGCATAGAGTTGCTCATAATATGTTCTTAGAATTGTTTGTATTTCTTTCGTGTTGGTTGTGATCTCTCCTCTTTCATTCATGATTTTGTTGATTTGGGTCATTTCTCTTTTCTTTTTGATCAGTCTGGCCAGGGGTTTATCAATCTTGTTAATTCTTTCAAAGAACCAGCTCCTAGTTTCGCTGATCTGTTCTACTGTTCTTTTGGTTTCTATTTCATTGGTTTCTGCTCTGATCTTTATTATTTATCTTCTCCTGCTGGGTTTAGGCTTTCTTTGCTGTTCTTTCTCCAGCTCCTTTGGGTGTAGGGTTAGGTTGTGTATTTGAGACCTTTCTTGTTTCTTGAGAAAGGCTTGTATTGCTATATACTTTCCTCTCAGGACTGCCTTTGCTGTATCCCAAAGATTTTGGACAGTTGTGTTTTCATTTTCATTGGTTTCCATGAATTTTTTTAATTCTTCTTTAATTTCCTGGTTGACCCATTCATTCTTTAGTAGGATGCTCTTTAGCCTCCATGTATTTGAGTTCTTTCCGACTTTCCTCTTGTGATTGACTTCTAGTTTCAAAGTATTGTGGTCTGAAAATATGCAGGGAATGATCCCAATCTTTTGGTACCGGTTGAGACCTGATTTGTGACCTAGGATGTGATCAATTCTGGAGAATGTTCCATGGGCACTAGAGAAGAAGAGACATCGGTTTTTTTTTTTTTTTTTGGAGAAAATTGTTGAAAACATGCAAAAACTAAGGTTTACGTCTTTTCTGTTTCATTAAGTTAGCTTAGATGTGACCTTCCTAGAATGAATTGAGAAACATGAACTTTCTAATATTTATAGTACCTATATACTTCTTCAAACTTTAGCAGTTTCAGAGTTTAGAAGGGGGTTAACCAAATACTTGGTTCTTTGGTCACATTTAAACTAGAATTTTAAAAAGTTTTTTAAGTCTCTGTACTATGTATGGCAGGAAGAAAAAAAACCTACTGGAGAAAAAAATTACACATCCTCAATCTGTTTCTAACAAATAGATCCTTATATCTAGAGAAGGATTTTTAGTTAAAAACAATCCATATATTGTACATTGTGGAAAATAATATTAATTAGTTGATTGTGAATACAAAATGCATTGTGGAAAATAGTATTAACTGGTTGATTGTGAAGGTAAAATTGAAGAATTTGAGGCAGTTAATTTGCCCTGAATAAGAAACGGTGAGATCTGGAAGGACTTAGAATGGAATAGTTGATATCAGGACTGGAGGCTGAATAGACACAAGTGGGGGTGAGGTTAAAAAGAAACACAAGTTTGGTGTCTTTTGAGTAAGAGGAGAGACCTAAAATGATGTTGTATGGAAATTTTCTAATGTTGGGAAGATAAAACATTATGAGTTGAATAATGTAACCCCTATTGTCTTTCTCCCCTATGAAATCTTTAGTAAAGTACTTATTTTTTTTTTCTCTAGTGCCTAATAGAGTATATCTTCTTTGAATAGAAGTGCTGAGACTTACTATAACATTGGGACAGAACTCATATGGAAGGACCATATGTATTCAAATATTACATGGATAATCATTTGAAAAGGATATTCAATTCTGACTAAAATCAGGAACTATGTTCAAGTGGGAAAGTCAAAAGAATTTCAGTGATTTCAGCTGGAATTCTAATACTTCAGTTGGAATTCTAGTAAAATAATTGGATAATTACTTAGGACATCTATTTAATTATTTATTTATCCATATATATTGAGCCCCTGTTATGTATTGGGCATTAGTAGTAAAAGGATACATAGTTGAAGTAGACTTTGATTTTGAATCTGAAGACACAACATCTTGAGAAGTTAATAGTTAATAAATTTCAAAATACCTTTAAAATCAATCTCCCTGTGACAGGCAGTCTCAATATTTTCCAACAGATATCAGCAAAATTTTTTCTCTCCCCCACAATCAATTTCCAAGACCCCCAAACTCCTTCCTAAGATCAACCATGTAGGCCTTTCATTGTACCCCTCTCATTGTACAATGCTTCATTACTGAGAGCAAAGGGAAGCTTTCCAGAGGTACTGATATTTGACATGGGTAATGAGGCTAAGTAAGAATGGCCAGGCAGAGAAAAAGGGAGCAATGTTCATGCTAGAGGGGATATCAGATACAAAGATTCTGATTACTGATGAGCATGGACTGTTGGGAGTGTGTGGTTCCAGTCCATTGGAAGTGGGGGTGGGAGGGAGCAGAGTCGACTATGGCTGTAGATTAGGGTAGATGCTTAACAGCTTGTATGACAAACCAAAGAATGATTACTCCATTTTGTAGACCAGAAGGATCCAGTAAAAGTCTTTAAACAGGGAAAGAACATGATCAGATTGTTTACCAGAAAGATTACTGGCAAAGGATAGATAAAAGAGGGTGTATCTAGAGACTGAGATCTAACAGAGAAATTTCTGAAATAGTCCAGATGGTCTGTAGTAAGACAAGAGCTGCTGTAACAGGAAACAAATTAAAGGGATACTGAAGATGAAGACTTGATAATAACTGAATGATTGGAACTGGAGGTTGGGAGAGGAGTTGCAGAGAATGGCTAGAGCTTCCTAGGTTGGGTAACAGGGCAAGCAGAAATGTCCATAGAGGAAGACAGTTTACATTTGGATGACAGTGGATGATGAGATGAGCATCCCATAACAAAGTATAGTCTGTACACACTGCTTCTGAGTCAGTTCTCACATAAATGATCTACTCTTCAAACTCCAAGCAAAATTTATCTTTAAAATATACAATTTCTAAAATCAAATATTGGTTGCAGCTAGAAGAGAGAAAGGAATAGCTCTCCTAATTGGCAAAATTCATTTTCTAAGAAGGAAAACAAAAGCACTAAAAATTTTAACTGATGGAGTAAAAAAACAAAAACAAAAACAAAAACAAAAAACAAATTAAGGATAATAACTCACAAGAAATGAACTAAATTATCTTCAATTAAAAAAATGGATTTGTAAACTCAAGTCTTAATAATACATAATGTTCTTATACCATGCCTCAAATATTTATATATTGCTTACTCTAAAATGCTGATAATTTCCTATATTTTATTTTTAAATAAAAGGGAAAAATTAATTTTTATTCTTAATATACAGTGTGTATATGTTGAACACCAATGGCCTGTTAGATACTAACAGCATTGAGCTGTAAAAAAAAAGACTACTGGTTGTTTTTCAAGAAAGTTTTTTTATCATCCAAATAGGTTTTGCTTCTAAAGTCAAGAAAAGGATCTCATTTCCTATAACTTAAAACTGAAGTAGAACATTGCTTACATTTTTAAATGAGTCATTTAAAAACAAATAAGTAGGGGCGCCTGGGTGGCTCAGTCATTGAGCATCTACCTTTGGCTCAGGTCACGATCCCAGGGTCCTGGGATCGAGCCCCACATCGGGCTCCCTGCTCAGTGGGAAGCCTGCTTCTCCCTCTCCCACTCCCTCTGCTTGTGTTGCCTCTCTTGCTGTGTCTCTCTCTGTCAAATAAATAAATAAAATCTTTAAAAAAATAAAAAAATAAAAACAAGTATAACAATTATTATTCTGGATCCAGGTCAATTCATATTCTGGTCCTACTAAAAAACAGTCAATTCTTCAATCATGAGACCTAAGAGTGGTTTGGAGACAATTACTGAGGGCCAATTGTTTGGAAAATGGCTATGGGATTTTCAATCAGTCATTTGGCAACAAAGGTGGGAGGGTACGGAGTGGGGGTGCACTGAAGCCACCATTTGTTTTTGGTGTGTGCGTGTCCGCACACACATGCACTTTGCATGGCAACTGACCACATAGTGAAGAACAAATAATTTAACTTATTTCCTTCCCAAAAATGTAGTCCTTTCTAATTTTTGGCTTTTTAACCTATTTATAAAGCTATCAAAAGCACTGCTCTTATTGTGAGACTCTTGGTGAGGAATTAGTTTGGAATCAGCAAACTCCCCCCCGAGAAAATGAGTGACCCCAAAGACTGGCTAATGTCTCTCTGAGTTTTGTCTTTTATATATTTCCTCACTCCTCTGTTAGCTCTCAAATGCCTTCAAACCAGTTTTTTAACAACCTATCTGTCCAACTTTTCTAGGGGGAGTTGTCTGAAGTACCAGGAGTAGAAGTCCAAGGTTTGTTTCAGAGTCAAGATACTTTTCTGCCTTCGCTACTGGCTTTCCTTCCCGCATAACTATTCTTTCTGAAAAATCTTAAAGGCTTGGATTTACTAAGCCAAATATCCTTTCTAGAAGCATTTTTACATTTTCAACCTGCTTTTTATCTGTCCATTATCTTTAGTTTTGTATCTTATGTTTTACCATCATCAAAGATAGAAAGAATAAGGATTTCCACTTTGTTATGAACTTGGTTTATGCTAAGAGGTACTAAAAGTCCCCCAATTTTAAGAACACTTTAGTTTATTCAAAAACCCAGAGCTGGAGGAACATGTTTAGAGGGATGGTCTGAGTTAGACATCAGGAACTCACTGTCGGGGCGCCTGGGTGGCTCAGTCGGTTGAGCATCTGCCTTCGGCTTAGGTCATGATCCCAGGTCCTGGGATTGAACCCAAGTGGAGTCTGGCTCCCTGCCCAGTGGGGAACCTGCTTCTCCGTCTCCTCCCCGCTTGTGCTCTCCCTCGCTATCTCTGTCTCTCTCTCTCAAATAAATAAATAAAATCTTAAAAAAAGAAAGAAAGAAAGAAATTCACTGTCTCCGAGTTCTCTGTTCTCCTGATTGGTTAGCCTGCAGGGCATAACTGGCTTCTCAGATCCCAAAGGTCCTAACTGGATTTTCCCAGCTGGACAGACAGGAACAGACTGACAGCCATTAGCTGATCCGCATAATCTGATCACTTCTCCATTTACATATGCCTCTGACTAGTTATACCATAAATACATTTTTGAGGAATGATTAATCATATTTTAATATTTTATAGAAAATTCCAAACTACACTTCTACACCATAGAATTTTAACATTACAAAACAGCACAGTTGGTTTGGCTAATGTGAGGCTTTTCCTAGTAAAAACTTCCACTGGAAATCTTCCAAGACGTATTTACTACCAGGATTATTCAGTAAAGCATTCTACCAGTATCTAGAGTGAATATGCACCAGTCCCACTACCACTGAAATCTTGGATAAAATCCATCTATACTCTTATTCTATAAATGTCTACCAAAAACCTACTAGAATGATATACTCAAAAAGACTAATAGGAGAGTTAAGGTTGATGAATCGAGGACCAAAAAGCCAAGAATCCCATATGGAATAGGACCTAGCAAGCCAGAGTGTGGGGAGGCAAAGTGGCTACAGCACAGAAAGTAGAAGTATAGATTTGGCAGGGCTGGAGAATATATTACTAATAAGACACATTTCCCAGCAAATTTTGTAGTCTGGGTAGACTATAAATAATGTGTGATCACAGAAATTCTCAGAGAGTGAACCTTTTGCTTCTAAGTAGAAGTGTGTGTTTGGGGAAAGGGGGGGCGGTGCTAAATTTCAAGTCAAATGATTCCGTTCTGCCACCAAGGATTAGTATGACCTTGGAAGGATACCCAGACTCTCTGAGTTTCAACTTCCTCAGCTATATACTGAGGATTTAACGGATGTCCAAGATATTTCCCAGCACAAATATTTTATGATGTCATTCTCTTGAGTCCTTCTGCGATGAGAAAGAGCACTCAAGGTAAAAGTCAGATGACTTCCAGAAGAGGTTGAAAGCAGAACGACCCCAAACAAAAAGACAGCAATCTATGCGACAGGTCTTGAGAGGAACAAGACTCTGCCTATGACTTGGGGCCCACTGTCGTGTTATGCCTTCCTCTCACCTACAATAAATCCTACAGCACTGCAGCCTTTCTCTTGATGTTGGTAGTGGGACAAGTGTTTTAAAGCTCAGTTATCACAGACGCTAGTTTAGTCCTCCCTTTCAATCACTGAAACTTCATCTGGTATCAACTTTTATTTTTTGTTACTCCTTGACTATTTTGGGGGGTTATTGTATATGCATCCCTATGGGATCTTCCCCAGGTTATTTGTGTTTGATTTGTATGTATGACTTTACTTTTGAATGGACATCTGGGTGGTTCATGAGCTAATAATACATCATTTTTTACTCTTACCTAGAGGATTTAATTCCTCATTATAACCCACTCTGCTATATAATACAGTAATTAAGTAAGCAAGGCACAAATACAAGTTGATGGAAAAAAAGTAGACTTTTTTCAGAAATAAAACATTTGTGATCATTTTAATAAGGTTGGGTGAGTAAATTAGATTGATTTTACTTCATTGAAAAATTTCTATTTTTTTTTTAAAGATTTTATTTATTTATTTGCCAGAGAGAGAGAGGGAGAGAGTACAAGCAGGAAGAGTGGCAGGCAGAGGGAGAAGCAGGCTCCTTGCTAAGCAAGGAGCCCGATGTGGGACTTGATCCCAGGACCCTGAGATCATGACCTGAGCCGAAGGCAGACGCTTAACCATCTGAGCCACCCAGGCACCCCCCAAAATTTTTATTTTGAATTGTAAAGTAATATCTGTGGTTTAAAAAAATGCACATATGTGCCCTTCATAGATCATCTCACTTGGTCGATCCTTTTCTGGCCTCCCCCTCCATTAGTACAGGTCTATGCATACAAGGAAGACGAAGCAAGGCACTGAACTATTCACTGATAAGCTAAGGATCTAGTGCAAGGAGGGCAGAGGCCCTTGGGCAAGAACAACAGATCTCAAGGGAGTAGTCTCCTTGGCCACGTTTTCTAAAGCAGCAAGGAGCCAGGCTAAATAATGTACACTTTTAACAATTTAAAAATGACTTCACGTGAAGGCTTACGAAGGCATACAATTTACTTCATAGTAAATAATCAGCTAAATTGTTTAAAAAAAAGTAAAAGGTCAATGAGAAACTAATCTAGGATGCATGACTGCCATTTCTAAGAGGCAACAAGTACAGGAACATAGCAGTAGAGACACCAAAACAAGGGCTGAAAATGCACAAAGCGTGAGGATGTTATCACCACTTACTAGCTTTAGCTTCATCTTTCGGTGCCTCAGTTTACACTTTTACAAAATGGGGTTAAAAACTAGCACCTAAATTTATGAAGAAATTATGAGTCTTGCATTAATTAATGCATATAAAGTTCTTAAAACAGCGCCAAGCACATATTGTCAATTTTAAATGTTAGCTAACACGATTGCTGCCCCTGGGCCGCTGCTGAAGTTGTTAGTCTAGACATTGTAATCCTCTTGGTAAAGAACTGAAGAACACATGCTGTAACTGAGAATTTCAGTAGTTGATATTTTGGCTATAGTCTTTATAGAAAAGAGATGACACACTGAAACAGGTTAATTGGGAAGAGTTTGGCAAAAAGGATTTTGACAAAGTCACGGAGAGTATTTAAAAAGAAACCAGCAAGGAATGGTATACTAGCCCTCGTCTAGCAACATCAGAGAGACTTTACCACTTACGTGCCAAAAAGGGGCAACAAGGAGATGTCATTACTGGACCCCAGAATGACTAGCTATAAAGGAGAAGGAGGGATTGCATGGCAGGAGCTATGGGTTTCGACAGAGATGGGGCCAGGCCATACCAACCTCACAAGGAGGAAGCCACAGTCATTCATTTTCCTCCATCCTCCAGATATTCATATAGGTGCTTCCACTGACATCCAAGTCGACATCAAAGGGCAAGGGGGCTCTTTAATGCTGTCTACAAAGATGATCTTCCTGAGCACAAGGAAAAGTAAAGAAAGATGGAAGGACAAAGGAGAACTACCCAGCACAACTGACAAGACAAAAGGAAATCAAAGATGAATACAAAGGCCATTTTGAAGGGCTTATTCGCCTCAGAACAGGGATTAAGTCTAGGAAGGAAAGAGAACTGCTATATACAGGAAAAAAATGCTGAGGGGACAGATCCTGAGTACTGTCTTCCACCCAAAATAAAAACAAAAAAAAAAATTTTCTAATAAATAGCATAAATTAAAATTGTATCCTTCAAAAAGCTTAACTAGTCCGTGTTTAGAGTACATACTTTGGGCAAAGCTTTGCATTTACATTCCAAGTTTCATTTTTCTAGCATAGTGCTTTATTCCTGTTTAAATTTTAACTTCTGGATGGACAATCTATTTCACCGGGTTTTAATATTTTAAGTCCCCACCATGAAAGAAGAGTCTGAAGTGATGATGATGATTAAGAAAGAAGAGGGAGAAAACGTATCTGGACCCTAGGGAGGGGCACCAAAAGGTGGCTGTAAAAAGTCACCTCACCTACTTCACAGTTTAGGTATGAGCAGTTTATTTTCACCCTAATAAAAAAAGAAACAAACAAAACCCCTTTGGTTTACATTTACTACAATTTAGGCAATGGATGAGGTAAAACGGACATCAGCTATGTCAGCGAGATGCTCTGAGTCTAGCCAGGTAGACAAACAGAGCCAGAACAGAGCACCAGGGAAGAGCTCTAACAGACTTCATTCCCGTCTGTATCAGTGCCTTCCTTCTTATTTCTCAAATATATTTCAATATGTTAAGTATACAGAATTTGTCTATCATATTATTTCCTAAGACGAACATGTTTCTATGTATCTGTAACTTTTTTCTGATTTATAAGTTATTTCTACTTTCACTTTTATTAATACTCTTGCTTTTCTTGTTTTCTTCACCCGTCTCACTTTTTTTTAATTTCACTTTTCATTTACGTGCATTACATAATTAATAATGACAACACTTCAGGCTCTAAAGCTCCCTATAAACCTCCTCATTGGATGTATCTCAAGAGTATTTACATATGAGACATGCATTATTGCTATTGCTAAAGTCTGTCAAGCCCTGAATTTTTATTTCAGATTTCACCCAGAGCTGAGTTAGGGGAATACAGGCATATTAACTTCTAAGTGGTTGTATTTCTTCTGATTTTTTATGTGTTTTTTTTTTAAACAATTGTTAGTCTTATTCCATTATGGTCATAGAATGAGGTCCATATAATTTCTGCTTTCCAGTTTACAAATATCTGATCTCAGGATCTCTTTATACTGTGAAAAATCATAGAAGATCTTAATGATATTTTATTTATATGAGTTATATCTATCAATACTTACTGAATTAGAAAATAAAACAGAAATTTAACAATAGCCTTATTATATATTGGATGTTAATATAAAACATTTCGGGGGGGACTATATTCTCCAAGATAAAAAAATGTATAGCATCATTTTACATTTTTGCAAATCTTTTTAATGTCAAATTTAATAGAAAAACAGGTGAAATTTCCTATCTGCTTCTGCTTTTAATCTATTGTGAGCAGTTTTGGTTGAAATATATGAAGAAAATGTAGGTTCAGGCAGCTACTTTGCTGGAAAAGGGAGGAGAATCGTAATAGACTTCTCAGGTGATTGTAGATATTTTTATTTTCTAATACATCAAAACTTGACAAGTTATCTTAAAGACAAATCTCTTAAAAGTTAGTTACAATGTGTGCAATGTGGAATCTGAAACTACATCAACTAATATTTCACACTCTTATATGTTAAAATCCATGGGTCTATCTTGCACTTTGAGTGTATGATTTGTAACATCACTTAAAAAATATTGCCTCCACAAAGAAATGGAAAAACGTTCCATGCTCATGGATTGGAAGAAGAAATATTGTGAAGATGTCAATGCTACCTAGAGCAATCTACACATTCAATGCAATCCCTATCAAAATACCATCAACGTTTTTCAAAGAAATGGAGCAAATAATCCTAAAATTTGTATGGAACCAGAAAAGACGCCAAATAGCCAGAGGAATGTTGAAAAAGAAAAGCAAAGCTGGCAGCATCACATTTCCAGACTTCAAGCTCTACTACAAAGCTGTCATCATCAAGACAGTATGGTACTGGCACAAAAACAGACACATAGATCAATGGAACAGAATAGAGAGCCCAGAAATGGACCCTCAACTCAATGGTCAACCAATCTTCGACAAAGCAGGAAAAAACGTCCAAAGGAAAAAAAGACAGTCTCTTCCACAAATGGTGTTGGGAAAATTGGACAGCCACATGCAGAAGAATGAAACTGGACCATTTCCTTACACCACACACAAAAATAGACTCCAAATGGTTGAAAGACCTCAATGTGAGACAGGAGTCCATCAAAATCCTAAAGGAGAACACAGGCAGCAACCTCTTCGACCTCAGCCACAGCAACTTCTTCCTAGAAACATCACCAAAGGCAAGGGAAGCAAAGGCAAAAATGAACTATTGGACTTCATCAAGATAAAAAGCTTTTGCACAGTGAAAGAAACAGTCCACAAAACCAAAAGACAACCAACAGAATGGGAGAAAATATTTGCAAATGACATATCAGATAAAGGGCTAGTATCCAAAATCTATAAAGAATTTATTAAACTCAACACCCAAAGAACAAATGATCCAATCAAGAAATGGGCAGCAGACATGAACAGACATTTTTCCAAAGAAGACATCCAAATGGCCAACAGACACGTGAAAAGTGCTCAACATTGCTCGGCATCAGGGAAATCCAAATCAAAACCTCAATGTGGTACCACATTGTGGCTGGGTAATAGACACTGAGGAGGGTATGTTCTATGGTGAGCGCTGTGAATTGTGTAAGACTGTTGAATCATAGACCTGTACCTCTGAAACAAATAATACATTATATGTTAAAAAAAAAGAAAAAAGAAGGAGAGCAGGAAGGGAAGAATGAAGGGGGGGGAATTGGAGGGGGAGATGAACCATGAGAGACTATGGACTCTGAGAAACAAACTGAGGGTTCTAGAGGGGAGGGGGGTAGAAGGATGTGTTAGCCTGGTGATGGGTATTAAAGAGGGCACGTACTGCATGGAGAACTGGGTGTTACACGCAAACAATGAATCATGGAACACTACATCAAAAAAAAAAAAAAACGAGTGATGTAAAGCATGATATATCCATTAATGGACTTTGCCGGTCACATTACATATATCTAAGCAGTTTATGAGATGATGCACCAAGAATGAAAGTGTGATATTCTTACTTGAGGAAAAAAAAATTGGCTCAGTGAGTTATTTATTTTTTAGTTACAAAATATAAAAAAAAAATCACATTCATTAATACCATCACCAATTTCATCAGAAAAGTCTGTGAAGTTGTCAAATGTAGAGTGGAGAGTACAAGTTTTCTGAAATTCTGATATTTACTTACAAACTTGAAATCTACTTTGGCAAAAATACCATGAGATTTGTTTTATACATTTTTGATAAAATGTCTGCCAATACTCAAATCTGGAAATTTAATGTTTGCTTTTAGTTTTCCTTTCAACCATAAATTGCATTCTAAAAAAAAAAAAAAATTAAAAAAGGCTAGTTCAGCTTGCAACTCAATTACACAGTTCTTTTCTTGAGATGATCATCATTCCTTGGTATACAACATAAATTCCTCCTAAACAATTCCAGTGTAATCACACAGAATATTATAAAGACATGTTCTTAAGGGTTAAGAGTTAATAAAATTAATCATTTTCACTGTTTCATCAAATACTGTCTAAAACAAAATTAATATTGTTTTCCTTTGAATACATGGGGGCTAAAGAATACAACAACTAGTTGTCCAGTTTGGTGCCACTGCCTTGGTTTATTTAATGCACCAGCAGTTTCACCCACCACTGCTGCACCATCAGTGTAAATGTCCCCACAGTGAAAAAGATAAAGAATACCTCACTATGATTGTGAAAACAATATGAACGCCTTTGATGCTCTAAAAGTTCCTGGGAATGCCCAGGGATCCAGAGACTACACTTTAAGAACTGCTGTTATAATAATGAGGCATATTCTCAATGTTTAGGGTAGAGAGTTCCTATATCTATCAGTAAATTCAACCTTACTCTCTTAAAAATCCTGATCTTTATTTAATTTGTAATATTTGATGTGTCATGGATGTAGTTGTGTTTATAGTTTCCACTACTGTTGTCTCTGACAAATCTCCTTTCATTTAGATCAGCCCCACTGGTATTCTGACCTCTGCTTTCATCACTGAAAGCAGATTCCTTTAACTCTCCATTACTGTATGAATCAGTGTTCTTTCTCCAAAAAGGTGTATTATAGATTGTCCCTTTACCAATAGAAGCTGACCCTTCTCATCATACTTAATTTTTATTGAAATTCTGCTTTATATTATATTCTCTCTCTCTCCTCTCTCTACATGACCCTCTGCTTCATCATTAACTTATATACACATTTTATATATATGTGTGTGTATATTAGCTCAATTATTTACTTGTAACTTTTCTGTGTGACAATTAACGACCTACTTCTATAATTATACATTATTTAATAACACATGCATAATATTACACATATCTAATAGGTTCTCTTGGTGTAAAAAGTAAATTAATACAGTTTTCCTTTTTTCTAACATATTGCCTAGTTTGTATAGGTATAATGAGATATTTAGAAACATCATTTTGTTGTTACCATATTTAATATCCTATTTAAATATTTTATTCAAAGGATTAGTTATGACATACTGTTATCTATACAAAATTCTATGAAATGGATTCAATTCTTACTACATTTGCTTCTATGCCATGGCTTCCTTATTTGCAAGTTCTTTATATTGTTTTATTAATCATTTGCCTTAATAAGTACATGTGCATTTTCTTAATGGAAGGGAACACAGGCTCTATATTTATATAGCTGTATGCCTGAATTTTTTATGTTCTAAAGATTTTTATTTATTTACTTATTTATTTAGGAGACAGATTGAGAGAGAAAGAGAACATGAGCCAGGGGGAGGAGCAGAGGGAGAAGGAGACTCTCCCTGAGCAGGGAGCCCGATGCAGGGCTTGATCTTGGGACTCCAGGATCATGACCTGAGCCAAAGGCAGATGCTTAACTGACTGAGTCACCCAGGTGCTCCTAATTTTTTTTATGTTCTTATATGTTAATGCCAACCCTAATGAGAAAAGAATGTCATTGCCTTCCTCATTATCCTTTCAAAACTGTACAGATATTAGTCTACTCTTCCTGACATTTAATGTTGAAGAGAAGTTTGAGACCATAACTGATACTTACTCTTTTGTAGATAACTGATTTTCTCCACGAATTTACGTGGGAATATTTTTTTAATCATTTCAAAACACAGCTAGGGTATGTTATTTGTCTCCTTATATTAATTTTGCCTGTACACAGTAATCTTCCAGAGTCCTTTGACTTACAACTTAAAATCCTTTTTCAGTCTTGTATCATTTCTCTGATCACTGCTTATGTTCTATTTACTCCAACCACCTCTTTAGAAATTCTGATGATCTGTGTATTGAATTTCTGTTATTTACCCTCTAAATCTAGTAATTTTCTCACTCATTTTTCTTATTTCTATATCCCTAGTGCTCGGCAACTCTGCACTTCTACAAAGCATATGATGCTTTTTCTCCCCACATCATTCACTGGAATTTCTCCAGTGCACATTCTTGTCTTTGCTACTTATAATGATGTGTCAAATTTCTGCAAGGTACTACCTCTGTCCTTATAGTTTCATTTTATACAGCTCATCCCCCTTTTACTCTGATCTGCCATCCTACCATTGCTTCACTGTATACATTTTCATAGCAGTTTTTTTTCTTAATTTCACTAAAAAACATAGCAGTTGTTACAAAATGTGTTCACTTTTCCTAAAAGTTTACAAATTGCTTAATGGCATATTCATGCTTGAACCAACAGTCTAGAACCATCGGAATAGGTTGGTATGGGCATATAAAAAATAGATGCCTAAAAATCTATAAATGCCCTTACGTGATTACTTATTAAATATATAGATTAAAAAAACACATAAAATTTGAAATGTATAGGACTAAAGCTAATAAAAAACGTATGACAGAAACCAATATACAGATAAGTAACCTATATACAGAAAGAAAATGAAAGATTTAGACATACTATGATTCTGGATGGGAAAGTAGAAGAGTTAAAATATGTCAGTTCTCTAATTTTTAATCTATAAATTGATTAAATTATAATAAGACTCCCAATGGGATTTTACATATGAAAATAGTTATGAATGTTATAATGCACTAATATTAAGTAAAATTTTGCCCTAGCAGATGTTCAAATTAATTTTAATGCTATACAAATTAAGTCATGATGGCACCGACAGATGAACAGGTTAAAAATCAAAATCTAACAGAAGAGCTATAAAAATGTAATTTCAAATCAGTCAGGAAAGACTCAATTTCATTATCAATTGGAATTCCAGGATAAATTTGGGGAAAAAGGAATTTAGAACCAACTTTACACTTCAAATCAAAGTACAATGTTGACTGAATTAAATTGTTAATGTAAGCTATGGACAAAAATAAGTATATCAGAAAAAAATAAATATGAATATATTTATAATCTTCAGTAAGTGTGAGCTATGCCAAAGTACAACATTAGAAGGCCTTAACGTTCCCTCCCCTGGACTAAACTATAGATAGGCTTCTTCCTGATGATAGGTCCCTGACCTCCTTTTCTTAGAGCATTTACTTTAAACAACTTGCAATTATAATTTTTTCTCTGCCCCTGTGAGTTGAAAATATTTTACAACCCAGGAATAGTCTTTCTTACTGACCTGGGACCCACTCCTTTGAAATACAATCAAGAATGATAGGGCCCCTATCTCCCAGTCTCTGGAAGGGAGTAGGAGCCTAACCTTGATGAGTGACAATTCCCAAACAGATGGCAGAATCACAATGATTGCCTGTTGACTGGTGTCCTCCAGTATTTTCCTATTAACTTGCTCCAGCATTTAAAAATCCTCCTGACTTATGTTTTAGCAGAGTTGAGTTCAGTCACTCTCCCCTGTGGCAACAGTCTCTCTTGCCTGATGCAATAGTCTTAAATAAAATATTTCTTACCTATTTACCTGATCCAGTGCAATTTTTCCTTTATACAACACACACATAAATGAGCTATGAAGACATTTTTAATATTTTTAAAGATTTTATTTACTTATTTGACAGAGAGAGAGACACACAGTGAGAGAAGGACCACAAGCAGGGGGAGTGGGAGAGGGAGAAGCAGGCTTCCCGCCGAGCAGAGGGCCCGATGCGGGGCTCGATCCCAGGACCCTGAGATCATGACCCGAGCTGAAGGCAGATGCTTAATGACTGAGCCACCCAGGTGCCCCTGTATGAACACATTTTTAAAGATTGATATGAGTATTGAAGTACCTGGGTGTTGGTTAAGAGTCTGCCTTCAGCTCATGACATGATCCCAGGATCCTGGGATCGAGCCCCATGTCAGGCTCCCTGCTCAGTAGAGAACCTGCTTCTCCCTCTCCCTCTGCTGCTCCCCCTGCTTGTGCTCTCTCTCTCTCTCTCAAATAAATAAATAAAATCATTAAAAAAAATTGATATACATGAGTACATAAAAATGAAATTTGAATTTTCCTAATAATTAAAAATAATGATGGAGTTGCTATTTTCACTGAAAGAAAAACATCATGAACTATCACTACAGAGTAATAAGAAAAATGTGGTTATAAAATAAAAGAACATGTAGAGCATAAATCTATTTTTGCTTGATTTTTTTGAATTTTTTTAACAAAAATAGTTATACACATAGTTACACATATGCACAAACACACACAAAGATATACATCAATATGTTAACAGTATTTTTTCCCTTTAGATAGTGGGATGATAAGCAATGTTTATTTTCTCCCTTGTATTTTCTTAATTTTTTTCTACAATATATATTAATTTCACTAAAAAAGAATAGATATGTCCACACAAAAATATAAGGAGGGTCTGTCTTGAATGCTGTTTTTATTGCCTTTTATATAGCAGAACTTTTCACTGAGTCCATGTTAAATCTTGGTTTTTGTTGCTTGTTTGTTTATCTAGTCTCAAACAATGAGAGACATTCTGGTATTTTGAATGTTCTCAGGGCAAGTTTTTTTTATGGTGCGTATGTGTCATCTTTCTATACTGAATTCCTATTATTAGTCCATTTCTACATCCCCCCTCCCCTGACAAATATTTTAGACTTCCTCTGACATTAACTGAACTATGTAACTTTTTTTTTCATTTTTATTTTTTTATTTTTTTATTGTTATGTTAATCACCATATATTACATCATTTGTTTTGGTGTACTGTTCCATGATTCATTGTTTGTTCATAACACCGAGTGCTCCATGCAGAATGTGCCTTCCTCAATACCCATCACCAGGCTAACCCATCCCCCCACCCTCCTCCCCTCCAGAAACCTCAGTTTGTTTTTTTTTTAATTTTTTATTGTTATGTTAATCACCATATATTACATCATTAGTTTTTGGTGCAGTGTTCCATGATTCATTGTTTGTTCATAACACCCAGTGCTCCATGCAGAACGTGCCCTCCTCAATACCCGTCACCAGGCTAACCCATCCCCTACCCCCCTCCCATCTAGCACCCTCAGTTTGTTTTTCAGAGTCCATCATCTCTCCTGGTTCGTCTCCCCCTCTGACTTACTCCCCTTCATTCTTCCTCTCCTGCTATCTTCTTCTTTTTCTTTTTTCTTAAAATATGTTGCGTTATTTGTTTCAGAAGTACAGATCTGTGATTTAACAGTCTTACACAATTCACAGTGCTCACCGTAGCACATATCTTCCCCAATGTCCATCACCCAGCCACCCCATCCCTCCCACCCCCGACCACTCCAGCAACCCTCAGTTTGTTCCTGAGATTAAGAATTCCTCATATCAGTGAGGTCATATGATACATGTCTTTCTCTGATTGACTTATTTCACTCAGCATAACACCCTCCAGTTCCATCCACGTCGTTGCAAATGGCAAGATCTCATTCCTTTTGATGGCTGCATAATATTCCATTGTGTATATATACCACCTCTTCTTTATCCATTCATCTGTCGATGGACATCTTGGCTCTTTCCACAGTTTGGCTATTGTGGACATTGCTGCTATAAACATTGGGGTGCACGTACCCCTTCGGGTCCCTACATTTGTATCTTTGGGGTAAATACCCAGAAGTGCAATTGCTGGATCGAATGGTAGCTCTAATTTCAACTGTTTGAGGAACCTCCATACTGTTCTCCAGAGGGGTTGCACCAGCTTGCATTCCCACCAACAGTGTAGGAGGGTTCCCCTTTCTCCACATCCCGCCAACATCTGTCGTTCCCTGACTTGTTAATTTTAGCCATTCTGACGGGTGTGAGGTGGTATCTCATTGAGGTTTGATTTGGATTTCCCTGATGCCGAGCGATGTTGAGCACTTTTTCATGTGCCTGTTGGCCATTTGGATGTCTTCTTTGGAAAAATGTCTGTTCATGTCTTCTGCCCATTTCTTGATTGGATTATTTGTTCTTTGGGTGTTGAGTTTGATAAGTTCTTTATAGATTTCGGATACTAGCCCTTTATCTGATATGTCATTTGCAAATATTTTCTCCCATTCTGTCGGTTGTCTTTTGGTTTTGTGGACTGTTTCTTTTGCTGTGCAAAAGCTTTTTATCTTGATGAAATCCCAATAGTTCATTTTGGCCCTGGCTTCCTGTGCCTTTGGTGATGTTTCTAGGAAGAAGTTGCTGCGGCTGAGGTCGAAGAGGTTGCTACCTGTGTTCTCCTTTAGGATTTGGATGGACTCCTGTCTCACGTTTAGGTCTTTCAACCATTTGGAGTCTCTTTTTGTGTGCGGTGTAAGGAAATGGTCCAGTTTCATTCTTCTGCATGTGGCTGTCCAATTTTCCCAACACCATTTGTTGAAGAGACTGTCTTTTTTCCACTGGACATTCTTTCCTGCTTTGTCAAAGATAAGTTGACCATAGAGTTGAGGGTCCATTTCTGGGCTCTCGATTCTGTTCCATTGATCTATGTGTCTGTTTTTGTGCCAGTACCATACTGTCTTGATGATGACAGCTTTGTAATAGAGCTGGAAGTCCGGAATTGTGATGCCGCCAGCTTTGCTTTTCTTTTTCAATATTCCTCTGGCTATTCGCGGTCTCTTCTGCTTCCATACAAATTTTAGGATTATTTGTGCCATTTCTTTGAAAAAAGTGGATGGTATTTTGATGGGGATTGCATTGAATGTGTAGATTGCTCTAGGTAGCATTGACATCTTCACAATGTTGGTTCTTCCAATCCATGAGCATGGAACGTTTTTCCATTTCTTTGTGTCTTCTTCAATTTCTTTCCTGAGTATTTTATAGTTTTCTGAGTACAGATCCTTTGCCTCTTTGGTTAAATTTATTCCTAGGTATCTTATGCTTTTGGGTGCAATTGTGAATGGGATCGACTCCTTGATTTGTCTCTCTTGTCTTGTTGTTGGTGTATAGGAATGCCACTGATTTCTGTGCATTGATTTTATAGCCTGCTACTTGACTGAATTCCTGTATGAGTTCTAGCAGTTTGGGGTGGAGTCTTTTGGGTTTTCCACATAAAGTATCATATCATCTGCAAAGAGTGAGAGTTTGACTTCCTCTTTGCCGATTTGGATGCCTTTGATTTCTTTTTGTTGTCTGATTGCTGTGGCTAGGACTTCTAATACTATGTTGAATAGCAGTGGTGAGAGTGGACATCCCTGCCGCATCCCTGACCTTAGGGGAAAAGCTCTCAGCTTTTCCCCATTGAGAATGATATTCGCTGTAGGTTTTTCGTAGATGGCTTTTATGATATTGAGGTATGTACCCTCTATCCCTATACTCTGAAGAGTTTTGATCAAGAAAGGATGCTGTACTTTGTCAAATGCTTTTTCTGCATCTTTTGAGAGGATCATATGATTCTTGTTCTTTCTTTTGTTAATGTATTGTATCACGTTGATTGATTTGCGGATGTTGAACCAGCCTTGCAGCCCAGGGATAAATCCCACTTGGTCGTGGTGAATAATCCTTTTAATGTACTGTTGGATCCTATTGGCTAGTATTTTGGTGAGAATTTTTGCATCCATGTTCATCAAGGATATTGGTCTGTAATTCTCCTTTTTGATGGGGTCTTTGTCTGGTTTTGGGATCAAGGTAATGGTGGCCTCATAAAATGAGTTTGGAAGTTTTCCTTCCATTTCTATTTTTTGGAACAGTTTCAGGAGAATAGGTATTAATTCTTCTTTAAATGTCTGATAGAATTCCCCTGGGAAGCCATCTGGCCCTGGGCTTTTGTTTCTTGGGAGATTTTTGATGACTGCTTCAATTTCCTTAGTGGTTATAGGTCTGTTCAGGTATTCTATTTCTTCCTGGTTCAGTTTTGGTAGTTGATACATCTCTAGGAATGCACCCATTTCTTCCAGGTTATCTAATTTGCTGGCATAGAGTTGCTCATAATATGTTCTTAGAATTGTTTGTATTTCTTTGGTGTTGGTTGTGATCTCTCCTCTTTCATTCATGATTTTGTTGATTTGGGTCATTTCTCTTTTCTTTTGGATCAGTCTGGCCAGGGGTTTATCAATCTTGTTAATTCTTTCAAAGAACCAGCTCCTAGTTTCGTTGATCTGTTCTACTGTTCTTTTGGTTTCTATTTCATTGATTTCTGCTCTGATCTTTATGATTTCTCTTCTCCTGCTGGGTTTAGGCTTTCTTTGCTGTTCTTTCGCCAGCTCCTTTAGGTGTAGGGTTAGGTTGTGTATTTGAGACCTTTCTTGTTTCTTGAGAAAGGCTTGTATTGCTATATACTTTCCTCTCAGGACTGCCTTTGCTGTATCCCAAAGATTTTGGACAGTTGTGTTTTCATTTTCATTGGTTTCCATGAATTTTTTTAATTCTTCTTTAATTTCCTGGTTGACTCATTCATTCTTTAGTAGGATGCTCTTTAGCCTCCATGTATTTGAGTTCTTTCTGACTTTCCTCTTGTGATTGATGAACTATGTAACTTTTGATTACTAGTTTAGTTACACAGAAATTTCAGCATCTGTAAATCTGAGGGAAATCCCAAAAAGGAAATAATGACTCTCTGGTTTTGCCTTTGGGTCTGGGGAAGGAAGCTTTAGACCTAAGCACAACTTCCTAAATATGGTTTTGAGTTTTGACCTACTCCAGATTTTAGGTATTCACTCTCTTCCAATGCTGTGATCTAAACAGCTTCCAATAAGAGTAAAAGAGATTAACTAAAACCACAGCCTCTCTCTGAGTTTCTATTTACTATCGCTATATGTGTTCCTGGACAATCACGCTCAAGCATTTAAAAAAAAAAAAAAGTACATTCTTAAGCTTTTGACCAAAGCTTCTGTATCAGAACAACTGGGTGGGCCTAGAGGATATTCATAATCAAGAGCTTTTGTTGTAGGTGATTCTGGGACTGTGTTGAAAAACAGCACCCTGAGAAATGACAAGGTACCCTCTCCCCTAGTCTACTTTTACCTATACTCCTTTGTCCCATGGAATTAACATATTTACAAATGTCTGCCAAATTCTCCTCATGAATGGCCCTCGACACTGTACCATTATCTCATGAGAGAGAAATTGTGAGTGGGCCTGTAGTATCATCTGAGTCCCGCTCTGTCCATACTCTACGGTTGAGAAATGCTTAGAAGGAAGACCTCCTTGCAGAAATTCTAGCAACAAAAGAGATTTTTCGTTTCCTATTCTGTTAGTCAGTCTTAGTCAAGGCATGCATCAATGAGTCATTAATAAGCTGAACATGAATTCAAAGCTTATTCTAAAAATCCCCCTAATAAATGTGAAATTTTAAAAAGTTGATATTGGTTGGTCCTGAGTGACGTGTATCTTCCAGCAGATGATGTTGTTTATAATAATATCAAACTCTATATGAATCAAAATGCCTGGCCTTCTTATATTTATGTAACCTAAAAATCTAAAATAACCCGTTTCATCTCTTACTCTTACAAATATACCCACAGCCACATCTTACCTTAGACAAATACCACCTTTCACACATTACACACCTACTATCATCCTTTACATATTATATACTTTGTACATAAATTCTACTTAAGCACTAAAAGATAAAAAATAATTATCAAGATTTTCAAGACACAGGGCTCTTATCATCTTAACACTACATCCTGGGTGTTGGCAGATTCTGATGTTCCATTGTCTTGTCTGGATAATGATATAAATGGGATTTCCAGAGCTCATCTGCTGTGTCACCACAATAAATAGGCCCACTACCTATTATCACAGAGACAGCCACTTTGTAAAAATGGTGGGGATACTATTATAGATGATAGAGAAGGAAAGAGAGAGAAACAGAGACAGTGACTGACACAGAGAGACAGAGAGACAAAAAGAGAGAAACAGAGATTCAAAACCTATTGACTCCAATAACAAGCCAAAGGAAAAAAAAAATACAAGCTCCAGGAACACTATGTATCTTGGATCCTCCCTGAATTTGGCAAAAGGGAGACTGAAAATAAAGCAAGAAGCAGGCAGTAAAGGCAGGGTCCACAGTTACCCTAGGCTAAGAGTGATAAGCTTCTAATCACACAGAGGTTCAATATACAATAGAAGTTTTAAACTTAGGCACGGCATTGAGAGGACTGGAGCTGATGTGTCTCCTTCAAATACAATTGTACAAAATAAAATAATTGAGAACATTTCTGACCCATAATTATGAGAGACTTTGTAAGGACTCAAATACAGAACAAACCACTTTTCTGATGCATAATTTTAAGGAGGTATTCTTTTTTTTATTTTTACATAATGATAGTTTATTTTTACATAACAAATTGCCCCAAAACATAAAGGCTTAAAACGATAACTCGTTTTGCTTGTTTGCTCACATTTGCAACTTGGGTAGGCTTGGTGGGGAGAGCTTGTCTTTGTCCCAGGTGGCTTTGCTCTATTAGCTGTAAACACTGAGGTCTGGCCAGGACTGGTTTACCTGGGCCATGCATCCTGGGCTTGAGCTACTGACTGTATTCCTCAGTTCTCCTCCATGTGCTCTGTGTGGACCATCTCACGTCAGTTTGACTTCTTACCCAGCAGCTAGCTACTCTCATTGTACAAATATATACACTGCCAGGTCATCTTAAGGCTTAGCCATAAAATTAGCCATAAAACTGGCAAATAGTTCCTTGTACCACATTTTATTGGTTGAAGCACATCACAAGTCCAGCTCAGAATCAAAGGGAAGGAACCACATAGGCGTGAATGCCCAGAGGCATAGGTAATTAGGGGAGTGCCCAAGTAACATTCAATTACAGAGGGAAAAACGTATTTAACTGTCTAAAGAAACGTGCCTATATTTTAAATATTTCTTTAGAAAGTCCTTTTTTCTAGTATTCAAAGTCATGGAGGTAAACTTATGATTGGATACTAGCATGCATTTTCTGCAGAAAGAGAATGACAATAAAGGGTTGAGATTGCATTGTGCAAGTCAACAAGAGCAATTAAAAAATTAGAGTAGTGGAAATTTAAGCAAGGTTCATCTTAAATTTCATTCACAAGCCTCTAAGAGAAGTTTAAAAAGAAAGTTGATGAAGATAACTCTCTACCCTACTGTGACCTAATATAGAATAAAATTGAATCTCTACAGATAATCCTTTAAAAAATATAATGCATATCCTTCCTGATTTTTTTTTTACATGTGTATCTTTGAGTAACATGATGATTAGATTTAGTTCCTGGGAATATATTCCCAGATAGCATTAAGATAGAATATAGATATTTTTAAGCTAAGAAGGAAATAGCCTGAATACAAAGAATCTATCAGGATCTTATGGGAAAGAATAAAGCAAGTTTTAGATATATAAGAATAATTATTAAATTAAATAGGCAAATAACACAGGGACCAGGCTTACATCCTGCTATACGTAAGATAAAACAGTTTGAAGGAAACTTGTAAAGAAACAAAAATTGTATTTAACCGAAGCAAAAGTATTAAACATAGTTAAAACCTTGGCTAAAATTTTTGGGAGTTTTCTATTTTACTAAATATGGTAAGTTAATATAACTTGAATTAATTCAAAAGTTTAAAAAGTCTTTCAATAATAATTATAAGCATTCATTCAAATTCAAGAACACTGTAAATATATAGTTTTTTAATTTGCAAAACAATTTTACTTATATCACCTATTTAATTTTTATAACTACTCAGTGGAGTAGATACTACCATTATAGTTTCAGTGATCAAATGGTACGCTCTTTTAATTGGCCAAAGTATTATTTCTCCAATTTAGCTTTTATTTCCACTTCATTAGATTATTGCCTGGTACAGTAGATTTAAATGATACACAGTTTGTACTGAATCAGCAGCATGCTATGTGAAGTTACCAGGAAAGCCTCTGAGCATAAAGGCATAGTTTACATACCATGATAACAAGCAGCCAGCACATCAGCCACATCATACCCAAAATCTAACAGGGCAATAACTAACTGAAGTGGAGTGATAACTGTTCCTCCTTCCAGATGGAACGTGCACCCTTCAAGGGAGGACTTACAGTCTCATATTTGCTCTAGTTCCACCACTCTATTTCCAGATGTCTTGCCTCCTCTCTTTATTTATATTTTTGCCTGGCACCTGCAGGCATATAAGTCTTACAGCCCCTGAGCTACAGTGAAAATGGCAATTGGAAATTCATTTACTGCAGTTAAGGTATACAAGAGCTCCTTGACTTCTACAGTTAGTTTTTGAGATAAAAATTCTTTTTTAAGGATTTTATTTATTTGAAAGAGAAAGAGAATGAGTGAGAGTGAGAGAGAGCACAAGATGGGGGAAGAGGCAGAGGGAGAGGGAGAAGCAGAGTCCGCACTGAGCAGGGAGCCCAACATGGGGTTCGATCTCAGGACCCTGGGATCATGACCTAAGCTGAAGGCAGATGCTTAACAGACTGAGCCACCCAGGCTCCTTGAGATAAAAGGTTTTTGACAGAGGGATAGATAGATGTAGGTTCTAAACAAAGAGCAGCCCCTAAAAGCCATAGGCATGGATAAGATGGCCCCAGTTATAGGCAGGCTTTGTGGAAGGAGGTTGAGAGCAAACAAGAGATAGCCTTAGGACATAAAGATTCAGGAATAAGAGAGACCTTCTCATGTTGGACAGGTACCTGCAGACAGAATACATTACATGTTAAAAAAAAGAAGAAGAAGAAGAAGAAAATAGCAGGAAGGGAAGAATGAAAGGGGGGAAATCGGAGGGGGAGATGAACTGAGAGACTATGGACTCTGAGAAACAAACTGAGGGTTCTAGAGGGGAGGGGGCTGGGGGGATGGGTTAGCCTGGTGATGGGTATTAAAGAGGCCACGTTCTGCACGGAGCACTGGGTGTTACACACAAACAATGAATCATGGAACACTACATCAAAAACTAATGATGTAATGTATGGTGATTAACATAATAATAATTTAAAAAAAAAGATGAAGCTCAAGTGGATGAAAATTGAAGTTGGGCTAAACTGCATTATTCTATTCACCTTGTTCTACAAGTCAAGTACGCAGAACACCTGTACCTCAGCAATGTTGTGTATTAGTTCCGTTTTACTGGACTGAATGCACATTGCATGAAGTGATCTTTCCCCCCCAAAAATAGCAAGAATAAAGAGATATGAATTATAAAAAAAGGATAAAGGCATTAGCTAATGTCAAAAGTCTTGCTGCGATTGATCACATTCAAGAGAGTTAGTCTGAGCCAGGGATAAGATGGATACTAATCTCTTAAATTTTCCATGATATAATTCCATGTTAGGATGTTGGACAGAACATTACACACTTAACTCATAGTACTTTCTACATTTCTTTTTCCAGGAGAGCTGATAATAGCTGTCCACAAGGATCAGGTTTAAATAGGCATCCCAGTGGGATATGAAAATTCATTATATAAAGAATTTACCTGAATTATTTTTTCTTCCCCTATCAAGGATATCATATATTTGACTACACAAATGCTCCTTATACAAAGATTCTGTGATAATTTTCTTTCAGATCCCAAGACCAAAAAAAGATCTGCTACTAAGACAGGTGACATGCGTCATTCTACAAAGTTCTCAAGCCTCTTGTTTTTCTCTTTCCCAGCTTAGAGCTAATTTATTTTTATGAAGTTGCAGTAGGTTTTAAGAAACGTGGATTAATGAAACTTTTTTTACCCTTCCCTCATCCTTCATTGACTCATTTGTCAACTAAAAAAAATGAACCTTGTATTAATATGTGTATCATAGACTTTTTGTGTTTTATTGTGTGTTAACTCTCTTCTTTAAGTGTGACTAAATCATTTTCATATACCTATTTGTATTATTTTTCTTAGGGAAGCACTGATCCCAAAGTAACATGTTCGACTAATTCTCAATAATCACTTAACACATTTGTCAAATTACTTTTTCTGAGTATTTGAGATTTGGCATTGAAAAAAAAAAGAAGTATGTGTTATTTCTCATTTAGAATTTATTCTCTGTGTTTTACTGAGCCACTCACTTAATTTCTCCCTTTTCCATTTAAAATATATAAGCAAAGGTGTTTATTTCCTAGTGTTGTTGAGCATATTCAATGAGATAACATATGTGAAACCCTTTTATAAGCTGCGCAGTAGTAGCCTAAATTGTTATTGTCATCCCTCAGATAATAAAGCACAGGAAAGCTAACTCTTCAGTAATTTATATTCAGGATTAATTGAAATTTAATATTAATTGGTACATGTTGGGACTTAAAGGTCTTCTTTTTGAAATTAGCATATATATAGTGGCTTAAGTGAATTCCATAAGTTACTTAATGTCTGTCAATCAAAAATAACAACAACCTTGACACAGGTTGTACTATCTGGTCAGCCTCAAAGAGCAATAAATAAATATTTATCAATTCCACTCATTTACTTTCCTTTTACCTTGTCTCACCTAACTACACTTAACTTTGGATGGTATTTTTTATTTACATAGTTACTATTGTATTTTTTCAAATATTCATCACCTTTGTCTGAATCAAAGTTGTCTGTCTTCAGTCGCTACCCCTTATAGGCAGAGAATCCATCTACACAATTGCCGGAAACATCACTTCATAATGATCCGAGCATAAATTAACACATTATAAACTCTCTTTGTTAGTAATCATATAGGGAAAAGAACATTTTCGAAATAAAATTAGATCCCTCCCCCTTGCTCCTCTCTGTAGTAACAGAAATCCAGAGAATTGAGATCTGATCTACTGATCTAACTAAAATATATTCAAGTGGAAGCATATAGAGATTTTAATATATGTTTTGCTACATTATTTTCAACTAAAAGTAATCTTTTAAAAATGCATTTTAGTATCCCAGATGGGAAAGTAGAAATGGAAAATAGGGAAGATATTTCACTTGGTTTTGGAAGGAAAGCACATCAATTAACAGATTTTAAATTATTGGCCTGCTTTCACAAATTAATGTATTTTGAGGCAGTGCGTATATGTAGAAAGGAAGTTTCATACTATCTGTTACTATTCCTTTAAGAACTGTAACTTCTGTAAGAAAGTAATGAGTTGAAAGAATTAGAAAGACATCAGGAGCTTCTAACAATTAGAAGAATCTGTTAATTAGCACAGAATATGAATCTTAAGCTGCCTTCCTCATCAAATCATTTATTTTAATGAAGCCATGTGGATCAGAAACCTTACTAACACAAAAAAATAATTGTAAGAAAAATACTTAAATAAGCAAAAGCTTTCAATAAAAGTATGGTCAAGGACTATATAGATGTACAGGCCCTTAAAATTGGAATTATCATGACATGTACCTTCCTCTTAGGGATTCTGCCAGGATTAATTAACTGGAATTTGTTTTATGAGTATTAGCGTATGGAGCATGTCTGTCAGGCCAAAAATGGTGCAAATGGTCCATCAAGCTCATCATTTTAAGAAATTAAAGAAAATAGGAGTGGTGTAGGGTCAGTTTAAATAGGGACCATGGGAATTCACTATATTCACGATTATTGTGAAGAAATGGGAAAATTCTATCAGCAGTCATTCGGAGTTCATCGACTGCTGTTTCATCAGATTTTAAAACATCAAGTAGATGGGACGTCTGGGTGACTCAGTCGTTAAGCGTCTGCCTTCCACTCAGGTCATGATCCCAGGGTCCTAGGATCGAGTCCCACATTGTGCTCCTTGCTCAACGGGGAGCCTGCTTCTGCCTCTCTCTCTCTTCCTCTGCCCAGTACTCGTGCTCACACTCTCTCTCTCTGACAAATAAAATCTTATAAATAAATAAATAAGATATCAAGTAGAGAAAAATTAGAGAAATATTAGTGAATGCAATGGAGGCTTAGAAGAATATACAACAAAGAATGGTATGTATGTCTGTGTGTATTCACAGATATGTATCATTGCATGGCTTAGCTACTTCCATCATCTTTTGAGAATTTACTCTATGTGCCCGGTCGGTGTAATTTTTCTTAGTATCTCTAAAACTTAAGCAGTTTGCCCTTCTATTAGGAGCCCTTCCTCTGTGTTCCTACCGTGTATAGTTTTTAAGTGATTTTTTTTTTTTCCGTGTAATGTGCACTGCAAAATGCTGGCTGCCTGCTTTACTTACACACAGAATGGCTTTTCGTGAAGTTATTACCTTCTCACCTGAGAAGAAGGCTCTGCCATAAATCTGAAGTGAGAGAGACAATGAGAGAAGGAGGAAGGGGGAGAGGAAGAGCAGAGTAAACTTAGAGCAGGCACAGTAAGCACAGCGCCTCCAGCCCACAATACATTTCGGAACCCAAGACAGTATTTTAATTTCTTTTAAAATCAGGGAGGAAAATGAAATTTTAGCTTAAAAAATTACAATATGATATTAAATACATTTACCTTTATATTGATACCATCATACTCTTTTATTAATTAATTTTTAGTGAGGAAGAGATGTATGCAGGCAAAAGTGGCGAAAACCCACAAAGGTCATAATGCAGCCCCAAGAGAGACAAAGGAAGAGAGGGAGAAAGAACCTACTTCCCTCAGGGAAGAGAATCACTCTCTAGTTAAGGTATGAAATAAATGCACTGTGGTATCTCCCATGTGGCAATATTAAACGCCACCCATACCTAGGGGTTCAGGGGGTGTTTCTGTTTTTCACTTTTCTACCATCATAGAACTTAAATTGGTTATTCCATACTAATAAGAGTTCAGGTAATAAAACCACATGTAAAGAACTGAGTTTACATGTTATTGATAAATAATAACTTATTTATTCAGCATGGACTATGTGCCAAGCTTCTGATGTATTGTCTCATTTATTTGTCCCAAAACCTTATGAGATAAAGATTATTGCTAATAACCTTTCAACTAAGGAAACAAGTTTAAAGACGATGAAAAAAATAAAGAGATCTATAGATTCCCAGCCATATTAGGCCTCAAATGACTTTCAAGATTAGAAGGACAAAATCATAAATCCATCTTATTGTTCACCTATTTGTTGGGATTCTCAAGGGTATGTTATTTCAAAAATTTAACTTTCTTTAACCTATAAATATTTCTGCCTAGAGTTATTATGGAAAGTAGCAGTTTAATCCTAAAAAAGTTAATAACATTTTAATTTCAAATTGCTGATGTTATCTGTTAAATCAATGAAAAGACCACGGTTGGAGGAAGTATAAATTGGTATAACACCTTTGGAAAATAGTTGGTAATATTTGGTAAAGCTGAAGATATGCAAACACCATGACCTGAAAATGTCATGCCTAGATAAATACCCAAAAAACATGTGTACATGTGCACCAAAATATTCAAGAATATTCAAAACTGGAAACATCCCGTATAACCAACAAAGCATAAGTATAAACCAAGTGTAATATATTCATACAATGGAATACTCTACAGCAATTATAATGAACTAACTACATCGACACACAAAACTATGAATGAGTTTTATAAATATATTGTGGAATGAAAGAAATCCTGTACAAAACAATGCATACTACTGTATGATTTCACTTGTATATAGAAGGCAGAAGCAAATAAAACTACAGTTCTAGAAGCTGAGACAGTGGTTTCCTTGGGCAAGAGTGGGAGAAGCTACAACTGAAATGGATCACCAGAATGGCTTCTAGGTTTCAGTAATAACCTCATTTACTGACCTGGAAGTGATTTTATTCACTGTATTCGCTTTGTAATAATTTATTGAGTTTGTGATTTATGCACTTTCATTATATATATATCACATTTCAGTAAACAAATATTTTTTAAAGTCAAGGTAAAAATTCATGCAACTAAATTTCTACATTATATTTAATACATTGTGTTAATATTCAGTGCAAATAAAATAGATTGGAATTTTTCTTACAAGACTTGCTAACTTGAGAAGGAAATTATTAAAGAAGAAGCAAGTGTGAATTATTCTGACATGCTTTTGCAGGAATAACTCATATGGCTACAGCACAGGGGCAAACTTCTGACATGATAAATGGTGACAGAGAGAATTAATTTAATTGAGATGAGGATAAAATCAATGCAATAGATTAACACATTCCCTAAATTTAAAAATCTATGTATTTTCCCCCTTTAAAGATTTAGTTATCTGTTCTGAAGTAGTGTTATGATTTAATTATAAAACATTCCAAGGTAGGAACTTAGTAAATTGATGGTTCATAACCTGTTTTTTTTAACATCGTGTGTTAAAGTTACAATACATGAGAAAAAAATTACAAAAATAATTTTAGAAGTTAAAAGGAAAGGGTAGCTTAAAAATTAAGTCATATTTGACAAATATTTATAGCTTGGTAAGTCTAAACAGTTTAATGTCGTCTGTATTCTCTCTGGCACATTTTGGTCTAAAATAGATTAAATAAATGGCAAAATCCATGCTGGGCTCTGCTTTAGTCTGCATGCTACTGAGCAATCATCAAAGTTATCCAGTAATTTAAGGGATAGATCTATTATTATCTCCTAATGATTAGGTCAAATCAGTCAGGTTGGAATCCTCATTAGTATGACAAGGGTCTCTGTGCCACTGTCCCTTAATAACTTACAACACAGCAATGTTGTGAAATTTAAACAACTTATGAGCTATACATTTGTGGTAAGCCTCCCTCCTTTCCCGCATAAACAACCTGCTATGCTCAGCACAGCCCCCTTAAAAAGCCTCCTGCCAGGCAGCCATAGCTATGTTTTATATAGAGGACAGGCTTCTCTTCTGATAGCATCTCATCATCACCTGGCCTAGAAGATTCACACAAAACTATTGAGGAAAATATATAAATATGATTAGCTACAATTTAGGTTATACAATATTACCTTTAGGCTCCCAGATGACCTGTCACTTCTGGGAAATCCATGCATACGAGAAGACTTACAGATAATCTCGACAAATGCCAGTAATGTTTGTGAAAAAGTAAAGAAGGTAAGCCACACTTTCAGTTCATGGCCGATCCACCTACCAGCTCTTAGCTGAGGTCCTCATTCTCGTGTGGATTCTATTTCCATATCCCATAGAAACCCATTATCTCATCATTATTTATCATATCAAACACCTCCTTTTAATTTTAACTTCAATAGACTTTTTTTTTTTGGAGGTGGGGGTGGTTACCCTCCCCTTTCCACTTTCCTTCCATCTATTTTTATAGAAATATTTACAACCTTTGGGGAAAAAAGGAAACTGTTTATATGTATAATTGTAGCTAAAAATCAGATTACCAATTCAGTGTAAACTGTTTGATCCAGAACATTGTTAGATATTTAATTACTTGTCATAACGGTAAAAATACTTCTTCAGTTCTGGGTCCACTGCGCAAGTAGGCCTGCTAGTGAAACATGAAAACACTGAAGTTTTGATGGCAGTAGAATTTTGATTGATAGACACTCAAAGAAAGAAAATGTGCAATAACCAAAATAAATTCCACAGTGGCTGATTTTTTTTTTAGAAATTTTTAATAGAAAATCAGTGGTTAATTTGCATAGAGAGAGGGGGAATGTGCTTCATTTTCTTTAAGAGTAAAGCCAAGTTCCTCATCCTGGAATTTCACCATGGAATCTGTGATTTGAAGAAAACACACTCCTCTTTACATGAAGACAAAAACTAGATACACACAAAATGGATCACAGAGCTAAATGGAAGAGGTAAAACTATACAACTTTCATAAGAAAACATAGAAATAAATCTTGGTTATCTTGGGTTTCATAAAGCCTTGTTAAATTAAGGACTACACCAAAAGCACATGCAACAGAAGGAAAAAAAACAGATAAATTAGACTCCATTAAAATTAAAAACTCTTTGTGTTTGAAAATGATACAACCAAGAAAGTGAAAAGAAGACCCACTAGAATCTAGAAAATATGTGCAAATTATGTATCTGATAAGAGATTCATTTCCAGAATATATAAAAACAACTCAGTTCTTAAAATGAGCAAAAGATCTGAATAGAAATTTCTCCAAAGATATACAAACAGGCACACGAAAAGATGTTCATTATTAGCCATTAGGAAGATGTGACGAGATGTTACTTCGAACCCACTAGGCTGGCTATAACCAAAGAAAGATAGGAACAAGGGGTGGTAAGGATATGGAGAATTGGAATCTTCATACATTGCAGGTGGGAATGTTACAGATGCTTTAAGATGCTGTTTGACGGTTTCTTAAAATGTTAAAACAGAGTTACCATATGACCCAGTAATTCTACACCTGGGAACATACCTAAAAGAAATGGATATACCTGTAATGTATGGTGATTAACATAACAATAAAAAATTTTAAAAAGAAATGGAAATACCTGCCCACACAGAAATTAAAAGAAGCCCACCACACAAGACCACATACCGAATGATCCCATTTATATGCAATGTCCAGAAGAGGTACATCTCTAGAGACAGAAAGTAAATTAATGATTGATTAGGACTTGGGGGGAGGAGAGCAAATGAGAACACAGAGTAACTGCTAATGAGCAGAGTTTCTTTTGGGGCTGATGAAAATATTATTAAATTTACTGCAATGTTAGTTATATAACTCTATGAATATACTAAAACCATTTAATTATATACTTTAAATGAGAAAATATATAGTTGTGAATTACATAAAAATATGTTATCTACATGCTAAAATATGAAAGAAAATCCAGCTGGGAAGGAACATATAGCAACAAATGAATGTGATATGATACGAAGGACTGTAACAGACATACCTACCAAGTGCTGAAGGATCACAGCAGAGGAAAAATCCAACTTATTTACATGTCAATGACTCAGTTCTTCCTTACTGCTATGTGTCATTATGCACGTTCCTGTCAGTGTATGTATGTGTATATGTACATATGTGTGTGCAACACAGTGACCTGGCTAGACTTGGATATATTTGGCTCATGGAGTATTGCAACACCTCAATCACCCAGATATCTGGTTATATTCGCGGTTCAGCGTAGGTTATCAGTAGTGGTGTACTGGAGCTAACTCATGTCAGTCCAAGAGCTGAATGTAGGCTTCACTTCCCAATTCCCCAGTGGTACCCTGAAATTGGCCACACTGGGAGTATTTACACCATGGAAATCAGCAAATGCTACAAATCAGGGCCCCCCCCCAGCCCCTCCACCACCACCCTTTAGGCTTGCTGGCTATTAAACATTTGCTAGCATATCACTGGGTTTAAAAGTTCTTTTGGAAAGTGACTCACATAATATCACACTTGGGATTCAGATATATTCATAAATGCCTGGAAAATTGAACGAGTCATTCAGAAGCCAAATTGCCTGAGGACACTACTGAGTCTCTGAGAAAAAAATATGTCATAAGGGAGTACAGGATCTGGCATGATGAGCCCTCCTAGCAAAAGAAGCTGAGAATCAGGAAGAATCAAGTGTTCTGGGTAAAACTCAAAGGCACATCAGCACCTTGGAAGCAAACAGCTTTGGAGAAAACTAAAAAGTGCTAGACACAAACTTCTGGAATGACTCAATGCTCCAGTAATCCTGGTATGGGTCCTTTGTAAGATACAAAGGGCAGCTTCTTCAGAAAGACTGCCCAGAACTCCATGAGCAGCAGGGGCTGCGATGAGTGGCAGGGATGAGCAGCATGCTCAGGCAGGCTGCCCCTCAGCTTGAATGAAAGAGGCGCTGAGCTGAGCATCAGGGCGGTGGCAGTGGCAGGTGGAGATGGTTCAGAAGGAAGCAACAGATAGCAGGACAGTGTTTGGAGGACCGTGGTGGCACCTGCATAAGCAGAAGCCAGAGCAGCGGTGTGGCACTGGAAGAACAGCAGAGAGGAGAAACCTTAATGAATGCGTGAATTCACGAGTACTCCTCCTTGGAGATTAAGGAATTTTCAAAAAGAAATCTAAGCAACCAAGGTGTTTGAGTATTTGAGGTACCTGTTACCACAGTAAACTGATCAAATATCATCTATCATAAAACTCATGCCCTATGTCAGAATTATTTACTTTCCAATATCTACCCCATAATATATTGTCAGCTCCTTAAGGTAGAATTTATTCTATTCATCTTAGCTCCACGGCAATCATAGGGCACACTGTGAGCATTCCATGTTCTGTTAGTAACAGTAAGGCTAACAATTAACTCTGCATAACACTTACTATGTGTCAGGCACTATTCAAAGAAATTCACATTAATTCATTTGCAATTTATGAGAAGGTATTAATATTTCCCCATGTTAAAAATAAACTAAGGTGCAGAAAAAATAAATAACTTGCTCAAGGTCATATATCCTCCAGATAGATTAATCAATAGACAGATGATAGATAAATGATGGATAGATGGATGGCTAGCTGGCTGGCTGGCTGGCTGGTTGGATATCATTCAGAGAATTTGGTTTATCCAAATCTAAGTTGCATTACTTTTTTAAAATGTGCTCTAGGTTTTTCCAAACTAGGAACAGAAGGCCATTAGTAGGTCATAAAATCAATTTAATGGATTGCAACCAGAATTTTTTTTGAAAGAATAGATCACAGTACATCATGTGTAGCAAATGTGAGTTGCTCTGTGAAACCTCTATTTCAGTTGTGTTTAAGTATGGGGGTGGGTTTGTGTATGAGGGGTTGTAATGTAAAATGCATTTCCTACTATGGTTTGCTGTCAAAATTTGAGAAACCCTGACCTAGGGGATATTATTTGAATAGCCTCTGTTCCTTAGTTTCCTCAAAACTATCATGAGCATACAGTATTCAACAAAGTAGGTATTTTAGAAGACACTTAGTTAAATTCCAGTATATAGGCTTGAAGCTTTCCTAATACCATTAAAACACCGGGAAGAATAATTTAAACTAATGATCCAAAATATTACGTATGTTACACTATGATTTGATTTGTCCTTTCAGAAGAGATGTTGTAGTCATTATAGTGCACATGTAAGATTTTAATTTTTTAAATTTTTTTTTTAATTCTCTCTGCAAGACGGCTCTGTCCAAGATGTTGTGGCCCTGGTAAGAAACGAAGAGAAGAAACCACCCATGAGAATACCTCTGATACATTACTGAAGTTATGATTGGATCATAATACCACTTGCATTTCTACACAGAGAATGAGATGATAATAAGAATGAGTAATAATAAATGATTAAATAGCTCTCCTCTCTGGAGCAGCCTCCTACTTCTGGGGAAAAGCCTCTTCTCCACCTCCACTCAAGAAAAGAGAAAATGCAGAACTGCTGAGACCTTTAGGGAAAAAAAGAAATTACCCAAGCAGAAAGTTGACCAATGCCAATAGGATCTGACTATTGTTTAATAGTGTTTTGAATAAGAAATTATGTAATTATCATTGTCCTCTGTTTTCCTGAAACTTATTGCTTATTGTAAAAGAATGAGAATTAAGTATAGCTCAAAGCAGGGAATAAAATCTTTTTGCATGTTTCTTAAAAATCATATATTTAAGTATTTTGTAATGATAAACTTTATGAAAATATTATTTATTTTATTACCTAACTAGAATATTATTTCCATGAGGTTAAAGGTGAATACTACCTTTTTAAAAAAATTTCCTACAGCAGGTAGACAGTCTCAAAAAATTAATTGATTAATTAAATTAAATAGATTAGTGAAATAAGAAATGCCTTCTAGTCAAATGTGTTGAGTTTTGAAAGGGAGGAATCCACATATTAATTGTCTGTCTTGGCTAGGAAGTTTGTGTATCTTATCCCATTTCAGTTTCATAAAATACTATAAAATAAGAATTATTACCCTGATTTTAGGAAAAGACAATGAAGTTATTTGGCTAGTAAATTGCCACGCTAAGATTCATACTGAGGTCTTTATGTCTGCAATGCCCATACTCACTCCTTACATTTAAGAGTAGTTAAGCCATCACACCAAACTGGAGAGATTAGTACCATACACCATCACTTCACAAAGCATAACCTAGGAATATTTTGCTCTGTTTTCAGAGGTGATATGTTATCGGAATGAGAGGGACTGATCCATAAATAGGAGACATTTAGGCATGAGAGTGACATTTTCTTTCATTATTTCATTTCATGTCATTTGCCACATGTTTGTCTCTAATCCCGTGCATGTTCCTGTACCTATGTAATATTCAGTGTGAAATTCTATGTCAGTATATTTAAACTTCCAAAAGTCAGTAGGTTCAGAGTTGTGATTCCCATAGCAACCATAATTCCACCCCTTTGTTTTTATATAGCATTTGTATAACTGGGGAAGTTGTTAAGTTTTATATCTTAATATAAATATGCAGTCATGTTGAGTGTCTTTTTATAGTTGCTGTGGGAACCACAATTTAGAATTTTCTTTGCATTTAAATTCCCAATCAGATTACTGCAATCACTGGCATTCCTCTAATTTTATTGAAGAAGTGGAAATGGGAAAAAGGAATAGTAATTTTATTATAAATTCCCATAGTTTTTATTTTAGAATATTATTTAACTGCCAAAGGGAAATTAAAATTTTATAAAAAGGGAGGAAGGAAAGAAATATGGCATATTTTAAAATAAAATGGCAAAAGGAAAGAATACTATGATAAAGAAATATAAAGTAATTTTAAATATGTGCAATTCCCAAATATTTTGAAATGTTATCTTTCCTATTGGTCACAGAGTAGTAAGTGTTAAAAATATAAAGACCTATAAAGTTCTTGGATCTATATTTTTAAGATTTATTTATTTATTTGAGAGAGAAAGGGGGAGAGTGTGCGCAGGGGGAGGGGCAAAGGGAAAGGGAGAGAGAGAATCCTCAAGCAAACTGCCCCCTGAGCAGGGAGCCCAACACGGGGCTCGATCCTAGGACCCTGAGATCATGACCTGAGCCAAAACCTAGAGTCAGCTGCTCAACTGACTGAGCCCCTCAGGCGCCCCTCTTAGATCTCTTATTGGCGTGCACTTTATAAGTGAGAGGTGACATTAGTATGTGTATATTGTGTTGTATTGGTTGTATTGTGCGTGTGCATGTGTGTCTGTGTCCGTGTGTGTGTGATGTATTTCTCTTTCCACTCAAAGGAAGAGTTTAGTGAAACTAACCTTATAAACACACAGTATTTGCATATGATTCAGTATCCTTTTAAGTCTTGTGGGACCGTAATGTGAATGTGTTTAAAGTCCAGGTACTTTTTATTTAAATAAGAGCTTACAAAAGTCTTGTATAAAAGTGTCTGATCAAGGAAAGGAGTTTGAAGTCAGGATGGATATGCAGACAAATGCAGTAACCAAACTTAACTCATAACATTCCCCTACCCTAGAAACAGCCCCAAACCAAACAGTTGGTTTTTGCAGCATTTCTAAAACTCACAAACCACAATTTAAAAACCATTAGTGTAGACATATTTCCTCAATCGAAAATAAGCCAAATATCATGACATGGTAATATATTTCTTTAGTGTTATCTAGACAGCATCTCTGAAGCCTTATAGGTGGTAATATTTATGATGACTGTTACAGTTTTATTTTTCAAAAAAAAAAAGGATTTTGATAGGGATATTGTTACCTTACAGTTGACAAAATGATTTTGTGTATTATAAAATCATATCCCTTCACTATGAATTGTTTTTGTAAAGTTTTCCTACCACATTAAACTGACAAAAATGTGGCGTTGGTGAAGTTAAAGAGAGACCAAACATACAAAGCTTTCTGGCTTCCCAGGCAGGAAGAGAGCAAACCCCTCACTTCAGAAGACAAATCCAGGTCAAGGTTGTTCCTCAGGTTCATAGGTCCCCAAACTGGATTTTTTTCTGGCAACTCAGAGCTGAACAGACTCAAGTGGCTGATTTATTCAGCCAAATTCATAAGAGATTAGGACATAAACCCAAATGCCAATTTATTAATGTTTCATAAACATGTGAGTGCCAAGTTGTCTGCCTTACTTGTGAAAAAGCTTTTGCATTTTTCTATTCTCTCCATGGAGGTCAGTCTTCTTGAGAAGGCTAATCTTAATCGGGTGGTATCTGCAAAACCTGGAGTCAGAGTATAAAGGGTTCATTGAAGGAGCTGAATGACAAGTGTCTTCTCCATTGAAATTATTTATGCCAAGACAACTTAAAATTCAAAAAATGATGGTAGTGACTGCTTTAAGGGACCAGAGCAGATATTGCTAGACATTAGGACTCAAATCCCAGAACCAGTCATCACAGATCTCATCCCTTCCCCCAACAATCCTTCACAGATCCATACCTACTGCCCTTAGAGGCACATTAATGAACATTTAACACTCTAGGGTCTACATGAAAAGAACTAAACTGAGATCTTTTTATGTATGATGGACCATATCCTAGCTTGTAAAATTCATAGATGTGATACCCTTTCCTATGACTCAACTAAACACAAAATTCACAAATGACCATTTGACCCAATGAACACAGAGGTAGTCAATGAACAGGAAAAAATAAGTCTGTTTTGTATATGTTGACCTGATATGTATGTAGTCACTATTGATTAGAAGTGTGTTACCTTTTTATATATGCACAAATACAAACATGTTTTTAGACAAATGTGTATGGTGCATGCTTTCTTTAATACTGGCTTTCTTCCCTCTCTTTATTTGGCTTCTCCATATTAACAACATACTACCTTTATTGGTTCTATTTTATTATCACCTTTACTATGTTCCCTAGTTCCATATCATAACAAAAAGAATTCTCTTCTTATCCTAAAATTGGAGCTATCAACTTTAAATCAAGAACTTCTGCTGCCCTTTGAGAATCTGTAATAAAATGACTTACGCCAGATTGATTTCAGACATGCTCTCTTTTTTTTATTTTTTTATTGTTATGTTCATCACCATACATTATATCATTAGTTTTTGATGTAGTGTTCCATGATTCATTGTTTGTGCATAACACCCAGTGCTCCGTGCAGAACGTGCCCTCTTTAATACCCATCACCAGGTTGACCCATCCCCCCACGCCCCTCCCCTCTAGAACCCTCAGTTTGTTTCTCAGAGTCCATCGTCTCTCACGGTTCGTCAGACATGCTCTTATCTCTTCTCTGACAATCTATGATCAAAGTTATCGTCCCGCCATAATCTCTGGGTGCTATAGGATCTTGGAGCACAATTATTTGGTAGATTCAGATAAACCTGACTGACCTTCTGATCCTCTTCATAATGGTTAATGGCCTGCACAAGCATGGTGTCAGCATTTCAAGGGAAAACAGTAAACACTATATTTAATTTTCCTATATTACAACATCCAGGGATGAAGAGGAAAAATGCCCAAGGTAGGAGAACCTTCATTAAACAGATCCTAGGTTTTTGACATAGTTACTATCGCTATTTCCAAAAGACGGAAATATCACTATTGTCAAACCAAGCAGACTGCCATAGGGAGTGGTGGTCACTTTGAAGACTCTGCCGTGGAAGGATAATCTTCTACAATTTATGAGAACTGTTGCTCTGGGCAGGAAAGGTTATTGTCACCAAAGCATAGGCTGTCACAGATAGGGAATATTAGCCTGTGGAGGTGGCTTATCTGTGGGGGAGTTGAGTTCAGAAAGCAAACTTCTCCATCTTCATGTTGTTTCATATTCTCTCCTGGAGCACACTTTAAATGACTGAAAGATACAGAAAAAATATTTTAATTCCAAGAAAGTTTAATAATAAAATCAAGGTAAAATCTCCATCAGTAAAAATCCACTGAAATAATAAGATGGATTTTGCCAAACAGAAATTCTATAGTTGTTTCCCACTTAACCTATATTTCTCTGTCATCCTCATACTTGTATTTTTTATTCCTTCTTCACATTTAAATCCCAGATGAGGAATAAAATTGAAGTAAAAATTTGCATATTTAAATGAATGCTGTCAAATTTATTGGGACTGGGATCAACTGTAGATTATCAGAAAACTCTTGAGGGTGATAGGAGACATTTCAAAATCAAAAAGTTTACTGCCTTTGCCATCTGCAACATTCTCCAGTCCAATATCCTAATTTTCTTCACTTTGTTTTCTCTATGGAACTTTTTTCTCCTTCCACTGAGATCACTGGTGTCTGCTCAGTTAGGAATATGTTGTCTCAATGTTCAACAATCTCACTATTGCCCATTCTTGCCCAATGATGCAAAAAAAAAAAAAAAAGTCATCAAAAGTAGAAGAAACCATCCAGATTCATTAACTTCACTGCGGACATTTCCTAGGGACTGTTTTCTAGTGCTCTGATGCACAATATTTGAAATTTTTGACTCAGAGGCTCAGCTTCAACTCTAGCAGAGAAGCTCATCTCAGGCAAATTAGCTGACATTTTATATTATCTATGATTACAATCCCCTCTGCTACTTTAGGTAACTGGCATTTGACTGTGTGGTGGTATCTCTACTTTCATTTTAGTTCTTGTGCATGTACTAAATAAATACATCAACAAGAAGTCTCTTCTATTATCCACTCCCTTAGTCTTCAATATGACTAAAAAACTGATTACCTAACACTAAACTGACAACTTCATTCATGAAAAATATTTTTAAAGAATTCATCTTACCAAAACTTATTTGAACTATACAACATATTAAAAGGAAGAGGGTGGGGCGCCTGGGTGGCTCAGTCATTAAGCGTCTGCCTTCGGCTCGGGTCATGATCCCAGAGTCTTGGGATCGAGTCCCACATCGGGTTCCCTGCTCCGCGGGAAGCCTGCTTCTCCCTCTCCCGCTCCCCCTGCTTGTGTTCCCTCTCTTGCTGTGTCTCTCTCTGTCAGATAAATAAATAAAAATCTTAAATAAAAGGAAGAGGGAGGGGGAGGATGACCTTTGCCTCTGAGGTATTATAGTCTATAGTACCTGAAATGGGTATGAGTGACCAATCTATACGCCTGATATATACAGGAAATAAGGAGGTAGGAAGGTATCCTCCACCTTTTCTCAGTCTCTCCAATAGGAAGAAATGATCGTTGAAGTGGTAAAATTTATAACCTTCATTGGACCTTCTTTTCTGCCTCTTCCTGTTGTTAATATGAAAATGGTGCTTTCATTAGATATATATTGCAATGTAACGTATCTCCCCAAACTTGGCAGCTTTAAACGATGAATTTTTATCATCTCATGCAGTTTCTGAGAGCCAGGAATCTAGTTGTAGCTTAGATGAATGGTTATAGTTCAAAGTCTCTCATGAAAGCACATTCAAGTTGTAGGACAAAACTTCAGTCATCTGAAGGCTTGACTGGGCTGGGGTGGAGGGATCCACTTCCAAGCTCCCTCATATGGCTATTGCCAGAAGCCTCAGTTCCTCATCATATGAGTCTCTCCAGAGGCCTACTCAACAACTGGTTTCCCCAAAGTAAGTGATCTAAGATAGAGTATGACCGAAATTGGAGCCACAGTGTCTCCTACAATTTAATTTTGGAAGTGTCTTACCATCATTTCTGCTAGATTTACTGGTTACACAAATTAAACTTGGAACAATGCGGGAGGAAACTAGACAAAGTTATAAACCCCAGAAGGAAGTATCACTAGGGGCCATCTTGAAGACTGAGTACCCCAGTTTTGTGTTCTCTCTATTCAGTGTGTACTCCCTCTCTCTAATATATGCTTGTTCTTGCTTCAAGTTCCTATACCCCACAATTCAACCACAAGGGTTTGGTTATGGGTTTAGAGGAAAGAGGTTGAAACTTGAGGTTAATCTACATGCTTTAAACCTTTTCAACAATAGTAGGTATTCTCATTCTCATTTTTGTATATAGCTATCTTGATGGGAGGTTATTTATAGGACATAATTGGGCAATTCTAGATCCTTTACTTTAAAATCATCATAGCGATGCCTGGGTGGCTCCGTTGGTTAAGTATCTGCCTTGGCTCAGGTCATGATCCCAAGATCCTGGGATCAAGTCCCAAGTTGGGCTCCATGCTCCTTGCTCAGTGAGGAGCCTGCTTCTCCCTCTGCCTGCAGCTCCCCTGATGGTGTGCTCTCTCTCGCTCTCTCTAATAAATAAAATTTAAAAAAAAAATAAAACTCATCATAAACCATCAAAACTCTTGCCCTGCACTATATATAAATATATATATAACATACACATATACATATTTTTTTTACTTTATCCAACATCCATTGAGTCAATAAATTTTTTTGGATACCTATTGTTTCAGCACTTTTCTAGATGCCTATGATAAAACAGTAAATAAGCACACAAAAATCCCTGTCCCCATAGCTCTTACATTCTAGAGGGGAAGAAAGAAACCACAAATCAATAAATCATATATTATTTTAAAAGATGAAAAGTCTTATGAAAGAATATAGCAGTCGAAAGGGGATTATAAATTCTGGAATGGGGGGTGTGATTTTTAAACAAAGTAGTAAGGATAGGTCACATTTGAGCAAACACCTGAAGATAGGGAGAAAGAAAGCCATTGCACACACCTAGAGGAAAGGTTTTCCTGGAGAAGGATAAGCCATGCCAAAGAGCCTGGGTGGGAGCATCTTATGTGCTTAACTGGAGTAGTGTAAGAAGCAATAAGGAGTAACAGGAGATGATATCAGAGAAGTTACAAGGGAACGAGTTTTAAGAGTCTTGTAGGCCATTGAAAATGTTGGCTTTTACTCTGGGTGAAATGGAGAGACACTGGATAGTTTGTTTTGAGCAGAGAGTAGATAAAAATTAATCCAACAAAGAAGCAAAGATATTCACTATACATAAGTAAGCATAGCACATAGAGACATTAAAACATAGATATGTTTTAATCTTGTTTATGTCCAGTGCTATTTCCATGTCCAACTAACTAGCATCTAATCAACACAAGTCCTCCCTCAATTCCACCCTCCACATTTTACCCTTTAAAATTCGGCTCAGGCATTACCAACTGGCTCTCTGGAGAAAGGAAACCCTGAAAGGTAGCATGTCCAATTTCTGTGATTGATGAGTATACATACACACACACACACACACACACACACACACACACACACACACTTCCTGCATGGCTGATTTCAAGGATGGTTGTGTTTAACAACCCCTGGAATGTTAACAGATCGTCCTAAGAGCCTGTATGAAGCAGCTCGAGCATGCCCTTTTTGTGCTCCACAGAGCAAACGCCAAACCCAGTGACTTTACAGTAGATATTACACAAAGGTTTAATGTATTAATAACAAAAATTATCACTTGAGTACCTTTATGTGTCAAACACATAGCTCACCCTTTATCAAGTATTTCCTCAAAAACCTTGCAATGACACAAAAAGGAAGTCATTTTTTCCCATTTTTTCTCATATTATAGATGAAAATGCTGATGTTCCTGAAGGTAAAATAACTTTCCCAAGTTCACTAGCTAATAAGCAACAGAGTCATGATTTGCACCACCAACTGTTTATGCCTTTTTTTAAAAGATTTTATTTATTTATTTGACAGAGAGAGACAGTGCATACACAAGCAGGGGGGGCGGCAGGCACTGGGAGAGGGAGAAGTAGGCTCCCAGATAAGCAAGGAGCCCGATGGGGCTCAATCCCAGAACCTTGGGGTCATGACCTGAGCGAGCAGAAGGCAGACGATGCTTACCCGACTGAGCCATTCAGGCATTCCTACGCCTTTTCCATTGTGCTGAATAAATAACTGAAATTCAAAATATCAAGGGTCCACTATGTACGCATTGTATAAACTTTTCGTCAGTGTGCAATTATTTATTGTAGAAATATAGCACTGTTATGAATTCAGCTGATTTCCGCTCAATGGCATACATGCATTTTGCACCACGCTATGGATACATTGAGATTCCACTGCCTTTAACAATTTTACCTTTTTTTAGGACAGCCAATACCACTAGCTCTCCATTTCCTAAAGAAAGGCATTTAAATCAAATCAACAGCACCACACCCACAATTCCATCCCTTCACATTGCATTCTTTAAAATTAGGCTCAAGCACCAACTATCCCGGGAAACCTTTTCTCTGAGAAATCTTTCTCTTCCTGGCTCCCCTCAGAATGAAATAGATGCCCAAAAGTTGTGTTTTCAAGTATCCTGTGAATATATATATAGCATTGTACTAAAACATATAGTTATGTGGCAAATATTCATGTCATTTCTCTTTTCTCCCTTAGGACAAGAACTTTTTTTAAAGAAGGGATTGTGTCTTATTCATCTTTACATCTCCAGCACCTGCTATGAGATGCATGTTTGTTTTTCGTTTGTTTGTTTGACTACATGAATGATTAAACAAATGCATGCAAAATTCAGGGCAAATATTGTCATTTTACATTTGGCATTTCTATTTATTTAGATAATTCCATAATGTCACAAATTTATAATAGCATTTCAGGTATCATACTTCAGAAACCAGAATAAAGTACTGGTTGGGTGCTTGAGTTCTGTAGTGATACTGCCTGAGTTCAGTTCAGTTTTGCTTTCAGCCTTTACTAGCTAGGAATTTACTTCATCTTTCAAAGCTCTTTTCTAAACTGTAAAGTGGAGATGATTTTTACAAGAGTTAAATAAATTAATACATATAAAACACATAGAAGAAGCTTGGCAAATAGCTCCCAATAAAAATTATCACTTCACTGATAAACATAAGGGTAAACATGAAATACACTTAGTTGATGAAAGCATGATTTGTGTTCATGGCCAGGGCAACGGTTATGTTTTGTTAGTTTGTTTTGCTTAATACATTATCATTTACGATAATAAACATAATCACAATTCTCACCACTAATTTTCCCACAAAGGTATATAGATGCCACTGAAACCTAACTTCACACCCTTATAACAATTTTCTCTAAGAAAGCTACTAAGGATAATTTGATGCTGACCTCACATTGAGTTTGTTCCCTTACCTGTCTACTATTCACCAGCATGGGAGATAAGTGAGAATCGGCATTACGTTTTCAACCCTGGGTTATGCCACAGCGAAATCCAAAATTGGCATAACATAAACAATCTGGGAAGAACGAGAGGGACTATTTTAATACAGAAAAATAAGTTGGTGATGACCCACCATATCTGACCTCTTGCTGAAATTATTAGACTAATAGCTATTGTTAAACAAAAATCATGTTTCCTGAATTCTCTTATGTCTACCCCCTCCTTTATTCCATCCATGTTAACCTGGACTTAAAAATATAATTTGAAGATCCCTTTAATAAATCCTATTCCCTCAACCTATAATGGATTTCCTTATTTCTAGTGATTAAACTTATTTTGTCCAATTTGGTTTTGTTTCCACCTTAGGTCAGCTAAAATATAGCTTTGGTATAGGATGCTTTTGTCTTCTTTCTTTTACTTTCCTTAAGGAGATTTCATGTTTTCTTGTGAATCTTGACCCAAATTATGGTTATTGTGATATATGTCCACAATTCTTAAGGTTGTATAATATGCACAATAATTTTTGTGGGAAAATTTTGTCAAATATTCACCAAAATTGGCTAAGCCACAAGGACTGATAATTTGCTGAAAATCCCTCAAAAATAATTCTGAAAATTGTTATCACAAATTCTATATTATTTTTCCTTTTGTAATGATCTATCCCTACTCATGTAGGGATTATTAACCCAACTCTGTACATACATGAAACTTTGGATAGTGTAACATATTTTTGACCTCTAGAAATGTAGCTCAAATATAGTCATTGAGGCTTATTTATTTCTCCACATATGAAGTTCTCAAGACCAGCTTTGATGGTGATTTATTATAAAATAATAACAAAAATCAGAAATACAAAAAAGCTCAGAGCTTTCACTTGAATATGGTCTTCTTTTTCCCTACTTCACCACTTCAAACTCTAAAATATGTTATACTCTCCTGGTTCTTCTTATGCTCCTTTTATAAAAACATTTAAATAAAACATCAGATTGCTTCTTGCCTGACCTACAAGGGCCAGGTCGATTAATCCCATTCCCCATTCCTATACTATTCCTTTCACAATTTGTGGTGTCAGCTCCTTTGTTAATGGCCAACTGAAAAAGGGAAGGTTTGCTTTCATTCACCTCTAAAAAAGAAGAATTGTTTATGTAGGAAAAAAAAAATGGGTTCTGCAATTCTCCAGCTTCACTGGAATGCTATAGTTAGGTCCACTGAAACACTATTTACTTGAATTTAGCTTTATTGAGACCTGTTTTTAAATGGGCAAACTTATCTAAAAGGACACTTTCAGTACAGGACCCTAAAGAACACCCTGCCCTTTCTACTATCTCCAACACTGTGACTTTGCAAGGGATGTGTGCTGTCACATTAATAGAGGACATCAAGTCTAATGGAGACATGCTGGGCTTCTGCAGAGTGTGAATTATTAACTCAGGTATATGGGAGAGTATTAAACAATCCTGCAAGGCAGAAGGCATTGTTTAATGCTCTGTTTGTATCTGATTCCTTGTTTTCATACACTGATGGAAAGCAGGTAGGAATGCTAACAAGAAATTTCAAACAGATAAGAGAGAATTTTAAGCTGTTGTCATCAGTCCCAGCTTCTGTCAGTGCATAAAGTAAACAACTTCAGATGCATTAGGCAACAATAAGAAAGACAAAGGATATGGCAGAGGCAGGTCAGCATCAACACTATTCCTGCACTATCATTACCAAAGCTCAATTAACTAAGCCTTAAATTCAAGTGAGACCGAGGTCCAGTCATTCTCTTTTGTTTCTGTACCTCTTGATAGGAAATCTGAGAGCCTATTAGAGAAACTGGGCTAAAAAATTACTAGCTGATTTTTTATCACATCACTTTTCCGCTGAAATACAGATTTCTCTATAAAGTATCTCATTCTTATGGTAAAAACAGAGTAAATGAGAACAACAACACAGGAAGGAACATGCTTGCTGGGGAAATTAGGGCCAGTCTGGGTATTTTAATTAAAAAGTTGTTTAAAACAAAAATTCATAAAAGTAATACACATATATCCAAATACCTTAATCATTTCATCTTAAATCATAAAAAATGCATTTGCAATTGCCAAGCTGCTTCTTTCATAATAAGATCCTTCCCAAAATATATCTTACACGATTTTCAGGATCTAGGATCCAGGATTGGTTTTTTTGAAGTGGAATGAGGATTCAAAGGCTGTGAACAGACCTTATAATGAGTGGAGCAACTATTCTAATCACTCATGCCCTACTAGTCATTAAATATTCTGAACATCATTTTTGCTTGAAAATTAATGTGAGTAAATAATTCTTCCAGGTTTATAAGTTTTCTCAAATATTTATAATTTTTTCTACATTTAACAGAATTTCTAGACTTATCTTTAGCAATTCTTTCTGAAAGTCACCTGCTTTCATAAAAGCCAACTGATACATTTATGAAATTGTTAATTAAGTAATACAAGTGTAATCATAGTACTACCGCCAGAGAAAGTTTGAGGATAAACCACTGGCTCTTGGAAAGCATGGAATTAAACTTAGAAGTATGTACATAGCCTAGAAAGTATCTATAAGATGCAAGCACACAGTGAGTCACAGGCCATAATCAATATGTCAGAATATACTGGAACAGAAGGATGAGAAAACATCAATTAATCCAGAAGATCAATTACCTGGAATTAAGAGAGTATACACTATACTGTTATAATAATTATAATATATAATATATATATCATAATAATAATTACAAAGACAAAACTATATACATACTGTCATATCGCAGTGCATAACAAAAGTATATGTAATATAACTTAGCTATAATAGAAAATTTGAAAAATGTGCTCAACTTGACCAAAAGAATTTGCTTAACTCAAAAGTACTTGACTCAAAAATATTTGATTCAAAGTATTTGTTTCATTCACATGGGGAAACTAAGTTACAATATGATTACTACTTAAGATCCAACAGTAAATCCCTACTAAACAATAAAGATTTTACACTTCATGTCCACTGAAACATAGCTAAGGTGGTTCTTTGTGTTAAGTGGGTTACAGATCCCCACCAGAGATGATCTGGGCTGCAGATACAGAGATCCAAAATAAAACGGCTATTTGAGTAATACTTAATGACACTTTTCAATATGTGTAGGAAACACTGATAAATCAGAATGCACCTGTGGTAGGAAGAATTCTAAGATGCACCTCCCCTCAAGATCTTAGCCTTAAAGGTGAGCACATTTTCTCCCAGGTATTCACTCAAAAACTGGTCTAGGTACTTCTCTGAAGGCATTTTGTTGCTGTAACTAATGTCCAAAATCAGTTGACCTTAAAATTAGAGAACTGTCCTATTTGGGTGGGCCTAACTTAAGCATAGGAACCCTTTACAAGTGCAGAGTTTTCTCTGATTGGTAACAGAAGAGGAAATCAAAGTCAGGCAAAAAGTACAGCAAATGTTATTTTATAAAAATCTGCAGTGTTTCATTATGGTAGACTGGAATTGCTTTTCGGAGGATACAATGAGTTACTGTGGGCTGCTTTACGGGTGGGCTAAGAACAAATCAAAGGCTGCTTATGGATGGCTAGTTACACATGGCTTATAGTTGTGCACACACATCAAATTACCCTCTGAGTTCCAACTTTAGCAACTGAGTCTTAATGACTATTATCCATTTTTCTACATTCTATTGAAATAGCAGAAAATAAAACTGAACCTAATAGCTGATAATATATTCAGACAGACCCACAGAGAGGTGACTCTCAAAGTGTGGTCCCCAGATGAACAACATCAGCATTACCTGGGAACTTGTTGGAAATGCACACTCTAAGGTTCCATCCCAGACCTACTAAATCAGAATCTCTGAGGGTAGGTCCAGAAATACGTGTTTTAATAAGCGTTCCAGGAGATTCTGATGCATGATCAAGTTTGATAACTGCTGCTAAAAGGGCCCTATTGTTGCTATAATCTCAATGCCTGACGCTGGTCACATCCCACTAGGGAAATTATAAGCCTTGTCTGCCTCTATGAGAATCTTGGAATGTCCATTTTATGTTATACACATTATTTTCCTTATAATCTTCTATAATACTGTGGGTTTTCTCTCCTCTAGAATGTAGGTGTGATATTATTAATATTAATAATTTATTAATAATTAGTAATTGAGCTATTTTAAAGACCATTAAAAGTGGTATTTTTGCAGAAGTCCATTATATAGTAATACAATTTAAGAATCTGAAAAGCCAGAATATGTGATCACCCATGTGACTGCACAAATGTCCCATTCTGTTTTCCTGATATGTCTATGCAAGCAAATGGCTTTCAAGAGAACAATGATAATACTCCCCTCAAATAAATCTGTGCATAAATAGCACGGGATTCCTAAAGCCATTTCACTTGTGCATTGACACAGATTTGTCGCTATACTTCTGCAAAGATGGAGACTATAGTAATAAATATATTCCAGCAGAACTTAAAGTAGCTCATATCACCCTAAGTGTCTTATGGACCCATTAATTATAAGGGGGGAAAAAAAAGAAGATAAAATGTGTAGGGAACATAAATGTTTAACCACCACATAAAGTTTGAATAATTAATGGAATGATACCCTTTAGTGCAGAGCCCCATATCTTTAAAATATAAGAGAACTTGAGTATGCTATTTCAATATTTAAGCCAAAGTAAGTGATGTAGTTTCTGCATGTGAACTATATGTCCGGGCAATGGACTGAACAAATGCTTCATAATAATAAAATGGCTTTTAAACGTGAATTGGTCTCATAAGGTATAAGGATTTCCCTAACCAACACAATTTATTCAGAGTAAGATTAGCAAAGACAATTTTTGAAGCAATAATATTCATTACCTCCACATTTTATAATACTGCTAGTTTAGTGTATCTGAAGTGCTCCAGTGTGTTTAGACTGAACTTTCATCACGTCTAAACAGCCTAACTGATAGTTACTTGATAACTCTTTTATGAAGCAGTTTTTTTAATAATGCTTTCATATTTCTGGTTTATGATGCCATTAAAGTCATCATTTGTCACATTAGTAATAGAGAGATTCTTAAAATATCCCTAGCAGCAATTCAGGATGGCTTTTAATGTCAGCATAAATTCCTGTATTACTAAACTAGCTATTTGAAATATTAACAGTGTTGTTTGCAATTTCAAAATATATATGACAACATAAGTATATAACGTACATCCCTCGTTTGGGGAAAACCAGTTAGAAACCTAAAGGAATGAAGCTAAAGTAGGTTGGCTTGACCTTGTGATATGATTTAACAGCAAAGAAAAAAGAAAGGTCCTTTGGTTGTGGAATGGATCAGTGAAGTCTCTGCTATAAAATTATTTATTCTCCATAGACTAAGTCATTTAAAATGGGGAGAAAAGAAGGGGGATAATTCTAACTTGCCCAGAATTTTATTTTATAGTGAACTCATCTCAATTCAAATACTCTTGGATATAGTTTCCATTTTTCTTTTTAGAAGTTAAAACACTGCATAGCATGCCCCCGCTCCCAACACACTCATATTACGTCCTGATATGGGGAATTTTTCTAGAGGGCCATGGATGAGGCTCCAGGGCTCTAAAATTAGACCGGACCAGCTGTGCATAGTTGGTTTGATGTCGCGGGCGTGTGTGCATATGTAACGCCATCCCATCACACTGTCAGCTGCTCCATTCTTAGAAACAAATGGAGTATTAATGTCCAAGAACCCCGCTGTTGGGCTGCTTCGGAGAGACAGGCTTCACATGATGTATGGCTCTGCTCTGTGTCTGCAACATCAATGGATAAGAGAAGGACTCTTTTTTTTCCTTCATCGGTGTGTGAAGACTACAGATCTGATCTTCTAAGAGGAGTTTCTCTTCACAGAGGTTTAGTTAGCTCTTATGTAGGTACACAATGAAAGCTATCTCAGGGGCCAAACCATGGCTTAGGCCTATGAGGTAAGATTATGTTTGCAAAATGGGGACACTAACCGAAAAGGACCATTTGTTATGACGATGGGTTACAGTAGAACACCACTCTCCTTTCTTGGACCACAGAGCACCTTTTTACTATTCTTGGTGTTTCTATTATTTAATCACACAGAGCATGTTAGTAATAAAGTGAAAAGAGCACTGAAACAGAAATCAGAAAACTCTTATTTCTAAGCCCAGCCATGCCCCTCAGTATTGATGTACACTTGGCCAATCTTACAATCTTGCTGAACTCACTCTTCTTGTTTCTACAATTCTTAATTATATCTGTTTTATCTACTGCAATTGGTTATAAAAATACTGGGGTACAAGATGTGTGAATAGAGGGTTATTAATCAAACTACAGTTGACATTTCAAAATGTTAGCTTATTAATACAGTTATTTGGCCTTGAAATTATCTATTTGTCAATTGTAACATTGATCCACATATTACCACTATTAAAACTAATTGTACCTTTGGTCATGACAGGAAGACAGCAAAAGAGTGTCATGATCAAAATTTTTATGCCTGACTACACCAAATTACTACTCTTTCTAAGAGAACTATAGTCAAACTGTTGACTGCTGGCACTGTGAATGGACTGGGAAATAATTTTGTTACTGAAGAACTCATTTATCCACTGGGAATGTATCATAATTCTCTCTGGCATAAGCCTTTCCCTAGTTCCAAATGTTGATGAGCCCCATGAGGAGTACAGCTTTCATGAAAAGAGACCAAGCAACTTTCCGCAAATGAGAACAGAGAATGGCCATGATTGATTTCCTACCCATCTGTATCAGTCAGGGTTCTCCAGAGAAAGAGAACCGATAAGGGGTGTGTGTGTGTTTGAATATATGAGCAAAATATATAGGAAGACAATGAGAGAATAAAACTTACTATAAAAAATTAGCTCACATGACTGATTATAGAGGCTGATAAATTCAAAATGGGCATTGCTTTCTGGCTCAAGACTTAAGGAAAACTTGTTTCAGTTTGAGTCTGAAGGCTGTAAAAAAACAAGATCCCTTCTTAAGACAGTAGGAGGAGTTATTTGTGGGAGGGTCAGCCTTTTTGTTCTATTCAGGTCTTTAATAGGCTGGATGAAGCCCACTAATCTGCTTTACTCAGTCTACCAACTCAAATGTTAATCTCACCCAGATACCCTAAAGGACATTCCCAGAATAAAACGTGACCAAATATCTGGGCACCCAGTGGCCCAGTCAAGTTGTCCCATAAAATTAACCATCACATCATCAAAAGCTCACAAAGACAAGGAAATGCCTTATTATATCCTAAACTCCTTGGCAGACTCGTATATAACACCCCCAAGTAGAGTGGGGTCGGTTCAACTAATCAAGGTGACTTAAGACCTAGTTAACTGTATTCCAAAGTAGTAAAATTGGGGCCAAACGCATGGCTTAATCTACACAGCCCAGAACAAAAAGCTCTATTGGAATAGTAGACAGGTGGAAGGTCTTTGGGTCTCATCTGTCTCCATTGGCCCTGAACCTTGTAGGCCATGCTTCTTTAACTTTGAATCCTGTACCAATCCCCCTCTCCCCCAACCCCGCCCTCATAATCACTGAAGTTTACTATAAGTGTTTTGAGGGCTATTGGACAACACACCCACAATTCACATTTTATTCCACATACTTAGCAAAATACAGACTCTATTTTCTCTGGATTGTAGGAGTTATTCCTATTTAATTAGTAATTTTCTAACTCATGATTATCTGTCTACATAAGAATATTAATTATTAATTCTTACATGGAAGACATGTTTTTAATTTAATGATTCTTATAGATATTACAATAAAAAATATTATTAAATACTGCTTGAAAAGCAACAATCTAGCTAAAGTTGTTCCTATTGACTATTACACTGAAAATCTAATTCTGAGATTTTAATAGCTGTATTACTATTCAGTGAAATACATAAAGAAAATGGTCATACTCAGGGCACCTGGGTGGCTCAGTCGTTAAGCGTCTGCCTTTGGCTCAGGTCATGATCCCAGGGTCCTGGGATCGAGCCCTGCATCAGGCTCCTTGCTCCACGGGAAGCCTGCTCTCCCACTCCCTCTGCTTGTGTTCCCTCTCTCACTGTGTCTCTCTCTGTCAAAAAATAAATAAAATCTTTATTTAAAAAAAAGAAAACGGTCATACTAGGTAAATACTTAAACTTACCTTTAACTTCTGACTAATAAAAAAAAGTTAAACCAATAGAGATGTAAACACAGGTAACAAATACAGATGTGTGTGTGTATATTCTACTAGGTAAAAAAGATATGAACATTTGCTATCTTCATAAAAAGAAATAATAACATTCCCACCGTGTATATTTAATAAAGAGCAGTAAAATTGAATAAATTTTTAAAAACCATAATGTGCATAGTTTTCTACTGCTTATATACCAAATTATAACAAATTCAGTAACTTAATACAAGTTGACGATCTTATAGTTCTCCAGGCCAGAATTCCAACATGGTTCTCACTGGGCTAAAATCAAGGTGTTGGCAGGGCTGCGTTCACTATTGGAGGCTATGGAAAAGAACCTGTTTCTTTGTCTTTTCCAGTTGACAGACCTGCCTGCTTTCCTAGGCTTGTGGCCCTATCACCCAACCGCAACGTATGTGGCATCTCCCTGTCCCTTCCTCCATCCTCACATTCTCTCTAACCATTGTTGGGAAAGGTTCTCCACTTTTAAGGACTCCTGTGATTAGATGGAGCCCGCTCAGATAATCCAAGAGAACCCTCCATATCAAGGTCCTTCACCTTAATCACATCTGCAAAGTCCCTTTTGCCATGTAAGGTAACATGGATTTTGCCATTCACGGGATCCATGGGTTAAGATGTGGACACCTCTGAGGGCCATTATTCTGCCTACCATATGTTATGAAATTACTTTAGAAGTACATGTTAATAGACAAAGCCCTCTTTTGTTTTTGTTTTTTTCCTTTTCAGCAAAGTAATCTGTACAACATTAGCTCCTTCAATTGGGAAAAAACAGAAAATGCTTTCATATGAGAACTTGAAACCAAGAACATATTTAAAGAAAAAAAAGTTACAGCATTAACCATATATCCTAATTAATAGCCCTTCTTAATACTAATAGAGCAGTCTGTATTATAACTGAAATCAATTTGTCTTCATTTTTAAAATATTTTCTGCACAGTTGTGGCTTGATAATTAAAACACTGTGTCCAGGAACCATCTCCTTCTAACTCAGAGTCATTATTGTCTGGTGAAGTCATTAACTTGGATTAATTAGGTAAGAGCGGTATAATAATCTGTGGATGACTTCCAGCTCTTAGGAGAGCACTGAGAAACTATTTCTGTTATCTTTAGAGTAACATATAAATTTAAGCTCCATTAAATCAGGTGCTGTATCTCCTCTGGTTCACTTCTAGGGCAGTACCCATCACACAATAAATGGTGAGTAAATATTTTTGAAGGAACAGTGAAAAATTAAATGAGTCAGTAGACTGACTCATTAAAGTGCAAAGAATTAAACTGTAAGAGAACCTAGGAAAAGTTAAGAATAAAGGTAAATTATAATAGGAATGTTTCACATTAGATCAATTTGCAGAGACTAATGGTGATTTTCACAACGTTCCTTACCTAAAAGCAGAGTGGTCAGTTTGGAATCTTTAATTTGCAATATATTTGGATCTGACGCATATATAGAACTTCTGGATATATTAGGTCATTGATCTTCTTTCCACATCTACCGATGACTGTTCAGATACTAAGTAAAAGATTAGATTTTATGAGGCTGCAGAAATAATAAAGCAGATAAATGTAGTAAGATCAAAATATTTTTCTGATGCTCTTATGTTAGATGTTGCAAGGAACAGTTTGCCCTTGCTGAAGAGAGCAGTGCTATATGAAGGAAAGAAAGTTCTCTGAAGTTCACTGAAGCTAAATGCTTGCTGACTTAAAAAGCACTAACTACTAAAGCAGACCAATCAGATTCTCAAAAACAGGCTTTCCAATTCCTAAAATCTGCCTTTCTTTCAATTCAGACACCATCTATCCCTTCCTCTGAAGCAAGTCTTGTGAAGAGCAAACTCTTAGAAGAGAGGAAATAAATCCTACCAAGGTATTTAGGAGAACTTGACGTAGAAATAGCCTGCAAAGCACCTTGCTTCGGACCAGCTCAACTGGTAGCAGCCGTTGTAGTGGTGTGGCCTTTTCCTCACTCATTAAGGTGTTTTTGTTGATTTCTCTTAATTACATTCTGACTGAATAGCATGCCCTTTTAGCATTGGACTGTCTACAGAAAGAACAGGAATAGTTATTTAACACCACGCCCCAACATGATTAATTTCTACCCTGACTTAATGTCAAATTCCATCAACATAGCTAGTCAGGTTTTCACCTGAGTATCTTTGTGTGTGCATGATCAAATATTTCTTCCAGTGGCTAGAATAATGTCTGGCACATACAAATGGCTAAATATATACTTAAGTGACTAAAATGATATTTCTTCCCAAACAGAATTGTCCTTTTAATATTTTAAAAACATATTTTGATACAGTCTTCACTTCAGTATGTCTTTTTTTTCCCTCCTCTAGAAACCCTCTGCTAACTATAGTAAGCCAGATATATCATTGTTCCAGTGATAGAGAGGATTGGAATAGACTAGAATAAAGAGTCCCAGCAATTCTGTGTCAAGATGCTAGTCTTACAAACACAATTTAAAAATGGGCAAAAGGAAAAAATAAATACACACAGGCATACATACATACATACATACGGGCAAAGGATTTGAACAGACATTTCTCCAAAGAAGACATACAAATGGCCAATGAGTACATGAAAGAATGTTCAATGTCACTAATCATTAGGGAAATGCAAGTCAAAACCACAATGACATACCACTTCAAACCCAACAGAATTATTATCAAAAAACAGAACAAAACAAAACAATGAAAACAAACAGAAAATAACAAGAAATGGGAAAGATGTGGAGAAACTGAAACTCCACTGTGAAAAACAGTATGGGTGGTTCCTCAAAAAATTAAAAACACAATAACCATATGATCCAGCAATTCCACCTCTAGGTATATACCCAAAGAATTGAAAGCAGGGACTCAAGCACATGTTTGTACACCAACGACCAATGTTCCTAAGCAGCATTATCAACAATAGCCAAAAGGTGGAAACCATCCAATGTCCACAAACAGATGAACGGGTTACAAAATGTTCTATATATACAATGGAATATTATACAACCTTACTAAAGGGGTGATGTGCTTTGAAGATGGAGGGAAGGAGCCATAAGCCAAAAAGTACAAGCAACCATGAGAAGCTGAAAAAAAGTCAGGTAAACAGATTCTCCCCTCAAAGCCTCCAGGCTTGCCAACACCTTAATTTCAGGATTCTGACTTCCAGAACTGTCAGAGAATAAATGCATGCTGTTGTGAGACTGTCGGTTTGTGGTAATTTGTTACAGCAGCAATACGGAACTAACACAAAAATCAGGGAAAGACTGAGGAACTGTTCCAAGTGGAGGAGACTATGGAGTCAGGATAAGAACTAAATCCTTTTACTAAAAGGACATAATTGAGACAATTATAAAACTTGAATGGTATCTACAGGTTATGGTTAATGTGAATTTCTTTATTTTTATCATTGTTTACTGTAGTTATATGTAGAAGAATGGTCTTGTCTGTAGGAAATACACAGTAAAGTTTTTGTAAGTAATGGAAGCAGCAGGTTGACAACTTACTTTGAAATGGTTCGGAAAAAAATTAGACTTTTAAAATGAGGAAATCGGAGAGAGTATCATAGAAGTTCACATCTGTCTTACATAGGTTCTCTGGAAAACAGACTCTGAAATACAGGTGTGTATGTCAAAGGTTCATAGGGAGTGCTTTCTGAATCACCTGCAAGGAAGTGAGGGCAGCAGAAATGGGCAGAAGAAGAATCTCAACATGGATGCGGCAGCGATCGTGACATTCACTGTTATGTGGCACTCTGGACCTGGGATGGTTCTTAAAAGGTGCCCTGACTTGAGTCCAGGCGGCTCAATTCAAACCCTTTATAATAAATCTCGTTCTCTCTCCACCTCTATCTCTTTCAGCTTCCACATCAAACAATCATTGGATGCCAGCTCCACCAAAGTACCAGTGCAACCTTGGGTGATACGGCTCCCTTCCACCAGAGGCAATCTACAAACCATCAGCAGCCAAGACTCTCAGCAGCGAGGGGATGCTGGGCACAGCCCTCGGGGGGAACCAGTGTTCCATAGCACTGTCTATAACTTCTAAGGGAAATTTAGTGTCCTTTTATGACAAAATAAGGAAAGGGGTCATAGTATAATATTGCTGGGGTCCATTGGTGATCCAGTACCCTCCCCAAGGTCAGCCCAAAAATTGAGTCTAAGAGGATCATACAACTCAACTCTGGCTGAGTGAGAGTCTAAGAAACACAGCCCGAAGCTGCACTGCCCTTTCCTATATAAGGTTGGGAGATATGTGAGGGCAGACTCACAGAGTTTTGCCCTGTGACATAAATGAAGTAGTTGAGGGTTTGGGGAGCCCCCAGAATGAACAGTTTGAGGGATAACATGAACAAATGATGAACCAGAAGAGGCCTAGAACTCCTTTTCAAGGGGGCAGAATGAATAGTTCGGGGGCTAACATGAACAAATGATGGACCAGAAGAGGCCTGGAGTCAGAATAAAAGGCCAGAACTGGGAGAGACCTCATGACGAGAAAGCATGTCCAAGACTAATGACCTCAGTGGTGGGTACTAATGGATGCCCAAAAGGATGATTCAGGCTCAGTCATACTCAGCAAGGATAAGCACTGGAAGGCCAAGGCCAAGACCAGAGCATTCCCATCACACAGCAGACTAGATGAGACCCAGAGCCAGTCCCCAGATCAAAAGCTTACTGATACCTACTAATGCCATGTGGATTGTTATTGTTAAAGTCCTTCAGCATTGAGTGATTCACTCATTCTCTCAGCAAATAATTAATGAATGCCAGTTTTATGCTCTAGGATTACATCAATGAGCAAAACTTATTTTTAAAAAACTGTTCTCATGGAGCTTAATTCTATTGAAGAGAAAGAACCATTTCAAAAAGTTAAGAAATTGAACTCTGTATATATTTTGAAGATAGGACTAAGAATTTTCTGATGAATTGGATGTGGAGTGTGTCAAAGAGAGAGATTAAGAATGACTTACACACACACACACAAAGAATGATTTAATATAAAATAATGATGCTCAGTAATAAAAATAAATGAACTCTTAATACAACATGGATGAATCTCAAATAACTGGGTATAGTGAAAGAAGCCAGAAAAAAAGAGAACACACTCTATGATTCCATTTACATAAAATTCTAGAAAATGCAAATAGTCTATAGTGACAGAAAGCAGATCCATGGTTATTTGGGGATGGGGACGAGGTAAAGAGGGAGCAATTATAAGGAAGTTTTTGGAGGTGATGGACATATCCACTATCTTGCTTACACTGATGATGGTTTCACAGGTGTGATAATTAATTTTATGTGTCAACTTGACTGGGCTACAGGGTGTCCAGATATCTGATGAAACATTATTCTGGGTGTTTCTGGATGATGTTAACATTGGAATTGGAAGACTGAGTATTGCAGATTGACCTCCCCAATGTGGGCAGACCTCATCCAATCCATTGAAGATCTCAGTAAAACAAAAAGGCTGAGTAGGAGAGAATTTGCTCTGACTGCCTATCTTTGAGCTGCATCAATGTTCTCCTGCTTTCAAAACTGGGCTCCTATATAATATAGTTCCTACTATATTATTTGCTCTCCTGGGTCTCCAGCTTGCTGACTGCAGATTTTGGGACTTTTCTCCCTCCATAATCAGGTGAACCAATTCCTTATAATAAATCTCTCTAACCTCCCTAGTCCTGCCTACCTCCATATTCTCTCTCTCTCTCTCTCTCTCTCTCTCTCTCTCTCTCGTCTCTTTTTCTGTAAGTCTCTTGGAAATCTATGTAGAAGCTGTTCTCATTAAACACAAAACAGTTAAGTCCATTCACTGGTTTATCTACAAATTTAGTTTCATATTCTACTTAACAACTTAAATAAACTGAAATATTTCACGTATATATCTCCTTAACCTATTGGTTCTGTTTCTCTGGAGAACTGAGACTAATATAACAGGTATATACATATGTCAAAATTTACCTATATATACTTTAAATATGTGCAGTTTTAAGGAACTAAAAGGATAGATTTTTTATTTACCAATAAAAATAAAGAGAGACTACCAACGGAATGACTCATGAAGAAGGGTTCAGCTTGGAATAAAAAAAAAACTCTATACCCTTTGTACTCTATGCAGTCTACTCAAAGTGGTTCACTTCTGACATCAGGACACCAACTTTATATCCTACAATTTAGTTGACACTAACTACCTAGAATTAGCACAGATGCCCCAATAGTGGGCTCATTCCCATAGGACTGCCACCCATTTCAAATGCCAACACAAGTGGTGGGTCTCCAGGTTACCTACACTTCCGTCTGCTTTAGCTACAAATCAAGGGTACCCACAACCCCTCCTCAAGTGTGATAATTTGCTATCATAGCTCACAAAAGTCAGGGAAACATTTATGTTTACCAGTTTACTATATAATAAAGGATATGATAAAGGATATAAACAATCTTTGGCGATTTAATACAAAATAGAATAAAGAAATGAGGAGCTAGCCAGAGACTGATGCCAAAAAATTATTTTCTTTTTAATACGGGAGCAACATATTCAGTGCTGATGGAAATGATCCAGTAAAGAGAAAAACATATGAGGGAGAGACAGAGAGAATTTCAAGTGATGTATTTAGATTAGGTGAAGGGAGGTGGGATCTAGTAGACAAAGACAGGATTGATCTTAGAGAGGAACGCAGCGGCTGCACACATAGGAATAGTAAGGAGGGTGGAGTAGAGGGGCAAAGATGCAAATTACACGACCCATGCAGTGATGAGAACGTGCGAAGGTTCTCTTCTGATTGCCCCTATTTTCTCCCAGAAAAATAAGAAAACTGTCCTCAGCTGAGAGTGACACATGAGAGGAGGTGCTGAAATTTAAGCAGAGAACAGAGTATGACATGGTCATTAACTGACATGAACAAATCAGAACAATGCATCATGATTTCAGGGCAGTACAATGGGCCTATATGAGATTAGTGGCCACAAACTGAAGTCTTGTACAGCGTGGCTGTGCATTTTCCCCCAGCCAAATCTGGCTGTGCTGCTGTAGATGTAGTCAGAGGGACAAATTTAAAAAGGTTTGGTGTTTTGCCAGGTAAGTACCACACACCATGCAAGGGCAAAACAGCTGAAAATGGACCCAAAGGAGGGACTGAAATGAAAGATCATGAAACTAAAAGTGCATAAGAAAGTAAATGAAGATTGGGCAGTGAGTGAGGGATGCTGGGGATGAAACCGAAATAAGGCAATAGATTATATATTCTGATGAAGTGGAAGACCTATAGAGAGAGTGAATCAAAAAGATAGGGTGTGATAGTCAGAGACAACATATTTGAAGCTGAGATTCTGGGGGTGTTGGGAGTTATCAGTATGACAAGCTCTAGCATCTGCCATGGAGTGGTTAGTCAATGAGATGGATAGAGCACAAGATCCATTACTGAAGAACAGGTAAATAAACTGAAGGAGAAAGATGTAAAGAGAATATACATGGACACTAAAATTAGCAAAAATTATGCAGAAGTAGTACTGGAGACCGTGACCAAGAAACCCACCAAAATCTTCAACAATGATCAGAACTGTCTTGTGAATCAACAGATGACTGCAACAAGGCATGACAGAAAGTAGTACAACCTAATAATGTGAGGTTGTAAAACTGTGTCTTTTTAGAGGGAAGAGAGGAAGGATGATCCAGAAGTGAGGATAAGAATATAGGTTTCCTTTGCTTATATTGGTCCAGTAAAACAAAAGGAGATGAAGAGAAAAAATCCTCCACCAGAGATCATTTGCAGAGAACAATGTCCTCTAGAAAGAGTCAATTTCAAACAGAGAAGACGATAAACAAACAAAGCAACATGCAGATGAGAGATTGGGTATACAATGGATTTTGATGAGAAGAATCTGAGCTCCAGAGACACAGCAGAAATGTTTCAGGATTTGATGAGGGGTGAGAAATGTTACCAGAAAGGGCATATAATGAGCCATATGTGGACAACAGTCTGGGGTGTAAAAATTGTTCTCAGTGACATGTGCTTATGGAGACTGGTGCAAACAAAGATATTAATTTGGCTTCAGGAGATAGCAGCAAGTCAAGGAGTATCAGTGGGAAAGAAGAGCTATGAGAAATTCACTAGGAGCAGGTGGAGTTCTGGGGCCTCTTCTGTTACCAGTGAAGAGGGTCTTTGCAAGGAGGGGGAGATGCAGACTTCAAAGAGTGTGTTGAAAAAAAGAAAGCGAGAGAGAGAGGAATGGAAGGAGGGAGGGAGAAAGAAATAAAAGGTTAAAGAAAAGAAAACTTACAGGGAGCTCAAACTTTGAACTGACTGAATACTTATCTGAAAGTGCCTTATAAAGCAGGAAAAGTGAAATTACCTTCATAATTTTTAAATTTACACTTTATTTGGTCAACCATGGAAATGAGGGCACACAAAAAGTTTATTTCAGCTATAATATAATATAGAATGTTTCTTCTCTTAATGAACACATGAAAAATAATGAATGCATTTTGACCACATTACATGTGGGGACTCATGCAAGATTCCTAAAATTCTGTTTGCAGCAACTATCTGCATATCACATGGTCATGAACCTTGACAAGAACAGAAACAGTGCACCTGTTAGAAGATGCTGAGCTGGCTGTTGGATACATCAATTTTAAAGAAAAGTATGGGCTGAAGATGAAAATTTTGATGTCCCTGAAATAGAGACAGAGATAAAAAGACAGATACAGATACAGATGTAGTCTTAAGGAAACTGAAATAGTGCAAGGACTGAGTATATATAGAAAAGAAAGAAGCCCAGGTTCTCAGCCTAAGGCTCAGTCAGGGATCTGGTAATGCAGTCACTTTCCAGGGGCGAAAGACCTACCTGGTGATCATGCTACTTCCTGGCTCTAAAATGAGGTAGAGAAGGGAGATAGAAAGTGAAGGGGGAAAAGGAGACAGAGAGAGAGAGAGAGAGAGAGAATCTAACTGCCATGCTCAAATATTATAGACTTTAAACATAAGGTTCTATAGAGAAAGTAATCAGCATGAGAAAATGTTCTTATTATAATGTAAAGATAAAATATTAAGTGAATAAAGCAGGATAAAGAACCATATGTGCATTATGATCTGAGGTGTGTTTGTGTAGATGAGCTTGAGTTGAAGTATCTATATATAAATATTATGACTTAGACACATTTAAATCAAATGTGTTGAAAACTGAATCTTAATTTTGCTATCAGAAGTCAATTCCTTTGTGAATTCTCATTCTTTAACAGTAACAGAAAAAATAAATTATGTTGTATCCTGATATTTCAGCCACTTCTAATTTAAAATTTTGTCTATTTCAAATAAATATTTATTACAACTCAAGTATTATTATTTTCTCAGTCATTACATGGTAATTCTTGAACATTCTTCCCACTGCCAAAGATAACCTTCCCCAATTCTACTGGGAATTTTTTTTCCCTGACATAATAACATACAATTTTAATAATCAAAAGAAATTTCAAATGGATCAAAATACTTGTCCCATCTTCCAAAGTTCTAATGGAGATTAAACAAGGTGATGTGCTAACATTTTAGAAAACTATAAGGTATGCTATAAATCTATTCTCATATTTTCAGCTCATTGGGATGCACTAAACAATTGTTTCAATTTCTGATAACATTTTAAAGACTGATAATGAATCCTGCACATGTTTGAGTCCATGTGTGAAAATCTGCTTACTGAAGAAAAACGCATCTCTCTATGTATAATCAATCAGGAAAATGTGGAACTTCTCTCTAGAAAGGCTGTATTAGAAATCCTCTGGAGAAAGGAGACAGGGCAGTATGTGTAGTTTGAAAATGATCACAAGATAATACCAACACATGCCTCATCTCCCCTACCCACCCAGATTATGAATCACTTCTCTCTGCTATCTACATTGCATTATTGTAGCAAATTAAGTCACCAGAAAGAAACATGATTGAACTGTATTATCTCAGTCCCTGTAGAAGTGTCTTTACTACGATTTCATTTTATGTCAGTGTTTGCTCTAATAAAGAGCCATATAGAGGTATTTCTGCATCTGCTGTAAAACTACTAAATACATTGCCCATGACTTTATTCAATGTTCTTTATTATAAAAGTACAAATGGTAGAATTTAATGCCAAAGATGTTTATTTCTGAAGAGTCAGTGTTCTATTTTGTCTGATACTAATAGATAGATAATCTGTCATCTTTCCCTCTTTGGCTTCCAGGAAACAGATTAAATTTCAGGCTTAATTATGGAAATGTCTCACAATTCCCTTTCCTCTCTTTCTGTATGTTTCCTCATATCTTTTACATCATTTTTAATCTTTTAGCTTCATTTAGCTAAATAGTATTATATGCATTTTAAGAGAAATTAAAGTAGATGAAGTACAATTATTTTAAAAAAGGAGAAGACTGAGGTCCAGAAAATCTCAAATGAGTGAAGGGGAAAAAAAAATAGGGCTTGGATTAGGGCAACAGTAGATTAGAGGCCATTAAACAATGAGACAGGGATGAGGGCTGGACTTCTAACAATGAAGAGTAATGAGGAATGTAGGAGAAAAGGTGAGCAGGGAGATAGACCAGGTGGGAGCGAGAGGGCATTTTGATTCAGCAACGTCAGCAACTCCTTAACTCCTGATCGACTGTGAGTGAAAGCAGAGAATGCAGGAGGAGAGAAAGTTTCAAAAACAATGTCTGTAATTTTCCCAGAGAGGAAAGTGATTTTAGCAAAGTGTGGTTGTCCTATGAAATTCGTCATTGCACACAATGTTTGTTGGAGGATAAGAGAGCCTACTCAATACAGAAGGGGGCCTGCCCCTGACACCCTATGTGGCCTACATCCTTAGAATGCAGACCGTTCACATGCAAGTTACTCCTTAGTTGAATTAATACCATGCCCTCAGACTGATAGAAAATATCTTTACAAAAGTCCATTTAGAGAACTTAGAAATGTATAGAAAGGAAGCAAAGGAGTTATTAGAGATCTCTCTGTTCTTTATTAAATCCTGGAGTAATTTCTATCATTAGACACACTACAAAAGGTGTTGATACTATAGATTCTTTTGGGTTGACCTACTAGTTCTCTGAGTTTGGCAGATCCCTCTGACCATCCTCAAGGAGGCTTGTCTGTCTGCAGTACCTGTGGTCTTAACATGGATATAGGCTCCTCCTCAGTCAATGGCCATTACTTAGTTCCAGTAAACTCTATTTCCCCCATAGAAGTGGTGTCACCATTAGAAGATGACAGACATGTAGTGTTTACATCTCCTGAACTCCTGGGAATGACCTCTAAAATACTATGAAGGCTTCAGGCAATGCTCCAGTAGTTAATACAGTGACAATAAACTCTCACCATGTTACCATGCTTATTTTGGACAGAGCTTCTAGTTTCAAATAATCCCAGTGTCCTTTCTTATCACTCCAGAGCACCAAGAGTCCTCAGAGCATTACACTACATATTTTAGTGAGTTTTCTTTTGCATGACAGATGAAACTTCATAGATTAATATGCTGCTAAAATTATTTATATAGTATGTTTTGCCTTAAGAAAAAGAAAGTTTCTTTTCTCTCCCAGACCACTGGAAAAGAGGAAACCAAGGGAGTTATGCACAGTATATATTTAGAAACTGCTTGTCTCTTAAAAAAGAAAAAAAGAAAGAAAGAAAGGTAAGAAAAAAAAGAAAAAAGAAATCATCTAGCTCTTATTTTTTAAAAAATGACAAGTTTTAGAGGTGGCAGGGGCATTATCTTTTTTTAGTGTGTTGTTTGTATAGATTCCATTGTTTGTAAATAAAAGCCCAAAAGGGTAGTAGTAGTGCTAGGACACAAATATTTATTTGAAAACCACAAAACTAACATGCTAAATAGATCTCATAACCTTATGTACATGCATATCTTGTTTTGTCTTAAAGTTTGGTAGAACTATTGTTGTAATTACAGAATGCAGAAATAACTCAATGAAACTGCATAGGAAACCCTTATTCAACACTTTGCTTTGCTCTCTCCTTTCTTTGAGTAAATCTGACGTTATAAGCATAACTGGTTCTCTGTGGACCTCTTAAATAATTTAAAGATGCTGAGCCTTATATTCTACAGCCCAAAGATGCTGACATTATTTTAAATTAGGTTTTTACACTTAAAACGTATTGAAGTGCATTTGGGGGAGATGAAGTTTTGCTACCTGTGCTTTTTTTCTGTGAGAACAGTGTGTAGCAGAGTCAGAATAAAATAATATCTCCGTGGTTTGTGTTTAATTCTTTAGCTCCACTCAAATGACATGAGCTAGGGTAACACACACATGACAACCTGGTAATTTCAAAATAATGGTCTGGTTTTAATTCCATACCTCCAGTCAAACGACATGAGCTAGGGTAACACACACATGACAATTTGAGAATGAATTCTGAATGCAAAAAAGAGATGTTCAGATCAAGTGAAAACAGCAAAACCTAAACATTTTCTAAGAAAAGCAAAAGTCCTCTTATTATGTGCCTCGCTGTTCAATGGATTTGAATTTTGCCATAATTCAAAAGATGTCTGTCATACACAAAGTCATATATAAGGGACCCCTGAAATGCTGAAATGTGGTCATTACTCTACCCTGTGGCACTCATTTCAATGGAGTCCAGCTGTGTCTGAATAATGCCAAACCTAAGAAGTGCACTGTTCTTTGTCAGCACATTTCTCTCTCTTTACAGGGAGACAAAGTCAGTCCCATCCTGTTCCTACATACAACCACCAAATGTGGTTTTCAAGTCCCTAGGCTGGATGTATCTGGGTCAGAGGCAAAGCTCAAAGTTGAACCAGGGCTTCATACACTGCATGGCCTCAATCAGAATTTTCCTTATGTGATCAGGCATATTCCCAGTTGCCATGCAATGCAAGTTGGCAAGGGAGAAGAGGAGTTTAAAAAAAAAATCAAGAAATGGCACCCCGCCAAGTTTTCATGGAGTGAAAAATTGGAGCCCCTGAGAGAAACAAATGTTTGGAACTGCTAACCCTTCTGCCCTATCACATTCCAACTCAGTCAGATGGTCACACCCATCTCTGCCAGAATATGCCGTGTTATTGAGCATGGAGACAGGTTTCTAGCCTTACAGGATATGGTATAATGTGCTGGGGATTCATATGAGTTCACACGGAAGATTCTTATTTTTTTGCCTGTACCTGATGCTCAAGTTTCTAATGCCTCCCTTTTTTCCTTCTCCGTGCCCTGCCCCTCTTCTAGATTTATTTCCCACTGGAATCTTTGATTCTGTACTCAAATCATTCTAGTTATTACATTTTACTTGCATGAGTCAGATTCATGGTCACTAATCCTAGCTTTAATATCCAATGAGCAAAACTGAGTGTAGAAAAGAGAGGCATCCCTCTCAACAAAAAGAAAAAGAAGCCAGGAAAAGATCTCAAGCATGCTCAGATTGGGTGTTTTGACCTTGGTAGGTATAGCAACAAAAAACCCTGGCTGGCAATCATCTTGGAAAAAAAATCCCAAGTCAGCCAGAAATAGTGAAAAAACATTGGACTTAGATTTTCCATTTGCTGAAGATATGACTTTGGGAAAACCACTTAATATCTCAGACTTGTCTTTACTCATCTGCCAATGTGTATGATAATGACTGACAGTTCACATTACAAGGTTATTAGAAGAAGCAACTAAGATGGCATATTAGCAAGCATGTTTCAGAAATGCAGAACACTGTATGAAGGTAAAGAACTATCATCTACTTTTTCCAAGGAGCCCTAGAAAAGTATAAAGTTGCCATTCCTTCCAGGGGCAGGTGGCCACAAAATACTACACTTAGTTCTTGATTTAAAGAACTGTGTTGTTTTGTTTTGTTTGGGATCTGTCTGAACAGATTTATCAATACATAATTCATCTACCATACAATCTACCCACTTAAAATATGTAACTTCATTTCTTCACATATTCACAGGGTTGTGCAACCATCACAATCTAATTTTAGAACATTTGTGTCCACCACAAACCAAAAACAAACAAAAAATATCCGTTTGCAATCACTCCCTATATTCCCTGCTGACAAACCCTCACTCCTGAAACCTAGACAACCACTAACCAATTTTCTGTCTCTATGGATTTGCCTATTCTGGGCATTTAATATAGAAGGAATCATATAATATGCGGTATTTTGAGACTGGCTTCTTTCACTTAACGTAATGCTTTCAAGGTTCCAAGTTGTAGTATGTATCAGTACTTCATTCCTTTCTATGGCTGAATAATGTTCCATCGTACGGATATACCACTTTTGTTTATCCATTCATCAGTTGATGGACATTTGGGCTGTTACAACTTTTTTATTACCATGAATAATGTTGCTATGAATATTCATGTACAAGTTTTTGTGTGGACATATTTCATTTCTCTTGAGTATTACCTGGGAGCAGAACTGCTGGGTCGGTAACTCTATTAAGTTTCTGAGGAACTTCCAGACTATTTTTTCAATTGGCTACACATCATTTTACATTTTCACCAGTGATGAATGAGGGTTCCAATTTTTCCCCACCCCCTACAGTATTTGTCATTGTCTGTCTTTTTTATTCGTCATTCTAGTGTGTGTAAAATAGTACATCATCATAATTTTGACATGCATTTCTTAATAATGTTGAGCATCTTTTCATGTGCTTATTGGCAATTTGTGTATCTTCTTTAGAGGAATATCTATTCAGATCCTTTGGCTATTTGCTAATCAGGCTGTCTTTGTTTTTTTTTTTAATTTAGCTGTAAGATTTCTTTGTATTTTTTCAACAAATTCCCTTACCAAATACATTATTGGCAAATATATTCCATTGTGTGGATCACTCTTTTACTTTCATTAAGGTACCATTTGCAGTTGTAAATTACTTTTGCAGTCCAAATTATCTTGATGTAGTCCAAATTATTTTTTCTTTTGTTGCCTGTGGGCTAATTATTTTTTAATGTAGTTCGTTTTTTTTTTTGTTACTTGTGCTTTTTACTTGTGTTGAATCTAAGAAACTATTGCTTAACTCAAGGTCAAGATTTACTCTTAGGTTTTTTCCTAAGAGTTTCATAATTCTAGTCTTTATATTTAGGTTTATGATACATTTTGAGTTAATTTTTGGCACGCTTTGAGATAGGCATCCAGTTTCATTATTTTGCATGTAGATATCTAGTTCTCCCTGCTCTGTCTGCCAAAAAGATAATTTTTCCTCATGGAATTGTCTTGGCAAAAACCAATTATTCATAAATCAATTATCAATTATCCACAAATTTATGGGTTTATTTGTGGAATTTCCATTCTATTAATCTATTTTTATGCCAGTATTATATTGTCTTGATTACTGTAGATTTTTAACTTTCAAATTAGGAAGTCTGAGGACTTCATTCTTCTTTTTCAAAATTATTTCAGCTATTCTGGGTCTCTAAAATTTAACATGAATTTTAGGATCAATTTGTTAATTTCTGCGAGGGAAACAGCTAGAATTTTATTAGAATGGGCACTGAATCTGTACATCTATTTGGAGATATTACCATATTAACAATATTAAATCTTATAATTCATGAATATGGAATGTCTATCCATTTATTTAAATTTCTTTTTTTATTTCAATATTCTAGTTTTCAGTGTACAAGTCTTGCATGTTTTCATTAAATTCATACCTAAATATTGTATTATTTCATTGCTATTGTACATGGAATTGTTTGCTCAACTTCATTTTTGTAATATTCATTGATAGTGTATAGAAATGCAACTGATTTTTGTATATTCATCTTGTATCCTAAAACCCATCTGAATTCATTTATTAGTTCTAATAGTTTATGTAGTGGATTCTTGAGGATTTTCTATGTACAAGCTCATGTCATCTGCACATTGAAAAAGATTTACTTTTTCCTTTCCAATCTTAGATGCCTTTTATTTCTGTTTCTTCCTTAATTACCCTGGCTAGAGCCTGCACCAATTGGTATTTAATAGAAGTAAGAGGCTACAATTTTCTACTTCAAGAGAAAATAGTCTTAGAAAAAGGAGAGTAATGACAAGTACAGAGTAATAAGCACATTTACTTATTTCCACATGTTTCTGTTATAATTATTTTAGTGGATTTGGAAGTTTAGCTGTTTATTGTTGATTCACATTACATTTAAATACATAATCCTCCTGGAACTGGTGTCCTTGCTTGTTGTTTCTCTTTGTTTGTTTATACCTGATTTCATTTCTGTAGGGATATTAGGAGACCTATTAAGCTAATCCTGGAAGAGAAGAAAGCAATGCCACAGCCATGTCAGACTTTTAGTTTGTTCAGGTTGTCAAAACTGTCCCAAGGCCACTCCTGTTTCACACCTGGCTTAATTCAATGGTCAGTCAAAACCTGAGGCCTGGAAAATTCGTGTATCTTTTAACACAGAAACTCTATCACGTAAGCTGGATCTCATTAATTTCACAAGTTTATAGAAATATCGGTAAGTAGAAGAAAAAATTTAATCAAGTCTACCAACCTGAGTGATCACAGTATGTACAAAAGGTCAGGTACTAGTCATTAATTTTGAATGAACAAAAGAATCTAAATTTGTTTACATTTTTGTTGCTATTCATGCAACACGTTACTGGTTTTCCACTCTGCTTTCACTAGGTTCATCTATGGAGACAATTCAATTTTAATTTTTTAATTTTTAATTTTAAAGATTTTATTTATTTATTTGACAGAGAGAGAGGGAGAGAGAGAGCACAAGCTGGGGGAGTGGCAGGCAGAGGAGAGGGAGAAGTAGAAGGAGAGGGAGAAGGAGAGACACCCAGGTGCCCCGACAATTCAATTTTAGAATTTTTAGAATTAGAAAATTTAGAATTTTTAGAATTGCATGTTTCCTTCAAAGAAGTCTTCCGATTTATCTTAACTTATGGACTCCATTTATTTGCAGTTAACTAATCAAACACCACTGAAACAGGAGTCTGTGTTTATTTTATTTTTCTTTAATATACATATATTTAGAAAATATATGATAATTGTAATATATGAAACAAAACTAATATGCACACAACAAAATTATTCTCACCCTTCTCTGTCCTTCCAATCACTAGCCTCCTCCTTTCCTGCCACAAGGACAAGTAATCCCTGACAGCAGCCTAGTTTGTAATCAAATTTAGCAAATATATACACATATATAAACTTCTGAGTTTATACATTCGGGATTTTATAAACATTGGAATAACCCAATACACATTATTCAAATTGCTTTTCTCATTTAACAATATAACATGAGCATTAATCCAGTTCAAAACAACTAACTTTAGGGACGCCTGGGTGGCTCAGTTGGTTAAGTGTCTGCCTTTGGCTCAGGTCATGATCCCAGGGTCTGGGATCAGGCCCCACACTGGGCTCCCTGCTCAGTGGGGAGTCTGCTTCTCCCTCTCCTCCTGTTCATGCTCTCTCTTGCTATCTGTGTCTCTCTCTCTCAAATAAATAAATAAAATCTTAAAAAAAAACCACTATAATTCATTGTTTTGTTTCTTTTTTAAAAAAGTAGTTATAGTGAGCGTGGAAGGCAGAAGTAGTTATATATTTAATAGCATGCCATTCCCCAATGATGAAAATGCAAGTTGCTTCCAGTTTTTAGCCACTAAAAAAATCATCTTTACACATAGGTCTCTTTGGGTTTCCTTTTTTTCTGAATTGTTTTGTCATATATTCTGTCATTCTATTGTTCCCCCCCTCCAATTATCAGTTGGTAGATTTTTTCATAATATTTATTTTGTGCCTATCATATGCATCTCATTTTTCTCCAGTTCATTAGTCAGCTTTTGACATTATAAAATGGTATCTTTAATGGAGACTATTTTTGCAATTATTTACATATTTAAATGTATCCTCTCCTTTATGCATTCTGTGATTCCCACCTAATAGAAAAAGAAGATAACAGGTGACAGGTAGACAGACCAATGTAGACAAATGGATGAATATACACTTATGAGGATGAGGCAAATAAACTTTTTGGGAGGACACACTGGAATTTGGAAATAGCAGTTACCTCTGAGAAGAAATGAAAGGAAGCTACTTCTCCCTGTGTGTCTCCTTTCATTGTCTGGATTCCTAGCATATTTAAATAAAATTGTATAACAGCAAAGGGCATAATATCTGAAGTGAGTCTGCTGTATTCAAATCTTTGCTCTGACACTTACTAACTGTGGGAAATAGATCCAAGTTGAGACACTCCCCCAAAATGTTTCCTGAAAATCCATCACTCTCTTGGAACATTTTCAAAGCTTTTAAAAAGCATTTTTAATAATTTCTATTCATTGTAGTTGTCTTTCAACTGTATATTTTGTCCAGATAATCAAACTCACCATTATTTGAAAAGTCCTGCTTCTGACTTGAATAGTAATGATTCTAGTGCTTTGAGAGTGAGCTAGATACATACACACATATTCATTAAATGTCTACTTATTCATTTTCTATGAAAGGTTTTTATGATAAACTTAATTTGGTATCTTTTCAACATCTATGAAAATAATCATAAGAATTCTACTTTGATTTATTATTCTGGTTACTTATAGCAACAGATTTCATAATATTTATCTAACTTCAAGTTACTGCCCTGGACTTTACAGGGCAACCTGTTAATATTTTTATTTAGAAGTTTGCATTAATATTTGTAAGTGGGACTGGTCTGTAGCCTTTATTGTCCAGTTTCAATTTCAAGGTTCTATTGATTTCATAAAAAGATTTTGAAAAAAGAAAAGCAACGATTTTGAATCTTTAATCATTGTCTACACTCTGGAACAACTTAAATCGCATTAGAGTTTTCTATTTCTTAACGGCTTGGTAGAATTCACCTATTAAACTCTGTGGTTTAATGCTTTATTGAAAGAAGCAGCCCTTTGAAAACTATCAATTTTTTTCTATAGTAAATGGTTTCCTTCAGTTTTCAGTCTCAAGGTTAACTTTTGTAAGTTACCATCATCATCATTAATTTCTTATATTTATCAGTTTCTTTCCGATTATATATATGCATGCATAGAATTAATCAGAGTTATCTTACTCCATGCTTATCATTTCTTAAAACATGTTCCTATCTATCTTTTTTTCTTATTTGGTCACCTAAAGCCAACTCTGTTTATAAATTTATAAATTTTCTATTTTTAATGTTTATAAAAGAATTGGTCTTTGGATTCACATAATAGTTCTCTTTCTTTTTTCTTTTTTTCCCTTTATTTTAGAGGTTTTTAACATTTTGAGTTGGATACAATTTTTATTCCTTAGGTTTTAATAATATAACAACATAAAGGCCATAGGTATGACTAAGCTCTCTTTCTGCCATTCTTCCATAGGTTCTGATATATGATATTTCATCATTTATTTTTTGAAATATTGTATAACTCTTAATTTCTTCTGTGGCATACGAGTTGCTTAAAAAGATTTTTTAAATCTTTAATTTCTGGGGCAGTTTTTATTTTTCCTATAAAAAGAGACAGAATCATTCATTAGCCTTATGAAATTAGATAGGTTTCCATTTTTTTTTTTTTACTTGATTCCTCACAATCAGAGAAAAGTAAAGTCTCTTATGACATGTGTTTGCATTTCTCATATGCCACATCTTGTTGGGTTTTGTTTATAATCACATGGGAGATCTTTTTTCAATTCCATTATTTTAGAAATTGAGTTTACTTCCTTTATATTATTTGACAGAACAGAAATATTTGGTATTAGTTCCTGCCATCTCATTGTACTACTTCTCTTTTTTAAGGCAAATGAGATGGTGGTGCAGCTGACTGGAAGATTCTATCAGACAGAATGAGAGGGTATAAAATACCTCTGATGGAAAAAAAGAATGAAATCTATAGAGATAGCGATGTGAAGCAGGAGCAACCACAGTCCCCAAAGGGACATAAAGTTGCTATGAATATCACCTGTATGGAGTAAGAATTTCTCTGTGTTTTTTCGAGAGAGAGGTTTTCCTTTGCCATGGCTTAGAAAATCTGGCTCCTTTCCTGCCTGCTCACCAGATCCAGAAAAACTGGTACAAAACAGCCTTTTGTTAAGCATATCCCTCAGTATTTAGGAAGAGATAAGTAGAGCGAAGATCAGTTTCCCAGGTGTATCATCCCTCAGCCGAACCAAACGGAAGGTCTGCCTGAAGTCTATTTCTGCCACCTCTTTAATGATTTTAACCTTGAATTCTGCTTTGTCTGAATTCTTTCCTTCCTTCCTTGCTCTCTTTTTACTTCTGCATTTGCTTGTTACATCTCCATCAATATTTTCAACCTTTATCTGCCACTTTGCTTCAGGTGTCTTTCTTAAAAACAACAGAATATTGAATTTTCTTTGTTTTTTTTTTACACCATTCTGATTATTTGATATAGAAATACATGCAAATTTGCTGATGTAACTAACGTACGAGGAATTATTCACTCCATTTTACTATTTAACATATTTACTTATTATTTAACACATTTTATCATTCGTTTCCCTTGCTTACCTTTCATTAATCTTGTCAGCTTAGTCAGCTTTCTCTTCATGTCCTCTCTCTCCCTTTTCCTCCTGTTAATTTCACAGTACTTATAGGCACGTCGGTTTTATTAACAGCTATAATTATGCCTATATTACTCCATTATTTTATCAAAATTAAATAAAAGCTATGGTCTTTCTCTAATATCTTATGCTTACTTTTCCCACCTCCCACAAGTTCGCTGAGCTAAAGCCCTTTGGAATTGAGATTTCCCATTAAGAGAGCAGTCCAAGCAAGTAGAAAAAGATCCTCTCCTTTTCCAAAAATATGTACATGCTAACAAACAAACTCACCCACTTAAAAAACTTAGAAAATGTTGACATCAAGAAAGCTACCAGAAATGAAGGGAGACCACAGAAGCAGACTGTTTTGTTTGGCAAAGCTAAGGGGTTCAGGGGAGTGTAGAAATCGAGGTTTCAAAGCCCGCCTGGGGAGGCTGGCCAAGGCACAGGTTCACTGCAGGGGATGAGCTGCAAAGGACAAAGAGCAGCCGTGTTTCTGTTTCTGAAATAGGGAATTGAGAAGTCTCCCTACCTGCCTGAAGAAGGAGCTAAATGCTTCTTTCTTCTTAGGGCCATGGGTAAAAATAGACTCATCTGTTAAAAATTAGAAACCCAAGAAGTTTCCTTTACTACAGAGCTTCCCAAACTGGATAGGAATCACCTAGGAATCTCACTAAAATTCAGGTCCTGATTTGGTAGGGCTCAAGAGTGCATTTCTATCAGGGTGCCCATACTTTAAGCGGCAAGTGTGGGTCTGAACAAACACTACCCTTAGGAAATGCGGAATTCCGAGTTACTATAAAGGCTGGGAATGGGAAGAAATCAGAGAGGGAGACAAACCATGACAGACTCTTGACTCTGGGAAACAAACTGAGGGTTGCAGAAGGGGAGATGGGTGGGAGGATGGGGTACCTGGGTGATGGGCATTAAGGAGGGCACGTGATGTGATGAGCACTGGGTGTTATACACAACGAATGAATCATTGAACACTGCATCAAAAACTAATGAAGGACTATATGTTGGCTAATTGGATTTAAATAAATAAAATTTTAAAAATTAAAAAATTAAAAAAAAAAAAAAAAAAGCTGGCCGATTGTGAAACCTGAAGAGAAAACATACTATAGGGCACAAAGGACATCCACTGCAATCTCCTCTTCCATATTGAATTCAGAGTCAAAACTTAAAACTCACAACAGAAACCAGTCCATAGGCCTAACGTATAAAAAATGGAGATCTCAAGCTGGGCCAACAAGCAAATCAAAGAATGCTTCTTTGCTATTGAGGATACTTTTGTTTGTAAGTAACAGAGAAAAACAATGACTAGTAGCTTAAACAATCAGTACATTGATTATTTCATAAACAGAAGTACAAAGTTAGGCAGCTCAGCTTAACGCAGCAGAATGGTGGCCAGAGGATTCTGGTGGTTCCCATTCTCTGTGCTGCCATCCACAGCAAGTGGGCTCTTACCCTCTAAGTTTTCCTCTACTGCTCCCCAAATAACTGCCACCATTCCAACCAACGCATCCTTAATTGACAACATCCAAAAGAGAAGAAGTAGGGGAGGGGCGGTTCTTCTCCTAGGTCCCACTCTTTCCATCAAAGCAAGAACTTTCCCAGAAGTCCCTGAAACTATCCGGAAAGTCTCATCTCATGTCTTGTGAGAATGTGTCATACCTCCATCTCTACCACAGATACTGGCAAAGGATGACTTTGCTTGGCCCAGACCAGTCAACAGTTCACCTCTTGAAGTTAGAGAGAGGCTGGCCTTCTGGGAACACATTTCTCATTCTCTGATCACTCTCAACATAATTGGCATTCTGTTCACTAAAATGGGAATGGCTGTTGGTTAGGAAGCCAATATTATCTGCCCAATCTGATGCTCATTTAAAATTTTTCAATTTCTGCATTTCTCTGATAAGTCTATTTCAGCTATCTGGGGTGAATGTGGGGATATTTCAGAGTGCCAATGAGAATAAAACCTAGGATTTGAACGACAGTCACATTCCTATCTGATGTCCCAATATGTCTTATATCAACTTTTAAGTGAGATTTGCATATAATCAACTTATGGCATAGAAATGAAAAAGAATGTCTAAATTTTATATTTGGGGAGTGATACAGAAAAAATATATATATTTTGGAACATTTTTAGGACAAATGCCAAAGTGTAGATGTGATATTACTTAAATTTTAGATAATCCTTTTTACATATACATGTTATAGGACTTCTTTTATCCTTTTGATGAGATAAATTCTAAAAAAATGAATTTAGAGAGTATTTCAAGTTTTGACAGCAGCCTGATAGCTGTTCAAATCATAATGCTTGAGAGTTAATCACACAAGAAATAAAATTCTATTGTCAAATCATGACCCTACTAAAGACAATCACTTTATTAAAAGTAGTAAGTCAAAGGAGGTTTCCTGTCTTCTACTCTCAGCATATAATCTATAGGAAAGTGTAATATTAAAAAACTTAAGAAAGTTGATCTGGCAGGTCATAAAGAGGTTTCAGTGGTGTTTGGTTTTTGGTTTGTTTTGTTTTTCAGCGAAAACTAGTTTTGAGAACTGGAGTGTACTATCAAGGAAAACCAAAATGCTTTAGGCTAACTACAATCTCTACCCCCTTAAGAGTTTTTTGGTGTTTTTTTTTTTCCTTTTTGTTCTGGGCTGAGTCACATGTTTCCTCTCAAAGGTCATGAAGCCTCGGAGATAGAACAAGATTAAAATATCTCCAAACTCTGTCTATCCGCTACTTGAATAGAAATGCCAGGTATTCCCCATCCCTTTTCAATTTGATAACCTCCTCCACAGTTCAAATGATCAAGTGGTTGTCACTTGCTCTATCTCTCACAAATATTGTGTGCATTAAAGATAAAAATCCAAATTCCAGGCCTGCCCTCAGCATATTGTCTTTTTCGAGTCCCATCACAAATTTAGAGTTGGCTAAACTTTCCTGTTTTGTTGGGGTATGCAATAATGAAGAAATAGACCTTCAGGGAAAATAGAACAGGTGGCTGTTGTTTTTAAAGCTAGCATATGTGTAGGCTGTAGATGGACTTCAAGCAGAGGATGTCACGCAGAATGTGAGATAGGATTTGGGGAAAGCTACAGGGATACCCACGCATATGGCAATTAGTCAAAAGCATTTGTCAAGGGCATGTAGCCGTAACTCCACCTTGTCAAGGGCCTGTGTGTTTAGCTCTGTGAAAATATTAGATAAGGAATAAGGCTTTTTTTGTTTTTCTAAAAGATTCAAGTTTAGGTGTTTTCATTTATTGTTGCAATCAAACAAGTAATTAATTGTAAATTCATTCTGAATGTGTTCCCATAGGAGTACATATATCATTTAAAATTGAAAAGTTCCCTTATCATGGACAAATATCGGAGAAATGAAAGGATGCTTTAGATTTACATAGTACTTAATAGTTTTGGAAAGAGTTAAAAAAAACAAAGCAGAAAAGATGTTGCACGCCCATCATTTTTGAGCCTCACAAAAACCTTGTGACAAAGAGGAAAATGGGATTCAGAATGGATGACTTTCCCAAGGTCAGATAACTAAGGAATTTTCTAGACAGGGGCTAAACCTTCAGGCTACTCTTTAGTTTAAAGATCTTCTGATCTCAGGTCCAGTGCATTTTCTCATTTACATAACACAATGAGGTTGGTATTTCAAACATAACACATTTTGGAAAAGTGCACTCATTAGAAAGAACAGGGCCAGAAAAATGGTACCACGAGTTTTCTGAGCTGGATTTCTCTTTCCCAGAATTAAGAGGGCGAATGGAATAGGAAGAATATTCTTTTCTTCCTCTCTTCCCTCTATTTCTCTATCTCATTCTCTCTCTCCTCCTTTTGCTACTTATTTTAACTTTTTCAAGAAAAACATTCACATTAAACTGAATTTTCTCATGTGGCTATCAGTATTCAGTAAGATAATTACCTCTGTTCACATTAAAGCGGCACGTATCATCATTTGTTTCTTCTCAAATTTCTATACTTTACCTCATCTCATCAGGGCAAGCTTAAAACTCAACATTGTGGGCCTCATGTCTTTGGAAACATTTTATATTTTAGAAAAGGAAAATTATAATCAAAAGTTTCTGGGGCACCTGGGGTGGCGCAGTTAAGCGTCTGCCTTCGGCTCAGGTCATGGACTCAGGGTCCTGGGATCCAGTCCCACATACGGCTATCTGTTCAGCGGGGAACCTGTTCTCCCTCTCCCCCCCCCCCCCACGCCCCCGTCATGCTTGTTCTCTCTGAAATAAATAAATAAAATCTTTAAAAACAGCTTTTTTAAAAGTTTGTTGTTTTTTTAAAGGAAACTTTACTTTCTTTTTTTTAATTCTTAAAGCAATAAATTAATGTCCAAAATTCTAAAAGACATGACAACTGAAATCTTAAAACCATGTTGATGTTGATGCTTTATTTCACAGATAAACTGGTTGCTAAACTACAAAACATTTAGGTAAGTCCCAATCCCACTTAGTCTTTTTTTTTATCTCCCCTTTTTCAACAATTGGGGTTCATTAATTAATTGTTTCTTACACTGATACAGGATGTAGGCTCAAACAAGAGAATTTCAATGAAGGATGTACTATATAATCATGCAAATTTCCTGCTATTCACAGTCATAAACCTTACACTCCACAAACCCCATTTCACAGTGTCAGGGACACACCTCAAGGAAAAGATGGTGGCAGAGTCAGCAAACCCTTCAAATTGAAATGTTAAAGAAAAAATTAGGAAACAGGGCAAAATTGCACAAGCAAATATGGTGGTATCTCTCTGAGACTAGAGGGCACACTTGCCTAGGTTCAGTAAAGACACTGATGTAACCTGACCACAGAGCTCAGAAACAAATTGACAAAAAGTGAATCCAGTATCCCCTTGACAGCTCCCCTTACTTAACTAGCGGGCAGCATGCTCTGGCTGTGTAAAGAACAGCAGGATAACTACATGCTCATTTAGGTGCAACTGGGCAGGTGCTTGTGCTTTGTCAAGGACTCTGAGGTCTTCAGGAAGCCTCGGGGATCAAGGACCAACTACAGAGACACCAAGAAGAAGAGGTGGCGAGGTGTAAAGGTGTAACAGAGGGTGTGCAGGCTACTGTGAGGTCTGACACACATCACTGGAAATTTTTCACCTTCTTAAAATAAAATACAGCATTTGATATTTGATATATATATATATATATAAATGGTCCTCTCACTCTCTTTTTTTTTCAGTTAGCTTTCCAAACAGGCACAGAAATAGGCAGAACAATAGCCAGACTCCTGGAAGTTTCTATGGTTGGGAACTTTTCCTATCTCTGCTGCTGTCAGGAAGCCTCTGCAGAGAACATCCCACAGCCAAGGCTAAGTTCCTTTGAGACGGTAAAACTCAAGGTAGCCACCTGCAGAGCATGAACCTTTAATTAGGGGAGGAATAAAAAGAAGAAAGGTCTCACTGCTGTGATTTAATGAAAGTCAAGGGACCCACCGCTTCCATATTTCTTCTACTGCCACTCCCATGTGGAAATGCACAACATCATTTCTGAAATTCCGAAACTATTTTCACAAACCCTAGGACTTGAAGGTGGATGGAGAGAGAAGAAAGGTGAAAGTATTCCAAAGATATCACAGGGCTGGGAGAGGAGAGGAAAGGAAGGATGAGTCTGGAGGGACAGGGTATTAGAGCCCGGCCTTGGGGAGGCACAGCAGGTCTAGAGGGAAGTCTGTGCATCGTGCAGAACTTCCATTTACAGTACAGTCATCTGCACATCGTTAGGAAAGCAAGGAGAGGGTGGTGACTGTAACTGGTATAAAAATATACAGAAAATAAGCCCTCCAAATTAAACACGGAAAATATGAATGAATGATATCTTGATCAAACCAACAATAATTGAAAAAAAGGAAAATGAATCAGTCTAAAACATCAGAAATGTATGAAAAGATGAAAGAAAAAATACTAAAAGAATGGACTGGACTCATGTATTCAAAACACAGGTTAAAAAGCAAAAACCACCTTAAAGAAACATTTAAATCAATGTGAAAATGATAAAGGGAGGAGAAGAGAGATACTAGACAAAGGTAAACCAAAAGAAAGCATTCTATTTATCTTGTAATTTTTTAAATGAGTTTTTTTTATTCTTTGATAAGACACAACGTTTGTTTTCATAGTAATGTTAAACACTTATAATTAATTAAAATGGAGACTCTAAGACAGTGGTTCTCAAAGGTGAGATTCCCAGATCTGGGAACTCTTTAGAAATGGAAATTCTAGGAATCCACCATGACCTCTAAAATCATAAATTCTGGAAAAGGGGCCAGCAATCTGTTTTTTTTTTTTTTTTTTTAAAGATTTCATCTATTTGAGAGAGAGAGAGATGAGAGATAGAGAGAGCACGAGAGGGAAGAGGGTCAGAGAGAGAAGCAGACTCCCCGCTGAGCAAGGAGCCCGACGCGGGACTTGATCCTGGGACTCCAGGATCATGACCTGAGCCGAAGGCAGTCGCTTAACCAACTGAGCCACCCAGGCGCCCCAGCAATCTGTTTTTAACAAGCCCTACTGGTGATTCTGTTTATTTTAGGATTTGAATGAGCCTATGGATACACTAGGGACTAGTAGCCTGAAGGCAGCCCTCTACCAAAGAGACACTGATACTGGATGTAGTGAAGGAAAACATAACAGGGCTATGGTGAGCACTGCGAATTGTGTAAGACTGTTGAATCACAGATCTGTACCTCTGAAACAAATAATACATTATATGTTAAAAAAAAGAAGAAGAAGAAGAAGATAGCAGGAAGGGAAAAATGAAAGGGGGAAATCAGAGGGGGAGATGAACCATGAGAGACTATGGACTCAGAAACAAACTGAGGGTTCTAGAGGGGAGTGGGCTGGGGGGATGGGTTAGCCTGGTGATGGGTATTAAAGAGGGCACATACTGCGTGGAGCACTGGGTGTTATACGCAAACAATGAATCATGGAACACTACATCAAAAACTAATGATGTAATGTATGGTGATTAACATAACATTATAAAATTAAAAAAAAACAGGGCTGATGGGCAGGAGGAAATAGTAAAGAAATTTGAGGGAATATGGATGAGCCACTACTATATGCTATAGCTTTCTAAATGAACTAGATTTTTTTAAACAGAATTAGAGACAGAAAACAAAACACTGTAGTGTTCTCAAAGTTGTCTAAGACTTTGGGTTCAAGCAGTCTTGGATTTGAATCCCATCCCTGGTATTTACAAACTGGGATGACATTAGGCAAATGACTTACCTTCATCAAGCCTCAGTTTCTTCATCTGTAAAATGCAGAATTTTTTTGTGAGAATTGAACAAGCTAAAGTAACAAAGTACCTGTCATATTGCTAGCACTTAGGAATCATAATTAGTGGTAGTTATTATAATAATAAACATACAATGATGGCAGGCCAAACTTAGCTTCTCTAAGTGCCTTGATATATTTTGCTTTTGTAATCCTCACAGCAATCTCATGAGGTGTATATCATTAGCATCCCCATTTTACAGATGAGTGAACTAAGGACACAGACACACTGGCTGAAGGTTACCAGCTGGTAAGTGACAGATACAAGATCTCCCTCGAGCAGGCTGGCCCTAAAGACTGTATAGTAATGTTGTGCAATATGCCCATCCATCATCAAGGACAATGATGCCAAAGACAATTATGTGGCCGCTCCTATGATGACCAGGCAAAACATTCTAACTCGGGGCGCCTGGGTGGCTCAGTTGGTTAAGCGTCTGCCTTCAGCTCAGGTTCATGATCCCAGGGTCCTGGAATCAAGTCCCGCATCGGGCTCCCTGCTCAGTGGAGAGCCTGCTTCTCCCTATGCCTGCTGCTCCCCCTGCTTGTGCTCTCTCTTTCTGTCAAATAAATAAATAAATAATAAATAAAACATTCTAACTCAATTTATTTCTCCCCCCTTGGCTTTCCAACTCGGAAGTTTATTTATAAAGAGTGGGCTGCCTACCTAGCAGGGTAATAAACCAGCAAAGCCAAGTCAGGTCTCTTCTGTTAATACAAAGATTGTCTGAAGAAATTGTCCTTTTATGTATGGTCTACTCAGCCGGTGCTTTGGTGCAAAAATCTGTCCTTCGCACCACACAGCATATTCAAATGTGCATACTCTTTTACCAATCTCCTATCTAGCTGAGATGTATGATCTCTCCCCTCGACCTCTCTCATGCTAGACCATCAATTCCCTTTCATCATCACCCTTCCATTGTACCATCTGGCAAACACCCAGACTTGAGTATCAACATTTTACTCTGCCTAAACTGGTGCTGCAGAGGGTTGGTGAAAAATCATACAACTATTATGCGACAATGCACATAAAACACTTACCACATCAGCAAGCACATAGTGAGTGCCCAAAAGAAAATGACAGCTCTTATTACTTGTCAGTTTTCTTTCATTCTTACCAGTAGCTATTTCAGGCATACTTTGCTCTCCTCTCAGCAAATGGCCTACAATCACTTAAGGATTCCCTCTGCTTCCTGCCACCAAGGCTGGCTTGCATCCACACTTACAGTTGTGATTCCCCTATAATCAAGTAATTTATCTTGAAGAAGTTACCCCATATATGGAAACCACAATGATCACAACAAATTCATGGAAACGTATTTTATAATTCAAGACATCAAAAGTGACCACAGGTAAGAGATTGATTAAATCACTTTTAGTATATCCACCTGATTGAAGACCACACAACTTTTTAAAATGGCTAATTATGAGGCAATATGGCAACAAATATAAAATACTTCCTAAGCTGAATTTATTAAGAAGGAACAAAATTGTTATGAGTACATCATGATTGCAACAATGGGAAGCTTACCATTTGAATGAAAAACAAAAAGAATAAAAACCACAAATGTTGTACTTGGTTTAATGTTTGTGCGTTGGGATTGTGATTGATATCTTCCCCTCTATTTGCCAAACTCCCTGGAATGTTGTGACATTGTTTTCACAACTAAAAAAAAAAAGAGAGAGAGAGAGAGAGAGAGGGGCTTTTTTTTTCCCAAAGACCAGACAATTCTTACATAAGTTATGACATATCAGTAAACCTGCCAAGTTTTTGCAGCCTTTCTCACATTTAACGAATGTATTGAGGGACTGTGCATCTTTAGCCTGAAGATGGCTGGGGGGTAAATAATTTTTTCATTTCCAGCTGACATCCTCTAAGTTTCTTCTGTTTGCAGAACCTTCTATTAAGCTTGAGACTAGTCAACAAGTGAATTGGAGTTGACTTTGATTGGCATAAATACCATATTTATCTTCTCAGATATGTAATCAGGAGACAGCTGTCTGGCCACACTGATTACTAGCATATCTAAGGTTACTGTAATATCCAAGTTTGAAATCTTGAGTATTAGAGATAAAATCTGAAGCCCTCTGAAATAGCAGGCCTCTTTTACTCTGCCCTCAGCTTTCAGAAAAAGACTGCAGTGTATTTATTCATTAATTAGTGCACCGAGAGCAAATTTAAAGTGTGTGTATATATATATATATAATACACATATATTACATTTATCAGTGCAATTGAAAAAGTCTTTTTTTAAAAGTTATATGCATCGTGTAGCACTAGCAATATTCTGATCAATGAAAAAGCGAAGAGGAGACCAAAAGAGGGACTACATCAAATACTGTACCCATTAAAAATACACACAAAAAAGTGTTGTACACAACAAATATATGCTTTCATATATGCTAATCAAAATACTCAGCCTTTTTTTTTGTTGTTTACAAGTTTTGTTTCATGCACTTTCCAAGAATGGATATATTATAGGACAAAGTTACTCTCAGGGACTCACATTCCTGTACGTCATCATTTTTTTTCCTACATCTCGTTATTGAAAGGGGATACAAAAATTATTCACTGTTATCTAGGGCCTGTCATTTTGATTAGCTTTTACAAAACACAATTCAACTCCAGATTAGTGTTGTTGGAATTGAAGGGACAGTGAGGGGGGTAAACAATAGTAAATCAGACTTTGTTCTGGGCTGTTTCAAATAACATTCATCCACTGGATGTTCCTATTCACCCCAGTTTCCCATTTGCGGTGCCCTCCCCTCCACTCCAATGCCAGTCCCACTCCATCAACATCACTGCTCTGATGGGTCTGATTTCATATTGGTCCAGTGTGTTGGCCACAGGTACATGGTTGAGAACTCCTGATTTAAAAGACCAGAAGAATGCAACTCCTTATGCGGCACACAGCTTAGAGCTTTGCAGACACCAACAAGATGGAACTATGTGTGAAGGAGGCAATACTACATAAAAGGAGATTCTAAAACAGTCTAAGGAAGAGGAAGCTATTGTTGGATGTCAGAACATAGTGCTGGTTCCTTTAGAGGCCTGTCCTATAAAACCAACTATTGTATGTTTACTTCAGTCCAAAAAGTGTAGGCTGGATAAGCAGACAAAGAAATCTGTTGAAAGGATATTAGAGGCTCCCAGGACACATGAGAAGGGTAGAGTTTCAGATTAGGAGCTAGACTTCCAAGAAAGAGGTACAAATTGTCCGGAACCAGTTTTATGACCATGTGATTGAGCTGCCATCACAAACTGGATGCTGGAATTTATAGAGCCGCCAGGAACATGACTCGACTGCCATCACTGTGGTCCCAGCACCAGTATCACTTCCACACCAGATATTTGAAACTGGCCACAAGTGCTTCATGCCTCTGCCAAACCTTCCTCTTGAAAGCAGATTCACACTACTCACCTCCCAACCCCAGTATCTGGTAAATGCATCTGATCTGTAAAGCCATAGTAACATAGAGAGAGAGAGGTCATATCCCACCTGCAAAGATATTTTCTGGCCTCTACCAAAGGGTGCTGATTCACAAGTAGAGAAATACTCCAGTAATCAAAAAGGTGCTTAATAGTTGTAGACAGCAAAACACATCACAAATACCTATTTTAACATTCTACTGTCACTTTGTTGTTTGGGTTATTTACTTAAAGATTTGTTTTGCTTAAAAGAGAAAAGGAGAGCAGAAGAATTGATCTCTATAAACTCACCTGCTCTGGAAGGGGCTGGTTGCCCTGAGAATAACTACTATTTCTTGAGTTCTTTCTGAGTACCAAACAGTGCAAAGTAATCCTCACACATAATCTTACTTAACCATACAGCAACTCCATCAGTCATTTATAGATGAGGTCCAGAGAAGTTGGGTAACTTGCCCAAGGCCACACAGCTAGGATGAAATGGGATTCTTACCCCAGAGGAAGGCTGGTAGATGTTCGGTATTTATCTGAACCACCTCCACCCCCTACCCCAGAGACCTCCTAAGGGTTAGCAATCCTTCATTCCTGGGGACATTCCTGCTGTGCTGATGTTGTATGTATTAGCTGGAATTTAAAGTTTATCTTATTCCCAATGACCCTAAATCTCTACTATTAACTTTTTTGAATTATCATTTTATTAGTAATAAAACTTGATTTAAAAACTATACAAATATATAAATATCTTTGAAGTGTTGATATATCATTATTACCTATATCTAAGATTTTATTGGAAATACATGAATCCTTAATGAGATAAATGGAGATTTTTTTTTTAATTGCCCATGCTTCTGTAGGACAGACTCTAGAATAACTCTCAGCTGCCTCAAATTTTGTGGTTTCAGATGGAACTTATCACCCTTTACTTTCAGTTTTGCTCCTCTGGCTCTCATATGTCCTACGTCTTTTAATGGACCTTTGGGCTGTCCAACTCACAGTTACCAGAGTATGCTCCTCTCTCACCATTGTCCACCAATATCCAATCAATTTTCAAGTTCCATCTCTTGAGGGTCTATGTTGAATTTCTTTTCTTTTGTTACTTTATCTCTGCCACTGCCCTGAATTTCACTGGCAGCTACCAACTGGCCTTCTTCATTCCTTTTTCTCCCCCCTAATCTATCATAAATATTGCTACCAAGCCAATCCTCCTTGTTCAAAGTAAACTAAAACCTTGTGACTGTTCTGTTTTCAAACCTTCTATCAGTTCCCCATTACCTAAAGAATCCTTTCCAAGTGGCTTAGCCTAGGGCTGCTTGCTCAAGGCCAGCCACAATGTGTTGTTAATCTTCCTTTTCTGCTGCTCATATCTGAGCAAGGACGTACCCATGCCTCTCAAACTCAGAGCACATATACCCAGGGCTATGAGATACTCACTATGCCAGGGGGTAGGTGCAGCCACAGGCCAGTAGTATCTTCCTGAAAACAATTCAAGATATTGTTTATATCAAAAAAAGTACTTGTACTATGGAACAAAATGCAAACTTTGTATGAATTATTAGGAAAAAAAGGTCAGGCCTCAAAGAGATTTAAATCCCATAGCTGGCCATCTCTGGCTCCACTACCATGCTCCTCTTGGCTATTTGTATACTCCCAGGGAAGTTTTAAGAATCACTCTTGAATGTGAATGCTTCTTTATAAACTATTATCAACTATACTAAATATTATTTTTTAATCATCTTTTACTTCATTTGCACCATTCACTCCCCCTGAATATGCCTTCTACCTTCCTGCCTCCTTTGAATGCACCCATACTATTCCTCCCCTAAAATATACGTATTTTATAGATACATTGCAAAATTTCATCTATCCTTCAAGGGTCATATTTAAAACTCCTCCACGGAAGCTTGAAGAACCACACATCCTCTCCTAACCCTCTTTAAGAAGTAACCCTCTGGCTCCTTCCTCTCAGGTGATACACATTATGTCATCCCTACTAAAGGATTCTGTAAGCATTAATGTCCTTGAGAGCAAGATCTGCATCTAAACAAGTGCCCCTACTTCTCCAAGAGCACCTAGAATAATAGGTGCTCAGTAAATAGGTAAAGGACTGACTGAATGAATGAATGAATGAAGCACCACGTTATGCCCAGATTATCATCGTCACCTTACTTTGGCTTTGCCTCATAACCCCATAATCCTTTTTGTTAAGAACATACAAAATATGTGCTCGCCTCTCCTCAGAGTAGCAGACCATGGCCCACTCAGAGTTACTGAAAAGTGATTCTCCTCAAATGATTTGATACTTAGTTCGGAACCAGAAGATGCTCCCCTATCTTCTCACAGGTCAACAATATAGCTAGAGGACTCACGTCAACTGCCAATATGCCACCTTCAAAGGAAACCACAGAACTTTCAATGGCATTTTTAAAAGGTGACTGTATCTGATATAAATAAAATACTTAAATATTTACTGAAACGTGAGTCTTACACAAGTATAAAGAGAACATTAGTGTAGGGTGTCTCTGCCACACAGCTGCTAGGTCATTTCAGAAAATATGGGTCTGACAGATGGAGAGAAACTAGAATTAAACCTTCAGGTATTTCTTGTTCTTTCTCAAGTCATGTTTATTTTAATTAAATTAGGGAAAAGAGAGTCTCATTTCTTAAAAGGAGAAGTCTTAAAGGACTTTCATCTCCCTACCATTTCTTCCCCTATAGAATTCTGAATGGGGGCAGGGTGACATGGGGGGAGAAGAAAGCCTGTGGCACTTTATGATTGGAATGAATAACTTCCAAGGGAATGATATATTTCTTTCTCTAGAAATGTTTAACAGATTATGCTGTATGAGCTGTTAAGGTAAAGAGTCCTCAATTTGAAGGTAAAATGTAAAGAGAAACATAAAACCAAATTAGGTATCAAACTAATTAGAATCAATTAGTTCTTGCCAATAAATCCTGCATTTGTGTCTGATGCATTATAAACCACACGTTATTTTAAAAACGTGATTATCCAATTATCATAGCAAGATATGAATTTATAGACACTTTGACCCACTTGTGAAAAATGGATTTATAGACACCCATTTCCTCTGATGTCAGGAAACTTAATCTTACCAATTCAAAGTAAATTTAGTTCCTTCTGTTTTTAATTCCATTCCATCTAGATAAATACGCTGTCAATTCAATATTTCTCCTTCCCATTATTCCTTCCTTCCTTTCATGGGGGAGGGGATGAGAGGTGACCTACATTTCTAACAGTACTGGTATTTTCTTCAACCATCATTGTCATGACAATCACTTCAGCAACAATAGTATGTATCAGAAACTGTTTTAAGCACTTTAAAATTGCCCCATTTTACAGATTAGAAAACTGAAGGACAGAGAGGTTAAGTGGTATGCCTGGATCTCACAGCTAGTCAGGATTTAAACATAGGTGTTAGGAGAAAGACTTTTGGTTCCCCATGACTGAGAATCCGTATATCGTGTTATTGCCAGGACAAACCATCTTTGATCACTGGTACCCAAGCCTGCCATACTTGCACTGAAACTTCACAATTTCTCTCTGCTGCCTGGTCAAAAACTCTGCACAAGGCACCTGCATCCTCCTTTATTTACCTGTCTACAATGAAAAGGCTTGTCAATAAATGGCTGCTATGCTTTGTGGGTAAAAATATTTTGAGATATTAAAATCTATGTGATCCCCCAGTATTATTATTATTATTACTACTACTGCTACTACTATTATTAATTAAAGGAAGTAATCTGCTCTTGAGGAAATTATAGGATTTCTGAATCTCAAGGAATGGTGGATATAGAAACTGCCTACTATTAAGACTGTCTGAATTTTTCCTCTCAATGCATATACTATTAAGGAATATGAAGTGCTAGAAATAGAGGCAGGGAACCCAGTAGAAGTAGAGTAAGCATACAAGTCTCAAGAGTAAGAGAACTGGGACGCCTGGGTGGTTCCATCAGTTAAGCATCTGCCTTCGACTCAGGTCATGATCCCGGGGTCCTGGGATCGAGCCCCGCATCGGGCTCCCTGCTTAGTGGGGAGTCTGCTTCTGCCTCTCCCTCTGCCTCGCCCCCAGACTGTGCACATGCTCTCGCTCTCTCTCTCTCTCTCTCAAATAAATAAAAAAAAGAGAGAGTAAGAGAAACTATGTGCTGCTCAGAAAGAGGAGACACAATTCGAGAGAGGTGTTGCATGATGCTTCAAATAACTGAGACCACAGACAGCCGGGCAGAGATCTCTCCAGGTCATAAGCATGGCTCAGAAATAGGAGAAATGTGCCACCCGTGAAGAGGCCTTGTGGACAGGAGCAAGGAACATCTCAGCAGCCATCAATGTAGACAGACTGTATTAGTCAGTTCAAGCTGCTATAACAAAATACCATAGACTGAGTGGCGTGAACAACAGATCACTATTTTTTACACTCCTGGAGGCTGTGAAGGCCAAGTATAAAGGGCCAGCAGAAACAGTTCCTAATGAGAGATTCTCTTCCTGGCCTGCAGATACCGACATGTTCTCACACAGCAGAGCAAGAGAGATAGCTCTGGTCTCTCCTCCTCTTTTTATAAGAACATCATTCTCATCGGCGGGGGGGGGGCACCCTCATGACCTAATCTAAACCAAATTATCTCTCAAAGATTTCTCCTCCCACGTCATCACCCTGGGGTTAAGGCTTCAACATATGAATTTGGAGGGGATACAAATCCAGGACACAGATGTCCCATGATGAAAGATGAAGGGCCTCCTTCCTGATACTTTATCTCTGCAAAAGGTCCCAGATTCATGTCCCAACTCAAGGAAGGGAGAACAACTCCAACAAAAGAAGAAAGAAATCAAGCTTCCCAACATCACAGCAGGAAAGGTCCTCAGAATTTGGCTTTTAGTTCACTCACTGAACAATAAAGACATGGAACATTGTGTGGACACTTGAATATATAGACTGAAAGTCACCTCTTCTAATTATTACCATTTTTTTTAATCTGAAGGTGAACATGTGTTTTATCCCAAGAAAACAGAGAAAAAATACTTACGAAGAGGGATTTTTTACCAGAGATAAAAGCTCATTTTCTCCAATATTTACAAACCACAGCCAACTAGGAAAAGATATCTGAAGAAGTGTGTTATCTTCTCACATTATGCAACACATCACTTATTAGCTAGAGTCATGGCCGACCATGTTTTGGGTCAGGGATCTTACAGGTATAATGAGAGATTTGCTACACTTGAGAGGAGGTTCTGACTGATTAGTCAATAAACATTCCAGGGACAGGGCGCCTGGGTGGCTCAGTCGTTAAGCGTCTGCCTTCGGCTCAGGTCATGATCCCAGAGTCCTGGGATCGAGCCCCGCATCAGGCTCCCTGCTTGACTGGAAGCCTGCTTCTCCCTCTCCCACTCCCCCTGTTTGTGTTCCCCCTCTCACTGTCTCTCTTTCTGTCAAATAAATAACAAATCTTAAAAAAAACAAAACAAAACAACATTCTAGAGACGCTTTGAAATTGGTTTTGGTTTGGCAAAAATGCTCTCTTGGTAAACGTATCTTCATATCATGAATTTCCTCCAATGTGAACAATAAGTAAAGTAATTCAAACTGATGCAGGCACCATTTGGCCTGAACACACAGATGCTAGAATTCTACTACGCCTGGCAGAGATGGCTGGCTCGCTCCTCTAGGATGAGCTCTGTGTTGTTCTCTAGACAGGTGTTTCCTGAAAATTGACACCAAAAGTGTCAAAATAAAACCACAATAACAGGTTTAATCAGGCACACTGAAAACATACATAGAGAAACCAACTTAAGCTTACAAATGATAGAAATTGCAAAGCAAGATGGAAAATAACAAATTCAGGGAAATATTTTAAATATTATCCTTCGCACATAGCAGAAATGACAAAACATTTTCTGTTTCCTAACATGATGATGCTTTCAACATCTGGGATCCAAAGAAATAACTTCTGGAAAACAGAATAGGTGTATAACGCTATTTATGCATGAATTCAGATACCCGAAGTAGGCCTCTTAGCCCGAAAGACCATGATGACGCTGTTGGATTTTGGTCATGGCTTAAGTTCAGTGGAAATCATCTCACATGCTTTGAATCTAAATATAAGGAGATGGGGGAGAGGAGGGAATCTTCCTCAAGGTAGTTGAAATGGAACACATGAATGTCTTAGGGTTTGTTATGACCTCAAAGGTTGGTTTAGCATATATGGCTAGACAGAGTCAAAAGCACAACCCAGGCTAAGTATAAGGAGGTAGGCTGGCTACTGCACCTGCCAAGTCAGGCTACACTACAGGCCCCAGACTGTATACACGAGACATAAAAGCAGCCAGGATTAGCCCTTTCATTTGTACATGTGGAGGCTGCTGCAGGTTAGGTTTCTTGGGAAACTGACTCAGAAGGTATTAGTGTGCAGGAAGCTGTTGGGGGGATGCTTTGTGACCAACATCTATAGAAGAGAAAGAAAAAAGACAGGGCTGAGCAGAGGGAGAAGCTGAGCTGTGACGTGGTCTCAATGAAAGCCTCAGCTGAATTCTTGGGAAGTTCTAAAGACAGAGTTGATTTGGAAGCTGTCCCAAATTGGGAAGAGAGGCCAGACCTTCGTTAAGTGTCCCCTTCCCACACCCTGCTCATGTCCAGCCCTAGAAAAGGCCATGACCTTGGATGTGTCAGCTAAGGCAGAGGGTTCGTTAAGGGGCTCAGGGCTGTGTGCTGCTACCCTACCTATCAACCACAGAGGCATAATTCTATCTGTGCTCATGAAGGACTTTCTTAGGCTTTTTTATAACTAATTTTACATATTTTCAAAGACTATCTTTGAATGACTTTTTTTTCTTCAAGATTTTATTTATTTATTTGTCAGAGAGAGAGTGCACAAGCAGGGGGAGCGGCAGGCAGAGGGAGAGGGAGAAGCAGGCTCCCCGCTGAGCAAGGACCTGGAAGCAGGACTTGATCCCAGACCCTGGGATCATGACCTGAACCAAAGGCAGACGCTTAACCTACTGAGCCACTCAGGTGCCCTTTGAGTGACTTTTTTACAGCCCAGTATCAGCAGAGGTCCCATCTACATAATTTAACCAATCACTAACAGCCCTACTTGGCCAATCTTAGTCTTTGAGGTGCCCATTTAGCATCACCAGCACAAAGAATGTATCATTCCCAATCAAAAGCAATTCCACTCTATTCACTGGAAGTTATCAAAAACATGTTTCATTAGTCATCTTATTAAAACATCATCTGTACCATTATTGCCTATTGGAAGACCCTCACTGAGACCAAATTTCAACAACCCCCACAAGAAATAACCTAGACTATAGGAGAATAAATTCAATAGCTTTAGACGGAGGAACCAAGGATCAAAAGACCAAATATTGTTTCCAAATAGAATTAACCACAAATCATAAGGAATCCGTGTTCTTCACTTCTTACTCTATGCCCAAAGTCATTATGTTGCTTCTGTGTAGAATTCACATCCCCATTTAGGGAAAAGAAAAAAATGTAGAGAACAATAATCATAAGCATATAAATGTTAGAGGTATGTCTTTGTATCCCAGATTTTTTATCATGAAAGATTTTTTATTATTTTCCACCATGTACAATAAAACTCTACATAATCATCCACAGTCAATCAGCCAGGGTAATACAATTATAGCAAACAAGAATATATATATTTCATTAACCTTACAGCTCTCTCATGCTAGTAAATGTAGGACTTTTGTTAGGCTTTTTGACTCATGGAACACTACATCAAAAACTAACAATATAATGTATGGTGATTAACATAATAAAAAAAATAAAAGAACACAGAACAAAAAGCAACTCTGGTCTTGTCCTGGCTACTTTCAAGAACCTGAGAATTTGAAAACACTGGATCACACACATTTAAGATGGGATATCTTTTATGGCAAAAAAACAAGGCTTGCCTCTTCCTTTTTAGTTTATGTAAGTACCCTTCATGAATACCGCATAAATAAGTTAACATGGTCAGCTGTTATCAGGAAAAAAAAAATCTTTGAACCTATATTAATCTAAGAATTTTCTCACCCAATCCAGTCCTAAAATGAGTATTGAAGAAAACTCATTCAAAAAATGGTAAACTTTTCAGTAAAACAGTTCAAGTTTCATTTCACTCCTTGGTCCCCAGGCTCTAAATATTTGCTAAGTTTTGTGTGCACGTGTAAGTTTAGGATAGAGGGAGATCATGCACCAACCTATAGACAAAAAGAACAATGGGAGCAGGCAGAGATGACATGTTTTGCTCGAATTGCTTCAATTAAAGTTAGACCCTATGCCCAGAGGTTCAGTAACTTTGCTCCCTGCTACAAAAATGTCCTTCTTTTGACATCAGCATTTTGTTTCCTAGCAAAAGCATTCCACTGAGATTTGATGCATCTCATCAACACCATTCCATCTCCTATGTTAAAAGTGCTATTAGGAAAGGTTTGCAGTGTCTAGAAACTGGAAGGGGCTGTGCACAGGCTATTCCAGCAGCTTAGCTATCGCACTGGCACATCTCCAGCTTCTCTGCTAAATACATAATTAAATCTCACGGTCGACATGGTGTGATTCATTCCCATAAAGTGTGAAAACAAACAACTGTGCATGCGCTGTCCCCAATTTCAAATTCAAAACAAAAATATCCTGGAATCTTCTATTTCCCTTAAGTTTCAAATGTAATTAGACCGTTTTTTAAAGACAAGTAGTCTTCCAGTTTCCATGTGTTAAATCCAATCTGTCGGTTACAAATGGGTGGGGGGGCAAACGACTGCAAAATGTAACATCTTGGTTTCCTCTCTTTATAATCAAGTGCTCAAATTGACTTTTTTTTCCCCTCGAATTACCAAAATGCCATTGCTCTCTCATGCAGAGCCTTTGTTTATTTACCAGTTTACCGCTAAGAGCAAATGTTCACAAGTAAGTAATCAGACCCTCCAAGTGCTGTTGGCTAATTCAAACTTACAAATGGGCAGCAGTGTGACAAAGAGCAGCCGGGATGCTGGCTTTGGCTCTATTCCATAGCCCTAAGTCACCCGGAATTTAAAGGCGATGCCTAGCACCTCTCCATAGACGTCACTACCAAGTTCTTCTGGAGGGCAGCAATTCTTTTCATTCTTCCAAATAAACTTCACATATAATAAACCAGATTTTCCCTGCTGCTACTCAGAAGAAGTTCAGTGCATGAGGGCCTAGAGTAAAAATTTCAATCCACAAATAGATTTCTACAGTACATTTGTATTAGGAGACCTCAAAATAAATCAGTAAATATGTCTGGAAGAGAGAGAAGTCAGGAAGGTATTTTTCTTCTCAATAAGTATCAATTTTGTGGCAAAGGTCTAAAATGAACAATCCAAGTAAACTGAATATAGATTTTAGCTAATATATAAACAGAAATTTATGGAGGTTAAGTGTATTTTATGCAAGTGTGTGTCATCTATAAGCATAGCATATATATATATACACACGTCTTCAATGACCAACAATTTTCCATCACATTTCTTTCATACTTCATATCTGATTGTATTCTACTATATCTACATACTTCTTTATGATATATTATATACCCATACTTATATACCTATATATATATACAAACACCTCCTTATAGTATAGTAATTTACTTCCTTTATACTTTAGCCATACAGAATTTATATTCTCAAGCATGTTATATACATCCCTCCCTCTATAATTCTGCTAATTCTATTCTCTCAGCTGAGAAGGCCATTCCACAAATTGTCAAAACATTTCCCTGATTATTTCATAGCCCAACTCAAATGCCACCAACAGCTAAATGTTTGTCACCTCAAAACCCCTCACAGTATTTTATTTGTGCTTCTCTAGTTGCAGTGGTATATTTTTTTGATATATCGATATGTGCACTGAGATGTCTTTTTCTCTCCACCAATAAAATTGTAATGACTGATGACAAGAACTATGTCTCACTCATCTTTAAATCTTTTTCAAAGCCAAGGGCAGAATTTTAAATTTAGTCCCTACTCAAAAATAAATTAAATAAATAAATAAATACTGATTGAACAAAGGAATAAATGAGCTAATATCACTAAGTATATTCACTGTAGAAAAATATTAAATGAAGAAGAGCAACACTAAGAACATTTAAAAACAGCCATAATCCATGTGTATATTGTATATGCTTCTATCTTTTTTGCATTGTATGTACAAATAGCGTAGATTTGTATTTTCTATTTGTCAAAATATATTTTGTCCATTTTATAACCTACTACATTTACTTAACAGTGCCAGGTATCATGACTGAGTGTGCCATTATATATTTTTCTTACATAATTATATGCATTTATATAGTATTCACTATATGGACACAGCATCACTTAGACAATACTCACCTGTTAAAAATTTTTATGTTTTTCATTTTTCTGTTTTCATCTTCCTATCTTGAAAAATTTTAATGTTAAAGAAACAAAACTAAGTAAATTCTTAATATCTTTTTGGCTTTATTCAACCATTTATGAATCTTGTAGCATCCAGTCTCACAGAGAGAAAGGAGCTCCAAGGAGCTGTACAAAATGAAAGTTTTATAGGCAGAAGGGAGCAGGAACAAGGAAGTTATATTAGACAAAAAAAACAAAAAACAAACAAACAAAAAAACCAGGTTGGTTATTGGAAGATCACTTTCCTTTAGGGGATAGCAGGGGTCTCTCAGGCATATTATCTAACCAGGGCTGATCAGGTAATTCCTGATTGGTTTTAAGTTTCCATTTCTAGGAGAGCCGAATTGTTACGCAGTTAGGTCCTGGTTTGGAGATTTGCGGTTTAGCATAAGCAACTCCATTTTGAGCTTGCTGTTTTTGTTTTATTTTTAACAATAATATAAATAATTTTCCACCACCACTAATTCCATTGCTTGAAATTGTAGACATCGCCACAGCCTCTCTCACATGGACTTAGTCAGCAGTCTACTAACTGCTCTCTTTTCTTTCTTGGTTTTCTTTGGAATTTTTTTTTTTAAGATTTTATTTATTTGACAGAGAGAGACACAGCAAGGGAGGGAACACAAGCAGGGGGAGTGGGAGAGGGAGAAGCAGGCTTCCCGCGGAGCAGGGAGCCCGATGCGGGGCTCGATCCCAGGACCCTGGGATCATGACCTGAGCCGAAGGCAGACGCTTAACGACTAAGCCACCCAGGCGGAATATTCTCAAGTGAGCACACAGAATGATCTGTCACCTGTCAAATCATATCCCCTATCTACTCAAATGTCCTTCTGTTTTACTCAGAGTAAAAGACAAAGTCCTACAAAGAGACCAGATGACTGTAACAGCACTCCTACTCTTCCCCCTCATTATTTTTCTGGTCCCATTTCCCCCCTTCCACCCTGCGTCAGACAAGCTGGTCTCCCTGCTCTCCCTCAAATACCCCAGAGCTTCAAGCCAGAGCCTCTGCACCTGTTGCTCTCCCACAGGGTCTATGCATCCCCAGACTTAGCTAAAGAAAACTTGTCTCCTTTGAACTGCATTGTTCATGCCATGACAGTATAAGTACTCCACCCTCTCCCCTCTTTCACATCTTTACTGAAACAGCAATTCTTAGAGAGGCCTTAAAAAATCAGTCTCAAGGGGCGACTAGATGGCTCAGTCGGTTAAGCGGCTGCCTTCAGCTCAGGTCATGATCCCAGGGTTCTGGGATCAAGCCCTGCATCGGGCTCCCTGCTCAGCGGAGAGCCTGGTTCTCCCTCTCCCTCTGCCCCTCCCCCTGCCTGTGTTCTCTCTCCATCTCTCTGTCAAATAAATAAATAAAATCTTTAAAAAAAATTAAAAAATCAGTCTCTATCACAAACCCCACACTATCTCTTCCATAGACTCACTGCCATCCTGTACATCTAATTTGCTTAGAACTATGAACTGTATTTTATAAGAGTAGAGTGTCCCCAGTTCCTAGAATTTTATATCTGACACATACTTGATACTTGATAAATACTGGTTGAGTAGATATTATGACGAACAGACTTTAACTAAACCTTTGCCTACCTTCAAGATTACTTCTTCTCAATGGCTCTTCTCTCAACTATGTATAACCAAAATAAATGGAGGCTTGTCTTTCCATCTCTAACAACATCTGTATTCTTTGGCATATTGAATGCTCACAGCTAGCAGACCTCTCAGAAGTGCATGCACACACTCTTCCCCCCTCGTTTTATTGTATGGTTAAGAAGAATCACTTGAGTTTGTTGCCAAAGCTGTTCATGCCCATTGCATTTGTTATAATTATACAACTTCATTAAATATTCATATGCCAATAGACTATGGATCTGAAAATAGAATGCATCACTATGAAAACGCCATTGAAGTGTTTAGTAAGACTCAGTAAAGGCAAATTGCTCAGAAAAAAAAGAGATGCCAGATTTGATAATAAAATATTTTTAACTTAACCGTAAAATATAGAAGAAGTTGCACTCATCGCTTTAAAAAATGCTTTTAAAGGGCTTAACTCCACCCCCCACCTAAAAAAACTCTGGAAATTACAGATGATTCAATATGAGGCTAATTTATGAAAGAGAAATAAATCATAAGAAACTTCAATCACCAAAAACATGATCTTAGCCCTCATCGAAATGTACATTTTCCATGTTTAAAGTTAAAATAAAATGGGCACAGTTATAGACAGATATGTAGACATAGATTTACTTCTTAAAAATAATCAACTCTATTGTTTAACTGACTTACCACCAGTAATAACAGTAATAACAGATTTATATAAACTTTCTGCCTCTTAGTTTTATTATCAACAAAATGAAGAAAATACTAGTTGTGTTGCCTACAATGAAGCTCTATTGTGAGAATAAAATAAAGATACCTATCACAAAGTGCCCTGGAAAGCTATTAAAGATGTAAGCTGCTGTTATAATTAAATGGATTTAAGGAAAAGCTGAAAGTAATAAAAGACACCTTTCCTTCCTCATTCCCCTTAGACATATTCTTTTCTGGAATTATCGAGGCATTTTCACATAATACTGTTCTAAACTTGAAAATTCAAATGCATCAGGCATTCCAAGCATAACTGGAACAAATTCAAATGAACATCAGATTTCCATTTAAATCCAATTTCACTCACTTTCTCCTTCCTCTGTTTCAAGTCTCAGAACACCCTTTCCTCTTCTAACCAAGCTCTTGTCTCAAGAGTCAAGGAATTCACTTGGGTCAACTTCCTGCCTGGGGCAGTTGCCATCCACAGGGGTTTCATCTGTACCTGCATACCAAGGAGATTCCCACAGCAGAGCCTTGGCAGTTTGCTGAGAGGAGTCCTGAAGTGCTCCATGAATGTAAATGACCTGAAACAATAGGATTGCAGATAAGGAAGGGGGCCCAGGGTCCTACCAGTCCAATCATTCCAACTTTTCCATCCATCGCCTGAACTGAACAGGTGGCAAGCAGACCCCACCTGGCTGGGGAGCAGCTCTGCCATCCTTCTGCGTGGGAAAGCCACTTCATCAACAGTGCGACAATGAAGCTCATGATGTATTTAGGTTCTGGTTTGAGAAAAAAAACGAAAGAGTTCCACAGTTTTTCCAAGGACTCCGACAGGACAGGCAGCAGACCTGGTGGGCTGGGTGTGCGCTTGGGATTCAGAGCTTTACTACTCAGCTTATGATTTTGCACAAATTACTTAAATTTGTTTAGTCTCAGCTTCCTCGTTCGTAAAATACGTACAAAAATGCTTGCCTCAGAGTGAGGGGCTTATTTTTTGTTTGTTCGTTTGTTGCTTGTTTTTATAATTAAAAATAATATAAGTATATTTGCATCCGTTAGCCAAGATGAGTAGATCTTTACTTTTATTATTAATTATGATGATGGTATTTTAAAATTCTTTAACTTAAAGGTAAAACAGAGTTTTGTGATATTTCAAACTTAACAGAGAGAAGTTTCTCTTCTTTCAAATAAGGAGAAAAGATGTTTGTGTAATGTGAAGAAAGCTTTGTGCATTCTCTTTTCACACTTTGTCACATGTAGAAGTTCACTTATATATGGATACCAGCACCCTTCCTGGGCATGTCAGGTAAGGAGAATGCAGCTGTTACAGAAATATTTTAAATAACAGATAACAGCAAACGTGAGTGGTAGGCTTACAGTTTTCATGTTCTGAACCTTAACTCTGTTCTCAGTATCCACAAGCCCCAGATGTTCAATTAAGCCTTAGAGAAACTCACTTTCTAGTTCTTTATTTGGATTAAAGATTTTACATAAATACAGGTTTGAATAAAACAATTCCTAAAAAATATCTCATAATGTATCAGGACATCCCACATAGTTTGCGTACTGTAAATAACATACTTCCTAATAATTTTAACAGAACGTCTTCTAAATGATGTCTGGTTTTTAAATTACCTAAATAGATGTCAATTAAATTAATTTAAAAACCAGAAACAAATCACTGTAACAATGTATAGTAAGTATATATAATGCCATAAGTTTTAAGTTTTCTAAGTAGCTTTAAATAGAGAGCTGCTAAGAAAACAGTTATTCGCCTTCTATTTTTAAGTAACTGCCTGAATACAAAAACTTACCTTTCTCCCAGAGACAAAAACTGTTTCTAAAAATGTTTTCCAAGAAGAAGAAATGTCTTTTTTTTTTTTTTAGGAGAAATTTAATTAAAAAAAGACTCAAGCAAATCACACACCAAGTGAGGGGGAAAAATGGTTGATTCAAAGGACTTTTGTGTTTGTATCTGATATTTAATAGATTTTTGTATTTTGTATTTCAGCAAAGCTGAAAATAATCATTTCTCATCATCTTTATCAGAAACTCCAGAAGGCCAAGTCACATGCAGAACTGGTAATTGAGTGTTAAATTGGGTGGTGGTCATCCCTTCCGGGGAACTCATCTATTGTCAGATTCTCAAATCTTTCCCTCCCCTCTAGGTTCCTAAGTTCTTCTGTGACACATTTCTTTTGTATCTAGTGTGTTGAGAATTTTAAAAGCAGCCTTGGTTTTCAACTTGCTATAAACTGCATTATACCCTTCGACAGATACAAGAGGACATTCAATATTCTATAAATACAAGGATATATAAAAGGAAAGCAAAGAGTTTGGGGAGATAGAACTTTAAACATACTTTCAAAGCATTCTTGTATTTTGAACAAGGGAGAACTCAGACTCTGGGTAATGTTAACTGTAAAGCTCATGAGAAGAGCATTAATTCTCAAGAAGAAATTATAACTACCTTCCAGGTTTAACAATTAAAATGTCTTCCTATCATTTTGCATAACACTTTACACAAATTCTGAAGCTTTCTGGGGGAGTTAACAGTTACCAGAGTTGCTTCAGAGCAAAGATACAATCAGCCTCCAATCTTATAATGGATAAAGAGTGACTGAACTGTTACTTTCTAGGAAATACTACTGAGTAAAATAAAGTAGCTAGCCTTAGTGCTTGCTGCCTTGACCTTAAAAACCATCCCATCATCACTGAGCAGTACAATACTTCATACAATATGTTTAGAGAAAATTATTGTATACATTCAGTATATTCATACCAAAGAAAACTCAACCCCACTGAATATATTAATAAATTCTAGCCTCAGAAGCCAACACTGCATGCAGATTTTTAGGGTACCATTTACAGGTAAAGGAAGTGAAAGTATGAAGAATGTCTTCCATTTTCCCCATTCGTTTCAAATTGTTTTATCTTTAAGAAAAACAAAATTCTTTTTTTTAAATGAATAAAGCCCTTTATTATAAGGATATGACGTACTTAATTTCTTCAATTGATGTGATCTGAATGATGCTTAGAATATTATCTTTTGTTGGGGCACCTGGGTGGCTCAGTCTTAAGCATCTGCCTTCGGATCAGGTCATGATCCCAGGATCCTAGGATCGAGCCCCACATCGAGCCCCACATCGGGCTCCCTGCTCCATGGGAAGCCTGCTTCTCCCTCTCCCACTCCCCCTGCTTATGTTCCCTCTCTCACTGTGTCTCTCTCTGTAAAATAAATAAAATCTTAAAAAAAATATATTATCTATTCTTTTAAACTCCAGCTCAAATTCTACTTCCTTCAAAAACCTTTTTCTGAAAGAAATCATTTCTGTCCCCATATATTTTATATCTTTCTCTCATTTGCACGCTATTATTTATTGATCATTTGCTAAGTGATTGCATATGAACTGCTGCCTATAAAGATCAAATATACACTAACATGAAATTATAACAAGTATATACTTCAGTTTACACACACATTTTTAGTAATATACAGAGAAAAAATTATACAGCATATAGAGTAGCAAACATTAGGTGCTTGCATTTATCTCAGAATTGAGATGTATCACTGTTTTTTCAGTCCACAAAAAGGCCCACAACCTTGCAGTGAAAGCATTCAATTCCTTAGCAATTCTGAGTGTTCAAAGACCGCACAAGACTGCATGAAGAATGACATCATTTTCTTAAGCACTGCTGGATCCCCCTTATCTCCTACAGAGCCAGGTCTTAAATGCAAAATTGATATTCATTAAAAGTTGAAGTACTATATTATCTCATTTAAACTTCAAAAAGTATTAAAAGGAGACATTATTTTCATTGTCATTTATTTTACAGACAAAGCAACAGAAATAAACAAGTTAAGTAACTTGTTTGAGAAAATGCAGGTAGGAACTTAGAAGATTCAACAGATCTTCCTGGCTCTAAACCTTGCTTTAAACTATTCCACTGTTTCCTATTGTAATAATTACGTATCCCTCTTTTCTTTTTTTTTTTTTTTTTTGAAGATTTTATTTATTTATTTGTTAGAGAGGGAGAGAGAGAGCACAGCAGGGGGAGTGGCAGGAAGAGGGAGAAGCAGGCTCCCCACCCAGCAAGGAGCCTGACACGGGACTTGATACCAGGACCCTGGGATCATGATCTGAGCTGAAGGCAGACCCTTAATGGACTGAGCCACCCAGGTGCCCCTTTTCTTTACTTCTTTGTACTAGAGTAACATAAGAGCAGGAGTCTTGTCTTTATGACCCTATTATGTGGGACCTTACATGTGTAAGCATCAGTAAATATTGCTAAATTAATGTTTGAATTAATGAATCAATTGATTCTAATGCATTCAATAACAAATTTACTAGTATCACAAAGCAAGTAATATTAAAAATAACTAATATTTGGGGGTGCCTGGGTGGCTCAGTCGGTTAAGCAACTGCCTTCAGCTCAGGTCATGATCCCAGAGTCCTGGGATCAAGCCTCTCATGAGGCTCTCTGCTCAGCAGGGAGCCTGCTTCTCCCTCTCCCTCTGCTGCTCCCCCTGCTTATGCTCTCTCTTACTCTCTCATGCTCTCTGTCAAATAAATAAATACAATCTTAAAAAAAATTGATATACGTAATAATAAAATTTGAATTTTCCTAACAATAACATTTGAATTTGCCTACTTGTGTGTGCTCTCTCTCTGTCAAATAAATAAATAAAATCTTTTAAAAAACAGTAATAATAAATAACTAATATTTGATGAGCTCTATATGCCAGGCTTTTATTTTTAATTACTTCTTATTTTGAGATCATTGTCCATGCATAGGCAGTTTAAGAATTAATAGAGATCTTATACCCATTACCCAGATGTTCCCACAGTGGTAAAATCTTGCAAAACTATATAGTATGATGTCACAACTAGGATACTGACATTGATATAGGCAAGGTACAGTGTCTTTCCATCACAAGAGTTGCCCTTTTATAGCCACACACCTCACACACCTCCCATCACCATCACCACCACCCCATCCTATGTTTAAGCATGATTCATCCAAACTATTCATGCATCCATAGTTTCTTCCTTTTTGTTACTGAGCATTCCATGATAGAGGTTTCTCACAGTTCGTTTAACAATGCGAATTTGTATTAAACATGTCTTTTTATAATGATGTTGTGACAACCAGGTCTTTATTGGTCCTGGGGAAAATTCTCCCCACCCTCCAAGGCTAAACAATTCCTAGAGATAGTGAACAACTACCTATCTGCCACACCCCCACGTGCACACTTCCTCTATCCAGCACTTAACACTGAAAACCAATATTCCCCCTGCCCTAATCACCCCACGGCCAGGTACCAGCCCCTACCTGACAGAACTGGCTGAAATTATTCAAATTGGCCAATCTTAAACCTTTGCACTACCTTTCCTGTTCCTTCCAACAAGAACTACCACAAAGACTTGCTCCTTTTCAACCCACGCCCTCTGCCGCAAGACAAGCCCTGGGAAGCCTGAGCCAGCGATCCTGCCTCTCATGACTTTTGAACTGTCCCAGATCACTGGCTACCCTGAACCGCACAGCACATGCATGCACACGCAAAGTACTCACTCATTCAGCAGGCCTTGGTCAGCTGGGGTTCTCCGGGCCTGTGGGTCCAGTCCAGCCAAACTACCTGGATATCTTGCTATTGGAGGGCCCCCACCCGCAGAAATACGATGGGATCCTACTGCTGCAGCAAAAGCGGCGACAGGCAGTCCGCATTTGGTCACGCGGCCGATCTAGCTTTCTGCAGGAACCAGGGGTCCCAGGGCCTCTTTCCAAGACACTGGTTCCAACAAGCAAAGCTTGAGTTCCCGCGATACCTGGCTTCAGCGGGAACAGGAGCCTTTGCGCACGTGCAGTCTTGGACCTCGGCAGATGCCTGGCTTCCCCCAAGAGCCCATATGAGTGATCCAGGTCCTGACGAGGTACGGGTCCCCGCTGGTCCATAATCCCCCTCGCTCTAAAGAACCGAACGGAACGGCATGCGCAGTGCACCCTCCTGCTCCAGGCTCTCAGCCGCCGCCAGCGCCGCAGGATCAACCACCGCTCCCAGATGTCTATTTTTGCAGGCTTCCCCTCAGCAGCCCCGCCCTATCCAGCGGAGGCAAGATGTTCAAGTTCTCCCCAGATCTAACTTTGAGGTGAATAGGCTCCATTGGTGAGATTATGACTTGGAATTAGATCCTTGGGTCCTCAAGAGCCTAACCAGTGATCCTGCCTTTCAAGCCCTTGAAACTCTTGGAGATCCGGGGCTCTGAACTACGAAGTGTGCATGCGCAGTGTACTCCAGTTCGCCAGGCCCCGGGAGGCTGTGGACTGACTGCCTAACCACCTGAATATCCTCCCGGATGCAGGGGCGTCTTCCTCCAAATAGGATCTGATGCTGCGCCTGCAAAGGCATAACTGCAGGGCAAGGTATGCCTGCTCTACTTGGGAAGTGTGAGTAACAAACTCTCTTTTCAGTGGCAGTCAGGATCTGTTGGCCTCACCATACCAGAATAATAACAAGGTTGTTTTAATTTGGGGCTATTATGGATAAAGTTTCTATGGATATTTGTGTATAGGTTTTAGTGTGAACCTAAGCTTCCATTTCTCTGGGTTAAGTGCCTAGGAGTACAATTTCTGAATTACATGGTGGTTGCATAACTAGACTTCCATTTAAATGCTTGTATAACCCTCACAGCAACACTATGATGTTGGTGTTATTTTTCCCACTTGGCAAATGATGGAATTGAGGCACAGAGAAGTTCAGTAACTTACTTAAGATCTTACAGCTAGTAATTAGCAGAGTAAGGACTCAAACTCAGGCAAGGTAAGTATATATTCCAATGATCCCAATAAGAATAAACATTTTGGGGGGGGCGGTGCAAGATGGCGGAGGAGTAGGAGACCTGGATTTCGTCTGGTCTCAGGAATTCAGCTGAATAGGGATCACACCATTCTCAACACCTATGAACTCAACAGGAGATCGAAGATAAGAATAGTAACAATACTCTGAACAGAAAAGCGACCACTTTCTGGAAGGTAGGACGTGCGGAGAAGTGAATCTAAGGCGATATTCGGGAGGATAGACGGAGGGGGAGGGGCCTCCGTCGGCCGCTTCTGGCAAGTGCTAGAGCCGCGGAGCACAAAATCGGACCTTTTAGAAGTCGGCTCCACTGAGGGACGTCGCTCCAGTGGCTAAGCGGGGGGTGGAATCCTCGCGGGACAGTGTGGTCTCAGGACCCTCAGGGTCACAGAAAGACCGGGGGTGCCTGAATGTGGCAGAGCTCCCAGGTATCGGAGCGGGGAAGCCGGCTGCAGAGACGGAGCCAAGGCGCGGGCTCTCAGCTCGGGGTTTGCCGTAAACTGCGATCAGTGCCACACAGTTGGGACACTGCTCCTCCAGCAGGGACCCAACAAGCGGCAGAGCCGGGGAGACTCCCCTTCCTTCCCTGGGAGGAGCGGTGCGGGAACGCACCTCAGGGATCTGCTGGGTTTGGAGCCTCCACACGGGGTCGGGTGCCAGAGATAGAAACCCTCGGTCACAGGCCGGGTGAGCACGGAGTGCGGCCGGAGACCAGGGAGACGGGAGTGAGTGCTTTTCTCTGGGGGCACACTGAGGAGCGGGGCCCCGAGTTCTCAGCTCCTCCCGGCAGAGATTGGGAGGCCACCATTTTCACCCTGGTCCTCCAAAGCTGTACCGAGAGCTTGCAGGGAACAAAAGCTCCTGAGAGCAAACCGGAGCAGCTTGCTTAGCCCAGACTCACAAGGGCAGGGCAATTCAGCCTCTGGCAAAGACATTTGGGAACCACGGCAACAGGCCCCTCCCCCAGAAGATCAGCAAGAACAGCCAGCAAGCCAAGACCAAGTTTACCAATCAAAGAGAACGGGAGAACTACAGCGCTAGGGGAATACTGCACGTAGAATTCATGGCTTTTTTACCATAATTCATTAGTTTTTCAAAGTTAATTTTTTAACTGTCTTTTTTTTTAATTTTTCTTTTTCCCTTTTTCAAACAACATCTTATCAATCCCTTTTTTAAAAAAATAATTTTTTTATTTTTCATATTTAAAGTCATATTTTTATCCCTTCATAGTAGTTACCCTTATTTTTGGCATATATATATATAAGTTGTTCTCTCTTTAAAATTTTGAGATATAATTTCTTCTAACAAATCAAAATATACCCTAAATCACTAATGTATGGCTTTGTTCTAGTCTCCTGCCTGATCACATTCTCTCCCTTTTTTTTCTTTTTTCTTTTTCTTAAGTCTTCTTTCTTTTTAAAAACAACTTCTTATCTTATTAATTCCTTTTATAAAATCTTTTATAATTTTCATCTTTACAGTCATCTGCCATCCCTGCATTGTATCAACCTTTATTTTGTACATATATGTCTTTCTTCCTTTAAAATTTTAGCAGGCACTTTCTTCTAACAGACCAAAATATGCCCAAAAGCTAGTGTGTGGTACTGATCTATGCACTAGCCTGATCATATTTGATCATATTCTGGTTTTTTGTTTTGTTTTGTTCTGTTTTTGTTTGTTTTTATCTTTATCTTTTTCTTTTTCCTTTTTTTTTTTTTCCTCTTCTTTCTCTCCCTTTCTTCTCCCCTGGTTTCAGGTCTTTTCTGATTTGTATAGAGTATATTTACTGGAGACATTGTTAACCTGTTAGCATTCTGTTCTCTCATTCATCTGTTCTCCTCTGGACAAAATGACAAGATGAAAAAAATCACCTCAGCAAAAAGAACAAGAGGTAGTACCGTCTGCCAGGGACCTACTCAATAGGGACATTAGTACAAGGTCAGACCTAGAGTTCAGAATCATGACTTTAAAGATACTAGCTGGGCTTGAAAAAAGTGTGGAAGTTATTAGAGAAACCCTTTCTGGAGAAATAAAAGAACTAAAATCTAACCAAGTCGAAATCAAAAAGGCTATTAATGAGGTGCAATAAAAAATGGGGGCACTAAGTGCTAGGATAAATAAGGCCGAAGAAAGAATGAGCGATATAGAAGACCAAATGATGGAAAATAAAGAGGCTGAGAAAAAGAGAGATAAACAACTACTGGATCACGAGGGCAGAATTCGAGAGATAAGCGGTACGATAAGACAAAACAACATTAGAATAATTGGGATCCCAGAAGAAGAAGAAAGAGAGAGAGGGGCAGAAGGTATATTGGAGCAAATAATAGCAGAGAACTTCCCTAATCTGGGGAAGGAAACAGGCATCAAAATCCAGGAGGCACAGAGAACCCCTCTCAAAATCAATAAAAATAGGTCAACACCCCGACATCTAATAGTAAAACGTACGAGTCTCAGAGACAAAGAGAAAATCCTGAAAGCAGCTCGGGAGAAGAGATATGTAACCTACAATGGTAGAAACATTAGATTGGCAACAGACCTATCCACAGAGACCTGGCTGGCCAGAAAGGACTGGCATGATATCTTCAGAGCACTAAACGAGAAAAATATGCAGCCAAGAATACTATCTCCAGCTAGGCTTTCATTGAAGATAGAAGGGGAGATTAAAAGCTTCCAGGACAAACAAAAACTAAAGGAATTTGTAAACACAAAACCAGCCCTACAAGAAATACTGAAAGAGGTCCTCTAAGCAAAAAGAGACCCTAAAAGCAACATAGATCAGAAAGGAACACAGACAATATATAGTAACAGTCACCTTACAGGCAATACAATGGTACTAAATTCATACCTTTCAATAGTCGCCCTGAATGTAAATGGGCTAAATGCCCCAATCAAAAGACACAGGCTATCAGATTGGATTAAAAAACAAGACCCATCAATATGCTGTCTGCAAGAGACTCATTTTAGACCCAAAGACACCCCCAGATTGAAAGTGAGGGGGTGGAAAACCATTTACCATGCTAATGACACCAAAAGAAAGCTGGGGTGGCAATCCTTATATCAGACAAATTAGATTTTAAAACAAAGACTGTAATAAGAGATGAAGAAGGACACTATATCCTACTTAAAGGGTCTATCCAACAAGACGATCTAACAATTGTAAATATCTATGCCCCGAACGTGGGAGCAGCCAATTATATAAGGCAATTAATAACAAAAGCAAAGAAACACATTGACAACAATACAATAATAGTGGGGGACTTTAACACCCCCCTCCCTGAAATGGGCAGATCATCTAAGCAAAAGATCAACAAGGAATGAAGACTTTAAATGACACACTGGACCAAATGGACTTTACAGACATTCAGAACATTCCAACCCAAAGCAACAGAATACATATTCTTCTCTAGTGCCCATGGAACATTCTCCAGAATTGATCACATCCTAGGTCACAAATCAGGTCTCAACCGGTACCAAAAGATTGGGATTATTCCCTGCATATATTCAGACCACAATGCTTTGAAACTAGAACTCAATTACAGGAGGAAAGTCGGAAAGAACTCAAATACATGGAGGCTAAAGAGCATCCTACTAAAGAATGAATGGGTCAACCAGGATATTAAAGAAGAATTAAAAAAATATATGGAAACCAATGAAAATGAAAACACAACTGTTCAAAATCTTTGGGATACAGCAAAGGCAGTCCTGAGAGGAAAGTATATAGCAATACAAGCCTTTCTCAAGAAACAAGAAAGGTCTCAAATACACAACCTAACTCTACACCTAAAGGAGCTGGAGAAAGAACAGCAAAGAAAGCCTAAACCCAGCAGGAGAAGAGAAATAGTAAGGATCAGAGCAGAAATAAATGAAATAGAAACCAAAAGAACAGTAGAACAGATCAACGAAACTAGGAGCTGCTTCTTTGAAAGAATTAACCAGATTGATAAACCCCTGGCCAGACTGATCCAAAAGAAAAGAGAAATGACCCAAATCAACAAAATCATGAATGAAAGAGGAGAGATCACAACCAACACCAAAGAAATACAAACAATGATAAGAACATATTATGAGCAACTCTATGCCAGCAAATTAGATAACCTGGAAGAAATGGGTGCATTCCTAGAGATGTATCAACTACCAAAATTGAACCAGGAAGAAATAGAATACCTGAACAGACCTATAGCCACTAAGGAAATTGAAGCAGTCATCAAAAATCTCCCAACAAACAAAAGCCCAGGACCAGATGGCTTCCCAGGGGAATTCTATCAGAAGAATTAATACCTATTCTCCTGAAACTGTTCCAAAAAATAGAAATGGAAGGAAAACGTCCAAACTCATTTTATGAGGCCAGCATTACCTTGATCCCAAAACCAGACAAAGACCCCATCAAAAAGGAGAATTACAGACCAATATCCTTGATGAACATGGATGCAAAACTTCTCACCAAAATACTAGCCAATAGGATCCAACAGTACATTAAAAGGATTAATCACCATGACCAAGTGGGATTTATCCCTGGGCTGCAAGGCTGGTTCAACATCCGCAAATCAATCAACGTGATACAATATATTAACAAAAGAAAGAACAAGAATCATATGATCCTCTCAATAGATGCAGAAAAAGCATTTGACAAAGTACAGCATCCTTTCTTGATCAAAACTCTTCAGAGTATAGGGATAGAGGGTACATACCTCAATATCATAAAAGCCATCTATGAGAAACCTACAGCGAATATCATTCTCAATGGGGAAAAGCTGAGAGCTTTTCCCCTAAGGTCAGGGATGCGGCAGGGATGTCCACTCTCACCACTGCTATTCAACATAGTATTAGAAGTCCTAGCCACAGCAATCAGACAACAAAAAGAAATCCAAGGCATCCAAATCGGCAAAGAGGCAGTCAAACTCTCACTCTTTGCAGATGATATGATACTGTATGTGCAAAACCCAAAAGTCTCCACCCCAAAACTGCTAGAACTCATACAGGAATTCAGTCAAGTAGCAGGCTATAAAATCAATGCACAGAAATCAGTGGCATTCCTATACACCAACAACAAGACAGAAGAGAGACAAATCAAGGAGTCGATCCCATTTACAATTGCACCCAAAACTGTAAGATACCTAGGAATAAATTTAACCAAAGAGGCAAAGGATCTGCACTCAGAAAACTATAAAATACTCATGAAAGAAATTGAGGAAGACACAAAGAAATGGAAAAACGTTCCATGCTCATGGATTGGAAGAACCAACATTGTGAAGATGTTAATGCTACCTAAAGCAATCTACACATTCAATGCAATCCCCATCAAAATACCATCCACCTTTTTCAAAGAAATGGTGGATGAATCCTAAAATTTCTATGGAACCAGAAGAGACCCCGAATAGTCAGAGGAATATTGAAAAAGAAAAGCAAAGCTGGCGGCATCACAATTCTGGACTTCCAGCTCTATTACAAAGCTGTCATCATCAAGACAGTATGGTACTGGCACAAAAACAGACACATAGATCAATGGAATAGAATAGAGAGCCCAGAAATGGACCCTCAACTCTATGGTCAACTTATCTTTGACAAAGCAGGAAAGAATGTCCAATGGCAAAAAGACAGTCTCTTCAACAAATGGTGTTGGGAAAATTGGACAGCCACATGCAGAAGAATGAAACTGGACCATTTCCTTACACCACACACAAAAATAGACTCCAAATGGTTGAAAGACCTAAACGTGAGACAGCAGTCCATCCAAATCCTAAAGGAGAACACAGGCAGCAACTCTTCAACCTCAGCCACAGCAACTTCGTCCTAGAAACATCGCCAAAGGCACGGGAAGCCAGGGCAAAAATGAACTATTGGGATTTCATCAAGATAAAAAGCTTTTGCACAGCAAAAGAAACAGTCCACAAAACCAAAAGACAACCGACAGAATGGGAGAAAATATTTGCAAATGACATATCAGATAAAGGACTAGTATCCGAAATCTATAAAGAACTTATCAAACTCAACACCCAAAGAACAAATAATCCAATCAAGAAATGGACAGAAGACATGAACAGACATTTTTCCAAAGAAGACACCCAAGTGGCCAACAGACACATGAAAAAGTGCTCAACATCACTTGGCATCAGGAAAATCCAAATCAAAACCTCAATGAGATACCACCTCACACCCGTCAGAATGGCTAAAATGAACAAGTCAGGAAACGACAGATGTTGGTGGGGATGTGGAGAAAGGGGAACCCTCCTACACTGTTGGTGGGAATGCAAGCTGGTGCAACCACTCTGGAAAACAGTATGGAGGTTCCTCAAACAGTTGAAAATAGAGCTACCATACGACCCAGCAATTGCACTACTGGGTATTTACCCCAAAGATACAAATGTAGGGATCTGAAGGGGTACGTGCACCCCAATGTTTATAGCAGCAATGACCACAATATCCAAACTGTGGAAAGAGCCAAGATGTCCATCGGCAGATGAATGGATAAAGAAGTTGTGGTATATATACACAATGGAATATTATGCAGCCATCAAAAGGAATGAGATCTTGCCATTTACACTGACCTGGATGGAACTGGAGGGTGTTACGCTGAGTGAAATAAGTCAATCAGAGAAAGACATGTATCCTATGACCTCACTGATATGAGGAATTCTTAATCTCAGGAAACAAACTGAGGGTTGCTGGAGTGGTGGGGGGTGGGAGGGATGGGGTGGCTGGGTGATAGACGTTGGGGAGGGTATGTGCTATGATGAGCACTGTGAATTGTACAAGACTGATGAATCACGGATCTGTACTTCTGAAACAAATAATGCAATATATGTTAAGAGAAAAAAAAGAAGATAGGAGGGGAAGAATGAAGGGGAGTAAATCGGAGGGGGAGACAGACCATGAGAGACGATGGACTCTGAAAAACAAACTGAGGGTTCTAGAGGGGAGGGGGCTGGGGGGATGGGTTAGCCTGGTGATGGGTATTAAAGAGGGCACATTCTGCATGGAGCACTGGGTGTTATGCACAACAATGAATCATGGAACACTACATCAAAAAGTAATGATGTAATGTATGGTGATTAACATAACAATAAAAAGTTATTAAAAAAAGAATAAAAATTGTATTTTGTGATATAATATGCTTATTGTTAACACCAATGAAAATACCGCATCCCTTCCCAGCATCTCTTGGTTAACATGGTTAAAAAAAAAAAAATTCTTAGGAAAACTGAAGGATCTCATGGAACCAATTTGTGTCTTGGGAGATACCACATGATAGCTTAAAGAATACATTTGGACAAAGTTCATGTAGAATTTATATCTCTTCTTCATATTGCAAAATTTTTCAAATTCCCCTGTCATCACCATAATAATCCTATAATGAACACAAGGGTATTATTCTGAAAGATGAGAGCAGTGGAGATGTTTGTCCTCATGGAGTGCCCTTATCATAGTCTCTTGATATCGTATCTTATGCAACAGTAGAAATGTCCCCAGCTGGATTCAAGCAAGAAGTTGGCAGCAGGGCTCACTTAAATCCATACTTGTTCTTCCCAAGTTTAATGTCCAGAACAAATAGCTAAGAGATGAAGGATTTCTACTCTAACCAAAACTGCACAAATGTTACAAAAGGGATATAGGCTATCACCAGATGGCCTTATCCTCAGATAATTAAGCAAGATTTTAGAGGTCTGTAGTAACATTTTCTGTGGGGTCAAAAGTAAGGACAAAACAACTCAAGTCAACTCATGCATCCTCTACCATCTCAAAAAATAAAACATTACAATTTCTACTGAACTGCAGACCTTTGCAGATCTCTAAACAATCCCATTCTTCTTCCCTAGAGATAACCACTTTCCTAAGTTTGGGGTTCATCATTCTGATGCATATTTTTATTCATATTATATTCCTATGTTTTTATTCCTATATATGTTTAAGAAAAAATATTTATGTATATTTGTTAAACAAAAATGTCATTACAGAGGTATTAATTTTTATATACATGGCTTCTTTCTATCCCTATACTTCTCAAACTTACTTTACCCACTGGAAATTATACTTCTGAGTTTTATACTCATCGGTGCCTTGTCTCTATGTTGGTACATTGTCTCTACTTTTTTTTCTTATTTCACTGCTGAATAATGCTACATTGTATTGTACTTCAATGTATTGAGTCATTCTGTTTTTAGACACTTAGATTGTTTTTGATTTTTACTATTACAGTGTTTGAATAGATATTCATGTATATCAGATTGAGCAAATGCACAAGAGTATCTTGAGGACATATATACCAAATAATTATCATTGCTGAATCATAGGTATATACCTATTCATCTTCACCAAGGATATCCTTGGGATCATAACAAAAATCAGATGACACATTCGAGGTGGACATTTTAAGGGGAATGTAATAAAAACTATTTAATATGCATTATCAAGGTTTAGAGACATAGGGAATAGCTCAATACTCCAGAATCAGCAAGAACAACTAGCTATCACTACTCTTAAGCCTTAAATAGCAAAGGGAGGAAGCAGTTTTAAGGATCTAAAAAATGTAAATCCATGGAGAGAGTTCTATGGTAAGATCTATGGTATAAGGGATAGAGTACAACAAATACATGTGAGAGGAGCAAGAAAATAAATAACATAAACTCACTTCCCTCTCATCCTCCAATTTTCAGTTGAACCCAACTGGAAGCCAAAGGACCTGGGAGACTTTCCATATAGGATCAGCCTCATAGGGCAAAAGGCTGGGCAAAGAGAGTGGATCAGGAGAGATAACCAGAAAGTTTCCAGCATAATAAATGCAGCAAAATTGCTTTACAAAGTAATTGTATTATTTTACATGCCCATCAGAACTATGTGAGATTCCACATTCTCATCAATGTTTACTTTTAGGCATTTTACTTTTTGCTAATCTAATGGGTATGGAATGATATACCGTTTAAATACACATTGTCCTTGTGTCTTTTGTAGGTAAGCATCTTTTCTTATGTTTATTAACTATTACTATTTCCTCCTCTCAGGTTTCTTCCTCAGATCTGTTGCTCATAGTTTTTCTTAAATTAACCATCTTTTTTTTTTTTTTTTTAACATACCTCCAATGACTTCTAGGTTTTTCCCTACTTCAGTCTGAATGTCCCTTTCTTAATCTGCTAAATACACTTGGTTCAACTTCGGGCATCCCCAGTGGTAACTGCGTAACTGCCACATATTATCCATTTTTCTTCGTCTTCATGGCAGGATCTGAGTAGTGATACTGTGTGTTACTAAAGCCATAGCGTTGCCATTAACTCTGCATTCCATCCATGTCTCAACTCAATTATGCAAAAAATGAAAACTTATGTGTGCCTTTTTTTCTTATGTGTATTCTTGCCAAGAAATAGGAATCTAGTTGAAGGAAGAAGAAGAGAAGGGAAAGGAGGAGGAAAAAGAAGGGGAAGATAAGGAAGAGAAAAGGGAGAAATTGAGCCCTTTGAACACTTCCATTGAGATGTACAGACATATTCTTTACCACTGGCCTTAACTCTACTGGTACCCACTAAATAGGGACTGGTTGCTTCTCTTGAGAGATTTACATTTACATGATCAAATAGATAAGCTCTAAAGTGCAGAGAGTTGGAAAAGAGTAGTTAATACCTTTGGTGAGGATTTCTCAAATAGCAGTATGAGAAATCACTTTGGCTGCATTAAACATGTTCCTATTTGCTCTGCAGTTGAGCATTGAGTCAAAAGGTGTTGAACAATGAACTATGTTGAACTATGACATAATTGAAGAAAAAGTTTGAAATCAAAAAGTGCCCACATTTCAGGGCACCTGGGTGGCTCAGTTGGTTAAGCAACTGCCTTCAACTCGGGTCATGATCCCAGGGTCCTGGGATCGAGCCCCACATCGGGCTCCCTGATCCATGGGGAGCCTGCTTCTCCCCCTCCCCCTGCCTGCCGCTCCCCCAGCTTATGCTCTCTCTCTCTCAATCTCTGTCAAGTAAATAAATAAAATCTTTAAAAAAAAAAGTGCCCACATTTCAGTTTGAGCCTTTTGAAATAAATATATCGTAATGTTTTAAGAAAACTGATCATAGAATCTAATCAAAGATTTGACCAACATTAAAAGATGACAGCCTCTAAAATTAATTTTTACTTCATTTCTTACTCTCTCCCTTTGAATGTTGGATCCTAGGTTAATGGAGAGCTGCCAGGTTGCCAGGAAAAATTATAATAGTTCAAAAAGTTTGCATGTAACTTAGTGACTTTTTATTTTCAAATAGACAGTTTTCTCTTTAATTAGGCTGAAAAAATGTGATCATTTCCTCACAATGAAATCTTCTTCACCAGAAAATATACTATGTTGGTGTGAAATATTGGGGCTTGGGAGCAAATAGTCAAGAAAACATTTTTGAGACATCTTTACTGCAAAAAGGGTGGTTTTATTAAAGCACGGGGGCAGGACCCAGGGGCACAGAAAAGCTATGCTGGGGTTGTGAGCTGTGGCTGATTGTATACTTTCAAGTTGGGAGGGGGTTAGGGATAGCATAAGTCTCTAAGGAATTCTGAAGCAAGGTTTCCAGCATCTTGAGGGTCTAGCTATTCTTAGGAAAAGGTCATGTACTACTATCTAGTAAAAGCTTAATCATGAGACCCTTCAGATATATATTAGTTAAGCCATAAGCTTGGAGGATGATTGTTAACATGTATCTTGGGGGAGAGGGAGTGTAGGGATAAAGAAAGTCTCCAAAGGAATTTTTACAGGAATATGGAGGTTGGGCTAATGTCAACCTAAGGTTGCTTTTTGCCTCTAGCAAAATATTAACATTGAGGCAGCTGAGCTCCATGAAGGAGATCACTGCCTATCTCAAGTACTTGTTAGTGGGCTATAAGTTGTAAGGAAGTTTAATTGTTTTTTTCTTTTGCCTTTGTTCTCCACATCATAAGTATTTCAGATTATTTTATTTATTTTTTTAAATTTTTTTATTGTTATGTTCATCACCATACATTACATCATTAGTTTTTGAGGTAGTGTTCCATGATTCGTTGTTTGTGCATAACACCCAGTGCTCCAGGCAGAATGTGCCCTCTTTAATACCCATCACCAGGCTAACCCATCCCCCCAGCCCCCTCCCCTCTAGAACCCTCAGTTTGTTTTTCAGAGTCCATAGTCTCTCATGGTTCGTCTCCCCCTTCAATTTCCCCCCCTTCATTCTTCCCCTCCTGCTATCTTCTTCTTCTTTTTTTTCTTAACATAAATTGCATTATTTGTTTAAGAAGTACAGATCCGTGAATCAACACTCTTGTACAATTCACAGTGCTCACCATAGCACATACCCTCCCCAATGTCTATCACCCAGCCACCCCATCCCTCCCACCCCCCACCACTCCAGCAACCCTCAGTTTGTTTCCTGAGATTAAGAATTCCTCATATCAGTGAGGTCATAGGATACATGTCTTTCTCTGATTGACTTATTTCACTCAGCATAACACCCTCCAGTTCCATCCACGTCATTGCAAATGGCAAGATCTCATTCCTTTTGATGGCTGCATAATATTCCATTGTGTATATATACCAGTTCTTCTTTATCCATTCATCTGCCGATGGACATCTTGGCTCTTTCCACAGTTTGGATATTGTGGACATTGCTGCTATAAACATTGGGGTGCACGTACCCCTTCAGATCCCTACATTTGTATCTTTGGGGTAAATACTCAGTAGTGCAATTGCTGGATCCTATGGTAGCTCTATTTTCAACTGTTTGAGGAACCACCATACTGTTTTCCAGAGTGGTTGCACCAGCTTGCTTTCCCACCAACAGTGTAGGAGGGTTCCCCTTTCTCCACATCCCCGCCAACATCTGTCGTTTCCTGACTTGTTAATTTTAGCCATTCTGACTGGTGTGAGGTGGTATCTCACTGAGGTTTTGATTTGGATTTCCCTGATGCCGAGCAATGTTGAGCACTTTTTCATGTGTCTGTTGGCCACTTGGATATCTTCTTTGGAAAAATGTCTGTTCATGTCTTTGCCCATTTCTTGATTGGATTATTTGTTCTTTGGGTGTTGAGTTTGATAGAACTTATCAAAGTTCTATAAAGAACTTAATGACTCACCCTGTCGTTAGCGCAGATGACGTGGTGCTCTTTGACTGTGAAGCAAGGGGGTTTTGCTGTAGTCAAGATGAGTGCAAGCAGGGAGACGTTTCTGGGAAGGGATTTGTGGCCACTTTCTATCTCTGCTTCTGTCAGAAACTTGCTCCAACATGTAGTAGCCAATAAAAAAGAAATTCCTGATTTCAAAAAGAAAAAAAAAAAAAAAGCCCTTTATCTGATCTGTCATTTGCAAACACTTTCTCCCATTCTGTAGGTTGTCTTTTGGTTTTGTGGACTGTTTCTTTTACTGTGCAAAAGCTTTTTATCTTGATGAAATCCCAATAGTTCATTTTTGCCCTGGCTTCACTTGCCTTTGGCAGTATTTCTAGGAAGAAGTTGCTGTGGCTGAGGTCGAAGAGGTTACTGCCTGTGTTCTCCTTTAGGATTTTGATGGACTCCAGTCTCACATTTATGTCTTTCAACCATTTGGAGTCTATTTTTGTGTGTGGTGTAAGGAAATGGTCCAGTTTCATTCTTCTGCATGTGGCTGTCCAATTTTCCCAACACCATTTGTTGAAGAGACTGTCTTTTTTCCACTGGACATTCTTTCCTGCTTTGTCAAAGATGAGTTGACCATAGAGTTGAGGGTCCATTTCTAGGCTCTCTATTCTGTTCCATTGATCTATGTGTCTGTTTTAGTGCCAGTACCATACTGTCTTGATGATGACACTTTGTAATAGAGCTGGAAGTCCGGAATTGTGATGCCGCCAGCTTTGCTTTTCTTTTTCAACATTCCTCTGGCTATTTGGGGTCTCTTCTGGTTCCATACAAATTTTAGGATTATTTGTTCCATTTCTGTGAAAAAAGTGGATGGTATTTTAACGGGGATTGCATTGAATGTGTAGATTGCTCTAGGTAGCATTGACATTTTCACAATGTTTGTTCTTCCAATCCATGAGCATGGAACGTTTTTCCATTTCTTTGTGTCTTCCTCAATTTCTTTCCTGAGTATTTTATAGTTTTCTGAGTGCAGATCCTTTGCCTCTTTGGTTAAATTTATTCCTAGGTATCTTATGGTTTTGGGTGCAATTGTAAATGGGATCGACTCCTTGATTTGTCTCTCTTCTGTCTTGTTGTTGGTGTATAGGAATGCCACTGATTTCTGTACATTGATTTTATATCCTGCCACTTTACTGAATTCCTGTATGAGTTCTCGCAGTTTTGGGGTGGAGTCTTTTGGATTTTCCACATACAGTATCATATCATCTGCAAAGAGTGAGAGTTTGACTTCCTCTTTGCCGATTGGGATGCCTTTGATTTCTTTTTGTTGTCTGATTGCTGTGGCTAGGACTTCTAATACTATGTTGAATAGCAGTGGTGAGAGTGGACATCCCTGCCGCGTCCCTGACCTTAGGGGGAAAGCTCTCAGCTTTTCCCCATTGAGAATGATATTCGCTGTAGGTTTCTCATAGATGGCTTTTATGATATTGAGGTATGTACCCTCTATTCCTATACTCTGAAGGGTTTTGATCAAGAAAGGATGCTGTACTTTGTCAAGTGCTTTTTCTGCATCTACTGAGAGGATCATATGATTCTTGTTCTTTCTTTTGTTAATGTATTGTATCACGTTGATTGATTTGTGGATGTTTAACCAACCTTGCAGCCCAGGTATAAATCCCACTTGGTCATGGTGAATAACCCTTTAATGTACTTTTGGATCCTACTGGCTAGTATTTTGGTGAGAATTTTTGCATCCATGTTCATCAAGGATATTGATATATAATTCTCCTTTTTGATGGGATCTTTGTCTGGTTTTGGGATCAAGGTAATGCTGGCCTCATAAAATGAGTTTGGAAGTTTTCCTTCCATTTCTATTTTTTGGAGCAGTTTCAGGTGAATAGGTATAATTCTTATTTAAATGTTTGGTAGAACTCCCCTGGGAAGCCATCTGGCCCTGGGCTTTTGTTTGTTGGGAGATTTTTTGATGACTGCTTCAATTTCCTTAGTGGTTATTGGTCTGCTCATGTTTTCTATTTCTTCCTGGTTCAATTTTGGTAGTTGATACATCTCTAGGAATGCACCCATTTCTTCCAGGTTATCTAATTTGCTGGCATAGAGTTGCTCATAATATGTTCTTATCATTGTTTGTATTTCTTTGGTGTTGGTTGTGATCTCTCCTCTTTCATTCATGATTTTGTTGATTTGGGTCATTTCTCTTTTCTTTTTGATCAGTCTGGCCAGGGGTCTATCAATGTTGTTAATTCTTTCAAAGAAGCAGCTCCTAGTTTCGTTGATCTGTCCTACTGTTCTTTTGGTTTCTATTTCATTGATTTCTGCTCTGATCCTTACTATTTCTCTTCTCCTGCTGGGTTTAGGCTTTATTTGCTGTCTTTTCTCTAGCTCCTTTAGGTGTAGGGTTAGGTTGTGTATTTGAGACCTTTCTTGTTTCCTGAGAAAGGCTTGTATTGCTATATACTTTCCTCTCAGGACTGCCTTTGCTGCATCCCAAGGATTTTGAACAGTTGTGTTTTCATTTTCATTGGTTTCCATATATTTTTTTAATTCTTCTTTAATATCCTGGTTGACCCATTCATTCTTCAGTAGGATGCTCTTTAGCCTCCGTGTATTTGAGTTCTTTCCGACTTTCCTCTTGTGATTGACTTCTAGTTTCAAAGCATTGTGGTCTGAAAATATGCGGGGAACAATCCCAATCTTTTGGTACCGGTTGAGACCTGATTTGGGACCTAGGATGTGATCAATTCTGGAGAATGTTCCATGGGCATTAGAGAAGAATGTGTATTCCATTGCTTTAGGAATGTTCTGAATATGTTTGTGAAGTCCATTTGGTCCAGTGTGTCATTTGAAGTCTTTATTTCCTTGTTGATCTTTTGCTTAGATGATCTGTCCATTTCAGTCAGGGGGGTGTTAAAGTCCCCCACTATTATTGTATTGTTGTCAATGTGTTTCTTTGCTTTTGTTATTAATTGCCTTATATAATTGGCTGCTCCCACATTAGGGGCATAGATATTTACAATTGTTAGATCTTCTTGTTGGATAGACCCTTTAAGTAGGATATAGTGTCCTTCTTCAACTCTTCTTACAGTCTTTGTTTTAAAATCTAATTTGTCTGATATAAGGATTGCCACCGCAGGTTTCTTTTGGTGTCCATTATCATGGTAAATGGTTTTCCACCCCCTCACTTTCAATCTGGGGGTGTCTTTGGGTCTAAAATGAGTCTCTTGCAGACAGCATATCAATGGGTCTTGTTTTTTAATCCAATCTGATAGCCTGTGTCTTTTGATTGGGGCATTTAGCCCATTTACATTCAGGGTAACTATTGAAAGTTATGAATTTAGTGCCATTGTATTGCCGGTAAGGTGACTGTTACTGTATATTGTCTGTGTTCCTTTCTGGTCTATGCTAATGGCAATGTGGGGTTTATCTTAGAAATGCAATATTTATTGGTTTAATACTTAATCAATAAATACAATTTATGACATTCACAGATTAGAGGAAGAAAATCATATGATATAGATGCTGAAAAAACATTTGGCAAAATTCAATATCCATTTTTGATTTTAAAAAAACTCTTAGCACACTAGAGATAAAAGAAAACTTAAAACTGTTAAAAGTCATTTATATAAAACATATAGCCATAATCTATAAAAAATTAATTATAATTAATATTAATGTTTAAATTTTGAAAACTTTCTCCCTGTAATCTGGAATAAGACAAGAATGTCCTCTCTCGATCTTGCCATTTGCAACGACGTGGATGGAACTGGAGGGTGTTATGCTGAGTGAAATAAGTCAATCAGAGAAAGACATGTATCATATGACCTCACTGATATGAGGAATTCTTAATCTCAGGAAACAAACTGAGGGTTGCTGGAGTGGTCGGGGGTGGGAGGGATGGGGTGGCTGGGTGATGGACATTGGGGAAGATATGTGCTACAGTGAGCGCTGTGAATTGTGTAAGACTGTTGAATCACAGATCTGTACTTCTGAAACAAATAACGCAACATATTTTAAGAAAAAAGAAAAAGAAGAAGATAGCAGGAGAGGAAGAATGAAGGGGAGTAAGTCAGAGGGGGAGACAAACCAGGAGAGATGATGGACTCTGAAAAACAAACTGAGGTTTCTGGAGGGGAGGAGGGTGGGGTGATGGGTTAGCCTGGTGATGGGTATTAAAGAGGGCACATTCTGCGTGGAGCACTGGGTGTTATGAACAAACAATGAATCATGGAACAGTACACCAAAACAAATGATGTAATATATGGTGATTAACATAACAATAAAAAATTAAAAAAAAAAAAGAATGTCCTCTCTCACAAAATTCTACTGAACATTTTACTAGAGGTCCTATTCAGTATAATAAGGAAATAAAATAAAAGCATTGTTGTAAGATTGAAAAGAAAAAAGTGAAAATGTTTTTATTTAAAGATAGCATGATTATGTAGAAAATCATGAAGAATATATTAAAAACTACAACTAATTTAGCAAAGTCACAGGATACAGGGTTAATAGAAAAATTCAGTTGTATTTCTATATTCTAGCAATGAACAGCTGTACAATGAAATTAGAGTATAGTAGTATTTACACTGTATGCTAAAATACACTCAGTGATAAATTTAACAAAAACGTTAAAGACATCTGCAAAATAAAATATTGCTGAGAGAAATTTAAAAGGGCTTGGAAGTCTAATGACATACCATATTTGTGAACTCAGAAGATTCAGTATTTTCAGGATGTCACTTGTCCCCAAATGCATTTATAGATCCAGTGCACTCTGGAGCAAAATCTCAGCATGATTTTTTTTTTTTTTTTTTGGTAGGAATTCACAAACTTATTCTGTAGTTTATTTGAAAATGTAAAAAAAAAAAAAAAAAAACTAGAATAGCCAAATCTATCTTGGAAAAGAAGGATTGATATTAGAGGTATACATGACTTCAAAATTTATCTAAAAGGTAGGATAAATTACAATTTATCCAAGGAATATGATATTAGCAAAAGAATAGAGAAATATATGAACAGAAAAGAATAGAGTGTCCAGTAATAAATCCACATATATTTGGCCAGATGATAATTCGCCAAGGAAGCCAAAGCAACTCAATGAGGAAATGCAAGTCTTTCAACAAATTGTTTTGGGAAACGATATCTCTATCTATATATTTTGACCCCACATCTCATATGAAAAATAATACAAGATGAATCTTGGATATAAAAAGTGAACTAAATCTATAAACGTTCTAGAAAAAAAAGAAATATACAGCCTATTTGTGTAATGTTGGGGTAAGCAAACATTTTTTAGAGAAGAAACAATGCTAATCATAAAGCAAAGAAATGATAAAGTTTAATTCATCCATATTTAAAAACTTATGCTCATCAAAAGAAATAAAACACTGAGGAAAAATTAAGTATATGATGGGAAAATATTTATGATTCATATATCTAACTTGAATCTAGAATCTACAAAGAACTCCTGCAACTCATTAGTTTAAAACAAACCCTCCCTCTCACACACAAAAATGGAAAAATGGATTGAGTGGACACTTCATAAAATAAGATCAATGAATGGAGAATACTCCTATGAAAAAATTCAAATTAATGAGATGACACTCTAGTACAACTAAAAAGCTAAAATGAAAAAGACAAAAAAGAATAAAAAAAAAAGAAAAAGAAAATGAAAAAGACAGCACTAAATGTTGATGAAGATGTGGAGCAACCAGACTCTCAGATATTTCTGATAAGAGTGTAAAACACTAGAACTGTTTTTGGAAATCCTAGCACTTTCTTAGAAAGTTAAACGTATCTACCTTAAAAGCAAGGATTTCCACTCTTAGATATTTATCTCAATAAATGAAATCATATATTCACAAAAGGCTTGTATAACAATGTGCATAGCAGTTTCTATTTTTGTTATAATAACCAAAAACTGGAAACAGCCTGTTTTTCATTAGTAGGAGAGCTGACAATCAGTGACCTATCCATACAATAGAAAACTAGTGAGCAATAAAAATTAAGAAAGTAATGATATTTACAAATACATGGATGAGTCTCTTTAAACATTTTGTTGACTGGGGGGAAAAAAAGCCTTATATAAAACATTGCATACTTGATATAGATTCCATCTATATCAAGAGCTAGAATAAGCAAAACTATGCCGGGATGATAAGAATGTTAAAAACCAGAACAACAGGCCATAAACTGGAGTTGCTTATGCTAAGCCCCACATCACCAAACTGAGACTGAACTCAATTACGGTTTTGGCTCTTCCAGAAATTGAATCTTATACCGCACCACCACCTTGGCTTAAAAAATATATTTTCTCATAATTCTGGAGGGCAGAAGTCTGAGATCAAGGTGTCAAAGAAATGGAATCTTAAAGCAGTCAGTCAGGAATTGCCTGATCAGTTGTAGATAGATAATCTGTCTGATTGACTTCCACCATCCCCTAAAGGAAAGTGACCTTGCTGTAACCCACCTGTTTGTTTGCCTGGAATAACTTCCTTGTTCCCACTCTTCCCTGTCTACAAGTCTTTCATTTTGTATGGCTCCTCGGAAGCTCCTCTCTATGTGCTAGATTGGATGCTGTCCAGTTCTTGAGTCATTGAATAAAGCCCATGAGATCTTTAAAATGTACTCAAATTTACTTGAATTTTGTTTTTTTGACAGTCTTGTGGCAGTGATAGGACTTGAAGGAAACATCGGACAGCTTCAGGGACAAGGAGAAACACAGGCATTGTAATCTGCACACCCTTTGAGTTCTTTCTCCCGGTTTCCAAGGGCCGTGGGTAAGTTCTCAAATCTGAGCTCCGCTCTCTTTGTGTTGATCAAATTGATCCTGATCAAATTGGCTTTCCAGTCCAGGATTAATGGGTCAGTCTAGACTGACAAAAGACTAACAGATCACCAGCCCTTAGCCCTTGGTTAGTCCACGTTCCAGTCCGGGGCTTAGCAGGTCAGCTTGAGCTGGCACAGTTCCACCAAGAATCCTGAGAATTTGGCTTGGCAACCACCAAAAATATGACTGGACAGAAATGTAGGTTGGACATGATTTGCAGCTAGGGATCTACAGACTCTTGCCAGTTTTCAAGGGAATTGTCTGTCTTTTTTCCTTTGGGCGATCTTTGGGAGTTGCTCTGGATCTCAGGAGGGTAGTATCCTTAGCACTCTCTTTGGAGTGGTTGAGTATCTTGAGGAGTTGTTCAATACTGCAAAAAATATGTAGTTGTCCTAGATGAACCTGAGAAGATATTTGAAAGGATTTTTATAAGTCTCCCTATGGTCAGAAGTTGGCCAAATGAGAAGCTGATATTCAGAACTTGATAGGAACTGTGTTTCAGGCATCTATCCCTAAGCTACATGAAAGTATAACCCAAAGGAAAAGAAAAACATTCCAAAGGCAAACAGCTCTAAATCTGGAACTTAGGAATCTTTGGATTTCCATTTTAGTTGGAAATCTTCTCCCTGATCTAAAGAAGCAGACTGGAGGTAATGTAGTTGGGTGGGTCAGCCCATGATGCCATTCAAGTTGTAACCCAATTCCATGAGGGTTTAAGAACAACTATCCACATCTTATAAATGGAGTCTTTACAAGAACAAAAATGCAGCTCTGGAAGCTATTAAAAGTCCACCTATCCCTTTTACCAATCCCCAAACCTCCCCTATTTACCTCAAAAGGAGAATTACCCCTGTGTTGTAGTTAATGAAGAAAATCCAAAGTCATTTTATGCCTGATGATTTTGTGGTGTGTCTGGCATGCATTTTCTATACAAATTATGATCTTCACTGTCTTCCAACAAGAATGATCACCAATCCTCTGCAAAGGGATGGGTAACATGGATGCCAAAAGGCAGGGCCAAGTTTTCAAAAGGGAAAGAAAGGAAAGAAAATCTGCTTAAATATGTAAACAAGGACTTGGTGGGGACTCAAGACTTTTATTGTGCAGGGTTTGAAAGAGAGGACTTGACTGGGACAAATTTCAGGGCCCTGAAGGTATTTGTATTGAGCCCTTGAAGTTCTTGCGGGAAGGTCAGTGTGAATCCCTGGAATGCCTGACTTTACATAAGCTGTCTCTTGCTGAGCTATTTGCATAATTAGTGGCAAAAAGGTAATCTTGCTTCCCTCTTCAATTTTGACAATAATATTTTGATACGAACTTTTAAAAAGCATTAATAGATTAGCCTTGGTCTACAAATGATAGAAAAATGGAACAAAAATTATATTGCTCTAATTTCTCAATAAAATAAAACAAGATAATGTAATTACCACAATAAATTTTATGTAAAACCATTTTCCATTCATGGGTTATACATTCTATCCACAATAGATTAAATAAAACCAAAATTAAAGACCAGCATGGATAATGTTGCTATCAAAAATTCATCTTAAAATATTAAAAATAAAAGATCAAAAATGAAAACTAAAAAATTCAAAGCTGATTTTTATTCTTTTTTTCTTACTAGGCATTAGTCACTCTTTTAAGAGTTCTACAAATATCCATTCATTAAAGTTGGTCCTCCAAGCAGATCATTTGATTTGAGGAAATGTAGACAAATAACTGATCAACTTAAGACTTATTTTCTCCTTATATCAAGTGTCAGTAACCCATAATTATTATTCCAGTATTCATTATCACTGTTTCTCATCTGATGTAGTAACAGGAGTAGAAATTTGACTAGTGATACCACTTAATCTGAAAACCCAAGAATGTAAATGTTGATGTATATTTGAGAACTTCAGATGAAAGTCACTAAGTGAAGGTTTTACATTCAGAAAAGATTATGTAAAGGAAGTTTCAAGTTGGAGATCCATTCTATAAGACAGTTGTTTCTTTTACCAGGTTAAAAAAAAATTTTTGTTTTTTTCTACAGCCAGTTTCCACAAGGACAAGATAAATAATATCTTCTCTAAAGAAATAATCTCACATTTTTTAAGATAAATGTCTTTATCTTTGGAGGATACAAACATACATGCATAGTAACAGTTTTACCTATTTATAAAGGGCTTCCAAACTGAAGTGTTGCTTCCATTCTTCTTTGGAAAATAGTTATGTAACCCTGGATAATCCAATACAGCTTGTCCATCTTAGAATGCTATAAACAAGAGATCCCCAATAACACAGATTAAAACAATAGTTTTGTTGTTTTAATCTGCAATATGTTCTTACAGAAAATATCTTGACTGGTACACATACTTAACTTTATAAAATTTATGATGGATAGGGCAAGAGAGATTGAGAGAGTATTTATAACACACTGGTTTAGTTTTTTTTCTTTAATTTTTTTCTTTATATCTCATGAATTTAAAATTTAATGGTACCTTTCTTACCTGACTTGGAGTCCTCTAATGTCCATTATAAATGTAGAAAGTATCATTATAATATTAGTATTAATATTTTGGTATTCTAGGCTTTGGTGATATAGGGTCCCCTTCACTATACATCAGTAGTAAAAAGAGAAAGTAGTTTAAGCAGGTCGTAAACTCATTCTCAGGATAAAATTAAAAGGCAGTTTTATAATTTATACATCAAAACATCTTGAAGTCTTAATACATGGTAGGAAAGATTATTAAGCTCACCAGATATTCCATGTGCTCCCCTATGTTTCCCAGTTTGGTCCACAGACTAGTTTGACCAGTACATGTGCCACTTTTGGATGAAAGCAGTTAAGAGTTGGTGTGTCTCCATCATTCCTGTCTTCTCCTACCATGGAGACCTTGGAGACTACCCAGTCCTGATAGCAGAGCTGAAAGAGAGAAGGGCCTTTATTTTGTTAAAACACTGAAATTTCAGGGTGTATCCATTACCAGAGCATAAACTACTCAATCATGTATAATGTGTAATAATTTCATGTAATATATATAAACTGAGGAAGATAAGAGAAATATATAAAATCAGGAACAAAAATAATGAAGAGATGAGTGAGTATATAAGCTGTGATCTGTGGAGGAACGGGGGACAATATCAAAAAAGTCAAATCTATTAGAACCTAACTGGTGGGAAAAAGTGAAGATGATGAAGAGTTGAAGAAATTTTCTGGAAATTGCCTGCAGTGGTAGCATTTTGCACTGGTACCTAGCTTTAGGATTATAAAAATGGGTTGGTTTCCTTTTAAGGCAGAAGATTAAAAAGAACTCAATCGTGAGCTGAAGAAGAGTGATTAGGAGATTATTCCGTTATGGAAGTCAAGAATCATGCCCATATGTATAGGAAATGGATCATCGGGAAAACACAATCAACAAGGCAGTATTGTAAATACCAGCATGGTCTCTACTGCTATGTCACCTAGCTTTGAATCTCAGTTCCACTATTAACTCTTTGTGTGACCTTGGACAAGTTGTTTAACCTCTCTGAGCCTCATGTGCCTCACCTGTGAAAAGAGATTTTTTTTAAGATTTATTCTACTTTTTATTTCAGAGGTGGGAAGGGGCAGAGTTGGAAAGGGAGAGACAGAATCTCAGTCAGACTCCCTGCTGAGCGTAGAGCTCTGCACAGGGCCTCATCCCACAACCCTGAGATCATGACCTAAGCCAAAACCAAGAGTTGGGATGCCTAATCAACTGAGCCACCCAGGTGCCCCTGAAATGAGATTCCTAACTTGACAGCATTAAAAGGCTCTTGTGGGGACTAAATGAATTACTACTAGAGCACTAGCATATTGCCTTGCACGCACCTAGTGCTGTGCAAACATTCCCATTATGTCATTATCAATCTTGATAACAAAAATTATTTTAATAAGCCATAAAAGTCAGTAGAATAAAAATACTAAGCATCAAGTTTGATGATACCCTATATAGAGTACAGAATTAAAATTTAAGACAATTCACTGCATTAAAGTCCATGATTTAGTTTTTCAAGTTGAGTGAAATACTTCCATAGGCACTAAGGCCCCAGAATATTTCATGTTCTTTATTCAGTTCTCTACTTACAGAAGTCTTTTATTTTTTAAGTGGGAAAGAGAAATGTCTAATTCATTCTGAAGATCAAAAGTTACATCATTGTACTATTTAGTAGTAACAATTGTTTGGAATGAAATATTACTTAGGTTTGGAAGCTATTATTCAACTTTAGCTCAGTAATGCTGGATGTTTTCATTCCAGATATGGAAAATATGACAGTGATAGATGATTATTCAATCTGATTTCTTTCCCAAATTTGTAAAATAATTTGACAACAATGAGTCCAACAAGAATAAAGCATGCATCAAATAAGGAAGTCTACAATGTGCATTCCATTTTTCATGCACATCAAATTATCCTTGACATAAGAAATTTAAATTTGTTATATTTTCCCTTCTGCCATGATGATTATTCTATCTTGGCATTGTTTTTCTTAAAAACAATAACTGTTAGACAATTCAAGAAGCTAAAGGAGGAGGGGGCACACAAACATTCCCTCAATTATTACAGATTTTATCACCATTTCCATTAATTAATAATGAGGGTGTTTAGGCTCCCAGTTAACAATCACTAGAAACAGCAGTATCTTATTTAGAAGATGCATCATTCAAATTACAAATTGATGTAATGAATTCTAATGAATCTTTTCCTTCTACATTGAAGTTTAATCCCTATTCAAAGTGGATTAGTTAGTATTTAAATTTATCATAGGATCAAGAGTGATTAGTGGCCTATCATAAAAAAAAAAAGAATCCCATGAAATTCATGGCTCTTTATCACACGCGAGACTGAGGGTGAGCTATTTGAAAAGTTCCGAGGATGGTACATTGTACTGAAAATCTTGCCAGTGATGCCTGTTCCTGAGGTGTTCTGCAGTAAAATGCAGCCCAGAAAGAATGAGGTCCACTTGTACAAAAAATTATTCTCTAAGGAATGAAGCAGCTGCATGCTAATGGTCTTCTTTTTTTTTTTAATTTTTTTATTGTTATGTTAATCACCATATATTACATCATTAGTTTTTGGTGCAGTGTTCCATGATTCATTGTTTGTTCATAACACCCAGTGCTCCATGCAGAACGTGCCCTCCTCAATACCCATCACCAGGCTAACCCATCCCCCTACCACCCTCCCCTCTAGAACCCTCAGTTTGTTTTTCAGAGTCCATCATCTCTCATGGTTCATCTCCCCCTCTGACATACTCCCCTGCTCTTCCTCTCCTGTTATCTTCTTCTTTTTCTTTTTTCTTAAAATATGTTGCGTTATTTGTTTCAGAAGTACAGATCTGTGATTCAACAGTCTTCCACAATTCACAGTGCTCACCGTAGCACATAACCTCCCCAATGTCTATCACCCAGCCACCCCATCCCTCCCACCCCCCACCACTTCAGCAACCCTCAGTTTGTTTCCTGAGATTAAGAATTCCTCATATCAGTGAGGTCATGTGATACATGTCTTTCTCTGATTGACTTATTTCACTCAGCATAACACCCTCCAGTTCCATCCACGTCGTTGCAAATGGCAAGATCTCATTCCTTTTGATGGCTGCATAATATTCCATTGTGTATATATACCACTTCTTCTTTATCCATTCCTCTGTCGATGGGCATCTTGGCTCTTTCCACAGTTTGGCTATGGTGGACATTGCTGCTATAAACATTGGGGTACACGTACCCTTTCGGGTCCCTACATTTGTATCTTTGGGGTAAATACCCAGTAGTGCAATTGCTGGATCGAACGGTAGCTCTAATTTCAACTGTTTGAGGAACCTCCATACTGTTTTCCAGAGGGGTTGCACCAGCTTGCATTCCCACCAACAGTGTAGGAGGGTTCCCCTTTCTCCACATCCCTGCCAACATCTGTCGTTCCCTGACTTGTTAATTTTAGCCATTCTGACGGGTGTGAGGTGGTATCTCATTGAGGTTTTGATTTGGATTTCCCTGATGCCGAGCGATGTTGAGAACTTTTTCATGTGCCTGTTGGCCATTTGGATGTCTTCTTTGGAGAAATGTCTGTTCATGTCTTCTGCCCATTTCTTGATTGGATTATTTGTTCTTTGGGTGTTGAGTTTGATAAGTTCTTTATAGATTTTGGATACTAGCCCTTTATCTGATATGTCATTTGCAAATATTTTCTCCCATTCTGTCGGTTGTCTTTTGGTTTTGTGGACTGTTTCTTTTGCTGTGCAAAAGCTTTTTATCTTGATGAAATCCCAATAGTTCATTTTTGCCCTGGCTTCCCGTGCCTTTGGCGATGTTTCTAGGAAGAAGTTGCTGCGGCTAAGGTCGAAAAGGTTGCTACCTGTGTTCTCCTTTAGGATTTGGATGGACTCCTGTCTCACGTTTAGGTCTTTCAACCATTTGGAGTCTATTTTTGTGTGTGGTGTAAGGAAATAGTCCAGTTTCATTCTTCTGCATGTGGCTGTCCAATTTTCCCAACACCATTTGTTGAAGACACTGTCTTTTTGCCATTGGACATTCTTTCCTGCTTTGTCAAAAATAAGTTGACCATAGAGTTGAGGGTCCATTTCTGGGCTCTCGATTCTGTTCCATTGATCTATGTGTCTGTTTTTGTGCCAGTACCATACTGTCTTGATGATGACAGCTTTGTAATAGAGCTGGAAGTCCGGAATTGTGATGCCACCAGCTTTGCTTTTCTTTTTCAGTGTTCCTCTGGCTATTCTGGGTCTCTTCTGCTTCCATACAAATTTTAGGATTATTTGTTCCATTTCTTTGAAAAAAGTGGATGGTATTTTGATGGGGATTGCATTGAATGTGTAGATTGCTCTAGGTAGCATTGACATCTTCACAATGTTGATTCTCCCAATCCATGAGCATGGAACGTTTTTCCATTTCTTTGTGTCTTCTTCAATTTCTTTCATGAGTATTTTATAGTTTTCTGAGTACAGATCCTTTGCCTCTTTGGTTAGATTTATTCCTAGGTATCTAATGGTTTTGGGTGCAATTGTAAATGGGATAGACTCCTTGATTTGTCTCTCTTCTGTCTTGTTGTTGGTGTATAGGAATGCCACTGATTTCTATGCATTGATATTATATCCTGCTACTTTACTGAATTCCTGTATGAGTTCTAGCAGTTTTGGGGTGGAGTCTTTTGGGTTTTGCACATACAGTATCATATCATCTGCAAAGAGTGAGAGTTTGACTTCCTCTTTGCCGATTTGGATGCCTTTGATTTCTTTTTGTTGTCTGATTGCTGTGGCTAGGACTTCTAATACTATGTTGAATAGCAGTGGTGAGAGTGGACATCCCTGCCGCGTTCCTGACCTTAGGGGAAAAGCTCTCAGCCTTTCCCCATTGAGAATGATATTCGCTGTAGGTTTTTCATAGATGGCTTTTATGATATTGAGGTATGTACCCTCTATCCCTATACTCTGAAGAGTTTTGATCAAGAAAGGATGCTGGACTTTGTCAAATGCTTTTTCTGCATCTATTGAGAGGATCATATGATTCTTGTTCTTTCTTTTGTTAATGTATTGTATCACGTTGATTGATTTGCGGATGTTGAACCAGCCTTGAAGCCCAGGGATAAATCCCACTTGGTCATGGTGAATAATCCTTTTAATGTACTGTTGGATCCTATTGGCTAGTATTTTGGTGAGAATTTTTGCATCCATGTTCATCAAGGATATTGGTCTGTAATTCTCTTTTTTGATGGGGTCTTTGTCTGGTTTTGGGATCAAGGTAATGCTGGCCTCATAAAATGAGTTTGGAAGTTTCCCTTCCATTTCTATTTTTTGGAACAGTTTCAGGAGAATAGGTATTAATTCTTCTTGAAATGTCTGATAGAATTCCCCTGGGAAGCCATCTGGCCCTGGGCTTTTGTTTCTTGGGAGATTTTTGATGACTGCTTCAATTTCCTTAGTGGTTATAGGTCTGTTCAGGTTTTCTATTTCTTCCTGGTTCAATTTTGGTAGTTGATACATCTCTAGGAATGCACCCATTTCTTCCAGGTTATCTAATTTGCTGGCATAGAGTTGCTCATAATATGTTCTTAGAATTGTTTGTATTTCTTTGGTGTTGGTTGTGATCTCTCCTCTTTCATTCATGATTTTGTTGATTTGGGTCATTTCTCTTTTCTTTTTGATCAGTCTGGCCAGGGGTTTATCAATCTGGTTAATTCTTTCAAAGAAGCAGCTCCTAGTTTCGTTGATCTGTTCTACTGTTCTTTTGGTTTCTTTTTCATTGATTTCTGCTCTGATCCTTACTATTTCTCTTCTCCTGCTGGGTTTAGGCTTTCTTTGCTGTTCTTTCTCCAGCTCCTTTAGGTGTAGGGTTAGGTTGTGTATTTGAGACCTTTCTTGTTTCTTGAGAAAGGCTTGTATTGCTATATACTTTCCTCTCAGGACTGCCTTTGCTGTATCCCAAAGATTTTGAACAGTTGTGTTTTCATTTTCATTGGTTTCCATGAATTTTTTTAATTCTTCTTTAATTTCCTGGTTGACCCATTCATTCTTTAGTACGATGCTCTTTAGCCTCCATGTATTTGAGTTCTTTCCGACTTTCCTCTTGTGGTTGAGTTCTAGTTTCAAAGCATTGTGGTCTGAAAATATGCAGGGAATAATCCCAATCTTTTGGTACCGATTGAGACCTGATTTGTGACCTAGGATGTGATCAATTCTGGAGAATGTTCCATGGGCTCTAGAGAAGAATGTGTATTCCTTTGCTTTGGGATGGAATGTTCTGAATATGTCTGTGAAGTCCATTTAGTCCAGTGTGTCATTTAAAGTCTTTATTTCCTTGTTGATCTTTTGCTTAGATGATCTGTCCATTTCAGGGAGGGGGGTGTTAAAGTCCCCCACTATTATTGTATTGTTGTCAATGTGTTTCTTTGCTTTTGTTATTAATTGCCTTATATAATTGGCTGCTCCCATGTTCGGGGCATAGATATTTACAATTGTTAGATCTTCTTGTTGGATAGACCCTTTAAGTAGGATATAGTGTCCTTCCTCATCTCTTATTACAGTCTTTGTTTTAAAATCTAGTTTGATATAAGGATTGCCACCCCAGCTTTCTTTTGGTGTCCACATGCTAATGGTCTTCTAAGTTCTTATTATCTGCATTCTCATTGACTGCTCAGCTTTGGAGTGTGTGACTCTAAGTCTCCTTTCCCTGAAAGATTTTCTAAGAAGTTTTTGAAAACATTGAAGCTCCTGAAAGACTTAGCTCTAAGTTTGAAGTTTGACTGAAATGAATATACCAGAGATATGGTTTAGTTATTGAAATTGCCATTTTCCTATGGTTGTGTTTATGTCCTTTCAGGATAGGTATAGGAGTGAATTAGATTTGAGAGTACTGCAAACTCAGAGATACCAGAATAATCAGAGTAATAATGACGACGAAATGCCACACTTGCTCAGAACTACATTCTGCTTCTGGGACTGTAACTGATAAAAATACTGAGGTATATCAGAGTTGCCTTTCAAAGTGGCATAATAAAAAAGTCAAAGGTCTTTTCTAAAACATCCCAGGCTTCCATTAATAAACAGAATGGAAACATCTTCCCCTGGACTCACATAAACCCATCTCCACGGTTTTCAATGCATTTACTAGTTTAAAACTAGACCCAATTTTTCTAGAAAAACATAAAATGTTAACAGTGGTTATTTTTAGGAAGTATGGTTGGTAGGATGGCATGGCAGAAGTTAGCTTTTTCAAGTATCTCCCCATTGTGTTTGCTTTAGGTGCCTGTTCTTTAGCTCTTTGAACTAGAGAAGCTCTACAGTTCAGGTTGCAAAAATATCCATCTTCCTCTTTGTAACTGAATCCTCTGATTTGAGTAGAGACAAACAGGTCTTATATTTTCTTTTCTTTTAATGTAGTTCTTAATCTTTTTAATTTTCACTTATAATTTTATATATCTTTTCAATATGAGAATCTAAACTCATGCCTTCTTTTTCTCCCCAATATCTTTACTATTATTGTAGTAGTCATTCTGGGGAAAGTGGGAGACCTGGAATTTTTATTTTGCATATATAAATTATTTAATTATAATTATATGTATAATTAAAACCACTCCATCTATGCATTTTTTCAACTGTTGTTTTTGTTTGTTTGTTTGAGGTCTCATGGATATATTCTTCTTTAAGACACTCATGACATAAAACTAAAGTTAACACCCCCTTATCCACACTCTCCATGATTTTATAAACACCACTTATATCTTTTCTTAGCTTTTATTCTGCAAAAGCTGGATCACCTATGTTTGGCACAGGGTTCCTAAACAGTGAAACTATTGACATTTTGGACCAGAAATTGCTATGTTGAAGAGAGCTCTCCTGTGCCTTGTGAGATACTTGGCATCAACCCTGACCTCCATCCACCAATGTCAGTATCACCTCCCAAGTTATGATGATCAAAAATGTCTTCAGACATTGCCAAATATCACATGGTGGCAAAATTGTCTCCAGTTGACAATCAATATTATAGCAGTCTATGTAATTACAAAATGCTTTTATATATATTATAGGGTACAATCCAAACATCATCCATTTAAAACAAACACTACAAGATTAGTATTACATTTTGAAGATGGGAGTATTAAAGTTCAAGAGTTTTGACATAAGTAATATTGTTTCACCCTTGAGAAACTATAAGCACATGTTATGATCACAACTCAATGAAGTTATGATAGAGCTGGGAATATTTTGAGGAAAAAAACTTAATAATGGATGGTATCCACTTTCAATAATAGAACTAGAGAAAAAAGCAACAAGGAAAAAGAAGACTTGAATAACTATAAGCCAACTGCAGTTAAGAGACATTTCTAGAACATTCCACCCAATACAACAGAGTATGCATTTTTCTCAAGAGCACATGGAACATTCTCCAAGATATATGAGGCCATAAAACAAACCTTAATTAATTGAAAAAAATAGGAAAAATACAAATTATATTATCTGACCACAACGGAATGAAATAAACCAATAGCTTGGAAACTAACAATATGTGAAAATTAAACAACACATGTAATCAACAGGCCAAAGGATAAATCAAAAAAGAAATCAGTAAATACTTTGAAGAGAATGAAAATAAAATCACAACATACGCAAAATCATGAGATGCCGCTAAAGCAGTGTTTTGAAGGCATTTACAACTATAAATGTTTATAGTAGGAAAGAAAAAAGATCTCAGGTCAGTAACATGAACTAATATGGGAAATAGAAGAATGAACTAAACTGAAAGGAAGAGAAGAAAGGATATAATAAAGATTAAAATGAAAATTCATCAAATAGAGAAGAGGAAAGATTTGAGAAAAACAATTAGGCCAAAAGCTGGTTCTTGGAAAAGATCAACAAAATAGACAAACTTTTGGTTAGATTGATGGTGAGGGTTGGGGGGGTGGGGAGAAAGAGGGTAGGAAAGGAATATAGAGAACAAACCCAAATTATTAGAATCAGAAATAAAAGAGGTGGGGCGCCTGGGTGGCTCAGTGAGTTAAGTGTCTGCCTTTAGCTCAGGTCATGATCCCAGGGTTCTGGGATGGAGCCCCACATCGGGCTCCCTGCTCAGCGGGGAGCCTGCTTCTCTCTCTCCCTCTGCCCTTCCCCCTGCTTGTGGTCTCTCTCTCTCTCTCTGTCTCTCTGTCAAATAAACAAATAATTCTTAAAAAAAATAAAGTAGGTGATATTACTATGACCTTACAGAAATAAAAAAAGGAAAATTAATGAATATTATGAAAAATTATATGCCAACAAATTATATAACCTAGTTGAAATGGACAAACTCTTATAAAGACCCAAAATACTAAGGTTCACTCGAGAAGCAATCTGAATGGTCCTGTAACAAGAGATGAGATTAAACCGGTAATCAAAAAACAAACCACCAAGAAAATCCCAGGCCCAGATGATTTCAGTGGTGAATTAAAAAAAAAAAATCTAAAGGATTAATACTAATTCTTCATAAACTCTTCCAAAAAATAGAAAAGGAGAGAACACTTCCCAAAATTCACCCTGCTGTGAGAACAAAAGCACTCCCTTCCTAGGATACATCAAAAGAATAAAGGAACATAAAATCCACAGCCATCATGTTTTCTAAAAGTAGGAATGCTGGAAAAATATTTAAGTTGTAATTAAGTAAATATAAGTAAATATAAGTTGAACCTATGAACAAAAATGAGTTGTAGGTTATCTTTCCAACTAACTTACCTCCACTAAGATATAGCAACACTATAGTTCAAAGGAGTCCTTCAATGGCTCCTTCAAGATTAACACCTACTTACTCAAGACAGTATTCTGATTCTTAAATGTTAATGTCATATTCCAAGATGAATACCCCAATTCCCTTAACCATTGTTCCTATAGTGTAATTTCCAAGTCCATCATGCCCCCCTTCTCTGTATGCTTTCTTTTATCATTCTTATGCCAAATTTGGACTGATAAGCCTCGAGTGCAATAGGACATCTATCATCATTGGTTTGGTCACTGTGCATCTAAATAATGAGGAAGATTATTATCCAATTACAAAGTGTGTTGCAAATTTCTCTCCATTATAGAGGTTCTACCACCTAAACCAAGTTAGTTATAAATCCAATGTAATCAGCTAACATGTGTATGTTTCCTCTTAAATAAAATTTTGGAAAACTTAGAGAGACACATAGAATATGCTTAAGGGAGTAAATTTGATTCATCAAGGAAAGTGAAGGGCCTGTTGTCTCATAAGTAAACAGACTGACTTGTATATTATCTGTCAACTAAATGCAACATGGAGCCAGATCACTTCAGGGTGCTAGACTTTGGTCTATTGCTATATCCTAGTTATTAGGAGCCATTGCAGAAATTTAAATGGGGCTGATGACCTGAACTCCATTAGGGACTCTACTGCATTCCCAAATATAAGCAAACATTGTATTGTAAATTGCATCAACTCATAATATAGTTAAAATTATTCACTGTGTAACTCTGCCAAAAAGAAAGTCATAGCAAATGGCAAAGTACTGTGTCAAATTTTCATTAAGTTTCTAGTCTCCCTAATTAACACATTCTCTTCTCATTTGTCCACATTCCTCTGCAGAGTTGGAGATGGGCCATTCATCGGAGGTAGAGCAATAGTAGGTGGCCAGGAGACAGACTGAATGTCAACATACAGGAAAGTCAGAGGAAAACAGATCACAAAGGGAAGAGATTTTTTTTTTTTTAAACACAAAGCATTATAGAGAACTGGGTCTGAGGGACAGTGGCCATACATTAACTGTAGAAAGAATAAAGAAGTCCAAATCAGGTAGCTCCAAAACAAGTCAAAATACAGAGTGGAAATCAGAATTGTAAAGGCAGAGGAGTATTAGAGACCTACCTCGCTCATCTCTCGCTCTGAAATAATGGGTTGGGTTTTATAGCTGAAAATAGATGAAACAAAGCATTATCTTTTTTTTAAGATTTTATTTATTTGAGAGAGAGAGGGAGAGCACAAGCAGGGGGAGGAGGGAAGGGCAGAGGGAGAGGGAGAAGCAGACTCCCCGCTGAGCAGGGAGCCCGATGCGGGGCTCAATCCCACCACCTGGGATCATGACCTGAGCAGAAGGCAGACGCTTAACGACTGAGCCACCCAGAGGCCCCAGGCATTATCTTTCTATATGCAACTTAATCTGGACCCAATCTTCACTCTACCTCAGTAACTTAAAAAAATGGGGACGGCTGGGTGGCTCAGTCAGTTAAGCGGCTGCCTTTGGCTCAGGTCATGATCCCAGGATCCTGGGATCAAGTCCTGCGTCAGGCTCCTTGCTCAGTGAGGAGCCTGCTTCTCCCTCTGCCTCTGCTGTTCCCCCTGCTTGTGTTCTCGATCTCTCCCTCTTTCTCTCTCTCTGACAAATAAATAAATAAATAAATCTTTAAAAAAAATGGATTATACGGGTCTTTAATCCAAGGTAGAATTTAAGGAGTCCAGATATTTAGATGAGAAAAAATTGCATCCTTATTTTTACTAAACACTGGAAGTTATCATTTCTTTCAGTTATGCCTCTGAGAAACAAAATCATGGTGGTGCTGGGGAATTCCTGGCCTTCATCAGGCTGCCACAGTAGTCCATGGCACACCAAAGTTGAAGCACACCAAATACAGTAAATTCTAGTAGGAAACCATGGTCCCAGATGCTAGTTTGGACGCAACGTTTAGAAAAAATATGGTAGAGCATAGATTCAATAAGAGGAACCACGGAAACACTGACTCCAGTCAGTATTCAGTAGTTATTTCTTCTTTCTAACCATATGATAGTCATATTCAAATTCTATTTAATTTTTTTAAATACACAAATATATATATGGCCCTGAAACTTGATCTAAGTGGCTTCTAGCTACTCCACTCAACTTTAATCCAAACTTAAACCTTAATCCTTATGAGTCTCTTTACTTAATACCTTAGTCACAGTTCCTTTAGTAACAACATAAAACATCGTTTGTCTAACTTTCCAGAATGGAAGCTCTTCATTATTAGGACTATATCTTTGGTTCTTTGGGAAGTGTGAAGCCTAGGCCACCTCAGCTAAGAGCTGCCATCTATTCTAGAGATCCATGAAGCAAGTCATGGGGATCCCCAAGCTATGTTCAGTACTCAGAAAGATCTAGTGTGTTTCTTCTATTTCCCCCTGAGAAGTTTATAAAAATTAAAATGACAGGATCCTTTGCTTTTGGTTGGAATTGTATCAGATTAATGTGTTGATCTCCTGCATCAGATAATCTATTTAGCAGTTATATAATGTCTGTGATTTTTTAAAAAAAATGATAAAATGCATTTGTTACCACTCAGTACATGGAGCTTTTTGTGAGAGTTAAGGAAGATTTTGATGATGAAATGATTGAAGAGCAGGAGCCTATATGGGTTTTCAGGAGTTTCAAGTAAACTAATACAATTTCACTTTCTAATTCCAACATCTTAACTAAAAAATTAGCCACAGTGAAAATTGTGGAAGGGATGACACTTAAAAAAAAAAATCAGAATCAAAAATTTGAGAGAGCAGTTAGTGGGACAGGGGCAGGGTAGAGCAGGGTTCTGGAGAACTCCTAGGATCCCGTAGTGCCAGAGCATTAAGATAGAGAGACGATACATAGAGAAATGTTAGGAGTGTAAAACCAACTTTGATCATGTTAGCTGAGGTCCAGTCATGCAAGCGAGAGTTACAGTAATCATCTCTCTCCTGATTGGAGTGAGCGGATTTCCTTTAGAGATGCATCGTGTTAGTTTGCATAAACTACTACTTGCCTGCTTACGTAGTAACACACTGGCTCCACCGTTGGCTTTGTTTTTGCTAGAGGATGTTATGGATTATCCTGTCTTTTGACCAGGTATTAATAGATCTCTCCTCAGCAACCTACAAGTGATTAATGCGATGAAAAGATAAAACCCACCTGCTGCAGCAGCCCTGAAAGCTGAATTAATGAGAGAGTGAGAGAGTGAAAGAACAAAAAAGCGAGAGGGAGGGAGGGAAAGAGAGAAAGAGTTCTCCCGAAGCAGCTTACCTTCACTAGACAAGGCAGATCTGCTGCCTGTTTGGCTTGGCTTCTAATGATCCTCTTTGTGAATGAGTTAGCGCCTTCTGAGTAAGTGCACTAGGAGCAGCCAATTTAAGAGAAATTACCTATTCCCAAAATGATTGCCATGTACACCGCAAAATTTTTACCTGACTCTAGGACTGTAATCTTAGGGGGATGAAAACCTTATCCTCATTACTCCATATTTAAGCAAAATAAATTGACTATAAAAATTAAAAAGAGAAACCCGAGCTATGAGAATGCATCGAAGGGAGGTTTTCTTGGTGCAGAGCTTAGACAAGCTATGGGCTGTGGGCATTCATACTTTCATCAGCTGTATTTCCAGAGAATGAATCCAATGAACACTATAGTTGCTCTTCTGTGTTTGTGGGGGAGGGCAGCCCAAATAGGAGGGATTCTTTTGTTACATGGATAAGAAGTCCTTACATGTTCATGGGTTCTCGTGCAGCAGGGAAAGGATGGGGGTGGGGGGCTTGCTCTCCCCGCATTGCTTCTAAGTCGGAGCGTCACTCCCTCTCCAGTATACCAGTCCTATCCCAAGAAGAAGCTGAAAATTCGATTGGTCTAATTAGGATGCTATAAGGCCTGTTTAATAGTGGGCAAGATCACTGCTGTAAAAGCACTCTGCTTTTCCTCTCTCTTGTGCTGTGGGTAGAGTGCATTCATCACTGTGAGCATGGTGACCAGCTGGGGGTACAGTGAAAGTGTGGATAAAAGATGAGCCTAACTCACAAAGTTTAAATCAGTTCTAAGAGATCTGCTTTGGAATAAGAAATGGAATAAATGTCTAGATTATTGTTGTTATTGTTTTCAGTCAATCTGACATAGTCCATGTCTTACTGACTCGCTTACTAGATTGTAAGCTCAATATATAGGCATTTCTGTCACTTTTGTTCACTGCAATGGACCTAGGACAGTGCCTGGCATAAAGTAGATATTCAGTGAAAACTTTTGAAAGAAGGACAGAGTGATTTCCACTCACATTATACCTTATACATGCAACTACCTTAGAAGTCTCACAAAAGAGGCAGCATTGACAAAGGAGTGTTAGGTATATGTGGATTACCTAACTATACTGTCACTTTGAGACAACCAAAACCTAGGGTATTTCACTACTACTGGTTTTTACTAAAACTGGGGAAGGTGGAAAATCCCAGCTATGTTATGACGTTCAAGGAGAGGAAATCTTTAACATATACTAAATGTAAAAAAATTATATTTGGCTTAAGTTTAATTATATTTTGATCCAGTGAATAAAACCTCAGTAATACTTAAGATGGGTATATCACAATCCAAGTTAAGATGGATGGAGTATAGGGGTGCCTGGGTGGCTCAGTTGATTGAGCATCTGGCTCTTGATTTGAGCTCAGGTCATGATCTCAGGGTCATGGGCTCGAGCCCTGCATAACCCCTTCTCTTTCTCCCAAAAAATAAACAAAAAAACAAAACTGGATGGAGTATAAATACCTCCAGGAAGTCCAGCACCTTTCAGCAAAACTTCTGCAAAGAAGACCTTTCCTCTAGTTGATTTCTTCAGATATTATAATGTAGTCAGCTTATGTTCTTGATTTTTAAAGGATATGTGAGATTTATAGAGACTAGAATATCTTTCCATTATAAAAGAAAAAATGGTTGGATCTCCAGCTATATTTCATTCCTAAAGGGAATTCTGTCCTTTACCAAAAATACATAGGAGAAAAAAAAATCTTTTCTTTTGTAAAAATATCACTTGTTTAAATTGTAAATCAAATTCCTTCAATTATAATCTAAAAATAAAATATTCAGCTTAGCATCAATCAGCAATTCTTTGTTTGGCTGTGTGTGTGTGTGTGTGTGTGTGTGTGTGTGTGTGTGTGTGTGTGTTTTGAAATGTACAGCCATTGGAGCCAGAAAATGATCCTTCTACTGATGTTTCTATTTGTTTTCTTTTTAAATAAGATAGTTATAAACTAGTTTTACAGTAAAAATACTTATATTTTGTTAGTTTCTCAAACAACAAGGAGTCAACATTGCCCCCAATTTTGCCAACAAAAAGGCTAAAAATATAGTCCAACTTACTATTTGATTATCTTCTAGTGGAATAGAAGAAAATTATTTTTTTTTCTGGCATTATATCCTAGTGCTTCTGAGATATGACATACTTCCCCTAAGTATTGTATATTTTTATTATTAGATCAATCCAGAGTATTCCCTGGAACACATTCTTTGGCCTCCATGTGTTTGCAATTACTCAAACTTACTCTAGCTTGATGTGGCCAAAATGCATGGAAGGACTATATAAGATTCAGCATACAAAATTTGCCCTTAGCTATATTGTAGAGAGGGTACTGTAGATATACTTAACTCTATTAAAGAGCGTCTACTTTGAGACACCTATCTGGGTTCCCAGTACCAAAGAAACTTCTACTTCTTCTGAGCAACTGGCATTCTTTGCTCTTTAGGAGTCTGTGTTTTAATACCAATAACACCATTGCTTGAACGCTAAGGAACTCAGAGCCAGATTTGGCTATATTAGTACTTGTGCTCTGCATTTAGTGTACTGACTCAAATTCTGTGTTCCACACAGGACTGTGGAAAGGAAGGAACTCAAAATTAGTAATTGAAATGAAAAATGTTAGCTTAAAATAATTAAGATAGTCTCCAAACACATTCCTGGTTGGTTATAGTTTAATAATTATAAAGGTTTCAACCATAACGGCAAAATGCAATGATCTTCAACTCCAGGTGTCAGTGATGAACCTCAATTAGGGAAACAGAAATAAATGAGAAAAAAATTAATAAGAGATAAGCGGTACTCTCATAATTTGAAAACCAGGTCCCATTTCCTCTGAATAGGTGCCTTTTTCAGGCTCACATTTTGCAAAGACTCTCAAGAGAAAATGTAAAAGCTATGGTGTAAATAATAAATGCAATAAATAATAGAGAGCTCAGTGGGACTCGTGGGTCATTTCTCCAGGGTCATTTCTCTGCCTATTCTCCACTCATTCTTTTTTTGAGCAACATCACTGAGTTCTCCAAAATTTGCCCCTATTTTCCTTTTAATCATTCAAATCGCCATTCATTCTGTCTTTTGGGGAGAGACGGGGGTGATGGTAAGAATGGTTGCCATCACCCTTAAAACAGAGCAAAGTGTGAATAAGTCTCCCAAATTCCTCACCCTTTCCTCATAGTCCTCAATAGACCCAGACAGGTGTACTCAAATTAAAGTCATGGAGAGATCTTCTTGTGTATTTTTTGTTTCTCTTCCTTTATTTCCTATTTCTCCCTTTCTTAATGATCCTGGGAAAACTGCACAGTTAAAAAATTTAAAAAATGGGCAAAATACTAAAAGCTAAATAAACTTTAAGTTAGTAGTTGACTCTACGAGCCCCTGTCTATAAGCAGCCAGAGTATGTCAGGGAGAACTCACTCCCCATGGCTGCATGTCAATGGCCTTTCTGCTCTTATTTCCATGGAAACTGAAGGAGTTTTGCCAGAATAAAGCAAGGGAGAGTTTTCATATAGTCCTTTATCTCCTCATGTTAACAGAAGAACAGTACCCAACCTCTGCCCAACCCCTAGAATCGTTAGGCCAAGGAGAATAATACATTTTGTTACTCTCAAGCGTCCTTATTTCTATTCAGTTTCTACTTTATGAGAAAAGAGAGACAGATACCAATACTTTAAATAATACCAAACATTTTAGCCCTCTGTTATAAGACAAAGTGATGCAAAACCCAGAATTCTGTGCCTATGAATGAACTACATGCAAAAGCCACGACTTTTTATGAAAAACTAGTAATCCTAATAGACACTTGCCAACAGTTTCATGATAGTATATCCTCAGGAGCAATTAACTTCAAAGCCTCTTTGTCGTTGGGCTGACAAACAGTTTCTTCTGTGAGGACAAGCTTGATATAGGTCACAGATGATTAATGTCCAAATCTCAGTGAAAAAATCTGACTTCCCTCTATTTAATCTTCCAAACCAAGCAGTTCTCTATTTAGGCTTCTTATTAGAGCTCGACAGATGAAACTCAAATAATCACACTCCTTTACCAAGACCTGTCTGCAATTCCATTTAGATATCTTCGTGCTTTCATTCTTCCAGCAAATGTTGTTGAACACCTATTATGTGCTAGGTACTAGACTTTCTGTCACTAAATGGAATTGACAAAGTTCCTGCCTTCTGGAGCTTACCACCTAGGAAGTGACCCAATCAATCCATAAAGCCAAAATTACATAATCGCTGGTTTAAAAAGGTGCTAAGATGAAAGTAAAATAAATACTGTAAGAGGGTCTTGATAGGAGCTAAGTAAGGCAATGAGGAAACACTGACCAGATAAGAAGGACGAGAAAATGTGAGCATTTGAAGTATCAGAGGAAGAGAGCTCCAGGCAGAAAAGACAGAAGTACAAATGATCCTAAAGCAGAGAAGAGACTGATGTATTTGAGGACCCGAAAGGAATCCCAGGATGCTGAGAGGCAATAAATGAAGAGAAGAGTGAGACTGGAAATACAGTCAGAAAGATATATCAAGGCTATATCATCTACTACCTTATAGGGCAGAGTAAAAGGGTGGACTTTACTCTATTTGGGAGATGATGGAAACTTGCGTAAGTTGGATAGCAATGAAGATGGAGAGAAATGGATTCCTGTGGAATTCACAGGTCATACTGGTAAAATGAATGAAGAAGATAAAAAAAAAAGGAATAATAAGGATGATTCTCAAATGTCTGGTTTTGCAAGTGGATAAGGTCATTTTCTGGGATGGGGAAGAGGGTGAAAGAAATAGATACAGAAGAGAAAGCCGTGGACTCCATTTTAGAGATTTTTACTTTGAGATGCCTGAGAGACACGTAAGTGGAATTGTGAAGAATTTAGTTATGTGTTTAGTTATGTATTGGAGCTCAGAGGCTTGCTCTTGGCTGGAGATGGGGATTTTAGAGTCATCAGGAGCCTTGGGAATTAATGAAATCTTTTAGGAAAAGAGTATAAATAAGGAGAACATCCTCCTAAGATATGAGCCTAAAGATCATCAACATACTGAAGTGCTTTTTCAGGGAGAAGCTATATTGGGAAACAAACAAGAAAATAAGAATAAATTTCAAAATGAAGGAAGTAGTCAACTGCACCAAGTATGATGAACGTCAAAGTGTCCACTGAATTTCCTTAAATGGAGTTCACTGGTTAATAGGCATGAGCAGTCTCAGGAGGGTGTTGATAAAAGAAGTCAAGGTGGGGTGCAGAGAAAAGTACCTCAAAAATGAGGAAACAGGCAGTATAGTTAGGCAGCTTATGAAATGTAACACAGAAAGTAGCTAAAAGATAATGAAAGACAATGGAGGGTTGTTTTGCTTTGCTTTGTGATTTAAAATTTTATGTCAGGTTTATCTGGTGACAGGAATAATGCAGAGGCAGAGATTGAAAGAATGGTGAATAATGGTGTGAATATTTTTTTTAAAGCAGAGATCTTGAGAAATAGAGATGTTGGGTTCCAGAAAGTATTAGCCTTCAAGAGGATGAAGGACACTTTTGTGTGTGTGTGGCAGAAGGATGGAGGGGGAATTAGATAAAGATGCCGATTCATGTAAGATTTGGAGGAAGGGGAAGACGACAGAACTTTACAGCTCTTGGTTTCTTTTTTTCCCAAGGTAATTGAATAAATGTGAAGAAGGGAAATTTTGAAATAATCATTGAACATAGAGGAAAAGCTTTGTAGAGAAGTCCTGGGCAGTACCGAATACTCACTCAAGGCTGGTGATTTTAACTTATTCTGATACAAGTCAGCTACTTTACATGATTTTCTCCAGTAAGGCTTACCTGCAAAAGAAGTAGGCATAAAAAAAAATTAGCTGATTGGGGCTAATGTAGGATTGAGGTTTGTCAAAGAGACTAGATAAAGACTAGGAAGTAGAGAAAATTTGTAAGGAAATAATTACAATGATTTAATGATTACAGTGATTTAATGATTACATAAAAAGTCAAATGAAAGTCAGCACGGGCTTTTACACAGAGGGTCCATATAACAGATAATTTTATAAACTCAAAGGATTTTACCAATGCTTAAATTTAGGATCCCTATTTGTAAAAGTGGTTGCAAATCTGTAAAGTAGAGGTTCAGTGCTTCTTGTTCCTCTATAAAAGCTTAAGTATGGGGTGGCTCAGTCGTTAAGCATCTGCCTTCGGCTCAGGTCATGATCCCAGGGTCCTGGGATCGAGCCCCGCATCAGGCTCCCTGCTCGGTGGGAAACCTGCTTCTCCCTCTCCCACTTCCCCTGCTTGTGTTCCCTCTCTTGCTGTGTCTCTCTCTGTCAAATAAATAAATAAAATCTTAATAAATAAATAAATAAATAAATAAAAGCTTAAGTATGAATAGAGAGGTATTTATGGATGTCAGGTGCCCAAAGAAGTGGACTGTGCTCAAGAGTGTCTGTGGCTTTTATCTCCATCCTTGTCTTTCTATAATCCCTTTCATAACTCTGACTGAAAGCTTGCATGCCACATTGCTGAAACCCCCTTGCCAGTTGAATTTCTGATAGATCTGTCAATGGAAGGCAGTACTAAGAGTTATAAAATTAGGGAGAAGGGAGATGCCATTTTTCCCCTCCTTCTGGTCAATTCTCCAGCAGCAGCAGTAGCATCATCCATGGGCAATTGAGAGTAAATCTAGGTGACTGGGGACTCTAGCAGTGTTGGTGGCAATTTCAACAGTGGCAGTGGCAGTCCAGCCTCCTGGATGAGTCAAACTCAGTGACATCAGTGAGGTTCCATTTATAGCAGATGCAACAGCAACCCCTCCAGCAACTCAGTATGGAGGACAGAGCCCCTCCAGGCTAGGATCATTTAGCCACTTTAGATCTTGAATTTTTTTTTAAGATTTTTTATTTATTTGATAGAGAGAGAGACAGTGAGAGAGGGAATACAAGCAGGGGGAGTGGGAGAGGGAGAAGCAGGCTTCCCACTGAGCAGTGAGCCTGATGTGGGGCTCAATCTCAGGACCCTGAGATCATGATCTGAGCTGAAGGCAGACGCTTAATGACTGAGCCACCCAGGTGCCCCTAGATCTTGAATTTAAACAAATAAACAACCCCCCTCCTTTTTTTTCAGTTTCCTTCTACTTCTCCTGTTTGCTTTCCAAGACTTTCCAAAACTTTCCAAAATCTTTTAATCAATTCCCTGAATTAAATCCTCTCTGCTTGAAATATCTTGAGACATTTCCAATTTTCTAGTTAGATACTGCCTGGTAAAGAGTAGAGAAGAATGGGGACCAAGAAGATGAGTAGAATCAATCAGTACTGTGCTCAAAAGGCAGATGTCAAATCATATCCAGAAAAATTACTTATGTATACCAGAATTCAGGACAAGCTCGGATCTCACAAATATGTCATATCCATGTAAAACTATGAATTCATAAAATGTGGCACAGACAGGAGTATCACAGTCAGACAGAAGTATGCCCTTTAGTTACCATTTAATCCAGCAATTTTCAAACGTTTTATAGAACAATAGTTCTTGAAAATGCTTTAAAACTTTAAAATTTCATGAAAAAAATGAGAAATGATAGATATTATACATGTAATTTCTGTTTATTTTCACATAAATTATGTATGTATTATATATATATATAATATATAAATCTTTCTCTTTCTCTCGTCTGTCTCTGTTCCTTTTCTCATAACACCTAGTAACATCCCATTTAACACCCCATGAAACAAGTATTCTGCTGAATGCACTTTGAGAAACTCTGCTGTGAGGGAAGCTGCCCATCTGGTCCGTCTATTCTGGACTCTTAAATCTCAACTACAGTTGGCAGTGCAGCACACTTTGACCAGATATCTATATATAAAAATGTTCTAGAAACTTTGAAGGCAACAGAAAGATTAGTGGGAATGATTAAGCCAACACTGTGAAATGAATAATTCCCAGTTTAATAGTTAATTTCATTCTAAATATACAAGTGTGGATTTACATGCACACATACATACACAAACAGCAAACTCCATATAGTAGTAAACAGTGAGTTCTGATGTTATCCACCTCCCCCATAACATAATTAGTGGCACTGTTGTCTAATGAATGACTGAATGGATAAATGACCTAGAAACTGAGGCAGTTCTCAACCTAACTAGATAAGCTGTTCATTAAGTCAGACCTTTTGCACTTTCATTCATCTTTTTCACTCAGTAAACATCTTTGTGTCCTTACTATGTAGTAGGTCCAGCTAGATGTTGGGGAAATAAAGATACATAAGACAGAGCTGCTGCCCTTGAGAAATTCAGGTTCAGAGAGTGGGAAAGACAAACACATAAGGAGGTGTGTATGAAAGTAGTGTGCCTAGGAAAGTGCATTTTGTACAGTGGCAGGGAACAGTGGTAACAGTAAGACAAATGCCTAACAGCCCTGTATGTGAGTATGTGCTAATGTGAAAGGGAAGGAGAGCCATGGACAGTGTGTGTATGGGTTAGGGATGTGGGAGAAGAGGAAAGCTCCCCTTCAATGCTGTTTGTGGTGGCAAAAGTGAAAGCAGGTAGGAGCAAGAAAACCATCTCAGGGAGCGGCTTCATTAGCATACAAGGTTGGAATAAAAATCAGGAATTTGCAATAAGAAAGGATCCTAAGTGCTATACAAAGGTGACTCAGTTATGAAAAGGGGCACATTTCTTGTGCAATTTCTACCTTCAGGGAAGGCACAACTTAATTCAAACAAATGAATGCTTTATGAAAGAATCTCAGATCTCAGCAATAGGCGCTCTCTTAACCTGCATCCACCCTGCTCAAGACATACCTGGTAAATTCTGACTTACCTCTTGTGCTTCCTACTAAATATGGTTGTCATATTCAGGGTTCTAAGAGTAAGAACAGAGAACACTGATGCTCAACAGGCTGGTTCAGGTATTTCTGATGTCATCTAACATCCCCCTTTCATCTTTTGCTCATGGAGAAGAAAGCATCTGCTATTCTACTTAAGGAAAAAAAACTTACACAAGTTTATAAAAACTCATTTTATAGACAAGTTAATATGAATACTAATATTCATATTAAATCTTACAAGAAGTAGACACAAAATTTCTCATCAGTGAATTCCCCCAAGTCCTAGTCAGGTTCCTAGAATCATGTCTTTCAGAACTGACTTGTTTCTAGAGGGACAGGGGCAGATGGCCAAAATCTTTCCTCGTAGCTCTGTTACTAGTATAGTGTTTCAGATATTAAGGCTGTAATGGACAAAAATCATCTCAGACATAAAGATGAAGAAACAGGTAGATTTCATAAAAGTAACTCAACAGAATGTTTCCATAACAACTATGTTGACCTTCATGAAGGCAATTGGAGGAAGGTCTATGAAATTTGCAGTCCTGACAAGTGAATAATTTTTCCAAAAAAGAACAATTTTCTATAATATGGCCCCTATAAAGATGGAGGTGATTAACCATGAGTAACCATGAGTACAGATTGTGATTTAGAGACTAATACAGCTTTTTTATTTGACATGTGAGCTACTAAGGGCCTGAGAGATGAGTCCCCTACTGAGGATCATCAGCAGTATACAAATTAGTACTCGTGTTTCAGTCCCTTCCTGGGTTATAACGGGCTGCCTCATATATTCTTTGGAGGTGTCATACTGTTGATGTGACATATCACTCTGAATACAGAGCAACAATCAGACCCCCTAATCCCATTTCTTTTTTACACAGATATTACCATTTCAATTTGTGGCTTCTCATTTTGCTGTGAGTTTTTTCTTCCCCACCCACCCCCTCCTTAAATCAGGCAAAGAGACAAGTAACTGACTTCAGTTTTCAAAAATGTAACCCGCGAGTGCATAATTCTTCCTGTCAGATTTCCTTTTCTGTAAGTTGGTGAGTTTATTGTGGTAGCACTCAAAAGGCTGAGCCTGAAAAGTTCTATAACATATGGCATACATTTAACATGGCTTGTGAATTAAAAATAACAGCCTGCCATCTGCCTCTGCAAGTTGATTTTATCAAAGTCTAAATGAGAAGCTCAAAGATGTGAATGTTGTCAATTAAAATAAGAAATACTCAGGTTCAATACAGAGTGACCAATCCATTCTCCCCCCACCCCCCACCCCCTGCCAGTCACCATTGGACTAAAGTAACCCATTTCCTCCTCCCTGCACCAAAAAAAGAACCTTGTCACAATTTAGCTTCCAAAGTTACCTTCCTCTAGGAATATGTTACATGGTTTTCTTTTCTGAGGTTAATGCCCTCCTAAACAATTGATTATAGTTTATAAAATCTTCCTTATAATATTTAATTTATTCTCTACTAAACTTGAGAGTCTATTAAGTAATTGATTTTGAAGAGAGGGATGTGATGATTTTTCACTATCCTGTAGGAATTTCTGGAAATGATCTAAAATACTGAACTCTGAGTCAGAAGCCCACACATCGTTTTAGTTGGATTAGCATTTTTTGAGCAATCCCCAGGAATATGCCTAGGGAGGCAATGCCCAGGTACAAGATTTAAGGCAATTGCTGCTTTCAAAAAGTTTGTATCATAGTCAAGATAAGATTTACAGCCAAGAAAAATTTGAAATAAAGCCCATCTTTGTATATCCAAGTGCTCACCTGAGTATACTGTCAATAAGTACAATAAGTGTTCTGAGAAGAGAGAGTTATCCTTCTGAGTCCCTGCTATTCTTTATTTAAGGGCAAGAGGTTTAACTTGTATATGTTTCCATTTTATTATTGTGTATACTGGTTTTGTATGAAGGACAATAAAAGGTAGAATTGTATGAGGTGCTAAATTTGTAAGCAATGTGTAAAAGCTAAAGAGATAACTATAGAAAACATAAAGTGAGCTATTAATTTAAGTAAAATGTCCAAGCCTCAAGACTAATTTGATTGAAATTTCAGAAGGAAAGCTTTATAGGAACCTGTAATTTCTTGACTAGGGTTAAAACATAAATAAAAGTACAGTATAGAGATTCCATGAATCAGGTGTCATGGATGCCAACATTGGGAAGTAAATTTTGCAATGGATAAGTGGATATTTTCTAAGCACAAAGATCAGGGCTCTCTGGTCAAGTCATGCAGGTAGCAAATGACACAAATATTAGGAGGAGCCATTCACATAGACTACAATAAATGAGTATTGTAGTTTTCTAGGGCTATTGCAACAAATCACTACAAACCTGGTGGCTTAAAACAACAGAAATTAAGTCTCTCAGGGTTCTGGAAGCCAGAAGTCCAAATTCTAGCTGTTGGCAGGATGAGAGAGATGAGTCCCCTGCTGAGGGTCATTCACCTCCTCTGAAGGCCCTAGGGGAGAATATTCCCTCACTTCTTGCAGCTTCTGGTGGCTCCTGCCATTCTGGATCCTCACTCCAAGCATCCTGCCTTGTGGCAACATAACTCAATTTCTGCCTCCATCTTCACAAGGTCTTCTTCCCTCAGTGTGTCAAATTTCCCTCTGTTATACAAATTTTTGGATTTAGGGGCCTCCCTAACTCTGGAATGATTTCATCTCTAAATCCTTAACTTAAATGCATCTTCAAAGACCCCATTTTCAAATAGTCACATTCATAGGTACATGGGTTAGATCATGAATATATCTTTGGGAGAGAGAGAGAATCTTAAGCAGACTCCACATTCAGGGCAGAGCCCAACACAAGGCTTGATCTCACAACCCTGAGATCACGACCTGAGCCAAAACCAAGAGTTAGTCACCTGACTGGGCCACCCAGGTGCTCCTAAGATTTTCAATAAGTGTACCTGCTTGACTACATTTCTTTCTCCCTTTATACCAAATCATCCATTTTTTAAAAATTACATATATTTTAAAAATTATATGTATGATTGAGGTTTCCTAGTAAACAGGGATTAATTTAGTTCAATGACCTTAGTTATTGATAGTTCACAAAGAGTTTCAGAATGTACTCTGGGGCCTGGGAAGAACCAGTGTGAGTTGGTTCTACTCTTTTTAGTGTTAAACCTTGCACATCTCTCTGATTATAAATCTGCTTCCAATTCTAGAGCAGATGTCTAAATAAACTGGCAATCAATGATAGCAAGTTGAGGAGGCATCTAAAAGTTAAGAATAATAATGCTCATTAAGAGTCCCCCTCTCCAACCAAGAAAAGCATTCAGTGATTCATATCTTATTCCTTCAAAGGGAGTACACTTCTGTCTAATCAAGAAAAGCCTTTCAGAAGAATGTATGCTCAAAATTCCATTAGTAGCAATGCAAGAGAAGGGCCCAAATGATGAACTGTGTACATTTTAAAATGAAAATTCACACCACAGGAATGCCCACATATCAAATAAATCAATGCAAGCAATCAATCATCTTAATGAAAGCCTATGGTTAGCAGGTGTAAATGCCACTGTGATCTCTTACAATTACAAGAAAAAAACCCTGATTCTGGACATGAACAATTCACTGTGGTTACATACAAATCAACCTCAATAGCATGAACTAAATGGAAACATAATTGAAGTTGGTTAAACATCTACAGTCTCTTCATTTATCTTTCAAAAATAGAGGAGAGCTAGAGGGATTTTTCCCACCAATAATTAGATGCTTTTACCCTAAAAAGCCATCAGTAGCTGTTTCACATAGCACACTGCCTTCCATTCTAATCACATTTGAGTCAGAAAGGAAAACAGAAAAAAAGGAACAAAATGGCTCTTTAGATAGAAAGATGTCCAAGTTTAAGCCCAAATTCGAAGTCATCCACATCTAATAGAAATAAAAATTCATTCAGTGGTGAAGAGGAAATTGTCAATTGTATGGATAATCCACTATCAAATATGATGGACCATCATATTTTATTTATGTAGATTTTGAGTTGTGGCTAGCCTACACTGGACTGACCAGTGTGGTGATCTCCATTATGTAGGCGTTCACCCCTCTACTTGGAATTAGTGTGAAAAATCATCACCAAATTCAGCTGGACTGAAGTGTTATCAGTAATAAGCCCCTTCAGTTAGCCTGAGCCAGTGGTTTTGCATAATTGACTATAATTAGTGCTAGCAATATCATCTATTAGAATTTCAGGTGGTGAATCATGTTGAGGTTTTAGGTCACCAGTACTGCTTAAGCATACATCCGCAAAGAAACATCAGGAGATATCACCATAACCCCCTATATATGCATTGAGTGTATCAAGTGGAAAATTGACAAGAATTGACAGCATTTTAAGTGTACATTATTATTTAAACAATCACCTTGGCCAAATAGTGAGGGAATCCATCAGACTAGTATTTGACTTTATGGTGACAAAACAGTTTGTTAACACTGAATTTTATTTTTAACCCATTACCTCGCACGTATTATCTCACTCACCAAATGAGAACTGCTGCCTTGAAAATGAATTTCTTCCCTTTGATTTTAGGTTTCTCCTTCTCCATCCATTCTTGTATTTTTATGTCATTTGAGGAACTTTAGGGTGGGAACTTTAAGAATTCATGCTGCACATATTTAAGTGTAACATTGGCACCTCTGAAATATGATCTGTAAATCTATCCTCTACATTTTCTTTTTTTTATTTAAATATATATGTATATATATTTAAATAATATATATATATCTTCTCTACATATATATATTTAAATATATATATATATATATATCTGCTCTACACTTTCGAAACTATTCTGTTGCCTCTTCAATCTCAGTCCATAGACTTTCCATTTATTCTAAGAGTAATGGAACTGTGTCAACAATTAATCTTTTCTTAATGGCTTCTGCAATTACTGACACAAAGAACCAAAATAAGTACCAGGTACTACAAAATATAAGATGGATCAAAGCCCCAAAGAGCAATTCAAATCAAAGAGCCAAAGCCTTTAAAATTCTCTCAAAATAGGAGTGTATGTGGGGGGGGGGTGAAGGGGAGAATAAAAAGTGCTATCACTAAAGAAACGCCATAAAAACGAGGGGGGTGGTAGAAAAGAAGATGCAGGAAGGAAAGAATAAGAGTTTGAAAAGCTGTCCTCATTGAGAACTCTAAACTGACGAGTACATAGATTACAGGTAGCTGTTTTGAGTCCTCTGTTCCTCCTAGGAATATTCCATGTGGCCTAGTATTCCTTAAGAGGTAGTCTTTGAGAAATAAAATGTCCCATGGTGAGTCTCCAGACATAAAAGTTATTGTTTGCCCCTACTGAACCTCCTGACTCCAAAACTGGCAAGAATTCAAGTAATTTTTTTCTAGTTATAGTCTCAGCCAGACAAATTGTACCCAGGATAGGAAAAGATGCGACAACAAAGGGCACAAAAATTTTGCAAGGAGATTGAAGACCTTGCCGGTTGCAAACAGAATGAATCTTATTGTAGCTTCAGTGCAAGCAATAGCAATCATTGAACATTGCAAGCACAGACTAACGTCCTCACACCTGAACCAGCAAGGAAATATATTAAATATATTATTATATATTAAATATATTAAAATAGCCATAAAAAAGGAAATATATTAATTCTTGGAGGTATTTTGAAATATTCTATTAACAAAAATTATTCAATCTTGGAAAGAAAAAATGATGGCCTAAAATGATACTACCATGAGAGACTTTGGACTCTGAGAAACAAACTGAGGGTTCTAGAGGGGAGGGGATGGGGGATGGGTTAGCCTGGTGATGGGTATTAAAGAGGGCACATACTGAATGGAGTACTGGGTGTTATACACAAACAATGAATCATGGAACACTACATCAAAAACTAATGATGTAATGTATGGTGATTAACATAACATAATAAAAAAAGGAAAAAAATAAAATACTCCTGAAAGTATGAAAAGCGTTGGGACATTATTTTTGTAATGGAGTACTTTAATAATTGGCTTTGTAGGCCATACAAGCTCTGTTGCTATTATGCTATTGTAGCAATATATAAAGGAATGAATGTGGCTGTGTTCCAATAAAACTCTGTTTACAAAAACAGACTATGGGCCAGATTTGGCCCCAGGCTATAGTTTACCAAATCTTGAACTAGAATGTAAACATACTCTTCTGTGTATGGCCATACTCTGACAGGTTTCTCTAAGAATTCAGTGGAATAGTTTTGTGTTTCCTACAAAATTGTAAGCTCTATCAGATTAAAAAAACTACATTTTGCCTTCTATTACCAGTATTATAAGCAAATTATTATAATTATCATCTAAAGCATAGTTCTGCCAATTGTTCATAGGAAGCACTCCATAAATATTTAACTTCAGCTTTCCCACCAGTATAATACTGCTATTTTTTTTAACTTTTAGTGACTTTCTTTATTGAGTCTTGCAGCAAAGATTAATATAATATTAATTTTAAAGTGGGAGGCAGGATTCATCTTCAGATGAAATAGAGTAGCTTTTTACAAGTCAATAATTACATTGAAAATATTTTTAAAATCTGGATTTAAAAAAATTACAGCTGTCCCAAAAACCAGTACTTAAGGGACATACAGTTCAGAGAGAAGGAAATGGTAGAGTAGCCAAGAGGTGAGCTGATACTTTATGTGAGATACTTTTCTGCTCAAGGCATTTCTGTATTTTTTTGTGCAAGTGAAAGGATGAGAATCTGGGAAGCAGGGCACTACTAAGAGGCAGAAAAGCCAGAGAGCTTTTGATATTTTCACAGGGCTTAGGAGATAAAACTTAAAGTTCAGGACTTTCATAGCAGCTAGCATGTGTGGAGCAAAAATTCAAAAGGGAAGGGAGATGCAATGAATTGGGTCCAGCACTCAACAGTGTTTAACTTGAGTATCTGTTGAACTCTTTAATTGCACTAGGAAAGAAGCTAAGAAACCAAATAGAAAGGGTCTGAAAAACAAAGATGATTTTCAGCAGTCTCAGTGAAGAGAAAAAAAACAAAGAAACAATTAGACTTGAGACTAGAGATCCTATTAAACATGCCAGTCCCAAAGTTTGGAATTCAAGAAAACTACATCTTAGCAGTGGAGACAAACCAAAGGTAGCTCGAAGCTTATAAAAACTATAATTTAGCTCCCCTCAGTCTCAGAGTGAAATAAAGTGATCTGACTTCATTCAAGCTCCCTTTGAATGGGATGAATGGTCTCCAGGGGAAAATGTCATCATCCATAGCTATTATAATTTTCATACGGAATATCCAGTATTTAATACAAAATTATTAGGCTTATCAAGACAAAGGGCCAAGAGAAAAAATAGACAATAGAAACAGACACATAGCACAATTCAAATTTCAGAGTTATGAAACATGTACCTCAAGTGTGATTAATATGCACAAGGACATTAACAAGATGTAAAAATTCATAAGCAACTATAAACTATACAACGGAATCAAATGTAAACCCAACAATTGAATTTAAGAAATAATAGATGGGCTTACTAATAAAAGGGACAACTCCCACAAGAACATTTGTAATCTAGAAAGCAGAATAGTAAAAAATAACCAAGATAAAGCATAGAGAGCAAAAGATATAGAATATATATAAAAAGAATGTCAGTGACATATGGGATATTATGAAAAGGTCTAAGATACTTGTAATCGGAAACACAAAATATGAGGAGTAAGAATAAGAGGCTGAAGCAGTATTTGAAGAAATAATGAACAGCAATAGTCCAGAACTTGTGAAAGAATTAAGACACAGATTTGAAAAATAAAACACTAAAAAGAATAAATGGAAAGAACTAGGCACAACATAAAATTCTTGAAAGTCAAATACAAGGAGAAAAAGTTGCCAGAGTAAAAAGACAAATTACTTTTAAAGAAAGAACTTATAAAACTATCAACTGAACTCTCAATAGAAACAATGGAAACAAAACATAAGTGAATGGTATGTTTTAAGTGTTGAAAGAAAATAACTGCAGGCAGAGAGCTCTACTCTCTGTAAAAATACCAACCAAATGTGAAGTGAATAAAAAACTTGTGGGATATAAAGGAAGCAATTAGTAAAATGTTTGATATAATCCTGCATCTAACAATAATCGTATTTTGTAATTATGCTTGTAAATTGAACAATCCAATTAGAAGATTTATATTTCAAGACTGAGGTAGAAAACAAAATATGATTTTATGCCTTTTATACTAGACAAACCTTAAATATATGAAGACCAAAAGATCAAAGGTTGAATAATGGAAAAAAGCTATGCTGTACAAACACTACAGAAGAAATCAGTGCAGGGGTGCCTGAGTGGCTCGGTCAGTTAAGTGTCTGACTCTTGAGTTCGGCTCAGGTCATGATCTCAGGATTGTGAGATCAAGCCCCATGTTGGGCTCCGTGCTGGGTGTGGAGCCTACTTAAGATTCTCTCTTCCTCTTCCCTCTGCCCCTCCCCCACTGCACACTCTCATGCTCTCAAAAACTTAATTAAATAATTTATAAAAAAATAAAGTCAATGCAGCTATACTAAAAAAGGTAGTAACATTAATTAAAGTAGACTCTAAGAGGCATTATTAAAGAAATAGAAAGGTACTTCATAATGATAAAAAGACCAATTCTAAGGAATATTTTAAAATGTTAATTTTATATGCACTGAAAATATAGCTACAAACATAAAGCGAAAAACAAATAAATAAATAAGAACTAAGAGAAGAAATAGCTACACAACCATAGTAGAAAACTGTAATTTATCCTTTTCAAAAACTGAGAAACCAAGTAGATATAAAATCAGTAAAGATACATAAAACACAAACAGTATAAATTCAGCTCATTGACATGTATGAATATAGGGAACACGTCACACAACTGCACATTTCTTTTTTGTGAACAAAGTTTCACCATATGTTGGGCCATAAAGCATGTCTAACCAAATTTTAAAAGACTAAAATAATATGTATTGTTATCTGACCTCAGTGGAATTAAACTAGAAATAAATAAAAAGGTAGAAAATATCTACATACTTAAAAATAGGGCAATGTATTTCTAACTACTCTGTGGTTAAAGAAGAAATCACAACAAAAATTAGAGGATATTTTTAACTGAATGATAATGAAAATACAACATACCAGAATCTGTGGGATGCAACAAAACAGGGCTTAAAAACGAGTATATAGTCTTAAATGCATATATATTAGGTGAGAAAAAAAGTTAAAAATAATTTATCTAAATAGTAGTCTCCAAAATTAGAAAAATCACAGTAAATTAAACCCAAAGTAGAAGGAATAAAGTAATAAAAATGAGAAAAATAATGAAATAGAAAACAAATGTACAGTAAAGAAAAATTAGTTGACTCTGAAAAGATTACCAAAATTAATAGATCTTTAGCAATACTGATCAAGGGTTGGGGGAAGGGAAAGGAAGAATGGAAGGAACGAACAAATAATGGACTGAAGGGAGGGAGGGAGGGAGGGAGGGAAGGAAGGAGAGAAGTTACACCAGTATCAATAATGAAGAAGCCCATAGATGGTGTCAACAGTAAATTTTTCTAATTATAGAAGATAGAAATTTTATCACTCTTACAGAATTTTTCTAACAAAAGGGAAAATAGTGATCACTTCACAATTCATTCTGTAGAGCCAATATAATAAAACCTAATAAGGATGTAATTTGAAAAGGATAATTATAAGCAAGTTTTTCTCATAAATACAAATCTAACAATATTAAACAATGTATCAGTAAATTGAATCTAGTGATATCTTAAAAGGATGACTAAGCTGTAATTATTCTGTAAATGTAAGGTTGATTTAATCTTCAAAATGAACCAGCATTTCACCACATAAATCAGTAAATAAGATGAGCTATTGGACATCCCAATAAATGTAAAAACTGTGATAAAATTCAACAACCATTTATAATTTAAAATTTAATAAATTAAAAATAGATAGGAACTTCTTTAATCTGATTTTAAATTTTAAACCTCCTGTAAGCATCATATATAGCTATGAAATATTAAGAGATTTCTCAAGATTGGGAGTGAGGCAAAAATGACCTCAGTGACTACTTTTATTCAAGATTTCACTGCAGCAGATTCTCCCTGGACACATTAACTCATGCCATTCAACTCCACCAGCCTCCATTGTACTACCTGGGATTCAGAAATACATCTGACTAGAGCTCTGAAAGTTACTTTATTTATTTTTATTTTGATGGCACAATTTAAAAACTAAGCATAAAAAGCTAAGCTTTGCATATACTTCTTTTTTTTCTTTTTTTTAAGATTTTATTTATTTATTTGAGAGAGAGAGAGAATGAGAGACAGAGAGTATGAGAGGGAGGAGAGTCGGAGGGAGAAGCAGACTCCCTGCTGAGCGGGAAGCCCGATGCGGGACTCGATCCTGGGACTCCAGGATCATGACCTGAGCCGAAGGCAGTCGCTTAACCAACTGAGCCATCCAGGCGCCCTGCATATACTTCTATAACATTTTATATCTTTTCAAAATTTTACTTTTGTTTTTTAATTTAAATTTAATTAACATATAGTGCATTATTAGTTTCAGAGGTAGAGTTCAGTGATTCATCAGTCTTATATAACACCCAGTGGTCATCACATCATGTGCCCTCCTTAATGTCCATCCCCCAGCCACCCCATCCCCTGTACCCTCAGCAACCCTCAGTTTGTTTCCTATGATTAAAAGTCTCTTATGGTTTGTCTCCCTCTCTCATTTCATCTGAAGAAATCTGTTAAGTCTGTCTGGTGCAATGTGTCATTCAAGCCACTGTTCCCTTGTAGATTTTCTGCTTTGATGATCTGTCTGTTGCTGTAAGTGGAATGTTAACATCCCCTACTCTTATTATCAATGGGTTTCTTTATGTTTATTCTTGATTGATTTATATATTTGATGCTTCCAAGTTGGGAGCATATATATATTTACAATTGTTAGATCTTCTTGATGGATAGACCCCTTAATTATGATATAATGCTCTTAATCTCTTGTTAGTCGTTATTTTAAAATCTAGTTTGTCTGACGTAAGTATGGCTATTCCAGCTTTCTTTTGACATCCATTAGCATGATAGATGGTTCTCCATCCCTTCACATTCAATCTGCAGGTCTAAAATAGGCAGCATATAGATGGGTCTTGTTTTTTTTATCCGTTCTGATACCAGTGTAGCAACAGTAGAACAGAAACATTTTAGGTGGTTGTATGGAAGTCATATTGTTATTCCACAGGTCTGAGCTGTACAATTCTGAACTTGTTTTATATGAAAAAAAAATTAAATGTCTGTCTTGTTTAAGCCATTGTTTTTAAGGATTCACTACTGTTTGTAGCAAACATAAAAGCTAAATGATACACTATTTGTGAAAATATGGTTCAAGATTTCTTATTAACCCAAAGAATATAAAACACTAATTCAAAAAGATATATGCACCCCTGTGTTTATTGCAACATTATTTACAATTGCCAAATTATGGGAGCAGACCAAGTGCCCATCAATAGATGAATGAATAAAGAAAAGTGATATATATGTGTCTCTGTGTGTGTGTGTGTGTGTGTGTGTGTGTCATATATATTATACCCCTGGGTTATGATGAATAAAGAAGAGTGATATATATGTGTGTGTGTGTATGAAATCATATGATGAATCATATATATAATGATAATTATATATGTAATGATGAATGAATAGATGAATGAATAAAGAAGGGTGGTATATGTGTGTGTATGTATATGGAATATTATTCAGCCATATAGAAGAATGAAATCTTGCCATTTGTGGCAACATGGATGGATCTAGAGGGTATAATGCTAAGTGAAATAAATTAGAGAAAGATAAATATATGATTTTACTCCTATGTGGAATTTAAGAAAACAAACAAAAAAAAAAATGAGAGAAACACAAAACAGACTCTTAAATCTGGGGAACAAATTGGTGGTTACCAGAGGGGAAGAGGGTGAGGAGATGGATGAAATAAAGGGAACTAAGAGTATACTTATGGTGATGAGCACTGAGCAATGTATAGAATTGTTGAATCACTATATCATACACCTGAAACTAATGTAACACTATGTTAATTATTATTTTGTTTTTTTAAGATTTTTATGACCAAGGTTTAAAAAATACTTCTTTTTTTTTAAGATTTTATTTATTTGAGAGGGAGAGAATGAGAGATAGAGAGCACGAGAGGGAAGAGGGTCAAAGGGAGAAGCAGACTCCCTGCTGAGCAGGGAGTCCGATGCGGGACTCGATCCCGGGACTCTAGGATCACGACCTGAGCCGAAGGCAGTCGCTTAACCAACTGAGCCACCCAGGCACCCTAAAAAATACTTCTTAACCAAGGTTGGTGGGCAGTACCAGTTGCTTAGTACACCGTCTTTTATGGTGCTAACAGAAAAGATACATTGAGAAAGTTCCCTTTGATTTTTTCCCACATATTATACCACTAGGTTATGATCATCAAGAGTGGAACTGAAATTATTCCATTTAAATGATTATATACGTATAAAAGATTTCCCTCACGGAAGCAGTCCTCTTTTTCAGACATTCCAGATGGGACTCTTTCCTGGCAATTCAAGTCCCACAAGTGATTACCTCTGCCATAGGGTATGTAGAATAAATAAAGGTTGAAAGATCAGAAAAATGCGACCATATGTCCAAACATACTGCATGTGCTTTGGCGGAGGGAATATAAATGTTAAGGGAGATCATAGAGTGCTTGCCAGAAAATTATATTTTAAAAAAAGAATAAAATAGCTCTTATCATTTGATAAGGGCAGCTTGACAGCAGTACCCCTGAAACTTGAAGAGTAAGTTTGGCCAACATACCAAAGTACCTTACTATTATTGCCCCCTTCCTTGACACTCCAATGACCAGAAAGAAAAAAATTCCTAAAACCTTGAAAACAAGAAACTAATGTGTTTACAAGCATAGAATTCTAAAATCCCTCAAAAATAAAATAAATAAAATTCCTGTCTTGATGTTGATGAACCCATTTTTGTAAAATAGTCCATGGTGACTGTGGAGCATAATCCAAGGGATTCTATCAGACCTAAAAATATTCTTCCCTAGCTCTTTTTGGCTCATCATCAGCCAGGGCTATAGCTTCTCATAATCCTAGGAACGAACACCCTGTGTGATTTGTCCCAATCTGGCAGATCAGCTGGGCCAAAATAGACCTTAACAAACCAGTTCCTGATAGAAGATGAGTTTACAGGCTTTCTAAACCAAGACATTAGCAGTGGAGCTATAAATGAGAAAATTTATATTCCCCACGTATTTTCAGTAAGAGAAAGAGAAATTAGGAAAATACTATGTCAAGAATTCAGTTTTCTGGGAGGTAGTCACTTTGGAATCCTACGTCTCAATGAGTGAAGGGCCAAAGAAGAAATTACTTTTGAAAATGAGTGTTTGTGAGATCTACTGAATGTTTCAGTAGGGTAATAGCGTTCCTAAAGAAGGAATCCACTCTCAGTGGTAACCTACAGAGGATCAAACAAGAGGAAACTTGCATAATATAAAGAGAATTATATTGACGTTTTGAGAATTTCCCTTGCTATGACTCTAATCCCAAGGATGGCATTTGAATGACAGATAAAAGATGTTCCTGAATCAGTGTTGATGCTTTCTAATTCATTTCTTGGGAGATGTAAGACTATTAATTTGAGAGATCAGCCTCTTTACTGAAGACCTTGTTTTCTGAGAAAGTAAAATATTCCAAGCAGAACACCTAGGAAATTAAAACTGACCCTTTTTAAATACACACACACACACACACACACACACACACACACACACACACACACACACACCACATACACTCTAGCCATATATATATATATTTTTTTCTCTCTCTGTCTATACTCCTCTAGCTAGCTTCTCAGCATTCCTAATCAGAAAAGCCATATCTTCAGAAAACCTTTTCTTGATCTTGCCAGAAAAATGAGATGAAATATCCCGGTAATAAATAGCTTGTAAATTGGCTCTTTTGAAAGTGGTGCTAGGATTTTGACTATTAATTACTTACAGAGCTATTTTTCCTGTCTAGTGTTTAAGGTCAAATAACTCCTTATTCCTCAGAAGGCTTCAGTTGGGGACTTAACAGAAAGAGTCCCACAACACTCCCTGGATCATCTGCTTTTGCCTTGTGGCATAGAGTTGGCATAATTTATCCAAAGTCCAGTAATATCCTCTGGAGACGATTACGTTTTTAAATTATTTTTACTGTGAAAGTCATGCATGCAGAAGTTTAAAATACAATTAAAATCTCTTTCCCAATCTCCAGTCCATTCTCTAGGGATAATTACTCACTGATAACAAATTCTGTTCCTGGGATCTTCTGGCAGTTTCCAATATAATTTATTTAATATATATGGGTGCTCTTATATCATGATTTGTCCACTTTGGATATTATCTATTGACAATCCTTTAAAAGATAAAACATCTAGTACAGTTAGACTCTTCCTCTACTTTACAATTTTTGTTTAGAATTGATGATTAAACTTGAACTTAATAAATTGGGGCTTGTACTACTTGATTTAGTAAGCTTAAGACAGTATCTACTGACTTCCCACTTGGAAAGATTAGGGTTTTAACACCCTTAAACTTCCTTCCACCAATCTTCCCTTTTACAAATGTACCACTTATAATATTATTTTTAAATTGTCAAGATTCATATGTTTTATTCAGCTCTAACAATAATAGTCTTCCATATTTTGTAAATGATAAATCTAAAACTTAAAAACTAACATTATTTATAGCATTATGATTATATAAGCATTTCATGTATATGTACACTCAAACATATATATAATAAAGCTGCAATAATTATTTTAAAAAGCTAAAATATTTGAAACAATGTGGTAGTTCATGGAATCCAAAATGTAGATCAAAGTAACAAGAGACAAAATCAAGACACATTCCCAAATATTTTTCATACATTTTAAATTATATATGTGTGCATATATATAATCAAATATAAAATAACATGATTTCAAATATGTGAGGAAAAAAGAGTTTATATTATATATATGGTTTTAAAATCAGCTAACCTTTAAAAAAAAAAGAAAACACGGTAAATTACAACCCTACATCATACTTTACAGTAAAACAAAATTCAGATAGGTTAAAAATATAAATGTGAAAAATCAAAATGCAAAATTGTTCTAATATGTAAAAACATGGATAAATTTCAACTCTATTATGTTGACTAAGAAAATCAAGTTATATAATAATATGTACAATGTTCCATTTATGTGAAATTTAAAATTCAAAAATATATATTTTTATAAATGTAAAAAAAATGAAGAGTATGAGTTTACCATATAGATAAGAAAAATACACACCAATTTCAGTAAAGTGATTCTATATAGATTGGGGAAAGACTAGAATCAAGGAGTACAAAAAGAAATTCATTTGCCTTTAAAGGAAGGACATCTGAAACAAATTTGGCAGAATGTTAAATAACGATTTGACAAAATTGGGTAGTGGTTGCACACAAGTTCATATAATCTCTATACTGCTCTTAATGTTTGTAATAGTTCAAATAATAAACACTCTGAAAATATGATAATAAAAATAGTGTTGTCTTTTAACGCATTCCATTAGTATTCTAACTAACTTACCTATATTTTGTCACTTTCTACCATTTAATGTAGAAACTATAATTTTCCACAGATTTTAAAATGAGGAAAATATAAAATAGGGATTAATTTCCCTAAGTGTAAACAGTCTTTGGTGGCTATCTGATGCCAAAATCTGTACTATAAATTATAACATTCAGTCAAATAGCCTTTCTGTGAAATATACAAGAAAAGCTTTTCTAGACTTGACACAAAACTCAGAAACTGTGAAGAGAAAGATTGATATATTTTGACTGGGTAAAAATTCAAATTTCTGTGTGCCAAAATTACCACAAACAAATGACTAAAGGAAAAGTGTTTTTTTTTTAAGTCAGCTTTTTTTTTGTTTTATACTGTAAATTATTGTAATTTTAAGTGGATAGCCTGATGGATTTTGTCAGCTGTAAACCTTATAACCACCCCAACATTCGAGATCTATTTCCATTATTCCAGAAAGTTTCTTTGTCCCCATTCTCAGTTAATCATTCCTCCTTCCTGACCTCAGCCCTCACCTAGGCTCTAAACAGCTATTAATCTGCTTTTTGTTACTATAAATCAGATTAATCAATCTTTTCTAGATGTACATGTAAATGGAATCATATACTCTTTTGTGTCTGGCTTTTTACCTTAAAATTTTTGAGATTCAACCGTGTTGTATATATCAATAGTTCATTTATTTTTTTATTGCAGATAGTATTTCACTATTATATCATGATTTCTTTATTCACTTGATGATGAACATTTGGGTTGTTTGAAATTTTCAGCTGTTACAAAGACATCTATCAGAAAGATTCCTGTACAAGGCTTTGTGTGCACATTTATTTTCATTTTGGTATTTAGGTAAATATCTGGGGAGTAGAATGGCAGACTGATATGTTAGGAGTATATTTAGCTTTATAAGAAAATCCCAAACTATGATGAGCACAGGGTGTTGTATGTAAGTGATGAATCTCTAAATTCTATTCCTGAAACCAATATTACACTATAGGCTAACTAACTAGAATTTAAATAAAAATTTGTAGGAAAAAGAAAAAGAAATGCTCAAACTGTTGAACAAGTTGAGCATATTTTCAAATATGTTGAACATATTTCCATGCACTTATTAGCCATTTATAGTTCTTTTTTGTGAAATGCTGGTTCAGAATTTTTGCCCATTTTTTAGTTGGGCGATTTGTCGTCTTGTTATTAAGTTGCAAGTATTCTTCATGTATTCCGGATAGAATTCCTTTGTCGGTATATACATAGAGAATATTTTCTTCCATTTGGAGAATGTTCTTTTCATTTTCTTAATTATGCCAATACCAAAACCATTACTGTAGTCTTTATAGTCTTGAAATCCAAATTTGTTCTTTTGAAAATCAGATGGACTTGTCTAGATTCTTTGACTTTTTTTTCCTAAGATTTTATTTATTTGAGAGAAAGAGTGAGAACACGAGCAGAGGGAGAAGCAGACTCCCCACTGTGCAGGGAAACCTGATGCAGGGCTCAATCTCAGGACCCCGGGATCATGACCTGAGCCAAAGGCAGGTGCTTAACTGAGCCATCCAGGCACCCCCAGATCCTTTGACTTTTTAACATAAATTTTATAATCAGTTTTTTATTTTATCTGTATTTTTAAAAGGTTGCCAGGATTTTGATTGAGAATATATTGAATCTGTAGATCAATTTGGGCAAATTGGCATTTTGACAATATTAAACTTTCTGATCCATTACCAAGATATATCACTCCATTTATTTAGACCTTCTTTCATTTCTCTCAGCAATAGTTTATACTTTTCAGTGTAGAGGTGTGACAAATACTTTGCTAAATTATTCCTAAGACTTTCTTCTTTCCATTGTAAGTGATTTTTTTTTACATTTCAATTTCCGATTGTTTGTTGCTAGTATACAGTTAATTTTATTTATTGACCTTGTGTCTGCAAGTTTACACAATTCACTTACTAGTTTCAGTAGGTTTTTGTAGATTTCTTAGTATGATATTCAGTACAGGATTACAGAGAAAAGTGAGCATCCTTGCTTTGTCCCCAGTATTAGGGAAGAAGTGTTCAAAATCTCACCCCCAAGTGTAATGTTAGTTGTACATTTTTATAGATCCCCCTTATAAAAGTGAGCAAGTTTTCTAAATCTACTTAGCTGAGAGTTTTTATCATTAATGGATGTTAAATTTTGTTAAGTACTTTTCCTTCATCTACTGGAATAAGCATATAGTTTGTATCCCTTTTTCTCTTAATGCGGTGAATTACACTGACTTATTTTATGAATTAACATTCAATTAATGAACAGTCCTACATTCCTGGGTTAAACTCTATTTAGTCCTGACATAAGCAGTCCATGATCTAGTTGGGGTTTATTGTGGCTCTTAAATTTAGATGTCCATTTTTTCCTCAGATTTTGGAAAATTTTAACCATCATTTCTTCAAATAAGCTTTCTGCCCATTTCTCTGCCTTCTTTTTTTCTGAGACTCCCATAATGAGTATGTTGATCCACTTTATTGTCGCCTGTAAGCTTTTTTCACTTCCTTTTTTTTTTCTTTTTGTTCCTCTGACTTGATAACTTCCAGTGACCTAGCATCTATTTCATTGATTTTTTTTCCTGATTGAACAAGCCTGTTCTTGAACCTCTAAGTGAATTTTTCAATTCAGTTATTGTATTCTTCAGCTTCAGAATGTTTGTTTCTTTTTTTTTATAGTTTCTGCATTTTTGTTGATATTCTCCATTTGTTCATGTATTGTGTGTGTGTGTCTAAATTGTTTATCTATTTTCTTTTAGCTCATTGAATGTTTTTAAGATGGCTATCTTCAATTCTTCATCAGGTAATTCATATATCTGTTTCTTTAGGGTAAGTTACTGGAGATTAATTTTGCTCCTTTGATTGAACTGTTTCCTTTTCCTTATATATCTTTTTTTGGTTTGGGGTTTGGTTTGATTGGTTTTTGCTGGAATTTAGACATTTGAAGAAACAGCTTCATACAATACTGGTTTTATACAGGGAAGAGCTTCACTTTCAGCCTGGATGGAGATTTGGGAGACCTTAACCCTTTTGGGGGATGCATCTTGGCTTGTCTTCAGTATGTCATTTCTCAGACAGGTTTGCCAGTTTCTTGTCTTTTTTTCTTTTTTTTAAGGTTTTATTCTCTTGCTCCCTCTGGTGTATATCTCTGGTACTACAGGTTCTCTGATGTAGCAACAAGCTGCTGAGTCCTTCGTTTTTAGTTGTCCCCAAACATCGAAAATATGCTGGTACTCCATCAGCACAATAAATTAAGCAGGACAGAAGCTAGTCCGTCAGACAGTTCCCTGGAAAGTTGAAATACTGAATGTATATCCCACTTTTCTCTTTCCTTCCCAAGGAAAAATCTACAAGTTTGTGTTTTCTCCCGATTGCCCCAAGCTGTGTTGGCTTGGGGAAGAAGCTGTCGGGGGTTAAACACAACTTTTTTTTACCTGTTTCAATGCAGTTGTCCTTGGTTTTGTGCTTGCCTGGAGTATCGTGATTTCTTAACTGATTTCTTGAGTTTTCATAAAGACTTTTTGTACCATATATTGCTGTTAACTCAGTGTCTCAGTGGGGGAACAAGTTCTCGGTCTTCCTGTTGTACCATCTTTCTGACCACTCCTGTTGTCATCATTCTTCAGTGTTATTTACCCTGGTTATAGAATTCTGTGCTGACAAGTTTATGTTTTAGCATTTTAAAGATATCATATTTACTTCTGGATTTAAGTTTCCGATAAGAAATATTCAGTTATTCTTAAGTTTGTTCCTCTGTACACAATGTGTCTTTTTTTTTCTGGATGATTTTCTCTTCCTCATTGGTTCTCAGTAATTTTATTTTTAGATTTGTCAGTTTATCATTTTTATCACATTTGGAAACTATTTTAGCCATTATTTCCTCTAATTTTTTCCTGTTGTATTCTCTCTCTTCTTTCTGTCTAAGAGTCTAATTGCAAGTGTATCTTTTACACAGGGCCCAACAGGTCACTGGTTTCTGTCAAATATTTTCAGTTTTTTTCTGTATGTGCTTCAATTCAGATAATTTCTATTCCTCTGTGTCCAAGTTTATTGATGTTTGTTGCTCTATAATATCTAATCTGTTTTTACTCTCATTCAGAAAAATTGTCATTTCAAATTGATTTTTTCTTTATTTTTTTAAAGATTTTATTTATTTATTTGAGAGAGAAAGAATGAGAGAGAGCATGAGACGGGGGAGGGAAGAGGGAGAAGCAGACTCCCCACTGAGCGGGGAGTCCAGTGTGGGACTCGATCCTAGGACTCCAGGATCATGACCTGAGCTGAAGGCAGACGCTTAACCAACTGAGCCACCTTCTAATATTTCACTGTGTTTTTTTATTTATTCCATATGTTCCTCATTTTATTCATATTTTTCTTTAAATGAGCACACAAGCATATTTTAAAAGATGATTTTTTCTCTGTTAATTCTAATATTTCTGTTATTTCTGGGTCTCTTTATATTGACTGATTTTTATTTTTAATGCTGTTTGCATGTCTAGCAATTTTTTCTTAGATGCTAGCATTTGCAATCATGCTGTGTATTAAACTTTGTTGTCTTCCTGTATACACAGTTGAAATTTGTTTTAGAAAGCAGATAAATTACTTACAAATCAGTTTTATTTTTTTCAGGTTTGTTTTTAATCTTAATTAGGGTGATCTGAAGTACACTTCATTTTAAGGATAATTGAACCCTACTAAAGAATGACTTTATTGAGGTCATTCTTAATTCTCTGAGCATAAAATGAGGAGTCTCTACTCTAAAACATTGAAAATTAATCAGCTCTCCAATCTATGTTAACTTTGGGAATTGTTCAACTTATAATTTTCCAGTGATCCTCTGTCCATCTTCATGAAGTTTCATCCTACCCATGCACAAAATTTGTATTCAGCAAAGACTGAAAAAGAGATCCCCATCCAGATTACTGAAGTTCTTTTTACTCAGTAGCTGCTGCTTCTCCAAAACTTCAACTTCCAGTCTCTCAGCCATCCTCAATTCCACCGTCTACCTCCTAAATTTAGCAAGGCTGCCATGCTCAGCTTGGAACTTCCTTCTCTGGGACTGGGTCCAGAATGTGCAGCAACCTGACTGAAAGTAAGGGTGATCATAGACTCACCTCAGTTGTTTTCCTTACCCTAGGAATCTCAACTGCCCAATATTTGATAATAGTTGTTTCATAAAACTTTGTCCAGTTATTTAGTTGTTTATGAAGAGTAAGTCAGGTCTCTCTTATTCCATCATGGACAGAAGCTGAGGACTTTTTTTTTCTTTAACTAATGAACAAGGAAAATATGACTATCCCTCTCCCTCTCCTGCATAAGTCAAATATATAAACAAGCAATAGATTTATTTCTTTCTAAAAAAAAACAAATGCCCAATAGATTTATGCTCTTATTAGTAATTAAATTTTATAATACATAGGATAATCTTTCCTCTCATCAGATTAATAAAGATTTTTAAATGTAATACGTAATGTGCCACAATCATCAAAAATTAACTATTACAAACATACTTTCATGATAAAAACTCTCAGTAAGTTAGGAATAGAGAGGCAGTCTCTCAACTTGATAAAGACTGTATGCCAAAAAGACCTATAGCTATCATCATATTCAGTGAGACATGTCCTTGCTAATGCTGTAAGGCGTGAAAAGAAAATAAATACAGTTTGAGAAGGAAGTAATAAAACTGCCTTTGTTCTTAGATTACATGATCTATGTAGAAAATCCAAAAGAATTGACCAAAAAACTTCTACCAATAAATGATTATAGCAGGGTTCTAATATACAAATTAATGTATAAAATCAGTTTCCTATATGCCAGAATAAAGTTTGATAGAATTTGATACAAATGGAGTTTGATATTAAAAACACAATACCCCATTTATATTAATACCTAGACAAATGAAATACTCAGGTATAAATCTAACAAAATATGTATAAGATCTGTATGAAGAAAACTACAAAACTTTGGTGAATGAAATGAAAGAAGAACTACATAAAGGAGAGATATTCCATGTTCATGAATAGGAAGACCATATCGTCAAAATGTCAGTTCTTCCCAACTTGACCTATAGATTAAAAGCAGTTGCAATAAATATCCCAGCAAGTTGTTTTATGGATATCAGCAAACTGATTCTAAAGTTTATGTGGAGAGGCAAGAGACCCAGAATATCCAACACAGCATTGAAGGGGAACAAAGTTGGAGGAATGATGCTATCCATCTTTTAAGACTTACTATCAAGCTACAATAATCAAGACAGTGTGGTGTTGGTGAAAGAATAGACAAACAGATCAATGAAACAGAATAGAGAGCCAAGAAATAGGCCTACATAAATAAAGTCCATTGAATTCTAACAAAGGAGCAAAAGCAATACAATGAAGCAAAGTAGTCTTTTCCATAAATGGTGCTAGAGCAACTGGACATGCACATGTAAAAAAGGGAATCTAAACACAGACCTTACACCCTTCACAAAAATGAACTCAAAATGGATCACATACCTGAATATAAAGCACAAAACTATATAATTCCGAGAATATAACACATAAGTAAAACCTAGATGACTTTGGGCATAATGGTACCTTTCTTATTTATTTTGTTTTTTATTGAAGTATAGTTGACACACAATGTTACACTAGTTTCAGGTGTACAACATGATTTGACAGGCCTATATGTTTGCTGTTCTCACCACTAGTGTAGCTGTCATCTGATGGTGAGCCTTTTTAGATACAATACCAAAGACATGATCCATGAAAGAAATAATTGATAAGTTGGTCTTCATTAAAATTTAAAACTTCTGCTCTATGAAAGGCAATGTTAAGAGATTGAGAACACGAGCCACAGACTGGTAGAAATATTTGCAAAAGACACATCTGATAAAGGACTGTTATCCAAAATATGTGAAGAATACTTAAAGCTCAACTATAAGAAAACAAGCATCCCACTTATAAAGTGGTCAAAGACTTTAACAGACACCTCACTAGAAAAGATATATAGATGTCAAATAAGCATATGAAAAGATGCCCCACATCATATGTCATCAAGGAAATGCAAATTAAAACAATGAGGTACCACTACAAACCTATTAGAATGGCCAAAATATAGAATATTGACAACAGCAAATGATGATGAGGATGTGGAGCAACAGGAACTCTCATAGTTTGCTGGTGGAAAGGCAAAATCATACAGCCACTTTGGAAGACAGTTTGGCAGTTTCTTACAAAACTAAACTTATTCCTACCATATGATCCAGCAGTTGTGCTCCTTGGTATTTACCCAAAAGAGTTGAAAAGTTATGTCTACACAAAACCCTGCACACATGTTTATAGCAGCTTTACTCATAATTGCCAAAACTCAGAAGCAACAAAGATGTTCTTCTACAGGTGAATAGATAAATAAACTGTGGTACATCCAGATAATGGAATATTATTCATTATTAAAAAGAAATGAACTATCAAACCACGAAAAAACATGGAGAAACCTTAAATACATATTACTAAGTGAAAGAAGCCAATTTGAAAAGGCAACATACTATATGACTCTAACTCTATAACATGTGGTAAAGACAAAACCGTGGACACAATAAAACGATCAGTGGTTGGGGATGGAAGGGGGGTAAATAAGCAGAACAGAGAGGATTTTTAAGGCGGTGAAAATACTCTTTATTAGATTATAGTGACGAGTACATGTCATTACACATATGTCCAAACCCATAGAATGTACAAAACCAAGAGTGAACCCTAATGTAAACTGTGGACTTCGGGTGATTATTATGTGTCAGTATAAGTTCATCAATTTTATTTTTTATTTCTTTTTTAAAAGATTTGTTTATTTATTTTAGAAAGAGAGAGTGTGTGTGCACACAAGCAGGGGGAGGGGAAGAGGGAGAGGACCTCAGGCAGACTCCACATGTAGTGTAGAGTCCGATGTGGGGCTTGATCTCATGACGCTAAGATCATGACCTGAGCCAAAACCAAGAATCAGGTGCTCAGCAGACTGAGCCAACCAGGTGCCCCTAAGTTCAGCAGTTTTTTTTTAAAGTATTAAAAGTGTTCTTAGCTTATGATCAAAAAAACTTTATTGTTCTCTGTGAAGTCATTTTTCCATAGACACAATTCTCTCAAGTTCTATTTTCTATTATTTGCAAAGATTAAAATGTTTACTCCATTGAAAATATAACGTTGTCATGTATTTATGCTGCTGCATTTTTGTAGCAGTTTATTTAAGGATTCCTGTCATTAATGGTAGGTAGGTAGTAAGTATGCAGGATTCACATGCATACTGAAGTGGTCTTGATTTTGTCAAGGTTTGCATGGTTTGCCATGAAAACCATGAATCCAAACACAGCTAACAACTGGAGGGGACAGGAAGCATGACTCCTCACCATTTAGCCCTTGGTGGATGTTTTATGTTCTACCAAAGTCCCAACAGAAACCAAATTTTAAGTATTCTTTCTTTCTTTCTTCTCTACCCTTCCAATAAATATGTTGAAGTCTATACCACTGAAACATAATCTACCATGGTCACTCCATCTGGATTGCTCTTTAGAACCAGTCTGTGAAGGAAAAACACCACACTGGGACTGGGACTGGGATTGGGATTGTAAAGCAATCCAAACCATAGTACAATTGTCTCAGTTTGGGACTTTGAAACTAAATACGTGTCCTTCTTGTCTAAGTCCTCCATTTGTTCCCTACGTAACTTGTGAACATTTCTATCTTCCCTGCTAGGCTCTTACTTTCTTTAATTTAGGGACAATATCTGATGGGTTTCTATACTCTGAAGGTATATAACCTCCTCTAAAAGAAGAAAACTAGAAGTCCATGAACAAACTTCCTTTGTCAATGATGTTTTACAAAAGTTTATAAAACTTCCAGAGAAGTTAAGATTATCTTTAATCCATAAATTACACGTGTCAGAAAATCCAGGTGGCAGGTTAACTTATACAATTTCAAATCACAGTGAACAAGATTTGCAAAGCTAAATAACCAAAAAATTATTTTAGCTTAAAATAAATATAAAATCTTAATAATAAAAAGCAAGAAAGTGTGGAAATCACATAAAAGTCCTGTATTCACACATATAAGGTATATTTGTGTCAGTTTTGTTTACTACATCTAGTTTTATAAGCATTAAAGTAGGTGTTCCAGTAGTATTCAAAATCTGAATTAGGTGAAATACACCGAAAATTATTTCCATACCAAAGCAGTATTCAGCCACTTACTGGTCCCATCTTTGTAGGATACTAAGAACTGGGAATCACCAGCAGCACTTTATTTTTGTAGAAAAGAGCCTTGAGTATATCAATCCAAGTTCTTTTCTAAATGTTTCAAATGAAATCAGACTGTACATTATTAAGCTGTTAGTTTGGCTACCTATATAGTCCTAATATCTTATTAAATCTGTTGCTTTCCCAATGCAATTGAAAAGTACTCCCAGGGCAATGAACAATCACTGGTTTCAGAGAACAGAACTTATGTTCTATATAAATACATAACTTAACAGAGAAGGCCTTATGGCTTTGAGCCCCACAATATATGGAACCAAGATATTTTCGTAAAGGAGGAAAGTCATGAGATAAGAAGGATCTATAAAACAGAAAAAAATAATTTTATGTAAGTTCTTAGAAATTTTCTAGGTTTCTGAATCTAAGATTCTGTTGTATCTTTGTGAAAATCGTCATGATTCCTTTACCAAAGAGCTTAAAAAGGAAAAGTGTCCAAAAGATGAAACAAATTATAAGATCAGATTAAAAACCACATACAAATATAGAAGATCAGAACTAAGGATAAGTGTAAGAGTAGAATGAGCAGATAAACGAAGATGTGGGAAAAAGTTCTAAAACAGTAGCTATGTTGAAAGCATAAGATAGGGCCACAACGATGTGTTATTAATGAATAATAGAATTAATTCTGCTCCTGTTTTGATTATGCTTTCTCCATCAAGGAGAATTACCTCAAACTCAAAAGTGTAGAGCACACTTTCATATTTTAATCATTGTTCCTGCTGAAAATGATTTATGTTGGATCAGACATAGAAAACTTATTTTTATAAATGTATCACTAACCTGACTAAGGTCAATGTGTCACTAACCTGACTAAGGCAAAAACTAAGAGCAAACAGGAACCAGAGAGATGAGCAAGTCCCACAGAAGCCTGCTTGCTGGCTGAAATGAGGGCATCTGCTGAACTCCAATGAACTTTTCACAGTCCTCAAGGTATGGGAATAAAGTACATAAAGGCAAGGTACCAAGGTGGGAAGTCAAATAGGAGACACACATACACACTTAAATTTGAATTTCCCAAAATGCAAAGCCCTCAACAAAACTGTAAACAAAAACTTGACCACTAGCACTCCACCCAACGGGGACTGCAAGGAAAACTGAGTATCTTGGCTCTGGGTGGAGCAGGAAAACACCATGAGAGAGAGCCTGTGGAAAAAAACAGAGTCACAGAGGAAAAAAAAGAGAAGCAATGAAGAATTAACATAGCATTTTTTTTCCCCAGTGGGGGTGGAAAGACATGGAATTAGGAACAAGCAACCAAAGGACTTCACAGTTAATGGAAATGTTCTAATTATTAAACTGTTTGTATGTACATGGGTATTTTTATATCATTTTCTCCATAAATAGCACATCTGGTAAATGTTCTTTTCATGTACTCAGTATTTAATTTTTTTAAAGATTTTATTTATTTATTTGTCAGAGAGAGAGCACAAGCAGGGGGAGTGGCAGGCAGAGGGAGAAGCAGGCTCCCCGCTGAGCAGGAAGCCTGATGTGGGACTCGATTCCAGGACCCTGGGACCATGACCCAAGTTGAAGGCAGAGGCTTAACCAACTGAGCCACCCAGGCGTCCCCTCAATATTTAATTTTTTAAAAAGTCTTAAAAATGAGAGAACATGTACCAGTAAAAGGAAACTGAAACCAAGGATTGGTTAGTAACAGAGTACAAACAACTCTAAATCCATTTGAAGTTAGGCTTATGTGCCGAGTTATTAAGCATGTGCACTTATGGTTTCCCAAAACACTAATATTGGGAGAATTTATGAATATGTGAAGTCCAACAAAAAGTCCTGAATTTCAGAAATTTTTTAAAAAATTAAAAGTTTACAAAACTTCCATCAATTCTTGACAAGATTCTAGAGTAAGGTACTAAACAGATTTGTGAACTCATAGAAAATAAAGAGGAGCTCTCTAAGCAATATGAGTTTAAGACTAAATTATTTCACAGTAACCTCTTTTCCTTTTCCAATAGAGGTTTAAATCTTAAACAATATCTTACTTTCAGTATAGTATCCTTAAATAGGCCTTCAAAGACTGTTTGTAGGCAAGGAAGAAAACCATACCATGATGAGTACACAGTTAAGCATAAACATGCATGGTTGAGCAATAGTTCCAAAAAGTCTGGATTAATGGATGATCAGTGTAGTGCTAGATCCCAATATCATGGCACGGGGCTGTATTTTTTTGTTTTTATTTTTGCTTGCTTGTTTATCGGTCTCTATTCTGTTGGATATTTCTAACAATAATTTGAACAAGGACATAGAAAACATTCTGAAATTTGCACCAGTCAAAAAAGGATAGTGTCTTGATTGAAAAGATACAAAAATATCTTGAGAAACTTGCACCATGATTAAACCTCAAAAGATAAAACGTAAGGGAAAACATAACTGTATTGGACCTGATTTAACTATAGTCCATGTAAATAATACAAAACAACCCAATAATGTGGTTCTTAACAAAGCAAATGCATGTGATCACCAGGTCCGGGCCGATCAGATAATATCCAAAGTATTATATTCAGTTAAAAAGAAACTCGGGAGTGCCGAGGCGGCTCAGCCAGTTAGAGGTCTGGCTCTTCATCCTGGCTCAGGTCACTGCCTCGGGTGGGGGCCGCGCCTGGGGCCTGCTTGTCCCTGTTCTTCTGCTCCTCCCCCTGCTCACGTTCTCTCTCCCTTCCCTCTCTATAAATACATAAATAAGTAAATAAATACATAAATAGATAAAATCTTAAAAAAATAGAAAATTCAGTTTTGGGGGGGAAGGGAAAAGAGAATTGTTCTGGGAAAGAGGAGACCATTTGTGTGACATTAGACAAGTTGCCTTACTTCTCTGGGTCCCATTTCTACTTTCAGTAAATTTAAATGTTCCTTTCAGCTCTGAAATCCTTTAGTTCTATCAACCCCATTCTGTTTTGTTCTCCACATAACACACTTTACAATAGACCTAGACACCCTAGGTTGTGTCCACGGGAAGGGTGCCAGGACAGAGACCTAGAAGCACAGGACACGTAAGACATCATCACAGAGGGACTTGCCTCTTGATAGTCCTGAAAAATGGACTCAGGTGTGGGAAGAATGAAATACTTAAGCTCTCTCTAGTCTTGTTTTGTTTTGTTTGTTTTCCATTTATCCAAAGGGAAAATCTATAGAAGAGAGGTTCAGTTGTTTTTTGTTTTTTGTTTGTTTGTTTGTTTGTTTGTTTTTCTTTCGCTGTAGAAACTACCTAGAGACCGATTATGGCTTTTCCCTACCGCCGCTGTTGAAAAACTTATAGACAATAACTAGAAGTATACAAGCAAGAATGATGATTTTCTCCCAAGAATATTGTGAAAGGATTCATAGATGGAATTGAACTAGATGACCCTAGGTCCTTTTAAGTTCTTTGAGTGCACTCTAGAATTAGGGAACATAAGGTAGCCTAAAATACCCAGCCGGGAGATGCTGTTCCCAAGTTAGCCATGATTATCAACAGAAAGATATTTTTACTTTGCTGCTTTACCTTAAATGACAATAGACAGAAAACAAAGTGAACTGCTGTGGATCACAGCAAATAGAACAGTCATAAAATCCCCAGCTATATGACATGTAAGTCATATTCTATCATGTCAATAGCCCGAGACAGATTTAAAGGTAAGGACCTTTAACCTGTAAAGCATGGGTTCCCTGCCCCCATATCCTTTCTCTCCCCACAGACATGTTGGTCAGGAAGCTGGTATCTACCATCCTATAATCAAAACAAACAGCTGGTACAGTCTCAGGAAAGATGGACTTACTGAAGAGATAAAAAAAGATGATGCCTTCAAATTGACAAATGAAAGTTGAAATAAAGGCATGCTAGAGCATTACTCTTCCAGAGCAGGTGCCAAACAAATCAGATCACCTTCATCTCACCTGATTGATCTCTTCTTCTTCCCTGTTCTGTGTGTTCCCTTTACCTTGTCTTAGCAAATTGCATTTAAAACAAAAAGGTAAAATATGATTTTGACATTCAGTCCGTATGATATTGTTGAAACTGGCTTCTTGAGGAAAACTCGTCTTGTTCCAACAGCCCGCAGTCATTTTGATGTGAGTAGCTCATGATTAAGAGGTCAGTTTTCACCAACAGGAACAGATGTTGTTGGTGTTATCTGGGTAGACTGTTCACTGTCAGCAAACAAAGTTCCCATTAGGAGAAAAATTCTAAGTGTATCTTTCCTAGAGGATTACACTCATTTAATTTTTTTCTCCTGGCTTCTTTCCATGAGATTTGGGGTTGCTACAAAGATGTGCCATGGAAATTTTCCCTCCCAGCAGATGCCATCATTAAGTTGGATAAGAATTTCAAGATTTAAGGAGAGATTGGATCATGACACACAGTCGAGTCCTGTTACTTGACTCTGTAAGCAATCAGCCTTCTTTATTATTTAACCATCATGAGGAGTTTTTTCCTTTCATGTAAGTGAAGATGAACCTCAGAATAAAACATTGCACCTCTAATAATACTGAAAATGTCACACGTGTATCCTTTGCAAAATGTAACTGAAATAAACCCTAACAGAACCTCTTCAGCCTAGACGGCAGGAACCAGAAAATTAAAATATTGTGGTTTTGCAACACATGGGCCTTAATGAGAGTGTGTACCGCATGCTTGATTACTGACTAGTTCTGTCCCCTGATTATGCTCTCTGACCTCTTCTGGAAATAAACGCCTCCCTCTGCTCCTTCAGTTTTCCATATGACATGAGTGCCAAGATAGCTCGAAAAATTAAAAACAATTAATGTGATGTGAGGGAAAATAGAAAAGTCTCATTAAGCATCACATATTTAGAAAAACTCTTTTCTTTCATGTCTCTGTGTCTTTTTCCTAAAGACAAAATAAAAATAAAATTGTTAGGCCCAAAAGTTTATTGTGTATCTCTGAAGATTTCTTAGCAACGTTTTCTCTTACCTTGTCTGGAACCAATAGACAGTATTTAGGAAACATGTGACAACAGCAAACTAGGCTAGGGTCAGACAGAATGAAGAATATTCTTAAATTCGTTATTTCAAAATATGACAGTGAAGAAAGGATAGGTTATTCGGTAAGCGCTTTTGTGACAGTTTTCCCCCTTACCCACATTTCCTCACCAACAAGAGATAAAATGAAATCATGTTCTACAGAAAACTAGAGGATTCTGTTCTCTGTCAAGCTTAGAGCAAAATTCAAACTTGGAAATTATCTGAGCCAGTGCTTGATTTATATGAGGAAGCTGTGTCTCTAAAATTATAAATACTGAAATTAAGTGATTTTTTTTTGAGTCAGATAACATCGATAATATTTCTTGAGTCACACAATTGATAGAATCAATACTCTGGAGCAAATATTTTATTTTTTAAGGTTTTTCTTGGAGCAAACATTTTAAAAATTAAATTTAGATGATTTAGCAAATGGACATGTCCCTAAAGATTAAAACACATTTATTGGCAATTATTTAAGTATGGCGTTGACCCAGAGAAGTTAAACTGAGCTTCATCTCCCACCAGGTTTCTCATCTGGAACAGAAAATATTCTGATCAAGGCTTAGATTACTTGTTCAAAGCTGTTTTTTTAAAAACAGTAATGTACCTTTCGTTTAATTTTGGTAAATAATATCTTTATCCCTGCGTTCGCTATTTTGCTGCTCTGAAAACTTATGCTGCTATATTGACAACTTTTGCCATAGGTTTGGAGCCAAGTTAATAAATTTTTCCAAAAAGTCCTCACAAAAGATCTTAATCAAATAGGATAAACTTATTCTTAAGCATGTATATTACCCAGCTCCTATCATACTCTCTGCTGAAATCATTAATAATACTTTCACTGTCTTTGCATAAGGTACAAATTAGGATGTTAATTTCTTATTTGAAAAATTTCTCTATTAAGAGCCCCAGTCTGATGGTGAAGAGGCTCCAATCTGATACTAATTAGCTATATGACTTTAAGCAAATTATTTAATGGCCCTGTGCCTTGATTTCCTCATCTATAAAATGAACCATAGTAATACCCACCTGCTTATCTGTGAAAATCAAAGACATTATCAACATGAAACTGCTTTCTCGAATTAATAATAACTTTTGGTTAATAACTTTCATTTTGAACTTAACTTTTTTAAATTAATAACTCTTTGATTGTAAAATGGTAATGATGATGATGATGATGACTACGATGATTAGTGTAGCATGGGTCTGTGGGCTCTGGGATCAGATATTCATCAAGAGCTACCAGATCTCTGAATTACGCTATTTCTCTAGTGAGGTAACAGAGTAACCTGTCCCTATCATGACTTGAGTCACATTTGACTCACAACTAGAGTTTATGTGTTGCTTCCTGGTTGTTAAAGCCTAGAATCCTTCTTAACTATTAGATTTCTCTTTTGACTGACATTGGGTTATAGTTTATCACTCTTCTACCTCCCTCCCTCCAAAAGCACATGAATCCCTGTTTCCTGCTATAGCCTAAGCAAAACCTAACAATGGCAGTCCAGAAGATTACTATGGATACAGTCAAATACATTATATGTCTCCATTTACATTTCTCTGTTGGACAAACCGTCACATGGGACTTTCCCCTTTTTATTTTTAACTTTCTCTTCCTGATATCCACAAATGATGCTGGGGTAAGAAATGATATAAAGATAGGATTTTGTTCCATAGGACACTCAAATGCACTTTGTTAGAAGGCTGAGTCATCTATTTATATTTGCTAAAATTACAAGCAATAATATGAGCCACTTACAAGATAGTAATGTTTTCAGGCGTAAAAGCGTCAGCAGGCGGGGACTGTCAGAAAAGTGAAACACCTCATGAGCAAAGAGAATTTTAGATCACGAATGTCCCCAGATTAAGGGCAAAGAGAAAATTCCTCAAGCCTTGACCCTGAAAAGATAAATATTTTCCATTTTCTTCACCCTTAATTTTATACCCACATAAAGTGGCAATAACCATTCATTCAAATCCTTATTATCACCATGAGGAGTGAAACAGACTTGCTGGGTGGGTCAGATGGTATTAGAATAAAGATATGGGCTTCTTTCCACAAATTACTGATGAGTTCATGGCTGAATTTGGCTAAATAATTAACCTCTTCTCCTTTCCCTTAGAAGTTTCCCACTTCAAAAGTCAAAAGTGATTTGATTAAGTGTCTTTTCTCCAACAATTGCCAGATTAAGAACATCAGCTGAGTGTGCTGGGAGTGCTATCCAGCACAGCTGCCAAAATCAGTGTATCTACAACTTGGTTTCATTTCCACTTTTCTCTGTAAATTCCCATCACTGTGGAAGGTAAAAGTGCTGTTCTAAGACTTCTGCCCCACTCAAAGCTTTGGGGCCATGTGTTTTGTAGATTTTGGATTGGCACAGTGCAGGGAGCTTAGCAGCTCTCCCTGGAGCCCTTCTTGCTTCTTCAGGTAATTCCTAAAGTTTTCTAAGATCTTTAGGCCCCTGAGCAGTTCGTAATTGCCGTCACAATAACTCACCTATTATGGATTACAGTAATACCTCTGAAGCAAGACAAGGTTTTCAGTTTGTTACTTTGCTCCTACATACTGAAAAAATCTTTATCATAACTCAGCATGGCTTAAATTTATACTAACTTTCTAAATACATTTAACCAAAACAAATTGTCTTCTGTTTAAAATGAGTTCCTGATTTCATTGTATTGTTTTTAACTTCTGTATTCGATGTTTTCCTTTTTTGGCTTGCTTCTCCCCACCCCCAGCCCAGAATTGCCAACCTCTGTAGGGGAGAAAACCTCCTATCTCCTCTGCTACCCTCCTTTACTTATTACTTCCTACTACCAGATTCCTGGATTAAAAACCCATCAACAATTGATCATAAAAGTAAATCCTACTTGGCAGAGACCTCTAAGTTGTTTTTGTTCCCAAGTACAGTGAATTTCCAGTGTTAGTCACACTGCAGAGACTAATATAAATATGTATGTAGTGGCTTTCCTTATAAATGGAGGGTCTTGCTATATTGGTTCTGAGTTTCTTACAGATAATTAACTGTATCATTGTCTCATTAAGTAAATGTACTGCATCAGCTAATAGTATTCACCCCAGGAGTTAAAATGCTTCATGGATATGAACTTAACCATATAAGAAGAGCATGCAATACCGGTTAAATTTAAATTTTGACCAAGGAGAGAAAATTTTTAAAAAGAAATGTGTAAAAAATGAAAGACTAGAGTATGCTATTATAGCCTCTGTGATTAAAAAATAGTTCATGAAATTGCTACATATAATAAACACCTTATGACAATTATTAAAAGAGCTCAAGCTTGTGGACAGAGAGGTAGATGGATAAAAAGTTTTAAAAAATTATTCTTTATATAAACAAAAGGTAAAGTCCATTAAATTGTTGCTCATGACAAATTTTTTGTTTCTATCTAATTGGATATAAATTACACTCTTGAACTACTATTTAACTTAAAATATTATTTGCTCTTAATTAAATGAATTTTGACCAAATGGGATAATTACAAATCATACTGATTACAATAGTAAACAATTTATTTTGGTTATATTCAGGAGAACATAGTGATTTCCTCAGTTGCATAGATGTGCATTTTCCCTAGTACGGGAACCATGAAAGATGTAGGTATCACTGATCTTCAGATCTGGACTGGCCCTGTGGAATGTGTTATAATTTTATCAATTAAGACACATGAAATTCAAATTTCATCATAGGAAGTCTTTCCCCTTTTTATTTTTTTTAAAGATTTTATTTGTTTATTTGAGAGAGAGAGAGAATGAGAGATAGCACGAGAGGGAAGAGGGTCAGAGGGAGAAGCAGACTCCCTGCCGAGCAGGGAGCCCGATGCGGGACTCGATCCCGGGACTCCAGGATCATGACCTGAGCCGAAGGCAGTCGCCCAACCAACTGAGCCACCCAGGCACCCGCCTTTCCCCTTTTTAGCCTGCCATAAATATATCAGGGATAAGATTTCATAATATGTTAGTGTTTTCTGTCCTGTTCCATTCTGTAACCCACACACTAAAGGCAATGTTGTTCTTGCTCCCGTGTGAACTGTAGCCTTTAGACAATGCTATAAATATACCCACCATCCTTGCTTACCTGATAAATTCTCAGGCATCCTTTTTCCTACTCTTGTCTTTTCAAACTGTCTAAATCCTCATATATTAGATGCATCTTTTTTAAACAGCATAGAGTTTATTTTTTTTTAAGTCTGGTATGATTTCATCAGTCCTTTAATTGGAGTATTTCATTCGATTATATTTTGTTACATTCTTGACTTACTCAAGTCTAATAGCTAGTCACTTGACCCTCTACTTAGGCAATGCAGACACTTTTGACTCCATTAATACTTTTTCAAAATGTACTTTAATTGCATAAATACATGGTATATAATATTCTATGTTAATTAGATACATTAATTGTGTGTTAATTATATACTACATATTATATACTACATAAATATATATTAATTGTATAATATATAATCCAGTTGTATGTTATAATATATAAACTGCTACAATAACGGTAATAGTAATATTATTATGATAATACTATATTATTTATTCATTTAGATTAACCCGTGAGTGTACGGTTTTCTTTGCTCTTCATTTCTACCTACATCTTTTCATTTCCTTCTGGGATAATTTTCCTTCTGCCTAAAAGACACTCTAGTATTTCCTTCACTAAGACTGTAGATGACAAATTAACTTCAATATACTGCAACAAATAAAATATTTGAAATGTCTCTATTTTAGCATCATTGTTTAAGAATATTTGTACTGAAGATACAATTAGTATACAATTGTATATTGGAAATTATTTTCTTTTAATATTGTAAAGGCATCATTCAATTTTCTTTTGGCTTCCATTCTTTCTGTGGAGAGGTCAGCTGCATGAAGAATTACTCCTTTGAAGGCAATCTTCCTCTTTTTTCTGGTTGATTTTAAGATTTTTTTTTTCCTTCATCTTTGACTTTGAGCAATTTTATTATAAGCCTAATTTCTCCCCACCTTCAGTTCAACAGTTTCTTGAATCTATGCCTTGATATCTGTTACAAGTTTTGGAAAATTCTTGGCCATTATTTTTTTCCAGAAATGCATCTGACCCATTCTTTTTCTGTCCTCTTTTTGGCTTCTAAATAATGTATGTAGTACCTTCCTTCTGTACCAGTTTATATTTTGTATTTTCCATCTTTGTGGTCTCATTGCTTCAGTTTAGTTATTTTCTTCAGACCTGTCTTTCAGATTACTAACTCTTCTCCTGTTCAGCTGTGTCTAATTTGCTAATAAATGTATTCATTGAGTTCTTAATTTTGGTCGTTAAATTTTTCCATTCAAGAATTTCCTTTTGATTTTCTGTTAAATTTCTGAATTTATCTCCTCTAAGTCAGTAAGCATGGTTATTTTAAAGTCTGTAGCTAAAATAGTCGTACCTGTGTAATACATACCCTTACCACAATATAGAATATTTCTGTCTCTCCAGAAAGTCCCCTCATGCCCCTTCCAGGGAGTACCTCATTCCAAGTCCCCAAACGTGACCACTTTTCTGATTTTTTTTTAAGTTTAGACTATTTTTCTAGAACTTCATATAAATGAAATCATATACTGTGTACTCTTTTCTTTGTGGCCTTCTTTGGCTCAGCATGATGTCTGTAATATTTATCCAGTGGTGCACCGGAGGCAGCTCAAACCAGGGTATGAGAGTCAATTGTGTGCATCTCTTCCAAACTCTGCATTCAATGGCTACAAGCTGAAATGGGAATATTGAAGAAGGAATACTTACATCATGGAAATTGGCAAATACTACAAATCAAGGATTTCCCTACCCTGAGGAGCCAGTTGTCAGCACATCCCTGGATTCATTCATGTGGTTGGGTGAATCAGTAGTGAGATCCTTTGTATTGCTGAACAGTATTTCTTTCTTTCTTTCTTTCTTTCTTTTTTTTTTTTTAATTTATTTGACACAGAGAGACACAGCGAGAGAGGGAACACAAGCAGGGGCAGTGGGAGAGGGAGAAGCAGGCTTCCCACTAAGCAGGGAGCCCGATGCAGGGCTCAATCCCAGGACCCTGAGACCATGACCTGAGCCGAAGACAATTGCTTAACCGACTGAGCCACCCAGGTGCCCCGCTGAATAGTATTTCTTTGTATAGATATGCCACAAAGTGTTTCTCAGTGTTATATAGATAATGTACTTTGGGGCTTTTGGGAACAAAGTGGCTATGAATGTTCTATAAATAAACAAATAAGTCTGTGTCTGTCTGATAACCCTGTAGCCTATTTCTTTCGTTTGATATTTATATATTATGGGTTTTATTCATAGTATTTTTTTCTTCCTGAATGCCCAATTATTTTTTTACTTTTTGTACTGAACATCTTATTTACAAATTGTTTATAGAAATAGTTTGAGAAAGGATGATGTTATTTCTCCAGAGAGGAGTTATCTTTGCATCTGCCAAGTACTAATGGGCATTAACACTCTAGGATCATCTTTATACAAGTTCAGAAGCAGAATACTGGTTTATCTTTACTCTTAGGGTACAGTCCTTTGAGGTTTCTATCCTAAGAGAAGGAGTTTCCCTGCCTCTTGGCCCCAAAGCCAGGAGCCTGAGGATTGTCAAAAGTGATGCTCAGTCCCTCATCCTCTCAGCTGTGCCTTCTAGAATTGAAAAGTACCCGAAGGGAAAAAAACTCAAATGCCATGGCCACTTCCCGGACCTCTGTCTTCCCCTGGATCCTACTTGGTAAGTCTTCATAGTTTTTGTTGTTGTTGTTCTTGTGTTTTTAACACTTTCATTTATTTAAGATTTTTTTTAAACATTTTGAATTTTTTAAGTTGTCCTAAAGAGAAAGTTTGGTTCAGAACAAATAGTGTTAAAATGTCCATACTATCCAAAGCCATCTACAGATTTAATGCCATCCCTATCAAAATACCAACAGCAATTTTCACAAAACTAGAACAAATAATCCTAAAATTTGTATGGGGCCACAGAAGACCCAGAATAGCCAAAACAGTCTTGAAAAAGAAAAAACTGGAGGTATCACAATCCCATGTTTCAAGTTATACTACAAAGCTGTAGTGATCAAACAGTATGGTACTGTCACAAAAACAGACACATAGATCAGTAAAACAGGATAGAAAGCACAGATTTATAGGGTCAGTTCATCTTCGGCAAAAGAGGCAAGAATGTGCAATGGGAAAAAGATAGTCTCTTCAACACATGATGTTGGAAAAACTGGACAGCTACATGCAAAAGAATGAAACTGGACCACTTTCTTACACCATACACAAAAATAAACTCAAAATGGATTAAAAACCTAAGTGTGAGGCCTGAAGCAATAAAAATCCTAGAAGAGAGCAACAGGAGTAATTTCTGTGACATTAGCCAGAATTGACATTTTTCTAGAAATCTCTCCTGAGGCAAGGGAAATAAAAGCAAAAATTAATTATTGGAACTACATCAAAATAAAAAGCTTCTGCATAGCAAAGGGAACAATAAAAGTGAGAGATAACTTAAAAATGAGAGAAGATATTTGCAGATGGCATATCTGAGAAAGGGTTAGTATCCAAAATATATAAAGAACTTCTAGATCTCAAGAGCAAAAAACCAAACAATCCAATTTAAAAATGGGCAGAAGACATAAACATATTTCTCCAAGACGTCCAGATGGCCAATAGGTGTATGAAAAAGTGTGCAACATCACTTACCATCAGGGAAATGCAAATCAAAACTACAATGAGATATCACGTCACACCTGTCAGATGGCTAAAACTAAAAACACAAGAAACAACAGCAAGTGTTGGTGAGGATCTGGAGAAAAAGGAATGCTCGCGCACTGTTGGTGGGAATGCAAACTTGTGCAGCCACTGTGGAGAGCAGTATGGGGATTCCTCAAAAATTTAAAAGTAGAACTACCTTATGATCCAGTAATTGCATTACTGAGTATTTACCCAAAAAATACAAAAACACTAATTCAAAGGGATACATGCACCCGTATGTTTATTGCAGAATTATTTACAATAGCCAAGATATGGAAGCATCAAACAGACTCTTAATTATAGAGAACAATCTGAAGGTAACCAGAGGGGAGTGGAGTTGGGGGATGGGTGAAATAGGTGATGCAGATTAAAGAGTGCATTTATCATGATGATCACTGAGTGCTGTATAGAATTGTTGAATCGGTATATTGTACACCTGAAACTAATGTAACACTGTATGTTAACTATCCTGGAATTAAATGTGATTTTTTAAAAAGAAAGAAAGTTAGTTCAAATTACCCAGCTTACTGTCATTAGATAGAAGTCCCAATTCTGACCAGTTCAAATTTAACCTTCTCTACAAAGCACTTTCTGCCACCCTGTCTGCTAGGCAGAATTAAATCCTATTTCATCCCTGTGTTCATAGCCACCATTTTAAACTAAAGTTTAGACAATTTCTATTTGGCATTAGAGAAAGGATGATATATTTTTTTATGTCTTTCCCAGGAAACCGAAAAACAACTTTTGGAAAATGTACATAGTTTTATTATTATTTTTTTATTGTAGCACTTTGCACTGACTTTGCATTATTTTAGCACTCTCTCAACACACATACCCTGAGGATGAAATAAAATAATTCAAAATGGAAAATCATCTGGAAAAATTGTCATTCTCGTTTTCACTAACAATTTTCCAACTCACTTTTGCCATATACAAAGCATCATGTGGTATTCTAAATTGGATAATGGGGTTATTCCATTGTAATTTTGCTTCATAACTATCACTACTGTGCTTGATTATTGGATGTATAGCTTTCATCAATGAAGTGAAAACTCATTTAGTAAATTCTGGGAAATATAAAAGTAAATTTTTCAAGATAAGGAAAAAACAGCTTTGCTTCAGAGATATGAGACAATCTTATGGGGCAGAAAAACTTGAAATAATTCAAGAAACTACTAATGGAGGGAATAATGAGAACCTGCTCTTGTCCCCGGGCTTTCAAATTACCTATATTCTATTCCAATATATATTTTTTTTCTTTCTTCCTATTATAAATCTGAGATATTGTGCCTTTTATAATTGAATCCTTTCCAATTGATTCTATCCTGGTTTCTGTTCTTCTATTCTTGTCAGCTTAATTCATGATGTGCTGTCACAGATGTTCCTTGGCTATGCACATTAATACCTACCATCCACTTGGAACAAAAACAAATTTTCTATGTATAGAGACAAATAAAAGTCTTTATTTGGATCCTCTAGTGTAGAAAATTAGTGGCCCTTAAGATGCTGTGGGGCAAAACGTGCTCAAGACTAGGCAGCTCTAACCATAGAAACACCACTGTCCCAGGGCGCCTGGGTGGCTCAGTCAGTTGAGCATCAGACTCTTGGTTTCGGCTCAGGTCCTGACTCAGGGTCCTGGGATTGAGCCCCGTGTTGTGCTCTGCGCAGAGTCTGCTTCAGATTCTCTTTCCTTCTCCCTCCCACTTTGTCCCTCCCCCTGCTTGTGTTCTCTCTCTCAAATAAATAAATAAATAAATATCTTTAAAAAAAAAAACACCATTGTCCCTTGGATTACATGTCCTGTGGTGTGGCCAACAGAGTGATTAGTCAACTCGGACAGGTCTATGTCACTGATACTCTGAATTGATGAATGACTTGAAAAAATTTAGTTCTCTATAAGCCCTGTCAGTTTGGCTTTCCATGTTCCTTCCTTCCTTATGTTATTTGACTTTAGAAGACTACCTTCCAGTAGTACATTTTGCCATTCCCTTGTTCCTGCCCATTGCATGTGAGCGCTGCTAGATATGAAAGAAAGCAGATGTGTGTGAATGTGCATGACTGTGTGTGGTATGCATGGTGCATGAGTGTGTGGTGCGCGTACATGCCCATCTGTGCCATCTATGGAGTGGGGGGGGGTGGTTCTGAATATTAGAATAAAGCGTAAAACTAACTACAGCCTTAGAAGACACAGTTAGGAATTTAAAATTACAAGACAATGTAAATAATTAAAAGTAAGTACACTTTAAAAATCCATAAAACAAGGCTTCCAATTTAAAATTGTATCTGATTAGTAATGCCTGACATAGTCTCATCCAGCTTATCACTAACATACATATGACAAGCAAGAAAAAGGCGAAAAATAACAATGCTACCAACAACCAAATGCTAGACTCTAAGTGGGATTTTCATTTACTATGGAACAGATGGAGCTAGATTGTGAAAAAGCTTGTGAAAACTTCACCTCATGACATTGCTAGGCTTTGTCTCATGAGGCAGACAGCACTTGAGAAGGTAGACAAACACTTTGTACCTCCTTCACTGTATGATCTTGAACTCAAAGATCATGGGTCTATGCCAAACTGAAATTCTGGGCAGTTCTCTTTCTTGTTTCCTAATTATCCTAGTGCACTTTTGGACTCACTACATTCAAGCCTCCCTGTTACCCTAGATCCACCACTTAAAACTGTATGATTTGGACAAACCACTTATTTTTTCTAAGTCACTTAACATTTTAAAGATAGTGTCTACTTCATTGGTGTTGAGAGATTTAAATAGGTAAACTACTCAATAAAAGTTCATTTTACTTTTAAGAAGAAAAAGGCAAAGATTCTGTTATATAAAGATATATAGTTTTATTATTTCATATTAGTAATGGCCTGAATCACCAATCCTATTTGCTGATTATTGCCAAAAAGAAGCAGAGGGAAATTATTCTAAAACTAAAGTAGTTATTTTTGGAAGCCATTCTATTTCTTTTAATTGGTATATAAATAACAACCCCATACAATGAATTACCTCATTTAGTTATTTTGGTGCATATTCGCTAACAGTTTATCTTAAGAAGGTACACCAGGAAAAGGCACTACTAGGAGCTTAGCATTTTACGGGTACTTTATGGATATTTTACTTTTGTCCAGGCAAGCATTTGATTTCACCTGCCATAAAATTCTTCAGGTATAACAATTCCTGCAATACAATATGGAGTATATCTTGGGGGACTTTATTGCCCATTTGTGCAGGCAGAGAAGCCAATTCAAAACTATTTTTGAGCACAGTTCTGGCCGTCCGGCAAGATTACCTCCAAGCAGAGATAGCAAGCATATATTCATATTAGGTTTCTTAGTTTTCACCCAAAGACAGGCAACCGCACCCCTAACTTAGATCTGGGTCTATATACAACTGGAAAAATTGAATAGCCATGATCAGGCATTTGCCAGGGAGCATCATCTCAAACTCAGTGCTGTATACATTAGCCTTGAAAATCTGGATAAAGGAAATAAAATTCAGGAACAGGTTTTCAGAATACTCAGTCTAAACACTGTCTCCCATATTGTAAAATATGCAAGTCAGATTAAGTGCATACATAGCAAGGCTACACCCGTTTGTACCCTATCTGTCCTCACTGTGAAGAATTACTCCCATTGTGTCCTATGGTAATATAATGCTATCAGCATATATGGAGAGCACTTAAGGTATAGCCATACAGAATATGTCATGTACATAGTATAATATGTTACTCAGATTCATTATGTCACAACCTTCTTTGTGAGAACTTATAAAAACACTGCTAACTGCCTCTCCATCAATCTTTCTCAACCCCTTTCTCTATGCCAGGTTCCCAGGTTCAAAAAAGGCAGATGCTTATGTCTCCAGCTTCTCTTGCATGTTCCAGTGGCCATGATGACCCAATTCTGGCCAAGGTGATATAAATAGAGAGTGGGGTTGGGGGGGATGGGATGGGAGATTGCAGGAAATTTTCCCTATCCCAGTAAAAACAGAGACATGAGAGGAAAATTCTCCTTAGCCCTCCACTTCCTCCCCCACTTCCTATTTTTGATGCTTGGAACACTGACATCTTGGCACCAAGAGAAGACAAGCTAAAAGATCAAAGACAACATACTGAAAATGGGGAAGCAAAGGATGAAAAAAACCTGAGCCCTTAATGATATTGAAGGGCCACTAAATAAAAAGTAGGATGCTTACCTCCAGATTTCTTATTAAGTGAGGTTATCAAATATCTTCATTATAAAGTCACAATTACTGGGATGTTTTTTGTTACTTACTTCCAATAGTATTGGTAACTGATCTGGCACTCAGGAAGAAAATTCTATTGATCTTCATATCAAGAATGTGGAATTCACCTAAGGATACAAGTTTTGTGTTTTTTTCTCTATTTCCTAGATATCATGAACATAGGAATGAACAATGTTTTCTTTTTCATGTTGGCTTCTATAAAAATTAAAAGCAAACTTTAGTTCTATAGTGTGCAAAGGGTTACATTACGCATTTTATTTTGTTCCAGTCTATTTGTTGCTATCACTCTTGACTTTATTTATTTCCCCTTTGGCAAAAAGGTCTCACTCTTCCCCAAGATCCAGGTGTCTTTCATTGTGCTTATTAAAGGAAATTCCTATCTCGAGTTTCTTCATGGAACAGGGCTGATCAGCTAGATGTGAACAGATATGTCTTACTGCAGGTGCCCTAGAACATAAAGCCTGAAGCAAGGATGAAAGTGATGATGCTCTTTGGGGAGTTGTAAATTCAGAGGATCTAGGATGAGGATAAAGATAAGTGAAGTATGCAGGATGTAAAATGATGTTTCAATGATATACAGCTAGTCATTTGCAAATTTCATCTGTTCAATGTGCAGAACTTCTCTAGATGGACCAAGGAGAGGGCCCAGCTTTCCCAGGACAAAAGACTAATCAATCCTAGATGCCCAACCACTTGCCCAGAATCATCAGGCCATTGGTGGCCAAAGCAAAGCAAATACCTGAGGGTCAGCAAATTGGTGGCCAAAGCAAAGCAAATACCTGAAAGAATCTGAGAAGGTATAGATGTGTATCCAACTCAGAAAATGATGTGTGCAATCTCTTAGTCACTTTTCTTAGGAGGACTCTACTTGCCCTCCACACCCTTCCTACAATTTGATCTTCCTACAGACTAAAAGGTAAACACAGTGGTGCTGAACAGTACAAAAAGAGAGACTAAGTCTGTGTCAGTGGACGCCCTCATGGAGCAGAGCAACTACCTGTCTTTGATCATTTATCTATCTCTGGACTATAATATAAGGGATAAATAAATTTCTATCTAATTTGAGCAATAGTATAAATGAGTCTTTTTGTTTGAATAGCATTTGTTTCTTCCTTTCTTCCTCCTTCCCTCCCTTCCTTCCTTTCTTTCACTGTACTTTAACTTATACTACCTTGGGACATCAATATATCCTTGTGACAGTGCTTAAATCCTTTTTGGAAGAATGTACCATGCATCATCTGTTTGCATCTCCAGATCTTTGCCCAGCCTTCTTTCCATTAAATGGGTGACATGAGTGGGCTTTTTTGCTCTCTAGCTTCCAGTTACAATTCAGCGATGGAAACACCAGCAGGAAATGAGATGTGAGGAGAGAATAATATTGGGGTATTTGTTCCCATAGATCCCTCACCTCAGTCTGGCTGTGTTCCTCCACTGTAGCTCTCTGTGAAAAATTCTCTCCTAGGTTCTAGTAACCATTCTCTCCCCTCATTCCTTCAAGTCTAGATGAACAGCTCCGCAGTTACTCACCCGGAGGTACTTCACATTTTTCATAGTTCTTCTAACAAGCCCACACTTCTGTAATTATGTCCTATGTAAATAAACTTTCTTGTAATTTTCTTAATGTATGCCTGACATCTGTTTTTTTTTTTTTTGAGACTCTGATTGAAAGAAAAAGGACCATGTGTACATACATAAAATGACTAGATATCTCTGTTCTTATTCCTTCTCTGACCATCTTTGCTTCTCTTTCTTGGCCCTTGATGGGTGTCAGGCTTTGTTGTTACTAGAACACTAGCCTAGAAAGAGGATGGATTTCTGCTGCTTCTCTCTTTTCTGACTTCATGTAATTTTTGTCTTCATTTAGTTAAAGATGGTCCACATTCAATATCACCATAAGATCTGCAAAGATAACGTTAGTTGCTTTCTATTACATTTCTTCACAAAAGGTTTGTTTTGTTTTTTAAATAATGAAGACCTATATAACAGATTTAGTTTGTATTTTGTCTTGGCCTCTATATGATCTTTAAAGTTCATTTAACCTCCCCAAGCCTCAGTTTACTTGCTTGTGAAATAAGGTAACTGAAACAAAAATACCTTCAGGGTTTTCCAACTCAAAATGTCTATAAATTAAATGTATTTTACAGACCGTTAGTTTTCTACAGACTTTATAGAAACAAGATGCATATATATGCATCTGTATCAATATAGTTTTATGAAGCAGTGTGTAGGTGTATAAAATGATATCTCTTTATTCGTGAAGTGATTGTTCCAACAAACCAAGTCCCTCAAAATCCAGTTTTATACCCACAGAGAAGTATAAAAGCCACAGTGTTTGTCATAAAACCCCTGAATATCATCCATATAGGAAGGGCATTCATTCAAAGACATTTCAACCTTTAATTTTAACCAAATCATGCTTTTATGAATCATACATGTAGTATCTGTTGCAGAGTCCAACAATTCCACAGAAAACACATGAACTATCATAGTGATTTTTTGAATTTTAAAGAAAGCGATAAAAGGGCACCTGGGTGGCTAAGTTGGTTGAGCATAGGACTCGTGATTTTGGCTTATGTCATGATCTCAGGGTCCTGGAATTGAGCCCCACAGAGGGCTCTGCACTCAGCTCAGCAGGGAGTCTGCTTGGGATTCTTTCTCTCTCTCTCTCTCTCCCTCTGCTCTTCCCCCACCCTGCTCACACACATGTACATGTGCACACATGAGCCTGCGAGTGAGTGCACGCTCTCTCTCTCTCTCAAATAAATAAATCTCAAAGAAAGGAAGAAAGAAAGACAAATAGATTCAGAAATGGTTTCCCCATTTTATTATTCACTCCATCATCTGGACATAGGAATAAATGACAGTTGTCAACTTTCAACTTTGTTTGGCACCTAATGGGAAATAACTTGAGATTTAGAGGATTGCAAATAATGAAAATTGCTTATTTTGAAGCTATCAAACAATATACTAACAAATTGCTTGTCTCTTTAAACCCAACTGGACAGTGTTAATACCCATGTTCCAGAATGTGGGCTGTTGGTTTATTATTGAAACTCTAGCATCTAGCACAGGATCAGACCCGCAGTAGGCATTTAGGAAATACTTGTCAAATTAACAAATGACTGGATAAAAGAATGTTCCCCCAAAACCCATTTAGACCATATGCAGCATACATTGATCTTTCTGCTGAAAAAATTTCTGGAAGTTTAAGTTCTAAGCTTTATATAAATGAACATAAAATTAGTGATCTAATTTTCTAACATAAACACTTAATTGTCCCACAAAATGTATATCCAGATGCAAGCAAGTAATTGCATATGCAAAACAATAATTTGCAAGTAAAATGACTTGTTTGCATGTGTGAGGACATATTTTACAGGTGCAATTTAGGTGCAAATTTCTGAAATTTTGAAACCAGACATTCAACCCATCTAACACATTTTTCCTGTGATGTGAAGAATAAAATGGAAAAGCTGCTTTGGTTCTGAAAGTGTACTAGCACCTAGACTGCTATATCAAGCACCTTATGCTTTGGGGTATTGGGCAGGGGGAATTAAAAATAATAACAGAGTTATTTCATTTGGGAATATAGCTCTTAACCCAGAAGTTACTTTAGGTTTAAATATTAAATAAGTTTTCTCACCAGCTTATACATGCTCTCACAGGGCTGCCTGTCGGCAAAATCAGGAAGGAGGGGAAATTTGTCTCAGGAACCCATTTTTGTTTCTCATTCTTCTTCCTCTTTTTTTCCTCCAGTATGAGGGTCATTCCTTGGTTTCCAAAGTTTTCAATAGTTAGCTGGCCTCAAAAGTAGTTAGCTCTAGTATCTTGTATTTCAGACCTTTCTGACCCTCCATACCAAGGTCAAAATAAACTTGTTTACACATGTTAAAACATGGTTTGCAAAATCTGTGATGAATAATAATTATGAGGTGAGTTTATTAATAACTCAAATTTCATGATTCAGCTACTAGAGATACCTATTCTAAAGGGCTGTGATAGGGCTCAAGAGTATACATTTTTAATAAGCAGTCCAGGTAATCCTGATGTAGAATGTATTTTTAGAAACACTGACTTCAAAGCTCTGGTCTTTATTTTCCAAGGTTATGCTTAACTTAAAATTATGAATTAAACTAGATGGCACTACATGATAGAGTTTAGCATGAGAATTGAAAAGTCCTAATATTTTAACTCTGAGGTAGCCCAGCATCATGGAGGGAACTTAAATTAAGCAAATACTTGGATTTTGCTTTGAAAATGTGCTCCTCTCCTCGTGAAATATAAGGTGGTGGGCAAGTTCCTGAGCCTCTCTGAGACTCAGTTTCATTACAAAGGGGTTTAATTAAGTCATCCCTATCAGGTCCCTGAGGACCGAAGGGCAGCACAGGAGAAAGCCCACATACCTGGGATGCATGCGAAAGCAAATCTCCTTCCCTGAGTGGTAGAGGAGCAGTTGAATATGTCCTGGGAGACTTGAACTCACCCTTAGAGGTTTTGTAGGAAGGAATGAGAGAGGTCCAGTGGGTGACCTGTGTAGACCAAACTCTCAGAACCAGACCTGCATGAAAATATTTTAGCAGATATTTTAGTGTCAGCACTGACAAATGAAGATAACTGGAATTTGTCCCAACTGCTGGTACATAAAATCTGGAGTGGGGGAGCCCCAATTTGATTGATATTAAGTGGATGTTACTTAGTAAACTAGAGATTCAAATTAGAGATTAAATTCAATTGCAAAACCTTGAGAAAGTCTTCTTTACTACATACCTGAGGTTGGGGGTTGAGCTGCCCCTCCTCATGTGCAATGCACTAGGCAAGATGCTTTACACAAAGTATGTGTTGAAAAAGTATTGGCTTGCTTCACTAGTCACCGATGGCAAGCAGTTCAGGAAATAAAAGCAAAAGCAAAAGAGGAATTGGGGATTAGGCTCATTTTACAGTGCCCTGACATGGTAGCATGAGGAAAAATTATGTCATGGAGGAAAAGTAAAATTAGCTTGATATTGTGCTGGCTAATAAGAAATTTCTCTAAAACATGGTCCCTATCCTCTGAAAATGGATAAGGAAGGCAGATAGGACCAGACCTCATAGAAGGTAGTAACTGATTGAGGCAGGTTTCAGAGGCAAATGAGAATCTGGAGGGGGTGACTTTATCAAAACTGAAGAAAGACTAATAGGAGACCAGCCTTGTGCAATAGTTTAAGGACAATTAAATTTACCTAAAGTCATGCGCCATCCCCAGTGGAGCAAAGTAATAGAGCAAAGCTGCCATTTCTTTTCCTCTCCCAAATAGGTCAAAAGAATAAAAGAGGATAATTTTGAATGAGCCTTATCTGTCCTATTAGTTGCCAGCTACTGATCCTCTATCATAGGCGTGGCACTGAACTAGAAACTCTGTATGTTGTCTACTCTTTCAACAAGGCTGCTATTATTGTGCCCATTTTATGCAAGGAATACAAGGCTAAGAGAAGTTAAGGGACTTGCCCGATGTCACAGAGTAAACTGGGATCCAGCCAGGTCTGTCTAACTCCCGAACCTGCCATGTTCTAGCATTTTTGGCCCATGGTTTCCCAGAAAGCCACTGAGCCTAAAGATAATAATCAAGTTACCTGCCTCCTTCTGTATCTTCTACCTCTGTTCTTCTCCACTTAGCCCAAAATATTCTCACAACCATTTTCCACAAAGCAATGCACCATGTTACATCTGTTTCATATCTGTTAAAAAAAAAAGAGTAAAAGATTAATAAACTAAAAATGAGGAAAGATTTGGGAAAATAAGTCAATGTAAATGTCAGGTTTGTTCTAAAATTTACTTAAAAGTAGCCTGTGGAGAATACTCCCAATTTTACTCTCTTTGGTTTCCTTCTTTTCTAGCCTCAAAACCCTAGAGAACCTTATGTTTGTATTTTTTTTTCAAAAATATTTCTTTCTTACACTAGGAACACAATTCCAAATATTTGTCTCAAGCTGCTGAAAAGAGAAGCTTAAAATGAAAACAGCATCTACCATACCTGTATCCTCTGTGGTGTAGCACTTTCCTGTTGAAAATGTGCTGAATTTTACTCAAAGTACATCTTTTCTTTTTAGTACATGATTTAAATTGACTTTTTTCTACTGATTTTACTAGGAGTGATACTATAATCAAATGTTATATAACAGTAGTCAAATATTATGCACCATGCCTTTCATCCCTTTACATTATCCAAGTGTTTGTCCCAAGATGAATCTACCTTTTACTAATGAATAATTGATGCTTGGAGAGGGTTATCCATCTTGCCCGAGGCCACACAAAGCCAACAGTAGAACTACAAAGTTAATCAAGTATTCCTCCTTCCCTTGAGTGTACTCTTAGATATCCCTACTCCTAAAACTTACATCTTAAAAAGATTCTTTATTTAGGGCACAGTTCCTCACAAGTCTGTGATTTGGTTGTAAACTTCTTGAGGGCAGGAGTAATTCTATTGATTCTTGGTACCTAGCAATGTACATTAATGGAGATTTATTCTAATCATGTATTTAATCACATGCCTTTCCCCTTTTAATTGAGAAAGCATTTAAAGCTTTCAAGGGATATAAACTTCTACAAGATAACATAAATTAAAAGTGAAAGTGAAAAAAGAACATAAGACATAGATGAAAATGGATAAGCAAGATGTGAGATGAAGCCAGGGATATGACAGGGATTTTACCATCCTGCAAAATATTTTACTGGCTGCAGTTGGATCCCATATTCATTTCTAAGCTTACTAACAGCAAATCAGAAAAGGGAAAGCTGAGAAGCTACACAATTCAGTCTCCTCAAGAAACCAATTATTACAGAAGAGAAAAAATATTCTTGATAACTACAAGATTTTCCTGATGCTACCGGTGCATTTTTAAATATGTGTTCAGTAACTCACAGTGATTGTTTTTGGTTTGGATTGGTTTGGTTTGGTTGTTTTCTACACATTTCTCTATCTTTAGGAACTCGACAAGCCAACTTGCTGATAAATTTATAATCTAACAATACCCTAAGCTAAACAGTTTTCCCTATTCATAAATCTGAATTTAACAATACCATACTATGCCCTGTTACACCTTGTGAAATATTGAAGACTGGCAAGATCCCCTGATTAGAGTTATTCCTGGAATGTGATAAATAAGGAATATTCTGATCTCTGTGTTACGTATCCATTCCTCTCCCAAACCACATAGCTCTCCAACCTTCAGACTTTCCTACAAAATCTAGGTTTCTGGAATTATCCCTGGCACAGGTATGTGGTAGCCAGGAAGAGAAGGCAGTAGTGCCGCCATGTGCTCAGAGACCAGAGCTCATCCATGCCTCCTATCCCTACTTCCTACCCCCACCCGCCACCTCTAACAAGATTGCCTATAAACAGTACCCCCTTGGGCCTCCCACCTTTTGCCCTCAGTATGATTTTGCAATGCCTCCTCCCATTCATCTATTCTCCCTCCCAGGCTGCCCTCGATGTTCATTTTGTTTTCACTTGTAAACACATTGAATGGTAGGAGGAGAGTCATGTGATGTGAGTAACCCCACAGTTCTGGCTGGTACCAACTCCAGTGTTAAAATAAGAATGTACCAAAGTAAAAATATTTATTGCATTTTTGGGCATTGAACATTGAAAGTATTCCAAATATCGAGGACCAGGGAGGAAATAAGCACAGATGCCGCCATTTGGTGGGTTGTTGTTGTTGTACATTTTAGAGACAAAATACAGTAAATGTTTTACAGACATAGTTGCATTACCATGCGTCCCCTGACATATTGTGCTTGTCACTTTATTATTTAGCATTTATGTGGTATTTTAACTGCCCTGTATTAGTTTTCAGAAGCCTATCAAGTAGACTAGTTTTATCCCTGTGTGGAAGCTGATGACAAACAGCCAGAAATGTTAAATTTCTACCTCATCACACAGGAAGTTCATAGTTACAGCTGAAGGGAATTTCAGTGCCATTTGCCTTCCATTAACTGATCTCATCCATGTACTCAACGGCCGTTAAAATCCTGACATGCGTGAGGAAGGAAGCAGTACGGGTCTGCCCTCATGGAGCTTTCAACGCTGGTATGGACTGGGGATTGACAGAAGCTAAAACGGGATTTACACCACAGGGCTACTGAGTGCTATGTCTAGATTAATGAAGTATGATCAAGTTACACTGTACAGTATAATAATTTACCCTGTTTGGGGGCGCCTGGGTGGCTCAGTTGGTTAAGCAACTGCCTTCGGCTCAGGTCATGATCCTGGAGTCCCAGGATCGAGCCCCGCATCGGGCTCCCTGCTCAGCGGGGAGTCTGCTTCTCCCTCTGACCCTCCCCCCTCTCATACTCTCTCTCTCTATCTCATTCTCTCTCTCAAATAAATAAATAAAATCTTTAAAAAAAATAATTTGCCCTGCTTGTATCAAATTATGGAAGCATAGCACAAGAGAGAAAGAAGAAAAAGTGACAATTTAAACACTGCAAGTAATTCCTCATACTGCTCATTTCAATGAGCATGCAAACCAGGGTGTGCATGTGACAGAAGATGGTGGTCAACACTCCTCCTAGTCAGCTTCAGCTAGGTATGGGGTGCCACTCATGTGGAGCATTGAGTAGGTGTCTAGTTCTAAAGATTATACATATATATATACATATATGTATATAAGCTACATACAAGCCAACTGCTTTACTGGTGCTTAATTCATAAAAGCACAAATTGCTCCAACATCTGAGGAAAAAAATACACTGTGTAGGACTCGTGGAGCAATAGTATGTCAGTCTCTGATGTGGCATGAATATAGACTTACATACCCTACTTAATGGGCAACTTAAGGGATTTTCAAGGCTGATTGTAACTCTGTGATTTCTACTTTACATTACACTTTCAGACTCTAACACTGTAATGTTGAAGTTGCTCTGGTAGAAGGAAAAGGAGTGGCCGCTTGTTTATGTGTCAGGAAAAGTCTGACAAAGGAGGTGGCCTTTAATGACTCTCAAGGAGTGATTGGTGTTTGTCTAGGTGAATTAGGAGAGAGCATTCTCAACAGAGGACTCAGCAAGGTACAGAGACCAAAATGTCTGAAATAATGGCATTTTCTAAAAATTCTAAGTAATTTGATATGGTCAAAGGCTAAGATCTATGTAAGAAGGATGTTGAACCTTTGGATTTCATGCATTGTGACATTAGAGATAACTGTTAAACAGGGAGGGAAGTAGCACAGTAATTGTGTCCTGAAAGGGGCTGCCCGGTGGCTGGATAAGGATGGCATTTGAAGTGACCAAATCAAAAGCAGAAGTAAGTTTGGAAGCTATTGTCAAGGTTCATGTGAGAAACCATGAAATGTTGAACTAAGGCACTGGCAACAGGAGGGAGTAGAGTACACATTTTTTAAAGAATTTTGGAGTCAGAAATGACATAAATTTGGTGACAGATAGGATGCAGAAGTTGGCATAGTTCCTAATTCAAAGATACCTCGAAAGTTGATTTAGTCAAACCCTGAAAAGAAGTAAAAGTAGCCACGTATTTATAAATAATAATGTATGGGGGAAATGATCTCTACTAAGGAAAATGTCTTCTTAAAAACTACATATAAATGTGTTCTTTTAAATTTTTTTCCTTCGTACTAGGAAATTCAAAATTAAATTTACAATCAGTCTTAGTGTGATGGTTAATTTTATCTGTCAACTTAGATAAGCCACAGTACCCAGATATTTGGTCAAACATTACTCGATATGTTTCTGTGAAGATATTTTTAGATGAGATTAACATTTAAATTAGTAAACTTTGAGTAAAAGAGATTATCTTCCAGTATGTGGATAAAATTCATCCAATCAAAAGTCCTTAATAGAAAAATATATGTACATATAAGATATATATATAATGTTTAGGGCGCCTGGGTGGCTCAGTTGGTTGAGCGACTGCCTTCGACTCAGGTCATGATCCTGGAGTCCCGGGATCAAGTCCCGCATCGGACTCCCTGCTCAGCAGGGAGTCTTCTTCTCCCTCTGACCCTCTTCCCTCTCGTGCTCTCTGTCTCTCATTCTCTCTCTCTCAAATAAATAAAATCTTAAAAAAAAAAGATATATGTATCTATATATATAAAATATATTGTGTGTCCTGATGATTTTTTTCTTCTTTTGCATAATCCTGGGGGCGGGGTTTTAGTTTGCTTTATTGCCCAGTATATTTATTATAAATATATCTCATGTTTGAGGGATTTTTTTTCAAAATTAGAAAATGTGATATGAAATTTGAATGTATTAAAATCAGACTGTGCTAGGTACTTTAATTGTTTCATGGCAATTCTTAAAACAGTCCTGCATGATAAATGATATATTCCTTCAATAAAGATGAGGAAACTGAGGCTTAGAAAATTTATTTATTTATTTTTAAGATTTTATTTATTTACGAGAGAGAAAGAAGGAACAGAGGGAACACAAGCAGGGGGAGAAGCAGAGGGAGAGGGAGAAGCAGACTCCCCACTGAGCAGGGAGCCCGATGTGGGACTCGATCCCAGGACCCTGGGATCATGACCTGAGCCAAAGGCAGGCGCTTAGACTGAGCCACCCAAGCGCCCTGAGGCTTAGAAAATTTAAATGACATTTCAAACTTCCAAAGCTTGCAGCTAATAGACCTGTGATGGAAACCCAGATCCAAGTGAATCCAAGTGACTCCCCACCACATAATGCAGCTCTACAAAGAAGAAAACCTTAAATAATCCAATATAATACAAACTCTGAAGGCTTCTTCTAGACTCACTTTTTTTTTTCAGACTCACTTTAAAAGAGAAACCTCTTGGGCGCCTGGGTGGCTCAGTTCGTTAAGCGACTGCCTTCGGCTCAGGTCATGATCCCAGGGTCCTGGGATCGAATACCGCATCAGGCTTCCGGCTCAGCAGGGAGCCTGCTTCTCCCTCTGACTTTCTCCCCTCTCATGCTGTTTCTCTCTCGCTCGCTTTCTAATAAATAAATAAAATCTTTTAAAAAAAAAAAGAGAAAACTCTTATGACTAAATTTAACATTCTGTTTGGATATGACAATTTCTAAAGGAAAGAGAATGTCTTTGTCAGCATTTTTTTTCTTACAAATAGCAGAAATAGCCAGGTCTCAGAAATTTCTGCAAGTAGGAACTCAAACACTATCAAGGCTCTCTCTCTCCCTTTTGGCCTCCCTCTTCACCTCTTTCTCTCTCTCTGATTTCTGCTCCTCTCAAAAGTGTAGTTCTCTCCCCTTCAGACAAGGTTTTTGGAATTTCTAGACCATGTGACTAAACATGGCTAATGGTGACAGCTCCTGGGTTTACATTCCATGAGTTTTAAGGAATAGGTAGAAGGAAATAGACTAGTAAAATTAGTGAGATCACAGGCTTTGAGTAAGGAATAGATACCATGTGTCATGTGATGAGCAGAATTACCGAAAGTGAACCTGAGAGATCGCTCAGACTTGCCTAGACAATGAACCACCTAGGATCAAAGTGGGAGCGGGGGTAGGATGATGGGGAAGAATCATCTCACGATTCTCATGTTAGAGGGGGCTGCTCGTGATTACCCAAGCTCGTTATCCCATAGAAACAATAGCTCCCTCGTTCAGTAGGGAATAACTCCCATGATCTGTTAAGTTCCCAAATGACAGATAGTTAGAATTTCTAGATTACTCTTTGTTTTGTTTTGTTTTTTTTGTTTTTTTGTTTTTTTAATTATGTTAATCATCATACATTACATCATTAGTTTTTGATGTAGTGTTCCATGATTCATTGTTTGCGTATAACACCCAGTGCTCCATTCAGTACGTGCCCTCTTTAAAGAACAAGACCCATCTAGATTACTCTTGAAAAGGGCTGGCAACAAAATCCAGACTACCTAACACCAAACTTGACTTACTCTTCTTTACTGATAATTGCTCTCCTAATTTCTCTATAAAAAGGACACCCACAAAGGCATGCAGTCCCTCCATGGAACTATAGATAAATCCACACTGCTTGTCCAGTAGAGCAACTGCAACCTGAGAAGTTCCCAGTGGATGCGGGTATTACTTCTGAGAACCACACTTAGGGAACTAGTGAGCTAGATGGTTACAGCATACTTGCAGAGAGCAGAAAGGAAAGCTTACTTCATCTGAGTGCAGGAAGGTCTAATAGCCAAGAGGAAACCTGCCATGATTTGGGGACACTTAATAGTAATTTGGATCATCACATATAATGAAAGTGAGTCAGAGAAAAAAAAAAAAAGGAAAGAAGAGGGAAAAGGATGACAGAGTCTCCCCCTCTTTGATCTAAAAAAAATGAGAGGTGAACGATTTCTTCAACCTCTACAGCAATATTGGTAACTGTTATTCTACTGGACCTGGAAATCTGTGTTCTGTTTCCACATTCTCCTCTCCCCATGATGTCTGCTTCTGAAATTTTCCTTTTGGACCTTTCTCCCACCAGCCCTGAACACTTGCCCAGTCTCCAGTTTTTCTAAGACCTACTCTGAGCCATCCACTTTCAGCAGATTTCAGGCAACAGAAGTCCATTTGCTTCACAGTGCTTGTAAAACACATGCATATATACTATCTCGGTGTAATTGAAAACAACAACAAAAAAATACAGTTTAGAGCAAAAACAGCCGAATATCACTGCTTTCTAAGAGGAGCACTTTAATTCATAGAAGGGAAAAAGTCTGAAACAACTACCTTTCTGTAATGCAATGGGAAGAGGAAAGGTCTGCATCTCCAACAACTGTCTAGAACTAAGGAGCAGCTATACCTTCCTCCTCTCACCTTTAGATGGCCCCTGTCCTGATAGTTTCCCACTGATTTACATCTGGACTGATACAGAACTGAGAGGAGCAACAGACACAGGATACAAGACGTGAGTGAAAAGAAGTTTGCAGAGAAAAATGGGTACTAAGACAATAAGTCCTGAGGATTTGTGAAAATCTTGGAGAAGACTCGGACTGGACTCCCAATGAAAAAAAAGACAATGCTATTTTATTTAAACAGTAAGAAGAAAAGAAAAAATAATTTTTATTTTAAATGATTTAAAGAATTATAAATAGTACAAAATCTCATAAGGATGAAAAAATATCAGGAAATCACCAACAGCCAATTCTTGAGTTTATACTAATCCTAACTGGTGGCCCTTGAATCCCGAGACTTCATTACCTGAAGCACTGTGCAGATCTACAGAATCCACTTGAAGTTTCCTCCCTCCTGTTCTATCTTTACATAGTTTACTTTGAAAGCACTGTTTGGGGAAATGTTGGCAGCCTTGTGTTTCTTTTCATACTAATTGATTTGGGTGGGAGTGGTGGCCCTTGGTCCTATATGGTTATGCATATGTATAACTTAGTGCATACAATGACTTTACATCATAAATTAATTGTAAATACTATTCACTCCTTAAGTGTGATGAACTGATACCCCAGCTTCTTAGTGTTCCCATCTTCCAAACACCTAGCTCTGTGATTGGCCTATAGATGACAAGGCTACCAGGTACAAGAAATGGAGTTCAGAGATCAAACTAGATGGATCAGGTTATGCTCAAACCAGATGGCTCTTGTTTAGGCCACACAGTGTCTAAAAAATTTAAGCCAACATGTATATATCAGAAAACTAACATAAAAATCCCAGTTTCCTGCTTCTTTAGCACAATCAGAGATCTGGCAAACTTTAGGTGGAATACACGCTACTCATTTACCCCAGCTGACCTACTTTGCTTATTTAGGTTATCTGCCTGGAAAGCCATTTGAGTTTTGTCTACTGGTCTAACCTCTGCCTGAACAATTCCCATTATGGAAATGGTCTGTCTCACAAGGCAACTCAGTCTATTATTAGACTATTCAAATTGTTAGAAAAATTTTCCTCATATTGAATAAAACTCTGTTTCCATGAAACTCGAATTGAATTTACAAAATGTCCACCTTCTGGTCTCAGTTTTCTATTTCCCAAATCTAAATAGCATCACTTTGATTACTAACAGATAGTCATCAGTTTCCCGCAAGACTTAATCCTGGCTAAATACCCTAATTTTTTTAACCTTCCTACCTGTGTCAGTGATTCTCAACACTTTCTTCTTTCTGATCATTTTCTTCTGGATATTATCTAGATATTAATGACAAAAAGAGAATTGTCACAATCTTCTTTGTCATGATGAAATTAGTACCAACAGCAAAGTGCAGTGAAAGTCATAACTTTCCCTCTTTTCATATTAATACTTTTTCTTATTTTGATACATTTGGCTATTATTTGATGCCCTGCCAGAGTACTACAGATATGTATCAAAAATTATGAATCTCAGGAACAAAATCCATAATATATTTATTCTGTCCATTCTGCATCCGTAATGGATGCATCATAATTTGCCCTCTGCCTTCTGAGTGTGATATATAAGTAATTAAGCAAGCAAGCACTTCTTGTATGCTGTTATTTCAGATGAGGTAAGTTGACAGTGCTAATAACTGACATGAGATGAGTTCATGTTTGTGGAGTTTTGTGTGTGTGTGTGTGTGTGTGTGTGTGTGTGTGTGTGTGTGTGTGTGTAAATGGAAAAGCACTTTCCTTACCTTTTTGTACACTTTTTGTATACATATAGGAAAATGAAACTCTAGAGCCCTAAATGGGCTTAGATTAATTAGGAAAATGACAGCTTAAAAGTATGAATGACCTGCCCTTGGTTACAGAGATAATTGCTGACAGAGCAGACCTAGGATAGGTTTCTTGGCTCCAGTTGCCTCTCTTTCCAGCATATGAAGATCTGCTCCTAATATCTTTTCAGTAGTTTCTCAAGTTAAGTGTATAATTAATGCATTTTAAAGTATATTACAGGTCTATAGAAAGGAATTAAGTTGAAGCTACTAAGAATTGTGCTACAAACATGTAAATTTTAGTCAAAATCTTACAAATTATCCTCATTCATCCAGGTTCAAAGTTCAGGAGAGCAGGTACCCTGTTGCTTTTGTAGGGTGGAGGAATGCATGAAGTGTTTAATTTCTGGTAATAATTTTTGTTCACTGATGACCAAAAATGTATATATTAATCTTACTTCACCATTTCTTACATGTAAAAAGGTCGAAATTTTGCCCAAAGGTTAGTGAGTTTTAAACTTCCATAGGACTTTCCTGTTATCTAAACTCCTAGATAGAATTCTCATGCTGATTTCTGCCTAACTGAAAGAGAATACTTTTTCTAACTGGGAGTCTGAATTGAACATAAATCTTTATTTAAAGCATCTGTGCTAAAGCAAGCATAATGGAGATTTATAGGTAACTGGATGGAGAAAACGTCAAGTGATCAATTAAAATACACTTTGGAGTATGTAATTGTAAGGCAACACCATAGAAAGTAAATTGAACTTTTTAAAAGAAAAGAAAAACTGATCTTCCTTCTATGCAGCAGTACCTGAAGCCAAAATAAGATCAATAACTACTACACTAAGTCCCTGCATATGCCTCAAAGGCTACAACAGTGACTACAGAGGTTTTCCATCAACAAGTTGCAAGGCATGTTGGGTAGAAGTCAGTGTAATGGCCTCTGAGTTACAGTTAGGGTACCAGTATAGCACTTGATAGGTACTGTACATTTCACTGGGAGTTGACACTGACTCACAGAATTCCAACAACTGAGGAATATTCCTTTACCCTTGAAAATATGTTAGCAAGGAATATTCCTTTGATTACTTGATTGTCTCATCACAACTATCCATTCTGTGAATCTCAAAGTGAAGCTTGATTTAAAATGAGAATCATCCCTGTTTCAAGGTTAATTTTACTATCATATTCACATTTATGATGATTCATTTTCAAAACTTGGTTCTGACTGAATTAATAATATATCAAGATATTTTCTAAAAAGCAACTGTAACTATTACACAATTAACAGAGTGAAAATGCAACCCACAGAATTAGAGAATATACTTGCAAATCATGTATCTGATAAGGGGGATAATACCCAGAATATATAAAGAACACCTACAAGTCAACAACAGCCATATATATATAAAATTTTTTAAATGGGCAAAGACTTGAATAGGCATTTCTCCAAAGAACTTTTATAAATGACCAATAAGCACATTTAAAGATACTCAACATCAATAATCATCGGGGAAATGCAAATCAAAACCACAGTGAGATACTGCCTCATACCCATTAAAATGACTACTACCAGAAAAAGGAAAGAAAAGAAAAGAAAAATTGGTTGTTATATGCAACTGATAAATTATTGAACACTACATCTGAAACTAATGATGTACTATATGGTGGATAATTGAATTTAAATTTAAAAGAAAAGAAAAAAACAAAATAGTGTTAGTGAAGACATAGAGAAATTGGAAACCTTATGCACTGTTGGTGGGAATGTAAAATGATGCAGCCACTATGGAAAAAAGTATGTTAGTTCCTCAATAAGTTAAAAATGGAATTACCATATGATACAGTGATTCCACGGCATTGTATTTAACCAAAGGATTTGCAAACAAGATCTCAAAGAGATGTTTGTACACTCATGTATATAGCAGCATTATTCCAAATAGCCTAAAGATGGAAGCAACTGAAGTGCCCATTAATGGACAAAAGGATAAACAAAGTGTAATATATATATATATATTAGGTAACTGGATAGAGAAAATTTATATATGTGTGTGTGTGTGTGTGTGTGTGTGTGTATATACACACACATATATTAGCCTTAAAAAGGAAGGAAATTCTGACACATGCTACAACATGGATCAACTTTGAGGACATTATGCTAAATGAAATAGTCACAAAAATGCAAATATTATATGATTCCACTTACATGAGATACCTCAGGTAGTCAAATTCATAGAGATAGAAAGTAGAAGGCTAGTTTTTAGGGGCTAAAGGGAAAATGGGAATTGTTTAATGTGTAAAGAGTTGCAGTTTTGCCAGATGAAGAGTTCTGAGATTAGTAAGATTATTGAACTTACACTCAAAAATGGTTAAGAAGGTAAATTTTGGGGGTACCAGGGTAGTTCAGTCAGTTAAGCATCTGCCTTCAGCTCCGGTCATGATCCCAGGGTCCTGGGATTGAGCCCCACATCGGGTGCCTTGCTCAGTGGGGAGCCTGCTCCTCCCTCTCCCTCTGCCTGCTGCTCCCCCTGCCTGTGCTCTCTCTCTCTCTCTCTCAAATAAATGAATAAAATCTTTAAAAAAAATGGGAAACATAAAACTTCCTTACTAAGATCAGGTACAACACAAGGATGTTCCCTCTCACCACTTCTTTTCAATACCATACAGGAACTCCTTGCTAATGCAATAAGAAAAGAAAAAGAAATGAAAGATATACAGATTTAGAAGGAACTAATAAAGTTGTTTGGTTAGCAGACAACATAACCATCTGCATAAAAATCTGAAAAATCAACCAACTAAACAAACAAAAACTCCTGGAACTAATAAACAATTATAGCAAGGTTGAAAGGTACCAAAGTTAATGTACAAAAGTCAATTGTTTTTCTATATGCCAGAAATGAACAAGTGGAATTTAATATTAAAAACAAGAAGCACCTGGATGGCTCAGTCGTTAAGCGTCTGCCTTCGGCTCAGGTCATGATCCCAGGCTCCTGGGATCGAGCCCCACCTCGGGATCCCTGCTCCGCGGGAAGTCTGCTTCTCCCTCTCCCACTCCCCCTGCTTGTGTTCCCTCTCTCACTGTGTCTCTTTCTGTCAAATAAATAAATAGAATCTTTAAAAAAAAACAACAACAACACAGTACCATTTACATTTGCACCAAAAACAATGAATTACTTAGGTATTAATCTAACAAAATATGTACAATATCTATATAAGAAAAACTATAAAACTGTGATCAACAAAATCAAAGAAGAACTAAATAAGTGGAGAGATATTCCTTGTTCATGGTTAGAAAGACTTGATGTAAATATATCAGTTTTTCCCCACTACATCTATAGATTCAATGTAATTGTGATCAAAATCCCAGCAAATTATTTTATGTATATCAACATAAAGCATATTTTATTTATTTTCTTAAAGATTTTATTTATTTATTTGAGAGAGAGAGAGCACGAGTGGAGGGAGGGGCAGAGGAAGAGGGAGAGGGACAAGCAGACTCCCCGCTGAGCATGGAGCCCAACACAGGGATCAATCCCAGGCCCCTGAGGTCATGACCTGAGCCCAAAATATTTTAGATAACAGTCCTTTATCAGATGTGTTTTTTGCAAATATTCCCTCCCAGTCTGTGGCTTGTCTTTTCAATCTCTTGACATTGTCTTTACAAAGCAAAAGTTTTTAATTTTAATGAAGTTCAACTTATCAATTATTACTGTCATGGATCGTGTCTTTGGTGTTGTATCTAAAAAGGGCATCATCATACCCATCATTTTCCTGTGTTACCTTCTAGAAGTTTTACAGTTTTGTGCTTTACATTTAGGTCTATGATCCATTTTGAGCTAATTTTTGTAAAGGGTATAAGGTCTGTGTCTAGATTCCTTTTTTTTTTAATATGGATGTCCAGTTGTTCCAGCACCATTTGTGGAAAAGGCTATCTTTACTCCATTGTATTGCCTTTGTTCTTTTGTTAAAATTTGATTGACTGTATATCTGTGGGTCTATTTCCTGACTCTCTGTTCTGTTCCACTGATCTGTTTGCCTGTTCTTTCACCAATACCACACTGTTTTGATTATTGCAGCTTGATAATAGGACTTGAAGATGCATAACATCAGTCCTCCAGCTTTGTTCCCCCTCAATATTGTGTTGTCTATTTGCGTTTTTTTGCCTCTCCATATAAACTTTAGAATAGTTTGTTGATACCCATAATACAACTTGCTGGGATTTTTATTCTCTTTGGCCAAAAGAGTCACAACCCTACCTAAATTCATAACAGGGAACCTAGACCCCATCTCTTGATGGCAGAAGTGTCAAAGCATTTATGGTCATGTTTTATATCTGTCACAGATTCAAAAGCCCTATTCCAGGTCAATATGTGATATTTATTTCTAGGGATATATAGATTGTTGTTAATGAGGAAAGCAGGAAAGAATGGGTAATTGATGCAGACTTTTACTCTAATATAGCAATCTAAGAAAATGAAAGCGTATATAACTCAAATGAAAGCATATATAACTCAAATGAAAACTTCATTTTCATTTGAAACATAATGCCAACCTAAGAATATTTTTGAAACAGTCAAAACAATTCATATTAAACACAAAATGTTTACACATTTTTATTCTTAATGAGAAATGCACCTAAAGTAGAGGAAAAGTCACAACAGAGACCAGTGCTGAGACTGTTGGCATCCAAGTAACAAAAGGACAAAAAGATGATGGGTGGCAGTATGTATATTAGCAAGTGCCGAGCACTGTTAATAGCCACTTGCCTGTTTTGAAGGGCAACATTGGATTTACACCAAAGTCTTTACAAGGAGGAGAGCAAGTGGATGAGCAAACAGAACCCCTCAGGAGTTTAGACCAGGTTTGGAGGGTTATAAATAGAGATGCCCTAAACCCCTCAACAGACAAAAGTAAACCCATCAATAAAACTAACTATGAGGAGAAGAAACAGCCCTAAAATCCCAGGGGAAAAAAAAGAAGCTTAGAATAAATGAAAAAACTCTAGGTTATTCTTCCATGTGAAAAAAACTCTCTTATTAGTCATGGAAAAGAGAAATATATGAGGTATTGTTTTTATGGCCCACTGAGGATATTTTCTTTAGTACGTTAAAAAATGATTGTGAAGCCAAATAAATAATACAATTGAGGGCTGTTGGGTTTTTAACTACACAAGAAATAATGAAACAGAATTTAGAAAAGTTGTAAGTAGAAATTGAGCCCTCTTGAAAATAATGATAATTTATAAAGTAGGGTTAGTTTTGTCCATCAGGATGATGAGAAAAATAATCATGGCTTACTAAACTATTGTTATCTTCCAGATTATTTTATGATTATTTTCCTATTGTATGGGCTGTAACAACTGTTCTAACCTGAACTTGGTCTATAAAGAAACTCATTTGTTTTTAAGATCTACTCTATAATTTAAAATAAGCATTTAAGAAAGAAAGAAATGTAAATAGATACACAAAAAGTTGCTTTATCCAGATTTTATCAACTAGAAATAACTGAGTCATTTCAGTATCCTAATTTTAAAAATACAGTACAGTTGTTCATAATAATGACTGCAAAGCTCTAAAAGATACTGAAGTGACTTGTGAGTCATCGAAAGGAAAATGAGAAAGGTTGACTGGTGAAAGATTATGGAGGACATTAAATACAAGCCTAAGACATTTAAGCTTCATTTGATGGGCAAAAGGGAAACATTGAAAGTATTTAAAACAATGACATTACCAGAACAGCCCTGTAGGAAAATTAATCTGGTGTTCAAAGGCAGTTAGATTTTAATAAGTAATGACTGGAGACCAGTTAGACGGGCATTGAAATAATCCAGAGTGAAGGGAAAAATTAAGTACCTTAACTAGGTTTTGTGATCATGCAAGGGAGAGATGAGGAATACATAAGGTCATGGAGGGATGTAGGGTCACCAACTGTCCCAGTTTGCCTGAGACTGAGGAGTTTGCAAGAATGTGGGAGTTTCAGTGCTTAAATCAGGATAGTCCTGGGCAAGCCAGGATGGTTGGTCAATATTAGTTGAATGTCAGATATAAAGGAAGAAGAATCATCTTTTGGTTATAGGGAGACAGACTGAGGGAACCATTTAAAAATTCTCAGATAGTAAGAACGTTAGATTAACCAAAATGCGTTCATTTACACCCATTCCAAAAAAAAAGTCACAATACACCACAAATATAAAACAAGAGAAATGAACTCTCTTGAAAATGAATAGATAACTTTATAGAAAGCTTTGTATATTTCACCTGCAAAGTAGGGTACAGCAAGACAGAAGCCAAAAACCTGAATGAGGTAAGTTACAAAAAAATAGAAAATGTTAAAATAGCCTAAAAGGTAGTCAGTGGGTTAATAAGTGAGACAATGTTGGCTAAGGATAACGAGATAGTGAATATAAAAGCTGAATATGAGTTCAGTTGCTGAGTCAAGAAAGAGTAGAGGTGATAAAAGGACAGGAAAGGAGGTTTAGGAAGAAATTTGTGGAGGGGCAGTCAATGTCCAAATCTTCATCAATTTCACTCAAATTAAAGCTTTGCCCTCACCCAGTTTTCATGCTCTGTGACCTATCATCCATTCATTTCCAATGGAAACTGCTTAAGAGAATAAATATATTTAAGATATATTTATATATATTTATAAATATTTTATTCAGTATATATTTATCTTATAATTTACTCTTCTACCCTTTACTTGCTCCTTATACTAGCTAGCATCAATAAGCTCTCCCCCTCCCATACCCTACCCCAAAAGAAACTATCATGGCAAAATCATATTTTAAAATATTATCCCTTATGCTCCTTGTTCTAGTTTCTCCTTCCTGTTGGCCATTCCCATTTTTGGTTAGGACAGCATTCTCCATTCACTGCCTCAATGAGGGATGACAAAGCAGAATAACAGAAAAGGGTGGATGAGATGGAATACAACTCCACATTTTTTTGAGTTTCAAATGTCTAGGTATCTGGGGAAAAGGGAAGATAATAGATGTTGGAGAAGAGGATGATGATGATGGTGGTGGTGGTGGTGGTGGTGATGGTGATGATGATGATGGATAGACAGAGAGATCTGGGTCTATAATCTGTAAGGTTTCCAAATTCTAGGATGTGAGGTTGAGAGAGGGAAGACTGCAGGAACTGAGGAGGGAGGGAGAGAGAAGTGGATGGAGTGACCTGGAGAGATTACAGTGACAAAGGCAGTGTTGCATTTGGACACTTCCCAGCCTCCATTAAAGTGTTCACTCTTTCAGAGCATGAGCTAGCACTACCACCTACCTTTTTATACCCAGAAATCTGGGAGAAATCCCTGACTACTCTCCCCTTTTCCACATCTTAGTTCTGTTGATTCTATTTTCTAAATATCTCCTGATTCACCTTCTCACCTTGCCCACTGCCACTACCCTAGTCCATTCAGTACATACCAGCCTGGGTCTTGCCCACATTATAGCAACTTCCTAATTGGCTTTTCTGAATCTCATCAGTCTCCAGTTAGATGCATTAGTTTTCCTAATAGGCTTTACTGTTGACTGGCATCTCAACCTTATGTAAGAATGGTTTACTTCATGTTTAAATTTAGTTTATTCATCTATAAGTTGGGTTTAATAAAATACCTGACATCAAGTTCTTTGGAAAATTCAATGAGTTAATACCTAACTGTAAAGTATGCTCACATGTACCTTGTTACCAGTAACACATAGTGAGTGTGAGGTATCATCATTGTTTTATTATTAATATTTTCCTAATATTCACCTGTCACAGGCCAGTTTGGAATTGGCTTAGGAAGAGGGTTTGGCTGAATATAATTAAAAGTGAGCTAACTTAAACTAAAGGGGACTTTCTTAAGAGTTCAAGGTCAAAAGTACCACTGGCTTCACAGGCTTCCATAATAAGGGTCTGGAAAGCTTTATGATCCAGAAGAGCTTCTTTTATTCTTTCTTTTCTCTTCTCTTCTCTTCTCTTCTTTTCTTTTCTTTTCTTTTTTTCTTTTTTCCCAATGCCCACATTGGCTTTTGTCCATGCTTCTCACTCTATCATTCTCTCTCTCTAAAGACTTTCCCTGCTGATTTTCCATGCTTATGGCATGGAAAATGACTGTCCCAAGATTCTTTGTGTTCATATGTTCTCAATTCAAGCTTCCAACAGAAACATTTTCAAAAATTCTGTGAGCCTAGAAATGATTGGTCATCTTGGGGAAGCTAAGAATGTAAGAAGGTCTATAAGAAGGGCAGACAACCTGACTAACCATGTCTCCATGGCTTCCAACCATATCTCCTACCACTAGCACCTAATATGTGCCAGACATTATTTATATACATTATTTCTTCTTTTTAAAATATTTTATTTATTTATTTATTTGACAGAGAGAGAGCACAAGCAGGTGGAGCAGCAGAGGGAGAGGGAGAAGCAGGCTCCCCACTGAGCAGGGAGCCCGATACGGGCTCGATCCCAGGGCCCTGGGATCATGACCTGAGACGAAGGCAGATGCTTAACTGACTGAGCCACCCAGGTGCCCCTATATGTTATTACTAATCCATCATTTTATAGGGCAGAAAATTGAACCAGAATGTTTAGCTGATGTTCTCAAGATCATGACATTATTAAGTGGAAGAACCAAACTTCAAACCTAGGTTTGTACCTTCTCCTGTCTCATTGCACATTATCATTTATGATGTCATTTAGTGATAGTTATCATACTAACTCATGCAGCTCCCAGAATTAATGTTATATTCTAGATATAGTTTCTGTTTATGATCAATATTTGATGGGTAGCAAATCGTTTAGACTTCCCTCATATAAGAAAGTGAAAATATTTAAAACATTTTAGTTCCATACGTAGCATAATTTGACATTTGCTAATTCAGAATTTCAGTTTATTTTGGAAGTTATCAGAGCAGATTTGGGAGATTTTTTTTTTCTATTTGCAGTCTTACAAAGGTACCGAATGTTTGAAATAAAGTAAACTTATCATTCTGGGCCTTTCTCATAACATGTCCAGTGATGGACAATTGTGTTGGTGCACAAAACAACTCAGATTTGAAAAAGACCAAATGACCGTTATTTTACCATTATAAAGAAAAAAATGTTTGAAAATATGACATAAAATGCTCCGAACAACAACTTAGTGAAATTATAGTTGAAAGATACCAATTTGAAGTAATTTACTCTTTGATTTTTAGTCCTTTTCACCATCCAAACAAAAACTTCTGTTTTGGATGTTTTGTTTTGTTTTGTTCTGTTTTCATTCAGGGGTGTTTTATAAACATCATGGCTTTCCTAATATAGAGACTATCTGGAAAAACAAAGGACAGTAACTTTTCTAACTCAAACAACAGTTGCTAACTGTCCTGATAGGCCACAGAGTACTTATGTACCAAAATATCAAATATATAATCACTCCAAGCAACAGTTTGAAGAAAGACTCCACAAGAATAGTACACAGTTGTGGTCTTGCTTCATCCTTGAAGTGCCAAAAAATATAGCATCTTAAAAATGCCAGTATAAATAATATTCTGCTAGATTTGTTAACACATGGCATGTCAAAACCTTTGATACTTAAGGTGTCAGGGTTTAGATATTTAAGATGTCAAAAATTGAAATTTAAAATAATGATAAGAATCAAAGTTAGCAGTGGAGTCATGAATTGAGCTTGATATTGAAAGTAATGCAAATTTGCCATGGGCTAGGCAGATTCCAAGGTATATGAATGAAAAATGAGTGTTGTAATTCATCAGATGATTGTTAGCCACTGTAACAAATAAACGTCAGATGTTCAGTATCTTAACTTTGTAAGAGTTTATTTCTTCATGACAGTTCAATGAGTGATCCTGGGGGTGACTGAGGCTCTAGCAACTTTTGTCTTGTCTTCACATCCCTCAAGGCCTCAGATTCTGAATCCAGAGTCCTCAGAAGGAGAGAGAGCATGGAGCAAACACATACCCTTCTTTACCACTTTGACCTAAAGTGACATAATCATTTCCACTCAGCTTTTATTGTGGAAAATAGTCATATGGCAAAGGAGGATGGGAAATGCAGTCCCCAGCTGGGGAACCATACCCAGGGACAAATTTATGTTATAAAAATCAACAAAAATTTGGTGGACTATTTGCTGTATTTCTTCAGTAAATAATTTACTGAATTTCACTGTGTGTGTATTGCTGTAAAAACCACAATGAAGTTATGAACATGTTTTTCTTCCTTCAAATAGCTTCCTTCATACCTACAAACTAAATGGGAAACTAAAACAGGTTAATGGTGTATGCTTATGAGCTTTTATAGAACCAATTTCCAGTTACTCAAAGGACCATTTTGGTTTGGGACTGCTCAAAACTTTTTTTTTTCTTTTAACCATATTTTTAAAAACATTTTTTCTGCTTGAAAAGTATACCACTTTTACATGCAGACGCACAAACACACACAAAAAAACTGGTACAGTCAGAAAAACCATATGAAAGTCAAACCAATCATTTTTGCTGCTTATTCTCAGTCCTTATAAAACACTTGGTTGGAAAAAACAGAAAATGGGGATTTGTTGAAGAATTTCAAAGTCATGTTCATTCTCCCCTTACTACTACAAATATTCAAGTTTAATATAGTAGTAAGTGACATTGGCACAGGCACAGTAGTGAAGGGAAGACATGTTTGAGATACAGGTTAGAGTTAGCACTGAGTAATATTATCTATCATCTGTTGAGTATCCATCATAGTATATTTGTGCTAACCTGTGCATATCTCTGTATCCTCCTAATACAGGTTATGAAGTAGATTTTAATATTTGAATTTTGGACAAGCATTAGATAGAAGAAATAATACAGCCCTTTTCATATTTTGACTAAGGATGTAGGTGTAATTAGTTGACAGAAAGAACATCATTTTTAAAATTGCCACCAGGCATTTATATGAAGATTTTTGTTGTTTTCTTCATGTTCTGTTTGTTTGTTTGCTTGCTCTTTTATAAATGCTCTCTTAGGTCCTGTATGGAAAGGATAGTATAAATATTATAATAATCATGAAAGATTATAGGGTGTAAGGTGGAAAATTGTAAAGGGTATATACATGAAGGAGGAGTGAGCACAAGCTTCTGGAAGAAAGTGTCAAATGCTCAAAAATTATTTTGCTACTTGCTCAACATGGCTTGAAATGGAAGATAAGGACTTTTACTCTAGAATTAGAAAAGGCATTTTTAAATGCTCCTGTAAAGTTAATATAGTATCTTAAAAGTATTATATCATATAATAGCAGACCCTTTCCTGAAAGCAGGTTTTGATACTATGGGAAGGGCCATGCAGGAGAAAATAGATCTTAGAGTTAAGCTTTGAGCCCCAGGGAGCATGCTTAGCCTACTTCATCATTTTTGCCCATGACCAATCATAGCCACAGACATGACCAAATTAAAGTGGCTAGATCACAGATATCACTACCCCAGAGAGATAGGGATATACAAATAGTGTTTAAAGACAAATACATAATTTGAGTGGGAAGTAAATGGTAGAGATTGACAACTTTGGAAGTTCAATTTGGGTGAGGCCAAAAAACCCATTGATGTTAACTGGCCAATCCAAGGAAGAGTTTCTGGACTGATTGGGTATAACGTATCAGAAAGGAAATTTTGAAGGTTAGGATGAAAAGAACTTCAGAATTTTCTTTCTACATAGGAGGATTGTCCAAATAAAACTAAAGTTTATTCATCTAACTAGCAAACATTTATCATATGCCAGTCTATTATAGGTACCTCCTTAAGCACAAAAACAGAGATAGCAAATACATAGCCTCAAAATTATCCTTTCCAGGCATGACCAGGCCAGGCATTGCTAATCAGACACAACACTCTTTCCCAGTGATGTCAGACATAGCCTCAGATTGCCTGTCTAGGCAGTCACTAGCAATCTATTTGTAGTTGACACAAGAGATGGAATTTATTTGCTATCCCCGCACCAAGCAAACATAATGACATAGACATGGCATTATCCTTCAAGGAGCACCCCTTTTAGTATTAATAGAGAAGAGATAAGGAGAGCCTTGGGGGAATAGTTGACTCAATGGCTGTAGCTCAAAAATGCACAATCAAGTGTACTTTCAGAACAATGAAAAAGGAAACTAAACTATGAGAAGGATAAGTTTCATAAGAATATTTCCAGCTGTGCACCCATCATTGGGTTATCATCCTATTAGATGGGGTCGGAGTTTTCTTTAAATTTAACAAAAGCAAGTAATGATTGTAACTAAATTAAATTCTTGAGTAGTGGCTATTTTTGTTTAGAGATTATGAAGGAGCAAGCACCCTCAGATAACTGGACTTTTGCTCCAAGCAGAAATGTAAAGTTGTTGTTGGTTAAGGATTTGGGTTAGTTACTTTGGATTAAAATAGAAAAAAGGTTTCTTCTTAGACTATGAAAAAAGATTTCACGTTTTTTTAAAACCTCACTACTGATTTCAGAAAGAATATTTTTTAAAGATTTATTTATTTTAGAGAGAGAACGAGGTAGGGGCAGAGGGAGAGGGGAGAGAGTCTCAGGCAGACTCCATGCTGAGTGCAGAGCCCACATGGGGTTCAGTCTCACGACCCTGAGAATAATGACCTGAGCCAACACCAAGAGTCAGTCGCTTAACCACCTGCACCACCCAGGTGCCCCAGAATGCAGAATATTTTTAAGGCAGCCAGCAATAGGGGAAATAAAAACCTGAATTCATGAAAATAAGTTTTAAAATAATCTTATCAACAGATAATTGTTTTTCTTCTGTTGTCTTTCCTTTGCAAAATAAAATCTCTGTAAATATCCAATACCAAATCCTTACCCACATCTATCAAATTTTACCTTGCTTGATCTTCTAAATCTTTCATTCACATATTTTCATTCTCTCAAATGTGAATAATACTCAGTTTTCATATCTACTGTAATTTCTGAAGTAGGTTGATTAAGTGTTATACTATTATTTATCCATTAAAATCTATTGATTCATCTTCTTGTCTTTTAAAATGGTGTGAAAAATATTTCTTGAAATTAGGGAAACACACTTTTTTAGGGAAAATAAAATAAAAATTATTTTAATATTATAACAACTCTTTTCCAATGCGTAGGCCTAACTTATGAATGAAAAATTTAAATATTTAGTTTATTATGTCCACAGGATAAACAGTGCTATCTCTGAATAAAAGATTAAAATACTACTTCCATTTAAATAGCTTTGAAAAAAATTTAAAAATAAATCAATAAATAGCTTTGAAAGAAGATATTGGCAAATGATAAGAACACCCTACAATCACTGATGCTGTTTTCTCTTATGCTCATCACCTTAAAAAGTACATTCATTTCAAACTTAGAACTTGGAAACTGAGTCAAGAAAGAAATACTGACATTTTACTATTTTAATAAACTGGACTGCTAATGACTCCAAATTGATAATATTTACCAGTTGGCTGAAGTATGGTATAGTGGCTTTGTGATTTTAAAAATGATTTTAGAATGGAAAACTATTAAATTGGTTTTGTTCAATAGTTGCCTTAAAACCTTGGGTTTCATAACTCTTGGTATAAAATAAAATTTTGTTACATCCTGGTTATAACTAACATATTAACCAGGGTTCTCCAGGGAAACAATCAATTGGATATATGTAGTTATATGAGAAGATATTTATTATAGAAGTTGGATCACACAGTTAATTTAAGGATGCCAGTAATACTAATGATCTGTCATCTGCAAGCGGGAGAACCAAATAAACCAATAGTATAAATCAGTCCAAGTCCAGTGGTCTGAGAATCAGGGTGCTGATGGTGTGAGTCCTGATCTGAGTCAGAAAGCCCTGGAACGAGGAGCACCAATATCTGAAGATAGAGAAGATGGATGTCTTAGCTCAAGCAGAGAGAGGATTTGCCTGCCTTGTCCTTTATGTTCTGTTCAGAGTGTCAAGGGATTGGATGATGCCCACCAGCCTTGGTGAGGATGATCTTTACTCAGTCTGCTAATTCAAATGCTAATAATCTCTTTTGGAGATGCCCTTAAAGATATACCCAAAATAATGTTTCACCAGCTATCTGGGCATTTCTCAGCCCAGTAGAGTTGACACTTAAAAATAACCATCACAGCCATTGACTGGAAAATTGTTTGTTACTGGCACAAATTATAAACATCAGAGCACCATAACTTGCTTCTTGAGAGATTGATCTGTCAGTGGAAAAACTGTACATTTGATTGTAGCCAAAAGAGGACTGCATAAGCAAACCTAGCCCAGAGCTGAAATCCCAAACTTCGGTGTATGTAATTCTAAGTAAGCATAGACAAGGAAGGAGATGATACTTTTTGTCCAGTCCCAGTTCGGGGCATTGCAGGGCATTGCTTCCAGTCTGCCCTTCCCCAGTAGAAATTCCAGGGTAGTGAGGGTGGGACATAATGCAAACAGGATGTTATGAAAAAAAGAAAAAAAATAACTTGATTTATTAGGACTTTCATATCAGCTGGCAGATCCAGATATAAAGAATGAAAATCCAGACTGTAAAAGGCATGATTTTTTGCAGTTCACCTTCTTATTCTAATACCAAAAATTTGAGTGAACTTGCAGATTTCAGTTTTTTTACCAACAGCTATAGCCAGCTGATATTTTCTCTAGTGGCAGACCAATGAGCCAAATACTTCATTCAAGTCAGTTTCACTGTGTGCATGGCATCAATTTTTTTAAGAATTAAGACAAACTGCACAGTGCAAAGAAAAAAATTTCCTTAGGTGAATTTGGCAGGAAATCATCTAGTTGAAAAGTAAAGCAGATGATTAATTTAGTCAGTTATCAACTAACATATATTATGCATTTGTACCATTCTAGATGATGAGAATACAATAGCAAACAAGACTGCTTTTCTTTGATGAAGTTACAATATAGGGGAAGGAAAGAAATAATAAGTAAGCTAATAGTTAAGCAAAAAGACTAATAATGAGAAGACCATTTCTTTCTAATATGCAATAGAGTAGAGAGTAGTGAGGGAAAAGGAAGACAATTTGGGATTGACTCAGAGAGACTACCTTTGAACTGAGACCTGAAGGATGAAAAGCCACTAGTCAGGCAAAGATCTGGAGAAAGAACATTCCAGGCAGAAAGAACACATGTGCCCTAACTGGAAATAAACTCAGCATGTTTAGAGAACACACACAGAAATAACAGCAACTAGAGTACAAAGGTCAAGATGGAGGGCTCTGGGACAAGGGCGGTGTGATAGGCAGGAGCCTTCAAGATCTTTGTGAGAAGTTTATAATCTATTCTAGAACAAAGAGAAGCCATTAGAAGATTTTTCAAAATAAGGTAAATCAAAGGACATAATCTACACTTTTATAAGATCTCTTTGCCATGGAGCTGAATTATAAAGGACTCTAGTAGAAACCAAGAAACTCTGAGCATGAGACTTCCAATTCAAATCATATGGATCTTTCTTCAGGTCTTTGTTTCATGTAGACAACGCCTAAATTGCCCTAATATTGGCCAAACTTCATGTAAGAATTTATATGAACATATTTGTTTAACTTTTACTTAAGATTTTTTTAAGGTTTTTTTTTTTTTTTTTTTTTTTACTTGAGATAGAGAGAGAGAGAGAGAGAACATAGCAAGGGGCAGAGGGAGAGGAAAAAGCAGACTCCCAGCTGAACAGGAAGCACGATGCAGGGCTTGATCCCAGGACCCCAGAATCATGACCTGAGCCAACTGAGTCACCCAGGCACCCCTAACTTTTTATTTTATTGACAAAGTATTCTTATTGATCAGTCAAAAGTATTTTACAAGCTTAAAACTTCTTCCATTCTTATTTGTAAAATTTACACCAACACTTTTTTTTGGAGCACCTACCTTAAGATAAAAAGTAAAAGAAATAAAAGTGATCTGAACTCTGTCTCATTCTGGCAATAAATAAGATTTATTCATAGATGCATTTTTTTAGAAAAATAAACTTCCATACATTTCATTAAGGGATATGCTTCCAATAATGTGTACTTTTTATATTTAATCATTATTATTACAGTGTATAATGTATGCAGATATGTACATATAGTGATGAATTGCATACTAATAATTGCAATAACTCAACCCAGAAGGATAATCTATTTATTTTTTTAATTACAGCAAAATAAATATAACATTAATCTGCCATTTTATATAATTTTTAAGTATACAATTTAGTGACATCAATTATATTGCAGTGTTGTGCAACCATTATCCTTATGTTTCCAAAACTTTTCATCCATCTAAACAGAAATTCTGTAACCAGTAAGCAATGGCTTCACATTCCACCTTCACCAGCCCCTGATAACCTCTAATCTACTTTCTGTTTTTATGAATTTGCCTATTTTAAATATTGTATATTTAGAATGTTTGTTCTTTGGGGCTTGACTTATTTTACTTAACATAGAGTGTTTCAAGGTTTATCTTTGCTGTAACATATATCAGAACTTCATTCTTTCTTATGGGTGAATAGTACTCCATTGTGTGTGTGTGTGTGTGTGTGTGTGTATTTTAATCTTTTGACAGTTTATTATAATGTATCTTTGGGTGGGTCTCTGAGTCTATTCTATTGAGTTTCTTAAATGTGTAGATTCCTGTTTTTCATCAAATCTGGGTGAGCTTTTGGTCACTACTTCTTCAAACATTCTTTCTAGCTATTTTCTTTCTCCTTCTGGTACTCCCATTATGTGTATGTTGGACAGTTTGATGATGTTATTCAGATCCCTTAAGCTCTGTTTAGTTTTCTTTATCCTTTCTGCTCCTTTGATTTGATATTTTCAATTGTCCTATCTTCTAGTTCACTGATTCTTTTTTCTGCCTGCTCTGATATACTGCTGTAATCCTTTAGTGCATTTTTCATTCAGTCATTATCCTTTTCAGCTCCAGAATTTCTGTTTAGTCCTTGTTTATAATTTTTATCTCTTTACTGATATCTTATTTTGTTCATACATCATTTCCCTGATTTCCTTTAGTTCTTTGTCCATGGTTTCCTTTAGGTTTTTGAGCATATTTAAGACAGTTGTTTTAAAATTCTTGTCTAGGGGCACCTGGGTGGCTCAGTCGGTTCAATGTCTGCCTTTGGCTCAGGTCATGATCCCAGGGTCCTAGGATTGAGCCCCAAGTTGGGCTCCCTGCTCAGTGGGGAGTCTGCTTATCCCTCTCCCTCTGCCGCTCTGCTGTGCTCTCTCTCTCATGCTCCTGCTCTCTCACTCTTTCTCTCTCTCTCAAATAAATAAAATCTTTTAAAAAATAAACAAAATAAAATCCTTGTCTAGTAAGTCCAGTTTCTGGACTTCTTCAGGGATGGTTTCTGTCAATTTATTTAGTTTTTTGGAATGGACCACTCTTGTTTCTTGGCATGCCTTGTATTTTTGCTGTTGAAAATAGACATTTGAATATTGTAATAGCTCTTAAAATCAAATCTTTTCCTTTCTTTTTTTTCCTTTTTCTTTTCTTTTTCTCTTATTTTTCTTGCTGCTGTTGTTGTTAAAGGCAGTAGTAGTCCATTGGCTTAGTGACTTTCCTCAACCAACTTTGCAAAAAACAAAACAAAACAAAACAAAAACACTATTCCTTAATATGTGTGGTCACTGAAATTTCTGTTCTTTAGCTTATGTTCAGCTAGTATTTTTTTTTAAGATGTTATTTATTTATTTCACAGAGAAATACAAAGTGAGAGAGGGAACACAAGCAGGGGGAGTGGGAGAGAGAGAAGCAGGCTTCCTGCTGAGCAGGGAACCTGATACGGGGCTCGATCCCAGGACCCTGGGATCATGACCCCAGCCGAAGGCAGACGCTTAACGACTGAGCCACTGAGGCGCCCCATGTTCAGCTAGTATTTTAACAGAGGTTTCCTTCGATGCCGGGAGCTATTTCTTCTCGATTTTTTTGTGGGGTTATCAGGTCAGTCTCTAAATGTAGCAATCCCCAAAGACTCAGTCCTTTACTGTCTTCTACACCGAGTTCCTGACTTTAAAAACTATTTACTGATAACCACCAACTTTATGTTTTCATTCCTTATCTCTCCTCTGATCTTCAGACTATGACATATGCCTACTTTATATCTCTACTGAATGTTTAATATAACAAGTCCTAAAAACCTTAATAGAACAAATCATAAAAAGAACTCTTAGTTCTCTCCACTTCCACAAAAAGATTTCCAGAATTTCTGATATAGCCTCCTCAACAATTTTCTGGTTCATTCTATAATATATTTTCCACATTGCACTCAGACTGAATTTATAAAACAAAAGTTACATCATGTTACCTCTCTCTGCTAAACATTTTCCAAAAACTTAGAGTAAAATTCTAACCTTCTTGCCTATAACCTACAAGACTCTACATCAGAGATTCTTTACCTAGGTCACATTAGAATCATCTAGGGAATGTTTTTTCATTTTGTTTTAAATACTGAGGCCTGTTACCACTCCAGAATCTCTGGAGCTAGGGCCTGGTATTGGTATTTTGCTAAAGTATTCAGGGTGAATCTAATGTGCCACCAGGGTTGAGAGTCCATTGCCTGTTCTTGTAACCTTATCTTCTATAATTCACAAAGAATCTTTGGGCTCCAATCAGATTGATCTTTTCCTATTTTTCTAACATACTAACTCTGTTCCATCTGAGGGCCTTCATACTTCCTGTTTGTATGTCTGGAATGCTCTTTCCAAAGATCTTCAAATGGCTATTCCTTGTTGTCAGTTTGCTTCATTTCAAATAGCTATCATGAGGCCTTTAGTAATCACCCATCCTAAATCAGATTCTCCCTCTCCATCAACCCAGCCATTCTCTATCTGAAATCACTTTATTTGTTTCAAATTATTTATCTATTATCTCCCACTAGCTTATTAGTACCATGAGAACAGGGGTCTTGTCTGTCTTGTTCCCCATTCTGTCAGTCAGGATAGGCTAGGTTTGCCTTCAATAGTACACAAGCCCAAAATCTCACTGGCTTAAAACGAAGTTTACTTCTCACTCATTCTGTATGCCCATAGAAGCTCAACTGAGGGCTCACTCTAGAACTCAGGCTGGTAGAACAGTTCATATCTGGAACATTGGCAGTCTTCATGGTAGAGGAAAAAGAGCATTTGAGGATCTCTAACTGGCGATTGCTATGGCCCAGAAATGACATAGGTCAGTTTCACTGACACCTCTTTAGCTAGAAGTAGTCATATGGCCCTATCCAACTACAAATGGAGCAAGAAGCACAGTGTTTCTCAGCACCCATGACATCAGAAAGGCAGAAAGATTTGTTTATTAGCACAAATGACCACAGCCACCATATTCTCATTAACTGTAAGAGCACTTCAGTACTGTAGGTACTTAGTAAATATCAAATTAATAAACTAATATAATCTGATAATGGACAATTCTGCCAGTAATTCAGCCACTACATATTTCTGTCGTTCAGAAGTGGATCAAGTTTACCACAAAGTAGATGACTTTGACTTGCATAATTTTATAACTGGAACAGACTAAAAGATTTTTATCTACTCCCATCAGTTTTAAAGAAACTAAGACCCAGAAGGCTTTCATGATTTTTCCAAATTGCTACTGTGAGTTTTTTAACAGTGAAAATCTGACTAAAATATGGAGTGTTCCCATCACATTGATAACCCCAAAACTCACCTTATAATGTTTTTAAATTTTGATAGCTCTGTAGAAGTTTTTGAAAGTCAATCTTTAACCACTTTAGAATCATAAATTTATTGTACACACCACTCATTGTTAGAAAATTCCTTGCCTGTCAAACTAAACCAAAAGCATCATGGGAAACTCTCACATTATTAAAATGGAATGTAAGGTCCTTGCCACAGCATCATGTTATAGGGGAAACCAGACTGTTGGGTGTGATCTTAATCCAATTCAGCCTGAACTTTTTGTCAGAGTGAGTCGTATTACACCTAAACACCAATATATTACTAGGTATAATTTGCTAAACATTCTTTTTCCAGTCCATTGAAAATTTATCAGATTTTCTTTATTAAGGGTGAATACCACAGTAAAAAACCTAAATTTTTTATTAGTGAGTTTGTATGATGCTGAGCTTCAGCATAAATACTGGTATATATATATAATAAGATGTATTGTGAGCTCTTGACTTCTTAGTGTCCTAGAATAGGCTGCAGGTTCCTTCATGACCTGGTCTTTGCTACTTCTCCCAGCTGATCTTCCATCTCTGCCATGCCCACTGCTAAAATGTGTTGCAGAAATGCTTTTCTTGACTTAACATGTTTGCTGATAATGGTTTTCTTTGCGTGTACAATGTCTGTTTTCTTTTCTTCAAGTCCTGGTTCACGTGTCAGCTCTCAGAAAGCTTATCCTGATCTCTGTCTACAGAGATTGGGTGCCTACTTTTTGTGCCCTTTTGTATGTCCCTTCAGAATCCTGACAGGCCAGACATATAGTACATTTAGGATAATGCCTGATCCATTAAAGGGTTTTTAGAAATAAGAATTCATCAATTGATTTATTAACTAATTAATGACTCTCACTTGTCATGTTATACTGAATTAATTGCATGATTTTGTTTTCCTCTCCCATTAGAGAACACGTTCCTTAAAGGCAAGGACCATGTAGTACTTATCATTGAATTAGTACCTGTCATGGTAGTCAGCACAAAGAAGATGCTCTGTAACTATCTGCCCAACTGAATCTAAATTGTGCAGATATTCCAAGAAGGAAGGGCTTTTAATTCATGAAATCCCCACAGTAATGTTTAAGAAGGAATAGAGTTGAATCAAGACAAACCTAAAAACCATTTGTGAAGCAGAACATTTGGTTCACCAAGAGAATTTAGCAGCCCAAATGTGTTTTTTGGCTGAAATGTTTACTAACAAGCATTTTTAAAATGTGCTTCTGTTTTTGAGGCTGAAAATTTTTCTTTTAAAGGCATTAGGACATCAAGTGTTAAAAACATTATCTAGCCCTTAAACTAGAAAAGTGATTGTCAGAATTGTTTGCAGGCAAGATTTCAGCTTCACATGGTTTCAAAATGTTTTCTTGGGTGAAATGTATTTAGAGATACTTTAAATGAAAGGAATTTTTTTTGCCAGCTTAGCTACTAACATCATTTTGTTCAAATGAAGCCAGTGCATTTTTGGAAAGTAAAAACAATATTGATTCCACATAATAAAGGAACAAAAATAAATAATATAAATATGAAAATAACAAAAAAGGAAAGAAACACCATTCTCCATTATTTAAGTTTAATTATCAGTCATAAAGCACTGTAAAAGACAGTATTAAAATTACATTTTCAAATGCCACTTGATAAAGCATTTTGCAGAAAAATATATACAATATGATATAATTTATAGTTTCAGCAAATAACTATAAACAACTATATGAGGTAAAGGTCTTCAAAAGTATACAAAAGAATACACAATACCACATAACAATATACAAATCCATGGTTCCCTTAGGGTGGCAGGAGAGAAACCAGTATTATCCATAACATTTATATTATATTTTTTACACAAAAATACATATTTATATTATTTATAAAATTAGAAATTACTGTTTAAAATGTCTTTCAATGGCAAAGATTTAATGGGAGTTAAAGTATGAAGTAAGTGATTACACTGGGTAATTTTTAATATTCATTCCATCCTAAGATTAAGTAATCTTACTAAAATTATATGTAAGTGATGAATCACTAAATTTTACTCCTGAAATCAATACTACACTATACATTAACTCAAATTTAAATTTAAAATAATAATAATAATTTTATTGCTTATAACCCTGAAGGGAATTTGAAGAGAATCCATATAGTTAATAGACTTAAAGTGTTTCTTTATGTGTCAAAATGCTTTCTCCAAACAAACAAAAAACAAAGTATAATTCTGACAATGGCGTTTTGTTCTAAAATTATTTTATCATAATTTGATTTAGATTTCCTTATACAATATGAAAAAGTGACTCCCTTAGTGTTTTTCTTGCATGTGTGTTTTCCCAATTTCTAAATGAATATCTGAAATATAGAAAATAAGATAATAAACCTACAATAACATTTTCAAAACATGTATCAAATTTAATTTTTATACTGCCAGAAATGTAGTGGCAAATTAATGACTATCCATAAAGAAATATTTGAATAAATTATGACAGATCCCCAAATATTATCCTGCCATTATGAAGAATTAATCAAACTTACATCAATTAATTTGAACAGAGTTCACAGTGTATGGTTAAATGAGAAAAGTAATGTTTAGAGAAATATGTTAAATAATCTATTGTGGGATGCCTGGGTGGCTCAGTCAGTTAAGCATCTGCCTTTAGCTCAGATCATGATCTCAGGGTGCTGGGATTGAGCCCGGTGTTGGGCTCCCTGCTCAGCAGGAAGTCTGCTTCTCTCTCTCCCTCTGTCCTCACCTTGTGCGTGCGTGCTCTCTCTCTCTCTCTCTCAAATAAATAAAATGTTTAAAAATAAATAATCTATTGCTACATAACATATTACCTCAAAACTTAGTGATATAAAGAACAACAATTATTATCTTAGATTTTCTCTTCATCCAGAGACCCAGGCATGTCTTAACAGGGTCCTTTGCCCAGGGTCTCTCACTGGGCTTCAGTCAAGGTGTTGGTCAGGGTTGCAGTTATCTATAACTTCAACAGGGGCAGGATCTGCTTCTAAGCCACTCAGTAGTTATTAGCAAAATTTAGTTTCTGGCAGGCTATTGGACTGAGAACCTCAATTCCCCACTGTTAACCAAGGTCACCTTCAATCCCTTGCCACTTGAACCTTTTCAAAAGGCAGCTTAAAACATGGCACCTGGCTTCTTCTAAACGAGTAAAAGGAGCCATTAGAAGTCAGTCTTTGATGACCTGATCTTGGAATTGATATGCCATCACGTTTCCTGTTTTCATTAGAAGAAAAGTGTCTGCTCCAGCCCACATTCAAGGGGAAGGAATTAGCCAAGGGTGTGATTACCAGGAAGAGGGTTCATTTTTAGCCATTTATGGAGGCTTTCTACCCTAAATTTTAAAATTATACCATTTTTTAATTGAGCAAATGAGACCAAAATTCACAGTCATACACAATTTTCTATGTATAAGCATGTTGAAAATTAGAGAATATTATTTCACAGGTTAACACAGGAAATTTAAGTCACAACCTATTGGGGAGAGGCAAGAAATAAGAAAAAAGACTTTACTAAAACAATAATTAAAAAAGTATGACATCTATGTATATAAAATAATATGCATGTTTATACATGTGTGTATGTGTATATATCCATCATATACTGTTATATATTAAATTTTAAAACAAAGACTACCAAAACTTAAAAAAAAAAAAAAAAAGCCAAACTCACCTGGTTAGCCAATGGAGGACTTTATAGTGAATAAAATTTACTGAGTGGTTCTCTGAAAGAAAGTCAGGACTTTCTTAGTGTTATAAAGGTGGAGTTAATGTGGTTATACCAGTTAGGATTAAAAACTAAACTCTAGATAATACTAAAACAGTCCATGGAACCATACATATTTGCTTAAACACTTCCCGTTGTTCCTTGGTCAGGAAAGAGTCTTTAGTTAGGTCCACTAAGAGTCTGGTATCCTGGAATCACTTAAAGTTCATGGTTATTTATCAGCTTCAGCTGGTTAGATCTAGTTATGTTGAAATACACATTCAGTTTTTTTCCAATGCTCTTTGAAGGGAAATTTATTTCCTTTTTTTAATCGGTAAAAAAGAAGATAGTTACAGAGAAATGTATGCAATTTCAGTAAAAGCAAAAGACGACAAACCACCTGTATTTGTTGCATGTATGCTTACTTATATTGGTATAAGCACAGTGTTATGAAAGGATGGGAAGGCAGCCAGGTAAAATTACTCGTTTTTCATTTTTACTGTATTTCCCTGTAGTGTTTTGTCTCCTGGTAAGATGACAAACTATCCCAGTTTGCCTAAGAATGAGAGGTTTCTAGGGACATAGAATTTTCAGTGCTAAAGCCAGTAAAGTCCCAGGCACTCAATTTCTTGGAAATAACAAGTGTGCATTACTTTTGAACCTTGAAAACATCAAACAAAGATGTAAATGCTTTCTTTGACTGGATTTAATGATTTTGGATTGTTCTGAGAATAGAGTTTTAGCTCCTTTGAAAACTATTAACTGGCAGTGAGTTCCTGTGGAAGTTCTGTGAAGCAAGGCCATCAGCTGAGTGTGATGACAGCAGAGCCCAGCAGCCAGTTTGAGAAGAGGAAGGAAAGGAAGTGGTCATCTAGGAGAGGAGGAAGTGAGTTGAGGAGGGAAGTAGGGTTGGCTTCCTGAGCTATAGAAGGCCCACTTGTGGTTTGAAGTCATGAATTTAATGTGAAACCAGTGTGCATAGGTGTGTTCTTTTTCCCAGCTGTGTCCAGCTGCATAGGCAAGGTATCTGGGCAACCGGAGTTGATTTTTTTTTTAAGATTTTATTTACATACTTATTTTAGAGACAGAGCGTGCACATGTGTGTGAGCAGGGGAAGGGCCAGAGGGAGAGGGAGAGAACCTCAAGCAGACTGCACACCCAGCACGGAGCCCAATGCGGGGCTAGATCTCACGACCCTGAGATCGTGACGAGCCAAAATCAAGAGTTGGAGGCTTAACCTATGAGCCACATAGACGCCTCCAGAGTTGGATGAACCTAGTGTTGGGTTTTTGCTAGGAAGGTGATGAAGAAAGGGAGGGGAAATGTGGTTGAAAATGAATATATGCAAGGGAGAGAGCATAATGATAGTCTCATCAGATTATCCACAAAGAAATGAGGGCATGCACGGAGACGAGACACAGTGAGAAGGTGGTGGACTCAAAGAGGGTGGAGTGGCAGAATTTGGGGTGGTGGGAAACTGGAGGAGTGAACTGGAAGGATAAGCAGCAGTGATGAGAATGACAGGCAGAATTATGGCATCTTGAAAGAGAACACTTGGTTGGGCTTCTTTTCCAAAGAATCCAGTTGGGGCTCGAGGTTGTAGCCATTCTGATGACACGTGCAAATAATAACAGCACACCTCTTCACCCTGTCATAACGCCACCACTAACTGACTGAGGGTGACATGATACAGTGATACGGTCTTTGGGGATGACAAGGACCCAGAGCATGTGGAGGAGAAGAGGTGAAGAAGGCGAGGGGCCCATTCCTCATGTCAGTAGAAAAATTATCAAGAATTATGACAAGTGGTAAGGCAATAAACACAAACAACCAAACAAAAAACTGTTCAAAAGACACATACAGTAGCAACCACAAATCACAGGAGTGATGTAAAGTGACTGACTGATTTAGGAATGATACAAGATGCCATTTTAAAAAGACAGTTTCAGGGGCACCTGGGTGGCTCAGTCGGTTAAGTGTCTGCCTTCAGCTCAGGTCATGATGCCAGTGTCCTGGGATCGTGATCCTGGGGTCCTGGGATTGAGTCCCGCATTGGGTTCCCTGCTCTTTGGGGAGCCTGCTTCTCCCTCTGCCTCTGCCTCTCTCTCTCTGTCTCTCGTGAGTAAACAAAAAATAAAATAAAATCTTAAAAAAAAGACTGTTTCAAATAACCAGAAAAATAAAACAATATTAAGAACAATTAGTGTTCACCAAGGATAAAGAGATATCTTAGAGGTTATTTGTGCCCTTCATCTGAGTAGCTATCAAAAAAAAAAACAAATATGAATCAATATGTAGCCAGGAGTTATGAAGAAAACAGACTGCCTATAGAGATAGCAGCCAAAATTGTAGGTAAGTAGCCTGAATACCATAAAGTTCAGCAAGGTAAGCAAATGTGTCCTTAGTTGTTACCTTTTAACTTTTTAAAATACATGATCTACTGGTTACAGAGTAATGAGAAATATACCAGATACTTAACAAATGCTGATATGATGATTTCTCAGTACAGTAGAATTTTGTAGGGAAAACACATTTGGGTTCCTCTTGCTTGCTGAAAGAACATATTTCTCTCTATTAAACCATGTCTAAAGAAAGCCTACTCAGTACGTGTAAAAAGGGGAAACTTCGAAATGATACTACCCACCCAAAGTGCCGCTTTAAATTAATTAAGCCTCAAGCCGACCTATTGCCCATTTTCACTTTTTGTATGTGTGAGAGATGGAACAGCACAGGACTATGGACCAAATTCATTAATTTTTTTTCAAAAATTCTAAAAAGTGATGGTGTCTTGAAACAGAACATTTGATTGGGCTTTTTTTCCAGAGAATCCAGTCGAGAGTCTAAGTTGTAGCCATTCTGATAACGTGTTCAAATGATAACAGAGCAGCTTCTTACCCTGTCCAATCACCAGTGCTAATTTTAGAGACCCAGATTTCCTACAGTGAACCTTTAAAGACCCCATAACATTTGGAGGCCTTCTGTAACATCTTATTTTTCTTGAAAGAAAACATACAAAGAGGAAAGATACATTAACCAAAATAATAACAATAACAATAATAATAATATGCTCTGAAGAATACAAATTGTTATTTAACCAGAAGGTGTACATCTCCAAGGAAGCGCCTTAAAAAAATGTTTACATTCATTTTTCATATAAAAGACTCATCTAACAATGTATTACAAACAAAACCACAACACTGTTGATCTCAGCTGGAGTGAGAGCATAGAATGCAGACCAATTTATTGCCAACTGGTTAAAAGAAGTTATAGGCCCACATCCAGGGAAAAAGAAAGTAAGAGGCTTAGGGCATAGAAGGTAGGAAACACATTGTCTGATCATCAAACATGAACAAGCCTTGTGCTTGGCACTTTACAGAATTTTTCTTATGTAATCCTAAAACTAACTTTATGGTAAATAAGTTGGATGTGCTGTTAAGGAAAGTAAAGCTCAATGAATTTAGCAGATTGTTCAAGGTGACACAGCTCATAAAAGATAGGCCTTCGTTTATCTGGCTCCAAAGCCAATAAAAGACACACAAAGAAATTCACCAGAGTAGTTTTACATCTTTATTTCAAAAACCGAAACACAAATGAAAGTAACTTTAAGGCTGTCTCCCTTGTCCCTGCATACTTACTTAGATAACAATTCACAAAGTCTAACTATACCAGCCATGTAATTTAAGGTTGTTAGGCTAGGTAGGTGCCTTCCATGGCTCTTTCTGACCCTAAACTACATGATGGCATTTCAACTCCCTGAAAAAGTGACACATGCAGGATTAAATGCATTAATTGTTAAAATTAAAGGATTAACTTGTGTTTACCATTGGTAGCTGGTGGACCAAACAACCCTCAGATCTGTTTTCTGTGGTCAGAATTAGGTTTGAATTTGACAAGGTAGCTACAGGCTTTGCTTTTCTCCTCCCAATGATCTTAAGCCCGTCAGATTCACATATTTATGTTACCTGCCTGACCCTTGGAGGCATTTGAGTTTGTAGTCCCCGGACACAATGCTACAGTTTCTTCCAGCTCTTATCTCCATGATTATTTGATTTAGAATTACTGAAATATGTACCCAGAGCCATCAAAACATTAAAGAAAAAATTCTAACACACAATTTGATATGAAGAAAAAGAATTTTTTTAAAGGCATAGACTTTCTGATCTTCAGAAGACATCAGTATTTGTAGAAAAGGAAATGGGAATGTGGCATCTCCTTAGCATCTAACTGGAGTAAAATCTTTATATTGTAATCACATGTCAAGCAGTCAGTGAATGTCTGTTAGACATCAATGATGTGCACGGCACTAGACTATACAATGAGAAATATATAAACAGGAGTTCCACATGCCTGTCATCATCCAAAAGGAAGCATCTCATCTAGTTTATAAATTAACAATACAACAGTTTATAAATGTACTGTGTGGGGGTGCCGGGGTGGCTCAGTATTAAGCGTCTGTCTTCGGCTCAGGTCATGATCCCAAGGTTCTGTGATCGAGCCCCGCATCGGGCTCCCTGCTCAGCGGGAAGCCTGCTTCTCCTTCTCCCACTCCCCCTGCTTGTATTCCCTCTCTTGCTGTGTCTCTCTCTGTCAAATAAATAAATTTTTTTAAAAAAATTTTAAAACATTAAAAAAATAAATGTACTGTGTGCCTAGGTCCCTGAAAAGTGGCGATAGATTTTAAAAGGCTGTATCAAAACTATGTTTCCTTATGAAATAAATAAAATCAAGGAGATTTGGGGAAGTCAGAAATTGCCAGTCTTATCCCTTTTGGTCATACTGAATTAAATGAACAGCAACATGAAAGAGGAAAAGGAGTGTTTTTAAGTTTATGAAATAAAGGCATTTATTGTGCCCCAGAGGCTCAAGTAGATGAGCATGAAATCATTAGCTGTCTCACCCTCCATCTTCTCCCCTTCATTATAAGAATGCTTGCCCAGAAAGTCCGATTATCCTCTAGGTTCCAAACAGTGTACTCCTCTAATTAGTCAAAATTTACCTATCCTGTCACAAAAGTGAACCTTGTGACCAAGACCTGTAATCTTTTGTTAATGTGCCTGCTAACTGCTATCCAATGAGTTGATATAAGCTTCTAGTACAATGACCAGCACATAGTAAGTGCTCAATAAACATTAGATGTTTGCAATTTTGATGATCATCATCATCATTATTTTGGTTCTGATTGTAAAAGTCTACTCCTTCACTGGGGGTTTCCAATGTTGCTCACTGATATTTTCCAATATGATTTCACTTTACAATCAAAATAAGTACTTGGGAAGTCTCCAAGTTCACAGGGAAAAAAAATCTCAGAATATTGAACAGTTATACATGCCTTGGTCAGATACTGGCCATGAAGATGTTTTGCATTACTTATGGCTTAGCATTCTACCTGTTTAGCTTATCTCTAGACTGGACTACACAGCCACCATATACAGCCTTACTTGATATGGTGCTTGGTGTAAAGTTTGTCATTGTTAAATTAGCAAATGGCTCACAAAAACATTAGAAAGTGTTCACTTCTTCATGTATTCCCTCAAGGTGACTATTTAGATCTTAAATAAATTGTGACCCAATTATAAAGATAGAAAGTGATTACAAGTATGGAATGGGGTAGGAATCGAAGTTTTGAAATGGAACTTCCCTGTGGGCTACAGTTGATGTTTGTTGATGGTTCATATAGCCCCCTGTGCTTCCATATGTTATCACTGCTGTGATTTTTCAGGTTTATCATCTGCCTTCCCCACCGTTCTGTTAACAGCTTGGTGGTAATTTTGCTCACCATTAGGCCCCTAGGCCTTGCCAAGATCTTAGCCTATATTGGGCTACTGGTATATCATTGTTGAGTAAATGAGTGAATGAAGTTGCAAGTGGTGTACTCACCCTTTAAGTGTGAAACTGATGTATCTTTTGAAAATCTGTTAAGATCAAAATCGAGTTTCACATTTCAATAAGAAAATCTTTTTTTATTCACATCATCAGTCATGTACCCTGACTGAAAAATTCTCAATACTCCTAATTTTTTGGAGGACGTTTGCTGTAAGATTTTTAGTTGAACATAATAATTTGGGTTATCATAGGCAGTAAAACCTATTGTAGATCAGAGTCAGAAGAGAGGGTCTGATGCACGCAAGGCCCTGCACCAGCTGCTTCATGTGTTACTATCCATCCCCACAACAATCCCATAAGGAAAGCAGTGTGATCCCATTGTGAAATGAGTAAACTGAGGCTCAGAATGGTAAGGTTAGCCTAAGGTTAAACGAATGGGTGGACTCCAAAACAGATCTCTTTAGTCCCAGGTCTTTCCTTTTTTCAGGTAACTTGCTAAATAAGCAAATAAAGTTCAAGGGAAAATAAATTAGCACAGATTTATAAACACACAAAAAAAATTCTAACAAACATATAATCTAATGATTTAAAATTAAGGCCCAGCCTTGAAGTACAAAATCAATTGGCTTTTATTTGAATTAATACTGCTAAACAACCTAATGACAGATGTGGAAATGCTTTTTTCCACCATCTAAAAAGTCCAGTTCTATAATAGAGATCAGTGGGATGTATTGTTTCTTTGTTTCCGATAAGAACTTGAAAAGTATTTTCCTCACATTTGTATTTTGAAAATGATCTCTTCCTAAGAATAGGAAAGGATATGACTTTGTACTATGTTTTCAGGTGTAAGAAATCAAATACAATATTTACTGTCAATACTTCAAAATAAGGAAAAAGGCTATTTCCTAGGACATACTTTTCCGAGAGCCATTTCCACTTCCAAATCAGGCTACAGTAAGAAGGGTTTTTAAAAGGCTGGGAGAAGGGGCTGGAGGAATTACTAGGCATCAGGGTAAACCAGATTCCCAGCACAGGACAGGATAAAGATGTTACATCTGTAGGAAGGTAAGGGTTGCAACTATAATAATTATTGGTAGATGTCTATCATCTCCTACATGCCAGAATTCCCTACTGAAATTTTGTTCAGAGAATTGTCTGTGTTCCTCTCCCTCCCCCTCCCCCTCCCCCGGGAATTTCTACAGCTCCATTTCTACAGAAGGCAATATTGTGCTTACCCATGGAGAGGAGGAAGTTAATCTGCTGAGCTGTTGTCCTGTTCTCTAGAAACACCAAATCACTGACAATATTGATTTTTTGGCTCTTTATAAAACTTTTAACTCTTCAGAATTTAATATGGAGAAACAAAAGTTTAAAAAAAAAAAAGACCTTTCTTTTTGGACAACCTCAGTGCTTTAAGGGTAAACTACTATTTTGTAAATTAGTCCGCTGAATGACAAGCCAACAGATTTGAAGCCAGCTGTCAAATTTTATTAGTCACACCCATAAATCCAGCCTGGTCCTGGTATCATTCCCAGTGTCCCTGCATCACAGACACAGTATTGAAGGGAGATCACTGAGGGATGGTATCATGTTCCCCTCTATAGAGCATTTTCTTTGGAAGTCCGAGGGATTGTGTATGGTCTGTGGATTGATCTCCTTGAAAATCTTCACAAGAGGAAATTGATGACATGTATTATTTTTCTTTCCTTCTCTTGAACTGTCTGCCTTTCAATCATATATTAGGCACAAATCCTGATTCACTTACTTTACATCTAGAATTCCATCAGTCTCCATCAGGACGATATTCCTGTTTTGTCCCTCCTTCCAAACAAGAAATCTACCTTCTTGTTGATAGATCTTACAGGCTCGAAACATACTAAATAAAGTATAATAACCATAGATGAGCCTTTATGTTTTACCATCAATATGAATTTTAAAAGGGTGTCATCAAGAAAATCATCTTCAAAGATATTTTCTTGCATGCCTAAGTACTACTGCTGAGATAAAACTGGGATGACTGCAGCAGTTCTGCTATCCTGGGCTTTTTGGTGTTCTGATTCTTTCCTCACTAGCAGAAGCAGTGAATTTAACACTCAGATTCGCTCTGACAGGCTGACAACTGATATCACAAGACCACAGCTAAGAGTGGTTTATTACTTTTAGTGGGATTTATTTAATTCAGTCTCACAGCCTGAGGGTGGGGTAAAGATTTAGCTTGAAATTAAATTCCAGCAGGAGACCTTTTAATATAAGAAAAATGGGCAGAAGGATAAATGACATGCTCAATTGCAATGAATTTTTTTAAAAAAGCCTATATTTAACATGGAGAAAAAAATCCCACAAAATCATTTCAGTTGTTTGACAGATATGGAGAGAAAAAGTGCAGATGAACCAGTAATGATGATATAACTCAAAAGAGAATAATCTAAAGGAAAGTTTTTGACACACGAGAATTTCTTCAATCTATCCACAAAAAAAAAAAAAATCCCAGTTTATGAATGCTTTCTGTCAATGTCTGAATAAGTTGATAAGAAATCCCAAGTGTTCTTCTATTGTTTAATGTTAAACTGTACAATAATTCTGGATGAAATAGTAGAGTTTAAGCAAAGCCATGGGTAGAAATTACTCTGGCGTTTACCTTGAACACAGGGAATGCTTACACTCAAGAATGTGGTATGTAAAAGTGGTATTCATTTGTATTTTGAGTCTGAGTAAAGTGGAGATAATATCATAACAGGTAACACAGATGGGGTCTTGCGAGTTGCGATACTTAAGGCATATTGGATAGTTACTGATCATGGTTTTCTGATACAACTTATATGGCGAAAAGGAGATTCCTTGTGGTCAATAGATATTAGAATACCAATGATATATTTTCTTTTTGTGGTATTATTTTGTTGCTTTGGACTTTGTCTTATAAAGAAAAATGACTGCTTCATAAAAGTCTGTTAAACTTGAATGCTTTCTACTAAAGCCATATCTGATTTTGAGGCTTTGAGGAAATCAATGCCAAAGAAAGAGTAGAATATAATAAGCAAATGGCCATTTGCCTTCCTCTGTTTAAAGACATTCCAGTTCAGTCCTGGCCTCAGAAAGGTGGTTCCAGATCACACAAGACCCGAGGTCTGTCGGCATAGTAGTAGCAAGCCTGGTCTTAGACAAAATCACCAAGGTCATAACCATTTTGTTCACTAGCCACATTCTACATTTTTTGCTTCTCTCCTCTCTTCCAGAACCCAGAGTTTTCATGGCTTTCCAAGTAAGCCTTCTTTGAAACAACATACTCACAGGCAAAGGAGCTTTTCTGCTTCCCTCTTTTTCATAAAAACTTGTGCTGTGTTTATTTGATGTAAGTGGTTAAAATATAGTCAAGTGATTAATAAGTGATAATAGCTGAATGCAGAGGGTCCCATATTATCTTGGTTCGTGGCACTCTTATTTGTCTCAGTGAGTGTTTCACAGCATCCATGGGCCAAAAGAAATACCTTACCGTCCCATTTATTAAACATTGAGGTCCAAGTACCTTAACATGCATTTATGTCCTAAAAACTTAGCACCTGTTGAACAGTACATAAACTTCTCAAGTTGTGGAATCAAATTGGTCTGCACTACTCTTATTGAAAGGAAGGTAGCAATCAGTGTTAAAAATGGTAATTACTTTCATCTAGTAGTTCACATGATGTCCAACAGATGTTACTGTGGTTTTCCTCAATTTTAAAATATCTTATTGTGCCTCTTTGAATTTGCAGTGGTGCCCCAGGTGACTTCAGTGCTCAGTTTGAGAACAATGGACTTCGTGTTTTATCTCTATTAACAACTCTGCATTTCAACAGAGATGCACATTGTTTATGAACTGACTCTTGTGTCTACCTCACACAATATGGTAGACTCAGTAAGGAGAGATATTTGGAGACAGGAGTTCTTTTGGTGCCTCTGATCTCACCACTGACCAGCATCCCGATCCATGGGATGATGATAAAAGCCTACTTAGAATGTACCACATTATTATTGGCTTATCTAAAAAGCCCAAGACCCCAGGAACAATTTTACTGACTCTAACTTACTTTCAAATTAGTGGCATTTTTTTTCATAATCCCACTGTAATTTATCAGTGATTCTTTCTTTAGAAAGAGCCTGAGCAGTGACAGTCAAACCTCTGACCCAGTGTAAGATGCATCCCCCCTCCCTTAAGTCGGTAAACCACAAACAACAATCATGGCTCTTTGGAAAGTAAATAGTCTGTCTCTGGCTCCCAGCATTTCCCGTTTCTCCTTTTGTCTACCCATCCCAGTCTGGACATAGAGGATACAGTGCAGTGAGCATCATTTTTTGCTAGGATGTATGTTTCTCTGAGACTGTTTTTTCTTCAAATTTGCCCCCAATGTAATTCCTCTACCAGTGTCCTTGCCTAGAATCTTACTTGTATGAATTTGAATGCCTTCAACTCTAAGTAATTTCATACAAAATTGCCTTAATCCAGTGACTCTTAATGCTTGCATGAACTTCTGTCCTGTCTTCCTCCTAAGTGAGCTTCATCCTCACGCTGTATCTGAAATGTCTACTGTGGCTCTAGGTCTCATGGCCATGATCAGTAATGCCCATAAGAATAGAAAGAAAAGGTCACTTCCAAAAGCCCGCCCAGAAAAATGAGGAAGAACTTTCTCAAAAGCCCCTAGCAAACTTCTTACATCACACTTTCTTTTTTCTTTCTTTTTTCTTTCTTTTTTTTAATACAATGACTTTTCTACCCAAAAAATACTAACGACATATAGAAGAAGTGGTATTTCAGACCACTTCTGAAAGGTGTTTTCCTGTTTGCTAAGTAATTATTTCTTACTGATATAAAATTGTTTTCATTCTTCAATGACATTTTTGTTTTTATTTGTGGTTTGGGGTGAAATTCTCCATAAATTTTCCTGTTAGAATTAATAGATTTTTTTTTCATTTAACAGCTTTTTACTTAGTAGCAGGTTTTTTTCAGAAAAGAGTTGAAGTCATTAAATAAGGGATAGGTGTATACTCAAAGCAATTTACTTCTTAGGTGATTTGATAATTGAGATATCCCATATTTTTTTTCCTCCAGTGAAGTTAAACTGAAGGCCCATCTGCTGATGAAAAGCATAACCAGATTTTAGGTTAATTAGCTCCCAAGTGCCCTGTATGTATTTATACCATCAGAAGATCAAAAGGTACATATTTGAGTATGTCTGGAACCAGAGCTCCCTTCTACTGAAATCAAGTGTATTTATTTTCCTGAGCCCCTTCCCTGCCAAGGAGAGTCCATAGTCAAATGGCAAAGGTGTGCTTTTATGAATGCATCCTATGGAAATTTGTATACTGAACAGTATTGTTGAAGAATGTATTAAATATGTTTTCTTATCTTCAGATTTCTAGTGATGATCTAAATATGTTTATTTCTTCTAAAAATCATTATATTGAAACACCCTAGGGGCGCCTGGGTAGCTTAGTCATTGAGCGTCTGCCTTCAGCTCAGGTCATGATCCCGGGGTCCTTGGATTGAGCCCCGCATCGGGCTCCCTGCTCGACAGGAAGCCTGCTTCTCCCTCTCCCACTCACCCTGCTTGTGTTACCTCTCTCGTTGTGTCTCTCTCTATCAAATAAATAAATAAATAATCTTTTTTTAAAAAAAGAAAGAAAGAAACATCCTAGGACATAAGCTCCTTGAATGAAGGCAATGTACCTTATATAAGGACAGCAAATTTCAGAACTAAGGAGTATAATATGCAATTTTAAAAAATACTCTTTTTGGTTTATAATTCAACTCAATTTCTATTGTGTTTCAAGGTCCTTTCCAAAAAAGCTGGCAGGAAAATTTAATTTCATTCTTGTTCTCCGGCTTGTATCAGGGTTCTTTCTGGGGGATTTTTTCAGTGCCAGGAGATTGGAAGGAAGGGACAGATTGCATCCCTGAGTCATCTGACCACACATTTTCACTAACATAATCACCATCCCAGTCCAGGAGCTCTTAACTATGCCACACGGAGGGGCACAGGAATCTTTCTGCAAGGATGTGACATCTTCAAGTCCCCCTGCTACTTCCCCGGAAGATCTCTTCCATCTGCAGCTGACTGGCGCTTGAAAATGCCTCTGTGGAAAGTTCACCCACATGGCTTCAAAGAGTGAACTCTGTTATAAGGCAAATGTACCTAACAGAAGAAAAGCTGTAAAGAGGCAGCCATTTTCTTGTGGCGTGAATTAGTGCCAGGGCCTTTTTTTTTTTTTTTTTTTTGAGTGTGTTCAGACAAGGAAAGAATACAATGTCAAGTTCCTAACCAAAAATGGAAGCTACCTCAAAGTGTTGAGTCCCCCACTTACCATACTTCTCATCCTCCTTTTTCATGCACAATTTATGATTTTCATTTGAAGCCTAATAAACTGGTGGAGAGGGATTATTTCCATTTCCTATTATCTTTATAGATATTTTCTAATGGAAAGGTCTTTATTTAGAAGTTCCTAAATTTAATTCATATAGCTGGTTTGATATATAAATCCTTAAGAAAACTCAGACATTCAAATAATAAATAATGATCTCCATTAATACTAATTTCAGTAGAATGTTGTTTCTAGACTTTTCCAATGTTTAGGGAAAAAAAATTTTTTTCCTTTATGAAAAGACCGAATTGTCAACACACACACACACACACACACACACATATTCTCTCCCTCTTCCTTTCTCTGTTTCTCTTTCTCTCTCTCAAGCCAAAAACTAGGAGACTAAGAAGTAACTATGTGGAGATAAATGTAAACATGCTCACTTTTATAAAGGAACCGAAGCAAAGAGATAAGTTATGTATTTCAAATTGCTCTTACTAATGGAAGATTTTTGACTAAAAATGGAGAGCAAGTGTGTAGGGTACTAGCTGCAATTGGAATACAGTGGAAATCCATTTTGAATAAGTCATAAGAAAAAAAGTAGAACAATGTACAAAATAATTTATAAGTTTTAATATAATATTTGCATTTTCTTGCCTTTTACAATTCAGGCCAGTTCTACCTATTTTTAATATACCCTGAAGAGACTAACTAGATCACATGATTCCCTCTGCCATAGGTTAACCACCCCCAAAGCAGCACTTGGTAGGAGTACAGCAGCCAGAAGAGTGGGCAACGTCAGAGTGTGCAGCAAGAGAGACCTGCACTTCATCCAAGAACTTTAGGTACTGCTTTCAGTTTCCATTTGTCTTCTCTTCTTGCCTCAGTTTTGCAGTCAAAAGATTCTTGATACCTTCTAAGCTGCTTGCCCATAAGCTGTAAATTAAGTGAAGTCAATAATTATTTATAATTATAAATGTAATTATAATTATGTATAAATTCCACCTGAATCTTGTCTCAAATTTCTCTATTTTTCTTAGGAATAGGAAAAAAAAGAAAAAAATGGATGACGATTATAGAGTTATATAAGACAGTAACCTTGAAAGTAGCTACTCTCTAATTTAGGCTGTATTGTGGTGTTGGGCAAAGCCAGCTCTTGGTTGACCTAAAACCATGGGCAACATTCCCTAGTTGGGGAGAGGTTGGTTGAGAACCAGGTTCAGATTCTTCTGGAGGGCATCCTGAATTATAGCATTCCAATTACATGAGGGTGTGCTTACTTCATCGGGCTAGAGCTTGAAAGGGTCATTACCTTGCTGGTCAATTAAAATTCAAATATTTTAGGAACGTAAAGGTAATAGTAAAAGTCATCATATTTTCAACATGATGTATAGGTCAAAGCAGGGCTTTCTCTACATCAGTGTTGATGAAAGGAGGGGACACTATAGCTTGAGAATCTGTTGAAGAAAGACATGTTCGGATGGAACGCTGGAATGGAGAGCTATAAAAGAGCAGTATGCAGGCACCAATTTCAGGAATTGGGCGGCAGAGGAGAAAATGTAAGATATTAAGCATGACTGAGGGGACTGTGGTAACACATATGAAAGTCTGTGTCCATCCCATTTCTTCATTAGAGCACTTGTTCTTTCTGAGTGTGCCCTGTGCCATTGATGGTCTTTACTGGGACTTCTCCTGTTAGCTGGATCCCTGATCCAGCGCTAGCTAGTCTGCCCCAGGGCACCATCTAGCCATACCAAACATAGTGAATTAACTTCTCTCCCAGTTTTCTTCCCAGGGTATGATAGCTAAGTACTTGCCTCTTCAAACTGAGCATACCACTGTAGTAAAATCAGACTGTATAAATCCAGACTCACACAGAGAGGTGGGATTTGAAGCTCAGAGGAGAGTTCAGGGAAGATCTTTCCCCTCAATCTAAGTGCTACTCAAAGCTTTGCTAGTAATGACATTCTTCCAGCCACGTTTTCACTCTTTTTTTCTAAGTCGCCTTCCACATCACTTGTTAAGTCTCAAGTCTCTTTGAATCTGATTTCCCAATATCTCTCACTTTTGTCATCGCTTTGCCATTCCCCCTGAATCTACTCTGGCTTAATTAACTAACTCATTTCTAGATACATGTCAGATGCATGAAAGAGGTAATTGGGTGAAATCCCAACTGTTCCACTTGTTAGGTGTGTGATGTTGGGCAAGTTTGTAAATCAGTCAAAGTTAAATTTCTTCATTTATAAAATGGGACTAATATTTCCTTATAGTGATGTTAAATTAGATAGCATATAAAAACTATTTGGTATACATTCAGTGCTAAATATATGTTAAATATCTTCTTGAGTTGATCTTAAAATACTGCATTAATTTCATTACTTCCTTGCTTAAAAATACACCATTATCCCCAAATACTTCAAAATAGCCTTCAAACTTCCTACCCTGCCATCGTAGGTCCTCCACAAAACATTCCCCACTTCCCTTTCCAGTTAGGGTAAACTCCCTTTATTGTTCTACACCAGCCTTTAGCTAGAGCCCAGGTAGGGTTCTTACTATCTCCTGTGTTCAACAGCCTCAACTGTGAAAGCCTGTTTTTTTTTATCCCCAGAAGGAAACTTTATTTCCCCTATCACTGCTTCTAGACTAAATCTCCTCCAATCACTTTAGACTCAAGCATAGGCTTTCTTTAGTAATTAAATTTCTAGTCCAGTGTCATAATCATATAATGATATTTACTTTACTTATCGATTTGAAAATTTCTTCCCACTTACCTCCAGTTCAAGCCTGACTAAAAATAAAATATAAAAATTAAACAGTACAGAAGGGGGAAGCCCAGTCATTCTGTCTGAACTTTAAGAAGGACTGAGCAGCTAATCCCCAGTCACTCCTCAGCATCCGAGAGCACTAGTGCATTCAGGTATAGCTCTAGAAAAAGATGTAAGATATACTTTATATACTGTCAAATATGATACAATTGTACCAGTTCCAGGAGAGAAAACCCACACTGAGACCTAATGGAGCCCATCAAGGATTTACAGTTCAAGGGGGTGCCCACTATTTCCCAGAGGTTGCAGCCTTTATTCTCCATTGGAAGTTGAGTGTGAGATCTCCAAGGCTATTAAATGATGTAAAGAAGTTACCTGAGCCCTCACAGTATTCCAACAGCCCAATAAGAATTAGGGGACATGTAGACTCATAACTTAGAAAGTGGAAGATACCTCGGGACACCTGGGTGGTTCAATGGGTTAAGTGTCTGCCTTCTACCCCACTTTGGGCTCCCTGCTCATCAAGGAGTCTGCTTCTCCATCTCCCTCTGCCCCTCCCCCCACTTATGCGCTCTCTTGCTCGCTCTCAAATAAATAAATAAATAAATAAATAAAATCTTCAAAAAAAAGTGGAAGTTACCTCATGGATCATAGTTTAAAATTCTAGGTCACTCAGCATTAGAAGCAGCAAGTCAACCACCTCCAAATTTGATTTGTAATATGTCTACAATATTTCAGCAACACTAGTTCAAAGGTTTTCTTTTTTTTTTTAAAGATTTTATTTATTTATTTGACAGAGAGATAGAGAGCACAAGTAGGCAGAGTGGCAGGCAGAGGGAGAGGGAGAAGCAGGCTCTCTGCTGAGCAGGGAGCCGGACATGGGGCTCGATCCCAGGACCCTGGGATCATGACCTGAGCCGAAGGCAGCCGCTTAACCGACTGAGCCACCCAGGCGCCCCTAGTTCAAAGGTTTTCAATTCTTGCTCAGATACTCAGGGTACCAATACATTCAGAAACTCTGAATATCTTCCCTAAAGGAGATTTATGAACTTTCTACTTTAAGAGACCTTTAAGAGAATAATAAAAAGCAATCTTGTAAAAGGCCTAAGCAGCACTCCAGACATTGCCCCCAAATACTGTTCTTGAAATGCTGTAAAAAATACCATTCCTCTACCTAGAGCTTCCATGATACCAAACACTGAATGATAAGACATGATTTGCCTTATTTCCAGCAGCTGGGTCAATTCTAGATAATCAACTATTATATTTCATGCCTTGTGTCCTTGTGTTATACAGTTAGTCTCTAATATCCCCCAGAGAAGCTCTGAGGAATACAAATTTTTTCATGAAAAAAAGGGCAGTTATTGTTTACTCCACTCATTGACATAAACAATCTAAATCAAGAAGAAGAAACTATTATGTAGCATATCACATTTTCATTTATTGCTCCCTCAGAAGGGATGCATTAGCTTAGACTTCATTTCTTTCAAGGAGTAAACAGTCAGACTCCTAAGTTTGGTTTATCGTCTCTGATTTAGAAAACAATACTTTGGATTGTAAATATCTGTTTACTCATCTGAATCCCTGAGACTTTCTACCTTTATTCACTCCCATCCTAAACTGTAATGTTTGGGGACTCTACAATTATCTATTATCATATAATAAACAACTCCAAAATTTAGCAACTTAAAATAACAACCATGTTATTGTCTCATAATGTCATGTGTCAAAAATTTAAACAGGGCTCATCTGGGCAATTTTCTTGCTCTGTGTGCCATCAGCTGAAGTCTTGCTCGTATCAGCTGGTGGATAAACTAGTCTGGATAATTCAGACTGGCCTCTGATTTGTCTGGTGTCTTGGAGGGGATGCCTTGAAGGCTTGGCTTAGCTGATACCATCCTCTGGAATGCCTACAAATGACCTCTCCGCATGGTGGCCTCAGAGTAGCAGGAATTCTTTGAGGGTATCTCAAGGCTCCCAGAGTAATTGTTCAAATAGGCACAAGGAAAAAATTTATTGCTTCTGGTGACCTGACCTCAGAAGTCCCAGAGCACAAGTGCTATCTCACTGTATGTTAAGGAAGTCGCTATGGCCAAGCCCACGTTTAAGGGGAAGGAAATCAGACTCCATCTCCCAAAGGGTAGAAAAGCAAAGAATATATGGTTATTTTTTGTCTACTTTAGGGACTTTTCTTTATTTATTGAACCCCCTTATATTTATTTTTTGAACATATATTTATTGAATCACCCTAAATATGTTCCAGACACTGCTAAGCAATGGGGATAGAGCAGTGAACAACTAAAAAGAAAAGATCTGCTCCCCTGTTGCTCCTATTTACATCCTTTCTACTCCAGCACCAAGCACAATGCATGGAATATTATAGACACCCAATATATTTTTGAGGAACTTAACAGGTGGGTTTGGGGAGTTGAAGGGATGGACAGCTCTTCCCTTCAGAAGTGTTGAGAGTGAGGTGACTGAGAGGAAAGAAGGAGTGCTACTTCACCATTTTGACTCTTTCCAGGTAGCTGGCGTAACTTCTAGTATCTTTAATGAGCATGCCTGACATTGCCAACTCGACCAGGTCCAAGCTGAGAGTTTGCCAGTCCCAATCTATCATCCATTTTGGTGTAATGTATACCCTAGGAAACATTTTATGCTTTATATTGAAGAAACAATATTTAGCTTCCAATTCTACTTTCTTATTTTTTCAAGACTTCAGTGCCTTTGTTTTCATTGATTAAATCTGAAATGTTTATGGAACTTCCTGTCTTCAGTACAAAAACTCACCAGAGTATTAAATCATAATGATAACTTTGTAGTATATCTCTGAGAATAAGTTGTGCTCATATAGCCTATTTAGAGTATTCTTGGTCCTTTATTTGTTTTGTTTCTATGTGGCTTGTCTTAGAATGACTTGGGGAAATTACTACATCATGGGGAATAACCTATCAGTTTAGGTTCCTTCCACATTTTCTGATGGCATTATATATTTTAGTATTGATGTATTCCCAAAAACAAAATCAATTGTTATGACAACATGGACTCAAGACACATTTCACAAAGCATGATGGAATGTTTACTATAATGTAAAGATAGTAAACTTAAGTTTTTTCATAAAAGTTACATCATCTTTATAAAAAATTATTTTAAGCAAAACTCTTTCAAAGGAATTTACAAAGAGCAATCTTTTTATTATTATTATTATTATTATTATTATTATTGCAGTAGGGTTTCTTCATATAGGCATTTTTTGGTGTGCAGCGAGGTATTACCACAAAAGGGAATACTCAGTGTAGAAGAAATCCAGCTCCCCCATCTATACAATTTAAGATAACCTTACAAACAATAATGCATGTTGACAAGGTCCAGTATATATTCTGTTTCTTCTTAACGTGCTAGTAGGTTTTTTCTGGTATGATGGACATTAACATGTCTTTTTGATTTTCTTTTTCTTCACAAAACATATGAATCCAACAAAATGAATCCTTCTAAGAACAAATTTTGGACATTTAAATAATATGCCAAGTAGTGATGCACCTTTCCAAGAGGAAATAATATTTCATTTTCTAAAAACTCTTCTTGGAGAATACAAAGAGAGAAATCTAGTGCTGAAAGCAAGCTCTGAAAAAATGCATATTCAAAGAGTTTTGATTTATAAAAGGTTAAGAGCAAGATTACTTCAGAGCCATTCATACTTGTAGTAAATGAAACTGCATATATATATGTAGAATATATATATATATTCTTCTTAACAATTCTATTTCACTTCTTTTTATTGTCTTTATGGAAATATTTTTACAGATAGTTAATAGAGAACTTCAAAGAAGAAAAAGTGATCATATTCAGAAGTTATGATTAACTAGAGCTAAGTGTAATGAAACAAAATAATATTAATATAATATTATCATTTATAACCTCTATTTTTTTGTGGCTAAAAGAAAATGGAAGTAATATGAAGTTTTGTTCACTTCATTTCCATTTTGTTTTTATAGATATGCAGACCTAAAAGCCTCATGTAAATATTGTAAAAATTATTAGGTTAATTCTCCCTAGATATTTGGCATGAATATCATAGACTATAATAGATAAAATGGAAATTAATTTGGACATTTGTTTATGAAGAATTAAAATACATGCTCATCTTTAGATAGACATGAAGATTAAGATCTTGTCATCCATAAACACTTTTTGAAAGAATCAGTAAAGGATGTTCATCAGCAGAATGAAAAATGAACACAAGGGAGTTAAATGAAACACAATGTATAAACACAGAACCTATAAAAAATGTGCTGGTAAATTTAATCAAACATTTGCTGTAAGGAACAAATATGTTTATACCTAAAATATTGTTCTTAGGAAAGATGTGGAAAAGGGTCTAAAAAATAAGAAGTGAGATGTTGTTCAGTGGGTAGTTGAAGCATGAAACATTTCTTATATTAGTCAGAACGATGCAGATACTGAATAATTTCGGACCTTGTTAGAAAATTTAAAAGCAAATTGTGTATGTTAAAAAATTAGAGTAGTAGGGGTGCCTGAGTGGCTCTGTCAGTTAAGTGTCTGCCTTCGGCTCAGGTCATGATCCTGGGGTCCTGGGATCGAGCCCCGCATCAGGCTCCCTGCTCAGTGGGAAGCCTGCTTCTCCCTCTCCCACTCCCTCTGCTTGTGTTCCCTCTCTCGCTGTGTCTCTCTCTGTCAAATAAATAAAATCTTTAAAAAAACAAATGGGATAAAGACTATGAAATTCATTTTTTTAATCTGGTTAATCTTTTTATAGAATCTTGTATAAAACAACAGTGCTAAAGTCAATAAAGTGATAGGATAAGCTATAGAAGATAAAGATCAACCAAAAGAAGATTTATGTAACAGTAAGAATTTCACACAAAACAGAATTTAAGAAAAAAAGCAGTAAGGATAAAAAGTGGCAGTACCTAATTTAAAGAGAATAATCTACCAAAAAGACATAACTATAATGAATTTGTATATACCTAACAAATTGATTTGAAATGTAATTTCATAATGTTAAGGAAAAAAATATGCAATAATATCATACTCTACCAAAAATTGATAAAGCAAAAAATAAATAAATGTGGTATATAAGGTTATAACAGCCCAATTAATGGATTTCATCTGATACATGTGTATGAGACATTTTAGCCTACAAAAAAAATACATTTGTTATTTTCAAACATATGTAAACAATTACTAAACAGAAAGATAAAGCAGGTCTTTTTGTTTTTGTTTTTGTTTTTTTATATTCAGCTATTTTATTTTTTTATTATTATGTTATGTTAATCACTATAAGTCAATCAGATAAAGCAGGTCTTAACAATGTCCAAGAAATCACTATCATACGGATCACATTCTCTTAATTTTAATTTCAGAACAATTGAAATGGTGGTGTTGCCAGATAAAATACAGGACACTCAATGCAATCTGAATTTCAGATAAGCAACAAGTAATTTTTAGTGTAGGCTTATTCCATACGGTATTTGATATACACTTATTAAATAATTATTTGTTGTTTATCTGAAATTGAGATTTCACTGGGCATCCTGTATTTTTATTTTCCAAATCTGATAATCCTTGAAATATTCATTAAAAAATACAGAAAATCAAAGCAAAGAAAAAAGGAGAGTAATTTTGCAAACTAAGAAATTACTACAAATTAGTACATAAGGTCAAGAGAAGATGACAAAGAAAAGCATGAAGTATCTGGAGGAAAAGGAAATAGGAAAGAAAAGAAGGGAAGATTCACCCTAGTAGACATCCAAATCATTGGAAGGCTATGTGGTTTTGTTTTGTTTTGTTTTGTTTTGTTTTGTTTTGTTTTGTTTGAACATGGTGATTCAACTGTTTTAGAAACAGACACATAGGGAAGTGGAGCAGAATTGACAAAGAGTTGCACTCTTTTGTGGAAGTTTGACATTTGACAGAGGTCGTCTCATTCCAAGTCAGAAGTCAACAGATTAGTTAGTCAGTAAAACTTATTGTAACAGTTTACTTTCCGAATGGAAAAAAAGTCAGATTATTTCCTGATGCTACATGAATTTTCTTTTCAGAAATATCAAAAGCAAAAAAAATAAAATAAAATAAAGACTTTGGAAGAATGTATAAAATATCTATTTGAACTCAGGTTGGAAAAGAATTGTCTTATACAAAGCACAAAAAGTATTAAACAGAAAAATTTGGTAACATTGTCTACATCTGCATAAAAAAAATCTACAAAAAACAGAAAGACCAACCACAGAGAAAATATGATTTTACTACATATGACCAACAAGGGATGATTAGTATCTAGAGCTATAAAGAACTCTTAAAAATAAGCAAGAGAAAAATAAAATAATTCAATGAAAAAGTCGGCATAGCAAAAAACAATTTATAGGAAAGGAACTTGAATTGCCAGTAACTATAAAAATCTGTGTTCAACCTCACTAATAATTAAGAAAATGCAAGATAACACCTTATCAGATAGGGAAAAAATTAGCAAAAATTTGCAAATAATGTGTCTTGTCTGGTTTCAAATCCTAATTCTAAAACGTATTAGTTGTCTAACTATAGCAAATCATATAACCTCTCTGTTAATTTTCCCATCAGTAAAACGGAAATATTACCTGTGTCAGAGAATTGTTATGATACTTTCTTTTAAGATTTATTTTATTTTATTTTTAAGTAACTGAACCCAATGTGAGGCTTGAACTCACAACCACGAGATCAAGAGCTACATGCTCCACTGACCAAGTCAGCCAGGCACCCTAAGAATCGTTATAATAATTAAATGAGTTAATACTCTCAAGAGTCTTAGAACAGAGCCTGCCTACTATAAGCATTATGTAACTTTTTGTTAAATAAAAGAAACATTGGCAAGGATGTGAGGAAACAAGAATTCTTTTTGTTTTGTGTATTTTTTAAGTTTTTAATTCCAGTTTGTTAACATACAGTGTTATATTCCTTTCAGGGGTACAATATAGTAATTCAGTACTTCCATTCATCACCCTGTGCTCATCATGACAAGCACACTCCTTAATCCCTATCACCTATTTAACCTGTCTCCCCACCCCTCTCCTCTCTGGTAACCTTCAGATTGTTCTCTATAATTAAGAGTCTGTTGCTTTGCTTTGTCTCTCCCTCTTATTTTTTTCCCTTTGCTTATTCGCTTTGTCTCTTAAATTCCACATATGAGTGAAATCATATGGCATTTTTCTTTCTCTGACTGACCTATTTCACTTAGCATTGTTCTTCTAGCTCCATCCATGTCATTGCAAATGACAAGATTTCATTCTTTTTATGGCTGAATAATATCCCATTGTGTGTGTATATATATATATATATATATACACCACATCTTCTTTATCCATTCGTCAATCGATGAACAGTTGGACTGCTTCCATAGTTTGGCTATTGTAAATAATGCTGCAGTAAACATGGGGGTGCCTGTATCCCTTTGAATTAGTGTTCTTGTATTCTTTATGTAAGTACCCAGTAGTGTGGTTACTGGACTGTAAGGTAGTTCTGTTTTTAACTTTTTTTTTTAAGATTTTATTTATGTATTTTAGAGGGGAAGAGAGAGAAACCATACAAGTGAGGGAAGGGGCAGAGGGAAAGGGAGAAGCAGACTCCCTGCTGAGCAGGGAGCCCGACCTGGGGCTGGATCTCAGGACCCTGGGATCATGACCTGAACCAAAGGCAGACCCTTAACCAACTGAGCCACCCAGGTGCCCCTCCGTTTTTAACTTTTTGAGGAAACTTCATACTTCAGTGTTCCAGAGTGGCTGCATCGGTTTGCATTTCCACCAACAGTGCACAGGGGTTCCTTTTTCTCCACATCCTTGCCAACACCTGTTGTTTCTTGTGTTGTTGATTTTAGCCATTCTGACAGGTGTCAGGTGACATCTTACTGTACTTTCAATTTGTATTTCCCTGATGATAGGTGATGATGAGCATCATCTCATGTGCCTCTTGGCCATCTTGATGTTTTCTTTGGAGAAATGTTTGTTCATGTCTTCTGCCCATTTTCAACTGGATTATTTGTTTTTGGGGTGTTGATTTGTGCAAGTTCTTTATATATTTTGGACACTAGCCCTTTATCGGATATGTCATTTGGAAAATATATTCTTCCATTCTGTAGGTTGCCTTTTAGTTTTGTTGATTGGGAAAACAGGAATTCTTGATTCCCTGCAAGCAGAAGTGTATATTGGAACCCCTACATAGGAGAGCAATTTGGCAATGTCTAGTAATGGTTGAAATGTGTATAATTCAGACTTTTAACAAGCAGAATGCAATCATAAAATAACTATGTTTTTTCCTGTGACAAGTTCCATAACTCAGCTGCCACACATTCCTGGAGATGTGAAGTCTTCTGGTTACTTTAAGACAGTTGCATTTCAGTATTTAATACTTGAATACCACATAATTTCTACAAAGTTAAAAGTTGTTTCTGTCTGTCCCCCAGCTCCAGCCTATTGAAGGGGAGGAGCCTGCAATAGAAAAGGAACAATATGATCCTTAATTTTTTTTTCTTTCATTATGTTGCTTCTGTGCTTCCTCCCCCAACATTCAAAGGACAGTTTTTTGATTTCTGGGAAATAGTTTTGTGGTGTTGGAGTTGGGAGGAAGAGACTGTATCAGTTTGGGTCCTGTGGGAAACAGACCCCAAGTGTAAAAGATTTTGGGGGGATAACACCTGTGAAATATAAAGAGAGGAAGAAGGGGTAGGTAAAGAAAGAGTTCAGACTTTGATCAGAATTACAAAAGGAGACAGCAGAAAAGAAGATTGCAAAGGAAGAGACTCAGACTGTGGTGTAAATCTGAAAACATCTTGGCACGCCCAGTGGAATGTTCTGGCAAAAACACTGGCCATTGATGAGTTCCTCATTGGGCAGAAATGGTCAGGCCAAAGCAACGCTGTGGCTTAGATGCTTTGGGGAAAGCCTGACGATGGAGCAGCTCAAGGCTGTCATCTAACTGCACTTCTCACAGCAAGTTTTCTCTGGAAAAGAGATTTGAGCAGAGCTCCACTGGGGCTGCACAGAAGGGGTCAGGATTGGTCTTACTTGGCTAGTACTACCATGAGTTGCCCTCAGTGCTGTCTGGTCCAGACAGGCAAGGAAAGCTAATTCTTTCTTTCATGGGTGCTTTTGTGAGTTCATTAGAACCCCTCATGATGGTATCGCTCATCAGCAGATCTGCTGTCTTGGACTTCAGCCTACACTGAAACAGCAAAGGTTCCATTTTCACATCCTCCCACATCTGTTTCTTACCCCGGGCAATTGGACTTCTAGAGAAAATGTATGCCCGAGAGTGTTCATTCAAGCATTACTTGTAATATTGAAAAAAAATGGAAATAATCTAAACATCTATAAATGTAAGAGTGAATAAATTTATGTGATAGAACAGTATGTAGCAGTGGTTCTCAAACTTTAGCATTGGAACCGCCTAAAGGGCTTATCAGAACACAAATAGCTGGGCCTTGCCCCCTGGAGTTTCTGATATAGTGAGACTGCAGTGGGACCTGAGAATCTGCATAGCTAACAAGTTCCCAGGGATGCTGCTGGTTTTGAGTCCACACTCTGAGAACCACTGTTACATCGCAATTGAAATGACAAAACTAGATCTGTCTGTAGCATTATGAATAAATGTTAAAACGACTTAGCAAATTATAGAATGATGCACATGATCTAATACCAATTATATAAAGTTTACAAACAAAATAGTACAGGGCGCCTGGGTGGCTCAGTCGGTTAAGCATCTGCCTTCAGCTCAGGTCATGATCCCAGGGTCCTGGGATCGAGTCGTGCATCAGGCTCCCTACTCAGCGGGGAGCCTGCTTCTCCCTCTCCCTCTGCCTCTCCCCCTGCTTGTGCTCTCTCTGTCTCTCTCTGTCTCTCAAATAAATAAATAAATAATCTTAAGAAAAAAAAAGGAAAGACGACACAGACATTAAAAACAAAAAACCGAAATAGTACAATATAGTACTATGAGCACACAAAGATGCAGTAAGATATAAAACATAGTCAAGAAGGACACAGGCCAACCTCATGGTGGTGGTTATCGGAAGGAGAAAGGGCTATTGGATTGGAGACAAGTTGAAAGATCTCTAAAGCTGAAATGGGAAAGGTTAACATTTTGCTAATAGTGGGTAAAAAGGAGTTTGTTATATTCCTTCTTTGTGGTTTTCTCCACATTTGAAATGTATCAATAAAAATAATTAAAAATACATAAGTTGCTTTTTGAAAGAAAACAAATTTTATCACAATTTGTTATTTACTCATTCATGTTCAAAAGGAATTAACTTATACATAACAAAAATTTCTATTTGATCTATGAACAGCAAAGATTATTATACTTTGTAAAATAAATAATTATAGATGATATGGAATCTTGTCCATATTGAAGGTAAGATGAATAAAACAGCCCTAGTTGACAGTTTATTTAATATTGTGATATTTATAACCATATTTAAGTAATTGAAAGTAATGATGATATGACCATTATCATTCATATTAACAATTGTGACTAGTTAGTCTTTTGAAGCAGTTCCATGGAGATAGTGGGGGAAGGTAGCAAGCGTCATAGGTAGAACGCCTAATTTCAGATTACATTATTAATACAGAGATAAGCCTAAAGAGTCTTTTAAAATCTGGGATTGTTTGTGGGTGCCTTAAATTATTCATCTTAGTTGCCAAGTGACTGAATGAAAACTCTGACAGCAGAGAAGTCAAACTTGAAATCCTATGTTTTGTTCAGTGATTAGAGGAAGACCTTCATGCTGTACACACCAGGTGTGCAGACAGCAAATAGGATTTCCTTTTTTTAGAACTTTGTTAGAGAGGCGCCTGGGTGGCTCAGTCAGTTTAGCATCTGCCTTCGGCTCAGGTCATGATCCCAGGGTCCTGGGATCGAACCCGCATCGGGCTCCCCCTCTGCCACTCCCCCTGCTGTGCTCGCTCTCTCTCTCCCTCTCCATCAAATAAATAAATAAAATCTTTAAAGTAAGTAAATAAATAAATAAAACTGTGTTAGATTCTTACCTCAGTGTTGTGGATGGTGAGAGGGAAGGGACTCAAACCTCAGAAGAGATGGGTAAATTTGCCAAATTTACTAATGATACTGAAGATTTTAATATTTCTTGAAAAGAAATTAGATATGCAAACTCTTTCTGACCATGTAGGGTGTTTCTTAGGAAACTAATCTAGATCAGTACAATAATGTCTGACACTCGCTGTAACACTACATGCATATTCCATTATTTGTAGTCCTCTTAAAATATGAATAAGAACTTACTAATTTTCTCAGTTATAGCTTTATCTATTGCATTATGCAAGTAGAGTTTGAGAATACGATTTAGTGAACTGTTCTAAGCTGGTAGAATGAATGGTTTACCACAATGGGCTTAGTCATTTCTATTAAACAATTTCTGTTTACTAGCATCCTCAAGTCCTGGTCGATTAGAGATTTTTCAGTGTTAGGGATCTACTTTTCCCACGGAAAAGGAAAAAAAATCTCATTACACATGGCATTTTCATTAAAAGCTATTAAGTACCAATTGGTTCTAACTGAAGCAATAATTTTCAGGAAAAAAATCTTTATTAACGGATAGGTTCTTAGCTTGAAATGGAGCCAAATTCAGCTACTCATAATAAAAATCACTGTTAGCCTCATTAAAGACCATTTACCTCCATCTTATATTCTAAATCAATGCTACAAGTTTATTTTATCTTGTTTTAAACATCTGTCATACTGCTAGCAACATTCAGCAACCAGATTTTTTCCGTGTTTTTCCCTATTAATCATCATCCTCTCTTTTTATTTTTATTTTTCCATCCAGAGACTAGTGGGATGTTTCTGTTGCTTTTCCTGTCATCCCAACATTCTAACTCAGCAGAAAGCAAGGGAGGTCCACAATGGAGTATTTAACTCAAACTGGGAATGGAGGGGGAAGGGGAGTTTGGGTTGAAAGTAAAAACATGAAAATTCCTCAACTGCTTGCATGTTTAACATCTCCATTAACTGAAATCATCCCATTTCTGTGAATTCATTCCCTCAATGTAAGTGGCACAGGTATTACCAGAGACTGGTGCAAATCCCATGCAAATAATTTTTATTGAACATGTACTGTTCACATTTTAGGGACTGTATCATACCTAAATAATGCAGGAGCGTGTGATGCCTGCCAAGTCCCACACAATGTTGAAACCCCAGTTAGTGTTTTATCTTTAAAGAGAGAGTTCTGTGTCCTTTTGGCAGCTGATGAGTTCAGATAGAAAACATGCCAGCAGTGTGGACGGATGCATTATCACACGCACACCCCTGCCTCATCATATGCCACAACATTGGCAAGCAGAGCCCAGAGCTCTTTAAGAACAAGAAGAAGCTCATAAATAATGGTTGAATCACACAAGGGATAATTAAATGAGACAACTGAATGCCAATAGACTCCCCAGCGGAAAATACTCTTCAGTGAGGATCATTCCTGCCTCTCCTTTCGTTCTCTCTTTCTTATTTTTTTTTAAATCTTTCTCAGTTTTAGTTCTGATTAACAGTTCATTACTGTAGATACTTTTAAAATGGTTTTCCAGGATTTTAAAAATTTGTCAGATTCTGCAAAACATTTTGAGACATTTTCATACTTCGGAATACTTCTTCAAGGTATATAAACATAGAGGTGTATTCTTATTTTTAAATATCTTAGCTTTAATCTCACAATTCTAATGACATATACCCGTTTGACAAATCAACCGTAGGTAACATGCCTGAAAAGCAAAAGGAGAAAATTTCATAATGTGCAAAATCTCACCAAGTGGTGCCTGCCACAATGTGAGTGGAATTCATTCATTCTTTTCATTTAGGATAAATACACATCAGTGTTATAGCTGCCTCCTCATTCTTAAAAAATGAGATTCACAATGAATTTCAATGTTTCTCCACCAACCTCCTCCAAATTCTTTTTCAGAAAAGCTTAATGTTTCTGGCTTGACAGCTTTGTGCTCAAGGTTGACAGGATATTTTTAGTATCCCAAGTATTTTAAAGGCTCAAAAAAAAAATCTAGCTCTGGTTTGCTTGTTTATGAAATACATTTAGCAGACAATTACAGTTGGTTTAATATGCATTCATTGCTGTCTGAGGGGGAAAAAAATGCCTTCAGCTTTTTTGGCAAAATGAAGAGAAATATATATTCTCTCACACTAAGGCCACTCAGAATGGGGCATGCTCGCTGATCACTGAGGATTGTGCATCTTGCAACAATAAAAGGAAGATGCCATAGAAGGAGGTAAAACTAGCTTAGCTTTACTTCTTGATCAATACAAGGATCCTGGGGTTTCCATCCTGACCCATTTTAATTTAATAGCAATAAGGCAATCCTGCACAACAGTGCAGAGTTGTACCTCACTTTCAGGCAGGGCCCTGAAAAGTTATGTGAAAATCTACTTTATGACTCCAGTCAACACTTATTTCATGCCTGTAATGTGCCAGGCCCTGTCGTTAGTTCTGGAGCTAAAAAAGTAAATAAAATGAAGTTGGTCACCACCCTCTTGGTGATTACTCTCCAGCAAGGAGGACAGACATAAGGAAACGGGACTCTTATTCTTTAAAAAGATAGATAGATAGATGATGATAGATAGATGGATAGATAGACAGGCAGACAAGAGAAAAGCTAAGGAAGTTTTCTGAATTAAGGAAGACTAAAGAGATAAGTAGAAGAGCCTGAACCACACCCTGTCCTAGTGGGTGAATCAACAAAAATAGTTCATGGATGGCATTTAGGTAAAAGGGATATATCAATGTTAAGTTTACTGAGGCTCATAACTCTATCTACTGTGGTTATGAAAGAGAATATCCCCATTCTTAGAAAATATATTCTGAAGTGTCTAAGGATAAAAGGCTATGACATATGCAACCTACACTCCAATGGTTCAGAACAATATTATATGTGAGCATGTGGGGGGGAATGCAAATGATAAAGCTAATGAAACAAGATATTGACAGTAGGTGAATCGGGGTAAAGAATGTTCCACTTACTATTCTTCCAACTTCTTTAAGTTTAAAATTACACACTTATCCTACAAAAGTTTGTTTTTAAAGACGTTTGCAGCAAAGGAGTTGTATAGGATGCTACAGGACCTGGCAGGGGAATATAGCCTTGTCTCTAAGGGGGTTTGCATCAGAAGGTAGCATTTAAATTTCCTGAAAAGCACTTAAGATGATTCCTGAAAGAGAAAGAAGAGCTCAGGGTGAAATACAGTGCGAGGTGTTAAGAAATCATTCTAGACACAAACATTTATGAATGCCTTGAGGTAGTTAAGTGTTCGAAACCCGTGAAATCCAATACATCTAGAGCACAGAGGTGTCAGGGGAGTGACTGAGAGGAAAACGGAAGGGGTGAGGTGAGAGGGACCTGGTTATACAGGATTCCATAAACCAAGTCGTAAGAACTGGTAAGTTTAAAAATGGCATGATTAGTAGTGTCATGTAATTCGGGGCTAAGGAGAGAAAACAATTCTTGTAGTGCAATAAAGACTAGGAGGAGCAAAGATCTTTGAAGGGTAAAGGTTTGTTTTAGTGATCCAACATGAGAACCCAAATGGTGAGGGCCCATGCACACTCCCTTTCTTTCTTGGGATCCAAGGGACTCAACTCTATTCCCACCCCGTCTTTCAAGGAAATCTAAAGTAAGAAGAGTTCCCATGCCCAGAGATGGTTGGAAGGGCCATGGGAGGCTGAAACCAACTGACAAAGGAGAAGGGGAGGGGGGCAGGAAGAAGCTATAGGAAAGATGTTCTCAGCAAACCTCCACACTCGGAGAATGAAGGTTTAAAGTCATAAGCCTAGGCATCCGTCTTAGGGAAGAGTCAGAGAGAAGAATGAAGCCCTCTCTTAAATGTCTGTGATTCTATTTCAGTTTGACTGCATCACTTAAATTCAACTGAAGGGCTGGCTGAAACCTTCCCTAGTGTTCCTGCTTGTTTCACCACCGAGCAGTGAGACCCCTGTACGTGCCACCTTTTTCTTCCTTGATAGCAGACTACATGTATTTCACAAAGGTGTCCTGCCATGGTGAGGAACGTGATTGTAGTCGGGACTGAGGGGGTACAGAGGAAGATTGGCTTTGGAGGGCTGCCGAATTGGCCAGATGACAGTTTCCCGTGGATACCGAAGTTACACCCTGGACGTGGTCGCATTCCATTGTGAGTATTTTGTTAAGTCTTACACACTTAAAAACTTTGGAGAAAAATAAGATATGCTCATTGATCAACAGTCTAACCTTTTGGAATTTATCCTGCTACAAGTTTACAGGTGCAATGATGTATAGGTAATCTAGATCCCAAGAGCACTCTGCTAAGTAGGATTTCACTTCTAACGAAAGTAAAAATGAGTAACCTGGACTCTCCAAGAAACTGTGCTATCAATCACAGAGCCTGCTAGAACCCACCTAGTACATATGTTGCTTTTCCTTAAAGATACAGAAGGGACCTCAAGACAAAGAAGTTGACACAAAACATCTAGGAACTGAGATGACCCTGACATCTTCTACATTTGCTACTTATTCCAAGTACTGGCCCTAGATGAAGCTCATTAAACACAAAACGTATGTAAGATTGACAGTCCCTTTCTTTGATTTTTAGTAGACTTGATAAGGTGTCATGTTTATTTATTTGCTAGCAATAAAAATAAATTCTTTTTAAAATGGTTAAGTTTTGCTTTATAAAAATCAAAGAAACTATACCTCTTTTTGAAATCAAAATAATGCTTAGGTCATAAGTAAATGGAAGTTCTCTATGCTCTTAGAAGTTGAATCTAGGAATTTTATTAGATTTTATACAGTTATTCTCATTAAAAGTATGCAATATTAACATAATTGGGAGAACATTAATTTCATGTATGATTCCCGAAGACTCATACAGTTATTTTTATTTTTTTAAGATTTTTATTTATTTATCTGAGAGAGAGGACCCTGAGACCATGACCTGAGCCAAAACCAGTAGTCCAGTGCCTAACCGACTAAGCCACTCAGGCACCCCACATACACTTATTTTTAATTAGCATGGGGAGCTAAAACAAACACATAAATTATCAGTGAATCTTTACATTATGTCTTAAGTTCATCAAGTTGCTTTTCTTTAAAGTACCACCACAGATGCATTAAATAAGAAAAATTCAGGTCAGAACTTGTATCTAGAGGTCAAGGATTTTTCTCCAAAATAATTGAAATGGCCTACAAATTGTTCAATTCATACTCACACCTTGCCATTGAGATACAGATTAGTATGATAACTTTGATTGTAAGGACAGGAGCCACAATGATAGAGAAATTGGGAACAGGATAGCAGAGCCATCACTGGACAAAGGGCAAAGCCCAATTCTACACATTTTTCTTTTTCAGTTTCTCTCCACTGAACTTTGGTAATAACTCATCACTCTTCCAACTGGAACTTCTGCCCTGTCTCCAAGGAAGACCACACCCATTCCATGAAGGCTCATAGCTCCCCATAGCCCACCCCCAGTGGTCACCAGATTAGTTCATCCTTCCCCTAGGAAACTCGAGCTATTCCCTCTGACTTCTCCTGAGAGCTTGCCTCCACCTTGCATGACCTAGATAATCTGAAGCTGGTCAGCAATTCTAGGCTAGGCAGGAAGGGGCTAGACTGACGGGGTTATACTCCCTGTACCTGTGGCAATCTGCATTTTGAAAAAAAAAATACACATTTTAAATTGGTTTGAGCATTTAAGAAAATGTACTGGTGCGCTTAACTCAATACTTTTTGTGGGAAGTTTGGCTTATCTTAATGTTGATTTGAGAGCTGGTTCTCTGTATCTCTCCGCTCCTGCATTCTGTGACTTTGGTTCCACCCTCAGATTCCATAGGCTATTTCCATAGCTCAGGAGTCTCACCATCATTTCACGTCAAGATGGCTGTATTAGTCCGCTGGGGTTGCCATCACAAAGCACCGCAGATTGGGTGGCTTAAACAACAGAAATTTATTTCTTCACAGTTCTGGAAGCTGGAAGTCTGAGATCAAAGTGTCAGCTGGGGGTTGCTTTCTTCTGAGGGCTCGCTTCTTTGCTTGTGGATGGCCGTCTTTTTCCTTTATCTTCACATGGCCTTTTCTCTGTATGTCTGTGTCTTATCTTCTCCCTTTTAAGGATACCAGCCCCATTGGATTAGGGCCTACCCATATGACCTCATTTTACCTTAATCACCTCTTTAAAGGCCCCATCTCCAAATATAGTCACATTCCGAGTTACGACTACTAGGGGTTAAGACTTCAATGTATGAGTTGGAGGGGGGGAAGGGACATAATTTCAGCCCATAACAATAGTACTTGCTGGGTAGTCAGCTGGCTAATTTAGGCACACAGTATGAAGTTCCTGGGAGAGAGTCATGGCTACCTCTGATACTTCTTGTAAAAGAGAGAGCTTCATGTTTGCAGAAGTCTCAGCACAAATGTAGTCACTGATCTCCTTATGGCTTGGGATGACAGGCATTCTTGAAGCACTCATCATGGTCATAGAGGTGAGATTAGATTGTCATCTAGGCACACCCCCAGAGCTGAGGAGGAGCTCCAAATCTCATGGAGGGGAAGAGGAGAGTGGAAATCTGAATTGGAGTAGGGCAATTTGGGATATGGTTAGGAAGGAGCCAAGGATATTAGATAACTCTAAACAAAACACATGCACTACATTAACTCAGTAGAAAAAGTGGCAAAATCCCTCAGGCAATAGAAACAGAAATTCACTGTATTGTATCCACCAAGATAACCATTGATTCAGTCAAGCAAACTAATGGGTGGGGCGCCTGGGTGGCTCAGTTGGTTAAGTGTCTGCCTTCAGTTCAGGTCATGATCTCAGGGTCCTGGGATCGAGTCCTGTGTCAGGCTCTCTGCTCAGTGAGGAGTTTGCTTCTCCCCTCCCTCTGTCCCTCTCCCAGCTCATGCTCTCTTCCTCTCTTTCTGAAATAAATAAATAGAAGCTTAAAAAAAGAAAGAAAACTAATGGGTGTAGAAGTGTTAGGAACAAGCTATTCACTGGGTCAAAGTATCCCTTTATAGACTACGTATCAATTACAGTGGAAAAGTCTGGCAGATACCGCCTTAACCATAAAATAATCAAATATAGCAATCTGAGCCACAGAAGTCACAATATCATCTATATAGTATTCAGTCAAAAATGTTTAACTTGGATTTAATCATGAAGAAGGAATCCAAACAAGTGCATTTTTCAACACAAATAGCTAGATGTTTTCGAAAATGCCAATATCATGAAAGACACAAAAAGGCTGGGAAATCACCACACTAGATTAAGGAGACTAAAGAGACATGGCAAATGAAATATTAACACATGATTCTTGGTTGGATCTTGAATCAAATAAAACAACAAGAAGTTATAAAAGATACCATTGAGACAGTTGGGGAAATTTGCGTATGAACTCTGTGGAAGATAATAGAATTGTCAATGCTAAATTTACACAGTGTAATAACTTTATTTTTTTTATAGAGGAGAATGTCCTTGTTCCTAGACAATACATGCTGAAATTTTATCAGTGTGTATTTAAATGCTAAAAATCCCATGTGTCCTCATAGTGGCTTATTCTTAGGAAGTGAGATAGATGCTATTCCATCAGAAATAATAAAGGCTTTGATGTTTATTTTCTTGAAAGTTTCAGTCTTTTATGATGTCAAATAACTATTGATATTCCTTTGGTTCCTTGAATTTTTCTTCTTCTTTAAAATGAAAACTGTATAAAGTATGAAAGGTCTGTCACTGCACTCTTTTCACACCATAGAGAAAATGAAAATTGGAAGAATCTGTTTGTAGCCTCCTCAACAAAAATCTTATTTCTTTATGTATGCAAAAGGCAGTTTTGGCAGTGAAGACACATGGGACATACCGTAAAAATGTATTCTTTAAATGCTGAGTACCTGGCTTTTTCCCTCCCTATCTCCTTTTTTAATATTTTGATTCTTTCCCTTTCCCAAAAAAATTAAAAACTCTGGGTTTTTTTTATCACTTGCTTCTTTAAGTAATAATTACTGAGCATCATCCTTGTGATTAAGAAATGTTTTCTATTTCCATTAGAAAATAAGCAAGAGGAAAAGGACTTAACTAGATGAAGAGGTTTAGACTATGTTTAAAGAACTAGCTGTCAGGGGCGCCTGAGTGACTCAGTCAGTTAAGCGGCTGCCTTTGGCTTAGGTCATGATCCCAGGGTCCTGGGATCAAGCCCCACATCAGGCTTCCTGCTCAATGGGCAGCCTGCTTCTCCCTCTCCACCATTTGTGCTCTCTCTTGCATTCTTTCTCTCAAATAAATAAATAAAATCTTAAAAAGAAAAAAGAACTAGCTGTCAGATTCACTGCAAATTTTTTTTTCTTTTCTAATTAGAGTTTTTTTTATTATGTTAATCACCATATATTACATCATTTGTTTTGGTGTAGTGTTCCATGATTCATTGTTTGTTCATAATACCCAGTGCTCCATGCAGAATGTGCCCTCTTTAATACCCATCACCAGGCTAACACATCCCCCTACCCTCCTCCCCTCTAGAACCCTCAGTTTGTTTTTCAGAGTCCATCATCTCTCCTGGTTCGTCTCCCCCTCTGACTTACTCCCCTTCATTCTTCCTCTCCTGCTATCTTCTTTTTCTTTTTTCTTAAAATATGTTGCGTTATTTGTTTCAGAAGTACAGATCTGTGATTCAACAGTCTTGCACAATTCACAGCGCTCACCATAGCACATACCCTCCCCAATGTCTATCACCCAGCCACCCCATCCCTCCCACCCCCGACCACTCCAGCAACCCTCAGTTTGTTCCTGAGATTAAGAATTCCTCATATCAGTGAGGTCATATGATACATGTCTTTCTCTGATTGACTTATTTCACTAAGCATAACACCCTCCAGTTCCATCCACGTCGTTGCAAATGGCAAGATCTCATTCCTTTTGATGGCTGCATAATATTCCATTGTGTATATATACCACATCTTCTTTATCCATTCATCTGTCGATAGACATCTTGGCTCTTTCCACAGTTTGGCTATTATGGACATTGCTGCTATAAACATTGGGGTGCACGTACCCCTTCGGGTCCCTACAATTGTATCTTTGGGGTAAATACCCAGTAGTGCAATTGCTGGATCGAATGGTAGCTCTAATTTCAACTGTTTGAGGAACCTCCATACTGTTTTCCAGAGGGGTTGCACCAGCTTGCATTCCCACCAACAGTGTAGGAGGGTTCCCCTTTCTCCACATCCCCGCCAACATCTGTCGTTCCCTGACTTGTTAATTTTAGCCATTCTGACTGGTGTGAGGTGGTATCTCATTGAGGTTTTGATTTGGATTTCCCTGATGCCGAGCGATGTTGAGCACTTTTTCATGTGCCTGTTGGCCATTTGGATGTCTTCTTTGGAAAAATGTCTGTTCATGTTTTCTGCCCATTTCCTGATTGGATTATTTGTTCTTTGGGTGTTGAGTTTGATAAGTTCTTTATAGATTTTGGATACTAGCCCTTTACCTGATATGTCATTTGCAAATATTTTCTCCCATTCTGTCGGTTGTCTTTTGGTTTTGTGGACTGTTTCTTTTGCTGTGCAAAAGCTTTTTATCTTGATGAAATCCCAATAGTTCATTTTTGCCCTGGCTTCCCGTGCCTTTGGTGATGTTTCTAGGAAGAAGTTGCTGAGGCTGAGGTCGAAGAGATTGCTACCTGTGTTCTCCTTTAGGATTTGGATGGACTCCTGTCTCACGTTTAGGTCTTTCAACCATTTGGAGTCTATTTTTGTGTGTGGTGTAAGGAAATGGTCCAGTTTCATTCTTCTGCATGTGGCTGTCCAATTTTCCCAACACCATTTGTTGAAGAGACTGTCTTTTTTCCACTGGACATTCTTTCCTGCTTTGTCAAAGATGAGTTGACCATAGAGTTGAGGGTCCATTTCTGGGCTCTCGATTCTGTTCCATTGATCTATGTGTCTGTTTTTGTGCCAGTACCATACTGTCTTGATGATGACAGCTTTGTAATAGAGCTGGAAGTCCGGAATTGTGATGCTGCCAGCTTTGCTTTTGTTTTTCAACATTCCTCTGGCTATTCGGGGTCTCTTCTGGTTCCAAACAAATTTTAGGATTATTTGTTCCATTTCTTTGAAAAAAGCGGATGGTATTTTGATGGGGATTGCATTGAATGTGTAGATTGCTCTAGGTAGCATTGACATCTTCACAATGTTGGTTCTCCCAATCCATGAGCATGGAACGTTTTTCCATTTCTTTGTGTCTTCTTCAATTTCTTTCCTGAGTATTTTATAGTTTTCTGAGTACAGATCCTTTGCCTCTTTGGTTAAATTTATTCCTAGGTATCTTATGGTTTTGGGTGCAATTGTGAATGGGATCGACTCCTTGATTTGTCTCTCTTCTGTCTTGTTGTTGGTGTATAGGAATGCCACTGATTTCTGTGCATTGATTTTATAGCCTGCTACTTGACTGAATTCCTGTATAAGTTCTAGCAGTTTTGGGGTAGAGTCTTTTGGGTTTTCCACATAAAGTATCATATCATCTGCAAAGAGTGAGAGTTTGACTTCCTCTTTGCCGATTTGGATGCCTTTGATTTCTTTTTGTTGTCTGATTGCTGTGGCTAGGACTTCTACTACTATGTTGAATAGCAGTGGTGAGAGTGGACATCCCTGCCGCATTCCTGACCTTAGGGGAAAAGCTCTCAGCCTTTCCCCATTGAGAATGATATTCGCTGTAGGTTTTTCGTAGATGGCTTTTATGATATTGAGGTATGTACCCTCTATCCCTATACTCTGAAGAGTTTTGATCAAGAAAGGATGCTGTACTTTGTCAAATGCTTTTTCTGCATCTATTGAGAGGATCATATGGACCCTCTATCCCTATACTCTGAAGAGTTTTGATCAAGAAAGGATGCTGTACTTTGTCAAATGCTTTTTCTGCATCTATTGAGAGGATCATATGATTCTTGTTCTTTCTTTTGTTAATGTATTGTATCACGTTGATTGATTTGCGGATGCTGAACCAGCCTTGCAGCCCAGGGATAAATCCCACTTGGTCGTGGTGAATAATCCTTTTAATATACTGTTGGATCCTATTGGCTAGTATTTTGGTGAGAATTTTTGCATCCATGTTCATCAAGGATATTGGTCTGTAATTCTCTTTTTTGATGGGGTCTTTGTCTGGTTTTGGGATCAAGGTAATGGTGGCCTCGTAAAATGAATTTGGAAGTTTCCCTTCCATTTCTATTTTTTGGAACAGTTTCAGGAGAATAGGTATTAATTCTTCTTTAAATGTCTGATAGAATTCCCCTGGGAAGCCATCTGGCCCTGGGCTTTTGTTTCTTGGGAGATTTTTGATGACTGCTTCAATTTCCTTAGTGCTTATAGGTCTATTCAGGTTTTCTCTTTCTTCCTGGTTCAGTTTTGGTAGTTCATACATCTCTAGGAATGCACCCATTTCTTCCAGGTTATCTAATTTGCTGGCATAGAGTTGCTCATAATACGTTCTTATAATTGTTTGTATTTCTTTGGTGTTGGTTGTGATCTCTCCTCTTTCATTCATGATTTTGTTGATTTGGGTCATTTCTCTTTTCTTTTGGATCAGTCTGGCCAGGGGTTTATCAATCTTGTTAATTCTTTCAAAGAACCAGCTCCTAGTTTCGTTGATCTGTTCTACTGTTCTTTTGGTTTCTATTTCATTGATTTCTGCTCTGATCTTTATGATTTCTCTTCTCCTGCTGGGTTTAGGCTTTCTTTGCTGTTCTTTCTCCAGCTCCTTTAGGTGTAGGGTTAGATTGTGTATTTGAGACCTTTCTTGTTTCTTGAGAAAGGCTTGTATTGCTCTATACTTTCCTCTCAGGACTGCCTTTGCTGTATCCCAAAGATTTTGGACAGTTGTGTTTTCATTTTCATTGGTTTCCATGAATTTTTTTAATTCTTCTTTAATTTCCTGGTTGACCCATTCATTCTTTAGTAGGATGCTCTTTAGCCTCCATGTATTTGAGTTCTTTCCGACTTTCCTCTTGTGATTGAGTTCTAGTTTCAAAGCATTGTGGTCTGAAAATATGCAGGGAATGATCCCAATCTTTTGGTACCGGTTGAGACCTGATTTGTGACCTAGGATGTGATCAATTCTGGAGAATGTTCCATGGGCACTAGAGAAGAATGTGTATTCCGTTGCTTTGGGATGGAATGTTCTGAATATGTCTGTGAAGTCCATTTGGTCCAGTGTGTCATTTAAAGTCTTTATTTCCTTGTTGATCTTTTGCTTAGATGATCTGTCCATTTCAGGGAGGGGGGTGTTAAAGTCCCCCACTATTATTGTATTGTTGTCAATGTGTTTCTTTGCTTTTGTTATTAATTGCCTTATATAATTGGCTGCTCCCATGTTCGGGGCATAGATATTTACAATTGTTAGATCTTCTTGTTGGATAGACCCTTTAAGTAGGATATAATGTCCTTCCTCATCTCTTATTACAGTCTTTGTTTTAAAATCTAGTTTGTCTGATATAAGGATTGCCACCCCAGCTTTCTTTTGGTGTCCATTAGCATGGTAAATGGTTTTCCACCCCCTCACTTTCAATGTGGGGGTGTCTTTGGGTCTAAAATGAGTCTCTTGCAGACAGCATATTGATGGGTCTTGTTTTTTAATCCAATCTGATAGCCTGTGTCTTTTGATTGGGGCATTTAGCCCATTTACATTCAGGGTAACTATTGAAAGCTATGAATTTAGTGCCATTGTATTGCCTGTAAGGTGACTGTTACTGTATGTTGTCTGTGTTCCTTTCTGATCTTTGCTGCTTTTAGGCTCTCTCTTTGCTTAGAGGACCCCTTTCAATATTTCTTGGAGGGCTGGTTTCGTGTTTGCAAATTCCTTTAGTTTTTGTTTGTTCTGGAAGCTTTTTATCTCTCCTTCTATTTTCAATGACAGCCTAGCTGGATATAGTATTCTTGGCTGCATATTTTTCTCGTTTAGTGCTCTGAAGATATCTTGCCAGTCCTTTCTGGCCTGCCAGGTCTCTGTGGATAGGTCTTTTGCCAATCTAATATTTTTACCATTGTAGGTTACATATCTCTTCTCCCGAGCTGCTTTCAGGATTTTCTCTTTGTCTCTGAGACTCGTAAGTTTTACTATTAGATGTCGGGGTGTTGACCTATTATTATTGATTTGAGAGGGGTTCTCTGTGCCTCCTGGATTTTGATGCCTGTTTCCTTCCTCACGTTAGGGAAGTTCTCTGCTATTATTTGCTCCAATATACCTTCTGCCCCTCTCTCTCTTTCTTCTTCTTCTAGTATCCCAATTATTCTAATGTTGTTTCGTCTTATCGTATCACTTATCTCTCGAATTCTGCCCTCATGATCCTGTAGTTGTTTCTCCCTCTTTTTCTCAGCCTCTTTATTTTCCATCATTTGGTCTTCTATATCACTGATTCTCTCTTCTGCCTCATTTATCCTAGCAGTTAGTGCCCCCATTTTTTATTGCACCTCATCAATAGCCTTTTTGATTTCGACTTGGTTAGATTTTAGTTCTTTTATTTCTCCAGAAAGGGTTTCTCTAATAACTTCCACGCTTTTTTCAAGCCCAGCTAGTATCTTTAAAGTCATGATTCTGAACTCTAGGTCCGACATCGTACTAATGTCCGTATTGAGTAGGTCCCTGGCTGACAGTACTACCTCTTACTCTTTTTGCTGAGGTGATTTTTTTCGTCTTGTCATTTTGTCCAGAGGAGAATAGATGAATGAGAGAACAAAATGCTAACAGGTTTACAACGTCCCCAGCAAATATACTGTATACAAATCCGAAAAGACCTGAAACCAGGGGAAAAGAAAGGGAAAGAAAGAAAAAAGAAAGAGAAAAAAAAAAGAAAAAAAAGATAAAAACAAAAACAGAACAATACAAAAAAAGCAGAATGTGATCATATATGATCAGGCTAGTGCATAGATCAGTGCCACACACTAGATTTTGGGCGTATTTTGGTCTGTTATAAAAAAATGCCTCCTAAAATTTTAAAGGAAGAAAGACATAGATGTACAAAATAAGGGTTGATACAATGAAGGGATAGAAGATGACTGTAAAGATGAAAATTATAAAAGATTTTATAAAAGGACTTGATAAGATAAGAAGTTGTTTGAAAAAAGAAAGAAGATTTAAAAAAAAAAAGATAAAAGGGAGAGAATGTGATCAGGCAGGAGACTAGAACAGAGTCATACACTAGTGATTTAGGGTATATTTTGATCTGTTAGAAGAAACTGTATCTCAAAATTTTAAAGAGAGAACAACTTATATATATATGCCAAAAATAAGGGTAACTACTATGAAGGGATAAAATATGACTCTAAAAATGAAAAATAAAAAATGTTTTGTTTTTAAAAAAAGAGATTGATAAGATGTTGGTTGAAAAAGGGAAAAAGAAAAAAAAACAGTTAACAAAAATTAACTTTGATGAACTAATGAATCATGGTAAAAAAAAGCCATGAATTCTATGTGCAGTATTCCCCTAGCGCTGGAGTTCTCCCGTTCTCCTTGATCGGTAAACTTGGTCTTGGCTTGCTGGCTGTTCCTGCTGATCTTCTGGGGGAGGGGCCTGTTGCCGTGGTTTCCAAATGTCTTTGCCGGAGGCTGAATTGCCCCGCCCTTGTCGGTCCGGGCTAAGCAAGCTGCTCGGGTTTGATCTCAGGAGCTTTTGTTCCCTGCAAGCTCTCGGTACAGCCTTGGAGACCAGGGCAAAAATGGTGGCCTCCCAGTCTCCACCCTGAGGAGCTGAGAACTCGGGGCCCCGCTCCTCAGTGCGCCCACAGAGAAAAGCCAGTCACTCCCTTGTCCCCGGTCTCCGGCTGCTCTCCGTGCTCACCCGGCCTGTGACCAAGCGTTGCTCTCTGGCACCCGACCCCGTGTGGAGTCTCCAAACCCAGCAGATCCCTGCGGTGCGCTCCCGCACTGCTCCTCCCCGGGAAGGAAGGGGAGTCCCCCCGGATCTGCCGCCTGCTGGGTCCCTGCTGGAGGAGCCGTGGCCCGACTGGGCCGCGGATCACAGTTTATGGCCACCCCAAGCTGAGAGCCCGCGCCTCAGCTCCGTCTCTGCAGCCAGCTTCCCCGCTCCGATACCTGGGAGCTCTGGCGCACTCAGGCACCCCCGGTCTTTCTGTGACCCCGAGGGTCCTGAGACCACACTGTCCCGGGAGGGTTCCAACCCTGCTTAGCCACTGGAGCGACGTCCCTCAGTGGAGCCGACTTCTAAAAGGTCCGATTTTGTGCTCCGTGGCTCTAGCACTTGCCAGAAGCGGCCGGCGGAGGCCCCTCCCCTGCCGTCTATCCTCCCGAATATCGCCTCGGATTCACTTCTCCGCACGTCCTACCTTCCAGAAAGTGGTCGCTTCTCTGTTCAGATAGTTGTTGCTACTCTCCTCTTTGATCTCCTGTTGAGTTCGTAGGTGTTCAGAATGGTTTGATCCCTATTCAGCTGAATTCCTGAGACCAGACGAAATCTAGGTCTCCTATTCCTCCGCCATCTTGCCTCACCTCTCAGATTCACTGCAAAATTTAAGAAGTCTCCCTTACTTCTTAAAGATAAACATAATGACCACCTTGTGTAGATAGTTCGGGCTTGTATTTGTGAATTATGGGCATTGAATTATAGCCAAATAGTTTTGTGCTTTGCTTTGAAAATCCATAAACATATGACAATAAGTATTAAGATACTGACACGTTTCTTAAAGATATAGGGCTATTTTGTTTCTGAGAAATTTAATAAAAATAAGAACTCAAAACTAGAGCTGAACTTCATAAAACACAGTGTCCACCCATGCTCACTTCTGATTTTACATTATGTGCCAAATAGCCTAATTTACTAATAATACTTACCTTCTAATAGGAAATAACAAAGATGTTTGTTACAAGTCCGTATTTAAATGATGTCCTCATATCCAGAGAAGTATGTAATTGCATTAAAGAGGTCAAAATTTTTCCAAGCATTTTCAGTTCTTTTGCCAAAACCCAGCTAATTTTCATCCACTATTTCTTTTACTAGTCTACATTTGACTTTTTTCTTCTTCGTATAATGAAGAATTGACAGAAAGGTATCCAGATAATCACCATTACATCTCATCACTATTAAAAAATTTTAAAAAGGAAGGTCGTATATTAATTCACTCAATTCCCTTTTTCTTTTTCCTTTTATTATGGAAGCATCAATGACATAAAATGTTACATTAGTTGCAGGTATACAACATAGTGATTCAACAAATCTATTATGCTGTGCTCACCATAAGTGTGGCTACAACTGTTTCCATACAACACTATTAAAATACCATTGACTCTCTTCCCTATGCTGTACCTTTCATCCCATGAATTACTCATTTCATAACTGGAAGCCTGTACCCCCAAACCCCTTTACTTACTTTGCCCATCCCCCACTCCCCTTTCCTCTGACAACCATCAATTCGTTCTCTGTGTTTACGGGTCTGTTTCTGCTGTATGTTTGTTCGTTCATTTGTTTTCTTTTTTAGGTTCCACATATAAGTGAAATCATATAGTATTTGTTTTCCTCTGCCTGACTTATTTCACTTAGCTTAATACCTTCCATCCATGTTGTAACAAATGGCAAGATCTCATTATTTTATGGCTGAGTAATATATATATATATATATATATATATACACACACACATACACACATCCTCTTTATTCATTCAATATGTATATATATCTACCACATCCTCTTTATTCATTCATCTACCGATGGACACTTCAGTTGTTTCCATATGTTAGCTATTGTATATAATGCAGCAGTAAACATAGGGGTACACATATCTTTCCAAATTAGTGTTTTTGTTTTCTTTGAGTAAATACTCAGTAGTGGAATTACTGGATCATATGGTATTTCTATTTTTAATTTTTTAAGGAAACTCCATACTGTTTTCCACTATAACCATACCAATTTACATTCCCACCAACAGTGCACAAATTCACTCAATTATTTTTTGTTTGTTGGTTGGGTATCTTTTTTTAATTTTTTATTTAAATTCCAGTTAGTTAACATACAGTATAACAGGAGCAATGTCAACCTCTTCACTGACCTATGTTGCTCCTTTCAGACAATAACATTTAATATTCACACTTTCAAGGTTAGGATTTAGTAGCCAGTCCACGGGAAATAATGTCATTTCCTCCCGTTGGTGTGATAGGGCTCAGTTGGCAATCATTCAATTCTTGATGCCAGCTGCTGGTTGGTAAACCTTTGTGGCTTACATCAAAAGCAACCTTTTGTTATCTCTCTCAATTCTGCAATGTGAGCTGAGCTAAGTTGGATGGTTCTTCTGTCCTACATGGTATCAGCTAGGGGTATAGTCATTATGCTCAACTGGGCCATGCTGAAAATGGCCCATACACATAAGTGGCAAGAAGTGCTGGTGATAGACTGGAAGATCAGATGCAGCTTTTGACTGAAGTACCTCTGTTCTCCTCCACTTATCTCTCCACGCAGCTTGGGCTCGCAGCAGAAATTAACAAATCTCTTAAATCCAGCCTTGGATGTTACGCAAAGTCATGATGTTGCATTCTATTAGTCAAAGCAAGTTATAGGGATAGCCCAGATTAAAGGGAATTACAGAAACAGAAAGCATAGTATTTACTGTATGTATTATAAATACATATAAAATATATGTATGTTTATACTAAATATATATGTACTGTGTATTATAGTATATATACACATATGCATATATATACACACACACAATACACAACTATAGCATGTAAGAAGTCAGGAGGGAGATAAATTTAGTGAGCTATAGATATGTAATTGAAAATTACTATGCTTTTTGTTTCTGTAATTCCTCTATGAATATATATACTCATATATATATTCATATATGTGATATATATATACATACACAACAATATATATACATATTATATATAACACTGGCATATATAAAGTCACGAGGGAGATAAATGTAGTTAATATGCCTTATGGTCCTTCATTGTGCCCTAGCTCAAGAAGGAAGGCTGAAAAATCAATGACTTATGCATCCATCTCAAGAAGTTTTTAAAGATCAGTAACTAAACCCAAAGTAAACAGAAGGAAAGGAAAAATAAAGAGCAGACAGTAAAGAAAAAGAAAGAAAACATAAGATAGAGATGATCAACAAAATAAAAGTTGAGTCATTGAAAAGAATACAAAATAAATTTCTAAAGAGATACACTGAGAAAAAAGAGAGAAGGCACAAATAAACAAGATGTAAAATGAATAAGGTTCAAAGGTATAGCGTTACAGAGATGGTAAGATGACTGTATTAACTCTATGCCAATATATTTGAAAATTTAAATAACTAAAGCCAGGGGCGCCTGGGTGGCTCAGTCAGTTAAGAGTCGGGACTCTTGGTTTTGGCTCAGGTCATGATCTGAGGGTTGTGAGATGGAGCCCCACTTTGGGCTCTGCACTCAGTGGGAAGTCTGCTTCCCCTCTCCCTCTGCTTCTGTCCCCCACCTCACTTCAAGGCAGGTGCTGGCTCTCTCAGAAAAGAAAATTTAAATAATAAAGTCAAATTTCTAGAAAAACACAACATACCAAAACTGAGCCCCCAAAATAGAAAATCTGAATAGTCCTATGTCTATTAAAGTTCTTTTCATTTTATTTAATCCCCATCCCATGTTGATGAAGTGGTTACTATTCTCACCATTTTATAGGTGAAGAAACTGAGGTTTAAAGTGTTCAAGCCACTTATCCAAAGTCACACAGTGAGTTACAAAGCTGGGCCTTGTCCCCAAACTTCTCTGACTGCAGATCTCCTGTATTCTTACAACATTTCAGTACCATCTAGAAGATCAGACTTCACAGCATTTTGAAGTGTGTTGAACGGGGCATCCACCAGTATTGAAACAGGAAACCCGAAATTAAATATGTTATCTTCATGGCTTAGAAAATTAGATCAATGATTTGAGTTTTAATTTCCTTATATACAGAAAGTTTGGTGATATATATGTAGTAAGGCTGTAGGATTGAATGAGAAAATGGATAAATGTCTAGCATATAATTTTCCATAATACGTGATTTCTTTTCATAACCTAATTAAAAGAAATACTAACAAAAACATCAGCATACTGAATTAACATCTACATCTCACATGATTCAATGTGTTAGTACTAAATATGGTTGTGGAGTTTGTATGTGTGTGTGTATATGTCATAATTCAGAGAAAACAAGTATAATTTATTCCAGGAATATAAAAATATAGGACTGGTTTAATATTAGAAAACTAATCAGTGTATTTCACTATATTAACAGCAAAAAGGGGGAAAACTATTTTCACCATATTAACAGAATAAACAGAAAAGTATGCTAAAAGATTTTATAAATATCAATATCACTTCATAGTAAAAGAAAAAACATTTAGAAAACTAGTAAAGGAAGGAGACTTGCTTAACCCAATAGAGTATTAAAAAAAAAGCACAGCAAACATTTGGGGGTGAAATGGTGAAACCTCCCTCTCTGAGACTAGGCATAACACAAAGATGACCACTATCACCACTTCTATTTAACATTGTACTGAAGATCCTAGCCAGTGAAATAAGGCAAATACATACATACATACATATATACATACACACATATATACATACATAAATGGTAAAGAGATTGGAAATGAAGATTTGTGGTATTTGCAAATGGTTTCAGGGTTTATGTAGAATATTGTAAGGAATCGACAGAAAAAAATTATTAGAATTACTGCAACAGGGGCCCTGGGTGGCTCAGTCGCTTAAGTGTCTGTCTTTGGCCTAGGTCATGATCTGGGGTTCTGGGGTCAAGCCCCAGTCACATTGGGCTCCCTGCTCAGCGGGGAGTCTACTTCTCCCTCTCTCTCTCTGGCCCTCCCCCTGCTCATGCTGTTTCTTGCTCTCACATTCTCTCTCTCTCAAATAAATAAAATCTTTAAATTAAAAAAAAAAAGAATTACTGTAAGAGTCTTGCAAGGCTGCAGATGCAAGGCTAATATTAAAAATCAGTTGTATTCCTACATATCAACCAAAACATTTGAAAATTACATTTTATGATTATACTATTTACAAAAGCATCAGAAATATTCACTATCTGAGAATAAATCTAGCAAACATGTTAATATCTCTAACAAAACCATAAAACATAATTTAAAAAGGTTAAAGAAGAAAAGAACAAATGGAAAAATATGTCATGTTCATGGATTGCAAAACAGTATTGCAAAGATATCAGTTCTCACCAAATTGATCTGTAAGTTTAATTCAGTCAAAATCAAAAATCCCAGGAGGGATTGTGTGTATGTGTGTATAGAAATTGACAAGTGATCCCTAAAATTTGTATGTGAATGCAAAACGTCAAGAAGAGATAAGTCAAATTGAAAAAGAAAAAGGAGGTAAGCATTGCTTCACCAGACATGAAGACTTGTTTTTAAAGCAACATTAAGACTGTGGGATTTGTGCAAGGATAGCTAAATCAACAACAGCATAGAAAAGAGAATTCAGAAACAGACCCACACCTACAGGGATATTTGAATTATGATAAAGGTGGCACTGGAGAACAGTAGAGAAGGACATTTTTGACAAATGGTCCTGGGTCAATAAGACCTATATATGGGAGAAGAAAAAAGAAACTTAATCCCTACTTCAGACCAGGCATAAAAATAAATTCCAGATAAAGTATAGAATTAAAAGTAAAAAGGAAGCTATAAAACACATAAAATATATTAAGATAGCTTCATGATCTTGGGGTAAACAATGATTTTCCTAAAATGACACAAAAATTACTATATCTAAAATAATGTTGAAAAATTGGACCATATTAAGATAATGAATGCTTACCATAAGTCACAAAATAGTGAGTAGGCAGGCCACATAGTTGGGGAACATATTTACAGCCCATATAATCAAGAAAATGCTTGTATCCACAAAATATAAAGAACTACAAATCCTTCAGTAAAAGACAAACAACCAGAAATAAAAAATAAGCAAAAGACTTGAAGAGGCACTTAATGAAAGAAGATATAAACATGCCCTATAAACATTTGCAAGAGTGCTTAACTTTTGTAGTCATTACAGAAATACAAATTAAAGTCACAAAAAGATGATAGTACATACCCACCAGAATAACTAAAGGTAAGAAGACTGACAATGCCAAGTGCTGTTGAGAAAGAGAAGCACTGGGAACTATTATAAAAGGCTGGTAGAGGGCAAATTTGCAAAATCATTTGGAAAATTGCTTGGCAATATATGCTAAGGTTAGATGTAAGCATATCTCATGACCCAGCAATTCCACTCCTAAATATATGCCCATAAAAACACATGTATATTCCAGCAACATACATGTACAAGAGTTTCATAGCTGCATAATTTGTAATAGTCCCATATGGGAAGCAGACCTAATGCCCATCAACAAGAGAAATGTCAGCTAAATTGCAGAATATTCATTTAATGGAATACTATACAGCAAAGGAAATGAACAAATTAAACACACCAAAAACATAGCAAATATTGTGTAAAACAGTTAAATGATAGGGATAGTGTGAAGATTAAATGAGATTATTCTGATGACGTGTCTGTTATTTACACTCTTTTTTTTAAAAGATTTTATTTATTTATTTGACAGAGCAAGAGAGGGAACACAAGTAAGAGGAGTGGGAGAGGGAGAAGAAGGCCTCCCGCCAGGCAGGGAGCCCGAAGCAGGGCTCAATCCCAGGACCCTGGGATCATGACCTGAGCTGAAGGCAGATGCTTAACGACTGAGCCACCCAGGTGCCCTTGTTATTTATACTCTAAAGTGTCTCAGCTGTCCACCTGCACTTCACTTCACTGTACAGGTCTATCCTGGTTACATTTCTTTACATCTTTAGTGAAAGGTCCCTCTTTGATGCTTCTTGTGTCATTACTTTGCATCTATCTGATGCCCCTTCTGCTCTGCAGGCCTTAAACAAAGGTGGTCTCAGAAAAGGACAAGGAACCTGCAAACCCAGACTACCGGGCAGCTTTGAAGTAGGATCTATGGTCCAGGATCAACCAAAGGGAAGTTTTTCGGGAACTACAGATTTATCAGAATGACTCATCCCATTGAGTAGCCAAAAGGTAGAGAGTATAGAGCAGGGGTGCCAAAGAGAAGCTTGAGGTGGCACATACTGTGCCGACATGACATGCTTCCTATACCAAAGTCCTAGAAAAGGAAGCACAGAAAAACTCTTGGAAACATACAGGCAGCTGGAAAAGGAGAGACACGCAAAAGATTCATTTATGAAGATTCAACAGCTTCCTTTAAATGTGATTCGGACAGCACACGACAACTCTAAATGGTCTTTAGTCCACATCTGGGGAAGTAAGATTTGTCCACAAGTAACTCAAACACTGCTCAGCTTAAAAAAATTAAATAAAATTGAGAGTTTAGTAGTTAAGGCTAATATGCCTTAGAGTCAGTTGCATATGTTCCAAACTCAGCATTTTGTCAGTTGAGTGTTTTGCAAGCTGGTAATGTGGCTAGGTTAACTAATCTTTTGTCATCTCTAAAATGAGATCAAGTTTTGTCATCTCTAAAATGTTTTGTCATCTCTAAAATGAGTATAATAATATCTATCAAATGGGTATTATAAAAATTAAGAGATAATACATGGAAAGTACATATCACAGTGTTTGATAAAAATAATAATTACTGAATAATGGCAGTTATTATCTAAAAGACAAATGTCTTCATACACACATACACATACACCTAGCCCAAAGTCTCAGGAGAGAAGTTAGCACTTGGTCATAAGAGAAATATAAGCAGAGGTTTAGATGTATCATCTAACCAGGGCTAGGGGCTGGTCATCAAAAACGAGATTGTTGTATGGAAGAGAATGGATGTCCTATATGCCAAATGCTAAATGGCAGTGGATATCACAGTGCTTTTCAGATGGGTTGCATCAATCCACAACGCCACCAGCAATGCATAAGTGGACAAGTTTCACAAAAACCACACTTATATAAGGTATTATCATTTTTTTATTGGGCTAATTTTTGGTCTTTTAGGAGATGTTTGATTAATTTTCATGATTTTTAGGAGATACTTAACAATAAGCATTGTAGAGCTGTTTGTCTGAACCAGTCAGTTTCATCACTGGCATAAATTGATGAGACTCATCAAACAGAGGGTGTGAGACAGCATAAGAAAGATATTTTTGTTCTCCAAAATAGTATATAGTTTATCCAGAAGCTCATGCAGTTCTGAAGCTCTTTCACAAAGCACTTGCAATTATCCACAAAATGTGCTTCCCAAGAGATTTTGAAAACTCAAAATTGGGGGTTATTGTCACACTTCCTAGGGTTTTCAGGCTTTCACTGGTTTTTAAATTAATGGAAAAAGTGTGACAAAACAAACAGAATTTTTCCTTATGAGAACCTGTTTGAAAGCTTATTGTGCTTTTTGACAGTAAACACCAGGTAGGAAATTCAAGGGTTTTTTGAAGTCAGCACACACAATTTCTTATTTACTCTTAAGGAGTAATTTGTTAAGAAGTTTCTTTATTTGTAGTAATGAAATATGTCTAATCATCTCAAAAGCAGAATAATCATTGTGAGTGACAATTTTCTGACAAAAAGGATTAGGCCTTGAGAGAGAAAAAAGCTGAGTTTAAATAGCTGGTCATAGACTATTTTGTGAAGTAACAACATATATTGAAATGTATGTGTGTGTTCATACATGTGCACATGTATGAACACACACATGTATGTGTACTATTGCTACTGTCTACCATCATGCTAACCACAATAGCTGTGACTATGGTTTTGATATCATAGAAATTTATAATCATACTGTGATAGTATTTGTCATTCCTTCCATTGTGTGGAAGGACTATAACAAGGACCCCCTATGTAGCTAATAATTTCCAAGTATCTTAAGGAACCCATCACAACACTGAATTGTTCTTTTCTTTTCTGTTTAAAATGAGAGGAGAAAGAAGAGTACATGAAGTATATTATCATGCCCTCTACAATTTACTGAAACAGCTCAATACAGTTGTCACCTGAATAATATATGACCCTGTCTACCACTCTTGAAATAAGTCCATTTTGTGTATGGTTATTTCTATTCTGTGGTAACTTACCTCAGCGGGGAGTCTGCTTCTCCCTCTCCCTCTCATTCTTGAGAAAGTAACACTGAGGAGAAGTTTGGTTTTTAAGGTAGCTTACATCCCTTGTACTTTAAATCTGGTGTTGAAGATTCAAAGAGAATCCTCCTTTTTTTTTTTTTTAAAGATTGTATTTATTTATTTGAGAGAGAGAGAGAGAGAGAGCACATGAGGGGGGAGGGTCAGAGGGAGAAGCAGACTTCCTGCTGAGCAAGGAGCCCAATATGGGACTCGATCCTGGGACTCCAGGATCATGACCTGAGCCGAAGGCAGTTGCTTAACCAACTGAGCCACCCAGGCGCCCCAAAGAGAATCTTCCTTAAGAATTGAGCTTCTTATCAGTAAGTTACTTATTTTCATCTCATGAAATTGGTTATACTGTAAATAAATGATCTTTTTGCCTTGGCTAACCACCAAATGTGTGGTCCACCTCTGACAAACTCTACTAAACCATACTTCATATTTACTGTGAACCAGCCTTACGCACGACTTCACTTTATTTTTCCTTTCTTTACTCTATGTCCTTTAAAAAATCATATTAAAAAATTTAAGCTCTCTTAAATCCTTGACAATGCAGAGTAGGAATAAATGTAGTAGAACCACTGAAAACATTATTAATATATTTAATTTGTGCATCCATATTGATTGAACATCTACCCTTCCTTCCCAAAGAACTTAAAAAATGCCAAGATGAATTAAATACAACTTATGCCACAGTTTTGTAAGAGACACATTTATAGCAATGTATAATAAAAATATTAATGTGTAATAAGAATAGAAGAATAGTAATGTTCCAAAAGTAAACGAGATAATGTACTTAGCATAGAATGTAGCATAAATGCTTGGTATATTTTAGCTAAATTCAATAGAGGTTATATTAGAACTAGAATTTTATGGATAAGAATAATATGGGTATTTTGACATGGAAAAAAAATATCCAGTACTATAAGAAATACAGAAAAAAAGGAACAAGGGTGGGAAATCATTGTACATGCACAGGGAAGTTATGTGGAGAAGAGTTTGACTAGATCTTTTGACACCAAAAGAAATTCAATTGGAAATAGGTCTGGCGTGGTCTGTCTTGATGAAGAGGTTTAAATGACTGATAATACATTTGGGTTTTATTCAAGAACAGTAGGAAACATTTTGAGGTCTTAAATAAGGAGATACATATTGTAATCAAAGTAATTGGAAGACAAATGAACTAAAAAAAATGAAAGTAAATAAAAGCAGTGACAAGTGAGATGGCTAGTACCACGGTCCAGGTAAGATGTAGTGATATCTAAACTAGGACAGTTGCAGAAGGAGTATAAGGGAAGGAACAGCTGCAAGTAGTCATAGACTCTAGATGTCTCAGAACTTGACAACCTTTTGGTTAGGGTATACAAAAAGAGATCAAAGTCTGTGACTTTGAAGGTAGTTGATAATCAGCATTCAGTGTCATTAAAAGATAGCAAGTTGGGACACCTGGGTGGATCGGTTGGTTGAGAGCTGGACTCTTGATTTCGGCTCAGGTGATGATCTCAGGGTCCAAGCTGAGTGTGGAGCCTGCTTGAGATTCTCTCTCTCCCTATCCGTCCGCCCCTCCCCCTGTGTGCTCTCTCCCACTCGCTCTCTCATTCAAAAAAGAGAGAGAGAGAAAGAGAGATAGCAAGTTAAGGAAAAAGGAAAGAGATGGTGAGTTAATTCAGATTGGATGAATGGTGTTGGAGATACTATAGGATATGAGAACTGAGGAGTCGTCAACATCGGAAATGGAACCCCTCAGAGAAGGGATAAAAGTGGAGGTAAAGAATAGGATTTCAGGGGCGCCTGGGTGGCTCAGTCGTTAAGCGTGTGCCTTCGGCTCAGGTCATGATCCCAGGGTCCTCGGATGGAGCCCCGCATCGGGCTCCCCGCTCAGCGGGGAGTCTGCTTCTCCCTCTCCGTCTGCCTGCCCCTCCCCCTACTTGTGCTCTCTCTCTGCCAAATAAATAAATAAAGTCCTAAAAAAAAAGAAGAAGAAGAATAGGATTTCACTTCTGCGGGGAATCTGAAAAACAAGACAAATGAACAAACAAAAAACAGATTATTAAATACAGAGAACAAACTTGTGGTTGCTAGGGCAGAGATGGGTGGGAGGAGGAGTGAAATAGACAAAGAGGATTAAGAGATACAAACTTTCGGTTGTAAAATAAGTAAGTCACAGAAATGTCAGTAATGTTGTGCTAATGTAGGGTGACACGTGGTGACTACATTTATCATGGTGAACACTGAGTAATGTAGAGAATTACTGAATCAGTATGTGGTATGCCTGGAACTAACATAAAAAGGGAGGAAGGGAGGAAGGAAGGAGTCATTTGCATTGTCACATCATTAGATTAGATGAGATTTGTCATGGAGAAAATGAGAGAAAAGAGAGGTAAGGATCAACTCTTGAAGAACATGTAAGCACCAAAAAGAAGTAGTTAAAAAGTAGAAGGAAAAACCGAAAGAATTTGGTGCCATCTAAAAGACAGAGCACTCCATTCATGTGATGCAGTTTTCCTTTATCTTTGACTATTTTTATTTTAATTAGAACTTGTTGTAGTTGAGGTAAACTCTTTTCTTTATGAAATAATGCTTTTGGAATTTTTCTTGAATATAATAATTATTATGTTCTGAGATAGTTTTGTTTTTTCAGCTTAGGAAGTTCAACAGAAAATGTCTGACTCTATAAGGTATGTTGAGTTTCAGTAGTCATAAATAGTACTGCAATGATGAACTAAAGAATTTCAAGAAAAGCTAAATTAAATCCTGACCTATGTAGTGTAACTTTAAAAAAACAACACAACACTGCTGGAGTGGTGGGGGATGGGAGGGATGGGGTGGCTGGGTGATAGACATTGGGGAGGGTATGTGCTATGGTGAGCACTGTGAATTGTGTAAGACTGTTGAATCACAGACCTGTACCCCTGAAACAAATAATACATTATATGTTAAAAAAAAAATAGAAGATAGTAGGAAGGGAAAAATGAAGCGGGAGAAATCAGAGGAGGAGACGAACCATGAGAGACAATGGACTCTGAGAAACAAACTGAGGGTTCTAGAGGGGAGGGGAGGGGGGGGATGGGTTAGCCTGGTGATGGGTATTAAAGAGGGCACGTTCTGCACAGAGCACTGGGTGTTATATGCAAACAGTGAATCATGGAACACTACATCAAAAACTAATGATGTAATGTATGGTGATTAACATAACACAATAAAAAAAAGTAAATAAATAAATATAGTAGAAAAGATTACTTTTTAGCCATAATTTCTAAGGAAAAATAAGCTTTATAAATACAACTTTGTATGCATGGATTTGTGTTCATCAAATTCATTCCTTGCTTCTCTTTTATTATTGTGACAGATTCAATATGTGAAAATATTCTGTAAATTTAAGGTTATTTCATGTATTGAAGTATTTCCAATTAAAGAAATATTTCAATTAAGAAACAAACAAACAAAAACACTTCCAGATAATACATTACTCTCCCTTCACTAATCCATTCTCTATATCATTTATGACAAATAAGTACCTTTTACTTGCTATCTGACTATTTTTACTTCTGTCTGTACATTTTGCCTTCAGACTTTCTTCACTTTTAAAAATCTATTGTTATCAGTTGGCATTAGGGTAATCATTTTTTATTAATACCTTCCTTCTAACAGCCTATTTTTTGTATTTAACTCCAGCATGCAGTTAAAAGAAAATTGAAAGGAGTATTGGTAATAAATGATTGGTTATTACAGTGACCTAAAAGCTTCAGAATACACCAGCCAATGGAAAGCAGTAAATTCATATAAATATTAAAACTCTGGTTTCACTATCTATCTGCCTCTCCCAACCAAGTTCCCCACAATCATTTTTGTCACTCTTTGTGGTACGCTTAGCTCACAGAGTTCTCTCAAGTCCCCTCTCCCCACACACTCTCCTCCATCACCTGTAACTCCTCTTTAAGATCATACCTTTCTCTTGCCACTCTGTTGATGCCCTCCATTAAGTCAGAGCCTCCTGGCATATGAACCTCAAGTTGTCAAGACAAGGATATATTCCTTTGAATCATCAATGCACCAAAAAGAAATTATGTTGCAGAAATGAGGAGAATGCCCTTAGGGCCCATATATGGCCCATGATGCTGAGCTTGAGAATAGACACCTCTCTTTCTTGAGGTACTCATTTGATAATGTCCTCATTATAACCTCTCTTCCTTCTAATGCAAATTGTCATCCAAATGTGTGTTTGTGATAACACCCAGCTCAGCTGTTTATTGGACTTATTAGTCTCTGAATTCTGGTTCAGACTGAGCTTGCCCTCCTAATATAGATGGAGATACAAATATATTTAGATATAGATAATACATACATATGTTATAATACAAATATTATAAATATTATTTTTATTATATTATATTAAATATTAATATTAAATATTGTAAATATAGATATAGATGATATAGATACGGATTCAATGAAGTAGAAGTAATTGAAACAAAATGCCCATCACAGAGGTCCTATTAGGAGTGAATAGAATGAAATTATCAATTTAACTTCAATATTGTATCAGTAATCTTTTTCTGCTTAAAAAACATCCCAGAACATAATGGCTTAGAACAATCATTTATTTAGCTCACAATTCTGCAAGTTGGCAAGTTGGGCTGAGCTTAGCTGGGTGGTTCAGCTGGTCTCAGCCAAAATAGCTCATCTCTACTCCAGCAGGCCAGCCAGCCCAAACTGGCTCCCATAGTGATCACCCGGATCTAAGGAAGAAAGCTGAAGCCTGCCAGACCTCAAATGGCCTAAGCTCAAAACCGGTACATTGTCACTTTGCCACATGTTTTAGCCAAAGTGAGTGACAAGCCCAGTCCAGATTCAAAGAATGGAGAAATAGACTCCACATTCTGATGGGAGGAACTGCAAAGTGGCATTGTAAAAGTTTGGGATGTGGAATTAGGATTCTGACCATGTTTTCAATCTACTGCAAAAGCTATAAAACATTCTGAAAGTTGACAAATGAAAATTGTATTAAGTCAAGCGACAGAACAGACAAGCTCACATGACAGCCCTCTCCCCAGGATATCTGTGCTACCTAATGAGAGGTGAGGCTTCCTGGAAGACATTTAAGGATTGAGTGCAGTGACTGGCAAAAAGAAGGCATTAAAATCTGTTTGTCGAATGAATAAATGATTTGGAACAATGAACTTTCATTGCACCTAAGGAACAGTTAATGAATAACATATTCTAAAAACAAACAAACAAACAAACAAAAAAACTGTTATATCCTCCAGATGCCTAGCATTAATTTGAACAAAGAGAAATAAATTACTTGAGGTTACAAGAGCTCAGGAATAGATATTTCAAAAGGCAAATAATATACTAAAATAGGTAATGCATCTTACATTTGCTAGAGAGGAATGGACTTACAGTAGCCTCAGATCCTCTTGAGTATATTCCTATCTAAAGATAAATGGGAGGTAATTCTCAGAAAATGGTGGTCTGAATGCAATCACTTTGCTTCCTTTCTCAGCAAACTTATAGCTCAAACAGTAATAGGTGTGTAGGGAAGTGGGAAGGAGGTGGGAGAAACATGGCCTGCTTCTAAAGCCTGAAGAAGACCCTACAAACTTCTGAGGATGTAGTTTCAGTAGCACCCAGAAAAGACGTGTAGGAGGTTCTTGCATTCCACAAGACAGTAAGAACCAGACTGAGAGGAAGTCAGCCTCTCTAGCAAAGCATGGAGCAGAGAACTTCAATCCTGAAGTTGAAGGTGATTTTTAAAGGTCACAACAAATTAGTAAGAGGATCCACTCAGTTCATGAAAAAAGTATCCCTGCCATCTTGTTCCTCGGTCCTAGAGAAAGACTACTGAAAAAATGCCCACCAGCTAATTGGGAAATGAACTACTTCTTTTGTCTCCACTGCCTGCCAATATAGCACTTCCCAAGATGCTCTCACCCCCCAACTTGCATAGGTTGACAAAGAAAAACAAAACACAAATTATTTAATGAGCCTTGGTTATTTCAAGAAGGGAGACCAAGCTAGTGACCAGAACAGAAGCTCCTATTAAGGAAGACTGAGTGGAATTTAAAGAAACTAATTATCTTAATAGAAGGAAGAAGAGAAGGGCAGAAAGAAGGGTGGAAGGAAGGAAAGGAAGGAAGGAAGGAAAGGAGGAAGGAAGAGAGGGAGGGAGGGAAAGGTAAAAAGAAAGGGGAAGGGAGAGGGAAGTCAATAAAACAAAATTTTGGAAATAAAATAGACATGATTTCCTTTTTTAAACCCTCTGTGGAGGAATCAAGTAATAGAACAAACCACCAATTAAATGACACCAAACACCAGATGAAGGAGCTCTTGTATATGCAAACACATATATGCCCACACATGCATTCCATTATATATTTGATTATGTATATTTAATTATGTATTTGATTATTTATATATATATATACAGTGAAAATCATGAATGAAAATAAAACTTAATGGAAGATAAATCTAGATATAATACACATAATAGAAGTTCCAGAAAGAGGAGGGAAAAAAGCAAGAATCACAAAGCTATTGGAAGAAAACTAAGCTAAATACTTAAGACTCATATATCAAAAATCATATTAAACCTAGCCCTCTTGATGAAAGCTTTAACCTCCAAGGATAAAGGAAAATATTACATGCTTCTTTTAGAAACAGAGTTCGTTATTTAAAAGTAAAGAAAATCAGGCAGGCTTCAAATTTCTCATTTACTACAGAAAAATAAGATAAGACAATGGAATGACATTTTAAACATTTTATAAATCATATAAACAAGAAAAAAGAGAGTTTCAGATACCCAGGAACTCTGAAAGCATACAATCTAGAAGTACCTCCTGAGGAAAATACTGACAAACCCAGTAAAAAAAAAAAATCAGATCAAATATCAATATGCATCCAAATTGGAATAATTGATGTTGCATACATTCTACTCTCTTGGGTAATTTTCCTGTCACCCAGGAGTTTGCAGTGGGGTACGTGAACTAAACTTAAACCAGTTGTATATCACATTCTTCTTGTTACAGTGATTGGTTCAAAGATGGGAACTTGTCCAAGTCAAAATTATTGAGATACAGTGAGACTCTCACATTGTCCCTCTGGACTTGACTCTTAACAGTAACAACATCTGGAGTAATGCAGCCAGCTTATAATCAGAAAGGCAAGATATGAATAAAATGATAACATTTTACTGAAGCACAGAAAAGAAGACTTAAATTTTTGGAGCAACATACCATGTTCACAGGAAAACTCAATATCATGAAGATATCAATTCTCCCTAAAGTAATTTATAAATGTAACACAATCTTAAACCAAATTTGTATGGAATTTAAGATTTCATTATTGAACTCAACAAGACGTCTCTTATGGAACTTAACAAGATAATTCTAAAACTCAGCTGTACAAAAAAACACATGCGAGAACACCAATTAAAAAAAAATGCCCTTCCAAAGAGCAAATATATCTTAAAGTTATAGTAATTAAAACAGAGGGAATTGACAGAAAAAGTTCAATGAAACAGAATACAATAAAAAAAAGACCCATTTATGTATAGAAATTTTTCTATCAATTCACTAGGGAAAGGATTGGATTTGTTTTGTTGATTTTTGTTTTGGGTTTGAGGGGGGCAGGGCTATACATGAAGTATACATGAAGAAGGGTTTATACTATTCCAGGAACTATTTTAAGTATTTTTCATGTAATAACTCATGTCATCCATCCCACAATCTTATGAAGTAGGTAAAAGTGTTATCCACATTTTATGAGGCCCAGAAATTCGAATAATACATAACTACAAGCAAATAACAGAGCTGGAAAATGGACCCAAGCGTTCTGACTGCATTACACCAAGTAGTTAAAGATAAGTTAGATTCCTACCTACAGCGTACCAAAAAAGAGAGTTCAGATCCTGCAATAAACCTAAAGCCAAACTATAAAACACTTAAGTAAAATAGGGCAGAATATTCTTATAATCATGGTGGGGGAGTTGAGGAAAAACTTCATTAAAAAACACAAAACCCACAGGGCGCCTGGATGGCTCAGTTAGCTAAGCATCCAACTCTTGCTTTTGGCTCAGGTCATGATCTTGGAGTCATGAAATCAAGCCCTGCCTGGGGCTCTGCGCTCAGCGAATGTCTGCTTAGGATTCTCTCTGTCCTCTCCCTCTGCCCCTCCCTACTCTCTCTCTCTCTCTGAAATAAATAAAATCTTTAAAACAAAAAAACACAAAACCCAGAAGCTGAAAGGAAAATATTTTTTAGGACATTACATAAAAATAAAATTTCTTAGAAGAAAAAAGACACCACAAATATATGGTTAGAAGACAAGCTGCTGACAGAAATGTTTGCAACGTACATGTTTACAACAAAGGATTAATATCCATATCATATAAAATAGTCCCTATAAATCAGCAAGAGAATGATAAAGAGAATACATAGAACAATTCCTAAGAGCCCATCAACATATGGAAAGATCATCAACATCAGTGGAGATCAGGGAAATGCAAATTAAAACAACAATGGATACAAAATGCTAAAGGGGAGAATGACTCTGGGTTGGTGAGGGTAAGAGAAAATGAACGCTTTGTACACCACTGTGACAATTGAAATTGGAAAAGGACATTTTGGGGGGTTGGCCATAACCACCAAAATGTTAAATGTTAAACCTTAGATCCAGCAGTTCTATTTGCTATGGGGGAAAAAAAGAGCAATTTGTAGAATATTTGTATATATTTATATAATATAAATGTGTAAGTGTTTGTGCCTGTGTATACACACCCAGAGACACATTTATGTGTACATAAATGCAAAAGAAAAATTAAACTTATGAGTATGAACATAAAATGAAATGTTTTCTAATAAGTGCACTTAAAGTCATAATATTTTAACAGTGGTCTTGCTAGTGAGAAAGAGGACTGTGTGGAATATTATGCAGCCATCAAAAAACAACTAAATCTTGCCATTTGCAACGACATGGATGGAACTAAAGGGTATTATGCTAAGTGAAAAAGGTCAATCAGAGAAAGACAAGTATCATATGATCTCACTGATATGAGGAATTTGAGAAACAAGACAGAGGATCACAGGGGAAAGAAGGAAAAAAATGAAACAAGATGAAACCAGAGAGGGAGACAAACCATAAGAGACTCTTAATCTGAGGAAACAAACTGAGGGTTGCTGGAGTGGTGGGGGGTGGGAGGGATGGGGTGGCTGGGTGATGGACATTGGGGAGGGTATGTGCTATGGTGAGCGCTGTGAATTGTGTAAGACTGATGAATCACAGACCTGTACCCCTGAAACAAATAATACATTATATGTTAAAAAAAAAAAAGTAGGGAAAATGAAGGGGGGGAAATCGGAGGGGGAGACGAACCATGAGAGACGATGGACTCTGAGAGAGGGTCCTAGAGGGGAGGGGGGGTGGGGGGATGGGTTAGCCTGGTGATGGGTATTAAAGAGGGCATGTTCTGCGTGGAGCACTGGGTGTTATGCACAAACGATGAATCGTGGAACACTACATCAAGAACTAATGATGTAATGTATGGTGACTAACATAACATAAAAAAATAAAATTTAAAAAAAGAAAGAGGATTGTAGAAGGGAAAAAGGATGGTCATTTTTACACCATACATTTTGTATTATTTGAATTTTTCATAATGCATATGTGTTTATGTTTCACTTATGTTTAATGTTTTAAAGAATAAATCTTGGTTATTTAAGAAAATGTCAGAACGAGTTTCTCCTATTTGCAAATATAACTGTATTTCACAGTTTTGCCATTTGCTCTGTCAGTTTGTTTGTTTGTTTGTTTGTTGTTTTTCTGAAACTATTTAAATAACCCAGACAGAGTAAGTTTAACTTTTTGGCCATATTTACAGTGGTCCACTTGGGTAGTATATTGTGGAGTAAGGTCAGATCTAGCCTGAGTTGTGAATAGTCAAAGGTTTTCTTCACATCTTTTCTCTTCAGCCCTCTGTATAATTCTGGTATCTCTAGTGCTGTCCCTTCAGTTGCCAAGGCCTAGCTGTGGGTGCCAAGCCAGCTCCTAGCAACACCAAGGCCCATGGATAGTACCAGGCCAGTTCCATGCTGCCAAGGGCCACTTTTTCTCTCTCTCAGGGAAGACCTTTAGCTGGCATGCACCTTTTGCCCTCTGCCTTCCCCCTTGTTCTTGACATAATGCAGGAGGTGGAGAAAATATCTTGAGATCTTCAGGGAAAAGTATGAGGACAAAAGTCATACTCCATAAGTGTCTGAGGAACAGATAGAAGCCACTGGGTCCCGATGTTATCACGAAGACATCACACCAACCTCCTTACCCATGCTTCTTAAAAAAACAGAAACAAAACTCCCTATGTAATCCTCCCAAATTAAACTGGTCTTTCTGTGATTCACAAACTCCATCCTTACCTATATAGAGCTCCAGGTGGAAATTCAGGGAAATGTCCTTCAGTAATTGTAAGGGATAAATAAACTGGTACATCCAGACAGTGAGATATAATTCACTGCTTAAAAAAAAAAAAAGGTGTCTTTTCAAGCCATGAAAAGACATGGAGGAAACTTAAATGCAAATCACTCAGTGAAAGAAGCCAATCCGAAAAGGCTACATACTGTATGATTTCACCTCTACAACATTCTGGAAAAGACAAAACTATGGAGACAGTAAAAAGATCACTGGTTGCCGGGGATTTGGGGTGGGGAGAGGTAGGTGGCCCACAGCGGATTTTTAGAGCAGTGAAACGACTCTGTCAGACCCCACAGAGTGTATACCACAAAAAGCGAACCCAATGCAAAGGATGGACTTCAGTTAATAATAATTTATTAATATTGGTTCATTAATTGTTAAAAAAAAAGGAGAAGCTGTTCTGGGAGTGGAGTGTGGGGCATATGGGAACTCTGCTTTCTGCTCAATTTTTCTATAAACCTAAAACTGCTATAAAAATTAAGGTATTAAATATAATAATTTAAATGCAGTTTACAAAATAATCTTATCAGTAAGTTCTAGGTTTGTTTTTTGTTTTTTTTTACTGAGTTTGCTTAACTTTTTGGTTATGGAGTATTTCCTTTCATTTGTAAAATTCTTACAAATTTTCCACACAAATTTTAAAGCAAAATGTTCAGGCTTATGTATATCTTAGAATATTTTATAGAAGCATTGCTAGTTAAGTAAATATTGGACTTTCATCCATTTCTATTGTCTTTTTTTTAAGATTTTATTTATTTGACAGAGAGAGCACAAGCAGGGGAAGCAGCAGGGAGAGGGGAGAAGCAGGCCCCCCACTGAGCAGGGAGCCCGATGCGGGGCTCGATCCCAGGACCCTGGGATCATGACCTAAGCCCAAGGCAGTCACTTAACCACCTGAGCTACCCAGCATCCCTCTATTGTCTTTATAACAGAATTTACTCAAGGTTTGATCTCTGATGAAATATATTGGTGACTGAAATGTCAAATTTTAATTAAATCTGTTTTCATTGAATTTTTAAGTGAATGAAAAAACTATCAGTAAATACAGTAACGGTTTCACAATGTCTGCCTTTAAAAAAATAGTTCCTTTTTTCCTTCCTTGAGTTTCATGTCAGTCATTTGTAACTATATCATCCACATTTTCCTAACAAATCCAGTGTGTTTGCAGGCTCTGTGTTTGCCCACCCATCACAGTCCACAGGATCAAAACCTGCTTGCATTTTCTTAAACTTTCTAATGTTCCCATAGAGCTAATGTAAGGAGCTCTTACTGCCCTGAAGAGGTAGCCTCATAAGGTAGAAAGACTGATGGTAGCCAAGTTGTTAAAGACCTCGTCTTTCAGTATTTAAATGGAATAAACATAGAGTAAGGCAGAAAACAAACAAAAATAATTGACTCTCCAGACAGGTAACCTATGAGAAATATAAAACCTACTGTAATAAACTACTCTTGATTGAGGGCAACTGTGAGAAATTAATAGCTTATCAGTATTTTCCTGATAGCGCCTCACTGATAAAGGCTCTACTTTAATTAAAAAATTAAATTAAATACCAACTATTAAGGCAGGCAAATATGGTTGTGTTCTGTACATTTAATTTTGAGCTCAGTGGGCTTGAAGGCAAAATATTGATTTGGCTCCCTAAGCATGGGAAGCTGCTGGCCCCCTTTTATTACCATCACTTCTGTGTGGTCAGGTTCTCTGGCCCTTTTCAGTCAGTAGATTAAAGGTGGTTGTTGAACTACGCCTGACTCCAGCCACTGTGCCCTCTGCTGGACCACTATTCTTCCTTCTCCAAATCTATTAGGACAGGTAAATGAATGCAACGCACCACTTGAAGTGGAGCAAAAAACGCATACATGCCTGTTTGTGGCCTTAAACCCCTCCACTTACCTATTTCATTTATATCCAGCCAATATCTCCAGAAGTAAAGATAGCAAATACAAGATCTAAGCAAGACTCTTAAAATTGTTTATCAACTTAACTTGAGTTTAAATACATGACATACACTAGCCTTCTCTGGGGACACACTTGTACATGTGTTTAAAACATGACATGACCAAATTATTTTCAAAGCCCATACTTTTCTGCTTTGATTACATAACTTTTTGAGACCAGTGACCAGCAAAAGTTAACTTTTTTAGAAACATTGTTTGTTCGCACTTCTCCTATACTTTGACTATAACAAACCTATCCAATGGGGGGGAAATGATAACTTGAATGTATTGTACCTCTTGGCAATTCATTGGCATTTGGAAGGAATTTTTTTCTCCACTTTTTTTTTTAAGATAATAGCTGTCTCATAGCACTAATTTTATTAAGCTTAAGTAATTTCCAAATGAACAGTATTAACTTCGCCAAAAATTTTTTTTAAAACTCATAGAACAACTTAGTTCATAGCTATGTGTTTACTTCGCAGTAAAGAAAAAGAAGTCTTTTCTGAAATTTTTATCTGGAGACTGTGAATTTTGCCCCGTATTATTGGGGGCATATTATATATTTGTGTGTTGTAGATAAGCAGAACAAAACCTATCCCTTTTTTTCCCATGTAGATTGTACTGCTTAAAGATAGGTAGGGACTGATAGCTTAGGGGTACCATGGTAAGAACAGCCTTGGGACTGAATTGTCAAAAATACAAACAAATACTCAGGCACTATTCAGGGAACCAGTCAACTCTTCAAAATAATCAACTGCCCTTAGCCCAAGCCAATAAATGGATGGAAACCATTTTATGCCCCAGCCCAGCGTTTCCTCATTCATCACAGAATGGCTAATCTGAAACATGTCCCACTAATATACAATAAACATTAGTTATCACTCTATTAAAGACATCATATGCCTTTCCCATTCCTCTCAAGGCTTTTGAAATCCCTGAATTCTCATGCTTCTCTCACATTTTATTCTTACTTCCAAGTTCATGGTCATGTTTTTCTCTCTCCCTCTTCTAAGTCCTGGCTGTTGAGTTGAACAGAATTTACATTCAAATAAAACATAATTCTTTCTCCAGATTTTCATACCAGCTGACTGAGATTGTAAGTGTCCCACTAGAGAAGTCTGATATACTTGCTTAGAGCTTTTTAAAAGCAGGCTGATTTCATCCCTTTCCTCCCAGTGTCCTCCAGAGAGGAGGGTGGACTATTTGAAATTGGTTTGGATTGATAAAGTACTTTGCCCTTATTTAAATAGCTCATCTTGCATCAACCTCTCTTTTCATTCACTAAACAGATTCTGCAGCCCTCCTCATCTGAAAGAATTGGGCCTCCCTTATCTGCTTTGATCCAGAAAATCATGCTTTCATTAACACAAACATCTCCTGATCTCTGCCAATGCATTTTAGATTTTCAAATTATGTATGTGCATCATTTATCAAAATGCCATCAGTCCCCAGGTCTGCCAAACATTCAAACTGGGCAATCCCATGGCATGTATGTGAATTCATTCTATGGAGGTTGCCTGGTGATTATAATCTTGGTCCCTAAAGTAGCCGCAGTTGGCTGTATATTCTTTACTTTAAGGAAAGAAATGTGGTTGTAAGTACCAAGGATGAAATCTCAGAACATCTTAAGCAAAATGCAGATTCCCATCTATTTTCCATTTTTCCAATAGAAAAGATGAAAACATTCTGTATTGAGAAATGATATGACTTTGGTGAACGAATTGAGAAAAGAGTAGTGTTTTCAGTGATTTGTGAACAATGCAGCAATATGCCAGTAACAATTTTGATATTTGAGAACTGGAAACACACAGGAAGTTCTTTAATCTTAATGGAAAATCCCTGGGTCTTTTGGTCCACGTGCACACTTTTCAACATTTTTTTTCAAATTCAAATCTTCAAAATTGTCTTCACCTCTGTTTTCTTTGTCCACTTCAACCTTCACTGAAACAGAGAAAGATAAATACTACCATAAAAAGTAGCATTTTGACCACCATTTAGACCATTAGGCTCTATAATTACACACTGTGCCCAGAATTTCGATAAAAAATTCTGGTGATAAATAAAACTAAGAGATGACCATGATATTGAAATTGTCAGCATGAATTTTAAAATAATGTATTCATATGTTCAACAAAATAAATGAACTAGGTGAAAGGGATTAAGAGTATACTTATGATGATGAGTACTGGGTAATGTATAGAACTCCTGAATCACTCACTATGTTGTATACCTGAAACTGATAACACTGTATGTTAACTATATGGAAATTAAAATTTAAAAAAATAGATGACAAGATGGAACATTTTACCAGATAACAGGAACCTATAAAAAAAGAACCAAATAGAAATTCTAGGACTGCAAAATATAGTAATTGAAATGAAGAACGAATAGATAGGTTTAGCAACAAACTGGAAAATACAGCTGAGGAAAGCATTAGTGAGCTGGAAGTTAGGTAAATATAAAATACCCTGATGGAAGCCTGGAGAGCCAAAAAGGATAGAAATCACATAGTAAGAGGGACATATGGGGCAAAGTGAAAACATACATATACATACAGACATATACACCATACATAAAACATACACGTAATGCCATCTCCCTCCAGAAGGAGAAGACAGAGAGAATGGGGCAAGGGCAATATTTAAGAGTAAATGTCAAGAACTTTCCAATTGATGAGAGATACCAAGCCATAGATTCAAAAGGTGTTTCAAACTACAGACAGGGCAATTGAAAAGAAAAGCCCATCTACGCACATCACAGTAAAACAACTGAAGACCAAAGACAGAGAAAATCCCAAAGGGGCCAAAAAGGAAGATACATTATTTTCAAAGAAACAGGCACAACATTTGAGAACTGACTCTTGAACAGAAAAGATGTAAGACAGAAGACAATGGAATGACATGAGGAGGGTGTGAAAAAAAGAAAAAAAAATCTGGCAACCACTAAAAACATCTTTCAAACATGAAGCAATGTAGACATTTCTCGATAACCAAAGACTAAACTATTCAGCAGCCACAGCCGACATGAAAGAGAATGCTAAAAGTAGTTCTTCAAGCAGAAAGAAAATGATCCCAAAGAGAAACACAAAAATGCAGGAAAAAGTTATCTGACTAAATTTGGGGCAAATCTGAAGGGAATGCCGATGATACAAAATCATAAAAACAATATTAGTAATATTTTACAGGGTTTAAAAATATAGGTAGAACCTAAATACATGACAGTAATAATACTAATGGCATTCAGAGGATTGAGGAAGATTCACAGAGTTCAGTGTTCTAAGGTCTTAGCATTGACTGGAATGTGATGAGTACTAATTTATATTTGTTCTAATAATCCAAGGACACAAGTTGAATCTCCAGGAGAATTACCAAAAGAATAATAAAGGATGTGTAACCAGCATGCCAATAGAAGAAAAATAAATAGAATAATCCAAAATCGATTAATTCAAAGTAAGAAAGGAGGCAAAAGAGCAGAGTCATAGAGCAATTGGGAAAAATCAAATTTTAAACAACTAATAATGTGGGAAATTAAAAACTAGTTAATATTCTGTGCATTTGTTGATTATATAGCAGTAGCTGGGAAGTGTGATGGGCAGCAACGTCTGATTGACCTGAATTGAAAAATTTGCTGTTGCTAACTCATTAAACAGATTTTCCACAAGCAAGTAATAAAATTATAAATAGTTGATGATTCTTGCATGATTATGATGTGCTAAGCATTATGTAAGTATATCTCATTTTATCCTTTTGAGTTTATTAGTCCCATTTTACATATTTTAAAGTGCATTTGAGGCAGGTTAACTACCAGCTCACATTGAAATAGCAGATCTGGAACAGAAAACAATTTTTGTTTGTTTCTTGTTCTTATTTTGTTTCATTTTACTCCAGAACTGATATACTTAGTCATTCCAGTATATATCATTTGTCTTAAAAAGAAAAATTTAATATCCCATGCATTTTTTTAATGTGCCCATAAGGAGACATGGAGATATCTTAGCAAATGTGTGGATCAAGTTTTCAAAAAGAAAACAAATATTATTACTTATATCGCTTAAATTTTAACAATTAGTCCAATTGTTGATTACTGAACAAACTTCTATTAAGCATGTGCTAAGTATCAGGCATCATTCTAGCCATGATGATATAATATAAAACAACAGAGATGTGGTCCTTGCCTCGTGGGGCAAATAACAATATTAGTTATAAATTAATTTACTTCCTCCATTAAATAATAACATGAGAAGACCAAAAAATAAATAATCATAAATTATGATCTGTGCTATAATAAAGACCACAAAGAGATGGTGTAAAAAAGAATTATAAATGAGTGGTATGATGAGGGACGATTTTCTCTGAAAACATAACCTTTAAGCCAGCAAAGCTTTATAATTAGGGCAACTATATCATGTATTGCTCAGACTGGAACACTTTTGAGAATGAAAGGGGGCACTTCTAATAATTATTCTGGATATCAGGGCAAACCAGAATGTTTTTGCCCTCGTTCTAAGCCCCGGTAAGCAGTGTGGCTTATTTCTAAATGTTATGGAAAGACACTAAAAGACACTTTTAGCAAGGGGTTATTTATTGTATGACTTATATTTTTTAAGGTTCTCTCTAGCTGCCAATTGGAAAATATATAGGTTAAGGGCAAAAGTAGAGGCAGAGAGACAACTTCTGAGAACATGGTACCCATATAGGTAGGCGAGGGACAGTGGCTTGAATTGAGAGGCAGGAATATAAAGAAAAGTAGCCAATTCAAGATAAATTTTGCAGTGTATCAGCAGCTAAGATGAAGTTATATAAAATCTTCCACTTGCATGCTAATTCATATTATAAAAAACACAAAAAAAATATTTAAAGTTTTGTCAGGTGATCTGGAAAGGAGCTTTTCAGGAGCATTTACAGAGATACAAACACAAAGGAGAAATTACTCACCTGTAGCAAAAACCATCAGGAAAAAAAAATTCTCCATTTGGCAGCTCCCTTTTCTTCTCTATCAACCCCAGTTTTGAGTTTTTTGTCTAATTCTTATAATTTGTAGATTTGTATGCATTTTTGTAAAGGCTATTTATTTTTTGTGCAGCAATATTTTCTCCAGCCTGTTGTGTTTTTTCACTTTTTGGGGGGTCCTTTGCCGTTCAAATATTCAGTTTTAAGTTTTTATATAGGAAAATACATCTAACTTCTTCTTTATAGGCGCTGGGCTTCCTAATTTGGAAAAGTTTGCCCCTATCCAAAACTTTATATAAATATACACAAAAATGTAATTTTAGGGATGCCTGGGTGGCTCAGTCAGTTAAGCGTCTGCCTTCGGCTCGGGTCATGATCCCAGGGTCCTGGGATCGAGTCCCGCATCAGGCTCCTTGCTCAGCAGGGAGCCTGCTTCTCCCTCTGCTGCTCTTCCTGATTGTACTCTCTCTCGCTATGTCAAATAAATAAATAAAATCTTTAAAAAAATGTAATTTTATTATTTTAGGTTTTTACTTCTATATTTTATTTAAATCTCTAATCCATCTGAAATGTACTTTTGTATGGGATATGAAATAGAAATCTAGCATTACCCATAATATTAAAATACATATTTTCTAATCTGAACCTAAATTCCATTTTTATTTTTATATAAAGTTCTTATAGTCTTACATCAATTTCTGTATGCTCTGATACTTATCTACTTTTGTGAAAATATATCTTATTTTTATTGGAATGACTTTAGAGTAAGTTTTGGTAAGGGAAGTCCCCTGCACTAATCTTTTTTTCTACTTTGGTCTTCTTGAAAAAAACTTTTTTATCATACATATGCACACACAGGAGTATCTACTTCTTGTAAATAAATCAAACAGTACAAAATACATGGCACAAAACATAACCCCCATTCTCCCTCTAGTTCCTCCAGTTACTCCCTATTAAAATGTTAGTGTATTTTCTAGTTTTTTTGCTAAGCATTTTTATACATTTAGTTTCATTCTGGACTAACCTTATTTTTAAAAGCAATTTCATTAGCTATTCACAGGCATTTATTCTTCTAAAGGATCCTTAAAATATTTCAGTCTAGTTCCATAAAAGACAGCATACCTCATCTCTTACTATTAAGTATCTGAAACACACTGGCAGTCCAATACTTAGTTCCTTTGATGTTTTTTGAATCAGGCTATTTTGGTAGAGCTTATATGATTGCAACAAAAAGAGATCCACCCAATCTAGCTTATATAAATGGGGATTTGTTATATGTAAGGATTCATATAACAGGCTTCAAGGATCGTGATAAAAAATTAGAAGGGAGTTTACCAAAATATAATAATAGGACAAGCACTAAACTGAGACAAAATTTCACGAATGATCCAGCTCTCAAATCGAACTAAATCATTAAGCGGTTTAGAACATCAGGTACTGGATACCAAACTGAAAATGACAGAGTCACTGTCCTTAAGATGCTCACTGCACTCATGATGAGCACCGGGTAATGTATGAAAGTGCTGAATCATTATATTGTACGCCTGAAATTAATATTACACTGTATGTTAACAACTGGAATTTAAATAACTTTTAGAAAAAAGATACTATATAATGGAGAAAATGGGATGCAGAAATAATGTGATTTGCATGGGATCACACAGGTAAATTCATTACCAACTGAGACCTAGACTTCAATGTTTTCCCTCTACATGTGCTTTCAAACCCTGATAACACGACAAAGTTGCTGTCTTTATCTATTCTGTTCCTTGATTTTAGTCTCAGGAGAAAAGGTGCCCTTACCAAAGCTCACCCATGACCACTGATTTCATTCCTTGAGACTCTCTTTTTATATCTATAATTACCCATTTTGTTCAGTCCCAAATTTATATAGAAGGAAAGAAATGTGTGTGGGGTGTGTGTGTAGAGAGGGGGGGGGAGGGAGAGAGAGAGAGAAAACTCGATCTACCATCTTTTCAAATGAATGGTCCACCCCTCTCCCATCCACCAAATGACTTGAAAAGATAATCCCAACACTTTCCTGCATCCATCCATGTCTTAATAGCTCTTCACTCCTCAGTCCTAAAGCTTTCCTGAGAATCAGTAATAACTTCCTAATCAACAAACCCAATGGCCCTTGGGTTCTCTGCCTGTCTGACTCTGTTGATCATGCCTTCTTTTTGAAACTCTTCCCTACTTTGACTTCTCTGATACAATATCAATGTAGTCTACCATTGCCCATCCATCCTCGTATTCGCTGGCTTATCCCTCCATCCTACCCATTAAAAAGAGACATTTGGTTTCTTCTCATATTATTTTGCTTCTCCTTAATGTTTCTGAGTGTCTTAAAAATCTTTATTTTCACCTCTTAACAATTACCAAATCTCCAGTTCTATATACCCATCCATCTGTTGGACATTGTCACCAATACACACCAAAACTGAAAATTCCCCTATTTATTCAAGAGCCTACTCTGCCTTCCTTACTTATTTCTATTAATGGTATATTCATTATACCAACTTCCTACTCATGAAGATTTGTTTGACTTCTCCATCACTTTAACCAACACACTGCCCACCAGCACCACCATAGAATCATGAACTAGACTGTAGCTTTTGGTTGTCAAAATATATCCAACCTTTCCTCTTTGATTTTTTCATTTTCACTGGTGCCAATTTAATTCAGACCTACATTATCTATGACCTGATATATGTATTACAGAAGTATTTCCTAGACTCCATGATGGACCTGAATCAGGCATTAGATAATTATTAAATAAATTTTTCACAGCATCCTTTTATCCTCAAAGTCAAAATTCACTGTTCTTTATTTAATGGCATTTAGCAAATAACTAGCTTCAGTCCTAGAGTGTGTGGACATGGCATACTGTGCGGTGGACAAGAGTTCAAATGTCCATTTATTCATCTGCAGGTCTATTTTGAGCATCTACTATTTGCCAGGTAAGATGCTAGGTTCTGGGGATTCAGTACTGAAAAAAGTAAAATCAGGAAGTTTTCTGTACTCATAGAATTTACATTTTAGAGGCTATATCTGGGTTTGAATCATGGATCCAACATTTTTAGATTTGTGATCTTAGGCAAGTTCCTTGACCCTTCTAAGCCTGTGTTTCTTTATCTTTAAAAAAAGGAGGGGGCAGGGGTTAGGGGAGTGAGCTATAATACACACCATGTAGGCTTTTTTAGGAAATAGAAATCAGGCTGAACCATGTAGTTCATCCAATAAATGTTAGCTCTTTTTTTTTCCTAATCTATTTATTTTGTTATTTTCCTAAGGCTTACCTTACCTCTTATCCCACATATTGGGGCTCATTTTGTTTTGGCCCACATGCACTCTTTCCAATTTATTACATAAAGCACCAGCTATACATTTTTAGCATATTTTCTCTTTTTTCATTCTGAAAAGTTGAAATTGCCTCCATACTTAAAAATGAAGCAGAGCATAAAAGTACTAAAAGATTATGAAGACTCTTCATCTGATAATATAACTGAGAATAGTAATAAATATGAAAATAATTAGGTTTTACTTTCTTTTATAATTATGTAACCAAACCAAACATCTTTTTTTTTCTTCCCCAAATTAGGAGAGTTTAAAATGAAAAAGAAAAGAAAATCTCTTCTCTCTCTCCCTCTTTCCTACCCTCCCACCCCGACCCCACCTTCCATTCATTAGAAACTAACAAAGAAGAGATCTTACTCAGATAAGTCTTTACTATACTTCTGGTTCACATCCAGTGGACAAACGAGTGGAAAGTATCCATTCAGCCAATAATTATCAAGCACCTTATAAAGCACCAAGAGCTCTTCCAAACTCTAGGGAAATCCTGGCCCATGCTCTCATGGAGCTTCCATTCTTAGGAAACTGAGCTGTTACAGCTGCTGGGCTGTAGAAATTACCTCCGTGTGAATACACTTACACTTGCAGAAGATATTGGAGCTAAGCTAGACAATTTTCAGCCTACTAGAGAAATTTGTATAGTAGAGCATCTTTACCAAAGCTTTTCATTCAATCTTTCTTGTATGCCTCCAGCAACAGTAAGCTCAGTACTTCACCATTTCCATTTTTCATAGGTTTAAATATTTAAAAGTTCTTTTTTCCCTCATTTTCCCAATATTTAAGGTAGCTTTATATATCTTTCTCAACTTTCACAGCCACACAGCCCCCCTAAACACCCAGGGAAGTCCCCTGCACTAATCTTTTTTTCTACTTTGGTCTTCTTGAAAAAAACCTCTTTATCATACACACACATGCACACACAGGAGTATCTACTTCTTGTAAATAAATCAAACAGTACAAAATACATGGCACGAAACATAACCCCCATTCTCCCTCTAGTTCCTCCGGTTACTCCCTATTAGAATGTTAGTGTATTTTCTAGTTTTTTTGCTAAGCATTTTTATACATTTTTTCTAGTTTTTATTATTATTAAAAAATGTATAAAAATGCTTAGCAAAAAAAACTAGAAAATTAGATTATTATTATCAATATCGCCAGTGTTCCTCTGAGATTCATGTTCTTTAAAACAGCCTCTATGGACTGGCCAGCTCAGCATATGGTGAACCATTACTTCCTATTTGGTTCAAGCATTTTAGGATTGAAATAATCCTAAATGCCATGTTCACCCTGCCTGGTTGGCTCATAATAAACCCTTGCCTCTGTCAGGATATTTCTTTTCATTATTACTCTGTGGCCTTATAGCTAAATCTGAGGGGTGGTGATATGTCCAGAAAGCAGGTTAGCAGAAACAAAAGTGAAATTATATTAATCTTTGAGATTAAGTACAGTGCTATGTGGCCTACTGATTTTCATTTAAAATTATCAACTTAGAACATCCTTCAGACCCAGGGACAAAAGCACAGTTTCTAGATTATAGGAAACCAAATCATAACATAATCATTCAAGTTCACTTCATGTGAACAAGGTCATTATATCAATATATTATTATTATGCCAATCAAAATATGGATAGTTGCTGGCAGATAGGTTACAAAAATATCAGATAATCATAAGTATTTTATGACTTCTGGAAAATGCTGATTTCTTTAAGTCCTGAATATTTATTTTACACAAATGGGTTCCATTCAGTTGACATAATTTGCAACTTATTAGAAAAGCTCAAGAACTCAGTTTTTTAATTTTTGGGAAGATCCAGAATGTCCCAGATCACCACAGTATAACCAATGACCAACATTTATTCCACTCTAAAAGAGAAATACTTTTGTACCACTATATATAATATACAGTTTTTAAAATGATATAATATGTCTTTAGTTCTGATTAATAATTTTTTTCAGAAGTTTTCAGAAGGGATTAAGAACTGTGTGATACAGTTCTAAGCAAAATTATGCATTGTTGAACCAACAAAACAAAGGACATATAAAAATGTGTGGGAGGGGGGAAAGGCACTTACCATATGTGTTGACTATCTTCTTTAAGAATTACAGATATTGCAGCAGTAAAAGAAATTTAAGAATTCAATAAATGTTCAGCAATTTAAGACTAGAAGAGTTAAAATTCCTGAATTTTGAAATTTCTCTTTAATCAGAAATAGAAACTAAAATAATCACAATAATAATTATAGTGTTTACAAAGGCTTTAAAGAACTTTCAACATTCCTGTGTCTCTGCTTGAAGCACATAAAATTAAAATGATGTAGTCCCAATTTGTTTCTTGACTATTTTATATTCAGTAATTTTTAATGAAGCAACTAAATTAGGCATAACAGTGCAGCTTTAATATAGTTATGATGAATATATTTTACTTGATTAAAAATGATAAAACTGGGGAGCCTTAAATATTATCTTAAAAGATTAACTACTGTGTCAATTACAAATCTAGGGGAAAGGTATTTATAAGGGAATAACTATTCTGAACACTAACTTCCTTTTGTTCATTTCATTTAATTAAAGACTCAATCAACTTGCACTCTTAATAGTAAAATTTTCCTAAATTACACATTGGCTTGCAAATGGAAGGGCATATAGCAGGGCTAAGTCAATTTAGCACTAAAGAAGATTCAGCAAGTAATCCATTTTTTATTTAAACGGGGCGAGGGGGGGACTACTTGGCAGTGTAGGGTGCAGTAATTAACTAATCGCCAATTCTGCATTGCACTTTGTGGTACATGACATAATATGAATAAATCCCAGTAAAAATCAAATTATTTGTGCAGGTGAATGATGATGAGGCCTGCTTTGCCAACAGATACACTAATGAGTAGGAGCCTCAATGTCTTAAGACTGAGTAGAAGAAGCAAATTTTTCCCCTGTCTTTTAGGGGACCAATTAACCTACTATGGTGGGAAGCCAGGGAGTAGATGTGATCACTCTATGTTTACTGTGTCCACTGAGGGGAAAACTTGCAAAGGAACAGTTTTGATATATGCATTGAATTTTTATCAAAATACAAATAAATGGTCATAGATGACAGTTTTCACCTAAGGAATACAAAATACTTACGTTTAATTGACAGTCTCCCATACATAGATAAATGTCTTCTTATAGCAAGTGGGCTTAAAATTCCTCCCTCCTAGAGCCCTGCACCTTTATCAAATAAGCAGCACCACACAATCATGCCTCTGGCCTCAGCCACCTCCCTGGCATCACTGGGATAACCACAGTCAGCTGGGGCTGTTATCCTTGAATAGGGTAGCCCAATGCCAGGAGAATTCCAAATGCTAATAAAAATTTCCTTGACAAAAGAAAGTAGTAAATATTTTAAAAATATTTTTTTAAAAAACTGAAGAAATCTTATGTGTCGTGTTTTCTGTTTTTAGGATTCAGGGCGGGAAGCATCCGAAAGATGGTTTGAAAGGAAGCGGATGGCACTTGCATGGGACTGCTTTTGGTTACGCTCAAAGTGATGGAAGTTGATTTGCATGATTCTGCCACTAAAACTGAAGCGTCCTGTTCATGGAAACCCCCGCCAGAGATTCGGAGTTTACCGAAAGAGGACTCTGCAGAGCGCTGCCAGAAATTCAAAACTAACTATCGGGGCAGGCAGTCGCTGCGAGAGGGACGGAACGTGAGACCCGGGGAGCCCCACGACTCTCGCCTCTAAAAGGACTGGTCAGTGCCTTCTCCCTCCTCCTGGGGTCGGAAGTGAATGTCACCTGCCGATCTGCCCCACTCTCTGGGTCGTTCCCTCTCCTTTGCCCAGTTCGGACAGTCTCTAGTGACCAGCTTCGGCTCCGGCCGCCTTCGGGCTCCAGTGTCCCTAACCCCCGCCTCTCTCCGGGAATCGCGTCCCCTCCCCCGTGGTCCCGGCCCCTCCAAGCGCTGCCGGGCGCTGATAGGCGGCGGCGCTGACAGGAGGCGGGGCCTCGAAGTCCCGGCCAAACCCGCCCTGGCGTATAAGCCCCTTCTCGGCTCTCTCTCTCCATCTCTCTCCTCTCTTTCTCTCTCGCTCCCTTCCTCCCTGTAACTGAACAGTGAAAATTCACTGGATCCGCTAACAGGCACAGATGTCATGTGAAAACGCACATGCTCTGCCATCCACACCGCCTTTCTTCCTTTCTGTTTCCTTTCCCCCCCCCCCCTTGCTCCTTCTCCTTCTTCTTTGTAACTAACAAAACCACCACCAACTCCTCCTCCTGCTGCGGCTGCCCTTCCTCCTCCTCCTCAGTCCAAGTGATCACAAAAGAAATCTTCTGAGCCGGAGGCGGTGGCATTTTTAAAAAGCAAGCACATTAGAGAGAAAGAAAAAAGAAAAACAAAAGCAAAACAAAACCCAGGCACCAGCCAGACAGCACATTTTTTTTCACCCTTCCTGAAAACAAACAACCAAACAACCATCAAAACAGTCATCACCACCATCATCAAAACTGTTAACATAGCAGCGGCGGCAAACGTCACCCTCCGGCCACGGCGTCCGCCTAAAGGGATGGTTTTCTCGGCGGAGCAGCTCTTTGCCGACCACCTTCTTCACTCGTGCTGAGCAGGATTTTTGGGCTCCGGGGTTCGGGCTGGGAGCAGCTTCATGACTACGCGGAGCAAGAGAGCGGCCACACCATGCGAGGTAAGCGAGCCCGCGAACACCGAGCCTCCCCGGGTCCGGCCAACTCCAGCCAGATGGGGAGATGGGGGAGGGGAGCGCACCCCGCAGAAGGGGAAGAAGGTTCTCGGGGCGCAGGTCTGGAGTTCGCGTTCGCAGGTGGGCTATACAAATGGCTTGGGCGTAGAAAGTTGTGGGAAGGTGTTGATGCCTCTCGGGAGTTCTGGAGGGACGCAGGAGGGCGCTTTTTTGGAGAGAGGAGCGACGCTAGTTGCTTTCTCCCGGTGCATGAGTTGCACTGAACCATTTTTGCTTGTCACTCTCGGGTGCGGAAGCGGACGCCGGATGGAGAGGGCTGCCTCCCGAGAGAAGCGGCTGGAAGCACCCGGCGCGCAGTGGTGGCTTGGCGGGGTTGGGTGCGCTGGGCGCACCGGCAGGCGGCGGGGCGCGAGCGCGCGGGCACACATACTCCAGGTTACTAGGCCCACCAGCGTCCCGGCCCGCTAAACCGTCCCTTCGTGGGAGTGGTAGGCAGAGGGGCGGTGTCGCGGGACTGGACTGGGATCGTCCCCTGCGTGGGTCCCTTGCGCCGGCGCTACGCCCTGGCCAGGTCCGTGTGCTGGAGCCCGCGCGGTCCAGGGACGAGCGCCGCCCCAAAAAAGTTGCGCGGAGAAAGTTCCAGAGGATAGGAGAGCCCGCTCTACCCACGGCAGAGAAGGCTCTTTTGTCAAAGGGCCGCTGCGGGAGGCGTGCTGGGTGAGCCCTTGAGCCAAGACCCCCAGCGGCGACAGCGGTGGCAGGTCCCTGGAGCAAGCTGGCAGCTGTGGGGCGGCAACCCGGGGACAGGGTTGAGATACTTCCCCTGGGTACCCTCTGGGCTGCCCCAGTGGATGGCCTGGCCAGGTTTAGGGAGTCACTTTGTCTCTTCCCCTGCAGTGCTAGGACCTTCAGGTTTCCTGCGCGCTGTCCTCGGACCCGCTTTCCCCCACTTTCTGCTTGGCCACAACTTCACTCTTTTCTTGGAGAGGGGGCCTGGTGCCAGTGTGCCATGGGGGTATGTGCACGTCTCTGGGCACCTGCCTCACCCCGTTTTTCTTCCTGGTCACGCCACAGTTCTTTGTGGGACTCTCCTCTACCCTTCGCATGCCCTCCTGGTCCTGGCAACAGAAAGTTGAAGGTGGCTAACTCCGGACCTCCCTACATCCCTGACCCGGCGACAGGTGGACTAGGCAGGTAGAACTTGGGAAGGTGGGGCTGCAAACACTCCGTGCCTTCCACCGGGCAGTGTACACCTCCCACTCTCTCCCCCAACACTTACCTCTCTAGGGGGGGCCCCCAGGGGGCAGCGGGCACGCTCTCCCTGCTCCGCACACAGTGAACCCTGGAACTTGGACGCTAGGGCGGGGATTGGGTTAGCCGGCCGGGTTCTGGGACGTGGCAGGAAAGAGAAGGAGGAGGAACATAGAGATTGTCCAGGGAAGTGGGTGGGAGGGAGATAGCTGAAGATCAGGGGCAAGGACATCCTCGTGGGATGCTTGATTGACCCGTACCCTAGAAGTGGGAGCTCCCTTGCATGCGAACTCGTTCCAGTTGAGTGTCCCAGTTGGGGGTTTGGTCACAGGATCCTCTGTCCAGATTCTTTCGGAAAACTGTACTTGGGCAATTGGCGAGTATAGAACCTTTAAGTGAAAGATGCCCCCGTCTTTGTTTTTCTTTTTCTGCCCCATCTCACCACCATCCGCTCTCCTTTCAGTTTCGCCTTCTCTGTTTGGGGGCTGCCAGTTCGCCCTTCCCTTACTTCTCCCCTTCCAACATTCCTCGGTTGGCTAGGTTATGTTCTGAAGGTCCGAAACCACGCGTCACCTTCGCTCCGACCCGGCACTAGGATGTGCGGCGTAAAAGCCGCTCACTCTCCCCTTAAATTGAAGAAAACGGAGCAATGTGGGGCAGGAGTGGGTTGTAGCTTGATCGCGCTGCTCCTGAAGGAGCAATATGCCGAGACAGTCCGGGTTCGCCACTGCGCTTGCTTCGTTCGGGGACTCTAGCAGCCTGAAGGGTTGAAAGCCAGGCGCTTGCGTAGTGCTCACCTTTAGAAACCAGTCGAAACCCCACACCGGTTTCCAGAAGGCGTCACCCTAGCTAGGCTGCCCAGAAGAGTTTACAAGTCCTAACTTAAAGCGGCTCTCCGGGGGCCCGGGGCCTCCCGCTGGAGAAAAAACAAGCTTACAAGGTGGCAGAGACCTTTTCTCTACCTCCCAGGCTCTCTTTTCCTGACCCCTTACTGTCTCTCCTCTGCCTTCCGTACGCATTTCCTACAGGCTGTACCCTCCCGCAACATCAGGGGTTGTTCCTTAAGGATAGGTTGAGAAAAGGTCCCGGCTGCTCAGACCTCTTGTGGGAGTCAGGGGTTGAACTTGAGTGTGAACTTGAGAAGCGAGAGCGGAAACGAATCAGCTTTCTCTTGTGCCTCGGCTACTAATCAGCCTGCATCAGGGGGAGGGGATGGTTTCTGAACTCGGCTTTACAGTGTATCCACTCTATTTCTCCCATACACCCCCCCAAACACACACACACACACACACACACACACACACACACACACACACACACACACACACACACACACACACACACACACACTCCCCAGGTGGTCCCTGTCAATGCCTTGGCCTCCGCTTCACGGTTTGCAGTTGGCAACTATCCTTGGGAGCTTTGTGCTATGTAAACTTGGTCCAGGATTAAGGGGTCGCCCTCGGGACCAATCCTGCTAACCCACCTTCCACCTCCACCAGCAGACAGGTCTACGATAGTTAAGAGACTTTATCCCGAGAGAAGCTCTGGGTTAAGAAAGGGGTTAAGAGGCTCTGATCTTTGAGGTCATTGTGTGCCCACTGCTGAACTGATTCGTTTGGAGCTCGGTGGCTTACTCTGGGCTGGCCTGGGGAGAAGGAGGTTGTCTTTGGGGGCACACAAAGCATTTCACCCTTTGTCTGCTAGAGGGTACCGCATGAGTTCTAGTGATGCTACTTCACAGATTGCATTTTTGAAACGAATAACTTCTGAAGACGGAAGGGAGGACTTTTAATTGGGTCCATCCATAGGTGAGAAATGAGTGAGCCCAGGTGCGGGTTTCAAGACTCCTTCCTGAGAGATCTGTCAGCTGTTGATTACACAGGCGCACGGAAACGGTCAGATTTTTCAGCCCTGCCTCCGCAGAAAACCCTGCTTCCCAAAACAGGGGCACAGATGTCGTCGCAATCAATAGGTGATTGTGGCTCCTACGGATTAGAAATCTGGTTTTATGCTTGCTGTAAACAACGATGGGGCTTGGCTTTTCTAAAGCCCAGTTTTCATCTATTATTTTCAGGTAGTTAATTTTTATTAACTGCTAACTTTAGAAAAGCAGCAGCTTGCTCTCAGGGGTATGGTAGCCCTTTGGAAATCTGGAGCTCTGAATGTACTGCTGGCCAGGCCTTTAGATTTCCTAAACAAATTCTCTATCTTAATTTCTTCCACAAATTCTAATTAAATATTTCTAACCAGAATTCCTACCTTAATTTCTTCTACAAATCCCAATTAAATATTTCTAACCAAGACTCCACATTCCGAAATTTAAAAAAGAAAAAAAAAAAAACATTGCTGGAAGGACATCTCTGTCAATAGTCCATTAATAATTGTTCATTAAGTAATCCAGTAAGCTGTCTTAATGGATTCCAAGAAAAGTGAACGTTTAAACAGTTTAAAGAAAAATTCTAAAGCTCTGTTTCAAGTATTGTTGGAAAAAAATAAAATATTTTCTTAGGTGGTTACATCCTGGGACTCTCTCCTACCCCCCATCCCCATCATCCTGAGTGAATTTACAAGTATTATGACACAGATGTGTTCGATATCCTCAGCTTTTGGGATATGTATTAGTAGCACCAAGGCTTTTTACTTTTCTAGATGTTCAGATAATCAGGAACTGGGAAACCAGGATGGAAATATAAAGGGAGAAAATCTGAACAGCAAGACTCAGAAACATGAGGGATACAAGATTAAAACTCCTTTGGTAGAATTCATTTAAAACTTAGATATCCTGGATTTTGCTTTTGCTATACTGTTTAGAAAACCCTTGATAGATCTTTTCTTGTATCATTATTAAAGTGGTATATGTGAAGCTTTGCTTTAATGTAAATAACATGTTTATTTTATACTCTTCATCAAATACGAATGCTAACATTTACTTATTTTGGTAACCATTTGTTAAATACTAAACTATTAGCAGCCTTAAAAGTGATTGTTCTGGTGTAAATGTAATGAGAATACACTTTATTTCAAATTTAAATGTTACAGAATCATGAAACCTAATTTTACCACAACAAGGACTTAACAGCACCAAGAAAATATTAACTTTTAGGGTTGGTCTTCATGAAAATGACATTGGAACTGTGTCATAATACCTACGTTTTTCCTAAAAATAGCATATATAGAATTGGCACTAGGATTTTAATGTGATTCAAGTTTTTCTAGGTTAAAAAAACAGAACTTTTTTTCAGCTATTATAACACATTTTACAAACTTGTATCCACCTTTTAGAACTGTAATGTGGCCATTTTAGTTTTTATACCCTTTAGTACAATAGTCCTGAAAAATAGAAATGTGAATCACAACACATTAACTAGATTTTTTTCACTGCATGAATAATATAACTCTAATTTGAAGGAAATAGTATAACATTCAATTAATACAGAGTTTAAAATTATTCTAGTAATTTAATTTAATTACTATTCTAGTAAATTATCAAGTTAAAAAAATTCTACACGGGTCTGCTGGTGTTCTGCAAATTTGTAAATAAAGTGAAGTTCTAAATTGTGAACAATAACATCATTGTTACTGTACGTTGGTGAAATCTAAGCCTTACAGATAATTATATGAGGAAATAGGAGAATTAATTCCAAAGTTAAAACCATCAAATTGTGATCAGATTGTAACAAATCTAAGGTGATGAGCATGTATGTTATTAATGCAAAAGTTATTAGTGATTGAGGTGACTTAGTATATACATATACATAGTATATAAGAATTTCTTAAGACTAAATCATTTTTGTATTTATTCTATAAAGGCATTGAAAGTTTTAAATTATATTGCCATTAATTTAATGTAATTGACACTGATGAAACATTTTATTGTGATGGTAAAATATACAGAAAAGTAAATATAAGGAGTGGACACTCTGCTTAATAATTGATATTTATTCTCAGTGTGGTTTTACTATTCCATCCATTCTCATCTAAGGGATAGAAATTAAGTAGACAAATGAAATAAGTCTTTTGTAATGTAATGAGTAATGACCTTTGATAAAATGAGCACTCTACACATAAAGTATTATTCCTGTAATTTTGTAATCATCTTCCAATTACAGCTTCTTGCAAATATTTATCTTACTTTGAATAGAATCTCTGACTTAACAGAATCCCTAGCAGATAATAGCAGTCTTTGGAGGCGTCTGTTGATACACACTGATACACAATATGTATATGTATGTGCCTATAACCACCCACTCAGACAAGAAGAATGAATATTTGAGAGAGAAAATCATTCTTATCTTTGCTTTCACAATCCAGACTTCCAAATTCAAACATATTTAGAGAAACAGACGTAACTTTCCAGAGCATTCAAAAGGAAGAAATGAATACATGTGGCACTTGAGTCGCATAAAAAGAAACTGTTAATAGCATCTATTTATAAATAATCTACACAAAACTCCATTATACTACCTAATGATAATTAGAGAGAAAAGGAATCAAAGAATTCAGGACTGCCAAATAAATAAAATATTCCCTCTCAAATTAAGCTACAAATTCATAGATAACAAGGCTTATGCCATGAATTGAAGGATGCCTCCTTTGTAGCACAAGACAAAGGGAGCATAGAGGAATAAATATTGATTGAACTAATCATCTGATGAATAGAAATGAGATTTACCAGTGCACCAATATAATAGGCTATGTTAACTAGTTCTTTCATAGCGCATATGCTGCCCTTTCAACCCCTGACCCCATCCATTCAATTCTTAATGAGGGAAACCACAGGTGTTATAACGGCATTTATAGTGAATCAAGCTAAATATAATAACCATGTGGCTAACTAATGGCATTGAGGGGGTGGATTCTTATGAAAAGAAATAGTGTGATCACAGTGTCACAAAATTATTATGTATTGCAAGCCACTTAGAATTTTGGCTTGCTCTGTTCACCTTTAAAATATATCTCTGCGGCCATCAATATTTCAAGTCCTAGATTTATTTTCCCATTAATAAGTGCAATTCTAGTCATGCTTATCTGAAGAGTCAAAAATGTTACTCAATATATACATTTTACCTACATTGCTTAATACTTTGCATAGTAAGCATTGAAAACATTTAAAAACAATATTTAGAAGGTATACTATTTTATACTTAATATGACATGCTTTTTTCTTGATTAGTGCTTATTTCTTAAATATTGGAAACAGACTATAACTTTGTAATAATTGTTATAATTATATGAAAAGTTTTGTTTTAAAAATTAAATTGGGATGTTCTTGGCTTAGGCAGGTTCTTAGAAAAGGCCAAAATGAACATGTCACCCTTTTCCAAAACATGAGGCTAAGAACTTGTCCAGAAACTTGCCCTTACGAAAGAGCAAAGGTAATTTGTTTTGACTTAAGCATACTCACCTCTGCATCATGAATATTTTCTTAACTGGCTGGGTATGATGACCTTGTAAATTACTTTGCTAAAAAGAGTATTTGTTGATGTCATTTTTGTGTGTGATTAGTTATCATATCATGTGGACCTGGGTTATATATCTCTAATTCAAAGGAATTATAGACATCAGCAAAGAAAGGGAAAATTAATCTGATTGTTTACTGAATTATGTTTTTTGTTACTAGTTATCACTTTGTACTCACGTGAGCCCGATATCCTGGTACCGTAAGGTATCTGAAGGATTTGAGTTGCTTAAAGAAAACCATTACATAGATTTTATCTCATAGTAAAGCTTTTTTTCCAATGAATATTACAAGTCAATTTAAATTATATTTTTAAAAATGTTATGACTGTTCAGTAAAGCACCCTTCTTTAAAGACTGTTACATTCATTACCTGAATTTCATTAGAATTATGCTGTGATCATGTGACAACAGCAGATATACAATATTTTCATATTTAATCAGAACTGCAAAAGGTATTCTCTGAATTTGGACACAAAATCTTCCTTAAAAAGGAAAAAGCAAAAGCTTTTTTAAAAGGCCTTAACATTTATACTCCTTACTTGGCATGGAATAATAAGTATTACTGGCCACAAACAAAATTATAAAATATTTTATTTTAATCTTCTATTTTTTTAAATACCACTTTCAAATACAAATTTCTTTCCTTATTTGGAACCAACTAAGTTTGATTCTCCCCCATTCTAAAAACTTTGTCAAACTCATGGATCAACTCATTTCTCGGAGAGCAAAGTAAGATGTACTCTCAAGTATGAGAATAAGATTTTCAGTTTCAATTTTCAATTTTAATTTTAAAAAGGATAGTCTCTAAGATTTCATCTTTTACAGACATATATATATATATACACACACACACACACACAAATAGAAATGTAAGTGATTGACATTTATTTATTCAGGATTTATTGAGCATCTACTCAAAGCAGTGCACAGAAATGAGCCTTCAGAATGCCCAAGTTGGGGGCGCCTGGGTGGCTCAGTTGGTTAAGCGACTGCTTTCGGCTCAGGTCATGATCCTGAAGTCCGGGGATCAAGTACTGCGTTGGGCTCCCTGCTCAGCGGGGAGTCTGCTTCTCCCTCTGACCCTTCCCCCTCTCGTGCTCTCTCTCTCTCTCAAATAAATAAATAAAATCTTTAAAAAAAAAAATGCCCAAGTTGGTAAACAAGTATTGAGTCAAAGCTATGGTCAAAGCAAAAGCAGAACAGAATGCAGTGGGAACATAATCAGAACAGCTCTCCCAGGAGAAGGGATATTTTCGATGGGTCCTAAAGATAAGCAGAAGTCCAACTTTGGTTAATTTGCTCATCATAAATGAAGTTTATTAAATAATGATTTAATTATTTTGTTTGTTGTATTCCCCAGTTATCTTTTCAGTTAGTACTATGTGAAATTTAGTTTATCAAAGTGGAACTCCTGAAAAGAGCGTATCCTGACGTAGAACAAGTAGTAGTATTGTTTTCATATAAAACTTTTACTAGTAAAATGATTTTCAAGTGACAATTTGAAGAAACCTCTAAGGTAATTCTAAATTACAAAAGGAAAATTTTAAATTACAAAAAGAAAAGAAATTACAGAAAGAAATTTTTAAATGACAAAAAGAAAACTCTAGGGGCACCTGGGTGGCTTAGTTGGTTAAGCACCTGCCTTAGGCTCACATCATGATCTTGTGTCCTGGGATCTAGCCCTCCATCAGGCTCCCTGCTCAGAGGGGAGTCTGCACCCCCGCTTGTGCTCTCTGCCTTTTCTCATGCTCTTTCTCTCAAATAAATAAATAAAATCTGAAAGAAAGAAAGAAAGAAAGAAAGAAAGAAAGAAAGAAAGAAAGAAAGAAAGAAAGAAAGAAAGAAAGAAAGAAAGAAAGAAAGAGAAAGAAAGAAAGAAAGAAAGAAAGAAAGAAAGAAAGAAAGAAAGAAAGAAAGAAAGAAAGAAAGAAAGAAAGAAAAGAAGAGAAAGAAAGAAATAAGAAACCTCTAAGGTAATTTTAAATTACAGGGAAAAAAATGTCTCCTTACACTAAAGGAAACAAATATTTTTTAAGAGTATAGCTTGTAAAAAAAATAATAAATAAATAAATAAGCACGGGGGGGGGGGAACAGAGGAAAACACCTTACAGTGTCCTGATACGTTTGTTTTTATAAGAGAAATTCTTATTTTTGTAAAATTAGAAAATGGCTGATACATACTGTCTTTTCTTTTAACATTCAAGGTTATACTGGAAAGTAATGATATCTGCTCTAGAAAATTCCTTAGACTGCTGGATATCAGAGAGAATAAAATCTACAGAAGTAATAGGGTATGTCAGCAATATCCAAGGGCCATAGTGATGTTCCTCAAATTCTTCCATTTCAAGAACTTGGATATAAGATTGAACTCTGAAAATGAAACGATAAAATCAACACATCAACAATCATGGTCTTGCTGATTTTTGAGCTTTTCTTTCTCTTAAGCATATTTAAAGAAGGAAAATTCCTGGCCTCCTAGATAGTAAGAAAAGTGTGAGAGTATAAAGCAAGGACCAGCCGCCCCCGGCCCCGCGCTAACTATAGGTAAATCACTGATCACACTGAGACGTGTATCCATAACCATTCATCATCAGGCTCTTCATTTGGAAGTGATAATTTGGCATTCTGGTCTTATACATTAGCTCCTGTGATCTTACTTCACCTGAATTCTGCAAAATCTAATCCACTCTGAAACACTGGTGAGATCAAGTTTCTGAGCCTCCGAAGCTGAAAACCAGACTCTGGGTTGGGGAGAATTCACAAAGTGAATTTCACCATTGAGACTTCCAGGCAGCCAAATTGCCACTCTTGGTCCTAACCCACCACACTCGCGTGAACCTCACCTTCAAATGTCTGCATGGTTAGCAAGACAGAGTCATAAGTTTTCAGCCTTGAACAATAGATGTGTTTCTTAAAATGCTGCTTATTAATGGGAATTTATCAGACTAAGGAATGGTGCTCTTCCGTTGTCACACTTCCTGATAATATAATGGCTATTGTACTCGATCTGTTTATTTCTTGGGCCTTGAAGAATTCAAGAACTGGCTTAATGACCCCATTTCTTGGGGCTTTTCTAAAAAGGTGAGAGATTGGAAGAGAGGGCACACAAAGACCCCTCTAACGTTTAGAAGCTTTGATTGAAGAGTTATTAATGAGGTACCCTTTTCCGGACACCCCCCTCCCTCATCTCTTTACTGCGCCATCAAGATGCTGCTATTTTGTAGGACAATGGACACATAGATCCATTTCATGTTACGCGTGTGCCAGTGTGCTTTCTGGGTGGTGAATGGAGACTGACTCTGTGGAGAACAGTGGTTTTACTTGAAGTGACATATGTAATATGAGTCTAGATTTTTCACTCTGGCTGTTATGAAAATATGCCCAGTACTTAGTAAACATTAAACCTCTATTTTGATCTTTCCATTAAAAAGACTATTTAAAGACCGTCTTGTTAAATAGGATCAGAATGTGTTGTTGCCTGTAATTAATTCTGAGACTAGGAAATTCAGACAGTAGTACTATTTTTATTTGCCTAAATAGTGTAATGAAAATAATTGTAACTAGTTATTTATTGAGCTACATTTGAAATATGTTTAATTTCACCTGCCCAAGACATGGGTCATAAAAGTACTTCATATGCACTTCATAACACTGCATTAGCAATGAATTAGACCCCTATTCTAAATTTCCCAAGTAAAAATTTCAGTGTATCACTTGAGCTGCCATGAACATGCAAGTCATATTTTACCATCCAGCAGCTGTTGGCTTCCAGATCCCAGCATCAAACAATAACACACAAGTTGAAACAACTTAGACATGTTGAGTTGCTAATGAATAATTGGCTCTCATGATTATTGTCAGGTCAAATAATAAAATTATTACACAGAACATTTCCTATTAACTCATACATAAGTTGTGCCTGGCACATAGCAAAGGAATTAAACATTTTTTCTTAAAAAAAAAAAAAGAAGAAGAAACCTTGTTCCAAATTTCCACAGTTATTGAATATGAACAAATGCCACACAGTCTGCTTAAATAGAGGAACATTTGTTCAGGAAAAACACATCGTATCATTAAGGTGCAGTGCTTCTTGGCAGTAATCTGTTTCTTTACAAAATAGTTTAGATAAATTCATTTTGAAATTTTTCGGATCCTAACCTATTTGTCAGTTTGCTCTAAAATTAGGTTTAGAACAGTCTAATATTCTTTTTTTTCTTTTAAAGGCTAACTACCTTTCAAAAGGCTTAATTCTAAGCACTTCCACCCTTGCACATATATTTTCATTCTTGAGATTAGGGGGGGAAAAATTATGTACCAAAGGAAAGGAGTCTTTCCAAAGACAGCTCAGAAATACCAATGATAAGCATGCTAATAAGGTAGCATTAACACCTTTCCAGTTGTGCATTTGTTTTATTTCCTTTTGTTTACTAATATTACTAAGGGTCAGTTCTGGCTGCCACCCATGCCAGAGTTAGTTAGAATTTATTTTATTTGTTGTAGAAAGTGTTCTTTTGTATTGAATAAAATTGATTCTGAATTTCTTTCCACTGAAATTTCATTAATGACATTTGAAAGGTTATCTAACGTGGTTGTTGTGAGTGTTGATTCAAGTCAAACAGACTTTCATCATAGTACAATGACCAAAAAGTAAAAGAAAACACATGACAAAGTTGTAGCTGACCCCTAACAGTGGATCTTGCTTAAATGTGATTGATTCAACAAATCTTGATTACTGAGTACTTACAATATACAATAGGCGATGTCCTCTAAGATGACAGTCTCAAGAAAAATGGTTTTTCTAATAAAATTCCTTAAGAGTTCCTTAGATAATTTTTCTTTCATTTGAATTTCTTGGGTCTCCAATGTTGATTACATCCTTTTGTCCTAAATGAGAAAAATAGAGGACTTGTCCATAATTATTTGTTAAAGAGGTTGAAACTAGAACTTGATTTCAATTGAGGGTTTCTGACTGTGAGTCCAGTTCTATTTTCGTTACTCTGTGTTTTCTTTTCTTAAGCTGTACTATTTTTTTTTTTTTTTTTTTTTTTGCCCCGGCTATACCCATAGCAGACATCAGTTACACAGCAGACTAATCAATTACTGAATTATACTCGCTAGGTGCAGATGCACCTCCGCTGCTGTTTGACCAGCATTAGTCCTCAAGATAAAACTTTTTACCAAACCTCTCATGAGTGTTTTGGCTGTTTAAAGAATAGCTAATAGTAAAGCAAAATTGTTTTTTACTTAATCCCAAGATCTCCTTGGGCAAACAATACTTCTCCACTGTTTTTACTCCTAAAATAATGATAATAACATTTACTGATCTCAGGAAAAATTAAAGTAAGTCTTATGGACCTATATACAGATTCTGAATAGAAACTATCCAGTAAAAATCACAAATTCAAAATATATAGAGTAAATTTTTCTCGTAAAATTTAATTTCATAAACCCAAATAAGTTCTTTCACGGAGATTTCAAATTTTGAGTAAAATTGTATATTTACAGACTTTTCCCCCACTAAGATCCTAACCTTATCTGCATCTACTTCAAAGAAGGAAACAATTTTACGGGAGGTAGTGATAAAGACTGTTGATTTTTAAATATGAAATTCCCCTTCATTCAGTAACCAACATGCACTTACGTTACAGTTTATAATGTTATTTTACTCATTTGTCTCTTAGCTTGTCAGTCTTCTCTTACGATGTTTATTTGTCAAGAGGAGGGTTATCTGTCTTTGGCCATAAGCATTTCAAGCAAAGGAATGGGTTGAATAACCAAGCATACCACCGTTTACCCACCTGAGTTTAATTAATTTTGACCAGGATTGAAAGTCTAGTCAACACATCATTGGTATCAAAGGCCTATTATCATCCCGTCCAATAATATGTCTTGTACAAGCATAAAATATCTTCTTAAGGAGAGAACCTTGACAACCTAAGAAGAAGCCGTGTCTAATTATGCCCAGACATAAAGAAAAAAAATTAAATTTGGCATTAATTCTAAATAAATACAGAGTTCTGTTCTGCCTTAACAATACTGCAATATAATATGTTTTGCATTTTGACTGAAACATAATATTCCTTACATCAAGCTACTGTATGGTTAATTTTTATGCTTTCAAGTGAATTCCATTCATATTTCTTTAAAAGCGCAATTATTAGTCCACTATTATTGATTTTTCAGGCCTCTTCAGTAAGCTGTGCCATAACATGTAGCTCAAAACATCGTCCCTACCCTGTTGTTTATTCTCCAGGACTCAAATTGATCTTATTACAAAATGGTCCTGACTCCCACACTAGACTAAATCTGACTACAGATACCATTAGCAAGAAAATGGATTGTGCCAGAATCCTCATCGTGTTGTCTTCATCTTATATTTAGTACCTAGTGTGTTTAATAATATCATGTTGGGAAAAATTGTAGGCTTATCTCAGGTGATTCTCTGTTTTACCTCAAGAAAAGTAACCTGCTTTGCTTTTTCTGTCTTTTAGAAATAGGGATCTATTTCCTCATGCTCATTAATTCTGTCAGTCTTTGTACTGTAGCTGCTCCTAAGGAAACTTTTGAAAACCTTTTAAAAAGGAACTATGTAAACCTGAGAGGAGCTGACAGATGCAGTGTCATCTCTTTACAAATGTAAGAGCAGGTAAAATTTATAATAATTTCTGGCCCACATTTAGGGCTCTGGAGTTTTCAGTGAGCTTCTGCAGATACCACCTGGATGACCTACACAGCATTCGCACGCGACATGCAGGACAAGTACAAATGGGAACATGCCTTGGGTAGCTGGGCCAAAGGAAACCTCCAAATATAAACAGAGCCCTTTTTAACACTTTGAGAATATGACTTCAATGCCTTAAAAAATTGTCCCCAATCAAAACCATAAACTGTTTTCCAGAAAAGAGGAAATGTGAACAGCTAATAAACATTTGGTGAGCAAGAGCTCAGCCTCACTTGTTAAAAAAATTAAAACATTATGAATGGCATCTTCACCTGTCCAATTACAGTAGGGTGTGATGACCTGGACACCCTCATATTCTATCATAGGCATTTACATTAGTACAGTCATTGAGCCTAAAACCTTAAAAATGATCGTACTCTTTGGCCTAGTAATTCACCTTCTAGGAATGTTTCCAAAGGAAGTCAAGTATCAACAAGACTATATACCAAAAGACTTATGCCTAAAGACTTATTGTACTCTCATCATGATATTTTCAGTAATATAGGGAAAAATTGTAATGCTTTTTAAAGCACACTTCATAGTATATATTCACTGTTATACTAGTATGTATTTACCGTACGTTCAATACGCTTAACTAGTGTTAAGTATTTATACATACCTGGCAATGTGTTTTAGGTTCTAAGAATAAAATGGTGAGCAAGAACGACATCACTCCCGACCTCACTAAACCTAGGGATTCATAATTTAAAAAAAAGTTGAAATGAAAAATGGTATATATGATGTGATCTAAGTTATATAAAATGCATAAAAAAGAAACTGTCAAAAACATACAAAAATCTTAAAAGTCACCTCTAGATATTAAGATATCAGATAATTATTTTGTCATTGCCTTTTCTGTACATTCAAAATTTCCCACGTATTCTTTGTAGATTAGTCCTAAGTGTCAAAGTGATGCTCAGTTTCTTTGGCACTGTTAAGTAAGGCTGTACTTTTATCTATGACTCATTGTGTTTTAGTTCCTCCATTTGCCTGAGGTCAGCTAGCATGATAATAGGGGTAAGGTGAAAACTTAATGACTCATTAAGACTTATTTGATATTTGCACAACTATTCACTCATCCATAACCAAATATTTATCAAGGACCTGTTCTGCATCAGGCACTATCCTAAGTGTTGAAGATGCAGGGGTGATAGGATTCACTCCCATGCTGTGAAGAGCTTAGAGTCTAGTCTTGAACGCCATATGCTGTAATTCACGAAAAGTACTGGAAATAGCAATAATGTGAATAATAATAATAGGCAGTTAAAAAAAGCTTTCTCCGTCATTGAGAAATGAAGGGTTCTATCTAAGTTCTTATTAAGAGTGGATTGGGGGTCACCTGGGTGGCTCAGTCAGTTAAGCGTCTGCCTTCGGCTCAGGTCATGATCCCAGGGTCCTGGGATCGAGCCCCACGTCAGGCTCCCTGCTCGGCGGGAAGCCTGCTTCTCCCTCTGCCTGCCGCTCCCCCTGCTTGTGCTCTCTCTCTCTCTTTGTCTCTCTCTCTCTCTCTGTCAAATAAATAAATAAATAAATCTTTTTAAAAATTAAAAAAAAAAGTGAGTTGGGGCGCCTGGGTGGCTCAGCCAGTTAAGCCTCCAACTCTTGATTTCGGCTCAGGTCGTGAATCCAGCGTTGTGAGATTGAGCCCCAAGTCAGGCTCCACGCTGGGGTGTGGAGCATACTTAAGATTCTCTCTCTCGCTCTCCCTTTCCCCTCGCCCCACCTCTGAATCCCTCTAAGGAGTGAGTGAATGTTGCCCTTTTTGTCTCTGAAGGCTCATATTAATTTGAGATATATGTTATTTCAAATATTGGAGGAAAGATTGGGATACTCGTATAGAAACATTAATCAACTTGCCTTCATTTTACCTCCACTAAACTAGGCCATGTGTATTTCCTGATCACACTGTGGGGTTTTACAGCTCTTGGAGACGTTAAAGAACACCAACACAGACATCCTCAAGTCTCAAAATGTAAGCAGCTAGAGGATTAATTGATTCCTGTTGGTGAGGTTGTGGGAAATTTGTAAATATCCGTATGCTCTAAGGTAGATAAGGAATCCCAATTTGCCCTTGATCCTGTTGGAAACTCATTGGTACCCAGTAGGGCAGAATTCCAGTATGATGTTCACTGCTAAAGTAGTCTTCATTCACAGGTACTTAAACTTCTAGGGCCGTGGTTCGAAACAGACAGTGGTTTCACTTCCTGGGAGATATCAGGCAATGTCTGGAGATTGTCACAACTGGGGAGATGTTACTGGCATTCAGTCAATAGAGGCCAGGGATGTCAATAAACATTCTATAATGTACAGGATAGCTCCCAAAACAAAGAATTATTCTGTCACAAATGTCCATAGCACTGAGATTGAGAAACCCTGCCCTAGGAGTACATGAAGGCTTTCTAAAAAGCATGACTTTCCAGGTCTTCAGTTTTCATGTGTATTCCCTGAGAAAGCTGGCCCTTCTTTCCCACTTCCCCTTACACAATAAACCCACTTCCACTGCACAAGAGACCAAAACTGTCATTCATTTCAGATTGTGTTGTACATTATCTGTGGTTCCCAAGATGGAAAAAGTGCCACTGCCCTAAAACAAAGAGACAACTTGAAGTACTGATTTGGATGCCGAGAAAGTGAATGATTCTAATGAAGGGGCAAAACATCCTTTGACAAGTCAGGTAGTTTCCACTTCTTTACTTTCAACAAAATTGGAGGAAGATCTAACCAAATTACCAGTTACTTTAGATCATTAAAAATAGTTTTTGATGATAGAATACTGTATGATTTAAGGTATATGTTTCAGAAGGAATTTAAAGAAGTGAGGAAAATTGCTATGGCAAAATTAGTTTCACTTCTATCTACATATTTATGTGAATACATTTTTCAACACTTAACATTTCTAAAAACAAAAATAGCAAGAGAAGTGACGCTAAGCCCTATTACATTCTGGTAGTAAGTAATAGACAAGCACAGGTACCTGAATTAAGTGGAAGAAAAAAAAGCCCCATTTGGCTTATTAAGAGATGAATTTTCTTTAAATATTTTTATGTTTAATAAATATGAAATTTGTTACATCTTTGTGTAATTTGTATCCATTGTCTCATAGTGATAACAGTAGCAATAAATCAATCCAGAGGAAATGTTACCACTCAGAACCCATGTCCAAGACAGGGGCGTTTTTGGGGGCGGGGAGGGATGCTAAATTTAAATATATAAACACATTTTTCTTTCTTAGAAGTATAACCCCGTGATTTAAAAAGCCCTTCAAACATGAAAATGTTGCCATCAGAATAAAATTCTGGAGGGGGGAGGTGAAATGGAAGTACGAATTTAAGGAGAAAAATATATATTATAAAATTCCTGTTAGAGAAGAGTTTATCTTTGCATTTTCTTTTCAAATTTGTGCTATGGATGCCAAAACATTTTGAGATTTAGATTTCATTAATATATTTAAGGAGAAATTCATAATTTTTATTTAAAAATATAAAATCTAAAATGCCCCAGGAATTGCATCCTTCGCAGTTGGATAGTATGTACCATACAGTGTGTTTTTACAAAAGTTCTAGTTGAAGGGAATGCACCAGGACCCATGATTCCTTTTCCATGATGGTCCACCATGTTTTTTCAGGTCCATGTTAACCTGATACCCTAATTGCTTAGGAACTACATTAGATTGAGTACTTAGGCAATAACTATCTCAAATTCTAAGAACCAAGAATGATACACTGTTCTCTATTAACTTTTCATAGATAACAAGGCACAGTTATTTCTGAGAGGCTTTGGACAATAACCAACTATTCATTTCACTCAGGTTTCTAAAGTACCAGTTCTGTGTAGAAGTTCTGAGCCTGGGTGGCTCAGTCGGTTAAGCGTCTGCCTCCCTGATCCATGAGGAGCCTGCTTCTCCCTCTGCCTGCTTCTCCCAGGCTTGTGCTCTCTCTCCCTCTCCCTCTCATCCTCTCTGACAAAGGAAGGAAGGCAGGAAGGCAGGAAGGCAGGAAGGCAGGAAGGCAGGAAGGAAGGAAGGAAGGAAGGAAGGAAGGAAAAGAAAGTAAGTTCTAGATGACCACCAACCTCAGAATCAGCAACCCTGAGGTAGAACAATATCCTAGTCAAAAAAGAAGCACTTCAGCACATTCCACCAAACCAGGGGTCAGCAAACTTTTTCTATAAAGCCCCCATTAGTTAATATTTTAGGCTTTATGGCCCATGTGTTCTCTGAAGCAACTGCTCAACATTGTAGCATGAAAGCAGCCATAGTCCATATGTAAATGAATGATAATGGCTGTGTTCCAATAAAACTTTATTTACAAAAACAGGTGTCAGGCTAGATTTGGGTGGGCAATAGTTTGCTGACCCCAACGCTGGACTGTCACGTGCCTGAGGAAAGGATCTACATCTTCTTGATTTGTGTATTCCCATCACCCATCCAATAAATGTTGAATAAATGAAAGTATTCAAACATTGGGAGAATCATACTATATTAAAAATATGCTGAAATACAATGCATTATAGAAGAGAATAAGAAGGGGCGCCTGAGTGGGTTAAGCATCTGCCTTTGGCTCAGGTCATGATCTTGGAGTCCTGGGATCGAGCCCCATGTCGGGCTACCTGCTCAGTGGGGAGCCTGCTTCGCCCTCTCCCTCCCCCCTGCTCATGCTCTCTCTCTCTGTCAAATAAATAAATAACATCTTCAAAAAAAGAGAAAATAATAAGAAAAGAATTGTAAACCTCATAGAGTTAGGTATTAGCCAAGGAGACCTATTTCTAAGAGGTGCCAGGCAGCTTGGCCACAATTAATAGAATGAGTCTGCAGTACATTATTTATACACATTCCCATATTGAGTGATTAATTAATATTCAAGTATAACTTCTTACATGTTTATCCTCTCTATATTTTGAGCCACTTGAGGTCATACAACTTGGAATCTCCAACTCCAAATTCTTTCCCTTCATGCATAATAGGTAATTGAAACTTCAAATTAATTATGGATGAGGCAAAGTAACTCAAAAATTGACCAATTAGCTAATGAACAAATATTTGGCATATCTAGTATGATCTAAGCATTATATAGTTGTCAGAAAATATCCAAAGAATAAAGTTTATTTATTAAAAAGTAAGTATTTTATAGCACTTACAACGTATCGTGTTCCGTTCTAATTTCTAACAAATGTTAACTCAGTTAATCCTTACAGCAAAATTATGATAAAATAGTGTCTATTATTAGGTCCATTTGATAGGTAAAAGAATGGAGATACAGAAAGGCGAAGTAACTCATCCAAAGTCACACATCTAGTAAATGACAAAACTGGGATTCAGGCCCAAGCTGGCTACTTCCGGAGTCTGTGTTCTTAACCAAGGCAAAATGCTGTCACCTTTCGCGAGAAGTGAACCCCTGGGGTCTCAGAAGGACAGATGTGAGTTGTAACTAAGAGCACAACACATTGCCAAAGGATTCTTTAACAGGTAAGGCTAGATGAGTTCAAATGAGTTCAGGTAAAGGCTAGATGTGTTCCTTAACGGAGAAAGGCTAGTGAGAAAGTCAGTGTTACAGTGATCAGGATGAATCTTATGGGTAGTCACTTGAACTAAACCTTCAAATTATGTAGAATTTTGTTAGCAAGGAATCATAGAGAAACTTCTCAAGCAGAAGGACAGAATAAACAAAAGTTTGGGAGCAGAATTAAAGAAAGAAATTGTATGTGTACACCACTTCACATGAATCAAAATGTAAGACAAGAAACTAACATTTACTCTGACTATGTGTCAGCTACTACAGTAGGTCCTTGACCTCTTAGGGAGCTGGTGACAATCTCAGGCATTAAAGTGAGACAGTCAGGTTCCAGTCCAGCCTTCTGTATGTACTGTGTGGCCTTGGGCAAATTACTTAACTTCTCTGGGCCTCAATTTCTTTTATAAAATGAAGATAAAAAGTACTTGCATCATGGGGTCATTGCAAGGGTTAAATTACATGAGCTAACATTATGAAGTGCTCAGCATAGTGCCTTCCTATTCAGTCACCATTGAGTGTCCTTAAATTTTTGTCACTAAAAAATGTGAAGTACTGTTATCTCTATATTGCAGATGAGAAGGCTGAGGCTCAGAGAGTCTCAGACCAGCATCTATAACATATGCATAATTTTCCCAGGGAGTTCTCACTGGGAAGTAGAAATTTGGTTAGACCGAGGTAAGAACTGAGAGCCACTGGTGTTCCAAATTAAGAGGTTTGTTGTCCCAAGATGAACTGAGGTTGGGGGCCTAGTGTTTGAACTTTTAAAAAACTGAAATATATGCTTCGGCATTTAAAATTTGCCTCTTGACAATTTAGGGGTCACTAGATAAAAAAGAGGAGGTCTGGAGGCGTGGTGTGGCTTATGCTGGTGTCACCAGGCTTAGCTGACATGTCAGTTGCCCCCCTAAAACTCCTAGTAAGTGTCCTCACTGTCACCTAGCGAGTCCTAACGTACCTAGTGAACTTGATGTCAAAACATTGACTGAGTATAACATTGCATCCAATTACAGAGAAGAAAATTAAAATTGTTATGATAGTTTGGTGCTTTTTTTCTTTATATTTATGTACATTTGTTTAGCACGATCAGTTCAAAAAGCTTATAAACACAACATTTACCAGATATAAATTGCAATGTTTCCCCATATACCATCTCGCTAAATACTATTATATCCATCATGGGGTTTTTTTTCCCCGTAGCTATGAAGGGTTGATCTGTTCTTTTGGAGGGCTGAAGAAACTTGCCACTTTTAAAATAGGAGCTACTCAGTATTTTATTTTATCATACCTTAAACACAACCTATAAAGATCCCACAAATGATCTAAAATAGTAGAATTTTTCCTCTTCTTCCCGCTAAAAATTATGCTTTCCATTAGGAAAAACTCCTCAAAAATTTCATGGTAGTCTACTTTCAAATGCACACCTGCAAAATGCATGTGCAATTTTAAAAAATTCAAATTCTCCATCATTTCATCTTAAAACAAATAAATGCTTGTATTCATCATTTCATTTTTAAGATTCCCCATCAGGAGGGTGATGATTTCAGTGGTGTTTTCTGCTGTAATGGAAGGTACTGACATCGGGAGATCTAAATTGTGAGACTTATGTAACTTGCACTATACTCAGCCCAGCATCTTATGGTCTAATTAAATACAAACTAAGTCAGTTGGCAGAAAAGTACAGTGTTGTGGTGCAGATATTAGCACCTTGTTAGCAGTCCAAAACCTGCTTTCTCAGGCAGAACCTATTTCTGAATGCAAAGTTTTATATAGATAAAAGCTGTAATGTTTGAAAGGCATTTGATGAACTTTTTTGAATCCAGAAAAAATATATATATATTTTCTTACTGGACATTTCTAATTAAAAAAAAGCTAACCCAGTATTCTTATAAACAGTGGACATTTTCAAAAACCATTATTTTACTGTTTAGGGTTCAATTTCCAAAAAAAGTAAAGAAATTTATTTTTAATGTTATATAAATGTAAATGTGTTATAAGGACCATGTTCCCCTGACATGAATCTATATTTCTTTATCATCACAGTTAATTCTTATTGATCACTTACTGTGTTCTAGGCACTGTTGTGAGCACTTTATATTAATTACTTCAGTTAATCATCAGAATAGGTCCTTGAAATTAGTAGTTTTTTTATCCTAGTTACACAGCTGAGGAAAATGAAGCACAGAGAGGTTAAGTAACTTGTGCAAGCTCGCCCAGATTGCATGTGGAGGACCTCGATTCGAATCTAGGGTTTTAACAGCTGTGCTCTCCCCTCTCCTCACTTATGGCCAGAGGATGCTGCAAGCTGATATCCTACTGTTCGTCTGTCCTGTCTCCCTCAGAGGCCCTCGCTTGGTGCCTGACCTTCAGACGCCTACCTAACACTAGTCAGGCCAAAGCTAGGTTTGCGGTCTGGGGAAAAACGCTCTGGTTCATCTTTCTCTTTGTGTCACAACCAATATTAAAATGTCCTTTCTCATCGCCACTAATTGAACATCTGGGATGAAAAGATGATCATTCAAAATCACTTGAAAGTCTGTCTTTCTACTATAGACATTCATTTAAAAAAATAGCCACCAAAGACCATACACTGCGCCTGGCTCTGAGGCAACCTGTCTTAATTTGAGAATGTGTGGCTCACACCCAAGTGCAAGCAGTATCCAAAACAATGACAATTTGTTGTCTTACCAAATGTAGACTGTCTTCTGAGGATTTCGTGGAAAGAATTCTGGAATTTAAATCAAGAGGCATTTTGCTGCCCTTAATTGACTGTGTATCCTAGGCAAGTCACCTCTTAGGCTGACCTCCTCATCTCTAAATAAGATTGTCTCCAAGATACCTCCAGCTTTCAAGTCCATGGATTCATGCCTTTAAGGATAAAATACTTTGTTACCAGTATTGTTTTTCTGTTGTTTTGGTTATGGAGGGATCAGAGGGTTTTTTAGATTAGGTAACCTGTCCAAAACCAGGTATAAGGTGCACACATTGGGATTCTACCTCAGGACCATGTAATTCCAGAATCCTGACCTGGAATGTCCTTGGTGATTCTAAAATTGAACAGACCTGTCCCCGACACTGTGCCTGGTCTCCAACTTTGTTAGAATTATAGTGTATTTCTACATAGTCCCATGTCTTACAATACACCAGTAACACTATATTCATTAGAACTATATAGTAAGGGTCACAGATACCACAAGAAGAGTCTGATTGCTCCTGAATTCTATTATAAGGTATATACCACTGAGACATTTAGCCTCAATGTCACTTATATCCTGGTAAATGAGTTTACCAAATCCTTTCCCAAGAACGCGTTTTCATAGGGTATACAAAGAGATTCGAGGGCCTGTAAACTTGAAGGCTCCTTCCACCCTCTCCAGAGTTGAGATGGGGCAAGCACAGAAAGGTTGTGCTGAGTTAAGATAAATATCCTACCTACTAAACAGTTTTGCTGAGGGCTAGTTGGAGTGCGTGTGCGCGTGCGCACTCGAGGCAAGTATTTAGAGAAGTCAGGGTGGGTAGCTTGTGTGGGAGATAGGGGAATTCAATGAAGGGAGATACTTTAGCCTTTCCTTCAAGTACATCTCCCTCCTGAGTACATTTACTTCCATCACAATGGACTAGAAGAGATCCTTGCTTAGTGGTGCAGAACCCTTGAGACCTAATTTAGCTTTTATAGGAAATTCAAAAAGAGAGAGACAGCACAAGAGCAAGAGAACAGAACAAAGATATGAGTTTGTACAGGGAATATTGATACTTCTGGACTGCCTCTGTAACTCTTTTAAAAGAAATTTTCTAAGTAAATGCTGACTTAGACTTTTTTGTTAGTGGAAGGCCTGAGCTCCTCCCGCCGGAACAATGCGCTGCCCGAGTCATCTTTACAATTCCCAACAGTCTGTCGTCTCGGAAGTTCGGGTTCATTGGTTTTTGTGCTGTGAAGGTCAGCAAACAGTTTGGAAAAATAAATTTCCCCTTTTAATTTCTTAAATGTGTCCTCACACGGATGCCCAGAAATAGGAAAGTTACATAAATGCAAATTAAAAACATGCCTGACAAGCTGTGCCTGTTGGTCCCGTTGATCATTTTTTATTCGCATTTCACAGCAATTTCCAGGAACATCACCACATTCTTTGTTAACTACATATCAATTAAAATACCTCTGAGAGACAGGTACAAAAGCGGACTATTTATTATCCTTCTTCAACAGTGAAAGGCCTACTTTTACTAACGGCCACAGGTAGGTAACACATAAAGACTTAGAAAGAGAGAGAGGGGAAAAAAATAGCCTTCCCTTAAGGATTTCACAGAAGATGAAGAAAGACATTTTTTCCAATGCAGTAGGAAAAAAAAAAAATCCGCTGCTTCACCAGGCAATCAGTGGGAGGATAAGACCAGAACCCAGACATTCTTATTCCTTCTCATCTATTGCAGCCACAAAGTCTAATAAATTGTCACTCACAAGCAATTTTGCCACAACAAATATAAAGTTGTTAGTGCAAAGAGCCCAAATTACTTTTGTGGATGGCTATAGGAGTGTAGTAGTGGAAGGCAGACTGATTTAGAAAAGGTGGGGGGGGGGCAAAAACGAAAAGGTTGAGCTTTGAAATTAAGAGTCGTTCTGCCCTCCTTCCTGTCTGAGCCCTGCTCCCTGTTTCCTCACCTAAGAGGAGACGGAGACCTACTTCATGGGAGAAGTATAAGAATTAAATGAGGCAATAAATATCAGATGTAGTGGGAACTTAACTCGCAAAATTATTATTATCTGATAGATAGCAATCAAATATAATGTCTGCACTTTAAAACGTTTGCGTTATGTAGCTGCCCTGCACTGAATATGCCGCTCACATTTCTAGAGCTGGCTTGCTTTTCTGCATACTGTGAACCTGCCTGTGGTTATGTTGATCTTGCATCTTGTCTGGGAACAGCTAAAGCATTAGGTCTAACTAACCTTAGAGTCTTTCACATCCTTTCCTTTATTTACTCTACAACTCCACACCATTTAGGCCTGATGGGTATGAATACAAAATAAATGGTCAAATTCTGTGACTTAGCAGATTAATTAATCAGATCAAGATGTATTGGGGCAACGATCTTCATGTGACTGACTTATATTCACTTTAGTGGTTAGCTGGATGCTAACTGGCATTCTCTACCAGCTAAAAAAATACATCAGCATAACAACTCCCCAGCTTCTAAATCCTGCCATTAACTAAAACTTGATTGTACCACTGCATTAATCACTGAGCATGAGCCGAAATTCTTGTTTTTATTCTGGGAAGATGATTTATTCAAAATAATGTTTCACTTAGAGGTCTAATCATAAGCCCAAGATGATTCAGATGGTGAAGTCCAGCTGTAACAACAACAGTATCATCCAGAAAAATAACCACATGTATATTGCATCCCTTGAAAGTTTTCCATAACAGATCTAGGGATGATAAATCATGCAAACTCATTCTATAATTAACTAAAGTGTTCCTTTTCTTTCACCATAATCCGAAAGGATTAGCCCATGGTCTTTCATTGGATAAATCAGGGGGCCATAATTTACTCTGCTGTGCAAAATCAAATTCAGATTTTAAAATCTGATCAAACTAAATTCCAAACACATGCAAAAGTGAGCCTTTTCAGAAACTTTAAAAGGAATTTTCACCGCAAATAAAAGTTTCAACAATGGATAATGTCTCTATGCTAACTAGCAGAGCTTTCAGTAATCTATTTTAGAACTTTTCCATAGGAATCTCCTGAAACTTCATGATGATGTCATCCAGTTATTGAGTTAGTAACGTGGGTTAGCCAAAAGAATCAGGTTTCTACAGTTTATCCCTGATCTTGGATTGTCACAAGACTAATTTTTCACCCTGTTACCCCTATTGAAAAATATAGTAGCTGACACAAATGTTGAATGAATGCACCCACCTTTGGACGGTTTACTATGATACTACAAGGACTGGTAAAGCAACATTGCTGTAATATTTCAATCTTTCGTAAATATGCTGTTGTCTCTTACCTCCTCTGTCTCCTGCTGCTATTGCCAACAGGCCTTGGTTCTGTTACTGTCTGGCTTTTGTTTTCTGTTGTCACACTACTGATACATTCATAAAAATTTATTGTGCAATCACTCAATACCTTTTTTGCAACCAAGCAGAGATGGATGGGTGGATGGATGGATGGATGGTTGGTTGGATGGATGGATGGACGGCAGACAGACAAATAGCTTTCTTTTCAAAGACCATTTATAGTTGCTGACTTTTAGCAGCACACCTGCAATTTCAACTTTACATTTCCAGCTCTCTGAAAAATTGATCATCTTTGGAGAATTGTACTGTGCTGAACTTATTGATTTCCACCGAGCATGTTGAAAATGGCCATTACTTGATACATCATTAATATAATAACTGAGATCAAGCATTTTTAGATCCAGAGTACCTGACATCAAAATTTCACAAGCAGTAGAAAAATAGATGATAGAGATCTCCTTCTCTCAAGGAAATACTGACCAAAATTACTCTATACAGTGTTCTCTTTTGCATTATTTTCTAAGTTATCTGTATGTAGGTCAAATAAGGGCCGAGAAATTGAGTTCACATTATTAACCCAAGCACCGATCACAAATTGGTAATACAGCAGTGAATTGTTGTTTACCTCAATAAGAAGAAAGCCTAATTCTTTGATTTTGCTGAGATAAATCATTTAACGCAGTGCATTGTGTGTGACTTGTTTCCCTAGAGGATGGTGGTGGTATTCAGTTCTTTAAACTGGTTACCAAAAAGAGAAACAGCATAAATCAGAATCTGTGTAGGTTATTCTTCACAAGGAACAACCTATAAGCTGAAATCATTGTTTGGTTTTCTACTGTACCCAGATAATAAACTAAGGAATGGAAGGAAGTGTTTTGATGAATAGGGGCATCACTGCAAATCACTATTATCCTAAAAAAAGGGGAAGGAAAATGTAAAATGCATGTGAGTACCTTTTTGTGGCTTCCAGCTCTCTCTAATCCTTATTAACCTAGCACAGCACACTGATTTATAGGATAGGGATGGTGCCCTTTGAGTTTAGGTACTTAACAAGCAGTAAGCGTTTGGTAGATATTTCTTGATGTTTGACTCAGGTTGTTTGCTTTAATTTTCTCAAATTTTCTTCTCTATAATAGGCTTAATTTATATGTGTGTGTGTGTGTGTGTGTGTGTATAGTCAAAAATTCTATACAAACTATAGTCTTATGTTTTCAACTTATATTCTTTTCCATGAGAATATATCCTTTTTTCCCCTGTCATTTCTGGTTTTCTGTTTTTTTGCTTTTGTTTCTGAACAAATCAAAAACATATCCCCCCCACCTTGGGATTGGTTCCTTTTCCCTCTTCTTTTGTTAACATTCTTTCCATCTTCTCTTTTTTTTTTTTGTTTTCCATTCACCTTATCTTTGTTCAATTTTTCCCCCATTTCTTTTGAAAGAGTTTGTTTGACCTAAATCTTCCCCCCTCCCCATTTCCTTACTCTGCGCATTCTCATTCTTTCTTTTAAACACCTCTACCTTTGGTTTGTGGGGGATGGGCTGGATGGGTGGTGGGCATTAAGGAGGGCACCTGTTATGATGGGCACTGGGTGTTGTAAGTGATGTATCCCTGAATTCTACTCCAGAAACCAATATTGCACTGTATGTTGACTAACAAAATTTAAATCAATCAATAAATAAGTAAATAATGAACACCTCTACCTTTGACCAAAGTTTATTAGAAGTGCCATAGGATTAAAGAAGAAAAATCTCCAGATCTCCTTCTTGTACCTTTGAAAAACTGGGTTAGATGCAAAGCACAAATCCATATTTACAGGCCATGAATCTGATTTAAAAGTATGTTTGTCCCACATCTGTGTTGTTTTACATACATGAGCATTTCACAAGTCGAAAACTCTAGCCAGCCCTTTCGAAATAAAACCTTGGCCTTATTGTTAGTGCCCCATAATCAAATGTTAAAAGAAAAAAAACCCACTTGTTATGTTTCCAGCTGGACTCTTTTTCTAGGAGACTATTAAACCAAACACTTCTTAAATTTAATTCTTTTAATAACAATAAACAATCTTTTGTTTCCTGTTGAATCCTTTTTCTACAATTAGTAGTAAGTGTGGCCAGACAATGTTGATGAATTGATCATGCAGCTGAAGCTGTTCAGGTTTATACTTAGTCTTTAGTTCCCGTACTCTGAAAAACTCTTGAGAAAAACTCGATGGTACTACACACCAGAGTTTTAAATTTGCAGCATGGAAATTATTGCCATGGCTTCATTCACTGGGATAACCACAATTTCTTTTTAGCAAATACTATGTGCCAAGGCCCGTGCTAGATTCTGAGGGAGGAAAGAGAAAGTAAAGGTCATAGCATAGAGAGAGAGCCAGAGGTGTGACCTACCAGTAATTACAGGGCAGTGTGATTTGCCAGGGTGGGGTTTTATCCAAGGGGCTATAAAATCATAGGAGAGGGGACTTAATCTGCATTGGATCTGGAAAAATGTGAAGAAAGGTGGGATTCCTTCAGAGAAAGGAACAATTAAGATCAACCCAAACAAGAGCAATGTCCAGAAAGGGATTCAGTTTTACTAGATGTAATAGATAATGAAAGTGGGGGGAAACTTGCTCTAAATAATTGATACCACAACTATATCATTATCATCTCTTAGACACTAAGTCTTAAGAGATCTTGAAAGAAATCCAAAGGTCTTGACTTCTGCTGAGAAGCTAATTAACTTTATTTTCTGCTGACCTTTTCATTTCCTTCCCATAAGATGAGCTGGTGATTTAAATACATGCATGAAAAGGTTTAACTAATTTATAGAAGATGATGTTTAAATATTTATTCTATTGTTCACTCAAACCGCTCCTGTGGTCTCTTCTCTATTTGCATAATGTAAATACTTTTTTTTTTTTAACCACTATTGATTCTTCCCTTGTCTGGTAATCAAAGTTAAGATCAACTATCATAGATCAAATATGAAAAGTCAAATTCAGAAAATTATATTATTTGTCTTCATTTTAATTCAAACAGTGAAAAAGGGAAAAAGTAGTATTATATACCTGCAAAGATAATATCTGGAAATCTATTGATTTTTTTATTTTTATTTTTTGAGGATATGTCTTAGATTCTAATTATACATCATAAAGAAGACTTTCAGAAAGGGAAATTATTACTTTTCACCTTGGATTGGCTTTTGCACAAAGTTCGGGGCATACACAGTATTCAAAAATTACTAAGTTATATTTAATTTTATTTAATGCTGCGTCCACTCAGCGATCTATGTCACTAGTGCTGGTAAATAAACATAAAAAATTAACCAGAATTATATCATCTTTAGATCAAGAATGGTGATGTTAAACTCCGATTTTCAGAAAACAAGCAATATCTCATTTTGTCAATTGAATGGAGAAAGAAGAGAGTACTTATGTGCCATAATTTCTACTGTGACTGATTAAATCCTTTGTACGTAAAACGCAGAAGTTATAAAGAGCTGGAGGTTATATTGATTTTTCATTACTGGCTAAAGGCTTGCATGCCATATAAAATGGATTTTTGACATCAAGGCAGGGAGAAGTCGTTTCTGAGATCCTTTTTTAGAAGTCAGCAGGAAACCAAACCATTGTACAGACTAGTTAATAAAGTCAGGCAGTAGAGTGATGGAACTTTATTTTTATTCTTTCTTAGAGAAAGCTAGAGATTTATCTTTATAATTGGTCAAATAATCATCAGTTTCCCATCTTGCATTTCACGTGTTATTAAACCAGCCGGGAGTTTATTCCTGGGTCGCTCTAGAAAAGAAAAGAAGATACCACACCACATATTAGAATTTTCGCTAGAATTCAAATTAGAATTATCAACACAGCAAGGGAGCAGGTATGTGGGAAACCTGCTTTTAGTTCAGATGTTCTTGCTGGAAGATGAGTAAATTAAAGAATACCTGTGTTCAATTTTGGTAATAAATACAGAATTCTACTGGTTTTGCTTTCCGTCCCCATTCTAGCAGCAGCCTGATGAATGTTTACCTTTACTTACTGAAATCTGCAACTAAATTGGAATCTCTTGCCAGAAGTATCTCAGGTGATTCCAAAGCAGAGCCAACCAAGACTGAGAGACACTGAGAAGACAAATGCAAACACACTGTAGTTAACCACTAAATTTTCAAAAGGAAAGGAAAACAAAATTGTAAAAGCACTGGTTAGAAAATTACAAGATATGACACAGTAACTTTAAGAAAAAGTAAAGTTTGCTCCTATCTAATGTACAGCTTTTTCACACATATTTATTTTCACAGTAAGAAAACCAAAATGGACTATCAGACTTGCCTAATTTGGAACCACTCAAGATGTGGTCAGCTCCTGGCTGGCATCAGATCTACCGGGGAATGTATTTAAAAGGCACATTACTGGATCAGAATCTCTAACTGGGGGACCCAATAATTTAGCAAATGTCCACTTTAGCAAAGACCCCTAAATGATTCTACTGGCAGCTTGAGATTCATTACTCTAGTTTACAAACACACCTTTCAGTGAGAAAAAGCCTAAAAGATTTACTGAGACCCGGCTAGATAATCACTCACAGTGATTCAGTTTCTTCTGTGTAGTGCTTCCTTGTCTTTTCCCACTTCTGCAGACCAAGGCTGCCACCATTCCATGGGTCCGATTTCTTCAAGCACTTGTTTCTCCGAATTTCTCATGACCTTTTCATACTACTGGGGATGCCTATGTGACACATCCAATATAAGCTTCCTGTCAACTACCAAAAATTAAAGTTTATGCCAGAAATTGGGAAAGGTGTATTTTCTCAGATGCACAATGCAGTGTCAGCCATGACTTGTGATCTTGCTGCCATGATTTGCTTTTTTTTAATTATGTAGTTATCATCAATTTCAGAATATACATCTGTCAGGCGCCTGGTTGGCTCAGTCAGTTGAGCCTCTGACTCTTGATTTCAGTTCAGGTCATGATCTCAGGGATGGAGCTGCGTGTTGGGATCCCCGCTTAGCTGGGGGTCTGCTTGAGATTCTCTCTCCTTCTGCTCCTTCCTATACTCACACATGCTCTCTCACTCTCTCTCAAATAAATAAATAAATCTTTAAAAAAATATACATCTGTAACAATATAAAAGAGATAACTAAGGCAGATGTGGGAAACTCCTGACTGATCAGAAAACAAGCAGGTGATTATACTTTCCAGAAATACGTGCTTTAAAACCCTAAAAACAAACAAGACGTTCAACAACAGCAAATATCAACCAATCCCTATCCCCAAATAAAAAAACAAAGACAGTGAGGAATTAATGTGAGGGAGAGAGACATTCTATGACTCCGGTAGAACCAGGCCTTATGGGTTTAAGTGACTGGAAAGCAGATTTCCATTCATAAAAAGGAATAATTGTCTAAGAGAGCTGCGTTGGGCTCAGTCATTCACATGCTCAAGCAGAGCTTGGAATGGTTGACTTTCAGCGCTGTTTACAAACATAAACCTCAGGTGTAGATTGGGTTTAAAGTGGAAGATTGGGTTTAAAGATCTAAATTCTTTTCCAATGCTAATATTCTATGTTGATATATTTAAAGCTATTCACAAAAGACAGTTTGGGAAAAGACATCCTAATTAATTAAAGCCAGCCAGAAAGCCCATGAGAATTTGGACCTAGAAACCATTAGCCTGAGCAGTCGACCATTATCTGTTATTAGTAATACATCTTTCAGCGTGAGAGGACTTTGATTATTATTCTAATTTTAAATTAGAAATTTATTCTCAAGCATTGTTTAGATAGGATGAATAGGATGCAAGGAGAAGCTTTAATTACAGTACTCCACAACAGAAAACAGGAAGCAAAATTATGAACAGTTATAAGACTCATGCCTTCTACAAGTACTTACTAAGCACCTATCATGTGCCAGTAACTGTTCCAGGATCCGAGAAGAATACTGCAATAAACAGAAAAGACGTAAAATCCCTGCCCTAGCGAAACCTACATTCCAGAGAGAGAGACAGACAACAACAACAACAACAACAATAATAATAAAGTAAAATCTATAGTGTTTTGATGGTAATAATTTGTACAAAGAAAAATAAAGGAAGATGGTTAGAGGTGATAGCATGATAAGAAGTTTTAGGGAATTATTGTTTTTTTTCTGTCCACACCATAAAAGGATAGCCATGCTTATAACTGCCAAGAATGATTTTAGAATTCGTAGACTCGTGTCACTTAGTTCAACCCCTGGTTTTAGAGAAGAGAGAACAGAGCCCACAGTAGCTCATGTTTTGTCTGAGATTCCCGAGGCCTGAGTTCAAGCTCTCCGATCGCTCTCCATGTACATTTCTTATGAGTTTAGAAATTTTCCTTCAAATCCATTTTGTCACTGCAAATGAGGCCAGACTTTGACTAAGAATATTTTCATTCTTCCAAAATATTTCTCTGTGTGTACATCTCTCCAACAGCATGTTTATAGGTTAGCCTGACGACTTCATGTACTTGAAGATAGATGGCTGTTAACACCATGTTGTGAGTGATGACGTAATTGCACATGACTTCCAAATGGAGTTTCAAAGCAACTTCCAAGACTGAGATCTATGTAGACTATCAACAGATGACCATAAATGTAGTTTGCCATCATTTATTTTTAAACGATCTGCTTTTAAAAGACACTCCAAATCTGTCACTTCCTTTCCCCTAAAACTTAAGTGACACAAAACGAGAGATCATTTTTCTATTGGGGCAAGGACCAGGGAGACCTTGAAGGGAAAGGTGGGCAGGAAATGACCCTACTTCAGTAAAACTGTAATCTACATAAAGGGAGTGGGGGATTCTTTTAGTTCAAGTGTTGCAAACACGTTTAAAGTGCAGTTATTACTAGAAGTAACTGTGAAAATACTATTCTAGTACAGCTGCTCCCTTCGTATTTGCTTTACTGAAAAAAGAAAACTGTTTATTATGGTTAGTAATGCAAGCCTCAGGCATCAATGTCTCAAGTGTCTCCTAATCTCTCCTCACACAGACGTGCGTGTGTGTCTGGGCGGTGGGAAAGGCAACAGCCCTAGATGTTTCAATCCAGGATTTAGTGTGCTGGGCCAATGTCTTCCTACCCTTTCCACCTGTAAAGTGCAAACAAATGAGAGAAAGATAGAGACGGACTATGGATACACCTAAAGCAGCCTTTACACTCTAACTGTGGGTATAATTGGATTTTCAGGCTTTTAGGGCCAAACTGAAAATTATTTCTTCTGAATGCAGTGTATCACTGAAATTATTTTCCTCTTTGTTGTCAGTGTTGCCCTAGCATTTATTGAAGAGGTAGTAGGTGTAGTTCTATGTGCTTGGTTTTAGGTTTTGTTGCACTGGTGAGAGGCATAACTAACATTTCTTGTGTGCCTACTGTGTCCCAGGCACTGGGCTAAGAGATTTACGTTCACGACTTTATTCCATCATCACAACAAACCCATGAAGTGGCTACTGTTACTACCGTCATGTTTTAGATGAGGAAGTGAGAGTAAGAGAGATTAAACAACAGACCCAAAGTTACCAACTTAGTGAGTGTTGGTGCTGGGATTGCAGACCAGAAAGATTCAAACTCATGAAGCTTCTTTCACCAAAATGTTGACTGGATTCTCTTTATCTGACCATTTTTTACAAAGAGGGGGGGTGCCACAGTTTCTCTCCATGAAGATGGGTAAGGAATGAAGAGAGTATTTTTGCAAGTATTAAATGTTTCATAATTTTAAAAATAATTCCTCATGCTGTCAGAGAATTTGGAAGCACAGACTTTTAGACAAGAATATTTATTTTCTTCATAAATGGAAGGGATATTGAAACCCAAGGACTTCTGAAGGTTGCCTTGTTGTCAGAAAAATGAGGAAGAAAGGAAAGAAGGGTAGTTTGTAGTGGCAAGAAGATTGAACAGAAGAACAGATGATAAAAAAAGGAACCAATAAGCTAAGAATACTAGGAAAATTACAACACTAAGATCAGATTTACTGATTTAGTTGTTAACCGTAAAATAAAACCTCTCCAGTCTCTGCTCCTTGTAGAATTGCCGCATATTTCTTCAATATTTAGGTCTTTGAAAATTGAGGTTTTCTTTAGTAATAGTACCCGGCTGAGTGCCCTGTTGTGAGAATTAAAAGAGTAAATGCATTTAAAAGAGCTAATACAAAGTATTTTTAAAAAGTGTTTTCAACAGTGCCTAATACACAGTAAACAATAAATGTTGGAGACTTTAAGTTTTATTATTACATATCTGTATGTAAAAGAGCATGATATCTAGGGGAATAAAAATTAGTGTCTGTCCTAAATATGAGGATGTATCTCCGTATATATATATATACCTATATATATATATATCTATATATGCCAATGTATACCAATAAACTGGTATATTAACTAATTTAGCAGCATTCCAGAGCAGTATCGCATGGAAGTATATCAGACTGAGTTCATGCTTAGGCAGAGGTGTAGTGTAAATACTCCGTCTCTCATCCCAAACACACAAGAATTCATGTTTTTTTCTGAAAACTGATCCTCCCTTTCTGTTTCTACAGATCTCTGAGATAATCCAAAGTCCAGCCCAAGTATGATGAAATACGCATAACCAAAACATTTCCCACAAAGAAGTAAAATTTTACTCCCTATTAGATTTCAATGGTTAAGGAAGAAAACATAGTTCTCTCCACTCCTTTTGAGAGTTGGCTATAAATTCTCTATCTTTTCTTTGGGCTTAGCAAAATCAAAGCTATCATATTTGATATATATACCCTGAATCTGAAACCAAATAAAGTCCCAACAAATAAAGTGAAGCCCATATCTTTAAAGATGACACCACCCAAGTTGTGGATACTGCTGTAAAATCTTTGCAAAGCTTTCTGCAAGTGAAGTTGGTCACATGGCCATCTGAAGAGGAAATTTGGTCTTTCTCATCAGGTAGATCTAGGGACATTGGACAAAGCAGAGAAGAAATTATCAGGGCTTGCCATTTATGCTGGTAATCCAAAGGCATTCATCTACCAATTAGACAGAAAAACTGGTGGTTTATGGCCTAAAATTACTCATTTTCCTTTATTTCATTATTTGTTTTAGGTGCAAATTAAAAACAGCAGCTCTTCTACCCTGGCCTCAAGGTGATTTCATTTCTAATGTGGGCGAATTGTTCATTTCCCAATGAGTACTCGAGACATTTTTTTTAAAATGACATCTTCCTTCTTATCATTCTCATTTATTAAATGTAATTTTCATCCCAGAAATCAATTTATTTATAACGCTTCCTTTTTTCCTTGTTGTTTCATGAGGCACTAGACTATTATACCCTTAAATTCAACATTTCTCTTACAACATCATGATAATGCTCCCCCAAAGACACTGTCTCATGAAGAGACTCTGGATATCTGGGAACACTTTGCTGGGGAGGCAGTTTATTGTGAAACAAGGTTGTCAGTCAGCATGAGTGGGCTCATACCTGGTTGAAGATATAAACTGACAATCTAAACACTGGGATTTCACTGATTATTGTATCAAAGTGACAATGGCTGATTAAGGTAAAATGATAGTTTCAAGCTTTCTGCTCTTTAAGATGCAGCCGTAATCTCAAAGCCGTCGAATTCCAGTGGGTGCAGGACTGTGCCAAATCAAGTGTTTCCAAAGCTCCCAGTTGTCTATGTATTATGTCCAAGCATAGAGTAAAGATCTGGAAGTACTGAGGAAGCTGAATTTTCCTCCCTGAGTGAATGACATTCCCATTTCACAAATATCAAGCTCACGGTTTTATGCCATTTTATCCCCCTGTGAAATGCAATTCTGTTATGAGATCAATTTATAGGGTTCGGACCTATTAGGTTCAGACATCTGAGCTTCAGATATATATAACCACTGTGAAATTGCCTTCTTTAAATAGGATGACAATAGAATTTTATTATTATTTAGCTTCTTTAATATACAAAATAAAAAATAAGCTCTACATTTTTATATCTTCTTTTGAAAGAAAAATAAATATAAGTCAATTCAGAATAGCTTTTCTCTCTCCCATCCTTCCCCAGTAACATTTGAGTCTACACATGCTAAATCTTGGATGATAATCTTTTATAAAGATTGCTAAGTCTTCTTGCAGATAGGGTGCCATTTATATGGAGGGGGGTGATGAATTCCTAGTGTTGAGATTCAGTGCCAAAATTATTGCCATTTAATGTCATGTCTTGAAATTTTTTCATCGGAATTAATGCTATGTGATGTTTGAAGCCCATGAAAAACCTTCAGTGTTTCTTTTCATCTAAGCTGACACACTGTCACTGTGAATAAAAATAAAAGAACATATAATGCTGTGGAATTGTTTGCGATCAGAAATTTTCTTTCAAGCTTACTTATCCTTGATCAGCTATCCATGACCTCTGCAGTCAATATGAGCTTCTAAGAATCAAAACCTGAGTATTTCTGTGATTCTTTCCTGAGCTATTCTACACATCACAGAAATGACCAAGTGTAAATGCAATCCTATTTCAACAGCAGTCACATTGCCTAGAAATGTATGTCTGTGAAGACCATTCAGAATGTAACAGATCCTCCGCCCTACCCAACTTCTTCCCTTTTTCTCAGTGACCACTCGAAGATTAGTTTTTATTTTCTATCTCCAGTTTCATTCACTCCCTCTTGTCTTTATTCTTCAAAAAATCTGATCTATTCATATTATTAACTAATTAGAAGGAAGATTTGCAAGGCTATACCGTCCTTTTGCGGGTACTGTTGGAGAGTTGCTTTCTTTACTTGGTTCGGTTCTCCAAATACATCATACTCTTTGAGATTAAAATCCTTGCCTTCAACAGATACAGTCTCTTTCAGAGAATCAGTAGTGAACTTCATATTCAGGAGACTCTCAGTAAACATGCATAATGTGATAACATGCTCTGTAAATTGCAAATGGCAGCTGGTGTGATGAATCCCAACAGCATTTTTTGTTTTGTTTTGTCTGTTTGTTTTTTGGTTGGTTAGTTTATGGTTTGGGCTCATTTTGAATAAGTAAGTTGCCCTCATTTTAAAAACAGGAAACTTCACAGAAATCCTATTTCCAGTTTCCCTTTGAAAAAAGTCAGGAGCTTTGGGCTTCCATTCTTACTGGGCAACAACTGTAACCAAGAAGTGGCTTTCCCCTCCTCAGCTGGGCATGCGCTCTCTGTTCCCTATGTCCACTGGACTTGATTCGCTCATTACACTACCTGCCTAGCACTTCGAGTTTGCTACCCCTGCCCTGCACAAACATTGTTCAAAGGCTATCTAAACCATTTTACGAAATTATCTCACAAATGCAATTTCCCCTTGAAGGAAAACGAGAGATGCTTTCCTCTGATAGGATCTAGTCAGTGTCAAAATGTTGTTCCTGCGGCTTTCCTCCTATTTATGCAAAATTTTGCAGGACTTTTCTTTATGGTTCTACAGGAGTCCTCATTTTGCCGCTCCCACTGTGGGAGCATGATGAGCTCGGCATTTGTGAAACGTTCTGTAAAATGTCCTGAAAAATTACTAACAGTGGCCGTGACAGCAACATTCTCACCGAGAATAATGCTAATGGCAATCAGAGGGAAGCAGAGTGTCTCCCACATCTTTGTTTTAATCACAGAGCAGTTCTCTAAGGGTTAACAAGCTCTGATGCTTATTATTTTGTTGTTTTGTTTTTTCCAACCTACCCCCTAACTTTAAAAAAAAAAAAAAATTCACTTAGTGCAGACGGTCCTGTCAAGCTTATTTGAATTGATTGCAGGACTTGAATTTCAGTCCGAAGAGATGATAGCACCAGTTCTTACAAGCTGGGCTGTGTTATTACATCCATGAGCTACAAGGACTTATGATTCCTTAATTAGAAGGAACCTAGAGAAACGTTTTTAAATCTCTTTTAATGTATGCATTGCTGCTGAAATTTCAGACATTTAAGGATACTGATTTTGTTCTTTTACTGAAAAATGATAAGTTGGTGACGTTCTCGAAAAAAAAAACAAACTTGCAGAATGGATTTGGTAGAGGGTCCCTTAAAGGTGGACATTTTACCATTATTGACTCATTAATTTAGTCCTGTAGTGATGGTGAAAATAATCCATCTGAATAGTGGATGGCCACTGTGGCATCTGGATAACTGATCTGTTGACGAAAGTACTCATTTCTCCACTGAGCATCCTCCAACAGACTGAGTCCAAATGTGACTTTTCTGATGACGTTTCTCCTGCTAGTTCCTAAGTATCTCTTCCCTGTGTTTCCTGTTTCCTTGCGATGATTAAAATGGTCAGGTTCATTAAAGAATAAAGAATAAACAAAATGCCTTTTAGCACCCCCTTTGGGAGCAAAGAGCATTGTGAGAAAGAAGTTCCTCTCAGATATGGAATGCTGAATAGAGGTTGATTGTCAAAGGGCACCAGTTAAATATGATTGATAATGGCCTGATATTATTTCTTTGATCTTATTTCTTTTTTTCCCTCTTTAATCCACATGAATAGTAATGAACACAGCTGAGTGAATGAACACAAAAGCAGATAAGCTACTGTGCACATTTTATACCCTCCAATCTAATGAGCACATTGTCTTTAGCATCATTAATGAGTTTTGCAAAATCTGTAATATTTTCATAGAACACTATCGCAGCTTGTCTAAGGGTCATTTGACCCTATTTTGCCCCTGGCGCCAGAGTGATGACTTCATTTTTAATTATAAATGCTGATTCTAATTAGCAGGCCTGGAAAAGTCAGATTGAGTTCTGTGTGACCCTGTCCACCCATTTGCACCCCAGATGCTAACTTGAACCCCAAAGCCAAATCTGTGAACTCTTTCTGCAGTGCCTGAGACAAGATACTGAAATAGCTGCTGCACCCCTATGGTAGATACGGAGTCAGGGAATATTTTGATGTAATTATGACAATAACATTTTCGCTCTGCAGCTACTGTACCCCAAAGTGGCTATGTCAGGGCATCATTTCTTCTTTTCCTGTTTTCTCAACCACAAAACCAGGCTCACAATTGGATTTGGCAGCTGCCGAGCTACCCTAATATAGCAGCAGACGAATCCAGGCAAAGAACAGATCTATCACTGTATCTGACTGATCTTTCTGCTTATGCACAGTGACAAATTCTCACCTCTCCATATAGATCAGCGGGCACTGTAACCAGTCAGTCACGCATAAGTTGTGACAGCTCATCACAAGATTGGCATTTCGGAGCCCTGGAGAACAAGGTGAAACGTGCAGTTATTTTACATGAAAACTGCAGTCTTTCCCAAAGCAACATAGGGGTGTGTGTGTGTGTGTGTGTGTGTGTGTGTGTGTGTGTGTCTACCTTTCACAAAAAAAAGACACACTGTTCTGTTCACTTTAGTAGAGTACATAGAGGAGATAAAAAAAAACATACACACACACACACACACAAATGGTTGTATCGCAGGAGAGGGATTTACGTTGTTCATTGGATAAAGACTACTGGGTTTCCTTTTCCCCACTGCTTCTGAGTTACTCAGAGTGGCTAAATCAAGGGAGCCTCTGCCTACTGAGAATATGCGTCCATGTCTCTGGGAATCCAGTGCTATGCTTAGGATGACAGATGAAAAAAATCTTAGGATAAATTTTCCAATGTTTCTCCTCCCATTTCCATTGAAATACATCCTCAGGAGGCTCCTCTTTACCCTCATGAAATCAAAAACCTCCCACTTTTATCTCTTGATTTAAGAACGGTGAGAAATGGTTTTGGTATTTGCACAGATTTTAGAGAAACTCCCTTTGTCGTTCCATAGTAAGCATATTCACACACACACACACACACACACACACACACACACACACACACAGCCTGACTGCTTCAGAAGTGTTTCAAGGTATAAGGTGAAAATTATTCCCAAGCACTATCCAAATTTGGAAGAAGGCAGTAACTTGCTAATAAAAGAAACCCATTAATAATGTGTTGGAATTTATAGATGAGAGGTATACAAATTAAGTATATTTAGATTTTTCGTGTGTAAGGAACTAAATCTAAAAACCAATGACTCAATAATAAAATAATGTGGAGTTTTAGGATTGTTGTTGTTGATTATCTGTAAGTTACAGATATAAGAAATAATGAATCATGGTCTTAGGACCATCTCAGGTCATTGACTCAACAGATAACCCCCAAATGGAAGCAACAGAATCACATATAAAAAATAAAGTCTCATCACATATAACAAATTGCTGTGCTTACATAAAGTATTAAATTCTTCCATTAAATTTACTTCCAACTAAGAAAAGACAAGACCTTATTTAGTCTACGGTTTAGATAGTTAAACAGTTAAGCTTAGTTGTACTTAGTTAAAATTCAGGTTTAAATAGTTAAAATAACATCTACTTTTAGGTTTAAAAAAGGGAGGAATCAGCTGTTATACTTACTGTGCTTAAAAGGAGCTAAGGCACTGCATTAAAATTGAGTAGGAATTCAATATTTGATGAGGATGATGAGGAGGAGGAGTGGAAAGTTAAGAGGAGATTAGGGAAATTATATTAACTCTGACATAAGCTTGTAGGATGATATAGAGAGGACACTATGTCAACCAACCAGTTTTTTGAGTTCATATAAGTCCTTGAAAATACACATTCACTGAAATTCCTCACTTCTTTTGGGAACATTAAAGCACCATTAATTAATTAAAGATTATAAACAACTCAAAACCTCCCTTTCTCTTACTTTCTGGAGCGAACCCATTGGCTATATTATTTTTAAATCAGTTGCTGCTCACTCCGACTGTCCTGCAGTAATAAGACCAAGTCAGTAACTTCAAGGTTCCAAAAATGGATTGTGTAGCTGAAGTCATTTATTCAGTTGTTCCCATTGCATGAAAAAAGGCGGAGGGAACACTGAAATCCTGAAGATGTAAAAACTACAAAGAGGAAATATCAGCTGACTCGCCCAAGGTCACCTGGTGAGACAGGGCTAAGGACAGAAATTTAATATCTGCCATTCAAAAAGCTTTTAACTTGTAGAAAAGGAAGAATGTTTAAACTCTCCTCCAATGTGTGAACATGCTCGTGACCCACATAAGGAAGAATTCTCCCTTAGATTGATATGGAACTTTTATTCTTTGCACATGCATGCAGTTCACTTCTTTGAGTTGATTCCCCCAGTATACGGTAATATATATATTAGGCAGATGTAAAACCCATTTGACAAATAAAGAAACTGAGACTCAAGAATGTAAATGACTTACTTCAGGTTATAGAACCAGTTAGGAACAGAGCTGGGAGGAGAATGGAAACCTTTATTCTCCTAATCTAATATTTTTAGAGCATCACAGTGCTTCCTTCATCATTACCTCTTCCCCATGCTTCCTGGCGCAAAAATCTATTTCTGCTTGGGGGATTTGAAGAATGAAGACTGTACATTCTCTTATGTAGTAAACAGAGATGAGTGAGACATTAATATTTTTTTATTAATGTCTCCAGCCAAACTATGGAAGGAGACAGTAATATTTTAAGCATCTGAAAGCAAAGACATTTTTCTGCACATGGCTTTCTAGTTCTTAAGGGGTTTTTTTCTCTTACTTTCATAAGTCCCCATAGCACCTCCTGAAACTTGAAAAAGCTAATTTGTTTCCTCCACATGAAACCCTCAACTCTGGTTAAATATAAGAAATCTTCAAGCAGGTGTTTGTTTTCTTAAAAATGAGAATGACATTTTAACTTTATTCATTCTGCTTCAAAAGTAAGCATTTTATTCATTAGTTTAAAATGAAACATTTTCAAAGAGCTTCATTGCTGACTAGTTTCATGCCATTTGAAGTTTTAAATGTCATTTGATGAGTTTTAGCAGTGCAGACATAGAAATAATAAAAAAATTTTGTTAACTGATAAAACACAATATTCTTGTTCTCAAGAAGAACACTTGGGTAATTTTAAAATAGTGAAAAGAAATGTTATCACTGGAGAAATGTATCACATTTGCCCACTATTCACCCCCTCAGTAAAAAAAAAAAAAAAAAATTGAAGATGAGTAAAAGAAAACAAAATTCTAGGATTCGAAAAACAGAAAAACATTTCCAAGAGGCCATCTATTTAGCATAATTTACTGTGAAAGTACTTTCTCTGTTAATGTTTTGTTTCAGCGATACCAATATAAATACTGTGTACTTCAATTATTATTCCCACTATATATTAATAATTATTAATTTCAATTAGCATACAAATAAAATCAGAACTTTGGGAGGCATTTATATATATATGTATTATTCATGATCTACTTCATAAAATAATTTTAAGTAGCTTACAATAAAAGACAAAGACACAAATAATAAATAAATAAACAGGGTTAAAAGGAAAAGCTAAAGGGTAAAATGGAGGTAGTCCAGTAGTGATTAAGAGCACGGACTTGGGTCAGATAAAACTGGATTTGAATCCAAGCTGGGCTGATAAGTAGCTGTGTGACCTTGGACAGTTTACCCAACCTCTCAGATCCCTAGCTCCTTAATCTAAAAAACAGGGATAATAATGGCCACCTCAGTGAAGAACATGGTGGGTGTTTTTGTGTTTATTCCTGAAATGTCTTTACTAAGGGACTCTCGCGATGAAACACAAGAAGAAAATTCTGAGCAACATCCTTTGCCCCTACTCGTGATTATATAGAAATATAAAAACAAATGCTGAAAAGTTCATTTTTCTATGAGGTTAGAAAGATCAGGTTAAGTTATAAAACAAATTCTGTGGAATTGAGTTCATGAATATGTTTCATATGTTGATCCATACCTGTGAAAATAAGCAATCAATTAAGAACCACAGCAGAAAATTTGAAGCAAACCTCAGAGAGAACCACATAGCTTTATTCATTAAAGTTCTAAGTATGTTTTGTGTAGATTTCATTGAGAAGTTGCTGGTTTCTCTTTATAACACCCCTTGAAAGGCAGTGTCTTTTGAGAAACGAATTCCGTAAGACCATGAAAATGTATGCACAGCATTCCAGGATTGGTTGCTGTTTGGATGAGAACAAATAAAAGAAACAGGAAATTATGTAAAAAAAAAAACTGCTCACTTTGAATGTATATATTTATAGAGAGAGATTAAGCTGGGACTTTCTATTAGTAACTTCAGTAAATATTTACTGGAAGTGTTCTGGGCTACATCATCAATAAACCAAATAAGGTTCTTGCCCTCATAAAGCATTTTATTCATTATTTCAGTCAGAGAGACAAATCATGAACAAATGAACATGGCAACCAAAATAATACACATGATAGTTGTTGGTAAAAACCATGAACTAAAATAAAGCAGGTAATAAAGTGTGATAGGGAACAAGAGGCAGTGAGATGGGGCCGCTTATTATTATGATTTTCATGTGTGAGTAAAAGTAAAACATGATTTTCACGCACAATTCCAGAAAAACCTTAAGTTTTATCATTAAATTACCAGATCACCTACCCACCCAATCCCTCAAAAGAAAAAGTTTCTAGAGAAAAAGTAACTTTGCTTCTTCCTTCAGTCCTTAAATCATCTCCGAGATACAAAAGCAACCAACATTTTCTATTGAAACCTAATTGAAAACGATAAAGAAAAGAGTATTTTATTTGAATGAAAAGATGTTTTTCATCAGTATGACAGAAAAGGAGGGTTAGAATAAACAGGATTTACAGAGCACCCTTTGCAACTTCCTCTTCTAGCAATATGGTGAAGTAAATAACTTGCGCTGAAAACAACTAAAAATGCTGGATTTTAGATAGATAGATAGATAGATAGATAGATAGATAGATAGATAGATAGACAGGTACAAAGTATGCATGGAAATCTCTTGTTCCATGCCTGCCCCATCTCCTGCACTGTACTCTAACCTGCTTCCTTTTGTTTCTCATTTTTATTAGTTTCTTCCGCCTACTTCCTAGCTAGGTGACTGGACATGTTACTTAACCTGTGTTTAAGTTTCTGTATCTGCAAAAATGAGGACAATATTATCTACCTAAAGTGTCCTAAATGAGGATGAATTGGGTGGATGGTCATAAAAAATACATAGAAGAGCTCCTGACAAAAGAAAAGTGTTAGGTACATAACTCATTAAGTAAATAAATCAATACATACAGCATATATACTAGTAATTTCCTCCTTTATTGTTCAAAGGTAGAATATAATGTACTCTGTTTGATAATTTGGCTTTTTTCACTTAATATATCTTAAAACATGTCATTATTAGTTCAGAGAACTTCATCCTTTTTCTGAGCTGCATAGTATTCCATTGAATCAATGTACTCTATATTTGGTTTGACGATTTCTCCGCTGATGATTATTTGGGATGTTTTCAGTCTTTTGCTTTTACAAATGATGCTTCAGTGAACAACTTCATAAATAATATCATTTCGTAGGCATGCCGGTAAATCCGTAGGACAAATTTCCAGAAGTGATATTGCTGGATCAAGAAGTCACACCGATTGTTATTGCTATTGTTATTTTACTAAATATTCCCAAACCTCCTTCTGCAGTGGTTGTACCATGTTATACCCCGACCAGCAATCTAAGAGGACGAAAAACAAGAGTCCATTGTTGGAGTCAAAAAAGTAAGGACTTCTGAGAAGTACACACACAAAGTGAAAGCAAAACTGAAAAGAAGCAGAGTCTATTATTATACTATTATATTTAAAAGACAGTTTAAAATGATAAAATAATTCCTATAGTAAGAACTTCAGTTGCTCTCCATGGTAAAAAGGACAATCCCCTCTGTAAACAACCATCCTACCCTCCAACTCACCTTCCATTTTCTTCAACTGAATCTATTCAGCTTGCGATTTATTGTTTTCCTAAACTACATTTTGGTGTTTTAGCAATGATGTTGTTCAAAGAAAGGGGTGTTTATAATTTTGATGTGTGCTTAAACTGTAAAAGATTTTCAAAGTCTAAATATAAAGTTTTGTGTAGAAAAATATGCTTTGCCTTCAATAAACTTATAAATTTACCTAACCCAGAACAGGAGAAAGGCATCCCAGGCATCCGCCAGCCCCCAGGAGCTTCCATTCTGATGACCATGGGGGGTGGAGCAGGGAGTTGAAGAGACAGAATAATGATCCTAGAACCTTCCCAAAATGGGGATTCTAATGAGACACCCCCACATAAAACTGGGAAAGGCCATTAATCCCTTGACATTAGAGGAAAAAAGCATCTCTCTTGGAATTAATAACCATAAAGTAGTTCTTTTGTGGATTTGCAGCCCACATTTATACTACCTGTGTGTGTGTGTGTGTGTGTGTGTGTGTGTGTGTGTGTGTTGGAGGGGGGCAGCCTAATCCAATTCAAAAATGTATTTTAGATAATAAAATTAAATTTTAAAAAATGTATTTTAAATAAGTACTGGTACGCTCTAATACCTTACAGAAGCAAACGCAATCCTCTCTGGAAAAATGAAACTTCAATCCAGATCTCAAAGAATTCACAAAAAGCTCTGAGGAACATAAGTTAGCCATCAAAGATGACCAAAATGCTCAAGGAACAAGGCATTCTGACAGAAACAGTAGACAGAAACACTAGATTCACCAAGACCTCAGATATTGGGGTTATAAAATTCAAAACGTGGAGAGGGTAACTATGTTTCAAAAAATAAAAAGTGAGACATAATATGGGAGTCATAAATAAGAGATAATAAGACTGAGCATATCAGAAAAAAGAAGCAAAACACTTATAGAAAGGGAAACATTGATTCAGAAGTCCAAGCAATCTGGAATGAAAAAGAAAAACCTCAGCTCAATGGAAAAGGAAGCAAGAGAGTTGAACTGTTGAAATGTTGCAGATGTGTTCAAATACAACCAAATCGAGTCAGTAAATAATATCTCTCTAATCGCGTATCAAAAGCTAATATAATCATTTATCAATGATCTTTAAAATTAGAGAGTTGGGAAATGTTTTCCTTTGTATGAATGCAAAGGAAATTAATATCACTTCCTCTGAGCATGAAAAGAAATTACGGAGAAACACAGTCTCAGCTAAATGCACATAATACGCAGCCTGGTTTGGTCTCTCCATATGTGCACTAACTAGGTTGTGATGTGGGCTTGCAATTAAGTAGAACACCTTGAAGCTAGACTCAGACTGCTGGAGGATTTTGTTTCCAATCCCTTGACCTAGGGCTTAAATTGGATGGAATCTTTCAGAATATTGTGCCAGTGACTCTCTTTGGTGGAAAAGAGCCCGTGAAATGTACTGTCAGCCGACACAATACCTTTTCACTTTCTTATTTTGTCTTCATTACTCGCCCTCCTCCCCCACCTCCTCCAAACACTCTGGGGCTTGCCGTTTGCCTGGGTGCCCCTGTTTGCTCCGTTCTCTATCATTATCCTTCTGATTTGAGGACACAGCTATTGATGTTGATTGCTATCTGGTCACGTGAGGGAGGCTGAAAAGGCCCACACCGGTACAGCCAGCCCTCTTTTCTTCACTCTCCACACACGTAAAGACTATTCTTTAGTTTCCAGCAACCACAGGATGTCTGTGCACAATTGCACAATTCTGTCCTGGAAATTGTTAAAACCAAAGATGGGGGAAGCGATGTGTCCCACTGATTGCATTATATTTTTCTAATTTGCACACAGTGGGTCAAAATAAAGAAATACACACAGACACAAGGGATGTGCTCCTGATGGAGAGGGCTAGTTCTGTGCTCTCATTCAGCTTCAGAGCCCAAATCTCTTCTCCCTCCTCCCTCCATGTGGACTTTGCCCCCTCCTACCCCTGCTTCACCTGGCTTCCATGCAGTGCTGTCGCTCATGCGGGCCTCAGTTCTGGGGCCCCATCATCACCAGCTGTCTTCTGAGTTGGTTTTTTTTTTTTTTTTTTTACCATACGTATCCTGGCAGAAATGGTACAGAGAGTCCTCTCTCCTCAACGTGCACAGGGATGCTAAGGGAGGAAGGCTTCCCCCCACCTAGCCAGCTCGATCGGCTAAATTAACCCCAGCCTGCAGAAGGATGACAAAGGTCACAGCCAGATCTCCATCGTCTAGAGGAATAAACAGAAACTTTGGAAGCCGATCTTTAGAATTTGCATTCGGCAAGGCCACTGACTAGTTGTGTGCAATGGGAAAGATGGGGCATTTAGCTCAGAAGCTTGTTTACTTCATCTTTAAACTGGGATATTGTGGCACTTAAATGTAGAAATATATCAAAAGTTCTTTGGAAATTTTAATATACTGACTACAGAAATGTGAACTGTTCTTCTCTTTACTTCCATTGCCATAAGGATTTCTTGCAACACTCATTTTGAGGGTCCTTCCTTTTGCTTTTCAAAGCAATAACTAGCTAGTATTAGATTAGGTGGAGTTTATGGTTTAATTTGCTTAAAGCTAATCCTTACCAATGTTGTGCTTCAAAGGGGGCCTTTTGGATGCCCTGTTATACCCCAAAAGTTTGTTTAAATCATGGGGACTTCTTGCACATTGGTAGCTCTAGCAGGAGTAATGAAGTAGTGACTTTTTATATCCATCAACTCTCTCCATTATTTTATGCAAAAAAAGAAAACTAACCCACTGGACTCTTTGAAGTGACCCAAGTCTCTATTTATAGTAAATCTACCTAATATTATCATGGCTAAGTCATTCTCTGTTCCAGTAGATGGATGAATCCAATTCTCCAATTTAGGTGATTAGGAGAAGCTGTGCGAAATAGGTATTGTCGGAGAAAGGCCTTTGAAAATCACAGAAAGTGGTGAACTACCCTCAAGAAGAGGAACAGGCCAGGATAAAGGCAGAGAGATGAGAAGGTTGGAGAGCAGTTGGAGAAAAATAGTCTGGGTAAGCTGGGATAATTCCTCTGAAGGGAAAAAAAAATCCCCGGGATCCATTAGGTTTGCCAGTAGTTCATACATCCTTCTTGTAGATTTATAATGAGCATAACAATGATAACTTGTAATATGGAAATTAGTTTAGTGACTCTTATTTTACCTGAAAATCATTTTTTTCAGGGGACGTGTCTATTATCATCAGCATGAACCAATGATAAACAGATCACTGGTAGAGCTTTTAAATCAGGGAGGTGTCAAAGTCAACATTTTGTTTCAGGCGTATTCATCTAATGAAATGCAAATACATAAAGATAAAAAGAGGAAAACTATCCATAGAAAGGTATTTACAAGTTGTTGTGGTAGTAGTGAGAATTTTCCTGGTTATGCAAAAAAAGATCAGACATAGACACGTCTGAAGGGGAAAATGTGGGCTTTAGCTTCTGCTTGATTATCGGGGATGATCTAGACAAACTAATCTAAAGAGGACTTGGAGGTTTCAAACTGGGGTTCCCGGGAATGGTAATGGGTTTGATTTTAGATATGGTAGATTTGAGGTTACGGTGGGAAAACGGTAGAAATTTGGGTCTACTCCAAGAAAACAGAGATATGCCAGAGTTTGAGGAATCATCTTCAGAAAGGTCACTGTTGAAATTGCTAAAGCAGCTGCTATTTCAAGAACATAGTGAGATAAGAGGTGAGGGCTGAGGTAAGAACCTCGGGGGATTGTCTGCGTTCCAGAGGCAAGAGGAAGAGGCGCTAATAAGGATATGGCAAGAAAGAGAAGAACCAAGGTCACCGTCACAGAAGCAAGTGGGGGAAAGAACTGGGGTTGAGAAGGGGGACATAATCAGCGATGTCGCAAACCGATACAAGTTTCAGGAGGCGGAGAGCTAAGAAAAAGCCACTGACTTTAACGATTAGAAGGTTAACCACTGACAAGCTTAGATAGAAAAATTTTGAGAGGTAGCAAACCGCCTGGCAGGAGCCGAGGCAGTTCTCGGTAGTTCTCAGCCCAGCCATGCGTTTGAATCACTTGTGGACTTGGCCCTGCTGTTACTCCGTTCTTTTTGCGCAATGCATGTAATCAGAACCCACACCCGGAGGTTCAGATTCGGTTGCCTTAAATCGCTTGTGAATGAATTAGTGGTGATAAGAGTAGAGGAAGGAGCTATGTCCTGAGAATTTTGACGATGAGAATGAGGAGCTAAGAGTGTCGGGGTCAAAATCTGTTGGGTTGTATTTGGTTCATTTTGTTTTAAGAGGAGAGATCCGAGTACGTGTGTAGGTTGGTAGAGAGGATGGAAACCGGAAGATACATGGATGGGAGGAAATCCCTGATGAAGCACGACCCAGAGGAAGGGAAGAAGGAATAGGATCTGAGCAGGAGTCCAGGGCGTGGCTTTAAATAAGGTGTGATCTTCCTGGGAGGGAAGAAGGCTGACAGGAGGGAGGGTAGGTGAGGCGCATTAGGTTTTAGAGGTAGTGAGGTGGGAAGACATGGGAAGGCACCTTTAATGATTATAAATGTTGAAATAGATTTCTAGGCCCAAGATGGAGCCGCTCCTGTCCGGGATACCACACCAGCAAACCGAAACTTGGATAACTTCCTGTCCCTATGAATGCTCCCTTTGACCAGAAACACTGTATATATTCAGTCGGCCAATCCCCCAACACCAAGCCAACTCTGGGCTCTGTACTTACTTCCTTATTCCTCCTCACCCTAAACAAGATTAACTCTGTGGCCCCAGTTGGTCAGATTTTTTTTTTCTGTTCCTTATTCTTTATTCTCTATTCTTTATCCCATAAAAGCATCCTGCCTTCTGCCCCATTTTGCAGTTCTCCAAATGAAGACTGTCTGCTTCATAAAGTGTTAAATAAGGTTTGTTTGTATCACCTAAATTGTCTTCTTTAATCATTTTTTTTTAACACAAACCTCCGTAACAAAGGACAAAAGGTCAGCTGAGAGTGTAAGGGACTGTATTAAGATAAGGGAACCAAAATTGGAGAAGGTTTGTTACAGCTGATCTGGGAAATTCTAATGGGTAGACTCAAGGGGCATGATTCTAAATAGGATGGTCAGGGACACCTTACTGAAACAGTGACATCTGTGCCTAGATCTCAAGTTGGTGAGGGAGTAATGGATGTGGATATCTGCTGAGGAGCAGCATCCCAAGCAGCAAGAACAGCATGTGCAAAGGGCCTGAGGTAGGAGAGTGCCTGATGTGTTAAATGAACAGCAACATGCAAGGAGATAAACTCAGAGAATTAAAAGGGGGAGGAGTGGCAGTGATTACTATGATCCATGATTGCATAGGATCTTGTACACCATTGTAAAGGATTTAATTTTATCTTGTATAATTGAGAATCAACTCAGGGGTAGAGGAGAGAGGTGACACGGTCTGACTTACATTCTAAAGAGATCCCTTTGCTTGCTGAGAATAAGCAGAAAGGATGAAAGAATGGAAACAGGGGGATCTGCTGGCAGGCTACTGCAATAATCCAGGCTGCAAAGTACAGTGACTTGGACCAAAAAATGTGGCTCTGAAAATGTTTGTTGTTTTTTTTTTTTCGATACTGAGTTTTCAATATACTTTGTAAAGAAAGAATCAAGAGAATTGCTGATGGTTTGAATGTAGGGTATGAGAAATCAGGCAAGGATGAGTCCCTGTTTTTTTAGCCTGAGCACCATGGCAACAACATTACCAATAATGGGATGACCGTGATGGACAGGGCAGGAGAAGCAGGCAGCTCAGCTAATGTGTGTGAGTTAGCTCCTGTTATTGTGCCTTTATTCTCTATTCGCAGACATTACTTTTTGCCCTGAACTGATATTACCTTTGTTGAGATAACAGGTTTGTTTTGTTTTTTATATTTGGAACGTATTTTCACAACTTCAGCTCCTCTGAAACAGCTATTGGCTGAGAAGTGTACAAAATATATAATTCCAAGATAGCATGAGGACAAACCATTTACTAGAAAGGAGCTTTCTGGTTAGAAAAGATGTCCTTTAGCCCATGGAAACACAGGGACAAACCATCTACTGGAAATGAGCTTTCTGGTTAAAAAAGATTTTCCATTATCCCATGGAATTCAGTATTTTTTTGTCCAGATTAATTCTTTATAGTGTTTCTTATTTTGCAATTTATTTTTTTAGAAGAAGGGGATTTATGACATAATCTCACTGCTGCCCACAGCTATACAAACAGTGCACAACTTCAGGAACCACCATTGACGTGTAGCCTCCTGTTCCCTGCACAAGGCAGCTACCCCTGAAAGTAGTACCAGTTTCGAAAATAGTAACTAGTCATTGCAGAGAATGTGGACAATGCAGAAACATATAAAGAAAAACTTAACAAAAGTTAGTGGGCTCTTTGAAACATATTGGTAAATTGTCTTCCAGCCCTCTTTTCTAGGCATATGTATAAACATATATTTTTGTGTTTCAAATTTGAGGTTATGCTGTAAACAAATTTAGTATCCTACTTACTGTCCAACTTTTCCATTTAAAATATTCTAAGAATTTTTCCATGATCTTATTTTTCATTATAATATGGGTAATGAAAACATCATATGTTTAATAATTGTACCATTATTAGATATTTATGATATTTCAAGTACAACCTATTACAAATAATGCTATTCCCATCCTTCATTTAAATTTCAAATCCTGGGGCGCCTGGGTGGCTCAATCGGTTAAGCACCTGCCTTTGGCTTAGGTCATGATCCTGGAGTCCCAGGATCGAGCCCCACATCGGGCTCCCTGCTCAGCAGGGAGTCTGCATCTCCCTCTGACCCTCCCCCCTCTCATGCTCTCTCTCTCTCTCAAATAAATAAATAAAAATCTTTAAAAAAAATAAATAAATTTCAAATCCTTTAAGTTTTTGACCACATCAAAATGGGAATACTGGACCAAAGAATATCAGTATTTAGCAACTTTTAATCTACTGTTAAATTATTTTCTATGAAAGTTGTGCGTGTTCACATCCTCATTCACCTTCTTTGAGACTGCTTGTCTCATTCTGCCACCTTAAGGGTAGTGTGCTATTTCTAATTCCCTTTCTTCTGGCAGCGCTAAGTAATTTCATCAATTTATTATATAAATACCAATTCAAGAAATACAGTTATCGACATTTTCTCCTGTATTTTGAAATGTTTTCTATCTTTCCACTGTTAATTCATTTGATGTTTTAAAAATAAAATTTGTTTTAACCTCAGGTATTTTTTCAATTAAAGTGGAAAAGAACCAATCTATGCTTTTAAAATATGATGAAAGAGAAGTCACTTCTAAATACCATCTAGATGACAGTAAAGAACAGAACTCACTCTTTTGAGAAATATATCCTTTCCTGCCCTAACTGACCTAAGAACCACTGATAAGTGGTTCTTTTTTTTTTTTTCACTGATAAGTGGTTCTTAACTTTGACTGCAGATTAGACCTGAACTCCATCTCCAGAATTTTCATTTAGCAGAGCAAGGGTGGAGCTTGGAGAACTCTAAGTTTTTAAAGCTCCACAAGTGGTCTTTTAGCCTACCCCTGTTGAGAACTACTTTTCTATTAGTTTCCTGTGAAAGAAAAGTAGCTTTTATTTCTAGCTCTCTGCAACTTCATCTTAATTGGACAATGCTAACTTTGGTCCCTTCCACCTTTCAATTACCACTTGACAGTCCATTTGGCAGAAAAGGACGTCACTTCGAACAGTTTCCTCTTTCCCTTTTATACAACTACTCTGGAAGAAAGCAATTGTCGGGTCAGTCCTATATGCTGGTCATAAACAGCAAAATCCAAAGGGCAGCCCAAAGAACGAATATATGAACATTTAGAGCTACATTGTTCACGATGGCAGCCACTAGCCACATGTGGCTGTTGAGCAGCGATATATGGCTGGTTGAAACTGACAAGTTCTACAAGCATAAAATGCACAACAGACTCTGAAGACTACAAAAAAAAAAGTAAAATATCCCATTGTTGACTTTCATATTGCTTCCATGTGAAAATGATGATATTTTGGATATACTGGGTTAACTAAAAAGTATTATTAAAATTTTACCTGTTTCTTTTTACATTTTTTTAAACGTGGTTTCTAGAAAATTTTAAACTACACATGAGGCTTGCACTATACTCTATTGGACAGTGCTGATCTAGAGGTAAACTTGCCCACTGAAGCAAATTAAATTTATTCTCACATTATTGGAAATTTAGGCATCTAAAATTATACAATATAATTACAGACTTAAATTAGATAATTTCGTTTTGTTTAATCTTAGGCATCTTCATAATACATATAAAAATCTCTCAGGGTAATTGCAACTCAAGAAGTGGGTCCTTGCAAAATGATAGAGGTTATCATTCTTCGATTTTCAAAACTTTATGGTGGAGTGCTTTTCACAACATGAATGTTTTTAATTGAGTTGATGGAACTGCTGAAGATTTTTGGAGCACAGAACTAGTTGTTATTCAAACACGGTTCCAAATAAGACTTCTCTTTTTGGTTTGGTTTTGTTGTTGTTGTTGTTGTTGTTGTTATGCAGAGTGGGCCAAGGGCTGGCCCAGGTGTAGTCCAGGAGATATAATACTCTTCAGGGCATAATAAAGTACTGTTTCCAAAATGAAATCTCTGGGAATCCAGAACAAGCAAATCAGCCAGCCTGGATGTGGCATACCAGACGGGGACAGGGTTGTTAACAAAACAAACTCTGGACAAGGCAGGACAATCAGGGTTAGCAGCAGATTCTGCAAACAGCGTCAGCATGGCAATGTGGGCAAGCAGGACAGCAATCACAGGCAGAGGGTTGTCTCCAAACTCTGATCACGGTCTCAAGCCACAGGATAACCCACGGTGCAACTCTGGAAGGAAGCAATTGTCTCTTTGAGGTATAAATCTCACCACCAACTTCAGGGCCGTGCTTTTGATTTTATTCACAGATATCTTTCTCTAATAAAACAAAACAATGCCCTTCCTATATAAGAACATTAACTCTTCAGGATCCTATAATGTTAGACTACAAAATTACAGTATATAGAACATTAGAACTGGAAGGGGCTTTACTGAGATCATCCAGGAATGCTGGTTAATGTTATGAAAGAAAAGTCCTGAAAAAAAAAGGGGGGGGTTTAAATGTTGAAAGGAATTCTGTTCTTTCTGAGACTTCTTAAATGCTATTAATATATATCATGAATCTTCAAGTTGGTGATATGGTATATGGCATTTTCCAAACCTTTATTCTCTGCCCAGGGAATCCACTGCTCTGAGCATCACAATTTGGAAAACGTGAGTTAGTTCCTCCCACTTACTTTCCAAATGAAGGCCTAGGAATGTGTAACAATTTGTCCATAATAACAAAGTGAGCGAATGGATGAGTGTGAACCTCATTTTGTCAACTCCGCCAGAAGAAAGGAAAATATGTGTCAGAACTATATATTGGTAAATAATGTTGCTATACATCTAGAGCTGGTTTTTTAAACTTTTTGACTAGGACCTGCTGTTGAAAAATTTTTCTCATGACCCAGTGCACATACACGCACATGCACACACTGTGCACATGAATTTAATATCATAAAATCATGCCTACCCTTACCACATATGCTGTCCTCTATTTTATTTTCAGTTTTTAAATGTTGGTTATACAGTTTATTTATAAGAACATGGGAAATTTGAATAGTGACTGAATATATAATGACATTAAGGAATTCATTTTTAGATGTGATAATAATTTGGTAGTTATCTAAATAAAAACTGCTTATCTTTAGATGAACTGATATGATGCATGGAATTTGTTTCACAATAATTCAGGAGGAGAGAGAGTAGGTGAGGTGTAGCTGAGACGAGGTTGGCTATAAGATGATAATTATGTTATTTTGTCCACTTTTCTATATGCTTGACATTCTCCACAGTATTTTTTTCTTGAATTTAAGGAGAAGAAACACGGGATCCACTAAAAAGATTTTACAAGCCACTGATAGACAGCGGCCCACAGTTTGAGGTAACACTATTTTAGAAAAATCTTTCTCAGCTTTCTTTTTCAAAGACAGGTACTATTTTTCAACTGATTGACTTGCTTACGATATTGATTTTATTTAAAAACTAAAGTATAATTTTAACACAAAGCTACATAATTAAAGAGAAGAGAATTTTGCTGCATGGCAAAATAGAAATTGTAAGTGAATTAAGATTTTCAAACAAGAGTTGGGATCAGTAGGTGCTTAGGCTATCAGTGAAGCCATCATTTTTTTCTGTTAATACCCATTTATAAATTCTGTTAATAACATTCATTAACAGAATTGTATTATCAATAATGATGGAGAAAATTTGTCCATTCTTTTGTGTTGATCAGAACAAAAGAAAAATATTGTATTCAATGCTGGGACCAAATTCTTAGAGGATATAGACTAAAAGAGCAACCAGTATAGTAAGAGGGCTAAAGTATTACTAAGCAAGAGGCCATCTAAAGGATAAGGGATGGTCTGATTAAAGAAGAAAAGATTTGGGTAGGCAATGCTAAGTAGCTTCCAAAATCGGAAGAGTCTGTATGTAGAAGAGAGATGAAATTTGTTCTGTCCATCAGCCTCAAAGAGTAGAAGTGGGACCAGGGGGTAGAGGAAACATTGGGAAAAACTGGGGTCACAGTATAAGGGAGAACTTCTTATCAGAGCATGCAGTATATGAAATGGGCTGAGTCTGAAGTGGTGAGGATCTCATCAGTATTACTGATTAAGCATAAATGGGGTGGTCATTTGGTATGGATTTTTTTTTTTTGGAGGTAGTACTTATCTTAAGAGCCTCATCTTAGCATCCATTATATAATGGTTAGGAGCACATATTCTAAAAACAGACAACCTGGGTTTGAATCTTGACCACGTACTTAAAGGCTTTCTGACTTTTAATAAGTCCCTTAACTTCCCTGGTCTTTAGTTTCCTCATTTGTAAAATGTGAAATACGATGATGGTACTAAATCTTAAGTTTGATATGCAAAGAAAATGTTAATATATTAATAAATAAAGCACTTGGAAAATGCCCAGCATACAATGTACAATATAAGTGTTTAGCTCGCTTAATGTGGCCTCATGTTTCTGTAGAGAGCAAAAGGATCTTTCCCATATCATGTTTATAGTATCATTCATTCATTCACTCATCCATTCAACAAACGAATGCATTGACCATATACAATGCACCGTGTACTCTGCTAGGCTCTAAGGACAGGGTAACCAATATAGAGAGGATTCCTGCCATCACAGAACTTATATTTTCAAGAGGAAATGCGTGCAGACATGCATGATGAAGATATAATTATCCAACAAGAAAAACAGCCAGTAACAAGTGCTATGCAGCTGACCTAGGATTAAGTGAAAGAAAGTGATGGGGCAGTCATGGAAGATCTCTTTGAAGATCGGAACCAAAGGAAAGACTCAGCCCAGAGAGTGTTTCAGACACAAGGTGCTATTGGTGCAAAGGCCCTGAGAAGGAAACCAACTGGTTGTGTTCAAGGATCAGAAAGAAGGTCACTGTAGGATTTAGGAAGCTGTGAGAAGACAATCTAGAACAGATGGGGTTGGGAAAAGGTAAGAACCTTAGTACAGAATTTGGATTTTATTCTGAGAGTGATGAGAAGCAATTGGAGGATTTTACAAAGAAGGGTAGGGAGCAGAAGCAGAAGTAAGAAGACCAATTTTGGGTAGTCCTGGTAAGAGAAAATTGTTTAAACAATGATCTAACCCTGAATCTAGAGCTACCAGATGGGACTTATAGAGTCTCTCTCTCTTTCTTTCTCTTTCTCTCTCTCTCTCCATATATATATATATATGAAGAGAGATATTTATTCTAAAACAGATCTACATTTCATGTACTTACATTTTAGAAATCCAGAACCATAAATAAATGTTAATTCAAGGCAAGAATGCTCTCATTTTACAGATAAGGTGTTTGAGACCCAGAGTAGTGAAATGACTCCTCTATGGTCACATTTTATTAACAACAGAACTAGAATCAGAATTAACATCACATGATTCACCAGTGACTGCACAGAACAGCAGTTATTTACCAAGAACCAGAGTCACATTCAACAATGAGGTGTATTTATGTAAGAAACATGATTTTATTTTTTTATATTTTTATTTTATTTTTAAAATTGTTTCCAGCTTTATTGAGATATAATTGACATAGAACACTGTGCAAGTTTAAGGAGTACAATGTGTTGATTTGATACACTTATATATTGTAAAATTAGCTAATTAGCTAACACCTGCATCACATCACCTAATTACTATGTCTTTTTTTATAGTGAGAACATTTAAGATCTACTCTCTTAGTGACTTTCAAGTATATTATACAGTATTATTAACTATAATCAGTATGCTGAAATGTATGTAACAAACATGATTTTAAATGCAAGAAATAAAGATACAAAGAGAGAGCACATCACTCTCTCATTCTTTCTCTCAAATAAATAAATAAAATCTTTAAAAAAAAAACAAAGAGCACAGTCAGTTAACATGAATTTATCAACAAATAAATTTCCAACTATATCTTTGCAGGACACTTTTTATAGATATTGACAGATTGTCAATTTAAAAGAAATTGTCTTGCACTTTCAAGTAGACACTGGTCATCACTTTCTGTTTTAATTATCAAGTGAATGACTTCGAAGAAAACTTGGAATCCTGTGATTTTCTACTAAAACCACAACAGGCTGAGTTATGGCCACTCCTCAGTTCTCCTGACCCAGGCATAAACAGCATACGAAAGTCTAGTTCACATGAAATGACGTGCAGCACTTTAGAACTTGCAGATCCTTTGGAAATCATCTAGTTCAGTAGTTCCCAGTGAGTGGCTCCCTGACCCACATCCATCAGCATCACCTGGGAAATTATTAGAAATGCAAATTCCAGAGCCCCACCCCAAAACTGCTGAATCAAAAACCTTAGAGCTGAGGCCCAACAATTTGTGCTTTAACACGATCTGTAGGTGCTCACCCTTGACCTCTGCTGAAGTTGGAGAACTGCTGATGTGGATCAAACTTTATTACACAAATGAGACAACAGAACCAGAAGAATCAAAATGATTTGCTGGAGATGACCCTGGTTAGCATCACAGCCAGGACTAGGACCTGGGCCTCCTGATGCCTGGTGTGGTATATTTGCATCTTGAACTGGACTTCCTTCCTTTCTCTGCAATTGCAACCTGAGAAGCCCCGGTTGGGCCCCATTGTCATTGCTTTTTGTCTGCGCACGCCTATCCTACATCAGGGAAAGGTATGCTTCACCCAAGCACTGGGCTCTTTCGTTTCTTTTTGGACGGTTGCAGGAGTTTGTTGTTTGGAAGCTGCATAAATAATGAGCAGGCCCAGCCAGCCCTGTTTTGCTACAGCTAAACCTTAGAAGGGAGTGTAGAACTACCCAAAGTCCAGCCTCTTCCAGATGCAATTTGAATAACTTAAAAAAAATAAAAAAGAATAGAGGTCCACTATCTATTTTCACAAGCATTTATCTGATCATAGCTTCAATACAAGCTTTCTGTTTGTTTGTTTGTTGAGGAATGAATTAATACAAAGGTCCCGGTAGAAGTGGAAAGATAGTTGAAACACTAGCCTGAAAATTCAGATGACCGGTGACTGTTTGGTTAGCACCAGGCCATAGAGTGTACCCCCTCCTTTCTTTGCCGGTAAGATGCTATTACGAATTCAGTCCCCGCTAAAAAGAGATCTTGTCATCCTAGAACTTCACCTGGCATCTCCTTTCTATAGCTGTCCGTATAGCCAAATACGATACGGTTACCCCAATGGTTGGGTGTTGTTTCTGGCAGGGGTGATTCCAAGTGTGTCTGGGTGCCTAAGAGGTGAGCAAAGGAGGAGTTAGAAAAAAATGGGCAAAGAAGCAAATCAACGCTGAGAACCAGCTATCTGAGGAAATCGGTCCCTAAAACGAGGCACATGCTAATTGCACGGTCCGGCCCCCACTCATCTTCCTTCTTGCTTCCTTCGCTCTCCACTTTATTCTCGCCAGCACTGAGGCTGCAACCCCACTGCCTCTTATGTAAGACTGAAATCAGGTCTGGCGTGTGGTTTGTTTTAGCCTGTCACAGACGCAGGGCACTGTGTTGGCCTGACAAGGCTGTTGAGCATAGCATATGACTGTAAATCTTCTTTTTCATGCACCACACTGGGGACCTTTGTCCTAGCAGTGATTTAGCAGCTTTTATTAGCCTGAGAAGCAGCCAGTAATCAGGAAACATTTAAAGCGGGAGCTTGCTCACTGCGATGGAGAAGAATCCAGAAACCAAGAGCCTTTTTAATCAAAGAGAAATAGAACCTTAGTAAATATAAGTGTATGTGTATGTTTCCAATTTAAATCTATCATTGCTTTAAAAGGATCCACATAGAGCAAAGATTTGAACTCACAACTGTTAAAGTATCTTTTAAAACTTTACATTTGTCAAGTCACAAGGCATGGGGGTTTATTTAACTTCGAGTTTTCAGAAGTGTGCATTTTGAAAGACTGTAGGTCTTAGATCACAGTGCCGTGTATGTTATTCAGATCCTGGAGTGTCCATTGCTTTTAAATTCACTGTAATTCCAATTAGAGCTTGGGCTCGGGGATTGGCAGCAGCTGCAAATACGAACTAATAATGTTTCATTCCACTACTTATGTATTCTGCAAATGCGTTCTTGACATGGTAGTTTGCATATGATGTCAGCGTGGGAAAATAAGAAGGTATTAGCATCTGTAAGCCCAGCAGAAATTTCTCAGAGAAGTCACCTCTCAAGCTCTTACAGTTGATTCCACAATTTAGGCAGTGTGTGCATTTTAAAAAATGTATTTGGTGATTTCTTTTTGTTCGTTGAGTCATAAAATACCAATGGCTCTTTATTTGCATGTATTTGCAAGTTTTAAATTCACTTTCATTGAGATCAAGTTGTCCATTACACATTGGTGGCCTTATTATTTTCTGCTTTGTAATTTTTATACAGATAAAAATAATTATTCTCAGAAATTTCACCATGTGTGTGTAGCCATCAGTGTGAAGGCTTTTGTTGAAATGATTTCCGTAAGTTCCTAAAACTATTTGTGGGAAGACAGAAGCTTTATATGAATTCATTCGTTTGTGTCTTATACTTATTATTGATATACCCTATTGTAGAAACACAAGCGCCTCTGCTGTAGGTCTTAGGACCCTCTGGGATAGTGAGTGTTACATGATACTAAAAGAGGAAAATGAGCCTTTCAAAAGGAACCCTTGCTTTTAAAATGTGGCATAAATGATCTTATCTCTACAGCAAGGAGTTTGATCCTGATTCACAAAGAGCGGGAGTTAGGCAGCCAAAGAAAAGTGGAGGGCTGTCCATTTATCTGAGGATTTGGGGACCATCCACAGTGACCAGGCAGGTTGTTCAGGAAACAAAGCCCACCCTTCCCTGCATTATCTGATGGCATAGATGGTCTTATATTTCCCAGATAATTGCACCACACACTGTTTTGCTTTGCTGGGTCATAGCAATTGGCTGATCGGCCATGAGATAAATGGGAGGGAAAAAGCAAGAAAGAAAGAAAAGAAAAAGAAAAAGAAATTCACCAGGAAAGTCATTCCTTTAAAAGTATTTACCTATATGCTGTAGTGGGTGCTTTGTGTTTAGGGAGGAGAGAGCCAGGATGGGGGAGAGAGGGAATGAATAACAATCTGATAATGGAGCTGAATGGGGCCATAGAATTATTTTTACACCAGCTTGCTATTGTTGCAATAGCTGAAACCCAGCAATTTTGTGACTTTCCTCACAGTCAAATGATTTGTTAATGCCAACCCCCCAAATAGATTCTGGGTCTCCTGATTCATATCTTGATGATATTTTTTCCCACTATAATTATACTACCATGTAGTAGATATTATTCCTTATCTACTCAGTATTTATTGACCACTTTTCTTCTATTTACTAGAAGCCCAGGCCACTCAAGTCCCTGCCTTTCTTATGTAACCCCAGGGACAAACTCTTTTCCCAGGTAGTGCATAAGACTCAGGCACAGTGGATCCTATGCCTATCTGCAGTCTAAATCAATCAAGATAACCACCACCCCCCCCTTGCCTGGGATTGGTCCTGGAAAAGATGCCTAAGCCAATCATCACAGGGCATTCTCTAACGTCATTACTGGTCCAGATAAACTGATGGAAAGGTCTTTCATCCCATACTTGAAGGGGAGAAGTCCTGTTGCCCTTCCAGAGACATAAGTAAGGAAGCAAGTGGCCAAAGTTGGGGCTGGCAGCCATCTTGAAATCATGGGAAAAGCCAGCTTGAAGAGCAAGCTTTACAGAGGGCAGTGCCAGAATGCTAATGGTATTCTGCCTTGAACTTGTCCTGCCTCTGGGTGCTTTAAGTGACTTACTAAATTTCTTAATTATTTCAACCAATTTAAGTCACGGTTTCTGTGACTTGCAGTTGAAAACATCCCATCCAACACAAAGTAATGTACTCAGATATGTGAATACACCCAAATATGTGATCTGGACGAAGGGAAGGATTGTGCTTTGACACACAATCCCACTATCATTGTTAAGACAGCTCTCCAGAACTTGATCTTTAATTATAGTAATGGCAAAGATCTCTTTGTGACATCCCTCACAACTCAAGTGACCTCGTATACAGATTGCAACAGTCAGAAGCATGGAGAAGGGAATTCTGTCTTGTCCCTTTATTTTAGTTTTGGTTTTGATTTTTTAACAAGGAGAAAACACCATGTTTGATTACCTTCATATTACTCCTATTAGGAACATTGGTTTGTGTTGTTGGTTGTGTTGTATTTTCCTATTTAGGTTTCTGGAACTTAAGATGTGATAACCAATTATTATGTAAAATTTTTAAAATAGTAAACAAGAAGAAATGGAAATGACCTCTTCTAGTCCTGTCCTCAATAGCAACTCATTGCCAGCAGATAATCACATATGCTTTTGCTCTCTTATCAAGGAGTATGTATTTTCCTTAATATTTGTAAAAATGCTATTTCTTATGTATTTCATTTTTCATATGATGTGGACATCTTGATTGTTATATTCCATTTGAACTCTAACACCCCACAAAGCTACCTTTTTTTTTTTGTGACTGCTCCTCAGGTAGCTCCATCCAGTTTGTGTGCCTATGGATTGAAAGGATATTCAATTGAGCCTAAGCAGGAGGGAGCCACTGTCAGAGTTGGGGAGTGCTGTTACGCAGCATTGAAAATCTACTGTCCTGGGATTGGCACCTCTTGGAGATATGCCCATCATCTCTGTCAGTTTTCCCTCTTTCTCTACCTTCTTGTCTTAGCTCTCATTCCCACTTTAAGATTATATTTAAACAGATACATATGTTGTTGTTAGAACTCTAATGAACGGAAGATTCGCTTTTTATGATAAATTGCATTCATTCACTCACTCAGCACACCCTAGAATGGAACAAATGGATCAGAGTACCCAACCTTCTGGGTTCCTACTCTTCTGGGGGAGACAGACTGTAACAATACCAACGGCAACACAATGTGAGAATGGTAGAGCATAGTGCTGAGAAGAAATAGAAGGAGAAAAACTAGAACCTGCAAGCCCCGCTTCTCTTCAGGAGCTGTTCAAAATTTGTGTTGTAACGTAGTTTTATGTAAGCCTTAAGACTGGTTACTTGCCAGTTATCCTGGGACTTCAGCTCTAGAAAGGATCTGAGTGATTGTCTGCTAAAAGTCCTCCTTGGAGACGGGTTCATTATAAAGCAGACACATGTAAGTGGTCATTGTTAGCAAAAATTATGAAAAGAAAATTCTAGGGAGAGTGTGATTGACCCATTTAATTAAGACTTCAATCTCTTGAATTGGAGCGTGGTTATCAATTTTAAAATGCCGTATTTGGTACCCGTATTTTCCAAACTGAGGATACAGGATTTCATAACCATGATGGGCTAGTGAGGTAGAATATATGGAATTTACTATTAGGTTGAAAAATCCAAGGCATAGGATCACTGTAAACCATATTTTCTTGCATATTTGCATCTTTTGAACAAGTTGTTTTATTTACCTTCTTTACCAGAATGCCAAGTAGTAGATTCTAAAACCCTGAAGGAGACAGAGTGAGTCTTCAGACATTGCCTCCCTAGATCCGAGGTGCAATAATTAATGGAAGGCAGACATTTCAGAGCTGCTTCCGCCAGAACGTGCAAATGAGGCTGGTATCGTGTGGAGTTCCTGGGGACCGTCCCCCCTGTCTAAGGCCCCTGAAACCCATTTCCCAATATCCTCGGCCACCATCTTTCCTTGACTGTTTTTCTCTCTGTGAGATATTTTTTTCTTTTTAATATAGCCAGAGTTTCACCTTTGACTTTGCACATTATTGATAGAGCTAGAAAGTTGATGAAATTTAAAAACAAATTTAGATCTTTCAGACTGGAGTTTTATACACAAAGACGGGAACTTTGAGCTTTAATGTTCATTTGGGCTAGATGTGATAATAATAGTAATATTCTGGTTTTCTGTGACATCCTCCCATGAAGGAGATGAATATACCTTGATAGCAATATTGAAATATTTATCACATTTCCATAAAGTAGATGTAATACTGTTATCCTTTCCTGTTTATAAGGAAAACAAGGCCTGCTTCTTTTAAAGACGTTGTTTAAGGTCATACAGAAAGTGGTTGAGTTGTACTCTCAGGGTCTTTAGAGCAGGGACACTAGGGAAAAATTTAAGAATTCTATGTAAATGTCATAAAGCCACACAGCAAACCATTTATAAAATCTCATTTGAATGTATTAATATTGAATAATCATATGGAGTGAATCCTGCTTGAAATTCACATATCTCAAAAAACTGTAATGGTGTTCAGAAAATCTTAAGAAAATTGGAACATTTGTTTCCTCTATGGTTCACCCATTTCTATTCACTCTTCTCCAGTGACATGTAAAAACCTCATGGTTCTCATACAACATGTCATTTAGGAGTAAGAATCTATCTCTGGAAGCATCCTTTGGCTATTTCCCTTATGGGCTAGTCTACAAGGTTCAAATTGCAGGTCACAACTTCAAGTGCAAGATATTTTTAATCTACTGTATGCTCCTGAGTGTGGTGTAATGAAAGTACTCAGAATCCAAGGTAGGGGGTAAGACACATTGTAGCACAATCTCTTAAATTCTCCAACAACACAAGAATGTTATCTTACACAAAGCGGGTCAAAGAGCACTGTGTCTCCATGTTATTAACGATTGCTGTGCTCTGATTACCTCAAAATCTAAAGCAGCTTATTGAATTGAAAATATCAGGGGGAGAACTATGATTAGGGTCGGTTATTCATAGATTTAAGAAAATACATAATCTTGCCATTTGCAACAACATGGATGGACCTGGGGGTATTATGCTAAGTGAAATAAGTCCAGGCAGAGAGACAAATACCCAACAAACGAATAAAACAAAACAGAAATAGACTTACAGTTACAGGTTGGTTACCAGAAGGGGGCAGAGTTGAGGGGCAGGCCAAATAGGTAGGGTTACTTATTTTTCTTCCTTTTTTTAATTTATTTTTTAAATTTTATTTTATTATGTTATCTTAACCACCATACATTACATCATTAGTTTTTAATGTAGTGTTCCATGATTCGTTGTTTGCATGTTACACCCAGTGCTCCATTCAGTATGTGCCCTTTTTAATGCCCATCACCAGGCTAACCCATCCCTCCACCCCCCCCTTCTAGAACCCTCAGTTGGTTTCTCAGAGTCCATCGTCTCTCGTGGTTCTTCTACCTAACAGAAGGGGATTAAGAGGTACAAACTTCCATTCAGAATATAAATAAGTCGGGATGTAATGTACAGCAGAGGGAATATACTCAGTACTGTTGCAATAACTTCATATGGGGAAAGAGGGTAACTAGACTTACCGTGATCATTTTGTAATGTATGAATATATCGAATCACTATGATCTACACTTGAAACTAATAGAATATTGTATGTTAATTATACTTTAAGCAAAATTTTAAAAGTATGTATATTCTCCTAAGTTTTTAGCTTTGGTAAAAACATTTGAGATTTTACCAAAGAGAGACTAAAGATTGTTGGGTAAATCTTAAAGCAGATTCAAAAGTCTGTGATCATCCTTTTGAAATCTAGTAATATGTGAACTTAACTTAAACATCTTCAGGATTGATACAGTGGGTGTAAATGATTACTACCTACTTATAACTTCAAAATCAATTGCCCCACTAAAAATTAAAAGTAAGACAAATAGTTCTTTACTCCAATCAGGAGGGCTTAAGTTTCTCTTACATGATCCCCTAAGAACTACTGAAATGTGTGCCATTTGCCATGATGCTATCTGAAAGTACATCTGTCATGAAGATTAGGCCTGAAATCTAGCATTAGACAGTGGTCTTGGCTTTCAGTGTATGGAGTAGATATGAAGCTGTCACCCCTCCCCGCCATTGAATCAAATTAGAGATCATGTTGCCTCCAGTAGATGCAACTTTTCTTTCATTTTTGCGTAAGAAAGTAATCCTACTTTTCCACATAATCCCAATGGATGGAACCAGGAGAAGAAATAATAGCACCAAATTGCAGCAGTAGAAATCTCCTTCTCCCTGGGATGCCTTGTTGAGTCTTTTCCAGAGATAAGAGGAATTTGAGCTGATCCCTCCCAGTATTGTATGTTTCTCTAGTTCTTGTGCTAAGTGTCAATCAAAATAGAATTGAATGGGGGCGTCTGCGTGGCTCAGTCGTTAAGCGTCTGTCTTCCTCTCAGCTCATGATCCCAGGGTCCTGGGATCGAGCCCCACACCGGGCTCCCTTCTCCACAGGAAGCCTGCTTCTCCCTCTCCCACTCGCCCTGCTTGTGTTCCCTCTCTTGCTGTGTCTCTTTCTGTCAAATAAATAAATAAAATCTTAAAAAAAATAGAATTGAATGTCAGGGGAAATAGTGAATAAAGTACCACATTCTTTCTCTTGAAATATACACAAAGTAAATATCTTATTTTTGCATAAATACTCTGAGCCTATAGAATCGTGCTTTGACATCTCCCTGTAAGTACCAACTAAATGAATATGAGTTTAAAATTTCAAACCTTTTATGTCTCATATAAAATAACATTTTAGGACATAATGAGTCATGTTTATGCACAAAACTGAAGACATTCAAGATAGAATTGTAACAGTTTTATTAAGAAGAATGAATCCCCATCAACATTTTATTTTTTACTTTGAAATGATTTTAGAGACTTACAGAAAGGTGCAAAAATAGTCCGGAGAGTTCACATATGCCCTGTAGTCAACTTCCCCTAAGATTAACAGTTTCTCCAATTTTTCCTCCAGTGTTCTTCTTCTCTTCCAGGCTGCAATCCAGAATTCTACATTTTGTTTAAATGATGTGCCTCTCTAACCTGTGAGAATCTCTTAAGTCTTTTCTGGTTTTTTTGTGGCCTTAACACTTTTTATGACTACTTGGTCAGATATTATGTAGAATCTCACTCAACTCAGTTTGAGCTTATCTGATGTTTTCTCATGAATACATTGAATATCCATTTTTGGCTAAAATATCACAGAAGTGTTGTGTCCTCTTCAGTACATTATATCAAGGGCTGGCACATGGTGCCAGTATGTTATATTGCTGATGGTGTTTACCTGGATCATTTGGCTAAGATGGTATCTTCCAAATCACTAGTGGTCTTGACTCTACTACTCGTGAGCCAGTGAATCTTCTTCTACCCAAATGTGCTGCATATTCGAATCTGCTATCCTACTAATCCAATTATATGTTAGGTGTGACTCCATGTCTTACCTATAAGGGTATGCTAAAATATTATTCTTGGTAACTCAGAGCTAGATCCAAAGAAGGAAGAATTCAAGTGAAAGACGTTATCATGTACTTTGACCTCTGCAGTCTTCAATGTGTGTGTGTGTATGTGTGTGTGATGTGAATAAATTTTTGTATATGTAATATATGATATTAAGTGATATATTTTATATCAAGACTATCAAGAAATTTATAAATATGCATTTATTTGTGAATCCCAACTGAGAGTAAAGCTAGGGCTCTGAATGCTTTGGGAGGCACATTAATTAGTCTCCTGCTGGTTTACTCCTTCTTAGACCTGATGAGCTAGGTGGCCATCTTTTCTTCTCCCCAGGCCTTCACCATGGTGGCCCATGTGGCTGTGAAGCAAAGAAAGGGTTGAATGGTGGGATTATCATTTTTCAGTAGACAGCAGTTAACATGGAGATTAGAATCCTTATCGGTGAGGGTCCTGGTATGAGACAGCACACTCAGCTAGAATTCTTAAAAAACCTTTTATAAAATTTTTAAAATATTTTATTTTGAAAAATTTCTGATTTACAGGAAAGTTAAAAGAATAGTACAAAATACTCCTATGTACATTTCACCCAGATTTCCAAATTGTTAATACTTTATCAACATTGCTTTCTCATTCTCTCTTTCTCTCTCCCTCTCTCTCTCTCTATAATTTATATATATATATCTTATTACATATATCATTTTTATATATAATATAGAAAGAGACATATATGGAGAGGACTGTATAGAGAGATTATATATCTCTCTCCATATATATTATATATATAAACATTATTAATTTTTTCTATTCCATTTGAAAGTCAGGTGAAGACATGATGTTTCTTTACTTCCGTAAATATTTTAATGTGCATTTCCTGACAGTAAGGACATCATCTCGTATAACCACACTACAAATCATCAAAATCAAGAAATTAACAGTGACACATTGCCATTACCTAATGCACAGACCTCATTTACATTTCACCTGTTTTCCCAATAATATTCTTTATAGCAAAACTTTAAATCTTGTCTGGAGTCCAATCCAGGATCACACATTGCATTTAGGTGTCGCGTTTTTTAGTGTTCTTTAGTCTGTAATATGTCTTAAGTGTGCCTTTTTTTTTTCATGGCAATGACATTTTGAAGTATAAAGACCAGTTATTTCATAGAAGTCCCCTCAATTGGGCTTTGTCTGAGGTTTCCTCATGATTAGATTGAAGTTGTGCATTTTTGACAGTGATATGTCTTGAAGACACTCATGACGGAGGGACAGTGTTTACAGGTATGGGCAGGATTAAGGAAACCAGCAAGGGATGCAGAGGCACTTAAAACTAGCAAAAGAGGGTTGTCTGCTCTGAGCTAGAGCAGAACCTTGTGGCGAGGGAGGTAATCACTGTCAGAGTTATGCCAAAGCAAGTGGGAGCAAGAGTGGGTGCTTCCCAATGGCTGAATACAATGAGAAGCCAGAAGGCAAAAAAGACCAGGGTTGTCATTCATGAATGTCAGCCCCCTGTGGCCCAAAGCACAACAAAGGAGCAGAAAATGGACTCAGTAAGCAAAAAGAGAACAGCCACTGCAGAATTTACGATACCCACCCTCCTCTAAACAACACTTAACCATCAAGTTCCAGTACATAATGTTCTATAACATAAAATATCAAGGATTCTAAACCACGCATCAGAAAAATGAGGCTCAATTGCTAGCATCACCTCCTTCTGGGCATGTCACCGTAGGCCAGACGCTAAGGCTTCTGAGTCTCTGTAAAGTCAGGGTCCTAACATCTGTCCTTCTCCTTCATGGCGTAGTTACAGAGGTTATTATTGTGCTGTATAATAGATGTAGGGCTATGAAGTTAGCCACAATTCGTTAACTTAGAGCAAGAGTAAATGAAGCATAATAATTTGTGTTTATGCCTTACATTCAAGTTGAGGACAGCTATGCCTTTTTATTAGAATTGTTTTCCAAGAAAACTGTTTTCTCATTTAGTGTGCCTTTCTTGCATCTACTAGATTACTGCTTCCCTGTGAGTTGCATAAATCATAAACAGCTCTAACTTGCAAACCCACCACTTTCCTCCATTTGGGGATATCACTGAAAAGAACTGAGCTTATTTTGACTACTCAATCACCTGTTTTCTCTGTTTTTCTTGCCCTTTTGAATTTCTATAGTCATTACTTTGTATAGGTGACCATGATTCTTCCAATCATCAGTAAATATCCATTTGGTGTAAGGTAAATAGAATGAATGTAAACATGGTTTTTATGTATTATTTTTTTTAAAAAATAGCATCCACCAGGATTCAAAAGGACTTAGAAATGAAAAGAAGATTTTAAAAAATAGGGTGAGACAGAGCACTGATAGGTGAAGATTTAAAGGATCTAAATCTCAGTTCTAGTGCCTTTTCTTTAAGGATGCAAAGATGCCAGGAGCTTAGGCTTAGATTGGTGACATAGAGAAACTGTGGCTTTTTGATTGGCAGCAAACATCCGAACATCTTTCTACTTACATCTTCTCAGCGTGGGTTGAATAAATATTGATTCACTGGCATCTTCAAGCAGTGGTGACTCTTACAAAGAATATATTTTTAATGCAATGGGCGCTTGTCAGATACATGAAAAGAAAATAAGGCAGCTCTTTAAAATTTCCTATTTTATTGTTAAATCTCTTTCAGTGGTGGTTCCAATTTGTGTTACTCGAATCTGGTACTCAGGACCTAATGACATAAATACTAGATACCAGGATAATTCTTAGCACTCACCCTTTGCAAACACACACCACAATATATGCACCCAGAAGAGAGCTTCCCAAGAAAAATCCATTTATTCACAAATTTACACAAATAAATTTACTGTTTGAGAATTGCCAGAGAGAACCTTTGGGTTACTCTTTAACAATTCCTTCTTTGGCTTACCACTTAGTGACCTTGGGTAGGAGAAGAGTTAATTGTGAGACATATCCACATCAAAATCAGAACATTGATTTAAAATCACACAAATTATGAATTTGGTTACTGTTTATTGCCCAGCTTTTGCTTTAGCTGGCTAATATCAGTGTCAGACTTTATCATAAACACTGTATCTTACAGATCAATGTGATTTTGTTTATTTTTAAAGACACTCCACTTTGTGAGCACTCACATGACTTGTAAGCAGTTCAATTTAGAGACTGTGAAGTCAAGTTAAGATAAAGATCATTTATCTTTACATTTCTTCAAAAAGCACAATATAAAACTTGTCTTAATATCTTAAAATGTGCCCTTCCTTAAAAAGCATCTTTTTCATACATTTTTGTTTAAGCTTTTCTGTTTATGTGTTGGCAAGCTATGTCTCTTTCAGGTTATATGTGGTTGACCCATGGTCATCCTGTCAGTGAGATCTCCTAGTTTTATCTTTATACTTAAGCATAAGTCATATCCCCTCAGGACATTCTCTTATGTGCATATCAGAATTGTCTAATTCAAATGAAATGGCCCTGATTAGTGGCAAGTGCTCTTTGAATAAGATGATCTGATGATCTCCAATCCTAAAACTCCCTGTTAAAAAGGTTCTATAGAAATACTTCATGCATCATAATCTTGCTTTCAAGGACTGACAAAGTCTTAGTGAAAAAGACCATAATCATCATGTATTTGAGGGTGGTGGAATAGTACCCTACCCAGGGGTAAATCTGCTCCCTTTCTCTTCTGTCCTTTACCAACCCCTATCACCTCAAATGTTGAAAGGAAGATTGAGGAAATGATAAAAATTCAAGACCAGGAATGCATAAGCCAAAATACTCTCTCCATTAATGCCTTCACACCTCTCCAACTTTTCCCAGCTTTATGACATCTAAACTTTTTAAGTTAGAATCTCAAAAATAAGCCTACTTCATACAGCTGTTGGAAAGTCATGATATACTACCCATGCATTCCTTATCATGTTTCAAGAACATGTTATTTCTGCTGTTTTCCACTATTTTATTAGTAGTGTTCATTTTATTACCTTTGCCTATACTATTAACAACAGTTTTATATTTCTACAGTGGTTCCTTATACCCCCTAAATCTTCATCTTTTCTAAGTCTCTAAGGCTTCTGATGACCCCTTCCTAAGTTAGCTGTGGGAAGTGGGATAAGATGTAAGGCTAATAGCCCCAATTAAATCAGAGAAATCATTATTATTTCAGCAATGGAACCATATTCATTGTCACTTGATATGAATTATCTGCCTATGCAGGAACCTAAAATAACTTAGAAATTTCTGCTAAAAAGGAGTTTGATCTGTGGATTTTGGTTTTCCAAAAGCTGTTGCTTACCTGCCTCATTTGGGGGTAGGGATGCCCTCTATTTGACGAGACCCTCTAGTCCTAGGAAAGCTGGGTGCATTCCAAAGGAGATGAAGCCATATTCATCTGGGACACAATTGAATTGAGCATTCACATGTTCTTTTGATAATTAAGCTCACATAACCAAAATAGGAAAAAGGGGGAAAAGAGGTATGAAAGGAGGCAAGGAATGAAAAGTAGACTTCCCCAGTGTCCTGGCTCTTAGGAACAGGAGCATGATAACCATGGTGGGGAATGACAATCAGGACCTACCCAGAAACCATGGTTTTGATGGGTACTATCTTTTCCAAAACAATGACCTATATCAAATTTAATTCAGCACCATAATCTCCCCTCTTCCTGAAACTTTGCTGCTAATCTTAAGGAAAACGATCCCTCTCATGAATATAAAGACTCAGCAGTCTTATCTTCAATACTCTGAAACAGCGTATCTCTTTCCTTGAGTGAGCCAGTGCTTTTATTCAAATATATTGCAAATACCTGTGCTTCCTTTGCAGTGGAGTGCCTTGAAGGAAAACACATTTTTACCAATATCAAGAACTGTCAGATGACCTGTCACAGAGCTTTTAAGCCTAGTGTCATTTTATTTTTACAACCCCAGGTTTTAACAACTCAGAGGCTTTCTATGTGTTCACTAATCATAAATCTGTAATTTAAACACACAAGTTCTCCTGTTTAATAATCGAATATATCATTTCCATTCATATTTTCCATTTCTTCCTGCTCTCCATACTCCAACTAGATCCAAATATTTCAAACTTTTATAACATCTTTCACATGTTAAAAGTTCAGTTTTGCTGAACAAAACAAAATAAATAAAATTCAGCACTGGACAGCACTCCCCAAAGCTGCTTGGTTCAGGTGAAAAGTATTCTGTTTCCATATTGGCCTGCAGCAGATATTTATGTAAATTTTCTGAAAATAGAAATCCAGCAAAATTATTGTGATTTTTTTAGGTCATTACTTCGGGGATAAAGAAAGGTCACCTAATAATAATTAAAATTAGCAAAAAAATATGACTATGAGAGTAGTAATCATTTCTTCCCCCACCCCCCAAAAATGTAGATATTTGTCTTAAAAACGTTAGATTGATTTGAATAAGCACTTCCATCTAGACTAGATAAACAGGTAAAATCTAAGTCTAAGATTATATTTCTAAATATAAATATATATTAAAATAGTTATAATTTCTGCAGGATATTTACAGTGTCACAATTCTGCAACTATGAAAATCCTTCATCATAATTTTACCAAATATTGAAAATCATAAACATCAAAAAAATTCCCATTACAAGAAATACTCTACTAAGAACACACAACAGATACTCCCCCTGCAATTATAGTGAATATACCAATATTAAGTGAAGTTTGTTCCTAGAATGACTATGAACTATTGAGATGTTATCATATGAATAAAGCATATATCAATCTACTTCAATCACAACACACAAGTGGGACAAAATTTTAATGGACCACAATAAAAGGAAATTGTTGTTATAGCCCAACTTTTCTTGATTTTATTAATGAATATAATGACCTATTTGCCATTACGTCAAGCTTTAGCTTATAAGGTTCATATGTATTTTTCTTAGTTTTTATAACTATGTGAGATTCAACTTTTAATTTTTTGTTGTTTTTAAAAGGACTATTCAAAGGAATTAGGAATGTGTGCATACACATATAGAAATGTATAATATTAAATGTATACATGTTAAGTTATATGGTGTGGCCATAGTCAGGGTTTATTAGAAATGTCAATGCTGGGGTTCCTGGGCGGCTCAGTTGGTTAGGTGTCTAACTCTTGATCTTAGCTCAGGTCTTGATCCCAAGGTTGTGAGTTTAAGCCCCATGTTGGACTCCATGCTGGGTATGGAGCCTACTTTAAAACAAAACAAAAAAAAGTCAATGCTCTTTTTTGCTGAAGTTCATTATGATGACAGTTCAAAAAGTGGGGCCAATTCAAGAGTCTTTGTTAAAAACAAAAAAAAAAGGAATAACTATTTACATTGTACTTTATGATGTCTCTGGGGGTAAGATTATTTCATAAATTTGATGTATTGCATTCAAATATCCTGTAAAGACCAGTCACAGATACTTTCCTCAAAGGTAAAATGTGTGCTGATTTTGAGCCCTAATTCATTCTTGAAACAACCTGGAGACCTCAAAAATGATCTACAAAATTTTAAAATTTTGACATTTTTTGTTTGTAATTAAGTTAAAAGTACCTCAGGGAACTTACAGAGAAAACTATGTACTACATTTTCCACAAATATGAGTCTTTGACAACTATAATACAAATGCTAATTTCTCTTTCTTTGGCGGTATACAAATAAAGCCAAACATCCGGCACAGTCAATAAAAAATTCAGTTCTATGTTTTGTCTGCCAAATATTTGGGAACATTTTATTTTATTTTATTTTATTTTATTTTATTTTAAAGATTTTATTTATTCGACAGAGAGAAACAGCAAGTGCAGGAACACAAGCAGGGGGAGAGGGAGAGGGAGAAGCAGGCTTTCCTCTGAGCAGAGAGCCCTATGCGGGGCTCGATTCCAGGACCCTGGGATCATGACCTGAGCCAAAGGCAGACGCTTAACCAACTGAGCCACCCAGGTGCCCATTTGGAAACATTTTAAATTTTTATTCCATCTTTTTCAGATCTTATTAAAGTGTTTGATTAAGGTCATTTTTTTTATTCTCCCTCCTTCTCCTGTATACCTTAAAAAGGAACAGTATATGCATTCCAATAATTGAACATTTCAGCTGATATTTTTTAAGGCTAATGAAACTGTATCAGTCTTCTAACACTTAAGTTCTTTCTTCCTCTGAAATCTTTTTGGGAATGATATAGAGAATAATTGACAACAACAAAAAACATGATTCCTTAGAACTTAAAATTATTTTTAGTAAAAGGGATTTCTACATAAGTTTGTGGAAAACTTTGTTCCGCACTGTCTCACTTTTTAATGTATCATTACATGCCATTATTTGTTAAATTAATAGAAACTTGCATACAGGCGTATATGTGCTGAATGTGTAAATGAATATGTATTTGTCATCTTTAATGTATTTGAATTTGGCTGATGTAGCCATAAAAAATCCTCCAGCATATTTGCATAATTAAGCATAATATTATGATAAGCCATTTCAAAGAAAAAAAGGAGGTTTTACCATCACAATATGTTTACTTCTTTTAACCTTGTATATTCAGAATGCATCTGTGAAAACAATTGGAGGTAGAAAAGATTGGCTTTGCTTCATGAAGAGAAGTAAAATATTATTTTAATTAATCTTGTGTTATGCCAAAAAGCATAATTATGTAATAAATATTAAACATGATTGGTACAATTTTAAGGGGTACGATTACCCTATCCTTTCCAACTTTCACATAAAAAGAGAATTCCAGAAGGCAGTATTGATTGAGATTACAGTATAATACAGCCATGGTGTGTGTGTGTGTGTGTGTGTGTGTGTGTGTGTGTGTGATAAATGTGTCTATTCCTGAAAGTCACCAAAGGGCCTGATAAATAGTCAGCATTCAATATTTAGTCCTTGATCAATTCTTACTCACCCCTGAATTATGTTATCATAACATATGTGTAGGTTAATAAGCAAATAGATCTTTTGAAAAGATATTTTAAAAATTTCGTTATTAATATTTAAAAAATAAATTTAGAAATGTATAAATTCTGACAATTACACTGTAGTTGTAAATTGATAATAATAATATAGTAATAGATGGCTATTAAGTGTTTCTAGTTTGATGAATAGAAAGAAAATTCATGAACAAAATAGAAAATAATTTAACCTATGAGGAAATGCATGCATTAAAGTTCTTCCCCAGAGCTCTAAGTTGGTACTATAGTTATTGGTGACATCGTGTGGTTGATGTTGGTATCTACAGCAGTCAGAGAGTTTCCTAACAACAGTTAAATTACTTATTTAGCAAATTTGAACTTTACAATAGACTGTGAGCAACTGTAGTCACCATGTTATACACTAGATAATCAGATCTTATTTGTCTGATAAGTGAAGGTTTGTACCTTTTTACCAACTTCTCCATATTTTCCCCACCCCTCAGCCCCCTCAGCCCCTGGCAACCATTTTTCTACTCTCTGTTCCTGTGATTTAACTTAAATGTTCTCACCACAAATGCGCATGCCCGCGCACGCACATACACAATACAAAAGGTAAATATGCAAGGTGACAAATGTGTTAATTAACTCAATGAGTGGAATCCCTTCACAATGTATATGTCTATCAAGTCATCACTTTGGACACTATAAATATCTTATAATTTTATTCGTCATTTATACCTCAGTAAAGCTGGACAAAATTGCTGTTCAGAAAAAATAGAGTTTAAATATATATTGTCCAAATTACATTTGAAACAAAGTACTTCACCTATATCATGACTAATAATTTGTCCCTTAAATTATACAATTTTTTCAGAGTAATGTAGTGTGCAGCGAGCTTGTGAGATTTGGTGAGTTATATTACTACCTGCAGAGTATGCAAGGACAGTATTTTTTACTATAGCATTTGCCCCGTCCATTTAAAAGAGCTAACATTTTTAATTACTAGAGTTGGACAGTAATTGTTTTTCTCAAAAGAAGGTAGAATTCTCTATTCACTCTCTCACCTCTTTACTTGAAAAATGTTACAAGTATTAAAAACAGCTTTAAAGGGGTGCCTGGGTGGCTCAGTCATTAAGCGTCTGCCTTCGGCTCAGGTCATGATCCCAGGGTCCTGGGATCGAGCCCCGCATCGGGCTCCCTGCTCAACGGGAAGCCTGCTTCTCCCTCTCCCACTCCCCCTGCTTGTGTTCCTGCTTTCGCTATGTCTCTCTGTCGAATAAATAAGGAAAATCTTTTAAATAAAATAAATAAATAAATAAAAATAAAACCCCTTAAAAACTAAATTTTATCCTGTTTTTTCCCTTAAATAATCTATGATGTCTTCATCAAACATTACCATTTCTGGGGAGCACGTGTCATCACCACGTTCATATGTGTTTTGTCGTAATTCCCTTTGCAGTTCATAATAGAAAGAAAATGATTTTCTTGTTAACTTTGAACTTAAAAGATCCTTAAATGAGAGTGCTGGTATCTAATTGAACTTTTATCTCTAGTGTGTCCTGTTAGTTTGATGAAACAGGGGGTCGCAGACGTTAATGGAGCCCTCTGTTCTCCTGGAGGACAGGCGAGGCCGAAGTACAGGGTGGCCAGCACAGGTGCAGTAAGTGTCTTGAGCCATCTCCCCCCAGCGGAGCGAAGAGGGGACCATTCCTTCGGTCAGCATTCCAGGTTGTCCCCATCTCTGCTCCCTCCCACTTGCAACTCTTGCCTCTTGCCACCTTACACTGTGTTGCACAATACAGAGCCTTCTGGGAACCTTCTGTCCCTACCCGGGGAAGGACTTCTAAATTCTACCGTATCTCCCCCTGAGCTATCAATTTGCGACTTTTGCCAGGGTTTAGTGAAAGCAGGTTCCCTAGAGGAACCCTTGTGGTGCCATGCGATACGAAATGAAAACCTCTCTTTTGCTCTCTTTTAAAATTCAAGCCACGAAATGGAACAGGAGGGGGGAGCACAGATAACATTTATTCATATAGGTGATTGTCACTGGTTTTAAAGAAAGATGGGAGTCGTGGGTACTGGCGTTAGAGAAAATATTATCGTCAGTTATGTCTCAAGACCAAAGTCGCAGGAAACACAATCTTTCGTTGAGTAGGAAAGCGTCTCAAAGAAAGCGCAGGGATGAACAGTCTCTTTCCGGAGCTTGGACGACTGAGAAATCTGGGATGCGCCTGGCATGGCGGTGCGGGCTATTTTTGGAGAAAGCCAAGACCTGTAGTTGCTTCTCCTCAAGAGAGATGTCCCACAGTGATATCCAGTTATTGGACTGGTGGCATTGGCAATTGATGAGGCGATGGTATCGTCCGTTAAGCGCAGGTCACAGGAGGAAAACAGGGTGATCTTGAGGGCACCGAGGTACAAACCCAGCAGAACCACACTGCCATTGCCCGGAGATAAATTAAAATCGGTAAGGAAAACCCCTTGGAATATTTTTCCTTCTTCGCTTGGGGCCGGTCTTGGGACGAATTAACTAAAATCAGCTGAAATCTTGTTCCTCGGCAGGATTCCCTTCATTACTTCATATATTCCCTCATCCGGGTGTAACAGGACAGTGTGACGCTCAAACAGGTCCCGGTTTTCTTCTGTATGTGGCATAAAGGACGAGAATTTCTAGAATGTGAGGAAATTGCTTATCGCATGACTGTTTAAAGATCAGCAAATTGTAGCTGAAGTTCAATGGGTAATTTTCACCCCTCAGAATCTTTTGACTGTAGATTACTAAGATCTCACCTTTTTTTTTTTTGTATTAAATTATTTTGGTAATTCATCAGGAGGCCCACCTTCCCAACCTATAAAATATATGACTTGAGGTAAAATTAACAAAAGCTTCACATGTATTTCGATTACTGAAAAGACTGGCAAGTTCTCAAATGTGCTTTTTCCACATCTTAACTCTATCAGTCTTGCTTTTTTGAACAGAGTACGGAGTGCCATTTTGGACGTTTAATTAACTGGTATATCTTGTAAAAAATTCAAGTGTGATCTGTGACTGTTTCGAAGGGGCTCCACATCAGATACTGATGAGGGGCCAATCAGCAGCTCGTGTCATTTGTACAAGTGGATTTTCCCATTCAATTTTTGTTCCACTCTCCATGATGACTTCAGCGCTTGAATTTATTCCACGGGAGGCCAGGAAAGCACTGTGTTCTCTAAGCTCGATGGAACAACCTTCAACCAGAGGCTGAACTTTTGTTGTCAAGAAAAACTGGGCCTAATGATCGCAGCAAACAGGGCTGGGATTTTATTGGTGTCCTCTCTGTGACTGTGACAGTGTTGACATTAAATCAAATTCAATTAGCATGGGCTTGCTAATGACTTACCCTGCTTCAAAAGGTGGCAAGGACAAAGCACTTGGCAAAAATTCTCCCGGTTACAGTCTGGTTTTCAGCTCCTTTTGGTCGCTTTTCAGTACGATCGTGAACTGCCAGCTTGTCTCCATAGATGAATGTTAAAGAACCTCACTAATGAAACTCTTGACAATATCTGTGTGCCATGAGGGGGACGGGGCGGGGGATACCTCTGTCCTCAGGTGCTCTTGAAGCGACTTTGAAAACCACCACGGAGCGCACCGAAAGAAACAGCTACTGCGTCCCTGGAGGGTAACTTGGCTGGACAGGGTATCAAAGCTGTGAGGGGAAATAAGGTCTGGAGTGGGGATTGGGTTTCCGTAAAGCTAGAGGCACCCCCTCCGAATGCGTGGGAGGCCGGGCCATTATCTGAGCAGCATTTTTAAAGGAACAGAGAAGCCATTATGATACCCGCACCACCCCAGCAAGGCGAAGACGATGTCCATTCTAGATAGCCGCAGCTTTGATTAACTGCCTCCCCATTGTCGCTTCCCTGATCGGAGGCACTGTCCTTATCATACGTGCCCCTCCCCCCAAAAGGGGGCAAGGACAGCTTGCATTCACATCCAAGCCTCCCACTATGCTGTCAGCAAACAGCCCCAGCGCTGAGTCACTTTCAGGAGTCCTCTGCAAACACAGTGTTGAGTAAATAAAGCACGATCTTAATTTAGAGAGTTTATGAGAGAAAAAGCCAATATCCTGCCATGTTGTTATGTCATTTTAATATTTCTAGCTGGCTTCCTTGAATGTTTATCTTCAAATTATCTCTCCTTTCACCTCATAGACATTTTCCCTTTGTATCCTTCTCTCTGTTCATTTAAATGGACTGTTCATAACAACTGCATAAAGAAGGAGCGTTCAAGGGCTCTAAAACAAAGCATGGTATCTGGCGAGAGCATGCAGATTTGTTTAGTCTTCAGGTACAGAACACTGTCCCCACTGTAGCGCAAGCAGATGATTGTAAAGGAACAAAGTCTTATAGCAGTGGGAACTGTGCAAAAACTGCAGGTTTCCTGGATCTGCTGTAACTGAGATAAATCTATCATGTAAAACTGCAACTTGGAAAGGCCACAAAAGAGCCCCAAACTAGCGATGCACTTGAGAATCCAAGCCTACATGAGGGAGAAATCTTTTCTATTCTAGTGCCTTCTGAGATCATAAATGAGGAGAAGAAGAGGGGTGCTAGGCTGCAGAAAGGAGTATTCTGTTAGGGAGAGCCCGTGCCAGTAGCTGCTCACTCCTAAGCTCGTCTGGGACTGAAACCTGGCACTGGTCTGGGGCAAAGGAGTATTTGTTCAGGAAGAATACAGAAGTAAAGAATTGTAAGAAATTCAGACTACTCTAAATATGTCCCCATTCTTTTAAAAGTTGATTGAGCCATGTGTAAAAGGAGTCTGGACACCTCAAATATCCGGACTGGTACAAAAAGGGCGGAAAGTACGCCTCGCTCTTAATAACAGCAACTGCAGAATGTCCTTTTCTATGCCTTTACTCTAAAAGAATATCCTTGTTTACTCTTTATAACTACTCTGAAAAAAAAATAGGTACTCTTCTTCCTACTTTACAAGCAAGGAAACTGAGGCTCAGCCTCAGGGGCAGCTCTAGAATTTCTCAAAGGCAATGTCCACGTACAAGAGGCAGTTCACGGAGAAAGGGAGGGCACTGCCTTTGCTTGACTGTCACTCTCTTCTCACTTAACTTGATTATTGATGCACGTGGCTTAGCACCGCTCCTCTCTTAACCAGGAAAGGTGAGAAACTTTTCCAAAGTCTACCTGATAGTGGCAGAGCCAGGATGATTATAGACTGCTTGCAAAATATTCCATCATTGGCAACTCTCTTGATGATTACAGGCTTCCAAAATCATGGTGCATGCCTGCACATTCACCCAGGGATAGGCTAACTATTCCAAACGGTCAGATTTTCAAAGGTCTGACTGGCCCCAGAAAATGTCTCCCACTCTCCCGTCCACAAGTGAGGGATTTGCCTCCTGAAATTTTGCACACATTAAAAGTCAGAAGTGGGGGAGCCTGGGTGGCTCAGTTGGTTAAGCGACTGCCTTCGGCTTAGGTCATGATCCTGGAGTCCCGGGATCGAGTCCCACATCGGGCTCCCTGCTCGGCGGGGAGTCTGCTTCTCTCTCTGACCCTCTTCCCTCTCGTGCTCTCTATCTCTCATTCTCTCTCTCTCAAATAAATAAATTTAAAAAATCTAAAAAAAAAAGTCAGAAGGCGAAGGGTTAAAGAGCAATCTCCTTACCGAGTGATACAGGGAATATTACATTCCACAGAATAGAAAGGACAAATTGGACACAGAATTTTGTGAAGATCAAATGAGATAAGGCCCATGGAAGCACTTTGCAAATGAAAAGTCACTGTGAAATGTAAGCTGGTGTTATTAATAATATTATAACACAGGATTTCTCTGCCTCCATTCTTTTTTTTTAAAAGATTTTATTTATTTATTTGAGAGAGAGAGAATGAGAGATAGAGAGCACAAGAGGGAAGAGGGTCAGAGGGAGAAGCAGACTCCCTGCTGAGCAGGGAGCCCAATGTGGGACTCGATCCCGGGACTCCAGGATCATGGCCTGAGCCGAAGGCAGTCGCTTAACCAACTGAGCCACCCAGGCGCCCTGCCTCCATTCTTAATGAAATAATGGTCTTCTTCAAGGTCTCTAGAAGCCAGACCAAAGGAATGTGTTTCCAGAGAAACAAAATGTAGAAGTAATTGTGGATGTTCAATAAATACTAAACAGCCTTGCTATTTGTGGGAAGCTTCAAGTACATGATTAAGTTGCAGGTGATGGTAAAGGAAACCAGCATGATCTTTAATTATAAAATACTTGTTAGGTTTGATTCCAGCAAAATGCAATTACCCTTGAGACTTCCGGTTATATCTCACAAGAGGTTATATTCTCAAGATGAAAGCTTTTGTGGATGGATGTTAGACTCCATTGTTTGGGACCATCTACCCCGATCCTGGCTCTTGTCTGTAACAGCTAATCACCGTTCACTTGGCGAGCCTTGCAGGAATTCCCAGTTGTATGCCAGCCATTCTGTGGCCTGCCTTGAAGTATGGAAACATCACAGAAGTGAGGATAAGGGCAACAGTGGCAGACCAGAGCATTAGCTAGGCTCAGGGAGAAAGGAACTTAAAGGAAATTCAAGATTTCATAGTGGACAAAAGAAGGCTCGGTAGGAGGGAGAAAATGGAATTGTGCTTGTACATGGCACCATGATTATAATGCAAACAAATATCTTTTTTTTTTCCAAAGACTAGCAGGGAAACCTCTGGATTTCATTTTGGAAAACTATCCCATCAGCCTGTAATAACTTCCTGTTAAACTGAAAATTTTAATCAGTGTCTGTTCTTTTGATACTGCCTATGGAAGAAATTGATAAACTAAGAAAATACTATTTTGAAAGGCTTTTTTTTTTTTTTTAATTTCTTACCGGTAGGGTTCCAAAAGCCTTTTATGAAGAGCACTCTATATAATAATACTAGCTAGCATTTAACTAGTGCTTACAACATGCTGTATACTGGCAAGTGCTTTATATAGTCTTAACTAGATACTCCTAATGAACCCATGGGGAAACTGAGGCATGCTAATGCTATTGAACTAGCCTCCAGTCACATGGGAGGAGTCAGTTCCTGTGTCCAAGTGGACTGGTTGCAGAATCCATGCTGTCATCCACCACAATGTACTGCCTCCCCATCTAGAGCATACGCAGGTTATGAGAGAGGCTGTGTGTGTGTGTGTGTGTGTGTGTGTGTCTACATGATCTGTGTATTTTATGCGTGGAAGCAATTGAATGTTGCTGTTTTCCTTCCCTTTAAAATGTTCTTCAGTTTCTTTCTGAAATTGATTCTATTAGTTGGATTTCGCTTCTTCACTATGTCAACATGGTTCTATAGAAGAGTCCCATCGACCTTTTGAGAGTGGACTTGGAGTTTTTCCCTTTGCCTTCTGAGTTATCACTGCCCTAAATTAGAGTCAGGAGCCTCAATGCAGGGTGACCAAGGTCTACTTTCAGGAATCTACCCGGTTTCATTTGCCTCATCCTACATTTGCCCTAGAGAGCAATCACAGGAGACACTGGACATGAATCTTCAGGTGGAACATGCTAGTTAATAGGCAAAGTAGTTAGTATATTTCCATTTGAAAGAAACTGGGTTCTTCAGACTATGAGGTGAGTGGTAGGTCACCTTCAAAATCAAGAGGAAACACTTCCTCAGAGGAAGTTAGTAGAGGGTGACACCTGTTCTGGGTGCAAAGTGAAATGGAACAGACTCAGAAACAAGACAAATCTGAGTTTAACTTACAGCTCTCCTGCTTTCCAGTTATTTAGTAGCTCTGATCCTCAGTTTACAACTCTGTAAAATGGGGGCAATAACACTGAACTAAAATTGGAACTAAACACTCTGCCTTCTGGGCATTTTTCATTGCTCTTGCTCATATTTTTTGTATTGAAAGTCTTAGACCAGTAGGGGTCAGCCAAGAGCAATCCTACTTCTAAATTTTTAGCCCTGTTTCCAATGACCACCAAGATCAGAAGATAAAAATAGGGGTTCTAGGAAGGTCAGGGAAAGTATAGGTTATATTAGGCCTTCGAATGCTCATGTGAGAAAGAAGAGCGACAGTTTACAGGGGGTGACTAAGATGCAAACTGAACACATTCTTTGGGGATGGTCCTTTTACCTTTTATTTGGTTCAGTGGAGTATGTTCAGGTCCAGGGCATGAAGGACTCTAAGAAGTCAGTTACGACAACCAGGTGGTACAGGTGTCTTGCAAATGGATTCTTCAAATTGTGCCATAAATATGTAGTGAAAAAGATTTTATTTCGAATATTAGAAGTTTACTTAAATATTCTCGTAAAAATACCTAATCAATGCTGGGTACCAGTGACTTAGCCGAAATGGTACAAGCCCTTATTTTTTTCTGCACTGTTTCCAAATGAAGGCTCTTATGGTTAAAATCACCACTGGGGCTCCATCTTTCCTCTGAAGGCCACCTAACTCATTTGCACAAGTTCCAATTGCCAGTCAAGCCCTCTGCCAATTGATGTGTTTCTGCATGCCCTCTCCCTTTCCTTCTGCCCTACTTCAGCTCAGCAGTCAGCAATTGTCCACATGTGAAAAAAAGAGTGTGTGTCTATATATATATATATATATATTCCTTTTCCTGGCAAGCCAGTTTATATACTGTATTCATTTTATATATAAATATATGCATATTACATATAAATGAATATTTGATCATTAAGTTCTTTTTGTGATTTTTCTAATGCCTATTCCATTATTTCCTCATCTAAAATAATAATTTACATTTAGTACATAATTTTAGTTCTTTAAGACATTTTCAGCTTTGACCTTCAGCAAGTCCAGCATATGGACATGGAACTTAAAATTAGATATTAAGCGTCGGGTAATAGCAAAACTACTATTTATTACTTATACTTTACCAATACTTTACATGTTGCAGATGCTTACGTTCACTTTTTTCTGTTTAATTTTCTTTCTTTTGTTTATTTGAAGTTCTGGCACCTTTTTTTTTTCCCTAGAGAGGGAAGAAAGAGAGTGTGAGTGGGGAGAACGGGCGGAGGGAGAAAGAGAATCTCAAGCAGGCTCCGCGTGGAGCCCGACACGGGGCTTGATCTCCTGACCCCGACATTATGACCTGAGCAGGAATCAAGTCAGCTACTTAACCAGCTGAGCCACCCAGGCTCCCCGGGCAGCATCTTTGAGCATTATTAAAGGGCTGAATTCCCAAAGGCTTTCCTCCCTGAGTCACATCAGGGCTAACTAAACTCTGAGGAGTGGGCCGTGCTTTTTCTTACTAAAAGCTACAGTGTTGTCATGAGCCAGAGTTGGATAGACACACAAGATGAAAGTGTTGACGGTAAATAAATTGGCAAAAAATGAAAGATGGAAAAGAAGTTTCATTTGCCTAAGAATGTAAATTGCAATCCTGAACTTGAGAAGCACTTTTCCTATCATGTCACATCACCACAATGGGCGTACCTTATGAAACACATCGACTGTCGTAATTTGAAAATACTAGATTTTGATTTCAGTTTGTGCCAGTCAGCCTTGGCTCCCTCCTGTCAGCGGCCAGTTTGTGTTCCCTCTGGGTAGACGTATTTGTCGGGAGAACATTGGAAGGCATTTCAGAATAGCTTTAAAAAAGGCTTTTGTTTAGGAGGAGGTAACATTTGGAAATGACACAGGTGTTGTAAGCCTCAACAACAGGTGTAACTGGAAGGATGAGGAAATCATCAGACAGTTTAACATAAACTTCCCTGTCACACAGTCTCCAAAATATGCATGAAATACACTTAGTGTTCTATGTTCTATGTTAATTTGCTAAGCCAATGTTATGTCTTGCCAAGATTCGCATGAATGTTCAAAAAAGTGAAATGATTCTTCTGGTTTTGCCCCCTTCCCACCCCCAGGTTTATTGAGATACGAGTGACACATAACATTGGGCAAGTTTAAGGTGTAAAATGTGATGACTTCAGACACATATACATTGCAAAATGATGATCACAATAAGGTTAGTTAACACATCCTTCACCTCAGATAATTACCATTCTGTTGTTTTTGTTATAAAGAGAACGGTTAAGGTCTTTCTTAGCAACGTTCACCTATACGATACAGTATTGTTAACTATAATCACCATGGTGTACCTTAGGTCCCCACAACTTATTCATCTAATAACTGGAAGTTTGTACCATTTCACCAACATCTCCCCATTTCCCACTCCCATCAGCCCCTGGAAACCACCATTCTACTCTCTGTTTCTACGAGTTCAGCTTTTTTAGATTCCACATCTAAGTGAGACCACACAGGATTTGTCTTTCTCTGACTCGTTTCTCTGATCTTGCCCCTTGATTGGGATCCAGAAGCATCTTTCCAAGAATTACTGCCAGCAAGAGAGTGTAAGACACGGAAGTGTTTTTGGTATACTAATTAATGGGGGTTATGGAAAGATGAGAGAGAAAACGTCACTTCTCTTACCTGCTACTGCAGCTCCTCGAAAAGAATTCTATAATGATTTTTAAGGAATATACTGTTTTTCCAAGGAAGGAATTAAGGCCACTAAAATTTATTCATAAGGGATGGTAGATCAAATAACTAGTTGTAGCTCCCTCTGGGGACCCAAGGAAGCTGCTGGTCCCAAGTAATTCACAGAAACCAGTCCAATTTAGTGGCAAGAACACTCTAGGTACCAGTGACTTATAATGATATCACCTTACCTTGGGATGGTCACTGAAATAAGCCATGCCTCAGTTACTTGGACTATATAATGGGAATTTCTGTAGCAACGCAAGTAGCAGTGAGGAAAATTTCTCTAGTAAGTCCAAAAGTCAGTAGTGGAAGGGATAGGCTCTTTTAGAATCAGATAGTCCATTGAATCTCCTGATGCAAATGAAGTTTTGTTGCATCAGGCTGTGGAGAAGAGCCAGAAATTCAGATGGGAAAACAGCCTGACTCCTTTGCTAAAGGCTCAAGTCCCTGACATTGGTAGCGGAGAACCCAAGAGACCCTACATAACTCCTTTGGGTCCCAAGGTGGACGTAAGAATGTATTTCCTAGTTTCTCTCTTCCCTCATAAAAATTCACCAGCATCTTGAGAATCCCAGCCCATACCTTCTTAAAGATCCAAAGCCCTAGAGAACAGGCTTATGCATCTCAGGCATCAAAAATATTACCATTCCAGGGCGCCTGGGTCTGCCTTCGGCTCAGGTCATGATCCCAGGGTCCTGGGATCGAGTCCCACATCGGGCTCCCTGCTCGGCAGGAAGCCTGCTTCTCCCTCTCCCTCTCACCCTGCTTGTGTTCCTGCTCTTGCTATCTCTCTCTGTCAAATAAATAAATAAAATCTTTAAAAATAATTGTTACCGTTCCACAGAAAACTGATCATGGTCAAAGGTGGGGGCATGACATAGGATCCAGAAGGTCTCCTTTTTCTTGAGCTATAAACAAACATTTTCTATGTGCTCCACTCCTACATCAGCAGATGAATAAACTCACACCAGTTTCAGGATAGAGATGGGAAGAGATCATTTACTAAGGAGACCAGATTTGTTTGTTTTATTATCTCCTATCCCAGGAGCTTAAGACCAAAGGCAGACTTAGCAAGCAAGGTTTGCCACCAATAAATTGATAGGAAATACCTCTATCTGCTTGAGAGGGAAGAGTGTGTAGACCCCAAACCAAAAGGCAAAGGAGAGAGGCATTAATGATAAAATGCGAGCCTCCATCCCCTCTCACTCTCCCTACAGATGTATCTGCATCAATCTATCTGAAGACCCCAGTCTGTCTAACCTGCAGTGAAATTCTCTCTTAATGAAGTGATCCCCCCAAAAGCCAACATCATTTGGTATTGAATTCATGACTACCAGTAGGCATTAGAGCATGGGACATTCCTCTGATGGATTATTTGATAATATATTTTATGCTATTTCTCTAGAGATTTAGAAACTCAGATACCTGCTACATACTTTATACACATGTAGGTTGTTATTTTTCATCTTTTTAAAGTAGCATTATTATTTTAGTTCTTTTTTTTTAAGATTTTATTTATTTATTTGAGAGAGAGAATGAGAGAGAGAGAGAGCACACATGAGAGGAGGGAGGGTCAGAGGGAGAAACAGACTCCCTGCTGAGCAGGGAGCCCGATGCGGGACTTGATCCTGGAACTCCAGGATCATGACCTGAGCCGAAGGCAGTCGCTTAACCAACTGAGCCACCCAGGCGTCCTATTATTTTAGTTCTTAAAGTCTGTACTCATGATGTGAAATAAAGAATTTGCACCCATATCAATCAGTTCAAAGAAAAATCAGATTCCTTGGATTTATGGTGACAATAGAAATATTCCGCCATCTATCCAGTGTCTGTGTATCTCTTCTTGAAATTCCCAGCATGGGTGAAATATTGCATTCTGTCAGAAGAAATAGCACCCCAAATAGCATTTTATTTTATGTGAAATGGAAAAAGTTTATGACCAGTTTACTTAGTTTATTAGGCCATGACATTAATAAGACCAAAGTTTGGGGTTGAAATTATGAGCTTGTTAGCCATTCTGTGGTAATTTACTCCCACTTTCTGAAATCAATTTCCAGTTGGCTTTTACTATGTGTACAAAAAAGAACTAAGCCAAGAGGGTAAGTGGACCAGTGGAAGTTGTCATCAATATTAGAAAAATGGCTCAGAGCCCATGGCCTGGGAAGGGCAGGTGAGGAATGCCAATGTCACTTAAAAATGTGAACAAACTATTAAATTGAACCCAACAAAAGTTACAAATTTAAAGCCTGTTTGCAAAATACATGCAACAATGTTATTTTGTTTGACCCTGACTGTATTTAAAAATACCTTTGTCAGTTACCAATGTTAAAAATTGGAAGATGTCACACAAAATTTGGGGTGCTCCTTGTATCTAGATTTTTGCTTAGCAACAGTCAGCTAGATCTGAGCAGCAGCTGCTCCTTTGGACAGAGCATGTGCTTACAAGTTCACCACAGTCCCCACCATGCTCTGTTCTCTTATGCTACAATCCCTTTAGCCACATATGTTACCTACCCAAGCCCAAGAAGGTACTTGAGCTTGCAACCTCCTAACGATCACATATGCACAAGACAAAGAGTTGTAGGATCGCAGTAGTTGATCTTTTGGGAAAAGAAAGATCCACTTTTTGGTAGATGCCAAAATTTGTTTCAAAAGGATAGTAAAGTGAAAGTTGCTGTATCTTTAAAAGTAAAGCACTTACATCACTTGTTCAGATCTCTGCATCGGACTGTGTGTCCTAAAGGCTCCGTTGATGTGTGAGGCAATCATGTGGCATGTGGACTGAGCTGTGGTGTGTAAAAATGGAAGGTTAAGGAATGCATACCTAGCTTTCCCTACCCATTCTCCTTCTCCAAAAGTCTGCAAGGCTTATCACTTCAAGAACTGACACCAACCTACTTTCTAATTCTAGGGCTCATGTAAATGTTTCTCTTTAGAAATTTACTATTGCCTAAGTAGATTGTTTATAAAGCAGTTTATGGACTAAAGAACTGGCATAGACACATACAGGCAATTCCCAAAGTTTCACCTGCCCCAGGCATCATCTTCCCTAAACATCCGGACAGTCCGCATTGAGCAATTTCCTGTACAGAGTCCTGGCAATTCTGCAAAACAGAGCCTCCTTTTCCTCCCTCTTCAGGATTGTTTATATTTCCAAATATTTATTATCTGTGTTTTATTTGGTACAGGTAATTATTTGCCAAATAATTGTTTTGTCTAGTCAAATAGACTTCCAGAAGTTGTCCCCAGGCTGATGATCTGTCAGTTACCAAAGATAAATAAATCAGACTATACATCAGCTTCATCCTTCCTAAATGTGAGTGCATGGGCTTATGGTTGAGATGTATCATCTAAGGAGTAAATACTACTTAGCTTTAAACCTCTCAAACTTTTGAGACTTCTGATGGCTGAATCCAATTACACTCTGTGTGAGTTCTGATGGGCAGTCTACAAGTTAAAGATGTCTCTTCCCCCTACAAGGCAGAATTCAGCATTTGCCCAGTCAGAAAATAAATTCACTAGGAAACAGGCTCAGAATTTTGTTGGCTTTGCTCAAATTTATGCAAATATTATCTTTGGGTAGAGCTGGGACAAACTGAAACTTTTCCGTGAGGGCTTCTATGATGGTGAGAAACCATTTCAGAGGATTTAGCTTGTGCCATCCCTCTGCATGCTAGTCCTGATGATAAACATTCTCTCCAACTTTGAGACACTGGCTGGACAGACTGAAAATTAAAGACCACTGATATCATTAAATGGGCTATTTCTGCTAGGTTCTGTGTAGCAAATTATACAGAATTTTATTCCCATCCCACTGCAATCTTACCAGTTATATGAGTTTTGTCTTTTTCTTTTTTTTAACACAGCTCTGTCATTTCTGCAGCACTGTAGACAGTTTAATGAAGTGGCGGAGAGGTCCCTTGGAGCCAGTCTGTCTGGGTTGTCCTGGCTGCATGACCTTGGGCAAAATATTTATCTTCTCTCTGCCTCAGTTTCCTTGTGCAAAATGAGTATTATGATAATAGAACCACCTATGGGGTTGTTGTGAGGATTAAATAAGATAGTCTATGAAACAAGACTTACTATAATGACTGGCATGTAGCAAGCACTTACTTAAATGTTGATTTCTGATTATTCCTCTAGGCAGCGTAGTGTGCTGGGCTTTCAGAACAGTCTGGGACTGTCACAGTGCCTTTCATTGCATTGGAAAGAGTCTACTGTTTTTCACGCCAGCTCCGTATCACAGAGGACAGAAGCCATTAAGAACACACTTAGCTAGACGTTAGTTTATTCTATTTAAACTCATTGTTCGTTGGTAATGGAGACACATGCCCTGCCAACAGTTGTGATTCTCTGTTTGGTGACTATTGTTGCAGACCCTTAGACTAATGGAGGTGTGAGTAAAAGGGAAGAAGAAATGGAATGAATCTGGAGGCTGCCTTCAAAGTGAGATCACCAGTTAAATGCCGTAAGGCTTCTGGCACTGGGACTGACTGTCAATGGATGTAAAGTTGTGTTGTCACATACAGAACAACCATACATAATGTAATGCTATAGGACAATATACCCAGGGCTCTGGTGGACAAGGTCTCCATTCTCCCTTTCAGTCTCAGCACCAATGCAATGGTCCAACAAGAGACACTCGGGTAATGGGAGAGTCACCCAATCTATGTGTGCACAAAGTGTTGCCTGAGGCTAAAAAATGTTATCTTGTACAGATAGATGTGACCATTTTTCAAATGTAGATGCTTTACTGAGGGCATTGGTAGCATTTTATAACTGTGACACTTCCCCATCAACAGATTCTTACAAGTTAGGATGGATCCGAAAATCTGCCTACCCCAAGTAAGTCTTTTTACTCCAAATTTTAGAAGCCACTCTCCCTAGCCTAATTTCAAAAAATATCAGGGACCAAAAGAGCAATGCATGAAAATACAAAAGTTAATAGAGTTTTCCAAAGGTTAAATAATCATATTCTGTATGGAGTTTTTGTAAAGGATATAAGCAAGTGTCTGCTCTCAGATTTTTCAACCAGATCATAAATTATTCAAGGTTTGTCAAACTGAAGATCTGTTGCTTTTCAGCAATCTTGGTAAGTCTTCTTCCTCTCTCTCTGAATTTTTAATGTTAGAGGGAATGCAGATGACGACCATAGTCTACCCTTTGTTTGTCCTAGCCATTAGGTTGTGAAGAAGAATAACTTCGTTGGTACTATAGTAGCCCACCTTCTCTGTGGTTTTGATTTCCATGGTTTCAGTTACCTGTGGTCAACCACCATCTGGAAGCAGACCATCCTTCTGAAGTACTGTCAGAAGGTCAACAGTAGTCTATCATCACAATGCCTACGCCATTCACTTCACTTCATCTCATCACGTAGGCATTTTACTATCTCACATCATCACAAGAAGAAGGGTGAATATGTTCCAATAAGATATTTTGAGAGAGGCCACATTCACATAACTTTTATTACAGCATGTTATTATAATTTAACTTTATTATTAGTTATTGTTGTTAATCTCTTATTATGCCTAATTTATAAATTAAACTTTATTATATATATATGTATGTATATTTTAAAAAACCATAGTATATATAAGGTTTGGACTGTCCACAGTTTCCAGTATCCACTAGGGGTCTTGAAGCATATTCCCCACAGATAAGGGGGGACTACTGTGTACTGTCAACTGGTCCCTTTTTTTCTCCTCCATAAGAAGCCATTCAGATTTCGCTTTCAACTCATACTTTTAGGCTTGTGCATATTATCACTTAGTTCTCACCCACTCTAAGTTTATAAACACTTATATATACTTTTAAAAATCGACACAACAGTTTTTTGAGACATTATTTTTAGACTTTATTTAGAGCAGTTTTAGGTTCACAGTAAAACCGAGAGGAAGGTACAGAGACTTCCCCTGTACTCCCTGCCCCCACACATAGCTTCCCCCATCATCAACATCACTTACAGAATGGTATATTATTTAAGAAGGATGAGCCTACACTGACACATCATAAGCACCCAAAGTCCGCAGTTTACCTTAGGGTTCACTCCTAGTGCTATACGTTCTATAGGTTTGGATAAATGTATAATGACATGTACCCATTATTATAATAGTATACGCAGTGTTTTCACCCCTAAAAATCCTCTGTGCTCTGCCTCTTCACCCCTCCTCACCACCCTCACCCACAGCACTCCTTTTCACAGAAGATATTCACACAGAATATGTCCATAATTTACCAAAGTGCTAATGATCCATAGATGCCAATGGCATCTGAAATTCTAGAACGAACAGGTGGCTTATATTGTAAAGAAATAGATTTCATTTCTTTTTTTTAAGTTTTTTTTTAAAGATTATTTATTTATTTGAGAGAGAGAATGAGAGAGAGAGAGAGAGCACATGAGAGCGGGGGAGGGTCAGAGGGAGAAGCAGACTCCCTTGCCAAGCGGGAGTCCGATGCGGGACTCGATCCCGGGATTCCAGGATCATGACCTGAGCCGAAGGCAGCTGCTTAACCAACTGAGCCACCCAGGCACACCATTTCTTTTTATTTGTATTTATTGATTCAGGAAAAATAAAATTGTGCATGTATGACTGTGTGTGTGTGTGTGTTATGTGTGTGTTTTCAGAGTATTTTATTTTTGGAATTCTTATTTTTGCCTCTGTGTTATACGACTCCACATGGACAAAGTTGGATCTTTTCTCGGAGTCTGGCAAACGTTTTTATTTGCATTTTGCCATGTTCTTGAATTTCGAGGAGAGAAAAGATAGTGGGAGAAATGCTAACAATGTGCGCTAGCATCACTCAGGAGATTGGTCAGACTGAGAACAATTTTTAACTTTGGTTTAATCATAAAATGAACAGCATAGTCCTCTCCTGCCTATGTCAAAGTAAGTGCATTTTTCAGTTTCTGTATCTAATGCTCCATATTTAAAAGTCATGTCTGATAGGCTCCTAACCAATGTATGCATTTTCTTAGTACCAATATTAGCTGGAAATTCCTTGCAGAACAGATCGTTTAACTTTGGCTTCACTTTCTCCATAAATAAAATTAACAACTTCATCTAAATGGACAGTGATATGATAAATTATAGGAATACTTAGGAATTTAAAAAGATAAAATAATTAAAGGAGTTCAGTCTACGTTGACCCACAGTACTCTGTATGGATGGTTTGATGGTTTGGGGATTTGGATTTGAATCCATTAGAGCTTTCTTTCAGTGAGAATCAATCTCTTCACCTAAAAAATGAGGAATTTGGGCTAAGCCTCCTTCGGACTCTGATGGTCGACAACACAAGATGTCCAGAATATGTATAACAGTAGAAAACTTGAATCTTTGATTCAGTAAACATATGGATATATTGCTCTATGAGGAAAATATTGACCTTGGCAAATGCAAGTCAATAAATTTTGATGTTTGCCTTAAAAAAAAATCAATACCCACTTTTTTAGCTCCACATAAAATAATGCTTTCAAGAGCCAAAGCTAGTGATGGAAATGAGTTTACCTCTCATCCTAATAAATGCATTATATACAATGTAATATTATTATAGATCATCATTTATTACGGTTGGATATTCTTTGATTTAGAACAAAGATAGTATACTCTTAATTCATCATTCAGTTAACTTTTCTTCTGAAGGAAAGATAAAAAACATTTCTCCTTTTGGGGCCATTAGTACATGAAATAGTATATTCATTACATAAGAACACTCGGAGCTTTTAGGCTATCAATGGAATCTTGTTTAGTCATCTAAAGTACATGTATTACCTTGTTGTATGGGTACAAAGTGATTCAAAGCAAGATATCTTTTAATCCTCTGAGGAAAACAGTTGTATATTTCTCTGGCCTGCTTTCACTGTTAACGTTTCTTATTTCTTCTGGTTTTCCTTTGGATTTGGCTCTGACCATTAGATGAGATTTTTTTAAAAAACAAGAAACCTGGAAAAAAGCAAAGGCTTTACACGCATGCTTGGCGAAAGAATGATTCTAACCATAATTTTTCTTTAAAATGAAACCCCGGGGGCGCCTGGGTGGCTCAGTCGTTAAGCGTCTGTCTTCGGCTCAGGCTGTGGTCCAAGGGTCCTGGGATCCAGCCCCGCATCGGGCTCCCTGCTCCGCGGGAAGCCTGCTTCTCCCTCTCCCACTCCCCTTGCTTGTGTTCCCTCTCTCGCTGTGTCTCTCTCTTTCAAATAAATAAAATCTTTAAAAAAAAATTAAACACCATTTATTGTATGGGATGCATCTAGCAAAGTACCCTAACTCAATAAATATTAGTTTTCTTTTTCACACTTTCCTTCCTCATCTCCACATCCATGAAGCTAAATTTAAAAGGAAAAGGAAAAACCACAGGACGAGAGCATCACAGAGGTTCTCACATGCCCTCCTGCAAAGCCCATTCTCTCCTCTTTCCAGGATCGGTAGAGCTGGCCCGCTCTGCACTCCACCCCAACCTGCAAGCCCCCGGTCTTGCGCAGAGAAGCATTTTCAAACATTTTCAAGAGATGAGGTTGGGTGTCCAGTTACGCACACCTTATTCTTCTTCACTGCAATTTGCACACTTGCTGTTAATTCCTTATATAGCATTAAATATTAATGCTGTTACTAAATTAAATCCTGACAATGATTGGCTCTCTGTGGCAGCTACGAACATGGACTTTGGGGGTCAGGCTGCCTGGATTCTAACTCTAACTCCTCTACTTACGACCTGTGTGACCTTGGGCAAGTTACTTAATACTTCTGTGTCTCAGTTTCCTCATCTGTGACACGAAGATAACACTATCACCCATCTCAAGGAAATAATAGAGAGAGAGCATATAAAATCATGCCTGGTACAGAGCAAGCTCCGAGTCATAGGGCAGCAATAGGAGTAGAAGAGCGCTAGTTACTGATCCTAGCCCTAGGCTACTCAGAGCACTGGGAGTAGCAGCACCCCCTGCTGGACTGAAAGGCACATCTCTTCGGTTTAGCACCATCCTCAGGGCCTACCTAGGTTTGTGTCTGGCACATAGGAGGCACTCAGATATGTTTGTTGACAGACTGATGACTTTTGGACCAATTATGAGGCCTTCTAAAATGTCATATAAATTATCAGTCATATAATAACAGTATTTGCTAATCGTCTGGGTTGTGGTCAAAGAGTTGTAGTGCTGGAGTGTATACTCTGACCTCAGCCAGACCTTAGTTCAAGTCCGTGTCTACACTTGACTTTGGGAAACTTACGTGCCCCCCATTATCTTCTATTTCCTCACCTGCAAATGGGAATTGTCATGCGGATGAAATAAGATAACAACATATAAAGTGTTATGCATACTGACTTACACACTGTAAGGCTCTTTCCATGATTTGCTGTCATGTTGAGTGGTCTCCGGCCCATCCGGCTTATCCCTCACAAGGCATGCAAGGGTACTTTGTGAGAGTATGTTATTGATCCTTAGGAGTTATTTATATTTTCTCTTTGGAAATCTTCCTAATCTGAACAATTTGCTTATTTTAAAGGAAATTTTCAGAGCCAACGATATGGCAGCACAAAGAGGGGGAACGACGAAGGCATCTTCAACCAAATACTAGAAAGCCCTGAAAGTTCTAGCCTAATTGAGTTCTTGTAAAATGGACTTTAATACAGACTGAACTTCTACAATTTAACTGACCTTCTATTGCCTTTAAAAAGTGACCCCGATCTTGAATTGGGACCATTGATAGTCTATGCATGTGACTAAATGGCTTTTCCATGATGGAAAAACATCCAGCAGGCAAAACATCATGGTCTTCTCGCTAATTCTCTTTTTAAGATGAAGTCCCTTAGCATTAAAAATGTTTTAGGAGAACACAAATGTTACACACGCTCTAGTTACCAAGAAAAGAAAACTTCAGATTTATAGCAAATAAACGTAGAGAAGACATAGTCATAAACATTCTAATTTAAGGTGGGTAGCTGATACTAAATGGACATAGATCATAAAGTGCTGGTGACTGGTCTGATTATTCCTTTAACTGCTCTAGAGAGATATGGTTCAGATAATAAATAGGTGCTTTCATGGAATTTGAAATTGTTTTTCACATAAAGCATGTTTTTTTTTTCTCAAGGCTGGATTTACCTAAATTCACTGACAGCTGGAAGCCAAATGTATTCACATTAAATTGTTTACATCACAGGGATTCCAATAGATAAACTACATTTCATTTATTAATGTACAACACATAGAAGAGACCCTAACTCCTACATTTAACCAAATGTTTCTCATCATTTCTAATGCCTAGAACGTTACTGAGAGATTGTGTGTGTGTGTGTGTGTGTGTGTGTGTGTGTCTGTGTGTGTGTGAGAGAGAGAGAGAGAGATAATGAGGTTTTGCCAGTGTACCATTATTTATGTTTGTTTCCTCTTTGGTTTAGCAAAATGGAAAGTGAATGACTATCTCGAGTGGCTCAGATTTTGATAGTTCAGTGACTGACCATATCCACTTTCCCAAGAACCCTCAATCTCCTGCTTCCTGCCCCATTTCCTGGAAAATAAATGGTGGGAATGCAGAACTTCAGGAATGACAAGACAAGAGCTCACTTTCTTGTTAGAGAAAATAGAATTCCCAGTGTAGGAGGATTTATCGGAAATGCAGACTCTCAAGCCGGTACCAGACCCACTGAACCAGGATCTGCATTTTTAAAATATTTGTGTGTACATTAAGGCTTAGGAAGCACGGCCTTGGGAGGTCCCCCATGCTGCTGGCTACTTCCAACCCCCAGATTTTTTGGAATATCCTCATGACATTGCTGTACAATTTGTAGAATTGGAGAATAAGAAACAGCCAAGGTGTCAAGAAAATGTGATTCTTTCACCACTCACCGCTGGGCAAATTTTCTAGGAATAGGTGATTTAAGGGCCAGTGAAACTATAGAAAGTGAAGGATCTCAAGGAGGAAAGCAGATACTGCCTGTATATCATCCGAGAAGCCAGACGCAGGCTAGCTAGTTGTGGTCAGTAACATGCCTCAAAACCTATAGGAGGTACTGTGAGCCTGTCAAGGATGTTCCAAAAGCCATGATTCAGGAGTGAAGGGAGATAGGAAACTGGGAAATGCCATCAGTGACAGGCCTGTGAAGAGCTTGCTGAACCTTAGGAAGGTCTTCCTTGTGTCTCTATAGACTGTTTCTTGAGCTGACAGCAGTCACAGCGGCTTTCTACCCATGGCGGTTAGAGGGCCCGCCCAGATTCTTACAGTTGTCCAAGTATAGCCCTTCATCCATCTGTAACTCAACTACCTGGCACTGTCATTTCCCCCAGATACACATTAGAAATTTAGTTTCATTCAATTTGACAAATATTTATTGATCTCATGTGTCAGGCACCATACTCATTACTCAAATTTTTTCATTAAAAAAAAAAAAAAAACCTGGGGCACCTGGGTGGCTCAGTCGTTAAGCATCTGCCTTCAGCTCAGGTCATGATCCCAGGGTCCTGTGATCGAGCCCCGCATCGGGCTCCCTGCTTGGCAGGAGGCCTGCTTCTCCCTCTCCCACTCCCCCTGCTTGTGTTCCCTCTCTCACTGTGTCTCTCTCTGTCAAATAAATAAATAAAATCTTTAAAAAAAAAAACCTCCAAGTAACCAAAATAGGCAACAAAATTCATTACTTAAGCTCATGTAGCTCATTCTTCCATATAGAATCAGGGTGGGCCTAATTCTGAGTCTATTTTTATTTGTCTGTTTTAGTCTACTTTATACACAATTCCAGCAAGCTCAGTTATCTGGTTTCCAAGTCCTCTATAGAAGGAGTGAATGGCGCAGATGGAGAGAAAGGGTTAATACCGTTGCCCCAGGAAAATGTACTGATTCAGCCAGAAGGGCAATAGATTGTCCTTAAATAAAGAGACAGAGATCTACAAATAGAAGACAAGTGCTCAGAAAGCATAGCCATCTAAAGCCATTTTTGTGTAGAGACCAACATTTCCATGTACCTCACAAGATCTGGGCCATGGTGTGTTACATCAGTGCATCGGATCCTTAAAAGGGAGCTGAACCTTTAAAAAAAAAAAAAAGTTGAATCATATTCAGAATACTAGTTTAAAGAAAAATAAAACTTATGTAACATATTTTAGAAAGCTCTTCATGAAAAGAGGCTCCAGTAAAAAAATCATAATGCTTGAAAGAGCAACAGCACATTTTTAGGGGAATTTGCAAAGGCTCAAGCTATAAAATTCTGGATATATGAGGCTTTAGTATGTTTTTTAAGGGATAAAACTTACTTGGCATGACATCAACAAATTGAAATTAGGAACACCCTCTTAGATGGACCCGAATTTATTCTACATGTCTTTTGCATGAATGAAGTTTTTGTCCCAGCTGTACATTTATGAACATGGCATAGCATTTGCCCATGACACATCTGAGGACTCAGAGCTGTCAGCACACCCTTCTCATATTTCAACCCCCATTTCCAGGTTCTTGAAGATCATTTCAATTCAACTTCAAACAAAAGAACCATGACTCTTATTTGCCTGCTCCTTAGGAAATATGCAGAAATAGGGATATCTGAGTATAAAGGATCATGGAAATTGTATGTACAATTTGTACATAACTTGTTGATATAGTTTATTTAACACACACATATATATGTTATATTCTATTATCACACACATATATGAACGAAAGAGTGAGAAAGAGAGAGATGGGAATATGCCAGGAAAAAGTTCATAAAAAATACACTCAAAACTCTTTAGCAGTGGTTTTTCTCTGGGAAATAAGATGAGTTGCATCTACTTTCTTCTTTAGATCTCTGCCTTTTGTGAAGTTTTTGCAAAGAACACACACACATACAAACACATGCACTCACACCTTTCTATATATAAATTACCAGTATTTCCACTTGGGGAAGGAAAGGGAGAAAGGGAGAGAAAGAAGAAGAAAGGAAGGAAGGAAAGGAGGGAGGGAAGGGGGCCTGAGAGAATGAGCACGTCGGTTCATTGATCTCTTGAGTGCCACTGAGCCAGCTTCCCTTCACCCTTCTTCACTCTGGGATGGCCTATCCTTTTTAATATATGGGGCTTCCATGTCATCGCCCCAGATCATTCTGCACACCCACTCCCTGAGAATGTCCTTTTTGGGTAGATGATAAAAACCAGCCTGAAGTCACAAAGCTAGACTTGGGTACAGCCAAAGAGCAGGGACCCTCCCTCAGCTGCGTCTCTCTCCCAGCCACACAAGGCCCTCTGTGACACTCTCTTTCTGCCCCATATGCAGGCTGGTTATCTTCCTATTCAGAAACACATCTATGAACCAAAAAACAATCCTTGGCTCAAAATGACAGTCACACTGTCATGAGTTGATGCCTATTAGGACAGGCTGGAGAAAGAGAAGACTTTGGGTACAGTCAGCCTCTCGTTGGATAGAGTCATTGCTCAGCCAAGTAAGCAGGGCATAACTCATCTAAGGAGGTAGTTTTGTTTTTTCTCTCCTAAACATGCCCTTTCTTTGTATGCTGTTTAGACTAAACAGTATAAAATGGGATTGACATTATGTAATTACTTGCCTTTTACACTGTGCTAACTTAATTTGCTTTTCATTCTCAGGTATTTAAGAGATCATTATTTTCCCATCAGACTTTACTGTCTGCCAATTAAAGCGTTAGATGGATGAGGTAAACCATTGTCCGGGAAGGTTTCAGGTAGACATATTGAAAACAACAGCTTTGTATCACTTTCCTTTGGTCAAAGACAGAAGTATTTTGCCAGTTTATCAGTTTATGTGATACCCTCTGTGCATTATATAGTGTTTTTTGGTTCTACTTACAAATAAAAATGGCCATCATATGAGTTCTAGCATTTACGACTAGGTACAAATTAAGTCTCCCATCTCTGGGAAGAATAAGCAGATGGGGATCAGGTTCAGGAGCTGGAGTTGTTTTGAGGTCTCCCTTATCCCCTTGGGTGCACCTGCGTTACAAAGCACGTTGTGATGGGGCCCACTGGTGCCTCAAGCTGTGCCATCCCTCTGTTTTGCCAGGTCCACTTCATCAGAAAACACATCCTGGTTCCACAGGACCCACTTCAGTCACATGATCAAATAGGACTCATGTCCAGGGAAACATGGGATTTAAGTTGGTTTAAGGAAAGTGTGATAATCTGAACAACAACAACAACAAAAACCAAGCCACTTTTCTTCTCATCCACTCTCATGTTAGGTAATAAGAGCCATAGCACCAAGGATTTTTCATCTTAGTACCTGAAAACACAGTCATTTTCTTTTTCTCTCTGTCATTATGGAAAACGCTTGTACTTTGGAAGTGCAAGAAAACCATAGTAATTGCTCAAGAACTGCAAAAGGAGAAAGCGTCCAGCCTAAAGGTAGGGACATTTGTCAGCTCCAGAAAGCACTTTTCAGAAAAGAGAATTAACAAATACGAAAGGTCACCATAAGCACAGCCAGATTGCCTGGGCCATTAAAAAATTAATAGACTGTCAGTTATAATAACTCAAGGGCCAAAGGAAGAGAACAGCTTGTGCAATCATTAATTACAAAATAAGATTATGGTGTCATGGCCTTCTTGTCAGAATCTGTGGTTCTACTTCGGACCTGGAAAAGTAAGTCCCTCGGTCTTGATCAAGCAGAGGGCTACATGTTGTTTTGATTACCGTAATCCTGGGTTTAGAACACACACCAGTTCAGTGAATCCGCTTCATCTCTGTTCTAAGAGGGTAGCCCTGGAGAAGGCAGGGCTGTTGCCTATCAGAGTCCACCTCTGAGTTAACCCTGAACTCATTCCAGGTTTGGATTGATGATCTGCACAGTTACTGAACCCCATGCCTGTCTGTAAGAGAGGCTCATTTGATAACCACTGGTCACATGTGATTAACTAAATTTAAATTTAAGGTAATTCAAATTAAATAGAATTTAAAACCTAATTCCTTATTTGCACTCACCACATTTCAAGTGGTCAGTGGCCATGTGTCTAGTGGCTACCATATTGGACAGTGCAGAAAGTTCTATTGGAGAGCATTGTGGTTTGGAAGCTCTTGTTGTCTTGGCATCCCCCACCCTAAGGAAGACCTCTAGACCTATTGTGGTAGTTTTCAAGCTTGAACATGAATCTGAATCACCTAGAGGGCGTGCTAAAATACAGATTGCTGGACCCTACCACCAGAATTTCTGACACAGTAGGTCTAGGAGGGGCCCCTCAGATTTGCATTTTTAACAAGTTCCCAGGTGATGCAGAAGCTGCTGTTCACTAGGACTGCACTTTGAGAACCATGCTCAATATGTAGAAGGAGTAATACCAGCATAAGTGCAGGGCTACAAATATCAAGCCTTGATTCTGTAACTGAAAATGAGTATTATCTAGAGCTGCACTGTCGCATACAGCTACTAGCCACACATGGCTAGTGAGCACTCAAAATATGCACCTAAAAATTAAAATGTGAATGCTATTTAACTTGAATTAATTAGAATTCAAATATTAAACAGTATAAAATATTTTTCCATTTATTTCAGCTATTGTTTTGGCAGAACTATATTTAACTTAAACCATTGAAAATGTCACATCCAAATTGAGATGTATGTGTAAAATGCATATCAGATGTCAAAGATTTCATACAGAAAGAGAAGGTAAAATATCTCACTAATAATCTGTATATTGCTTACATGCAGAAATGATAATATTTGGTACATATTAGGTTAAGTAAAACATACTGAAATTAGGCTTACCTGTTTCTTGTTACTTTTTAATGTGGCTACTAGAAAAACTTTAAATTACGTATGTGGTTTGCATTATATTTCTGTTGGACTGTGCTGATCTAGAACTTATTCACTCTCTTGGACTATCAATTGCCCATCAGTTATTTGTAGTCATAGGTTGGAGAGGAGGAGTGGTAGATTAGTAACATGCCCAACGTCGTAAGGGTGAGTTGTGGCAGAACCAGGACTCTGTCTTGTATCTACACCGTATCTGACTTTCCTCCGGGGTCCTAATGGCCTCCCCGTGATCATCTCTGAGCCAGACCATGCCAAGCAAACTTCAAATGTCCCAGAAACCCAAACTACTTTAGAAACTACTAGTATGGAACTTTCCCAGACCAATTAAAGACAAGGACCAGCCCTAGACAAATTGTGGAAGGGTTGAATTTTTTCTTTAACAAATTTCTAACTTCCCTTCTTATCCTGCCATCTCCTGGCTGGTCTCATGTCATCTCGCAAGATAGCCAAACTTTGCCACTGCTTCCTAAAGACTACTTTTCCATGATGGCACTCAGGGAAGCCTAGACACATCCCTCACCCCTTCTCCATTAAAACTTACCCCTCCTGGGTCTGCTTCACTTAGAGCTTTGTTGAGCTCCTGACCCTTGAGCCATTAGTTCACATTCAGAATAGCAGTGGCCCGTAGAGGTGGTTTCATCCTTAAAAGTAATTCCTTAGAGATAGCAATGTCTTCAACAAAGGAGTAAGTGATCAAATGGGAAATTTCAGACACAGGGAAGACCAGAAATGAGATATTTTCAGACTTTTGGTGGTGTCCTTAGTCAAATTATGGGAATTGTCTATCTATAGGTCAAGGTTGTATTCAAAGTTAGTTAAAGTAAATCTTCCTATTCACCACTGAAATGCTTTGGCCATCTTCCCTAAAGTTAGTCAGGATGCAGAAACCTTCACAAAGTCCCTCCTGAGGACACTTGGTGTCCCTGAGACCATTACGGGCCACACGGCCTGTCATTCATGGTCATCATTTCAGATCATCCTCTGAACCACAGTTGGTCATTTGATGCAACATGAACTGAACCAAGTCGAAGATCTCCTGTTGGCTTTGGTATGGTTTTACTGCGGTAGATGTTGAGATAGTAAAAGATTCCAAAGATGAATTTCAGAGCAGGAAACATCAATAAATTAAAAACTTTTGCTGAAGTAGAATCCTATTATATAGTAAAATATCTTCTGCATTGTTTTCCAGCGAAAAACTAAAATAGTAGAGACTTTACCCAAATCATGGGAAACCTAAAGACTATTTCTACCAGGGTTGATCAGATTGCCCCTTAAAATTATAATTTTCTTAGATTAATACTTTTGGTAATTTGCCTTCCTCAGATACAAAACATAAGAACCAAAATTTCATGTTAAATGGTAAATAGAAGTCACTCTGGGGTGAATATGTTATCGTATTATAACCTTGAGATATCAAGAGGCCGTTTTTCACCTATTCCATTGGCAATTACTGTTTGAAATAATAATAGTGTCAGAAAGAATATAATGAGATAGGCATGCTCATAACATGCTCAGTGTTTCAAAGAACCTATAAAAAACTTATGCCCTTTTTCTTAGCTATTCTTTTAATGGGAATCTAAGAGAAGTAAACAGAAATATGCATTTTATTATAGAGGAAAAAAGTCTTAGAAACAACTTAAATACCACTTATGATAAAAATCAAATAAATTAAGGCAAACCATGTGAAGAAGTACTACATATCTAATAAAAGTAATGTTTATGTGAGAATATTTTAGCAACTGTTTGGTTTTTATTTTAAATTTTAATTGAATTTAATTTTGCATAGGGAATATTTAATATATACACAATATTTTAATGGTTCAAAATGTATTCCGTTAAATGCCCCCCTCACCTCTAACCATCTCCCCAGAAACAAACAGTATTACTAGTTTCTCATTTATCTTATCGGAGATATTTTATGCATATACAAGTTCTAACAAGTGTGAATAAAATGTTTATTTTCCCTTGAGAACACTCATATTAAATTTGTAAGCTTTAAAAGAGATTACTACTCAACTCTAAGTATCTTGATTCTTACTATAAAGCTCCCTATGAGATTTCCAAAAGTTCATTGTAGAAGAAGGACTTAATACCATGTGACATTGCTAGAAATCCAATTTACCCACATCTCTATAGAGACCTGTGATCAAGAGCTAAAGAAATAAGGAATTGTATTCATGCAGGCGCTTTCTGTCCAGACTCCCAACAACCTATTATAGTTTGGTGGGAGAATGAGGGTGGATGAGTTTTCTTTCTCTAAGCCTAGATTATGGCCACCAGAAGACTATACTTTTAGTAGAATAAGCAAAGTAACCCCCCAGCACAAGCTGTAGTGATAAGGAAGGACCACATTTTCCCCTTAGAAGCAAGACTAACCTCGAACTTTGCTTAGCTCATGGTCAGCAGTATGCTGGCCACCCAGCACCAGGTATTCCTGCTCTACATCACGCTGACCAGGGGTCCAGCTCCATCATCACAGCGCATCTGACTCCCAGCCTGGCTTTCCATCAATGCCACCGCCCACCCTCCCTCCCACCGTGCCTACAGGAAACCGCAAACCCCAGAGAGCAACCCTACCCACTGTTTTTCCAGGTAGAACAAAATATCTTCCATGGTGGCTTTATGCTGAGACTTTGTGCTTTTTCCTCAGATTAAAATCATAAGATGTAAAATTTGTTCTATAAGCTGTTGGTTGAATTCCTGAGCCCAGCACACAAATAAGCATTCAATAATTTTTCAAAGAGATGCCTAAATGAATGAATCTTGTATTGTTTCAAAGAATATTTTTTAAAGAGGCATGCATGAGGCCTTTTGGCCCTGTATATTATGTTAAATAAAAACAGTGTGGGGGGGTGTTCTGGTGGCAAGAAAAGAACCTGTTACGTTGTGCTTGAGAAAGATGTGTTACAGCATTTGGTTCGAAAGCCCTAATGATGACAGGACGCATAACATGGCAACAAGTGTCGGTCCACCCTTTGCAGCTGACCTTATTAACAGGCTGTTGGGGCCCCAAGCTGTTTCATCTGAACTGAGCCAGCCTTGGATGATTCCAGAATTACATAGCAGATTTTTTGTGTGTGTCTGAACAACTCCACTATGTAGGCAGCAATTCCTTTCCCTGTATCTGGTTATTTGATACCTTTCCTTCTGTTTTGCCAAGAAATTCTTCATGATGTAAATTGGTTCATTTATAAATGGCGAACATTTTCAAATTTTAAAATGCACATAGAAATGTACATAAAAGTGTGCCATATAAAGTATTGTTATTTATGGTAACTATTATTGCTGTTATAATTAGTGTAAGAGTGATAGTGTTTATAATGTTTTCCCAAAATAACAGGCAACTTGTTAACTGCATAACTAGAGAGTATAAATGAGCACTGGCCTAGGCGGTTAGTATGCATTTGATAGGAATTTATTGCTGAATTAATCAGTAGGTGTAACTTTTCCTGTCGTGGGATTATAGAGAGTAAGAACTAGCTTGGGAGGTGAGGTCCCATCTGGGGGAGGAATGCATGGTCTATGGGACAGCTCTTCTTGAAATATGATGTGCCAAGTCATCATAGTTTCAGGTATTCAACCCCCAAACATATGTGTCCATAGTGGTGCCTCTCCAGGAGGACTCTCCACCTCCAGCAGTAAAGAAGCTGCAGGTACCCAGCATACTCTCTACTGGTATTTGGGCAGCAAGCTCAGCTGAGGTGGGCAGTTTTCGTGCTTAGCAATGGCCACCATATGCTGACCACGTTCTGTGTGCCAGGCATGGACCAGTGACCTTACTGCAGGATATCATTTTATTCCTTCAGCAACCCTATGAGGTAGGAGTCATCACACTAATTTGATAGAGGGAGACTAGATGCAGAGAGGTCGAGCATCCTGATGAAGTATACATCTCTTGAGTAAACTAGGACGTGAGCGCAGGTCAGGGCCCATGCTGCCAACCAGTATTTCTCAAAGTATGATCCTCAATTCACTGGGAGGGCCATGAATTCCTCAAGGCCAACCTCTAATTAAATATTACAAGCCCTTCTTATTTTCAGTTCTTGTAATAGGCAAATGACAAGTCCACAGAGTTTCATTTTTACATAAGACTAGTAACTCATTTAGTGGATTATGAGTTTTTTAAATGTTGATATTCAAATTAATTAAATTTTAATTTTAAAAAGTTAGTTCAATAAAAGACTTATTATATATAATATATAATATAAACAATATAAAAATAAAAATAATAAAACAAAATGTTGATATTCATTATGCACAAACAATGAATCATGGAACGCTATATCAAAAACTAATGATGTAATGTATGGTGATTAACATAACAATAAAAAAATTTTTTAGAAAAGTAAATAGGGGGCTCCTGGATGACTCAGTTGGTGAAGCGTCTGCCTTGGGCTCGGGTCATGATCCCAGTGGGCGGGGAGTCGGCTTCTCTCTCTGCCTCTCCCCCCGCTTGTGCTTGCTCTCTCTCTCTCAAATATTTTTTAAAAATAAATAAAATAAAATACAGTATCATAAAAAAATGTTGATATTCAGAAACGAAAATTAACATGGCTCTTAGATGAGATGGCTCTAATTTATTATTCCGTGAGAAATTCAGACTAACAGATCACATTGTAAAGTTGCCACTTTACATATGTAAACACACAGACGATTGGAAATCTACTGGAAAGTGGGAGAGGGTAACAGGGCCTCGGAGCCCTGAGGTGTTGGCCTTGCCTAAGTGTGCCCCATCTTACAAAGGCTCAGTACCACTGTCCTAACCATTATGCTAACATGGAAAGGGAAAGAGGAGTGTCAGTCCATGTGGGCTGCTATAATAAAGTACCATAGAGTTTGCTTGCTTAGAAACAACAGAAATTTGTGTCTCCCAGTTCTAGAGGCTGAAAGTCTGGGACCAAGGTGCCGGCATGGTCGGATTCTGGTGAGGGCCCCCTTCTGGGTTATAGAGTTCTTGAACCCTCACATGGCAGAAAGAGAATGCTAGCTAGCTCTCTGGCCTCTTCTTCGAAGGACACTAATCCCATTCACCCGGGTTCCACCCTCATGACCTCATTACCTCCTAAAGGCCCCACCTCCTAATACTATCACGTTGCAGGTTAAGATTTCAACATATGAATTTTGGGGAGACACAAATGTTTGGTCCCTTGCAAAGAGTTCATTCCATTACATGTGAACAGAACAGAGCATGCTGGTATTATTTTCCAACACATGGAATGTGAGCTGAAGCATCAAATGTTATTTTGTTGTTCATATATTCCTATCATTTATGTAGGATAGGATCTTTTTTTTAAAAAAAGTCCCGTGTATGGTCTAGAGTCTCAAATAAGGCAGGACGCACCCAGTACTGATTAGCTCTGTCTTAAGTCTCACATTGATTCGTTTTCTGAGTAAATGTTTGAATCCTTTCCTGTTTTAAGGTATCCTAATGATTCTGTCTTTTTCATACTCTAAGCATAAATTCTTCAGCGAGGCCATTTAGTCTTTTTTCAGAAAATCGGAATAAGCGCTTTTCTGAAACGTACCTAAGGCAGCTAGCTGCTCCTCCAACACATCACCCATCAACTGCCTTTAGCAAACAAAAGATAATTTTTAGATTCCAAACCTTAACTATTCTTGGACCCATTAGCTGCAAGGGCATTGGTAAATTGGGTTATTCACTCTATGAGTGTTTCTGTCACAAAGTCGAAGATATGTATTGTCCTTTTTTTATTGAAATGTCCCTGCAGCATTCATGCCCTACTCATCTGAAAAATTTCTTAGCCGGTGAGGTACGGTTTTTAATTTTCAGCCATAAGACAATAATTCACTCTTTATTCCTGCAGATCATCCAGTTATTATTTGTTAGTAAATGTGGTGGTGTTAAATAGCAATTATTTCTACTTGGTGATTTTATCTCAGCCCAGGGGAAAAAAATTGCCTAAATAGGGTAAGAAAAGGAGTCTTTTAAGTCTTTGATATGACATTTATCACTAAAAATTCCCCAGGCTTTGTTGGCCTCCCAAACAGCAATATTTTGATAATGCTTTTCAAGCAGTTTAAAAATAACTTTAATTTACCACTTAATAGTGCTTAAGACAGCTACTTGCACACCTAATAAGTATTAAGGACAAAAAACCAAAACATAAATAAAATGGAAGGGCAGATGCTACTGCATTCACTAAATTGTATCCCCATGCATTACTTTACCCTTTGTTCTGGCAAAACAGAGTAAGCCTCCAAATTGTATACAGTAGCCCTTTAATCCTGGGAAGCAAAGGGAGAGCTCATCATAAACATGTATCGCTTTGTTTCCCTTTCTTTCTTTGGGGAGACTGGAGTTTAAATCTTCCTTTCAGTCCTGAAGTAACATTCCACAGGAAGTATAGTAAAGGTACTAATGATACTAAAGTAAAAATAGTTGTGACAAAAACGCCTAATCTCATGATTAAAATGTAGAAAGAGAAAATAAGTCACAATTCTTTTCTCATTCAGACACACAGTTGATGACAGGTAATCAAATTTCCCGAGGGCTAGGAGGATCCTAGATCGCCTTTAGGATCAAAAACTCACACTACTGTTGGTTAGCAAAACCTCTTACGGGCCTGCAGTGTCCCCAAGAGAGACGTTTTGTGGAATTTTAACCCCGGCAATGGTGACATGCTCCATTTTTCACAGTATGGGCACTGTATCCACCAGGGCGATCTCCAGTTTGCCCCCAGCAAGGCGATAACCCCGTGTCAGTCTGCTCCTTTAAAATAAAGAGGCGAAAGCTTGCATCATATGCAGCTTGTCCATGTTTGCTGGAATCATCTAGGCCTGCTGAAACTGCCAAGGCTGGAAACAGGCCTTCAGGACTTCCTCAAATAGAAGCAACAAGCAATGCTTAATACTTAATAGTAAAAAGTATGTCTTAATTGTAGTGCTCCTAAATATTACTCATCTTTGTGAACAAGTCTATAGCTTATGTGTGTGATTTAGAGCATGGGTTTAAATGTCAGACCAGAAAGGGATCCACCATTATTAAGTGTGTAATATAAGCCATGGTCCTCAGATTTTAGCAGTCATTAAAATCAGCTGGAGGGCTTCTTAAAACACAGATCGGTATAATGTTCCTAAAGAATGTGCATTTCTAACAGGTACAGAGGAGTGGGGGGTAACCCTGAGGATACTCGTCTGTGGACCACATTTTGAGACCACCACAGTAAGGGTCTCTTCCCTAGCCCCACTGTGCCTCAGTCTCTTCACCAGCTACTTGACAGTACTCACACTTTCCTCCCAGAGTTGTTGGCACAATAAATAAGATAATGCAATTAAAGTTCTTAACCATGCCTAGCATGAACTAAGGTCTCAATCTATGCTAGCTGTTATTACTCTTTACTTCTGTGGACTCTGGAGGGGATTCTGCAAATGAAAACAGTTGAGTAGCTTCATTTATTTGCCTTTTTTTAAATAAAGATTTTATTTTTAAGTAATCATTACACCCAATGTGGGGCTCGAACTCACCTGAGAACAAGAGTGGCATGCTCTACTGATTGAGCCAGCCCCCATATATTTGGCTTTGATCAATCCTCTGGATTTTCTGCTTTTAACTTTAGATCAGACTAAACTCCTGTTTTCACTTTTGAGTTAGAAAGGAAAGATTTTGTTCTTTGAAGATGCTAAATCTTTAGTTTACCAACATGTGATTTGTTTATGTGGTTTTACACTCTCCATTTGTTTTTTATTCTGTTCAGTAAAATATTCATGATTTTGGTTGGCTGTAAGTTGTGTAAGGTGTCCCAGGATGAGTGAAGGGAAAGAACCATACAGTTTTATCTTGTAGGATACTTTAGGGACAAATTTCTTTCTACTAATACAAACTTGGACTGTATTATATACAGAGATAATGCTACCATTCTTGGACTCTCTACATTTTTAAGTAAATTTGCTGTATCTGGTTGTTAAGCTGTCTCTTGGTGAATATGTTCCTTAGAAGATACAAGATGAAAAACTCAACTCCTTTGCTGATTTAGGAGCAAAACTGAGTTGGCTTAGCACTAGTGACTGTACCTGAATTCATGTAAATTAAGATATATTGTTGGTGCCTTTGTACAGAAAGAAAAAAATAATCGAATCTAAGCAATAGCAATATATGACAGAAGCTAGAGATCTAGAGTTAAAAATCACTGATGTTTATACAATTTTTTTTTGATGACTACAATGAAAGAAGACCAGCCTCTTAAGAAGAATGGTTTTGCTAGAAAATTCTGAGCTGCTATGGATGAAGCCCATGCAAGAGTATCTAGAAATACAGGGTCCCAGATGCAATAGCTTGTAGCCATGTGTCCTGGATTAAAACAATCAAAGCTCATCCTCTGATGTTGCATGTTCAGCAACATGCAAAATGACTGCTGTCTGTCATGGCACCAAATAATGGTAGTCTCCATCACATAGAGGCTTATGAGGGAGCTTATTTGAAGTCAACTTCCAAGTTAAGGTACCTTGGCAAACATTCTCATGGTATCAGTCTTCTTTGCATATTTTTAAGAATGGTGTCTCCTCCACTCAGGAGAATGACTTTCAGTTTGGAAGGAGGTACAAGGGTCATTAAGGCAGAGTTGAAGCTCACCAGTGAATCGAAGGTTATGAGTGTGAAGTTTGCCACTTTAAGTAAGGACAAGTCTCCAGATGAATGCTATATTGGAGATTACAGATTGTTTCTTCTTTAGTGGTAATCTTTGAGATTCCTGGCAAACTAAAAAGCTTCCCAAAGATTAGAAATAACTCAAATGCCCCACATTCAGAAACAGGGCAGAGAAAGATGAATTACATATATGCAAGTATTTATACCATATAAGTATATGCATATAGATATGGATTGGATATGTGTATACATATATATATGCATATATACACATATGCACTGAAGACCCTCAACAGCAAGAACTTAGAGCAAATTACAGACTAGAGCCATAGAACCAGGGAGGTAAAACTGTATCACAGGCATTCATCTTGAGACACCAGAAATTAAGTAATGACAAACCAACCCCAAGCACTTTTTGGTAGTGTTTATAATTACAGGTAAGACCAACGGAACAACAGAGGCATCCTATTTATATTTATGCAAGGCTTGTGGGCACACTGCAGTAGGTGGGCTTTAGGAAATCCCTAAATTGGATTGATCAGCAGGAGAATGCAATAGTGAAAGTGGTCGTCTTGCAAAGTGCTGAACCTCCCATCATTGAACATCACCAAATAGATGCCACATGAGAACCAGGGAAATCTCTTGGCTCTCCTGCACCATAAGCTTACATACTGGCAATTCATAAGGGAAGGTATTTATTTCACTCAGTTACCAGAATGTTGGATGCACTCAACACACGTGTTTGCTGAATGAACAAGTGTCAAAATGCAAGAAGTTGGATTTCAGCCATATCCTAATGTTCAGATGTCAACTCCTAAGGCTTGGATTTCTACTGAGTTAGATAGTGTTTGCTTAATATCAAAAATATTAAAAACAAAACAATGGAAATAATAAAAAGATCAGTGGTTGCTTGGGGAAGGGAGAGGGGAAGATGAATAGGCAGAGCACAGAGGATTTTTAGGACAGTGAAAATATTCTGTATGATATTTTATATATATATATATATATATATATATATATATATATATATACATATATATCATGATACATTTGTCCAGACCTTTAGAATGCAACACCAGGAGTGAACCCTAATGTAAATTATGGACTTTGGGTGATTATGATGTGTCAATGTAGGTTCATCCTTGTTTTAAAAAAGGTACCATTCTGGTGAGGGATGTTGATAATGGGGGAGGTTTGGCATATGTGTGAACAGTAGGTATGTGGAAAAATCTCTTCCTTTCAATTTTATTGTAAACCTAAAACTTCTCTAAAAAACAAAGTCTTTGAAAAAATATTCAGCACTTTTTTATGCAAATAAAAAACTTCTTGTTCTCCAAAATCTACCTTATATATTTTATCAATCTACTAAGTCATATAATGAAAAGAAATCTATTTTTCCAGAATACCAGCAAGTTATTCCTGTTCATTTTCTTAAGGTTTAAAACATGACATTTTGGAAGGAAATTGAGGAATGTGTTAATATATGAACAACCAAGGCTCAAGATTTCTGCCATTTTAATTTTGGGTTCTGGTACCAATGTCATCATCCAGTAAGCATATTGCTGGTCTCTTTGTTTTTGATTCTACTGTCTATATAACTTTCTCTTGAATGGAAAATAAATAGTACTTTAGGGAAAATGCTTGGAAATGTAAACGGTTTTTACAATACGGGTTTGAACCAAAGTTAAATATTTACAAGCTCTGTCACCAGAATAATTTAGCTACTGATTAAAGCAATAATCACTACTATACAGTGTCTCAAAAAGTAAAGTGTTGAACTTTCTTAAATCTGTTGTACAAGATAAGTGTCTCCCAGGGGGTATTTGGCAAGATCTGGAAACCTTTTTGATTGTCACAACTAGGGGGTGATATTGGCATTTAGTGCATAGAGGCCAAGGATGTTTACAAGTTGGCTTTGAGCAATAGTGTAAATACTGCATTTACAAAACCTTCAGTAGATTAACCCATTCTTTTCACCTTCTGGAGAATGTATAGTTTTGATTACACTAAAGTATATATACTTTTAAGTGTATATTTAATTTTACTAAGTACCCTTCAGAAACTTCATTTTGCAAATGGACAGAACAAAATGTTTTCATGACTTAAGAAACCTTTTTCACTACTTCCTTGTCAATTTAGATGCAATACCATTTGAAGCAAACATCCACGAAGACAGAGACGATGCCCACCTTGTTTCCTACTAATGTGATTCCTACATTACGTAGCTAAAATGTTTATTGCGTGCCTTCTGTATACCAGGATATTGACATATATGTTTTCATATTTTTAAAACAAATAAATGAAGCAGTAATTATTTTCCCTACTTTACAGAGGACAAAGCAGTGGTTCCGAGAGACTAAGTCACTTCTTAAAAATGCAGAGCTACAAAAGGGTGGAAACAACCCTGCTCCGATCCTGACATGCTTCTGCTCTTCTCTCTTTCTACACCAGCTATAGACCTTAAGATGTATACAAGTATTTAGTCATTCTGATTCATTACTCAGGGGATAACTTGATGAATGGATATACAACTTGTATGTAAAGACTTCAGGAAAAGAGTTTTCCCAGGGTTTTTTTTGGCATCAAAATAAGACTATTGAGATATCTATATCAATATAACATAACACCTACACATGCTATATATCTCAATATACAACAACATCTCCACACTCACATATGCATAAATGATAGCTGACATTTACTCAATACGTCCTATCTTAGTATGTATTCAGGCTACTCCAGCAAAGTACCATAGACTGGGTGGCTTGTAAACAACAAATTTCTCACAGTTCTGGAGGCTGGAAGTCCGAGATCAGGGTGCCAGCAAGGTTGGATCCAGTGAGAGCTCTCTTTCAGGCTGCAGACTGCTAACTTATTGTATCCTCACAATATGGTGAGAGAATCAGAGAGCCCTCTGGAGTCCTTTGAGAAGGGCACTAATCCCATTCATGGGGCTCTACCTCATGACCGAATCACTCCCCAAAGGCTCCACCTCTTAATACCATCACACTGGGAGTTAGGATCTCAGCATCTGATTTGGGAGGACATAAAAATTCATTCCATCTATAACACCTACCACGCTCTAGATACTGTTCTCAGTGCTTTAGATGCATTTTCTCTTCTATCTTTTAAACAGCATCACAGAACTCCATGACGTGGGTATTATTATTACCTCCATTTCATAAGAGTAGAAACTGAGGCACAGAGCAGTTGTTGCTTGCTCTGATCATATAGCTGTTAAATAATAAAGCCTGGATTTGTGTCCAGACACTGAAACTCGAGAACAACTAGAATTATCAGCTGGGGGCTACTTCATCCCCCAGGGGATATTTGGCAGTATTTGGAAACCTTTTTGGTTGTCACACCTGCAGGATGATATTGGCATTTGGTGGATAGATAGAGGCCAAGAATGTTTATAATTTACAGAAAAGCTCCCCAGAAAAAAGAATTATCCAGCCTAAAATGTCAGTAATGGCAAGGTGGGAAATTCTGCTCTAGAACCTACATTTAGACATTTCTCTCTGTTTTTTCTGCCATTGAATTGGGGCAAAATCATGTAAATAACGAATATGACATCTGACTTTATGGATGATTACTTTTTACCTGCATTTAATCTCACACCTCTTTTTCATGGCAGTATTGAGTTTAATATATAAAAGTATATTACAGCATATATCAGAATCATCTGGGACACCTGGGTGGCTTAGTTGGTTAAGCATCTGCCTTCAGCTCAGGTCATGATCCCGGGGTCCTGGGATCGAGTCCCACATCAGGCTCCCTGCTCAGCAGGGAGCCTGCTTCTCCCTCAGTCTGCTGCTTCCCCTGCTTGTGCTCTCTCTCTCTCTCTCTCTGACAAGTAAATAAGTAAAATCTTTAAATAAAACAGAATCATCTGGGTATCTTCTGTGAAATAAAAGTAAAAGTACCTGATCTCACTTCCAAAACTTCTTCCTAAATTAGTCTCCAGTGGATCTCTTGGGAATTGGACATTTTTTCTAAAAGTTCCCCAAGTGATTTTAATGTGCAGCTAAGTTTTGAGACATTTGTAAAAACAGAGTGGAGCTTTTTAAAGTACAAAACACTTTCTGTTCTCCACTAAGGTAATAACAGAGTAATGGCGCACAGTTACCAAGTGCTTATTTTGTGCTTGGGACCGTGCTGAATACTTTACAGGAATCATCTCATTATCTCACTTTAAATTCTTCAACATTTCCATTTGGTCGGTGTTCTCATGGCCATCTTATAGGTGATGCAGGCGAGGTGTCAGAAGACTTTATAACTGCTTCAAACCGCACACCCGGTATGTGGCAGCCCTGCAAATGACCTCTCGCTCCTCCTGATTGGAAAACCCATGCTGTAAATCAGTGGCTCTGAACAGGAGTGTGCACGAGAAACACCTGGAAGGTGAAAGCATGGAATGCTGGACACCCCTCCCCTACACATGCCAGAGATTCTGATTTGGTAGATCTGTGCAGGGCCCAAGAGTTTGCATTTCTAACAAGTTCCCAGGTGCTGCTGCTGATCCTGCTGGTCAGGGGAACCATACTTTGAGAACCACGAGGCTAAAAAGAGACAGTTTCCTATGAAAGCAAGCAGTTTCTCTTTCATGAGATTTCTTTTATTGAAGAAGCTTCATCTCTTATTTCCTCCCTGAATTTTGGGAGTTGTTTGTGTTTGTTTGTTTTTTGGTTTTTTTTTAAGATTTTATTTGAGAGAAAAGGCACGTGTGCACGCGAGAGAGCTCATGAGTTGGGGGGGAGGGGTAGAGGGAGAAGCAGACTCCCTGCTGAGCAGGGAGCCCAGTGCGGGACTCGATCCCAGGACCCTGGATCATGACCTGAGCCGAAGACAGACGCTTAAGTGACCAAGCCACCCTGGTGCCCTGTTTGTTTTTTAAGACCTTTTCTGCCTCAGTAGCTTAATGTCTTGTGATACCAGGGACAGTCTAAGTACCACACTGGAGTGGGGTCAAGGGAGAGCCATCCAGGAGGAGAGGTCAATTAACGATAATATTTCTAACCAAAGAAAAAGAGATCCGCCAACAGAAGAAAGACCTAAACCAATGGGACAACAGTCCAAAGAGGCAATTAAATGTCAGACAGAGGGGATGAAGGGAAGGGTAGTAGATTAAGGGGAAAGAGGAAATCAAGAGAATTTGTTCATCCCAACTTTCTTGTTCCTATGCTAAGAACCAATTACGATTAAATAAAGAACAAAAAGAGACAGATGCTTTTTCTTCTTAACCTTCTCTCATTTCCACTAAGGAGCAACAAGCAAATAAGCCCACATGCCCCAAAGATGAGCTAGAAAAGTGAAATATGAGGTGAAGGAAATGGTGGGTGTAGACAGTGAGACTTCTTTCTGTATGGTCCCGCTGTGCTGTAGTCAATCAGGGGGTGTATACTCACCCACTGATGGGCTCCATACATTTTATTGAATCTCTGTTCTAGACACCGGGAAACACATAGAGAGTGCTTATCCCTAAGGAGCTTATAGTCAAGGTGAAATGTAAGCATCTAAAAAGGATTAATGAAGAACACCAGGACCAATGAATGGTAGAGAAATAGGATCCCCGGGGTAATCACGGTGGATGAAGTGGCCAGTGGTCTAGTGGGTACATGTTGTGATCTTATTTTAGAGATATGCAACCTGAGGCACAGAAAAAGTTAAGTAACTTACCCAAGAATTCAAAACCAGATGCTCTAATTCCAAGTCCAGGGTTTTCCCCCAAACTATCTAATCATTGCAAATACATGAGCACTTATTAGCATAGCTTCCCAGGCTCCTCCTCAGAAGATTCTGACTCAGTAATTGGAGGGGTCAGGAATCTACATTTAACATGTGTCTCTGATGATTCTGACAAACATTCCAGGGGCTTCAGTCCTGGCTGCCCATTAGAATCACTCTGGAAATGTTTTAAAATTCCAGATACCTTGGCCCCACACAGAACAAATCAATGGGAGGTAAGAGAGAAATCCCTGGGCAATGATATTTTTAAGTTCTCCAGATTATTCCAATGGGCATCCAGAGTTGGAAACCACTGGGCTCAGCTCCACCATGCTGACAATAACATCGAGTGGGTTGGCAACAGCTTCTTCTATCCACCTGACCGCTCCTTGCCTTTCTTCCCATTGAAAAGCATTTTCCACTACAGTGTGGGACAGGAAAAAACATAGGTGCTTAAGAGAAGAGAGGAAGAGGAGGGAAGGAGATCAAGAAACCATTTGTGACAGGTGATTAGTGAAAAGAAAATGAGAGCTGTCCCAGGTGGTAGGGGGAGGTGACGGTGAAGAGAAAGGATTGAGATTCATCATTGAATCCATATGGTAACCCTAAGCAAAGGTTAAATAAAGCTGCCCCTCAGGAGAGCATTTTGCTCTCACATAAAGATAGTGCTCTTTTCTGTGGAAGTTAAAGCAATTTTTACCTAGCCATAATAGTCATATAGTCAGAAATTTCTGTCCGTGTTGTCTTTGTCGTTCTTATTTTACAAGTGGGAGCACTGAGGCATGCCGGGAGAATGAAGTCACTTTAAAGCCCAGGGTTGAGGTCAGGTAACACACTGTTGGTACGGGCATGGTGAAAGGCACGCGTGTTTTCTTCTGTAAAACGCCCGTGTGGCTGTGTTAATTACTCCATAGACAGCGCCGATCCAGCATTTGGAAGAAGAGGTCCATCCTTCATCCCTGGACCTCCAGAGAGGGTCTGAAATCTTTGGAGCAAGGTAATTCCGAAGGAAATTTACGTTATACTCTTATAATCACAGAACTGACCCTTGTTACGTGCCATAGGCCTATTGTATCAGCTTCCAAAGGGTTGAGAATGAAGGAGAATGAATTTCAGTGCAGAAATAACAGTTTGGGGGAGGTGGGGAGGATATGCAGTTTTTAAATGGCTGCTTGTGATTTAGCAAACGCTGCCTTCTTTCGGGAATGAGTAGTATCAAAAGGAAAAACCAATATTCTCCCTCCTGCCTCCCTTGCCTGGGCGGGCCCTTCACCCTTTACTTAATGAAGTGGAACAGTTGATGCCTTTAACTCCCTCCTTCATTTAATCTCATTAATGCAGTCTGTTGGGATTCTAGTTGTGGAGTAACATTGGGGCTGTCGTCAGACCTCCAGTGAAAAGTGCAGTATTTTTCAGTTAGACTTGTAATTGCTACATCAAAATGTGTGAGAACGAGCTCAAAACCAAAGCTGACGCCACTGGTGAGTTTTGCGTTTTCTTCTCTCTTCGGACGCTTGGCTGTACAAACTATCCTTCAGGCAAAACAGGAAGCTGGTATAAGCTCTCAACAAAATGAATTGACGGCTAGGTGCGGGAACAATAAAATAATTTCTGACTTGAGAACGTCTATAATAAGTCACTCAGGCTTTATTTTCCACTGGAGAGCATATTAAGTATTACCATATCCTGTATTACCAAATGCATAAGTTCTGAGAATGAATTCAGGTAGTCACCGGCCACATTACACTAGCAGGAGGTTAAATCCTGGGAACATCCTTGTCACAGTTTGGTAGCTCTGATTTTAGTCATTGGCATTACTATCATTATGATCATTTTACTTTTCTGATTTTTAAAAAATTCACATGATATCTGATGCCAGGCAGTTTCTCATATATAAGAATCCTAGTTTCCAAAAAAGGAAATTGATTTGGCTGAGTGATTATTAACAATAAGGTGAATTATATTTGAGTTTTTCTCCTAAATTTTTTTACAAATTAGTACCTAGTTCCCTGAACACACATTATCTCATAATGTTTTGAGACAGGCTTTGAGCATTTGTTTTAAAAAATATATCAGGGCAATATGATGGTTGATTTGTTGCCACTTCTTTCACTAGTACTAGAGAGCAATGAACAACAGTTGGAAATATGAAAATGTAAATTAACATAATTGTTTCAAATAATACAAACCTTATCATTATTCAAAAAAAGTTACTAATGAAATTAAAAGTCCTTCAGATATTATGTAAACTCAGAATTACATTTTTGCATGTTTACAGCTTCCTGGTGCTTTTAATTTTAGAAAAGAATGGATATTATTTCAAAGCAATTATTCGCTGATTTCAAAATGTATGTATTTAAAGACCGTCTTGGTGAAATAAGCCATTACAAGCAGATTGCAGTTCTGACATCAATGGAGTCTTTAAACAACTATTTATCCTTACTACTGACAGATTTACTCAGGATATTGTTGCTATTGTTGTTTAGAAATTAATAACACTGGACATATTAACGTCTATGCACTTAATCCTCTTTGAGTCTGAATTACAATTAGCAGAGGCTGACAGGTGAACAGAAACGTTCCTTTCTCTCCTGGTTTAGTGGGGGGAAAAAAACAGGAGTTTTCCCTCTGTTGTAAAACTACATAAAACACAGTGTTTGATTTTAAGAGCTTATGTGTGTGTGCACACACAATGCATTTTTTAAATTATATGAGCAAATGTGTATTTACGTTCTGCAAAGAGAAATATTTTACTTTCCTTTTAAATTTTAGTGGAATTAAAAGGAATATCCTAAATTAAACCTGCAGCTTTTTTTAAAAGTTACTACAGTAGAATACTTAGTACTGTGCTCAGCAATTTCTAGTTTTCACCAGTCTCTCTATTATTTCCCCCCAAAATAAATATCTTTGCTGCTTTGAAGTAATTCAAACCTCTAAAGAAATGACAGAAAAAAGGAAACTTCCCTTTTTCATACCAATTCAGTCCACTGGTGGCCTCAAAAGGCCTTGGGTAGAAATTAATGTATAAGAAAGACAGTTAACAAGTGGGCCAACCATAAACATCTCCATGCAAATGCTATCAAAAACAACAATATGATGTTTGCCTTACACCATGCCCATGAAAATATCAACTTGATAGCAAATGCTATCAAATAATGATTGTGAATCTTCATGTAGACAAAAAAAGAAACTTGTTAAAGTGAAATTGGAAAATCACGATATTTGTTCTTAATACTTGGTCACCGTAGTTCCTATAACCCTTTTGGCAGCGTACATAAACACTGAATAAAGCTGTGACAGATTACACGCAGCATGCTGGATCTGATGAGCTCAAAAATAAGATAGCTTGGGTCCTATAATATTTAGGATTATGCTGGTAATCTCTTTAGGGAAAGTGTGCAATATCAGCAGAACATGCACTCGGTCTTCAAGGGAGCTGGGCACTCATAATTTTCCATTTGTTGAGTGGCTAAGCCTTTGCCCACATTGATGAGGGCCTTTGTGTTGTTTAGCATTGGGGGAAGTTATAAGACAGAGCTTCAAAAGTGACATCCTGAATTATCATTTGACCCCTAACATAATTTCTGGTGCTGTGTGAAGATGAGAACACCTTCCTTTAAAATCTACATGTCTCCCTTTTTGAAAAGGCTATTTATGTAAGGATGAAACTGAGCCCATACCTGCCTTTGCTAGAACATAAATGATATGATGATGTAATTCTCACTGCAGAAACTTGCAGTATAGTTTACTATGGTAGCATTAGCTGTTAAAAACAAAATCAGAGCTCTTGCAGATAATCCAAAAAATGAGTGCCTAAAATCTGGGTTCTTAATAATCATTGATGCCATTAAATGTCCGAAGTGTTTTCCCATAAGTGAAAACTCCCTCATGTCATGTTGGAGTGTCTCTTAATACAAATTTTTCCCCAGATCAACCCTCTGATGGCAAAGGAAGTCTTTGTAGTGACTGTTCCTTTTCCATTTCATTGTCTCTCTCTCCCTCTCTGACACATAAAACAGAAGTAAATATCTCATGTATGCTCTAAAGTTTGTTTATGTAATAATTTGCTGCATCAGTGGCTAAGAGCATATTTAAAAAATATATTTGTAAATATGAAAGAGGGACAAATAGTACCACTGTTCAGTTTTTGGGCATCCAAGCAAATTGTAGGAATATTATGAGCCAGTTAAATAACATGGCATCAGGAAAAAAATGTTAATATGGTGCTAACATTCTGATATTATGTGGACATTGTCTTCTTCTAGGACAGTAATCTACCCAAATATCTTACAAGAGGGTGACATGCCATTTTTATTTTGTAAGGTTTCTCTTTTCCAGAGCAAAGGCATTGAAATTTGATTCTGATCACCGCCTTTTAGCATATAACCTAGTTCTTCTCCCTGTGGTCCTGCCTTGTCTCTTTTTTAACATACTTCAAGAGATTTAGCCTTTCTTTGCCACGAAGCAGAGAAAGACCTATTTTTCTTATTTTTGAACTCTCTGAACAAAGTGCTGAGAACTTCCAGAATGGTCTCTCCTACTTCTATCAATGAAGAAAATGAGAAGTAGTATTGTATGGTTTCCATCCCAAACAGTTACTTGCCGGGGGGGTGGAGGGGGGGGTGTCTGTCTGTCTGTCTGTCTGTGTTTAATTAGTGTTCCTGTTCCAACCTTTGAATTTTCTAGCTTCAAATACATAATAGAATGTCTTGATTTTCCTATTTATCATGTATGTCCCTGTTAACTGGTCTTTCCAAGTATTGAAAAGAAAGTAGTATATGAACCACCCCTTAGAGCACAGTGAATGGTAATACAGCATTGAGCCATATGAAATTGCTAATCCTGAGTGCTTCCTTGCACAAAAAAAGTGGCAATTTCGTGTAGTTCAACCTGATGCCTGTGATTACAGATAGAAAGCATAGTCCTATGATACTTCTAAAAGCATTCTGCTACTGTTCACTTAACCCCAATAACTAGACCCCCAGGACAAGTTTAAATAGCTCATCTGGAATTTTACTTTCATAATTGGATTTTCCTCTTTGAATCTTTAGTCAACAATTTTAACTTTGACATTTTCCTGCATATTTACCACTTGAAGTTCTGCTCACTGTCTAAGACCTGACTCAAAACCACCTCATCCGCTAAATCTTCCCAGCTTCCCCTACTCGGAATCAACATCTTCTACTCCATGTTCATCAAGCACCCTCTCAGTCTGCCTTGCATTCATATTATTTAGACCTCTGTGGGGCTGTACAATCACTGGATTCATTTTGAAGACAGAAACTTGGATTTGCTTGTATTTGTGGCCTAAAACAAACAAATACTTGCTGAATTAGTTTTGAAGTATTCCTTACTTGTCTTTGTTGGGCTATTTCAGATGATCCTCACCACCTCCATCAAAAGAAGTGCTTTTGTGTAATTCAATTATTTTTATTGAGTAATAGAATTTTTAGTGCACATTTAGATTTACAGAATAGTTAAATAGAGTTCCATATATCTACTCACCCCCACACAATTTCCTCTATTAATATCTTGCATGAGTGTGATATATTTGTTACAATTGATGAACCAATACTCAAATGACAAGATTTCATTCTTTCTGATGGCTAATATCCCATCGTGTATATATATGTACCACAACCTTTTCCATTCATCTGTCGATGGACATCTGGGCTCCTTCCATAGTTTGGCTATTGTGGACATTGCTGCTATAAACATTGGGGTGCAGGTGCCCCTTTGAATCATTATTTTTGTATCCTTAGGATAAATACCTAATAGTGCAATTGCTGTGTCATAGGGTAGTTCTATTTTCAACTTTTTGAGGAACTCTATGCTGTTTTCCAGGGTGACTGCACCAGCTTGCATTCCCACCAACAGTGTAGGAGGGTTCCCCTTTCTCCACATCCTCGCCAACATCTGTCGTTTCCTGACTTGTTAATTTTAGCCATTCTGACTGGTGTGAGGTGGTCTCTCACTGTGGTTTTGATTTGTATTTCCCAAAGTTGAGTGATGTTTAGCATTTTTTCATGTGTCTACTAGCCATTTATGTTTTTTTTTTTCATTTGTATGTCTTCGAAGAAATGTCTGTTCATATCGTCTGCCCATTTCTTGACTGGATTTTTTATTTTTGGGGTATTGAGTTTGAGAAGTTCTTTATAGATTTTGGATACTAGCCCTTTATCTGATATGTCATGTGCGAATATCTTCTCCCATTCTGTAGGTTGCCTTTTAGTTTTGTCGATTGTTTCCTTCACTGTGCATAAGCTTTTTATCTTGAAGTCTCAATAGTTCATTTTCACTTTTGTGTACCTTGCCTCTGGAGACATGTCTAGTAAGAAGTTCCTGCAGCCTATACTGATACATTATTAACTATAGTCCATACTTTACATTAGGTTCACTCTTTGTGTTGTATCATTCTATGGGTTTTGACAAATGGATAGACATGTATCCATCATTATATCATGCAGAATAATTTCACTAACCTGCAATTCTCTGTGTTTCAGCTGTTTATGTTCCCCTCCATCCCCTGAATCTGTGGCAGCCACTGATTTTTTTTTTTTCTTACCGTCTCTATTTTGCCTTTTTCAAAATGTCCTATGGTTGGAATTACACTGCCTTCTTTCACTTACATTATGCATATGTAATTCTTCCATGTCTTTTCATGGCTTCATAGCTCACTTCTTTTTATCACTGAATGATATTCCTTGTCTGATGCACCATAGTCGTTTTATCCACTCACCTATTAACGGATATCTCATTTGTGGGGCAAGTATGAATAAAATGACCATAAACATTAATGCAAAGGTTTTTGTGTGGACATAAGTTGCCAATTCAGTTGCTGGGTCATATGGTCAGACCATGTAGTTTTACAAGAAACTGCCAAACTGCCTTCCAGAACTGCTGTCCCATTTCACATTCCCACCAGCAACAAATAAGCATTCCTTTTGCTCTTCATCCTTGCCAGCATTTGGTATTATTGTTTTTTGGTTTTTGGTGTTTTTTGTTTTTGTTTTTTTGGATTTTAGTCATTCTGATAAGTGTGTAGCGGCATCACATTGTTTTAATTTGTAATTCCCTAATGACATATGATGTTGAACATCTTTTCATCTGCTGATTTGTCATCCATACATCATTGCTGAGGTGTCTGTTCTGGTCTTTTGCCCATTTTTTTGAATTTTGAAAACTTTGAATATTTTAGATAAAAGTCCTTTGTCAGATATAGGTTTTCCAATATTTTCTTTCTGTCTGTAATTTGTTCATGCTCTTAATGCAGTTTGATTTTTAACATAGAAAAGCTATAATTTTTCATCTTCCGGAAAGAGGGGGTTTTGCTCTTTTGGAATTTTTATCAAGGGAATGAAGTCTTCCTGTTCACTCTGAGTCATCTGTGTGATTTGGTGTGTGGAGTTATCCATTCCTGTTCTCCTTCAGTGAAGGGGGTGCTGCATAAACATGAGTTTTCTGTTGAAGATTTCAGCTAAATGAAGACTAGAGAAAGAGGCTCAGGAACAAAAGAAGGAACTACAGAGAATCCGGGTTTTCACTGAAGCAAAATAATCACTGTTTTCTTTTTATAGTTGAAAAAAATAGCTAACAAGAATACACATCTTTTTCTTTAAGTTTTTAAAATTTATTTAAGTAATCTCTACACTCCATATGGGAATCGAATTCCTGACCCCAATATCAAGCGTCACATGCTCTTCCGACTGAGCCAGCCAGGCGCCCCATGTCTTCTTTTTTTTTTAAGATGAAGTTCTCCTCACATGGAGTTGTGGTGTGGGGGTAGACACTCAGAGTTAAATTGTAGACTATCTTCTCTTTCTTTCTTCCAGAACTTCTCAAATTTCACTGTGCATATGAATCACAGAGATATTGTTACAACGCAGATTCTGATTATCTTGGTCTAAGGTAGAAGCTAAGGCCTGAATTTCTAGCAAGCACCCAGGAAATACAGTGCTGCTGGTCAGGGACCACACTTTGAGTAGTATGGCTCAGGACAGCATGATGATAGATGGGGGGAATGTGATGAGTGGCCATCAGGACTACTGAGCTCTATGTTAACTAATATGGCTCCACCAGATGGGGTAGCTTTCCAAATGTATCCTCTCCAGAATTACCATGGAGAGCTGAAATGAGTTCATCTCTGTTGCAAATATTGTTTGACCTCCTTATCTCCACCAAAAGAAGTAAACTTTGTGCAATTAAAAACTTAAAATAGAAAAACTATTTCAAAATCTTCTCAAAAACCTTTTTTTGCAGAGCATCCAGAGAATGAGCTAGTAGTCAGACCCTACGGGCTGGTCCCACAGAAAGGGGAGGACATACTACCACACAGTGTTACAATGTGAAGAGATGTAGACGCAGCTGACAATCGTTAAAATCTGTAAAGGAAACCCAGTACACCGGGTGTTAATTAGAGTAATGCAAGATGTTTCTGGGAATACACTGGCTTCTCTTTCTTCTGCCTTGTCAATTAATGACCAGGGTTTTTTGTAACCCTTCCAGTGTCCTTCCCACTGCTTTTTGAATGAAAGAGAAATACCTAACAGACAACCGCAGAAACTGCTTTTCCTGAATCTTGTAAAGTTTTTAATTTCCCTCAATGTCAGAGAAATTAAGAATTCTGTTAGTTCTCAGAGTAGCTACAACTGTAATTACCTGGACATCATGGAGCAATTCTTCTCAAACCTGAATCCTGTCCCAGGGAGCTTGTTAAAAAGCAAATTCTGATTCAGTTGGTCTTGGGTAAGTCTCGATTCTCGGCATTTCTAAAGTGCCCCCAGGTCATGCCAATGCCACTGGTGTGCAGACCACACTGCGGATGGTCACCGATGACATTATTGCTTTCATCCTGAATGATGTCAGGTCCTACACACACATTATCTTGTTATAATTAAAACTTTGATAGGACAAGATGTAGTTAATGGGAATTAATTCATAAATTATAAGTTTAAAACCACTTCGACTTCCAAGGGGGATATTTAACTTATTATCAGTAATTGCTATTGATGATAATACTAATTGCTGCTACTGTCCTTTGTTGGTCTCATTCTCTGTTGTTTCAGGCTTCTCAGGAGTTAGAGTAGGCAAGCAACTCTTCGGGGCTCAGTGTTCCTCTGGAAGATAAATCAACTTCACGATAATCCTATACATCATGCCTTTGAAAAAAATCATTTTTGGCCATTGTCATGTGATAGTAATTTTTCTTAGTCTGGTCTCCAAGGACATGTAGTTAAGGGATATAATAATATAAAAATAAATGTTATCTGTACATCATTCAGAAGCTGTCTACACCAAATGGAACCAAAGGCTCACGCAGACTACCACCCAGAATATTACAGAGGAGAATTTAAGAAGGAAGGGAAGAAAGGGAGATCCCAAATGCTGATAGAGGAATTCTAGTAGGAATTCGAGCGTACTGACTTGCATGCACTATATTTGGTATTTAAGCAGGAAGCTGGGATTAAAGACACTGTGTGCCCCGATGAGCCATACATGAACGCATACCTGATCCAACGTCAGGAATCTTTTAGAATCACCACCTAACATGATAGAAAAGCTCAAAGACTTCTGCTTTTTTCCTGACGGTCTCATTTTTCCACACTTCCGCTCTTTTCTGATAAAGTTACAGTGAAACCAGATCTTAGAAATACTTTATCCTGTAGGTTTTCTCTTCTGTGAGTGACATCAGATGATTGTATGCCTGATAGAGGTAGAAACTTATCAGTCTGCCAGTGAGAAAGAGAAAGACTACAAACGGATTTTCATTTGGATTTGCCACAAATGATAGGTGAGCTGCAACTTACATGGCTCCTGAGACCATATGCAAAAGGAATTTTAACCAAAATAGTCATTCTTATTGGAAGTTTTGTATGTGCAAAGTGTGCTTCACTCAGAGTTTTTCCTGCCCTGCCCACTTTTAGCCTAACTGAAATTCTGGGAAACGGAAACTGAGGAGCAAATAACTTCCATTCCCGGATTGTGGAATCCGGGAATGGAAGTTATTGTAGATGGAACAAATGCTTCTCATTTCCCTTCAGGAAAAGAAAAAAGGGGGTGCCTGGGTGGCTCAGTCTGTTGGGCATCCAACTCTTGATTTTGGCTCAGATCATGATCTCAGGGTCCTGGGATCAAGCCCCTCATCTGGCTCTGCCCTCAGTGGGGAGTCTGCTTGAGAGTCTCCCTCTCTCTCTGCCCCTCCCCCCTCACATAAATAAATAAATCTTTTTAAAAAGAAAAAAAAGCAGAAAACAAAAGATGCTAAAAGTATAGGCCAAACCGAAGGTCAGCAAACAGAGAATTCTTGGTCCTTCCTTAGTATTTTCGGATTATAGGCTTGTCCCTGGGCTTTATTTCCTCTGCAGGCAGTTCACATGCTGCAGAGAATTCCTAGTTCACAATTTGATTCATTTAATCCTCAATGGGAGCCTTATTGTAGCAGAATCACTTGGGGACCTACTCCAAAATATATATCCATTCCAATCTCAAGATTTTGATTACTTCTCCTCACCCCAAATGTGGGAAATCAGTATTGCTTAAAGCCTTTTTTATAAAAGGGAATATGTTGAAACTCTTGGTTGTACTGAAAGAAAGAAAATTAGGAGTACTGCTTTTAGGAGTTATACAAATTCTCTTTTGGTCTCAGTAGAAAAAAAAAAAAAATATTGGGATGCCTGGGTGATCAGTCAGTTAAGCTTCAGCTCAGGTCATGATCCCAGGGTCCTGGGATTGAGCCCCACGTCTCGTTGAGCGGAGCCTGCTTCTGCATCTCCCTCTGCTTGCCACTCCCCCTGCTTGTGTGCTCGCTTTCTCTCTCTCTCTTTCTTTCTCTCTCTCTCACTGTGTCAAATCTTTCTATAAAATAATAAAAATATTACCCGGACCCTTTCCTCCATGGACTTAAAATGCCCAGACGATGAAAGTGGCCAGGTTGAGTTGTAGGAGTTGGAATGGGGAATCAAGAGCCACAAGAACACATGCAGTAAAAATGTTTCCTTCAACCAGAAAGTACCTGAACAGTCTACTATTACTACCATTCCTGGTGGATTCTTTTAAGAATTAAGGTATTTTGATGCATCAAAGTGATGCATTTCCTAGTGAATGCATTCGCCTGGATTAATCTAACCTCACACCTGCCTTCAGCAGCAGGGGGTTCTGAGGGAGCAGAACAAAAGACATGTACATTTCGATCATCAGGAAGCATTGCACACACGGTGGCTTTGTGCAATGTGATAGTAAGGGGCTCTAAGCAAGGGAGAGCCTTCAGGAGGTACTGGGGGGAGAGGAGAGGGCTGCCATCTTCGAAGAAGAGACAAACTGTGACTAGTTTATAATTGTTGAATAGGACCTGCCTGCCAAATCATGGGGTATTAAATTGTACTTCATAACGTGATCTTCTGTAAGGTGAAACATCCAAAATTCTTTTAAATCTTTCATGATATTCTTTGATATTGTATGAATATCATTTCCGAAATACTATATGTGATTGCTTGTAAAAACAAAAAGATCTAGTTGGTAAATAAAATTTTAACTTTAGTCTCCACAGAGGATTACAATAGAAAAATGGAAGTGAGCAGAAGATATAAGAAATGGAAAAACTGTGAAATGAGCATATCACAAGCCACCTCTCAGGGCATTCCGGCTCCGCGGAGAATACTATTGTTGAAGTAATCCAGGAGTCACACAAAAGTAGGAAAGTTGAACTCCCCCTGCCCTGAGTTTCCTTAGAGCACCTTCACGGTCACAGCTGTTGTGGTCCAAGCCACCAAATCCTCCCTAGATGTTCAGCTTGAAACCATGATAAATAGCATGTCACCAGATCTGCATTCACTGCGAGGTAACTGCCTGCCACATGACGGCTGGTGTAATGGCAAGACATTTAGGAGCGTCCATTGGAGCAATAATGTCGTGCGTTGTCCTGATCAGTGTCTGAAATACTCTGCCTTGAAGACATGCTTTATAAAATACATAGTATGGGCTATGATATAGCTCAGAAGCAGTTTATTTTAAATGAGGGAAAAGGATTAGTCCTTTGAATTATTTAAATTTATCTTCACCTATAATATGCCTCAGATGACGTGTTCTGCCGTAATAGGTAAAAACGGTCATAGGTTTTCCAAATTGATAATCCCTTCCCACACATAGCAACACACATAGACCTTTTTCTTTCTCTTTAAAAATACTGTTAAAATGTTTATGGTTCTTCAGGATTACATGTTGAGCTGGGATAATAAATATGTATAAATATGCAGATGCTCTATCGAATCTTTCCTTATCCCATTTGTATTTTCCAAGTTGTATAAGATAACCTTTGTGGCTTTCAAAAACATCTTCTCACACCCTAGGGGGCAAATTACCTCTATTTTCATTTCCTTTAGAGTTAGATCATTTTATAATTAAGAACTTATTGAAGCAGATTCTCCCCACGTGTAAGTTACTCCCTGGGGAGTAATTTATGCAAAGAGTGCCTCTGACTTAATATCATATAAGTCTAACAACTGTACAGTGGATACCTGGTATTTTTAGTCAATTTTGTAATCATTATAAAGAATCCACTGTTTGAAAGTTTATCACTTAAAAAAATACAAATAATGTATAGTATCATTCAAGTTTTTCAAATAAGATTTTTAATAAAGGAATATTAACATGGTCTGTTATAATTCTTGTCCAATAGCATTAGAAATACCAGCTAACAGTAATTCTGATGCTGATAAAGACTGACATTTTGTAGCTCTTTACTATTTGCCAGGCTCTTCTACATAAAATATCTCATTTAATCCTCACAAATCTATGACATTTGTCAGCTAAACCTTATAAGCCAGAGAACAAAATAAGAATTTGATTTTGGCCATGGACCCAATCATTAACAGAATAGAGACAGGAATCTAGGAAAACAGAATAGACTAAATCAAATCTCACATTTTTCCCCATATCACAAAACCTTGAAAACAAATACCAGTTCTTCTCATCTGAAAGCTGAAGAAACAGAACCAATATAAATAGTTAAGCTAATAACTATTTTAGTTGACTTTGTCTCATCTCCTGATGTTTTTATCATTATCTCTTTAGCTGGTGCTATTGGAATAATATCAGAATTCAAAATTGTATTCATGTCGTATCCCTGCAGTAGGCAGAGAAAGGGTTACTGGACAAAGAATCAGGAAAATTGCCTAATTTCTAGTTGCCATCTCCCAAATCACCTCAAGGGCATCATTAACCACTTGGATCTCAGTTTTCTCATATGAAAAATAGGGCCATAATGCTGAATTTTTTGCTTACAAAGATGACTTGAACCTACTGTGAAATTCTTGATTTCAAAAAATTGAATATGCTCCCCTAAAGCTAAGTATTATCTTTTTTAAAAAATGTAAAACAATAAGAAAAAGAGGGTTATGTCTTACATTTATGTGTTTTGTATATTCCAGGATGAGAAACTGTAGAAAAGCATCCAAATGGCAGATTGATGTACAAAGCATTCTGAGGCATATTTTGCATAATTATTTTAAATTGGGAACGGGAATAGCAGCTCTTCCTGGTGTGTACAATTTTAACAACACTTAGAATACTACCAGAGACATAGGAATTACTACATTCTAAATAAAGTTTATCTCATGGATTCATCCATAACCTCGATGCCGATGACTTAAAATCATCTTTCCAAAAGGTTCTGTCTACAGGTGCCTACCCGTACACACAGGCGAGTTGGAAATCCCACGCCCCACCACATTCCACAAAGCAGTTGCCTTACCAATAACCCCATTTGTGTCAAACCTGCTGTTGAACCTAACCCTCAAGGGCGAAGCTAGAAGTCACCTTTGATTCTCCATCGATTTCTGCCTGTGTCCTTTCTTTCATTGATCCTGATTGAACTATCTTTCTGTTTGCTTCTTCCTCTCCATTTCTCCTGCCAGGCATGTAATCCACACTTCCATCTCCTAACAGGTTTGGAATAGCTTTTAATTGATCATCTTATTTTGGGGTGGCTGGCTGAACCCACCTTTCTAAGGGACCCACACCCCGTCTTCCATCGAGTCTTCACCCCGTTCCCTTCCTTGGATCCTTATGGGCAGTGGTATCAGGTGAAAATTCCTCTGCCTCACTCTCAGGAGCTCCACAGTCTTCCATCACTCCTCCTCCCCAACCACGTGGCCCACGTTTCCAGCAGAGCCCAGTTGTGTGCCCCACCACTCACGAGCCAGTGTCGTTCCAGACCGCTGCTCTTCCATTCTGCTGGCAGAAATGCCCTTTGCCCTTCACATCAGCCTAACCTCATGGTACACAATCTTCAAAATCAGCCCAAATGTCTTCATCTCCACGAAATTATTTTGTTTGTATTGAAGTCCTAGTAGCCACCTGTTTTTATCATTTTCCCCGGATTTCTCCATGTATTAATTCTGTGGTATTAGTGAAATTATTTGTGTCATTAATAGATCATATCTTGTGCCAACAAGATATTGTATTTTTTATTATTTTTTATCTTTTATTATTTTCATGGTCATGTGGAGTATGCTCAATAATATCGTCACTGTTGACGTTTTCACACGTAAACATCCAGCCCCATCATGTATAAAGCCTCCACCACCCCTTCCAGTTTTGCTTTATTTACTTATTTAAAATACTGTTGAAATAAAGCGGTGGGATAGTTCTCAGTGACCTAATGTTTGAAGTGCAAAAATAAGAAAACCAAAGCCACGGGTTTAAGGGATTTTTGAGTCAACTTAATAATCAGGTCGAGTTTAAAAAGGAGAAAGCAGTGAAGTAGGAGTTTAGAAAACTTCTGGTCCCTGGTTATATTTTTCAGTCTTAGAAAAACAAAGCAAATAGTGGTAGATAGCTGCCCTTTCACTCACAAGAAACTTCAGGAAGCCATTCAAAGAGTGGCGGGCGACCCCACCCCAGGGTCCTCAAACCCGAAGGTCATGCCGGGAGAGGTGGGAAGGGAGACAGGAGAGCCAAAGGAAGAAGCTCAAAATGTCTCTTTTCCCCTTTCAGCACAAATTGAAGTGATACCATGCAAAATTTGTGGCGATAAATCCTCCGGGATCCACTATGGAGTGATCACGTGTGAAGGCTGCAAGGTAGGAGACTTTAACACAGCACTGCCCACAGCATCATGTTTGCCTCAGGTATTGGTGTACCTCCCCGTGCACGTGGTGACATCTTTTTAAAGAGGGCCCGCTGAAGGATGCTTATGCCTACTGCTGACACGTGGGAATTTCTGCTTGGTGTGTGGGTGGGTTGGTTTTCTGTTCTTTGGCCTTTCAGCTTTTTCGTGATTGCCTACCTGGTCAGCAGCTATTTAAAAATGGATTGGTATTTAAAAGCTTGAATTAGTCACATTTACAGAGAAAGAAATACAGCTGCTTGCTGTTTTTAACAGTATTGTCTTGAGTAAACTCAAGGGCATTGATTACTAGGTGAAACAGCTAAAGCTTAAAGATGACAAGCCAATGGCCTAGATTTATTTATCTGCTTGAGAAAGAAGTCACAGGTAACAGTTGCAATATGCATATGGCCATCCTTTATTCTCACATTCCAGGAAAATAAAAGTAGAAGCATGGAATGTCAGAAGTGTACCAGATAATCTCTAAATCAATTAAAAATTATCTGCCCCAACCTCCTCATTTTTCAATGAGATAATGAGATATAAACAAGATCATATCATTTGGCCAATGTCACTGATCTTGTTAGTAAAAAAATACGGCCCAAAACACAAGATTTTTCATTCTCAATCCAGTGTTCCTCTCCAAGGAGAGATTCAATCAACCCTACCAAAGACAAACGAATTCCTATGAGGAAGTTGCTCTTAAAATACGAAGTTGAAAATAGCAGTTAACATAGACCTAATCTGAAATAAGAGAAACTTGAAAGTTCACAGTAAGTTTTTAAAATTCTTCCTTAGAAAGAAAGAAAGAAAGAAAAAAAAACGAGTGAGCGACTAAATACCACAGAGGAAATGAAAACCAGTTCCACACCTAATTTCAAAGGGCAAAATGTCACCAGAACAAACAAAATGCAGCTACACTCTGCGAGTGAAAAGTGATATTTTGGCAAAGTTATTGGCGAAAGCAATCATATTTTTGATCAAAGATGGAAGCAGGGTGAATCATTAAGATCAGTAGACTGGGGGCCCCTGGCTGGCTCAGTTGGTAGAGCACACGACTCTTGATCTCAGGGTTTTGAGTTCGAGCCCCACATTGGGTAGAGAGATTACTTAAAAAAATAATTAAAAAAAATTTTTTAAATCAGTAGACTGAAGGAGATGTAGCACCATCATAGATTCTAAGAGCCAACCTTAGTCCTAACAGATTCAAATATACGTGAAATAAAACATACCATAACCATCAAATAGTGCTATGTGAAAAACTGGCAGTGTCTTCATAAGAGTCTCCAAAAAGTATGATTCCTGGAATTGAAACTGGAGCAAAGAAAAGAAAAAGAAAGAAATGAAAATAAAGTGGGAAAGGATGCAGAGAGGGAAGAATAACATGAATGTAACTAACCCATCAACATCCTGCTTCAAAGGTGATTAGTGATAATCCATATTTGAACATCATGAAACATGCCTTGCATTCTCTTCCTCTGCAGACCTACAATTGAGAATCGCATGTTATCACACCTTAATGCAGTTGTTTCCAACTCATCAGAAGAAACAATAAAGCAAAATTAGAAATAAGTAATTTTTTACTCTCCTTAGAGTAAGATATTACTACCTCTGGGAGGTAGACAAATAGTTTTCTTCGTAAACACTAATAATTTTAGAATTTGAACCCTCCAGGGAAAGGTTTTCCACCACTCTGTTGGTTTATTATGCAATTTTAAGGCCTCTGGTCTAGTTTACAAAGTATCCACCAAATACATTTTTTTTAGGCCAGTGTCAAAGTGTGAATGTTTTGTGTTTCATTGTATAAGCTCTATTAGGAAAATGCCTGCTTTCAAAATATGAGCGTATGTTCATGTTAACAAGCAAAACATTTTAAACAGTAGTTTCCAGAAGATTTAACTATGGAACAAATATATTCCAACAGGTCAATAGTCAGAAACAAGTGTGTAGGTTCCTGTCATCTTTTCTATTTAAAGAAGAAGACACAATCCTAGAAATTACACTGCTGTTCGGAAGCATACTCTGAAGTTGTAGCCAAAATGACATTGTACACAACACTAATTTTTTTTATTTCCTGGGAAAACCCACATGTGTAAATATGCTGCATTTTTCTCCAAATAGAAAACTCAAGAAACTCTGCTCAGAATAAGATGTCAGAATCCCCACATTCAGTATCAACCTCTGAATTTTCATAATACGGTTCTTGAGTCAACATAAACAATCCATTTCAAATAACATCAATTCAGCTTGTGCACTTATTCAAATTCCTCCTCATTCAATAAAATTTGAAACAGAATCTCTTTTTCATGCCAAAGACCTCATTTGCAATAATGAGCAACAGATAAGCAAGAAATGCCTCGTAATTAATGTCAAATTGGCCTTAAATTAGGACTGTAGCTATGACTTCAAAAGTCTTCTCTGTCAGCTCTTTTGCTAAGTGGCACTAGAGTATCCAAAGATAAAAACCACCAATTCTTTCTTAAAATGTAAATTCCAAGTCCTCTTTTATCAAGACTGATGGGCCAAAGTTATGGCTTCTGACAGCTTTGATGGTACAGATCTTCCTTGACCTATGTGGGGGTTATGTCCCTGCAAACTCAGGGTGAGTTGAAAATATCTTAAGTCAAAAATGCATTTAATGAAGGGGAGTAAGTCGGAGGGGGAGACGAACCATGAGAGACGATGGACTCTGAAAAACAAACTGAGGGTTCTAGAGGGGAGGGGGGTGGGGGGATGGGTTAGCCTGGTGATGGGTATTAAGGAGGGCACGTTCTGCATGGAGCACTGGGTGTTATGCACAAACAATGAATCATGGAACACTACATCAAGAACTAATGATGTAATGTATGGTGATTAACATAACAATAAAAAAATTTTTTTAAAAATGCATTTAATACACTTAACCTACCCAACATCATGGCTTAGCCTAGCCCACCTTAAATGTGCCGGGAACACTTACATTAGCTTATAGTTGGGCAAAATCATCTAACACAAAGCCCATTTTATAATAAAGTGTTGAATATGTTATGTAATTTATTGAATACTGTACTGAAAGTGAAAACCAGAATGGCTGGGAGTGCATGGGGTTGTTGACCCTCGTGATCGCCAGTCTGACTGGGAGGTGAGGCTGCAGCCCTGCCCAGCATCACAAGAGGGCACCATACCGCCTCTCACTAGCCTGGGGAAAGATCCAAATTCAACATTCAAAGTATGGTTTCTACTGAATGCATACTGCTTTCACACCATCTGTAAAGTCAAAAAATCATAAATTGCACCATTATATGTTGGGAACCATTTGTCCAGTTCGAATGAATTCATGGAGCCCTTTAAAATAGAGCTCACATCCAAGCCCCCAGGGATTGAAATGATGTATTCCCTATACAAATGGTTCCCAACAAATTATCTAAGTAATACACATGGATCTTTGGGCACCAGACTACTCCTTGTTTTGAATGGCTTGAGGCTTACAACACAAAACCGGTTGGCATTTTTTCTCTCTAAAAAGATACCAGGCTACACATCCATTTCTGTAGTTCTTCCCAAGAGTGGCCAAGCTCTCTTCACGTGCCACGCCATGCCATATGAGAGCCCCAAATAATCTTGATCCTCTCTAAACTTTTTGGCGTGTTTTGCATTAATGTTGATTCTTAATATATTGTTTAAAATATTACTTATCCTGATGAACAAGTTTTTTGGCTATTCTCAAATTTTGTGGCCAAGATGGATGCCGCACTAGCTGCAACCCTAGTCCCACCCCTGCTCTATCCTTCTGTTGATAATTGAGGAAACCCAGATTTTCCCCTGTAGGGTTTTCTGTAAGATGACCAATCCATAACTCAGCTATGGATTTATTTAGGAGGATAGTGTATGGTCCATGGCAGTTAAGTTTGTACCAGAAAAACCCAAACTTACTTGCATAAAAACCTCGTACATCTCCCTAGCCTGAGGCCAAGCAAAGAGCATGAGTTCAGCTTTTACTTATTTCTTATTTTTATTGAAGACTTTATATACCATATTTCCTTTATTTAAAGATGAGGTTAATTATAAGGCATATCACTGGTTTAAAAAACAACCTTCCAGATGCATTCTGGCCAAATTTAAAATTTTTCAAATAGGTAAAAATGCATCTTAGAAACTAGGAAGATCATGGTACATGCTGCGCCCGCCCTCCTCAGTACAGCTATTATGACCAGCACCCCAAGTTCCTCACCCCCACAGCACTTACCATAAGGTTGTGTTACTGTCCCCATCACGTTTTGTCCTACTTGGCTTGGCAGTGACACTGCCCTTTGCCACGCCTTCTCCACTCACTGCTCTTTGAGGGCAGGAGCTCTGTTCTGTTTTTCTTTGTATAGAACAACACAGGTCACAAATGTCTTTAGTAAACATTGATTAAATGAATGAATGAAAGATACCTTCATCTCTCTGCCGATAGTACATATTTTCCCGAGTAGAAACATCCGTAAGCTAACCAGGGAGAAGTGTCAAAAAAATTTTTTTAATTAAACTCTGTTCCAGTCACTGTAGAAAATGTAGCAAAGATATATAATTATCTCCATTTTCCTTCTTATAAATCAATCTCCCTCCCTTTCTCTTTTGGCTTCTAGGGCTTCTTCAGGAGGAGCCAGCAAAACAATGCCTCTTATTCCTGCCCAAGGCAGAGAAACTGTTTAATCGACAGAACGAACAGAAACCGTTGCCAACACTGCCGACTGCAAAAGTGTCTTGCCCTAGGAATGTCGAGAGATGGTGAGACACTGACTTCCTGTTTTTTACTTAAAGGCTTTCACATGGATGCTTTCTTTGCTGGAGTCTGTTTAAACCACCAGAATGATTCTAGACAAAGGGAATTGGGGATACAAAGAAAAGAAAACCATGTGCTGGTAGTGCGTGAAGAGGAAAAGTAAGAACGTATAAAAACATTGCATGGCCTCTGAAGTAGGAAGAAAGGAAAGACTTCACTATAACTCAGGGAGCAACCTGTGCTAACAAGGTTTGGTGAGAGCCACATAGGCCTAGGTTGAAACTTATCTAGGTTTGCCCACACGTGAGCAGTTTTCTAGGATGAGATTTTCAGAGCCAAAACCAGGGAAAGTTTCAGGCAAACTGGGACCATTTGGTCACTGGGTAAGTCTGACAGGTGCACAAGTTGCTTGGTATGTGGAGATGTTAAGGAACAGCATGCATTTCTGTAGGAAGCCCAGAAGTTCTACTATTGGGCATGGACTTTTGTGAAGCATCATGAAAATTGCAAAGGCTATAACAGAAGTCCAAGTCTTAAAAGGGCTGTGTGGGTGGTGTCCTTCTCGTAATATGGCCCAAATGGGTGAGGTGGGTCCCCAACTGAATTTCTTAGATTAATGAAAGAGAACAAATAAACTCAAAGAATTTCATCGAGTGTTGCTTCCATTTTTAAGCACTCATCTCAACTAATCATTTCCCCACTGACTTTGGCTCCAGCACTCCTGTATCAGGTTGTGAGTAACCCTGAGTCCTGGGGCATTTCTGTCTTGTTCTCACTGTATCCTCAGGGTCTGGTTAAAAGCAGGCACCTCTTTAGGTTTGTTGAATGAACGGTGGAATTCTCTTTTACCTAGAGCCTGAGACACAGACAGTACCCCTGGGACTTTTTCTCTTTATGTGAATCATTGTGGATTCTCTACCTCTGGTCACACTCCTTCTAATGAAGTTCAAGGTAGTATGGATGAAAGGAAGAAAGGGAGGGAAGGAAGGAAGGAAGGAGGGAAGGCAGGCAGGCAGGCTGGCTTTCATACTTTAAAGAAATATGGGTAATTGGCATGCACCATCTCTTGGTATAAAGGGATTTTATGAGTTATTAAGTTACTGTGAGCCTTTTACTCATTTGAATGAAATCAGTTCTCCATAAGTCTTGATATCTAAACATATAAACTGCTTACTTCTTAGCTTGCATTCTCAAAATGCTTATATCATAAATTTTTGTTTACCTTTTTTCTACTTCCCAACCCATCTAACTTTTCCTTGCATAAAAGTATACCTAGGAGACAAATTTGACCAAAAACATTGAAAGAAGTTTATAGGTAGCTTCTAAAGTTGCAGAGATAGAAGTTCCCAAAACTTTTCTATTAACTAACTGACTTTTTGTTTTTCTAGACTTGCTAACTGTGTAGATTACTCCTAGGGTAAATCTATTGCACTGTGTACCCCCACACAACTAAAGTGAAGATGGTGGAGGATGGGGATTTAGTGGTTTTAAGAATTTATTTGGTGAAATTGTATGGGAACTTGAGTTGATGATTTTATACCTCATTTTCAGCATAGTGAGGCAGCATATTAATTGACAGTATATGAATTGGCAGTATGTATTAATAATTGAGCAAAAAGAATAAGCCATTGGTTATTTGTCTTTGTTACTTCTTCCTACAATAAAAGAAAGTGTCTCTTTTGGAAGGGCAGGTCTTGGGAGTCCATGCTGGTGAACAGAATTATGTGCAAGAAATAGGCATATGGTCCAATGTTCTCAAAATCTAGGAGATTGTCTGAATCCCATGGCATAAAAGAAATTGTTGGAAGGAAGGGTTATTTAATGGACGGAGCCCCAGTCTACTCTCAAGGGGGAAGAAATTTACTGCACATAAACTTGCAAGTAACAGCAATACAATGTCTAAGGATACTGGGGATGCAGGATAATGATTCACCTTAGATAGGTGCAGAGACAGTCCTGAGGCTGCCAGAGACATCTTCAAAAAGATGTCCTAAACCTGTCTTATGTCAAACTAATAATGAGAAGAAATGCTCAGGGATGGGAGTAGTGGTTGGGAAGGAGGCTAAGAGGCTCCAGCAGAAGCAAAAGATGATTCTTTCTAAGGGAAAACGATTCTTCTTGACTACGTTGTGTAGAGGAAGTTTCATCTGAACCTTGATTCTAAAGGGTACCTTATAGCAAATAAATTATATCAATACCAAGGTAGTTGACTAGGTTTAATCTGTTGATATGTAATGCCTTGTTTGTGGGTTGATGATTCCAAAAGCCCTAAAGTTCTGGTTGATTATCTATGTCTAGTAAGGACTCAAGAATGAGAGGTGGTACTTTCCCTGCCACTAATTTATTATACTTAGCTTCTACTGATTAGGCAAGTATTTTCAAGGTGCTTCAGTGGTAGCACCAGTAACCAAGGTAAGATGCCCTCACACCTAACTTCTTTCCACGTACACCTTGCCCATCTTCCTCCAGACAAAAAGTGGCATCTTCATTTTGCTATTTGCATTTGCTTTCTGTCAGTTATATGTGGCACCAAGAATGTAACCTGGTCGCCAAAGCAACGTGGCTACTTGTAGACAGATAGCTTGATATAACTGTTAAAATCACTGAACTTTCATTATTTCCTGAATTTCCACTTCTATAGTGGTTTATTAGTCAAGGCCCATATATGAGTAGACAAAAAACTCAGCAATAACAAATTTGCCCACCAAATCTTCTCCACATCTTACTTATTTTTCTTTTTAATGGACCCTTCACAAACGTTAGTTGCAGCATTCTTCAGGATAAACTGTTTCCAACTACTACAAACAAACAAAACCCAGAAAAAAAAATGCTTGGTGTCAGTAGGAAGATTTGGGGCCCCAAAGAGAAAGCATGGTACTCACCCTGCAATAATTGAGTGTGTGCCCTCCTATATGACGTGCATCTGTGAAAAAAACAGTAGCTGCCCTACAAGGACAGTTTTAACAGATGAGGCTTCTACTTCTCCAGAATGGCATTGTCCAATATCCAGAATGGTATCCACATGTCACTATTTAAATTTAAGTTTAAATTTAAATTAGATAAAATTTAATTTTTAATTACATTTAAAATTCACCTATTCACTCACATTAGCTGTATTTCAAGTGCTCAATAAACACATGTGACTTAAGGCTACCATCTTGGAAAGCATAGAGCACATTCGAGCATCACAGGAAGTTCTGCTGGGAAAGGAGAGGGATGAGAGAGAATATTTTTAAATTATGAATAGGGTTGGGTAGGTTGAATCTGATCTTTTCTACAAGCTTAGAGCACTATAAAAAAAGGCACATCCTTGAAATTGAAAAGAGTTAAATTAAGACCGGTTTCCTTGGTAAGCAGCAAGATGTAAGCATAGAGAACTTTACAACCAAAAGATTGTAAGATAAAATAATTTCCAAAATGACTATGATCGGGCGCCTGGGTGGCTCAGTTGGTTAAGCGACTGCCTTCGGCTCAGGTCATGATCCTGGAGTCCCGGGATCGAGTCCCGCATCGGGCTCCCTGCTCAGCGGGGAGTCTGCTTCTCCCTCTGACCCTCTTCCCTCTCGTGCTCTCTCTCATTCTCTCTCTCTCAAATAAATAAATAAAATCTTTAAAAAAAAAAACTATGATAGTTCTACAATTGGGTTCTCTTGAAGTCAAAAACCCATATCTAGATGTCACGTGTTGGTAAGTAGAAATCTTCAAAGAATCTGACTTTGTTTTATAATTACTCCAAAAAACTTCTGTTCCATTTAGAACCTCACAATCCAAGAAAATATGAAAAGATTCCCAATATTTTGCATAAAATTGTTCCTTGCTAGTGTGGGATCAAGATGAGTGATAAGAGCGTATCGTAAGCAAATACCATCATCACTGAATATTTATAAAGCACTTGTGATGTATACAGAATCATGCAAGTTTGAGAGCTAGCAGTTTAACAAGTGGCTGCCTCTATACTCAAGTGAAAATCATCAACAGAATAATTCAAGTTTGAGAGGGGCAAACACTTAAAATATGTGCCATTCTGATTAATGAGTAGTGGTAAGAAGAATGCTAATACTTGAAAATATAATAGTAATACGGCCTTTGTTAGAAATAGGCCTATGAGTACAACAAATGTTTTTACAAATGGTGACAAGGAATTATACGTATATATATATATGTCAGGAGGGCACCAGAACTTAGCCTTTTAAGGAGAGTTTTCAGTAGATTTATTTGTTCCATGTACTGGAATCCTTTTCCCCAAATATATCACTACTTTTGTTACAGGAAGGGGCACAAAACTGAAACACTGGCTCACCGAAGTTTCTGAAATGAATGGAAAATTTATTCTAAAATAGTATTATAGTAATTGTCAGCAACGTTCTTGATTTAGGATGAAGCCGGATAATTCCAAAATGTAGGAGAGCTTTAAGTTGTCTCTGAAAATATTTCAGTTCAGTGACCTGGTAAGTCAGTACCTTGGAAAGGGCATAACTATTTACCATTGAGTTTTCAGAAGTTTAGCAGGGCAGAGATCTTGACAGCATACTTACTTGACATCGTTTGCTTTGATTATGAGATCTATGGTTAAGAGCAGATTTCTGGACCTAAAATTATTTAATGTAGGGTCTTAACTGGGTTCACTTATTCATCTGCTGCCAGCTATAGGTCAGTCTGTGCCTCCACTGAAGGTGGATAGCCTTGTCTGGAAAGATCAAGGTGGCTGGGGCTGGGCTTCACAAACCTTATCCTCTAGCAAGCTAGTTGAGGCACGTCCTTTTCCTGGTGAGATATTCGATCACACAAGCACCTCTGAAGCCTCTCTTTGTGTCACATGTCTATCTCCCGTTGGCCCCAAGCAGGTCACATGACCCTGAGACAAGGGTGGGGCCAGGGGGCCTACGGTGCGTATTTGGTAGGGGGATGGGTAAGAGGAATCAGGGTCATCAATGCAGTCAATCCACGGCAATGTATATTTCACCTAAATATAGAGTGTATAGAAATCGGAAGCAAGGTTTAAATGGAAAGGGTTTTAAAAAGAGACATTGCATTTATGTCTTCCTGAGAGAGGAGTTTCTCCCCAGTTTTTTTTTCTTTATAGATTTTAAACAAACGCAAAACTATCCTACTAAAGTAACTCAGAAAGCAGATCTACTCCATGGGGTGCCTGGGCGGCTCCCTTGGTTAAGCATCTACTTGGGGCTCAGGTCACGATCTTGGGGTCCTGGGATCAAGCCCCACATGGGGCTCCCTGCCCAGGGGGAAGCCTGCTTCTCCCTCTCCCTCCACCTCTCCACCCTGCTCAGGCTCGCTCGCTCTCTGTCACCCTCCCTCACTCCCTCCCTCTCTCTCTCTCAAATTAAAAAAAAGAAAAAGTAGATCTACTCCAGCCAAAATAAAATTTTAATCTACAATAGATAGAAATTTTATATCCACCTGCATAGCTCTGTAGTAAATGGCTGTTCTGAACCTACATGAATGCAAAGAACAGGTTAGCAAATAAAAAAGGGTGTCAGTTAATTTCTCGGGGGGAAAATGTTCTTTCTGAACCAAAAGTTATCATGGTTTATTTTTTCTTACACAAAAAGTTTTTTCCCAAAGGAATTTATATGTATATAAAACATAAATTTACTTATTTATAAATTTATTTATAAAATTGTTATAATGTTATATATGTTATTTATAAAGATATAATATAAAGGTACAAAGAATGCCTTCCCTAAAATTTTCTTCAGAATTTGGTCCATGGACAAACTGGAAATATCATAGCACATAAATGTGTGTCTGAGAAACAGAACCTAACAAAGACCATTTCTCTACCAACAAAGTTAATGATCTAAATGATTCCAGACTCTCTAAAAATGACAGTTGAGGTGGAAAGGGGAGTTTGGTGTGTATGATTTGTCTTCAGTCAGAAAACTTACTATATAATCAGCCCTTTGTTTTTCTGTTTAGGCAGCGCCGGAACTTAGTCTTTACAGGAGGATTAAGGAGAAACAGGAAGTTTGGGCTGCTCTAAATCCAGCCTTCATAGCCACAACCTTCCAGCAGGCAGGAAGGAGGAAGACAGCATGTCCCCACGCTCAGAAGTATAAGTGGCACTTCATTTACTTCCTGCCACCCAGAACTTAGTCACATAGCTGCACCTGCCAGTGAGGGAGGCTGGGAAATGTGGTCTCCATTCTGAACAGCCGATGCTTAGATAGAATTTGGTAGCTCTGTAACCAGCAGAAGGAGAAAATGAACATTGAGGGAACCTGGCAGGGGACGGGGGTGTTGTGAAATGGTAGCTCTTTCACAGTAGGCAATCCCTTCTGGGGACTCTCTGTGCTGGAGAGCTCAAGCACTTCCTCATTTAGTTTTTCTCAGAAATCATGCTCACCAACGCTAGTGACTGAATCCAGGAATTGGACCTGCTTCTACCTCCACTTTCTTCTTTCTGCATTCCCTGGGCTCCCAATACCAAAAGGTGATGGGGGAGGGGGGCGCCTGGGTGGCTCGGTCCATTAAACATTCAACTCTTGGTTTCTGCTCAGGTCATGATCTCAGGGTGGTGAGATCAAGCCCAGAGTGGGCTCCGCTCTTGTCCCCCTCTCTCTGCTCCTCTCCCTGCTCACTTCACTCTCTCTCTCTAAAATAAATTAATAAATAAAATCTTTTCTTAAAAAAAAGGTGATGGGAACATTGTCAGGAATGAAAAGAAAATGGAAACTCAGAGAGGAACCTCCGTGTTTGTCACAGTGCCCACCATTAAACGTGAGCTGAACGACGGAGTGTTTGATGATTCAGACAAGATGGCCCCTTGGCTTAAAATAGTCACAGCCTAAACTGGGAGTTTAGGAAAACTAAAAAAGCTTGTGGGGAGGAAAAATGTCGATATCCATAGCAGTTCAGGAGGTTAAGCTCTCCTAGTTAAGAAACAATGAATTCAGACCCAAGCACCATCAGATGACCCTGTGACCACTTACAGAGCCTCTTCCTCCTTTTTCCTTAGAATGGCTAGGGATTTTTCCAGACGAGATGGGCAATATAGAACTTGGGGCTGGTAGAACAAGCAAGGAGGGGTAAGGGGTAACAGTGGGCTCACTTGCCAAGCGCTGGATGGACATAACTGCTATTTTCCAAAGACTCTTCGAGTTTGGTCCCAGAAGCGAACTGAAGACAAATGCTTACTTAAAATTGTGTTTATCACCCTGCACCACATCCTTGGTCTTACCCAATATGCTATTTAGAAAATGTGAAATACGGGGCGCCTGGGTGGCTCAGTCAGTTAAGCATCTGCCTTCAGCACAGGTCATGGTCCCCGGGGCCCAGGATCGAGTCCCACATCGGGCTCCCTGCTCAGCGGGAGCCTACTTCTCCCTCTGCCTGCCGCTCTCCCTGCACGCACTCTCTCGCTCTCTCTCTCTCTCTCTCTCTCTCTGACGAATAAATAAAATCTTAAAAAAAAAAAAGAAAATGTGAAATAATAGGGCCTGATCCAACAATCTAGTAACCCTAGTGCTTAGCTGGGGAAGCTAAGAATGAATGTTGGTTGACATTTTAATTTTTTTTAAATTTTATTTTATTATGTTAATCACCATGCAATACATCGTTAGTTTTTGATGTGGTGATCCACAATTCATTGTTTTCGTTGACATTTTATTTATTTGACACAGAGAGACACAGCAAGAGAGGGAACACAAGCAGGGGGAGTGGGAGAGGGAGAAGCAGGCTTCCCGCGGAGCAGGGAGCACGATGCGGGGCTCGATCCCAGGAACGTGGGATCATGAGCTGCAGGCAGACGCTTAACGACTGAGCCACCCAGGCGCCCGTTTTTGTTGACATTTTAATAGCAGGCATTATTAGGTAGTTTTTGGTTTGTGGATTTTTTTCCCCCACACATAAGAAAGAACCAGGATTGGGGCACCTGGGTGACTCAGTCGTTAAGTGTCTGCCTTCGGCTCAGGTCATGATCCCACGGTCCCGGGATCAAGCCCCGCATCGGGCTCCCTGCTCAGCGGGAAGCCTGTTTCTCCCTCTCCCTCTCCCACTCCCCCTGCTTGTGTTCCCTCTCTCACTGTGTCTCTGTCAAATAAATAAATAAAATCTTAAAAAAAAAAAAAACAGGATTATGCCTTCTAACTTCATGGCAATAAGAAATACATAAGTTTTGACAATCCTTGGTAGCTTAGAGTTATTTCTCACTATGCACATAAACCAGTACAGACCCTCCTGAGTCTAACCTTTCGCCAGATGCGGGCTGCAGATGAACGCGCTCTTGGGCTTATGGGTGCTAGGATTCTGTGCATCTGATGTTGAGCCTTGGGCTTGCCGAAATGATAACCCCAAGCATTCTCTCCTGCTTTTCTCTCCGCCCTCCCACCCAGCTGTGAAGTTCGGCAGGATGTCCAAGAAGCAGAGGGACAGCCTGTATGCTGAGGTGCAGAAGCACCAGCAACGGCTGCAGGAGCAGCGGCAGCAGCAGAGCGGGGAGGCCGAAGCACTGGCCAGGGTGTACGGCGGCAGCATCAGCAACGGCCTCAGCAGCCTGAACAGCGAGGCCGGGGGCACTTACGCGAACGGACACGTCATCGACCTGCCCAAATCCGAGGGGTATTACAGCGTGGATTCTGGCCAGCCGTCCCCGGATCAGTCAGGACTTGACATGACTGGAATCAAACAGATAAAGCAAGAACCCATCTATGACCTCACGTCCGTACCCAACTTGTTTACCTATAGCTCTTTCAACAACGGGCAGCTAGCGCCGGGGATAACGATGACTGAAATCGGTAAGTGGGAGTCGCCTCCCAGCTCCTTTTTGGTAATTCTGCTTTGAAGTCGCCTTGGTCCTGTGTATTATGGTCGTGCTCATAGGTCTAGGTTCGATGGCTTGCGTGCGTGGCTTCTAGCGAAAAACACTATTTGATTTAAAAGTTTTTTGTGATAAATGTCATTGGTCCCCTGCCCCATAAAAGTTGATGTCAAGTGAAGGAAGAAAGAAGAAATGATCAACAGGAAGATGCTATCTGTAAAGAACAGATGCTCTCTGTTGAATTTGGGTTCATCACTGAAGGAAAACCGTTATTGGTATAAACAGGAGAATTTCAGCAAGTATTCAGAGTGATACCATTCAAAATAAAATAGCTAAGGGATGTAGAAGTAGTATGTAATACCTGAATGAACAGGGCTCCAGATCTTCCTCTAAGATAACTTGGGACTCGCCAGAAGCAAATGGTACCTCAGTTTCCTTCTTTTTAAAGGCAGAGGGGTAGACCAGAAGACCGCTATGTCTCTTGTAAATCTGAATTCAAGAATTCTACCTGGGAATCGAGTCTAAATTCCTGGCAGTGAAAAGAGGGTAGTCTGGAATGTTACAGAACATATGAGCAACCAATAAGTTACACTGAATATTGCAGCTTTATTTTACCCTGCTAAGCTCAGGAGTCTATTAAATGTTTAACCAGTTGATCTCATTAACTAACTGCCCTAAAAATATTGATGTAAGTTTAATCCATGAGCCTCCTGGGTCATGAAGTTGTCTGTTAACAGTAGCCTAGAAGAGCTACATGAAGAGTGGCTCTATCAGGCTTCATTGTGTTACTTGGTATGGGGGGGGTGGGAGGGAAGTGATCTAGGCCTCAGGAACCTTGGAGAAGCCTCCTCCTCATGTCCTGCCCTGAGAGGTGGCAGAACCAGGGTCACTAAGAACCAGGCCACCTGAGTTCAGATGCTAACTCTGGCTTATTATTTAAGCTGGAACCCAAGTTCCTGGATCCCAGTTTGCTCATCTTTAAAAAAGGAAAAGTATTAGTTCCTAGATCACACAGTCGTAGTAAGAATTAAATGAGTTCATACTTGCAAAACAGAGCAATGTTTGATACTCAGCAAGTGTTCAATGGTTATTATTTGCATGCCAGTCACCTTCTCTGTCTAAACTATGAGTAGGAGCCCAAAGCCTACGAGTGTTTTAAATAAAGTTGATGTGAACACATAATGAAGTACATGCCATATGTATCTTGGCTACTTCTACCATCTGGTTGAGGAAGATGTGATGTTACACAGTTATAAAACCTGAAACATTATGTCTCTTTTTTAGCAATTTAGCATGTGACAGTGAGTAAAGAAGTTGTTGACAAAGCACCTGCAATGACATTCACAGCTGAGAGATACAGAAAACTAAGCATCAGCTATCATGACAAATACTCATATTTATTGCTACCCTTAACCTTGGTTTTTTAACTATGTCGTAGGCACTTCACACGCATTTAATTTTCACAAACGTCTTATAAGTAAAAATATGATTCCCATTTTACAGATGTGGAAATAGAGGCTTAGGGGTGTCTCATGGCCTTTCCTGGGTCCTTTGGTTCCATCCAGGCAGTCTGATTCCAGTCCTTTTGCTTATCCATTATTCTGCTACCTGCTCTGGGTTTAATATCCACAAACTGCACTGTCAACCAACTGGGTCAGTCTTTTAAAGTGGAGTCGCTCCAGGTGCCTGGGGGCGTTCAGTCAGTTAAGCATCTAACTCTTGATTTTGGCTCAGGTCATGATCTTGGGGTTGTGAGATTGAGCCCCACATCGGGCTCCACACTGGGCATGAAGCCTGGTTAAGATTCTCTCTCTCCCTTACCCTCTGCCCCTCCCCCTTTCTCCCTCTCTTAAAAAAAATTTTTTTTTAATAAATAAAGTGGAGTCACTTAGTCTTTCCAATGAGACATATTAAAAAGAAAAAGAAACAGGCACCATTTTTTGCTTTTATCCTCCTTCATATCTAAGTATCTGAGTCTGGTCTTGATTTTGAACATACGTATAAAACATAATGAGGCAGAAACTCATAATCTTTGGGCAGTCTTCTGCCCCATACCCCAAAGGAAAGGCTTCTAAGAATTCAGAAACCGCAATTTCTTTGTGATTTAGAATCAGTTAGAAGTATTAGGGAGAGAGAACTACAGCCAAAGCCATCAGGTCTGGGTGCGCATCTCCCAGTAGCTTTTCCTCTCTGGCCCTCAGTCTATTTATTTATGAACTGATGCATTTGGACTAGATGATTTCAAAACTCATCCAGAGTTTCTACAGACATCAACACCCAGAAAAAACTAGCATATATTTTTCCTATTTCTCCATACCATTAGTCTTTAGGAATCTCTAGCTATGCTATAAAGTTTTGGGGGTTTCTTCCATCAGACTTTGAGGGATGCAACTGGCTTGCCGGGCTGCTATTCCCATGTTTAGCAGGCTCCCAAACCTAAGTAGTGACTTGGTTCACATTTCGTTTGAACAACAGTGCCATCTAGTGGACACAAACTGCCGTGGGTATCAAAGGCAGATAACCTATGACAAGCCACAGAATTGCGGCACACTGTTCTTTCTTGCACCATCCAAAAAACTGTCGCTCATGTCACTAAAACACCACGTCCGCAGCGGTACCGTTGGGCAAAAAGCATCAGTGGTATGGGATGGTGGTGAAGAACTCTGGTTGTAAAGCTGAATTGCCTGAGTTCAAAACCTGCCCTTTCCCGAGGGCAGTTTCCCTAATCTCTTTGGGTCTGTTGTAAACCTGGAGCAATAGTCCCACAGAGGGTGTTGATGAAATGAGTTAATGTTCACAAGTTCTTCGGAGGGCACCTAGCAAGCATAAGCTGTATTATTATTATTAATGTAATTGGTATTACAATGTGATTCCTATCATTATAATTAATAACACTAGTGGTTGTTACAAGTAATATAATTACCTTTTCTTGAGCACCTGCACTGTGCTGAGCAAGATCCTCCGTTTAATTCTCATCACAGTTGTATTGTGCCTATCACGGAGGTAGGCGTATGTCCATTTTACAGATGAAAAAAGAAAAGGCTCCAAAGTTACAAAACCTGTAAAAAAGCAAAAGCAGCATGTGAGCTCAGGTCTGCGTAACATCAGAAGCCATTCTTTGGACCATTGTGCTGTATGTCCTCCCACCAAACAAAGGGAGCCCCTCGCAAGTTAATTGGCATTCGCACAACAAACCTGCTTAGTGTTTGCTGCCTGTCTGCCATCCTTCTAGGTGGTACAAAGAGCGCCCAGAGTGAGAACGCTGACATTTTGACCTGCCTTGATTAATGAGCATCTATACTAATCTGGCTGGTGGCAAGCTGTCCCAGAAAGAACTCTGTGCAGACAAAATAGAAAATCTGGTTTTAGCCACATTCTCACTGGGTGAATTGAAGGCGATAGGACACTAAAGAATTTTTGAACATCATTCTTGGCTATTAGAAGCCCTGGTCTTCTTCCCCTGGTTTCTGAAGGAATAATGAACTGTGTACAAGCAGGACATTATTCTGATATTGAGTTTGTCATAAAAGCAGCTGTTTTTTAAAACCAGTTTTGGGAATAGTCCATGTAGAATATGGTCTTATAGCTTGGAATTAATTTAATCAAACCACATGTGTAAGAACCATGAAACAACTGTATAAGCAACAGTAGGCTCGTCCCAAAAAAGCGAGTTAAAGGAATGTCAGGAAAGTCAGGAATATTCCCCAGAAAATCCAAGCTTATCTTTCTAAAAATATACCAAAGAAACTACAAACTTCTTAGTTTGGAGTATGGAGTATGGAGAGAAGTATAGAAAATGCATGTTAGCCATTTTGAGCCTCAGAGGTGGATAGGGAAGAAATCACCCCATTTTGCAGATGAAGAAATTAAGAGATTTCTCTAGAACACAGAGTTAGGTGACAAAGCTTAAATTCTGATGTAGATAACTCTACTACCCTAGACTACCAGGCATTCTTTGGAAAACACATTTTTGAAATGTGCCAGGCCCTCAAGACCAGCAGATCACGGCTCCTGCCCTCACCAGCTAAGAGCCAGACATGAGAACAAACGATTGCAATTCAGTGTGTCATATATTGTAAGTCTTGGATGTGATGGCACCACAGACCCTCCTGGAGGGTGAGGGAGATGGGGGGTATTGCTTACTCTGAGCCATATCTCTTAACAGGAATGGTTTATTCTCATGGTCTTGGAAATAGAAAACAAAATGCGGGTAAACAAAAATATGAAACATTTCAAGAATTATATCCTTGGGTTTCTCAAAATCCCGTAGGACAAAAAGCCATGAAATAAGACAAGGATGAAAGTAAGATGCAAATTAATATTTAGGCAGGAGTATTAACTGGGCTTAGCTGGAACTTTATTTCAAGCTGGCGTGAGGCTGTGTTATATCTTCGGGGATGAAATTTTGCAGTTGTGGGTGGCAGGGAGAGGACACGGGCTAACGGATACCCAGCGAGTGAGCAAGCAAAGAAGGAAGGGGAGGCTCCTGTATGTGCTCCCCACTGTAGCTCTTAGATGGGTTGGGGGATTCTATAGGACCAGTCCTCTTAATGAAAGCTCATTTAAGCTCAAAGATGATTGACAGCATATCTGCGAGGTACTAAACAAGACAGTTCAAATAGCCAAACAATATGCTTTTAAAAACGGTGGGGGGGGGGGGGAAATCCATCAAATTACCTGTGAGGCTAAGTGGATAAATTACCTTTTACACACATCGCCTGAATTTGTTGTTGCTTTTAGCAATTTTCTCTCCAAAGACAAAGAAATGTGAATTCCTTGGTCTCTCCTATATAATCTTAAATATAGATTTAATTTCCTATTTCTTGTGTCCTCTATTTATGGAGCCTGGCATAAAAACTAGACATAAACCTTTTTTTTTTTTAATTACCTATTCCAGAGGCTGAGTGTTACTAGAGGAGATTACACAGAGATTGGTATGAAAGTGACCTAGTCCCTTTTATACTACTATTGAATTCTATCAAGTCTACATAGAAACATAGAAGATCTCACTAGCGTGCTTTATTTGGGAGAATTCTATCGACATTGGTGTTTCAATTGTTACTTATTAAGAACCTCAGGCAGGTGCTATGGTCTTACGGTGGCACCTTTAAGGGCTTATGCTTCTACACATAAATCTTTTATAACTGCTTAACTCTATCTGTGCATATCCACACGTATAGTTAACAAATATACATTTCTCTATGCATAATTAACGACTCATTCAGAAATGGTGCAGAGAATAGAATTCAATTCTAGCTATGTATTTCCTTTGTCCGCAGTGGCACTGGTAGCAAACACAACTGGGCATGTGATTCGGGAGCAACTGTCTAGTAAGTCATTGAAATAAATAAAAGTAGACCAAATTCCTGAGAAAAATCATTCAAGCAGCATGGGGAAAGGAAAGCCCCGTGTCTTTCATTCCCCCTTCCTTGCTTTGAAGGTAGACATCTTGGGAACTTCCACTGTCTTCCAGTACCTCTTGCTCCCCCCACCCCTGCCAACCACAGGCCCTTTGCAGGCAGTTTAGGGACCATATATTGAAACTGAAAATCCTTATTCCACATACTAGCCATGTGAACTTGTTCAAAATTAGTTCGGCTTTCTGAGGTTCAGCGTCTTTGTCAGAGAAATAAGGTGGGTTGGGTTAAATGACGTTGGAGGATTATGAATCTCCCACCTCCTGGCGGGAGGTTTAGCCCTCTGTACAAATATTCCCTCTGTTATAGCCACTTCCCAAAGACAAGGATAGGGTGGTAGAGAGGAGGGACTTACAGGTAACTAGGCTGTTCCGCAAGATGCTCAAGCCCCTTGCCTGCGGCTGTAGCCACCCACGCCTCCCTCACAGCGGGGCGGACCCACGGGGTGGGGTGACCCTGTCAGTGATAGAGTTAATAACCACAGTCAAACCAGAACTGTGCACCAGCCTCTTCCCTCCATCCACCCTCCTGAAAACAAAACAAGACAAAAACAAGAAACCAGATTAAAATGAGCATCAAAGATCACCAGAGACAGCTCAAGAAGAGGGTGGCAAGCAATCTCCAAATACCCCGAGTTCATGTTCATCCAATGTGAAGGAGGGGATACTGTACAGAAACCTCTTCAGGGTAAATCTGCCTGTCCTCACTGGCCTGCTCCATCCTGACTACCTCCCTGAGCCTCTCTTGTGGGAAAAGAGGAGGCTGTAAAATGAAGATATGTTCTTGACTGCTAAGGGGCCTTAGCCTTAGCCCCAGACCTACCAGGTTACCTTGGGCACTGGAGAGGGTCTGTCTTGACTCCTCTGAAATTTTCACGCCCCCTTGTTCTTTGCCACCTACAGAAGAGGCTGCTATTTCTAGAATCCTGCTTTCTATCTCAAGAGAAATTTCCCAAATATGGGGACTGGGCTAATCAACTCCAGTGGTCACATTTCTGCGATCTCTACCATGGCCACACTCTTGTCCTAACTAGTCCATGGCTGTGCACTATTCTAGAGTGTCCTGGGACAAAGAACTATAGTTCTTTGCTAGGGTCGTTCAAATCTGTATCTTTCTAGATATCCTTTAATAACCTCACGAAGATGATCTAAAATCACCTAGTGATATGTTGTAGCCACTCTAGTACCAAGCTCTGTGCACTTACTGGCATAATGTATACAAAAGCACTTTGTGACCAGCAAGGCTCCAAACAAATAGAAAGATGGTTTACATTATAAGCAATACAAAGATATATGCTCAGTTCAAGTGCTTGTACATGTATGCATATCAGTCACTGTGTGCTTTACCTCTATTAATACAGCTTTCCTAATGTGCTAGCATTCACTCCATTAGGTAAACATTCTAACTCACATTTTCTGTTTTGAGTTGAAATTGCACAAAACTGATCTTCCTCAGTGGACTTTTCCTAGAGATACTAGTTCAGGATTAATTTTGGACTCAGAATTAGAACTTCATAAGAAAACTGTAAAATCCACCAACAAGGAAGGAAGGAAGGAAGGAAGGAAGGAAAGGAAGGAAAGGAAGGAAGGAAGGAAAGGAAGGAAGGAAGGAAGGAAGGAAAGGAAGGAAGGAAGGAAAGGAAGGAAGGAAGGAAAGGAAGGAAGGAAGGAAAGGAAGGAAGGAAGGAAGGAAGGAAAGGAAGGAAGGAAGGAAGGAAGGAAGATGCTACTGAGAAGCTGTCAGAAAACCAATTCCACTTTATACACTGAATTTCAAAAGCCATGGTAGATATGAAATATTCTGCAGTAAGGAAGAGGAAGGGAGATTTCAAGAGGTTCTGCCGACAACTTGTCAAGGGGGGGAAATGTTTATGCTTACGAGATAGCCTCTGAAACAGTCCCCACGATCAAACGTCATTTCCGGTCCTTACAAGCTTTGACACTGGCTCTGAGCAAGAGCCCTGAATTGCTTTTCCACAGATGCGGGGTGGAGATGTACTGTTTTAGCCACATTTCCACACACCTATCTTGGGAAGAGCTTGGTTAGGGCTAAAGTACCACGAGGGCCGTCATGGAACACAGAAATGTCATTTGATGGCCAGGTCACCGGAAGTGAAGGCACTTTGGTGTTACCGGCATAGGACACAACCAACCTGAGAGGCTCTCCCTGTCAACAGGCTTAGGATTTACTCCTGTGAGGTTTGCGAGAGTAGGGGGACCTGTGGGAAATGTTCCTCGCTGGAAAGACTTTTTTCCTTGTTTGTTTTATTCTTATTTTATTGTTTTGATTTCATTTTAGGCTCTAAACTTTCCTGTGGCAAAATACTTTCAACCCTAAGGAGAAAAAATGTACTATTTAAATTTGAGCCATGTTTCTGAGGCCCATTGGGGAGATGCTCTCTTGTTGTAGGACGACTTAGAGCTAGACTACTTAGAAAACACTTATTTTAAAACATTAGTCGACTAAAGGTATTATTTAAGGAATCAAGTAACTTTTTAAAATTTAGATTAAATGTTTGAAAATGTAAAAGTTACCTCCCAAGATTTCCTCTGAAGTAGTTCTTTCTAAAGGTCAGAAGTGCATTGACTAAATTTCCAAAAGGAAGAGGGGGGGATTGCTTCAGTTTAAATTTGTGGTCAATCCAAAGGTCAACAAAATCTAAATAGTAAAAGTCAATCCTGATGATGGCCCTTAGCAATTTTCATAATTAGGTTTTCATCGTTTGCGACCCGCTCATTGTCCTTCGAGTACTGTGTGGAGGCATAGTCTTTTGAAGAGAGGAGGGAAAGATTTTAATGGACTCTGGTTGCACTGCTCTTGTTTGTCCCATCTGAGACTCTTCAGTCCTCTTATGCTCTGTAACTCCGCAAGACTCCCCCTCGTGAGTCAAAACAAAGAGACATTCTCATGGAGCCCCTCAGACTCAAGTAGCCATGTTTCACACAGCCCTTGGAAGATGTCTCTCCTACCAAATCCTTCTGTAGATAGAAAATCAAAAACACTAGGACTTTAAGATGTTAAGTGACTTCCCAAAGGGCACAAAGTAAAAATCTGAAGGGGTCCATGTTGGCTTCCTCTGTCTTACAAGATAGCTCCCTTCGAACTCATTAGTTCCAGGACATCAAAGTAAGTTGATGTTTCCTGATTGTTCTGTGAAGGAGGTCTTTCACTATGAAAGTTAACTTTGAAATGTAATGTTTTCATAAAAGATTCTTTCTCAGTGTTATTAACTAGTTTGAAGAAAGGGAACTGTAATTTCCCAAAAGTTAGACATATACACTATCACAATAAAACAAAACACTTTTGATCCCAAATGGCTTTCCATTATGAAAGTATTAAGAAAGAAAGCACCCTCTTAGATGGTTAATCTGTTTTGCTGCTTTGTGATGCTTTTTTGTGTGGCTTATACTCTGCTTAGACACAAAGGCTAATACAGATTCTTTCAGTTTTTCTTTCTGCTTTACATTGTGCTTTCTTACCTTCTATTTAAAGTGTTCTTTGGGGCATTTGGGTGGCTCAGTTGGTTAAGCGACTGCCTTCAGCTCAGGTCGCTGAAGCGACCCTTCAGCCCAGGGTCCTGGGATCGAACCCCGCATCGGGCTCCCTGCTCAGTAGGGAGCCTGCTTTTCCCATACCCTCTCCCTCTGTGATCTCTCTCACTCTCTCTCAAATAAATAAAATCTTTAAAAAAAATTTTTTTAAATAAAGTACCTTACCTGAGCTTCCTAAAATTTGTAAATAGTAACCATTTTTATTAACCATCCATTCACTCAGTCTTTGCCCAGATATTATTATTACTTGTAGTAATAGTAATAGAATTTTTTCATTGTTTTTCTCTGTGTTCATATTTCATTGAACTATGTTGATCACATTTTCATCATTTTTTTATAGTTAATTACATAATCTCATATTTGGTTAATATAATTTTTCTGAAGAATTCTAAGAACATTTTGGTTCAGGTCTACATGAAGTAAACATCTATCATTTTTTGATATAATAATCAGCAATAGAATTTGTATGAAAAGGAGACCAGAAGCTATCTTAATTCACTGGTGAGGGAGTAATGGGTGGTTAGACCATGAAACTGAGCCAACAAAGGAGTTATAGACTATTTATGCTCCCCAACTCCTTCTTAAAAGAATTTGAGAAACTAAATGCTAAAAATGTATGACTTTCCTATTGAGGCTATGCATCACTAATAGGTGGCTCTTTTAAGCTTAAATGTTATTGAGGTTTTTATGCTAACAGGACAGTTCTATTTATGCCTAAAAAATAACAATCTCTAAATAGAGATTGGAAAAATCAGAAAGGTCTTGAAATTGACACTGTCCTCCCTGACAGTCACCTATTACACCCTAACCAGTGCACTTATTCCATTTAATGACAGAAAACTTACAAAACTACTAGTCTATGGTCAAAAAGACAAAAATGCGCACTTGGTTAAATGTTTCACCTTTCAACCAGTTGTTCTAATATATTATAGTTAGTGCCTCAGAGCATGGATTCTGAGGAATCTTGATACTCTGAAAACCTAATGCAGGCACTTAAAACTTGCCTTGAGCAAGTCCGTAGAGATATCATGGCATTAATTCAAAGTGAATCCCCTAAGAATTCCACTTTCACACCAGTAGTACAAACGAAACAGAGAATTGAGTGGTTCTCTAGATCCTTAAGGCAAGTGATAAATTAAAAATTCATTAATCATTTTGATTGAGGCTGAACTAAATAGTATTTTAGGGAGAATACTTCCAAGTTTAAAAGAAATCCCTTGTGGAGGAAAATGAATAGAGGGTATAGTTCACCAAGAAGAAACCATCCTTTCTTATGAAAAAAAAAAAAAAAAAAAAAAAAAGGAGGGAGAGGAGAAAGAATTAGGAAGTTCAGGTGCAAGGCCCTTCGAGTGCTATATATAGCGTGGAGTCTCAGCTTTCTCTCGCCTTGGTACAGTTGGGCCACGGGTGCTCTTGGTAATAGCATGGAAAGCAGCAGTTTTTAAAGATATACTCAACTCTCCCCGCTCCCAGGATGTGGGATTCTAATGAAACCACCTGTGTAATCCGTGTCAGAGATGCTGCAGCCTTTGGAGAGCACCATTTGCTGAAATGTCTAGTGAGAGCTAAAATAAGCCCCTTTGGTGGAAAAAACCCGCTGAGTGGTTGAAATCAGAGCTGCAGAAGGTCACTTGCTATTTTAGAAGCTGCAAGCTGGTCCTCATTTTATAGCATTACAGTTATAAACAAGAAATTGTCACCTTGTCAGTATACTTATTTCTCACCAAAATATACACACGTAGCCTTTTTTTCTACAAAGAATTAGGTAATTTGGATGATTTGTTTCCAAACTTCGCTTTACTCTGTGGATCAGTATTATGCAAAATTATTTTCCATGTATTTCTTTAAGCGTTACTTCAAAATACTATTTTTACATTATGTGATATGACTGATCTTTAAAACTCCATTTACCTTTGTGAACTTTATCATATACATTTCAACCATCTCTAAATGCCTTAAGGAAGGCTTCTTAGATTTATTCAACAGATGACAATGAAGATTGATGAGGATGGGGGAGGGGTGTGGAAGTCCTTTAAGTCTCAGAGAAGAGGGAGCCAGTTCACTTCTGAAATTATTTAGATACAGTCCATTTGGAAATGGAAGAAGGAGGTTAGTTCCAGCCCCAGGGTTCTATAATTTTTGCACACACTGTTGAGAATTACCATCAATTTTATTCTAGCTTTCCCTTCGAAAATTTAATTTTTCTCTTATTGCCCACATGGTAAGTGGATTTAAGATTACCCCTAAGAGTTCCAGGGAAGTGTGACAATTTTAACAATATTTTGGGGGTTTTTTTCCCCATCATAAATGATCAAGTATATTTGCTTTATATCAGTTATTTTCTAAGCCTCTTTATTGGGATATGATTGGCGTACAAAAAGCTATACATATCCTTTAAATATACAACTTAGTGAGTTTGGAGAAAAGTACAGTCTGTTAGCCACAATCTGTGCCATAAACATATCCCTGTATCAATTATTTTAAAGATTTCTAGGATTATTCTTATACTTGGATTGGATGTTGTTTCTGTCTCCTAAAGTTACTTAATACGAGGAGTTACAAACTTTGCTAGTCGGTTATAAGTCTTATGTTCCAACAAGCCTTCCTTCAAGAAAAGTATCAGGGTCAAAGTCCAAAAGCAAAACAGCAATTTTATCAGGAGAGGGATGTGGAGAGAAAGCGAGAGCAAGACATTGCTCATGAAATTAACAAATAGAAAATAAGGCTCATGGACTTGACATTAACCTGTAATTACACACCCAGTTTTTCTTCACAGCACCAGTGTTTGCATTTTACCTTATCATGATTGAAAAGAAACGACTAGACAGAGCATATAAGATTGTTTTTCTCATTCCTTGACATCATTTTATTAGCTATCAAAGCAGCCCCTGTACTCTTAGTGAATTGGACAAACCTCTGTCTCACTGAACGTATACCGAGTCTTAACTCCTGAGACAATGGAGCCCCGTCTTTATAGCCACTTAAGAAACTTCTAGCCTCATCCCTGCTCTCAGGAAGAACAGGGCAGGGTTCATGGACATTGCCCCTGAAGGCGGGAGACCTTCCCCTTTGTCAGCCATCTGGGCCATAGTCCCGTCGAAGCCCTCGTCCCAGCACAGTGCGGTGGGCTCCTGCTTGGACGTGTGCCATCCGCAGCCGAAGCTGGCTAAAGAATCCGATGAAAACTAGGCTCTGACCAGCAAGCGCAATCCAAGTCCGGGAAACGGATGAAGGGTGTGCGATTGCCCAGAAAGATTCCATATCCTCTGCTCTTTTACCTCAGTCTCTTTGTCTGGACTTCTCATGCCATCGGTCCCTGAAGAGGACTGAGTGTACTATTACCTTTTCTATTTTTCCAGGCAAGGACTCTTGAAAGTTCCTTTGGCTCCTAGCAGGAACTTGGCATACGGCATTCTTTGTTGCTCCCTTTGTCCCTTCTTAAATCCTTCTTCCCTTTTCACAACCGCAGACTCTCAGTGCAGGCTGACCATCTCCTCTGATGGCCGTGCATCTTTCTAATGGACAGAATGAGCCCTCAAGCACTGCTCCCAGGGGCCTGAGTCTAGCTTTACCCTGTGGTTTATTGACCCGCAGCTCGCCTTTGCATGGCAGACTCGCGGGAGAATGTGGAGAAGGGCCGCTCTGCAGCTGCTTCGCCCTCGTTGATATTCATAACTCTTATGTCAAACAGAGGTTTACCTTTTATTTCTTACCACAAGGGTGTGGGAAATAATAGTGCGCGTTCCATGCTTGACCTCAAAGCCATTGGCGAGTGCTTAGGCTTTAAGATCATCTAACACAGGACAGTATAAGCTTTCTAAAATCCTTTGTGAAATACAGCAGAAAATAGAATAGGTGGGTGGGTGGATGGATGGACGGACGGACGGACGGACGGACATTTTCAGTATTACCTTTACTAACTCAACATTGGTTGAGCACCTTCCATATTTAATGCTCTCCGTCTCTCACTGCCACACACGCTGGTCCTGGGCATCCCACTTCAGAACTGTCTTAAATCCAGAGCCGCCTCATATCTTGCTTGACTCCTTCGCACTACAGCCTGATTAATCTCACATACTCCCTCACGCCCCTTCATCTTCTTTGCCCTGGCTAAGGTCACCTTTGAAAAACAAAAACCCGACTGGGTCATTCCTGCTCCACAGCTTCCACCAGCTGCCTAACGATAAAAAATCCATATTCCTCGGCCTGGCTCACTCAGCTGTTGGGTCTCTGGTGCCAGTTTGCATCCCCGGTCTCATTTCTTCCATTTCTCTACGCACTCTATGCTGCCAGCACGACAGAGTTCTTGCCAGAAAGGACAGACCTGATTTCAAATCACCATTTGCTGGCTCTATAAAAATGGCTCTAGAGTCACTCTTTCCCTCAGTAAAAGGGAAATTGGTTGTAAAATGTAGGGCTTATAAAGAGCAGAAATTACCTAGCTCCTAACAGCTGTCCGTGTGTGCCTTTGTAAGATCATTCCCTCTACCTGAGGTGTGCCTTTCTCTTCTCCACGTGACAAACCCCTGCTCAGACCCAGACCAACAGGCTCCTTCTCTATGGTCATTTTTCTGCCTCCCCCAGACTGAGTTAGATACATTCATCTTTGGGGCTCCCACAATAACTCAAGGGCATTTAGTATGTCATGATATGGTATCTGATATGATATATGAGACTGTAAGACCCTTTGAAAAAAGACAATGTCCTTTTCAAAAAAAATCTCTACCTTAACCTGGCATATAATAGCTTTTGTTGAATGAGTATACGAAGGCACTATGCTGGCTCTGCAGTCCAGTTCTTGAAAAGCACACACACAACCTTGAAGGGTATGGAACAAACGGATCCCCACAAATAAGCACAATGCAAGTCTGAGCGGAATAAGGGCTCAGTCGGATGTAGACTGAGTGTAACAGTGGCCGACCCTTCTACCTGAGGTCACAGAGAAGCAGGGAAAACTCCGCAGGGAGTGGACCTCTGAGCTGAGTCCTAAAGCATGCGTGTGGATTTTACTTCCAATTTTGCTTCACCTGTCTGTGTATTTATTATGCCCACCTCTCCTTATGCCCTGTAGGACCCCAAGCTTTGGTGGCAGAAGGCTAGAGATTTTTTGAACCTTGGCCAGGAGTTCCCAGGAGATGGCATAAAGGGACAGATGAAGCGTTTTTCATAATGCAGTTTTGAGTGGCACTTCTAGTATTGCTTGTAAACCCCAAAGCCTGTAACTTACTGACAAATCAGCATATCTTTGAAGATGAAAACAGACTATACCAAGAAGATAAAGGTTTAAAAACTAGGAAGCCATAGAAATCTTATGTTTTCATTATATACTTACTGAGGAAGAGATACTTTTTTTTAGATTCTAAGTAATTAGACTGCCCAAGTGAAATTGAAAAATGATGAACCATGACATACCAATCTATTTTAATATGATGTATAAAGTAATTCCTGCCCTTTTTTTTTACAACATAGGAGGATATTCAATAAAATTTTGAATATAGGATTTTTTAAAGAAAGGATTTTAGAATTTGATAAGCAATGAGAGTCTAGAAATTCAGCTCAATGCTGAATCCAATAGAGCGTAACTATAATCATAATTTAGCATTTTGTAGCATCTTCTACATCTAGCACTTAATGGTTCTGATTGAAAAACTCTAATAAATATTGAAATATCTTCCTTCAGTAGCACTGGTTGCAAAATTAAATATCCCTGTTTTGTGTCCGTTGGAGACATCACATTACTTCCCTGATGACAAATTCTATAGAGTGATCACTGTGGCTAGCATTTCTTCAGTGTTTATAATGTACTAGGCAATGAGCTATACAAGATTTTTTATTCGGCAAGCTCATTGGAGGCACAAGCTTGCATGTTTTTATTCTCTACAGCACCAAACCTCAATATACTTCACGCCACAGGGGCGCCTGGGTGGCTCAGTCCTTAAGCGTCTGCCTTTGGCTCAGGTCATGATCCCAGGGTCCTGGGATCGAGCCCCACATTGAGCTCCCTGCTCGGCGGGAGGCCTGCTTCTCCCTCTCCCATTCCTCCTGCTTGTGTTCCTGCTCTCGCTATCTCTCTCTCTCTCTGTCAAATAAATAAAATCTTAAAAAATATATATATATATATATATATTTCACGCCACATATACCAGAAGTTTAGCGAGGTAAAAAGAAGGTACCTCGGCACCACTTTGGGTGTTATCCTGTAGGAATGAAATATGGCTATTTAGAACAGAAATTGCATCTGAAATTGCATAACCGGAAACACTAGAAAAATTCTATTTCTGTATGAGCCAAGAACAGTTATTAGGCAGAAAAAAGGTTTGGTCATCTTCCTTCTTCTCATCCCACCCGTGCAGAATCCCTGTGTACCTTGGTTCCCAAGATCTCACACTATTCACGTGTTCAAATGGCTGAGGGGATTTTGAGGGAACCTCCTACCTACTCTAACTTCAGGGGACTCGTTGCGGGTTTTGAAGGAGATCTGTTATGTCTGGTTCTATTGTTCAACTTCCATACCTCCAAACCCAGAATGTTCAGTATTTAAGATACAATATCTAATACAATTCATTTGAGATGAATGGCCCCAAAAGACTGATTTTGTTCCTACTGTTTTATGAATGTAATCATTTTCTCATTTTAACCTTTTTAAAGAGAAATTTCATCTTATAAAAAATTAGAAAGGAGAATATAATGGTCACTGTGACCCAACTTCAATAATTATCACCTCATGAGTCAATACTGTCTCATTTATGTTCCCTCTCCCGTTATTTATCATGTAAGATATTTATATGGTTCCAAAGTCAAATCTACAAAAATAACATCAGAGCACCTAGCTTCTACCTTGTCCTTCTCTCTTCTCTTTCCTCTGTAGAGAACTTATCTGTTTAGATTATTGTTTTATCCTCTCTTTAAAAATATAAGCCAATAGAGTTATATTTAAATTCCCCCATTCTAACATAAACAATGGGAGTCCAGTGATTTTCAAAATATTTTAAAGTCTTTGGAGTACAAATGTCAAGAGTGTTAGTGGTCTCCTAGGCCAAGAAGCAGGAAATATAGTCATTTGTATTTATTTTAAAAATAACTATTTGTACATTTTACAACTTGTAAAGCCCCAGGTTTGTGACCAAAAGGGGGAGAAAAAGGCAGCAAATTTTGATTAAAAGACTGGAAATTGAGGGGCGCCTGGGTGGCTCAGTCAGTTAAGCATCTGCCTTAAGCTCAGGTCATGATCTCAGGGTCCTGGGATCAAGTCCCACATCTGGCTCCCTGCTCAGTGGGGAGTCTGCTGCTCGCTCTGCCCTTCCCCCCACTGTGAGCTGCTCTCTCTCTCTCTCTGTCTCAAATAAATAAAATCTTAAAAAAAGAAAAACCTGAAAATTGAAAAAAAGACAATAGTTAGGAGATACATAGGTGGATAGTAGTGTTAGACATTAATACAATCGGAGTGTCTCCAAAGGGATTCCTGTAGTAAACATTAACAGCTAGTTTCTTCGCAGAGCGGGAATTTATTCATAAACCCTCAAACTGATATTCCTTCTCACAGATCGAATTGCACAGAACATCATTAAGTCCCATCTGGAGACATGTCAGTACACCATGGAGGAGCTACACCAGCTGGCGTGGCAGACCCACACCTATGAAGAAATTAAAGCGTATCAAAGCAAGGTACTCTGAGAAAATAGGAGACCATTTTTCCTGGGATTTCTCTATTTCTGGCTTTCTCAAACCTCAGCATTACTGACATTGGGGTTGGATAATTCTTTGTGTAGGGACTGTCCCGCACATCATCCCTGGTCTCTACCCACCAGATGCCACTAGCAATCCCGTCACACAGTTGTGACGATCAGATGTCTCCAGATACTGCCAAATGTTCCCTGGGAGGCAAAACTGCCCCAGTTAAAAAACACTGCCCTATTTGAGGGACCAGGGAGACTGTGCCCACATCAGATGACTTTACGACCTCTCATGATGGCTTCCAGGGGCCAGGCAAGGAAGAGAAACAATTGAGAAATTGTAGCAATAATAATAGTTGCAAATTTACACTACAAAGATATGCAATAACGCATCCTAAATGTTTTTTCTTGCCCTAAACGTCAAAGAAAAACAGGATAACTCACCTCATATTATTATTATTTATTATTACTATTATTATTATTATTACTTTGTATCCATTCGAGAAGTTTTTGAGAGAAGGAATTTGCTATTGTTATATAGTCACATTACTATCCTTTGGGATTGAGAGCCACAATTACAAGATCTACCAGTAAATGAAATTTTAAATAAAATACATAAATGTGTCTATATCTTAACATATGCAGGTCTCCTGGCTTGGTCATTCAGTAGAGCATGCTTGATCTCAGGATCGTGATCTTGATCTCGGGATCGTGAGTTTGAGTCCCACGTCGGGTCTAGAGATTATTTAAAAATAAAATTTAAAAAAATATGTAAATGAATAAATATATGATTATAACATTGATTTTTCTCCCCTGGAACAATTAAATCTTACCCGTCTTATATAAATAAGGAGACAAAAGCACAGGTATTGTTAGGATCAATAAAAAGCAGAATCCATACACTTGGATTTACGTTTCCCGTTCCAAGGAAAATAATGCAAGGATCAAAATACATTTCAGAGCTTCTAAATTACTTAAGAGAGTGATTTGATTTGAGGTCTTTCCCCGTGCAATTCTTTTTATACCAAACAGCACTCTCCGTAAGTTCTGGAAAAAGAACACAATGTAAAAATCTTACAAGTTTAGTGTTCATTTAGGTGCCCACGAACATGACCGGATCAAAGCCTGGGAACGAAATTACTGCTCCTCAGTGCGAGAGTTTGTTTTCCCAAAAATGGACTAAGAGCTTGAGTTTGTTTAGGGGAAGAGGAAGGGAAAGAGCAAAGAAACTATAAACTTCTATCTTTACATATTATTTCAATGCTTCCCTTGTTTTAGTCTCAGTACCTTGACAATTGTGGTGTATCAAGGTTCGAACAGGTCTGAAGAGTACGTTAGGAAATATTGTCCACCTCTTTTAAAGGAACTGGGTACATTCCGGCCTTGGGTAAGCACCAGTAGGGAAACCCTATTTCATGGACTCTGCACGTTGTTCTTTGCTCCATGTACATTCTGTGTCTTCTCTCCTGAAGTCCAGGGAAGCGCTGTGGCAGCAATGCGCCATCCAGATCACGCACGCTATCCAGTATGTGGTAGAGTTCGCCAAGCGGATAACGGGCTTCATGGAGCTCTGTCAGAATGATCAAATTCTCCTTCTGAAGTCAGGTAAGCAAGCAGAGGATTCATGGGGGGCCTGTTGGAGACCGGGGTGTGGTCAACCCTTCACTCAGTGTTCGTTCTGGAAAATCGTCCTTCCAATATGTAGTTCATTTTTACCACCCACACTGTCAGCCAACTCCCAGAGGAAACTCTCGGTAATAAAAATGCCCTGATACTCATTCAGTTCCCCTTTGAAGTCAAATACAATTTTGCTTATTGAAAGTAGAGCTATTAATTGCGGAGGTTCAGATACCTAGCCTGACAGGCAGTGCAAGTAATTAGTGTGTCAAGGTGGCTGAAATGCTGAGCTGGCTCTAAAACGTGCTACTTGCCTTCTGGGGGGGGGGGGGGGGCGGGAATCCAGGCTAGCAGCACGCTGCCTCTGTGGTCATTTCCCATCATTTTAATGAGGATAGCCTGCAGCCAGTATATACCCGGAGAAACTCCCTGAGCGCTAATCTTCCCCTCCCCTTCTCTCACACATGGCTCTCTGACTCACACACAGTCACTTAGGAAAGTCTGTGCGTGAGTGACTTTGCAGATGCTATTACCCAAACAGGAAACAAATTTTCTTTCTTGACCCCCACCCGCCTTTGAAAATAGAAAATAAGAACCATCATGGTGTTTGTTAACCTTCATGGACCTGGGCCATGGTATATAGACTTGTGTGTGTCATAACATACTTTATATATGTTCATGTTTACTCACGCCATCTCATGGAGTCTGGGGACATTGGTATTGTTTCCATCTTATGGGAGGACTGGAAGATTCAGAGAAGTGAAGGGCTGAATTCAGTATCACAAAGCCAGTATGTGGCAAAGCTGCCATTTGAACTTGGGCCAGGTAGAATAGTTAGAAGTTGCTGTGCTGCTTTACCACATGATTAAAGATGAAACAAACCTTGACTTGAACATGAACTTGGTCTATCAGTTATCTATTGCTGGGTACAAATGACCCTGAAGCCTCGTTCTAACGACAGTCATCACGGACTTTGCTCCCAAAACTACACTGTGAGTGGGGCTCAGCAAGCGATGGCTTGTCTTTTGCTCCACGTGGGGATCACTGAGGTGACTTGACTGAGGACAGCAGGATCCCCTCACATGGCTGGCAGTGTGTGCTGGTTGAGTCCCGAGTTCAGCCAAGGGTCTGGGCAGCAGCCCAGCTCCTATCCATGCATGTCAGCCTCTCCACAGCCTCTCATAGCATGCTTGCTAGGTTTCAAAAGCTAGCACTCCAAGAGAACAAGGCCAGAGTGCAGAGCATTCTCCTGGCTTAGCTGTGTTACTTCTATGCCTCCCTATTAGTCAAGGCAGCATGATGGCGCACCTGGACTCTAGGGTAGGAGATGTGGATCCTCCCCCCCCTTTTTTTTTCCAAAGATTTTATTTATTTGAGAGAGAGAGAATGAGAGATAGAGAGCACAAGAGGAAAGAGGGTCAGAGGGAGAAGCAGACTCCCCGCTGGGCAGGGAGCCTGATGCGGGACTCGATCCCGGGACTCCAGGACCGTGACCTGAGCCGAAGGCAGTCGCTTAACCAACTGAGCCACCCAGGCGCCCCTAGATCCTCCTTCTTGATGAGGGAGTGGTAAGGCTCTTGAAAAGCATGTGGGATGAAAGATCCTTTTTTTTTTAATTCTTTTTTTTTAATATTTTATTTATTTATTCATGAGAGACGGAGGGAGAGAGAGAGGGAGAGAGAAGCAGGCTCCCAAGGAGCAGGGAGCCTGATGCAGGACTCGATCCCAGGACCCTGGGATCATGACCTGAGCCGAAGGCAGATGCTTAACCATCTGAGCCACCCAGGTGCCCTGGAAGATACTTTTGTGACTCTCTCTGGGGAAAAAAAAAAAAAAATCTGCCATATTTGATACGTGCCCTTGAGCTCACCTCTCTAGATGGCAGTTCCCTCATTTGCAAAATAAAATGAAGGAGTAGAAATGATGGATTCCAAACTTACAATTGCATTGGCAGCATCGGAGGAGCTTACTGACTGTTCTGAATCGTAGGCATCATCCGAAGCCCATGGATCGGAATCTTCTAGAAGGGAACCCAGGTCACTGTATTTCTAAGTCTCAGATACAACCAGTCCATAGATTGCCACTGGAGAACCACTGTGCCATATACTCTTCTGACATCTCTGCCTGCTGTAAAAATGTTGACTCTAGTATGAAGGGCAGGGTACTTAACCTCCTTAAGCCTCCCGTAACTCACCCGTAAAAAAAAGGGGGGGGGCAATTAAAACTCACGTGAAATGGTATTGTGAGGAGCAAATAAAATAATGTAAGGGGCCAAGGAAAGTGCCTTCCACCTTATAAATACTCAATAAATGGTACCTGTTATTGTTTTTGTCAGAAAAGCACTGTTTTAATTAAGATGTACAAATCCCCTTCTATATGGGAGCCCCTGTGCTAGGTGACATAGGAGGGAAAGCAAAGAGAAATCAGCAGATCAAAGAAAATAAGACACAGACCTAAATATTAAGTGGCAACATAAGAAAGGCACCACGGATACCCTGGCAAACACCATGGTGTAGCCAAATCACCTGTATGGTAGTTCCTCGGAACGTCAGTAAATGTTCAGAGGGCAAAACAAAGGCAGCAAACTAATTCAGTAAATATTTCGGGGTGCCTGGGTGGCTCAGTCAGGTAAGTCTCTGACTCTTGGTTTCAGCTCAGGTCACGGTCTCATGGGTCATGAGATGGAGCAGCGTGTAGGGCTCCACACTCAGCAGGGAGTCTCCTTGAGATTCTCTCTCCCTCTGCCTCTCCTCCCACTCACGCACTCTCTTCCTCTCAAATAAATAAATCATTTTTAAAAATAATAAAAATAAAATAGATATTTAGTAAGCACCTACTAGGTGCCAGGAACTTTTCTAGGTCCTGGAGATATAATAGTGAATAAAGTAGCCACAGCTACGTATGTTTGCGGACAAAGGTCCTGCCCTCTCTGTGCTAACAGGGAAGTCAGAGAAATGCTAGCTAGCATCAAGGTTGAACAAGTTCCCTCATGTTGAGGCTTCCCCAAGCCTTTGACCTGTGAATGTTGATTATAACTCTCCGAAGTGAGATCATATTCAGCATTTTGCGAAAACTCATTTGACCAAGAAAACTTCATTTCAAAGACATCAGAGGTCAGTGGTGCCCTCCAGAAACACCCTGAAGGAGTCCCTATGTAAAGTCGTCCTGTGCTGAAATATGCAAGGACTGTGGTAGAAACCGAGGCAGGGAGCACATGTGGCCGATAGCAAAACTTCTACAAAAGTGAACAAGCTGGACTTGCGTGCTTCTGAGCTCCTTGTGAATTCATGAGTTGTAACTACCTTTAATATTAGTCAAAAAAAGAAAAATATGTATGCTTCCCAAAAAACAGGTCGTTGCTGCCCTCCATTTTAGCCACCTTTACAGTCTATGTTATCTTTAATTCCTCACACAAGCATGAAGAGAGCTTTATTTTTTACTCGGGAAGGAATCTTGAGGTATTTCTGAATGGGTGCATCTGTGTGTCTGCGTGTGTGTGTGTTTTCAAGGTTTTTTTTTTTCTTTTTTGAAGTCTCGTGGCCTTTACCTAATAACTTCTTTATTATCTCATGTATATACATATTTTATTTTTTTATTCATAGGTTGCTTGGAAGTGGTTTTAGTGAGAATGTGCCGTGCCTTCAACCCATTAAACAACACTGTCCTGTTTGAAGGAAAATATGGAGGAATGCAGATGTTCAAGGCCTTAGGTGAGTTTACCTTTGATGGTGACACAATTTTCTTAGCTGCCATCAGTTTCTCCACTCAGATCAAAGTTGGTAAATGAAATGCTATGATTCTTGAATGTGAACTAGCATCTCATGTGGTAAGGGCTGGACTAGGTGAGCCTCTAGTGTTTTATCTAACCCTTCAGATCTTACAGTTGTGCATCCTAGTATGAAAGGCAGGGGAGAACCACAGACCCCGTTGAGATTGACCACACCTCATTCAGAAATCAATGAAGACCGGTTCTGAAAGAACTGAATACATTCTAGATTATTCTTTGTAAGATCAGCTTTTATTTTCCTTCTAGCTCACTGCCTCATAGACCAGGGGTGGTCCATGGGTGATCTCTCAAGGGTCTTCCGTAAATGTATAATCATTAGTTAAGATATTTAATGAAAAGAAGAGCTCCTTCACTTGCTTCTCACCCACGGCGGTGACTTCCTTCCTGTTAATTGATGAAGTTCTGGGAGCACAGGGAGAGTGGGTGCCAGCCTGCCCCCAAAGGACCCCCAGACCTTTCCTGTGGGTGGGCACACACAGAGTCAATCTTTGGAAGTGTTGGGTATCATTCACATCCAGGCATCGGTACACGGTGCAGATAAGAATGGTAGCATAGATGGGCCAATGCCAGGAAAGGTTTAACGACTGGCAGTGCCATTTGCTCCATCCCTGGCCCCCGGACACCACAGAAGCCCAGTGCCCTTTCACCTTTTGTGCTGTCAGTTGATACAGCGGCCAACAAGCAAGTCCGTCCGGCTGGTACTGTTTCCCTCCTGCAGTTGATACACATCCATGTCGTCTACAAGGCTCGATTTTCAAGAAAGGAGGAAAAGCCTTGGCAAGCAACTTGGGTATATTTCCAGCCTCATAAAATAAACATTTACCGAGGATCAGTGTGTAGGGATGAAGCATTCTTTTGCCAAAATTCACCATTGCTAAGCAACTGACCTACAAGGCATCCAGGAGAAGGTAAAAATAAATGAATGCCTGCCCCTCCGTAAGATTTTCAGGGAAGTTACCAACTTGAAAGCTACCTCCGCTTCGTTCTATAAGAAGATTTGAAAATCTCAGTTTGAGGGCGCCTGGGTGGCTCAGTTGGTTAAGCGACTGCCTTCGGCTCAGGTCATGATCCTGGAGTCCTGGGATCGAGTCCCACATCGGGCTCCCTGCTAAGCAGGGAGTCTGCTTCTCCCTCTGACCCTCCCCCCTCATGTGCTCTCTCTCTCTCTCTCATTCTCGCTCTCTCAAATAAACAAATAAAATCTTTAAAAAAAAAAAAGAAAATCTCAGTTTGAGGCCTCTGGGCATTCTATGCTGCCAGGTTCCAGGGCCACTAAGACTGATAGCCCTTAGCCCCTTATGCACCATGTTTTCAGTTTTCTCTGAATGCTCTCTCTCTACTGAAGGATCCCCAGATCACTTATTTAATTTTTTTTTAGTTGGAACTAATTTCAAACTTACAAGATTAGATTTAGTATATATATTCCCAGTTGAATATTAGGGTGGGCACACACCATTCCCATTGGCCCCTCATTGGTAATGTTAACTTTCAGTACTTGATCGAGATTGTTGCCCAATTTCCTCATTCTGTAATTATTAGGAACTTGGAAATATTTTTGCCTAGTGTTTAAATCCCTGAATACCCTTTGGATTATGGGCCTTTTCTTACTATTGCCCCATTCCATTCAAGTATTCTCATTTAATTTGCCTTCTTTTATAGGTTCTGATGACCTGGTGAATGAAGCATTTGACTTTGCAAAGAATTTATGTTCCTTGCAGCTGACTGAAGAAGAGATTGCTTTATTCTCATCTGCTGTTCTGATATCTCCAGGTAAGGAAGTCTGAGGTCCTGTCTTAAAAAAAAAAAAAAAAAAAAAAAAAGTTTTTCTATCTTTAACATGGATTACACCTACCCAAGCCTATGTACTAAGGAGAAATTTAAATTTTCTTTAGCAAGCTTGTGCTATTTTTGGACAATTCAAAGGAAAGTAGCCTTAAATTAATTAAAATATGAGCCATTTTGCCCCACAAGCAAGAGAAGGGTGTGTGGTAAGTTTCACTCCAGATTCAGATAAGCAAAAGTATTCCTTAACAGATTAATGAGGATGGATGGCAGCCTGAGTTATAGCAAAGTCCTATTTCAATTTTAAGAATAAAGGACATCAAAAACAAATGTCCAGTAAGGTGTGAGACTTAGTAGAAATAGATTTAAATGAAAGATCCAGTGTGAGGACAAAAGGAAGTAACATGGACACCCTCTCCTCTTTAAATACCTCTTTTGTTGGCTTTCCCACCAAAATTAGCAATATTGGGGGCTTTGAAAGAGGTGAGGACAGCAGAGGGAAAACTGACTCCAACTAAAGACTGCAAAGGAAGACTCTCTGATAGAGCAGCTGACATTCCCATCCGGGGATCTGTCATCATTTATCTCTGTGACTTTAAACGCTTGCCCCCCGCCCCCCCGCCCCGAGCTTTAGTCTCCTCATCTGTAAAGTAATAGGTTTGGACTTCATTAAAGATCATGGGGAGCCTGGGTGGCTCAGTTGGGTAAGCATCCGACTCTTGATCTCGGTTCAGGTCATGATCTCCAGGTCCTGAGACTGAGCCCCATGTCAGGCTCTGCGCTCAGCTCAGCGTCTGCTTACGATTCTCTCCCTCTGCCCCTCCCTGCCCCGTGCTCTCTCTCTCTCTCTAAAATAAATAAATCTTAGACAAAAGAATAAAGATCATGCCTAGCTCTGAAATGTAATAAAATATCAAAATTTTCAAAGAAAGTAAGGTGTGATGTTTATAGATCAAATAGAACCATAGCAATTGAAGTGCTATTTAAAATATATGGCAGCTCGGGCGCCTGGGTGGCTCAGTCGTTAAGCGTCTGCCTTCGGCTCAGGTCCAGGGTCCTGGGATCGAGTCCCACATCAGGCTCCCTGCTCAGCGGGAAGCCTGCTTCTCCCTCTCCCACTCCCCCTGCTTGTGTTCCCTCTCTCGCTGTGTCTCTCTCTGTCAAATAAATAAATAAAATCTTTAAAAAAAAATATATATATATATATGGCAGCTCGAAAATGTCCAGAATCTTAATAAGTACTTGGCTCCTTCTTCAACCAGAATGAGAACTCAAGAGTCACTCAGCTGTCTGCTTGGTTAGATTGTGGGTGAAAGGATTACCAGTGTCATTTACAGTTGTCTGTTGGAACACATTCCTAATAATTTTTATGGCCAAGAGACTCATTTTTTCTATAAAATTCATCTTAGAGAAGAGAGCTCTTCTTATATCCTAACACAGTTTTCAGTGGGGCTGGAAGAAATTAATCTTACCTGTGATTGCACACATTGACATGTCATTGCAGCTGTGTCTACCAATAATACCAGTCTCTACACTTTTATTTTAATTTAATTTTATTTTATTTGAGAGAGAGTGAGCAGGGGGTAAGGGGAGGAGCAGAGGGAGAGAGAGAATCTTAAGCAGGCTCCATGCTGGGCACAGGGCCTGACATGGGGTTTGATCTCAAGACTCTGAGATCATGACCTGAGCTGAAATCAAGAGTCGGACACTTAACCAACTGAGCCGCCCAGGGGCCCCTCAGCCTCTACACTCTTTATCAGTGAGGCTTCATTGTAAGTTTATTTTTAAATTTTACGAAGATTTTCAAATTTCCTTCTGTTTTTTATTTATCACGTTATCAAAAATGGAAATTATCACTTGGTATGCTATTACTAACAGTTTCTTCTGTGGCTCTGTCTACAATCAAGTTGTTCCTCTAAGCCTTTTTTTTTTATTTTTTTATTGTTATGTTAATCACCATACATTACATCATTAGTTTTTGATGTAGTGTTCCATGATTCATTGTTTGTCCACAACACCCAGTGCTCCATGTAGAATGTGCCCTCTTTAATACCCATCACCAGACTAACCCATTCCCCCACCCTCCTCCCCTCTAGAACCCTCAGTCTGCCCTTCAGAGTCCATCATCTCTCATGGTTCGTCTCCCCCTCTGACTTACTCCCCTTCATTCTTCCTCTCCTGCTGTCTTCTTCTTCTTCTTTTTTCTTAAAGTATGTTGCGTTATTTGTTTCAGAAGTACAGATCTGCGATTCAACAGTCTTGCACAACCCACAGCGCTCACCGCAGCACATACCCTCCCCAATGTCTATCACCCAGCCACCCCATCCCTCCCACCCCCCGACCACTCCAGCAACACTCAGTTTGTTCCTGAGATTAAGAATTCCTCATATCAGCGAGGTCATATGATACATGTCTTTCTCTGATTGACTTATTTCACTCAGCATAACACCCTCCAGTTCCATCCACGTCGCTGCAAATGGCAAGATCTCATTCCTTTTGATGGCTGCATAATATTCCATTGTGTATATATACCACCTCTTCTTTATCCATTCATCTGTCGATGGACATCTTGGCTCTTTCCACAGTTTGGCTATTGTGGACATTGCTGCTATAAACATTGGGGTGCACGTACCCCTTCGGGTCCCTACATTTGTATCTTTGGGGTAAATACCCAGTAGTGCAGTTGCTGGATCGAATGGTAGCTCTAATTTCAACTGTTTGAGGAACCTCCATACTGTTTTCCAGAGGGGTTGCACCAGCTTGCATTCCCACCAACAGTGTAGGAGGGTTCCCCTTTCTCCGCATCCCCACCAACATCTGTCATTCCCTGACTTGTTAATTTTAGCCATTCTGACGGGTGTGAGGTGGTATCTCATTGAGGTTTTGATTTGGATTTCCCTGATGCCGAGTGATGTGGAGCACTTTTTCATGTGTCTGTTGGCCATTTGGATGTCTTCTTTGGAAAAATGTCTGTTCATGTCTTCTGCCCATTTCTTGATTGGATTATTTGTTCTTTGGGTGTTGAGTTTGATAAGTTCTTTATAGATTTTGGATACTAGCCCTTTATCTGATATGTCATTTGCAAATATTTTCTCCCATTCTGTCGGTTGTCTTTTGGTTTTGTGGACTGTTTCTTTTGCTGTGCAAAAGCTTTTTATCTTGATGAAATCCCAATGGTTCATTTTTGCCCTGGCTTCCCGTGCCTTTGGTGATGTTTCTAGGAAGAAGTTGCTGCGGCTGAGGTCGAAGAGGTTCCTCTAAGCCTTTTTTGTTTTTTGTTTTGTTTTGAACCCTACAAAATTTCCCAGGCCTGGAAGCACAAAGATAAATGGGAGAAGTGACAAGAAATAGTTATTTCTGATAGCAACCGCATGCCAAATACTTTTCCTCCCACCATTTTCTCATTGCATTTGACTCTTTTCATGGAAAATAGTTACATAGAAGACTCGTTCTAAGGCTGTGGGTCTGTGATGAGGGAAGCGGTTCCACTCTGGTTCCTGCTTGCTCAAGGAAAGTGTTGCAAAGTGTACTGTCCTTGTTAGGTATGTCTATGTTTAAGTCAGTAAATTCCTAGAAGCAAATACTTAAGACATGGCATATTTAACCTAAACAATCCATGAAGATAACTGCCCCAGACTTAAGGTAAGCCTGTTGTTTATGGATCAGAAATCAGCTGAACTGTGAGGCTTTTTCTGAAAAGAACATACTATAGCCATCAAATTGTGCTGAGTTTGGAAGCATGACATTTGGCTTAGTCTACCTAGCAGCGAATCTTCCAGCCCTGGTAGCAGACCCACACTCAGGGGCTTCTGCAGCTCCAAATACCTCGTTTGCCACCCTGGCCTAATGCCATATTCAAAAAAGAGAGGAAAGACAGATGTCCAGCCTCTGCTGGCTCTCTTCATGCCAGACCCCACCCTCCCCCAGTTCTTGTCATAAAAGCCACTGTCTGTTCAGCTCCAGATAGTTTAGGGAACGGAGAGGGAGGGAAACCTAATTTATTCTGATTGACCATTGTCACTGAAGGCTTTTGTGCTCACTTACATAAGGGTTTTGCTTAACTGGTGGCTAGACTTGTCCTTGCCCTGTCTAGGATTACAGAATTGAGTTTCTCACCTGACCTGAACTGTGTTCAGATGGACCATTTCCAAGTTCTTTTCCATGAGCATTTGTTCAGCATTTGGAGACTCTAGATGTCTCTTCATGGAAGCGCCAACCCGAGGCATTGATGCTGGGCTGCATTTTATCACCATAGTGTATAAAGCTTCTAGGAAGAAAGGAAGGAAGGGGGTGGTGAAGAGAGGGATACAGGAAGGAAAAAAGAATATAGGACCGGAGAAAGGAAAGGAGGGATTATCCTACCCACCACTTAAAAATTCCATGTACAAAAAGAGCACACAGTATTAAATTTTTGAAATTGATTCATGTTTATGCTTTGCATTATAGCTTAGCTTATGGGAAGGGGGATCCTGAATACCAAAAATATTCCTGTGCAATAGATTTTCTTCTGTAATTCATTTTCTTCACAAGTCATTAACTTCTACTTTGAAAGAATCTAAATATATGTCCAAAAAAAGAGAGGTGTAAATTGTCACAGATAATATGAAACACGCCATGTTTATTAGAACCATTGAGCCCTTCCCTCCATCCTCCTTTCCTGGGGTCAGTGTATATCCAGCATTACTGTCATCCAGGTATTTCTTATAAAATATTTGTGTTTTATGTAAATAACTATATGTCTTCAGAAGCAAACTAAAACTAAGTGATTGAAATGGGTCTGAAACTCAGCACGTATATATGCAGGTGAAAGCTTACCTTCCTACTCTTCTTACCTAATTCTTTTCCTTTGTCAGACCGAGCCTGGCTGATAGAACCAAGGAAGGTCCAGAAGCTTCAGGAAAAAATTTATTTTGCACTTCAACATGTGATTCAGAAGAATCACCTGGATGATGAGACCTTGGCAAAGGTAGGTCCTCAGAGAACAGACCTAATGTCACTGAAAAAAAAAAACACAGTGACTAGTTATAAAGCAAGGGCATTTCTCAGCAGCAACAATTTTGGGAAGTTACCAAAGATGCATAAAGGTTGAGGTGCCCCCTTTTAAAAAGGAGATTAGTAAATTATAATAGATTGAGGGGAGAATGACTTTCTTCGGGAAGGATGATATTGATGGATCTCAACCACAGGCGTACAAAGACCAAGGAAAGAAACTAAGGGTGTTTCATATGAAGAACAAAAGCTTGAAGCGAGGAATCAAGTCTTCAGAATTGACATGTGATAAAGGAAAAGACTTTGTGTCACTTCAGAAGTCAGATGTGGGCCAACCCGAAGAGTAGGTAGATTTTTTATTCAAAATCAGAACTATGAAATGATAACAATTGCTGAACAAAGGTATAAACCATTGTGAGGTAGTGAGCTCCCCGGCATTGTTCGTATTCTAGTAGATACAGCTTGGTTTTCCGTCAGATGTGCTGTAAATCAGAGTCCTTCCCAGAGTAGAAGATTAGACTGATTACTTGTAAATTTTCCTTCAATTCTAATCTTTTCACACAAGATTTGCCCTGGGGTTCCTTCAAAATGGTCAAGTATCCCAAGGGCAAAATGCATGCAACCTGCCATCAATTTCTTTGTTCAGCTTAATTAAGAATAGTGATCTTTAAGAAGAGTTCTGAGAAGAGATGTTTACCAGAGTAAAATTCTCATAAGGGGAAGAAGTAATTTCCTAATGACTGAAAACTCAGCATTATTTTAGATCTTAAAGTATCTTGGATTTCTTAAGAACTGGAATTTTTTAGAGGGCAAGCAACTAGGAAATGGAGCATATTCTTGGTTGAAGACAATAGGAAGCCTAGTCTATATTTATAATCATTAAAACCCTCCCATTGCTCTTAAAGTTCTTTATTTTCTAAAAAGGGGGAAAATTCTATCAGAGATATTACTTTGCACATAAACTCCTATAAAAAAAAATCTATGAATTACATATGCTGTTTCATGATGGTAACGTTTTGTTAAGATGAACACCTTACTAGGAGAGACATTTTTACACTATAGAGTGATAGTTCTCTTTAATAGAAATTCTTACTTTTTATGTGGGCAAGGACAAATCACCTGCTCTCTGCACGTCAGTTTTCTCCCGGTCAAGAGCAAAACTTCTCCATGCTTTCAGATACATTGGGCAGAAGAGATGGTTATGGAAATATATTCATCGGTCTCTGTAATTGCTCTGCAGAATATACCATAAATGCATCTGGCCAATTAATGGAGGGGGATGTTGCCTGCATTTTGGATCTCCCAAAGACCTTGGTCCCCATATCTACCATCCTAAAATTAAGGTCTTGATATGGGGATAATGAGGATTATCTTTTTTTTTTTTTTTTTTGCATCTGTACAGTTGTTTTGAGGTTCAAATGAGATACACAGTGTGTAAATTCTCCTGCTTACACCATTTTCTACCTCCTGGTGTCCTGAGGGTGGCAATCAGAGGTATTTGTAGTAGAAAGGAAATAAGAGAAAGTATTAGAAGAAAATGTTAGAAAGTGTATAAAATTCACTGGAGCCAGATGACAAAGCATTGCTACCATGCGTGGATGTAGGGTTTTTGTGTGGCCCCTTGCTCGTAAGCCAACATTTTAATAGGACGCTCTGTGAAGTAAGGGGGAGGGAGCATGAAAGAGAATGAGCACTGGACTCTAGTTGATCCCAGCCCTGAACTTTGTGGCTTTGGATGAGTCACTCTATTTATCTTAGTCTTAGATTCCTAACCTGTCAAGTGCTGGGGATGGGGGGTTGGGAATGGGCAAGTGTCTCGAGTTCCCAACCGCTTTAACACTGTGAGGACAATGGTGCCATCGACGTTATAGGCACAATCTCTCTCATGAAGCCCATCCTCCCTAAAAGGAATCATTTTATTTGTATCCAGCAAAGAATATTCTATCCCACCACAGATTCTCATCTTTTCAGAAATGTTCCTCCTGCCCGCATAGTCATGGAGGTCCTCTACCGTGCCTCTCAAACAGTGGCAGCCATTCTTAATATTTGTAATTTATAGACACCTTGGGGAATCTGGCAGACATCATGAAACCTATCTCTAGAAGAATGTGCACATCCCCAACTGTGGTATTCAAGTCCAGGGGCTCAGGTAAATCCACAGTAAGTGGGGTAGGTCTGCCTTCTGTGTAATGTGCAAAGACTATTTATAGTGCCGACCAGTTTGACCCTGAATGAGTGGAATGGGCATCAGGTGAGAGGGGCAGGGCTCAGACACAGGCATTGGATTTGATCCTGAAAGAACAGTCTCCAACACGCTTCCGCCATGCCCACTTCCTGAAATTAAAGTTCAAGCCTTGTACTTTTTACCAAATTTGGACATAGGAAAGGTGTGAAAATTAGGAATTCTGTATCCATTACCTAGAAGATTTCAATCCCAATATATTAATCAGCTTATTTTTTAAAGCCTTATTAAAGAACCTAGTTTCCTTTCCTCATAGCATAATAATATGTAGCATATTTATAATAAATCATCAGAACCACTTCCTAGCTGAGTGACCGTGGAAAAGTGACCTAACCTCTCTGTGCTTCGGTTTCCTCACTTGTAAAGTGTGCCTAAAGATAGTGTCGAGGTTATGTGGTTATTTTGAGGACTAAATGATATTCAATATCAGCAAGGTACATGCTCCATAATGGGTCTAGTATGTGAGTGCTACTGTTGTTGCGGACAGAAGAAATGCTATTTTGGCCGGGAAATTTTTATCCAAAAGGTGGCATATTTGAGCTAATCACTAATGGATGAGAACTATTTCAAAAAAAGGAAGTTGGAGGGTTGAGGAGATGGAGTATGGCCTTCCACATGATGGAAGAAATGATAAGAGGTAAGAAAGTATAAAGTATATTTCATAGATTTGGCTGGATCCTGGATTTGAAGTCAGGAAACAAGATGACACTGGTCACTTTCATTAAGCTTATGACCCCTGCCAGGGTGAGTGAATATTTGAACTGCAGAGACTGGCGACAATCCTGTTCTCTGGTGTATGGGCTTTCCTTATTACAAGTCGCAAGAATCTGGTATTCCTATTGCTCTGGCCAGAGGATGGAGGGCAAAGGAGAAAAAGGAGTTAATCTAGCTCGGGCCAGGGTGTGGCAGCACACTCACCATCGAGGGCAAAGCTTGGATCTGTCTTGTTCACATCCCAGCCCTTCCCTCAGTGAGACCTCTGGGTCAGGGCCGTAGCTGGAGGCTTGTTTGATAAAGTCTTCTCCAGCCCATCCCCTCCTGTTGCATCTCCTGGATAATTAGAGTCATGAAATCTCATTAGGTACTCTATTTGTTCCTAGCACTCCTGCAAATACATGCAACACTCCTGGGTTCTTGCCCAAAGCTTTACTGAGAAGTTTGAGAGTAGCAAACTCCATAATGACACATATCTGACAGGAAGGCACGGAGAACTCCTGGCGGGAGTCGGACCACCAAGCCTGCTCGCTCCACCAATCCATTTCTCCAAACAGTGTTCAGTTGCTTGTGCCTGGCCGTGCGCTATAGAGGGACCACATCACCCTTCTGGGTGTTTTTAAACACACAGTTCTGTGCTAGTAGAAATTCTAATTCTTCTAGATACAGAGGAGTCTAGTGATTATGCTGAAGCTCAGAATCTCTTTCATGCTTCTCTTTCCTATTCCTGAATGGCCAGAAAGTTATTAACTTGTCCCCCGTGGCTCTCTCTATCCCAGTCACTTTTTTTTTAATTTTTTACTTCAATTTAATTAACATATACTGTATTATTAGTTTCAGAGGTAGAGTTTAGTGATTCATCAGTTGCATGTAACACTCAGTGCTCATTACTTCAAGTGCCCTCCTTAATGCCCATCACCCAGTGACCCCATCACCTCCCCTCCAGCAATCCTCAGTTTGTTCCCTAGAGTTAAGAGTCTCTTATGGTTTGCCTCCCTCTCTGTTTTTGGCTTATTTTTTTTCACTTCCCTTATGATCCTCTGTTTTGTTTCTTAAATTCCACATATGAATGAAATCATATGGTATTTGTCTTTCTCGGACTGACTTATTTTGCTTAGAATAATACCCTGTAGCTCCATCCACATCATTGCAAATGGCAAGATTTCATTCTTTTTGATGGCTTGGTAATATTCCATTGTATATATGTACCACATCTCATCTGTCGATGGACGTCTGGGCTCTTTTCAAGTTTAGCTATTGTGGACATTGCTGCTATAAAAATTGGGGTGCACGTGCCCCTTCAGATCACACTATGTTTGTATCCTTTGGGTAAATACCTAGTAGTACAATTGCTGGGTTTTAGGGTAGCTCTATTTTTAATTTTTGAGGAACCTCCATGCTGTTTTCCAGAGTGGTTGAACCAGCTTGCATTCCCACCAACAGTGTAGGAGGGTTCCCCTTTCTCCACATCCTCGCCAACATCTGTTGTTTCCTGACTTGTTAATTTTAGCCATTCTGCCAGTCACTCTTTCACAGCCTTTGCTGCCTGTGAAGATGTCCCACCACATCCCCTCATCCGTAAGGTAGTCTAAGGTTGTACCATGTTAAAGAAGACACAGTGGAGAGCTCAAGTCATCTGTGGAAAGAGACTATCCTGGACAAGAAGAATGGCTGCACCATGTGGTGACAGATCTTTTTCTTTGAGGTTCATCTCCTTCTTAGCTCTGAAAGGTTCCATCTTCCCAGGGAGAACGTGAGGGGTTGAGCTGGGTGACGTACAAGCCAACTGATACACTAACTTCTTAATTCCTAAGCCCGTTTCTAGCATAACAATAGCAAAACTGCATCATCAACATAAAGAGCGAAGTTTCTCCTTCTGTTATAACAGAACCAAGTTACGAAATAAAAGCTTACAAGACGGAAGGCTTAGACAGCCCTATTTCACATGTTAAATAATTGAAACTTTACCTGAAAGAAATCATCCCTGGTCAGTGTAACATTAATGGTGCTCTTTTGATACAGGTCTAGGAAAAAAAACAACCAACCAACCAACCAACCATGGTGATTTGCAGATAGAGCCTGTGAGGCAAATACTGAGAGATCTGTGAAAACTGCACAGGGTCATTTCCATTGATCTTTTTGCTTTCTCAGTGAGGTCAAAATAGGCTATGCCCTGATTAGTAATGGGATGTTTTCTCTAAAGACTGCTTTCTTCTTGCAAGAACTGGGTGTTAAACTAGAATTCTTAGTCGGTGGCTCTAGGGATTTGGGGTCAATTTAATCTTGAAGAGCAGTCTGTCCAGTGAGCACTTGAGGAGCTCCTACCTGTGATGAGCCTCCCCAGTCCTCTACTTGGCTAGGAACTTGTTTCTTACTTCAAAATTGCTATGCTTTTTAAAAGTATAACACCTGCTGAAGAGTTCTTAAATCGTAAGTAGATAGATAGCTCCGTGAATGATCACAAAGGTAACATAACCACTGCCCAGGTGAAACTGGGCACCCGAGAGCCCCGCTCAGTCTTCTTGGGCTTCCTCACGATGGTGTTTATGCTTTAAAATGACCCAAAGATAGGCAAAACTATAGAAAACAATTCAGCATGTCAGCCAAGTTTATAAATTCCGAATCCATACTCAAGAAGCATAGCTTTGTCCTGGGCCCATTTTCTACTTCAACACACGTTTATGACGAGCGTGTCCTCTGGGCCAGATGCAAGGCAGAAAATGGTGATCACATATGGTCTTGGCCTTGGGCAGTTTCCTTGCAGAGTTCCTGTGAAAGACCAGATTATTGTGGTCCATTTTAGCTGTTCCGAGTTTGCTGGCATCCACTGCATGTCCACCACCCAGAAATTCCAGGGGTTCTCCATCAGACTAATGGTCTGTAAGAAAAAAGAGAGGTCTTGAGGTGCGTGGGTGGCTCAGTCAGTTAAGCATCTGCCTTCAGCTCAGGTCATGATCCCAGGGTCCTGGGGTCGAGTCCTGCATCGTGCTCCCTGCTCAGCGGGAAGTCTTCTCTCTCTCTCCCTCTTGCCTCTCTCCCTGGCTTGTGCTCTCTCAAATAAATTAAAAGAGAGAGAGAGAGGGGCGTCTTGATGTGACTCCCCATGCATCAAGTCAGAAGTTGATGTATTCGTTAGAACTCTTTGGTAACAAGTAATAAGAACCAACTCACACTAGCGTAAGCAAAAGGAAAAGAAAAGAATGGAGAGAGATCTCCTGGAACCTAAGGATGAAAATGCAGAATCGAGAAGCCTTCATAATTCTCCAGCTCATGTTTATCTCTCTTCAGGCATCTCCTTCATTCTTCTCCCTCCCTGAATACTAGCTAACTCTGCTTCCCTGGTTCACATGGTGAAATATGGCTTGCTCTTACCTTCTTCGATTACTTGTGATTTCTGCTGCATTTAGAAAGTAACTTGCTGGCTCTCAGTCCGATGCCAGCTCCCAGCCCCAGCTGAATCAGTGTCCACTCTCATTTTAGCCAGCCAGTTCAGCATTGATGCCAAGGATGGGGTGAGGAGGGGAGGGGGGGTCTTACAACCGGACAGATATCTCAAGTTCAATCTTACAGTCTTAATCCAAATGTCCAGGTTTAGCCAGACAAACACCCAAAAAAAGAAAAGCGAATGGGCACGTTAAATGGATGTATTGAGCCTCACATGATGTGCCCGGTTTTTATCAGTGCTTCTGAAGTTTCCTCCACTTTGGTCAAACCATTGTTGGTTTCCTGCTTCAGGCTGGAGGGCATCTTGATGGCCTGGAAGCCCCTGTGAACAAGATCACTAGTCTTACCTTCTGCACGTTCCATTTTTCCACATCAAACGTCCTCATTATAAAATTGTGGATTTTCTCATAAAACCACCCTCTGGAAAGAAGCACAGGATTATTACCTCTTCTCCAACAGCAGCTTTTTCTTCTCGTAGACCCCCGTAGGTATAAGCTAAAGCTTCCTTCTTATAAGAAATGCTCATCATAAGAGAGAGATGAATGTGAAAATGCCTTTTTCTAGACCCTCTGTCTACTCCTGCTATGGGGATTATTTAAACATGAAGAAATTTCATGATGATTTGAAATCGACTACCCCCTCCATCTCCAAGTGCTTCTGGATCACTTCCCCAGCTGTTTAAAAAGTTGTTGAGCCATTAACTGCCACTGAGGCTGCTTGGAGCTCCCTTTGAAATGGGGGTCCCCCAGCTGCAGTACATAATATTAATGAGCAACAACTGACTACCTGCTGCTTCCTCCGCCTGCCCTCCTGGCCCTTCATGCCTCCGGAGTGATGGATGCCCCTGTCAGCGTTTCTATTTCTGCAGCTGATCGGACGCCTTTAAATCAGCCTCCTCCAAGAGCACACAGGTTAGGGAAGCTCTTTGCCTTCCTTGGTGCTCTTTGCTCATGTGACCCCAGTGCTCTTCACAAAAAGCAATTCTCATCATCTGGCCCATTATACAGATGAGCAGCAGGGACAAGATCCAAATCCCATAAAAGAAGGAAGAAGTGGGTCCTGAACCAGATGTTCCTTGAACCCCAGTTTGGGGCAGCTAAGAAGCAAGAGTCCATACTCACTTTCCCAAAACTGAGCACATAGTTAAGTATTTCCAAATGCACATGAGCAACTATAGAAGGGTTGTCCTCTTATGCATTTAATGAGAAATTAATGCATAAGAGGACAATTCCTCCCCTTCCCTGAAGGAGCAAAAAAATGCTTTTAAGAATTGTAGTATATGGGATTCCACTTTATAAATCCCAGTTTACTAAATGAGCAGGTTACTTTAATTGCTATGAGAAAATGAAAATATGATTTTGCTTTTTTCACTTCAACAAAAGTAAATGGCTGATTTCCACACGCATTAACACATGATGCAATTTCCCGTGCTTGGTTAAAGGGTTAAGTTGGGTTCTTGCCCCCCCCCCCCACCCATGTCATTGGGTTGAACAAGCATGGCCTTGACTGTTCCTTGAAGGAAGCATTATGTGGGAATGGAAGCATAGCACCGAACCCATATATCGCCACCATGTGCCAAGCACTGCTCTAGATGGCTTGTGTTGACCCAGTTAACCCTCCCAACAACTCTCTGAGGTAGGGACCATCTGATGGATAACGAAGCTGAGAAATTAAGTGACTTGCCCAAACTCACACAGCTGTAAAGAGCACATACAGGATTCAAACCCAAGCAGTCAGGATTTAAAGCCCTGTTATCACTAGGTGAATCCTCTCTATGGTCTGTGTCCCATAGGGAACTCAGGAATTCTATTACTTGTCCCCCACCAAACTAACAGAGCCAAGCAAATGGAACCTCCCCTCTCTGAGGATGATAAACTCTGTCTCTGTCTCCTGAAAAGGAGCTAACTTTCCACTCAGCTCCCAGGGCTGTTTCAGATAATGATACAGAATTTACTTTTCAATTTTGAAAATCAGTTGTAAATTTGTAAGATTTGGACCTCTGTAAGTTTTTTTTGTTTTTTTTTAATGTCCACTCCACGGACGCAGTCCATCAGCATCCCAAGGGGTGTTTGTCTCAAACATGGAGGCTTAGCGCCACCTAGACTTACTGACGCAGAGTCCCTAAGGGTAAATCCCAGGAATCTGCATTTTTAGGAAGCGCCCCAGTGATTCTTACGGAGAGTAAAGGTTGACAGTCATTATGGAATCGCATCTGGAAGTTTTCAGAGCTCTGCATATCATCAGTTCCACTGCAGATGATTATAGAAAGCTTTCAAAGCCTCTCTGCATTCAGTAGCTATTTCAGGGAGATTGTAATGTGTAAGAAGTGTTCCAAATTGTTGTAGTCTCCGTCTGTGTGAACCAGCTGGTTGAGAGAGCTTGGATAATTTCCCAAGGGACTTCAGTGAAGTGGACCCTCGTATACTCTTTACCTATGAAAATACAGAAAAGACACTGTCTTCCACCCTGGGCCCAAAGCCACTCTTTCAGAATGCGATTCTGATCATCTCTCTTTTTTGCTGAAAAACCCTTCCAAAGAGCCTTGACGTCAACTCGCATATACTGGCCATGTCCATCTCTCCCGCTTTTCCGTCAAACATGCTCACTCACCGCTCCGTTCTTCCAGTGCGCCAAGTACCACGGCAGCATCACACATGGCTCCGGGGCATAGCATGGACCTCAGCATCTAGTCAGCATCCACTCTCCCTTCAGAGCTCAGCTTACATGGCTCTTTCTCAGGGAAGCCTTGAGAATAGAATGTTCTGTTCTCTACCACTTCTAACCCTTTCCTGCACGGCGCCCACCGGTTTTCCAGTCTGCTTTTGACTGTGTGATGCCATTATTCACATCTGTCTTCACAAGCAGGTGATAAGCAAGAACCATACTGTCTTGTGCACTTTGGTGTCTAGCAGTGCCTGTTGCAAGTTCAAGTAACATCCTGTTGGAAAGAAAAGTCTTGATTCTCGGTCTAAAAATTAACATCCATTCTATAAACAAAGATGTCACATTTTTCATTTCTACCCCTATCATTAAGCAGCTGTGGGAACGGAAAGCCTGAACCCCAGACTTTTTTATGTGTTCTAGATCCCTTTAAAGAATACATCAACAGCTCTGATCCTTATGCTATTTTTGAATTGCTCATGGTGTGGTTACACAGTCATTCGTGGTTAAAAGAAAACTTAATGGAAGTGGAAATTTTTGATTTTGAAGAGCCACAAAGTAACTAATTATCTATTTCCTCTTTCACTTCAAAGGCTGAAATGGTTTCTTATTATTGAATAGGGCAGGGAGCACATGAGCCTAACTGGTGATTAGATGGGGTTTATTTAATTTTATTTTATCACTACTTTCAAGTGTACCTTTGGTCAGCTATATGAACTACCAGGCTTATCTTTTGTGAAAAGGCACATCTTATTCCCACAGTAATTTGATTACAATGACACTTGGTTTTAGGCTAATTTTGACACGAAATGATGAATTCTAAGTGTTCCTAAATTATAAATATGTTAAAAGCCAGAATTGTTCATCTCTTAAGACCTATGTAACAGCATTTCGCAAACTGTGGACATTTTAAATTATTATAAAACACTGTCTTCTGGGTATGTGAACTCAAAAAATCACATCCCACATAATACATATATATCAAAATCTAGCAATTACAAGTGGCTGTTCCCCCGCGAGTTTTTTTTTTTTAAATGCCTCCCTGAGGAAGCAAGTGCCAGTGACCTCCCAAATTCTCTCTTGATTAAATATAGGTCTCATTTTATGCATTACCGCGGAAAAGAACGAGAAAGATTCAGGCAAGCTAGTGAGCAAAGCAGTCCCGAGGATTATGGATCACGCCTCGTACAGTTTAGATTACACCTTCCTCACATGGTCGCCTTCCAAAACCGAAAATCTCACATTCATATCAGAAAAGTCTGTGGGAAATGATAGATCATATTAGCTAACAATTGCGATTCATGCCTACACTATTCTTAACACTTTTATATGAATTACCTCCGTCCACACAACAACCCAAGGAAGTAGGAACTGTGAGTAAGCCCATTTTACAAACGAGAAAACTGAGACAGAGTGTATCACAGCCACACAGCCATTTAGCTATTTTGGACCCAGGATTCTGACTCAGTCAGCCTGGCTGCAAAGCACCCACTCGTAGCGATCAAACCCGACTACCTACCATACACACTTTAAGAGCAGTGAATCAGGATGCTTGGCCCTGCGTGCTTGCTTTCTCTATTTTACCTTTCGAGGATGGGGGTGGGAGGCGCGTTTTGTTTTGTTTTGTCGGAAAGGAGAAGCCGAGAGTGAGCCTTCTTTCTTTCAGAACATCTTTTTCCAAAGCCATTTGCCTTCATCTGAGGCCAGGAACGACACTGATTCAGAAGACAGAGCACTAATGAGCTTCCTTCCCCCCTCTGTCCCCTCCCCCGTCTCTCCCCACTCTGCAGTTAATAGCCAAGATCCCCACCATCACGGCGGTCTGCAACTTGCACGGGGAGAAGCTGCAGGTATTCAAACAATCCCATCCAGACATAGTGAATACACTCTTTCCTCCATTATACAAGGAGCTCTTTAATCCTGACTGTGCCACCGTCTGCAAATGAAGGCGACCAGAGGATTGTCTCCTAGTCATGGAATGCATCACCATTAAGACAAAAGCAATGTGTTCATGAAGACTTAAGAAAAATGTCTACTGCAACATTAGGAATGTCCTGCACTTAATAGAATTATTTTTCACCGCTACAGTTTGAAGAATGTAAATATGCACCTGAGTGGGGCTCTTTTATTTGTTTGTTTTTGAAATGACCATAAATATACAAATAGAGGACACTGGGTGTTTATCTTTTTTTTAATTTTATTTTATTCGGGTATGTTTTGGGAGACAACTGTTTATAGAATTTTATTGTAGATATATACGAGAACAGAGCAGTACTTTACATGATTACTTTCCCTGTTAATTGTTCAAATATAATTTAAGAAAATTCCACTTAATAGGCTTACCTATTTCTATGTTTTTAGATAGTTGATGCATGTGTAAATTTGTAGCTGTCTTGGAAAGCACTGTGCATGTATGTAATAAGTATATAATATCTGAGAATATTATATATGACTATTACTTACACCTGCACATGCACTGTGGCTTAAAATACCATACCCACTAGCGAAGGAGGTTCAGTCAGGCTCTCTCATATTATTTCCCTTCTGTGTTATATGTTACCTTTATGTTAGACAATCAGGATTTTGTTTTCCCAGCCAGACTTTTCAACTATCATCTATGGCAGGATGGTACCAATTCAGAGATAAGTCTATAAAGGAACAAATATAATGCACAGCCTCTGTATAAGAACTCTAGCTCTATCAGTGACATCAAAGCCTTGTCAGGATGGTAAATATTGGCGGGGGGTGGGGGGAGAAGTATTTGGAAGCCATTTTCCTGTTTTAAGAATTAGGCCACAGTTAATATTGTGGAGTCCAGGACTTTTTTTAACCAAACAATCACGGTTTCCTATTTTTCACCAGGACACGCAAAACACTTCTTTTTTTCCTTTGGATTTCAGGCTGGGAAAGAAACTGATTTTGGTGCTCACTGTATCTTCAGCAGAGAAATGCAGTCTGTAGGTTTGACCACCAGCAACTTTTTCTAATAAAATTAGAGTCACAGCGGAAATCAGAACCCAGGGTCTGGATGCCATTTCATGTAAACATGTTCTCTCTAACCTGTTTTGTTTTGGTTTGGGTTGGGGGGGGCTTTTGGGGGTTTTCTTGTGTTGTTTTTTTGTTTTTGGCAAAGAAGAAGTAGAAAGAGCACCTACAAAGTAAAGAAGCAGTTCTTTATGTGCATTCTCTTTGCTCAGTTTGTTAGAAAAAGCAGCAATAAAGGGGGAGGCAGGATTTTATATGTCCTTCTAGTGTGGAGCGTCTAATTTCTCTCAACTCCAAAATGCTGTACTGTAAGCCTACAGCAAGAACTCGACAGATAATGAAAACACATCTGAGTTATTCTGTAGAACTAATACACCCCAAAGCCAAAACTCTTTCCTGTGCAGTTTGACATTGCATCATCCATCTAGCCTGGGCTTACTTTTTTTTTTAGCAACTTGTACAAAGTACAGAATGCAAGAGGCGAGCTGAGGCTTAGTGAATTCAGACTTCCTAGGACAAGTGTCCCCTCTCCACCTGCTCTGCAAGCCAGCTGAGTACCAGGAAAACGTAAACCCCAAGCAGCCTGTTCGGCCTGGGCTCTGGAGACCCAATGCCTTGGGTCGTAGCTGACCCCAAACCAGAGTTGTTAAAAAACCTAGAGCCGAGCTCTGTGTAAAAGACAATGACATGCATGATCTCCCGTAAGCGCAGCCCAGCCACCAGCTGACGAGGCCCCGCCATTTCCTCCTCGTCAAACACACACGCACACCTGCTTCATAAAGTTTCCATTGGTGGAAACTTTGATTTCCTTTTAATCTCTGACGCTCTCCTAAAGTTACATGGTCTTGAGAGCCATCTCTGTGATGCCACAGAACCCCTCCTTGATGATCAGACCGTAGCGCTAGTCTTTTCTTCTAGAGAACAGAGCCTTTTCGCACCTCATGATTGATGAATTCCAAACCCATGGGGAAAAACAAAAAGGCTTTAAAATAATGACTCTCTTTCTCAACTACTGTTATATTCAATTAATTTAACTACATTGAACCAAATTACCTTCGGTGTCTAAGAAGACAGCTGCAGACTGCCTATTATGCCGCTGCAGGGACTTGGTTGTTTCTGGTGTAAATGTCACTCCTGCTAGCTCTTTGTATAAAGAATTAATTCCAAGAGTCATATTTCCTTCTAATGGAAAGATTACTTTACTGATTGCTAGGAAAACAGGGTAATGGAAGGCGCTCAATTAAACCAAGCCGTTTCCAAACGCAATGTATGTTTTATGATTGGCTTGTGATAGGCAGTGCTTAATGTGTCTACTTGGTGTTTCCCTTTGAGCTTTGAACTTATGTCAGACTTTGTTTTCATTGTTCTGTTGGCCTAGTGTTTTCCGTTGGCCTGAAATTCCTGCTCCGTTGCAAAGGGAATCATTTGTTTCCTCCAGTCTACCTTAGAGGATTTAAATTGGCTCAATTGATGAAGTGGCTGAGAATTTTTTCCTTCCCTGTCCCATGGGTGATGTAGGAAAAGGATTGCTCCCCACATTTTGCCTCAGGAGGTGCTGGATTTGAGTTTGTTTGCCGTTTCCACCAGTGCAAGCATTTCACTGGGACGGCAGGAACCTTTTGAAGCGAGGGGACGGGAAACGGCTAGCGATTGAATCAGAACAAAACAGTGGAAACCAGTATGTGCTCAGCCCGCCTCAGTAGAGAAGAGAGATTTCCATTTTGCGCCCCAGTTGCCAAATCTGTCCCTGAAAAGAGAACCTGGTCATATTTTCAGTGGTAACAAAAGCCTTTAAAAGCTGCCTTTTGAACATCTCCCATGACCACATCTCAAGGTATTTTGAAATTTGGTTGAGGACAACTTTTTGTACCACATGCCATCTTGTCCCTTCCCAGCACCTTCACACTACAATGCGCACTGGACGAAAGAACCCATGAGCTTCACTTCATGCTTCGTAAATGACAATCACTGCTTGATGCAGATGTTGCACTGTATCCACTCAGGGATGTTTCATTTAAAAAAAAAAAAAAGTACATCAAGGAGGAGGGGGAAAAAACAGGAAAATGACAACAAAATGTAAACGGCATAAATTAAATATGCCAACAAGAGAACCTCTCTGACAAGGCTTTCAGAACAATAAGCAGTAACTTTGTGTTGTTAACTGTGTGGACTTGCTGGGAAGTTGCACACAAATAAGGACAACTTGGTCTCATTTTCTAAAATCTGCTAAGAGCCAGATAATCCAGCTGCCCCATTAATGGGAATATGCATCTCCCGAGCAAACCCAAGCTTCCTAAACAAGTCCTGAGCAGGGAAAATACAGAAATCTAAGTGGCGTTAGCGGACTCTGCCAAAGGAGGTAAAGTTGTGTGAATTCGAATTCCAGTGTATCTGTGATCTGGAAAAGGAAAGGCGAATTCTGGAGGGAATAGAGAAGAAGGGATTCCAAATCTGGCTTGATACGCCACACATATTCCTATTGTCCACAACTTGGGTCGCCTTTGTATCCCTTATTCTGTAGCTTCCCCTCCCTCCCCCCCCAGAGAATGAAAGCTGAGGGTAGAGATGTACTCTACAAACATACCCTTTCTGGATTTCCCTCACTTGAATACTGTCTTCAGCGTTCTGGAATAAAGGACCACTGTGTAGGTATAAACAGAGAATATAGTGGTCTCTTGGGTAATGTGACTTCTTGGGCAGAATCTGTGACACCTTAAATCACAGTGAACTCGACATTATTAGCAAGAGGTGCCAGGGAGACCATCAGTACATTTCCTACCACAGCTGCCTTGTCCAACACCTAACTTCACGGCAGTCAAGCTAAATTGTTTGTAGAAAACCACACACATGACTAGTCAACTCACGCTCACTCTCCACAACCCCATGGGTACCAGGTTTGAATGCAAAAGCGATTCTTCCGTCCCAAGGACAACCTAAAACTTAACGAGCTTCTTTTGAAAACATCAGTCAGATGCAAACGATGTCCGTTTTGTTGCACGTGCTTTGTTTCCATGTATTATAGAAGGAAAAATTCCACAGCTATTGGAAATTAGAAATAACTTTTTCCTGACTCTCTTTTCTCTGTAAACGTTTGCTTCCAGTGAAGTTACTACAGTTGGCAGCAAATTCAGGCAAGGATGCCTGTGCCCTGACAGAGCCACCATTCGATAGAACAGCAATAACTTGAAAGTACGCATCTGTAGTGAACCTTTGCACAGAGTCCCCTGTATCAAGAAGATGAAAAGTCCACCATCTGCTTTAGATGAAGTGATATTTAATTTTTTGTTTCCAACTGCCAATAAACAGCAGGCTGGTATGGGAAACCAGGTGGGTCATCAGACGGGAGTTGACAACCTATTTTGTGGAAGGGCGCGGGGACAGGTCTCAGGACCCAGAGGTACATGTTCATTTGAAGCAAGGGTTAAAAATTCAAAAGCCTAAAAGGGCCAGGGAGTTGATGCAAATGAGCGAGAGCAGTTCAGCGGCCAGCCGGCAAGGAAATGCCCCATCTGAAAAGGGATATCCGAAGGCCAGCTAAAGCCCAAGTGTTGCTAACACTTCTGAATCTTATAAAATCTCCCTAGTTGTAAGTGATGTCAGTTGATTCAGAGCTGAGGGCAGACCAAACAAATACATCTCCGAGCAGAAGAGGGTCCACGGTGTGCAACCTCTGGTTTAAAGCAAAATTGAATCCAGGGGCCTGTTTCCTGGAGTAAGTCTGGCCAGACAGGACTCCGAATGAATTAGAGAGGGGGGTGGGGGTGGGCACGGAGCTCTTGCCCACTGATACTCAACTTGGTTTCCACATCTGACTGTCACTCCCAGAGGATATAGTAAGAGTTCAGTAGAAAAAAAAAAAAAAAAGCAATCTAAAAATGCAAGTGATTCAATTTAACGATGGCTTATGAGAGACATTTCTATTTGTCTTGCCCAGACTCCTAGCTTCATAGAGCCAGGTGGCTAGGTTTCTTGCCACTTTCTTCTTGTCAAACGCATGATCTTTACACTTTTGAGTCTCGATATGTCTCTTTAGATATGTGGCTTCGATATCTGTGACACGTGTTTACTTTCCCTTAGTTGTATCTGCAGAATGTACTCTGTAGTCATGATCACGCAGTCCTCCATGTTCTGAAGTGCAGGACCTGGGATTCCTATGCAGCTGATGGAGGTTGTCTGTGCACTTTTTGCCTAAGCTGCTGAAAATCCTCCGAAGTGAATTGGCCATAGTAATCTTTGCCTCCTGCATGACTGTAAGCACGACCTCCAGTGGATCAGAAAAAGGAGCTCAGTGATTGTTCTTATGGCCAAAACTAAAGCACAAGGTGACCAGCATTGAATAGACCCAGTTGAGGGAGGCGCAGAGTGTCCACACCCCAGCTGGGCAGCATGATCCTTCTCTTAAACCCTACTCTTCTGGCGGGGGCCAGTGGAGGGCATCTGCATGCCTCCATCCTGACCACACGCACACACACGTTAGGTATGTCTGAAAAGCTACAGATCGCACATCCAAGCACAGTACTGTCTGCTTCATTTGAGGAACACACACACACACACACACACACAGTGCAAACTACACCCACAGAAAACTGAGTATGTATTGTAGAAATGTAGAGGAAAAATAAAAATATTTTTTCAAATGTAATTACTTTTAATATATGCTTGTGGAAGGTCTAATACAATGTATGCTGTCTCTAATTTTTGCTGTAAATAACTGGAGACAGTGAATACACTGATTTTTCTATGTCTCTGTTTAAGCTTAAGACTTTGTAACAATTTTTTTAGAGGGGGAAAACCAACAAAGAGCAAATATGTACTTGCTTCCTTTCTGCGTGTTCTGCGTGTTATGTACTTCTCAGAAACTGGTTGTTAACCGTTTAAGCATCTTGACGGGTCATTGGTGTTAAGTGTATGCTTCTTTTTGTAATACAGCTGAGAAAGGGACAGGGCTGTCCATTAAATCTGCTCCAAAGAATTTGTATTGAAGACCAGCCCGAGACCTGCAAACACTATCTGAACTAGACAATGTGAGGAAAGAAAGTTAAAAAAAAAAAAGTTGCCTCAGTAAGTCATCTTTCCTTATAGCAAGTGGCTCTGTCCAGATCCTTTCTGCATGGACTAGCTTAAGGAACAGAAACCCTGCTTTCTGATGAACAAACTATTTTTGTACACGTTGATTTCTTATGAATAACCTGAGGTCAGATCACTCATTCGCTGAAGCCATAACTGACCTTCACCAAATAAATGTTGCAAAGAACCTGGGGGAGGGTTGGGGAGACACCGAGTGGGAGGAAGATCGAAGGTGTCATGAGCTGTAACCACACAGGCAGGAGCAAGTCTGATGAACCTGATGCTTTTCCTGCATCCCGAATATGACTTTAAAAGGCTAGTATTTTATGATGATCAATTTATAATTAAAAAAAAGATATTTAGATTTAAATGAGACTTTCCAATATTTTTTAAATCCCTGACAATGCTTCCCTGCTTTTAGGATTGAGAGAAATGATTTTCATCTACTTCCAACATTCAGAGATTTGATTTTTATGTTAGCTCCAGCCTACACGAGTAAAGTGAAAAACGACTCCAAGTCCTCAGCGGTTGGAATCATGGGCTGCCAGGGGGCTCAGCTGTGCCTCCCAAACAGGATTGCACCTAGAGAGGCCACCGTGAAGCGCAGTTGATACGTCTTATTAGCATGCACACCACGGTTGGCAATGCACAAACGTTGCACTGCCAAATACATGTAAAATAAAAGTATTCACTCTAAGATGCATAATAATTATACTTTTTAAAAAGAATAATGCCTCCTATAGTCACCATTGATTTTTCTGGAGCTTAATCACATTATTACTGGCCTATAGAGGCAAAAGGCAAACTACAAATAAACCCCGTGACATCTAGTTTTAAAATCTACAATTTTCTGATCTCTCTCTCCTTGTTTAATATATAAGCCCTAATTTCTGTGTACGTGAGTAAAACTGCAGCCTGAGTCATTTAGGAAGTAAGCATTGAGTTGTTTTTTTTAATTATTATTATAAATATACTAGAATAAAACAGCACTCCCTAACAATTAAAAAAAAGAGTTTTATATTACTTTAGAATGTAATAGGTTTTTGTCCTTATTTTATGTCCTGTAAATTATTAGTTGAATACTGTTAGCATTCCCAGATAATGCACACATGATTTCTGAATGTTTTCTGTAAATGACAATCAATGTTTATGAAGTTCCCTCCTTTAATGCTGAACAAAATTAAAAGAAGAAAAAGAAAAAAGTCTTGCCTAATCGTTTTCTTTCCCCTGACAGGGAACAAGGAGGGGATGAAGGAGATAGACAGATTTGCCTTTGAAAACATTATCCCATGGGCTCTTAAGTTGCCCTTTTTCCAGAATCTAATGGATAATTCTTTCCTGGAAATTCTTGTGTCCTCATGGACCTGGCCTGGGTTAGAAGTGCTCACTAAGCAAAGACCCACACTTCACTGCAGCCTCATAGCTCACCGAGTTGCAATTAAAATAGGAGCAACAGCTCTCAAAGATGGTAGCTCTCCTTTTCTAGAACTTTCACAAAAGGAGGCCCCAGCCAGCAGAGCCATGAGCAACTCCTCTGCAAACATTTTGTTGGAACAAGTCGCCAAAGGCTTGCAAATAGATGTAACAATCCCTACACCTGATGAAAGCTTTCAGATAATAAATAACTGATGACTAAGTCTCTAGGTCTGATTTTTTTTTTTTAATAAAGCAGCACCAAGCTACTCCACCACCAAAATCAATGCCCACTAACATATGAATACTCTGAGTTTTATGTGAAGATGTAGTAGAAAGTCATTGAGGATAATCACAGACTCACAGAGATGCCGAAAAAGGCAATTCTAAGAGAGGCTGGTGATTTTTTGGGTGCTTGGAGGCCCTTGCAGGTTGGGGTCCCTAGAACTGAAATGTTCCACTAGTAGTTTAAAGCAAGAGTTAACAGATTTTGCCCTGGTCCACACAACAAGATGAGCCTTACAAAGCCTTATGTCTTTGGAACCAGTGGTGACCCATGCAGTGTGTTTTGAGCAGTGTCTCTATTCCAGACATCCAGATCCCACGTGGCCTTGATCAGAGAACACAGAAACAGAGAACTGCCCCCCATCTTTCTGTTAGAGCACCATTGTGTCCCATGGTTTCTAATCAGGTCTTCAAATGACTGGTCAGAGACAGCAAATATATGATCTCAACCTATCCTGGGTTCCTGTCAATTGCCACCAACAACTGATCACAAAACTCTTGACTATAAAATTATCTAATTCTTTTCCCCCAGAAACCTAGATCTAGGCAGCATTAAAACACAGAAGGAAACCACTTTTAAACTCTGGTTGGACCATAGAAAATGACAGTTATTAACCTTCAATAGCATTATCAAAATTTACAAATGAAGCCATTTTTGTGCCCAAAGCATTGTTCCATTCCTAGATCCTCTTCTCTGTTTAAGAGTAAGAACTGGCAACATGTTTCCATAATCACACCAAGCTAGTGTGCATAAGACATTTCAGATACCGAAGGAGTAGCCAGCATTTGGCCCCCATCCCACATGGCAAACAGCTCCTTGACCCAATTAGAGAAGACGTAGAAGTGAAGCAGACCCCCTAATGCTATCTTGGTGGGGGAAGGGAGTGTCTCATATGCCCAAGCCACCATGCTATACAAGCTTTCTCTCACTGTTGTCTGAACTTGAACTTGCTAAGTTTAACTGGTTGAATAAATATTACTATAAGGTGCTATAAAATTCTTTACAGCTATGTCTCCCAGATCTTTAAATCTCCCAAGTTCATGAAGCAGGGCATGGCATTGTGTAAGCACTCAATAAATGTGTCAACTACATGTATTGAGATCCAGTCTTCTTTTGTAATTTTAGCTTCCCAACTATTTGCTGTCATTTCACTGGTTTACGCTGGAGCAAATGACCCTCTTGAAGAGGCATCAGATTTAGATATGCTTTTTTACCATAAGCAGTAGAGAGGGGAAACGGCAGCCCCTTGGCAAAAGGCACCGGAAGAACGTTCTTTCCCTTCTCTTCTCCAAAGATTTAGCCAAAAGCAAGAAGAGAAAGAGTCTGAATGACTATTAGTGGTTAAACACAACTTCCTAGATTTTCACAGAAGACTGAGCCGGGCAGGAAACAAAAAATAGAGAAATCAGGGAGCCCAATTTGTAAAACAAATTGGACATAAAAGCCTGGCCTTGGCATATCCCTCTCAAATTCCCCCAGTCTGGTCTGATCAAGTCAGAGTCTCAATCAAAAGGAAGGGAATCTGGAGAACTAATCACTCCTTGTGCTATTTCACCATACAAGTAAGAAATTTTAGAGAAGTCACTGCTTTTTAAGAGACGGAAATTATTATAGTTGTACTCATGCACTCCTGATGCAGCAGTCAAAATGGGGAGCCCAATATCACATGTCACCTTCATCACTGGATACTTTGCATGTGGCCAGAAGATGAGGCAAGCAAGAGAGAACATGTAAGACTACATAATAGGTTTGGACACAGTAGGCTTATCCACCTTCCACCAATCAGAATTATTCCCATGATGCCACATAACAGCAAAGGTTATGGGAAATGTAGTCTACTTGTGTGCCCACAGAGAAAAGACACCAGGTTTTGGAAACACTTCGCAGTCCTGACACAAATGTGAAAAGAATCCAAGACAGTCTATAATTTCCTATCAGGTACTGTAACAAACATTTATTCAACAAATATTTACTTCCACTACTATATGCCAGGCACTGTTCACTGGAAATCCAAATCATGAAGTATGACAGATAAAGACTCTGCTCTTATGGTCCAAGAAAGGTGGATATACAAGAGGACAAAGACATAACATAAATAACTATAAAAGAGAAATTTTATTACAACCACTGCACTAACTACCAAAAAAAATTACAAGATGCTCCTATACCTGATCATTTATTCTCTATTTAACTCTACTCTTTGAACTCATTATCACTCATCATTCACCCATCATTGCTCATTGTTTTAAAAAAAAATTAAAAACTATGTTAATTATTTAATTTCTTAAGAGTGAAACAAAATCTTCCTTAGCCTATCTTTTACCCCCGGTTATAACTGGTTCAGCTCATTGAGACTAGGCAGAGCAAGTGTGTGTCCACACTGCTTTTCCTATCAAAGCCTTAAATAAAGTACATCTTTCCCTCCCGACTCCCGGTCTTCCTTTTCACAAACTAAAAATTCTCAGTGATCCCAGACATCTCTGGCAATGTAATCTGCTCATAGAGACAAGTATTGTTCACTTGAAGAATCTCTTCAGAACAACCAGCAACACAGATCAATGACATGAGGGGCAATTACAGATTCTCTCGATATCACCGATGGGAGTCATCTGTGCATTTAGAACATGGCTTTTACAGACACCTGAGTTTTAAAAATGTAGGTTTTGTTACTATTCAGGGACAGGGAGGCCAACAGATCAGGAGAGGATTACCCCTGAAAGGAGTTTGATGCGAACAGTTCCCAAGAGAAGGGGGAACCCGTGCCATGCCACGCAAGGCCACGTGGGGAAGCACCAGGTTGGTCAGGAGGCAAAGGAGTGAGGGAGAAACGCAGGAAAGAGCTTTTCTTGTGGTTTCCATGGCAAGGAACTGATCGGGAAAGGTAAACAGGTTTAGGGTTGGCTAATTTGGATAATTGGATTTGGATCCTTTCAGCGGGCTCTGGGGTTTAGGAAGTATCTCCTCTCCTCCTCAGTACCTGGCCCTGAGGTGATGGGGGGGGAGGGGTAGTGAGCAGAGTGTGAGAGCTCAATAAAAGTGGTTGGGGCAGGGACTCTGAATTGGCCACTATGCATTTGAAAGAGCCCACTCAGGGGCATCGCTTACTATCCTAAGAACTGGCTGGCCCTGGGAGTGGGGGGGCAGTCTTTAGTCTTTGCAGGGTCAGCAAGGCCACAAATGTCAAAGCATCACAATAAAAAGACATGCTTAATACAAATTGATTTGTGCATATTGACCCACAAGGGAAAATACCGGATCCCAAATCTTACACGTGAAGAACAGAACAACTTCTGTCTTTCATGGAAAGACATTTTTTGAGATAATCCTCTGTGTTTTTCCATTTTCCCTCCTCTGGGTTCAGATTCACATCTTAGGCTCTTTGTAATTCCTTCCTTCAAGGACTTTTACAAGGTAGAAAGCTGAGTCCCAGGCTCCTGAGTCCCTGACTCAGCAAAGATTATTCTTTCTCACATAGAGCCTCAAGGAAGAGAATTTTCATCTTCAGGGTGTAGATCATGAAGAAATATGCAGTGATTATGCTGACTGGCACACACACACACACACACACACACACACACACACACACTTAACTCCCATTTTCTAGGCATGACAGAGACCTCCCTGTGAGGAGGGCACCGTGATTACTTCATTCAGCTCTTACTTATTAGGCACCTACTATGGCCAGACAGTGTGTCAGTCATCACAATAAGAGTCTGCTAGGGCTGCTGTGAGCAAGAGTCACAAACTGGATGGTTTAGTGACAGAAATGTATCATCTCCCAGTTCTGGGAGCTCGAAGTCCAAGATCAGTATGTCGGCAGGGTTGGTTCCTCTGAGGGCTGTGAGAAAGAGTCTGTTCCGTGCCTCTCACCTAACCTCTCAGGTTTTCTGGAAATCTTTGGTGTTCCTCAGCTTATAGAAACATCATCCCGATCTCTGCCTCCCTCTTCACCTGGCATGTCCCCTGTGTGCGTGTCTGTGTCTAGAGTTCTCCCTTTTAGAAGTCGCATTGGATTAAGACCCAACCTGGTGAGCTCATTTTAACTTGATTCCCTCTGTAAAGTCCCTATCTCTAAATAAGATCACATTCTGGGGCATCTGGGTGGCTGTCTTTGCTCAGTTAAGCATCTGCCTTCGGCTCAGGTCATGATCCCAGGGTCCTGGGATCGAGCCCTGCATTGGGCTCCCTGCTCGGCAGGGAGTCTGCTTCTCCCTCTGCCTGCCGCTCTGCCCACTTGTGCAATCTCTCTGTCAAATAAATAAAATCTTTTAAATAAATAAATAATAAATAAGATCACATTCTGAGGAACCGGGGGGTTAACATGCCAACCTGTCTTTTTTTTTTTTTTAAGGACACAATTAAGCTAATAAAAATTAGGGAGAAAGTCATGAACAGACAAGTTTCTTCCTCTCAGAGAGTGTGCATCCCTCTGATATTTTGTCAAGTTCCGACCCATTCAATGAGAGGTTACTTCTAAACTGATCTCAAGAAAATAAAGGTTTTTTTCCTGAATGTATGAACCAACAATACACAGATCACACAACTTGTTCATAATGCAAAGGAAAGAGGTCAAAGCAGCATTAGAAAATAACAGGGCAGAGGGAAGAGATAAGGTTGTTTAAAGAATGCTATAGGAGGCATTTAAGGGGTAAGTGAAGTAAGTGGGAATTCAGAGATTCAAATATGGCCAGCCAATCCCAAATCCTCCGCCATCCTTCCATGCACTTTTCCCGGAGACCAAATGTCCCACTTCTCTATTCAAACATGAACTGAGAATTCATACTTTCTCACAGCCGGCTAAAAATGTTTAACCAGAAGGGTGGAGAATGGAATTAATAATCCCTCTACAGCTCCAAGTGGCAATAGGAGGGACCTGCCAAATGGCGGGGAGGTTTTTACTGGAGCTGTGATCCATGCGGATACTACTTAGTATCATCTAGAATGTGTTCACCACTTCCTCCTTGGTACTCTCCATCCTCATCACACTTTACAAACCTAAAGCCCTGCGGTGTTGTTTTGTTTTGTTTTTGCCCTGCAGTTTTCTAACACGCTTGGGTAAAATGCCATTTTACTGACTAAGGGTTGGGGGTAGGTAAGCGAGGGAAGCAGTCAGGAAAGATTGTGTCAAAATAACTCTCATGTCCCTCAGTCTGCAGAAACTTTCCCTCCACAAGCCCCCCATCCACATCATTGGCCTGGGAATTCTTGTTCATGAAGCCTGGAAACTCCCTATGCACATACTAGACAAGACAGAAACATGACACACATGGAAACTGTTTTGTTCGTTTGTTTGTTTTGTGCTTAAAGCCATTGAGCTCTAAGATGTTTCTGGTCTTGGAAGAAAAAGCCAGGAAAATATTGGTCATTAAAATAACACCCCCGCCCCCTGCAAAAAATCCTTTGGTGTACATCTTAATTCTACATCATCCAGCTTAAAAAAAAAATCATCTTTATTGATTTTTTAAATTAAAACTAATTATTCCAGGTTCATGAGGGGATAGGGGCTTTAAGTTTTCTCTAAGTTCTCCCTTCCAAAACACCGTCCCCCACCCACCCCCCCAGAAATTAAGAATTAAATTCCTAAAAGTAATGTTATAGGAATGTGTGGACACTCATCCCTTGGATAGTTAAATGGCTTCGTGCTATGGGAAATACTCATCTACTTCTTAGAATTTAAATCTCTCATCCAAACAGATTCAAGGCAAGAGTCAGGCTGCTCTTTCTAATTCATGTTTCAGAGAGGACTCCCAGTTGCCATCTAGACAGTTCTGCCTCATGTCCTGCTTTTACCTTGCTCACGCCTTCCCCTTCAGCCCACGAGAACAAATGCCTGTCCAACTGCCCTCAATGGACTGTGCAGTGAAATATTCTTTAAAAATAAACTCTTCAGTGAAAGAGCCCAGATATTTGCTCAAAACGACCAGTAAATTGTTTTTTACCACACTAGATTTTCACAGAGATGGTATTAACTATTTTGCTGCTAGTCCCCAGAGGTCAGGGATAAGAACTGCCAAAAGGCAAGGCATTGTGATCAAATGTAAAACAAAAAGCAAAAAACAATCTGAACGATAAGCAGATTGAAAGAAAGCCGGGCTCAGGCCCCACATCCCGGAGTCACGTCTGTTTCCCTCATCCATTCAACGAACACAGAGTGCTTGCTATGTGCTAAGCATTATACCAGACACCAAGGATAAAAAGATGGTTAACATGGTCCCTGTCCTCAAGGTTTTCACAGCATAGCAGGGTTGGCAGATGGACAAACAAAAGCAGCGATACATTTCAAAAGAAGTATTTACAGAGAGGATTCTGATAACTGTAAAGAAGGAGTCATTTTCTCTATTTGGGAATAGCTGTAGGAGAAAATGGGGGGATCTAGAGAAACGGTGCCATCTGAACTGAGCCCTGAAGGGTGACAAGATGTATGGGAAAGAAGCCCCAGCAAACTGAAAGCGACGAGTCTAGAACACAAAGCAATGTAGCTGCATTCTTACTGTCACTCCCAGACGTGTTTTGCTTGGGTTTTACTTAATGAGTAAATTCGGTATAAAACTAGAATCTCCAGATGCTTGAAGATCTAGCAACATTGTGCCCATATTCCCAGCTGGAAAAACTCGCTTTTAGACAAGACATATTTTCTCTAGTTTTGCTCTTTACTTTTTTCCTACCCTGCCTGGCCCCTTAGACAAGCGAGTTGATGGCAAGCAATGATGGACGATCAGTGGAGAAAAGTCAAAAGTAGGCTGGTTACAAAGGCTCTGGGATGCCTACCTGAGCAGCTTATTTTTAGCTCAATGTTTCTGTGACTATGCCTCACAGAACTGGTCACCCACAAGTTGGATCAAATAGCTGATCTGTTTTTCCTTAAAAATCTTTTTTTTTTTTTTTTTTTTTTTTAATATTGGGACTGGTTGCCACTCTTCCATGTTGGTATATTGGGGAAAAATGTCTGTTACTTATAACCCCAACTACCTGCTCAGGGAGACAGTTTCTGTTAAATAGAAAACCCTTAGTTCTATTGAGGGTTTGGGATTTACAAGTTTTGGAAAATACAGAGTTCCCAAGGCTCTCCAAGACAAAGGAAGGACACGAGGAAAGATGGGGGAAAGACACCAAGAAAGGAGTCAGTGAGACCTTGAAGCTTGGGCACCAATGGGCCAAAGGATCAATGAGAAACTCTCAGTGGCAGAATGTCCCAAAGGACTTTTAAAGCAGGGATGGTGAATGTATGGTTTCAGGTTATTTGCTGCTCAGTGAACAATGTGGGACACACACACCCTACGCCCCGTTGATGTGGCTCCTGCTTTTCAGTAATGTCAACCTCAAAATGCTTATGTGGCCTTGAGGACTTAGATATCCAGAGACTCACAGAAGTCTTCTGAAGATGTTTAGACTTCTTTAATTTGATATTAGACAGAGACATGGAACTGGCATGCTTTAAGCTAGATCTCGGAAAAGAAAAGCTCTGGCCAATATTAAGTTTATAGAACTTAATCACTGATGAAATAATATTTAAAACAAAATTATGTATTAAATTATTTTATGACCAGTCTTAATATTTGATAATAATGTATTATTTTTCTGTAAGGAGCAACACGAGTCCCAGCAGCTCTGACATCCGAACACATCTGATGAGCATGAAGCAAAGAGAAGACACTCTGAAGCTCTCCAGTTCTCTGGTTGGGAGACGGTTCATGGAACTCAACCTAGGAGGAGCCAGAGGATATTTTCTCCAAGTCTCCACTTGCCTCATGGGAAGATAGTGCTCTTTTAGGCAAATAGCCTCACCCTCGTAGGTAAGGTCACTGCCAGCTTGCAGACTGCCCTTTGTCAATGAGCACAACTCTACCTGCACTGGACCCGAATCACAAAGTCTCACCCGCTGGTGAAACAGCTTTTGTCCATAAATCACCTGCTGGCTCCTGGTCCTTGTGCCCAATGGATGCAAATCCCCATGCTTCCCATTCCAAATGGTGCCTATAGTAAAGCTTGGGTCTCACAGTAAATCATCAGCTCATAATCCTGCCTTCAGCTGCAATGAAATGTGTCCCTTGGATTTCCTACTCTGGAGACTCTTAAGGAGATAATAAAGGCCTGCCAGGTGGTTGGGGCTCAAGCAAGCATCTGCTCAGCTTTGTGTTTGATCAAAATGACCACAGGGATGCATGTAGTCCACAGATGTGTTATCAGAATCAACAGGAAAATGGGGGGGGGGGGGGGCGGGTAAGACCCTAATGTCTGACTTTAAAAGGAAGCTTTATGTGGTCATTCATTTCTAAATAAAAATTTTCACAGACCTCCTGTGTCCCTGGGCACAGGATCTCATATGCCTTTTGAAAAGGGCACAGACAATTGAAAAAGGAAATATGTGGTAAAGGTGGCCAAGTAAAGGTGATTCAAACTGAATCAGCACATATGGACTGAGCACCCACTCTAATAATACTGCCCAACAATGACAGAGTTCTTTACACCTTACAGTGCCTCTCACATATATTCTTTACTTGAGCATCACAACAGCCCATTATGGGGAAAACAGGTGTTACAGATGATCATCCATATTTGTAATCAGTACTTGGAAAATTCAGCTATGGAATACAAAATCATCCTTATATCCTACACAATATCTAGAAAATCCAAAAGACTACTTCTACAAAATCTATTCAAATTAAAAAGATAATTTCACTAGCTTCATGGATGATAAATCTGCAACAACCTAAATTTTAAACTGCTCTATAAGTAAGAAATGAAATGGAAAAAGATCTCATTCACTACAGAAATAAATACTACAAAGTTCAGTGAACAAATTAACAAAAGTACAGAGCTCATATGAACAAAATTGTACACTTTCTCAATAAGGCAGAAAGAGACTCACCACACTGCATCCCTAGAGGAAGAATGAGAAAAGAAACATCAGAAAGCATATTTGTAGAAAACATAATAAAATGACTCAAAAAGAAGTTTATGGTAGTGATAATTTATGTTTGTGCCTAAAGTTTGAGGCACAAATCAGGTTTTTTAAAAATTTAAATATACCATGTTTTAAGAAAGCCTTAAAACAAATTGACACAGGAACATTGCAAATAAAGAAACTTAAAAAGATGCCCTAGATAATGCTCACAAAAAGATGATTTAAGAATGTAGAAATAGTAATCAGACAAAAAAGGATTCAAGGACATTATAGTATGGACTATTGAGCATTTTTTAAAAATTAAAAATCCACCTAGAAGATTCAATAGTCATCTATTTTTTAATGTATCTATCAATGTAGTTTGGAAATATATACATCAAAATCTATTAGAGTTCCAGCAGAAACTGAAAAAGCTACAGTGAACAAAAATCACACAGATCTCAGATCATAGAAGATCACATTTTTTTCAAGAAAATTTAGAGAAGATTTTAATAACAGTTAACAACTTTGATCTAAGAGATAAATATTTAACTCTGTACCCAATAAACAAAGAATGCACATTATTTTCAAAAACATGGAACATTCATAAAAATAGACTATGTATTGAGTCACAAAAAACTCTCAATGCATTCCAAAAAGAAGAACGTCACCACCACAATGGAAAAAACTAGAAGTTAAACAATAAAATAGAGACACCACCACCAAAAAAAAAAAAAAAAAAAAAGAAACAAAGAAAGAAAGTACCTAGAAATTTAAACATTTAAGTAATTCCTGGATAAAGAGGAAATCAAAGCTTAAATTACAAATGATTTAGAAATAAAAGTAATCTAAACTCTAAATGCCAATATTTATGAGATGCAATATATGTGTGTGTGTACATATATATCAAGAAATAAATATATATGTGAATATATATTCATATATTTTAAAAAACGAAACTAAGCTTTCAGTCAAAAAATTAGAATAAAATAAACTCAAAGTTGAAAGAAAGAATGAATGCAGATAAAAGCAGAAATTAATCAAAATTAAGGAGAGTTGATCAAGAAAACAAAGAGTTGACCCTGAAAAAAGCTATAAAGCAAACAAACTTCAAGAGAGGCCTCTCTTGCCCAATCCATCTACAGGAAGAAGCACCTCCACGGCCCTCCGTATCCCCCTTACCATGCTTTATGATTCTTTGTTGCATTTATTGTATACATATTTGTGTGAAGTGAAGAATTAACCTCACCCCAAAAAGAGGTCTGGATTTTGCCCTTGGCTACTGGGAGATGAACAACAGAGCCCTGGAATGTCCTGATAGGAATGTCTTTGTCTGGAAGTCTTGGTCAATGGAAGGTCTAGCATGATGGGCGCTTTGCACTATGCCGCATCAGCCAACTTCCAGACGGACAGAAGACTAAAGGCAGTAGCCCGACCTCCAGGAGGGGATAGGGACTAAAAGACAGCAAGTCAGGCTACATATGCGATTGAGCCCAGTAAAAACTCTGGACACCAAAGGCTCAGGTGAGTCTCCTGGGTTGGCAATATTCTGTGCAAATTGTCACACAGTGTGGTCAGGAGGAGGTAATGCCACATTACTCCATGGAGAGAGGACAACCAGAAGTTTGTGTCCCTCTAAGAATCTTCCCTATGTGTCTCTTCCTTTGGCTGGTTCTAATTTGTATCTTTTCCCTGAAATAAACCATATCCACGAATACAGTAGCCTCTAGCAAGTTCTGTGAGAACTTTCAGTGAATTATCAAATCTGAAGGTGGTTTTGTGAACACCCTAAATTTATAATTGGTGTAAGAAGTGAGAGCAGTCTTGTGGGACATGTTCCCTCAGACCTTGGACGTTAGCTAACTCTGGGTAACTGGGTTATTGTCTTCCTCCCGCCCCATACCCCAACGAGGTTGTCGGCTTCACCAGGTTTGGTTCACTGCTATATACCTAAAGCATATAACTGTATCTTATACGTAGAAACAGCATAATAAATATTTATTGAACTGATTAATTAATCCAGGAAGATAAAACAGTTCACTTTCAAGGGAGAAAAATTGCATTGACTTTTGCAACAATAAACCCTAGAAGACAACAAAATGCTATTTACTAGCTTTCAGGGATAAAAATTATTATCCAAGATTCCTGCTCCACCAATTTCTTGTTCCTATGTGAGGATGCAAAAAAAGTCACATTCAAATATGCAAGACTGCAGAATAAGAGCAACTATATACTTTCTCTGGATAAAGAAGACACTTTCAAAAGACATTTACCAAAACACTGGAGGATGAGCCAAACACAAAGAAAAGAGAAAATAATAATAGCTAATAGTGCTTGCTATATGCTAGACACTGTCCCAGGTCCATATAGTAAATCACTGAAGCCTTTCTGTGCAAACCAGTGAGGTAGCTACTACTATTATTCCCCATTTCCAGTGAGGAGGGTGATACATAGAAAGGTTCACTTTCCTGCTCAAAATCATACAGTCAATAAGAAATGGGGGGCACCTGGGTGGCTCGGTCAGTTAAGCGTCTGACTTTGGCTCAGGTCATGATCCCAGGGTCCTGGGATTGAGCCCTGCATTGGGCTCCCTGCTCCACGGGAAGCCTGCTTCTCCTTCTCCCACTCTCCCTGCTTGTGTTCCCTCTCTCACTGTGTCTCTCTGTGTCAAATAAATAAATAAATAATCTTTTAAAAAAAAAAATTTAAAAAAAAATGGTACACCAGTATTTGAACTGCAGCATTCTGGATTTGAATTTCAAACTTACAGACCTTACACCTTACTGCCTTTAATAAGGCTGTGAACATAATCACAAAAGTTAATTGGTGAATCTAAACATTTACTTCAGTTATTATTACAAAATTGAACACTAAAAAAAGAGTTTTGGTTTCAAATGATACAATCATTTGAATGTACAGAATACAATGAAGAATCCCAGAAAAAATTAATGAAGATTAAAAAGTAGAGAACACATTTTTAAAACAAAGATACTAAACCCATTGCCTATAAAGAATAAAAATTAACTCTTTTGATTTTGATATTGATGATTGGATAAATATAGGTTTAAGAATGTTCTTTTTTAGGGGCACCTGGCTGACTCAGTCAGAGGAGCATGCGACTCTTGATCTTGGGGTCATGAGTTCAAGCCCTGTGTTGGGGGCAGAGATTAAATAAATAAATAAACCTAAAGAAAAATAAAAAAGAATGCTCTTTTTTAAAAGCCTTGATGTAATCACTAATAAGGTATTTAAAAGAATGTCTAGCTATGATTCAAATCAAACTTCCATGGAAGGCATCTAAAAATGCTAAATAGCTGACAGGTCAGGAGTGTCAGGGCAGAAGGACCCCCCCCCGGCCCAGGACTCCTGGAACATGGGGATCAGCCTGTGCCACCTGGAGTAAAAGTGACTCATAAAGATAAATCACTTAAAGTTATGGTCCAGGATGGTGACATAGGAGGCTCCTGAACTCCCCTCCTCCCACGAACATACCAAATGTACAGCTACACATAGAGCAAGCAAATTCCTTTGAAAGAAATCCAAAAACTAGGGAAGCAATACCTACACATCAAAATGGCGGCTGACTGCCATCCTCCCCAGAGACTGGGGAAACCAGCAGATGCGTCCTCCATCTTCTCCCTCTAGCCCAGTCTAAATCACCAGTAACTACGTGGATGGAGCTTAAACACATGTCTGTGCCCCAGTTTTTGCAGCTGCTGCCCAAAGGATGGATCCCTGGATCCTGGCTTTCATAGCCAGTGGGGCTTGCATTCACAAGTCCCACAAGACTGTAGCAAACAAAGAAGCAATTCTTAACAAGCGTAGGATCACTCCCCTACAGCTATCTCCCTAGGCCAAGTAGAGACCAAGCAGGCAAAAATACCCATCTCCCGATTTCTCCCTGGAAGGGGCTTAACTCCATACTTTCCCAGCTATTGTCCAAGGGTCCAGCTTCCGATCAACTTGCATCTAGGTCCCCCCCCTGCAACCCTCCCCTTTTGGACACTGGAGGTCTTGGCATACCCTCAAATACTGGGAGGCACCAGGAACAAAGGAAGTGGCTTGGACAATCACAAAACTTTGTGAGATAGCCAAGAGCTGGTGCCAGGCTGATCAATGAGGTTCATCTCCTACATGAAAACACTCTGTCAAGACTGAGAAAAGTGGCTGTTTTATCTAATGCATATAAACCCACACAAAGAGGGAAAATGAAGAAACATAGGACTATATTCCAAGCAAAATAACAAGATAAAACTCCAGAAAGAGACCTTAATGAAATGGAGATAAATAATTTATGTGATAATAGGATTCAAAAGATGGTCATAAAGTGTCCCAGGAGAGCAATGCATAAACAAAGTGAGAATTTCAGCAAAGAGACAGAAAATATTTAAAAAGTACCAAAGAAGATCACAGAACTAAAGAACACAATAATTGAATTGAAAAATTCAATACAGGTGTTCAACAGCAGACTAGATCAAGCTGAAAACAGGATCGGCAAACTCAAAGACAGAACAGCAGAATTCATACAGAGGAGCGAAAACTTAAAAAAATAATAAAAAAGAGTGAATGTGGCTTAAGGGACTTACAGGACCATAAACTGAATCAGTATTATATGAATCCTAGAAACAGAGAACAGAAAGGGGCAGAAAGCTTATTCAAAGAAACAATGGCTGAAAACTCCCCTACCCTGGAGAAAGAAAGAGACATCCAGATCCAGGAATCCTAGAGAATTCTCAAGAAGATGAATCCAAAGAGACCCACCCTGACACATTAAAATTGTTAAAAATTAAAGACAAGGACAGAATCCTAAAAGTAGCAAGTGAAAAGCAACTTGCTACATACAGGGGAACCTCCATAAGACTATCAGCATATTTTTCAGCAGAAACTTTGCAGGCCAGAAGGGAGTGGAATGATACATTCAAAGGGCTGAAAGAAAAAACTGCCAACCAAGAATATTCTATCTGGTGAGACTGTCCTTCAGAATTGAAAGAAAGAGTTTTCCAGTAAATTTCCAAGTAAAAATGCTAGATAAAAGACATAAGATGAAATATAAGAATATCTGGCTAACAAATTATGACTAGATAAATAGGACCAAAAGACAGCCATATAAAATGAAATAGACAAAAATAAACTATTCGGACTTCATCAAAAAAAAGCTTCTGCAGAGTGAAGGAAACAATCAACAAAACTAAAAGGCAACCTTCAGAAAGGGAGAAGATAGCTGCAAATGACATATCTGATAAATGGTTAGTATCCAAAATTTATAAAGAACTTATAAAACTCAACAACCAAAAAATGAATAGTCTAATTAAAAATGGGCAGAAGACATGAATAGACATTTTTTCCCAAAGAAGATATACAGATGGCCAACAGATACATGAAAAGATGCTCATCATCACTCATCCTCAGGGAAATGCAAATCAAAACTATAATGAGATATCACCGCATACCTGTCAAAATGGCTAAAATCAACAATTCAAGAAACAACAGGTATTGGTGAGGATGGGGAGAAAGGGGATCCCTTTCACACTGTTGGTGGGATGCAAACTGGAAAACAATACGGAAGTTCCTCAAAAAGTTAAAAATAGAACAACCCTAAGACCCAGCTATCACACTACTAGGTATTTACCCAAAGAATATAAAAAAACAAACACTAATTCAAAGGGATACGTGCACCCTGATGTTTACTGCAGCATTATTTACAATAGCCAAGATATGGAAGCAGCCCAACTGTCCACTGACTGATGAATGGATAAAGATGTGGTATATATATCTACAATGGAATATTACTCAGACATAAAAAAGAATAAAACCTTGCCATGTGCAACAACATGGATGGAGCTAGAGAGTATTATGCTAAGCAAAATAAGTCAGTCAGAAAAAGACAAATACCAAGGATTTCACTCATATGTGGAATTTAAGAAACAAAACAAAAGACCAAAGGGGGAAAAAGAGAGAGAGAGAGAGGCAAACCAAAAAACAGACTCCTGAAACGGCTCGGTAGTATAGTTGGTTAAGTGTCTGACTCTTGGTTTCAGCTCAGGTCATGATCTCAGTGTCGTGGGATCAAGCCCCCCACCTCTCTCTCTCTCTCTCAACCTCTCTCTCTTTCTCTCTCTCTCAAATAAATAAATAAATCTTAAAAAAAAAAAAACCAGACTCAACTATAGAGAACAAACCTGATGGTTCCTAGAGGGGGATGGGTGAAATAGGTGATGGGGAAGGCATTTGATCGTGATGAGCACCAGGTAATTAAAATAAACAAACAAAAAAAGAAATAGAAGAAAAATGGAAGTAGATATTTAGGGGAAACAAAAATAAGCACAATCATGAGTCAACATTCAGTAATGACAAAATATTAGCAAAATAAAATCAGAGATGAGGCATCTAATTCAATCTTATTTGGGGAAGCAGGTAAAGCTTTCTTAAAAAGTTATGATGTTTGTTTCCTGTTTGCTCATCCCACCCCAATCCATTCTCCATTCTTCACTATGCCGTATCTCCATTAATTGAATTTAATTGAAATTTAAATAATTGCTTTTAAGCCCTTTTTAAACTCTTCACAAATGTAATTGCTGTCAGTACACACACACACACACACACACACACACACCACGCACACTCATGCCTATAACTGAAAAAGCTTCACAAAACAATACTTAACCTTACCATGTATGAGTCTCTCTGATGCATTCTATGATCATTTGTCCTATTTCTCTTTCCTTTTTTTTCTTTTAAATGTGGCTTACAACCAACTAAACCTTTCATGACTCACCATTGGACTAAACCTGTAGTTTGTAAAACATTGGTTTAAAGGAGAAATAATCCAGTATGCACAGGAAAAGACATTTAACATCATTAGGCAGCAGGGAAATGCAAATTAAAACTATGAGATACCACACTACCTACAATATTCATGTCTAGAAAAAAAACAAACAAAACAAAACAAAACTCCTTATAACATAATCACATGGAAAAAAATCCCCAAAACATATTAAGCAGAACAAGTCAGACACAAAAGGGTATATACCTTGTGATTCCATTTATAAAAAATTCAAGATTGGCAAAAAATCATCTACAGTAATAGAAATCAGTACCAAGGTAGGGGCTGGGAACGGACTGGAATGACACATGAGAAAATTTTCTGTGGGGGATGGAATTGTCCTCTGTATTGATCGAGATGATGTCAAAAATTCATCAGTCTGTATGCTTAAGATTCGTACGTTGACTATATATCAAGAAAGAAATATTGGGATTTTTAAAGGCTAAACAAGACTTAGCCATCAAAGAGAAGGTGGAGAAAGCAAGCTCCAGGCAGAAGGGGCAGCAAAGCAAAGGCAAGAGGAAGGAAGCAAAAGGCAGAGAACACCGTGACCTGCATCCAGAGAGGTAAAGGGGACCCGTGTGCCACGTTAGGAAACTGGGGCATTACTGTAGGTGCAGTAGAAACCCTCTGGTGGGCCAGAAGAATGGCATTAATTATGTTGCCAGATTTCTATATGTGATAAGTCAATCTGGTAACAAAGTGGGAGACTGAAATAAGGCATCAGGGAAGCCAACTGAGTGTCTTAAATACGTTTTTGGGGAGGAGGTAGGGAGCATGGTTTTAGGGCAAGATGGGTTGTTTGCTGTAAGCTGACACACCGAGGGGGTGGCGGTGTCTAGCCTAAAGAAGCTGGGTCACAAATGTGAAGGCCTTCTATCCCAGTTAAATAAATGCAAGGGAGCGTAAAAATAATTACAGAGCACCTACTGTGGGCCAGACTGTTGCTACTTAGCGTAAATTCTCTTAATCTTCGTGAGAGTCCCAGACGGTAAATATTCTTTACCTTGCTTTACAGATGAAGAACCCAAGAGACTCAGAAAATAAGAGAAAATTTCCTAAGGCCACATAGCTAGTAACCATTACGACCAGGGTTCAAAGCCAGGCCTCGCTAGTGGTAAATACCTGCTCTTTCCAAAATACCTCGCTGTCACCATATTTTTAAGGACATAAAAGCATGTGACACTCCTCGAAGGCAGAGTTTCCTCATATGGCAGGCAGGAGTCAGAGGGACCAATAGGAAGGCTACTGCAGTCATCCAGGTGAGCAGCGATGCTGGAGATGGTGAGCGGTGACCATGTTCTGAATGTATTTGTAGGCAGACCCTACAGCATGTGTGAATAAACCAGATATGGGGTGAAACAAAGAAGAGGAATCAATGATGGCTCCAAAATTTTTGACCTCAGCACCCAAAAGGATGGATGGCATTAACTGAGACGGGAGGGAATGCAGGAGAAATAGATTTGGGGGGAAATCGGGAGTTTAGGTATTAAATCGCTTAGGATGTCTGCTAGATTCTGAGGCTAGCGCTCAGAGTCAAGCAAGCATCGGAACACAGGGGACTGATACTCTAGGGTGGGTTTTTTGTTTAAATGTGTGTGTTGTGTGTGTTCATCTTATATAAATGGGATCACATTTTCCACAGTGTTCTAACAACGTTTGGATTTGCATATAGACACAAAATGAATGAATGCAGCAATCAATCAGGTTACATTGATAGAGAAGTCTGGATGAAGTTTTAATAATCGGAATCTGTAGGTGGTAAGATAGTGGGTGTACGTTCTTTTTGGATTCTTCGCTGTACTGTTTGAATTTTTTTCTACAATGGGCATTAGACTGTTCTTCCATATACAATAACACTTTCAAAAGATAAAAGAGGAAATTTACATGTAATAAATCCTGAGAGTAAATATGTTCTCTGACACAGGTGGTGTACCATAACTAAACCTTAGCACTTGTCTTCAGTTTCACACAAAGAGCTAGAATGAGTATGTACTGACATGAGTTTTAAACATTGCATATTACCCATTTTCAGATTATGACTGGACAGGATGCCCTTTTTTGGCAATACTAAGTTAAGCCTGAGTCAGCCTGTGGAGTAGGTAGGTGGGTATGTGTTATGTACGTAAGTTTCTATGCGTGTGTGTGTGTGTGTGTATGTGTGTGTGCGCAAATCTGCATCAGGACTTGGCAGGTGCCTTCCCTACCAGAGCTATAAGCCTCCTTGCTAGAGAACCCTGCCTTTTAATGAGTTTACCATTAAAAAAAAAAAAAAAAAACTGGGACACTGCCTAGTTCCACAGTGTTAAATGAAAATAACATTCAGAGTTGAGTTATTCTGATTGCATGGGATCTATTTCCCCCCCTTCCTGCAAATCAGAAGAGTTTTCTAGCTAACAAGAACAGGCGCCCTACTTGAACGGGCAGCGGGCATTGCTGCGAGTCAGGGCAGCACTGAGCGTGGCATTTTGCCATCATAACATCCCCAGGTTCGTGGCGATGAAACTCCGGGAGTGGCAAAGTCAAATCAGTTCAATTGTCTGATTGTTCATACTCATAAAGCGGGGAAGCTGGCAGGGGTCCGGCATAAAACTTGGGAGTTCGGCAGTGGAGCTCCTTTAAGGTAATTCATTGCCCTCTGCAGTAGCTTAAATCAGAAGGGCCAGCACGGTCCCAGTCAACGCAGTTCCCCACACTGCTTGAGAGCAATCTCACAGATAGCCGGCTGCTATGCCAGATGTCAAAGGTGCACTAAAAGCACTTGGTTTTGATCTCCCCCATTCCCGAGAAGTACAATGGATGGGCCTTTAAGTACTGCCATAAAAAAAAAGATTGTGATTAATGAAGCAGCACAACTTAATAAACCAAGCTGACTTCTGCTTCTTTCTCCGAGGCGTTTTCACTGTCCACAAAGCAGTTCTTTTACTTAGCAGCAGGGACATGTAAAATGTTAATCATCAATCTGTGGGCCATTAAAGAAGTTGCTTTCCCTTTCTCAACTTGAAACCAAGGGGGAAAGATAATAGGTTTGGTTAACAGAGCTGTTCACATAATGGAGATGTGCGGAGGAAAGCTTTGAGAGAGTCAGCGTGGGAGCCCTGAGCGCTAATCCATCCCGCTCTTGGGACCACAAGTTCAAGAAGTCCGTGCTGGGGCTGGAAGGCTCAGTGTGGAGGCTAGGGTGAGTGCCTTGATCTGGCTGGACATGCGGGAGGTAACTGTACCTGAGTGAGGCCAAAAATAAGAAAAGAAGGCATGGGTGTTCCGTGCGTCAGAAGACAGGGACCTGAGCCATTGGTATTGCTGATTTATCTGGTCTCCTACCCCCCAGAAAAGAGGGGCAAAGTAGCCTTCCCAGAGGCAGGTGGCCATGAGGGGAGGCCTGGGCAGTAGAATACTCCCTCGCCCAGAGGCCAGTGGAATTTTCAGCTAATTCTCCAAAATCTCACGAAATACTTCCTCTGCAGGAGTCAGAGGTACGTCAGTAAAAATTTTCTCATGATATAAGAATTGCTTTCAACGGAGGCAAGAGTCAGAGACTCAAGGCTCAGGCACAAGGCCCACAAAGGTTTGATACAGTCAATCAGCGAACAGTGGTAGGAAAAGAGATATTACTGGAAGCCAGTGCCAGATTAGGGCATTTTGAAATGGCCACAGTTGGGAAAGTTGATGCTAAAGTAAAAATAGGTCACTGCATCTCTTTTTATTCCTTTCAGTAAACTCCTGCTCTCATCTTGCCTTGGTAAAGAAAACTTAGACCACACTGTGACCAGAGAGCATGCATCAGGAGATACCCCCCGCTCCTAGAGAGCGTGTAGCTGATGGCCCCAGTGAGGAGGACCAATGGTCGGTCCATGGCATGTGGAGAAACCCTCTCTGGTCAGCTGAAATGCTACTTCCCTGCTAGAGGCTTTAACCCTCTGCTTTCATTGCTTTCTCTAAAAATGAAATGGGGCAAGGCCAGTTTCCATTGTTTAGAGTCACGGATATCTTCAGTTATTTTTATTTTTCTCAGGAAGCTTCTCTTGAGTCCCCAAGTTAAGACCCTGAGGTACAATGACACTGGTCTCTTACTAAACCAGTTGGTCCTCTTAGTCTGAGGAATACTAACTAGGCTCAAATATGCAACATTCAACTTCTCAGACCAGGACACACAGATCATGAAAGACATGCCACAACCTTGAAAAGCAGACTACGGCAAAGAAATCTTTGGCAGTTTATACTGGGGCCCTAATGTTTTTGTGTGTTTGTTTTTGCCTTTAAAGATTTTATTTACTTGAGAGACAGCATGAGTAGGAGGGGCAGAGGGAGAGGGAGAGAGAATCTCAAGCCAACTCTGGGCTGAAAGCAGAGCCGGACGCGGGGCCTGATCTCCCAACCATGAGATCATGAAACCAAGAGTCAGACGCTCAACAGACTGCGCCACCTAGGTGCCCTGATGTTCATGGTTTTATGAGATTTCTTGGAGCGAGAGAATGAATTTATGGGACAGCGAGGCTGCGTCAATAAAAGTGGGCTTCTTTCCCCACCCCTGTCCCTGTCCCCACGCATCTCACTTAAATAATTGTATCTAAGGAATAGATCTTGGTCAAATGAGCCTTTCTTCAAAACCTTTCATTTGTCAAGGTGACCACATCATTCTCCCACCCTCAACCTCCAATCTCTTCTCCACAAAGCAACCACAGCAGTTGGTCCAAAACACTGATGCTCCCGTTCCCTGGCATGCCCCCCGCTGGACACGCTCTCCCCCCACTTCCCCAGTCTTCTCATTTCCCAGGACTCAGTGCAAGTTTGAGCCCCTCCAGTAAGCCTCCCCTTGCCATGAACAGTAGGCGCCCACAGGAGAGCTTCTGCACACACCTGCCCTCTCTCGCCCCTGTGCTATAACAATTGATTTGGTTCTGTGTATCCCTCAGTACACACCTAGGAGAGCCCCTTGTATACAGTAAAGCCTGTCATTGTTGGCTGCTCCAGACTTCCTAGACGGGGCAGGTACGGAGAAAGAGCAATCTGATCAAAAGAGACTAGGGATCTTTTCTTGCTTGTTTCTTAAGGACATTGTTTTCAAATCAGTTTTATGCTGTAGGTCAATAAAATAGCAGTATTTTCCAAAAATGCCCTTGACAGGAGATTGAGAAAACTTCTATCAGCCACGTAAAACAGAGTTAATGGTGATATGAAGTAAATTTGGAAGGGGTTGACAGCATGAGCAGTTAAAGCCCTTCCCAAAAAACCCCTAGAGTCATCTCTACTGGTTGTCATCGCTCACCAAACTGCAAGTTCCTTAAGGGCAGAGTCTACATTATACTCAGTGTTGTACTACTAAGGCCAAGCAGTTTATACTCAGTGGATCGTTAATTAATTAGTTAACCCAGTATCAACTGTGTTGAGAACAGTTCCTAACTTCCCTAGCCAGCATGGTAAAACTTAATTCCTTAAAATTACATGAAAGGCTTTTAACAAATTCCTCCCCTCTCCTCACCTTCGCGTCTTGCCACCTCCTACTTTATTCCATGATAAAGGAATAGCCACCCGTGTACTCATCAGTCCCCAAACATTTCTTCTGGCTGCCATTCCCTTCTCCAGGTAAAATTCTTACCATTCTCTGTAAAGCCCTCCCTTCCTTGTCGAGTCAGGGAGTCCCTCCTTCACTTGACTCCAAAAGCATTTTGCCAATGGCTCAATTGTAGCTTGTGGTGCAGTGAGGTTTTTAAACATGTCTTTCTTACCACGGACCTGTGAGTACCCACCTTGCTGATCTTGGCACAGTGCCCGGCAAATGCTAGGCACTTAATGAATCTTAGTTAAATCAATAAATTAATGACTCAACCAATAAAGTAATTGAGCAGCCACTGGGGAGGGGGGGTTTACAAAAAGATCAAAAAGATCTAGTCTAGTCTACATACGCTCTTTCAGCCATGGTTCTTAGGCAGCTTAAAAAAGAGATCATAAATTTTCACAAAAGTATTCTAGAAATGTCCTCACTTTTAATTTTTTTTAAACTGAAGTATTTTATTCAAATGCTCCAATTCTCCCACCCACTGCCCTTCAAGAAATGATCCAAGATGATTCTTAAAAATTATTTTCAAGCATATGCACCCAAGTTTTAAAGTCAAAGCACCCTTTAAGGTCTTCTACTTTGTGGGAAAGGTACACAATAATTAACTCTCTTCATAAAATGTAGTCAATTCCCATCTCTTGTGTACATTCAAGTTTTCCACCTCCATCTTAGTTCTTGCCATGATAAAAATTTACAGTGATCATGGCCATTTGGTGTAAGAAATGAATTAACATTCTCCACAGGACCCTCATTTGTATAGTATATTAATAGGCTCCTTATGTAAATTTCTACTCTTACCTCACTGCTTATATGCCTGCTAGCTGGTTGTATGCAGTTTAGAAATGAGGGCAAGATATGTTTGATTTCACATGATGCTTAGAGGGACAGTAAGGGGGAAAATGGGTGGGGTTCAAGCAGTGAAAGGAAAGTTATAATGGACATATTTTATAGCTGTCACCAAACTAACAGGGCTCGATAAAGCCTACTCTTGTTCTAATTAGATTTTACTTCTTGTGTCCAATAGATTTTTGCCATTATAAATGAATTATGGGAAAATAAAAAGGAGTATATCTGATATTTTAAAGATGCCCGGTGTTAGATATGGGGAGTTAGTCAAAAGTGTGTCCCGTCCTAAATAAGGAGAATTTTTAATTAAAGATCTCTGAAGAAGGAAAAAAAAAAATCCACTCTCCAAAACCATACCAAAAAACATTCCATCTTAATAGCCACACTCAATCAAATGAGGAATTGAACCAGACTAGATAATCCCTAATTTGGCAGAGATTTCTAGTTATTCATCACATTCCTGTTTGTCTTTTTCTTAGATATATTGCTAGACTGCATTTCTTAGCCTTTTTTGCAGGTAGGCATGACCCTGTGATTGACTGAGTTCTAGCCAAGGGTGTGAACAAAAGGATGTGTTTCACTTCTAGGGATGGCCCATAAAACCTCCCACGTGTCTCCTCCATGTTCTTCTCCCCTTCTGGCACCTGTGCTGTGGATACCCAAGGGCAATCTTGGGATCCATCTGTTAAATATGGAAGAACCACTGTCAGCCTGGGCCCTTGACTATTAAGTAAGCAAAAAATAAATGTCTATTGTATTAAGTCACCACATTTTTGTGTTTACTGTTGTTGCCTAGATTTCCCTGATACAGGACTCTTTCAATTTTGGCATTCTAGAATCAATCTCATGAACTATCATATCTTCTGCTTGAAAAGAGAAGCAGATGGAGGAGGTTCTGCATGTATTAGGGCAAGGAGTATATGGGAAATCTCTGTACCTTTTGTTCAACTTTTCTGTGAACCTAAAATTGTTCTAAAAAAGTCTATTTTTTAAAAAGAGAGAAAGCAGCTCCAGCTCCACCAATCTTGGGTTGGAGGTTGTTTTGATGAGGAAATAAAAATGTCTTAAATAATAATTATTAATAATTCTCAGCATGCCTATTTTGTGCCAGACACTGTCCTAAGTGCTCTATGTACATTATCTTTAATTCTCAGAATAATCCTGCTTGGTAGAGTTTAGGTTGCAGAGATAATGTTCTCCACAATGCTCAGGTACAAGAAATGGCACATTTCCTTATTTTTCTAAATCTGGAAAAGAAGTCCCTCTCTAAAATGGCAAGAGTCAATCTCACAGTCATATTTTGCAATTATAAAATACGTACTAACAGAGGTAGTTTACTGGGCACTTAGAAAAGAGGGAAGGGCTTCTAACCTGTAGGCCATCAGGCCCATGGTCCCAGCCCACGTGATTCACTGAGAGGCAAGAGGCTCCATTTGATCCATGACTAGCCTGGACATGTATTGCTCCCCGTGACTTCTCAGGCCATAGCTCTTAGTCTGTCCTCCTGATATCCATGAACTAGCCCTTTCACAAGTCCTACACCCCTCACTGAAAAAACCACCATCTTTCCTATCTCCAGGAATGAATCCCTCTTCTTTTTCCTGGGTAGATTTCCTCTGCCTCATCAACTCCAAGTTCCAGCCCCCATCAATTTTCCAGAAATCTTAGTGAGAGGTTGTCATATTGGGACCTTGCAACTTCTGCAGTAAGCCATCGGTGCCCTGGGGCAAGTACATCCACCTATCCTCTTGGGATAGAAAACAGCAAGAAACACAGGTCAGTATATTACCAGATTATCCTGCCATATTCAGATAATAAAGGTTCAGAGAAATTCAACGAGTTGCCCAAGGTCACAAACTATTCAGTGCTAAAGCTTCAGTTCAAACCTAAGTCCACTGGCTCCAAAGTCTAGAGAATTTTCTACCATTCTCCGTAACCCATCCTGGGAAAACTCAAGGCATGCCACAGGCCTAAGAGGCTTTTTATGGTAATAGGAAATGATCATAAATCATCCTCAATAAATGAATATTTGACAGACTCGTTGAAATCCAAGTCTTAAAGAATCTTTTCACTTAGCATCTTCAATGGTTACCCACGTCTGGTATTCAAATAGCTACTTTCCACTTACACAAACACACATACACACATACAAATAAGTAAGGAGAATTGCTAAAAATCATTAATTTGCAATATCACTTTGCAACTAGAATTCTGAAATCACATAGCTAATGTATTATCCTTACTGAAAAGCATAGACGATTAAATCTCATTTGACTCATCTTAATGACAGCCATATAAAGATTTCCAAGTTCAAAACTTAGTCACAGAAACATCTGAGTATTTTCCAGGAAAACAGAGAAAGGTTTTAATACAACAAGAGAACACTATTTGCCTTAGCACAAATTCGGTCATTATTAAGATAAATGATGATGACTTAGAAGGCCTGAGTTCTAGTCCTTCCTCTGACCATAGTTACATTAACTTTGGATGAAGCACAATTTCTTTGGATCTTATTACTTTCATCTATCTTTGTAGCTATCACATTTTCTAATTCTACATTTCTGGAAAAATTGGTACCTCACTTGTAAAATTAATGTTTCTTGGTCTACATTTGCAGTCAATGTAGTGTAAAAAGATGTAACATAAATAGTCAGAGAAAGGAAAATGTGGGAGGGGAGAGGAAAGGAGGGGAGGGGAGGAAGAAAGAATGGAAGAGAAGAAAAGAAATATTTTCTCATATGGCCCACATTTCTTAAGGCCGATAATCAATTGAAATTCTGTTGCATCCTTTGTAATCAGTCTGCAGTTTTGTAGGCTTTGGTATTCCACTCCCCCTAGCAGGCCCATCCCTCTGGAGAAGATGGGATGAAACAGGATGTCTTAGCCCAACACCATTAAATATTTGATTTATCTAACTCTCTTTGTTCTGATTCCATGCACTTCAAGCAACCCTCTGATTATAATCCATCTTGCAAGGCCTCCAAGTGTGATGGTCAGGCTGATTAAGTTTTTATAGTTTGCATAGATTCTACTTTTCACTATAAGGTGATAAACTGGAATGTCACTAGATGTTATCCAATAGTTGGTGTTGTACTGACAAAAAAAAAAAAAATCTAATTGTCTAGGGAGGCAAAAAAAAAAAAAAAGAAGAAGAAGAAGAAGAGAGAGAAAGAGTACAGTAGAGGCAGAAAATTTCACTGGCAGACACAATGCCGGACTCAAGAGAACCCACTCATCCTTTTGCACTTACCTTGTGATGATGTCAAAAGGGAGTGGCTTTACCACGGACTCACATAGTCTATAAATGGCCATTAACCATGCAGGAAAGATTCCCTTGATATTGACAGATGTGGAGGACACAAGATAACATTCCACAGATGCCAGTTTGGATTTTCTCATCTGGTGGCCTAAGTTAGGTCCTGACTTTCAAATCTGCATTTCAACCTGTTCAGGAATGTATGCTCTAGTAATTTTTTTTTTTTAAGTTTCAGGTGTAGAATTTATGATTCGTCACTTACATACAACACCCAGTGCTCATCACACCAATGCCCTTAAGACCCATCACCCATTTAACCCATCTTTCTACCCACCTCCCCTCCAGTAACCCTGTTTGTTCTCTATTGTTAAGATTCTATTTTATGGTTTGCCTCTTCTTTTCCCCGTTATGTTCATCTGTTTTGTTTCTTAAATTCCACATATGAATGAAATCATATAGTATTTGTCTTTCTCTGACTGACTTGTTTCACTTCGCATAATACTATCTAGCTCTATCCACACTGTTGCAAATGGCAAGATTTTGTTCTTTTTATGGCTGAGTAATATTCTATTAGATATATATAGTTATATAGTTATATAGATCACATCTTATTTATCTATTTATCAATCGATGGACATTTGGGCTCTTTCCCTAATATGGCTATTGTTGATAATGCTGCTATAAAAATCGGAGTGCATGTATCCTATCAAATCAGTGTTTTTGTATCTTTGGGTAAATACCTAGTAGTGCAATTGCTGGATCATAGGGCACTTCTATTTTTAACTTTTTGAGGACCCTCCATACTGTTCACCAGAGTAGCTGCGCCAGTTTGCATTCCCACCAACAGTGTTAAGAGGGTTCCCTTTGTTCCCCATCCTCATCAACATCTGTTGTTTCCCGTGTTGTTAATTTTAGCCCTTCTGATAGGTGTGAGGTGGTATCTCATTGTAGCTTTGATTTGTATGTCCCTGATGTTGAGTGATGTTGAGTATCTTTTCATGTGTCAGCTATCTGTATGTCTTCTTCGGAAAAATGTCTATTCATGTCTTTTGCCCATTTCTTAATGGGCAAAATGTTTTTTGGCCGCTGAGTTTTATAAGTTCTGTATGGATTTTGGATATTAACCGTTTATCAGGTATGTCATTTGCAAATATCTTCTCCCATCCCAAAGGCTGCCTTTTAGTTTTGTTGACTGTTTCCTTTGCTGTGCAAAAACTTTTATCTTGATGAAGTCCCAATAGTTCATTTTTACTTTTGTTTCCCTTGCCTCAGGAAACATATCTAGTAAGAAGTAGCTATGGCTGAGGTCAAAGAGGTTGCTGCCTATTTTCTCCTCTAGGATTTTGATCGTTTCCTGTCTCACATTTACATCTTCCATCCATTTTGAATTTATTTTTGTATATGGTGTGAGAAAGTGGTCCATTTTCATTCTTCTGCATGTAGCTGTCCAGTTTTCCCTATACCACTTGTTGAAGAGACTGTCTTTTCTCTGTTGGAGAGTCTTTCCTGCTTTGTCGGAGATTAGTTGACCGTAGAGCTGTGGCTCCATTTCTAGGTTTTCTGTTTTGTTCCATTGACGTGTGTGCCAGTACCATACTGTCTTCCTCACTACAGCTTTGTAATATAACTTGAAGCCCGGAATTGTGATGCTTCCAGCTCTGCTTTTCTTTTTCAACATTGCTTTGGCTATTCAGGGTCTTTTGTGGTTCCATACAAATTTTAGGATTGTGTGTTCCAGCTCTGTGAAAAATCCTGGTGGTATTTTGATAGGGATTGCATTCGATGTGTAAATTGCCTTGGGTAGTATACACATTTTAACAATATTTGTTCTTCCAATCCATGAGCATGGAATGTTTTTCCATTTCTTTGTGTTATCTTCAATTTTCCTTCATAAGCGTTTTACAGTTGTCAGGCATGCTATAGTAATTCTAAGTGCGCTGGCTAGTATTGTCTAGCCTTCTATGTTACTGATTTGATCTAGCTTTAACTCCTAGCTCCCCCCTGGGTAGCTGATTTAATCAAGTTACTTAACTTATAACCAGCATTTTCAAATCTTTATAATGAACATAGCCATCAGGTTGCTGTTCAGATAAATGAAATTACGTGTAGTGTACATTTAGCACAATGTCTAAAACATAATGAGTGCTCAATACATGTTGCCTATAAAAAAGATATTAAAAAGTTACCATTCTAATTGTTATTACTGCTGGGCAATGATGATCAGCACTGTAAATTTACAGGAAGGAATACTGTAAATTCCTTATTTGTCCTGGAGACCCTTGAAGACAGAAATCAGTCTTACCTAGTAAGTCTAACCTTAGTGTCAGGCATAAGACATGGTAAGACTCCATAAATATTTCTTGAATAGGATATACACCGAACTTAGGATTACACCTCTCTTCCCACCCTATCCCCTAAGATATCCCCAGAAGCCCTTTAACAGTAAGCAAACATCCAACCTCATGAAGCCCAGCCCGTGTTTGTTTTCATCTGCAACATTCATGTGATCTTCCAGAACACACCACCCTCTACTACTCTCTCAATAAAGCGTTTCACTAGCCCTACTACTACTGTGGGTGGTAACCCACAGTACTCCCTGTCCTCACCCCCCACAGATGCATACACCCAACAATCATTTCTCCTCCTCCTCCCCTGTTGTTACCAGCATCTCGGCTCCCCAAGTCCCTATCTACAAAATTTCAAAGATAATAGAGAATTCCAAAATATGACAATAAACTATAATAGTTTTCTAGGGCTGCTAAAGCGAAGTAGCACAGATTGGGTGGCTTAAACCAAAAGACTTAATTCCCTCACAGTTCTGGAGGCTGGAAGTCCAAGATGAAGGTGTCGCCAAGTCCAGTTTCCTCTGAGGGATCTCTCCTTGGTTTGCAAGTGGCCACTTTCTCTCTGTGTCTTCACGTGATCTTTCCTGAGTGTGTCTGTGTCCTAATCTTCTCTTCGTATAAGAACATCAATAATACTGTATCAGGGCCCACCTTAATGACCTTATTTAACCTAATTACCTCTTTAAAGACCTTATCTCCAAATACAGTCACATTCTGAGGTACTAGGGGTTAGAATTTCAACACATGAATTTGGGGGTGAAGGGAGGGGAGGCACATTTCAGCCTGTAACACACACCAAGAGCTTCTTCTGGTTACCAAAGCATCCTGAGGCTCTGTAATCTCTTAGTTGGTGACCCATAGGGAAACAGAGAAAAAGATTCACTGGAAGCCAAAATGCAACCACATGATGCCAATAATGATTCCTCCAACTACCTCCAAGGAAAGGCATTTGGACAGTCATTAGCCAAAGGGTTTCTATCATAATACTTGTGAGGACTTGGTGATACTAATGTAGCAAATGGGATTTCTAAAGGTTCACACACACACACACACACAAAAAAAATCACTGGAAAGGTAAGAATTCTAAAGGAGGTTACAGTTGACCTTGAACAAGGCAGGGATTAGGGGCACCAACCCCCCTTGCAGTTGGAAATCTATGCGTAACTTCGGACTCCCCAAAAACTTAATTACTAATAGCCTACTCTTGACCGGAAGCCTTATCAATAACATAAACAGTCAAACAGCGGCTATTTTCAACATTATATGTATTATAAACTCTATTTTTACAGTAAACTAAACTAGAGAAAAGAATATTATTATGAAAATCATAAGGAAAATACATGTATAGTGCTATACTATAAGCAATCTGCGTATAAGTGGACCCATGCAATTCAGACCACATTTTTAAACGGTCAACTGTAGTTGCTAAAAGATGCTGGCAAGCTAGAGGCCAAAATTTTCTTATTACTAAACAGCTCCATACTGACAAAATTTAAGTCACCATTAATTAAAATTTTTGTAAAACATCCAGCTTTACAAACATCAAGATTCTAAACCTGCTCTCCTTTGATTCCCAAAAACGTCACCAATCACGGTGCCAGATTTGGGCTTTACTTGTTCTGGAAGCCTTTCTTTTGGGCCGAAGATGGCAAAAGAAATTCACTGCATAAACCTAAATACATCGAAAAGCAAAATAAATAGGAGACACGTGAAATGGTGAACTTCCTGGTTTTCAGCTATTTAATTAAGCTTCAAAACAAAAAGGGAGCAATGAGCTTTTTCCCCTTGGAAACGGAGAAATAGCAGAGCCCACTTTTGTGTTTACACTGAAACAGGTCCACTGAGCATCCTCTGTAAACATTAAATAATGATCACATAATATCAAAAATGAAAACCCTTAGTATTTATTGAACTGGAGCCCATGCTCTCAAGAAGCCTTAAATGAGATTCTCAAAGGGTTTTATAAATGCTCTCTCATTATTGTTCACCTTTGTTTGAAAAGGTAAACATCTCATCTCCATTTCAGAGTTGGGGGTTAAGAGAAAGGTTTAACAAATTATATAAAGTTATACCAAAATCTGCCAACGATACAGACCAAGGTCTGTTACTCCTTGAGGACTAAAAATCTCTCTTTGAAACATTAAGCAACTTACTAATTATTTTTAGGAGGGTATCTCACAAAAATGTATTTTATCTGTACATCATGGTCTGGAAAGAAAAGTCACAAAATAAAAACTGTGCGAAATTAAAAAAAAAAAAAAAAAAAAAAAAACAGTGTGGTTTCCAGAATGCTTTTTATTCTATGGACCCACCCATGTGGCTGGAGATTTGAAATGCTATTTTAAGTCTCATTTTCCTTCAGAAGCTAACCTCTGTGGAATAAAAGACTGTTAAGGGGAAAAAAATCTTTTCTGTCATTTGACTTTAACTTTATGATAAATTAGCTTCAACTAGTTTCTTAGAAAATTGCCCAAGAAATGACTACAGAAAATTAAATACCAAGACTTCAAAGAGGCAAACACACAGCCTTCAAATTCCGACCTCAGAGAATAATCCTCCCTTTCTCATGCTTTGGAGAGATGTGAGTAAAGAAATCAGACTAGGGCATGGTAATGAACCATCTTTCAAATGACTTTTCTATCAATCTTCTTTTCAAAAGGTAATAAAGTGATGATTATTTCTAGGCAGTTTCTGGGAAGTTATAATCTCATTTCAACGGTCACCAGTAAGAAGGACCATACTCTGGTATCACAACAATGTTAAGGGCAAGAACTGGTTGAGAATTCAATAGACAAGGTGTAGGTTGTTAAAAGCTATTTCCTGGAAAATTAAAACAGAGAGAGATCAAAAGAATTGTGTGGGGTCTTAAGGAATTGGTAATCATTCCCTTCTAGATTAAAAATGCAAATCTGATTTATTACCTAGTGAATGAAATCCATTACCATTTGAAGGTTTTATTATTTCTTTCGACAAATAATGTTGGAAGCTTATGATGTGCCATGTTTTGTGCCAGATGCTGCTGACTAATGGAGAAAGACAACGAACTATGACCGGGGCATCTGTGTCATGACTTCTGGAACCTCAGTGGTTCGTCTCCTCTAAAACAGTTAACAAACAACTGCCACCAAGAAAATGAAATTATTTTTTAAACATCCAGTAAATGGTTGTTTGGGAAGTCTTAATCACCTAGAACTTGTTTTGCAAAGCCACAGAAAATAATAACAGGGTGAGAAACACCCAAAACTATATCTGATCTCATTCCCCAGAGCTGTCAGAGGCTTTCAGATGTCATGGGGCAGAAGTCACTCCAGGAACATACAGCCTCATCGAGAGGAACGCCTTCAGGAAGGGCTCCTGCGAACCCAGCTGCTTCTCCTATGCCCCGAGTCAGATCCCATCCGTGAGAGGGGCTTTATGCTCATGCAAGGATTGTACAGCTCATTTTTCCTGAGTGGTTCCTAAAATCAGCCCTAGCTAGGTCTTCTTATTTGCTCTAAATCTCTTATCCCAGTCGGAACCTACTGCCCCCTGGCAGATGAAGCATGGGACATATCATTGGATCCAACGTTCTCCCAGAAGTCAGTTTTTTTTAGTATTAACCAGAAATCCAAAGTTGGTACCCAAGAGGGGGGGAAAAAAAATCAGAAAGAAACACGAGACATAAAGGTTTTTTAAGGGCAAAGAAATGCTTTGTTCACTGCATCCTCATCACTCACACAGTACAGAGAAAGCACTTTGGTAAAACTCTGTTGAATAAAACTGACCAAATGAATGAATGAATACCCACCCGTCTGTGGTCATGAGTCACTCAAAAGTCATGACTGTCACATCGGTATTTGCATACAAGCAATCCCACAGGGATCTCTGCCCAGCACTTCGTCTTTTTAATATATTATTCTGGTGATTTTTCTGAAAGAAAAGAAGGAAAAGGAAAGAAGAGGAAGAAAGAAAGAAGCACAACACAGAAATTTGAAGTCAAAAGGCATTTGTTTTCAAGTTCCAGGCCAAGTAACAAATATTTGACCAATCAATTAATGCCTTTAGTTTGGCTCTTGGACAGTAAAACTGGCTCTTTCCACAGTTCAACACAGCACCGAAGTACCAAGAGATTCCTCATTGATTTGCAGAATAGGATAAAGCAGTTACGCCCTGAAAAAAGCATTAACATTTTATCCCCATTGCCAATCAAGAAATCATCCAAATGTCCTGCCCACCACCACCCCCCAAGACCAAAGTACAAGGGGTATAAATTAGTCCTTTGCAACTCACACAAGAACCAGACGCAACCCTTGGCAAATTAAATCTGCAGCCCTCTGTGCCTGGGCCACATTTCCCCTGAAGTATAATCTAGAAATGCAGGCATGTCGGTGAAAAAGCAAACCAGCTCATGTAAGGGCTGAAGACAAAGGGGAGTTGACATTTTTCAAGCCCTCCATTCCCTCCTTGTGTGAAAAGTGTATGCTTGTTCTGAGGTGGGGTGACCCTGACCAGTGCACAAGAGAGATGGCTGGTCCCCCAAAGGTTCTGGGCAGTGAGGCGTCCTGGGAGCCTTCCTTCGGGACTTGGAAGCTGATTACATGTTCTCAGGCCATCCTTAAAATGCTCACCAGGGCACTCTTTTAAGCCACTGGCCCTCTGCATTGGGACGAAGCAAACACCTTCGGAGCACATTTCCAGTCAGAAACCCCATCTTTCCCCCAGAGGACCTGACAGAGTAACTTAGCCTGTAATATTACATACACAGTTTTGGAAAAGGGAGTCCCGTTTTAGAGGTTGGCTCAGTCAACTCTAACTGATGGTACCCCTGAGCTTAAGGGAGGGGAAAATATTTCGTGGCAACTCCTAGTTCCACATTATCCCTTGGTCCCCTTTAAGAAAAAGAATTTAAAAAGGACGCAGGAGCATTTGCTTTAGATTTCCCTTGTCCTTTCTTTCAGAGAAAACTGAAATGTCCAGGCATCATGTGGTTCGCTGACAAAAACCTCAAATCCATCTAGATTTCACCAGGACACTAACTTTTTCACTGGTGAGACCGTGCAGGAGGGTGCTCCAATCTGTGCAAAGACACCCCATTCCATTGTTTTCCTTGTTGTCGCTATTCAAAGCCCTGCACCTCGGGGAAGGAGGAAGTCAAATGCCTTATTTATACACACGTACATACATAAACACAATACGTGGGTGAGGTAATGAACAGCAGTGGGGGCTCGAGTCAGTGCACACAGTGAGAAAATAAATTAAATTAATCTCCCTGGTTCTTCAGTGCCCACCATCCGGCTCCAAGGGTTCTAAGCAACCAGCTAAAGCAATGAGGTATGAGGGAGCAGTATTCCCAGCTGGCTCGTCTGAGTGTCTTCCTACCCAACTACAAGAGGACAAACACACACAGGTCGGTATCTGGGAGAACCCGTTCATCCAACACCAGTGAGGTCCTTCGGCAGGGCGAGACGCGAGGCTCAGAGGCGTGTCTCAGGGAGGGCGCGGGGTCAGGCCATCCTGACAGAGGCTCTGCTGTCACCTTTGGTACTCCAATCAATCTCTGTTACCAGAGTCCTCGGAAAGGAGGGGAAGAGGTGGTGCCCTCTGGCTTCTCTTTCCCTTTTTACAGGCGGGTGAGGTCTTCCGGAGAATTACGACCCCTTTCCCTTGCTGGAGGCCCCTCAGCCGGTTCTATTTTGCTATCAAGTCCCAAAGTGGAATTTATCCTTCCAGGAGAATAGTCATTTCTTTTTAAATCTGCAGGGAAAACAAGGAGGACAGTTATAGGGGATCCTCAAGAAGGTAGAGTTCACACAGACAAATTGAATGTTAGGTCTGGTCAAGTGCTCAGAAAGGACCCTGCTTCCTCAGGTGGCAGATACGTGAAACTCGAACCCTCCACCGTGTCCAGACTAACCCCTGCCCCAGAGTCCTCGCGTCACCCTAACTCCCCCGTGCAGCTGTCGGGGCAGGGGTGGGGGAAGGTTTGATGGCTGGATTCCCACATGCAGTGCCCCATAAAGCACACTCTGGCTGGAGGTAAGTGAGGCCAACCTGAAAACAGGGCGTTTTCATTGCTGGATGGATGTACAGGATCAGGGAGTTCAGCCAAAAAGGTAGATATGAGATCTCAGGGGTTAGTGCTCTGCGACAAAGTTGTCCCTCAGGTTTGGAAGTGCCGAGGAAGGTTTCATCCAGTTATCGGATCCTATGCCCCCTAAAGCCCCCTTCTTCCATTTGAAAGGGAAATTATCAAACGAGAACACTGATAGGGGTACAACCTTTGGGGAGAAGCTTAGGGAGGAGGGTGGGCTTTTTATGTTTAGTGCTGTATTGATTAAAGTTGTTAACCTTAAATATGTATTCCTTATGTTACTTTTTAATGTTAAAAGGGGATTATCTGGATATAAAACTAATACATATTACAGTTTACTGATAACCAACATTTATTGAACATATCCATAGATTACTTCAATCCTCACATCAATTTTATGAGCTAGGTGCTATTATACTCACTTTATGGATAAGAAAAATCAAGGCTGAAAGTCACAGAGCTAGTAAAAAGCATTACTGGGATATGAGCTCAATCTATCTGGCTCCGGATTCCATGCTCTTATATCTATTCTAAACCACCTTTCCTTTAAAAAAAGAAAGGGGGGGGCACCTGGGTGGCTCAGTCGGTTAAGCGTCTGCCTTCGGCTCACGTCATGATCCCAGGGTCCTGGGATCGAGCCCCATGTCGGGCTCCCTGCTCCACGGGAAGCCTGCTTCTCCCTCTCCCGCTCCCCCTGCTTGTGTTCCCTCTCTCACTGCGTCTCTCTCTGTCAAATAAATAAATAAAATCTTTTAAAAATAATAAAAATTAAAAATTAAAAAAGAGATAAAACATAATCAAGAGCAAAGAAAAATCACCTGCAGTTGTTTTCCTAAGCTTTTTTTAATATTCATATTACCAAATGTCTGAATAAATGAGGATATTCCTTATTTCCACTTAAATGTGTTAACTAAAGTGTTGAAAACAAAAATTAAGCCTATAAATGGAGGATACTGAGTTACTCAAAACCCACCATCATGGGGTTAAAAATAAATAAGTAAATAAAAGATCTCAACCTTCATCATGCGGAAGAGCTAACGTGGGCTCAAGGATGGCAGCAGTGAGTTACGCCTCCCGTCTCCTGTTCTCCCGGCTGATCAGATACAGTCCCTGTGTCTTCCAGAGAGGACGCCATTGGGCAGCGTGGCCAGTGTGCTGTGGACTGATCTCTCTGCCCAAGTCGGCCACGTATCTGTGAGACGGAGTTCTGAGCCTCTGCAAGACAGGAGGGATAGGCCCCTCCTCTGCTGCTCCAGTCTGATCCCCCCACCCCCACCCGCACCCCCTCTGCCACTCCTGGCTGATGGGCTAACTCCCACTGGAACTAGAAGCCTGCTCCCCATTCCCATCTTTGGCTATGCCCTGCTCACAAGAGCTTCTCCACCTCCTACCTCTACTTCCAACAGGATTAGAAATTGCCCTTCTCTGTTGTACATTTACACCTACTCCATCCCAAGCTACCACGGATGCTGATCTTTTACTAATTTCTGATCCGGAGCATGATCCTTTATTCTAAGGCGGGAAGGGCTACTCAGCTTAAAACACGTGAGATTTCAGTCTAAGGACAAGTTTGGTATGACCTAAGAAAAACAGTGAACAAGCAGGGACAGACATGAAGCATCCCTTCTGGAATAAAGGAGAAGAATTCGACGGAGCTGGGACTGCCAGTCTGGGGGACACAGACCTCTAGCTGCTTGCTCTTATGCTAAGAATATTTTGTCCGCGGTGACTATGTCAGTTTCGGAGAAAGTGTGCGAATCTGTCAAATCAGATTGATTTTTTTTTTTTTTAAAACACACATTGCAATGGATGTTTAACGTGGCAGGCTTTTGTAGTGAAAAGCATGACTTTAACTGACGGGCTGTTGTCTCCCTAGAGACTCCACGGTCCCAAGTGTCCAACGAGCAGGTAAGAATTGAAATCCTGTGGACGCCACACAGGACTCAGAGTGGGAGGGGCGGGGGCGGACCTGCCTCAGTTCAATTTTACCCCAGTGAAGCACTGGGCCCAATGTGGTTTTATCACATTCTGGCAGAACCTGAAGCAAATCGCCATCCTTTTAATCCCTTCAGAGACTTGAAAAATTTGCAGTCAGAAAGTCAGGCCTCGACTGTGAATGAGATAAAAATGTGATTGAGATTTTCGACTCTATCCCAGGTTACAATGGATGTTGTTCTAGGAGAGATTTACTTAGAGAGAAATAGAATTGTCTGGGGGCATACCCGGGAGTTTGAGCTTCCGGCAGCAGGAGTTGCAACGATGTTTTGCAATGAAGTTTCTAATTGCATCTTCCCCTAAATTGGCTGGTCCAAACACCATTCCTCTTGATCTAGAGGAAATATCAGAATATCAATGAGATCACAGCGAAGGAAAAGGAGCTCAACTGGGATTCTCTGAGATACCGAACAGTATCCCATAGTAACCCAGTAAATCTGAAGGAGCCAACAAAGAACAGAGCACTTTGGGGAAGCAACAATGTTAGGTTTGCAAATTTAAAATTCAAATGCACTTCAATCTTTGTACCCAACTCCAAGACCTGCTGTGAAACTCATTTCAACGCTAATCTGATAGAAGAGTGAATTTTCTATGTACCACAGTAAAACAAAATACAGTGAGACCCTTTTCACCACATATGGGGTGAGAGAATGACATTCATCACCAAATGTTCCTTCTACTCGCGTCCCCGAAAGGTGAGGGAAGACGTAAAAGAAACTTGCTGTCGGAACACACCTTCTGAAAAGGTTCATATACCTTGTTTCAACCCCAAATACTTTGCAGAGAATAACCGATGTCCTCAGAAAGTGCCTGAAACAACCCTACTTCTAGTCACAGCTCTTTCAACAGTTGGTTTTTATCCTGCAAACTGCTCCTTCTTTGTGGAAAGACAAGACCACTAGGAGACAGTGACTGTGGAAGTAAACTACGTATGCGAAGTGTAAGTGACAAGATTATAAACAGAACCAGCGTATTTTCGGCACATTTTGAATACTCCACAACACGACAGATTCCCTAGCGGATTCGAGGATGTTCATCCGTGATTAGATCATGCACAACGGTCTCCTCAGGCGGACACTCTACACACCGTGGAACAGAGTACACCAGAAACACTTCCAGAGAAACTTTATGAAAGCTAATAGTTTAACGACATGCAGAGTGGAAACAGCACATTCTAAAATCTGAACTCAATTACCACTCTTAAATACCACGACTTAAGAAAAAAGAAAAGCAAACTATCACAAAAGGAAACAATAAACTTTGCTTCTAAGGAATGTGGTTTTTCAAAAGGGACGTGGTGTAAAAATGGACTTTTTTTTTTCCATCTGAGTATTGAAACATTTATCTCAATTTCCACTTCCTTTTGGCAGAACAACAGTACCGCTCTGAAGATGTGCCAAAGCTCGGAATGAGGGCTGATGTCAGTTTGCTCTCGGATTGCCTCGTTGCTCCGAGGCGAGTAGGTGGAGGAAATCTCTTGGGAGGACAACGTGAACAGACACCCAGGATTAACTTTCCTGGTCACTCAATCGCCCTTACAAAGTGCAGCTCTGCTGGGATCTACCCGGCTGCATAAGCTGCCTCTTGTTAACTACTCCTCTTTTGCAGTGCATCTGCTAAGGAACCTCTTCAATAAGATGAAACCGAATGTGGCCAAAAAAAAAAAAAAAAAAAAGTAGAACCACTCGCTATTTAGTACCAGAACTCTTATGATGCCAACTGAGTGAAAAATGAAGTTGTTTCAGTCATTCAAATGGAAGCATTCTTTTTATATTCTCTCTAGCGTGACCCCTTTGGATTACTTCACTCCTGTGTTCCACCTGCCATTTCTTCCCTCCCTGGAAAGCAGGAAATCACCCCCAACTTAGAGATGTACCCCTGATTCTCAGATAAAAGCTGTAAGCTAAATGATTTCCCTCTGTGAGCTCTGTGAAGGTTAACACAAAAGAATCAAAATTTCTCTACAATGTCTATATAAGGGGCGTGACCACTCCCGGTGCAGGGGAGAGGGGGAGGGGGTCATGGAAACTTTCATTTGGATCTGTTGCATCTACGATCCTACAGCACGCTACAGACTTGCAGTCTCAGATAGCCAAGTGAAAAAAAACAAGCTGTTTTCCAGATTTTCCACAGCACAGGAAAAGCAAGTGGTAGCTTGGTTCCACGAGTGAGGGAACGCTAATTAGTGCCAAGTATACACAGATTTCCTAAGGAACATGTAATCACCATCACCATCATTTTGTACTTGCCACAGGCCCCCATCCAGCAAGGCAGTAAGTGGAAAACCACCCCAGACTGCCTGTCACTGAGGCCACCTCCACCGAGGCTCAGTGACCCGAGGAAGCGCAGTAAGCGGCCAGACAGGGTTCGGGGGAGAAGCCAGATGACCGTGTCTTCACATGCACAAGTGTGGGGAAGGATGGGGGACAACAGGCATCACAGATATCAGAATCTGTACCCCAAAAAACTCTTCTCCTTTGGTAGAGGATTCTTCCCTTTCGGTGACCCTTTGTCCTCGTAGGCAAGTTAACCATCTCCACCGAGATTCAGTTTTCTCCTTTGGGAACGGGGACGGAAGAAGCCTACTCCCAGTGTGGTAGTGAAGGGTAAAGCAAACACGTGAAAGCACTTGCTTAAACGGGCACTTTGCAAACTTCCGTTGACACCAGATCACCTGCGGATCTTGTCACAGTTCAGATTCTGATTCAGTAGGTCTAGGGAGGGTCTTGAGAGTTTGCATGGCGGACAGTCTCCCAGGTGGTGCTGCTCTGACAGGTCTGTGGCCCGTGCTTTGGGTAGCGAAGGTTCACCACACACGGCACTCAAAAATGTGTGTCCCGGTGAACCAAGTAGACACCACCTGCCACCAGTATGAGAAAAGTTATCTTCACCAGGGAAACCAACAGCACCCCAAATTAGGTGACCCCACAAAACCAGGCAGGCTCCAGTGAAACCATCCTATCAGTCTCCAAAGTTCCTATCTTCAAGTCATAAACAATCAAGTTTCCCCCAAGACAAGAGGTTCCCATCCTTGGTTTCCCAGCAGAATCACACAGGGGAGCTTCTCCAAAAATACAAACATCAGGGCCCCATCCTCAGAAGTTCTGATTGGATACTTCATTCTCAGAAGCGTTTTTTTTTTTCTTTTTCTTTTTCTTTTTTTAGTTTCCTAGGTGACCTTAATGGAAATTGAGACCCACTGGCCTACAGAATGCAATTAAATACTCCACTGTCATGTGTGACAATATAATCTTAGAATTCTAAAAGTTGGAAATATTCAGGTCATATTAAACGATACCTACCAAGGTCAAAATGTAATAGATGACAAAGTATACGTCGACTTGGTTCATTCTATATGCAAAACATTTTTCACTGCAAAACTGTGAAGGAAGTACTTATAGTACGAGTTTCCTACTACAAACCCCTAGGCACACAGGGCTATTGAAGAAATAATATCCTTAGCTAAAAACGCTTTAGCTCTGCTAAAATAAAAAAAATAATAAAGCCTTTATCTGTGCCCTAAGGGTTACAACATGAAGTCCATGCTCAAATACCATAGAAGTTGGATGCATAGGGGCATTATGGGTCACCTTTACCTTCTCTAACTCACCTAGTCCAAAGAGATAGCTAATATACTTTTAGATGGACCTCTCTGCATAGATGTCTACAGATGAGAAGATATTTAGAGTAAATCATTGAGGAAAAGAAGAGCATTAAAGCATGAATGTTTACAGTATGAGTGCTGTGGGTGAGAAGTAAAAATTTCAGATGTTATTGTATGAACATTGCCCACATATGTAATACCTTTTATATATTTTTTTTTCTACAACCCAGGGGCCAAGTGCACACACATAGGACAACTGAGAAGTAAAGATACCATATGCTAGCAGTTCTCAAAGTGTGGTCTCCAGGCCAGCAGCATCAGAATCATCTGGGAGCTTGTTACCTTATTTGACCTCACCCCAAACCCACTGAATCACAAACACAGCAATCTGTGGTTTAACAAGCTCCCTGGCTTATGTTTGAGAACCACTGTTGTCTGCCATACTGGTCAGTCCTTAATTGGCCCCACCACTACTTTGCCCTCCACCTTCAACAGAAGAATACAACCTCAGACCTTCCGCTATGTCTTCCCAAAAGCCTCCGTATGGGATCAAATGCCCATGGGAGTTCAAAGAACAGGCAGACGATTCATTCTTCTATATAACTTAAACTGCATCCCTGAATTAAGTCAGACGATCTGATGCTTCATACGTAAGCCCCATTGTTTTGGCCTCGTGTAGGTTTGCTGTTACTGACCGGCACACTTTAGGCCTTTTGTTTTATAGGCACGTGATGGAAGACCCTGCCCATGATAAGACACAGTGACTCCATTGGGAGGGCAACAAGGGAAGCTGGTCTCCTCCTATGACATTAATTGTTTTCCTGTCAAAGCCTACAGAAACTGAGCTTGCCCATCTTTCCCATTTGCTTGGGCCACCAGAAAACTCAGAGTTAAATATGCAACAAAATCGGAGTTACTGCATTCGTCTTTATACTTTCCATTTACGTGTATTAACTCCAAATTTCATCTTATTTTATTTCCATATGGTCCTTTTGCCCCCATTTCCTAATCTATGTATTTTAAAAAAATCTTATTGTATTGGATATAGATACATAGACATCCAATACAGATATCCAGCTTATATGTAAATATAAGCTATCTCAAAATCTTTCTGGGATCTAGGCAAGAAATATAAATGTTTAAAATTATTTTTAAAAAAACCATATCCAGGGGCACCTGGGTGGCTCGGTCCTTAAGCGTCTGCCTTCGGCTCAGGTCATGCTCCCAGGACCCTGGGATCAAGCCCCCCATTGGGCTCCCTGCTCGGCAAGAAGCCTGCTTCTCCCTCTCCCACTCCCCCTGCTTGTGTTCCCTCTCTCACTGTGTCTCTCTCTGTCAAATAAGTAAATAAAATATTTTAAAAAAACAACAAAACCATATACAATGTGTTAAATGCAATTTTCTAAATGATAACATCATCAATCAACTTACTGTTTGTCTTCAGGTTTTATAACAGATGGATCAGTCAAATTTTCTCCAACACCTCCAAAGAAAAAATGAAATGCATTTAGCAAATGGGGATTTCATCTTCTCAGAAATTCAAGAAAATAATAACCAATTCTTAATTTCTTTCTTTAAACTTACATTCACCCTGCAGTAAATTCGACATTATGTGAATTCAACATACCATAAAAATTATCCAGGTGTGCTTGAAAATTTTAGTAAATTCACTGCCTTCCGCAATTCCCTCTGCTATGCTATAATAAACTTCGAGGCCACAAATGAACGCTTTATTGGTGTGTTCACAGTTACTGATAGTGGCATCCATCATTCATTTACCATTTGTCTATACCAGACATTCTAATTATATTCTCTGTAATTCTCAGCAACTCTAAAGGAAAAGTATTAGCATCCTCATATTCTCATTTTGCCAACGAGTACATTGATGTTCAAGAAGATTAAGCAGCTTTTTGTCAGAGGCTGCACAGTTCACGAGTGATAAGAGGATGCGAGCCAAAGCTTGTGTCCCTCCCATGAGGCCATGGGCTCTGTAGGTGGAGTCCATCAGTGCCCAGCAAGGCACAAGGGGCTGCGAGGTTCTGCAGGTACAACCTCTCTTCCATCAAAGACGCCCATATACACTATATATATATATATATATATATATATATATATATATATATATATATGGCATTTATCAACAGTAGCCTATAAACCCAGATTCTTGACCTGGATGCTGGTTACACACGTGTTCAGTTGTGAAAATTCCTTGAGAGGTATGCTTCTGCCATGTGCACTTTCCTGAACAAATGTTGTTTTTTTTTTCAATTACATTTAGTTTTTCAAAAACGGACACCAAAGCGTAAAAGGACAGCGGGAGTGGAATTTAGCGCCGACATCGATCGAAACAGCAATCGTTCCCAGACTGAATCTCTGTTATAAAATGCGATTGGGGAGGAGCCGTTTTCCATCAGCTCTAACACTTACAGGCAGGCTGATTGGACGGAAACGCACCATTTGGGTGTACCCCAGCCCCTTCGGAGATCAGCCTCTAGTCTGCACTGGTTCTCTTTGCTTGGAAGAGAGCAACCTTGCGGGAAAACGATTTAAAAATCATATGAAAGGGGCGCCTGGGTGGCTCAGTTGGTTAAGCATCTGCCTTCGGCTCAGGTCATGATCCCAGGGTCATGAGATCGAGCCCCACATCAGGCTCCCTGCTCCCTCTCCCTCTGCCCCTCCCCCCTCCCTGCTCATGCTCGCGCGCTCTCTCTCTCAAATAAATAAATAAAATCTTTTTTAACAATCATATTGAAATGTAGAGCTTTATTATGTATTTCTATTCGGTAAAAAATATTCATGTTTTTTAACCGTTATTTTAAAAAGAATTTTTTTTTTTTGCCATGCTCGTTTTACCATATGCTAAACCTTTCATAAGAAAATGTAATCCTTGGAATTTATAGACCCTTCCCCTAAGAACCTGACTTCCTTAGAAAAATAACCTGCTTAGTGTAGGGGTTTTCAACCATGTTTATGTCAGGACCCTCTTTGCTTGTCTGGGGAAAAGAAGGGACCCCCTTCTCAGAATAATGTTTTAAAAATGCATAATTTAAATACATAAGATGACAAAGGAAACCAGTGATACTGAAATACAGTCATCAAAATATTTAAGTTGTACTGCAATACATGTGCTTCTTTATTAACACATTAAATAACAGAATCTAGTGCAAGTGTATAACTACCATAACATCAGTGATACATATAAACAGTGTTTTGCCATATCTGCCAACACCATAATGTGCTATGTTAATATCAGTAATTGCTATTGCAAACGGTCATGGGTACTGCTAATGCCTCTATGGTTTGTGGTCTCCCCTATAATCGAAGGAAATGATGAGTTTCAGTTGTAGGTTAGTGAAAAGAATGGTGTAATTTGTTTTCTCATCAAGGTTCACAAACCCTCTGAATTCTCTTTCTTTAAGAGCCTCTGGCTTACAATCTTCGTACACGGATTTTGTATGGGGGAAAGGAAAAGTAAGGCTGAAACCAGGCTCAAGGGGAGGTGTGTCAAATGTGATTGGCTCAGGCTTTATTCTTTTTAAAGAAAAAGTCACAGGAAGAGACTGGGCTCTTTATACTTTTCTCATTACAGACACAAGGAGGAACAGCCTCGAATGACTCCACTTTCCTAATGATGTAGTAAATAAACAGAAAACCAGAAAGAAAAATAGTCCGAGGCCATCAGTAGAGAGACTACAGAGGCTAAAAATCCTTTTCATGCTTAAGCTCAGACCTAACTTTAAGCCTGGACTTCCCAGCAATGATGAAAGCTTTCGGCTGGTGGCTATGGAAACTGTAAATTTAAGCTGGGAATATGCATAGTACCCAAAGAGGTCATATCAGTTGGGGAAAAGGAAGTTTATAGGGGAGAAAAAGTCTGATCAAAATAACATGAGCTCCAGTTTACTTTAAATCTTGTTGCCTGTTAGATAGGCAGGAGTCAAAGGGTCCCACTCATGTCTCCGTCACCTTCCAGTTATGTGACCTGGACACCGTCTCTAATGTCTCTGAATCCCAGTGTTCTCATCTGAAAGTGTGAATAATAATGGGCCTTATCTTATATGCTCACTGAGGATTAAATGAACTATTGTATACAAGCTGCTTAGCAAAGTGTCTGACCCAGAGGAAGCTGAAAAAATGTCAACCGCTATCTCTAATATCTTTATTCTATCAAGACCTCTTCTGAAATAAAATTCTATTTTCTTACCACTGGTTAAATCATGTTCTGATGATCTCATTTCCCTAATGAATAAATCTCTCTAAAAGAATGAGGGTAGAGTCTCCAAAAACCTTTATATCCCTAAACCCAATCTGACGATTCAAAGCGTAACTACTAAATACATATTTTGGGGCCCTCTGATGGCAGAAGGAACATTCTAGAGAGAGAGAAAATATGGAAGAGAACTATGCATTTCAACATCCAAAATTCCCAATCACACCTGTTTACCTACGTTAGTAAGGTAAATGCCATGTGCGGGTGTATGCTGCAGGCCCTTGTGAGAAACTCAGAAACATACATTCTGATCTGAACCACCCTGGGATACATCCGTGAACCTCTAAATCTGTGGACATAAGTTACCTTCTTTGTAGCAGCAGAATTCATGATGATAGCGTTGATGGGAATGCTGACTTATTCTGCAAAGTGCTTTGTTGAATAAAAAAATCTACTATCTCCAAAGTTCTTTGAAAAATACAATGAGCTTTTAAGAAAAGAATGCTCTAGGGGCACCTGGGTGGCTCAGTCGGTTAAGCATCCGACTCTTGATTTCGGCTCAGGTCATGATCTCAGGGTTGTGGGCTTGAGCCCCACAAGGGCTCTGGACTGGGCATAGAGCTTGCTTGGGATTCTCTCTCTCCTTCTTCCTTGGCCCCTCCCCCAGCCTCTGTCTCTCCCTCTAAGAAAAAAAGAGAGAGAGAGAGAGAATGCTCTAGACCACCATGATGTGAAGTGTAATTGTTTTTCATTGCCATTGCTGGGAATCAAATGTTGGATTTCACATGTAATGATGATGGTGCAGGCCCTCATATGTGGGATTTCTAAATGGAAAGAAAGTAGAAAACTATAGTATAAATTACAAGTGAGCAGAAATTGGTCAAGCCTTTCCTTAGAGTTCAGCTTCCAGGCCCGGTGTGGCAGTTCCTGTGTTAGTGGCTGGCACTCCCTTGGAAGACAGCAGAAAGGAGAAGAAGAAGAAAAACTGCCAGAGTGTTTCTCATTCCTCTTTTCCCCCAAAGCAATCAGGAGCCACAACAAGCTGGTGAAGAATCACTGCTGTGTTAAAGAGCCACATGGAGATTAATACTAATGACAACAATAACTAACTTACAGAGGGCTTACTATGGGGCAAGAACTTGCCTCATTCCAGCTCCTTAACATGAGGGATTAACAAGGAGTTAAGTGCATAGTATTATTACCCTGATTACAAATGAGGGAAGTGGGACTCTGGGTGGTTACCCCCTGGTCACACAGCTAATTCACGGTAGAGCCAGGAGTCAGACCCCAGCACTGCAACTCCAGGCCTCTTCCTCCAAAACTGCTGCTACCAGGCCTCTCAGTCCCCACGCCCTACCACCTGAACAATGTAGATCATCAACTCTCCAAAGACTGGAAAGACTAATCGATTAATTACAAAACTGAACCAAAAACCATTATGGTACTTTTAAGAATACATATATGCTCCCCATGTTTCCTTTCCAACTTGGTTTGGATTAAATATCAGAATGCATTGAGTCTTTACCCAAGTGCCTGACAGAAAATAAGTGCTTGGTAAGCGTTAGCTAGTAGCTGTAGTCATGTAACCGCTCATAGTTACTATCATAGGATTTATCTTCTTCCATAAATTCAGGCCTCATCAATTGGCCAAAACTCTCCAGGAAGTATCTCAATTTCTTCATGCTCATTCTATGAGGCCCACTCTCCTCTGCTTTGAAGGTCAGTGTTTTGACATAGTTTCTTTGTAGTGGCCTATTTCTGCAATTCACATAATTGCCCAGTAAAAGAATAAAGTTAATTCCATTTTCCCCCCAAGACTATCAACGTAGCATTTGTTCTGTTTAATGTCACTCTGGATTACTCAGAGACATAAAAATCCCCAAACATAAACATCATTAAACAAAAACCTATTCAAGTGGAATACAAAACACACTAAAGAGTCATCATTAATTCCTTAAAGTTTTTCTTTGGTTGTTTTTTTTTTTTTTTGTTTGTTTGTTTCTGTTTTTGCTTTTTAAACAACTCCACCCAAAACTCAAAGTGCAGACACTCAAATACAGATGAAAACAATCAACCTCTCCCCAACATGAGCTACAAAAGCAGACGCCGTGGGCATCAGCATGCTGAGCTTACATGGATCATGTACTCGCTGGTTTAAAAGCTGAATCATGCTGACTGTTTTAACTTTGTTTATATTGCTTCCCTAAATATTGTGTTTGAGGGTTAGAAATATAACTCAACTCTGAATAGCACAGATCTGAAAAGACAGAGAGACTTATGTGTAGTTTAAAAAGTCTATACACATCCTTGAACACATGGTATAAATTTCAATCAGAATTTACTGGACATTTCTCACAATGCCTCAGGATCATGTATCTCAGCTGTGCCCAGCCTCCCAGCCTGGCTTTCGGTACAGAATCCCAGGACTGGAGAGATGGGAAAGTCAGAGAGGACAAGGAATATGCCCAATCTGTTTAAATGAACCATAACACGGTTATGTCCTGTGAAACTCATAAAGAAATAAAAGTACAGTGAGAAGGAAAGAACATGGATGGTCAGTTCACATCCTGGCTCCCTCTTCAGTAACTGTGCAACCTTGGGCAAGTTATTTAAATTTTCTGGGCCTAAAGTCCCCATAATATCTACCTTGAGGTGCTACTTGTGGGATTAAATGAGATAACTCTTGTGAATGTTCCTAGACTAAATCCCTTATTTCAAACCAAAGCCCCAGTTGGTGAGCGCAAGGACTAAACTTTGACCCGAATACATATTTCGTTCTGTGTCTGCAAGGAAAGCCTGCTAGAGATACTCTTGTTTTGTGCGGCAGGATTATAAGTCACATGTGAGGTGTTGATAGTGGGGAGATGCACTGATCAAAGGCTTGCATTAAATATGAGTGTACTGTGTCACCTCTCTCAGGCGGAGTTTTGTACTTTTGTGAACTGTCATATCAAGGTACACAGCAAAGAGAGCAAGCTAAACTATAGACTGCCAAAGCACTGAGCTCAAAATCATGAAAGATGCCCAGAATTTACACTCTCCTATGTGTATAAATTCATGCCTAAGTGTTATTATGAACATTAAGTTCAAGGTAAAGCCATAAAACTAGAAAATTTGGTACAAAAATCATTCCCCATTTAGGGGCACCTGGGTGGCACAGTCTTTTGGGCAACCGACTCTTGGTTTTGCCTCAGCTCTTGATCTCAGAGTCTTGAGATCAAACCCCACATGGGGCTCTGTGCTCAGTGCTGAATCTGCTTAGAGTTTCTCTCTCTCTCTCCCTCGGCCCCTCCCTGCTGCATGCACGCTCTCTCTCTCTAATAAATTAAAGAAAAAAAAAAAACTCATTCCCCATCAAAGTTTTAGATGTATTTAAATTTTAGGCAGCTAATCATCTGCCTATATTTTTTTCTTGAGCTAAGAGGGAAACAACATAGTAGGTGCTCGTGATCATCACTGCACAATGTCTCTGAAATAAATGGCCTCACCTCCCTTCAAAACTAGGTAGAGCAACTGCATATATTACCCATCCTGGTTCTCCCAATATTTCTTGGGACACCTGTCTGGTTCCTCACAAGTTGGACAGTTTCACAAATAATAAATAAATTCAGAAAAAGGATACCATCTTTCAGTTATCAAATTAAGAAGAAAAAAAAAAAAAAGCACACACTCTTGGGGAATATCTCCACTGAAAAACCTTAACTATGGCTTTGGGAAAAGGTCAGATGTGGGGGACAATGACATGGACAGACCATCCCTGGTCAATGGTTCCTGAACTGTGCCTCATGCTTGCTGTATCAATCACACCTGTGCTATCAATTACCTTGCAAATCTAAAACCAGCAGCTCTCCCCGGGTATACTCATAGGTCCAGTGAGAGAAAGCCAACATCAGCTTCTCCAAGGTGTTGCTGGGGGCAATTTCATCACCGTTGTTGTTGTTGTACTTCCGGAACTCTCCCGTCATGTACTTCTCAATGGTCAACCATTGGTTGGCCGAATGGCAGTAGATTAAGAAAACTTCCAGGAACCTGTGAGGGAGGAAAAGGAGGCCACTGAGTCCCCACAAGGCAGCAAAGGTGAGACTTACATTACCAGTCAGGAGCAGAGGAGAATATCTAACTCTGGCCCGATGAAGCCTCAGTGCACATGTCCTGCCTTTCTAAGGCAGGACAGAATGCAAGGATTGGGAGTTTTCCCCACACTTACCCACCTTCCTTCTCTTTGAGGAAACCTTCCAACTCCTTTATGAGTACTGGACTCAACTTTTCTTGCTGTGCTCTATAAAGTTCCTTGTAACTGAAACAATAAAACTTTACCATAATCCCCAGCACCAAATTATGATCTATCTTGCTAAATGAATGCAAAAGTCTTGAGACACTCAAGCGAAAGTAACAAGAGTTCATTCTTAGAAAGTTCCTTATTTCGCTAGGATAAAAGGAGAAAAAACTGTGCTTCCAATAGAAATGTTTTCCTTCTGTAATGCTCCTGGACATTAGTAACTACATCTAGGGTCTGCCCATTTCACATAACTGAGAAGTCAGTCATGGCCGCTAACTGAACTTCTCTTTTCCACTCACATAAGTTCAGTGTTTAAGCCAAGATATTACTGGGACATCCAACTCTCTTCTTACCAGTCTCCTCCAGAACTATAGAAGGAAGAACCCAAAACTAAGATCATGGGGAACTTCCCCATGGCTCTGGCATTTCTCATGACTAACAGGCCTGAGAAGAAATTGAGAGAAATTTGTACTTAAAATGAAGGGCCAGGGTACCCATACTCCCTATACTCACCTTGGTGTGTAGGGAATGGTTTGTGGTTTCACTTGGTTGAAGGTATACATCAGTTTTTGAGCAGCTCTTTGTTGTTGAATTTCCTACACAATAGGGAGCAATGATAAAAATATTGGTCTGTTATCCCATGTAGGCTAACCAATGACACGGAAGCACTAGAGGCCTCCCCAGTGTGATTTTTAGCCTCATTCAGCTCCCACCACACTCCTCTCCAAAAGCAAAAGCTCTACAAAACAAAAATAAGGAAATACCACCACATCCAGAACAGAAAGGCTATCCTCTGGGTTAAAAAAAAATGGCCTCCAATCAGGATGTAGCCAGAACTGCTTTCTTTGACCTATCCCTCCGGGCTCCGGGCTCCGGGTCTCGGACTTACCCTGAGGCAAAGGTGAAGCACAGTACTCTCCCGGAAGATTTTGTGCCATGACTTCACAACCTCGGGAAGAAAGGACTTCATGATGAAAACCTGCCCCGGCTTGAGAATGTCACCCTCAGACCAGGTGCTGATGACTTTCATGGCTTTCCGGAGCCCGCCATCCATCTCCTCACGGGACAGCACCTGGATCATTGCAGCTCTCCCTCGCTGGGACCAAGAAGACATGCTCTTATCCAGGTTCAAAGGGGAACTCTCCTCCAGCCTGTAGACAGTTACTTCTTCTCCTGCTGCAAAAAGAAGTACGGATGAGAAGTTCAAGGACATCTCATGTCTGTGACATGTTCTAGTGTCCGAAATAACAGCTCAGAATCAGTTCAGCTTCCCAAATGATCAGAAGAGAATGGAATTTCACCTGGGCACGGACAAGTACAGAATAAAGGCCTGGACATTGGCCATGTTATTGTCCAGTAAAGGGAGGGGGCAGGAGAGGGGAAAAGGGACTAAGCATCAAATGATATATAAGAATTAAGTTGTTCTTATTATAAACTGTAACTAGACAAAAGCAAAATCAAAGTAGTGGGGTTATGATTCCTTTGTTAAAGGCAAATACTTCCAAAGAGATAGTCTAACCCCGTGTTTTCATTATCATCCCCTTTACAAGACTTATTAGACTTTTTTTTCCCTAATTCCTTTTTTTTTTTTTTTTTAAGATTTTGTTTATTTACTTGAGAGAGACAGAGATAGCAAGACAGAACACGAGCAGGGAGGAGAGGGAGAAGCAGGCTCCCCGCTGAGCAGGGAGCCCAACGTGGGGCTCGATCCCAGGACCCTGCATCATGACCTGAGCCAAAGGCCGACGCTCAACCAACTGAGCCACCCAGGCGCCCCTCCTAATTCTCCCTTCTATATGACATTTTAATACCAAAAATATACTATATGTATCTACATATACTGTACATATATTTGTGCTTTATAGAGAAAAAGATGTTTCTGCTTCCTTGGGGGCGATATTACCCCCACTGAGAATTCATGGTTTAACACAATTGGAGTTAGACCCAGAGCCTCTCTCTCCCTCCTTTGTGCCCTTGGACAAGTTACTTAAAACTTGGACAAGTTACTTTGTGCCCTTGGACAAGTTACTAAAGCCTCACTTCCCTGATCAGTTAAATGAAAGTGTTTTATAACGCTCACCTCACTGGGTTGTTGGAAAGATTAAATATGTGAATTTGGCTAACATGAACTAGAACTTCAGATACAAACTCAATCCCACTTAAAAGATTTTACACACAAAATGCTCTTTAACTGCTAGGCAGTTTCCACTTTTAGGCTCTTGAGCAGGGAACAAGTGAAGCCTAGATTCCACCTACTACAGTGTTTAATGCTTCATAACAGAAGTAACATATTCTATACACAACTTCTGTCCAGTCTCTGTTTGATTTTCTCCTTACACCTCTGTTTCAATGCTTTTCTTTTTCTTTCTTTCTTTTCTTCTTTTTGGTGAACACTATACTGGTTCACCAAGAAAGGAATCTATTTGCTCACTCTTGCACTGAATTGAAAAGAACATCTCTAGGTAATTCTTAGTGACAAATTTTCATATATTTATTCTTTGTGCCCAGATAAATGCCACTGAAGGTCTCTTCAGAGTTCTAAATACTTAGAGGATTTACAGCACAGCTCCTTAGTTGCGAAACCAGCCATGGAGCCGCGAGGAAGGAGAAGGCATTTGCATCCACGATCGGGAGCCCCCTGATTTGTCCCCGTGTGAAGAGAATTAAGATCTAGGACAGAGTGGGGACCCTTGTTATATTGTCAATTGGCTGGACAGAGAGACTCTGGAAGCCTTGGCTTAATGCAAGCTTGTTTTTCTTTACTACTCCAGCCTTTAAAAAACGACATTTACTATCTGAGCTAAGAGCAATTAGTTTACATGAAACAAACTGAAAACAATATACAAAGCATTTCTTTTCAGATGCCTGTTAGTTTTTACTGTATTGACATTTATCGCTTTCTTCTGTGTTTATTACACACGGTTGGTTGGTTCTTTTCTTTCCTACTTACTTCCAGCCCTAAATCACTGAATGCCAGGTGCAACATTATTGCTTTTTTCCCAACTGCTGCTCATTATAGGTCCCATCCCCACAGTACTAGATTTTGACCCTCGATGACGGCTGGACAGTTAACAAGAGTTTCCATTTTAGAAAATTAATCGCACTAAACTGCAATCACTGCTAAAACAAAAATTTCAACTAAAATGATGCAACATGGTTTCTCCTCCTGTGATTTGCTCAGATGTATGCCTCTGCCCTGGCACAGCCTCAAGAAGGTAGAAATGGCGCACTCACCAAACAGTTGGATTGGTGTAAATGGTATAGTCTGAGAAAGCCTCATTAAATTGTTCCTTTCAATGGCTGCAAACAAAAACAGATTTACTATTTTAAGTATGCATCAGTGGATTGAACTTACAGAAAGCCTCCCCCACATGAACCTATTCATATAATGCTAAAATATTTCATTTCAAAGACCCCTGATTTTTGTCTTCATCAAAATATTTTCCATAATCCAGCTTTTAAAATAAACTATGCCTTAAACAGGAAGGCTATGCCCCGGTCTTAGAAATTATATGAGATTATATAACATGGTCTGAGTGGGGCTATCACCTCCCCTCTCCTGAATAACAAATCACAGACTAATCCATACATATGTGGAACTTCCTTTTCAAGAGCGCTCTGTGATCTTCATTTCTCTGGTTTTTCTTTCCCAGAGCAAATCTAATGCACAGTGGACTGTGGGGACATCTACTGTTGACTTTGCACAGTTCACCTTCTTTTCCCGGAGAGAACTGACGGCCAATTTTAATTAGAAGCAAGTGATCTGCATTTTCCTGTTGAGAGCCGTATCCTAACAGATCAGAGTCAATATGAGTTACAGTATTTTTCACCAGACTTTCTAAAGTTGACAGCTGGAGTCAAAATATTGGATTACTGCTGAGCTGAAAGACCCAGTTATAAGGGCCTGGAAAGCAGAGTCTGGAATCCACGGAAACACTGTTCGCTACAGGGGAGAATTTAGGAAAAGGCAGTCTATTACCGGGCCCTGACAACATGACCTTGATCTGATAATAACGGTAAATGTCACATCACTAAACCCGTACTCAGGTGCTGAGCTTTTAGACTGTGTAAAAGACCTTGCCCACGTCTCATCTCCTCCAACGCTGAGAGCGATGACACACAAAAGACCAACCAGTGGCACAAGTCCAGTTGGTTGTTCTATTGCTTTGCATTTCAAAGTGTTTCCCTCTTAATTCCCAGCTAGCCCTTTGGCAGATTGTTCCTCAGGAAGGGCAAGTACAATTATTCCCACTTGGAAAGAAAGACAACTGAAGCGCTGTGAAGCAATGTTGCTTATGAGAGTCAAGACCCTCGACATCTTGTTTAATAACATCCTTGTAAGATGTCTTTGTTGAATTTACTCGATGGGGCTGGCATTCATTCAGTGGTTATGTTTGCTGAGGGCCAGTGAAGGTATAAAATCTTCCTTCAAAGAACTCGTTTCAGGCCCCAATCCAAAATATGGAGATCTCTGGCTTTGGGCTTATAAGGAATTTTGAGACCTCAAGGTCACCCTTCCTCACCATTTGGAACTTGCCCGAGCATTTTTTTTTTTTAAGATTTTATTTATTTGACAGAAAGAGAATGAGAGAGAGCGCGTGCACATGAGAGGGGGGGAGGGTCAGAAGGAGAAGCAGACTCCCCACTGAACAGGACGCCCAATGCAGGACTTGATCCCAGGGACTCCAGGATCATGACCTGAGCCCAAAGGCAGTCACTTAACCAACTCAGCCACCCAGGCACCCCCGGTACATATTTTGTTTTGTTTTGTTTTTAATCCCACATTCTCTTAAATCCTAACAACTTGTTTTCCCAAGTAAATGGCAAGGTAAGAAATCTGAATGTTCTTCTCATGAGAGTGAACAACAGGCTTTCAAGTTGGGAGTCATATCAATACTTTGCAATTCATCAATATTTCTGTTTACCACTGCAGAATCACAGACGTTTAGCTCGGCTGACACGTCAGTGCGCACATGCTTCCTACCTGAATAATGATGGCGAGGCTCTGGAGGGCTTTTTAAGGAGGCTGAGATTTCTGAAATTATAGAGAAGATTGGCATTTTAATTACTTGGCTGGAGATAAATACATGCTTATGAATATATTGCCTTCAAAGTTATTATTGAACAGATTAATCGGAATGGCTTCTCAGTATTTGAGAAAGATTGCCTAATATCCTTTAACCACATCATTGGGCATGGTATCCTGACACCTTCCAATCATCAATGTAATATCTCCAAACATATTTATACAGGGAATTGAAGAAAGACAGGTAATATTAGCCTCAAAGATGTATTTCCTCTGAACCAATTACACCTCTGGGTTGCAGAAGGCACTGGGCTGCCCATCACACTTCATGACATCCCCAAAGCACAATTCTCTGAGCTCCCACCAAGATGCAGTACCCATATGAAGACATTATTAATACCAAGTTATTAGCAGTCTCCTTCACTGACCTAAAATGACAACAAAGTGATGAAAACAAATTAAGAGGCATATACCAGAAACAAGGGAGTGGGCGGAGAATAGGAGACCAAGGGGCTTGTTTGTTGGGCTCACCTCCTGCAGGTTTCACTGGCTCTCCTCTATCTGCTCAAATCCTAAATTACAAGTCTCCAGAGAAATCCTTTGCAACAGTTTTGCCATCTCATAAAATTAAAATTAAAGTGGAGAGCTTTAGTCTCATGGTGGTAACTGCTTTATACCTAGTAGAGTAAGCAGCATAATTAGAGCCCAATTTCAAAGGTCTCTCTGGTTTCTTGTTGCTGGATAAGGAAAGGAACAAAAATCCCTTCCTTTGGGGGTGCTTAGTAAAAAGTAAGATCAGCAGAAAAGACCCTTTCTTTTGAGTCCATTCAATAACAAAAATAAAAACGTATTCAGCTCCCGCTATAGGTCATGCTAGCCAAGACAGATGTGGGTAAGTAGTGGCTCCCGCCCTAGAAAAAAGGAAATGTGAAATACTGGGAGCTAAAGACATGTAGACCATAGTCACAACACAGTTGGCTAAGTATTTATAATAGAGGTGTACACAGAGGCTTATGGAACCTTCATAGACAAGCAATGTGATATTCTTTTGTTGTTGTTGTTTTCTTTTTTTTTTTTTTTGGTGGCTGGGTGACAGACCTGTACCTCTGAAGCAACGTGATATTCTTAAAGAGCATGGGCATCTGAATCTGATAATGCTGAGTTTCAATCCTGGCTCATTTAAGGAGCTGTGAGAATTTGTTCACATTCATTCAACACACACTTATTCAACACGTACTAGCTGCTTAAGAGAAAGACCAGTGTAAAAAACAGATAAAGTCTCTGGCTACCTTCCAGTGAGAGGAAAGAAATAAACAAGTAAATATATAGTGGATACAGTATTACCTATATATATCAAGTTAGGGGGCTAGAAAGTGCGGGAGACAGGGAGCTTATTATTTTAAGGATGGCAAGCCAAGGCCTCTGTAAGAAGGTGAAATTTGAGCACAGACCTGAAGGGAGCAATAGGTAAGTTATATGGAAAAATGCGGGAAAATTCCAGGCAGAGGTGACAGCAGGTGCAAATGCCCTGAGGCAGGACCATGGAGAGCGTGGCCAGAGTGGACTGTGCTGAGAGGAAATGGGGTTGGAGAGTTAGAGGAAGAACAGCAGATCTACAGGGCTTTGTAAGACCAATTTGGACTTTGCTTTTAGAGAGTGAAATGAGATGCCATTTGAGCAGAAGAGTGACTCGATTTGACTTTTGGTTTCACAGTGTTATTCTAGCTGCATTCTGGAAATAGACGTTCAGAGAGCAATAGTTTGGAGGTCATCCTCTAATCCAGGGAGGAGATGAAGAGTGGTATGTGAAAGTAGGAAAGTGATCAGGTTCTTGATATATTTTGAAGGATTTACTGATGGTTTGGAAGTGCAGATGTGAGAAAACGGGAGCCAAGTATGATGGCAAGACTTTGGCCTCAGCAACTGGAAGGACGGCATTGCCATTTCCTAAGGTGGGTGAGGCAGGAGGTGGCACATTTTTTGGAGATGGCTAGATCCCCAAGTGAAGGGATGAACAGGTAGGTGGTCATATTGTGCAGGGCAGAAACGTTGAGTGAAAGAATGAACATGAGCCTGTATATCTGGATGAGCGCCCTCATCAATACTTGAGAAAGATTAAGGGATTTGCAGCCTATCCTGTAGGTAACGGGAAGCCACTGGAAGCTTCGAGGTAAGTGACAGTTTACTGTTCAGAAAGGTAACTCCAGTGGGAACACGGGGAAGTGCAAAGGGAGAGAAACCAACCAGAATGCTAGCATAAAATCAAGGGCAAAACTTTTTACATCGGAAAATAAATATCAGAGGCTCTAACGTGGAAGCCATGGGATAGAGCGACACAGACAGCTCCTAAGGATGGGGCTGGGGCTGGTACAGAGGCAAAGTTGATAGCTAAGACGGGCAAAGTTGGTGACTGGGAACCAGAGAGAGTGGGATACACAAGGCTGTGGAAGAGAAGGGGCCCAACGGCATCCAGACGTCAAGAACATGAAAAGGAGCTCATCGGCTGGGGTCAAGTTTGAGAACAGCCTCGACAGTGGCTTTGCCAGGGAGTGTCTCACATGACCCAGCCCTACTCAGCCACTTGGGGCAAAGTCCTAGGGAAGCCACAGAGGAAAAGGTATCCGTATACAAGATGAAAGGCTCTCTGTGAGCGATATGTAAAAGACTGACAGAATTGTCGAACAGGCGAAATGAGCTCAGCGGCAACACCCTCACTCACAGAGAAAACTGGAAAATCACCGTCAGAAATAGGCAATTCAAAAAAGAATTGTAAACCAGACATCAATCCTGATTTATGTGGAGAAAGACAATCAACTTTCTACTTTTCTATTGAACTTTCTACTTCGTACAGTAGACAAAAATCACATACAGAATTTCAAGGACTACAAAAATCTCAGCAGGAGAGGGAAGCTCACCATTAATAAGATAAAAAAGTAACATAAAAACTTACTGTCAACTCCACTTGAACTTCTCAACCTGTTTTAAAAATTAAAGTTGTTTAGATAACGCTTTAAATTTTTCAATGACCAAAGAAAGGAGTACAATAGTAACAATACAGAGTCTATATGTCTAGATGCATGTATGTGTATGTAGATTTTCTTTGAAAGCAAAGTGCCATTTGACCCCTGTTTCTATCAACAGAGAAATGGTTTGCAACCCTACAATTATTTTTCATAGAAAAATGAGCACCATATCTGCATATAATTCACTTACTGTGCATGCCCTAGGCTAACCAAAAAGCAGTCGTTTTTGTTTTTAATTAGCTATATGATCAAACGACATATATAAGATTTAACTGTGTTTGTGTTATTCTGGATCAATCAAACTAAAGGGTTCCTGAACTATGCAAAGCAGATGCCTACAAATGAGTCTGCGAATGTCTCTGGACAAGCCTACAAATCAGTTTCATTAGCCCACGTGGCCCCTAAATGTTCACGGGCTGAAATTAGCTCTCTGTAAATTGTTACTTGCCCTGCTCAAGTGCACAAGTGGCCATGGGCAAGTCTGAATAAATTCGTTCAAAGAATATCTCCAGTATTGAAGGTCCTTAGGGAAGAGAGTACAATTACAATTATTGTTTAATTTCATGCTGCAATAACTCACTACTCTGCATGAGCACAAACTACCGAACCTCTGGGAGGAGATAGTCATGTGCACTTGAAGTCTAGAGGCAGGCTGGCACACAGAGACCTCGATGGTAGCACCAGAAAAAAAGGCCATCTCAAATGGAGCTGGCTGTAAACTTCAAGTCACATTCCACCTGCTTGGTATCAACTGGCCCTTCATACACTAGACGGTTTTGAATTCTGCTCCCATAGCCACATGGATCATTTGATGATGTAACCAGAAAAGTCCAGGAAACACTACAAACCAAATAGAATCATTTTGCTTTGGTTGGTTTTCAAACTTCATTTCTCTGAATAAATAAAATTCCAGGAAAATACTCAAGCCTACAACCATGTGAGTTCTCTAGCTCCTCTTTTGATCCCTGTCTTCCCTTTGCTTTGTCTCAAACCTCAAAGGGTTACTGCTTTGATAGACACTTAGGATGCTCATGAGAAACCAAAAATAAAAAAGATCAACCTCATAAACTAAAATTAAAAATTTGAAAAAAAAAAATCTAAAGAGAAAACTATCAGATCTTCAGTCTTTCTTTAGGCCAGACAGGTTTGTTCCTAGTCTTGAATGCAAATTTCACAATCTTATCTGTCAGAAAAGATAGGATACTCATTATTCCGTGTGTGCTTTTTTGACACTGAAAAGACAAAGGCTTAATCTGCTGTGGTAGTACGTGTTTCATTATATTCTTAAAAGGCACTGAGGTGGGATCTTATTGCCAGAAATGGGAAAACTTGGGAGAATAAATGATTTTCCTTCTTGCTGACAAAAGGAAAATATTGTCATTGGAAACACTTCTTTTTCCCCTCTTTTTCTGACCCAATTAAACCTTTGTTACAAATCAGTTTAAAAATCAAAAACAAAAACAAATCAGGTAAAAAAAAAAAAAAAACAGAAGCCAAAAATGCTTAAAAACAGACATTTAGAAATACTCACAGGGAGTTCCTATTGAGGTTGGTGCTCCTGGAGTTCCACAAAGAGTTTCTGCTCAGATCCTGAGCAGAAAGGAAAGGTCATTACATGTTTACCCAACATTCTCCTACCCCAAGCTTCCAGAAATACATTTGCAAAACATACCCTCCCCCCCAACTCAATATTTCTCTTTTACTGGACGCACTAAACTCAAGTTAGAAAGATGCATAATGTTAGCACAATATCTGAACAATTCAATGTGTTGACTGACTTTAACAGAATGAAATTACTTGTATGGGGACATCATAGAGAAAACATAATATACAACAATGGCTTTTGCAGAAATGAGAGTGAACAGTTAATGATAGGAAAGAAGGAATGAAGGTCTAAGTTGACAAGAAATATCAATCATTACATCTCTGTGTCCTCTATCAGGACACTGTTGTTTCAGTGGATGATAATTTAGAGTAACATTACTTTGAATTTATCATTCTGTTTCCTATTTAGATTCAACTATTACTTCCTGAAACCTACTACATTCCAGGCATCACTCTAGGCATTTCCATTGGTCTTATTTTTGTTATCCACTACCAATAATCTCATAAGGATGGCATTAACCCCATTTTAGAGACACAGCTAATGAAGCTCAGAGGTTAATTACTATACACAGCCCTGAACCCTGAGACATAGCAGACAGGTTCTCGCCACCACTCACCTCCAAGCAGTCTGACGGTTTAGTTTCGAAATCTTCCACAGATTCCCTTCATGAGGTTATTAACGTACATTCATACAGGTAATACGGACACAGTTCCCGAGTTCATAGAAATTAATGTTCAAACCAAGACCAAAATCAGATTTCTTGAGTTAGTCTAACTAGATCATGCTCCCCACATGGTAGATGGCAGTAAAACGGGCACGTAAGAAACAAAGACCGTAAAATCAGAGAACCTCAGTGTTGGAGGCTCCTTCATCCTGCAGGGTCCAAATCCCCTCCAACACATCTGCAAAGAGGTTGACTCGGCCTGTTTGACTAACCACACTAAGTGAGGAACTTACTACTTCCAGAAATAAACCAGTCCATCCTTAGAAAGCCCCAATTGCTAATAATTCCTCCTCAAATTGGGCTGAAACTGCCTCCCAGTAGTTTCTACATGTTGACCCTAGTTCCACCTCTTAAAATGTAATGAAAATACCTATTTTTCTTCCACCTGGCAACATTCATAAATTTCAAAACAGTTCCAAAAGATCCTGAACTATTGATCTTGCAGGCTAAAAACACCCACGATAAATTACTGGGTGGACCAACAAATTGCACCGAGAAAAACAAGGAAAGAATAAAGGGTGGGGGGTGGGGCTCGAAGGGAGTGAAAAAAACTGAGCATATATTCAAAGCAAGGATTTAAATGTAATACCAGTAAAAAGGAGAAGCCAATTAAGGGACATAATGGTAAAACAGACACAGTCAAGGAGTTAGAGAAGTGTGTGCATAAATTTTTTTTTTTAATATCAAATAAGATGTCTTTACCTCTTGAGACTGCTTTAGATAATCACTGACTTGGATAGCATGCTGTTCCATTTCTTTGGTTTTCATTTTCTGATATATAGAGGGTTCCAGACCTTGTTAAAAGAAAGAGAAAAAGAGAAATTAGAGAATACTTGAAAATGTGTTACATTCAAATCACATTCCTAAATAGGAAGATCTGAACATAGTGCATTCATCTAAATTTGAATATAGTTTCTTTTTCTCTTTTTAGCAAGTGTTACCAAGATTCTTTTGTCCTTTTTTTCCTCAAGTGGTTGAAAGCTATATATTCTACAGTATTTCTATTCATCAGTAGTTTCCTTCACATTTATAATAATTTATGCTCTCTAATCAAAGTCAAGCATTAAATGGCCCATAACTTGAGTCCTCCCTACAGAAGAACACCTTTAGCGATTCTTTTTGTCCATGCTTTATGTAAAACACATGAAATTTTCATTCCAAATTGTTAGGCATCCTTCCTTAACAACTGCACCAAGCATCATAGTAGGCTACTTGAAAAAATAAAACAAAACAAAAACAAAAGACAGAAAAGAATACCCAGACAATAAATTTCATTTTCAGCTCTTTCTTTAAAAGGATGGCAAGGATCATTATTGTCACAATTTTTTATACCGGTACCTGCAAAGTCACTGGCATATAGTAGGTGCCCAGTAATAATTTAATTATTGGATTGGATTAATTCTGAGAATAATGCTTATTAAGAGTCCCTGGCTAAATGTAGGAGATAGGAGCTAACAGTAATTTTTTTCTCTAATGATTTTGTGTCAAACACACACACACACACACACACACAGAGTACAAGAAATCTATTGGAAAAAAATCACAAAATGTCATATGATATTTTTGAAATATCATAAAATTATGATCAATATGGTTTCAATGAGAGCGCAGAATTAAAATTAAAATACCTATAGGAAAAGTTAAAAATATACCTTTGCTTTTCATAAATTCCTCAGAACTTTTCTTTTTGCATTCAGAGAGAGCTACCTGACAGGGTATCACCCAACCTTCAAACTTTTATTTTTAAATTCTTTTTCAATTAATGCTTAACTCAGATATATTAAAAAAAAAAAAGATTCTTAATTCAGGATGCGGTTCAAGGTAGATAGTGGGCCTCCTTTGTCTCCTCAGATTAACTAGGCACCTGGAGTCAGGCTATTTCCCTACATCTTCTCTCCCTTTCATCAGACTTGAGATTCTTTCCCAGCACTCTCCTGCCACCTGCATCTTTTTCTATTTGAAAGTCACTGGAAAGGATGTAAATAACTTGGGAGTTGGGGGGGGTGAGTGAAATGGGTGAAGGTGGTCTCAGGTACAGACTTCAAACTATAAGATAACTAAGTCCCAGGGAGGTAATGTACAGCGGTGACTGTAGTTAACAATACTATATTGTATATTTGAAAGTTGCTGAGAGAATAGAGCTTATAAAATTCTCACTACAAAAAAAAAAATTGTAACTATGTGAAGTGATGACTGTTAACTTGTTGTAGTTATCATTTTACTATATATATATATATATATATACTCACACACCAAATCATGTTGTACACATAAAACTAATACAATGTTATATGTCAAGTATATCGATAAAAAAAGAACTTGAATAATTTAAGAAAAGCATACAACTTAAATATCAGATTATTTATAAAAATATGAAATATAATATAAACATTCATAGATAAAATAAATACATTTGTAATTGGACCTAGAATCATATCTTTAGGTATGGGATTTGATTTATCCAATATTGTAGGCTCTTATAAACTGTGTGATTTAAGGCAAGACAAGCTCTCAAGTCATATCTATAGATTAAGGGGGTTCTGAATAATTTAATTTCTAATGTCTCTTTCAGCTTAGAGCCCACTTGATTCTCAGTGATTTAACAGACAATTGAGTATTTTAAAATATAAATCAGGGTTTCTCAACCTTGGCACTGACATTTTGGGCTGGATAATTCCTTGTTGGGAGGAAAGAGATTATCCCATGCATTGTAGGAGGGTGCTTAGCAGCATCTTTGGCCTCTACCCACTTGAAGTCAAGAATACCTGTACCTCCCTTAGTTGTCATAACCAAAACTGTCTTCAGACATTATCAAATGTCCCAGGGAAGAGAGATGGGAGGTGTACAAAATTGGCCCTTGGTTGAAAACCACCAACCCAAAGACAAAGCAAGGTTTTAAAGAAGCATAATAACATAGATTTCAATACAGTGTCTATTTGTACCTTAAGTGTAGTATTTCAAATAATTTTAAATATTTATGAGTCCTGATCACATAGTTCCTTCTGTTTAAAAAGGGAGTGTGAGGAAGATGGCAACAGAGTAGGAGGACCCGAGGCTCACCTCTTCCCACAAATACAACTAGATAACTATCAAATCATCCTAAATACTCCAAAAATTGACCTGAAGACTGGCAGAGCAAACTCCATAACTAAAGGTTGAAAAAGGGCACATCAAAGAAGATATTTGCACACCCATGTTCATAGCACCGTTATTCACAGTAGCCAAGAGGTGGGAATAGCCAAGTGTCCACTGATGAATGATTGGGTAAACAAAAGATGGATATCAACTGCATTCCGTCTTGCCATGGCAGCCACGGAGGTGTCCTGCAGAGATCTTGGGAGCCTCATGTTGAACACGATAGAGCTACAACATGGGTGGAACATGGGTCCCTGCATCCCTGGATGGAAGGCTTCCTGTCAAACTTTGCATAGGGCTTTGCCTAAGTGACAATAAACCTCAAATGTGTGAAAGCAGGGGCGCCTGGGTGGCTCAGTCGTTAAGCGTCTGCCTTCGGCTCAGGTCACGATCCCGGGGTCCTGGGATGGAGCCCCGCATCGGGCTCCCTGCTCGGCGGGAAGCCTGCTTCTCCCTCTCCCACTTCCCCTGCTTGTGTTCCCTCTCTTGCTGTGTCTCTCTCTGTCAAATAAATAAACAAAATCTTAAAAAAAAAAAATGTGAAAGCAAATAAAATTTAAAAAAAGGAATTGGTAAAGGTCTCTTATTGTGTAACACAAGAAGTTCAAAGTTCTGATCATTGCTCCCAATTCTGTTCATAATCTGGCCTTATCTTACTTGTTCAGGCTTATTTCACGTTCTCTGCCTCCCTCACAGTTTTCATTTGTAACTAGTTGATCCATCTTTTCTCTTTTACAAACCACCATTAAGGGATAATTGCCCATGGAATAAATACTGTATGTCAGTAGCAATAAATAACCAACCACTACTCATCCCACTGAGTTCTGTGTGAGGGTCCATATCAATGTCTCATGAACCTTAAGAATTTATAACATTAGACAACCCCACTCCATACATCAGATTACATGAATACTCCCTGAGCCAGGTTTAACAGCTCTGGATAGGGGACTAACTGAACCTTGTTTTTCTTTCCTCGATCCCAACAACTATTCCATTAAATGAATGGAAATTTTGTCCTTTTCCTAAAAATTAAAAATCAAAAGGAGTTATTTTTTCTAAATGGATGTTGCCACCCTCTCATTCTTTCATCTCCACTTGAAAGAACAGCAGGGACCACCGGTGTTCTGGGAACACAGTGAGGAAACTTCCCCAGAGTTTCTGAGATCCAAGAGTCTAGACTGTTACATACTTATCTGACTAAATTTGGACACTGTGAGCCGGTTCTTGCTGTAGGCCTCTTCTTCTGAGATGTTATTTTCTCCTGGCTCTGAATCCAGCTGGTCATTTTGAGAGCAGGTGTCGACCTTTATGACCTGGAGAGAAAGACACTCGTTGGAACACAGTGACATTAATCTAAAAACATTCTGAGTCATTAATGTGACTCATACAGGTACTATAGTGAGTAGCAGTTGTTGTTAACATTGGCTGCACATTAGAATCACCTGGAAATCTCTGAAAACTCCCATTAGTCAAGTTGGCAGGACACAAGCACCCATGTAATTATTATTTGCGGTCATGACTGAGAACCAGGGTGGGGGGCAGCAGCCGTCAAACTTGAGTGTGCAGCAGAATCACTCAAGGCTATGCTAAACCACAGATTGCAGGGTCCCACCTCCAAGACCCATCATTCAGTAGGTCTAGAGGGAGAAAGAATTTTAATGTCTAGTAAGTTTCCAGGTAATGCTAACACTGCTGATAGAAGACCACAATCTGAGAACCAGTGGCATAGAGCAAAAAAACATAAGGCTTGGATCCAAAAAGAACTTGTGTTGGAATTCCAGATCTATCACTTAGAAGTTACGTGAACTTGGGTAAATCACTTAATGCCTGTGAACCCCATTCCCTTTGTCATTAAAATAACAAGTAGCCAACAATAATGGTTTCCATATGTACTAACCAGGGACAGAGAAGAAATGAGATAAATTGACAAAATGCAAGCAATAAACAAATGCAAGTTATTAGTACCTAAGCCCAGTTTCAATTTCTAGTTAAATTCTGGCCACTTTAACCATCGCAAAAAACAAATCTACTGAAATCATATTTCATAAGATCCCAGCAACTTATAGCATTTTCCCTGTAAAAGAGTCTTCTTTACAGGCTAAATCTCTCCCCCCAAAAGGTAATTTTACATAATTGTCTTAATACTTATCTCTTTGCTTCTGCTTCTCATTCTTTTTTTTTAATTTTATTAAGTTATGTTAATCACCATATATTACATCATTAGTTTTTGATGTAGTGTTCCATGATTCATTGTTTGTGTATAACACCTAGTGCTCCATTCAATATGCGCCCTCTTTAATACCCATCACCAGGCTAACCCATCCCCCCACCCCCGTCCCCTCTAGAACCCTCAGTTTGTTTCTCAGAGTCCATAGTCTCTCATGGTTCGTCTCCCCCTCGGATGTCCCCCCTCTTCATTTTACCCTTCCTACTATCTTTTTTTTTTAACATATAATGTATTATTTGTTCCAGAGGTACAGGTCTGTGATTCAACAGTCTTACACAATTCACAGCGCTCACCATAGCACATAACCCCCTCTACTTCTCATTCTAAAAAGAACTGAGGTGCTTTTAAAAAATGCATCCAGATTATTATATGGAGAAATGAACAGGGCATTAAGATCGGGAAAGGTGAAGCCCTATAAATTACTAACTCAGATCTGAGACTTCCTAATTATTAATAAGATTCACTAAATGAAAATGCAAACATAATATATTGGAATTTGTGGGAGACAGCTAACACAATGATTAGAGGGAATTTTATAGTACTAAATGCTTGTATTAAAAAAGAAGACAGTCTCAAATCAATGACTAAAACTTCTATCTTAACAAACTAGAAAAAAATAGAGCAAATTAAAACCAAAGTAAACAAAAGAAATAATAAAGAGCAGAAATCAATAAAACAGTATTCAGAGATAAATCAATGAAACCAAGAACTGGTTCTTTGAAAGATCAATAAAGCAGACAAGCCAGTAGCCAGACTAATCATGAAACAAAGAAAGAAACACAAATATTAAGATATTAGGAATGAGAGAAGTGATGTCACTACATACCCATAGACCATAAAGGGATAAGAAAAGGATATTATAAATACCACATGCCAAGAAATTCAAAAACTTAAATGAAATACACAAATTCTTTGAAAGACACAACAAAGCTTACTGAAGATGAATCAGATAATCTGAATAGTCCTACATCTATTACAGAACTTGAATTTGTAGCTAAAAACTTTCCTACAAAGAAGGTTTTATTGGTTAATTCTACCAAATAATAAACATTGTAATGGTATGTATTCTATACAAGCTCACCTAGAAAACTGAAGAGGGAATACTTCCCAACTCTTTCAATAAGCCCGGGATCACCCTGGTACCAAAACCAGACAAAGACATTACCAGAAAAGAGATCTATAGACAAATATTCCTCAAGAATACATGTGTAAAAAATCTTACTAAGATTTTAGCAAAATAAACATAGCATACAAAAAAGATAATACATCATTGTCAAGCAGGGTTCATCCTAACCAGGTTGACTTAATATTCTAAATAGTACTTCTACATTATAAAATTAATATAATTAATCATAGTAACATAATAAAAAGGGAAAACCACCTGATTGTATCAAGAGGTACAGAAAAAGCATTTGACAAATGCTCACCTCTATTAAAGACAAAAATTCTCAGAAACTAGGTATAGATAGGAAGTTCTTTAACTTGACAAAAGGCATCTACATAAAAAGCTACAGCTAACATACTTACTGGTAAAAGCCTAAATGCTTTCCCCCTAAGACCAGAGAAAAGGAAAGGATATCTGCTTTTGCCACTTTTATTCAATATACTAGAGATTCTAGCCAGTGTAATAAGGCAAGAAAAATAAAAAAAAACACATCTGGATTTGAAAGGTAAAAAGTAAATTTGAAAAGTAAAACTATCTTCATTTGTAGATAACATGAACATTTATATAGAAAATACTAGAGAAGCAACAAAACCTACTCAAACAAATTAGCAAGTTTAATAAGGTTGCAGTGTATAAAATCAATATTTTAAAAATATATTTCTAGGGCACCTGGGTGGCTCAGTTGGTTAAGCGACTGCCTTCGGCTCAGGTCATGATCCTGGAGTTCCAGGACCGAGTCCCAAATCGGGCTCCCTGCTCAGCAGGGAGTCTGCTTCTCCCTCTGACCCTCCCCCCTCTCATGTGCTCGCTCTCTCAAATAAATAAATAAAATCTTTAAAAATATATATATACATATATATTTCTAGGGGCATCTGGGTGGTTCAGTTGGTTTAGCATCCGACTCTTGGTTTCAGCTCAGGTCATGATCTCCAGGTCATGGATCAAGCCCTGTGTTGGGCTCTGTGCTCAGCAGGGAGTCTGCTCGAAGATTCTCTCCCCACCACCACCCCCTGCTCACATTCTCTCTCCCTCTCCCTCAAATAGTCTTTAAAATATATGTATTTCTATATACTACCAACAAATAATCAGAAATTGTTTATAATTGCATTTATAAGAAAATAAAAATACCAAACACTTAGGGAGACATTTTTAAAGACATGTGCGAGAACTGAACACTTTTGGCATCTGGGTGGCTCAGGATGGTTAAGCATCTGCCTTCAGCTCAGGTCATGATCCCAAGGTTCTGGGATTAAACCCCACATCGGGCTCCCAACTCAGCAAGGAGTCAGCTTCTCCCTCTGCCTCTCTCCCCTGCTCATGCTCTCTCTCGTCTCCAATGAATAAATAAAAAATCTTTTTTTAAAAAAAAGAACTGTACACCGCAAACTACAAAACACTGCCGAGAGAAACTGAGGAACATCTAAATAAATAGACATATCATGCTCATGGATCAAAAAACTTATTATTGTTAAGATGCCAATTCTCCCCAAGTTGATTCACAGCAATTCCACTCACCCCAGCAGTTTCTCTGTAAAAACTGTCAAGCTGATTCTAAATATATGTGGAAATGCAAAGAAACTAGAATAGCCAAAAAACAAAACAAAACCATACCACTTTGAAAACGAAGATAACTTTGACAGACCTACACTACATGATTTCAATATTTAATATAAGATACAGTATTCAAGATAGTATGGTATTATCATAAAGACAGACATACAGATAAATGGAACAGAATAGATCCAGAAATAGATCCATACGTATTATGGATATATATGGTCAATTTTTGACAAAGGTATCAAGGCAACTCAATAGGAAAAAGACAATCTTTTTGCCAGAAAATGGTAGAAAAAAACTGATATTTGTATTTAAGGAAGGAACAGGGGGAGAGGGGGAGGGAGGAAGGAACAAAGAAATACAGGGGAGGGGGAGAAAAGGGAAGAGAGGGAAGGACCTCAATCCTTACCTACAACCATATACAGAAGGTAACTCAAAATGGGCGCTAGACCTAAATATAAGAGCAAAATCTATGAAACGTCTAGAAGAAAACATGAAAGAAAAATCTCAGTGATCTTGGGTTATCTTAATTTAAATTTTCTTAAATAGGATACAAAAGCACAGACTATTAAAAAAAAAAAACAAGCAGCAGATTTCATCAAGATAAAACAGGTATGCACTTCAAAGGACATTTAAGAAAAGTAAAAGGCAAGCCACCAAGAGAAAATATTTGTAAAACATATATCCAACAATGGGCTTATATTTAGAAAAAACTCTGACAACTTATTAAGACAACCCAATTTTTTAAATAGACAAAATATTCAGACCGACAGGTCACAAAAAAAAAAGATATATGGATGACAAAAAAAGCACATAAATGATAGTTTGCAGCACTAGTCATTCCAGAAATGCAAATGAAATCACCATGAGATCCCACTACATACCCCCAACTATGGCGAAAGTTAAAAAGACTGAGCATACTAAGGATTGGTGAGAAGATGGACCAGTGGAACACTCATAAACTACTCCTCGTAAACTGGTTAGAATGTAAGATGATACAGCCACTTTGAAAAGCAGTTCGGAAGTGTCTTCTAAAATTAAACAAATACTTACCATATGACTCTGACATGCTACTCCTAAATATTTACCAAAGAGAAATTGAAACATATGTCCACACAAAGACTTGTGCACAAATGTTCATAACAGCTTTGTTTAGAATAGCCCAAACTGAAAATAACACGTGTCCTTCAACATGTGAGCTGATAAATGAGCTATAGCATATCCACTCTGATGACTCTTAAATTTATATCTTCACTCCTTCCAGTCCAGGGCCATTTTGTAGTGTGCCTGGCACTTTATGGAGAAACTGAGCTAAGACAGGCTCCTACCTCAATTGCCAACGACATAAAAGACACTTACTGGCACCTGCAGTCCTTGTGTTTTCTTCTTTTTCTTCGACGATCTCTTATCCTTGATTAGCATTTTTGTTTTGATCCATGCTGACTGCCCTATCTCTGAGGATCTTGAAAGGTCTGTAAGGGAAAGGGTTTGCGTGAAAAGTTTAAGATTGCGCTGGGAGCCATTTGGTTTTACAGACGACTGAGAATGGGGAGAATGAGAATATAGTCAAAGGTGGTCAACTTACTAAAAATCATAGTAATGCATAGAATTTAGTAATTTAAGAGCTTATTTTTTTAAACAAAAAAATGTTCACTTACTTTTTTATTGTTATGTTAATCGCCGTACATTACATCATTAGTTTTTGATGCAGTGTTCCATGATTCATTGTTTGCGTATAACACCCAGTGCTCCATGCAGTACGTGCCCTCTTTAATACCCATCACCAGGCTAACCCATCCCCCCTCCCCCTTCCTCTCTAGAACCCTCAGTTTGTTTTTCAGAGTCCATCGTCTCTCACTTACTTTTAATCTTAGAGATCTTCAGTTTCTCCTCCTTGTGGAATCTCAAACTGTGACTCCGAGTGAAGGGCCTATCTCTGCGGAAAGGATTGATCCAAAAGGATGTGTTTGGCTGCAGCCATGGTCCCACCTCCGAGCAGTCACTACTATGGGCCAAGCTTGATGAGTTATCAGAGAGGGATCTGGCTCGGATCTGCCTCTGGCTTTGGCCACTCTCTTTAGAGTCGCTATTACAAGTGGAGGCCAAGCAGGTCTGCCATTTTTTCTTGATGCCAAACACACCAGTTTCATCACCTTCTGAAAATGCCCAGTTCACATATCCACCTTCAGTTCCCATGCTCTCGCCTTGGGAAGGGAGGGAGGTCACTTTCATTGGTAGAGACGTACAAATCAAAGTGGGTAGAACTTGCTCCCCCTTGTCTTGTCTGGCTGGTATCTGAGCTCCTGACGCGTACTGTGCCTCGGGTTTGGCCACTGAGCCCTGAGCTGAGACAGCTGGGCTCTGCCAAGTCAGATGAACAGGGACCTCACTCTGGGTGACCTGTTCAGTTGCCAGCACATCTGTACCTGCTTCCACAGAGGGTCTGAACAGAGGCAACTCAGTTTCTGCAGAAAAAGGAACTTGCTTTAAATAAGAAGGGACCAGGAGAAACTGGCCATACTTTCGCTGTGCTTGCCTGTTAAGGGACACTCCAGAAGCAACTATGGTGGTTTCTGTTTGTTGCCTTTCCTGCTCATCTCTTACATTTGAAGCCTTTCTTTGACTGTCTGTAATCTCAAGAAGGGGCCCCCTCTGCCCTCTCAGGGTACACTGGCCTCTGGCCAGGCTCCGCAGCAATGAAGGAGGCATGCTATAATACTGGTATTTCTTCTCCCCAGAGATCTCCAAGCTGCCCGGAACCCCTGCACAGATGACATTGCTCCAGCTGTGGGGAAGTTTTCTGCACGTAGGATGCTTTCTGTTAGCCAGGAGAGCCTCATCCTCTTGTAAGGTGTCAACAGCAGAAAGGAATTTCAGGGTATCCACTGTCAGGGCAGAGAGGTCCTGCAGGTGTCCCACTTGGCTGTCCAAGGACAGTAAAGAGTCCTTTATGAAAGACACTTTCTCATTCATTTCTTTCATTTGGAAGTACATCTCTGTAACCCTAATGGTAAAGGGGGGGCAGAAAACCAATAAACACGTTAAGCCAGTGGGAACTTGCCTTGCTCTCTTCCTGTCCTAGGTCCATCCTTAGGAGGCTCCTTGGCCCCAGAGGCTTCCCCAAGTTGGGTGAGTCCTCTGCCTTCTCATCTCAGGTGGTTTCACGCCATCCTATAATTCCTACTATCACTCCAATGAGGAAACACCATACAGCTACTTTTCTAGCCCTTATTTCTCTCTAACATTCCAGGACCACGTTTCCAGCTTCCTGCTAGTTCTCCCTCCAGTGTCCATCCACCATATTCATTAATTTACATGACAAACATCCAAAAATCTCCTACTGACAAGCACTATGTTATTTTGGATAGAGAAAGGACATCTTGAGGAAGAAGCCAGAATGAGAGGAACAGAATTAATAATTAAATATGTAATTAGAAAAAAAATTTATAGATCTTTAAAAAAAAAATCCACCTACAGATCAAATAGGCTTCCTAAGCTTGACACAAAACCCATTTTAAGAGACTTACGTTCTGAGAAAGCCTGAGGCAAATTTTTAAAAGTTATTTTGAATACTTTAACCCAATATGATGATGTCCAGCCACTGAGTTACGTAAAAGCAAGATATTTTCACCTATGAAAGTCAAAAGTGGGGCGCCTGGGTGGCTCAGTCGTTAAGCGTCTGCCTTCAGCTCGGGATCGAGCCCCGCGCCCACATCGGGCTCTCTGATCCACAGGAAGCCTGCTTCTCCCTCTCCCGCTCCCCCCTGCTTGTGTTCCCTCTCTCGCTGTGTCTCTGTCAAATAAATAAATAAAATCTTAAAAAAAAAAAGTCAAAAGTTAAATTGCAGGTAGAATCTAATTAAATGTAATAACTAACTTAGAGACACAGAATGAAGGAAATGTTGGTTAATATTATCTGTATATCTATAAATTTCTCTATATGGGGATAGGTTTCGTTTTGTGCCCCCCCCCAAAAGAGATATGTTGAAGCCCTAATCCCCTAGTACTCCTACAATAGGACCTTATCTGGAAACATGGTCTTTACAGAGATAATCAAGTTAAAATGAGGTCATTAGGGTAAACCCTAAGCCACTATGGCTTGTGTCCTTATAAAAGGGAAATTTGGACACAGTGAGAAGATTATGTGAATATACACAGGGAGAAGACCACCCTACAAATTCAGTGATGCGTCTACAAGCCCAGGAATACCAAGGATTGTCAGTAAATGCCAGACGCTAGAAGAGGCAAGGAAGGATTCTCCACTGGAACCATCAGAGGAAGCACAGCCCTCCCAAGTTCTTGATTTTGGACCTGTAACCTCTAGAACTGTGAGCCAATAAATTTCTGTTGTTATAAGACACCCAATATTTGGTACTTCATTACGGCAGCCCTAGGAAACGAAGACAGCTTTCTAAGATTAACAAAACAATAAATTACAAAACATCTATTTGGTTACATTAAAAACAAACGCATACAAAAATATATAAAAATTTTAAAATAAACAGTAAGTTAGAAATTATTCTAGTAAATATGATGAGGTGTTTGTATCCCTTAATCAAAAGCTTTTACAGGGGCGCCTGGGTGGCTCAGTTGTTGGGCGCCTGCCTTCAGCTCAGGTCATGATCCCAGGGTCCTGGGATCGAGCCCCGCATCGGGCTCCCTGCTCGGCGGGAAGCCTGCTTCTCCCTCTCCCTCTGCTGCCCCCGCTGCTTGTGTTCCCTCTCTAGCTGTGTGTCTCTCTCTGTCAAATAAATAAATAAAATCTTTAAAAAAAAAAAAAGCTTTTACAAATTGTTGGGTGGCAAGAAGGGGGGAAGAAAAGAAAAGAGAAAAGGAAGGAAGGAAGGAAGGGAAGAAAGAAAGAAAAAAGAAAAGAAAAGGAAGAGAAGAAAGCAAGCAAGCAAGCAAGGAAGGGGATCTCATCAACAGTTTCACAGCTGACAGGACCATACGCAGAAATTAATAATGATCCCTGGTCCTATGTGGGGCCTGGAAGAAACAGTGTGAGATATCCCCTCTCCAGAATGTATCCCAAGTCACATGGATTGAGAAATCCTGCACTCCTTCCTTCTGGGAGCTTGGCAGACAGGAATTAAAGAACAAAAGGAGTGATGTTTTCCGTGTTTGTTATATGGGGGTGGGACCCTCTCCTTCTTACTTCTGCTACAGAATCCCACTTCTGTAACTAAGCAGAGGTTTAATAAATGCTTCCTGACCTTCTGGAACCTGCAAAACGAGAATTGGCAGAGATGATGAGGGAAAGAATACCAAATATATGTATATTCCCTTCCAAATATGCTTAATTAGAGCCTCTCCACTTAGTGCGCAGTTTCATCTAATTCAAAAACACAACAGTCTGAACAGCAGTAATGGAGGCTCATTAAGCTCCATCAGCAGCAGTCACATCAAATGGATATAACAGAAACCAGCAACTATTCACAGCAACAGGTAACAGGCTACAATAGGGACCTGTTAGACGAATAACCTGGTCACCCTCACATAGGGTCTTCCTGCTTTCATAGGCATTTTTTTTCTAAAGCATTATGTCCCATGAAACATATTTTAATTATATTCCTCAACCACCAACTACATTAATTTAATCTAGATTTTCAGTCATTCTGATGTGTAAAGAAAAAAACTTCTTGTAAGTTTAGTTTCCCCTGTGTGCGATTTGAGGCTGGAGGGAAGACCAGTATGGTTATTGTTTTTCTGTGGGTCTTTGGAGAAGATATTTTAAAGTAAGATTATAAGAGGGGCGCCTGGGTGGCTCAGTCGTTAAGCGTCTGCTTTCAGCTCAAGTCATGATCCCAGGGTCCTGGGATCGAGCCCCACATCAAGCCCCGCATTGAGCCCCGCATCGGGCTCCCTGCTCAGTGGGAAGCCTGCTTCTCCCTCTCCCACTTCCCCTGCTTGTGTTCCCTCTCTCTCTGTCAAATAAATAAATAAAATCTTAAAAAAAAAAAAAGATTATAAGAAGTATACGTATAATCATCATGATAATAATATTCACTGAGCGCTCACTCTGTGCCAGGTGTGTTACAAAGGCTGTACATTATTATTTTAATTTAATCCGTGTAACAACCCCATAATGTAGGCATTCCTATTACCTCTTTTATAAAAGAGGTTGGGTCACGAGGCCGGTCGCAGGGTTGGGGATGGAGCGAGGCTTCGAACCCAGACAGCCTAACTCCACATTCAGGGGCATTGAGCCCCCCCCCCACCCCCACCCCGCACTCGGGCACCTCTGAACAACTCATCAGGGATCAAAGTTCTCACCAGGGCCTTAGAGGCGTGGGAAATGCTAAATGAATTATACCAACATTTCCCAAGCTGAGAGGTGCTCACAAATGTTCCTCAGTAAGGTTTCACAGCAAAATAATGACAGGACCTGCTCCAACAAGGACTGTACGGAGTCACAGTGTGACTTGTTTTAAAATGTAGCATTTGCCAGGGGTACCTGGCAGGCTCAGTTCATAGAGCGTGCAACTCTTGATATCAGGGTTGTATGTCCGAGCCCCACAGTGGTTGTAGAGATTGTTTAAAAAATAAAATGCAGCATTTCCCAAATATAACATGCTTATTATGGGGAAATATCCACTTAACATCTTACTCCACAGAACAGAGAGAGGGTCAAAAAGTAGCCAGTGTTCCAGAGAAAGGAAGACATAAAACAACCTAGTTTCACAATTCACAATTCACTTAATTCTGTAAGGATATAGGTGATCTCTTCTCTACAGGTAGGCGATCGTGCACATATCCTAATCTTTCGCTTCCTCTTCAAACTCCCGCAGCTGCCTCAGGGAGGTTTTCTTCCCCTCCCCCATGCCTCTGGCGTGAGCTCCCCGGAGATTCTTCCCCTCCCCCATGCCTCTGGCGGGAGCTCCCCGGAGATTCTTCCCCTCCCCCATGCCTCTGGCGGGAGCTCCCCGGAGATTCTTCCCCTCCCCCATGCCTCTGGCGGGAGCTCCCCGGAGATTCTTCCCCTCCCCCATGCCTGTGGCGGGAGCTCCCCGGAGATTCTTCCCCTCCCCCATGCCTCTGGCGGGAGCTCCCCGGAGATGACCTCAACGAGGCCCACCGTGTAAACAGAAGACTGGTGGAGAACTGATGGACGATGTTCTGAAGAGTGAAATCAGGTCTTCATAATCAGATTCTAGAGCCCACGAAAGCCTCTTGGATATTGCTCAGAAGCTACATACCCATCTACCTTCTACTCCTTCCTCTACCCAAGGGAAAGACTCCAGAGGAATACAATACGTGATGACTGATGGTGTTCATCACACTACACCACCGCCGCCATTGCTACAATGATTGAATTACTTGTTCATAAATGTCTAGTTTAGTTTTCACACCAGATCCATTTGACTCTTCCTATTTCCCTTATCCTCCTCTGATCGATTCTGGTTAATCCTCCCCGTGAGCCCTTCTTCCTCACCCCTCCGCCATGTAAAGATCACAAGACAGGTCTGCAACCCAGAAGGGGGCTGTCACCCAACATTGCTGGCATGCTGGTCTTGGACTTCCCAGCCTCCAGAACTGTGAGCAACTCACAAGCCACCCAGCCTCTGGCACTTTGTTACAACAGTCCAAATGGACGAAGCTACCTCCTTTCAAACGTACCATGGCTAGTTTGGCTAGTCCCTGAGACTCATCCTCCTGCTGTCTCCATACTTCGAATTCTGACTCTTCAAATCCACACTGTAACAGAAGGAATCTGCCTAGAACTTGAATCCGTCCATATCTGACCACCTAAAACTCCTTCCTTAGTTTTCAGTGTAAAGTAAGGGGCTCTCCGTGACCTTGGCTCCATTCATAATCTGGGGCAAGGAGGTCATCTCATCTTATGTATTTATTCCCCTTTTCTTAAGATTTGAAAGAAAAGATGTATTTAAAAAGAAATCACACTCCCAGTTTTTGGAGCCTATTTTTACTTTCACTGTACCCTTACTATCGATCAGCACTCTGCCATGTGGTTCCATCTATGTTACCTCAGGTGGTCCTCACAGCACCTCTAAGACGTAGGTCTATTTTTGTGTGCATCTTACAAATAAGAAAACAAAGGCCCAGAGCCAATTTGCCCAAGTGCATAGAGCCAGTAAGTGGAGAAGCAGGTCTTCACCCTGGTTCTATAAACTCCTATCTGGGCATGTGTGTCCTAGAAAACAGAGAGCCAGGCTGGCCCACAAGACTCAGTGAGCGTTATCTATAAAGGTGGCAGAATGTACAGAAGAGGAAAAAGGGAAGAGAAGCTCATCAAGCTCTGGCCTAAAGATATTATTTAAGGAAAATAAAATTTGTGTGCTCACAAATCTTTATTTGATATTTTTTCTCAATATAAAATTTGGTCTGAAATTCAATCGGCCACCTAAATACATATTTACGTAATATGATACCACTTGAAAAGTCCAGAAATATGACATATACCCATAGCAAACCATTTAGAGAGTTCTTCATGTAATTCAATTTTAAATAAAGCCATATTTAAGGATCCACTGCCTATCCATTTGGATGTCAGAAAAAATACATGCATGATGAGGTATAACATTTTATAGTCAGGTCCCTGTATATTCGAAAATGAAGGAACGCATTTAAGTTCTGTCGATTTGCTTCTGGTTACAAAAACAATTCTGTGTTTTAAAAAAAAAAATGCATACGGGGCACCTGGGTGGCTCAGTCATTAAGCATCTGCCTTCGACTCATGATCCCGGGGTGCTGGGATTGAGCCCCGCATCGGGCTCCCTGCTCGGTGGGAAGCCTGCTTCTCCCTCTCCCACTCCCCCTGCTTGTGTTCCCCCTCTCGCTGTGTCTCTCTCTGTCAAATAAATAAATAAATCTTTAAAAAAAAATAAAAAAAATTTTTTTAAATGCATATAATCACACTCAGTCTTCCATATTCCAACACAATGCCATGTATCCACAATTATCAGTGGAGCCACAGTGGCTTTGATCCTACCACAGTTTCTGAATATGTTCACTCTCTCCAACACATCTCTTTCCTCACACCTCAGAACGGCCTCCCTGCACTGACCCTCCCCACCAAAATCACACATACCCACAGGCACTGGTCTGATAATGCCTTGGCCTCAAGAACTGTGTGCCCACACCCGAGCTGCAGCCTCCTGAGCACTGGCCACCCTCTCTCCTGGTCCCCCGACTGGGAGGGAAGCCCAGGCATTGAGCCCTCTCGTGGGGCAAATCACCTCCTCCCTCCGGCTCCTGCAGTTCCTCCCTGGCTGGTGAATCATGTCCAGGACCATACACATTTCTTCTGTTATCCCCGCATGAAAACAAAACAAGAGAACCTCACCTGTGCCCCGTCTCCCCAGCGCAACGAGCACGCAGCACTTGGCCTTCTCCAGTCCTACCTGCCATTGGTGGACGCACCTTGCGGCCTCAGGCAGCTGCACTGGCTATTCCTACAGCCAGGGGGCACCATCCCACAGGATGTCTCTGCCTGGCCTGCCTCCCTCAGGCCCCTCCTCCTCCAACTCCTCAATGGCCTTCCTGCCCCAGGCTACCCCAAAGAGTCCAACCCAACCTCCCCCCACATTCTGTCAGACTCCTCACCACCATCGTTTTCGATTCCCTTATGCAACTTGATTTTTCATCACTCTTTAACGGACATTAAATTACATCTTTTTATGTGTCTCCCAACTTATTATTTGTCCTCTACCCCCCTCACCCCTCTACCTGCACACACTAGAACACGAGTCCTATGAAGGCAGGGACTCTCATCTCTTATTCACCATTTATCTCCAGGGACGAGAGGGACACCTGGAATGTAGTAGGCGCTCAATAAATATACATCCGTTACAGAAATACTATATGCTACTAGACAGAACTGGAGAGAAACCAAACCTCTGGGTTCTGAAAGTCCATCTTTCTACTTCTTCAGACATTCTAGTAGAACCACCTTTGGGGAGGTGGGGAAAAAAAAAACATATATATATATATATCTCGTACCTCTCTGATGTCACTCGGATTCGTTCCTCACAGCTATAATTCAGACTTTCCATCTTCTCGTGGAAGTATATTTCCACACACTGCTCTTCGAAATCATGAAGTCTTTTCAGATCCTCCTCACTCAGGTAGAGTTCTGTGTAAATAAGTATGGTACATTTTAAAAGAGCATTATTTGTCAATAAAATGAGACAAAAATATTAATTTTAAATTTGAAGATGACTCATGTGGAATAGACATTTTCTGTCCAATGTGCTCATAGGTTAGACTGTTTCTACACATTAACAAAACTTCACTATGTTTATATGCATATGGGGAAAGAATCTGATTGTCTTTTCCCCCCGGCTGTTTGGTCTATCAAAATGACAATAAGTAACCTGTAGGTTAAAATCAAGGTTAGATGAAGTCTAAATCTGTTAAATTAATCCAGCAAGTGTAAGAAAGTTTCACCTTGTTACACTGAGTTTGTAGATACAGTTGACCCTTGAACAACATGGGTTTGAACTGTGCGGGTCCACTTATATACGTTATGGGGTTTTTTTTCCCCCCAGTAAATACAGCACAGTGCTGTAAATGTATTTTTTCTCCCTTATGATTTTCTTAATAACCTTTTCTTTTCTCACTTTGTTGTAATCCTCAGTATACAACACATATAATATCCAAAATATGTGTTAATTGACTATGTTATCAGTAAGGCTTATTACTAGTTAGGTTTGAGGGGAGTCAAAAGTTATACACTGATTTTTGGCTGTGCAAGGGGTTGGCATCCCTAACCCCCATGTTGCTCAAGGGTCAACTGCATAAGTTACTCTATTGGAAACAGAGGCATTATTACCAGCCAATGGCTAAGGCTGTCCACTTTCCTTGACATAATTATTATTAACTCACAAAAAGACACATTGTTTCATGATATTATGAAGCTAATACAATTCAATGTCAGCCTTCAGTGATCACATTCTGCCCATTACCTTGGCCCTCATTCTGATCTAACAGAAAAATATATTAGCTTATGAGCAAGTTTCTAATACTTGAAAAATACATAAATGGTGCTGCAAAAAAAAAAAATGGAGCATTCTCTTCCTTCAGTGGTTTCACTTAAATCAGGAAAAAAAAAACATAATTTTCCCTCAAACGTACTAGAAATCCAAACGTTTCATTATTTTCCAACAAAATGAGACAAAAATACTAATTTTAAAATTAAAAAACAGGGCAAAGAGAAAACAATATTCAGCCATAAAAATATGTCCATAGCTCAAGTGCATAAGTGTTTTCTGATTTTATGGTGTGGAAGAATTACTCAGATACTGAAAAAATCCAGTAACCACCACCCCTAAGCTCTAAATGCCTGTTTGCATTAAAGAATCTCTTATGCTTGGGGCGCCTGGGTGGCTCAGTCGTTAAACATCTGCCTTCAGCGCAGGTCATGATCCCAGGGTCCTGGGATCGAGCCCCACATTGGGCTCCCTGCTCAGCGGGAAGCCTGCTTCTCCCTCTCCTGCTCCCCCTGCTTGTGTTCCCTCTCTTGCTGTGTCTCTATCAAATAAGTAAATAAAATCTTAAAGAAAAAAATCTCTTATGCCTGAGAAACTTTGCAGTTACCATGATTTGATCCTTCTGTGGATTCCTGAAAGCTAACAACCCAAAGACCAATTCCAGTGACAGGTGTGCCTTGCATCTGTGGAGCATTCTTGTGACTCTCCACCAGGTGGCACTGGTGCCCCATATGCAAACGTCAATCTTCGATGGATGATTGGAAGAAGTTTCACAAAAATTCAAGAATTTTCCAGAACTCAGGGTGAACACACCTCTATGCATCAGAAATTTACTTGAGTTATATAACGGAATCATCCTATAAGCCCAGATGAAGGTGAAGCTGAAATCTGGCCAAATCCCAGCCAATTCCAGGATCTCTCAGCTGGCTTACACTCTATTAGCTTGCAATAGTTCCGCAGTCAATGCCCGGGATGGCTATTAGAAGCCTAAAAATTATAGTGAAATTATAAGCTTTTGAAATAACTTCATTTGTGTGGTGCCTGGGTGGCTCAATTAGTTAAATGGCCAACACTTGATTTCAGCTCACGTCATGATCTCAGGGTCACGGAATCAAGCTCCGCATTGGGCTCCACACTCAGCACAGTCTGCTTCAGATTCTCTCTCCCTTTGCTCACCCTACCCCCCCCCCAAGTCTCTAAAATAAATAAATAAATCTTTTTAAAAAATTAACTTCAATTGTACTTTCGCTTCCTCATCCAGGCTGAACCTTTGGGGGCGGGGGGAGAGGGTGGTAAAGAAAAGTAAATCTCCAAAGTGACTCAAGAAGAGAAAAATACTTCACTTAGCCAATTACCAGCAGGAACAAAAGCATATCAACCTATCAACCTTGTAATAACACCTGTCCCCCTAAATGCCCCGTGAAATGTATAAACAGTGCACAATCCCTTATCTGAAACTCCCAGAACTGAGTGTGTTTTAGAATTAAGAATTTTCCTTGTCTCCTTTTAGAAAGGTAATATAGTGCATACACCATAAATGAAGTAAAATCCCTAACTGAGGCTAGGGCAGTACCCTAAATTCCAACACATTATTTTTGAAGCAAAATCAATGAATATTCATGCTACAAGGGATAAAGAGAATGAATGGCTTCACATTAGTCCCATCAGCCTTTTTTGTCCAAATGAGTCTCTAACTTAAGAAGAAAAAAGCTTTCTGCTTTCAGGGGTATTTTGGATGTAGGAATTGAGATAAGGATTGTGGATTTATGCCACCATTTCCTCTATATGTAGGAATTATCTAGAAATGGGCCTGGTACCAATAGTGAAATTGCTTGAGAGGAACTACAGTAGATCTGTGACACCACAGTAAGAAATGTTCTATTACAACAATTAGCATGAGAGTCATATTGTGCTGTGAAGATATGGATAAGCAAAATGAACTAGGAGAATCTCAAAATATGCAGATTTAAGCATTGCAAAAAAAAAAAAAGAAGAAGAAGAAGAAGAAAGGAAAAGTGAGAATCCTCATTTCTGCATCTTGTATTGAAAACATGAAACAACCATACAGAATCACCTCCATCCTCAGTAGATTAGGAAGCAGAGAATCAGGACTCCGGTTAATAAGTGAAGCCAAGTCTGTCTTATCAGTTTCCCTCAGTCCACAAGACCTCCTGTGACTCCTTTCTGTTTGGATTCCATCTTCGACAACAGGGAAATGAACATGGGTCACTGTGACTCCCTAGGAGTTATTCTGATGACTTCCCAGGTGAAAAGAGGAAACAGGTTTTCCAGGTGACATAGAGCCTTTAGCCATTCAAGCAGAGATTCTGTTCTTACCCCTTCCTTTCTTTCAAAGTATTGGTTAACCTCCCCAAAAGGTACTACAACCACGTGATGAGATCAATGTATTTCCTTAGACCCAGGGCTTCAGCTGATATGCTATCGTGAGCGAACTCCCAGAGATTTCCATCCTGTGCCCTGAATTTAACTGCGTATTTTCACCTTGGATCTCTACTCTTTACTCTCTTCCCAATGCCCCCATAAATGAAAACTTACTTAATCCAACATCACCCTCTTCTTGGTCATTTGGAGCTTGATGATAGCAAAGGCGGCGAAGGAGGAGACCAACGTGGCTCAGCAGGATGAAAGGTGGGGGCAGCCAAGGCTTCTTGTGGTAGGTCATGATGTAACGATAGCGATTGTATTTCCACAGTTTATGGGAAATGGATTTCATATCTACATAAACGTTACTGTAAGTTGTAGTGAAGAGAGGGATAATGTTTTAATACAGCATCCTAAAATATAACAGATTCTTTCTCTATTTTCCAACTTTTATGATTGGTTCACCTGACATTCCCAGCACTCAGTCAACAAAAATAATATCCGTTGTATTTGTGATTCTTCTTCTACCCAAACAAGATACATTAATCACCTTCTACAATCAAATATGCTAATCAGAATAATAAAAAGATAGAAATTACAATCAGAGAGAAAATGCTAATGTTTTAAATGCAATGAACATAAAACTGCCCTCTGGAACTTATCACTATTCTTGGTTCACCACCTCTTCTCACATAAGCAGCTCTTTTCAGCCCATAATTTACCATTCATGTTAAATACCGTTAACGTTTCTCTATACCATCAACCAATTAGGAGAGGTTCTCTTAATGTCAAATGTGAGAACTGAGAGAATAATCCTAGTTAAAACACTCAAATGAAAGAATATTAATGAAGAAGAGACAGGGAAGAAATTTCAGTTCATCCTAAAATAATCAATAAGCAGAGCTATTTAGAAACTAGATAAAAATTATTTACGTTAACTTTACAATGAAAATCACCCCTTACTGGCAGACCACCTTGGATTATTGCTTTAAAGACATCAATTTTAATATGCAGATAGAATGGTAAACACTGAGACCACAGAACTAGCAATGGAAGTTGTGGTGGGTGGTGCAGTTACTCTAAGTCATCCCTAACTACGTAACTTTAAGTCTATAACATGATGGGGGTGGGGAGAGGACACAATGGGATGTCTATCCTAACATTCTGCTTAGGCTAATGTTTATTTTGTTTAGAGAAAGATGGCAAAGTAGTATTTGAGGAGGACAGCCAAAATTAGCCAATAAAAATGCAGACAGCCCTAAGCTTGAGCAGTGATAAAGAGAAGAAAACGGAACTCTCCTGGAGAAAGCCAGCCTAGAATAAGAGGAAGGGAGAAGTTTCACAGAATCTATAAAGTAGATGATGGGAAGGCAGAAAACTGGGTTTTAACAGTAGTTCTCAAAGTGCGGTCGCAACCACAGAATTAGCATCACCTTACGACACGTCAAAAATGTAAATTCTCAGGCCCTAGCCCGGAACTACCAAATCAGAAACTCTAAAAGAGACATTATAGCAATGCCACAGCAAGCCCTCCAGGTGATTCTCCTGTACATCAAGTTGGAGAACCACCACCATTAAACACTACTCTGTCACTCTGAGTGTGACTACAGTTTGCTCACCAGCAGGTGGCGATCTTCACAGTGTATTTTAGGGGTTTTGTAATTATTGCTACAAAGAATCTGGAATGGGCCGCCCCTGGACAAGTAGTCAGATCTGGGGTTTCTCAGCTTGTTTGGTCCTCACTGTGTTCCTCTCTAGAGTGAGACAACTGGTCTATGTAAGGATTTCTCAACCTCTCCTTTGACACCTGTCATTTCTGAGAAACAAAAATCTCATACCCCCTCTGAATGTTATTTGAAATGTCAAAAAAACAAAACAAAAAAACCCCAAAAAACTATATTTACTAAACACCAGTAAATGTTAGAAGTTTATAAAACGGTAGGGCTAAAAGAGATGACAGTTATTCTATGATCTCGTAACAAGCAGGAAGGTATACCTTCCCCATATTTTTATAACAAGTCTTTTTTTTCCTAAGTGTTCTGATTTATTTTTGTTTCTCTCCAGCCTTTAGCTTCTCTATTTTTTTTTATTTATTTTTTACTTAGATTCCATTGCATTGATATCTCTTCTCTTATCTTGCCCTCTTCAGTGGAATAATCAATGAATAAAATACCTAGCACACCGCCTGGCATCAAGGAGGCATTCAAAAAAATACTAGTTTCTTCCCATCTCTTCACCGGATTTTTTTCGTCCATTAAGCAACTATGTTTATACAGTCTTTCTGGTACTTGGGAAAAATTCATCAGCAAAAAAAGACAATAAAATATCTTGTTCTTGTGGCACTTATATTCCAGTAGAGGAGACAAATAAACAGGAAAAAAAAAATAAAGAAAAAAGAGTAAGGGGGACCAGGCATGCCACAGAGACGGCTGAAGGAAAGGGGGCTGCACTTTCCAATGTCATCCTTAGGTTAGGCCCAATGACGAAGGGAACATGTGAGCAAAGACTCGAAGGGGGTGAGAAAAGGGGCCACACGGATGCCTGAGGGAAGAGCACTGCAGGCAGAGGGAACAGCATCTGCAAACACACCTGTGCTGGTTGAAAACCTCCAAGGGGCCAGTGTGATCGGAGAGGAGAGGGTTAGGGGAAGATTTGTGTGATGCGTGACTGGAAAAGCAGCAGGGAAGCCAAGTCACTGAGGCTCTCTAGGTCATCATAGGAACTTTGAAATGGGAAACCACTGAGGGTTTGGAGCAGAGTGGTGACATCATCTGACATATGCTTTTATAGGATCACTAGGGGCTACTGTGTTGATAACAGAATATAGGGGCCCAAGATAGAAGCAGAGAAATACGTAAGAGGCTCTCTGGTAGCAGTGGGGTGGTAAGGGGTGGTTGGATCGATGATGTTTGAAGGCAGAGTCAACAGGTGTTCCTGATAGTTTAGAGGGAGAGATAGAAGTGGCATTAAGAATGACTCCAAGGCTTTTGATCTCAACAACTGGAGAAATGGAGACCTGACAGAAACTTGTGGTCTCCTCCATAGATTTGGGAAAGATGACAAGTAGAATAAGTACATGCTGGGAAAGAGAGGAGATCAAGATTTTGGACCTTTAGAATTGTGGAATTCTATTATACATCCAACTGGTGGGGAAAGGGGCAGTTGGATCTGTGAGACCGGAGTTCGAGGAAGAGATTTGGGCTGGAGATATAAATTGGAATTTGTCAGCATTACAGCAAATTACTGGCCAAGATCACCAAACAAAATGTAAATAAGAGATGAGCAAGGTCTGGGCCCAGGGGATGTTCCAGTGTTACAAGATTGAGGAGAAGGAGATGATCCAGAAAAGCAGACTGAGAAGAAATGAAAAGTCCGATAGAAGAAAACAGAGAATAAGATACAATGGAGCCAAGAAAAGAAAAGCCATCAAGAACCCCTCAGCCAGCTTTTAATCTCAGCAACTGTTATTCCTTCATGATTCCAACTTATTGCTTTACTCCAATGCATGATCTCCTTTCATTCTGCTTGTATTGCTTTCTCTCCATTTATTGTTTTTCCTCTTTTCTCGTGCTCTGCTCCCTTCCTACCAGTAGTTTCATGTCCACATGCTAAAACTACAGTGAAAAAGGGAAAAAAAAAATGGAACACACAAAAACCAAAGGTGACATACTCAAAATATGAGAATCTACTCAAAATAGATTTTGATTTAAATGAAACCATCTTGATGTAATTTTTATTTTGATTTAAATAAAATAAGCACACTTAATTAAAACAACCTACTTGAAAAAAGCAATCAACAGGTTCACCATGATGATATACTGCACGAAGAGGTAGACAGCTTGGAGGAACGGAGTAAGAAAAGAACCAGGAGGGCAAGACGGATGGCTTGCACAAACTACAAATAAAGAATTTAAAAGAGTAAGAGATACAGCGAATCACAGTCCTGTGGCTCTACACAAATATTTAGCACATTAACTTAGCAGAATACCACAAATTTTTGACATCTGTACGATCTAGATGAATATTTTCCACGTTTTTTTTTTTGCTTTTGTACTCTGAGTATCTACAAAGGTTTGATTTCGGCATGATGGCAAAATCTCCTACACACCATCTATATCTGAAGCATAGACTTCTCCATAAATCATCCAGTATGGCTCAAATACAATGTCTCGAGCAAGGCTCCAAGATGGAAGCTGCTCTGGCGAAAGGATGGCCTTGCGTGCCACTCCAAAGCTCAGCAGGACTATGGCCATCAGGATCACAATGTAGAACATGTTTGCTGTCTGCAAAATAGCAAGGCACAACCAGAATTTTACCACAGATTTGAAATTTAAAACAAATCAAACACTAGCAGCATTCATGATGACAGCTCCCCATTAGAAGACGGTCTAGTCATTAAGCACAATGCCCCAGGCCATGAAGAACTGGGCTTCCTCTGGCTAAGTCATCTCCTTCTCTCGGCACATACGTTTCATGTCCAGGTGGTCTATGGAAAAAACGTAACTGTACTCAGTGTAAAGAATCTGTGCTTAAACAAAACGTAGGGAGTATTCAACTTAGTCAAATGAATCCTGATCCCTAGGATTGTCTTAAGGAGTTGATGAGAGTCTGAGAAATTGATCAGGTCAGGTTCATTTCACTCACTAAATGTACATCAACTCAACCCATTTGTTCACGGTGGCACAGGCAATTATGCCATGAGTATTCCATGCGTTCCTCTGCATTTCTTAGGCTCCCTTCCACAAAGCTGGGACCGTAGGACCGAGTCTAGCCGATGGCCTGTGGAGTGACGGGAAGCTATTTTACTTCCTGTCCAGAACAGTTAAAAGCTGTTAGACTTTCTCCATCCCTGCCATTCCCCACCACAGGAGACCTTGGAAACCATCCACTGACATGGCTCCATCACAAGATGAAAGATTCTGGATCCCTGAGTTACAGGGTAGAGGTCAGTCCCCATGAAGACTCATTAAACTTTGCACTAAGGAGAAGTAAACTTGTGCTAAGTCACTAGATATATTAGTTATCTCAGTATAGCCTATCCGATAAATCCCAATGTCACCAAAACCTGAGAAAACATTGCTCGTCTAAAAGTGTAAAGAAAAATCTGTCTTTGGAGTCCTGAGGGCTCTTCTTTTTCTGTTCTCCTTTGTTTTTGTACTACCCTTCTTTCTCCAGAGCTTGCCCCTTCCCCGCCAGTGAGAATTCCAGAAGAGCCAAAGATGATCTGGAAGTACTGTACTTCCTAGAGGGTAGGTCTCAGGCCCTGTACAAAGCCCGCTGGAGAAGGCTAACCCGATTGCAGAGCAGGCTCAGATGACAGAGCTGGGCAGTCCAGATTTGAACCCTGACTCCCCTGCTTATGCCCTGTGGGAGATTTGCTTAATCTCCATTTCCTTATATGCAAAATGTGGATAATAATAGTACCTACCTCATAAAGTCATTTTGAAGATTAAACGCATTAATAGGTACAAGGTACTTAGAACAGGGTGTGGCCCATAATATGGATTATTTAAGAATTGGCCAGGGGTGAGGAGATAAAAAGAGATATTGATATTTTAGCAGAAAATATTACTGGTGATAGCCTCACACGAATCTCACCCTCTAGGATTACTATGCTTAGAGACAAATTTGATTCAGTCATATGATCTGGCCCCTACCCAAAAAGCTAATAAGCAGAGTATCCAAATCAGTCACCCAATATGCTCTCCAAGGACATTTGTTAAATATGAGTTTGTGGTTATAAGGAAAGCCGAGAGGAAATGAGCTGGATGTCTGTGCTTTTATAAATAATTCCAAAAGTTAAACTGTTGAATGCAAACCACGAAGTAGGTAGAACCATTACAAAGGACCCCAGAAGGGGTGCCTCAGTCAGTTAAGTGCCTTCGACTCAGGTCATGATCCCAGAGTCCTGAGATTGAGCCCCTGAGTTGGGCTCCTTGCTTAGCGGGGAGCCTGCTTCTCCCTCTCCCTCTGCCTGCCACTCCCCCTGCTTATGCTCTCTCTCTCTCTCTCTGTCAAATAAATAAATTTTAAAAATAAGTAAGCTTTAAAGTTCAGAAATATCTTAAACCTACAAAAAAGAAGATAATATTAAAACAAACAAAGGATGCCAGAATATACAAGCAGACTATACTCACCATTTTTGCAATCATGGTCACGTATGGACCTACATGTTGATTCACAGCAAAGAAGTCCAGGAGCCGTGAGAACCAGAATATGATGTCTATACAGTAGATTAGTCTTCCTGCTGTGTGCAAGGGAGGGTCGCCCCACCGAAGGCCAAAACCAACTGAAAACAGGCCGATAGCCACAGTCTCTACTACGTTCCAGTACTCACTAATCCATATCTTCACCTTTTGAGTAAACTTCCCAGGTTCTGAAATACACACCTAAAAGAAGAAAGAAAGAGGGAAATTTAAAGAATGGGGTATAACCCATGAGCCTCATAATAAAGTTCTTCGGTCCATCAACTGCTCGCTTAAAGAGTAATTTGAATCCCACCAAACCTTAGGTCACTTGGGTATTTTAGAGACTTCAGTGATCCTTGGGTAATGAATGATTAAAACAATTCTACAAGTGTGTTTAAATGTCATTGCTAATGTTAACCGGCTATTTGATAAACAAACCAGAAGTTAAAAAAAAAAAAAAAAAAGAAAAAAGTTTTTCCTAGCTTTCATTAATCCTAAGCTAACACAGGGGACCAGAAAGACATTTTAAAACTCAATATTACAGCAGATCTATACACCTACAATTCTGTGATTGTGAGGGATAGCCAAGTGTAGAGGAGACTGGTTTGAAACCAAGGAATCTTGCAATGTAGTCCTGCTACTGCTAGTGAGTTGAGAAATTACTAAGAAGGCCATGTTAGAAGTCACTATTAAAGAAATGACCCCTGCAACAGAATATCAAATTCAAATGTAAAATAATTAACTTTCTTCCCCTGAAGCATAAAAAATGGTGGAACTCAGATAATGTCTTTCTCCTGACTTGTTTTCTATAGATTCCACAATAGTAACTAGCAGGCGATGTAGGTATAATTATTACGAATACCTTTACTGTCATATTAGCTCTAGGACAAAATAAATGTATATAAATGTATAGACACAGAGGTAAGTACACACTAAGATACATACACACTGATACATAAAACAAAGTCATAACTGTACTGTACGTAACTGATTGCAGTTACAACAGCATGGATGCTAATGCATTTTTTTAAGTGACTCATTTGCAAAACTAAAAATGAAAATTTTGTTTTGTTTTGTTTTGTTTTTTTGGACTCCTGGCCTCAGGGATTTGCAGCTTCCATTTTCAAAGGTGTTTAGTAAAATAATTCAAAAGCTATAAACGAATTCTTTACCTATTCACAACTCTGGCCATTTCCGTGCCTAGTGTGAAATGGAGCTGACAATATGCAAGCAATGGTAGGCTACAAAAATCAGTCTCATTAAAAAAAAAAAAAAAAAAAAACACAACTTCTGGGAAGTCAAATAGTTGGAGGGTCTAACAACAATTAGATAGCATCACTCTAAGACTGATATACACACTAGGACATCTTCAGAAATAACTGTTTTTAAAGAGCAGCAACCAGCAAAGTATTTGGCAAGGAGTAAGGGCTGAGGTCTGAGATTTTCCCCTAAATACCCTTCCAGCAAGCAAATTAGGATCAGCATTGCCTGTCTCACCCCCACCCCTGACCCATCTGTCCCTTTTCATTATGAGCCTAAAACACCTCTCTGCAGAGGTGTAGAACACAAAGGTAGAAGGCACGACTCACCTCCCTGACTTTCTCAATGGCATTGGTGAAGATATAAATGATAACAAGCCACTCTTGCACGCTGGGCTGGGGCTGCATCTCTACCAACACTGTGTAAGTGAACAGCATGAGGAATACCAAATACGCCATCTATGAGGGGGACACACATTCCCTGGACATGAGTGAGAGTCATAATGGAGGATGCCAAGCAGAAACACACCCGGGAACTTCAACGTCATAACATGGAAATATAACTGGGACCGCCCTCCGATTACTGATAACTTGATTTCAAGGAAAGCACAAGAATCTGCAGTTTTCTATTCCAGGATTAATGGAAGGAATGAAGGTCATTGTTTCCAAATGCATGGAAGGGGGCACTATCTCATCTTGCTGGCTCCTGACCAGAATTTCCAGAACCCTGCACATGCCAGCATGCCAACAAGCCAAGAGAGAATCACACACTGTCCCCTCCAACTAAGCACAGAAAACGTGCGTCTCCAGTACACCAATGAGCAGTATCAGTAGGTGCCCATTTTCAAATGTAATAAATTGTGACATTTACTTCTGCTGGGAGGTGTTTTTTGTTTTTTTGTTTTTTTTTAAGATTTTATTTTTTTCATTTGAGAGAGAGAAAGCATGAGAGAGAGCACAAGAGGGAGAAGGAGCAAAGGGACTGACTCCCTACCGAGCAGGGAGCCCGACTCAGGGCTCGATCCCGGGATCCAGGATCGTGACCTGAGCCGAAGACAGACGCCCAACCGACTGAGCCACCCAGGCGCCCCTTCTGGGAGCTTTACTTTATGTTGATTAAACCATACTAGTCAGTGGGAAAGAACTGTCCAAACGTGAGTCCTTGTAATTAAAAGACCATTGACATTTGTACCTTCAGCCCTCAGCACTCGGCCTAACACATGGTAGACATTCAAGAAATGCGTATTTAATTACTGTTTATATTAAACCTAGATTTCCAATATCTCCAAAGAATTAAGACACAGTAAGCACACACACACATATACATATTGTGATTAACAGCCTTGCAATCTTATCTAAAGTCCTTATTTTCTTAAGATATATTCCCAGAAGTAGAATCGCTGGGCATACACAGTTAAAACCGTGACTTGTATTACTCAATTGTCCACCAGAAAGGTTTTACCCATTTCCACAAAAACCAACAATGCATGAGACAGTGTAGTTCTTTAAATAGCCTCAGTGACAGAGCATGGGGTTCACCGATCGACAGATGTATTAAAGCTCCAGATCAATGGAGAGATGTGTGTGTGTTCATTCTCAAGGAGGTGAATCATATTATTTTAACTTGAATCCCTATTTCTCAGATCTTTTTGAGCTCTACCTAAGTTTGGTACATTATCCACTCAGTACAGTTCTACGTAGAGAATGGCTAAAACCACTTCCAACTACACAGCCGGGATGATATATATCCAACAGGCAGTGCTTGGGGCAGGCATGATGGGTAATGCTGCCTCTGAGATCAAGAACCTGGTAGAAAAGCATATAAGATAGTTAAGGTAAACTCTATTAATTCTATATTTCTCTAGGTTTATGCCTCAAAGTCTAAGCATGTTTGATGACCACTTAGACATATGTGTTAATTTAACAAATCAAATAAATGTGTTCTATCAAGCAGTCAAGCAGTCCCCCCTCCCTTTTTTTTTTTTTTTTCATTTTTGCCATTGGCTTCATGGTGGCCAGATACTAAACCACCATAGATATTGGTAATATTGCTCCTGACACTTGATTTCTTTCCTATCTTAGGAAAAGATCCAAACATGTTTACATTTTTGCTTCTTCACCATCACATGTATAACAAGACATGCTTCAGTAAAGCACACACATTTTTCATGTTGGTACAGAAAGGGTGCTTTTTCGGGGCGCCTGGGTGGCTCAGTCATTAAGCGTCTGCCTTCGGCTCAGGTCATGATCCCGGGGTCCTGGGATCGAGCCCCGCATCGGGCTCCCCGCGGGAAGCCTGCTTCTCCCTTTCCCACTCCCCTTGCTTGTGTTCCTTCTCTCGCTGTCTCTCTATCAGATAAATAAACAAAATCTTTAAAAAAAAAAAAAAGAAGAAATACTTGAATACTCTTTTCCCAATGATGTGACTACAGTTAAAAATCTCTTGGAACTACTATCAGAGCCTTTGGGATATTTTGTTACATATTCACAAAAATGGTAAAACCTCATCATCTGAAGAAAGATCTGATTTTTGAAAACAAAGCAATATACATATTTAATAAATATATGCAATAAAAATTTGGATAGGCGAGTAAATATTTTGAAATACAACACATTTAGATAAATGTCCTTTTATAATCATACTTCAAATGTTTTAGAAATACACAATCTTGGCCATGAGCAGTTTAAAGTATATATAAGCATTAAAAAAAAAAAATGCTATTAAATAAATGCGCAAAGCACTCACTGCATTTAAAGTGCAGTTCATAATTTCTCTGTATCACTATGATCAATTTAGATGTAGTATTTGTTCATAAATTTAACTTCTACAATTTTACTGTCCTCAAAAAGGTGGGGGGGAGGGTGTCAGAGGGGAAAATATAAAATAAAATTTTATTGTCCTCTATATATTTATAATCATGTTACTGAAGACAAAAAGCAAACACTTTGCAATTTCTGTCTATATTACACATTATTCCTAACAAATAATAATTCAACTGCTGATTTCTTTGCCCAAGATGAGAAAAGAATCCACCCCATCATTTAATTGGACAACCACTATCATTAACTGCTTGTTCCACAAAGTTTCAAGTGCTCGGTCCCAGCAGAGCTAATGGGAAGCACTCAGGAAAGAAAAAAGTGCTTGCTCTTTCAATCCCATAGTGGGAGAGATCTGCTCTAACCTTTCCTCACTTGCCTCCAATCTTCTGTCCTACCCGCTTTGTCATTCTCGTGTTTTTTTTTTTCTCCCTGCATTTCTACATTTTATCACAAGTTGACAAACCAGGCATATCATTATCAAAATCATGATCAACTACTGGCCAGCACAAAGACTATATTTAATTGCTGCAATGAGACCAACCGTATAAAACCAAAACTTGACAATTGGAGCATTGTAGAACTCATAGATTTTCCTGGTCCACGGAAGGCTTTGGGGATTGCTCTTTAAGTCAAAATGGTGATTTTCATCTAGTTTCTCATCGGGGCCTCTTTCCAAATCACAGTCTTTCTGCAAAATAAATAATCATTCATTGTCAGAGCCTTAAGTAAGATACTGACATTTGCAAACATCCAAAATACATCATATATATGTGTATATATATATATATATGAATATAATAAATATATTAGGAATTAATTGGGCACCCACTTGCCAAATTATAATCTTAGTCTTGGAAGGAAAGAAAACTGTGTGTATTGTATAAATCTTTGGCTTTTAAGTAAGGAGCACAGGATATCTCTCAAATGCAAGCTAAGTCTCTAACCAGGAAACCTAGTCAAACTAAGAATAGTTCCAAGGATTTAAAAATCGTACCTGTTCCTGTTCTACTTAGTCTCCTTTATTGGTATTTGAGAACCTAAAAATATAAAATCCCCATGAAATCATTAACAGATAATAAAATTATTTCCATAATAGAGGAGGACAAAATGGACACCCATTAGTGATATAGTTTCCAATTCCTAGGAAAGTCGGGCACAGCATTAGTTTTAGAATTCCGGCTTGGATAGCAGACGTGCTTTGCCTGAAGTTCATGAACTCTCCGAGCTTCCAGAGTTCCCTGAACCTCCTGTGACTATATCCAAGTATTTTTGTTGTACATGCATTTTCCTAGGGAAAGCATCAAATCTTTCATCAGTGTCTCAAAATGTGTGTGTCAGTCCAAAGAGGTTAGTTAACCCTTGTAGGTGATGAGCAGTAAGTATCTCTGTGGCAGACAAGTGGTTGTGTGACGGACTACACATGTGTGCACAGAGAAAAGCCTTTAAGGGGGGGGGGGCGGGCAAAGAGGGAGGAAAGAACTGAAAAGAAAAGAAAAAAATCACTTGTAGCCCTGTTGCTTTTGGAAAGAGGGAACTTAGGGATGGTAAAAGAGAAGCAAAAGAGAAGTCACCCTAGTTTATAGAGCTCTGTGTGGTTCTAATCTTTAAACAGGAAATCCACTACTTGTGTGATCTGAAAAAATATTAAAAGAAAGGAATGTTCTCGGATGCCTCTTAGACGAGTACATTTCTTCAACCTATCCACAAAAGAGTCTCTCTAGTGTCACACCTGCAAGACTGGTAAGATTTTACAAGCCAAGAAATAAAGCAAGTGTTGCTTGAATTGTCCATAAAATTGATCAAATGTAATTTTTGAGGCTTCAGGCACTGGAATGGGCTATCTTAGTGCCTGAATGCTGTCATTCACATCATTTTGGGGCAGTGAAATTGGCACTGTGACCTGAAGGTGTAGGAACTGACCTGGTTCCTAACAGGTTTGAACCTGCCTAGAGTTAAAATAGCTTAGAACCAATGAGAAAAGTCATCATTTACTGTGATTTCAATGACATCAGTACCACTTCAAAAAGACCCCAGTAAGCAATTTCAGTAACGACTATGTAAATTAAATAACTTCTCTTACTGTTTTTTTTTCTAGGAGTTTCTCATTAGGTGTTACTTACTCTTGACAGTTTGGTATGGATTGTAAAGTTCTAATTAAGCCTCTCTCTGAGTTGAACTCCAAGACACCAACTACCATGATGAAGACAATGTAAGAATATAAATTCAGATTCAGGACATCTGCCCCCCTCCCCCCACCTTAGAAGAAGGTAAACACAGAAATATTTCACTTAACTAGCTTTTATTTGACTCAAATCTCCATATAACCAAACTCTCTCTCTCTCTCTCTCCCTCCCTCCCTCCCTCTCCCCCAGCCCTCTCTCCCTCCTCTTTCTAACAAGAATCTGATCAGCAGGCACACAGAATAAAATTATAACTACAACAATCACCTCTACCACAATTCATACCTATTTTCCATTGTTATAACTATTGTCATTCCCACTTAACAATGTTCTGATAAAACAGATCAGTGTTCAACTTTAGAAAACACTTTTTTCATTGTGGTTTATCAACATGTCTAAGACTAAACATGTCTTTCTCCTTCCAAACCTGCTCCTTTTCCATCCCTTCAAGATGGCCTTGTTTTAACCATCAACCTCTCAGTCGTATTTGCTATCTTCCTTTCATCTATGCCCCATGTTCAAACATTATCCGACTCTTCACTTAAGATCTCTCTTTTCCTCTCCATGCCCACTGCTGCCAACTCCGGCCAAATCCCTTAATCCTCCTCATCTGGATGGTTACACCTGCCCATGCTCTCCCTGCTTTCAGCCGATCTTCTTGCTACATCATCCTATACACTGGAGACAGAATAATTTTCCTAGTGGTCAGATCATCTTGCTACTCTGGTCATGTGCATCCACTGGCTATCCATTACCCTCAGAAAAAAAACACCACATTCCTTCACAGGATATACAAGAGTCTCTATGATCTAGCCTCAATCTACTGTCCCAGCCATACCTGCAAATACTCCCTCCTTGTCCCATATCCACTACAACCCGGACTCTAGCCAAACCATAGAACTTACGATACTTGACATATGCCTTGCATTTCCTGCCTCTATACCCCTACTTACCGTCTTCCCACAGAAATGCTATTTCCACACATCGTCAAGTCTCAGCTTATCCACCACCTCATGCATGAAGCTGCCAACAATCTGTAATCCTCGCTGACTGACACCAAATGAGACGAATCTTCTTCTTCCTCTAGTTAAGCCATTCTGCCATCTCGCTACAATCTGTTCCTGAGAAAGCTCATGTCCTCAAAATTCATGCTTTCCAAGGATTAGCAGCTAGAAAGATCGGAAGTTCTCATGGCAAAGTTCTTTCGCCTGTAGAGGCTTCAGTAAGGTTTTTTTATAAAACCTCATGAGGCAAATGTAGAAGTTGAGTCTATCCAGCTTCAGGACAATGGCCTTCCTTCTCCAATTACCAGTGGTGCTTTCATTATACGCATTACCCCCCACTACTACCACAGGGCCAAAGCATGAAGACCTGCTCAAAGAACATCTATGTCTTACCTGTCCTCACTTTCCTTCCAAAATGTATAACACAATTGTATTCCTCAACTAATCAAGCACATCATATTTAATCAGCATTGTGAAATCTTCCATGTCCCATGCTGATACCACCCCTCTCTGCTTAGCAACATTCCAAACACAAAGCAGGTAATCAAAAACTATTGCTCTGGTTAAACTCAAAAACAAAAGAACATTGTTACCATGATTATAATCCATTCATAACAGAGCAGGTTTGAGATACTTTTTAGTAAAAGTTTTAAATTGAGGGCGCCTGGGTGGCTCAGTTGGTTAAGCGACTGCCTTCGGCTCAGGTCATGATCCTGGAGTCCCGGGATCGAGTCCCACATCGGGCTTCCTGCTCAGCAGGGAGTCTGCTTCTCCCTCTGACCCTCTTCCCTCTCGTGCTTTCTATCTCTCATTCTCTCTCTCTCTCAAATAAAATCTTTAAAAAAAAAAGTTTTAAATTGAATAATGCTAAGGTATCTATCATGGATATTCTGATTATAAGCTCCATGGTGACAGAGGTCACGTCTGCCTTAATTACTGTAGTGATCCAGAACATCGTATCTTGTCTGGCACATGGACAGTGGCCATTAAATATTCAATGAATTAATAAATCAATATGGCCATGTCCAAGCCATCCAGGTGGGCAACATCATAAACAGGACCACTACATTAGAGCCAAAGTTTGATATTTCAGGGAACTGTGAGAACTTAGTATATTTTTTAATGTTAAAAGCACATTATTTGCCATTTAAGGAAGGACTTCCTTCTCTAAAAGTTTCCCTTTAAGAACAACTACTTAGTGGAATGTTCCAGCCATCTACAATGCCTTAAGTGTTTGTGAGAGCTTATCTTTCCATGAACCTTGGAGAAACCAAAAGTGAAGTTACATCCACTTACAAAGTACTATTTGCTACCAACTGCCAACATATTTACATATTTGTTCATAGACAGATAGGTAGGTAGGTTTATCTGCCTAGATAAGCAACTCTCTCCATTTTTCATTTCAACAAACTAAATGTGAACGCATAAATAAGCAAAATCAAACAAAATATCTCACATATAAAGACTTCATTTTATTTGTAAAGGTTTTAAGTCAACACTGCATTTCTTATCTTTCCTTTGAAAATTTTTGAAATGGTCTAAGCTTATTAGCCATATCATTTAGCCAGTACAATCACAATTGTAACAACTTGATTAGCCCAGTTTCTAAGATAATTGATTACACGTTCCACAGAAGTTAGACTGTACCTGCCAACTTGTATTCTGAGAATCCCAGATAGAACCATCAGGCTTAATAAAGTGAGGATGGAAGGAAGTGGGAGAGGGTGGAGGATAGGAATACATACATACCCAGGCAGGCACGATAGTCAAAATACTTAACTGATCTGGTAAAGGCATTAACCAATTAGAATGGATGCTCACCCAATCACAACAGATGTCAGCCATACAAACTAATTATAGTTACTTATTTTTCATTTAATACTTATCGAGTGCATTTTTAAATATTGTAACAAATACTTCACAAGTGCAAAAGCATATCCAACAAGATGCTGGCTAAAGATGCCTCATTAAAGTATTAAAGACCAGGGAAGACATTCACTACACCTACAGTAATAAGTTTGTAAGTAATGATACACGCTGAGACATAAAAAGCAAAAAATACATGCACAGACAGCATCCTGGAGACTCTCCAGTGAAGACAGGTTGCAAAAGCAGTAGTTCACACATTACTCGGGAAAACAGATACATCCCGGCACTCAAGTAAAATTATTTGGCCACAGGATATAAGAAATGAAAAAAAAAAATTGTGGAGTGGAACAGTGAAGATAATGCAAAACCTAAACCTGAACCTTTACAAATATTTTTAAGGATATGAGGCATTCTTCATTATAACTTTCTTTTTTTCTTTTCTTTTCTTTCTTTCTTCTTCTTCTTTTTTTTTTTTTTTTTAAGAGAGGGAGAGAGGAGGGGGAGGGACCAAGGGAGGGGAAAAGAGAGAATCTTAAACAGGCTCCATGCCCACCACAGGGCCTGATGCAGGGCTGATCTCACGACCCTGAGATCATGACCTGAGCCAAAATCAAGAGTCTGACACTTAACCGACTGAGCCACCCAGGCTCCCCTCCTCATTGTCACTTTCGAGAAATGGTAACTCTATTTATTCTACTAGTCACAAAGGAAAATGAAAAGTTGAACATCTGTCAAGATATAATAAAGACATTCTTTCCCAAAGAAATGGGATATTTTGCTCAAGCGTATATGGGGGTTAATTAGATGTATCATACATGCTATACCCGATCACAGATAATATGATTAAGATCATTAAATACATTGTTTAATAAACTCTGTGCATGTGTACGTTGGTGTGAAGTCAATATTATGAAAACCAAGCTCACTATGATATCGTACTAACCATATAAGCACTTTCTTTTGCGCTGGGGTTCTGGTCGCCATAATACCACGCAAACTGGAAGTCCTGGGACTGGGGAACATGGGACATCTCTGCTCTGCTCTTAAATTCCAACGACAGAATGGTGGGTGGAAAAAGAATACTTATGATGATCTTTAAGAGAAAATAAAGCAAAATAAGTAGTGAGGATTACAACACAAGGCATGAGTAGTAGTCAAATCGCAAAATGAAGATTTTAATGTACACAAAGCACCAGACCAATCCCTAATTCAGTTGATACCCTGCTTCTATACATACTTCTTGACTCAATTCCAAATCTAGCAGCGTCTCCCCTAGAAATCGTTATAAATGCAAGCATATGTGTATAGGGACATGCATTGCAGGGTTATGTGTAATAGCAAAAAAGTCTGCCAACCTAAATATCTATCTATAGAGGGGTAGCAGGTGTGGGACAACCTAACGGTGGAATACTACGCAGTCATTAAGAAGATAAAGACACTTTTTAGTATAATGAAAAAGTATCCAAGTTATATTGTTAAATGAATAAAAGCAAGTTATATAATAATATATATGGTGTGATCCCATTATTGTACAAAAAGAAAATTAAAAATTAGAAAACATGTGCATACACAGATACGAATTTAAAGGTTTAAAAATCTGGGGGCGCCTGGGGGGCTCAGATGGTTAAGCGTCTGCCTTCGGCTCAGGTCATGATCCCGGGGTCCTGGGATCGAGTCCCGCATCGGAGCTCCCTGCTCCTTGGGAGCCTGCTTCTCCCTCTGCTTCTCTCTCTCTCTCTCCCTCTGTCTCTCATGAATAAATAAATAAAATCTTAAAAAAATATATTAAAAAAAAAAGGTTTAAAAATCTGCATACCACACAGTTATTATTTATCCCTAGGGGCAGGGCAGTGAGAAGTATTATTTTTCAATGAACATGAGCATGTTGCTTTCATAATTCTTTAAAGCCATTAGGTACTTATTATCCCATAAAACACATTAAAATTTATTCATATTATAAAATCAAGAATAGGGACGCCTGGGTGGCTCAGTCAGCTAAGCGTCTGCCTTGGGCTCAGGTCATGATCTCAGGGTCCTGGGACTGAGTCCCACATCGGGCTCCTAGCCCAGTGGGGAGCCTGCTTCTCCCTCTGCCTCTGCCTGCCACTCCCCCTGCCTGTGCTCTCTCTGACAAATAAAATCTTAAAAAATAAATAAATAAAATCAAGAATATAAAAACATAACAAGTGTCACCTGTTAGATTCATCTCACATCCTACGCATTTATTTTTTTTTAAGATTTTATTTATTTCTGAGAGTGAGAGAGAGCATGAGCAGGGGGGAGGGGAAGAGGGAGAAAAACTCGTAAGCCAGGCACTGATGAATTAGGATCTAGGCATGGAGAGCAATGTCCTGCAGCTCAGAGATTTTAAGTAGCTTAACTCAGCCTTCTTTGTTCACTCACTACTTTTTGGGGCGAAACATTCAGTCTCGCTTCAGTTAGGTCTCTCTACTGATATAAGATATATGAGGAACAAAATGGTATTAAGCAAAATGGTATAATTTTCCCCACAGCTGTACAGAAAAAACAGTCGTGGGGAAAATTATTGCTCAAACTTCCAGTCATCTATACCCCATCTTGTTCTCTACACATTTAAAAAGAGTTATTGTCAGAGATTCTGTAGCTAGAGGTGGACCCGTTCACTTCTCTGCTTCAACATTTCCAAGGCTGAAATCAAAACAGATCAAAGAACTTCTTCTACAAATAACTGTTACTTCTTCAGTATTTTTTAAAGAGGAATCTGTGTGAAATAATTTTTGGTTCACATCTCTCTTATTTTTGCAGTCTCATTGGTGGATTTAAAACATGCAAGTTCTTTTATATATTTGGTATAGTATGTCTTATTTCTTTGTGTTTTCTATAGTGTGCCCAACAAAAAAAATATTTTTAGGGAAGTCATTCTATTTGGGACAGACATTTATAAGAACTGTAGGAAAAGTACAATTAAAATATATAGTCTTATGTTGGGGCGCCTGGGTGGCTCAGTCATTAAGCATCTGCCTTCGGCTCAGGTCATGATCCCAGGGTCCTGGGATCCAGCCCCGCATCGGGCTCCCTGCTCGGCAGGAAGCCTGCTTCTCCCTTTCCCACTCCCCCTGCTTGTGTTCCTGCTCTCCCTATCTCTCTCTGTCAAATAAACAAATAAAATCTTTAAAAAAATAAATAAAATATATAGTCTTACGTTGCTCTTAATGCTCATGCTTTATCCCCTTTTATTCAGTTTTATAAGCATATGTACTTCATAAGCTTGACCATAACCTAAAGTTTTAGGCTTAGGTGTGATGTCAAAAGTTAAATGTCTTTAGGAGTTAACTAAGTTATTCTTGATAATTCAAGATGAGAGGTGAGGCCAAACTATAATGGATAGAAGAATCTGGAAATAGGTGTTTCAGGGCAGCTTTATGAAATGAGCATCTATTCCCTCAAACATCACACTGGATGAACAGAACAGAAACTGCTAATTTTATTTCGTGTGTTATTAATATTCCTAAACTGAAATTATTTTCGTTAAAAAGGTAACGTCGTTGTCAGAGGTTCCACCGGGGAGATCCCAGCTCATCCGTGAGAACCAAAGACACTAACTGGTTTTCCTGAATTGATTCTTCCAGAACAAGGGAAAAATGAACTCAAGAGTACAGACCTTCAGAGTAAACAAATACTAAATTCTAGAAAGTAAATATACTTTTTTAAAATTGAAGTAGACACACAAGGTTACATTAGTTTCTGGTGTACAGAACAGCGATTTGACACGTCTAGGTTACGCTGTGCTCACCGCGCATCATAGCTGCCATCTGTCTCCATACAACACTATATAATGCCACTGACTCTATTCCCTATGCTCCACCTGTCATCCCTGTGACTTATTCACTCCATCACTGGAAGCCTGTGTCTCCCACTCCCCTTCACCCATTTTGCCCACCCCCCCTCCCCCCTCCCCTCTGGCAACCACCAGTTTGTTCTGGGTAAGTCAGTGTACCTTTAACCAAGAGTTCTTCCTCATTTTCAGGCGCCCGGTCCACATGTCTGTCAGTAGCATTTGGGTGCAAGTATGCGAAACGAAGGGCCGCAATCTTCCAGACGCGGCCAGTTTCAGACAGGTAGAATTGCTCCAGTTCTTGAGTTCATAGGTCAACAGTTTCATGGCCATTCTTTCATTCTGCTTGAATGCCTTCTCCAGCACATCCAGGGCGAGCTGGCCGAACTGTCTGTAATGACACAGTGGTGAGTGGCAAAAACAAATGCAGGTCAGAGTCCCAGAAACATTTAAAAAGATTAGCTGTGAGACTCGGGAAAGAGCAATACAAAAGAACGAACAGCAACATAATAACCTCAGACTGCAGAAGCTATTTCAAAACGGTTGCTGCTGAGGAAATGGACGTTCTCCCTTTGCAGGAGGGTTTACACGGCAGCGTACAGAATTTGGTTTACACCAGGAGTGGTTGAGCTATCTACCCATGGGGAGAAGCCTGTCCACACCGCAAAACATACTACACATAGCTTGGTTTGGGGCTCCCCGACAAAACCAAATAAAGAATTTTTTGACAGAAAAGACTGTTCAATATTGAGTAAGGAATGAAGGGAAATCGTGGGGCCACATTTTTAAAAAATATTCTAGAAAATACATAGATGACTTAAGTAAGAAACTACACGTGGAGACATTTTCTGGGAGGTTGTTTTCTCTAAAAAGTAGACACTGCTATTCTCCAGAACTTTTAAAATCACAATTAGACATTAGTTTTTATGAATTCTAGCTCCCCTTCTTTCCTCACTATTATAATGCTTGAGTATTCAAAAAATCAAAACCATTTCCAACTTTTCTATCTTTTGCCATCATGCCCTGGTTTTTTGGTACATAATACGTTTATTTGTTTCCCTGCCTGAGAGGTACTAAAAGTAAACAAGTTTCATTTCACTTAGTGTCAAAGAGTTTCAGAGTTGGAAGGGACTTTCAAAATCATTAACTGAACCTTCTAGTGAGGAAACAAGAGTCCCCAAATCTGGCCAGCTGAGTTGCCCAATTATTAAATAGCTGGATGAGGACCAGAAGCCAGGTCTCCTGACTGGAGGCCACCTCTCTTCCCTTGATTCCACAAAGCGCCTTGAAATACCTAAAGACCCTGATTTATGGGAGAGCCCAGGAAATGCTGGGCAAGTCCACGCATCTTACAAGTTCTAAGGCAAGGGAGATAAAAGTGTCTAACCATTCTAAGAACTGTTGATGTTTAGTATGAAGTGAAGAGAAAACTCCTACTTTGAGTAATTTTTCAGCTCTTCTGAGGCATCATCCATCATGTTGCTCTCCTTGGCTTCGTGGGCCATGGCTCGGTAGAGTTTATAGGCAACCACTGCCTTGACCGTTGCCTCCTCTCCATGCTGCCAGAAGAACATGGCCATCTTCTGCCTTTTCATTAGCACAGCCCAAACCAGCAGGTCATTGTAAGGGTACATAAAGCCAGTGGACTCAGGGTCATCTGATATGTTTTGTTCTTCTTTTGACTTCTTCCTTGATTTATGAAGGACTACAGACTTTTCCTGTTGGAAAATAAAATAGGAATGGATTCCCAAAGAGTCAGATGCATGATATTTGACCTAATGAAACATATCCGGTATCCTAAGAATATTTTTTAAGTCTCTGAAAAGAGATGGAAATAACAATACAATTTTATAAACCAGAAACCAAAAGTTTAGCCTTTAGGTGATCTATTTTTTGTTGTGTCCGATAGATCCAGGGTCCACACACTGAGATAGCTTGTGTTCATTCAGCACAACTTGAAACACTACACCTTTGGGATAAACTCAATAACTACATGGCAATTTTCAATTTCTCAAGGAAATGGGCTGAAATAACTATTGGATAAATGAGAACTATTAAAAAAAAAAACTCTAACCTCACTTTATAAATATATTATCTTTCCCTTAGAAAAATGTCACTAGCATTGCCAACATGCATCCAAACTGATTGGTTTTAAATTTCCTTTCCTTTACTCTGATTATATTCCTCTAGTAATAGTAATATGTAATAATGCAATACTATTCTCCACCAGGTAAACTAACCCTTTACAGCTCATCTCTAATGTCACTCCCTAACCCCCATGTTCTTCTATATCACTACGTATGTATTTCTATTTCAATATTCATCATCATACGGCAATGTGGCTATTACTTTTGGGGAGAGGGGGATCATTTCTCAGTCATTATTATACCTTCTCCACCCACCTGCATCCCAAGTTCAACTAAGCACCCAACGTAATGCCTGGTAAATAATAGGATTCGATAATTACTCTTTTTAATAAAAGGAGACAAGAGAGAAAATTATACATTTCCTCTATTTCTGTAAATAAAAGGAAATTTGTATCCATTGATGGTGATCAAGGGTAATTTTATAAAATATCCTTTCATCCTAGGAGCTATGGAAAGCAAACCTCTTTCAGCCAATAGAAATTATTTATATAGAGACTCTTGAGCAAACACATTCATGCCAAGAGGAAAGTGGGACTCAGGTAAAATGGGGAGAGGTGGATTAACAACGTTGCTCACATTGCTCAGTTGTTACTATGCTGTTCACTTGCACCCATCTGTTTATGGTACTTATAACTGGCCCATTTGTAGCTCCCTTCTCCAGCTTTAAATGAAGAAATGGTCTAGCCTGCAAGAACAATTTTATTTTCACACCTAAAAAGAAATAAGTGGTACCTTGAATTTGTAAGGCTGGGCAGTTCTAATGAACTGGGAATGCAGCGTGCTTTCTGCAGATTCACTTCTATTTCCTGAGGGGCGTCTTCGGTGAAGAGGGGTCTGGGAAAGGCTTTGAGCAAAACTGGTCACTCGCTGGCAGTAGTTATTTTATTTTTAAAATAAAACAAAAAGGGAAAAGAAGATTATCATGGTAACAATTAACATTTCATTTCTAGACAGTAATGAAAACAAAGTATTAATATGGTATCCCACCAAGGATCCAAAGGTTCTGTCTCTAGCCCATGATCAGTATTTAATTACCCAACAAAAGCCTCTAACGATCTCCTACTTATCAAGAACACTGTTATTTCCTAACATCCTAGAGAACATGCTCTTTTGTTCTCTATTATACATCTGCATTCCTTCTCTATGTGGAAATTCCATTAAAAATCAATGGATTTTCTATACCTGAAACAAGTTCAGAATAGGCAATAAAGATTCACAGTTCTGATAAGAAAAAGTTCCCATTCACAAACAACTCCAAGGTTAAGTTAGAAAGTTATGGAACTTCTCCAGATGTTATGCATCATCACTGGAATTCCAGTGATCAGGCCCAACAACAACATAATTTATTGCTTATCAGCATGAAGCTTTCATCAATGAGAAACTAAAAGCTTTCTTAAAGGGGCTGATATAAAAATGGATGATACAAACCATGGGCTTTGAGCTACTTTATTTTTTGAAATAAGAAGGCATCGAACAGACTACTGCTTTATTTCAACTTCCAACACCAAGAACAAAACGAGTTAGTCCAAAGTAAACAACCAGCAACAATAATTTGCCACCTCCTGCTAATACTTAGTATGTTGTCCCAAACCAGTGGCTTATTTTTGCTATCCTCAGGTAAAGGACCAGGCTGACGACGAAGTAGTCTGTCTCTTTAACCCACACAGCATCGTGCGCATTTTTCCTTCTGTGTCCACACAGTCAACATAGTAAGTCTGTCCCAAGAAATGAGGACCGTCAGAGGACCCAGAAATCTCATACAAACCAGGGAACTGAAACACCAAAAGGGTTTTCCATATTCATCCAAAAGAGTTATGGCCATTATAGATCAACTCTTTACGCAGCCACTGAAGATACCAGTTCTCTCCTTGTTCCATGTTATTTTTAAAACTTACAACAAGCTTCACATATCCATTTTCAACGTATCCTTTCCTGGTAAAGAGATTGAGAAATGGGCCACACAGGTAGAAAATTCCACCACTGTGCATATCAGCATGGAGCTGGTAGCCACGCAGTCCGTATTCTGGGTTGTCATCCAAAAGGGGGCTTTGCGGAGGGAGCTCATAGGGGACAGTGGCTGATACTAATGTGCTCTTTTCCACATGGTGATGGAAATGAAGATTTGCTGTAACAAAAGCCAGTTCTTCCTCCCTCTTCCATAGCCCTACCAGGAGGCCTGGGTGTAAGCAGAAGATCCAAACAAGTCTGTCCCAGCCAGTTGTGGTGGATTCAGTTAACTCAACTCAGGTTGTACTTTGCAATTAAAGAATGCCACCAAGGTCCATTTTTGGAGGGGGTTCTAGACTGAAAAAACTGGTGTCATACCACACAAATCTAAGGTTGACAATGTGGCTAGCTGTGGCCAATTTTGGCCATACCACATAATGGTCACTGATGAATCATTTATGGAAAGGTCAATGCATTCCATGATGTACTCTTTTCCACGTTTCTCTTTCAATATAATTACCCAACCTAAACCAGATATTCCGAGGGCCTCTTCGGTTTGAACTGGAAGGTCTGTGTAAGGGTTGACAGGTTTCAGAATCTGAGCTAGCACTACTTTTACAGAAGCTCTTTGTTTTTGTGACAGATTCTTTCTTCCCATACCCAGTTTCTTTACCCACGACCAAGAGTAAGTTCACAGATACAGCGGTCTTCTCTGCTGAAATAAGTTTCCAATTAGATCTTTAGGTGAAAAGGCAGTTGAAGAGATTCTGATGCAAATAAAATGGTCATTGGCCAGATGATAAAAGCGCCTATTCACTCATCCAGTACACAGCAGGGTCCCGGCATCCAAGTGGGAAAAGATCTTCAGCAAGATTTCTGAAGGCATACTATCCAGAGACACAGAAAGGTTAGCAGATGACTTCTCACAGTGCTTCCCCTGCCTCATACACTGCCTCATGGAAGTGCTGCCCATGGCATATCTGAGGCCTGGCCCCTTTCTGAACCCAGTGGCCAGCCAGTGGCCTCCCAGGGGACGCCCTGGCTGCGCCGAGCCCACGGGGCTCAGCGGCAAATGCAGCGCCTGGAGGCCACGTCAGTGCTGCCCAAGCTACTTCATTTACTCATTTATGTTAGTTTGCATTTTATGGATATAAATTAGACAAAGGAGTGATGGGGTCCGGACTTCTAAAAAATATACTCAATTTATTATCAGGAGTGTTGTGATACAGAATTAATAGCATCATCAGTAGTGATCAGGACTATTATTATTAACAGTTACTCTGTACCCTCTATGTTCCAGGAATATGGGTTTTCCGGGTATTATTTTATTTAATCCCTTTGACAAATTTATGAAAGAGATATTATTATTCCCATTTTATAGATAAGGAAAGTGACGTAGAGAGAGGTTAAGCTTCTCACTCAAGATTTCGTAACTACTAACAAGCGAAACTAATACTCCATCCCAAATCTCTCGGGACTCCAAACCATGTGTTGGTAACTGCTATGATCTAACTTACTACAAGACTTCACTAATAGACTCTACTTCACTAGAAAACTGTCAGAGAAATGGGTAGTAATTTCTCACCATTTCAAAAGAAAAAAAGCACTAGAGGTACTTGCCTAGCAAACTCCCCACCGGGCTACACCAAGGGCACAGTCGGTCCTCATACCTGTCACAGGCAACCTCAAGTGCATCACCATGCCTTTGAAAGCTCAATGAAGATCATTTTCTGTGAGATTTGAGTTTCTTTTTGTTTTGTTCTTTTATTTCTTAAAGACAACTTGGGCTTTTACTTCACCTGATTCTTTAAAGGTCAAAAGTGGCTTGATATTCCGGACTCTTCCTGGGATCCCATCCCAAACCACCTTTCTAGTTTCATCCTTCACAACCTTCTAGCACGTCGCTGCCAACAAAGGGCTCCTTGTCACTGTCACTGATGTCCACAGCACTGTGCCTTTCACTGTCCCTGCTCTTCTCTCAACCCCAATGCCCCAAACTCCCTTTTCTAACACTTCCATTATCCTCTAAGAAGAAAGGCTCTCTTTGGAAACAAGCCATGTTTTCTCTGCTAATCAACCAGGGAGCAACTCTGACTTTACATTCCTAGACTTTCGAAATCTTGATGGAAAATAAAATACGTACAATGTGTATTTTTACATAGTACACTCTGCATGCATTTTCCAAAAGAACCCCTACACACCTGTCCCAAGTTTGTCATCTCCAGGTTATGGACTACTATGAGTTTCGAGATGGAAGCCCATTAGGCTTTTGCCTTCTACAATTTCAAAAGGAAAGAAAAGAACTGGTCGTCTCTCCCTTAAATCCTTCTCAAGACATTACTTCAATGTCAACATAGCACACATTGTATCCTGTTCTGTATGCCAGTTATTCATAAGTCTGTTTGCTCTGAGAGTTTCTACACCCCTGGTCTTTATGTTCATCCTATGCCAGCACTGTAATTTACATGCAGCAGAGACTCAATAAATGTCGATAAATACAAATGTCCATTTTAGAAGCTATTCCCATCTGAACTTCCTAAGCCATTTTTCTAAAAGTCTAACTCCTAGTTATGCCATAGTTTACGAGGGTACTTATCAATTGTGGTACCTTATGTTTTCTGTAGAGGTTGTTGTAGAGGGCTCTGAAACTTTTTCTAGTATAGCTGCTGCGATACGCTCCACCAATGAGGTATTCGATTACCAATCCAATGTCGATGAGTGTTATTCTGTAGCCCGAGAGAAGGGCATGCTGAAACAAAACCATGCAACATATTGTAACTTTCAGTTCCTGTTTTGCGTTTCCTTTGCCATCTGTTAGAACATAACCCAATCAACTGCAGAGGTAGACTCATACTTTTCAAGCATCTTTACAAACAGATCCATTAGGGGTGCCTGGGTGGCTCAGTTGTTGGGTGTCTGCCTTTGGCTCAGGTCATGGTCCCAAGGTCCTGGGATCGAGCCCCGCATCGGGCTCCCTGCTCGGCGGGAAGCCTGCTTCTCCCTCTCCCACTCCCCCTGCTTGTGTTCCCTCTCTCGCTGTGTCTCTCTCTGTCAAATAAATAAATAAAATCTTTAAAAAAAAACACACACACACACAGAAAAACAAACTGATCCGTTAATGTGACCAACCACTGATAGAGGCTGCTATTATAAGGAAAAACAAACCTAGCCTTAATGTGTTTTTAATTTCACAGGAATCAAGTGTGTGCTTATATTTGTTCATTCAACTCTCTTTTTTCTCTTTCTCTCATGCATACATATACTTTGTAATAAAACACACTTAAATATAGTATAAAAGATTGTTTTTAACTGGAAATTATATAACTATCACAACAGAAGTAAAATCACTGGAGTATATCGCCAAAATGTGCCATTTTGACATATTATTTTAAATAAAAGTTACTTAAGAGACAGCCTGTACAAGAAGGACACTCAGACCCTCCTCTGCTCCCCAAAAGCAGGAAATAACTCCCCCATGTGAAAGGTGCCCTCCTTGTCCCAGGAGGTAAAGAGACATCTTTATCACCAGAGATGGGAAATTTAAAGCAGAGAAGGCTGTTTAAGTGACCCTTGTTACTTTTTACTAATTTACTACCCCAGACGAAATTCTGTTTAGAATTCCTTATTAATTGAAGCTCCCAAAGTTTTCTTTGTCTTGTCAATTCTTCACAGATTTATTGTCTTTTTGTCTGAAAAGTATAAAAACTGCCTTTTCTTGAGGTCTCAATTTCATCATTGGGACTCTGTGGGCACACGATAAAACTTTGTGTTTTTTTTCTCCTGTTAATCTGTCTCATGTAAAATTTAATTCTTAGGCTAGCTTGGACTGAGGAAAATTTCTTCTTCCCCTTCAATATACTGAATGTATGTGATCCAAAATTAACATTGGCTATACTCTGGTTTCTCTTCAGATCGTATAAATCTTTCGCCTTTTACAAAATTAACATTGGCTTAGATCTTCCATCTCTCTATTGAAATGGCTATAGCACTTTGCACTGTGTTGACTACATCATACACAAAATGAGAATATGGAAGGAAGTAGAACAAATAGAAATAAGGAACATGGAATGTCAGAACAAAATAAGATATCAAAAAATGAGGTTGTGCCAAAACAAATGCTATGGTTGGCAAGAGGGCTGAGCAGCAGATTTCCAAGTACATGGGTCTTAGTCTAAATGAAGGTAACTTTGACCACTTAAAACCCGCCTTACTACCTCTTCATAACTGTTACTTCTCAACTACCATTCACAGTACATTTTTTTCATTAAAGTATAATTGACATACAATATCCTATTAGTTTCTGGTACGTATCTTAGTGATTTAATATTTTTATACACTATGAAATGACCCCACGATAAGTCTAGTTACCATCTGTTGCCATATAAAGTTATTACAATACTATTGACTGTATTCCCTAGGCTATACATTACATCCCCATGACTTATTTATTGTCTAACTGGAAGTTTAAACCTCTTAATCCCCTTCACCTATTGAGCTTATCACCTATCGATTCATATATGAATCAATGTAAATACATTCATAATTTACTTTTCTCAAGGAACACCGTAACTAATGTTCTTTGTTGCTACTAGTTGAAAGCATAGGGGCGCCTGGGTGGCTCCGTCGTTAAGCGTCTGCCTTCAGCTCGGGTCATGATCTCAGGGTCCTGGGGTTGAGCCCCGCATCGGGATCCCTGCTCGGCGGGAAGCCTGCTTCTCCCTCTCCTGCTCCCCCTGCTTGTGTTCCCCCTCTTGCTGTGTCTCTGTCAAATAAATAAATAAAATCTTTATAAAAATAAAAATAAATACATAAAGGCATACTTAACCTATTCTATTCCTTTTTCTTCAGGTTACTGTAAAGGAATCAAAGTTCAAGGAAGTAATAAGGAAAATCATCTTGATCTGGCATCAATCATGCCAACTAAATTTACATCAGCAGGGACACTTTTGCTTACTTCTGATTTGCCAACTAAATGTCTTCCTCTGTGGTCCTTTTATTCCGGCTCTCCAAGCTAGTCAACAGAGCCAGAAAGCCCACACTCTCTCCGTCAAGATACCAGACTTCCGTGAAATGAGGAAGTACTTTTAAAGTGTGCCATGGATGGAGTTTACTCATGGGGACAAACAAAGTCTCTCCTAGTTTCCTGCAGATGTGAATAAAAGTTCTTGGTGACTAAAAGAAAAGGAATTAAAGCATAAGAGACTGTTAAAGGTTTGGTAACTAATAGAAGATGATTTTAAGTCTGATCTAACTCAAAGTTCACTGAAAACACCATGAGCAAAATATGAGCAAGGTTATAGAGTAGTGGGATTCATCCTGGCTCCCGACAACAATGCTTAGACTCACAAAAGGAGGTAGGGCGCCCAAGCCATCGTTCACAGTCAAAACAATAACAATGAAAATCATGTAGCAGTCCTCCAATAAACATGACAAGACAAGGAAATTTCTTTATTTTCATCAAGTATTATCATCATTGGAAATACTGTTGTATCATGTTGAGGTAAAGTTCTGATTGAGAGTTTTATATGTCTCCGATTCATATTTTATAAGAGAAAATAATCATTAGTTAATGCCACAGACTTGGTGGATCAAATCTTTAAAAATATCAATTACAAGGAAACAAACGTAAAAGAATATGGTTTGGTGATGAAATTGCTCAGAGCCCCAGGCAAAGAGGGTAGGTAACTCGCTAGAAAAATCCAAATCTACATTTTACGAAGCAAAATCAGGCAATGCCTCAATCACAAAGCTAAGACAATACACAAACAAATTTGTACACATTCATAATTATGTTACCTGTTTTACATCTTGGACAAGATGATGCAAGAGCATATTAGTGGGTCCTTGTTTCTGTAATAAAGAAGGAAAGAAAAATGTATTCCTTTTAATTACCATATACTAGGGGGAAAATATTTTATTTCAGAATGCACAAATAACCCAGAATACTGAAAATTTTCTTCAGCAGCTTTAGTAATGAAGTTTACCCCAATTAATTGTAAGTTATTTCCTAAGAGAAGATATAATTAGATTGAAATATTTTTCAAAGATGTAAAAAAAAAAAAAGATATATATGTGTAGGTAGTAAAAATATACTTAACCTTAGTTTTTTCAAGAGACAAAAATAAATTTTAAGTCATTTGTAACTATCCTTTATCATATATAAACTACACCATGACAAACCCCATCACATAATTACATTGCATCAACAATTACTTATTGAACACTCCTATGTTCAATCCAGCTTTCGAGGGAGTCAGTTAAGAATGTAAGTACTTTCTTCATAGTTTTTACAGTCTAACTGAAGAGAGGGGGGATTTACATGAAAAACTAATTATGAAGATGTGTGCTCGAAAAGAGTTGCCAAAAATTTGTACCGTAGGAATAGATCACTGCAAACTGGGAGTATTCAAAAAGACAGGGCTTAAAGGGGGCTTTCAAGAAAAGGTAAGATTCAAAGGACAAGGAACAACATTGCAAGAAGGGTGCTTGGCTTGAGCAAATGGTGTTTTTACAAAGGGTTTACGCAGGAAAGCAGAATTTTTAACAGTGGCTGTAGGTCGAGATGCTTCCAACAATTCAATAAAAGCAAATTGTTCTTATTCACATCATTGGCTTTAATTATGGTCTTACTGTTGTGTTTTCTTAACTTAGTTTATGTTTCTATCCTGTGTAATTAATTAAAATAAGAAACGCAGAAATGACCATAGGATAAAATGGATTTGGTAAGAACGTTTGTCCTCTGGTTGAGAAATCTGTCTCTCTCTAGGCTATCTTTGTATTTCAATATTCAAGGAAACTTGAACATTCAATATTTAGCTTAAGCTAAATCTTAAGCTAATTAATAAATGAATCTTAAGGGAGGCGATTGATAGAATATTCCACTACTCACTGTGTTATAGAGCTCCTCCAGTCGGGGGATGGTAAGAAAGCGATGGAGGTTCACTCCATATTCTATTAAGAGCTTCACAAAATCCACTCGATCCATTACTAAAGCATCTAACATTGCTTGTTCCAGTGCACCAGCCTTCAGAAGGTAGAAATACATGAGAGATGGAGATAATTAAGAAAGAAGTTTTTATAAAAAGTAGAAATAACTAAGAATTATAAAGATCTGAACTCAAAACAATGCAGATAGAGCCATCATAAAATACAGTCTTACTAAGAAATGTTCAGGACCTGATTGAAGAAATAACGAAAAGTGAACTTGAAGGCATAAAAGACACTTTAAGTAAATCCGTTCTTGTACCAGAAGACTGACAAGTGTAAAGATCTCACTGCTTCCCAAATTAATGCATAGGTTTAATGCAATTCTAATAAAATCCAAGGTTTCTTTTTTGTTGCTGCTGCTATTTTAACTTGCCATGTTTTCACTTAAACTATACCCAGTTCCTGAATATATACGGGAAATTAAACACACTCATTTACTTTTACTCTGACCTAAAATTTTAGTAAAATTATAGTAAAAAGATTTTTTTTTTTTTTAAAGAAATGAATCCACAAGAACAAGGGGGTCCAGGAGTCACATTTTGGAAGCTGGAAAGCAGATGGGCAAGTGGTAATTGATTTAGCAGTCCCCAGAAACCCAGAAGGTGAAAGTCCCCAGAAACTTGAAACTAGAAAAAAGCTAAGAACCAAACAAATCTATGCCACAGAATTCTGGCAGCTCCAGGATGAAATAAATGTACATATACCGAATCCCTAATGTTGAGATCTTCCCCATCATCTTCCCCCATTTGACTTCCATTAACACTGGCAGCAAGGTTTTTCCTTATCCAGGCAGGGGATTGGAGGATTCTTTTCTGTGAAGGGACTAAGAGTAAAGGCAGGAATATGCTGTCATCTCAGGTCCCCCCGACAAGCGGAAGCCAGATCACTCCTCTGTGAAGCTCAGATCTACAGTTAAGCTTCACCTACAGGCTCAGGATTTCTAAAGAGCTTTCTCTCCTCCACACTTAAATAAAAAGTCCAGAACAAGCACACCACAAAACACCAATCAGTAAGAATCAGACAATGCAGGAAGAGGAAAAATTCAAAAGAACTATCATTACCATCCTCAGTGAAATAAGATATTACATTCAGGACGCTTAAAAAAGAAAGAAAAAAAGAAAAAAGACAACAAATTTGCTCGTAGAAACTAATAGTATGCTACCAGAAACAAAAAGCTCCATGTAAGGCATGAAAATTAAAGTTGAAGAAATCAACAAAGGAAAAATATGGAAGATAAGAGGAAAAAGATAAGATTAGAGGAGCAGTCCTTAGGTCCAACATTTAAATGCTATGAATTCCAGAAAGAGAACAGAGAAAACAGGAAGGAAATTCCCCAGCATGGAAACCCATGATTGCTAAGTTGAAAGCATGTACCCAGCATAATGGATATAAAGACTCACAATAGCACACAGCATTGTGAAATCTCAAAACACTAGAAAGATATTTGTTTGAACTTCCAGAGAGGAAAAAAAAAATGGTCCCAAACAAAGGATCAGAAAACAGAAACATTTTTACTTCTCAATAGCAGTGCTGAATGCTAGCAGCTAAGCTTTCAAAATTCTTCAGGATAATTAGTCCTGATCTTTTAAATATATAAAATATAAATATATATAAAAAATATATAAAAAGTCCTGATCTTTTAAAATATAAATATATATATATTTATATATATATTATATATATATAAATATATATAAAAAATATATAAAAAGTCCTGATCTTTTAAAATATATCCAAACATATATGTTCTCAAAATGTTTATCTTCCATGTTCCCTTTCTCAGAAAGTTACTGAAGGATGCACCTCCTTAAAATAAAGGAGTGAACCAGGGAAGAAGATGACACGGGATACAGAAAACAGGTGCTCTAACACAGGAGAGAGGCAAGGGGAATCTCCAATATGATGAAGGTAGATCCCAGCATGACAGCCCAGAACCCGGAGCAGCAGGTAACCAGTCCAGACTGTAGCAGGGAGGACAGGACCACAGACAGAAATATTGAGAAATCTCTAAAATGAATGAATCAGAAAATAACAATATGACTTGTTATTTAAAACTATGGAGATTTATGTCAATACAACAAAAAAATGTTAAAAACACTTGATTCTTGTGATCAGCAGGGCAGAGAACTACTGTTGTTTTAGAAGCCTTTTAGTACCATTAGATGTTTTAACTAACATGCATGTATTAGTTTGACTCAAAAATAATATACCTGTGGTACAGTCACAACTGCAATTTGTAAAAATGAAATGTTAATAGTGATTATCAGTAGCACTATAGATAATTTTTTTCTTTCTGCTTTTCTGTTTTCACTTATTTCTATTTTGAGTACGTATTACACTTTAATGCAAAAATAAGAAAAGCTTCAAGTTTCAAATAACAATATAAAAATCCAACCATATAAAAAAAATAATAAAATATCCTTCCATTCTTTCTCCCAACTTCATTTGCCAGTTTCAATTAGGCTGCAGAGAGTGCCTGAGGGAAAAAAATGATTTTAGGGAGGCAAAGTTGATGAAAGAAATGCCTCAGATATCCCTGGGCACCAAGCTACAGAGAAGCTACCTCCACACCCATCCCAAACCAATCTATCTCTCCTCCAATTTTTTTCTTTGGACCACCCACCCCCCAACAAAGCCAACACACAAAATATTTTTCCCCAAATAACTTCATTTTCACTATACCTTCCAATGCTGTCCATAAATTAGGATGTGTTTCTTGGCAATGTCCATTCTGTCCCAAGCCATTGCCAGATTTAATTGTTCTGACGCTGTTAAGTTTGTGCCTAGGTTAAAAGAAGGCAACAATCATACATCTTATTTAAAGTATCAACATAAAAATTTCCATGGAACGTGAAAAGAGGAAATGTGGAAGAGATGTAACCCTCTTCAGACACTCACCCTTGAGCAGAGCTGTTAGGATTGCTAAATCAAGGTCTTGGGACTCCTCGGAATCAGCGTCAAATATGGTAATCTATGACAGTTGAAAAATAGGAAGCCATACATTTTGGGAACTAGTAAAGAAATGTTTTCAAAAAGTCCCCACAAAATGCACTCTAGAGCTAATGAGTTGAACAAAACATTAATGTAAAAAAACCACAGAGAGTTAATCTTCTTGATTAGTTACTCTCCCAGGGTAATGGAGAATTGTGAACACTCAGGGGGAAAAAAAGAAAACCCTCAAGAAATCCATGTATCCTATAGGAAACACATGATAAAACATTACTACACTGAATTTATCATGCATACACTAGAATGAAGAGAAACTCAGTGTCAATTCCTAAGGAAAAAGAAAAAAAAAAAATCATTCCTTTTGAAGAGATACCATAGGACACCATTCTGCTCACCTCACCTTAGAGACTAAGATATTTGCTTTTTTAATGAGAGGTGAGCCCTCAAAGATTCATCATAAAATAAGTGAGGCAATTACAATGCACCCAATGAACAAGCAGAAAGAGCAGGACATGCCTCCTGCCATGAGACTAATTTTTGTAAGACAAATAAGGATTTTTATTTATGATTGTAAAAGTGCCTGGGGGCTCGATCGGTTGCGCGCCCAACTCTTGGTTTTGGCTCAGGTCATGATCTCAGGGTCTAAGATAGAGCCCCACGTGGGGCTCCACGCTCAGTACGGAATCTGCTTACAATTCTCTCCCTCTGCCCCTCCCCCCTCCTCAAACAAAAAGAAAAGGTTGCCTGCTGTTAATGAATGTATCTCAGTCTTTCTAAGTGAAAATATGTTTTATATAGTACAGGGAACTATTCAACAAAAAGAGCCATGTCTGGCAAGCCCAGATATACTACTAACTAGCCAGTCTGAGGGAAACATCTTTAGATGGGGATTTCTCATCCACAAGGTGAGAGGAACCCACTAAATAATCCCTAAGGTCCCATAAAGGTAGAAAAACTATGCTTCCGCAATTCAGGTATTGGTTCCCTCCAACTATGTGCATGAATAAAATCAATTCTCATTTATGCAGGAGCTGAGGACCTAATTCCTAAGATGTACAAAGTCTTCGGCACCTACTCTAGTCTCCTTTTGGTCATTACACCCTTCATTACTCTCTTTGATGACAGGAAGACACAAATATAATGGTGATCTCTTTAAAATGTCCGTTTCTTATTGATTTCTACAGGAAGTATCAAATGTAGTAGACCAGGTACAGGATTTCAACTCTGAGCCCGTGTGTCTATTTTACTGTTCTGTAACTGCATGACTCTGAGAAAAATCACTTAAATTCTCTAGGTTCCAGCGTTGGCATCTCTGAAACTGGAATAAACAATCACTGCCATATTGAACTCACTCATGGGGCCACTTCAAAGTAAAAAAAATACATCTGAAAACATGTTGTTAATTGTAGACATGGTCGTTATTTTTGTTGTTATTGGGTCAACTGAAACTAAGTATTTATCACTATGTTTAGCCCTGCTTTGTCCAGCCTAAACTGGTTCAATTGTTTATTTTTGTGGGGTTTTTGTTGTTGTCATTTTTTTGAGGCCAGGTGCTTAAGTATTAACAAAATCTTGAATGATTTGGTCTAGCCTCTGAAATCTGGAAAGATCACTATGAATCATGACATATTTGCACATTTACTGGAATTGTTGGCTTGATCTCATCCAAGTCATTGAATTTTGATCAAAGTACCCTAAAACGCTAAAATCTTTTCCTGAATCTATGTTATGCTCACAGCCCCAGAGTTTGTGGCCTCCATTTTCTGTCCCAGAGTATATTCTTATACTTCCCATTGTTCAGTGCGTCCCCAAAGATCTCCTGTGGGATGTACTCAGATGTTATGATGCAGTCACCTAAGTCAGCAGACTGGACTTAAGAGATGGAGCTATTCTTTTACCCTCGGAAAATATTTATGTGTGATCTTCACTAAATGTGGTCACTTTTCTGTAATACTGTTATACTAGGTTTTTTGTTTGTTTGTTTGTTTGTTTGTTTTCCTAACTGCAGTCTAAAATTTGAAGCATTGTGGGGAGGTGGGCAGGGGAGGGAATAAAAAGCCAAGTTTATTCAACTAAGGGTCAAGTTCTACAGAGTTATATAACAATCAAATTAAAACGAAAAACTCCTTATTTTGGGGGTGCCTGGCTGGCTCAGTTGGAAGAGTGTGTGACTCTTGATCACGGGGTCATGAGTTCAAGCCCCATATTGGTGTAGAGATTACTTTAAAAAATAAAATCTTTTTTTAAAAAACTCCTTATTTTTAAAAGTTGTGGAAGTAAATATTACAAATGATGCAAATTATCAGTTTTAAAGTCGTTTGAGTTATCAACTCATCATACTCACAGAATCCCTGTGTACCATACACTCCATTAGAATTTGAAAAAGGTGCTTAGACTGTTTAAGACTAAAGTTGAAAGTGTTCTGAATCATGCAGATGATCTCCTCCTTCACCTGAGGACGTAGGGCCCTGAGAGAGAGAGAAATGGTCATGACTTGGCACAATGCAGAGGAGGGAACAAGCCAGCAACTTCAGGGCAAGAGCACCTGTGGGTCCCATCTGACTGAGAACGTTTCCATGGACAGTTCTGCTCTGAGAGCAAGCGGGCAGGAAGCAGAGGGAAGCAAGGTACCAGGTGAGGCCAAATCTGAAAGCGAGCACGGGTGGACCTTTCCATGATCCCGGAAAGAATGCACTCCGGGGCAAGCTTCCCGAGCTGACAGATTTCCAATACATGTTTACTTAAGTAAATCGGTGGGGTCAATATTTTAGTTCATAGGCATTATATTTACTTACACAGGAGAAAGACCACACTTTTTGAAATTGGAAAAATCACACTAGATATGGGGATAGCTAGAGAAAAACGACCTTTTTATTTGAAAAGGCTAAAGAATTAAAACCTTAGGGCGCCTGGGTGGCTCAGTCAGTTAAGCATCTGTCTTAGGCTAAGGGCATGATCCCAAGGTCCCAGGATCAAGTCCCACATCAGGCTCCCTGCTCAGTAGGGAGTCTGCTTCTCCCTCACCGCTGCTCATGCTCTCTCTCTCCCCCTTTCTCTCTCAAATAAATCAATCTTTTTTTTTTTAAATAAACACAACATGTATTAATGCCAGTATGCTGGTTTCCCCACTTCCTGCTATTTTTACTAATGGCAAATGAATCTGAAGGTGATCTGGGGCCAGCACTGGTCTCCTCACTCACTGCAGGGTTTTTTCAGCTTTACAGACCAACTGCAGGAGCATCTCCTCCCTCACTCCCCGGTGGAAGTGCTCCCCCGCCCACCCGCAGCAGCTCAGACAGGGTTCAAGAGCCCCTGAGAGAGGCAGGCCATTCTTCGGCAAAGGAAACAGCAACTTGCATCAGCGGGGGGCATTTGGACATTAATCAATACATATAAAAATCACCGAAAAATTAATTCCAGTCTCAATCTCTGTTCCCCAAGGATATGTGGCCCACCCAAAAGCAGAGCTTAAGAAACTAAAATGGAGGAATACATAGTTACCGTGGTTTCAAAACTGAGGGGTCAGCAACTCACCCTTCATCTGCTATGTGTTTGTGGGTGAAGGCCAGGAGGTCGGCGGCCCTGCCCGTGCCGTCACACACGACCACCGGATCTTTGTCCCTCACAGTCTCCCACACAGCGAGGATGACATTGGGACCTCCTTCCACCACCAGACCCACCACGGGCACGCCTTGTCTTGAACCTATTTCAGAGGACAAACAATACCAAAGTGTTACAAAGATGCTGGCTAATCATCCATTTTGCTTTCCGGGACACAGGTCTTTCAATCACCCCAGATACCGGTTACCCGAGCTCACCCTTCTTCCTTCCTTGCCTCACTCAGGCTTCCGTAGTTCAAGACCAAGTCAGAAGCTTGCACTCTCAATAAAGTCACAGAAATATGGTGAGAGCATCTTCAAGCTTTCCCCCGTTAAAAAGGTAGCTAAAGGTTTTCACCAGTTAAAAAAAATTTTTTTTAAGTAGTCTTCAAGAAATTTCTACTTTTCATTGTGGAAAACTTCAAACATATCTCGAAAAAAAAAAAAAAAACAACCCAGAACGATATAATGGATCCCAATGTATCTATCACTCACCTCCAAAACTGATCAACATTTTGCCAATTTAATCAACTTCTAATGATGGTTATTTCTAAGAACAAGATGGGATGGGTAACTCTCGCAGACTTTTACATTTCAACATATTCCATTTTTCACTGTTTAAATTTCTTATCACAAGTATACATTATTTTATTAAAGTAAGGGAAAAAAAAAAAAGGAATGACCACAGAGTCATTCTTCTTGAAAAGATATTAAGTGGAAAAAAAGTTACAGAATGATACATATAGTAAGATCCTTTTTATATTTTTAAAACCACATACATGAGTATATATTTTATGTATGTTTGCATTATTTATATTTATGTATATGTAAATATACTTATTATATATACATACCCACATATCCATTTATTTATACACACACACACACACACACACAGAAAACTCTGGGAGGGTACACATCAAACTATGAATAATGGAGAAGGGAGGGAAGGATTTGGGGAAACACTGAAAAGGGACCTTGTTTATTCTATAGACTTATTTGATTATACTTTTATGCCACACATGTATTAACATATTTAAATCCATATTTTATTTTTCAAAAGCAGAAAAATCAGCAGGCAATACCACACTCACACCTGGGCATCAGAGGACATTATCCTGGGCCCCAAGTTTAACAGTCCTCCTCTGGCCATGCCCCTCCCCTCACAGTGAGGCGTCTACAGGACCAACGTTTGAGGGAAGCCTGTACCTTCTGCCCTACTTACTAGAATGCCACAGACCCCAAATTCCTGCTTCCAGGGGCTGCCTGAGCCTCTGCCCCAGATATGTCCTCCCTCAGGACACACTTGCCAATGACTCTGAGGTAGAGCTCTACGGGACAGGTGGGTAGAGCTTGGACATACAGGCCGGGGTGTGCAGGTAAGCACATGTGTGTGACGGCCCTGGCACAGACGGATGGGGCCAAGGGCAGGAAGAGAAGCAGAGAGCAGGCTATGTGTAGGCCAAGGCGACAGTCCCGGCTCTAGCTTAATACTCCCAAATTTCCAAGATGCTGAACTCAAACCTGGCCTTCCAGCTATATGTACAAATGTAAAAGGATAAAATTCTATATAGTTTGTTAGCTTGATTTAAAGCTTTTAAATATCCAGACATATAATATGTGGGCTTTCCTGTGTGCCCTTGTCCTGGACTCTACAAATGTTTGGTAGGGTGGGAGTTGGGCGGGGGGGGCACCTGTTAGCAGGTATCCAAACACATAATTCAGTCTACTTAACTGCTTTGACGTTCTACTTCTTTTCCTCTTTCACAGACTTCCACCTCATTATTTTCTCCCTGTCACTAAAAAGTGAATCTAAGATATACCGATTGGCAGTCATGGGATTCCTCTAATAATATTAGCTAAATGAGATGAAGAAAATGATATATTAACACATAAAAGTAATAGAAGAAAATTCAGATAAATATTCCATTAATCATAAAATATTGACATGGATGGAAAAAACTTTTTAAGAGAATCTCTTATGCCTTATATAATAAAATACTATGCAGCCATTAAAAATATGTTAAACTATGCTTGCTGATGTGGAAATGCATCCTTGTTTGGTTGGAGAGGGAAGACTACAAAAGAAGCATGGATACTATATGAACCTAGCATTCATTTAAAAAATGCTGCTTTGTGTGTAGAAAATTTCTGAAAGCATATATATGCATATATATATATATATATATATATATATGAAAAAGTTGGCATTTAGTTTTTATTGTGAGATGATGGGAAACCCTTCCTTCTACTATATGCTATTTTTCCTTTATCTGAATATGAGAGTATATAGCACTTTCATCATCACAAACAAATTAATAAGGATAAAGAGGAAATTCAATTTCTATTGGGTAGGTCTTTCTTAAAGCAATAACAAATTCCCACAAAAATAAAAATATTTATGATTCTTTTCTACAAAAAAGGATCTTACTGATGCTTCTCATTAAATTTGTTTAAAAAAAAAAAAAAAAGTTGTCCAGTTCTCACTGAGAAATCTCACTAGAGAGCTGCCTCTACCCTTGGGCCCCAGGGTTAGGCGTGAAGACACTATCATGCCTCCAAATTACAACGTCCTAGGATGGACATCCCAGGAAAGCACTGTTCTCCACTGACGGTTGGATTGTGAAGAGCTACAGAGGCATCTGATCCTATGCACCTTATCCTCAGGGGCTCAGGAACGGGTGTTGGCCACATTTCAAATGGCTGAACCCAGGAATTCCTAGAGCAACTTCATGATGTCGGGGTTTTGGGGTTTTGTTTTTTTTTTTTTTGTAAGTACTCTTGGCCAATATCAAGGGTTTTCCAGGGACTCTAAAAAGTCCGGCTGAAAAGAAATGAAAGAAATCAACAAAATATTTAAGTATTTTCATTCCATCCAAATAAATCCTTTTTAAGCAATACAAATTTGATAGAAAGCTTCCCTAGTGAGCATGGTAGGCATGAAGATCAGCTTTGATACATAAGAATTGGGGGTCTGTTGGGGACTTTTGCCTCCCTTCCTTCCTTCCTTCCTTCCTTCCTCCCTCCCTCCCTCCCCTCCCTTCCTTCTTTTCTTCTCTCCTTCTTCTGTTCTTCCTTCTCCTCCTTCTCTTCTTCCTTCTCCTCCTTCTCTCTCCTTCCTTTCTTCCTTTCCTGTGTGTGTGTTGGTGCCTTGCTGTTTTTGCTCCTTCATATTGGTTCTCCTTAGAATAATAAATGTTACCAATCCACTGGAATGGGCTCCACATTCTTTTACACACAAAGTGAAACTCTCCAAATAAACCCCAAGTTTCAAGATCTTTGAAAGTAAAAATGTTACTTGATGCTATATGCAAGCTTCAGGTTGTATGCATTCATCCACAAATGGAGAATCGGCAGGGAATAAGACAGACAGAACTTTGCTCTCTTGGGGCACACATTATGATGCTGTATGAAACGCCTGAGCAATTTCTGTGGTGAGCATAAGTCAACAGAGGCAACAGGACATTTCAGGTAATTGAGAGTTCAGACCTTTAAAGGAAACCTCCCTGCAGGGACTCTTGCTCAGGCCAGTCGCTGACCTCTCCTCCGCTCCTCTCCTCTGGGGGTCTCCCTTCCCCCCACCCACACCCACTCCACAGAGGACCACATACCTGATCCTCTCTCCCCTTTCCTTTCCTAAATGAGCCTCCAACCCTCATTCACACTAAGCTCTAAGTGACCGGCAACAATTGCCAGGGCCCCTCCCACACACACCCCCAAAAGGAGATTACACCTGTATCAAAGGAGGATAAAAGGAAAGAAAGTATGATATTGAGGGCATACTATGCGCCCAACACTATCCTAGGCACAGCAAGCCTACATTATCTCAATTAATTCTCACAACAAAAGTTAGACCATTCCTTCCCTTTTATATTAAGAAAACTGTTCAACAGATGTTAACTCCCTTGGCCAAGATCATAGACAGTAGATGACACAGCTTTGATCTGTCTGACCCACATTCTGCTGCCTCAGGAGATCAAGGTAAAAAACTCAAAGGACGTTCAGCATTGAAGGCCAAAGCCAAAGGCTGAAGAGGACTTGAGCCTCCCAAGTGCGTTGGCTCCCTTGTCTTCTGCCCCAAGGGTGCGAATATCTTGTGCAAGATTTAACGCATGGAAAGAGCCAGAAGCCCACTTTCTGCTGCCTTGGACGAAAAGTCTCCACTTCTCCAGGCAGCACCTCCCTTTCCATTTCTCTACCCAAGGATGTTTGCTGATTCTGGCCCTCCCTTCCCTTCTCCCTCCTACAGATACTACTGTTAAAAAAGAGACAAGAGGTCCAAAACAGAGTCACTTGTGCTAAGCTCCACATCAGCAAACTAAGACATAATACCTGACCTAATGGCAGTTGCAACCTCTCCCACGAACGTAACCTTTAACCAGTCAGTCTGGAATTACCTGGTTGGCACTAGTGAGGTCATCTGCCTGGTAGGACGCCCACGCCCACCCCGCCTTCCCCCAGAGGAAGGTGATCTTGCCCAAAACAATCCACTCCTTGTTAGAAGAACTCCCTTGCCACACCTCCTTCTGCCTATAAAAGTCTTCCATTCTGTCCAGTTCCTTGGAACTCCCCTCTCTCTATCTGCCAGATGGGATGCTGCCCAACTGATGAATCACTGAAGAAGACCAGTAAGATCTTTAAATTTACTCAGATGAATTTAGTTTTTTTAACACTACCAAAATGGCCATCTCAAAGCATCATGGAATCGACACACAACACTGAAACCTTCAAAGGTCCCTATTTCTAAAAGCCCTGTATGGTTTTAATGCTTCTCTATCTGGGGTATGCCACCATACATGAAATGCCATCTTCCCTGATGGTCAAACTCATACCCCCCCTCTTCTCAGGCCAGTCTCCTTACTGCTCTTCAGTCAGTCCCATTCTGGTGTCAATACTCCCCCCCACACACAACCATCCTCCACGTGTCCTACCCTACGGACAGCTGGAGGCTATGCTAGAGTCTCCACTGTTGCAGAAGGCCTCTCCTGATTATGCTGTCCCCCAAGACTTCTTCCTCTCTCCTGTCACCCACAATTCCACACCACCTCACATCCTGCTTTCTTCGGGCTGTGGGTTCACACATGTTAATTTAAGGCAGTGACCAGCTTGGACCTCTCCACTCTGTATGGATGACAAAGGAGTGCCTTTCTCCATAGCAGCCCCCCAACCAGGCCCTGGTGGCTGAGCCTCTGTGGTACTCACAGCTGTGTATTTTCTGCAGAGAGAGGTACTTTTCCAGGTTCCTCCTGAGCTTCATCTCATTTCCATACTTGCCCACAGTCCCATCATCGGACAAGATGAAGTGGGAATGCATGCTGTTGAGTGTGGTGAGCTTGCTGAGGGGGTTGCCCAGAGTCTGGTACAAGCACACCACCTGGAAGACAGTGGAGAGAAGAGAAGGTCAGAGCTCAAGGTCCTTCTCTGGGCTCACCTGCTCCATAAGGCCTGTCCATGCATCATGGAGTTCGTGCCAAGGTTAGTAAGTACTACTTGCTACCCAGAGCAGTGTTTCTCAAGCTATCTGTGGTGAAGGATCAATTTGTTTTTTTAAATCTCCCATCTTTTAATGGATTGGTATATGGTCCTACTATGTGTAACCAGTATGCGGCTCATGCTACATGAGAGTCATGACACAAGTTCAACAACTCTCCCACATGCCATGCTCAGCAAGATAAGCCCACTGGCCATATGCTCAGATGTCACAGCATTTCCACGTTGCTAAAAATGGTTCTAAATATTTATAATTTCTGTACTTACCTTGCCTCAAGATTATAAAACAGTTCAAAAAAGTACAGTGATACACAGACTACATCACTATCCAAAAAATAGGTCTTTCAATAGACCTACTCCAAAATAATGTGATACCACTTTTTTTTTCGTATTCCAAATGGAATGGAGAGTAACAGCCAATCAACTGAATGGAGATCCATCCATTTAATATAGAACATCCAGATCTTTATTAATATTTGTGGACTCTTCCTTAAGCTACTCCAATTCTTATTTGTTTTTAGAGATAAAAGCACAGTATTTGGAGCCAGAGGGACCCAGTTTAAGTCCAGACTCTTCTACTTCCTAATTTTAATTCGGGGTAACTCTTATCTCCTTTCTCAGGCTTACTTTGCTCATGTATAAGTGAGAATAATAATTCCTACAGCAGAGGGTCGCTCTGAAGCTTAAAAGAAATAATGATGGGAAAAGCACTACAAACTTTATCAAACATTAGTCTTTAAAAGTTACCTTAATTAATTCCTAAACGCGACACTGACACCAGAAACCAAAAAGAAAATAATTGAGAGATTTAATACTTCTGAAGTATCTTATCACAACAATATCATTTTTTATAAAAGCAAAAAATGAACAATAGAGGAAAGGTTAAATTATAATATTATTAAAGTACTATAGTACAGTAGAACATTATCAGGCATAAAAAATCAGAATGCACTGTTGGCCCCTAGAATACAATTTCCCACTAAAAAAAAAAACCAGCCATTTCTCAAGGAGCAAAAATATACACAATTAGTCCGGAACATTTTTTTATACTAAAACACAAAGAAGCAATGAAAAACAGCTATTATTGTGTTAAAAGGACTCAGGAGACAACTTGAAAAGTTTCCACTGGCCAAAATGGGACAATCTGAGCATAATTAAGAGTAATAACTAGAATAGATGAATTGAAACATATTTAATATTCGATATGTTTCAATTCATGAACCAAAAAAAACCTCATTGTTCTTGTTGGAGGCTGACAGATAACGAATCATTGCTTTGAAAGCTGGAAAATAAAGAGAAAGAATCAAGCATTTATTCTGCCCTTTCCCATACAACTGTATCACAAGGTAAACCAAAAGGTTGATGAGAAAATGTTTCTTTTATAGAGTGTTTAAGCTAATAAAGAAAGAACACTATAATTAAATATCAGCATTTGCAACTCAGTTGAGATCATGAATCTAGGCAAGGACATCATAAAAAGAAAGATGATCATAAGTTACAAGGGAAGGACACATCTCTCGTGGCATAAACTTGCACAAAAAATCTGGTATTTGATCATACCTTTGGATCAAACTACCAATTTACAAGAAAGACAAGAAACAAATAAATACCCTAAGCCTTAGTATAACAGGCTAAATCTGCAAAATCCAAACTATGGGAAACTCTTCAGGAAAAATGACCTAGTTCTTTAACAAATTAATTGCACCGAGAGAGAGAGAGAGAGAGAGAGAGAGAGAGAGAGAGAGAGAGAGAGAGATGGAGGAAAAATCCATAGATTAAAAATGACTGAGGGGCACCTGGGTGGCTCAGCCAGTTAAGCATCCAACTCTTGATTTCGGCTCAGGTCATGATCTCAGGGTTGTGAGATCAGCCCGGCATCAAGCTCCATGCTGGGCGTGGAGCCTGCTTGGGATTCCCCCGCTCCTCAGCCCTTCCTCTCCTCCCTCTCTAACAACAACAACAAAAGACTGAAAGTGACTCAAGAGACATCTCAAACCATCACAATATAGGGAACCTTTCTGGATTATGAAATCAAACAACTAGGGCACCTGGATGGCTCAGTCGGATAAGCATCTGCCTTCGGCTCAGGTCACGATCCCAGGATCCTGGGATTTAGCTCCACGTCAGGACCTCTCCCTCTACCCCTCCTCCCCACTTGTGTTCTCTCTCTGTCTCGTTCTTGCTCTCTCAAACAAAATCGTCAAAAAAAAAAAAAAATCAAACAACTAAAAAGTATGACACAATCAGAACGCTGAACAAAGACCGGCTATTTGTTGATATTCAGGAATTGTTAATTTTTTTAGGTATGAAAATGGCAATATGGTTATATATTTTTTAATTATCCATATATTTCAGAAATATCTACTTATTGGTATTTAGAAATATCAAAGTATTGGTAAATCAAGTGCTAAATTAGAAATACTGGATAAAATATTTACCAGAGACATTATTTGATGTCTGGAATTTGCTTCAAAATATTGGAGTGAAGAGGTGGGGAATGGATAAAGGGACAGATGAAAGAAAATTGGCTCTAATCTCATAATTGTTGAAGCTGGGAGATGGGTGCATAGGATTTCATTATTTAAATCTCTCTACTCTTTAATATGTGTGAAATTTTCCAAAATGAAAGTTAAACCATACACGTCTATATTAATTGACATAGAGAAGTAACTGTTAATAATAGTTATATAGTAATAGTAATAGTTAAGCCAAAGAACAGATTCACAAAAATGAACAAAAATAAAAATAAAAAACATATTTACATTGGTGGGTTTCTGTTACTACTTTTTTTTCATACAAACTCTTTTTTTATTATACATATGTACACATACTTAGAAAAAATTATGGAATGATACACACCAAGATATTAATAGTGGTTATCTTTCCTCTTCATACCTTTTGTAATACCTGAGATTTTTATCAGAAACATACACTATTCTTGGGGCGCCTGGGTGGCTCAGTCGTTAAGCGTCTGCCTTCGGCTCAGGTCATGATCCCAGGGTCCTGAGATCGAGCCCCGCATCGGGCTCCCTGCTCGGCGGGAAGCCTGCTTCTCCCTCTCCCACTCCCCCTGCTTGTGTTCCCTCTCTCGCTGTGTCTCTCTCTGTCAAATAAATAAATAAGATCTTTAAAAAAAAAAAAAAAGAAATTACACTATTCTTATAAACAGACTTAGACAAGTCCATTCCCTATAGAAAAAGAGGATCAAAGAATCGATACACAGGAACGAATAAAGCAGAGTGGTACAAGGGTCAAATCAGGAATGTTCCTTGTTTTATCACACACACACACACACACCCCACTACAAGAAACTCGGGTATTATTCTGAGCAAGACAGGAGCCACTGAAGGGCTTTTCATAGGGGAAGAGCACGATCTGATTTATATTTTAGAAGAATGAGTCTGGCTACTGTGTTAAGATTGGATTACAAGGAGTGACAGGGATGAGAGAAGGGAAAGCTATTACTGCAATCATCCAGGTGACAGAAAATGGTGGTTTGGACCCGCTTAGTAACAGTGGGAGTAATGAGAAGAGGTCATATTCCACAGGTATTTTTACATCTAAAATGAAGCCGAGATAATTTACTGATGGATTAGGTTTGAGGTGTTGAAACAGATCATTCCAGGATTAGTCCAAGGTTTTTGGCTTGAACAACTGCAAGGATGAGATCATCATTTTCTAAGACAGGGCAAGTAGGAAGACAAAATTGGTTTGGGGTATATTACATTGGAGATGCCTTTTAGATGCCCAGGCGTAGTGCTGAGTTGGCAATTAGATACACATTCATTTCCTTTTGTTGTCTACTTACATCTTTTCCAATAAGATCTCTTTGGTTCTCAATGACACCCCAAGGAGGGATTCCAACTGTGCAGATTTTTCTCAAGGACTGGAAGGAATGGGCTTTCAGGGCATCCCCAACATGTTTGGACACGCCTATGAACAACAGAGATCAAACTTTAACAAGACGAATCATGCAAAACACCGTGACTGCTGGGAAGAGACAAACGGGCATGGACATATGCAAAGGGACATTCTTAGGGAAAGTCGCTGACACAGCGGAATGAATTTCTGTGATCTTGTCTTTCTCTACTCTCTTTTAACACTGCTTTCTCCTATCACTGATCTCTTTACCTGAACAATTCTCTTCTCCCTTTGGGCAATTTTTGCTTACAACCTCAGTCCTGACCCTATTTTTGACTGCCCAGAAAGTCCTGTGAGGCCAACATGAATGTTCTAATTTTTTTTTTTTCTCTAACCTTCTCAATTGTCTCAGCAAAACATCCTGCACATATGGCCCTTGCTTCATTGAAGCAAATTAAGTTAATAGCTTTATAGACAGAAATATTCCAGAACTAATATTCATCTTTGACCTTCTGGAATTAATAACAACAGCAATAATTATAGCCGGCACTGACCAAACTCTTACAATGCACCAGGTACTTTTTTAAGTGTTTTATAAGTATTTACACTTTAAGTAGAAACTTTATTTGGTCTATTTTATAGGCAAGAATTGAGTCAATAAAGAAGTTAAATAATTTGCCCAGCGTTATAGAGCTGGCAATTTGTAGAGTTTGGATTCCAAAACCAGGATATCTGACTTTCCTTTTTTAAACAGACTTTATTTTTTAAAGCAATTTTAGGTTCACACAAAACTGAGCCAGTAGTACAGACTTCCCTTGCACCCCCTAATCTATATACCCACAGCCTCCCCCCACTGTTAACATCCCCCCTCCGTGGTACATTTGTTATAACTGATGAACCTATACTAACCTGTACTAACACATCATTATCACCCAAACGCCGTAGTTTACATTAGGGATTGGTGCTGTAGATTCCATACAACCACCGATCTTTTTACTCTCTCCCATTTTGCCTTTTCCAGCATGTCATATAGTTATTAGAATCGTGCAGTATGTGGCCTTTGAGATTGGCTTAATCTGCCTTTTAATGACAACACTGCATTGCACCACTTTCTCCTCTTATATATAGTACCGGTCCTCTATGTGTCGTTAGCACAGAAACAAACAAACAAAACTCTATTGCAAGCATCTGATGCACAGCACCTAATCATTTCCCCCTCTCTGGCATTTTCCCCTCCACCCTATTTTTCACACTTTGCCCAGAGTCATTTTCTAGAATCAGGGATCTGATATATCAATATCAGCTGTGCAGCCATCCACTGCAATAGAGATTTGGACTCAGGGACGCCTGGGTGGCTCAGTCCGTTAAGTGTCTGCCTTTGGCTCAAGTCATGATCCTATGGTCTTGGGATCGAGTCCCGCATCGGGCTCCCTGCTCAGCGGAGAGTCTGCTTCTCCCTCTGCCTGCCTCCCCCGCCCCGCCCCCTTGTGCGCTCTCTCTCTCTGACAAATAAATAAAATATTTAAAAAAAAATAGAGATTTAGACTCCATAGGTTTGGCATGGGTTACGAGCATGGTGATGCTGGTGGATGTATTTCAGCATCCCACATGTGATCTTAGTATATACCGTCTACTGAGACTCTCCCTAAAACCAGGTCTGACTATGTCATTTCCTATCCATTCTCCTGTCCGAATTCCTTTGAGGGTCCCCTGCTACACAGAGAATAAAACCTCAGCCCAAAAGCATGGCACCCAGTCTGGCTCCAGTCTCCCTTGTCCCTGTCCTCTGACACATGGCACATCCAGCCCGTAGCCTTATTGCCTCTTTCTACACACGCCTTCACCTCCAGCCATGTGCCTGCCAGCCATGTGCCTGGCCTTGAACTCCCACCTCTGTCTAGGATGCTCCTTCCTACCCTTCCCTCAAGGTCAACGCCAAGTGTTATATTCTGCTGCATGCCTTCCCGGGTGCCCTCAGCTGGAACTGAAATGTGACTTCCTCTTCCTTGTACTCCCAAACACTTGCTTTGTATCTCAACTATGATCCAGTCAGCACTGATTATAGTTAGTTGCTCACTGTTACCATGGTCCACCTTATCACTAAACCCAGGGTGCATACCTTACTCATCTTTCAGCCACAGCATCTATCCAAATGCTATATACATAAGACTTGTGGCATTCGATTAAATGTCAAACATTCAGGCCAGATACTGCAGTTGAGAAGCAGCTCAAGAATAGGCAGAAGCCGGTGAGCAACACTTCTCAAATTTAAATGTGCAGAAGAATCATCTGGGGATGTTGTCAAAATGCAGATTTAGGTCCTGCTGGTCTGGGAAGGTATCTGAGATCTGCATTCCCAGCAAGCTCCCAGGTGATGCTGATGCTGCTGGTCCAGATGTCCCTCCCTGAGCAGTCAGGCCCTAAGGAGTTGTGGTTGAATGGGGTCAGGTCCTGATTATTGTTGAAGAAAGCTCCAAGTAGGTCTCATTTCTCATTTCTTTTGTTTATATGAACTATTTTAATAGTCTTCACACTATTATATTTGTGTTCCTTAACTGGTCCTAACCTAAATTTTAAACACACACACACACAGCAGTAAGTAAAATAAAGCCTATGTTGTTAAAAAGGGAAACCAAAGGCCCAAAATGGAATCACTTAAGCCAAGTTATCAAACTGGGGCTTAATACCTAACCTAGCCTAACCTAATTGCAGTTCCAACCTCCCCCAGAAATGTAGTCTTAACCATTCAATGAGAAATTTTCTGATCAGTATCAATGAGGTAATCTGTCAGAAGGACTCTCTTCATCCCCCCCCACTCCCCCCCCCCCACACACACACACCCCACAAAGGAAGATGAGGTAATCTGCATGATTAGCCCCCCTGCCGTTCCCCCTGAGGGAAGAAGACCTTGCTTGGACCGATCCTTCCTTTTCTTTTGCTAATAACTTCCTTGCCCCACCCTCCTCCCTATAAAAACCTTCCATTTTGTAGTACAAACTTCTGTGGGCATCTCTTTACTTGGTAAATGGGATGGTGCTTAATTCATGAATTGCTTAATAAAACCAATTAGATCTTCAAATTTACTCAGTTGTATTTTTGTTGTTGAACTTGACCCTGGTGAGTTTAGCTCACGCCCAAGCCCACACACTCCATACTTGGATGGATTCTGCATCCTTTCAAACCTCACCATGGTCTAAAGTTCATGAAAAGACTATTTTCTTTGCCAGAAGTTTACCCACAGTTGCGTTAAAACAGCGTATTTTAACAATGGTAAAAACGCATTCCAGGAAAGGTCTATGATTCTGGGCTTTTTTCTAGCCATTATGCTTTTTGTCTTTCTCTCTTATGCCACCACGTCTCCTGGGAGCACTGCAGAGCAGAGATTAGGTGCCATACTACCGGATTCAGTTAGAAAGAGGGTTTTGTTTTGTTTTGTTTTTAAATGAAGCAGGGAGTGCACTTTACCAGTATTAATGCCTTCAGTTATTATCCACGCTCCTGTTGTCTCTGCAGCTTTGACCAAACCTTGGCTGAAGATCTCTTTAAGTTTGGAGGGCATCTTGAAGTTCTGGATGCCCCCGTGGACAGAGATCACCAGCTTTGGCAGTTCCATCTTCCACTCTTTCAACATTAAATGTAACAGATGATCCAACTTTGTATCATAAGAAGTTCTAATATACTGGAAGATATGCATAGACACATGTACATAAAGTAGGAAAAACTACACGCCGGTAACAATGAGCACACAGCAGGGCGACTGAAATGGCCAAAACTTAAAAGGAAGTGTCTGAGATTTCTTTAAAAGTTCATCGTTGTATAATGGAAACATTTACTTTGAAAGGATCCCACGCCCCCTGTAAGTTCCTTCTGGGAATTAACAAGTCACGGTAGGAAGGCTTCCTCTGGCTTTCAGGGTTGGCCCACCAATGTTCTCTAGAAGGTCTGAGATGAGGCATAAATACTTCAAACTGGTAAAAACCACTACTCCAGGAAACCCATTTTAAATAGAAATAGGTGAAATGGGGTTTTTCATACACGCTCTTGATGAGGGAGCAGAAGACTAGCTGAAGACAAAGCACTATCTTAAAGTTAATACATTGCTAGAGGGGAAAACAACCTTAACTTGACAATGGCAAAGGCTCCATTATCTTGTAGGTCCTCTTTAGCATATGAAAGTTCTTTTGAAACCTCCCTTTTCCTTACGTCCCCCAACTCCTGAGTGTATAATCAGCCACTCCTCAAGCCCCTGGTGCCGCAGCTCTTCCTGCCCACGGGCCCTGTCCCCGGGCTTTAATAAACCACCAGTTTGCACCAAAGACGTCTCAAGAATTCGTTCTTGGTCGTTGGCTCCAGACCTCACCCCACCGAACCTCAGATATATTCCAAAACCACATCACTGTTTTAATTTACTTGACTATTTCATATATTTCTATAATTTAAATCAAATTATGATCCGGGAGCATGTACTTCTAATTTACTGTAAATTTTACATTCTAACCATTCCCTTTATATGTAATTATCCCTCTGAAAATGTCTTTTTCCAAAACAAATACTTCTCACAAGAGTCATATTTTTAACTAGTCAGTGTAACCCAAAGAAAAAATGAGAGAAATCTGAATCAGCAGGTAGGACCGGAATCATTTTGTGTTTTGCGTAAGATCATAGTGTATAGCTGGCTCTCTTTTTCCAATAGATGCAGCCACATACAGACTGTTAAAATCATACTGAGAGGAGTTTGCCATCCTCAGGCATAAGCTAACCAACAAGACCAAGTCAGATTTACAGGAATAAGGACAATAAGAAACCATGAATTAGAAAACTATACCAAAAAGAACCACAGGTGGAGCTCTTCATACATATGCAAATAGAATTATCACCTATCTTCCAGAATGTAATAGTGCCTTAAAACAATTGTCTATTCACCTTTGAAATTTTTTTTTTAAGATTTTATTTATTTATTTGACAGAGAGAGACACAGCGAGAGAGGGAACACAAGCAGGGGGAGAGGGAGAGGGAGAAGCAGGCTTCCCGCCGAGCAGGGAGCCCAATGCGGGGCTTGATCCCGGGACCCCGGGATCATGACCTGAGCCGAAGGCAGACGCTTAACGACTGAGCCACCCAGGCACTCCGCACCTTTGAAATTCTTAAAACATAATCCCTTTATTTAATTTTTAAAATGTTACAGCCATCACAGAATGTAATAGAACCTAAGGGTAATCAGGATTCAATTTCTAAGGGAGGAAAATGAGTTGCCATGGCTTTATTACATATTCAAGTAGTAGGAAAAAATACAAGTTAACCTTTGTGCAATGGTTTGTGTTGCTCCAAATCTCCAGTAAAGGCAGAGGAGGGAGGCAGCTCTGACTCGGTTCCTCTAGCTCAACCCTCTCCCAGGTGCCTCTCTCTTTCATCTAGAAGTCCTTTTAGTTCTAGCGGACACTCCTCCCTGAGATTTCAGATAAACAACTTTGATTAACTCAGCACTAGTCTTTTATTCCAAAGGCCAATTGAAGATGGTGCTAAAGGTTAATGACTTTCCTTCCCCCTCCCCCTCCCTCCTTTATAACTAACTCAGGCAGATTCTTACGGGCCTAGATTCTCCTCAAACCCTTCCTGGAATGAGGTGGGAGGCATAAAACTGGGAAAGGGAACGCAGGGGTGGGAGATGAATAACCAGCTCTCACAGCTTTCCGGCCTCTCACCGTAGACGGAAGTACAAATCTGTGCTTAAATATAAAAAGTAGCTGCTTCTCTTCTGAGAGATCAAATAAAGTGCATTCAGGTACTCAGGATGTAATGGCGATCTAATGCTAAGCACAGAACATATGAGCGATCAGGAGATCTGCTGAACCGTATTTTCAGTTCCCCTATATGCACCATATTCTCCCTTGGCCTTCCCACAAGCCTCGAGTGCTCTTAGCCCTCTGCCTCACCTGACACCAAAACACCTCACTTACCTTTCTGATCTCAGCTTAGCTGTCCCTATACTTCCCAATACTTCCTTGACACACTCACATTGCCCCAGAAAAACAGGAGTGACCCTTCCCATTTTCTTGAAGAACACTGTATTCCCACCCCACCCATGGTCACTATATTTATTTCCTGTTTCCCCTCACTAGACTGTAAACAATGTTAGTACATGGAACATAATGCTCTTTGGGGCATAGCAAAGTATGAGCACCTAATAAATCTTTGTCAAATGGAAGAAAAAATGAGGAAATGAAGGTGATTATGAATAAACATAAAAGCAAAAGGAGGAAGACTAAAACTTATGGGGAAAATTACATACAGGGTAATAAGAGTCAGCTTCCAGAAAAGATTACAGAGGAGAATAAGGGCAGTTTTCTCACCAACTAAAGAGAACATCAACACACAAAGCTAAATACAAGACGATTAATAACTGGAAACGTAGATTACTGTAAAACTGCATTACAAAACTTGATTATGATTGCATTATTAAGAACGGTTGTTTCAAATCCATCCAACTGATGGCCACACTCTAGGGTACAGCTGATTTGAGGCTTTCCTGAGGTGGATGCCCCGTGCAGGTTCCCCAGGGAAATCTGTCTCTGAAAAAGCAGCAGGTGATTGACAAGCTCAAGGAAAAAACACCTGAGAGATAGCTGAAGCGTCAGTATTATGCAAATTACATGCAAAATTATCATATTAGGGACAGGAGCAAGACTGGCCTGGAAAGCCTAAGCACGATCACTTGCGGGGAGATACAGAGAGAAATGTCCACATTTCCTCTCGCAAGGACATAGCAAGCATGAACAGCCACAAGGTACTAGTAATTGCTATGGCCATGCTTCAGCTAAAACCATCTCTTTGGCAGTGACTTTCTTCCACTCCTTAAGAAAAGGGCAGCCCTTTGGCAACTGTCTCAAGAGCAATAAGCCATTCTCCCATAGAGAAGGCATAAGCTTGCTAAAAGAGATCAAATAGAGTGGGCCACACCACACCTGGGAAAGGTACCATGTCCCTCAGACAGAAAGGAAAGAGAAGGGTCAGGTCATTTTTGTGAAGAGGTCAATAACACGGATCATTTTTGCAATAAAACTCGGTCATCTGATCATCTACACTTGGAGATAAAATTTGCAGAAACATTTGGAGGTTATCTTCTGTTAAAAACTACCAAAAATAATGTGAGTTATTAGCAAACCTTGGAGTGGTGGGTGTGCTCTCCATCTTGAAAATTAATAGTGCCAAACGTATCTGTAGGGCTTTTCGTCGTATGCTTTTCAACAGACCACTGTTCATTTTCGTTACCACTGGCAGCTGAGATGGTCCAGGAGTAATCTATGCCATGATGGTCTCCAATCAATCGCCCACAGTAACACCTTAAGGATGGGATGAAAACCAGTTTCAGATTAGAAAACACACAATGTCAAAATAGAAAACAGATGTACCGTTTCTACACTTTTCTAGGGTAATATATAGATGGCATATATGAACAATATTTTTTAATTTCACATTAGGGGGCGCCTGGGTGGCTCAGTCATTGAGCGTCTGCCCTCGGCTCAGGTCATGATCCCAGGGTCCTGGGATGGAGCCCCGCATCGGGCTCCCTGCTCCGCGGGAAGCCTGCTTCTCCCTCTCCCACTCCCCCTGCTTGTGTTCCCTCTCTCGCTGTGTCTCTCTGTGTCAAATACATAAAATCTTAAAAAATAAATAAGTAAATAATAAAATTTCACATTAGATTTATATTAGACTTATATCACTGGATTGTCTTCTGAGTTTAGAAACACCCTCAGTGGTTCTCTCCCTTAGCTGCACATTAAAATCATCTAGGGAATGTTTTAAAAAAAAAAAATACCCAAAGTCTTGTGCACACCCATGTTCATATAAGTATTACAAAGCATTATTCATAATAGCCAAGTTGACAGATGAATGCGTAAACAAAATGTGGCATATACATATAATGGACTATTATTCAGCCTTAAAAAAGGGAGGAATCCTGTGATACACGAAAATAGGGATAAACCTTGAGGATAGTATGCTAAATGGAATCAGTCATAAAAAAAAAAAGTGCTGTATCATAAAAAAAAAAGTAGTCAGATCCACAGAGACAGACAGTAGAATGGTGGTTGCTAGAGGCTAGGAGGAGTGGCCAGTGGGGAGTTACTGTTTAATGGACACAGAATTTCAGTTTTGCAAGATGAAAAAGTTCTGAAGATCTGTTGCACAACGGAACTAACACTACTAGCTACACACACTTAAAATGGTTAAGATGGTAAAAAAAAAATCAAGTTGTACATTTTAAATATGTGCAGTTTATTTTCTGTCAATTATATCTCAACAAGAAAAAAACTAAAAATCTCCAACATGCAATACTTGAGAGTCAGAAAATGTCTTCATGTAAAACATAATATGCACATCAAAAGGCAAGAATATTAACCAATGCCAAAAAAGATTCAACATCAGAGAAATATTAAACACAGAGCTACCACAAGAGCCATGAGTGAGGCTTGACTACAAATATAAATTAAATAATAAATATGTGATAGAATTACAAGGGAAGGAAAATTCAATAAATGTTCCTGCAAATTAAAAGTTTTAAAAACTATTTCAGATACAAAACGAGGCAAATTAGAAGGTTAAATCTCTTTGAAACTAGAACTATATAAAAACTAACAAAATACAATAATCATATTGGCAAAAGGGCGATAAGCTTCTCATGTTTCATGAATTAAAAAAATCAGAAGGAAAAATTAAAATTTGAGCATATAGAACTTTCATATGCCTATTATATATAAAGAGGTTATTCAGCTTTATAAGTGATTCAGGCTTTTTTGTGTGTGTAGGTGTGAAAAGCAACATAAAAACATGTACAAGTTATGGGGCTCAATTAAGCAAGGAACAGGATGACAACAAGAAGTCAGATCATTTTAGAGTTCTATATGGAGGGCCTCTTGACTCAGAGGGTGAAGGAATAATCTCAAACGTACAGAATATACATAATTGGAATCTACTAGAGAGAAATGTATCACCTGGTTATCTTTCGGAATGAGGGATAGTCTTCAAAATGGAAAAACATCTATTCATAAGCTGAATGATTCATTTCACTGTGGCTTTTTCTAAACAGAACATGAATGAATGGAGGCAACCATAATTCACGCCTGGAAACTGGAAAGATAAATCACTAACCTCTCATAGGACCATTCTTCAGTTTGAATCCACTTTGCTCAGAGTATTTTTCTAGCCTAATCCATTTGACTTGAATCAATACAGTTTTATTCCAGTTTTTACCAGATCATTAAATTATGGCATGATGATCTCATAGAAGAAACCAATTACCCCTAAACTATTTTTTAAAAAAGCTTCCATGTCCATCCTGTTAGTTAAAACTTTCAGAAGGGGCGCCTGGGTGGCTCAGTTGGTTAAGCGACTGCCTTCGGCTCAGGTCATGATCCTGGAGTCCCGGGATCGAGTCCCGCATCGGGCTCCCTGCTCAGCAGGGAGTCTGCTTCTCCCTCTGACCCTCTCCCCTCTCGTGCTCTCTCTCTCTCTCATTCTCTCTCTCAAATAAATAAATAAAATCTTAAAAAAAATAAAAATAAAAAAATAAAACTTTCAGAAGTTCCAAATTATACATCACTAACTAAAATCTCACCTTGAGACTCAACTTTGTAAAGGTACCAAATGCCAATTCCCCCCAAATTTTTATAAATTCTATAAAATACCCATCAAACCCTTAAAAGAATTTTTCAGGGAATTTGACAAAGCGATTTTAACATTTATACGGATGTATAAATTGTCTAAAAGAGTAAAATGATTTAAAAAAAAAAAAGAATAAAGCAAGAGGACTTGCCCTATCAGATATCAAGATATATTATAAAACTATAATAATGAAGCAGAGTGGCATTTACCAGGAACAGGAGAAGTAGATCAATGACACTAAAGAAAAGCTTAGAAACAGAGCCACAGACATATGGGAATTTGTTGTGGAACAGAAATGACACCACAAATGGATAGGACAGACCGCTCAGTAACTGACACCGGGGCATTTCACTCCCCACATGAAAAAAAAAAATCAAACTAGGTCTTAGCTCAGTGCAAAAATTATAAGTTTCAACAACTTTTAAGTTCTGGATGGTGTGAAATAGACATTTTTCTAGTATAGTTTGCATTGGTTACCTCTAAAGATTGCAAATTTGGGAAAAATAATTGCCAGGGAAAGGTTCTGGAGAATAAAGTAGGAAACAGAAGGAGTAAATGAAGCCTTTTCACTTCTTTTCAATATAGTCTTATGCTTGCTTTCAATTTTAGCAAATTTTAAGTAATTACTAAAAAGAAAGAAAAAATAATTTAAGGAAGGGTAAAAGAGGTTAGTCAAATGGAAACTCTTCAGTCAGTGTTAGGAACTGAACGGTGTCCCCTAAAATTCTTTATGTTGAAGTCCTAATCCCAGTGTGGCTGTATTTGGAGACAGAGCCTATAACGCAGTAATAGTTTCAGTGAGGTCATAGAGGTAGGACTCTAATCGGATAGGAATGGTGTCTAAAAAGAGGAAGAGACACAAGAGCTCTGCCAGTGCACAGAGCAAAGGCCATGTGAAGACACAGCGAGAAGAGAGGCCTCATCAGAAACCAACTCTGATGGCACCTTGACCTGGGACTCGCACGGCTCTGAGATAAAAATTTTTATTGTTTAGGGGTGCCTGGGTGGCAGTTGATTAAGTAAGAGAGAGAAATGGAAAAATAAGAATCAAACATCAAGGGCGCCTGGGTGGCTCAGTCGTTAAGCGTCTGCCCTCGGCTCAGGTCATGATCCCAGAGTCCTGGGATCGAGCCCCACATCGGGCTCCCTGCTCGGCGGGAAGCTTGCTTCTCCCTCTCCCACTCCCCCTGCTTGTGTTCCCTCTCTCGCTGTCTCTCTCTCTGTCAAATAAATAAAATCTTAAAAAAAAAAAAAAATTATTGTTTAAACCACCCAGTCTGTGGGAATCTATTATGGCAGGCTGAACAGACCAATACACCCAGCAACCTTTTCCTTCCTCTCCTACATCCGTGGATGGTGTTTTCCTTTTGCCATGATTTGCCAAACTTGGGATTCCAGATTTGTCCTTTTTCAAAAAACAAATTTAACACTGGGTCGATCCATGAGGTGAACTATGATCAGAATTAAGGAAATTTTCATTTTCCTCCATTAACAGAAGAGAAAGGTAAAACCAGTTACCAACACGTAGTTTAAAATGCAAATTGCTGTTAACATTTGTATTCTGCAAGAGTTATTTTTGCCCATCAGCTTGTGTGATGTTATGATTTATAATAAACATAGATTTGCTCTTTGCCCCCGTTTCTGGCACAGAGCCCCTAAAACCCTTGAAATTTCCTAAATGCTAAGAAAGAAAAAGATGCTGGAGGTTGAATCAACCACCAATGGCCAGTGATTCAACCAATCATGCCTATGTAATAAAGCCTCCATAAAACCTCGAAAGGATGGCATTGGGAGGCTTCAGGCTGGTGAACGAACACATGGAGGGGCTAGAAGAATGGCTTGCTCAAAAAGTGCACAGAAGCTCTGGGCCCCTTCCCACATAGCTGGTCCTATGCATCTCCTCCATCTGGCTGTTTTTGCTTTATAACATCCTTTATAATAAACTGGTAAATGTAAGTAAATGTTTCTCTGAGTTCTGGAAGCCTTGCTAGCAAACTAATTGAACCCATGGAAGAGTTCTTGGGAACCTCTGATCTCTAGCCTATCAGTCAGAAGCACAGGTAATAACGTGGACTTGTGACTGGCACCTGACGTGTGGGGAGGAAGGGTGGTCTAGCAGGACTGAGCTCTTAACCTATAGGATCTGATATGCTATTTCCAGGTAGATAGAGGCAGGATTTAGTTAATTACCTGGTGGTGTGTTGGAAAAAAGGACACACACGTCAAAACTGGTGTCAGAATTAGAGCTTGGAATAAGCACACATCACTCGCAAACCACAGATCAAATACAGTGCTGTATATGAACAAACCATCTTCATTATCCAAATAAAATACAGAGGCAACTGGGTGGCCCACTTGCATCTGACTCTTGATTTTGGCTCAGGTCATGGTCTGAGAGTTGCAAGATGGAGCCCTGCCTCAGACTCTGCACTGAGTGTGGAGGCTGCTTAAGATTTTCCCTCTCCCTCTCCTTCTGCCCCTCCACACCCCCTTCCACTGCTTGCACTCTCTTGCTCTCTCAAATGAGCAAATGAAAATACATGCTTTACATGCCTTTCAATTGGTAGAAGCTCTTGCCAAAGGCCCTTCCCATTTACATGTCTCAGTAATTCAAGTAATCTATCTACTGGCATTCAAATAATCACTCTCCTTCAAAAAAATCCCACATTTCTTTTTTAAAACTTCCCTTGGAGGGGTGCCTGGGTGGCTCTGTCAGTTAAGCATCTGCCTCGGGCTCAGGTCATGATCCCAGGGTCCTGGGATCCTAATCGAGCTCCGAACCCCATGTCAGGTTCCCTGCTCAAGAGGGGAGCCTGCTTCTTTCTCCCACTTCCTCTGCCCCACCTCCCCTCTCAAATAAATAAATAAAATCTAAAAAAACAAAAACAAAAAACCTTCCTTTGGAAAGGTAAATAAGACGCAATAAACCCCTTTCATTGAGTCTATTCAAGATGTGAGAAAACTCTCCCAATAAGTTTTAAACAGTGCCTAAATACGAAAAGAAATCTTATTTATCTAAGTCTTACCTGATTAAATTCTGGCAGACCTGGCATCCTGCAGTACATCTAAATTAAAAAGACAAAACCTCTGTTAGGTTAGTGATATATATGAAAGCATATTTAATGCTTATACCATAAACATCCGTTATTTTCCCTGGTCTAAAAAAATCAGGATTTGCTGAGTACTCATATATCATTCCCCAAACATTCCCATATGTCATTTCCCAAATATAATTACACTGCAGCAACCGTGACCTAATTGACAGAACGCTGAAGTTGGAACCTAAATACCTGGATTGAAATCTCACTGATTTAACAATGCCTCCCCAAGCACTGGTTTTCACATTTGAAAGTAATATATGTCCTATAAGGTTATTAAGAGGATTACCTGAGATAATGTGTGTAATGTAATGTTTCTTATGGTGGTGCACTGCAGTATATAAAAAATGGTGGCTGTTACTGTCATTACACTATGAAGATAACAGAATTCTCGAGAATTCTGAGAATTAAGAAAAAATATATATGTTTATAAATACAGAATATATGGACATATAATTATATAAATATTTATATACAATGGTATATCATGTATATATTATGTATTATATATTATATATTAATTATAATACTATATATTATTTTTAAACCATAAGACACTATCAAATCCAAAGACAGTTGGTATGATTATAAGTATTATCCTTATTAATCTTTCTTTTTATGGTTCAAAAGAAACTTCTGAAGTTGGGGGATCATTGTGATCATCAAAGATCATATTTTAGGTATAAAAAAGTTTTAACTAGAAGAGAATACTAGTTAAAACAATGGAAGAAAGGACAGTATTCAAAGAATCAGGGTCATTCTAAATTATTCAGAAACAAATACTTAGGCCTTTCCTAGCCTTTTGGGACTGTCTTTTCTCAGAAGCTTCACTTCAACAACAAATTCAAAATAAGGAGGAAAAAAGATATTGTAATCAAGTCTATCAGATTTGTTTCTTATTAGGAACTATAAAAATAACCGATAAAAGATCAACTTTTATCTAAATTTAAAACCACAAGGGCGCCTGGGTGGCTCAGTCGTTAAGCATCTGCTGTCGGCTCAGGTCATGATCCCAGGATCCTAGGATCAAGTCCCACGTCGGGCTCCCTGCTCGGCGGGAAGCCTGCTTCTCCCTCTCCCACTCCCCCTGCTTGTGTTCCTGCTCTCGCTGTGTCTCCCTCTGTCAAATAAATAAATAAAATCTTTTTAAAAATAAATAAATAAAACCACGAACTACCACCTTCTCTTTCTGCACTGTCAGGAAGAAAACTTTACAAAAGCTATAATTTTGAGATTCTTACTGGGATCTAAGAAAAAGGCTGGCGTAGGAAGATCCGTAATCATTCATTAATTTTTTTTTCACAATCACATAAAAATAGAGATGACTTTTTTTCCATAAAATGCAGATCTTGGACCATTCCATAATATGGAATTATGATCATTGATATTCTTCTTGAGTCTATGGACTAATGGCCTACAGGTTATCACATTTCATTAGGTTTCAAGATGATTATGAAGATGATTCTCCATTTACAGAAGCAGGACTGTGTGAGCTCAGTCTGCCTTCCACTGTAACCACCATCACATTACAAGATACCATAAAAGATGAAGGGAAAAAACAAGTTTACCTTGCCATTTTGTAAACATTTTATAAGGGGGTAAAGGGAGAACTTCCAATCACAGGGCTTACAAATCCCAGGTAATTCAGTGAGGGTGCAGCTAGTAAATGTTTAACAAAGGCCAGAAACACTGTTTTGGTCATCCCCAAAGATCAAGAATTTCAATGACCTCACCATGCTAACCTTCATAAGCATACAACTGTGATTTCTGAACTTTAAATGAATATAAGGTCAAATGCTAAAAAGAATCTAAAAATAGAGTGGTCCCTCTAATTAAAATACTACTCTTCTATTTTTCCCTTCCTTTTAATGTCTACTCTCCAAGGGCAATGCCACCCAATCTTAATTTCATGAACGCAATTACCCTGGGGAATTTTCCATAGCCTTTTATTCTCCTATCTTTCACAGGCTGCTGTTTTGAGCTTTGTTCTACAAGCAGAGCTTCCAAAGGGTTCTCGACAACTCAGAGTGCTCAAACTCAAGCCATTCCATCTGCTGTCTATTATCGGCTCAAGCAAAAAGCCTCTGGGGAAAACATGGAATTGTCCGCATCATCTGAACGCAGGGTCCTGAAATATCCCAAACTGTCACTATTGTCACTATTTTCCATAAACACTTGAGTTGGGGATAAGGAACGTTCACAATATTTTGAATATTCAGTATTCAGAAGTTCTGGGGAATGGATACAGCACTAGATATTTCCCCAATTTCTTTTTTTTTTTTTTAAGTTTTTTTTTTTATTTTAATTCCAGTGTGATTAACACGCAGTGTCCTATTAGTTGTAGGTGTACAATAAAGTGATTCAACAATTCTGTACAGTACTCAGTGCTCATCATATAAGAGCACTCTTAATCCCCTTCACCTATTTAACCCATCCCCCACCCACCTCCCCTCCGGTAACCACCAGTTTGTTCTCTATAGTTAAGATCCTGTTTCTTGGTTTCTTTTTTCCCCTCTTTGCTCATTTGCTTTGTTCCTTAAATTTCACATATGAGTGAAATCATATGGTATCTGTCTTTCTCAGACTGACTTATTTCACTTAGCATAATACTCCCTAATGTCTATTCTCCCACTAAGAGAAACAGGAGGATTAAAGAAATGAAATCCACCACAATAGTAACAGTGGCTCCAACACAGTGATGTCATTAAGATAAATTTTTTCTTCTTTATACTTCATTACACCATTAAACAACAGATGTTAATCAGGAGGCTTCTACGCAGCAGGCACTGTCAGAGGCTTGGAGTAAGGTACAAAACTGACAAGGTCCCTGATCTTACCTGGTTGTCTACAATAATCCTGTATTATTTTTACAAAGACAAAGAAACAAATATTGATTAAAAATAAATGCTAACTTCACAGATATGAATAAATTCCTCTAGACAAATCACACCTCTAAGTTTCCACAAAAGGTCCTCAAAGTAGTGTTGCTTTAAAATGAAAATATTAAAAATTGTACCTGTGAGGGTCTTTTGAGCTAGGTATGATTTTGTTACATTCTCTCTTGTTGAAAACTCCTTCAATCCAGGATTTCTGGGACTAAAGAAAAAGTGTCATTATTTTTATATGGTAATTGAGAAAGCAATGTAACCACAGTAGTTCAGGTAGGCAAGATATATTTCAGTATCATGGAGATTGAATTAAAATGCCAAGATCAACCCCAAACAGGCTAAGCATTTATTGGCTTCTATCACAGACAACACAGACACAAACCAAATGTGAACACAAAACATTCACAAAATTAATACATCCATAATCTCATTTCCAGCAAAATGTCCATAAATGCACAAAACGCTGGGAAGGAAGTAATGTTATAAATGAAGCATTCCCTTAATTCTGCTAAAAGTCACTTTAAAATCTTGTACCATAGTCCCATAGAGTGAATTTCAGGCTCTCGAATTTCAAAATTCTCACTCATAAAGTCCCACCTTGGCTAAGATTTCACAGAAGCTGGAACCTCAGCAAGATTCTGTGCAAGGATTTCAATCTAAAATGGACCTGGAGGTTATGAAAAGTAGAATCTCACACATGTACCCTCAGAAGAAGACAACTGAAAAACTGAGACACTGATTTCCAGTAAATACCTTATTTACCAAAGACTGAGACTTATCTCCTGACCAATGAACATCTGCCAAGAATCTCTCCCCATCCTCAAGCCAATGAACTTACAGCATGGACTCTAGCTGGACTTCCCCCTCTTTGAACTTCTTGCCGGTAAATATAAACCACCCCAGCCTTCAGTGGACTCACGTGTAGCTTGCCCCAGTGTTTTCCTGAATTACAATTCTTTTGCTCCTCTGGAATAAATTCAATTTCTCATAATTAGAACTTGCCTCAGTTTACCTCCTTATTTAGACAGACAATCTGATACACATCCTATAAGCGTGGCTTACCACGGACGGGGCTGCTTCAGTCTGCACAACCCACGACCCTCCCTGAATCCAGGTGGGCCACTGGTACTTGCTCATCCTCCTAATAAAATCTCTCCCATTCTACAAAACTCAAGTCATAGCCAAGCTCTTCCATAAGCTATACTGTAAGTCCAGAAGCAGAGGACGCTGGATCCACAATAGACCCCAACCAACTGATGAGCTTGGCCTTCTCCTAATGTGAAAATATTTTAGCTCTGTATGGTATAAAAATATAAGTACAGATCTAACTTTATAAACGCATGTACTACAGCAGTGGTGAAAAGGTGGTGAATGGGGGCGCCTGGGTGGCTCAGTTGGTTGAGCAACTGCCTTCGGCTCAGGTCATGATCCTGGAGTCCCTGGATCGAGTCCCGCGTCAGGCTCCCTGCTCAGTGAGGAGCCTGCTTCTCCCTCTAACCCTCTCCCCTCTCGTGTACTCTCTCTCTCTCTCTCTCATTCTCGCTCTCTCAATAAATAAAATCTTTAAAAAAAAAAAAAAAGAAAAGGTGGTGAATGGGAATCTGCTTTTTCAAACTCCGTGTTAGTGCAGTCCCCACCTCACTCTGACACCTACTCTCATCCTACAGTTGCAGGGAATGCACTGCACCAGACAACGGGTTACAAATCCAGCTGGGCCACCTCCTTATCACACTGTCCTCAGGTCCCAGATGTTCAGGACACACCGCCCTAAAACATTCTGCTTTGGCATATAGGTTATTTTGAGCTGTAGGCACTTGAAAAACAGCAAATAGAGTGACAGGCTTTCTCTGAACTCTCTTTATCTGCCTAAAGATAGACCTTCCACAAGGAGCTCAACTATCATAAATCCCCAGGAGTTTCATCAACCAGAAAGGATTGACTCTTATCTCAAGAGAAGGGGGTAGAAGTCAACACCACACCCAGACAAACCTTGTCATATCATATTTCCCATCTATTCTTCTAAGAACCCCTTCACCTCTTCTAAAAATCATTTACTCTCTTTTAAATTGCCTACATCCGGGGCGCCTGGGTGGCTCAGTCGTTTAAGCGTCTGCCTTCGGCTCGGGTCATGATCCCAGGGTCCTGGGATCGAGCCCCACATCGCGGCTCCCCGCTCCGCGGGAAGCCTGCTTCTCCCTCTCCCACTCCCCCTGCTTGTGTTCCCTCTCTCACTGTGTCTCTCACTGTCAGATAAATAAAATCTTTAAAAATAAATAAATAAATTGCCTACATCCCCCCAACCCTTCCCCTATTAAGACAATATATAAATTCCCAAGTATCACCATTTTGGGGGTATTTACTTTTGTTTTTCTGTGATGCTGTCATGACCACAATATTAAAAATTAATAAATTTGCATATCTTTTCTTCTGTCATTTTATTTCACAGACCCAGCCATCAAACCTAAAAGAGCAGAGGAAAAGTTTTTCTTCTCCCACAATTACAAATGAGGCATTTTTGGAATCATCAGTATACTTTAACTCATGGATTTTGTTCAATATTCACCAACCCTAACCATAAGTGTTGACTACTGAATAGAACTGTATATAATAGGGCGCCTGGGTGGCTCAGTCGGTTAAGCGTCTGCCTTCGGCTCAGGTCATGATCCCGGGCTTCTGGGATCGAGTCCCGCATCGGGCTCCCTGCTCTGCGGGGAGCCTGCTTCTTCCTCTCCTCCCCACTTGTGCTCTCTCACCATCTCTGTCTCTCTCTCTCTCAAATAAATAAAATCGAAAAAAAAAATTTAAAAAAAAAAAAAAAGAAAAAAAAAGAACTGTATATAATAACCAGAATCCAGATCCTGTTAAGCAAAAAGGAGGTGGGGCGGGAGGGCATTGACTGATTGGTTCCTGAGCATTTTGAACATAACTATAAACTAGGAAAACTTCCCAAATCAAGCTCAGGTCATCTTAAAATCATTCTATTTCTTATCCCTTTTGCATAGTCAGCAGCTTTTTAAAAAACATCTGCTGGGACACCTGGGTGGCCCAGTCGGTTAAGCATCTGCCTTCGGCTCAAGTCATGATCCCAGGGTCCTGGGATCGAGTCCCACATCGGGCTCCCTGCTCAGCAGAGAGCCTGCTTCTTCCTCTGTCCCCTGCTCCCCCTGGTTGTGCTTTCTCTCTCTCTGACAAATAAATTAATGTTTTAAAAAATAATAAAAAATAAAAAACATCTGCTAAGTTGGTAAAGCATTGAAAACATACACACTTGGAAAAATTCAGAATCACAGAACTTGGGATGAACTAAACAAAGTAAACTAAAAATCTACTTGTTATAATAAGAAACGACACAATCTTTTGGAGTTGGCAAGCCCTGCCCCCTCTTCAAAAATTAAGACTTTCATTTATTCATTCTACAAACGTTTATTAAATCCCTAATTTTTGCAAAGCACTGAGAAAAGAGCGACAAGGGAATTCATATGTTCTCAAAGAGCTCTTCATTCTGAATTCATTCAACCAATACATTGGCTAGGCCTCCATGCTGCATGCTGGGAATGCTATGGCAGGTAAGGCGAGGTGTTTACCCTGATGCAACTTGGGATAAAAAGAAGGAAACAGAAAATGAATTGGTATCGTTAAGCTGCCTGTGCACCAATTAACTATTAAAAAGAGCTCCAAAAAGGGTCCCGAGTATAGGAGCCTCAATACACAAATTAAGCAGGCTGTGCTGTCATTCATTTCTTTACAAGACTAGACATCTGACTGGTAGGGCTATCTAAGCAAATTAACTTCTTCATGCCTGTTTGCTCATATATCAAAAATGGAGATAATAGCAGTAATAATACCTCATAACACTGTTGAAAGGAATAGATAAATTAAAGGCTTAGAATTCTCCGTGGGACTTATTAAGGCTATAAAGCTTAGCTATCATTATTGGTATAGCAAAAAGAAAAAATTAGCTTTTGGTGGGTGGCCAGGGAACTTAACTTTGATGTAATTTTTTCATAGAAAAATACTTCCTGACTTCCAAATCCTCCTTCTGGAAGCTCTCATACTAAAAATGAATGATTTCTCCAGGCCCACTTTCCCCACTAGACTCCAGTGCCCATAGGCCCCGTGCCAGTCACTTCTGTTGCCCCAGGGCCCAGCCCAATCATTACTGAATGAACAACAAAATGAACACACCTAGACTAGAACTTCAGGAATCCATGAATACAATTTTCCCTTCAAAGGTGTATTCAGGAATCCATGAGTACAATTTTCCCTTCAAAGGTGTAAACAGGAAGCCTGAGCCATAACAAGAACATGGAAACTCTGCTCCTGGAACTCTCGAATCTTATCTCAAAACTACAGGAAAAGAAAAGCAGGCTGAGTTTGCAAGAGTTTCAGACAATTCCCAATTTCGATTCATACTTTTTTCCCCTCTACCTCATAATGGTAGCCTTTTCAAAAGTATACTCTGAAGCATATCTGGAAGAGGTTCCCATGTTCAGGACAACAGAGAACAACTAGAAACCAAATGTTTGTTGGTTTTAATTCAATAGCCCAAATCTATTAAGGACAAATGCCCGACGGGCTGGCTTCTGCCACTTGGAGCAGCAAACTGTCATGGGTAGTGGTTGACAGTGGAGATCATGCCATTTCAGCAGCCATCATGGCAGCCTACAAAGCTGGGTGTTTTTTAAATATATATATATATATATGTATATGTATGTAGATATACATACACACATATACACCAACATGGCACACAAGTGAGGGGAGATGTTTGCTGATTGTCACTATTATCTGGAGGAGGGAAAGGCAGAGGGCAAAGAAAGGAAACTGTTGGTCTCAGGCTCAGTGTGTGGCTCGCTCTAAAACATAATCAGATTTTACTTACAATCCCAGGCCTGAGGTGAGGGTGGCCAATAGCACAGAAATGTCCAAAAACAAATGCTCCAACAGAAGCTCTCCATGAATTCATCCTTCCCCTCCCTGAAAGTATTTCTACACTGCAGCTTTTCAGGTCTTCCAGAGAAGAGATTCTCTCTCAGGGGAATCTCTGAGAAGGCATAGTTTTAGAGACATTCCTTAACTAAAAAAAAAAAAAAAAAAATCTACATGTGTGCATGAATTGTTTTTTTAACATCTATTGGGCTGGGTGATTGGGGGTGAAGGGGCACAGATTATAGGTCACTTGTTTTCTTTTTTAAAACTCTTTTGTACTTAAAAAAAAAAAAAAAAAACTAACGTCTAACAAATCCTTTTCCAAGTGAAACGGACTACTTACTCCCCTTTTTATGTTCCCCGCACACTATCTTCTACATATCATAGCACGAACAATGCTTAATTGTGCTTACTCAGTTGTTTTTCTCTTAAAATTAATCCTAATCTACGTTAAGATAGAGTGCTGTCTTATTTATCTTGGAATCTACAATATGCAGGGAGGCACCAGAACGGACCAGCCAGAGAAGTAATGTTTTCAGACTCCAGAAGGACACCTGATATTTCCTCTACATGGCCTCTCCTCTGGAGCAAGGACTCCTTCAAACTTGAGTCACAGGTGGATTGACTTGCACAGTGCACCATCTGTTTGCTCAGGGCAAAGCAAGCCCATTCACTTGGAAGACTCAGCTCAGAGTCTTCTATGGGGTTCTGTCCACGTAATACAGGAATACTTCATCAGACTCGCTTGATCCAAGACTGACAGTCTCAGGCAAACCTAAAATAACCAAAACCCAAGGATCTGGCTCGCCAACACTGCCACAAGTTGATCTCACTTCCAGTAAATAATCTTTCCAGCAGGCAGCATTTAGGCATACTTCATAAAAAATAATCTTACATGTTTTCTTCTTTTGAGGTAGAAAAAAGTGAGCGCATTTTTGCTGGTAATGTTTTTTTTTCCCCCTTTGGTAACACCAATAAAAGTGGAATGTCAACTAAGTAACTCCAAATCTCCTAAAATGCCAGTTCTCCTGTTTAGGTGAGACTTTTGCTAACGTTTTCGTTCCCTGTCTTGTTGAGCAAAGGCATTTAGAACTTCAGAATGAACGTCTATATTATATAAACTCGTAAGTACATGAGTAAAATATTTATGAATTCTCCACAGAGCCTAATGGGGAATCGGAAGAACTCAACAGTGACCGGCCAAGTAGAGCATATCATAAAGGTTCACACTAAACCGATGTCTTACTCCATCCCTCCCCTTCCCAAACCAGTGAAAGTCCTCATTATGTCAGTACTAACACAATCAGGACATCCTTTCCTCTGCTGTCACACAGGCTTCAGCTTTATCTAATCCCCTGGGGAATAAAACACGCAAATAAACGTTTATAATCTCCGATCATGTTAAATCATTTTGTTAAGAAGGGACAAGAAACAGGAGGTTCATTTATGAGTATTCTTTACAACTGTCCCTGGATAGGTACATACAGAATTTAACTGAATGCTGGGCCTATTTGTTACATAACTACTCTAATCTGTTAAGATTTTTCAAATTAGATGCAATTAATGAAGGACAACTGGAAGAAAGGCAGGCAGGGATAAGGGGTCATGCCCTAAGAAGAAACCACCCTTAAAAGGATTTTACACCACCCTGGACGGAGGCCTCTACTCTTTCCACGTGATAGGTAGATGACACAAACTTGATTGGGTGACAGGCTCATGGAGGGCTCATCAGATTAAAACAGCCCGCCAACAAGCCCATAAAAACCCCTAGGCTTAGAGACTATGGTGGCAACCCTCTTGGATCCCTTCCCTCTCCGGGAGCTTTGTGCCTATCGCTCACTAACCTTTGCTTTGCTACCCACCACTCCATCTGGTCTACCTCTTCATTCTTCAAAGGGGCATGACCAAGAACCATGGGAACAGAAGGACAAGAAATCCTGTAACACAGTCTTTTCCAATTTCCAAGTAGCGAAATATCCATGAATTTGTTACCCATGTACACAGATGGTCTTTATTTATGCTCCAAATATCCTATTAAATTATCCAAAACTTTACTAGGACTTCATCTGAGTGAACTAATCGTCTAAAAAGCCTTTTCTTGGGGTGAGCTTTGTACCACAAGTGTCATTATTAGTGAAGCTATCCTTAAATAATTGACTTTTAGGAAACCCACCATACTCTGGGACAATAACACCTTTATTTGGAATTACAGGTGAAAGGCAATTTTATTTAGATCATCCACAGGAAGGTTTCTATATGTGCAGCACAGCAGAAAGAACACTGCAACAGGATTTTACTTCGTGAAATTCAGTAGAGACACACACCACACATTTAACTTGGACAAATCCAAAGTTTTTGCTAAAGGAATAAGTGAGAGCTAGAAGAAGAAAGGTGAGAAGAAAGAAAAAAGATTTAAGTGTGAACAACTTCAATGCCATTTTAAGTTCAGAAGTACATAATGCCCAAGGGCATCAGTTCTCAAACTTTTGGAGCTTAGGACCCCTTCATATTCATAGAAATTACCAAGACCTCCAAAAAGTTTTCATTTATATGAGTATGTCTACCAATATTTATGTCTCAGAATTTAGAACTGGGACTTTTTGAGATATTTACTCATTAGTTCGTTTTAAATAAATCTATTTACCTATTTATGTTAACATACATACTTCTTATGAAAAAAAATTTTAAGATTCATAATGTTTTTATTTTACTTAATTTTTTAAAAAGACTTTATTTATTTATTTGGAAGAGAGCACACAAGCAGAGGGAGTGGGAGAGGGAGAAGCAAGCTCCCCACTGAGCAGGGAGCCCGATGCGGGGCTTGATCCCAGGACCTAGGGATCATGACCTGAGCCGAAGGCAGGCGCTTAACCAACTGAGCCACCCAGGTGCCCTGAGATTCATAAAGTTTTTAGAGAGAAGAAAGCTGTCTTATATTTTTTAAAATATCTTTAATGTCAGGCGCCTGGGTGGCTCAGTTGGTTAAGCGCCTGCCTTCGGCTCAGGTCATGACCCTGGAGTCCAGGGATCGAGTCCTGCCTCGGGCTCCCTGCTCAGCAGGGAGTCCGATTCTCCCTCGGACCCTCCCCCCTCTCATGCTCTCTCTCTCCATCTCATTCTCTCTCTCAAATAAATAAATAAATAAAATCTTAAAAAAATAAAATAAAATATCCTTAATGTCTGGCTTAAAACAGCTAGATTCTCATATCTGCTTCTATAGTCAATTTGTTGCAATAAGTGGTTTGTCTTGAAGTATGAAGAAAATTGGCCTCACGCTGACATGTAACCGGAAAAGGAAATAGTACTTTAATAGCTTTTTTAGATACTATGAATTCATCATGTAACCTCATGAAAACTCCACTATACACTCTTAAGAGAATGAGTAGAAAAGGTAAATAACGTCTTAGCACCATTATAAAAATAATTTTGATTTTGGGGACTCCTTGAAGGGATCTCAAAAGACCCCCAGGAATCCATGAACCACGCACAGAAAACCACTGCCCAAAAGTGATTGCATGGAGTCACTTGAGTATGAGCACAAGACAGGGTCTACTGATTCGTTGTTGGTCTCAGATCCCATACACATGTTTTCGTCTGTGCATCTCATTCCAATGAGTGCATGGTAGTTATTTCAACATCCCCTACTGAATCTTGTGCTCAACTGAAAAGAAGTTTCAACATAGAGAAAAAGCAATTAGAGATCAAATCTTCACATACGATGCTTTATGAGCAATATAGGGACTTTTGAAAGATAATTTTGACTGTATTCATTCTAACCTTATGGCTGACTTTAGTGCCTACCAAATTCTCCATCCCAAAATGTCACTGAAGCATAAGTAGGGGATCAGCCCTTCAGAATCCATAGGTGGCATATATTTTATCTGTTTATCCATTCTTCCTTTAAAATATCAATATCTCCAAGAATAATAGCTTCATTCGTTCACTTATTCGTTCATTCAAAAGTACTTTGGTTGGTATATATTATTCTAATAAAAACAGAAAAACTGCATCCCAAAGACCAATACCAAAGGGGAAAAACCTATGTTTATAAATAGATACCAAGTATGGGACAAAAGCATGATGTGGGATTCCTTGAAAGGAGAAATCCCTCTGCCTGCCCATATTTGGGAAGGCTTCAAGGAGGACATGAGACTTAGGACAGTCCTTGAAAGGTGACAAAGGTTTTGGGAGGTGGTGATAGAATGCCATTGTGGTTAGAAATGCAGAGATTCCAGCCTGGAAGAGAATTCAGAGAACACTTACGGTAAAAGCCATGAGGTCACTGGGGAGTAGAGAACAGAGAAGATGAAAGAGCCAAGAACTTCTGAAAATAACTAAACACAGGGCGCAGAAGAGTTCAGGGAATAATGAACAAAGAGTTACTAAACGGGATGGTGACAGGATACCTGAAGTAGAGAATGGAGAAGGTTTTTTTTTTTAATTGAAGAGGGAAAAGTGATTATGAAAGTAGGACGTTTCAGAGATAAGCTAAGAAGTTTAATACTGACAAGAAAGTAAGGAGAGGGGCACCTGAGCGTCTCAGTCAGTTGGGTGTCTGCCTTCGGCTCATGTCATGGTCTCAGAGTCCTGGGATCAGGCCCCACATCGGGCTTCCTGCTCAGCGGGGAGTCTGCCTGTCCCTCTTCCCCTGCTTGGTGTCTCTCTCTCTCTCTCTCTCTCTCTCTCTCTCTGTGTGTGTGTGTTAAATAAAATCTTAAAAAAAAAATAAAAAGGAAAAGAAAGTAAGGAGAATGGCCACGATCACTGAGCAGACTGAGAGAGATTTAGGAAACTGGTTGCAGGGGTGGCTCAGTTGGTTAAGCGTCCGACTCTTGATCTCTTGATCTCAACTCAGGTCTTGATCTCAGGGTTGTGAGTTCAAGCCCCACGTTGGGCTCCATGCTCCGTGTGGAGCCTACTTTAAAAAAATAAATAAATATAAAATAAAGTCTATTAAAAAAAAAAGGAAATAGGTTGCAAAGCAGGAGGCAGCTAGTGTAATATACCCTTGGGAAAACAATATTAAGAACAACAGCCACTAAATCAACAATATAAAGCAAAAGCCATCATCAATGTAAGCCTTTCGTATCTGCCAGAGGCTGTGCTAAGTGATTTATGCACTTTAGCTACAATAATATTCACAACTGTGTGATGGGTACGGAGGAGGGGGGCAGGTTCTACCAAATACCAATTCTAGAGCTCTTTTGCAATAGGTTTAACAGGCCAAAATTGGAAGAACACGTATTTTATGTTGAGAAAGCCTAGACCTTGTTTTTGGATAAAAGAGAAGTCAATAAAGACAGAGAGAGAAGATGCAAGAGAGAATGAAAATGACTTTAGAGACTTGGGCGGTGGGACAGGGGATTGGTGAAGAAATGGTTTGAACAGCCATGGAGGAAGGCTCAACCTTGAAGAAAATGCTTCCTCTTCTGATAAAGCCAAGGAGAGGATGACAAACGTTTCCTTCTTTTTAATTTTGCCCAAGACCCTATTACCTATGTGCTACGGCAGTCAGCCCATTTCGCTCTGAAGGCTGCAAATCTCCGCATTCTCCTTTGCCCCTCTTATCAAGGGAGAAAAAGGAAGGTAGGAGATACACCTGTGCAATCATACGTCCCCTTTCTATTACTCGCACTTCACAGTACAACAGCACAATACACTATGCGTTCTATGGATCACAAAGCATAGGAGATACTCTCTCAGTAGGGGATCCACGGAACTTAAGATATATGGGGAACACCAGTAGTATCCCACTGGACATACTCTGGAGTGAAGTGCCACACGATATTCCAAGGATGTCCCCAATACACTAACCTAAAAATGTGTGCCTCAGAATATATGGGTCTGCAGACATCTACACTAAGCAAATAGGAATTCAGGGTAAAGGATAACAGTAAATGTAATTGGAGATCCCTGGGCAGTTGGACTGTCGGGGCAAGGTATACGATAAATGTGCCTTCTTGGCTCACCTGCAAGAAAGAAGGCTAGCCTGTAAGAAATTCCTATCAGCAAACTGGAGAAATCTTTTTCTTTCTGGGTGACTGGCCCCAGAGGATGTCAGAGCAGCATCCAGCTGTCCAGCTGTAAATTCTCATGAGCATTCCTTTAGCCCTTTCATTTTTAAAAAAATTAATTATCATCACTTGGGGTAAACCTTTTACAACTTGTGCCTAACTGCCACATAGCAAAAAACAAACAAAAAAGATTTGCTCTACTGTTGGTCCTTGTATTCTAAGCCTTTACTCTATCACTTGTGGAACATGTAAGCCAGGACTCAGCAACATTTTTTTTTAATAGATAACTTTGAAAGTAGTATTAAAATCCACAAGGTATAGGAGATGATACAGGGAAAAATTAACTCTTCCTCCCATCCCTGTACTCCAGACATCTCATTTCCTTTCCCCAAGGGAACCTCTGTTATACTTTGTTATGTATTCTTCCAAAGATCATCTATGCATTTATAAGCATATACCAAAAAATTATTTTTTACATAGAGGTATATTATACACACTGTTCTGCACCTTGCTTTTTCTTCACTTATTAATAATTTGGACATCCTTATATATTTGTACACATAGATTTCCTTCATTCTTTTGGGGACTGACCAGTATTCCTTTGTATGGAAATCCCATAATTTATTTAGCTAAAATACATACACCATAGCTTTCACGTGCATGTACATATATCAGATAAAACCCTACTAGTAAAATGTCTAAGTGAATTCAAATATTACCACATTGCCCTCCACTGGAGGGTGTGCCAATTTATAAGCAAAAGGTGTGAGTTACTAACAACTCTTAAACGTGAGAGAATACACTGAGTATAATGCATTTTAATTGTTTTAGGGAACTACAGTATTTTTTATCAGTAATATTCAACTTCCTTCCAAAAAATTCCAAGTGACCAAATTCCTTCAATTTAAAAATAATTTTAAAATAAAATAAAATACCAAAAAATGTACTTGCCTGAGGAACAAGAATCTCAAGCATCCAAAATGGCTTTAATGTTCAGAAGTGATAAAGTATCTCCGACAGAACTTTGAAAATATGTGAGTATTTGGATAGCAGCAAGACAACTGAAGACCAGAAGACTTCAACCAAAGGATTGCAGTGAAAAGAGTACTGGTTTGCTGATTGTTATCTATGAAAGTCACGTCTCTGAGAAGTCATGGGTTATAGTAGAGAAAGAACAGAAGGAGGAGGTAGAGTATGGGCGTTTGTGTTTTTGTCGCCCATTGACTATGGCAGTCCATTCATCATATGCAACTTGGCTGGCAGGATGCATACAACCTACCCTATAACCTCACCAGGTTTAAAAGGGAACAAAAGAATATCTTACTTCAAAGTAACCTGCCCAAATCTGTATCCCTTGTTTCCCCCGCCCAAACCTATCCCCCACCTATATTCCCCAAGCGCTCACCAGTATACCCAGGTGTCCAAGTTGGAAACCAGAGCACCATTATTCATTCTTCCCCATCCTTACTTCCCTTTCAGTCAACCACCAAGACCTATTGATTCGATTTCTTAAGTATCTCTTGCATCAGCCCACCTCTCGCCATCTATATGGCCACGATCCTAAGGTCACCACGAATTCTTGGCTAGATGGCCTCCCATCCGGTCTTTCTGCATCCAGATTTCCCTTCTCTGATCCATTCTCTGCAGTAAAGCCTACAGTCTTCTTAAAGCAAAGAAGTAAAACCTAAAACCTTTCAGTGGTTCCCCCAATGTCATCAGGATAGTTCACAAGTCCTTCACCAGGTTTATCGCCCACTGCCTACGACATCTGAGCTGCTCCCTCTCTCACCTGTCTCTGGCTTCTCCCTACTTCAATCTCTACATTCTACATATACTCAACAACTGTGAATCCTCTGAATTTGCCTCCTACTCCTTCCATGCTGTTCTGTGCTGATATTCTCCACTCTCCTCCTTTTTCCACCAAGACAGACATAAAAACCTTCATAGAAACTCTCCGAATCTCTGAATCAGGATCTCCTTCCATGGGCCCCTGAGCCTTCTGTGCTTACCCCCAGGCACTGCACAATCATGACCTATTTAGACTGACTACACTCTAAGCCCTGGAACACAGGGAACTGTCTTGTTTCTTGTAGGATCCCCAATATCAACCTGAGTTCTGGGTACACATTTGAGCACTTTATACTAGAGTTTCTTAAGTATATCCTAGAGAACAAAGGCATTACATGGGATGAAAAGAAAATGTTTTGTGGCTATATAAACACATGCAAATAGTGTGACTCTCCAGAAGAGATAAATCCTTATTAGCCATTGTTCCCCTAAATATATTTGACCGAGGATCATCTCTGAGGGTAAACACACTTGTTTGCACAGGGTGCAATTTTGGAAGATTCTTTTCCAAGAGATTTCTGCCAGCTCTCAGTTCAGAATGTTCCCTCCCCTAAATCTTATATCTTAATGTAAGATTTTTATCTTCATCTTTAAGCTTTTCAGCTGACTAAAAAAAAAAAAAAAAAACATCTTTGAGATGTTTAAGTTAATTTAAAAGATAGAAATCTTTAAGATTTCTATCTTAATTTAAGCTAAAAGATTTAAGGTAGCGTACCAATCGGTTTTGTTTTTGTTTTCTTCAGAAAAGAATTCTCACCCAGAATAACTAATTCCACTAATATTCCAGAAGGAAAACAATGTTTTAATAAAATGAGTGTGGTCCAGGAAGCTGAGAATCACAAGTCTGTCGGTGGGACACCGAGAGCTCTGTGAGTAACAGGGGTTGGCAGATGACAAATAGCCTTTGCTAGGATAAAGTTTCCCAACTTCTTTTTCTGGCTGTTACACTTGATTTTCAAAGTTCCAATGATGTTTAGAAACCAACTGTTCTTTCAGTGCAATTCAGGAAGGAAAGGGGAAGATGATAACTACCACGGAATGCCTTTCTCATTCTTTGTCATTGAGGAGCAAAACTATGGAGCAGCTTTCCCTTTTCACGGAGTTTTAGTCATTAAGATGTTTCTTCTGTATTTCTTCTGCCATTGTAAAATGGGAAGAAATACAGCCATAAGGAAAAGACCTTGAAATGACCCAAAAAGGCAATTATAAAAGAGGGATTAAACAAAAGAAAAGCAGCTTTTCTCTTTTAAGAATGTGTCACTCAAATGCTCAAGGTTTTCGTGACTATATTACATAAAAAGGAACTGTCTACCTTAGCCACCTCATGTCTCAAACTGACCAAGACTCTCTCCTTGACTGAACTTGGCTCACGCTCTTTCTGACTTGAGTCCTTTTTCTGACTAGGCCCCAAACTCGGGCTCTGTGGTTGGCCCTGCTAAGGCAGTTTTAGCAAGAATCTGCTGGGTCAGTTAGTGAAAATCCCCCACCCCTGGTATCTGATCACCCTGGCCTGCCTTTAGCAAGAATCCTGTTGAGTTGGTCTAGCAAGAATCCTTCTGGCTTTGATCTTTTCTCTTGTGGTTTTCCAACCACTGACCCCCACCCTGCTCCTTCGCTATCAATCTCCACTTGTTGTTGTACTCCGAATTGAGTCCCACCTCTCTGCCCTACTGCAAAACCCCCATTGCAGCAGACCCTCTTGAATAAAGTCTTTCTTACCATGTTTAACAAATGTCATGAAAAATTTTTAATAAAACCCAAGCCACACACGCACACACACACACACACCCCATCTGTAGGTCAGAGAACAAAACTCACAAACATTGGAATCCCAGTAACTCTGAGACTCTCTGGTAGACTGAACCTTACAGAGCTTCTCCCTTCAGCTAAACTGGAAGATAGACTCTGACATCAGGAAGACCCCACAGAGTGGACCTCAGAGGGCTTACCTATCACCTATCACATTCCATATTTGTTGAACCCAAATACCAGCCAGCAAGATGCAATTTCTGTCTGCAAAGTCTCCACTCTAAGAGTTGCTTCTCAAGAATGTGGTTTCCCTCTTAAGGGCAGTGGCTGTAAACTCAAGAGACCAAAATATAAGCCTGAATGGTTTGCCTCTGTATTACATTCAAGAGCAAAGATCCAATTTATAAAGTCTTAGGCCGATTCACCATTCCCTCCCAGTTTACTGGCCTAAAGACTCTAACAAATTTTAGAAAGTTTAAATTTTAAGATTCTGGACCCTCTTCTCTGTTTTATTTTTTTATTTTTTTTAAAGATTTATTTATTTATTTGACAGAGAGAGAGACAGCGAGAGAGGGAACACAAGCAGGGGGAGTGAGAGAGGGAGAAGCAGACTTCCCGCAGAGCAGGGATCCCGACGTGGGGCTCGATCCCAGGACCCTGGGACCATGACCTGAGCTGAAGGCAGATGCTTAACGACTGAGCCACCCAGGCGCCCCCCTCTTCTCTGTTTTAATCCAACAATGCCTACTTGCTTGACTTCCTGTCACAGAGCAAAATTGTCTGCCTAGAATCCTGAGTTCCTCTAGGTCAGATAAGGACAAAGATTATGGGGGAAGCAGTGGGCAGGGGCTTTGTTTTGTTTTTTTTTTTTTTTTTAAATCACTTTAAAGCAGACACTAACAGTAGTGACAAAGTTTGGAGAGGTTTAAGTGATCTAGGCCAAGGATCTATAAAGTACCCTATGGGCTTAAATTCTTCTAAGAGTAAAATTCTCTTTCCTAAGATTATAATTTACAAAAACTTCTTGACTCTTTTAAAGATCAATGGAGGACATCTGTTTTCTCCAGAAAGAAGGAAGATACTTCCATATTCAAAGACCAACCTGCTCCACTATAAGATATATGCCTAGTTCATTCTGTAAGATAATATTAATAGCAGCTATCTTAGTCAGTTTGGGCTACTATAAACAGAAGACCATACACTGATGTATGGTCTATTTATGCAATAGACATTTATTTCTCAAAGTTCTGGAGAACAGAAGTCCAAGATCAGGGTGCCCAGACAGTCAAGTTCTGGTGAAGCCGTCTTCCTGGTTTACAATGGTTACCTTCTCCCTGTATTTTCACATGGCAGACAGAGATCATCTCTCCTGTGTGTCTTCTTTATAAGGGCATCCATCAAGCCCTAATTACCTCCCAAAGGCTCCACCTCCAAACGCCATCACATGGGAGATCAGGACTTCAACGTATACATTTTGGAAGACACAAACATTCAGTTTGTGACATCCACGACATCAGGACTTTCTGTCCTTTATCCAGCACTTTCTGTGTACCCACCTGCACAATACAAAGTACTTACCGCCCAAGAGGATGTGGGAAGTAGGTCAGTTATTATCTCCATTTTGCAAATGAAAACACTGAGTCAGAGAAGTTGACAACTGCCCCAAAACACAATGGCTCATACAAGTGACACTAGGATTCAAACATGGCAGTCTGACTCCAGTTCGCGCCCTTAACATCTTCGGTTCACTATCACTGACCTACAGAGCTTGCACCTCTAGCAACCCCTGTGGCTGTACAGTGTTTTGTGGTTTACAAATCACTTTCCTGAACATTGGACCCTCACATGAATCCCATGCGGTCCCTAGTAGATAGTATGAGTAAGATCAAGCAAATGAAATGCCCAGAAAAATCCCTGCTACATAGCATGTTTTCTGTGAGTACCCTCAGACCCATAGAAAAATGTCAAGAGGGTCATGAACCCCTGGAAACTGTGTACAGTAGTCGCCCTTTGTCCATGGTTTCAGTCACCTACAGTCAACTGCAGTCTAGCAAATCATCAGAAGATCAGTAGTAGCCTAACACCATGTCACAATGCCGGTATCATTCATCTCACTTCATCTGACGTCATCACAAGAAGGGTGAGTACAGTAGGCTAAGAGAGTTTGAAAGAGACCATATTCATGTAACTTTGATTACAGTATATTCTGGTAACTGTTTATTATTAGCTACAGATCGTCATCTCTTACTCTGCCTAATTTATAAATTAAACTTTATCATAGGTACGTACACATAGGAAAAAACAGTATGTATTGAGTTTGATACTATCCACAGTTTCAGGTATTCACTGGGGGTCTTAGAACATACTCCCTTTCTGGGCACCTGGGTGGCTCAGTTGGTTAAGCGACTGCCTTTGGCTCAGGTCATAATCCCGGAGTCCCGGTATCGAGTCCCACATGGGGCTCCCTGCTCAGCGAGGAGCCTGCTTCTCCCTCTGACCCTCCCCCCTCTCATGTACTCTCTCTCTCTCATTCTCGCTCTCTCAAATAAATCTAAAAATAAATAAAATAAAAACTTAGTTTTTTTAAAAAAAGAACATACTCCCTTTCATTAGAGGAATTAAAATAAAAATAAATAAATGGACATATCCCCTTTTGTGTGGATGTGAAATGAGCATTTCTCAGGTGAAAAATCTCAAGAGCTGGGTCAAAAATAAGTGCCACACAAAGGATCTGAACAAACAGGTCTCCAAAGAAGACATACAAATGGCCAACACACACATGAAGATCCTCGACATTATTAGTCATTAGGGAAATGCAAATCTAAACCACAAGGAGATACCTCTTCACACCCACTATAGGATGACTATAATCACAAAGTAAGATAATTTAAGAGAAGGGGAGAAATTGAAACTATCATATACACTGTTCATGAGAATCTAAAATGACACAACCTCTCTGGAAAGCAGTCTGGCAGTTCCTCAAAAGGCTAAACCTAGAATTAGTAAGTCCACTTCTGAGTACCTACTACCTAAGAGAAATGAAAATGTTATGTCCACACAAAACATTATATACAAATGTCCACAGCAACATTATTCATAATAGCCAAAGATCAAAAACAACCCAAATATCCATCAACTGATGGACAAATAAACTGTGATATGGAATATTATGCAGCAATACAAAAAACATTAAGTACTGATAACACGCTACATGGATGAACTTTGAAAACCTTATGATAAATGAAGGAAACCAGATAAAAAGGAATACATATTGTAGGTGTGCATCTACATACAATGCCCAGAACAAACAGACCTGTAGCGGCAGAAAGTAGATCAGTGGTTGCCTAGGGCTGGTGGGGATAGAGGCACTAGGGGTGGACAGCTAAGAGGTGTGGGGTTTCTTTTGGATATGATAAATATGTTATAAAATGGACTATGGTGATAGATGTACGATTCTGTGAATATACTAAAAGCCATTAAGTCGTATACTTGAACTAGGTGAATTAGGGGTGCCTGGCTGGCTCAGTTGGTAGAGCATGTGACTCCTGATCTCAAGGTCATGAATTCAAGCCCCACACTGGGTGTGAAGACTACGTAAAAACAAATAAATAGATGAATTATGTGATATGTGAATTATATCCCAATTTTTAAGTGGGGAGCAGCACAGGCAAAGAAAAAGACCCATGACAGAAAACCACAATAGTTCCCCCCCCCCAATCCATGTGGGATACATCCCCAGACTCCCAGTGGATGCTGGAAAGAGCAGACAGTATTGAATACTATGTATATTTTTTTCCTGGATACACATACCTATGATAAAGTTTAATTTATAAATTAGGCACAATAACTAAACAAACAATTACAACAAGGTATGTAAATGTGGTCTCTCTCCCTCAGAACCTTATTGTATTATACTCATCCTTATGACCACGATGATGATGTGGGATGCTAAAATGCCTATGTGATGCGATGAACAAAGCTGAATGAGCCCAGTGACGAAGGCATTGTAATGTAGTGTGAGACTACTTGACTTTGTGATGATCTGTTGGAAGGAGGATCATCTGCTTCCAGACTGTGGTTGACTAAAACCACAGAAAACAGAACCACAGACAAGAAGGGACTATTAAATTTAAATAAGTAACAGGCCACAAGGCAGAAAGCAAACCACAAATGTGTTTCATTCAACCAATAAAGTTTTTTCAAAAATCTTCTGAAGCACCTACTGAGATGTAAAACCAAGAGGTTTCACATTCAAGAAAGAATCTGTATATCTGCATTTTCTGTAATAAGGAGGGGGCCGGGGGTGGGGACACAGAATCTGGCAATACTCGCCTTGCATTTCAACTTGGCAACAGTCAGTTGGGGCCAATTGCAGGCCACCATGTTTAGTCAAGGTTTACACTGACCAGTAAACCTAGGTACCCCCAGCAGGCCTGGTTTTTGAGTTTGAGTGTTTGAGCTCCTGGATCTATTGCTTTCATTGGATTTTCAAAGGAATTTCTGCCTCAAAACACATTCACAGCTCTCAGAAGGAGGTGGCCAGTGAATGGTGGCTATGTGTTTCATAGTTAAGGAAACTGAGGTAGCTTGCCTAAGGCAGAAGGGCATGCAGCTAGCAGTAAAACCACCTTTTCCAACTATTCTTTTTATTATTCTTCTCACCTTCCTGCTGATACCTCTAGAGACTTAATTACCACATTCTGCCCCTTTTTTGCTTATAACTAAGGAAAATCAGTGATAAACAGCATGCCATACATTCTAAAATGGTGTGTTATTATCAGGCTCTATGATCTAATCACAAGGAAAGTTTTGCCTAGCCCTAAGTGTCTTTAGCTGGTATGGGCAATTTGAGGGGGCCCACCTGGCCCATATCCCAACACATTCCAATACTAGGAAAGATAAGATGAATGTTAATCTTGCACACATGGCCGGGGAATAAAATACCAAGAAAGGGTATTCTCTCCAAGGTCACCCACACACCTATCACAGAAAGCAGTTTCTGACAGACAGGGATGTTTCCATCCCTGGACCAGGTGGTTTGCTCATGTCAAAAATGACCATTATAAGAAGCTCTGAATCTGCAATCAGCAAAGTGAGCAGAGAACTTTGGTTGCTCATACTCATTCATCCCACTGGGCTTTGAGTTTGCCAGGAAGAAAATTCTCTTTTGGGGGGGGGGGGAGGGGGGAAAGAGAGAGAATCCCCAGCAGGTTCTATGCCCAGTGCAGGCCTTGATCTCATAACCCAGAGATCATGACCTGTGCCGAAACCAAGAGTCAGATGCTTAATGGACTGAGACACCCAAGTGTCTCGGGAAGAAAATTCTGTATGATGGCCATACATAGAATAGAGCACAACCAAATTCACCAGGCTGATCTCTCCAGTCAACACACACAGCACCTTTGCAATCCTACGATACCAGACGGTTACCCCAGTCCTGGAGCGTTTCAAGAACTGGAGCAGCATACAGCACAGGGTCACTCCACAGAGGGCTGTACAGCAAACGCCAACAGGGAAAATGCAGGGAAACCGGCACTGGGAAAGGCACCTGTGTGGGCTACCAAGTAAACCTCTTCGTTTCCAATTGAAATGGATCAGGAGGCTCTCAAGAGGCACATGCTTACGAACTCAGAAAAAGAATGTAACCCCTAAGCCAAACAAAACTACCACTTCTCGCTGCTCCCAACTGCATAACTGGTCACGGCACTCTGAAATAGTCTCTGAGTTTATCTGTACTATAAATAACTGAGGACCTCTTCCCCAGAGATATGGAAATACCATGGAAGAAAGAGAAAGCAGCATTAGTCCACCCCAACAAGGCGACCTGCCAATCGTTCTGGTGCTAAGTGCATCAAAAGAAAATTCCCAGAGCAATCCATTGCTACACCCTCCACATACCCTGGAAACCATGGATTCCAGGCAGTAGCTGAACCCAGCTGCAAGTAGATTCAATCACCCTCATCAAATTATAGGATGAATCCCATTATGGAGTTCGTGTGAAAATTTCTGGTTTTTTGTTTACTTAATTGTGGTAAAATACACATAGAATTTACCATCTTAACTATTTTTTTTAAAGATTTTATTTATTTATTTGTCAGAGAGAGAGAGAGCACAAACAAAGAGAGTGGCAGGCAGAGGGCTCTCCGCTGAGCAGGGAGCCCAATGCAGGCCTCGATCCCAGCACTCCGGGATCATGACCTGAGCCAAAGGCAGATACTTAACCAATTGAGCCACCCAGGGGCCCCCATCTTAACTATTTTTAAGCGTGCAGGTTAATAGTGTTAAGTATACTCACATACTTGTGCAACCAATCTCCAAAACTTTTCATCCTGCAAAACTGAAACTTTACACCTATTAAATAACTCCTCATTTCCCTCTGCCCCAGCCTCTGATGACCTTCATTCTACTTTTTATTTCTATGAACTGGACTACTTTATATACCTCCTATAAGTGAAATCATACAATATTTATCTTTTGGTGACTGCCTATTTTACTTAGCATAACATCTTCAAGGTTCATCCATGCTGTACCATGTGTCAGAATTTCTTTCCTCTTTAAGGCTAAATATTCCATTGTGTGTGTGAGAGAGAGAGGGTGTGTATCCATTCAGAAAAGCTATTTCTGTATCTCAGGGGTGTGATGATGTTGCTCTGGTGACCCACAAGTTATGCAGTTCAATTTGTAATGGTCATGATTTTATACTGGGAAAGAGAAACAGAGAGAGCCTGGATTGTGTGATGTTTGTATTCGAGGAGAAGAAAAACAAGCTAACCAAATGCAGCCCGTGGGGCTCAATTTCAGCATTGAGAAGCATCACCCCATTCCTCTGCAGCTCAAAAATAAGTTTTGTGAACTATATAGTCCCAAGTTCTGGAACAGGTGTTAGCACAGAGTTGGCACTCATAAGTTCATAAATGAATGAATCCAAAGAGTGATTGAATGCTCTAAGTCCAACAGTTTGAATACCTCTGGATTGGAGAGAGATGAGGGATAGAAAGGGAACTTTCTGTTTGAATTTCTATTAAGAGTGTTTGAATTTCTATTAAAAGTGTTTGAATTTCTATTAAAAGTGTTTGAATTTCTATTAAAAGTGTTTGAATCTAATTGAACATAATAAAAAAATAAAAAATAAAAGTGAATGATTTACCACAAGAAATTATTTTTGCGTTGTTAGTGGAATTTTTTTAAGGGAAAAAAGTCTGAGAGGGTAATTTGTCATAACAATATATCAATTCAATGTACCTTATGCATACCCGTTCTCAGAGAGCTACTGGAAAAAGTGCTCCACTAAAATGATGGAAAAAAATCACAAAGACATGGGATATAAGAAACAGGAGCCAGCCTAACAGAGGAAAAGGGGATCCCCATGACGATGCTGAAGACAGAGCCCAAAGTAACAGCTGTACATCCAACGTCAAGACTGGAAAGGTCTGGAGAGGCCAAAGCAGGTCAGAAAGTTGTACTCAAGATAAAACTGGTTAAAATAGGTATTACACGGGGTCATCTGGAGAGAAGATCTAGGCAACTGGCAAAGAACTTGTTAAATTAGTGAAAAATCCATAGAAAATTCTGGAAACACACACACAGAAAGACAACTCTGGGGGAACACAAAAGTTAGAAAGGGGGAGTACCCACATACTACGTAACTCAGCTTTTAATAGTGTATGAGTGTATGAGTGTGTGTGTGTGTAGGAAGGCATAGCACTGTTGAGCGGACTAAATATTGACCTGGCCAAAAGCTATGGACAGCTATATTCTGTAGATGTTAGGAACAGGAAGGACCATGTGAATGGTAGATGCAGGAATGCAAAAGAAATCCAAACCCTTATACTCCATCTGGAAAGTCATTTCCAGTGACTACACATGAAAAATCAGGAAAGAGCCACGTAAGTATTATTTAGAGGCATGAATAAGTATCAACAAGCTAAAAGAGATGAACATGATTGCTCTTTCAGAAAAGCAGGAAATGATGGAGGGTTCTGCTGTTTTAAGAAACAAACCTTATGGAATTATTTGACTCTGAACTATGTGTATATACAACTTCAATAAGACTAAGAAGTCAAAAAGAAAAAAAAAAAAGCACAACTGAGACCCACTTTGGAATATCTTACCTAACAATGATTTTTTTTTTTTAAATAGGAAATAGTTGCCATGTAGATTTCTGATGGGACACGAAGAAATAACTGGGTTACAGGGAGGATGGACATTTGGGAGTTCCAACACTGGATGAGTCTACCTACAGAAGTGCAATAAAGTCACTCTAAGACTGTTTGGCTCTTCAGCCTATCCTGAACGCCCATGATCAAAAAAATCCAGTGAGAAAGAAAAAGAAGCAAGATATATTTCAGGTCCAATATTTACCAAGCCCCTGATAGTTTTGGAATAGATGTCCTGCCAAAAACATGAGCCATGATAGAAAATTGTAAATAGTCAAAATAAGACCCAACTTTGTGGCAAATCACCAGTGTGCTGTATGGGTCTTTTCCTTCTCCTCCAGGGTACAATCAATTCAAAGTGCTATTCACACCCTTGTCCATCAAGGCAAACTTAACACTAGAGTACTAGTTCCTAATTTGGGCCCCAAAAAGGAGGCTCATGCTGAGCCCCATCTCGAATGGTTTGTAATCCCTGGAAGATATGGGCTGGTGGGGGAAGGGAGGTAAGAAACGTCTAGACTCTTACAGCCAAACCCAGGTGTCAGTCTAACCAGAATATTTAATGCTTTACCAGTTCTGGTAGAATCCAAAGCAGATGAAAAATTCACATCAAAATTTGTACACCAGGGGAAAGAAATTGAAGAACTCCGCTCCCACTTTGGCAATTAGGCGTGACCCACATTCTCCCTAGGAACAAATGATCAAAATCCTATGTGCAGATACAACACTCTCATTCTTAGTGGTTTAAAGCACTGCCCTGGGTCCAAATCTCTATTTTCCTCCTTCGGCTTCATTTTCCTCACCTGTAAACCAGTGTGGTGGGCTGAAGGGAGGGGTGATGATAGACCTCATAGGGTTATTGCCAAGATGAGGTGATAACAATCACAAACTTTTGCACCCCGCTAAGTATGTTAGGCATTATTTTCTAAGTGCCCGGCATATACAGCATCTGATTTAATCTTCAAATTATAAGTATTATTATCCCACTTCCAGATGAAGAAGCAGCACACAGATTAAGGAATTTAAGGATCATAGTTAGTGGTGGAGCGGGTATGCTAATTCAGGTGATCTGGCTCCAAAGACAGTGCTCTTAACAGCCAGTCTGTACCGAAACACATGAAATACAATGCGCACAATAAATGTTACGTATTCACACCCACAGCGGGTGCCAGTCCAGACAAAGTAGGTAAGTGTGATAGCCAGTTTGAGGTTTGGCTGCCTTATGAGACCGAGCCATGACCAGGGTCTCCACTCCTCTCCCTAAGCCCCCAAGCTCACTTTTTTCCCAAGCGTCCCCAGCGGCTGGGGGCACCCTCCCACTCCAAGCCCCCAGAACTTTCTGTCGCGCTCCGGGCCACAAGTGGAGAGGACCGGTCCGCAGGTCCCGAGGCTGCGAGTCCCCGCGGCGCGAGGTAAGGGATGGGCGGCCGGCGGCTGGGGGGGGGGGGGGGGGGGAGGGCGGAGTTTACCTTGACCTGCACTCTCATCGCTCTGGGACTCCCGCGCCGGGCACACACGGCCGCCTGGGCACTTCTCCCGCGGCCTCCCGGAACCGCGGCGCCCGGCTCGTCCGGGTCCCCGCCGGCCAGACGTGCCCCTGGCCGCTCGGAGCTGCGACTTCTCTCCTCCCTGCTGCCGGCTCACGCCACGTCCGGTCTCCTCTACCGCGGGCCCCGAGCGGAACCCGGGAGCTACCTCCTCTCCAGGGACGTGTCCCCACCGCCCTGAGCTGAACCCCGGGCCCCGTTAGGTTTCCGCTCTGACACCACCTCCGCGCTGGCCCCATTCCAGCTCCTGGAACGGGGACTGCGGGACCTGCCCTTTAGTGGGTGCCCTACGTTAGCCGAAACCTCAGAGATGATAATCAGCTTCAGGTGGGGACCCGAGGACGGGAAAGCAGGTGTTTCGTAAGTCCCAGCTATTCTAGATCCTACTTAGATCCGTGCGCGACCGGCCCCACCCAGAGCCGCCTGGGGCCCTGGGTGCAGATCAGGTAAATGGCCTACGGCCCTTTTGCCCCACCAGCCCTGGGCGGCCTTGCCTACCTGTAAGCGCTCCACATCTGGTCGGGCTTTCATCCTTGACTCGCAGGCCTGCTCGCAAAGCCTTATCTGAGCTTCTGACTTGTGGAGTCACATCTGGGCTCCACCTCCACACGCTGCCTTTTAAGGCCCTGTAGATTTGTCAGGATACTTTTTCGCCTCATTTACCTCCTGTGTAGAAAGGAGGTGTATTTCTACCTTACCTAAATGAAAGTGAAGCCAAATAGAATGTTCGGTAACAGACATATTTGTGGTATCGTATTGTTCTCATTGAGTCACTGTGGTAGGGGGAGGACATGAAAAGAGCCTTATAGCACCACTTTTACTATCTTGGAGTTACTGGGTATGTCAAGGGACCCCTCAGCGCCTGAGTTTATTTGTCTATGCGGTGGGAATGACAGCGAATAAACCCACCTTCCTCAGAGGTTCTACTGAATAAAAGAAATCCATAAAGTACCATACAAATGCGTTCCTGATTTCTGTTATTTTCGGTGCGTTCTTCTAGCTAGGCAGTCTTGATGCAGGTGGGGTCCGTGACTATGGGTGGATCCCGGTATGTTGGCAGATGATGCTCACTTGTAATTACAATGCTGGTTGTAATTAACTAGTGCTGTAATTAACAATGCTAGCCATTCATCCGTGATTACTGACTTAAGAGTAGGGGCACCTACCCTTTCAGTCCACTCTGAATTTCTGCCCAGTGAGCTCACATTGGCAGACATGGTTAACAGGTTCCCCCTACCCCCATTTCTTTGCGTGGCTTTAATGAACATATATTAGAAAACTTGAACATCTCATATGTGCCGTAACATTTTGTTTTCCTATTAACACATTCACTCTTTCCTTGACCCATCTCCTTCAAAATGTTAATGATCTATAGGCAGTGAACAGGTTCAGAAGCACCCCCCCTAAGGCAGGTAAGCATGTCTTGATTGGTGTTCCTCCATATATCTCCCCTGTTAGGTCTCTCACAGCACTAGAAACTGGGAGATCTCAGAAATCTGCAGACCCACCAAGAGGACTGGACATCTAAGACCCAAAATTCTTAAGATCTTGGTGCACTGTGATCACTGACTTCTAGTTTAATGTCTGCGGTAAATTTACATGTTAGTATGGTCACATGCTCTTTTCTGATCAAGCTGCAAGGCACAAAGTCTAAACTACCAGAGCCATTCCAGGGCTTATGGCATCTGATTTACATGGCATTTTGCATACATTATGGCATGCTCATTTACAAGCTGCCCTGGGTTCCTTGTATCAGAAGCACCTGAGGAATCTGTTAAAACCGCAGATTCCCAGGGCCCCACCCACCCCTCCCAGACCATTGGTATTGGAATCTCTGGGGTGGGGCCCAAGAATCTGTATCTTTCATGGCGCCTCAATCGATAAAGGCTTATCTATAGAAGTCTTCTGGCCACAAATATACCTATGCCCAAAACCTAGCTCTGAAATCTAAACTTTAGAATGTTCATTAGTAGTCTAATGTGGCTTGACTCAGGCCAAAAAATATTTCCTGAACACAGACTGTTTGTCAGGTATCCTGCTGGGTGCTGGGAAAACAAAGATGAATAAGACATTGTCCAGTCTGCAAGGAGTTTGAGTTTGTAGGAGGAAGAAGAATCACAAATGAAACAGTACCTGGGGCGCCCTTGGTAACACTCGTCAATAGAAACAGTGCTATATTTTCTATACTTTCTCCTTTGTTGCCCTCCCTTATCCCTTTCTTCCTCTTCCCATTCTTAACTCCCATGTCGACTTCTCTGTCAGACCTACCTTTTTATCCTGGGCATTGTGTATGTTTGTTTCCAGACCCAGCATGGTTTTAAGATACTGCTCCAACTTTTAAAGTCAATCTAATGATTTCAAAATGGAAAGAAACAGCTGATTTTTCAGTGGAGAAAAATGGGTATGACAACATTTTTTTTTTTTTTAATGTGTGAAGATCTTAATGAGTCCCAGTAATTGGAGGCCACTCAGGGGTAGTTTCTAATATATGCATTCCTCTCCTGAAGAAATTTGTTTCAGCTTGGATTTGGTCTTGATTGTGTTTATTTGGACAGGAGTGAGGGTTGTTGGGATTTTTGCACAGTAATACTTACCAGCCTCTCTGGACAGTCTAGGGGGGGAAATGAGAAAAAAAAAAAAAATGAGCTCTGTTCCTTTGCACGGAGAAGAAGCAAGAGCACCATGGGGAAACTCTGGCCCTCCATGCATCAGGGCGTATTACCACCCTTGGTTTGTGGTCCTCACTCTGGGTGGTCACCCCTTTCCTTTCTGAGGCATACAGGAAACAGAACAAATGCACTGGTATTCTGAAGGGGGTAGCGGAAAGTATGGTAAGCTAAAGTGGGTTCCACCGTGGGGAAAGTTTAAAGGTATGGGTAATTAATTGAAGAAGTCAGATGAGGGTGTATTGCCGGCAATGAGGGATGCAATTCAGCCCTCCCAGTCCATTCCTGTGTAACTGTTTCTGTTTTTAGACTTTCCTATTCAAACCCAAGGGGCTGGGTTTGAATTTCATGCATTTATTTTCCCCAACAGCTACAAATCAAATTTCCTTTTGAAAGGGAGCAATCAGTTTTCTTCTGCTTACTGAATAAATTTCTCTCCTGTTCAGTCCTTCTAAAGGGAATCTGCTCCCAATTTATTTCTCTCTTTGCTCTGAAAATGGATTTTCCTCCTGTTACATAAGCAAAGATTAAAATATTGATGGCTGGCAAGGTGGAGAAAGAGGAACTCTTTCTCTTTGGTGACAGTTTAAGACAATACCCTTTTATAAGGCATTTTAACATTCCAGATTCAAGGCATATCCTTCTTTGTCACAGTGCCAATCTTAGGACTTCATACATCAGAAATACACAAAGATATGTCTGTAAGGATATGTGTAGTAGCACTTTCTGTAATGAAGAAGGATCGCTAATAAGCCACACAGCCATCAGTGAACGTCAGCGGGCCATGCAACACTGTGAAGCTTTCAGAAGAGTGACTTAGATCTAAAGGTGCAGATATGGAAAGGGAAAACCACAACTAGTAAAAGCAAATAAAAAAAAAATTTCATTTTTTAAGATTTATACGTGTAGGTTGGAATATTCGCAGGAAAGTTCTAGAAGAATATATGCCAAACTGCTAACAAGGGAAGGCATACTTCTATTAAAAAATTATTCATTGCTTATCTGAAATTCAAATTTAACTGGACATCCTATCACACAAGCCTACTTTGGTAGCTTCAGTTGTTACACAAGCCTACTTTGGTAGCTTCAGGCAGCTGTGGGTGCTTTTTTTTTTTTTTTAAGATTTTTATTTATTTATTGAGAGAGAGAGAATGGTAGAGAGAGAGAGCATGAGAGGGAAGAAGGTCAGAGGGAGAAGCAGACTCCCGGATCATGACCTGAGCCGAAGGCAGTCGCTTAACCAACTGAGCCACCCAGGGATCCTTCGTGGGTGCTCTTTTTTAAAGTGTGCATTACGGACAATGACACCAAACCTAAGCTCCACTAGGACGGTATATTCACATTCAACTGTGAATGATTCTTGAAGGGAAGAAAAGAAGGGCCTTAAAACCCTTTGAGCGCCTGTAACACTCAGGCCGGGCTGCGGATAGATACCATCTTCTTCAGCTTCTTCAAAACAAACACAGTTGATACTATTCTTTGTTCAATGACCACAAACTCCTCCCATCCCAGCACACACCTCTTTGCAATGGGACTTTGCAACAGCCTCCCCTCCCCCATGAAGAGGCTCAGTCTCTTCTCCACAGCCCTAAGTCTGCACTAGACTTGTGGCCAATAAAATATGGCCAAAGTGACACGGTCAAAGTTCCTGAGTCTAGGCCTCAAGTGGCCTGCATTTTCAGCGTTCCCCTCATGTAACACTACCCTAGACCACCATCCTGGGAAGAAAGACCAACCCTCAGAAGTACACAGAGAACCCTCAGAATCATGTGGCATAATCAACCAATGTTATTTTAAGCTACTAAATTTGGGGGTTACTTGTTGTAAAGCCATACATAACTCAGTTTCTTTTCTCATTGTTTTCCTCAATTTTTGTTCACACAAAATCTCTGTGAGAATTCACTAAAGGTGAGAAATCTTCACTGTGAGTCTCAACAGTTTCTCAACTTGTAAGGTGTGAAGCCAATGAAAATTTGAACACAGGTCTGTGTGGCTGTAAAGGTCCACGGTTTTTTGTTTTATTTTGTTTTGTTTTGTTTTGTTTTTACACACACCTTGAACATAATGAGCATTCATTAAAATTTAGTTGGGTAACTAACTGTATGAATCAGAAGTTGGTTTTTATTACTTGCATATATCAGACTTAAGAATATATCTATCTGACAGGAAATGTCTACCAGTGCTAAAAATTTTAACCTTTAGTCCTTTTCTCTTGATTAAATTACTTGGGGGCGGGGGGGCAGGGCAAAAACCACTATTCAACCTATTACGTTTTCCCTGAAAGGTGAACACAGTTGTTCATCCACGCAACGAGTACTTCAGTAGCTTAAGAAGCTTTGTTATTCCATTTTAGGTAAGAAAACTGAAAGACAGAAAAAATGTATGGCTTAACTAGAAGAAACCAACTAATTAAACCCTCCATACCTGCCTCATTTATCCAGCACTGTTTTCTCTTTTAACTTATTTTTATTTTTTTTTTAAAGATTTTATTTATTTATTTGACAGAGAGAGACACAGCGAGAGAGGGAACACAAGCAGGGGGAGTGGGAGAGGGAGAAGCAGGCTCCCGGCTGAGCAGGGAGCCCGATGCGGGGCTCCATCCCAGGACCCTGGGATCATGACCTGAGCCGAAGGCAGACGCTTAACGACTGAGCCACCAGGCGCCCCTCTTTTAACTTCTTTTTAAATGAGTAGCACTTCACAGAAAGTTACAAAAATCATATATAGGATCCGTTGAACTAAAATGAGAGGCTTTTGGAAAAATTTTAAATTGATAATATTTTAAGTATTCCTTCTGAAGTATTCTTTACATTATCAATGTGTGCCAGGAATAAAGGAGGAAGAAATTACTATTTATCAGGCACTCACTGTGAGCTGTTGAGATAGGACTTATTTTTTAAATTTTATTTATTTATTTATTTTCTTAGGGAGAGGAGGGGGGCAGGGGCAGAGGGAGAAGGAGAGAAAATCCCAAGCAGGCTCCACACCCAGCACAGAGCCCAACGCAGAGCTTGATCTCACAACCCTGAAATCATGACCTGAGCGAAAATCAAGAGTCAGACTGTTAAGAGACTGAGCCACCCAGGCACCCCTATGCCTTATTTTTATTTAACACATTATTAACCACCATTTTATATAATAACTGGGTTTCCAAAAAGTCAAAACTTGTCCAGAGTCACAGACTGAGTAAGTAGAAGAACTGGAATTCCAAAACAGTTTGTCTGACTCCAAGGCCCATGGTGTTTCTATGCTATCAGAGTTCCTATCCAGAATACTCTCAACTTCTATTTACTACTGAGGTTTCATTTTGCTTTTGTTTTAATGTTACTTCAATGAAAGTATTTATAAACTCTGAGCAAAGACTCATTTTTTTCCAACTGACTTTCCGTATGACAGCAGATCTACACAGAAAAAGAAACTGCAGGGATCCAGGACTGATGAGACCTTTAGATTACGTCCTTCTCTAAACAAATCGAGTGTGATTTACTTAATGGTAAAGATGCCCAAGCATTGCAGTAATATCCTTGAAAGTATAATAATTCAAACTTTTTTGAGACAGGTCATTAAGTTTAGATACTAAATCTGGAATCACTGTACTCTAACCACAGAATTTATCTAGCCATCTTAAGTAAATAAATCCTAAGGGTTCTGAGGGTTGGCCAGTCTCTCCAGGCAGTCTTTCTTCCCAGGATGGTGGTCTAGGGTAGTGTTACATGAGGGGGAAGGCCGAAGCTGCAGCCCCAATGGAGGCCTAGACTCGGGAATTCCACAGTTCAGGTAGAATGGAGATTGTTTTACTCACCTAAGAATAAAATGTGGTCATTAAAGTCTTCACAACCCTGTGACCCAGAAAGATCACATCTAGAGCTCTCGCCCCAAAAAGCCCACCTTACATATGATCCTAATTTGTAGAATAAGATAGTCATATCAAAGTTACATAATATGTTAGAAATTAGCTGACAGTCTGTTATTAGAGGAGTAATTAAATTACTAGATGTGTAATTATGTAGCTGTTGAAAACTGCTAACAATGAAGATCCTAAAGGAAGGCCAAAAAGAGAGCAAGAACAGAGAGCGTTTACTGCATGAGTACAACTATGTAAAAAAAAATTATGCAGAAAAAAAATTAGAAATGACTCCTTTTTGTTTTTCTAAGTATTCTGTACTGTGATCTTATTATTTTTATAATGTTTAAAATTAATTAAAAGTGAAAATCTCACATATCTTGGAATGACTCACAGGATTACCTGAAATTCCCATTTTATGCTTTTTCTGATCATTTATTCTCCCTGATGAATAAAACATGAATTTCACTCATATCCCAGACCCTTCGAGCCCAAAGTTCTGTACCAGTGCTATTATTTTTTTATGTTTTATGATTCATGTATAACACTCCATAGCCTGGTGCTTCTCAACCATACAGGCTATGATAATTTTGTTCTGGCTAAAGCTGTTCAACTGAGCACACAACCCTGATGCCAATTTCTCCTTTGCCAAGGAAATGTGTGCACCACTATTTCATCAGTACTTATGGACGTCAAGATCAATGATGAAAGAGCGACAACATAAGAATGAAAACATTTCTATGTGAGTTTCAGCAGGAATCCACATATTACCATAGTTTGTGAAGTTTCCCATTGGCCTTTCACAGTAATGAAACAAAGATATAGATTACACTTTGCAAGAACACAAAGGTCTGATATTTCTTTTCCTAAGCCCCGAATACCCACGCCAAGCAATGTGTATATTCCTCTCCCTGACTGCTCATCTGCATACTATTTTGCGAGTATAAGTATATTTTAGATGCTATTTCTTGAACATGCCCCACAACTTTTGTCACTATAGACACTTTGAACTAACTCAAGATGGTTCCTCCACAGAGCTTGGAATTCATCATATTTATTATTCTGTGAACCATAAAATCCATGTGGGGACAGAAGGATAAAATAGCTTTATCCTTACTTTCATAAGTAAATAAAATCAGGTCTCATAGCAGAGAATTATCAACTAATGTGCTAAAATGTGACCAACCTCTTTGTGGCACCTCCCAGACATGGCATCCCACAGCTTAGTATGCTCTAGTCAACTGTCCCTTGAAGATCCCTCTGTCACCAGTGTCCAATTCTTATTGCCCATCTGGAAAGACGACTCTTGGAGCACAAATAATACCCCAAGGTAAAAGTCTCGATTTCTCTCACGATCCTTCATTTTGTTTAATCCCTCCCATCCCTCTTTTTAAAACCTAGATTGCCTCCTGATCATGATGTGTACTAGGAAGCTAGTGCCCACCAACTATCCAGAAGTTAACTTCTCTACTACTATGGTGCTCTTGCCAGTTTTCTACCATCCTTCCTGTTACTAGTTGAAATTGTATCCCTTGCAGAAAGGTATGTTGGAGTCTTAACACCCAGTACCTCAGAATGTAACATTATTTGGAGACAGGAGTTTTACAGAGGTAACAAGTTAAAATGAGGCCATTAAATTGGACTCTAATCCAATATGACTGGTGTCCTTATGAAAAGGGGAAATGTGGACACGTGCACAGACATGCATAGGGGGAGATGATGTGAAGACACAGGGAAAAGACAACCTCCAAGCCAAGGAGAGGGGCCTGGAGTACATCCTTCCCTCACAGCTCTCAGAAGAACCAATCCTGCTGACGCCTGGATTTTCAACTTCTGACTTCCAGAACTACAAGACAATAAAATTTCCATTGTTTAAGCCATCCATTTATGGCAGCCATGCAAACTAATACACTTCTCTACCATTCAGATTCATGACAATTCTCCTTAGAGTAGGCCTTTTAACAAGGGGCACCCTAACTCCTTGTTGCCCTAAAATAGATTCAGATAATGCCTCTTGCACAAGCATAAATATGAATAGCACACTTTTTTATTCTCAAAAGGGTCCATGTTTATGTAGTCATTCTACCTACACCACCCACAATCCTTCTTACAACCCACTTCCCTTCAGCCAAGAGGTTCTTCCCAAACGCTTTGGCCTCTGAATATTACAGACCTCCCTTGGTGCAATGACAAAAGGGATATTCACTCAGTTTTTGTTTTGTTTTGGCTATATTGTACACCTTGTAAAGGTAGGAACCACTTCTTTCTCTTTGTATCACCTAGCATTTACATGGCCCAGCGTGCAAGAAGTGTTTATTCAACCCAACGAAGTGTAAGTAAGAGCTTTATTATCTATAACTCTTTAGTAAATATCATACTTGCTCCAAATTACCCTCTCTTACTTTAAAAGTTATCAGGAAACAGATATAAATTGCTAAGTATATTTTATGTGGCTCAGGAATTCTCACTAAAAAAGTATGAAGAATAAAGCAAGTTGAAACATTTTAACTTCTTATGGCATTAGTATGCTTAGACCAGCATGACTGTATCTACAGAGAGAAACCAGACTTGCGCAAGTATGAGTATCATATTTCCGCAAAATGTTTTACGAACTTGTAATAGCATAATGGAAATCAAAAACCACAAAAGGAGAATATGATTACTGCAAATAATGTATCTCATCAGTAAAATGAGCAGAGATTGGAAGACACTTTCCTGTGGGTTGTAAACTATATCGAAAAAGGGACTGATGGGGCACCTGGGTGGCTCAGTTGGTTAAGTGTTTGCCTTGGGCTCAAGTCATAATCCCAGCATCCTGGGGTCCTGGGATCCAGCAAAGTAGGGCTGCCTGCTCAGCAGAGAGACTGTCCCTCCCAACCCCCACCCCAGCTCTTGAGCTCTCACTCACACACATGGGCGCGCTCTCTCTCTCTCTCCCCCTCTCAAATAAATAAAATGAAATAAAAAGGGACTGACATAAGTATAGACTTAAAAGTCCCCTCTAGGACTTCTTTTTTTTTTTTTAGATTTTATTTATTTATTTATTTATTTTAATTTTATTATGTTATGTTAATCACCATACATTACATCATTAGTTTTTGATGTAGTGTTCCATGATCCATTGTTTGCATATAATACCCAGTACTCCATTCAATACGTGCCCTCCTTAATACCCATCACCAGGCTAACCCATTCCCTCACCCTCCTCCCCTCTAGAACCCTCAGTTTGTTTCTCAGAGTCCATAGTCTCCCATGGTTTGTCTCCCCCTCCGATTCCCCCCCCCTCATTTTACCCTTCCTACTATCTTCTTTTTTTTAACATATAATATATTATTCGTTTCAGAGGTACAGGTCTGTGATTCAACAGTCTTACACAATTCACAGTGCTCACCATAGCACATACCCTCCCCAATGTCTATCACCCAGCCACTCCATCCCGCCACCCCCACCACTCCAGCAACCCTCAGTTTGTTTCCTGAGATTAAGAATTCCTCATATCTGTGAGGTCATATGATACATGTCTTTCTCTGATTGACTTATTTCGCTCAGCATAATACCCTCCAGTTCCATCCACGTCGTTGCAAATGGCAAGATTTCATTCCTTTTGATGGCTGCATAATATTCCATCGTATATATACCACACCTTCTTTATCCATTCATCTGTCAATGGATGTCTGGGCTCTTTCCATAGTTTGGCTATTGTGGACATTGCTGCTATAAACATCGGGGTGCACGTACCCCTTCGGATCCCTACATTTTTATCTTTGGGGTAAATACCCAGTAGTGCAATTGCTGGATTATATGGTAGCTCTATTTTCAACTTTTTGAGGAGCCTCCATACTGTTTTCTGGAGTGGCTGCACCAGCTTGCATTCCCACCAACAGTGTAGGAGGGTTCCCCTTTCTCTGCCTCCCCGCCAACATCTGTCCTTTCCTGACTTGTTAATTTTAGCCCTTCTGACTGGTGTGAGGTGATATCTCCTTGAGGTATTGATTTGGATTTCCCTGATGCCGAGCAATGTTGAGCACATTTTCATGTGTCTGTTGGCCATTTGGATGTCTTCTTTGGAAAAATGTCTGTTCATGTCTTCTGCCCATTTCTTGATCAGATTATTTGTTCTTTGGGTGTTGAGTTTGATAAGTTCTTTATAGATTTTGGATACTAGCCCTTTACCTGACATGTCATTTGCAAATACCTTCGGTTGTCCTTTGGTTTTGTGGACTATTTCTTTTGCTGTGCAAAAGCTTTTTATCTTGATGAGGTCCCAATAGTTTGTTTTTGCTCTTGCTTCCCTTGTCTTTGGCCATGTTTCTAGGAAGAATTTGCTGTGGCTGAGGTCGAAGAGGTTGCTGCCTGGTTCTCCTTTAGGATTTTGATGGACTTCTGTCTCACATTGAGGTCTTTCAACCATTTTGAATCTATTTTTGTGTGTGGTGTAAGGACATGGTCCAGTTTCATTCTTCTGCATGGGGCTGTCCAATTTTCCCAACACCATTTGTTGAAGAGACTGTCTTTTTTCCATTGGACATTCTTTCCTGCTTTGTCGAAGATGAGTTGACCATAGAGTTGAGGGTCCATTTCTGGGCTCTCTATTCTGTTCCATTGATCTATGTGTCTGTTTTTGTGCCAGTACCAGACTGTCTTGATGATGACAGCTTTGTAATAGAGCTTGAAGTCCGGAATTGTGATGCCACCAGCTTTGCTTTTCCTTTTCAACATTCCTCTGGCTATTCGGGGTCTTTTCTGGTTCCATACAAATTTTAGGATTATTTGTTCCATTTCTTTGAAAAAAGTTAATGGTATTTTGGTAGGGATTGCATTAAATGTGTAGATTGCTCTAAGTAGCATTGACATCTTCACAATATTTGTTCTTCCAGAACATGAGCATGGAACATTTTTATTTATTTATTTGACAGAGAGAGACACAGCGAGAGGGGAACACAAGCAGGGAGAGTGGGAGAGGAAGAAGCAGGTTTCCCTCAGAGCAGGGAGCCCGATGCGGGGCTCAACCCCAGGACCCTGGGATCATGACCTGGGCTGAAGGCACATGCTTAACGACTGAACCACCCAGGCACCACCTCCCCACCCAGGACTTCTAATGATAGAAAACAAACTGAGGGTTGATGGAGGGAGGTGGGTGGGGGAGGGGTTAGATAGGTGATCTAGGTGCATTAAGGAGGGCACTTGTTATGATCAGCACTCAGTGGTGTATGTAAGTGATGAACCACTGAATTCTACTCCTGAAACCAATATTGCACTGTAAGTTAACTAACTGGAATTTAAATAAAAATTTGAAAATTTGAAAACAAAAACAAAAACAACCAGTTCCATCTAGGACAGCACAGAGAGGACATAGGAAGCCCCATCACTGCTGTTTGAGGCTCTGTACAGAAATAGAGAAGGATCTATAGTCATGAGCATGGGACCAAATCAGTATCAGGTTTTTTTTTTTAAAGATTTTATTTATTTATTTGAGAGAGAGAATGAGAGACAGAAAGCACGAGAGGGAAGAGGGTCAGAGGGAGTAGCAGACCCCCCCCCCCCCCCCCCCCCCGCTGAGCAGGGAGCCTGATGCGGGACTCGATCCGGGGACTCCAGGATCATGACCCCAGGGAAGGCAGTCGCTTAACCAACTGAGCCACCCAGGCGCCCCCAAATCAGTATCAGGACCACCCAAGAAAACAAAAGTACTTCAGGTGGCTATTACTCAGAGAATGTCTGGAAACCTGCCCTTCTTTCTCCCTGGCTGAGCATGAACACTTAGGGATAGCAGGTTCAGTTCAAGAACTGAATGAGCAGGATGTTTGTCAACGTTGCCTTAACGGAAGTGCGGGATTTCCAGTGTAACTTCTTCTGGAATGATGCCGTAAACCCAGGGTTTAAAGGACTTGTGACTTCCTTTTTTGACTGTGGGAGGACTCTGTCCGCAGGTGGCAATGGTGGCTTCATGTTTCATCAGGAAAACCAAAGAGAGGGCGGCCTCTGTTCTTTTCTCTGTGTAGAAACCTCTCCTCTGAAGTTTTGAATCACATACACGCTTCAGTGCACTCGGAGCTCCTCCCCAAAGCGACGGGAGCTAGAAAGGGCCTCACCTCTGCCTTAAGGAGCACACTGCCCCAGGGGCTCCTCATCTCCTAGCCATGCTAGAAACTGTGTCAAAAACCTGCATGCGCCTCTTTCATCCCAGAAGCACTCTAATTTTTCTGAGTATAAGGGCAGTAAGTCCTTAGTCGTAGATAATTCGGAGAATTCAGAAAGATACAAGGGGGACAGAGAGAGCGAATATGAAGAATGAATCCCTGGTAATTCCTTCTCTCAGAGTTTCCTTCTAGAACTCACTTTTCAGTATCTCTCTACCTAGTTCTCCTCACCAGCTCCCTGTCTTGCACTTCCTATGTCATCTCTTATGGAACTGATGGTTAAGTGGGTCAATACTTGAATTACAAAAGATTTTATATGGTGTAATTAAAACTGTCAGAACATTTCCTTTAACATTACCCACTGGACACAGTGCCAGTTTGTAGCAACAGAACGGGACCTGTGAAGACTGGAGTCCATCTGACACAGCAGAGAATTCTCCTCCCTAACTCCCAGAAACCCCACACCACCACCGTGCACAGCAATGACAGATCCTGGTCTGAATGGGGCTTAGTTACAGTCTGAGTTACATAGGCCTGGAGAGAGGCTGGGGAACCCATCACCTATGCATCTCTGAATCCATGGGAAAATTGGTCCTGGGCTCCAGACGACTTCTTAGCAAACTAGCTCACAGAGCAAATGATTTCCCGCAGGGAGGTCGCCTGTGTTTGGACCGCTGGACTAAGAACACATTGTGATTGGGTAACATTTGTGAAGAGGAGGTAGCAAGCCAACCCCTGGTGGGGAAGGAGGTGTGGTTAATTCACATAGGCTTATGTGGGATGCCTACGTGGTGGAAGGAGAGAGAAAGAGGGCATTTCTGAAAAGTAACTGCCCTGTGAGGTTTGCTGACTCCGGTTTTTCCTCATTCCTCTTGTCTTTTGAACTTCATTTATCAAAGCTGAGTTCCACAGAAGTATGTACATGCAAACTTGGAAAGGATTTGTAGATTGTCCCAATGTCAATATACCAGTTCTGTTTCTGTTTTAGATTTTATTTATTTATTTGACAGAGAGAGGGAACACAAGCAGGGGGAGTGGGAGAGGGAGAAGCAGGCCTCCCGCAGAGCAGGGAGCCCGATGCGGGGCTCGATCCCAGGACCCTGGGATCATGATCTGAGCCGAAGGCAGATGCTTAACGACTGAGCCACTCAGGCGCCCCAATATGCCAGTTTTGATATTGTACTCTAGTCATGTAGGCTGTTAGATTAGGGGAAGCTCAGTGAACGGTCCGTGCGACCTCTTTGTACTACTCTTGCTACTGCCCATGAATCTATAATCATTTCAAAAGGAAAAGAAAAGCTCACCTCCAGAGCTTTCTGCAGCAAAATCTTGCCCAACAACCAGATTCACAGCACCTTGCAGCTGCTTTGGCTTACTGTCCCTTAACATAATTTCCAAACTCTTGCCTGCTTTCTAATTGTGCCACACCGCTTAGCATACACATATATTTCTATGTGTGTTACATAATATTAACACATGCTTGCATCCTCTGAGACAAACACACAGATGTATACAAGACTCTCTTGTTCACTAGCTGTTTCATATGTGTGTATATTGTGAATCCCCAGCAAGACCATAAGCTCTGTCTTTGTACCTCCTTCCTTGGTACATCGGGGTGCTGCCCACTGCTAAGTGCTGGGTAAGTACTCAATAGATATGACTTAAGTGACTGAAAAAGCAAAAAATATATATATATTAAAGGAAACAAAGAGTTAGTTAAAATACCTCACCAAGTTCATTTTTTCTTAAGAATACATTTTGATGCCCAGAAAACATTTACTAGCCCAAGATTAGAGTTTAAAGGCACATCTGTCTGCTGTAATCCTACTTATCACCACAAACAGGTGGTTATCAACTGAGAAGCACAAAGGTTAGTCACACGTGTGTTGTTTTGACACTTGCCATAAAATACCTCTGAGTTCATTAAGGGAAATGCTGAAGGAGCACTTTGCTAACTCTAGAAGCCACCCTTCCCTTGGGGTTATCTTGTCTGAATCAAAGGGTGAGCAGGTTTGTTTAACCAGAAACCTTGGGTTTAAAAAAAAAAAAAGAAAGAAAGAAAGGACATGTGGATTTTAAATTTTATGAAAAAGGTGTACCTTCAAAATCAATATGAGCAGTATCTCCACATTGAGAAACTAGGAGCACATCTACTGACTTAATAAAGTATATTCTTAGAAAATGTACCTGCTTATTTAAACTGCTATTTACAGGTCAAAATATATTGGTTGCAGCCTAGAAAGAGGGACTGATGTTATCACTTTTATCTAATTTGGCCCTATGGGATAGAGAACAGTCTACAAAATATTCAGTGAAATAAACAAAGATCAGAACATGTGCGTTGCATTCCAATTCTACCAGGTGCCCCCCATTTATGCTTCTAAAATGAGAAGGAATGGGGTGCCTGGGTGGCTCAGTCGGTTAAGCCTCTGCCTTCGGCTCAGGTCGTGATCCCAGGGTCCTGGGATCGAGCCCCGCATCGGGCTCCCTGCTCCGCAGGAGGCCTGCTTCTCCCTCTCCCACTCCCCCTGCTTGTGTTCCTGCTCTCACTATCTCTCTGTCAAATAAATAAATAAAATTTTTAAAAATAATATTAAAAAAATAAAATGAGAAGGAATTATATATATTACATATGTATATATTTCTATACATACACCCATCCACATCCACACACACACACATATATACATATATACATATATAGCAAGCACACACATATGTGTGTGTGTGTGTGTGTGAGATTTTATATGCATAAGATCCCTCTGGATAGATACACAAGAAGCAGGTGACCGTGGCTACCTCTGGAGAAAAAAAATTCAAGAACCGATAGGTTGGGAAGGAGACTAACTTTTCACTTTATAAACTTTTCCACTATTTGAATACTTTACTATGTTCATACATTATCTTCAGAAACGTTTACCTTTTTATCATAAGATAAAACACAGATAAAGGATATCACATAAAACAAATTAATACCTTAGTGAGTGATTATAGGTACATGCTCTGGTAGCTACCTACTGGGTCAAGACATAAAAGTTTGCCAGCCACCCCGGCGCCCTTCCATGTGCCCCATCTTAATCACAGCCTGTCCCCCACCCCAAAGCAACCACTGTTTTGACTTACATAGTAATCATCTTCTTCCTTCTTCTACTGTCCTGGCTTTGACAACTATCTTGCATTTCCTTATAATTTTATCAACCAAGCATGCATTCCTAGATGCTATAGTTAGTCTTGCCCATTTTTTTAAATTGTTTTTTATGTTGCTTGTATTTCCCATCCATCCCTTTCTTTCCTTACACTTTTTCTGTTGAATAACCCAGGCCATCTGGCCTATAGAGATTTCTTCCAGTCTGGATTGTGCTGATGGCACATTCGCAGTATAGCTCAATGTGTTTCTCCCATTGCTTCTGCTGCAAATTGACAATTGAATCCAGAGGCCTGATGGGACTCAGCTTCAGTCCCTTCAGCAAGATTGAGGTGGTGGTGTGGTGTTTCATCAGATGGCACATGCGTCTGAATTTCTTTGTTCTTCATTGTCAGCAGCATTTCACGTTCAATGCCCAAATTCATTCATTTACTGGGGGGTGTAATATGGATAATATTCCAACCCTATTTCGTTAGCTGAAATAATTTTATAAGAAGAATCCTTCACTCATCTACTCTGCTTGCCCAATACTCTGGTTATAGTTCATATAGGAAAGCTTGATTCTTTCATTTCCCCAGTTCTCAAGATAATGTATGGCTGGCTGTCATCCTCAGGAGACCAACTAGGTTTTTGGTTTTTGAACATTATTGCGAACTCATGGATTTAAGCCTATCTGATGGGTTTCACACTGTAGGAGCCAGAGTCCAAGAGGGCCCTTTGTGATCCTTGCCTTCTGGCCTTCACATCTTGCACAGTTCCCTACCACAAGGAGGGGGTTTGGTCTGTGTAACCAATAAACTGCAGCAGAAGTGATGGTGTGTCACTTCTGAGACCAGGTTGTAAACCTCTGCAGCTGCCATCCTTGGTGCTTGCTCCCTGGACTGCTCTCACTGTTTCTCTGCTCTCAGAGGGAAGCCATATTGTAAGCAGTCCTATGGAGAGGCCGACACAGTGAAGAACAGGAGCATCCTGCCAAGAGCCACATGAGTGATTTTCTGATGTGGATCTTCTACACCCAAACGCAAATGAACATATCCCCAGTGAATGACCTAACTGCAATCTCATTAGGGACTCTGAGACTGAGGTAAGAGAGTTAAGCTGCTCTGGGACTCCTGACTCTGAGAAACTGTGTGATATAATGTGTCTGGCTTTAAGCAAAGCACCAGATAACTAATTTGCAATCCATTGCAATTCTTATCATTATTGAAACTCAATTTGTCCCATCTCTGATCAGTGAAGTCCTCTTCATATTGTCTCTTGAGTTATTTGAGATAATTCTAATAATCTTTTATAGCTCCAAAACTAGAATTAGCTATTTCTCTAAGAAGTCCTGGTTTATTTTATTGGGCAGGTCCTGAGGAAGACCATAGTCTAGATGCCACAAGAGCTTGGTTTGTCATTATTTCTAGAATTTCTCAGTAGAGAAATAAAATATCTTGTTAGTTCATACTTAAATTACAATTGAAATTCAGGTTAAACATTTTTTATTTCATTTCCTTTATATTAAATCTGTATTCTATTCAACGACACAAAGAATCCTGGTTCTCAAGGACAGAGACAGTAAAATGAAATACCCATTAATTGTTCTTTACTTTATCCCATGTAAACACAGCAGTCCAATTCCAATACCACCACCAATGATTATGATTTCTGAAAAAAAATTTGCAGTCCAATTCTAATACTACCACCAATCATTATGATTTCTGAAAAAAACTTTGTCCATGCTACCATAATTCTCCCCCTTTTCAGTAGTTGTACCATGTCTACATTCTCAGATCACATAGCAATTACATACTATACACTTACCCTTTTTAATGCTCATTCATTATTAATTCTACAGGTAACCACACAGTATATTTAATGCCGCTACCAGTGTTCATGATGATGTCTCTCACATCATTTTGGTTAAGTTGTTCTTTAGTAGATTACTCAGGAAAAACTCATGAAAATGATATTCTCTGAGTCCTTGGCATGTTGCTAACAGCTTACGTGCTTCATACTCGAAGGCCAGTTTTGTTGGATATCAAATCCTCAGCTCACAGGTGCTTTCACCGAGTATCAGAAATATGTTACTGCCTTATCTTCTGGCATATAGATTATTTCTGTCAAACTGTCTGATGATAATATGATTTTCTTTCTCTTATACATCACATGGTATTTTTTTCCTTGATGGCCAAAGTTGTTGTGTTTTGTTTTTTTTTTTTCCTTTAAAGTTTATCAATTTTACCAGAATAAGACTGGGTCATTGTTATTCTAGATCAATGTCCTCAGATACACACTGTCCTCTTTCTTTTTTTTTTTTAATTTTTTTATTGTTATGTTAATCACCATATATTACATCATTAGTTTTTGGTGCAGTGTTCCATGATTCATTGTTTGTTCATAACACCCAGTGCTCCATGCAGAACGTGCCCTCCTCAATACCCATCACCAGGCTAACCCATCCCCCTACCCCCCTCCCCTCTAGAACCCTCAGTTTGTTTTTCAGAGTCCATCATCTCTCATGCTTCGTCTCCCCCTCTGACATACTCCCCTTTTCTTCCTCTCCTGTTATCTTCTTCTTTTTCTTTTTTCTTAAAATATGTTGCATTATTTGTTTCAGAAGTACAGATCTGTGATTCAACAGTCTTGCACAATTCACAGCGCTCACCGTAGCACATACCCTCCCCAATGTCTATCACCCAGCCACCCCATCCCTCCCACCCCCAACCACTCCAGTAACACTCAGTTTGTTTCCTGAGATTAAGAATTCCTCATATCAGTGAGGTCATGTGATACATGTCTTTCTCTGATTGACTTATTTCACTCAGCATAACACCCTCCAGTTCCATCCACGTCGTTGCAAATGGCAAGATCTCATTCCTTTTGATGGCTGCATAATATTCCATTGTGTATATATACCACCTCTTCTTTATCCATTCATCTGTCGATGGGCATCTTGGCTCTTTCCACGGTTTGGCTATTGTGGACATTGCTGCTATAAACATTGGGGTACACGTACCCCTTCGGGTCCCTACATTTGTATCTTTGTGGTAAATACCCAGTAGTGCAATTGCTGGATCGAACGGTAGCTCTAATTTCAACTGTTTGAGGAACTTCCATACTGTTTTCCAGAGTGGTTGCACCAGCTTGCATTCCCACCAACAGTGTAGGAGGGTTCCCCTTTCTCCACATCCCCGCCAACATCTGTCGTTCCCTGACTTGTTAATTTTAGCCATTCTGACGGGACACACTGTCCTCTTTCAATACAGACTTCTTTTTTTTTGTTTGTTTCAGGAAATCTTTAAAATTGTACTTTTTAATATTTGTTCTTTTCTCCTACTTAGGATTTTCTTCAGCAACTCCTATGAACCATGTGTCAAATCATCTCTATCTTCAATATTTGTTCTTTTTTCCCCTCAAATTGTTTTCTTCCTTTCGTTCTTTTTCTGTTTTTTTCTCTCCTATTCTTCTATTTTTATTAAGATTTTATTTGCTGTGTTTATGTACTCCTTTGTAACTTCTAGTTTAGTCATTAAAATTTTTTATTGTTTTATTCTAATTCTTTCTGGAGTCCTGTTGCCTCATTTCTGAATTTTTCTATTTCAGATTTATATTGCTCTCTCATGGCTTTTATTATTTCATTATTTCCTATTAGTGTGTTTTGAAATAGTTACAGTTTTTATCTATTTTTCAATCATATTTTCTGATATGCTTTAATTGCCTAGGGATATTATTATGACCCTTATTCTCTTTATTTCTTATAGCAATTTTGTGTGAGATTTTAACTCAATATTTTGCTGTTGCTCATTTTACATAAAATGAATTTTCCTGCTGTTTTAGAAGGAGGAGAAGTTAGGATAGTTTTTAAGTCTTCACAGAGCTCCCTTTCTTATGGTTTCCATGGCGTGTGCAGAAATATGGTGAGTCTGAGATTTCTTGACTCCACCCCCAACTTCCAACTTTTACTGGGATCTTCTCTTTCTTCTTTCTCTGGTTTCTCCTCTTGCTCAATTTTGGTTTCATTCCCAGTAGTTTTTCCCCCATTTGGACCCTTCTGGAAAGAAACTGTAGAAGGTCCATTTTGGAGAATTCAAAAGTCCCTTTGCATTTTACCACAAGGCCACTCACCGCCTCTACCTAGTGTAGGCAAACCCCTCCTGGTTTTATCTGCTGGTCTGATTAACCCACCATACTTTTCAGTGAATATCTGTTGGCTTCTTTGAGTTTCTCCTGTTCTTAGTCCACCTGCCACCCCATTGCCTCCCTTTGCTAGCCCCCACATAGATGATGATCATCATATACAGTCTGGGTATTAGCGATTCTCTCCACCTGGTTGTATTTGGGGGTTTCCTAGCGCTTACCTGTCACTTAGTTTGGTATTTATCTTGCTTGGTGTTCTCTGAGTTCCTGGATCTGTGGTGTGGTGTTTGTCATGAATTTTGGGAAATTCCCAGTCATTATCACTTCAAGTATTTCTGTGTACCCTTCCCTCTTTTCCCATTACACATGTCAAACATTTTGTACTTGTCTCAGAGAAATGGCTATTTGTTTCTTTTTCATTCTTTTTTTCTCTTTGCACTTCAGTTTCAGAAGTTTCTAGTGACATTTCTTCAAAGAACTGTTAACTCTCAGTTTGTTCAGCTTTGTTCTTATTGTGGCATCAGGAGGGGCAACTTCTAATCTCCTTATGTGCCAGAGGAGAAACTGAAGTCTACTTAGTTTTGTTGCAAATATTGTTCATGGGTTTTCATTTTTGCCATATATTTTATATGTGGGGACTCGGGAAGATCTAACAACTATACAGCCACCACTATCTTCTCAAAATCAAAATAATGTTTAATAATAATAGAGTTATTGGGCACCTGGGTGGCTCAGTTGGTTAAGCGACTGCCTTCAGCTCAGGTCATGATCCTGGCGTCCCGGGATCGAGCCCCACATCGGGCTCCCTGCTCGGCGGAGAGCCTACTTCTCCCTCTCCCTCTGTCTGCCACTCTGCCTACTTGTGCTCTCTCTCTGTGTTAAAAAAATAAATAAAAATCTTTAAAATAAATAAATAAATAAAATCTTTAAAAAAAATAATAATAGAGTTATTAAGTAAGGAGTATTCAGGAAAGTAGTTCAATGGTACAATTTAAGTTAATTTTCTTGGTTGAAAAAATGACTTAATAAGCTCTTAATTGTAAATTAACAGCAAAAACAAAGACAAGAATTCCCTTAGAACAAAATGGGGAAATATTTACAAACAGGTAATTTATGGGACAAAAACTCAAAGAAACTGAGTCAAGCAAGATTTTGAAACTTTTTCATAAATAAAGTAATAATAATAAAGTAATAATTAAAACAACAATGAAATATCAATTTTTAACAGACTAGCAAAAATTAGAAAGCTGAGCAACACTAAATATTAGTAGGATCATAGTTTATAGAAACTCTGTGCATTGATTTATGGGGCAGGGAGGGAATGTGTGCATAACCTAACGGCACCATTCTGCAGGGGAATCTGGTACTCCTTAGTCAAATTAAATAGACATATACCTGTGATCCAGCAATGGCATTCCTGGAGATTGTTCCCAAGTATATGCTCATACTAGATCGAGGAGGGAACGATAGAAGGATGTTCATTATAATTTGTAGTGACAGAGGTTTGGAGGCAGTGTTGCTTTCCATCACTGGAGGTGTAAATCAGTGAAATGTGGTAAATTCACTTCATGAAGTATTACGTAGCAATCAGAAACAACAGATCTATACTATAGCAATATGTATAGATCTTAAACACCTTAATGCTTCATAAAAAAGGTAAGAAGCAGACTGAGATTCATAACATATCATCTCATATATGTGTGGGTTTTTTTTTGTTTTGTTGGTATTACAATGTAGTTTTAATACAAGCTAATTATAAACACAATTGTTAGATATTCAGTCACTTATCCTGTGAACCAAAAGGCCAAGATCAACCTTGAAGGACTTATAAAAATGAAAATGTATAAAGCATCTTCTTCAATTAGCTCTAAGGACAACATATACGAATGCAAAAATGTGAAAGTGTCAATAATCACATCAAATGCTCAGCTGTTGACTGAGGAGTAAAAAACGATTCTACTTTTAAAATTAAATAGCTTCAGGGCGCCTGGGTGGCTCAGTTGGTTAAGCAACTGCCTTCGGCTCAGGTCATGATCCTGGAGTCCCAGGATGGAGTCCCGCATCGGGCTCCCTGCTCAGCAGGGAGTCCGCTTCTCCCTCTGACCCTCTTCCCTCTCATGCTCTCTCTCATGCTCTCTCTCTCAAATAAATAAATAAAAAATCTTAAAAAAAAATTAAATAGCTTCAGGTAAAAGCATGCAATTTCCCACACCCACTATCTTTGTATTCTGCACAGAGTCCCAAGGCAAAGATTGCTTCTGGCTTTCTGAACCACCAGAGAGGATGATGACCTGCGTGGCTGACTTATCACAGGCCTTTTAGTCTTCTTTCCTGATAGGTCCTTAGCTTCTTTGGAAGGAGGCATATGAATGGGTTTCCATGGAATTGGATTATAAAAGGCTGGTTCTGGATAAGAATTTCCACTGTAAAAATCTGTAAGTTTTCCATTGGCATAACCATAGCTCTTTGCAGCTGGACGAGGTTTATTTTTTGCATTTTCCAACCATTCCTTAAACCTTTTCTCTATTTCCTTTTTTTCCTGTAATTCAGCTTGCTGTTGTTTTTCTTTTTCCTTTTCTTTCTTCTTCTTTTCACATTCTTCAGCATTTTTCTTCTTTAACCGTTCTTGGTATTTTTCTTTTGCCTTTTCTTGCAAATGTTCTTTCTCCAATTCCTTTGCTGCTTTTTCCTCCATTTCCTTATTAATTTTTTGTTCCCTTTCCTTTCTTTTCTGTTCATTCTTTTTCTGAACCCATTCCTTGTGCTTTTCTTCAGCAATTACCTTTCTTTTTTCACGTTCTTCCATTTCTTTTCTTTTTTCTAGCTGTTGATTTAATTCCGCCAGAGCTTTCTGTTGCAAACGGTCACGTTCTTCTTTTTCTTTGCCAACAAACCACACTTCCCATGGTGTCAGGCGGCTTTCCGGTAGGTGCACCTGTTTCTGTTCTTCTTGGTTATCTTCTGATTCAGCCACACTGGCGCACCCCTGTAACTCCACTCCTCTCAGGCTCGCCACCTTAGCCTGTGAATCATGAGCACCTTCATCCACGTCTTCCTCATCCTCCCCGTCACCATCGTCGTAGTCAAACGGGAAGCTCTGGTGGCCGAGGGGAGACAACAGCGACGTGGTGGAATTGCTGCAGCTCAGCGGCGGCGACGGTGAGCACACCGTCATCGGCTCCAGCCCCTGCCCCCGGGCGTCCGCCGTGAGGACGGAGAAGGAGCCAGAGGAGGGCCGAGACCTGGACCTGCAGCGGGCGGAGGACCGAGGGCCGGAGGGTGGCGAATCAGCCCCCCACCCCCCGGCCGTCCACATCGGGCCCGCCAAGTTCAAACCGGCGGAGGCGCGGCGGGGACGTGCCTCATATATAAATGTTTTAAATACATGTTAAAAAACAAACAGTTTTCAAAAACAGACACAAAAAGAGGATACGCATTAACCACATAAGAGCCACTCCTGTGGTAGTGAAGCGGAATGGCAATAGGTAAAGACGACAGTAAGGAAAACATACGTAAGTAAATAAACAAACGAATACATAAAAACAAGAACAGTACCTTACACAGATCAGTGATGATTAAGTGCCCTGAACAGAGAAGTTGATTAACTCATTTCTCCACATCTGAATTTCTACTAAAATTTTTTTTAAATAAACTTAAATATTTTCCCTCAAAACCTATACTTTTTGAGAATACCTCTAATTACAAAGTACTAATTATTTCCCTATCCTATAAGCATCTCCTCTAATTATTTTCCATTCTCTGACTTCCCTTCTTTGGCAGTATTTCCAACCTCATAACTTTTTATTCATCTGACTCATTCGTGTATTTATTCAATAAGTACTTAAGTGTCTACTCAAATATTGTGTACATATTGTTCTGGGTACTAAGAGAATATGAGGGAAACCTCTCATGCTCCCTCTTTCTGGAAACCCACATTCTAATGAAGCTTCCTACAAAGCATTAGCCCATGAAATGGCTCAAACCAACCCGCCGCAGTCCTGATTACTAAATCTGAGAGTGAACGGTGGGTATGAATGTGTGATGGAATCCATAGATGACACATCAGCAAGGAGGCTCAGGGTGGGTGGGAAAAATCTGCCTGAAGGGCCATAGTTATGTTGGGCCTTATAGGATGAGCAATATAGATTAGAGAGAGAGGAAGGGACATCTTAAGGGGGAAGCATATCTTTTTACAAAGCAGGGTTAATACCAAATGAAGTGCAATCAGAAAGCATCAAACTAGACACTGGGAACTGACATAAGAAAGTAAGGGCAATAAAATTGAATTAGCAGAAAACAAGTTCTAGAGGACTTGATCTTATCCTGTAGACAGCAGGAAGCTTCTGGAGGTGTTTGAGTCAGGAAACAGACAGAGTTTTCTATTTTATTTATCACATCAAATCTCCCACCAAATACTGCTCAGGCTCACAGTTCTCTTTCCCTCTAGTTCCAGGGGGGTAGACTTTGCAGGCGACCACCAAGGTGAGGCCACTGAACTCCTACAATCCTGCTCTCTTTGCTGTCCCCACCCCCCTTCAGTTCTTCGGCTTCTTCAGCTGCATAACCTGACCTCATCCTATCAGAGTTTGGGTTATGTGTGTTCTCCTGGCATCCTATGGTTACCTCTATCATATTAACTGATTCATTAGTTCATTCATCAAATGCTTACTGATCCCCTATCACGACCTGCTGGGCACTCTGCTAGAAGCTGAGCGCACAATGATAAGCTAAAACAGAACCAAAGCCTGTCCTCATGTAGCCTAGAGGCAGAGAGAAAAGTTACCAAATCTCATTATCCTATTTTTCACTGTAGAATTTATTGCACTGTATTTCAACTGTTTTATCTGCCTAATAGACTATGAGTTCAGGGTGTCTGGCACTTTGTAAATGCTCAAGAAATGAAATGTTAACTGACTGAATGAATGAGTGGATGCTTGGAGAATCCTACTCATACAGCACTAAGAGTTATTATCAGTCCTGAATTGATAATGGCAATCTCATCCCTTCCCAGAACTGCTGATCACACAAAAATGTAAACTCTAGGTCACAGGTCAGCAGACTTTTTCGGTGAAGTGCTAGGTAGTAAATATATTGGGCTCTGCAAGCCATATGGTATCTGTCCTGACTGCTCAGCTCTGCTATCTTAGCACAAAGGCAGCTGTAGACAATATGTAAACAGTGAACACGGCTGTGTCCCAATAAGATTTTGTTTACAAAGGCAGCTGTGGACTGGATTTGGCCCATGGGCCCTAAAACCATGCTGTGGATAATGTCCCCTTTGTCAATTTTTCAGAACCTCCTTCATGCCTGTTCTGTATGCTCTATCTTCAGTCAGATAAATTTAGTTGCTACATCCAACATCTGAGTTCACCTTTAAACCCATGTCTGACATTTGCAATTGTAGTGATGTGAGAAAATATGCAATTTGGGGCCCAACAGACATATTTTACTCATTGGTTGGCCTTTTGGCAAGTTTTATCTGTTTGAACCTCTAGTTCCTCACTGTAAATAGAGGTATATATTTTTTAAGGGAGAAATATATGTGGAGAAATGAATGTGATGCCTACACACAGTAGCCAGTTCACAAAGAGCCCCCTGCTGTGCTCAGTCATGTTCTTTTTTTTTTTTAAATATTTTATTTATTTATTTGACACAGAGAGAGAGAGAAGGAACACAAGCAGGGGGAGTGGGAGAGGGCGAAGCAGGCTTCCCGTGGCGCAGGAAGCCCGATACGGGGCTCGATCCCAGGACCCTGGGACCATGACCTGACCCGAAGGCAGATGCTTAACGACTGAGCCACCCAGGCGCCCTAGTCATGTTCTTTTCCTCCTGTAAATCCCATTATTGGATTATTTATTGAGGACCTACTATATTCAAAGCACACTTTCAGGTACCTCTAAAACTACTTTAAATCCTCCCTGGTATCTCTCTTGACCACTGGCTCTCAAACTTGGCTGCGATACAATTTACTCAGGAGCCTAAAAGTACTGAAGCTTGGGTCCTGACACTAGATACTCTGATATAATGGTTACAAAGAGTGGCATGGGCATTAGAATTATCCCCAGATAATTTCAGTATGGAACAAATTTGAGAATCATTGCTCTACATTAGGATTCTGGCTTTAATCAATTCAGATAGCCCCTCACTCCGTCTTTCCATCTGCCACCTTTTTTTTTTTTAATGTTTTATTTATTTATTCATGAAAGTCAGAGAGAGAGAGAGAGAGGCAGAGGCAGAGGGAGAAGCAGGCTCCCCGCCTAGCAGGGAGCCTGATGCGGGACTCGATCCCAGGACCCTGGGATCATGACCTGAGCCGAAGGCAGACGCTTAACCATCTGAGCCACCCAGGTGCCCCATCTGCCACCTTTGTAACAGTTAGTTGCCGATGTGCACGTCTTTACAGAGCTAGAGTTGATTGGTTCTTGTATCTGTTACTCACATTTGTATATATTTAGGGAGCGTGGAAGACAAAAGAATGATATATAGTCATCTTCCTTTGCATTTGACCTTTGCTATTCAACTCTCAGACATCCATTCCCCTTTCCTATGGCAACAGGCTTGCTTTTTCCTTGGGGCCCTACCTGTCCCCTCAGTCCACGGGGCCTGCCTGAGGCTTTCCCCGTAGCCCTGGAAGCTCATGAAACCAGTACACATGAAGTCTCCTGGCTACACTTAGTGTTGGTTTACTCTGGATTGGAATCAAAAGAATATGGTTTGAAAAACGGTTTGAAGAGATTTGGGCAGCTATTTTACAATCTCAAAGAGAATTCTCAAAGAGAAGAGCTATTTCACAATCTCTCTGAGAACAGAATAAGACAGAGACAGAGATGTCCTTTTGAGGCACAGTGTCTAGCTACTTCTCATGCCAGCTGCACTATTAAACTGCCGTGGGCGCCAATAAATTCCCTTTCTCTTCTGCTTCTGCCAGTTTAGTCAGCTGTTCTATTATCGGCAATGAAAACGATCCGAGACTGATACAGCCTCCTCCCACCTCCCTCAAAACCAAATCTCATCACCTGTGCATGCAGAGATTATGTGCCAGAATCAAGCCCCAGTGATTCATTCAACAAACACGAACTGGGTGCCTATTGTATGCAATGCTTGGCTTATGAGGAGGGGTTCCAGTAGTACTCCATCATTAAGAACTGCACAGATGTTTGTGGAAGGAATACCCAGCAACAAAACTATCCCCCTACTGCTAGTGAGGCCCTGTGCTAAGTATCGAGGACAGAAAAGACTGTAAGACAGGGTCTGTATCTTCAAGGTCTGTATATCAGATTGGAAAGATGGCATGCACATAAGAAGATAAGCAGCAATCTGGGATGTGAGATGCGCAGATTTCTAAGGGCAGACATCAAACCCAAAGTAAGAAGCCTCGGCAGAAAATCTTAAGTGAGCATAGGCACTACAACATTTTCATTTTCCTTTGAACCAAAATTAGCTAGGAAAAGGAAGGAAAGTATTGCAAAAAGTGGGAAAGAAGTATTAGAGGCTTTGGAAGTTGTTCTGAATCACTTTTTATCCTTAAAAAATTAAGGTATTTTGTGGATTTTATTTGCTTACAAGTTACGCATGCCAACTCTAAATAATTTAAGTATTACAGAAATCTCTTCATTCATGTATTCATTCAGTCAACACTATTTATTGCATGCCTATTATATACCAAACACAATTATTTATATACACTGAGGTTTTAGCAGTAAATTAAACAATATCCCTACTACTTGCATTCTAATAACTACAGAGTAGATAGAAAACTTTCGTATTCAGCACCCCAAAAGTAGCCACTGTAAATAGTTTGGTGAATATTACTACAAACTTGTATGTAGATAGTGGTATTTGTTTTTACAAAAAAAAAAAAGTGAAAATATGCTATATTTAACTAACGTATTATTTTTAGAAACTTGCTTTTTTTAACTTAGCAGTATAATTTGGTCTGGTTTCATGTTAATAAATACAGATTCTCTTCATTCTTTTTTATGGATTATGTAGTATTCCAGTGTATTTAGCCACCATCCTGTTCATGAACATTTATTTGGTTGTTTCCAGGTTTTCACAATGCTGGGCAATATTGTAAAACATGTGTTATCTCAGTAGTTTTTTGAACTCTCAGAAGAAAAGTGTTCATTAATATTCTCAAAAATGAAATCAGAGTTTGAATCATAGTGGGAAAGAAGTGAAATTATTTTCAAGTAAAAACCTTATCTTCTACTTCCTTTTTTATTCATCGCTGATGTATCAAGTACATAAGATTTTATGCAAATGACTGGAAAATACCTCCTAAAACCCATTAATGTGGTGCAGACTAAAAAAAGAGAGAGAAATAATTATTAGCTATTTCCACAAAATCTTTTATGTGCCCAGGACTGTTTTAGGCCTTGAAGAAATCTATTTACTGAACAGTTCAACTTTCCATCAGTGCAGAAAGACATTTCACTAACAGTTCAATTAACTAAACAAGCTGTTTAATTAATATATTTTTTTCAAGAGGAAACTGAAGCAATTTTGTTTGGCATGCATGCTTAATTGTGTGTTTTAATTTCTTGGTTTTGGCTTGTGATCACTTAAAAACAATCATCAAGCAAATCTAAATGGTTAATTGTAATTGCAAGAGTATGCCTTTTGCATTTTATGGCATATAAAATCTAGCATAAGAGAAAATAAACACAAGAGCAACAAAGAGGTTCATTCACTTACCCTCTTCATAACCACAGCCAGGGTAAACTTCACTCAGCCTTCGGCCATTGAATTTTATCCTGAAGTTTCCATCCACCACACAATCTGATAAACTCCAGCTTGTGGGAGCAACTAATGGAAATAGTGCTGTAAAAAGAATTGCTGAACAAATTTCCATGTGCTTAACCTGAAAAGGAGAAATTGCAACAGGAACGTAGTAAAAAGTTCTTAGCCGTTTTTAAACCAGGGGGGACGATTTCACTTTTAGCAGGAACTTGTGACTAAGATGCCTGTCGGGGCAATGATTAACACTCCTGTCGTCATCAGCTGTTTGAGCTCCCGAGTTGCAGCAAATCGGCTGAGGGAACCTCATCAATCCTGGGCATGGGCACTTGAATACACTGTCCTGGGTTCGACTTTGGTATTAAGTTATATAAAATAAAAATGTATTGAGAACCTCTGCCAACTTTGTTAGTGGTTATATTCACTGAAGTACAAAAGGGCTTATTTTTACTTTTCATTTCGGTGCCTCACCTTGAAAGATGGTTTATCATTTAGATCCTTTTTTTTTTTTATAATTCCAAAGTTTAATCGGAAACATTAGCAGGGTCTCTGGGTTCCCTCAGCCTTGTTTCCTTCCGCACCATGCTTGAGTCTAAAAACTTCAGTGCCGGGGCGCCTGGGTGGCTCAGATGGTTGGGCGTCTGCCTTCGGCTCGGGTCATGATCCCAGGGTCCTGGGATCCAGCCCCGCATCTGGCTCCCTGCTCGCTGGGAGGCCTGCCTCTCCCTCTCCCTCTACTGTTCCCCCTGCTTGTGCTCTCTCGCTCTCTCAGTCAAATAAATAAATAAAATCTTTAAAAATAAATAAATAAATAAAAACTTCAGTGCCCTTTTGAACTGCAATTTCTCGCTTTTCTAGAAACCCCGGGTACGGAAAGATGAGGAAGAACTAATGAATCCGTGTACATGTCATCAACGGAATGTTCTTTTTCTTTAGATGGTTGTTACAAAGAGCAACAACTACGTGATCAGTCCTTCATAAATGCTTCTAGAAGAAGCGGGGGTGGGGGAGAGAAATCTCATCCAGATTTGAGAAAGGAATGGCAGAGATTTATTTAGATAAATGGTGCAGTATCTTGTGAGCAGAAGCCTGACAGAGTATCTGCAACACATGGTTTCTTTTAGGTGGAATTCCACTCCACCAACAGGGCGAAGTAGATTATGCATTTCCTGTCAAGTGGTTGAGGAAAGCCAAAACTGGGTCTTAAATACAGTGCTGAATAGGGAACTTCAGAGCTAGCTGTCAGTTGTGTTTATTATGCTATAAACTTCATTTTCCTCATAACCCTTAGATTGCTGACTTGGAAGTAAATTGATGACTCAGAGTTCTTATCACCCTTCCTGAGGTATTTTCCACGAATTGCCAAGCTCATTTTAGGAACTCACTTGCATCCATGCCACCTGGCTACTCCCCCCACCCAAAACAAGTGGGAACTGTTTCAGTGCTGTAAAACCATTCCAAATAAATTCAATGAGTTTCTCCCTCTACACGCATATATTGCTTTGTCTCTGAAATTTAGTGAGTGCTCTAAGCGAATCTCACATACTCTTAGCATGCCTAAAATGATGAGCACTTTAAAGTCTTTACCCCCTCATTTCCTTTTGTTGAGCTACAACAAATAGCTGGGAAGTTGGAGAAAAATGCTATGCACGCGCAAGCTTTAAGTCACCTTACTTGTTTATTATTATAACAGTGCCTGGCACATAGTAAGCACCAAATACTCATTTGCCATTATTATTCTGTTGTCCATATGCAAAAAGAAAAAAAATTCCAAATCTTCCAGAACTGAGGTTCTTAATGTAGATTTTAAGGGAACCAAATGTTCTCTGAACCCCGAATTGTATGTAAAATTTATGATTATGTGCATTTTTCTGGGGAAAAGGCTGTTAGGGTTCATCAGATGCTTAACTTAATGGGTCAATGACACCCACAGAAAAGGGCAAGAACCACCATCCCGGAGAAGTATTAAAAATATGTAGTCTTCAAAAAAAAAGGGGGGGGGAAGAAATGTAGTCTCCAGGGGTGGCTTGTGAAGTAGACTCTAGAGTCGGGGTGAGATTATCAGCAAAGGATTATATTATCTCCATATTATGGCAACATACAATATTAACTATTTTGAGCAACATACAATATCACTACCTTTGTTTTTTTATTACAAATATTATAAGGTTACTATCATTATAGCATAATAAACACAAATGAACAGATGATCAAGGTGCAGGTTCAACTGAGTCTGTGTGTGTGGTGTTACAAGGTAATTTGACACAGATGATAAGAACATGCAAGTGCCTAAAACCAACATTACCTTTATGTGGTCAAATCAAATTTCTCTCTTTTCATGCTTTATTAGTAGCTGCAATAACCCTAATACCAGCGTTAAGCATCATGCTGGGATGCTACCTCAGTCCTGATTGATTTCATCCTTACCCTCGCTCTGGGCCGGCGGGGGTGGGGGGGGGTGGGGTGGGTGGGTGGGTGGGGTGCTGAGTCGCAGAGAAGTCCCAAAGGAATGAACTCTGCATATCTGGCATTTGGGCAGAGAGAAGGAATCCCATCTAGCTTCAAAAGAAACTGGGAAGGCAGAACACCCGGACAGGGAATGAAAGCCTAGAGCTGGCAACTGAACTCAAGCAGGGAATGTCTCTGACTGGGGAACACACACTGTCCCATCCATGCTGCCACTGCTGGACAACCCACAGACCTCTGCGGTACTGGGTGTCTGGAGGAGGCGGGGACCATTCCTTCTCCCACAGCTTTGGCTCCCTTTCTAGAAAGATTCCATAGGTTTACCAACTTCCACCCTGTCCCAAATTCCTTCCACAGGAGAGAAAGCAAATATAATTCTTCTCCAACAAATGCTTTGGAGGAGAGAGCTTGTGGGAGGAGCATAACCACCATCATTTCTCAAGCACCTATTAAACACTGTGTGTTTGCTTTATATTCATTTTTCTCATTTATTCTTTACAACAACACTATAGGATAGACACTATAATTATTCCCACTTAATAGAACAAATCTTAAGCTCAAAGAAGTGTGACTTGGAAAGAAGTATACCGGAACTCTCTAATTTTCATTACAACATTTTATCTTTAACTTCTGTTTATTCTCATTTAGTGTAAGCCTTTATTTCTTCATTTCTGAAGAAATACTACACTTGCTGCCTACCTGGTCTCTTCTCCAGAGTCTGCAACCAATCCATCTGCACGCACACACACAGCCCCTCAAGTACGAGTGTGAGATGAGCCAGTCCAGAGTCGTCACCACTGCAAGGAGCTGGAGAGACAACAATAAACATTTTTCTGGCTTCTTAGAAAAAAAGTGGAATTGTAAACACTTTAATATTCATGCTTTTTTTCATATTTACAGCCACATTTTCTTTCTTTCTTTCTTTTTTAGATTTTTATTTACTTATTTCACAGAGAGAGACACAGTGAGAGAGGGAACACAAGCAGGGGAAGTGGGAGAGAGAAGCAGGCTTCCCACGGAGCAGGGAGCCCGATGCAGGGCTCGATCCCAGGACCCTGGGATCATGACCTGAGCCGAAGGCAGGCACTTAATGACTGAGCCACCCAGGCGCCACCACATTTTCTTTGGTAAAGGAAGATATATTTTGGCATATTTAATCTTTAAGAAGCCATTGAATAGAACGGTGTCAAATATTTACTTAAATAAAATCTATTATGACTATGATTCTGACAGAATGTATCCCATGAGTGATACATGAGTGATTTTTACTGCAAGGGCAGCTCTTAACGCATTCTTTTGACTTGGCATCACTGAGTGGCATTTGGCCCCACAAAGCCCTAGTTCTTGGTCATGTGACGGTCATTTACACAGGCCTGATTGTTTCACGCAGCCATTAACACTCCATAACAATGGAGTCACTGTTGGAGTAACTCTTGATGAGCAGCAAAGAGGAGCTGAAACAAACAAGTAAACAAACAACAAACAAAAACGGATCTCTTACACTAAGTCACCAGCAATTAAAACAGTAAGAGCCACAGTAAAAGTGTGCACTGATCAGATAAAGTGTGACCAAAAAAAATCTAATCAGGTTTTTCGAAAAGGCCAAGAGGAAATATATCTTGTCTGAAGTTTGACTTTCATTTAGAGCTTTGCAAATCCTGGAACCATGCATATATCTATATAATATGTTGATGGGTTATAAAAATACCTAATATGAATCATACATCTATAAATGTGTAGTTGTCCATAAGTGCATCTTCTCAGATAATTACCTAATGGGGTTATCTTGTCTACCTTTGTGGTAATTGGGTCATCTCTGAGGGTGAAGATCATGTTTCCTGACCATCTGCCCTCTCTATAAGCCTCTGGCTTTCATTCCTGTGAAATCATTCTTTGAAATACACCAACAGCTTGATTTGACTTTTGCTAAGATCCATCTCTTTTGATTTCTCCTAACCTCCATAGCATGTAGCTAATAGAAACTCTCTCCCTGCCCTTGGTTTTAGAGATGTTACACTCTCTTCCTCCCTTGCTGACTGCCCTTCTTCTGCCTGCTACCTTTTCTAAAAGGGGTGCCGGTCCTAGGTATGTGGGCACAGTCTTCTTTCTGTCTTCTCCCCCAATATCTCAATCACTGTTGCTTCAGTGGGCACATCCAGGCAAATGACTCCAAAACTGGTACTTCCGCTCCAAGTCTTCACCACCCAGAGATTCCTGACTATCTGCTGAACATTTGCAACCACCACCAAGTTCAGTTCCGGAATTCGAAAATTATTTGGATCTCATCCTCACAATCCCCATTCTTGCTTCTCTTTTTCCAGGAATGGTCCAATTACTCCTTACCAAGGTTTGAGAATTCAGTGTCATGTTTTATCTAACTCTCTGTCTCATGGTCCCTTCCCACACACCAGTATGTCTAATCGTTGCCTAAATTTTACAGGCTTTTTCCTTCATTAAAAAACACTTCCCTCCACTCCTTGTTAAAAATTCCTTTTCATTCCTATTGTCATTATCTTACTTCAGCCATTCAGCCCCACACTTCCGAGTTATAATTTCCTCCTGGTTGGTATCCCTCTCTCTTTATTTGCTTCCAAATTAACATTTCCTTAGAACATCACCTCGGTAGTATTCTCCCCTGATCAAGGAGCTTCAACAACAGTTCTCTCTTAGAGGTTTACCAAGGCTTTTCAAACTTTAATGCCATGGGAATCACTTGAGGCTCCTCCTAAAACACAGATTGGGATTCAGCTGGTCTGGGGTGAGGCCTGAGAGTCTGCATTTCTAGGTCCCAGGTGTTGTTGATGCTGCTGCTCTGCTTGTGTTAAGAGTTTATGACCTGGGTCATGTCCAAGTCTCAGTCTCCTCACCTGCCAACCAGTGAGACTAATAGCAAATAACAGGCCACCTGCCCTTACTCATGCCCCATTCATTAAACAGACAGAATGACTTTGTCAGTATCCTGTCCCTCCTCTAATCAAAGACCCCAAGGCCTCCTGTCTCACTTAGGCTAAAAGAAAGTCCTTACAATTAGTTGCCTGCAAGATCGGATCCAGCCTTGGCTGCGTGACTCTACCTCCTTGCACTCTCCTTCTAGCCACACCAACCTCCTTGTTTTCGGAACACCAAAAAGCTTCTTGTAGACTTTTATTCTTGCCTTTTCTTCTGCCTAGAATGCTCTTCCTCCAAATAGTTGCATGTCTTACTCCCTCACTTCCTTTAAGCTTGGACTCAAAGGTCATTTTTTTCAGTAGTATCTTCCTTCACCCACTATCTAAAATTGCAAACATGCTGGAGTGCCTGGGTGGCTCAGTTAAGCATCCAACTCTTGATTTCAGCTCAGCTCATGATCTCAGGGTCATGAGATCAAGCCCCGTGTTGGGCTCTGTGCTGGGTGTGGAGTCTGCTTGGAATTCTCTCTCCTTCTCCCTCTGCACCCCACTTTACTCCCCACTGGTGCGTGCTCTCTCTCTCTCTCAAAATAAATTAAAAAATAAAATAAAATAAAATAAATAACAAACATCCCTCCTTATCATCAGCTCCTCATATCCCCTTCTTTTTTTTTTTTAAAGATTTTATTTATTTATTTGAGAGAGAGAGAGAATGAGAGATAGAGAGCACGAGAGGGAAGAGGGTCAGAGGGAGAAGCAGACTCCCTGCTGAGCAGGGAGCCCGATGTGGGACTCGATCCCGGGACTCCAGGATCATGATCCGAGCCGAAGGCAGTCACTTAACCAACCGAGCCACCCAGGCGCCCCTCATATCCCCTTCTTTGCTCTATTTTTCTCAGCAACATTTATCCATATCTAATATACCAAATATGTTGCTTATAAAATGCAAGCTCCAGGAGGGTATAGATTCTTGTCTGTTTTATTCATAGATATATGTCTCTTTCTTTTGGCTGATTTCCCAACACCTAGAAAAGTACCTGGTATATAACAGGTATAAATAAATATTTGTTAATTAAATGAGGAATGAATGAATGAATAAAAGACCTAATTCTGGGATTATTATGAAGATAAATAAGATCACATACATAAAGCATTTAACACACTGCTTGACTGATTTCATAAATACAGAGAATAGAATGGTGGTTGCCAGGGATAGGGGGAGGGAAAAGTCAAAGGGCACAAATTTTCAGTTATAAGAAGAATAAGTTCTGAAGATCTAATTCATAGCATGGTGGTGACTATGGTTAATAATACAAGAGTGTATACTTGAAAGTGGCTGAGGGTAGAGCTGAAGCATTCTCACCACAAAAAAAGAGTTATCTACATTAACTGTATCAGGTGATAAATATGTTAATTATCTTGATATTGGTAATCATTCTACTATAGACATGTATCAAAACATCATGTTATAGAGTTTAAATATATATAACTATGCTACTCAATTATTTCTCAAAAAGTTAAAATTAAAAAACACAGTGACTGAATATAGAACCATAATTCTTTGATCCTAACTCAGCATCCTTCAATAATAAAATTCTATATAGCTACATAGGATAAATTATAAATTCTCAATAGCTACATGTGATAATATGGATAAATCTCAGTAACATAATGTTGAGTAAAAGAAGCCAACACAATCTTGATGAAGTCCCAAAAGTTCATTTTTGCTTTTGTTTCACCAGCTTTTGGAGATGTATCTTGAAAGAAGTTGCTGTGGGTGATGTCAAAGAGGTTACTGCCTATGTTATCCTCTAGGATTTTGATGGATTCCTGTCTCACGTTGAGGTCTGTCATCCATTTTGAGTTTATCTTTGTGAATGGTGTTAGAGAATGGTCGAGTTTCATTCTTCTGCATGTGGCTGTCCAATTTTCCCAGCACCATTTATTGAAGAGACTGCTTCTGCACAGCAAAGGCAACAGTCAGCAAAACAAAGAGGCAACCCACAGAATGGGAGAAGATATTTGCAAAGAACACTACAGATAAAGGGCTGGTATCCAAGATTTATAAAGAACTTCTCAAACTCAACACCCAAAAAACAAATAATCAAGTCAAAAAGTAGGCAGAAGATATGAAAAGACACTTCTCTGAAGAAGACATACAAATGGCTAACAGACACATGAAAAAATGTTCATCATCATTAGCCATCAGGGAAATTCAAATCAAAACCACATTGAGATACCACCTTACATCAGTTAGAATGGCAAAAATGGACAGGGAAAGAAACAACAAATGTTGGAGAGGTTGTGGAGAAAGGGGAACCCTCTTACACTCTTGGTGGGAATGCAAGTTGGTACAGCCACTTTGGAAAACAGTGTGGAGGTTCCTCAAAAAGTTAAAAATAGAACTACCCTATGACCCAGGAATTGCACTCCTGGGTATTTACCCCAAAGACACAGATGTAGTGAAAAGAAGGGCCATATGCACCCCAATGTTCATAGCAGCAATGTCCGCAATAGCCAAACTGCGGAAAGAGCTGAGATGCCCTTCAACAGATGAATGGATAAAGAAGATGTGGTCCATTTATACAATGGAATATTACTCAGCCATCAGAAAGGATGAATACCCAACTTTTACATCCACATGGATGGGACTGGAGGAGATGATGCTAAGTGAAATAAGTCAAGCAGAGAAAGTCAATGATCATATGGTTTCACTTATTTGTGGAACATGAGGAACAGCATGGAGGACATTAGGAGAAGGAAGGGAAAAATGAAGGGGGGGAATTGGAGGGAGAGATGAACCATGAGAGACTATGGACTCTGAGAAACAAACAGGGTTTTAGAGGGGAGGGGGGAGGGGGGATCTGTTAGCCCGGTGATGGGTATTAAGGAGGGCACGTACTGCATGGAGCACTGAGTGTTATATGAAAACAATGGATCGTGGACCACCACATCAAAAACTAATCATGTACTGTATGGTGACCAACATAACATAATAAAATTAAAAAAAAAAAAGCAGCCAACACAAAGGGAAATTCCGTGTGTGTGTGTGTGTGTGTGTGTGTGTGTGTGTGTGTGTATGTGTGTGTTTAACAACAGGCAAAAAGTAATCTAGAATGACAGAAGTCAGAATGTTAATTACCTTTGGTGGTGGAGGGGAACCACTGAGAAGATGCACAAGGTAGTCATCTGAGGTGCTCATTATGTTTTATGTCTTCATCTAGGTGGTGCTCACACAGGTGTGTCCCCTGTGTAAGAATTCACTGAGATATATACTCATGTGTGTGTACTTTCTGTTTGTATATTATATTTCAATTAAAATACTTCCTTTAAAAAAGAGAAAATGGTTAGACTAGGAAACACTAAGCACAACTGAGGGTAGAAAACTTGATTGAAATTTTATGTAATAAATGTCTAGACCACAATTCTTCTCTTTACTTGATGATCACAATGCACTCTGTCAGGACTTTCCCTTCCAGAACAGAGGTTAAAAGATTCTTCTCTAGGAATTCTGACTAGCTGGAAGAAAAGACCTAAAAGGAGGAGTTTCCCCAAATAAGGCCTTGCCAGACCACTCTGTAAAGAAGGGCCCAATTGAGAAAGCTCACACATGCACAGATATTCTCAATAGCTTTTTAGTATGTAACTCTTAAATATAAACAAATTAGCCAAGGGGTTAACAAGACAAAGTAGGGCAAACACATTTTGAAAAAATTAAACTCTTTGCCCGCCCTCCCTCTCCAGAAAAAACAAAAACAAAAAACAAAAAATTAAATCATTCCTATCCTTAGAGAATTAGGAATATTTTATATACATGAACAAGAATAGGATTATTTCTGGAGCACCTAGGTGGCTCAGTTGGTTAAGTGACTGCCTTTGGCTGGGGTCATGATCCCACGGTCCTGGGATGGAGTCCCAATGGGCTCACTGATCAGTGGGGAGTCTGCTTCTCCCTCTCCCTCTGCCTGCCACTCCCCCTGCTTGTGCTATCAAAAGAAAAAAAGACAAAGAAAAGAATAGGATTATTTCTAAAGGGAGACTTCTGAGAACAAACAAAAACCCTTAATAATTAAGTGTGGTACCAGAAATAAAAAAATTAACAGGATGGTTAGAAGATAAAGTTGAAAAAAATCTTGCAAAAAGTAAGATGAAAAGACAATGATGTGAAAAAATGGATGGAAAAACTAAGAAAATTAGGAGACCTGGGGCACCTGGATGGCTCAGTGATTAGGCATCTGCCTTTGGCTCAGGTCATGATGCCAGGGTCCTGGGATCTAGCCCCACGACTGGCTCCCTGCTCTGCGGGAAGACTGCTTCTCCCTCTCCCACTCCCCCTGTTTGTGTTCCCTCTCTCACTGTGTCTCTCTCTGTCAAATAAATAAATAAAATCTTAAAAAAAAAAAGGAAGAAAATTAGGAGACCAGACCAAGAAGTCAAGATAGAAGAGAAAAGCCAGAGTCAAAGACATTATCAAAAAACAAATTCAAAACCTTTTCCTAGAATACAAGAGTCTAAATTTCCAGATTGAATGAGCCTATTGAGCATCCAAACTAAAGGATGAAAAGAAAGTCAAACTGTTATGAAATTCTAGAAAAGTGGTAACAAATAAAAGCTCCTACAAGCTTTCAAGAGAGAAACATCATGCAAAAACTGAAGAATCAGATCATTAAATATCTCAACAGCAATATTGGGAGCTAGAAGACAATAGCCCAATGACTTCAAAATTTGGGGGGAAAGTTATTTCCAATCTAAAATTAAAAAATCCAGCTAGACTATAAAATGTAAGATTAAATAAAGACATTTTTAGGTGTCCAAGATCCCAATATTCTTTCCCCATCCTCCCCTTCCTAAGAGGCTACTAGAGGATTGGCTCTACAAAAACAAAGGAATAAACCAAGCCTAGGAAAGCTTGGTATTCAGGGAATGAAATCCAGTACAAGGAAAAGTGAAGAGAATCCACAGGATAGCAGTAATTGGGGAGCCAAGATGAGAACTGCATAGCAGGTCCAATGAGGCCTACTTAAGCAGGCCTGGAAAATTCAGGGAAATTTTCTTCAATAATTTGTAGGTCATAAAATTCTTAGAACATATTGAAAATAAATGACCAATTTGGGGAGAGTTTGGGTTTAAAATACTAATAAATACCTAAAAAAACTGAGCAAGCAATAAAAAGCAATTATTAATTTCAGGAAAAGAAAAAATCATAGTATACTATATTTTCCTTTTCTATGTAAATGAGGGAAAGTAATCATAGTATACTGCATAACTCACCTGTGAATAGCATTTATTTAGTCATGACACTGTAAATCCTGAATACTGAACTAACCAAGCTTATATATAACACATCTCTGTGGGAAAATGAGTATTTAAGTGTGCTGGAGGTGGTAAAAGAGTTAAACCCTTACCTTCCGTGTGAGGCATCAAAACATAATACCTAAAGCTAACCAAGAAATAGTAAGAAAAGCATGTTATTTAGCTTTTATTTGTTACCACTTTTCTAGAATTTCACAACAGTTTGATTTTCTTTTCATCCTTTGGTTTGGATACTCAATAGGCTATAAAACAAAATAATCAGCGGGAAGAGTTGAAACCTCCAGAAAATTTTTGAAATAAAATAGTGATGATGGACGTTCTGCATTGCTCTTAATTTCTCTAGAAATTGATTCACTAGTTCACTATTTTTATTTCATTTTTTTGTATAGTTGACCCTTGAACAACATGGGTTTAAACTGGTAGGTCCACTTATATGCAGATGTTTTCGATAAATATAATACAGCACTGTAAATGTGTTTTACCTTCCTTGTGATTTTCTTTTCTTTTCTTTTTTTTAAAGATTTTATTTATTTATTTGACAGAGAGAGAGAGAGAGAGAGACAGTGAGAGAAGGAATACAAGCAGGGGGAGCGAGAGAGGGAGAAGCAGGCTTCCCACCAAGCAGGGAGCCCGATGTGGAGCTCAATCCCAGGACCCTGGGATCATGACCTGGGCCAAAGGCAGACGCTTAACGACTGAGCCACCCAGGTGCCCCTTCCTTGTGATTTTCTCAATAACATTTTCTTTTCTTTAGCTTACTTTATTAGAAGCATGCAGTATATAATACACACAAAATACAAAATACGTTAATCAATTCTTTCTGTTATCGGTAAGGTTTCCGATCAACAGTAGGTCATCAGGAGTTAAGTTTTTGTGGAGCTAAAAAGTACACACAGATTGGGGTGCCTGGGTGGCTCAGTCATTAAGTGTCTGCCTTCCGCACAGGTCATGATCCCAGGGTCCTGGGATTGAGCCCCGCATCAGGCTCCCTGCTCGGCAGAAGCCTGCTTCTCCCTCTTCCACTCCCCCTGCTTGTGATCCCTCTCTTGCTGTGTCTTTCTCTGTCAAATAAATAAAATCTTTAAAAAAAAAAAGTACACACAGATTTTTGCCTGTATGAAGGTTGGCACCGCTAACCCCTTCATTATTCAAGGATCAACTGTATTTTCAGGAATGCCAAAACAATGTTGAATAATAACGATACTGTACCTTTTTATATTGTTTTTGATTTTACGAAAAAATGCTTCAGCCTTTTTGTTTGTTTGTTTAGCACGATATTTATCACTTTTAAGCAGTTTTCTTTTATTTGTGTTTTACTTAGAATAATGCCTAAAAGATTCTAAGAGGGAAAAAGTTATATCAAGAATACTATTCCTGGGGCGCCTGGGTGGCTCCATTGGTTAGGTGACTGCCTTCGGCTCGGGTCATGATCCTGGAGTCCCGGGATCGAGTCCCACATCGGGCTCCCTGCTCAGCAGGGAGTCTGCTTCTCCCTCTGACTCTCTCCCCTCTCATGCTCTCTATCTCATTCTCTCTCTCAAATAAATAAATAAAAAATCTTAAAAAAAAAAGAAGAAGAATATTATTCCCGGGGCGCCTGGGTGGCTCAGTTGGTTAAGCAACTGCCTTCCGCTCAGGTCATGATCCTGGAGTCCGGAGATCGAGTCTCACATCAGGCTCCCTGCTCAGCAGAGAGTCTGCTTCTCCTTCTCACCCTCCTCCTTCTCATGCTTTCTGTCTCTCATTCTCTCTCTCAAATAAATAAATAAAATCTTTAAAAAAAAAAAAGAATATTATTCCCAGTCAAGTTTTGTTCATGTGTAAAGGCAAGAGAGAGACAATGTCCACCAAGCAAGAGCTGAAGAAATACAGGAACTGAGCACTTTTCTTTTTTTTTTTTTTTTAAGATTTTATTTGACAGAGAGAGACACAGCGAGAGAGGGAACACAAGTGGGGGAACAGGAGAGGGAGAAGCAGGCTTCCCGCCGAGCAGGGAGCCCAATGTGGGGCCTGAGCACTCTTCTTTAAAATATTCCTCAATTATGAATTCTAGACAATCAAAAATGAAAGGAGGAAATTTTGGTAAAGCACCAGAACACCAATAAATGCCATAGTGGAACAATATCTGTAGGGTTTGTGAAGGGGAAAAATCTGTGTCCTAAGATGGCTGACCGAGCCACCAAGGGAGTCCCAGTCCCTGCCCTGGGGCTCTTCCGGGTTCTTCTCCTTGCCCCGCATCACACATGCACCAAAAGTGCCAAGTATGCGGAAGTAGAAGTGTATAAATTACCCCCTTTGTTTGTGCTCAGGGCTCAGACCTTTGAGATCATTCTCCTCTGAGCCTGCCAGCATTAAATAAACCTCCTATCCTCTAAGATCTCTGGGTGCTGCTTGGTTCTTCCGTCAGGCGATCCAGTCCAGGTTCTGTAACGTTTGGTTCCCTGACCGGGAAACCAAACCGCGGTGGCCCATTGTTGCCACCGGTTTGGGGGCAACGGCAGGGTGGTGACGGAATGAGAGATCTTAAGGGAGAAGGCGCACCCTGCCTGATATTCGGCAGTCTCTCGCCCGGTCTCTTCAGACGGGCCCTGCTCTGCTGTTCCCACCAGACTTGAGGAGACTTGGCAGGTGAGGACCCGGTCCCGACATCGGGTCACAGTAAGGCCTAGGGCCCCAGACCTAGACAGACCCACCCATTGGGGTGGAAGGGGAGCCTGATCACCTCCTAGAGACCTCTTAGAGGTCTCACAGGTAGGGATTCCCAGGGAGGAAGTGTAATAACCTCTGGAGTGAATGTGTGAGTGAGTGTGCCGTCCTACCTGACTACCACCTGGCAAACTGATTCTGTGGCTCCACGGGCAGGCACCCTTAAGGTCCCCAGAAGCCTATGGAGTCTGACTGGGCCTGTCTGCAATTCCGTGGTGAAAGGCATACAGTCTAGGGCGGCGTCAGAATAGTTTCTGATTGTAAGTCACAACACTGACACCGCTATGGCTAAGCCTCACCTAATCTCCTTCAGGACACAGCCAGACGGGCATCTGATTGGTCTCCTCACCTCAGGAGGCACCCCACCCCCTTGGTCTGTCTCTGTACCATTGCACATGGGAACATCACCATGGGGTCAGGGCAGAGTAAACCCACAGTCCTTGAGACCATGTTCAAAGATTTCAAGAAGGGGTTCTCGGGAGACTATGGAGTCAGGATGAATCCCGGCAAACTGAAAACCCTATGTGAATTGGAACGGCCCACCTTTAAAGTCAGGTGGCCTTCAGAAGGGACGTTGGATGTCCCAACGATCCATTGAGTGTGGCGAGTCGTAACAGGAGAACAAAGACACCCCGACCAGTTCCCGTACATTGACTCCCAGCTAGGAATTGCCCAGAATCTTCCCCCTTGGGTGCGATTCACTTGTATTAGGCGGGGACAGGCCGGGGTCTTAGTCGCCTCATCCAAGAAGCCCGAAGAAGACTGACAGAGGTCCCAGCCTCTACAGATTCTAGTGGGAGATCCCGAAGAAGAACTGATCCTGCCTCCACCATATGAACCCCAAAGTTCTGCACCCCCAGTTCCAGACACTCCACTGCCATCAGTCTCCCCACAACCCCAGTCCTGGAGGATCCACTCTCTCCAGGACCAGCAGCCAGGCTGTGCCCCAGGCCAGGCCCAAGCACCCTCCAAATGCTGGTATGAGAGACGTGGGAACCCGAGAGGTGTGATGAAGAGGGGACAGTCCAACCCGGTTGTTCCATGATGTATTATCAACCTTTCTCCACCACTGACCTCCTCAACTGGAAACACAACACTCCTTCCTACTCTGAGAAACCACAGGCTATGGTAGACCTCATGGAATCCCTCTTCCAGACTCATCGGCCGACCTGGGAAGACTGCCAATAGTTATTCCGCACCCTGTTTAACACAGAAGAGAGGAGGAAAATAATGAGAGGAGCACAGCAGTGCCTAGAAGAGCACGCACCAGTGGGAGTCATCAACCCTACTGCCTGGGCTAACACAGCCGCACCCAAGGAGTGCCCAGCATGGGTCTTTACCATGGATGAAGGACAAGCCCACATTCGCCAATACAAGGGGGCCCTCCTCTGGGGAATCCAGGTAGGAGCTAAGAAACCCATGAACATGACTAAGGTATCCTTGGTCACTCAACAACCAGGGGAGGCCCCCAGGGACTACTGCAGAAGACTATGTGAAGCCTACAGGATATACACTCCATTTGACCCTGAGGCACAGGAAAGCCAACAGATGGTAAACACCTCCTTCATGGCTCAGGCAGTCCCAGACATCAGAAAAAACCTTCAGAAACTAGAGGGTTTCCCTGGGATGAACATCACCCAGCTAACAGAGATTGCCAATAAGGTATACATGAACAGGGAGGTCACAGCCAAAAGGGAAGCTGACAAAAAGATGAAAAAGAAGGTCAGCCTCCTCGCCACTGCCCTGAAAGAAAAGGATGACACAAGGTGGGGAGATCCCGACCACCGAAAGGGGGAGACCCAGAACCCCCTTGGCAAAGGATCAATGTGCCTACTGTAAGGAGAAAGGGCATTGGAAAAATGAATGTCCCAACCAGTAAAAGTCTCAGAAGCCCAGCCTCTACAAGGAAGAACCCCAAGAGGAGGACCTCACAGGCCTTGAAGGAATAGACTCAGACTGAGGGGAGCCGGGCTCTCTCCTCCTTGGCCCCCGTGAGCCCACGGTCAGAATGAAAATAGAGGGCCAACCAGTGACTTTTATGGTTGATACTGGGGCCAAGCACTCTGTTGTCACCTCCCCAGTGGCCCCTTTCAGCAAAAGGACTGCGACCATCTTTGGGGCCACCAGGATGCAGGTGATACAACAGCCCTTTTGCCAGGCTCGCCAAGTGAACTTGCGGGCCACAAGGTCCAACATGAATTCCTTTATCTACCTGATTGCCCCATCTCCATCCTGGGCCGAGACATGCTCTCCAAGCTTGGGGCTCAGATAATCTTTGAGCCCACTGGACACAGCCTCCGATTAAACCCAAGGCAAGAGGAGATGGGGTCTCTGGTACTAGCGATTACCACGATGAGGGAAGAAGAATGGAAGCTATTCTGTGCCCAGGCTCAACCGAGCAGCCCGCCAGAGTTCAGACTCACCTTCCCTTCAGTATGGGCTGAAGACAACCCACCTGGACTAGCTTGGAATCAGGCCCCTATCATTGTTGAACTGATCCCAGGAGCCCAACCTCAGAGGCAAAGGCAATACCCCCTTCCACAAGAAGCTAAGATTGGCAACCAAGAACATCTGGCCAAACTCAAAGAAGCGGGTATTCTAGTCGAGTGCCAGTCAGCCTGTAATACCCCACTCCTGCCAGTCAAGAAGCCAGGAGGGGGATACCAACCAGTTCAAGACCTGCAGGCCATCAACAAGGTGACCATCTCTCTGTACCTGGTGGTCCCAAATCCATACACCCTTCTCAGCCATATTCCAGGGTTGGCCAGATGGTTCACTTGCCTAGATTTAAAGGATGCCTTCTTTTGCCTCCACTTAGCTCCCCAGAGCCAGCCACTGTTTGCCTTTGATGGAATGAAGCTGATACAGGGCGCCAGATGCAACTGACTTGGATGCACCTCCTGCAGGGGTTTAAAAACTCACCAACCCTCTTTGGGGAAGCACTTGCCAGCTTCCCAAGAGAGGCCACACAATGCACCCTCCTCCAGTATGTGGATGACCTCCTCCTCGCCAGTGACACACAAGAAGTCTGCACAAAAGGCACAAAGGCCCTCCTACAGCTCCTGTCAGACTTGGGATACTGAGTCTCATGGAAGAAGGCACAAATCTGCCAACAACAGGTCCGATATCTTGGTTTCCTCCTCACCCAAGGGAAGAGAGAACTAGGGCCAGAGAGAAAGAAAGTCATCCTCTCCCTGCCACAGCTCCAGACAAAAAGGGGCCCATGAGCATTCCTGGGGGCTGCAGGATTCTGCCACATCTGGATCCCTGGCTTCTTGGCAATAGGAAGACCCCTCTATGATCTCTTAGGGGAACCAGATCGAGAACCCCCTACCTGGACTAAGGAAGCAGAAGCTGCCTTCACAAAGATAAAGACCGCCCTGGGGCAGATTCCAGCCCTGGGCCTACCAGATGTAGAAAAACCCTTCAATCTCTGTGCATGAAAAGGAAAAAATAGCACTCAGGGTACTCACCCAGACTGTTGGGTCCTGGCAATGGCCGGTGACATATCTGTCAAAGAAGCTGGACCCCATGGCAGCAGGATGGCCACCATGCTTCAGGGCGCTGTCAGCCACAGTTCTACTCATCAAGGATGTGGACAAACTCACCCTGGGGCAAGAACTTAATGTCAAGGTCCCTCATGCAGTTGTGTCCCTCATGAATGCACAGGGGCACCGCTTCCTTTCCAACTCTCAGCTAGCACAGTACCAAGGGCTCCTCTGCGAAAACCCACGCGTCACCCTTGAAACAGTAAAGACATTAAATCCAGCAACCTTTCTCCCCACGGAAGAGGGAGAACCAGACCATGACTGCTCCGAGGTAACTGATGAAGTCTACACGAGCCGTTCAGATCTGTGGGATCAAGCCATAAAGAGTCCAGAGCTCATGCTGTTCAGCGTTGGCAGCAGTTACCTACAAAAGGGTGCCCAGAAATTGGGTTATGCAGTAACTATAACCACTAAAGTCCTAGAAGCCAAGGCATTACCAGATGGATGGTCAGCTCAAGGGGCTGAATTGTATGCCTTAGTCTGAGCCCTCATTCTTGGTGAAGGCAAGCAAGTCAACATCTATACTGACTCTCAGTATGCCTTCGCTACTGTACATATACATGGAGCCATCTACAAGGAAAGGGGCCTCCTAACGACCACAGGAAAAGCTATCAAAAACAGGGAGGAGATACTGAGACCCCTCAAAGCCATCTGGCTACCAAAGGAAGTAGCAATCCTGCACTGTAAGGGACACCAGAAAGGAGACAACGCCATAGCATGGGGAAATCGTCTGGCAGATGAGGCAACCAAGACTGCAGCCAGTGAGGACATGGGAAGAGCCCCTTCCCTCACCATAGCCCTGACACCCCTGGAGGAAGTCCCTCAGCCCAGTTACGCTAAAAAGGAAAAAGAATGGGCCATGGCTGAGGGGGCTGCCATGGCTGAGGGGGCCACCCTGACTGAAAAGGGATGGTGAATGGTGCCAGATGGGCATGTCTTTGTTCCAACAGCAACTGGAGGGCATCTAGTCAAGGAACACCACCAACTCACTCATCTGGAAAAAACTGTATTAGAGGCCCTTCTCAAGAAGCACTACTACATCAGTCAGCTGCTAGCAGTGGACAATGCATAACATGTGCTGAAAATAATGCTCGGTCTGCACCACAGCCCCCGTGAGGTGTCCAGAGGATGGGAGCAACCCCCTTTGAAGATCTAGAGGTAGACTTCACAGATGTGCAGCCGAGCAGCGGGTTCAGATATCTCCTAGTAATAGTATGCACATACTCTTGATGGATCGAAGCCTTCCCGACTAGGACAGAGCAAAGCTGGGAAGTAGCTAAAGTCCTCTTGTGGGAGATCATGGCCCTGTCTGGCCTGCCATTAACAATCCATAGTGACAATGGACCCACTTTTGTGGCAGACATTGTACAGGTCTTGACCAAATCTCTCAACATCACCTGGAGACTCCACACCGCTTACTGGCCCCAAAGTTCAGGGAAAGTAGAGTGAATGAATTGCATCCTCAAGGGAACCTTAGCAAAGTTTTGTCAGGAGACTAACCTCCCATGGCCAGATCAGCTACCCCTAGCTCTCCTATGTGCTCGCTGCACGCCTGGGACATTAGGTTTCTCCCCATTCGAATTAATATATGGATGGACTCCCTCGTGCCTGAGTCACCTTCAAAACAGTAAAGACATTAAACCCAGCAACCTTTCTCCCCATGGAAGAGGGAGAACCAGACCATGACTGCTCTGAGGTAACTGATGAAGTCTACACAAGCCGTCCATATCTGCGGGATCAAGCCATAAAGAATCCAGAGCTCACACTATTCAGCGATGGCAGCTGTTACCTACAAGAGGGTGCCCAGAAATCAGGTTATGCAGTAACCACAACCACTAAAGTCCTAGAAGCTAAGGCATTACTAGCTGGATAGTCAGCTCAAGGGGCTGAATTGTATGCCTTAGTCCAAGCCCCTTCCCTCACCATAGCCCTGACACCCCTGGAAGAAGTCCCTCCGCCCTTAGCTTGGAGATAAAAAAAAATAAAGGAGCAGCTTCAGGCCCTGGAGGCCACCCTAAATGAATTACAAAAATACACCATTGAGCAGACCCTTATCTCCTTAGGGTCTCAGGTACACTCCTCCCAAACAGGGGACCCAGTTTGGGTCAAAGATGGGAAGAAAACCCCCTGAAACCACAGTGGGCGGGCCCCACACTGTTGTACTAACCACCCCTACTGCCCTCAAGGTCTCAGGTGTCACCCCATGGGTCCACCACTGCAGAGTGAAGAAAGCTCATCATTTGGACGAGGAGTCATGCCAGTGGAAAGTCCAGCCAAACCCCACAGACCTGCTCCAGTTTCACCTTTGACGAGACCCCACTGACTAATGGACTCCTGCTCGTCGTGGTCCCTAGCTCTCATTGGCGTGATATCCCTCATCCTAGGAGTCGGACTCTATACTGTTGCTCCTTCTGACTGGACATTCCCCCAGAGACTTGCCATTGTTGTTGTTTATTGGGTCACATTAGGATGTATTACTACACTCACTTGCTCACAGGTTTCCTCTCCCTCACCCTCCAGGCCATAGGGATACTAGGGAACACCAACTACCTGCCATGTACATGCCAGCATTACCACAAGCCCTCTGGGGCAAATAATCTTGATGCGTGTGCTAAACGCCACCCAGCCCTCTGCTAACACAAGGGTCTGTTCTATGTGTCCGGTCGCCCACCAGACCGATGTCCCAACTGCTATGCAGCCCTACCCCGTGGGGACCCCTGGCCCCTCCACGGCCTATCCCCACTCCTGTCCGGAAGGCCCCTGCCCGAGCTCCCACTCTCACTCTAACTGCAGCCACATCCAACTGAGAACAGACAACACCAACCCCATGGTCTCCCTGTTCTTGTACCTTGGTGTACCCTAGCATGCCAAGACAATGTAATGACTCCAGGGAAGTTACTATTTGTCACGACAGGGAAAGACACTCATGACAGGAAAAATTAGGCCCAGACTATACTGGGAATATAGGGATCCGAGATGTCCTGAGGAAAAGGACCTAACCTACTGGAAACCTGACCTTTATCAACCCCTGCTGAGGCTTCCTCCTCATTGGGGACTCTCACTTTAGACCCTCAAGTAAATGGTATATTAGAAGGGGTCCACCATTTATTCAACACAACCAATCCTCAGTTGGCTGCAGATTGCTGGCTCTGCCTGCAAACCGGGGCCCTCAGCTTATAGCAAGCCCACTGAGTTTCCTCAACCCGATCAGGCCCACAGGCGACCCTCCCAAACCCACAGAAATAGACCCAAAACCGGCCAATGTACTTTGTCTTACCTGGCCCCCGACTGTGTCCATAATCCTGAGGAAACACATTCAGTAGGAAGCCTATCTGCCACCCAATGTCTCCAAACCCACAGCTGCCTTTCGTTTGATGGGTGCATGTCTGCCACACCATGGTGCAGTCCAGAACCTGGCACACTTTTCATGTATGGAAGCTATATTTATCAATGCTTACCGGCTAACTGGGTGGGGACATGTGCATTGGTGCTTCTTACTCCTCAGGTAGATATAATCCCCAATAATCAATCCCTTCCCATTCCCTTGTTGGCATATACACAGCCCAAAAGGGCCATCCAATTCATCCCACTGTTGGCTGGATTGGGCATAACAATGGCTGGCGGCATTGGAATAGAAGGAATTGTCTCATCCTCCTATTACTACCAGAAACTGTCAGAAAATCTCACAGAAGATAGGGAACAGGTGGCCAAGTCTATGATAACTATACAAGATCAGATAGACTCCCTCGCAGTGGTGGTACTACCGAATTGGAGGGGCTTGGACCTGCTCACTGCTGAAAAGGGGGGACTTTGTCTCTTCCTAAATGAGGAATATTGTTTTTATAGGAACCAATCAGGGTTAGTTAGAGACATGATCCAACAACTACAAGATCAGGTTGCACACAGGAGAGAAGAATTAGCAAATTCTTGGGGCAATTGATTTAATATCTGGAGCTGGGGGCTACATGGCTCCTTCCCCTAGCCGGTCCTCTCCCCATGATCCTATTGGCATTACTGTTTGGTCCATGTATTTTTTTTTATAGAGATTTTACTTATTTATTTGAGAGAGAGAGAATGAGAGAGAGAAAGCACATGAGATGGGGGGAGGGTCCGAGGGAGAAGCAGACTCCCTGTCGAGCAGGGAGCCCGATGCGGGACTCGATCCAGGGACTCCAGGATCATGACCTGAGCCGAAGGCAGTCGCTTCTGAGCCACCCAGGCACCCTGGTCCATGTATTGTTAATCTCATCACCTGATTCATCAGCTCTCGGATAGAATCAATTAAATTACAACTACTGGTAACCCAATACAGACCTCTAGACTGGCAAGAACCCTAATAATAATCGATGCCCATTCAAGTAAGAAAAAGCATCAAAAGGAGGGAATGAAGGGGGAAAATCTGTGTCCTAAGACGGCTGACTGAGCCAGCAAGGGAGTCCCAGTCCTTGCCCCAGGGCTCTTCCGGGTTCTTCTTCCTGTCCTGCTTTCAGCACGCGCCAAAAATGCCAAGTATGCTGAAGTAGAAGTGTATAAATTACCCCCTTTGTTTGTGCTTGGGGCTTAGACCTTCAGAGATCATTCTTCTCTGAGCCCAACGGTGTTAAATAAACCTCCTATCCTCCAAGATCTCCAAGAGCTGCTTGGTTCTTCCGTCCGGTGATCCAGTCCAGGTTCTGTAACATTTGTTCTCCGGGAAAGGTCATGTAACTAAAAATATATACTAGTCAAGGCCTAATACAAATATAAGATTAGGGCATATGCACTCTTGAACAAGCAAGCAACACATATAAAAATGAAATTGAAAAAAACTATACAGCATAAAACCAGCCAACCAAGAGATGAATTTATTTTTTCATCCTCTAGGATGGATGGGATGTGGTAAAAAAAAAAAAAGTCAAGTATTTAATGCACTTAACATGAAGAATGAAAAGTAAATAAATATGGAAATTATGATTACTGAGGGAAGGGAGATGTTTTTTATTTGACAAAGTAAAAATAATATAAGTAACAGAAAGAAAAAGAAGGGAAACAGAAAAAAATAAAAAATTTTAACTTCCTTGTCTTTCAGTCATGGAAATTAATCAATGGGATCTAAAATTAAACCGTCTAGATCATGTACATTCTTCATGGTCTTTCCTTTTTAAGTTCTAATAATCTTTTTTGTTTTTTTGTTTTTTTTTCTTGACAGAGAGAGAGAGAGAGCAGAATGAGAGCAGAGAGAGAACACAAGCAGGCAGAATGGCAGGCAGAGGGAGAGGGAGAAGCAGGTTCCCCGCGGATCAGAGATGCGGGGCTCCATCCCAGGACCCTGGGATCATGACCTGAGCTGAAGGCAGACGCTTAACCAACTAAGCCACCGAGGCGCCCCTCTGATAATCTTTATTAGCTAAAAAATTTAATAGTGAAGAAACCTTTATCTGAGGTTTAGCTATTTCTTCTATTTTACTTCATTGTCTTCTATTAAATTCAAGTAAAACTGCACGTAATTCCTTTTACGATGCAAGTTTATAAATACTGTCCACTCTGCATTTCCACCTAGCTATTCCCCTATCCATCAAGAGGTGCTAGATATGATTCTCAATGTTATCAAACATTATGTCTCTAAGTGATAGGGTTGACATTCTTTACATTCTTCTTTGCATTTAGCTGTATTGCTTAAATATTTATGACTATGTTTATTTTTAATAAAGTCAAAGCAATTATATTTTTAAATATTTGGGAATTTTGAGTTCACAGAAAGGTTACAAAAGAAGAGCATATTAAAACAATTCAAGAGAGGGGCGCCTGGGTGGCTCAGTTGGTTAAGCGACTGCCTTCGGCTCAGGTCATGATCCTGGAGCCCCAGGATTGAGTCCCTCATCGGGCTCCCTGCTCAGCAGGGAGTCTGCTTCTCCCTCTGACCCTCCCCCCTCTCATGTGCTCTCTCTATCTCTCATTCTCTCTCTCAAATAAATAAATAAAATCTTAAAAAAAAACCCCAACAATTCAAGAGAGCGCCTGGGTGGCTCAGATGGTTAAGTGTTAGCCTTCGGCTCAGGTCAAGATCCCAGTGTCCTGGGATCAAGTCCCGCATTGAGCTCCTGGTTCAGCAGGGAGTATGCTTCTGCCTCTCCCTCTCCCTCTGCCTCTCCCCCTACTCATGCTCCCTCTTTCTGTATCTCTGTGTCTCAAATGAATAAATAAAATCTTAAAAAAAAACACACACACAATTCAAGAGTATTCTAATACCAATGTGAATTTGGAAAAAAAAAATATATATATATATAACCCTGTCTATGTATTACTTTAACTAAAGAAATAATGATGAATTCAGATACATACGTATAACTATAGATTAAAAAACAAACTGAAATATTAACAGTAGCTGTCTGTGGGAAAAAGGACTTTAATTTTTTCTATATATTCTTTTCCCTTCATGAACTTCCAAAGTGGGAACATATTATTTGTATAATCGGGAAAAGAATATACATTTTAAAAAATTAATTGATAACATTCTCATTCAAGATGGTGACATAGAAAGATCCTGAATTCACCTTCTCTCACACTGAGTCTAAAGCTACATGTAGAAAAATTTTCTCTTTAAAAAGCTTAAAGCCTGGCTGAGTGACAACTATACATCAGGCTAATTAGAAGAAAACCACATCAAACCAGGTAGGAGAGGCTGGAACACAATCTTGCAATTAAATCCCATCCCCTTCAAGGATACCCACAACCAGGAAGGAACGCAAAATCCAGAGCTTCTCCCTGAGGAGCAAAGGCTTAAAATCCGTATTAGACATGCCAACTTTTAAGACCTGTGCCTGAGAGATGAGCCACCAAACCGTCCAACTTTGAAAATCAATGGGACTCACACCCTGGGACGCAGAAGACTGAAATGATCTGAGAAAAACATCTCAAAGGGTTTGTGTGCTCACACTCATCTGTCCCAGGGCCCAGCCCACAGGGGGCCCACCACACCCAGACTTTTAAAGTGAAGAAGGGACACCTGCTTCTATTAAAAGCATTGGTCTGAGAGGCAGGCGTCTGAGTGAACACACATATCTAGGAGCTTGCCAAAACACTTTCCAGGGATGGAGACTGATAGGCACCATCTTCACACTCTTCCATTGCCATGCTCCAAAGCCCCAGTATTTTGTTGATGGTAGCTTTTATAGGCATCTGGTGCCCTGACTTTTGCAGCTGCAAAAGGCACATGTAGGGCATGCCTCTTGATCTCCTGACTCTGGAGGTCAGGGGAGCTTATGTTCCTGCTCCCATGGGACTGTAGAGCTCATACCCCTGTCTGGCTCCCTGATTTTTGTCACTGTTGCTGGGGGACACCTCTATATCATCTGGTTCTGGTGGCCAGTGGGGCTTACACTCATGAGTCCCACAGGAGTGTAACCAACAGAAAAAACATTCTTAAATAGCTACTATGTCCAGGGCATAGAAAGAGGAAACAGACCCAGGAGCTCAGTCTTTCCATGAAGGAGGCCTATTAGCTAATTATCATAAGTGTGGCCTGAGGGGCAGGCTTCTAATGAAATGAGCATCTTGGGGCTGACTGGAATCCAAAAATTCCAGAGACCTCAGAGGGCAGGTTCTGTATTCATGCTCACCTGCTGACACGCTTCGGAGCACCACTGTCTCCTGAAGGGCAGCTTTACACATTCCTATCTGCGACACTGGTTTTCATGGCTGCCACCCAGGGGACATATCTTGATCACCTAAGTCTGGTGGCCATAAGTGCTTCCAGTCCTAGGTCCCACAGGACATTGGCAATCAGAAAGATGGCTTTTGGCAGACCACTGCTCCCAAGGTACCACACAGATACCAGGCTGAGGCACAACCCCCAATTTTTCTATGAAGAAAGCTCCTTTACTTGTCCTGGAGCTTTGGTCTGAGGAGCACACTTCTGGTTTGGCACACATTTAGTGGTCCATGGAGCTGCTCTCCAGGAATGTAGGCTGTGGATGCCACTTTGGTTCTCTCCTTCTGCCTTGTTTCAGTTTGTGAGAATCACCCAGAAAAGGGCTTTTACACTTATCTGGAGCCCTGGGTTTTTGTGACTGCTGCACAGTGGACACCTCCAGATCACCCGGCCCTGATGACAAATGGGGGGTTTATGTTTGTGGTCCCATAGAACTGCATATAGTTGCATAGTTTTAAAAGCTGATACTTGAGGATCTGGCTTTCAGTCAGCTGGAATCCAGGTGCTAAGATCTTTCCCTCTGGGACACTGACAGGTCTTTGCACATCCTGAATGAGTGGGAGCTATTAAAAATATAATAGGCTGCTTGAACAAGTACAAAGGTTTGAGAGACAAACAAGAGCCGAGGCAGGGTTGAACAACAAGGTTCATTCCCTACACGAGGGCCCTCCTTCAAGACTAGGAGAGGTAGCTGTTTCATCTTCTGTGGAAACCAACACATAGACTAAGACAAAATGAAGAGACAGAGAAATATGTCCCAAATGAAAAATCAAGATAAAACCTCAGGACAAAAAAAAAAAAAAAAGTTAATGAAATGGACATAAGTAATTTACCTGATAAAGAATTCAAAGGAATGGTCATAAAGATGTTCACTGAACTTGGGAGAAGAATGGGAAACAGTGAGAACTTCAACAAAGAGATTAAAAAAAAAAAATAAAGAAGTACCAAATAGAAGTCACAAAGAAGAAGAATACAATAACTGAAATGAAAAATACAATAGAGGGGTTCAACAACAAACAAGGTGAAGAAGAAAGGATCAATTAACTAGAAGGCAATCAGAGCAGTGAAGTGAAAAAAGAATTTTAAAAATGAAGGTTGCTTAAGAGACTTATAGGACAACACCAAGCGGACTAACATGCATATTACCAGAGTCCAAGAAGGAACACAGAGAGAGAAAGGGACAGAAATCTTACTTGAAGAAGTACGGGTAGAAAACTTTCCTACCCTGGATAAGGAAACAGAAATCCAGATCCAGGAAGACCAGAAAATTCCAAATAAGAGGAACACAAAGAAATCCACACCAAGACACACTGTAATTAAAATGTCAAAAGTTAAAGACAAGAAGAGAATATCAAAAGCAGCAAAAAGAAAAAAAAAAAAAACTTCTTACATACAAGGGAACCCCCATAAGACTATCAGCAGATCTTTCAGCCACAACTTTGTAAGCCCGAAGGGAGTGGTATGACATATTCAAAGTGCTGGAGGAAAAAAACTTCAACCAAAATTACTCTACTCAGCAAAGTTATCATTCAGAAGGGAAGGAGAGATAAAGAATTTTCCAAACAAGCAAAAGTTAAAGGAGTTCATCACCACTAAACTGGCCTTATAAGAACTGTTAAAGAGACTTTTTTAAGCTAAAAAGAAAGGGCACTAATTTTTAACAATAACACATATGAAAGAATGAAATTCACTTGTTAAGATAAATATATAGTAAAAGCAGAGTTGCTTAGTCACTTACAAAGTTACAATGGAAGTTACAAAATAAAAGTACTAAAAGCTACGATTACAATAATTAAGGTATACACAAGATAAAAAGATGTAAAATATGATATTAAAAACATATTATGTGGTGGGGAAATAATAATGTTGAGCTTTCCAGTGGCATAAAACTTAAGTTTTAGCAGCTTAAAATAGACTGTTAGAGATGTACGTTGTTATATTAAGTCTCATGGTAACCACAAAACAAAAACCTAAAGTAAATACACAAAAGATAAAGAAAAAGGAATATAAGCATACCACTAAAGTAAGTCATCAAACCACAAAGGAAGAAAGGAGAGAAGAAAAGACTAGAGAGGAAATATAAAAACAGCCAGAAAGTAATTAACCAAAGGGTGAGTTTAGTCCATTTACATTTAAAGTCATTATTGATTATATATATAGGTGCATGCCTGTCAATAATGACTTTAAATGTAGGGACTCCTGGGTAGCTCAGTCAGTTAAGTGGCTGCCTTCGGACTGAGTCATGATCCCAGGGTCCTGGGATGGAGTCCCACACTGGGCTCCTTGCTCAGCAGGGAGCCTGCTTCTCCCTCTCTCTCCCTCTGTCTGTGCTCTCTGTCAAATAAATAAAATCTTTAAAAAAAAAATGACCTCAAATGTAAATGGACTAAATTCTACAATCAAAAACATAAAGTGGCTGAATAGATGTAAAAACAGGACCCATCTCTATGCTGCCTAGAAGACATTCACTTTAGATATAAGGACACACACAGACTAAAAGTGAAGGGATGGAAAATGATATTCCATGCAAATGGAAACCAAAAGAAAGCTGGAGTAGCTGTACTTATATCAGAAAAAAACAGACTTTAAAAGAAAGATTGTAATAAGAGACAAAGAAAACATTACATAATGATAAAGAGTCAATCCAACAAGAAAATATAACATTTGTAAATATTTATGTACCCAACATTGGAACACCTAAATATGTAGAACAAATATTAACAGACCCAACAAGAGAAATAGAGAGCAATACAATAATAGTAGGGAATTTCAATATCCCACTTATGTCAGTGGATAGATCATTCAAACAGAAAACCAATAAGGAAACATTGGCCTGAAATGACACATTAGACAAGATGGGCTTAACAGATATTTATAGAACATTGCACCCCAAAACAACAGAATACACGTTTTTCTCAAGTACACATGGAACACTTTCCAAAACAGACCATATGTTAGGCCACAAAACAAACCATAATAAATTTTAGAGGACTGAAATCATATCAAGCATTTTTTTCTGACCACAGTGGTATGAAACTAGAAATTAATTACATGAAGAAAATTGGAAAATACACAAATACGTGGTGATTAAACAACAGGATACTGAATAACCAATGGGTCATTGAAGAAATCAAAGGAGATATAAAAAATAACTCCAGATAAACGAAAATAGAAATGTAACATGCTGGAACGCCCGGGTGGCTCAGTCGATTAAGCATCTGCCTTTGGCTCAGGTCATGATCCTAGGGTCTTGGGATCAAGTCCCGCATTAGGCTCCTTGCTCAGCGGGGAGTCTGCTTCTCCCTCTACCTCTGCCTGCTGCTCCCCCTGCTAGTGCTCTCTCTCTCTCTCTCCCTGATAAATAAATAAAAGCTTAAAAAAAAAAAGAAATGTAACATAGTGAAATTTATGGGATACAGCAAAAGCAGTTCTAAGAGGGAAGTTCATAGTAATAAATGCTCACTCAAGAAACAAAAATAAAGGTCTTAAATAAGCAATCTAACTTTATGCCTCAAGAAACTAGATAAAAAAGAACAAATGAAGCTCAGTGTTAGTAGAAGGAAGGAAATAAAAATTAGAGCAGAAATAAATTGAAATTTAAAAGACAACAGAAAAGATCAATGAAACTAAGAGCTAGTTCTTTGAAAAGATAAACCTTTGACAAACCAGTAGCTAGACTCACCAAGAAAAAGAGAGAGGGGGCTCAAATAAACTCAGAAATGAAAGATGTTACAATTGATACCATAGAAATACAAAGAATCATAAGAGACTAGTAGGAACAATTATACGCCAACAAATTAAATAACCTAGAAGAAATAGAAAAATTTCTGCAAACATACACCCTACCAAGACTGAATAATGATGAAATAGAAAATCTGAACAAATTGATTATTAGCAAGGGGGTTGAATCAGTAATTCAAAACTTCGCAACAAACAAAAGTTCAGGACCAAACTACTTCACAGGTGAATTCTACCAAACTTCCAAAGAATTAAGACCAATCCTTCTCAAATTCTTCTAAAAAGCACAATAGGATGGAAATCTTCCAAACTCATTTTACAAGGCCAGCATTATCCTAATATCAAAACCAGACAAGGATGCCACAAGAAAAGAAAATTACAGTCCAATATCCCTGATGAACATAGATGGAAAAATCCTCAATGAAATATTAGCAAACCAAATTTTAAAAATACATTAAAAGAATCATACGCCATGATGAAGTGGGATTTATTCCAGGGATGCAAGGATGGTTCAACATCCACAAATCAGTCAATGTCATACATCACCACCAAACATACAATCATCTGAATACATGCAGAAAAAAAGCATTTGGCAAAATTCAACAACCATTTATGATAAAAACTCTAAACAAAGTGGGTATAAGAGGGAATGTACCTCAGCATAATAAAGCTAACATCATACTCAATGGTGAAAAGCTAAAAGCTTGTCCTTAGAGATCAGGAACAATACAAGACATCCCATTGCTCACAGATGGAAAGATACTCCATGCTCAAGATTGAAAGAATTAATATTGTTAAAATGTCCAGTTAAATGTCTGCCTTCGGCTCAGGTCATGATCTCAGGATCCTGGGCTGGAGCCCCACATTGTGCTGGCTCCCTGATTGCCAGAGAGTCTGCTTTTCCCTCTCCTTCTTCCCCTCTCCCCCTGCTTGTGCTCTCTCTCACTGTCTCTCTCTCTCTCATGAATAAATAAAATCTTTGTAAAAATAAAAAAATAAAATAAAATGTCAAAACTCTGCAAAGCAATCTACAGATACAATGCAATCCCTATCAAAATTCTTTTTTTTTTTTTTGAGAGAAAGGGGGAGATGGGGAGGGGCAGAGAGAGAGAGGGAGAGAGAGAATCTTAAGGAGACTCCCTGCCCAGTGTGGAGACTGACACAGGACTCATCTCACAACACTGAGATCATGACCTGAGCCAAAAACAAGAGCCAAATGTTTAACTGAGCGAGCCAGCCAGATCCCTATGAAAATTCTAATGGCATTTTTCTCAGAAATAGAACTAACAATCCTAAAATTTGTATGAAACCATAAAGACCCTGAATAGCCAAAGCAATCTTGAGAAAGAACAAAGTTGGGGGCATCATGCATCTTGATCTCAAATTATATTACAAAGCTATGATAATTAAAACACTATGGTAATGGCATAAACACATACATCAATAGAATAGAGAGCCCCCAAATAAACCCACGCATATATGTCAATTAACTTAACAACAAAGGGGTCACAAATATACAATGGGGAAAGGGTAGTCTCTTCAATAAATGGTATTGGGAAAATTGAACAGCCAAAAGCAAAAGGATGAAATTGGATCACTATCTTACACCACACACAAAAATTAATTCAAAATGGATTAAAGACTAGGGGCACCTGGCTGGCTCAGTCAGTAGGACATGCAACTCTTGATCTTGGAGTCATTGATTCAAGCCCCACATTTGGGGGTACAGTTTACTTTTAAAAAAAGTTTAAAAGCATTGATTAAAGACTTGAATATTGGAATGCCTGTGTGGATCAATTGGTTAAGGGCTGCCTTCGGGTCAGGTCATGATTCCACAGTCCTGGGATCAAGCCCGCATCAGACTCCTTGCTCAGTGGGGAGCCTGCTTCTCCATCTGCCTGCTCTGCCTGCCACTCCCCTTGCTTGTGCTCTCTTCTCTGACAAATAAATAAATAAAATCTTTTAAAAAATTTAAAAAAAAGACTTGAACATAGACCTGAAATAATAATCCTAGAAAAAACATAGATGGTAAGCTCCTTAATATAGGTCTTGGCAATAATTTTTTGACTCTGACACCAAAAGCACCAAAAAACAAAAATAAACAAATAGGACTACATCAAATTAAAAAGTTTCTGCATAGGAAAGAAAACCATCTACAAAATGAAAAGGCAACCTACTGATTGGAAGAAAATATTTAAAAATCATATATCTGATAAGGGGCTATTAGCCAAAATATATAAATAACTCAAATAACTTAATGACAAAAAACAGTCCAATTAAAAATTGGGCAGTTCTCGGGGCACCTGGGTGGCTCAGTCATTAGGCATCTGCCTTTGGCTCAGGTCATGATCCCAGGGTCCTGGGATCGAGCTCCGCATTGGGCTCCCTGCTCAGCAGGAAGCCTACTTCTCCCTCTCCCACTCCCCCTGCTTGTGTTCCCTCTCTGGCTGTGTCTCTCTCTGTCAAATAAATAAATAAAATATTAAAAAAAAATAAAAAATAAAAATCAGGCAGTTCTAGAATAGAGAACCCAGAAATGGATCCTCAACTCTATGGTCAACTCATCTTTGACAAAGAAGGAAAGAATGTCCAATGGAAAAAAGTCTCTTCAACAAATGGTGTTGGGAAAATTGGACAGCCACATGCAGAAGAATGAAACTGGACCATTTCCTTACACCACACCCAAAAATAGACTCAAAATGGTTGAAAGACCTCAATGTGAGACAGGAATCCATCAAAATCCTAAAGAAGAACACAGGCAGCGAACTCTTCGACCTCAGCCGCAGCAACTTCTTCCTAGAAACATCGCCAAAGGCAAGGGAAGCAAGAGCAAAAATGAACTACTGGGACTTCATCAAGATAAAAAGCTTTTGCACAGCAAAAGAAACAGTCCACAAAACCAAAAGACAACCGACAGAATGGGAGAAGATATTTGCAAATGACATATCAGATAAAGGGCTAGTATCCAAAATCTATAAGGAACTTCTTAAACTTAACACCCAAAGAACAAATAATCCAATTGAGAAATGGGCAGAAGACATGAACAGACATTTTTCCAAAGAAGACATGCAAATGGCCAACAGACACATGAAAATGTGCTCAACATCGCTCGGCATCAGGGAAATACAAATCAAAACCTCAATGAGCTATCACCTCACACGAGTCAGAATGGCTAAAATTAACAAGTCAGGAAAGGACAGATGTTGGCGGGGAGGCAGAGAAAGGGGAACCCTCCTACACTGTTGGTGGGAATGCAAGCTGGTGCAGCCGCTCTGGAAAACAGTATGGAGGTTCTTCAAAAAGTTGAAAATAGAGCTACCATAAAATCCAGCAACTGCACTACTGAGTATTTACCCCAAAGATACAAATGGAGGGATCCAAAGGGGTACGTGCACCCCGATGTTTATAGCAGCAATGTCCACAATAGCCAAACTATGGAAAGAGCCAAGATGTCCATCGACAGATGAATGGATGAAGAAGATGTGGTATATATATACGATGGAATATTATGCAGCCATCAAAAGGAATGAAATCTTGCCATTTGCAATGACATGGATGGAACCAGAGGGTGTTATGCTGAGCGAAATAAGTCAATCAGAGAAAGACATGTATCATATGACCTCACTGATATGAGGAATTCTTAATCTCAGGAAACAAACTGAGGGTTGCTGGAGTGGTGGGGGGTGGGCAGGATGGGGTGGCTGGGTGATAGACATTGGGGAGGGTATGTGCTATGGTGAGCGCTGTGAATTGTGCAAGACTGTTGAATTACAGATCTATACCTCTGAAACAAATAATACATTATATGTTAAACAAAAGAATAAGAAGATAGCAGGAGGAGTAGAATGAAGGGGCGGAAATCGAAGGGGGAGATGAACCATGAGAGATGATGGACTCTGCAAAACAAACTGAGGGTTCTAGAGGGGAGGGGAGTGGGAGGATGGGTTAGCCTGGTGATGGGTATTAAAGAGGGCACTTTCTGCGTGGAGCACTGGGTGTTATACACAAATAATGAATCATGGAACACTACATCAAAAATGAATGATGTAATGTATGGTGATTAACATAACATAATAATAAAAAAAAATTGGGCAGTTCTGCTCTTAACACTGTTGATGAGAATGCAAACTGGTGCAGCCACTCTGGAAAACAGTATGGAGATTCCTTAAAAAGTTAAAAATAGAGTTACCCCAGACCCAACAATTGCACTACTAGGTATTTACCCAAAGGATACAAAAGTACTGATTCAAAGGGGCACATGCACCCCAATGTTTATAGCAGCATTATCAATGATAGCCAAATTACAGAAAGAGCCCCAAATCCATCAACTGATGAACAGATAAAGAAGGTGTGGTATAATATTACTCAGCCCTCAAAAAGAATGAAATCTTGTCGTTTGCAATGATATGGATGGAGCTAGAGTATATTATGCTAAGCATAACCATATTATTTCATTCATATGTGGAATTTAAGACATAAAACAGATGAACATAGAGGAAGGGGAAAAAAGAGAGGTAGGCAAACCATAAGAGACTCTTAAATATAGAGAAAAAACTGAGGGTTCATGGAGGGGAAGTGGGTGGGGGATGGGCTAAATGGGTGATGAGTATTAAGGAAGGCACTTGCAATAAGCCCTGGGAGTGATATGTAAGTGATGAATCACTAAATTCTACTCCTGAAATCAATACTTCACTATATGTTAACTAACTAAAATTTAAATAAAAACTTGAAACAAGGGAGGGATGGGGTAGCTGGGTGATGGACATTGGGGAGGGTATGTGCTATGATGAGTGCTGTGAATTGTATAAGCCTGATGAATCACAGACCTGTACTCCTGAAACAAATAATACATTATATGTTATTTTTTAAAAAAAAATTAAAATAAATAAATAAGGCAGGCCTGAATAGACATTTTTCCAAAGACATATCTTGGCCAACAGGTGAATGAAAAGAGGCTCTGCAACATTAATTATCAAGAAATAACAAGTGTTGGCAAGGGTGTGAAGACAGGGAAACACCTGTGCACTGTTGGTGGCAATGTAAATGGGTACAACCACAAAGGAACACAGTATGGAGGTTCCTCTAAATATTAAAATAGAACTACATACGATCCAGTTATTCCACTTATGTGTATTTTCCCAAACAAAACAAAAACACTAACTTGAAAAGATATATGACCTCCATGTTCATTTCAGGATTACTTATCAGTAGCCAAGACATAGAAATAATCTAAATCTCCATCCATGGTTGAATTAACAAAGAAGCTGAGGTATATATACATATATATATATATACAACAGAATATTAGTCAACCACAAAAAAGAGTGAAATCTTGCCATTTGCAACAACATGGATAGACTTAGTAAGAATTATGCTGACTGAAATAAGACAAAGTCAGAAAGATAATTACTGCATGATCTCTCTTACATTTTGAATTTATAAATTAAATAAATAATAAATTAATAAACCAAGCTCTCAGATACAGATTGGTGATTGCCAGATGTGGTGAGTGAAGGGTGGGAGAAACAGAGAAAAAATAAACTAATAGGGGCACACGGCTGGCTCAGTTGTTAAGCGTCTGCCTTTGGCTCAGGTCATAATCCCAGGGTCTTGGGATCGAGTCCCGCATTGGGCTCCCTGCTCCACGGGAAGCCTGCTTCTCCCTCTCCCACTCCCCCTGCTTGTGTTCTCTCTCACTCTCTCCGTCAAATAAATAAATAAAATCTTAAAAAAATAAACTAATAGTTATGTACAGATAGAGAGCCATGTATTACACTAATACTTTTGCCTGCAAGACTACAGGTGCTTGTTTAACAATGGAACACAGTAATCAAATGATGCCTGTAAAGCTTAGGGTTAGAATGACATTAGACATTATTGGATACACCTACATTTTTGCACCTGTAGTTTTACAAGCTCAAGTTAGAAAACCTATCATGTTAATAAAAACATTGTTTTCAAATTTTAACAAGCATTACAGAATTATGTAATAATGCCCTTTGTAATTCTAACAATTGCCACCTTTCTTCTAAAGGATAAGCCAACATATTTTAAAGAGGTGATTAAAAATATAGAGCCACTTTTATGGAAAGCAATACTATTTTAAAAATGCCAAGTGTGCAAGAGACTCATTAAACCTTAGAAATATTCCAGTAAAATATTCAACATCATTCCAACTTAGACTAAAAACCAAAACAAAACAAACAAAAATCTGAATTAGCTTAATATGAGGAGAAAAGAATAATGTTTATATCTATTCAACTTATTCTCGTAGATCAGAGAGGAGTATCTATTTTTTATATATATTATCCTTTTATTTTTTTCAAGTTTTTATTTGAATTCCATTTAGTCAACATACAGTGTAACGAATTCCAGTTAGTCAACACAGTGTAATATTAGTTTCAGGTGTACCACATAGTGTTTCAACACTTCCATACCCGGTGCTCATCACAAGTGCACTCCTTAATCCCCATCACCTATTTCCCCCATCCCCCACCCAACGCCCCTCTGGCAAACACCCATTTGTTCTCTGTAGTTATCTTAACTCCCTCTACTGTTTCTTGGTTTGCTGCTCTCTCTCTCTCTTTTTCCCCTTTGCTCATTTGTTTCTTAAATTCCACATATGAGTGAAATCATGTGGTATTTGTTATTCTTTGTCTTATTTTGCTTAGCATAATACTCTAGCGCCATCCATGTTGTTGCATATGGCAAGATTTCATTCTTTTTTATGTTTGAATAATATCCCATTGCATATATATCTATGCATATAGACAAATATATCTTTGCATAGATGGTCCAGTTTCATTCTTCTGCATGTCACTGTCTAGTGTTCCTAACACCATTTGTTGAAGAGACTGTCTTTTTTCCCATTGGATATCTTTTCCTGCTTTGTCAAAGATTAATTGACTATATAGTTGTGGGTTCATTTCTGGGTTTTGTATTCTGTTCTATTGATCTATGTGTATATTTTTGTGCCGATACCATACTATTTTGATCACTACAACTTTGTAATACAACATGAAGTCAGGAAATTTGATGCCTCCAGGTTTGCTTTTTTCTTTTTCAAGGTTGCTTTGACTATTTGGGTTCTTCTGTCATTTCATAAATTCTAGGATTGTTTGTTCTAGCTCTGTGAAAAATGCTGTTGATATTGTGATAGGGATTGCATTAAATGTGTAGAGCGCTTTGGGTAGTATAGACATTTTAAGGATATTTGTTCTTCCAATCCATATGCATGGAATGTCTTTCCATTTCTTTGTGTCATCTTCAATTTCTTTCATCAATCTTTTAGAGTTTTCAGAGTACAGGTCTTTCATCTTTTTGGTTAGGTTTATTCCTAGGCATCTTACTGGTTTTGGTGCAATTGTAAATGGGATTGATTCCTTAATTTCTCTTTCCACTGCTTCATTATAGATTTCTAGAAATTCAACAGATTTCTGTGCGTTGATTTGTATCCTGTAAATTTACTGAATTCATTTATCAGTTCTAGCAATATTTTTGGTGGAGTCTTTCAGGTTTTCTATATAGAGTATCATGTCACCTGTAAATAGTGAGGTTTTTTTTTTTAAAGATTTTATTTATTCATTTGCGAGAGAGACAAAGAGCTCTTCCTTGCTGATTTGGATGCCTTTTTTGTTGTTGTTGCTGTTGTCTGATTGCTGTGGCTAGGACTAAATAAACGGGTGAGAGTGGACATCCCTGTCTTGCTCCTGACGGTAGAGGAAAAGCTCTCAGTTTTTTTCTATTGAGGATGCTATTAGCCATGGGGTTTTCATATATGACCTTTATTATGTTGAGATATGTTTACTCTCAACCTACTTGGTTGAGGGTTTTTATCATGAATGGATGTTGTACTTTGTCAAATGCTTTTTTTTTTTTGCATCTATTGAAATGATTATATGGTTCTTATCCTTTCTTTTATTAATGTGGTGTATCACATAGCTTGATTTGTGAATACTGAGCCACCCTTGCAACCCACGAATAAATCCCACTTGATCATGGTGAATGATTTTTTAAATGTATTGTTGGGTTTGGTTTGCTATTATTTCTTGAGAATTTTTGCATCTGTGTTCATCAGGGATATTAGCCTGTAGTTCTCTTTTTTAAGGGAGTCTTTATCTGGTTTTGCTGTCAGGGTAATGCTGGCCACATAGAATGAATTCAGAAGTTTACCTTTCTTTTCTATTTTTTGGAATAGTTTAGAAGAGTAGGTATTAATTCTTCTTTAAAAGTTTGGTAGAATTTGCCTGTGAAGCAATCTGGCCATGAACTTTTGTTTGTTTTGGGAGTCTTTTGATTACTGATTCAATTTCTTTGCTTGTTATTGGTCTGTTAAAATTTTCTATTTCTCCCTGTTTCAGTTTTGTTAATTTATATGTTTCTAGGAATTTGTCCACTTCTTCCAAGTTGTCCAATAAATAGGCATATAGTTTTTCATAATATTCTCTTATAATTGTTTGTATTTCTGTGGAGCACTTTTGTTTCATAACTTTCATTTTAGCTTTGTAAGAGACTAAGCAACTTTACCTTTACTATATATCTTAACAGGTGAATTGCATTCTTTCATATGTGTTATTGTTACAAATTAGTGCCCTCTCTTTTTAGCTTTAAAAAAGTCCCTTTAACAGTTCTTATAAGGTCAGTTTAGTGGTGATGAACTCTTTTAACTTTTGCTTGTCTGGAAACTTCTTTCTCTCTCCTTGCCTTCTGAATGATAACTTTGTTGGGTAGAATATTTTTGGTTGAAGTTTTTTTTCCTTCAGCTCTTTGAATCTGTCATGCCACTGCCTTCGGGTCTACAAAATTTTGGCTGGAAGATCTGCTCATAGTCTTATGGGGGTTCCCTTGCATGTAAGAAGTTTCTTTTTTTTTTTTTTCTGTTTGCTGCTTTTACTATTCTCTCCTTGTCTTTAACTATTGACATTTTAATTATAATGTGTCTTGGTGTGGATTTCTTTGTGTTCTTCTTATTTATGATTTTATTTACTTGGGTCCTTTCTCTTTTCTTTTTGGAAGTCTGGCTAGAGGTTTACCAATTTTATTAATATTTTCAAAGAACAAGCTCCTGGGTTCATTGGTCTGTTCTAGTGGGTTTTTTTAGTTTCTATATTATTTATTTCTGCTCGAATCTTAATTATTTCCTTCCTTCTGCTGGCTGTTGGTTTTATTTATTGTTCTTTTTCTAGCTCCTGTAGGTGTAAGTTTAGGTTGTTTGAGATTCTTCTTGTTTCTTGAGGTAGGCCCATATTGCTATATACTTCCCTCTTAGAAGTGCTTCAGCTGCATCCCAAAAGTTTTGGACCTCTGTTTTCATTTTCATTTGTTTCCATGTACTTTTAAAAATTTCTTGATTTCGGGCGCCTGGGGGGCTCAGATGGTTAAGCATCTGCCTTCGGCTCAGGTCATGATCCCAGCATCCTGGAATCGAGTCCTGCATTGGGCTCCCTGCTCCTTGGGAGCCTGCTTCTCCCTCTGCCTCTCTCTCTCTCATGAATAAATAAATAAAATCTTTAAAAAAGATTTCTTGATTTCTTGGTAGACCCATTCATTGTTTAGTAGCATGTTGTGTGACCTCCAAGTATGTGTGGCCTTTCCAGATTTTTTCTTGTGGTTGATTTCTAGTTCTAGTTTTATAGCATTGTGGTCAGAAAAGGTACATTGTGGTCAGAAAAAAATTTCAATCTTTTTGTATTTGTTGAGGCCTGTTCTGTGACCTAATATGTAATCTATTTTGCAGAATGTTCCATGTGCACTTGAAAAGAATGTGTATTCTGTTTTAGGATGGAATGCTCTGAATATATCTGTTAAGTCCATCTGGTTCAGTGTATCATTCAAAGCCATTGTTTACTTGTTTATTTTCTGTTTATATAATCTGTCAATTGAGGTAAGTGGGATGTTAAAGTCCTATATTATTATTGTATTATTGTCAATTAGTTATTTTATGTTTGTTATTAATTGTTTTATATATTTGGGTGCTCCCATGTTGGGGGTATAAATATTTATAATTTGTATATCTTTTTGTTGGTTTGTCCCCTTTATGACTACATAGTGCCCTTCTTTGTTGTTTTAAAGTCTACTCTGACTTTTTTTTGATGTCCATTTGCATGATAAGTGTTTCTTCATCCCAACACTTTCAATCTGCAGGTGTCTTTAGGCAGCATATAAGTGAGTCTTCTTTTTCTTATTGGTTCTGGCATCCTATGTCTTTTGATTGAAGTGTTCGGTCCATTTACATTCAGAGTAATTATCGACAGATATGTATTTATTGCCATTTTATTACTTGTTTTGTTGTTGTTTCTGGAGATTTCTCTGTCCATTTTGGTCTCTTCTTTCCATCCAAAGAGCCCCCTCTAATATTTCTTGCAGGACTGGTTTAGTGGTTGTGAACTTTTTTAGTTTTTGCTTGTCTGGAAAACACTTTATCTCTCATTCTATTCTGAATGATAACTTTTTTTTTTAAAGATTTTATTTATTTATTTGAGAGAGAGAGAGAGAGAATGAGAGATAGAGGGTCAGAGGGAGAAGCAGACTCCCTGCTGAGCAAGGAGCCCGATGTAGGACTCGATCCCAGGACTCCAGGATCATGACCTGAGCCGAAGGCAGTCGCTTAACCAACTGAGCCACCCAGGCACCCTGAATGATAACTTTTCTTGATAAGAGTATTCTTGGTTGCAGATTTTTCCCATTCAGCACTTTGAATAGTTCATGCCACTTACTCTGGCTTGCAAAGTTTCTGTTGAGAAATTTCCAGCTAGCCTTATGGGTTTTCCCTCGTAAGTTAAGGACTTCTTTTGTCTTGATGCTTTTTTAAAAAAGATTTTATTTATTTGAGAGTGAGAGAGAGAAAGAGAGGGAGGGGGAGAAAGAGAGAGAAAGAAAGGGAGGACACAAAGGGAGAGGGAGAAGCAGATTCCTTGCTGAACAGAGAGCCTGATGCGGGGCTTGATCCCAGGCCCCTGGGATCATGACCTGAGCTGAAGGCAGACTCTTTGCCGACTGAGCCACCCAGGTTCTCTGTCTTGCTGCTTTTAAGATTTTTGTCACTATATATTTTTTTAACTACAATATGTCTTGGTGTTGGCCTGTTTTTGTTGATTTTGATGGGAGTTCTCTGTGCCTCATGGATTGGCATGTCTGTTCCCTTCCCCACATTAGGGAAGTTTTCAGCTATTATTTCTTCAAATAAATTTTCTGCCCCCTTTTCTCTCTCTTCTTCTGGGACTTCTATAACATGAATGTTAATTACATTTGATGGAGTCACTGAGCTCCCGAAGTCCATTCTTGTGTTGCATAATTCTTCTTTCTCTCTTTTGTTCAGCTTCATTACTTTCCATTACTTTGTACTCTAGGCCACTAATTTGTTCTCTGCTTCTTCCAGCCTTCTGTTCTTTGCATCAAGCCTGTTTCTAATCTCATTTATTGCACTCTTCATCTCTGATTGATTCTTTTTCAACTCTTTTATCTCTGTGGTAAGGGTCTCATTGATGTCTTCTATTCTTTTCTCAAGCCCAGTGAGTATTCTTATGATTACTGTTTTAAATTCTCCATCAGGCATGTTACTTATATCTGTTTCACTTAAATCTCTGGCCATAGACTTAGTATTCATTTGGGATAAATTCCTCCATCTTGGCATTTTTTTCTAAGTTTCTGCCTTCTTCTGTGTTTTAGAAAAGCCAGTTATGGCTTTTGCTCCTGAAATTAATGACCTTGTGAGAACGTCCTGTAGTGCCCAGGGCCTGGAGCTTCAGGGAGTGTATCTGGTATGTGCTGTGTGCACTCTGCTATTGTGTTTTGGTTGTTCTATCCTTCAGGCCAGTCATCTGCAGAGGTTCTCCTTGCCTGCTGTGGGAAGTGCTTGGTCCCTACCTGACTGTGGTGAGTTTTAACTAGGTGTGCTCTGGTATGTTTGTGAAATGAGACCCGACATTACCCCCACCAGAACCAAGGCCATGAAGAACTCTCTGGTTGAGAAATGTGGTGTGGGCAAAGGTTTGTGCTGGTCTTCTCGGGGAGGGGTCTGCTGTGCTGGGACTAAGGTAAGCATGACTGAGAAGGGTTGTTCCACCAGAGTGTAGGGTGGTGGGGCTTAGTGTAAGCAAGTTAGGTAGCCAGTGTCGGTGCTGTGTTGCTTCCTGCAGGTGACTCTGTGTTTATGCTGAGGAGTGGGAGAGGGAAATGGTGCTGGCCAGCTCCTTGATTCCCAGAGAGGCATCTCTGTGAATGCTGCCTTCTCAGGGATGCACTTGGAGAAGAGCGAATAATCTCCCCTGTGTGCCCCAGGTGTTCTTTAGATCAGTCTTGCCACACTCTCTGCCCCCCAGGTTGTTTGCCTGCCCTCTCTCCAGGAGCAGGTGCAGTGCCCTCTGGGATCTATTCCAGCCAAGCACTCTGTACTTTAAAACTCCAGGCTTTAAGCCCCACTGTTTGCAAGAATTCATGAAATTCAGCCCTCTCGTTTTCAGAAATTCAGCCAATGGATTTTGGGAAGTGTTCTCCTTGTGCATTCCCTTCTACTCTTCTCTTGCCATTTTCCATAAGGATGGCTCCCTCCCCTCTGCACCACCTGTGATCCTTTTCTCACTGGAACCACATCTCTGCACTTCCTACTTTTTTGGTGTACTTCCTACCTCTTCTCTTTTAGTTGTGGAGTTTGTTCTTTAGTCTTCAGGTCAATTTCTGGGATTGTGTCAGTCAGTCTTCAGGTCGATTTCTGGGGTGTTTTGAATGACTTGATAGTTATATAGTTGTGTTCATGGGAAAAAGAGAGCCTAGGGTCCTCCTAGTCTGTCACCATCTTCCTCTATATTATCCTTTTAATGTATTAGGTATGTCAATATTTTCTTGAGAATTTTTTATGTTCATAAAAGGTATTGATCTGGAGATTTTTCTTGCAATATATTTGTGGTATCAGGGTAATGCTGACCTCATAAAATGAATTGAAAATTGTTCTCTTTTATTTTTCTGAAAGAGATTATATTATTTTTCCTTAAATATCTGGTGAAATTCTCTGGTCAAAACATGTAAGTCTGGAGGTTTTATTTTGGAAGGTTTTTAACTAGGAGTTCAGCTTCTTTAATAGATAAAGAACTATTCTGATTATCTGTTTCTTTTTGAATGATCTTGGTAGTTTACGCTTTTGAAAAATTTGTCTGCTTCATCTAAGTTGTCAAATTTATAGGAATAAAGTTCATAATATCTGGGACTCCAGTGACACAGATATATACACATTCATAGGTTGCAGAAACTGTTCATTTTTAATTTTTTCTTCTTTTTTAGATTGGAGAATCTCTACTGACCTATCTTCACATTCACTGATTCTTTCCTCTGTCATCTCTATTCTGCTACTTAGCACATTTACTAAATATTTTATTTCAGGTACTGTATTTTTCTCTTCTAAAATTTTCATTTGTTTCTTTTCTTATTGTTTATATTTCTCTTTTGAGAAATTTTATGGTTTCATTCAGTTCATTTTGTTTATGGACCACAGTTTTGATAGCTGCTTTAAAATTTGGGAGTAATTTTGGGACACCTGGGTGGCTCAGCCAGTTAAGTATCTGCCTTTGGCTCAGGTCATGATCCCAGGGTCCTGGGATCAAGTCCTGCATTGGGCTCCTTGCTCAGCAAGGAGCCGGCTTCTCCCTCTACCTGCTGCTCCCCCTGCTTGTGCTTTCTCTCTCTGACAAATAAATAAATAAAATCTTTAAAAATAAAATAAAATAAAATTTGGAGTAATTCTAACATTTGGGTCATCTTGGAATTGACATCTGTTAACTGTCTTTGAAAACTGGTCACATTTTCCTGATGGCTTGCATGTTGACTATTGTCTTTCCCTTTAAAACTGGCCACATTTTGTTGTTGTTGTTGTTATTCTTTCAATGTCGAGTATTTTGGATTGTGTCCTGAATATTACTTTGTGAGACTATGGATCTTGTTAAAATCTTCTAGAGGATATTGATTTTTTTTTTCCTGCTCAAACCAGTTAGTTTTGTACCATAAGTACTGTCTCTTCTTCCATGGGCATGGTTCTAAGGCCTTAAGTTTTCAAACCCTTGGCTATATGGCTTTAGGCCTGTCTGATGCATGCATCACTCAGACATTAGTGAGGGATATGAGCATAGGTTTATATTGTATTTTAGTTCTCACAGTCTTTGCTATATGGCTCTCAATCTGTCCCATGCATGTGTCCCTCAAAAATGAGCCCGGGATTGGGGAGCAGCTGGCTCAGTTGGAGCCTACTTAAAACAAGGTGGTGGGGAATGAGCCTAGGACTAGTATGTTTATATATAGAATTATGGGATCACTTACCCAGATCTCTCATCCCCGGAATTCCTCAACTCTTGCTTAAAGTAGCTCCCTTTCCTGGTCTTCTGGCCAAAAAGATAGGTTTCTCTCAGAGTTTGGGCTGCCCATGCTGGCCACTGCAGTTCTACTGGGTGGTCACTCTTGGTTCAAAGCTGGGAGAGTAAAAAATAAAGCCATAAAACTTTACTCCGTATGAGTTGCTTTGCTAATTTGACTTCCATTCTCTATCCCGTAATGCCTTCATTTAGTTTTCAGTGACCACGAGTATATTTTAGTTGGGCTTTTAGTTGTAATTAGTGGGAGAGAGAGTTTGATCAGCTCTGAAAGTCCTAATATTTTTCTTATTTTTGAGCATTTTTCTATATCATTAGAATTCTTAATATTAACTTATGATCTCATTATAGCCTAGCATGTGTATTTTAATTATCCATCAATTCTCTTAATTTTTTATTTCTAATATCTTATTATTACAGTGATGTGTAAATTTGCATCTAGTTTTCTGATTATTTCTTTAAGAAATATTTTTAGATACAGAATGAAAACTAGTTCAAAGATTATGATAAGGCTCTTAAAGCATATTACCAAGCTGCTTTTCAGAAAGGCTTTGCTAAAAATAAAGTGTTATGTGCAACTTTTGCTAATTTATATAGAAAAATAGATTCTTAAAGTTTGGGATCACAATTAAGCAGAAATGTTTATTTTTTATGCTCAGGTATACTTTTTCTTTTGTAAACTATTTTTCTATGTCTATTACCCAGTTATTAGAATTATAGTTTTATAATAAATTTGTATGAGTTATAAATATATAAAGAAGAAATTATATGTGTATCTGCCCATTAGTGCAAAAGAAAAGCAGTAGAACAAACCAGAAACTAATGAAATTGTTTATTTATGGGGGGGAAGTGTAAGGGGAACAAAGCCGGAAAAACAGGGGAACGAAAACGGGGGAGAAGAGTTAGTGTGAGTGACACATCTCTGAATATAAATTTTTGTATAGTTCTGACTCATAGAACCATGTGAATGTTTTACAAACTTTAAAAAAAATAGATGGGGAATAAAAACTGATATAGAAACAGAACCAAATGAATCCAACTGTATTACTGTAACATAACCACTCCAAAGGGAAGGATGGAAAGGAAAGAACCAACCCAAGTTACTTGAGAAAACAATGTTAATTGAATATCCAAAGGCTAAACACAAAAGAAGTATATACAGATACTCTACTTCAATTAGCAGGCCTGTTTAGAATAGTAGTATAGGTTAGCAGTTTCTAAACAGTGTTAGGTGTATTTGAAGATTGAGGAAATAAATAAAAAATAAATAGTGGATATGAGGTCTAGTTTTCCAAGGAATTAAAAATGAGAACGGAATTTATAATCAACACTGTGGTGTTGGATTGAAATTGGAAGTATCAGTATGAAGTTTTTTTTTAAAGTATATATAGATGTAGACACAAGTATACTGATAGATGAAGAAATACATATAGTTGTATACACATATATTTTGTAGTTCTGTCAGCTGAGAGGATCTAGAAGCAGTGATACTCAGTACAATGAGTAGATCTTGCACCCAGACCTTCATTTCTAAGTACCATTCCCCAATAAAAGAATCAGGGCTATTTGGAGAAATGATTCCAAGACTAGAGTGGAAATATTACAAGAGAAATGTTTGTGCCAACACATCTGTGTGAAAAGGTATGGAAGTGCTAAAAATGATAGAGTCTATATAACTTTTCTATTGCTGCATAACAAATTACCACAAACTTAGCAGCTTAACACACACACACACACACACACACACACACACACACACACACACACACACACACACACATTATCAGTTTAGTCCAGGAGGTCAGAAGTCCCACTTGACAGGCAAGGTTCTCTGTTTAAGAGTGCCACAAAGCTGAAATCAAGGTGACAGCCAAGCTGTGTTCCTCTCTAAAGGCTCCAGGGAAGAACCCACTTCCATGTTCATTCAAGTTGTTGGCTAAATTCAGATCCTTGAGGTTGGAGGACTGAGGTCCCTCTTTCCTTGCTGCCTGGCTGCCGGGACTCACTCTCAGCCTCTGGAGGCTGTTCTCAGGTTCTTGTCACATGGCTCCCTTCATCTCAGAAGCCATAATTGCTCTTATATTGAATCTCTCTCACATTTTGCACTGACTTCTTCTGTCTCTGAGCTCTCCACCATATTTAAAGGGCTCATGTGATTAAGTCATACCCACATGGGGCACTTCATCTTATGATCAACTGGTTTGGGACTTGAATTACATCTGCAAAAATTTCTCACAGTAGTACCTAAATCAGTGATTGATCAAATGACTGGATGATACACCATGGTCTGGCAATCTTGGGGCCATATGAGAATTCTCTCCACCACAGGGTTGTATCAAAAAGACACAAGATACAGCAACCAATAAATAGAAATTGCTAGAACACGATCATTTAGGTCTGTGGACTCCAGGTAAGTGTTGAAATTCTTTAAAAGTAATCTTACCGTTTGCCTCAGTTTCAGGTATTGTCAGAGATCACTAGTAGTCTACCTACCTACCTATCAGGAAGATGGCAAAAATGTGCATTTTCATGTACTATAAGGAAAAGATACATATATTTAGTGCCCACTATAGGTTCGGCACAACCATCGTGTCATTTCATCCCCACTCTGCTCCTCTGAGGTGGTTACTAATTAGTGTCCCCGTTCTCTGAAGATGATGCCAAGGCTCAAATTGTTCAGTGAAAATCACAGCACTGCACAGGTGGCACAATTTCCATCCATTAACCTTGCAAATGCAGAAGTGCACTGCCAATGTTAACCAGTATTCACACAATAAAAAACATGTTAAAAAAAAGACGAAGAGCGCAAGGGCCAACTCAGAGGGCCTACCAGTGTTAGCTGTACAACAAAATGATAGCAATGCATTATAATTCATAGAATAAAATATATGCCCATTAATCTATACTGTTATACATCACTGAATAAAAAATGGGGGTGAAAAGAAAGCTCTTGCTTTACAGAATTCCAATTAATAGATGTAGGAGGGATAATGGAAATAGAAAGTTACCATTTGACATATACCAGAGCAGTATTTCATGTAAAAATCATGAACATATCCTAAAATTCATGGGCAGAATATGATAAGTGGGATATTTATATAGTCTCAAAGTATCTTCCAGAAGATAATTACTATGTAAGAGAAGATATTAACTTTATAACAGAGAAACCTGGCCAACATCACATTAACCAAGTAATCAAAGTTACAATCACCAATGACAAGTTGACATCCAGTGCCTTCTGGTGTGATGCACTAAGGATCCATCACTTCTACGGTGTTCTTACCAAAAATGTGTAAGTATGAGAAACATCAGACAAACCAAAATTGAGAGCTACCCTATGAAATAACTGATCAGTACTCTACAAAAAGTACTAAGGTGATGAAAGGCAAATAAATTCCAAGGAATTGGTTTAAAGGAGACTGAGAAGATACTACGACTAAATATAAAATGTGACCCTGGATTGAATCCTGGGCCCAAAAAAAAGATGTTAGTAGGACGATAATAAAATATTTTGTACATTTTTTGACATATCCTTTAAGAGTTGCCTGAAGTCACTCTTTCCATGGGAGTGGAAGGAGTCACTTAACTCCTAATAATAGTATCATAGAATTATATTAACATTAATTTCCTCATTTTCATAATTGTACTGTGCTAATGTAAGATGCTATATTAGGGAATCTGGGTGAAGTGTATACAACTTAAAAAAAATTCTTTTAAATTTCCATCTTAATTTATCCACCAATTTTGCCAAATCATCTTGAGGTTCACTAACAATTTTTTCTAAAAGAATGGGATTATTTCAAATCTCTCTCTACACACACATGTATGTATACATCTTTACATTTTCATATTCTATATATTAAATGTAAGTATTTATACTAAACTATATATACACCTATATAAAAATGTTCAGCCTTCAACATATTGATACCAAGTATTTTTCCTGAATCTTTATAATTTTGTATGCTATTTGACACATAATGCTCAAAAACTCAAATTGAGGTTTTTTTTTTTTTTCCAAGTAAGCTTTAACATTCATGGTGGGGCTTGAACCCACAACCCTGAGATCAAGAGTTGCATAGCTCTACCAACTGATCCAGCCAGAAACGCATCTGAGCACTCTTTGAATCTCCTATTCACTCACCTGCCATGTAGTATCCTATGAAATTTCTCGTTAAAGTAGATGACCACCTCCTACAGTTCATTAGGTGGACACGTCTTAGTTTTTACGTTGTTTCCAGTGTTTTACTATTTCCAATGTTTTACTATTTGCTCTCTGTGACACATCTTTTTTATGAACATCTTTGGTAAAATGCCTAGCTTTGGGATATGTTCCTAGAAAATGGTTGCCATTACCTGCCCATTAATAGAACACTTATTAATTTGCTCATGCAATTTTTATTGACTATCTACTATGTGACAGGCACTGTTCCTGGCAATAGGAAGAGCAGTGAACAAACACAGACCCCTTCCTACCCTCAAGTCAAACAGGAGGGGAAAGAAAGTTTGCCATTTTATTTCCACAGCAATTTAACTGCTTCCCCCACTTGCTTGCCATCCTTGTTATTTCAATTCCAATTCTTATCCTGAAATTTCTAGTGGCAACTTAAAGTGGAATTAAGTATAACTACAAAAAGCACATTTACTCAATTTTTTTAACCTACAATAAGGTTATTTATGAGAATTAAACAAGATGCAGTTAAAGTACTTAGTACATTGCTTGACAATAAACATAGCCTCTCTGAGGTAGATACTATTTATTGTTTCTCATTTTACAATTAAGGAACCTGGGGCTTGAAGATGAAAAATAACTTGCTTAATGTTACATAAGTAGAAAGTGGCAGTACAAGCCTTTGAATCATGTCTGACACCAAAGCCTTCTTAACCACAGTACATGTCCTTTGTTCTAGAATATTCTCATTAATGTCAACCCATACTTAAATCTACAGATATATAAAAAACATTGGGCTTTTTTTTCTCTCTCATGGGCATTTATCACCCTTTCTGAATTTTGGATCTACTGTCACCAACAAAAAATATACAAGGACAAGTTACTTGATTACAAAGCCAACATTCTAGATGTAGTACAAAAGTTAATTAACTTAATCATTGATACTCAACTCAAACACAAACTGCTTACTTTATTTTTTTAACAATGAAATAGTAATAACACAATAATTTAAGTTGTAACAAAGCCACCAAAAGAGCAAAATAAAAACAAAGCTAATTAAGAGGAGTTGCTTCATCTCAAATTAGTTATCTCCTTTAAATAGGAAAAACTACCATTAGTCTGGTGGTTCTCAAAGTTGTCTGCACATTAGGACTGGGGAAAAGGAGGACTGGTGCTTAAAAAAATAGCTATAACCAAGGCCCATCTCAGTTAAAGGGAGTCTCTCCAGTGGGGCTCAGGCAAGGGTTTCTGAAGTGTCGTCTGTGTTGAGAACAAGTCTTAAGTTAGAAGCAATAAAAACCATGCCGTCAAAACAATTCAAAACCAAGAAATTAAGAAATACAACTAAATTTCTTTCTTTTCATCCTAGGAAAAGGGGGGAAGCACCTATTTGCTCCTCATTGTTCTTTATCCATTTAGGATGCCCCAACAAATATCAAACACTGGAAACTATGCAAACGTGCTACCCAAATGAAATTCTCACTACTTTACATTTAGAAAGTTCTTTTAAAACTATACCACCTTTAACCCCCTACATTTTAAGTTTGCATAGATGTTTCAGTCAGCTATCCATTCAACTTAGAGGAGTCAATACAATGTACTAGAAAGCATTTTATTAATAAGAGTTATTATAAAACAATATTCATTTCATGTACCACAAATTAACTTTTTGGTACAGAGAAGAGGAATATTTGAGTGTTCCCCACCTACTTCTAAAACTGTCAGAATTCCTTTCTATAAGATCAGTATTTTCAAATTGAGTCTAAACACAAATTTTTCTTTAAGAGTACATATATAAAACACTTCCCCTGTAACTGCACTACATCCTTGACAAATCCCTTTTGAAAGTTTCAGCACTGACTGTAGGCATTTATCTTTAAAACAACTTTTCCTCATTTTTCAGGCTTGGGAATGGTATCACATCAAGTATGGAAAATAACTTTTTTCCTTAAGAATATGTGAATTCATTTAAGAGGTGCCTCCTCAAATTCAGAAGAAACCTATTCTTCAGCCCCTCTGTCAGGACTCCATGTCAATCTCAACCACTTCATCCTTGCCCTGAAGCGTTGCTTCTGGCAGGTTGTCTTCAACTACATCTTCAATGTCTGCCAGATCAATAGGTGGTAAAGGATTCCTCCAGTACTGGAAGGTGTTATACTGCCAAAATTCTTCATTGAGCTTTAGGGAGAAAAGAAAGATGAAAGTACATCAACGGTTTATAGAAAGTCATTTTTTTTTTTTCAGGAAACAAATATTCTTGTTTTAAAAGCAAACTCACATTAAGATTTTGTGGTCTTTTACTTTGCATCCTCAACAAACACACCTTTAAATTCTGCCTAATCAAAGTGCTTCATGGACTCAGTCAAATCTGTGCATTTTCATATTCATGGATTTGTGAAAATATTTTGTTAGTAGTTTAAATTTAAAAGAATTTCTTCCAAGAGCATCTTTTTTTTTTTTTAAAGATTTTATTTATTTATTTGACAGAGAGACACAGCAAGAGAGGGAACACAAGCAGGGGGAGTGGGAGAGGGAGAAGCAGGCTTTCCAATGGAGCAGGGAGCATGATGTGGGGCTCGATCCCAGGACCCTGGGATCATGACCTGAGCCGAAGGCAGATGCTTAATGACTGAGCCACCCAGGCGCCCCCAGGAGCATCTCTTCTTGATAATTTTTTCCTATTTTTCAACCAAAGAAAACATTGGAAAACGGTCTTAAATTTTTTTTTTTTTAACCTTTCAGTGAGGGAAACAATTGAATACACACATACCTAAAACTTATTTTTGGTCTTTCCCCTGAGGTTTGGTATTTTAAGGGATTAACTTTACATTCGCTAAAATATTGTGATGCCTTGTCAAAAAACTTTAGGCTATAAACATGCTAAAAATCAAGAAAATCTTAAACTGATTATTTTATTAAAGATACAATATTTGGTACATGGCAGGACTTTTAAATCAGTATACTAACACTGACAAATCCAAGGTGAGTACTGTCCTGTTTAAGGGTCAACAGATTGATTCAAAGGAATCAACAGATTCCTTTGAATGGCTGTAATATTGTTTCAAGTTACTATGAAGTGAAGCTGATGTTCCAATGAAGTTCAAAATTGGCACAGAATTTCAAAAGCAACCCAAAAATACTTTGTGCAAGGAAGCAGCACTGGAATTATATACAGGATTCCAAGGTGACCAGTCTGAAGGTTAACACTCTACCCAGATGAGTATTTATTATCTATTCTACTTGGTTGTGTTTTCACTTTAGGCTCATATTTGCTATAACACCACTATCCAACAGAAATATAATGAAAGCCACGTATGTAATTTTAAAAAGTAAAAAAGAAACAGATGGAATTACTCTTAACAATATTTTATTTGACCTGATATATCAAAAATATTATCATTTCAACATGCAGTCAATATTTTAAAAAATTAATGAAATATTTTACATTCTTTTTGTCATACTAAGTTTTCACAATCTGGCAAGTATTTTACACTCCCAGCACTATTCAGACTGGCCACATTTCAATGCTCAATAGCCACATGTTGCTAGTTACTTTACTGGACCACACAAGCCTATTAGGAAATTTCAGTAGGAAGTACACTGAGTGCCTTAGACACTAAGGCTTAGAGAATTAAGAGTGTCTTTGGAATTTCTTTACACTGGGGGAAAAAAAATGCAGTAATTCAAACGATGCCCCTCCCAAAATTCATTTTGATAAGCAAGAAGGGTTAAAATATCTCTGCCTTTTGGAAAAAATCTGTTCAAAATATCTACTTATAAACATGGGCCCAAAAAAGATCCTTTAATGACATCAGTGTAACCTAGTAAGCTAAGAGCACAAACTTTGCCACCAGATAGACCTGGGTTTGCATGATAACTCCACCACCCACTAACTCTGACCTTGATCTAAGTCTGTTTCCTCATCGGTAAAATGCAGGGCTCTTTTTCTTTTTTTTAAAAATATATTTCTACCTGGGACGCCTGGGTGGCTCAGTTGATTAAGCGACTGCCTTCGTGCTCAGGTCATGATCCTGGAGTCCCGGGATCGAGTCCTACATCGGGCTCCCTGCTCAGCAAGGAGTCTGCTTCTCCCTCTGACCCTCTTCCCTCTCGTGCTATCTCTCATTCTCTCTCTCTCAAATAAAATCCTAAAAAAAATAAAAAAAATAAAATATATTTCTACCTATCTACTTATTTATTTTGGGGGGGAGGGGCAGAGGGAGAGGACGAATCTTAAGCAGGCTTCATGCCCAGCACAGAGCCCAACTAGGTCCATGATCTCACAACCCTGAGATCATGACCTGAGCCAAAATCAAGTCCAACGCTAAACCGACTGAGCCACCCAGGCGCCCCCAGGACTCTCTTTAAAATTAAGGATTAGTACTGTAGGGCGCCTGGCTGGCTCAGTTGGTTAAGCGACTGCCTTCGGCTCAGGTCATGATCCTGGAGTCCCGGGATCGAGTCCCGCATCGGGCTCCCTGCTCATCAGGGAGTCTGCTTCTCCCTCTGACCCTCTTCCCTCTCGTGCTCTCTATCTCTCATTCTCTCTCTGAAATAAATAAATAAAAAATCTTAAAAAAAAAAGGATTAGTACTGTAATTGCTCAATACTGCTAGATATTATAGCCCAAGAAACCCATGAATCATTCATTACTTTCTTCTTAGGAATAGGAAAAAAAAACATTTCTTCTTACTTTCCATTAAAAATAGCTAATAGTGAAGGTCAGCACAGAGCAATGAATCTGCATAAAGTGACACTATCAGGAGAAAACATAAATATTTAATTAAGTAATACCTGGTTTTATTTTAGTTCTCTGGCTAAAAACACCAAAACAAAACAACAGAAAAAAAAACAACAAAAACATCTGAGACAACTCAAAAAATATTGAGGTTGTAGGACAGAAAAAAGGTATCATTATTCTGCCTAAACTGAATCCTCAATGTAGAAAGGACATTTTTGAGAAACTTTTTCCTAAATGAGATCCCAAGGGTGAGAGTAGGGACTATTCCGAATGCCAGGAACCAGGGAGACATATACTGCATGAATTGAAAAGCCTTTTTAACTTCTCCATGTTTTCATTATACCCTGTATCTTGGTAATTCACTGGAAATCCCTTAAAACAAAAAACCTCCATCTTTGGAGGCAGGAAAGAGGGCTGGAGAAAACATGTTCCTCTCTTAAATTTGCATTAGACAAGAAGCTCACAAACAAAACTAACAAAAGGAAGAAACACGAGAATTCCTAGGTTTTTGCCAAAAGAAAAGAATAGGGATTGTCTTGGTGAAGAAGGTACCCCTATGGCCAAACTTAGTCCTTGCCATGGAGCTATAGTGACTAGGAAGCAGAGCGGCCAGATGTAGTCACTGCTGTGAAAGATACTGGTGTATGGGGCCCCTGGGTGGCTCAGTCGTTAAGCGTCTGCCTTCGGCTCAGGCCGGGATTCCAGGGTCCTGGGATCGAGCCCTGCATCTTCCTGGGATCGAGCCCTGCATCGGGCTCCCTGCTCGGTGGGAAGCCTGCTTCTCCGTCTCCCACTCCCCCTGCTTGTGTTCGCTCTCTCGCTGTGTCTCTGCCAAATACATGAAATCTTAAAAAAAAAAAAAAAGATACTGGTGTGTCTAAGAGATTCTAAGAAGGGGTCTGTGTCAGTCCACTAAAAAATCCTCCATATTTCCTTCTTATCAACCTGTGGCATACTGCAGTCAATATGTTCTGGTAGAAAAGACAAGTCCATATATGGGTGGGGCGCCAAAATGGTCTCAAGAGGAAGAGTTTTCAAAGTGCACAGTAGTTATCTCCATATCAAATAGGTCTGGATGACTATCATTCTGGGGTTACTTTAGGGTTTGTCATTGGCAACACATGCTGTAACTGTAAATTCTAACTATTCTGTTTTCAAAACGTAAGTGCTATCATTCGGTTTTAAGTAAGCGGATTTTGAACATCTAAAAGCAACCTGGAAAAAAAAAAAGTCTAAAAAAACCCGTTTTCTAAATTCCAAGACAACTGGGGGTGGAAATATTTACAATTTAGAATTTCATCCAGAAATCCTCGTTACTGTCCAAAGGTAATTTCTCACAACCACAGAAAAAGCTCCTTCCCAACTACCAAATTCTCATTTTATTGGGTTTTTCACCAAGAAGTCCTGCCAAAGGAACCTCAATTCACTTTTTGTCTAGCAAGGCATTAGGTAAATTCCGCATAAGATACTTAAAACATTGGCAAAATGTGAGATGGATGCTATGATGTGGTGCTTGAAGAGTTTGGTGAATTGAGCCCTATATTTGGTCTTCCTATTCCCAAAGCTTCTGGTAAGTCAACCCAGAACTGCCAAAAGGCAGCCTTTAATTCCTAAGTCTAGACCAAAGCTGTCCAATATATAATGCCAGCCACAAACATAAATTTTTCTAGTGGCCATACTAAAAAAAGTACAACAGGTAAATTTTCATACATTTTATTCAACCAAGTATCTCCGAGTTCTTTCAATGGGTCATCAATATAAAAATTTTTGAGATCTTCGAAATCTAGAGCGTATTTTACACTTATGGCACCAACTCCATTTGGACTAGTCACATTTCAAGTTTTCAGTTGTTCCACACAGTTAGTGGCTGCCATATTGAACAGCACAGATCTAGACAAATCAGCTCTTAGGTGCCGAGATGGGGCAGGCTCGTTCCCCAAAGAATAAGAACTCTTATATATGATCCTAGTATACGGTTTACTTTAGGGTCCAAATTAATTTTCAACAATGGTCCTTCCTCATTGGATCCGATCTAACCCTGTGAGTTTTTAAATGCCTTTTCCCAAGATAGGGACGAGGGGCCTTCCTCTCTACCAAAAGTGCTGTCCCATGCTTGCAGGCCATCCAAGTGATGGCCACCACATTGGTCACCCTCTTTAGAAAGAAATCTATCACGAATTCTTGAAGAAATCACTGTTAAGCCAAGGAAGGCGCGCTGCACCGAGAAATTTCTCCATTTGAGCAGACCTATCGCGGTTCACGGTCAAAGTCTCCGGAAAGCTCAAGTCTGTCGTGACCCACACTCCTGCTTCCCTCTTACACAGGACAGGCACTGAAGGTGCAAGCCCACGTCTACCTCACCGGACGGTCTGTTTTCCCCTCGTTTAGCCAGGTGCTTTCAGCCCACAGGACTCTCTCTCCCCAAACGCTGCCAAGAGGCCAAGGGCTCTGGGGCTCTTCCTGTGTAGCCTAGGAGTCCGAGTCCTTCCTGCAGCAGGGACCCCGGCTTTTCGCCTTTTGGGGCTTCTTGATGAACCCGAGTCAAGACGGGAACAATCTGTTCCCTCCCGGGGCGCGCAGTGGCTGCGTAAAGGGTGATGCCCTATCCCCTCACCCCGCCCGCCCTCTGGAGCGCTCAGCCAGCCCCCAGCCCCTACCTGGCGCGGTGCTGCCCCCCAGTCTCCCCGCCGCGGCTCTGTGCGCCCCGCCCCGTCGTCGCCACCGCCCCTCGGGGGCCGGGCGCCCCGGGGCTCCTCCCCTGGCCCCGGGGGCCGCACGGGAGGCAGCGGCTGCGGCGGCTCGCCCGTCTCCAGGCCTCGGCCCTCACGCTGCACGCCGCCCGGAACGCTGCTGTCCTGGCCGTCGCGGCGCTTGCTGGGCGAAGCTGAAGGCTCAGTCATAGCCCCCGCGTCGATTTTGCGCTTTCGGGGCAGCTCCGGGACGCCGACCGGCTGCCCGGGATGGGAGGCCCCCGGCGGCGGGATCCAGAGCGGCGGCGGCTCCTCGGGGAAGTCGCAGAGCAGGAGCCGCTTCCAAGGCACGTGGAACGTCAGCGGCTCGGCCGCACGCCGCTTGGCCATGGGCTCCGGAGCCTCGGGCGGAGCCCGCCCGGCGCGGGAGGCCGAGCGCGGATAACTCCGGGGGCGGAGGGCGAGGGCGGAGCGCGCGAGGGCGGGCGAGGACCTGCTCAGGGCGAGCGGGCGGCGGGCAGTTGGGGCGGGCGGAGTGGGTGGGGCGGCCGGGCCCGGCGCAGCCCGCGCGCGCTGCCCTCACTGCGGCCGAGCTACTGCCGGACGTTGGGGAGCTACCGCGAAGCGGCGGAGATTCGAACCTGCGCATAAATGTGCGCGCGCGTACTCGCGCCGGGCAGGCGGAGCCGCTGGTTGGTGGAGACTCGCGAGGCGCGCTCCCGAACGCCCCCGCGGCCGGAAGTGCGCGCTCGGGGGTTGTGGCGGAGGCGGAGGGGGGGGGCGGCGGGAAAGCGGCCCCGGCTTTATTAAAGGCCCAGTGGCTTGGTCCCCCGGAGGGCGTGACCTTGTTTGCCGAGGGGTGGGGAGCGGCTGTGCAAATCCCGAGCTTGGTAAAGCGGTGTGGGTTTAAGACGTTTAGAATGTATTTGTTAATATTACCTTAACTCGAGTCAGTGGCCTCAGGGACGCTTCCAGGAGGTTAAAATCACCTCCAGGAGGTACAGACTTGCAGCAAACTAATGTTGAGAGGCTCCAGCGCCACACTGAATGATCATTTCAGGCGGACTGCTGTACGGGGGGTGGCGGCTGAGGGAAGTCGCTAAAGCCAACACGCAAAAACCAAGCGGAACAAAACAAAACCCAACGAAGTGTATGTTTTGCAGTGGCTGTCGTGGAAAGTGAATTGGCACCACGTTCTTCGAAGATCTTTTGATTAAAAATTCACTGATGAAGTTGCAGAGGACATGTGCAGCTCATCGAAAATAGCTCATCCCAGAGCCAAGCCCGGAGCACCGCTCTTCCTTTTCCAACTGAAACCTAAACTTGTTTGGCTCTTAAATTATGTGGGAAGCACACAGAGTTCCCTTCTTACTCGGTGCGAGGGTCTAAAGTGAGATTCCAAGACCTTCCTCACAGCAGAATTTGTTATCAGGCGAAGGGAGGGGGATGAGAGCAGTGAATTTACGATAGCTTGTATTTTGATGGTTGATAAAGATAGTAACCAAGTAAACAAAAATGAGGAAGAGAGCTACATGATCGAGAGAAAGTGCAAGGAAGATAACTGTGCGCTAGCTGGTAAGTACTTAACCTCTATACTATTTACCCCATGCTAAGGTTCTGAGAAGATAGGCAACGACTTACTTAATAGGCACAGAAATATAATAAGTTACGGTGTTAAATAGCTTTTCTGCTTGATCTTTCCATTCCTTCTTCTTTGAAATTGGATAACCTGTCAGTCTCAAAGAGCAGATCACACAGATCAGATATGAAAGACCTTACTTGTATTTGAAAAGTTTTGAGGGTGTCCTTCCCAAAAATGATAAAATGCGGGCTAGCTAATAGAGGTACATTCCTTTGGGGTCCTCACCACAGACTCTGTTTTTCTACATTGTGAAATACATCATACATACAAAAGGTTGTGTAAAACACAAAGGAATGATAGTAAGATGCCCAACACCCGGTTTTATAAATAGGATATTACTTGGGCCAGAACATGACAAGGTCCCTACCTGCTTCTCCCACTGGTGCCTTTCTCTCTTTCTTCCACTCCAGGTAATTGCTGTTTTGAATTTTGACTTAACCGTCCCTTTGCTTTACTTTGTAATTTTCTCATTTGTGTTTGTGTTCCTAAATAACATTTTTGGTTTTGCTGTGTGTTTTTTTTTTAACACTTTATGGAGCCTTAATTGACATAAAATAAAATGCATATATTTAAAGTGTTTACTTTGCTGAATTTTGACATATGTATATTCCTGTGAAATCATAGCCACAATTAAGATAATACACATCTCCATCAGCCCCAAAGGTTTCCATTTGCCCTTTTGTGATTCCTCTCTCCTGCCCTGGTTCCTTCCAGGGGAAGGTAACCAGTGCTTTACTTTCTGTCATTATAGATTAATTTGCATTTTCTGGAGTTTTATATAAATGGAATCACAGTATATGCTGTTCTTGTTTGGCTTCCTTCAGCACAATTATTTTGAGATTCATTCATGCTATCACATGTTCATTCAAAATTTTATTACTCAGTACTTCTCCATTGTGTGGCTGTATCATAATTTGTTTCTCCATTTACCTGTTGATGGACATGTAGGTTGCTTCCAGTTTGGGGCTGTACAGATAAAGCTGCTGAGAACATTTGTGTGTAAGGCTTCGTATGGACGTAAGATTTCTTTTCTCTGGGGTACATACCTAGGAGTAGAATGGCTGGACCATGTGGTAGGTGTCTTCAGTTTTCTAGCAAATTGCCAAAAGTGGTTACACCATTTTACTTTCCCATCGGCAGTGTATGAGAACTCCAGTTCCTACACATGCTCTCCAACAATTGGTATGGTCAGACTTTATTTTTAGTCTTTCTAAACCGGTATCTCATGTATCTTATTATAATTTTAATTTACATTTCCCTAATGACTAATGATGTTGACTAATGATAGTTTATTTGCTATCTGTATCGCTTCTTTTTTTTTAAATAATTTATTTGTGAGGGAAAGTGAGAGAGATCACGAGAAGAGGGGAGGGGTAGAAGGAGAAGCAGACTCCCCACTGAGCAGGGAGCCCGATGTGGGGCTCCATCCCAGGACCCTGGGGTCATGACCTGAGCTGAAGGCAGGCGCTTAACCGACTGAGCCACCCCCGTGCCCTGTGTCTTCTTTGTAAAATGTTCAAATATTTTGCCTACTTAAAATATTGAGTTCTTTGCTTTCCTATTTTCCTTATTTAATATTTTTGTGCATGTAATCATATTTCATTCATTGATACTAAGTATGGTATTTCATCATAAGAATCTATTGATAAATGTTTGATTTTTTTCAGATTTTTGCAGTTAGAAATAGTGTGCAGGGGCACCTGCATGGCTCAGTCGTTAAGCGTCTGCCTTTGGCTCAAGTCATGATCCCAGGGTCCTGCTCCCCGCTCAGCGGGAAGCCTGCTTCTCCCTCTCCCACTCCCCCTGCTTGTGTTCCCTCTCTCGCTGTCTCTCTCTCTGTCAAATAAATAAATAAAATCTTAAAAAAAAAAGAAATAGTGTGCAATGAGCATACTTGTTCATGATTTTTTTTTTTTTAAAGATTTTATTTATTTATTTGAGAGAGAGAGAATGAGAGATAGAGAGCACGAGAGGGAAGAGGGTCAGAGGGAGAAGCAGACTCCCTGCTGAGCAGGGAGCCCAATGTGGGACTCGATCCCGGGACTCCAGGATCATGACCTGAGCCGAAGGCAGTCGCCCAACCAACTGAGCCACCCAGGCGCCCCATGATTTTTTTTTTTTAATTGAAGTCTAATTGACATGCTGTATCCTGTTTTCAGGTGTACATCATAGTGATTTGATATTTTTATACATTATGAAATGATCCCCATGATAAGTCTAGTTACCATCTGTCACTTTACAGTTATTACAAAATTATTGACTGTATTCCCTATGCTGTACATTGCATTCCTTGATTTCTTTTTTGACCTGTGGATTATTTGTGTTAACTTTTCAAGTATTGGAGGTTTTCCTAGGTATCTTTTTCTTATTGATTTCTAGTTTAATTCCTTTCTCGTTTAATTCATTATCTGTGTGGTTTTAATCCTTTTAAATTTGTTGAGATTTATTTTATGACCCAGCATATGAATTATCATGGTACATGTAACATGTGTTCTTGGAAAGAACATAATATCCTGCAGGTATTCGGCATAGTGCTCTATCAGTGTCACTTAGGTCAATGTGGTTGGTAGTGTTTCTCAGATATTATGTGTCTTTACAGATTTGGGGTTTTTTGTTTTTTTGGGGGGATTTTTTGGTCTAAACGTTCTATGAATTGCTAAGAAATAGGTGTTAAATATCCAACTAGGACAGGAGATTTTTCTGTTTCTCCTTTTAGTTGTCAGTTTTTTTCTATGTGTTTTGAAGCTCCATTATTAGGCACACATATATTATGATTGTTATGTCTCTGATGTATTAACCCTTTGTTCTTATGAAATATCCCTCTTTATATCTGGTAATGCTCTTCATTTTCAAGTTGTCTTTCTTTGATCTTATAGCAGTTCCAGCCCTCTTATGCTTACCATTTGCACAGCACATCTTTTTTTCCAGCCATTTACTTTCAGTTTATCTTTATATTTAATGTTTCTCTTGGAGACAACATATATAGTTGGGTCTTGCTTTTGTGACATTCTGGCAGTTTCTGTATTTTAATTGTTTAGTGCTTTAACACTTGATAGAAATTACTGAGATGACTGGATTTAAGTCTAGTCTTTTACTATTTATTTGCTGTCTGTTCCCTTTCTTTTTTGACTCTGTACATCCTTTCCAGACCTCTTTTGGATTAATTCAGTATTGTTTTGAATTTAAATTTAATTTAATCTATTAACTTAAATACCTCTTTGCATGAATTTTCAGTGGTTGCTCCAAGGATTGCAATATACATCTTTAACTTTCCACCGTTTACTTGAAGTTAACACTGTATCACTTCATATAAAGCAGAAATCTTGCAACCCTTCACTCCCACCCTCACCCTGTCCAGGTGCACTTTTATATTGACCCAATAGGATCTTCTTCCTATTCTCTAATTTTGTGTAAGTAACTCTGATTTCTTTCCCCAGCACTTCTTATGGATAATGACTCAGAACTCATCATTAGTAACAGCAAAGCAACACAGACGGATACTTTTCCCTTCGTGTCTTCTTGGTAAAGAAGGGATGCACACTCACATTCTGCTTATCTTAAAATTTGCCTGTTTCAGACTGATTAAAGCCCTACAGCAGTTTAGGGTGGGGAAGTGGTTTGAAATTTTTTTAGCAACTGTGTATTCGCCAGACCTTTTACATATCTCATTTAGTCCTCAGAACTCCATGACAGGTATTATTGCCAATTTAACAGATGAACCTCACCCCAAAGCATCAGACCCTTGTAACTTCTCAATAAGCCCAGTCCCGACCACCCTATTTAAAATTTCAACTCACTTAGCACTGCCCAGGACTCTTGAGATTCCCTTTGCCTGCTATTTTTTTTTCTATAGCACATACCACCTTCCAATTTATTACATGATTCACTTATTTATTATTCTTATTGTGTCCTTCTCTAAAAAGTAAGCTCCTTGAGGGTAGCGTTCTTGGTTTTTTGCTTATTTTTTTCACTTAGGATATGTTCAAGCACCTAGAACAGTGCCTGGCGTGTACCAGGTGCTCAGTACGTAATTGTTGAATGAATGACTAGTCATCACTTTGGCGTGAATGTTTCACAGGCATCTCATAGTCCATTCTTGTGTCCCCCGCAACCCATCGTTCATCCAACCAGGTACTCATGTCAGAAGTGTAACTGTGCCCCTTCACAACCTTATGCTCACTCATTACTCCTTGAAAAATAGCATTTGCTATGGACCAGGGGAAATTCTAGTTACCCCAGTAAGCACAACAAAACCCCCTGTCCCGTGGCTCCCCACGTGAAGCTTATATTGAGGGAGCTAGACAGTAAACAAGTACATCTGTCAGGTGCAAGAGAGGACAAGGCAGAATGAGGTTGGGGGGGCTTATATTGGGTGGTCAAGAAGGGCTTCTCAGATAAGGAGACTTTTGAGCAGGGACCTGAGGAAAATCAGGGGTGAGTTGAGTATTTATGGTGAGTAATTGTAGGCAGAGGTCATAACAAGTGCAAATGTGCTAAAGCAAGAGCATGTCTGGTATGAGCTTGGGACAGCAAAAAAAAAGCCAGTGTGGCCTTTATTCCCTTACTGTTTTGGCTAGTTTCTATTGCTATGATTTGAAGCTCACTAACCTTTCCTTTTCTCATGCCTTTTCTGCTGTTAATCTCATGCACTGTATTTGTCATGCCAGACAATGTACTTACCATCTCCAGAAGTTCAGTGTAGGTCTTCTCTACATCTCTGTACAACTTTCTAAACACATGGAACAGTTACGCTCACTGTTTTAATGTCCTTCTCTGCTAATTCTAACATCTGTGTTGGTTCTGGGTTGGTTTCTATTGATTAGTCTTTCTCCTCTCTAGGGATGTTGTTTTGTTCTGTGTCTGCATACATGGTAATTTTTTACTGGATACTGGGTATTACGAGTTTACTTTGTTGTTGCTTCTTGCTCTGGCCTTGGGAAGTTACCTCACGCACATGCACTCATCAGTACTCTGTAGATCGGTGTTCTGGGGGTGGGGGAGGGGGACGACTCTGCTCTGATCTCCAGAGTGCTCTCTGTGTAGTTTCTTCCTCTCAGGTACTCTGTCCTGCAAACTCTAGCTGCCTCAGTTTCCGTGGACTGTCAACATCATGTCCTCAGTTCAGGCACACCGCCAGGCTTGGCCCCGGTTTCCCCACCTAAGGCCATATCCTGGAGACTCAAAAGCAGTGAGTAGGGCTCACCTTGTTTCCTCTTATTGATCACTGGCCTTTGTTGGCAGTTGTTTTATATATTGTGTCAGGGTTTTTGGTTGTTTTAGGTGAGAGGGTAAATGTGGTCCATTATTCCATCTTGACTCGAAGCAGAAAATGCCTTCCTTGTAAGATTTTACTTTGACTTCAAGGTTATATTGTTTTATAACTTTTAACTTTGAGATATGCCTTCTTCCTTGTTTGTTGTAGTAAAGTGTATTTATTCATTATATATGAGTATAGTATATGTTAGCATATACTAATATATAGCATATATTTATATAATATACAAAAGGAAATTCATCAACCTTGTAATTGTCAAACCACTGACTATGACATACCTGATTTTATTCTATAAGAACTCAACCAGTATAAAGAAAATTGTTTTTTTTTTTTAAAGATTTTATTTATTTATTTGAGAGAGAGAGAGAGAATGAGAGAGAAAGCACATGAGATGGGGGAGGGTCAGAGGGAGAAGCAGACCCCCTGCCGAGCAGGGAGCCCGATGCGGGACTCGATCCAGGGACTCCAGGATCATGACCTGAGCCGAAGGCAGTCGCCCAACCAACTGAGCCACCCAGGCGCCCACCAGTATAAAGAAAATTGTATAAATTTTCTTACAGCCTGGAAAAATACCAGTTTTCCTCTTTGTACTAATTAAGGTACAAGTAAATGGTGATTATAGCAGGAACACTTGAAAAATGAAATATAGATCCTTGACTGTTTCTGTGTATGTTTGATAAGTTCTGTGCTTCCTTCAGGTCTCAGCTCAAATATCATTTCTTTAGGGACATCTCAGTACCTCCCTACTGCTCAGAGTACCCTGTACCTGTCCTTTATAATGGTGACCTCAGTTCTTACAATTAGGTAATTACTTGTTTGACACCTTTCCTCTGCTGTGTAAGCTCTGACGGGAAAAACATTAACTTCGGACCTTTGAATCCCCAAGATCAAGCCTTATACTGGACACAGTGCGGTTCTCAATAAATGTTTGTGGGTTGAAGGAAAAAGTGAACACCACACAGTAAATAGGCTGGGACACTGACCTGGTCTGTGTCCCTACAGTCTGTTTCTTCCTTCCCAGGCGTCTGTGATAGTGAAGAGCAAAACAGACAAAAAAAAACAAAGACATTGCATGTTACAAAAGATTTTAATGCAGTTTTCAACATAAGCTTGGCCATTGTTAAAATGTTTAATAGTAGGTTGTGTTGGTGAAAATACTGAGAGACAGATACCTTGTTTTAAAGTGTAACCTTTTAAGAGAGCTGTCTGACAACATCTATGAAAATTTTAAAATGCACTGTTCACCTTTAGGAATTTACACCAGATGTAATAATGTGTCCACTGAGAATGGACACAAAGTAGTATGTACTGGACTATTCATTGTAATATAATGCTGAAGAGCAAAAGGTTGAAAAGAACCTAAATGTTACTTGTTAGCATTATGTGTGTGTGTGTATTAGACATACAAACATGCAGATTTTATTAAAGGAATTTATGTGTATGGATATAGAACAATTGGAAAAACGTATTAAGTCAAAAAAGTAAGGTTCACACATATATACACACATTTATATGTGCATTTTTTTGGTATTGCATAAAATGTTCCAGGGACAAAACTGTTATCAATAGTCATCGGGGTGGTGTATTGGGAAACATGGGTAGAGGGCATATGGGACACATCTTTGGGCCACCTCAGATTATCTCAGTGACACTGGTATTTTGTCTGGGTTACAAGTTTCTTTACTATAGGGCAACACTTAAAGTTTCTGTCTTCTGTTATCTTCTGTTGGGAGCCAATTTTCCATGGTTTTTTGCATTTCAGCATATTTTGCAAGCAGAGGTACTGGCTAACTTTATTCTAGATTATCTTTTCAAGGATATATGTAAAGTAAACACGCTTAGAAGATAGATAGAGACTGTCTCCTTCTGGAACAGAGGGTAGGTTTATTTACCATCTAGCATAGTATCTTCTCCTAGGGCAAAGTCAGTCACTTACTGCTTGCCCATCATGAAAGAGTAAGGTTTCCTAAGCTCAGGGTTCTCCTGTAATGCAACCCAATGCTTGTGCAAGTGTCACCTTGTACTGTCTTGTGTCCCACTCTGTGAGATTTGGGTCTCAGGGTAAGACCCAAAATTAATACTCTGGCTAATGCTATTGCTGTGAGTTGTAAATTCTTTGACTTTGATGTAGGAGTTTTGTGTCAAAAGTGGCTGTTTCGGGTGCCTGGGTGGCTCAGTTGGTTAAGCGACTGCCTTCGGCTCAGGTCATGATCCTGGAGTCCCGGGATCGAGTCCCACATCGGGCTCCCTGCTCAGCAGGGAGTCTGCTTCTCCCTCTGACCCTCTTCCCTCTCGTGCTCTCTATCTCTCGTTCTCTCTCTCTCTCTCAAATAAATAAAATCTTAAAAAAAAAAGTGGCTGTTTCATAAGCTAAGAAATCTGCAAAAATTTTTCCTTTTTGGCAATTGTGGATTAGCATCTCAGTTTGGAATAGTTGGGAGTCTCTTACACAAAGGATGTTTGTACTCATAAGATTTTTTTTTTCATGGCCTTCCATTGCTCAGGACAAAGACTTGGGGTAAAGCAGGAGACTGGAAGGGACAAAACACCCGAACAGAGCATCCAGGAATTGTGGGACAAGAACAAGCCATCTAATGTACATGCAGTAGAAGTCCCAGAAAGAATAGGGCAGAAGGAATAATTGAAGAGATAAGATTTTTCAGAAATAGTAACATCAAACACACAGATAGGACAAACAGAACAAATTCCAAAAAGCAAACCAAAACACACAGGCATAGACACGTACGTCATAGTCAAACTACTGAAAACTGAATGCAGCCAGATTAAAAAGAAACACATTCAGAGGGAGAAAAATAAGAATTACAGTACAGTACTCATCTAAACAATGGTGGTCTTTAAAGAATGAAAGTCAACCCAGAACTCTGTATTCAGCAAATCTTTTACAAAATAAAATTTGAGATAAAGGATTTTTCAGACAAAATCTAAGAGAATGCATTGCCAGCAGACCTGCTATGAGAAATGTTAAGGAAAGTTCTTAAGGTGCAAGTATGTTTACCAGATGGAAACTTGGATGCACATAAAGAAATGGAATGTTTTGTCACAAATTACCCCAAAACTCAGTGGTTTACACCAACAAACCTGACCCAGTTTTTCAGTCTGTGGGTCGGGAATTCAACATCAGCTCAGCTGGATAGTTTAGGATTGCTGACCAGGGTTGCTCACATGATTGCCATCAAGATGTTGGCTGGGGCTTCATTGGAAGGCTTGACCAGAGCTGGGGGACCCACTTCCAAGCTCATTCTACACATGTAACTGGAGAAGGCCTTATTTCTTCACCACATGGAATTCTCCATAGGGTTATTTGAATGTCCACATGGCATGTCTCCTTGTGTCCCCTGACCCAAGTGATCTGAGAGAAGAATGGAAGCTACAGTGTCTTTTATGACTTGCAAACATTTTTTACATTCTTGGTAATTGTGGGTTACCATTCTCAGTTTGGAATAGCTGGAGTCTCAGATACAAGGGATGTGTGTACTCACAAGATTTGGTTTTTCTCATGGCCTTGCATTGGGTGCTCAAGAGAAAGACCTGCAGCAGGTCAGGAGGCTGGGAGGCCTCCTGGCTTACAATATGATGCACAGTACAGCTGCTGCTGGGGGGGGGGGGGTCATGGAAACCACAACGTCTCTACCTCTGTTTATTAGAAGTGAGTCCCTACAGCCCACACTGAGAGGGAGAGGAGTGAGGCCAGGCCAAAGGGAGGGGTATCACAGGATCTGTGGGGACACTTTCAAAGCACCGCACACCAGAAACTATAAAAATGAAGATAAGTAAAAAATGTATTATTTTTATTGCTTCAAAAGAATTCAGTTAAAGCAAAAATAGTAACCGTGTATTCTGGGGCTTATTATGCACATTAAAGTAAAACGTGTGGCAATATCATGAACGCTGGAAGAGAGGAACTGGAGATACACTGTTAAGAGCGGTGACTCTTACAGCCATCCATTCAGTGGCGTACCACTTTGAAGGTGGGCCGTGACAAGCTAACAGTGTGTATCAGAAGCCCTAGGGAAACCACCGGAACTTCTTTCTGTAAAGAAGTGTAACTAATAAACCAGTAGTGGAGATGCAATCAATAGTCCCGAAGTAAGTGAGAAAAGAGGAAAAAAGAAAGAAATGGAATAAGTAGAAAGCTAGCAAAATGGTAGGTTTAAATTCACCCATGTCAATAATTAAGATGTAAATGGTTTAAATACCCAATTACAAGTTATCAAAAAAAGATAACCAGAATGAATAAAAAGGCAAGACCTAGGTACATACTGTCAATAAACCCATTTTAGAGCTAAAATGAAAAGTTTAAAAGTAGGATCTTTTAATAAGCACTTGCAAAAACTGGCACGCTTCAAACAAGGTCTATAGTTCAGTAACAGTCGTGCCAATGTCCATTTCATGGTTTTGATTACTGTCTTACAGTCACGTGAAATGTTATTTTGGGATGAAAGCTCGGTGAAGGGCACACAGGAACCCTCCACTTTTGTGTAACTTCTCCCGTCTTCTGGCAATGTGCACGAAACTAATAGGCTAACTTACTCACTCGTCAGTAGGGTTAAGACCAAACCCCAGACTCACCAGTTTTGTTGACAAGTCTGGGATGCTGACAGACTTTGCATTCCAGATTTGGAAAGACAAGATTGCACAGGCTAGTTCAGGAATCTGAGACTTCCTAGGATACAGCAGCAAATGCTCTTGCCTCATGGTTAATATGGCAGGAAAGTAATGCGACCCCTTCTGTCCTGTTAATGATGTTGAACAGCTAGAGGTGGGTTTGAGGCGAGTCACCCAAATTTGCTCACTCTTCCTGGCAGGAAGAGACAGGGATGTTACCACTATGGAGCAGCAAGCCCTGTGGTCCCAGCCAGAAGGCCAGAAGGCTGTGGCTGCTAAGGAAAGAGTCCTCAACTGAGATTAATGTCAGCAATGAGGAATCTGCTATTCAATATAGAGCTTTGGGTGACCTGAAAGCAGAAGGCCACTTGGTTGAGTGTAGGTGGCCCCTCGAAAGTGAGGAAGAAGCTTTACCTATTAGTGTACAGTCTTGCCACGGACACACATGGCTGGCAGTGAAGTTGGGGCTCTGGGTGCCAGGGTGGCCAAAGCTAGAAGCCTGGGGCCGGACAGCACAGTGGCATGTGCATGAGCACAAAGTAAAGGGCCCTGGGGGCTGAGCACTCACTGGATGCTGGGAGCTCACAGGAGGAAGCAGCAGTGCTTGGGCATTAATTCTGGGGTCAGAGTTCAATGGAGAAAATCGGGTTTCCCTCCCACCCCGTCCTCCCACTGTCTCCTTGGACTGGCCCCCCCCGCCTCCCAGCTGGGGGCAACGTGGGTCTCCTCGCAGCTGGGCTGTAGCCCCTGATGCATGTGTTAAACTTCTTGGTCTGTGATCCTATAGGGGAAAAAGACACTTGAATTCAACCGATAGTTTGGACAGGGCTTGCAGTGGAAAGGAAGGTGTGAAACTGTTAACGCCTCATCTGAGCCAGGGCGAGCTGAGTTGCTAAGTGCTGGAATAGCAGGTAAATACAAGAAGCCAAAATGAAAGTAACAGTCAAACCTCTGATCCCTTCAACAGTATAAGCAAGAGGCTAAACCAGACAAACCATAGGTAGCTCCCTGCTCCCATTTTCTCCCATGGAACAGCACACCAGTCAGGCATCAGCTGGGTCTGCACAGACATGGCAGTGGTCTCATTGCTAATGGAAGTCCAGACAGGCTCCTTGCAAGCTTGCAGACCCGGGGAGTGGGGTGAAAGAGGAGGAGGGCCTAAGAGTGGGAAGAGTACTGAGTCAGAGTGTAGAAATGGGTCTTAAAGTTTACCCCTTTCCCTCCTCCTAGAAGCAGGTCTCAGCAGAGGCACCTAAGGAAGGCTTCTCCCAAAGCCCCTGACACAGAGGCACTGGGCTAGGACTGAAGCTGTGAATAAGAGCATGAGCTGTGGACTGCAAGTCTCACTAGAGACTGCAGTGCAGCAAGTCTGGTCCAGGGAGGCCAGCTTTGTTCCGTGAACCTGCCAGGTAAAGCCTTTGTAATTACCTATGTTCAGGCCTGAAAAAAAAAAAAAATCACACAGTTTTGGGTTTTGTTTTTTTACCAAGGAGTCAGACACCTCAAAAATAACCTCTCACTGAGGCCCTTTGGGCCAATTCAGTACATGTATCATGGATCTATTATTTACCTGAACTTTTCCTTCCAATTAAGTTCACATTCAAGGACTGTCCCTTCCTGGGTGGCCCAGCAGAAATAATACTGAACTCCAGGAGAGAGAAACCACAGCTTCAAAGACTTAATGGCTGCCTAAATTCTCACAGGCCATAGCCAGGTACTATAATAGAATCAATTGCCTGACAATCACCAAAGACACCTTTGTACAAGAGGAGGAGGTTATTAGTCTGCTACTAAGCTTTGAGACTGAATGCCTCTTTGGTTTGACATTCTCATTTGGAGGTGGGTCAATTTGGACTTGATGACTAACAAGGTGAAAAGGACCCAACAAGCCTCCCAAGTCAAAACAAATAGCATATTCAAGGGTGTAGCTGGCCTGGCCCTAGCAGCTTTTGGTACTATGATAAAATGGCAGCCATTCCTTTGGGGGCAGACTTTATGCCCCGCTCTGCCACCTAAAGCAAAGCCGCTGGTTTGGTGGGGCTCTTGACTCACAGACGTTTCCTGAAGTCCCGGGTCTAGATCCCTGGTTGGCTAACTTGAAACCTAGTGGGGTCCAATGGGCTGTGGGCGTTCAGCCTCCATGCCAGCCGGGTAAAACCAGAAGCAGATACGGTCCTTCCTGTCCTTCCTGTCCGTGGCTAGAACTCAAAGCAGTGCTTATGACTGGCCAGTCCTCCCCTTGACGAAGTTCGATACATTTTTACTGACTTTTGGATGGTTGCCAATGGCTTGTTTGGTATACCAGCTCAACACCTACAGGCTGGTGGATTAAAGATACCTCTCTCCGAGCATTAGACTTAATAAACTGCTCAACTTCCATAACAGTTAAATGAGTATTACAATTAGATACTTTTTCCTATCATATTGACAAAAATGACAAGTTTAGCAAAATGCAGTATGGACCAGAGAATGGATGCAAAGTTATTCCAAAACGCTGTCAGTGACTTGTAAAATGTTCATCATTCTCAAAGGCAACTTGACTGAAAATGCACATACACACTGGCTGAATGATTCTATGTATCTATACTGAACAGAAATAATCCAACATATAAGAGGCACGTACCAGCATGTTTCTAAAAGTGGAGTAACCCTCCATGAAGTTTTGCTTGTGCCTTCTCTATTACCTACCATTTTATTTCTCTACCATTCCCACCAAACTTTAATATTCAAGAATCTATACATACATACCTGTCATCTTTGAACCTCCCCAGGATTCCACTGAAACGTTTTTTTCACCATAACATTAAAACTAATGTCCTGTGACTCATCTTCATCTTTTTCTATCACTATACAGTGGTCAACAGAGATTGAAATTACAAGTCTACTAGGTGCTTTCACATATAATACTGCACAGAGTAGCACAGGACCTCATATAACCCTTTGAAGTAAGTGGTATCAATCCTCTTACAGACGAGGAAACACACTCAGATCATCTTGCCTGATACCACAAACAACAGTTCAGGGAAACACACCCAGAGTATCTAAGTGCCAAGTGCAGTGCTTGTGCTATACTAATGGCTGGTCCTGGAACTCTTGTACTTGTGTTCTTTATAGGTATTTTTCTATTATTTAACAAAAGCAAAGATCAAGATTAATTAGTATCAGGCTTAACATACTCAAAGACCAAGTATTATTACTTTCTAGAAGCATATAAGAATAAGCTCATCTAAGGATTAAAAAGTATGCGTTCCATTAATTCAAATTCCCACATCTATAGTTACTACTAACTTAGATGGAAACAACCAAGCAAATACTGTTTCGTAGCAATTGGCAGACTTTAATATTCAAGAAAAATTAAGTCCATCATACACATTAAAAATATAGGAAATTTCATGCAGACATGAAGCTTCCAATTCAGCCTTTGTGGCAACTTTTAGAATGAGAATTACATATAAATACAGTACATTTTACAGTTCCCAAACTTCATAATTTTATACTGTGATTTATACAGCTTCTCTATATTTTACATTTCCCATCTTGCTCACTTGATTAAAATACCCTAACCTGCACCGCTTCAGAATATGGGGGGGGGGGTTGGGGGGAGGGAGGGAAGCAAGCACAATGACCTGTCTCCTCCTGCTTTATGAAAATGAATGAAAACATTTGTATATAAAGCTAATATAAGGAAAAAGAACAAAAATTTTTAAGGCTTACATACTTTAGTAGCTAGGACTACACATAAGAAATATAAAATTAAATCCTCCAGTGACATTTCTATTATTGATTGATACCACAATTTTCAAGTTTAGAATACATTACAAAAGCAATGAGAAAAAAAGTGATGCAAATTTGTGTAGAATATTTGAAAAACAGTAGTCATGATATGAGAAATTAAAAACAAATGAAATAAGTGATTTCAGAATTAACTAAAACGTAAGCTATAATTTAGAAATATAAGTAACATTATTAAAGAATAAAACCTGATAGCCAAAATTTTAAGTAATAAAGCCAACTCCCTGCTGTCAACATATTTTTGCCTCTGAGAAAAACAAGATCATTTGTTCTGATACAAGTAAAAAAGTGAATACCAGTCAGTGAATAAAAAGCCTTTCTACAGTACCCAAAAACAGCATGCATTCCTTTCCTTTCAATGGATTTTTTAAATACTTAGGATCCTTTTAAGCTTTTTTTTCTTAAAACCAAATTTGGATTTTTTCCCCCCACCAATTAATTTAAAATTCATTCATGTGGTAGTTAATGAGAATTCTAATAACTGAACATCTGTCAAGTATAGGAGGGGGGAGACAAAAAAGAAATCGTTTTTGGGTTTTTTTTTTTTTAACTCAAGAGGCTACAGGCTTCCACAATTTAGCAAGTCAAATAATCTTCATAGAGCCCTTTACGGCATAACAGGACCAAAGGCCACAAGAGCTCCTTACTGTCCACAGAAAAGCTCCTACTAGTAAGATGCCAAACTGCGCAGACTCCCCCAACCTAACTAACAAAAAAGGCCTAAAGATTCACAAGTAAGTTTTCCTACTAGAACATGACATTAATCCTACAGCACATTATTGAAATTAAGTCTATCTGATTCAAATTGCCACAGAGGTCATTTAATGCCATCATAATCACCTGTGAAAATATCCAACAAGAGTACTTCCTTTTCCCTTAATGTTTTAACCTAGAAAGGTTAAAACATTAAATTAGTCATCTCTGCTTTCCAAGCTACTGGAAACAAAATAATAAACATAAAAAAAATACAAAGGAAAACTCCATCCAATAGAAAAGATCTGCTAGAGGTAGAAATTTAAAGCAGCAGATACTGTTTTAACTCCAGCTATCAGGGAACAAAATTGGTGTTAATCTGAAATCACATGAACGGCTGCTTCTTACAATATTGAAGACACAGACCATGGGCAGTAATTTATCCCTGAATTTCATATTCAGAATTTCCCCACGGTAATACCATCATGACAGTTTAACTGAAAAAAAAAAAAAAGTGCTTGCTTTTGTGATCCAGGTAATTTAAAGAAAAGACACTATTGTAAACATCCACTGACAGACTGTATTCACTTCTAGTTTAAAATCATACATTTCAAATGGGAGATTTTATTCTCATTTCCCCGTTTTCCGAGCAGTACCTTGAATAAAGGCTTTTGTGCCTCACTTAAGAGTGCTGAGATCTCATACATTTCAGAGTGATTCATGATGAGTATGCTTTCAAATAATGTTCAGTTTAGTGTGCCCAAAAGACTAATTTCTCAGTTACTTGAATGCCTGAATGCATTTTACTGGCCTGTGATCTTATTAAATTCAGCATTTCATAAAAATGAAATGGTTGATGCTTCTCTAAGTTCAGCTGAGCTAGAAAAAAATAATCTGAATGATAAAAAGGACAGACACACATTCTATGTATGGATTGCTTAGGTCCAACACAAACAAAAGTCCCAATTCCAGATGCTGAATGTGACAGAGGATCCTCAGACTCTTTTAAAAATAACCTGTGCAATGCACACAAAACAAAGAGATTTGGGGGACTTCAATACTAGTAGTCATTAATATGGCAGACTTGCAACAGACAGCTTCATGAAGACCACTGGAGATAAAGTTTTTTCTACTGAAAGACAATTCTGGGCTTCAAGGAAAAAGTATACTTGAAGATATTTCCTCCATTTTTACTTCTGTAGTACAAATATGCATGGCATAGTATATTTCTGAAAAAGCAATAGACGTATTAAGAAAATAGACGCTATTTCTAAATTTTGTTAGGAATAAGAAGGCACCACTGATTTGAGGTTGTGTCCTGTCATTGGGATAGTTGATTTTGAGTTGTTTATTTCAGCATTTGCTCTTATCAAACTTTTTTCTGCTGATACCACTTGAGAACGTTACTGTGGTTTACGGACCACAAACAAGACACATTCATAGTAGTATTTCATCATGGAGAGATCATTCACAGTATATGTTGACAAGACAGATTCTTTTTCCACCTGGAATGCAAACAATAATCATGATGATGATGATGACCATGATAACACAGAGTACTGGTTTAGTACAGTGTACTATTTTAAACACACTCTGTTTATTAATTCATTTATTACATACAAATACCCCCTTAAGATTGGCATTATTAGTAATTGCACTTTACAAAGGACAGATTGCTCATGGTCACACCACTAATAAGAGTTGGAGCTCTACATGACTCCGATATATTGCTTCTCTTCATTTTTAAGAACAAATCTTGTTTAATTTTTTTAATGAATGAAATGGTTTTAAATAAACACACAACTAAAACAAGTCAAAGTATCATAAAACCTTATAATCACATGATAAAAAAGACTGAACACTACAGAAGTACACACAGTGAACAGTACCACTGCCCTCCCCCCTTCAGCTGCTCTTCCAGACGCTAGTCGGCTTGGTACCTATACCGGTAAGCTGCCACGCACTGAAAGCCGACTGATGACACCAGGGATTATAGTTTTCCATTTACTTACACATTATGCCAAATCCTAATAATTCTAAAAGCTAAGTATTTTCACTTTATGGATGAGAAAACAAAGAGATTAAGAGGTAAAGCCAGGAACTGTCATAATAGTCCCATTCCTGTCTAAGAGCATTGGGAGTGAAACTTGATTCCATCCTCACCTCCACCTGGAATCCATACTGCAGAACGACATTTTTTATATCTTCATAGCTCAATTCTATGGAAAGTTCATTTGCCAAATTTTCAAAGTGGTACAGCAGAGGACCTACGGTTTAAAGATATTATGAATGTATTACTTAAATATAAACATGCACTAGTTGCTGTGTTAGAACTTCAAGTTGAATCATAAGATAGGTAGTATAAGAAACAAACATAAAAGGAAGAAGAGAACCTTTACATTTGCCAAGGGCATGTGTCCAGACCCCTGAAACTCTGGCCCATTCAAGTGCTGGGCCCACACTCGTGAGGAGGGAGTCCCTCTGGTGCACCAGGGTCGCACTGTGATTCTCCACATATGCGCCTTACACCTGGAACTCTTAAGTTACTGAAGGAGCAACTGGATCAGAGAATGCGAAGTCCCTAAATTCCAAAGGTGTACTGTAATTGTAATTCCTTAAGTAAAGGCACAGCTGCAGCTACAAACTGGGTATCATATGAAAACAGAAGGGCCCTCAAGCTAGCCTAGGTCTAAGAGAGTGTCTGGGGATGGTGGGAAGTTAGAGGCAAGGCTTCCTGAAAGGAAGACATGACACCAGAGCTGGCTTTTTAAGGGCACAACTCACATCCCAGCTCTAACACTTACTAATGGTGTGCCTGTGGGCAAGTCACTAGCTCTGCTCCATCTAATATGACTTCTGTGTGAGGTAACATCCTATACACCTGGCATAGAGAAGGCATTCAGTACATGATAGCAATCACAACTTTTTAAATGACATTCCCCCTTTACTATTCTCTCATTCCACGTATCCAAGGAACTATCATCTGACTCAAACCAGAGTCTCCAATCTTTCAATTGCTCACATTCTGCCCAATCCATCATCAGCCTCATCCAGGCAACACTATCATTCAATAGTTACTTCAGGACTAATCTAAACAATCTTCTCTTTACCTTTCATTGGGTTAACTACAGATCCGGTGCCCATCTCACCACTCCTACCCCTCATACAATGTGCTAATCACAGGAAATGAGAGTAACAACAGGACAGTTTGTCCTCCCAAAAGGCTCATCACTCTGTGCAACATACTAAGAGTTAAAACATTCTTCTTCCTCTCCTCTTTTTTACCCTACATAAACCACTAGGAAAAATGACTATGAATATATACTTTAGTACTCTTTTCAGAAGAAAACAATGGTTCATCATCAAACTATTCTGCCAAGCTTAGCTTCCTGTTTTATTAGTACTACTAAAAATGACAGTAGCTACCATTTATTGAGCACTGCTGTGTCCTAGACCATCCCGAGGCCTTTGAAGCCTTGTTATAAACATGAAGAGCCTCATAGCAGTCTGCCCAGCTCTAAAGTGTATGATGTTCCTGCTCCATTATTTTAAGAGCCTCCAGCATTATTGTCTTATTATGTCTGAATACTCCAATGATTCTTACACACTATGGTCATATTGTACCTCTACTCATGTTGTGTTCCACCTAGAAGGCTCCAACTCCCCAACTCAAGCTTTAGCCATGCTCCAAAACCCTGCTGAAATCAAGTTTAAAAAAAAATTTTTTTTTAAATTTTATTGATTTAACAGAGAGACAGACAGGGTACACAAGCAGGGGCAGAGGGACAGGGAGAAGCAGGCTCCCTGCAGAGCAAGGAGCCTGATGCGGGGCTCGATCCCAAGACCCTGAGATCATGACCTGAGCCGAAGGCAGATGCCCAATGACTGACCCAGGCGTCCCTGAAATGAAGTTTTAATATAATCCACCCAAGTTCCCAGCCCTACTGCTCACTCTCTTAATGTAGCCTACTTTAAAATTCATGTAATGTAGTATGGCATTGCTGATTATTTTTCATGTAATCTGCACTTTTAACCAGATTACAAGCTACATGAGTAAAGGAACACATCTTCAGTTTCTTGTGAGTCCACCATAATGCCCAGCATCGCAGTGTAGAGTTATGCATCTGTAATTTTACCACCCAAATATAACCATTACAGTTGTGTATTTTTTACAGTCTCTTACAGATGGTTCTTTGACAAATATCTCTGTGTATATTTTAGCCTTCTACAGGTATAATCAATCTAACATTTCTACATACCATTCTCTATTAAAAAGAACCAGGGGGGGCGCCTGGGTGGCTCAGTCGTTAAGCATCTGCCTTCGGCTCAGGTCATGATCCCAGGGTCCTGGGATCGAGCCCCACATCAGGCTCCCTGCTCGGCAGGAAGCCTGCTTCTCCCTCTCCCACTCGCCCTGCTTGTGCTCCCTCTCTTCCTGTGTCTCTGTCAAATAAATAAGTAAAATCTTTAAAAAACAAACAAACAAAAAGAACCAGGGATTCTTGGGGGGTGGGGGAGAATGGCTGCTCTCAGGGCCTGACAGAGAGAGTACAAGAGCTTGGAGCACTGGTGGTGCCAGAAAGGAGGCGCTCAAACAGGGACAGGGACATGTCAAACAGACACAGGAGAAGGAGGTCCCACATGCCAAATCTGGGACAAGTTAATTTAAACCATTTATCTCCTTAAGGTTCTAAAAATTCCAGTTAAGAGAGACTGTTATATTGCATAACAAAAGGTAACTATGCTGTTTTTAAGACACATCTAAAACAAAGATATAGAAAGGATTTAAGATAAAGAAAAAGATACACATTAACTAGAAGAAAGCTTGTGGTAGCTGTCTTGAAATGCCCACTTAAAGAAACATGGCTTACAATTGTTCAAAACAAACGACCTGGCACTCAAACCTCAGCAAAAAGTTCTATGGCTGGGTAGGGAGCTCTTGTGAGTTCAGGTCGGGGGGGGGGGGGGGGGGGCTGTGGTCACCGCCCGCTCATTTTCCAATCTCCTTCTTTTCTGTCCTACATCTCACCCTCACTGTCTACTAGGTCATGTCTTCATAAATTGTATTCTTTCCCATTCACTTTTTCCAGTAAATTAAACTTCTGGTCTTTGTCTGAGCATGGACTGGAACAGGCATAAGGTAGGCATCTTGGTTACTTGGTTACATAGGGGTCAAGATCTTCAACTTCTATTCTTCCGCATATAGTCACTCATATTCCAGAATTATCCCAGGTCCTCCATAGAGCCAGGCATTTTCCAGGGTTACTGCAGCTCAACCGGCTCTGTTCACACTGGGTTTTTTTGCAAAACTCACCCAGCTACCCCATCTGAAAAAATGTTACATTTTGCTGTCTCCTGATGACCTCCCTGCCATTCTCTGACATTGTTTTAGACCCTTTTTCTATTTTTACAACCACTGTAACAAGGTCTCAGTGTGTAAAGGAGGTAATGTGTCCCTTATCTACCTTTTACAGGAAACCTCTCATGTTTCAGAAAATATCCAACTTTAGAATGCTTGAAAACTTGTTAGGACTCATTACACTTTATAAAGCTCTCCTTTGGTACTTGTGAGATGATAGAAAATATACACACTGGTCTCTGGCACCGGGCTCCTGAAACCCTTGTAATTTCCTAAGTGATAAGAACACTAGGACATCTTTTGTTCAAATATTAGGCCTCTGACTCTGGTCCCTGACACGGGGCTCCTGGACAGCTACTGGATGAGGCCTAGTCACCAAAGAGACCAACCCATGGTTAGAAGCTTGGATTTTCAGCCTTGCCCCACTATTCTCTTAAGAAAGGGAGAAGGGCTAAAATGGAATGACTGATCATGCCTACATGATGAAGCCTCCATAAAATCCCAAAAGCACGGAGTTCTAGAGAGCTACTGGGATGAACATGTGGAGGTGCTGGGACAGTGGCAACACCAGGACAGAGCATGGAAGCTCCATACCCCTTCCCAGATCCTCTGCCCTACGCATCTCTTCCATCTGGATGTTCATCTGGATCCTTCATATCCTTTAATAAAATGGTCAACCTATGTGTTTCCCTAAGTTCCATGAGCCACTGTAGCAATCAAACCCAAAGAGGGGGTTGTTGGAACCTCCAATCTGCAGCCTATAGATCTACAGTTGGTCAGAAGCACAGGTGACAGTTTGTGACTAGCGTCTGAAGTTGTGAGAGTGGAGGGAGAGGGTCCTGTGAGACTGAACCCTTCACCTGGGGTATCTCACAGTATCTCCAGGTAGACAGTATCAGGAGTTAAAAGTGTAGGGCACCCAGCTGGTATCACAGAGAATCGCTTGTAGAGGAAAAAACCCCCATTTGGTGACTAGACGTGTCAGACGTCTGAGTGTTTTATTATATGAGGAATAAAGGAGACACACAGAGAAGAACTGGGTTTTTTCTCACATAGGAAGGAAAAAACGGCGGGTCTTTCTTTTTAGTACTTTAACCTGTTTATTCTTCCAGATGAAGTTAGATTCCGTCTGCTAATTGCCTGCCCTCCACTACTGGACTATAAACGCATCAGTGCATGCATATGCACACCCACACACAGGCTGTACAATAAATTACACATACATGGGTTTAAGGGTCACCACGAAAAACTGAAGAACAGGATGCACAGGCACTTTTCTACATTTTGCTAAATCATAGCCCTTCCCAAAGGACACAGGCAAACAGTTACCTTAAAAAGCTCACTCTCACTAGCTTTCCCTAACCTGAGGAATATTAGAGTACTTCAGATCCCCCTTAAAGAGGTTTTTAAATTAACAATATTCCCACTTGTGATTTCATAGAATGTAGACAATATCTTCACTGTAATTTAACTTCCAACGTAGCTTTCCAGTATTCCATTATGGCTAGCAGGGACCGTTCTCACTCTCTAGGAATATAGTGACGTTAAGGTCTTGTGTCAGCATGGTTAGGGTGAAATCGTCCCCCAGGGGCTGATGCACTCTCAGTTTACAGATAAAATTATTTTTCCAGGCCCATCTGACTGACGCCAAAACCATGGGAATGTTACCAATTTACTAAAGAAATGCCACTTTGTCCTGTCTCCTGGCAGCCAGTCTTCTGTGGCATCTTAACATTACTTTGCTTCTGCCTTCAAATTTTGAAACAATACACTCATACACAGAAGTTAATGAAGAGCCACTGGTCATCAGGCTCTGCAGGAGGTAAAGAGCGAGTATTAGCTTCCAGCCCTCACTGAGCTCAGAGACTACTAGAGAAAACAAAAACATATGGGTGGCAACACCATGTTGTGTTAAATGCTCACGGATTCTGTGAGAATATAAAAGAAGAATACAACAAACATTTATTCCAGCCTGAAAGGATCACCTTAGCTGAGTGTTAAGAGCACCCAGGAAAAAGCCAACATGAGAACAGAGGGAAAAGAGAAAGGGCATCTGCAGTCAGGGCCGGGGCAGTGACAAAACAGAAATAATGAAGCTAAGACACAAAGATCACAAAGGGCACTAAGCCCAACCCTGGAGCGTTTCGGGTATCTAGAAAGCTAGAACTTTATGTAGGGAGTATGACAGGAATAGATTCATGTGTTAGGAGGATCATTCTGGTGGTAACATACAGAGAACTAAAAGAGGCACAAAGGGTTGGAGACAACTTGAAGGTGGGGCTACCCCAATGGAACTGTTGAAGTAATCCGGGCAAGCAGTGATGAGGGCCTGAACTAAGGAACTAGCATGAGGTTGGAACAATGGTTCTCAACTGGGTTGATTTTGCGTTTCCGTCATCACAACTGGGGTGGTCCTGCTGCAATCGAATAAGCAGAAGCCAGGAATGCCGCTCACCATCCCACAGTGAGCAGGACAACCCTCCCCCTCCACACCCTCTGCATGAAGAACAATCCAGCCCCATATGTCAACGGTACCACTGCTGAGAAACCCTGGGACAGAAGGAAATTCCAGACCTACGGAGGAGCTTTAGGAGACATGCCTTGTGGACTGACTGCGTGCAGATGGTGAGGAAGTAGAGGGGAAAGGAGGACGCACAGGTTTCTGGTTGGGGGAATCTGCGTCAACGATGGATCTGAAAAGACAAGGGGTTTTCTTGGATTTTGAAGTATCCAAGTTGGTACATAGTGGCTTGGACCATGACAGATATTTGGACCAGAGATACAGATTGGGGAATGAAAGAATAGGAGGAGCCACGGTAGGAATCACAAGGAGTAAGGGATGAGCACAGCGCATGAAGAGTAAGAACACTCTTCTGAACAGATACCCAGAGCTCACCAGTCTAAGAGAATCATCATTTTTTAAATTCTTCAGCTTATACATGTAAAGAATTTTATTTGGGAAGTACTAACTTTCCAAATAACTATTTTTAAGGACTATGCTTCTCCATTAATCCAATGCTCAGAATTGTTTTGGAATTCTGCGGTATGAAGAGTAGAAGCTCTCCTAATTGACCTTCCCCCCTAACCCAAGTGCCCTATTACCTCATGCCTGGGACAGATCACAGCGCGGCCCAGCATGTCTGCTCTTATCAAACAGTAGGCTTATGAAGAGCCAATTTTATTTGTTCCGGGCAGTTAAAATTACTGTTATTACATAACTAAGTAAAATATTAATAAACCAATTAAAATAAAAGTTCAAAAAGAAAAGTTCTTTCTGTGAAAGTTAATGCTTTGGAAATACATGAAACCTTACCACAATTCAGTAATCGGAGTCAGAAATATTACATAATTAACACGAACTGTTAGGCCCAGGATGAGCCTGCAGAATTATCTGCTTAGGCATTTAAGGGGCTGGATCTGAGCTGTGAGCCTGTCTCTGCCATATATATAAGCTCCGGGACGCCACTGCTAGTTACTTACAGCGAGATTCAGACTCATCAACTATAAAAATACCATCTCAACATAGGGTTGTTTTGAGATTCAATAAGGCATTTGCTCACCCACAGTGGTAATGCAGTTGACCCTTGAACATCACAGGTTCTAACTACACAGGTCTGCTTCTACACGTTTTGTTTTGTTGATAAAAATACAGCACAATACTGTCAATGTATTTTCTCTTCCTTATGATTTTCTTAGTAACATTCTTTTCTCTAGCTTAATTTACTGCAAGAATACAGTATATAATACATGTAGTATATAAAATACACACTAATTGTTTATGTTATCAGTAGGCTTCTGGTCAACAGCAGGCTAACAGTAGTTAGCTTTTGGGGAGTCAAAAGTTATACACAGATTTTTGATTGTGCAAGGGGTCAGCATCCCTAAGGCCCACACTGTTAAAGGGTCAACTGTATCACATTTCAATCATTCCTTGGGAAATTTTTGAGGAAACTTACTTTAAAGAAGTGAATCCTTTGAAAGAGGACCTAAGGTTTGGGATAACTTTCGTATTATGGTTGCATTTTACAGCCACTCTCATCTGTCCCATGAAATTCTAGAGAGAAGTTTGAAAAGATCTATTTCTATCTCTAGTCTTAGTCCTAATGGCAAAATCTGCGGTGAAGTCCAATCATTAAAAAAAGAGCACATGACATAACCCAACAAGACTAGACCGATCCTGACGCCCACAGACTCCAACAAGGTGTTATCTCTTGGGGCTGCCACTGCTTTGAGACGAACTCCACACTAACTGGGATACAGTCTAAAGGAAATGATACAACCTATCACCTTTGTGAACATCTGGTACGTAAAGTTACCAAACAGAGGACAGCTGTAAGTACTCAGATTCATGTATAAGACTCTAATAAACACTGAGGAACTTACCTAGATTTATCCAAATTCCACCTGGCTTGAGTATTTTCCATATTGTGTCAATATAATCAATAACATTGTGAGCTGTGTCTATGAAGAAACAGGTAGCAATACAGTCCCAGGTATCTATTCGAGGAAAACCACATTACCACATTCATTATGTTACGTTGCCTTTCCTTCTAATTACTTCTACAATGTTACCTCTTACAGATTACGAATATTTCATTTAACTGGAGGAATACAGAAGCTAAACTCTTCCAACCAACAAGGTAATTAGGGTAACCAAACAATCATTTATGAGATGCTTCACTAAGTTCATGGAAGTTTTTACTAATAATTTGATAATCACTTTGGAAACCATTTTTGATAGCCTATATAACTAGGTGTCTTTACCAAATGGTACTTGTAAGAGTTTTGTTTATAATCTACTCAATGTCCAGCCTTCATGTCAAATTGCTTAAGATGATGTAATTGTCATTTGAATTTTAAACCGTGATTTAAGCCACTGTTAACCACCAATTCTGGCAAGTTTCAGAAAGGCTGTATGCACTTGTTGCCAAGTGAGAAACAAATGGCATAAAAATACTTAAACCGTTCACCAGTACTTCAGATAATCAGCGGATTATCAGTGGAAAAGGGGAACGAGGCTGTCAGTGCCCCATGGAGGTCGTGGCAGGGCACAATCCAGGGACAGAGGCTGGATTCTACAAATCTCGGTGCCATAAAGGCACTGATCCCACCGAGGATGACCTTCACCATCTGCTCTCTCAAGCCCTGCTACAGAACAAGGTCACCTGTACTCACCTAAGTGACTGTTTTCCATTATGTCACTTCTCTTTTGAGAACTTTCTCTCTATCCTATCCCCAGCACCTAACATTTTCCATCTCTCTCTTTCTACTTTCAGAATACAGGTTTTCCCAATGTCAGAGTTCAGGGAAAAATAAACAAAAACTTGACTATCTTGTTACTCCCCTGCTCGAGTCCCTCCAATGGTTTCCCACCTCTCTGAGTACAATCAAAGTCAGCCTCACCAAACCCTCCCCAACCTGACCTCCCACCACTGCACCCGCTGCTCACTACACCCCAGCCAAAGTGGCTTCTTGCTCTTCCTTGAGCAGAACAAGCATCCTCCCTACCCTGAATAGTTCTTCCCTTGCCACCGCTTCTGTCTGCAACATTGCCCCCCAAATGTCTAATGGTTTGCCTCTTCACTTTTTCGAGGTTCTCTGCTCAACATTTTTTTTAAAGTTCTGCTTAGAGAGCCTTCCCTGATAACTCTATAAATGGCAGCCTCTCCCCAGTCACTCTGTATCCCTGTTACCCTGCCTTGGTATTCTTCCTTACAATATTAAATTTGTTACTGCCCCTCTCTCCCTATTGGAACACAGATTCCGTGACCAGGAACTTTGCTTTGCTCGCTGCTCTTTCCCATGCCTAGAACATACCTGGGACTTAGCAGGTGCTCAAATAAATGTGTTGAATGAATGATCTTGCTGACCTCTTAGGATACTATTTTTCTTCTTCCTTTTACTAAAGCTAATCCACTCCCCCCACCACCACCCATCTCTCCATTGCCATCTCCCTTTCTCTAATGCTAGCTCAAACTTCAACAGTTTGCCAAGATGAAGTTCCAACTTCATAGCCTGATTTTAAAGGTCTTCTACAATCTGGAACCAACCTACTTTTCTAGCCATATCTCCCATTAAACTACCAAACCAACCTCTCTTTTCCTTCCAATCAGGCTATCCCACCATCCCTGATTACCTTACTCATTTATATTTTCCTACCTCTGCCTCCCTCTTCCTTTTTTCTTTAGATTTTTATTTATTAATTTGACAGAGAGTAAGAGAGTGAGCGAGTGTGCACAAGCAGGGGGAACAGCAGAGGGAGAGGGAGAAGCAGGCTCTCAGCTGAGCAGGGAGCCTGATGGAGGACTCGACCCCAGGACCCTGGGATAATGGTCTGAGTTGAAGGCAGACACTTAACTGACTGAGCCACCCAGGCACTCCTGTCTCCCTATTCTTGAAGTCACAGCCTTCTCTCTACAAAGATCTCCTTTCCCACACTAATCTTTTACCTTTATTTATATTCATTATTCATGAACTCTTTTCACATGTGTCTTATATTAATAGATCCAACAGATTCTATATTTCTTAATGGTGGGATCTTATACTTCTTTATATTTCCCATCATTCCCTTATAGAGGCCTTTGAAAATATCCTAACTTGCCACTGAAGCATATCTTATATTCTGTGATCAAAATGAATGACCAATACTTTGGCTTAGTATAAAATTAGCTCATTAAATTTAGAATAAAGAACAAGAACTTTTAAATGCTTGTTTTGGACTTACTGCATTCTGAGTAGATCTCCTGAAAATCTCCTGCTGTCATAGAAAAATTAGAACCAGGAGGAAGACTGTGGGGATCAACATCAGGGAAAAAGATGGGTCGAATCTGATCAGCTGACCTCCGGTTATTGCTAAACTGATGGATCCAGGGATAAAGCTTATATTTATTAATTTCAGAACATCTGCAAAATATGAGCACAAAATTCAGTGTTAACTAAAAATTTTACCAAGAAAATCTACTTTAAATACTAAAATATAATCTGATTGAAGATTTACTTATATAATTCATTAATACTTAAGATGTTACCACTACACCCCAACCAATTATCTGAAAATGCACATATACACGTATGTAGATGAGTAACCAATCATGAATTAAAAGACAGGAAAAAAATTAAAGTAAATTCAGAGATATAAATGTGTTGTTCATTCACATTTTAAAAATGTATTTCCAAACTTCCAAACTTCAAACTGAAAAACAGGCCAACTCTTTTCTCAAAAAAGTGGTATGGGTTTTGTTTGCTGCCCAACTATTCCCATTCTCTCCATTTTACCTTCTCACCATTCCCTAACCCATACTGGACAACATATTATTTAAACAAGGCAGCTAGTTATTTTTTCCAATGCACCTCTTCTGGCTTTAAAAATAACAACTCTTTTCCATTATTTTCTAAAAGAGGCCACAGAAATTCTGAGAGATGTTTCCAACTCAATCATATGAGCATACTTGGCCATTTTATAAGAATTTGATTAAGGGAAAAAGTTATGATTGCTACACTGCACTTATTCCACTGAAGAAACAAAGGGGTGAAGAAGGTCAAGGAACAATGAGAAAACACTCCTTCCTGGGTCATCCAAAGTCTCGAAATTCTGCACAGGGAACATTTCAGTTTCATGGGATGTCCCATCATTTTCTAAAAAGTCGCTTATCCATCCTGTTTCAACATTCTGTTAACTAAGAACTAATTAAAAGTGGTAATTTGTATAAGCAACGATTTTAATATAAGAAACACTTATGATTATATATCATAATTAAACACTCTGTATTTATCTTCAAATTCAGAATTGTTCAAAAATAGGTAAGTCAATCTGATTCTGAGAAATTACTATTTCCAGCAAAAAGTAAATTAAATACCTGTTGAGTACAAAGTTGGAAGAAAAGAGCATAAAAAAACTCCATTCATTTCCTTGACAAGCATAACCTAGCATAGCTATTTCCCAGGCCAGTCTTCCTAGTCCAGCACCAGGTACCAGAATATTTACTTTAGAAGGATCCCTGAAATGAAATAAGGCAATTATGTCCAACCCCTCAAAGAAAAAAAAGAAAAGGCAAAATCCACATTAACAACTAAAAACTTAAATATTCAGTAAGAATAAGCTCACTCAAAATTGACTTTTTAAAATTGAGAAGTATTTCTAAATATAAATGAAAAATAAGGGCATGAGGAATTATCGTATGTTCAAATATCAGATGAGGGTTTTATGCCCTAAATACTTTTCAGGAAAAAAAGGAGTCGCCTTATATCTAAAGACTTAGAAGACACTCATACCCCCATAGTAGCTGTCACTTGAACAACTATCTCAAGAAGACAAATTATCCCAAAGGGATCCCAGCACACACAAAGATTGAACAAAATCATTTTATCATGAGACACTGAAACAAAACATTATTTCTAAATTCTGTAACTAATACAACAGTTTGTGTGACTAAACAGATGAAATATATGTAGATTTTTAATGCATTAGTTATATCTTTAAGATCCTACGTATTTTAGCTGGCAAAAGAATTTGGAGGGAGGGTATTCTCATGGGGAAAATGAGGACTTGCCTTCTAACTGAGCATAATTAATTGCAAGTACATCACACCAAATCACAGACTCACAACCCAACTGCTCTTCACTTATTGGCATCACACTACAGAAACAAATTCTCTTCACTCTAAGATCCACCATCCACTTTCAAATGGCTAAAAAGCCTTAGCAAAGCAAGGGACTTTCTGAGGAATTCCAGCCAATCAATATAACCCTAAGGAAACCAAAATGGTATTCTTATAGAAAACCAAAGGCAAATGTGTATAATCAGCTGTCATCATATCAATTACAAAGAATTTCACTATTATCTGCATTCTCCAAATTTAGTTCATAAATCATAACCAACTTCCAAATCTACCCTGTGGATAATTCTCTTTTTTTTTTAAATCTTTATACTACATGGTCTTTAAGTTTGGTGTGCTCCAAACAGCAACAGGGCTTTTTACTAGTGGCCCATATCGTAACCGCTGCCATTTCCCACTCTGAAATCAAGAAGAAACAAACAGAACTACAGGGCTTTTGGAAATTCAGTGTACAAATACAGTCACACGGCAATTTTGGCCCAGGTCATCCAGTCTTAAATATATATGTATTTGTATAAAAACCTTAACAAAGTCTACTTTATTTCACTAGTGAATTTTAAATATACAGTAAGACATAAACCAAAATTTGTTAAAAATGACTTCTGACAGGGGTGCCTGGGTGGCTCAGTTGTTAAGCGTCTGCCTTCAGCTCAGGTCATGATCCCAGGGTTCTGGGATCGAGCCCCATGTCGGGCTCCCTGCTTGGCAGGAAGCCTGCTTCTCCCTCTCCCACTCCCCCTGCTTGTGTTCCTGCTCTCGCTCTCTGTCAAATAAATAAAGTCTTTAAAAAAAAAATGATTTCTGATCAACAGGCTTATTAGGATTAGGAGACATCCTTTAATACTTGGTATGAGCAAACTGATGCCAAGCTGCCATATAAAATGCTTTCTTCTCATTTCAGATCACACACAATGTTTGTGTGTGAACACTTTAATTTTTAATTGATTTAATTGATTAAATTTCTAATGAAGAGAATGGGTAACATCCTCCCATGTGGTTTAGACCTACCTGTATCAGTTATCTAACAAGCATATAAAGTATATACATATTTTTAGTATGAGAATTTGAAAAGCTACTGGCCGTACTCTATGCTACCCTTTGTATGACGGACCTGCCACTGTGGCACCCCGCCCAGGGCCTCTCTCTCATCTTCCACTTCCTATCAGACCCACCAAAACCCGTACTCTCCCAGAATTACCTCTTTTCTTTTCTCAGTTCCCATTTGCCCCATCAAAACATGCATTTTTCCCAAGTGGCTGTTCTCACCTTAGATTAAAAAAAAAAAAAAAGGCAAAGTAATGCAACAAAAGTAAATGGATTTAGAAGTAAATTCAGAGTATTTAAATCATAAAAATAATCACTAATAACATCTGGATGGTTGATGAGCTGAGTAAAAAACTACCAAGAAGAAATGAGAAATCATGCTAACCCCAAGGCAAAGTTGTGTTAATAATGGTACTGACAATTTTTTTTGTCAACTTATGCAAAGTTAACTTTATGACTGCTACTGTCAAATTCTCCGTACCCAAACAGGCCCACAGAACTCTTTCCCCCCCTTGTGGCAGAAAGTGCTGTATAAAACTATTAAAAGGTTGTCATCAAGCAGAGGAATGCAGACTGTTTATCAAGGCCCTTGATTAAGAGTTAGCAAGGATTATGATAGATCTATCAATTATCTATATTATGACAAAAGAATTTCTGTGAGCACACAAAAGGAGACACATTAAAACAAATGCCCAAAATTGAGGGAAAAAAAAAAAAGGAAAAAATCAAGCTATGAATGAGGGCGATGGAGAGAATTTTTCCCTAAGTTTTTGTTCTCAGATTTTTTTTTTCATTGGGTCATTATATGAGGGACATTAACAGCATAATGGAAAGTCCCTCTAATTATAATGTGTATAAAAATAAAGCATTTTAATAGGCAGTTCCTGCTATGACTGCATGTTAACTCTAGGGCATTTCTATGAAGGTTCTTCTGTGGAAAATAAGGGAAATAAAGTCTACATATAGACCTTTAGTGTGCTGTGACTTTAAGCTTGGCTAAACTTAGAAAACCAGGAATAGAGGCATATAATATCTGGCTCAGTACTCAAATGGTGCCGCTGGAGATTCTTAGCAAAAATAAGCAAGCAGACAAGTTTACCTAGTTATTAAGGTCCAACTATGGAGAAGCAGTAAGTATATTTACTACAAATGTGACACCCCTGATAACAGCAGGAAAAGTTTCAACAGTTTATTCCAGACAAGCAAGAAGAAAGAGAGTATACTTATATGGACAGAATGTGGGGCTCCTATGTATCTAAACAGGCCGTGGCCCACGCTGGTACCACGTTCTGTGCTCCAACAATTACCAGCAGTAAATGTGGTTCCTTAAGAGAGGTTTCCTTTATCGCGCACAGAATAGTTTTTGCGTTGCAGCTGCAGATTAGCATGTTCCAACACACAAAATACCTTCTCTTGAGTCCACAAGCTGACACTTAGCTGACCCCTGGCGGTTAGGGGTGTGCACACTTTCAAGCACTCGAAGTGTTCTGTTCTGTCTGAATTCCAGCAGTTCTCTGCTCAGTACAATAAAAGCCACTCAGCACTTGTGGCTACTGAACACTTAAAATGTGGCTAGTCCGATGTGATGCGAGTGCAAAACAGATGCTGGATTTCAGTATAAAAAAGGAATGTAAAGTAGCTCATTAATAATCTCACAGACTATGCTGAAATAATATTTCAGATAAACTGGGTTATTAAAGTATATTATTAATTCCACCTGTGGCTTTTTATGTGGCTATGAGAAAATTTAAAATAACGTATATGGCTTGCATTATATTTCCATTGACCAGTGCTTGATCCACACAGAGAAATAGTAAAAACACAATTTTGAGCACAAGCCAATTGTGAAATGACACCACAACCTGTTCTATGAGCTTTTACAATATAAACAATAAAATGTTTTGTTTAAAGGTATATAAACATGTAGTTATTGTAGGAAGGTAAGATCAGAGTAACAACTTCATATTAGTTGTTACCTCTGGAAGGAGAGAATATACTGAGCTTTTCAGGGCATGGTTTCAACTGTATCTGTAATGTTTCTTTTAGAAAATACATTAAAAAAACACACACAAACAAAACAAAACCCTGAATGAAGTAAGTATGGCAAAATTTCAAGGTTTAACAGAGCTAGGTGTTGAAATATTTTGTATTCAAAGTAGAAAATGGGGGGTGGCTGGGTGGCTCAGTTTGTTAAGCATCTGCCTTCGGCTCACGTCGTGATCCTGGGATCCTCGGATCGAGCCCCATGTTGGGCTCCCTGCTCAGCGGAGAGTCTACTTCTCCCTCTCCCTCTGCCCCTTTCCCTGCTTGTGCGCTCTTTCTCTCAAATAAATAAATAAAATCTTAAAAAAACCCAACTACAACTGGGTTATAAATCCCTTTAGTGTCTAGCCCCTTCAAAAATATCCCAGTTTACCTCTTCATCCACTCTCAACAAAGAACTCCCATGTATCAAATAACTTCTCACCAATTCTAGAAAACACTTTCTCACCTTAATCTTTAGAGCTCCTATACACCCACAGAAACTCAGTTTAAATTATCACGTTATCTTTGAAGTCTTTCCCAAATATCCCAGGCATGGGGATTGAATTCAATTCTCAATAATTTCAGCACGTCATACCGCTGTTATAGTTTATATACCAAGTTTTTCTATGACCCACAGGCCAGTCACCTGTTTTTGTAAATAAGGTTTTACTGGAACACAGTCGTGCACGTAGACAAACTGTCTATGCTGCGTCCCACAACAGAGTCGTACCCAGTGACTACACAGCCTGAATAGCCTAAAATATTTACTGCCTGGCCCTTTAAGAAAAAGTTGGACATCTCTGACCTAATGAATCTTGAACGTCTTTCCTATTTGTACACAGAGCTTCCTTAATCTGTTATGACTAAATAAATATTCCACTGCATGACTGTACCATAATGTATCTAAATCTAATTAAGGACACTTAGATTTTTTCCCAAGCTTTTGTTATTATAATGTTAAAACTAATATCCTTAGCATAAATGATCTTCCACATGCAGGAATCTGTAGAAAACTTCCCCAAAATTGAATTCCAAGAGTCAAAAGATATGAATTTAATTTCTGTTAGATATTACCAAGTTGCCCTCCAAAAGACTTTACTGATTTATTCTTCCTTCAGCAAGCTATGTTTCCTCATACCTTTAGTAAGTTATTTAACTTTTAAACTTTGCAATGTAACAGGTGAAAAAATGGCATCTTAGCGTGGTTTTCACATTTGCATATTCTTATGAGATTGAAGACCTTGTATTTCTTCTTCTGTAAACTATTTACACTATTTTTCTACTGGGTTATTAGTCTTGAATTGTTTTTCCACTGAGTTATTACTCTAGATTTATAAGCACTTGAAATCCTGAACTTTAAGAGCTTAAAATCTTGTTTGAAAGATGTGAAATAAATATTTGTCTTTGGTCTAAGAGGGCTTTCAGGATGAGGGATAAATCTAAATTTTCAGTCTCTACTCTTGCATTATTTGGCAGTCTACATTTCCTCCATTTTCTCTTCTTAAATGGTTCCTTTTAGCTAAAAGAATCATTTTATAAATTACGATTTATATTCTTTAATGTAAGTAGAAAAAAACGCTTCTTTAAAGCTTACCATATATTTTTCTAATGTCCAACTCTATGAAAGAAAAACTATATTCAGCTGGTCAATAATATATCTCTATCTTCTGGGAGTGAAATGCAAAGACATGATCGATTTTTCTCCCACACGCAAAGTATCACTTCATTTTCTTCTAAAATGGGTTGGGTTAATGAAATTAAGATATAAAAATATAGTCCCAACAGTTTTCCGGATTCACAAAAGAATATGGTTCCACATGGTTGTGATTTTTCATTTCAGGTAGGACTCAAACTTAAGAATCTCTTTTCTTAGCAACTATAAACTTTATAGCACAAACATGATCAGTCACTTGAAAAACTGAAACTCTCAATACATACTGCTCAGAGCATCAAATGAAAAGTTACTGGGCTTATGTTCATATTTGAGAAAAAAGTTTAAATTTTGAACTCATACTTCAAGAAAAATTATATTGCTAATTTCAATGAGCAACTGCTCACTAAAGTACAGTTCAAATCTATTTAAAACCAAAACAGACTAGAGGCTAATAATTCCTGAAATGGTTGGCATTCAGCACAATTAAAATAGCATTTCCTTAATTAACAAATAGACCCCAATATAGATGTCACTCTGTGGCTTCAAAGCTGCTTGTGCTTGCAAACTCAGGCATTTAAAAAAAACTCTAAATAGGGGCATGTGGGTGTGGCTGGCTTAGTCAGCAGAGCATCCAATTCTCTATCTCAGTGTCATGAGTTCAAGCCCCACACTGGGTGTGGAGCCTACTTAAGAAAAATAAAAAGTAAAATAAAGTAAATAAAAACTCTAAACAGAGACAAATTGGACAAATTAATAAGACAAGTGTGTTTTCATAGGAAAAAATATTTTAATGCACACAGGTATGGTTAATTCTACACATATTTAAGTATACTATCTTTTATAGACAACTCAGTTAGAAAGGGCCTTTACTGAAATTTCAAAAAGAACAAATACAAGCTGACATAAATTTGAGTCAAATCCAGCCAAGTTTAAGGACATCAAATTCCCATGTGCTTACTGTGGCATAAGAGGATCCTGGAAATTCATCTGAGACCCAAAGTTGACCAGGATTTACCTAAGAATCAACCTGGATACTGAAGGGTTGTAATTAATGTTCCTGTTTCAGGTCTAAGGGTTTACTTCTTTATGGCAAAATTATGCCTTTAACATGGATATGGACTTTACTGTTTGTTTTTTTTTTAAGAGAGTAACAGTGTGTATTAGATTGTTTATTTATTTATTTATTTGACAGAGAGAGAGAGACAGCGAGAGAGGGAACACAAGCAGGGGGAGTGGGAGAGGGAGAAGCAGGCTTCCCACTGAGCAGGGAGCCTGATGCAGGGCTCCATCCCAGGACCCTGAGACCATGACCTGAGCTGAAGGCAGTCGCTTAACCAACTGAGCCACCCAGGTGCCCCTGGACTTTACTGTTTTTTTAGCTTTATTTTTTTAAGGTTTTTTGATAGCTCATCTTATTAACTATAAGGAAACCAATCTAAATTAAACAAGCAAAACAAATGACATAGGAAGAGATAACGAAAATTTTCCATTGGGGCCAAGAATGGCACCAAAAAAGAAGTTTGACAGAGATCTTGGCACTCTTCACTTCAAGTTTATCTGCCTATCTGCTCTTATAATATTGATTATTTTCAGGGAAGGGAAATGGGTGGCTGGGTAACAGTTATAAGAGACTTTATTGTGAAGTTTAAAAAATTTTTAACACTGTGTATGTTTTACCTAATCAAAAAAAATTATTCTTTTATTTTAAAATAACCTATTAGATTCATTAAGAGTTAATTCATTCTTTCCTCACCAGTCCACATTCTATCTGTCGGTAGCAATAAGGATAATAAAATAGTAGATAGATAACAGTAAAGTAATACTCTGTATCAGTCCACTAAGTACCTTTAACAATAGCATGCATGCCCTTTGGTAAAGCTGACATTGTTATGCTGTTTGGACACCATGGTAATATACATGATTCAATGATCATGATTCAATGACTATGAACAAAGTCATGTTGAAAGTGCTAGGGGGCGCCTGGGTGGCTCAGTCGTTAAGCGTCTGCCTTCAGCTCAGGTCATGATCCCAGGGTCCTGGGATCGAGCCCCGCATTGGGCTCCCTGCTCTGCGGGAAGCCTGCTTCTCCCTCTCCCACTTCCCCCGTTTGTGTTCCCTCTCTCACTGTGTGTCTCTCTCTGTCAAATAAATAAAATCTTTAAAAAAGAGAAAGAAAGGAAGTGTTAGAAAGATGCTAACATAAGCATCTGGCATTTTAGCCTTCTAAATATATGCAAACTTTGGTATATTCCAATTGTAATGTCTTACTTCATAACCCACATTTCAAAAACAAATATTTTGAATTTTGAGAAAGACCTGGACTTCATGTTCACAGAAGCTATTCAACTATTATATATTATTTTTAGAGCAGAGCACTGAATATATACATTGACAGAGAGTACCAACTAGAAACTTTAAGAATATAACATCCTACAATATAACAATACATCCTACAATATATCGATGTTTATAAAAGTCCATAATAATTATATCATAATTCTAACAGTTGTAGAATATTTAATGTAGGACTATTAATAAGAATTTTTAAAAAAAAAGAATGACTATGGGCACCTGGGTGGCTCAGATGGTTAAGCATCTGCCTTCGGCTCAGGTCATGATCCCAGGGTCCTGGGATTGAGTCCTGCATCGGGCTCCCTGCTCAGCAGGGAGCCTGCTTCTCCCTCTGCCTCTCTCTCTCTCTCATGAATAAATAAAATCTTTAATAAAAAAATAAAAAATAAAAAAGAATGACCTGTAGCATTTATTAAAGAAAGGTAGCTTTTAAGAACTGTGCGATTTTTAACTATTTATTCCAAAAAAAGCCTACAGTTTTCAAAACAAGCATGATTGAGAAAGACTTCATACCCTAAAGTAAAATTAAAAGCATATTTCAACATTGCCACCTCAATATTCCATCGTTAAAGAGGCAGAGATGTCTCCCAACAAAGAAAAGTCTGACCAGATGGTTTTAGAGGTAAATTCTATTAAATATTTAATGATGAATGAACACCAATTCTTCTCAAACTCCCAAAAAATTAAAGAATTTCCTATAACTCATTCTATGAGGCCAACATTATCCTGATACCAAAATCAGATATCACAGGAAAAGAAAATTCACAAGAATTTTCACAAAAGAAAAAGAGAACAGATTAATAATACCCTTTTTACAGATGTAAAAATCCTCGACGAAATATTAGCAAACTGAACCAACAACATATTAAAAGGATTATTAACCATAACCAAAAGGAATTTATGTAAGGAATGCAAGAGTGGTTCAACATAAGAAAATCAATCAATGTAATATATCACATTAACAGAACAAAGGAAAGAAACATGATTGTTTCACCCGACACAGAAAAGACATTTAATAAAATGCAGTAACTCTTTCTTGATAAAAATGCTCAGGACACTAGGAATAGAGGGAAAATTCCTTAATATGTTAAGGGGTATTTATGAAAAACCTACAGCTAAAATCAACGGTAAAAGAAGGAAAGTTTCCCCTCTAAGACCCAGAACATGGTAAGGATGCCCCCTTTCACTACTGCTGTTCAACACTGTACTACAAGTTTTGGCCAGACCTTCTCAAGGGGGAAAGGAAGAGGTAAAAACCATTTCTATCTGCAGATGCTCTGAATCTGTATGTAGAAAATTGCAAAGAATCCACAAGAAAGCTCCTCTGGGTAATAAACAAATTAAGCAAAGTTGCAAGGTTACACAATCAACACATAAAAATCAGCTGTGTTTCTATACATCAGCAATGAATAATCCAAAAGGAAATTAAGAAAGCAATTCCATTTACAATTACATCTAAAAGAACTAAATACTTAAGGAATAAATCTAACCAAGGTCAAGAAAGACTTGTACACTGAAAACTACAAAACAGTGCTGAAAGAAATTAAAGATCTAAATAGACATTCTGTGTTCATGGACAGGAAGATTTAACATTGTTAAGATGTCAATACTATCCAAACCAATCTACATATTTAACACAATTCCTAACAAAATTGCAATAGCCTTTTTCACAAAAATGAAAAAGCTGTCTGAAATTCATAGGGAATTGCAAGGGGCCCCAAATAGACAAAACTATCTTGAGAAAGAATAAATTGAAGGACTTATGCTTCTTGACTTCAAAACTTAAAAGCTACAGAAATTAAAATACTATTGGCCATAAGGGCCAATGTACACACCAACAGAATAGAACAGAAAGCCCAGAAATAAACCCTCACATGTACAGTCAATTGATTTTCAACAATAGTACAAAGACAATTCAATGGGGGAAAGGACGGTCTTTTAACAAATGGTGCTAGGAAAACCAGATATCTATATGTAAAAAAATGAAGTTAGACCCTTACCTGATATCACATACAAAATGAACTCAAAATGGATCAAAGATCTAAACTTAAAAATTAAAACCATAAAACTCTTAGAAGAAAGTACTGGGGAAAATCTTCATGACACCGGATTTGGCAATGATTTCATAAACATGACATGAAAAGCACTAGCACCAAAAGAAAAAATAGATAAATTGGACTTCACCAAAATTATACAATTTGTACATCAATGGACATCAAGAAAGTGAAAAGGCAACCTACAGAACTGGGAGAAAATATTTGTAAATCATATATCCAACAAAGAATCAATACAAGCAAAAAAAAAGGGGGGGCAAAGATCACAAAAACCGCACAATTTATCTCTGACAAATCATTTTCAACCCAACCATAATAAAGACTACAGAAAGCATAAAGAAAAGAGTCAGTGTTATAAAAAATTAGGAAACCCAAGCATACTGTATCCTCACTGATAAAACTGGGAATACAAAATTCATTAACAAGTCTGTGGACAGTAAAAATGTAAATTAAAAGCTTCTCAAAGGAGTACTATACATGTCAAGCATTTCTAGTAGTTGAAGTATTTGAAGATTTGAAGCCTATGAATAAATTTCTTTCCAGAAAAACATGTCATTAGAAAACTTCCTAAATTATATCTTTAAAAAAAAGTCAGTGAATTATTACCTATATTACTTCTCAATCTTGTATATCAGATATTTGGACATGTAGAAACAAGAACTAGAAGCACTGCTCTTTTTTTTTTTTTTTTTTTTTTTGAGTGATAACATGGCTGGAATAATAATTTCACCTGTGCTTCCAATGTTACTCACTGAGTTATTTCTGGGCCTCAGACCCAGAACACTACAAATCAGACTAAAGAAATATTTTTAGAATTGAAAATCAGTGAGGTGGCTCAGTAGGTTAAGGGTCTGCCTTCACCTCAGGTCATGATCCTAGGGTCCTAGGATCGAGCCCCAAGTGGGGCTCCCTGCTCAGCGGGGAGCCTGCTTCATCCTCTCCCACTTCCTCTGCTTGTGCTGTCAAATAAATTTGTGTAAAAAAAACAAAATCAGTGAAGTGTCACAACTGTCACCAACAATGGAATGAAGATAATGAAAGCTTTAAGTGATACAGGAATCAGAAGTCTATAATGAATCTATTATCCCTTCAACTGTGTGTTCAGCAGGTAATTATAGCACAGCACGTCAAAAATGTACTGGCCACAAGGAAAAAACAATGGGTGATTTTCATGGCACCCAGCTACAGACAATCTACATGGCATACCCATGTAGAGATCCAAAACAGGTGGATTAGCAGCCATTACCTGTTAAAGGCCGACTAAATGATACAAGAGCCCAAATCCTTTACTTTGCAGATGACAATTCCAATAGACCAATGGTTTCCTGTGGACACAGTAGTTCATTTACTGCTGAAGAAGTAACTATATTTTCATGCCTGAGAGTCCAAGTGTTTCTTAATATTGCAAAGATCTTCCTATTAATCTACCATAGGAAAGATACTAAAATCAATGTACATGAAGTAAAAGGTGAGATGCAGATGAAAACTTAGAAACTATTTCATTTTCTAGAAAGCAACAATTGTTACATTGCCACATTTCTAGATGAAAGGTTTATAGACAATTTTTTCTTAGGTAATTGGAGCAGCTAACACATGTAATAATATTAAAAATTAAAAACACAACTATCACTTATCCCCCCCATGTTCACAGCTTGCAGAAGAGGCATGCCTTTTTTTCTAGTTGTAAACCAGCATCAGAGCTGACCCACAAATATCACATATGTTGGAATCATCAGACAGGGATTTAAAACTAACCATAAAAAATACATTAAAGCATCAAGTAGAAAAGGTAGATCACATGCACAAATAGGATATGTGAGCACAGAGAGAATACACACATGGAAATGTATGGGTATATGCAAGTCCTAGGCATTTTTTTTTTATTTTGGTATCAGAGTTAAGTCCTTCAATGAGTTTATCAACAGACCGGTATAATAAACAATCAGTAAATTTCAAGTAAGGTCAATAGAAATTATCCAAACTAAAATATAAAGAGTTCGTGAGAAAAGAGTCATCTGACACCTGAGAGACAATGTCAAGCTGTTTCATATACAAGTAACTCAAGTCCCAGAAGGGGAAAAAAAAAAAGAGCAGTCTTTGATTTGGTGATACATATCTACCCAAACCCTCCAAAGCAAAACAAACACCAAGCAGGATAAACTCAAAGAAAACCACACCTAGGCACCTCATAGTCAAACTTCTAACAAACAGAGGTTGGGGGTGGGGTAAGGAGAATGGGGAGTAACCACCTACTGGTTATGGGATTTACTCCGGGTTCATGAAAATGTTATCAAACTCTGTAGAGATGATGGATACACTACTGTGAATCTACTAAATACCATCAAATTGTTTACTTTAAAAACATCACTTTTGCTCTATGCATTTCACTTCAACTTTATTATTTTTTATTTTTTTTAAGATTTTATTTATTTGTCAGAGAGAGAGAGAGAGAGAGAGAGAGAGAGCACGCACAAGCAGAAGAAGCGGCAGGCAGAGGGAGAAGCAGGTTCCCTGATGCAGGACTCGATCCCAGGACCCTGGATCATGACCTGAGCCGAAGGCAGATGCTTAATGACTGAGCCACCCAGGCATCCTCACCTCAACTTTTTTAAATGAGGGGAAAAGCATGAATATATATTTCTCAAAACAAGGTATAAAATGGCCCCCAAACATATAATTTCATTCATAATGAGAAATCCAAATGAGAAGTAGGCCAAGATATGCTTCTCCACCCATTAGATTGGCAAAAGTTCAAAAGCTTGGTAGAACAATGTTTGGCAAGGCTGTGAGTAAACAGGCACTTTCATACATCACTGGCAAGAAGACAAAACACTACAACCCTTAGAGGCATATGTGGCAATAACTGGCACAGACCCTAAAGTGGCCCCCACCTACCAGTGTTCATACTTTTTTATAACCCCCTCCCTTTCGTGTGCACAGGGATCTATGACTTGCTTCTAACCAACAGCCACCCCTGTGATAGCATCACATTATCAGACTCCACTGAAAGCCTGCCTGCTCTAAAGACTCTCCTTGCCCACTTGATGAAGTAAGCAACCATTTTGGGAAAGCTCACAAGACAAGGAACTGCAACTGGCCTCTACCAAGGCAGTTAACACAAAGCCAGGGCCCTCAGTCCTACAAACACAATAAAATCAATTCTGCCAACATGAGTGAGCTTGGAAGCAGGTATTTCCACAGCCAAGCCTCCAGATGAGAACACAGCCCAGTAGACATCTGGATTGCAACCTTCTAAGATCCTATGCCCAGACTTCTGACCCACAGAAACTGTGAAATAATAAATCTATGCTGTTTTGGGGCGCCTAGGTGGCTCAGTTGGTTAAGCGTCTGCCTTCGGCTGAGGTCATGATCTAAGGGTCCTGGGATCAAGTCCTGCATTGGGCTCCCTGCTCCGCAGGAAGCCTGCTTCTCCTTCTCCCACTCCCTCTGCCTGTGTCCCTCTCTTACTGTGTCTCTCTCTGCCAAATAAATAAAAAATAAAATCTTAAAAAAAATAATCTATGCTGTTTTAAGCAGTTAAATGTGTGGTAATCTGTTGCACACAATAGGTTAACTAACACACTTACCACACTACATATGCATTTACCTTTCAGACTCAGCAATCCCATGTCTAAGAATTTACACTAGGGGCGCCCGGGTGGCTCAGTCGGTTAAGCGGCTGCCTTCGGCTCAGGTCATGATCCTGGGGTCCTGGGATCAAGCCCCATGTCCGGCTCCCTGCTCAGCAGAGAGCCTGCTTCTCCCTCTCCCTCTGCCTGCCACTCTGCCCACTTATGCTATCTGTCAAATAAATAAATAAAATCTTAAAAAAAAAAACATTTACACTAAAGAGATACTTCCCAAAATACAAAAATACCCATGCATAGTTATTAATTGTAAAATAATTTATAATTGTAAGATACTGCCAACTACTTAAATAACCAAATACAGGAGACTGGTTGAAGTACTCTACAGCTATAAAAAAGGCTGAGGAGGATCTCCATACACTGATATGTAGCTATTTCTAAGATATTTTGTTAAGTGAAAAAGACTGCAACATAAAATACACAGGCCGCTACATTTTGTGTATGAAACAAAAGGAGGTAATTTAGAAGAAAAACCCTATATCTGCTTACATAAGAAACAAAAAATAAAAATAAGAAGGATAAACAAGAAATTAATGACACTGATTACCTACATGGTGTGGAGGATTGAGAATGAGGGGTTGAGATGGGCTATCAAAGGAACAGGGAAAGGAATAACACTTTTTCTAAGTATCACAAGTTAATAACTGATAGCCCACATATCAAAAAATATAAATCAACAAGGAAGGGGAGTGGGGGCAAGATAGAACCCTAAAAATGAAAGCAAACAAAAAAAAACCCCAATATACTGAATTTCAAATAAAAAACACAACCACACTGAGGATAGGGGGTTGAAGCAAAGCTAATTTGAGTAACTTGTGAAGAATATTTTTGTGAATACCCTTCTTTTAGGGGAAAAAATAATTGCTAGCAAATCTTAAACTCCTGCTGGTAGTTTGTTTTTCATAGTGGTATGGAGGTAGCAATTCTGAAACCATTACGTGACTACTATAGAACTGAGTGAATGAGTAAATGTACTGATGTTGTCAGAAGCCAGGTTCTCACTGTGGAAGAAGGCAGAACAGGGGAAGCCAAGAAAGAGACCTTTGGGGTTGGACTGGAATTGAAGGGATCAGTATGAACGAATGCTTTCTAGTGTGTGTGTGTGTGTGTGTGTGTGCGCGCGCACGCTCTACTCACTGTAAGGCTCAAAAGCTGTGACATCTTAGTAACAATGAACATGCCTAGTGCCAGATCTTGGTTTCTACATATCATTCCACATTAAAGGAAAGAGGTCCTTGGAAAAAAATCCAATTCCAGGACTAAAGTAGGGAAGATACATGATGGGATTGAAATATCTTATTGTGCCAGAAAATAAGAAAGCACTCAAGAGGAATTGGGCCATGTGAAAGGACATAGAGGCCAACCTGAAGGGACTCCTGCTGGCTAAATCTGAGGCAACGACAACAAGAAAACCAACAGTAATGGATCATAACCCACTGAATAAAACAGGAACCGTAAGTCCTTCAGGTAATAGTTTATAGATACAGTAGAATGCTGACTGATAACTGCAAAGTTAGAAAATCACCATTCCATAACCAGCACAGGACAGACCAGTTCATGCAAGAATCATCGATGGCTGACAATTCTAAGGCAGAGAAAGTCTGAGAAGGAGCAAGATATTAATTGTATGGTCTCAAAGTGTCTCTTAAGAAATTGTTTATTAGTTGCAAGAGGAGAGATAGTAAGTACACAATGGAGAAACTAAGTGACATTCTGAATGGGTAATCAAATTAAAATTGTCAATGATGGGCTAACAGGGGCGCCTGGGTGGCTCAGTTGCTTAAGCGTCTGCCTTCGGCTCAGGTCATGATCTCAGGGTCCTGGGATCGAGCCCCGCACGGGCTCTCTGCTCAGCTGGGAGTCTGCTTCTCCCTCTCTCTCTGCCTGCCACTCCCCCTGCTTGTGCACTCTCTCTCTTTCCCTCTGACAAATAAATAAATAAAATCTTAAAAAAAAAAATGATGGGCTAACAGACACTGTTGAATGTGATATCCTGAGAGGAACAATCAATTACGTATCAATTATGTATTATTTTGAAAAGAGGCATGTAATCCAGATCCAATCATAAAGAAACATCAGATAAGCTCAAACTGAGGGAATATTCCATAAAATAACTTCCTTGTATTCTTCAAAAATGCCAATGTCATGAAAGTCAAAGAAAGGCCAAGGAACTACTCCAGATTAAAGACGAAAATGTTCTAATGAAATGTAATATAATATCCAGGGCTGGATTCTAGACTGGACAGAGAAGTGTTTATAAAGAACATTTTCAGGATAATTTTATAAAACTTGAATATAGACGGTAGATTAGAAAACAGTGTTCTAGGTTAAATTTTCTCAATCTGATAACTGCACTGTGTTTATGTTAAGAGAATACCCTCGTTCTTAAGAAATAAACTCTGAAGTATTAAGAGATAAAAAAAATGATATATACAAACTGATCTCTCAAATGGTTTAAATAATAATTGTGCATATATATAGTTTTAGACATAATCATAAAGCAGGGGGAGGAGGGAGGGAAGTACGAATAAGAAATAATAAAATGTAAAACGTTAAGAATTGATTAGGTAGAGCATATATAGCACTATAAAATGCATGCAACTTATCTTGAAGTTATTCTGAAGTTGCTGAGAGTCTCAAAATAACATGTGCACTGGTATTTTCAAAAATACAGTAATTATACTTGCTGCTAGATCTTATTTAATGTGATACAGGATACGAAGCATGTTATAGCACAAATCTGCTTTTTAAATATTTTGATAACTATTCTTCAAAATTGGTTTCTTTGCAATCTTATGCATTTTCTTTTATAAGTGTTATTCTGAAAAGTGGACTGCTTGGGCTTTTCATGGCACAAAAAAGAAACTCTGCTCTCAGCTATAGATCCCATATCTACTTACAAGTTTGTCATAATGAGGAAAATGCAAAGTCTGTAGCTTTTTGCATTGCCATTAGCAAATTATAAAAGAACCCATCATTGATAATGAACAGTCAATCTAACCTTATTAATTTCCAGATGGAGTGATTTCCCGTAACTGCTGGAGCAAAGAGTATTCAAAAATATTAACTGCAACCTCATACAAAGCATCTACGAACACATACAACACCACACACCAACATGTGGAAAAATACAGGCATGCAGCAACTATAAACATGAATCACGACTGTGAAATTTATTACAGAGAAACTTAGTGCTTACGCATCTTAAAGAAACTTGTTAAAAATAAGATACTATTTACCATCTTTCTTTCGGAAAATTTTTTAAAATTTCTTTAATGATTGGTTGGTAGCAGGCTTCCCTCTCTGCTTTCCCAGTCTCACTCCAGTCTCTCACAAACTGTTTCAGTGTAGATTTTAACTTATCCATGTCAAATGTTGATGCTGGCATAATCTTTCCATTCCCCTGTTTAAAAACAGAAATCAATTAGCTTCTGACCAAGGAATCAATCTTGAATAGGGTCAAGGGCACGTGCTACTAAGGGGCTATATGGATGGTTTAGTGGATAAATCACTAGCCTCTCACCTCAACCGGGGTTCAAGTGCAGCTTGAGATCCTACATGAAAAGAGTTTGGTGGTCTCACTTCTACCCTCAATAGATTTAAGGTCCATTAATCATGAAACCACCATATAATTAAGCAGTCTTTACTCAGGAGAGGACCAGAACTGAGCTGCTATGGAGACAGCACATCTTCTCTCTCTAAGAGAGGGAAGAAAGTCCCTCCAGGTCATTGATGGGGCAGCATGGAGAGGCTCACCCTGGAGTGGCCCAACTGTATCTATCCTGTGGATACAAAAAGAGGACTTCAGTTTCTATTACTGCCAGTCCCTTGAGATTTATAAGTGAAAATAACTTCTTAAAGTAAAAGATAAATATCAATAGATACAAAATACTGAAAATGAATTTAGCATGAGAAATTAATTTTACACAGCTAGTAAAGTTGGTTATAAAAATTAAAGTCACTAACTCTATATGCTAGAATAGTCAGAACACTATGTGAAACGTACAGCAATATGCCAACAATTATCTTACTATTTTTAGAAAGAAAATATGTCAACAAATCCAGTTTCTAACATACTATTCTATTAAGCCTACTCAAATACCTGAACATAAAAGTGAAAACATTCTGAGTAGAGCAAATGGCCCATGCAAAATATAAAAATGAAATCCAGAAAGATGAAGACCTCAAAATACAGAGGTTAAACCCTAAAATAAAAATAGAACAAACTTTCACATACATCTTCTCCATATTCTTTATTTTCAAACATATGTATGCAATCATTCACAATGGTCAGTAGTATTTCTTGATTATGATCAATGCATTTCCGAATCTTGTCCAAGTGAAGAAGAAACTGAGGAAGTAGTTTCTGTTGATTATCTGGAAGTGATCGAAATTGTCTTTCTGTTCGGTTCACTCGCTCATGCATACTGGTGCTAAAACATAAAAGGTGTTTTTTAAATTGGCAAAAGAATTCTCACCAGGGCCAATCTTATTTTAAGGTTGTCTTTCTGTACAATTATTCCTTTATAATGTTGGGATACTGTCCTGTGATTTACAATCTTTTGGTTTCTTAAAGGATATTATCTTAAAAGTTTTATGTTTTCACCTTATTACAAATTCTCTACGCAACCAAACAAAAGACAAATAGTTTATAACTAGCAAAGTAAATATTTGCACCAGTTAGGAGGGAAAAAGGAAACAAAGAGGATTAATGTACAATTAGTTTATTTTTATGATTTTAATTTCCAAACTTAAAATTTTCATCGAACTAGATGAATACTTTAAATTTCTCCATCAAGTAGCAGAATACTGCTCTGAAGTTACTTTAGAATATACAAAATGTGTTTTGAAATTAACTAAGAACCAACCAAGCTGCATTTTTTTAAAAAACACAAAAGATCTTATGTACTACAAAAGCAGTAAACAGAGGAAAAATTGTAATTCTATAGCATTTTACATGATATTATTCACAATTTGCATTCCAGAAGTTGCCAGATAACTCTAAAGGTCACTCTGGAGATTACCTATTTATAAAACCTGAAAAGAAACAAACAAAAAACCCCATCATTTTCAAAAGCTGATTATTACATTTGCATTGAGTGCTATTTTACATCAATCAGATGGACAAAATCTAAAAGCCTGACTACAGGAAATACGGAAAAAATATTAGGAAATACTGAAAAATATGGGATAACTTGAATATATACACTGATTGATGAGAGGTGCATAAATTAGCACAACCACTTTGGAAAATAATTTAGCATTACCCAGTAAATCTTAATATGCACACTCCCTAGCAATTACAGTCCTAGACACATACTCAAGAAACTTGCAAATGGGCACCATGAAACATAAACTATCTTCTTATTAGCACTGTTATATATAACAAACAAGAAATCTGCAAACAACCTAGTGGTCCATCACCAGTAAAATGAACAAAGTACAGTATAATCATACAATGGAATGCAATTAAATAAACTACAACTATACACAATATGGATAAAACTCATGAATGTAAATATTTGTTGAAAAAAGCAAGTTGCAGAAAAATACAGAATATACAATTCCATCTTATATAAAAATAATATCTTACAGGGACTGAACACATGTAAAAAAAAAAAACTACAAAGAAAGGAAATGAAAATTTAAGAAAGTGATTTTTTTGAGGGGAAAGGACTCTTTTTAAACCAGGTGTTAGGTGCATGGGTAGTCACTGTATCGTTCTTTACATTTTATATATACAAAGAAGTGTTTGTGTTTCTTCTCAATGTTCTTTGGCATTTACTCCATACTAAATGAAAACGAAAAATGCTTTTTCATTTGGTTGCTTGAATCTTTCTATTCACCCAAATAATTGTCTCCTTTTTATGCCAAATTACTCTCTAATTTCTGGATAGTAATAAAGAAGTTCTGAAGGAGCTCTTGAGTAAAGCAATAACCTGACCAGGTTTTTAGAAGCTTGTGTGTGGTGGTTGTGGTGGTCAGGGGCGGGGCAGGGGGGGTGGGTAGGAGGGAAACGTGAAAAGATTAAGTTGTCAATGGCTACACTGATGTTTGCTTTTGTCTCCCTAGAGACAGTGTAATAGTGAGCTGTGGAGTCAAACAGATCTGGATTGAAATCCAGGTTATGCCACCTATTTGATATGCGACCCTTGGCAAGTTACTTCCTTTCTCTGTGCCCCCACTATCTCACATACAAAACAAGGTAATACATAACTACAGTGATGATGATGATGATGATGATGATGATTACAGAAGCTATCACTGAGATTTAATAAAAGCCAGGCCCTACACCAAGTCACTGACGTGGATTACTTTGAAACATCTCCATAAAACCCCACAAGGTTAGGTACCATTATATTCCTCTGCCAACCCAATGGGATTTCATTGAAAATGTAACAAAATAATGCACACAAATCACTTAGCCCAGGGCCTGAAACATAACTCCAACATGGTAGGAATACCTAATTTATATAACTAATATGTTCACAGTGAAAATACAAAAAATGTGGAGAAGTAAAAGTACTTCAGCAAAAAAAGCTACTAATAGTCCCTCTTCTAAAGGCAATCACTTCTAACTTTTTGGCATATTTCTCCTTGTTGTTGTTGAAGTGCCTCTCCGGTCAAAACGTGATACACAGAACAGCACACCATTTGGAGGTAACTAGAAATGAAGAATCTCACACCCCACCTAAGACCTACTGAAATGTAACGTGCCTTTTAACAAGATCTCAAAATGATTCACATGCACGTCAACTTTTTAGAAGCTCTTGTAATTCTTCATCTTTATCAAAGAATTTTCCCAGATTAGAAAAAACTTCTCTAATTTATAGGGCAAATGACTGTAATGACTTTTCATTATGCCATCTATGCACCAAAATTTACTCAGTTATTTCTCAAACGCTGGGCATCTAGATACTTTCACTTGTCTATATGATAAACCTTCTGTGTTCTAAATCTGTCTGTATTTTAGGGAAAAAAAATACTACTAACTCCCAAAAGAAGAATTACCAAGTCAGAAAGGATTAAGTACTGGGGTGCCTGGGTGGCTCAGTTGGTTAAACATCTGACTCCTGGTTTCGGTTCAGGTCATGCTCTCATGGGTTGTGGGACTGAGCCCTAAGTGGGCTCAGTGCCCAGTGGGGAGTCTGCTTCTCTCCCTTTCCTCTTCCCCTGCCCCTCCCCTGGCTAACTCTAAAATAAATAAATTCTTAAAAAAAAAAAAAAGGTATTTTTAAGCTTCTTGATACAAACTGATTTTCAGAAGAATTGTATCAATTTACATTCCTATAAAATAGAGTAGAACACTAAAGGAACTATTTAAGGTGACCATAATGTGTTAGGCAAACAGCAGAGTTGTGAAGGGTTACAACTCAGAGTCAACTGGTTAAATAGTCTCACAGTACTTCATTTCTACTATTCTTGGGCACTGGATGCCCCACAACCTCCCTCTCAGCATACCTCAAAATTCAACATATCCAAACTGAACTTAGCACATGATCACCACCACCCCCCCCCGAAAAAAACCCTGCACTTCTTCCTATATGGCTGACACTGATGAATGGTATGCCATACATCCATTGAAGTCAGAAAGAAATGAGTCATCCTAAAATGCCTCTTCTCACAGACCCCACAACCACAAGCTCCAGATCCTTTTGATTCTACTTCATAAACTCTCTGCAAATCACTACCTCTCCCAGGCCCTCATTAGGTCTCTCAAAGATCCCTAAGAGGCCTGCTCCCTAGGAATGTTGTCCCCAGATGAAGTCTGCCACTCCCAATGAATTCTTCTGAAATACAAGTCTTGTGTTTGTCCTAACTGAATCTCCAGATTTCAGCCTATGCAAATAACAATCAATAAATGTTCAGTTATATACCCCCTAGGTGCCATTTTTCATTCTCCATGAGGACTACTTAACTTCCATGATTGCCGGGTAGTTGAGGTAAGTTATGGATTGGTCAGAAGAGCCCACACATATTTGTTGTCAATTACTGATACAGAAGTGATGTAACTACACAGAACAGGACGAGTCGCTGCATATCTGTTAACCCTTGATTTTTTTAATGGTCTGCAAAACTGTCCATAACGTACATCCACAGTGAGTCTCCCGAAATAAGTGAGATCTTACTGAAGCTGACATAAGAGTCCAATCTTTACTATTTTAAATGGGGCTAACTTCTCTATTCTGGAAATGCTTATACTACTAATGTACTTTAAGGCAGGGGTAGGCACGCTATGACCCCCTGGCTGCTAGGTCTATTTTATAAAGACTTTTACTGGAACAAAGCCATATCCATTTGTTCACATACTGCCTATGGTTGCTTCCACACAGGAGCAGAGTTGAATAGTTGTAACGAGACTACCTAGCTCTCTGACCTTAAAATATTCATTGCCTGGCCCTTTAAAGAGTTTCCTAAAGCTGCTTTATTTAAAGGAATGTTTTACAAGCTTCAGACTCTCCGTGGTTCTACTCGGTCAGCAGCAAGAGCTTATCCTCTGGTGACTAAGGGGAGAAAATAGAGTGACCAGCCATATTTCATGGGTATCTACCTTCAGCTCTCTCCAGAAGGGTGGTCTTGGCAGTGACCCCAACTCTTAGTCTCCTTTCATCAGGGTGGGTCTGATACTGGGTCTGAGCCAAGGACCAAGGTCATAGACCCATTCCTCTGAACCTGCTGAACTACTCTAGTATTCCAAACAGGAAAGTGTATCTTTTCAGAAGGAAAATCTGTCTCAATCCACTTAAAAAATTTATTAAAACACAAAGTTAAAATTGTCTTACTAATATCACTATTTACTAATGCACCGAACCATCTTGGATTTCAGACCAGACTCTACCACAATTTGGTTGTGTAAGCCTGGGCAAGCTGTTCACCTCTTTATATGCCTATTCCTTCACCTGTACAAAAGAACTCTACATCTCAATTTTTTAAATCTTACCTAACTGCTACTTCTAAAAGTAGGATGTTTCTGACAAGACCTTTAATTTTTCAACTGTAGTATCTTCTAATGTGAGTATCTTCATTCATAACAAGATTGGTATTTTAAGGATAACAACGTTTTGTTTTTTACTATTCGCTACAATGCTACAATCATTTTTGCCTTAATCAAAATATTTCATCTAAGCAAAACCCATAGGAAACACAAAATTAGAAGCCACTGGAAAAATATTAAGACATTTTTTGCCCTGTGACCGTTAATCTAAATCCCCTATAAAATGACTAAAAGACATTTAGCAGTGAAACTAAGCTCTCCAAAATTTAGAAGTATTTGCTAAAGATTTACAATAGGATTGTGCATCCGAACTCACTGCAGTGATGGAAAGACTTACATCTGCATTGTCCAATATAGCAGACACCAGCCACATGTGGCCATTGAGCACTTCAAATGTGGCTAGTGAGACTGAGGAAATGAACTTTAAATTTTATTAAATTTTAATTAAGTTTAAATTTAGCCAGATGTGATTAGTGACTACGGTATTGAACAGCAGAGGTCTAGATCATAAAATGTCGGAATGGAACAACCCAGTGTGTTTTCTGCTACAAGATGCTTTCCATACCCCTAGTCCTTCCAGTGATGTTTTTAAAGGCATATTTTGAATACTATTTTCAGTCTATTGGAAGCATTTCGTCAAGAGTACATGCAAATAAAAAGGATTGTTTTTAAAAAATGAAATTATCCTCAATCCCACATTAAACTGCTAAAGAGGGATTAGGGTATAGGAAACTAGATCACAACCATTAGAATATGCACACAAGCACTCTTTTCTACACTGCCACACTCGAGCCCTACTTCCACGTCAGAGGTCCCTACCTGCCCACAAAAAGGCCCATTTGATAACTAATCTTAAATAACAATTTTAAATTAGTCTTAATATCTTAGAACCAGCACAGACACACATTTTAACTAACTGGGTCCATTATCTTTCCAGGACATAGTCCAGTATCCTTTTCTAGATTTTTCTAGAAAGTACCAGACTCTTCTGTACCTACCTCTCCTAGCTATCTAAATCTAGGGTTAGTTGTTTCTCCTCCCTGTGTGATTCTTTCATACACAATACTTGCATCAAATTCAATTCTGTGGTTGTCTGCCTTCCTCCCTCTGTTGATACTAAATAAAATCCCCACACTTAGTTAATTCCCTTTTGGGCTCCATAGGTAATGCAGTCCAGTTCCTATGCCTGGGTTTAATCAGTAGATTATTTCATCAAGATCTTTGCACTTAAAAGCTCATGTTACAGAAAGGCCATCAGATTCTAAATAACTTTAGGCTTTCACTAAGCAAGTTTACAAATTCGAAATAGTAACAATCTACCGACTTGTGACAAATTCACATGCTATCTGGGAAGGACAAACGTATTTCTTTGCTACTACTTGTCTTATTTGTTAAAAATAGAGCTTCAACAACATATGCCAAGCACTGGTGACACAAAAATAAATAAGGCTTAGTCCCTGCCCTTGAAGAGGTCACAGTCAAGCAATTAAAAAAAAAGTTTGCATAAATCACAGCAGGAGCCCATCTAAGGGCACAGTTTTACGTGGGCAGGTCCTGTCTTTCCCATTCCAACCGCAGACTCAGAGCACAGCCGTCGGTGGACTCCACTCTTACACAAATAAAAGTGCTCTGTTTACCTGAAAATCTAAGTTCCTTTCAGGTCTTGGAATTCTAATTTTGTGACTATGGTATTTTAACATCTATCTAGAAAGAAAAAAAGTGGAAGTTAGGGAGTTTAAAAGCCCTACCACCGTACCCAGCCCACAGTGAGAATTCGATACATATTTGCAGAATAAAAGATCATAAAAGCGATTCTTTACTGTGCCTTCTCTCATTTCCCTCTTTAATAATTTAGCAAATTTTAGAACATCCGGACCACCTCCGACCTTAATTTCACCCACCAGTTAAAGACATTGAGCGCCATCATTCACCACTAATGTGCCTGTACGTTCAAAGCGCCAAAGGGGCTGGGGTGGAAATCTTATGCAGCTCTCACAAGAACTGGCAACAGTTTGGGAAAATTCGTCCTACGGCATCCCACGTGTAGGTGAACTTGGGTTCTCCGTGTGTTCAGTTTGGAGGACATCGACAACACATACAGATCATGCCCAGCACTGACGATTTTACCACCATCATCTTCTATCTGCAATTGTTAACAGCACTTTTCCGGTCACCCCCACCGGCCTCCAAGCCAAACCTTTAACGAGGGATGGAAGGCAAGAGAGCTAATCTGATCCTGAGGTTAGAAGACACGAGGCTGAGCAGCAGACGGCGCGGCAGACACGCGGCTGTGCAGGGTCGGGAGGGGCTAAGGTGGTACGAGGTGACTCAGGGGCCCGGAGGTCAGATCTGGCGGCCCGGTTCGGGCGCCCCGGAGGCGTGGCGGCCGAGGGCGAGCGCGGCGGGCGCCCCCGTTCCGGCGGGTCCGCCGCGACCTGCAGGCACCTCGATGGGCTGCGCCGGGGTCCGCCACGGGCTTCTTACCCGTAGTAGCGGAAGGCATTAATGATCTTCCAGAAGTGCTCGCGCTCGAGCCGCTCCTCCTCCTCCTCCGTGCTGCGCGCGGCCGTCGCCGCCGCCGAAACCGCCGCGGCCGAGGCCAAACGCCCGGCGGAGAACTGCACTTCCACCTCCTCGCTCCCGCCGCGGCCGCCGCCGCCTCCCCCGCAGCCCTCGGGCAGCTGAGAAGCTGGCGGCGGAGGGCGCCGCCGTCGCTGCATCGCCGCCGCGGCCCTAGGCCTGGCTCGCTTGCGTCTCGCCGCGACTGAGAGCGTGGTGGCGGCTGCTCGGCCTTCCTCTAGACGGCGCCCGCCGCGGACATGCCCCCAGCTCGCGGTGCGCTCCGCCCCCGCCGCCCTCAGGCCTCCATCCGCGCCGGGCTCCGCCAGGTCTTCAGGAGCGCCCGGCACGAGCGCGCATGCGCCTGCGAGGGTACGACGGAGGGCCGCCGCCGCCTGCGCTCATTTGCTGCCGGCCTTCGGCGACGGCGCGCTGCCGTAAGGACGACGCGCCCAATGGGCGGGGCGAAGGGTCAGGTGGGAGGAGCGAAGGAGGAGATCCCTCGTGGGGTGGGGCTGGCACCTGCGAGAAGCCGCGTGGGCTGGGTTTAAGAGCCTGCGAGTGCTGGATTATGGAACAGGCAGTTGAACTAAGTCTAAAGAAGGGAAAAGCAGAAAAAAAGTTCAGCTTTGATGAATTTATTAGGAATTTTTATTTAAGAAAATCGAGAGGGAAGGTCTTGCATTCACCCCGATTTAAGCTTTATTTTCTAAATGTATTTCCATTTTTAATTACATAGGGAGGAGAGTCACCATCATCTTTTCAGTGTTCAGGGGCTTGCGAAAATCCTAATCCCGCCCTAACTGGTGATGGCAGCAGATGAAGAAGATGTTAAAACCAAACTCTCTCTAGTATCCGCGCTTTGGAAGACCACCAAAATGCACAGGAGCTGTAATGCCTCAGCATTGGCGCTAGTTGCATCTAACGGTGGCCCTTAGCAATGCCAGACTTCTTCCTCTTCTTCACCTACATACACTTTCTGCCTCATTTATCTCTGAGCTCATAGTTAAAACAGGTGCCTCACCCACATTTATTATTATTCTTAGGAAATAACTCATTTTATTCAATTTTATGTACCACTCTGCATATCAGTCTTACTAAAAGATTGCTTTATTCGGAAGAATTAAACATTCCCAGGAAGCAAAGATTCTGTAAAAACATATAAACATACTGAAAAGGAACTAGCTTCATATTTTCATAATTTAAATTAATAATTTAAAGGCAATGCTTTAAAAAGTGGTTATTCTATGTTAATGTTCCATTTTTATACAAGATTTTTATAAAATTTTAAGTCTTTTTTAAAACAGTAATGCAGTAATACATGGTCCAAATTCAAAAGGAAAGTACAAAAGGTTAAAAATGTGAAGTTTCTTTACCCTTCTCCCTAGGCAGCCTTATCCCCTACACAGACACAAAATATCAATTTCTTGCCCACTCTTCCACATTTTATATCCAGTGCAGATTTTTCTTAGAGACCACTGTTTGTAAATTATGCATATATTCTCATGTTATTAACTGTTACCAATACTGTTGGTAAATGCACACACCAATACACAAATTATATATATAATAATTTTGATGCACTGATATAGTTCTGGATGACCTAATTGATATAGGCCAGAATGCCATGGATAATTATAATCAGCAACATACTTTTTATCATCCTGGGAAGTATAATAAACATTTTTTTTTTTGAGAGAGAGAGAAAGAGAGCGGGGGTGGTGGAGAAGAGGCAGGGGGAGAGAAAGAATCCCAAGTAGGCTCCACAATCAGAGCAGAACCTGACTCAGGGCTAGATCTCAGGACCCTGAGATCAGGCCCCCAGTCAGATGGTTAAATGAGCCACCCAGGTGCCCCCAAATTTTCAAATTAATTTCTTATGGAGAGGCTTTGTTGGTTCTGTCTCATTAGTTGGTGAGAATCTTAGGGTCTGTGTCATTAAGGTGCTCAACCTTAATCTCAATTATGATTTCACAGATGAGGAAACTAGGGAAACAGCAATTAAGTGATCCACAGGACAGTACATTACTGGCACTACGCTTACCTACCCAAGTCCCCTGCCTGTATTTTACCCGTATTTGGCTATAACACTGACTGAATATTATGCTAACATTTGTTTAACATTTTACATTTTCCGAATTGTTTTTTTCCTATTGTATCACCTTATTTGTTCACGACTCTGAAGGAGGTGTTATTATCATTTTCCTTTAACAAATGAAGACACAGTCTCAGAGAAATTAATAGTCTTGCCATGGGGTACATAAATAGCAGAGCTGACATTTATCTATTCATTCATTCCTTTCAACAAATGTGCTGATTGCCTGCTATGTTTCTGGCACTGAGCTAAAGGCAGCTAGAAGTTGGGTTTTTTATTCTCACTTTGCCATTTGGTAACTGTGACTGTTTCAAATGTTATTTGAGACTTCGATTACATTATTTAAAAAAAAAGATTTTATTTATTTGAGACAGAGCAAGCACACCACTAGGGGGATGGGCAGTGGGAGAGGGAGAAGCAGACTCCCCACTGAGCAGGGAGCCTGATGTGGGGCTCAATCCCAGGACCCCAAGATCATGACCTGAGCCAAAGTCAGATGCTTAACCCACTGAGCCACCCAGGTGCCCCTTGATTACATTATTTCTAAAATGGACATATAACCCTTCTTACAGGATCATCAGGAGGAATAAACGAGATAAAGAACGGGAAATGCCTGGTATATCTGCTCATTAAATGTTGGTTTTCTCTCTTCCTTTCAGGTGTCTTTAGGATAAATTTTTGGCCTTGTTTTAAAACACTTTTAGGACTTCCTTGACCTAACTTCTTTGCAATGAGTTTCTCCTATAGAAATCTTCCCAAACCCTGGGGTCATTTGGGCTGAAACATTTTCATCAGAAAGAGGTCAATTAATCTCTAGGAATTAATAACCAAAAACCATCATTCTTTCTTCGGTTATTTTGAAAAACTGTTAGTTAAGCAGTTACAGCTCACACACATATATTGCCGATGGAAATGTGAGATGGGACAGCCACTGTGGAAAAAAGTATAGCAGTTTCTTACACCCAGTAATTGCACTCTTGGACATTTATCCCAGAGAAATGAAAAAAATGTGTTCACACAAAAACCTAATTTACATGAAAATTCATGGTCACTTTATTTGTAAAGGCCAAAAATTAGTAACAACCCAAATGTCCTTTAGCAGATGAATGGTTAAACAAACTGGGGCATAACCATACCATGGGATACTTACTTGATAATAAGAAAGGGAATGATTTATTTTTATACTTAATAACTTAAATGAATCTCAAAAGAATTATGGTTGATGGGGAACAAATTTCAAAGGGTTACAGATACTGTATGATTCCATTTATATATTTTGTCTTGAAATGACAAAATTATAGAGAACAGGTTAATGGCTGCCAGAGTTTGGGGGTGGTAGGGAAGAAGGGTTGTGTCTGTGGCTATAAAAGGTAGTACAAGAGAATCTTGTCATGGAACTCTATCTTGACTATGGTGGAAGTCACACAAATCTACACTTTCATAAAATTGCATAGAAATTAATATACATGGGGGTGCCTGGGTGGCTCAGTCGTTAAGCATCTGCCTTCGGCTCAGGTCATCATCCCAGGATCCTGGGATCGAGCCCCGCATCGGGCTCCCTGCTCTGCAGGAAGCCTGCTTCTCCCTCTCCCACTCCCCCTGCTTGTGTTCCCTCTCTCGCTGTGTCTCTCTCTGTCAAATAAATAAATAAAATCTTAAAAAAAGAAATTAATATACATGCCATATATACATAAATGAATACATACCAAACTGATAAATTTGAATAAGATCCATTGATTGTATCAATGGCAACTTCCTGATTGCAATATTGTGCTATAGTTATGTAAGATATTGCCATTGCGGTGAAGGGTATAGGGAATCTGTCTGAATTATTTTTTACAACTGTGTATGAACCTAAAATAATCTCAAAACAAAAGGTCTTTATAATGACACATAAACCTGTGACTTTTTTGGGGGGGGAGAAAATCACTTTATTCTAATTCACAAATGAGAACATCACAAAAGGTGATTTAAGGAGGCACACAAATATCTGCCCAACCCCAAATTCAAACCAACTCAATGAACTTCCATACAGTAAGAACAACCTTTTTTATTCCAATTCTGAAGAAAGCTGTATTTAATGATGAAGGAGAAGCTTAACTGGTGGTTTTACACTTTATATATTCACCATTCACCATCAATTATATTTTTATGCTAAATTAACTTGGTTATGAGAGATGATTTTCCTTATCTTCAATTTGAACTTCTTGATTAGGCTAATCCATTTGCAAATCTGCACTGTTTCAGCACCTCGCTGAAACCTGCACAAAGCTTCAGGTCACCCTGGTTCTGGGCACACTCCAGAAACTGTTTCATCTCATTAGTGGCATGGGCCAAACTGCTGCTGCTCCTGGTATGCTGGCTGGGTTCCCTGAGGCTCCTGGTAAGTGATGTCAGGCCTTGAAGGCTCAGCATTGCCTCCTCCACTGAAGCCCCCAGTGATGGCATGACCTATCGTGTGCCCGACAGCAGAGCCCACAGCCACGCCAGCTGCAGTGGTTGCCACCTGGGCCATGAGCCCTGGCTGCCGGGGCGCAGCAGCAGGTGAGCCAACAGCAGCTGGTGGAGCCGCTGCCGGAGGCTGAGCTGCTGGCGCTGGTCTAGGTGCCGCTCTCATCTGAGGTACCCGGCTGGCCGGAGGGGCCATGCGGGAGGTGCGGCTCTGACTTCCACGCGGCATGGTGACTTGCAGAGCAGCTCAGGGTCTAGAAATCCGAGATTCGGCTGAGACCCCAGCGGCTTCTGCCAAACCTGTGACTTCTACTTTATTCTTATAGATACATTTTTACTTTTCAGCCCAGAAGAAGTTTCTAAGCAAATTACTTTTCTCATTTTAAAAAATTTGAATTATGGGAATTTTCAAACTGAAATAAAAGTAGAGACAATTACATAAGCAATCTATTACATTATTATAATCCTTCACCCCATTTCACCAATTCTCAAGTTTAGTAATCTAGTTTTAGCTCACCTCACCTTGTTGACTGTTGCTTCTTCCCCTCTTCTCTTCTTGTTATCATGCCCTTTTTTGCCTTTTTTTTTGAGAAAGCTAGATCTTTTGACCTGCAGAATATTCCATATTTTGGATTTGGCTGATTGTTTTCTCATGGCATCATTTCTTGCTTTTTTTACTCAATACTATGTTTCAAAGTTTTATCCACATTGTATAGAGCTATCGTTTGTCCCATGAGGTAGTCCTTGGGTGAACATATCACAATTTATTTTTTGTTAGAAGACATCTTATTTTTTTTTTAATGTACACCCCAGCTCCCTTATCCATTTTTATTTTTCTTCAGAGCACTTAACACTACCTGACGTTGCACTTCCGTAACGGTTAATTTTATATGTCAACTTGACTGGTTAAGAGATGTCCAGCTAGGGGGCGCCTGGGTGGCTCAGTCATTAAGCGTCTGCCTTCAGCTCAGGTCATGATCCCAGCCTGGGATCGATCCCTGCTCCGCGGGAAGCCTGTTTCTCCCTCTCCCACTCCCCCTGCTTGTGTTCCCTCTTTTGCTGTGTCTCTGTCAAATAAATAAAATCTTTAAAAAAAGAGAGAGGTAAAAAATGTTTTACCAGTGGGCGCCTGGGTGGCTCAGATGGTTAAGCGTCTGCCTTCGGCTCAGGTCATGATCCCAGAGTCCTGGGATCGAGTCCCGCATCGGGCTCCCTGCTCCTTGGGAGCCTGCTTCTCCCTCTGCCTCTCTCTCGCTCTCTCTCTCTGTGTCTCTCATGAATAAATAAATAAAATCTTAAAAAAAAAAAAGAAAAAAGAAAAAAAAATGTTTTACCAGTTGGCTGGTAAAACATTATTTCTGGGTGTCTCGACAACAGATTAGCATATGAATCAGTAGCCTGAATAAAGAAGATCATTCTCACCAATGCAGGTGGGCATCATCCAATCCTTTGGGGGACTGAGTAGAACGAAAAAACAGAAGAAGGGTGAATTTTCCTGAGCTGAAACAATCAGCTTCTCCCACCCTTGGACATCAGAGCTCTTGGTTCTAAGCCTGTCAGACTCAGACCTGGACGTATATCATCAATGCCCTAGTCTCAGGCTTTCAGACTTAATTTGCTTAATTTCAATTTTCTTCTCAATTATGAATCTGCTAAAGGACTATCTTTTATCACTAAGATTCTGTTGGAAGCTACTCAACCCGAGTCAGATTTCTTAGCTGCACACAACAGAATCCATTCTAGCTATTTGAAGCAGAAAATGATTTATTAAAATGCTGGCACACAAAATTTTTAGGAAAATGTGGCAACCCAGCTTGAATGTCATATAGAAATAACATAATGCTATACCTGTTGTTCCAAGGGAAAGTGTTTCAATGGACACTAATCCAACTACTGCCCATCATTCATCACTTATAATGTTAAGGACCAAATACAGATAACAAAGCCTGTGCTACAATTACCCTGAAAACAAAAACAAATGCTTCTGCCATAAGATCAAATTTCCCCATTCACGGCCACACCCAACTCATGCTCACATCTGCCTTCCAAGTTAGAATCTTAGTTACAAAGGAGTGTGGAGCATGTGCTTTTTGGCTTTCTAACCTCTAAAATAGAGGAAGGCATGCAGGAAAGTGGAATGAGGTGGTTTTAGAGGGCTAATCTATGTAACTGCGAGAATGACTATCTACGTGTCACAAATCAACAGTGTAGTCAACGCTGGTTGACTGGGTCCAAGTGACAAGGAGCCAAAACATCGGATCTGGCTTAGGAGGTCTGGGTTATAATGTTGACACTGACTTGAGTAGGTATATGACCTCAGGGACATCACTTAACTTCCCTGGACTTTGTCCTGATCTATAAAATGAAACAATTGGACAACTGTTCTTAAAAGATCCTTCTAGTTCTAACATTCTATGATTCAAAAATAATTTAACAGGCAATATCCTTCGATTTCAAGCAGTCTTCTTCTTCAAAAAGAAAAAGCCGTCAGTCAGCAATTTTTATATCCGCAGGTTTTTTTTTTTTTTTGAGATTTTATTTATCTGTCAGAGAGCAAGCGGGCACAAGCAGGGGGGAGCGACAGGCAGAGGGGAAGCTGGCTCTCTGCTGAGCAAGGAGCCAGATGTGGGACTCCATCCCAGGACCTTGGGATCATGACCTGAGCCAAAGGCACACACTTAACCCACTGAGCCACCCAGGTGTCCCTTAGCTGCAGTTATCTATATTTAGTTGTTTTCTTGTGCTTTCAATTTGCCTATTAAACTATTTTTTTAAATACCTTGGGATCCAGCATGGAATTCCTGTATACCATTTCCAAAGCTGACCTTCCACTGAAGTATACAGTGGATAAACACAATGAATTGAAAGAAGGAAATTCCATACTCTATTATCTGAACAAAGAGTCCAAACTTCCTTTCCTGCTTTTGGTAAAATGGTTAACGAAAGCATCCCTTAGTTGTCCTAGTGTGCCATTGAAGTTACTCCCTCATTATTCTCAAGTTGGTTTCATAACAATTGAATGTTTGAAAATACAGGCTCAGAAATCTGCGGACCTACTCATCTACTAAGCCTAAGTATACAGGATTATACTTATACAATGGGAAGGTATTTCATTGGAAGTTTATATTTATATATTATATTGGCTTGCCTTTTGATCAGCTGCTTTACCTACTTGGAGGTAAAACTCCTTTGAGGGTGGGAGGCATATTTGTTTTGTTCATGCCCAGATCCCCAACATCCGGTACAGTGTCTGGCATATAAAGATTTTTCTATAACCACTTTGTGAAACAAGTAAGTGAATTTATAACTACCAATACCATGCTAAACACTGCACATATATAATTGCATATAACTTAATACCATAGCGTTGCCATCCTTTTAAAAGAAACAGATGAGAACACTATAAAGACTTCAAGTGACTCTATCCAAGTCATGCAGCTATTAGATGGGAAAGCCCTGATTTGGAAACAAGTCTACAAAGCCCCCAAAAACTATTAACCACTGAATCTACTGCCTGTAGTGAAGTTGGTCTTGTTTCTCCTTAGACAAGTTTCATGAAGTCCCTTTACTTTGGAAAACCTTATTAACTTGCAAATAATGATTTACAGAGATTTAACATTCTAGGTGGGCAGGAAGAGAGACAGATTTTGCTAACCCGAATTGAGAGACTAGATTGCCCCAGGAATATGTTTGTGGAGACAAAATATTTCTTACTCTTTATGTGAAATATCTTGATTTTATATCACACAGACTCAAACTGCTATTGACCTAAGGATCTCATGGAAAAAGGAAAAGGCCACTTGGGACTTCCTTGGCTCACTAACAGAGTTCCCATATACTAATGATCCTTATTCTAGGATTTATAATTTTTATTCTTGGAATTCCTCTATTAATTCTGCTCTTTATGAGTCCAGTCTTTGTCTCAGAACTAGCTTGTTTTGCCTTTGTATTCTTTCTTCTAATAGCTAGATCTAGACAAAGTATACCATCACTTGGTCTTAAAATAACAAGCACACTCTCCCCTATAAAACTAGAGATATGACTCCTATAAATGGTTTCCTTGTATTTTTTGTGATTCCTTATATTGTTAATCACAGGAACCAGGAGCCAATTGTAATATTTGTATGCACATTTTTTTAATGTTCCCCAGAGTTATTCTCAAAATTGGGATGAAAATTCTATTGCTATTATTAATTTTTTTGAAATAAAAAGTAAAGTAAAATGGATTTTTATGTAAATTCCAAGTGGTAGTTGGTTTACAAAATATATCGTAGATTATCTACTGCTAGGAGTCACGGTTTCTTCCCAAGAACACAAAATAGTCCTTACAAAGTTATCTTCCCATCCCACAAGCTCTAAATCTTTTTTGTTGCTGCCTTTGGGGAACATTTCAAATTAAAGAGATGCTTTGAACTGACGTTATTCCAAGCTTTCCCATCCTAAAATCTAGGGTCCAGTTACCCTATAAGCATACTCATGCATGATTAAGGTACCAGCCAAGCAAATGTACCCCCCAAAAACATTTGGGAAGAATTATACAGCTATTACTTCCAAAGAAAGCATCAAAGTAGGGGGGCGCCTGGGTGGCTCAGTCGGTTGGGCGACTGCCTTCGGCTCAGGTCATGGTCCCGGAGTCCCGGGATCGAGTCCCGCATCGGGCTCCCTGCTCGGCAGGGAGTCTGCTTCTCCCTCTGACCCTCTTCCCTCTCGTGCTCTCTATCTCTCATTCTCTCTCTCTCAAATAAATAAATAAAATCTTTAAAAAAATTTTAAAAAAAGCATCAAAGTAGTAATCACGGGAGGAAAAATCAGAGTTCGTTTGGGCTTCCTGACACTTATTTCATAGATTTGGTTGTTGTTGTTGGTTTAAATTACCTACCGTGATGAAGATAGGAATGCCACCAAATTTTCAGGGCAAAAGGCCTCTGCAGTCATCTGAAAGCCTTGCCAGAACCATGGATTTGTGCTTTGTCTGGGGACCTCTTAAGAAAGACACTTTCTATGTCTCTCTTCTCTGCCCAGACAGTCTCTAAAAGCTTGTCCTTGTTTCACCATTTGTCCCTTAACCTTTCTGAAATTATTAAGAAGACATAGTATCAGGGGCGCCTGGGTGGCTCAGTTGGTTAAGCAACTGCCTTCGGCTCAGGTCATGATCCCGGAGTCCTGGGATCAAGTCCCACATCGGGCTCCCGGCTCAGCGGGGAGCCTGCTTCTCCCTCTGACCTTCTCCCCTCTCATGCTGTTTCTCTCTCTCAAATAAATAAATAAAATCTTTAAAAAAAAAAAAAAAGAAGACATAGTATCAGCCTATTCTATTTGAATGATCAGAATCACTATTACACCATGACTCCTGGCTCTCCCTTTAAAAGTCCTATCAGTTTCTGGGAGGTTTTCCCATGGTCTACCCTTCAGTGAGCTACACCTGTTGCCTACATTTGCTCCTCAAAGGTGTGGCCCTTGCACCAGTATCATCCAGTCTCCTGGGAGTTTCTCAGAAATGTAATATCTCCTGAATCTGAATCTGCCTTTAAACAAGGACCCCAGGTGATTCATAGGCACATTAAAATTTGACAAGTACTGCTTTAGAAACAACACAGAACATGTATCTATGAATCCTTTTGCTGATAAATCAAAAGCTCATACGTGTCTTTCTCTCTGGGAGCCTACACCAGAATGAGCAGAACACCCAACTAAAAGAAGCTTCAGTAATAAGGACATTTCCTGTCCTAAATAACATGAAGTTCCAAGTAAGACAGCTCCAGGTTGAGTCCTCCATATCATCAACCCAGTCCCTGCCATCCTTCACGCTGCAATTTTCAGTAGGTTAGTGTAGTCCCTCACAGTCAAGATGGTTGCCACAGTTCCAGGCATCACACCAAATCTAGCAAAGCAGATAGTCTGTTTCCTGCCCCGTCCCTTTTCTTCGGTAGGTACACCTTTCCTGGAAGCCTCCCAACGACTTGCCATTAGTGCATCACATTCCCATTTCTAAAATGACCATAGGCAAAGGACACAGAATTAACTGACAGGCTTAGACTAGTTAATATCCTCTTCATAATCCTGAAACACATACCTGATCCTTAAACCACTCAGGCCTCTTATCTCTTATCAAGAAGAAAGGTGGAAGGTGGGGTGGAGATGGGGAGGGGGGAGTTTGCAGGGAGGGTAACTGATAATAACTTCATCTTCATGTGTAAACAGAAAAAAAAAGAATAGAGCAGGGATGACAGAAATCCTCTCTAAGGAATGAATCCTCGCTGATTTAATATATACCCACGTTAGAAGCATAACATGTGCCTATAATTAATGTTTGGCTTCAGTTTACTTTATTGCACTCTATGCTCTATGCCAAATGAAACCCTGATGTGTACTTTACTTGCTAATAAATAGGCTTACATAAAAATTATTTGGGGCAGGCCTTGGCTTAGGTAAAAAAATCTGATCTATTGCAATACTTCTAACTTATCTGCCAGCCTTCAGACTTCCCTCCTGTCTATTAGATATAGGAGAGATTTCATATGATTCTTTTTTCAATAAATAATTTTCTTTTCCAAAAGTAAATTGATAATGTTGCTTTTCTGATTCAAATCCCTCAGTGGTGTTCCACTACCCTTCAGATAAATTCTAAGTTATTGAGCATAACATAACATCCTTCCCAGTAGGCAAAAGGCAGTCTTTCCTGTCATGTCCCAGGAGTCACCTCCTATCCCTCACCTTATCACCCACAAAAGTCATTCCTTCCTTTACAACTTCAGAGTTCTCCTTCCTCTGGTTCTGTGTTTCTCACACTGCTTTATAAGTAATTTTTAAAATATCTGGCTCCCTAGTGTTGGCTTATTGAATTTAAATTAAAAAAAAATTTTTTTAAAGATTTTATTTATTTATTTGAGACAGAGAGAGTGAGAGAGAGAGAGCACATGAGAGGGGGGGAGGGTCAGAGGGAGAAGCAGACTCCCCGCTGAGCGGGGAGCCCGATGCGGGACTCGATCCAGGGACTCCAGGATCATGACCTGAGCCGAAGGCAGTCGCTCAACCAACTGAGCCACCCAGGCGCCCTTAAAAATTTTTTTTAAAATTAAAAAATAAAAGACATAAATAAAGACTATATATATATATATAGCTCATTTAAGGCACAGACTGGCCCTGCTCCCAGGATGTGTAGGTAAATCTATAAGCATTCAACGAGCATATATAGAGCAAATGTTGGCAAACTTCTACAGAGAACGGTGGGGGAATTGAATCAACCTGTAGTATCAACTAGCTGAACCTTCTGCTTTAAAATATAAAACACGAAGCTGGAATCATGGTTATGAAAGTGCCAAAATTTCAGTCTTCCTAGATCTCTAGAAAAATCTGGTTTTTGTGTCCCTCCATGAAAAGGGAGTTTAGTCAAGCAATATCCCCTTGACATTCCCTACTCTACTCACTCTGCCCGGGCAAGGTGGGTTGTCTTGTCTGATTGATACATTTGGGAAGAATAAACTGGGTGTGCTTGACTCATCTCCTGACCTGATTTCTCCCCCCCCGTCTTGGAAGTAAATTTGCTGGCAGTAAGCACAATTTCTTCTCTGTTGCTCATGCTGTAAAGTTCTTCCCACTTGGGAAAGGTGTCCTGATCCAATGCTGCCTTTGACCACATGAGTAAGTCTGACTAATTCTGGATGGGATTAGAAGGCCTGTTTGACTCTCACATTAAGTCACATTCTCACATGTAGGCTTTCTCAGTAATAGAGGGGATATTTTGTCCACCACCCGCCTCTCCTTTGTCTTATTGTTCAATGTGTTCTGAACTCGGGTGGAAAAGAAGGGTGTGGGTCAACTATATGTTCTTATTTTCTGGGTTTCGTGATACTCTGCCATCCAGGACCTCATTGACTGGGGCTAGACTGCCCCTGCAGGGCTAGCTAATTCCCGGAGACCACAAATAACTCTCTAGAACCTTTCATATGCAAACTGACAAATCCAGAACCCATATCTCCCCAACTGTCTCCTTTATCAAACTCTTACACACTAAACCAATATTCCCCTCCCCTAGTCAATCCAGGACCAGGAACCAGATAATTTGGGACTGCCTGTACACCCTAGAGCCCGCTGAAATTATTCAAACTAGCCGATCCTGAACCTGCTTACTCTGCCTTGCTTTGCTTGCCTTGCCTTTCCTTTGGAGACCGTGATAGACTTTCCCCTTGCTCTTTTTATCTGCAGAACCCCCGCTGTTCTTCCCCATGTGGTCCTGCATGGTGTGGTGTGCCCCCTCCTCTTGGGAACTGTGAGTAACTATCTTTTCAGTGGCAGTCACCTCCTGATTTATTGGTTTTACTATTCCTGAATAAAAACCAAACCCACATTCTAGAACGGGTAGGTGTTATGGGGCCCCTCCAAAGGCCTGAACAGATAGCTTCAGAAGGTGGTGCAAAGTGTGACTTTATACCAAGGTCACTGATGTGCGTTCTCTTCTTCTCTTCCTTCCATATATAACCATGATTCCATAATCAGGAAGATGGGAACAGAATTATCCACAGAGCAGGGCTCTGATTGGCAACAATTTGCCCACTTTTCATTTACTCTTTGAGATTCTGACTGTTGACTTCCTAGAGCAAAGTAATTTAATCAAGAAGTTATCAGTCAGTCTGCATCTTATGTGTGAAAGATTCTTCAGGGTGGTGGACACAAGAGGAATGTAATTCATGGTCCAAGCTTTTAAGTAGAGCAGGGGAGCAAAACTAGAAAATACTGCACAACTGGGATGATTTAGTGTTAATGTAGTATAGATGAAGGTGTAATGGGAATTAAGGAAATGGAAGGACAGTTCAAAAGTGGCATGAGAGGTAGATCTCAAAGGATGAATTTAACTTGAAGAGGTAAAGAGGTGGGAATGCTCTTTGCAAACAAATTCAAATTGGTTTAAGCCAAACAGAAAGAAGGATTTATTGTTTCTTATTACTGAAAAGATCAGGCATAAGTAGATCTAGAAGCTCAAACTATATCCTCAGGAATCTGTTAGTGGCTGTTTCTTGTACTGTACTGAACTTTGCTAAGTACCACTCTTTTTGAAAGGTTCCAACAAAAGATCTGGGCCCGGGTCTCACTGGACAGCTTGGGTCATGTGTTCTACATTGAATCAGCTGCTGTGACCAAGGGGTTGTGGTTTTCTGATTAGCCAGGGTCACATGTCCACCCCAGAACTGGCTGTGGCGTCAGCCACTTCCAAAACTGTGGACTTGATGGGTTTGATGTTTCTCAAAGGAAATTCTAGGTGATGTCCCCAAAAGGCAAAGTTATTTCTGGATGGGAATGTATACAAATCTTTTGGTGTCCTGGGGGAAAAAACAGCATGAGTAAAGTGGAAGGAAAGGCAAAGACCAGTCTGATGATAATCCACATAAAGAAACAGAGGGCAATAAATTGCAATAATTCAGGTGGTATAAAATTGTTAGACGCTTTCAAAGTCAGACAGAAGAGTTTGGATGAGTCACTCAGCAACAGAGATTCATTTTAGATTCTGAAGCAGTAGAGTGATACAATGAAAGTAGTATTATGGGAGGATTAATCGGACAAGAGCCAGGGGATAAACCACTGTCAGGAAGACCAGATGAGGAGATTGTTCAAGTAATCCTGAAATGACTCGATAAAGATTTATGCTAGACAGTAATAGTGAAGGAAAGAGAGGAAGGTAAATTCAGATCATAATTTCAAAGGAAAAAAAAAGGCAGAGTTGAATATAGGGGATGAATAGAGAAGAATCAAAGAAGATGACGATGGTTGTAGCTAAAGCTACAAAGATATCACTAAGAGAAATTTATAAAGAGAGTGGATTTTTCCTCCTCCCAATGCCCCCGCCCCACAATCTCTCTTATCCTGTGATTTCCATCAGCAGGCTGGATAAAAATTGCTAGAGATCCTAAGTACTGGGAAACCATGGTACCCCACCTCCACCATCACGCGCGATTCCACATTAAAATAGAAAACGATAGAATAAGCATAAGAAGTCCAACAGTCATGATGTGTCACATGACGATGCCGTGATGTTTGTCTACAATCACAAATATCATTTTACAGTTTGCTCTCATTAGAAGTTTACTTGCTGAGGGCACCTGGGTGGCTCAGTTGGTTAAGCGACTGCTTTCGGCTCAGGTCATGATCCTGGAGTCCTGCGATCAAGTCCCGCATCAGGCTCCCTGCTCAGCAGGGAGTCTGCTTCTCCCTCTGACCCTTCCCCCCTCTCATGTGCTCTCTCTCTCTCTCATTCTCTCTCTCTCAAATAAATAAATAAATAAATAAATAAAATCTTTAAAAAAAAGAAAGAAAGAAATTTACTTGCGGATACCCTAATTCACGCTTAGTTTATGTAAGCCAGCCCTGCTTGTCAGTAATAATGTCCTCATTTCTCACTTTCAGGTTGAAAACACATATTCTTAGACTGTACGTGTACTTTGGATTTTTTTAAAGACTTTATTTATTTATTTGACAGAGACAGACACAGCGAGAGAGGGAACACAAGCAGGGGGAGTGGGAGAGGGAGAAGCAGGCTTCCCACGGAGAGGGAACCCGATGCGGGGCTCGATCCCAGGACCCTGGGATCATGACCTGAGCTGAAGGCAGACGCTTAACGACTGAGCCACTCAGGCGCCCAACTTTGGATTTTTTTTTTTTTTTAAAGGCAACTATTACAATGGTGCTCTAATTCAACTGAAAGTCTTTTTTTCCCTCAGAGGAAATGAAAACAAGTTATTGAAGAGATATCTACACTCCCATGTTCATTGCAGTATTATTCATAATAGCTAAGACAAGAAAACAACCTAAGTGTTCTCCAGTGGATGAATAGATTAAAAAGACGTGATACAGGGCGCCTGGGTGGCTCAGTTGGTTGAGCGACTGCCTTCAGCTCAGGTCATGATCCTGGAGTCTCAGGATCGAGTCCCACATCGGGCTCCCCGCTCAGCGAGCAGTCTGCTTCTCCCTCTGACCCTCCCCCCTCTCATGTGCTCTCTCTCTCTCTCTCTCTCATTCTCGCTCTCGCAAATAAATAAATAAATAATTTTCAAAAAGATGTGATACATATATATGTATATTCATGAATTCCTATGAATACATATGAATTCTGAAATTCTTATTTATAATTCCCAGCTGTTTAAAAGTAAAAGCATATCTATCTAATCTTAGTAATTAGGGCTATTTAATAGGGGTACCAATTATATGTAGACATAAGGAAAAGAAGAAGGAAGGAAAGATGACAAGTGCATCAGGTAAAGCTATCTCATGATTAGGAAGAGGCCTGACAGTAGCACTCAGGCAATGAGATTCACCTTCCTTTCCAGGTTCCCTTCTCCGCTCACTAGAACGGAGGATGGATTCTCCTCCAGTTTAGGAAACTGGAGAGATTCAGTGATTTGGATGATAGAATACAGAGACTGTGAGAATCCCCCAAGGAGTGAAGTCTAGCTCGGGAAAAGGAAGCTGAGTACAAGTTCACAATTTCAAAACTATTGAGTACTGGGTTAATGGGTGTGCAATCAGAGTTATAGGTGAACGTCTCATCACGAACCTTCTACTGCTACAGATTTCAGTGTTTTTTTCTTTTTGCCTTTAAATAATAGCTAATATTTAACGGAGCACATATCCTGTGCCAGATTACTATGCTCAATGAAAAGCATTTGCATGGGTTAAAAAATTTATTTATTTAAAGATTTTATTTATTTATTTGAGACAGAGAGAATGAGAGAGACAGCAAGCACATGAGAGGGGGGGGGTCAGAGGGAGAAGCAGACTCCCTGCTGAGCAGGGAGCCCGATGCGGGACTCGATCCCGGGACTCCAGGATCATGACCTGAGCCGAAGGCAGTCGCCCAACCAACTGAGCCACACAGGTGCCCCATGAGTTAAAAAATTTAATAGTCACAGCAATTTTATAAGGTAAGTTTATCATTATCACTCTGTTTCACAGACAATGTGACTAAGCCTCAAGATGGACAATCACACAGCTAAGTTTGATTCTGCTCTATTTGATGAACCCCAAAGCTCCGGTTTTCATTACCACGGTATACTCTTTTCCAAACAAATAGAGAAACTCTTCAATTTCTTTTAGCCAGATTCAATGTTCCAGCTGGAAGACCAGGAGGTGTATTGCTGAAGGAGAAGGGGCAGATGGAAGCTGGGAGGTATTTTCTGCCACATTCCATAAAGCAGTGCAATCACTTTCTCCTAGTACAGGAACTGTTTCTTCAGCTGAGCACCAGATGAAGTAACTGGCTTGCACGAGGGATTGTATTTTCTAAAGAGTCCAACCACATTTAGCCCTGTGGGAAGCTCTGACTATATGTGTATTTGGAGAGCTGGTGAGTGATCTTATAAGTTCACATCTCATCCCATGGTACCTGCCAGGCATGCATTGATACGCCCCCCCCCACCCCGCCCACTGCCCGCCGACCGCATCTCTCACTTCACTAAGCCTATATAGTTGATTGGAATTTGACGCAATGGCACTCTCCTGGCAGCCCTGTCTCCTTTCCACCCACCTTTTGAAATGATTTTAGACTCCATTTTTATTTTATTTTATTTTATTTTTTGGGGGGGCATTTGATGTCTGATCGTATTTATTTGTCACTCATAGAAAATCTCATTTTTGACTGGACTCAGACTTAGAGGTAGAGGCTCTCAGAGAGGACAGCCTCCGTCTCTTGGCAATCTGTTCCTGGCGTTTTTCTTTGGCCTCCTTCATTCTCTTGGCCAAAAGTTTAGCATATTCTGCAGCCTCTTCCTTATTTTTCTTAGTGCGCTGCTTCTTCAAAGCAATACGCCGCCGTTGGTGCTGGAGGACACGTGGAGTGACAAGACGCTGAATCTTAGGCGCTTTGGTTCTAGGTTTCTTCCCTTCTTTGTTTAGGGGCTTTCTCACAACATACTGGCGGACTTCATCCTCTTTAGAGAGATTGAAAAGTTTGCGGATTCTGCTGGCTCTTTTGGGCCCCAGGCGACGAGGCACAGTAGTATCAGTGAGTCCAGGAATATCCTTCTCCCCTTTTTTTACAATGACCAAGTTGAGAACGCTGAGATTGGCATCCACAATGCAACCCCGAACGGATTTGCGCTTTCTCTCTCCAGTCCGCCTTGGTCTGTAGCAGGAATGCCCCTTACTCAGCAGCAGGCAGACACGACCGTGGGTCAAGACACCCTGCTTCATGGGGAAGCCCTGTTTGTCATTGCCACCACTGATTCGGACCACATAACCCTTCCATTCTTCACCCAGAGCATCAGCAGCAACTTCTGTGGCCATACGCTTCTCATAAAAGGTACGAAGTTTGCGTTCATCGTCCACTTCAATGAGTTTCTGGCAGCCAGTAGCTGGGAAAGAGATGTTCAGCTTCATCCTGAAGCAGCCTACCGCCTCCGAGGCGCCACGAAAAAGAGTAGACTCCATTTTTAAAGAAAGATTATATTTATCTATTTGTCATAGAGAGAGAGAGCACAAGCAGGGGGGGAGCGGCTGAGGGAGAGGGAGAAGCAGACTCCCTGCTGAGCAAGGAGCCCGAGGCGGGACTTGATCCCAGGATCCTGGGGTCATGACCTGAGCTGAAAGCAGATGCTTAACCAACTGAAGCACCCAGGCATCCCTAATTTCAGACTTTAGAAAGGTTGTAAGAGTAGGGTAGACCAATTTCATATAGTTTTCATTCAGCTTTCTCTAATTTCAACATCTTGCATAATGGTCAAAACAAAGAAGTTGGTATAACAGCATTAACTACAGGTATTTATTTGCACTTCACCAGTTTTTCTACTCATGTCTATTTAGTGTTCCAGAAGCCAATCCGGGATCTGGCATTACATTTAGTCGTCAGGTCTCCTTTGCCTTCACCAGTCTGGGACAGTTCCTTAGTCTTTTTCTGTCATAATCTTGACACTGTGGTGAATACTAACCATTTGTTTCATAGAATGTCCCTCAGCTGGGCTTATTTAGTGTTTTCTCACGATGAGATTGCAGCTCTGCAACTCTGGCAAGAATACCAGAGAAGGGAATGTAGCCTTCCGTACGTGACATCACGGAGTTTTTCATCAAGGGCGTGGCATGATACAACTTACAATTTGGAAGGATGACTCTGGCAGCTGGGTGCAGAATGAGTTGGAGTGGAGGGAGCTTGTGGTCAAGGCCCTGGCTAAGAGATGATGGGCGAAGGTAGCCTGAACAAAGGCTATGGCTATAGGGGTGGGGATGAACGTCTGAAGATGGAATTTCTGAAGTGAAGCTAATAGGATTTGGGAGCTGTTTCCTTAAGTGAAGTGAGAAGAGGAACTGAGGATAATTACTAGGATATCAGGGTAACAGGGCGATGGTCGACGCCACTCTCAGTTGGTGGCCAAAGTCTTTGTAATTCAGATTTTTTTTTTTTTTTTAGATTTTTTATTTATTTGAGAGACAGAATGAGAGAGGGAGAGAAAGAAGGGTCAGAGGGAGAAGCAGACTCCCCGCTGAGCGGGGAGCCCGATGTGGGACTCGATCCCAGGACTCCAGGATCATGACCCGAGCCGAAGGCAGTCACTCAACTAACTGAGCCACCCAGGCGCCCCTGTAATTCAGATTTCTTAAGATTTAAAAAATAATAATTTGCTGGCATGTGTCTGCTATAAGAGGCTGTTTGAATGTCTGTGGAAAAAAAGATACAGAAAGAATGAGGAGATGCTCAGCCACGCTTTTACTCTTGTTTTCAAGTTTTGGGTTTGGAAATTCAGCATCTTTGGTGTGTATGTTTGAGTGAGACAGAAGTGTCAGCATCTCATCACGACTCTCATTTTCTCCAGGTAAAACAGAATTTTCATATGTACTTGACAAATATTTGTGGAACGCTGCATGAAAGAGTCAGTGCATCCGAGTCAGGGGCAAAGGAGAGTTTGCAGCAGAATGTGATGGGAGCCATTGCAAATTTTCCCATGGTCAAGGAGTGTTTCATATAAACTGGCTTTGTTCTGAAGTCAAAAAAGTGAAGCCAAAAGGGAAATTCAAGAGGAAAGTAGTGAAGATGAATCTTTCTTGCTCATTTCTATGTTAGAGATAGAGGGGAGAAGAAAACCAGATTTTCCTAAAGATGGGGATGTGCCCCTGAGTCTCCAATGGCCTAAAAGCTAGTCCTAACTCTTACAGTGCATCATACAGGAAAGAATGCATTTTAGCTGATACTTCCCAATAAAACAGAGGTTTTTAACTTCACATCAAATTCATCTATACAGCTTTAAAAAAATGCAGATGCCCAGGACCCATCCCGAATGATTCAGATCGATTATTCAAAATGCCTTTGGTTGGAAGTGGCAGAAATGCAAAACAAATCAGCCTCAGCTGACGATTTGGAGTGGGTTGTATATTATGATCTATGCTGCATAACAAATCACCCAATTACCCCAAATGTAGCAGCTTAAAACACAGTGACCTTGTACAGTTACAGTGGATGGGGGTTTTAGGAGTGGCTTAGCTGGTGGTTCTGCCTCAGAGTCCCTCACCAAGTTGAAATCAAGGTGTCGGTCAGGCTTTAGTCACCTAAAGGCTTGACTGGTGTTGGAAGACCCATTTCCAGGGTGGCTCAGTTACATGGGTGGCAAGCTGGTGCTGGCTATTGGCAGGCGGTCCTACTCTTTGCCACATGGGCTTTTGCACAGGGCTGCTTGAATATTCTCACCATATGTTGGCTGGTTTTCCCTAGATCAAGTAATCTAAGAGAGCAAGGCAGAAACAGCTTGATCCAATATTATGGCTGGGATTAAGGTTTCTTTGAGGAGGAGAAGGGGGATGGTACTCGTAGGTCAGATCATCTGTTGTTACAAAGGCTGAAGACCCTTATATAGAGTTTCAGGCCCAGAGCAAACATACCATATGTTCCATTCATTTTTTATAGGGCAAAAGGATTAAAATGGGTATCGAATGAGGTCTTGAAGGGGAAAGAATAATAATTAAAAAAAACAACACAAGGGTTATGTGTGACTTGCCTCTAAGCGTGGGTTTTCATCTGTCATAATAACATTTTAACATTTGCAAAGCCCTTTAGATTCTATCACACAATTTTCTAACACCTTATTTGATCTTAAGAACAATCTTAGGTTTATAGGATGGAGTCAAGAGGGTTGGGACTGAAAGATGGAGCTAATAATAGTGAACACCCACCAAGTGCCAGGCATTTGACTGGGTGCTTTATATTCATTAACCCTTTTCACCAAATACCACAAGGTCAGTTTTAAGAATTTCAGTTTTGAGAGAGGCTTCGATTCCTTGGGCTCAGAGAAGTTAAATGGCATGCCCATGGCCAAGCATCAGAGTTGGAATGAAAACCTAGGTTTTCCTACTCACAGTCCCACGTGCTTTCCATTTGGCTGCTTCACGGTTCAGCATGACCAGCCACGGCTGCCACTTTTGCCGTGAGCTGCATCCTTGACTTGTCTTCATCTCTGGCGGCATGGAACTCCCCAAAAGCCAGAGGACCCTGTCACCGTGGTGACACTTACTGTGCCCTCAGCATGAGTTGCTTTTTGCTCTGGTGAGCACTTCATTACAAGCCTGTTGGAAAGAAAGAAAAAAAAAGAGAGGACAGAAGAAAGTATATGGGATTGGAAAAGAAATCAAGTTCACAATTTATACAGAAATAAATCCATTTCTCTGGGATTGTCTAACTTTGTTTGACTTTTATTAAAAATCTGGCTCCGGGGGCGCCTGGGTGGCTCAGTCATTAAACGTCTGCCTTTGGCTCAGGTCATGATCCCAGGGTCCTGGGATCGAGCCCCGCGTCGGGCTCCCTGCTCCGGGCTCCCTGCTCCGTGGGAAGCCCGCTTCTCCTTCTCCCACTCCCCCGGCTTGTGTTCCTGCTCTCACTATCTCTCTCTGTCAAATAAATAAATAAAATCTTCAAAAAAAAAAATCTGGCTCCAATGCAGACTCCTTTGGTGGCCTCAAGGAACTTGGCACCTCATTTTCCTTTGTTGTCAAGTGGGGTAATACTTCTTAAGCTTGGCCTAAAATTCATGGATGTGCTAGGACAGGCATGGGAAGCATTTTGTGCTCCTCAACGTGTTTGGGAGACATAACTGACTTTCAGGCTGTACACATCAACCCTTTTACTAATGACCTCAAACTTTCTAAATGCTCTTATAATTTACAAATATGCCTAAATGTGATTTGAGTCAAGGTTTCCAGCTGCAAGTAAAGATTACTTTTCCATGCTGTTTGTGGTTTACTAAAAGCAATAACAGGGGACGCTGGGTGGCAGAGGTGGTTAAGCATCTCTCTTGACTGCGGCTCAGGTTATGATCTCAGGGTCATGAGATCGAGCCCCATGGCGGGCTCTGCACTGGGGGTGGAGCCTGCTTAAGATTCTCTCTCTCTCTCTCCCTCTGCCCCTCCTCCCCTTCTCTCTCCCCCTCTCAATAAGTAAGTAAATAAAAAGATAAATAAAAGCAATAATAATACCTTTGGTTATCTAATATATATGTCAACTCTCCCATCAAATAAATCTTCTATTTCTGTAGACTAGCTAGGCAATAGGTCCTCAGTCGAGTATATGGTAAGCACCCTACAGGTGACTGCTATTTTTTTTTAAAGATTTTATTTATTCATTTTAGAGATAGAGAGCAAGAGCAAGTGCCTGAGCGTGGGGGCGGGGTGGGAGGATGGAGCAGAGGAAAAGGGACAAGCAGACTCCACACTGAGCTCAGAGCCTGAGCTCCCACAACCCTGAGATCATGACCTGAGCTGAAACCAAGAGTTGCCGCTCAACTGACTGAGCCACCCCGGCGCCCCGAGATGATAGCTATTTTTATTATTGAATGTATTTTTCTTAAAGCTAGGTTATTTCCTAAGAACTTTAAAAGTCAGGCAAATAACTGTTTAATCAGAAAAATCCAATAAGCATCTATATACTGTTTATTAGTATGATTGGACCAGATAGAGAAGTCATGAAGATCAGCATAGATCTAAACAAAATAGCTTCAAGCGCTGATGCCATCGATCTCTGATGCCTTTGTGCCTCCCCAGTTTGTAAAACAGGAAGAGGGACAAAAAGTGAAAATTAGGATGAGCAAGTCCCACCGGAGTTCCCACTGGGTGTGTCTTTTGCCCAGAGAGAGCAGCAACTCACGCATGCAGGTAAGTTCAAGGAGTGTGCTGAACACGGTGTTTTGAATTGCGTAGCGGAAGATCCCAGGCACTCCTCAGCCGGCTGACTATTGTGTTGATTGGTTCTTGGATTTCGAACTATGAAGCCTTTTCGTGGTATATAAAGTGGGCGACCAAGAGCCTGCAGGTGTGATTGCAGGCCAAGTGCAATGGCGACAGCAAGCTGCGTCACAGCGTTCTAGGACACGCCTTATAGGACAGTACAGTATGGTGGTTAAGAGCTCCCTGCTTGGGTTCCAAAACCTGGTTCCAACAAGCGTGAGCCGTGGAACTTTGGGTAGTTACTTTGCCTCTCAAAACCTCATATTTATGTCGTCACTAATGAGAGCCAAACCTCACTGGAGACGGCACTGCCAAGGCTCAGGAATGGCTGGAAAGTAGCTCTGTTGTCATGCTGACAAAACTTGCTAGAAATCCATCTTCTAGAACTTTGGGAACCACCCTCCCTTTAGGGGGCCATGGAAAAGTGGCTCAGTGGGGAGGTGCCTCCCCGGAGGTATTCGGCTACAGTTGCCAACCCACAAGAACCAAAAGCAAAACCCTTTTCTTCTGCCATGTCTCTCCAGCACCTTCTGTTGACAAAGCCTAACATCATTCCCCCCGGGAAGGGAAAAACAATGTAAAGGGCCCAGATTAATTTTTACAGAGGAGGCAAAAAGGAAGAATTTGGAGTGATAAAACCCATAAGTAGCGCGAGCGTGATTTGGCAATATCTTTAGGGGCTGATAATACTGATTCTTTCAGGCTGGTAGTGTCCAAGTAACAGCCCGCAGGGCCTGTCCTGCGTCTGCAAGCTGCTGTTGGTCCTCTGTAGAGCAGTCGTTCTGAAAGTGGTCCCTGGGTCAGCACTGTCGGCATCACATGGGAACTTGTTGGAAATGCAAATTCTAGGGCCTTATCCCAGGCTTACTGGGTCAGAAACTCTGGGGTTGGGGACCAGCCGTCTGTTTTAACAAGCTATCCAAGTGATTCTGGTACATGCTAAGGTTTGAAAACCACTGGGATAACAATAAGTTCTGGGATCTTGTGTAGGCTTGGAGGGAAGAGTCAATACAGATTTCTTTATCTGAGCTTTAGTTTCGATTTTTTTAAAGATTTTATTTATTTATTTGCCAGAGAGAGAGAGAGAGAGGGAGAGTACAAGCAGGGGGAGTGGCAGCCAGAGGGACAAGCAGGCTCCTTGCTAAGCAAGGAGACCAATGTGAGACTCGATCCCAGGACCCTGAGATCATGACCTAAGCCGAAGGCAGACGCTTAACCATCTGAGCCACCCAGGTGCCCCTAGTTTCAATTTTTAATCATGAAGAACGTGACCTAACTCTTTGGGATCTGGAAGCGTGCAGGGAGCATATTATTATATATCCACTTTCGCCTTGACGACGTGTTTCTGGACTCGTGGGAATGCACTTATCAGATATGCTCACTTTGGTAAGAAAGTTGATGTTCTCTTATCTGCAGGTCACACTCCCTTGATTAGATCCCTGAACCTGCTATTGCCATTTCTATCTATTTCTGTGGGTTTGCAAAAAAGGAGTGCAATGCCTGTTCTATTTTTTTTTTTAAGATTTTATTTATTTGAGAGAGAGAGAAAGTGAGAGAGAGCATGAGAGGGGAGAGGGTCAGAGGGAGAAGCAGCCTCCCCACTGAGCAGGGAGCCCGATGTGGGACTCGATCCCAGGACTCCAGGATCATGACCTGAGCCGAAGGCAGTCGCTTAACCAACTGAGCCACCCAGGCGCCCTGCCTGTTCTACTTTTTCCATATCCTTGCTCTTCCCTAACTCTCCACCACAGATGGACTGTTGGAAGAGCAGCTAGGGCCCCAAGCCTAAGGTCAGCCCAGCCAGATAGCGGCATGGAGCACACATCAGCTTCCCACTGCTTGTGAGCAGGGTTGTCTCCTTGACTAGGCTCCAACAGCCCAGAGCAGAAAGTTTCATGTTTCCCTGCCTCAGCCCCTGTCTTCCCAAGCTCCTCAATTTGCAGTCTTCAAAGGAGAGAGGACAGATGATGTAGTCTGGCAGACGACTTTTCTGCCCTTTCTTGCTTTGAAATTAAAAAAATGTTGTGTGTGTGTGTGCCTATTTGAGCGGTGTGGGGATGGTGACCTGGCTCTCATCCCGCCACTAACTAGCTGCATGGGGTTGGGCAGGTCACCAGCTCCGGTTTTAATTTCCCTACTGAAATACAGAAGGTTGGACCAGCTGATCCTGCTCCAACATTTTGTGATTCTGTGCACTACCAGGCGCATGGCCTTAAAAGGTTAACTTGGGTTTGAGTCTCACCTTCTACTGTGACAGTCCGTATAAAGTTCCTTTGTGATTCCTTCCTCTGTTTGATATTAAGTACGATGAAGTCTTCCTACAACAAATTCACCTAAAAGGATTGAAGCTACTTATGCACAGAGTGGAGATGTCAACAGGTTTGCTCCTTTCAATATATAAAGAGCATCTGCCTTTTGAAATAGATATAATGTCTCATCAACTGTGTGGGCAAGACGAACTGCGGTGTGAAAATGCACTGCCAGAAATGAGAAATGAGGTAGTCTTCATTTTGAATTCCTGATTTATTTCTCACTGAGAGTAGTAAGCAAAAAGATGCTTATTTCCTCTCAAAGGGATTTGACTATTTCTATTTTTAATGTCGTTTAAGCCTTTTCATCTCCCCTTCAAGGTAAAGAGTCTTTCTCTGACCTAGTTTCGCATGCTGAAATGGGGAGAAAAGTCAAGTGTAATGATCCTCAATCAGCAGGGACATCCCTCGGGGGTGGGGGTGGGGTGAGGGTTGGGGAGAAGAGGGTATTTCAGGAATTCTTGGAAATGATGTTTAAAAAATACGTCTAGATTTTATTCTTTTTGTTTTTAAGATTTTTTAATCTATTTGTCAGAGACAGAGAGCACAAGCAGGGCGAGCTGCAGGCAGAGGGAGAAGCAGGCTCCCTCCATCCCAGGACCCTGGGATCATGACCTGAGCCACAAGCAGGCGCTCAATGGACTGAGCCACCCAGGTATCCCTAGACTTTTATTCTAAAAAAAAAGTTCCTACTGTTTTGAGAACAGTAATTTCGAATTAGAGCAATCCAAGCTTGATAAAATCATGGCCAGGAAGGGTAGGCAGATTAAAGGTTGTGGTAGGCACTTTGGGTTGCTCACTTGTTCCCTCCTCCTTCCTTGCTAAAAGAGGCTTGATTTTGTTCTTATGGCAACATCCCCAGACAATGAATCATAATTGGTTCAAATCTGTCATGACAGTCTCTGTCTCGCCTCCCTTGCAGTGAGAAGTGGCCATGTGAGCCAGTCCTGGCTCCAGAGACATCTGAGTCTGCTGGGGACACTATTGGGGCATTCTGGAAGGCATGGGCTATCTGTGCCCCCCCCCCCCCATCTTCCTGCTTTGATAGCTGACACGACATTGGGAACTTTCAAGGCCTTCCTGTGACCTCCTGGTGATAGGACCACAAGCCAAGGATGGACAACCCTGGCTTTTTTTCTGACATTTTTGAGTTGTGCAAAAACAGAGGTGCTGGACAAAATACAGGACACCCAATGAAATTTGAGTTTCAGAAAAACAACAGTCTTATATATGTAGTATTTGGGACTTATTTACACTAAAGTTATTTATAAATAACTATAGTTTATCTGAAATTCAAATTTAACTGTGTGTCCTCTAATTGTGTTTTTTCCCCTAAATCTGACAACACCATGTGCAAACTCTGGACTGCCTGCCTTGAACTTTCTTCTTATGTAAAAAAAACAAACAAAAACCCCGATGAGCTTAAGCTACTACTCAAAAAATATATTGGTTGCATGTGAATTCATTCTTGATGTAATAGGAATTTGCTTTTGAACCCAATATTTTTTGGGGTGTTCATCATGTGCTAGACACTGTGCTGGTTCGCAGGGATGCGTGTTTAACTCAGTCACAGTGGCAAGACCTGCGTTCATGGAGCTTCTCTGTAGCTGGAGAGACTGTCGCTAAATGAGCGATTCTAAATGAGTGATGGTAGTATAATTCCAATTGTGATTAGTGCTCTGGAGGACAAGTAGGGGAGCTTTGCGAGCATCTACAGAGGGAAGTTCTCCTTGAGGTAGGACGTCAAGGCACTCTGAAGGAGGGGCAGGGGGGCAGGATGATTGGAGGGGAGGGGTGTGCAAGTTTGCTCTGAGCATCCGGCGCAGCATGTGTGCCCATCACGAGGCAGGAAGGATCCCGGTACGTTTGAGGAGAGGAGGTCACGGCACTGAACAGCAATGGGTTGAGTGATGGGCAATGGGCAATGGGAATAGAGAGGCACACAGAAGCTAGTTCAGGGAGTGCCTTGGAGGCCGTATTAAGGAGTCTGAACTTAATCCTTACTCTACGCTACACCCACACTAAGTACTGTTGATATGAAATAGAGACTTCCAATAGTTTAAAATAAAGACTTCCCACAATTTGATCAGAGTCATAGAGCTGTTAGATGGGAGAACTGCCATTTGGGCTCAGGGTTTGTTTTTTTTTGTTGCTGTTTGCTTGTTGTGTAAGTGTGTGTGATCCAAAACCCCTCCCTAATTCCCCCTGAGTACAAGCTAGTTAGAGCTACAGAAATAATGACAGCTGCTCAAATGAGTCTGTAAAAACCAGTTAAAGTTAAGGTAACAATATATATTTGTACAGATTGAGAGGATTGGGAGCAATCTATTTGTTACAAAAACAAGAGGTTGATCAGTACAGCAGATAATTTAAATTCCAGCATTGAAAGAGGCCTCAAAAAATTATACAATTCAGATCTCCTGTCTGTTCCTTTCAATGAAAGGTACTACTTATCATTTAAGTAACCATAACTGATTTCTGTGACTTTAGGCCATTGGTTTGACAGAAACAATAAAACACATAAAATACTCCCTATTATAACAAAGTATCAACACAAGTGACACAGTGATCCAGTGGTTTTACCCATAGTAAGAAACAGTAACAAAACACACACAAAGGGGCGCCTGGGTGGCTCAGTCGGTTTTCGGCTCAGGTCATGATCCTAGGGTCCTGGAATTAAGTCCCGCCTCGGGCTCCCTGCTTGGCGGGAAGCCTGCTTCTCCCTCTCCCACTCCCCCTGCTTGTGTTCCTGCTCTATCTCTCTCTCTCTGTCAAATAAATAAATAAAATCTTAAAAAAAAAAAAAACCCACACACAAAAAAGACACTCTAGTAAATTGATTTATTCAATGTGACTGCTAAAGCCTTTATTTGCAGGAAATGGGCATTGGTATTAGATGGTAATGAATATTATAAAAATAGAAAAATATCAGCACGCATTGAGTCTAAGGTTAAGTGCTTTGTGATACTTGGTAGGCATATATATACACACATCACATACATATATACCTGCACACACACACACAGACACATACAAGCACAATAGGTTACATATATACTGGATTGTGATGTAAATCTTATTTGGTACTCTGGGTCCCACTCAGAGAAGTTTGACAACCACTGGTCCAGAGGACCTGACTCATTGTGAGCTATGCTCTCTCTCTGCACTCCTTGGAGCAAGAACAACTCATTAAGGTAAATTCCTGTCCGGTGGCGTGGATAACGATTTACTGTTCCACATGTCGGGGAAACCATGTGTGATAACACAAACAAACGAACCAACAGATGTTATCATACCAAAGTACTTATTGTATCTTGGCTAAGGCTCTTAAATATACTCCTTTGAGTTTTCTAATTCATCCCAGGAAGGATTCAGTGCAGTCCATCTTTATGTTGTTACTTGCAAACCTTGGAAACAAATATAAATAGAAAGAAATTAATAGAGAATTCCAATTCTCATTGTGTTAAATCTTCACACTATCAACAGTAAATCTTTTTAAAATTTTTTATTGTTATGTTAATCACCATATATTACATCATTTGTTTTGGTGTAGTGTTCCATGATTCATTGTTTGTTCATAACACCCAGTTCTCCACGCAGAATGTGCCCTCTTTAATACCCATCACCAGGCTAACCCATCCCCCTACCCTTCTCCCCTCTAGAAACCTCAGTTTATTTTTCAGAGTCCATCATCCTGGTTCGTCTCCCCCTCTGACTTACTCCCCTTCATTCTTCCTCTCCTGCTATCTTCTTCTTTTCCTTTTTCCTTAAAATATGTTGCGTTATTTGTTTCAGAAGTACAGATCTGTGATTCAACAGTCTTACACAATTCACAGCGCTCACTGTAGCACATAATCTCTCCAATGTCTATCACCCAGCCACCCCATCCCTCCCACCCCCGACCACTCCAGCAACCCTCAGTTTGTTCCTGAGATTAAGAATTCCTCCTATCAGTGAGGTCATATGATACATGTCTTTCTCTGATTGACTTATTTCACTAAGCATAACACCCTCCGGTTCCATCCACGTCGTTGCAAATGGCAAGATCTCATTCCTTTTGATGGCTGCATAATATTCCATTGTGTATATATACCACCTCTTCTTTATCCATTCATCTGTCGATGGACATCTTGGCTCTTTCCACAGTTTGGCTCTTGTGGACATTGCTGCTATAAACATTGGGGTGCACGTACCCCTTCGGGTCCCTACATTTGTATCTTTGGGGTAAATACCCAGTAGTGCAATTGCTGGATCGAATGGTAGCTCTAATTTCAACTATCAACAGTAAATCTTAATCTACTATTAAGATTACAGGGATTCTGGAGCCAGAAATGCTGGTTTTCCATCAAGAACTAAATAGAGGCCAACTCTCCTTCTTTTAATCCTTAGACTAAATTTAAGCCTAAATTAAGATATCAGATATCTAATATCATTTGCAATTGGTATAATAATCATTGGCTTCAAGGAATGAAATAGTTTGAAAATTAGAAGAATATCACAAAGGGTGGCTGCTTGTAGTAGAATTATTGTTTTGGAGCATTTCCTTTGATTTTGGGGAAAGTGCATGGGTACTTTTACTCTTTTTTTCTTAAACCAAGGAAGCCTAGCTGAATACTTGGTGATTTGGTTTGAAACTCAGTGATAAACCCATTGTATTCATATTACAGAGTTTGTGTTGGAGAAACACAATTTTTAGTGTAGTATTAATTTCTGAAATAGATACATATAAATATGATTATACTTTGACCAAGCAAGTGCTACTTCTAGAAAATTTTAATATAATTCCAGAAGAAGAAAACAAGTGATATGTGTAGATATTTTTATAGCATGTTATTTGCCAATGTGAAACACTTGTAAAGGTACTAAATACTCAGCAATTGCGAATTGGGTCATTAATCTTATGATAATTTGGGCTATTATATTAGATAATTATACTATTACTTTTAATTGGACATTATATTTTAAATTCGATGTAGAAAATGCCAAAAGAGGGGCGCCTGGGTAGCTCAGTCATTAAGCGTCTGCCTTCAGCTCAGGTCATGATCCCAGGGTCCTGGGATTGAGTCCTGCCTTGGGCTCCCTGCTCCACGGGAGGCCTGCTTCTCCCTCTCCCACTCCCCCTTCTCTCTCTTGCTGTCTCTCTCTCCGTCAAATAAATAAAATCTTTAAAAAAAAAAAAAGAAACATGCCAAAAGAAAAATACACACCTTTTATTAAATTTTATTTTGCAATTTCTTATTCCTTTGATTTGAAACGAGACATGTGACATCTTTCTTCTGCCCTGAGGTATCAATGCCAAGTCTTATAACTCACTTGAAAGGAGCAAACTAGAACTCAGCCTTGACTCCTTTAACTGGAAGAGCTATTTAGTTTTACTCAGTTTCATTATATAATAAATTCTATAAAGCTCCTTTAAATATTCAAAACTAATGTAAAAATATTAAAAAAAAGAAATGAGCATTGCGATTAACGATGTAACCACGTAAGAGGCTGACGTGAACGGCAAAAATGTTGGATGTGTGCTCATTAAGATGTTAACATTGCTGATTGGTGGGAATTCAAGTGATTATTTTCTTTTTTTTATAAATATGAATATTCTTTTTTACTGAGATGGAAATAGACATTTTTTTCCCCCTTTTCCTTTCCACATGTGGGAACCAATCTCCTGTCAAGCCTTGCCAGTTCCTATCTAGTATATGTGACAGAGTCAGGCTCCCTTGAAAGCATAACCAGCGTGCCACGGAGGAAACTACCACCGTGAAAATAAACATTCTCCAAAGGAGTCTGAAAGTTCTGGGGGCTAGACGGCCTTGTCATTGTGAGGATAGGTAATGATTAAATTTTGCCTCAAACGCTGAATTTAAATAAGGATTAAACATATAACTTTATGTTCTTACGCTCTTGGGTCATTTGTTTCATTAATCATTAAATTCGATCTCTGTGTCCCTCTCATTATTATTACTTTATCACAGTTATGATTTTATGGGCTTAGAATGGAAGGTTAGTTCAGCAGGAGTATGAGAGGTTATGAGGAGCCTGCAGAGTAGTCCACTGAAACCTAGGAAAGGCCTCCTTGCTAGCTCAGCCTCCGACTGTGGGTTAAACCAGGCCATGCAAAGGAGCCCTCCAGGCAGCCCTGCCAGGGCACCATGGTTGCAAGAACTGGGAAAGGTGGTAGGTTACTATAAATAACACCCTAACTTATTTATGCAACTGGGGAAAAAAAAAACTGATACAGATCTTAAGAGGTAAGAAAAGCTGATCTGCTTTGGATTTTATGTCTCTTCTAACATTTGTTATTATTTTTTTTTCTACTTAACTTTATCTGGTATCTAGAACACAAGCAAGATAGCCTTAAAAGGCATAGGTGGATACTCCTTTCCAGCCCCTAGGACGTAAGCAAGGAAAGAGCGTTGCCACACATGTGGACATGTACTCTTTCGTGGGCTTTCCATGTCCATCAAAACATACCTGCTGTTCTTGGGCCTCGGAACAGACGGCAAAGGCTGATATTTGATATGGAACGAGCTTGCTGTTTGACTACTTGGTGAAGGCTCCTTTCATCTTTATCAGGAGATGGATCACAAGGCCAAACTCCAGAGTATCACTTAGTCACTAAAAAAATGGACTTAAGCACTGGCCATTACCAAGGGGATGGAAAGGTATAGGTGTCCAGCAGCTAAAACACCCTGAAGTATCTCATTATGGCCAGAAAGGGGGCCAATCACTCTCGAACCAGTGGCTCTGGCTCAGGTGCTGAACTCCTCCCTTCACTCTACACTTTTTATAGCCCTTCACATCATATATGCCAAGGACTCTAAGTTTCACTTATAAGAAACTTTAAAATGGTCATGAGATTTCTTCAAATGGAATCATGTCTACATGAAGGGCTGATGCCAAAATTAGGAGTGTGTAGGCTCAATGGGCTGGCTGGGCTCAGATCCCCCATAAGACAGGAACTTACTGAGAACAAAGGAAATCTGATTCTTATTAAGAGATGATGACATCTGGCCTAGGGTAGCTGCTTCTCAAAAGCAGGTAATATTCTCCCCTGCAGGAGTGACTCACACTGCCTTCTCTTCAACGAGTGAATAATTGCATTTTGCATGTGTTAACCGTGAAGACCCTTTTAGTTCCAATAGTTCAAATACAACAGCACCTGGATCTATAGTTCTGTTCTCCCAGCAAGCTTTTTCATCCTCCTTCTGGTTTCTACCTCCTGCTTTGCTCTCCTTTTGGGGGGATATTTCTCCCGCTAAACAGGAGGCCTTAGGAGAGGCATTCTACGACAAGATGAGTCCATGATCCAGTCCTAGCCAATCAGAGTGTGCCATGTCCAGAGTCAAAGCGATTAGGTTAGTACAAGCCATGTGACCCAAGCAGGACCAATCCAAATCTTCCCTGGGACTTTTCAGCTGGGCCAAAATGCAAAACTGCTTTTTACAAAACTTTTTTAAAAAAAGGAATTTTAAACATATGCTAAAGTGGTGAGAATCATATATGAGCTCCTTGGAACTCAACACCCAGCTTCGACATTTATCAACCAATAGGAAATCTAGAGAAGGATAAACTGTCTTTTTCTACTGGGGATGTTGTACCTGGGAGGATGGTGCTGCCAACAGCCATCCTATCTGTTGGTGGAGTGAGTCTGACTCCAAAAGAAACCCAAACAGCAACGTGGAATTATAGCAGAGCCTTGAAGGCTACATTTGAGCTCCTTAATCTAGCTGATCCTGAAGCCACAGCTACCCCTGTACTTTCTTCCTGCTTAACCAGATCGAGGAGGGTTTCTGGTTCTTGCAAAATGTGGCATCTAAGATGAGAACCTTAAAGAAATACTCAATAAATATTTTTTAACATTGTGTTTATTTTTGAGGTATCTGGGAAAAAAAATTCATGGGAAATCTTTAAGAGGACTAAAGGGGAAGGAGCGCTCTAGACATATTAAAATGAGATCATCAGGGGGCGCCTGGGTGGCTCAGTCAGTTGAGCATTTGCCTTTGGCTCAGGTCACGATCCTGGGGTCTTGGGATCAAGTCCTGCATCGGGCTCCTTACTCAGCGGGGAGCCTGCCTCTCCCTCTGCCTGCCACTCCCCCTGCTTGTGCTGGCTCTCTCTCTCTCTGATAAATCTTTAAAACAAACAAACAAACAAAAAACAAACAAGATCATCAGCCCTTTAACTTCACTCTGCCCAAAGGATAATGTCAGTCCCACTGAAATAATAGCCATCTACGAAAAAATTTAAACTCTGTAACATAAAACATCATGAAGGGCTGTAACAATGGGTGGATATTTTCAGCCTTAAAAACAACAACAAAAAACCTCATACACAAAATAATCAGGGCCTCAAACCCATTCGGAGTCTCTGACTCTGAATTATCTTCAGAGCAAGGAACGAATGGATACAATCACTCCTGAGCATTCAGATAAGCCATTCTTGGGTATGTAATGAACTCTTTTCTTGGCTGTTCCTTCACCATCCACAACACTTACACTTTTGCTTTGCTAGTTCTTGTATGAGATCTTCATACACTTGTGAAAAGAGATCCTCTTCTGATTTTGTTCCATCTAGGTAAACTGAAAAGGGGAAAGGAGAGCGGTTCAAATGCCAATGGGCCTATTAGTAGAGGATTCTTACTCTGGCATCTGACATCTCTTAAGAATACTAGTAAGTTTAGGGGCGCCCGGGTGTGTCAGTCAGTTAAGCATCCGACTCTGGATTTTGGCTCAGGTCACGATCTCAGGGTAGTGAAATCGAGCTCCGCGTCGGATTCTGCACTGGGCCTGGAGCCTGCTTGAGATTCTGTCTCTCTCATTCTGCCCCTCCCCGCTCAAAAAAAAAAAAAAAAAAAAAGAATACCAATAGATTTAAATGAACACAGGATCTTAAACATTTAAAAAGAAATTAATAGCCATTAAAGACAGAAAGAGATTAGAGTCAGGAAAAATAAATAAAGAAAAATTGGTTTAATAGGGAGAAATGCATATTAACAGATGTGGAAATTATTTTTTGAAAAAGAAAGAGTTAAATGGCACTGTGTATGTGACCCTTTAGCAGCACTGAGGTGGTGCCTCCCCAGAAGAATCATTTAAGGGGGTGGTTCTCCAACTTACTTATGCATCAGGATCTCTCGTGAAGCTTTTTTCTTTTTGGTGCAAAAAGGTGATTTTTATTAAAGCACAGGGTCAGGACCCGTGGGCAGAAAGAACCATGCAGGGGTTTGGTCTCTGCCACGTGTACTGACTCAGCATTCTCCAGGCCTGGGAGATATGTATTCTTACCCAAAATGGCATAGGTAATTTTAGAGAAAAGGTGGAAGTTAAGTAGGTTAAAGGAAGAAAAGAAAGCTTTAATCAGAAAACTGGAGGTAAGAGATAAGTTTGCTTGTTAAGAAAAGGATGAACAGTTTGGAAGGGCTAGAATGTGGGAGGTAGGAACACTGGAGAGATGAGATTTTAGAGCAAGGCTGTCTATGCCTTAGTCTTTAGGAGCCTGTTTGCATTTTATCCCAAAAAGTTGGAGACTTTTTTTTTTTTTAAGGATTTTATTTATTTATTTGTCAGAGAGAGAGCACAAGCAGGGGGAGTGGCAGGCAGAGGGAGAAGCAGACTCCCCACTGAGCAAGGAGTCCGATGTGGGATCCTACAACCCTGGGATCATGACTTGAGCTGAAGGCAGCCGCTTAACCGATTGAGCCACCCAGATGTCCCACCAAAAGCTGGAGACTCTTTGCAGGCATTTAAACAAAGTGGGGGCATGGTTAGATGGGCATTTTTTTTTAAAGTTTCATTTTTAAGCAATCTCTCCACCCAATGTGGGTCTTGAATTCACAACGCTGAGATCAAGAGTTGCATGCTCCACCGACTGAACCGGCCAAGCACCCCTAGATTGGCAATTAAGATGGAGAGGGAGAGAGGGGCACCCTCCATATCTCTTATGTCATTCTGTTCTATTAAGCACGTAATACATCCATGCTCACATAGCCAGGGCAATCTCACTGAAACAGGAACTTGGTATTTACCATGTCCTTGTTTGAAACCTCTCTGTAGAGGGCTTCCCAATTCTCTGAGGATAATGACCCAAGTCCTTAACTGGCCTATGGCCTTGTAGAGTTTAGATCTTCCTTTGTGTCTCCAACATCCCCTCTCTCTCTTGGTTTTCTCTACCAAAAATACACCAACTTTTTTTCGGGTGCTATTCATTCCTTCCTGTCCCTGGCCTTTTTGTGTACTGTCTGGAGTGATCTTCTGTGCCCCCCAACCTACCTCCCTTTGTCCAGTTAAATCCCTCAGAGTGGGGTTTAAGTGGCTTCCTCAAGGAAGCCTTCCCTGATTGCTGGGCCTCGGGTAGTCCCCCTGGAACGTGGTGTCACAGCACTCAGCATAGCTAGAAAGGACATGCTCAGGCAGCTAGTGTCTTTAAGGCCTGTTTCCCTGATAGAATGCCGGCTCCTAAGAGTAGGGGCTGGGTTTGTCTTATTTTCCTCAGTATCAACAGGGCAGTGCCTTGTCAGGAAGGCATTCGATTAATACCTGTTTCGTGAATGACCATCTAGAAGTTCACAGGCTTTGATAAGAGCCTTACAGAGAGAAACAGAAACCAGGACAGTCAATTGTGGAACGGCCCAGAGTATTCTGGCTTAAAGGCTTCCTTTATAATGTAATCCATGAGAAAAATACCTCCTTTTAAAAAATCCTTTCTCTTGTTTTCTTGAAGCAACGACAAATAAAGGCCTTCTGTGGGGGGGGAGAAAAGGTACTTACCAATTTCCCACGTGATATTCTCCATTTCTTGTCTGTGCTTTAGATACATGGGCCACACGTGGCCATCAAAGTACCCTGGGACGTCTGGAGGCTTGTAGACCCTTGTACTACCAAAACACATAGGAAACTTTATGTGCACAGAAACACACAATTGATAAAAGTAAAATAATAATGGTCAGGATAATGGGAAAAATCACTGAGACTGAATCTAAACAGAATTCAGAGTATACATTTTAGATTCAACACTAGTTACAGAGAGAACAAAACAGATTTAGTTTTCTGATGCAAATTACTTTTGTAATTCACTATCATTCATAATTATCTCCCCCTCCTTCAGTGCTTTAGAAGAGAATTAAGAGAGAAATATCAATGTTAATAATGACAGAGGACCTGATATGTTGGCTTAAGCTTTCAATTAATTGGTGTTCTTTGTGTCCGAACAGAGTAAAAGCTCTTGAATTTAGAATCATAATCCACATATATTTTACTTAAAAAATTTATTTTTAATTGAAGTATGGTTGACACACAAGGTTACATTAGTTTCTTTTTTAAGATTTTATTTATTTATTTGACAGAGAGAGACACAGCGAGAGAGGGAACACAAGCAGGGGGAGTGGGAGAGGGAGAAGCAGGCTTCCCGTGGAGCAGGGAGCCGGATGCGGGGCTCGATCCCAGGACCTGGGGATCATGACCTGAGCCGAAGGCAGACGCTTAATGACTGAGCCACCCAGGCGCCCTGAGGTTACACTGCTTTCGATCGAACAATATAGGGATTCAACTTCTCCTTATGTTAGGCTCTGCGCACCCTGAGCGTAGCTACCGCCTGTCACCATACTGTGTTGTTACAAACACTATGGACCCTACTCCTTCTGCTGTGCTTTCCATACCCGTGTTAATTTTGTCTTTTGAGTTAGAATCTGCAAAGGCGGTTTCAAAACTCACCTCCTCCTCCTCTTACATTCTTCATAAGGGATCGTCAGAAAGTAGCTTCGGTTCCACAGAGTGTCGAGGGGCCTAAAATAACGGCGTCTTGAGTTCACGAGGTTCCCCCCCATTCATTCAGGGTCAATACGAGGTTGAGGATGCTTACTTATAATTGAAGAGAAGGAAGCCTTCGATGATTAATATGGGAATTTCCTCGGTGCTTCCAGAGTCTGTTGATGCCAGTGAATGTCTTGGGCTTTCCATCCAGCAGGAAATGGTGGACATCATTTTTTCCATGTTAAGCGCTTCAAGCACTTCAAACAAACATACAAAAATATGAAATCGATACAACAAAAGGTCTATGATGTGGCTTTTTATGAGGAGTATATCCAGGGCTCTATAAATACATAGAAAATGGTATTTTATTTACCCTTCAGAATACTTAATAATAAATATTTTAGACAAACTTAAACTCTATTATTGACAAATTGGCATGTTTGAAACATTTCTAATAAGGAAAATTTCAAATATATATAAAAGTAGAGAGTACAGTGAATTCTCATGTCCCCATTACCAGCTTTGACAATCATAAACTCATAGCTAATATTGCTTTATTTATAGTGTCTATCCCTCCCGACTATACAAAAGGTTAACATTTTTGGGTGACAAAATATCTGTACCTCTGAAACAAATAATACATTATATTTAAAAAAAAAAAAGAAGATAGTAGGAAGGGAAGAATGAAGGGGGGGAAATCAGAGGAGGAGACGAACCATGACAGACTACGGACTCTGAGAAACAAACTGTGGGTTCTAGAGGGGAGGGGGTGGGGGGATGGGTTAGCCTGGTGATGGGTATTAAAGAGGGCACATTCTGCGTGGAGCACTGGGTGTTATGCACAAACAATGAGTCATGGAACCCTACATCAAAAACTAATGATGTAATGTATGGTGATTAACAAAACATAATAAAAAAAGAGATATGATTACATAAATGTAATGGGATATCCTACATGGGATTATGGAACAGAAAAAAAATGTTAAAACTAAGGAAATCTGGTGGCAGGAGCAAGATGGCGGAGGAGTAGGAAACCTAAATTTTGTCTGGTCCCAGGAATTCAGCTAGATAGGGATCAAACCATTCTGAACACCTACAGACTCAACAGGAGATTGAAGAAAAGAATAGCAGCAACTCTCTGAAAGAAAAGCGACCACTTTCTGGAAGAGTCATATTCTATCCCTTCATAGTAGTTAACTTTATTTTTGGTATATATATATATATATATATATAAGTTGTTCTCTCTTTAAAATTTTGGGATACAGTTTCTTCTAACAGACCAAAATATACCATAAATCTCTAGTGTCTTCTTATCAATTCCTTTCATAAAATCTTTTATAATTTTCATCTTTACAGTCATATTCCATCCCTTCATTGTATTTACCCTTACTTTTGTACATATATGAGTTTTTCTTTCTTTAAAATTTTGGGACGCACTTTCTTCTAACAGACCAAAATACATCCAAAATCTAGTGTGTGGCACTTATCTATGTACCAGCCTGATCATATTTGATCATATTCTGTTTTTTTTTTGTTTTGATCTTTTTCTTTTTTCTTTCTTTCCCTTTCTTTTCCCCCGGTTTCAGGTCTTTTCTGATATGTTTAGAGTATATTCTCTGGGATGTTGTTACCCTGTTAGCATTTCGTTCTCTCATTCATCTATTCTCCTCTGGACAAAATGACAAGATGGAAAAAATCATGTCAAAAAAAAGAACAAGAGGCAGTACGGACTGCCAGGGACCTAATCAATATGGACATTAGGAAGATGTTGGAACTAGAGTTCAGAATGATGATTTTAAAGATACTAGCTGGGGGCGCCTGGGTGGCTCAGTCGTTAAGCGTCCACCTTCAGCTCAGGTCATGGTCCCAAGGTCCTGGGATCGAGCCCTACATCGGGCTCCCTGCTTGGCGGGAAGTCTGCTTCTCTTTCCCCTGCTCCCCCTGCTTGTGTTCCCACTCTCACTGTGTCTCTCTCTGTCAAATAAATAAATAAAATCTTTAAAAAAAAATAAAGATACTAGCTGGGCTTGAAAAAAGCATGGAAGATATTAGAGAAACCCTTTCTGGAGAAATAAAAGAACTAACCAAGTCGAAATCAAAAAGGCTATTAATGAGGTATAATAAAAAATGGAGGCTCTAACTGCTAGGATAAATGAGGCAGAAGAGAGGATCAGCGATATAGAAGACCAAATGATGGAAAATAAAGAAGCTGAGAAAAAGAGAGATAAACAACTACTGGATCATGAGGGCAGAATTCGAGAGATAAGTGATATGATAAGATGAAACAATATTAGAATAATTGGGATCCCAGAAGAAAGAGAGAGAGGGGCAAAAGGTATATTGGAGCAAATTATAGCAGAGAACTTCCCTAATTTGGGGAAGGAAACAGGCATCAAAATCCAGGAGGCACAGAGAACCCCCCTCAAAATCAATAAAAATAGGTCAACACCCCAACATCTAATAGTAAAACTTACGAGTCTCAGAGACAAAGACAAAATCCTGAAAGCAGCTCGGGAGAAGAGATCTGTAACTTACAATGGTAGAAACATTAGACTGGCAACAGACCTATCCACAGAGACCTGGCAGGCCAGAAAGGACTGGCATGACATCTTTAGAGCACTAAGTGAGAAAAATATGCAGCCAAGAATACTATATCCAGCTAGGATGTCGTTGAAAATAGGAGAGATAAAAAGCTTCCAGGACAAACAAAAACTAAAGGAATTTGCAAACATGAAACCAGCCCTACAAGAAATATTGAAAGGGTCCTCTAAGCAAAGAGAGAGCCTAAAAGTGACATAGACCATAAAGGAACACAGACAACATACAGTAACAGTCACCTTACAGGCAATACAATGGCACTAAATTCATATCTTTCAACAGTTACCCTGAATGTAAATGGACTAAATGCCCCAATCAAAAGACACAGGCTATCAGATTGGATTAAAAAACTAGATCCATCGATATGCTGTCTGCAAGAGACTCATTTTAGACCCAAAGACACCCCCAGTTGAAAATGAGGGGGTGGAAAACCATTTACCATGCTAATGGACACCAAAAGAAAGCTGGGGTGGCAATCCTTATAACAGACAAATCAGATTTTAAACCAAAGACTATAATAAGAGATGAGGAAGGGCACTATATCATTCTTAAAGGGTCTATCCAACAAGAAGATCTAACAATTGTAAATATCTATGCCCCTAACATGGGAGCAGCCAATTATATAAGCCAACTAATAACAAAAACAAAGAAACACATCGACAACAATACAATAATAGTGGGGGACTTTAACACCCCCCACTGAAATGGACAGATCATCTAAGCAAAAGATCAACAAGGAAATAAAGACTTTAAATGACACACTGGACCAAATGGACTTCACAGATATATTCAGAACATTCCATCCCAAAGCAATAGAATACACATTCTTCTCTAGTGCCCATGTGCCTATTCTCCAGAATAGATCACATCCTAGGTCACAAATCAGGTCTCAACTGGTAACAAAAGATTGGGATCATTCCCTGCATATTTTAAGAGCACAATGCTTTGAAACCAGAAGTCAATCACGAGAGGAAAGTCAGAAAGAACTCAAAATACATGGAGGCTAAAGAGCATCCTACTAAAGAATGAATGGGTCAACCAGGAAATTAAAGAAAGAAGAGTTTTGATCAAGAAAGGATGCTATACTTTGTCAAATGCTTTTTCTGGGCTCTCTATTCTGTTCCATTGAAGAAAAAATTAAAGAAGAATTAAAAAAATTCATGGAAACAAAGGAAAATGAAAAACAACTGTTCAAAATCTTTGGGATAGAGCAAAGGCAGTCCTAAGAGGAAAATATATAGCAATACAAGCCTTTCTCAAGAAACAAGAAAGGTCTCAAATACACAACCTAACCCTACACCTAAAGGAGCTGGAGAAAGAACAGCAAATAAAGCCTAAACCCAGCAGGAGAAGAGAAGTAATAAAGATCAGAGCAGAAATCAATGAAATAGAAACCAAAAGAACAGTAGTACAGATCAACAAAACTAGGAGCTGGTTCTTTGAAATAATTAAAAAGATTGATAAACCCCTGGCCAGACTTATCAAAAAGAAAAGAGAAATGACCCAAATCAACAAAATCATGAATGAAAGAGGAGAGATCACAACCAACACCAAAGAAATACAATTATAAGAACATATTATGAGCAATTATATGCCAGCAAATTAGAGAACCTGGAAGAAATGGATGCATTCCTAGAGATGTATCAACTACTAAAACTGAACCAGGAAGAAATAGAAAACCTGAACAGACCTATAACCACTAAGGAAATTGAAGCAGTCATCAAAAATCTCCCAACAAACAAAAGCCCAGGGCCAGATGGCTTCCCAGGGGAATTCTACCAAACATTTAAAGAAGAATTCATACCTATTCTCCTGAAACTGTTCCAAAAAAATAGAAATGGAAGGAAGACTTCCAAACTCGTTTTATGAGGCCACCATTACCTTGATCCCCAAACCAGACAAAGACGCCATCAAAAAGGAGAATTACAGACCAATATCCTTGATGAACATGGATGCAAAAATTCTCACCAAAATACTAGCCAATAGGATCCAACAGTACATCAAAAGGATTATTCACCACGACCAAGTGGGATTTTCCCTGGGCTGCAAGGTTGGTTCAACAACTGCAAATACAATACATTAAAAGAGGAAAGAACAAGAACTGTATGACCCTCTCAATAGATGCAGAAAAAGCATTTAACAAAGTACAGCATCCTTTCTTGATCAAAACTCTTCAGTGTATAGGGATAGAGTACATACCTCAATATCACAAAAGCCATCTATGAAAAACCCACAGGGAATATCATTCTCAATGGGGAAAAAATGAGAGCTTTTCCCCTAAGGTCAGGAACACGGCAGGGATGTCCACTATCACCACTGCTATTCAACATAGTACTAGAAGTCCTAGCCTTAGCAATCAGACAACAAAAAGAAATCAAAGGCATCTGAATCGGCAAAGAAGAAGTCAAACTCTCACTCTTTGCAGATGATATGATACTTTATGTGGAAAACCCAAAAGACTCCACCCCAAAACTGCTAGAACTCATACAGGATTTCAGTCAAGTGGCAGGCTATAAAATCAATGCACAGAAATCAGTGGCATTCCTATACACCAACAACAAGACAGAAGAAAGAGAAATTAAGGAGTCAATCCCATTTACAATCGCACCCAAAACCATAAGATACCTAGGAATAAATCTAACCAAAGACGCAAAGAATCTGTACTCAGGAAACTATAAAATACTCATGAAAGAAATTGAGGAAGACACAAAGAAATGGAAAAATGTTCCATGCTCATGGACTGGAAGAACAAATATTGTGAAGATGTCAATGCTACCTAGAGCAATCTACACATTCAATGCAATCCCCATCAAAATACCATCCACTTTTTTCAAAGAAATGGAACAAATAATCCTAAAATTTGTATGGAACCAGAAAGGACCCCGAATAGCCAGAGGAATGTTGAAATAGAAAAGCAAAGCTGGTGGCATCACAATTCCGGACTTCCAGCTCTATTACAAAGCTGTCATCATCAAGACAGTATGGTACTGGCACAAAAACAAACACATAGATCAATGGAACAGAATAGAGAGCCCAGAAATGGACCCTCAACTCTATGGTCAACTCATCTTCGACAAAGCAGGAAGAATGTCCAATGGAAAAAAGACAGTCTCTTCTCTTCAACAAATGGTGTTGGGAAAATTGGACAGCCCCATGCAGAAGAATGAAACTGGACCATTTCCTTACACCACACACAAAAATAGACTCCAAATGGTTGAAAGACCTCAATGTGAGACAGGAGTCCATCAAAATCCTAAAGGAGAACACAGGCAGCAACCTCTTTGATCTCAGCTGCAGGAACTTCTTCCTGGAAACATCGCCAAAGGCAAGGGAAGCAAGGGCAAAAATGAACTACTGGGATTTCATCAAGATAAAAAGCTTTTGCACAGCAAAAGAAACAGTCCACAAAACCAAAAGACAACTGACAGAATGGGAGAAAATATTTGCAAATGACATATCAGATAAAGGGCTAGTATCCAAAAATCTATAAAGAACTTATCAAACTCAACACCCAAAGAACAAATAATCCAATCAAGAAATGGGCAGAAGACATGAACAGACATTTTTCCAAAGAAGACATCCAAATGGCCAACAGACACATGAAAAAGTACTCAACATCACTTGGCATCAGGGAAATCCAAATCAAAACCTCAAGGAGATAGCACCTCACACCAGTCAGAATGGCTAAAATTAACAAGTCAGGAAACGACAGATGTTGGTGAGGATGCGGAGAAAGGGGAACCCACCTACACTGTTGGTGGGAATGCAAGTTGGTGCAGCCACTCTGGAATACAGTATGGAGGTTCCTCAAAAAGTTGAAAATAGAGCTACCCTATGACCCAGCAACTGCACTACTGGGTATTTACCCCAAAGATACAAATATAGAGATCCGAAGGGGTATGTGCTCCCTGATGTTTATAGCAGCAATGTCCACAATAGCCAAACTATGGAAAGAGCCAAGATGTCCAACGACAGATGAATGGATAAAGAAGAAGTGGTATATATATAGAACGGAATATTATGCAGCCATCAAAAGGAATGAAATCTTGCCATTTGCAATGACGTGGATGGAACTGGAGGGTATTATGCTGAGCGAAATAAGTCAATCAGAGAAAGTCATGTATCATCTGACCTCACTGATATGAGGAATTCTTAATCTCAGGAAAGAAACTAAGGGTTGCTGGAGTGGTGGGGGGTGGGAGGGATGGGGTGGCTGTGTGATAGACATTGGGGAGGGTATGTGCTATGGTGAGCACTGTGAATTGTGTAAGACTGATGAATCACAGACCTGTACCTCTGAAACAAATAATACATTATATTTAAAAAAAAAAAAGAAGAAGAAGAAGATAGCAGGAAGGGAAAAATGAAGGGGGGGAATCAGATGGGGAGACGAACCCTGCGAGACAATGGACTCTCAGAAACAAACTGAGGGTTCTAGAGGGGAGAGGGTCAGGGGATGGGTTAGCCTGGTGATGGGTATTAAAGAGGGCACGTCCTAAATGGAGCACTGGGTGTTATACACAAACAATGAATCATGGAACACTACATTAAAAAAATAAAATAAAAAAATAAAACTAAGGAAATCTGAATAAACTATGAACTTTAATTAAAAAAAAGACAAAATATCTATAAATTAGTTTCAAAAATAAATGACACATTGGGGAAAATATTGCACGTCAAGAGCTAAAATACATTATCTTTTTTTTTTTTTAAAGATTTTATTTATTTGAGAGAGAGAACGACAGAGTGCTAGCAGAAAGGGCAGAGGGGTAGGGAGAGAGAATCTAAAGCCGACTCAGCACTGAGCATGGAGCCCTACATGGGGCTCAATCCCAAGACCGCAGATCGTGACCTGAGCTAAAATCAAGAGTCAGACGCTTAAGGAACTAAGCCACCCAGATGCCCCAAGAGCTAGTATCTCTAATATATAAAGGGCTCTTACAAGTAAATAAGAGAAAAATCATTAAAAATTTCATAAAGGACATGACTATGTTCTTTTTAAACTCTAAAATATTCATACTTTTTGAGCTTACAATTATAATTCTAGAAAATTATTCCAAAACACTGATTCTCAAAGTGTAGGACCTAGACCAGCAGCATTTACTATCACCTGGGAATCTACCAGCATTACAATTTCTGAGCCCTACTCCAGAACTACTGTATTGAGCCATCTGGACTTAAAAAGGCTTTTTAATGGAAGGTTTCTAAATTATGGATGAACTTACTCAGTAGACATCAGACCATTAGGATTTTTCTCTGTTCTCGTGTGAGTTTTGGTAAGTTGCATTTTTCTAGGAAATTGTCAATTTCATTAAAGTTTTCTAATTTAGTTGTTGTTCATGACATGCTCTTATCTTTTTAATGCCTGTAGGATCTGTAGTGGTATTAGTTTTGTTTTTGATATTTGTAATTCGTGCCTTCTCTTTTTTTCTTGGTCAGTCTTGTTTAATCTGTTTGGGGATCAGATTCTTGAATTTGCAGGTATATGTCTTATGCCAAGTTTGCAATGTTTTACACAGTTATTTCTTTTTTATTTTTGTTTATTTTTTTAAATATTTTATTTATTTATTTGAGAGAGAGAGTGCACAAGCACGGAGAGCATCAAAGAGAGAGGGAGAAGCAGGCTCCCCACTGGGCAAGGAGCCCGATGCAGGGCTCCATCCCTGAACCCTGGGATCATGACCCCAGCTGAAGGCAGATGCTTAACTGACTGAGCCACCCAGGCATCCCCATTTACTTCTATTTTAGCACCACACTTTTTCTCCTGTCCTTCTGAGACTCCAATGATATGAACGTTAGAGCTTTTGTTATTGCCCCATATTTCTGTTAACTTCTTTTCAGTCTATTTTTTCTCTGTTGTTCAGAGAGAGTAATTTCTATTGTTCTGTCCTCAAATTCATAGATTCTTTCCTCTGTCATATTTATCCTGCTGCTGAGTCCCTCTGGTGAGCTTTAAAATTTCAGTTACTGTATGTTGTCAATTAAAAAATTTCTATTTGGTTATTTTTTACATCTTCTATTTTACTGAGGTTTTCTAACTTTTTACTAGATTCAACAATGTTCACAATCACTCATTGAAGCCTTTTTATGAATGCTTTTTTTTTTACAATTTTTGTCAGTTTTACAATCTTTGTCAGATAATTCCAACATCTCTCTTATCACGGAGTGTCTGTTGATTGTCTTTTCTCGCTCAAGTTGAGAGTTACCTAGTTCTCGATATGACAAATGACTTTTAGTCTTGTCCTAGGAAGTTTGGGTATCACGTTGTGAGGCTCTGGATCCCATTTAATCTTTTTTATAGGCAGTTACCCTGCTTAGGTATAGTATGCAGCTCTAAGAGGGGGTGGATGGTCACCCCCCTCCTGCTGAATCTTACCAACAAGGAGGGGGAGTTTGCCATGGGAGAAGGAGGAGGCAAGTGGAATGTTGCTATGGCTTCATTGCTAGAAGTTCAGTCTCAGTTGAATTCTGCTGACAGTAGCTGATGTTCTCTGGGTGAGGAAAGTGGAGAGTCAACTAGCACCCCCTCACACTGCCTCATTCTGTCGCTGCTGCTAGATGGGTGTGGAAATTCAGTTCCCTGTTTGGTTTTACTAATGGGACCCCTGTGGGGTCCCCTGCCTTGCTGGTGCCACATGGGTCCAGAAGTCTTGCTCACCACCTGGCCCTGCTGACACCATGAAGGGAGGATGGTTTTTCTTTTTGTGTTTGGCTACAGTAAGGTGGATATTATCAAAATGATTTTCTATTCAGTGTGCCACTCTTTTCCTGGTCCTTTGACTACAGGGTACAGGTTTCTTGGGGCTTTTTTGTTGGTACCTATTTTTGATACCATGTTGCACACCGCTTAGACACCCCTTCCTGGCTATATGACAGGTAAGAAGAAAACCCAGAGAATCACAGCCACATCATTCCTCAAGTCCCAAAGGCCCTAGCCAGTCTGTTCTCTTCTTTTTTTATCTTTGAGTATTCCTTTGTTTGTTGTGCTCCACCCAAGGTTTTCAATTCTAAGAGGGAGAAAGAGCAAGGAATGGGGCCAATCCAACTTATCTGGAACCAGAAATACCATTAGTTTTAATATATTTTCATTATTGTTCAGTTTAAAGTATCTTCTAATTTTCACTGGGATTTATTCTTTAACCCACAGGATATACAGAAGTGCTTTGCTTCAGATGAAACGTAATGACATATGGAATTTACTTTAAAAAATACATAAGGAGAAAGTGGGTGAGGGCATAGATGAAATATAAATTGGTCAAGACATCATTTTAAAAGCTGGGTGATCAGGCGCCTGGGTGGCTCAGTTGGTTTAGCGACTGCCTTTGGCTCAGGTCATGATCCTGGAGTCCTGGGATCAAGTCCTGCATCAGGCTCCCTGCTCGGCAGGGAGTCTGCTTCTCCCTCTGACCCTGCCCCCTCTCGTGCTCTCTCTCTCTCATTCTTTCTCTCAAATAAATAAAATCTTTAAAAAAAAAAGAGCTGGATGATCAATTCGTGAGAGTTCATTATACTTTTCTGTCTACTTTTGTATATGTTTAAATTTTTCTGGAAAAAAAAGGATACTGATTAATTTCCAAACACTTAGGAATTTTCTACTTACTCTTTTGTTACTGATTTCTAATTCAGTTCTCTGTAATTAGAGGGTATCTCTGTATTACTTCAATCTACTGAAATGTACTAGGACTTGCTCCATGCCCTTGCATATGCTTTCCATTTTAGTTAATGTTCCTGTATTAAGAAAACAAAAATGTGTATTCTGCCGATTGGCCACATGTTCTATATATGTTAGTTTGGTTAAGTTTGTTAATTGTGTTGTTCAAATCTGTTATACCCTTATAAGTTTTGTCTGCTTTTTCCATTAGTTATTGAAGAGCTTGTACTAATAATCTCCCACAATAATGACAGATTTGTGTATTTCCCTATTTAGTTTTGTCAGTTTTTGCTTAATGTATTGTGAGGTTGTTATTAGGCGCAAATTTTAGATTATCTTCCTGTTGAATTGACCCATTTATCTCTATCTCTAGTAACATTATCTCTAGGGATACTCTTTGTGTTTACTTTGTCTGATATTAGTAGTTATACCAGATTTTTTCAGTAGGTGTTCACAGGGCAGATCTTTTTCTAGCCTTGTCTACTCTTCTTTGTCCTAATATTTAAATATATCTCTTGTGAGGTGCTTATACTTGGGCCTTTCTTTCTTTTTCTCTTCCTTCCTCCCTTCCTTCCCTTCCTTCCTTAAAAACAACCTGACAATCTTTGGAGTATTTTAGTTCGTTTAACGTAATATAGCTACCATTTTACTCTCATTTTCTATTTTTCTATCATCTTTTGACTTCTTTAAGTTCTCTATTTTTTACTTCTGACTTACTTTATCAACTACATTTTAATGATTCCATCTACTTATAGACTTGATAGCTATACATCTTTAAACTTTTCTTTTGGTGGTTGTAAAGATCTCGGCATTACCTTGATTTACTTTAAATTTGTACACTTACCTAAAAAATTTCAGATTTTTTTCCTTAGATAGATTCCTGGAAGTTGGACACTTGACCTATGGCATGAATATTTTAAGGTGTTTGGGACATATGCTCAATCTCTCTTCCAGAAGGGTTATGTCAATTAATATTCCCATCTAAAAGAGTTCTTGCTTTATTGAGTCATCATTAGATAATTAGATAACTATGCCATGATTAGATAATCATTGCTTTAAAAATCTGTTTACTCGGTGAGAAAAAAAAGTAATTTACAACTCTTTGACTACTTCTGAGGTTGACTTTTTATTGCATATTTATTAATCAAATAACTTTTTGCTTCTATGAATAGCTTATTTATATCCTTGGACATTTTTCAATTGGAATATTAGTGTTTTTCTTATCACTTTACAAGAACTCATTTGAACTAGGAATAACTCTTTGTCAATTGTTGAAAATGATTTTTCCTTGTTTAACGCTTACTTTCTAAGAATCTTCCTCACTAACCGTTAGAGGAGGGGATGGAAAGAAAAAAAATATTCTGGCTGGAGCTCAAGACACAAGAACAGGCAGTGAGTCAAGGATTTTGCTTCTCTTAAAACTATCAAGTGTCTGTAAGAACTGATTACACAACATTTTTCCTCTAAGGTCGTCAAAGTTAAAAATAAAGAACGCAGTTCATGGCTTTTTAAGAGAGCTGTTTCTGTTGCCAGTTTGCATAAGCACTTAGTGATCATCTTGTTCATCATAAAAGTTGATAAGACCATTAAATATAGTTTATTAGCATGATATTCTCTATAAGAAAATGAATTATTTTCTGATGGACTTTATAATCCTTTGGCTTCAGTGTTAGATTGGGCAAGGGAGCAAGGTGAATCCATCTCAAAAATACTAACCTTTATGAGCCATGGAAAGAAGAAACAAGCTGTCCAGTGCACCTTGGTGACTGCGAAGATAAAGCCCAGAGGATGAGCATAGAGTGCTTCAGGCGAGATTGCAGGAAGGGGGTGAGGGAAGTATGCTTAGTTATGTGTGCCCCAGGCAGGGATGAGTGGAGTACCAGCAAACCTACCTTGCTTTAGCTTTAGAAGAAAAATCTATTGTTCCAATGTTTTCAGTCTTAAATATAAAACTGGGGAAAAGGTTTCATTTATTTAAATAGTTGGACATAAAGCAGAAACCTTTACAAAAGTATGTGTAAAGTACAGCGATGTATTTAAGCACATTTTTGAGACTGTCTTCATAAACAAAAAAGGTATTAGGGTTTGAAAAAGAAAATGAACATTAGCGAATGTGTCACAAACTCATCTACTTACCGTCATACTGCAGAAATCCATTTGTATCTGTCTCTATCTCAGACTCTGGCTGGTAAAAAGAACAAAGCACCCATCAAAACTGTGCAGTGCAGAAATAATACAACTATAGAATGAAGAGGTGATAAACTTTTACTAAACGCTTTGGATGAGGAGAGTAAATAAAATCAGAGCCGTACCAATAAGTAATGCCATCTAGTGGATAAGGGACATTACTGCATGGAGCCTACCTTCTACAAAAACTCTACACTCAGCAAAGGCTTTCTGGATGTAATTTCATTAACTTTGCTACTAGAACTTTGTTGTGTTAAATGAATTATCTAAGATGTTTTTATAGATACCTTAAAGAAATCATCCTGAGATATGACACTGCAGTTTGGGAGGTGTTTCTGCAAATTCTTAGCCAGTGTTGTCTTCCCGCCGTTTGTCACACTGAACAGAAAAAGGAAAAGAAAAAAAAATGAGCATACCAAGAAGGGAGGCACATTTAATGTAAAACATTTTATTTATTTTTATTTTTTTATTTTTATTTATTTATTTTTTTAAAGATTTTATTTATTTATTCATGAGAGACAGAGAGAGAGAGAGAGAGAAGCAGAGGGAGAAGCAGGCTCCCAAGGAGCAGGGAGCCCGATGTGGGACTCGATCCCAGGATCCCGGGATCATGACCTGAGCCGAAAGCAGACGCTCAACCATCTGAGCCACTCAGGCGCCCTTTATTTTTTTATTTTTAAAAAAGATTTTGTCAGAGGCAGAGAGTGCGCACGTGCGCACATGCGCACACGCATGCATAAGCAGGGGGAGCCCCAGGCCAGAGGGAGGAGGCAGGGAGCCTGCCACGGGACTCGATCCCAGGACCCTGGGATCATGACCGGAGCTGAAGGCAGACGCTTAACCAACTGAGCCATCCAGGCGTCCCTAAAACATTTTAAAGTGATCTTAGAAAAAAGATATTTAAAACAATATGTAATACCTAAGAAGAAATTATTTCTTTCATAGATATGTTAGTAAGTAAGTAGATCTACTGTAATAGATGAGGAGAAATAAACTGGAAAGGATGGAGGAGAAAGGTCACTAAGTACCCGGCAAGTAAGCTGGGTAATACTAAGTCTTAAAATTCCAGCTACTGTGTGGGAAGCAAAAGAATGTTTCGTCTATACTGAACCATTCCCAGGGCTTGTGTGCAACACTGAGCATATGAGTAGCACGTTTTAGTGCAAGTCCCTATAACTGCACGTGGTCACTGTGATTTTGTTTCAGTGTGCGGTGGCGAAAAATGGAGGACTGGCTTATGACAAGCCACGTACTACGCATTCACATCTCCGCTGTGGTGCTCCCTTTCTCCTTAATCTTGCTCCACTTTGGGCCAAATGGGAGGCCCCCTGAAGCTTATCAAATGGAGTCAGTTACTTGTCCCTCCTGGCTGGCTTGTGACATCGGGGAGAACGGGGATCCCCTGTGTACCTAGTTTTCCAGCGTCTAGCACCACACATAGCACCTGAGAGGTGGTTCTGCAGTCAGTCATTCACTCAGAGCTTTTTTTAACCCAGGGCTGCTACCTCAGAGGGCCTGGGGACACATCTGTGGACTTTGCCAACTTGAATGGGAAAGAAATTACATCTTTATTTTTATTACATTCTAGCAGAATTTTAACTTTTCCTTTCATTATAAGTAAAAAACATCAGTAGTATTAACAGTACCCATGGCTTTGTCACCACTAGAAATCATAGATATTTTCATATCATGGTGCAAGGGGAGCAGATATCTTGGAGCATGATCGATATTCATTATTATTTCAAATTGATGGCAGTTTTTAGACCCACCCCTGGACAGTGTTATTTAATAAGTTAACCATGTATATATCACAAAGCAACAATCTGTTTTTTAAAATAATTTTATAACTATATTTCAACATAACTGGTTTCCTTTATATTCCTGTATTTTATTTTATGCATTTAAAACCATTACTCTAGGGGCGCCTGGGTGGCTCAGTCGGTTAAGCGTCTGCCTTCAGCTCAGGTCATGATCCCAGGCTCCTGGGATCGAGCCCCACATTGGGCTCCCTGCTCAGCGGGAAGCCTGCTTCTCCCTCTCCCACTCCCCCTGCTTGTGTTCCTGCTCTTGCTGTCTCTCTCTGTCAAAGAAATAAATAAAATCTTAAAAAAAATAAAATAAAACCATTACTCTAAATCAAGACTTCATCATACCACTGAATGTTCATGGCACAAAAAAACTTAACTGCACATTTATATGCAGGAACCTGTACTTAATCCCAGATGATACATTGCAATGTATTTATAATCTAGAAAAGAAACTAATATTCATCCATCAAAATTGTTTACTGGCTGTAATTCAGTTATTACCTAAATACCTTATGCCTACAAAGTACAAGGAAGTTGATTCAAAACTTTTTTTCATTTATTTTTTAAAAGATTTTATTTATTTATTTGACAGAGGGAGACAGTGAGAGAAGGAATACAAGCAGGGGGAGTGGGAGAGGGAGAAGCAGGCTTCCCGCTGAGCAGGGAGCCTGATGCGGGGCTCCATCCCAGGACCCTGGGACCGTGACCTGAGCTGAAAGTAGCCACTTAACTGACTGATTCACCCAGGCGCCCCGTAAAGTTTTTTTTTTTTTTAAAGATTTTATTTATTTATTTGAGAGAGAATGAGAGAGAGAGGGAACACATGAGAGGGGGGAGGGTCAGAGGGCGAAGCAGACTCCCCGCTGAGCAGGGAGCCCGATGCGGGACTCGATCCCGGGACTCCAGGATCATGACCTGAGCCGAAGGCAGTCGCCCAACCAACTGAGCCACCAGGCGCCCAAGTTTTTTTCATTTAAACTTAGAATACACAATTGGATAGGATATGGGCGATCTCCTTGAAAAGATGTAAGCGCCTGGGTGACTCAGTCAGTTTAGCTTCTGACTCTTGATTTTGGCTCAGGTCCTGATCTCAGGGTCCTGGGAGCCAGCAGGCATGTCAACTCAGTGGGGAGTTGGCTTCCTCCCTCTCCCTCTCCTTTTGCCCCTCCCCCTGCTCAAGCTCTCTCTCTCTCTCTCTCTTCCCCGCCCCCTCAAATAAATAAATCTTTTTTTTTTTTTTTAAGAAAACACAGGGAAGTGGGTGGGTTATTACCCTTTGTCTTGAGAAAATACTGGTATAAAATTTCTCCCTTTTAACAAGAACGTCTGTAATCCGTACTGAGTTTCCATAGTTCAGACACTGAACTTTGGTTTAAAAGAGAGAGCAAACAGGGCTAACTTTTTGAGCAACCTGGCCAGAAAATGTGTCATTTTCTAGACTTACCTCTTGCAGACGATACAGTCACACCAACCGTCTCACTGACTTAGCTGGAGACAATGAGAAGCAAGCACTCGAGTGTCATAGACTTGGAGGAGAGAGACCAGACAGAAGGTAGTACAGAGCAGGGGGACGGGAGAGGGGTTTAACGAGAATTTAACAAGTCAGAATGGCGCAAGTTCAAGCCTACGATCTATACTTGGAATCCTGCTCAGGACACCTTAAGACTAACTCTTCTCTTTCAGCATGCTCATAAGCACCATGCACCACCAAGCTCGCGACCACCCTCATGTGCCCTCCAACCTCAGGGCAAAGGTTTATCTTTGCATGACAGGTGCATGCTTTATCTTAGGATATGGGGAAGGAAAATGAGTAACTACTTGGGGCCGCTTCCTTCTTTGTTCACAACACCCGGAATAAATGCACAAGTCCTGGTCCGTTTGCTTTTTTATGTGCCAAGAGACAGGCAGGGTGAGTGTATTTGGAATAGGACGGGGGCTTGAGGAGACGTTAAAAAGGCTGTCTGCAGGCACGGAAGAGGCAAATCCATCCTGTAGCAGGTAGATATTAATATTACCATTTTACAGTTGAGGAAACTAAAGATTGAAAGACTATATACTCATAAAACTTGCCCAAGGTAACAACTAGCAAGTAATGAGGACGGGATACAAAGTCTAACTCCAAAGCCCATGGATCTTTTTTTTTTTTTCTCAAAGCCCGTGAAACTTACATATTTTAACATCACAGAATACTGTGAGAATCTGATAAAGATTATATGCCCCTTTCCCAGAAAAATGAACATCTTCACACATGCATTCCATTTTTTAGGAGGATCTTGAATGACCCTGGAATCCTTTGGAACCCCTGCTATTCCTTGACTTCTTAACCGAATGATCACTTCATAGTCTAGGAAGGGGTATGTTTACAAGGAAGATACAACACTGAGTCTGGAGGAAGGAAGAAAGGCAGGAACAGAGGTCACTGTGGCTGAGTGTGGTAGGTGTTTCCCAGAAGCAGCACTAAAATGAAATCCTGGCCCTCGCTGAGGAAGAGTCAGTGAAGAGGGGGCTTTCTTGGGGAAGTGTGGTTAGCACCTCATGCACAGTGGCAAGAAAGTAGGAGGCAGGTTTCTACACTTGGAACATGGAGAAGAAGGGAATGTTATTCCTACATACGCAGAATGAAAGTTGGTTTGGATGCTAGAGTAGACGTGGTAGCTGCCTCCACTCTACCCTTGTTTCTGAGGTCTGGTTTGGACTGACCCCACTGTCAGTTCCAGAGCAGGGCCCAGGACCCGCTGGTATCCCCTTGTACCCAAAAAGCGCAGCCAACTCTAGGATGAATCCAAATGGAGGAAGACACAAAGAAGAGATGGAAAGACATGGAGTGTTTGGTGATACCACTGAGCTCCTGTATCAAACCTTCCCTGCAGCCTACATGGCCCTGAAGCTAGTACATTTCTTTTACTATTTACGGATGGTCTTCATATACCTGGATATTCAGATTTTGTTCTAGATCTGGTAACCCACTGCATATTGTTCACTAGGTGAGAGAATAATTGAACATTTCTCTCTCTTTTTTTTAAAGATTTATTTATTTATTTGAGAGAGCGAGAGAGTACACGAGAGGGGTGAGGGTCAGAGGGAGAAGCAGGCTCCTCGCCGAGCAGGGAGCCCCATGTGGGACTCGATCCCAGGACTCCAGGATCATGTGGGACTCGATCCCAGGACTCCAGGATCATGACCTGAGCCAAAGGCAGCTGCTTAACCAACTGAGCCACCCAGGCGCCCAATAATTAAACATTTCTGAAGAAGATTCAACTGGTGGAGAGGTACCTAGGAAAGGTTAAGAGGGGGAGGCTAGAATTAGGGAATGAGGGCCTGATTTAGGAGGGTGGCAGCGAGTGCAGAAGGGAAAGCATGTCCAAGAGAAGCAATGCAGAGAAAAACAGAACTTTGGTTCTGGTTAGATGAGAGGAAGACGAGGCAGAGTTCTGACACTGGATTCATTCCCTTTTACCTCTGATTACTCGCTATAGTAACATAATACAACAATACAGTGATCTCCCCCAAGTCACAAACCTTTAATTTTAACAGTCTCAAATATTTCATTCATTGGACCAGGCCTAGTGTGAATGTACTCAGAAGAAAGAGGAACACAACAAAGTAGCAAAACAAACAGTCCTTTGGAGCTGTTGTTGGTGTCTTACTCGCATGCATACCTCCGGTACCATGGCGAGGGCGACCCTGTAATTTCGGACACTTTTGAGAGAGAGAGGGGCACCCAGCTCCTAATTACGCCGGGGCAGTCAGGGTAATAAGGATAAAAGGTGTCCGGTGTCAACTCCGGAAAAGACATGGTAAGGCAGGCAGATTTTGCTTACTGACCCACCCTGTTTCTCTGTTTAGAGGAGACTCTCCCATCCCCTGTTGCCATTTATGCAGCTAGCACTCCCTCCCCCGTTTTTTATTTGCCAGTGGCCTGCTCTCTTCCTCAGGACTCAGGAATTCTGACCCCCTCCATCCTCCACCACATCCACAGGAAAACACCCTTTGGCCATCCTCAGTATCTCCACCAGCCGTTTGTAGCAACATTACTCACCCACTGATTCCAATGACAAATGTTTTCATAATTAGCTTTGAAAATCACGTCTTCCTAAAATTTCCTAAAATTAAAAAAACAGAACAAAACAAATCGAATGCTTATCACTGAGATGTCCAGAGAAAGACAAAAAGACAAAAAGACTAAAAGAAAGAGTCCTAAGAGCCAGCTGAGGGGGAAAGATGACCATGATCTCGGGGTCATCTCCTACTCCTGGATTAGCCACACTCAGTAGAAGGGCTTAAGGTACCAGCTTCCCTCTGCGAGACTCCATGGCTAAATCCAACAGGCCAAAGTCTCAGAGAACACACACTCCAGAGTCTCATAACTCTGAAACTCAAAAGAGTTTCAAGATTCAATCACCTGGAGATGATCCACTTATTTCTCCAATGCCAGGGAACCCCACAGAGCTTGCCTCTCTCTCCTACTGAAATGGGGGAGAACATCACTGCCAGCCAGAGGCAAAAGGAAGTTAATTCCCTTTAAGGGTACTATTTCCTCACTCAAAAACCTAAGTCCAGGGTCAGCGTAGACAAACTTTTTCCGAAAACGGCCAGGTAGTAAATATTTGAGGTTTTGTGGGCCCAGAGGCAAACTGAAAGTTATTACGTAGGTACTTATGTAACAAGAGAGAAAACAAAATTTCCACAACGTTCTTGAGGAAAGTCGAAACATTACAATTGAGTACAATTTTGTTGTTGTTGTTGTAATAGAGGTCTACTAATGAGAAGAATGGAATTCTTTTCTTACTGGGATAATACTCCTCTTACTGGATTTCAGAGTTAGTGTTCTCAATCAGAGAAGTGACTGCAAATGTTCAGGCTGAGGGCCAGGTTTTAGCCACAGGCCATTGTTTGCTGACTCCGGATCTGGGGGTGGGGTGGGGGGGGTGGAGGGCAGTTTCACACAGGGCCCCCAGAAGTTCAGTAAAGCAGTCCTATGGATATTCTAATGAGCCATTTTCACCTCTGTATGTGAAAAGGTGAGGCTTGGCTGGAGGGAACCTCAGAATAGTGGTTCCTGAGGGTTGCCTGACCTAAAGCTGCTCTTTATTCCAGACTGCTCTGGTTGGGCGATCAGGGGCCGCTGGGGTGAGTAGCTCCTGAGCTGGAGACCCCCAGAGGCCCTCCCAGTTCCTATCCCTGACCTGAGTCCTAGCAAGTTAATTTCTTTCTTCTTTCCAGCCTGTTAAAAAGCACTTTATTACCAAGAGCAAAGAAAGGATGCTGCACATGTGTTGGCTTAATTGTGAGGCTCTCATGTATAATGGATGCCATTTTTATTGATGTATTAGTAATGGTTGAGCACACTGAATGGCAAGGACTACGGGTCCCCCTGCTCCATGCCACATCTGTGCACACAGGGAGGATATTGTATCAATTACATAGCATGCAAATAACGAGTGTGGTTGTGGCACTGGAAAAAAGACGCTTGAAGAGGTTATTTGGGTGGAAACTAGCAATTCCAAAATGAAGAGTGAGAGAGAGTCAAGAACCTACTTATAAAATTGCTTGGGTTCAGGAGGGAATTCCCAGTCAAATGCAAGTTTTTACCGAAACAGGAATCCTCAGTTCTCTATTAGTTAGCTAACAGAGCTATTACGCAAGACAGTGTTTGGATAAATGTCGGGCACAGTCTATTAGCCCTAAACGGGTGGCAATGTGGTGAGAGGGTTGGGGTGGCAATGTGGTGAGAGGGTTGGGGAATTGAGAGAAGCTGAAGCAAGACAGGTGCTGGGGTGAGGGTGGGCCTAGCAATCCCAAAAGTCATTTATTTCAAAAACCTCGTTGTTTGCACAGGGCAGCACCAGATGAACTCCAAATTCGGGACTGGAATTGTCTACCTCCACACCACTTTGTGCTATTACACCTCCTGTTGCCCTCTTAGAGGACTATTTTAAAACCACACTTAAAAACCTGCAACCAAGAGTTGCCAGACTCCAAATACATGCAGCAGACTCCATGAGGCAGAGACAAGCTTGACCAACTACAAACTCAATCACTGGATGTCTCCAGAGAGACAACCGTTTGGACTTTGTAGTCTCATCAGTCCGGGGCATCTGATGACTTGGAATATATTCCACCACCAAGCTTGTGGGATATTTATGTACTTTATTCTCCCAATAAGTGCCAAGCGTTCCTCAACAGCAGAGTTATTTGCATAGGGGGAAGAGAACTAACTAAATTCGTCAAGGGCAAACCCAAAAATGAACATTTTCTTTTTTTCCCTAAGTGAGATAGGTTGTCGAGTCCTTTTTTCATGACTTGTATGTGCTTATTATATGGATACCACTACTAAACAGGGTACATTTTGGACTCTAAACTAAAATGGTCAGCGGTGGTATGTGCAGAAATCAGATTATAAGGAAGACAGCAGCTTCTCTAATACAAACGGACGAGAGCATGCTAACGAATTGTGCTTTTCAATGCACCTAAAGAGCAGTCTGGTATTTTTACACCAGTGAAATGTTTCAGGACTTCTCACTCATTTGCTTTATTCAACAGATATTCTGATTATCTTCTTCCACACACCAGGGAAGTCCTTTCCTACTATTGTTTAAACGTTGCTCCCTTTTAGTAAACAGAAATCTCCCACGGTTAGAATTTCTGAATACCTCAACCCATGCCCCTTTCCCGTGGAATCACTTTTATCTTTCACTGACCCCTAACAAAAACTTTCAAGCTTCATTTTAGATAGACTCTCATGTAAAGTGTTTTTTCAACGTTTCTTCCCTCAAGCATACAATTGGTCTATAACACGGTGCTATTTCGAACTGAATGCACGCTGCATTTCTTGTTTGCTCCCGCCCTCACCTCGCCTTTGGAGAATCAATCGGCTACGTCAGGGGGTCTGCATTTCGCTGTGAAATGCCAGATAGTCAACGTTTCAGGCTTCGAGGGCAGCAGCTCAGCTCTGCTGTGAAGAGAAAAGCGGCCACAGGCAGTACATAAGCAAGCGAGCGCGGCTGTGCTCGAGCGAAACTTTATGGGCACCGAAATTGGAATTTCTTAGCATTTCCACGTGCCACAAAAATCTTCTGGTATCTTTTCAACCATTTAAAATGGTAAAAGCCGTCCTCAGTTAGCAGGCCGTTCGTTCAATTAACAGGGGGCAGGCGGGTCGTTGAGTTAGTCCACCCTAATACGGGTGGAATAAAAGCTTGCCTCCTCCCGTACGGATCAAGACCTGACCCCAACCCTGGTGACTTCTCTCCACAGCCCGTACCATCTCTTGGAGGGAGTCTCCCATTTTAAGGATCATTACGGGGCGTTAAAAGCACCACGCCGCCCCGTACACACACTCCTTGGCAGGCCATCTATCGGCCCGCTTAGAGTGGTACGAGTCCCCGCAAAGCTTGCAAGACGCAACCCGGTTCAGGCTCCAGCGCAGCCACACATCGGGAGCACCTCCAGGCCTCCGCGAGGCTGCGCAGCGCGGCCGGATCACGCAGGTACTCACCGGGCGCCAGTTCGAGCCCTCCCAAGCAAAGCGGCAGAGGCGCGGGCCGAAAGTGCGCCTGTCGCTGACCCCCGAAGCTCGCTGGCCTAGAGGCTCACAGCCCCTCCCTCCGCGCCCCCACCGGGTCGGAGGCGGCCCAGGTAGAGGACGCCAACCTAGGGATCCGTCCCACCCGGGCGGGACGCGGAGTGGGCCGGGGCGGGGCGAGGCGAGGCGGGGCGGGACTCCGGCGACCGTGGCCCCGCGCGCGCGCCCTCGCGGGGTCCAGCCCTTTCTCGTCGGGGGCGCGCGCGGCCGGGTCCGCCCCGGCGCGAGCCTGCGGCGCCCTTCCTCGGCTCCGGCTGGTTCAGCCGCCGCCGCCGCGCGCGCCGCCGTGCGCGCCGCCCGCGCTCCCGCCGCTCTGAAGCGGCCAGCCCGGGAGCCAATTAGCGCTCGGCGAGACGGCGGCCACTTCCTCGTCGCCCGGCCGCGCGCTCGGGAGGCTCAGGCGGCCGCGCGGCGGGGCGGGGCATGCGCCGAGCCGGTCTGCCTGCGTCCGCTCGTCCGACGGCCAAGGGTGGGCGCAGGTCCTTGAAGACACACCGCTGCGAACCGGACAAAAAGAAACTTTTGGGTCCCCGGAGTGCCGGCTGGCGGGGCGTTCGGTCGGCTTTTCGTGCGTGGTCTTGAGGCTCAGCCGCTCCAGGAAGCGCGATGTCGAAGCCGCCACCCAAACCAGTCAAACCAGGTAAGGGAGGCACTCACAGGGTTCCCCTGGCTGCCTTGGTGCCCTGCGCTTCCTCTGCCACTTGGCAGGGCAGACCACGCACGTACCCGGCCTGGAGCTTCGCTTTCGGGAGCCGACCCGCCGGGATGGGTCGCTTTGTTGGTTCGCTGCAGGGAGGGATCGTTTTGGATAGCAAGAGGATTTCGAGGATTTTTTATTTTAAAGGGGAGTCGCCCTCGATTTTGCAATATTGTCATTCGCTGCAACTTTCTAGTGGATGTGATAGCTACGTCCCATTGAAGCTTGACTGGAAGACAGGGACATTGATCCCCTTAGGGGGGAAAATAGATACATGCTTTGAAATGGTCTTTTGGCCACTTCCTCTTTTTTTTTTCTTTCCCGTGTGTGTCATTGTCAAGTTCGAGTTCTTGACCGGCCAGAGCAAACGGGAAGTGCGCTGTTTGCAGGGTGGGGTGGGTGAGCGAGTCTCCTATGGGACTTTGGAGAGGAGCCGCGTTTGAAATTTCCCTCGGGATCTTGGGAAAAGCATTTGGGAAAATGGTACGCGAGCTCGCGGCGAGAAAAATCTAGGCTGCGGCAGAGTAATCTCGGCTGTTGCTCTTCGGGAGTGTCACTTTATCATTCAGTACAGGTCCTTTGCCCCCGCTTCCCCAGTGATTTTGCCGTGTTAAACTGGATTACTAAATCCCTCAAAGCGCTGTTCTTGGCCGATAGTCTGTTCATTTTTTATTCTATTCTTAGCATATTTTCTGTGATTGGGAGACACGAGAATGTAAAAGGGACTGACGTATTTCAATTCAGTACTATAACAAACTCGTGCATTCATTGGTGAGTAATTACGGGAAACGTAGGAAGTGGAAGATATATGGCTTTGATACACTCTGGGGCGTTTTCTTCCAATCTCCTGTAACAAGTATAGCACGAGCTGAAATGTATCCATTTACGTCAAATTTCCAAGTAACCTTGGTTGCAGGCACTACACCTTTCATGATTATCTAGTTTTCTTTCTTTGCCATCATACAGTGGCGGTTTCAAATCATTTTATATGAAAATTATGTGCATATATATGACAGTCATTCACTGAGGACTTAGATTTTTTTGGTGGGCTGGTTGTGAAGGAAGTTGCCGGGACATTGGTTTTGCTCTGAGCAAAGATGGGGTGTGGCTAGTATTGGGTTCTGTCCTTCTTTATAAGTGGAATCTGATGAAGAGTTTGCATTTTAAGTGCGCGTGTAGGAGGTAGCAGCTTTCTAAATTCCGATGTAAATCAGACCTCAAGCATCCAACAAAACAGAGTTGTTCTTTGCTGGCTAAACAAAGTACTTTATTTTAAAGAATGTCCTGAGAAGTTAGTTATCCAAGAGGTTTTTCATCTCTCGAGACTTTAAGCGATGTCTGTGCTGCAGCTGGAGGGACATTGACTGTGGTGTGCAAGTGTGTACATGAGTACTCGTGTATATACCATTTGGTTGAAGGATCATACTGTTACTAGTTGGGGATACGCTCCCAGAAACCATTTTCGTGGTTGGACACCGCTGCTTTCTCCTGCTCTTCAGCAAATCAGAAAGCAAAGGGTTGAAAATATCTGCCATTTTAGGGACAGCTTTGACTCCACACTGATTTATAAATGAGATCCAAACTCAAGGTCACCATAGAAATCGGTTTGTTAGTTTATGAATTTACAATGAGAAGTATTACTTTCAATCCGACTTGAAACATTGGGTAGCGTGGCTTAATTGAAAACAAAACTGTCCTATTATAGTACTGGTCCACATTTACTGTGCGCTGGGCACTGATGTAATCACTTTACACGTGTTAACTCATTTGCTCCTCACAAGAACCCTGTGAAGTCAGTACCATTATTGTTCCCATTGCACAGGCTGGGAAATTGAGGCAAGGCACAGAAAGGTAGGGAGGAGCAGGTAGGAGTAGCACCCAGGTAGTCTGATTTAAGGATCTGCGTTCCTACTCATAATGTTGTTCTGCCTTACATCACCGTGCACCATTCACATGCGTGGTCTTGTGTATTTTAGAGCTGGGGGGTGGAAGTGGAAAGGTAAGTGCCTCTTGTCTGCAGTCAGATCTTCCCGTCACAGATGCACATAAAGGTCACCCCCTGGTTGGTAGCAGTGAGGGGAGTGAGCTTTACTTTCTTGTCCTGCAGGCAGGATTCCTGGGTGAAAAATGTCTGAAGCAGCTTGGAATTGGGGGTAAGGGGTGGTGTTTAATTTTTGGTTTCTTGGTTTGTTTATACCGGGCCTCATCCCAGATGACAGTTAAGGAAGGAAGGAAGGAAAGGGAAGGAAGGGAAAGAGCCGTAAAGAGGGAGGGAAGAATAAGAGGAACCCAGAGGAAAGGACACACGTGTCCTAAGGTCCGCCAAAGTTTCTAAAGGGTGGCTATAGATTTGGGTCTCGGCTTCCAGCATAAAGGTAAAAAAGATCAATTATAAGATTCCTACTCTTCCTAAAAATAAAATGTGTTACTTTCTCAGAGAAGAGTTATTTTAACGGCCCTGAGATCTGAAATAAACTTCCCATGGGTTCTCTCACAGTGTTGGAGTGGACTGCACATCTCTGTAAGAGACACAAGAGGGACATTATAGTGGTGTCCCTATAGCTTCTTGCAGAGCAAGACCCCGGCAAAACAGCATGGTTCAATTCCATGGGAGTGCTGAAGGGAGGGGAGCTAGGTGAGGGAGGACAAAGGACTTAATGAAAAATTTGAGTAGCAAGGGACATTAAGCTATAATGTGGGTAGTGTGTCTATTGGGATGATTGGCATATATCCCATAAAAAGACTGTTCGCTTTTGCACCTTCCTGAGGTTATATCAGACTTTGGGTTTGTAGCCACATCCAAAAATCATTTGCTAAACGTTTCTTAATATATGCAGCTAATATTTTAGGCCTTGTAGTCGACATTGGGGTTCCCAGGCACAATAAAATAAGGTCTCATCCATGAAAGTATCGCGTCTGATGGGGGAGATTTAGGTATCTATAGATAATATCTTAAATTGACCCGTATCTGTAGTTGGTTGCTGATCTTACCCATTTTGTTAGGAAAAACCTCGTAATTAAAAATAAAAGTAATATATTTTCCTTCTTTCTTCCTTTCTTCTCCAAACCTCGTAGTATATTTTTTATTAGAGGAAATTTAGAAAATACATACAGAAAAAATATATAAAAATATAAATATCATCCCTACCTAGCTACTGATAATCACTGTTTTCTCTCAGGTGTTATTTTTCTTCGTCAAATCCATTTCATTCAAAAAAAAATACAAACAGTTATCCTCAGACTGGTGTCTCAGTTTCAATTTTAAGTGTTTTGCTGTTGATTGGCTTTTTCCTACTGTTGCCTACGCTCTGCTTGAAAAATCACTTGTCACATTTTGACCTTTCCTTGCTTACTGATGTCTTTTTATAGGGTCACTTTTGGCCACGCTAGGTCTGTCATTGAAACTCCCCTCTCATTGTTAGATGTGCCACCAAGGTGCTCAGTCTGCTAAAAAGTGTCATGTTTCATGGTCTTCAGCTCATTCTTCATGGGACCCTCCTACTTCTTTGGGACCGATGCGGCCTCTCTGGTTCTTGTCAGCCACCCTCCCAAGCCTTGCAGTTCAATTACGGTGAACTTGCCGAGCTTGTCAGAGTGTAGATGACACCTTGTGTTCTCACAAAAACTTTTTTTAGGAGGAGACTTTATTCTGAGACTTTATTCTGTGAAGATGGGCCAAAGGATATTGAGTGAGATTTGGACTAGAATCATCTCATTCTAAGCCGGTTTGATAACCCTCCACTGTAGTTGGAAGCCTGATGTGGCTTATTGATTTTGGTGGTGGAAGTAAAGCAGCATAAATATTTTATATGTCTTAGGAAAATAAATTCATGGGACTTTGAAGAAGTAAATGTCAGTATTTTGGGTTCTTTTGTATTTACAGTAAAAACATCATAAACTTCAAAGATGTCACCCATATGCTGCTTATATAACATTGTCGAGAGGAAAAAAGGGTTCATCTAAAATTATCTGAGCTTTTATGTATTTTTTTCCCTCTGAATAAATGAATTAGTCAAAGGTGAGACTATGGGGTTGGCTGGAAATATGCATATGGATAGTGTCCTTCATAAACTTCATGCTCCATTTATTCCTGGTGGCAGAATAAAGTTTGGGAAGCATTTTGAAAATTCCAGAATGATGAAGATGATGATGATTATAATAGTAATAATTAACATTTATTTGGCTGTGTCAGGTACTGTGTGAAGCACTTTATATTCTCCATCTCATTTAATTACTCTAACTTCCTTATGAGGTGGGTCCTAATATCCCCATTTTATGGGTGAAGTAAGCCATAGTGAGGTTAAGTAAACCACTTAAGGTCTCAGAGCTAGGAAGTGGTTGGTTTGACCTGGGAAGGGAACACAAGCTTTAAGTGGAAGTTACGCTTTTTGGGCGGAGAAATCAATGAAGATTCCATTAGATTGGACTGGCTTTTGTTGGGCAGTCACCTTTATTAATGCAGTTGTATTATTTGTAGTTGAGTTGTATAACTCCCCTCTTTCAATGCATCTGTTTTAGACTATTAGACACTTTTTGAGAGTAGAATAACCTTTTGTTTTCTTGTAACTTTGCGGCAACTAAACTTTTTATTCTTGGCAAATAAATACAGAGTCTTGCTACATAACAAAATCTTTGTCTGGAAGAAGGTGGGGTAGGCCATGGTTGGGTACATCTTATAGCTTCACTATAAAACAGCATAGGCTGGAGGCAGTATCCATCAGTACTAGTTCTAGAAATAGTGGGGTCCCCTCCCTCTTGTGTTTCGACATCCACACAGCTTGACTCCAGTGTGACTAGTGCCGTGAGCTTTTCTGACACACCTGTGTGAGGGAGGGGAAAAAAAAAACCTTTCCTCTACCCTCTTATGTTCTATATCTGGGTCCTGCAAATTAAGCTGACACAAAATCAGATTAACAGGAAGAAAAGGCATACAAATTTAATTGATGTTTTCAGGTTTACCTGCACAGGGGCTATGCAGAAAAGAGGTGAAGATCCAAAGAAGGGGTAGATTTGGAACCTTAAGGGTCATTTTAACAAAGGGTGATACATTGTGGAGAAGTGATTAGACAAAGGAAAGAGAGGTTTTGTTTTCTAGGGGCAGTAAATTGTGGGAAGGTAAATATATGGGGAAACTAGTCGAAGATAAGGGTTATTTTAGTAAGGTTTCTTTATGCAGACACATTTGGGTGGCATCTCTATCTGAAGTTAAGAGTTGTTCTCTTTCTTGTATGGGAGCAGAACTCCTTCACAAGGGGAATTTATGCCCTACTTTTAGGCAAGTGGGGGGAGGGCAGAGAGTTCTTCTGTGTCTGCTTTTTCTCAGTTGCCTTCAGCTCAAAATAATTCTTACACCATGTAGCATACTGTGGGGTGGCATATTCTGATCCCCTTTACCTCATGTCCAGTGAAAACCGTTGCCAAAGTTGTACTCAATTACTTAATGCTCAGGGGAAGACAGAATCCATGAGAGAGAGAGAGAGGGACAGAGGGAGGGAAGGAGAGAGATGGAGAAATAAACTTTCAGTGGGCTGCTGAGAGCCGACACATTAAGGTTTTCTGTCAGTTTGTCAATACTTCAAAAAAGCTGGGTGCCTGGGTGGGTTCAGTTGGTTAAGCGTCTGCCTTTGGCTCAGGTTATGATCTCGGGGGTCCTGGGATCGGTTTTGGGATTGGGCTCCTTGCTCAGAGGGGAGTCTGCTTCTCCCTCTGCCCCTCCCCCCTGCTTCAGCTCTCTCCCTCTTTCTCTCTCTCTCCCCAAAGTAAATAAAGTCTTAAAAAAAAACTTCAAAAAAGCTGCAAAAAATAATCACGTATATTGAAGGAGTTTGGGGGAAAATTACAGATAACAGTACTGAGAGAGCTCCCCCTATTCTTTTGAATAGGTGTGATAGTCCTTTGTATCTATTAATTCAAACCCACATTAATGCACATTTAGATTATTTCCATATTGAGATAGTTACAACAGCCTTGTTGCTTGCTTGGGTGGGAGTAAATTCACAAGAGAAAGTCCTGGTAGTGGGATTGTTATATCAGAGGGTACGTGCATTGTCGTTTTCATAGACATTTCCAAAATGCTCTCCAAAAAGGGTTTTACAGTTGGCCTTCCTACCAAAAAATGTTTGAGCGTGCCTTAAACAGAAACTTCGTAGTGCATGTGATAGCAGATAGGAATCAAAAGGCTGGGCAGTCCAAGCAGGCAGTTTGAGGAAGCTGGGAGGGTGTCACCTAAGAGGGGGAATTTAAACAGAATCTGGAATGCTGTGTCAGTTTGGTAGGCAATGGGGGGGGGAGGGGGGGCTGTCATTTAACTCGGGCAAAATGAGGTCACTTGGGGCAAAATGAGATAACTTGATGTCCTCTTATCTTCATTTGCCTCAGAGAAGCCAGGGAAACGTGGTGGGCACACATGGAAGCTGTGACCTGGAGAAATTTCTTCCGAATTAAAGAGAAGGCCATTTGCCTAGCGTAATAGCTTGTGGAAAACCGTACTTTGCACACAGAAAGTGAGACTTTGAGTGCCGGCATGTCGGTCCTCTGTGTTCGCATCTGCGTACCCGTTTGTCAGGACGTTAACAATGACTGTGGTCTTGGGGGCAGCCGTGTGTTAAAGAGGGTCACAGCTTAAAGTCACTTCAGTCACTGGTGGGACTGCTGTAGCCACTTCCTCTTAATGGATTCTCGCTTGTCATTTCCCACTTTATGTTTGGGCATCTGTAGAATTTTTAGAAGGTCACAAAGGCAAATTCCTCATCTTGCTCTTGGGGTAGGAGTCGGGGGGGGGGGAGTTTTGTATTTGTGCATTTTGGTTAGTGTGGGATTTTAAAACTCATTAGCATCCCTTAGAATTTGATAAACTACTTTGATTTAATATTCTTGGGACCAAAGAATGCACTGAACACGAGTCCTTTCCTAGTCTCTTGCTCCTGATTTCCAGGGAGCCTGAGGTGATTTGAATTTAAATTAAGGAAGGCCTAGGGACCAACTGGTGTATTCTCCTGCTGGAGGGTCTGTCTCAGGCCCCTTACAAGGATCTGAAGGCAGGTCTTTCTGGCATCCCTCCACTCCAGGGGTTTTGCTTGGTTCTGGGAAACTTTGTGGATTCTATTGAGGGATTCCCTCATGGAGGAGGAGAGACTTAAATCAACTCACTTGCATGAGACAGAGAAATGACTTCCGCCTGGAGAGTATTCTGGAGTGGCTGTGTCTTCCCGGAACCTCCTGACCCAATCCATTACTTGGGGAGGACCCACCTCCAAGTCCCAGCTCCCCCAGCGTGGGTAGGGGTGGCCAGGCTGAGAGAAGCCCCTCTGGCCTTTTGCCACAGTTCGCAGGGGTCTCAGACTCCAGATTTGGAAGGTTCCAGAGAGTCTTAGATTTCCTTGCTTGAAAAAAACCAGAGTCGTAAGACGATCTCTAAAATGTTGCCTACACAGGTTGGCAGGATTCTGCGGCTGCATTTGGGCTTGTTGTTTTGATGAGTCAGGGCAAGTTTGTCGATAGTAATGCTGGGAGCAGAAGGTATTCTTGCTGGGTTTTTTTTTTTTAGGTAAGGAAGCTGGTAGTGGAACATTGAAACAAACCTGCCCCTCCAGAGTTCATTCTCTGAGTGGTGCATCAAACTCGACATTGTCCTCCGCCTTATTTTTCTGTTAGGGAATAAGTCATTCTCTTTGATTCCTCTGCACTCAGGTTCTAAACCGGACTAAGCAGCAGCTGCCCACTGGGACCTGGGCCTCCTTTAAGCTGAACCATGAAGTGGGAGTCGCTGCTTAGGGAGCTTGCTCACTTCCTCTTTCAGGGAGCTTGTCCCCTCAATAAGGGGGACTAGTCGTTGCCTAATGCCTTCCTACTCTTGAGGACCAATTCTGTATACCTAAGTTGTGGGGCTCTGAAGGGTGCCCAGCACTTGACACTGGCTTGGTAGGAGCTCTGTTCTCCACAATGGGCTCCTGCCCATTTTCTGATTTTTGCTCGGTACGAGGTCTCTCCTGAGTCTTGACATCTGGTCTAGCACTCTTTTTGTTTACTGGCACTGGGAAATCTGCTCCTTAGTCCATCCTGAGTCCTTGTCATTGGCCTGCTTTTTCCCTTCTTGGGTACATGCTCCATATCACGGGGACCTTTGGCTAATACACCTGTGCCTTTCTGACTTACTGTGACCCAAAGGTTAGTGTGGGTCTGTGTCTACTCTTTTTCTTTTTATTTATTTATTTATTTATTTGAGAGACGTTGAGAGAGAGAGCATGAGCAGGGGGCGGGACAGAGTCAGAGGAAGAGAATCTCAAGCAGACTCTCCACTGAGTGTGGAACCTATTGCGGGGCTCCATCTCACGACTCCGAGATCATGACCCCTGAGATCATGACCTGAGCCGAAATCAAGAGTCAGACGCATAACCCACTGAGCCATCCAGGTGCCCCACCTGATCTGATTTCACTTAGACTCTAACTACACAGGACAGTGGAGTTTGTTTTTGTTTGTGTGTTGTTTTTTTCACAGTTTCCCCTAGAGGAAGATAACCTCAGGTGGCCCTGCAGAAATGTGTCCCATGAGACTCCAGTTGGACCCTTGAAAAAAAAATGTGGTCACTCAATGAATGGCTGTTGAGATGTTGAGGCCTTTTTTTTTTTTTTTTAAAGATTTTATTCATTTAATTGACAGAGAGAGAGAGAGACAGCGAGAGAGGGAACACAAGCAGGGGAGTGGGAGAGGGAGAAGCAGGCTTCCTGTGGAGCAGGGAGCCCGATGTGGGGCTCGATCCCAGGACCCTGGGATCATGACCTGAGCCGAAGGCAGACGCTTAACGACTGAGCCACCCAGGCGCCCTGAGACATTGAGGATTTTTAAATGTTTGGAAAACATATAAAGTTAACTATAACTCAGTAACATCAAGTCTGTAGATTTGAGCTCTAAGAATATATATATTCTGCTAGGTTTTTGAAATTAAGTCTCTGCAAAATATTATTCTCCCATCTTACTTTTTCCTGTCTGTTTTGGAGTTGACCGTTTTAAGCCATGGATTCAAGTTCAGAGCTTGCTTTGTAGAAATTCTTATATTTCATTCCAGGAAGGAGGGTTTCAGAGCTTCTTTCTGAAAGAGGGACAATTCTTTCTCTAAGAGAGTGGTTCTCAGCCCACCCATCACTTTGTAAGTTATATAGGGCTCACACAGAAACCAGAAGCTTTTTTTTTTTTTTTAATTTATTTGAGAGAGAGAGGGCGAGTTCACACACATGAGCAGGAGGGGCAGAGGGAGAGGGAGAGACAAATCTCAGGCAGCCTCCATGCTCAGCATGGAGCCCCAAGTGGGGTTTGATGTCACGACCCTGACCTGAAACCAAGAGTTGGATGCTTAACCAACTGCGCCACCCAGGTGCCCCTCTTTTTTTTTTTTTTTTAAAGAAAATAACATTTGTATATTCATAGGGATATGATGACAAATTTATGAATGTAGCATTGTACTGATGGGAATGAATGTTATTGCTATAATTTTAGAACTCAAAAAGAAAAACACCTGTTTGTAATTAAAAATTGAGTGTTAATTTTCTACCAAATGTCTTAAGACCGTAGGTAAAGAACTGTAATTTGTTAGAACAGATGATGAGCAAAGGCAGGTTACTTACTTCTGTAGCTGGGCAGTGGGTACCGAAGGAGAGCAAATTCCTAGTAATTATTATGAAAGCCTGCAATTTACACAGCTGCTGCATATTGGTGGGAAGCCACTATCCTGGAGAGCTTGGTTTTTCCCTCTTCTGTCCCTGTGGACAGAGGTGATTTTCACTGTCATCCCATCCACATTGTAAACAGCAAGTGTTTCTTCAGGCTCAAGGGTTTGGGAAGGGGCAGGGGTGTTCCTTGACATTTTAGGATAAATTCCAGTGTCTCAGTCCCCTGCTTTCCCCCGACTGATGACCCCATGTTCATAAAATGATAAATGATCTTCTGGACATCCATTAATGAAAAAGAGTTAACAACACACACAAGATCCGGGAGCACGTTGCAGCCCCAGGAGTGGGTGTGAAAGGTGCTGTGGGTCTTAGAGCTGCTGAGGTTAGTCGCTGAGTCTTAAGTATATGACCCTGGGGAGTGCTATCATCTGCTCCCGCCCAGGCCTTGAGAGGAAGGGAGATTTTCATAAGAATGGCCCTGTAATTACCCTGTTTTAATTGCAACCCCAGAAAACCACAGCTTTTCATTTGTCCTGCCTTGCCACTCTCTAGGGGAAATCCTTCTTCCTCCTCCCCAAGGGCTGATTCTGGTTTGGAAAAATACCTGAACATTTCTTTGGGTTTAACATTCTCCCCTGGCCGTTTCTGGGAGTCACTTGGACTCTTTGGGTCTTCCCAGACCTCCAGACCTCTATCTAGACCCTCCTTTCCATAAACATTCTGGACTTTGGGGACCAGGCAAGTTGGGAGGAGGCACGGATCACCTGGGGTGTCCCCTTGCCTGGGCCAAGCCTTCAGCAAGGTGCTGTTTGTGGCCCTGGGATGGCGTGTGGGCAGATCTCCCACCAGGGTGTCCTGGCCAACGTTTCCGGGGCCACCAAGTGAGGCTCACCACTTTCATGATCTGGAACTGAACCCTCAGGAGCACTTAGCGAACCTTGTGAAGGGGCACCGTTGTGTGTCTTGAGAGAAGATGAAATTAGGGAAATAATTTCCAGTTTAAAGGCTGTTGTCTTAGTAAGTAGATGATGTTGGAAGAAGTAAGGGTTGTAGACCTCTTGTTGGTTTCCTATAGATGGCCTCTGGGAACCCACTCCCTGGTTTTGGTTCTGTTGTAATTTTGGATATGGGTTTTGGCAGAGTTTCTTTGTATGTGCTGCCGCCGGAAGAAAATTTGAATCCTTTTGTTTCCTGGAGAGGAGCTCAGTTTCAAGGTTATTGCTTGTTCATTGCTCTCTACTAAGTTTTTCCTGCTGTGTTTGATAATATTTCTCATTCATCCAGAGTTTGTATTGTTATACGAGAGTTCTCGTGTTGACTAGAAATCGAAAAATGCCCTCAGCTACAGCTCTGGCCCCTGTATGTCTATCAGGTAAGCTTCAAGTAAGCACCTTGTTTAAGCTTGGGTCTATATCTCTAGAGATTTTCTTTTTTTGTTCTTAGATACAGTGTATATCTTTGTCCCTCTATCAGGTTTTAAAGGGGTTCTGTTTTAAATAAAGGAGACATTTTTATCATCCTGTTGTCTTGCTAGCATGAGTCTTTATTAGAGGGCTAAGACCAAGGCCTTTTTTTGGGGCAACTTTTTATCTCCTCTAAGTACAACTGTAGTTTTCCGATGAATTGGGCGTTCACGAAGTCTGAAGTTTTAAGCTTGTCCATTTATTATTTGCTCAAATAAAAAAAAATTCTCTTGAATTAAAAATAATTTCCAAGGCCATTTTTAATATTTTGTATTCTGAGAGTGTTTCATTATTGCCAAGAGTACCAGATACCTAAATCTGAATAAATTTCCATTTGGTCTCTGGACAGTGGTTACACACATATATTAAATGCTCTGGCCTCGTGTTTTTTCAGACTGTGAGTGGTGACCCAGTGGTAGGTCATGAAGTCTGTAGAGTTTGTCACGACTAGCATTTTTTTTTTTTTTAGATTTATTTATTTTGGAGAGAGAGAGAGAGCACAAGAATGAGCACGGGGTGGGGGGACAGAGGGAGAGGGAGAGAATCTCAAGCTGACTCTCCGATGAACGCAGAGCCCTTCGTGGGGACTCGATCTCACAACCCTGAGATCATAACCTGAGCCAAATCCAAGAGTCAGATGTTTAACCGACTGAACCACCACCCAGGGGCCCCTGTCATGACTAGCATCTTAATAAGAAAGAAGGAAAGGGAATAGAGCAAGAACAGAGAATTTTAGAGAGAATCACTCAAAAGTAAGGATAAGTATTTTTTTGTGAAACATTTTTTTCATGGTGTGTGTGTTTCCTGAGCTCTGATGTACAATATATTTCTCAATGTGGGTCTCAGAAACATTTGAGAAACCTCTGCCCTGTCTGTGCTCATGTTCCCCGTCGGCGTTTCTCCCACCAGGTCTAAGGTACGTGGATCTCCTCGATGTTTCCTCCACCGTCCGTCCTGGTCTCCAGCCCTCTGGGTCCATATTCTGGGTCTACCCAGACCTTCTTTCATTGGCAACTCTTCTTATCCTTCCAGAAACAAAGTGGATGTCACCTCTGATACAGCCTGCACTGCCCTCCGAGTCTCCCCACTGTCAGTGGGATATACGTTTCCGGCCACCTGTATTCTCCTCTAACCACAGTTAGCATTGCGTTTGCTTGTCTCTCCAGCGATATGTGTGTGTGTGTGGGGGGTGGGTGGGGTGAGATCAAGGACACAAATAGGACTCATACTAAAAAACAAATGCTGCTGGGGGCGCCCGGGAGGCTCAGTCGGTTAAGCCTCCGACTCTTGGTTTTGTCTCAGGTCATGATCTTAGGGTCGTGAGATCGAGCCCCTTGCACACAGGAAAGGCTGTGTGAGCACACGGTGGGCAGCCCGCCATCTGCGTGTCAGGAAGAGGGTTCTCATCAGAAACCAAATTGGGTAATACCTTGATGTTGGACTTCTCAGCCTCCAGAACCGTGAGAAATTAATGTCTTGTTGTTTAGACCACCCAGTCTGTGGCATTTTGTTATGGTGACTTGAGCAGATTAAAGACAATAGCTATAGGGTTCAAAAATTACAATCTAAAACTCACATTGAATCCTTGAATAGTCCCTAAGAGGTATAATATTACATTTTATGCTTTGTTTGCTTAACCAAAGCATGAAAATTTCTCTGCTGGGGTGTTGTAAACGTTAAATTCTCAGATACACAGGAATGGGATTTGGGTAAATAGCTGTCTTCCTATTGAGAATAAAGACGCAAGGAATAACCCCCCAAAGTAACTACAGATTTGTAGTAATTAATAACAGCCAACACTTGTGGGCACAGAAAATGCCTCAGGAACAGCACTCAGTGCTTTATGTACATTGATTTGTTTCGTCTAGCTTAGTCCCAGCATGCGGGCATTGAAAGCTCACATCTTTCTGAGCTACATCCAGAGTTCAGAGCATGAGCTCTGGAGTCAGGTGGCCTGGGTTTAAACCCTATCTCTGCCCCTCTGTGTAGACCTGGAGTAGCTACTTGCCTTCTCTAACCTCAGTTTTCTCAGCTGTAAAATGGGCGAAATACATAAAGTATTTACGGCCCAGGATTACACTTTGAGGATTAAATGAGTTGGGGTAAATCAGCACTTTTATGGTGCCTGGCACATGGTAGGTGTCCCATAAACATGAGTTTAGATGGGTAATACCATTTTGGATGAAAGATTTTAGTGTCAGGATCTTCTGTTTCAACCTTGGGTGTATAGATAACCAATCATTTCACATAGGGATGTGAAACCACACTGCTTGTGGAGTCTGTGAGAGGCAGATTTGGATGCTACATGCTATGATGCTCCTGTGGTCTGACTTGTTACCGACAGGAAAAGGGACCAGAGGATGGGGGAAGCAGACTTTCTTCGATAAAGGTCCAATTAGGAAATATTTTAGGCTTTGTGGGTCACAGATGGTTTCTGTTGCAACTATTCAACTCTGCCGTCATAGAGTGAAAGCAGTCATAGACGGTGTGCAAATACGGGTCCGTTCCAATCAAACTTTATTTATGGACACTGCAATTTAAATTTCAGATCATTTTCACGTGTCTTGAAATATTAATATTTTTCGATCCTCCCGCTTGATCCCAACCGTTAAAAAAATGCAAAACCGACTTAGTTCCTGGGTCATACAGTAACCAGTTGTTGCTGTCATGGGTTGGCCCTCGGGTTCATCTTGCCTTTTGCAGGAAGTGGCGTGAGCAGTGTTGCCTTTTTTAGTTAAATTCCAAGGACTGAAATAAAGATTTTTCTAACATTCTTTCCCGCGGGTCTCCTCAGAGTGACTTTTGAAGCAGTTTGTCTGGGAGTAAAGGGTCTTTAGGGGCCATTGCTCCCTCTCTAATGTTTAGCCAGTCAAGACATAGTTGACAATGAGCGTGTCATTTGAAAATTTTGCTCTCTGGGACTTTTATGTTAGACCATGGAGAGGAAATAAAAATAACCAACAGTTATGGCTCCTGAAGACGTAAAAGTCACCAGGTTTGCTGAAAGGCACTGACAAGTATAAGCAAAGGAAAAAATGGATAAGAAAGGCACAGTGTTAATAAACAGAACCCTCTTGTCAGAAGACACACTGGCTACTGTTTTTAACGAGTCTGCCAATCCTGCAGCTGAAATCAAGACATGTTTCAAATTCTTCAGTTTGTTGTTGTTTTTTTTTTTTTGGATTGGATGAGGGGAGGTGGCAAGGAAGAGATGGTGTTGGTGTAAGGGATGAAAATATTATGTTCATATTTTTTTATTAGTTATATCCTTTATAGGTATATATGCAAATAGGATTCATTGGATTTGATTTCGTTAATCCAAGAATATAAGTAAGAGTGAGGAGACTTACTCTTTTTTTTTTTTTTTAAGATTTTATTTATTTGACAGAGACACAGCGAGAGAGGGAACACAAGCAGGGGGAGTGGGAGAGGGGGAAGCAGGCTTCCTGCGGAGCAGGGAGCCTGATGCGGGACTCGATCCCAGGACCGTGGGATCATGACCTGAGCTGAGGGCAGGTGCTTAAGGACTGAGCCACCCAGGCGCCCCAAGACTTATTCTTTTACACTGGAAACTCTTAGACATTGCTGTGCTCACAAGATGGTTTTCTCTACAAGGATGAAAGCCTCTGTGTTTTATCTTCAAGAGCAATGCGCTTTTGTGGAATGACATGAATAGAGATCTTCACCCAGAAGCCTCTTGTGAGCTAACCACCTCATTTATGGGCGTTGGAATCCACAAAGCCCAGGGGAGCCTGTGTTGGCCCAGCAGAGCACAGCTGTTTCCTCTTACCGCACAGTCAAAATGATGGCCTTGACTCTTGGATGCTATCACATAGACTCCCTGTGTTTTGTTTTTGAGCAGAAAACATCCTGTTTCATCGTGCATGTTTAATAGAATAATTTAAATATGTTTAGTAGAAATAACATTAATATTTTTATTTGCCCTGAGAATATTTGAAGGTAGGTGACAGGTTTTTCATACCCACAGGGTATAAATGAAGAAGTGATATTCCCTGCATTCTCTTAGACAAATATGAGAACTCGGGTGTATATGGTAAATTCTTGTTTTTCCATGATGCTCCCTTGTTCAAATAATTCTCTTCCTCTTCTTTCTTTTCAAAAACTCCTATATTGGTTTGAACTCTCTGGGGCAGTTGGGAGAATATTAGTTTTTATATGCTAGCTGAATCTTGAAACCCACAAAGTAGAGGGAATAGCACTCACTCTTTATAGAGAGTCCTGTATGAATCCCTAATTTGATCAGATAGTGTAGAGGGGGTCACTTTCAAACTTTTTTTTGACTTTGATCTTCAGGAAGTTACATATTTTATTTAATCGTCTGATACATACATACAGAAGTACACACACACACACACACACACACACACACACACACACACTAGACCATGAAGTTCACCTTAGCCTCAAATTTCTTCCTAAATCTTCAGGAAGTTACATATTTAATCGTCTGATACATACAGAAGTACACACACACACACACACACACACACACACACACACACACTAGACCATGAAGTTCACCTTAGCCTCAAATTTCTTCCTAAATCTTCAGGAAGTTACATATTTAATCGTCTGATACATACAGAAGTACACACACACACACACACACACACACACACACACTAGACCATGAAGTTCACCTTAGCCTCAAATTTCTTCCTAAATCTGCCGGTCAGCTCAAATTTCTTCCTAAATCTGCCGGTCAGCTTCGGCTGACTGGTCAAATGGTGGAATGCCTTACTTCATTGTAGATTCTGGCACACCTAGATTTGTACTTGAACAAGGATTGTAGATTGCATAGCTAACCCTCCTGTCTAACCATGAGCTGGCAACAGTAATGCAAACAGGGCATACCATTCGGATTTATTACCATAATATTCACTTTGAAAAACAGGTAAATACTCTAAATGTAACTGTTCCTGTGTCCCCTTTTGTACTTTTTTTATCCCCTTTTATGCTTTGTATATGGAGATTCAGTCAACTGAAAGTTCAATGTATATTTTTTATTGGAAAATAAAATATTGCAAAAATTGATGATTGTGAGGCAGTGAATTCTATATGTCTAAAAATGATGATATAGATATTAAAAATTATAGGTATAGATAAAGCATTAACGTTGAGAGAGGATAGTTGCTAATATTTTGGGGGAAACCGTTGTCTTCTTTGTGGGATAGGCTTCGGTGAAATTGCACCATCAGCATTAAGCAAGTCTTCAGGCCCAGGAGGTGAAGAGGAGGGAAGTCTTGACCTCACTCTGTTTCTGTCAGGGGGGAAGGAAGGCTTGCTAACTCCCTGGCCGAATCCTCACAGGCAACAGCGATGCTGGCACCAAAAGATCTTGCTTTTACACAGACCTAATTTTTAGAGCATTTATTTAGTTTTGCAAAAGTCTCGTCAGGCTACAGTTGGTCATGCTGAGGAATTATGGTTCCTGCCCTTTCTGTCAAACATTTAAAATGGGTCTGCCAGAATTTTTAATAATAAAATTGTAATCATAATGAATTTTTTAAATAACATTTCAGATTTTTTCTTGTTTCCCAACAGTGCCCTCTGTAAAGCAGCATTTGGCTTTGGCAAATATTGATTTTCATATTTGGCCATTTGGCAGTATGCCAAAAGGTGTATTTGGTAAAATTGCTAGAATAAACACGAATCTCTCCATCCATCTGTCTAGTCCCCCACGAAATAAAAATTTCACAAAACCATAATCATTTATTTTTTTTAATTTTTATTTATTTAAAAAGATTTTATTTATTTGAGAGAGAGAGAATGAGAGAGAGAGCACATGAGAGGGGGGAGGGTCAGAGGGAGAAGCAGACTCCCTGCTGAGCCGGGAGCCCGATGCGGGACTCGATCCCGGGACTCCGGGATCGTGACCTGAGCCGAAGGCAGTCGCTCAATGACTAAGCTACCCAGGCGCCCACCATAATCATTTCTGCCATGTGCACCGTACCCTGGTCATTTCTGTTCTGTTTTATATTTTTGAAAGCCACTAAATTATTTTCATGATGGGCAGTTAAAAAATGTTGAGACTCCCTGTCCTCTGGGGATAGTGACATTGTCCGGGAGGGGTCATCTTTGTAGCGTTTTGGATCCACAAAGGATGAGACGAGGGTTTCCTAGTTAAGTTCTTTTCCCAGAAGTGGAATTTAAGATGTCAAAGGCATGTGAAGACTTACAAAAAAGTGAATGAATGTCACTTGCAAAGAATTTTCTCTAGCCGTCCTAGCAGTTTAGACACCCACTGACACCGTCTGAGAATTCCAGTTGTTCTATATCCTTCTGAACACTTAGCATTGCCAGTATTTTTTGTTTTAACTAGCATAGTGGGTATGTAGTAGTTGTCACAGCCATTTTATTTTTTTTTAATTTTTAATTGTTTTAAAGATTTTTTATTCATTTGAAAGAGAGAGAGAGCAAGCACGAGTGGGGGGCAGAGGCAGAGGGAGAGGGAAAAGCAGACCCCCGCTGAGCAGGGAGCCCGCTGCAGGACTCGATCCCAGGACCCTGAGATCATGACCTGAGCCGAAGGCAGCTGTTTAACTGACCGAGCCACCCAGGCGCCCCTGTCATGGCCGTTTTAAATGAAGTCCCTCTAAAATGCCTTGGGCCTTCCAGTGTTTTTAAGCAGAATGGAAGTGGAGTGGTCGATCTGTTGCAGGTATAACTAAGTTTGGATATTTTGAATAGTCATCCCTTTTGCTGTTTATGGTATGTCCAGCCATTAGAGTGAGCTGTCACCGTGGCTCGCTCTACAAGCTTCTCTACGCTTTCACCAACAGAATACTCTAGACTAGAGACTGTACGCTCCAGGCCCTTCTAAGTGCAGTATCAGGGCCACAGAGCCGCATCTGTGCATACTCTGTTGGCAGACCTCAGACACGGAAGAGTCTCTTCCCCTTTGCCTGCACAGGACCCTGTCCCAGACCCCCTTCCCGCTATCTGCCCCGACTGCTGTGGACTAGGGTTCCTTTGCTGTGGACTAGGGTTCCTTTACTGTCGTCTGGGGTTGGCCTTCACTCCAGAGGCCAAGGGTGTTTGGCTGATGACTAGCGCTCTCGGCCCTTCTCTGTGGGGGCAGGGTGGGCTTGCAGAGAAAAGGGAAGGGTGTGCCTGGCAAGGTGAAGAGCCCGCAAAGTGAAAAGCCAGCAGGGCCCAGCTGCTGCTGGGGGGTAGGGGAGGTGGGGAATGGAATCTGCTTATCTTGCTGACGGCAGGAGGCCTGAAATCCTGAATACTCTTCACAGAAGATTCCCTGAAAGCATGGGACAAAAGATTGGGCCCCTTTCCAGTCTTCATTCAGGGTGAATTCCAGGGTGATTTCAGGTAATGCATACAGTCTTCTCAGTTCCACGTTCTCTGTTTGTCACATGTCACCAGATTGCCATGAGAAAATGGTCAAGGCAGAGGGGGTCCAGAGAAGACATCTAATTTAGCCTCCCTGCCCACCCAAGAGCACCACAATTTTATGTTTGTGAATCTGCCTTCTTTAAATATATTTGCAATTGATCAGTGCCTGCTCTTGATGATTCATGATGATGTTTACTAATATTTTTTTAGACGTCTGCGAGGACAATACGATAGAAACCCAGCGTACCCTGATTTCTTCCCTTTACTGCTCTGTGTGAACCCGTGCACCTACAGAGCAGTTAAATTAAATATGATGTAAAGATGCTCAGTGAATTACCTTCTATTAATTGTTATTCTCTTGAGAGACTATCCAGGGTTGGTAGGCTGTAATCATGAAAGTCATCTGTTTTTCATCTTTATGCAGTTCTTTCCTATCCTCTGGCTGTTTCTTTGGAATTCTTTCATTTCTGTTGGACTCAGGTTTGAGAATTGAATAAATTAAGGCCCAGAACTTTTATAATCTCTGGATTAAAAGGGAGCCTCCCGAGGCTAATGTCCCAATATTAGCCAATAAATAGGATCGTGGAGGTGAAAGTGTTTTCTACAGCTTCGCACAGAGAGAGAATGTTCCCTCGCGTAATAGCCTGAAAGAGTGGCCTGACAGTCAATGTGTAGTATAAATCAAAATGCAAAGAAATCTTCCTCTTCGAGTTACGAGCATTTTAAGTTGGTCAGTCACAAAAGATATAGTTAAAAAACTCAGTGGCTTAGTCACACTCCCAAGTATTTATTTATTTTTTAAACATTATTTATTCATTTATTTGAGAGAGAGAGAGAGAGAAGGAGCAGGGGGAAGGGCAGGGAGGGGCAGAAGCAGGCTCCCCACTGTGCAGGGAGCCCGATGTGGGGCTCGATCCCGGGACCCCGGGATCATGACCTGAGCCGAAGGCAGACGCTTCACTGATTGAGCCACCCAGGTGCCCCAAGTATGTTTGTTCATGTTCTTTAATTTGTATTGGATTTTATCTAAGCTCATTAAATTCCCACTGGATCTGGTTTCCACAGTCAGCCATAGCCCATCTCACTGCCGCCGTTCCCTCAAAAGGGACAGGAAAGTTCTGTCATTATTGGTTTTGGTCGCTGGTGGACTGCTTCCTTGTGTAACTTCTCTCTGGAAAGTTTGAAGTAATCAAGATAACTGATCTCCCCTCTCCGAGAGACAGTCAGGTCAGCAGATATTTCTCCTGGCAGCTCTTCTTCCGTTTGGTGTTTCCTTTCTCAGGACTGCGAGTGTGTGTAAAAAACATACTGCAGAAGAAAAAAGGTTTCACATTTGCTTCTGCCTATTAGCCTCCCCCACTAGAAGAGCAGGGAAGAAGTGGCACTAGAACTCAGATTGCAAAAATAATGTTTTTTTGCAAACATGCTAAGTAAGTCACAGGGATCTGAGCAGGGGATCGACTGTATAGGGGGCATTTAGGAGAAAGAGTGATTGCCAACCCCACCTCCCCCAAGCCCCGCCGTCTGCCATGAAAGTGTCTCTACTATTTTTATTGATTATAAAAGTAATAAATGCTGAATGTAATGCATATGAACAGTATTTGTAAAGTAGAAGGTGAAGGTTCCCCATAGTCGGTGCTGTTATTCGAGGGATATGTATTGTCAACATGAACGGAATGGTACTTGGCATACTGCTCTGTAAGCTGCTTTTTTTTCACTGAATATTTTGCAGGGTCTTCTCTACATCAGTGTCTGCAGATCTGTCTGCAGCATTCTTAGGATGAATCAGAGTTGATTTGCATAATCCCTCTCAGTGGACATTGTAGTCATTTCCCGTTTTCTCATATTCTAAACCTACTTTGTTCCCTGTGTAGCCACCAGCCACATGTGGTAATTTAACTTAATTAAAATCACATAATGTTTAAAAATCAGTTTGCAGTCGCTCGCCACATTTCAAGGGCCTGGTAGCTCTATGTGACTAGCACAGAGGAAGAACTTTCCCAGCATCGTGTGGAGTTATATTGGACAGGGCTGTTCTAAACCGCTGGTTTTCAGTTTTTTTTTTTTTTTTTTCAAGGACATGTTTCTATTCCTTTATTGATCCATTCAACAAATGATTATTGAGTGCCTCCTATGTGCCAGGCACTGTGCTCGGGACTTGGATATCTCACTCACAAAACATAAGTACCTGTCCTCATAATGCTTAACTTTATACCAGCAAAAGGTTTTGAGTATTCACTCCCAATAAATGTATGTGTACTGCAAATTGCATATATATCCTATTCTGTTGTTATATTATAAAACATAATATATGGAACAAATTAAAATAGAAATGAAAAAGAATAAGTTAAAAAAAGTAAGTAATTTCCAGAGTAGTCTTCCCGCGTCGCACCTTGGAGACCACTGTTCTGAGTGATGCTCTTGTACCAGGCGCCTCTTTTTAAAGATTCTTGGCATGCTGTTACCTCATTTTAAACAGGTAGTCCTTCTAGTTGCTATTCCTTCTAAATATCTATTTCATAAAAAGATTTCTTTTTTTTTTATATATCTGTAGGCTCCTTCCTACAGTTTGAATTTGTTCTTTTACTTACATATTCATTTAGTAAGCATTTATGAAGTTCTTACTGTATACTGTATGGTGGATGCCGGGAAATGGAACAAGTCAGGGTTCCTGCTCTCAAATGACACAGGTCAGCAGATCACTTATTCTAATACAGGGTGTTATGGAAATGCAGGAAAGGGGCATATAAAGAGAGAGATTCTTTGGGAGAACGGAGGACAGCTTTCATGACCTCCTCTTTGCTGAATTACTGCACTCTGTTTTGGGACTCAATGCAATCACATATTTCTCCAACAGATACTGTGTTTCTCCATGGTATTTTCTTTTGAAAAATACAAAATTCTAAATCATCGATTTAAGGATATTAAACCGCTGTTGACTGTCCCATTAAATATCTCTTTATGTTAAATGCTTACCTTTCGATTTTTAAACTTAGAACTTAGGGATGGGAGGGCTCTGTATAGGACAGAACCGGAGTCCAGATACTTTTGTAGCTCCTGTTGTTTGAGAAGGGGAAACAGAATCATCTCCAGAGATGGGGTGTTGGTTCATGCCTTCATTTAATAAACATTTATAAAATACCTTCTCTGCGGAAAAAAAGCACTGAATGCCAAAATAAATTCCTCACATGGGCTTTTAACTAGGGGATTCTGAAGAATCTAATGGATGATACTATTTAGAGTAAACTTAAAATGAAAGAATTGATCATGTGCTCTTTATTCCCTCTCTTTTAGGGCAAGTTAAAGTGTTCCGAGCTCTTTACACGTTTGAACCTAGAACTGTAAGTATTCAGTTTTTAACCTCAAAACTGGCATAAAAACCTAAGGTGATTTCATTTAGGTACTTCCTCTGGCCTAAATGGCCCGCCTTTTCTCTGATAGCTGTAAATGATTCACAGGAATGGATGGTCAGTCACTTACATGTAGTCCAGAGGTGTGAGAGCGAAGTCCCTCGGGTTGCTCTGAAAGTGTTCCCCACCTTGAGGTCATGTTGTCCACCCCGTGCTGCTTTTTCCGCTAGGGTGACATCACCCACTTTTAAAAATCACCAAGTGACCCACACACGTGAAGCATGTGACCTTGTCTTAGTCATCTCTCCTGTGGGTCTCACGCCGACCTTCCTTGTTCTTCCTGTTGACCCTCTATCTCAGGCCACCTCATAATGGCACCTTTTACCAACAATCTAGAGCGATTTTTTATGTCTCTGCTGTTTCTGGTGTCCATCCATCAATCCACCCATCATCCATCCTTGGTTTAGTGAGCACGTACTTTGTGCCAGACCCCGGCCCAGGCCTTGGGGATGGTGCCATGTCAACAGAAAGGGTGGCCTCATGGAGCTCCCATCCCAGTGGAGGGAGACAGACAGTAAGCAGACAAATGAACATGACTATCAGGGCCTGATTGGTGCTATGAAGAAAAATAAGGAGGGTAGGGGGCCAAAAGGTTCGTGGAGAAAAGAGTTATTTTCAGCAGGGTGTCCGGGGATGAGGCTTTCTGTAAAGGTGACATTAGCGTAGAGACCTGAGGGAAGGGAGAGCGCCGAGGGAACAGTGAGGAGCGTCTTTGGTGGGTTCTAGAAACAGCAGGGAAGACAGCAGCTTAGAAAGTCGTGAATAAAGGAGAAGGAGGTAGGAGATGGGTTCAGAGAGCGTGGGTGGAGAGGGAGGGCAGATCACGTAGGGCCTCGTGGGGTAAAATGGAGGGTTTTGAGCCCAGGGTTGATTAGATACATTTTGGAAGAACCACTCTCCCTGAGGGAAACCGTCCAGCAGAGCAAGAGTGGGAGCAGAGCACCCAGACAGGAGGCAGAGGAGAGAGACCGAGCAAAGAAACCTGCTCTCTTGACGTTCCCGTCTTACTCACTAGAGATGGGAGCCTTTGTGCTGGGGACAGCAGCTTGCCACTGGCTTTGCCTGGGTTTGCCGTGGCCCCTGTCGTCCCCAGGGCCGAGCATCTCAGAGGGTAGCACAGAACCGGATGGCGCCGAGCGTTGACTCACTACCGTCAGGCTGTGGCCGGCCTTCAAGTTCCAAATTCGTGTGGCTGTCTGTGTCCTTGTCAGCCATCCTGCAGAATTTGGCTGTCAGTGGGGAACGAGATGGATATTTGAAGCCTTGCATGTGGTGGGCGCCAGTAAACGGCAGCAGGAAATGCAGCTAATAGGGGGTGTGCTCGGGTTCCGATGAGTTCTCCCAAGACTTTATCCTCGCAGTGTTCCTGGAACAAGAGGGGTTGGGTGGGTAGAGGTCGGTCTCGAGTTTTTATTCTTCTTACCAGGACGTTTCAGCGGCATCCCCCCTGTGTCGGAGGAGTGGGGAGTGAACGGGCCACGTGTCAGCTTGCTCCGGCGGCTGGAACAAGGTCCTGCAAGACTACGTGGCTTAACCGACAGAAAATTTTCTTAGAATTTTGGAGGCAAGGAGTCACGTGGAGGTGTGGCCAGGGTTCGTTCCTTCCGAAGCCTCTCTCTCCTAGATGATTGTGTTGCTGTGTCCCCATGTGCGTCGTTTTTCCTCTGTGCTTGTCAGTTTCCCAGTCTGCTCTTCTTAAAAGGACACCAGTCATATATGGACTAGGGCTCGCTCGAATGACCTAATTTTAATTTAATTACCTCTTTAAAGAATCTGTCTCCAAATACACTCAGCATTCTGAGGTACTAAGGGTTAGGACTTCAACAGATGAATTGGGTGGTGGGTGGGACACAAAAAGGTCAGGAAGTATGAGCCCCAGAAGTTGTTGTCTTTGTGTTTGTCCCCTGCTCACAGGAAGGCTGTCATTTCATGCGTCTGATTGTCCTAATCAGTGGTTTCCTAGGTTGCAAGCCACCCGAGGTTGATAGAAGTGGGGGGTGGGGGGTGGGGGGTGCTCCTCAGCTGCCCTCCTGGGCTGGTCCGTGAATAATAGATCATTCTCTGCAGCCTCCCTCACTCTAGGAAGGGACCTGAAGGGACTCAGTTTGAGACCAGACATGACTCCTGACACCCCCCCCGCCCCCGCCAAGTAGCCTGTTGGTCCTCACCTTTGTCCTTCCTCACTGACCTCCTCCTCCTCTGGTTCTCGAGTGCTTTTTCTTGCTTCTGGCCCATGGACTCCAGCTTCTCCATTCCATCTGCATTCTTCTGCCTGATTGATTTTCCTACAGTGTAGCTTTGCTCCCGTCATCTGCTTCACCTCTTTATTGAAGGGGATAGAGTCACCTGTGGTCCAGCCTGTTTCTAGCCCTGCAGTCCCTCTGCCCCTTTCCTTTCTTAGTCCATTCCAGTCCCGATTTGATGCACAGTAGAACCCGTCTCTGAACCCTTTCCACCCCCTCTAGGCTCTAATAACATACTTCCTTTTCCATAAAGACTTTCTGATTAACCCAGCTAAGCCTTGTACACTTGGCATTTCTGTCCTGCTTCCCACAACTGTGTTGGGGGGCGCAGAACACAGGGTTGTTCAGAGCTGGCCTTAGGTTTTAGGACCCATTCTGCCGCTGTAGCGTCTATGTGACCTGGGAAATTTGGGAATTCCCAAACCTCTGCGCCTCAGCTCTTTCGAGTGAGAATAATAATCTCATAGGGTTTTAGTGCAAATTAGGTGAGATTAATTGTGTGAAGCTGCTATTACTGTTAGGAGGGGTAGTGGTTGCTGTATTTATAGACATTTAGCAAATAGTTTTGGTGGGTTGACATATTGATTATTTTAATTCACCTCCAGTTCTGCCCCAGGATGGAATTTCACTACTGCTCTTTAAAAAAAATCATCGTTACAGGGGCGCCTGGGTGGCTCAGTCATTAAGCGTCTGCCTTCGGCTCAGGTCACGATCCCAGGGTCCTGGGATGGAGTCCCTGCATCGGGCTCCCTGCTCTGCAGGAAGCCTGCTTCTCCCTCTCCTTCTGCTCTTCCCCGCCCCCCCCGCTCTTGCTCGCATTCTGTTTCTGTCTCTCAAATAAATAAATAAAATCTTTAAAAAAAAAATCGTCATTATTATTGAATGTCCAAAAAAAATAGATACTTAATTCATTAGTGTTTTTGAAGAGTCGGTATTTAAAATGTTATTTTTTAAGGTCCCTGCTCCCAGGGATCCTCGGCTGTGGAGCAGTGCTGCTAATTCATCCAGGATGTACTGGGTGCTCAGTAATGAGTATCGCGCACCTGCTGCTCCCACACTCTGCCCCTTCCACCTCCCCTCAATCCAGATGTTAAAGGTGGGGTGGCTGGCTGGGCAAGTAGCCTCTAGCTCCTGGCCCTCCTCTCTGCTTAAGTGCCTGTGCTAGCCCAGTGATTCAGTCTTTTGATTCTCATCCCAGAGCTAGTTTAGTTTTACATTCTTTTTCTGAATAAGGATTTCTGTTGGATGATGCGGGAAGCTCCGTTTGTCTGTCTCTGTCATCTCCCCCAGCAACCACCCCTAGCGGGATGGATGCACTCTGGGATGTCCTGAACTGACCTGGCCTCCTCAAAGCCATTGGGACCAGGCAGGATGCAAGGGCTGAGCTGGCCTCTGCGGGACACTTGCTGACAAGTGCAGCACTCCAGGGAGGCCTGGGTCTAGCTTTGAGCTACTCTTCTGTCCTCAGGGGACAGGGACAGCAGTGCCCAGCTTCAGTCTCGGTGATCCACGGGGCAGCTGGAGCACTGGGCAGTTTGTCGCTCCTGGTTCTTCCTGCCAACCCATTTCTCTTCTATCTTGCTCAAAGGCAGGGGAGTCCTGGCGCCACTCATGCCTGTTTGGTTCTTAATTCTTGCCCAACCCCCAGTCCAATAAAGTCTTATACAGAGATCCGGCTGGACTGGATAGACCAGCGTCAAGACACACTGGAACAGAGGGAACAGCATTCTCTGTGTGCTGGCGGCGTGTCGATTTCTAAATGGAAAGCAGCAGGACCCCGCTCTGTCATGTCACATCTTCTGACATGACTAGGTTTATCGCACTCTGCAGAGAGGCAGGATCCCTAGAATGGAATCCCAAAAGCTGAAGTAGGAGCCCAGCCCTGTGTGGTTTGTGGCAAGTTCTTCAACACCCCTCTGAGCCTGGTTATGAAATGGAGACGATACCGTGTTTCAGCCCGGCCCCTCATGGGTCGTCCTGAGGTTTGAACGAGGCTAAGCATGCTTTGCAAGTGTAAGGGGTTGGCTGTTGGTTTTGTTTTTCTGCCTCATGTAGGGATGGGGAGTAGGGGCGAACAGCAGATACTTTCCGTGGCCACCACCTTTTAACCTGGTCATGATACCCTGATGACTCGTAATGGCTATGCATGACCCTTCCGCAAGAGAGAAAGCATAGGTGCTGGTGAATGTTCCAGACTCTGACTGTTGTGGTTCAAGTCTAGTGTCTACTACACACCTGCTGTATGGCCTTGGACAAGCTTCTCATCTGCAGTGTGATGACAAGAGTAACACCCACCTCATGTTGCTGGTGAGGATTAAATTTGTTAATATTTGTAAGTGTCCAGACTAGTGCCTGGCACCTAGTAGTCCTATAAAGTGGTAAATAAAAACATCCATGGAAAATTTGATTTGTAAAAATCTTTTTGTTAATTCTTGGGGTTCCAGGTTGACACATCTGAAAAGTTTCATAAGGATGTTATGGTCTTTCTGAAATTTTTTATAAAATATATATTTTCATAAACCAACAAAATGAATGCCTTGGGAATTATATGTTACCAAGAATAAATGAAACAGGAATGAGAATATATATTACCAAGTTTCTACTCATCGCTCTAACATTGCAGTGGCCAACAATTTGCTTGTCCTGATACCTTGTGGTTCTTCAAGGAGAGGGGCAAAGAGGAATGTGGTTGAAAACCAAAGAAGAAACTAGAAATAAAGTGCTTCCTTGATTGTGTCACTGTTTTCCCATTTCTGTTCCGTGAATGCGATGCCAGGAATTTAAAAGTAGACCCTCATCAAATCATTTACCTTAAGTGCCCTGCAAGCAGTTTCTTAAGGGAAAGTGTGAATATTTTAGGTAAAAATCTATTTAAGTTTTAAAATCATGAAAACGACCTTATTGTCTGTATTGCTACCTATAGTGTGAAGAATTCGGTAGACCACGTCTAGGTTTGTAAGCACTGCCCCTGGTTCCTTTGGAAGAAGATATTTTATGGGGAGTAGCACTGTCTATCTGGGAGCTATTGATTAAAAAGAGAATAAACTGTCCACTCTCCTTCCTCAGGGTGGAAAAATAGCGAGAGCTTTTTTTCCCCCTGACTGAAATTGACTGCCTGTTGTCCTTCCCTCAGCTGAAAAACAAGTCTCACCTAATAGGTGGCTTGTGGCATTCACCAGTGTTTGAACAATAGCCATTATTTTAAAAACTAAAGCCGCACTGAGAAGTATCGAAATGACTGTACTGAGTGACATTTTCCAAATGATGCATTTTACCAAACCGCAAAGCACAAGAATTACTTAAAAGACAATAAGAATTGTAACTGTTCTTGACTTTTTATTGCCTCTAAATTTACTTTAATTTTAATTTTATTTTTTATTGCCCTTATTTTAAAAATTGAGGTAAAAATTCACATAACATAAAATTAACGATTTTGAAGGGAACAGTTCAGTGGCATTTAGTATATTCACAGTGTTGTACAAACCCCACCTCTATCCAGCTCCAAAACATTTTCATCCTCCTAAAAGAAAACCCTATATCCATGAAGCACTTACTTTCCATTGTTCCAGGCTCTATCCTTTTTTCTCTTCCTAAATGAGAAGGACTCATCACAGGGATTTTTGTTTGTGTGCTTTTTTGAAGCTGTTTGTTCAATACCATTTCAAAACATGCCTTTTTGGTTCAAGGGTGAATGAACTTTCTACATGTGGAAATTTAGGCAAACTTGACTTGTGATTTTAAAAGGTGGCCAACACCATAGGTAGGGATGATCTTTAACTTCCACGAAAGCCCCTTGTTAGACATAAGTGGGCAGGTTTGGTTCTTGGAGAGGTACAGGGTAAGAATGCTCTTTGGATGGCTCCAAGACCAGAGAGATCTCTTCAAGACATTGCACTCTTTTGAAACTCTGGGAAACTCAGAGTCCCTCCAAGAAAAATGCTAAGCTTTCACATATATTCTGTTTTCCTTACTTCCTTACGTTCTACTTCATTCTCTCCTCTTAACCCTTATTGCCATCTCAAGGAGAGACGGTCAAATGGTGTTGAAGTTGCCAGCGAAGGCCAACCTTCCTGTTACGGGGATGGCCACTGTGTCTAGCTGGGGTGCTGGGTGGGCAGTGCGTCCCCTTTCTGGCCTCTCTGGGAGCGGTCCAGTTTGCAGCAGGGAAATACTAAGAGAAATAGTTTGTTTACCTAATCACTTTCTATAGCCATCACATATTGGTAGTCTATTGATCACAGATCATCAGAACATGATAGAAAAAGATTAGGGAAGAACTTAGAGGGCTTTACAGTTTTTGCCCTAAAAATTTTACGATTTCTAGTAATCATAAAATCTGTATCATCGAGTCTCCATAGGCTCAACTAATTTTGCATAGCTTGTGCTGTGTGTTAAGTCTAGACTCGGTAAATCAGTCGTAAATGCAACAAATGCTTCAGGAAGTACCTTTTAAAGGAACTCAGTCAGGGTGCCTGGGTGGTTCAGTCGGTTTAAGTGTCTGCCTTCGGCTCAGGTCACGATCCCAGGGTCCTGGGATGAGTCCCACATTGGGCTCCCTGCTCAGTGGGGAGTCTGCTTCTCCTTCTGTCTCTGTGCCTCTCCCCGCTCATTCTCTCTCTCTCTCAAATAAATAAATAAAATCTTTTAAAAAATAAAGGAACTCAGTCATTTTTAAGTATCATTAATTATCATTTGGTAGTTTTTATATTTGAATGCATAATGCACCTAACTATTTATGTATGTGGTTGCTTAAAGCATGGTATAGCTGATACAGTCTTCGTTTATATTCAGGAGGAAATAGTTATAATAATAATACAGATCAGCTTTGAAACTAAATAAGTTAGTAGTGCACAATCACATTTACCTCCCTGGTCTGTAACTGAGAGAGGAGATAAATGGAGAAATGAATGGATGAGATAATTTGTTTCACTAGCTTGAGTTTTGTTTGTACAGAACAGCAACTAAAATCAGAAATATCAAAGCCTGTTTAAAAAACATTTTTCCAGCCAAAATTATGAAAGTAATACATGCTCATGATAGAAAATTTGGAAAAATGTTTCTGTATATTTCATGCATAATTGTGATCTTATCCTGTGTGAAATTCTGTGCTTCACATTCTTCACTGAACATGACAATGTGAATATTTCCCAGGATCTGAAACTTGCTCCTAATAGGCATGGTCCTATATACCTACAAAATCATGCTGGTAAGCATTAATGTAGTGATAGAAAAAAAGATGCTTAATTAAAGCACCCAGCTATCTTCAGAGAGTTTGCAGGACATTTGGCTGGTACAACCTGGAGCGCATATTATCTGTATCATCAGCTAACCCCTGAGAGCTGCTTATGGTGTGGACGTTCTGAGTTACTGCTACCCATTTTCCTGCTCTTTAGCCTTATTAATGGTTGAGTCATGTATTAACTATTCTTATATATGAAGTGTTCATTCTCTGTGAACATGAAAAGGTAGGATAGTTGTTTTCTCAAAATAAGCAGGTAGTAGATGTTGACATGAAAGTATTTAAGGACTGAAGCCTATTCCTTTAGACAAGAGCCAAGCTCCTGGCTGTTTCTCGTGGTTTTAAATTCTAGACATTTATCCTTTTACGAAAAAATGTATATCACCTTTTAGAATTTTTACAAGAAAGTAGTTTTATTAATGTTCTATTTTGATAGAGAAATGCCTTGCTTTCATTGTGGAAGAATATAAGATGTTCTTATATGTTATGTATGCAACTCTTTGAAGTTCATCATGGGAAAAATTCAGCTTTCTAAACATATGTTAGTTTGTCAGTAATGTTTCATTATGTGGTCTGTGTGCAGATGTAAGTATCTAAAAACCACACTGTCTGTAAGGTACTTTAGGATTTGAAATTCATATAATTATTAGCATCATCATTATATTCTAATTCATGAAAAATCACATGAAGTCAAACTGTATATGTTTTTTCTTTCAGCCAGATGAATTGTACTTTGAGGAAGGTGATATTATCTACATTACTGACATGGTAAGCTCAGCTAATATTTTGTAATCCTACATATGAAACATAAGGCTATTTTGTGTAGCTGTAATGTACAATATTTAAATGTTTATCTGTATAGAAATACGTATGCCCAGTGTGTTCATTTTAGCACAATTTGTAATAATAGCGTAAAATTAGAAGTAACCCTTATGTTCACCTATAAGAAGATAGTTGAGTAAGTTTCGGTATATCCACAAATAGAGTATTATGCATTTATAAAAAGGAATGAGGAATATCTCTAAATGCTATTATGGAGTAACTTAAGTGAAAAAATGCAAGGTAAAAAAAAGCGTGAACAGTATGCCTTATTTACCTAAGAGAGGTTATATGTATAACTGTTTTCTTCAGTTTAAAACAAAAAGTCAATGGAGGATTCATCGAATAAAATTTTAAAAAATAGTTTCTTCTATGTGAGGGAAGGGAAATAGGGTAGAGGGAACATGGAATAAGGACTTTTTAAAAAATCACACCTTGTTTTAGAGATCTGACTTTGGAGTCATGCAAACTTTTGCATAGTTATAAAATTAAATGGTAAAAAAGCAATCCCTGAAATTTAAAAGCAGAATGAATCAAATGAAGTTAATTGTATCCCAGGTAATTGGCATAACCACACAGAAAGGAACTGTTCCGAGTGACCTTAAAACTCAGCAGTTAGACCGAACATCTCCAGTAGAATATACATGAAGGGCAAAAAGGACTGGCAAGAAAAATAACTGTAACCTGGTTTTAATTATCATCTCGTAGCAGAAGCATTGGTATTGCTATGCTGAGATTGTTGCATGTGTGTTATGGTTGAGAGCAAATGAGTCATTAGGTCAGTGATACTGACAACTGGGATTTTTAGCCTGCAAGAAAAGATACACAGATGTAAGGTCAAGGTTAAAGGTTAAATAAAAACCCCATAGCTCTGCATCTGTATTGCAAGTATGTTGTATTTTATCTACAATAAAATAAAAACATGTCCTGCTCTGTCCTTTGAAAAGGCCTAGAAAAAAGAAATGACCGACCCCATAATAGTATGTTATTTTGCACTCAAAGGAACAAGGCTCTGTTGAGAAATACATGTTACCAGGTTGGGGGCAGCAAAGGTACAAGATAATCTGAGAACACCATGTTATTAGAAAGCAAGGAAGCCTCCAGAGACAATGAGGGTCACAGTAGAAACACAGGACTGAAGCTGAAGAGGCTGCCGCTAGTCAAAGGTAGGACAATTTGAACAGTCAGGGCAACACTCCCCAAGGATTGAAGCACATTTTCTATGTTTAAATCCATGAGCTGCCAGTAATACAAAAAACCCAAACATCATTCTTCACCCTGAGCGGATGCTAGGGAACTAACGTTTTTAATTCTGACAGCTTCAGTTAAGGAAAATAATGAGCCTTGATTCTGCCTTTTCTCTATGAACTTCATCTCTGGGTAACCTGAGAGTTGACGAGGGAGAACTTCTCTTTAGAGAGATATTCTCATTGTTTAAGTGAAAAAGGAATGGTAGAATGTCACCATTTTGCAGCCCCCAGGAAATAATGGAGGGACCGCCAGACATTATGTGTCTCCTGATGGAAGAAATCAATACTACAATAGTCTTGCCCAGAAAACTGAATCTGAATCTAATTAAGCCTCTAGAGCTAACAACCAATTTATAGGCAATAGGGAGAACAGAGGAACACATTTTTGGTAACACAGATGCAACAGGCAAAATCCAGCCTGTTTGAAACTCAGCAGAACAAATAAACTGGTTTCTTCAACAAATACACTAAGCAACAAGTGTGTTATGAAGGAATGAAAAAAAAAATGGAGGGAAACCTATACACTAAAAGAGACCAAAGAGGCAAATCAGTCAGTCATATTGTATGGCCCTTATTTGGATTCTAAATTGTGGGACAACTGGAAAATTTTAATAGTGATCTAGATGTTTGATGATATTAAGGAATTATTGAAATAAATTTTAAGTTATGATAATGGTTTTATGTCCTTGGAAAAAAATCCTTATCTTTCAGAAATACATACTGAAATATGTACAGGTGAGCTAATACAGTGTCTACAGTTCATTTGAAGATAATCTGAAGGGATAGGAGGTTGTGGATTAGATACATGAAACAGTTGGCCAGGAGAAAATAACTTATGCAGGTGGGAGATGAGTTTATGTAGGTTCATTATCCTGTTTTTTTCTTTTTATAGGTTTGAATTTTTCTAAAATAAGGTTTTCCCAAAAATGAAGCTAAAATAAAGAGGTCTTTAGGGAAAAAAAAATCTCCAGGATGCCAGGGTGGCTCAGTCGGTTGAGTGTCTGCCTTCAACTCAAGTCATGATCCCAGGGTCCTGGGACCAAGTCACGCATTGGGCTCCTTGCTCAGCAGGAAGCTGCTTCTCCCTCTGCCTGCCACTTCCCCTGTTTGTGTTCTCTCTCTCTGACAAATAAAAGAAAATCTTTAAAAAGAAAAAAGAAATCTTCAAGCTAAGAGAAATTAGACTCTGGACAAAAAAATTCTATGGATAGTTTAAAATTCTATGGATTGTTTTCTTCCCTTTCATAGGATCTCTGATGTGTGTGGTTGTTGAGGCTCTGTGATGAAGTGTATTGTGTGTGTGGCAGGCCAGTGTGGGTATATTTGTACTTTAATGATAGGGGGAACGGACATCCATAACCAGGGGGTGAGGAAACTTGATGGTTGTATCCAGGGCTGATGGACAGTCTGTAGAGCAGGTGAAGTCCCTGAGCCAGATGGGTTTGTTCTTTTTTTTTTTTTTTTAAGATTTTATTTATGTATTTGAGAGAGAGAGAGAGAGAGAATGAGCAGGGCAGGGGCAAAGGGAGAGGGAGAAGCAGGCTCCTCGCTGAGCAGGGAGCCCGATGTGGGACTCGATCCCAGGACCCTGGGACCAGGACCCGAACAGAAGGCAGGCAGACACTTAACCGACTGAGCCACCCAGGCACCCCGAGCCAGATGGTTTTAAAAGTGATTGAACGTAAACTGGATTTGGTGCCACTTAATCTAACTCTTCTTTCACTAGAGTGATACGAATTGGTGGAAAGGTACCTCCAAAGGCAGGACTGGACTCATCCCAAGCAACTATGGTAAGCATGGCTGTGGTGGTTATTACTTTGTTTCTACTGTGTGGACTTTCAATTTTCTGGTTCCTGAAGCCTTTCTGCTTGCTGCCAGGGCTGAGAAATCAATGGAGTCATTGCCAGTATAGGATATTTTGTACTCCGTGAATCTCTCCGTAATAAAAGGGGAATGGGCACTGGAGGTACTTGAACTTGATTCTTTGGCTTAAGAAAATGCATTGTAACATGCTTGATAGAACCCCAGGTTTCCAAAGAAATGCTTATGGCATTCCTTTATCCAACTCTTAGGATGTTTTTTTTTTTCCTTTTCTTTTGCTGTTAAACCAAATCTCAGATGGTTTCTCAGCCTAGCCCTTTCTTTGGTGATGAAGTGATCTTGCCTTGTTAATTCACGTGTCGGGCAGTTATATTCGTTAAATGGGTATCCAGGCCGTTTGAGGAGCTTGAGTAGTGAGAGGTGGCCCCTGCCATGAAGCCACTTCTGGTTGGAAGAGGGACAGACAGACAGACCCAAGTACTTCTGTAGAGAACAGCAAAGTAGAGTAAAAAGAGCACAGGATTGGTAAACAGTGTTTTAATCCTTTTTCTTCCACTTCTCAATCACAAGGGACTTTAGTGAAGGCACTTAACCGCTGTCCTTGAGACTGCGGTGTAATGAGAGGTTTGATTTCAGTCACTTCCAAAAATTCCTTTTGACGTCAGCATTAGATGAATCCCTAGACCAGTGGGGCTGGCGTCAGGCACCAGTTCCAAGCACTTGCACAGGACTTAGAAATTCGCAAGGAAGGGACTGCTGCAAAGTTCCTAGGAGAGCAAAGAGGGGGAGGGGAAGGGAGGGGAAGTGAGAGCGGAGGTCTGGGGCCCCAGGCAGGGGCCCTGCTTGCCCTGGTCTGAAGGTGATGCCATTCTGGGTTAAAAACATTTCTGTGTTCCTCTAACCTTTGCACTCCATTTCTAGCCAGTCACAGACAGTGAGCATGTAAAATGTTCCCCTGTTGCTTTGCATCTCCAGTAGCCAAGGGAGTGTCCAGTTACAGCTCTTTATGGCGGGAGGGGTTGGGTCTGACGTCTGTTTTGAACCGCAGTCTTCATGTGGTCATTCCTGCTGACTCTGGGACAGAGGAGAACACACCTTCCTCAGAGGCAGGTAGGGATGCTGCTTGCCCTCTGTAAATACGGGAAGCAAACCGTTTCCCCCTCGTGCGTGCCCCCCACATGCACACACACAAGGGAAACAGAATTATTTTCGGCCGTCTTCAAAGTAGGGTGTTTTTACAGAATGTAAAAATGAACATCGAATGTTTTCCTTCGCATTTTTGTGACTCAGTTTATGACATACTTGAGTATACTGGTATGCAGGCCACGGATCTCTTTGCTTTTGCTTATACTTCCAGTTAATTACTGCGTGTGGCTTTTGTTTATACTCCAGTTAATTGCTGTGGTGTTGCCTTATTGCTTAGCTTGGTTTCATTTAGCAAATAATTTAGCTTCTTTTAAAGCAGGAAGCATCAGTTTGATTTTCTGCTGTTTTTTATTTTTTTTATTTTTTAAATCCACACTAAAAGGGCTGCCGTGTGGTGGAAGGCCCTGGTACTCGGGAAGCCCGGGGACTGCGAAGTGGCTTCAGTGAGTCACTGGGGTGGCACTCTCAACACTGGCTTTGCTCTTTTTATTTTCAATCTAGTGGCCGAGCAGGCAGAATCCATTGACAATCCATTGCATGAAGCCGCAAAGAGAGGTAGGTGTGATTGTTTTTGATTGAGATACCCAGGAGTAAAACACACATCTTAATTATATAGTTTGATGACTTTTGACAGGTGTATACACCTATGTTACCGACGTCCAGATCAAGATCTAGAACACTTCTGTCATCCCAGAAAGTTCCCGTTCCAGTTAAATCCCTGCCTTCCCCCAGAGGCAATCTCTGTTATGCCTTCTATCACCCTTGAGAGAGAAAATATGATTAAAATGTTTTTTTTTTTTATTTCCTTAAGTAAGCTCTGTACTCCAATGTGGGGTTCGAACTCACAGCCCCAAGATCAAGCATTGCATGCTCTACCAACTGAGCCGCCAGGCACCCCTATGATTTTACATTTTTAAATGTCAGCCACCAGACACTTTTGAGTACTTTACTTACCTTGTGCCCAGTGGCAGGTGGAGAGGCATTTCTGTGGCTCCCAGAGCTGGATGTCTGGCAAGGGGAGAGATGTGTGTAACATTGTTACAAGGTGGTGTCAGAAAATCAACAATTGAAGTATGTTTAAGTCAAACAGGTTATAGAGGCCACGATGAGTAACTAGAGGGCAGGAGGGTGGAGGCTTCTTGTGGGCCTCACATGTGAGAGAGTGTTGTTATAGTGCAGGTGTGTGGGGTGAGGGTGAAGCTGGGGAGGGAGGGAGGAGCAACAGGGCTGGACCTCGGACCTGGGACTTTATCCCATACATCAGTAGTGTCCCCGTCAAACCCTGGGATATTTGGCAATGCCTGACTACGGACTTGGGAATGCTCCTGACACCTTTTGGGTAGTAGATGCTGGGGACATAGCTACAGGGCACAGGTCAGCCCCACAACAAAGAATTCTCCAGTCCCACCGTTGATAGGGCCACTGTTGAGAAGCCCTGCTGTGGACGTGGGGAGTTTTTATAAGGCCTCAAGGAGCTCTCTTTCATTCTATTCCAGATCTTTCTGAAATGTGAATGTCCAAAAGGAAATATTGGCTTAGAATGGTGCATAGGTAGACCTACTAAGCTGACATTTATCATTAGTACCTGAGACTAATATTACACTATATGTTTGATAACTGGAATTTATTTATTTATTTTAAGATTGTATTTATTTATTTGACAGACACAGCGAGAGAGGGAACACAAGCAGGGGGAGAGGGAGAGGGAGAAGCAGGCTTCCCGCGGAGCAGGGAGCCCGATGTGGGGCTCGATCCCAGGACCCTGGGATCATGACCTGAGCCGAAGGCAGACGCTTAACGACCGAGCCACCCAGGCGCCCTGATAACTGGAATTTAAATAAAAACCTGAAACTAAAGAACAAAGTGATTTGCAAATTAGATATTTGGGGCATTCGCCAGAGGATTTTAAATTAATAGTTAAATTTACTATGAGAGCAGCAGCTCTGAGCAGGTTATTTTGTGTTTATTTCCGTATTTTCTTATCAGAACTGAAAGTACATTTTAATATGAAAATGAATAGTATCTCCTTGTTCTTAGGTTTGACTGTTTCGCCCCCCAAGTTCTAGGATTTCACAAAGGAAAAAATTACATGTATGTATTTTTTACGGAGTCAGACAACCATAAGTAGACTCATTTAGGCAACTCTTCCCATTAACCGAACATTAAAAGTTGATGTTGTACAGCCCCACAGAGCTTACTCGTATTTTGTCACTTACATCGACACTGATCAGCATGTATGTGTGGCCAGTCTGTATGTACCATAGACTGAATGTTTGCATCCCTCAAGATTCAGATGTTGAAACCTAACCCCAGTGCAGTGGTGTTTAGAGGTAGGGCCTTTGGTGGGCTCTGCCCTCGTGAATGGAACCAGTACCGGTCGAGACCCTGGGGAGCTCCCCTGCTCTTTCTGTCCAAGGGGTGGAAAGACAGTGTCCATGAACCAGGAAGCAGGCTCTTACTGGACACCGAATCTGCCAGCACCTTGACTCTGGACTTCCCAGAGTGGTGACAAATAATTTGTGCTGTTTAAGCCTTTCCTACCCTCCTCCACCCCCAAGTTGTTGTTAATACTTTTCATTAATATAGTGGAAGCGAAAATGTACCATAATGAATGCATTACTGGGCAGGTCTTCATTTCAGACTTGCTGACGAATCCATTCTAGATGGGAATTTATGGAGGATGCAATGGATTCCAAAGCAGACAAAACAAAACAAAACAAAACACCAAACCCTTTTTCTCGTGTTTTTATAAATGTGAAATTTTTTCAGGCAACCTGAGCTGGTTGAGAGAGTGTTTGGACAACCGAGTCGGTGTTAATGGTTTGGACAAAGCTGGAAGCACCGCCCTCTACTGGGCCTGCCACGGGGGGCATAAAGGTACTGTCTTCTGTGTGTTGTCCTTAGAGTCCATGTTCCTGAAACGGTGCTCCACCGAGAGGTGATGGATTTACAGAAATGAAAAAACAGATGATTCTTTTCAAGTCCTTTAGAACATGGGCCAAAAGCCTTGTGAAGCAGTAGGGAGAATGCTCCCTTCATGGACCTCTCTCACTTTGAAGACTGGAAACTTCCTTTCTTCTGGGCTCAGAAAGGTGACAGGAAAACAATAGTCATGTAAAAACAAACCCCACAATATAATCTTACAGAAGAAAGGGGCAGGAGTGACTCCTCCAGCTTAGCTTTTCCCAAGATACGCTTTCGTGAGGTACATTTTAAGTTGAATGTACGCTGTTCAATGTAGGAGAAAGACGGCATTTGCTTAAGTTAGTAATCGTTGGTAACCTTTCTCAGTTATAATCCACTTATAATCAATAATACAACAAGTGGAATTTCTAGGGCAGTTTCAGCCTGACAAAACATCAGCCACACCCATTTACCTCTCCCTACAACATACACACAAAACAGACACCACAATCAGAAACAAAGCACCCAGCAGATTAAATATTAGAGCCAAAGGAAAGTTTCTGGCCGTTCCCCAAAAGGAAGCCGATCTTATATTAGCTCATAAACACAGATTAGTTAAATGAATATAAAGTGGCATAGCAAATGTAGAGAGTTCTACAGTGGTTGCCCCGTGTCAAAATGCAAAAGCCAGATTATTTGAAAGCAACGTTTCCCTAGATAATTCTACTTTTTAGGTTAAGTCTTGTACTTACATAAATTTAAAAAATTTTGTTATAAGGATGTTCTTGAAGATTCTTCTAAAGAACCCTCTCTTTTAAAACTATTATGCCTAGCCTTGTCAGCCGTTTCCTTTTTTTTCTTAAAAAAATATCTTTCCTCTTTGAATTTCAGACATAGTGGAAATGCTGTTTACTCAACCAAACATTGAACTGAACCAACAGGTAAGATCGTTTACGTGGAAGTCGGTGGTCATAACACACCTGTCTTGTTCTCGAGGTGCAGTGTGCAAAGTCCTGTCTTTGTGCCTTGAACTGACCTTTTCCCATTTGGTATCTTTCATAAAATTTTTAATCAAAACACTACAAATAGTTAAAAAATTTCTATTGTACTGAAATCCAAATTGCATAAAGCCCAAAATGCCTACCATACTCCTTCCTTCTCACTCACTCCTTTCGGCTCTTAGCTCTTTCCTTTCGCCTTCATGTTACTAAGGAAGATGCCTACAGAGCTGTATCCTAAGTCATCATCTTCATAAATGTTCCGGTGTCCTTTCTGAAGGTTCCAGCTTACTACTGCCCCCACTCTGATCTGCCAGCTCCGAACCTTTGCTCCTCTGGTCCTCCCCCACGTAGCCTATCAGAGTTTCCGGTTATGGTACTCTCCAATGCTTACGAGTATTATGGCTATTTAAATATTGCTCACCGTTTGTGTCATTTTTGTTTCTGGACTTACTGACTTTTATTTAGCTAGCTTTTTTTTTTTAAAGATTTGTTTGAGAGAGCGAGAATGAGAGAGAGTACATGAGAGGGGGTAGGGTCAGAGGGAGAAGCAGACTCCTCGCTGAGCAGGGAGCCCGATGCGGGACTCGATCCCGGGACTCCGGGGTCATGACCTGAGCCGAAGGCAGTCGCTTAACCAACTGAGCCACCCGCTAGCTTTTGGTTTTTTATCTCGCTGGAGACTTCCACACTGTTTCACGTTCTCTTGACGTACTTTTCCAAAATGTAGAAGGTAAGTGCTTCCCCCCACCCCCGCCCCAGAATGGTACTGGTACTTCCCGAAGTCCTCACCCTCATTCTCTGATCTGAGCAGCTTCACCTCTGCTGCTCTTTGCTCTCTTCCTGGGAAGCCCTACCTTCCCCTCCCTTCTGTGGTGCGTCTTCACTTGTCTCCATCCTGTGTCTGCCCTCCTGTCGTTGAGGGGAGAATCTTCAAACTGGTTCCTAAGAAAGGGGACCAAGGGATTGATGATGTGGCTGACAAAATTCGAGGCTGAAAATGATTTCCCTTAGAATTTTGCAGGCAGGACTCTAGGGTATTCAGTTTTTAGGATTGCTTTTGAGAGGTTTGATGCCATTTTGATTCCCGTTCTTTTACATGTGATCTGCTTTTTCTCTCGCTCAGAATTGTCACGCTGACCGTGGTGTTCTGAAATTTCACCACGATGTGCTTTAGAGTGGGTCTCTTCCCAGTAACGATGGCGGACTCTTTTCAGCCTGGAAAAATGTTGTCTGTTGTTTCTTTTCCAGTTTTTACTGACCATTCTCTTTGTTCTTGGGTTCTGGAATGCCCGTTCATAGTGAGGTAGGACCTCTTAACACTGAAGCTCCAGTTATTTTAGTTTTTCTCAGAGATTTTCTTACCTTTATGTTGGTTACCTTTTTAATTCCTTAATGTCCTGTGTAAGTTTTCTATTGCAGTGTAGTAAAAAACCACAAACGCGGTGGCTTAAAATGACACCATTTGTCCTATACTTTCTGTAGATAGACCAGAATTCTGGGTGCAGCACAGCTGGGTTCTCTGCTGAGTCTCATGGGCTGGAATCAAGGGATTAGCTGGACTGGCTTCTCATCTGGAGCTCGGATCCTGTTCCAGGCTCACTCAGGTTTGCCAGGAGGATTGAGTTTCTTGCACCCATAGGACTCTGGCCGGCAGCTTTCAGAGATCACCCCTCTCCATAGACATTTCCCAACATGGCTGTTTGCTTTTTTCTTTAAGGCCAGTAGGAGATTGTGTCTCTGAAGCTGTACCTTTGGGAAAGGGCCCACCTGATTAGGCCAGGCCCACCTGGTATAATCTCCCTTTTGATGAACTCAACATCAACTGATTAGAAACCTAATTATGGGAGTGATATCCCATTATATTCCTTAGTCTCACCCACACTCAAGGTGGAAGAATTCTTCAGGGGGTTGATCCTAGGGGGCAGGAATCTTGGGCACCATCTTAGAATTCTGTCCACTATAAGCTCTTACTTTTACTCTGATTATTACTTTTAAGTAGCATCTTCTCTTGTTCCATTATGCTCTTTCATGTTATATCTCAGATCTATTAATTACAGCTTTTTAAAACATTTTCTGCCATTAACTGTACTGTGTCTTTCCCCCCCTGAGATCCATTAATTTTGTTTTTATCCTTTCTCAAATAATGGAGGCTTTCCTAGTACCTAGTATTTCCAAATACTTAGTATCTTTGTCCATTCATGTTGAAGTGTGATAGATGTTCTGCATGCTTATGGGGCTTCTCCATAGGGTGAAGTAAGGTCCTAAGCTGTTTCGCTGGGTGATATCCAGATGTCAGTGTGAATACCCTCTCCCTCCTCCACATGTGGGCCTGCTCAGCTTCACCAGAGAACTGTCCTCCAGCCTCCTGCCCAGGGGGTAGATGCTAGACCGTGCACACTGGGGCAGTGGGGTAGGTAAAGGCAGCTTACTTCTCAGCTTGTTGGTTTTCAAGCTCACGCACTGCTTTTAGCTCCTGGCCTCATTGCCACCTTCCCTTGTACCTCTAAGTTCCACGAGCTTGGAAATGGTCTGGTTAATTTCTCGACAGAGTAATTCTGCCATCTGCATGGGGTCACCTGGTAGCAAGGAGAGAGGAAGGTGATCTAATTACTTCCATAAACACTTTCACCCAGTCCTCTTGTTTTCACTCCCATGCCTCGTGCCCACTCCAGTGTCTCCAGGCATCTCCGATTTGCTTAATTCATGTGAGGTTTCTGCAGGCACAGATCTGTTTGCTTCCTCCTGGCGTCTCCTGCAGGCATCTGCAGCTCTGCTGGTGCTCTGCCAGGTCGGTCTCTGCTCCTGCGTCCCATCCCCATGCCCCAGATGACTCTTCTGTCGTCTCGTGAGTCTCCTTTCTCTCTTTGGAATTTTATACGATTTCATGACTTGTCCTCATTGTAAGGTTACCCAGAGTAAACCTGAATTCGTGTGTATTTTCAGTCCACTCTCTATTTTTAAAATGCTGCTTTCTCTTTTTAAATCACCGTAGAACAAGTTGGGAGACACAGCTTTGCATGCTGCTGCCTGGAAGGGTTATGCTGATATTGTCCAGTTGCTTCTGGAAAAAGGTAAAGTGTGTGCCCAGTTTATCCAGCCTTCACGTACCCTGGAAAAATAGGCTACATTCAATTACATTATTTGAAATAGTAGGAAGAATAATAGGCTCTGTGTTTTGAAAGTGGGATTTTAACTTTCACTCTGTATCACAGGGTTGTTACAGTAAGCTGAAATTACAGTATTGTGATTTGTGTGAAGTTGTTAGTTTTAAATTGAAAGTTTGGTAAGCTTTAAGATTACATCTATTACTTTTAGAACTTGTTTATTGTGTATTTCTGCAGGATTAAAGGGCCTTAGAAGAAAGGCGTACGTGCGTGTGTGTGTGTGTGTGTGTGTGCGCGCGCGTGCGCACGCACGCATGCCTGTGCGGAGAAGATCCTATCTCAGAAAGCTGTATGGGTAAAGTTGCTGAGCCCCTTTTCGCACAGGAGATTCTTGATAGATAAGAAAGCAAGCTGTAGGTATAATCTCCTGCTTTGAGCTGAGCAGGTGCTAGATGTATGAAGAAAGAGAAGATACCTCGATTCCCTGTGTCTGTACAAGTCAGAGGGGACAGTGAAATTGTGGACTGACCATCCATCCATCCACTTGTCCTGCAGATATTAATTAAGCCTTACAGAAGGCCAGGCATATCCCCCCATACTGTACCCTGCTCCAAAGGCTATAATACAAGTTGCTTGAGTCCCAAGGTGTCATATGGATGCACTGTCATTAGGGATCCTCAGAGCAATGTTGTGGGATATATGAGGGGAAATGTTACTAATTTAAAGTGTGTTGATGACATAAACCTCGGGTATAAAAAAGACAGCATGAGGACCACTGTAGTGCCCCCTAAAGGTTATGCCGAGAACTGCGCCGTACCGCAGGGGCCAGTGAGCTGGTGAAATGAGCCTAGTCCGAACTGAGATGTCCTGCAAGTGTAAAATGCACATCGAACGTCAAAGACTTAGTGGAAGAAGATGTAAAGCATCACAACAATTCTTATGTTGGTTCTATGATAGACCTGTCACATTTTGGATATACTGGGTTAAAGAAAACGTATTATGAAAAGGAATTCCTCTTTTTGAAAACGTGGCCACTAGGAAATCTGAAATGACATATATGGCTCCCATTGTATTTCTCATGGGTAGCGCTGGTGGAGAGGGACACAGGAAATGGTTGTTTCTTCTCTTGCATTGCTGGCCCTGGACATTTCCTGTCCTGACAGAAATCATGTACATGAGTTCTAAAGTGTAATTTAATGTAAGATATGATTAGTCACAGAACTCTTAACCCTCAGGACTCTTTTTTTACCTGTAGCTCAAGGAGAGAATGCGGTTCCTATAGACCCTTCGCTATGGGTAGATCTAAACCTGCTCACGAGGGAGATTTTTATACACAATTGGCATATTCCTAATTAAACCCGCCAACCTTTCTTAACTCAAATATTTTTGTGCCTTTGCGTTTCATTACATTTATTTTTTGTTTATGGAAGAGGATGTGGTTACAAAGAAAATGGCACTCTCCTATACTGTGGCAGAAAGTGTAAATTGGTAAAGCCTTCTTGGAAAGTAATCTGACAACAGCTAGCAGAATTAAAAATGGACATATCCTCACATTCCAGCGTCACTTCTAGAAAACCACACATCAGAAAAATGTTCGAGGAGGTTTACAGCAATATTGTTTGTGATGAAGGAACAGCCTAAGTGCCCTTCAATAGGGGGGTGATTAAATAAATTTTGCAGTGTCCACAAAATTGAATACTTACAAATGTTTAAATAGGTCGCGTTATAAGGATGTGTATTAATAAGGAATGGTATTAAGGAATACCATTATGTATTGTTAGGTTAAAAAAATCAATTTACAGACCAATATATGTGGTATGATTTTGTGTATATATACATATATGTCTGTGAATGCATTCATGCACCTAAGGGAGCTGAGGATTGATGCCTACTTGCTGGGAATGGTTTCCTGTGGACAAGCTAGAGGAAGGGGAAGGGAAGGGGTGAGTTGGGGGATGAAAAGGGACGTATGCTTCTGTTTAGCATACTTCTATAGTTTTGAATCTTTAACAGTGAAAATGGACTCATGAATTCTGATACAATTTTTACCTCGTGAAGACAAGGAAAAAAAGCAAGTTGAAGATAGGCTGTGGGCACAATGGATTGCCTCTAGGTTTTATTGTGTTACTCTTCTGCTAATTTGCACAGGAGTATACTTACAGATAGAGAATATTAATCCCCTCAGGCAGAAGCCACATGGTATTTTCTCAAGAAGCAACGGGTATATTACATTGAATCTCCAAACACTTGTGCCAAGACACATTGGAGTCTAACTCACTCAGGATTCACCTCCGGGAGAGTCAACTCCCCACTGAAAACTCACATGCAGTATTCTGAGGACTTGAAAGGAAAGGCTATATTTTATTTATTTATTTTTTTAATTTTTTTAAAAATTTTTTTTATTTAAAAAAATTTTTTTTTATAGATTTTATTTATTTATTTGAGAGAGAGAATGAGATAGAGAGAGAGCGCGAGAGGGAAGAGAGTCAGAGGGAGAAGCAGACTCCCTGCTGAGCAGGGAGCCCGATGCGGGACTTGATCCCGGGACTCCAGGATCATGACCTGAGCCGAAGGCAGTCGCTTAACCAACTGAGCCACCCAGGCGCCCGAAAGGCTATATTTTAATGGTGCCTAATTATTAGGGGTACAGCAGCAAGCTCCTTGATTAAAGATGTCAAATGGGCTTTTACTGTTCTGAAAAAGCTGACTTCAGGGCCAGAGTGATTCCCTAGTTAGTTTGGCCCAAAGTGATGAGTTTTGGTGGAAGGAAGATTGTCTGCTACTCTAGATTCTTCAGAAACACCTGATGTGCTTTTCTTGTATTGGGGGGAAAGGTGCAAGAACAGACTTAAGAAACAATGAGAAGAAGCTGGCCCTGGACATGGCTACGAATGCCGCCTGCGCATCTCTCCTGAAAAAGAAACAGGGCACAGGTATTTGGCTTTAATTCTTCTTTCTCCTCTGGCACCATCTTGACCAAGGTTTATCATCTTAGGACTGGGAAAACTCTTCATGTGGTGGTTCTGAAGTTACATTTTATTTCCTTGGTCTACTTTGGAACGTTCACCATAGAGGAAATACCTTTACGCAAACAAGTCGAAGAGACATTGAGCTTTTAGTATTTATTGTATGTTTCCTTTGTTCCTTACAATTAAGTCGTAATCACTTTGCTTTCCAGTAGAGCCCTTTATCAGAGAGCCATGGTCTCCGTATCCTCGTTTCAGATAGGTGTTTACCAGTGGTTCTCTCTAAATATATTTTTCAATTAAGCACTGAAGAGCTCCAGGGTTATATTTTATTTCTATTTTAAATGAGAGTATCAGTAAACTATAATCAGAATTATTCTAGCCTTGGTAAACAATTTGATGTTCACTTAGACTCTGGGGTGGTTTTTAAAGGTAAAGTTTAGGTATACATCCTTAAAGATAAAAATATCTGTTGGTGTGGGAGAATAGGTTTGAAAGAAAAAAATGAAAAGTTTGTGTGGTTGTTTTGAAAAGGTGTCGAAGAAAAGGTGTTAAACGCATTTGCATCCTTCATGAGTACTATTCAGAGACTGGCAGTTTGTTGGACCTCTCAGTGCATAACCTGAATGAGTGATTTCCTTTGAAAGAAATGCTGGGAGGGTGTGCTTTAACCCTTCCCATTCCCCTGTCCTTTCTCTCTCCTTCATCCGCCATCAGCCTCCGGGCCCACGAGGAACCCAGAGGTAGAAAAAAGAGAGGTAGGAGATGATTTGGTTGGAGGGCACAGTCAATCTCCCCTCTCCCCCCAAGGCTTATTCTATTGTTACCTTATGTTTGGCACTCTAATGCCACTTTGAAGGAGAAGCCAATGATTGATACATCTTTTCCACCATTTTCTAGAATGGAAACTAGTATAACGGAGAGCTCACTTTCCACAAGTCTTTATTTAGCATTGCTGCTCATCATTCCAACCCTTCTTAGTATTGCTTTAGAGTCTAAAGTTTAGACTGATCCATGCTGGTGGAGAATCACCAAAACAACTTTTTGAGACATTTCCAGTATTGAGGCTGAGTGCATTTGTTTCCATTTTAAGCTGAGGGTAATATCACTCTCAGAGTTGTGAGCTTGTGTAATAAGGTACTGATTACTGTTTTCATCATTTGACTCCCATTCCCATTAATTTTTGAACCCTTGGAAAGCTTTTCTCTTCTTTAGCTAAGTACCTTTTGTTTTATGAGAAGAGGCAATGTTATTTTGTCCTGTAGCCCAGTTCCAGCAGAAGCAACAAAATAAAGTCAGTCCCCTGGTTTCCTACTTTTGTCAATCAAAGATAGCAAACAGTCCCTCTCTCGTCATGACTCACCAAGGGAGCCGCCCACAATTATCCTCCTTGTCCATCACAGCCCTCCTCACGAATCTGCTGTTCCTTTTATTCTTTACTCCAGATAGGTCTTTGTTCCAGATTTTTATTTCTTTTAACTTCAGTTCAGATACAGTGTAAACCATTAAACCATTAAGCACCTTGGGTTCCTTAATTATTTAAGCCATGAATGCTCCCTGGCAGGCTGGTGTTTCTCCCAAGTAATTACTCGTGCATAGATGGATTGAGGGTCTGCTGAGTGCATGAGAAAATATTTACCAGCTGAGTGGTGCTCCCCAGCAATCCTACATTTTGATTGAGAAGCCATATATGTAGCTGTGAGGGAGAGATACTTTTACTTGGCATGTATCTCCACCTTCCTGCTGCCTTGGTTGGTTCCGGAAGTCGGACTATGGCCTAACTTCCTTTTTCTGCCACTGACTTCCTGTTGCTGTATGGGTCCCTTCAGAATGTCCTCACCGTGGAGCAAGACTTCTTATGAGCTGAAGGTTATCAGAGACTCATGTATACTATAAGCTTGATCATGGTAGACAAGGAAAATAGCACACTTGCCTCAGACCCCAGAGAGCTGTACCCAGAAGCCTCCACATGAGCAGTGGGAGCTGGGGGAGGCAGGTGGCAAACTGTTCTTTTTCCCCTCACCTTTCTACAGTCTTTGTAGAATAGAGCTGGGAGGTAGGTCTCTTTTCCTCTTTTCATGCTCAGTGTCTTTAGTCTACTTTCCTAAATTTGTATTGATTAGGTAATGGACTCGTTAATGAGGTAATCATTAATTACCTGGGGGCTTGGCACACAGAGGCAAGAAATGCATTTTCATATTTCGGTTTTCATGTTACCTTTTTCCTCTCTTTTTTCTTGCTTCATTCTGCAGTCGTCCAGTAATATTTCAGTTTGTATTGTGATCCTAGTTGGAATCAGTTGAATATTGGGCCATATAGCTAATTATCAGCACAAATTCTGCCCTGGAAAAAGTATATTCTGATGTTGTTGCCCACTTTTAAAAGCACATCTTGGATTTTTTATAGAGAAAAAACAAGTCACATTTTGTAGTTACCTTGAAGGATAACTTTGGGATACGAGTTTAGGGCCAGGGTTCAGCCCCCCCCCCCAAGGGTTCCACCCTTTAAATTCTTTTTCCAGTTTTTACAAATTGGGGTATAATTTATATTAATTATACATATAAATCCTAAGTTTACATCTTGATGTGTGTGTGTGTGTGTGTGTGTGTGTGTGTGTGTGTGTGTGTGTGTGTTTTAACTGTGCTCCCACCTGCCACAACCCAGATCAAGGTAGAGAACATTTTCCATACCCCAGAAGCCCCCTCCATATCCTCCCCTGCTCTCACCATAGGCTGGTTTTGCCTGTGCTTGAACTTGATATAAATGGAATCAAACAGTATGTACTTTTTTGTGTCTAACTTCTTTTCACTTAATACTCTGTGAGATGTATCCAGATTACTGTGTCTGTCTTTCTACCATTTATTTATTGTTTGTCTTAAGTGCTGGTGGTTGATTTGAATGTGCAAATCCAGGTCAGCGACACTGAGGAGAAGTGGAAGTGAGGTAGGGGAGAAGGGGATGCACCGCTAGGAGATACATTATTATAATGGCCACGGCCCAGGATGAGCTGTGAAGAGCTATAGCACCTCAGCACTTGGCCATGTGAGAAGTTTCCAGAGAAACTGGGCCTGGGAGCATTCCATGAAAGGAAGAAAGGAGAAGGAATTTGTTTGCCTGGCTCATTCCTGTCTCTTGATTTCCTTTCAGCAAAGGTTGCACCGTAGCGAGTCATCTTCTGCTAACAGGAGAAACGAGGTTGAAATGAGGGGCAGAAGTAGCCATGGAAGGACAAAGAATATCTCAAAGGGCAAAACATAGGATGGTAGTAACAGAGTAGAGTAGGAAAGAGCTTTGCTGTTGTCTTTTTGTCTTTAGCTCAAAAAGCTGCTTTTCCTAAGTTTACAGCCAGTCCTGAAGTTCACGGGTGTGTGTGGGATAGGACAAAATATATTCCGCCCAGGCCTCCGGAACTTCTCATAGGGAGGATGGACACAAATACAACCTGGGGACTCCTAGGAGTTTGGAAGCTGCTGTGAAGTCATGGAAGTTTGCCTCTGTTCTGCTCATATCCACTTGTTCTTTCATCTTTCCTTCTTGTAGAAGATAAATCCATTTCTATCTCCCTTGTACCGACTCTCCCTGCCCCTTCCTTTTTCTCAATAATTCTAAATTTGTAAAGATAATGACTGAAAAAACTGTAGTATCATCAGCATACGTAAAATTAATAATGCCTTCATATCATCAAATAAATCTTGTCATTGTCCAAATGCCCTTTTTTCTCATACATGTTTGTTTATGCTTTGTTTACCTATTTATCTGTTTACTTATTTGTTGATAGTTTAAGTCAGGGTCTGAATAAGGTCAGGCTCTGGTTGGTAGATATGTCTCTTAAATCATTGCTTCCTCTCCCTCTCTCTTGCTAGCCTGGCGATTTACTTATTAAAGAAGCTGGGTCAGTTTTCCTGAATTTCCCAGTCTAGACATTGCATATGTGCATCCCCATGGTGCTGTTTGTCATGTTCCTCTTTCCTCTGTATTTTTGTCAGTTGGTGTTAGATCTAGAGCTTTGATTAGATTTTACATTTTATCTGTCTGTCTGAGGGGTAGAGGGAAAAATACTTCATGAAGAAAGTTGTGTTGTTTCATCAGAGGCACAGAATATCTGTTTGTCACTTGTCCTGTGACTTTAGCATTCATTGATAATCATTGTCTAGATCCACTATTTCACGAACAGTTGCAAAATGGTGATATTTGAATTCTGTCACTCCTTTCTCAGTTATTAGCTAGGAACATTCTGTAAAAAACAAAAAAATTCCCTTCATCCATGGTTTGATTACTCAGAGGTAATAGTTTGTGTGGTAGGGGCAGAATAAAGGCTTGATTTTTGTCCTTTGTTAATGAGTTTTCAGAATAAGGTACAGGTTCCCTATTATTCTCCAAAGAAGACTGGTGAATTCTCTTTGGTGTGTGTTGAAATATGTGCTGTGTTTCAATCCATTATATTTAGTACGATTTTTTTAAAAAATATTTTATTTATTTATTTGACAGAGAGAGAGAGAGAGAGAGAGAGAGCATGAACACAAGCATGGGAAGCTGCAGAGGGAGAGGGAGAAGCAGGCTCCCCACTGAGCAGGGAGCCTGACCCAGGGCTTGATCCCAGGACCCTGAGATCATGACCTGAGCCGAAGGCAGACGCTTAACAGACTGAGCCACCCAGGCGCCCCTAGCATCCTTATTCATAGTCCCTCTTTGGCTAGTGGAGGCCTCTTCAGATTGGATCGTGAATCTTTCTAAAATGACGCTCTCTCTGATAGCATCCTTGTTTTATGGTATGACAAGCGGTTCCAGGTACATCTTTTACATTTTCTGCCCCGGACTTGGAATCAGTCATATCTCCAGTGAGCACGGGGATATAGTATTTAGAGACCATGGTAATATACATTTATTGAGCTCTAACTGTGCTTATAACTTGGATTTCAGTTTCCCTCCTAAAATGATGCTTCACGTAACCTGTTGCTTATAGGCATTTAACTAGACAGTTGAATAGGTGCACAGGTAAAGATCAGATGCCTTCTTTTTGAACCCTGTTCAAGCCTGATTTAACATATGGTGGGGTTCGGTTCCTTCTGTTTCACACTTTATTTCATTGCCTTCAGGTAAGGCCACGCAGGCTGTCGACTGACCAAAGCCACATGCATGTATTTGACACTGGGAGAGGAGATTGGAAGTACAGTGCTCAGAGTGGAGGGGCTTCCCGTGTGTTCCATGCTGGTCATGGTGCATGGGGCTGGTTGCATTTTGTGCAAGATAGATTAATGGTACCTTAGCAGCACCACGTGCTTTAGTTTATTTTATTATTTTTTTTTGCATGTCTAGAGAACGTGCAGACAGCTGTATTTGTCAGCCTCTATGGCAACAAATATTGAGCAGTGAGGCAGGAAAGCAAAAGTTGAAAAAGATCCTTGGGGGAAGTACTATCCCAGGGTCTGAGGAAAGATTACAGTTTGTTGAGCTATCAGGAGCTCTGAAAGTGAAGACAAAATCTGAGCAATTTGTAATTTCTCTCTTTTGCTCTCCCTCTCCCCCCTCCTTCCGTTTAGATGCTGTTCGAACATTAAGCAATGCTGAGGAGTATCTTGATGATGAAGACTCCGATTAATTCCCTTCTGGAGCTTCGAGATCTAAAACGTCTGTTGTTTTTGCCATTCCAAAACCTTTGTCTTTGCCAGAAGAGTGTTGGTAACTGGTTTTTGTCTTTTTTTTTAAGTCTTTATGAACATGGGAGTATTGCACTGTGTTTGAGTAGAATGTGTAAATGGGTAGGTTTTCACCTTCAGTTTGCCGATAAGTGACTGGATACTTTGCTGTATAAAGTACATTTTTGTTCACTAGAGTAGAACAAGAAGAGATTATTTCTATTTATCAAGTTAAAGGAATTAAAAAAGTTTTTTTCCTTAAAAAAAATCAGAATTTTTTTTTTTGTTTTGTTTCGTTCTTTACCTCAAGGATTGAAATATTTTGAATGGATTTTTCAAGGGGGAAATGCTTGTTACAATAATGAACCAAAAGACTTAACAGAAAATCGTCAGCTATTCTGACAAAAATAAACATTTTAAGAGACTGTGTTCCTTTTGTCTGTTTCTTTGGTATCACTATTTGCTGGTAGATAAGGCTCTTTATATTTATATTTAGGTAAAGGCTGATTTTATTTTTTTTATTTTTTTTATTTTTTTAAGTTGTATTTCATACTTAGCACAAAGGAATCGTAATAGCCACATTTCTGTCCAACTTTATATATTTGCTTTGATTAAAGTCAAGACAATAATCATTGAGAAGATGCATTTATAATGAAATATATAACTTCAGTAATTATTAGACTTTCAGTTTTATCTCTAAGGTTATACATAGTGTGAAGAAATCCAGCAACCCATTCCAGTCTGCTTGTGGTCTGAAAGATTTAAAAAAACGATTTCCTTATCATGGAAGATGTCATCGTTTTCTATAGTGGAGTAGCCAGGAGCCGTGAAATTTTTTTTGTGTTCAGCTTTTCACTTTGATAGCATTTGTTTTCCTAGAGCATAGCTGTAGCTTGTAACAATTCAAATTCTTTTGCTAAAACATCAGTTAATATTGCAGGGAGCCTTCTGTAATACTGAAGTGACCCATGATTCGAGATTCCAGTTCTAATTTTGTCATTGCTGTTGGCATTTGCCCAGATTCCAGGCCCTCGGCTCAGAACCATATTTTGTAAGGAGACTTCGATGCTACTTTCAAAAAACACACTGGTGCAGAGAAGGAAATGTTTGAAGAAGGAAGTGGGTTAGCTCAGGAAATGAATAACTGCCACTGTAAGAGTTTTCTGTCTGTGACTGCTTTTTTTTCCTCTGTGGGTGCCTTGAGGAAGGGGATCCTGAGAAGCCTGTTCGAGGGCTTTCTGCTGCCCCAACCGAATTTTAATAGAAAGAAGTCTGTATAAGTAGCGACAGCAGAGGATGAGCACAAAATCTGAAATCTATATCCTCAAAATAAATACGTTTATGAAACTTGAGTTAAGCATTTGTATTTCTTCATAAGCATAACCTTGAAGATATGAAATCCTTGTTGAAACTGTATCTGTTCGAACCACAGAACCTTTAAGGATTCATTCTTTATTTTTTAATTTATTTTATTTTAAAGATTTTATTTATTTATTTGACAGAGAGACACAGCGAGAGAGGGAACACAAGCCGGGGGCGTGGGAGAGGGAGAAGCAGGCTTCCCGCGGAGCAGGGAGCCCGATGCGGGGCTCAATCCCAGGACCCCGGGATCATGACCTGAGCCAAAGGCAGATGCTTAATGACTGAGCCACCCAGGCGCCCCTAATTTTTTTTTTAGAGGGGGAGAGCATGAGCTGTGGGCAGGGAGGAGCACAGGTAGAGAGAGAATCTTAAGCAGGCTCCACGCTCAGCGCAGAGCCCCACACAGGGCTCGATCTCATGACCCTGAGATCATAACCTGAGTTGAAATCAAGAGTTGGATGCCCAACTGACTGAGCCACACAGGCGCCCGGAGGATTCATTTTTTAAAATGGGGTTTGTGTGGGGTTCCTGGCTGGCTCAGTTGGAAAAGTGTGACTCTTGTACTTGGGGTTGTAAGTTTGAGCCCCACATTGGGTGTCAAGATTGCTTAAAAATAAAATCTTTAAAATGAAATGATAAAATAAAATAAAATATGGGGTTTGTGCCTTAACAAAAAGCTTTTGGAAATCTCTGCCTTTTGTTCTTGCGTACTTTGGGCCTGGGGTGATTAGAATAGGTGCCAACAAAACACTTTTAACTTTTTCACATGGGCAGAGATAATACAGTTTGCATGAATACAGATAATTTTTATGAAAATGCCTTGTGCTCGATGTGGGCATTTTATTTATGTCCTTGAGGAAAAGAAGAGTGAGTGGCTTCCCCGACATTGCTTTTAACATTATTGAGCTTGTGAAGATTCTAGAAACTTGGCCAACCAGAAGTTTTGGGAGTGGAGGGTGGACTTAGGTATATGCATGAGTTGCTGGTGAAACAAAATTTGGTGGCCGATATGATCTTTTTCAGAGACGTTGAATGCTGAACTCAGCAACAAAAATCAGTTCTAAGAACGTGTCACCCCTCTTGATTCTGTGCAGAGGAGAGCTTTGATTATGTTCTGGAAATGGCTTCGGAGGTTTTGCTGTAACCTGAGCTTTCGGACAGTCCCTGTGGCCTGAACTCCTTCCCGGTCCATTGTGTGCGTTAGATAGAAAATGGCTCTGAGCCCATGGGGTGGTGAGATAGACCAGCTTTAGGCCCCAGTAGCCTCATGCAAAGACCAGCTTTTATCAGTTTCCCATTTTAGTTTCCTTTCTGGGACTGGTCTGTGGCAAATTATTTGAGCTGCTGTGCATTCCATTTGTCAATTTCTGTATTTCTCTGGTGAGCCCCCCCCAATTGTTTTATTTTTTTCAATAGCGTGGCCATGTTGTCACCCAAAGGGAAGTGTTGAACAAAGCGGTAGTGACCCTCTTTTTTCTTAATCTTAAAAAACCAAATTGGAAATAATGCTCAAAACGAAATCTCAGATAATTTTAGGTAGAGGAAAATCCAATTTTTCCATATAAGCTTCCTTCATAAGGGTTCTTTATTGTGTAGAATTTCTGATTTACTGGTATTTCTTCTTAGTGTGAGCCCTGTGCTTCTCATCTCTGTAAAGGATGATTTCTTCTCTGATCAGTTGTATGGAGCCTAACAAATCAGCATTTCCCTGTTGGTTTGATTTTGTGCTTGTTCTCCCGAATTTTATGTTGTAAATATGTTTGTAGCAGGAATGCACAGACAGCCATACATTGTATAGCCAAACTTTGAAGTCTCTACTGAAAGTTGAGGTTTTGCGAGGGGGTATGGGGTGGGGGAGAAGTATTGCAAAAGATTCTATTCTCCCTATTTTAACTATTTTAACAAATACAGCTTTGGTGAAGTTTTCTCAAGTGCAAGAAAAATTGCAGACCACAAATTTATGGTTGCTTTCCCCTTATTTCTTAATAACAAGCCTTTACATCTGCCCGTCCCTTAAAATGACATAAAATTAAATAAAACTACCATTTATTAAATGCCTACCCTGCCAGTTCCTATGCCAGGCAGTTTCATAGACGTGATGTCATTTGATCTTTACAGCAACCCTGGGCGGTGAACATTAATGCCCCTATCTTTTTACAGAAAGGCTGAGGTTTGAAGAAGTTAAGTAACTAGCTCAAGGTGACACTGCTTGAAGATGGAAGTGCAGGTCTGGCCAACTCCTGAGCTAATGCACCTGCAGCCTACCGCATCTGGCAGACGATGCCATTCATGTTCAGCCAGAAAAATATGCAGAAACAAACCAGCTCCTTTCCAACTCAAGCCCTGGGTGTAGCATCTAATAAAGTCAGCATATCTGCTAATTTACTTAAATGTATTATGTAAACCAACCCTAAGAGCTTTTTTCTTTCCTTTTTTAAATAAAGGATTTCTCCCTCCACATCCCTGCCCCCCTGAAAAATTTTGGTAAAACTTTTTGGTTCCCGGTAACCCTGAAGAAATACGATTTAATGAACAAGTTTCCAAATTTTCCTATCTATGCAATAACTATAAATAAGTGCAAAAGAAGGAAAGCTCAACTAGCAGCCAATCACCTTGCTCAGAGTTTGTACTGCTAACTTCAGCATTTCCCTCAGATGGTCCAAGAGCTCCTGACATAGTTCCATGTAATCATAAAAAGAACTGTGTGCCTGGCAAGGGTCAGAGAGTATTGTCTTACCGAAGTCTGGGAGCTCGCATGGATGTGTCGGTTACCTCCCACTTCCCAGGGAGTTCTACTGTTGTCTCCTGCCCGTGGCCATCTGCTTGGGGCTCCCATCAGGCTCAGCCTTCCAGCTACACTCTACTCTTGCCAGCTAGGGGCTGGGGTGAGGTCAGGTTCCTGGCTGTGGCTGAAAAGGAAAAACGGAAGAAATCCAGAAGTACAAGTTCAAAAGCCTGAGAAGGAGCAGGAAGGAAAGTGGGAGAAGAGCCAAAGAGGAAAGAGGGCGAGCAGCAAAGGAGAAATGGTGATCCTCTCTTAGTTACACATGGTCCTGATATAAAAGCCTAATGCTTCAAGAAGTGGCTAAGAGTGCAGGCTTTGGGGCGGAACTCTCTGGATTGGTCTGGCTTTGCTGCTTATTGCTGAGTGACCTTGGACAGATAACCTAAAACATTCAGATTCATAAGCTGTAACATGGGTGAGTAATAGTATCTGTTGGTTGAAGTTAAGAGGATTAAATTAAGTGATCTCCGTACATGACTTAAGATAGTGCCTGGCAAAGTGATTGCCTCTTAAGCGTTGCCTATACCCATAAGCCTGAAGGAGGACGTTTTCATTAAATAAATGTGTGTGTATGAAGGATGGGTCAAACATGTTTTTTCAAAGACATAGCCATCATTGTGAGATTTCCTAAAATGCATTAAAAATGAATAGAGGACAATGATACTTCCTTCCAGTCATTTAGGTATGTTTACATGTGGTAGAGCATTTTTCAATATAAATTCACTTATTGGGGCGCCTGGGTGGCTCAGTAGGTTAAGGGTCTGCTTTGGGCTCGGGTCATGATCCCCGGGTCCTGGGATCGAGTCCCACATCGGGCTCCCTGCTCAGCGGGGAGGGTGCTTCTCCCTCTCCCACTCCCCCTGCTTGTGTTCCCTCTCTGTCAAATAAATAAAACCTTTTTAAAAAATTAAAAAAATAAATTTACTTATCGAGAGTTACAGGGAAGAGGTATATAACTGAAAAAGACGTTGTTGTTATTACTATTATTAAAATAATTCACAGGTCAAGTGGGGAGAATGTTGGCCACCGTTTCAGTTTTGTGTTGTTGCTCTGGAAAGGTCTGTTGGGCCCTAAAGACCACGGGTCTAATACTTGGTATGTGATGATTGCAAATTGGAAAGATTTCAAATTGCCCTGACATGCCTTCAAAATAGAAACAATCCATCTTTTCAAATGGATCAGCTTTGTAACTTCATACATTTCCCCAACAAGGTCTAAGCTTTAATGACACTGTTAATGACTTTAATGACAGTGTTAATGACACTGACAAGAATCTAAGACATTGGAAGTGTCATACAGTTCTCCCTCACTTTGACCAAGAAGGCTATAGAGGAAGAACTAGATTGGATATTTCATTTCCCATTCCAGAAGGGGAACTCTTGGGGCCCCATGAAAATGCCTTCTTATAAGTGAAGACTAAGTGTAAGATGTGGACGTGAGGCCTGTTTGGACACAGGTCGGTGTGAAGGTCATTCATTGACGAGAAATAGCTTCAGAGAAATCCACAGCTCTGAAGAGCTCTTAGGTAGAGGGCTTGCATCACCGTGACATCGTGGCTCAGGGAAAACCCATCCTGCAGCCGTTACCCTGCCATTTCTGAGCCCTGTGACTGGTCAGGGCACTTTGTCCCCTTGATGCACCAGTCATGAGGATCAGATGATGTTGGCTTGTGTGAATTCAAAGTGTCATTGCTGCATCCATTTTTTTTAAGACTTCTTTTTTTTAAAGATTTTTTTGTTTTTTAAGTTTATTCATGAGAGACAGAGAGAGGCAGAGGGAGAAGCAGCCTCCCTGAGGAGCAGGGACCCCGATATGGACTCGATCCCAGGATGCCGGGATCATGACCTGAACAGAAGGCAAATGCTCAGGCGCCCTGCTGCATCCATTTTTAAGAGGACCTCGATCAGGGGGACCTTTTCTGAGGACCTCAGTTTACAGCATAAGCCACTGTGGTTGCCGTGTCAGCTTTTGAGCACGTGATACCCCCTGTCTGCAGCAGGACGCGTGAAGAACCCCGCCCTTAATCTCAGACCTGGGGTTGAGAGCAGACCTCCCTAGGAAAGAATACTTGGGGTTCCTCCACTTTGCCCCCGCAGAGTTTGTGAGCGGGATGTGGTAACAGTGGGAGGTTTTCACTGTATCTTCACATTTGCCTCTGTCAGAGCCGTGGGTATTGCCCTTCTATGAGTCAGACGCTTTTCATTATGTTTTTAACCTTTGGGTCATCACTTACAGATAACTGTATGAAACTTGTGAATGCCATTCTTCTCTTAAAATTGGAAATTGTGCTTTATCTCTCTCTTGCTCCATTTTTCCTTAGTTAGCAATGTATTTTTTTCTGAACTGTTATGTGAATTCATTAATTACTCCTGCTGCTACTAGCTCTGCTACTACCTCTAACTATTGAGCATTTATTCCCCACTAGGACATTTCAGCAAGAACACTGCGACTGCTAATATAAGAATTGTTCTTGGGGCGCCTGGGTGGCTTGGTCGTTAAGTGTCTGCCTTCGGCTCAGGTCATGATCCCAGGGTCCTGGGATCGAGCCCCACATCGGTGGGGGGTCTGCTTCTCCCTCTCCCATTCCCCCTGCTTGTGTTCCCTCTCTTGCTGTGTCTCTCTCTGTCAAATAAATAAATAAAATCTTTAAAAAAAAAAAAAAGAATTGTTCTTAAATTTTGTCCTCAAACAGTCCTTAGATGTGACTTATTCAGTCCAGTGTCTGGCCTGTCTCCTTTTTAAATAGATAGAGCCCAAGGTCCAGAAGTGGCTTGCTTTCTTCCTTTTTTTTTTTTTTTTTAAGATTTTATTTATTTGAGAGAGAGTGTGCACACGCACAAGCACGAGTGGGCGGGGGAGGGTCAGAGGGAGAGGGACAAGCAGGCTCCCCACTGAGTGGGGCCAAAGTGGGGCTCGATCCCAGGACCCTGGGATCATGACCTGAACCAAAGTCAGACACTTAACCAACTGAGCCACCCAGGCGCCCCTTTCCCTGTTGACTTTCTATGAGAAACACAGCAAAGTAAAAGCAGAACTCATCAGTGATGGGAAATGAAACACATAGGATTTGAGATCATTGCCATGGGTCTTTTCTTTCTAGATTGTGTTGTTTTGTGAGAGATTGTTTTCCCACTGTAGACATGCTTTCTTTAGTGGATTTTCCTCTATATTCACCTCTCTCTCGCCACCCTTCCTTTTTTTTTCCCCCCTTCAACTGCATTTTAGCTACACAACAGAGGAAATGGGAAGGGTCTGATTGCATCAACTAATTTTTTTTTCTTACACTTTTATCTCCCGCTAAAAGGTTAATGGGAAAAGTTGAAATGCTAGCCAAAATTAAATTTGAAATGATTGAATTTATTATCCCTGTTTTGTGGCTGGCCTCTATTAGCCATCCTAGATGAAAAGGAGTTGAAATTCTTGTGTCCTAATTTTTATGGTGTCTGAGTCACTACAATAATAAAATGACTCCATTTTGTGGAGTATGTGTAGTCACAGGCTGTCCATGTTCACTCTGCTTTCTGTCTCATCTGTCAGCAAGGACTATTTTTTTTTTTAAGATTTTATTTATGAATTGGAGAGAGAGCACAAGCAGGGGGAGTGGCAGAGGAAGAGGGAGAAGCAGGCTCCCCGCTGAGCTGGGAGCTGGATGCAGGGCTGGACCCCAAAACCCTGGGATCATGACCTGAGCCGAAGACAGACGCTCAACAGACTGAGCCACCCAGGCGCCTCTGTCAGCAAGGACTATTGCTGGATATTTAGCAAATACCTGTTAACATTTTTTTATGCTGAAGGTGCTTTCTCTTTGAACTGAAGAATAATGCTTTATGTTGAATGCTTTGACTAAGTACTTGTCTAACAGCCTCGTCATTTTGACCCACAGATGAATCCTAAGAAATGAAACCATGGTAAGTAGACAGTGTTTCAGTCAAGGCTTGTGGTCGTTGTGTTTTCCTTTGAACAGAGAGCCCTGTAAACTTGGTAATAACTTCAAATGAATAAAAATACAAGGCTGGTATCCTCAGTTTTCATTGATGTGCCTTGCTTATTGGAATGGTTTGCATATATTTTTTATTGCAGTGTTAATAATGATTTTGCATATATTCATACCAAGAGGAAAAATCTCCTTGTGTTTAAATCAGTGGGTCATTTCTGTTGCATACAGTTGTCGTTTAATACTAAAACTATAGCAATATTATACATTTAGTACTATCAGATTTTCCTTTTTACTACAAGCTGTAGAGCAAACTTTATTCTCTGTATGTCATTTTTATCTCTTTCAGCATAATTTTTTTACTGTGAGAAAAACCACCGATTCTCATTTTTAAAGAATTCTTCAATCATAAATTGTTTTCTCATTCTCTTATTTTGTAAAATCCATGATAATTCTTTCCTCATCTCCATACCAGTAAGGAGTTTTTTCTTTTGAAAGATTTCATTTATTTATTTGACAGAGAGAGAGAGCGAGTGCACAAGTAGGCAGAGGGAGAGGGAGAAGCAGACTCCCTGCTGAGCAGGGAGCCTGAGCCTTACGTGGGACTCAATCCCAGGACCCCGGGATCATGACCTGAGTGCAAAGCAGACGCTTAACCAACTGAGCCACCCAGGTGCCCCCCAGTAAGGAGTTCTTAATTGTGATTTGAGAGATTGTCTATTATTTCATCTGTCAAAAATTGGATTACATCATGCTGTTGCTTGAAATACCTTTAAGTTTTTATTTGAAGTTAGAATGGCCTATTCTCAAATATTATTTAATTGCCCTGCATGTATTTCTTAAATAAAGAAAATTGGTTTCATTTACAAATATTGATTAAAGCAAACTAATATTTAAATGCAGTTGTTAGGGGCGCCTGAGTGGCTCAGTTGGTTAAGCGTCTGCCTTTGGCTCAGGTCATGATCCCAGGATGCTCGGATCGAGTCCCACATCGGGCTCCCTGTTCAGTGGGGAGCCTGCTTCTCCCTCTCCCTGCTCATGCTCTCTCTCTCTCTCAAATAAGTAAGTGAAGTTTTTTTTTTTTTTTTTAAATTCAGTTGTTGGACAAGAATAAAGCAATCAACAAACTTACATTTCCTTGAGAACTTTGCTTCCAAGTCTGTTTTTTCTTCCCAGCTCCTTCATCCCTTCCATCCAATTTGCAACCCAGTCTTACTAATTAATCCTAACTCCAAAACCATGTCTCTCCAAACTGTGCTTTCCCTTCCATTTTTGCTACGACTGCCTGGATTCTCAAGGTGGGCATTTGTGTTCCCTTTTTGGGGGGCACCATCTATGCAGAGGTTGCTGGAAAATAACATAAGCCAAGAAGGGACGTCCCTACAGATTTCAGCATAAACTGCAGATAAACAGCATAATTACAATGAGGAAGAGCCAAAGTTGTAGCAACAAAGATGAACTTAACATCCCATATTTGTAAACGAGGCCCAAAAACTTAATTGGTGGGAATAAAATGAAGAAGTGGACCAGGCTAATCTTCCACATGGTCTCCAGGGCAAACTGCAGGGGTGGGTCCCACTGCCTGCAAAGGCTTGCTGTACTAGACGGCCAGCACCCCAACTAAGGCTCTCCCCAGATTCCTTATCTTCTAGCAAGGCACACTTTCTGTTCTCAGGCACTTCTGTTCCATTCCTCCTGCACACTGCTGACATGATGATATCTCTGAATGACTAGCTGCTTTCCTCTTGAAACAGATCCAGTGCCATCTCTGATCAGAAGCACTTTTTAAAAAATTTAACTTAATTTACATTAAATTAATTAACATATAGTATATTAGTTTCAGAGGTAGAGGTCAGTGATTCATCAGTTGCCTAGAACACCCAGTGCTCCTTCCATCGCACGCCCTCCTTAATGCCCATCCCCCAGTTGCCCCAGCCTCCTCTCCCCTCCAAGTTAAGCTGGAGATTTCTTACCCCTTTCATTGCTTATAACGTTTGCTGTTTTTATTTTTCACTTATCATATAGCAAATATTTTTGTGCCATACTTTGGGCTTCTATCCATGCCTCCTTACCACATTGGGCTCTTTGATGATAACGGTCCACCATTGCTTTTGCTTCAGAGAGCATAATGCCTTTGGCTCAGGTCATGATCCCAGGATGCTGGGATAGTGCTTAAAAAAAAAAGTTATGCATAAAATGGACCCCCCTCTTCTATGTAAAGTTCTATATTTTAGCACATGTGTAGAGTTTTATAACCGTCACTCTAATCAGGATACAGAGCAGGTCTGGCACCCCAAATAACTGTGCTATCCAACTGTTGATCTGTTCTTCATGCCTCTAGTTTTGTCTTTTCCAGAATTTCATATAAATGGAATCATAAAGCATGGGATGTTTTGGGACATACTTCTTTCACTCAGCCTGGTGCCTTTGAGATTATCCAGGTTTGTTGCTAATACTGCATGCTATGAATGGAACACAGATTGTTGCTGAGCATTTGGGTTGTTTCCAGTTTTAGGCAATTATGAAAAGCGATAAACATTTATGTACAGGTTTAGTAAGTCCATTTTTAAATTACTTTTTTTTTTTTCTAACAGCAAATCAGATTTCCCTTCATTTCTGTTTTTGCCCCGGGGGTGAGGCGGCAGGGAAGGTATAGGCGCCTGGATTCTAACCTCCCACCTCTGCGTGGACCTTTCCCTTTGCCCAGGACCTCCCTGCCTGTCTTTCAGGTGTCTATGTTTGTTTTTCCTTCCCTGGGCATTTACTGTAGAAGCTGCATTTCTAGGAACACAGCTAGGACCCAGGTGCACGGGATCTCTGCTGCAGCCTGGATGATAACCGAGCTGTAACTGTAAATCCGTGATTTTCTGCAGTCGGACAGCGGGCGGAGCGAGGGCCACCGCTTGGCAGGCACCGGGAGGGGAACGCCCACGGGCGCGAAGCACCGCTGGGGGCAGGAACCACCTGGGGGACCCGCCCTCGCCCTCCCGCTGAGCCGATAGAGACTTAGTCAAAGAGGTCTCGCTCCACCAAATGCAGCACGAACCCTTCACCCGGCAGCTGTTTCTTCATCACCGGGAAGACACTGTGGCCCCACGATCGGTGTCGCAGGCTCGGCCGCCGCGCCTCAGCAGCGCGAACACCCCTGTTGCTGCAACATTTCCAATGGCCTGTCTCCTGGCCGTCGGCTTCCTTCTTCATGCCCAGCCACCCTCCCAAGTGCTTTTTGCATAAGCTGGTGAATACATGATCGGTATAGGTTCAACCACTTGGTCTTATAGGTGAGCAGAACTTGTGATAGGCCTCATTAGAGGCTTAAAAAAACTTTCTTTCTCTACTGTACACGCATCTGACAGCGATGTGTGGAGTTTTCACAAAAAACCTTCACCATGTCTCTGGACACCAGCTGGGTGTCCTGTATTTCCATTCAATTCAATTCTGACACAGTCTACCTGCGGTTAGTGCCAGACCCCACAGATTAAAGGCTCAGTCCTTCAAGACTGTTGTCTCCCCACCCCCCTTCAGAGGCCAGTCACAAGGCCAGGCTGTCACCTGTGCTTCTCACTGGCTGTTTATAAATCGGATGTGCCTATGAACCCCTGTTCAAGTTTGATAAGGTGTGAGAATGGCTCACAGAACTCAGGAATAAGTTTACTCGTTTTACCACCAGATGGAAGAGACGCATAGGGCAAGGTATCAGGGTAAGGGTGTGGAGCTTGATGCCATGAGTGCACCACCCTCCCAGCACCTTCTGGGTTGGTATCACCGACCCAGAAGTTCTCCAAACCCCTTTGGTGAGGGTTTTTACGGAGGCTTCATTACACAGGCATGATTGATTAAATCATTGGCCATAGGTGATTAATTCAACCTCCAGTCTGTCCCTTCCCTGTAGGTAGTGGGTGGGGCTGAAAGTTCCAACCCTCTCTAATCACATGGTTGTTTCTTCTGTCAACCAGCCTTCATCCTGAGGCTCTCCAGAAGCCCACAGTGATTAGTCATAGCATTAGTATACAAAAAGACACTTACCACTTAGGAGAGTCCAAGGATTTTAGGAACAATGTGCCAGGAAAAGAGGAAGACTATATGTATATTTCTTACTGAGTACTATATGTTCTGTATGTACATGAAGAATATATATACAAATTATATATGTTTATTATACAGGATGAGTAATTCTAGAATAGACATGTTCTTTCAGATTTCAGGAAAAGGTAGAATTAGCTGTGGGTGTCACTGAAGTATAATCAATCAATACTGTTTGAATTCTGAAATAAGTGCTTCCCAGACAGATGCTTGACACTATGAATTAAGGAAACACATGAACTTGCATAAAGATTTATTTTGTGATTTATATAGAATTTACTATTTTTTAAATGCTTGCGAGAAGTCCAAAATATCAGTTCATATCATTGACTGAATCATTCCCAGTGATTCAGAAATACCAAACTTTAAATATAGATTTTTAAAGAACTTACACTGTCAACATTCTTGGTAATTTCAAATAGAGCAAGACGTTCTCAGAAAAAGTAAAAACAGTGCAAAATATTCTGACTTCCCCCTTTACTAACAGAAGACAGTATGTTTTACAAAGTTGGGCGCCTGGGTGGCTCGGTTGGTTGGGCGACTGCCTTCGGCTCAGGTCATGATCCTGGAGTCCCGGGATCGAGTTCCGCATCGGGCTCCCTGCTCAGCAGGGAGTCTGCTTCTCCCTCTGACCCTCTTCCCTCTTGCGCTATCTCTCATTCTCTCTTTCTCAAATAAATAAATAAAATCTTAAAGAAAAAACAAAACAAAGTATGGCAAAGGGAAGGTGCATTCACTTTCAGGGAAAGCTGAATTTGAGTCACAGATTAGCTACAAACTTGCTGAATCACTTCAGGAGAGTCACCCAACTTCTCTGAGTGTCTGTTTCCTCATCTCTGAAATGAGAGTACTTTTGATTACCACACAGGATGATTGTGCAGATTTTAAGAGATAACGTGCAGAAAATGCTTGTCATATTATTCATTCAGTAAATGTTAAGTTCCTGCCTTCTTCTCTGAGCTTTAACATGTTATCTTTAAAATTTGATTTTCAACTATCTGGTATGGGTCAAACTGAAGTATAAAAGAGGATGTAGGACATAATATTTTACTTGGTGATCTAGAAATTTGTGTGCCCAGAAGATGTACCTATTCGTAATTCACCCAATCACGGGGGGGAGAAAAGTCTAGAGCTGGAAAAATTTTATAAATCATCTGGTCTTAGTCCCAAATTTTCATGATTAGGAAGTTTTTTCTATCTGAAGTTACTTTGGGGCTTTTGGGGAAAAAGGCTAGTCACAGAGATCCAGGCTTCCAAATTAAGGAATATAACTTTGTGATAAATAAGGAATAATGACATTAAATGTTTTACCTTGAACTCAAAGATTCCCAAGTGCTCTATAGAATTTTCAGTCCGAAGTCCACTTTTTTTTTTAAAGACTTAATTTTTTTTAGAGCAGATTTAGATTCACACCAAAATAAGAAGGTTCAGAGGTTTCTTATAAACTACTTATCCCCACATCCTCCCTCATCATCAACATCTCCCACCAGGGGGTACATTTGTTACAGCCGATGGACCTATATTGACACATCACAATCACCCGAAGTCCATAGTTCACAGTAGGGTTCACTGGTGGTGTGTACTTTCTATGGGTTTGGACAAATGTATAGTGCCAGGTACCCCCTCATTAGAGTATCATACAGAGTATTTCCACTGCATTTGTTGTCCATGTGTTGGATTTGGCCATTCCAAATAGGTGTGTAGTGGTATCTTGTTGTAATTTGCATTTCCCTGATGACATCTGATGGGGAGCATCTTTTCTCATGCTTCTTTGACATCTATGTATCTTCTTTGGTGAGGTGTCTGTCATGATCTTTGGTCCATTTTAAAATCCAGTTATTTGTTTTCTTATTGACTTAAGAGTTCTTTGTGTATTTTGGGTAACATTTATTTATCAGATAATGATTTTTGCAAATATTTTCTCCCAGTCTATGGTTGTCTTATTCTCTTGCCATTGTCTTTCACAGAGCAGAAGTTTTTAATTTTAATGAAATTCAGTTTAGGATTTCTTTCTTTCATGGGTCAGGTCTTCGGTGTTGTATCTAAAAAGACATCATCGGGGCGCCTGGGTGGCTCAGTCACTTAAGCATCTGCCTTCAGCTCAGGTCATGATCCCAAGCATCCTGAGATCGAGCCCTGCACTGGGCTCCCTGCTCGATGGGCAGCTTGCTTCTCCCTCTCCACTGCTTGTGCTCTGCTCTCTTGCGCGCTCTCTCTCTCTCAAATAAATAGATAAAATCTTTTAAAAATTTTATCTTGGTAATTATTCTCTGTATGTACCTGACAGCTATCCCATATTTTTTATTGTCAAATAGTATTTCAGTGTGTGGCTGCACCATAACCTATTTGATCAGATTGCAACTGATGGATATTTAAATTACTTCAAATCTTTTATGATTATAAACAGTAAATAAACTTTCAATGTGTGCCATTTTACACGTGTCTGTCTCTAGGATGAATTCCCAGACGAACTGCTGAGTATGTATATGCATTTTCATAAATATTGTCAAATTACCCTCATACTTTGATCACTCTACATCAGCAACATCTGAGAATGCCTGTTTACCCAAAGCCTTATCAACAAAGGATTTATCAAACATTTTCTGATTTTAGGACATTCTTGATAGGTTTGGTGTCTTGTGAAAGTTTTTCTTTCAAGTTCATAGGAGTGCCTGAATTCTTCTGTTTAGTTTTATCACCCATAAATCATTCTTCACGGAGCTGCCCATAATTGTATTACTACCTTGCTTAAAATCTTTCAGTGGCTTTTCCATAACATAAGATGAGGATTTCTCCGCATGGTTAAGTCTGATTTTGCTTATCTCTTTAACCTCATCCTTTGCTACCCCTTAGTGTCCACCACTGCATCCCCAACTCCACCTCTACCTTGCTCAACTACGAATTGTTCCTCCCTAAGGCCCCATGTCTGTCTCACCAGCTGGCTTTGCAAAAGCTGCTGTTCTTGCCAGAATACTCTGACCCCTTTTAGTCTGATTTCTTTACTCATCCCGATCGGGGTTAGCGGCTCCTTTTGTGCACTGTCTAGCTCCCCAAGTGTACATCCATCACTGAAATTCATCAGAGTGGGCATTGGGCGTGTCTGCCTCTTCCAGGGGATTGTAAATTCCTTGGGATCAAGGACCTCGTCATAATGTTTGTTGACCAAATTATTAGCACGGAGTCTGTAACCAAGAAATGTTAGTTAAATAAATATAGTCCCCTACTAAAAGGTAAATATTCCCAGGATATATGTCTGGTCACATTCTTTTGTTGGTGTACACGTGTTTTTATTTATTTATATATGGGTTTCTTACTGTGGTAAAATATACGAACACAGAATTTACTATTTTAACTGTTTTTTCATGTACAACTCAGTGGTATTAATTACATTTACACTGTTGTGCAACCATCATCACTATCTGTTTCCAAAACATTTTCATTACCTCAAACAGAAACTCTGTAACCATCAGACAATAACCCCGTATTTCCCTCTTCTCCTAGCTGTTGGTAACCTCTAACCTACTTTCTATCTCTATGAATTTGACTAATCTAATATTTCACATAAGTGAAATCATATAATCGTTATCCTCTGTCTGGCTTTTCTCTTAGCATACTGTTTTCAAGATCCATACATGTTGGGGCGCCTGGGTGGCTCAGTCGTTAAGCGTCTGCCTTCGGCTCGGGTCATCGTCTCAGGGTCCTGGGACCGAGCCCCGCATCGGGCTCCCTGCTCCGCGGGAAGCCGGGTTCTCCCTCTCCCACTCCCCCTGCTTGTGTTCCCTCTCTCGCTGTGTCTCTCTCTGTCAAATAAATACATAAAGTCTTAAAAAAAAAAAAAGATCCATCCATGTTGTAGCATGTACAAGACCTTCATTCATTTTATGGATGAATAATATTCCATTAGATGGATGTACATACCATATTTTGTTTTTCCATTCATCTGTTGATGGATGGGCACTTGAGTTATTGCCACCTTTTCACTGTTGTGAATAGTGCTGCAATGAATGTTGTCATACATGGATTTGAGTCCCTCTTATAAATTCTTTTTGGTATTATACCTAAGAGCAGAATTGCTGGATCATATGGTAATTCTGTTTTGTTAAGGAACCACCAAACTGTTTTCTACGGTAGCTGTACCATTTCACATTCCCATCAGTAGAGTATAAGGGTTCCAATTTCTCCACATCCTTGCCAAGACTTGTCATTTTCCATTTTTTGTAGATATTCTAGTATGTTTGAAGTGTTATCACATTGTAGTTTTCATTTGCATTTCTCTAGTGATGAAGGATATTGAACATATTTTCACGTGCTTCTTGGCCATTTGTATATCTTTGTTGTAGAAAGGTCTATTTAAGTATTTTCCCATTTAAAAATTGGGTTGCTTGTCTTTTTAAAATTGAGTTCTAGGAATTCTTTATATATTCTGGTTATTTAAGCCTTACATTTATGTGATTTACAAACACTTTCTCCCATTCTGTAGGTTGTCTTTTCACTTTCTGGATAATGTCCTTTGATGCAAAAAAGTTCTTAATACTGATGAAGTCAAATTTATCTATTTTTCCTATGTTGCTTGTGTCATGTCTAAGGCTCTATCACTAAATCCAAGGTCATGAAGATTTACCCTTATATTTTCTTTTAAGAATTTTATAATGTTTGCTCTTCTGTTTAGATCATTGATCCATATTAAGTTAACATTTTGTATATGGTGTGATGTACTTGGTTCTTTTGCATGTGGGAAACCAGTTGTCCCAGCACCATTTGTTGAAGAGCCTGCTTTCCCCATTGAATGAACTTGACACCCTTGTGAGAAATGAATTGGCCATACATCCTTGAGTTTATTTCTGGGCTCTCAATGTTACTCCATTGTTCTGTAGTCTACCTTTTTGTAAGTACCACCCTGTTTTGATTACTATACCTCTGTAGTAAGTTTTGAAATTGGGACATGTGAGTTCTCTGACCTTGTTATTCTTTTTCAAGATGGTTTTGGCTATTTGAAATTCCATATGAATTTAAAGATTGGCTTTTCCACTTCTGCAAAGAAGGCCACAGGGTTTCTGGTAGGGATTACATTAATCTGTAGTTTGCTTTGGATAATATTGATATCTCAATTTTAAGTCTCCCTACCCATGAACCTGGGATGTCTTCCCATTTATTTAAGGTCTTTAATTTTTTTCAACAATGTTTTGTAATTTTTCGTGTACAAGCCTTTCACCTCCTTGCTTAAATTTATTTCAACCCCTGAGTATTTTAGTCTTTTCGATGCTATTGTAAATGGAATTGCTTGCTTAATTTCTTTTTTGGACTGTTCATTGCAAATGTATAGAAACACAACTGATTTTTTTTATGTTGATCTTGTATCCTGCAATTTTGCTGAATTTATTAGCTTTAGCAACTTTCTTATGGATTGAAATTCTCTGTAATTAGGATCATGTCATCTGTGAGTAGGGAGAGTTTTATTTCTTTCTAATTTAGATTACTTTTATTTCTTTTTCTTTTTTTTTTTAAAGATTTATTTATTTATTCATGAGAGGGAGAGAGAGAGAGAGATGCAGAGGCAGAGAGAAGCAGGCTCCCCGCCGAGCAGGGAGCCCGATGTGGGACTCGATCCCAGGACCCCGGGATCATAACCTGAGCCGAAAGCAGATGCTTAACCATCTGAGCCACCCAGGCGCCCTCTTTTTCTTTTCTAATTGCTCTTTCTAGAACTTGCAGTATGATATTGAATAGCAGTGATGGATGTGAGTATGCTTTTATTGTTTTCCTTATCTTAGGATGAAAGCTTTCAGTCTTGCATCATCCAGTGTGATGTTAGTTAGCTATGGGTTTTCCATAAATCTTTTTCATGATGTTAGAGCGGTTTTCTTCTATTCCTAGTTTTCTGAATGTTTTTGATTAGTAATGTTCCCACATTCGTTGCAATTTTAGTTATTTGGGCTTTATCTTTTTTCTTTGTCAGTCTAACTAAAATTTTGTGAATTTGGTTGATTATTTCAGAGAACTAACTTTTGGTTTTGTTTATTCTGTTATCTTTCTGTTCTCTATTTTATTTTCCTCCACTCAGATCTTTATTATGTCCTTCCATCTGCTAGCTTTGGGTTTAGTATGTTCTTCTGTTTCTAGTTCTTCAAGGCAAAAATTGGGTTATTGACTTGAGGTATTTTTTCTCTTCTAATGTAATTGGTTACAACTATAAATTTCCCTCTGAGCATTGCCTTCACTGCATCCATAAGTTTTGGGATGTTGTGTTTTCATTTGTTTATAAGCATTTTCTTATAATTTCCTTTGTGATTTCTTCTTTAGTCCATTGATAGTTTAAGAATGTGCTGTTTAGGGGCGACTGGATGGCCCCGTCGTTTAAGCATCTGCCTTTGACTCAGGTCATGATTCTGAGGTCCTGGGATCAAGCCTGCTTCTCCCTCTCCCTCTGCCCCCCACTTCATGCTCACTCTCTTTCTCAAATAAATAAATAAAATCTTTAAAAAAAACCCCAGGGATGTGCTGTTTAAGTCCTACATATTTGTGAAATTTTCAGTTATTCTTTCTTAGTGTAGTTTCGTCCCCATATCATGATCAGGAAAGATACTTTGTATGATTTCTGTCTTTTAAAATCCACTGAGACATTTTGTGGCTTAACATGTACTCTATTGTGGAGACTGTTCCGTGTGCACTGTTCCATGTGAACTCATTCTACTGTTGTTGGGTAGTCGTATATATGTCAGTTAGATCTAGTTGATTTATAGAATCGTTCATGTCCTTTATTGCCTTACTGATCTTCTGTCCACACGTTCTATCCACCATTGAAAGTATATTGAAGTCTCCAACTGTTATTGTAGAACTGTCCTTTTTCCCTTCAGTTCTATAAATGTTTGCTTTGCATACTTGGGTTTCTGTTGTCTGTTGTGTATATGTTTATAGTTATATTTTCTTGATGAATTAGTCCTTTATTAATATATAATGTCCTTCTTTGTTTTTTTTTTAAAGATTTTATTTATTTATTTGAGAGAGAGAGAGAGAGAGCAGAAGAGTGGGGGGGAGGGCAGAGGGAGGGGGAGGGAGAGAAAGAGAGATAAGGTGCTTTGTGCTGGGGCCCTCCTTCAACACTTTGGCCAGGTTGGCTCCTAACTTAGGGCCCAGCCCAAGGTGAAGGTTTACAGTCTTCTCAGGTTTTTTCTCTGCATGTGTCTTGTCCTGGGCACGCATGTGGCTTTCTAAATTCCAGTGTGCGTGGCTGCTTTTGAATGTCCTAATTACCCCCCAAAACTTTCCCTAAATTTTGCTTTAAGCAGCCTGCTATATATTTAGACTGTAATCTTTTGTCCCAGGTGTCGGAAAGTTGTTAGTTTGGCTTGCAGTGTTTTTGAGCAATGAATACCACTTTTCTGGCTTCATTCCTTCGTTAAGCAAAACAGACGATTGCCTGGTATCAGTCCGTCAGGTAGTTCCCAGACTGCTTAGAACAGATATACACAATTCGTGAATAAGGTCTGCACTGCTCCCTCCTGAACTAGAGAAAAGGGTGTGGGCACAGGCAGCCACTGCTTCAGGACCAAAATGGCAGCCATGTCAGGGAGGAGATGAAGCAAGGGCAAGTAAAATTACCACAAAATTTACTTAAAGTTTCGAAGTGTCTTTTTTTTCATGATTCAGTATATGTTGGCAAAGTTCTGACAAAGGTGGTTCTAATAGTTTCTGCTTACTTTTCAGTGTTTCTATGGTAAATGAAAACTTGGAGCTGCCAACTCTACTATTTTACTGATGCCACAAATGATTGACTCTTTAGTTTGACTGTATGTTCCTAGATGGTAGGAGCTGTGGTTAATCTTTCTGCCCCCAGTTTTATTGAGATATAATTGACACACAGCACTGGGTAAGTTTAAAGGGTACAGCATAATGACATGACTCACCTATATTGTTTAATGATTACCACAATCAATTTAGTTAATATCTGTCATCTCATGTAGATATTAAAAACAGGAAAGAAATGGTAAATATGCCATACAACAGGGTTAACTCTAGTCATCATATTGTATATTACATTTCCACCCCTTATTTTATCTTCTGGTTGGAAGTTTGTACCTTCTAGATCACTTCATCCAATTCCCCTAGCCCCACCTGCCTGCTTCAGGTAGTTTTGTTGTCTTTGTTGCTTAGATTAGTGGTTAATTTTTATAGTTATCTCCTCAGCAGTTAGTATACAGTTGGGTATGAAATTGGATTCAGTGCATGTTCCACACGAACAGAGCGGTATCCATCACTTGCTGAACACTCAAGCATTAAGTGGTTTATTCATTCACTCAACAATGTTCATTGACCTCCTCTTATATTTGAGGCAATGTTCTAGCTGAGTTATAAGTGTGAATCTGAGACACAAAGTCTCTTTTCTAAAGGAGCTTACAACCTAAAGGAGGGAAGACACAATACATCCTGAAGCAAAGCAACAGGTTGGTTAGTGTTTGTTTTGGGGACGGAGTTTCTTTTTTTGTGGTGGCCTCTTAGATAATGGAAGTCTGAGACTAGGCTCTGTGGATGAATCTAGAGGTCACTCCTCTCCTCTCTCTCATTCCTGCCTGGAGTCATTGGCCGGGGAGAAGGATATTTAGACATTCAAGGAAGTATTGAAGAGGGACCTTCTCTTAGTTCTCCAGATCCTTTGTTATTTGGTTGGAAATTTTGAAATCTGATTCTTGGCTCACACCCAATGTTGAGCTTTGGCTTTGATGCTTATGTAATTTATCTCCACACTTCCTCTCTAACCCCTACCCTCTAAATTAAGGATCTCCTAATCTCTTATTTAATATTTCTTTTTAAAATTAATTAATTAATTAATTAATTTTTAAAGATTTTATTTATTTGACAAAAAGAGAGAGACAGCGAGAGAGGGAACACAAGCAGGGGGAACGGGAGAGGGAGAAGCAGGCTTCCCACCAAGGGGCTCGATCCCAGGACCCTGAGATCATGACCTGAGCCAAAGGCAGACGCTTAATGACTGAGCCAGCCAGGTGCCCTCTTATTTAATATTTCATGTGGATTGCTATATCTTAAAAAATAGTCTCTGCATGCATAACGATTAATTGGATTTCTTTAAGATAACAGTAGAGAAATTAAATTACATTTCATTTTTTTCAGAGTAGTTGGCTAGGGCACCACCTGCTTGTCAAGCCTTTTTTTCAACAAAGGTTTTGAGGAGTCTTATATGCTTAGAGAATTTTGTTTTTGATTGACTTGTCTTTCACATTCAGATTATTGTACAACAACCTACAAATAAAGGACAAAATAAAGTCATAAAACAAAACTGCCATGAAACAACAATAAAAAACATAGTGCCAGTCTTCCCTCTTCCCCTAGTTGTGCTGATTTAAATCTTAACTTTAAAATGTTGAGCCCTGGGACGCCTGGCTGGCTCAGTCAGTTAAGTGTCCGTTAAGCATCTGCCTTCAGCTCAGGTCATGATCCCAGGGTCCTCCTCAGCCTGCTTCTCTCTCTGCCTGCCGCTCCCCCTGTTTGTGCTCTCTCTCTCTGACAAATAAATAAATAAATAAAATCTTAAAAAAAAATGTTGACTCCTGTGGGTTGATGGTACTATCTAAATGGAGTGTAAATGCCACACGTTTACACTGAGTAAGAGAATATTTGTGAAGTTATTTACAAGGATTAGAGAGACTCCAAATGATTTTTCTTTTGCTCAAAGCACCATTAAGATCAGTTAATAATGGGCAATTCCGTCATTGTATAATTTTGGATTTAGTACTACCCTTCAGGGAATTTTGAATTTAAATAAATAGTAGAATACAGCCGTAGAATAATGATATACTTTTGTATTGCATTTTGACTGTGTTGGCCTGGCCCAAATGCTGAATATTCAAGGATACAGAGCATGGCTATTAGTGGACTCCATCAGAAAGCTCCCTCATTTATTTATTCAATCCTTCAACCACTCAACAAGTATTTATAGAGCGCCTAGTGTACTCCAGGTATTGGTGGTGAATAAAGGTGACGTGGTTCTTGCCTTTATTGAACTGAGGCCTAACTTAGGAGACAAACAGTAAACAAATAAACAAAGAGTGTGAATTACGGTAAGTGGTAGGTGGTATGCAGGAATGGATGAGGTGCCCTGTTAGAGAAAAACAGGACCACTTATGTAGATTGAAAGAGCCATTTGAGAAGATGGAGTTAAAAGGAGACTGGAGGAGAAGGAACTCCAGGCAGAGGAGGGCAGATGGTGAAGCTTCCAGATCCAGGGAAAGGGATGTGCCTTGAAGCTGGAAAGAGCTTGTTCTGTTTAAGATACAGAAAGTCGGGCTGGGAGAGCAAGGCAGGAGCCAGATCATGTAGGTCAGCACCAAGTCCTTCAAGTGGTCCATGATGGGATAAATATAGAAATTGAAACTAAGCCTGTAAACCTTTCCAACGACTGAAAGAGTGGTTTTATATCTATTCAATCTAATAAAAAAAATTGGACTTCTATTTTGATGTTTTCTTTTCCTGGTTTTATCTTTTCTAGTAATTCATTTTTATTATATCTTATAAAAGTATCCACCAGCAAGGAATTGGAAATGAAAAAAAAAAAAAAAAGAAAGAAAAAGAAAACTGACTCTTTATCATGGATGGTTTGGAGAGTATGTGGGGGCCTTATAAAAACTCCACTAAAGAGTTAGATTTTCTTTTCGCTCCAGAGGGAAGTCATTGAAAAATTTTAAGCAGAAGAGTCACATGAACTGTGACCACAATGGAGCTAGTTTGTCTAGCACACATGTCAAAAAGTGGACTCCCTTGGCAGAGGACAGATATATTCCTTAGGCATTTCAACGACTTCTGAAAGGGAAAAGAACAGTAGGAAAGAAGATTAATGAGAATGGAAAGATCACCTCTTAGAAGTAATAAGGATTGAAACCCAAGCTGTCGTTATAGTTGCATAAAAATTCTCTAAGTCTTTTTCTTCTTTGGGGGAGGAAAAATGGAAATACAGGTATAAGAAAAGCAAATTATTTTCCTAAAGAGCTACAGTGGTTGCTGTGTAGAGAGTGGGTTGAGAATTACCAAAGTGACGGTGGGGAGAATGGTTAGGAAGACCATTGCAATGTCCAGTGTAGTTTGCCTTAGGGTTCTGGCAGTGAAGAGGTAGATCGTGGATGGGTTCTAGATGTATTTTGTGTGTGCACTCAACAACAGAACTTGTTGATAAAGATTGGATATGATGGAATGATGGAGAAGTAGGGGTTGAGAATGATTCTTATGTGTCTGCCTGAATAACTGGTTATATGGTGATTCATCATTTAATAAGGTAGGGGAGACTCTGGGGGTGGGACAACGGTGCACAAGGAGCAGTGCTGACGGCGGTAGAATCAAATACTGCATTCAGCACATGCTGAAGTTAAGATATATGAAGTACACAAGTAGAGGTGTCGAGTAGGCAATTGGATAGATATATGATGGTACTCTGAGGAGAGGTTCTTGTCACAAGACATACATTTGGTGGTGTAAGGCTATAGGTGGTATAGATGGTATTTAATGATATGGAAAGAAAGTGGTTGCCATTACTGGAGCTTGGGGACCTGCAACCTTTAGACGTGATGTCAAGGAGAAGGGCCAGAAAAGGAAACTAACTTGGAAGGAGTAGAGAGAGAGAGAGGAGGAAACCGGAAGAATGTGGAGTCATTAAACACACACATGAGAAAAGTGTTTAAAGAAAGTGAGAAGAATGGTTAATTGTGTGAAAAGCTGCTGAAAGGTACATTAAAATTAGGACAGAGGGTGGCGACTGGCTTTGACTACAGAGAGGTAATTGGTGACCTTGTAGCTACGATTCTAAATGTTTTTCTTGTGAAGATAAGACACTTCCTGTAAGAATGATCTGTGTGGAGATGGTGACCTTTTTTCTTGTGGTAACCTTTCCCTTAGCTACCAAAGTTCTTTCCCAGCCTGATGGCCCAAGCACTCCCATCCACATGCCAATATCTTACCTCATCCTGCCTCACCCAACGCAGAGTTTTGTAGGAATGGCATAAATGCTACTAAGTTCAAGGTTCCTACCACTCATTTACTTTGTTTTTCTGCTTTAAAATATTGTAGCTTGAGCATTAACTTTCCTATGACCCCAAACCAACAGATGTCTCATTTTTCGGTGTCCAATTGTTATTTATCTGCCTTTGCATTTCTTTGTATGGTACCTTTAGACTTTTCACCTTGGTACAAACATGGAGGTTCTGTGGGATGGTTCTTTCACTAATTACTCCTCAGTAGCACACGCTGCAAGAGTTACTTCTCTCCCAATTTCTGCTGGATGGGTCTGTTGAACTGACAAACCGTTGACCACCTGGGAAGGAATGGTTACTAGATTATATATGAATATGGTTCTTGCATGTAGATTGTAGAACTGTAGAGTATAAAAGAAGTCAGAAAAACAGGCACTGAATTTTTTCAGACTTTACGTAATCCCAGAGTTAGAGGGTACTTGATAGCATATGAACAAGCTATTTACAGCTAACGGTGGCAGGAATCCTCTCTGTAACATCCCCACCAAATAGGCATCCAGACCCTGCTACCAGTCCTCCAGGGAGTGGAAGGCTGCTACTTCCAGAGGCATCCTGTTCCGTTGGTTGACAATTCTAACAGAAAAGAAAATGTTTGTTTTTATTAAACCAAGGTCTACTGCCCTATGACTTCCACATACTGTGACTCAAGTTTAAAAATGAAAAAAAAAAAACAAACCTCTTTTACTTCAGGATTAAGTTTGCTTTTCTTATAGAACAGCCCTTCAGATATTTGAAGACAATTTTTATTGTCACCCTGAATCTTCTCTTCTCCCCTTTCAAAAAATGGAACTGGAAAGTAATTTGGTAGGTTATCCCTCCTCTCAGGCCCTCAGATCAGCAGCTATGTATCTTTATCCCGTGGAAGGAGAGTATGCCAGGTAGGGCCTGGGATGAGAGGAAAGTCTTTAACTTAATATTTGGGGAAGCTCTTCCCTGCCTTCTACCTGACCCCACTGCAAGAGACAGCTGGGATAGAGAATGCCTTATAACACACCTCTTGAGAAATCTGGAGACAGACGATTATTTGAAAAACGGTTCAACATCTCTGAAAAACTATGATGAGCATCTATAGTGGCTATGATTATTTTTTAAAAATTTTTATTTAAAGCAATGCAGTTAACATATACTGTATTATTAGTTTCAGGGGTAGAATTTAGAGATTCATCAGTTGCCTATAACACCCAGTGCTCATCACATCACGTGACCTCCTTCATGCCCATCCCCCAGTTACCCCATCCCCCAGCCACTTCCCCTCCAGCGACCCTATAGTGGCTGTGATTATTGAAGAAGGCTGGGAAAACATTCTCTGAAGCAATATAGGGTTAATAAAAATGACCACATTTGTATCAGAAAATCAACATATAAATTTACTTTGTGTTTCTGTGCTGGTTTTAGGATCCTAAAGCTATCTTGTACCCTGTGTTGTGTCCAGTAATGACTCTAAAGATTGCAGTAGTTCACAGAATGTGGTGGTTACTGTATAAAACCCTTGGTGTGTGGTAGGTTCAAGATGACCACAAATTCTTTACCACTCCACCCAGTGATAGGTAGGGAGGGTTTAATTCTCGTCCCCTCAAATCAATGCTGATTTTTGCGACATGCTTCACCAGTAGAATGAAATAGAAGTGATAACTCTGGGATTTGAGACTAGGTTAAAAAAAAAAAGGTTTCCAGCTTCTGTTCAGGCCTCTTGGAACATGAGCTCTTGGAACCTAGTAGCCAGACTGTCAGAGAGCCCAAGGAGCCCTGTGGAGAGGCCCCCTGGAGAGGAACCGAGACTTTTGGCCAACAGCCCTAGGTGATCTTCCCACCTGACAGCCATCTTGGAAGTGCATCTTCCAGCCTCAGTGGAAGCACCTCAGCTGATGCCTGTGGAGATGAATGCCCGGCCAAACCCTGACCAAATTCCTGACCCACAAAATAAAATTGCCGTTTTAAGCCACTAAGTTTGAGCTGTTTTTTTTTTTTTTTTTTTTTTTAATGTAGCACTAGATAACCAGACTTGCATGTATTAACTTATTTTATTCTCACATTTACCCTTGGAGGGAAGTACTTTTATTTATGCTATTTTACTCGTGATGAAATTGACTCCGAGGTGTTAAATAATTTGCCTGAGAACCTACAACTAACAAGGTGGGGAGACAGGAATGGAATCGAGGACTGTTTGGCCCCACAGACCCACTTTAAATGTTTGAGCCAGATTGTTAGTATAATTTCACTGTTTGGATCTCAGCACGAAAAAGTAAATTTGTGTTAATTGAGTGTGTGGAAATTTTAGTTTTTCAGACACAAGTTGCTTCTTTTTCATATTAGGATCATGGTTGTTCCTAAACAGATAAGGACTTCTGGAGTCACCCAGAAAGTAGGCAGTCGCTTTTCACTGATAAAGTGCTCACTTAACCATATCAATTCTCTGGATCATACCTTGAGATCACTGAGGTAAACACAAAGAGGTTCTGACCAGTGAGGAATGAAACAGAAACCACACCTTGCAAAACGACACCATTAACTTGCAAAAGAAACAAACTGTACCAAAGCACGATGCACAAACTATTTAAGCGCGGACCCTTCAACCCCAGCCCATTCAGACCCCGGGGTCCAAGTGAAGTCATCAACGTGATCTAATAGTAGCTGTATAAATAAGGACTTGGATCTTCTAGAGATAAAAACCACTGGTCGTTCCAGGAACTCACCTAGTTTACAAATTCTGACGCATCCCTGTGCAGACTTGCTCATTTTCTTCTGTCTTAAACCACTTGATGAAGAACCCCTGTCCCCCACCCCCAAACCCTGTAAATATCTTTCCTTAACTGTCCTCGTTTGAGATACATCACAATTCTCAAGCCACGTGTTTCCCCTTGCTACAGAAAGCAAAGAAACCGAACATTTCCACCCCCCCACCCCCAGGTGTATTTTGGTGATCTTTGGTGGGTGGACTTACGTAGCAGAAGAAAAGATACCAGGAATCCTAGCTCAGGTAACAGAAACTGGAAAATCAGACATTATACCTCGAGGAATGTACTAGCTTGCTAGGGCGGCCCTAAGAGAGCACCACAGACTGGGCGGCTTAAGCAACAGCAACTCATTTCCTTACAGTTCTGGAGGCTGGAGGCCCAAGGTCAAGTTGTCAGCTGGCTTGACTTCTCCTGGGCTTGTAGGCAGCTATCTTCTTACTGTACCCTCATGGGCGGTGTGTGTGCATCTAGGCGTCTCTTTGTGTGTCCGGAGTTCCTCTTCTTATAAGGAGACCAGTCCGTTGGGGTTGAGGGCTCACCCCAATGGCCCCGTTTTAACTTAATCACCTCTTGAAAGGCTCTGTCTCCAAATACGTCATATTCTGAGGTGGTGGGGCTTCAACAGGTTGATCTGTGGAAGATGCATTTTAACCCATAATAAGGAATATAGATGTTTGGGGTCTATTTCAGGTAGGTAATCCGGCTTGGGATGCAGGGTGCTGGAGTGGTCTTCTCTCCTTGATGTGCTACTCTCATCATTCAGGTGAGTGTGGGCTAGACCTTGGTTGAACCTCCTTCAGCTTGAGATTGTAAACAACACATTCGATGAATCATGGACAGGTTCCCTGAGGAAATTCTGTGAAATGCAGCATCCAGATTTTTTTCTCCCAGTGAGATACAAATGAGGAATAATATTTCCAAGTCCAACACACCCTGCGGTCAGTTCCTATCACCCTCAGCCTACCTTTAACTGCCCTTTTCTCAGCCAAATGAAGGGTATTAAAGGCAAATAAATGGAGGTGCTATTATGGGATACCGAGAACACTGTACTTCATTTAACACAGAAACAAAGAATTTGCAAACTTAAGCTATTTGAAACCCAGCAAGTTATTGGTCCTCACGTCCTCCAGACTTTGGAGATTGCCTGATCCTTTAATAACTAGTAGAATTGCTCCAACATTTCATCCCATATGCTGTTGGAAATCCAGTGTTCTCCCCAGTATCTCCAGAGATCTCTAGAAACTTATATTTCTTCAGGTCACAGTCTGCTCTAATTTCCTGCTGCTTCCGAATCCCCCTCATTCCTTTCCAGCTATGACCTCTTCTTCCCTGAGGACCAGCATGACTTTTAGAAAGCCCAATACTAAGCACAAGTTTGCATGCTTGACATGCATTCTCTACACACATACTCACTACATTTTGTCAAAATTGAACTCTTTTGGTCTGGTGACACCACCTTTTCCACTAGTCAACTCTCTACAGCTTTATTCTCCTGTTTATATTTCTTTAATTATTTTAATGGGATTTGGGAAGGAAGACGGGGGAAATGTGTACACTTGGTTAGTTATCTTGAACTAACTGCTAGTTTTCAAAGGCAAAAAGATATATAATGATTCCATTATAAGTGAAGGAATTTCAAAGTACAATTTCCATATTAATATGTACGATTCACAACATCATACCCAGGGTTTCTGATTTAAGTTACAGTTGTAAATTTCATTCATTTTTCATGCATTATGAAATTTCTGGATTTATCCTTTCAGAAAGATAAATCTTGCTTCCCTAGGAAATCTGCACAGTTACCCTGATGAACTTGAAATAGTTTTTGTAGACTCTGTAGTGAAATAAATATTTCCTTCGTATGTTATTCTAGCATTTCTGAAATAATGTGGAGAGAAGTTGAGCAACTGCAGAACAGGGTGTGCAGTTTACTAGTCTAGGTATCTCGTTTAGACATCTACAGTGTCTGACACACATTAGATACTCAATATGTTTTATTTAATCAGTGAGCAAGAAAAAGGGTTCGTTTTTTTTTTTTACTATCAGTTCCTACATTGGCCACCAGACAGCACTAGTTGCAATGATAAAAAATCAGAATTCCTAAAAATTTATATGCAGCATTTGTTATCTGTAGTATTAATTCTAAAATGAGTTTATGTGCAGTATGACTTCTGATATTTCATCTGGGGAAGGCAGCTTTATTTGAGGACTACCTTGAATTTTCTGCTAACAGAATTGCAGTTTCTAGTGTGAATAAGGCTAAGGAGAAGGGTCAGGGAATGATGGAAAGATTCTCCCTCAGGGAATGCAGACAGAGAGAAAAAGTTTAGATAGTGGAAAAGGAGTAGAAAAACATAACAATCAAAAGAACACAACTATGAAGAGGAGAAAATAAAAAAAGTGCATCTTTTAAAAAAATTTTATTTATTTATTTGAGAGAAGGAGGGAGAGGGAAAGAGAGAATCTTAGGGTCCACACTCAGTGCGGAGCCCCACGCAGGGCTCGACCTTAGGACACTGAGATCATCACCTGCGCTGAATCAAGAGTCAGACGCCCCCCCAAAGTGCATCTTTTGATGTGGAATTTCCTCATTCATTTGTCCTCGACCAGTGTTTTGTTTTGTTTTTTAAGATTTTCTTCTTCATTTGACAGAGAGAAAGAGCACAAGCAGGGGGGAGTGGCAGGCAGAGGCAGAGAGAGAAGCAGGCTCCCCACTGAGCAGGGAGCCCGATGCAGGACTCGATCCCAGGACCCTGGGATCATGACCTGAGCCAAAGGCAGTGGCTTAACCAACTGAGCCACCCAGGTGCCCTCGACCAGTGTTTCTAAACTTGAGTGTCGTAATGGGTTGAAGGGTGCCCTCCCTTCCCCCACAAGGAGCTGTCTCCAGAACCTGTGAATGTGAGCTGAAAGGCTGTTTTTGCAGGTGTAATAACATTAGTTAGGGTCTCCAGGTGGACGCTATATCCAGGGACAAGCGACCTTAGGAGAAACAGAGGCACAGACACAGACACACATTGTGAAGATAAGGGTGGAGACTGGAGAGGGGCAGCCATGAGGTTGCGGCAACTGCCAGAAACTGGAAAAGGTGAGGAAGAAAAGGAGCTTTCTAAGGGAATACCGTCCTGCCCACACCTCCGGAACGGTGAGAAATGAATTTTCCGTTTTTGTTTTGTTTTGTTTTTTTAATAAGCCACCTGGTTTCTGATAATCTGCTAGAACAGCCCTAGAAACGAATTCAAGTGTGCCTCACACTCACCTGGAGGACTTGTCAAAGCCCAGCTAGCTCCTGGCCGACGGCTTACAGAGCATCGGATTCAGGAGGTCTGAGCTGGGGCTGAGATTTTGCATTTCTGACAAGTTCTCAGGGGATGGTGGTGCTCCTGGTCTGGGAACAACACTTTGGAGAATCGCGGTTCTCAACCTATGGTTTTCAACACTGGCTTTACGTTACAAATTCACTTGGGATGCTTTCAAAATACCCAGATATTCTGATTTTTAATTGGTCTGTAGAGGGACCTAGGGATCGGGACATTTAAATGCTCCCCCGGTGATTCTAATTTATAGCTGACAAAGAACTACTTCAGACCTGCGATTTACCTTAAAAAATTCTCCAAAGTAGCCTGTGATATGAAAAAGGGCATTTCTGTGAGACCATAAAAGCAGTGGCACTGAATCATTAATGAAAAGTTAGCAATGGTTATTCCTTTATTTCTAAGAAGTCAGGAATGAGAATAATCTATTTTAAAAATGATTTCCTAAAATTGTAAAAAGATCTTGGTATTGTTCATTCTCAGAGGATCCAGGTCAAAGGATGTGCTGCTATTTGTTGTTAACATATGGTAGAGACAAATGGTTTGGTACAATTCTTCTCTGCCATAAGTTCTGGGTGATACCTCTGACATGATGCTGCGTGGGACTCTGTGGTGTTAGAAATGCACATTTTGTGGAATAGGATTTATGGCTTAAGCACCCGAGACATAAAAAAGACATTTCCAGCAAGGCAGAAGGAGTTAAATCACAGATTTTGCATAGCAGATCTGAATTGGAATCCTAGCACCATCGGTACTGTATGTATAACCTGAGGCAAGTTACAGTTTAAGTTATTTGTTTTATTATACGTAAAGTGGATCCTCATGCTTTAATGATATTCCTTAGTGTTTTAGTTTTAAGCACGTTCTATTGATTTTTCTCCTAGAGAAGCTGAAGTCTTATCTCTCTTGGACGCCCTCAACACCAGTGTCCCCACCGATCCTATCCAAGCTTCTGCTCCTACCCTCCTGATAGCACATATTTTTCTGAAATCAATATTGACGATTTACATTGTTTTGATTATATAACTATTGTTCACAGCATTATCATATAATGTAATATAATATAATTACAGTTTCTTTCTTTTATAATTTTTGTCCCCCTCAGTTTATAATTGCTCTGATTTTTTTTCATGTAATTCATTTTCTGTGTGCCTGTCATTACTTCTTCCTCAAACCTTCTGACAGAATGGTGAATGTCCTTTCTGTACAGCCACACTTATCAGATACTCTATTAACTTTTCTCCCCACCTGGAAACAACTTTCTAAGAGCTTTTCATCCTACCACTCCCATCTGGGCTGGTTCATTTCCAGGCTGTGGCCATCCAGGGACCATCCAGGGACCACTCTCTTCCAAATTGCCCTCACCCCTCTCCAGTGTTGAACTCCTTGTTTCTGAGATCTTGTGACATCTTGGCTTGCTTCCTCCTTTTCCTCGAATTTATACCGTAATAGCTTTCTGGGAAACAATGCTTGGGACAGACATTGGGAAGTAGCTTGTATTCTAAAAATGTCTTTATTGTGTCTTTTGTTTGATAATGTGGGTGGGAAAAACTTTTAAGTTGGAAATGATTATTTCCTCAGAATTTTAATGACATTTTCTATCCCCTTCCCTTCCCCCTCTACTCTTATTTTTGCTCTTTAGATGTCTGGCGACATTCTTGAATCTTTCATGTGTCTTCTTCTTTTTCCCCCCCCCGGTACAGTAAAATTTTATAACTACATGCCTTGGTCCTTTTAGGTACTTTGTGGGCCTTTCACATTAGAGTTTTATTCTCTGCAGTTCTAAGAAATTGTATTATATTTTTAATAGTTTCTCCTCCACTAGTTTTTGTTTGTTTGTTCTCATTTCCTGGAATTTCTATTACTTAGATGACAAAACTTCTCAATAGATGCTCTAATTTATTTGTCTTTTCTCTACTTTCTGTCAGTATTTTGGGGGAACACTTAATGGGAGGTTTGTTGACGTAATATTCCCAGTCTTCTTTTGAACTTTTATTTTTTCTTTTGGTTATGACAATTTTAATTTTCAAGAACTCTCCCTTTTTTTAAAGTTCTCTTATTTTAAAACCATCTTGTTCTGTTGTATGAATGTTATACTTTCTCTTATTTTTTTGAAGCTGTTAATTATTACTTAAAAAGTTGTTTTGGTTAACGTTCCCTGTATTATCAGTGTTCCTTCTGAATTCCTTAATTCTGTTTTGTTTTTCTGCTTCTGTCTTTCATTTTAAGAAGCGTGCCAGTTATTTATCTCTTGCCTCGTGGCTGAACACATGCTCTTCCATACTTAGTTCATACTGCTGCTTCTAGGAGTCCACAAACTACATTTCCCAGTTTCCTTTGTCAACTGGCTCCCTCTTAGGTGCTGTCATTAAGAGGCATTTATGAGAGTTCAGAAGTGGGCAGAAAAGGTATACTTTCTGCCTCTGGCTTCCACAGTAACAACTGCTGGGGGCTGCTGGTGATTGCTGTGAGGGTTTTGGGTTTGTGGTCATTGCACACCAATGGTCCAGTAAAGCAGCAGTAGCCCCTTCTTTGGCATTTCCACTTTGTCTGGGGAGCCTTCTGCTGCCCTAGGCTGTCATCTTGTAAAGAGAATAAAGGAAAAGTGAAAGGCTCATTGATTTGCTGCTTATGAAGTTTACATCCAAACACAACTTTTTTTCAAGGAAGTCAGCTCCAGAGAGAATAGATGGAAAATCAGTTCACCTCACCAATTCTGGACTGTGTTGACAGAATTTATATAAACTTCACTCTACCATTCTTGAATAGGATGATAAATTACATTTATATACTGTGTTTTTTTACATGAACTACTGGAGAGAAAAGCTAAGGGAACTTGTTGGATTTGAAATAGATCGGTAGCATCTACAGAAAACTTGTTTATGACACAATATTTTGCTTGGCCAAGACCCGTGCTTCAGCAGGAAAATGTCACATCTGAATTGGAAATATGGATTTGAGGCTATTTATTTCTCTGTGTATGAAAACATATTAGTTTTACTTTTCTATCCATACTAGGTTATACCTTTCAAAAGCCATGGAGTCTGGCTTCAATTACATTCGTCACCAGGTTCCTTTCTCCTTCTGTTACCCAGGGAGCGTGCGTGCATGTGTGTGTGTGTGTGTGTGTGTGTGTGTGTGAACTATGTAACATGGTTAGTGCTGAGCACTGTGCCCATGGGGTTCACTGGAGTTTTTCCACATTAATTACTTTACACATCAATAAAAGGCAAAGATAAAGACCAAAGAATTAGAGCCAAGCCTCATGGTTTTTTTGTTTGTTTGTTTGTTTTTGTTTTGTTTTTGAACACAACACAGTTTTCCCCTAAATTGGCTCAGTAAGGAAAGCTGGAAAATTTACAAAGGCTCTGGTCTACAAGAATTAGGTTATTTGGAAGGGATTCCCATTCCAAGCCATTAGGACAATGTAAGTGAACAAGAACTACATTTTTTTTTTCTTGACTCTGTGTCTTGAAAGGCATATTATTTAACAAGCTGTCAGTCAATTACTCTGGAGTGAGACTTGTATTCACTCAAATTGGGCAATCAACGTAAACTTTTCTGTGTGTGTTTATGAGGATCTTTATGTGTTCATTTCTGTGTCTGTGCAGAATCTATCTCTAGCTGAGATCTGAGTTTCCCCAATTTGGCATAGAGAAAAATATATTACTTGGGAATGAGAATTAGGAATCTAGCTCCAGATCAAAGCTAATTCTTGCACATGAATAGCTTTCTAGGAGACTTACCCACAGAAATGTTCATCCACAGTATTGCTTATAATAATGGAATTTGAAAAAAATCATTAAATTTCCAATAACTGGGAATTGTTTCAATAAAGTTTGGTATATTTACATAATGGAATTTATGCAGGCATTTAAAATATTGCTGTAGAATCATATATACTACCATGAGATGATGTTTTCATATGTAGAGTTACTTCATGTAATGACTGTTCATTGAATGATTTTTTTTTTGCCAAATGCCAAACTTTCCAGAAAATTCTTTTTAAGAAAGTAATTATTTTTCATCCAAGCAATACTAAATATGCCATACTACACATTATGGTTTTAGGCCAATGAGCACTCACCAATTTTCTCAACACAGGAGTTTCTAATCAAATAATACCATATGAAACAGTGAAGTGGGCACCATATTTGTTGATTCCAAAGTGATTGCTTTGTGTGTGTTCACTAGTCAAGTGGGATAAAGATACAGCGTCTCTGCAATTATCATATGATCTCACTGATATGAGGAATTTGGGAACCAAGATAGAGGATCATAGGGGAAGGGAGGGAAAATGAGACAAGACGAAACCAGAGAAGGAGACAAACCATAAGAGACTCTTAATCTCAGGAAACAAACTGAGGGTTGCTGGAGTGGAGGGGGCTGGGAGGGATGGGGTGGCTGGGTGATGGACACTGGGGAGGGGATGTGCTATGGGGAGCGCTGTGAATTGCGTAAGACTGATGAATCACAGACCTGTACCCCTGAAACAAATAATACATTATGTGTTAATAAAAAAAAAGATATAGCATCTCTGTATGCTCTTTCCATATATTACTAAGGACTAGTAGCTCTAGCCTTTATTTTGCCCTAAAAGTGGCTTTCAGTATTATAACTTATTTCTAAGTCCAATTTCAGTGCAAAATAATAACCACGAATCCCCCCAAAATTTAAAAAGTTGGTAAAGAAAATGGTTCTTGGAGAATTTATCTTCTAAAAGAGTGACTCCTTCCCAACTATCCCGCACTGACACCCACTATCAACACCCTTCTTCCTCATTTTGTGAGAATAATAAATATTTATTATATTTTAATCAATGTACAAACCATATTCATATCCCTTCAAATATTGTTGCGTTGCTTATATAACTAATTTTTTTATTATGTTCAGTTAACCACGGTATAGTACATCATTGGTTTTTGATGTAGTGTTCAATGATTCATTAGTTGCATATATATAACTTATTTTCATTTTTCAGTTAGCAATGTGAATGAAAATTGTTTGGGTATTATAGGTTGGGATGAAATGTATCATAATTTTTCCCATTGAAGTCAATGAAAATTTAAAAATTACTGTTTTTCTCACTTAGCAAGGTTCTCCAGAACTAAATAATGTACACAAGGGATAGGTGAATGATTAAATTAAACAAAGCGGGTTGCAACCTATAGGTAGCCCAACATAGACATAGTAGAAATATATACATACACATATACATATATACATACACATATACATATACATACACATATACATATATACATACACATATACATACACATATACATATATACATACACATATACATATATACATACACATATAAATATATACATGCACATATAAATGGATAATTAGTTGACAAGATATATACCAAAATTGTTCCCAGTGATTGTGGTATTGGTTATGGGTGCTTTAATTTTTCTTATTCTATCCAACTGGTTTGTACCTGTTTCCTTCTGTCTTCTTTTATTTGCTTAAGTGGCAAGATAACATTTTGAGATATAAACTACCCACCCTGCCCCCCTGCCCCCTACCACTGCCTGTAGATTTTATTCCTCCAATGCATTATGAGACCTACCTTCATGCCATGGGGATGGGCTGACATGCAGTCCATTTTTAACTTTTGTATTTTTGAAGTTAAGACCCAGCAAAAACACACGGTTTAGAAGACTATATGAGCAGTTAGAGCCAGTTTCTGCTGCAGAAAGTCAATGTATGCCTTGACTTTGGTGGGGCAGAAGACAATCAGGGAAAACATGAAGGTAATGGGTCCTTGATGGGCCAAGTTCTAGAATCTGGAGGGAGGAGAGTGGTAGGATCCTCCAATACATTTGGGGGTTTAAGAGCAGGAAGGACCTTGCAGAGGAATTAAAACTCACAGGTAATTCACCACGACCAAGTGGGATTTATCCCTGGGCTGCAAGGTTGGTTCAACATCCACAAATCAATCAATATGATACAATACATTAATAAAAGAAAGAACAAGAACCATATGATCCTCTCAATAGATGCAGAAAAAGCATTTGACAAAGTACAGCATCCTTTCTTGATCAAAACTCTTCAGAGCATAGGGATAGAGGGTACATACCTCAATATCATAAAAGCCATCTATGAAAAACCCACAGCGAATATCATTCTCAATGGGGAAAAAGTGAGAGCTTTCACCCTAAGGTCAGGAATGCAGCAGGGATGTCCACTCTCACCACTGCTATTCAACATAGTACTAGAAGTCCTAGCCACAGCAATCAGACAACAAAAAGAAATCAAAGGCATCCGAATCAGCAAAGAGGAAGTCAAACTCTCACTGTTTGCAGATGATATGATACTTTATGTGGAAAACCCAAAAGACTCCACCCCAAAACTGCTAGAACTCATACAGGAATTCAGTCAAGTGGCAGGCTATAAAATCAATGCACACAAATCAGTGGCATTCCTATACACCAACAATAAGACAGAAGAAAGAGAAATTAAGGAGTCGATCCCATTTACAATCACACCCAAAACCATAAGATACCTAGGAATAAATCTAACCAAAGAGGCAAAGGATCTGTACTCAGGAAACTATAAAATACTCATGAAAGAAATTGAGGAAGACACAAAGAAATGGAAAAATGTTCCATGCTCATGGACTGGAAGAACAAATATTGTGAAGATGTCAATGCTACCTAGAGCAATCTACACATTCAATGCAATCCCCATCAAAATACCATCCACTTTTTTCAAAGAAATGGAACAAATAATCCTAAAATTTGTATGGAACCAGAAGAGACCCCAAATAGCCAGAGGAATGTTGAAAAAGAAAAGCAAAGCTGGCGGCATCACAATTCCGGACTTCCAGCTCTATTACAAAGCTGTCATCATCAAGACAGTATGGTACTGGCACAGAAACAAACACATAGATCAATGGAACAGAATAGAGAGCCCAGAAATGGACCCTCAACTCCATGGTCAACTCATCTTTGACAAAGCAGGAAAGAATGTCCATTGGAAAAAAGACAGTCTCTTCAACAAATAGTGTTGGGAAAATTGGACAGCCACATGCAGAAGAATGAAACTGGACCATTTCCTTACACCACACCCAAAAATAGACTCCAAATGGTTGAAAGACCTCAATGTGAGACAGGAGTCCATCAACATCCTAAAGGAGAACACAGGCAGTAACCTCTTTGACCTCAACCACAGCAACTTCTTTCTAGAAACATCGCCAAAGGTAAGGGAAGCAGGGGCAAAAATGAACTATTGGGACCTCATCAAGATAAAAAACTTTTGCACAGCAAAAGAAACAGTCCACAAAACCAAAAGACAACCAACAGAATGGGAGAAGATATTTGCAAATGACATATCAGATAAAGGGCTAGTATCCAAAATCTATAAAGAACTCCTTAAACTCAATACCCAAAGAACAAATGATCCAATCAAGAAATGGGCAGAAGACATGAACAGACATTTTTCCAAAGAAGACATCCAAATGGCCAACAGACACATGAAAAAGTGCTCCACATCGCTTGGCATCAGGGAAATCCAAATCAAAACCTCAATGAGGTATCACCTCACACCAATCAGAATGGCTAAAATTAACAAGTCAGGAAACAACGGATGTTGGCGGGGATGCAGAGAAAGGGGAAGCCTCCTATACTGTTGGTGGGAATGCAAGCTGGTAAAACCACTCTGGAAAACAGTATGGAGGTTCCTCAAACAGTTGAAAATAAAGCTACCATACGATCCAGCAATTGCACTCCTGGGTATTTACCCCAAAGATACAAATGTAGGGATCCGAAGGGGCACGTGCACCCCGATGTTTATAGCAGCAATGTCCACAATAGCCAAACTGTGGAAAGAGCCAAGATGTCCATCGACAGATGAATGGATAAAGAAGTTGTGATACACGCACACACACACACACACACACACACACACACACAATGGAATATTATGCAGCCATCAAAAAGAATGAAATCTTGCCATTTTCAATGATGTGGATGGAACTGGAGGGTATTATGCTGAGCGAAATAAGTCAATCAGAGTAAGACATGTATCATATGACCTCACTGATATGAGGAATTCTTAATCTCAGGAAACAAACTAAGGGTTGCTGGAGTGATGGGAGGGATGGGGTGGCTGGGTGATAGACATTGGGGAGGGTATGTGCTATGGTGAGTGCTGTGAAGTGTGCAAGACTGTTGAATCACAGATCTGTGCCTCTGAAGCAAATAATACATTATATGTTAAAAAAAAGAGAAGACGATAGCAGAAGGGGAAGAATGAAGGGGGCGGAAATCAGAGGGGGAGACGAACCATGAGATACTATGGACTCTGAGAAACAAACTGAGGGTTCTAGAGGGGAGGGGGGTGGGGGGATGGGTTAGCCTGGTGATGGGTATTAAGGAGGGCACGTTCTGCATGGAGCACTGGGTGTTATGCACAAACAGTGAATCATGGAACACTACAACACAAACTAATGATGTAATGTATGGTGATTAACATAACATAATAAAAAAATGAATGAAATCAATTTATAGTCAGTGAAAAAAAACCTCACAGGTAAACAGGGACATCTTAAAATAACACTAGCTATGCTCTTGTGAGTTGTTGATTTAGAGCTTTTCCCATTTGGGTGATTATTGAGGGACAGAAAGAGAGAGAAGATGAGGGAAAGGGACAGGCCTAGTTTCATCCTAGACTCTTACAATAATCCAGAGATTTTAATCTCAACAATGGATTAGTAAAGTTCTGGGTCAATACTGAACATTTGATTATAGTAATGTACAGAATGTTATCTTCAAATAGCAATAATGGCAACCAACATTGCAATAAACAAAGATAACTTTCCTGGAATTTGCCTGGTTTCAGAATGTGTTTGTAGTTGCTCTCAAGCCATTTTACAAATAAAAGTAACAATTTTGAAAGCTCAGAGGCTCACAAGGCTTTGTTTCTATTAAAACCTAATCTGAACAAAATATACCAATCTAGTTTCACATGAGGTTGAAATGTGACTTCATTTCTAACCTGCCAAATAGCTTAATTTAAAAAATAGCATTGCACAAATAAAGTATCTCTTTATGCCTTTTCGTAATGAATTCTTACTATTTACATCTATTTAAAAGAATTACAACTCCAGGGTAAAAAATTTGCAAATACGCATTGACCTTATTTCTTGTGTTGTTCTGCCTCCACTTCTTTCCCAGTTCGTTCTGCTACTGCAGCCTTTAACTCTCTTCTCCCCGGCTCTCGCCCCCTCCACTCTACCATGGGAAGTCCTCCTTTCTGGGTCATCAGCATCCTCCTGGCTGCTTCACCCGTGAATTCCAGCTCGGTCCTTTTGTAACTCAATCTCCCACTGACATCTGACATTATGGCTCATGCCCTTTTTCTTCTCCTTCTCCTAGATTTTCTTTATTTATTTGAGAGAGAGAAAGTGAATGAGAGGGAGAGGGAATCTGAAGCCGACTCTGCACTGAACACAGAGCCCAATGAGGAGCTTGATCCCACAACCATGAGATCATGACCTGAGCCAAAACCAAGGGTTGGACGCTTAACCGGCTGAGCCACCCAGGTGCCCCATCATGCCCTCCTTCTTGATATTCCACCCCCTCTGCTTTGTCTACCATGCTTTCGTGGATTTTTTTTCCTTATTGCTGTTAATCTTTCTTAAGAGCTCTTCTTTTTCCTTTTCCCATTCTTTAAATATTGGCCTCTTCTGACTTACATCTTCAGTCTTTTTTTTTTTCATGTGTTCTCATACTTTTCCTAAGAAATATCATTTATTTTCAAGACTTTAATGATCATTTATATGGTGATGATTCCCAAACATAATCTCTGACATAGCTTTTTCTCCTGAGCTGTAGATGCGTGTATCTGATTGCTTACTGGACATCTTCACAAGGATCTCCATCGTCTCTCAAACTCCATATGCCTAGAAACAAACGCACCCTCCCCCACAAGCCTGTTTCTCCTGTGCTTCTCTACCAGGGACTGGTACTCCAGGAGAGCCCTGGATGTTACATTGGATTCCTTCCCTTCCCTGGATCCCCATCTGTGTTAGCCTGCTTGGGCTGCTACAACCAAATACCATTGTCTGTGCCACTTAAAACAATAGGAATTTTTTTCCTCACATTTCTTTAGGGCGGGAAGTCCAAGATCATGGTGTTGGCAAATTTCATTTCTGGTGAAGACTCTCCTCCTGGCTTGCAGACATCTGCCTTCTCGCTGTGTCCTCACATGGTGGAGAGAGAGAGAGAGAGAGAGAGAGAGAGAGAGAGAGAGAGAGTGCTCTGGAGTCTCTTCTTATAAAGATACTAATCCCATCAGATCAGGACCCCATCCTTATCACCTCATTTGGCCTTAATTACTTAGAGGCTCCATCTCCAAACCCAGCTGCAGTGGAGGTTAGGTCTTTCAATATAGGAATTTTGAGGGGGACACAAACATTTGGTCTGTGACACATCTATCATCAAGGTCTTTCAATTCTTGCTAATAAATCGTGTTTGAAACACCTGCTTCTTCTACCTCCTACCGTCATGAGTTTAATTCTGAACACCATTACCTCTCACCCCATTTACCACAGCAGGAGTCCTTACTCCTCTCCCAGCTTCCTGTCTACCCCTGTGTCCTCTAGGTTTTACGCTGCTGCTAGGGTGCAAATCTGATCATATCACTCTTCTCTTACTTGGTTTCTCTACCCCTCTGTTACTCTCGTGCAAAAGCCCCGATCTCTGAATCCTGCTCGCAAGGCCCTTTGTGAATTGGGCCTTGGTTGCTACCTTCGGCTCCTCTCTCACCACTCCTGGGTCCTCCCTGACAGCTCCCAGTCTCCATGGAAATGAATGGCCGCAAACCTGAATGATATTCAAAACAGTTAACAATTACAATGCTTATATATATAAATAAATGAATAAGAATATGAGAAATATATTTCTTATTCTCTGCCTACACTAAAATTTATATCATAAAACAAGAGCTATAAATTCTAGTGTAAATCATTTATCTAGTTATTTTAATAATTTCTGAAGTATTTGTTGATTTTAGGAAAAAAATACTTTTCGGTTGTCCCTGAGTAATTCATGTTTCTCTCTGAGCTATGATTTAACACAGGGAACTACATCAAGGCCTTTCGAGGACTTTTTCATTCGTTCTGTTGCAGCCGGAAGAGCCTAGGTTGGGTATACACCCAGCTCCCAGCACTTCCCACATGGTGGGCCTTGGAGAGCCCTTGGGCTGGTCCCACCCTCAAGGCCACCAACAAGGTACATGCCCACCACTTAAGCTGGTGTCCCAGCTCAGGCCCATGTGGAGCCTTGGGGAGGAAGGGGATCTTGCTGCTTTTACCACTGCCTTGGTCAGCTGAGTGACCACCTAGGGCCACCCCTCCCTGACTCTTCAATGCTTCCAGACTCTTTTTTTTTTTTTTAAGATTTTATTTATTTATTTGAGAGAGAGAGCGAGAGAGCACACAAGCGGGTGGGGGGGGTGCGGGGTGGAGAGTAGCAGAGGGAGAGGGAGAAGCACTGAGCTGGGAGCCTGATGTGGGATTCAATCCCAGGACCCTGAGATCACGACTTGAGCTGAAGTCAGACTCTTAACCACCTGAGCCACCCAGGCACCTCATCAGACCCTTTCACTTGCCTTTGTGGCCGCAGCAGGGAACAAGCCTAAACATAGGAATGACTTGGGTGGGTGAAGTATCGCTGTTGGCCTGAAGAACTACCAGCTGTCTGAATGGATGGCTTCTAGGGCAGGATGGGGATTCAAGCTTTCAGTAGTGGAGGAAGTTTCTGCTAAAGAACCTTCTTTCTTTCTAGTAGGAAATACTTAAATATGATCCCTTGAGCTGGCCTAGGGAGCCCTCTATAGAATGTTCCATTCTGTCTCACTGCTCTATATCATTTTGTTTTCTAAATGTGACCTGTATTGCAGGCAAACTGGAACACTCCTTTGTACATTTTTACACACACACGCACGCGCGCGCACACACACACACACACACACACACACACACACACACACACACAGGCTCTTGCTTCTGTGACTGCATTTGGACAGTTGCCTCTTTCTGAATTTTTCTCCCTCTCTCCTCCCCCTTGATTCTGCTTGTTAATATTTTATCCTTCCTTCAAGGCATATTTGACATGCTGCCACCTCTTATGAAGGGATTCTTGATCCCGCCAACTGGATTACAATTGTTCTCTTATTTGAATTTCTGTTTAGTCCTCATATGACTTTGACCCTACTGAGTCTTATATTTTTAAATTATCATTTGCCTACTCTTATTTTTCAATCCTCTTCATTTTTTTTAGACTAAGAAATGTGTTTAGAAAGAAATGTGTTCTATTTTTCCTTTTTATCTATGGAAGATCTTACTGTACTGCGTGCCACGTAACAGATACAGAACCCTTTTTTGGTGGGGGTTGGAATTATTTTTATGTGATATGTGAAAGTGTGATTGATGAAAAATTTTAGAACCAAGGTGAAAGCCACTGGAAGCAATGTTTCTGGCTTTCTTATTTCTCTAAGCTTTAGATGCCTCCTCTACTGGAATGGGGTGGTGATGATACATGCCTCATAAGGTTGTTGTGTGGATTAAGTGAGATCCTACATTACGTAGCCCAAAGTCTAGTCTATGCAGGAAGCCATCAGTAAATGAATGCTCTTCTTATTACCTTGCTCCATAGTAAGATCTTCCTAATAGGGGAAGATCTGTCCAAGGATGGAAAAATCTGCTATACAATTCTTCCTTCTTTCCTTGGGGTTAGTTGCTTATTCTTTCATTCATCTTATGTTTATGGAAGCTTATGATGTGCCAGATCTGGGCTAGGGGCTGAAAAATCCCATGCTTAGAACAAATGCCAGGTATGATTCTTGCCTTCATAGAGCTCAGAGTCCAGGTTGGGAAGTGATATTTATCCAGCAGTTATGCAAGGGTAGGTACATGTCCCCTTTGGAACCTGAGTCAAGCAGCCTGGTTTAGTGAAGGAAGGTATCCCTGAAATGTTCAACCACAGAACCAACACGGGGAAAGTGGTTAGGGGGTAGTTTGATCAGGGTTGGGACGGAGGTGAGGTGAGAGAGGCATTCATTTCAGATGCAAAACTTAAGGGGACACAGAAGACTCAATAATCAAGATAATATTTTAATGCAATATTTTAAAAATAAAAATTAATGCATAATAGTTCATGGTGAACAAAACATCACAATTTTGAATAAAGAAAGGATCAGAGATCAGTAATAATACTGTGTGGAGCCATAGTGAAGCTTTAGGCAAAAGGAAAAATCAAATAATGAACCTTAGTCTAAGCCCTGGGTTTGAACAAATAAAAGTAACTTGAAAAGTTTCTTCCTACCCAGAGAATCTGGAAAATTGTCTGTTCACATGGAAACTTCTAATTCTATCCAGCAGAGGGCAGTGATACCTAAGTAAACAGTTGGGCACTTGCCATTTCATCCATCATTGTCATCATCATTACCAAATTCTTGGAGTTACTTTAAAGGTTAAAAGTTTTTGCGGTGGAAAGATGTGCTGTAGAAAGTTCATATAACTGTGGTATTGGAGGACCAGCAGACTCTTATCAACTTCATGACACCAAGTTTTCTTTTTGATGGATACATTGTTGCAGATTTGATTTGAAATGTAGCCAAATCTAGGACCTAGAAGCCATGTAGTAAAGAGCAATCTGTAATTTTGTGGGGCAAATTTTTGGAAGCAGCAGTTAATATTTGGCTGGTTTTCTTTGTTTCTGCTTTTTCTTCTTTCAATATTAAGATTTAGAGATTTGGAAGGGAAATTGGACATTATGTAGAAGGAGATCATCTGCCAGGTGAGAAAACTAAAGCAAGAGAAGCTGGCTTATTTACTTGTTACTTCATTTGTTCATCAATTCATTGTCCCATTTATTCAAGGGTTTACAAATATTTATTGTCTACCATATGACAAGCACTGTGGTGGCACCATGGACACAAAGACCGACATAAATCACTGTTCTCATCTTTGCGGAATGGTTCCAAAGAAGGAAACACTGGCAGAAATAGATATTTAGGAGACTTTGGGTAGGTGGGTGTGTGGAAGTCTGTGCCAAGCGCTCTGGGAACGTGGTGTAGAAGCAATTAAAAAGTATTCATTTGTCCAGTTTACTGTTATGAATATGTTTAGGGTCTAAGTTATGAGGTTTAGTACTTTGTTTTTATTTAGCTGTGTCTTTGGCACAAAGCATATTTCTAATTAAGCTTCATAAATTTCCCAGGTTCTAGTTCAATGGGGGCATCCATCAAATATGGTTTTTGTTTTTTGTTTTTTTTTTACGATTAAATTAAATAATTAATTTAGAGAGAGAAAGTGCGAGCAGGGGGACGGGCAGAGGGAGAGGGAGAATCTCAAGCAGACTCCCCACTAAGTGTGGAACCTGGTGTGGGGCTCGATCTTGCAACCCTGAGAGCATGACCTGAGCTGAAATCAAGAGCTGGACGCCACCCAGGCACCCCCTCAGATGTGTTTCTTGACAACCATCTGGGAATCAGGAGAGAAAGGCTTAGAGAAATCATTTAGGCATGTGGTTCGTAGACTGTGCTCTAGGAAACTCTGGGGCAGTGTTTTGCAGTGTTGTCCATATCACATGCATATCAAATACTTTGCAGTACTTGTTGACAATTCTGATTTACCTTCTTGAGACTTACAGAATCAGCTGTTGGAGGAACGGAGGCGTGGGACCTGCAGTTATACAAGTGTCTCAGATAATTCTTAAGCACAGTGAAGAACCCTGGGGACTGTTCCTCCTTGCCTCTCCCAGCTCCTACATACCCTTGACCCAGAGCACTTCTTCTAAGTTGTAAGTTCCATGAGGTCTGAGGTTTTATGTCTATTGTGTTCACTACTGTATCTCCAATAATTCAAACCATGCCTGGTACACAATAAATATTTGTTGATGGAATACATGAAGAAATATAAATTAGGTTTCTACCTAAGAATGCATTTTGAATAAAAGTTTCTACTGTCAAAAAAACTCAAAAGTTCCCAGACCAGGAATTTGGATTATTTTCTTCCTGTAAGAAAAACAAATATAGCTGAAAGCCCTGAGGTAATTACACTGAGCAAAGAACTTAATTAACTACATTTTCATGGCCAAGTTTCCATTTCATTCTAATAATAATCTGTAAAGCACAAGTATCACCCCAGCATTTATTCCAGTAGACACTGTGATTTGCCAAATGTCAAATGTCAACTCCTGGTGAGTTGGATTCCAGTCCAGCTGTCCTGGCTTGTGGGCCAAAGCTCTTCATGCTGGCATGCCTGACATTCTAGATTCAGGCGGGAGCACGGAGGTAGTGTGATGGAGGCTGTGTGCGGTACAGTGTCAGGGACAGAGCTGGAGCTCGGCTCTTCTTGGATCCTCACATTCAGTACAATGGTCTTTCCAATATTTATCTTGCTTTCATGACCTGTGTACTCAGTTCTGCAACTGGAAGGTAGCCATTCATCCTCTTGTGTTTTCATCCATGAATAAATTAATTGAGCAATTGAGCATCTCTGTCTAGGAATGCCTTTAACAGCAATTCAACTTCATAGATAAAACTGGACAGTCTTTTTGTTTTTTTTTTTAAAGATTTTATTTACTTATTTTTACGAGAGAGAGCGAGCCAGAGCGTGCATGAGCATGAGCGGGGTGCAGGGAGGGGCAGAGGCAGAGGGAGAAGCAGACTCCCAGGTGAGCAGAGAGCCCATGCGGGGCTCCATCCCAGGACCCTGGGATCATTACCTGAGCCGAAGGCAGACGCTTAACCGACTGAGCCACCCAGGCGCCCTGGGCAGTCTTTATATTTATGAGAACAACCTACACCTATTTGCTATTTCATTACCTGACTTCCAGGTGTATGTGGCTGTGTTTGTGTGGGTACACTGCTAAAAGCAAAGGGGATGGTCCATCATTCCGGATTCTCTCTTCTCAATGTAATAGAGATCAACTGTTTTCTTTGTGTGTGTGTGTGTGTGTGTGTGTGTGTGTGTGTGAATTATGGAGATAAACTCTTCACATAAATTGGGGGTTAGAAGTAGGAAGGAGGTGGTAACAAGGGAAGGAAGCCATGCAGGGTAAAAACGACCTGTTTGGAGGGGGTCTTTGTTTAGGTTTTCTCCAAAGCACATGCTGAGACAAGGATTTGGGTGCAAGTAGTTTCTTTGGGAGGTGACCCTGGAAGGTACGGGGAGGGAGTGGGGGAAATGAGCCACGGCTGGGAGAAAAGATCAGTCTCACCCTGAGGATGGATGAGCCTCCGAATGTCACCATGAGTGATGAGGAATTTGAGATTATCCACCAACTCCCACTCTCATTAGTTAAGAGTTGCTCTGGAGCATTCACTTCCTGGTACCTCCAGTCTGTGCTTTTCCTCCCTTGTGTGGTCAGAGGATCCCTTCAAATAAGGAGGCGCTGCAGGAAGCCATTGTGATACATGGGAGGTGATACATGCAAGTGACCTCTGGGTGGGTGGAGGGCTTTGAGATGACTCATGGATGCATCTGCTTGATTTCTTCTGGCTAGGGATCATGGCAGTAACTACTTTTGAAATGACTTTTTTAAAAAAGGCCAAGTTTGGTTGGTGTTAGGGATTTTATTTTAATTCTGAAACAAATTGACATTTTAATAAGTTTTCTGAAAGTTGGGAAACATTTTGTTTAAATATTTTCTGAAGGTAGCCAAAAGTATAAGCCCAGACAATTTAAGCTCTTAAAACCAAGTAACACCAAGGACAGCAGGGTTCTCATTCCAGGGGTGTTTTATTATGGATGACCGGGGTATACGGTGGTACAAATCTGTGTTTTTGTTTTTGTCGTTCTTTTTGGGATTCTGTATGTAGGCTACGTTTTTTTGTTTTGTTTTGTTTGTTTTGTTTTATTGTGGTTTAGTTCATCATACATTCTGTCACTGAGAACATTGCTGTTGAAGGTATATCTGGCCCTTCTCCGTTCAGTGCTACCTAGTGTATATAAAATGGATATAGAATGAATTCAGCATTTCCCAGACAGTACTAAGACACCTCATTCTTATCTCTGATTCTTTTGGTTCTTAAGTTCCTGAAAACAACCCTTAAGAATAACTCTGGATGCAGGATAGTAAAATAAATGTATTCTTGTTGGCATAGTCTGAATATTTTTTATTACATACGCTTCAGTGTTTTGTTACATGTCAATATTCAGTAGGAGTCCCTTGAACATCAAAAAGGGCTAAGCCAGAAAAGAGGCATTAAATATGATCTTATTTTCTACATTAAAAAACTAATTTTCTGAGCAGCCATTTGTATGAAGCCACTAATCAGATTATTTCCTTTATCTCTAAGTGTTTCCCAGATGGAACAGCCTATATAATAGTATATTATGCAGCTTGAGTTGGACATATATCAAAACCCATTAGCTTCCTTTAAAAGCTCCACTGGGAAGATAAGAACTTGAGTCAGGATGAAACTTACTCTTTGAAGAAGAATCCCAACAAGGTAAAGCCAAATATGTGGGAAAAATCATCTTTTGGAAAAAATACTATCAATTGTATTTAATTTTCTTGGACTTCTGTTGGACGATCGAAAGCAGAGAATTAGTGATGGCATAAATTAGTAAGTAAGAGATGAAATTGGGAGGAGAATATTTGTTCTCAGCTCTCCCTCTTTTCCTCATGACACCTTGCCTATTATCTGAAGAATAACAGTTGCTCCCTGTATCAGTCAAAATTCTAGGAAGTGAGTGACAACACAGCCAAGTTGTAGGAAGGGTTAAGCTGGGCAAAGGGTTAAGTAGAACTGGGGACTTGAACAATGGAAGAACCGGGGACTTGAACAATGGCTAGATTCTCTTACCCCGAAATTCAACTTCTCACCGGGTGTCAGCTTCATTCTTTCTGGCCACATCTTCTCTCCACGTGGCAGGAGATAGGACCATTGACAGTTCCCAATATTTACATCTTTAATTTCACTCATTGGAGAGAGTTTGGCTTAACGTGCATGGACTCAAGGAGTTACGGAACAGATACACACAACCCTCCTCAAGTTGGGTGAAGGCACTTATTGATTTAGTGTGGGAGCCCTTAGCCCTTGCCACCTCTGAGTACCCAACACATTCCAGGCAGGCCCTACCTGGGGATGTACATACATCATCTCCAATCATGGGACTTGTGAAGGAAGTCTTATTATTCATTTCTCTTTTCCAGATCGGACTCAAAGAGGTTAAATTATCCAGAGTCACACTGCTGGAAAGTGATAAACCTTGGATTTGACCCCCAAGTCCATCTGTGCTCTTTCCTCTGCACCATGGTGCCTCAGTAAAAAGTTTTGGTTGTTGTTGTTTTAGTTTTGTTTTTTGTTTTTATTTGTTTGTTTTTTTTGACTATGTGATATTTATAATGCAGTTTGGTCACCAACATGCCCTTTTGCCTGTTAGATACCTTCAGATTTCATCACATTTGCTGTTATCACCAAGCAGTGGAAAGAAAGTCATCTAAAGTTTTTTCAACTTCTATGAGTGGTAAGATGCTCAACTATGACTCAGATGAGTTTTACTTCTAGAGATTAACTAGAAGTTAACTCAGTAACCAGTGATATCAGGAAGTTGTGTTTTTCCTCTGAGAGTCTCAGGTACCCAATTATTTTTTCCCCTCAGAAGTTCATTGAGCCTGATGATGTTGAACTTCATCTGAGCCCTGAAAACACCAGCAGCTAAGGTATCCCCATACCCTTTTTTCTTCTGTGAAACAGTTTGCCACAAAAAAACCACACACCATATGACTTTTAGGTAAGACTTGTTATCCACTCTTCACTCTTTCTCATGACTCTATCAGACTCATGGATGACTCTTTCATTTACCTGTGATGAGGCAAAGGTAAATGACAGGACTTTTTCCCTTTGGTCTGAACCTGCTGACAATACCAGATACAGATGTTCCAACTTTCCATGCTTTGTCTCAAGGATAAATAGTTCAATTGTCTGTTTCTTTGGAACTAGCTAGACATAAACATCTCCCGATCCACTGAGCAGAAAAAGTTTGGGTGTGTATGAGAGAGTCAATGTTCTAAGAGGGACAATGGAAGTTATCCCAAATAGGAGTAGCACACCTCAAATTTGACGACAGAAAAGTCCAGTATACAGTATATATTGGTGTCACCATCATAGATTCAGAGACATGCTAACTCTCCTTAGATGCAAACTTCACCAGTTGTCCTTGCCATTAAGATCTATGCCAAGGACCAAGATAGTTTTATGTCCAGGTCCATCTGTATTTTCTTTAATTTTGGAGTTCTTTTTTTTTTTTTGAAGATTTTATTTATTTATTCATGAGAGACAGAGAGAGAGAGAGAGAGAGAGAGAGAGAGGCAGAGGGAGAAGCAGGCTCCCAAGGAGCAGGGAGCCCGATGTGGGACTCGATCCCAGGACTCCGGGATCATGACCTGAGCCGAAGGCAGACGCTTAACCATCTGAGCCACCCAGGCGCCCTTTAATTTTGGAGTTCTTATGTATTTAATGTGCTTTGTGTCTTGCTCCCACCACCCACAGAGTTGGAACCCGTATATAACAAGAGCACTGTGAGGCCCAGTCTTTATTAAGTACGGACTGGAAGAAATAGCAGGTGTAATGATAACAATCAAATCTTAGCCTTTCTCAAGAAAACATTCAAAAGGAATCTTTTTTATAACCCGCAGTTATGCTTTTTTAAAACCTTTCTTCCCCATCAGTCTTTTAACCACGGCAGAATCCTTTCAGTTGACTTTAACTATTTTTCTCCCTCTACTCCAAATACCCAAGGACACAAGGGAGATCAGTAGTTGATTAATATGTAAATATATGTAGTGTTCCCTCCTCTCCCATCCTCTAGGGAAAGTTCTGTCTTTGCCTTACTCAGTTTCTTGGCTCGTAATGTCAAATCAAGGTAAGAACTGGAAAAACCAGGATAGAGGGAGGCTTAACTCCAGGAGAAAAAGGGGAGGAAAATGGTCCCCAAAAGGGAGAAAAAATGGGGGAAAAAAGAGTGATTTAAAAATATATGGAGGCATAGGAGTTGGAGGGGGATAGCAGGAGTACAACAGGCAATCACAACCTTTATGTGATACGGTTTTCTCAACACAGCACTTTGTAGATGGTGAATTCAGAGAAACTATCCGAAATAGATGAATGGCTACCCACCATTTTTTTTTTTAAAGTCAGTGGAATCATTTTTTAAAAAATCTTAAGTGAAACTTTATTATACAAAATAAAACTGAAGTTTGGGGAAGGATCCTGGATACCTGCACCTTCTGCCTCTCTCCTGGAGAAGACTGTTTGAAATCCATTTAGAAATGCCAACTCAGTTGAAGTATATACTACTACTAATTTTTAAAATTAACAAACTATCATTGATTTTTCTTTTATTATGAAAGTAATTAAAATTAAAAATTTAGATAACTATAGAAAATACCATAATCTCAGCACCCCAAGATAACCTTGACTAATAATACTGTTAACATTTTCTTGTATACTCACTGATTTTTAAATATGCCAGTGTTTTAAGGCAATAACGCCGTAGATTTTTGTTTCTGATTCATAGAAGGAATCACATCGCATCATTAAAGACTCAAAAGCGATCTGATGTACAGTCATAAGTACATTAAACTGTGATCTCTGGGTTTTGGAAAAATTGACTTTTCTTTGAGTTTTTTTTTTTTTTTTCCTTCTTAAGTTTCCTGTTATCTGTCACATCGAAGGTGATGATCTTTCTACTCATTTCTTACACCTGGGTAAACTCTCTGGTTCCACTGAATTTGGTTCATAAATACCCAAGTAAATGAAAATCCAAAGGGTCTAATTAAATTGTGATGCATTCAGCTTCCCCTGTCAGAAAGCATAGCATGGGGCTCCAAGGCAGGGTGTCCATTAGCAGCAGGGACAAAATGGCGGGCTCAAAACTGCACCGTGAGACCTTGAGAGGGCTCCCCAATTTTAAAGGTGTCATCAATCTGAATGAATTAAAAGATTATTTGTTTATTTGGCTTCTGTTTTGTCTAATAAGGAAGCCTAGGACACTAATAAAAGGGGGATGAAACTGGGGTTTGAGATTAACCGTGAAATTAATTTAGCCTTGTTACACATGACTCTCATTTGGCCAGATAACTGAGAATTACACTCTCTTCTTAAGAAAAGAGCAGTTCTGGTGTGGGGGAGATTACAGCCTTAATGAAAGAAGAAGGGACAGGGAATTTCATAGGAATACTCTCTCTCATTCCTACCTCTGTTAGGGCCGAGAGTCCAGGGTCTGCAGTAGCAAAGCCAAACTTCAAATCGCTTACTTGACTTTACAAAGTGCAAAGCATGTTCTGCTTTATGTTTTAAACTCTTGACCCCTGATCATTATCAGGTAAGAACCATATCAATTACCATAACTGTAATTGCATTGCTTTTAATATTATCTAGAAAAATCAGGCATGTTAATAGTGGAGCTTTTTGTCTCTGTGGAAGAACAATTACTCCTAAAAATTTATTATACTGTGAAAGTAGATGATTTTTGTTTCATTTTTCTGCAAAAGAAATCCCAGGATTGAAGTACTTTAAAAAATTGTTTTGGGGAGAAATACATTAAGTTCCTTCAACAACACAGATCTTTTAGTGTAGGAGTAATTTTGCATTATAGAAATGCAAATGTTCCTTCCTTCAGGATTAATGTGCTTCTTTCTTGACTGATGATCAGCCTCTTTATCTGGCAGGGGTGTGATAAGCCCAGTTTGACGACTTATAGGTTCTGTTTTGCAAAGCTTTATAGTTTCTAGCTATTTCGTTTTGCCTGTGGGCTATAACAGCTTAAAATAATTATTTTAATATCTGGAATTGATAAGAGCAGTCTAAAAAGAAATACAGCATTGTTTGCATTATATCCACTTAGAAGGTAGTGGTTGTAATGAGATTAAACTCCTATGTGAATTAATCATATTGCCGCTTTGTCTTTCCAGCAAAATTCTCTTGAACAACATACAAAACAACAAAGCACAATTGTAGGTTGTGCTTGCTTTTATATCTTCGCTTGTAATATATTTGTTGGTTGAACAGATAGTAATTACCTTTATTGAGGACCACCATGTAGGGTACTATTTTTAAAGTTCTTGTTATAACATGGATTTCTGATTATAGTTTGCAAGGCCAGATGCTGGAACATGTTTCTTTTCCTTGGTATATAAAAATTGTTGATTAAAAGGTCACTTTCTTAAGTAAAAAACAAATATAATGTCTCTCTTTCCAGGTCTTTTGTTCCTATAGATCTTCTTTTTCCTTTCAGCATCTTTTCCCCCTCAACAATGTTTCTTTTCTCTGAAAACTAGCCCGGTTGGATGTACTTTGGGGTATATTCTCAGTGATATTTTGTTCAATGAGAAATAATAATCATAAACATGACCCCAAATTATCACAGTTGACTTGATTTTATGTCTGAGTATAACTACTTATGGTCAGCTCTGTTATGAATAAATCTCTTCGAAGCTGAGATCAAAAAGAAAATTGAGTTGAAATTTACATAACATGAAATTAGCCATTTTAAAGTGAGCAATTGGGTGGCCTTTAGTACATTGACCCTGTTCTCCAACCACCACCTTTCTCTACTTCCAGAACATTTTAATCACCTCAAAAGGAAACCCCTGCCTGTTAAGCAGTTACATTCCATGTCCTTCCCCTCCCTGCCCCTGGCACTGACCGATCTGCCTTCTGGCTCTGTGGATTCACCTATTCTGGGTACTTTATGTAAGTGGAATCATAATATTCGTCCTTTTGTATCTTTCCTCATTCATTGAACATGATATTTTTGAGATTTATTTGCACTGCACCATGATCAGTAATTCATTCCTTTTTATGGCTGAATAATATTCCACTGTATGGATATACCACAATTTGTTTATCCATCTATCCCTCGATGCATTCTTGGGTTGTTTCCACCGTACTGTGAATATGAATAATGCTGTTATGAACATGCATGTGTGTGTACTTCTTTGAGTAGCTTTCTTTGATTCTTTTTTTTTTTTTAAGATTTTATTTATTTGTCAGACAGAGAGAGCTCATAAGCAGGGGGAGCAGCAGAGGGAGAGGGAGAAGTAGCTTGCTCCCCAGGCAAGGAGCCCGATGTGGGACTCGACCCCAGGACCCTGAGATCATGACCAGAGCCAAAGGCAGACACTTAACCAACTGAGCCACCCAGGTGTCCCTTCTCTTTGATTCTTTCAGGTGTATATCTTGGAATTGCTGGGTTATGTGGTAATTCTATGTTTAATTTTTGAGGAACAGAATTTTTTACTTCAAATTTGGGGTAAATATTTATATCAATAAGGCTAGTTAGATCACTAGCTGTGCTTGATTCATCTGAGGACTCACTAGGCAAACTTAAAAAAAAGGTGCTCAACTAAAGTCTGTGAAATGAATGAGATATGTAACAGAATGTGAACAACAGTATTCACCTTAGGGCACCTGCCTGGGTCCTAGGCCTCAGAAGGTCCCGTGCTTTGGCATGCCTTCATCAAAAATTTGTAAGACTCTCTTGGGCCTGGGTTTGGCCAGGGTTGCAGTACACGTGGGATGGACCAGAGGCGCCAGTGAACTCATACCTGTGGGGTTGTCCTGGGGCCCTGTGGCTGGGCTGGTTCCAGGACGGCAGCCGATTGCTCCCACTGCAGATCATGTGAGATTGGGCCACCAGAATAATGCTGAGGCTGGCTGACTTTGGGTGATTCTCATCATATCAGACTCAGGATGAGTCTGGGCTTCTGATAGTCCATCTTGGGCTTGAGCCATGTGTGTGGGCTTGTGTGTCTTCTCTTCTCACCTACGTGACTTGACTTCAATGCCACCTCTCATCTACAGCACATGATCATGGCAGGGGTGTGGCCACGTGTCCTTTACCCGGGGCATCCCCTTCCATTAGCGCCCATGGTGGTCATTCCACTTTTCTGCAGGCTCCACACAACTGGTCAGACAGTCTTCCAGGCATGATATACTGCTGCCCTCCATGAACTTTCAAGACTTTTGTTCGGTGACACCGGTGGACCCTTCTAATCCATGTCCTCACTTGTCTCTAATCAATATGGGGACACTGTGCTCTCTCAGGTTGTTTATAAGGGATGAAGAGTCCTTGAGTGAATGGGTCTACTTCTCTTATAGCAACCACAGGGCCCTGCCTTTCCTCCTTAAATGTGGCAGGATGTGGAAGGCAGGTGTATGGTTAACACGGAAAGAGTTCGCATTTTAAGAATGCGCTAATTACAGGGAAGACATGGCTGGAAGATATATTGTTTTGTTTATGCTATCAAATTTTGGATAATAAATTTAACATAGCCAGAAAACAAATTACTTTCCACGTTTTCCCTTATTACTCTGGATAAGTCTTGTGTTTATGGTCTTCACCAACGAAGCACAGTAACAACCTTTGAGAGAATCATTAGAAGCCAGCTTCACAGGCAGTACAATGGATGGTACAGCATTGTGAGTAACGAAATAACCAGCACAAAATAAATGGTATTTGGGAACTGCAAAGGCAAGAAGATCTATGTTGTTTCAATACAAAGAGCTTCTTCATGTCTAGAGTATTGTGAACAAGTATTGTGGCTACTTTTTTCTCATAGGACATTTTCTCATAGGACATAGGACATATAAAATAGGAGTATTTTATACTCATGACACATTTGAAAGTTAAAAAAAGAAGAAATGATAGACCCGAACAGGAAAAAATGGTGCATAGACCCTCTGAAGAATCTTCATTGACAGAACAATAATTTAATTTTAAGTATCTTTTTCTATCCATTATTTGGGAATAATAATCACTATGCTTCATATGGACCCATGAGTTTTGCAGTACATTTTAAAATCACCCCTAGGGCCCCGTGCACCCTGGGGGTGGCCCTAGTGAACAGTACTGTGGGCTTGTATAACTAATGGATGCTTTCTATAACTCAAGACTACAGTTTCTTTAATGATGGAGAGGGTAGTCCTTTTCAAACAGAGATTGCTCTTCATATCAGGTTGTAAAAAGAATACTGCCCTCCAAATCAAATTATAAGTAATGTCAGCAGAACCTAGCTCATGAAGAATTCTATATTCTTTCAGAATTCAGAAAACTGGTGTAGAGAGACTGTTAGTTAGTAGAGAATCATTTTGAAAAAGCCAAGGCCAGACAAAATGATACTATTTATGAAGCCATTGCAACAGTTCTGGAAAGGAAAATGAGAGTCGTTGTACAAGGAAGGGACATAATGGATTTTCCCTACAATGCTACTTATTATATATTAAAACTGATGCTCAAATTACTCATTAACATGGAACTGATTCAGAAGCTATGATACAGTTATTCAATGGAAAATAATTGAATTATTATAAGTGATGCAGATCTATATTTAATATGGGAAGTTATTCACATTTTTAAAAAGAATATTTATTTATTTATTTATTTATTTAAGAGCGAGAGTGAGCGCGAGCAGGGGGAAGAGGAGAGGGAGACACTATGCTGAGTGCAGAGCCCAACATGGGGTTTGACCCCACAATCCTGAGACCACGACTGAGCCCAAATCAAGATTTGGATGCCCAACTGACTGAGCCACCCAGGTACCTCAGTTATTCACATTTTTTACAATGAGGAAACAGACTATAAAACAGTTTGTATAATATTATCTAATTTTGGGGGGACTGTCTCATATCTGCATTTATACATTTACTCAGGAAATATTTCTGAAAGTATATGTCCCCAAATACTAACAGTGTTTGATTCTGGGTGATTGGATTAAAGGTGTTCTTTAAAAAAGATCCCCCCTCTCCCCAACCTATAACAACAACAATACAAAACACACTGCTATATACATCCATCTCATCAGCTCAGGATATAATAAGATCATAACATATTTAATATCCAAGTGAATATGGCTTTGTGTCCCATCCTAACATAGAAAAATTCATTTTTTAAGAAGATTTATTTATTTATTTTTGAGAGCGAGAGGGAGGGAGGGAGAGAGAGAGAGATCAGGGAGGGGCAGAGGGAGAGAGAGAATCTCCGGTAGACTCCACGCTGAGCTCAGAGTCTGACATGGCATTCCATCTCATGACCCTGAGATCATGACCTGAGCCAAAATCAAGAGTCAGATTTTCCCAGGTGCCTCAGTAAAGTTCATTTTTATTCAGAGGTACTCTTCTCTTAGATTTCCTGGGACCCCTTGGTTTACGTATTAAGTCCAAAAGGGGTCAGAATGGACACCATCAGTAAAAGTTCAGGCTGCTGAAGAGTCCAGTGTTTTTGCTGCTAGTTTTGCTTCTGCTAGGAAGTAGTGTTACCTCCAAGATCAGATAATCCAGGGTATGAACAAGATTCTGTTCTTGGCAGAAATCATCATGGTGGTTGAGGACCTGTCTACCATAACTCTGGTCATGCAGTCATTCTTCAGGATTCTAGATCAAAAACCATTCTAGCATCTGCTTTTTATGTCCAGGATTATCCTTTTTCTTCCAATTTTCTCCAAATGCAAACACAGCCATCTTTCTTAACTGCTTCAAATCATGGTCCAGTGTAGATTTTCTGGTCAAGCGTGGGCATCACAATAGTCCACAGCACAGTTTTCAAAGTGTGGGTCATCCTGCCTTAAATCACCCAGTATGATTGTAGGTATGTCTCCTACAGGGGAGGGGAGGAACATGGAGAACCTTGTATATAATAATCATCATCTCTCTTGAGGGCATAGTCCAGTTAAACCAACCCTTAGTGTACATGATTAAACTCAACAGTTGACATCTCGCTCAGTACATTTTTGCATTCAGATGTGGTGTGGCCTCCCATTTTTCTCTAAAAGCAAAGACTGGATAATTACCTTACATTGATGTAAACAAAGGATACATTCCAGTAGGTCTTCCAAACATAGGATAACTTCAAAGGTCTTCCAAAATGTTCAGAAGTTCCCTAAAAGATGACTCTCTTTTTAAAAGAATAATAATAAAAAAATTAACAAAATACAACCCCCACCCCCACCCCATTTCTGTAATCTTAGGCAAGGGCCAACATTCTGGCAAGCCTTGTTTGGTCACCTGTCTTCCGTACATGGTGGTTACCTGTGAGACGCCATTGTCCCAGACCACATGGTCTCTCCAGACGCAGCTGCCCTGGTGCTTTCAGGTTGTGCTTGGTTCCTGGTGAGCTTTGGCAAATCTGGGAACCGCCAGCCTAGGAGATTAGCCTTTATCATGTCCTGTGAGGTTCTTTCGTGGCATTCATCCCCTTCTGGGCATTTCCAGGGAGCAGTCTACAAGTCTGTATTTGTAGACCTCTTTCTCCTCAACTTTCATCTTTCAAATTCTTTTCTCCTATATGGTCTCTGCTCTTTTGGAAATAAAAGCTAAGGGAGAAATGCACGTAGGCGACTTTTGATCTCTAGCCTGCCCCAGGCTTCTTCTAAAAAGTAGATGCATTGACTTCTACCTTCTTGAATGGGAAAGGGGAAAATATAAGAAAATCATAATTAGTATGTGAAGACATTATTCTGCCAAATGGTGAGCAGTCAAATCTACAAGTGTGTTTGGGAGACGTATGCGTTCAGAGAAGAAGAGACCTTAGAGATCACCGGGTCCAGGGTTCTCATTTTTTATAAGATGAATCCAATGGCCCAGGAGGATGATGACCTGGATGAAGGTCACGTGGACAACCCTTTCTATGCATTTGGTTACTGTTTCTGTTGACTCCAGCAAATGCTGAATTAGTCTCTTCCAGGCTTTTGGGCTAAACTCTAAGGACAACTCAAAATTGCTTGGTTTTGACTTTTTGTGTTGTTAGGTCATGTTTGGAACCAAGGGTTTGCTCTGTACAGTGCCTAGAACACTGTGGACTTTCAGTGGCTCTTAAACAGCAACAGCACGTTTTTCTAATGCTGGGGAAATGAGAAAGGCGAATGGGCACAGAGCTGGTTTTGACAGCATCCTTATCTGACCCTGTGAGCACACAGCTTATTTGCTGTTGAAAATAAAGGACAGCTTCATTATTAACTCTTCTCATGGAGCGGATGGAAGGCAGCATTGGGTGATTATGGAAATCACCCTAAACTTCTCTGGTCCTCAAAACTCTCATCTATAAAATGAATTTAATACATCTTTGCATCCCCACTTCCTAGAGTTATGAAAATTACAGGCACACTTTGTTTTATTATGCTTTGCTTTATTGCACTTCAGATACTGTGTGCTTTACAAATTGAAGGTTTGTGGAAATAGCAAGAAAACCAGACTTAGAGGCGGAGCCTGAAGATGTGACTGAATTGCCACAATCTCATGATAAGACTTTAATGGATGAGGAGTTGCTTCCTATGGATGAGCGAAGAAAGTGGTTTCTTTCTTTTTTTTTTTAAATTTTTTCTTTTTTGTTTACAATTTCTTTCTTTTTTTTTAAAAGATTTTATTTATTTCTTTGACACAGAGTTGGGGGAAAGAGCAAGCACAAACAGGGGGAGCGGCAGGCAGAGGGAGAAGCAGGCTTCCCTCTGAGCAGGGAGCCCGACGTGGGGCTCGATCCCAGGACCCTGGGATCATGACCTAAGCCGAAGGCAGACGCTTAACGACTGAGCCACCCAGGCGCCTTTTTTTTAATTTTTAAAATTTGAGTACAGTTGACACAATGTTACATTAGTTTCAGGTGTACAGGACAGGGATTGGGCCAGTTTATAGGTTATGCTGTGCTCACAAGTGTGGCTACCATCTGCCACAATACAACACTGTTACTCATTGTTACCTTAAATTAAGAAATTTCCCAGATGTCTGGGTGGCTCAGTCAGGTGAGCATGTGTCTCTTGATTTCAGCTCAGGTCATGGTCTCAGGGTCATGGGATCTAGCCCCTCATCGGGCTCATGCTGCCTGCTTAAGAGCCTGCTTAAGAGTCTCTCTCTCTCTCTCTCTCTCCCTCAGCCCCTCCCCCTGCTCCCACACTCACTAAAAAAAAAAAAGAAAGAAATTTCCACAGCCACCTCCTGATCAGTCAGCTGCCATCAACCTCGAGGCAAGACCCTCTACCAGCAGAAAGATGATGACTTGCTGAAAGCTCAGATGATGGTTAGCATATTTTAGCAATCAACTATTTTTTATTTTATTTTTTACTTTTTAAATTAAGGCATGTGCATTTTTTTAGACATATGCTATTTATTGTACACCTAATAGACCGTAGTGTGGTGTAAACGTTAGGTTTTACAATGCACTGGGAAACCAATAAGTTCATTTGACTCACTTTATTGTGATATTTGCTTTATTGTGGTGGTCTGGAACTGAACTTGCAACATCTCCGAAGTATGCCCACATGTGAAAGAATGCCATTAATTAACCAATGTTACCAACAAATATGTCGTCCTCATCTCTTGTGTTCTGAAGGAAGCTACCAGGTATAGCCAGCACAAGGGTGAGCAGAATCATCTTTTTTCTTGCCCTTGTAAAGCCAGTAATCACACGAATGAATCTATAATTACTAATTGTGGTAAGTGTTCTGATATAAAAGTGCTATGGAAAAGTAGAATGGAGGTAAGGCTTTTGGAGAAAGTGACATTTATTTACTTTTATTTTATTTTTTTTAATTTGTTTATTTGAGAGAGAGAGAAAGAGAGAGAGGCAGAGAAATCCTCAAGCAGCCTCCCCACTGAGCACGGAGCCGGACTCGGGACCTGATCCCAGGACCCATGAGATCATGACCGGAGCCAAAATCGAGTTGGATGCTCAACCAACTGAGTCACCCAGGAGCCCTGAGAAATTGACATTTGAACTGAGGCCTGAAAGGTGAGTAGGAGGTCATCAGGCATAGGGTGGTGGAAAGAACATTCTAGGTAGAGGGAACGGCAGGTGAGCACTTAGGGAAGCTTGTGAGACTGGAGCATGGTGAGACAAAGGTGGAATTGTAGACAGATGCCAAATTTTGCTGGCCTTGTGTGTAAGCGTGCTTCCTAAAGCTGTGAGGAATTAGCTGATAAATAAGGGTCAGTGAGTCTCCAAGTGAAGCTTAAGAAACCATGACATAGATGTTGAGCAGCGTTTTGGGGCAGTGATTGCTAATGTTCAGAGTCTTTGGTTCCCGTACATTATCAAATAGTGGTTATTAAGGACTGGTTGTGTGTGTGGGAGCCAGGGTCGATGGCCTGGGCTTGAATCGTGGCTCTGAGGGTGATCAGCAGGCTGTGCCTCTCCTTGTTACGCTGATAAAGACCATTCTCTTTCTCACTGGACAATACTTTGCTAGAATCCTGTTGTTGTCTTTGCTTCACAGAATAAATAGTCTCACCTTTTTTTTTTTTTTTTTTGACAACCAGGACCTTTCTTTTTCTGTCTTGTATTTAGATTCTGCCTGGATGCATGATTTCACTTTTTCTCGTGATAAAATCTAACACTCATACAGAATTGTCAATGAGAAGGGTGGTTGTTTCCTTGTTAATTACATCAGTGTCTTCCATGCGCCCGGCTTCCTTTGTATGGGTTAGATTACAGCAACTTGGTGTCTGGGATATCTCCCAGGCCCCATCTGTGGGGGAAATTCTATCACAGCAGGGAGTAATTTTAATCTTTGAAAAAATGAATTTTTATGCGTTGTAGAGATGAGGGAGTCCAAGGGGAAAACGGTAGAGAAATAACGTTTTACAAAATGCTCTTCCCTATGTTGCTTCATCCACTGCTCACCCTTCTGAGAAGTAGCAGGTCTGATCTCTACTTTAGAGATGGGGAGAGAGAGAGAGCTTCATTAACTGAGATTCATTTACCCAGAGTCGTGCAGCCAGCCCACGGGAGAGTGGGGGCTTGAACCCTGGTCTTTTGACAACCTCAGTAATACCTGTGTCATGACGCTGCAAATGTGGGGTATCAAGAAGGGGCTACATTCTTTGGTTGCTAATGATTCTCTCTCTGGCTTTCGTTTTTTTTTTTTTTTAAGATTTATTTGAGAGCGAGTGAGAGAGAGCGAGCATGGTGGGGGGGAGGATCAGAGGGAGAAGCAGACTCCCTGCTGAGCTGGGAGCCCGATGCAGGACTTGATCCTGAGACTCTAGGATCATGACCTGAGCCGAAGACAGTTGCTTAACCAACTGAGCCACACAGGCGCCCTCTGGCTTTCATTTTAATGATGTTGCCTGTGTACTGGAATTAGAAATAAATAAGCAATGTGGGCAGAGTGTTTCAAGTGCAGAGGACCCTTACTCCCAGTGACTCACAGCTAGTGATGTATGTCTAGATTGACAGGGACCGTGTGCCTGATGCACTGGGCTCCAGGGAAAGAAGTAAAGCTACAACTCAATAAAGTACAGCTCTTTCTATGTGGGTGACAGACGGACCATCTCAGTCCACAAGCCGACCGTGACTCTTGGTCTCGCTGACTAGTGACAGGTATTCTACTCAAGAGCACGGTTGCATTACACCTTCAGTCTGACTGGAGAGTAGGGAAGAACTGAGAAGCCTCAGACCCTCCTTTGGGGACAATGCTCCGGATTGTTCATCCTTGAGGCAGCTGACCATCTTTCAACAGCAGGGAGGGCTGTAGATACAGTCAGAACCCTGGGGTTGGGAGGGGGCCAACACAGGTGGCCAGAGGGGATTTGCTCAGGAAAGCCTTTTCAGATGCACCGAGGATTGTGCCTTAAGGCTGGCGTAAATCTTGGGTACCATTTTACACGTGGGAAAACCGAGACCCAGAACAGCAAAGTGATAAGTCCAAGGTCACATGCAAATTAGTGGCCAAGCAGAGCCTAGAATCTAGTTATTTCTCCTTCTGCCGTGCTCCTTCCTCTGTAGTGGACTTGTAAGCACTGGTTTCAACTTAGACTTGCCCAGTGGAGACACGCTGGGCGTTAAACAATGCCGTTGAGTGGGTCCCACACCCCGTGGTTCAGACTTAGTCCATGTGAAGTGTGGTCTGGGGCATCAGGAGTTCTAAAAGCTCCCCAGGTGATTCTCATACGCAGCAATGTTGGAGAACCGTGGGCTGGTGCTTCTCCACCCTGGCACACATTAAAGTCACCACGGCAGTTTGGAAAAAAGGAGGTATGCCTGAAGTGCCCCCCGCCTCCCGCAATACAATCAAATCAGAATCTCTGGAAATACAATTAAAGGACAATCAAGGAGGAAGTATCTTTTGATGGGGTCTGTCTTCTTTCACTGTCTCTTTTGATCGGGAAGTCTTGACCTCCAAACTTCTGCATGCTCAGCTGCACTAATACTGTCAAGTATTGGGTGTTGTGGGCTCTTAACAAGGAGCAAGACTGGTTGATTTCAGAAACTAACATCAGCGTCTGAGACGGTCCTCCGGCTTGGATTCTCTACACCCCTTTCTTATTAGTTTCTAACAGCCCCCTAAAGCAATAACATTACTGAAATGAAAGCCAGGAAGAGATCATTTGCAGCTGAAGTCAAGAAGTCTTGCTCCGTGTTAAGGAGCCATGGGATCACTGCTCATGGCCCCGGTTAGAATAACCAGGAATGCTTTTAAACAACAATGGCGCCATCCTTCAAATGTTCTCATTTAATCGGTCAGAGGTGGGGCTGGGGCGTTGGTGGTTTTTAAAAGTTTGCAGGTGCCGTCAAGAGTTGGAAAAACATTGAAGGTACTGGGTGCTAGGCACCGCACCTGTACAGCAGGGGCTTGAGCAGGTATGCTCTCTTGCACTCGCTCAGTATGGAGAGATGCCTTTGCTGCGCCCCAGCCTAGGACGAGAGAGAAGTTATGCAGTGTTTCATCAGCAGGTGGCCACGTCGTCCTTCTGCTCATTGCTCTTGGGCTCCTTCAGTTAAGCTTGGGAGTAAAGGTCTCTCGTCCCTGTTCCCACGTCAGGAAATCACAGGTAAGACAGCAAGTCTTGGGCGGAGGGGTGGGTGTTTGGGCAGGACCTGGAGGATGACGTGGGAGTTCACCGTCATCCACAAGGGCCTCCTGGGCCTTTGGCCGGCACACGCTTTGGGTTTCAGCAAAAATCATCATGCTGCAGTCATGGAAGAAACCAAAACCCTTTTAGTTGAGGCAATAAGAGGTAATAGTGGGTCAGGAAGGATCTCTGGAGATAAGAGGCTCTATGCTTTGATTCTGACTGGTAGGAATCTCTGGTAGGAATTTGCCCTTGTCCTTGCAGTCTCCAGAGCTCAGCCTTCTCAAAGTGGCTTTTCTACCTTTTGTAAAGGGGACTGAAAATGCCCAGGTCAGTCCTCATCTCCCTGGATCTGGAAAAAAGAAAAAAATGTGATCATGTGGTGCTTAGGATTCCCAATTAGAAGGTATTTTGGAAAAAAATATGAAGCCAGAGAGGGGGAGAATCCCATGGAAGCTTCCTCTGCCTTTCTATCTGCTTAGGATACAAATGGGGCTTGGGGGCGAGCCATCCGCTTCGTACCTCGTGCCTCCTCAGTACGAATCCCCGCTCTTTCCTGCGGCTGGGTTAAGCATTGTTTTTTCTCTCTTTCCGAAGCGCTTTGCTGCCTCTTCAAGGCAACATCCTATTTATAACCCCTTTTCTTCCCTGCTCAGACGGTGAAATTCTCTTTGGCGGGAACCTTGGTCACTCTTTATTTTATTTTATTTTATTTTTTTTGATTTTGTACCTAACACACCACCTCTACACAGCTAATGCTCACAGAGGGTTTGTCTTTCTGTTTTTATTAAGGCAGTGATTGAAAAATACCTTCTTTTTCTCTCCTGCCTTCCCGATTTGGTTGTTGAAAGCATTTCCCCCTTGGGTTCTTAAAGTTTAAGTGGGCCCTTTGTGATGGGGCTGTGACAGGAGAGGGTGCTTTCTCTGAAGTTTAAGTCCAAGTGGTCAGCAGAGCTGGGGAGCCAAGCTCCATCCTCTCCTGACCTCAGTGACAGATCTGAGATCCAGGCTCTGGTGTGTTGGGGGGGTGACGATGGAAGCAAGGCAGAGGAAATAAAGCGTCTTACCACTTCATGAACAGAGCTCGACAGGGGCCCTGGCCTCCCTCGTGCCCTGCACTTGGCAGGCATGCAGTAAATACTTGCTGGATGAACTTGTCTCCTATAACCCAAGAAGGCACTGGTTCACAAAGACTTCAAGTAGCTTCTAGTATGTGGCTTGGCTCCATTTCTGTTGCTTTCCTAGCATGACGGAGACACTATTAAGTCCAGGTGATTCATTAGTCGTTGCCAGAACAGTTTTACTGGGATGACTATTACCATGTATTTAACTTCTCAGATCCCCGTAGCATTTTATTGCTGATTATTGTCCCACTAATCCATTCAACGGTGATGAAGTTGTGTTCAGTTTGAGCAAAGGGCCAATCTATTCAGCTAGCTGCGTGTCCAAAGAGGCCCTGGTGAAAATCCCCACAGAGACCCTCCCAGAATATATCAGGACCTTTAATTATGTGGTGCTAATAGAGATCACGCAGAGTTTCCTTTGACATTTTCACTAGACAAGGATTATAGACATCTGTGATTGCCATTGTGTAGAAAACTTACTAGGGAGGGTATAATTAAGACAGGTTTCAAGAGGCCAGAATTCAGGAAATTATTGAGTTTTTTAAGAAGAGAAGTAAAAGATGCCTGAGAGCTATCAAGGGCTTTCACGTTTACATGTATACCCCACGGAAACCAGTTATTTAAAATGTGCCTTTTGTTTTGATCTCCTTGAAGGAGTTCTAGAAATTCTTCTGATCTAAGACGCATTCATATACTGAGAAGGGAGGCCAATATCTTTGAAATAAATATAGTTATAAACCAAGGTTTTTGGTCATAGCAAAGGGTTCTATATGCCATTCTATGAAATTAGAATTTTGGATGTATGTGGTGACTTAGTGTGAGGTTTTCAGATGTTTTTAGTAGCAGCAGAGACTTGTGGTGGTGGTGGGGGTGGGGAGGGGGAGAATGAAAGGTTATATTGGACCCCAGTTTATGAGGTACTATTTCAGTTGATCCAGGGTTTGCTTTTCCCATACCCCATGTCTGTAGGTCCTTGCCCCGCCCCATCCATTCAGAAGCACCTTTCTGGGAACTCTTGGGCTCTATACTGCTTGAAAACTATTACCCTATTGGGTGGACTTTATAGAAGAATTCTCTGGAGTGAAAATGTCTTTCCTCTCTGAAAAGACAGCTGGGTAAACGTTTGCCTCCTCTGTCCCTGAACTGTCTTTATTCAGTAGCAGTGGTAGTGGCTGATAGAGCCACTCAATCTTAAAATGTGCCGTTTGTTAAATCTTTAGCATTGTTGCTAAGGGAGAGCCTTGAGAAATGTATTTCCAGTTCTTGTGAAAATCTCAATAGACAATGGGTGCAAAGTGTAAGTGTACTGGTATCAGAATAACCGTTCAGCACATACAAAATAGAGGACACCCCATGATAACCATGCTCCCATGAAACCTCTTTGCTAGGTTTTTTTTTTTTTTTTGAGGAAAGGGTTAATTCCAACATCTAACAAATATTTCACACATAGGAATTATTCAATGAATAATTGAGGCTTAAATTGAGAATAACTTACATAATCTGATTTTAAGATTTTGAGGCCGATGTTGCATAAGATTCTATTGTCTGTCATGACTTAGCAGAGCAGTCACACTTTGGGAACTCGTGTGGAAAAGAAAGATCCCCGAGCGAGAAGCCTCATGTGGGCTGCTGTCTTGTCTTGGCACAAATGAGTTGGTATGACATCAAAGCCCAGGGAGGCTAAATTATTTGCCTTGGTGTCTCACCTATAAATTAGCTAGTTCAACCTGATGATCTAAGTTACCTTTCAGGGGTGCCTGGGTGGCTCAGTGGGTTAAGCGTCTGCCTTTGGCTCAGGTCATGATCCCAGGGTCCTGGGATCGAGTCCCGCATCTGGCCCCCTGCTCAGCGGGGAGTCTGCTTCTCCCTCTCCCCTCCCTGCCCCCCCTGGCCCGGCTTGTACTCTCTCTCTCTCAAATAAATAAAATCTTGAAAAAAAAAGTTCCCTTTCAACTGGAGCATTCTAGAAGCATCCATGATCTGTGCTGTTGTCGATTATGTTACTGCTTATAGTACACACGGGGAAGCTCAACTGGATTCCTGCTTCCGCCCTCTCCATTCTGATCACTAGACTCTCTTTCCAGTCATAGCAGCCTAAATTGTGCTTTGCAAACTCCTCCCTCATGGGAAATCTTGCCTGGTTCAAAAGAGGATTTCTGTGCTCTGGTTCATGGCCCTCAGCAGAGCAGAGCATTTATCCTTCTGCTTTTTTATACGTGGTGATTAGCAATTGTGTTCCTGTTAAATAGCCCGTGGTTAGAGTCTGCACACCAGACAGCACATCGACTCCTTTTGCTTGTCATGAATCTATATTTTAATGGTATCATTTATATCTTTAAACATATACATTATGAGAATACATAAAATGAAACACATTTGGCACCTTTTGACACCATAATTATCTTTTTAAAACAGTGCTTTTTTCCCCCACAGCATCTTATGGTAGATACAAATCACTTGTTTACCTTTACATCTTCCTGACTCTAAACCTCCTGGAGTATGTCTGCATTTCTCCACAATATCACATCTTTTTACTCTTGTTTCTTTCTTCTTGAATGTCATTTCGCTGTACCAAGACTCTTTTAAAAAAAGACACAAAGGTACAATGGCAGGCACTCAGGTGAGAGATTTTTGTGAATGGCATGAATCTAATTGCAAAAGATTTCTTTGGGGGTTGTAGTCAACCTTTAGTGTCAATAAAAAAATCACCAACGAAGTTTGTTAAAATACATATTTGGAGCCTATTCTCTGGGGGTTCTGATTCAGTAGATCTAGGGGGTGTCCCAGATATCTGCATTTCTATCAACAGTCTCTGGTGCTTCTCATGCAAGAGGATACTCCTGCTGTCGGGTGTCATTTAAAGGCTCCTTGGGTGGGATGCAGGGTTCTGGGCCCAGGACCTGGTACTGTATGACTTCCATATGCAGTTCTTTCTGTCCTGGGGCATGGATTGCACTCATGGTTCCCTTAGGCCAGTTATTTTTGTAGCCTTAATAGAGGAGGCATCACTTCTGGAAGCATCTCTCTTTTTCCTGGGTTGACTTCTATATATGCTCATATTTGAGAACTACTTCTTGAAGTGAGGATTACAATTAGATTTAAACCTTTATATAAAATACCCTAACCAAATGACTGTAAGGAAGGAATATATGGATTTTAATGTTTGGATTTAGAAAAGCAATGTCCTAAGCAGAACAAGAGTATTAAGAATAAATAGATACTGGGAGGAAAGTAGGTACATATAATATTCAATAAATAATATATCCCAGATTTAATTAATGCTTCTAAGGGCTTCATGCATTGAATGGTCCCTGCATTCTTTGAAGATTAATACCTAACCTCTTTTCTGGGGCAGGTGCTCCAAAGCATTCTCATTAGATTTCTCTACCAGAATGACTCTCCTTGCCCATAATGAAAACCAAGTGAACATTCTAGAAGGTATTTATTCAGCTATAGTTCCAAGTCATTTACATCCGAGTCCCCTGAAAGTGGGAGTTAAAAAAATGCAGATTTCTAGGTTTCACTTCCAATACAGTGAAATACAGGGAGGGAGTAAAGTTTGGGAATCAAACTTGCATTTTTATAAATCTCTAGAACTGAGTTTTGTTCATACTGAAGGCTGAGGATCATAGCTTAAAGATCCTGCTATAATAATGTAGAACACCGTACTTCTTCTCCAGACCAAACCAATGCAAAACAACCCCTGAAGAGTGGTGATAAAAAGTGTTCAAGATCTTAGAAATTTCAGGAAGCTGAGGTTGAGAAGGACATGGGCTTTCAGCCGCACCCCACCCCTAACTGGCTGCATGAACCTAGGCAAGTGTCTGAAATTCCTTAAGGCTGTCAGTGATTCTTCAAACTGAGAACCAGTCTGTCCTGAAAAATACTGCTCCTGTTTTCTGTTTAGAAAGGACAGCTCTGTATAGTGAACTGCTCTTAGCTAATTTGACCGTTCAGCCATATTCAGGTTCATTTTGCTAAAATTCCACCAAATTCCTTATATTCCCCCTATAATGTTTCTACTAGGTGATATTTCATATTGAAAATAGCCTTAAACCAAATTCTGCTAAATGTTCTCATTTTGGTTAGCCAGGAGACACCGAAATAGCCCCACTGCTTATTCTTGTAAGCACAGAAAGGCCCTTATGTCTCTGATTTTTAGCATTTCTAGAAGCATCTTAAATGCGAGGTTCTCTGTGAGGCTGATAGGACATCACTGTGGTGGCTACCTGCTCCCTCCCCTTGTGGGTCAGATGATAGTCCTCCATGAAGTGGGAAGGACAGCAGACCGAATAGAGCCCTAGACTGTCCCAAGGATTAAGATACTGGGGTTGCTGATTTTATTCTCCTGGTTCAAGAAAGATTGGTGAGGCCCTAACCTTTCTAGCCCATGATGTTTCCTAAATTCCTTTTATTTACATTTATTTTACCAGAGAAAAATGATGTCTAACAATCCTTAACACTAATAAACTGTCTGCTGTTGATTTTGATAACCATATTTGAAGTTCTTCCTAAAATCCTCAGGATGTTGGTATTCCTGGTAAGCGTTTTTCGAGTTCCAAACAGATGCCTCTAGACACCATATAGTCTATTTTAAAGTGAATTACCACACATCCAGTATTAGCACATGACCATTATTTCCTTTTTATCTAATGGATGTTGGTTTCGAAGCCTAGAAGCACCTTAGCAATCCACATAAAGTTCTGAATTAAAGATGGACTAGTACTAGAGTTTCCAACTGAGTTGTGAGTTTTATGTGTTTTACATGTCTATGATCTGGAAGAGCAATGGAGAGACCACAGTTCCATTACTGTTTCCTCCCGCAAGGGGGCAGCAATGCCCCCACTTTAGAACTGTTAAAAACTGTAATCTCAGGGTCTCTCTCAGTCCTTTTGTGCTGCTAAAAAGGATTCAGATACCACATTAAGCAGAGCACCTAAATGGGTCGGTGCAAAGTTGGTTCCAATTTTAGTATATGTGCTGCAGAAGTGAGCACAGTCGGTCGATACAAAGTTGGGCTTGAAGTTGTTTAGCAGTAGGGTCCTGAGAGCAGATCTGTCCTATGAGCGGAAAGACCTGGGAGTTTAGAGTAGGTAGGGGTTGAGGGGGTGAGTTGGGAGAGGTGGGGGAAGGGCGGGAGAAGGAGCCATCAAGATAAGACTGGGGACGCCTGGGTGACTCAGTTGGTTAAAAGTCTGCCTCTGGCTCAGGTCATGATCCCGGGGTCCTGGGGTCGAGTCCTGCATCTCGGCGGGAAGCCTGCTTCTCCCTCTGCCTGCCGCTCCCCCTGCTTGTGCTCTCTCCTTCTCTCTCTCTCTGACAAAATAAGTAAATAAAATCTGTATGGAAAAAAAAAAAGATAAGACAGTTTACCTGGTGTGGCAAAAAGTGAGAAATCTCTGGCGTCGGGATGACAAAGGATTTGAAGAACAGGGAGGTATGATGTGGGATTTTGGTTGGTTGTGTGATATAGAGTGAAATCCTTTCCTGTTGAAGGTCTTCCGTGTTTTGATGCTTTGGGGTTGGGGAAATAAAAAATCAGGGGCATGAAATTAACACCAGAGGTGACTCTGGGAATATGAATCTCCTGGACATTTATACAAATATTAGTAAAGACAGTGGACCTGCCACAGTATGGGGACGGGTGGATTGAGAAATCTTGTTTACCTTTTAAGACGCAGAGTGACCTGATTTGCAGGCTAGGGCTAGTGATCTATTTCATCAAATATTTCTATAGGATCTATTATTTGCGTAGCCAAGTACTGGTGCTATCCAAAGGAAAGATAAAACAGTTTCTGCTCTCCAAGAACTTATTTTCTCTATAGGGAATTAAAACCTTTCTATTTAAATGTTTGACATGTTAATGCCCATTGTCTTTGCAGCTGCTCTGTCCAATTCAGAACATTTGGGGAAGGGATGGACCTAGAGTCACGGTTGTCAGCTTTGGCTAAACATTGGAACCACTCAGGGAGTCACTTAAAGCTTTTAAGACCTGTATCTTCCTAACCCAATATTATTGGTGTCCTCCATATTTCTCTCATGTTCCAGATGGAAGTCAAAGAAACCTAAATTTGCCCTTCTCACTCCTGTTCTTCAGGAATGCACAGTTTCTAAAATGTCGCATTCTCTCTCTTAGCTTCCACATTTGTATAACAAGGCGGCGAGAATTCCCTCTAGAAATGCCAAGACCACAAGGAGTTCACTTGACTATAGGATCTCTAGGGCTCAAGTGGCCCACATACTTCCTATAGCCAGCATAACTGAGGCAACAGCATTCCAGCTCAACAGAATTATGTTGTCAGGCTATTAAAATGCATTGCATGGGATTTGACATACATGGTTCTACTCTAACAATGAAATCAGTCTCTTTAGAAAATACTCAGAGAACACAATAAAGGAATATATGTAAGAGAAGGACGTTGCCTAAGCCAAGCCAAGCCAAGTCCCTGTTGCTATCAGCTCTGGAGCAAAGATATGAATGATCTTTGAGTCTATATAATTTTGTATAATGAGCAGACAGTCATTCCTTCATCCTTTCCTTGTCCATGCTTGGAGTCCATCAGTAACCCTATTGAAAAATGATCCTTGTTCTTTCTTTTGCTTGCAGTGCTGTTTTTGGCTCCTCTAATCAAATGAGTCATTGCTGAAATGTTCAGCTTGTTTTATGGTTGTGGCACTCTGGGAAAGCAGGGCAGCTCACCTGCCCCACGCTATGCCTGATTTTAGCTGGGAAGGTTCCCAACATCTGTGTCTGTAATAAAAGACTCTACAAAAGCAAAATAAATCATCTTCTACCTCCATTTCTCCTGCCCATTAAAGGCTGATCTCCTACAGTCACGATCCTGGCCCCGAATCGGGCTGCAGCATCTGATCTGATGGCACAAAGCGAGATCAATATCTGCCACGGTAAAAAGTCAATGGAACATAAATTAGTAAGAGAATATTTTCTAACTCTGGCCCCAAGCAGTGACTGGTTGGGTGCAAGCCATACTGTTGGTCAATGAAAAGAGAAAGCAACTTAACTTAGCAGCAGGGTAGACTATACTCAGCTTGTATTACTGCTATTCCTGGTTCTCTTTATTGATCTCCAAATAATGAATTGAAGGGTGTTTATCCTCTCTCAAGTTTTTCGAGAGTTTGCTACTAAAACGTTATCAGCAAGTTTCTAATTGTGGCTAAAGAAGTATGTGAAATTAATCCAGGCCTCGGGTTTGCTGGGTATAAGCATTCTGAGCATGTAAGAAGATTTTGGCCCCCAAATGAGGTCTTACCTAATACTTACAAGAATGTTTTAGAATTGTAATGAAGTTGGTTGCTGATGAGCAAATGCACCTGCTCTCTGTCCCAAAGAAGGGGACTTTCTTTGGCTAATTTACCTTTTCCAGATATGAGGCCTGAGATTTTTACATTTCCAAAACCCAAGTAAATAATTTTTTCTCATTTTAAAATTAATGCAGATTTTTGGGAAAATATTTCAAGGAACCCATGAAGAGTAAAGGAAGAAAATAAACCTTACCCCTGACACTATCGATAATTACTGATAGCATGTGACCATATCCAATTCCAGCCTTGTGTGTGTGTGTGTGTGTGCGCGCACGCACGCATGTGTGTGCGCTCTCACACATGCATATTTTTCAAAAGTGGGAACAGTAGAGGTAGTATGTGATCCTTATGGGAACTAAATAAATAGCATTCCTCTTTCCCACTGTTTTTGAATTGAGAATTAGCAACGAAGGTTTAATGCAAATGGGGGTCAAAATATTACATTAATTACTGATTAATTACTGATACAATCTTAAGATTGGGGGGTGTCAGGAGACTGAGTCTTCAGCTGCAGTCCGGAGAACTTCCTAATACTGAGACTTACTAGATAGACTTAATTATATTAATTAGGTCATTGACTATAACATGCCCACTTTCCCATAGTACTTTACTGCATGACCCTTTGATGGAATGGAATACAATTTTTTTTTAAAGATTTTATTTATTTGACAGAGAGAGAGACAGTGAGAGAAGAAGCACAAGCAGGGGGTGTGGAAGAGGGAGAAGCAGGCTTCCCACCGAGCAGGGAGCCCGATGTGGAGCTCGATCCCAGGACCCTGGGATCATGACCTGAGCCGAAGGCAGACGCTTAACGTTTGAGCCACCCAGGGGCCTGGCACCCCGCCACTTGCCCTTTCTTTAACCTCCCTCAACTCTGGTCAGCTGTGCAAGTGTTTAATATTGTAAGAGAGAGAACTTTTTTTTTTTTCTTCTTTAAGTTTTTTATTGGTATGTTAATCACAATACATTACATCGTTAGTTTTTGATGTAGTGTTCCATGATTCATTGTTTGTGCACAACAGCCAGTGCTCCATGCAGTACGTGCCCTCCTCAATACCCATCACCAGGCTAACCCATCCCCCCACCCCTTCCCCTCCAGAACCCTGTTTGTTTTTCAGACTCCATCGTCTCTCATGGTTCGTCTCCCCCTCCAGTTTCCCCCCCTTCATTCTTCCCCTCCTATCTTTTTTTTTTCTGAACATATATTGCATTATTTGTTTCAGAGGTACAGATCTGTGATTCAACAGTCTTGTACAATTCACAGGGCTCACCATAGCACATACCCTCCCCAATGTCTATCACCCAGCCACCCCCTCCCTCCCACCCCCCACCACTCCAGCAACCCTCAGTTTGTTTCCTGAGATTAAGAATTCCTCGTATCAGTGAGGTCATATGATACATGTCTTTCTCTGATTGACTTATTTCACTCAGCATAACACCCTCCAGTTCCATCCATCCATCGTTGCAAATGGCAAGATTTCATTCCTTTTGATGGCTGCATAATATTCCATTGTATATATATACCACATCTTCATTATCCATTCATCTGTCGATGGACATCTTGGCTCTTTCCATAGTTTGGCTATTGTGGACATTGCTGCTATAAACATCGGGGTGCATGTACCCCTTCAGATCCCTACATTTGTATCTTTGGGGTAAATACCCAGTAGTGCAATTGCTGGATTGTATGGTAGCTCTATTTTCAACTTTTTGAGGAACCTCCTCACTGTTTTCCAGAGTGGCTGCACCAGCTTGCATTCCCACCAACAGTGTAGGAGGGTTCCCCTTTCTCCGCATCCCCGCCAACATCTGTCATTTCCTGACTTGTTAATTTTAGCCATTCTGACTGGTGTGAGGTGGTATCTCCTTGAGGTTTTGATTTGGATTTCCCTGATGCCGAGCGACGTTGAGCACTTTTTCATGTGTCTGTTGGCCATTTGGATGTCTTCTTTGGAAAAATGTCTGTTCATGTCTTCCGCCCATTTCTTGATTGGATTATTTGTTCTTTGGGTGTTGAGTTTGATAAGTTCTTTATAGATTTTGGAAGAGAGAGAACTTGTATATTTTTTTGCAACCATAGTTGAAGTCTTCAATACTGTGTCAATAGGTTGAATCTAAAAATTAAAATTAATGTGCAAAAGTGTTTGCATTTCTGTGGTTTGTAAAATTGTTAATCTGAACAAAAATGCTCTGATTGCAATTCCTTTTCTATATTTCAATATATATAAATCCTGTTCCATTCAAGGTGAAGATTCTCCTTTTGTACGCTCCACCAGTGAATCAAAATCATGTCTCATTTTAGTTACTTCATCTGTGGTCCAGGACATCCTCATACAGAATTTTATTTTTCCTGGATTTTTTTTAAAAGACTTACTGGGATATAACTTATATACCATAAAGTTCACCCACTCTACGTGTACATTCAATGATTTTTCAGCAAATTCACCAGCTGAGGGACATTTGAACTGTTTCCAGTTTTGGGCTATTATGAGTAACATGGCCGTAACATTTGCATGCAAGTCTTTGTGTGGATATATGTTTTTATTTCTTCTGGGTAGAGACTTGAGTGGAATCACTGGGTGATAGGGTAAGTAAGTATATATTTAACTTTTGAAAGAAAGAGCCACTGTTTTCCATTTTACATGCCCACTAGCAATGCATGAGAATTGCAATTTCTCTATATCCTCAATACTTGGTAATATCATTCTTTTGGATTAAAGCCAGTCTAGTGGGTGTGCAGCGGTACCTCATTATGGTCTTAATTTGCATATTCCTAATGACTAATGATGTTGAGCATCTTTTCATCTTATCTGTTCAAATGTTTTGCCCATTTTAAAAAAGATTTTATTCATTTATTTATTTAGAGAGTGTGGGCAGGGGAAGGAGAAGAGGAGAGAGAGAATCTCAAGCAGACTTTCTGCTGAGTGTGAAGTCTAACACGGGGCTCCATCTCATGACCCTGAGATCATGACCTGAGTTGAAATCAAGAGTTGGATGCTTAACCAACTGAGCCACCCAAGTGCCCATTTTTAAATAGGGTTTTTTTTTTTTATTATTGAGCTGTAAGAGTTTTTTCCTATATTCTAGATATAAGCTTCTTTATGAGACATATGATTTAAGACATTTTCATATCTTCTATTTTTATATCTTCATATAAAACAATCTGGATTGTTTTTTGTTAATGATGCCTTTTGAAGAGTGAAAGTTTTAAAATTTGATGAAGTTCAATTTATCCACTTTTTTCTCCTAAAGATCATTATTTTAGTGTTATATTTAAGAAATCTTTGCCTAAACCAAAGTCATGAAGATTTTCTCCAACATTCATCTAGAAGTTTAATAATTTTATCTTTTACATTTAGGTCTATTATTCATTTTGAGTTAATTTTTTTGTGAGTATAAGGCAAAGTCTAAGTTCTTTCTCTTCTTTCCTTTCCTTTTTTTTTTTTGCTTCTTATTTTTTGTTTGTGAAGGGCCGCAAGACCACCCTCGGTTTTGATGGATTCAGGACTCACAGGATGCAGAAAACCTATTATATTTGTGGTTGTAATTTATTGCAGAAAAGTTTATTACAAATTAAAATCAGCAAGGGAAAAGGATGCTTGGAGCACATTTCAGGAAAGCCAAGTGCAGTCCCTCTGCTAGTTTTGCAAGGATGGTGTTCAACTTGCCCAGCAGCAATGTGTGACAACACATGGAAAGTGTTGCCAACTATGGAAGCTCACCTAAGTTCAGAGTTTTTATTGGGGGTCAGCACACATACACATGGAACATCTACATGGCTGGCCTTAGGTTCTTAGTCTCCAGTCCTCAAGACGTCACTGGATACAGCATAACTCAGGCATATAAAAACTGATGTTCACCACAAATCACTGTGTCAGGTATGATCAACGGTTTCAAATACACAAACATACTCTTAGTAGGTGTGGTATCCCAAAGACTCCCTCTGAATTTATTTTCCAGAAGTTGGCCAAGGGCCAATTGTAAGGTTTTGGAGTGTGCAGGGTTTGGACAACCTAAGTCCACACTTTACTGCCCAGATACCAGTTGTCCCTGCACAGGGTGTTAAAAGCAGACCATCTTTTCCCAATTGAATTGTGTTGATACCTATGTAGAATATCAATTGACCACAAGTGTAAGGGTTTATGTCTGGGTTCTATTCTGTTCAATTGATCTATATATGTTTATCTTTATGCCAATACTATGCTGTTTTGATTTCTATCGCTATATATAGGTTTTGAAATCCAATATTATAATTCTTCCAACATTGTTCTTTTTCAAAACTGTTTTGGGCCTTTGCAATACTATATAAATTTTGGGATCAGCTTATCAATTTCTACAAAGGAGCCTGCTGGGGATTTCAATAGGGATTACCTTAAATCTGTAGATCAGTTTGGGGAGAATTGCCCTATTAACAATATTGAGTCTTAAAATCCATGACCGTGGGTTAACTTTTCATTTATATATTGATATTCTTTAATTTCTCTTCATAATGTTTATAGTTGTCATTATGTAGGTATTATACTTTATCATTATTTCTATATATTTTATTTTTGATGCTACTGTGAAAAAAATTGCATAATAATCTCAGTTTTTGATTATTCTTCTGCATGGGAGAAGAGTTATATGGTCTTTGTCCTCTCCCTTTCTATTTTACTAAACTTCGTTTATCTTTTCCATCATTGACTAATTTGTTTATTGCTCAAAATTACTCTCTTTAAAGACACTTATCTCAGAGTTCTGTGACTTCCTGTTATAATTTCCTGCTTGCTTTCTAGGACTGATTCATAGCAATCAACCTGATATTTACTTTTTCACTATATTTTTTATATCCTACATCTTCCTCTTGTTTTGATATTATTCTTATTTTACTGATGAACATCTTCAAGTACTTCCTAAGAAGGAGTAAATGGACAGTAAATGTTTGAGTTGCATATCTGGGAATGATTATACTTTGCATTATACTTGAACTGATAGCCTGGCTGGCTGTGGAATTTTATTTTTGAAATTATTTTCCCTTTGGACTTAGAAGACTTATTCCATGGTCTTCTGGAATTCCTTGTTGCTCTGGTAAGACTAATGTTGATTTGATTGTTCCTTTCTACAGAAGCTTTTAGGCTTTTCTCTTGGTCTTTGGAGGTCTGAAATACCACCAGGAAAAGTCCAGATGGTTAATCTTTTCATTCCTTCCACTTAGCAATCATTGGAACTGTTCAATTTGAAGACGTATTTTTCAACTTTGTGAAAATTTTCTCATTGGTTCTTTGACAATTTCCTACTCAACATTTTTCATTTCTCTGTTTCTGCTGTATCTACAAGTTAGATCTTAAAACTCTTGGTCTGATCCTTTGGGTTTTTATGTTTTCTCTTTTCTACTCTAATTTCTTGGGTTCTGCTTGCACAGAATTTTCACAACTGTACTTTTTTCTATATTTTCACAACTGTGCTTTGTTCTGTAGGAACAAATTTCCTGGTCTAACATTGTTATAATAAATTTAAAATATCTTAAAGAGTTGAAAGAATAATTTAACAAATATTCAAATAACTATCTAATTTCCACAAATATTAACTTTCTCCCACATTTGCCCCTCTCTTCATATTTACATGTATGTCTTTGCTATAGACCATTTGAAAGTAAATTGCAGATATATAATAACCATTTATCCCTAAATGTTTTAGAAATTGCAGATATAATAACCATTTACCCCTAAATGTTCTCATAAGAATAAGGATATTTGTTGCTATACCACAATACCATTATCACAACTAAGAAAATAACTATTCAATAACTTCATATAATATTTAGCCATATTCAATTTCTTCAGTTGTCCAAAGACTATCTTTCACATTTAGAAAAACATACGTTCATGTACTGCATTTGGTTGTTATGATCGACTCTTTTTAACCTAGAACTGACCTTCCCACCCCCACCATGCTACCAACTTTTTTTCTAGATGTGTCCGATTCATCCTCACATGCTTCCCCATCCTCTGTATTTCCTCTCGTTTAGCTCTGGAGACTCGATTATATTCAGGTTGAATACTACACCATGAAAATTTTGTAGGTTAAGTTGTACACTTCAAATTGTCTCACATAAGAAGGCACATTATGTCAGACTGTCCTGGTAAGAATATTGCTAAATCTGCTCATTTTATTAAGATCTGCCTTTCACATCTCTCCATTGAAATGGTACATTTTCTCCTTTGCAATCAGCAAGTTATCTCTGGGTTGATTAGGTGTTCCAAAGACCTTTCCCCTCACGGTTTTAGCATTGATTAAGTTTACCTGTCCGTGATTACATCAGAAGTTGCAAAATGGTGATTTTCTATTTCTGTAAGTTCTTGTACATTTATTAATAGAACTTCTTTTGCAGAGAAGAGATTTAAAAAATCTTATTTTGAGTTTTACTATATATGCAATGATTTTTTTAACTTAAAATATTATAATCAATTATAATTACTATTTTCTTCAATGGCCAAATTGTTCCAGATCTGACCACATGTTGCTGATTCAAGCTAGCTCCCTGTCTTCTTTTGTCATGACTCAATTGGTCTTTGGACACATTACATTTTGACACATGTCCCACATTGACTAGTACTTTCTGTGCCCCAGGGATGGAATCAAGCATTTCTCCAACAAGATCTAGTTCCTTTCAGTGGGGTATGGAATTTAGAAGTCGAGATCTGAGTACTAGGTTTGTTCATTGCTACTAGGTATCATTGGTGCTAGGCCCTTCCTGTAAGTAGAGCTAGGAAAAATCTTTAAAAAACGTCATACTATTTCCAGTTCAAATTTAACCTCATAAGGTTTAAAAAAAAAAACACCCTTATTTTATACTGGTACATTTTCTCCACTGAGAATTTACACTTTACATTTACATTTAACACTGAGAATCTTTTTTTCTTAACACCGTTAATGTACTGGTTTTCTTTATCCTATAATATACATAAAATAATTTCTAAAGTACAATATTACTACCAACAATAAACATACAGAGTGCATTTTCACATATCTTTGCAGTTCTTTTTGTCCTTGGACTGTATCACCGTAAGAATAAACACTTTCCTATACTTAAAATAATTCTTCTCCCTGTGTGGTTATTGATTTTATACTTAGGTTCATTTGTTTCTGCTGGTGTTCAATGTTTTGGTTTGCTTTTCTCTTTTTGATTTAATTTTTCAAATATAGAAAACATTTATAGGGTGCATTGGTTATAAGCTATTGTCTCTCAGCCTTCTGGACCCTGCTATCTGATGCCAGGGCTGGGACACTGCAAACCATATTTCTGTTTTTCCAGCTAGTTCCCTGCTCTAATCTTTTTTTCTTTTCTTTCTTTCTTTTTTTTTTTTTTTTTACAGATTTTATTATTTGAAAGAGAGTGCTCTGTGCACATGAGCAGGGGGGAGGGGCAGAGGGAGAGAGAGATAAACAGACTCTCTGGTGAGCAGGAAGCCCGACGTGGGGCTCAGTCCCAGGGGCTCAGTCCCAGGACCCTGAGATCATGACCTGAGCTGAAGGCAGCCACTTCACTGACTGAGCCACCCAGGTACCCCCTTGCTATGATCTTCCAAAGGGGGTGCAAGAGGGAGCCTGCAAGGTTGGAAGAAGAAAAAGGAACTTGTTCTCTCCTGTGTCTTCCCTGTGAGACTCTCTGTCTCTTTCCTCTCCCCATGCAAACCATCTGAGCCCTACTTTCTCACTCCTGCAGCCTGAGTGCCTCCCCATAGAAGCAGCTCAATTCAGTTTGCAGTTTTTCCAAATACTTGCAGACCCAGCTCTCCCCAGAGGTCTGGCCCACGGAGCCTTCCTTTGAACTCTGTGGCCCCAGCACGGCCAACACGGTGACTGCTGCTCAAAGGTCTGAGTTTCAGCTTAGCCAAGCTCTTCTAAATTTTAATAATTTCTAAATCTTAATACTTCCAACATCTGCTCATTATCTTCTTACCCTAAAAGTGGTAGCTGCCTCCTGCGGGCACTGTCTTCCTGATACATTTATGCTCCCATTTTTATCCTTTCGGCCATTTAGTTAACAACTTTATACCTAGTTAACAATTTTTTATATTAAATTCCCTCTGTTCAAATAACTGGTGTGCTTTTGTCTCCTGGCTAAACCATAACTGATAAACATGGGCCACACATAAAAACCTTTACTCAGAGAAGTCTTTCTTCCATCCCAAGTTTTTCTACCCCATTACCACCTACCCCCTTGAGGTAATAATTTTATTAGTCACTGTATTGTTGGCCGTTTTGACAAAATTAATCAAACACACATGTATGCATGCATATATGGACTTTCTTTCTCCTAGAGAGGTAGTGTGTTCTCTATGTAAAAGGTAGTGTAACCTAGGTCAACTTTAACCATTGAACAGCAACCATTGAACTGAGCAGCAAATGAGTTTGAGAATAGAAGAGGAGTTGCAATTTGGGACATGCAAACTATGGCAAACCATAAACGAGGTCCAAGAACAAAGGAGGAGAGCATCCTTTTATGGAGGAAAGGAGGAAGTGGGGACAGGTTGCTCTGAACAAAAGTGCATTGGAGGAAAATGAGGGTTCCGAACGGTGGCACGTCTCACTGGATGTAGTGAGGACAGATTGAGAGGAAATCTTCCTTCTTCCTGCTGAATGATGCCCAATGTCCGCTGCCACGGGTGTGAGAGATCTTCCTCTTCTCCATTTTGAATGAAATTTCCTTTATTTTCACACATATATACTGCTCTGTACCCCGCTTACGCACTAAGTCTTACATCCTGGAAATCATTCCAGATCTGTTCTTAGAGCACATGGGTGCACCATCATTGTTCCAACCATCTTTGGCTAATGGACATTGGGATTGATTTTAATATTTGTTGTTGTTGCAAATACTACAACGAATCACCGTTTTGAACATTTATTGTTTGTATTTGGGTTTGTGTCTCTTCAGGTGGAATCCTAGAAGTGAAATTACTGAGTCAAATGGTACTTACCCTACATATATAGTTTTATTATAATTTTATAATATATTTCTCCATAGGACTGTATCATTTTCTATTCTTATCAGGAATGTGTGAAAGTGTTTCTTTTCAGGTTTGCCCATTGAGTGTGTTGCCAACTTTTTAAATTTTCACCTTTTCCATAAGAATGACAAAAGACATGACATCTCAGTGTTGTTTTAATATAGTGAAATTGAGGTTCTTAGCATAGGTGTCAAGGTCATTTGCTTTTCTTTTTCTATGTGCTGTCTCTTTATCCAATTTTTCTACTGGGTTTTTGGTCTTTTTCTTCTTGATAGTGAAAAGTGGTTGAGATACCAGGGAGATGAGTTCTTGTTTGTGAAATATGTTGTAAATATTTTCAGTTTGCAATTTTTCTTTTCACTTTGCTTAGAGTGCCTTTTTTCATGCAAATATTTAAAGATTTTCATGTATTCAAAATTTTAATCTATCTTCTTGACGCTTTCGGGTTTTGAACAAAAAGTCAGAGAGTCCTCTAGTACTTGTGACCATCGTTTTAATATTGAAGAATTCTTTCATGTTCTGTGATGTTTCCTTTCCATAATGATGTCCCATCATTCCACAAAAGTAATAACTCCTTGAGTCTCTTAGAGGGTATTGTTTAAAAGTTCTCTTTTCTTCCCTGAAATATCTGTTCATCTGGAATCAGTTTTTTTCCTGTTTATTTGTTTTTATCCTCTTTGATAATGCATATTTTTCTTGAAAATCTTGTTAGTCTTATATTTAAGAAAGGAAGATCTGTAAGCGGCCAGCGTGGTCGCCAACACAAGGGACTTCTGTTTGAGTTGAATGGTCAGGGACCTAGCTACTTCACAGGGAGAGTAGCTGCCAGTGTGGGAAGGAAGAGGACATTTTCTGGAGGTACGAACACACGCATCCTCAATAGCCATCCCGACTAGGCGAAGAAATTTTTGCCTGTAGGTATATTCTAGGATGCCTGTGTTAAGATTGTAGTTTGTGAGTAGGGAGGCTACTACAGTGCGTACAGATCTTAAAGTACTCCCTTTTTTTTTTTTTTTTTAAGATTTATTTATTTATTTGAGAGAGAGAGTGTGCCAGAGAGTGAGCGCGGGGCAGGGCGGGGCAGGGGGAGAGAATCCTCAAGCAGACTCCCCACTGAGCAGGGAGCCTGACTCTCTCAGGCTTGATCCCAGGATCCTGAGGTCATGACCTGAGGTGAAACCAAGAGTCAGATGCTTAACCTACTGAGTCACCCAAGCAGCCCAGTATCCCCTTTGTTTTGATCTCTACTTACTTCCATACTTTATTGGACCTTTTATCTCTGAGTCCAGAAATTTTCCAGAGGATTTTTTCTCCTCAAAGTTTTCATATATATTATAGTCTACCTTCAATGTCATACTTCTCTCTACCAGAAATTTGTTGAAATTCCTCATTCATCATCACCTAATTTTCCTTTCTGTTATGGGATTACAACCTTTTCATTTTTTTTTTAAGATTTGCATTTTTTAGAGGGGGAGGCAAACCATAAGAGACACTTAACATTAGAGAACAAACGAGAGTTGTTGGAGGGGAGGTGGGTGGGCAGGCGATGGGCTAGATGGGTGGTGGGGATTAAGGAGGGCACTTGTTGTGATGAGCACCGGGTGTTGTATGTAAGTGATCAATCTTCTGAAACCAGTATTACACTCTATGTTAACTACCTGGAACTTAAATAAAAATTAAAAAAAATCAAGGAAAAAAGACAAAACAATAAAGTGCAAATGTATTAAATAGTGTTTTAAACAAGACGCAGTTATAGAAAAGGCTTTTTCTTGTATGAAAATGAGATTCAGACCTAAACTTTTATTAATATGTACATTCCTTTGTTATTACATCAGGTGATTTAAGATTCATTTAATCCCACAAATGACATTCCCAAATGAACAGATATTTGAGGGATGCTTTTCTCTAAAAATGGAAACATCTTGATAATGTCTTTGGTAACTTGCAAATATAGAAAATTCTTAATCACGTAAATAATGGTTTTTCTCCTTTCCTTAGTGTTGACTACAGTATAGCATTTTTATATTCAATTGTATTTAACTTTACAAATCTCCTCTTGTCAAAACCTAACGAAGAGTGTTATGGCCATTACCTTTTTTTATTCATGTTGTTCAGTAAAATATATAATCTTGAAAAAAAATTTAAAAACCATTCTGAAAAAAAAAGATTTTATTTTTAAGTATTCTCTACACCCAACGTGGGGCTTGAACTTAGAACCCCAAGATCAAGAGTTGCATGCTCTACCGACTGAGCCAACAAGGTGCCCCTACCCTTTTCATTTTTTAACTATTATTTTAATGGATCTTTGAGGGATAAAGAAGAAAAACACATGGTCAGGTCACCAAACTCTAACCAGAAGTCTCTGTGTCCAGTTCATCTTATAAGTCAGGTCACAAATGTCTTGGATTGCTGGCCAATCTATGTAGGGATTCTCTTTTGAATTAGGTTCAATTTTGGTCAAATCAATCAATTCCAAGGAAATTTCAGTTATGCCTAATTTTCATTACAGTAGACAAACACAGGACATTCCTGTGACTGTCCATCTTTTACATATATTAGGGGGCACATTTCCAACCACTTCTTTAGGATACATTTTTAGTTACAGAATTGCTAAGTGAAAGGGTATCATCTCTTATGGCTTTTGACACATTTTCCCTCAGAAATGGTAGACCAGTTATATTCCCAGCCACAGTGGGTAAAAGAGGCCCATTTCTCAAGCCTCACTGACAATGAGTATTATCTTTCTATTTAATCTTTGCAAGTTTCAAAAGCAAAGGCATTATCTAATGCAAAAACTCTTACGTTGGTTTTGGAGATAATGATGGTATTTGCTTCTACTCATGGAACATATAATTTGTGTTATGAGTTATATCCTGGTTTTCACAATAGTTCCGTATGATGTGAATTGAATTACATTTTGTAGAAGAGGAATAGGAGATCCAGAAGTGTTAAGTAACTATTACAAGGACATGCAGCTAGTGAGTGATTTATCTGGTGTTTTAACTGGTTTCTGTGCTACTCCTGAAGACAGCTGGAGGCAGAATTTTGTGTAAAATCATAGTAAAGATATGTAAATGTTATTGTAACAGGGCTATAAATGTTTGGAAATCTTCTTTGGTGATGATGAAAGATCAATGCTTTCTGCCTTCTGACAAAGCCTTGAGGAACAGGATGGAGCAATTATGATCTTTTCCCTCTTACGTGACTTTTACGTCATTTCAAATACCAACTATATTATGAATTGTTTTGCGTCATCGATACACATCACTATTAATGGAAAATAAGCATTGATTTTGTTGGTTGAAGGAATAAAATTTTTGCGTGGTTTATTCTCTTTTGCTGAGTGAGTGGCAAGTTATCTCAAAAGTTAGTGGCTTAAAAATAAAATTTTTTATCTTCTCTTTTTTTTTTTTTTGTGGGATAGGAATTCAGGAGTGGCTTAGCTAATTCTGGTTTAGAGAGATTTCAGTCAAGAAGATGGCCAGTGATGTAGTTATCAGAAGGCTTGACTGGGATTGGAGAATCTGCTTTCAAGGTGCTTTCACTTGCATTGCTGGCAAATTAGTCCTGCTTAGAGTTCCTCAGCATGTGGATGTTCCCAGAGGGCTGCTGAGTGGCTTCCTGCCATGGCAGCTGGCTTGCTCTGAAACAAGTAATCCAAGACAGAGCAAGGCTGAATCTGCCACATCTTTTATGAACCAGCCTTGTCACACAATCATTTCCACAGCATCCTATTGGCTATCCAGGTCAGTCCTAGTCAACATGGGAGGGGACTCCACAAGGGCATGAATTCCAGGACACATAATCATTGGAGATCATCTTAGAGGCTGGTTACCACACATGGACATGTAATATCCAAGCAGACGGTGAATGCAAGAATCAACAAGCAACACTGAAGATATGTGGACCCTGGTGGGTCTATGGAAAGACAGATGAGATAGATAGATCTCTACTCATGTAAAAATGAAATAACTTTCCCTATCTTACAGCAGTAAGAAAACAAAGTATGGTTAGAATTCTTCTGGAAATGAATGCAACTATTTGTCCAAAATGGTTGTCCTTCAATCTCAGTATTTACTGGACAATGTTAATAGTGTAACTTTTTGCCCTCGACTAGGAACTAGGTGCATTTACTTAGTTCCTACAATATTTGCATTATTATTTATATTCATATTTAACAGAGGAAGCCTAAGGGAGATTGAGTGACAAGGCTAAGGCTACTTAATTTAGTAGTGGTTGAGTTGAATTTCATCCCTGGGTCTTTTTTGCTGTGTGTCGTGTTTCACCACACTGAAGTCCTAGGAGCCCCACATTTGTGCATGGGGGCTGATAAAGGCACAGCCAAACCTTATACCTGATCCCATAGTGAGAATAGACCTCTAACCTTCTAACTGTCCTACTGGAAAACATAAAGGACCTTATGAGACTACGGGAAGAAATTGTGTTTCAACCACAGAGTAATTAAATCTGTTTTTGAGAAAGAAGCCATTTTGAAGCTTTCAGCATACCTTGACCCATCTTAGTAATACATTTTGGTTCTTTTTTAGCCAGAAGGAGACAATCACTGAGGTTCCTTTGCAGCAGTACCCTGCTTTGCTTTGTCTTTCCCAATAAGGGAGGAATATGCTTATTCAACAAGTCAGCTACGATTCGTTTTAAGGCGACAATTGTTCTTAATAACCCAGTAGTGTTTCATCTGGCTTATGAGTCACTTCTTGGCCACTGAAGATCTATCTTTCAGGGCACGATAGTCACCTATTTAAAGTTCTGTGTCATTGTGTAGACCTTCAGAATCCTGATTTAAATCCATGAGTGTGGGGTGCCCGGGTGGCTCAGTCGTTAGGCATCTGCCTTCGACTCAGGTCATGATCCCAGGATCCTGGGATCAAGCCCCACATCGGGCTTCCTGCTTGGTGGGAAGCCTGCTTCTCCCTCTCCCACTCACCCTGCTTGAGTTCCCTCTCTCGCTGTCTCCCTGTGTGAAATAAATAAATAAAATCTTAAAAAAAAATCGATGAGCGTGATGATAGGTATTCAACTACCTTATAGTGCTTCAGTATTTTAGGATGTCAGGTTCAATTTGGTCTAATTCAGTTGGGATCAGCTTTTACACTTCTTTGAGAGGTTGTCCTCGGTTTTAAAATATTCTAAAGTGTAGTTCTACCCTCCACCTAAAATTAGTGAGGATGATTGTGGCCCACTCAAAAGATTTTTGAAGAGATAAGATGTTGGAGGTCTATAGGAAACTTGATACATTTTTTACTGGAGATTTATCCCCTATCTTGTCATTTAATATCCCCTTTATCTTCGTCGATATGACTACCCTCATTTTGGTGATTGTTTTCCTTCTCCACTAAGAGTTTGTTTGTAGCCATCACCAAAATCCATATATTGAAACCTGATCCTCAAGGTGATGGTATTTGGAGGTGGTTCCACTTGGAAGTGATTAGGTCATGAGGGTGGAGCTCTCATGAACAGCATTAGTGTCCCTAGATGAGACCCCAGAGGGCTCCCTCACCCCCGCCCCCATGTAAGGACACAACGGCCGTCTGTGAACCAGGAAGCAGGATCTCACCAGACACCAAATCTGCCAGTGCCTTGATCTTGAACTTTCCAAACTCCAGAACTGTGAGAAATAAATGTTCATTGTTTAAGCCACTTACTCTACAGTATTTTTGTTAGAGCAGCCCCAGTGGGACTAAGACAGGGGCATAGCATCATGACTTACTTCTGTGATAACACCCAAGGATCCTGAGTCTCTGTAAACTCTTATTTACCTAGAGAGAAAGGATATGTGCCAGTTTTCTTTGAAACAAGAAAATTCATCCTAATTTAGCCTGTTATAGCCCTCTTATTTTGGAATCTGTCTTTTCTGACCACACTAAATTTGTTCATACTCCAATTATTCTTTATTAGAGCAGCCTGTTTCTTGCCTTTCAATTATCTCTTCCAGTCTGTAATAATCTTATTTGGTGGTTTATGCGTTTATTATCCTCTTTCTCCACTAGAATGTAGGCGGGATCAATGTGGCTACAATGTCTGCCTTTGCTCACCACTCTTCCCTAACACGCACCCTGTGACTGAGACACAGACAGAGGCCCCAATAGTTACTTGTTCAATGAATGAATGAGCATTAATGAAATGGTCAAAGTTGGACTAGAAGATGATATTGATGTTTGCCGTTGTCACTGCAAGACACAACTCTCTTCAACTGCCAGTACCTGTACCTAATTACCTGAGGGCTTTTTTTTTTCTTTTTTGCCATTGGATTATGCTTTCCATTCAGTGGGCTTGGAGTGCGTGGAAAGAAACATACCTCCAGAAGCCGCCCTCAACCACTGACTGGAGTTGGCGTTAGAGATACCTTGGTTCCGTTGGTCCACTGGGTGGGATAATGGAAGCATTTTTACACTGGTTCCCAGAGTTGTTGCAGCAGAATTAAGCTTTAATCATGCACTGCACTAGCTGCCTCAAGTCCACACCCTTTATTAGCTGCTCCCCATTCCTTCCTTGCTTCACTTCCCCATTCCCTTGCTGTTTTCCTGTTGCTTCCCCAATAAACCACCTTGCCTCAGGGTCTACTTCTGGACAACTCAAACCAAGACAGGACACAAAAGTTCACAAAAGCTTTACAAGTTTTTCAGACTCTATTTCTAAATGAGGGATCATGTACTCTATTTTGAAAGTTAAGTCAGAAAAAAGGTAATTTCCTTTCCTAAAACATAGGCCTTATTATTACCTTTTGTTTTACCTTGTGTACTAATTATGGCTAGGTAAAAATATTATTTTATTCATTTACTTTTCAACTCTTTCAACTGTAGTTTTTACTATGTATCCCACTTCCAGACCACCGTCTGGGCAACCGGAAGCATGCATGTTGTGAGTCACCATGCAGAAGTGTGGTTAACAACTGAAGAGTCCTGTATGGCACAGTTACTATGTGAAAAGCAATGAAGCCCTTTTAGGGGACACAAAGTTGGAATAAGACATTTGTCCCCATCCCTCAGGAGCTCACAATCCAGTAAAAGAGAAGCACACATACATGAAAATGGGGGTCAGCACTGCACAAGCTAAAAGGAATGTGCTAAGGGATTCCAAAGTAGAGTTGGGAGAATTCTGGTGAGGAACTGTGCAAGATGGGACCTAAGGATAAGTAATTCTGCAGAGGAAACACTGTGGACACAGAGAGGAAGTTTGGAAAATACAAAGCATGGTGACAGGACAGCTTTTATTCTGCTTTTGTAGAAGGAGGGAGTCATGATAGATAAGGTTGAATGGTGGAATTCAGTATTTTTCTGAGATACTTTATATTAGGAAGATGAAAAGTTCACAAAAGTTGGGACAAAATATAACAACTGCAGTGGATCCATTGTTCCTCTGCTCATAGGGAAGTCACCAGCTGAGCTGGTTCACTCAGGGAAATGTCACCACGGTATCCCATTCATTCCCAAACACATTCCCTACCCTCTGACCAGAGGAGCTCAGAGTTCTCTAGATCAGGGGTCTACCAACTTTTTCTGTAAAGGAGTAGATAGTAAATATGTTAGGCTTTATGGGCTATATGGTTTCTTTTGAGGCTACTTCACACTGCCATTGTAGCACAAAATCAGCCATAGATCGTACGTGAATGAGGGGTGCCTGGGTGGCTCAGTCAGTTAGGCCTCTGTCTTTGGCTCAGGTCATGATCCCAGGGTCCTGGGATCGAGCCCAACATCGGGCTCCCTGCTCAGCAGGGAGACTGCTTCTTCCTCTCCCGTTCCCTCTGCTTGTGCTCTCTCTCTGTATCAAATAAATAAATAAAATCTTTAAAAAAATATGCGAATGAGTGTGACTGTGTCCTAATAAAACTTTATTTTTCAAAACAGCCAACTGGATTTGGCCCACAGGCTATATTTTGTTGACTTTATGATAGACTAATTCTGGGCAAGCCGAAATGTCCCAAATGACTTGCTCTTTTACTAGGTAACATTTGCATTGAAACTCAGTCTTCAGGGGGCTCCTGGGTGGTTCAGTTGGTTGGGCCTCCGAATATTGATTTTGGCTCAGGTCATGATCTCAGGCTCATGGGATCAAGCCCCATGTAGGGCTCTGCGCTCAGCATGGAGTCTGCTTGTCCCTCTCCCTCTGCTCTTCTCCCCATCCCCCGCTTGCACACATTCTCTCTCTCTCAAATAAATAAAAAACATCTTAAAAAAAAAAAGGAAACTCAATCTTCAGTGTTTTAATAGGAAAGATGGAATAGAGCTAGAGGAGAATATTGGGGGTGGGGAGATAGAAGCTCTGGTGCCCAGCCAATGGTATTGGATAGATAGCTGCTTACACATATATTGGGTCATATGCCCAGTTCCAGGGATTTGGGACTCATGATCTCCGCACAGATCTCTAGGATGCTAACAGAAAAGTGAGGCTAGAATTGAACAATGCAGAGACAGAGTGGCATGAACCAATTTAGCCGTACATTGACAGCATAGTGAGATTATTGAGGGCTAGGATTGGAGAGTGTATTAGTTTGCTAGGACTGCCATAATAAACTACCACAGACCGTGCATCATACATAAATTTATTTTCTCTTAGTTTTGGAGGCTGGGAGTCCGAGAGCAAGGTGTTGGCAGGGTTAGTTTCTCCGGAGGCTTCTCTAATTGGCTTGTAGATGGCTGTCTTTGTGTATGTGTCTCCTAATCTCTTATAAAATTACCTGTCATAGTGGATTAGGGTCCACCCTAATTACTTCATTTAATTTAATTACCTCTTTAAAGATCCTGTCTCTAATTATAGTCACATTCTGAGGTACTAAGGGTTAAGACTTCAACATACAAATTTGTGGTAAGGAAAGTAATTTAGCTGATTAACAGGGAGATAGCAATAGTGTGTGTGTGTATGTATGTATATGGGTTTGCATGCCTATAAGGTGAGGTCAGGTTCATCCAATCTTACTGATGTGAAGAAAGAGTGGTTCTGTTGAGTGAAAGAATAGGAGAAGGAAAGACCAAAGTAGGCGGAGCAGAAAACAAACGAAACACAGAGAAGAGTCTGGAGGCAGTGTGGAAGAAAGAAAACATGGATACAGGGATTAAGAGGAAGAAGAGAGGTCGGTTCAGAAAAAGAGAGAGAAAGGGGCTATGCCCTAATATGGCGAATGGATAGCAATGACTAACAGAGGGGGTGGTCATGGCAAGTGAAAGTCAGGATGGCTGAATAGTTGAAAAGCAGTGGTCAGGCAGACCTGAAGAAGAGAAATAACCTATTCATATGTATTTTCCCCAAGAAAAATGCCAACCATCCTCTAGAAAATCAACATTACATGTAAATTTAGTCAGAGGCAAGCTGCTATATTTTGTAAATATGGGAAAAACAGGCTCAAGATGACATGAAAATATGATGGCGTATATTGGAGGTCTACCTGTGTTCCACACTCATAGAACATTAGCTTCTGTACTCTGAATACTCTAGGATTCATTATCAAATAATAGTGAAACACAATTTTTACCGTATGTCTGACAGTGTTTGGTACCAGATTCTGTGCTGGGACCCGAGAGATAAGATATGACTTGTTTCCAGAAGGAGTTCACATGTTGCTGTTCAATGTATATTTTTACATATTTATACAATTTCAACATTAAGGAAAACCTTTTATTTCTCTATGCTTTATTTATGTGGGCACTCATTCCTGTCTGGAAACCTCAGTAGTTGGCATGAAAAGAGACATTTTGTTATAGGCATTGGGTTGAAAGACGAACACTTATCTTGCTGGTATTCAAAATATTTGAGCCTGGAAGTTTATGGACTGGCTTGAAATTTAAACTATAGTTTCTGGGCTTGCACTGAAAACATCAACAAATGTGCAAGTTTGCCATTTTACTTGATTCTGCCATTTTGTGATGGAAAACCCTGATGTAGAATGCACCATGGAAGATAAAAAGAACCGTAAAACATGGATGTTTAGGGAGGTTAGTGGTATAGAATCTACATTCCTGGGCTGGAAAGCAGAAGAATTTATGCTTCCCCTTGCCCTGGGGCCTCAGGAAACGTCACTACTTTTCTAAGCTTTCAATCCCTCCTGTCTCCACTTCTTCTTCTTCTTTTTTTTTTTTTTTCCCAAGATTTAACTATTTGAGAGAGAGAGCCAAACGCCTGCGTGAAAACACAAGCCAGGGGGCTGTCGCCGGCGGACAGTGGGGAGGGGCAAAGGGAGATGCAGGCTTCCCGCGGAGCAGGGAGCCCATATGGGACTTGATCCCAGGACCCTGAGATCATGACCTGAGCCGAAGGCAGATGTTTAACCGACTGAGCCACCCAGGTGCCCCACTTCTAACTTTTATTTTGAAAAATTTCAAGGGCACCTGGGTGGCTCAGTCGTTGGGTGTCTGCCTTCGGCTGGGGTCGTGATCCTCGGATCTAGTCCCATGTCGGGCTCCCTGCTCAGCGGGACGCCTGCTTCTCCCTCTCCCACTCCCCCTGCTGTGTTCCCTCTCTCGCTGTCTCTCTCTGTCAAATAAATAAAAAAAAACTTAAAAAAAATTTCAGCCCCTCAGAAAAATATAGCAACCACTCATATAATTCTCTAGATTCACCAATAGATAGCATTTTCCTCACATTTGTTTCATTTCTCTATATACAGTTATTGACCCGTCTCTGTATTTATGTCTTTATCATTTTTTTCTCAACCATTGGAAAATAAGTTGCAGACATGAACATGACATACTAAATATGCTGCCATGTATCACCTAGAAAGAAGGACATTCTTTGATGTAACTCCATAACCACCTTCCTTATCTGTCAGAATATTTAACATTGATACAGAAATATTACTAATATTCAAGTTTTCACAATTGCTCCAAATATGTCCTTTAGAGCATTTCCTCCCCATTTTGAATCTAAACAAACATTGTGCGTTGCATTTAGTTGTCGTGCCCCTTTTGTTTCTTTTAATCTACGGTAGTATTTTGTCCCTTATAATATTGATAATTTTACAGAGTTTGAGCTAGAAATTTTGTAGATAGTACCTCAATTTGAAACTAACCCAATTGTTTTCTGAGTAGTAGATTCAAGCAAATCATTTTTTGGCTCAAGAATGCTCCATAGATGACATTATATACTTCTTATTGCATCCCATTAGGAGGCACAGAACACTAATTTGTCTCACTGTTGATATTATTAAGTGTGACTAGATGATTGAGTTGGTGCCCACCAGATTTCTCCATTGCACAAAGTACCTTTTTCCTTTTTTAGTTAATAAGAAATACAGGGTCATTCTTTGAGACCATGCAAGTATTTTATTTTCCAACAAATTTCACCCACTGGTTTTATTATCTATGAATGATCCTTGCTTGATTTAGTTATTAAATTGATGTTTACTAATTGAATGTTCTATCCATTATTGAAGATGGAGTATCGAAGTCTCCAGCTCTTATTGTTGAATTGTCTATCACTTTCAATCTGTCAATTACACATATTATTATTTTTTGACAGTAGCTATTCTAGTAGGTGTGAGGTGGTATCTCATTGTAGTTTTGATTTGCATTTCCCTAATGAGAGATGTTAAGCATTGTTTACATGCCTATTGGCCATTTGTATATCATCAATGGATAAATGTCTATTCAAGTCCCTTTTTCAGTTTCAAATATTTTTTTGTTGTTGAATTGTAGGAGTTCTTTACATATACTGGATATTACTCCTTATCAGATAAAGGATTTGCAACCCCCCATTCTGTGGGTTGCATTTTCACTCTGTTAATTGTGTCCTTTGATGCAGTTTTTAATTTTATGGGGTTCAGTTTACCTATTTTTCTTTTGTTGCCAATGCTTTTGTTGTCATATTCAAGAAATTATTGCCAAATCCAATGTCATGAAGTTTTCCCTCTGTTTTCTTCTAAGAGTTTTATAGTTTTAGATTTTACAATTAGGTCTTTGATCAATTTTGAATTGAGTTTTCTATATGGTTCGTTCATTCTTTTGTGTGTCGATATCCAGTTTTCACAGCCTTGTTTGTTGAAAAGACTTTTCCCCATTGAATAGTCTTGAACCCTTGCCAAAAGTCACTTGATTATAGATATGAGAGTTTATTTCTGGGCAGTCTATTTTATTCTGATGGTCTGTGTGTCTGTGTTTATGGAATTACCACACTGTTTTTTTTTTTTTTTTAAGATTTTATTTATTTATTCATGAGAGACAGAGAGAGAGAGAGAGAGAGAGAGAGAGGCAGAGGGAGAAGCAGGCTCCCCACTGAGCAGGGAGCCCGATGCGGGACTTGATCCCAGGACCCTGGGATCATGACCTGAGCCGAAGGCAGACGCTTAACCATCTGAGCCACCCAGGCGCCCCCACACTGTTTTGATTACTGCAGTTTTGTGATAAGTTTTGAAATCAGGAAGTATGAAACTTTTAACTTTGTTCTTCTTTTTCATGATTGTTTTCTTTTTTTTTTAATTTTATTATGTTATGTCAGTCACCATACAATACATCATTAGTTTTTGATGTGGTGATCCATGATCCATTGTTTTCATATAACACCCAGTGCTCCATGCAGTACGTGCCCTCCTTAATACCCATCACCGGGCTAACCAATCCCCCCTCCCCCCTCCCCTCTAAAACGCAATTTGTTTCTCAGAGTCCATAGTCTCTCATGGTTCATCTCCAACCGATTCCCCCCCTTCATTTTTCCCTTCCTTCTCCTGGTGTCATTTTCCCCTTCCTTCTCCTAGTCTCCTAGGGCAATTGCTGGGTCATAGGGTAGCTCTATTTTTAAATTTTTGAGGTACCTCCACACTGTTTTCCAAAGTGGCTGTACTAATTTGCATTCCCACCAACAGTGTAAGCGGGTTCCCCTTTCTCCACAACCTCTCCAACATCTGTTGTTTCTTTCCCTGTCCATTTTTGCCATTCTAACTGGTGTAAGGTGGTATCTCAGTGTGGTTTTGATTTGAATTTCCCTGATGGCTAATGATGATGAACATTTTTTCATGTGTCTGTTAGCCCTTTGTATGTCTTCTTCAGCGAAGTGTCTTTTCATATCTTCTGCCCACTTTTTGACTTGATTATTTGTTTTTTGGGTGTTGAGTTTGAGAAGTTCTTTATAGATCTTGGATACCAGCCCTTTATCTGTGGTGTCCTTTGCAAATATCTTCTCCCATTCTGTGGGTTGCCTCTTTGTTTTGTTGACTGTTTCCTTTGCTGTGCAGAAAATTTTTATCTTGATCAAGTCCCAAAAGTTCATTTTTGCTTTTGTTTCACTAGCTTTTGGAGATGTATCTTGAAAGAAGTTGCTGTGGCCGATGTCAAAGAGGTTACTGCCTATGTTCTCCTCTAGGATTTTGATGGATTCCTGTCTCACATTGAGGTCTTTCATCCACTTTGAGTTTATTTTTGTGAATGGTGTTAGAGAATGGTCGAGTTTCATTCTTCTGCATGTGGCTGTCCAATTTTCCCAGCATGATTTATTGAAGAGACTGTCTTTTTTCCATTGCATGTTTTTTCCTGCTTTGTCAAAGATTATTTGACCAGAGCTGAGGGTCCATATCTGGGTTCTCTGTTCTGTTCCATTGGTCTATATGTCTGTTTTTGTGCCAGTACCATGCTGTCTTGGTGAGCACTGCTTTGTAATATAGCTTGAAATCGGGCAATGTGATGCCCCCAGCTTTGTTTCTCTTTTTCAACATTTCCTTGGCGATTTGGGATCTTTTCTGATTCCATATAAATTTTAGGATTGTTTGTTCCAGCACTTTGAAAAATGTCATTGGAATTTTGATCGGGATGGCATTGAAGGTATAGATTGCTCTGGGTAGCATAGACATTTTAACAATGTTTATTTTTCTGATCCATGAGCATGGAATGTTTTTCCATCTTTTTGTGTCTTCTTCAGTTTCTTTCATGAGTGTTCTGTAGTTCCTAGAGTATAGATCTTTACCTCTTTGGTTAGGTTTATTCCGAGGTATCTTATGGTTTTTGGTGCTATAGTATATGGAATTGTTTCTCTAATTTCTCTTTCTACAGTTGCATTGTTAGTGTATAAGAAAGCAACTGATTTCTGTGCATTGATTTTGTATCCTGCCACATTACTGAATTGCTGTATGAGTTCTAGTAACTTGGGGGTGGAGTCTTCTGGGTTTTCCACATAAAGTATCATGTCGTCTGCAAAAAGAGAGAGTTTGACTTCTTCTTTGCCAATTTGAATACCTTTCATTTCTTTTTGTTGTCTGATTGCTGTTGCTAGGACTTCTAGTACTATGGTGAACAATAGTGGCGAGAGTGGGCATCCTTGACGTGTTCCTGATCTTAAGGGAAAGGCTCTCAGCTTTTCCCCATTGAGGATGATATTTGCTGTGGGTTTTTCATAGATGGATTTTATGAACTTGAGGAATGTTCCCTCTAGCCCTTTAGTCTGAAGAGTTTTTGTCAGGAAAGGAGGTTGTATTTTGTCAAATGCTTGTTCTGCATCAATTGAGAGGACCATATGGTTCTTCTCCCTCCTCTTATTAATGTGTTCTATCACATTGATTGATTTGTGAATGTTGAACCACCCTTGCATCCCGGGGATAAATCCCACTTGGTCGTGGTGGATGATCCTGTTAATGTATTGTTGGATCCTATTAGCTAGGATTTTGTTGAGGATTTTGGAATCCATATTCATCAGGGATATCGGTCTGAAATTCTCCTTTTTGATGGGGTCTTTGCCTGGTTTGGGGATTAAGGTAATGCTGGCCTCATAGAATGAGTTTGGAAGTTTTCCTTCTGTTTCTATTTTTTGAAACAACTTCCATAGAATAGGTATTATTTCTTCTTTGAATGGTTGGTAGAATTCCCCAGGGAATCCATCAGGCCCTGGACTCTTGGTTTTTGGGAGGTTTTTGATCACTGCTTCAATCTCGTTACTGGTTATTGGCCTATTCAGGTTGTCCATTTCTTCCTGTTTCAGTCTTGGCAGCTTATAGGTTTCCAGGAAGGCCTCCATTTCATCCAGATTGCTCAGTTTATTGGCATATAGTTGTTGATAATAATTTCTAATAATTGTTTCTATTTCCTTGGTGTTTGGTGTTAGTCGTGACCTCTCCCCTTTCATTCATAATTTTATTAATTTGGGTTCTTTCTCTTTTCTTTTGGATAAGTCTGGCCAGTGGTTTATCGATCTTATTCTTTCAAAGAACCAACTTCTAGTTTCGTTGATCTGCTCTACTGTGTTTCTGGTTTCTAATTCATTGATCTCTGCTCTAATTTTAATTATTTCTCTACTATTGCATGGCTTAGGCATCGTTTGTTGCTTTTTCTCTAGTTCTTTAAGGTGTAGAGTTAGTTGGTGAATTCGGGATTTTTCTATTTTTTTGAGTGAGGCTTGGATGGCTATATATTTCCCCCTTAGGACTGCCTTTGCAGTATCCCATAGGTTTTGGACCGATGTGTTTTCGTTCTCACTGATTTCCATGAATTGTTTAAGTTCTTCTTTGATTTCCTGGTTGACCCAAACATTCTTGAGCAGAGTGATCTTTAGATTCCAAGTGTTTGAAGTTCTGCCAGATTTTTTCTTGTGATTGAGTTCTAGTTTTAAAGCATTGTGGTGTGAGAATATGCAGGGAATAATCTCAACCTTTTGGTATCAGTTGAGACCTGATTTGTGACCCAGTATGTGGTCTATTCTGGAGAAAGTTCCATGTGTGCTCCAGAAGAATGAGTATTCTGTTGTTTTAGGGTGGAATGTTCTGTAAATATCTATGAGGTCCATTTGGTCCAGTGTATCATTCAAAGCTCTTGTTTCCTTGTTGATTTTCTGCTTAGATGGTCTGTCCATTGCTGAGAGTGGATTATTGAGGTCTCCTACAATTAATGTATTGTTATCAATATGACTCTTTATTTTTGTTAAGAGTTGGCTTATGTAGATGGCTGCTCTCATGTTTGGGGCATAGATATTTACAATTGTTAGATCTTCTTGTTGGATAGACCCTTTAAGAATGATATAGTGTCCTTCTGTGTCTCTAATTACAGACTTTAGTTTAAAATCTAATTTGTCTGATATAAGAATTGCTACCCCAGCTTTCTTTTGAGGTGCGCTGGCATGGAAGATGGATCTCGATTCCTTCACTTTCAGTCTGGATGTATCTTTAGGTTCAAAATGAGTCTCTTGTAGACAGCGTATGGATGGGTCCTGTCTTTTTATCCAATCTGCAACCCTGTGCCATTTTATGGGAGTATTTAGGCCATTCATGTTGAGAGTGATTATTGAAAGATATGAATTAATTGTCATCATGTTGCCTGTGAAGATGTTGTTTTTATAGACTGTAAATTTCTGTTGTATATCACTCTTGGGGTCTTTCTCCTTTTATAGGAGCCCCCTTAATATTTCTTGCAGTGCCAGCTTAGTGGTCACATATTCTTTCAGTTTCTGCCGGTCGTGGAAGCTCTGCATCTCTCCATCCATTCTAAATGACAGCCTTGCCAGATAAAGTATTCTTGGCTGCATGTTCTTCTCATTTAGTACACTGAATATGTCTTGCCAGGCCTTTCTGGCTTGCCAGGTCTCTGTGGATAGGTCTGATGTTATTCTGATGTTCCTCCCTCTGTATGAAAGGAATCTCTGCCCCCTAACTGCCCTTAAGATGGTTTCCTTGGTTCTAAGATTTGCAAGTTTTACTATTACATGCCAGAGTGTTGGCCTGTTTTCCTTGATCTTGGGAGAGGTCCTCTCTGCCTCTAGGACTCGAATGTTTGTTTAATTCCCCAGATTAGGGAAGTTCTCAGCTACGATTTGCTCAAATACATCTTCTAGTCCTCTCTCTCTCCACCCCCTCAGGGATTCCAATTATTCTGACTTTGGAACGCTTCATGGTGTCACTTATTTCTCTGATTCTATTTTCATGGATTCTGAGTTGTTTTTCCCTGGCCTCCTCTTTTCCCTTTTTATCTATTATATTGTTTTCCAGGTCGCTTATTCGTTCTTCTGCCTCACTTACCCTAGCTGTTAGATTATCTAGATTGGATTGGATCTCATTGATAGCATTTTTAAATTCTGCCAATTCAGCTTTCATTTCTGCCCTTAGAGACTCTATGTTGCCATTAATTGATTTCTCCATTCTAGCCATTGTCTTCACAATTGCTAGCCTGAATTCCATCTCCGACATCTTGGTTATATCTGCATCCATTTGTAAATCTGCAGCATAAGTCATGATCTCTGAGTCTTTTCTATTTTGGGGGTTCCTCCTCCTAGTCATTCTGTTGATGGGTGTTTGAGGGAATGTACAGAGTTCAAATTATTGACCAGACCCCAAGCAAGATGCACCTGTTTTATAGGGAATTTAGGGTTGTTGACCTCTTGTTCTCCTAGCCTGTCTTCTGCGGGAGGGGCCTCCCGCGCTGTTACTCAGGCAACCCTGTTTGGGCGGAGTTGCCCTGCCCCCCTGTGGCGGGGGATGGGCTCAGCGGGAATCAGTTTTGGGGGCTTTTGTTCTCTGGTGGCTTTCCGTGGTGGCTTTCCCCATCTCTTCCGTGAGTCAGAGCAGAAGAGACCATTTCCAACCCTCTGCCTCAGAGCAGAGAGACTGCAGTCTGTTCTTCAGTGAGCTCTCCAGGCCACACTGTCTCCATTTCTGTCTGTGCTGCTATAAACTGCAGCATCCTGGGTTGTGCGCCCCTCGGCAGCACCCCCAGTCCTGCCTCCAGGTTGGGGCATGTCTCTGCCCTTTGTGCTTCTAAAACCGCCAGCTGCCCCCAGTTCACAGGTGTGACCACACCGCTCTGGGTTTTTGCCCTGGGAGCTGCCCTAAAGTCCTTTTTTCCCCACCACTACCTGTCTGTGAGTCTGTGCCCCATTCCCAGCGCAAGAGGCTGTCGCTCACCGGCGGTGCAGGATCCCCATGAACAGGCTCCCTCCCACTGCCATTTATCCACCGATATCTGTCCCCGGAATCATGGCTCCCTGCTTTGTACCTCAAAACCAACTGCCTGCGATATTCTGTTTGTAGAGATCCAGATCTTCTTACATCTCAGGCTGGTTTCGTGGGTGCTCAGAGTGGTCTGGTAGATATCCAGCTCGATTCCGGGGACCAGTTGAAATAGGGTTCCCTACTCTTCCGCCATCTTTCCTTCTCCCCCTTCATGATTGTTTTAGCTATTTAAAGTCCCTTGAGGTTTCATATGAAGTTAGGATGGATTTTTCTATTTTTGCAAAAAAAGATGCCACTGGAATTTTGACTGGGATTGCATTAAATCTGTAGATAGCTTTGGGTAATATTGAATTCTTAACAATCCGAAGTCTTCCAGTCCATGAACATGGGATGTCTTTCCATTTATTTGTGTCATTTATTTACTTATTTATTTATGTATGTATTTATTTATGGGAGCACACATGTGTGCGTGCTGGTGGGGGGGAATGAGCAGAGGGCTAGGAAGAGAATTTTTTTTTTATTATTATGTTATCTTAATCACCATACATTATATCATTAGTTTTTGATGTAGTGTTCCATGATTCATTGTTTGTGTATAACACCCAGTGCTCCATGCAGAACGTGCCCTCTTTAATACCCATCACCAGGCTAACCCATCCCCCCAACCCCCTCCCCTCTAGAACCCTCAGTTTGTTTCTCAGGGTCCATAGTCTCTCATGGTTCATCTCCCCCTCCTATTTCCCCCCCTTCATTCTTCCCTTCCTGCTATCTTTTTCTTGATATAATGTATTATAATGTATTATTTGTTTCAGAGGTACAGGTCTGTGATTCAACAGTCTTACACAATTCACAGCACTCACCATAACACATACCCTCCTCAATGTCTATCACCCAGGCACCCCATCCCGCCCACCCCCCACCACTCCAGCAACCCTCAGTTTGTTTCCTGAGATTAAGAATTCCTCATATCAGTGAGGTCATATGATACATGTCTTTCTCTGATTGGCTTATTTCGCTCAGCATAATACCCTCCAGTTCCATCCACGTCGTTGCAAATGGCAAGATTTCATTCCTTTTGATGGCTGCATAATATTCCATTGTGTATATACACCACTTCTTTATCCATTCATCTGTCGATGGACATCTTGGCTCTTTCCACAGTTTGGCTATTGTGGACATTGCTGCTATAAACATCAGGGTGCACGTACCCCTTCGGATCCCTACATTTGTATCTTTGGGGTAAATACCCAGTAGTTCAATTGCTGGGTTGTATGGTAGCTTTATTTTCAACTCTTTGAAGAACCTCCATACTGTTGTCCAGAGTGGCTGCACCAACTTGCATTCCCACCAACAGTGTAGGAGGGTTCCCCTTTCTCCGCATCCCCGCCAACATCTGTCATTTTTGGAAGAGAATCTTAAGCAGACTCTGCACTGACATCTGCAGAGCCAGATGTGGGCCTTGATCTCACAATCTTGAGATCATGACCTGAGCCAAAGTTAAGAGTCGGATGCTTAACTGACTGAGTCACACAGGCACCTTAGGTCTTCTTTATCTTCTTTCAGCAGTGTTTTATAGTTTTCAGTGTATAAGTCTTTCACCTGCTTGTTTAAATTTATTCCAAAATGTATTCTTTTTGATGCTGTTGTAAATAGAATTGTTTTCGTAATTCGCTATATGGATGATTCATTGTTAGTATGTAGAAACATAAATGATTTTTTGTGTGTGTTGATTTTATATCCTGCTTTTTTGCTGAATTCATTTATTCTAACTGGTTGTGTGTGTGTGTGTGTGTGTGTGTGTGTAACATTTGAAGTTTACTCCATATAAGATCATGTTTCTGTAAATAGGGATGATTTTAGTTCTTCCTTTTCAATTTAGAAAGGAGCCTAATTGCTTTAGCTAGGACTTCTAGTATTATATTGAATATAAGTGGCAGTAGTGGACATCTTTGTCTTATTCCTGTCTCAGAGGGAAAGCTTTTAATCTTTCACCATTGAGTATGATGTCAGCTGTAGGCTTTTCGTGTTTATCCTTTATTATGTTGTAGTTTACTTCTGTTCCTCATTTATTGTTTTTTATTAAATCAAACTATTTTTCTTTATTATTTTTTTTCTTTTTGTACTTTGGATTGTATATTTTCTATCAGTCTACCTTTTTTTTTTTAAAGATTTTATTTATTTATTTGACAGAGAGAGACATAGCGAGAGAAGGAACACAAGCAGGGGGAGAGGGAGAAGCAGGCTTCCCGCGGAGCAGGGAGCCCGATGCGGGGTTTGATCCCAGGACCCTGGGATCATGACCTGAGCCAAAGGCAGACGCTAAATGACTGAGCCACCCAGATGCCCCTATCAGTCTATCTTGAGGTTTTCTGATTCTTTCTTCTGAATTTTGAGCCCCTTAGTGAATTTTTTTTTCAGTTATTGTATTTTTATTGCCATAATTTGCATTTGGTTCTTTTAATTTTTTAAATAATTTCTATCCATGTTCTCAATTTGATGAAATGTTTTCATCATAGTTTCCTTTACATCTTAAAGTACGTTTGCCTTTGTTCTTAAAACATATTTATAAAGGCAAATTTGATACCTTTGTTACATTTCATATCTGACCTCACAGGTCCTTCCTTTTCTTTTTTTTTTTTAAAGCTTTTATTTATTTATTTGAGAGAGAATGAGAGACAGAGAGCACGAGAAGGAAGAGGGTCAGAGGGAGAAGCAGACCCCCTGCTGAGCAGGGAGCCCGATGCGGGACTTGATCCTGGGACTCCAGGATCATGACCTGAGCTGAAAGCAGTCGCTCAACCAACTGAGCCACCCAGGCATCCCTCTTTTCTTTTTTCTTCTCTTTTCTTTTTTGCCTGCTTCCCCCCACCAACTCCATGTATGTGTCACTCTTTCCTGTTTCTCTGCATGTCTCATAATCTTTTGTTAAAAACTAGACCACCCTAGATACGGATTCTCCACTGCCTCTGGGACTTCATTTTGTTGTTTGCTTCATTGTTTAATAACTTGGCTAGACTGTTTTAGTGAATTATATATCCCCCATAATAGGAAGATTTGGTTTTGCTCCTCATAGAGTGCAGCCTTGGGTATGTGCACAGTCACTGTGGGATTTCTCTTTTTCTGATCTTTCTGTTATGCTGTTGTCCTCATTTGTTATTACAGCCAGCTATTGGGCCCCACTAATTACCAGATGATTGCTCTATTCTTTTAGACAATGCCCCCGGGGCATAAATTGCTCCACACTCTGATCCAATTAAATTTGAACAAGGTAGTTTTTGAGGCCCATCTTGGAGGTTTGTTCTAACCTCAGGAGGACTCTTAGCTTTTTCCCTGTTTCTCTCTGGTGGGTTCACTGGCCTATGGCTTGTTGCTCTTAATTAAGAGAAGCTATTGTTTTTGAGAGTATTCTGAGACTTGAACTTCTCTCCCCTGTGTTTCAGATAAAGCCAGTTCCTTTGAGTAGAATTTTACAACGCCTATTATGAATCACATTTGTTTTGGGGGGGGGTGTAAAATCTTTGAGTCACTATTTTGGGAGCTGGACGTGGCTTGCTTCTTCTGATTTGGAGCCTGCAATAAGCTGGTGAGAGGATGACTGAGGCCCTAGTTTTCTTGGTCTTTTGCGTGTGTTGTCTCTCTGTCTTGGGTGTTGGTTAAAAGAAGGGATCTACTTGTGGTGTCTAAATGGGGTGTCTCTTGATCGGGTGGGTGCCCCCAAATGTGGGGCAATGGTCAGTAGAAGTTGGTGGCACAGGAGGTGAAAGAATTCACCTGAGGCAGAACAAAGGAGACAGAAGTTTATTGAAGACACTGCAAGGGAACAGTGGGCAGGATAGCAGAGAGGCTGTCTGCAAGGAGGCAGTGGGTAGGGGGCTGCATTTAACGGGTGAAGGGGAAGGTGAGGAGGTATGGAAATGTATCGAATTCTCCTTTCTCTTTTTCTCTCTTTTTTTTTTTTTCTATCTGTGCCTGGTTGTAAGTAGTCTACTGGTCAGTTAGGGCCTATGGATATTTTGAGGTGGTCACCTGAGGGGCCTGTCTATATTCAGCCAGGGGGTCACCCTGGGCACTTTCTACATTCCATGGCTCAAGCCTATTTGCCTAAAAGCGGCCTCTACACTACTGACATTTTGGCTGCATTCACTTGGAATTTAGTTGCTTTGACTAAATTCAGAGTTGGAGGGAATGAGAAATGCGAATGACCTGCCCCTGTGGTGAGATACTGTATCTCTCTATTGGAAGCTGAGGGAGAGGGAAACCACATTCTCGGCCACACCCACTGAGAGTGTCAAACTGAGTTGGGGGTTGGAGGGGAAGAGAGGGTAGGTCATGTCTTACATGCCACAGACTTTCCCAGGTTTTACCACATTGTAGTAATTTTTCTTGAATAAGTGTTTCTTCATTTGCTGTATGCTCTTAGGACAATTTCCAGCGATTGTTGTTTTTGAAACATGTTGATCAGTTGTTTTGTTTTTTAAGATTTTATTTATTTATTTGGCAGAGAGAGAGAGAGAGCACAAGCAGGGGGAGTGGGAGAGAGAGAAGCAGGCTCCCTGCTGAGCAGGGAGTCCAGTGCTGGACTCGATCCCAGGACCTTGGGATCGTGACCTGAGCTGAAGGCAGATACTTAACCGACTGAGTCACCCAGGTGCCCCTGATCAGTTATTTTTGTTTCACTGGGCAGTAAGTCTATGGAGCTCCTCATATGATTATTCCAGAAGTTCCTCATCAATTCTGTAGAAGTTTGGAATCAAGGTGTTAGTGGGATCATGCTCTCTCTCAGATCCTAAGAGAGGCTTCTTAATCTAGCTTCTGGTGGTTGTTGGCAGTCCTTGGTGTTCCTTGGCTTGTGGATGCATCACTCCAACCTCTGCCTTTGTCTTCATTGGTGTACGTTCCCCTGTGTGTGTGTGTCCAAATTTCCTTTTTAAAATAAGAACAGTATGACCTTATCTTTACTTAATTACATCTGCAAAGACCCTATTTCCAAATAAGGTCACATTCGCAAGTACTGGCTTTAGGACTTGAACATACCTTCTGGCAGGCACAATTCAACCTGTGGTACCACTGTGAATGTGTAAGATGTTCACTTGCCCGTAGTCCTGCCAAAAGACTGTGTTGCCAAGTTTTTGAATATTTGCCAACCATATAGAGCCTAAATAGTAACTCAGCATTTCTTTCTTTTTTTTTTAAAGGGTTTTATTTATTTGAGAGAAACAGAGAGTGAGCATGAGTTGGGGGGAAGGGCATAGGGAGAGGGAAAAGCAGGCTCCCCACTGAGAGCAGAGATGCGGGACTTGATCCCAAGACAGAGGGATCATGACCTGAGCTGAAGGCAGCCCTTTAATGGACTGAGTCAGCCAGGTGCCCTGTAAGTTATTGCAAACGAAGTGGAATATTTTTTCATATGTTTATGTGCCATTTTAAAACTCTTTAGGGCTTTTTAGGTTGTAATTACAAGCATTATTGTGCAGATTTTCAAACATGCTCAAAAGTAGAGAGACCATTTAATGATCTCCTATATTTCTAACATCTGGCTTAATCAGTTGTCAACATTTTGCCAATATTATTTCATCTGTTACTCCCCTCTGCCCCATGTCTCTTTTATTCTAGGCATCATATCATTTCATCTATAAGAATGCAGTAGTAACTCTAATACCTATAACTTAAAAAAAAACACATGATAGCAATACCATTTTTAATACATAATAAAATTACTAACGATTATTTTATCTAATGTCCAGTCTGTGCTCAAGTTATCTTAAAACTTGCCTTTTCAGTATAATTTTTTAAACCTATTCCATGAGGGACTGGACAAGATCATGTCTAGGGTCTTCTTTCATTTTAAAATTTGGAGATTTATCCTCTAATTCTACATAATAAATGAAGAGAAACCTTGCTATTGTAAGCCTTGAAATACTGCTGGGTAATGATCTCATTACTTACTGGTGATTTCTACAGAGCACTGTTTCCATGTTCTCTTTCTTCAGTTTGTAATAGTCTTGTCTATTGTGCTATCATTAGATTGTTATATATTACTTCCCTAGAAATAGAGTGACTTGGTTCTCTAATGGGACTTTGTTCTCAAAGCTTTTTTCAGATGTGAAAATAGACCATAATGTCACCTTAATCTTGCTGTGAGCCTAATAGGGAGTGAAAAATGTCATTGGCGATGGTATGATTGTAGGCTCATCATTTTTTCTCATTTGCTATGTCCTATTAATTCGTTCAAAATCTTGACTTTATCCCTGCTCTCTTCCTCTGATATTTGCATTATTGCCACATTCGATGTGGTATCCCTCCCAAGCAGAGCCAGACGTCAGCGTTCCAATCTCACTTCTGCCATTTGCCAACTGTTTCTTATTTGTGAAAGAGGGGCATGATGAAGTCATTGACCCCACTGGGTTGTTGAGAAGAGTAAATTAGTTAATTCATGTTAAACAGCAACAGCACACAGGAAGTGCCAAGTGAATGGTAGATTTTATTAATCTATTCACCTCCTAAATGCTTCTGCTTTAACTCAGTTCTTACCATTGTCAGAATAATTTGAAAGCTCTTCTTAGAGAACCACACTGTTCAATATAAATGCTACTATTAGCCCTCGGTGGCTATTTAAATTTAAATTAATTAAAATTAAAGTTAAACATTTGGCTTCTCATGTAATCTAATCTCTTAACAAGTATTTAGTAGCCCGCATGCCTGCTTATGGCTACCATATTGGGAAACATAGAAACCTTCCATTAGTGCAGAAAGTTCTGCTTTCTGCTCTATAACTTTCTCCTGCTGGGGTGATGGCACTAATATCAGGTTAGCCTTGTTCCCCTTCTCCTTTTCTTTTCATGAAGATGTTTTCCTCTGCCTTCTAGGAGATGGTAGTTTTCTGAGGGAAGACAACATTCCTCACTTAGCCCTCTCTATGGGATAATAACTTAATTGGATAGAGAGTTGGAAAAATCTACTGGACCAAGTTTCTTTTTTGGGAAGGGATAATATTTTATTTTTTTAAAGAGTTTATTTATTTGACAGAGAGACACAGCGAGAGAGGGAACACAGGCAGGGGGCGTGGGAGAGGGAGAAGCAGGGAGCCCGATGCGGGGCTCGATCCCAGGACCCTGGGATCATGATCTGAGCCGAAGGCAGACGCTTGACGACTGAGCCATCCAGGAGCTGCCAGAAGGGATAATATATTAAAAGTCTTCCCTCCTGTGTGGCCCTACTTCTTGGCTCTTGCTCTTTCTTAGACATATCTGTCTGTATATGACATTCTTCTCTTTCTCTCTCTCTTTCACCTCTTACATGGTAAACACACTGGGGCATAGATTTCTGGCCAGGTGTCTCCTTCCCCCACCCCTCCAAAGATTCTGTCATCTCCTCTTATAATTGGGGAGGTAACTTCAATGCAGAGATGGAGGACTAGCGTGAATATTTTTGGCCATAGATCTGAACTGCATTAGCTACTCCAGTTTTATCAAGGATCCCGGTGCTTAGAACATAAACATAGTAACTTGTTTTAATCACCTTGTATATATATATCTCAAGTTGATAAAATCTCATGGAGGAGTTGGGGAAATTAGTTAGTATCCTACAGAGTTTTACTCCCGTAATAGCTCCCAAAAGCCTACCCCCTCAAGTCCAAATTCCTCTGCCTGACTTTGAAAGCTCTCTATAATAGACGCCACTGTAATTTATCTAATTTTCTTTAATTCAAGTCAGTGACTATGGGCTGAATGTCTTCTATATTCAAGTTTCTCTACTTGACCCTAAAGTTACAAAGATAATAAGACATGGAATCCTCCATAAAAGCCTTATGGATTAGTTTAATAGAAAGACATATAAGTAAATACCACATATAATGTCCCAAGTACCATAGTTGAAAATGTTCTTTTTTAAAAGATTTTATTCATTTATTTGAGAGCGAGAGCGAGCGAGAGAGAGAGCGCGCAGGCGCACATGAGGGGGGGAGGGGCAGAGGGAGAGGGAGAAGCAGATTCCCTGCTGAGCAGGGAGCTGGATGCGGGGCTCGATCCCACGACTCTGAGATCATGACCTGAGCTGAAATGACCGACCGAACCACCCAGGTGTCCGAAAAATATTCCAAGTACTAGGTGAACATGAAAGAGATAGCAATAAGTCCTTCCTGGAGAGACAGAGTAAGGGACAGAGGGACAGCTTCAAGGCGCGTGTACACACACACACACACACACACACACACACACACAAACACAGACACTTGAATGGCTGATTCACTTTGCCAGATAGAAATGCTAGGGGAAGTATATTGTAGATAAAGGGAACAGTATGAAAAAATAAGGCATGAAGTTTATATTCTTTACTCCAAACAGGCTTTTGTCCCCAAGTCATGACTCCATGCATATGTTTAAGCTGTTGTGCAAGTTTGTGGGAGAACTCAAACTCAAACTTAGTCCTCTTTTCGGATGAGATCTATTTGAGGATTTTTATTTTTCTGCGGCTATAGGACAGAGCCAGGAAAAATGCCTTTCTTTTTCTTTCTTTCTTTTTTTTTGAAAAATACTTTGTGTTTAACAAGAGAACATACACAACCCATTACAATAGAGGATTAGTCATCACAAGGTTTATAAATTCATTTGCAGTGGGGTGGGTTAATAATTACCACCATGATTGGTGAATTCATTTACAGTGAAAATAATTTGGTTTCCTCTAAAAAAGCATACTCTTTAGTTTATTATAAATATTTCTATAGATTATGCAAATAAAACTTCTGGTTTGAAAATATCCTATGATGATGTGAACAGAGCCACTTGTCCATACAAAGAAGCTTTGTGATCATCATAGACTACAAGTTCAAAAATTGTATTCCTTGGAGATCAAATAGACAAAAAAACAAACAGAAAATTCTTCATGGTTAACAGTTGCATGTCTTAGAGTACTTTGATGAAACTAAAAAGAGAAGTTATAATTGATCATATCAAGTTTTATCATAATAGTTTTCTAAACTATCATAATAGTTTCTATCATATCATATCATATGATAGTTTTCTATCATAATAGTTTTCTAAAAGTGCTTTCTCTTTTTTTGTATTTGTGTGATCAAAATGTAAATATAATTCTTCTTTCCTTATCTTATTGTGAAGAGCAATTACCAGCTCAGTACTTGATTACTCTTCTCAACATTTTCATCAAATATAATTGTAACTTCCATTTTTATAACTTTGATCAGTAAAAGAAACTACAACCTTGATTTTTTTTTTTCCCTGTTTCTGCTATCCATACCCTCAGTTCCTTCTAGGTAAGACTTGGTCATTGATCGGATGTTAAGGAGGATATCTGGTGAGAAAAAGGGAGGAGTTAGAATGAATGGAGTTTTCTCACCAAGGGTGCCCCACAGATGGTTGGGATAGGGGAATAGTTACTTGATGGAGAAGAGAAGAAAATGCTGAGTTCAATTTTGGATATGAAGTTTGAGGTACTTGTGGCACAAAGAACAACAAAAAGAAAGAATCCCTTTTCAAATAAAAATTTATGGGCTCTCCCAAAATGGGAATCAGAATGAAGCAAGCACCAGGGTCCCCACGTGCTACCATTCCAATATGCCCTAACACTGCTCTGATCCTCTGGAGTGGTCCTTGAGTTCTTAAGAGTTCCACAAAATTTATTTCAGAAACCTGAATCTAATCTAATACCTTTCACAAATGGTGAAACTGAAGTATAAAGTACCTTGTTAAGGGAGGCATCTCAAGGAGGTAATGACTGAGGCTCACTCATCCATTCTGTCCAGAATGTCTTATACACAGCTGGATACATCCCACATTAAAGGATGTAATACTTCCAAATGCTTGTTCATTGTTTGAATGTCATGTCTGGTGCCTTCCACTCTTCCTTTTAACTTGATTGTTTAAAACTAATGTACAAAAGTTTTCTGAGATTTAATCCTGGTTACATTACTACCAATCAAGGGATTTTATAAATATATTTCAATGAAACTACTCTGTAGTTTGAACTAACAATGATATTCCCAAGCCTCAGTTCACTGTATATTTGTTAGAGAGATACTTCTTGTAATGAGCTTCCGTTGTGGCCAAAAATTCTTGGAGTTTATTACAATGGGTTATAAATAGTATCTGGTGTGATTGATGACCATAATAATGTAATAATACTTTATAAATATAACTATTTACAATTTTTTCACATACATTACCATATTTTCATATTTTAACAATGCTTGGTAGGGGAAGTTGTATTTCTCATTTCATAAATACAGAAACTAAGGTTTAGATGATTTTGTTGCGAAGATTGGGATTCTACTGGAACTCTAGGTCTGCTGAATATCAAGATTCAATAGTTTCAAAGCACCATGATCTGGAGACCAGGACCTGGATAGAAGAGTGTGCATAAATCTAGAGTAGACATTCATCCATCCATTAATTCATTCAATAAACATTAATTGAGCACCTTCTGGGTACCAGGCCCAAAATCTAGGAGATCTTATAAAGAATGCATGAAGGCATAAGCAAAACCAGTTACCATTTTCAAGAATTAAACAGAGATAATAAACCCAGAGATAAACATTTTATTTGGTGTGGTTAGGCAACGGAAGTCAAAAAAGAAACCGGAATCTCTATGGCCCAGGTTATAATGTTGGCAATAAGGGCAGAAATACATGGATTCCCAATATAGGATAGTGTTATAAAATATTGTAAATAAGCTATGTTAACAAACTTTTTAACCCAGACACATTTAGGATTTCACCATTTATAAAAGATGAATGATATAATTCTGCTCAGGGATACCAAATCAATAAGTGAGGATATAATTTTAGTGGAGGATGCTTAGTAACTAACTTCCCTTAGTAACTTAACTTCCCAGGAATATATGACCAAGGCAAACAATGATGGTAAGTTTAGGCTATCTGTCTCCCACTCTCTCATCTCCCATCCCTGTCACCTGTCCCCCAGCCCAATCCTTGAATGAAGTCAGCTACTTTGAGAAGAAGGGAGGAAACACGCAGAAATATAGTTAGGGTCTACTTTTATGTTTTAAATCACGTAGACTATTGTTTATCATCAACATTTTTTTTCTGAGGAAAACATTTAAGAAGATGCTGTCCTCTTTTCATAATTATTTCCTGGGATTTGGGGGAAAAGCACAATCATGTTTGTAAAGCAGAGTACTGAAAGAATTTTATTTTTATTAATTTTTTATGAAGGGCAACTGACATTAGCGTTAGCCTTAATAGCTGTACAACATAATGACTTGATATTTGAATACATTTACAAGAAGCCTACTTAACATCTGTCACCATCCATAGTTACAGAATTTTTTTGTGTGTGATGAGGACTTTAAAAATCCACTTTCTTAGCGACTTTCAAATATTTAATATGGTATTAGTAACTGTAGTCACCATGCTGCACATTATATCCCTATAATTTATTCTATAACTGGAAATTTTACATTTTGACCCCCATCTCACCCACATCATCCACCTGCATGCCATGTACACCCTTATGACAACCACCAATCTGTTTCTATATCTCTGAGCTTCCTTTTTTCTTTGTTTTTTTTTTTGTTTCATTTTTTTAGATTCTACACACAGGCAAGATCATACAGAATTTGTCTTTCTCTAACTTACTTCATTTAACATAATACCCTCAGTGTCCATTTATGTTGTTACAAACGGCAAGATTTCATTCATTTCATTCTTTCATTCATTCTTGAATAGTATTGGTATATATACACCACATCTTTACAATAATAAATATAAACCAATAAATTGAAGCTATCATTCCTGTGGATACTTTTGGAAAAATCCTGCATAAACATTTATAACTGTCCTAGGCTTGACAGAATTTTAGCTAAAATATACATACACCATATATTTTAAAAATACACACCTATGTATACCATGTGATAATATATAAAGGCCATGCATAATTTGTAAGTGTATTTAAATTTATATGTATAATTGTGACAGCTGGACTCTAAGATGGCTTCCCATAATCCCCACCTCCTGGTACTCATCTCCGGGCATAATTCCCTCTCCTTGAGCATGGGTTGGACCTACTGGCCTGTTTCTAGCTAACAGAGTTTGGCAGATTGGTAGTATGACACTTTTGAAGTTAGGCTATTAAAGACTGTGACTTCTGTGTTGGGTATCTCTCTCTCTCTCTCTCTCTCTTTCTCTCTTTCTCTCTCATCACTTGCTCTGAGGGAAGTAAGTGGCTATGTTGTTAGTAGTCATATGGAAATGCTTATATGGTGAGAAACTGGAGCCTCTTACTAACAGTGAAGATCTGAGGTCTGCCGACTGTCAGCGATCTCGAAAGAGGATTCTCGGATTGACTTTTGAGAGGATTGCGCCCTTGACGGACATCTTTACAGCAACCATGTAAGAGACTCTGAGCCACAATGCCTCAGCTAGGCCAGTCCTGGATTCTTGCCCATCAAAATCTGTGTGAGTTAATACGTGCTTTTTGTTTTATACTCCTAAGTTTTGGCGTAATTTGTTATGCAGCAATAGAAAACTAATATGTTGTGATCTATGTACACACATACCTATATTTATGTGTATATACATACACTTATACCAAAGGTATCTTGATACTTTTTGACTCTTTAACTTAAATGTATTGCTATTTCATACCTTAAGCAAGCTGCTTTTTTTCTTTTTTTGGGTAGTCCTGCATTAATTTTTGGTCATTAGCCTTTTATTCTGAGACAATTTTGGGGGGGGGGATGAGGGGAGCATTGTCTATCTTTTTTATATTGCTTTATAAGAGATTGTATGTGTGTTATATTTTAATTATTTTTCTGATATGTTGAGAATATTGTTTCCAAGCTTACTGCTTATTTGTTTTATGATACCATTGTCAGACAAATGTTTGTGTTAGATACTTTTTTACTTTTGATGCTCTTAATTTTAAAATTTTCTTTAGACTTTTTGGATTTTTATAATTCCTTTTTTTTTTTTCTTTTTTAGAGAGAGAGTGGTGGGGGAGAGGACAAAGAGAGAGGGACAGAGAGAATCTTAAGCAGGCTCCACACGAGGCACGGGGCTCCAGCTCACCACCCTGAGATCATGACCTGAGCTGAAATCAAGAATCAGACGTTGGGGCGTCTGGGTGGCTCAGTTGGTTAAGCAACTGCCTTTGGCTCAGGTCATGATCCTGGAGTCCCGGGATCGAGTCCCACATCGGGCTCCCTGCTCAGCAGGGAGTCTGCTTCTCCCTCTGACCCTCTTCCCTCTCGTGCTCTCTATCTCTCATTCTCTCTCAAATAAATAAATAAAATCTTTAAAAACAAAAAAAAAGAGTCAGACGTTGAACTGAGATCATGACCTGAGCTGAAATCAAGAGTCAGACGTTGAACTGAGATCATGACCTGAGCTGAAATCAAGAGTCAGACGCTGAACCGTCTGAGCCACCCAGGCGCCCCTATAATTTTAAGAAGGCTTCATTGCCTCTAAGTTTACAAAGCTTCTGTTTTAGCTTTTTTTGCTGTTTAATCATTATTAATTTCTAATCTTCCCTTTCTTTAACGTTAGGCTTTATTTCTGTCTTGTTTTTCTTAAATCGTAAACCCATCTGTCTATTCTTTTATAAAATAAGCATGCTTTATCTTTATATTCACTAAGAAAATTTATATTCATAACTTTATGACTTTTATTTTGAAAAGTTTCTCTTTTATCACTGGAATTGTTTTAACTTATTCATCTCATTAGATTTTACCGTTTTAGAGGATAACATAATGAGATAAAAGATTGTATCTTTTAAAATACTTTTGGGTGCCTGGGTGGCTCAGTTGGTTAAGCGACTGCCTTCGGCTCAGGTCATGATCCTGGAGTCCCGGGATCGAGTCCCACATCAGGCTCCATGCTCGGCGGGGAGTCTGCTTCTCCCTCTGACCCTCCCCCCTCTCATGCTCACTCTCTCATTCTCTCTCTCTCTCTCAAATAAATAAATAAAATCTTAAAAAAATACTTTTAATGCCAAATATAATACAAAAAATAGTGCAAAATGTATCTGTACAGGGTAACAAAGTGCTTATGCCGTTGACATCTACATGCCTTCCAAACAGGTCAAGAGAGCTTTCACAGTGTCTGTAAAGGCTTTTCTTTTAAAAGGAAAACTCTGAAGAAAATATGACAAAATATAAATAATTAAAGTCAACCTAGTGAGTTTACAGGTGTCATATTGTGCTCTAGACTTCCCTCTATGTTTAAAGGAGCTCATGATAATAGCAGCAATAATAAAAGAGAAATCAGCCCCCAAAAGCAGATTCTTTAGAACAGTGTTTACAATACTTCACAGTGTTTAAGATAGTACTTGAATATAGGTTTTTAATGGTGAAAAGGAAAGTTTGTGGGGGAAAAAATCCTTCAAATGAGAGAGAAATGATGAATCTAGCTAATAGTCTGAAATCATAACTTCTTGCTACAGAGACATTTGATTATGTGTTGCCTAATTTTGTTCACCTTGCTTGGTTAAGAAAATAATAAGCTCTTACTACGAGCAGAATGGCTGCAAAGTATCAACTTAGTATTCACAGGTTTTATTCTAAAAAGGAGGAGTATATAATGTAACACAAAACCCTTCGTGGGTCATAAACCCCTCCTTTGGGGGCAGGCGGAGTTGTTGACCTGTGAATGTATGAGGCTAATTAAGGCTTTCTAAAAAAGACTCCGGGGAAGAGATTTCACAGAGCACTCAATCATGGAAAGAGTCCAGAAAATGAGGGGGAGAGTAGAGAAAATGAAAGTGGAAATGTATATGGCTCACTGAAGCTAAGCATCTGCGTATAGGGTTATCTTTTGTAGATACCTGAATCAAAATATTTTTCAGGGGGTTCCTGATTTCAACGTGACTGGCACTGACTTAAGTCTGTTAGTGACTAGTACTGTGATAGGTACTATTAAGTGGGAAATTTTTATATTGTCATCAGGTGATTCTCACACTTTAGAGTGCACCAGAATCACCTAGAAGGTGTGTTAAAATACAGATCCCTTCTCGCACGCCAGTGTTTCTGACTTGGTGGGTCTGGGGTGGGGAGCAAGAATTTGCATTTCTAAGTTTCCAGGAACCCACACTTTGTGATGCTTTAGTAGATGCTCTTGGTGTCCAACCAGAGCCTCTTTCCCAGCTGGTGCATTCCTTCCCCTGCTGTTCACAACATATACCTGCTAACTTCCCCAGAAAATTGCCCTTACCTGATGGAGCTGCCTTCACAGAGATGCCTGGAAGGTTGCCAGCCTCCTTCCCACAAGCCTCCTCCCCAGTGCCTCCAGCAGTGAGCAACTGACTGACTGGGGCAGGCCAAAGCCTGGCCCCTTTCCTTAATTAAGGGAGGACAACTCTTCAATGTAATCTGCGGCCCAGAGGGGTCCCCTCCGGGGAGCCCTCTTGCTCCCAAGGCTGCTTCTCTTTCCTTATCCTGCTTCCTTCACTCTTTTGTAGGTTTTTCATAGAAAATAAACCGTTAATAAGTCTCTGGTGTCTAAATCCCTCTCTTTGACTCTGCCTCTAGGGCACCCCAGGCTAAGACAATAGGCAAAACATAGACTTTGAGTTTTGGGGCTTGTCTTAAGTTGTGTCTGCTCTGGAGCCTTGTAGGTTCACATAAAAGCTGTTTACTGAGCTCTGTTCTCTGCTTAATTGTTCCTTCTCTGACATTAAACATTAATACTTGAAAAAGTTTTTATGCACTTGGCAAGCAGGGCTATTGTGTTCAAGACACGTTTTTTTAAGACCAATAGCTGCTTTGTACAACTTTAAACATTTTTAGTTCCAACTGATTGAAAATTGCAAGAACTATGAAGCTGATCAGGCCAAATTTTAACTATGGAAAAAAGTTAATAAGGTCACGTTAACAAATCTTGAAAATCAGGAGGTGAAGAGATGTGTGCTTATGATGGAAATGACTAGCAGGGTGGGGTGGTCAGATTTATAGGAAGCAGGGATGCTCAGATTGGGTGTTATATAAGACTGATGAATCACTGAACTTTACCTCTGAAACTAATAATACACTATATGTTAATTGTATTTAAATAAAAAACTCCAAAAAAAAATGTATTTCTACCACCTCACACTCTATGAGACGTGTCACTAGCTGTCATTGATAGGCTTTCCCCTACAGGCCAACTGTATCCAGGCATGGGTGGGTGATGCTAAAAGGTCTTTCGTGACTTCACATGGAAAAGAGAATTGGGGCCTTTGCATTATTCTCCTTCAAACCCAGTACCGTTTCTCTAGTCTGCAATGGTAATGGCCCCGCTTGATGTCAGAAAATCCTGTGGCGAGTGGGTGTTGACTTGATGTTTGATCCCACCAAGGTTTAGGTCTCTCTTGGTTCTGCCCTTGATCAAGGGCAAGTTTTTATCAGTTCTGATGGCCTCAGTTTCTTCTTCTTGTAAATGTGAGTGAATGAGATAACGTTTCTAAGCCCGCAGAATGTTTCTAGGTCCATGCTAAGTGCTTATTTTCCTTACTATATTAGATTGTGTCCTATACCTTCCTTACCTGTAAAGTAAGTACATTAGCACGTGTCTTTCTCGGTATGCTGTTTTGATGACCGATTCTAGTAGTCTGCATTCCTTTATCCCTTTGATTTTTAAGGGAGCTGGCTTGCAGTGGGGAAGAATCTGGCCACACAGGTTATCAGTGGCTTGGCAGTTTTCTGATCAAAGATGAGAGCGATAAGTGCAAAGTATGATTAACTCTGGGACTGTGAACAAAATGATGTAACCGCATAAAAAAAAAACAAAACCCAAACGAGAAAACAAATGCCCTCTCTCAAGAATTTGTAAATTGAAACAGCAATAAAGTTTCCAAACACAGATGGAATATAAACCAGTTATTCTGGTCCACATTCAGTCACTTGATTTCATTCCTTAATCTGTCCTTTTTATCACCAAAAGCATTTTTTTTTTCTAGAGAGGAGGAAAGGGGAAGGGGCAGAGGGAGAGAAAGAATCTTAAGTAAGCTCCATGCCCAGCACAGAGCCTGAGGCGGGGCTCCATCTCACAACCCCAAGATCATGACCAGAGCCGAAATCAAGAGTGAGATGCTTAACAGACTGAGTTACCCGGCACCCATCACCAAAAGTATTTTTAAAGAACGATATACCCGGGCGCCTGGGTGGCTCAGTTGGTTAAGCGAATGCCTTCGGCTCAGGTCATGATCCTGGAGTCCAGGGATCGAGTCCGACATCGGGCTCCCTGCTCAGTGGGGAGCCTGCTTCTCCCTCTGACCCTCTCCCCAATCATGCTGTTTCTCTCTTGCTTGTTCTCTAATAAATAAATAAATAAAATCTTTAAAAAAATTAAAAAGAAAAGAACGCTACACCCTTTTGATCTCCCCGGGCAGCGATGGTTTGACATATGTGTTCCTGGCAAATGATGATGCAGACTCGGGGAGCCTGGGTGGCTCAGTTGGTTGAGCATCCTGTTCTTGATTTTGGCTCCTGTCATGATCTCAGGGTCATGAGATTGAGCCCCGAGACGGGCTCCCCACTCAGGCCTAGTTTGCTCCCCCTCTCCCTTTCCCTCTGCACCCCCCCACTTGCACACACACTCAAATAAATAAAGAAATAAATAAATAAATCTTCTAAAAAAATGATGATGCAGGCATAGCTGGCATTTTGTTTACCTTGGTAATCGAAGGCTAACAGACGTTATGGAACAGTACAAAGCCATAGAATCAATTCTCACACATGTCATTTTTGAGGTAAAATAAGGGCGTGTACACTTTGGCCTTCATGCCTTGCCAGCCATGGTTTCCCTTTAGGTACTTCGTCTGAAACACAAAATAGACCATAAAGTCAGTGGTCTTCTCAGTTTCCTAGCAGGGGCATGAAGGGATCCCAGAGCAGAGCAGTGGAAATACATTCATACTCTCCATTAATCTGTGTCTTGAATTCTAAGAAGCCCTAACTCCAGAGGTGTAAAATAAATCAGAACAAATTAATTAGCACATTCTACTGCAATTAGATTCAAGTGCAGCCTTCCGGGCAAGGGAATTCAATACAACAATATGTATTGAATTAGGTATTTGGAGGCACACTGACACGAGTAAGATCTTTTGCTTGTGTCTTAATCTAGTGAGGGAGCTGGATACACATGAAATCTCTTAGGTTCACAATGTCTGAGGCAAAGGAAAGTGGAATATTTTACTTTGCTTTTCCCCTTGAGTCAACTATCCATTCATCGAGTCCATGTTGGGTGGGCAACTAAGAGTCTCTCCTCTCTCTCTGATTTCCTTCCCTTTGTTATGCTTACCATCCTCCCCATATTTTTGCCCATCTTTCCTCCTGTGGGGTTTTCTGGAATTCAGGCAATTAGTACCAGATTGGTTCCAATTACAACTGTTTTCCCTCTGAATGGAGCTAGGGCTGTGGGTCCCGAACTCTGTGCCAAGGCACCCTGGGAAACAGCAGTGAATTCAAAGGGGCGCTATCACCATGGATATTTTGTTTTTGAGGCCAACAGTTCGACCTCTGTCACACACCATGTGAACTATGGTTTTAACATCAAGTGCTACACTGCTTTTAGGGAAGGCATCTCTTAGCAAAGCTGGGCTTTTGGTAGTTGCTGTGATAAAAAGCCAATACTCTTGAAACTCAATGTGCAATAGGAAACGAGGGTAGTGATGTATAATCTAATTCCAGGGTTTAAGAAGTTGGTGTGCTGAACAACAGACATCCTATTAGTTAAGTGATTAAAGATATACTTCCCTTTCAATTTATGCATGGTATTTTTTCAAAGTACTCTAAGTTGTTCTGCCTAATGTGCTTCTTAAGAGTTTGGATTTAGTGATTTTATAAGTGGAATTGTTTGGTATTTGTTTTGGTCTCAGTTGACATTTAGGGAGCCTCGGACTGAGAAAGAATGGAGAACTCTGAGCTGGAGGGAAAGTAGCACATTCCTTAGGTTCCATGGGAAGGACATACAACCTTTGTGTGGTCTTCCATCTATAAGGAAAAGAGCGTTCTCTCTGTAACATCAATCACCTTTTCTTGGCATAACTTTGATACATTTCCAGAATCAGATGCTCTTTTGTTTTCCTCCTCCTGCCCGAAGACCACTTTTGAGGGAAGAGGTATGAATGTCAATGGGTGGTGGGGGAAGTGGGGAAAGAAAAGATGGGGATTCAAGGAGAAGAAAACTCTATACCGTCACCTACAGAGGTAGTTAATATACGAATGTTAAAGTGAGGTTCAAAGACATAATAGGACATCAGAGGAGAAGATGCACAGAAATAAATGGCCAAGCCTGATGTTTCCTCTCTCCCCTCTGTGGGTGGATTGGTTAGATTTCAGAGCACATAATGCTGAACTATAGTATTCTGGAGTTGGAAGCGATCTCAGGGATGCTCTAATATTGATGATTAGAACTTTCTCATTTTACAGACCTAGAGAGGAAATATAATTTTTGGAAGGTCACACTGACAGTGGTAGGTTTGAGACTAGATCTGTATCTGGGGGCGGGGGAGGGGAGACACCACTCATCTCTTCTGTTTCTCACGCATATCCTTAATATGCAACTGGGACTCTGCTGCTGGTGAGGGCAACAGACTATTGTTCTGCCTGCCTGGGATGGGGCCATTAGGTAGCTAGAGTCTCCTATGACACATCAAGGGGAAAATACACACAAACCCCAAATCTAACCACTGGGTTGTTTATGTTACATAGTCATGTATTCATCCCTGGGAAGGTTTGCAAGAGCCCTCATACCCAGTCCTTACATCCAATTTGCTGCTCTTCACACACCACACTGCACTAAAAATGATTTTATTAATATGTCTAGATGTTTTTCCTAAGATCAGGATATGAGCGTGATGGTGTTGTTATCAACTGCAGGTTATGTGTTATTGGTCTCTCCTTTTCACCCAATGCTTTAAGAGGAGGAACCCTATGAAAATTTTACAAATCCAGAAGGTATGTAGGAATTATGGGTGATTGTTTTTTCTTGAAGTATATATAGTCATGGCACTTTTTCCCATACAAAAGGGAATAAGCACTAGATGAAATTCAATATTTGAAATTACCCTCTTTGCATACCAAATCAGTTTTGAAACAATATGCTATGAGCATATTCTGCCTCACTTGCCTGCACAACATGGAGTGGAAAGGCTAGCAGGAAATGTACCAGCATTAATTCTCCAGACTTTCTGGGAATATGAATTCTCAGGGACATCTGGAAAGTACTTTAGTAGAATGTAAAGGGGCACGTCTACCCCAAAGATTTGACATGTCTATAACTTCTGAACTAGATACTATGTGCTAGTGAAGAATTTAGCATAAAAGAACAAAAATGATATCGAAGGTAAAGAGAGAATCTTCACAAGAGAGAAGAGGTTGAGAAGAAGACCAAACCAAGAAAGATAATAGAGAAAGATGCATGGCAGCTTCAGAAAACAAAAGGGATTGTAAAGCTATTGTTTGCTAGGGCTGCAGAAACAGCACTGAGTAGCAGAGACACAGCACTTGGAGCCTCGAGGTCCTGGGTGTTAGTGGCCTGGGTCTATTAGCTCATCAGCACCCAGTGCAGGGGCAAATACCAGAACCTTAGTAGAGTGAGGGCAAGCCATGAGTGACATGGTGGACTGGTGTAAACACTTGTTGTTTTTCACTGACTCTGAACACAAATTCACAGAATTACCACCCATTCCCAGTGTGGATGAGTGGCAAATGCCAACTGTGAGGTGTTGAAGAGAGAGAGCCCATAATGTCAACAGCTCCTTGTTTCTTTCTTTTTTTTTTTTGATTTTATAAATTTTTTAAATTTTTTATTGTTATGTTAATCACCATACACTACATCATTAGTTTTTGATGTAGTGTTCCATGATTCATTGTTTGTGCATAACACCCAGTGCTCCATGCAAAACGTGCCCTCTTTAATACCCATCACCAGGCTAACCCATCCCCCCACCACCCTCCCCTCTAGAACCCTCAGTTTGTTTTTCAGAGTCCATCGTCTCTCATGGTTTGTCTCCCCCTCCAATTTCCCCCCCTTCATTCTTCCCCTTCTGCTATCTTCTTCTTTTTCTTTTTTCTTTACATGTATTGCATTATTTGTTTCACAGGTACAGATCTGTGATTCAAGTCGTGCACAATTCACAGCGCTCACCAGAGCACATACCCTCCCCAATGTCTATCACCCAGCCACCCCATCCCTCCCACCCCCCCACTCCAGCAACCCTGTTTGTTTCCTGAGATTCAGAATTCCTCATATCAGTGAGGTCATGTGATACATGTCTTTCTGTGATTGACTTATTTCACTCAACATAACACCCTCCAGTTCCATCCATGTCGTTGCAAATGGCAAGATCTCATTCCTTTTGATGGCTGCATAATATTCCATTGTATATATATACTTCTTTTTTAAAAAATTTTTTTATTGTTATGCTAATCACCATACATTACATCATTAGTTCTTGATGTAGTGTTCCATGATTCATTGTTTGTGCATAACACCCAGTGCTCCACGCAGACTGTGCCCTCTTTAATACCCAACACCAGGTTAACCCATCCCCCCACCCTCCTCCCCTCTAGAACCCTCTGTTTGTTTTTCAGAGTCCATCATCTCTCATGGTTCGTCTCCCCCTCCGACTTAACTCCCCTTCATTCTTCCCCTCCTGCTATCTTCTTCTTTTTCTTTTTTCTTAACATATGTTGCATTATTTGTTTCAGAGGTACAGATCTGTGATTCAACAGTCTTGCACAATTCACAGCGCTCACCATAGCCCATCCCCTCCCCAATGTCTATCACCCAGCCACCCCATCCCTCCCACCCCCCACCACTCCAGCAACCCTCAGTTTGTTTCCTGAGATTAAGAATTCCTCCTATCAGTGAGGTCATATGATACATGTCTTTCTCTGATTGACTTATTTCACTCAGCATAACACCCTCCAGTTCCATCCACATCGTTGCAAATGGCAAGATTTCATTCCTTTTGATGGCTGCATAATATCCCATTGTGTATATATACCACTTCTTCTTTATCCATTCATCTGTCGATGGACATCTTGGCTCTTTCCACAGTTGGCTATTGTGGACAGTGCTGCTATAAACATTGGGGTGCATGTACCCCTTCGGATCCCTACATTTGTATCTTTGACACCACTTCTTTATCCATTCATCTGTCGATGGACATCTGGGCTCTTTCCACAGTTTGGCTATTGTGGACATTGCTGCTATAATCATCGGGGCGCATGTACCCCTTTGGATCCCTACATTTGTATCTTTGGGGTAAATTCCCAGGAGTGCAGTTGCTGGATTGTATGGTAGCTCTATTTTCAACTTTTTGAGGAACATCCATACTGTTTTCCAGAGGGGTTGCACCAGCTTGCATTCCCACCAACATCTGTAGGAGGCTTCCCCTTTCTCCGCATCCCTGCCAACATCTGTCGTTTCCTGACTTGTTAATTTTAGCCATTCTGACTGGTGTGAGGCGGTATCTCCTTGAGGTTTTGGTTTGGATTTCCCTGATGCCGAGCAATGTTGCACACTTTTTCATGTGTCTGTTGGCCGTTTGGATGTCTTCTTCGGAAAAATGTCTGTTCATGTCTTCTGCCCATTTCTTGATTGGATTATTTGTTCTTTGGGTGTTGAGTTTGATAAGTTCTTTATAGATTTTGGATACTAGCCCTTTATCTGATATGTCATTTGCAAATACCTTCTCTCATTCTGTCGGTTGTCTTTTGGTTTTGTGGACTGTTTCTTTTGCTGTGCAAAAGCTTTTTATTGTGACGAAGTCCCAGTAGTTCATTTTTGCCCTGGCTTCCTGTGCCTTTGGCGATGTTTCTAGGAAGAAGTTGCCGTGGCTGAGGTCAAAGAGTTTGCTGCCTGTGTTCTCCTTTAGGATTTTGATGGATTCCTGTCTCACATTGAGGTCTTTCAACCATTTGGAGTCTATTTTTGTGTGTGGTGTAAGGACACGGTCCAGTTTCATTCTGGACCATTCTGCATGTGGCTGTCCAATTTTCCCAACACCATTTGTTGAAGAGACTGTCTTTTCCATTGGACATTCTTTCCTGCTTTGTCAAAGATGAGTTGACCATAGAGTTGAGGGTCCATTTCTGGGCTCTCTATTCTGTTCCATTGATCTAGGTGTCTGTTTTTGTGCCAGTACCATACTGTCTTGATGACAGCTTTGTAATAGAGCTGGAAGTCTGGAATTGTGATGCCGCCAGCTTTGCTTTTCTTTTTCAACATTCCTCTGGCTTTTCGGAGTCTTTTCTGGTTCCATACAAATTTTAGGATAATTTGTTCCAACAGCTCCTTGTTTCTTTAAAAAGACTTTTCTCAGGGGAAAAAGAGGAGCTTCTTGTTTATTTGCATGAGCTGGTCTTCCCTGAATGATTGCGGCTTATTCGTGCCTCTTAAATGAGTCTCCATGTGGTGGCTGTGTTTCCAGGTGGCTCTGTGCTCACTTTTGGCTTCTCTGGTTGCCTTTTTGGATAAAACTGGGCTATGATACAAAAGATGAATATTTCTCCAGGAAATTCTAGGCTTTAATAAATTCAGGTCATTAATTATGTCAATGTCTTTCACACACATACACCTATACTCCCAGGATTTTGAATCTTTTGTTCTTGTAGTACTTCTGAGTTATCTAGACCTGTAGCCATCTTATGACCCATGAGGGTGAGGTGACAAGAGTCATAGAGAAGTGGATCCAGCATTGAGCTGTTGAGTAAATCCCCGAATTCCTTAATTCTGGACTTCTTGTTATTTCAGAAATATAAAACTATTTGATTAAGTTACTGTCAATCATATATCCTCTTATAGCCAAAACACTTTTGTTTCAATTCCATACCTGAAAGTATCAGAATAATTTGAAGCCGCACATATGATCTCTCGCTGTGGTTATCTCATTGTTAAAGGTGGAGATAAAAATGTCTGCCCTGGAGAATTGTCATGGTAATGTATGCAGAAATAACCTAGCATGCAGCCTGCAATGTAGTAGATGCCCAGTGATATTTCCCTTCTCTTTCTTGGTTTATCTGGGCACTAAATTGTTTATCTGGGCATTAATTTTTCACTCTCTTCCATAAGCATAATGATTCTATCTTTACTTTTTTTCTTGTTACCTTTTCACATAGAATCTATTATACTAATGCATTAAGTTTTAAAAAGTTGTATCATTTGTATTATACTTATGGCCTTGTAACATAGATTAGTTACTCAATGTTCCACTCATTCTTCTGGGCCTCTAGAACACAATTAATTATTTGCTATCATACAGCTAGATACAAGTGCTATGAAAAAAATTCTGTAGAATGATTTGGGGCCGTGGGATCATATTATTCAAGAACATTTAGGGTTAAAAGGGAAATTAGAACTATTTGGAATACTTCTCCATATACAGATGAGAAAACAGATGTGGGGACATAAGTGACCTACCCAAGATCAAATAGTTAATGGGGCAGATTAAGAGCATTCTGCAAAAGATTTTATTGGATGAAGAGCATCCAGACAATGAAAGTTTTATAAAACTCTGCAAAGGATTAAGAGCTATTCACTCTGAGAATTTTTATTTTAAAATAATTTATTTTATTTCTAATAATGCTTAAAGAAAAGGCACAATGGTGTTTTGCCATTTCAATTCACTTAATGAATTTAGATACAATTTAATGGGCAAATGCACAAAAGGATCACAGGCATATTTTTAAAAGAAATTTAGCCCTCTGCTTTTCAGTTTAAGAACTAGATCACGGGAATAGTCACTTACAGAAACATAGAGCAAATGTGTAATATACTCCATGACCAAAATTTTTAATGCTCTCTCATGGAATCCATATTGTTAATAAAATGGAATCGCATAAAATAGGATTTGTTTTAAGGGAGACAGTTCCTTCATGGGAAAATCAAGTCAAAGATTTGACTAAAATAGAATATGGTCTCTCAACTGATTAATTCTGTGACTGAACTCACATGTCATACTCAGAATATAGACTCAGACATTGTCATAGATATCATACAAGCAACTCTAAATGTTGCATTTACCTTTGCTTGGGATTTTGTAAGAGGGTATGAAACAAATATTTCAAGAACATTTAGATACAAGTTTTAAGGATTGAGTTGGCACCTAAGAGCCCCATGCTCTTGAAAGGCCCCTGGAATTTATAGTAATTTGTGGCCATGTTATAGTGCTCATGCCTGAGTATGGATACTCTGGTCGAGTCTGCCAGTCTAAGCGCTTTCATGAATGGACATTCAGTGTGATTGGAATGACAAGGCATTTTCCTATGTAACACACACCCTTCCCTCTCCAAAAAGAAAACTCACTTGAAAAGCTTGTCCTTTCCAGTAAGCTTATTACTATCACCAGAGGACTGCAGAACAACCTTCAAACCCCACACGTGGAATTCTCTACCCAGCTTGTTAAAGTTTCATGAGCTCATCTGTTGTCTTTTGTTAACAACTCCCCACACCTCCTCCCCTTGCAAACCTCTACTTACACACATTTCATCCAGTATTTAAAGAATTTTTAGAGAAGGGAGTTGACTTCAACCAGGAGCTGAGCCAAATTCCACAGCTGGCCCACACACGTCGCTCCAAGTCTCCAGCCATTGGCTTCGGGAGGTCACAGCCACATGTTTGCAAATTAAATTTAGGCCCCTTATCAAAGTCACATTGTGGGCCATAAATTCTTCATTGCCATATTCAGTGCTGTTCACAGAAAAGGGAAGCCTGTGGGCCTTCAGACTCAGAGGTTTTATTTTTGTCTACACATCAAAGGCTCAAGAACCTCTCTTCTCTCTTAAGACCTAAAAAACAAGAGAAAATTAAAGAAAAGCACCCAGCATCACCATTATGTTTTCTGTTGGAGGTGACTTTTTCATAATGCCTGGTGTATTGAGTAACTTTTGATTGTGGTGCTTATATTTCTGGGAATTAAGAAGCAGTCTTAATTCACAATGTCACCATAACCTCTTAAACTATTTATCTCTTCCAGCTAGGAATGAACAAAGTGGGATATTTTGCCCCATTTAAATGACCAAGATTGACTTCCCATTTTGGTCTTGTCTGAATAAGGAATCTTATAGTTTTAAAATCACATTTATACCTATTCCCTCATTTTATGGTCCTACCTCCAGGCGTTGTGGTTTCCTCATCGTAGAGGTGGGAAAACCACACTTGCAGAGCAGTGAATTTTCTTTCCTACAGTCTCACACTGAAGAGCAAAAATTAGGATTATTTTATTTTGGATAAGGTACCAGGCTTTATTCGGGAAAATAGCTCACCTCAAAGGACCATGTACATTTCTCAGAGGCCATTTCAAGGGAGGATTTTCAATAATAATTTGAGCAATTATTTGATCTGACAACTGTGAAGTTCTCTGAGGCAATACTCCTAAGGGAGGCCTCATTTACTTGGTTGCAGAAGTCCAAAACATTTGCCACAGTTCGCTCTGCGCTTTGCTGGGACAAATATTTAGATCTAGCTTTTTGTCTGATGTTCTTCCCTCTACCCAGTGCCTCAGTGACGTCTCTGTTCATGTGGAAAGAATGGAGTAAAATGACCCTTTTTGGTAGAAGCTTCCTCCCATGAGGTGAGGGGCTAAAGAAGCTACAGATCATATCTTCCGAGGAGGTGGGACTTTCAACTGGTCTGTCCCCGAAAGAGAGCAGGTTGTCCACGTGGTCAGAAGAGCGTGGGCTTTGGATTTCACTTTTGTCTTTGGGCATCTAGATGAGGCTCTTCTAAGTTATTTCTTTTTTAAAATGGAAATAAGGGAATCTGTCTTCTAGCTTTCTGACAATATGAAATAAGGCTCTGAATGTAAAGAATTAGCCAAGTGTCTGACGCGTAGTAATATTGACGCTCTTCCTAGTGATGATAACAAATAAGAACTTGAAAGGCTGTGTGGTGTACTGGAAAGAGAGGAAGCCAAGACTGATAGTTCAGCTTTTAGCCAAGGCATTTTATTGTCATGGCTTTTGTAATGAACGGTGGGGATAAAATAGACCTTCTCTGACACCTCTTTCAGGTCTAAACATTCAATTCTACACTCGTATCTGTCTCTGCAGCCGTGGATAGGACAGGTGGAAATCCCAGGTACCCTCCTTCCCACTGAGTCAGCCTTGGTGCCCTCTGAGATAGAGTTCATCCGTGTCTACCTTAAACTCCTTGAAGCCACCAAATTTATCCTGTGTCCTCTTAGTAGAATGAAATATTTCTTCTACCTCTATTTTTGTTTATGGTTTTAGCAGCAATGTGGGGGAGTAGGTCCATGTGGTTTCTGAGGACTGGGAAGGATGATTGTTGGTTGTGGACAGTGGCCATGCCCAAGATATTTGCATGGGTTGCTCCCTGTTTCCTTGTTGATGTGGTATGACAAGTGGGAGAATTACAATCAACAGTTATCCCCCAGGTGCTAAATCAAGTGATCTTTTCATAATGCTTCTCTTTCTCAATCTAAAACATTACATCTTCTAACTACCACCGTTTTGAGAGGTGCTCGGTGGTGGCATTCTTGAATGTGTGTGTCTCAGGTCAGTGCCACAGAGGCAAACCTGAAGATGAGAACTCAGATGCGTGTGGTTTATGGAGGGAGCCACTCTCAAAGGAGACCAGCAAGTGAGTAGGGAGAGCAAGACAGGGAAGGACCAAGTGAAGCATGGGTTCACTCTCTAGGTGAACTCCCAATATTTGTCTGATTCTGCAGCAGCACCCTGCCACTGCTTGGGGACACGGGAACTGGGCTTTCATACTCCCACATCCGACAGTCATTGGCCCCTTCTGGGGGGTCATTAGCTTCTAGATGTTTCTGGTTTTTTGAGCATATGGAGAAAGCAGCTCCAGTGACTCTGGGGGTCAGTCCTCCAAGGAGAGTCAAAGGTGCAAGCTGTTTGTAACTGCGATCTGAGGGAAACTGGGCAGAGCCCAGCAGTGTCCACTGGTCTGTGGTGGCATGCTCTCCTCCTGTACCTCCTTTAAATGCTTTCCTTTGTCCCTTTTTGACATTCCTGTGATTATATCACGACAAGACTAGAGATTTCTAGATCTTTATCTCTAAACTTGAAGTCTTACTAACATTTTGTAACTCCATTTATATTGAAAGTCGACCCAGTGTCAATATTTCTCTCCTGGTTAAGGATTACTTTAGTAGCGGGAGGTGGTGAGAGTGTCCTGTGGTTGACCCTGAATCTTCTGCTTGACAACTCTTCCTCCTTGTGGACGGCTCCCACTGCCTTCCACTCTGCTGTGGGCCAGTCCTCACTTTGGGGGAGGCTGTGGTAGAGCAGTTTTTCTGGTGGCACTCCTGCCACCCCTTGAAGTTCTCTGCAGACAGGTGGCTGCAGAGTGGGCCACAGAGGGGGCAGGGTGACTATCTCTTTATGACAACTTTTCTAATATGCCTCCATATACCACATAAAATACAGAGGGGTTGGGAAAAATAAGGAGTTTCATAATACACAAAAGAATTTAAGATTACATTATGTTATATATAACTTTTCCCATAGTGAAGAAAAAAGCAACCTAAGTGTCCACTGCTGGATAAACAGATAAAGAAAATGTGTGTGTGTGTGTGTGTGTGTGTGTGTGTGTGTGTGTGTACACACATATACATACATAATAGCATATTATTCAGCCATAAAGAAGAAGGAAATCCTGCCATTTGTGACAACCTGGATGGACCTTGAAGGTATTATTCTAAGTGACATAAGTCAGACAGAAAGACAAATAGTGTATGATCTCACCTATATGTGGAATCTGAAAACAACAACAACAACAAAAACACAACAACAACAAACCAAAAAAACAAAACAAAAAAACCCCCCAAACTCATAGAAACAGAGAATGGATTAGTGGTTTCCAGAGTCAGGGGTTTGGATGTGGGTGAAATGGGTGAAGGTGGGCAAAAGGTACAAAACCGCCTTATAAAATATCTAAGTTCTGGGGATCTAAAGTGCTGTTTGCTGACTATAGTTAGCAGTACCATATTGTATTTTTTTAAAAGATTATTTATTTATTTATTTAAAAGAGAGAGAGAGAGAGAGAGCACACAAGCGGGGGGGGGGGTCAGTGGGAGAAGCAGACTCCTCGCTGAACAGGGAGCCCGACGTGGCGGGGGGGGGGCTTGATCCCAGGACCCTGGGATCGTGTCCTGAGTCAAAGGCAGATGTTCAACTGACTGAGCCGCCCAGATGCCCACTGTATTGTATTTTTGAAAGTTGCTAAGAGAGTAGATGATAAAGGTTTTCATCACAAGAAATAAATTGTAACTATGTGAGGTGATGGATATATTAATTAAAATAACTTGTGATCACCTCACAGTATATACATATATCAAATCATTATGTTGTACACCTTGAACTCATACAATGTTATATGTCAATTATATCTCAATAAAACTGGGGAAAAAATCACCCAAAAAGTTAACCATTCATAAGAGGTATTCTCATGAAACCCATTCCTAAACATACTTCCTTGTCCCCAGGTCCTTATTTCTCTTCAGGGAAATTCTTTAAACTTCCAAGGCACAAATCCCCACTTTCCATTAGGAAACCTTGTCTTCTATTCATGGGGTCTTTGAGTCATCTTCAGTAGGTTCCATCTTCTTATGCCATCAGACCCTTTGTGTGACGCAGAGTTTCCCAGAAGTACATTTCCTAGGTCTGAGAATAACAAATCAGGACTAACACCATAATAGTGAGGGAAAATGAAAACCATGGGAAAAGGCAAGAATGGGGTGATCCAGTGCTGACTTAGCCACTCCTAGTCCTCTGGAAGAGCCTAAGGTGGGTAGAAGTGTAACCTCATGTTCTGCTGAGGTTCCTTTGATGGTGTGAGTTGCAAGTATGCCTTTTTCTTCTCCTGCATCTAACTGTTGGAAAACACACACACACACCCCACCCAGGTTTTAAAAGGAAATGTTCATTCTTAGATGCTATAGGGCCCAAACTCATAAGGAAGAGGAGATTCATTTTTGCCAACTGCCCCATAATTCGTTAAGACTAGTTTTTCCCACATGGCAATTGTAATTTATGTTTTTATAGAGAGAACTGTGGTTTCTTTGACTTACTCTTAGCCCCTGTACCTAACCTTTAAACTTCGTGGCCTGGAAGCAGAGGCTGACTATCTGTTCAACACATTTATTTCCTTATCCTTCAGGGCCCATCGTTATTTTCATATTTCCAAGACTCCCTTACAGGTTAAGTTATGGCCCTATGATTGAGTTCTGGCCAAAGAAATGCGGGTAAAAGTGATGTGTTCTATTTTAAGGCTTGGGTCATAAAACCCTTTCATGAAACTCTCTTTTCTCTTCCTTGTTCCCCAACTGTCAGCTGGATGTCAATGCTAAGATGACCTTGGAAAACCTGTGTTAAAGACAAAAGAACTTCTATACTCTTGAGTTACTCCTGAGTCTCTGAATGACTGTATGGAATACCCCTATCCCCTGCCAGTGGCAACTAAATTCAAATGAGTGAAAAATATTTCTATGGTATTAGACCACTGAGATTTGAGGGATTTTCTGTTAATGGTTGCTAGTATTGCCCTAACACTTGCCTTTACATGAAATGAGTGATGGTTCCACTTTTGTCCACATACCTCTTTTTTCTTTTTTTTCTCCCTGCCTTTTCTTTTTATTTAAAAGTCAGTTAATTAATATATAGTGTATTATTAGTTTCAGAGGTAGAGTTTCGTGATTCATCAGTTGCATATAATACTCAGTGCTTATTACATCACGTGCCCTCCCCAGTGTCCATCACCCAGTTACCCCATCCCCCACGCCCCTCCCCTCCAGCAACCCTCAGTTTGTTTCCTATAGTTAAGAGTCTCTTATTTGACCACTTACTTCTTAATGGCTGTTTAGTACAAATACCTGACCACTTACTTGTAGGGCCCAATTAAGTTCTTGATCAAACCACCATAGTTTCTGGGTGTGTGTATAGGAGTAGGGGTGTGGCAGGGAGGATAGGGCGTTTTGTTTTTACAGCTACACATTTTCATGAAAAATATCTCTGATGGACACTGGACACGATCAAATCTGAACTCATTTCTTTACAAACATGCTCTTTCTGTTTATTTTGTATTTCAATAATCGTCATTACCTTTACCGTTACTCAGACCAACTTCCTTTTTTCATTGCGTTTTCTCATCTAATCAGTCGAGTCCTTTTGAGTCTATATTTTTAACATTCCTCATGTTTATCCCTTATTTTCTTTCTATTTCTACACCCACTCTTGTAGATCAGACCCCCCCCCCATTTTTCTTATCTGGATTATTGCCCTGGCCTCATAACTCCTCAGCCTCTTCCAAAATATTCTACATCTTCCTGCCAGATTAATCTTTTTTTAAGCTCTATTCTGATTGTATTATTTCTCTATTCAAAAACCTTCAGTAATTCTCCATTGCTGACCAAAATGTTCATATTCCTTTGCAAGGCATTCAAGGCACTCCTTGACCTGATTCTAAGCCAAATTTCCAGCCTTATCTCCCAGTGCTCTCCTTTACATAACCTGTGCCCCAGCCAAAGGGGACTGCTCACCATTTCTTAAATGTGCACTAGTTTCTGCCTCCTTACCTTTTGCTCTTTTTAAATGATTTCCTTCAGTTTATAGTTTCCTTGATGTCCCCTTTGTTTATCAAAACTTTCTCTTTCATGGCTCAGATCAAATACCTCCATGAAATCTTCTCTGATCTCAACAAGAAGGAATGCCAATACACTCTGCACACACCTCCTTTTTGGCACTTGTGATATTTTACTTTGAATTGTAGCAGATTTGGTGTCAGATGACTTATGTTTGAACCTGGGTTTTGCCTTATTACTTCTGTATGATCTTGGTGCAAATCATTTAGCTTCTGTTAGCCTCCATTTTCTCTAACATTACAGAAGAATGAGCACTTCCTCCATGTAACTCCCAGACTTATTTTGAATAGCAAGTGGAAAGCTACATGTATAAGTTTTACAATCTAAGTTTATATTTTGTTGAATCTCAACTACCTATCAAATATATGTATCTAGGAAGTATATTTCATTAATTTTTTGTGGGTTTTGTATAAGGTATTCAATAAATGTTTATTGAGTTAATATTTTTAAAAATATAATAATTTGCCTTCAAAAGAGAACATCAAGAGTTATCTTAAGTTTATATCCTGCATAGACATTGATCCTTTGGTGCACACTTTCCCTTTTCCCATTTATTTAAGATTTCTTCTTAATATACTTCCATGCTTCAGTCTACATGGGGAAGAATCATTCTATCTATTTACTTTTGTGTAGTTATCCCTTCAATGTTGATAATTTGGTCTAGCTTCTATCACTTGGATCTTGAATTCTTTGAGGAAAAAAGTTTTTTTTTTTTCCCCAGTATGGGTTTTTTTTTTTTTCCCCCCACTCTGCATGCAATTCCATAGTGCTGTGACTTGGGGAACTTAGATCTTATCATTCTTGTACCTGAAATACAGCCACCCTTCCCCCTGAACAAATGAAGAGAAAAAGAAAAAGATTTTCTGAAAATCCAATTTCTTATGAAGGAAGTGATTCTTCTTCCTTAATGCCCTGAAGGCTTATTGAAGTGTGAGGGTAGAGGTCTAGGACTTAGACATTGTATGCATATAATTTGTACTTACCCATATAGACTGATCTGTTTTTTGGCCACTTAAGATGATTGCCCAACTGGTTTGTTACTCTTTATTTTTCTCTTGCATTCCTCCTAATGACCGTGGTCCAGGTGCTCTGCCTTAGAATGATCCAGCAGTCAGAAACGAATGAGACCCACAGGGGAAGGGAATGTTAAAAGAAGCAGAAATACTGAATAGACAACAGTTTAGAGCTCATAATGAGAGGGTGTCACTCAGTACACAATGTTCATTCAGAAAAAAATGAGAAGTCACTCTTGTTTGTTTCTGTGATTATACCAGTGAACAATCCAGCCAGGAGAACCACAATCCTGTTTCTGGCCTCTAAAGAGAACCGGGGTGCATTCCTTCTCCACTGGGAAAAGAGCTTGTTTGGGTTACTTAAGCAGCAGCATAGGATTAAAGAGTGACATAATTCCTTCTTGGAAGAGTCTGGCTGGATTTTGTGCCATTTTCGGAAAGTGAGGATGATGCACCAAGGATGACAGACTGCTCGGAAAGAGAGCGATGTAGAAACCTAATCCTTTTGAGTTTTATCCAAGGAGGACCCAGAGGGCAGAAGACAGCCTGGGCACTAAAGTGCAAGTTCCTGTGAATAATCCTGACTTGGAAAATGTGTGCCTGGACTACCTCAAAGAAAATTGCCTGTTCCCATAGAGACTGCATATCTTTGGATGGAATCTTAGATAGTCCCGCAGATTGTTATGTGGAATGTTCCATCTGGTCCTGAGTTGAGGAAGGGTATTTCATGAGAAGAGGAAAAATGCAAAGGAAAGGAGTATCAGAAGCTCTTGAATTAAGGAAGCTCTGGGGGAAGTTTGTTTACAGAAATCTCTTTAAAATGGTCACTACCATGGCCTCTGAAGACCCCAGGCATTCTGTGCAGTTTGTGGTTGGAGGACAAGCTCTGGTGTCCGCCATGTTTTCTCATTTGTTCATGCTGACTGAGAGAGCCGGGGCAGACTGGGGTAATCCAGTATAGAGCTATGAATTCTCCCCCTGTCCCCTCCTCACACACTTTTATTCCTGGCTTTCAGGGAGAGGGTGTTCTGCTCCTCCTCATCTTCTCTTCCTGATTCTACCAGGTTCTCTTTCTTACCTTTCACATACTTTCTTTTCTGTTGCAGCTGTTGTTCACAGACACGTGCATCTAAATAAAAGTAAATATATTTCTGGCAAATGTATAAGTGATAAAAAGATCAGCCTCCTGATTTCCAAAGCCCACACAATGGTCAATTAGTTTAATTCCTGGTCAAGCTGATAGAGGTTGGATCCTGGAAAGGACCAGTTTTCTTTTCCAAGAGACCTGCTTTGCCCCCAGAGACTGAGGCTGGGTGCCTAAGCTGAGAGTCTCTCCGTAGGGCAGGGGTATGTTACATAATCATCCTTTCTCACAGCTTTTTCCCAGTGTCTTTTTAAATGAAGACTAGATATAAGAGGAACTGATGGAGAATGTTGGTGATACCACGGCTACTGGAAAAATGTCTCAGTGTAGAATTTGTGGGAATGTACTTTGAATTCTAAGCAATTCAAGACAGTGACCTGGGGAAAGAACTGGGATGGGAGCAAGAATGCTAATTTTAGTTACATTTGGTTCTCTCTCTCTCTTTTTTTTATAACTTCTCTGTGCTCAGTTTACTTCTTTAATCCTTTGAGATGTCCTGGACCTCAGTCTGTGGTCTGGGGAAGCAGAACTGCATGAAATTCCTCTTGGCTCTGGCACACATACACCATTCACCAGAAGCCCACGTGGGGTCAGTTATTTGAATTGAAAACAGACCTGAATGAAGAGATCTCTGTACTGTGTCCCAATACCTCCATGTCCAACAAGTTATCAGTGAGCTGTATGGAATGGAAAAGTCTGCCAGCAAGCCAGGCTCATCACTGCCGAGTGATTTAACTTGAGAGCCTGGATCATAAATTGAAACTGAAGTAGAACACCAGCCAAGGCTGAGAGGCTGCCTGGGTGTGCTGTGCTTGCCGTGGGCTGACCTAACCAGCAGGCGTGCTGTCATGTCTGGGTCATCTGCTGTCACTGGACAGCTCCCTGTGGGAGGTCCATGTTGCGAGCATTGCAAAAGTCTAGACAGGAGGTGACAAACATGTTGACCTTTGGGACAAGATTGATCTCCATGATTCTTGACAGGAGGCCTTTCCAGAAGGAAGTCTCTGGAGGAGCAGCTTTGGAGCTTCATCATTTGTGAGTGGGATCAAACCCATGTATCTGCTCCACCCAGACCGGAATGCCAAAGAGTGTTTTTCAAGGTTTTTTTTTTTTTTTTTTTTTTTTGGAGCTAAAGGGTAATGTTTATTTACTTCATCAGTTTTCCTATGGTGTTCCTTTGGGCTTCAAGAGTGGAATATTTGCTGAGGGGGGAAAAGAACTTGCTTTAATGGTATATCAAATCTGAGGGCCAACTCTGGGAAAGGTGCTTTTCTACGTGCTATTTCATTTAAACCTCATAAAATATTGTGAAATTTGCATCATTACCCTCACATTAAAGAAGAAAGTTAGAGGTTCAGAGATGATCAGACCTTGCCCTAGCCCATGTAGTAAGTAGTCAGTAAGGTCAGACTGGAGCCTCACTTTATTCTGATATTATGCCGCCATTCCTTCCCAGGGTCTTGTTTTTCTGCTACATTGTGGGTGATTTCAGCTCTTCCTAGAACTTCAGGGGTTATCAAAATGTTAAAATAATTTGAAAAATAGACATTTGCTTCTCTTCCAATCATCTGATTTAAAGTAAAATGAAGTGTGTCTTCTCATTTTGTAGCCATCTGGTTATCCCTGAAAAAGAATAGACCTTGTTCAGTGAAAGAGGTGAAGTAGGAACTGGTCTAGACTAATCTGTCCTAACATGCATTCCATGAGACAGAATGGACATTCTCCACCCAAAAACATTTGGGAAACTTGGCATAAATGTCTCCTTCGTGAAGAGTCATGTGATTGGATTTGCATTTTGTTGAAACCCAGGATTTTGAAAGTTAATGGATCATGCAACTTTATCCCCACTAGAAAACTGATTCACATCACACGGGTCTAAATATTTTGTGGACTATAATTTGCAGACACTGGTTGGCATTTTAATGGTGGTAACATTTCCCTGGATCTAGACTAAGAGACTTTATTAACTTCATTCAGGCAATGAGAATTGGATCAATTATCTAGGCTTTTAGCCACTTGCTGTGGCCAAGGCTCTGAGCTACTAGCAAATGCAAGGACAATCCTAAACACCTTGAGGACTATTTGAATACTACTTTGAAGATGGTGACTATATTTCAAGTCTGAAAGAAGATAGACAAGGCTGTACATATAGTCTTCTAAAGTGTGTGGTATGTGTTTTCTTATACCTTAAGCCCAAAACATTTGTACAGAGCATCTTTCTTCTATTTATTTCCGTTCTCTTTCCTTTCTTCTTTCTTTCTCCCTTCTACCCCTTCCCTCTACATCTGACCAAATCTACAAGCCCTGTTTGTCTGAACAAATCTGTGGGCAGGGATACGATAATAATACTTGTATAGACGACTCCATATCCAAAAGTCTTTAACCATCTTCAACTTGAACTTCATGTACATTAGACTTGTCAACTTAAAATGAGATTCCCACTGAGATTAACCAGGGTTTGGGTTAACACAAACCATCCTGGTTAGAAATGAATTTGAGCCACTATCTCCTTCTACAAATTATCAAAATTAGGCCATCCCTCCAGTTATTTATTTTGGGTTTGTTGTTGTGTTGAATAGTACACCAGAGATTCTTTTTGTTTGATTTTTAAAGATAATTATATTTATATAAAAAAAGAGGCTTCAAAGCTGGAGGGAATTCTGTAAGCATATACACCCTTTTGGTTGCTTCAAGGCATTTATTGATTTATTTACAATAAAACATTTCACAGAGGCTGCCTGCTTAAAGGGGAACAATATGTGGTTCAAGGATTTCCTTTAAATTTGTTAGGAGACGAAATTTTATTTTTATTTGCTCTGATAAACACAAAATCCAATCTCCCAGACCTTCAATCCAGCACTTAGAAGAGTAACTCCCTCCGAAGGGACTTTGAGACAGCTTAATTTCTCCAGTGGGAAGCTTAATGAATGCACCACCCAGGCATAACCTGACATTTCTATAAGATTGGTAGAAGATCTGGATTCAAAAATGTTTCACAACCAGGATTGTAACAGACTCTTAAATAAAAGAGGAAACCAATTACCTATCTCTTGACTGCTTTTCCCACTCTGAAAATAATTTCCCTACCAGGCAGGGGAATAACCAAGTCCTGAAGAAAGATTTGGAAGTTTGGAGAGTGTGGGGCCTTTACCTGCAAGGATTTTTCAGAGGACTTTAAAGTTGATTGCTTGGTTTGCGTTATCAAAGCAGAAACTTCAAGTTCAGAAAAAAAGCTAGATTCTGTTTGTTTTTTATTCTCTGTGTGCTTTTACACCAAGTCCTCTTCCTCATCTCCTAAGGAGTTGGTTTACACAGGGATGCAGATCACTACAAAATGAGGCAATTCAAGCTCAAGTTTAAAAAGTATTTGCCTTCTGTGGTAAAGCTCAGATGATCCCCAATTTCAGGCAGCCCAGATACAATATTTCTGTTTTTTTATGGCATTAAAAAGTAGAAAAGAGTGTGTCCCCCACAATGATTTATTTTCTAAAAAGTCTACTCTTTAGAGTAGAGCTAAGGAAGCTCCAGTTGATTTTAGAAGTAGGGTAAGTTAAGGGAGCACTGAAACAAGCACAAATGAGGACAGGGAGTAGAGCTAGTTTTTTTTACTGAAGTGTAATTAACATACGGTGATACAGCAGTTTCAGGTGTGCAATACAGTGATTCAGCAATTCTATACACTACGCAGTGTTCATGGTGTGAAGTTGAGCATCCATGATTTAACCCACTGAGAATCACTTACTGCACTAAGTTTAAAGTTCTATCATCTTACATCCCTTCACATATCTATACAAATCAGCCCTATGGAAATAGAACATTGCAGAAGGATCAAAGGGGGTGATAGTCTTTAGGCTGGTGTCAGGAGACCCTTATTCTAGACCCAGCTTTGTCTCTACCCCATTAATAAACTAAGCATGTCATCGGTCCCTCTGGCTTTTCCCCCTACCTCATTCCTCACTTGCAGAATGTGAACATTATATCAGCTCATCAGTAAGATTTTTTTTTTCAGAAGCCAACATCTACCCATAAAATCAGCTTACAGGGCACCTGTGTGGCTCAGATGGTTAAGCGTCTGCCTTCGGCTCAGGTCATGATCCCAGGGTCCTGGGATCGATTCCCGCATCGGGCTCCCTGCTCCTTGGGAGCCTGCTTCTCCCTCTGCTTCTCTCTCTCTCTCTCTCTCCGTCTCTCATGAATAAATAAAATCTTTAAAAAAAAATCAGCTTACAATCAAAAAGAAGCAGGATGAGTCTTAGACAATTGTGAGGGAGGAAAAAAAATTCACTGTTACCTGATTCCTCCATTCTTTTTCCACCACCCCAAAGGCACAGAGCCCAGAATATGGTATATCTGACATTATTCAGTGAATAGAAAAGTATTCTAGAGAGTAGTGAGCTTTCCCAGGCCCTTAAACACATACAATGCTGGTCGTAACCTTCTTCATCTCTCTAAAGAAGCTTGTCTGGAAGAAGTTCCATATTTATGTAGGGGTCAGAACTGCAAATGCTTTTTGCTTCCAAGTTATGTGTCCTCAAACTCATCAAAACTCCCCAAATGTCTTCCTCCTTCTTCCCCCATCACATTTTCTTTCTTTCCCTCTTCTCTCTAACTTTAGCAAACTGCTAATAATGATTGTGGACAAGGTTCAGTTTAATGGGTATCCAGCCATACTGATGGATGAACATGATGAAGTTGATCACTGTTGAGGTGGAAGCTGGTCTGAGAATGTTAGGATGCTGTGTTGAGACCTGGGTCAGCTGGTGTGCATGTCTGCCCATGGAATAAAAATTGATTTGGCAAAAACACATTCCTTATGCCACAAGCCATTTCCTCTCCTACCACTAGTCACTACAGTTCATAATATTTATTACATTTTTCCTAGTCATTTTAAGATGGTCAGTCTTATTTATTTATCCAGCTTTATTGAGATATAACATTGTAAGTTTAAGATGTACAACATAGTGATTTTATTATGTAGATATTGCAAAATGATTACCACAATAAAGGACAGTTAACACATCTATCACCTCCGATAGTTACAGTTTGTGTGTGTGTGGTAAGACCTTTTTAAAATATATTCTCTTAGCAACTTTCAAATTGTAGATGCAATACAGCATTGTTAACTGGAGTCACAATGCTGTACATTACATCCCCAGAACTTTTTTTATCTTGTAACTGGAAGTTGGTGCCCTTTGACCATCTTCACTCATTTCCCCCACCCCTGGCAACCACCCTCCCGTTCTTTGTTTCAATGACTTTGTTTTTCTTACATTCCGTATATAAGTGAGATCATACAGGGTTTGTCTTTTATCTGACTTATTTCACTTAGCATGATGCCCTCAGGTTTCATTCAGGCTGTTACAAATGGCAGGATTTTTAAGGCCGAATAATATTTCATAGTGTATATATCATACTTTATCCATTCATCTGTCAATGGACACTTAGATTGTTTCCATGTCTTGGTTGTTGGAAATGATGCTGAAATGAATGTAGGGGCACAGATGTCTCTTCAAGACTGAGATTTCATCTCTGTTGGAGATATATCCAGTAGTGGAAATGCTGGATCATAGGGTAGTTCTGTTTTTATTTTTTTGTGGAATCTCCATACTGTTTTGTGAAGTGGGTGTACCAAGTGACAAATCCAGGTGGTCAGTTTTACAGGCAATGTCCCCTCTGTTTCTTGATGTTGAAGGTCAGGACAGGATTCTCTTGTACTAAGACCGGGTTGATTCAGGAAAACAAACTTCATACTAAGGGCATTTTCTCAGCACTGCCCTCTTCCTGTTTACCTGTAACTTGCTCAGATGATTCTCATCTTCCTGGTTCCATGTTTGGATGACTTCGGAGTCTCTGTCCGGTCAGAAACCTGGTACTGGGCATCTTTTGGTGCAGGTGGAGGAGAATGTCAGGCATATTTGTATGGTAGGGACACTGATTTCCCAACTTGAGCCTGAAAATAATTCCTTGTGCCTTCTAGCTACTCTGCTACATATTGGTATTTTTAAAAGGAGGGTTTAAAAGAAGAAGAACTATTATGCTGGGTCACTTTAGTCTTAAATTCTTCTATTAGGGCATGAAGCATGGGCATGGAGGCAACTCTCTAAAACATGAGACAAAGCTGTTTGCCCAGATCTAGCTCCCTGACACCTGGACATTTCTAGTAAAATGACTGTTTTATTATCACCTCCTTATTTATCTGCCATACTTTCCGGCAGATGACTTGCCCCACTTTAGTATTACTATTATTTCTTTCAACACTTTCATATACCAGAAAAAAGATTATAAAATGTTTACAAACCAGTTTCTAAGAGAAAGCAGAGGTACTGGAGGACCACTTGAATTTTCGTTGTGGCTCAAGGCAGAGAAATAACCAGGTAATAAGGAGACACCAAACAAAATAAACCTAAAGAATTCATTAGCTCTAATATGACTTTCTCTGTTGATGGAGATAAAACTTTACACAGGTTCAACTTGCTGACCCTAAAATCGTCACAAAAATGTTTGTGACATGCCTAGAAAAGAAATAGCTTTATTTTCAAGAGCTATGATGACATAAGGTAACAGAAATGGGCTAGAACTATTTGTAACATAAGCAGAGATGGAAAAATCTAGGATAGAGGGGCGCCTGGGTGGGTCAGTTGGTTAAGTGTGCTACTCTTGATTTTGGTTCAGGTCATGATTTCAGGGTTGTGAGATTGAGCCCCGTGTCAGCATGGAGGCTGCTTAAGATTCTCTCTCTCCCTCTGCCCCCTCCCCCCCAAATCTAGGATAGAAATGTCTTTAAGGTTATGCATATATGTTTTATATACAAATATTGTTGAAATGAGTAAAGGGGGGTGTGCTACATGATAGGGTTGATAAGACTGTACTGGACATGGTTCACTAGATCAGAGATGCTTTAACTCAAGTTTAGGTAATAAAGAATGCATTAATTCATTGTTCCTTCATTTATTGCAGTGGGTGCCATGATGTGCTGCCTGATAACCCCTTTCACAACTGAGGTCTCAATTTCCCAGTCGCCCTGAGTGTTAGCTGCTGATGAGTCACAGCTCAAGGCTTCTTCAGGACTTGTTCTGGCTGAAGGAAGCTGCCTTCCCTCAAATTATTTCCTACCTGCTCCCTGGGGACAGCCCGCTTGCAGTGACTGGTCTGAGTGGAACTACAAGGTTGAGCCCTATTGTGTCTCCATTGGGATCATCTTTGAAGGGGCCATTCTATCTCAACTCTGTCTGTCCAGCTCTGCTCCTTTTACCTGATTACACGTGTTTTTCCCAAGACCACTCCTTATAAGCTTTCAGAACACAAGTCTTGGTCTCAGGTCTGCTTCCCAGGGACAACGACTTAAGATACACATCAAGTAATTTTGAGCACCTGTCATGTGCTAAGCATAGTTCTAGACATTAAGAATACTGGTGAATAAGACAGAAAATGTGCTTGCCCTCATAGGGCTTGCATTCTGGGAGGGGGAGTGGGGCTGACGATATACAAAAGAAAATGTCAGGTAGTGATAAATGCCGTAAAGGACATAGAGCAACCAGAAAGTGTTTGAAACTGTTGCTGGTGTGTATGTATATGTGTATATGTGTTTTTGGGGGAGTCCATTTCTTTTTTTTTTTTTTCTTTTTAAAGATGTTATTTATTTATTTATTTATTTTTAAAGATATTTTAAATTTTTTATTGTTATGTTAATCACCATATATTACATCATTTGTTTTGGTGTAGTGTTCCATGATTCATTGTTTGTTCATAACACCCAGTGCTCCATGCAGAATGTGCCCTCTTTAATACCCATCCCCCTACGCTCCTCCCCTCTAGAACCCTCAGTTTGTTTTTCAGAGTCCATCATCTCTTCTGGTTCGTCTCCCCCTCTGACTTACTCCCCTTCATTCTTCCCCTCCTGCTATCTTCTTCTTTTACTTTTTTCTTAAAATATGTTACGTTATTTGTTTCAGAAGTACAGATCTGTGATTCAACAGTCTTGCACAATTCACAGCGCTCACCATAGCCCATCCCCTCCCCAATGTCTATCACCCAGCCACCCCATCCTTCCCACCCCCAACCACTCCAGTAACACTCAGTTTGTTCCTGAGATTAAGATTCCCTCATATCAGTGAGGTCATATGATACATGTCTTTCTCTGATTGACTTATTTCACTGAGCATAACACCCTCCAGTTCCATCCACGTCGTTGCTAATGGCAAGATCTCATTCCTTTTGATGGCTGCATAATATTCCATTGTGTATATATACCACTTCTTCTTTATCCATTCATCTGTCGATGGACATCTTGGCTCTTTCCACAGTTTGGCTATTGTGGACATTGCTGCTGTAAACATTGGGGTGCACGTACCCCTTCGGGTCCCTACATTTGTATCTTTGGGGTAAATACCCAGTAGTGCAATTGCTGGATCGAATGGTAGCTCTATTTTCAACTGTTTGAGGAACCTCCATACTGTTTTCCAGAGGGGTTGCACCAGCTTGCATTCCCACCAACAGTGTAGGAGAGTTCCCCTTTCTCCGCATCCCCGCCAACATCTGTCGTTCCCTGACTTGTTAATTTTAGCCATTCTGACTGGTGTGAAGTGGTATCTCATTGAGGTTTTGATTTGGATTTCCCTGATGCCGAGCGATGTGGAGCACTTTTTCATGTGCCTGTTGGCCATTTGGATGTCTTCTTTGGAAAAATGTCTGTTCATGTCTTCTACCCATTTCTTGATTGGATTATTTGTTCTTTGGGTGTTGAGTTTGATAAGTTCTTTATAGATTTTGGATACTAGCCCTTTATCCGATATGTCATTTGCAAATATTTTCTCCCATTCTGTCGGTTGTCTTTTGGTTTTGTGGACTGTTTCTTTTGCTGTGCAAAAGCTTTTTATCTTGATGAAATCCCAAGAGTTCATTTTTGCCCTGGCTTCCCGTGCCTTTGGTGATGTTTCTAAGAAGAAGTTGCTGCGGCTGAGGTCGAAGAGGTTGCTACCTGTGTTCTCCTTTAGGATTTTGATGGAATCCTGTCTCACGTTGAGGTCTTTCAACCATTTGGAGTCTATTTTTGTGTGTGGTGTAAGGAAATGGTCCAGTTTCATTCTTCTGCATGTGGCTGTCCAATTTTCCCAACACCATTTGTTGAAGAGACTGTCTTTTTGCCATTGGACATTCTTTCCTGCTTTGTCAAAGATAAGTTGACCATAGAGTTGAGGGTCCATTTCTGGGCTCTCTATTCTGTTCCATTGATCTAGGTGTCTGTTTTTCTGCCAGTACTATAGTGTCTTGATGATGACAGCTTTGTAATAGAGCTGGAAGTCCGGAATTGTGATGCCGCCAGCTTTGCTTTTCTTTTTCAATATGCCTCTGGCTATTCTGGGTCTCTTCTGGTTCCATACAAATTTTAGGATTATTTGTTCCATTTCTTTGAAAAAAGTGGATGGTATTTGGATGGGGATTGCATTGAATGTGTAGATTGCTCTAGGTAGCATTGACATCTTCACAATGTTGGTTCTCCCAATCCATGAGCATGGAACGTTTTTCCATTTCTTTGTATCTTCTTCAATTTCTTTCCTGAGTATTTTATAGTTTTCTGAGTACAGATCCTTTGCCTCTTTGGTTAAATTTATTCCTAGGTATCTTATGGTTTTGGGTGCAATTGTGAATGGGATCGACTCCTTGATTTGTCTCTCTTTTGTCTTGTTGTTGGTGTATAGGAATGCCACTGATTTCTGTGCATTGATTTTATAGCCTGCTACTTGACTGAATTCCTGTATGAGTTCTAGCAGTTTTGGGGTGGAGGCTTTTGGGTTTGCCACATACAGTATCATATCATCTGCAAACAGTGAGAGTTTGACTTCCTCTTTGCCGATTTGGTTGCCTTTATTTTCTTTTTGTTGTCTGATTGCTGTGGCTAGGACTTCTAATACTATGTTGAATAGCAGTGGTCAGAGTGGACATCCCTGCCGCGTTCCTGAGCTTAGGGGAAAAGCTCTCAGCTTTTCTCCATTGAGAATGATATTCGTTGTACGTTTTTCATAGATGGCTTTTATGATATTGAGGTATGTACCCTCTATCCCTATACTCTGAAGAGTTTTGATCAAGAAAGGATGCTGTACTTTGTCAAATGCTTTTTCTGCATCTATTGAGAGGATCATAGGATTCTTGTTCTTTCTTTTGTTAATGTATTGTATCACGTTGATTGATTTGCGGATGTTGAACCAGTCTTGCAGCCCAGGGATAAATCCCACTTGGTCGTGGTGAATAATCCTTTTAATGTACTGTTGGATCCTATTGGCTAGTATTTTGGTGAGAATTTTTGCATTCAAGTTCATCAACGATATTGGTCTGTAATTCTCCTTTTTGATGGGGTCTTTGTCTGGTTTTGGGATCAAGGTAATGGTGGCCTCATAAAATGAATTTGGAAGTTTTCCTTCCATTTCTATATTTTGGAACAGTTTCAGGAGAATAGGTATTAATTCTTCTTGAAATGTCTGATAGAATTCCCCTGGGAAGCCATCTGGCCCTGGGCTTTTGTTTGTTGGGAGATTTTTGATGACTGCTTCAATTTCCTTAGTGGTTATAGGTCTGTTCAGGTTTTCTATTTCTTCCTGGTTCAGTTTTGGTAGTTGATACATCTCTAGGAATGCACCCATTTCTTCCAGGTTATCTAATTTGCTGGCATAGAGTTGCTCATAATATGTTCTTACAATTGTTTATATTTCTTTGGTGTTGGTTGTGATCTCTCCTCTTTCATTCATGATTTTGTTGATTTGGGTCATTTCTCTTTTCTTTTTGATCAGTCTGGCCAGGGATTTATCAATCTTGTTAATTCTTTCAAAGAACCAACTCCTAGTTTCGTTGATCTGTTCTACTGTTCTTTTGGTTTCTAGTTCATCGATTTCTGCTCTGATCTTTATTATTTCTCTTCTCCTGCTGAGTTTAGGCTTTATTTGCTGTTCTTTCTCCAGCTCCTTTAGGTGTAGGGTTAGGTTGTGTATTTGAGACCTTTCTTGTTTCTTGAGAAAGGCTTGTATTGCTCTATACTTTCCTCTCAGGACTGCCTTTGCTGAATCCCAAAGATTTTGGACAGTTGTGTTTTCATTTTCATTGGTTTCCATGAATTTTTTTAATTCTTCTTTAATTTCCTGGTTGACCCATTCATTCTTTAGTAGGATGCTCTTTAGCCTCCATGTATTTGAGTTCTTTCCGACTTTCCTCTTGTGATTGAGTTCTAGTTTCAAAGCATTGTGGTGTGAAAATATGCAGGGAATGATCCCAATCTTTTGGTACCGGTTGAGACATGATTTGTGACCTAGGATGTGATCAATTCTGGAGAATGTTCCATGGGCACTAGAGAAGAATGTGTATTCCGTTGCTTTGGGATGGAATGTTCTGAATATGTCTGTGAAGTCCATTTGGTCCAGTGTGTCATTTAAAGTCTTTATTTCCTTGTTGATCTTTTGCTTAGATGATCTGTCCATTTCAGTGAGGGGGGTTTTAAAGTCCCCCACTATTATTGTATTGTTGTCAATGTGTTTCTTTGCTTTTGTTAGTAATTGCCTTATATAATTGGCTGCTCCCATGTTCGGGGCATAGATCTTTACAATTGTTAGATCTTCTGTTGGATAGACCCTTTAAGTAGGATATACTGTCCTTCCTCATCTCTTATTACAGTCTTTGTTTTAAAATCTAGTTTGTCTGATATAAGGATTGCCACCCCAGCTTTCTTTTGGTGTCCATTAACATGGTACATGGTTTTCCACCCCCTCACTTTCAACCTGGGGGTGTCTTTGGGTCTAAAATGAGTCTCTTGCAGACAGCATATGGATGGATCTTGTTTTTTAATCCAATCTGATAGCCTGTGTCTTTTGATTGGGGCATTGAGCCCATTTACATTCAGGGTAACTATTGAAAGGTATGAATTTAGTGCCATTGTATTGCCTGTATGGTGACTGTTACTGTGTGTTGTCTGTGTTCCTTTCTGATCTTTGCTGCTTTTAGGCTCTCTCTTTGCTTAGAGGACCCCTTTCAATATTTCTTGGAGGGCTGGTTTCGTGTTTGCAAATTCCTTTAGTTTTTGTTTGTTCTAGAAGCTTTTTATCTCTCCTTCTATTTTCAATGATAGCCTAGCTGGATATAGTATTCTTGGCTGCATATTTTTCTCGTTTAGTGCTCTGAAGATATCTTGCCAGTCCTTTCTGGCCTGCCAGGTCTCTGTGGATAGGTCTGTTGCCAATCTAATGTTTCTACCATTGTAGGTTACATATCTCTTCTCCCGAGCTGCTTTCAGGATTTTCTCTTTGTCTCTGAGACTCGTAAGTTTTACTATTGATGTCGGGGTGTTGCCCTATTATTATTGATTTTGAGAGGGGTTCTCTGTGCCTCCTGGATTTTGATGCCTGTTTCCTTCCTCACATTAGGGAAGTTCTCTGCTATAATTTGCTCCAATATACCTTCTGCCCCTCTCTCTCTTTCTTCTTCTTCTGGGATCCCAATTATTCTAATGTTGTTTCGTCTTATCGTATCACTTATCTCTCGAATTCTGCCCTCGTGATCCTGTAGTTGTTTCTCCCTCTTTTTCTCAGCCTCTTTATTTTCCATCATTTGGTCTTCTATATCACTGATTCTCTCTTCTGCGTCATTTATCCTAGCAGTTAGTGCCCCCATTTTTGATTGCACCTCATCAATAGCCTTTTTGATTTCGACTTGGTTAGATTTGAGTTCTTTTATTTCTCCAGAAAGGGTTTCTCTAATAACTTCCACGCTTTTCTCAAGCCAAGCTAGTATCTTTAAAGTCATGATTCTGAACTCTAGGTCCGACATTGTACTAATGTCCGTATTGAGTGGGTCCCTGGCTGACGGTACTACCTCTTGTTCTTTTTGCTGAGGTGATTTTTTCGTCTTGTCATTTTGTCCAGAGGAGAATAGATGAATGAGAGAACAAAATGCTAACAGGTTTACAACGTCCCCAGCAAATACACTCTATGCAAATCAGAAAAGACCTGAAACCAGGGGAAAAGAAAGGGAAAGAAAGAAAAAAGAAAGAGAAAAAAAAAAAGATAAAAACAAAAACAGAACAATACAAAAAGAGCAGAATGTGATCAGATATGATCAGGCTAGTGCATAGATCAGTGTCACCCACTAGATTTTGGGCGTATTTTGGTCTGTTAGAAAAAAGTGCCTCCTAAAATTTTAAAGGAAGAAAGACATATATGTACAAAATAAGGGTTGATACAATGAAGGGATAGAAGATGAGTTTAAAGATGAAAATTATAAAAGATTTTATAAAAGGACTTGATAAGATAAGTTGTTTGAAAAAAGAAAGAAGATTTAAAAAAAAAAAAGGGAGAGAATGTGATCAGGCAGGAGACTTGAACAGAGCCACACACTAGTGATTTAGGGTATATTTTTATCTGTTAGAAGAAACTGTATCTCAAAATTTTAAAGAGAGAACAACTTATATATATATATGCCAAAAATAAGGGTAACTATTATGAAGGGATAAAATATGATTCTAAAAATGAAAAATAAAAAATGTTTTTTTTTTTAAAAAAAGAGATTGATAAGATGTTGGTTGAAAAAGGGAAAAAGAAAAAAAACAGTTAACAAAAATTAACTTTGATGAACTAATGAATCATGGTAAAAAAAAGCCATGAATTCTATGTGCAGTATTTCCCTAGCGCTGGAGTTCTCCCGTTCTCCTTGATCGGTAAACTTGGTCTTGGCTTGCTGGCTGTTCGTGGTGATCTTCTGGGGGAGGGTCCTGTTGCTGTGGTTTCCAAATGTCTTTGCCGGAGGCTGAATTGCCCCGCCCTTGTCAGTCCGGGCTAAGCAAGCTGCTCCGGTTTGATCTCAGGAGCTTTTGTTCCCTGCAAGCTCTCAGTATAGCTTTGGAGGACCAGGGCAAAAATGGTGGCCTCCCAATCTCCACCCGGAGGAGCTGAGAACTCGGGGCCCCGCTCCTCAGTGCGCCCCCAGAGAAAAGCAGTCACTCCCTTGTCCCTGGTCTCCGGCTGCTCTCCGTGCTCACCCGGCCTGTGACCGAGCGTTGCTATGTCTGGCACCTGACCCCGTGTGGAGTCTCCAAACCCAGCAGATCCCTGCGGTGCGTTCCCGCGCCGCTCCTCCCCGGGAAGGAAGGGGAGTCTCCCTGGATCTGCCGCCTGTTGGGTCCCTGCTGGAGGAGCAGTGGCCTGACTGGGCTGCGGATCACAGTTTATGGCCACCCCGAGCTGAGAGCCCGCGCCTCGGCTCCGTCTCTGCAGCTGGCTTCCCCGCTCCGATCCCTGGGAGCTCTGGCGCACTCAGGCACCCCCGGTCTTTCTGTGACCCCGAGGGTCCTGAGACCACACTGTCCCGGGAGGATTCCACCCCCTGCTTAGCCACTGCAGTGACGTCCCTCAGCGGAGCCGACTTCTAAAAGTTCCGATTTTGTGCTCCACGGCTCTAGCACTTGCCAGAAGCGGCCAACGGAGGCCCCTCCCCTGCCGTCTATCCTCCCGAATATCGCCTCGGATTCACTTCTCTGCACGTCCTACCTTCCAGTAAGTGGTCGTTTCTCTGTTCAGATAGTTGTTGCTACTCTCCTCTTTGATCTCCTGTTGAGTTCGTAGGTGTTCAGAATGGTTTGATCCCTATTCAGCTGAATTCCTGAGACCAGATGAAATCTAGGTCTCCTACTCCTCCGCCATCTTGCTCCGAACATCCTGGGGGAGTCCATTTCTGCTGAGAATCCTGAATAATAAGGAGCTCAGGGAGCCTAAGAAACGGTGTTCAAGGCGGGTGCAAAAGGTTACTTTGGTCACCCACACTATGATTACTAATGGAGATAGGCAAAGAGAACCTTCCAGGATTCAGCTCCTATCCATCTTTCCAAATTTACCCACCTCACCTTTCTCCAGATCACAGCCCTCCAGGGTCCTTGGATCACTTTCTATTCTTTTTTTTTTTTTTCCCCAAGCTTTTCATCCTATGGAAAACTAAGTTAGGTTTATGTATTTTTCCAGTTTTATTGAGAAATAATTAACATATATCACTGTATAAGTTTAAGGCATACAGCATGATGGTCTGGTTTACATATATTGTGAAATGATTTACCACGATAAGTTCAGCATACATCCATCTTCTCATATAGGTACAATAAAAGGAAAGAAAGAAGAATAAAGGAAAACAAATGTTCTCTTTGTGACGAAAATCTTAGGATTTGCTCTCTTAAAGACTTTCCTATGTATCATACTACAGTGTTAGCTGCAGCCATCATGTTGTACATTATATCCCTAGTACTTATTTATCTTATAACTGGAAGTTTGTACCCTTTGACCACTTTTCTCTAATTTTTCCTCCTCCCACCCTCACCTCTGGTAACTACAAGTCTGATCTCTTTTTGGTGATTTTTTTTTTCTAAAAGTGATTCCATATATAAGTGAGATGACAGAGTATTTATCACTTAGCATATCTTCAAATCCATCCCTGGTGTCACAAATGGTAGGAATTCCTTGTCTTTTTTTATGGCTTAATTATTCCACTGTAAATATATCTCATAACTTCTTTATACATTCATCCATCAATGGACACTTAGGTTGTTTCCATGTCTTGGCTATTGTAAATAATGCTGCTATGAAGATGTGGGTGCAGATATCTTTTTGTTATTGTTGTTACCTTTGGATATATTCCCAGAGCAGAATTGCTGGATTATATGTTCTATTTTAATTTTGGGGGAGAATCCTTCATACTGGTTTCCATGGCTATACCAATTTACAATGCCACCAATGGTGTATATCCCTGCTAGCATTTGTTATCTCTTGTCTTTTTGATAATGGCCATTCTAACTGGCATGAAGTGAGATCTCGTTGTGGTTTTAATTTGCGTTTTCCTAATAACTAGTGTTAGCACTTTTCATGTACCTGTTGGTCTTCATATATCTTCTTTGTATAAATGTCTATTCTGGTTCTTTCTCCATTTTTAAACTGAGTTATTTGGTTTTTTTTTTTTTTTCTATTGAGTTGTATGAATTCTTTATATGTTTTGGATATTAACCCCTTATCAGATACCTGGTTTAAAAATATTCTTTTCCCATTCCATAGGTGGTCTTTTCAGTTTATTGGTAGTTTCCTCTGCTGTGAAAAGGCTTTTTAGTTTGCGGTGGGGGGGGGGTGCGGAGCAAGATGGCAGAGGAGTAGGAGACCTGGATTTCGTTTGGTCTCAGGAATTCAGCTGAATAGGGATCAAACCATTCTGAACACCTACGAACTCAACAGGAGATCGAAGATAAGAAGAGTAACAACACTGTGAACAGAAAAGCGACCACTTTCTGGAAGGTAGGACGTGCGGAGAAGTGAATCCGAGGCGATATTCGGGAGGATAGACGGTGGGGGAAGGGGCCTCCGTCGGCCGCTTCTGGCAAGTGCTAAAGCTGCGGAGCACAAAATAGGAACTTTTAGAAGTCGGCTCCGCGGAGGGACGTCGCTCCAGTGGCTAAGCGGGGGGTGGAACCCTCGCGGGACAGTGTGGCCTCAGGACCCTCGGGGTCACAGAAAGACCGGGGGTGCCTTAGTGCAGCAGAGCTCCCAGGGATCGGAGCGGGGAAGCCGGCTGCAGAGACGGAGCCGAGGCGTGGGGTCTCAGCTCGGGGTTGCCATAAACTGTGATCCGTGGCCCAGTCGGGCCACTGCTCCTCCAGCAGGGACCCAACAAGCGGCAGAGCCGGGGAGACTCCCCTTCCTGCCCGGGGAGGAGCAGCGCGGGAGCGCACCGCAGGGATCTGCTGGGTTTGGAGACTCCACACGGGGTCGGGTGCCAGACATAGAAACGCTCGGTCACAGGCCGGGTGAGCACCGAGTGCGGCCGGAGACCGGGGACAGGGGAGTGACTGCTTTTCTCTGGGGACGCACTGAGGAACGGGGCCCTGAGTTCTTGGCTCCTCTGGGCGGAGATTGGGAGGCCACCATTTTTGCCCTGGTCCTCCAAAGCTGTACCGAGAGCTTGCAGGGAACAAAAGCTCCTGAGAACAAACCGGAGCAGCTTGCTTAGCCCAGACACACAAGGGCGGGGCAATTCAGCCTCCGGCAAAGACATTTGGGAACCATGGCAACAGGCCCCTCCCCCAGAAGATCAGCATGAACAGCCAGCAAGCCAAGACCAAGTTTACCGATCAAGGAGAATGGGAGAACTCCAGTGCTAGGGGAATACTGCACATAGAATTCATGGCTTTTTTTTACCATAATTCATTAGTTTTTCAAAGTTAATTTTTTTACTGTTTTTTTTTTTATATTTTTCTTTTTCCCTTTGTCAACCAACATCTTATCAATCCCTTTTTAAAAAAACATTTTTTATTTTTCATTTTTACAGTCATATTTTTATCCCTTCATAGTAGTTACCGTTATTTTTGGCATATATATATATAAGTTGTTCTGTCTTTAAAATGTTGAGATATAATTTCTTCTAACAGATCAAAATATACCCTAAATCACTAGTGTATGGCTTTGTTCTAGTCTCCTGCCTGATCACATTCTCTCCCTTTTTTTTTCTTTTTTTCTTTTTTCTTTTACTTTTTAAATCTTCTTTCTTTTTAAAAACAACTTCTTATCAAGTCCTTTTATAAAATCTTTTATAATTTTCATCTTTACAGTCATCTGCCATCCCTTCATTGTATCAACTCTTATTTTGTACATATATAAGTCTTTTTTCCTTTAAAATTTTAGCAGGCACTTTCTTCTAACAGACCAAAATATGCCCAAAAGCTAGTGTGTGGCACTGATCTATGCACTAGCCTGATCATATTTGATCATATTCTGTTTTTTTTGTTTTGTTTTGTTGTGTTTTTGTTTGTTTTTAACTTTTTCTTTTTCCTTTTTTTTTCCTCTTCTTTCTTTCCCTTTCATGTCCCCTGGATTCAGGTCTTTTCTGATTTGTATAGAGTATATTTGCTGGAGACGTTGTTAACCTGTTAGCATTCTGTTCTCTCATTCATCTGTTCTCCTCTGGACAAAATGACAAGACGAAAAAAAATCACCTCAGCAAAAAGAACAAGAGGTAGTACCGTCTGCCAGGGACCTACTCAATACGGACATTAGTACAATGTCGGACCTAGAGTTCAGAATCATGACTTTAAAGATACTAGCTGGGCTTGAAAAAAGCGTGGAAGTTATTAGAGAAACCATTTCTGGAGAAATAAAAGAACTCAAATCTAACCAAGTCAAAATCAAAAAGGCTATTGGTGAGGTGCAATCAAAAATGGGGGCACTAACTGCTAGGATAAATGAGGCAGAAGAGAGAATCAGTGATATAGAAGACCAAATGATGGAAAATAAAGAGGCTTAGAAAAAGAGAGATAAACAACTACAGGATCACGAGGGCAGAATTCGAGAGATAAGCGATATGATAACCGAAACAACATTAGAATAATTGGGATCCCAGAAGAAGAAGAAAGAGAGAGAGGGGCAGAAGGTATATTGGAGCAAATTATAGCAGAGAACTTCCCTAATGTGAGGAAGGAAACAGGCATCAAAATCCAGGAGGCACAGAGAACCCCTCTCAAAATCAATAATAATAGGGCAACACCCCGACATCAATAGTAAAACTTACGAGTCTCAGAGACAAAGAGAAAATCCTGAAAGCAGCTCGGGAGAAGAGATATGTAACCTACAATGGTAGAAACATTAGATTGGCAACAGACCTATCCACAGAGACCTGGCAGGCCAGAAAGGACTGGCAAGATATCTTCAGAGCACTAAACGAGAAAAATATGCAGCCAAGAATACTATATCCAGCTAGGCTATCATTGAAAATAGAAGGAGAGATAAAAAGCTTCCAGGACAAACAAAAACTAAAGGAATTTGCAAACATAACACCAGCCCTACAAGAAATATTGAAAGGGGTCCTCTAAGCAAAAAGACAGCCTAAAAGCAGCATAGATCAGAAAGGAGCTCTGACAAAATACAGTAACAGTCACCATACAGGCAATACAATGGCACTAAATTCATACCTTTCAATAGTTACCCTGAATGTAAATGGGCTCAATGCCCCAGTCAAAAGACACAGGCTATCAGATTGGATTAAAAAACAAGACCCATCCATATGCTGTCTGCAAGAGACTCATTTTAGACCCAAAGACACCCCCAGATTGAAAGTGAGGGGGTGGAAAACCATTTACCATGCTAATGGACACCAAAAGAAAGCTGGGGTGGCAATCCTTATATCAGACCAATTAGATTTTAAAACAAAGACTGTAATAAGAGATGAGGAAGGACACTATATCCTACTTAAGGGGTCTATCCAACAAGAAGATCTAACAATTGTAAATATCTATGCCCCTAACGTGGGAGTAGCCAATAATATAAGGCATTTAATAACAAAAGCAAAGAAACACATTGACAACAATACAATAATAGTGGGGGACTTTAACACCCCCTAACTGAAATGGACAGATCATCTAAGCAAAAGATCAACAAGGAAATAAAGACTTTAAATGACACACTGGACCAAATGGACTTCACAGACATATTCAGAACATTCCATCCCAAATCAACAGGATACACATTCTCTAGTGCCCATGGAACATTCTCCAGAATTGATCACATCCTAGGTCACAAATCAGGTCTCAACCGGTACCAAAAGATTGGGATCATTCCCTGCATATTTTCAGACCACAATGCTTTGAAACTAGAACTCAATCACAAGAGGAATGTCGGAAAGAACTCAAATACATGGAGGCTAAAGAGCATCCTACTAAAGAATGAATGGGTCAACCAGGAAATTAATGAAGAATTAAAAAAATTTATGGAAACCAATGAAAATGAAAACACAACTGTTCAAAATCTTTGGGATACAGCAAAGGCAGTCCTGAGAGGAAAGTATATAGCAATACAAGCCTTTCTCAAGAAACAAGAATGGTCTCAAATACACAACCTAACCCTACACCTAAAGGAGCTAGAGAAAGAATAGCAAAGAAAGTCTAAACCCAGCAGAAGAGAAATAATAAAGATCAGAGCAGAAATCAATGAACTAGAAACCAAAAGAACAGTAGAACAGATCAACGAAACTAGGAGCTGGTTCTTTGAAAGAATTAACAAGATGGATAAACCGCTGGCCAGACTGATCAAAAAGAAAAGAGAAATGACCCAAATCAACATAATCATGAATGAAAGAGGAGAGATCACAACCAACACCAAAGAAATACAAACAATTATAAGAACATATTAGGGGCAACCCTATGCCAGCAAATTAGATAACCTGGAAGAAATGGGTGCATTCCTAGAGATGTATCAACTACCAAAATTGAACCAGGAAGAAATAGAAAACCTGAACAGACATATAACCACTAAGGAAATTGAAGCAGTCATCAAAAATCTCCCAACAAACAAAAGCCCAGGGCCAGATGCCTTCCCAGGGGAATTCTATCAGACATTTCACGAGTAATTAATACCTCTTCTCCTGAAACTGCTCCAAAACATAGAAATGGAAGGAAAACTTCCAAACTCATTTTATGAGGCCACCATTACCTTGATCCCAAAACCCAAAAAAGACCCCATCAAAAAGGAGAATTACAGACCAATATCCTTGATGAGCATGGATGCAAAAATTCTCACCAAAATACTAGCCAATAGGATCCAACAGTACATTAGAAGGATTATTCACCATGACCAAGTGGGATTTATCCCTGGGCTGCAAGACTGGTTCAACAACCGCAAATCAATCAACGTGATACAATACATTAACAAAAGAAAGAACAAGAATCATATGATCCTCTCAATAGTTGCAGAAAAAGCATTTGACAAAGTACAGCATCCTTTCTTGATCAAAACTCTTCAGAGTATAGAGATAGAGGGTACATACCTCAATATCATAAAAGCCATCTATGAAAAACCTGTAGCGAATATCATTCTCAATGGGGAAAAGCTGAGAGCTTTTCCCCTAAGGTCAGGAATGTGGCAGGGATGTCCACTCTGACCACTGCTATTCAACATAGTATTAGAAGTCCTAGCCACAGCAATCAGACAACAAAAAGAAATCAAAGGCATCCAAATCGGCAAGGAGGAAGTCAAACTCTCACTCTTTGCGGATGATATGATACTGTATGTGGCAAACCCAAAAGACTCCACCCCAAAACTGCTAGAACTCATACAGGAACTCAGTAAAGTAGCGGGCTATAAAATCAATGCAGAGAAATCAGTGGCATCCCTATACACCAACAACAAGACAGAAGAGAGACAAATCAAGGAGTCGATCCCATTTACAATTGCACCCAACACCATAAGATACCTAGGAATAAATTTAACCAAAGAGGCAAAGGATCTGTACTCAGAAAACTATGAAATACTCAGGAAAGAAATTGAAGAAGACGCAAAGAAATGGAAAAACGTTCCATGCTCTTGGATTGGAAGAACAAACATTGTGAAGATGTCAATGCTACCTAGAGCAATCTACACATTCAATGCAATTCCCATCAAAATACCATCTACCTTTTTCAAGGAAATGGAACAAATAATCCTAAAATTTGTATGGAACCAGAAAAGACCCCGAATAGCCAGAGGAATGTTGAAAAAGAAAAGCAAAGCTGGCGGCATCACAATTCCGGACTTCCAGCTCTATTACAAAGCTGTCATCATCAAGACAGTATGGTACTGGCACAGAAACAAACACATAGATCAATGGAACAGAATAGAGAGCCCAGAAATGGACCCTGAACTCCATGGTCAACTCATTTTTGACAAAGCAGGAAAGAATGTCCAATGAAATAAGGACAGTCTCTTCAACAAATGGTGTTGGGAAAATTGGACAGCCACATGCAGAAGAATGAAACTGGACCATTTCCTTACACCACACACAAAAATAGACTCCAAATGGTTGAAAGACCTCAATGTGAGACAGGATTCCATCAAAATCCTAAAGGAGAACACAGGTAGCAACCTCTTCGACCTCAACCACAGCAACTTCTTCCTAGAAACATCGCCAAAGGTAAGGGAAACCAGGGCAAAAATGAACTCTTGGGATTTCATCAAGATAAAAAGCTTTTGCACAGCAAAAGAAACAGTCCATAAAACCAAAAGACAACCGACAGAATGGGAGAAAATATTTGCAAATGACATATCGGATAAAGGGCTAGTATCCAAAATCTATAAAGAACTTATCAAACTCAACACCCAAAGAACAAATAATCCAATCAAGAAATGGGCAGAAGACATGAACAGACATTTTTCCAAAGAAGACATCCAAATGGCCAACAGACACATGAAAAAGTGCTCCACATCGCTCGGCATCAGGGAAATCCAAATCAAAACCTCAATGAGATACCACCTCACACCAGTCAGAATGGCTAAAATTAACAACTCAGGGAACGACAGATGTTGGCGGGGATGTGGAGAAAGGGGAACCCTCCTACGCTGTTGGTGGGAATGCAAGGTGGTGCAACCACTCTGGAAAAGAGTATGGAGGTTCCTCAAACAGTTGAAAATAGAGTTACCATACGATCTAGCAATTGCACTACTGGGTATTTACCCCAAAGATACAAATGTAGGGATCCAAAGGGGTACGTGCACCCCAATGTTTATAGCAGAAATGTCCACAATAGCCAAACTCTGGAAAGAGCCAAGATGTCCATCGACAGATGAATGGATAAAGAAGACTTGGTATATATACACAATGGAATATTATGCAGCCATCAAAAGGAATGAGATCTTGCTATTTGCAACGACGTGGATGGAACTGGAGGGTGTTATGATGAGTGAAATAAGTCAATCAGAGAAAGACATGTATCATATGACCTCACTGATATGAGGAATTTTTAACCTCAGGAAACAAACTGAGGGTTGCTGGAGTGGTGGGGGGTGGGAGGGATTGGGTGGCTGGGTGATAGACATTGGGGAGGGGATGTGCTATGGTGAGCACTGTGAATTGTACAGGACTGATGAATCACGGATCTGTACTTCTGAAACAAATAATGCAATATATATTAAAAAAAAAGAAGAACTTAGCAGGAGGGGAAGAATGAAGGGGAGTAAGTCGGAGGGGGAGACGAACCATGAGAGACGATGGACTGTGAGAAACAAACTGAGGGTTCTAGAGGGGAGGGTGGTGGGGGGATGGGTTAGCCTGGTGATGGGTATTAAAGAGGGCACAGTCTGCATGGAGCACTGGGTGTTATGCAGAAACAATTAATCATGGAACACTACATCAAAAACTAATGATGTAATGTATGGTGATTAACATAACAATAAAAAATTATTAAAAAAACCTTTTTAATAGGTTTTTTTAATAAGTGCTGTAATTCCACTTGTTTAGTTTTGATTTTGTTTCTTGTGCTTTAGGTGTCATAGCCCAAAAATCATTACCAGACCCATATCATGAACTTTGTTCATATGTATTTTTCTAGATATTAAATCTTGCAATTAAGTCTTTATTTTGAGTTTTGTGAGTGATGTAAGATATGGGTCCAGTTTTAGTCTTTTATTATTAAATTTATTTTTAATATTTATTTGTTTGTTTAGAGATCATAACCTGAGCTGAAATTAAGAGTCAGATGCTTAACCAGCTAGGTGGTCCCCAGTTTCAGTATTTTATTTTTTTTAAAGGTTTATTTATTTATTTATTTATTTGAGAGCGAGAGAGAGAGATCAAGCACACAGAGGGAGAGGTAAAGGGAGAAGCAGACTCCCCACTGAGCAGTGAGCCTGACATGGGCCTCAATCCCGGGGACCCTGGGATCATGACCTGAGTTGAAGGCAGATGCCCAACTGACTGTGCCACCCAGATGCCCCCTAGTTTCAGTACTCTATCTTTCACCATTGAGTATGATGTTAGCTATGGGCTTATTACATATGGCCTTAATTATACTGAGATATGTTTCATCTATGCCTAATTTATTAAGTGTTTTTATCATGAATGGATGTTGAATTTTGTCAAATGTTTTTCTGTGTCTATTGAAATAATCCTATGGTTCTTTTCTTTTTTTAATGTGATGTATCACATTGATTGGCATATGTTGAACTATCCTTGCATCCCAGGGATAAATCCCATTAGAGATATTGGTCTGTAGTTTTCTTGTCTAGTGTCCTTTTTTGGTTTTGGTATCAGGATAATGCTGGCTTAATAAAATGAGTTTGGGAGTATTCGCTCTTTAACTTTTTGGAAGAGTTTAAAAAGGGTTGATGTTAATTCTTCTTTAAATATTTGTGAAAATAAATATTCACAGGTAAAATGCACCTGTGAAGCCATCTGGTCCTGGGCTTTTCTTTTTGGGAGATGTTTAATTACTAAGTCAATCTCCTTACTAGCAACTGGTCTATTCAGATTTTCTATTTCTTCTTGATTCAGTCTTGCTAAGTTGCATGTCTCTAAGAATTTTTCCATTTCTTCTAGGTTGTCCAGTTTGTTGGTGTATAGTTGTATCCAACTGGCCCTTTCATCCCTCATACCACTGTTCAAATGAAACCACTTTCAGGAGACCTTCTCTGACCAGCCTTTTTGTTTGCCATCATATCACCCTCATCACCCTGCTTATTTTATTGGTTTTATTAACCATTTACTCCACTAGAATGTATGGCCTAGAGGAATAGATACTTTTTATGTTTTTTTTTTTTTTTTTAAATATCTAGAAACCAAATCCCAAGTTACAGGTACCATTCTAGGTACTGGGGATAGGGCAATGAAGAAAACAATACAAATCCCTGCCCTTCTGGATCTAATATTGTAGTGGGAGGAGACCTATGATAAAGGAGATCATGAGAAATATATATTAGATGGTGATATGTACTATGGAAAAAAGAGCAGCAAAGGAGGATGGAGGCTCTGCTGTCAGGGGGTTGCAATTTTAAATGGACTCAGGGACAGCTTCAGTGAGGAAGGTGACATTTGGGTCCTGAAGCAAGGGAGAAAGCATGTCAGGAAGCTATCCAGTGAGGAGGGAGCTCTATATGCAAAGGAAAGTTGACACAGACCGCTGATAGTACATACTGTAACTTAAGAAAGGCTCATTAATTCTCTTCATCCTTGTTCCTTGTTACTTGACTCATGGCTTACAAGATTGGTGGACATTCCAAATGAAAATTCTATTTCCCATGATAGCTTCCTTCACTGTTCAGGATGGGAAATCAGTTCTCTATTCCAACTCTGGTTGCTAATCACCTTTGCAGGTTGCTCATCCTAGGGTATCTGGGGAAAAAGTATTTGCTCTTATTTGTATCTACTTCTGGAAGACCATTCAAAGGCAGGCCCTCCCGGTAGAATTTGTAATGAGATCACCTCAAATAGCACCACATTCTTTTTAATATTGTAGACTAAGTTGCTGTGTGTATGCAATGTAAAATTCAGTCTTTTTCTTTTTTTAAAATTTATTTTATTTATTTTTTTAAAGATTTTATTATTTATTTGACACACAGAGAGAACACAAGTAGGCAGAGCAGCAGGGAGAGGGAGAAGCAGGCTCTCCACAGAGCAGGGAGCCCGATGCGAGGCTCGATCCCAGGACGCTGGGATCATGACCTGAGCCAAAGGCAGACACTTAACAACTGAGCCACCCAGGCGCCCCTAAAATTCAGTCTTTCCCCTCCTCCCTTCTCAGCCACCAAGTATTTCTGAAAGGATCTCATTAATCTTTATTTGTTGAATGCAAATAGAACAATAAATGATATTCTCAAACTTTATGGGTTTCCCTAACTTCCATATTTCAACCCTCCTTGTCAGTGGCTTAGGGGTATATTTGCCTCTGGAGGGCTCTGGAATCCCTGTTAGAGGATAGATAGTGGGAGAAATAGGAGAGAGGACCAAGAAAAGCCTCCATAGACTTTCTTCAAGTACTGGAAGGTCTTACTTGGGATGATACTATAGTTTTTTTATGTTCCACTGGAATGCAGAATTAGGACAAAAAGTTGAAATCTGTGCCCAGCCAGATTTTAGCTCAACAAGAGGAGAATCATTCTAAAAGTCATAATGTTCCAATAGTGGAATCGTTTGTCTCTGAGGTAATGAGTTTCCCATTGCTGAAAGCATTCAAGCTGAGACTGGATTTCTGAAAAGTTCTCAAGCATTCACACCTACTGGCGATCTGAAGGAGTGATTCTGTATCATATGTTGAGTTGAGTAAGATGAACTCGTTTGTGCTAAGCTTTTGTGCTTCTGTGATATGAGGTAAAGACTATGACCCAGTTTATTTTCTGGGTTTATTTATGAATGGAAACTCAAAAGGATAGCGCTAATGGTCTTGCCAGTGTCTTTGTGGAAGGACCTCAAGTTACTGAAAGGTGAAAAGGCAAGATGAATTTAATGGAAAATGTGCCTTTGACATCTGCCTCAGACAGTGTACCACTTGTCAGCCTGAGGTATGGAGAAAGAGGGGCTCAGCAAGTAGCAGGGGAAAAGAGGGCAGTAAGGCTTGAGCAGAGAGGAGGCGGAGCAAGATGGCGGAGGAGTAGGAGACCTGGATTTCCTCTGGTCTCCGGAATTAAGCTGAATGGGGATCAAACCATTCTGAACACCTACGAACTCAACAGGAGATCAAAGAAGAGAGTAGCAACAGCTCTCTGAACAGAGAAGCAACCACTTTCTGGAAGGTAGGACATGCGGAGAAGTGGATCCGAGGCGATATTCGGGAGGATAGACGGCGGGGGAGGGGGCCTCCGTCGGCCGCTTCTGGCAAGTGCTAGAGCCGCGGAGCACAAAATCGGAACTTTTAGAAGTTGGCTCCGCGGAGGGACGTCGCTCCAGTGGCTAAGCGGGGGGTAGAACCCTCACGGGACAGTGTGGTCTCAGGACCCTCAGGGTCACAGAAAGACCGGGGGTGCCTGAGTGTGGCAGAGCTCCCAGGGATCGGAGCGGGGAAGCCGGCTGCAGAGACGGAGCCAAGGTGCGGGCTCTCAGCTCGGGGTGGCCATAAACTGTGATCCGCGGCCGAGTCGGGCCACTGCTCCCCCAGCAGGGACCCAACAGGCGGCAGATCCGGGGAGACTCCCCTTCCTGCCCGGGGAGGAGCGGCGCGGGAGCGCACCGCAGGGATCTGCTGGGTTTGGAGACTCCACACGGGGTCGGGTGCCAGACATAGAAACGCTGGGTCACAGGCCGGGTGAGCACCGAGTGCGGGCGGAGACTGGGGACCCGGGAGTGACTGCTTTTCTCTGGGGGCGCACTGAGGAGCGGGGCCCCGAGTTCTCAGCTCCTCCAGGTGGAGATTGGGAGGCCACCATTTTCGCCCTGGTCCTCCAAAGCTGTACCGAGAGCTTGCAGGGAACAAAGCTCCTGAGAGAAAATGCAGCAGCTTGCTTTAGCCCGGACACACAAGGGCGGGGCAATTTGGCCTCCGGCAAAGACATTTGGGAACCACGGCAACAGGCCCCTCCCCCAGAAGATCAGCACGAACAGCCAGCAAGCCAAGACCAAGTTTACCGATCAAGGAGAATGGGAGAACTCCAGCGCTAGGGGAATACTGCACATAGAATTCATGGCTTTTTTTACCATGATTCATTAGGTTTTCAAAGTTAATTTTTTTAACTTTTTTTTTTAATTTTTCTTTTTCCCTTTTTCAACCAACATCTTATCAGTCCCTTTTTAAAAAAAATTTTTTTATTTTTCATTTTTAGAGTCATATTCTATCCCTTCATAGTAGTTACCCTTATTTTTGGCATATATATATATATATAAGTTGTTCTGTCTTTAAAATTTTGAGATACAGTTTCTTCTAACAGATCAAAATATACCCTAAATCACTAGTGTATGGCTTTGTTCTAGTCTCCTGCCTGATCACATTCTCTCCCTTTTTTTAAAAAATCTTCTTCTTTCTTTTTTCAAACAACTTCTTATCTTATCAATTCCTTTTATAATATTTTTTATAATTTTCATCATTACAGTCATCTTCCATCCCTTCATTGTATCAACCCTTATTTTGTACATATATAAGTCTTTCTTTCTTTACAATTTTAGGAAGCGCTTTCTTCTAACAGACCAAAATACACCCAAAATCTAGTGTGTGGCACTGATCTATGCACTAGCCAGATCGTATTTGATCATATTCTGGTTTTTTCTTTTGTTTGTTTTGTTCTGTTTTTGTTTTCATCTTTTTCTTTTTCTTTTTTTTTCTCTTTTTTCTTTCTTTCCCTTTCTTGTCCACTGGTTTCAGGTCTTTTCTGATTTGTTTAGAGTATATTTGCTGGGGACATTGTTAACCTCTTAGCATTTTGTTCTCTCATTCAACTATTCTCCTCTGGACAAAAAGACAAGACAAAAAAAAAATCACCTCAGCAAAAAGAACAAGAGGTAGTACCGTCTGCCAGGGACCTACTCAATACAGACATTAGTATGATGTTGGACCTAGAGTACACAATCATGATTTTAAAGATACTAGCTGGGCTTGAAAAAAGCATGGAAGTTACTAGAGACACCCTTCCTGGAGAAATAAAAGAACTAAAATCTAACCAAATCGAAATAAAAAAGGCTATTAATGGGGTGCAATCAAAAATGGGGGCACTAATTGCTAGGATAAATGAGGCAGAAGAGAGAATCAGCGATATAGAAGACCAAATGATGGAAAATAAAGAAGCTGAGAAAAATAGAGATAAACAATTTCTGGATCACGGCACAATTCGAGAGATAAGTGATACGATAAGATGAAACAACATTAGAATAATTGGGATCCCAGAAGAAGAAGAAAGAGAGAGAGGGGCAGAAGGTATATTGGAACAAATTATAGCAGAGAACTTCCCTAATGTAGGGAAGGAAACAGGCATCAAAATCCAGGAGGCACAGAGAACCCCTCTCAAAATCAATAAAAATAGGTCAACACCCCAACATCAATAGTAAAACTTACGAGTCTCAGAGACAAAGAGAAACTCTTGAAAGCAGCTCAGGAGAAGAGATATGTAACCTATAATGGTAGAAACATTAGATTGGCAACAGACCTATCCACAGAGACCTGGCAGGCCAGAAAGGACTGGCATGATACCTTCAGAGCACTAGACGAGAAAAATATGCAGCCAAGAATAGTATATCCAGCTAGGCTCTCATTGAAAATTGAAGGAGAGATTAAAAAGCTTCTATGACAAACAAAAACTAAAGGAATTTGCAAACACAACACCAGCCCTCCAAGAAATATTGAAAGGGGTCCTCTAAGCAAAGAGAGAGCCTAAAAGCAGCATAGACCAGAAAGGAACACAGCCAATATACAGTAACAGTCACCTTACAGGCAATACAATGACACTAAATTCATATCTTTCAATAGTTACCCTGAATGTAAATGGGCTCAATGCCCCAATCAAAAGACACAGGCTATCAGATTGGATTAAAAAACAAGACCCATCAATATGCTGTCTGCCAGAGACTCATTTTAGACCCAAAGACACCCCCACCTTGAAAGTGAGGGGTGGAAAACGATTTACCATGCTAATAGACACCAAAAGAAAGCTGGGGTGGCAATCCTTATATCAGACCAATTAGATTTTAAACCAAAGACTGTAATAAGAGATGAGGAAGGACACTATATCCTACTTCAAGAAGATCTAACAATTGTAAATATCTATGCCCCTAACATGGGAGCAGCCAATTATACAAGGCAATTACTAACAAAAGCAAAGAAACACATTGACAACAATACAATAATAGTGGGGGACTTTAACACCCCCCTAACTGAAATGGACAGATCATCTAAGCAAAAGATCAACAAGGAAATAAAGACTTTGAATGACTCACTGGACCAAATGAACTTCACAGACATATTCAGAACATTCCATCCCAAACCAACGGAATACACATTCTTCTCTAGTGCCCATGGAACATTCTCCAGAATAGATCACAACCTAGATCACAAATCAGGTCTCAACCGGTACCAAAAGATTGGGATCATTCCCTGCATATTTTCAGACCACAATGCTTTGAAACCAGAACTCAATCACAAGAGGAAAGTCGGAAAGAACTGAAATACATGGAGGCTAAAGAACATCCTACTAAAGAATGAATGGGTCAACCAGGAAATTAAAGAAGAATTAAAAAAATTTATGGAAACCAATGAAAATGAAAACACAACTGCTCAAAATCTTTGGGATACAGCAAAGGCAGTCCTAAGAGGACAGTATATAGCAATACAAGCCTTTCTCAAGAAACAGGAAAGGGCTCAAATACACAACCTAACCCTATACCCAAAGGAGCTAGAGAAAAAACAGCAAAGAAAGCCTAAACCCAGCAGGAGAAGAGAAATAATAAAGATCAGAGCAGAAATCAATGAAATAGAAACCAAAAGAACAGAACAGATCAACGAAACTAGGAGCTGGTTCTTTGAAAGAATTAACAAGATTGGTAAACCCCTGGCCAGACTTATCAAAAAGAAAAGAGAAATGACCCAAATTAACAAAATCATGAATGAAAGAGGAGAGATCACAACCAACACCAAAGAAATACAAACAATTATAAGAACATATTATGAGCAACTCTATGCCAGCAAATTAGATAACCTGGAAGAAATGGGTGCATTCCTAGAGATGTATCAACTACCAAAACTGAACCAGGAAGAAATAGAACACCTGAACAGTCCTATAACCACGAAGGAAATTGAAGCAGTCATCAAAAATCTCCCAAGAAACAAAAGCCCAGGGCCAGATGGCTTCCCAGGGGAATTCTATCAAACATTTCACGAATAATTAATACCTTTTCTCCTGAAACTGTTCCAAAAAATAGAAATGGAAGGAAAACTTCCAAACTCATTTTATGAGGCCACTATTACCTTGATCCCCAAACCAGACGAAGACCCCATCAAAAAGGAGAATTACAGATCAATATCCTTGTTGAACATGGATGCAAAAATTCTCACCAAAATACTAGTCAATAGGATCCATCAGTACATTAGAAGGATTATTCACCATGACCAAGTGGGATTTATCCCTGGGCTGCAAGGCTGGTTCAACATCCGCAAATCAATCAACGTGATACAATACATTAACGAAAGAAAGAACAAGAATCATATGATCCTCTCAATAGTTGCAGAAAAAGCATTTGACAAAGTACAGCATCCTTTCTTGATCAAAACTCTTCAGAGTATAGGGATAGAGGGTACATACCTCAATATCATAAAAGCCATCTATGAAAAACCTCCTGCAAATATCATTTTCAATGGGGAAAAGCTGAGAGCTTTCCCCTAAGGTCAGGAACACGGCAGGGATGTCCACTCTCACCACTGCTATTCAACATAGTATTAGAAGTCCTAGCCACAGCAATCAGACAACAAAAAGAAATCAAAGGCATCCAAATCGGCAAGGAGGAAGTCAAACTCTCACTCTTTGCGGATGATATGATACTGTATGTGGCAAACCCCAAAGACTCCACCCCAAAACTGCTAGAACTCATACAGGAATTCAGTCAAGTGGTAGGCTATAAAATCAATGCACAGAAATCAGTGGCATTCCTATACACCAACAACAAGACAGAAGAGAGACAAATCGAGGAGTCGATCCCATTTACAATTGCACCCAAAACCATAAGATACCTAGGAATAAATTTAACCAAAGAGGGAAAGGATCTATACTCAGAAAACTATAAAATACTCATGAAAGAAATTGAGGAAGACACAAAGAAATGGCAAAACGTTCCATGCTCATGGATTGGAAGAACAAACATTGTGAAGATGTCAATGCTACCTAGAGCAATCTACACATTCAATGCAGTCCCCATCAAAATACCATCCGCTTTTTTCAAAGAAATGGAACAAATAATCCTAAAATTTGTATGGAACCAGAAGAGACCCCGAATAGCCAGAGGAATGTTGAAAAAGAAAAGCAAAGCTGGCGGCATCACAATTCCGGACTTCCAGCTCTATTACAAAGCTGTCATCATCAAGACAGTATGGTACTGGCACAAAAACAGACACCTAGATCAATGGAACAGAATAGAGAGCCCAGAAATGGACCCTGAACTCTATGGTCAACTCATCTTTGACAAAGCAGGAAAGAATGTCCAATGGCAAAAAGACAGTCTCTTCAACAAATGGTGTTGGGAAAATTGGACAGCCACATGCAGAAGAATGAAACTGGACCATTTCCTTACACCACACCCAAAAATAGACTCCAAATGGTTGAAAGACCTCAATGTGAGACAGGAGTCCATCAAAATCCTAAAGGAGAACACAGGCAGCAACCTCTTCGTCCTCAGTCGCAGCAACTTCTTCCTAGAAACATCGCCAAAGGCAAGGGAAGCAAGGGCAAAAATGAACTGTTGGGATTTCATCAAGATAAAAAGCTTTTACACAGCAAAAGAAACAGTCCACAAAACGAAAAGACAACCGACAGAATGGGAGAAAATATTTGCAAATGACATATCAGATAAAGGACTAGTATCCAAAATCTATAAAGAACTTATCAAACTCAACCCCCAAAGAACAAATAATCCAATCAAGAAATGGGCAGAAGATATGAACAGACATTTTTCCAAAGAAGACATCCAAATGGCCAACAGACACATGAAAAAGTGCTCCACATCGCTCGGCATCAGGGGAATCCAAATCAAAACCTCAATGAGATACCGCCTCACACCAGTCAGAATGACTAAAATTAACAAGTCAGGAAACGACAGATGTTGGCGAGGATGCGGCGAAAGGGGAACCCTCCTACGCTGTTGGTGGGAATGCCAGCTGGTGCAACCACTCTGGAAAACAGTATGGAGGTTCCTCAAACAGTTGAAAATAGAGCTACCATACGATCTAGCAATTGCACTACTGGGTATTTACCCCAAAGATACAAATGTAGGGATCCGAAGGGTTACGTGCACCGCAATGTTTATAGCAGCAATGTCCACAATAGCCAAACTCTGGAAAGAGCCAAGGTGTCCATCGACAGATGAATGGATAAAGAAGAAGTGGTATATATACACAATGGAATATTATGCAGCCATCAAAAGGAATGAGATCTTGCCTTTTGCAATGACATGGATGGAACTGGAGGGTGGTATGCTGAGTGAAATAAGTCAATCAGAGAAAGACATGTATCATATGACCTCAGTGATATGAGGAATTCTTTTTTTTTTTAAAGATTTTATTTATTTATTCGAGAGAGAGAGAATGTGAGATAGAGAGCATGAGAGGGAAGAGGGTCAGAGGGAGAAGCAGACTCCCTGCTGAGCAGGGAGCCCGATGTGGGACTCGATCCCCAGACTCCAGGATCACGACCTGAGCCAAAGGCAGTTGCTTAACCAACTGAGCCACCCAGGCGCCCCATGAGGAATTCTTAATCTCAGGAAACAAACAGGGTTGCTGGCGTGGTGGGGGATGGGATGGATGAAGTGGCTGGGTGATAGACATTGGGGAGGGTATGTGCTGTGGTGAGCGCTGTGAATTGTGGAAGACTGTTGAATCACAGATCTGTACCTCTGAAACAAATGATGCAATATATGTTAAGAAAAAAAAAAGAAGAAGAAGATAGCAGGAGGGGAAGAATGAAGGGGAGTAAATCGGAGGGGGAGACGAACCATGAAAGACGATGGACTCTGAAAACAAACTGAGGTTTCCAGATGGGAGGGGGGTGGGGGCATGGGTTTGCCTGGTGATGGGTATTAAAGAGGGCACGTTCTGTGTGGAGCACTGGGTGTTATGCACAAACAATGAATCATGGAACACTACATCAAAAACTAATGATGTAATGTATGATGATTAACATAACAAGAAACAACAAACAATAAGGCCTGAGCAGAGGCTCATGTTCCTGCTGCCTTGGGTTGCTTCATCTTCTTGCATGACAGGAAGATGACATCCTTTTATGGGAAGACTAGCACCCAGAAAAAGAGCAAGTTTCCCAACCATCTCTCTTTTTAAAATTGTGTATTTTATTACCACAAATTTAATTTTACAGAGCACCAATCTCATCAACTTTAATTTACAGAAGTTTAGAATTATATAATGGGAAGAGCCTTAAGAGGCTTGATCTCAGCACCTCCATTGTGGTGGATTTATTACTGTTCAGTCTCTCTACTTCCCTTCAAGGTGGAGGAGTATATTTCTCGGTGCTACTGAGGTTGGGCTTGCTTTGGCCGGTGAAACATGAGTACAAGTGGCACATGCCATTTCTGGGCAGAAGCTTTAAAGACCCAGTTCATACTTCACTTTACTCTCTTTTCCCCTAGCCACAACTCTGGGCAGTGGTACCAGGGGTGTTGCTTCATCCCACCTGGGGTGCAGAACGAAAATGACGCAGAGGAGAGCCATTGCTGACTGGGACGATCATTTTGCAAGAGTGAGAAAACAGCCTTTGTGGTAAGCCACTGAGATTTAGGGGGTTACTTGTTAGTATGGCATACTGAGAACATCTTGACTGGTACAGAAATAATTAGCTTTGTGATAGCTAGGAGACAATGTAAGTCTTTTAATGATCATGGTGATCATACTAACAGTTAACGTAAAACGATACTTTCTACATGCCAGGCATTGCGTTCAGTGCTTTTTTCTTCACAGCCGCTTGACAGAAACACATATTATTTTTTTTTTTAAAAGATTTATTTATTTATTTGAGAGAGAGAGAGCACTAGCGGGGGTGGGGGAGGAGGGGCAGAGGCAGAGGCAGAGGGAGAAGCAGGCTCTCCGCTGAGCAGGGAGCCCGATGCGGGGCTCAATCCCAGGACCCTGGGATCATGACCTGAGCTGAAGGCAGACGCCTAATGACGGAGCCACCCAGGCGCCCCAACACATATTATTTTTTTAAAAGATTTTATTTATTTGAGAGAGAGAGAGAGAGAGAGCACATGCGCGAACATGCAAGAGTGGGTGGGGGGAGGGGCAGAGGCAGAGGGAGAAGCAGACTCCCTGCTGAGCAGGGAGCCAGCTGCGGGGCTCAATCCCAGGATCCCAGGATCCTGGGATCATGACCTGAGCCTAAAGCAGATGCTTAACTGACTGAGCCACCAGGCGCCCCCTGGAAATACGTATTCTTAATGAGAAACTGAGACAGAGAGTTGATGTAACGTGCTGAAGATTATGCAACCAGGGAGTGACAGAGCTAGAATTTGATATGGGTCATGACCCAGGCAGGAATCCACGCTCTCAAGCAGTTTCCTGAGTTGTCATTCCTCCTCTTCCTCTGATTCTCAAACTTCTCATCTGTAAAATGAGGCTCCACATCACTTTTTCCTCCTCACAAAACTGTTTTGAAGAAAAGACTGGATGAAGAAATGCTTTCTGGTTTTTGCTCTTCTTCCCAGGATAATGGAAGCAGAACTAAAAGCAGATCCCAGAAGGTGGCTGGCTGTGAGACATTTACACTAATAATAAGTTGCCCTTGCTTGATCTCTTTTGACCTTACACAGCCATTGTGTCTCCAGCATGGCTCTGGAAGACCAGGTTGAACGCTAGCCTCACAGCTTGATTATGCCAGGGCCCTGAGAAAAGTAGCATGGTGTCAGTGTTTTGGAGATGGTTGGGTCTGAAGGGATCAAAGGGATTTGTCTCCCCTGATGGTGTGAATGAAAACATGAAGCATAGAGGGTGAGCTCTCTAGAAAAATCCAACAAATAGCCTGCTTTGGTTGGTTCATGAAACAGTAAGTGGATTGGAAAATGTCTTAACAAACCACAAATAGCCACAGAAATAACTGGGCACAGCTTTTACCCAGCTTATTTAGATATCAGCTGTTCTTTCTGAAGCAGTCTGAAAAATACAGCATACTTGGAATTTTTAAAGCCCCAGGGAGGGAAGTGAGAGACCACTGTTTTTTCGCCCCTAGCCACCTATGTTTTTTTCCTCACAAAACTGGCTATTTCCTTGTTTTTCTTTGTGGAATTACTATGTATATATGGTTTTATCTACCCCAACAGTGAAACTGAGTCGGTCCCTTCTAAGCAGGAGTTTGTAATACTTTTATGATTAATCCTATTTTTCTTTGATTTTTTGGGAAGATAGTATTGCTAGGTTGGCTTCAAAGTCAGAAAAATTATCTACCTATCTGAATAATATCAACTGTGAGTGAGTGTGTGTGTGTGTGTGTGTGTGTGTGTGAGAAAGGGGAAGTGAGAACAAAGAGGGGGAGAGAAAAATGTAAGTATAACATTCATTGATCCTTCACTGATCCTTTTGTAGGGGAAGAATTTTCCACTTGCTCCAAATAGTTACACTGGTTGTGGTTGTTCTCCTGCTGTTCCTCTTCTGCCGTCTCCTCTCATGCTTCTTTTCCATTTTCTTTTCTTCTTCGCCTTCTTTTTAGTTCTTTTTTTAATAGCCAAATACACACAAGATTTACTCATCATAACCATTGTTGAGTGTACAGTGACATTAAGTACATTCACACTGTTGTGCGAATGTCATCATCACTCGTCTCCAGAACTGTCTTCATCTTGCAAAACTAAATCTCTGTACCATTAAATGATAAGTCCCCATCCCCCCCTGCCCCCAGATCTGGGCAGTCACGATTCTACCTTCTAGCTCTATGAATTTGATGACTCTAGGTATCTCATGGATGTGAAATCATATAGAATCTGTCCTTTTGGGAATGGCTTATTTCACTTAGTGGGACGTCCTCATGGTGCATCCATGGTTTAGCATGTATCAGAACTTCCTTTTTAAAGGTTGAATAATATTCCATTGCATGTATATGTCACATTTTCTTTATTCAGTCCTCTGTGAATGGGCACTTGCATTCCGCCTATTGGCTGCTGTGAGTGATGGCTGCTGTAAACATGGGTATATAAATATCTGAGTTTCTGCTTTCGATCGTTTTGGGTATCTGGCCAGAATTGGATTGCTGGTATACCATTTTACATTTCTACCAGCAGCACACAAAGCCTCCAATTTTTCTACATCCTTGAGAACACTTGTTACTTTCTATTTTTTTTTTTTAAATAATAGCCTAATGGGTAGGAGGTGGTATCTCATTGTGGTTTTGATTTGCATTTCCCTAATGATTAGTGATGTTGAGCATGTGTTCATGTACTTATTGGCCATTTGTATATCTCCTTTAGAGATATGTCTATTCAATACCTTTGCCCATTTTTAAATTGGTTTGTTGTTTTCTTGTTGAGCTGTAGGACTTGAAAAAACATACTGTGGTTATTAATCCCTTGTCAGATACATGATTTACAAATATTTTCTTCCATCCTGTGGGTTGCCCATTCACTCTGTTGACAGTGTCCTTCATGCACAAAAGTTTTCAATATTGATGTAGTCTAATTTACCTATTTTTCTTATGTTGCCTATACCTTTGGTGTCATATTTAAGAAATCATTGCCAAATACAGCATCATGAAGCTCTCCTCCTACGTTTTTCTCTACACGCTTTCTAGTTTTAGCCCTTACTTTTAGGTCTTTGCACCATTTTGAATTCAAGTTTTGTATCACCTTCCTCTTTTAAATTAGAAAGAGCACTGTGTTCTACCGATGTAACTTGCTATGTTGAAGGCATTGGGTGGCACTGTGTGGGACTCAGAAAAAGGAAGCATCTCTCCAACCTCAGGAGTTTGAATAATGAGGACACAGTAGCCATGCTACGAAGCAGAAAGTAGCCTTATGGAAGAGTTGGAAATAAGCTAGGTCCGCTCTTGGTTTCTTGAACAGCATGGGAGCTCCAGGTTTTGTAGTGTACTCTCTGCAGGTCATAGGTCAAAGACTATACAGGAGAAGGTCACAAAATGGAGGATAAGCTGAGGAAGGCGTGATGGACGATGGAGCCAAAGTCCCTGCCCAGACACCATTGTGTAGAAGGGACTACTTATTGGGATTTACTAGGCTCCAGATCTGCAACCATAACTACCAGCTGGCCCTGTTCTGTTCAAGTACCATCAAATAGTACCTGAGGGGGCTATTTTATTTTATTTTTAATTTTAATTTTTTTAAAAAAGTTGGCTCCATACCCAACATGGGGTTTGAACTTATGACTCTGAGATTAAGAGTCACATGCTCTACCAACTAAGCCTGCCAGGTACACGGTGAATGGGGCTATTTTAATTCTGGCTTTTATAAAGTGAGAAAAAAGGATTTGTTGATAAAGTTCATATACAGTGTAGGACCCCAGACATATATACTAACTTCAGAGTCGGTCATTTATTTAAGTGGCTAAGGAAAGGGTCTTTATAGTATTTCTGTCTGGGTCCTTCTCTGGAGGTCCTGGGTCCACATAGTTTCTTGATTTGTTTCTTGATTCTGTGCTGATCCATGTCAGTCCATGTGATACTAGCCACTACTTTGGCTCAGAACAGCTATCCTCATTCATTACAGAGGATTCTAAGTATCTACCCTGATATATTTTGACATTTACAAACGAAGAATTTTATCATGTGACATTAGCCCTTTTTATTTTATCGATAACTCTTTTCACTATATCAGATGCTTTGTGTATTGATTGCTCCCCTAAATTTAAGCAGGGCCTTGTTTCCTTGTGGTATCTCTAGCACTTAGCACCTTACCTGGCACACGGTAGGCACTCAGTAAATATGTGTGGAATAGATAAATGTATATGTAGGATTTTGCTATTTTGCTCATGTTTAATACTGCACAAATCTGTGCAAATTGGGTTTTCTGAGTGTGTAGCATTGTTCTAAGTCTGTACTTCCAAATGCCTGCTAAAAATGTGTTCTTCTCTGTGCCCCTCTGTGGGAGGACTTTTCTGTTTCCCTGGTTTTTGTTAGGAGGGAGATGACTTGTGAGTTGAGAGCTCATTAAGAGGCTTCCTACTGTTCAGGCATGTAATCCAGCTCTGGGCACTTCCTGTGCCACTCCATTAAATATCTAGCTTTGACTCTGCAGTTGGATTCTTTTCACTGCCTCTCTGAAGTCATATGGTTTAGTTTCTTAGTTTCTTCTGGCAGCCATACATTACAGAGCAGACTACCTGTTCTGCTAATCACCAACACCTGGGTAATTCGGGCCAGTCATAAAATTTCTTTGTGCCTTCTTTTTCTCATATGTACAATGGGGATGGTGATAGTATCAATAACTAAAATTGGTTGAGTCAGCCCTTGTTCTAAGTATTTTACATGTGAAGTATGTGCAAGGTATTGTTCTAAGTATTTTACATGTTGAATAACAGTCCTGTGAAGTAGACGCTGTCATTAACTTCATTTCATAGAAAAGAACATTGAAGGATCGAAAGGCTAGGTGCTTCCCCCAGGGTCTCACGGATAGTAAGCGGTAGAGCCAGAATTCAAACACACAGAGTTCGACTCCAGAGCTGACAGTTTGGGGCCGTACCCCCTCATCAAGGGTTAGATGAAGAGGATAAGAGATAAAAAAAAAAAAAAAAAAAAAAAGGAAAGTGTTCAGCATTGCCTGGACCCGAGTCAGCACTGTGTAGATGTTGATTGTTCCTTTTGCTAATAACTCACATCCCTCTGAAAACCACAGACACCAGATGGAGATGGTAAAGGGATAAAGGGATGAAGTGAATAAAGCATAAATAAGGATATTTTCATTGGAAACAGTTTTCACGGAAGCGTGAATCCCGAGGAGGGAGTAGAAGAAATAAATAAACCCAGTTCTTATATAGGAAAGAAGCAGAGAAGTTGAAGGTCATTGATCAAGGATGCCTTTGAGAAAAGTCTGTGGGGGCAGTGGCAGTTCTGCATGTCATGCCCCTGAAGGAAGGAGGAGGGTGCCTAAAAACGGAGGAACACTTCCGTCCTCTGTTCTGCACACACCAGCTACGGGGAGAGGAGATTTCCATGATGGAAGATTTCCAGATAGGTGGGAGTAGGGGCAGGAAAGAGAGTTGTTCCAATTCCTGAATAAAAAAATCCCCACGGTTTGTTTTCCTCTCTGTGTTTATTGTGTCCTGCGGGAATGTAAGGTCCTGGAAATTTCAGCAGGAAGAACAGAGGTGACTTCAGGAGGGGAGAGGCAAACTACCAGCATTGAGGAGATAAGATGATAAGATATGGTACCTTGGTAGAAAACAAGGAAATATATTTAAAGAGTTGTAGGCTTTTCCCCATATATTAGGACAAGAACTATGTGTAGGTCATACTGTAGCACATTTTTGAGAGGGTCGGGAGACCCAGGAGATGACACACACAAAAATGCACAAAACAAATTATTTCAAAACTGAAGAACATAAGAATGAAGATACCTAGCCTTACATAAAACACCTCAGAGCTGAAAGTTCCTTGTTAGGAAGAGGGGGAGGGAAAGTTAACTTGACAAAATCTAAATGCCAGTAGAGAAACTTGAGGAAATAGGAAGTGAAAGAGTCATAGTGTTTAAGTTTGAGGGATAGGGTGGGATGACCTCAAAATGCTTTGCTTTGTGCCTTCATGTCACCACCATTCCTCTTCTCGGGAGACTAGTACTTCCTTGGACGAACATTTCCTTGAAGGATCGGCTTGTTTAGTTGTTGGAGGAATGTAAACCATGATAAGAAAACAGATGGGAGATCAAGGTCGTCATAACGGAGCAGAGGATGAAGGACAACTGCAGATCTTTTACTTGAGACTAAGCAGGTGTCTTTAGATCGAATGTGCCTGTGAATTGCCTGAGGAGGTTGTTAAAGGCAGATTCTGATTCATTCAGTGATAGTGGTGGTGTTCTGACTGTGTGTGTGTGTGTGCGCGCGCGCGCGTGTGACAGAGAGAGAGAGCATGAGCGAGAGCTAGACAGTCAAAGTGAGAGAGAGAGAGAGAGAGAGACAAAGACAGGGAGAGATAAAAAGACAAAGAGAGACAAAGTTGAACTCCTTTTAGTGTAGCTTTGGAATTTTAATGGGCGATAGAACACAAAAAAGGAGACGGACAGGGAGAGTGGGAACATGGTAGCAGTTAGTGAGACCAGCACCCCAATTTGATCCTACATGTCCTTTCTATTTATTACATTATATAACCTATAATGTACTAAGAAGAAACTTTGCCAAAAGATAGGTTTATTTTGGCCCAACCTTGAGATAGGTTTCTGAAAACACCTGCCTTAGGTAGAACAATAATTCTCAACTTTTTTTCAGTATCTTTCTCCCTACTATCACTCAAAGAGCCTTTTGAGATATTTCTTTCCCTAAAAGCTTCCTCGTGAAATTTTAATACCATAGTTATATTGCATGGTTGCTATGTATTGTATGTATTTCTGTGTTTTATACATAATAAGTGTAAGATTTTTTTTTTTGGCCCTGCTTCCTCCAACCCCAAGAACCAATTTCACACCCTTGGCAGGGATACCACTCTGTTAAGACTGTGTGAGTTAGAAGGTCGCACATCAGAATAAAAGTATGAAAGCACTTAAAATATGTTTTATATTTATTTAATAGAGAGGCAGCGATACAGCCAACTCTCTCCCCATACCCCATCTTTTCTTCTTCTTGAGTAACCAACTGGCAACGTTTTAGCTAAGCACAACCAGTCAAACTAGAGGACTGTATATTTCCCACCCTCTCCGACACTTTCCCTTCAGCTAACTGAGCACAATGACAATGAGCTAAACACTACCTTTCTTAGCCTTTCTTATGGACTCCCTTTGGCCACCTAACCAAGTTATGGCCAATGAGCTATAAGCAGTGGGAGAGAAATAAGTGTCAATATTAAGCTACTATAGTTTGAATGTCTCTGTTCTCATAGCTGAACCTAACATTGATAGAAATCTCGTTTTCATTTCATCTTGAATTATTAATTATTAGATCTGTATGACTGACATTTATTGGGCCACACTCCTTATAAATTTTTCAGGATTTTTTCCCTATGTCCTTCCTTTGTGTCTACCTCCATATTTTTAAAGACTTGCATTAAACTTTCATATAGAGGTGCAGACAAAAAAAAGTGACTTTTGTATGTATAATGTCTGCTACAAGTTGTGGTGGCTGGGGTGAAAGTCTATTCATTTTGAACTTATGACTTCTAGTCTATGTGTAATTGAATTTTGAGTAAGGGGAGTTCTCAACTAGGATTATGGAATACTCCGGAGTGATCAGGAGGTAGTTAAAAGAGAAAAAGAAGAGGGGAAAATGGTAAGATGAGATGAAGTCAGAAATCAAAAAAATCATTTATGCTTCAGATTCATTTAGGGAAGAAAGTAAAAGGATGCAAAGAAATATTTGGAAATTTGTGTTGGGTTGCTCTTGATTAGCAGGAAAAAAAAAGGGTTAAAGGTCAAAGTAAGTGTCAGAAGAAAGGTTCAAAAACCAAAAACCCTTCAGGAAAGAATGGATTCCAGCCATAGTCGTGCTTGTGCTGATTTGAAGTAGGGATGTGCCCACCGATAGGAAAGCCCCTGCAGGACTTGTCACCTGCAGGCTCGGTACAAGAGTCTTCAATTATTTAGCTTAAGAATACGGGGTAACATAATAAAATAAAATTAAAAAAAGAAAAGGAATATGGAGTAAGAGGGACGCCAGGCTGGCTCAGTCAGGTAAGCATCAGACTCTTGGTTTCGGCTCAGTTCTTGATCTCAGGGTCATGAGATTGGGCTTGTATTGGGCTCCACGCTCCCTCTCCCTCTGCCCCTCCCCTGCTCTCTCTCAAGTAGATAAATCCTTAAAAAAAAAAGAATAAGGGGTGAGACATCAGGAATTGGGCTTTCTTAAGTTGGATTTTTTTTTGGGGGGGGGAATTTGATTGTGAAGACTTTTTTAGTGGTAACCAGCAGAATGACTCACAGTAAAATACAAAATTGGGCAAAAAACTTGTAGAACTTTTAGAGGTCTTTCTTTCCTTCTTTCTCTTTCTTTCTTTCTTTCTTTCTTTCTTTCTTTCTTTCTTTCTTTCTTTCTTTCTTTCTTTCTTTCTTTCTTTCTTTCTTTCTTTCTTTCTTTCTTCCTTCCTTCCTTCCTTCCTTCCTTCCTTCCTTCCTTTTTCTTTCTTTCTTTCTTTCTTTCTTTCTTTCTTTCTTTCTTTCTTTCTTTCTTTCTTTCTTTCTTTCTTTCTTTCAGAGGTAGAATTTAGTGATTCTTCAGTTGCATATAATACCCAGTGCTCATTCCATCAAGTGCCCTCCTTAATGCCCATCACCCAGTTACCCCACCCCCTCCCCACTTCATCTCCAGCAACCTTTAGTTTGTTCCCTAGAGTTAAGAGTCTCTTATGGTTTGCCTCCCTCTCAATTTTCATCTTATTTTATTTTTGCTTCCCTTCCCCTATGTTCATCAGTTTTGTTTCTTAAATTCCACATATGAGTGAAATCATATGGTATTTGTCTTTTTTTGACTGACTTATTTCACTTAGCATAATACCCTCTAGTTCCATCCACGTTGTTGCAAAAGGCAAGATTTCATTTCTTTTTTGATGGCTGAGTAATATCCCGTTGTGTGTGTGTGTGTGTGTGTGTGTGTGTATATTTACACGATACCTTCTTTATCCATTCATCTGTCGGTGGGCATCTGGGCTCTTTCCATAGTTTGGCTATTGTGGACATTGCTGCTATAAACATTGGGGTGCATGTGTCCCTTCAAATCACTATGTATCCTTTGGATAAATACCTAGCAGTGCAATTGCTGGGTCACAGGGTAGCTCTATTTTTAATTTTTTGTAGACCTCTTGGAAATTTTAAAAGAAATAACATACAACAACAAGGAGAGAAATTGGTTGCTTTGTAAAGCTGGATTAAGAGAAAGCATGTGACAGGATGGAGCGTTTGCTTAATTTAGGATGATATGAACACACAGGTTCTCTTCCCAAGTCATAAGTCCTATAGGAAGAAAAGGTATCTGGTGTGCTATATAGAGTGTCTGTGTGGCAGACATTGTTAGGATCTCATCAATAGCTACTCCCCTCAACTTCCTTGTTAACCAAACCTACATTTTGATCAGAGAGGCAAAGGGCTCTGCTCCCAGGACTGATCAGTCTTGGTCTAAGTTGGCCATGGAGCTCCTTTTCCCCTTTGTCAGAGTTTTCACTCTCTCAGCCACTCGTGCTGCCAGGAGTGCTCCTGTGACTTAGTTCTAACCAATAACCTCTCGCTAGAAAGTTGCTAGGGCGCATTTGTGGAAGTATTTTCCTGTTCAGATAAAAATGCAAGGATTTGCAAGAGAAAATTTGTTCCCTTTGCCCATTTCCCCCTGCTTGGTATGCTGGTGTGATGTGCTAACTGGATCTATATCGGCAAATTGTGACCTTGTGACAAACAAGAAGTTAAAAAGCTTATATATGGAGGTTGCTGGAGTCTAATTTTGTAAGAAGCCTGTTTTGTTTGGAGCCTGGGTTTTGGAAGACATTATGGAGCTACTAACTTACCCCGTGTCTGTTCATAGGTGGGTGTTGTAGGCTTGACGATGCAGTGAGAAATAGACCATAGAAAGAACTAACTGGGATGGCAAGATTTCCTTATATGATGCAGGGAGCCCATTTTGTGCTAAGATTACCCTCTTTCCCAACTAAATGGTGTCAAAGGAGGTGAGCTGGCAGTTCTGAGCTCCTGTGAATTAGTGAACTCCTTGTATTGACCCCACATTTGGACATTTTCTTTTTTTTAAAAAATTTTTATGTGAGTGTGGTTGACACACAATGTTACATTTGTTTCAGGTAAGACGTATTCTTGAGAGATAGAAGAAACACTGGAGAATCATTAATTCATCTCCCTGGGTTCATGTACATGTTTTGAAAATTTTTTTTGCCAATTTGGTAGTAAGTGAAGGGCATAGTAAAATGAAATTACTTTTGCCAATTCTGAATTGTTCTCACCAATCTTTGAATCCATACCAGTCTTTGTGATCTTGTCTAATTTAAATATCTTCATGGTTTAAGCCTCTGAGAGCTGGGTTACGTTACTTGTAGGCAAAAGCATACTTAATGAACGCCAATAGGAATTTTAACAAAGACTGGGTGGATTATAAAAGAAATAAGGACCATGGGGGAGGTGTGGGTAATGAATGTCCAAGCAGTCTCGTCTTATATGCTGACAATGATAATCGAAGAAAAATTACACAAATGAACAAGAGTCCTGAATGATGTACAGATGTAGGAGGAAAGAATACATAGACATTTCCAGCCATGTCCTGGCACAAGAAATGGTAGGAGTTCAATATGGTGGCAAGAGAGATTTGGAAGATCTGGGTTTACGACTTGTCTCCAGCGCTTGCTGGTTGAGGGACTGTTGGTAGGTAGATCACCTCTGTGAGCTTCAGATGTCGTATTTGTCAAAAGGCCATGATAACATCTACTTCTCAGGTTGTTGTAAGAAAATTTGAAATAGCATATCATCAGTTTGTGTTACCCAGGACATACTAGATTCTGAGCAATAGAGGAGAGTGAGCTGTTTTCAAATCTGTGGTGAAAATTGAAGGTGTTTGGAGCCTTTGAGAAAGTCCCTTATACGTCTTTGGACTTATGTCTCCTAATCCATAAAAATGAAAGGTTTGGACTAGATTTTTTTTTTCATTTTCTAGATTTATACATCTGTTTCTAAATATATAAGAATAACTTCAATAAGTAGGGGAAAAGGAAGAGAGAAATAGGAAGAGAATGAAGCCTATGGGAGACTGGCCCTTCAAAGAAAGAGAGAGAGCTGTAGGTAAATTCTATCTTTGCATTCCCTTTGGATCTCACAGAACCCTGGTTGTGCTCCACCTCCCAGTGATTTTTTCTTTTTCTTTTTCTTTTTTTGACATGGGAGTTTCAGAGTGGGTACATAAAGTGAGCAGGAGGGAAGATCAAGGCAATGGCTCATGGTCCAAGTCTTGAGCTGGGAGGGAAGGAAGAAAGCCTCCTTCATGTCTTGCCTCACGTGTGTACACACTACAGTGTCACCTCCGGCCGAGGGGGTGCTGGGATGGGATTTTAAATCTCTCTTCTGCATCAAGGTGCAGTCAAGCGTGGCGACACTGCATGTGGTTATTCTGACCCCTGAATATAGATTCTCTCCGGTGTGGTGGGAACTAATGGGAACTTTAGGGAAAGGGAGGGAGCAAGGTAAGCTGGGAGGCAAAAACACAGCTAGGGAAATTTTTGACGAGGGTGTTGTTGGCTGTGCAAGGAGGGAATGAAAAGAACCGAGCCATATTGAATCCTGAGAGTGGGAGACTGTGTGGGACAATGAGAAGTGGTGAAATCTATGAATCTTTCTGGGGATGGCTATCTCGGATAAAAGATGTGAAAGGTTACTTTTACTCCAAAGTTGTGAAATTGTACATTTTCTCATGCTTCACATTTACTTCTCTCAAGTTGTTAACTTTGGGCTACCCGGTATATTCTCCATATTGTGGGCTCACCTTTAACTCTTCGTTTTATTTCAGCCCCTAGATCTACTCAGTTACATGTCCTCCATCCTCTTTTGGTGCTGTGCTATTTTTTACCGTGTGGTCCGAAATTCATACCTCATCACCTCTGACACCCCTCATGCCAGAGGCCATCAAACTTCTCTCTCTGTGAGCAAGATTTGCCCTCCAGTGACATCTGCGGTTATAACACTGTTAATAAGAACAAGTATTGCTCTAAATACGCTATAAATATTAACTTGTTCAGTCCTCCAAATATCCCTGTGAAACAGGTATTGTTTATTATTATTATTATTATTATTATTCCCATTTTACAGATAAAGACACTGAGGTTAATTGACTCACCCAATGTCACAGAACAAGGGGATAAACTAGGATTCAAACCCAGGCTGCCTGGCTTTAACACTCACGCTCCTAACCGCTGTGCTCTAGTGGATCTCCTTTTGTGAAATGCTGTTTTCATGTTTTTTTTTTTCCTTGCTTCAAAACCTGTAGTGAATTGTTCTAGGATTAATAGATTGATTTTTAGGATTATTTGCAAACCCTTTGGACTGATGCAGAAAGTTGTTCAACAGAAGGACCCCCCCCCCCGCCCCGCCCCATTCAGCCTTGTTTCTCTCCTGTTGCCCAAACCCACAGGGGAAGTGGCAGCTCGATGCTCGAGGCTGTGTCTTCACCACCATTCCCAAATCTCTCCTCTTAGGGATCAAATTGGGCTTCTGGATAGTAAATTTTGACCTCCCTGGATTCCAATAGAATTTGAAGGCTGTGTTAGGTACTGTAGTAGTTGATTCGAGCATGCTCAGTTTTGTTTCTTCTTTTAAAGCTGTGTCAAGGACTATGTCTTGTATTATGAACTAGGTCTAAAATTCTCTAAGGCAAGAACCAAGACCTCTAAATAAATCTGAGTTTTCCCAGGGCCCTTTAATTGTTCTCATTTATAACATGAATTCCTAAGCTCTTGTCCAGTGCTGGAGTTCTGTCCTGTTTCTGGATGTATTAGAACATGAGACCAAGTGCTGGGCAGAAATGGATCCTCACGAAACCTCTATTGGTTTGACTCATCCTGAACTCCATCTAAAATAAACCAAAGACCAGGCTTTCTGCAGTTTGATTAGATATTTTTGAAGTCTGCAATGATTGTAAATGTTCGGCTTTTATTTCCCACCATGGAAAAATGAAAGATAAGAATGACTATGGGGGCACCTGGGTGGCTCAGCTGGTTAAGCAGCTGCTTTTGGCTCAGGTCATGATCCCGGGGTCCTGGGATCGAGCCCCGCCTCGGGCTCCTTGCTCAGTGGGGAGCCTGCTTCTCTCTCTCCCTCTGCCTGCCTGCCGCTCACCCTGCTTGTGCTCTCTCTCTCTCTGTCAAATAAATAAATAAAATCTTAAAAAAAAAAAAAGAATGATTGTGTTGGCCGAATTTGTTCGTCAGTCAGCACTCTTTTCTCATTTCAACTGCTTTGTTAACAGCCCATAGCTCAAGGGAGCAAGACTGGATTGTTTGTGCAGGAAAGGTGTTGATTAGACCTGGAGTGTGTGTCAGATGTCAGGCAGCCCAAACCCAGGAGGTGACCTTGAAAAATGATAGAGTTCAGTAGGTCAGCTCATCATGAGCTGAGCCTATGATTGGCTGTCTCCAGAATTGGGCTACGGGATGGGATGAAGGGTAGGCAATAGCACATGAGTAAGGAATGAGAGATGGCGGTAGAGGTAGGAGGAGAGGGACAGAGACAGAGATGACAGAGGCAGAGATTGGGAGAGATGGAGAGATTGAGAAGAGAAAGAATAGCCAGCCTGACTGCTATCCACATTCGCAGTAGCTTTTAATTCCTTTGACTATACATACTTTCTGTCATTAAATTCATTTCATTAGCCCTATGATAGCCAAGTTATACAAATTTGCCGGTACAAACAGCTCTTTGCATTAAAAACAAACTGAAACTCTCTTTCCCTTAGTTGTCTGTTTCCTTTAGATGTCTGTTAAGCACCCTGTATCTTACATTAATTGTGGTTCAAGAGAGGACATTAGATGTTCGTTCGTTCTTTCTTTCTTTCTTTCTTTCTTTCTTTCTTTCTTTCTTTCTTTCTTTCTTTCTTTCTTCCCTTTTCTTTTCTTGCTTGCTTGCTTGCTTGCTTTCAAACTCAAAGTATTTTAGAACAAGACTTCAAAGGATCTTGCAGGGTAAAAAAAAAATCCCACAACTCATGAATTATAAAGAAAAAAGGGTTTTGTCTTTAAAACAATATCTTGTGCAATTAGAAGCCAAGTGACCTCAATTACCATGTGAATAATTCAGAGAGGCAAATTAACTGCAACGGGAAAAATTGGGTCTAGTGTGGTCCTCTATAGGCATATGACTCAGATGATATGGGACCTAATCTTAGAGCAGTCAACGTAAGGTTCTGAAATCTGGTTGTCACAGTTAATAAATTTTTGTTATTCACCTTCTAGGTGTTCCTACACGAAGCTGTCATAAAGTATTCTGGTCATTGGTGGTGTTCTTCCCTTGCTTCTATTCACCCCTCTCTGCTACAGCAGGACTGCGAACCTTTCAGCATTCACTTTTCCTCCATCCACACCCCTGCAGCCCTTCCGCTTGGCGTCAGAGTAGGAGCAGACGAAAGGAGCATCAAAACGGCAGGCATGTGGCTTGTCACTTTCACGCAGGCGCCTTGTCACTTTCACTCAGGGTTCAAGTTGTAGAGTGTGCTCCAACAGATTGATGTGATAAATATTTGTTGAGGGCACTACCTTGTAACAGACTTTATGCCAGAGACTGCAGGGTAGTTAAAGAAACTAAAATACTGTCATGTTTTCAAATATCTTATCAAAAGGCAAAGACAACAGGTCTGCCCACAAAGCACTGGAATATAAAACAAAGGAATGTATGCCTTAATAGTAGCCCAAGGAAAGGCAAGAGGACAGATGAAGACACACATGGATAAGAGTCTCTGAGGGGAGGGGATTTTAGGTCTGTGTGAAAAGGACTGGCTATTCACATTTGAGGATGAAGGTGGGTAGGAGGGTGTCACATGAGGGGAATTCGGGATAAGTAAGTGTCTGGAGGCAGAGAAGCATATGCAGAAATGTATCAAATTTAAAGATTTCTTTGGATGGGTAGACACAGTGCACTGACATTGAAAGGCAGACCTCTTTGTTACTTGTAACTCCACAGGTCGGAATGCTGCCTTATAAGGCCAAACAAACAGTTGCACCTGGGGTAACCCTGGGGACAGGGTAAGAGCGAGCTAGAGCTGTAGATGGCAGGTTGCGTCCGGCAGTCTGGGTGGGTATGGTAGCGAGGGGTTTGCAGGCTTCCTGGGGATCGGTGGATTTGAATAATTACACAGCTCCGAAGCATAGAGGCTGTCCCTCATTGTTTAGTACCTGGCCCAGGGATGTGGGAGCCTCATGAGGGCTCCAGTTGGGGTGTATACTTAATTGCCCCAGAGGGAGGGTTCCCGATCAGGGAAGTGTTTGGTGGGGGTCTTGGCAAACTGCCCATGCAGGGGAACTGAGAAGTTTTAGAAGTGACTTCAAAAGTGAGTCAAGAGAGCACTCTTGAAATATATTGCAGTATATGTAAGCACATTGCACCTACCTTGGCTGAGGTTGGGGGAGTGGTAAAGGTGGAAGACATGAGTTAGGACATTAGGTGATAAAACTAGGTTGAGACCAGACCTTGGGAGAATCTTGAAACCCCTGCTAATAAATGACATTCTCATAGTAGTGTAAGAAATGGGGTCTGCTTCAGGAAATTAGGTAGATATCAAGGGGATGTGGTATATTTACCTAAAATTTTAATAATTTACCTTAAAAATGGACATATTAGGTGGCAAAATATTATGAGGAATTCCATAATCCTGAAGAACATGATCTGATCAATGAAGACAGGATATGTTATAGCAATAATATAACAAAATGCAGATATTGTGTAATGCCTATTATATACCTAAGACAAAAGATAAAGTCGTGAGCAGAGAAACTCTGAGAGGCTCAAAACTTCGTCTTTGTGAATGCAAAAATCATTATATTCACCAAGTGGAATAATTGTTCATGTGCTTTTGGTGACCCTATTTGAAAACTACCATGTTAGCGGTCTATCGAGCACCCAACTTTCTTGGTAAGTTGTGGAATAATAATTAGTTTCTGTAAAGGCATAAGGAAGTTTTGGAAAATCTGGAAATTGTTAATCCATGCTGATATTTACCAGAAGGGGATGAAATGCAAATTTGAGTTCAACTAAATATATGCAGTGGATGTCGTGGTGTAGCTACCACCCAGACCCACCCATTCAGGACCAACCTGTGCTCATTCCCTCAACTGCTAAGAGTGTTGGCTGAGGATAGCTCACAATTAAGTCTCTCCCACAGGCTTCCTTGGGCTAAAGGAGTGGCCTCACTCAAGGTTGGGTTCCCAGCCCAGAGGCAATTCCCACCCACTGACTGGTTGATGCCAGGATACAAAGACCTGCCCCCTGCCTCATTAGGGGAGGTGATGGTTAATTTTATGTGTTTGACTAGGCGGCTATGGGTGGTCAGATATCTGGTTACACATTATTTCTGAGTGTATCTGTGAGGGTGATTCTGGAAGAGATTAGCATTTGAATTGGTGGACTGAGGAAAGCAGATTGCCCTCCCCTATGTGGGTGGGCATCATCCAACCAATCCCCTGAGGGTATGAATAAAACAAACAGATGGAGGAAGGGAGAATTCTTTTTCTCTGCCTGATTGCTAATTTAGGACATCAGTCTTCTCCTGACTTTGGACTGGGACTTAGGCCATCAATTTTCCTGGTTGTCAGGGCTTCTTGGTACAGAACTGCATCACCAACTTTCCTGGGCCTCCAGCTTCCATGTGGCAGATCATAGGATTTCTTAGCTTCCCTAATCACATGAGCTGATTCTTCCTCATAGTAAACCAACCTCTCTCTCTCTCTCGTCTATGTTTCTTATCGGAGATAGGGTATCTCTCTCTCTCTCTCTCTCTCTCTCTCTCTCCTATTGGCTCTGTTTCTCCTGTGGGGAACGCTGACTAATAAAAGGGACAATGCTCAGGGGCCATCCTAGGTCTAGTGCTTCTGGCAAAAGGGCCAAAGCCTCTGCTGATTTCCTCCTCTTGCTCTGCTCCTGCCAGCTTCACTCCCCATGCTCAATCCTTCTTTTACTCTACTGCAGGTCAGCACTCCCAAGAGCGTCTGCCAATGAACCCCTTGCGCTCAGATCTTCATTGCATTGCAGAGAGTCCAACTAAAGCAATGTGTGTCTAAAGAACAATGACACAATTCCACAAATAATGTATCTATTCTGAATCTTCTTTCATTCCAAGTTGAGAAATGGTTGGGGACAGAGAGAACACGTACAGGTTTTTCAAAATTGTATCTATCCTTTAAAATAAAAAAAAAAAAAACTCACCTTTGCTTGAATTATTCCAGACCATAGAAAATGAGTAGGTTCTTTTTTATAATGCTAACATAACTTGAACGCTAAAATTTGATCATTATAAAAAGGAAAAACTATAATTTCCTGTAAGAATATAGATCTAAAAATTCTGTATAGCATATAACAATTGATTCCAGCTGCATATTATGAGAACAGTATAATATGACCTAGTAGAGTTTATTCTAACACCATAAGGATAGTTCAATGTTAGGAAATCTATCAGTGTAATTTATTACATCAACAAATGAAGAAAGTCAATGATTATATCAATAGATGGCTGAAAGGCATCATAAAGTTCAACAGCCATTCCTAACAAAATTTCCAAGTACTTTAGAAATAAAGGAAACTATTTAAATCTGATAGATTCTTTTTACCAAAACCCAATAGCAAACATTACAATAAACCTTGAAATGCTGAAACCATTTCCATTAAAAAGTAAAGCTAATTTCTTGTTAAATTTAATGTGTAGTGAAATTGATCACACCTTTCCTTCTACTCCCACTGGTCTAGGACGGACCCCCCAGTACAGTTAATGCAAGGATGTACCTAAACATCTCTTTCTCTCAAGACTGACTTTCTAGAGGTAGGTATAAGCCCTACAGATTTTTGTATCCTTGGTCCCTGACCCGGTTTCTGGCACAAAAAGTTTCTTGAAGGCCGAAGCAATTGAATGAAAATAATAGTGAAATTTTGAACTTTATGGAAGACCATTTCCCCTTTCCCATAAGAGAATGGTGTCAGTTTGACTTGCAGACAAGATGCTAAGCATATCCTATCATAAGCATAATTTGCAAGACTGTTTTTCAAAAAGTCCAACCAAAGAATTCTATCTGAATCAGAGAGCAGAGACTGATGAGTCCATTTATACTTTTTAATAGTATGTTATTTTTCCTTGAAATTTAAAAATCTCATAGGAATGGGGCGCCTGGGTGGCTCAGTTGGTTAAGCGACTGCCTTTGGCTCAGGTCATGAGCCTGGAGTCCCGGGATCGAGTCCTGTATCGGGCTCCCTGCTCAGCGGGGAGTCTGCTTCTTCCTCTGACCCTCTTCCCTCTTGTGCTCTCTGTCTCTCATTCTCTCTCTCTCAAATAAATAAATAAAATCTTAAAAAAAAAAATCTCATAGGATTTCATCATGATCATTTTTAAAACTCCTTCCATGATGGTTCTAGGATTTATTGACCATATTTAGAAGTTGGCTGTGAACAGCTTGGAAATGCAATAGTGCAAGTCACTTAGTTTAAGTTTATCTACCTTAGAAACCATAACAATATTAAAAACAAAGAAATGAACGCCCATCCCCCACACTGCTTGGGAAATGCTTCTCTAAAATGAAATTATTTTTTACATCTTTCACACCTCCCCAAACCAGATTTTATTTTAATAATTTTTTTTCTTTCAAAATTACTATTTATATCTTACAACACCCACACATTTCACTTCTCAGGAACCCTGAGTTATTTCACTTAGTGTTAATGGGGCAGACCCCTTGGCCCAAACTCACTATTACCTGTTTAGAAGCTAATGTGTCCTGTTGCCGTGTCTTTCTCTGAAGAGATAATAGATATATGGCTCTGAGATGGAAAACAGAGGTTGGATATTCAAGATTCCACTCCAGAAGTGTTGCCTACTCTGGGTTAACCCTCTCATTTATTTGTTTAACAAGTGCTTATGAAACTCATCGGCTGGAGTAGGTACAGAGGAAGGACAGGGCTCAGATCTCATGAAGAAATTTAGTGTGACAATATTATCCTTGTTCCCTTTCTTTACCTTTTTTCAGCCAATGTTTCATGTTTCTCAAAGGGGTCCTTTGGAGGAACAGGGAAACAAAAAGCTATATTCTTATATTCAATGAATCTAATGACTCTAAAGGGTAACGTAAAGAACTGAACGTTATCTTTTTCTCTTCATTTATTGACTTACCTGTTTGTCTATCTAATTCCGGTCTGCTATCTCTGACCTCCTCCTCTCTACCCTGGGAATAGCACCTTAATTTTCCTTGGGGGAATCCACCTTCCTCCACTGCCAGCCTGGAGGAAGGCTGGGTGGTTGAATGAGGCTCCATGTCCCCCTCAGCTTCAGGACAGGACACGGGATCTAGGTCTGGCTGGTGAAGGGAACTCCTGGGATTTTAGCGGGAATTGTCAGGAAAAGGCATTCTCACCTGGGGTTGCTAAACTGGCGGAGTTCAATCCTACAGCTGCCCGTGACCACCTTGCCATCAAAGTGGAGAAATTATATGAAAATGAAGCTGAACACAGAGGAAGAGGAATTGAATCATGAAGAAAGACACGTTTTTGATGAGACCATCTGAGTACTTGAATTAAACCGGGCTTAACGTTGGGCCTATAAACTTTTCAGTTATGTGAACCAACACTTTTCCAAAAATCGATCACCTGCAAGTAAAATATGTAGGCCAGGGGCCGCTGGAGTCAGAGAGGCCTTCCCGAGAAAGTCACACCTAAATGGTCTCCCAAAGGAAGTCTGGCTAAGAGGAAAAAGGAGTGTCTTCAGCGAGGAAACAGCCTTTTGGAAAAAATGTGGTTGAGGAAGAGCACGGCTTAATTGAATTGAAAGCTGTTCCCTTTGGTTGGTATAACCAACGTGAGAAGGACCAGAAGCAGGAGCACCATGGAGACACAAGGCTGCTGAGGTTGTGCGGGGCCAGACAAGGCATGACTTTATCTTCGAGGCAAGGGGAAGGGTTTTCAGTGGGGCAGTAAAAGACCCAAATTGCATTCTAGAAGTGTCTGACAGCCATGTAGAAGACTGATTCAAATGGGCAAAACATACATGTCAGAGTAACATGATGGTGGCCTTTCTGAGCAGTGGCAGTGGGACAGGAAAGGAATCAATGGGTTAGAGCGCTTTGTAAGAGAATGAGGAGGCTTTGGGGTCTGACTGGGAGGAGACGGGGGAAGGAGGAGTTAGGGAAGTGGCTGAGTTCCTGGCTTAGGCACTGGCCGAAGGCAGTGCAGAGGGAGAGTATCCCAGGGGGAGAAGATCTTGGAGGAAGCACATGCAGTGTTGGAGAATTTGGGTGTGAGGTGTTTGGCGTATTTAGGGGAAATGTGGGATAGTCCAGTCAGCTGTGTTAGGAAAGTGAGAGCTGGAGATATATAAACGGGAGAGGTGTGGTTGTGACTACACCATGATTGTAGATGAGTATTTTGGAGTCAACGTTGTTAGGTAAGGAAGGAAGAGGGCTTGGGGAAGAATCCTGAAAAACACAGCATGTAAGGAATGACCAGAAGAGAAATCATTGCAAAAGGAGCCTAGAAAGAATTAATGAGGAAGGCAGAAGAAAAATCAGGAGACCATGACACCTTAAAGGCCAAGACTTTAGAGACTATGTCAAGGAACGTTGGGAGTGGCCAGCAATCCCTGTACCGATGGATGAAAGATGACTCCAAACTTTGTTATGAAAGAGAGAAGGCAAGGGGGTCAACGCTCAGAGATGAAGACCCTTTGCTCTTCTTTGCTCCCGCTTTTATTGGTCCTTTAGGATATTCTTTAATCTTCATCACTTTCTCAAGCATGTAATGTGTGACAAGTGGTCTTACCGGAACTAGGAGGATCTGTTTACGGGAAAGAAAGCATATGCTAATCTGCATGTTCTAAGAGTTCTGCTACACATAGCCTGAGGGACAATGCCTACATCTCTAAGATCACAGGGCGGCTGTTTGGGCTAAGAAAGCTTAGGGGAAGGCAGCTCCCCGCGGCATTCCTATGGCAGAATGCTCACGCAGGCCTCAGCATTCCAAAGGCCTACACCCATCTCTGAAACCTTCCATCACCCCCAGCGGCCTCCGTGTTACATTTTAGCAAGCCAGGTATTATGGCTGATTTCATGCTCTACATTAACCCCAGCGAAAGAGAAGGTGGCAAAGAGTCAAACATGCTACTTAGGGTCCAAAAATTGCTGTGAGTTAGGGGGGGTTATTGTTACTACTTGTCTGACAGGTGGGACCAGAATGCTCATTGCAGAGAGATATGGGGTTGTTGGGGGGGGGGGAAGAAATTTTGATAAATACTTGATAATACATGTCAAGCTTTCAAAAGAAGGAAAAGCTGGTCTTCAGGATAGAAGGAGAATTTGGAGGTCTTGCAATAATTCTGGAAGGGGTGGCAAGGAAAGGAGACAGAAGAGAAAGAGCCAGGGAGCTAATGGTCCCAGATCATTTGTGATGGGGCACTTTCATGGAATGTCACAGAAATTCCATAAAATGTCATAAATTTGTGCTCCATTGAAGTGATGATTGTTATTTTCTAGAAACTGAAAGAGGTGCTGAGTTTCACCCTGGAGAAGGTGCGGGAGGGAATGGAGAGTAGGTGAGAACCCTGAAGTTGAAGCTACGGAGGAGGCCTGGCAGACGTGGGTGACAGAGCTGGCTGGAGGTGGGCCCAGCCTTCCTGGATGTGAGTCTGGGTCCCCCATTTATCAGCCTTGGAGCCACCCTGAGTCTCACTCTCCTTGTCCGCAAAAATGAGGATAACAGCACTTCCCAGTATATAGGACTCTTGTCAGGATTCCATGGGTCACCACACGTGCTGGCACACAATAGGCTCTTCACAGACATTGGCTGTTTCCACAAAGCCCTTTGGAAGGGCTTTGGGCTTCCGTAGGTCATGGAATTAGGGGAGATTAGGCAATTTCTTCCAGGGCTCAAGGTTAAGAGAAGTTCCCCAATGAGGCCTCCATTATATAAGAGAAGGATTGAAATGGTCTGTGGATGTAGCCACAGGGATGATGTTCCTGATCCTGTAGAGGGCAGTTGTAATGAAGAATGTGGACCAAAGGCAAATGGCAGTGTGCATATTCAGAAGTGAGTGAGGAGGGCAATTTTTAAAGAAGTTTAGCTAGGAAAGGCAGGAGAGAGAGAGAGAAATAGCTGGGATGGGATCTTATCTCAGAGGCCCCCCATTCACCCAGGGTAGTAGTACAATCGTCTCTTCTACTAAAGGTGATACCTCGATACCACAAAACTTGCAGTCATAGTTCTTTATGTCCCTACTCTCATTTAGATTTAAAGAACACAGTCAAGACACAAAAAGTTCCCTGTTGGGAAGTTTAAATTTGAATCTGATACTTTAAAAGAGGCCTATTAATTTGCCATGTTTGTGAACTGAGACCTCATCTGTGTCACACAGTCCTTCGTATTTTCGTCCCGAGTGGTGAGAAACATCTCACTGGCATCTCATCGCTCTTCAATAGCTAGAGGCATTATCAGAAATTGAGATAATTACCCATAACAGGAATAAATGAATTTTGAGTACATGGGCTCCCACCTCTTATAGGCAGGGCGAAGGAGGTTAACAAGGCAGGTGACTCGTGGCTGGAGGAGTACACATAAGTCATTTTTTAAAAAGATTTGATTTATTTATTTGACAGAGAGCGAGAGAGGGAACACAAGCAGGGGGAGTGGGAGAGGGAGAAGCAGGCTTCCGCCGAGCAGGGAGCCCTATGCGGGGCTCGATCCCAGGACCCTGGGACCATGATCTGAGCCGAAGGCAGATGCTTAACGACTGAGCCACCTAGGCGCCCCTCACATAAGTCATTCTTAATTGGAGGTTTCACCTTTGTTCCCCTGAGCTGCTGCCAAGGAACTTTCTACATGTGACTTGAGATAAATGAGCAAGTCAGGGAACTGTTTGCATCTCTAAAATGAACTGCTAGGCTAGTCCTTTGAAATCCTGAAGGGGATGGTGGTGATTAAAGATACATTTTTTACAACTTAGTGTAAAAGGCAGTCAAGAAGTCTGGGAGGAAGAGGTGGGGCTCGGGGAAGCCCGGGAGCAGTGACTCCGGGATGCTGTATTTTGCATTGTTTTTGTTACCCCCATGCTCGAGGCAGTCTGGTTTGGGAGACACACCAGGAGGAGAACGTCAGTCATGAAATCAGAGCATCAGTCCTTTTTGGTAAAGAACAAAGGAAGCAAAGGGAAGCCTTGACGGGAAAACTATATGAACACCTTCTCTTCCATAAGAAGCTCTTCTGCTCCCCAGGGGAAGGGACGGAGTCCATCCTTCTTTGGAGGTTCTGCTCTCAGGAGCCACATGTTGAGTGTGATCATATGAAGCCATAGAAATAGCTCTGAGTGGAGAGTCAGTGGTTTGAAGTTATAGGTCTAGCCTATGCACACCTCTGCCACTAATTTGGTGATTTGGGGCAAGCTGTGACCCCTTCAAAACTCCTTTTTTCCCCACATGTAAAATAGAAAGCAGTTGGCCACAGGGATTCTTACCTATTATGGGATTTTGAGCATCTGGATGGGTGGGCAGATGGGCAAAATGATGTATAACTATGCTAAAGAGGTTCAAAAGAAAACAGCTTGTGTATTTTACTTTGGGAATTATGCGGGCCATTTGACTGTATGGAAAAAGCATGGGTGTGAAACCTAGACATCTTGGGTTGGCACGTGCCGACAATAATACCCTTACATAAAAGTTTGGATAAACACTTATTATACACTTGCCTTCACCCCAAATATTTGGTTTTCAATTTCTTAATCTTCTGGAATGCCTGAAACGACTTTTGGCATTTTGAGCATTCCTGGGGTACAACTTTATGTTATTTGAAACAGAAATGGCATAAATAACAACACAGTTCTGCTAATCAACTCAAAATCTTCCAAGTCACACAGACTATGAGAAACCAGAACCTGTTTTCCTGGACAGGGAATGTATTTGCTCAGTCCACGAAATTGAGATCAAACTTGGATATTATTTTCCAGGTCCTAGTCTTTGGAAAACAGACAAAGAATACCCCGATGGCATGAGATGTTTTGTGAATAGCAAACTCTATAAACATTTTCTTAGGAACCACACTTTGTCCCATGAGTAAATTAGATAGGTCACAGGTGTATTTTCATGAACTTATTTTATGCTTAGCATGGAGCATGGCATATATTCAGCACTCAAAAATGTTTGTTGAATAAATGAATGAATGCATGTATAGATGGTATTTAAAAGAGACTGTAAAATCTATCATGAGGAATTTTCCTAATTAAAATTTAATTATTGCTATCAATTTTGATCTATTATGTATATAAAAGGATGGACAGTTAATGAATTTCTAAGTAGATGCTTCTGAACTTTTCTTGAGATAGTCCTAATAACTTTGGAAGGCTCCTAATGACATCTGGCTTTCTTTAAGAAAAAAAAAAAATTGAGAAATAAACGAACCAGTCCACCTGGTTATCCAGATATCTACGGACCAGTCAGGGAATGATTTAATCTTGGAGTAGCTTTCCAGGTTCTCAGAAAGACCTCTCTCTGTTAAAACCTTCTTGAGTCTGTGGTGGTGCCATTTAAATTATGGGTACCCTTAAATTCAGAGAGAGAGATCTAGGAAGGAGTAGGGTTGGCTAAAGGAAGGTATGATCACTTTTGACACTAAGAGAGCATACTCACCAAGATGAGTAAGTAGGAAAGTGCTAACTATCCATTTACTATTCTGGGCTCTGATGAAAAACATGAGTGAAGATATTCCTGTCTGTCTCCCATGGGCTGCATTTGGGCAATATTTAATTTTGATCAACTATTTTCCTTTTTAATTAAGATAACTTTTCCCGGAGGCTTTGCCTGTGGGAAATAAGCTCTGCAATTCATGACTAATATCACGGCATCCTCTTGTCATTACTTCTGCTAATGAATGCCCAGAATGTGTGCACTACCAAGGACTAGCAGTTTGGGACCAGATGTCTGAAGGGTCTCTGTATTTTGACAGTTGACATTTGTAGAAAATTTCTTTCCAGCTCTGTTTGATCACATATTTATTAGAAGAGGAATATGGGGTGTGTGTGTGTGTTTCGTTTCTTCCAGCAAGGAGTCACAGAACACCAGGGTTGATCAGTCCGTCCATCATCCTCCTTTAATTATGATGAGAAACAGGCCCAGAGAGGTGAAATTACTTGACCAAGGACACCATTAGCTAGAACAAAAGCTCAAGTCCCCTGAAATTTGTCATAGGCTATATTGCCACTTCTTGGCAAATTCTAGATAAGTTCTATACTTTTATTTAAGGCTTCACTTGAGGCAGAAGATGGTATTTTGAAGAGCTCCCAAAGTGTGACTGTTCCAGCTCCAAGATTCGTTCTTCCTCAGTCATAAGCTCACATGGTTCAGGATACCCTCTTTCTTGAAACCTGACCTCAGATCATACATGTGGCAACGATCTGTGTATCCCTACAAGAACGGCAGCAGAACAAAAATTTGTGTGTGTGTGTGTGTGTGTGTGTCGGGTGGGGGGGCAGATTGTAAGGGTGTGTGGATGTATAAATCTACAAGTAAACTTTGGGCCATCAAACTGTTTGCCTCCTCTTTGGTTCTTATCCAGCTGATCTTCATCGTGGTGAGGGGCAGGCTTGGGCGTCCGATCAGGTCCTCATGCTCTGGTTCTTGCCCTCCAGGACTGGACAACTATGGGGTATTAGTCTGGTCACCAGCCCTGGTCAGGCCCAGATCTGGCATTTACCCCAGGGTGTTGCTTCCTTGTTGTGCTCTCCCAGCATGGGAGAAAGGTAGCTATCAAGGTGGTGGCGCTCCATATAGCCTCTGACACAATCTTGGGCAGACTATCTTTCTGTAGCTCCGTCTCTTCATCTGTACATGGGGATATTTATGTCTCAAGAATAGGGATATGGGGAACGGGACCCAGAACTGTCCAAACTGGCTTTGAGTGATGATCCCACATTGACTGGTGCAGTTTGGCTCAAACTGGAAGCCACTGTCTTCACCTCACTGGGAGAAGGCAGCCGTCCCTAGTCTCAAAATCTCCTGAGATTGGTGGCTTCCTCCTCCAGCGGAGGCGGCGGCGGGGGTGGGGGTGGTGAGGGTACAAACTCCTATGGGCTGCTGAGGTCTTCAAGTGTTAGGCAGCTGGCTTTCCCAGCAATCCATGTAAGCAGCTGGCCCCTGAGCTCCGGTTACCTGTTTGTACAAGATGGCTCTCATGCTTGCCCCATATGAAGAAAGAACAATAGGGGGTAGCACCCTGTGCTGGAACAGGATGCTTTTATTACCTCAAAGTGCCTCCAACCCCACGTGAACTCAAACAGGACTCTCTGCAGAATGCTCCCAAATCAGAGACTCTGTACATCTATTGCTCTGACTTAAGCCTTATCAAGTGATGCTTCTGTGTTTCCCCAGACCCTTAGAATATTAGGCCATTGTGAGGATCAAATGAATTAATCCATAAAAAACACTAAGGACGGTGCCTGATGTTCTTAGCTTTCCAATGGACATAATCTCTCAATTAAAAGGACCAAAGTGAGTTAATAGTTGTAAAAGCCGTGTGTAAACTGTAAAGCACGTACACACATTACATATTACCATTATTGGCTGTATCTATCTTTTGTATCGTAATATTTTCTTCATCTAACCTGGGGTATAAAAAGAAATGAGGGCCATGTCAGTTTTTATTGGGGAATGGAAAAGTATGGGGTATATATGATGAGGAATAACTAGGCAGGAGGACTCTCCATTTCACTGGTTTTCCTCCAAGGAGTATCTTCATTTTTTAAAGGACCTACAGCAGTTGGAAGAATTAGACTGGTCTTCTGTCTTAGAATGGGTAATTCCTTTTTCCTCCCTGTGTAGAAACTACCCCAGATCATATCTGTGTCTTTCTGCAGAAAGTTGTTTAAAACTTATTCTTTTTTCCTCACACTTTCAGATGTATAAATACATCTTTATGTACTCTAACACAGTCTCAGTATGAATATGAGAAGGATGAATTCCTGTTAAATATACCACCAGGTTGCTACAACCTAAAATAAGAAATGATACGTCAATAAGCCTGGGACATGAATCTGATTATCTCAAGTTATGTGCACACGAAGGCCCTACTGTGAATACGGCAGCAAGGAGAATATTCGGGTGGCTAAAATTACCTCAGGAGTGACACTCTAGAAGCCTGAGAGCCAGCCTTGATTCCCCTCCAGATCAGGTCTTTTCATTTCCACCTTCAATATATCTTAAAGTCATTTACTTCTAAATTCACTGCTGTCTTAGCCTAAGTCACGCCATCTCACGCATGAACGGCCACAAGAGCCTTCTGGCTTGTTTCTCTGCTGATACTTTTGCCCTATTCCAGCTAATTCTCTACAAAGAAGTTAGAGTAACCTTAAAAAAAATTTTTTTTTTTTTTAAATTAAGTGAATTCTACCCGCAACGTGAGGCTCCAACTCATGGTGACCCTGAGATCAAGAGTCGCGTGCTGTACTGACCGAGCCAGCCAGGCGCCTGTGGAGTAATGTTTTAAAACAAATTGGACCACGTCTCTCTCTGAGCTCTAGTAGCTCTCGTGCTTGGAGTAAAACCCAAACACTTCAACATGGCCTACAGACTTCTGTGTGAACTCACAAACTTCTCCTTTGTGTGGGGAAAAAGCAGCTACACTGGCTTTTAGTTTCTTCTTTAGACAGAGCTTTTGCACATGCTGATTTTTTCCCACAGGACTACTTCCCCCCTCTTCACTCTACATCTTCTTTACTCTCCTGCTGGTCTCAGCTCAGATGGCTTCTCAGACGCACACGCACATACACATATGCACGCACACTTCCATCTGAATAAGATCCTGCCCTTTATCATCTTTGAGCACCCTGGCTTTGCATTCCCTATACTTACATCAGAGCATATAAATGCATCTGTATTTGTTAGTGTATTTATTGAATAATTTTCTTCCTCAGTGGATGGTGAGATCCAGGAGGAGGGAGACCATGTTCGTTTTGTTCACTAATGAGTACTTCGTCTCTAACACAGTGCCTGGCACATAGTAGGTGCTCAAGAGACTTTGATAAGTGAACGCATATTCACATTGTCATAAGTTGTCATGATAAGCTCTAAAAGCTAAGAAGTCTCAGGGGTTTCCATTGAGCTGAGAGTCTAGTGTGTGAAGAAGGCAACTGTATAGAACCCATTGGGAAACCTGGATTCTAGATCTGTCAGACCTTAAGTAAGTTAAACCTCTCTGAACCTATTTTTATCCTTGGTAAATTGAGGAAAATCAAGACTTTTAATACTCGCCCTTTATACCCCTCAGAAGGGTTGTGAGGATCCATGGAGAGAACCGTACTAGTGCTTTGGAACCTTAACATATTTATACAGATTTACGTTGTTGTCATCATTAAATGGAAAATTATGTCTTAAAGCAGAATAGGAAAAGGAGGAAAAGCAGAGGGAAGGAGAAGAGACAAATGAATGACAGCCAAGAGGTCGTTGGTAATAAATACAGTGGCCTGGGATATGTTGTCCAATTTTTAAAATTCCAGTATTTAAGAAAAACCAAACCAATCAAAACAATCATAAAGCATTTGTAACATGTAGATTTTTAGGCTGTTTATGTCTTTGGCAAATTTCCTAGCAAATGAATCCCACTCGATTGAGAGCAGATGTTATCTATATTTTTAAACTTCTTAGATCTTCATGATTTTGGATATCACATCAACAGTCAGCACTTACTTTTGTCATGCCTTAGTTCTTATCTTCCCCAATTTTCCTTTCCTTTTGTAAATTATATGCTAATTTCGAAACCTGTATGAAATCTTTTATGATGCTAATGATTCCTTTTTACGCCCATTTAATATACTTAATTCTGAAATTCTCAATTCATCAGGCAATTTAAGCAAAAATTATAAAACACCCATTATAATCTGTCTCAGTGCATTTACTATGGATGATTTTAGCTCAGAATGTATTAGTTAAGCCATAGCTACAAAGTTTAATAGTGACATCCTTTGACTCCTGGTTTCACAATGGTTTTACATGGGGGAAAAAGTACTTGTTTCTGGTCTGAAATATTGTACAGCTCAAGTATGATGGAGAAACCTCATCTTTCCCTCATTTTTGGCTTCCAAGTGAGAAAGAAGTCACTGTGAATATAAAACTGTAATTAGCCGTCATTTTTTTCAATAATGGATCAAGGAAGTGTTTTATTTCATTCAATGTGAATTTAAACTCTTTAAAGAAAATGTATATTTGGTACATAGGAGGTCCTCTAGGTATGCTTAGGATTTTACCATCTATTTATTTGATAAAACACAGTACAATATTACAGAACTATTCTAGGTGCTAGACATTGAAAAAAAAAAAAAAGCAAATAAGATAACCCTTGGCTATTTTTTACTTTTTTACTCATTTGTGTCTTTGGCTCAGATTTCAGTTAGGTAAAATTTATCAAATCCAGACTTGGTATGAAGATTCTTGATAGTCTAGAGACTTCCTAGACCATTAACAAATGCTTGATGATTGATTACCAATGCTGGTTGTCACTAGCTACACACACACACACACACACACACACACACACACACACACACACACACACTTTACCACTTATTTATTTATTTATTTTTTAAGATTTTACTTATTTGACAGAGAGAAACAGTGAGAGAGGGAACACAAGCAGGGGGAGTGGGAGAGGGAGAAGCAGGCTTCCTGAGGAGCAGGGAGCCCGCTGTGGGGCTTGATCCCAGGACCCTGGGATCATGACCTGAGCCGAAGGCAGACACGTAATGACTGAGCCACCCAGGAGCCCCTTTACCACTCATTTAAATTCACTTTAATGTTCTAAAAATAAGGATGCCACATAGAATCTTGTTGACATGCTGTATTAATCAGAATATTGGCTCAGCTGCTTCTACAGAAACCAGAAAACAGTGCTTCACACCAGAGAGAAGTTTTTTTTCCCTCATATGTGAAAGTCCAGGTTGGCAGGGAGTCTAGAGGAAGGGTAGCCCTTGGCGAGGTTATTCAGGGACCCGGAGTTCTTTCTGTCTTGTGAGCCTAGTATCCCTTCATCAGTGTAGACAATGATGTCTCACTACTATGTTTCTGTGCCCCAACCAGAAGGAAGGGCAAAGAGAAAGTGGGAGATAGAGTTCCCACTCAAAAACATGACCTGGAAGTAATGCAGTTTACCTCTCACGGGCCGTGGCATCGAAATCGATTATCTGACTATACCAAACCAAAAGGGAGGCTGAGAAACTTAGTCTTCAGGTGGGCAACCATGTGTCTAGTAAAGTTCAGAGAGGGTAGAATGGATACTGGGGAAAAACTAGCAATCTTCAGGAGTTGTCCTGACTCCTCCTTCCCGCTGCCCCCGTGTATACTCCTCATTTTCTAAGGAGGTCAGGATTTTGTTTCATAAAAATCAATTAAAATATGAAAAACTATGAGTTTTAGAGCACTCATGAGCCCAACATCCAGGATCTACAAAGGTTTCACCCTATTTCTTGATTGAGTCCCAAAGCATGAAAGTTTAAACTCCTCAAATAATCCAGTTCTCTACGTTCGTCTTAAGAACTAGGTACATGGGCAGTTTTTCTTCCTCACTACTTAGAGAGATGTCCATTGGGAAAAATGCGCTACCGCAGAAGCAGCCTATTAGTGACAAATTATAAAATTTTACATACTTATTATAAGGTAAACTCCTAATGGTAATGTTTAGAGCCGGGGCTGACTTTGACCACCTCCCTGGCTGATTCCTCCTTGCAGTCATTCGTTCCTTCTCTCTGACATCTACCCTGGCTTCTGGGGACTCTTTAAAGTATTCATTTATTCATTCACTCAGTCAATATTTATTGAGTAGCTGTTATGTCCAAGGCAATGTGCTGGCTGTTGGAGGATGCAGATAAAAGAGTGAAAAAGTATACAATCCTTGCCCTTAAGGTACCTGCGATCAGGAAGCGAAGACAAGGGATCCACATACTTAATTAATTAATGCCGTAATGTATGATGGATGTTGAAGCTATGGGGTGGGTGGTGGGTGGTGGTTCAGAAGCAGATTCAGTCTTAACTGGTGTGGAAATCTGCTTTAGAAAGGAAATGACCGGTAGGATGTATAAATTTTTTTTTTTTTAAGGTAATGACAAGAGAAGACCTTCTAGACAGTGGGAACAACATGAGGAAAGTAGTAGTGATGGGAAAATTTAGGGTGCTATTACCCAGGCTGAGACTCCCCCAACCTGGGAGACGGGGGGGGGGGGGGCGGATCAGAATGACACAGTACACACAGACACTGACTCCCTCAGGCAGCTTTTCCCAGTGCGGGGGAAGGCATCTTAAGGGTATGATGCATCTGCAAACTCACGCTACTTGTCCAGTCACTCCCTAGGCTCCGAGAAGCAGTGCTCTGCCGAGGGACAGGCCCTCGCAATGGCCCTTCCTTCTCCCGCCCTTCCAGAATGACTGGGCTCCTTATTTCCTTATGCAAATGAAAAGCATTCTAAAGCCTGGCTCTCCAAGTTAACTTCTGGACATCAACATGGTCCAGCACACTTCTTGGAAATACAGAAGGAAGAAGCAGTGTGCTGTATTACTGTTCTTATCTTTGTGGTTTTTTTGGACTTGCAAATAGCGAATCTTCCTTTACTGCAGAGGATAGGGAACTCATCTCTCTGCCACAGTTTGGGCATATCCTGGGAAAACAACAGACAGATGAGATTTAGGAAAGTAGATTAATCAAAAAGTCACTTTAAAAACATATACAAAAGAAAGCTGTTTTATCACTTTCCATGACTCTCAAAAATGAGACTCTCATGAGTTAATTTCTTTTTTTAAAAAAGATTTTATTTATTTATTTGCCAGAGAGAGAGAGAGAGAGCAAGCGAGCGCGCGCACCCAAGCAGAGGGAATGGCAGGCAGAGGGAAAAGCAGAAAAGCAGGGAGCCTGAAGCGGGACTCAATCCCAGGACTCTGGGATCATGACCCGAGCCGAAGGCAGACGCCCAACTGACTGAGTCACCCAGGCGCCCCTCATGAGTTAATTTCTTATATACAAGGGAAACATCCAATCTTTAGAGTATTCAACAGTCTTAAAAGTTAAACATTTGCATTTCTGTGCTGAGCTCAGGGGATTCTGCATGAGATTCTTGCCTGCCACTGTCCTGTCCCAAATTTTAAATTGGGATTAAAATGTTAATTTCTCTCCCATATTTCCACTTACAGCAGTTTCTGAACTCACCAAGTTGAAAAGAATGGTTTCCGCTTTGCCACCATCGGACAGTGTCAGACCGAACTATGAGCCTTTCAATCAGGAAGAAGTGTTTTGATTTTGATTTACATCTAGATGAGGCTCTTTGCAGATGGAAGACTTAAAGAGATGTTGTAGCAGGAGACCAGATTCTGGCTGAGGAAGAATCCAAAACAGAGAGAGGGGGCTGGAGAGCCTACTAAGTAACTGATTATTTTGGTTCTATCTTCCTGCCTCAAGAGGGATAAATGCTAGTGTAGGTGAAGTGTTTTGGCCTCCCAGGAAGAAAGGGAGTAGAGCAACCCAAGGGGGTATGAATGTCTTCACTAGTATTTATGAGGGTTAAGGCTGAGTGACAAAGCTCAGAAAAATTTTGATGCAGGTCTCTCTTCTCCAGGTGCAAGATACACATTAAGCTAGTGAGTGGGAACAGCTAAGTGTTTTTTGATTTTATGACCCAAAGCCCTGTTTACTTATCATTTATTGGCTCTGTTGTAAGTATCTAAGGATGATTATGTAGATTGTTCATGGGGCAATTTGGTAACAGACCCATGAATAATAAATCATCATGAACGTTCAGACTAGACTCTTCTAACCTTTCCTACGCCTTTATTAAATTAAATTTTCTCAAAAACTTTTTTTTGTCTCCTGAGATATTGCACATTGGAGGAAGATTTGTGTGCGCGTGCCAAAATGACTTTTGGTAAACTATCAAATAGACTCACTTTGTCAGTTAGGTTGACGTGCTTCAGTACGGTTGAATATCTGAAACTGGGAAGGAAGGAATGTCTTGAAAGGAAGACCTTGGCCACAGAGTGGAGGATAAGGTGAGGCAGAAGAAGAAGGCTAGTTATGAGGCTTTGCTTCTTGGGAGGTAGTGGGGCCAGTCTACCACCAACATTCATTTCATTTGCAGGGCCTGAGGCAAGAGTATGAATGGAGTTCACCTCCCTACTCCCAGGACCCCACTCTACTAAGGCCTACACCCTTTTCTTCCCATTGCCTATGTGGGGCACTCACAGAACAGCATCCACATAACCCAGCTCCATCTTGTGCCATCCCTCAGATAGCTCTTGAGCATGGTCAGACTCGTGGGAACATCTGCACTCAGAAGAATACACAGTTGTAGAAGGCTATGCAAGCCCCTAGATAAATTCTGGGCTATTCAGGCAGGGTACCAGAGTCCCAGGTACCCAGAGTGGGATCCAGAGCATGGGTTCCAGATTGGCAAAATCCTCGGCCCTGTGGATTCTTTGCTCTTGCTCTATAGGAGGTCTGGATGGGGCCCTTCTAAAGCACAGAGTCTCTAGCAGGGGCCCCATTTGTCTGGATTTAAGGGAGGTACCGGAGAAAGATCCAAAGTTTATTATTAGACATCCCCCATTACCAACATGTAGAGAGGCCACATAGAAAAATTGCACATGAGTGTGCCTGAGTATGGGTTAAGAAAAAAAATGATGCCTCTGATGGAGGTCTGGATCGCATCACACGTTTCTCTAGTCGTAAAAGAGATAATAGTAGAGAGATAACAACAAAGATTCCATGCTCTTCTAATAGACTAATTTCAGAAGGATTCAAGTTACTTCTTTCTACTTCTTTAATTGGCCAAGGCCTTAGCAGATGGAATTTCCCCTTTATCTGTGTCCTGGCTAAAAAGGTTTAAAGGAAATCCAAAACTTCTTCCAAAATGCAGCAGACCTCAGTGTACCCACCCAATTCCAGTCACCACATTCTCAATGCAACACATTCCCTACCTTGATCCATACCCAGCAGCTCTCATTTCTCTTTGTAGAACCTTTGCTTTAAGTATCTACATAATGGTCGGTGTGTGTTTGCACTGTCTGTGCACGCGCGCATGCGGGTGTGTGGAAGAGTGACACACACACATCAGGGGTGAGAGGATAAAACAGTGCTGTGAGGAGGAATTGCCCCCGATAGCCTCCTCTCTCCGTGTGTCCAGCAGGAACAAGGAGCTGAGTTCTTGTGCCTCTGCCCATCACTCCCCAGGCACCTGGACCAGTCACTTGGCTTCTCCGTATTTTAGTTTCCCCTTTTCCAAGATGCACATCAAATCAAACGAAATGTGAAGTGGGTGTTGAAAAGCAGAGGAAGTCAGGACTCTGAGCATTGCCTTTAGGACTCCTACCACTGCCCCTTCTGTATTTCTAATTCTGGCAGCTGAGTTGGGATGTGGGGGTAGACATAGTGAGTGAGGGAAGGCAAAATTCGGGAGAGCCAAGCACGGTTTGTTTTCTAGGACAGACGGTCCCTCTGGTACCAGGGTAGCCTTCTGTTTTTAGCTTCATGGGATCATATCATGAAGTACTCTCAAGTCAGAGTAAATTCTGGTAAGTCTTTGAATCTGCTTTATCAACAAATCATCTCTTTGTGCAGGTGTATCCTTCCCCTGTGGTTGTGTTTCTACTATTTGCCCCTGTGATTATCACCCAGAGCTGGGTTGTTAACATGACGTCCATTCTCCTGTACGAGCCAACCTCAGGCTAGTCCTGGGCTTTCTACAGCATTCTTGTTGTAGACAGGGACTCTGTGTTCTCCAGAGATTCTAGAGTGGGCAAATTTGCACTCAATATTCCCCCCAAAGCGTACTCCCGCAGTTTTTTTTCTTCCAACTTAATATGAGCCTCCCATTTTTGGAGGTAGGAAACCAAGCTCTTTCTTATTATCTCCTTTAAAGCTGAGAATTCAAATTCTGGCTTCACAATGTGCTATTTGTTATTGAGTTTTTCCAATCTCTCTGAACCTTAGTTCTCTCATCCGCAAAATGAATGTCATAAAATGTATCTTACCAGGGTGTTGTGACGCTTCAAATAAATGGTATAGATGTGGATGAAGGCACAAACAGGAACCCAGCAAATGCCTGGCGCAGTGCAATAAGCATGTTAATTTTTAAATCTGTCTTTTCTGCCTCCTCATTTGCGCCACGTTTACGGAGCATGTTGGAGAGAGTAGCTATTTGTAGGTATGCACAGTGTTCACATATCTGAGACCTTGTAAATTTCTGGGATTGATGGGAAAAGCTGCCTGATTTGAGGGAGGAAAGACATAGTGGATCCCAGGGAAGGAAAGGACGCAGTAGCCCTTTGTCCTCAGCAGGCTAAGGCTTGACACACTGTGACAGTGCTGGGAGGTGGGGCTGGTCCTTGTGGGGATGGCTGCACAGGGAGAAGCTGAACACTCCGAGCTAGGATTCTGGGAACTCACGACAGTTTGGGGCAGAAGTCTTCTTGAGAGAGCATGATCACTTTCCCAGGCAGGTCCAGGTGATCTCTGGAGGGACTTGATGTGGGGCTCAATCCGAGGATGCTGGGACCATGTCCTGAGCCAAAGGCAGACGCTTAATGGACTGAGACACCCAGGCACCCCATTTGGGATGTTTTAAAGAGGGTAGCAAGAGAAGGGTACCAGACATTACACTAATTTGGCACTGGGGGCTCCAGAAAAATTTATTTAGGAAAAACAAAAGATATATGATGTTAATTATGCCTTTAAAGTGTGGAGCAACTTGTTTCAGTGTTGTGGATCTGCACTAGTGTTTGCTTGATTTTTTCCTTGGCCCCATATTTCAAGTTGTGTGTGCGTGTGTTTGTGTGTGTGTGTGTGTGTTTCCTTTTTGGTCTGTGTTCTTCTTATTTTCCATACAAAATAGTCATCAGACGGCCTGTCTGGCAGACAAATCAGATTGGGGAAACAGGACATGTTATTATTGTCTTTTACTACTTGTCTTTCACCAAAGCTGGTCATGGGTTATGACCTGGCTCTTAGCTCTTGCTGGGAAATTACCCTTGTAGACCACGTGAGCAGCTGTGCCTCACTCCTCTCCCTCCTGTGTCTCAGGGCCAAAGCATTTGGAGCACATTTTTCTGTTCTTCATACAGAAACCATACTATATTGTTTCTGTATTTTTCTCTATTAGCTTGCAAATTGTACTTCCTATTGCACATGTGCAGTGTTATCCTTATGTGTATTGAGTCTCTTAGGAAAGATAAATCTGAAACACAAATAAATTGGGTTATTTTGTGAATAAATTATTAGGCCACAAATAATATTGGCTGGCAACAGAAGAAAGATTGCCTCCCCACAAATAAAATATCAGTCGCTAGCGTGGCAAGGCAGGGCGAGACTTTGCTGCTGAGGGGCATAATGAATGCTTCTATTTTGCAGTTGTTTCTAAAATGTAAGCCTTTTCCAATCAGTGATATGATATTTGGTCCCAGGAGAATGATGGAATTTCTAAAGACTGTCTCACTTTCCAAGGACAGATTGTTTAAAGAGGAAAATTGCATCCTACATGTTGGGCTGGACCAGTTGGGCCATTTGAGAGGGACGTAGACTTGATATTGACTCAAAACGCTCATCTAACTTGTTATATGACCTTGGTCAAGTCACAGAACCTCTTTGTTTCTTTCTTGTTGTTGTTCTAATTTGTAGAATTTTAGACTTTGGGGTAGCCCAAGGTCCTTTTCAGAAATCTGCAAAATCAATTCCATTGGCGGGAGAGAGAAAACATTCTTGTAGGATTTCCACAGGCATCACTTTAGGCCTCTGGGTCCTAAGTTTGAATGCTTCTGTCTTCTTCATCTTTCCCAATGCTTGGGAATAGTTGTAAAGATGATCAGACTTGCAGGCCCACGTTTAAAGCCTCCTCGCACACATTGGCAGAACAGAGGGAGAACTATACCCCTTTCCTGCCATCCATGCTCTTCATCTTCTCTAATCCAGAGGTCCTCAAAGATGAGCATGCATCACAGTCCCCTGGAGGGCTTGTTGGAGCAGCTTGCTGGGCCCCACCCCTAGAGTTCCTGATTTGGGAGGTCTGGGATGGGGCCCGAGAATTTGCATTTCTAACTAGTTTCCAGGTAATGCTGCTGCTGCTGGTCCTGGAACCCCACTTTGAGAACCATTGCTCTAATCCATTTGCACACCGCGTCCAGAGTAATTTTTAAGCATATAAAATAGATCGTGCCATGTTCTTACTTAAAATCCTTGAGTGTCTTTCCCTTGTGCTTAAAGTCCAATGCTTTTCCGTGCCTGCAAGGCCTTGCTTGGTTACTTTGGCTCTGCTTACTTTTTCAAACTTGTCTTCTCTTGCTCCCAAGGTTTGGGCCTTCAGCCCCCACTTTCAGGTAGCTCTTGAAAATGGAGAGCTCTCTGTTCCCCCTTCAAGACCTCAAGCTCACTGCTCCTCCATTGTCTGGCTGATTCCTTCCCAGCCTTTAGGTCACAGGTGCAGTGGTGTCTCCTCCAGAAGTTTCCACTGAGAGCACCATCCGTGCCATTACCCCAGCTCACTGGTTACTCGCCATCACACTGCCTTTCTCCTCTGTAGCGGATAGCACCATCTGAAATGAGAAGTTGAAACCATCTTTATTCAATTATTCATTATCTACCCATACTCCGTCTAGAGTATAAGGTCTGTGATGAGAGGATCCTAGCTGGCTCACAGCTGTACCCCCAGTGCCCACAAGAGATGCTTGATACATTGTAGGTGCCGGGCTATTTTTTTTGTACCAAGTAGTGGCCCAAACAAGGGGTGGGAATTTCACTCCCTGAGTTGGATGGGCTTTGGACGCCTGTGGCCTCTATGGTGTGGATGGAGGTAGCCAATCCTCGAGAATAAGTGAATCCTTGCTAACGTTCCAGCACGCTGGAGGCAGGACCAGCCCAGGGAGGCTAGGCTGGATAGTGGGATCTTTGAACCCATGGTGATGCTGGTGCTGCCTTCCTACCACACAAATCCACCAGCCCAAAGCAGGGAGGCTCAGAGCAGCTAGATTATCTCCTTTACTGTTTTCCAGGGTTAATCACATAGCCATGGTGCATCTTGGAGTCTGTATGGTTTTTAAGAGGGGTGTACCGAAAAGTTAGTGACAACACAGTCCTCACTGATGACCCTGGGAGAAGGAAGATTCCATCCTACTGGGCTGACTGCCTCGCTCTGGGCAAGGAGAAGGCCAGCATTTGTGTTCACATCTGTCCCCAAATGGGACTCAGACTGGAGCTTTGCACTTCATTCCAGGAGAGGAGAATATGTGCAAATTCAAAGCAGGAATGGGGCTCTTTGATTTTCCTTTGACTTTAAACAGGTCTCAGTGTATCTGTTTGATACCTTACTTGGTAATACTTTGAAAATGAAGATTCTGCAGTGTTCTTAGGTCGCCCCCCAAAACACAATGAAACACAAAAGTGATTCTCCTACCTAGGATCCGTAGGATTCCGCTCGTTCTCCTTCCCCTCCGGCGTCACTATTTGATATAATGGCGTGGAACCTGGGACAGATAAAAGTGATTCTAAATCAATTGTGTTCATAACAAAGTCTCACATCAGAGAAACCGTTGAAAAACAATCCTGTTTCCTAGCACTCGGCTCAGTTTGGGTGAGACAAGTCTCACTCAGGCCTGAGAAAACACAGATCGGAGTATGGTCTGGCACTGTCCAGATAGGAATAGGCTAGCACCAAGAAAGAGTGAGTGGCTCTAGCTCACACTAGAAATAGGCCTGTTTCAGGAAGAGGGTTATGTTTTTAGGAGATAGTCCTTTCAGAAAGAAATTCTGGTTGTAGCTTTGTCTCTAAAAGTAATAGATAAACACACACAGCTCCAGGGAGCACTGTTTGAATTAGAATCTACCCAAATGGCACCTCCAAGAACAAGATGATCAGGATGACAGTGCTTCCAAATTTGCCTATAATCCTGCGGTGGTTTGCTGTATGTATCAACTTGATGGGGTAGGCTATGTCCACATAGCTGCTGGTAGAGCATTATTTCTGGGTATGTTGGTGAGCTGTCTCTGGAAGAGAGTAGCATCTAAACCAGTAGGCTGAGTAAAGAAGATCATTCTCACCAATGTGGGTGGGTATCCTCTAATCCGTTGAAGGTCAGAATAGTGCAGAAAAGTGGAGGAAGGGAGAATTCTCTCTGCTTCAGCTCAGACATCTATTTTTTGCCCTCAGACATTGGCGCTCCTGGTTCTTGGGCTTTGACTCAGACCAGGACTTACTTACATCGTTGGTCCCCCGTCTCAAGCCTTGGGACTTGGAGTGACTTACACCACTGCCTTACCTGGTTCTCCAGCTTGCAAAGGGCACATCATGGGACTTCTCAGCCTACATAATACATGAGCCAATTTTTGTAAAAACTTTCCTATTCTATATCTATATGTATCCTGTTGTTTTTGTTTTTCTGGAGGACTCTACTACATCCTGGCATAATTTTTCATAGAGTTCCTTTTCCTTCTTTGTAGTCCCAGGAAAATATTAATGCCTCTTTTCTCTCTCAAAAGTACTCCTGTTTGGACAATAGGCTGTATTGTCATCATGTAGATAATATATACTCATCCCTGTCTCAAGAGTTCCTAACTAGACCTTCACTTGGAAATCTTTAGAGCAGTGTGTCTGATAGAACTTTCTGCAATGATGGAAATGCTGTGTCCTGGTGTTATCTAATATTACAGCCACTAGCCGCATGTGGCTTTTAAGCAATGGAAGAAGAACAGAATTTGAAATTTTATTCAATTTTAACTTATTTCACATTAAATGTAAATAGCCACGTGTGACTAGTGGCTACTATATGGAACAGGACCACTCTGGAGTCTCTCTGTTTCAACCTCCAGACTTACTTCTCTGTCCCAGACCTCCCTGACTTATTTTCCCCATTAGTATCACTTCTTTCCCTTGCCAGAGTGGTGGCCTGGTCCATCAGCTCTCTGGTAGTCCCTGAAGACAAGCATATAGACCTGTCCATGCTAGGGATTTTAGTGCTGATCACTGGGGATAAAACAGGGCGTAGTAGGAACACCAACCACAGAGGAGATATGATAATGGAAAGGGGCTGCAAGGGGGAGGAGGCGGGGGGAACAGAGCTGGAGCAAGCCCTGCCCTGTCCCAGACTCAGCACCAGGTCGTGGGAGTTAGAGATATGAGAAATAGTGTCTTGCTGCTTACAACCTGGCAGGGATGATGCAACATACTTTCAAGGGATCTCACAGCCGGAAGGGTGGGACGCCATGTTGGGCTTTCATTAGAAAGAAGAGGAAGGTTCGGGGACCAAAAACATAAATAACAGCCTCATCACCCGCTTTAGTAAGCTAAGGAACTGGAAATTAAGTAAGAATATAGTTCGGACTTGTGCATCTGAGTAAGAGTCATTCTGGCCACTGGTAGCACACAGGGATTTGAAAGATGAGGCAGAACCAGACTCTGTCCCTTATAGTTCTTATAGCTCCCTTCCTGCTAAGCAGACCATTTTGGTGTGCGGGATTTAAATATTCTGAAAAACAAAACTAGTAGTGTGGGTGTTTATTTTCTTTTTCCTCTGTGCAAGTGTGAAGGCAATCATGAACGATGGCCAAGTCTTATTAGACCACAGTCCAAAGAAATCCCAGCCAGATGGACAACAGAGCATGTGGATCCAAGATGAAGCTGATGTTGAGTGTCCACACCTCCCAATCTCCACATGTCCAGAAGGTAAATCCTTCTGGAAGAATCGTTATTGCATCCTTCCCACCTTCCTCCTGCCAGGACAAAAAGTCAGGTAGGGGACAAGTAAAGATAAGACCAGAGTAAAGTGCAGTAACGTTCATCTGGTGGGTGGAGAAACAGAACTGGAGAGTTTTCTTATTTCTTTTATTTTGGTTTGTCTGGGTTGAACTGAGGAGGAGGAGCCTGCTGAGGTTCAAGGAAAACACCTTGCCAGTATGATAATCCCCACACGTGAGAGTGGGAAAGGGGACACAAATGAACTCTGTTTTCTCCATGACTTTGATTTCTTTCAGCAAACCAGGTTTGCTGAATGGAGATGGGGGGGTGGGGGAGAAAGTGGTACAATTTTGTTACCTGGACATTTTATTTTTTATTTTTTTAAGATTTTATTTATTTGACAGCGAGAGAGGGAACTCAAGCAGGGGGAGCGGGGTAGGGAGAAGCAGGCTTCCCGCTGAGCAGGGAGCCCGATGCGGGGCTCGATCCCAAGACCCTGGGATCATGACCTGAGCCGAAGGCAGACGCTTAACGACTGAGCCACCCAGGTGCCCCTGGACATTTTATTTTTTTAAAAAAGGTTTTGGGTAAAGCTACTAAGAGAATCCATGGGCAACTGGTTAGACAAAGTGTGGTATATCCCCATAAAAGGAAGGAGAGTCTGACACGTGCTACAACATGGATGACCCTTGAATGAAAGAAGCCAGTCACAAACAGACAAACACTGTCTGATTCCACTTACATGAGGTATCTAGTGTAGTCGAAAGCAGGTGGTGGTGGTTCCCAGGGGCTGGGGGAAGGGAGAATTGAGGAGATACAGTTGAATGGGTATAGAAGTTCCATTTTGCAAGAGGAAAAGGTTCTGGAGATCGGCTACACAACCATGGGACTGTGTAAGTTGTACACTTGAAAGGGGTTATGATGGTAGGTTTCATGTTAGGAATTTTTTTAACTGCAATTTAAAAATCTAACAGAGGGTAGTTCTGAGATTTTTTTGGCTCTTAAAATTTGGTTTGTTCATTTAAAGGATTTTTTTTAAGTGAATAAAAGTTTATAGTGAGCTGGGGGCTACAATCCATTTTCCTTCCCCCAAAGATCTTGCAATGGGAAGGAGAAAGGTTTTTTGTTTGTTTCTGGCTGGTCATAAACCCATACAACTTTGAGGAAGAAAGAAAACATTTACTGAGCACCTACTATTTGCTTAGCATTGTGCCTGGCCCTTTCATAAATGTTATTTCATTTCATATTTATTTATTTATTTTTTTAAAAGATTTTATTTATTTATTTGAGAGAGAGAGAACGAGAGATAGAGAGCACGAGAGGGAAGAGGGTCAGAGGGAGAAGCAGACTCCCTGCTGAGCCAGGAGTCCGATGTGGGACTCGATCCCGGGACTCCAGGCTCATGACCTGAGCCGAAGGCGGTCGCTTAACCAACTGAGCCACCCAGGTGCCCCTCATTTCATATTTATAATAGCGCTTTAGCTCAGTTTCTGAATAAGTAAAGCTGAGGGTCAAGAGAGGCTCAGGTATTTGCCTAAAGTCACTCAACTGGTGATACTAGTAAGAATAACAGCAAGAAGTGTATTTGACCGTTACTGAGTGCTTACTACGTGCCAGACATGATGGCAAGGACTTTCGTGTTTTACTCATTTACGTGATGGAGGCTGTATTCAATCTGTTTGCTTGATCTCTGACTGCCACCCGCCATTTGTAGGTGACATGCCCAAGGTCACCCAGCTACTCAACACCAGAGAGCTAGGCCAGGCACAGAGGTCATATCAGTGCTGTTTCCAATTCATACTCTTTGCTATCCCAACTTTGGGAAAAGAAGCATAAGCCCTGTTTAACTGAGAAACAATTATTGTTATTATTATTTTTTAAAATTGGAAATAGCTCCTTCAAAGGAGACAGTTAGTGAGCTCTGAGTCTGTTTCATGAGTTGGTGTTTCCCTTTGATGTGGTACCTGCCAGAGCCATCTAGACCGAGAATAACGAGACAGAGTGATCACTTTCCTGGATGTAATTTCAACTTATATGCCATATAACTTTATAAATACACTGTTCAGAATTTCTGAGTTAATGTGGTGGTAACCATGTGGATGAATCAAAAATTATTTGTATTATGAGGTGTTTTTCTGTGGCTACACTGGGTATATCTGACTTATGGGAAGCCACCACCTCACAAAAGAATAATAAAGCTGAGGTGTGAAGCCTTTGTCTAGGATGAGCTGAAACATTTTTCCAGTTCCACATTCTGTCTTATGATTAATTCTTTTTGTTTTTCAGTAAATGCCATTGACTCTCAGACCAAGGCCATGCATCAGCTTGAGCTAGGCTGCTTACTTTTTCTTCGCCTTTCCATGCTTGGTTTTTAACTTCTCCTAGGTTCAGGATGGCAACAATGTGCTTTTATTCTATGATGCTTTCCTCGTATCAGAGCTAAACGTAGCATCTACAGAAACCTCACAATTTTCCTTCCCATTTCCTGCTGAAGTCAAGAAAAATTCAGATTTGGAATCAATACGTGACATGTCCCAAAAGCATTGAACAGAGGAGTTGGTAACATGAAGATAAAAATGTCTTTCTTCCCCAAGGCGTAGCTTTGTCTAGAATGATAACAAAAGGGGGAACTTACTTTGAGCAAGCGATTTACCCCGCTGCCAGTTAACCAGACACTCGACTGATTTTTACAACCCAGACTGGAGGATGAATTAAGCCAATGTTATTTATTTGCTTTCAGTGTGGAAAAAAAAAATGAATCTAAGGCAGTTATTGCAGGATTTTGGAAGAGATGTCACTCTGAAATATCTTTTCTGCACTTTGAAGTCTATCACGCCTATTTCTTTTAGAGAAAACAAACATGCACACACGCACACATGCAACATTTATTCATCAGCCCCTTTCCTTTCCCCCAGTGCACGGAGGGGATACAGAGACAGTAAAATGCCGTCCACACAATTCAGCAACATTCACTGTGAGCTCCTATCAGTATTTACTACTGATGGGCCCTGGGGCTTCCTGCAAGACAACACTGGCTTTTATTCAAAAATCTTTGCTTTCTGATTCTGATTCCAACACTATTCAATTTCCTGACCATGGAAAAAGATTTCCACTAAATATCCCCTCCATAAACCTGGATTGTAATAAGTAAATGTTTCCTTCTCATCACCTCTGACCCCAAGGACCTGCTGGTATCTGGGCGGACTCAGTAATATTTGTGAGAGAACTTGTACCTAGGATTATCTCTTGGAAATGTGCTGAAGTTCAGGTCATTTGGTTTTTCTGCTCTATTTAAGGATTTATTTTCTTGGATCAAAGCCTGGATTTGACCTCTCAGAGATTTAAGTTTCTATCCTTCAAACATGGTACCTGAATCAGAAACACTCTGCTGCATTTTGTCAAATGTCAGTCTTATTATTCGTTTGTTTTTTTTTAATATTTCATCCTACCTTCCAATTAAGTTGATGTCACCTCTACAGTCTGGGAAATCTCTGAAATAAGACCCTGTATTTGCTCTTCTAATTCCTGGTTCCGTGCTGGTTCCTTCCCCTGTACTGAGGGTAGGGAGATGAGTTTGAAAAGACACCAGTGACTGACCCCGAGGGTCCTTCTTATGGTAGAATACCAAATTGTTGAAAATCAGCTCATTCCTTCCTAACATGGCATGTGTTTGTCTTGATCTCACCTCTGGTTTGCCTCTTCTGTTGAAGGAGGGCAAACCACAGCGATGTTTGAGCTCCCAGAGGACCTAGGCAGAGTGGGAGGAGATGCTCGGTCAGAGCAAGAAGAACCAGTTCAAGACTGTGGTTGAGGATTGAAATGTCATGTGGGAGCAGGCTGAACCGTGTGGATTCCCACAGGGTGAAAGCCAATCTTCTCACAGTTTGTGACATTATTCTTTTCCTGGTCTCCTTGCTTCAGGTCTTGCCCTTTGAATAATATAAATGGGATCACAGTGACTCTGCTGCTTAAAATCTTGCAATGGCTCCCCTCGCCTTAGACTGGAAGACCAAATGCTCAACAAATCCCTTCCTAATTCTACAACCTCATTTCACTTTCCCCTTGTTTCCACTAGTCTCCAGGCACATGAACTTTAATTTCTTTGCATTTGTTCTTTCCTGCCAGAAGATCTTTCTTTGGTCATGTTGTTTTCCTTGCCTGGAAAGCTGTTTGACTCCTACTAATCCTTCAGGTTTTAGCTGAAATGTCACTTTCCCAGAAAGTCTCGTTAGTCTATGTTGCAGCACTTTGTTCTTTTCATGGTAGTTATTATAATTTATAATTATATGCTTATTTGGGGTAGGACTAATATCTGTTTTAATTGCTGAATTTTAAGATTTCTAAAGATAGGAAATAATAATTTTTTGTTCACCACAGAACCCCTGCTAACTGGCACATAGTAGGTACTCAAATAACATGTGTGTGTGTGTGTGTGTGTGTGTGTGTGTGTATCTTAGGGTCAAAATGCAGATAGACGGATATCACATACAGTACAGGACCAAGAAGTGAGATAAAACCAGGCATGTCATCAGACACCAAGGGACCCAATTCTTCAGGAGCAAGGTTGTATATCAGAGACCCAGCCAAGAGGGCTGGACTAGGAAATTTGTGCGTTCTAAACACAGAGGAAGAATCCAGACGAACACTTGGGGACATTGGCCGTGCCATCGTAACAGCCAAATAAGCCCAATAATCCAAATAAGCCAAAGAAACACATGACCCCAGCGACAAGGAGACCACAAAACAGTCTCATGACTCAACAAGGAAGATTCTGAGGGGAGAGCATTTGGATTTCACCACGATGATTCCACTTACAAGGACGTGACGGAGGGTTCCTGTAAGACTTGACTGTCCCGAGACCCCTGGACATCTGTCTCGGCTGGCTCACCTCGGCTGGGCAAATGCCGCATGCACTTTCCTCCTTCCAGCCCAAGCGCGCTGGTTTCCCGCATTCCCCATACAGCGCCGGTTTTCCACATTCCCCATACAGTTTGTAATTATGACAGCTCCCTTCTGTTCCCAGAGGCATTTAGATTGGGTGATAGAACGTTCTCATCTATTTTAAATGAGTTGTATTGGATTAAAAGATCCCGGGGCTGAAAAGCCCACACATGTAACAAAGAAAGAAAGAAAAAAAAAATCATTCCAGCCTGCTTTGACAAAATGAGTTTTTGCTTTGTAAGGGCTAGCCAGCCTTATCAGGGAAGAGAGGCAGAAAGGAAGGGCCTGGCATCTTAGCGGGTTCACGAGACAAAGGCTGTTTGAATAGGACCTTCTAGACTGTTTTCAAATTGTTTGCCTCTCTTGGGGAAACTTCGCAGTTTTGAATGAGTGGGTTACTATTATCATCCATCGATCGATCTCTCTTTCTCCAGGTTTAGCCTCAGCTGTTTCAAAGGTAGGAAAAGTCACAAAACCTAAGATAAGATCATCCCAGGTTTCTCCCCACTGTTCCTTCTACTTTAGTATGTATTTTGGTTTTGTTGAGGAGAAGAAAAGCTTTTCCCTTCCTGCCATAAAATTGGCCCAGGAAGTGCACCCACATCCCTGCCTTTTTGCCTGTGTGGACGCTTTCTGAGAAAGCAGCATATCCATTGTCAAAGAGGAGAAACAATAAGCTATGAACTAACGATGGGCTTCCCCAGGAGGTTTTGTGGGTGATCTACTCTAGCAAAACCAGAGGTGGTGGGGGCTGAAGGGGGAGTAATGGTTAAACTTTGGCCCCTGAGTGAGCTTAAAACCCTAGGCCTGGAGGCTGGATGGACATCCTGGACAGACAGGATGACCCAGCTGGGTTGGATACTTAGCCGATAGCCTAATCGACACCCGAGGAACCACAGGTGTGCATGCTGAGGGCTTCACATTGCAGCATGGCGATGCAACGTGGCAGGTAGGCAATGAAGGCTCAGCACGTGGGCACCTTGTGAAAACAGGTCTCAAGTGGGTGATGGGATGGCCCCCCATTTCAAAAGAAAGGTAGAAGTGTTTAAACAGAAGGTAATGACACCTGTCTGAGTTGTTGTTGGCAAGGCACATGGAAGAATATGGCAGATTCTCAGTTTCCCTGCACGCTAAACCAGGAAGGAAGGAAGAGACCCAGCGCTTACTTCTGGAAATAGCACACGCTATTTATTTGCAGCAGATTCATCAGGATATGACATTGTGCGGTGAGAGAATGGTTCTTAATGAAAAGTCTCATAAGTAGATGGACACTCTCTTGTTTGATTATCTAATACATGGCTCTTTGGTGAACACAGATTTAACAAATGATTTTGGTCTTTAGGGGCAGAACCAGAAAATTTTATTTATCGGTATACATCCATAACCAGGTACTTGTAGTGTGTGTGTGTGTGTGTGTGTGTGTGTGTGTGTGTGTGTGTTTTTCTTGCCCCATTTCCTTCCTTCCCTCCCCTTCTCTCTCCCCAGCTATTTCTGAAAACAGCCCAGCTTTAGCTCACTGCCTTGGTTCTTCCTTAGGGATGGAGCAGTCATGTCCAGTCAGCAATTCGGCTTATCGGGAGAAAATTATACAGAGGGGGAGTAGACGAGAAAAGAACCAGGAGCCTATTTTGAAGTTCTTTGTTAGACAGCAGGTGCATCTTCATCTCACCCTCACAGCTGCCCCTTCCCTGCAACTTGTCTGGATGCTCCACAGGGAATTTCAACATATTCTCACCAAGCATCATTTTTTATTAAAAAAAAAAAAAAAATCCCCCGGCTGTAAAATGACAACTGAGCACACAGCGTGCAAAGCTACTTGGAAATCAGAGTTCTCGCCGCCTTGGATGGCCCGGCCTGGACCATTTGAGTTGAGGCTGAGGGTGTATAAGCCACGCTTTGTTGGCCTCTCGGGGTGAGAGGCAATTTCTTAACCAAGAGCTCCTCATGGAAAACATTGTTTCTGTTAACAGCCTGAGGTCAAACTCTGGGACTAGCTCGCAAGAATTCCACTGGCAGCGTTCAGTTGTCTTGAGGTTATAAAAGGAGAACGGAATCCCTTTCCCCCTCCCTCCCCTCCAAGATTCAGGGGGGGCCTGGATTCTGAAGAATTTTGTCTGCCTCAGCCATTTTCAAAGTGTTCATGGAAGCAGACAATATGAATTGCAGCTGAGGTTGTCTTTGTGGTTAAAAAACTCTGGCCTGAGGAAGCCTGTTTTATATTCAATTTTCAGAAATACCTACCAGGTAGGGAAGGATCGAGATTGGAGGCTCAGAGGAGCTGCAGGCCTCTGAAGATCTTGCTTATGTGCTTAGAAAATGATACAGCCTCGTATGTTATGTTTTCCAAAGGCAGTTATTTATTCTGAAATTTTCCTGCTAGGACATTCTTAGAACAGTTGGAAGTAAAAATACTTAGGAGACCACAGTCACAGGCATTATTCAATCATGAGGGGGGCTTTTGAAGGCAACTGTTTTCACATCTTATTTAAGGAAGAAATAACTTATTAAGAAGAGACAGCTCTTAGCAAGCTTGGGCTGAGAAAATCCAAACATAAGGGATTGCGGTGATGGGGGGTGAGGACACTTATCTGGGAACAAAGGTGAAGCACCCAAGGAAAAATCTCTGGCTCAGCAAGCCTTTTTTTTATTGTTTTTTTGCCTCTGAGGTTCTTACTTCTAACGTCTCCTTTTAGAGGATGAGTGAGTGGAGGAGGAAGAAGGCCCAACTGGTTAGAGGTGTCTGGGGTTTCTGCACACGCTGCCATGGGGCTGGTTCTAGTATCTGCCTCAAGAGCAGAGCAATACAAGATGGCTGAGGTCTTGCTGGTGGCAGGGAGCAGGGTCGGGCTTACATTGGCGCTCCAAGGACACGGACTGGTGCTCCGCTAATACTTGGTGAAAATATGAGGTGGGGGGGAATGTATGTGCTGGCGGGGGGAGCTCTGAAAACCATTTGACTTACTGACTTGATTTTACTGAATAAAGTCTTTGAGGAATCAAGGAAGTGGGACTTAGAAACATTTTATTTTTTAGTCTTAATTCAGCCTCCATTTACATTTTGGATTTACCCAGTAAAAGGACCTTCGAAGTTTAATTGGTGAAAACATTAGGTTTTTAGTATGTATTCTCTTCCTGCAGTCATTCCCTCACACCCAGCCATTCCCCCCCCCGCCCCCCCCACAGGCCTCACATTTGGGAGATGAGGAAAGGGTGGGTTCTTACAGGTGACCAGAGGTGAAGGGTTTGAGATGTCCCGTTAGGAGGCCTCTAACTAGCTCTCGTCTTTTCTTTCATCCCTATTTGGGGGCAAAAAACAGAGTCTTGGGATGCCTGGGTGACTCAGTAGGTTAAGCATCTGACTGCAGCTCAGGTCATGATCCTAGGACCCTGGGATCGAGCCCCGCATCAGGCTCCCTGCTCAGTGGGGAGCCTGCTTGTCCCTCTGCCCCTCCCCCTGCTTGTGCTTGCTCTCTGGCAAATAAATAAATAAAACCTAAAAAAAAAACAACCACCCAAAAAACCCATAGTCTTCACTATTTCCCAACTGACCACTGTGCTAGGGAAGAGGTCGAAGTGTGCCTGGACATTCTCAAGGATGATCAAGCAGAATTGTGTGCCTGAAGCATAGAGAGGGCCAAAGAGGAAGCCGGAGAGGGAGGAGCTGAAGGACTTCTATGTTGTGGGGCTCATTGCCAGGGACTAAAATCCCCTTCAGATGATTAGAACCAGAGACTTCTCAAAGGCATTATTAGCATGATCTGGACTGTAGCAAATCAAAGGTAGGAAAGGTGGGGACATGAGTAGATGGGACCGGGGCAGGTGACACCCCTGAGCTTCAGAGGGGTGGCATAATCCTTTACACTGCATTCATGTGCATGTGGTTATTCCCACGCACTGCTGGGTTCCTTTTTCTGTTAAATTTTTTTTCCCAGTGTCATTGAGCTATAATAGGCATACAACGTGGTATTAGTTTTAAGTGCACAACATGACCTGATGTAAGTATATTTTTTAAGATTTTATTTATTTGAGAGAGAGAACATGAGCGAGGAAGTGGGGCAGAGGGAGAGGGAGAGAATCTCAAGCAGACTCCCCACTTAGTGTGGAGTGTGGAGTCCAATGTGGGGCTTGATCCCATGACCCTGAGATCATGACCTGAGCCGAAATCAAGGTTCAGACACTCAACCAACTGAGCCACCCAGGCGGCCATACTTGATATATGTATACATTGCACAATGCTTACTACAATGTAACTTTTTAAGATAATTTTTTATTGTTATGTTAATCACCATACATTACATCATTAGTATTTGATGTAGTGTTCCATGATTCATTGTTTGTGCATAACACCCAGTGCTCCACGCAGAACATGCCCTCTTTAATACCCATCACCAGGCTAACCCATCTCCCCACCCCCCTCCCCTCTAGAAACCTCAGTTTGTTTTTCAGAGTCCATCGTCTCTCATGGTTCGTCTCCCCCTCCGACTTACTCCCCTTCATTCTTCTCCTCCTGCTATCTTCTTCCTTTTTTTTCTTAACATATATTGCATTATTTGTTTCAGAAGTACAGATCTGTGATTCAACAGTCTTGCACAATTCACAGCGCTCACCATAGCACATCCCCTCCCCAATGTCTATCACCCAGCCACCCCATCCCTCCCACCCCCCACCACTCCAGCAACCCTCAGTTTGTTTCCTGAGGTTAAAAATTCCTCATATCAGTGAGGTCATATGATACATGTCTTTCTCTGATTGACTTATTTCACTCAGCATAACACCCTCCAGTTCCATCCGTGTCGTCGCAAATGGGAAGATCTCATTCCTTTTGATGGCTGCATAATATTCCATTGTGTATATATACCACTTCTTCTTTATCCATTCATCTGTCGATGGACATCTTGGCTCTTTCCACAGTTTGGCTATTGTGGACATTGCTGCTATAAACATTGGGGTGCACGTACCCCTTTGGATCCCTACATTTGTATCTTTCTGGTAAATACCCAGTAGTGCAATTCTGGATCGAATGGTAGCTCTATTTTCAACTGTTTGAGGAACCTCCCTACTGTTTTCCAGAGTGGTTGCACCAGCTTGCATTCCCACCAACAGTGTAGGAGGGTTCCCCTTTCTCCACATCCCCGCCAACATCTGTCGTTTCCTGACTTGTTAATTTTAGCCATTCTGACGGGTGTGAGGTGGTATCCCATTGAGGTTTTGATTTGGATTTCCCTGATGCCAAGCGATGTGGAGCACTTTTTCATGTGCCTGTTGGCCATTTGGATGTCTTCTTTGGAAAAATGTCTGTTCATGTCTTCTGCCCATTTCTTGATTGGATTATTTGTTCTTTGGGTGTTGAGTTTGATAAGTTCTTTATAGATTTTGGATACTAGCCCTTTATCTGATATGTCATTTGCAAATATTTTCTCCCATTCTGTCGGTTGTCTTTTGGTTTTGTGGACTGTTTCTTTTGCTGTGCAAAAGCTTTTTATCTTGATGAAGTCCCAATAGTTCATTTTTGCCCTGGCTTCCCTTGCCTTTGGTGATGTTTCTAGGAAGAAGTTGCTGTGGCTGAGGTCAAAGAGGTTGCTACCTGTGTTCTCCTTTAGGATTTGGATGGACTCCTGTCTCACGTTGAGGTCTTTCAACCATTTGGAGTCTATTTTTGTGTGTGGTGTAAGGAAATGGTCCAGTTTCATTCTTCTGCATGTGGCTGTCCAATTTTCCCAACACCATTTGTTGAAGAGACTGTCTTTATTTCATTGGACATTCTTTCCTGCTTTGTCAAAAATGAGTTGACCATAGAGTTGAGGGTCTATTTCTGGGCTCTCGATTCTGTTCCCTTGATCTATGTGTCTGTTTTTGTGCCAGTACCATACTGTCTTGATGATGACAGCTTTGTAATAGAGCTGGAAGTCCGGAATTGTGATGCCACCAGCTTTGCTTTTCTTTTTGAACATTCCTCTGGCTATTCGGGGTCTCTTCTGCTTCCATACAAATTTTAGGATTATTTGTTCCATTTCTTTGAAAAAGGTGGATGGTATTTTGATGGGGATTGCATTGAATGTGTAGATTGCTCTAGGTAGCATTGACATCTTCACAATGTTTGTTCTCCCAATCCATGAGCATGGAACGTTTTTCCATTTCTTTGTGTCTTCTTCAATTTCTTTCCTGAGTATTTTATAGTTTTCTGAGTACAGATCCTTTGCCTCTTTGGTTAAATTTATTCCTAGGTATCTTATGGTTTTGGGTGCAATTGTAAATGGGATCGACTCCTTGATTTGTCTCTCTTCTGTCTTGTTGTTGGTGTATAGGAATGCCACTGATTTCTGTGCATTGATTTTATAGCCTGCTACTTGACTGAATTCCTGTATGAGTTCTAGCAGTTTAGGGGTGGAGTCTTTTGGGTTTGCCACATACAGTATCATATCATCTGCAAAGAGTGAGAGTTTGACTTCTTCTTTGCCGATTTGGATGCCTTGGATTTCTTTTTGTTGTCTGATTGCTGTGGCTAGGACTTCTAATACTATGTTGAATAGCAGTGGTGAGAGTGGACATCCCTGCCACATTCCTGACCTTAGGGGAAAAGCTCTCAGCTTTTCCGCATTGAGAATGATATTTGCTGTAGGTTTTTCATAGATCGCTTTTATGATATTGAGGTATGTACCCTCTATTCCTATACTCTGAAGAGTTTTGATCAAGAAAGGATGCTGTACTTTGTCAAATGCTTTTTCTGCATCTATTGAGAGGATCATAGGATTCTTGTTCTTTCTTTTGTTAATGTATTGTATCACGATGATTGATTTGCGGTTGTTGAACCAGTCTTGCAGCCCAGGGATAAATCCCACTTGGTCATGGTGAATAATCCTTCTAATGTACTGTTGGATCCTATTGGCTAGTATTTTGGTGAGAATTTTTGCATCCATGTTCACCAAGGAGATTGGTCTGTAATTCTCCTTTTTGATGGGGTCTTTTTCAGGTTTTGGGATCAAGGTGTTGATGGCCTCATAAAATGAGTTTGGAAGTTTTCCTTCCATTTCTATTTTTTGGAACAGTTTCAGGAGAATAGGTATTAATTCTTCTTTAAATGTCTGATAGGATTCCCCTGGGAAGCCATCTGGCTCCGGGCTTTTGTTTGTTGGGAGATTTTTGATGACTGCTTCAATTTCCTTAGTGGTTATAGGTCTGTTCAGGTTTTCTATTTCTTCCTGGTTCAGTTTTGGTAGTTGATACATCTCTAGGAATGCACCCATTTCTTCCAGGTTATCTAATTTGCTGGCATAGAGTTGCTCATAATATGTTCTTATAATTGTTTGTGTTTCTTTGGTGTTGGTTGTGATCTCTCCTCTTTCATTCATGATTTTGTGGATTTGGGTCATTTCTCTTTTCTTTTGGATCAGTCTGGCCAGCGGTTTATCAATCTTGTTAATTCTTTCAAAGAACCAGCTCCTAGTTTTGTTGATCTGTTCTACTGTTATTTTGGTTTCTATTTCATTGATTTCTGCTCTGATCTTTATTATTTCTCTTCTCCTGCTGGGTTTAGGCTTTATTTGCTGTTCTTTCTCTAGCTCCTTTAGGTGTAGGGTTAGGTTGTGTATTTGAGACCTTTGTTGTTTCTTGAGAAAGGCTTGTATTGCTATATACTTTCTTCTTAGGACTGCCTTTGCTATATCCCAAAGATTTTGAACAGTTGTGTTTTCATTTTCATTGGTTTCCATGAAAATTTTTAATTCTTCTTTAATTTCCTGGTTGACCCATTCATTCTTTAGTAGGATGCTCTTTAGCCTCCATGTATTTGAGTTCTTTCCGACTTTCCTGTTGTGATTGAATTCTAGTTTCAAAGCATTGTGGTCTGAAAATATGCAGGGAATAATCCCAATCTTTTGGTACCGGTTGAGACGTGATTTGTGACCTAGGATGTGATCAATTCTGGAGAATGTTCCATAGGCACTAGAGAAGAATGTGTATTCCGTTGCTTTGGGATGGAATGTTCTGAATATGTCTGTGAAGTCCATTTGGTCCAGTGTTTCATTTAAAGTCTTTATTTCCTTGTTGATCTTTTGCTTAGATGATCTGTCCATTTCAGTCAGGGGGGTGTTAAAGTCCCCCACTATTATTGTATTGTTGTCAATATGTTTCTTTGCTTTTGTTAGTAATTGCCTTATATAATTGGCTGCTTCCATGTTAGGGGTATAGATATTTACAATTGTTAGATCTTCCTGTTGGATAGACCCTTTAAGTAAGATATAGTGTCCTTCTTCATCTCTTATAACAGTCTTTGTTTTAAAATCTAATTTGTCTGATATAAGGATTGCCACCCCAGCTTTCTTTTGGTGTCTATTAGCATGGTAAATAGTTTTCCACCCCCTCACTTTCAATCTGGGGGTGTCTTTGGGTCTAAAATGAGTCTCTTGCAGACAGCATATTGATGGGTCTTGTTTTTTAATCCAATCTGATAGCCTGTGTCTTTTGATTGGGGCATTTAGCCCATTTACATTCAGGGTAACTATTGAAAAATATGAATTTAGTGCCATTGTATTGCCTTTAAGGTGACTGTGACTGTATATTGTCTGTGTTCCTTTCTGATCTATGCTGCTTTTAGGCTCTCTCTTTGCTTAGAGGACCCCTTTCAATATTTCTTTTAGGGCTGGTTTTGTGTTTGCAAATTCCTCTAGTTTTTGTTTGTCCTGGAAGCTTTTTACCTCTCCTTCAATTTTCAATGACAGCCTAGCTGGACATAGTATTCTTGGCTGCATATTTTTCTCATTTAGTGCTGTAAAGATATCATGCCAGTCCTTTCTGGCCTGCCAGGTCTCTGTGGATAGGTCTGTTGCCAATCTAATGTTTCTACCATTGTAGGTTACATATCTCTTCTCCCGAGCTACTTTCAGGATTTTCTCTTTGTCTCTGAGACTCGTAAGTTTTACTATTAGATATCGGGGTGTTGACCTATTTTTTATTGATTTTGAGAGGGGTTCTCTGTGCCTCCTGGATTTTGATGCCTGTTTCCTTCCCCACATTAGGGAAGTTCTCTGCTATAATTTGCTCCAATATACCTTCTGCCCCTCTCTCTCTTTCTTCTTCTTCTGGGATCCCAATTATTCTAATGTTGTTTCAGCTGATCGTATCACTTATCTCTCGAATTCTGCCCTCGTGATCCAGTAGTTGTTTATCTCTCTTTTTCTCAGCCTCTTTATTTTCTATCATTTGGTCTTCTATATTGCTCATTCTCTCTTCTGCCTCATTTATCCTAGCAGGTAGTGCCTCCATTTTTGATTGCACCTCATTAATAGCCTTTTTGATTTTGACTTGGTTAGATTTTAGTTCTTTTATTTCTCCAGAAAGCGTTTCTCTAATAACTTCCATGCTTTTTTCAAGCCCAGCCAGTATCTTTAAAGTCATGATTCTGAACTCTAGGTCTGACATCATACTAATGTCTATATTGAGTAGGTCCCTGGCAGACGGTACTACCTCTTGTTCTTTTTCCTGAGGTGATTTTTTTTCGTCTTGTCTTTTTGTCCAGAGGAGAACAGATGAATGAGAGAACAAAATGCTAACAGGTTAACAACGTCCCCAGCAAATATACTGTATACAAATCAGAAAAGACCTGAAACCAGGGGAAAAGAAAGAGAAAGAAAGAAAAAAGAAAGAGAAAAAAAAAAGGAAAAGATAAAAACAAACAAAAAAAGAACAAAACAAAACAAAAAAACAGAATATGATCAAATATGATCACGCTAGTGCATAGATCAGTGCCACACACTAGATTTTGGGTGTATTATGGTCTGTTAGAAGAAAGTGCCTCCTCAAATTTTAAAGGAAGAAAGACTTATATATGTACAAAATAAGGGTTGATACAATGAAGGGATGGAAGATGACTGTAAAGACTATAAAAGGTTTTATAAACGGAATTGATAAGAAGTTGTTTGAAAGAAGAAAGAAGAAGATTTAAAAAAAAAAAGAAAAAAATGGGAGAGACTGTGATCAGGCAGGAGACTAGAACAAAGCCATACACTAGTGATTTAGGGTATATTTTGATCTGTTAGAAGAAATTGCATATCAAAATTTTAAAGAGAGAAGAACTTATATATATAGCCAAAAATAAGGGTAACTACTATGAAGGGATAAAATATGACCCTAAAAATGAAAAATAAAAAATGTTTTTTTAAAAAAAGGGATTGATAAGATGTTGGTTGAAAAAGGGAAAAAGAAAAATTAAAAAAAAACACAAAAAACAGTTAAAAAATTAACTTTGAAAAACGAATGAATCATGGTAAAAAAGCCATGAATTCTATGTGCAGTATTCCACTAGCGCTGGAGTTCTCCCGTTCTCCTTGATCGGTAAACTTGGTCTTGGCTTGCTGGCTGTTTGCGCTGATCTTCTGGGGAAGGGGCCTGTTGCCGTGGTTCCCAATGTCTTTTCCGGAGGCGGAATTGCCCCGCCCTTTTGTGTCTGGGCTAAGCAAGCTGTTGCGTTTGCTCTCAGGAGCTTTTGTTCCCTGCAAGCTCTCGGTACAGCTTTGGAGGACCAGGGTGAAAATGGTGGCCTCCCATTCTGCCCAGAAGAGCTGAGAACTCGGGGCCCTGCTCCTCAGTGCGCCCCCAGAGAAAAGCAGTCAATCACTCCCGTCTCTCTGGTCTCTGGCCGCACTCCGTGCTCACCCGGCCTGTGACTGAGCATTTCTATCTGTGGCACCCGACCCCGTGTGGAGTCTCCAAACCTAGCCGATCCCTGCAGTGAGCTCTCCCGCTGCTCCTCCCCGGGGATGGAGGGGAGTCTCCCTGGCTCTGCTGCTTGTTGGGTCCCTGCTGGAGGAGCAGTGGCCCGACTGGGCCACGGATCACAGTTTATGGCAACCCCGAGCTGAGAGCCCACCCCTCAGCTCTGTCTTTGCAGCCGGCTTCCCTGCTCCGATCCCTGGGAACTCTGCCACACTCAGGCACCCCCGGTCTTTCTGTGACCCCCAGGGTCCTGAGTCCACACTGTCCCGCAAGGTTTCCACTTCCCACTTAGCCACTGGAGCGACGTCCCTCCGCGGAGCCGACTTCTAACAGTTCCGATTTTGTGCTCCGCGGCTCTAGCACTTGCCAGAAGCGGCCGACGGAGGCCCCCTCCCCTGCCGTCTATCCTCCCGAATATCGCCTCGGATTCACTTCTCCGCACGTCCTACCTTCCAGTAAGTGGTCGCTTCTCTGTTCAGAGAGTTGTTGCTACTCTCCTCTTTGATCTCCTCTTGAGTTCGTAGGTGTTCAGAATGGTTTGATCCCTATTCAGCTGAATTCCTAAGGCCAGACGAAACCCAGGTCTCCTACTCCTCCGCCATCTTGCTCCGCCCTCTACAATGTAACTTTTTAACATTGTGCAGTGTAACATCCATCACCTTGCATAGTTACAACATTTTTTCTTGTGATAAGAACTTTCAAGATTTACTCTGAGCAGCTTTCAAATAAACAATGTAGTATTGTTAATTTTAATCACCGTACTGTATATATCACATCACCAGAATTTATCTCTTGTAACTGGAAATTTGTACCTTTTGATCACCTTCACCATGTTGCCTACTCTCTCCCACCCCGCATCTCAGGCAATCACTAAGCTGTGCGTCTATGAGTTCAGATTTTTTTTGAGATTCCAGATGTAAGTGGGATCATACAATATTTGTCTTTGTCTGACTTATCTCAGCATAATGACCTCCAGGTCCTTCCAAGTTGTTGCATATAGCAGGATTTCCTTCTTTGGTATGGCTGAATAATATTCTATTATGTATATATATACATATATATACATATATATATGTATATATATCACCTTTTCTTTATCCATTCATCTGTCAGTGGGTTGTTTCCCTATCTTGGCTATTGGAAATATACTGCAATAGTGCTGGTTTTAATTTTTTTTAAAGATCTTATTTATTTATTTGAGAGAGAGAGAGAGCATGAGCGGGGCAGATGGGCAGAGGGAGAAGCAACTCCCTGCTGAGCAGGGAGCCCGACGTGGGGTTCGATCCCAGGACCCTGGGATTATGACCTGCGTCGAAAGCAGACACTTAACTGACTGAGCCACCCAGGCTCTCCAATAGTGCTAGTTTTTATTTTTTTTTATTTTATTTTTTTTTAAAAAAAGACACATTTATTCAGCGTCATGATCAGACTATTACATTTAGCAATCAACAGCATGGGTGCAAAAAAAAAAACAAATCTACATTAAAACCCTTTGTTGGAATGCTTTACACTTTCCACAGAACAGAAACTAAAATAACCTGTTATACAATTAGTCACAAATACAGTCCTCGAGTTTTTTGCCCATACACATGAGTATTGTCTAAAACATGTCTTCTTTGTAGCAGCTAGGCCCTGCCACCACTGTGCTTGGCTGAGTTCACAAATCTGTTGTAACCTGTAGCTTCCCTGTCACTTCTCTGGCTCTCCTCTCCTGCTAAGCTTTGCTTCCTGGCAGTAATTAAAACCTTCTGCCGCTGCCGTAGCTACTGCTGCTGCTGGAACCACCACAGCCACCTTGGTTTCGTGGTTTGGCAAAGTATTGGCCTCCACCACCATAAGGGCCAGAGCTTCTGCCTCCAAAATTTCCTCCTTTCATGGGTCCAAAATTTGAGGATTGATTGTTGTAATTGCCAAAATCATTATAGCTTCCGCCACCTCCAAAGTTGCTTCCATCATTACCAGATCCATTATAGCCATCCCCACGGCCACCATGGCCACCACCGCCTCGACTGCCACCAGAGCCACCTCGACCACCGAAGTTCCCTCCACGACCAAAGTTGTCATTCCCACCAAAACCACCTCCACGACCACCACCAAAGTTTCCAGAACCACTTCGACCTCTTTGGCTGGATGAAGCACTAGCCATCTCTTGCTTAGAGAGGGCTTTCCTTACTTCACAGTTGTGGCCATTCACAGTATGGTATTTTTGAATGACAATCTTGTCTACAGAGTCATGGTCATCAAATGTTACAAAAGCAAAACCTCTCTTTTTGCCACTGCCTCGGTCAGTCATGATTTCGATCACTTCAATTTTCCCATACTGTTCAAAATAATCTCTTAGGTGATGTTCTTCAGTGTCTTCTTTAATGCCACCAACAAAAATCTTTTTCACAGTTAAGTGGGCACCAGGTCTTTGAGAATCTTCTCTTGAGACAGCCCTCTTTGGTTCCACAACTCTTCCATCCACCTTGTGTGGCCTTGCGTTCATGGCTGCATCCACCTCCTCCACAGTGGCATACGTGACAAACCCAAAGCCTCTGGAGCGCTTGGTGTTTGGATCTCTCATTACCACACAGTCCGTAAGCGTTCCCCATTGCTCAAAATGGCTCCTCAGACTCTCATCGGTTGTTTCAAAGCTCAAACCTCCGATGAAGAGCTTCCGCAGCTGTTCAGGCTCTTTGGGAGACTCTGACTTAGACATGACGGCGGTGGGAGGGGAGACTTAAACGATGCTTACTCTGCGGCGTCCACGGGCAGAAAGTCCAATAGTGCTAGTTTTTAAATGCCTTGTAGTACTTGGATTACAAAGATCAAGATGTGACTTTTTTATTCTGGACTTTTAATACCTACGCTTTTGTGAATCATCTGTGTTTTTAAATATGAAATACATATGATCCTGTAATAGGATTTTATTGGGCCCTCTTTTGGGAAGGAAGCTGGGGACTTATTGTATGAGCAGTAAATGGTGGAGCCCCTGTTTTTGAAGGTGGGGGCTGGAGAGGAATCAGGGTAAGTGCAAGTGTGTGCCAGCTGGTGAGTCTGCCCAGAATGGGGCTGGTAGGTCTAGCATTTCATGAACAGCTTACTGTGGATGACATTCAGGGAGACAAAAATATTACTTTCCCCAGCACCTTTTAACATCAAAGCTGCAGGTAAAACAAGACTTCCCAGAATTCATCTGAGTTGAAGGAAGAAAAACTAAGCCACCCTTTGTTTCAAAAGCAGTACTGTGGGAAAATGTGACATTAACTACGCTTTCCTACTTTTCATTTGCTGCAGTCTAGGTTATGTTCATGACTTTAAAAAGTCTCCGGTTCTGACCGTTTGAAAAGGGTTTCAGGCTCTGGCGATGCAGACTTTTCTAGAAGTTGCAGGTGCCTTGTCCTCCCCTTCACACACCCTGTCCCTTCTATGTCAAATGCTCTTGCCTCATCTATTCCCTGGCTAACACCATCTCATTCTTTGGTCTCTGGGAAGCCTTTCCTGATGCCCAGGCTGGGCTAAGAGCCCACATCATCCTGCGTGACTTCAGGCCTGGCACTTAATACACTGGATCCACGAGGTTTATCTGCCTGTCTGTGTCCCATACTAGACAGTGGGGAGGTTATACTTCAGCGGTCTGTGCCTCTATGTCCTTACCTGTAAAATGGGACCATTAGGTATGCCGATCATGGGGTGTGTGAGGATTAAGGGACTTAATGCCTGCAGAGCCCTAGGAGGACCTCTGGTATATACTAAGTGCTCTGCAAGTGTTGCCTGTAATTTTTATACTTAAGGAAAGGGTCCATCTCCTCTTCTTTATGTCCCTAAAGCCTGCCTTGGTACTGGCACAGAGTAAGCCACCAAAACATATTCATTAAATACATGGGAGAAGGTCAAGGACTCTCTGAGGGTAAATCATGGACTTAGGAACCTCAGTGCCTCTGATCAGATTCCCATGGCTTTGCAGACTTACCAAGCTGTCTCTCTCATGTTGTGGAGGCGGCAAGACCTTTGACCCCAGCGGAGGCACAGCTGTCTGGCTCTGTGGGAAGGACAGAGGCTCTCTTCGGCAGCAGTTAGGAGTCCACTGGACTGCCTATGGGGCACTCAGTACCCAAAGAGGCTGAAGCTTTAGAGAAAGCTGGAAGCTGCCAACCTGAATCCATTCACTTAAAGGGTCTTACAAAAGCCAGGTAGATGCAACAGGAAGAGAGGTGAGCTTTGGAGGCAGATGCACCTGGTTTTGCATCTCAGCTCTTCAGTATAACCAGCTGTGGTCTAGTTATAAAATTCTGTCACCTTCAGTGTCTTTATTCATAAAATGGGAATGACAGACTTCAGAGTTCATCAGACCTGAGTTAGAAAATTCATTTTTCTATTTACTAGTTGTGTGACATTGAGGCAGGTAGATAGTCTCTTTAAACTGCAATTTTAGGACCTAATGAGCTGTCCAAAAATGGACATAGTAATAGTATCTGATAATAATGTTGAGGTGATTAAACAAGCCATCTTAATAATGGAAGCCTTGCCTATCTGTAGTGGTGTCATAAATTATTTCTTGAAATCTAGCAATTGCACATGGCGAAAAGAATTTTGATTTGTTGAAAAGTAGCTTAGAGGCATGTCCTCCTAACCTCAAACAACACACATTCCTCTTTAGGAGACAATTTTATTACAAAGCACAGCAACCCAACTAGAGGCACGGATATCAGTTTGTTTTAACTCTCTCTAGCCTTCAGAATCATTTTTACTCTTCTGTCTGGTGGTTTTTGGTTATAAGTGCTTTATTCCGTAGAGAGACACATCAGTGACCATTCCCTCCTTAAAAAACCATGTCTTTAGACATAACATTGTGCATTACAAACCATTACACTGCATTCTTCTTACTACAAAAAGCAATGGGGCAAGTGATGTTAATATTAGTGAGACTTTGCCCAGCTCAGCTGAACCTCAATAATACTTCCCCTGAAAAAGTACCCAAGAATGGCTGGTGAATCTTGCTGCCAGGTTGGCTCCCCATTCTTCAGTCTACATTTTTGCATGTTTCATGCTTTGGAACCAAACACTGTTAAATTGTTCCATTTTCAATCCTGGATTACATTCCATCTTGAGATCACATTGAGAGAGGGGACGAAAAAACACGAGCAAAATTTTTGGTTTCACTGCTTCACATTCCTCTGCTTGACAATGAAAGTATCTCATTTCAGTCTCTTGGCATTTGTGGGGGAGAATATCGTGTGGTTAATGGGGCCTGAGTGAGCAATGTTGTGTGCCATTAAGAAATTTATTGGCATTTCTGCAGTGGCCCCGTCAATATGACCATGTGGCCTCATTTCTAATTCCAGTGTTTCAATTAAAAATATTTGGGGGACACAGTTTCTAAGATAGGAAAAAAAACCCCAAAAAGGCTTCAGGACATCTTTGCCTTCGGGCCCTCAGGACAAAGACTAAATATGAATTAGCTTACACTGCCTTTGACTTTCTTCATCTCCTAATATTCTTGTATTTACCTTCTGGTGCTCCCAGCCCAGCTTTTACCAGCATCCAAAAAGTGTTCTGTCTCCAAGCCTGGGGTGTCCTTCAGGCAGAAAGGAAGTCCGGACGAAAACCACTGTCTGAGAATGCTTTCGTTCATCCAGATATTTCCCGCGCCAATGCCACGTGCAAGGCCAGTGCCAGGTCCTGGGGATTCAAAGGTGAAAACATGTAGACCCCCTGACCTGCAGGGACTTCCGTGGGAGGCACACACACACACACACACACACACACACACACACACACACACTTAATTAAAGGATGCTGTGACTTGTGCCAGAGGAAGTGCCGAGGTATGTAGAGAGGGCGTGGGATGGAAAGGAATTCTGCCGGGGGTGTGGGGGTGAGAATTGGGGACGATACCATCAAGGACATAGCCTTTGAGATAGACCTCAAAGGACACCCCGTGCTTCAAAGACATCCGAAGGCTAATAACAAACACTAATAACAGTGTGCTTTGTGAAATGCATCTGAAGCTTGTGAGGTGGATGGGACCAATTCACTGAAGAAGTCATGTTCAGAGGGGCAGAGCGATGATCCCAGTTCCCACCAGTAGGAAAGTTTAGAGCTGGGACTGGAGAGCAGGTCAGGGTCTGCATTCGGGTCTCCCTGGTGCCTGTTTGGACGATGCACTCCCACACGCAGCACCTGTGAGGTGACAAGATCTAAGTGTATTATCTGTCATGAAATGCCCTCCTAAAGAGCCCCAGGGCCAGGTGACCTGGACTGGGCCAGCCCAGGCCAGAGTCCCGTGCATTTGCAAAATGCTGGGTGGGGAGAAAGGTTAAGCCAGAGGAGGAATGTTCTAAAGGTCATGCAGCTCCTTGCCCTTCCCGAGCTGAGCCATTAGCTCTTTGGTGGGAATGCCACCAGGGTGCCTGTGAGCAGTCAGAGACTCCAGGAGGGAGTGAGCATCCCTATAGCCCAGGTGTTTTTGTCTTTATGTGGAGGGTTTTATGAGCCTTAACGACAGCACCGTGATGTAGGTCTAACAGGATTTTGTTACAGACAAGGATACTGAATCGAAGAGAGGCGAGACGACCTGCTCGTACGACAAAAAAATCGTAACCGGGGTTGGAATTCAGATATTCCTTTAGTCTCACTGGCTTGCGGTCAGCTGAGAGCTGTGGTGTCTCTTCATCTTGGTTTTCTGGAATTCCTTTGATAGGAAACAATGCCTTAGACTCTATAATTGAGCCAAGGTTTAAAATGAAGTATTAGTCTGCTTTCAATTCTTGCTGAGCCATAAATCATCTATATCAGATCTTTCCCTGATAGCAGTTTTGGTAAGGGAGGGAGGCAGGAAGGGATAATGAACACCAAGATTCTGAAGGGATGGGAGGGGGAAGATGGGGGAAGCTGCTAGAAGGGGTATGTGAAAACAAGGGCCTAACACCCAACACCCTTGCCTGTAACCCGAGCCTCCCAGTAATCTGCCTCTTCTCTGTTCCTATATCCTCCGTTAGCTTCCCTTCCTTAAATATGATCCTGCTCCTGCAGCTTGAACCTTTGTTTATACTGTTTCTTCCAGCATTGCTACCTAGAAAAATGACACCATCTTTCTATTTTTAAAAATTTTTTATTGTTATGTTAATCACCATATATTACATCATTTGTTTTGGTGTAGTGTTCCATGATTCATTGTTTGTGCATAACACCCAGTGCTCCATGCAGAATGTGCCCTCTTTAATACCCATCACCAGGCTAACCCATCCCCCTACCCTCCTCCCCTCTAGAACCCTCAGTTTGTTTTTCAGAGTCCATCATCTCTCACGGTTCGTCTCCCCCTCTGACTTACTCCCCTTCATTCTTCCTCTCCTGCTATCTTCTTCTTTTTCTTTTTTCTTAAAATATGTTGCGTTATTTGTTTCAGAAGTACAGATCTGTGATTCAACAGTCTTGCACAATTCACAGCGCTCACCGTAGCACATACGCTCACCTATGTCTATCACCCAGCCACCCCATCCCTCCCACCCCCGACCACTCCAGCAACCCTCAGTTTGTTCCTGAGATTAAGAATTCCTCATATCAGTGAGGTCATATGATACATGTCTTTCTCTGATTGACTTATTTCACTAAGCATAACACCCTCCAGTTCCATCCACGTCGTTGCAAATGGCAAGATCTCATTCCTTTTGATGGCTGCATAATATTCCATTGTGTATATATACCACTTCTTCTTTATCCATTCATCTGTCGATGGACATCTTGGCTCTTTCCACAGTTTGGCTATTGTGGACATTGCTGCTATAAACATTGGGGTGCACGTACCCCTTCGGGTCCCTACATTTGTATCTTTGGGGTAAATACCCAGTAGTGCAATTGCTGGATCGAATGGTAGCTCTAATTTCAACTGTTTGAGGAACCTCCATACTGTTTTCCAGAGGGGTTGCACCAGCTTGCATTCCCACCAACAGTGTAGGAGGGTTCCCCTTTCTCCACATCCCCGCCAACATCTGTCGTTCCCTGACTTGTTAATTTTAGCCATTCTGACGGGTGTGAGGTGGTACCTCATTGAGGTTTTGATTTGGATTTCCCTGATGCCGAGCGATGTTGAACACTTTTTCATGTGCCTGTTGGCCATTTGGATGTCTTCTTTGGAAAAATGTCTGTTCATGTCTTCTGCCCATTTCTTGATTGGATTATTTGTTCTTTGGGTGTTGAGTTTGATAAGTTCTTTATAGATTTTGGATATTAGCCCTTTATCTGATATGTTATTTGCAAATATTTTCTCCCATTCTGTCGGTTGTCTTTTGGTTTTGTGGACTGTTTCTTTTGCTGTGCAAAAGCTTTTTATCTTGATGAAATCCCAAGAGTTCATTTTTGCCCTGGCTTCCCATGCCTTTGGCGATGTTTCTAGGAAGAAGTTGCTGAGGCTGAGGTCGAAGAGGTTGCTCCCTGTGTTCTCCTTTAGGATTTTGATGGACTCCTGTCTCACGTTTAGGTCTTTCAACCATTTGGGGTCTATTTTTGGGTGTGGTGTAAGGAAATGGTCCAGTTTCATTCTTCTGCATGTGGCTGTCCAATTTTCCCAACACCATTTGTTGAAGAGACTGTCTTTTTTCCATTGGACATTCTTTCCTGCTTTGTCAAAGATGAGTTGACCATAGAGTTGAGGGTCCATTTCTGGGCTCTCGATTCTGTTCCATTGATCTATGTGTCTGTTTTTGTGCCAGTACCATACTGTCTTGATGATGACAGCTTTGTAATAGAGCTGGAAGTCCGGAATTGTGATGCCACCAGCTTTGCTTTTCTTTTTCAATATTCCTCTGGCTATTCTGGGTCTCTTCTGGTTCCATACAAATTTTAGGATTATTTGTTCCATTTCTTTGAAAAAAGTGGATGGTATTTTGATGGGGATTGCATTGAATGTGTAGATTGCTCTAGGTAGCATTGACATCTTCACAATGTTGGTTCTCCCAATCCATGAGCATGGAACGTTTTTCCATTTCTTTGTGTCTTTTTCGATTTCTTTCATGAGTATTTTATAGTTTTCTGAGTACAGATCCTTTGCCTCTTTGGTTAAATTTATTCCTAGGTATCTTATGGTTTTGGGTGCAATTGTAAATGGGATCAACTCCTTGATTTGTCTCTCTTCTGTCCTGTTGTTGGTGTATGGGAATGCCACTGATTTCTGTGACACCATCTTTCTAATACCATTTCTTGATGCTCCTGCCTGGATCCATTCTCTTTTGGCTTTGACTTTGATACAAAAGGTCAGAGCCATTGGAGTGCTTCTTGGCACTTGCTTTTTTATGCCTTGAACTGCAGTTGAGGGGTGTGCTTATAGAATCCACCCCCTCCCCTCGGAGTACAGAGGGCGAGGCCCATGTCTCAGTCTTTCTAGTAGATAGTAGTTTATATTTACACCTATTTAAAAAATATGGTTGGCAAGTGCTCAAAGCAGAAGGACCAGCCTGAGTTTTTATTTTTATTTTTTTTAAAGACTTTATTTATTTATTTGACAGAGACAGACACAGCGAGAGAGGGCACACAAGCAGGGGGAGTGGGAGAGGGAGAAGCAGGCTTCCCGCAGAGTGAGGAGCCCAATGCGGGGCTCGATCCCAGGACCCTGGGACCATGACCTGAGCCGAAGGCAGACGCTCATCGACTGAGCCACCTAGGTGCCCCCAGCCTGAGTTTTTAAATCGAACTCATGATATTGCTCAAGGTCAGCCCTGTTCCAGGGAAGCCCAGTCATCAGGCCATCTTAGGGACCTGGGCCTTTGAGATGCTGAGTGTCCTGAGCAAGCTGCTTGGGCTATGCAGAAGGGCTGGGTGGAGGAGAAGGCTTCTGGAAAGAGGGTTCCCAGGTCAAAATAGTTGACCATCTGTACCATCTCTTCTCCAGTTGTAGCCAACTCCATTGTAGATTTTTCTTATTCAACTAATTAACTCTCCTGACTTGTCCAGGCTAATATAGTCAAGGAGGGAGAGAGACCCTAAAGTGTAGCTTCTTGAATGTTCTTGTGAGCACCTTGGCTTCTTTCCAGCCAATGTTTGGAAATCTCTGACTCACATTAAGAACTTTACTTTTAAAAATGAGCTCAGTGTGGTGGATGAGAATGACCATTCGAGGTGTAGGTGTTTCCCAATATAAATAAGGTTCCTCAGATGTCTCAGCAGCTCACCGAATATGCACTGTGCTCGAGAGCTTACAACAGTTTTGCACATCTTACCTCGTTAGGTCCCCACAATTCCTTCCAGAGTTAGGCAGGGCAGGGAATATGATCTCCTCTTTAAACGGGGCTCAGAGCCCAGGAGCCTTGTCTGACCACATGGCTAGTGAGGGGTAGGGCTGATTCTTGAAGCCAGACCTCCTGCTCTCCTCCAGACATCCTAGATCACACTGGTCACTACCACCAAAACGAAAGGGACAGGATGGCCAGGAGGAGACATAAATAAAAAAGGAACGACGAGAAGCAAAAGTGAAGCAGTCTGAGAATATGTAAATTAGAACCAGTCCAGGGAGGAGTGTATTAATTATATTTTGGCTGGTGATTTTTTTCTTTTTCCTTTCCTTCTACATTTTATTATGATTTTGTGTTTAGAGAGAAATGAGAAGTACTCAGAAGGAGGGATATGGTGGTCCACCCCATTCTACTTCTTTGATGCCAGCATTCCTCTCCCCTCTAGAAGCTAGAAATGGTCAATACTGTTTTCCCAGCATCCCTTGCGGAAAGGGCATGTGCACATGACTTAGTCCTGGTCAACATGACCGAAGATAATTCTGCTGAGAGGCTTCTGGGAAAGGGTTTCCTCCCTGACAAAATGAGATATAAAAGGACAAACTGCCCTTCTTCCTTTTGGGTGGGGTCATGTGAGGATATGATGGCCACAAGTGTGGCAGCTACTTTGAGATCATGAAGGACGGAGGTGGAGGACAAGGAAGAATGTGCTGAGGGGGGCAGAACAGAAAAGTAGGCAAGGTGCAACTTTGATCTTATTTTTAAACAGTTTATTAACTGATGTTAGATGAGAGCTAATAAATTTTCTTATTCTTAAGGCCACATTTAGGTCATATTCTCAGTTGAGTCTGAAAGCATTCTAACAGATTCATGTAGCAAGTGCCTGCACTCAGTGGGATCTTTGTCTGGGGCCCTGGCACCGTGGTATTCTGCCAGTCTGTGTTGAGAAGGGCGTTTAATGCTCATCATACACATTAAATAAGACCCTCACCTAAGAGCTGTGAAAGGTATCCTGGAGTTAAAATATTGCAAAAGTAACTAATAACTTTAACAGGTTATTAAAGTGTCAGTAATCCACTTCTTGTCTCAATGAGTTGCTGCTTAGTGATAACACAAAGATCTCCTTTATGTTGGTAATCGCATTTAAAAACATAAGGGACTTCCTTAATGCTATCAGATAAATGGCATTGACTTCAAATCAATATTCTGTCATCCTGAGCACCTTGCTGACACAAACATTCAAATGCACATCTTCTTGCAGGATTTTGTGTCTTCTTAACCTGGTTTACTTACGTCATCCTTGCTGTCAGGATTTTGTCCACCCTCAGGCAACTTTGTGATCCCACTTTAAATTTTTATAGTACACTAATCCAAGAATCTGAACTTCTGTGATGAGCTACAGTTTTGGTGTGTTAGTGTGTGCAGGGAGTGGGGTCTGGGAGGCCTGTCCCGAAGAAAGCTCCCCACCCTGGGGCTGGGTTTGCACCTGGCTTGGCTCGGCACCTTCGGGATTCACTGACTGTGCGAAATACACTTGATGCGCAGCTCATCTGAGATGAATAAATGTGCTGTGTAATCCAGAAGTGCTTTATGCCAGATGTTGGCTTCTCCTAATACATCTGTCTGATGGAAGAGCTTTGGGATGTTTTTAAGCCCTTTGCCGTGTGTCTGTATGTGGGGGGGATGCAAGTCTGTAAGTATGCATGAAAGGGGGTGCTGTAGCATGAAGAGAACTCAGGAGATGTGGGCTTTAGAGTAATAAGGATGGGAAGGTAATGAGCAGGCCTCCTGGTAATACCCACCCCCCTTTTCTATACTCAGCTGGCAAATGTGGCTTCCCTGAAATTTGAGGCCCCGTGCCCTGTCTTGTCTTCAGCAGCTAATGATATTGTTGAAAATGTCAGGGCTGCAACAAGTTCAGTTTTGTTTTAGCAAGTGGGAGACTGATAAGAAACAGTGAGGAGTCATTAATAGCTTTGGCAACAGAACATGACAAGGTGCATATTACTGGAGGCCATTTCAGAGGCATTCGATGGACTTGAGCGTGGACTTTTAATGACCTGAGAATCCACTTGCCCTTTTAATTTTCTCTGTTATCTCCAAGTGATGAAAATATTGGGAAAGTTATTGTAACTATAAAATGGCCACAGAGTTCTTTTTTTTTTTTTAATACGGTTTGATTTATCCCGTGACTTGGAAAATTGTTCCTTACGCTTCGATTCAAAGGGAGAACAGAGCCGAGAGAAGCGGGACTCGCTCACTTTGTCTGGTTTACTTGGCACCAGATCATTCGGGCACCGGCTCAGGAGGGTGGGTTTTTATGTTTCTACGTTGGAGCAGAGACCCCCTTTCTCACTGAGTTTTCAGAAAGTCTCTTGAGACTGATGGCCAGCTATTATCATATTGATGGGACTTAGGAAGACTTTGGAAAGGCTTTCCTAAACGGGATGAGAAAATATTCATAAAATATCACATGTAGTCACCAAGCGATTGTCCATACGGATGGGGCCCTCATTTTGTCAAGCAACTGCTGTTGCCTTAGCTCTCTGGTGGCACTAAACAGTATCTCCACGGGTGACGCTGTCCCTCATTCCTTCCTCTGTCCCTTACTCCCTGGGAGAGCGTCTGAATCATCTTATAAGGCAAACTTGAGCTCTCCCTCCTCTGTGTTTCTGTGTTACCTTTTAAACGCATGTCTCTTACAGAACTTGTGACAGGTGATGGCAGTGTGGGTATGGTTTCTTGTTTGAGGGAGAGAGAATGGAGATGGAGAGCACCAAAGGTAAACTCTCAGTGAGTGAGCATTTAGGTGATGGGAGGCAGAAGTAGATCCAGTTAAGGAGAGCATGAAGGAAGGGTCAGAGAGCAGGGATGCAGTGGAAGGGAGGTGTGTTTGACCTCCGTCCCTGCCCGGAGAGAGCGTTCAAGTTGCCGCTCATGTTATCAGACCACGGCAGGGTTGACAGGATAGGGTGACTATCAGCAGGATGATCATTGTTCTCAGTGTCCTAACTTTACTCTTTCTCTGGTAGGCCTTGGATTTCCTAAAAAGGAGAAAAAGTGTTGTTTATATAAGGCAGTTAAGTTCTGGGGCAGAAACAGGTATCTTTCCTGCTGAACGATCCTAAGTAAAGTGATGGCTGCCTATGATGGAATTTACTTTCCCTGAACACCAGTGACAAGGGTCATGATGTACGTTATCTACTAGAATGGAAACTGGATGGTCTGGGCCATGGGCAGGGCTCACACATACTCTCTGGGGCTGATGAGATGGTAGTGCTCAAGAGCAGGCACTAAAGTCTCTGGATATTGACTCCACTCAAGCCTGCTTGCTTTCTGGTCTGGGCCGTACATAGTCTCCTATTATGGGGTCTACCAAATTTTCCTCATTGTCTCTTCTTTCTTCACCTTCCATGGTTCAGACAGCTTATCAAAGAGTAGGAGAAAGAATGGCTTTCCTATTCACATAGCTTTCCAATTACCTTTGTCTTTCACCTGGAGCTTTGCTTTGGAAACTCTAAAACCAAGAATATAATTTTTTTTTGGTCTGATCTTGCTGTGATATGGGATGAGATGTCCCAAGGCTAGCAAATGTGAATACCGGAGGAATAAGTAACATTGAAATATTATTTACGACATCGGGATAACATAGAATCGTCGATGTGAAGGAAGGAGTTTCAAGAAGGAAGCTATAATAAATACAACACATTTATGCAGAGAATTAAGAGAAAAATGAAGATAAATACTTAGTTTTGCCAACAGGTGTCAGGTGAAATTCCTAGATGGGTAGACCAAAGGGGACTAAAGCCAGATTGTAGAGAATTAGAAAAGCAATGGAGTCAAGAGGCAGAGATAGGCCCTTGGCATTTTAGATCAGCACCCTGGCAGACATTCTCATTAAACACAATTATGTCCTGAAGAAATCACAGCGAATACTTTTTGATGCATTCCTGAATTTATTACAAATCTTAGCAGTCTCCAAGAGGGCATGGGAGACTAGAACAGGGAGCAAGGCATTTGTGTATGTTGCAAAGGCTGCACAGATCTGGAGGCTGACATTCACATCAGAGGTACATGAATCCCACCTTCTGTAGTTTTCAGGGCTGTGTCACTGAGAGTAATAGAGCTCTTTGCCGTGTAGTAAGATTAAAAAAAAAAAGGATCCAATTTCTAAAACCAGCAGCAAACAGAAATATAATACAAAAAGAGATACCAATGGCAACAAACAAATGGAGTCCAAAATATACCTAACAAATGATGTGTTTGTACACACACACACACACACACACACACACACACACACACACATACCGCATCTTCTTTATCCATTCATCAGTTGATGAGTATTTGGTCTTTCCATAATTTGGCTGTTGTAGATAACACTGCTATAAACATCAGGGTGCACATGCCCCTTCGGATCACTATTTTTGTATCCTTTGTGTAAATACCTAGTAGTGCAATTGCTGGGCCATAGGGTAGTTCTATTTTTAACTTTTTGAGAAAACTCCATACTGTTTTCCAGAGTGGCTGCGCCAGCTTGCATTCCCACTGACCGTGCAAGAGGGTCCCCCTTTCACTGCCTCCTCGCCAACACCTTTTGTTTCTTGTGTTGTTGATTTGAGCTGTTCTGACAGGTGTGAGGTGGTATCTTATTGCGGTTTTGATTTGTATTTCCCTGATAACCAGTGATGTCGAACAGTTTTTCATGTGTCTGTTAGCCATCTGTATGTCTTAAAAATTTCTACAAATCATTTTAAAAAAAGATCATCAACCCAACAGAAGAAATGAGGAAAAGTCATGTTACCAAAGAGGCGATATGAGCTGCAAATGTGTGTAAGAGAAGATGGTTTAATTTCATTTGTAAGCAGGGAAATGCAAACTGAGACTCCTTATATAAAGTTCAAAACCAATCAAGAGTAAATATTGTATTGTTTATTTATAAATATATGTACTAAAGCTATATGGCCAGTCAATGATTAGCACCAAATTCAGTGCAGTGTTCAACTCTGGAGGATAAGGTGTAGGGTCGGGAAGGAACAAAGCACGCAGGTGGATTCATTGCTAAGAGTAAAGCCTAGTATTAAGTTCATTGGTAGGTTCATAGGTTCTTTTTACTATTATGTTCGTAATTCATATGTTTGCCACACATTCTTTAGTATGTATCCAATATTACATAATTTTTAAAGGTCAGTGGAAAGAGGACAGGAGGTGAAGAAAAAGAATATGGAAAGAGACTTCTGCCTGTTTCCTTGCATCTCCAATCCCATCTTGGAGGGTGGGCCCTTTGAAACTGTAAGTGACCGACATTTTCATGTGCCTTACCTATCTTAGGGAGCCAGGTAGAAGTGATCCCCCTTCTCCTGGCCTGTGGTAAAGACTCTTTGTTCAGGCTGCCGATTCTCTGGCCTCTGCTCCGTAGGCATTGGCTCATTGTTTACCACAGGAAGGGAAGAAGGGTAAATGAGCTGGTCCCATAGAACCATCCTTCAAACAGAAAATGGCCCTGTGCTCTGCTGTACCCAGCACCACATGCAGAGGAATGTGTAATGAATGCTTTCTGATAGGAGCAATGATGAGGGAAAGAACCCCTTCGAGAGAAGGAGTTGGACGATGCTGGCAGAGTCATGAAACCTGTAAATGAGAAAAACTCTCCAGCATTTGGAGAGTCGCACAGACTTACACAGGGGCTGTGGGCTCCCTTAATATTTTTTGTCTGAGATTGCTCCTGGGGGCTAAGCAAGCAGTTTTTTTTTTTAAGTTTTTATTTAAGTTCTAGTTAACCTACAGTGTAATATTAGTTTCAGGTGTACAATATGGTGATTCAACACTTCCATACATCACCCGGTGCTCCTCACAACAAGGGCACGTCTTCATCCCCATTACCTATTTCACCCAACCTCCCTTCTGGTATCTGTAAGTTTGTTCTCTGTAGTTAAGGGTCTGTTTCTTGATTTTGTCACTCTTGCTCTTTTTTTTTTTCCCCTTTGCTCTTGAAATTCCACATTTGAGGGAGATCGTATGGTATTTGTCTTTCTCTGACTGACTTCTTTCACTTAGCTCCAACCATGTCATTGCAAATGGCAGGATTTCGTTCCTCTTTATGGCTGAGTAATATTTCTTTGTGTATATATACGCCACATCTTCTTTACCCATTCATCAGTTGATGGACCCTTGGGCTCTTTCCATAATTTGGCTATTGTTGAAAATGCTGCTATAAACATCGGGGTGTATGTACCCCCTTCGAATCAGTATTTGTGTCTCCTTTGGGTAAATACCTAGTAGTGTGGGATGGCTAGATCATAGGATAGGCCACGCCTCTGAGGGCTGTTCTCCTGTGGGGGTAGTGAGGATATGGGGGGCGTCTGTGCCAACTGCCTCTGTCTGCCACCTTCAGGCCCCAGAGTCCAGTTGGGAAGTAGAATGAGCTGGAGAAAGGGCGGCTACCATCACCATTTTGCTGATTTCCTGGCATTACAGAATTCTCAGCCGAGGCTTAAGGAGAGGGAAGGAAAGCTTTATCTCATTTTCCAGAGAAAACTCGAGCATTCTCAACTAGCAGGACTCTCCTAAAATGCATCTTTACAGGTAAAACCATCAGGGTGATGTGTGTGAACACAGCTGCAATTCCTTTGCCCAGGGAATGGCTAGACTACCTGCTGCTCTACCTTTAGGATCGGTTGTTGCTGGCAGGACCAGCTGTCAAGGGAAGGAAAGGAAAACCTTCGATTGGAACTCAACAGAAGTTGATTATCGATTGGAATTCAGCAAACACAAAGCAGGAATCCCCCCAAAGAAGTGAAACTTAACTGACTTTGAAGACAACGCAGCAAGCTTGAATTGTTTTTATGTGCTGGCATTTAATTTCTCTCTCCTTTCTGATTCTAATTTCATTTTCTTTCAGACTTTTACCAGCTATGTGGGAAACCTACCCCTGCTTCTCTTCTGCTTCTCTCAGCCTTTAGTGACCCCACTGGAATCCCACCCCCTCTGTCCCTGAATCCCTTAGACTGAGAGTGAAAGATCTCTCCTTTGTGACTGTTTATGGCTATTAATATTATTATTATTATTATTTTCTACATGTATAAGTAAATTCTGCTAATTATTTTTTTATTATTATGTTAATCACCATACATTACATCATTAGTTTTTGATGTAGTGTTCCATGATTCATTGTTTGCGTATAACACGCAGTGCTCCATGCATTATTATTATTATTTTAGTCTTAACAGCGTAGTTGGCAATTCACCTTGTTCTGCCTTTTGATTTTGATTGTTGCTGAGATCTGTTGTTTTAATGCAGGATGTGATACAAAGGACAAAACTTGAGCTTTGGAGTCAATACAATTTGTTTATGTAGATCCTCTTTCTTTCAAAAAAATGGGGAAAACATGAAACAGACAGTTGCACTAAAACTACATAGCAGAAACATGCCAATTATAAAGGATAGAGCTGAATGCCTGCTACTGTCCCACCTGTCGGCACTGTAAAGAGAAACATGACATCATTTAAGCTCCGAAAAAGTATTTGGAGTTACACCTGGCTTCAAATCCCAGCTCTCCCCCTCATTTGTCATGTATCCCCCCTTAGTTTTTTAAACTTCTCCAAGATTTGGTTTTTGTAAATATGTAAAATGTTTATAGGTACATAGTTGAGTTACTGTGACCATTAATTTTAAATATTTGTAAAGTGGACATCAAAGTACACGGCACGTAATAGCTAGTATCTATGTATCCAGCTACCTGTCTGTCCCTCTGTCCATCCATCTGTCATCTATCATCTGTTTTCCCCTCTATCATTCATCCGTTCCTCTATTATCTATTTATCTATCATCATCCATCCATCCATCCATCCATCCATCCATCCATCCACCGACCTCTCTCTCTTCCTCTATTACCCATCTATTTACTTATCTATCAACCTATCCTCTATCTCTCGCTCACTTCTCTCTCTCCTGCTATCATTTATTCCTGCCTTTGTCATCTATCATCTATCTACCCATTTATCGGCTCCTTCACCTATCTATCTGTCATCTCTCTCTCTATCTGACATCTCTCTATTCACCTCTCTCTTCCTCTCTCTCTCACTCTCCCACATCTCCCTAACATCAGTCCCCCTACTTCATAAATGATGGGCTGTTATTGCACTTTCCACGGTTTGGGAAATTTTGTTCTTTGAGATTATAATCTGCATTATAACATTTTCAAAGGCAGGGACTTCATGGCATTCTTTTTATTCCCTTCCTTTACTGCTGAGTGCTGGTTACAAAGCTGGCATTAAATAAGCGTTTATTGGTTTGATTCTTCCCATGAGAATGCCTTGGGTTCTCATTTGCTTCCATTTTGTCAGGAATACTTCTCATCTCTGTTAGGCTTTCCTTTCCTCTTGATTTCAGTGGTATGAAGGAAATGTTCTCTTTGCCTGGATAGGGCACTTGGGTTAACTCTTCTCATGGTAATGAGTCTCTAGGATTTTCTGGGTTGTTTCTGCAGAATGGAAGGCACTGGCGACTGCTCTGCTATGTACATCATTGGGCTCCATTGATGTCCAGTCCAACAGAAGGGGAAAAATGGCAAGTGGGTTTATCTAATCCAAATTCTAGGCAATCTGGCCTGCTGCCTGAAAGTGGCCTCTCAGCAGGTGTGTGGGAACACACCTCCCTGAAAGAAACTTGGAAGACTCAAATCCACAGGAGTCCCAGACCGTTATTGTACATAAGGGTAGGCCTTTTTCATCAGTGAAAAATGTAAGAGCCCCTGCCCCTGCTCCCCAGAGTAGCTCTGTATTCAGAGAAGGCACAGAGAACTATTATGTTAGTTTGGATGTGTTGGCATTCAGATCTTCCCACAGATCCAGCCAAGCCTTAATGAGATGACTCTCTCTAAGCTCTGCAGTTCAACTCTCCTTTGAAAGCATGGTGCCATGGCCTCCCCATTGCCTATGCCTTGGTTCCCAGAAGAGCTGCCATGGGAGCCGCCAGCCAAGTGGAGGGAAATAGAGACCCTCTTGAATTGTCTTAAACTGTGGTTTCAAAGACGGCTCACTTCACACACTTCTCTGTAGCATTCTAACGCAAGACTTCAGCGTTGCCTTAATGGTTTACATCTTCTGTATCACGCACTGCTCATGACAGTTCCTTCAGGCAGGCACGATCACCCCAGTCTTACAGAAAAGAAACTCAAGGCTGGCAAAAATATGGGCATCAACACATCTCTTTCTCACTTCAGAGCCCATGCTTTTTCCAGTGGGCTGGGCTGCCTTCTCTTGAGAATATAGAAATTCGATGTTTATTAAAAAATCATTTAACATTGCAACTCCCACACTTAATTAGCACTCCTTTTTGGCTTTGCATTTTTTGTTTGTTTGTTTGTTTGGGTGCCATATGATAAATAAATCCAAAGACGTTTTGGAAAGCCAGAAATTGGAAGCTTATTTAAAGAAGCAATGGTGTATTTAGAAATACAATAACTTAGTGAAAATCCGAAGAGTGGCAGAACGTTTGCACATGGATGCCAGCTATTGGGACCTCCTGACTCATGTACACTCTCTTTCTTCTGGATGGTCTTCTCAGATCCCTAGTAGATGAGAATTCATTACACATGATACTTTTGTAAATAAATCTAAGGTCTTATGTGTAAAACGAACATTGTATTAATGAAAGAGAGAGGAAGAGAAAGAATGAAAGCTTTTTTTTTTTTTTTTTTTTTGAGCCCTGAGCCTATGTATTTTTCTTTACCCTTATATTCAGTGAGTCAGGATTGGGGGAGCACCATGTAAGTTCTAGTAGTTTCCAGATGTGATCTCTGTATTTTTTTTCGTTTTAATTAGTTGTGTTTCTTGATAAAGCAGCTCTATTATCAAGGGAACTTCTTCAAGTATGGATGTCGTGATTCTCGGGTTCAAATAAAGTCGAACAAATACCTTGAATTGTTGAGTGGTATATTCTACTCTGTAGGTAAACACGGTTCTTTCTAATGTTGCTCAGCCCAAACTACTATGAAGGTGAGAAATAATCTTAAAAATAAGCACAACAAATCAAGGGCAAAATATTAAGCACAAGACTACTGAAGAACATAAAAGTATAAGTTTAAATAATTCTTATTAGAAAGAAAAAAAATCATAGAAATGCCATAACTGGGATTTACTTTCCTAATTTAAAATTTAAAAACATTTTTTTTAGTGCAAAAAGGTGGTTTTATTAAAGGACAGGGATAGGACCCGTGGCAGAAAGAGCGGCACTGCCTAAAAATCTTAAATTTTAAAATTATTATTAGCAGTCATATATTGGATTGGCTGAAAGTTATATCATCAATATCATTGAGTTTTATTATAGATAACTGTACTGGACTTCAGGCTGTGACTTCTTGGGGGGGGGGTTGAATTGATACAAATCAGCCTTTTTTCCATCTATCTTAGGGTGACGTCTGTTGAGTTGGTCCAGTCCACTGGTTTGTTAGGATAGCTTCTTGACCTGTCAGGCCAGCCTTTTAAGGATCCTGCTTCTCCCAAAAGAGACAGGCATTGGAAAAATGCACCAACTGTGTGTGTGTGTGTGTGTGTGTGTGTTTTCTAACTCTACCTGTGTCATGTAGACACAACTTTGGTCTTCAGTTGAATTTGGCAGTCATGGAGTTTGAGGCTTTCTATAAAATCATCCAAATTGGCAGCTCCAACCACATAGGTGGGACTAATATTACAGTGAACAAGTATACTCAGGGCAAAATGAATCAGGCAGAATGGCTAGAATCACTACAATTTTCAGACATATTCGCACCTTTCTGAAAATTTAAAAACTGCTCCTTAGGAAGCCCATTACTTACAATGAGTACTCTAGAGTCTTACCTTATTTTTCTTATATTTTTAGATATTTATTCTTAGGACCACTAAACACACACACACACACACACACACACACACACACACACACACACACACACACCCCTGTTCTCAGCCATTATTTGGATTCAACTCACTGTCAAATTACCATCCTTTTTGCTTTGCTCTCTACATCCTTGGACAAAGAAAATACCCAAACCACACTCCAGTGCTTTTCCTCCATGAAGGAATGATTTTTAAAAAAGTAACCAAAACAACAAGGAATGAGGAGATTCATTGTGTTGATTCTGGAATGAAAGTGTGATAGTAGACTTAGTGCAAGTTATTGCACTCTGAGGATGTCTTGAAGTCAACCATTTAAATCAGACTGTTTGTCCAGCCAGACCTAATCAAGAAAAAGAGCTGGGCAAGACCTAATTTAGCAAGCTCTGCTGCTCTCTTCGGATATTATAACTTTTCTAAGATCTTCATAGGAAGATCTGTGGGAGTGCTTCCGGCATAGCCATGTGACCTTTTAAATAAGGAAATAGTACGAGTTCTAAGGTGTATTCTCTCTCACACACACACACACACACATACACACACCATGTAGACAGCTGCTCAGATGTTTTCACATGCATATAACTTCAGGCAATGGAATGCATTGGAACCCAGAATGTCACTGTGGTCTGGTCCGTCAGGCACAGGATTATGGGATCATCTTGATGCAGACTTGAATTCATGGCCAGTAGATGCCTGATGTTGCAGTTTGAGCTGCTGAGAACCTGTCTCTGTGTTGTCAGAGTTCACATAACCACTGCAGACGGCATCACACCAGAATGTGGAGGCTGAGAGCCTCGGTGTGATCCAATCCCACTCCATACATATATATCTAAACTAGAACTCCATGCTATATTATGCAAGAAGATGGCACTGGACATGTGTAGAGGTAGATGGCATACGTGGGCTTTTGGGCTCTTTCTTTCTGTGGGACCGAATTTAAATTGACAGTATAATTCACTATTGCTTTGATCATCAATATTTAATTCTTTAATTTGGACCTTGGGTATATGCAGCCAAAAGATACCTATTTAAATGTTAAATCAGTTATTGTAAAGTAGCAAATAAGCATTTCTGTTAAAAAAAACCAGAATTAAGTGATAGTTGCATATAGTTGACTGACTCCACTGATTGCTTGTGGTCATGTGGACCCAGGCTGGCATCAGTAGACCAGGGATCTCAAATGCAATTGCTTACGGGATTAAACATGTAAGTAAATGAAATGGGTTGAGTTCAACACATGCCCCATCCAGACAACCCACCTCAGTTCCAGCAATTATTGCCATATGCAGGAATTTGTGGCCAAATCTTCTGATTTTCAAAAGGAATGCCTATATCTGACATATAATATGCCTTTACTCATTCATGCTATATGATTCCGACTCATCCTTTAAAACTTTGTTCAAATATATTTGCTACAGGCAACATTTCTTAACTCCCAGGGAGAGAATAAATTACTCTGTACCCTCTCTCCTCCTAATAGCATGTTGTACAAACCTCCAATATTGATCGCCCTGCACTAAGGATAGAGTAATTACATGTTTATCAACTATCTCCCCAGCTATGCAGTGAACTGCTCAAGGGTAGGCTCCATGTAGCACTCCAAAGCACGGTGCCTGCCATAAGTCGGGGCCGAATAATGCTGAATGGTTGAAGGAAGGTTATGGAGGCAGGATCCAAGTGGAAAGCCTTAGGTTCTGAGAGCTGATTTGGTGGTTTGGCAAAAATGGAAGCAATGAACAGGTAGGGGGTAGGCCTTGACAAAGTTTGTCCTTAACGTTCCTTACCACCTTCTTAAATATTCTATTTTTCAGTGCCACCTACTACATTCCTTTTCCCAGGTGGCGCATCAAATCTAACTCCTGTTCCCCTACCATGCTATAGCCTATTCAATATGACATTAGACTATGCAATTTTAAAGGCAGGATATTAACATAATATTCTTTGAATGCTGAGAGTCTACTCAGTGCCTCGAACATAGCTTCTTACATGCCCTTATGAATGCAAAAATGAGTGAAGAGTCAATACATTTATCAGATTGCTTTCTGTTTGGGGCAGCCATCTGAAAGCAAGCCTGTAGAGAGAGATGATCTTGGGCAGGCAAGTAGAAAAACAGGCTAGGCATAGGAGAGGAATGGAAGATCCCTAGATATAAAAAATTGCTCATTACATAATTTCCCTGAGGGCTAGGCTTCACTGGAAGGAGTGATCCAAAAGATGGGACCATAGCTAAAGTTTTCATTGGCTGCTTAACTTTACAATTAGACTCTAGGTTTTCTAGAATCCTCTTCTTTATCTTATAAATGGCAAGTATCTGACCAAGATGTAAGCTGTCCTGCATCACTCTATTTCAGCTACCACATCGGTGATATGAAATCAATGATAGCTTTCACACAGCCATTGAGAAGCTCATTTCAAAGTCTCTGGTGTGGAAGGGCCATCAGGGCGAGCTGATAATTGTGCTGCCTACTCAGGCTCTAATTTGATGATGTGGCTGTGATACTTGGCCTCAGAGCTGAGTTAATGCAACATGGAACATGTTTTCTTCGAGGCAGAGCGGCTTGCTATGTAACAGACTAAACTCACTCCTTAGCATGAATCACAAACAGATATTTCTCCAGCCACATCATCTCCTTTATGAAAGACATTATTGGATTTTTAGTCTTGGGTGGGGAAAGAAAAAGTAGCCTGCAGCCACAGAGCATAACAAAATGTTGTTGTCAATTTCTGGTGCTTGGACGATGGGTTGGTATTACTCACTGCTGCTAAGAGTAGTAATTACATTATAATATTGTCCCTTTTGTGCCCTAAAACAGAATCCTGTGAGTAAAGGGAGGGTGACTTAATGGTCTGCTATATTCAATCTGTCTGGATTCTCATGGTTTTTAAGTTCCAGTAAGATGAATTTAATTAAGGTATAGTAATAAAATAACAATATTGCAGTAGTAATTGTAACAATGGAGAGAGGGAACTCAGTTTTCCCCCAGTTTGCTATACATATAAATGCGTTTCTATGAGACTGCTTGTAGGAAATGTGTGTTAACATCGATACATCACCTCGAAGCTTAAGCTCTAGTTTTGGTCACCTTTTCCAAGTATAATTTTCTGAACTTGAATTTGGATGCTTTTCAACATAGGGCCACACTGGGGAATCAGTAATAGTCCCAGGATGAGGGTGGACAGTCAAGAAATACTTGCATAATTGAGTAGAGCTCCTTGCATATTGGTTGCTATGAATTTTACATCATTTTCTTATCTGAGATCTCCTTTATTTAATCTCCTACCAACGCTGTGAGTGGGGCAAAGCGAATGTCAGAATGTCTCTCTCTCTCTCTCTTTTTAAAAAGATTTTATTTATTTATTTGACAGAGAGAGACACAGCGAGAGAGGGAACACAAGCAGGGGGAGTGGGAGAGGGAGAAGCAGGCTTCCCGCTGAGCAGGGAGCCCGATGCGGGGCTCGATCCCAGGACCCTGGGATCATGACCTGAGCCGAAGGCAGACGCTTAACGACTGAGCCACCGAGGCGCCCCAGAATTCTCTTTTAAACACAGAGAAATTCAGCCCCCAAACCATTAAGTCACCTGTCCTGCGTTACCCTGATGGGTACTGGCATAATCAGAAGAAGCCCGAACGGTATCCGGACTCCCAGCTGACAACGCACATCACTGAAAGTCACAAGGACAGAGGGTATAGAAAGTCTTAAACAGCACATTTGTGTCTAAAGTGGTCCAGGGACATTGCTGCCTGGAAGCCAAAGCATAGAAACATAAGCTAGATGTCCATTCTGTACAAAAATCAAAGTCCTAGATGATTCCATGGGGTAACAGCTGTGCCCATGTATAACGATTAAAGGCTACTGATACCCTTAGGTTCCCCATAAGACCAGTTTCCAAGAGACTAAGACTGAGTATCGGTACAAAGAGACAAAGACAAAAAGAACAGGACTTTGACCCCGCCTCTGTCCCTGAGTGCACCCCTGCTCAGGGTGACTCTCCCTGCCTGGGGAACGCCATGAGTTCTGTCACCAAGGCCACATCATTTCATGTTACAGTCCAGCTAGTTTCCCTGTGTTTTTCAAGAGGATCGACCATTGTTGAATAAATAGACCGCTGTTGTCACTATGGCTGAGACTATGCCTGGGGTGGGGGGGTGTTACCTATTCGAAAAATATGTGGGGCAAATCACCACCTCTTATACAGAGTCTCTGCTCTTGTAACTTTTAATTTAAGGCTCATATTTGAAACTGCTATTTGTTTTCTTGATCCACGGCCTCTCTCTTCTGATTGGCAGTCATTTTGACCTCTGTTCATCTGTTTCTCTGGACAGACTGTGGTCTCTTTAATATGCCTCCCAGAGAACCTCTCAAAGCAGATCTCATCAAAGTCATGTAGCCTCTGGCTCAAGTCAGACTGTCCAATATGAATTCCGAATTTGGTGAAAATCTATTTCATGTGAAGAGGGTAAGAGAGAGATGGAAGTCTTTTTTTATTTATATAAGTTATGAGATCAGATTATCGAAAAGTTAGTGATGGCGTCCCCCTACAGGCTTCTGAGTATTAGGCATTTGGTTGGTCAGATTCTTTCTGCTTATCTGGACCTGCTTGCTTGAACTTTTAATGCCAAGTTTTGAGTTTCTTTTCACCCTTCTCTTATCCTATGGCTTCTAGGTCAGCGTTTCTCAAACAAGAGTCTGAGAAATCCTGGATGTGTCTAAGGACCACTTTTGCAGGGTCTGAGAGAGCTTTACAATAATTTTTGAATGTTGTGTTCATATTTTAATCTGAAATGTTAAATAAGCATCTTCTAGATTATAGTGGACATTCATTGTTGGTTGTATGGCACACCCATGACCATGCTTTCTTGATAACAGTACCACCAACTTCCTTTAGAAACCACTTCTCTCTCCTGGGCACACATCTTGGGTAAAAGTAATGCCTACGGCTCTTGGCATTGTCTCTGCTGGCGATCAGTACATTTCATTCCATTGGCCTCAGAGATGAGAACATAACCCGTTAGAACCAATGGGGAGTATTTGCCAAAGATTCTTTCTTGGGTGATATTTTTTAAATTCGCAACTGAAAGAAAGCCTGACCGGTACATAGATCATTTGGATGAATTTAGTGCCTATGTTTGTGTTTATCTATCCCATGTCTCCTGTGTCAAGAAGTACTATTTATTTAACTTGAGCAAATAAGAGAATCAGAGAGGTCAATTTCTTTCTTTTTTTTTTTTTTTAAAGATTTTATTTATTTATTTGAGAGAGAGAGAGAATGAGAGAGAGCACATGAGAGGGGTTAGGGTAAGAGGGAGAAGCAGACTCCCCGCCGATCAGGGAGCCCGATGCGGGACTCGATCCAGGGACTCCAGGATCATGACCTGAGCCGAAGGCAGTTGCTTAACCAACTGAGCCACCCAGGCGCCCCAGAGAGGTCAATTTCATATGCAAATGATACAAACACACCTTTTATAAATGAAAGTTTTGCAGTAATCCAGTCGAAGGAAGTGAGTCATCAAATGGCATCTACTCTTTTAAGTCTGCCAAACCCGAAAGGACCCATACCAATAGAGATAGATTCCGGATTCAGACTGCAAGAGATGATTAACTCTCAGCAACCCACTATCATCCATCACATCCCATTGGGATGGCTAATTAAAAATTTATTGGCTTAAAGTTTTGTCTGTATTTAAAGCTTTTTTTTTTAGTTGCTCAAGAACTATGAGGATAAGGGTTTTTATATCTATAAGTTTCAGGTTGTACAGATTTAACATTCAAATAAAATTAACACCAGGGGCTTAAGGGGAAATGTGTGTGTGTGTGTTTTACGGGGAATCTGTTCATTTCTTGAGTTTTAGAAGTGTTGTCATAAATGGTAAAAAGGTACATTTATGTTAAAAAGACAGACTTTGGGACTGGATAAACATCCTCCTGTCTGGAACATTACTGAATTGCACCAAACTATATAAAATTCTGCCCCTAAAATTCCAGCTCTTAAAAAGGAGCTTCTCTCTTCTAAGAAGGACTAAATGTTTTGGAAGCATAACTGCTCTCATTTTCAGCTCAGCAGTGTGCAAGTTCATTCAGCAAACTCTTGGAACACAGGTGAAAATGAGCCAGAGCCCAGCAAAAATTTATTTCTAGAGAAAAGCCACGTACCAGCGGGGGTAGGAAGGATGACATGGGTTTGTGTAGTGAGGTAGACTCTGAGGGTGACTACCCTTTTTTTCTGAAAGAAGCTCTATGTGCTTCATCCATAGTGGGTGGAGCCCTAGAACCCAGAAGTCACAAGTTGTCTCAAGGAACAGTCTAAGCTGTGATTTCCTATCACTTGCATTCTGTCACACAAGGAACAACATTTTTCTGGAAGGAGCCTCTGGGTGCATGTGTTAGTGGCCTGCATTTCCCAGTCACAAGAACAAGTTTAGGTCATTTCAGGTCAGCTCAATGAATATTTTCCAGATTCCTATGACATGCCCAGCATTGTGCTGTGTATTTGGGGGCATAAAAGGGGAGACTAAGACATGATCCTTTCTCTTAAGAAGTTTGTAGTACAGAGGAAACACAGATTTTAATACAATGTGGTAATCCAATAACAGGGGTAATCAGTGAATACTATAGAAACCCATTTCACACCATCTGTCAATTCATAGGTGCACATATGCATGCACGCACGCACACACACCCCCCACACAGAGTTGTTTGACTATTTTGGCTTTATAAGTGATTACATCACCTTAGACAGACTTAGATGGTGGCAGATGATACGTGGAAAGAAGTGGGCTGCACAGTGAATGAAGAGTCCCGCTGAGTTTTTTGATTCCCAGCAACGTTTTTGTCCAGTTTCACTTGCTGTTGAAGAAAAACATATTTGGTGCAACCGTTATGGCTCTTTTTTCCACACCTGTGTGCAATGAGTACTCTCTCTTGGCAGCAAAACTCTCGTGCCATTTTCCTGATGATGCCCTGGCAGGTTGAAGCCAGAGCATGCCTTGAGTGTTCATCAGACCCCAGCCTTTCTTGCTCGTTAATTCTGGGTAAATTTTAAGTTGTTGTTCCTTCAAGTGCTAAAACCCTCAGACCAAGGTATAGCGGGAATGACATGGGGAAGGGATGGTTGTCTTTTGTTCGATCCTTTTGCAGGAGGGAGGGGCTGGAGTGGGGGCGTGGATATGTGGTGGGTTGATGAATGAATGAACACTGGAGCATTTAGGCCATTGTACTTATTTTCCAAGTATCATAAAGAGAGTGTTGTAGTTTCAAAGCTGTAGTTTTGCTTGTTTTGCTTGGCTTCGTAATTGGGCCAATATGTCTGGGTTGTCAGAAACCACATCCTCCTTATTTAGAGTCTTTCCATTTTTACCTTTAACTTCCTCACCAGCCAGAAACCTTCTTGTACTAATTCTATTGATTCTTTCCTTTTCTTATTTGGAAAAAAACCCACCTTGAAAGTCATGCCATGATAACATAGGGTAGCACCTGTCTGTGGGGATTCTTCTAAATCTGAGAATTTTGAATGCATTGGTAAGAGATATTCTTCCTTAAATTTCTTTTTGGGCCTTATCTAATGGTGCATTAAAAGTTGGCTGGGTATTAAATTTATCAAGAAGTCCAGAAAAAGTGCAGTTTAATCTAATGAAGATTTAATTATGCTGAGAAATAATGAGGTCTAAAGATCCCTGTGGAGTGCTCTCTGAGTTAACTTACTCTTTTGATGCGTTTCTTAGCACTGTCATAAAAAATCATGGCGGGGCGGGGGGTTCACAGTCTCAGTGTGTGCATTCTTCTTTGGAAGAAAATGAGAGTTTATATGGGGTGTGTGTGTGTGTGTGTGTTTGTGTGTGTTTGCATAAGTATGCTTAAAGCTATTTATGAAACAACAGATCTCTGTATAGTCTTTTGAAAGGGGCCTCAAAGATTTTACTCTTTAAGAGAACAGTCATAGAAGAGAAACTAATTCTGGCTTGTCTAAATTATTTATCTATTCCTCCACCATTATTGAATATAATGTGGGGGATTCAGAGCAGTACAGCCCAAGGCAATCTGCCTATATTGCTCAGTATACTTAGTTCAAAGTTTTGAAAATATATTGTTAATATAAGTTACATTAAAAACAAAGGGAAAACAAAAAAAAAAAAAAGGGGAAAGGGAAGGTTAGTGAAATAGAGAAGACCCATGGTTCCATGTTAGGAAAACACTGCTTACTTATAACCCTTTAGGAATTAGGAAGTGCGTTAGTTAGAGGCTCTGAGATATTTTTCCACAAAATGAGTGTTTCCCTTTATTTAGTTTAGAGAGTATTATTCTTATTTGACCACAAGTATCCATTTTCTTCCTGGTGAATACCTATATATCTCATGGAACACAACACAAGAAAGAGCCATACGGGTTGTTTCCATCGTTGGAAGATGGTTGACTGAGAGGTTGTAGTGTCATACAGATACAAGCTCTTCCAGAACAATCATTCTCAAAATGCAATTGTATTTGTGATAGAAGAATAAATCCTCTAAGACAGAGTTTCTCTGTTGCCGTGCTCAAGACTTGACCGGGAGGAGCCCCACATCCTGTCTCAGGACGGAATAGCAGCCTGAGCCCCATGCCCGTTCGGCTAAGGCTCTCACTGCCTCCTCTTCTTCCCTTTCAGATTTAAGGATAATCCCATGTCTTGTCACACAAACCACCAGAATAGTCTTCATTCTTGCTATGTAGCGTTTCCTCTCCCTTGTTCTGCTTCTGCCAGGATACGAAATGTGTTCAACCATTTGGTTCTCTAAGTGGGTTCATTGTGAGATTTGGACAACTGTTTTCCAATCTCTGGCTTCTCCCCATTCTCAGCCTATTTCTAGAAATACTTATATGAAGATACAAAAGAGGAAACAAAAACTCTGCAGAGACAAAAATGTTTTTTTTTTTAAAAGAACAGTTTGAATGACTTACTGTAAGACATTCGAGAGATAATTTTCCTTTTATTTGTATATTCTTTCCTAAGTATTTTCACATGCATAGTCTCATTTGGTTCTGCTCAATCTTTGGGAAACAGAAGGCTGAGAAGAATTAACAGTAGACAGATTAAATAGATTTGGAAAATAATGAGAACCTAAGACTCAAAACCATGACTCCCTAGTTGAATGCCTTTTCTGTGATACTAGAGTTTCCCAAAGGGTGAATATTTTAAGTAGGACATGGAGATGGAATTAAATGTCATTAAGTCATAAGGCTGTAAATGTTTCAAGTCCTTTTTTTTAATCAATAAATTTTGTTTTTAAGCACAGTGTTAGGTCCACAGCAAAACTGAGTGGAAAGTATAGAGAGTTCCCACGTACTCACTATTCCTGCACATGCATACCCTCCCCCACTATCAGCATCCTCTCTTTAGAGTGGTACATTTGTTACAAATGGCCATTCTAATAGATGCGTAGTGGTATTTCATTCATATTTTAATTTGTCTTTCCCTGACAACATATGATGTGAAGCATCTTTTAATAGCCTGTTTGCCATCTGTATATCTGCTTTGGTGGGATATCCAGGCTTTGCCCATTTTTAAATTGGGTTGTTCATTTTCTCATAGAGTTTTAGGAGTTCTGTGTATATTTTAGAAAACAGTCCTTTATCAGATGTATTTTTTTTTTTTTTGCAAATATTTTCTCCCATCGTTTGGCTTGTCTTCTCATTCTCTTGATTGATTTCTTTTTTCTTTTCTTTTTAAAGATTTATTTATTTATTTGAGAGAGAGAGAGAGAGAGGGAGAGAAAATGGGGGAGGGGAAGAGGAAGAGAGAGAATCTTAAGCAGGCTCCACACCCAGCGCAGAACACAGTGCAGGGCTCAACCTCATGACCCTGAGATCATGACCTGAGCTGAAATCAAGAGTCAGACACTCAACTGACTGAGTCACCTGGGCGACCCTCGGTTTCTTTCTTCAACATTTCCAAATACATAAAGGAGAAAGTCTCTGGTTCTAGTCTTTAACACCCTGTAACATTGGCACATCTCCCCTTTTATCAAATACAGAGCAGGACACAGAAAATAGTGTATTAGTTCCATTTCACAGTTACTTTCTATTTGTGGCGATATGAAGTTTTCTTTTTATTAAAAAATATTTTTTAAATAATGGAATAGAATAGAGCACCCAGAAATAAATCCACACGTATATGGTCAATTAATTTATGACAAAGGAGCCCAGATTGTACAACATGGAAAGGACAGTCTTTTTAATAAATGGTGCTGAAAAAATCGGATAGCCACATACAAAAGAATGGAAATGGACCACTACCTTGCATCATACACAAAAATAAATTCAAAATGGATGAAAGACTTGAACATAAGACCTGAAGCCATAAAATGCCAAGAAGAAAACATAGGCAGTAAGCTCCTTGACCTGGCTCATAGTGGTGATTTTTTTGGATTTGACAGCAAGAGCAAAGGCAAAAAAAGCACAACAGCAACAACACTAACAAAACACGTGGGACTACATCAAACTAAAACACTTCTGTGCAGTAAAGGAAATCTTCAAGAACGTCAAAAGGCAACCTACTGAATGGGAAAATATATTTGCAAATTAAATATCTGATAAAGGGTTAATATCCAAAATATATATAAAAAACCTCATACAACTCAATAGCAAAATAATAAATAATCCAGTTAACAAATAGGCAGAGTATCTGCATAGACATTTTTCCAAAGAAGACATACAGATAGCCAGGTTAATAATTGGGAGGTGCTTGAAAAGGTGCTTAACATCACTAATCATCAGGCAAATGCAAACCAAAAACCACAATGAGATACCACCTCACACCTGTTAGAATGGCTATTCTCAAAAAGATAGAAATGATATATATTGGCAAGGATATGGAGAAAAGGGAATCCTTGTGCACCGTCGGTGAGATTGTAAATTGGTGCAGCTACTAGGAGAAACAGTATGGAGGTTCCTCAAAAAATTAAAAATAGAATTACCATATGATCCAGCAATTCCACTTCTGGGTATTTATCCAAAGGAAATGAAGACACTAACTCAAAAAGATATATGCAACCTCATGTTTATTGCAGCATTATTTATAATAGAAAAGACATGGAAACAGCCTAAGGATTCATCAGTGGATGAATGGATAAAGAAAAGGTATGTATGTACATACCCACATACACACACACATACACACACACAATGGAATATGATTCAGTCATAAAAAACGCAATCCTGGCACGACAGCGTGGATGGAATTTGAGGGCATTATGCTAAGTGAAATAAGTCAGAGAAAGACAAATATCCCCACCATTGGGAGTGGAATCCAAACAACTGAAAGCACATTTGATTAATTTGTTAAACATCTCCCTAAAAGTTACGAAATGCTCTGTTAATTTGAACAACCATTCTGAAAGCATAATATAATAATAATGTTGACTATTATTATCGCCTCCATTTTATCTAGGTCAGGAAGCTAGGGATCAGAGAAATTTAGAAATTTGACAGTATTCATATAAAGGGCAGATCCGACCTCAAACCTGGGACCCTTTCTCCAAGTCCTGAATCGGTAGCCTCACCTGCATGCAAATGGAAAAACCGTGTTTCTTTCTTTTTTCTTTCTGTTTTTAATTGGTGCTCATCACGATAAGTGTACTCTTAATCTCTTTTATCTATTCACCCATCCCCCACCCACCTCTCCTCTGGCAACCATCTGTTTGTTCGCTGTATTGAAGATTCTGGTTTTTGTCTGTCTCTGTTTGCCTTGTTTCTTAAGTTCCGTGTGTGAGTAAAACCCTATGGTATTTGTCTTTGACTGACTGGGTCCGTCCATGTTGTTGCAAATGGCAAGCTCTCATTCTTTTTTTCATGGCTCAGTAGAAAAGCCATGCTTCTTAAATCACCTACCTGCTACCCCAAACTGATTTTGGCTAGTGTTTCTGTTCTTGAATATTAGAATCCCATGTGAAAAACTTCGGTAGGGTGCAGTTATATGTAAATCATGGTATGGGTATGTATGTATGTATGTTTGTATTTATTTATATATTTATTTAACTCAAATGATAGCGCATTTTTCCCACTGGTCTGCTCACTGCTTTTGCCGGAGAAACATATCTGGGAGGGGTTGGAGATGCCAAGAAGAATGCGGTTGGTGCACCGATAAGCGAAGTTCATATAGGTAATGTCTGCGAAATGTTCAAAAGAAAATGATTCCTAATTCTTTGGTATTGTAATCACCGAGAGAAGACTAGACATGTTCTAAGAAACACTTTTTTTTTTTTTAAAAGATTATTTATTTATTTATTTGACAGAGACACAGCGAGAGAGGGAACACAAGCAGGGGGAAGTGGGAGAGGGAGAAGCAGGCTTCCCACTGAGCAGGGACCCCGATGCGGGGCTCGACCCCAGGACCCTGGGACCATGACCTGAGCCGAAGGCGGACGCTTAACCGACTGAGCCACCCAGGTGTCCCATCTAAGAAACATTTTGTCCCCAGACAAGTTCCAGGCCTCTAGGGGATTTGATCCCATGATTTCATGCTCAAATATGAAGCTGGTAAAGGAATAAGCAGAGCTGTCATTGCTGACTGGCTGTTTGAGCTGAGCCAGCAGTTTCCAGAGCAAAGATTTTAATGCAGCAAGCTCACGTGCTGTAAGAAAATGCAAGAGCGCAACAATGAGAAGTGGGGATTATATCCGCTGAGGGCATAAAGATGTTTGCCGTGTGAACTGGGCTGGCAGCAGTTTCTGTGTAGCAGGTAACTCATTCCGGCTCGTTGGCCATGTCCTTCTCTGCCAAAGGGCTTTCCCCCAAAGGTAGCACTAGCTTCAGGAGCTCTATGTGGAATATTGCAATAGATGGCTATTTTGCAGCCTGTCTGGTTGTTTCTTCAGAGACAAATGTGCTCCTGTCCCTAAGACTCTTTGACAGTGAGCACAAATTCACCTTGATGCTACATTTTATGGACAAGAACACTTGACCCTGGGTACTCAAGTGGGTTGCATTTTCTGCCACCCCATTGCTGACCATACTTTCCTCAAGACATTTGATTGCAGCAAAATAGAAAGGCATGTGTCCAAAACTCTTGAGACCAACCCAAGGGCCAGATAAATGTCGTCATGTTTATTTTCTGGAATCGGGGCTTAGGGACAGGGTTGAGGGAAAGATCTCCCCTGTTTCAAATCAAGTTTACTGGAAATGAAGCAATGAAGCAATCGGAACTCTGCACAAAATGCTGTTTTTCTGGCTCTGTGAGACATAATCATCTGGCATGCAATAATGACTCTTCGGTTGTCTCACCTTTGAATGTCATATGCCTGTTTTACTTGTATTTTTGGACGCAGTATCGCAGAGGACAAAAAAATTTACCAATTTGGGCCAGGCAGGTTGGCATAGATCTCTGGTTGTGGGTAGCTAACATTGGCAACCTTATGCTTTTTTAAATCCAGGCTAAGTATATACCCAGCAGTCAGCAGTTTGCATCCTTGTAGATGTTTGAGTCATTTTAATAGTCCTCTGGAGATGAGAACAAACTTGGAGCAGTCAGGGCTTTAAAAAACAAAGCACAACACTACCACGAGCATCTTAACTGATGCAGATTACACCAAATTCAGAAAGTAAGGAGCCTAGAAAAGTAAGATGAGTCCTGGTATCGTTGGTTTGGCACCCACCCCCATGAGACAAATATGCATTTCGTACTACAGCTAAAGCTTACATGTGGCTGAATCATGCAGCCCCCAGCTGGTGGATGGTATTCACCGTATCCTGGGCACATGATGCTCTTCACTCCTCTCTGACTTTGTACAAAATGTCCCCGTCTTCTGGAATTCTCACCTCTTACTTCATTTATTGAAATCTCTCTTTGGAGGAAACTGCTGTTTATCCCCTAGTACATTTTCCCCCAATTTCCACAGTAGTAGAACATTGGGCCGGACATGGGGCTAGACAGAATAAATACATTTTCCGGCTTCTCTTATCTAGATGTGAGCCTGGGATCAAGTTCTGGCTGATGGGCTGTGAACAGAAATGTCAGGTAGCAGCATCCGGAAATCTCCTTTGTCATTCTTTGGCCTTTGCCTTTTCCACAGCATGGGGATATGATGGCTGGAACTGGAGGGACTGTCCCAGAATTTGAAGTGGCATTGACATTGGAGTTGATGCATGGCCAAGCATAAGACAGAGGGACCCCGAATCCCTGATACTGTGCAGAGTACCCAGCACTGGAATGCCTGCTCCTTGATTTTTATTGTAGAGAAAGACAAACTTCTAAATTATTTAAATCATTCTTATTTAAGGGTTTCTGTCACTCATGACAAATCCACTGTCTTTGTGCTTTAAAGCTCATGTTAATGGCAGTATCACATGTAGGAATGCAGAACTCTGAGCAAAGGCCGCTGATTGCCTGTTTCCCTAACACATGTGGACTTTTCTGGTCTTCTCATAGGTTCCTTGAAGCCCCTGCTTGTCAAGGCATTTTACGTATTTTCAGAGTTGAATATCATCACTTAAAGAAAAGTATTTATTTCAGAGACAGAGAGATGAAGAGAGAGAGAGAGCATGCAAGGAGTAGGAGAGGAGGGATAGGGAGAGAGAAACTCAAGCAGACTCCACCCTGAGCGCGGAGCCTGACCGGGGGCTGGATCCCATGACCCATGAGATCACGACCTGAGCTGAAACCAAGAGTCAGAGGCTCAACTGACTGTGCCACCCAGGTGCCCCGAGCATCATCACTTTTAAGGCATTTTCTGAATCACCATGTTCTGACTTTGAAATAGGCTTGTAACATAGTGGCCCAGAAAGCCTCATCTCCAGCTCATTTGAATTCTCACCTCCAATGTTCTAGAAACTCTGTGGGAAGTTGTAAGCTCCAGTTCCCTAAGTCTATGGGCCCATAACCTATATCCCCACCTGTGATTCTGAGTTCCTCAATTCCAGGATCCTCGGGGTCCCTTTGATGTTCCCCAGTGCTCTGTCTCCCGCTCTTTGTGGTTTCCAGACCCCACTAGGATCTCAGGCATCCTCTAAATACTTTTCTAATTCCTGAGCCCTTACTATGCTGACAATCAGTGCAAGACATCCTTTAGTCACATTACTAGGCTCTAGGATTCATCCACATTCACAGCCCAAAGGACTTTTTGTTGTAAAAATGTAAAAATCAATACCTGGCTCCATCAGTCTAGACACTTTTTTATATGGTCAAGTTAGCTTTTTTTTTTTTTTAGGATTTTATTTATTCATCTGACATACAGAGATACAGAGAGAGAGAGAGAGAGAGAGCATGAGCAGGGAGAGAGGCAGAGGGAGAGGGAGGAAGCAGGCTCCTGGCTGAGCAGGGAGCCCGACGAGGGACTCGATCCCAGGACCCTGGGATCATGACCTGAGCCAAAGACAGACACTTAACCATCTGAGCCACCCAGGAGCCCCAGGGTCAAGTTAGCTTTATCAGAGTCTATCACAGTCCTTTTTTTTTTTTTTTATCATTTTTGTTTTGCTGGATTATAAAAATAATACATACTCATTATAGAAAATGTGGAAATACAGAAACATACAAAGAAGAAAATAACAGCCTCTCAATCTCTTAATCTAGAGGGAAGTATATCTAACATATTTATTTCTTTGTAGCCTGTTTGTATATGTGTTTGTGCATACCTATTTTTACAATGGTAATCTCATATTTTCTATGTACTTTTTCACCTATATACCTACCTACCTACTTATCTATCTATGGCTGCAAAACATTTGAGTTTGTGGATATGCTAGAATTTACTTAACCAGTTTCTTACTGTTTAATACTTCTTTTTTCCTGATTTTACATGATTATAAATAATGTGATTAATATTTGTGTGGACAAAAATTTTCCCCTTTGGATTATATCTCTAAGCTTGATTCCTTGAATTCCAAATAATTTAGATTCTTAGAACATTTAAGGGGTCTTGATACATATTGCAAATTCCTCAAGAGAAAGAAATTGCTGTATCAAGTTCTCACTCCTCCAATAATGTCTCATATACGTAGGATTTTTACATTAAAATTATTTACTAATGTGAAGGTTAAAACAAGTCTCATTTTTAAAATTTGCATTTCTTTGATTATAACTGAAGTTGAATTTTTTGACTCATTATTAATTTGTATCTCTTATGTTTCCTTATGTCCTTGGTGACTTATCTGGGATCATCATGTTTTCTTAAAATCTGAGATTACTGTATAAGAAAGTATTTTAACTCTTTGTCTCTCACATTTAATGAACATATTTTTTGCCCCCAGGTTTCAATTTGCCTTTTAATGTGACTCATGACATTCATGACTGTCATATAAATGACTATGGAATCAAATACACCTTCTGGCGGCATTTTCCATAAATTGTAACTTTAGAAAATCTTTCTCCACTCCTTACCCAAAAAGCTAACCAATAGCAACTTAGAAATTCTTATTTGCCTTCAATTGTTTACGGTGATACTTTCATTAAATTCTATCAAATTCTCTAACCCCTGAGGATCTGTTTTGGGCTTTTGTTGTGTTTCGCTGATCCGTCCATTCTTATATCAATATTACTACCTTTGTTATTATAGGTCACAATTAATAAATTATTTTATCCCATAATTATTGAGCTTCTACTATGTGTTAGAAACTGTGCTTGGCATGAGAATACACAATGTACCAGATGGACAGAGTTCCTGCTCTCACATTCATGGTTTCTAGAGCAGGAAAGAGGAGAGTAATTGATATGTACAACCCAGTGAAACATGAGTGATGAATGAGAAGAGAGGCACACGGTGTTAGGGGAATGTGGTAAGAGTCTACTCCACGTTTCAGTGTGGCTTTCTAGATGAATGACATCTAAGTTCAGTCCTGAGGTTTATGGTAGGCAAGCAAACAGATTGAGAGAGGAGAAGTTGAAGATAGATGCAGCAGCACCTGGAAAATCTTAGAGTCAATGGAGAGTCTGATGCATTTGAGAAATTGAAAATAATTCTGTGTACCTGGGGCAGAGTGTGGAGGGTTGGTTCTGGACAAGGGTTTGGTCAAGAGGAGCCAAACCATGTTAAGGAGCATGGCCTTTACCCTGGGGATCATGGGGAATCATTGAAAGGGTTTCAGTAGGAGTGACTTGACCAGATTCACCTTCAGGAATGATCTGTTTGGCTGCAATATGGAAGGTCATTTGGAGTGGAGGCAAAAAGCTATGACAGGGAAATAAGTTCTTCTAATAAATCAGAAGAGAAGAAAAATGATGCCAGCCTCAGCGAGGGTCGTGGTGCCAGGAATGAAGAGATATGGGAAGATTTCACATATGTGGTATATTTGAAAGCTATTTAGGAGGTAAAAATGAACAGAAATTAGTGATTGATTGGGCATGTAAAATAAGGGAGAGAGAGGAATCAGAGCTAGCAGTTGAGTACCTGTTGGTTCTATTCATTGAGAGGGAATGCAGGAAAGGTAAGTATGATGTGGGAAAATGCTGATTTTTGTATATGTTGAGTTTGAGATGTGTATCATATACCCCAAACGACATATCCAATAGGCTGTTGACGTCGGGATGAGAATGAGATGATCTGGAGTACAAATTTGGGTGTCTTCAGTATTAAAGAATGGGTTAAGCTATATGAGTGGATGTGATCTTCCAGATAGGGTCTACAGAATGAAAAGCAGAGGGTTTAAGGAACACGGTATTTAAGGTTCAGGCAGATGATGCGGAGCCACAAAATGAGAAAGAACAAGCATCCAGAGGAGGGCAGATAAAGAGAAGAGTGTGGTCTCTTGGAAGTAGAAGGAAGATGATTTCTTAGAAAAGGGGATGGATTTTTTTTTCTTTAAGTTTTTTATTGTTATGTTAATCACCATACATTGCATCATTAGTTTTTGATGTAGTGTTCCATGATTCATTGTTTGCGCATAACACCCAGTGCTCCATGCAGAATGTGCCCTCTTTAATACCCATCACCAGGCTAACCCATCCCCCCACGCCCCTCCTCTCTAGAACCCTCAGTTTGTTTTTCAGAGTCCATCGTCTCTCATGGTTTGTCTCCCCCTCCGATTTATTCCCCTTCATTCTTCCCCTCCTGCTATCTTCTTCTTCTAAAAAAAAAAAAAAAAAGAAAAGAAAAGGGGATTGACCACATTGTTAATTGCTTCTGTGATATCAGGAAAGAACAGGAATGCAAAGTTGCCATTGGCCTTAGCAATAAGTATGTTGTTAGTGACCTTGAAAGGAATAGTTTTCGTGGCCTGGAGAGAGGGCACATGACAGCTTACAGTCTGTTGGAGAGTAAAAGGGAAGGAAGAAAGTGGAGATGGGCAATGATGACAACTTGAAAAATTTAGACCATGAAGGGAAGAGTAGAAGAGAGTGATAGCTAAAAGGAGATGTGAGATCAACTTAGTTTAAACTTTCCATGCAGGGATATTTTATGACTCTCCTTTTATTTACTCAGATCTTTTATAACTGTCTGGAAAGTTTATAGCCATGTGGATTTTGCAAATTTCTTGTTATGATTGTTCGTGGCTAACCAATACTTTTCTCTTATTTTAAATATAATCTTTTTATTCTCATTCTAGTTACTGGCCAGCTATTGCTGGTATACAGAAGTTATATTGACTTAAAATAGAGAGAGAGATGAGAGATAAATATAATTGTCTTGTTTCCTTCCACTTTACTAAAACCTCACAAATATTTAATATAACTATATTAATTATAATTAATAATTAATCATATGATATAATAGTTATAATTGATTATCTTGAGTTTTCTGTGTATATAAGCACTTATGTCTTATTTATTTATTACTATTATATATACAAATGCCATTCTCTTCCATGGTCTTTAAGGGAAGGTACTATGCCTTAGAATATAAAATTAAAGGAGACCTTGGGAATCACCTAAACCAATGTTTTCATTTTTAAAAAAGAGGAACTGAGGTTAAGAGCAGTAAAGTCTCATAGTCTTCTTCATGTGTTTTTCCAGGTCCTATTACACCCCCACGAACAAAATAGATGTTCGTTTCACTTTCCCAGAACACATCAGCTTTAGGATGGGGGGAGAGAGAATGTTAAGGGTTTATATCATATTAATTATGGTAATAAAACATAACTAATTCGGTGGAGCCTCCAGCAACATCTTCAGAAGCTAATTAAATTTTGCTCTTGCTGCTGGTGCCAAAACACACGGCTTGTTGGCCTTGACTGGCTCGTGATGCTTCTTCCGTCTCAGCAAGACCACTGAGGTGGATTTCGTGCCATCACCACTCTCATGTTTCCGCCCCTCACCGGCGCAAAGTGTGCTCTCCCTTTCTATCAGCACTTACACTTTTTCGTTGGATTTCTTAAAGTAGCCTGGCTCTGTCAAATCAGTCCCCACTGCCAAGAAATGGGTATAAGTTGCCAGGTCTCAGGGTGGAGGCCCTTTGAAAGGTCCCATGTTGCTATGGATCGAATGTTTGTGCCCCCCCCCCCAAATTCATATGTTGAAAGACCTAATCTTAACGTGATGGTATTTGAAAGTGGAGCCTTTGGGAGATAGTTAGGTTTAGATGAAGTCATGAAGGGTAGAGCCTCCATGTGGGGTTAGTGTCTTTATTAGGCAGAAATCAGAGAGCTTTCTGTCTGTCTGTCTGTCTCTCTATCTTCTACCTTATTTCCCCTTCCACCAAATGAAAATATAGCAGGAAGATGGCTGGTGGCTGTCTCCAAACCAGGAAGATGGCCATCACTAGACATCGAATCTGCCAGTGCCTTGATCTGGGACTTCTCAGTCACCAGAACTGTGAGCAATAAATATTTGCTGTTTAAGCCATCCGGGGTATGGCATTTTGATAGAGCAGCACAAACTGCTATAGAAAGATGGGGGCATAGAGCATACAAAAAATTAAAAGCCTAATTTATTCAACTGTAATTTACATATAATGAGGCATCTAGGTATATGAATGATTCTTGACAAATGCGCATACCTGTGCAACCATCCCAGTCAAGCCCCTGAACATTTCTGTCACCTCCAAAATTCCCTTGTGCCCCTTTGTTGTCAGGCCCCCTCCTCCCACCTCCACTGCATTTCCAGGAAACCAGCCATCTGTTTGCTGTCTCTATAGATTAATTTTGTTCCTCCCATGATCTCAAAGAAATGAATCATAAAGTATGTGGTCTTTTGTGTTTGGCTTTTTTACTTAGAATGATGTTTTTGGTTTATTAATGTAAAGGGGTCAGGAGTTACTCGCTTTCTATTTTGCAGAAGCTTTCCATTTATGAATATGCCACAATTTGTTTATCTACTCAGATGGACGGATATTGATTGGCATATTTCAAGTTTTTGGCTGATATGAACAAGTGTGCTATGAATAATCATGTACAAAAGATTTCTCATGAACAATAAGCTACATGGAAACTGCCGGGTTCTAAGCTAAGTATACACATTTCTCTGCAAATCATTTGTGGATTTTTTATTTCTTCGTGTGACTGTCAGATTTCACTGTCTACCTTCTGAATTAGTGTTGTCAGAAGGATACAGGTACAGAAGTATAATAAATTCCTGGCGAGTTGTTCCTTTTTTGTCATTGAATAAAACTTTCATTTTTCTAATAACATTTTTGCCTAAAATTTTATTTTGCCTGGTATTAATATTGCTTTCATTGGTTAATATTTTAGCAGCATATTTTATCATTCCCATCATTTTAAATATTTATATACATTTTCTTAAAAATAATATACAACCATAATTTAAAAAGCCAAATTGTGCTATAATGTTTAATGAAACCCTGAAGTCCTCTTTCTTACTGTTCCCCAGGCAAAATCCTCCAAGGTAAACATGTAAAATTATTTTTAGCTTTGTTTCATATTTATCTTCATATTTTAAAATGCCATATTTAAAATATTGTTTTTAACTTTTTTTCTAATTGAGGCAATACTGCTTTCCAAGTATGGTAGAATTCACTTATGCCTGCTCCCCCATCTTCCTATGGTGGAGAGAGAGAATTCTTGGTTAAATTATTATTCAGAGTTTGTATCACATGAGTATTTCATAGTGTTTACAGCTGAGATGTGATGGTGTTGTACAACAGCATTTAGTTTTTTGCATGCTGTTGTTCCTCCTAGTGTCAACAACTGCTTCATTTTTCTGTTTTCTTAAAAAGCCTATTACTATTTCTTCCTCAAACTTTTCAACCTGATCAGATGTACTAGATAATCCATGTATTCCTTTTCCTTTTTTTGGTGATGTACTGTCTGGAACCCTAGGTTCCTCCACATTAATCTGGACTTTTTGGTTCAAGCTGATTTCTTAATATTGTCTTTTTCCCTTCTTCCAGCATTGGATTTAGCTTTTTGATTTGTTGTTATGAGGCCATATCCTCCTTCTTCTGAAGAGGGTTTCTTTTTCTCCGGGCCCATTACACATAGCACCTCAATTTATAGTCACTCAGTTAACCTCAAAATTCTGAAATAAGTACAAATCCTCCTTTTATTTATTTATTTATCTATTTATTTATTTATTTATTTATTTATTTATTTATTTAGGTTTCCAAACTGCAGGTTACAATGGAGAAAGAGGGAATAAAAAGGCTGTTGAAGGTTTTTTTTTTTAATTTTTTTATTGTTATGTTAATCACCATATATTACATCATTAGTTTTTGATGCAGTGTTCCATGATTCATTGTTTGTGCATAACACCCAGTGCTCCATGCAGAATGTGCCCTCCTCAATACCCATCACCAGGCTAACCCATCCTCCTACCCCCCTCCCCTCTAGAACCCTCAGTTTGTTTTTCAGAGTCCATCATCTCTCATGGTTCGTCTCCCCCTCTGACATACTCCCCTTTTCTTCCTCTCCTGTTATCTTCTTCTTTTTCTTTTTTCTTAAAATATGTTGCATTATTTGTTTCAGAAGTACAGATCTGTGATTCAACAGTCTTGCACAATTCACAGCGCTCACCGTAGCACATACCCTCCCCAATGTCTATCACCCAGCCACCCCATCCCTCCCACCCCCAACCATTCCAGTAACACTCAGTTTCTTTCCTGAGATTAAGAATTCCTCATATCAGTGAGGTCATGTGATACATGTCTTTCTCTGATTGACTTATTTCACTCAGCATAACACCCTCCAGTTCCATCCACGTCGTTGCAAATGGCAAGATCTCATTCCTTTTGATGGCTGCATAATATTCCATTGTGTAAATATACCACTTCTTCTTTATCCATTCATCTGTCGATAGGCATCTTGGCTCTTTCCACAGTTTGGCTATTGTGGACATTGCTGCTATAAACATTGAGGTACATGTACCCCTTCGGGTCCCTACATTTGTATCTTTGGGGTAAATACCCAGTAGTGCAATTGCTGGATCGAACGGTAGCTCTAATTTCAACTGTTTGAGGAACCTCCATACTGTTTTCCAGAGTGGTTGCACCAGCTTGCACTCCCACCAACAGTGTAGGAGGGTTCCCCTTTCTCCACATCCCCGCCAACATCTGTCGTTCCCTGACTTGTTAATTTTAGCCATTCTGATGGGTGTGAGGTGGTATCTCATTGAGGTTTTGATTTGGATTTCCCTGATGCCGAGCGATGTTGAGCACTTTTTCACGTGCCTGTTGGCCATTTGGATGTCTTCTTTGGAAAAATGTCTGTTCATGTCTTCTGCCCATTTCTTGATTGGATTATTTGTTCTTTGGGTGTTGAGTTGGATAAGTTCTTTATAGATTTTGGATACTAGCCCTTTATCTGATATGTCATTTGCAAATATTTTCTCCCATTCTGTCGGTTGTCTTTTGGTTTTGTGGACTGTTTCTTTTGCTGTGCAAAAGCTTTTTATCTTGATGAAGTCCCAATAGTTCATTTTTGCCCTGGCTTCCCGTGCCTTTGGCGATGTTTCTAGGAAGAAGTTGCTGCGGCTAAGGTCGAAGAGGTTGCTACCTGTGTTCTCCTTTAGGATTTGGATGGACTCCTGTCTCACGTTTAAGTCTTTCAACCATTTGGAGTCTATTTTTGTGTGTGGTGTAAGGAAATGGTCCAGTTTCATTCTTCTGCATGTGGCTGTCCAATTTTCCCAACACCATTTGTTGAAGAGACTGTCTTTTTGCCATTGGACATTCTTTCCTGCTTTGTCAAAGATAAGTTGACCATAGAGTTGAGGGTCCATTTCTGGGCTCTCGATTCTGTTCCATTGATCTAGGTGTCTGTTTTTGTGCCAGTACCATACTGTCTTGATGATGACAGCTTTGTAATAAAGCTGGAAGTCCGGAATTGTGATGCCGCCAGCTTTGCTTTTCTTTTTCAATATGCCTCTGGCTATTCGGGGTCTCTTCTGGTTCCATACAAATTTTAGGATTATTTGTTCCATTTCTTTGAAAAAAGTGGATGGTATTTTGATGGGGATTGCATTGAATGTGTAGATTGCTCTAGGTAGCATTGACATCTTCACAATGTTGATTCTCCCAATCCATGAGCATGGAACGTTTTTCCATTTCTTTATGTCTTCTTCAATTTCTTTCATGAGTATTTTATAGTTTTCTGAGTACAGATCCTTTGCCTCTTTGGTTAGATTTATTCCTAGGTATCTAATGGTTTTGGGTGCAGTTGTAAATGGGATAGACTCCTTGATTTGTCTCTCTTCTGTCTTGTTGTTGGTGTATGGGAATGCCACTGATTTCTGTGCATTGATTTTATATCCTGCTACTTTACTGAATTCCTGTATGAGTTCTAGCAGTTTGGGGTGGAGACTTTTGGGTTTTCCACATACAGTATCATATCATCTGCAAAGAGTGAGAGTTTGACTTCCTCTTTGCTGATTTGGATGCCTTGGATTTCTTTTTGTTGTCTGATTGCTGTGGCTAGGACTTCTAATACTATGTTGAATAGCAGTGGTGAGAGTGGACATCCCTGCCGCGTTCCTGACCTTAGGGGAAAGGCTCTCAGCCTTTCCCCATTGAGAATGATATTCGCTGTAGGTTTTTCATAGATGGCTTTTATGATATTGAGGTATGTACCCTCTATCCCTATTCTCTGAAGAGTTTTGATCAAGAAAGGATGTTGTACTTTGTCAAATGCTTTTTCTGCATCTATTGAGAGGATCATAGGATTCTTGTTCTTTCTTTTGTTAATGTATTGTATCACATTGATTGATTTGCGGATGTTGAACCAGCCTTGCAGCCCAGGGATAAATCCCACTTGGTCATGGTGAATAATCCTTTTAATGTACTGTTGGATCCTATTGGCTAGTATTTTGGTGAGAATTTTTGCATCCATGTTCATCAAGGATATTGGTCTCTAATTCTCTTTTTTGATGGGGTCTTTGTCTGGTTTTGGTATCAAGGTAATGCTGGCCTCATAAAATGAGTTTGGAAGTTTCCCTTCCATTTCTATTTTTTGGAACAGTTTCAGGAGAATAGGTATTAATTCTTCTTGAAATGTCTGATAGAATTCCCCTGGGAAACCATCTGGCCCTGGGCTTTTGTTTCTTGGGAGATTTTTGATGACTGTTTCAATTTCCTTAGTGGTTATAGGTCTGTTCAGGTTTTCTATTTCTTCCTGGTTCAATTTTGGTAGTTGATACATCTCTAGGAATGCACCCATTTCTTCCAGGTTATCTAATTTGCTGGCATAGAGTTGCTCATAATATGTTCTTATAATTGTTTGTATTTCTTTGGTGTTGGTTGTGATCTCTCCTCTTTCATTCATGATTTTGTTGATTTGGGTCATTTCTCTTTTCTTTTGGATCAGTCTGGCCAGGGGTTTATCAATCTTGTTAATTCTTTCAAAGAACCAGCTCCTAGTTTCGTTGATCTGTTCTACTGTTCTTTTGGTTTCTAGTTCATTGATTTCTGCTCTGATCTTTATGATTTCTCTTCTCCTGCTGGGTTTAGGCTTTATTTGCTGTCCTTTCTCCAGCTCCTTTAGGTGTAGGGTTAGGTTGTGTATTTGAGACCTTTCTTGTTTCTTGAGAAAGGCTTGTATTGCTATATACTTTCCTCTCAGGACTGCCTTTGCTGTATCCCAAAGATTTTGAACAGTTGTGTTCTCATTTTCATTGGTTTCCATGAATTTTTTTAATTCTTCTTTAATTTCTTGGTTGACCCATTCACTCTTTAGTAGGATGCTCTTTAGCCTCCATGTATTTGAGTTCTTTCCGACTTTCCTCTTGTGGTTGAGTTCTAGTTTCAAAGCATTGTGGTCTGAAAATATGCAGGGAATGATCCCAATCTTTTGGTACCGATTGAGACCTGATTTGTGACCTAGGATGTGATCAATTCTGGAGAATGTTCCATGGGCACTAGAGAAGAATGTGTATTCCGTTGCTTTGGGATGGAATGTTCTGAATATGTCTATGAAGTCCATTTGGTCCAGTGTGTCATTTAAAGTCTTTATTTCCTTGTTGATCTTTTGCTTAGATGATCTGTCCATTTCAGTGAGGGGGGTGTTAAAGTCCCCCACTATTATCGTATTGTTGTCAATGTGTTTCTTTGCTTTTGTTATTAATTGCCTTATATAATTGGCTGCTCCCATGTTCGGGGCATAGATATTTACAATTGTTAGATCTTCTTGTTGGATAGACCCTTTAAGTAGGATATAGTGTCCTTCCTCATCTCTTATTACAGTCTGTGTTTTAAAATCTAGTTTGTCTGATATAAGGATTGCCACCCCAGCTTTCTTTTGGTGTCCATTAGCATGGTAAATGGTTTTCCACCCCCTCACTTTCAATCTGGGGGTGTCTTTGTGTCTAAAATGAGTCTCTTGCAGACAGCATATGGATGGGTCTTGTTTTTTAATCCAATCTGATAGCCTGTGTCTTTTGGTTGGGGCATTTAGCCCATTTACATTCAGGGTAACTATTGAAAGGTATGAATTTAGTGCCATTGTATTACCTGTAAGGTGACTGTTAACTGTCTGTTGTCTGTGTTCGGTTCTGCTCTTTGCTGCTTTTAGGTTCTCTCTTTGCTTAGAGGACCCCTCTCAATATTTCTTGGAGGGCTGGTTTCGTGTTTGCAAATTCCTTTAGTTTTTGTTTGTTCTGGAAGCTTTTTATCTCTCCTTCTATTTTCAATGATAGCCTAGCTGGATATAGTATTCTTGGCTGCATATTTTTCTCGTTTAGTGCTCTGAAGATATCTTGCCAGTCCTTTCTGGCCTGCCAGGTCTCTGTGGATAGGTCTGTTGCCAATCTAATGTTTCTACCATTGTAGGTTACATATCTCTTCTCCCGAGCTGCTTTCAGGATTTTCTCTTTGTCTCTGAGACTCGTAAGTTTTACTATTAGTTGTCGGGGTGTTGCCCTATTATTATTGATTTTGAGAGGGGTTCTCTGTCCCTCCTGGATTTTAATGCCTGTTTCCTTCCTCACATTAGGGAAGTTCTCTGCTATAATTTGCTCCAATATACCTTCTGCCCCTCTCTCTCTCTCTTCTTCTTCTGGGATCCCAATTATTCTAATATTGTTTCGTCTTATCGTATCACTTATCTCTCGAATTCTGCCCTCGTGATCCTGTAGTTGTTTCTCTCTCTTTTTCTCAGCCTCTTTATTTTCCATCATTTGGTCTTCTATATCGCTGATTCTCTCTTCTGCCTCATTTATCCTAGCATTTAGTGCCCCCATTTTTGATTGCACCTCATCAATAGCCTTTTTGATTTCGATTTGGTTAGATTTTGTTCTTTTATTTCTCCAGAAACGGTTTCTCCAATAACTTCCACGCTTTTTTCAAGTCCAGCTAGTATCTTTAAAGTCATGATTCTGAACTCTAGGTCCGACATCGTACTAATGTCCGTATTGAGTAGGTCTCTGGCTGACGGTACTACCTCTTGTTCTTTTTGCTGAGGTGATTTCTTTCGTCTTGTCATTTTGTCCAGAGGAGAATAGATGAATGAGAGAACAAAATGCTAACAGGTTTACAACGTCCCCAGCAAATATACTGTATACAAATCAGAAAAGACCTGAAAGCAGGGGAAAAGAAAGGGAAAGAAAGAAAAAAGAAAGAGAAAAAAAAAGAGAAAAAGAAAAGATAAAAACAAAAACAAAAGAATACAAAAAAAGCAGAATATCATCAAATATGATCAGGCTAGTGCATAGATCAGTGCCACACACTAGATTTTGGGCGTATTTTGGTCTGTTAGAAAAAAGTGCCTCCTAAAATTTTAAAGGAAGCAAGACATATATGTACAAAATAAGGGTTGATACAATGAAGGGATGGAAGATGACTGTAAAGATGAAAATTATGAAAGATTTTATAAAAGGACTTGGTAAGATAAGTTGTTTGAAAAAAGAAAGAAGATTTAAGAAAAAAAAAAAGGAAAAAGGGAGAGAATGTGATCAGGCAGGAGACTAAAACAAAGCCATACACTAGTGATTTAGGGTATCTTTTGATCTGTTAGAAGAAACTGTACCTCAAAATTTTAAAGAGAGAACAACTTATATATATATGCCAAAAATAAGGGTAACTACTATGAAGGGATAAAATATGACTCTAAAAATGAAAAATAAAAAATGTTTTTTTTTTTTTTAAAAAGGGATTGATAAGATGTTGGTTGAAAAAGGGAAAAAGAAAAATAAAAAAAACAGTCAACAAAAATTAACTTTGATGAAATAATGAATCATGGTAAAAAAAAAAAAGCCATGAATCTATGTGCAGTATTCCCCTAGCGCTGGAGTTCTCCCATTCTCCTTGATCGATCAACTTGGTCTTGGCTTGCTGGCTGTTTGTGCTGATCTTCTGGGGGAGGGGCCTGTTGCTGTGGTTTCCAAATGTCTTTGCCGGAGGCGGAATTGCCCCGCCCTTGTCGGTCGGGGCTAAGCAAGCTGCTCGGGTTTGCTCTCAGGAGCTTTTGTTCCCTGCAAGCTCTCGGTACAGCTTTGGAGGACCAGGGCAGAAATGGTGGCCTCCCAATCTCCACCCGGAGGAGCTGAGAACTTGGGGCCCCGCTCCTCAGTGTGCCCCCAGAGAAAAGCAGTCACTCCCGTGTCCCCGGTCTCCGGCCGCACTCCGTGCTCACCCGGCCTGTGACCGAAAGTTGCTATCTCTGGCACCCGACCCCGCGCGGAGTCTCCAAACCCAGCAGATCCCTGCAGTGCGTTCCCGCACTGCTCCTCCCCGGTAAGGAAGGGGAGTCTCCCCGGATCTGCCGCCTGCTGGGTCCCTGCTGGAGGAGCCGTGCCCCGACTGGGCCGCGGATCACAGTTTATGGCAACCCCGAGCTGAGAGCCAGCGACTCTGCTCCGTCTCTGCAGCCGGCTTCCCCGCTCTGATACCTGGGAGCTCTGGCACACTCAGGCACCCCCGGTCTCTCTGTGACCCCGAGGGTCCTGAGACCACACTGTCCCGGGAGGATTCCACCCCCCGCTTAGCCACTGCAGCGACGTCCCTCCGCGGAGCCGACTTCTAAAAGGTCCGATTTTGTGCTCCGCGGCTCTAGCACTTGCCAGAAGCGGCCGGCGGAGGCCCCTCCCCCGCCGTCTATCCTCCCGAATATCGCCTCGGATTCACTTCTCCGCACGCCCTACCTTCCACTAAGTGGTCGCTTCTCTGTTCAGAGAGTTGTTGCTACTCTCCGCTTCGATCTCCTGTTGAGTTCGTAGGTGTTCAGAATGGTTTGATCCCTATTCAGCTGAATCCCTGAGACCAGATGAAATCTAGGTCTCCTACTCCTCTGCCATCTTGCTCCGCCCCCCCGTTGAAGGGTTTTAATCCTGGGAGTGCTGTGTTGGGATTTATGCTTTTTTTTAGAAAAAAAAATATTTGAGAGAGAGAGAGAGAGAACATGAATAGGGGAGGGGCAGAAGAAGAGGGAGTGGGAGAGAATCTCAAGCAGACTCCCTCCTGAGTGGGGAGTCCGCTGCGGGGCTTGATCCCACATCCCCGAGATCATGACGTGAACCGAAATCAAGAGTCTGACTCTTAACCGACCGGGCCACCCGGGCGCCCCTGGGATTTATGTTTTAAACGATCAGTGGTTGCTGAGTGGAAAATGAGGGGGCAGCTGTGGACGCATTTAATATCACAGTCCAGTCATAAGATGATGGTGTCCATTTGGAGTTGGGTGACAGTAATGGGGATGGAGAAAATTGGATATATTCACGAGATATTAAAGAAGCTGCATGCATAGGGCTTGGTGATTGGATGGCGATGGGGGGTTCAGGTTGGAGAGGTCAGAGATGACTCCAGGGATTCTGGCTGGCTGGATGATAGTGCCATTTACTGAGATATGGAATATTGCAGGTCATGGGGGAGTAGGAGAAGGATAAAGGTCCATTTACAAGTGACAGTGATGTGACCTACTGTCTACCAGGCACTTTTTGTGTACGTTTTCTAAAGTCGCTAAACTTTTTAAAGCAGTGGGCGACAGCTAAAAGTAGACTGATTTCGGACAGAAGCATGATGGAAAGGCATGGTAGTCTGCCTTCTTGGCTACTATGGGTGACACTCAGTTAAACCCCACTATTTTTCAAGGACTAAAATGCTAATATATAGTCGGTTGTCTTAATTAGTTGCTTCTGCTTATTCTCTGGGATACCATTTCACATTGAATTGTTTTCTTTATACTCTCCCCTTACAAGTAGAGAAGATTAGCCTAGTTAGCAAGCAGATACGGTTGGAAACTAAGTGGAGCTATTCCAAAAATAAGATGGAAAACAAAATGTGAAAGAGTGCAGAGCTTGAATTGAAAAAAACCCTCGAGAGAAAAATGCAATAAGCCAACTTAATGAGCCAACCAATTTCAATAGGAAATTATTGGGAAAATAATTTTTTTTTTTTGAAGGACATGTAGGGATATTTCAACTTCACAGAGCACAGTGCCAAAAAGGTTGCTGGGGAAAAAAAAGGTGCAGACCTATTCAACAAGGAGAAAGGAGAGGGTTATGAAAAACAGGACTGTCAGGGGTCTCTAAATCTCTCACAGTTAGAGTGAAACAGGATTAATGATTCTTAGGCTTATGTGCCTAAATCTCGCAATCTTCTAGCATTGCTAGCTTTGTATACGTGTGTACACACACACACACACACACACACACACACACACACACACACACACACACACACTGAATTATAACATGTGCATTGTGCCACAGGGAAACAGAAGGACCATGAATGAGAATTTAGCATTGATCATTGAAGCATGATTTGTGTCATTACAGAACTAGAATCACGTCACAAAATGAGCCACTTCCCTCGCTGAACCCTCATTATCAAGGGAAGATTGTAAAAATAACATTTTCTTCCTTGTGAATCATGTGCAAACTAAATCACACATTTACTAATAAATTCAGACTGCTTTAGTGTCTGATAAATTTATAAGGAGTAAGGAGCAATCTTGAAAGATAAATCTATCTCCCCTGAATTTGTGCTTTGCACACACATTTCTTTGCTACTATTATTTATTTTACTATTATATTATTATTGAAACATATATTCCCTCCCAATCCATTATATCTTAATGAAGATAATGGCCTTTTAAAGTGGAGAGTAAAAAAACCCAAATTACTGTTTCTTTTTTCTTTTTCTTCAGATATAATGCAAAATGGTATGTTGACCAGGCAAGAAAACCCTAAGAAATGATTGTGGATACCTGGTTCTCAAATATCAGAATGTTCAGTGTAGAGAGGCAAAATATTCAGATGACATGAGGGATCTTTCTTTTGTCTGGGGAACAAAAATGTTGACAATGATAGAAATTTGCCGAAATAATTCCTTTATTTATGGGTTGGCTTTGGTGACACCGCAGCCCACAGGAACTGCTGCGTGAGTGTGATTTCATTCTAATTCCACACACAAAAAAGCATAAAACAGGGGAAAGATCATGGCATTGATTGTCTAACACTTGGGCTCCAAGTCACTTGAAAGCTCAGTGACATTGACAAGTATCAGTTAATCTCCCCTTAAAACAGGGACGGTGGTACCAACTACCTCACACTGTTGCAGTAAAGAACACAGAATCCAATGTGCATGCTTTGTAAATCATAGTCAGGCGTGTCTTTCCTCGTCTTTCTACTCTTTCTTTGCAAGTGGCATGTTTTTTCTGGTTGTGACCACGAGGGTGGACTGACATCGTTATGGACTCATCCATAAGCTTCATTTGGAAATGAATGTTCTGATAATTTACAGTGAGTGTGATTCTGCTGAGAAGCCTGGTGGACGGGGGTGGGGGAGCAAAGCAGACTTCTAGATTCTTATGGAATGAAGCAAATACTGGTGGTTGACGCAAATTGTGCTATAGTTTGGTACTACATGTGTTAGTTTTGCTGTTACGGTTTAAATGCTTCCCCGTGAGACAGGAAAATTTATGTTGGACACACTTGCAGCTTCAATTTCATATTCTAAAAAGGCACTCTGGAGTTCGTGTGAGGAGGCATTGAGACTCAGAAGGCAGCCCATCTGTACTCCCTGATTTGTAAGCCTGTTGGTTCCCTTGTGGGAATTTTCAGAAACTCTGAGCCAAGAGGCCATAATTCTGTCAGCACCTCACACCGCAGGAGTAGGGGTAGGGACTTGATGCCTGGAAGCTGTTAAACATGTACTATAACAGGGGGATAGAACGGGTGGGCTTGGGGGGATCTGGCCCCAGGGCTGCAGGAGCCATTGTCTTGAAAAGATGTCAGCTGCCCAACACCCTGGCAGTTGATTTGGCACTAATGATGCCCAGTGGACAGCCCAGACTTCCAGGGAAGGAGGGAGCCAAACAGTTCTTGTTAAATCGCTGGACTGAAGCAGGATAGGTTCTCAGCTCTTCCCTAGCACTCATAGGATATTAAGTTATGTGAGGTTTTGAGTGTTCTGTAAATCTCTAACCACGTGTTTGGGGCGATTGCAATGAGGGAGTACTGAAGTGTTGATAGGACCCAGTCAGAGGGCCGTGTGTATAAGGCGACCATTCTCTGGTGTGCTGGGTCTACTGTCCACACTTCTTTGCCCTGCCCTGGGCCCTGGGAGACCGACCTGTAAGGATTATATCAATGATTCCCTTGCCCTCTGGCTTTGAGTTGGATGGTCTAATGGGAGCCCCAGCAGGAGACCCATGGAAAGAGGAGAGCGAGGCAAAGTGTTTCTCTGGTTGTGTCCAGGCAGGGTGACCAGTGGGAGGTCACAGCTGTCGTTGGTTCCAATAGCCGCATGTTTACCCCCACCCCTTCAGTCCTGCCTAGGGAAGTGATGGTATACTATCATCGCCAGCCATGGATTATTACACTTTTCTCTGTGTTTTCCTTAGTCCTTACTTATAAATAGGAAATAGTCCCTTGATTAAATTTTCTTCACATCCCAATTTGAGAGTGTCTTCTTTTTTCTGCCAAGATTCTGATAAAGCAGGCGAGCTTGGATTGCCATGGTCCTGCAAATGGGGGCAAACCTAAACTTCAGATGCCAAATAGCTGTTGGGTAGAATGCCATTCAGTTGCAGTGACAACAGGGGCTCCTCTTTTTTCATTACTTTCTCGATAGGGGTTGGTTTCTCTTAGTTCTGCCTTAAAATGTCATATCACAAATGCCCAATTTTGTGGTGAGGTCCAAGTCATTTATTGAAAGGAGTTTGTGAGTACTATTGCTTAGTCTATAGGATGGTTTATCTGATGTATTTATTTGGGGATAAAAAATGAGGTACTGCTTTTGTTATGATAAAAAATAAAATCCCTTTCCCGTCTCCTTTCTGTGTTTTTATACTCCTTTCCTTATTAATCTTCTATTGCTTCAACCTAGAGCAGGAGTCTACCATTCAGAGCACCAGATAGAGGTCAATCTACAGACTCTGAAAAAAAAAATAAGGAGGGAAAGAAAAATCCAGCCACTTTTCAACACTTATCCGTATGAAAACATTGTAATATTTTATAGCTTTTGGTGGCAGGGTCGTGTGGGTCAGCCCACACAAAGGCATATTGTACTGGCCAAATGATCCATTTAAGTTGGCTTCTTTGATTTCTTTGTATGATAATAGCATATTTTGAAAGTCTTAGCACATACTGTCATTTCTTTAAAAAGTACAGTGTTGTATGCCTCTGTCTTTTTGGTGGTGCGTTAGTCCTAGACTTTTACTGCCACTCCACTCTTCCACTACCGCATGCATCTGGACGTTTAAATATAAGAGTATATAAGAATCAACATTCTTGTGTGTTTTTTTAAAAATATCTTATTTATTTATTTGACAGAGAGAGAGAGAGAGAGAGAGAGCACAAGCAGGGGAAGTGGCAGCCAGAGGGAGAAGCAACCTTCCCGCCGAGCAGGGAGCCTGATGCCGGGCTCGATCCCAGGACCCTGGGATCGTGACCCGAGCCGAAGGCAGCCGCTTATCTGACTGAGCCACCCAGGTGCCCCAACATTCTTGTGGTTTAAGAGCATTGTGGCACCCTGTGATCCTAGTTTAGTGATCTATGTGGTCTCTTCTGTTCTGTACCTTTCCTTCCTCCTTTCCCTTGGGAATTGCTTCTTCCCCAGCTCCAACCATATAGTTACTCAGGAGCCACCTTCTTCCATGACTCTGCCTCACTCTGACCACAAGGCCAGACAGTGGCCATGACAAAGATCAGCCAATAGGAATCCTCCCCTGGAATTTTTGTGAATGGGAGAGAGGAAGAGTCCATTCTTCTTTGCAGAGGGGAAACCACAATTTGTAAAACTCAGGCTCCCTTGGTGACCACTTTCCCTCTGTGTGAGAAAAGCCAGTTTTTGGTTGTTGAAACTAAAGTGGACACCCCAAGAGAGGAAAAAAGGGGGGTTCAAGTTGGTCCTTGTCACATTCAAGTTCTTGGTTATAACTCTTCTTGACATCCAGGCACTTTCTGCCTTGCTCAAGTTTTAGTGGTTCAGATATCCTTCAGTTCCATGAGATGTATTCAGCATTATTCGTATAAGTTTCCCATTTGCCTAAATCAGTTTTATTAAGGTCTCCATCAGTTATAATCAAAAGCATCCTCACTAGAACAAATGACTGTAAATATTCAATGTAAATTCACTCAGCGAACACTTTCTGACTAGTTATTTGAGCCAAAACTTCCAAGGGAAGCAATGCAGCATGAAACCTTGTTCTTATTCTCTGTCAGCTTACGTCACAGTAGAAGAGATAAGAATGATAATGATAATAACAACCTTGATAATACAACCACCATAATGTTTTAAGCACCCACTGTGAGTCTGCTAAATATTTTACATGCCTGATTTTACTTAATGTTCAGGGTAACTCTATCTGTATAAAATCATCTCTCACATTTCGAGATGACGTAATTAAGGCTCAGCAAGCTTGAGCCACATATGAAGCAATGGTAGAGGCAGAACTTGAACTCAGGACTGTCGGACTTCCAGGTCCTTGCTCTTGCTTATTATATCCTACTTCTTATATGTGAGAAAAAGTATGTGTGACTTAAGAGAAGTTGAGAGAAGGCAGAGATGACATTCATTTGGAAGGATCTAGAAAAGTTTGATGGAGAAGGTGACATTTATACAGGCTTCCAAGGTAGTAATAGGATGTGTCTGGGTGGAAAACATAACCCTATATGATCCTACACCCATGCTTAAGTGTACTCACATCGAGACTGGTGTAAGGAGAAAAATAGGAAATAGCATCAATTCAAATCTGTCTTGGGCTGCATCTTATACTTTGAATGTTAGCTCTTTCCCTCCTTCGCACTTGCCCTCCTAATGATTCTGCCAAGTATAAAGAACTAATCTGCAATTCTAAAGATTCACAGCTGGAAAGATTTCATTTCCCAAGAACCAAAGCCAAGAAAGTTTATCAGTCTCGACTGAGCAAGTTCAGAAGTTAGTGAATTTGGAGTGAACATGTGCTTCCTGGACTGATGAAGTTTACATGACTCATAATGGCTCTACTGTGTTCCTCTTAGGCACTCTGTGTGTTGGGAGTCTCCTTTCCCCTTTCTAGGCTCTTTCAAAACAGGGCCTGATGCATCCCCCCATCTCAGCACCTCAGTGATCTGGATCTATCTGACAGAGACACATGCAGCCATCTTGATGCACAGTAAAGCTGATCACTGAAAATATCTTGGGGGTTATAAACCCAGGGATAAAAATATTTTTGGTACACTCTGCCTCTCCCTCCCTAGGGTAGAACTGACATAGTTATTAGTAACCTCTCCACCTTTGTCTATAAACTTTTTGGATCAAAGGGGTCTGCTGAGAATGCTTCTTGATTCTCCCTCGTAGCTATGTAGTACTCCTCGGCCAGTGAGTTCCCAGGGCATTATAAAGAACTTGCTAAAGGACACTGGTGGAGTGCCTGCACTTTGCCAGGCAAGGAGATATTGACCTCTTATATCATCCCTTAAGTCCGAAAGTTCATAGCAACGCCATGTGAGACCAAAGATTCAGGTAAGTTAGGTAGCATTCTTAAGGCCACACAGCCAGTAGATGGCAGAGCTGAAATCTGAGTTTTCTTTCATATGACACAAAGCCAGGGCCTTCACTGCGGCAAGCTGTTTGTTGGTAGGCAATATTATCTATTCTTTGGCTGGGGATACCAAAATCTGGAAGTTAAATCACTTGTAAGGTCACATTGCAAATCAGGAGTAGATCTTATTTATACCCAGTCACAGTAATATGGTTGTACCAAAGCAGACTTCTAAATGGTGTTGAATATCAGATTCTGGTCAGAAATAGAACATGCAGAGGTGAGAAAACATACTATTTGGGGAAAAATAAAGATAAACTTAGAAAAATGCCTGAGAGTTTTTATTTAAAATGCCTTGAGGAGGAGGAGGAGGAGAAGGATTCACAGCTGGTTATCATCAAGCTTCTTCCGAACTGGCCGTTTATTTTTGAAGGTATTTATATGGAGCTCAAAAGTAAGTCAACACGGGAAGTTTTAGAAATAATTGATTGGGCAGATGATCTGTAGGCTTGCTGCACAGATACTCTTTGGAAAACAGACAGTGACCTACTAGGAGCTGGCAGAAAAGCAGCCTCCAATGTTATCTTTTTCTGAACTAGCCTGATGGGTTGAAGGGCAAAAATCACATACTGGTGATCACATGGTGGTGATCTGTCCATTTATGTCTTGTGGTCTTACTTTACATTATTCTATGACTGAGCTGGAAAGAACTGCATTTTTTTTTATCCATTTGGTTAGGTGCCCAAGGCAAGCAATTAATGGTACTTCCATTTTATATATAATGGTAGGAGGGTTCTCTCTTTGAAAGTAATGAAGAAGTAAAAATCCCCAGCTAAGAAATAGCAAGGGTAATCACCTTGAGACTGAGATGCAGTCGAAAAGTCACGTACGAAAAATTATAAACATCTGAATATCATATCTAAGCTCTGTACTTTCCTTTGTGTTTCTGACTTTGGTCATGTGAGAGAATAATTTAATTGGCCTCAGATTTTCTCCATGTCAAGAAAACTTTCTCTCTTTAGACTTAATAACCAAGAAATCAACATCAAATCTTATCAGATAATGCTATGTGCCTCTGGGGCTAAAGCAACTCTTACAGTGTTCAGAGAAATATTGGCGATCCTTTCCTAAACTAGCTGCCACTGAAGTTTCCAGGGGAGACTTAGTGAACCTGGGGCTCTTCTTAGCATCTTTAGGTAAATAATTTGGTCCTGGTAAAGTCATGTGGATTAAAAAAACCATAGGATTGTAGACTTTGCTTAGGTAAAATCTGTAACAACAGTTAGAGAACACAGCCTTTCTTTTCTCTACTAGTAAGTGTAGGCTAATCAAAGTTGCAGTAACAAATCAACTCCTAAACCTCTGTAGCTTCACGGAATAAAAGTTAATTTCTTGTCCAGGTCTTCATCTGCATCAGGTTGGATGGCTTCTCTCAAGTATTTGGCGACTAAGTTTGGTGGTTCAAGTATATGGGCTTCTTCCATTGTAGGTCTGTATTATCTGGGAATGTTAAGATTTCCTGTTATGTGGATGGCAGGTGGTGCTTACAGTCATAAGGGAAATTTTCAAGGCCAGGTCTGAAAGTGGCATACCTCATTTCTACCAATGTTCCTGAGGCTGGAACTTAGTCACATATACAATCTAACTGCAAGAAAGCTGGGAAAATTAAAACACACTAATAGGAGAAGTGATTTTGCATTTCAGTGACTTTATTTTCTGAGACCTGGGCTAAAAGAGGAGGTAGAAGTAGGAGAGATCTTTTGCTTAGATTGCTGAAGGACCATTATAGGAAGAAAGGAGGACCATGTTAAACTCAGTGATACCACAAATATTACCACTCAGAAAAAAAATTCAAGCCACTACTTTGGTCAACACCATGACCAGCTGCATTCTAAAATTAAAAAAAAAAGTTTTCCATCTTGTCTTGTCAAGTTGGTCAAAGTAGGGAATATCTGGATAGCAGCACCATTAGGTATGTTTTTGAGGCTTCTGCAGAGCATATAATCCTCCCTCCCTCCCTTTTATCTATTATCTATCTATCTGTCAATTTATCTATCTATCTATCTATCTACCTACCTACCTACCTACCTACCTACCTACCTACCTACCTACCTATCATCTATCTATCCATCTATCCGGTCATCTAATCCGAAAACCCAAGAAAACAAAACTTTGGCAAACCAAGATTTAGTATCCTAGGTATTGTATTAGTACTTACTATATACACTTGTTCTTTGCTATCCAGACTGTATTTCCCCTTCATTATAGTAATAGAACCTCAAACTTCATTTTTTTTTGAGAAGTGTTTCTCTACCTTTTTCAGCTACGCTTCTTATATTGCACTATTATTCGACTCTAGGCTGTAGTTAGATTAAACCAGTTGTGGGACTCATCACCTTTGCTACAGTGATTGGTTTAGCAATGGCATATCATCTAATATGACCAGTAAGAAATGCTTGGAAAGACTCATTTTTTTAAGTTTCAAGTTTTTAAATTCTAGTTAGTTAACATATATGGGAAAATTGATTTCAAATGTGGAATTTAGTGATTCATCACTTACATATAACACCCACTGTTCATCACAAGTGCCCTCTTTAATGCCCACCAATGGAAAGACTCATTCTTAAAGTGGTTCCCTCTCATTCCTTGAAGGTATGAACATACTGACAGTTGGTTCACTCTCACATTCTCCAACTTATTCCTATTTAATTATTGGCAAACCCAGGAACTACATGGATAATTCATCTAATTCCCTGGACTCACACTTCCTTCATCCCTTCTCTTTGACTCTATGTGAGATACCAGTTCCATGTCTGATGTCAGACTTTGTCATTACCAATAAGTATAGCCCGTCCATCATCTCTTTCAATCATTCCGTTCTGTGATAACTCTTGTTATCATTCCGGCTTAATCCATCCTATAAACTCATTTCCAAAATTCACTGATTAAAGTCAGACCTAAAGTTGAACATGTTAGGTCACCGTTGCTCCTTACCACTGCCCTTGTGCACACATCATAACTTTTCTCCACGTCCATTTAAATTTCATGACACAGAATTAAAATTACTTCCTCACATACATTCTTATATACCACTTTCCCCCTTTTCCCTTCCCTTGCATTTGCCTTGCAGAACCCCTAAGTGGATGAAGCCTAATTTTGTCTACTTCCGGACTGCACGAAAGCAGCTGAACATAGCTGAAGAAAAACACAAATTGCTGATTTAGTTTTAAATCATGACCGTAACCCCTCACTGACCCTCAGATCTTTGGTAATTCCACTGTGTTTCCCTGACTATTAACTCTTCCACTCTCCCTGATAATTATTTCATCCTTCCTCTTTATTGAAATTGCCAGAATCTTCTTGTCCTTATTTCTCTCTTCTCTTCTATCACATCTTCCCCCACCTTGCCTCCTGTGTCCATGTGGACTGCTGTCCTTCTCGTCGCTGTGGAGAAACCATCTGGAAAACCAGCTCCTGCACTGGATCGTAGGTCTTTCCTCCTCCTCCCCCCGCACCACTTGAGGATATCATTCCAATAATTCTCCTCTGTCTCTTTTTGTCGTCAAATTTCCCCTCTCCAGAATCATTCCCACCGGCATAGAAACATGATGTTAATATCTTCTACCTTAGAAACAAACTTGCGGGGCGCCTGGGTGGCTCAGTTGGTTAAGCGACTGCCTTCCGCTCAGGTCATGATCCTGGAGTCACGGGATCGAGTCCCGCATCGGGCTCCCTGCTCAGCAGCGAGTCTGCTTCTCCCTCTGACCCTCTTCCCTCTCGTGCTCTCTATCTCTCATTCTTTCTCTCAAATAAATAATAAAATAAAAAATCTTTAAAAAAAAAAAGAAACAAACTTGCGTCACCCACATTTCATTCCAGGGACTTCCCCATTTCTCTGCTTTAACATTCCACCAAAACTCCTAAAAGGGTTGTTTCTGCTTGCTTATCTCCTCTCTGGGCTAGTTAGCCTTTTCTCTCAACCACTTCACATTGCCACACTCAAGGGTCAATTCCCAATTATCCTGTTTGACCCAATTTATCCCTTCTTATTCCTTAAAGAACTTCATTTTTTCTTTTAGGAAACCACTCATTTTGGGTTCTCCTCCTCCCGCGCTGGATATTCTTTTTCAGCTCCTTTGCTCATTTCTTCTCATGCACCTGACCTCTATTAGAGTGTCCCTGAGTTTAGTTCCTAGACTTCTCTCTCCCATGCACACCATTCTGCTGGGTGATCTCATCCACTTTCATGGCTTTAAATGGTTATCTATTTGTCGAGGGTTCTCAAATTTGTTTCAACCCCAGATATCTTTCTTGAGCTCTACACCTGACATCCTCACTTGGATATCTATAAACATCTCAAACATTTATAAAGCCAACTACTGGATTGCATATCCACGAGCTTATTTACTGTAAACCTGCTCATTATGTACTTACCCTCATCTCTGAAGACAGAAACTCCATTCTTTCAGGTGTTTAGGCCAAAAACCTTGGTGTCATTCTCATCTATTCTTTTTTTCTTTTACACCCAGCATTCAATCTGTTATCAAATGCTGCCAACCCTACTACCAATATATATGCAGAATCTGACTGCTTCTCATCATCCCTACTTGACTGTGCTGGTCCAAACCACCACTATTTCTCATATATAAAGTCTCTTACCTGCTTCCACTCCACTTCCTGTGGTCTATTCCCCACTTGGAAATTAGAATGACCTTTTTACTACAGTAGTCAGACATTTCATCCTTCTACTTAAAACCTTCAAAAGGCGTCTTGTTTCACTCATAGAGCCAAAATTTGAAAATGGACTTTAAGGACCAATATGATCTTCCCCCTACTCCTCATCAATTTTCTGACCTCATTTCCTATCCTTCTTCCTCTTGAACACTCTTCATGTGTTATATGCCCTCTTTGCTGTTCCTTGAACACAGCAAGAATGCTCGGGCCTCAGATCCTTTCCGCTTGCTGTTCCAGATCAATCGATTGATCTTTTTATTGATTTATCATCTATCCCTCCCACTTTCTCTCTCGTCATCCATTCATCTTCCTCCCTCCCGTTCTCTCTCTCTCTCTCTTCATCTATCTGTCAATCATTTGGTAGTCTTCTTTCAGTTCTGTTGTCAAATATCACATCAGAAAGGCCTTCCTTGACTCTCCTCTTTGAAACAGCAAGCTGAACTTTTACCCAAACTTTACTTTCTTCCTTCTTTCCCTGCCTTATTCTTCTCCATAGCAACTACCACTACTTGCTATGTTTATTTTTAATTTTCTGTTTTTCCTTATAAGAATGTAAGCTCCTTGAAGGAAGGGACTTCTTTTCTTTGTTCTCTGCTGTTTTTTCAGACACTAGGACGGTATCCGGGATGTAGTAGGTGTTTAATACATACTTGTTGAATAAATGAATGCTTTCAAAAGAGCTATAGGGAGAAATATTCTTTCTTATCATTGGACATGAGTGAAGAAGCTTATAGCCCTAAGAGGTATGTCACTATCTTGAGAATGCAAGGAAAACTTTATAGAAAATAAGCCTACACCTTGAAAAGCAGAGAAGAAAGAAAGAAACTGTCTTTGATGGCCCCTTAAACACCACCTTATCCCTTCTTTCTTGTTACACTAATTCCAGTTTAAATGGGCATCCACTCCTCTAGGAAGATAAACCAAACTGCAGGTCAGGAACAAACCCCAAATATTCAGTGCCTATCTTGGTACCCTCTTTCCCTTGCCAAATTACTGATGTATGATGGGCATGTGACCCAGTGTTTCCATGGAAGAGGAGGGGTTGTTTGCCGGGGAGTTCTGGTAAAGGTTTCTTCATTCTTCCAGAGACACAAGGTGGTCACAAATCCCCTTCATCAACTATCTTGCAATATCTCCATGTAACTGCTGGATATTGTGGTTGCTATTTGGGGACTGCAAAAGGAGTTAGCAGAGAAGAATGCTGATGATGAGGATGACATACTTGATGGAAAGACAAAGAGAACAATTTTTCTTTTTAGAGAAGTATGTTTATTTTTTATTTTTTAAATTTTTTTATTTACATTCAATTTAGTTAACATATACTGTATTACTAGTTTCAGAGGTAGAATTTAGTGAGTCCTCAGTTGCATGTAACACCCAGTGCTCATTACGTCAAATGCCCTCCTTAATGCCCATCACCCATATACAATGCAATATTACTCGGCCATCAAAAAGAATGAAATCTTGCCATTTGCAATGTGGGTGGAACTACAGGGTATTAAGCTAAGTGAAATAAGTCATTCAATGAAAGACAAATACCATATGATTTCACTCATATGTGGAATTTAAGAAACAAAACAGATAAACATAGAGGAAGGGAAGGAAAAATAAAATAAGATGAAAACAGAGAGGGAGCCAAACCGTAAGAACTACTATTTTTGATGATGGAATGGACCTACTGAATTAACCTTCCCTAGAGATACCCTATCTTGATATTCTGGTTATGTAAAGTGACAATGGCTTTTTTGGTGGCGGTGTTGGGTCAGTTGGATTGGGATTTTCATTACTTGTAGCCCAAAGTGCCCTAATACACCGAACTATTTCTCAAATTATCAATTAGATCAGCCAATAAAATCTTTTTACTATATAAGCTTATTTAAAATGGGTTTTATTCTACTTGTGGCCAACAGAGCTGCTGAGGCTGTTATCCAAATGTTCCTTTCTAAAACCATAGAATTGTTTTTAGATATATTTATTTCCCTGTACTATGGGTTAGTGATAGGGCAGTGGATCCATTTTTTAATGATTTTTGGCAAATGTTCATGTAGTCACAGCCACCATGATCTTACTTACCCTAGGGACACTCCAGTGATTATTTGAGTTTTATTTCTGTATAATTTGTGTTTGTTGTATCAGGAATCAACATCCTTGCTCCAGGCTCTGTAGCTGTGTTCAGTAGGTAAAAATGGGAGTCAGCAGTGGTAGACTCTACAAATGTCTTCCTCTAGACACACTATTAAGATGGATCTAGAAATAGGGCTTTGTCCTGTGCTGAATTCTTATTTTACATTGAGCTAGCACTTGGTATTGGCAGTCAGGTCAGAATCAGATTATCACAAAAACCACAAAGGTACTTACCTGGGAAGGAGACTGAATTGGCTACCTTATTTTGGTTTTATTTATGTATAGGTTAGAAAAATGTTCATCAGGTTTGAGATTGCAGAAGAAATTTGGGACTAGGAGATTTGGAACCTGAAATCTAAGCATCTCTTCCTCACCTCACCAGAATACTCTTGAAGCAGGACTGATGATTCTAGAACTCTTAGTCATTCCCCACACTGGACAGATTTCACCAAACTGTGAAAAATGTAAATAGTAAGGACAACAGTCTGTTTTCCCTATATCTCGTGTCTCCAATGTAAAATACGGATTTTTTTCTCTGAGCCTACTACTTTTTTTTCTTTTATGTATACATGTTAAAATATATTTTCTGTAGGAAATGATAATGATAATAAATGAGAGGTAAGTTTCTGCTTTTGCTTTTTGTTTATTTGGATAAATAAAGGGTTGGTGTGGTGGATTAAAGATAGTCAGAACTTCTTTGACATCTTTTTCACTGAGAAGTAGGGTTTGTTTACCTTTTCCTTGAACCTGTACTGGCCCACAGCTCTTTGGCCAGTAGAATGTCATAGATGTGAACTGATGCTAGTTTGAAGCCTACTCTCAGAGGACTGGAATCTTCCATCCTTGTCTCTTGCAGACCCAGACGATCATATAAGAAGTTCAACTATCCTTCCAGATAGGCCATGTGGAGAGGCTCTGCAAATAGAGAGAAAGGGTGAAAGCCCAGCTGAGACCCACCTGATGGCCATCCTTGTCAAAATAAGAAGTTTGTGAGTGAAACCTTCATAGACCCTTCAAATCAGCCCAGTTTTCAGGTGAGTCACAGCAGGATGCTAGTGGACACCACTAGAACAGGAGAATTGGCCAACTGAGCCCCTCCAGAATTTCTGACCCACAAAATCATGAGATAAGATAGAATGGTACTTGTTTAAAGCTACTATATATTTTTAATTAACATATAATGTATTATTTGTTTCAGGGATACAGGTCTGTGATTCATCAGCTACTATTTTTTGAGATAATTTGCACCACAGTAATTGATAACCATAATAGTTGGCAACCCAGCTTTTGGGGGAAATTTTACTTATGCAGGAAATTGAAAATTCTTGGAAGTTTATAATGATGATGACCTAGCTTTATAGAAAACAGATGCTATTTCTAAATATAGGAAATATGTTGAGAACCAAATAATACTTAGATAAAAACTTAGCAAGAAAAGTATGAGGTCTAAATGAGGAAAGCTATAAAATCTTACTGAAGGACATAGACAAGATCTGGTCACTTGGAAAAAATTCTATGTTCTTGCATGAGATGGCTTATTAACTCTTAAATATTTTTGCAAAATAAATGGGTTAGGTGAAATTTAATTAGGATACCTGTGGATTTGTAGTTGTTGAAATTAGATAACAGCATGTTAAATATTATTTGGGAGATTAAAAATGTTAGACTAGCCAAGAAAAGTATGAAAAAGAATGGTCAGGTAATACTTGCCTCATTAAATTTCTGAATATTTGATTAAAAATTAAATATACAGGGGTGCCTGGGTGGCTCAGTTGGTTAAGCGACTGCCTTCAGCTCAGGTCATGATCCTGGAGTCCCAGGATCGAGTCCCGCATCAGGCTCCCTGCTAAGCAGGGAGGGAGTCTGCTTCTCCCTCTGATCCTCCCCCCTCTCATGCTCTCTCTATCTCATTCTCTCTCTCAAATAAATAAATAAATAAAATATTAAAAAAATTAAATATACAGACATACTATAAATTCATGGAATTAAAACCTTGTGGTAATGGCATAGCTATGGAAAAATAAATCATTAAGACTGAGCCCTAGATATAGATCCTCATATGCTTGAGAATTAGATTCATAACAATATCTACTGAAATTGAAAACACATACCAATCTTGGGAATAAAAACACCAATATATGTAAGGTTACGTGTGCATATTATTTAGTGTTGCATTGTTTGCAGTGCTCAAGAAAACTGGAAAAAAATGAAATCCATCAGTAGAAGAAGAAATAAAATTTGCTGATCCATACCAAGGAATAATTATATAGCCACTGAAAGGAATGAGATTTTTAGTAGCCAATTTGAAGGGATTTTCGGGATGTATCATCAAATGTGAAAGATAAGGGGAGAGAAGTATATATGATATGACCCCATTTTCATGAAACAACAGCAGCAAAAATGCCACTTCTCATTACCATCATGTTATTTAATGATTTTATGAGCAGGGAGAAATGTATGGAAAATACATACAGATTGTTGGTTGCATTAGTAGGAGATTGGGCAGTGTGTCTGGGATTGGGGATTTAAGTGGTAGCATTTCAGAAAATTTTTACTTTCTGTACTATTTGACCTTTTTTCAATTTTTCAATAATTTATTCATTATAAAATATATGAACGTAACATAAAAAAACCAGAAAAGTTATTTTTTATTAAGTTTTTAATTTTATTTCCAGTATAGTTAACATACAGTGTTAGTTTCAGGTGTACAATATAGTGATTCAACAATTCTATGCATTACTCAGTGCTCATCGAGATAAGTATACTCTTTAATCCCCATCACCTATTTCTCCCACACCCCTACCGATCACCTCTCTGGTAACCATCTGTTTGTTCTCTATAGTTAAGAGTCTGTTTCTTGGTTTGTCTCTCTCACTCTCTTTTTCTCTTTTGCTTGTTTGTTTCTTAAATTCCACATATGAGTGAAATCATACAGTATTTGTCTTTCCCTGACTATTTCACTTAGCATTATGCTCTCTAGATCCATCCATGTCATTGCACATGGCAAGATTTCATTCCCTTTAATGGCTGAATAGTATTCCATCAGATCTGCATCTATATCATCTATATCTATCTCACATCTGCTTTATCCATCTATCTATCTATCAATGGACCTGGGCTGCTTCCAGAGTTTGGCTATTGTAAATAATGCTGCAATGAACATAGGGGTGCATGTATCCCTTTGAATTAGTGTTTATGTATTTTGGGGTAAATATCCACTAGTGTGATTACTGGATTGCAGGGTAGCAGAAAAGTTATTTTAATACACATTTGGTAAATACACATTTACTATCAAAAGTACACACATGTAATCCAAAAGAAAAATCTAAGAAATTTATGTTAATTGTCAGAAATAAAAAAGTAATTTGACAAACAGGCTAATTCATTCCAGAGGAATCAAGTGAATCCTATTTTTAATTATGGAATACTACTGTGTGTCCCAAATATAAACCAGTCCCAAAAATTGATTAGATAAAACATGAAATAGTGACTAACATTTTAAAAACCTGCTTGTTTCACATCAATGTCAGGTGGAAAATTTTGCAGTGGCATTGCCTAGGGTTGTGTGATGCTCATCTACCTATAGCAGCCTTGGCTCCAGGGTCCGCACATCAGAAGTTTATAAATAATTAGATACTAAAACATCTCAAATGGGAATCTGCATCTGTGCACTAAAAGTAAAAAAAAATAAAAGGGGAAACTTAAGCTACTATAAATGAATGGCAGGAAGAAATCATAACACCGTTAACTGATGGGCTAATGGGTCTATGCTAACCCGTAAGCATGAGTCACATGCGAATGCCCCCTTGATCGGTGTGCTTGCTAAACAGATCATCCCAGAACCACCGAGGAGCTCACCTTTGGCTGGAAGGAAAGGAAGGCTCAGGTGTACGCACTGTCACAGAGATGTTCTCATTAAATGTGATTGATTGATTGATAGGCTGTCTCATTTCACCAACTTTAATTGAGTAAAGTTTGAGTAAAAAAGTGAGTAAAGCTGCTGTTAATAAGTGATGTACCGGGACCTTGGGAGGACAGGAGAAAGATAAAGAGGACATGGCCCCATAGCATAGAAAGTAGATATAGAGTTATAAACAAGAATATTACAATCACGCTAAGTATTAAACCCAAATTGGTAACACTGTTTCTCTGAGAAAATGACTTCTGACATGCTCCTGAAATCCTATAGCATAGTTTGAACATACCTCATCTTAACCATACACACTTGACTGATAATTAAATCAGTTTTATTCCTAGAGCTGGGCTTTATTAGAGTCCATCAATTTGTCAGGTTCTATTACCTCCCAAGAGGTGTTCAGTGATTTAAAGAAATGAATTGAGGGAGCAAGATGGTGGAGGAGTAGGAGACCTGGATTTCGTCTGGTCTCAGGAATTCAGCAGGATAGGGATCAAACCATTCTGAACACCTACGAACTCAACAGGAGACTGAAGAAAAGAATAGCAACAACTCTGTGAACAGAAAAGCGACCACTGTCTGGAAGGTCTTTTCTGATTTGTTTAGAGTATAATTTCTGGGGACATTGTTACCCTGTTAGCATTTTGTTCTCTCATTCATCTATTCTCCTCTGGACAAAATGACAAGACGGAAAAAATCACCTCAACAAAAAGAACAAGAGGCAGCACCAACTGCCAGGGACCTACTCAATATGGACATTAGTATGATGTTGGAACTAGAGTTCAAAATGATGATTTTAAAGATATTAGCTGGGCTTGAAAAAAGCATGGAAGTTATTAGAGAAACGCTTTCTGGAAAAATAAAAGAACTAAAATCTAACCAAGTCAAAATCAAAAAGGCTATTAATGAGGTGCAATCAAAAATGGGGTTGCTCACTGCTAGGATAAATAAGGCAGAAGAGAGAATCAGTGATATAGAAGACCAAATGATGGAAATAAAGAAGCTGAGGAAAAGAGAGATAAACAACTACTGGATTACAAGGGCAGAATTCGAGAGCGATACCATAAGATGAAACACCATTAGAATAATTGGGATCCCAGAAGAAGAAGAAAGAGAGAGGGGGGCAGAAGGTATATTGGAGCAAATGATCGCAGAGAACTTCCCTAATTTGGGGAAGGAAACAGGCATCAAAATCCAGGAGGCACAGAGAACCCCTCTCAAAATCAATAAAAAATAGGTCAACACCCCAACATCTAATAGTAAAACTTACGAGGCTCAGAGACAAAGAGAAAATCCTGAAAGCAGCTCAGGAGAAGAGATATGTAACCTACAATGGCAGAAACATTAGATTGGCAACAGACCTATCCACAGAGACCTGGCAGGCCAGAAAGGACTGGCATGATATATTCAGAGCACTAAATGAGAAAAAAATGCAGCCAAGAACATTATATCCAGATAGGCTGTCGTTGAAAATAGGAGAGATAAAAAGCTTCCAGGACAAACAAAAACTAAAGGAATTTGCAAACATGAAACCAGCCCTAAAAGAAATATTGAAAGGGGTCCTCTAAGCAAAGAGAGAGCATAAAAGTAACATAGACCAGAAAGGAACACAGCCAATATACAGTCACAGTCACCTTACAGGCAATACAATGGCACTCTTTCAATAGTTACCCTGAACGTAAATGAGCTAAATGCCCCAATCAAGAAACACAGGCTATCAGATTGGATTAAAAAATGAGACCCATCGATATGCTGTCTGCCAGAGACTCATTTTAGCCCCCAAAACACCCTCAGATTGAAAGTGAGGGGGTGGAAAACCATTTACCATGCTAATGGACACCAAAAGAAAGCTGGGGTGGCAATCCTTATATCACACAAATTTTAAACCAAGACTCTAATAAGAGATGAGGAAGGACACTATATCCTACTTAAAGGCTCTATCCAACAAGAAGATCTAACAATTGTAAATATTTATGCCCCTAACATGGGAGCAGCCAATTATATAAGGCAATTAATAACAAAAGCAAAGAAACACATCAACAATACAATAATAGTGGGGGACTTTAACACCCCCCCCCCCTCACTGAAATGGACAGATCATCTAAGCAAAGATCAACAAGGAAATAAAGACTTTAAATGACACACTGGATCAAATGGACTTCACAGACATATTCAGATCATTGCATCCCAAAGCAACGGAATACACATTCTTCTCTAGTGCCCATGGAACATTCTCCAGAATAGATCACATCCTAGGTCACAAATCAGGTCTCAACTGGTACCAAAAGATTGGGATTATTCCCTGCATATTTTCAGACCACAATGCTTTGAAACTAGAACTCAATCACAAGAGGAAAGTCGGAAGAACTCAAATACATGGAGGCTAAAGAGCATCCTACTAAAGAATGAATGGGTCAACCAGGAAATTAAAGAAGAATTAAAAAAATTCATGGAAACCAATGAAAATGAAAACACAGCTGTTCAAAATCTTCGGGATGCAGCAAAGGCAGTCCTGAGAGGAAAGTATATAGCAATACGAGCCTTTCTCAAGAAACAAGAAAGGTCTCAAATACACAACCTAACCCTATACCTAAAGGAGCTAGAGAAAAAACAGCAAATAAAGCCTAAACCCAGCAGGAGAAGAGAAATAATAATCAGAGCAGAAATCAATGAAATAGAACCCAAAAGAACAGTAGAACAGATCGACGAGACTAGGAGCTGGTTCTTTGAAAGAACTAACAAGATTGATAAACCCCTGGCCAGACTTATCAAAAAGAAAAGAGAAATGACCCAAATCAACAAAATCATGAATGAAAGAGGAGAGATCACAACCAACACCAAAGAAATACAATTCTAAGAACATATTATGAGCAACTCTATGCCAGCAAATTAGATAATCTGGAAGAAATGGATGCATTCCTAGAGATGTATCAACTACCAAAATTGAACCAGGAAGAAATAGAAAACCTGAACAGACCTATAACCACTAAGGAAATTGAAGCAGTCATCAAAAATCTCCCAACAAACAAAAGCTCGGGGCCAGATGGCTTCCCAGGGGAATTCTACCAAACATTTCAAGAAGAATTAATACCTATTCTTCTGAAACTGTTCCAAAAAATAGAAATGGAAGGAAAACCTCCAAAATCGTTTTATGAGGCCAGCATTACCTTGATCCCCAAACCAGACAAAGACCCCATCAAAAAGGAGAATTACAGACCAATATCCTTGATGAACATGGATGCAAAAATTCTCACCAAAATACTAGCCAATAGGATCCAACAGTACATTAAAAGGATTATTCACCATGACCAAGTGGGATTTATCCCTGGGCTGCAAGGCTGGTTCAACATCCACAAATCAATTAACATGATACAATACATTAACAAAAGAACAAGAACCATATGATCCTCTCAATAGATGCAGAAAAAGCGTTTGACAAAGTACAGCATCCTTTCTTGATCAAAACTCTTCAGAGTATAGGGATAGAGGGTACATACCTCAATATCATAAGAGCCATCTATGAAAAACCCACAGCGAATATCATTCTCAATGGGGAAAAACTGAGAGCTTTCCCCCTAAGGTCAGGAACACCCCAGGGATGTCCACTATCACCACTGCTATTCAACACAGTATTAGAAGTCCTAGCCACAGCAATCAGACAACAAAAGGAAATCAAAGGCATCCAAATAGGCAAAGAAGAAGTCAAACTCTCACTGTTAGCAGATGATATGATACTTTATGTGGAAAACCCAACAGACTCCAGCCCAAAACTGCTAGAACTCATACAGCAATTCAGTCAAGTGGCAGGCTATAAAATCAATGCACAGAAATCAGTGGCATTCCTATACACCAACAACAAGACAGAAGAAAGGGAAATTAAGGGGTCGATCCCATTTACAATCGCACCCAAAAGCTTAAGATACCTAGGAATAAATCTAACCAAAGAGGCAAAGGATCTGTACTCAGAAAACTCTAAAATACTCATGAAAGAAATTGAGGAAGACACAAAGAAATGGAAAAACGTTCCATGCTCATGGACTGGAAGAACAAATATTGTGAAGATGTCAATGCTACCTAGAGCAATCTACACATTCAATGCAATCCCCATCAAAATACCATCCACTTTTTTCAAAGAAATGGAACAAGAATCCTAAAATTTGTATGGAACCAGAAAAGGCCCCGAATAGCCAGAGGAATGTTGAGAAAGAGAAGCAAACCTGGCAGCATCACAATTCCAGACTTCCAGCTCTATTACAAAGCTGTCATCAACAAGACAGTGTGGTACTGGCACAAAAACAGACACATAGATCAATGGAACAGATTCGAGAGCCCAGAAATGGACCCTCAACTCTACGGTCAACTAATCTTCGACAAAGAAGGAAAGAATGTCCAATAGGAAAAAAGACAGTCTCTTCAACAAATGGTGTTGGGAATATTGGACGGCCACATGCAGAAGAATGAAACTGGACCATTTCCTTATACCACACACAAAAATAGACTCCAAATGGTTGAAAGACCTCAACGTGAGACAGGAATCCATCAAAATCCTAAAGGAGAACACAGGCAGCAACGTCTTCGACCTCAGCCGCAGCAAATTCTTCCTAGAAACATCGCCAAAGGCAAGGGAAGCAAGGGCAAAAATGAACTACTGGGACTTCATCAAGATAAAAAGCTTTTGTACAGCAAAAGAAACAGTCCACAAAACCAAGCCAACTGACAGAATGGGAGAAGATATTTGCAAATGACATATCAGATAAAGGGCTAGTATCCAAAATCTATAAAGAACTTATCAAACTCAACACCCAAAGAACAAATAATCCAATCAAGGAATGGGCAGAAGACATGAACAGACATTTCTCCAAAGAAGACATCCAAATGGCCAACAGACACATGAAAAAGTGCTCCACATCGCTCGGCATCAGGGAAATCCAAATCAAAACCTCAAGGAGATCCCACCTCACACCCGTCAGAATGGCTAAAATTAACAAGTCAGGAAACGACAGATGTTGGCGGGGATGCGGAGAAAGGGGAAGCCTCCTACACTGTTGGTGGGAATGCAAGCTCGTGCAGCCACTCTGGAAAACAGTATGGAGGTTCCTCAAAAAGTTGAAAATACAGCTACCCTACGATCCAGTAATTGTACTACTGGGTATTTACCAGAAAGATACAAATGTAGGGATCCGAAGGGGTACGTGCACCCCGATGTTTATAGCAGCAATGTCCACAATAGCCAAACTATGGAAAGAGGCAAGATGTCCATCAACAGATGAATGGATAAAGAAGAAGTGGTATGTATATACAATGGAATATTATGCAGCCATCAAAACGAATGAGATCTTGCCATTTGCAACGACATTGTTGGAACTGGAGGGTGTTAGACTGAGCGAAATAAATCGATCAGAGAAAGACATATATCATCCGACCTCACTGATATGAGGAATTCTTAATCTCAGGAAAGAAACTGAGGGTTGCTGGAGTGGTTGGGGGTGGGAGGGATGGGGTGGCCGGGTGATAGACATTGGGGAGGGTATGTGCTATGGTGAGTGCTGTGAATTGTGCAAGACTGTTGAATCACAGATCTGTACCTGTGAAACAAATAATGCAATATATGTTAAGAAAAAAAAAGAAGAAGAAGAAGATAGCAGGAGGGGAAGAATGAAGGGGGGGCATCAGAGGGGGAGACAAACCATGAGAGACGATGGACTCTGAAAAACAAACTGAGGGTTCTAGAGGGGAGGGGGTGGGAGGATGGGTTAGCCTGGTGATGGGTATTAAAGAGGGCATGTTCTGCGTGGAGCACTGGGTGTTATGCACAAACAATGAATCACGGAACACTACATCAAAAACTAATGATGTAATTTATGGTGATTAACATAACAATAAAAATTTAAAAAAAAGAATGAAATCTTGCCATTTGCAACAACATGGATGGACCTAGTGGGTAAAAGTTATAATGCTAGTGAAATAAATCAGACATAGAAAGAAAAAGAAACAGCAACTAATAATGTAATGTATGGTGATTAACATAACAGTAATAAATTAAAAAAAAAAAAAGAATTGACAAGCTTCAGGCCATTTCTACGAGCCAAGCTGCCGAAACTTCCCGAACTGCAGCAAGAGTTTCAGCGGAGGGAAGAGAGTGAATGGAGAATTGTGTCCACTGGAACATTCGGTCCTTGCAATTCAGAGTGTATTTAGGGGTAAGAAGTTATTAGCTTCTTTCCATTACAGGTGTGGGAAAAAAGAAAACCTTCTGGTCCTCAGGCTTTCTGATCAATCTTCTATAAGAAGCCCAATTTTTCAGACCACGGTCCAAAATCTATCTTCGATTTATATCCATTCCTATTTACTGTAACATATTCAGTCATTTAAAAAAAAATGCACTTTATTTTCCCCCTCTCCTTGTACTTTTTTGTTGTTGTTCTTTTTTTTTTCTTCCTCGTGTGTATTAGTCTGCTAGGGCTGCAATAACAAAACACCCCACTGGCTTAAACAACAGAAAATCAATTTTCTCACGATTCTGAGGCTGGAAAGTCCAAGACCAATATGCTGGCAGGGCTGGTTTCTCCTCAGGGCTCTTTCCTTGGCTTGTGGATGGCCATCTTTTTTCTGTGTTCACATTGCCTCCTCTATGTCCCCGCATCACTGGCATCTTTCTTCTTAGAAGGACAGGGGTCTTATTGGATTAGGGCTCCACCCTTATGACCTCATTTAACCTTAATTACCTCCTTCAAGGCCCTATATCAAATACAGTCACATTCAGCGTTAAAGTTTCAACACATGACTTTGAGGGTGAGGTTTCAACCCATCACACCATTGTCTCTGTATCTTTCCCTCTCAAGTCCTATCCAACTTCACTTTTTTTGTGGTTTGTGTTAATCCTAAATTTGGGGGGGGGGATAGATACACACGTTTCCTCAGAGCCAAAAATGGGTATATGTGTTGCCCCCAGTTGAGTTCTTCAGATTAATGCTATGCATTAAGAAGGAAAGTTAACCAGAACAGAGGGACAGCATGTAGGTGCTAGCTAGGGGGTGTTCAAAGGTGCCCCCCCCTTTTTTTAACCCTTCCTTTTATTGGGGGAGGGGAAATTACATTTTGACTTAAAGAACTGTTGTAGACTGTCATTTGCAAACAAGAATTGCTCACAAAATGTCTCTTTCAGATTTTAATCAATGTTAGTTCTTTTTGCTTTGCTTTCATTAACTTTGTTAAGATACTGTCATTGAAAAGAGATTTCTGAGAAGTGCAAGGATATGAGAAAAACAAGCAGAATATCTCCTAAAGCAGAAGTGGGCATCATAATTGTCAACGATGAGCCAAGCACACTTCTAAAGATTCTCAGTTGTATTGTGGATGCCGCTGTCCTAAGAATTTCTGAGACATGGAAAGAGCAAGCAGATCACTTAGTATTGCAGACAGCTAGTGTTTGCTTTCACCAGGATTATATGAATTTATGACGATTCCATGTGCTTTTTTTTTTTTTTTGCACATTTCCTCAAGTCTCAGATAAATATTTGCTCACTTATGTCTTATTAGACTCATTGACATCTTTCCCTTCTTCTGATCTGTAGTTCTATAGCAATGCAATATTTCTCCATCTTTTTTTCCTCTTTGTTCCTCCTTTACCAACATAAGCAGGAATTCAGAGATAGGAAAAAACTGGATGTGTGCAACATTGTACCAACAACTCTTTCCCCCCAGAGCCATCAGCTTGGCTGCCCGTATTTCCCTCGGAGTTCCATTGTTTTCAGTGTAAATCAGCTTGTTTGTATGTTTTGTTTTGTTTTAAACATAGAAATCTCACATATAGCTAGCTGGTTTTGCTAGATTGGAGAAATTACCCTCAGAAAGACTGGAGGGGACGTAGGAAATTTATCTATTGACTGAACTTTGTAAGTAGCAGTCCACAGCGGTAATTTACATTAAAGAAAAAGCAGCATGGGGCTGCCCTGGGATTTTCAGGCACTTTTGTTAGAAAGGAAAATATCATATATCCGACCAAAATGGATTGAATGGTTCAATGCACACAGCGCTCTTTTCATTGGTAAACAGTCAGAAAAATCCAGCAGGTGAGAAATGAAACACTGATTTGGTTTAAAATTGAAACCTCTCAGATAAATTTAATACTTATCTCAAGTATCAAAGATTTTTATGTTCAAAATATACTGCTTTGAGCTGGAGGAACAGGGGAGCGCCCTGTACTGCAGACTTCGTTAGCTGACATATCTGTGCTTATAAAGTTCGTAATTCAGTGGAAATAGGCAAAGAAATATTTGGAACATAAAAGCTTGGAATTTATAAAGAGCATATGTATTTGTATACACTTATGTCTCTTCAGATAAGGCATGGTAGGGAGTCCCATAGTACAGTGAAAGCTGTGTTTCCTGATACTTGATACCCACCAAAATCTGGGAATTAGGTGTGCCTATTGAGGTGTTGAAACTCAGAGTAAGCTAAAGGGAAAATTAAGTGGAACAGAGTGAGTAGTGGGTTTGTAAAAGCTAGATGGTGTTTAAAAGTTGCTTTAAAAATTTTCGTTTTGTTTGGGACGTAATTAGTAGACTTTATGACTCCAGGACGCTTTGTAGACCATGGTGATTTACAAACAACAGTTGTTAGCCATTGTCTGACTCTTAGGAGGTTTTTTAATACACGTTAATTTCCTTTCCTGCTTCCTTACCTCTTACAGGTCTTGATTTTAGAGAAGGTAGCAAGGAAGTAACATAAATTGATCAAGTTAACTTATATTTTGACTAGTAGATCTTTTCTATTTCCCATATGTTTTTAATATAAATGTATAACCACTTATTTTATACACATACACATACATAGGATGTTATATATGTGTATGCATATGTGTTGATATGATACGAATGTGGGATTTTGGTAATCTATATTTTTTATTGAAATGAAAGGAGTTAAGATTTTAAAATAATGGGGGCGCCTGGGTGGCTCAGTTGGTTGGGCGACTGCCTTCAGCTCAGGTTGTGATCCTGGAGTCCCGGGTTCGAGTCCCGCATCGGGCTCCCTGCTCGGCGGGGAGTCTGCTTCTCCCTCAGATCCTCCCCCCGCTCATGCCCTCTATCTCACGCTCTCTCTCAAATAAATAAATAAAATCTTTAAAAAAATTAAAAAAAAAGATTTTAAAATAATGAATTCTGCATTTTCTAGGTGTAGGATCTGAGGAATTGGGTTAGCACAGGAGATTACAGAGTCTCAGAATGTCATTCTGAAGGAGGACCTAGACATCATCTGTCTAATCCCTCTTCATCATTTTTCAGATGAAGAAACAAAGACTGATAGGGTGAATTGATTTGCCTTAATTTGTCCATGTCAGTGTCCTCAATGGTGGCAAATCTTTACTAGAAACAATGAAAACTCATTTGGAGCTAGTTCTAATGGATATATCATTGATCACGTTAGATAATGGTCTTGGAGCAAAAATTTTCATGAAGCTCATAGCAACCACTGAGACAGTGGCCTGCCCTGCCTTCTCTCTCTACCTCAACCACCCTGGAAGAAAAGAGTGGCAAAAACTCTTAAAATAATATGTATGTGTGACTAGAAGGAAATGTCCACCTTTCTAGGTTTATCTTGAACGATGACACTCATGTGAATGCGTAAGTTCCAGTGTGTATGTGTGTTTATTTTTTGTGCTGCTTTAATTAGGGACATTATTTGAATTTCATCTCATGTAGGAGTACGGCCTCGGACCTCGGGCAAATACCCCATCAACATTGATTTTTGTTGCATGGCAGTTGTGCAACCAGGAACTCATAGATTAAAAACAAACAAACAAAGCTCTTCTTCTTTTTAAATTTGGATATAGTTGAGACACAATGTTACCTTATTTCCAGGAGTACAACATAGTGATGCAACTTCTCTCTATGTTATGCTATGCTCACCACAGGTGTAGATGCCATCTGTCACCATGTAACACTGTTACAATACCACGTGCTTCCTCATGCTGTGCCTTTCATCCCCACGACTTATTCATTCCATCACTGGAAGCCTGTATGTTTCACTCCCTTTCACCTATTTTGCCCATCCCCCATCCCCTCCCCTCTGGCAACCATCAGTTCTCCGTATCTATAGGGTTGATTATGCTTTTTAAAAGTCTTCTCTTCTTTTGTAAAGCAGTAAAGAAGCAAAATGTTATTCTCTGATTATTTTTAACTATTTTAATATTTAATAACTATTTTAATTAATTATTTAACTATTTAAAATTTAAATTTTAATTTAACTATTTTAACTATTTTAACTATTCTTAGTAAGCAACTCTAAGTTAAAGATCTAAAAATATGTTCAAACAATTTTCTTGACTTATTGACAATAATTAGCTTTGAAAGTCTTCTTGGAATGTAATTTTCCAATTGCCTGCAAATCAAAACATATTTATAGGTAATTCAGAGAATGGATAATACCTTACTGAAATTTTACCTGGTAAGTCAGTAACATTTGTGTTTCTCCCTGTAAAAATCAATTCTGTGAGTCTATCATAGTAAGTGTACTTTGTCATTTACCATTTCTAACTGAGCAGAGATAGCTAAGTGTGTACCCAGTATTCATTTTTCCCCTTCTTCCTGGGTAGTGTGCCCAGCTGGGGAAAACAATAAGAACAACCACAATATTTCTTTACCTAGGCCAATGAAACATAAGTTGAAGATTTCTGGGAAATGTCTTCAAAGGCTCATGTCCTTTTGCTCTTACCCTTTTCTTTCTATCAGCTGCCTGGAATGTAGTTGTGATAACTGGAGTTCTGGCAGTTATCTTGGAACATGAGGTAACGTTTAGGGTAGGCACCAGTGCCAAATATGGTAGATTAGAAAGAGAGGTGGAACTTGGGTCCTTTGGAGGGCCCTGGAGAGCCTACCTTTAGGTTCCTTTTATATGAAAGAAAAATAAACCCATATGTTTTACATCACCATCACCTTAGACCTGTTCTATGGAATGGAATATAATCTATTTTTATATACTAAGCTTTATTTCCCTAGTTTTTTTTTTTTTTTTTTGCCAGCTCAAGAAAGTCTTATGGGTATCTGTCGCTTGTCGTAAAAATATAATCATTTAACCAACTATCTAAACTGATCTCTTCTACTATACTTTTGGCCCATTGTTGCAACCTTGCCAGTGTTCCTGATTCTACCTCCCCCATGTCTTGTTTTCAATCTATTTGCAATATACTCATACTAAAGATGTTTTAATTCTCTATATTGGACATATTTAAATGTAGGTATGTTGCAAAAAATTGACTTCAAAAAAAGAGGAAATACAGTGCCAGCTTATAGCTCACAAATATAGAAGTTTCTTATTCCAAATTTTGCTCACGGCAGAGTATGTTACAGCCAGCACATGTTTTTGCATGTTTGTAGTTTGTTTTTCCATATATAAAAATATAGTTAAAAATTTAAAAATAAGTGAAACAAAGTGGAAATAGGAATGGGAAAGATAACATTTAGGAAGAGCTTGAAAATCCCACACTTCAGAAGGGTTAAATAATTTCAACAAACGATGATATAATGAGCATTTAAAAACAATGGGAGTGAATTAATGTCTGAGAGAATAATGCATAACAGTGGCAAGTCAGTGTTCAGGAGTGCTTAATATACTGTAAATCTCTGAGTTACCAGACTTATGAAATCTCACTGTAAGCCTACTGAGCACTTGGACTTAAATAAAGATCAGTGGCGGGAGAGGACAGGGAAGAGCATGGGCTTCTCACCAAGGGATGTTTCTATGAATTAAAGATGTTTTCATTATTCTCATTTTATGTATTTTCAGTATATACAATAATTTTCAGGAAGGTAATTCATTCATTCACTAAGAGTCACCTCTCCCATGTCCTTGTTTTTGATCAGAAATATACTTTGTTACTAAATATAAGGGAAGTCCTTAAATCTTTATCTTACCTGCCTGTACCACAAGGAAGGCAATATTTTATTTAATAACCACGTTACAATGACATGGAGAACTTAACCTGCCAATTTAGCTCAGAGTCCAGTATCTTTTCCCTGGGTTTCCTTTCCATGTTCTAAGGACTCCTAGAGTTTTGTTGTGGTTGTTGTTGTTGTTGTTGTTGTTGTTTAATCAGTTGTTGCATGCTAAGGACCTCGGTCACCAATTTCAGTGTGTGGGGGTGCTGGGGGTTCTCACACTAAACAGTTCTCCAGTATGATCTGGGTATCCTAAAATTTGTCAAAAGTAACAGGAGTAAAATCAATGAATCACCAAAGTAGTAATTAGTAAGATTTTATTGTGTACATACCAAAAGACAATTTGCAACTGAGTGCACTCAAACCAAAACATAGAATGAAGCTCAGGGGTATATTGCTATAAAGCAGTTTATATAGTGAGAAGGCAGTGACTGTTCATTCTTCACAGTGATTGCTTATAATATTAGAATTTTCTTTTAAAAAATTTTTTTATTAAGTAATCTCTGTACCCAACTGGGGCTCAAACTCATGACCCCAAGATCAAGAGTTGCATGGTCCACTGACTGAGCCAGCCAGGTACCCCTAGAATTTTCTTAAATGATATGGAATTGGTCAGTGGTTACCCCGTACCAACCTTGGGAAACAATTCAAGTTTTGCTTACAGTTTCGAGATACAAGCAAGACATGACCCAAGTCAAGTTAGCCTTGCAAAATGAGTGAAGTTAAATTTTGCTTATATGACTAAACTGGTTTTGCCTGCTCAGGGAATTTTCAAAGTTGGTCTTCATTTGCTTTTGATTTTCCCAATTCCCCCTTTTTGGTCATTCTCTCAGCAGGCTAGACCAACCATTATTCTTGGTCACCACCATTGATGCAGGCAGGCTGAAGAATCACGTATTTGCTGTTTCTCCTGTTGAGTCATCAGGCCGGAGGGCTATGTAGTCATCATCATTATTGATGTGGTTATTGTTGATTTCGTTGATTTCATCCACTTGTCTGATCCTGATGGATACCATTTGGCATGTGAGTGGCTGCCAGCAGACATTTAAAGCCCTTGGGAGTATCCAACACACTACAGATGTTCATATGCTGACTAGAGAGAACAATGGCCAAGGACTAAAAAGTTCCCCAGAGCAGAGATTCCCTGGAGCCAAGATTTAACCAGTTAAATAAATCACGTGGGTTCTCTGGGGATATAGTTTTCTTAACTTTATTGAATTTAATATCATTATAGATGTATTCACCAATAAGGAAGCAGAAATAGTATTCAAACATTTTTTAAATAGCAAGACACAATCTATTACAGTAAGGAAATTGTTCTATTAATAAATAGCATGATTTCTAGGCCTAAATAGTTAGAATCTCAAAAAAAAATCAAATGGATTCTACTTTCTTAAAAGTTATTTACACAGGCACAACATGGTGTATTAGCAATCACATATCCTCAGGATTTCTTAGGACAGGATGAATACGAGGATGTTTTATTTCAAGAGGCGATGTTGCAGGTGAGTTTTTACCATATGATATCTCCATATGATGTGGGCAGTCAGATAATTTAATGAGAGGCATTTCTATCAAAGAAAAACAAAAGTTAATAGTTGGAGCAAATTATAAATTTAGTGTCTGAGTTTGGAGAGCAGCCAGCTGAGAAGATTTGTGGATGTCAGGTTCTAGGCATCTTCAAATGGAGAGAGGGCAGGTGGTGGGCAAGCTGACAGATTGTCCTGGTTTGTAGAGTGAATATCTCTAGTGATCTTTCTGAGTTGCTGCATAGCAACGGGCATGAGGATTGTCCACACATGAGCTGTTGTGATTTCTCTGAAGTTTATGCTAAGTTGTCCAGCTTTAGCTGGCATGGCTTTGGGAAAAGGGCAGTTTGGGTTTCCTTCCTACTGATTCCAAGTCAAAAGAGTGGGGGAAAATTAGGAACGTTAGTTTGGAGAGTTCTAGCCAAATACTGGGGGAAACTAGAAGAATTCAGGATGCAGCCCAGTTTACAGGTAGAAAACCAAACCTCAAAAGCACTAGAATCTGATGTCCACAAAGTTGTATCACTAAAATTTAATTTTTCTTTCTAGAAGCATCTCCATTTCCATCAAAGGTAACCACGGTTAAGACTGGCTTGCTTGCAAATTAAATCTAGCTTTAATAAATTTGCCTGATTATTTACATAAATGCAGCCAGAACAGTGATTGACCATGTAGGTCTCTTCAATCTTGCTTTGCTGGAAATTTTCACAAGGTGTCTCAGATTAGAATTTTGCCAAGCCAAGGACTTGTCCAATTGTGTCCTGTGGCAAGGAGAACAGATTCTTACTGAGTTTAATGCAAACACATATATTGTCATGAAAAATAAGAATATTTAATAAGAGTTTCTGAATTCTGGCAAGCTCAGAGAGAGAGAAACAGTAATTGTTTTATCTTTGTTCACAAAGGTATATTTTTTCTTCAGGCTTTGTGAGCAAAGTTTTGGTTATCTCCTGGGGTGTTTACATTTCAAAGACATGATAAGATTTACAACTTCAAGGGACAGAGGGGAAAAAAATGTGAATTTTCTCCTAGGCATTTTGCTGTGTTTAAAATTTTACTTTGCCTTGGGGGTTGGATGGCGTGGGGTGTTTCATCAATCACCATAATATCCTCATCTTATTTTCATTACTTTCTTAGAGATTTCAACTCCTAGCATCCTACTCAGGCTTTGTCTTAAGCACCTAGATCTTAATTCATAGCATCTTGGTCTCTCCTAGCTTTGCAAAATGGCATAGTGAGGTCTCCAACGTATTATTCTGTTCTCCCACCTGTCGGCCAGTCCCTAGGCTAGCAGAGTACTGAACACCTGCATAACCTTCTCTAATCTCTGTGCTTCTTCCTCATAGTAAATTTTTTAATGTGGCATAAAACATGCTTTTTCATAGGTCCACACATCTTTTGTCTCTCTGTAAAAAGCTGAAAAGCCAGAAGTAGACAAGTTGATGCTTAGCATTTAATGCTTATCTTATTTGGAAATGATTTAGATATCAGTGAATAACTGTTATTTACTTTAGCTTAGTATAAACCTTTATCTTATTTATATTTATTTAAATTACTTGCTTTTAACAATTATGCTTGATTAGACATCAAACAACTAACTGTCATCTTATACTTTTCTTGACAAATTTTAAGGATACACCTGCTTTTATTAAACCGACTAACTTAAACTAGCTTTTATTTATCTAAGGTTATCCCAAATTATGTAAACTTGAAAAACATTTAAGTTAGTTTCTTTTTTTTTAATATTTTATTTATTTGACAGAGAGAGACACAGCGAGAGAGGGAACACAAGCAGGGGGAGTGGGAGAGGGAGAAGAAGGCTTCCGCCGGAGCAGGGAGCCTGATGCAGGGCTCAATCCCAGGACCCTGAGATCATGACCTGAGCCGAAGGCAGACGCTTAATGACTGAGCCACCCAGGCGCCCCTAAGTTAGTTTCTATATTTCTAAGATTATACTTGATTTATGTAAATCCTTAATGTTCTTTTTTATTGTTATGTTAATCACCATACATTACATCATTAGTTTTTGATGTAGTGTTCCACGATTCATTGTTGGCATATAACACCAAGGGCTCCATGCAGAACGTGGCCTCTTTAATACCCATCACCAGGCTAACCCATCCCCCCACCCCCTCCCCTCTAGAACCCTCAGTTTGTTTCTCAGAGTCCATAGTCGCTTATGGTTCCTCTCCCCCCCGATTTCCCCCCCTTCCTTCTTCCTTTCCTGCTATTTTCTTTGTTTTGTTTTAACATATAATTTATTATTTGTTTCAGAGGTACAAGTCTGTGATTCAACAGTCTTACACAATTCAGAGCACTCACCATAGCACATACTCTCCCCAATGTCTATCACCCAGCCACCCCATGCCTCCCACCCCACCCCGCTCCAGCAACCCTCAGTTTATCTCCTGAAATTAAGAATTCCTCATATGTGTGAGGTCATATGGTACATGTCTTTCTCTGATTGACTTATTTTGCTCAGCATAATACCCTCCAGTTATATCCACATCATTGCAAATGGCAAGATCTCATTCCTTTGATGGCTGCCTAATACTCCATTGTATATATATACACCACTTCTTCTTTATCCATTCATCTGTTGATGGACATCTTGCCTCTTTCCATAGTTTGGCTATTGTGGACATTGCTGCTATAAACATCGGGGTGCACGTACCCCTTCAGATCCCTACATTTGTATCTTTGGGGTAAATACCCAGTAGTGCAATTGCTAGATCATAGGGTGGCTCTATTTTCAACTTTTTGAGGAACCTCCATACTGTTTTCCAGAGTGGCTGCACGAGCTTGCATTCCCACCAACAGTGTAGGAAGCTTCCTCTTTCTCCGCATCCCCGCCAGCATCTGTCGTTTCCTGACTTGTTAATTTTAGCCATTCTGACTGGTGTGAAGCGGTATCTCCTTGAAGTTTTGATTTGGATTTCCCTGATGCCGAGCGATGTGGAGCACTTTTTCATGTGTCTGTTGGCAATTGGATGTCTTCTTTGGAAAAATGTCTGTTCATGTCTTCTGCCCATTCCTTGATTGGATTATTTGTTCTTTGGGTGTTGAGTTTGATAAGTTCTTTATAGACTTTGGATACTAGCCCTTTATCTGATATGTCATTTGCAAATATCTCCTCCCACTCTGTCGGTTGTTTTTGGTTTTGTGGACTGTTTCTTTTGCTGTGCAAAAGCATTTTATCTTGATGAAGTCCCAGTAGTTCATTTTTGCCCTTGCTTCCCTTGCCTTTGGCGATGTTTCTAGGAAGAAGTTGCTGCGGCTGAGGTCGAAGAGGTTGCTGCCTGTGTTCTCCTTTAGGATTTTGATGGATTCCTGTCTCACATTGAGGTCTTTCAACCATTTGGAGTCTATTTTTGTGTGTGGTGTAAGGAAATGGTCCAGTTTCATTCTTCTGCATGTGGCTATCCAATCTTCCCAACACCATTTGTTGAAGAGACTGTCTTTTCCATTGGACATTCTTTCCTGCTTTGTCAAAGATGAGTTGACCATAGGGTTGAGGGTCCATTTCTGGGCTCTCGATTCTGTTCCATTGATCTATGTGTCTGTTTTTATGTCAGTACCATACTGTCTTGATGATGACAGCTTTGTAATAGAGCTGGAAGTCTGGAATTGTGATGCCACCAGCTTTGCTTTTCTTTTTGAACATTCCTCTGGCTATTCGAGGTCTTTTCTGGTTCCATACAAATTTGGGATTATTTGTTCCATTTCTTTGAAAAGAGTGGATGGTATTTTGATAGGGATTGCATTGAGTGTGTAGATTGCTCTAGGTAGCATTGACATCTTCACAATGTTTGTTCTTCCAATCCATGAGCATGGAACATTTTTCCATTTCTTTGTGTCTTCCTCAATTTCTTTCCTGAGGATTTTATAGTTTTCTGAGTACAGATCCTTTGCCTCTTTGGTTAGATTTATTCCTAGGTATCTTATGCTTTTGGGTGCAATTGTAAATGGGATCGACCCCTTAATTTCCCTTTCTTCTGTCTTGTTATTGGTGTATAGGAATGCCACTGATTTCTGTGCATTGATTTTATAGCCTGCTACTTTACTGAATTCCTGTATGAGTTCTAGCAGTTTTGGGCTGGAGTCTTTTGGATTTTCCACATAAAGTATCATATCATCTGCAAAGAGTGAGTTTGACTTCTTCTTTGCCTATTTGGATGCCTTGGATTTCTTTTTGTTGTCTGATTGCTGTGGCTAGGACTTCTAATACTGTGTTGAATAGCAGTGGTGATAGTGGACATCCCTGATGCATTCCTGACCTTAGGGGGAAAGCTCTCAGTTTTTCCCCACTGAGAATGATATTCGCTGTGGGTTTTTCATAGATGGCTTTTATGATATTGAGGTATGTACTCTTTATCCCTATACTATGAAGAGTTTTGATCAAGAAAGGATGCTGTACTTTGTCAAATGCTTTTTCTGCTTCTAATGAGAGGATCATATGGTTCTTGTTCTTTTGTCAATGTATCGTATCACGTTAATTGATTTGTGGATGTTGAACCAACCTTGAAGCCCAGAGATAAATCCCACTTGGTCGTGGACAATAATTCTTTTAATGTACTGTTGGATCCTATTGGCTAGTATTTTGGTGAGAATTTTTGCATCCATGTTCATCAAGGATATTGGTCTGTAATTCTCCTTTTTGATGGGGTCTTTGTCTGGTTTGGGGATCAAGGTAATGGTGGTCTCATAAAGTGAGTTTGGAAATTTTCCTTCCATTTCTATTTTTTGGAACAGTTTCAGAAGAATAGGTATTAATTCTTTTTGAAACGTTTGGTAGAATTCCCCTGGGAAGCCATCTGGCCCTGGGCTCTTTGTTGGGGATTTTTGATGACTGCTTCAATTTCCTTAGTGGTTATAGGTTCAGTTTTTCTATTTCTTCCTGGTTCAGTTTTGGTAGTTGATACATCTCTAGGAATGCATCCATTTCTTCCAGATTATCTAATTTGCTGGCATAGAGTTGCTCATAATATGTTCCTATAATTGTTTGTATTTCTTTGGTGTTGGTTGTGATCTCTCCTCTTTCATTCATGATTTTGTTGATTTGGGTCATTTCTCTTTTCTTTTTGATAAGTCTGGCCAGGGGTTTATCAATCTTGTTAGTTCTTTCAAAGAACCAGCTCCTAGTCTCGTCGATCTGTTCTACTGTTCTTTTGGGTTCTATTTCATTGATTTCTGCTCTGATTATTATTTCTCTTCTCCTGCTGGGTTTAGGCTTTATTTGCTGTTTTTTCTCTAGCTCCTTTAGGTATAGGGTTAGGTTGTGTATTTGAGACCTTTCTTGTTTCTTGAGAAAGGCTTGTATTGCTATATACTTTCCTCTCAGGACTGCCTTTGCTGCATCCCGAAGATTTTTAACAGCTGTGTTTTCATTTTCATTGGTTTCCATGAATTTTTTTAATTCTTCTTTAATTTCCTGGTTGACCCATTCATTCTTTAGTACGATGCTCTTTAGCCTCCATGTATTTGAGTTCTTTCTGACTTTCCTGTTGTGATTGAGTTCTAGTTTCAAAGCATTGTGGTCTGAAAATATGCAGGGAATAATCCCAATCTTTTGGTACCAGTTGAGACCTGATTTGTGACCTAGGATGTGATCTATTCTGGAGAATGTTCCATGGGCACTAGAGAAGAATGTGTATTCCGTTGCTTTGGGATGGAATGTTCTGAATATGTCTGTGAAGTCCATTTGGTCCAGTGTGTCATTTAAAGTCTTTATTTCCCTGTTGATCTTTTGCTTAGATGATCTGTCCATTTCAGTCAGGGGGGTGTTAAAGTCCCCCACTGTTATTGTATTGTTGATGTGTTTCTTTGCTTTTGTTATTGCCTTATATAATTGACTGCTCCCATGTTAGGGGCATAGATATTTACGATTGTTGGATCTTCCTGTTGGATAGACCCTTTAAGTATGATATACTGTCCTTCCTCATCTCTTATTACAATCTTTGGTTTAAAATCTAATTTGTCTGATACAAGGATTGCCACCCCAGCTTTCTTTTGGTGTCCATAACGTGGTAAGTCGTTTTCCGCCCCCTCACTTTCAATCTTGGGGTTTCTTTGGGTCTAAAATGAGTTTCTGGCGGCCAGCATATCGATGGGTCTTGTTTAATCCAATCTGATAGCCTGTGTCTTTTGATTCTGGCATTTAGCCCATTTACATCAGGGTAGCTATTGAAAGATATGAATTTAGTGCCATTGTATTGCCTGTAAGGTGACTGTGACTGTATGTTGTCTGTGTTCCTTTCTGGTCTGTTACTTTTAGGCTCTTTCTTTGCTTAGAGGACCGCTTTCAATATTTCTTATAGGGCTGGTTTCGTGTTTGCAAATTCCTTTAGTTTTTGTTTGTCCTGGAAGCTTTTTATCTCTCCTTCTATTTTCAATGACAGCCTATCTGGATATAGTATTCTTGGCTGCATATTTTTCTTGTTTAGTGCTCTGAATATATTATGCCAGTCCTTTCTGGCCTGCCAGGTCTCTGTGGATAGGTCCGTTACCAATCCAATGTTTCTGCCATTGTAGGTTACAGACCTCTTCTCCCGAGCTGCTTTCAGGATTTTCTCTTTGTCTGTGAGTCTCGTAAATTTTACTATTAGATGTCGGGGTGTTGACCTATTTTTATTGATTTTGAGAGGGGGTTCTCTGTGCCTCCTGGATTTTGATGCCTGTTTCCTTCCCCAAATTAGGGAAGTTCTCTGTGATAATTTGCTCCAATATACCTTCTGCCCCCCCTCTCTTCTTCTTCTGGGATCTCAATTATCCTAATATTATTTCTTCTTATGGTTTCACTTATGTCTCAAATTCTGCCCTCATGATCCTGTATTTGTTTATCTCTCTTTTTCTCAGCTTCTTTATTTTCCATCATTTCGTCTTCTATATCACTAATTCTCTCTTCTGCCTCATTTATCCTAGCAGTTAGAGCCTCCATTTTTGATCGCATCTCATTAATAGCCTTTTTGATTTCAACTTGGTTAGATTTTAGTTCTTTTATTTCTCCAGAAAGGGTTTCTCTAATATCTTTCATGCTTTTTTTCAAGCCCAGCTAGTATCTTTAAAATCATCATTCTGAACTCTAGTCCTGACAACTTATGAATGTCCGTATTGATTAGGTCCCTGGCAGTTGGTACTGCCTCTTGTTCTTTTTTTTGAGGTGGTTTTTTTCCATCTTGTTATTTTGTCCAGAGCCGAATAGATGAATGAGAGACAAAATGCTAACAGGGTAACAACGTCCCCAGAAAAATATACAGTAAACAAATCAGAGGAGACCTGAAACTGGGGGAAAAGAAAGGGGAAGAAAGAAGAAAAAGAAAAAGAAAAAGACAAAAACAAACAAGCAAACAAACAAAAAACCAGAATATGATCAAATATGATCAGGCTGGTGCATAGATCAGTGACACACACTAGATTTTGGGCGTATTTTGGTCTGTTAGGAGAAAGTGCCTCCCAAAATCTTAAAGAAAGAAAAACTTATATATGTACAAAAATAAGGGTTAATATGATGAAGGGATGGAATATGACTGTAAAGATGAAAATTATAAAAGAGGATTCAAAAAAAAAAAAAAGGGAGAGAATGTGATCAGGCAGGAGACTAGAACAAAGCCATACACTAGAGATTTAGGGTATATTTTGGTCTGTTAGAAGAATATGTATCCCAAAATTTTAAAGTAAGGACTCTCTCTCTCTCTCTCTCTTTATATATATATATATATATATATATATACCTCAAAAATAAGGTTAACTACTATGAAGGGATAGAATATGACTCTAAAAATGAAAAATAAAGATTTTTTTAAAAAGGGATTGATAAGATGTTGGTTGAAAAAGGGAGAATGAAAAATTCAAAAGAAAAAATTTAACTTTGAAAGACGAAAGAATCATGGTAAAAAAGCCATGAATTCTATGTGCAGTATTCCCCCAGTGCTGGAGTTCTGCCGTTTTCATTGATCGGTAAACTTGGTCTTGGCTGGCTGTTCTTGCTGATCTTCTTGGGGAGGGGCCTGTTGCCATGGTTCCAAATGTCTTTGCCGAGGTGGAATTGCCCCGCCCTTGCCAGGTCCGGGCTAAGTAATCTGCTTGGGTTTGCTCTCGGAAGCTTTTGTTCCCTGTAAGCTTTCCTTACAGCTTTGGAGGATGAGAGTGAAAGTGGCGGCTTCCCAATCTCCGTCCTGGAGGAGCCAAGAACTAGTGGCCCCGCTCTTCAGTGGACCCCCAGAGAAAAGCAGTCAATCACTCCCATCTCCCCTGTCTCCAGCCGCACTCCATGCTCACCCGGCCTGTGACCCAGCGTTTCTATTTCTGGCTCATGACCCTGTGTGGAGTCTCCAAACCCAGCAGATCCCTGCAGTGCACTCCTGCGCCGCTCCTCCTGGGGGAGGAAGGGGAGTCTCCCCATATCTGACGCTTGTTGGGTCCCTGCTGGAGGAGCAGTGGCCCGACTGTGCAGCAGATCATGGTATATGGCAACCCTGAGCTGAGAGCCCACTTCTCGGCTCTGTCTCTGCAGCTGGCTTCCCCACTCCAATACCTGGGAGCTCTGCCACACTCAGGCACCCCCGGTCTTTCTGTGACCCTGAGGGTCCTGGAACCACACTGTCCCCATGAGGGTTCCACCCACCGCTTAGCCACTGGAGCGACGTCCCTCAGTGGAGCCGACTTCTAGAAGTTCCGATTTTGTGCTTTGCTGATCACTTGCCAGTAGCAGCTGATGGAGGCCCCCTCCCCTGCTGTCTGTCTTCCTGAATATCACCTCGGATTCACTTCTCCACACATCCTACCTTCCAGAAAGTGAATGCTTTTCTGTTCAGAGAGTTGCTGCTATTCTTTTCTTCGATCTCCTGTTGAGTTTGTAGATGCTGAGAATGGTTTGATCCCTATCTAGCTGAATTCCTGGGACCAGACGAAATTTAGGTCTCCTACTCGTCCCCCATTTTGCTCCTCCCCCCTTAATGTCCTTTAAGCCAATTAAAGAGAGCTCTTTACCAGTTAATTTTAGCAATACCATCTAGAGGTAGAAAAATATTACATATCTATAACATACATATGCATACATACATAAACATACAGAGAGACATAAATAGAGATCTTATAGCTTTTGTTTTAAAAATTTTAGCCATGTCTAAGGTACAGTAATACAAAACAAAAGAATAGTTGGATCTAAATTGTGTTTCTGGCAGATAGACTAAGGTTACCTGCTCAGATGGCCGGAGTTTTTTTACTAAAGACTTTTTATTTGCATGCGGTAAGGATCCTTTTAGAGATATATTTGGAGTCATTTTATCTTTTAGAAGCTTCTGCATATCACAAAGAATGTATTCCATTGTCTCCAGAGATTTGGTATTGTCTCCAGAGATTTGGTATTCTCTCTCTTCAGGGTACCCTTAAGGTGGACTTTTCAAGAGTTCCCCAGAGTGGCCACTACAATTCCAAAAGTTGGCACGTTTTCCTAGAAAGACCCATGATCCTGGTCTGCAGAGCAGGTGGGACCCATCTTTGCCTTTAGAGTTCTTAAGACATTTTAAGTATGAGGGGCCTTGTTTTTCAACAGCAGTTTCAAAACAGGGAATCATGTGTTTTCCCCTCCTTTGAACCGAATAGGTTGGTTTACCAAGAAGCTTCAACAAAGAGTTTTGACAAACAGAAAGCAAATGTGCACAATAAAATTGGTGAGCCCAGGATACGAAGGTACCAGAACTCAGATCTAAGAGAGACTGACTCTCAAACTCTAGGGTTAGCAAGAAATCAGCGAGGTCAAGAACCCACAGTGGGCTCTGTGGGTACCAGCAGCTGATTGCTCACTACTCTCAGAGTCTTTGGACCATCGTCTTTGCATCCCACTTCTGACACTGTGAAATGTCAAAAGTTCAGAAATAGCTCAGATAAAACCGTTGAGCCACCAAAGTAGAAATGACTAAAAGCTTATTATGCACACACCAAACCAACAATAATAATAACAACAACAAAGCAGTTTATAAATATGGAGAACTCAAACAAGAACATGATGGGGCTCAGGGGCATATTGCTACAAAGCAGCTTATATAGTGAAAAGGCAGTGACTGTTTATTCTTCACAGTGATTGGTTATAATATTAGAATTTTCTTAAATGATAGGAGATTGGGGGCACCTGGGTGGTGCAGTTGGTTGAGCATCTGACTCAGTTTTGGCTCAGGTTGTGATCTCAGGGTGGTGAGATTAAGCCCCACATCGGGTTTATGCTCAGCTCAGAGTCTCCTTGAGACTCTATCTCTCCCTCTCCCTCTGCCCCTCCCCCCTGTGCTCTCTCTCTAAAAATAAATAAATCTTAAAAAAAATAAATGATAGGAAATTGGTCAGTGGTTACCCCATATCAACCTTGGGAAACAGTTCAAGTTTGCTATGATTTCCAGAGGCGGGTGCAAGAAATGACTCAGGTCAAGTTAGCCTTGCAAGATTAGCTAAATAAACTTTGTTGGTATGACTACACTAGCTTTGTCTGCTCAGGGAATTTTCAAGTTTGGTCTCTGTTTTCATTTTAACAAATTTAACACAATTATGACACTATCTTCCGGAGTTCGTGTCCTACAGGACTGCCCCCCCCGCCCCCCCCCCAGTTAAGATGCCACTTCCAAGTCAGGTCGTCACCTGTGCTTCTGACTGATCAACTATAGATCAGGGGTTCCAACAGTTGGAACCCAATTCTCCCTGGGTTTGATTAATTTGCTGGAGTGGCTTATACAACTCAGAGAAACATTTAATTTACTAGATTACTGGTTTATTATAAAAGGATATAACTCAGGAGCAGGCAGATGGAAGTGTTTCATAGGGCAAGGTATGTGGGAGGGGGTGCATATCTTCTATCCTGTCCAGGGGCACCACTGTCCCCAAGTTTATCAACCTGGAAGCTCTCTAAACCCCATTCTTTTAGTTTTTAATGGAGATTTCATTACTTAGGCACAGTTGATTCAATTGTAGGCCATTGATGATTGACTCAACCCCTAGGCCCACTCCCCTTCCTGAAGGTCAAGGGGGTGGGACTGAAAGCTCCAATCACATGGTTGTGATTGGAGCTCTAATCACATGGTTGTTTCTTGCAGCAACCAACCCTGAGCTTTAACTGGGATTCAGAACTCACCTCATTAGCATAACATGAGGCTCTTTAACTGCTCTCATCACTTAGGAAATTCCAAGGAAGGGTTTTAGGAGCTATGTGCCAAGAACAGTGGGAGAATATAAACATTCGTATTTCTTATTATAAATCACAGTATCACACATGCCTAAAGCCTCTTTCAGGTGTGAGAACTCAGACCAGCATTTGAGGTCAAACTTTGATTGAATCCCTTGCATCTATGGACAACCCCCACCTTTGGTGGTTTCCATTTCTTCTATAGCTGCTGCTTTAGTCCCCATAGCAGAGGCTAGTCTTGTTGACAGCCATTCTGGAGTCTGTCAGGCCCCTGAAACATGGATGTCATATTGATATTTAATTTAGACAACGAGCAGTCCCATAGTGGTATATTATTTTCTGGATGTTAAAATTAAATATAAAAATAGTGATTGTGTAATTACATGTAAATTAAGATGTACTTTCAAAAACAGGTGAAAGAAAAGAAAGAAACCACTGCTTCTATGAAGATTGAGTAAACAAAAAACTCAAGGCAGAACTCAAAGCTCAAGAGTCTATGGAAACAAGAGGGTAGATTTAAAGCTTAACCATTTGGGGCTGCATCAAGAAATATAGGTCCTAGGGACTCAACCCGTATACCTACCTTCTAGTGACTTCCAGGAAGTTGAAAAATGCTTTTTTAAGTTGAAGGGAAGAAATAGAGCAGAACCTTAAGTGATTACAGACTTTGGACAAACAGGTGGAGAAGTGTGTAAGCAAGAATGGGCCCAACTTGCCCAACTTAGATCACTGAGCAGAAGTTTCTAGAAATCAGATTGCACATTAGATTGTATGGGTTTTCTCTTGCAAGTATTTACCAACTGCTTACAATTCTAGATACTAGAAATACAACGGTAATCATTCACATGAAATTCTTGCTCTCGTGGAGCTGATATTCTAGTAAATGAGGGAAAGAAAATAAACATGTAAATACAATTTTAGCTTGTGATAAGTTTTGAAATCTATAAAACTAGGAGCATGAGCTTGACTAGAGATTGAATGAAGGAGAATGAGCTTGAATAGAATCCATATGAAGAATACTTTCTATGGCATATTCAGAGAAAACGTCTCTGAGGCGGTGATATTCAAGATGAGAACCAAAAAATGAGTAGGAGGCAGCCAGAGATTTAGCAGAGTAGCATTCCAGGTAGGAGGAGCAGCTAGCGCAGAGGGCTTGCATCAGAATAGGCTTGACATGCTTGAGGGACAGCAAGAGGACAGTGTGACTCGATTATGATGAAGAGGGATGGAGTTTTAGAAGAAGCTGGAGAGGCAGACAGGGGCCTGAGTTTCTAGTTTTTGTAGAGAGGCCACAAGTTTGAGTTTTATTGGAATAGGAGCCCCTGGAGGGTTTGATGCAGGAAAGTGATCTATATTTCAAAATGACCACCCTGGCTGCTATAAAAGGCATGGACTATTGGAAGTATGGAAGCAAGAGATCAGTTTGAAGGTTGTTCTTTTAGCCCAAGTGAGAGAAAATGGTGGTTTGGAGTAGTGTTGCCTCGGTGGAAATGTAGATCCTACTTGAACGTGCTTGGTGTGAGTAAAATAAAACTGTACAAAAATGACATTTAACCATGCTAAGTGTGGTACTGAGTTGGTGTTCACTACTGACCCAGTATGTGCAAAATACAAAGATATTAAAAGAACTTCAGAGTTATAAGCTATCACGGAGCATCAAATCCAGGAACAGTGACATGAATGTGCCAATGAAGACTGAGAGCCTGGTATTTTGTTACCCAATTAATGTTTATGGGGAAAAAAATGAAGTTTTTGTGTTTTATCCCCACCCTGGATCATGGAATTAATAGTCGTAGTGCCTTGCTTAGAACTAAGAAAGTTTCCTATGAATTTGCATAGGACCAGAAAAGAAAAAAGAGCAAACAATTAAGCTTTCATCTAAGAATGTTCTGGAAGAGTTTATTTGGTGTGGAAGGATTATTAAAGACTCATATATTCAGAACATATGACCCATGTCAACCTAGTGGTAAACTTTTATCTCAGCCGAGATTTTTCTTTTCTGGTTGATTTTATCCCCCAGATCCTGTTCCCCCTTCAAACAAAAGTGGACTTCTGCTGCATCTTTTAATCTGAGTTCAAAGAAATTGGTGTATTTTAAGGGAATAACATTGTAAACTCCCCCTAGATTTCTGTAGGGAGAGGAAGGGTGCTTAACTCAATTACCAGCAGTCTCTTCCTGGTATTTCTCAGGATAAGGGAAAGCTGAGTTCTAATGCAGAGTGTGTATAAAAATGCAGATTAGGGTACCTGGGTGGCTCAGTGGATTAAGCATCTGCTTCTGCTCAGGTCATGATCCCAGGGTCCTGGGATGACGTTCTGGGGTCTTGCATTGGGCTCCCTGCTCAGGGGGTGTCTGCTTGTCTCCTTCTCCCTCTGCCTGCCGCTGCCCCCTCCCCCCACCCCCGGCTTGTGCTCTCTCTCACTCTCTCTCAAATAAATAAATAAAATCTTAAAAAAAAGAAATGCAGATATAATATTCTTTTGCATCAAAGTCATGGATTATTCTAAAACAGCATTTAGTTCTATTGACCTATCAATTCATCAGTCTTTACATTTTTTGAGTAATCCATTTATTCTGTCCATTTATTTAAGAAACCATAAGCTTCCTTATTATGTTTCCTTCCAAAGATTTTTAAGCTGGTAGCTACCAAGGAAAAGGAGCCAATATAGACATGGTTTATGTTCCAAATCCTCAAATATTTATATTCCTTTCTTTGGGGAGAAACTGGTATATCAAATGGCTGTTTTCCTTACCTTATAAATGTAGAAGATTTTGACAGTCATGTTCTCTCCAGTACAATCACATTCTACAATGAATTTCAACTGATCAAAGTAATAGGACAGAAAAAAAAAACCCACTAACATTTGTTGAATTCCTTCTTGTCCTAGGTATGTTTGTATATATCTTTTTGAAAGTATTTTTTGACTTTCCATCTTAAAATAGCTTGAAGCCTAAAGAAAAGTCACAAGAATAGTACAGAAAGCTCCCAAATAGCTATCACCCAGATTCTAATTGACCAAATAAGCTTTATAATTTTCTTTCCCATAATATTTTTAAATTCTCTTTCATACAATTTTTCATACACTCTTAATATAATTTTTTCTCTTTCATTCTCATATTACTTTTTTGAACCAATTGAAAGTGGGTTGCCTGCCTAATATTCCTTTAGCCTTCAACAAGTTTAACCTCCAATAGTCTCCAATCTGTCTTTCCCCAAAACAAGGATATTTGCTTACATATCCATAGTATAGTTATCATATTTAAGAAATTTGATGTTGATACATTGTAATCTGTTCATATTCCCATCTTACCAACTGTCCCAGTAATTTTTGTAGCATCTTTGTTGCTCCAGGCCAGGATCTAGTATGGATTTTGATGACCAAGTCTCTTCCATCTTCTTTAGGCTTGTTTTTGTTGTTTGTCTGTTTTCATTGTTTTTTTTTTTTTTTTTTTGTCTTTCATTGCTGACATACTTTAAGAATATAAGCCAGTTATTTTATAAAATGTTCCTTGGTTTTGGTTTTGGTTTTTTGTGTGTTTTTTAATACTTTCCCCCAATTAGATTTAAGTCTATATTCCTGGTCAGAATTCTGCGAGAGTACAAGTGTCCTTTTAGGCTTTCACATCTGAATGTATAGCATGTCCATCTGTCAATCATTAGAGGTGCTTATATCGATCACCCAGCTAAGATACTGTTTTTTTTTTTATTGTAAAGTTAATATTTTTCCACCTTGAAAATCATATTCAATCTCTGGGGAGACACTTGAGACCATGTAAATATAATGATCTTCATCAAACTACCCACCCCTCTGCCCTACCTATAGATTTAGCATCCATTAATGATTCTCATTTGATGCAATCTTGATTCTTATGGTTTGCAGGGTGGTGACTTTCCAGTTTGGGCACACCTTCCACCCTTTGTCCATTGGCATTCTACTGTAAGGAAGAGCCCTACCTTTGCCCCTAAGAATATTTATCGTCAGTTGGACTCACGGATTCCTTTTATTCAATGGGTTCGAATCCATCACTATCCTTAATTTTTTATGCTGAAATTTTTTCTCGATTTGGCCTGTGGGAGTCTCTCCTCTTGAGGCAAGCTGCTATGTGTGTGTATCTGCAGGAGAGGTGGGGAGGGGTATCGTTGGTGGTGGTGGTTTTGTTTCTTTGAAGTACATTTTTGAAAGCTTTTAGTTCTAAAATAATTATACAGAAAAGTTACAAAGATAACACAGGTTTCCTGCCTACCTGCACCCATTTCCCCCTGCTGTTAACATCTTATTTATTTATTTATTTATTTATTTATTTATTTGAGAGAGAGAGAATGAGAGAGAGCACGAGAGGGACGAGGGTCAGAGGGAGAAGCAGACTCCCCGCTGAGCAGGGAGCCCGATGTGGGACTCGATCCCGGGACTCCAGGATCATGACCTGAGCCGAAGGCAGTCACTTAACCAACTGAGCCACCCAGGCGCCCTGCTGTTAACATCTTATATCACTATGATTCATTTGTAAAAACTAAGGAACCGACATTGATACATTAATTTGAACTAAACTCCACAATGTGTTCAAGTTGCCCTATTTTTTCCCAATCTCCTTTTTGTGTTCCGAATTCCCACCAAGGATGCCACATTACATTGAGTTGTCATGTCTCCTTAGCCTCTTTTGCTCTGTGACAGTTTCTCAGACTTGCCTTGTTTTGACAAACTTGACAGTTTTGAAGAGTACTATGCTGTGTCATTTTGACATGCCCAGTCGTTTATTTTGGGGGGTACTTCTCTACTTTCTGGCACCAGATGTTTCAGGTTCATTTTGTTACTCTCCTACCCCAGTACTGCAATTTGCCTTTTCTCCAAAAAGCCCCTCTTCCCTTGACTAGAAGTCGTGTTTAGAAACTAGTGTGTGAGCACTGAATCGGCTTGTTGAAACTGGGATGTCATTGATCCTAGACCCTTTCTGCAGTTAGGAGATAAAGATCAGATATGGATAGAGACTCTGATGGGTACCTACAGCTTCAGTCCGACCCTGCAGGGCTCTTCCTGGCCTCCTTCCGGTCCATTCTGAAACTTCCTTCTTCTTCTGTAGAGATAACCTGGTGCTTCTAACATCAGTGACACTTTCTCCATCATTTCCTCAGTTCCGCAACACACATACATTACTTTCAGAATTTCTGCACCAATATCATCATGAAACATAAACCTTTAAAAGGAGTTTGAGATCAGTTTGCAATGTCTTTTTCTCTGTAGCCCGAGGGTATACAGTCCAACTATTAAGTTCCATAGACACTTTAATTAGTTCTTTTTTTCTCCCTTGCAGTGTAGTTATGTTATTCATTCGGAATGCAGCTAGGTTCATGTGTTGCCATTTGCATTCAATTATATTTTATTTTTCTCCCAATCTCTGTGTATTTTATTTATTTTTACTTTTCTATAACAGGGTAAGCAAACCTTTTCTATAAAAAGGCCAGGTAGTAAACATTTTAGGCTTCATGGATCATAGAGTCTCTATTGCAACTACTCAAATCTGCTGGTTTATTATGAAAGCACCCACAGGCCATACACAACCAAATGGGCATGACCAAATTTCGATAAAACTTTATTTACAAAAAAAGACAGCAGGCTATATTTTCCCTGTGGGGTGTTGTTTTCCAACCCCCATCCTAGAAGACTAAAATGCTTTCCAAAGCATATATATATATATATATATATATATATATATATATATATATATATATATACACATACCTACACATACTCAGAGAAATGATACTTACTGTCTTATCTCTTCCACTCCCTGATTTCTCATGTTTTCCAAAAATGGTCACAACAATGTCTTCCATCCTACGTGCTCTTCTGCAAGGACACTTTGCTACTCCCTCATCGAGAGATGGAACATACTTCTCTAACTTACCTGAATCTAGGTTGTTACTAGCTTGTGACTGCTTTGACCAATATGATATGGTGGAAGTAATGCTTTACTTCCTAGGGAAGCCAGTCACATGTAATAAGTTCAAATACCTTGAGACCACCATGTTGTGAGGAAGCTCAAGCTGGTCACATGCAAAGAAAACAATGCTGCTAGCCCCCTTATTCAGCCATCCACGTCTAGGTGCCAGATATGTGAATGAAGAAGCCATCTTGGATACTCCAGCTCCAGCAGGTGCCACTGGACGAACAATCCAGACACATTGCCTCATTGAAGTTGTCCTAACCTTCCAATCATTCAGGCCATTCCAGGTGAGGCCACAGATACTGTGGAACAGAGTTGAACTGTTGCCCACTATTCTCTGCAGGGCTTCTTGACTTGTCAGATCAAAGAGTTGTTGCTTTACTCCACTAAAGGTGGTTCGTTACGGGATAATTGGTAACACACCCTATCCTTCTTACTACTACCACCACCATCACTGTATCAATTTGCTAGGGCTGGCATTATAAACTACCACAGACTGGGTGGCTTAAACAAACAAACAAACAAAATTATTGTCTTATAGTTCTGGAGGCTGGAAATCCAAAATCAAGGTGTCAACAAGGTTGGTTCCTTCTGAGGGCTGTGAGAAAGGATCTGATCCAGACCTCTCTCCTTGGCTCAGAGATGGCCACCTTCTCCATGCTCTTTACATTGTCTTCCCTCTGTGCATGTTTCTGTGTCCTAATTTTTCCTTCTTACAAAGGTACCAGTCATACTGGATTAAAGTGCATCCTAGTAACCTTATTTTAACATGATGATCTCTATAAAGACCCTAGCTCCGAATAAGGTCACATTCTGTGGTCCTGGGGGTTAGAACTTCAACATATGAATTTGGGGGGATCACAACTGAACTTATAACAACTACCTCTGTAGGTAACCAACTTTATTTACTCCTGTTTAATCTTCCTGCGTTGCTTTCTGACAAAAAAAAATTGAGCAGATTTATAAGTTCTTCTTATTTCTCCTCCTTTAAATTTTTTTTCACTTTTCCATTTTTCACTTAATATAGCCTGAAAACACTCCCATAACAACTTGTAGAGATTTTTTTCCTCATTTCTTTTTCTTCTTTAACTGCATAACATATCAGTATGTATTAATTCATCTCCTGTTTGGATATTTAGGTACTTTCCAGTATTTTGCAATTAGAAACAATGTTGCAATGAATAATTTATGTACATATGTATTTTCATGCTTTTTGATGTGTATCTTCAGAGTAAATTCCAAGAAGTAGAATTAACTGGTTCAAAAGGTAAACACATACGTTGTTTTGTAGATATCGACAAATTCTCTCTGTGGAAATTGTGCCATTTTTCATTTCTACCAACAATGCACAAAAGTGCTTGTTATCCACGGCCTCTCCAATAGAATACATTGTCAATGTTCTTAATTTTTTGCCAATCTGGTGGGAGAGAAATGGCATCTAAGTATAGTTTGAATTGAATATATTTTTCATATGTTTAAAAGGCATTTTAGTGCCTGTACATGTCTTTTACTCATATTTAAATCATTTTTGGTCTTTCCCCCTTAATTTTACTATATCAGGGGTATCTTTTTTATGATACATCTTTTAAATATCTTCTTTAAATTTGCCGTTTTTCTTTTGACCCTGCTTGTAGTGTTTTTGTTTGTTGTGCTTGCTATGCATTAAGAAATTATGTAGTTAAATTCATCAGTATTTCATTCCATCTGTATTTTTAGTCGTGGTTAGAAAGTCTTTTCCTACACCAAAATTACAGAGATGCAACTTTTGTTTTCTTCTATTACTTATAGAGGATTTTCCTATAGATCTTTAATTGATTTAGATTCTATTCTTGCATATTATGTGAAGAATAGATCTCATTTAAAGTTTTATCTTTTTCAAATGGTTATGCTATTGCCCCAACATAATTTTTTGAAAGTCTGTGTTTGCTCCATAGCAAATGGTGACCTTTATCTTGTGAGCTGTCATCTTTATTACACACTAGATTTCCATACAATGTTAAGTCTACTTCTGACCCTCCTTTCTGTCTATTGGTCTGGTCATCTCTCCATGTACCATTCCACTGTTTTAGTTATAGTGACTTTATCACATTTTAGTATCTGGTAAGGCTAGTCCCCTCTCATAGCTCTTCTTTTTCAACATTTTTGTAGTTATATTCTTGCATGCTTATAATTCAATATAAATTTAGTTGTTCAGCACTAAAAAGCAACTTCTTGGTCTTTTAACTCTGAAGAACAGGTATCTTGATGATGTTTTGATGTCTAAAAGAGAACAAGGTAGGAGGAAGGATGTTTTATAGTTTTCTTTACATAGATTTTGAACATTATTCAAGCTTATTTCTAAGTTTTTTATTTATTTTTAAGCTCATTTCTTTGCTAATGTAGATTGAGTTTCTCTTCCATCACTTCCTCTATTTAGATATTATTGGTGTATGTGCAAGCTATTTTTTCATGTTACTTTATGTCTTCTATCTCTTGAAGTAGTTTTATCATTCATTCTTTAGGGTTTCTTGGGTATATTATCTTGCCATCTACAAATACAGATCATTTATTTTCTGTCATAGCTCTAATTGTTTTTCTTTTCTGATTGCATTGACTAATAACCCTAATATCGCATTAAATAGTCAAGGAGTTAATGTGCATTCTTGCCTTGTCCCTGACCTTGATAGGAATGCTTCCATTGTTTTCCCATTAAGTAACATCCTTGATTTCTGATATGCATTATGTAGGTGGATAGATAGATAAATGTATGCATATGTGTGTGTGTGTGTGTGTGTATAATTATATTAATATTAAGTTTATATTTGTCTTTATGAGGTGAGGTTTTCTTCAGTTGTTTCTTGGAACACAGGCTTTTCCCTCTGGCCTCAGTGCCCATATTTTCTTCTTTAGCCAGTTGTGGTATAGGACTGCTGTTCAATGTTTAATATAAATTGGCAAAGGTGCAAAGGGGAAAAACGACAGATTTTTTTGAGTGTATGCCCATATTTATTGTCTTAGAATTTTCTCTAATTTCTTGTCTCCATTTATTCTGGATTTGGATTACCCCCAAGCCTCTCTTACCCTCATATATTTTCTCCTTTGAAGTTATTTCTGTTTATCTTTATATCTGATCTTGGCTATCTTCCAGTAGTTCCTTCCTCTTCCTCTCTCTCTTTTTTTTTTCCTGAAGAGTTATAGATTTATTCCATCATTTTAAAATACTATTTGTTATTTTGTGGGATTTTGGTGAAGAGGAAGGATCCACTTGCCATCTTGATTTAGTGTCCTGTTTAAACTTCTGATGTAGGCTGATTAATTCATTCCTGTTTGCTCAGGACTTTGCTGAGTATAGCACTGAAAGTCCTGTGTTCCAGAAAACCCCTCTGTCCCTGGAAAGTAAGAATAGTTGGTCACCTTCTTTCCATGAGACCATGGGAAAATTATTCTCACTTACTTTCTATATCTGATTAACAGCTTCAACAGTATATTCCCCTATATACTCGTGAAGGGACAGTTGAGATAACTAATGTGATGAGTGGTATAAAGGTTTTAGGTTTTGGTGGGGGAGGAGGAATGGAAAAATTCAGAAAAATATAGATTTGCAAGAAGGATAATGTATTATAAGATTCTAAGCAGTTATGATAGAATTATTGCCACTGGGCAATTCAAGAAGGGCAACTTCAGTTTTCATTCTCATCAAAGTACTGAAAAAAAAAAAGAGGTTCATTGGTGCCCCCACCCCACCCCCACCCCCTCTCATACCCTCTACTTGAATATTTTGCTAGTTGGCTGTGGGTCCACGATGTTGCCATATTATGTATCAGGGCACACATTTATTTTACCAGTGTCAGATCAAGAGTCTTAACAATCTTTTTGCACACAGGAAGCCTACAGCATCAAGAGAAGAATCTCATATAGATAATCATTTTTGTGTCTTCAACCCACTAAACCTATGGAAAAGTTGTACTTACTAGGCAACTCAGAGTAATTCACATAACTGTGGATCAGAATTGACAAAAGCAAGGAGAAGGTTTTCACCAATAGGCAAATCAGGAATCATCTCTTTTCCAGCCAGTGTTCATTTTGCTCTACGGCATTAAGTAAATGGCCAAAATGTATGGCCACCAAGTTTTCTAGACCATTCGGGACTGAAATATTCTATCCTACTCTCTACATGACTTTCCTGCCCCATTTTTTTTTTTTTCAGTTTGGTACTGATTTTATTTATTTTTATTCTTTTATTATGTTAGTCACCATACAGTAAATCATTAGTTTTTGATATAGTGTTCCATGATTCATTGTTTGTGTATAACACCCAGTGTTCCATGCAATATGTGCCTCCTTAATACCCATCACCGGGCTAACCCATCCCCCCCACTCCCTCCCCTCTAGAACCCTCAGTTTGTTTCTTGGAGTCCATAGTCTCTCATGGCTCGTCTCCCCCTCCGATTTCCCCTGCTTCGTTTTTCCCTTCCTTTCTCCTAATGTCCTCCATTCTATTCCTTATGTTCCACAAATATGTGAAACCATATGATAATTGACATTCTCTGCTTGACTTCTTTCACTTAGCATAATCTCCTCTAGTCCCATCCATGTTGATGTAGAAGTTGGGTATTCATCCTTTCTGATGGCTGAGTAATACTCCATTGTATATATGGACCACATCTTCTTTATCCATTCATCTGTTAAAGGGCATCTTGGCTCTTTCCACAGTTTGGCTATTGTGGACCTTGCTGCTATGAACATTGGGGTGCATATGGCCCATCTTTTCACTACATCTGTGTCTTTGGGGTAAATACCCAGTAGTGCAATTGCTGGGTCATAGGGTAGCTCTCTTTTTAATTTTTTGAGGAACGTCCACACTGTTTTCCAAAGCCCCCAAAACAAATAGTCAAGTCAATAAATGGGCAGAAGACATGAACTGACATACTCCAAAGACATCCAAATGGCCAACAGACACATAAAAAAGTGTTCATCGTCATTAGCCGTCAGGGAAATTAAAATCAAAACCATATTGAGATACCACCTTACTCCAGTTAGAATGGCAAACATTGACAAGGCAAGAAACAACAAATGTTGGAGAGGGTGTGGAGAAAGGTGACCCTCTTACACTGTTGGTGGGAATGCAAGTTGCCCCATGTTCTTGATTTGAAAATAAGGATACTGTGACTCACTGAAGTGCCAAAGAAGGACTGATGGGTGGTAACCACACCAAGTGTATTGAGGGCAGGTCCCTACTCTGTGGACCATGTTCTCCCACTTGACTCCATGTCTTCCTTTCCAGTTGACTAGGCTGTGTCACCATCATCTGTCCCTGTTCTCCCTTCTACAGTGACTTTGTGGACATACAAGCTAATATTAATGTCTGATGATGAGACTTAACACAACCCAATAGTTCTTGCAGGTAATGATGGCTCTGAGAAGTAAAAAACAAATGAACAAACACAAATCAGCAGTTTCGGGTTCCACCAGAAAGGACAAGAATTGTATGTCTATTGCACGATGCACACTGCACCCAGGTTGTCATATATGGTTGTAGAGCTTGTAGATTGTGGTAGGAGGTTTGTCCTCATAAGGATTTGTGAATAGTTTGATCATTTTGATCAGCTGGGTCAGTTTGGGGTCATTGGAGAAGTATTTCCAGGCTAAGGAGGCTGAAGTGTGGTCAAGATGAGAGAGTATATCAAATCAGAGAATGATGCCAGGGGAGTGAGGAACTGGCCTGGGGAAGGTGCACACACAGATTGGAGGGTGGTTCAAGGTTTAGCATATGTAGGATGTGCGTGAGGGTGAAGGATGCTGAGCTATAATGCTGTGAAATGCAGTCAGTTGGATGTATACTTCTAGACCTTCTAGATCATAGCCCAAATTACAATTTGTTAGCTCTTCTCATAATATTGATCCTGAAAATAGTTTGAATGCCTTTTTCCGTGTGCCACTTAATATAAAGGAAACATTTGGTCCTGTGAAATCAAAATCTAATAACAAAAAGATTACTTGGAATTCTTTATCCACATGCCTGTTTTGATTCATTATGTACTTTGGGTAAACTGCATATGCTGTATTCTTTCAATTTTTTTTCAGTTGGTAATATTGCTGTTTCTACTTTTCTCACCAATATATAAAAGTGATCATTAAAATGATAAGTCATAATCAAAAGGTTTACGGTAGCTACTGTACCAATAGGTTACAATAGAAACTAAGTGCTTAGAGTACTAGCAAGTTAGCAATGGAATTTATGCTTATAGATCAATCCTGGAAGATAAAAAAGAGCTGATTAGAAGTGAAAATACATGGAAAAAGACACATAAGATCAAAGGTAATACAGAGGTGAAAAGATAATAATACCAAACACATAAGGAACTTATCAGTGCCAGACACTGTTCTGAACACTGGATACACATTGGCAAGTTTTCAAAGTATCACTTACTGAGGGGGCCCTGGGTGGCTCAGTTGGTTAAGCGTCAGGCTCTTGGTTTTGGCTCAGGTCATGACCTCAGGGTCATGAGATCGAGCCCTGTGACGGGCTCTGCTGAGCATGAAGCCTGCTTAAGATTCTCCCTCGCCTCTCCCTCTCCCCTTGCCCTCCCTTGTGCTCTCTCTCTCTCTAAAAAAAACAAATAATAAAAATAAAAATATCACCTAATGAAGAAGAGTCAATTCAAAGAATGCCGGATAATAGAATAAAATTTTTTCAATAAAGTAAGGCTGCATAGCTTCGGAAAGAGACTCTCAGAGCACAACTGCAGGGAGCCCAGACATGTATGTCGTGGAGTATTTCTGGAGCACCTTCTCCAGTAGGGAGTAAGACAGAAAGGCAAATCATTCCATACAATGTGACCAATGCTGAGATGGACTATAAGAGGATAAAGCAGGGAGTAATTTCATATAGGGGGGAGGAGGGAAAGCCTCGCAGAGGAAATGACTCTTAAGAGGACGGCGAATAAGCAGGGGTCCTGGGTAGCCTGTGTTTTGTATAAAGAAACTAAGGAAATGGGATCTTTTGGGGGCATTTCTCTGAAATGGAAATATTTTGAATCCATTTCTCTCTGAACCGCATTTCCAAATCAAATGACATTCTCCATTTTCCACTGTTAAGACATGCTGACTGGTGTGCGTGCAGTGCAGTTTGTTCATGTCTCTCGGCCTAATCTCTTGGAGCCTGAGCACTTCCAAACTCCCACCAGGTAAGTCACCTGATTATCAAAGTCAGTTCATTTTGTTCTTAAACTTCATATGGCAGCTATATTTAGCAAATGATATAATTTGATTAAATATTTATGCCCGTTGTACTTATGTAATTAGGACTTTAATTAAATATTAAATAAATCAATGGAACGTAAGTAAAAAAAGAAAAGTCATATTCCTTGTAAAGCTTAATTGAATGCTTTGAAAAGACTCCATCAAGACCAGTCACCAAATAAAAATATTCTGATGAATTAATTATGCATGGACAACAATTCTATCAGCTCCGGAGGGGATTATAAAACTACAAAGATTCTGAACTCAGATTGTGCCAAAATTGTATGTAAATCTCCATAAGTATTTCCATTAAAGTGTCTTGTATTGTTTTAAAGAAACTGATACAGGGGCGCCTGGGTGACCCAGTCAGTTAGGCATCGGACTTTGGCTCAGGTCATGATCCCAGGGTCCTGGGATCCAGCCCAACCCCGTGTCCTGCTGCCCACCCCCCTCAGCAGGGCATCTCCTTATCTCTCCTTCCCGTCTCCGTCTGCCCCTCCCCCTGCTTGTTGCTAATGCTCTTTCTGTATCTCTCAAATAAATAAAATCTTAAAAAATAAAAAAGAAACTGATACAAAAGTGTTAGTAGTGGATTGCAAATAGTAGAATATGAATCATGGCTGTGATTTGTAGGAGAAAGATTTGGAACTCCAAGCAGAGTTTTCCTACTCAAAGACCATTTATGTATTTTTTATAATTTCCAATTTAAACTTTTTTTTTTTTAACCCAACTCACTGGTCCCAATGGTACTTGAAAAGAGACCTCATCTGGTACCATGAAAACCATTTATTTCTCCTCTTTATCTATAAGTGGCACATTTGAGTGAATCACTGTACATATGAACAACTGAGAGAGGAGAGGTGTGTGTTTGCATCTGTGAAGGAAAATTGTAATTAAAAATCTGCAAATCATAATTCTCTTTCTGCTGTTAATGTACTCAAGTTTTACTGGGTTTAATGTGAACTTTTTAAAGAGATCCTGGTACAGTTGTGGTCGAACGTAAGCACATCAAAAAGAAAATAAGAAACAGCCAAGGGATTTTGTGATGCCTGACCACTATTCTAGTAAGAACAAAATACACAGGCATAGATGAGCTACCAAATACATGTGGGATTTCTGCAACTCTGCGTGTGAGTTCAAAGCTTGGGTCTGCCTTGAAGACAGAATTGCAAAATATAAAGACAAATGGCAGCATGAATGTTGCCATTCATGCTACCACAGAATTTTAAATATTTCTTTACTTAGAACAATATAAAATAGCGAAGTTAAAGACACCCCCAAGAAGTTGAGAGGCCACAAAGAAAGGAAAATATCTCTATTTTAGTACTTTTGGCCACACTTTTGTTTCCCGCTGTTTGAGTAAGAGTCTCCACGTTCTCGTTTTGCACAGGGCCCTGTGATCCATGCAGCTGGCCTTGCCCCAGCACCTGGCAGCGCCTGGCATGCCATAGATCCTCCACAAACATTTTATTTAAAAAACCAACGAGGAATAACACAGTCATCAAATACAAGCTGAGTGAGTGTGGTCTTTCCAATGCCAATCTGCTCAAAAGGCACTTTTACCCCAGACACCCCACAGGAACATCAGAGTAGACCCTGAGGTGGCATCTAGCCTTTTGTAGAAATATCTTTGTATTTCTAGAAATGTGACCCAGTGCAATAACACCCCTGGAGAGGGATGCTCAGGGGAGACTGGTCTCAGACCCCGTCAGAAGCAGAGCACCCTGTACCCCGAGAAGCTCACAGAAGCCTCCTGAATGCATTTACTTGGTGCTTTTATACATTTACACCTTTACTTTTCCAGTGCCTTTCATTTGGGAATAAAATGGATATTGTCCAGCTCACTTAATCCAGCAAAAACATCCACTCACCCTATCAGAACTGTTGTGGCCTCCTTAGGCCCCTTCTGCCTGTGGAACTCCTTTCCAAAAGCCTTCCTCAAGTCCCTGGAGCTCTTGTCAACCCTGGGGTATCATTCCTTCTTTCAACCCAGCCCCCCAGCCCGCCAGCCCCCAAGCCCGATTCCACCACCTTCCTTTCAGGATCACCCAGTTACCAGAGAGCCTGGGATAGGGATGGGTAGATAACAAGTGCCTAACACCTTGTTTAGGACCAAAAGAAAGAAACACCATGAAGAAGCCTTAAATCCAGAAGCCCAGAACTTTCTAGCAACTGAAAGCAAAAAGTGAGCTCTTCATCCTGCTGGATTCCTCTTTGCAGAGACTCAGGACAGCAATTTGTAGTTTGGGAAGTTGACCCGTAACAAATGTAAATTATCTGGAGCAGGTTAAGGTAGACGAGAAATACCTGCAGAGAGAAATAACCACCTCCCATCCCTGTCAACCTAAACCCCAGCCCACACCGGAGAATGGTCAGACTCCCAAAGCACTATAGTCCGCACCTTCCCAAGCCTCTCCGACAGAAGGAAGGATCAGACCCTGATGCTCAGGGGAAGGGTGGGGATGCCATTGTACCAAGTCCCCCAACAGCCCTTTGGCATCCCTAAAGGAACCCAAAGCTCTCCATGTGGCTGCAAGAAAATAACAGGCTTATTTGGGCTCAGGCTACCAGAGCTAATGGAATTTCTAGGTGAAAATTCTCCAAGGTCATGTGAGCAGGTAGAAATGCAGAGGTCCTGGGTGGTGATGGGTATGCTAGGCCCTTCTCAACCTCCCTTTATGCACTTGGCCATGCTTTAGAAATCAGAGCAGGCATTCTGGTAAAACTGAAGCTGATCTTTCCTTCTCAAAGCCAAAGAAAACTCTTCTTGTCCACTGGGGTTGGAGGAGAACTCTCTGGTTGACAATGAAAAACATCCCCAAAGATGGAGACAGCATCCTGAGGTTGCTGGTTACTATCCTTGGAGGCTAACAACAGAGTGGGCAGCTAGCCATGACAAAGCTCAGCACAGAGGCCCATCCCTGATGGATCTGCTCTACCTCTTGCCACATGGACCACCTGGGCATCATCCAGTTGTTTTTGGTTGAGGTTCTCCCTTTGCCCCTTGAGAACTCATTCCCTCACCCTCTCCTTGAGTGACTCACCCATTCACTTGTCTCCTTCTCAGGGGCAGCCCCAGTCTTGTCACTAGGTAGCGTGTAGAGCCTTTTGTTATACAATTTGTTAAATTCTTCCCTAAGCCATGCCTGAGACCCTTCCATGTGTCTTCAGATGAAACTTTTCCGGACCCCTCACATGAAAGTTTCCTGGGTGACAATTCAATCTCCCCCAGATACTTGCTGCTCTGGCCTTCCTTTAAACTCAAATGGCCCCAAGGACACATGTCTGCCCTTTGGCTGAGATGTTATTCCTGATAATTCACCTCAGGGCCATACCAGGGCCAGGGATGACTATCTTGGGGGGACCCATGCTTAGGCCCTCTGGGTGCTGGACACAGCTTTTTTTAAAGGGTGGTGTTCTAGTTGCTTGCCAAACCTACTGGTTTTTACTGGTTGTAAAATGTCCGGGAAGATGGAAATGGGCAAACGGGTCTGGGAGGCAAGGCATTACCAGGAGAAGACCCAAGGATTCCTGAGATTTGTAGACAATAGGCAATACATTCCATGAACTCTGTAACATCTTTTGCAATAAGAACTTACTTTAGATGCTCACTTTCGGTGGGAGTGATTGACATAACTTGTTCAGTGCTCCGGAGACGGTTACTTCTTGGGCCATAATCTACAATGGAGAAGAAGCAGGACTGAAGAAGCAAGAAGCAAGAACAGGATTGAAGCTGGACCTTGGTCATGGCTGGGCTGGGGGCAGGTGTCCGCCAACTTGTAGAGTGGCTGTGGGGTGGGGCAAGCTCTGGGAAGTGAGAGGGGGTAGGGGTCCCTTAAGCTGTGTTAGAACAGAGGACCATGAGATGGCCCCTGAATAAGACAGAGCAGACTCTCCCGGGGAAGAGCCACCAGAGATGAGGACAATCGTAGACTCCATGCAGATGGGGACGCTCTGGAAGAGCTGGTTCCTACAGGCCTGGCGTGCACGGCTGCTGTGGTCCACGCACCTGCTCCCATTTGCCTCCTGGCTCTTGAAGGGTGGGAAGCCTGTGGCCTCCTCTATTTCAGCAAACAACTCTAAAGCATTCCCAGACTTCGCTCGGTAACCCGACTTGGGGAATGCTGGATATGGTTCCTCCTGTTCTCTTCCCAGATGCAGAAATCCCCACTCTTGGTGGTTCTTATCTCCAGGTGCCCCTGGACCTCAAGGAGGAAGACAAAGTCTAGGGGCCTCCACGTGCTCTGTTCAGCTCTGCTGAGATCAGCAAGCGAGGTTTCCCTTGAGTAATAGGATCCAGAGTCTGGGTGTGCTTTGGGGCTAGAAAGGGAATGTCAGCTATGACCTGGCTCATGCTCAGTGTTAATAGCAGTGCAGGGCATGCAGTAGACACTTAGTAAGGAAGGTCTCAACAAACCAGCAGAAGGATGAATCCTTGAACTAATAAAAATGATCTAGGCCAGCCAACGAAGAGCGGCTTAGGATACTTTTGTGGCCCCATCACATTCCTTGAGAATAAAGTCTAGCTCCACATACATATATTATTTTCTGAATAGTGCTATTCAAATTTCCTTTAAACGCCAATCCAATTACGTTGTGTCTCCTCAGACACCTGTCCTTCAATGATTCGATCCTGCCTCTAGCCACACAAAGTAACAACTTTTTTTTTTAAATTAGGTCCTTATGTATTTTCTAGAGTTTTTACTGTAACAGTAAGCAAATTCAAATATATTTTCTTATCCTCCCCTCCTCTAATAACAAGAATGTCACATTTATTGTTTTTGTGCTTTTTCCACTTGATAATGTGTATTAAAAATCTTTCCTTATTATTTTGTGTTCTCCTTCCTTTTTACTAAGCTGCATACTACTGATGGACATTTGTTTATCCCCCGCATCTACTGTATGATAAACAATGCTGCAATGAGTAACTTTGCATAGACATCATGTCACATGGGGGCAAGCCTCCTTGTAGAATAAATTCCCATAAATGGAATTATGGACTGGAAGGGTACGTGCTTTTATAATTTTTGTGGTTATTGCCAAAAGCCCTCCATATGGGTTGTACAAATTTATATTCACACCAGAAAGATGTAAGTGCCCGCTTCCCCACAGCCTTGCCAACAGAGCATAGCATCAACATTTTAGATTTTTGCCAATGCAAGAGGTAAAAAAAATTGTATATTATATAATTGTTTATGTATCAGTGTCTTGCTCCCCTTTCTTCTCCCCTCTGCACCCCACATTCATTCGTTCATTCAAGAGTTCTTCTAAGGGAATAAATGAAGGAGGTGAATAGCCTACGATAGTGCAGTGTCTTACTTGTTCAGGGGGGAGAAAAAGCCTCATTGTGTGAAGCCCCCTGTTTAGAGACAAGGGGATAAAGGACACGATCCATCCAGACCTGAGCGTGGTATCCTACAAATCCAGGAAGAAATAAAACACCCATCTGGTGGTGGGAACTATAAAAAAGTACCAGGTTGTAAATGGTGGAGAAAGAACAATTTTGTAGTACTGTCCAGTTGCTTTGACGGTAAATCTCTGATGTGAATCTGTTTCTACCCACAGAGCCAGGCATCATAAAATGAGGTTAATCAATGTCATCAAGAAAAGGCCACATGTTATGGCAACTTGAGGGGATGGAAGCAATGCGATAAGGCAAACCAGAACAGATTGGTGCATTGTCAGACTGTGAGCATAATTTGCATCTGTAATTTTATTCAGCAACTCCCAGGTGGAGTATAAAGAGATTTCCGTTTTTGTTTATCTTGTCATAGATCATGCTTTTGGTTAAATTAGGCTTGCAAAAAGTTTCCTTGACTATTTTGGTTCATCCACACTACCTTTGGCTTACAAATGTGTAAGAAACTGCTGACATTTTACAAATGATACCTCCATGTAATTACCCTCCACTGCCTACAGCATCCCACCACTCTGAAGGAGGGAGCGTTCATAATTTAAAGTTAAATTAAGCCACTTCCTATGCTAACTTTAGTCCCAAGTTCCCCATAGCATTCAAGCGCAAGCTCTATTGAAATGATAATAATAGTTAACGTGTATCAAGCAGCTACTAAGTATCAGGCTATTTACTTGTATAAAATTATTAATCCTCAGTAATTTTATGAGATAGGAATGGATATCATCTCCATTTTAAGGTGGATCCCAGGGTTAAATGTAATTATAGCAATTGTAGTAACTTTATATTCTGCTTTTTCAATTAATAGCACGTCATAAATATTTTCCATGCTGTTACATAGCATTCATAATTATTTTTAATGACTTTATAGTATTCTATGCAGTTAAACTACTAAATTGATTTAACTATTCCCCTATTGTTGGATTCACAAGTTCATTTATGTTCTACAGCCAGAGGTAATAATGGCAGTAAATATTTTAACATTTATAACTTTATGCTGCAATTTGAATTACTGTCATAGGGTAAATTTCTGGAAGTGGGTCAGAAAGCATAAATGGCCCTCCCAGTTGCTGCTGCCATGGCGATGAATGAGCCTGCCATTTTCCCCACAGCCTCACCAGCAATGGCAATTAGCTATTTCCAGGTAGGTGGGTTAATTTAGCAGATTTTGCTGCTGAGTGTGAGTTATTTATTTTTATTTCATTGATAATTTGAAGTATAGTTCATTTTAGAAATAATAAGGAATACATTAAATAAATAAACTAACTTGTCTGCTACTTTACATCATTCAGGCTCCCCCCACCCAATTCCCAACCTTAACACCTAAGCTAGGTCCTAAGAGTACTGCATTTAACGGAGGGAGAAAACAGTTTTCTTAGCTTTCTGTCTGCTGTCATTAGAAAGTGATGCCGCATGTTCTGACCTTGGCCCAATGCCCTTGAAGGACCTGGGAGATGTTTTCATTGTCAAGATCTCAATGCACCTTTGAGTGACATCCTCTGCTTAAAAAAATGGAGTAAGTGGGTTAAGAACATGGTACAAAGGTGAAACTAGAAACTCATTATCCTTGACTCATTCTAATAAGAAAAGATGCAAACACAAGTCCAAATTGTCACTAAAGTGAAAATCTACCCTTTCCTCCACGAAAAACCATCTACATTGATTTTTTTTTCTTGTGCCATTAAAGGTCGGAATGAAAAATACCTCGCCCTTTAAGATCGTCCCATAAATAGGCTAGTTTTTGCTGAGAGTAAGAATTTTCCCATACAACTCTAATATCTTATTCATCTTCTCTCCTCTGCAAGCACAAACAGCTTAAAGCTTTATGAACAAGCCCACGACAAAGGGAAGACCACACTGGGGTTGGGGGTGCTTGACAATATAATTCACAGAGACAAAATGTCTTGATATATACTGTTTAGAGTACGGGAATTATTGTATAAAGCTGAGAGTTTTGTCATTTTGCTCAGCACACACATCACATTACCTGAATTCCCTTTTATTATAGGGCATAAATAAGATGTAAAACGACACCCCTGAACATTGCAGGGCCCATTCAGGGATTGTATTATATGAGAGGAAACAGACAGATGAGACCTGTATCAGTGATTATTTTTCTACTTCACACATCAAATAAAGACATCTCCGGAGCAGTTACTGCGGCGTGCAATGCCATATTTTTTGTAATTAATGAGTAAAGTGCAAGGTCCAGAGAGAATTCTTGGGAATCTGAGTGATTCAAGAACCCATATGTGTCATAACTCACCACCTTAAATTTTCAGAGGCCTTTGACGTTTCAAAAGTAATATGTATGCTGGGGTCCAGCCTTGATTTTTTTTTCCCTATATGAATTCTTGTGTTTGTGGGTTGTAGTTTCTTAGAGTAGTGTAGGCCCAGAATAGCTTTCGTAGCAATAAAAGGCGATTCTATTGAAGGTCTACTTTATGGCTACTGAACACAATGTATTCATTATCTCCTTTTATTTTCTCTGAGGAAAGTCTCAGAGAAAAAAGGAAATCCTTGCAAATCTCTGCATTCCAAAAGTTTACTTCAGTTCACTGATAGCACTGTGGATAGCACATTCATATCCATAGAGAATTTGGAACTTTACAATTGCCCAGTTAGGGTGGGCAATGTTAATTTCCTTTTTTAGATAAAGACGGTATCCTTCAGTGAGGCAACAGGGTCATAATAGTTAATAAATAGTAGAAGGACTTGAGATTCACCATTCCCTGTTCTTGTCTCTATAGCACCATAGCTCCATTGGAAATAAAAGAACATCTGAGATTACAAAGCAAATTTGGCATAGAAGGTTATGATCCATTTCTCTCCACATTCTACACATCACTTGTTGCCTTGGAGCAGGATGGCTCCAGGGTCAGCTCTTCAAACTTCAGCCCATTCCTTTTTTTTTTTTAAAGATTTTATTTATTTATTTGACAGAGAGACACAGCGAGAGAGGGAACACAAGCAGGGGGAGTGGGAGAGGGAGAAGCAGGCTTCCCGCGGAGCAGGGAGCCCGATGTGGGGCTCGATCCCAGGACCCCGGGATCATGACCTGAGCCGAAGGCAGAGGTCATGACTGAGCCACCCAGGCGCCCCTCAGCCTATTCCTTTATGGACAGTTCCCGATCATTCTGACTCTTTCTAGTTTCTCCTTCTCCTCACCGTGGGATAGCAGGGGGCAGATAAGGGCTGCAGACTGAGTTCATGGGCAAGGTTTAATCACTGCTTTTGTATAACTGAAGGCGGGTGGCCAAATAGGTCATATCATAGTCAGTGAAAATTGGTAATTCCTAGGAAGTGTTCCCAAGACAGAAGGGCCAAGAAAGATTGGAATTTGCTTATATTCCTGCTGACTCAAGTTCATAGATTTGTGTAAAGTGAGCACACTTTAAAAGCTCATTTTAATACTTTATCCACAGAACAGAATTCACCATACTCCAGCTTCGTTTTGGATCTGGGTAAAGAGATTTATTTGCTAAGTTGCCAAACGGACTCCATTATAAGGACACTTTCCAGAATTTAGTCTCTTTTTTGATTTTCCCCACTGCCTCCCACCGTCTCTCACCTCATAATATCGCAAGAAAACGTCTATGTGTATAGGACAAGAAGTTCAGGAAATTTCTCCAAGATATTTTTGTTCATTATTCTTTGCATAAAATGTACCACAAAGGTCACGAGAGAATGGAAGTGACAGTATCATATATTACCAACCTTCAGTGTACAATGTCTCGCCTGTTTTCCATGGGTCTCCTCTCTATTTTCTTCACACTGTTGAGTAAGGTGAAGGACAAAGGTGTGTCATTAGAGAAAACTTATCTTGGCAATTAGCAGTGGTAGAAAAGGAAATGTCAGGGAGAGGAGGTGAGTGCAGTAACATTTAACAACTAGCAGCAACTTCTGGCAATATGATACCAATTAAGCTTTTAAGGGCCTGTCATTCTTTGGTCCCACACAGCTAGTTCTTCCCCGGGCAAAAAGAAGGGGACAGGTTAGGTAATTACATGGATAATGTAAAAAACTCTCTTCAGCCCTTGATTTCTTCCGTTAGGGGAGGAAAAAAGAGAAAAGTAGGTTCTTAACTTTTCCTTTCCACAAGCATCCACCTTGCCTGAGTGTGTGTGTTTACTCATGTAGATTGGGTATATCTAGTCCTATTGTTGCCATGATGTTAAGTGTAGGTTGGGTAAGGTACACATTTGTGATGGCCAAGCTGAGAATATTATTATTATCATCATCATCATCATTTTTTAAGAGGGAGAGAGATCATGCCCGTGAGTGGGGGGAGGGGCAGAAGGAGAGGAGAGAGAGAATCGACCCAAGGCTTCATCATAGGACCCTGAGATCATGACCTGAGCCCAAATCACGAGTCAGGGTTTAACCGACTGAGCCACCCACGCACCCCCAAGCTGAGCATATTGTATACAAGCCCCCCTAATTATCATATGCATTTCCCTTCTGATATTGGAAGGAGGGAGCCAGGGATGACACGAGTCTGTCAGCAATTATCCAAGAGTTATAGCCAGAGCAGTTTTAGTTTTTTCTTTTTTTCCCCTTATGCCGTTAAGACAATGGCACATCCTTCAAAGATGGTGATTCTGAAGGTTTGATGGGATATATGAATAAAAGTCAGTTGCCTTTTCCAATTATTTTGAATAAATAAGTCTTAACAGAGTTCACAGCTCCCTCACAACTCAAGCTTTTGAGGCTTTGTACTACAACTGACAACTCTGGAACATTTTGAGAAGAAAAAAAAAAACCACCTTTGTACTTCTTCAACAAAATAAGGAAGATGGACTCTATCTTCAGGACACAGGAAATACATACAGTATTTAGAGTAATGGATTTACTTCATGTGGGTGAGGATATTATTTTCTTGTTCTTATTTTTACTGATTTTTAACTGCTGAGATAAATGTGTGTTTCAACATTATCACTCAACATGCCATAAATCTTATTACATTATGTGTGACTGGTTGGAATTATTGAATAATAATCAAAGTAGACACATCCAGAATGCCAGGTGGAAGTTTTGCAACACAGCCTCTTTTTTCCTGGAGCTTGTGTGGACTAGAACAGGCAGCAGAAATGGAGAAAAAAGCAAGATAAGTAGGATCAATGAAGAAACACCCCATGGGGTAGTACTACATTCAAGGAGTCATGATTTGTATTTCTTATGAAATTTTCAGTATAACAAATTAATGTAGACATGATCATACCCTTGAAAAGCCATGGAGGATGACTATGGAGGATGTGCAGAAAGCTCTCTTAGCTTCTCTCCTGTACACAGACCATTGTAATCTGCTACTAGACAATGTAGTTGACCTGAAAATTCAACATAAATTAAACATCTATGGGTGATTTCCAGGTCATAGAACTTTTGATGGGCCACTCTAAGTAGTGAACTCTAATTCTTGGCAATTTGTGTAGCCTGAACACTTATGAATTTAAACTACTTTGGTTTGATCTAAGCTGTTGTCCATGCTGTTAAGCATTTGAGATGACCTTCCATGATTAACTCGTGGCCTGCCCTCTCTGGTGTGCGTTAGAAGATCTATGCTCACCATAAGCAAACGAGAAACCCAGGGTTATTTTATTAATAGCTGGGTAAGTATTCAATGCATTCTCATTGCAGGGCCTTTCTGGCACGTGGCCTATTCCAGGAGACTCAGTGTCTGCTTTTCCAACCAGTGGTGTAGATAAGGATAGACAGTCTATCAGAGAATGGGATCTTCCATGCTTGACTCATGGAAAAAGAAAGCATTATATAATTGAGCACCTACTCTGCTCTAGGGACTGGGGATAAAATGGCAAGCAAAAGAGGCATTGTCCTTAACTTTTGCACATCTTATAATCTGGTGATATAATCTGATGAGCCACTGATGAGCAGGTTTGCTCCTGAGTATGCAAGATACCAGAGTCATATGGTAATTTTCTTAAATTGCCTAGGAGATATTCCATGCTCTCTTCTTTCTCTGGATTCAGTATTAAGCATCATCTATATCTGTGATTATCAAGATGATCCCTAGATCACAGCATCAGCATCCCCTGGGAACTTGCTAGACGTGCCAATTCTAGAGCCCTACCCAGACTTACAGCATCAGAAATGCCGGGGTTGGCATAAGGGAATTTGTCTTTAACGAGCCTTGCAGGTGATTCTGCAGCATGCTAAAGTTTGAGGAACGCCGTTCCAGACTAGTGCTTCTCAAAATTAATGGGCATATGAAACTCCCATGGACCTCATTAAAATGCAGACTGAGTTAGTAAGAGGGGCCTGAAGTTTGGAGGATTTCTAGCATGTTCTTAGGTGATGCCAGTGTTGCCGGCCTGGGCACCAGTCTCTGAATAGCAAAGCTTTGGGTGTCCTGGTTGCTATGGATATGTGTAGTTTGGAGAGTTGAACCTGGTGGTGAATGCCTTTCTTCCTGAAGAAGGAAACATTAATCTTCTTTCCTCTGGGCACCCATAGACATTGGAATCTGTTCTATTATGTCATTTGTTGTCTTCTACTGTAGTTTTTGTTTGCATCTATTTTCCATTAGTCCTTCAACTTTTGAGGGCAGGAAGAATACCTTTGTTTGCAGCAACTCTAAGTACCTGGCATATAGAAGACCCGTGAGAATGGGTGATAGGGCATGATTCTGGTATCTGTATCCATGTAGCCTGTCAACAAGAGATGTATTAAAACTCTTTGCAAGTCACTTCTATATTATTTATTTGGCAACCTCCTGAGAGTTCTTTCCTGCCAGCTAATGGTGGACTAGTTAAATCCACGAGGCTGAGATCCTTCAAGCACAGCCAAAATAAGATGAACTTTTTGTCTTCAGTGGCTATATGTCTAATTTTAGGGGAGTGGGAGTGAAATGAAGCTGATTTTGGTCTGGCTTCTGGTGAACCGTGGCTAAGGGGTGGTGATTAGCTTTTCTTTCTGAGTCAGAGATTGTCAGTCCCCATTGGAAAACCTGGTTCTAGTGTGGAGAGTTCAGCATTCTATTTTGAAAAGACTACTCTCATTTTTATCCGTGACAGAAGCTCGAATTCTTTTCTCCCTCCGTTCAGAATAATATGGTGAATATTGTGGATTATCTCATTTGTGGCCTGTTTCCTCTTAGTCAGTTCTTGATAAGGATTTTTTTTTTTTTTTTTTTTTTTTTTTTTTTTTACTAGCTTGTGAAAATATCTACTATTATATTCTAAAGAACCCTGGCTGGGGAGGTCACCACTCCATTGTATCATGTCTCTTAGCGCTCAGAGGAATTCTGTCTAACAGTGTGAAGACGGACTTCATTGAACAAATGGCACTGGGGCAAGGCTAGGGGTATCTGGTAAACGCGGTTGAAGCACTTTTCTCTTCACCCACAGGGAAACCTAGGGGGAGGATTAGATCACTCGTCTTTGGAGAAAGCAAGGTGCCCATTAAAAGGGGCCAGTTGGTAAGAAATTTGGTGAAGAACATAAGGTAAAGCTAAGTGGCATAAACCTACCGATCCCAAGTTAAATGCATGTTAAAGGCTTGAAAACACATCTTCGTCGATGCAGATAGATATTTACTGTAGTTATACATTTCAATATATCTCATAAAGATCTCTAACACTAAGAGTGGTAACCAAAGTACTGTTTACCAAAAGACCTACGTAAACGCATCTTTCTACAGAAAGTAGACTACAGAAAACAGTAGGTCATATTGCATTTTCATGAGATAGTTAATTATCATAGGCTTTCACAAAACATTTTATCTGTGACTTCTAAATTCATTTCACTTGGGATCATGGGAGTTAGTCTATTGGAATGATTTTTAGTCAAGTCTGGCTTTAAGTTAGGACCGTCTGGCTTTCGCAGATCGAGTAGAAAGTCGGAAATCTATTGTGCCATCCAGACAACCAGGATGATAAATTGATTTTAAGCTCTGGCCCTATGGGATGTTTTCATCTCTGGGCAGCTATCCAGAGACAGCAGTAAAGAGGCCAGTTACCTTGTTTTGTAGTCATTCTCTCTCATTCCCAAACACTTCTTTTTCCGGTTTATATTTTAAAACAAAACTTTTCTCTTAATGTAGAAGAATCATCTGATGAAACATTATGGCAGGTGTCAAAGGATATCTTGCTCCTGGGGGAATTACTGGTCAGGATCTGAGCCTGAAAGAAAAAAAACAATCAGATCTAAAATCCCTGTTATCACCATTTTCCTATCTTTACCCTCAGAGCAGGGAGCTGAGAACTGAAGAGGTAACCTTCCTTCTGGAGTTTCTACATAGGGTCCGGAGGCAGGAAGACTTATCTTCCCTGACAAATGTGTGCATCATATATTAGCATATGATGCATCATAGCATCATATGTCATCGGGGAAATGCAAATTAAAACAACAAAGAGATACCACTTCACCAGAATGGTCAAAATCTGAGACACTGACCACACCAGATACTGGCAAGGATGTGCTCTAAGAATAGTCTTTAAAAAATAAACCCAGAATTTATTTTTTTTAAAGATTTTATTTATTTATTTGAGAGAGAGAGAAACAGCATGAGAGGGGAAAGGGTCAGAGGGAGAAGCAGGCTCCCCGCTGAGCCGGGAGCCTGATGTGGGACTCGATCCCAGGACTCCGGGATCATGACCTGAGCCGAAGGCAGTCGCTTAAACCAACTGAGCCACCCAGGCACCCTAAACCCAGAATTTAAAAAAAAACCTCTGATAATTTGATTTATGGCCCAGAGAATTAAAAACTTATTCAATTATGAAACAAAAGGATACTAATTACAGATACTATCTAGTCCTCAAAGGGTCAGAGAACAGGGTGATTAAGTTTTAGTTCTTAAAAATGATGGATCATGAAGATTAATAGATATCTTGTTCTACCTTTTCCAGAACAGGCTACAGGCCAGATTGCTAATTACTGGAGGGGCAAAGAAATAGATGGCACCCAGTTCTGGAAGACATCATCCATCCATTCATTCACTCATTCTGAAAGTTTCTGTTGAATAAACAAATGAAGGAATGCCAGTTAGGTGGCATAACCACATTCTGTAGGCCTTTAGACCACATCTCGAAGTAGCCTTTTCCATATGAGAGCACCTTTGCAGAAAGCCTATCCAGCCATTAGGAAAAACCAGGGAAGCTAGCAGCTGCTCAAATTTGGGCAGGCTCTGATGATTTATTCTGATGCAATAAGCAATGGAGTCTAAATGAGGTATGGGAGGCAAAGAAATCAGGAAAGAAAGTTTGGCATCTCTGCCTATCCGGAAGCCTCCTCTCATCGTTAGTGTGAGAAAAGGAAATGGTATTTTTATTTTCATTAAAATGCAACAAGCATCAAAGTCAGAAAATAGATCATCTTTTTCTCATGGCTAGAAGCACACAGAAGCAGATGAGTAGCTGCATTCTGCTGGGTGTTGCTGGGGGCTTCTCTAACACAGATCCACCACCCTGCTGGGAACTCAAACTTGCAGGGAGGAGGAGAAGAGGTTGAGGGCTGGGTTGGCCACTTTCCAAGCAGAACAGGCAAACACTCAGCTAATTCTGGAAGACACTTCCTTCCTCTTTTCTTTTCTTTTCTTTCTTTTCTTTTTTTCCCTTTCTTTCTTTCTTTCTTTCTTTCTTTCTTTCTTTCTTTCTTTCTTTCTTTCTTTCTTTCTTTCTTTCTTTCTTTCTTTCTTTCTTTCTTTCTTTCTTTCTTTCTCTCTCTCTTTCTTTCCTTCTTTCCTTCCTTCCTGCCTTCCTTCCCTCCTTCCCTCCCTCCCTCCCTCCCTCCCTCCCTCCCTCCCTCCCTCCCTCCCTTCCTTCCTTCCTTCTCTTCCTTCTCTTCCTTCTGCAAGTCTGAACTGAATGTCTTCTATGTGCCGGAGCATTTACTAGCACTGGGGACAAGAAAATGAGCTAGGTGTGGCAACACTCAGGTTGTCGACAATCTAATGGAAGAGACCAATAATCAGTACCACATGTAAGAGCTCTAAGAGCATATTCAGGAAGGGCATTCGCTTCTGACTTGGGGAGTTCAGAGAAGGCTTTGTAGAGGAGGTGACATCTAGGTTGATATTCAAAGGATGAATAAGCCAGGTGACACCACAGTCGTATGGATAGAAGAGGGGGGGGCGGGGGAGCAGGGAGGAAGCAGTGGATGATGGCACCAGAAGAGCTCACAGCATGTTCAGAAACCTGGAGGAGAAAGAGAATGGAGCACATTGGGAAGCAACAGGTAATGCAGTGTGGCTGACATATGTTCTGGGAGGTGGGAAATGAGGCTGAAGAGATAAGGAAAAGACCCTTGTACGTCATGTGAAGGTGTTTGAATTGCACCAAAGAGTCTCGAAGCCTCTGCTCTGGACAGGTTTAGAACATTTGCATTATGTGGATTCCATGGAGAAGAGGCCACACGACACACATGACACCTCTCAGTTACTTCAAGGCACCAAAATTTGTTTATATTTGCCTTCACCCCAAATCAATGATCAATTTCTGAAGGGCAAATAACAGTTTTTGTAAATGTCTGTATTTCCCAGTAGAAAATAACCTACTGGGGGCTGCTATGTCAAGGCTAGAACCCAGGCAAAGACACATAGGCAAAAACTGTAGTCACCTCAAAATAAGGCAGCCGCCAGCCTTGCCAACATTCGGTGGTTTCCAAGCCATTGGTGGATAATAATCACGATAGGTGAACAGTGCAGTAATTGGTTCTTTGGACAACAATGCATATTTCAAGGCATTTCTCTGCCCTTTTGATACATTAATGAAAATAATGATGCCAGGGGCGCCTGGGTGGCTCAGTCGGTTAAGTGTCTGCCTTCGGCTCAGGTCATGATCCTGGGGTCCTGAGACTGAGCCCCGCATCAGGCTCCTGCTTCTCCCTCTGCCTGCCACTCCCTCTCCTTGTGCGTGCTCTCTCTCTCTTTCTGACAAATAAACAAAATCTTAAAAAATAATAATGATGCCAGTTACCAAAGCAATGTCAGATGCATCAATACCAGCCTTTTTATGACAGGGCAAACATTTCCCACCAAATGGCAAAATTATGAATCAGTCCCTTGCAAATTTTTATTTTTTAAAAGATTTTATTTATTTATTTGACAGAGAGAGACAAGGTAGAGAGGGAACACAAGCAGGGGGAGTGGGAGGGGGCTCTGCAGGGAGCCCGATGCGGGGCTTGATCCCAGGACCCTGGGACCGTGACCTGAGCTGAAGGCAGACACTTAACAACCGAGTCACCCAGGCACCCCTCCCTTGCAAATTTTTAAAAAGGTAACTAATATGGTGATGGCTGGTAGCTACGCTTGTGGTGAGCAGAGCATAACATATAGAGAAGTTGAATCCCTATGTTGTACACCTGAAGCTAATGTGAAGTTGTGTGCCAACTCTTCTCAAATAAAAAAGAAATTAAAAAAAAAGAAGGTAACCATGTGAGAACAATTATGATTTAGAGATCTTTGAGTATCATGTAACAACTATACAGGGAAAGGAAGTAAGATACATAGCAACAGCCTTAAGAGAATAGAAAGCTGTTTACAAGAAGGGTCCTTCTGTGTTCATTCAGACATTTATAAAACCTCCATTTGCGCAGGTGATAGAGATTCAAAGACAAAGAAGGCACTGATGCTGCCCGTCGGGGTCTCACAGGATAGAGAGTTGTGATGGGGGGGTCAGGGAGGCAAGTCATTACAACATAGTACAGTAAATGCCATGATAAACACATGCTAGAGGTACTGAGAAAGCATGGAGAAGGTAAGTGAAGGAGCCTGGAGTGTGTGGTGGGTTGGACGATGGCCCCCCCAAAGGTATGTCCACCCAGAACCTGTCAATGTGACCTTATTTGGAAAAAAGGCTCTTCCCAGATGTAATCAAGTTGAGGATCTGAGATGAGATCATCCTGGATTAGGGTGGGTCTTAATCCAATGATAGTGTCCCTAGAATGGATGTAAGAGGAGAAGACATAGACACATGGGGAAAAGGCCATGCGAAGATGGAGGCAGAGATCAGAGTTTTATTTCCAGAGCCAAGGAATGCCTACAGCCACCAGAAGCTGGAAGAGGTAAGGAAGGACTGTCCCCTGGAGCCTCGAGAGGGAGTGTGGCCCTCCCAGGACCTTGATTTCAGATTTCCGGTCTCCAGAGCTCTGAGAGAATACATTTCTATTGCAATAAGACACTCAGTTGTTGGTGATTTGCTACAGTCACCTAGGAAACTAATACAGGGTGGAAGCTGGCAGAAGTCAAGGAACACTTCTGGGAAAGATCATGCCTGAATGAAATCCTAAAGGCAGAGCTGGAGTGACCAGATGAAATGAGCCAGGAGTGGGAACCAGAGGAAGATGGAAAAAGGGTAGGAATGGAAGGGCAAGTGACGAGGTGTTCAAGGAAGGGTCTTGAAAAATTAAAGACGCCCTCTTGAAAGAATACTTGTGTCTGATTATCTCATGGTTGAGTTGATGTGGCCACAGAAAAAAAGGGTTATACATAGATATATGCCTCAAAACAGTTTCTGTGGATAAATAGGTTTGGAAAAGATGTACATACTATCCGTAATTTAGAGATCCAACGTCCATGTAAGCATATTGACAGCTCAGGGAAATTCTTCACTCTCTTTTCCCTAGAGTTTCAACCATCTTTGTCTTTGTGAACTACATATTAACAGCTCAAGCAAAAGGGTGCTTCCCGAGTACATGTGGGAAATGCGGATCATTTTTGCAGGATTTTGGGAAAGACCCGCCACCCCTTCCTCATATAAAACCAAACTGTCAGGGCTCTTTTCCTTTTTCTTTTTTTGTAATTTAAAAAATAATTTTGTAATTATGCAATTTTGGGGGGGTAATTGTAAATAATACTGCAAGTTTTCATGATTAACTTTGTTGTTGTAATTTTGGGGGGTATTCTTTGTAGTGGTTAAAAGACTAATAATTTGCTTTTGGGAAGTTGCCCTTTAGGCTGTGATTCCTCACTGACACCTTAGAAAGTGTGGAGAGCTGATCCTTTCTGCACAATGGGTTTAAGTCAGGACTAAGATGTGTCCAGAGAAGACGGAAAGGGTCAGCCTCAAGGTGGTGATGTGGGGGATGGGAGGTGAGAACGCAGGCGGAGAAGTTCTATGAGAGCAATACGTCTCCAGTCTCCAGGGTCTGGCCTGACTCCCAAACACCCACATAATCACCAAGTTCAGTTTGTCTTGTCGCTATCTCTCCTTAGCCCTTTTATTTCTTCTGTCCCTAAACTTCTGACTCGGGGCCACGCAGGCATCCCCTTTTCCAGATCTGAGAGCCCCATCTCCATGACTAAGTCCTGGGAGCAGGACATGTGCCTGGGTCCTGGCCATCTGGCCTGGCTGTTCCTAGGATACTGTGTTTTCCCCTCAGGGTGGGCAGAGGAACACGAATGACTTTCAGAGGATGACCTTTACGGCTAAGTTCTGTTTGACCAAAGCAAATTGCAAGCATGCATTGATTACGCCAGAGATAATTGAAAACACTAAAAAAAAAAAAAAAAAAAAAAAAAAGTTTTATTTAAATAACAACAACAAAACCCCAGACCACCCCAAGGGGTGCCTGAAACCTACACTTTTTTTTTTTTGAACATTATGTCAGAAGCTTCTTTTTAAACAGGATTTTATTTTTTTATTTTTTTTTAAAGATTTTATTTATTTGACAGAGAGAGACCCAGCTAGAGAGGGAACACAAGCAACAAGAGTGGGAGAGGGAGAAGCAGGCTTCCCGCCGAGCAGAGAGCCCAATGTGGGGCTCGATCCCAGGACCCTGGAACCATGACCTGAGCCGAAGGCAGACGCTTAACGACTGAGCCACCCAGGTGCCCCTGAAACCTACACTTTATGGTGGTAACTTAAGTGGCAAATAAATGATGCATGGCACCTCGGAGCCACCCGTGAGCCCTCCCAGAACAGGTTGCCCAGTTTAGATCACACGAGGGCTTCTGAAATCTGAACCAAAAGCAGTTTACAGAAAGAAATTTCTTCTGTGACAAACATTCAAAGCTATTATAATCTGATGTGTTCTCTCTCTCAATTTCTCTCTCTCTCTTTCTCTGGCTTAGCGTTAGCTCTGTGCTTGTTTGTTTTATAGATTAGGCCTGATTTTAAAGTATCTGTAAATCTTTCTCTAAGTAAAGGACAGCTTTGCTGATCTGTATGCAAATAATATACTCGCCTGCCTTAAAAATTTAAGATTGACTTTGAATTGACCCCGTGCTTTATCCCTCAGTGGAGACAAATGAAAGGATATTTATAATACCTATGGACATTGTGTACGATACCAGTGGGAGTTTTCTTCAACATTAGATGAATAACAGAAACATGGGCAGACTAAAATGGGGCAGATATATGCAAAAGGCAGATTGAAACTGATTTACATAGCTAGGTATTACTTACCTTAGCTCTCTGTGGCTTCTCCTTGCAGATACTGAAAATGCTATAATTATGTATAAAAATAAGGAATATAAAACTGGAAAAAGCACACAGATAACATACCAGTCGAACCCACCAAAGTTTATAGTACAAATTTCATTTTCTCCCTTCTAAATATATCATAATGTTGAGGACAACGTAAGCAATTTTTACAATGACATTTTTCCCACCTGGGGCAAGCCACAAAAACCTCACTCAGGTTGGAAGTGAATGTGCTTCCAAATACATACCGCACTGCACGTCCATCTTCACAATTAGCAGAGACTTTCTTTGTTTTATTGTTTGCACTTTTTTTTCCCTACATTGCCTTAAAAATTAGAATAGACAGAGCAGAACATTGACCTGGGATGAAGTATGGATTTTTGTACGCTTCTCTCAAACTCAAGTTTTATTAAGGTTATTGAAATAAAGATCATTTCACTTAAAAATGCCAGAGAAACCCAAAGGATAAAATTGCATGAGATTAACATACCTATTCTTATCCTACAACAAACAGATTTCATTCCAAACCTCAGTGATTTCTTGGACCACATTATTTCAGAGCTACATTTTTTTAGTGTTTAGTTTTGATTTCCACAGTAGCACAGTAACTGTCCTCTGCTCTTGAATGAGAATGTTGAAATTCTCCCAAGTCACTGCCAAAGTGGCTGGGGCCAGGGTTTTCATATCCTGAGGGTTGCATGTTAGATCTTTTCCCTAGAAGTTTTGCATCATTGGCTCACAGTGGAGTGATAGAAAGTCTGACACTGAGCATCCCAATAGGACCCAAACTTCACTGAGGAAGTGATGAAAGACAATGCTCTCCTTTCTTTGCCCTTTGTCTCCCCCCATGAGATCCTGCTGGCATCCCCTCCGGAGAGTTCTTTTCTGTTCCCTTTATTTGTCAGGAAGCTCTCTGATATCAGTTTCATTCACTGGTGGGAGGCTCTCAATAGTGTTTTGATACTGAGTGAATAAATGAATGACTGGATCAATTTTATTCCAGTTTGGAGAGACTAATTGGAAAGAAAGATTAAAGAGGGTGAAATGCGTCATTCAGTATGAACAGATCTTTTTGGCAATAAAAGAAAAAATAAATCACACGTTCATCTTGCAACCCAGAGTTTTCTTCATCGGGCAGGTGGGAAGAAAGTGGCTCAGTAAAATTGACACCTGTTTTAGGAGAAGAATAATGACAGGTGATAGCTAGAACCTTCTGGTAGAAATCAAATTCCTTTAATACCTTCCCACCTGTTCTGGCCTGATGTCATTATTGAGGGCAAAGGATGATTCAGGAGGGAAATTATTAGGGCATGATAATGTATTCTATAGCAGGAAGGAAAGAAGTCAAGGTGCCTAGTGGAAATTAAAAAGATCAGTTCACTGTATGCACAGAAGTAAAGGACAGGTCCCTAAATTTTGTGGGAGAAAGGTTCTGGGTTTGGCAAGCCTGTTGCATTTCCTGCCAGCTCTGTAGTACAGATCATGGAGCTACACTTCCTTGAGGCAAGAGTTCAGCTTCCTGGTTCCTAGGTGAGCTAATTTGGACCCAGAATAGCCCTTCCTCTGCCTTTTGGTGATTTTCTCGGTGGTGAATGGGAGAGAACAGGGAATCATCAAGGGGAACTATGTTGCCCTCTGTGTGGGAAAGAACTTAGGATTCCTCTATCAGTGCTGTGCTCAGTAAAGTTCCTTTGTACTTCCTTCTGGAATGATGATCACAATATGCTCTGCCTTGTGGGTCACCATGTCCTTATTGGGAGAGGCGAAGAGGTAAATAATGTGTTGCCTTTCCTGGGGTAATTTATATTTTATGGCATGTCTTTCATTAGGAAGTGAGAGATTTTGATCTCTGTTAATGGGAATCTGGCATCATTATTGAGCCACAGAAAAATTAAGGGGTTTTACCAAGCCCTTCTTAGCCCTTCCCAAACAGAATCAGGAGGCCGTCTTCCTACTCTGCCTGTGCATGGACTGCTAGGAACACAAGTGCCAGGTTCAATCTAAAAGGGATCTAGAGCCTCTCACTGTGATTCTACATCTCTTAACTGTCAAGAAAGAAAGGAAAAAACACAACGAAACAGCAACCCTGACCATCCGGGAACTAGTTTGATGCTCACAGCCATGCCTCAGTATTGTTAGACGTTGGCCTGGTGCTCACAGCTCTACTGCGTTGTTCTCCTATTGGACATAAACCATCTCACTGAATGCCAGCATCAGGAAAGATCCCTTTCAGGCTATGATCAAATGAGAACGTTCAAGACTTTGTAATTTTGTCAGGCACAGAGAAAAATAAAGTCACTGTGTAATCCACAAAATACCAAACATCTCCTCTCTTGGCTAATATGAGGAGCTGCCTCTTTTATACCAATTACAGCTTGATCGTCATTCTAGTCTGCCCTCCCTAGAGATAAGAGTTATTTTATTGAGAGAGTCAACTGTAGAATTGTCACCATTTTCAGATAGCCTTCAATCCTGAGAGTGTTCCTGCTTCCTTAGTCTCTCCTTCAAGTGACCATGAGTCCTTTCTAACAGTCTCTTATTGAGATACCCACAGCTCCTCATGGTGTGTACTTCCCCTTGCTAATAAACCCCTCAGCTTAGTCATCCCTAGGTGTATTCTTGGTGGCCTTCAGCTGGAGTGAATTGATATTCCACTGTTGCTGAAGTATAATAATTTTGCCTTTTGTTGAATACTTCAGGATTTTAGGCAGAGCTTTTCATATAGCTAGTGCTCAAGACACAAATCAGATAGAAGACTGACACAGGTTATATTATATAAAATATACTAAATTATATATAGTGTGTATATATATATATATATATATATATAGACTCTGATTTGCAAATGAAAAAACCAACTCAAAAACTCACTAAGAAAATGATATAAGGTGGGGAAAGTCATTATCTCATCTAATGAAAAATTCCAGGGATATGTCTAGCTTCAAGAAAGTCTGTGTCAGGGGCACCTGTGGGGTGCAGTTGGTTGAGTGTCTGACTCTTCGTTTTGGTTTGGGTCGTTATCTTGGGGGTCACGGGATTGAGCCCTTTTTGGGCTCCACACTCAGCACGGAGTCCACTGGAGATTCTCTCTCCCTCTCCCTTTGCCCCTCTTATTCATGCTCTCTCTCTCTCAAATAGATAAATAAATCTTAAAAAAAAAGAAACAAAGTCTATGTCAAAGAAGGACATCCTGCCATTTGCAGCAACATGGATGGACCTTGAGGATATTACGCTAAGTGAGATAAGTCAGAGAAGGAAAATACCACATGATATCACTTATATGTGGAATCTAAAAGAGCTGAACTTGTAAAAACAGAGAGTAAAATGGTGATTACCAGCAGATAGGAGGGGGGATAGGAAAGATGTTGTTTAAGGGTACAATCATGCAACGAAGAGTAAATAAATCCTACATATCTAATCACAGTGTAGTGAATGTAAACAAAAATATTGTATTATAACCATCAAACTTGCTAAGAGACTAACATTTACTTATCTAGCCACTAAAAAGAAATGATAATGATGTGATGTGATAGAGGTGTTAATGATTGCTACAATGGCAATCATATTGCAATATATAAATGTACTTTATATAAATGTATATAAACATGCTGTACACCTTAAATTTTCACAATGTTATATGACAAATATATAGCAATAAAAAAAAGAAAGTCTGTATTGAGGATCAGAACCACATAATGAGAAATTATTTCTCTCCATCTCTTTTCTACTACATTGGAAATGTTCATCTTTTTGGTTGGTCCTCATAAGCCTATCACAATGGATCAGGAAAGTGCATTGCTTACTTGGCAGAGCCTGGGTTGTAGGGTCCACCCCTGTATCTAGGGACGATGAAGCAAGAGCTGAGGCGATGGCAACTGCCAGGATAATGTTAATTGCACATTAAGAACTTACCGGGGTGATTTGAGAGGCAGTGACTGAAAACCTAGGCAAAGAGGGTTAGTGGCAGCACAAGTCTTGGAAGCTGCATAGGTTAAAGGAATACCCTAGTCATGCCCATATTTGCTTGTACAGCGCTGGTGGAAAGTAGAATTGTAGAGCTGGATGGGGATTAATAAGGGAAATACAAAACAAAAACAAAAACAAAAACAAAAAACCCAACAACTTCAAGGAAGATGTAGAATCTAAGAGCGAGGTTTTAATGATTAAAGTATAATTATATGGAGCCAGTGTTTTCCACTGAGAAGTAAATACACACACAGTAAAACAGGTTCTGTGGCTGCAACGAGATGTGACCTAGTTTTCCTCTGCTGGACTGCTCACCCTACTGATCTTCACTGCTGTCCTAGTTTTTTTGGGTCCCAGCTAAAGGACGTATCCCCCAGGCAAGTCTTTCCTAATCCATTAAACTAAGTTAAAGTCCCTCTTGCAATAAACTTCATCCTTTCCCTTTCTTGCATAGCATTTATCACGGTTTTAATCTTAAATGTATTTATGCAGTTGCTTGCTCAGTACTGTCTTCCCAGTCGGACTGCAAGCTCCATGAGGGCAAGGTTTTTCCCACCTAGTGTCTTATCTGCTACATATAAATTGGCTATTGATTGATAAATAAATTTATAAGCATAAACTCCCCAATGGGGTGCTTTTAAATACTACTGTACTCTTCTTTTTTTTTTTTTTTTTAAAGATTTTATTTATTTATTCATGAGAGACAGAGAGAGAGAGAGAGAGAGAGAGAGAGAGAAGCAGAGGGAGAAACAGGCCCCCAAGGAGCAGGGAGCCTGATGCGGGACTCGATCCCAGGACCCCGGGATCATGACCTGAGCCGAAGGCAGACGCTTAACCATCTGAGCCACCCAGGCGCCCCTGTACTCTTCTAATAAAGATTGTGTTGTCTTCTTAAAGGTAATAAAGCGTGAACAGGTATTCATCCACATCAGAGAAATATGAAGCCTACATCATGACCTAAGAACAGAACAAAGCCTTCCAGCCTTACAATTTTGAGAATTTTTACAGAATGTTTGGAGTTTCTGTTCTTGGCAACACTGTGATGCCTCAAGATACCTGAGTCCACAGTTTGCATGTTCCATTTCAGGCCAGTTGAGCAAGAACCAAGTAAGTATCATTGACACAGCAGCATATTCAGTTTCTCATATGCACTAAAGGCTTTGGGTTTTGTTTGTAATCTCTATTCCTAGTGATATAGTTCTTTGTAAAAAGTAAAGTAAGACATCTTCTATGATGTGATTTTTAAACCATTGCTGGGGAAGTACAAGTTTTTGAATTTCCACATTGTCAAAGAATAGCTTTGAAAGTACAATAAACTACTATTAAACTGAAATAATATATATACATATATGCCTAAATATTTTTAGGTACAACAAACATAAAATGACTTTGTCTTGTTGATAAAACAAAATTTCTAGACACTCTCCACCATGTATTTTTTCTGTTTTTCAGGCAACCTTACTTATTCTATAATATTTTACTGTTTGCAGTGGCAGACAAGTCTCAAGATGTGTATGACACTTCTGGAAAACTGTTGTCTCTCTCACCAAATGAGTCTGTAAAGGTAAGAAAATCTGTATTAACAGATAAGCTTTCTATATATACAATGCAATTTGAGAAGGTAACAGAATTGTTACAGTTTAGGGCTCTGCACGACTTTTTAAAAAAATTTTCTATCAAATATGAAATTTTCAAAAAGTCAATGAAAAATACTAAAGAAACCTAAAAAGGAGTGTGAAATGAATTGTCACATTTTATATTTGATCATGTTTTCAAAAGCCATATCCGCTTTGAAAAATAAAAGACATATTTCTTTTAAATCCAGGGCTTCCAGATCCTTTACCCTTGAATTTAAGTAAAAAGAAATGGGTTGACCAAAGCACTATCACCTGTTACCCTCTTACAACAAATATCAGATCATAAGGATGGTCGATGTGATGGTGTTAGTGATTTTGTTAACTGGTGACCATGACAGGATACTTCATTTCATATCATTTGGTTTTATAGATAAAATATACCATGGGGATGAAATCCGATTTCCTCTGACAATCTGTAGAGAAGGAAGGATCTGTTGGAGAACTACATTATCATAATTATGAGATTAAAAAAAAACTACACACACACACACACACACACACACACACACACACACACACACGCAGCGTCCAAATTCTCCAGCACTGGGAGACTGTAAAATTTGATTATTGCAAAGGTAGATTGGCATATTAATTAAAAATAAGACTGACATTTGAAGCATATTTCAGATTTCATGGCAAATTTCATCATTCTAAATATAGGTTCAGATAATTATGACACATTTGGTGCTAAGCTATTTTAGAATTCAAAACACTTCCATCTTGGAATGGTTGCAGCAAATCAGGGTGTTTGATCAAGGCTGCAAGAAAAGAGAGCAGATTTAATATTCCAGGTCTCCTCATATTGTGCTTTTAGCTCTTATTTTCTGTGCAGGTTAAATTGGTAGAGTAATGCAAGGTGATGGCATTTTGAGTGCAAATGGATTTGACATTTTGAGTGTAAATAAGGATGGTTTGTCCTCTTGCAGTATAAGTTACTCCTCACCAGCAGTGAAAATAAAGTGAAAACCACAGAAATGTAGGGTTATTCATTTTCTTGCATACACACTGAGGAATTTTATATTCGGGTATTGCCATGAACATCATTTTACCCTTTGCTTTTCCGATTTATTGCCTCATTACAGGAATTGATAATGATATTTTTTCTGAGTGACTACTATAGACAGACTTTTTCACCTATGGCTGGGAGCTAGAGATATATTTCATCTTTCCTTTAGGTGGTTCTCAGGTGGCACGCTTGTTCTACCTAAGGTACATAGAGATTGGAAAGCTTTATGATAGTTTTTTTTGTTGTTGTTCCTTTTTTTTTCTCATGGTCTTATTGAAGTAGAGAACAAAGCATATGTCATGCAACTTAATTTTCTCCTTAACCTTACAATGAGACAGAAACTGTGAGGGAGGAGCTGGAGCAAACTGAGAAAAAGGGAGTCAGAAGTTCGGAGCTGGAAAGAACCCTGAAATCTAGGAATGCTGCAGTAATGCCATTGAGCTCCTCCCAACTCCTTGTACAGATAGGGACAGTGAAGGGCAGAGAAGGTAATGTAACTAGGTTTGCCATGCTAGCTGGTCGTAGAGCTGGTCCTACAAAATAGGTCAAAACCAGATGAGTTGAATGTGTCACTTCATTTCTCTGCCCTGAACTTCAACTTCTCCATTTATAGAATTGAGCTGTTAGATCAAATAATCTCCAAAGTCCCTTCCAGCACTAATGTTTCAAGAACTGGGTTGTGAGACATGCAGTTTTAAGCCCTGGTTCTGCCTCTTTACTGCCGGATGATCAGGAGGAGGTTGCTCCAGGTTGCTAAGCCTCAGTTTCCTTGGCTGTAAGAGGGAGTTGCAGAATTGATCCAACACATATTTACTGAGTTTTTCTCTTGTGCTGGGCAATGAGAATGCTGTAGTGGACAAGGCAGAAATGGTCCCTGCTCTCGTGGCATTTACATTCATCCATTAATTCATTCACTTATTCAAAAAGTGTCATTGAGTTCCTATCATCTGCAGCCAGTGTGGTAGGTCCTGGGGATACATCAGAAAATATGTATAGAGTGGGGAGCAGGTGGCCAAGAAGCCACAGCAAACAGAAATAAGTATTATGTATGAAAAAACATGAAAATGAAAGAATAATAAGTTAGGAGCTATGCCCTTTATAAGGAGCTCAGGGGAGGCTTTCTTACAAAAGTGACACTTATGCTGAATCTTAAGGACAAAATGAAAGTATGTAGAGAGGCAGGGACGAGCCTAAGTGCATCTGAGTAACAGAAAGAAAGTCAGTAGCCATAGCAGTAGGATGAGATGACCACTGTAGAAATATTCAAAGGCCAGACATGCAAGGGCCTTAAGTTTGGTTATTCTGAGTTCAAGCAAAAGCTACTGAACTTGACCTGATTTATGTCTAGAACATCTCTCCAGCGATTTGATGAAGCATGGATTGAAGGGCAGGTTGGTCAATAGCATGTTGCAGTAATTCAGGCAAGAGATCATGACCCCTGGCCTACAGTGGAGGCAGGGAAAGTGGGGAGCTCCAACTGGCTGGGAAGCATCTTGAAGGTAGAAAAAGCAGAATTCACTAAAGAACTGTCTGTGGGAATTGAAGAAAATGGCCAAAATTAAGGATGGCCCCTGTGTTGGGGACATAGGTTTAGGGTTAGCAAGTATCGGGAGTTCCCTTTTGGACACCCTGTACTGAGATGTTGGTAAAGCAACAAAGCAGAGCTGTCAGAGAGTGAATTTAGAGCTCAAGGAGGAGGGCTGGCTGGAGAAAAGTAAATATGGGCATTGTTAGGAAAGGCCAGAAGAACAGGTGAGATCCCTAGAGACAGAAGAGACAATAAAATGGTGTAGTTCTGAATCCGAGGGAACTCTGTGATTGGGAAGTTGCAAGAGCAGGTCCCACAGGAAAAACCCTCAGAAAGAGTCTGAAACAGAAGAGGAAGTAAAGACAGTGCGCTTTTCGGAGTTACCAAAGAAGAGCAGCTCAAGAACGAGGGGAATCAGCAGCGTCGAACATGGCCAAAGGATCGTGGAAGCAAGAGGGAAACATCCCTGAGAATAAGCAGCGTGGTGTTTGCTGGTCATTTGAAACAAGAGAAGACAGAAATTGGAGGAGAAAGACACTCTGGAATAGATGGAGTTATGCCACGGGCAATGAGGCAGTGGGAGTAACGCTTCTGAAAATTTGGGCTAAGGAGGGAGCAAAAACTAGGCAGTAATGAGACAGAGGGGAGCTCAAGGAGAGTTTCTTCTTTTTGAGACTGGAAGGTGTTATACAATGTTGGTCTGCTGATGGTAAATGGCCAGAGGACATGCGGGAGAGGATGGTGTTGTGGGAATTGATGTTATAAAAACATGGAACAGGGAACTGCGAGAAAGGAAGTCGGTGAGGTGAGAAAGGGTGGGGTCTGGAGTGCAGAGGAGCTTAGCGCAGCAGGCGGCACATGGTGAATGGCCAGTAAATAGAGGTGCTGTTGGTGGTGAAGGCTCTTAGGGGCTTTTCCTCATCTCTGTGTTGGCCTCGCCTGGGAGGAGTCTCTAGTCGGAAGGAAGACTCCTGGGATCACCAACTTTTAGGTCCAGCTATCTATCAGTGGCTTCCTGACGGTAAGACAGCAAATTTAGGGGAAGACATTCTTGGCAAAAGAGAGTTAACCAGAGAGCCAGCCTGGACAGGGCAAAGAGGTTTGTAAAGGCCATCAGAAAAGAGTTCTCCTCCCGTCTCCATTCCCATCCCACTCCTTCCCAAACACTCTGCCACTCAAAAGCATTTCTTCTCTTGAGCGCGAAGGGGTGCAAACCCATGATGAAAAATTTGGCAATGTTTAACACAAGTTCATATGCATTTGCTCTCTTATAAAGCACCCCATCCTTTGGGATTTTTAGCCCAAAGATACACTCCACAAACATGAAAAACAAAAACACATGCAGAAGATTCATCATTGTGGCATTATTTATATAAACAAAATATTGGAAACAACATAATGTCCGTTCTTAAGAGATTAAGTGAATAAAAGTTCAGACATTCACACAATGTGGTACTCTGCAGTTGTGAGAAAGAATGAGGACGATCTCTGTGAGCTGATAGAGTGATTTCCAGGATATATTGATAAGTGAAATATAAACATGTATTTTTTTCTTGGTAAAAAGTTATACAAGAGAGCGCCTGGGTGGCTCAGTCGTTAAGCATCCGCCTTCGGCTCAGGTCATGATCCCAGGGTCCTGGGATGAAGCCCCGCATCGGGCTCCCTGCTCAGCGGGGAGCCTGCTTCTCCCTCTCCCACTCCCTCTGCTTGTGTTCCTGCTCTCGCTATCTCTGTCAAATAAATAAATAAAATCTTTAAAAAAAAAAGTTATACAAGAAGCGTAAACCAGAAACAAATGAAAATGATTATGGGCGGTGAGTGGGCATCGAGGAATAGAACTGGAATAGAAGAGTGATCTCTTTGAGAATAACTTTTTATTTAGTTTTGACTTTTTAATTATGTAATTGTTTAAAATTTCTTAGAAAGAAATTAGGAAATGGAAGGAAGGTAGGTAGGTTGGATGGGTATGGGGCAGTGTGAAGTTTGTAGAGTACGACACAATTGTAATTTTTGTCAATTCTGATTGTGGATTCTCTTTCTTATAAATCAGTCCCATAGCAAGTGCCCCAGGTCTGTCCCTGATTTTCTCAGTTTAAAAACGCTGCATCAGTATTGTCCTGCATCATACTGACCCAATGAGCAATTTGGTTAGGGACAAATTGCAGGCTGTCTTTCATTGCCATGTTTTACTCTACGTTAGTAGTGTCACTATCTTAATCCATACCATGTTAAGTAGCTCTCAACACTCTCTCTTAAGTGGCATTTGGCCCCCTGGGCCCAAGCCAAGCAGTGACATGGTCCTTTCTGCCTCTGGTTTTCAGGGCAGCCTGGAAGAATGACCCTGGAAAAGGTTTCCAGCTATTAGGGGGGGGGGACACGTAATTCTCTTAATCTGGAAGACCAAACTGTCTCCTTTTCCTGAGCACTGGAAACAGTCAGTCAGTGTGATAGCCTCCTGTTCATTCCAGAAGTAATTGTATCAACTTGACATAATAGCCTGGGAGGTGGGGGCCACAGGAGAGCAATAGGATTTAAACTCCAATTCTGCTCAGCAGCTGGTTAGGATTACTGAATAGAGATAAATAGAAGCTCTTTGCTATTTTTATAAATCACAGCTTTGATAAAGGTTTAGATTTGAAACATCTGAAATTTCTCCAGAGATGACATATAAAAACTAGTAGCGGAAAGGTACAGAAAACCTAGATTTGGTTAAGGAATCTGACTCACTTTCTCTCTCAGACAGCATTTGGGGAAATAAGCTTTGCAACGTTTTATTATTACTGATCACTCTGTCCTCTCTGGGCATTTGTCAACAAATTGCTCCAATAAAAGTACTGGTAATAAATCCCATGTGTCCTGTGGATTCATCATCTTATAAATACCATCCTTCTTGGAGATACGAAGTTTGGTAATTTGTAATGACTCTGTAATTTAAACTGTGGCCATCAGAAGGAAGGAGACAGCCTCATCGTCTCGAAGTAATGACTTAAAGCTACTATACTGAAGACACGAGAGCTTCATGGCTCTGTGGTCTCTGTCTTGTTTCTGTGTTTGTTAGAGTGTGCTCAAACTGGACAGGGGATAGTTAAGTCTGAGAACTATCTCAAATCAAGAACTGCTGGAGCAAATGTATTTATTCATGTTGGAGAAGGAAAAACATAGGGGACACATGCTAAAAGTATTCAAATATTGGAAGGGAATGTCATTAAGAAGAAACAGATCATATTTCCTACAAGGCTGAACTGTAAGCATTGGTGTGGGAAGTTACACGGGGGCAGGCTTGAATTTAATAGAAAGATGGATTTTCTAGCATTGTCCAACAATGGAACAGACTTCCCAGAATTAAAAATATCCAAGTAGAGGCTAGCATACTTTCCGCTGAGGTTGTAATTTGTTAATCTCTGATATCTCTTGTCAGCTTTGAGCCAATTAATTCATTAATTTATTCCACATTCATTCAAGTACTAATGATTCTTAGGAAATTATTACGTACTGCCCAGATAATTGTAGAAATGATGACAATGACAATAGATATGGTACCTCACCTCACAGTCTGGTAGGGAGAGAGACGGTTACCAGAAAATCACACAATGAGTACTTGGGACGAGTGTGATGAAGGGAGGGATCCGGTCCAATGAGAGAATGTGACAAAGGACATTTCCTAAACTTGGTGCTGGTGGGGTTGGGGGTTGTGAAGAAAGGCTTTCCTGCTGGTGTGCTGTTTGAGTAGAAAGTTGGAAGATGAGTAAGTCTGGTGGAGTGGGAAGAAGTACAGGGGGAGAAAGGGAGGTAGAGATTCCCAGGTCTGTGAAAAGCATTTGAAAAGCCCAGTGGAAGGAGAGGCTAAAGGTGCTGTTTTTCAATCTTTCCTGATAGTGAGAATGACCTGAAACTCTTCTTAAGTATACTACTCTCTAGCCTCTTCCCCTGAGGTATTACCTAGCGGGCGTGGAAATTTTAACTTATCAGATAACTTGAGTGATTCTTGTCATCACGGAAGTTCAGACATGACAGTAGGGGGCCCAAAAGAAGCCCAGTGTGGCTGAAGCATGACGCCTGAGGGCTTGTGGGATGTGGGGCAGGCTGTGTCGCGTCTTGGTCGTTATCCTGAGAACATTAGGGACGTTTGTAGACTTGGTAACTACAAATTGAGGGGATTTTTTCCCTTACAGCTTCCCTTGTCTGCGTGAAGGAAGGAACAAAGATGGCTGTTTAGACATGGTAGGGTCAGGCTGTGTAGCCTGGTTTGGGGAAAAATTGTGAAGTGAGAGGGCCAGGCCAGTTCGTTAGAAGAAATAGGTAAGCTTGAATGGCAGTGTTGAGGGCTCACTTGAGGTTAGTGATTATGGATTTAGAGTGATAACAATTTGCTTTGTGGTGTTCTTCTCCAGCAATTGTCAGATGCTTAGCCCGATAGGGGGGGGTTGATCCCAGGTTGGATGTGACAAAATGCAAAGGCACAAAGGAGTCTGGGATATCAACGAGAGTGGTTTTGAAATAAAGGATTTTAAGGAGGGAAGTGAAGAAATTAACAGGCTGGAGGATTGCTTAGCAGAGAGGGGTCAATAAACTAGAGTTTCTGATGAATCCAAAGTGGGAACAGTTGGGACTGTGAGGTCATGGTCAAGGGGTCATGTGCTTAGATTCATGATGTAAAGAGAGAGCGATCTTACATAACATTAATATCCACAGTATGATGGGATGGAGATGGGTTTCTTGGGCTTGAGTGGAGGAAAAGGTTATTGGAAAAGAGGCAGCCAAATAAATGAGAGATAAAATCTCATTCCTGCCACTGTGATAGAAGAGAATTAAGAGAGGAGGAGGGGATTTTGCTTCAAGACCTGACTTGTTTGCTTTCACTCTGCTAGGTAATGTGTGGGTAGCTACAGGTCAGGGAACTGGGTAGGGTGATGAGGCTGCCTTGGATCTTCACAAATGACAAGAAACTTAGGGGTCAAGACAGCGATATATCAGGCCTGGGGGCCAAAGGAAGCCAGGAGGATATAAATATTCGAAAACAAAACATGGCAAGTGGGCAGAAGTTGATAGGGATGGTAAGCAACTGGAAGATCCATAGACACTGAGAGAGAAAAATCAAAAGAATGATTGAAAAATAAGCAGAAAGCCAAGCACGACCAGGAATTGAGGGGAAGACAAGATGGACAGACAAAATGGGAAGACAATAGGGGGGGCAGATGCAGCACACCCACAGTGAAGGAATCATCCTGCTTTGGCTCTGTCTGAGCTGTGTTATTTCCCTGTGACCCGGAGACAAACCAATTCAGAACAAGTCTGGCCTGCAGATGGTCGTAAATGAAAACAGGTAGTTGGTAGGAAAATGCCCGGTTGAAAGAAATGCTTAGAAACGCATGGTCCTTTGTCTTTGAAGATGGCCCTATTATACTTTAGACTCCAGACTGGGATTTGCAGCCAAAAAGAATTTCTTCCTATTCTCTCTTCCTTGGTGGTAACTTATGAGCTGCCATAGCCATTGGAAAATAGAATCGTAATACTTCACAGTTCTAGAAATAATACGTCTTCAAGGATCCATCAGGTGGGAACTAAAAATCAAATCAGCACACTGGTTCTACCCTTGCACAAAACCAATGCATCCTTGGGTGCCTGGGTGGCTCAGTTGGTTAAGTGACTGCCTTCAGCTCAGGTCATGATCCTGGAGTGCCAGGATCGAGTCCCGCATCGGGCTTCCCGCTTGGCGGGAAGTCTGCTTCTCCCTCTGACCCTCCCCCCTCTCATGCTCTCTCTCTCTATCTCATTCTCTCTCTCAAATAAATAAATTAAATCTTAAAAAAAAAAACACAACAACAACAAACAAAACCCAATGCATTCAAAACTGGGATGCTGCGTGAATTTTAGGGTGATTTATCTTGAGAAAATATGATGAAATAGCTAATCAGTGTTTCATTTTGACCCAGGAAAGAGAGTGACTATGCTTCATTCAGAAAGACTCATGGTAGCCCTCATCTGATTGTGCCTCATACTGCAGGCTAGAGTCCCTGGAGCCAATAGGGTAGGTCAGTCCAAAGATGCACCCCCATTCTAGACCATCCCCTGATATTTAGGACTCTGGAATTTCTGTCTAAATGGCCTTGACCCTACTTTCAGAGCCTGGGTGGGTCTCTTCCTTTAGGCTTTCCTCCTAAGGAAAAAATGGCTCCCCTGTTGGGTATAACCTGGACTAAGTGGTGACTAAGGACAGCTGTTTGTGGCGACAGAGGCTGGAACTTTTACACATGGCCTGGGGTCCACATGCATGGGAGCAAGTGTGAAAAGGAATCAGGGCAATAAAAAGGTGAGAAGAATGCCAAGGGCCTTGGACTGGGAGCCATTTGGTCTCAGAACTCTGAGAATTCCAAATTCAGACCTGGCCTTTCAGGTCTTACAAAGTTCTGTTTGTCACATGAGAAGAGTAGAACATGTTTTATTTAGCAGTCTGTTAGCTCGATTTATATAGTTTTGAAATTGAGAGAGAGGATACATGGGCCTCCATTTGTACTCTTCCTAGGCTCCAAATATTTGGGAGAGGCTTGGGCTTGTGTGTACAAATCACTCCAACTTTTTATGGTTTTCCATCGTAACACTGCCTCCTGCCTATCTGGTTATGTATCTTTCCTCCTGGACATTTGTTCCTCAAATCATGACCTATTTATCTTTAAATTCCCCAGCATGCAGCTAATTGCCTCTTGGCACATAGTAAGCACCCAATAAATATTTGTGGAATTCATCAACAAAGGATATGCAGTTATGGAAGTTCTCTGGCTAAGGCAATTTTCCAGTAAATCCTTTCTCTCTTCTCAAAATCCAAGGGTCCCTTCCTCTTGCTTAGTCCCTATGGACACTGTACAGTATATATTTCCTTCACAAAGCTTCATATCTTGTTCTATGTTACATGTGAATCTGGGAGGTGCAGAAAGTTTATTCTTAACAGGTCATACCAGAACTCTTAGGAAGAGGAACTGTCTTCTTTTGGAAAGACACCATGAGAATTGACTTTGGTCTACACAAGAAAGTGTGTAAGACCCAGTGGCTAGAGCAAAAACATGATAGGGAAAGGAAATTACTGTGTACAAGAGAAGATGAGACATTTGGAGTTGTGGGGGGTGAAAATCTGGCAAGGAGTGGGGGACAAGAAGAGAAGAGCCAGTAAGATGACCCAAGATGATGTGACCCCTTTTGGCACCCACCTTCACCCATCTGAGTAAAGAGGGCTAGTTTTCCAAAAGCGTGTTTAATGTGACTGTTCCTTCTCTACCCCAAACCTGAAGAGAGAACTGCATACTTTTTTTTAATGGTTAGCAATTCTTTTTAATCTTTCTTAAATTTTTTATTTTTTTATTATGTTCAGTTAGCCAGCATATAGTATGTCATTAGTTTCTGATGTTGTGTTCAACGATGCATTGACTGCATATACTGCATTCTACATTGCAATGATATGGTATAGAACAGAAGCAACGTGCAAAAAGGCAGAAGCCCAGAGAGTCTCTGAGAATAAAACGTTAGCTTTCTTGAAAATGTACAGAACTCCCAGGGAGGGTTTTGAACTTTCATGGATCGTGAAAGGGGCAGGAGTTCGAGTCTTATCTAGACTGTGAGGTGTATTAACCATGTCTTTTATTTTCTGAATTCTGATACTTTGACATCCAAGGCCGTGCTGATCCTGGAGGGACGGTCCCTCTAAGAGCTAGCCAGTTCCTAAAGGTAGTGAACAATTTGCCCATAAGTGTGTCTTTTATTTATTTTTTAAAAGATTTTATTTATTTATTTGAGAGAGAGAGAGAGAGAACGAGCCGGGGTGGGATGGAGGGGTGGGGCAGAGAGAGAGGGACAAGCAGGCTCCAGGCTGAGCAGGGGAGCCTGAGGCGGGGCTCTATCCCAGGACCCTGAGCTGAAGGCAGATACTTAACCAACTGAGCCACCCAGGCGCCCATAAATGTGTCTTTTAAAGGTAAACCACAATAAGGGCTCTTGCTCACAGATCCTGCCCTCCTGCCTCCTGTCCACCCCAGTTCTTTCCATGTGGGCACCCCCGTGGTGTGATATGCATGCTCCGCTTGGGATCTATAATTATTACAACTTTCTTTTCAGTGTCAGTTGTCTCTTGATCTGATGGCCTTTTCATTAATATTGATAAAGTATGGGGTAACTGTACTCTCAAACCTCCCCACTGCAGTCCTTTCTCCCCCCCATCAGGACTGCTCCCCGCTTCCCTCTGGTGTTTCACCCCATTTTGCTATAAACACTGTCCCCACCATCCCAGGGAAAACTGCTCCTAGCTTGCCAAGAGGATTCAAGAGAAATTTATCTCCATCTCAGAGGACACTCCCAGTTCTCTAGATTTCTTTTTTAAATTATCAGTGCTTTTCTACTGGGTATTTACCCCAAAGATACAAACGTGGGGATCCGAAGGGGTACGTGCACCCCGATGTTTACAGCAGCAATGTCCACAATAGCCAAACTGTGGAAAGAGCCAAGATGTCCATCGACAGATGAAGGGATAAAGAAGAGGTGGTATATATACACAATGGAATATTATGCAGCCATCAAAAGGAATGAGATCTTGCCATTTGCAACGACGTGGATGGAACTGGAGGGTGTTATGCTGAGTGCAATAAGTCAATCAGAGAAAGACATGTATCATATGACCTCACTGATATGAGGAATTCTTAATCTCAGGAAACAAACTGGGGGTTGCTGGAATGGTTGGGGGTGGGAGGGATGGGGTGGCTGGGTGATAGACGTTGGGGAGGGGATGTGCTACGGTGAGCGCTGTGAATTGTGTAGGACTGTTGAATCACAGACCTGTACCTCGAAACAAATAATACATTATATGTTAAAAAAGAAAAAGAAGATAGTAGGAAGGGAAAAATGAAGGGGGGGAAATTGGAGGGGGAGACGAACCATGAGAGATGATGGACTCTGAGAGACAAACTGAGGTTTCTAGAGGGGAGGGGGTGGGGGGATGGGTTAGCCTGGTGATGGGTATTAAAGAGGGCACATTCTGCGTGGAGCACTGGGTGTTATGCACAAACAATGAGTCATGGAACACTACATCAAAAACTAATGATGTAATGTATGGTGATTAACATAACATAATAAAAGAAAAAAAACTCAAGAAAATCCAAAAAAATAAATTATCAGTGTTTTTTACTTACAAAAATACACGTTGCAAGAAAATTTTTGTCCAAAAATTTGTAAAGTGAATGGATTAAAATATACATATAAAAGTAAATGCCATGTTTATTACTGTATCACTGTATGTTAGGGTCTCTTGTATGAAAGCCACAGAAGTCTCCTCTGGCTAACTTAAAAGGAAAAACGTTTATTGGAAACAGTTTCAAGGGATTAGGTCTGTATGTCGGGGACACAAAAGAAAGCCCATTAATGTACTAAAGCGTATTTCTTCCTTAAGGAAAAAATGAAGCAAAGGTGAGAGAGCTAGGTAAAGACCTCTGGAAAAGATTGGAGTCAGTAGTTCTGGGCATTATGGTGGCAGGAGCCCAAGGAGTCTCTTCAGGACTCTGTCATAGGCATGCATCAGCTCTGTCCCTTTTCAGGCTTGTGTCAATATCCTTTGAGATTCAAATTCTCAGGAAAGCATCCGATTGCTTTCACCTGAGTCACGAACCTGCCTCTCGGCCAAGGCACCTTGACTGCAAAAAGGAAAGGATGGTCTTCAGACAAAATATGTTTCCGTGACCAGAAGCTGAGGGAATGGATTTGTAAAACAAAAACCTCAGGTACCCATTATAACTTTTCACGCATCAGTGTGTCATGGGCCTTCATTTATGGCACATACAGATCTAGCCTTTAAATAAGGTGCAATGTTTTCTGAGTATGGATGAAGTAACTAGATGTCAAAACCTTCCTGAACAAGGAAGATTATCCCGGACCTTCCTCTCATCTGTTTAGCCTGAGATGCTTTTAAAGTATAGGGTTTTTAGTCGACCCTTTGTTTTCACCTGCTTCATAACCTCAGTCTCTAACATGGGCCACGCTACTTCAATGGCATTGAAAGTTGACCCCTGGTCTCAAAACTACATTCTAATTTGGAGCCGACATCTTGAAATAAAAATGGGTTTACATCTGGGTGTCGGGGCTGTCGGATTTTGCATTCCAGGTACAGTTGCAGAGAGCTCAATTTGCAAACTTGCACCTGCTGGCTATTTCCATAATAATAACTCCCATTTATGAAGCCCCTCCCATGCGCTAGGCACATTACCCACTTGCTCTCTCTTCCTTTTAGGCACCCCAGGAGCTAGGTGCTGCTGTCCTCTAGAGACATAGAAACTGAGGCTCAGCAAATGTTAACCACTTCCCCAAGGTCACAGGAAAGCTGAGCTGGGATGTGAAATCAGGTGCATTTGCCCCTAAACCCTTGGCTCTTTCAAAGTGCAGCTATGCATGGAAAACCTAGATTTAGCAGTCCTACTCGGGCCTCTTTTTTTTAGTTTCCTCTTAGTGTTTGTGGACATATCTGCCTCCAAATTTATATTGAAAACACCTCTGAAAGCACGGAGTGTTTTGTAATTATTTCTGTGTATCCCAGGGCAGTCGTCATGGTGCTTGACAAGAAGTAGATGTTCTTTCTCTCTCTCACTGTCATATTCTCTCTCTCCCGTTTATAAACATGTGCACAGACATGCGTGCGAGCATGCACACGCGCACGCACACAGAGATTGTTGGGGGCAGGTGAGTTGGTTTAGATGATATAAATGGCCATTGAGTCTTTCCACTTTCTGCTGAGTCAATTTCTAAAACCAATCATTCTGCCATCTCTTCCTGGAGCAACTAGCTAAATGAAAAGATGGAAAAGCTGAATGGCTCCTCTAAAAAACATAGAGAACCAAACTTAAAAATCTCTAAATTGACTGCAAATGTTCCCTCCGTAGATGATCTACTTTGCTCAGGTTCAGGGGGAGAACCAATGAGGCTACAAAGTCTTGAAAGACAAACACTTATGAGTACAGAAAGTGCATTTCAAGGAGCCAGCAAAAAATTCTAATCTCTGCAAGTAGAATAGGTCTATGCAAATTAAAAATGGAGTGGGCAGGAAGATAAGTGTTAGTAAGAGCCAAAAATGGAGAAAAAGCTGAAATGCTCATGACTTCACTCGGTCAGGTAACAGAGGTTGAGAAGAGCTAAGGAAGACTGAGGAGGCAGGAGACAAAGAGAATCATTTGAACTGAAGTATCCAGGGGGGGAAAAGTGCCCTTAAATGTACTTGAATTCTGGGACACCTGGGTGGCTCAGTGGGTTAAGCCTACAACTTTTAATTTCAGCTCAGGTCATGATCTTAGCGTCATGAGAGTGAGCCCCCTATCGGGCTCCACACTCAGGGAGCCATGCTCGCATGCTCCCTCTCTCTCTCTCTCTCTCTCTCTCTCCAATAAATAAATAAATTTTTTAAAAAATGTACTTGAATTTTAATTTATAGTACAACTTTTCACTTCTCAGCAAGATGGAATCTGAAATAATTTTGTTCTTTTTTTTTTTTTTTTGATCCAAAGTTTACATAGGGAAGTGAAAAATCAGAATTAAGGTAATTTTTTTGGTTGACTCAGACCCAAACCTTCAGATGGTAAGAATAAAGGGATTCGAATTTGGGACAGAGAAAGAGAGAAAGGGAGATTGAATTATCCAACTTTTTTTTCCCACTGTCCATTTGAATTTGTCCATAAAGATAGGTCATTGATAAATCTTATAGAAATAAGCCCGCTTCAATACTTCAAATGACAATTGTTGAAGAGCCTTTATTTATCTAATTTTGAGTTCATGCATGCACTTAAATATATGTGCTTTTTAAAATCTGTAATTTAAATGCCTGGTTTTCCTGATTTATTGGGATAAAGATCCTTTATCTTGATTAAAAGTTCCCAAACTGTCTCCTGTGTAAAAACTAGCTGGGGATTTTTTTTAAATTGCAGATTCCCAGGCTTTCCTTCCCCCTCAGAGAGTCTAAATCATTTGGGTTGTGGTTTGATCCTGGATTCTGCACTTTGAAAATAATCCCAGATGCTTCCGATGTAAGATTCTAAAAGTATACTTGAAAAGAATATTGGTTTATGTCAAAGCACCAATAATATGAGGAATGAAACATCCAGATGTTAAGTGTATTTATAACAAACTGATATGTTTTAAAATTCATCTTTGGTCTTTGTAATTTATGATTGTTGGATAGGCTGTATTCATGGCTATGGTATAATAAAGCAGAGGATGTTCTAGTACCGTGTGGTTATAACTATCAGGGAGGGGTATTTGGATCTTAAAACATAGTGTTCACGGCTTGAATGGGTGTGAAGGACCCACAATTGGGATGGTCCGAGAGCTGTGGCCTACCTCACTTGGAAGGAGGGAAAGGAGGATCCAACTATATCTCTTTCAATCTCTTGCACATTTTCACTTAATGATGACAGAGTTAAATGATTCTCAGAGTGTTGATGGAAATATGTTTTCACTAGTAGACAGTGCTTCGATTTGTTTACAAACAAGTTCTTTTAGTTATAAGGAAAGTATTTTTTGCCTATGTGAAGGTAATCACAAATGTATAGGCTTATCGCTGAGAAACAATACCATCAAACGGACCAAATGAGATATAAGGCTTATAAGGTATAGTCTGAGTAGAGGGTCTTTCGTACTAAGAAAAATGGTCAAAACTTGCAGGGGTAAATTCAAACCACAGGACAATTTCCATATTTTGGAAGAGAAGAAAGCACTATAGATTCTTATGATTTTTATTATCCTTATAATGGATTGAACCACTTGGTGAAACCATTTTGTATGTTCTTCAAAAGGACTCTCTAACTGGCGGGAATATTCCTTAACATTTGCATGGATTTTCTAAATAAAGTCAAGGTCACTATCAATCTAATCTAATCTTCTAAGGTACTAATCAAAGTAAAAAACAATACTTTATACTCATATACTACATAATTTAATGTAAAGTATTTTTAAATTAGGTATTAAATTAGGTATTTTTATCACGGTGGATGAAACCAATGAGGTATACAATTACAAACAGATAAATCTATTGGTTCAGATGGATCGAACTTAAACTGAAAACCTGGTCACTCTTTTAAAGTTAAAACTAACTCAAACCAGTCCTAACCAATCCATAAAATTACACTTTTAACCACTCAGTTACTTAACTGCCTCATCTCCCATGACTTTTCATCCACCCAACCTCATCCTAAATTTTGCCACCATAACAAGTTGTATAGGCTCTGAAGTTTCCATGTCAAGCAAATCATTCTTGGACAACACAACTTATTCTTCCAGTTATTTCTAGTAGTTCCCTAACAGTTCTTGCCTTGTTGATGCCTCTGCCCCATAACTCCACCTCCTTTCCTCTATCCCTCTCCCTGCTGTTTCTGTTTTCCTCCTCACTCCACTTGGATTCCATCCTTAATCCCTCACTATAGTTACTTCCTTGAAAACATCTTCAGCTCACTTCTCCTCACTCCCTTCCTATGTATTCATATAGCAAAATCTCAACCTTGGTCAAACCCAGCTTACTTCTTTTTTACTTCTGTGCCCATCCCGGAGGAGCAGAATATTTTGGGGGGAAAATCACAATATGGCTGACTGGCATCACCTGAAGTCCATGACTAGAAACCCCAAGTGGGTACTGTTTGGCACTCCTGTTAACAATGCCTTCATGGAATGTGGCAGGCTTAATGAATAGGCTTCGCCCAGGGACAAAACAGAAAACTCTTTAATTTTCCCCAGCTGCTACTTTCCAACCTAGTGAGTAAGATCTCTCTTCCCTACCCACTGATATCATCTCAGGCATATTCTATGCTCTCTGACCACTTTCAGCCATAAGCAGACACATTCTCAGGTCAAAGGAAAAAGTGTAGTCCTGTCTAAATTACACCTTGAGCTCATCACCTAGTTCAAAGTTTCTCCTATTCCCCAGCTCAGGATGAACCCATAATTTGAGGATATTCAGTGGGGAAGAAGAGCATAGTGTGTATTTTCAATGTTTCTTCTCCTTGCTCTTCCATTTCTCTTCTCCCTACCCCCCCCCACACCCCCACCTTGTTAGGTTTCTTCTGGCTCCTGGAGGCTCAAGATCAGGAGAGGATGAATGGATTGAAAATAGGGAGAGACCTTATCACTCAGCTAAGGCTAATGGAAGATGTTGCTTGTCTGTCAGTTGACCTCTGTCAGGTCAGGTCTTCAAACTGCCAGCTCTTCTGTTGTCTGTAGTGACCCCCTCCCCCAGAGGAGGGAAACCCAGCACCTCAGGCCACCACCTCAGTTTCAACACCCTGCCACTTCCACCACCCCCATGACAAGTGGTAAGGAAACAGCCTTTTATTTTTGTCTTTAAAGATTTTATTTATTTATTTGAGAGAGAGAGCAAGCACGAGCAAGGGGGAGGGGCAGAGGGAGAAGCAGGCTCCCCACTGAGCAGGGCACCCCATGTGGGGCCTGATGTGGGACTGGATCCCAGGACCCCAGGACCCCAGGATCATGACCTGAGCCAAAGGCAGACACTTAACCAACTGAGCCACCCAGGTGCCCCTTTAAACCTTGAGTGCACTGTGCCTTAAAGGCAGAGAATTCTTTGAGCAAAAATTCCATACAAATATTCATATCTGACTCCCCTCTAGAGTGACCACTCATCCTCCAATAAACAGCACAACCCTTGGTCTGCTGGATCAACACATTTCGGGATGAGCTCTTTTCTTGTGCTCTCATCGTGAACAGGTGAAAGCCAGAAGCAAGCACCTGTTCAAAACACGTTCTGCTTTTGGCTCTCTATTTTTTTTTTTTTTCCTTGAACTCCCTCTGATGGCTCCCTTGGGGCCCTACATACCTTCTGCTGTCTATGGGGAAGGCAGTAAAATTAACCTAAATGGATTAATTATAAACTCCTTTTCTCTAGATTCCCTTCCAAACAATCCTCCTTTGTGAATTCTTTGACCATGGATATATGGGCTGTATAACATGATGATTACTAGGCCATTTTGCTACTTTTTGTAAACCCTTCGTACAAGTGTCTAGTAGACCCTTCAATTTCTCTCAGCTTTCAGACTCTAAGTGAAATTCTGAAATAATAGGAAATATCCCATTCAAAATCCTTTTACATCTGTAATTTATTTCCTTTAGTCCTTGAGATGACTATTTTATGCCTTTTCCTTTCACTTTGTATCTTGTACTCATATTCTTTCTTTCCCTCTCAGCTGTTGACTTTGTCTCACACTTTGTTGAGAGAATAAATATCATGATAAGAAAACTAAATAGGCAAATGTCGCCATATTCTCTGTTTTCCTCTTTGTTTCCAGGAAGAGGTTTGCCCTTTCAACTAGAGTTTATTGTGGTGAAATTTCTGAGGTTATCAGATTGGAGGAAAGAACTTCTGTAAAATTTGTCTTGGAAAACAAGAATCACAGTGCAAATAAAGGGGAGGGTTAATAGGGCTGGAAACCCAGCCACCCGAAATTTAGAGGACACAATGATTTAAACACAGATCTTTAAAAATACTCTTCTATTGTAATAAGATGAAATTATTCCCAGCTTTATTTTTTATTTTCATAAACATTAACACAGGCCTGTGTTTACTGATATCAGAAGATACAGAAAGACCCTTCATCTGTTATAATGCCTAGAGAATAAATAACAGTAGCCCCCAACTGAACTAGTTGGAACAAAAAGGGAAATTTAATATGTCACGTAAAAATCATGTCGAGATACGGTTGTCTAACCGTGAGCTCAGTGGCGTCATTAAGGACTCAGGTTCTTTCCATGCTTTGCGGTTCTGTGGATGTCGGTTTTGTTCCCTCCGACTAGCTTCCTCTTTGTCTTGAGATAATTATATCAGCCCAGACATCAAATTCAGACATGTCAACTTTGAGAGAAAGAAGAGGAGAGCAATCTCCTAAGAATCCTCCCTTCATCTGGGCAGAACTGGACAACATGACATCCTCTAATCACTGGCAAGTGGCCTAGGATTACCATGATTCATTAGACTAATCGGGATTTCCCCCTTAGTTAGAGATAGGATCATATTCCCTGAGGAGTAGAAATGTGAGTTCTGTTTGCAAGGAGAGAGGCACATAAATGGAATCACTCCAGGTTTAGAAGGCACATAAGCCCCTCCCCCATTACTGCTCATTATTCAGCAAATGAATTTGTTCAGCAGATACTTACTGAGCTTGTACAATAAACCAGTCACAGTAGGAAACCGCTTCAGTTTTTACTTGTTCTGGTAGTTACTCCATATGCTAAATTATATGCTTATGGTACCGTTTCTTGATATACCAAATTTAGGCATTGTCTATTGACCTCCTGCCATGAATCATTTTTTGGAAGATTTTATTTACTTGTTTGACAGAGAGAGAGAGAGAGAGAGAGTACAAGCAGGGGGAGCAGCAGAGGGAGAAGGAGAGGCAGGCTGTCCACGGAGCAGGGAGCCCGATGCAGGTCTAGATCCCAGGACCCTGGGATCATGACCTGAGCTGAAAGCAGCTGTCTAACCAACTGAGCCACCCAGGCGCCCCTTCCTGCCATGAATCATAAAGATTTAGCTATATTATATCATTACATATCTCTCCTACCTCTCTCCATATTATATAGTCCCTCCGTGAATTTTCAAATAGGATTTTTTTTTTTTTTTCAACGTGGGGCTTGATAAATCTAATCCAGGAGAGCAGAGAAGGGAAGTCCTGGGGTGGTAACTTTGCAACAGAAATAAAGCAAACTTCAGATTCTAGGAGATCTCTGTGGGGGGAAATCAAATGTTGGAAGTTTTTCAGTGCCTCTCAACCTTTCTCATATCGTGGCACGAATAAAAAATGGTGATATATATAATATACATCAGGTACACTGAAGTAAATGGAGGAGGCTACATGCCCCTGGAAGCCAAACTCTCTGTGCACCGTGAGCCTTGGGTCCCCCTGGCTGACCTGGGGGTTGAGAGATCGAGAACCTGGCTGACCTGGAATCCATTCACAAAATCAGTTGTTGGGAAGCTCTAAGTAAGATAAGACCTGTACTGAGATCAAGGGTAGGATGCTTAACTGACTGAGCCACCGGGGCTCCCCTCAAATAGGAATTTAAACCTGTTTTTTGTTTCTTATTTAATAAACCACAGACGAACACTCATACACATTCTCTCTCCCTCTCAGCATTTAGCATTTATCGAATTCCTAATAGCAGTTTGTCAACAGAACTATGAAATCTTTCTTGTGTCTTCTTTCCTTGGGAGTTTTCCAATGCCGTTTTTAGTTGCTTTTAATTTTCACCCTTTGGTGCCTTGGGGTGGGACTTCTTTTCACATTGGTTCTTTCTCAGTGAAGGACATCCAAAGAGTGAAAGGCTTGATATTTCATTTCTTTGAGAACCCAGTAGTGAAGCAGATGGCAGAAGTGTGAGGGAAGGCTCTCCCTTTATGAACAGTATCTCTTGGCTCCCAAATTCATAAAATAAAGTCATTAGTCCTCTCTCCATGATCCTCAGCCTCTTGTACCCCTCAACCTCCATTAGCTATGTATTTCTTTTAATATGGTCAATATTAAGAATATTTACATTTTACATCCTTTCCCTTGATTTACCATTGTTGATTCTAAAAAGGTGAAAATCAATAAATAATATATTATGACTATGTAAATATTTTTTGCTGCAGACTCAAATAGTGTGCCCAGATTACATGTTTTTCCTCTATGAGTCAATGTCACTACAAGGCAATTACTCTGGCTCAAAATTTGGATTCTCTCTCTTTTTTAAAATAAGACACCAATTATCTTATTATATTATCAAGTCATACCAAGCTGTTAATCACATTGTGTAATTTAGAGCTTCCCAACAACTGATTTTGTGAATGGATTCCAGGTCAGCCAGGTTCTCGATCTCTCAGCCCCCAGGTCAGCCAGGGGGACCCAAGGCTCAAGGTACACAGAGAGTTTGGCTTCCAGGGGCATGTAGCCTCCTCCATTTACTTCAGTGTACCTGATGTATATTATATATCACCATTTTTTATTCGTGCCACGATATGAGAAAGGTTGAGAGGCACTGAAAAACTTCCAACATTTTATTTCCCCCCACAGAGATCTCCTAGAATCTGAAGTTTGCTTTATTTCTGTTGCAAAGTTACCACCCCAGGACCTCCCTTCTCTGCTCTCCTGGATTAGATTTATCATTTTCCTGGATCTCGTATTTTCTTCTTTCTGGGTTTGCTCTCTCATTTTTCCCAAGTGTAAAAGATGTTCTGAGGCAATTTCCAATGTGTGTGCATATGTTGGGGGGGGTGGTAATTTCCTACACATCACCAACAAACAGTTCTCTGACACCTGCTGGGTGTCCTACAATTCAACTCAGTTCTGACACTGTCTACTCAGAGATAGCATCAGTCCGCACAGGTTAAGGGCTCAGCCCCACAAGCCTGCCCCCCACCCCAATTTCAGAAGTCAATTGCAAGATTAGCTTGTCACCTGTGCTTCTCGCCAAGTGGCCATAGATCAAAGGTTCCAAGAACCTTCTCCTGGGATTGGATTAATTTGCTAGAATAGCTCCCAGAACTCAGAGAAAATTTTCACTTACTAGATTATCAGATTATTATAAAAGGATACAATTTGGGAATAACTAAATGGAAGAGATGCACAGAGCAAGGTATGGGAGAAGCGTGTGGAGCTTCCATGCCCTACCCCCAGTGTGCGGGTCTCCCTAAGTCTCCATGTGCTCATCAACCTAGAAGTTGTCCAAACTTCTCTTTTTGTTTTTCATGGCGGTTTCATTACATGGGCTTGAGCGATTAAATCGTTGGCCATTGGCAAATGATTTGACCTCCAGCCCCTCTCCCTTCCCTGCAAAGTCAGGGGGTGGGGACTGAAAGCTACAACTCTCTAATCACATGGTTGGTTTTCCTGACAACCAGCCCCCTTCCTTAAGTGCTTTCCAGAAGTCACTTCATTCACATAACAGAAGACACCTTTATGCTCTCATCACTTAGGAAATTTCAGGGGTTTTAGAAATCTGTGCCAGAAACAAGGACAAAGACCAAATATATATTTCTTATTATAAATCACAATATCACAAGCATATCCTCAAATTACTTTCTAGAAAACATACTAGAAGGTAAGATTTGTCTATGTATCTTTATTCTTCCTTTGCACAGGATTGACAGTTTGAATATAGTCTTTTGAGAGCATTGCTTAATTTTCTAGCATTTAGTTGTTGATGGGCCACTTTTTTTGTTGTTGTTGTTTTGTTCCGGGGGGATTTGACCTGAAAGCTTCTAAGGATCTTTTCTTTATTTTTGATCTTTTGAAATATCATGATGGTGCATCTGTGGGTTTGTTCCTATCAATTCAGCTGGGCATTCAAGAGGCCATTCGGTATAGATATCCTTATTCTTCTTTACTGTAGAAAATTGACTTCTTCTGTTTCTTTGAAATATTCCCTTCCATTTTCTCTATTCAATCTTTCTAGAACTTACATCAGATAGATATTGGGCCCCCAAAATAAATCCTTATCGTCGTTTTTCTTTACCCTCATATTTTTCTGTCTCTACCTCTTTGTTCTATATTCTTAGGGATTTTCTCAATTTACCTTCTAACCATGGCTATTAAGACCCTAGAGCAAAGTCCTTCTTATCTGAAATTTGGGGCTGTCCAAATATAATAACTGGCTCCTTATCTGTTCAGTCTAAAGCAAAAGCTTCTAGCCAGCAAGCCCCATTTACATACACAGAGTTTTTTCTAATTTTTTGGAACTCCTTTTGAGCTATTTGTCAAAAATCTCCTGATATATTTTGAAAAATTATTTTTAATGATCTATAATCCAACAACACAGTTTTATTTGTTCACTTTTTTTGAAAGCATGCTGTGGAAACTACCTGATAGGCCCACAAATGCGTTACTCAGCCCTTAGGGTCACTCACTTTCCCAGTGTTTGAATTCATTTGGTGTCTTATGGGTTTTTACACCCTGGGGCAGTGCGCCATGTTAGGATGCAGGAGAATGTATACCCTTCTTTTGTGAAGGGTAAAAGGATGTTTGTAAATGGGATGGCTTGACTGTAATATGTTCCCAGTCTATTCAATTTTAGGAAGGAAAATATGTGAAGGGTGAAGATCCAATTTGATTCCCTTCAAACCATACTATCCATTGGGAAGGCTTTGTGAACTCCCAGGGCTAGCTGCAGTCCAGAACATGGCTGAACTATGGGATTTCAGTTCCTTTTGAGCCTTTGATTTTCACAACCACTGATGTTTCCTTTCTCCTCAAAAGGACACAGCAGCTTCAAAAAACTTTAAAGAGGGTCTCGAGGTGCTTGGGGAAAAAAATAAACTGAAGACAAGGAAAATAGCTGTGGTTAGGAAACCCGATAGACCCTGAGGAGTCTGCACAAAAGTGAACCAAATAAAATCCAATGTTCCAATCTGATTAAAAATGGAAATTGGAGGTTTTAATCTATGAGAGGGCTATTTTTGTGCAGAATGTCTTTTTGTGCCAAAACAGCAGGCTTATGTCTTATCTGAAGATCTTAAAATCATAATAAATTATCATTAAAATATAATCGTTTTTAGAAGATTCTGACTAAAGGTGGGCTGACAGATGATTGCTTTGGGATGGTGGCTTTCAATCTTTTTAAACACAACTCACAGTAATACAATTTACAGTTACATAATTGAAATGGGAGTTCTGTCAAAAAAAGAGAAAAAGATTACACTTAGAATGTGAGGTATTCTCTGATATTTTGTCTTCTCTCCTCCATTCTTCCCATCTATTAAAAACAGTGCTGGTCAAGAATCACCAAATTTATTTCACAATCCACTAATGAGGAAGAGCTGTAGTCTGGAAAACATTGCTGAAGGGTCCTCTGAGAAATAACCTTAGATCTTTGTATTAAATCTTTATTTTAAAACAATCTTGTAAAGAAAAGGACACTCATTAGGAGAAACCAAGCTGTTCATACTCCAAGGACAAAACCAAGATTCTTTTGGTGGCAGCCCACCCCAAATGTAGGTGTAACATCTAGGATGAAATAGCCTCTGGAATGCTCCAGAACAACAGTAAATAGGAAAAAAAAATTAGCTTAATAGAGAATCAAAGGTCTCTTCAGCCAACCTTTTAATTGATGTAAACCTTCTGTTCTGGGATGAGAGAAAGTAGGGGTGGGATGGGGTTAGAGGAGTCAGGGAGGTTGGGAAGAAGCAAGATTTAAGAGAATGGGTGATGTAAGTGGAAAGTTACTGGATCCTCTTCACACAAATGATCTTCTCAATACAGTGCTAGATTATCTATGTGTTCCACACATCTTGTAAGTGATAGCTGTCCTCATTTGCCCTCTCTCTCTAAGAGGAGAAATATGCGGAATTAAACAAAGACATCAACTTCCTAAGAATGTGCTATTGGAGTTGGCTGGAGCCTATGAGGGTAATGAGAGAACAAACACATCATTAGGACGCAATCCAAGCAGCCCAAGTAAATGAACAAAAGAGGGCTGGGAAGACTGCTGAAGACAAGAAATGGTTTTTAAAAGAATGGGAAAATATAAATATCTAAACTACCTATTGCTCCAAGAAAAGACTTTAAAAGGTCTTTTTTTTTTTTTTTTTTTTTAGCAGTAAGGTTAAAAAAAAGTTAAAGGTAAATGGAACCAAAAAATTTCTGAGTTACACAATGCTATCACTTCCAAACAAAGAATTAAACAAGATTTATTACTCTGAAATGTTTCATGATTGAAAAAAATACCCAGTGCCTAGGACTTTGAATACATACAACCCCTGGAACTCTGAATAGAGAACTTATTGGTAGGATTAAAAAGAAAAGAAATAAAGAAGAACATTATGCTAATATCCACAGGAGAACTGAAGTGACTCTAAATGGATTCCTAAAAGGAATTTCCTGGGGGTGCTTTTAGACCACCCAAAAACAAAGTCTAATCCAGACCAATTAAATCAGAGTTTCTGGGAATGGGACCCAGGCGTCAGCATTGTTTAAAGCTAATGAATAGTCAAAGTTGAGAACCATTGCTCTAGACCCTTCCTACTCTCAGTGTGGTCCGCGGACAAGCAGCAATAGTAGCCCCTGGAAATTTCTTAAAAATACAGAACTTTAAGCCCTCCCCTAGACCTGCAGAATCAGAATCTGCCATGTAACAGGGTCTGCAGATAATTCTTGTGCAAATCACTGATTTCAAAGATACACACTGTTAAATTCTGGTGCCTACCGCTTCTTTAATATTTAACAGTTTCTTGTTTAATGTTTGATCTACGTCACAGTATTTGGAACGAGTCAAATGGCAGCACCCGCTTTCCTTGTTGTCTCAGACTTCTCTAATTGCTCTGAGTTGGTGCTCTAATGCTTAAGACCTATAGTGCCAATTCCTGTCTTGATAATAATTATAAATATCCTTGGCCCTCTGCAAGTGGGATTTGAATGTTGCTAGGATGCTACATAGAATCTAGTGTCCTTTGCTGACATCCATATCCTGAACAAATTTTAGTATGTTAATCTTGTTTGTTTATTCTTTAGATTAAGCATCAATGTTAACACTAAGACCTTGCTCCTGCCTTCTGCCTTTCATGGTTTTCTCTTGATTTCTATTGCTAGTTCTAACTAGAACCTTATTCTGAATCCAAAAGAATGGTTGTGGGGGCAGTTGGACTTCCTTGCTTATGATATTTCTCCTTCAAAAAAGTGGCGAGAGTTCTGAATCCATACACAGAACTGGATAATGATGCCGCCCACTGGTTCTGTTGATACTGGTTTTCCCATATATATGAGTTTCCTACGCTTTTTTATTCCATTTGTCCACCAGGCTACTGGAATGGACTGATAGCCATTAAAATAAGTTCTAGAGCAGTAATCCCCCTACATTCCACTGCAGATGACCTCTACAGCAGCAACTCTTCAGTCCTGGACCTGAAATGGTACTTTATAAAGACCCTGCTCTAACCTTCCTTTCTTTCTAGCTATATTTCATTGTATGTGACCCATAAAACTTCATGTCTCATGCCCAGCTGAGCTCTAACACTATTCATATGGTAGATGGTCAATGTATAGTCATCTCAGGTTCATAAGACTTGTAAGGAAATCTCGGAAGACTGCTGTATATAGGGACAAAGAAGCAAAAAATGAAAGAAGAAATGCAAAAATAATCTTTACTAAAACAGAAAAGTCTTTTCCACTCTATTTCTGGTGAACCTCGGCTCATTCCTGGACATATTGTTGGACTGTCCTTGTGCAGACGTACTCTGAGATCCTGGGGAAAATGTCTTTGCAGGCGCTAGGAGGGGAAGCCTTAAAGGATTCTACCATGACTTGCTCCTGTGGTCATAAAGTGAATTTGGGGACACACGCAACTCTGGCTCATTGAAGAAGAGTCAACTTCTGAAAGGGAAGATATGAAATTTCCCCCAAAAAGAACATAAAGGTTCATATGGCATTCAAATCATAAGAACAAGATATGTAGTTGGTTTAGAGTCAGGAGCTTTTAAACTGAACAGCTGTAACCCATTTGGGCAGTCGTGCAAAACAGAAAGTTGGCAAACCAGATAGTCTTTTCAGACATTAAACACAAGATGCTTGGGGCCAAATCGTGTGATTAAGAAATCAAATGTTTTCTTTTTCCCCTTCCAACCTGTTCTCAGAGTGTGGAAAGTTATATGATTTTTCTTCTCTGCCTCTCTGGTTTTGGTTATTGGGAACTGCTTGTCTCTTCAGCCACTGGAGGTCAACTCAATCCAGTCTAGTCAAGTCCATTCCAATCCAATCTAATCTAATCCAATTTGACCTCATCCACCTTTTTTTGGAGGGAGACCTATATGAACATCAAGAATTTAAGTGCACCATACAGTACATCATTAATTTTTGATGTAGTGTTCCGTGATTCATTGTTTGCATACTGTATGGTGACTAACATAACATAATAATAATTAAAAAAAGAATTTAAGTGCACTGGGGGCTGATACACCAGGCTGTCCCCAGCTCAGCTCTTAAAATATCATGGCACTGGTGCAATATCTCTACCTCTTTGTTTCCACTTAAGACCTAGAAATATGGTTTCTAGATACTTTCCTGCATCCCAGATAATGCTTTAAAATTCCCAGATTCTCTACATTACTGATTTTTCTAATCTACTCAGGCATGACCTGTTGCCTGTACCAACTAAGTGTAATCAACATCTCTTATCCTAAGTCTTATCCTAATTCTTTCCATTTTTTAGCCTAAGTCTTCCTCCTGGCACCTGCCTACACCTCTGTCCTTCATTTCAACATTTCAGGCTTCAGTTTGTCCTCCCACGGCTTGGCCTGGTAGAGACTGCTTCCTTTGGAAGGTTTTTCTTTCAAGTACACAAGCTGAGATATGCATGAGCATCTGGTGCAAGCCTTTTGTTCAACATCAGCCCCTAGTGAAATATGGAGACAGATATTTTGAGCAAAAGAGAAAAAGGCAGGATTAATGAGAACAAACATCAGAGAAATGCCTTCATGTCTAGAAAATATTAAGAACCTGCTTTGGTCACAGATGAACATTTGTGTATTTTGATTCCAACCTCTTTCTAGTCTACCGACTCCCAAGAGGACTGGCAGCAGGAAGGAGGGGGTTGCAATGAAAAGTAGCTGCTGGTTCCTGGTTTTCATGAGGAGAGGGGTGAAGCCAAAGACTCTAGTCAGCAGACAAGCACCCAGGATGGTCTTACTGGTTGTTAAAATATGGGACTACTACCCTACTAACTGGTGAACAGCCGTTGCCCCACGTCTTCCCCCCACTCCCCTGCCCTGGTGGTCTGACTCCTTTCACGGGTTCCTGTCATGCCTCCAGCAACTAAAGGCCTAACATTTTGATTTGTGGATCTTGAGTTCCATCTCCAGTTAAATGTGGTGGAAAACTTTTTGGATGATCACTCTTGACTTTTGTAGGAAATGAATGCTTAGAGAATCTTTAGGAACTAACAGGAAAGGAAATAATTGTTTTGGATCATCCTAGGAAGCACTGTGCTTATAATTTGCCCCCTGAGTTAAATTCCTTAGAGGCTGCCCAGATTCATCCTACTATTTCCTTACCGATTCTCTTCACTAATTTGGTATTTGACTATTTATCTGATGACCTATTCTCCCTGACCCTCTGTTCTCCTTGCCTGTCTTGATTAGGGCAGAAGGACAGTGTAAAATCCTTCTTTCATGTAATGACCTCAGTCACTTTTCTGGGCAGAAAATGATTGATTCCAAATCTGATGAGCAGATTCTTCTCGAATGTTCACTCCACGCCGCCATGCAGTCGTGTGCTGACTTCTCTGCTGCAACCACAGAGGCAATCAGGTACCAGTGAAGCCCAGCCCCTCCTTCCATTGCCCCACCCTGGACAGTGGTGGAAAAGAGAGGGACCTTTGGAATCAGATAGACCTGAGTTTGAAATCCAATTTTTCATACTACCCGAGTTACTTGAGCAAATGACTGCACTTTTATGAAGCTGTTTTTATTTTTGTTTTTTTTAATCTGTAAAATAAAAGTAAATCTACTTTATAAGGATGAGAAGAGGAATAAATGAAATGATACTGTTGTAGTGATCCACTTATTTTCTTGGTCTGCCGAGCATCTTTTAGGGAATCACTCTTTCTATTCTTATTCTATGTGACTTGACAATAGGAATGGCCTCATTACCTAGGCGGCCAGAGTTCTGTGTGTGGGTGTATGACCCAAGTCTAGCCAATAAAATCTTCCCTGAGAATTTGATGAAACAATTCACAAAAAGAGATTTTCTTTTCATTGGCACATTTTATTTTTTTTATTTATTTTTATTATGTTATGTTAATCACCATACATTACATCATTGGTTTTTGATGTAGTGTTCCATGATTCATTTTTTGCGTATAACACCCGGTGCTCCATGCAGAGCGTGCCCTCTTTAATACCCATCACCAGGCTAACCCATCCCCCCACCCCCTCCCCTCTAGAACCCTCAGTTTGTTTCTCGGAGTCCACAGTCTCTCATGGTTCGTCTCCCGCTCTGATTTCCCCCCTTCATTCTTCCCCTCCTGCTATCTTCTTCTTCTTCTTTTTTTTTTTTAACATATAATGTATTATTTGTTTCAGAGGTACAGATCTGTGATTCAACAGTCTTACACAATTCACAGCGCTCACCATAGCACACACCCTCCCCAGTGTCTATCACCCACCCACCCCATCCCTCCCACCCCCCACCACTCCAGCAACCCTCAGTTTGTTTCCTGAGATTAAGAATTCCTCATATCAGTGAGGTCACATGATACATGTCTTTCTCTGATTGACTTATTTCGCTCAGCATAATGCCCTCCATCCATGTCATTGCAAAGCAAGATTTCATTCCTTTTGATGGCTCATTACAACATTGTAAATAGGCCATTGGAAAAAATTATTTTTTTATGATTTTTATCCAATGTGTTATGTATTTTGAGGATAATGGTTTTAGTTGTATCCTGCTACTTGCAACCTAGAATTTGGATATGGATAGAAAGCTGCAAGTTTACATATATATGTCATATCAGTATATGATTTAGAGCACTAAATTCATTCTTGATAAATGGTAGCTATAGCAGATCATCCTAAATTAGCTTAAGAAAAAGTAGAATTTATTGGTTCATGTGTCATGAGGCTAAGATGGGGCACTGAGGTAAAGAACTGGTCTTGAAGATGCCAGGAACTCTGAAAGTGTTGTCTCTGCTTCCCGAATGTTCATTTGCTTTATGATCCCACTGCAAGTGAGTGATTAAATGGGGACAAGGCCATGACTAGAGACAACTTTAAGTCTTCAAAATCTTAGCTTAGCAACTCCAGAAGGAAGAGAAAATGTATTTTCCTCTCAGTGTCTATGAAATGTCTTGCCATGTCTTTGAAAGGCAAACTCACAAAACCTAAAACTCAGGTTGATCTGGTTTGAGTCACTTGATCATTGCTGAGCCAATCTCTGAGACATGTGAGTATATGCATGTGTGTGTTGCACAGTGTAACTGATACATTCACTAAAACTGTAGAAGAAGAGAGACAGCAGTTCCCAAAGGATAGGAGGTATAATTGCCAAAAGAATGGTGGGAAGAGAAGCTTGAGTAGACCAAAACAGTAAGTATCTGCTATTGATACCATCATCATCATCATCATCATCATCATCATCACCTTGATTCTTACATTATTTTTTATTATTATTAGCCATCATGATCATCATTATTATTACTCTTGCAGGAAGTATACGCATAACAGTGATTGGCTGCCACATTGACTTTCAGGGCAGGGGGACTTTGAAAGCAAAGGGAAATGGGTTTCATAAGAGGTAGTAGTATTTCATCCCTTTGACAGTAAAAATTGAACTGCTGTCTCTGACGAGAGCATATATAATTGGTATCCCCTTGTTCCTAACTTATGGCAAGCATTATTACCCGTGTAAAAATAGTAGTGTTAGTTGGGGTTGAAGCTTCATGAAAAAACGTTTTATTTTGTTTTTAAAGATTTTATTTATTTATTTGGGAGAGAAAGCGTCGAGGGAGTGGGAGAGGGAGAAGCAGACTCCCCATTGAGCAGAGAGCCTGACATGGGCCTTGATCCCAGGACCCTGGGATCATGACCTGAGTTAAAGGCAGACACTTAGCTGACTGAGCCACCCAGGTGCCCCCCAAAAATGTTTTAGATGTGCAGAAATATCATGGGCCAACTGCTCCTAGAAACAGTGTCCTCACCTAAAAGACACTCACATCCCTGGTGCACTTTGTGGCTACTTAATGAATATGAATTCAATATGATTCTTGAACCAGGGGATCAAAGGCAGTATCTTTTAATAGTTAATTTTTTCTATGTCATATCTTCAGGAATAAGGCACCAGAGGGATATTTCTGGCTGTGGTTGGTGAGTATTAATCCATGTACATTAGAAGACATACAAAATATCTCTATTTCTCCATTTTTCTGTGGCAATGTTTATTTGACTTTATTATATAATTGGCTTTATTAAAAATAAGAAAAAATAAGAGAATCTCTCAGTAAAGTACATGAAAGTTGACATGACAACCAGTTCCCCTAGTATATTGTGGATTTGGAAAGTCAATAAATGCAGATGTATACTTAGGCAAATTCACAAAGAATTTTATATAGATTAGAAAGTCATTTGGAGCTTTTATGGCTCTTGGTGATAAACTGTATTGAATCAGCTTTTGAAAAAATAGATTTTTGTTCTTCTAATTTGTATGCATGTGGGCCTTCATCATTTCAGATTAACATGCTATCCTTCTTACCAGACACCTAGTACTTAGTAACATTCATATTCCCTACTTTAAAAGTTCTAATTTTTTCAAACCAGAGAGAGAACTGGTAACATTGCTAGAATTACATTGTGATTTTCTTATTTTTTATTTTTTATTTAAAGATTTTATGTATTTGGGTGAGAGAGAGCAAGAAAGAACATGAGGGGGCGAAGGGCAGAGGGAGAGGGAGAAGCGGACTCCCGGCTGAGCAGGGAGCCCAACACGGGCTGGACCCCAGACCCAGGGATCACAACCTAAGCGGAGCCAAAGGCAGCTGCGTAACCAACTGAGCCACCCAGGAGCCCCTACATTCTGATTTCAGAAACAGAGAAGACAGGTATTGACCAGTCTATACTCTTTCTGTCTATCTCTGACGTGCTTATCTTTGATTCCACCCTCTGGTAGGATCACTAGGTTTAGCAAATAAAAATATAGAATGTTCAGTTAAATTTGAATTTTAGATAAACAACAATTTTTTTTTTTTTTTGGTATAAGTATGTCCCATGCAATATTTGGAACAGACTTTTGCTAAAAGTTATTTGTTTTTTATCTGAAATTCAAATTTAGCCGGACATCTTATATATTTTTAATTGCTAACTCTGGCAACCCCACAATAAAGGGCATTACCTGACTCCTCCAAAACCATGTGCCCTCATATTCTTTTTAAATGTGTCTTCCTCCTAAAATATGTGCAAGGCAAAAGATCCCAAACCCATTCATTTTAAGATGTAAACCCAGATGCAGTCCTTATGGCTCATCTGAGCTGGCTGGTATTCCCATTAGGAACACAAACTAGACTGGAAACCAGCCTTTAAGGGAGGAAAATCTTTCCTGGCAGTCCCTTGAGGTTACATAGCACATCACACAATAAACCTGCTTCGAGAATGACTTCTTTCCCCTGTGTATCTCCAAAGTCCTACGCTGTGAAGAATTTCTTCCCAATCTTGCTTTCTTTCTCCCCAGGACCTCCCAACCCCTGTCCCATCCCAATTATGTTCAGTTGTCTCATCTTCTCAGGGCATTTGCCTTTGGTGTCCTCATACGTATCCCAGCAGATCTGGAGAAAAGAGGAGGTAAAAGGGGGAAATTCTATGGGTACTGGTTTATATTAACACACCCTACCCTTTATGCATACACCAAACATTACTACCAATGAAATATTTGTAATTATTTCATTGACCGGGAAGCCAGATGAAATGTAAACTTCTAACTCACCCTCTAAAACTAAGATGATTTAATTTCTTAAAATATAACCCCCCTCGGCATTGTTTGCAATGATATTGTCCTTCAGTGTCTTAAGTGATGACTTCTAACATAAAATATGAACTAAGAAAGCTCTTCTTTTTTACTGGCAAGGTCATACCAGAAGTCCCGAAATTATTCCATGCAGGCAGAATTCCACATTCTGCCCGCCCTCTGGATAAATTGAGCTTGTCTACAGTAATTTCTCTGCATTTCTGTACCCACGCACTTATTACAGATGCTATTGTCCAGCCATATTTTCCCCCACTCATCATCATAAACGCTTATAAGTATTTGATGGGATTCAACAGAGCCAACCCAATTCTGTCATGTCAGCTGCCAAATTCATGAGTCCAGGCATCAGTATATAGTGATACAATATCCAGAAGCCCATTCTTGCTGGTTGTCATCTGTATGTTGTGTGGGTGGGTCAGCCTAGTTTTAAGTTTTGGAAGCAGATAGGCACCCTATATAGGAAAGTGGATGAACTGTGATATTAACAGTTGGATTCCTTTGCTCAAACTTGACCCTGACATTTTTTTTTTTTAAGTTTTGTACAATCTATGCCTGGTGACAATCAAGTCCAGGCTTCAGAATAGCTGTTTACCTTTTCATTTGCCCCGAATAAATAAGGATTATTTCTGGGTGTGGAGAAAAAAAATGTTTGTTTACTTTATGTTCTTCATATTAAAAACACCCACACCACACCCGTACCACAACAACCAAGGAGAGGCAGACTGGAAAGCATTTGTTGGGATGGATGATAACAGCAATAATGATAATAATTTAATATTAGCAATAGTATATATCCCATATTTTAAATTATTAGCCTAGTGTATTTTTTCTTATGTTCATTTAGCCAACATACAGCACATCATTAGTTTTTGATGTAGTGTTCAACAATTCATTAGTCGTATGTAACACCTAGTGCTCATCAAAACACGTGCCCTTCTTAATACCCATCACCCGGTTACCCCATCTCCTTACCCCACCCCACCCTTGGCAATCCTCAGTTTGTTTCCTGGAGTCCAGAGTCTCTCATGGTTTGTCTCCCGCTCTGATTTCTTCCCATTTAGTTCTCCCTCCCTTCCCCCTGTGGTCCTCTGCGCTATTGCTTATGTTCCACATATGAGTGAAACCATGTGATAATTGTCTTTCTCTGCTTGACTTATTTCACTTACATAATCCCCTCCAGTTCCATCCATGTCGATGCAAATGGTGGGTATTCATCCTCTCTGATGGCTGAGTAATATTCCATTGTATGCCGAGATGTCCTTCAACAGATGAATGGATAATGAAGATGTAGTCTAATGTAATTTAAAACAATTGTACAGGGATGCCTAGCTGGCTCAGTCAGTAGAGAGTGTGACTCGATCTTGGGGTTGTAAATTCAAGCCCCACGTTAGGTATAGAGATTACTTCAAAGGGAATCTCAAAAAAAAAAAAAAAGTTGTACAGAGAAAAATTTAAAAATGTAATTTTTAAAAATATTGCACTGCTAACGGCTAGACTATATCCATTTGGGGAATAAAAAATTATTGACTGTAGTTGAAAGTAGAAAGAAATTTACCTGCTTCTTTACGTGCAATTTCCCATTTTATAAATGATGCGGCTCTAACTTTGTAAATGAAATAGGTAGCATCTACAGAGTAGAAAAACATCCAGTTGAAAAATTATTAGTTCAGCCAAACAATACTTAAAAACACAGGAAAAGCATTAAAAAAACAAATTCATTTTATTTTATGGACTTCTTCCATATTCTCAATCAACTATTTATTTCCCCGAAATAGTTTTATAGTTTAATAGATTTATCACAATTGGTTCTTCCTATGGCTAAAAATTACCTCTTAGGTTGGAATATATATTTGCATGATGCAAAGATATTATTTGACTGTGATGATTTTATCTTTCTGAAATATTCTAGAAGATGAATCTGATAGAATATTGAGCCATGTATGGACTATATTGATGAGACTCATGTGCATTTGAAAAAAATGTTAAGCCTCAAATTTAAAAAGCTGGCCCCCCCCAAAAATGTGCACATTGATTACAACTACATAAAAGTATTATACACATTAGCAAAGAATAAACATGGATTTGGAGGGTAATAATCTAATGTTCATTAGGAGTGTAGGTATGTGTATAAGGTTCGGTTTACAACAATTTTAAAAATAAAAAAACCATATATATATATATATAATAAAGCAATTCTAGGAGGAAAAGTGCCAAGACAACACTTATTTTCAAATAAAGTTTTGTACTATAAAAACATGCATATGTAGCTAGAACAATTTATTACTAGGGATGTATTAGGGATCTAAAGATTTTATTCTTTTTTTTTTAAAGCAACAGCACAAGATTAATATTTTAAATATTTACTTAGAAAGAAAACACCAGTGGCCTCCCAGATACCATGTGCCCATTTTCCCCTCTGAACCATTTTTTACAGACAACTTACAACCTCCCTAAATTATTTTACATGGAAAAATAAGGGGTTGTCGTATAATAAGGAAGCTGACAAATCTTTAACCATAACAGTACTGGTTGTTGCTACTGTAATGTATGCATAGATACTGATTCTAATTAAGTAATAGCAGAGGTTGCCTTTGAATTTATGAGGCTATAATCAGCTCCCTTGTGCTCAATAAATACCACAGCTACAGTCTGTGGTGTTAATTTCACACTACAGTGGGAACTCGTGGTTGTTGCCAAATATACCCATAAGTCACAGGCAATTTGGATTATTACTAGAGTGTGTGCTGCATGGAAAAATGAACTAGTTCATAATCACTTTTTCGAGTCATTATTGAGTGTTTGTGTATGATAGGTCTTCTGACATTGACGAGGCATAGTGTGCTAACTTGTCTTTTCCCTGAAATCATCTCCAGATAAGATAAATACACTGAATCCTCTGGAAAAATAATATTATATGACACTCCCACTTCCTCAGCTCTCTAGCTACTTCTGGTACACGAGAGCTGGAAACTGAGGACTTTTCCTCTAAACTACCCCCTGTGTGGTGTTCCCCAAAGGAAAGCACCTGATACAGGGTCATTTCCCTTTGAGAATTTCATGCATTAATGCAATAGGATTTTCTAAATGCCACGAGCTTGCTGACAAAACTACATTCTGTTCTCCTCCAATTTCCTGAAGCTGGGTGTGAACCAGAGCATTCTCACTGTGAGGTTTAATGCTAGGATTACTTTCCTCAAAATGTCACCAAAAAAAAAAAAAAAAAAAAAAGATGAGAAGTGAACAAAACAGCTCATATAAACACAGCCTCTCTTTCTTCCTTTTACCTTCCTCTTTCTATTTCAGAGGAGTTACTCTTGGCAGTTGGGTTTTAAGAAATTCCACCCAGGACTGCAACCTCTTCCACATCTGATTCTTAAATCCACAGCACAGGGGTGGCTCCCGATGGTCCAACAGCGAAGAGCTATTGACGATAGGGGTCTTCCTTGTGACTGAATGCACATAGCATTCATCCCAGTGACAGCATGCTCTGACTGGTTGCAGAGACCACAGATTTTGGTTTTGCGTACATTCACATCATTTCCTAAGGAGCCCATGAGGCTCCAGTACAATGAACAACATAACAGCAGATCACGTGTCCTTCGTACGGGGCAAGCACAGAAGGCAGATGGCTCTCCATGTGATATTGTTTTCCACCTGCCAGAGCCAAGATGCCAAGAGACATTGAAACCAGTCAAGGAGTTTCACTGCCTCATTGTATTCTTCCAAATTAAATGACACAAAATATCAGACAAATCCTGGACAGCTTCCCATTATTTGTCAAGAGAGGAAATCTTCAAACATCTGAAAGATCCTGAATCTTGGAGTTGAAGCTGCTATTTGGTGATGGGCCATACCCAGAAAGCGGTTTATGAAACCAAGGGCCAAATGTCCTGTGGATGGAATAGGCATCATAAGGAGTGTGTGTGTGTGTGTGTGTGTGTGTGTGTGTGTGCGTGTGTGTGTGTGTGTGCGTGCGCTGATTCCTCTTATTAACATCACGGGGCATAATTTGTGGTCTCATAGTGGCACAAAATCACATTTCTTCACTTGATTTGTGAAGAAGTCTCTTTTCTAGTATTGTGTAGACACCATGATACTATAGATACACCTAACAAAAGCTCAGGCCCACAGCTTTCAGGACAGAAAGGCCGTAGGGAGAAAATTGGCAGTTGTGCATTCTCCCCCTTTGGTGCAGATGGGCAGCCTCGCTTTCTGGAAGCAAGATGGCGATCTCTAATAAATCTTGCTTAGCAACAGACACAGAGTCACAGTCTGTTTGTGGTGGCCATGGAGGAGCATGCTCTGTCCGTCCTAGGGAGAACCTCCTGGGAGGGACATTGTTAGCTGACAGTTTCTGCCGCTGTAACTCTGCATCCACTGTGGCCTTTGTGCCAAGGCCATGGTCTTCCCAGGCAGCTCGCAGCCAGTGAGCGTGGTGGGCACACTAGCTGGGGGCCTGATACAGGCCTGCTCTGATGGGCAGCAGGTGCTCATGACTCCTGAGCCTGACCACGGCTTTTACAGGGCGGCGGCTGGGGTCTGTGTCTCATCCTGCTCTAGCCACCTTCCTTCCCTCTCTCCTTTCACTGCTGTCACACCTACATCACCCTCTGAAGGCTCTCTCTTTCCACTCCCCCTGCCTTGTCCTTTACCAGACATGTCTCCAGACATTGCTACATGTCCCCTGAGAGGCCACATCTCCCATGGATGAGGACCACAGGTGTAAGATAAGAAAGCTTCCCTCTGGAGAGCAAGGTGCTTGCTCCTCTGGGCTCCTGAGGCGCTCAGTTTCATCAAAGCCCTTTTTATGCCCGATTGTCACTGTTTGGCTCTCAGGCTCCCCCTAGTTCACAAGGTTCTCCAAAGGAACTGTGTCTTTTGTACTCACCGTATTTCTCCAGTCCCCTTTAGGATCTGTGTAAAAGGTGCTCATTTAAATGTTGCATCAGGGAAGAGAGGGAGGGAGGCAAGGAGCGAGGCCTGGAGAGGGAAGGGGGACAAAAGCAAGCAGTTAGGCAGCAAAGGGGGCAGGAGAGAGTGACTCCAGGTCCCCTCTTTCCTCTGCTGGCCTTAGAGGCTTGCAGTGTATCTGTGCCTGTGAGCCTGGTCCTTCCCAGCTCATCGCTGCCCATTTTAGCGTTCCTGTTCCTTGCACTCTTTCTTTCTGTATTATTTGTTTGTTGAGGAACCCATTCATTTCTTGTAGTCTGAGTGTTGAAATCCTCTTGGGTTTCTGGATCTTCTCATGGCCTCTGCTGCCCACATGGGGGCTGTTTCCAGGCAACAGCTGTTTCCATGCCCTCATGGCCGGTGGTCCCTCCCCAGTGGTCGACAGCAGTTAGCCGACAAGAACATGATTTCACGTGCCAGGGCACTGTTCCAGAGGGTGAGAACTTTCTGTTTTGGATTAACAGAAGAAAAAAAAAATATATATATATATTTTGGGGATGGGATACCCCATCCTCCATATATATATATATATATATATATATATATATATATATATATACACACACACACACACACATATATGTATCTTTCAAATACCACGTGGTCCCAAATGGAAAGGCACATAGCAACGCGATCCATGCACGTCGATGATGTCATCATCCGCATGAGCCACAGAAGAGCTAGGATGTCAGCCGCTTCCTTGCTCAGCTCTTCTGAGGGTGATCAGCAGTGTTCCAAGGACTTCAGCGGGCCATTGTGTGATATTTCTCTCGCAGTAAAATATCCTCAGAGATTTGGAAAGGGATTCATTTATTTATTAAGATTATTTAAAACTCAGCCTAGCAGGAATGAGAACGATGCTGGTAGGTATAGCAAAATTATACTAATGCCTGTTTTGGCTCATCTTGCTCTCAAAACCTGCATTCTTGTGAATTACAAGAGTGAGCAGATGTAGCCAAGGGCAAAGGGACTCTCTGCCCAGGCTTGAGCCAGGTGTTAACAACCACTGAACCCACACATGACATCCCTTCTCTAAATCTTCTAAATCTGTTTCTCAGATAGAGGTTTTTGCTAAGCATAAAAAAAAATTTTAAGATTTTATTTATTTGAGAGAGAGAGAGAGAGAGAGAGAAAGCATGAGTGGGGGGTTGCAGGGAGGGGCAAAGGGAGAAGCAGACTCCCCACTTATCAGGGAACCCAATGTAGGACCCCAAGATCATGACCTGAGCTGAAGGCAGCCCCTTAACTGCCTGAGCTACCCAGGCACCCCTCCCCCAAATTTTTAACTTCTAGAGTTCTTAGTCTTTCATATTTTTCATAGTCTACATTAACAGCTAAAATTATCCTTTGCCATATATCTTTGACATTAAGGAACACTTTGCCACTGTCACCCAGATTGGAATTTTATGGAATCCTAAATTTGTAAGGGACGAATAAATTATTGAACTCAGTAGCTCCCAAATTTTAGTGAATAAAACATCCACGGAGGGAGCTTATTAAAAATTCAGATTCTGATAAGGCCCAGGAATTTGAAAATTTGGGGATGAGTTATAACTTCCATATAGTAAAGTTCACTGCCCTGAGGTATACAGCGTGATGAATTTTGGTAATTGTATACAGACACATAACTTCCACTGCAATTACAATGTACAACTGCTGTGTTACCCCACCAAGTTTCTCCGTGCCCCTTTGCAATCCATCTCCTTTTCCCTCCCTTACCTTACCCCTTACCCCCCGCCCCCTCCCCCCGCCCAACTAGCAGTCTTTCTTTCCTGCTATTTTGCCTTTTCTGGAATTCCATATAAATGTGATCATGCCGCATGTAGCCTTCTGTGTTTAACTTTTCTCCTTTAGTATAATGCTTTTGAGATGGCAATTGAAATAGAAATTCTCGAAGATTCTGTGCAGGGCGTTCATGGCCATACTTTAAGAAGTACTCATCTGGCCCAAACTTCTTGTTTCATAGATGAGGAAACAGAGGTGTAAATGTCAGTGGCTTGCCTGAAGCGAAGTATTACTGCGAAACTGTTAGCACTTATGTCCTTGGAGAGCCTTCCTTGAATCATTTAGTGTTCCTCTGCTTTCCAAGGATGAGAGATTGCATCCCTGAGAAAGCACATTAACCATCACATCCTAAAATACTCTCCTTATTTTGGATTCACTTGACCGGTGATATGAGGTCCAATGCATGAATATCCTTTCAATTTTCTTCTGCATTACAGGAAATTATTTCCAAGTCTTTCCTTGAATTAAGAAATATTTACTGGGCACCTAGATGGCTCAGTTGTTTGGGCGACTGCCTTCGGCTCAGGTCATGATCCTGGAGTCCCGGGATCGAGTCCCACATCGGGCTCCCTGCTCAGCAGGGAGTCTGCTTCTCCCTCTGCCCCTCTTCCCTCTCGTGCTCTCTATCTCTCATTCTCTCTCTCTCAAATAAATAAATAAAATCTTTTAAAAAAAGAAATATTTAGTGAAAGATTATGATTTAGTAACAAAATAACTCTTCAGCATTCTTGAGAACAGTACATTTGGTTTTTGTACATCGTGAAATGCAATGAACAAGATTCCTAACTTCTCATAATTGAGAGCTCTTTGTTTTTAACTTGACCTCAAGTATCCTCAAGGTCCTCCAAAAAAATTGTCTGACTGAATAGACATTTCTCATCCACCTGTTCCCATGCTTCTAGGTTGGAAACCTGTTGTGTTCATGTTGAGGGCTAGTTTTCTGGATCCCAGGCCCCTTTGGGGATATGATGAAAGCCTTGGAGCCTCCTGGGGGAAGGCGATAGAGGGACACACAGGCAGGTGATCTGGCAGCTAAGAAGAGGATCCAGCACCGGGCAAACCACAATCAAGGAGCAAGCTGGGAAGGTCCTTGCAGGACTAGGTATAGCTCCAGGGGATGCTCCAAGAGCAACAAAGCTCTGTAAGAGTGTCCCTGCTGATTGAGTCCTTTGATCTTGGGGATTCCAGATCTACCCCAACAGAGCTATGCACAGGCCTAACTTTACAGAAGAGGAAACCAAATTTCTGGGAAGAAAATAATTTGCCTAGAGCTGGTACCTAGCTTAGTCACACACCCAGTCCCTAGCTAAGCCATGCCGCCAGTATCTAGCTCATGACTTCAACTCAGTCGTACTCTTATCACCCGTCCTATGCTGCCCTCGCTGTTTTCTCTAGAACTGAATGTAGGAGAGTGACCTTGGGTAACACATCAGCTAGTGATTGTTTGTAGGCAGGAAAAAAGTCTTCAGAGCCCTTATCATTTTATCATTTATCCACAGGACCATTTTAAAGGGCTAATGATTGTTTACGAGGCTATTTCCCTTTTTTGTTGCTTCTCTAAAACTTGGAAGTGCAACCAGTGCCATAAAAATAAAATGAGTTAATCTTCCTTTGAAAGTAGTAAAAGAAAGGGGAAGCAACCGGAATATATCCTTTAAAGTAAGCCGACGATTCTAAAAATAATACTCTGGATTCTCATTTACGACTTTCTTTTGCTAGTCTTCAGTACTCTAGAGTGGGCATTTATAATTTATTTATCTTGGACCAGAGTGCTCAGTCTTTGTCTTGCACAGCCCTGTGATCTCCTATCACACTCCCCAGGTTGGAGGCAATATGGATGATCTTGTAATGACTTGCTCCTGTAAAATCTGTAATCTCCTGGGAGGTAAAAAAATGTGAACACTGAGAAAATCAACAACCTGAAGGTGTGAATTATCTTTATAATTAAGTTACACATTCATATATAAATTTGTACATTGCAATAAAAAATAAAAGCTAAGAAGAATTTCTACACAACACATACTAAATATATTTTCAAAGTCCTCAAGAAGATCAAGGTCATCTATAGTTCTTCGTCTCTTTCTGCTGAATCTCTCAGTGAGTGGCTATGACTACCTTCTTCCTTCTACTTTGAATTCCTTTCCTTCTCTTTTCATTTACGAAACTCTAAATCAGTTTTCAAAATTTAATTTTAGTATCAGCTGCTATGACTTCCTGAGCATGGTGTACGTAACTTCATTAAAACACATACCTTATTGTGTTATCATGTTGGTTTTTCTGTTTGTCTCCTTATTAGACTGTGGGACTCTCTTGCTCATCCTTGTGATCTTAGAACCTAGGACAGTGCCCAGCAAGCTGTTGATACTCAGTACTGCTAGACCATAGAATGAATGAATGCTGCGTTCTAGTCCTTCTTGTCACTAGGTCTACCAACCTCTAGTTCACTTTCCTACATTCAAAGACAACTTTGGCATCTGGCATCTTTTCTTCATTTCACTTCCTCTTCTCTTATTATCCTGAGACACTTCCATGGGGTTGATACATCCAAGATCTTTGACATGAAGTCAAATGGAATTTTCATTCCAATTCAACTTGATGCATTCGTTCCCAGGACTCAAGAATGGCTCTTCATTTTGCCAAAATATCTCCCTTCCAAAACAGCCAATTCCAATATGCTGTTCTGTGATCTCAATTTCATTTCCTTCCACGTTTACTCTTTCATTCCCACCACACCAGATTCCAAATATGTTAGGAATTCCAATCCCTTTCTCTGACCTTTTTGGCCTATCCTTAAATACGATTCTTTCTTCACCATGTCCAAATTTATGACTGGTCCCTTCAGTTCATTACTCACCCACAACCTTACCTCTTTTCACCTTCTACTGATCCTATCCCAGAAATCCTCAGTCTAAACTTTACAATGCAGTTATATTCCTCTTATATTGGGGGCCATTGAATGTTGTTGGAGAAAGTAACATAGCCTTGCAAAATTATTGCTCGTATGAATGTTGGTATCCGGTATGCCTTCAGTGCTACTAAAAAAATTCTTGTTCTTGAGGAGCTGTTGACTTTTAAAATCTTAGCATTATGTTAACTTCCTGTTTCAGACAACTTTTACACAAAATGCCAGAACTTCCTGGCCTTACCTTTCGTGTGGGCCCTCAACCATTAGTTTTGCCCCAGATGCCATGCAAAGATCTGCTTTATTATAGACTCTTTCCAAGTAATGCTTCACCTGCCATCTTCATACGGTCACAGTAACTCACATCCTGCCCTGGGGCTTGTCTGGAGACCTGGTAGGCATCCAGATACTCGTGAACAGTAGTGCAGGGGAGTTCACACTCCCTGGGGCAAAACTCTGATCAATGGAGATAGGAGCTACTGGAAGAAATTCTTATCTCTCTGCTCTCATTCCTTTCCTGGACTTTAGTGCAGTATTGCACATAGCCTTCTGCAGAGGGGCCTCTGGTGTCACATAATCAGTTGCACTTGATAGCAAGCAGCCGTCATCTCAGTAATGTGCCTTCCCGTACTCGTTCCTACTCCATCCCTGTCTTGCTTCCCTTTCTCCTCCCTCCCATCTCCTTGGAATTGTGCCACCACCACCCCCAGTCAAGTATCAGAAAAGAAGCTTTTGCCCTAGGCTCTGTGTGCTGGATAAACTGGCTAGAATACTTTCTTTGCCCAATTACTTGCATTCTCAAAAGAAAAATTGCTTTCTCTTTCAGAGAGAGAATAGAGGATACTAGGTGTGAAAATTTTCAACTCTCTTTACATATGTAAACTTCACAATCTGTCCCTGTGTTTGTCTCCAGTCTCGGAGAAAAGGTATCATTTCTCTAATAGAAATCTAATTTCTTTCACTATGCTTAGGAGCCTATCCTCCCCCTTCCTCCAAGATTGAGCTATGACCCGTTCATTAGAATGTCCTCCTTTCTTTAATTTCACCATCTCCTTTTCTAGAGATCCTTCTCTGTATGTTCTGTCCTTACCACTTAATGAAACCATCCAAGCAAAGGCCACCAAACATTTCATCATTACCAACTCTACAACTCTAATGGACAGCTTACAATATTAATTTCCCTCAGATTCTTCTTAATTTAATTTAATTTTAAGTTTTTATTGTATTTTCAAGTTAGTGAACATACAATGTAATATTAGTTTCAGGTGCATATCATAGTGATTTAATATTTCCGAATATCATGGTGCTCATCACAAGTGCACTCCTTAACCCCATCACCTATTTCCCCCATCCCCCAACCTGTCTCCCCTCTGCTAACCTAAGTTTGTTCCCTAAAGTTACAAGTCGACTTTTTGGTTTGTCTATCTTTTTCTTTTTTTTACCCTTTGCTCATTTGTTTTGTTTCTTAAATTCCACATGAGTGAAATCATAGGGTATTTGTCTTTCTCTTACCAACTGATTTTGCTTAACATAATACTTTCTAGCTCCACCCATGTCATTGCAAATGGCAAGATTTTATTCTTTTTTATGGATGAATAATATCCCATTATATATATATATATATATATATATATTTCCCAATATATATATATATCACATCTTCATCCATTCATCTGTCAATGGACACTTGGGCCACTTCCACAGTCTGGCTATTGTAAATAATGCTGCTATAAATGTAGGGGTGTGTGTGTCTCTTTGAATTAGTGTTTTTGTATTCTTTGGGTAAATACCCCATAGTGCAATTGCTCAATCTAGGGTAGCTCTATTTTCAATTGCTTGAGGAACCTCCATACTGTTTTCCAGAGTGGCTGCACCGGTTTGCATTCCCAGCAACAGTGCATGAGTGTTCCTTTATCTCCACCTCCTTGCCAACATTTGTTTTTTCTTGTGTTGTTGATTTTAGTCATTCTGACAGGTGCAAGGTAATATTGCATTATAGTCCTGGTTTGAATCTCCCTGATGATGAGTGATGTTGAATGTCTTTTCATGTGTCTGTTGGCCATCTGTTTGTGTTCTTTGGAGAAATGTCTGTTCATGTCTTCTGCCCATTTTTTAATGAGATTATTTTTGGGGGGGGGGTGTTCAGTTGTGTAAGTTATATATTTTGGATGCTAACCCTTTATTGCATGTGTCACTTGCAAATATCTTCTCCCATTCCATAGGTTGCCTTTTAGCTTTGTCGATTGTTTCCTTTGCTGTGCAGAAGATTTTTATTTTGATGTAGTCCCAATAGTTTATTTTTGGTTTGTTTCCCTTGCCTCAGGGGCACTGTTTAGAAAAAAGTTTTTTATTTCTTAAACTTTTATTCCTCAAACTCTTTCCTCTTTTAATTCCAGGACATGACTTTCCTAAATCCCAAAAGTGATCTCTGGCTGTTCTTCCTCAGATACCTTTTTCTGGCTTCTTTTCTCTGACCACCTTTAAAGCAGATTTGTGAAAGTTTTCATCATCCCCCTCCCCAAGACCCCCCCATCCTCCATTGTCCTTCACTCTACAGACTTTTCCAATGGAATCACATCTACTGCCATGATTCTAAATGATACCGATATTTTGATGATTCTCAATTCTCTTCTAACCCAAATGTGTGTCGAATACCAGGACCACATTTCCAACAGCATGAGCAATGTCTTCCTCTGTCAAATCAACTCAACATGGCAATATCCTCATATATGTATTGTCTTCCTTTTACCCATAGTGCTGTTCCCTGCAAGATCCACATGTCAAAATCCTTTTCACCCTTCAAAACCCATTTTAATGTCATCTTCTTCCAACCTTGCCCAATTCCTTCAGGTACAGTTGATCACTCTGTCTTTTGGCTCCACTCTGGTGAATTTCTTCCAACAAACATTTATTGATAATTTGCTTTATGTCAAGTCCGAGAGAAAGAGAAATGAAAGCAGCTCACAAACCAGCAGAGAAATACAAGTTCCTCTAGTAAAGGAGACACACAAGAGCATCTGGTAAGGCCATGGTTTTCAAAGTGTGATTTGTGTCTCCTGCGGACCCCCTGATACTCTCTCAGGGGGTCCACAGGAGAAAAACTATTTTCGTAATAATGTTAAGACATTATTTGCTTATCTACCATATTGATATTTGTACTAATGATATAAAAGCAATCGTGGATAAATTTCATGGTGCCTTACAATGAACCAAGAGAGTAGCAGTAAACTAGTAGTTGTTGGATTCTTCACTTCTACCACCTCACTGTAGAAGAAAATGCCAATTTCATTTGAGAAGGTCCTTTTTGAATCAGTAAAAATTATTAATTTTATTTTATTTTATTATTTTTTAAAGATTTTATTTATTTGACAGAGAGAGACACAGCGAGAGAGGGAACACAAGCAGGGGGAGCAGGAGAGGGAGAAACAGGCTTCCTGCGGAGCAGGGAGCCCAATGTGGGGCTCGATCCCAGGACCCTGGGATCATGACCCGAGCCGAAAGCAGACGCTTAATGACTGAGCCACCCAGGTGCCCCCAAATTATTAATTTTAAACCTCAACCCTTGAGTATAAGTATTTTTAATAGTCTGAGAAAATGAGAAGTACACATAAGGTACTTGTGCTGCATACTGAAGTATGATGGTTGTCTTGAGGGAAAGCGCTTGTGCAGCTGTTTCAGTTGTAAGTTGGAGTAGCCCCCCTTTCTGTGAAATGCCATTTTTACTTGAAAGCCTGACTGATGAGCAAACTGTGGTTATTGAAACTTATGTGGGTATTTGGCAAACATTTTTTTTAAAGATGAGTGAGTGAGCTTGTCTCTTATGGAAAACAGCTGATTGTATTTCTTGCTAATGATAAAATTCAAGCTTGCAAGTGAAAATGAGAATTTTGGAAAACATATTCACCTTTAAGTTTGACAGATTCCTAATATTCTAGGATTTTTTTTTAGAATGGTGGTGATATTAACAATGTGATTTTTAAAAATATTATATGAGATGTGTCAACATTTGGAAGATCCAAAGAACTCAGGAAACCAGTGTTTTCCTAATGACCAATGCATGATGTTGGAAAATCATTCATGGTTAAAAGATCCCTTCAAAGTGAAAGACAGACAAGTGAATTTTTAATTTCACAGAGTAGAAAAGTTCACTGAAATGGTTTTAGATTCCACATTGCAACTAACCTTTAAAAAACTACAACTTGGTGAGTTTTGATAGAGTATTAACAAGAATACCCACAATTATCTGAAAAAGGTATTAAAATACTCCTTCCTCTTCCAACTACGTATCCGTGTGAGGCCAGATTTTCTTCATACTTCAACTAAAACAACATATCTACGGCAGATTGAATGCAGAAGCAGATTTGGGAAACCAGCTGCCTTCTCTTGTGCCAGACATTAAAAAGATTTGCAAAAGTATAAAACAACTCTACTCTTCTCACTAATTCTTTTTGTTTTAGAAAATATACTTTGTTAAAAAATAATTTAAAAAAAAGTGAAGTAAAATCATGACTTTCATACAGGTGTGGAAATGAACACAGGTTAAAGATCTTATTCTACTTGTTAATCAACAATGGAGCCAGCCAGATAGGACAAACAGTTCAACACATAAGTTAAACTCAAATTTATACGGAGTAAAGATTTGTTGAAATGAATTGTAAATGGAGGCAAGACAGCTTATTCCAATCTAGCCCTTATGAGAGAGGTCAGAATTTGCATGTCTACATTTATAATTTACAGTTATTAAATAGCTTAAAGAAAAATGTTTAGAGTTTGATAATCCAGAAAGGATGTCCTCTAGACAATACATAGGTTCATATTGAAATACATTTTTCTCAATAAATTAATTTTCATTAAAAAATGTTAGTTGTATTAAGAAATGGGTTTGTTATTGTTATTTTAAAATAACACAATAAATCAATATTTAACAGTTTTTCGTTTTACATTTCTAATGTAAATAGGTATAATGTAGATCGATAAATCCCATAAAAACAAAAACTCTCTGGGGGACTCAATAATTGTTAAGAGTATAAAGGGGTCCCATCACCAAAAATTTTGAGAACCACTGTGGTAAGGACTTAAGAAATTAGTTAAGCCCCATGTCTGCATGCTCACTGGTATTAGGAATTCCTCAAAAGTCAACCAATCCTATATCTGGTCTAACTTCTTCCAGGGAAAACTGGGCATGTTCCCTCTTCCCTATCCCTCTTCCAGTACCTGGATACTGCTCTAAGTAGGTCATTTGGGCCACTTAAGCCTAACCAAACCCATCATGCCTCGCACCTGTACAAAGGCTGTTGGCAAAATATATGTTGCTCTGGTCATTTTTCGGTCCAACTTTCCCTAACCCCCTCTATCCTAATCCTTTGTAATGTTCCCCAGATTTGTGGCAAATGGATTGTTCTTTTTTCTTGACCTCATCATTAAATATTTTTTTCACGTCCTGGCTATGTTGCAACCTGACCTCCCCTGAAAGTGCTGCTTCCCTGGCAGCTTTATTGAGTGGTAGCTGATCGTTCTCCACATATCTTAGAGTCAGGAGGCAGTGTGGGCATCCACCTACTCCCCACAATTGCACAGAGATCATTAATCCACCCTTTTATGCACAAAACAGGTTTATTTGAAGCTAATACCATCCACTCTCTCCTCTCATTGCCAATAACCCCCTACCCCTCATTTGTTCGAAGTTACTGAAGACTTGGGCGTGGCTTGAGTCTTCTGATCTAATTTGTTATCATTTTTGATGAAAATCCCTTCCCGTTTCATGACCTTTTCAAGTTTAAAGACCTCCACCCCATTTCCATGATCATATCCCCAAACTTGTCATCACCAGAAATGACTTCCCTCTAACCAAATCTCACACTTCCGGTCTGTCACATATTCTTCTCGTTCCCTCAGTCTCTTTTTCTCCCTGCATCTGTTCTTCAGTTTCTTCGCCATCTCTTCTCCCTGTTCCTTCAGCTGTCCTCCTCACATCGTTTTGGTCCCATCATGACCGCAAGGCAAATTTCTTCAGTCATTCTCTTGCCAAAGTCTTCAATTCTTGGTGTCTCCTTTCATCTCCTCTGTGCCCAGGGGACTCCTAATTTTACAGATTTCCAGTGAGTTGCCTTTTCTCCCATTCGTAGAGTTCTAGGTGCTACACGTGAAGGTTGGCACCACTGCAATTCCCTGTTCTCTAATTTCATACAGTCTCCAAAGATTCTGTAGATGTATACATTTTCTGAGTCAATGTTCTCCAACTGCTTCCACAGCTCTCCAGCCCTCCCTACCACTACCTTTTCTTCTTGTGCCTCAGGAGTGCATTTAGGTCCTTCCTTTGTACATGTGCAGTAAGAGGATGCCATCATGTGAGAACTCTCCATTTCCTGCCACTCCTACTCACAACTGCATCCATATGTGTCTCTGCTTTCTCTTCTCTGGTCATAGTGGAAGATTCAGAAGGTGTTCTTTCTGAGGTTAATCTCTCTGCCTATAAGATGGAGCAGACAGGAGCTGTGCCTAGGGTTGAAGGATGTAGCCAAACTGTAGTGATCCCACTGAGAAGAGTTCAGGAAATCAAGGGCCTAATCTCACTTATTTTCTGTCCTTTTCTCTTCCGGGTGCTTCCCATTGACTGAACCCAGCTGGAAGCCAGAGGGTGAGGAAGCCCATCCATGCAATCCATACAATGTCAATCTCCCAGGATACAGGGCAGAGGAGAGAAGCTGAAGAGCAGATCTAGAAGGTGAAAAGAAAATATCCAGCCCATCCTCCTTTCTCAGGGCTGGGGAACTGAGAAGGACCTTCTAGCATTTTGTACCTCAGTGGAATGTGATCCCCAGAACACACCCAGAGTTCCAACCAGTCAATGCGTTGGGGGCAGGAGAGCAGAGAGGATTGAACTAGGACCCTTGTTCCACATTCTTCTGTGCATCAGGTTCTCTGGCTGGAAAAGAGTTTGACATTCCATCAACAATACCCCCAAAAGGGAGGACAGCACCCTCACACCTTTCCCGTTGTCTGCCTGCCCAGAGCCCCTGTGATGGACACTCTGTGGGTGTGTCACACGTCCCTTTTTCCTTAATCCATTCTTGGGATATGGAGACACTTGCATTCCTCCACATGAAGGAGGACCCCAGAGGATTTCACCTGTGGTTCCGAAGGTTTAAGCAGCAGTTCAGTAAAAAAAATTACCTACCTAAGGGGTTCTTTTTGAGACCGCCTGCTCCCATCACCTACAGTGGACTAAATGCATAATGGATGAGTTCGGAGAGGTAAAATAATGAAATTGGCTTCTAGTTTCTATTATAGCTCATTTAACTCTGCTGGCTCTTCCTTGCTCCAGATCCCACTGAAGCAGCCCTAACTCTTGCAGTAAGAGATTGCTTTTGACGTTAGGTGTATATGCTTCTCGTAGTCATAAAAATTAATCTGTACTCAGTCACTGTGCGTAAGATATTAAACCAGAAGGCCTTCCAAGGTCTGTGTCTGGTCACAAATAAATATGTCCAGGCTATGTTAATGTCGTACTTAACATACTGTGATATGATTGAGAAGATGAGGATCTCCCTTTTTGATTTAGATTTGAGGTTAGATTGGGTAGGTTTGTGCCAGTCTGCCAGATCTAGATTGCAAGCAGATCTCCTTCTCTGAGATCAGAGCTGATCATGGGAAAGGAAGTCACCCAGTGAAAATGAGCTGAGCCCCTTACAAAAGACCTCCTCAGTATTCCTGTTTATATAGGCAAATTGTGGGGCTCCTCCAGCCTCTGCTATTTTTGAGCCTGCAATTTGTCACACTCGACATTTATTAAAAATGTACCCTCTGCTCTTCGGAGAACAAATATGAAAATCTGGTTTCTGAAGATATCAGAACCATTTATTTTTGAAGTTGGCAATGCTGGCTGTGAACACTGCTCCAGGATGAATCTCTTCTGGGGACGGAGGAGTGATCTGTTTTTCAGAACAAGCTTTTCTCCTTTCATCCGCAAGAAACAATAAAATATTAACTATGATATGAAAAAGTGAAAACATTTTGAAAGGGAAAGAGCAAGAAAGAGCAAGCCAATCCCACAGCCCGACTGGCAACAACGGTGGGGAGCCTGTGTGATCCTAGGGAAGAGAAAGTGGTCTGGGATGGTGGGCTCTATGATCACTGCATCTGCTCCCTGCTCCCCTGCAGAGCTGGCTGCCAGCCCCCCTGCACCGCTCCCCCTCCCCCTGCCGAGCTGGGTGACTGCCCTGGATCCTCTCTGGCTGTAGAGGGGCCTGGAGCCAATGGGGCATCTTTGAGGTGACTGTCCAAGTCTGGCCAGGACCCTCTGATAGAGAACTAGTTGAAAAGTGAGAAAGTCAGCCAGCTGGGGAGAGACGGCTTTAGTACAACAAAGACTTGAGTATGAATGGCAGCTCAACCACTTACCCACTGTGTGGACTTGGAAAAATTACTTGTCTCCTTGGAGATCCATTTTCTCATCAGGAAAATGAGGATAATAATAACCACTATCCACCTGGAGGGATTGACTGCAATCATGAATATAAAGAACCTGGCCTATCATAATCCCAGTAGCAAACACTGCTATGTACTTTTGCTGGGCCAGGTTTTCTCCCAAGCGCTTTAGATATTAACTCATTTAATCCTACGGCGGCCAAATGACATGGGTACTATTTTTATCACCGCTTGACAGATAAAAGACACTGAGGCACAGCAAAGTTAATAAGTAACTTGCCCTAAAACACACACCTGCTTATAAGACCCAGAGTCAAGATTCAAACCCAGGCAGTTTGGTCCTGGCTCTCAGTTTCTAGACTGGTGCTCTTCACTTTAGAAGAATCTTATATGGTTTAATGTTCATTTTCCCCTACCTGTAGTAACAGTGGGGTTGTTCTTCCCACAGAAATGAAAGGGAGTTTTGCTATTGTTATTTTTGTTTAGACATGGTTCCCATGAATTCGAGAGAGAGCATCTTAGGACTCTGGATTTCTTTTTTGCAGTGAATGCCCTTTCTTTTCACAGTCTAAGAAATCCAACACACATAAGGGTGACACTATTTAATTTAAGTCCACTGTGTTCCAGCAGAGACCTGTTGATTTAGTTACAGGGATGGACAAACAACTGGCTGTTTAAGTCCTTTCAATTTTCATCAGGTTGTCAGGGAAATTGTGGAGACGTTGCCAAGCTGGAGAATCACAGATCATCAAGACGCACACCCAGAGTTATGAGGCTGTCAATGAACTTAAACATCACCAATCGGCACCCTTTACTTTACTTACCAAAAAATGAGTCACTGTCACCTTTGTAGGTGACAAGAAAGGGAGACCATGTTAAGTCAAGTCCTTGGCCTGTCCTGATTTATATATTAGTCTTATTCTACATTAATTGATGTGTTTTTGTAAATGTGAACGGGATGGTCATCTGTAAATATTTATGAGTGATTGAGTGAATTAACTGAAAGCTACATGGGAAATTAATATTGTAAAGAAATCGAAATCACATTTTAAATTCACAGAGAAATTTCCTTCTTTGGAAAGTCATTTTGTGTAATGAAGCCTTCTCATGGGATGGAAATATGTTCTGGTTAATGTACCTATTCAGTACATTCAAGTCTTGGTATGAAGGGGGTTCTTAAAATGAATTATAAAAGATACACACATGCACCCACACACATATATATACAAATTTATTTTATATACATATATATATAGAAATTTATATATATATAAATATATATAAAATCAGCAACAGTGACACAGGGCATAAGCCTGAGCCCTGAAGGGCACTGGGGCTTGAGAATGAAGTTCCCACGGGTGCCACATTTTTTTTTTCTGCAGTAGCTACCTGAGAGTGGTTGGCAGTAATCAGACACCATCTGTGATTGCCTTTCTGTTTGACATCAAAACCTTACTGAATATAAACACCCGCTTTCTCCCATCACCATTCCTACCCTCACCCCACCAAGCTCTCCCGGCAGACCTCAGGGTTGCTCTCTAATCAATTCATTTCTACACAAAAGGCATGCAGGTAACAACTTAAAGGCAAGTTGAATTTTTCAAGTGTCTAAGTGTCCGTCTTACAATCATATATCAGCAGCGATATGAGTAGGAGCTCAAGCAGATCAATCTTAAATTCCCAAACCAGGTTTATTAACATTTCAGTCCAGTAACAATTTTAAATGCCTCTAATTGCAGCCGATGATGCAGACATCAGACCAGCACTAAAACCATATGAGCACAATGCATTTGAGAAAGTCTGAGGGTGACTTCTACCCACATACATTTCAGTTCCCAGGTCTGTCTGGCTACTATGTGATTCAGATACCGTGTGCACTTGCCGTGTCTTATTTACATAAAGAAAGGACACAAATGAGATGGGGTTGGGACTTGATCAGAATGGCTGCAGAGTAGGAGGGATTGGAATTGGTCTACTGGACTCGAAACTAATTTTAGGTCTAAGAATATATGCATTTGACAGTCAACCCTTAAAAGGCGTTTACAAATTCTTCTCTGTGACAAACACCATTTTCTTTTCTCTTTTCTCTTTCTTCTTTTCTTCTTTGTCTTCCTTCCTTCCTTCCTTCCTTCCTTCCTCCGTCCCTCCCTCCCCTTCCCTTTCTTCCCTTCCTCCCTCCCTCCCTCCCTCCCCCCTTTCCTCCCTCCCTCCCTCCCTCCCTCCCTCCCTTCTTTCTCTCTCTCTCTTTCTTTCTTTTGAGAGCACTTGTGAGCAAGGGGAGGGACAGAGAGAGGAAGAGAGAGAATCCCAAGCAAACTTCATGCCCAGTGTGGAGTCCAGCGCGGGGCTCAGTCTCACGACCCTGAGATCATGACCTGAGCCAAAATCAAGAGTCGGACGCTTAACCAACTGAGCCACCCAGGCGCTCCCACCATTTATTTTCTTTAAATGTTTAATCAGCACGCATTTCCTGTTCAGCTAAGGCATGAATTGTGTACATCTATGTAGAGGGAAGAGGTATCACTGGGTATGGAACGATGATTCCTTTTTCCTTCCCTTGGCAGGAACCCTGTTACCACCTTTAGTCCCTTTTATTTTCTGGGCAGAGACGTGTGAAAGGAGAAAATTTAATCCTAAATAGAATAAAATAGACAGGACGAACTGAGAGGCTTTGAGCACTCATTGACTATAAAGGCCAGAGTGAAGAAAAGTCAAAGACTTTTTTTTTTTTTAAAGATTTTATTTGTTTATTTGACAGAGAGAGAGACAGCGAGAGCAGAAACACAAGCAGGGGGAGTGGGAGAGGGAGAAGCAGGCCTCCTGCCGAGCAGGGAGCCTGATGCGGGGCTCGATCCCAGGACCCTGGGATCATGACCTGAGCCGAAGGCAGACGCTTAACGACTGAGCCACCCAGGCGCCCCGAAAAGTCAAAGACTTTTTTTTTTTTTTAAGATTTTCTTTATTTATTTGACAGAGAGAGACACAGCGAGAGAGGGAACACAAGCAGGGGGAGTGGGAGAGGGAGAAGCAGGCTTCCCGCGGAGCAGGGAGCCCGATGAGGGGCTCCATCCCAGGACCCTGGGACCGTGACCTGAGCTGAAGGCAGATGCTTAACGACTGAGCCACCCAGGCGTCCCGAAAAGTCAAAGACTTTAAAAAAAAAAGTCAAAGACTTGTGTGAAGTGTTTGATCTGAGTGGGTGTGGGTGGAACCTGTGGAAAGACCAGGGGGGCCAGTCATGGCTGGGAAGAGGATCTTCATGGGGATGGAGTCAGTAGAGATGAGCTTGGACTCATGTAAATGAGGTAACAGCAGCACAGGAAAGTGGGAATGATGGACAGGCAGACAGAAACATGGAAAGATGGTGGGAGTACAGATGTGGGAACCACCTGAACTAAAGGGTCAGTTGATACCTTAATAAAGCAACTTTTCTGGTAATATTCTTGATCTTATCAGGTTTACCTAAATTAATTTACTTAAGGAAAAGGATGTGCATTTCAAGAAAGAGAGAGAATGTGCATTTCAATTCAAGATAGACTGAACAGACATATTCACCTTTCTCCCTCTAGAAGCTACATTTAAATGATAATAAAAGCTTCTAAGGTTGGAAAGAGAATGGGGAGAAAGATACTAATAGATGACAGACTTGGTGAGATTTCTAGAAGATGGAAAGTGGTTGGAAGCCTGTAGACCAATGAAACAGAGGAGAGAAACCATAGCCCAGAATTTGCTATGAGGGTGTGCGGTGAAGGAGGGCATCCACCTGGCTGGAGGGGATAATGGCTTGGTCACATGAAGGGGTGAGCAGAAGGGGAAGGTTGCATGAAGGTCAGTGCCTAGGATCTTCTCTAGGATCCTTCTCTAGAGATACTAAATAAACCAGGGAAAGCAAGGAGCTCTCAGGAGTGTTGACATCTCAGCAGGAGATGTTTCTCATTCCCTGAGCTGTCAGGGAGCTCCATGCCCACTTACCATAAGAGCTGGTCTCTCAGCTTGCCCTGTCCTTAGACACAGATCATTTAGAAAGATGCCCCAGGCAAGAGGAGATTTATTCAGGAAATAAATTTGCTTACTGAGAGGAGGAAGAAGCACACACCTTCATTATTAACTTGTATCCTCTAAGAAGGATCAAGCACGTGAGGAAAACAGTAACATGAAAGACAAAGGCCACAACTATCGGAGAAAATAGACATAATTCAGAAGAGAGGGGGCTTTTACAAAACCGTTGAGTATCCTCAAAGAGATCTGAGACGACACTGTGTCCCCAAAAAACAATTAAATTGCTGTGCAACAGGAACACAGAATAAGTAAGAGTGCTCAGAAATTCAGTATAATTGCTGGAAGATAATGCAGAGGGAAGCTACAACACATGGAGCAAAAAGACAGAAACAAGATAAAAATGAAAGAAAGTGACAGAGAGGCTACATTTAAGAAGTCTGTCTTCTGATTCAGGGAGGTTCAAGAACATAGATCTTACAAGAAAGAGTGAAAATTCTTTTAAAAATTAATAGAAAGACTGTCCCGGAGATAAAGATAGATACACGTATTTAAACTGACAAGGCATACTGAAGGGTAAGTGGGATGAATGGAAAAGAAGAGTCCTACCTAGAGACATCCTCATGGAATTTCAGCACAAGAGGTTTAAAGAAAAGTTCCGAAGCTTCCAGAGAGAACAGACTTGGACTTCAAAGGAATGAGAATCAGACTGGCACAAGAATTCCTATCATTACCCACGGATGTTAGAAGTCAATGAGGAAAAACTTCCAGTGTACTGAAAGAAGATGATTTTTTTTTTAAACTGATATAATTCCCATGATGAGATGCATGAATCTTAAGTATAGAGCCTGATGATGCTATGTGTTGCCATCATACAGATCAAGGTATAGACGATTTATATCTCCCCAGAAAGTTCTCTCATGCCCCTCCCAGGCAATACATATCACCTCCTCCCTCAAATAATCAGTATTTGATTTCTATCACCATAGATTTATTTTCCCTGATCCTGAAAGTTATGTAAATTTAATCCTATCGTATATACTTGTTATGTCTAGCTTCTTTTAATCAATAGAACTGTTTTAATATTCATCCGAGTTGTTGGGTCTAACAGAAGTTCATTCTTTTTGATCTCTGAGGAGTTAAATTCCATTGTATTATTATGGTATGGTTTACTTATCCGTTCTCCTTTTGGTGGGCATTGCATTGTTTTAGTTTGAAATTATTATAAATACAGCTACTACAAACATTCTTATACACGTTCATGTGAACTATTTGACCATTTCTTTTGGGTTTATACCCAGGATTGGTTATAGGTAGGTGTGTGTTTAAGTTTAATTGAAACTGCTATACAGTATTTCAAAAAATTTTACCCTCTCATCAGCAATATATTCTGAAGTTCTAGATGCTCTATATCTTTGCCAATACTTGGTATTACCAGTCTTTTAAATTTTAGCCATTTTGGTCAGTGTCCAGTGATATCTCACTGTGAGTTTGATTTTCCCTGATGAGCATCAATATTGAGCAACTTCTCACATACTTCTTAGCCATTTGGTTATCTTCTTTTGTGAAATTCCTATTTAGTATTGGCCCATTTTTTTTGTAAGGTGGGTTGTTTGTCTTTTTCTTATTGGTTTTCAGAAGTTCTTTATAAATTCTGGATACTGTTTTTTTTTCAGATATGTGTATTGCAATTATTTTTCCCTAGTGTGAAGCCTTGTTTTTTCACTTCTTTATTTAACCTAGAATTCTATATTTGGTCAAAGTGTCCAATGAGTACAGAAGAAAAAAAAGACATTTTTAAGAATTACATATCTCAGGATCTCCTAAGGTTCATTCTTATAAAGTTATTTAGGGATAACCTCTAAGAAGACAAGGGTGAAAAATCAAGAAAGAGGAAGAGGTAATATTTAAGAAACAGTAGGTCCAGGAAGACAGTGAAGAGATGAGGATATAATGGGCTTATGCAGCAACTACTCCTGACTGGGGAAGGAAAATGCAGACTTCAGGAAGAGACATCTCTGGGGAAAAAGATGAACTCCATATACTGGACAGCTTGATTGATAATCTAGGTAAACTTGGGGATAAAGTAAAGGTGCATCATTCTTCTATCAACAAGAAAAAAAGAAAGCAATTAGAAAGTTCAGGAAAAACAGAAACATATGCAAGAAATTACTGTTCAGATATTATAAAGTGAAATGTGTAATGATTCTTTTGCGTGTGTGGCATGTCGTAATTTTAAGCATTTAATTGTCTTGGTTTAAGAACAGGCAATTCATTTGACTCAAATAATTAGAACATAAATTTTCTCCTTTAGAAGATATTTGCAAATGACATATCTTATAAAGGGTTAGTATCCAAAATATATAAAGAAATTACTAAGTTCAACACCCCAAAAATGAATAATCCAATTAAAAATGGGTAGAAGACATTAACAGACATTTCTCCAAAGAACACATACAGATGGCCAACAGACACATGAAAAGATGCTCAACATCACTTATCCTCAGGAAAATGCAAATCAAAACTACAATGAGCTATCACCTCACAACTGTCGGAATGGCTAAAATCAACAACACAAGAAACAGCAGGTGTTGGTGAGGATGTAGAGAAAAAGGAACACTCATGCACTGTTGGTGTTGGTGGGAATGCAAGCTGGTGCCGCCACAGTATGGAGGTTCCTCAAAAGGTTAAAAATAGAACTATGCTATGATCCAGCAATTGCACTACTAAGTATTTACCCAAAGAATACAAAAACATTAATTCAAAGGAAAAGGGATACATGCACCCCTGTGTTTATAGAAGCTTTATCTATAGTAGCCAAATTATGGAAACAACCCAAGTGTCCAGTGATTGATGAATGGATAAAGAAGATGTGGTGTGTGTGTGTGTGTGTGTATAAAGGAATATTACTTAGCCATAAAAAGAGTGAAATCTTGCCATTTGCAAAGACATGGACAGAGCTAGAGAGTATTATGCTAAGCGAAATAAGTCAGTCAGAGAAAGACAAATACCATATGATTTCACTCATATGTGGAATTTAAGGAGCAAAGGGGAAAAAAAAGAGAGTGCGAGAGACAAATCAAGAAACAGACTCTTGACTATAGGGAACAAACTGATGGTCACCAGAGGAGAGGAGGTGGGCAATGGGTGAAATAGGTGATGGGGATGAAGGCGTGCACCTGTTGTGAGGAGCACCAGCTGTTGTATGGAAGTGCTGAATCACTACATTGTACACCTGTAACTAATATTACACTGTGTGTTAACTGGAATTTAAATACAACTTAAAAAAATATTCTCCTTTAGTTGGCTCAAGAGTTATGCCATTAGACTTCTAAGAGAAAAAAATATATAATTCTAGCCTATCACTTGGCTCTGTAGTCCTTGGTATTTACATAGTTATGATATCATAAATCCATTTAAAGATTTTGGTTCTTACTTTTAGAATCAACCTACTTAGACAAAGAATGGAAGACCTACTTATATTTTAAAAACATTGGAAACTTTAAAAATCCTGATGATGTACAAAATAAAAGCACAACTATAAAAGAAGAATAGAACAGCAATATTCTTATGTTAAGAGAAGGAGTTAGAGACACTAACAAGGTTGTTGAAGAAGGAGTAGGAAAACGTATTTAGAATGTGAGCTCTGTGAGGGCAGGGATCTTTCTTTTCTTGTCTTTTTTTTATTTCTTCCCTTTTTACCTTTTTTTGGGAGGGGCGCGGTCTCTTTACTGTTCTATGGCTGGCACTTAGAATGATGCTTAGCACATAATTTGCCCTTAGTCCAAATTTGTTGGGTGAAACACACAAAGTTACAAATGTAACAATTAGAAAAACAAAAATAGATGCTGCCTCACACTTGATTTCCACCTTATTCCACTCCTTAAGAAGCTCAGGTTTGTGGTTCCTGACCTTGGCCTAACCCCTGGAAAGAGTTTTGCCCTTGTCTCTCAGTTCCAATCTCTGTAGTCCACTGTCGCATCTTAGCTTTGGTCCTCACACACAGCCCAGCTCCATTCAGTCACCCAGAATTCAGGCTGTTCAATGAGGGGAGTTTGGGTAGATGTCACCGTCCGACTCAAGGTCTTAGTTTTCAGTGAGACAGTGGCAGGACCCAGAGGCTGGAAATGTGCCCAGTGGCCAGCACCTGTAGAAAAATAAGGCCTAACAAGTGTTCAGGATGAAGTATGCCCTTCTGAGGAGCGAATGTTGAAAGGGTCTATATGATTGGAACAAAGAAGAATTGGCATCAGTTGAAACCATACCTTTGTATGGTTTAGCAACCATTTGCTATGGAGAAATGAGGAAAATAGCTATAGAGTCTTTGCTTGGGCTGCTATAAAAAACTATTATAGATCAGGTGGCTTAAATACAGATACACATTTGTCACTGTTGTGGAGGCTGGGAAGTTTAAGACCAGGATGGTAGCATGGTTGGGTTCTGGATGCTGCTTTGCAGATTTCCACCTCCTTACTGTGTCCCCACATGGTAGAGGGAAAGCGAGCTCTGGTCTCTTTCTCTTCTTATAAGGGTACTAATCCCACCTTGGGATCCACCCTTATGACCTCATCTAAACTGAATTCCTTCCCAAAGACCACACCTCCAAACACCATCATGTTGGAGATTAGGACTTCAACATATGACTTGTGGGAGGACACAAATATTCACTCCATTACAGGGAGCAAATTTCAAGGTGATCGTGCCCATCCTTCTCCTTTACCCTGAAGAAAAGCTTGTTGCCCTCATCAATTTGAGATTTAAGGACTAGATACATATCAGCAAAAACTGGAAAATGTCAGACAAGAAATAGAATGTTTAAGAAGGAAATCTCTAATTATGATTTCCCCTCATTTACAAAAAAAAAATTAAAATTAAAAAAGGGAAATAGGAAGCTGGAGAGATTTGAAGACTTGGTTGCATTCTGGATGCTCATAAAGTTAGAATGAATGGATCAGAATCTCCTTAAACCCCGGCCGTGTGATCTTTCCAGTGTAATGTCATTTTCCGCATGTTGCCAGTGATCAGCCTTGGGTGGCCAGAGGTAAAGCGATTTGATTTCTATTGGCCAATTTAAAATAGAATCATGATTTTTGCCATTTCTATCTAGAAAACCCTAAAAAAATTACTAGAAGAATTTTAAAGAAAACCAAGCTGATGAACATCAGAGAGAATGTGTCAAGATCATAATGAAGCAGGGTAAGAGAGAAAGCTGCATTGATGGAAGACACAATCTCATGAAAAATGAAGAGCAAGAGATATATGGGTATTTGAGATGCATCTATATTTTTATTTTATTTATTTTATTTTTAAAGATTTCATTTATTCATTTGAGACAGAGAGATACAGAGAGAGAGCATGAGCAGGGGAGAGGCAGAGGGAGAGGGAGAAGCGGACTCCCCACTGAGCGGGGAGCCTGATGCAGGGCTCAATCCCAGGACCCTGGAATCATGACCTGAGCCTAAGGCAGATGCTCAACCACTGAGCCACCCAGGCATCCCTGAGGTTCTTTTGTTTTTTTTTTTTTAAGTAAAATTTGGGGAACACGGGAGACTGTGTTGCTGCTACCAGGAGTATGATGTCCCCAAGTGTCGTGGTGAAATTTCTAGAGCCATTTGGTCAGAGCAGTGCAGGAGAGCCTCGGGCCCCTGTGGTCCCTACACTGCTTGGCTTTTTTATTTCCTGCAGCCTTGACCGCGTGGCATGCAGAGCCCCAGAAGGGCAGGTTGCCCCTTCTCTCTGGCAAAGTGCTGACTTGCGAAGTTTTGTTCTTGGGCATGTTTTTTCAATAAAGAAACGGCTTCATGCTTCACTATCTTTTTTTCTTTTTTTGGAAGTCCACACAAATGTCAAAATTGTATTCAAAATTCCAACCATAAAGTTAACACGACCGGCAAAAGGGGAAACCGTCTGCTTCCCAAGACTTGCCTTGACTATGGATTTTTGAAGCATTAAGCGTTTAATAAGGCCTCCGCATGCAGGATTTCATTTCCTTCAGACCAGACGCTACCTCACGGCTTCCACACGCCCTCCCCTTGGCTCGGAGCGGCTGCCTGCCGTGGGTAACCTGCCCGGGGTTGTGGCCGCCCCCCCGCCCCCCACCCTTGGAACCTGGCATGTTTTTAGAGAAGAGATGTAGCCGTTAAACTCCTAAAAAGGGCCGTGGATAGCCGCTTCTCTCTAAAACCACCAAATTGCGTGTTTATGCAATTACAGACAGTAGCCGGGGACCTGCTCCGAGGTCCGCCCCCCCGCCCCGCTAGAGGGATCCCAGATGTTGAGGAATGCTATTGGAGGGAATTTTGAAGCTTTAGGACTTGGCACTCCTAGAATACCAAATATTTTCTTTTCCCTTTTCCGCTTTCATTTTTTTGGACCCCGAACAACAAATACTAGTTTTTTTTTCTTTTTTTCTTCTAGGAACCAATACAGAAGTTGGAGATGAACCTCTCTAACCCTTTTGTGTTTTTTGAAGAAGTGTTGGGTGGAGGAGGGTGAGCATTTCCAAAGACAACTCATTGGGAAAGGTGGTAACTCAGCATTTTTGCAATCTACCTTGAAAGCTTGAAAAGGCAAGGGTTTAAGTGATACTGCCAGGAATTAGAGGCTTTGCTCTAACTGCGCACTGGGGCACCTCTGTGCGGGAGGTAGTCTCTTATTACTTCTTCTGGTTGTATCTTTCCTGTGTTTGGATGGGCCGTAACTGGGCTCTGTGCTGCCTGCCTTATATCAAGGACCGATGCTGTCAAGTGCGCCATCCGCGGAGCAGAATCATGGTTATTACGCCCCTCCTCGTCCGGCTTCCCACTGTTTGGAGGGCAAGTGGAGGGTAGGAAGAATTCGAAAGCCACAGAGTGTGTGGGCCCACTTGGGTGGGGAACAGTGAAGAAAATGTAGGGATGATGCACCTCGTGTGGGCACCTTTGTGTGTGGTTTTGGCCCTTGCCACAATATCAGGGTTGGAGTCCACTTGGGTGAGGCCTGATTTTGGTTCTTAAAATAAGCAGCAAAGTGGAAAGTTCAGGATATAAAGAGAGTCGGCAGAGACTTTGTGATTATCCAAAGGGTTTCCTACTTCTCTTTGACTGTTTAGCTCTCTGCTTACAAGACTCTTTCCTCTGTTCCTGTCATTTTCCTTTTATTTTTCATCACCTAGGATGTGGACTGACCACCTTCTTTTGAGGGAAGAGAGGGTTTGGGCAACAAATTCCTATCTGCCTCAAAGTTAGGGTGGGTGAGAATAGGGGCCTTTTGTCCCCTTTTGTTTGCCTTCGTTTGGGGGTGGGGGAGATTGTGGAAGATGGCAGTAATCCGCAGTGCTATTGAATTTTTTAATGTGGCTTCCCTCTCTGGGTCTCTCTCTTTTCTTCAGCAGTAACATTAAACAATAACAAAACCTCAGTCTGAACAGAGAAAGGGCTCCCTGGGAATTTGCAAGCATTCCCCTGTTCTGTTTATTCCAACAGTGTGAAACTTACCTAAGAAAAGTACATACAGATCTCCCTGTCCCTTTACTTCAGTGAAAGAGGTAACATTTGCAATTTACTAGTGCCATTTGTTTCTCAAAAGAGGGGAAAAAAATCACTAGTTTTACAGCAAGTACCCCATATTTCATGGAATATAATGTCAGTGACTATGGGAACCACTATTATTTTATAGATTGCTAAGAAAGAAAAAAAATGCTATCAGTTAGATTTACATACCATTTTTCTCTCACTTAGAGTTTTTATTTTCTTCTTAGTGAAATCTGTTTTAGAGCTATTTAGACGTAGCTTATTATGATATAGTACTCATGTGCATTCGTAAAAAGGAGAACAGAAGCAAATTAAATTGGTTAAGGTATTCCTAAAACTTCTTTACATTCAAATGCTGTTTCTTCTGAAAACTTTTCTACCCACAGCAGCAGATAATGTGATTTTCCACATAGTGTTGTGTTCTGTGGTATCAGAAATGTTGGTAATGTTGCATTTCTTCAAAACCATCTCCATCATCTCCATGAATTCTTTCCAAACCCCTAATACCCACCCTACTATTTTGGATGCATCAGCATATACCATGACTGCCTCCTGGCCCACAGAAATTAGGAGGTGGCTACCCATTTCAAAGATGTAAAACATGGGGGAGAAAATCTGTGTCTTAGAACTAACACCTTGCCCAGTACATTAAGATATGTCAAAGGTCTCTCAAGTACTATGATACATTGGGATGGACACGTAATGATCTTTTACATTTGTTTGCCATGATAGTGAAAAGATGGTTAATATAGTGTCCTGGCCTTTATGAACCTTGCAACAAAATTGAGAAATAGACTTAAATGCAGTAGTTACACTATGGTGTGATCAGTGAAACAACAGAGATATATACTTTGTACTTGTTGCAAAGAAAGTAACAAAGATCTTTGTTTGGGAGAGCTGAATAGAAAGGAGGTGTACACCTGCTCTTGGGAGGGGTCAAGAACTTTCCTGGTAGAGGAAATAGCTTGCATTCTTTATTTTTTAATTTAAATTCAATTTAGTTAACATATAGTGTATTATTAGTTTCAGGGGTAGAACTTAATGATTCATCAGTTACATATAACACCCAGTGCTCATTACATCACGTGCCCTCCTTAATCTCCATCACCCCGTTACCCCACCCCCACCCACCTCCCCTCCAGCAACCCTCAGTTTGTTTCCTAAAGAGTCTCTTATGGTTTGTCTCCTTCACTGTTTTTATCTTACTTTATTTTTTCTTCCCTTCCCCTATGTTCATCAGTTTTTTTTCCTTAGGTTCCATATATAAGTGAAATCATATGGTAGTTGTCTTTCTCTGACTTATTTTGCTTAGCATAATAAACCTCTAGTTCCAGCCACGTTGTTGCAAATGGCAAGACTTCATTCTTTTTGATGGCTGAGTAATATTCCATTGTGTATATGAACCACATCTTCTTTATCCATTCACCTGTCAATGGACATCTGGGCTCTTTCCACAGTGTGGCTATTGTGGACATTGCTGCTATAAACATTGGGGTGCATGTGCCCCTTTGGATCACTATGTTTGTATCCTTCGGATAAATACCCAGTAATGCAACTGCTGGGTCCTAGAGTAGCTCTATTTTTAACTTTTTTGAGGAACCTTGCATTTTTCTTTTTTAGAGTGAGCTTCACACGTGTCTTAGCCATACTGCACTCAGGTAGAGGGCACAGCCTAAATAAAACCACTGCTGACCCTCTCTGACCAGTGCTGTTGGGTTGTTTACAATGTGAAGGCCCATCACCTTTGCAGACTCTGCAGTTTTGTGGAAACTAGAGGCATGCTAGAACTTCAATAGCATGAATAGCAATAGAAATCAGGGAGAAAGCTAGAAACGTGGGCCAGAGCCAACAGGACCATGTGCAGGTGTCCCCAAAAGAAACTAACCCACAGTGCACGTGACGCTAAACCAGGGCTGTGGGGTGAACTTGGGGCTGACACTGAAGGAATGATGGTAATATTTCCTGGCAGACACGCTGCTCTGCCTAGCCAGCGGCAGCATTGTCTTTTCAGCAAGGCCCCGTCAGCGACTGCAAGGGACACACAGGTTCTTCCTTCGAGCCACGAGAGGAGTCACACCACGGTAACAAGTGGTTCCCACGTGAGAAAACTAGAACATACTTAAAGGATCGGGTAGAAGCCAGTCCTGGGGAAGTCCTAGGAGGACTTCAGTACTCCCACTGAAGTCAATAGTTTGCCCCAGGCACGCTGTCTTTGTGCTGCATGACTAATTCTAGACCTTTCCTCTGCATCCCACCCCTTAGTGGGTGAGAGACTTCTAAGAGACTCCCAGGCCTACTCAGGATTGGCCCAGAGAATTCCTTGGGTAAACCTACAGGGAGTATGTCTTTATTACCCCCAGCTAGTGGGGAGACACATTTTGCAGAAGGGACTTGAGATTCCAGGGTGATAAACAGCTGCTGACGTTTACCCGCCTAGATGATGGTGATGGTGGGTGGCGATGGTGGAGTCCTTAAGAATCCAGTTGGTACCTGATAGGAAAGGAGAGTCCTTCTGCCATAGACTTCACCTCAAAAGAAAACAGAATTTCTGCCCCAGCTTCTTTTCCTTAGTCAGAGAGGCTTATAGAAGGAACTATCAGTTGCTACAACTCAACTTCCTTCCCAGAAAGTGTCCCTTTCTCTGTCTCTCTTTTTTTGGTCTGAGTCTGACTTTCACTGGGTCATAGTTCACTAGTGGGTGGGGTCGTTGCATTGAGAATGGCTCAACAGCCATGAATGACTAATGCTTTCCTCTGCTTCTGATGGCAGTCTTCGCAGGGCAGACCCCTTGCTCACGATTCTTTTTCCTGCCTTCTTCGCTGGGGCTCTCTGTTCTCAAACAGTAGGGCTTCCTGGGCAGTGCTCCTGACACACCTCAGAGACGCAGGCGGGACCAGGGCTTTTCCCGTGTAGAAGGAAGCCAAGGCCCCTCTTCTTTACTGCTTTTCATCTCAAAGATTGATTAGCAAGAATTTTCTAAGATATCTGGCCATTTTTCCTTCTATTTAATACATTCCCATGCAACCTGGAGGATCGAAGAGGTGAGAAATTGAATTTGAGCCCTAACACACAAATTCAACCTTGAAACCCTAACACCAGCATCACCCATGATCAGTGGTAGGTACTCAATAAATGTTTGATTTTATAAGGAAATTTAGGTGCCTGTGTCTCATCACTGCATTTCTTCATCTACAGAGCCCATTAATGTTCACATTTTCTCCTCAGTTAAACTAAGGACCTCTTCTGCCTTGTCCTAGCAACTAAGACTTGCCATTTGGCGTATGCTAATTAGTTTCCTTGTGCAGTGGCCATGTTTCTAGACCAAGCCACAGACTACTAGGAGTTATTTTCATTCACTAGAATCCAGGATAAATAGTGCATCTTCTGCCTTTTGACAGCAATTGTTTAGAAGAACGTTTTCTAGGCTAATGTGGCATGAACATCAAGTTACAATCGGAAAGTTTTGCACACTAAGGAGGAGCAGACAGTGCAGAATTGGATGGAAGCAATGAGTCACCTGGTTTGGAAAACAATTCCTAAAACATACTTGTAATATACCAACGAAAGGGACATTCAGCTAAAGCATACCAATTCCATCAGATCAGAATTTTGGCACAATGTAACATTATCTTCTATGATTAGTGTGCTTCCTACATGAAAGAAGTATCCTTTATATTCAAAATTATATTAAAAATGAGATTATTTTTAAAAGGAAAAAAATTTTTTTTTCATGACAATGTCTACCCAAGAGTGCCAAAAGGTTCCTTTCATTAAAAAAAATCAAACCCTCAAATTAAAGTTTGGGAGTCAGAAAGAAAGATTCCATTGGCTTGCATCATCTACAGATTACAAAGCTGTTGAACCAAATTGATGTTTCTAAAAAACTGTGAATAGTTGAAATCTACCAAGCAATCACTTTTCTTATTTGTCTGGGTGATAATAAATAACTGATGATTTCACTCAACTTTGGACTTTTGACTTGTCATTTGATGTTGTATAAATACAAAATTAATTAAGAGGAAAAAGGTCAGGCCTGTGAAATCACCTCTGAATATATAACTGGCTAATCTACTGTGCGGTTTTGGATAAGTCAATTAAATTTGCTAGGCCTTTGTTTCCTCATCTGTAAAATGGAGGTGGTAAACTAGAAGGCCCTATGGAAGGTCCATCTTTGGTTTATTCATCTTTCTTTACCTTTCTTTTCCACTTACCTTACTTGAAAAAAGATGTCTGTATGTTATAATACTGCCAACCAGTTGCGACTAGTGTGTTTGCATTTATTCAGATGTTTATTTCCATCCCTCTTATTTTATTGGCTCTTGTTTATAGTAACAACAAAATGTAGATGGAATGCTTCATGTGTATGAAATAACTTCAGCCGGAGCCTTACTGCTATCTAATATATGGTGTGACTTTTAATAAGGAACCTGTGCTTAAGCATGACATAAGGGCTGGTAAAATCTCATTTGCACTATACTATGGAGAGGGGGAAAAAAGGAGCTGTGCACCATGGAAAATACTGGTATTTTTATCAGGTGATGTTGTGCCAACAAGAAAACAATACAAAACTGAGTTCTCACACTGTTCGCCTGGGTATGCCGATCTGAACGTCCATTCTTTGAAATGCCGTTTCCATGTCTGTAATTACTGATGAAATGCCTCATAAACATATAGTTCTAGTTTGTACATTGTGGTAGCCATCTTCTAAGGGGTCCCCCAGTTGAGGGGGCCCCCAGTTCCCACCTACCCCACTAAGCAGGGTAGACCAGTTGTACCCAACAGGATACTATAGAAAGGATGGTGTGTGACTTCTGAGGGTAGATGGTAGAAGACCTGTGGCTTCCACCTTACCCTCTCTGCAATTATTCACTAGGGAGGAAGTCAGCCACCATGTCAGCAAACTCTTCAGTAGCTTTATGAAAAATATACTTGGTGTGGAATTGAGTCCTGCCGACAGCTGGCCCCGACTGGCCGGTGATTGGATGAGCCATCTTGGAAGCATTCTCTTCAATGCCAGTCGGTCTTTCAGATGACTGTGATCCCAATCATCATATTTACATTAGCCATGAGAGACCCTGATCCAGAACCAGCCAGCACCCAACTGAACCACTCTGGAATTCCAGAGCCACAGAAACTCTGTGAAGTAAATGTTTATAGCTGTCTTCAGGTGCCATCTTGGGGAGCGGAGATAACTTGTCATGCAGCCATAGATAACCAATATACAAGTCAAAAGAAAAATGTGATGGGTATTAATTTTGTGGTCGCTTACTCAGGTGTGGGAAAGAAAAGAATGTTCCGTATTTTTCCAAAACCCAACTTAATCTCTATCTTAAATTTCATTATGTCTGATTATGGGGAAAAATAACATTAATCCATTCTGGAATAATTCAGTAACTTCAGATTTTAAGTCAGTTAATTCAGGATTTTTCCTCACTCTCCCATCTGCCTAAGAGCGGCACCTGTGCCTGGTGGATTATGGCTTACCTAGTGGCATAGTATCAGGAGTGTGTAGGGTTATCTTCTCCCTGGTCTTTGTACTATGTCGTCAGGGGCATTCACTAAAATATTAACGAAAATCATAGGTGACTAAAGGTATATTACCAATATGAAATATAAAAGTGGACTTTCCAGTATTCTTTCTAGGTCATAAGCTCTTCACTGTTTTATTAGTTCTAATATTTCACTAAAATCCAGGGAAATTTTACAGGGCACAGAACAAACCAATAGAGTCTCACTTAAAATTCTATGGCTTCTTGTGGAGTTAGAAGGCCACTGTTAATTTAAATGTGCGGATTCTTTCGAAAGTCCTTTCCTTTGTTGAGTGTCATGGGCTCTCTATGAAGTCTTATTAATACTCCAAAGCTATTCTGGAAGGGCAGAAAGTAAAAGAAGCCACTTCAACATGAGCTGGTTCTTTAAAGTAAATGATCTTTCAGGGAGCTTTCTGTTGGATGCCTCAAGCTGCCTTCAGTATTTTAAAACAATGTGGGGTTTTTTGTTTGTTTGTTTTGTTTTCTTTTTTACTTGTAACTCCCCAGAATAAACTTCATTGTTCTCCCCTTCAGTCAGAGAGGAGTGAGTGTGTTGGATAAATGACTGATAAAACATATCAGTGACAGAAATGTGGGTTGTTAGCACCCATGGCTGGAGTTGCCATACAATGACTCACACCCTTGGATAGATACAGTGCGAGACTCTTAAAAATAAATTACCTATGACAGTCGATCAGGACAAATCCTGCTGTGTGGCATGTCCCTTCACATGGTATACCTCAGAAATGAACAAAATCGACCCTTACATTACAGCTCATTTTGAAGGCTTTCTCTTGATCTCTTTAGCTCTTAGTGTTTGTTTCGGTACTAGAATTTAAATGACTTTTATCTTGTTCCATGTTCACTGATATCTCTGGGATTAGGTCATTTCATCAGAGTAACAGCCCCAGCCATGTTCCTGCCATGCATCTCCCTTTCTATTTTTATCATGGAGCAAGCAGTTCACTTGTTAGCCTCCGTAATTCTCATATGAGCTGAAGGATAAAAATAATACATTGAGGGGACATTAATGTGAGAAATTCTCTCCTTTTGTAAGAGATAACATTTCATGGTCCATTTGCTCTTTTGATTTTTCTTGCCACTTCCTAATTTCAGGGTCACTGTTACTTGTAAAAAAAATCTGAGTCCTCAGACTGTATTTGCCACGCAGGCTGCAAATGTATTTATTTTTCTGCCTTACATATTTTCTTTGCTTTTTACTTATTTATCTATTTCAGAGTTGCTTTATCATCTTATAGCATTGAGTTTGGATTCATTGCATATATTTTGGTATATGAAAGCAAGTTATAAAGGAATGTCATGACATAGTACAAAAAGTGATGACAGAGAGAACAATTATATCAAGGCCTGAAGTGATGATCAAATCAAAGAAAAAAATGAAGAAAGACTGGTGTAATAGTAAGTGTTATAACTAAGACCTTAACATGAGATGATTCTTGTTGTAGTTCATGTCTAAAATCAATTTTAAAAAACAAATATAAATTCTGATGTTTAAGGCAAGTTGTGGAAGGCACGGACTCTAAGGAGGACAGTGAATGTAATTACTGTAGTAACAGATGACATACTGAATTGAGGGAGTCATCAAGTATCTTTTCCCTTTGAATTTCCACCACAGCATTAGGGACTCTTGGTGAAATGTATTCTTGGAGAGACAGGCTATTCTATTTAAAGTCAGAAAATTCTACTCCATGAACAAGGACATCCCATTCCCCCAAAATAATGTTCACTGTTGTATTTCAGAAACTTAAAAATATTATCCTGTTTTGAAAATTTTTTTATTCTCTCTTGGCTATATAGATATTATTTGGACACATGTGGACTAGCTGTAACTTGAGGGCCCATGATGGACTCTGTAATCAGAGATTTTCCCTTATCTCCCTAACCAGAGTCTTAAAGTGGCATTTTTCTAACATAGAAAGACACTCTGTCAACTCTATTACTTTCATCATTAACTTTTTGTCATCATACAAATCCTATAGTTAACCAATAATACATAGTCTATAAAACACAGCCTGGTAGGTTGTTTATAACCACATTAGTGTTTGTGGTGTGTGTGTGTGTGTGTGTGTGTGTGTGTGTGTGTGTGTGTGTGTGTAGAAATAGATGTAGAAAACCGAAACAAAATAATATCAAGCAAACATCGGCAGCATCTAAAGAAGCTATTACATCACATATATAAATGAGTTGATCCCAGGAATGACAAGAGGGGTTTCACATTAGAGAAATTATAAATGTAATTTACCACATTAATGAATTACAGAAGAGAGGACATATACCAATCCGATGAGAGCAGAAAAATCATTTGATAAAATACAAAAGCTATTCAGGTTAAAAATACCTTAACGCTCTAGGAATAGAAGAATATATTTTCAAACTAATAAATATTATTTACAAATACCTAGAGAAAACTTAATTCTTAATGGAAAAATATTAGAAGGACTCCCTTTAAAATTAAGACCAAAATAAGGATGCTCACTATCACCACATACACACATTTACTGAAGGCCAATCATTTCCATAAGAAGAAAAAAATTAAGGAATAAGACACTCATTATTTAGATTAATGATTTACATTATTTATTAGAATAAACAAGAGAATAAAGCAAAATGGAAATATGTAAGATAAAGATACAAACATTAATTACATTTTTAAAATACCAGCTACACGTTGTTATTTTAAAAACTACATGACATTTAAAATAGCAATGAAAACACATAAGATCCTTGGAAATCTAACCAAAATTGTGCAGGACATGTTTGAAGAAATAATAAAATTTTATGAAAAGACATTAAAGAAGATTTAAGTTGTGAAATTTATCAGGCATACAAGTAAAAAGTTCCAATATCAGAAGATTTTAATTCTTCCTAATCTGATCTATGGATTCAATGCATTCCAGTGTAAACAAAAAACAGAAACAAAACCAACCTCAATAGGATTTTTAGAGACACTTAAAAAGTTGTTTCTAAAATGTATATCAAAGAATAAAAAACCAAGAATAGACAATAGGGCAGAGGGATTTGCCCCACCCCACATCAATACTTATTATAAAGCTTTACTAATTATGACATGTGGTATTGGTGTAGCTCCTGTTACAAACAGAAGAGAAAGCCTAGAGAAGACACACACTTATTAATACTTGATATATTATAGTGATATTATTTGATAAGGTGGCTGAGACAGTTATCTATGTGGAGGAGAATAAAATCGTGTCCCTACCTCATACCATATACAAGATCATGTATATACAAGATTCAGATGGATTAAAGTCTTATATGTGAAAGGAAAAACTGTAAAGTATTTCAAAGAAAATATAGGGGAATATCTGTTTGACTTGGAATAAGGGAAAAAACTTCTTAAACCAAAAAGCACTAACATCAAAGAAAAGATTGATGTTTGCCTATATCAAAATTAAGAACTTGGGGGCGCCTGGGTGGCTCAGTTGGTTAAGCGTCAGACTCATTATTTCAACTCAGGTCATGATCTCAAGAATCATGAGATGGAGCCCCTCCTCTGGTTCCACACTCAGCACAGAGTCTGCCTAAGATTCTCTCTGTCCCTCTGCTCCCTGCCCCCCGCACTCACTCTAGTGCTCTTTCTCTCAAATAAATCGTTATAAAAATTAAATTAAGAACTTCTTTCAAATAGTACGATAAAAAGTGAAAAGACTAACCAAAAAAAAGAAAATATTTGCAATGAATATAAGCAATATATAAAAAGATCTATACATTAAAAAAAAAGGAAAAAGAAACAAATAGAAAAATAGGTAAATGACAGGTATTTCCCAGAGGAAAACGGAATGACTGACAAACATTTGCCCAACCTCATTAGGAATCCAGAAAAATGCAAACTAAGACCACAATGAAGTGCGATTTTCCCTCTACTAAATTTGCAAAAAGTAAGAAGTCTGAAATACCAAGTGTTAACAGGAATATGGATAAACATATATTTTGTATACTGCTGGTGGGAATGAAAATTAGTCAACACCCTTTGCAAAACGATTTGGCATTATCTTGTAAAAATAGATGTTTCCATTGGCCTGCTGTCCAGCAATTGCACTCCTAGGTATGTGTTCCCGAGAAGCTTGCATGTGTGCATCATGACAGAAGTAAGAGTGATCATGGTGGCACTGTCTATAAAAGAACAGACTGGAAACTTCTTAGTGCCTCTCTACAGGAGAAGAGAATTAGGTGATATTCACACAATGGAATATTATGCAATCAGATGGTTGAATCTTAAAAAACATAATAGTGAAAAAACAAGTTCTAGAAGACTATATATTATAAATTCATAAATTCATTTCTGTTAAACAAACAAACAAAAAACCCACACACCAAACTAAACAATATATAGTTTAGAGGGATGTATTTATGGTTATATGGTAAAACTTCTACATACAAAGCAAGGGAATGATAAATGCAAAATTCAAGCCAGTGTTTATCTCTGTTAAGATAGAAAATGGGCTGTGACAGCAGAGAAGAATATTGATAAAAGCAGTGATTCTGGAAAATTTCTGGTCTTTGGAGAGGTGGAAAGTTTAGAGGAGTTTATTTTATTACTATGTTTCCATGTGCCAAATATTACAACTGTAACATTTAGAGGACACACTTTATAGCAAGAAAAAAAGACATATAGAAAAGTAATATTCAGATACTCCTGATTATATTGTTTGAATTTTAAAAACGAAGAAAGACATTATTTTGCAATAAAAAGATATGACAAGACTAGAAGAGCCTTAAATGTAATTACTAAAAGAAAAAAGCCAATCTGAAAAGGTTGCATACTGTATGAATCCAACTATACGACATTCCAAAAAATGCAAAACTATGGGGCCAGTAAAAAGTTCAGTGGTTGCCAGGGGCTAGAGGGGAGGGAGGGAAGAATAGGCAGGGAACAGAGGCTTTTTAGGGTAGGGAAACTATTCTGTAACTATATATAGTTATACTATATATAAAAATACATATTATGGGCTTATATTATAATATATGGGCTATAATATTATAAGCTATATTATATACATAGCTATATTATGGGTTATAATCTTATAAGCCCATAATATATATAAAATATATGTATTTTTGAAACCATATATATATACATATATATATTTGAAACTATGATGGTAGATACATGTCATTGCACATTTGTCTAAACCCATAGACTGTAAAACACTAAGAGTGAACCCCAATGTAAACTATGGACTCTGGGTCATAATGGTGTGTCTGTGCAGGTTCCTCAGTTGTAACAAATGTACCACTCAGGTGAGGCATGTTGATAAAGGGGAGGCTGTGGGTCTGTTAGGGCAGAGGGTTTATGGGAACCCTCTGTACTTTCCACTCAGTTTTGCTGGGAACCTCAAACTCCTCTGAACGATAAAGTTTGTTTGTTTGTTTGTTTATTTATTTATTATGTTATGTTATGTTAGTCACCATACAATACATCATTAGTTTTTGATATAGTGTTCCATGATTCATTGTTTGCATATAACACCCAGTGCTCCGTGCAATACGTGCCCTCTTTAATACCCATCACTGGGCCAACCCATCCCCCCACCCCCCTCCCCTCTAGAACCCTCAGTTTGTTTCTCAGAGTCCATAGTCTCTCATGGTTCATCTCTCCCTCCAATTTACCCCCCTTCAGTTTTCCCTTCCTTCTCCTAATGTCCTCCATGTTATTCCTTATGTTCCACAAATAAGTGAAACCATATGATAATTGACCTTCTCTGCTTGACTTATTGCACTTAGCATAATCTCCTCCAGTCCCATCCATGTTGATGCAAATGGTGGGTATTCATCCTTTCCGATGGCTGAGTAATATTCCATTGTGTATATGAGCCACATCTTCTTTATCCATTGGTCTGTTGAAGGGCATCTCAGCTCCTTCCATTAAAAAGAAAAAAAAAATGAAGAAAGATCCCTGAAGGAAAAAAAGAGGGAGAAAAGATCAAGTGGTCCTTAGACATCTCACAGCAGGACTCACTATCAGAGACAGTGCAGCAATAACTACATAGTTCTCCGAGAAAGAAAAGTTTCCCATCCAAGTTTGGCCCAGTCATATTGCCACTCAAGTTCAAAGACAAAAGGAATTCTCAAATATGAGAGAAGTCTAGAAACAGTACTCATGAGTAGGGAAAAAAAATCTGGATGCCCAAATCCAGCCAATTAGAGATGGAGTAAAGAATTCAGGTATGGGGGTGGGGTGGGGGGGTGGGGCACCTGACTGGCTCAGTCAGGAGAGCCTGCCACTCTTGATCTCAGGGTCGTGAGTTCGAGCCCTACATGGGGTGTAGAGATTACCTAAGTAAATAAAACTTTAAAAATATAAAAAAAATAAAGAACTCAGGTATTGGGAAGTCATTGTAAAGAGCACTGAATCCATTTAATATGGAACTAAGAATAATAATAATGGGAAGACTATGGTCATGAAACAGAAAACTACTGTTATAAGCTCTGACCACCCTCCCCACCACCCCCAACAACCAACTGAAAATGAAAAAACACAACAGACAGCAGGTGTGATGGGAGAAGGTAGCAGCACTGATGGGCCCCCTATTTCCTAGCAGGGCATTGTCAGCAATGAATTAGCTCCACACACATACACACCAACGTCTTAGTGGTCTTCATAATGTGACTTTTAAATTAAAAGGATTTTTAAGAAATCAATATCTACAGTAGTGAAGAAATATTTTTTTTTGTAAAAATTAACAATTCTTTGTTTTACCTCATATTCTTTTTATTCTGATGAGTCAAGGAAAATGAATCACTTTTCATTTTCAAAACTCCATGTATAGCCTTATCCCATGTTTATCGACCAATTTCTTTTCCTCTCTCTTATACATTTTCTGTGATTTCTTCTGTCTCTGTAGATGTTCACACAGGAACACTGGTTATTTGTGGTGTTGGTATTCGAAGGGATCTGTTGCTTTCTTTTTTATACGTGTTGTTTGAATTATTTATGGTATAGGTTTCATTTTTTAATATGACACTGAAGTAATTACTTGATTATAATTTGTTTTTGCTAGGGCTCCTGGGTGACTCAGTCATTGGGCATCTGCCTTCGGCTCAGGACATGATCCCAGGGTCCTGGGATCGAGCCCCGTGTCAGGCTCCCTGCTCCACGGGAAGCCTGCTTCTCCCTCTCCCTCTGCCTCTGCTTGTGTTCCCTCTCTTGCTGTCTCTCTCTGTCAAATAAATAAATAAAATCTTAAATAATAATAATAATAATAATTTGTTTTTGCTAAATGGAACAGTGAGACATTTGAGGATTTTTCACGACAGTGGAATAATTTAGGGTTATAGTAATGTGTAAAATTGCAGTATCCTTGAAAGAAAGAACTGTGTCTGCATTACATTTATATCCCTCTTAACACCATGCACAGAGCAAATGTTCAATAAATGTTTCTTAAATACAATGTTGTATTTCTGTCTATTTTTCCTTTAGATCTGAGAATAGCCAGAGAGAAAACACCCCAAGAAATCATCCTGTAAACACTCTTCTGAGGAGATTCTCTTTGAATGTCATTTGCTGTGTCTCCTCAAAGCACGGTTTCAATTTGTCCACAGGTAAATACTACACCCTGAATAGTCTATCTTTTAGATCTACATGCAAACAATTATTTTATTTATTTGTTCATTATTTGATTCAGCAAATATTCACTGAGAACCTATGTGAAAGTACCCTCCTGTGTTATGCATATAACAACGAGTCAAAGGATGGCTTGACCCTCAGAGAGCTTACATTTTCGTAAGAGAAGATGGACAAGAAGTAAATCAACAAATGTATAACCCTTCCTATGGTGATAATGCTATGAAAAAATAGTATAGGGTAAGAGGAGAAACATGACAAGGTAGGGGATTTAGGGTGCTCCCAGAAGGCCTCTCTGATAAGGTGACATTTGGCCAGAGACGTGAGTGACCTAGAGGAGTAAGGCATGCAGATGTCTTGATGAGGATCCTTCCAGACAAAGATTGGTCAAATGCAGAGTATTAAGGCTTGATCACAGGTGCCGGCCTGAGCGACAGAATGAATGGAGGTACTGATCAGTGAGATAAAGACAGGTTTAGCTGGACGGGTGGGACAGGGGTGTATGGGGAGGGAAGAGTTTGGTTTTAGATGTGTTTAGTTTGAGATGCCCTTTGGCCATCCAAATGGAAGGGGTGAGTAAACGATTGGGTAGATTAGGCTGGAAGCCAAAGTACATGTTGAGTTATATGGGACTGAAGGTCAGAGCGTATGTATAATTAAATTAAAAATATGTACAAAGTTGAATATAAGAGTCACCTTCATGCAACATAGATTAAAATAATAGCAAATGTTGCTCCCTAACAAATCACCCGCTGATTTTGAAATATCATACAAATTGCCAGAGCAGTTTTCTAGGAAATAGACTCTTTCAATTTGTGTTCACAAGAAGAAAAGCTTTGTGTTCAGAGCTGTGCTGTGGTGGTTTTTCTGCCCATCACCTGAAACAGCAAAGCAGGGGCTTGTCAACAAGGCTCCACTGAATGGAGGTAAGATCCTTTGCCTCGCTGAATGCCGTGCTTGATGATCTGGTTTTGTACAGCGTCCTGGTGCACTCACCGGTTTCCAGGCAGAAAGGCTGTTCAGGGTGAAGAACCACTGCATCATGGGAGCCAGGCTTTGACAAGCAGGTTGGCTCCCGCAGTGGACTTTCAATGGAGCGAGCACACCAACAAGAAAATTCTGCCAATTAGTGAATGATGGTGGGCTGCTGGGCAAGTCACACCAGGACCCAGGAGCCATTTCACCTGCACACCTGAACGTTCTATTCTCTCCTCCCTTTGCCTCATATTCCTCAAATGCCAGTGTTTCGTGTTGAACTTAGTTTCTAGACGTGCCCCCTCATCTCACCCCAAGCCCCAGCAAGAACTTCTCCCTTCTCTCTTCCTTCAGTTTAGCTCACACTGAGGCTGGGGGATCAATGAATCTCAGTTAGGCTCAGCATTGTAGAACCTGGCTCAAATCTGCTTCTAACAGCCGCTCAAACTTGTGATCTTGTGGACGCCCAAGCAACATGGCACACTGAAACCAGAGTATGGGATATTCTAACTCTTCCTATTTAGAAAATGAGCATCATTTGCACATGTCTCATAAAGATCCAGGGATATATGTCTCACAAAATTGTCATCACAAGGATGTGCAAGTAGAGGAGATAAATGATAAGTAGACATTACTCATTTGGAATCCAGAAGCTATACCTATGTCCCGCATGCAGAATTTGTAAGTAAAAGCCAAGTGTAAACTGAGGTATGAAAATCTCAATCAACTCAAATTCAGTCACCTCTCCCCATTCCATGGCCAGTGGCAGTCCAGAGTCTTCCCCCAGGATTTCATGAAATCGTCGATTCCTCCTGGTTTCCTTTTGCTCTTATACCTGCACCCTCCGGTGCTGTCTCTCTTTCCTCTCATATCCACTCATACTCCCCAACTGAAACCTTTCTCTGGTTTTCACCAAAAAGGGACTCACTCCCGCAAAGCATCTGGTGGGTTTGGTAGCTTTCCTAGAGAGTTCAAGGGGAGCAGGGCGGGGAGGCGGGGGGGATGGTGCACTACACGCCTTTGGTCATCTTACCAGCTTTATCTCTCCTCACTTTCCCTCCTTCACCTCGAAGGCCATACTTAGTCTTTACTGTGGTCATAGCAAGGTCGGGCTCTCACAGAAAGCGTGGCCTCTCCAGACTGGCAGTACCTCCACTTCACACAACATAGAACATGTTTACCTTGTACTTTCTTTGAGTCACAGTGAACTCTCCAATACCCACAGTTCACGGGGATTTTGTGCTCATGGGTATTGCCATCATCACATGCAAATAGGGCCCAAGGGACACAGACACACATATTACACAAATATGAGTTCTCTTGTCTTCCTGGACCTTACCGAGGAAGCACAAGTTCAAAGACATTAAGTGATTAAGAGTCTCAAGGCAGCTTTAGCAGCACACCAACTAAGTATGTGAACCCCTTCTGAGTGAGGTGTCCTCTGCGATTTCACAAATTGCAGGCCCATGAAGCAGACCCTGGAAGGGGATCTTCCAATCTGAGCCAAGCCTCTGAATTTCTGCAGCCCTGGCTGGGATCTAACAGAACCCTACGGGACACCAAACCCGAAATACTCAACCACGCCCCTCCCAAGTATCTGACCCACAGGGACTGTGAGAGATAATACATATTTATTATGCAGGAACAAATAACTGATATTTAAGTCTCAGTAAGATGCAAACTCATAGATTCTAATTTGGGGTCAGGCCCTAGCCCTGAAGTATGCAATTTTAACCATAATCCCAACCATCAGGAAAGAGCAAATCAAAACCACAATGAGATACCACTTCACACCCACGTGGCTGGCAGTACTGAAAAAGACGCTAATATCAAGTGTTGGCAAGAATGCAGAGGAATCAGAATCTTCACAGACTGCTGGTGGGAAGGTAAAAGGGTGCAGCCACTTTGGAAAACCTCTGGAAGTCCATCAAAGGGTTACACGTAGAGTTACGAAAAGAGCCAGCAAGTCCCTTCCTAGATATGTACCCAAGAGAATTGAAAGTAATGTCCACAAAAAATCTTGTACATAAATGTTCACGGCAGCATTATTAGCCATAAAAGCCTCCAAGTGAAAACAACCCAAATATCTATCAACTGATGAATGGATAAAAGATTTGATAGATCTAAACAATGGAATATTATTTGGCAATTAGAAGAAATGCAGGGGTGCCTGGCTGGCTCAATTGGTAGAGCACGTGACTCTTGATCACTGGGTTGTGAGTTCGAGCCCCATCCTCAGCGTAGAGTTTACTTGAAAAAAAAAAAAAGAAAGAAAGAAACGCATTACTGATATATGCGGCAACATGGATCAACCTTGAAAACAATGTGCTAAGTGAAAGAACTTGGTCACAAAAGACCACATATTTTATGACTCCGGTTATATAAAATGTCCCAAATAAGCAAAATCATACAGATAGAAAGTAGATTAGTAGTAGTTGTTGCTTGGAGTTGAGGAGATTGGAGAGTGATCCTAGTGGGTGGGGGAACGGTTTCTATTAGGAATGATGAAAATGTTGTAGAATTGATTGTATGCTGGTGTGTAACTCTGAAGATGCTAAGAATTACTGAGTTGTGCTCCTTAAACAGCTAAAACGAGGGGCGCCTGGGTGGCTCAGTCCTTACGTGTCTGCCTTTGGCTCAGGTCATGATCCCAGGGTCCTGGGATAGAGCCTCACATCGGGCTCCCTGCTCGGCGGGGAGTCTGCTTCTCCCTCTCCCACTCCCCCTGCATGTGTTCCCTCTCTCGCTGTCTCTCTGTCAAATCAATAGATAAAATCTTTTTTTTTAAAAAAAGAGCTAAAACGCATGGTATGGGGATTACATCTCGATAAATCTGTTATCTAAGATAATAACCCCCAGATAATTCTAATGTCATCAGTCCAATTTTTACCCTTGAGAAGTGCCACTATTAAAACATTTAAAACAAAAAAGCTCACCTGTGAGAGTCCTGATTAATTTTCTCATGTTTACCGCTCACACCTTTCTGAAACAACTTGAGACAAGTGAGGAAAAACTTGGGACATGACAGATCCTTACCTTCAGTCCGAAATGACTTTTAAAACATCCAGCTTTCTTGGTGGGGAAGGAAAATAAGGATAGCAGCAGTAAGAACTGAAATGAACTCCTGAGAAGAGAACAAGGGTGTCAGAAACAGAAAAGCATCAATTGCTCCTCTTCAGAGGCTGTAAAGAGGAACTTTAATTTCTCCATGAAGTGGCTTTTTTGCTTGTTCTTAAGAGGCCCTGTCCAGACCTGGCCTCCGAGAGGGTCATTCATCTTGCTTTTTCTCTGAGGTTAGCTCGAGTCTCTTCTTGTAGCTGGGACAGGATGACAAAAACCAGGATGTACCTTGTAATTTCCGCGAAAGCAGTTTTTATTCTGATTTTATGTCTTTGATGCCTAGCATTTCACCTCTTCTCTGCAGAGCTTGCAGACACAGTAATTATTTAATTGCTCCTGCTCTATTTGTCACAGGCAGGGTTTGAGCCCTGTGGGAGCTGAACTTGAACCCGCACAGAGAGAAAAGCAAGAGGCTCTCTGCTCCCAAGATCTTCCCTCTTGATTGATGCATAATCCTCCCTTTCTCTTACAAAATGGGAAGATCAAGCCATTGTTCCATTTCCACTCTCTTTTCCTTAACCGTAAGAGCTGAACTGTTAAAAAAAAAAAAGTACCGTCTTTTAAAAAACATCTGACTTCTAAAAAAGATTTTTGACTTCTATACAATGTATAGAAACACTTGAATATAGGTCTGTGTGTACATATATATATATATATTTCTCATATAACTCACAAATTTAGAATGGAATAATTTGTTGGAACTTCAAAGATTCCTTTTTAAGCATCTAAGGTGACCCTGAGCACCAACTAGGGAGGGACCGTGCAATATTTATGTTAGCGCTAAGCCAGACTGTGGCATATTGCCTAGAACATGGCTTATGCTCAGTAAGTGCTGGAGTTTACAGAATTACCTTGGGAGTTCCCTATTTCTCCTGTGGCACCTCTCTCTTTCCTCCCATCCATCCCAAATCACTCTTCTCCAAGTGACTTTGAGGATTGCTTTGTGTGGCCTTGTCTATCACCTAACCCCTCCATGTCCACATGCTTTAGAACAGAGCCTCACTACATTTCACTGAGCACTGTGTGCCATGAGTTGCAAGGTAGCCAAGTCATTTTTTAGGAATGGATAGAATTTACTGATTTTTCAAACTGCCGTGCTGGACGAGGGGACAGATCCATCATCCCCAAGGAGTTCCGTTAGGTCACTTCCATTGAGTTGCCGTGCCATTAATTTGGGGAAAATTCTTGGGTCCTTCCCTATTCTGCTTCAGGAAGCTGCCTCCTGGGCCTGTGTAAGAGTCTAGTGGACAGAGAAGGGGAGTAATAGTGAAACCACAGAAAGTGAAGAGCCCCAAGCATCAGCATGAACATCCCAAGAACATGCCCTGTTAATTGGTCGGGTCTGCTGACGGAGCCAAGAGCAATGCAGGGGGCTCTGGGGTTCCGTGGAGCCCAACCTTATGGACTCCTCATCAATCCGTGAATACTGGGTGCCTATAAGTCTGCAGGAGAAACTTTCTACTTAAAGAACTTTTGTTCCCCATGGGGAGGAATTCCACAAATGGGTTTGTTCTAGTTGAGAAATACACAACATGCAATGAAGAGCCGAGTACACTGTGGTCAGGGGCTGAGACTGGATCTATCAGCTGCCACCTCTTCTCTCTGCATCGGTTTATAAATGTGACCCTCATGAGTCCTCTTCAGTTGGGAGAGGCCTGGGGAGTAGCTGATTTCCTGGGGGGCCCTTAAATCTCTAACAATGGAAAAAAAGCCCCACCACTTCCTTAGAAGGATAATCACCTGAATGGCATTGGAATTTTAAAGTCTTTTCCTCTCTCTCTCTCTCTCTCTCTCTCTCTTAACTCAGGAAAACACACTGCAATTTTGCCACTGAATTCTAGAGGTATTCTATTTGAATGAACAGGAAGAAGTCAGCAGAGTTCATAATAGACAAGATCACTTTGGTTTTTTTTTTTAAGATTTTATTTATTTTCTGACAGAGAGAGAGAGAGACAGCGAGAGAGGGAACACAAGCAGGGAGAGTGGGAGAGGGAGAAGCAGTCTTCCCGTGGAGCAGGGAGCCCAATGTGGGGCTCGATCCCAGCACCCTGGGATCATGACCCGAGCCAAAGGCAGACACTTAATGACTGAGCCACCCAGGCGTCCCAAGATCACTTTGGTTTTAAGAACACATAAAAGCAAGCAAAAACAGCAAAAAAGCATGCTTTTATCGCCATAAGAGGACAGGTTCCAAGAGGCAAAAGATAGTCTAGTCTTTGCACGATTTCCACATCATGCTTTGCACTGCATGAGGCTGGCTTCAGTGTGTCCTCGTTTCTCTTCTCAGGAGCCCTTCATCTCTGGTCTTTCACTGAGACACTGGAAGAATTTACCTGATCCTGACTGAGGAAGCAAATAGAGCTGGGTCATTCAAGACAACAAGCTGAGCCCTGAGGGACCAAACTGCTTGACCAACCAAGTCTTTAGCCTGATGATGATGATGATAATACTATACTATTAGCTTCACTTTTCCAGTCCAGCTCTACTAAATTCCATTTCATCCATTCTTTGGAGCACATTGTAAAGAACTGGGCTTTGAGGTCAGTATTTTGGGTTTACATCCCCTTGGGCCTCTTCCGAGCTGTGGGACCACTGACCACTTACCTAACTTTTCCAAGATTCAAATGGCCTCACCTACAAAAAAGCTATAAAAATATTGTGGTGATGACTCCAGTAAAATAAACTAGAAGCTGGTATTATGGACTGAATTGTGTCCCCCTAAAAGCCATAGGTTGATGTCACAACCCCTGTAACCTTTGAATGTAATCACGTTGGGAGATAAGGACTTTAAAGGGATGACTAAATTAATGGAGGCCCCTTAGGGCAGGGCTTCAATCCAACCTGATGGAGCATCCTTATAAGAAGAGGAAGAGACACCAAGGTTGGGCGCACACAAGAAAGCTATCCCTAAGTCAGGGAGAGAGGCCTCAGGAGAAATCGAACTGTGAGAAGTTAAATCTCTGCTGTTTAAGCCACCCAGCCTGGGCTAGTTTATGACGGCTGCCCTAGAAAATTAATACAACTTGCTACAGCAATGTACCACAGTCCCTTTTAAATAAATAATAGCAATTATTACCATTCACCAAACATTGATTGAGCACCATGGTTGGGTAAGGGGGAGGGAATGATAAACACAGCCACAGACTCTTTCTAAAGAAGCTCCTGGTCTGTAGGGAGACAAATATATTGGCAATTAATACATTAGAGTGTGATTAATACAGTAATGAAAGAATACTCTTCACTTGTTCTATAATTTTCCTCCTTTTCTACAAATTTACTGTTATCCTTAATTTTATCAGAACATCCTACTGGTCTTAATTACTCTTTTCTTGTCTGTTCTTTTCCTGTTCCACTCTACCTGGGCCCAGTACTCATTTCTTTATCTTCATTATTCAGATCTTGCTGTTGTTGTTGTCGTCATAATTTTTAGATTCATCACTGTCATCCGGCCAGATAATTCTAATTGTTCTGAATAGCATCTGAGTCCATCTATGGATATGGCTAAGCGATGGCTTTCTTGGCCCCTCAATTGCATCAGGTTTCCATGACAACACAAGTTTCCATCAACAGTTTTAACTTCTGTAGCTCTGAATGCCAAGGTGTGTTTCACCTCACTTTCTCCATTACTCTACAGCAGTGCCATATTTTACTGTGGGTCGCTCTGTAATTTTCTCTGTGCGGTTCCAAACTAAAGGTGTTTTGAATATGCAGGTGACATTCTTTTTAAACATTAAATTAATTTTACCTAGTATGGGTCATTTCAATTCTTGACAACGGCAGACAGGAATGTGCAGGAATCCGTGGCCCGAAATTACCCCCCCTCTCACTTTTGCACACTCACAGGGTCACGTTCACATCCGAGGATAATTGATGGGTGTGTCACAATGTTCATTAAAATTATGACCCATATTGTCACTTGGGAAAGGTCTGTCACGTATCCGGGAATGAGCCTCTATTTTCGGCCCCGTATGCCTTATCTATAAAAGAATTATTGTGGAAGGAGAAGCCCAGAACGTCTCTCAGCTCAGAAACATTTTCTCCTCTTTCTAAACTGAAGTATCAATTTTTAATTATTTCTCATTCTGAAAAGCTGGGAATGATCTTAGTTCAGTGGCTTCCCCAGTAAGTCCCACATGAATTCTGTCGCATTTTCTTTGGAGTTTTCACATGTACTTTGTTGAAATACTACCTGAGGGTACCGTGCAAATTAAAAAATCAAAAGGGGAACTATATCAATTTTGGGGGTGAATAGAGCAACACAAGAGCTTAAAAAAGTAGCAAAGGCCTTGAAGCATGTCAAGAAAATGCAAGAGATCCCACTGGATTCCTTCTAGTAGCCACGCAGATTGGGGTGTGAAAAGCTAGACGGTAAAGGGGGCTGAAAAACTAAATCAAGGTTGACAAGAACAGGGGCTTGTCAGTGGGAAGTTCTCTTAGGCATAGCTTCTGTGTTCCATAACTTTTTGTCTTAATTGAGGGATTATGCCTTCTAGCCTATGGTGTCAATCACAGGTGACCCTCCCCTCTCTTTTGTCCCCATCTGAGTGTCTACTGTATTTCTCCATCTTGCCCTCCCTCCCTCTCTCCATCTCTCTCTCTGTCTGTCTGTCTGTCTGTCTCTCTCTCTCACCATGCCGCTCAAGCTCCTCATCCCCCACCGTTGTATTCCTCTCATGGCCTCTAGCTTTCCCTGAGTCAGTCTCTGCTTTTCCGATATAATACTGTTCATTACATGAGATAATGCTTAAAGCACTTAAAATAGTCCCTGGTACATAGTAAGTGCTCATAAAAGGTTACTGTTATTCAACCCTCCAGCCCAATATTCAAAAACATTTCTTTTATGATATTATCCACGTAACTGTGAATCTTGGGGATTCCCTAGTCGAAGCCCAAACTCTTTGGCTGGGTATCTGAGGCTCACTCTTAATTGGCCTCATCATAAATTTTAAAGGTTTGGGGCACCTGGGTGGCTCAGTCAGTTAAGTGTCTGCCTTCAGCTCAGCTCGTGATCGTAGGGTCCTGGGATCCAGCCCCACATCACAGCTCCCTGGTCAGTGGGGAGTCTGCTTCTTGCTTTCCCTCTGCCCCTCCCCCCCAACTTGTGCTCTCTCTTGTGCGCGCATGTGCGTGCTCTCTCTCTCAAAAAAATAATAAAATCCTTAAAAAAATATAAAGGTTTACTTCCAGTGTTGTGGCGTCTGACCCTGTTAGGCTAACGTGTGGTTTCTGTTTAGGTGTTCATCATCCCTGCCCTGGCACCATTTATGGAATCCTAGCTAATCTGTATGCATCATCCTTATTTCTCACACCTGTACAATGCAGTCTGTATTATCAGCCCCATTTTACAGATAAAGAAACTTAAAGTTAGAGGCATTAAGTAATTTATTTAAAATGACATGGCCAAGGGTCACCTGGGTGGCTCAGTCACTTAAACATCTGACTCTTGGTGTCAGCTCAGGTCTTGATCTCAGGGTAGTAAGTTCAAGCCCCGCACTGGGCTCCACACTTGGCATGGAGCCTACTTAAAAAAAAAAGTCATTACCATGACATGGCTCAGCCAGCACTTGGACCCAGATCCATGCAACCTCAAAGCCCATGATGGCCCACAGGACTCCATTCTCTTCTCTTCCTCATTGTCTTCTCCTCATACCTCATACTGAAACACTCTGACTTCAGCCTATACCCTCTTTGGACCTCCCCAACTTTTCTGGACTAGTCTCAGAGGCATCAGTCTTTCTCTCTGTTAACCCTCCAAAGCCATAGACTTATGCTGTCTTCACTTATTTTTCTTCTATTGGCTGTTTGTTGTCCTTATCACCCCCTCAGTCTCTATGGTGGAAGCTGGGGTATCTCTCTTTTAATCATCAGAGCTGTCTGGATTAGCACTTTGGGTGGAGAAGTGTCTATAAGAGGCACATGAGCCAATGATTAGTACTGGCAGCACCGGGCTTTCAGCTGTATCTTTTTTTTTGAAGACTCGGCAAGGAAGTTCCTGCTACATTCGGTGGCTCTGAGGAGAGAAACGCTACAGCACTGAACCAAATCTTCTAAGACCTTAGCCCTGGGCAGTCTGGCAGGAATCGCCTGTCCCAGCTCAGTATGCTGCACATGTCCGGCTTACCTGAATGAGAGAGCAGCACGTGACCAAAGAACCTAGAGGAAAGGGCTAAGGGATGTCGGCTTACGCTCCTGCGGCTCTTAGAGGGGATTCCTGTTGAGAGTGAAAGGCCCGATCTAGCACGCAGAAATATCCACTCTTGTGCAGATCTCGGTTGAGGATGGGGCTGAGGCTTTAGAAATAACTATGAGCTGTGAGCTAAAGAGCAGACCACTCGGGCATAGGCTTTGTCTCCCACCTGCCCGAACAGAGTGTCTCTAGAGTCTTACCTCTGTGTAAATGGCACTATATCTAGGTTGTGCCAAAACATAGCCTGTACGAGAGGACTTTCTACATGAAGTTGGAAACTGCTGCATCATGAGAACCAGAAAGCAAATGCAAACTTGTGACCTGAAGGCCATGCACGCGACTGAATGTCTTACAAAGATTTCAGCGGCAGACGAGGCTAAAGGGCTGAACTTCGCACCCAAGTGCCACCCAAGTGGGACTGTCTGGTTTGGGGTTTGTTGAATTTGATCCCTCAGCATCCTACAGCAGGCCGGGAGAGACTTACCTCAAGCTACCGGCAACAAGACTTGATCTCTGCTTCCATCCTCAGGGGACAGAAGGAAATCCCCCCACTGGCTTTCCAAGTAGGGGGTCAGGTGTGTTTTTTAAAAGAAGAGAGGAGGCCAAGAAGAGTAAACCTGAAACCCTAGGTCGTGCCCCTTGCCAAGTTCCCGGTCTGACTTATGAAGATTAACTCCACTACCAGTTTAAACAGATTCAACCAGACAGGAAAAGAGAATTTGGATGGAACCACTTAAATAGTCAAAACATTCAGGAATTGTTGTATGAATTTTAAAGGGAACTTGAATTGCTTCAGATCCTCTGAGTATTGCTTGACTTTCTGTTGCTGTTGCCCCTGGCCCTTTGGAAGATAAAGTGAATGCTCTGGGTAGACGGCGTGTGTTCTAGTCTCTGAAAAGTGGGTTTTATCTTTGTATCGCATACCGCTGTGTATGAGAATAAGGAAATCTATCTTGCTGTTGTAGCTACAAATCAAGGAAAAGGTTTGACTGCTCACCTCATCAAGAAAGGTGTTTATTATACCTGCTGCTTCTAACCAGTTACCCTGGGTGCGTACCTAAACCTCTTGTAATTCTTTCTGTTCTTAGCTTCTAATTTTTTTCCTTTTGTAGGCTTACCCTGGGTCCCTCGTGTTCTTGGAGTGTTTCTTTGTGTGTTTATTTCTGAAGGATTTGTAAGTAGTGTGTGAAGTAAAGTCAGAATACTAATGCTACTTATTCTATTTTTACTCACATAATTTTTGTTTGGGCTGAGCCTTTGTATTTTGCTCATTTTTTTTCTCTCAAATTCTCAGCTAAATCTGTTAATCTCTTTTGTGCGTGAATAGATTTCCAGTGGGAGATTTAGTTACCAACTTGAGAAGGACTAAAGCTTTTAAAGTTTCAGTACCGTTTCATGGCTGTGAGTAGTCCTAGTGGATTTGCCAAAAATCCTAAGGAATTTTGAAGGTTGTATATTGCTTTTAGGACACTGACTTCAGGTGAAAATATACTTGACATTTTAATTCACTGGCTTCAAACTACACTATGAAGATTTCACTGTGACCCAATGATGATTGTGGATGGATGGTAACAGTGCATTTGGGTGCTTAAATTGGACTCCTCGTGACTTTTTACATCTCTAGCATCATCTTTTAATTATTCTCCAAAACTCATTCTTTCATTATGTATTCTTTACTAAAGAAGCACAGTAGGAAGTGAAGGTATTTTTATCAACATCCATTCTTTTCTTCAACCAACTTTGCCAAGGGTCATTTTTTCTCCTGCGCTTTTGGTTGCTCTTCACTTTAACTTTGAACACCACCCAACCGAAACGTAAGGTTTTCCAGGCTGAGGACCCATAACTCAGGGCCAGGAGTACACATCTCCTAGTCAGGAGACAACTCGGCAAGAGATGAATGGTCCAGCAGAAGGACAATTACCACTGAACAAAGGAAAAGGGGGGATGAAAGAGTCACTATTACGGCAGCATTAGATATATTAAATGAGGCAAGCTGTCTTACAAGCATAGATCTTCCCTGGCATTTCTCTTTGATGATTTATGATATGGTTACATTGAGTGTCCTTGTGGCCTCACATGCAGCTGACGTTGCTTTGATTTTCTTTTTTTTTCGAGCTTCATTTCATTTCACAGAGCACAATCAAAGAAAGCCAGAGAGGTTCCTGTTCAATGTGCTGTACTCCATTTAAGCTGGGTCCCTTCTGGTTGTAAGAGAAAAGGGAATTTGGATTGGTAAATTTTATCCAGTAGAACAATGATAAACAACATGAGGCTATTCTCCCCTTTACTGGAATACTGCTCCTCGACCCCCAGCATCATGGGGTATTTTCTCTTTCACGTGTTTTTTTCCCAACTCTAAAAACCAGAGTTGGACTAGGCATTGAAATAATTTTTGACTTCTTTATGTCTTCGACTGAGCCAGATATTTTCAAATGCATCATTGTATCATTTAAATTCCAATATCCCTAAGAGATAGATTTAACCACTATATCCATTACAGAAACTTGCACACATCACATACTTAGTAACTGGCAAGATCAGAATTTCAGCCATAAACAGTCCGGATTAAAATTCAAAAGCCATATAATTTCCATTACGTGATGCTGAATTCTTGCTGAGTTTTCTTATATAACACACATCACTACTAAAAAGAAGATAGCTTCCATGCCAATAACTCATCCTGGTCACTCTTCCTCTAAAAACTCAAACCCAAATTAGATTTTTTTTTTTTCTCTTTGGCCCTTAAACTCATTCTTTTCCCAACTGAAGGATTATAGCCAAGCATCAGGATAAAGGAGGTCATTTTAGGACAAAAAGGAAGGGACTGTGTTTATTTTAACTGATGTAGAAACATTTCATGTTCAATTACAAGTCACTAAGCCAAGGGGGGAAAAAAAAAACAGTTATTGTTTTGATGGCCCTACAGTGACATTATGAAAGAAATAATCAAATCACTTGACTCACAAACAAAATGGCATCCTTTCACCAGATGGTTGCATATAATCATATAATATAATGCATAAAATATAATGCATACAATCAGAATTCTGAGATTAGATTTTGCCCCACTTTGGAAGGAAATTATGGGTCTGAGTCACGTTTGTTTTTAGTTTCTTTCTTCTTTCAACTTCAAAGATTCTTCTCATCGGTGGCTTAACATCTAACGTTTATGAGTTTCTTTTTCATTGAGCAAAAGAGAACATTTTGTTTATTGACTCAGCACTAACCACTCCAATTAGTGTTATATTTAATAGTATAGCTGGATCTTTCTCATGACTTAGGTCGGATTCTTCTAGAAGCAGACCGGAGGCAAGCATTTGAGAAGAAGTAGTTTATTTGGGAGATGATCCCAGAAAACACCAGTAAGGAAGTGGAGAAGTGAGATAGGGAAGGAAATAAAGCCAATAAAGCCTGTGTTTATGAAGCCAGTTACTACAGTGAGCAACTGTAGCTGGTGCTACTTTATAAACCATTTGTGACCAGTCAACAATAAGTCCAGAAGTTAAGGTACAACATTTATAGGCTTTTTAAAAAAAGATTTTATTTATTTATTTTAGAGAGAGAGAGTGGGGGGAGGGGCAAAGGAAGAGGGGAAAAAGAGAATCTTAAGCAGATTCTGCGTTGATCGAGGAGCCCAATGTGGGGCCCAATCTCACAACCCCGAGATCATGACCTGAACCAAAACCAAGAGCCCTAACCAAGGCCCTAACCAACCAAGCCACCCAGGCACCCCCAATGTTTATAAACTCTTATAGCAAGTTTATATTGCTATGATATATGCATAGTTTTTATTGCATTTTATAAAAACATGGTCAGAAACAAACAAAAAACTGGTACTTCACAGCTTATGGGTTGAGAAGCATTGGTATAGAGTAGATGCTGCAGAGTTAGCGCCCCAGGGCGAGTGAGCTGTGGTGTTTATACACCCAGGGAAGCCAGTCTTTTAGTGATGCTCCTAGAAGTTTGATGACTCACTTTTCCCAGTCTGCTGTGTGTGTGGGCACAGGAGGCAAAGAAATGTGAGTGTTGGCTTTTGCAGGCTGAATAGGGCACGAACACCTGCTACTTTTTTTTTCTTTCTACTGAAAGCAATTAGTAATTATTCTAGAAGTAATCACATGTCTCATGCATGGAAGTGAAATGGATCCGCAAGGTTAATATTTATTAGACCTCCCTGGTCTTGACATTTTCTTACCACTCTCTGGGAAGACTCACACATTATTGATACGGTTATGACGTAACATCTTACTCCCTTCCCCACTACACATTTATTTATACCCTATTTCTAGGAATTATTTGGGACTTTAATGGCAATCCCCCAGGGGTTTCTACTCCCAGTATGGTGAAGGGAGGTCCCAAGAGAACAGTCCCACAGACTACAGACTATGGGCAAAATACAACAACAACAACAAAGGCTCTGGAAAATGAAAAGAGGTAGGCTGACTCTGGAGAGGAGCTAAAACTTGGAAAAAGGCATGGGTGAATTTTCTGGTTTTACAGACTTAGCCTGCGGGCAGGCTGTGACTTGTGCAGGGGAGCTAAGGTGAGACTGTTTTTAGTCCGAATATAACAAAGTCTGCCCAATAAACAAAATAATTAACATTATTCAGAAAAACATTACCAAATCCAGACACTCCACAATATCACATCCATCATGTTCAGGATATGACTCAAAATGATTCAATAAACAAACAAACCAAGGAAATGTCACCCATAAAAGGTAATTTACAGAGACAAACCACAAGATACCCCAGATGTTGGAAAGTCAGGAAAGACTTTAAGTGAGCTCTTATAATTATGTCCAGTGAGGTAAAGGAAAATATTCTCATAATAAGTGAAAAGACAAAAATTCTCAGCATAGAAACAGAAAACATAAAAAGAACCAAATGAAAATACTAGAACTGAAATAATAGAGTATCTGAGATTTTTTTAAATAATGGACTTAATTGGCAGAATGGAGAACTTGAACACATATAAATAGAAATTAACCAAAATTCCCATATTTGGTGAAAGACAGAATTTACACATTCAAGAAGTTCGACAAGCCTAGTCACCTCATAGTACATGGATTTTTTAAAAAAGATTTTATTTATTTGAGAAAGAGAGAGAGAGAACGTACAAGACGGGAGAGGGACGGAGGGAGAAGCAGACTTCCCGCTGAGCAGGGAGCCTGATGTGGGGCCCCATGCCAGGACCCTGAGATCATGACCTGAGCCAAAGGCAACTGCTCAACCGACTGAGCCACCCAGGGGCCCCCGTAAATGGATTCTAAAAACACAAAGAGAAAATCTTGAAAACAGAGTAAAAATGACACACATATGGAAGAACAGCAATTCTAATGAGCTCATACTACTCATCAGAAAACATAAGGACCAGAAGACAGTGGAATGACATCTTTAAAGTGCTGAAAGGAAACAAAATAAAACCACACAATACATGACAATCAAGAGCTCAATATCCAACAAAAAGTGATTTTTCAATAAGGAAGGTAAAATAAAAACACTTTCAGATTAAAGAATTCTAAGAGAGTTCTGACAGAACTTCAATACAAGAAATGCTAATAGAATTTCTTTTGTCTGAAGGGAAATGATATAAGAAGAACACACTGGTCTTTGGGAAGGAATAAAGAGTATCAGATGGCTATGTCTTGATAAACATAAATATTTTTTCGATTTAATTTTTAAAAAACAAATAGGACTATTTAAAACAAAACATCATGAGGCTGTTTGTTTTTTTTTTTTTTTAAGATTTTATTTATTTATTTGAGAGAGAGAGAGCACAAAGGGAGAGTGAGAGGGAGAAGCAGACTCCCCATTGAGCAAGGAGCCCAATGCGGGACTCATCCCAGGACCCTGAGATCATGACCTGAGCCGAAGGCAGACGCTTCACCAACTGAGCCACTCAGGAGCCCCATTGTTTGTGGTTTTAAAATGCATTTAAGTATTATTTGTATAAGCACGAAGTTTGCCAGGATTAAAAAAAACCTATGTGATTTCAACGTTTCTATGTTTTATGTGAGGTAGTTCAATACTAAATTTCTGTAGACTGTGAAACTTAGGGATGTATACTATGCCCGGAAAAACCACCAAAAAAAAAATGTAGAGTTACAATGCCAGTGAGTTAAAATGGATTTTTAAAATAATTCAAGTAATTCCATTTATTAATGACATCAAGGTCCATCCATGTTGTTTCAAATGGCAGGATTCCCATCCACCTTTATCGTGGCTTCCTTCTTTCTCATAACTAGCTATTGGTTTTAAAAGGAAAATATGTGTTAAAATTTCCTAAAAATGGAGAGCAATATCAAATGCCTTGGAAGCCAAAGAATATTTGTTTATTAATAATTTGGGGGAGATCCTTCAGTAAATTCACTTAATTTTGTTTTATTTTAGATGTTCGTCCAGAATCTATGAAGTATACTTATTAAGCATGGTTTTTTTGGTAAAGTATCCCCTAGAGCCTAATTGATTCAAATGTGGGACTAAAGGTATTTCTTCTTTGTTACCTATTCATTTTTAGTTTTATTTGAGGGGAATAGAGTTGAATAAATAGCTAATATTTTGAGCTGATAAAGTGGTTTGGGGGAAAGCAGAGCTTTCCTGTCTTTACATTCTAGATTTAAAAGGTTCTAAATATAAGCCTTAACAATCCTCTTGGACATCAGCATGAGCAAGATAAAGTGAGTGTCTTTATTTAGTAAATAAAGCCCCATCGTTTGGGTTTGAGCAAGTGACTTTTTGATATACTATAGTTTATTTTTGGATTTTAAATTTGATATTAGATGGAAAGTAGAAATTGCGGGTGCGTGGCACTGTATAATTTTTACATGGTGGCAGCATCAGGAAGCACTCCTTTAGGATGGGAGATATCCAAATGTGGACCTTGTTATGATCCATCAGCTGTGAAGAGTATGAAAGCAGATGGTAGGAGTGAGATCTCAGTGACTCTGGGGGTGTGTTCAAATTCTCAAGTCAGATGATCGTTAATTCCAAGTTTGTTTGACTCTAATATGGGGGTTTTTCACCCTTACGGTATGAGTATTTCCCCACTGCCTTTCCTGTTCTCCTACCCAAACACCTCTGCTCTTCAGGTCTGGTGGCCTCCGTCCCAGGGACATTTGATCAGCTATCCCTTACTCCTCCCTAGTCTTTTCTGTTCCTGCGTTGGCCCTGTGGTAGACCAGCAAACCCAGACATGATTAGCAGAAGCAGCAGGATGCAAGGGATATAAGCAGTAAGCAGTAAATAAAAGTGGCCTCTTTTAGCTTTGAAATATATTGACTCAGGAAAGTGATGGCAGAAAGGCTCTAAAGGGAACACCAGGACCTTGGACCCGCACGTCAGTAGTCAGTGAAATGGAAGGATTCTATCTCCTGCATGCTAGCAGTCTGTCTCCTGCAAGGTTTTCTTCCACACTTTGATCCTTCCCCCTTTTTATCGACACTTCTAGTTCTCACACTGCTTCCTGGTGTGAGTTTCATTCACGGACAAAACTTACGCCTCCTATGCCCTAGTCCCTTGGAAGCCTTACATCTGGTGTTAGCTACCATGACAAAGAAATCCTAGCAAAGAGTGTGTCTAGTTAATCTGTTAGGTCTTCCTCCAGCCAGTCTGCTCACGGGAGGGCAGGCCGTTGAAGGATTCATCTGGAAGCTCTCTCGTGAACCTTGATTACATCCGGAAAGCCATTGCCCATCCTACCTACTTTTAGGTTTTCGTGTGAGGACTTTACAGCTCCTCTTCCCACCTCTGCTTCTTTTGTCCTCTCCCAAGTCTCATGACTACCCAGTACAGCAGCTAGAAGGGCAAGGGGAAGACATGATGTGCCAAGGGTGCCTTCTTCGGGGAGGGATTGAGAGCAGGTGCAGAGGCTACCCGTGAACCATGTGGTAGTCCCGAGTCCTGCAAAGCGCAGGTCTGATGTTACAGCACTGGTGTGGGTTTGCGAACTTGAGAATTTCCCAGGGGTGAAATCTGAAACTGGCCCCTTAGGAGAAGGACAGGGAGAGACCCCCCCCACAAAAGAGGCAGACCACTCTGGATTGGTAGGTGACTGTTTTAATAAGCAAGGGCAGTTACATGTGAGGCTTGTCTTGGGAGGCAGCAGGATGAGTAGATCTCCACAACAGCCCACCAGAATCTTCAGAGTTTCTATAGAGGTCTTACCAGGGTTCAGTCACCGACACAGTCTTTTCCAGGTGGTCTCAACATCACACTACTCTCTCAAGGCTGCGTTCTTAGAAACGGTTCCCCCTGGGGGAACAGCAGGCAGAACATATATTCCAAGGACAGGGGAGGGAGAAAGGAGCCTCCTATTGCCAGGGTCTAGCACAAGGGTCACCGAGCTGTCAATGACCTCCTCCAGTGGCAGGTAGGGGAAGAGCTCTGGTTCAAGGTTAAATCTGGAGATTGCCAACTACAATCCTCATAGTAGCAGCACACCTAGTTTTCTATATTATTGAGTTATTTTCTCTACAAAAAAAGAAAAAGGGGTAAAGGGAGGGGAGATGATACCCAAACAGAATGAGACTGGGGAGGGTTCTTGGCAAAGCAGGAAGGGGACATAAACAAAAGAACCTCTTTGGCATTCAGATTTTTCAACAGACCCGGTAAGAAGCATTTTTCTGGAGACCAAATCTTGGCAGCTGAATTTCAGGCTGGTAAGTAATGTTGACTTTTCAGCTGTACCAAATTGAAACAACATACCCTCCAATCCTCAGCCGTGGTCCAGCCAAGGGCAGGTGAAGACCTCTGTCATCTCGTCTCTGTGTTCGAGGTAGCAAATGCCTCCAGTACAGGGCAGTGGTGCTTAGGGCTTTGCAAGGACCGACTCTCTGGTGTAAACGGGTTGGATCTTTTCCCCCTTCTGTACTGAGCTAAAAATAAAACGACCTGACTTCCTCCAAGCACTGGTGGCCAACTGCCTGCTGTCTATTAGTGGGAAAGACTGGGTAGCAATAATGACTAGTGCTTCCTGCGTTTTCGATCAAAATGGCCTGGGTTAGATTTTCAAGCTGAGTATTGTGCTTCCTTATGGAGAACTCTAAGCTCTCTCCTCTCCTCCCGGCTGTCTTCTGGGTATTTCAAGTGAAGAGAAGCACCAGGCATGGATTTTTGGGGATGGCTGTCGCTATGACTTCAAGACGCATGGAATTTACTAAAGCCCTGTGGTCACGTGGGAGGGGAAAAGATGGGTGCTAAAGAAGCCCAGCAGGACTAGATTTCTCTTCCTCCTATGGGAAGTTAGAAGCCCTCTCCCTTAGCGTGGCTGAGGACGAAGTCCATGACTAACTGGGCTTTTTGGTATGGATTCTGTCTGTACTGGGTCAGTACGTTCTTTGTCCCGGTGTTGCTGAGACACCAAAACCTACTGATGGCCTTTAATCTGATGACATTGCTGGCAGAGCCTGTGTGTGACATTCACCCAATTCATGCTTCATTCCGAATCTGGTTTCCATCAACAGATGGAAACCAGATTCCCTCAGGTCTCCTCACCTGCTCTGTTCCCATTGGTCTCCCTTCCCTCAGGTCCCCTCACCTGCTCTCTTCCCATTGGTCTGCTTACCAACCCTCAGGCATGTTGGAGATAGTCCTGCCTCCCAACATTTGCTCACACCACCACTCCCATCCAGACTGCCTCTTTCCTTCTCTTTGTTTCTCTCTCTGTGTATGTCCTCTGCTTCTCTCTATTCTATTCTTCGGTTGTTGTTGTTGTTTGTTTGTTTGTTAGGGTTCAGGTCAATCCTCTCTGTGCCAAGCCTTGCTTTCCGTGGCTCTCCTTAATTTTGTTTCCAGAATGAGGTCCACGTTCTCACAGCTTTGGCATCCTGTGAAAGCGTGTTAGAGTTGCAAATTCTCTGGCCCCACCCTAGCTCTACTGAATCAGTCTGCAGTTTAACAAGATCCCCAGATGACTGAACGGGGCTAATTCCAGAGCACAACGTCCTGCGCGGCGCGGGCGCCGGCGTGACGCAGACGCAGGCCCGGGGTTGGAGGGTGTGGGCGGAGAACTTAGCTGCCGGAGACTTCTTCTCTAAGAGGTCCTGAATGGGTGCAAATGTGTCCTGAGGACATCAAAATTTTAAGCATCTGCAGCAGCATTTTACAAAGTAGTTTCCATGGACTATAATTCCAATGAGAAACAAATTCCTTTCAAAAGGAAATTTAGGGTGGGCGGAGCAAGATGGCGGAGGAGTAGGAGACCTAGATTTCGTCTGGTCTCAGGAATTCAGCTGGATAGGGATCAAACCATTCTGAACACCTACGAACTCAACAGGAGATTGAAGAGGAGAGTAGCAACAACTCTCTGAACAGAGAAGCGACCACTTACTGGAAGGTAGGACGTGCGGAGAAGTGAATCCGAGGCGATATTCGGGAGGATAGACGGCGGGGGAGGGGGCCTCCGTCGGCCGCTTCTGGCCAGTGCTAGAGCCGCGGAGCACAAAATCGGACCTTTTAAAAGTTGGCTCGGCTGAGGGACGTCGCTGCAGTGGCTAAGCAGGGGGTGGAATCCTCCCGGGACAGTGTGGTCTCAGGACCCTTGGGGTCACAGAAAGACCGGGGGTGCCTGAGTGCACCAGAGCTCCCAGGTATCGGAGCGGGGAAGCCGGCTGCAGAGACGGAGCCGAGGCGCGGGCTCTCAGCTCGGGGTGGCCATAAACTGTGATCCGCGGCCCAGTCGGGCCACTGCTCCTGCAGCAGGGACCCAACAAGCGGCAGAGCCGGGGAGACTCCCCTTCCTTCCCGGGGAGGAGCGGCGCGGGAGCGCACCGCAGGGATCTGCTGGGTTTGGAGACTCCACATGGGGTCGGGTGCCAGAGATAGAAACGCTCGATCACAGGCCGGGTGAGCACGGAGTGCGGCTGGAGACCGGGGACATGGGAGTGACTGCTTTTCTCTGGGGGCGCACTGAGGAGCGGGGCCCCGAGTTCTCAGCTCCTCCGGGTGGAGATTGGGAGGCCACCATGTTCACCCTGGTCCTCCAAAGCTGTACCGAGAGCTTGCAGGGAACAAAATCTCCTGAGATCAAACCCGAGCAGCTTGCTTAGCCTGGACCGACAAGGGCGGGGCAATTCAGCCTCCGGCAAAGACATTTGGAAACCACAGCAACAGGACCCTCCCCCAGAAGATCAGCACGAACAGCCAGCAAGCCAAGACCAAGTTTACCGATCAAGGAGAACGGGAGAACTCCAGCGCTAGGGGAATACTGCACATAGAATTCATGGCTTTTTTTTTTTACCATGATTCATTAGTTCATCAAAGTTAATTTTTGTTAACTGTTTTTTTTTTTTTCTTTTTCCCTTTTTCAACCAACATCTTATCAATCCTTTTAAAAAAAAAAAAACATTTTTTATTTTTCATTTTTAGAGTCGTATTTTATCCCTTCATAGTAGTTACCCTTATTTTTGGCATATATATATAAGTTGTTCTCTCTTTAAAATTTTGAGATACAGTTTCTTCTAACAGATAAAATATAACCTAAATCACTAGTGTATGGCTTTGTTCTAGTCTCCTGCCTGATCACATTCTCTCCCTTTTTCCTTTTTTTTTTCTTAAATTTTCTTTCTTTTTTCAAACAACCTCTTATCTTATCAAGTCCTTTTATAAAATCTTTTATAATTTTCATCTTTACAATCATCTTCTATCCCTTCATTGTATCAACCCTTATTTTGTACATATATGTCTTTCTTCCTTTAAAATTTTAGGAGGCACTTTTTTCGAACAGACCAAAATACGCCCAAAATCTAGTGTGTGGCACTGATCTATGCACTAGCCTGATCATATTTGATCATATTCTGCTTTTTTTGTATTGTTCTGTTTTTGTTTTTATCTTTTTTCTCTTTTTTTCCCTCTTTCTTTTTTCTTTCTTTCCCTTTCTTTTCCCCTGGTTTCAGGTCTTTTCTGATTTGTATACAGTATATTTGCTGGGGACATTGTAAACCTGTTAGCATTTTGTTCTCTCATTCATCTATTCTCCTCTGGACAAAATGACAAGACGAAAAAAATCACCTCAGCAAAAAGAACAAGAGGTAGTACCGTCCCCAGCCAGGGACCTACTGAATATGGACATTAATACGATGTCAGACCTAGAGTTCAGAATCATGACTTTAAAGATACTAGCTGGGCTTGAAAAAAGCGTGGAAGTTATAAGAGAAACCCTTTCTGGAGAAATAAAAGAACTAAAATCTAACCAAGTCGAAATCAAAAAGGCTACTGATGAAGTGCAATCAAAAATGGGGGCACTAAATGCTAGGATAAATGAGGGAGAAGAGAGAATCAGTGATATAGAAGACCAAATGATGGAAAATAAAGAGGCTGAGAAAAAGAGAGAGAAACAACTACAGGATCACGGGGCAGAATTCGAGAGATAAGTGATACGATAAGACGAAACAACATTAGAATAATTGGGATCCCAGAAGAAGAAGAGAGAGAGAGGGGGGCAGAAGGTATATTGGAGCAAATAATAGCAGAGAACTTCCCTAATGTGAGGAAGGAAACTGGCATCAAAATCCAGGAGGCACAGAGAACCCCTCTCAAAATCAATAATAATAGGTCAACACCCCGACATCTAATAGTAAAACTTACGAGTCTCAGAGACAAAGAGAAAATCCTGAAAGCAGCTCGGGAGAAGAGATATGTAACCTACAATGGTAGAAACATTAGATTGGCAACAGACCTATCCACAGAGACCTGGCAGGCCAGAAAGGACTGGCAAGATATCTTCAGAGCACTAAACGAGAAAAATATGCAGCCAAGAATACTATATCCAGCTAGGCTGTCATTGAAAATAGGAGAGATAAAAAGCTTCCACAACAAACAAAAACTAAAGGAATTTGCAAACACGAAACCAGCCCTCCAAGAAATATTGAAAGGGGTCCTCTAAGCAAAAAGAGAGCCTAAAGCAGCAAAGATCAGAAAGGAACACAGACAACATACAGTAAGAGTCACCTTACAGGCAATACAATGGCACTAAATTCATACCTTTCAATAGTTACCCTGAATGTAAATGGGCTCAATGCCCCAATCAAAAGACACAGGCTATCAGACTGGATTAAAAAACAAGACCCATCCATATGCTGTCTGCAAGAGACTCATTTTAGACCCAAAGACACCCCCAGATTGAAAGTGAGGGGGTGGAAAACCATTTACCATGCTAATGGACACCAAAAGAAAGCTGGGGTGGCAATCCTTATATCAGACAAACTAGATTTTAAAACAAAGACTGTAATAAGAGATGAGGAAGGACACTATATCCTACTTAAAGGGTCTATCCAACAAGAAGATCTAACAATTGTAAATATCTATGCCCCGAACGTGGGAGCAGCCAATTATATAAGGCAATTAATAACAAAAGCAAAGAAACACATTGACAACAATACAGTAATAGTGGGGGACTTTAACACCCCCCTGACTGAAATGGACAGATCATCTAAGCAAAAGATCAACAAGGAAATAAAGACTTTAAATGACACACTGGACCAAATGGACTTCACAGACATATTCAGAACACTCCATCCCAAAGCAACGGAATACACATTCTTCTCTAGTGCCCATGGAACATTCTCCAGAATTGATCACATCCTAGGTCACAAATCAGGTCTCAACCGGTACCAAAAGATTGGGATCATTCCCTGCATATTTTCAGACCACAATACTTTGAAACTAGAACTCAATCACAAGAGGAAAGTCGGAAAGAACTCAAATACATGGAGGCTAAAGAGCATCCTACTAAAGAATGAATGGGTCAACCAGGAACTTAAAGAAGAATTAAAAAAATTCATGGAAACCAATGAAAATGAAAACACAACTGTCCAAAATCTTTGGGATACAGCAAAGGCAGTCCTGAGAGGAAAGTATATAGCAATACAAGCCTTTCTCAAGAAACAAGAAAGGTCTCAAATACACAACCTAACCCTACACCTAAAGGAGCTGGAGAAAGAATAGCAAATAAAGCCTAAACCCAGCAGGAGAAGAGAAATCATAAAGATCAGAGCAGAAATCAATGAACTAGAAACCAAAAGAACAGTAGAACAGATCAACGAAACTAGGAGCTGGTTCTTTGAAAGAATTAACAAGATTGATAAACCGCTGGCCAGACTGATCCAGAAGAAAAGAGCAATGACCCAAATCAACAAAATCATGAATGAAAGAGGAGAGATCACAACCAACACCAAAGAAATACAAACAATTATAAGAACATATTAGGAGCAACTCTATGCCAGCAAATTAGATAACCGGGAAGAAATGGGTGCATTCCTAGAGATGTATCAATTACCAAAATTGAACCAGGAAGAAATAGAAAACCTGAATAGACCTATAACCACTAAGGAAATTGAAGCAGTCATCAAAAATCTCCCAAGAAACAAAAGCCCAGGGCCAGATGGCTTCCCAGGGGAATTCTATCAGACATTTCAAGAAGAATTAATACCTATTCTCCTGAAACTGTTCCAAAAAATAGAAATGGAAGGAAAACTTCCGAACTCATTTTATGAGGCCAGCATTACCTTGATCCCAAAACCAGACAAAGACCCCATCAAAAAGGAGAATTACAGACCAATATCCTTGATGAACATGGATGCAAAAATTCTCACCAAAATACTAGCCAATAGGATCCAACAGTACATTAAAAGGATTATTCACCACGACCAAGTGGGATTTATCCCTGGGCTGCAAGGCTGGTTCAACATCCGCAAATCAATCAACGTGATACAATACATTAACAAAAGAAAGAACAAGAATCCTATGATCCTCTCAATAGATGCAGAAAAAGCATTTGACAAAGTACAGCATCCTTTCTTGATCAAAACTCTTCAGAGTATAGGGATAGAGGGTACATACCTCAATATCATAAAAGCCATCTATGAAAAACCTACAGCGAATATCATTCTCAATGGGGAAAGGCTGAGAGCTTTCCCCCTAAGGTCAGGAACGCGGCAGGGATGTCCACTCTCACCACTGCTATTCAACATAGTATTAGAAGTCCTAGCCACAGCAATCAGACAACAAAAAGAAATCCAAGGCATCCAAATCGGCAAAGAGGAAGTCAAAGTCTCACTCTTTGCAGATGATATGATACTGTATGTGGAAAACCCAAAAGACTCCACCCCAAAACTGCTAGAACTCATACAGGAATTCAGTCAAGTAGTAGGCTATAAAATCAATGCACACAAATCAGTGGCATTCCTATACACCAACAACAAGACAGAAGAGAGACAAATCAAGGAGTCGATCCCATTTACAATTGCACCCAAAACCATTAGATACCTAGGAATAAATTTAACCAAAGAGGCAAAGGATCTGTACTCAGAAAACTATAAAATACTCATGAAAGAAATTGAAGAAGACACAAAGAAATGGAAAAACGTTCCATGCTCATGGATTGGGAGAACCAACATTGTGAACATGTCAATGCTACCTAGAGCAATCTACACATTCAATGCAATCCCCATCAAAATACCATCCACTTTTTTCAAAGAAATGGAACAAATAATCCTAAAATTTGTATGGAACCAGAAGAGACCCCGAATAGCCAGAGGCATATTGAAAAAGAAAAGCAAAGCTGGCGGCATCACAATTCCGGACTTCCAGCTCTGTTACAAAGCTGTCATCATCAAGACACTATAGTACTGGCAGAAAAACAGACACATAGATCAAGGAACAGAATAGAGAGCCCAGAAATGGACCCTCAACTCTATGGTCAACTTATCTTTGACAAAGCAGGAAAGAATGTCCAATGGCAAAAAGACAGTCTCTTCAACAAATGGTGTTGGGAAAATTGAACAGCCACATGCAGAAGAATGAAACTGGACCATTTCCTTAAACCACACACAAAAATAGACTCCAAATGGTTGAAAGACCTCAACGTGAGACAGGAGTCCATCAACATCCTAAAGGAGAACACAGGTAGCAACCTCTTTGACCTCAGCCGCAGCAAATTCTTCCTAGACACATCGCCAAAGGCACGGGAAGCCAGGGTAAAAATGAACTCTTGGGATTTCATCAAGATAAAAAGCTTTTGCACAGCAAAAGAAACAGTCCACAAAACAAAAGACAACCGACAGAATGGGAGAAAATATTTGCAAATGACTTATCAGATAAAGGGCTAGTATCCAAAATCTATAAAGAACTTATCCAACTCAACACCCAAAGAACAAATAATCCAATCAAGAAATGGGCAGAAGACATGAACAGACATTTTTCCAAAGAAGACATCCAAATGGCCAACAGGCACATGAAAAAGTGCTCCACATTGCTCGGCATCAGGGAAATCCAAATCAAAACCTCCATGAGATACCACCTCACACCCGTCAGAATGGCTAAAATGAACAAGTCAGGGAACGACAGATGTTGGCGGGGATGTGGAGAAAGGGGAAGCCTCCTACACTGTTGGTGGGAATGCAAGCTGGTGCAACCACTCTGGAAAACAGTATGGAGGTTCCTCAAACAGTTGAAATTAGAGCTACCGTTCGATCCAGCAATTGCACTACTGGGTATTTACCCCAAAGATACAAATTTAGGGACCCGAAGGGGTACGTGCACCCCAATGTTTATAGCAGCAATGTCCACAATAGCCAAACTGTGGAAAGAGCCAGGATGTCCATTGACAGATGAATGGATAAAGAAGAAGTGGTGGTATATATACACAATGGAATATTATGCAGCCATCAAAAGGAATGAGAGCTTGCCATTTGCAACGACGTGGATGGAACTGGAGGGTGTTATGCTGAGTGAAATAAGTCAATCAGAGAAAGACATGTATCATATGACCTCACTGATAGGAGGAATTCTTAATCTCAGGAAACAAACTGAGTGTTACTGGAATGGTTGGGGGTGGGAGGGATGGGGTGACTGGGTGATAGACATTGGGGAGGGTATGTGCTACGGTGAGCACTGTGAATTGTACAGGACTGATGAATCACAGATCTGTACTTCTGAAACAAATAACGCAACATATTTTAAGAAAAAAGAAAAAGAAGAAGATAACAGGAGAGGAAGAATGAAGGGGAGTAAGTCGGAGGGGGAGACGAACCGTGAGAGATGATGGACTCTGAAAAACAAACTGAGGGTTCTAGAGGGGAGGAGGGTAGGGGGATGGGTTAGCCTGGTGATGGGTATTAAAGAGGGCACATTCTGCATGGAGCACTGGGTGTTATGAACAAACAATGAATCATGGAACACTACATCAAAAACTAATAATGTAATATATGGTGATTAACATAACAATAAAAAAATTAAAAAAAAAGATCCCCAGATGACTCCTATGAACATTAATTTTGAGAGGCAGTGTTTTAAAGCACCTACCGCCTAGTTCATTTGTCACTTAGCAGCCATCTTCCCAAATAGATCCTAAGCTCCTAAAGAGAGTGACCCTTGGTGCTAATGTTCCCAGTGCCAAGCTCACAGTCTGATGGTTGGTGGTCCTATAGTCACTCAATAAAGTGCAGCTAGGCACTGAGCTTGACTCGGGGATATTAATACAATCGGATCACATTCTTTTAAGTGTTTTCAGATGCATCTTCCTACCTAAATTCTATTGCCCCCGGGTTTCTACACAAACTAAAGCAGTGGGCTTTGGTGTTTTAGAAGAAAGGGGGGATTCCTCTTTGGTTGGCAAATTGAAATATTTTGCGTGCATTGCAAGATGATCAGTTAGATTTTCTAAATTTCTTTATATTCCCATTAGTACATGAGGCCTAGCTAGCTTACTCATGGAATCCTATTATAAGCTAAAGGGTGGAGAAAATTCCAGGTGCCATGTAAGGCAAAGGAACTCTGCCAGTCCCTTCCAGTCTCAATGGATTATGGGAAGAAAAAATTGGAAGTAGAGAAAGAGGTCCTGGAGCAGGAAGGTATTTTAGATAAATCAAGGGGAAATCTAAGAGCAAAGAGGCTTTTGTTTCACTTCCTATTTGTGACTATGGAAGCACGAAAGACCACAAGGCCACTTTGCCCTGCAGGAGCAGAGACTGAATGGGGACCTACCACTCCTGGGCTAAGGAGGCTTCCACTAAGTAAGTGGAGACGTCTGGTATGGAGGAAATAGACCTTGAGGTACATGAGCAGTGGTGACTAAGAGGACATTCAGGGGCAGGACTGAGGTATAAAAAACAACTAGAGATTTAAGTCGTCAGGAGCTGATATGTCAGTCCATGGTCATTAAAGACTAAGGGTCCTTTTTACCTTTCTGCTTTACCATCCATTGCTTCCTTCCATATGGTCCAAGATGGTTGCTCCAGCCCTCATCATCATGTCTGCATTCCAGCCAGTGGGGAGAAAAATTGAGGAGGGGAATTGTGCAGCCCTAATGACATACTCAAATGAGGTAAATGAGCAGGTTTTATAAAAGGACTGCTGACAAGAGTGAGCAGAACTAGGAGGAAAGTAACTAGTTACCTGGGACTATCAACTGGGGAAGTTGTTACCACCAGTAGGCTTGAAGGGACAGGGAGAGGGAAGAGTGGGTATCTGATACAGAGAGAGCTGTAGCTGTCATGAAGGGCCATGATACAGGAGGCTTGGCTTTTGGTGAAGGCATACACCATGCCAACTTACAGCCTGGCATAGGCAGAAAAGAGGTTTTTTTCCCAAATGACTTTAAATCAAACTACTTTGAATGTAAATCCCTCATTGGATATATCCTGGGGACAAAAAGAACTGCAAATATGTCATCAATGCATTTGATCCCAAACTTTCTCCCCTTCCATCCTTCAGAGTCTCCTCTTGGTGTCTCCTTGGCCGGGCCCAAACGGAAGTCAGAGATCAAGGGAGCCCATTGATGTATTCTATAAAATACCATTTTCCAGGGCAGAAAGCATGATGGAGAAGGGTGTAGAACTGATTTGGAGGGGTGAACAGAACATACCCCGTGTATTTCGTCTCATTTCCATAGAACACTGAGTTTTTCATGTGACTGGCTTGAATTAAGTCACATGACACATGGAGAATGGGTTCTTTTTTTTTTTATCAGGTTGGTTTTAATGACTGCTAAATGTTAGGGTTCTCATTACCAAGGAAGAAGGTCAGAATGGATTTGGGGAAGCAATTAGCAGTCTCTGAAATGTAGATTTTTTTCCTACTATGGAACTATCATGGTACATATGTCTGCCTGTGGTTTTTAAGGAAATTGACATTTTTTAATAGTGACAAATATTTTTCTGTTGTTAAAACCATGCATGCTTTCCATTGGCTACTAAAGTATCCTGCCTTTGGATCTAACTAGTACCTTTTTTTAGGGGAGGGGAAAAAGAATTAAGAAGCCATTCCCAACTGAATGGGAAATACTCTTTGGTCTACTGGAAAGAGACCTCCCTGCATCTGGCCACCTGGTCATCAGAACTACTTTTCAATAAGCCAGTGAATTGGATGTCTTTGTGACCATCCATCATCTTTATTCAGCTGGGGATTGCATATGGTGCAATGTGTATGGAACATAGTATTCCTCCCACACCCCATGAATTCTTTGCCCTCTGTGCTGACCCACACACACATTTAGTGTTCCCTTTCTTACACCATTGAAAGTCTGGCTCATGTCTTTTTTCCCTTTCTACTGATACTCTCTATGCATCTTCACGTTTGTGACCTGAAAGCCAGGTTAACTTCCTACCTATAGTAGGAAGAATCAGCAGGAAGCTTATAGGAAGAAACTTCATGCTCTGTGGGTGGAGGTTTTTGTTTCTGAATTTGCTGTCTATGAGAAATAGGAACTGGTGTTCCAAAGCCCTCCATTTGGAATCATTGGTCTTGGGTACTTGACAATCATATGTGCTGTTGTGTTGGAAATTCAGCCAGCAAAATAGTTCTCCAAAGACCTTCCCTGAGGAAGGTTTGATCTAGGGAGATCTTAACAATCATGAGGGATGTATTTAGCCATTTGATAAAATATTTCTCTATGTCCTTTAAAAAGACACATTTAGTAGATAGGCTTAACAATTAATATCCTGTTAAATTAAAACTGCCACAAACCAGAGCATAAATCTTATCTTAAAAGGGCTTATGTATGCATGTAGAAAAAAGGAAATGAGAAAGAGATTTGTAATAAGGTAGAATGACATACTTAATATGCAACCTAAAAGTTGGGTTCACTGACAAAAAGTCAGCTGGGTCTGAAACTTTTTAGACAAATTTGACTTGGTTCACGAGAGATGCAGAAAACTCAGATCACTTATCTTTAGCTTCCCCAGCGCTTAGAGAAGAACAAAGTCAACAGCAAAGGTCTCAATGGTGTACGTGCGATGAAAATTGAGTCACATTTTCACATGACGGCAGGTGTACATGCATGAAACCAAACTTCCACACCACCTCAAAGTCAGAAACAATAAACTGCAAAGGTGAAAATAAATTGTTTGTCCTTTCTTATTTTCTCCCTGAGACTCTATAATAAGCCATTATTTTTCTTTAGCCCATCTTCCCAGCTTTTGTTCCTCGTTATTTTCATAAATTAATAAAGGAACGTATCAGCAGCATCTAAACTAATTTGATCTTATGGTTGCACAGAAGATAAATAACCAACTGACCCAAGAGCGACTTGAAGGCCATCCTGCCCCCTTTCTGTATTCCCCAGTGAATCATTTGACAAGATGCCACCAAAGCAGCCAGTTTAAAGAGAATAGTATTAATGTGGACACAAAAGCAAGAAGCTCCGTGAGGGCTATTAGTTAAAGGGTGTCTGCCTCCCACAGAGTGAACGCCTCCATTTCTAACAGTTCCGAATTATATGTGACATGCCGATATCTGAGGTTTAGAAATGGAAAAGGTGAATTTGAGTGGCTTCCTTCTAATACCACACTCACACAATCAATTATATAGAAGCTTATTTCAACAATACTCCCGTTTTTGCCAAGAATAGAAAAGGACTAGAAATAGAAAAGGGGGTAGGGCCTGATGGGACCACAAATGATAAAATGTCCTGAAAATAAGGCAATAGCCTCTCCAAGGCCATCAGGAGAGAACAAGGAAGATGGGGAAGGGGTATTTCTAATCTACTTGATCTACTTGACCAGTAAAAAAAAAAAAAATCTTAGAAACAAAGAAAATTATAAAATGACACCAGTTAACAAATTAAAGATCAGTGTCCTGACCACTGTATAGGACATGTTAAATTTCTAAGAAATTACCTGGCAGTGTCAGATGCGGCTGGGCTGGGGAGGTGGTTGTCTGGTTATTGCCAATAGACCATACTTGGTAGCATTTAAATGTGGTGATTTAAACACACTCTCCATTTTATTTATTTTATTTTATTCAACTTGAGTGTCAGAAACTCCAGGGATGCTGAGTCACCCAAACTAAACTCGTAGAGGCTGTTATTAGAAACATAATGACAATTTAAGAATTTACAAGGAATAGCATAAGTCTCACAAGGGGCAGATTATTCATTTTAACCTGGAGGGCCCATATTCTTCCTAGTGAAGAACCACACGAAGAGGCAAATAAAATTCAAAAGGTTGTTTTCATCAACATGGAAAGTTCACTATGGAAGAAAGAAGTTTAATGTCATTAGAAATTGGGAACCTACAGCATCCATACTCACAACAAGGATTAACTACAAAACTGGGTGTCTTCTTGCCAAGACACTGAGCTTTTTTGGACATTACTTTTCTGACTCTCTCTTTTTTTTTTCTTTTCTGACTCTTTTTTATAATTGTTGATGACTTCCTTCCCTGTCTTTCTATTTGATGAATTCTTTCTTTAGATATCACAATAAGGTCAGTTAGGTATTATTATTGTTGTTGTCATTATTGTTAGTTTGTTCTTTAGACTATTTTCTTTTCTTGGAAGATTCCTAAAGCACCTCACTGCTCAAAGTGTGGTTTAGGGACGAGCAACGTTGGTGGTACTTGGAGGCTTGCTGCAAACGCAGAATCTTGGGCCCCACCCAGACCTACTGAATCAGATTGTGCATTTTAATAAGCTCTTCAGGGACTTGGGTGCACATTAAAGCTCAGGATGCACTTACCTCCCTACCTCTCCATCCATCTATCTTTCTACCTTTGCCTTTATAGTTGGGTTTAATTTAATATTGAAGTTAATCTCAGATATGATCTCTTCTCTACACTGGCCCAGTATGTTTTGAATTTATATCTTAGGTCTCGAAAGAATATCATCATTTCCAGTTTCGGAGGCTTTTTCAACTGTTGCATCCGGAGAAACAAGCTCTCTGAAAACTGGGCTTGAAATTGCATCCCACGGTCCCAAGAGTATACAGAAGACAAGCAGACATACTTGAGACATCTCTGAGATATAGCTCCATAACTGAATGAATAAACCTAAATTCCAACTACCTTTGGATTAGTCAGGATTCTACAGGTTGGAAGTTACAGAAAAGCACCTAAAAAGGTTTAGACAAGCAGGAGAATTGTTGGTTCTCATAATGGCCAGGGTTGGAGTTTATGTCATTGACGCTACAGAGCCCCAGGGCGTCATGTCACCAGACTCTTGCTCATCACCTCTAACACCCGCTCTACTATCTCCCTCTGAGGATGGTTGTCAGCACTTAGAAATTCAGCCCCTGGCTGGCTTGCAGTCTGATTTGCTTGATAACGCAAGATAAGTTCTGTTCCTGTTACTTGAGAGACTGGGGTTCTAATATATGTCTGATCAAAATTAACCTACTAATTCCATTACTGCTAGAGCCAACTGTGGAAAGGTGAAGAAGCCAATTGTTTAGGAGATCATTAAGGAAAAGACACAGAGGAAAGAAGATGGATCTGGACTCCATCTTTGTCCTTTACTCACCTCCAAGGACTGGAGGACCCAACCAGCCCTGTGCACATGATTAGTGGTCACCCAGGTAGACTGTCTCTTTTTCAATTAAGTGTTACCATCTTTATGCTACTTCAGTTAATAATCCATTCATGATTTAGATTTCTTTTTCCAGCAGGAGTCAAATGCATAAAGCTAATGTGGCCCCTCTAAATTGTTTACAATATATTTAAGATTGAAAGCAAATGGTTTTCCGCAACTTTATTCTAATCATCATATCATCATGGAGCTTGCTGTATTGATGTTTCTAAGTCCCATGATACAATTTTTACATATGTATGAAAACAAGAACAAACCACTTTGAGGGAGAAGCTTGTCAAGTTTAATCTTGTTTCCTATTTGGAGTGATGTCTCATTCAGGGACCATGAACTTGACAGTGCTATTTCTTTATACGGAAAGCTTCAGAAGGAATCACATAATAAAAGCCCAAACTTTCTGAATAAAATTCAACTCAATCATCCTTGGAAGGCATTATTCAAACTGATTACTAATCAGAGCAAGTATGGAAAATGGATCCCCTGGTGGATAATGTTAATTTTTTTCTTTCTTTTCTCATCCGAGTCAAATACAGCTTGCTCTTAAAAGTATTTGTCTAAGATTAGGACCGAAGTTTAAACTCTGTGGTTGAGGGAAGACATTGATTTGGGAAGCTATAACATTCCTTAATTTGTCAAAGTGATGCTGTGCTCAGCCATCTTTGTGTTTGTCCTATAGTAGGATACAGATCCTTCCAGTTACAACTCAGAGGGAGTGAAAAGTATCAGCTTTCCATCAGGAGGGTGAGCAGTAGTCTTAGACTTCCCTTGACCAAGGCACATGCTGGGGAAGTTCATCCATTTGAATAGCACTCTTTAAAAAATGACTGAACTCTTGGACATTCATGGGGACTGGTTATCCCACCAAACTAATACTGAAGATTACTTCCTGAGCATTTAAAATATGCATGTCAATCAGAATATAGGAAGCAAATAGGTGGTACACTCCAACTGAGTAATTTGAACAAAATTTAATAATGGGATGTTGGTTCACAACCTCCATGGTGGCTCCCCAAATATAATTTGAAACTGGCTTCAATATGCAGTGTGGGAAAGACTGAAGAAAGAGGAAGGGTGCTCCAGACTGGTAAATGGCAGGTTTAAAAAATAAGAGAACTTACATATGAGCCTTGTCTTGGGTGGCCAGAAGATGAGTAGATCTCCACGTCTGCCCACCAAATCTTCAAACTATGTAGCAGCCTTAACTAGGTTAAGTCAAGTATACCATGAAGATGGTCTCAATATCATATTACTATCTCAAGGCCATGTCCTTGCAGAAACTTCTGGAAGTGGGGAAGCCAAGTGGAACCCACATTCCAAAGACAGAGCAAGGGATGAGGAGCCTCCAATTGCCCAGATCCAACTCTTGGGTCAACTGGCTGTCACGTCTTCTTGATGACTTCCTCCAAAATGGGAGTATTTACATAGCTGGGAGTAAATGTCAGGGAAATGGAGAGAGCACAATACCTTGAAGCTGGTAACAGTGGACCTTTACCACTGCTAGGTGTGAAAAGATGGGGACCCAAGGATGGGAAGAAAGGGAGAGCTAAGTATGGCTAGGACTAGGGTGGGGCAAGTGAGAAGTTTAGGGTGCAAAATTTAGGGAGATATGCTCAGAGTCCCTTTGCTGGCTCTTACTCCCTGCCCCACCTCCACCCCATTGGATCACCATTGCCCCTGGAGCTCTTCATTTTTTCTCTGTAGACTCCAATCTGTAACCTCCAATCTGTAGACTCTGATTTGTAACCTCCAACCTGTAGACTCCAATCTGTAACCTACAATCTGTAGACTCCAAAAGCAAGAGACCTTAGTTGGAATTGAGGTTTATTCAACTATAGAGCTTTCGTGGGTACGCCTCTGGTATGTCTGCTTGTCCCAGGTAACCACTGGCTCAGTCCTCAGAGAGCATATTTTCCTGTAATTCTGGTTGTTTTACAACTTTTAGATACAGACTTGAAGCAGAAGGTGGGAAGATTAACAGAAGAAGCTTGTCGTTTGTCATAGGATGCCACCATTATAAGCTGATTCTGTACTTTCTTTCAAGAACTGCTTTTGAAAACAGAGGTTGGCTGAAGGGACATTACCATAGTCAGGACTACACACTTTCCAAGCCAAGCCCTAGATGGAGAAACACTCAGGCAACATTATTCCCCAGCATCTTACTATTTTGCTTTCCCTTGACTCTCCCATCCCTATGCCAACAAATCCAGAAGACTTGTATCACTTTGGAGATGGAATTAAATACACCAGTATTTCATGCATTTAGAGATCTACTTGCTTAGTGTCAAAGATCAAAACCTTTTCTTTCAAGCTTGGAGGCAGAAGAAGCATGGGTTACTGTTTAAACACAATCTGTGCCTCTTCCCGACAATATATGTCCTCATCGCTCATGTCTGGATGTCCCCAGTCTTACCCTGAACCCCTAGTTAGTCAAGAAGATGGTTTGATCTGCTCAATCTATGTACTTCCCCCTAGGAAGGTCCTGCCTGGCCAGACTAATCCTTAAACTATCGTAGTGGAGAATCTAGAGGAAAAGGAGGAAAGAAGAGAATGGAAAGAGGCACATAAAAAGAAGATGCGGAGGGATTTGGGAAGAATCCCAAGCGGAAGAAAGCAACTGTGGCATGTGAGGGCAGTGTTCAGAGCAGGAAAAAAAAAAAAAAAAATGGGAGCTTTAAGTAAGTATTGCTGGAAATTGTGTCTTTTTATTTTTTTGGTGTTAAGAGAAACATAAAAAAGGACATGAGTTATTTCTAAATTGCTTTTGATTACATGGACAGCGCTCTTTTGACTGCAACTTTATTCTGACACTGAACCACATGAATCACATCACATAAGCATTCCTATCTCTTCTTGAAAAGATATCTCTGTCTCTCTCTCCTTCTCACACTTTCCTCCTTCTGACTTCTCCCCATCTTCCTACCCAATTCATCAAGGTTTTTTTTTAATGTAGTTTTTATGGATTTATAGACTGTAGGCACTGGGATATTATTCTACCCACAAATTTAGACAATGGTGATGAAACAAGGCATTGTCTCAGATACCTGGTCCTAAATTTTTGGCTTTTGAATATTATCTGCTCTCTACTGTGTGCTGTGTATCACAGTCCTACTGAATTTTGCTAATTTTTTTTTTTTCTGATTCTACCCCATTCTCTCCTCTTTGAACCCACATACTCCAAGGGCCTTATCTCGTCCTGAACTTGTTTCCAGCCCAAGCCCCGGACTGGACAGCATCAGCAGTCCTTCTCTTTTAGACGGCCTGCTTCCATTACAGTTTGCCCTCATTTCCCAGGGCTGCCTTAAAAATCACCACAAAACAGATGGCTTAAAACAACAGAGATTTATTCTTTCACGGTTCTGGAGGCTAGCAGTCCAATCAAGGAGTCAGCAGGGCCATGCTGACTTTGAGGGAGGCTTTGGGGAAGAATCCTTCCTACCGCTTCCCAGCTTCCAGTCGGTGCCAGCAGTACTTGGTCTTCCTTGTCACTCCAATGTTCACCTCCATCTTCACATGGCCTTCTTCCCTCTGCGTGCATCTCCTCTTTGTCTCTCTGTATCTGCTCTTAACTTTTTTTTTTTTTAAGATTTCATTTATTTATTTGAGAGAGAGAGAGGGTGCGAGCTTGGGGAGGTGCAGAGGGAGAGGGACAAGCAGACTCCATGCTGAGCACAGAGCCTGACCCAGGGCTTGATCTTACAACCCTGAGATCATGACCTGAGCTGACATTAAGAGTTGGATGCTTAACTGACTGAGCCCCTCAGGAGCCCCGTCTGTGTATCTGCTCTTATAAGAACACCAGTAATTGGATTTAGAGACACATTACACAATTTTATACCATTCAACAAGCACATCCTTTCCCTTCACCCAGAGACCCCACGCCAGCCCAAGATTGCCAACTCCACTGAGTCCGTGGCCAAGAGTGGACACAGAAGTTAGATTTGCGCACTGACCCTCTGGGTTGCTGCTATTAAAATGCAGTGTTAGGCATTCAGCTTGCTCTGACATTTCAGCAGTGCCTTTTCCAGAAAGGCATTTGTTGCACGAGCTGTGGGGACATATTTTGGTATGGGGCTGCAGCAATTTGGTTTGGTTGCAGTAATGGGGCTTAAAGCTCACTGAGATTATCCAGGCACTCAGACCGGGCACATCAACTCTAAGGCACAATCCACTTTATCCTTTTATAAACACTTGAGAAAGCATGGACAGATTTGCTTGACAATGGTTTAAACACTTCTGTCCTCCCAGTAAAGGAAGAGCCTAGTTCTTGAGAGTCACTTTGACTTGTTGGCACCTTTCAGTGCTCATGGCTGCCTTGTAATGCAGATTTATGGAACTAGATTGAACTCTAACATGAAGCCAGAAAAAAATGGCCAAAAGGGGGGAAATAGAAATTACCTCTTGCTATGTAGACCCTTGAATTGAAAGGGCAAGTAAAAACCAAATATTTAAAATTAATTTACAAATCAAAACAGAACAGCAGTGCCCCTAAGCATTTATTTTTATATAAAGATTCGTGTCCTGTAGCTGTGAGTGCGGCCAGAGATGCCTCTCATTGCGGCCTTGAGTTTCCTCGAGGTATCATTACGGCCTGGCTTGGGGCCCATCTTGTTGTTATTTTGTGTTGTTTGTTGCCTCAGAAAACCACTAGGAAGACTGAGATGCCCAATATAACCAGTGTGGAGTGGTAAGTAAAAGCAGTAATCTTATAAGTTTAAGGCAAAATATAATGTGTCCTAAGGGCCAAGCAGGTAACAGAAATACAAGAGGTGAGCAGGGTGAGGGCTTTGGTGCTGGAGAGCCCAGACCCCTGCTGCTTGGGGGCAGCTGATAATTACTTTCAGAGATTGTCACCCCATCAGAAGGTGAGTTTCAGTACCAGTAGAGCCAGATATTAAAATTCTTTAAGGAAAACTAAACCGTTTCAACTTCTCTGTAAAATTCCTACTTCTTTAAAATGTAGATGACTGGTTAAAGTTTTTTAAAAACACAGTCCAGGTAAAATCATCATCATCATCTTCATTATCATCATCACCATCATCATCTTCATCATCATCATCTTCATCACCTGTAAAACTTCCCTTCTGCAAGCATCCACTGATTTTACATTTTCATTCCAAGATTAAAGAGGAAATACCTTTCACTGAAGAAAAAAAAAAAAAACCCAAACAACTTTTTATCAACCTGGCATGTTATTAACAGTAAGTCTGTGTTTTAGACAAGAAGACTTGGTTTGTACTCAAAACTCTGTCACTCACAAAATCAAAGCCCTTGGAGCAAGTCATTCTCACTCTTGAGACCTCCATATTCTTATGTTGGACTAAATGATTTCTGCCTGGTTCCATTGCTCTCATTTACTCTGTGACTCTGTGATCAAGCACCTTGAGGGCAAACATGGTGTCCCTTCCCCCCAATATCTTGCACAGTACCTGGCGGGGAGTCAGCACTCAATATGTGTTGCTCGATGCAGGACTACATGTGCGAGTAAATGAATTGCTGTTATCTCCATTTTTAAGATGAGTAAACTGAGTCCCAGAGAGGCTAAGTAATGTGTCTAAGTTCTTACTGTTAAATAGGGCAGAGCCAGGACAGAGAGCCTTCACTGTTCTGCCCATGAGGTAGTCAAAGGAAAAACATTGAATGCAGAACATGAGGGATGTACCAAATGCAAACCCCTCTAAGATTAGATTAGATTGCCAGAGTTCAGTTTGGTCCAGCTCCTTGCTACTGGTCACTTTTTTCCTAGTTGTTTATTTATTATTATTAAGATATAATTTACATACAGCAAAATCACCCAATATTAGTGTATGGTTTGATAAATTTTGAAAACATACAATCATATAACCATAACCAAAATCAAGATAGACCACAGTTCCATCAAAATCATACATACATTTGGTGCACATAAAGTCCTTCAATTGATGTTCACTATTTTTCAGATGTTTTCCTTTCCATGTTTCACTGTGGGTCATTTCTATGGCTATATCTTTAAATTCACAGATAATTTTTTTTATGATCTAGTATATTTTAATCCAATCCTGTGTATGATTCATCTCAAACTTTGGGTTTTCCTTTTTTTTCCCCTCAATTTAAATTCAATTAATTAATGTATAAAGTGTTGTTAGTTTCAGAGGTAGAGGTCAGTGATACATCTGTCTCATATAACACCCAGTGCTCATTACATTACGTGCCCTCCTTAATGTCCATTATCCAGTTATCCCATCCCCCCACACCCCTCCCCTCTAGCCACCCTCAGTCTGTTTCCTATGATTAAGAATCTCTTACAGTTTTTCTTCCTCTCTGATTTTGTCTTGTTTATTTTTTCCTCTCTTCCCCTGTGATCCTCTAATTTGTTTCTTAAATTTCACATATGAGTGAGATCATATGATGATTGTCTTTCTCTGATTGACTTATTTCGCTTAGCATGATACCCTCTAGTTCCATCCACATCATTGCTAATGGCAAGATTTCATTCTTTTTGATGGCTGCGTCATATTCCATTGTGTGTGTGTGTGTGTGTGTGTGTGTGTGTGTGTGTGTGTGTGTGTATACACACACACCACATTTTCTTTATCCATTCATCTGTCGATGGACATCTGGGCTCTTTCTCTAGTTTGGTTATTGTGGACATTGCTGCTATAAACTTTGGGGTGCAGGTGCCCCTTTGGATCACTACATTTGTATCTTTGGGTAAATACCCAATAGTGCAATTGCTGGCTCATAGGATAGCTCCATTTTCAAACTTCGCGTTTTTCATACTTCAAGTTAAATTTCTATTTTTTAAAAAGATCTTATATACCTCTCCTTACCATGCTTACATTTTCTCTACCTTCTTGGTATGTAAGTTATAGTTGTAGTAACTGTTTTAATGTACTTGGTACTAATTCCATCATCTTCTTTATTTATGGATCAGTTTTGATAAGCTAATTTTTCTTCTCATTATGGGTCACATTTTCCTGCTTTGAATGATTGATAATTTTTGACTGAATGCCAGATGTTTTTAATTTTACCTTCCTGGGTGCTGGATATTCTTTTATTTAAAAACATACCCATGGACTTGGTGTTGGGATCCATGTAAGTCACTTCGAAATTCCTGAATCTTTTTGAGGCTTTCTTTTTTGGGGGGAGGAGGATACAGCAGGCTTTACTGATAGTACATGACAAGGTAGAGCTCCTCAAGCCCCTCCTCTTTTTCAGGAGTTCTGGGATGAGAACTGTGTAGACGTCATGAGATTCTCAGTGTGTTGGGAAATGAGATGGGGTAAAGACTCCCCAGCAGCTGAGGGCTTCCCTCTTTCTCTTGCTCTCGCTGGGGCTGGTGGTCTGGGGACTCTTACTCCTTGGAGGCCATGTGGACCATTAGGTCCACCACCCAGTTGCTATAGCCAAATTCATTGTCATACCCGGAAATGAGCTTGACAAAGTGGTCATTGAGGGCAATGCCAGCCCCAGCATCAAAGGTGGAAGAATGGGTGTCAGGTCCTCAGTGTAGCTCAGGATGTCCTTGAGGGGGGCCCTCTGATGCCAGCTTCATTGCCTTCTTGATGTCATCATATTTGGCAACTTTCTCCAGGTGGCAGGTCAGATCCACTACTGATGTGTTGGGTGTGGGGACATGGAAGGCCATGCCAGTGAGCTTCCCATTCAGCTCAGGGATGACCTTGTCTATAACCTTGGCGGTGCCAGTAGAAGCAGGGATGATGTTCTGGGCAGCCCTTCAGCCATCATGTTGAGGCTTGCTCTTTAAGCTTTATAGAGTGAGAGCAGAGGAACCCTTATCATAGGGCAGATTATGCACCACCATTAAGGTGATTGCCTCCTGAGCACTCTGCCCAACATCCCAGGAGCCACAAGGTTTGTCTACTCTGGCGGCAGGAACAGGATCTATCCCAGATCTGTGTAAGCTCCAGGATGGCCCCACCTGCAAATTTTCTGGTAGTTTTTCCCCTGGCCTCGTATAGTTTCCTCACACACATAAACTGGTTAGTATGCCGATGTGCAGAGTTCATGCTCCTCACGGTTCCCTGCTCTCTGATACCTGAGCTACGAACCTTAGCTGCCTGGACCTTCAGAAATGCCTCCTCAATCTCCCAACTCAGAGGGACCTCAAGACTACTTGGGTTTTCCTTTCCCAGAGTGAGACCTGGATACTGTCTCCAAGCAGCAAGCTGGGGTAAAAACACAATGCCCCTTCCTTGTCTCCTCTCTCTCTCAGAGACAACTGCACTACCCCGTGTGCTGTCTAATGTCTGAAAAACATTTTTCATAGGTTTGTTTGGCTATTTATTTCTTAAGAGTGTGCATTCAGGAAGGGAATAGAAATCTAGTCCTCATTACTCCATCTTGGCAGGAAGCGGGTCATTGGTCTCTTTTTGGTTTTCCCAGCCTCTTGTTCAGCCACTCGTGAGGGGATCCTTCAGATGGTTCTTCTTCCTTTCTTCCCTTCACAACACCAGCTTCAGATTTCCTTCCTGGTCACATCGTCTCTAGTTCGTAAATAAATAGGCAACGGGAATAACTTTATTATTTTATTTTTACTAGTCAATAACCATGGGTAATTCACTTTTTCAATTGATCTATGTCGCTTATAAATCGCTGCATCAGCCCCTACTTCAGTGTCGTATTGATTTCTGGCACAAATGCACAACTCTGTGAGCTGCCTGCCTGTCTCAGGTCCTGCTGTGCTCCTAGTGTTTGAACTTGCTTCTTGATGCCACCTGCTGTCCCGTTCATCTCTAGGGGCTTTATATTGCTCACATTCATCCAGATTCATTCAAGAATTATTGTGGAGCACCCACTAGTCCTGTGTTAGACCCTGGGAGCACAGATGTGAGCAAAGAAGCCATTGGTCCTATCTTCATGAACCTGACTGTATAATAAAGGTCATAAACTGTAATCAAATATTCATATGTATATCTGTAAGGATACAACTCTGAAGACTTGAAAATGCTGGATAAAATTGTTTTCCAAACAGTTCTTTTTAAAACCAAAGCTGAGTAGCTAATAAAGAGAAAAAAATGACAGGTTTGATATAAAAATGGTGGAATTGCTCTGAAATAAGCTATCATGGACATCAAGGTTTGCATCCCTACTGTCCCCAAAACTGGTTTTCAACAGGCCACAGGTGAGAGGGGGACAGGAAACACATCTGGAGGTCAAGAAGGAGCTCCAGGTTAGAAGCTTTACAGAGAGTGGACCCAAAGGAGTGAGACTACAGTGTGAATCAGCCAAATTCTACCCTCCCACAAGGCTCCTGCAGTCTCACCATTGGCTGAATCTTCTGATAGAGCAGAAAAACAAAAACAGGCTACTCTGAGATGCATTATGACAGCCTCCGGTTACCTGATTTTGGTGCTTGCATTTATTTTTTTAATTATTATGTTCGGTTAGCCAACATATAGCACATCATTAATTTTTGATGTGGTATTCAATGATTCATTAGTTTCGTATAACACCCAGTGCTCATCACAACACGTGCCCTCCTTAATGCCCATCACCTGACTACCCCATCCCCCCAACGCCTCCCTTCTGTAACCCTCAGTAACTGTGGAAGGAGCCATTCATCCACGGATGAATGGATAAAGAAGATGTGGCTCATATGTACAATGGAATATTACTCAGCCATCAGAAAGGATGAATACCTACCTTTTGCATAGACATGGATGGAACTGGAGGGGATTTTGCTAAGTGAAATAAGTCAAGCAAGACAATTATCATATGGTTTCACTCATATGTGTGACATAAGGAATAGCGTGGGTGCTTGCATTTAAATGTGAAAACAAAGATGCTCAGGCCAAAAATATAATTTGAAGTATTGCCGGCAGTTCATAGATAAAATAAATGCAAATGACTGCTTAACATAGGGCAAGATGATGAAAGATCATGAACTTTGGTCATAATATAGGTACACAGAGATAGTACTTTGTAGCTACCGAATTGGTAAAAATATCAAAGTGCCTCCTTTTCCATTGCTGGTGATGCTATGGACCAACAGACATTCTTACGTACTACTGATGGTCTGACAAAATGCTTTGACCTGACTGGAGGAGAATAGCTGGAAAATTCATATGATCAATCCTGTTTGGGGGAATCTATTCTGAAGATATGTCAGAAAAAAAATACAAATTGATGTCAGCGCATGACTAAATGTTGCAGCTCAGGTGCCTGGGTGGATCAGTCAGTTAAGTGTCTGCCTTCAGCTCAGGTCATGATCTCAGGGTCCTGGGATCGAGTCCTGTATCAGGCTCCCTGCTCAGCGGGAAGCCTGCTTCTCCCTTTGCCCCTCGCCCCCGCTAGGGTGCTCTCATGCGCTCTCTCTCTCTTGCAAAAATAAATAAATAAAATCTTTAAAGAAAATAAAAAATAAAAAGTTGCAGCTCGATGTGTAATAGAGAAAGACTAGAAACAACCCAAATGTTTGTAGAATACTAGATGAATAAATTATTGTAGTATAGTACTAAGAAGTTAACTGAATATCAAAAAATTTCTTGCTATCTGCTGTTTATAAGAAACAGAAATATAAGAACTTAGAATGACTGAAAATAAAATGACAGCAAAAGATATATAAAGCAAAATCTAACCACAAGGAGGGAGATAAAAACATTGATTTTAGATAAAATAGAATTTGACAAACTCTTATAAGAGATAAAGATCACAGTGTATTAATAAATGGTTAATTTCACCAGGAAGATATAACATGTCTAACTTTGTATACACCTAATACTGTAGCTTAGAAATATGTAAATTAAAACATACAGAACCCAAGGAGAAATTGACAAATCTACCAGCATAGAACATTTTTAACAGCAGATGCAGTTAACTACTAGATCAAACAGAGAAAAATCATAAGGACTGTGGCAGAGACAGCTACTTTCCTTCTAATATGTGGACTTATTTTTTTCTTCCCTTAAATAGGTACTTTGCTATCCAGAGTAAAGACTATAGTTCCCTGCTTCCCTGACACTCAGTTGCAGTTGTGTGACCAAGCTCGTGCTAAAGGAAAAAGAGCAGAAGCGGTAAGTACACCCTTTGGGTCATGCCCTTGGAAGGAAAGGGCCAGCCATCCAGGTCCATCTTTTTCTCCCTCTAGCTGGCTGGAATGAAGATGTGAGGGCAAGGGCCAGAGATGGACCATGAGACAGAGGCCATATGTTGAAGGAAGAGCAACAAAATAGGAGTGTGGGCCCTGGACACGGTAAACACCTCGGATTGCTTACGTGATAACTGTCATGTTCAAGGAAAGTAAACTCCTGTCTGCTTTGAGCCACTGTTATTTTGGGTCTTTGATACAACATCTACATCATGACAGATACAGATTTAGTCCCTGGAAGTGGAACTGGAGAAACAGAATCTAGGTGACATTTGCTGGAAAGACACACTGTAGGCTTGCGAGAATGAGCTCATGGCAGGCTGAAAATCTGGGGCCTGGGGCAAACCATTTGGCAAATCTGTCTCCTCAGATACTTTGGCAGGTTTTTCACATGCTGACACAGCCTTCCCCTTCAGTTCTTCTATTTTGAATGACTTCAAGGTAGCTGCCAATAAGTTGAAGCAGAGCCGGATTGGCAGAGCACAGAGATCATTAATAAAACTCCAGAACCGTAAAACTGCTTAGATTAGTGTTTTTCAACCTTGTTCACATCATGCGCTCGGAATATAATATAATATTTGTGTGGCCCATAGGGGCATGTGAATGAGGCTACTCAGAGCCAATGGTGACCGGCCTGCATACTCCCATCATCCCGAACAGAGGCTCAGGGGAGCAATATATTGGATGTGTTTGTAACCTAATCTGTGCCTAAACCGTATGCCCAGCACACTGCCTGAATAGCTCTGTTTTACATCAGATCTTTAGTTGTGGTCATTCCAACATGGAACTGGCCAGAAGCAAGCAACCTAAGAAGCCTAAGGGAATTTGGCCAGAGAACTCACAAACCTAGCCTGCAAATACCTGTGCTTTTTGACTTCTTAAGGCAATTTCCAAGCCCCCACGTCTGGACAAGGAGGGATTGCCTGCGATACCATGGCCTCACCAAGGGGACACACCTCCAGTAGCCACTTCAATGTGCCACCGACACATTCATGACAAGGCTCTATTGCTTCACCCTGGATGGCGAACGTCATGAATGGTTACCTTATTATTAGCCTTTAAAATGTGCCTTTATCATGTATTCTTTTTATTTGTATGACATATTTCACAATGAAAAAAATTTTATTTCATTAAAATATTTGCAACTTTGGAAGGGCTTTGAAAGAGGTTAAAGCTCCCAGGGGGGTCGGGAGAGGAGTCATTGACTGTTCCTCTCAGGCCTTCTGCATCTGTAACTGATATTCATTGCAGTCATTCACTGAGCACATGAAGGATTTCCAGATAAACACTTTTGTTCTTTCTTAACATATAGTTCACTGGGTTAGGAAGAGTTCAGTTTGTCTTTGGAACTGGCACTGGTTCAGCAACAACCGAAGCTGAGTTGAGCACCGTTTTTGGCCCCAAAACACATGTGGAGACCCACAAAGAAGCAGGCATTGGAAGAACACCTCTCCCCTAATTTGGTTCCTAGTTTCTTTGGTTAGTTGCCCCAGAGTTGTCTCAAAGCAGAAGACTTTTAATCCCCCCCCCCAAAAAAAATCAACGGTTAGAAGAAAGCACATGGGAAATCACTGAATCAAGCAAGCATCAAGGAAAGTAAACTCAGTTCACTCTGTATCTCTGATCCAGTTATGACTAATTCATGGAAACGTTTAAAATCCCCAAATCATTTCTCATACTCATGTGGAATGTGGGGTTGGGTGCTCCAGTTAGCAGGATACAAAATTCTCTTACAGTGATTTGGGGTGGGGGGGTGGAAACACTTGCCCTCCAGAGTGGAAGTTGGTAGAAAAAGTGTATTTACTGTGAGGGAACATATTACTGGCCAATCTGTTGACACGAGGAGCATGTTATTAAGACAACAAAGAAAACAAGAAAAAGAAAGTTGTATTTTATGTGGTCATTCAATTACAGGTGGCCATGGGTGTATGTATGTGGGCCTGCCACAGCAAAATAAGATGATCTATGATTTATTAAGCGCCTACTCTGTGCCCAGAATGATGCAAGGCACTTGAGGCACACTATCTGTCATTTTTACAAATATGCTACGGTGTAGGCTTTATTATCCCCATTTGACACAGGTAAGTTCAGTATCTCTCCTAGATCTAAGAAACTCTGGCTTGAAGCAAAAAGTACAGAAGGAGCTGTTAGCTCCCGCCTGTTCTGGAAGGAGCTCTGCTTTGATGATGCCTTTCCCACCTGAGTCAAAAGGTAGTGTCTGCTTATTCCTAAGTAACTTATCCAGCATCTTCATCAGCTTAAAGGGCTGGAACTCTCCCCCATTCTTCATGATGTGCCCCACTGGTTGCTCTTCCCTACATCTCCTTGATCTGTGTTTGGTCCTCCTCTGTTGGGTCCCCCTTCTCCTGTACCTTGGGTCCTGATGTAGGCTCCTTGCCTGAGATTTTGTCCATCCTTACCTTGGATGGTCCTTCACCTTCCAGGTGGAGCTTTCTGGAAGCTCAGAAGGATGGGTCTAGTGTCAAGGTCTTTGCTCCTCCTTCTCATCTCATTCTACACTAACAACCTAGAATAGCCCTAAAGGTAAAGTCCAAACTCATCAAGATGGCTTATAGAGCATGAGAGTCCATTAGATATCACTTTATTGTCTTATGCTAAGTCTACTGTGGAGGACTCAAAAGAATGAAAAGCTAAACATTCCTTTCATTCATCTTCTGAAAGGACAACCAAGTGTTTGTCTTTTGGACTGCTTGCCCTAGTAATAGTAGGGATTAAGAATTCCTTTGTTTCTTCAGAATGTCACCAAAAATACCTTCGAACACCTTTGTTTGGAAGATATGGGGCTATGTAAGAGAGAATAGAAACAGGTACTTTGAGAAATAAAGGATTGTGACACAATCCTAGAAAGAACCAATTCTTGGCTTCCGTGAAACTGGAAGTGCAGGTGAGTTCTGGGTTTCATGAATAGCAGGGACCAGAATTCTGGTCCATGGGGTGTGGCAGGACCTCAGGTGAACATGTGTTCTGGTATGTTAGGCCCTTAGCCCTGCATCTCAGGCTCTGTGGAAAATGTGCCTGTCTCTGCAGTGTTCATCATGGGTGGAGAGATGTTTCTGGCCTTCACATGGAAAGAACCCAAGCCAAAGAGCACTGAGAACAGTGCTAGGAGAGCTGAAACATCAGAGGTCCCTCATCAACTTTGCTGGAATATGAACTTTCCAGCATTCCTGGGCACGGGAGAAGAAAGGAGCACAGAATTGTGACGGAGAATAGCCACTCCTCAGTCCTTAGCCGATCAGAACTGAGCCACCTTTTAAAATTTAGGAATATGGAGAACTATCATTTTTCCTACATCTCTAGAGTCCTGGTCCAAATTTACCTCCTCAGTTTTACTTCATACATATCTGAAATTTTATTTTACCTTACTCTGGTTTAATTACAAATTTTCCAATTTTTCAAGCACACCATGAGTTTCCTTGACACCAAACCTTTGCATTTATTAGTACATCTTCTTGAAACACTTCTATCTCCTTCTTCCCACCCCAAGAGGTGCAAGTGTGCATGCACACACACACACACACACACACACACACTAACCAATGTGCATTCATCCTTAGGTGAACAGAAATTTGGAATGGGACCCTCTGACCCCCAGTGTGATGGCAAGCTTGTCTATTTTGATTCATTTGTGTAGCTGATGAGGGATTTGTACTTGCTTAATTGGGTCAATGCTAAATGCAGCAAAGAAGACTTGCACAGAAAAAAATAAAATTTGTGTGTAGCCCTGATTTGGAAAGGAACAAAAGTGCTAGCAGAGTTAAAAGAATCTTACACAGAAATATGTTTCCAATCAAAGCTGAGAAATACTGCAAACCAAAAGACTGTCACTTGCCTTTTATTATAAATCTGATACACTAGCAAAGGCCTTGAATTGCTCATCTCTGGTTACAAATCCATAAAATAGTCCTCTCTGAGGAGCTATTTCAACCTTTTTTTTTTTAATATAACACTCATTATAAATTAATTCTCCTTGACAACTAACTAGGGAAATATTTTAATCTAGATAGACAAAAATCATCCTCTTCTAAGAAGCCTCTGTAAATTCTATGTTCTGTTACTAGAAATGATTTCATTAAGGTTCAGGAGTGATTTGCAAACTAATGTTCTTTTGATGCATCTAATACACAATATAGTTGCCAAGTTTATCTACTGAATTAGTTCCTCTTGGCACAAATTACATTGGGAGTAATCTTGGGGAATGATAGTGAAATTGAACCTTGTTTCATGTTTTGATTACCTGTATTATCATGACTTTCTCCCCTGAAACACTTGAAAAAACAATTAAATTTTTCTTGGGAATAGAATGAGAGCAAATAATATTCTGCTGGGCAGACACATAAGTGTAAAATAACACAAATGTTTCAAAGAAACCAAAAACAACACTGCACGCTGGAGGTTTGTCTTCTTGTCAGAAGCCTATAGATTAGGTTTGTTACATTAAAATCAAATAATACATACTTCAGTCGAGGGGATATTGAGAGTAGAATTATATTTTGGTGTTCTGCACGTTAAAACCTCAGCAAATAATTCAGTGGTTGCTGAAGAGTTGTTTCCTTGGGTAGGAATTTTGCCAGCATGTTTTGCAGCTTTGCAATTCTCTTGAGCAAAGTGATAAAGGTGATAAGTGTCTATTTTGAATTAACTGCTGTTACAGTTAAGTGCCAGTTGATCTGAGCTCTTTCGGTCATGACAATTCAAACGTATCTCATCCTTTTTATAAAATCTGGGCAATCCCTTCTTGCATAGCTACAACTGACGAGAAGTACACCTCCCAGGAGGTAAAAGATGGATGGGAATCATTGATTTCTGAAATGTCACTGTCAGATGGCCCTGGATGCTCTGCAGTCATCCAATAGCAAAGTGGTTCCCCCACCTCTGCTCTGAATTCTCATCATCCATTCCATCTGAGGCTGAGTCTTTGGAACTTAAGGAAAAAGGAAAGACATTGATGTTTATATTTTCCTGCATCTATTTATGAAATCGGTTTGATTATAAATAGAATGTGACCATCATACTTTCCTGACAATACACTGAATCATAAAAATGTTTAAGAGTTAGCAAAACAGAAAACAACAAATGTGGACGAGGATGTGGAGAAAGGGGAGCCCTCCCACACCGCTGGTGGGAATGCAAGCTGGTGAAGCCACTCTGGAAAACAGTATGGAGGTTCCACCAGAAGTTAAAAATAGAGTTACCCTGCCACCCAGTAATTGTACTACTAGGTATTTACCCCAAAGATACAGATGTAGTGAAAAGAAGGGGCACGTGCAGCCCAATGTTCATAGCAGCAATGTTGATGATAGCCAAACTGTGGGAAGAGATGAGATGCACTTCAACAGACGAATGGATGAAGAAGATGTGGCTCATATATACAATGGAATACTACTCAGGCATCAGAAAGGATGAATGCCCACCATTTGCATCGACATGGATGGAACTGGAGGGGATTATGCTAAGTAAAGTAAGTCAAGAAGAGAAAGACAAATACCATATGATTTCATTCATATATGGAACATAAGCAAATAGCATGGAAGACCATAGGGGAAAGGAGGGAAATATGAAGGGGGAGAAATCAGAGAGGGAGACAAACCAGGAGAGACTATGGACCCTGGGAAACAAATTGAGGGTTTCAGAGGGGAGGGGGTAACAGGGTGATGGGTATTAAGGAGGGCACATGTTGTGATGAGCACTCGGTGTTATAGGCAACTAATGAATCATTGAACACTTCAACAAAAACTAATGATGTACTATACAGTGGCTAACTGAACATAATAAAAAAATAAATAAAAGTAAAATTTAAAAAATGAACACTACATCAAAAACTAATGATGTACTATATGTTGACTGAGCAATAAATAAATAAATAAATAAATAAATAAATAAATAAATAAAAAAGAGTTAGGAGAGAACCAAAAGATCATCTTTCCTTGATTGCAGGGAAACTCTGGCCTCAGGAGGTGATGTGACTTGCCGGCTAGTCGAAAGAAGAGCCTAAACTGGAACTTAGCATAATTTAGGGCATACAATAGGTGCTCCATCAGTTTTAGTTGAATTTAATTGAATTGGAATCTATTCTTTCAGGTCCTAGCTCAGCATGTAATGAAGATGACTTATCACTCTAGAGAAGCTTCAGATGACCCAGAAAGTTATCTCTGTTCAGGAGAAGAGGTAACATTTCTTGAATTTATACTATGTGCCAAGCATTATGCTAAGAGCTTTACATGCAGATTTTATGCAGTTCAATCAGATTTATCTTTTATCCCGTTGTTTTTTTCTTTTCTTTACTTGAAGAAGCCAAGGATCGGGAAGATTAAGTAAGCTGGCCAGAGTTACCAAGCTAGTGAAAAAAAGAACTGGGATTCCAACATGGGACAATCTAACTACAGAGCTTTTTTTTTAACCACTGTGCTGTAATCAAGTGTTTTTATTAGCCAAGTTAAATAACCAAGTGTCCACGGAATGGCTTCAGGTAATGCTTGTCATGAAATACAGATTTGATAATACAAAGAGCATTGAACTGAAAAATGCATACACAGTACTCTAATTTGACTTCCAGTGCTAGCAACTTGGCAAACCAAGCTAATTCCAAAACTCTCGGGTACCACTAGTTGGAGAGCTGTATGAATTTATTTTTAATGTGATAATGTGATAATCCCTGAGGCACTTAGGAAATCACATAGACTCATGCAGGTGTGTGTGTGTGTGTGTGTGTGTGTGTGTGTGTGTGTGCGCGCGCGCGCGCACGCACACACGTGCGTCTGCACATACACATCTGAAATTATGACAGAGATAGAACCCATTGAGAAATAATAAGACACTGAAAAAAACAACAAGCAGGTATAGAGAAAAATCAAGCTAGAATTTCTTGAAATGAAAAACATAGTGGTTTCAGTTAAAACCCCAATCAACAGGCTAATTAGCAGATTAGACCTGGCTGAAGAGAGATCTGGGCAATTTTCCAGACAGTGGCTTAGAGATCTGAAGAGTTGGAACAAATATAAGAGAGTCAAAGCACCATGGAGTATGTGGTGAGAAGGTCTGATGTTATCTACTAGGAGTTAAGAAGCAGAGAAGAGAGAGAATGCATATTGGCAATACCCAATAGAATATTCTATAACCAATGATTGAATACATTTCTAGAACAGATTAAAGATATATATTTTCAGGCGGAATGCACACAACTCCCTAGGAGTTTAAATGAATATATAAATTCACCCTGTTTTAAGGAAAGTTTTGGTCAAAGTCTGTGCCAGTATTCAAATCAATTGTGTTTTTATATGACAGATGAAAAACTCATAAATCCAAGAAAAGTCATTAGTGAAAATGTTTTTACAATAAGCCTATTTATCCTCTTCTCAAAATGACAACTAATCATCAGAAATTGCTTTCATTGTTTCCAAGTATTACTTTTACTGTTTCATTGTCTGGTGTTGGGATTTGTATCCTTTTATTGTTTCCTACATCTATCGGGGCAGGACTGAGGATATCTGCTTCCAGAATTGCCATTGAGGAGTAACAAAGCAAGAGACGTGTCTGGGATAAATCTTAGTGGACACAATCTCACTAGTGTTTCCCTCAGCACGACTACACGCATCCAAGAAAACCTTACCAATTCCAAAACATTCACAGGTTGTATAACTTCTAAATGAGTCAGAAAAGGGAGGGAAGAGAACTCAAGCCAATAGAAAAAAGGAAAGAAAGCTAAGAAAAAAAAAATGAGTCAAAGAAAATACAAGATAATATGCAAGAGATAAATCTAAATATACCGTTAATCACAGTAAGTGTCAATGAGCTAAACTTGCCAGTTCTAAGACAGTTCCAGTTGGCATTAAAAAAGTACTGCCATATTCCATTTTTTAAATTTTTTTGCTATATTCTACTTAGAGAAGACATTGTGAAGATACAAGATGACAAAAAAGAAAAGCAAAAGGATATACAAAGGAAATGCTAAGCCTATGTTCTTAATTAGGGAGTGATGGTGAGTGTCTTCAGAGGGACCACAGCCTAAGGCCAAGGACTACATGGACAGCAGCTAAGGCAGACAAAACATCAGAGTTTTCTCATTGACTTTTCTAGAATGTCAGTACTTCACAGTTTATGTGCAAGAGAGAACAGATCATTTTATTATTCTTTTTCTAACTTATTTTCTTGAGTTGGATGCTTAGCTCATTAATTTTCAATCTTCAAACTTTGTGTTTTCATTTATTTATTTACTTATGTGCTCTAAGTTTCCCTCTAAGTACTGTCACATCCCATGAATATTAATGTGTAGTGTTTTCATTGTCATTTACTTCTACACATTCTAATTTCCATTATGATTTTTTTCTTTTGAGAAGTGAAAATTTCAATTCCCTGATATTTGGGTGTGGTTCTCTTCTCATTTTTAAATTATATTTTATATTGAAGTATAAATTACATATAGTGACAAAAGAGGCATAGTCCTTCCCTTATGAAATGTAGATTCTAGTAGGGTGAACTAGGTAATATACAAGTTATAAAAATAAGGCAATTTCAGATCATAATGCATCTATAAAGCTGATAGAGATTAGAGATTCAATATATATTTCAACATATAAAAGGACATGGAAAGGGGCGCCTGGGCTGTTCGGTTGGTTAAGCTCTGACTTGGGCTCAGGTCATGATCTCAGGGTCCTGGGTTCGAGCCCTGCATCAGGCTCTATGCTCAGTGGGGAGTCTCCTTGTCCTTCTCCCTCTGCCCCTCCCCCTGCTTGTGTTCTCACTCTCAAATAAGTAAATAAATAAATAAAATCTTAAAAAAAAAAGGATACGGAAAGATGTGCAGTTAAGCAACCTTGCTATTATTTTTATGTATTGCGAAGTTATTTAACCAGATGTCTGTTTGTAATGTTGCACCAACTGCAGTGAGACTGTTGAAGTGAGGCCATATCCCCTCCAAATTCAGAAATCCCAGCAGGAGCCCATAGCCACGAGCAGCTGAGGTCAGAGGAAGGCTAGAAGCACTAGGGGCTTATGGCCCCTAGGCGCAGCCCTGCATCATGGCAGGATGAAAGTCAAGACCCTAGCTTCCTTGCTTCTTGGGTGAGACACGGGGTGGCAAGCATGTTCTTTAGTATCCCGCAGAGTGCCCCGGTGGGACCAAGCCCCAATTGCTCATAGTGGAAACTTGCTCTATAACACACATGTTCTTGACTCTCTTCCCTCTCCTGTCTCATTTCCCCATCGTTTCACGGTGCTCCTAAGACTTCAACCCCAAACACTGATTAACAGCTGGGAAGAGCCTAGTGTTCTGAAAGGAACAGCTTGAGGACAGGCTTCTTAAGCCATTGGGCTGCTATCATAGTGTCATGACTTACTTTGCTTTTACCGGAGATTAGAGGAATTTATTCATATTCACAAAATTAAGAATGAGAGGCAAGGCAAGAAACAAATTTTATCTCAGCAGAGAGTTTACAGGCCCTCATTTTACTTTTGGAAAACCTGAAACATTTTTTTAAAATAAATGTCTGTTGTCTATAAGCCACATAGTCTACGGTGTTCTGTTACAGGGGAACAGACAGACTAAAACAAGGGGTTTTATCCTAGGATCCATGGGTGTCCAAGGGATTAGTGGCTAGAATTCAGAGTCCTTCAACTTGGAGCTCAGATAGATAGAGTGAGGTGGATCTAGGTAGATAGACATCTATATTTGTATATATCTTTATTTTCCGCAACCTCTAACTGAAATTTAACATTTCCTTCAATTGTGAATGTAGGCAACATACCACACAGTAGAATTGGCAGCATCTGTAACTTTATAACCTGTAAATACTGATGTTCCTTTGTATCATATTACAATTAGTGTCTTAAAACATTTTCAGTCATCACAACTTCAGAATATGGTAGTTGTTATACCCCTTAAGAACTCTTTTTATCTAATAAGTTATATATATGTAATAAGTAATATATTTTTATCTGTTTAAATATTTTCATAATTTTTTTTTGAGAGAAAGTGTGCCCACAGGAGCAGGGTGCAAGGGGTGTGGGGAGGGAGAAGAGGCAGAGGGAGAGAGAGAATCTTAAGCAGGCTCCCAGTGAGCTTGATCTCCCTGTCCTGAGATCATGGCCTGAGTCAAAATCAAGAGTCTGATGCTGAACTGACTGTGCCACCCAGGTGTCCCTATCACTGTTTATTTAGTATGTATTTGATGTCCTTTGGAGTCCTATGTATTTTATTTATGCATTTAAAATATTTTTTTTTCTGAGAAGGGATCCATAGGCATCACCAGACTGCCCAGAAGTTTAAGGCATAGAAAAAAATGATAACACCTAATGGGCACTACTGTTACCCATTTCCCAGATTGGGAGACTGAGGCACAGGAAGCCTAAGCAATTTGCCCACAGTCAAAGAGCTGATAATGAGCAGAGTCAGGATAGCAACCCAGGTAATCAGGCTCCAGAGTTCATGACCTTCACCAAGACCCTGTGGCTGCCTCTCTGAGATTCTATCAAAGCTTCTCTGCTAGCTTCCCGAGGTACCACGGTCTCCCTGCAAGGACTGTCGCCCCCGATTCCTGTTTGCCAGAGCAGTCAGGTGTGCGCAGTTGAACCTTTCATTGGCTTCACCTGTACCATCCTGCTTGTTCTGCTTTTGCCTGAGCCCCTCTCCCCGCCTTCTCTCCTCTGCTTTCCGGCCCCACTGCACTGCTCCACCTGGCAGCCTTTGAACTCAGTCTTTCTGGCTCCTGGACTTCTCCTCCTCCCTTCATTTCCTTCTAGTCCTGGGACCGCCCTTTCCTGAGTTGCCGCCTTGCAGAGGGCTTCCAGGATTAAGTACCAAAGTAAGTTCTGTTTTTCTTTATATATTTTATATGTCGATCCTTTGTTGGTTCTGGGTACTGCAAATATTTTCTCCCAGTTTTGGGCTTATCTTTTCACCTTCTTTAACCTAATCATTTGGTGAGCAAAATTGGTAGTTTTAATGAGTCAAATTGATCAATCTTTTCCTTCATAGTTTGTGCTTTTTGTTTCTTAAGAAATCATTCTCTTTTTCCAAGGTCACAAAGATAATATTTTTGTAGTTCTTCCTAAGAGTTTTTACCTTTTGCCATTCACAGCTAAGCCCTTGATGCACCTGAAATCAACTTTGGTGAAAATTGCCAAGTAGGGATTCGATTTACGTTATCTATAAATCTGAAACATTTCTTTTTTTATATTTTTTAAAGATTTTTATTTATTTATTTGAGAGAGTGAGAATGAGAGAGAGAGAGAGAGAGAGAGCACATGAGAGGGGGGAGGGTCGGAGGGAGAAGCAGACTCCCTGCCAAGCGGGGAACCCGATGCGGGACTCGATCCTGGGACTCCAGGATCATGACCTGAGCCGAAGGCAGTCGCTTAACCGACTGAGCCACCCAGGCTCCCAAATCTGAAACATTTCTTAAAAAATTCTTTTGTTTTAGAATATTTAAATTACAGAATATTGTATTTCCTAGCCATAAAACATGGGGTGTTTAATAGCGAGAGAAACCCTGACGCTCTTTGGGAAGAACATGTCCTAAGTTGTGGCATAAAGGAATGAAGAAAGCACATTTCTATTTTATATTTTCACTGAGTATTTTCTAAAGAAGTTACAACTGGCCAGTTAAGTACTTAAATTATAAACTCCTTAAAAAGGAAAAGATGGGGTATATGGAATTTGAGCCATCTCTCTGCTTTGGATACTTCTTTTGAGACAGTCTCACCTAGCATTATGTTCAACAACTTGGCATTTAATTCCAGAAAGTGAAACTTTTAGGAGACAAAAGATCAGGAGGAATGCATGTGCACGCCTGCGTGCATAAGTACATGTCTTTGTGTGTTTATGTTGGGATTTCTGTGTTTGCATATGTATGAAGGGAGAAAGTGCAGAAATGGCAGAGTGGCCATTTATCCTGAAAAAACGGACCCCCCCCCACATCCCGCACAACTGAAGGTGATGGAGAAGAAGAGTCCTAGTAACAGTGCGTGCTGGGATTGTTGCTTTTATAAACTCCATTAGTTCAGCAGGTCACCCCAATTACTCATGTCAGGTATAGGGAAAAGAAGAGAGGATGGAAGGAAGTGGGCAACTGGTAGAAATTCCTGCTGGGGGATCTGCACACACAGCCTTAATAATTTGTGGGTAATTCTTGGCACACAGCAAGACATGTTAGGGCCTGGACTGTGGACTGAGGAATCACTATAGATGAATAGAAGGTCACAGCTGAGCATCTAGAAAGATAACTGGCTCCTAGGAGTAGATGATTATAGCTCTAACCTCCCTACTGAAGAATCAATAGCATAAGTATTTTATTCCCTTAATTAGGCTTTAATCTGAAAATGGCACAACAACAATTTACATTTCAAAAGAAACACAGAGGGGAAGAAAATCCCCCTTTTAGACTTCTGGAGAATGAAACAAGATGATTGCCACTCATTCTCTTATTAGGACTCCCTAGGTACTGTGCCTGGGTCTAATTCTTAATAATACTGTAGGACAGTAGTTAAGAGCTCAGACCCTGGGATCCTATTCCCGCACCCACAATTTATTACTTGTTTATTCTCAACAAGTGACTTTATCTCTATGCCTGAATTCCTTTATCTATAAAAATGAGGGAGTAAAATATTATCTACCTTACGGAATTCTTCTAAGGGTTAGATGAATTAATATGTGTTAAATGCGTGATCAGAGCCTGATTAGTAATATTATAGCAAACTGACTTAAGAAAGAAAATGCTAACTGCTTTTCACCTCCAGGAAAGGGACTTGACATTTTGTTTCTCTAAAATGTCGCCAGATGGGGGGAGTGTGGTAGATTGTGCTCTTGTTCTCAATTCTTGGATGTTTCTCCCAGTGGGTCGTTGATTTCTGCAGATATCAAGTTAGCCATGTGATGTGTTTCAGAAGATACATTGTGATATATGCAACTTCCAAAGAAACTTAAAGGGTCGTTTCATGGTGAGGTATTAGTGCTCTTTTTCTCATGAAACCAGTTAGGGCCAGCCCCAACCACCTGGGTAAAGAAGATAGGAATTACAGCCATCTCCAACATGTGACTGACAAGAAACATGGTCAAGAAAGAAACTTTTGTGTTGTGAGCCCCCTGAGAGTGTGTTACTGCAGGATAACTTACTGCCTGAAACAAGGGAAATGGGGAAGAATGTAGTTTAGGTAGAAGCAGGAACCATCGATCTGGGGGAGAGAGAAATTGTCCAACCCAGGAAAAAAAGTGTTTTCTCAGGAACCCACACCTACTCCTACCCTGCCATTTCTCTGCCTAGAAGATTGACCTGAGAAAAACAAACAGCTTAATGCAGTTAAGTAGGAAGAAATGTTAGTCTTACGAGCTTCTAGCCTTTTCGAGTTGAGGGGATCAACCACGTTGACTTGTCTACCTAATCACATCATGAGGATCATCATAGATCTAAAACTATTGGGATCTCCCTGAAAATCTAGACTGTGTAAGCCCCCATTCCAGGATTTTAGCCTAACCCTAATGGGAACAAGATTAGACATTTTATTTAGAAGACTGAACTAATGTGGTCTATTCTGCATGCAATTGTGGTGGTCATGAGTTTACACCTGCTATATTTCCTTGGTTCCAGAGACCTCACTTCTGTTTTAGGAACTTCTTTGGAAAAAGATGAGTGCTTATTAAAATATTAGCAAATGTATTTACTGGATATTTAAGCAATAACTGAATTAGGGACCATGATGGCATAATCCCTATGGTGATGAATTTCTAACATGGCAATTTATTACTTTTGATTAACATACAGTTATTATTTTATTGGCTGATATCTTTATCTTCTTCATTTTCTAGAGAATTCTTTGAATCATTGACCTATGTCCACCCAACTTTACCAGCCTTAGGGGCTTGCTTTTTAACTTCTGAATTGTGTTTTATCATCTGCCAGGTTCTTTGCCTATTAAAATAATCCTAAATTCATTTATTCTGTGAAAGCATGAAACTATTTGTTGTGTATATGAAGATATTCCCAGTGAAATAAAATGTTAATAGCAGAGTGCTGCAGCAGAGAAAGCGCATTGACAAGAGCCAGTTCTCATCAGCATAGAAACGCACTATCATTTTTTTCATCTTTTCTCTCTCTGGTCTTATTTTAAAATACTTTCTTAACCCTTCTGCTGCTGAAAGCCACTGTACCATTTTGCTAACTTTCCTTTACATCAAAACGCCTTTAGAAATGTGTTTATTCTTACTGTCTCCCATTCTTTCATTTCTCAATCCCTCTCCCATCAGGCTTTTACCTGTCACCTGACTCCACTCAAGCCACTCTTAGCAAAGTCACTGATGGGGGTGCTTGGGTGGCTGAGTTAGTTAAGCGTCCTATGATTTCAGCTCAGGTCGTGATCTCAGGGTCATGAGATAGAGCCCCATGTCAGGCTCTGCACTGAATGTGAAGCCTGCTTAATATCTCTCTCTCCCTCCCATGTACCCCCTCCTCCCTCCATGTGCTCAAAAAAAAAAAAAAAAAAGTCACTGATGATCTCCGTGTTGATCTGCTAATGACCTCTCAGCCTCATCCAGTTTGACCATTAACAGCACCTGACATCTGATCACTCCTTTTATCTGACTCCTTGAGAACCCATTCCCTTGGTTTTCCTCGTGTAGGTTACTCTTCTTCCTCTTCTCTTGCCACTGGAATGCTGCACCTCAGCCTGTGGGTCTCTCCTCTCCCTTTTTGGGCATCGCATCCAGTTTCAGAATTTCAGATAACCTCTTTATGCTGATGACTCCAAAATATTCATCTTTAGCCTGGATTCTTCTCCTGCTTTCGACTTGTATTTTAACCCCCTTCTTAAGACCTTCAATTAGAACTCTTATATACATCTCCAATTTATCCAAAATCAAAATTCGGGTCTTTACCCATAACATTGCTACACCTGTAATCTTTCCCATGTCAGAAAATGGAAATGCTCTCCTTCCAATAGCTAAGAACAAATGTCTCAAAGTTTCCTTTGACTCCCTTCTATCTCATCCTGTATCCAATCCACCAGGAGATTCTGATGGCTCTACCTTTAAAATATATCAAGAATCCAACTGCTTCCCATCACTATGGTGGTCCAAGATGGTCTACCACCATCTTTGGCTTAGAATATCACTATTGCTTCCTAACCGGTCTTCCTGCTCTCACATTTGCCCTTTCCTATAGTCATCATCAACAAAGCAGCCAGAATGGTCCTGCTAAACTTAGAACAGATGATCTCACTCTTCTGCTCAAAATTTCATAGTGGTCTCACTCTTCTGCTCAAAATTGCACAAGGGCTCCTCATTTCTTACTGAATTTAATCCACGGTGTTAACAATATACTGCAAGTTCTACATGTGTTTCCTGATCTCTCTGACTATATCCAGTGTCCTTCACTCCCTTATTCACTCTGCCCAGCCACCTTATACTCTTCACTTCTTTCTAACCACATCAGACACATTCGTGCCTCAGGGCCTTTGCATTGACTGTCCCTGATGCCTGGAATGATTTCCCACTGGATAGCTGCCTGGCTCACTCCACATTTCCCTCAAGTAATTGCCCAAATATCTTCTTCTCAGCGAGGATCACTGATACTTATAAATCTAGACCGCTCCATCTAACAGTGTAGCTCTCTCTGGCACTCCAGGTTTCCCTTACCCCTTCTTTATTTAGCCAGAGTACTTATCCCATTCCGACCTACCGTACTCTGTCTTAATTATCATGTTTGTTTCTTATTGTGTTCCCTCCTGGGAATGGGAAGTCAGGAAATTCTGTCGATTTTGTTAGGTGAGCATCTAGCATTGTACCTGGTACATATCAGATGCTCAGTATTTGTTGAGTGAATGATGGGGGAGTGAATGAAGTGCAGGGCAGTGGGCTTGTGCTCACAGGCCAGAGCTCTTGTTTGACCCATACTTAGCAAGGTGGGGCCCCTTGGTTAGCTTGAACACTTGTTTGATGCTGACGGTGACACTTCATTCAATTTTGCACGTGAGGTGCCTTGGTAACCCCATCTAGTCCTGGACCTGGCCACGTGTGATAAAGTCTATTCCTTAACTAAAAATACCCGAATAGAGAAGACGATAAAGAAATGCCAAAGTGTGTCTGAGTGAATTTAAAATTTTATCCCCTGTAAATGCAAGCACCTAATTTTTTTCTTTTTTTTTTTCCATAAAGTGCTTTACTGATCATAACAGAAACAGGGAAATGAAACCATTTTCTTCTGGGGAACACAGGGTCTTCAGGAAGAGAAGCTCTGTAATTATCCTAATTTTTAAAGGTTATTTGAGCGCACTGCAGAAAAAGTTGTGAAATTGTACATTCATTTTTAGAAGACATTGTGATATAGTTATTTACTTGCTACAAGTGAGACTTTTAAATTTAATTCAGTTCAGTTCAATTATTAGCATTTTCCTTCTCAGAGATGCAAAGGTTACTTAGTTATCTGGGAAATTGTTCCCAGGCTCCAAGAGTTAATATTCAGAAGGCTGGCTGAGTGGCAGCAGGTCCATCATTCACGCATCCAGAAACGCTATGCGAAGCCTCTAGGTGGTATGAACTCTTTTATATTCAGATCACAGTATTGCTATCTGCTTGGCTTTGGATATGGAATTCAGAGAAAAGGGCCCCAGAAGAATTCATTGTGTGACCTAGTACCTCAACCGTATCTAAACTGCTGCGCTCTGCTTCTTAGTGTACAGAATTCCAAGGAGTAAAGGGAAGATTCTAGGTTTTCACTCCTTCGTTCGCTTGTCCCCTGCTGTGGTGGTAGTGTAGCAGGGATCTGAAACCTCAGTAAGGAGAAAGCTTGCTCTTGACCAAATTAAAAATTCTTCTGACTGCTAGAATGTGTGTGGTTTGATCGTCTTGCTTTTATTTAAGTCACCAACTGAAATTGGCATTTAAAATGCCACAGCGTTATCACGAATGTTAATTATAATGGTAATGATCCAAGAGCCAGGAGTGGGGTGGGAGGGAGTGCCTCGGTCTGTCCCTCTTCAGGACGCTCTCCTTCAAAGCAACCTGTCACTCTCCTCCCCCGTGGCCGCAGTTCAGTTTAATCCAGCACTTAGTGGAGGTGGACACCTCTAATGGACAGAGCTCTGAACTTCTTTTTTCAGCCCCAGTCCCTCATTAGTAGGTAACCCAAGCAGCCAAAGAATACACCTTTCTCTCCCTCTCTCCTGGCTCCCCCTACCATGCATGAATTATTTCTGTCCTTTGCAAATGAAAAACCAGAGCCGTAGGCTCTGAAGAGACCGTGGGCTGTTGATTTTTTTTTTTTTCAAGTGTCTTTGTGGTGAGGGTACCACAGAAAAAAAAATCTGGCAGGAACATATGTTTGTGGATGCTTTTTATAGTCCACATTGGGAAAAGGAGTCGAGCACTTCAGGTTTGCAATTTACATCTGAATTATTTATTTGTACATTAAACACAAGACTTCCTGGAAGGAGCTTTGCTTGCAACTCACAGAGCACGCCAAGATGGCCAAACCAACGTTAGCATACCTTTCCTTTCTGCAGACGTTCAGGCCAGTGGGCATGCCTCCTACCCAATCCCAGGTGCCAACCGGTTCCTTGAGTTTCTTAAGCGGATCCTAATCTAACCCCTGTGCCTGAGACACAGATCTGCAGTAAACTTGCCTGGCTAGAGATTTATTTGGCCACCTGCTAACTTCATGACTTTGGACACATGGTTTCATGACTCTAAATCTCAGTTTTCTCATCTGTAAAATAGGGGTAACGCTAACTCTTCATATAGTTTGGGGACCAAATCTATGTGGGGAATCTCGTTCAGTGCTTGGCATAAAGAATTCTATATATATTAGCTGTTATGATTGTTTCTCATTGGTACCATGGAATAGCTAACTTTCAGGTAATAGTCATAAAAAAATCCAAAATTTGGGTATGTGCTGAAGATTTCCTGATCTCTGCTCAGTTTGGGGTTTACCCCAAAGTAGGACCTAAAGCCAAGATTTAAGTGCAAGTAATTTATTTTTGGGGGGGTGATATCATAAAACAGTGAGAAAGTGGGGGAGCCAGAGGGGCCTAAAAGCCCTTGAAAACAAAAATTTATTATATAATATGCCACAGTATAGATTATAGAATGTAATCTCTGTTTCTCTGGAGAACCTTGACTAATACACCACCCTAATCAGGGCACCAAGGTTAATATCACCAGTGATAAGACATACTGACATCATAAACATCTTGACCCAATGCGCTAGGAAGGACACAACACCATTTCTGGGTTATTCTTGCCAAAAATGCATAACCTCCTTCCAATGATGAGACAACATCAGACAAACTCAAGCTGACATTCTTTGAACTTCCAAACTATAATGTCTCTGAGCCAGAAAACTGAGGTTTCCTTTTGGGGTTCTCCAACCTCACTCCCAAAATTCAGGATTTCTTATCCTGGTCCAGGTATCATGTTTTCTGTCTTCTGCCAGAAGGATCCCAGCCTGAGATGAGCCCTTTCAAGAGAATCTCTTGAGTGGCGGATCTCAGGGGAGCCTCCATGCCCATGTCTCTCACCCTCCCCAGCACCGCACTCAGTTTGAGGAGCCTTTGGTCAAAGTAGGTCTGGGATCTCCATTCTCCACTTACTGATGACAAACTATTCTAGTTCAAACTCCTATGCAGCTCCTTCCCCAGAGACATAGAGTGTCAGGTAAATGGGAAGAGATCCAGACGGCTTCTACACGGAGCCTACATCAGCATGCACCCTGTGATTAAGTCCAGTTCTTCCAACCAAATTTCCACCTTCTGGGGGATGAGTTTAATTGTGGGTGAGAAGGCCTGTGTTGAGACTCAAAGACTATGCTGCTACCATGGCATCTTCCATTTGATCAATGGCCTTTAGGAAGGGGAATCTTCTCTCTAGTGGCAGCGCAGAACTCCAGTGATGGCTCTTAGCCCTATCGGTCCAGCCTGGAGATTCAGACACATCTCTAAAGCTACCTACTGGACATTTTACTTGGCTATGTCACGAGCCCCTCAAAATCACTCTTAGCCTCCTAAAACATGCTTTTTTCCTATGTTCCCTACTCAAGGAATTGGAAATGGAATAATCATTGCCTCACTGACTCAGGCTAGGAACGTTCCCCTTTCTCCTTGGAGCACCCCCCACCCCTTACTCCTGTGTACACTCACCAAGTCCTGGTGTTTCTACTGCGTATTTCTACTTCCCTCCATCCCCACTGCCACTCTCCTAGTCCATATCTCACCTGAACTAGGAAAACAGCTTCCTAATGAAACTCTAGACATTCCCTCCTTCAGTCATCCTTAATTCAATAGCCAGCATGGTGTGTCTCACACAAACCTGATCAAACCTCTCTCCTGCTCACAACCTCTCAGTGCCCACAATTCAAGGGTCTGGCGTTGCTTATCTTCTAAGCCTCATTTGATTCCACTCTTCCTCCAACAACCTGCCATTCAACTCTACTAAATTTCTTTCAGTTCCTTGGCTGATTCAGGCTCTGTTTCACTTATAAGATGTTGCACAAATATCTCTTCTACCTGGAGTATTTCCCTCCCATTCTTCACCTGACCAACTGCTATTCATCTTTGGTTGTCGGTTTAGAAGGTACTTGAAGTCCGACCTTCAGATCTGAGTGGATCTTCCTGTGTACTCAAAGCTTATTTACCTCCAGTTATCACTTTCTTTGTCTATAACCCCCAGTAGATTACGAGCCCAGAGAGGGAAATGCCGGAGTTGGCATCACTTTGTACAACGAGCTTCTAGCACAGTGCCTCCTATGTGGTAAGAGTTCAACAAATATTCGCTGAAGGAATAAATACATGAATTGTGGAGAGTCACTGTCCATAACTCATGACTCCCTTATGTTCATCATTACCAAATAAACATCCAGGCAGTCAACAATAGTATCAGGTCAAGTACTGATTGTGGAAAGTGAGTTTCTGAGCTTAGTTCTAGGGGAGTTGACAGTTCTGTAGCTATCTTCCTCACTTTTTTTCTCTTGCTTGTTAGTTCTAAATTAAAGGTACCAGTGCCTTGGGGCACCTGGGTGGTTCAGTCGGTTGAGTGTCCAACTCTTGATTTTGATTCAGGTCATGATCTCACAGTCGTAAGATTGGGCCTCTGGCCAGGCTCTGCCCTCAATGTGGAGTCTACTTGAGATTCTTTCTCTGCCTTTGCCCCTCCTCCCCGTTTGCGCGTGCATGCGTGCACTCTCTCTCTCAAAATAAGCAAAATCTTAAAGGTATCAGTGCCTTTTTAATTATATGTATAATCCTTTTAAATAAAGGAAATTATTAATCCAGCCACCCAAAACAATACTTTTCTCTAGATTTGTTTTTCCATCTATCACAGTCGTGATCACACTATATTGTTTTTAAAAGCACGGTTCATAAACAACATCTTAATGAATGCATCGTGTTCTATTATTTACCCTGAAACCATGAAGTGAAGTCATTCATCTTGTGATTCAGTTGTTTAAACTATCTTTAGGAACACTAAAAAAAATTTAAATGCAATTAATATGAGCCTGAATTTTCAAAGAAAACTATTCTGTGCAATGTATTCCTCTCAGCTAGGATATTTACTGAATTAATAGTTTCCTAGAATTGCGGACCAAAGGATCCTCTAGAACTTTTAAAGAAATCAGAGTCTTGGGTCCCAAACGTGTTCATTGCTTTAGGATTCCCCAAGAAGGATGTGGGATGTGCTGTGTCCTTCCTTTTCTCATGAGATGCTAGAACAGTGCAATGGACACTGGAATGGGGGTCCCAGAGTCCGGAAGTCTAGTCGTCTCTAACTCATCCTGAACTCTGACACCGGAGGGAAGCTGCTTCATATCTCTAGGCCTCAAGTTTTCTTACCATAAAGTGGTAAGTGTTTCCTACGCTATCTACTCCATGGGAATATTGACCAAATCCAAGGCAAAAATAAATGTATGTGACTGCTTTGAAATTTACACAGCCCGACACTGACATAAAGAGTACAGAGCTATCATTTCTATTTATACGGTTTAATCAACAGCATCACACTCTTCTTGTTCCTTTTTCAGTTACAAAGTTCAACCAATTGTAAATGCTTTTGAGTGAAATTTTAAATCAGTGGTAACAACTCACAGTGTAGGCAAAGCTTTCTATTTTGATAAAGTCTCCATTTTCTGTCTTCTGAAAATAACATTTTGGCAAATCAATAGAATCTGCAGGAAGACTGACACCTCGGAAAGGCAGGCAGGGGCTGGAAAATGGTAAGAGGCAGGCTGCAGGCAATCGGGAAATTCTGTTTCTCCACTTGGATCTGGTGCTTTCTCAAATTCTCTCAAGCAGCTTTTGCAGTTTTTGGAAAGATTAGCCATTTTCACTTAAAAATGATATTTAAGGATGTACTGAAAGTACTAAAAGTATTTAATGACTTGAGTAGTGCTTACAAGTTTTTCATACTTTTCACTTAATATGCTGACACGGATTGGTAAGTAGAGTCAATCTGATACCCGTTTTACTCCTCATTCTGTTTCTCAACTATTTGCACATGTAAAACTTGCTATGGGTTCACAAAGCCTGACTGATTCAATATTTAATCATGGTTTTGAGTGAAACATTAAATATTAATTATGTCCTATGGTATAACATAGACAGGTGGAGGGAGGGAGAGATGGTGTCATAAGACCTCGGAGGACCCTGAATTCTCATGGGTGGGGGGGCAACGCATCATCGTGGAAAGAACATAGGCTGGAAAGTCAGCTAGGCAAGGTTTGAAAGGTGGAATCTGCCCTTGCTAACTGCAGTGATTTCAGGCAAGAAGGTCCCACCCATCAGTATCAATTTTCTCATCTGTAGAATGGGAATAGCACCCTGTTGGTGGAGTTGGGAGAGACAATGTAGATGAAGAGCTGGCCTGATCCATGAGCATGGAATATTTTTCCATTTCTTTGTGTCTTCCTCAATTTCTTTCATGAGTATTTTATAGTTTTCTGAGTACAGATCCTTTGCCTCTTTGGTTAGACTTATTCCTAGGTATCTTACAGTTTTGGGTGTGATTGTAAATGGGATCGACTCAATTTATTTTTCTTCTGTCTTGTTGGTGTATAGGAATGCCACTGATTTCTGTGCATTGATTTTATATCCTGCCACTTTACTGAATTCCTGTATGAGTTCTAGCAGTTTTGGGGTGGAATCTTTTGGGTTTTCCACATAAAGTATCATATCATCTGCAAAGAGTGAGAATTTGACTTCTTCTTTGCCAATTTGGATGCCTTTTATTTCTTTTTTTGTTTGTTTGTTTGATTGCTGTGGCTAGGACTTCTAATACTATGTTGAATAGCAGTGGTGAGAGTGGACATCCCTGCCGTGTTCCTGACCTTAGGGGGAAAGCTCTCAGTTTTTCCCCATTGAGAATGATATTCGCTGTGGGTTTTTCATAGATGGTTTTATGAAATTGAGGTATGTACCCTCTATGCCTATAGTCTCAAGAGTTTTGATCAAGAAAGGAGGCTGCGGGGTGCCTGGGTGGCTCAGTTGGTTGAGCGGCTGCCTTCGGCTCAGGTCATGATCCTGGAGTCCCGGGATCGAGTCCCGCATCGGGCTCCCTGCTCAGCGGGGAGTCTGCTTCTCCCTCGGACCCTCCCCCCTCTCATGCTCTCTCTCTCTCATTCACTCTCTCAAATAAATAAATAAAATCTTTAAAAAAAAAAAAGAAAGGAGGCTGCACTTTGTCAAATGCTTTTTCTGCATCTATTGAGAGGATCATATGGTTCTTGTTCTTTCCTTTATTAATGTATTTTATCACATTGATTGATTTGCGGATGTTGAACCAGCCTTGCAGCCCAGGAATAAATCCCACTTGGTCGTGGTGAATAATCCTTTTAATGTACTGTTGGATCCTATTGGCTAGTATTTTGGTGAGAATTTTTGCATCCATGTTCACCAAGGATATTGGTCTGTAATTCTCCTTTTTGATGGGGTCTTTGTCTGGTTTTGGGATCAAGGTAATGCTGGCCTCATAAAATGAGTTCGGAAGTTTTCCTTCCATTTCTATTTTTTGGAACAGTTTCAGGAGAATAGGTATTAATTCTTCTTTAAATGTCTGATAGAATTCCCCTGGGAAGCCATCTGGCCCTGGGCTTTTGTTTGTTGGGAGATTTTTGATGACTGCTTCAATTTCATTAGTGGTTATAGGTCTGTTCAGGTTTTCTATTTCTTTCTGGTTCAGTTTTGGTAGTTGATACATCTCTAGGAATGGACTGGAAGAACAAATACTGTGAAGATGTTGATGCTACCTAGAGCAATCTACACATTCAATGCAATCCCAATCAAAATACCATCAACTCTTTTCAAAGAAATGGAACAAATAATCCTAAAATTTGTATGGAACCAGTAAAGACCCCGAATAGCCAGAGGAATGTTGAAAAAGAAAAGCAAAGCTGGTGGCATCACAATTCTGGACTTGAAGCTCTATTACAAAGCTGTCATCATCAAGGCAATATGGTACTGGCACAAAAACAGACACATAGATCAATGGAACAGAAGAGAGAGCCCAAAAATGGACCCTCAACTTTATGGTCAACTAATCTTCGACAAAGCAGGAAAGAATGTCCAATGGAAAAAAGACAGTCTCTTCAACAAATGGTGTTGGGAAAATTGGACAGCCACATGCAGAAGAATGAAACTGGACCATTTCCTTAGACCACACCCAAAAATAGACTCAAAATGGTTGAAAGACCTCAATGTGAGACAGGAGTCCACCAAAATCCTAAAGGAGAACACAGGCAGCAACCTCTTCGACTTCAGCCGCAGCAACTTCTTTCTAGAGACATTGCCAAGGGAGGGGAAGCAAGGGCAAAAATGAACTATTGGGACTTCATCAAGATAAAAATCTTTTGCACAGCAAAAGAAACAGTCCACAAAACCAAAAGACAACCGACAGAACGGGAGAAGATATGTCATTTGCAAATATCAGATAAAGGGCTAGTATCCAAAATCTATAAAGAACTTATCAAACTCAGCACCCAAAGAACAAATGATCCAATCAAGAAATGGGCAGAAGACATGAACAGACATTTCTGCAAAGAAGACATCCAAATGGCCACAGACACATGAAAGAGTGTTCAGCATCACTTGGCATCAGGGAAATCCAAACCAAAACCTCAATTAGATACTACCTCACACCAGTCAGAATGGCTAAAATTAACAAGTCAGGAAACGACAGATGTTGGCAGGGATGCAGAGAAAGGGGAACCCTCCTACACCGTTGGAGGGAATGCAAGCTGGTGCAACCCCTCTGGAAAACAGTATGGAGGTTCCTCAGAAAGTTGAAAATAGAGCTACCATACAATCCAGCAATTGTACTCCTGGATATTTACCCCAGTGATACAAATGTAGGGATCTAAAGGGGTACATGCACCCCGATGTTTATAGCAGCAATGTTCACAATAGCCAAACTGTGGAAAGAGGCAAGATGTCCATCGACAGATGAATGGATAAAGAAGAAGTGGTATATATATATATACACGATGGAATATTATGCAGCCATCAAAAGGAATGAAATCTTGCCATTTGCAATGACATGGATGGAAGTGGAGGGTATTATGCCGAGCGAAATAAGTCAATCAGAGAAAGACATGTTTCATATGACCTCACTGATATGAGGAATTCTTAATCTCAGGAAACAAACTGAGGGTTGCTGGAGTGGGGGTGGGGTGGGAGGGATGGGGTGGCTGGGTGATAGACATTGGGGAGGGTATGTGCTATGGTGAGTGCTGTTAATTGTGCAAGACTGTTGAATCACAGATCTATACCTCTGAAGCAAATAATGCATTATATGTTTAAAAAAAAAAGAAAGAAGACAGCAGGAGGGGAAGAATGAAGGGGGGGAAATGAGGGGGGGAGACGAACCATGAGAGACTATGGACTCTGAGAAACAAACTGAGGGTTCTAGAGGGGAGGGGGGTGGGGGGATGGGTTAGCCTGGTGATGGGTATTAAAGAGGGCACGTTCTGCATGGAGCACTGGGTGTTATATGCAAACAATGAATCAGAGAACACTACATAAAAAAAACTAATGATGTAATGTATGATGAGTAACATAATATAAAAAAAATAAAAAGCTGACCTGAGGTAGGTATTCACAACAGATGAGTTTACTTCTGTCACTGGAGCTGATGTTTCATGCCTCTCATGTGCCCTCTGACTTTACTATCTGTCCCTATATGGCAACTTGTATCCTATTTTGTGGATGTGCTGACAAGATAGTGTGTTTTTTCTCCCTCTTTCATATGTCAAGCTTTTGTTTGGGATATAGGATCAGCCTATTGTTAGCTGTGATTGCGTTTCCCTTCTGTTTACAGGGGAAAGGAAAGGATTGTAAAATAGGTTAAGAGCTCAAAAATAATAATAAAAGCGCACGCAGCATGGGCAAGAAGCAAATATCAATTAATGCAGCCCAGGAGAAGGAAAAATGAGTCTGGCACCCAGAAATCTGTTCATTTGCTTCACCTCACAGCATTTCGTGAGTTGAGGGTCTGCCAGGTGTGGGAAACTGTTCCAACTGTTTTAAATACTGGATGTTGTTTCTAGCGCTACACGTTCTTCATTGTCAACACAATACTCCCTTTCATTTTGCTTGGATTGTTCTTTTTTCTCTTTAAGATTTATTTATTTATTTTAGAGAGAGAGAGAGTGTGTGTGTTCACGAGCAGGGGGAGGGGCAGAGAGGGAGACAAGCAGACTCCCTTCCAGGGGGACGGAGTTCGACCTTGGTCCCAGGACCCTGAGATCATGACCTGAGCTGAAACCTAGAGTTGGATGCTTAACCGACTGAGCTGCGCTGGTGCCCCTAATTTTGCTTGGATTGCTCTTTACATCAAGTGCCCTTTCCTTGGCTAGAATTACTTTGCGTCTCTACCCTCTTTCTCCTCCATCTGTTTCTATCCCATTCATTCCCCCCTGTGAAGGCTTCCCGCCTGCCCCAAGCCCACTTACTTGGTCATTCCTTCCTCTGCATGCCTCAGTTTCCAAATCTGTGAAATGGAGGTAATAATTGTACCTGTCACATGATACTGTCATGGAGGCTTCATACTACAGCACATAGAAATCATTTAGTAGAGTGCCCATGCTTTAAATACATGGTGGTTATATTATTAATATTTTATCATTACCCAGCATCTTTGTTGACATCATTATGACTTCTGGGTGCCTGTGGTTTTTCCTCGTGCTTTATATTCAGTGTTTGTTTTATTCTCTTTGATCCTGGAGGAAACGACAGGTGTGTCTCCTCTAAGACAGTGCGCACTGCTTGCAGAGATCAAGGCTCTTCCCTAACTGCAGCCCCGGAGTCCTATCTAGTGACTGGTGAAGAGTGGGCACTTACTAGATACTTACTGGGGAAAAAAGACAAGTCCTTTGTTTCCATAAAATTTTATTTTATTTTTTTAAAGATTTTATTTATTTGACAGAGAGAGACACAGTGAGAGAGGGAACACAAGCAAGGGGAGTGGGAGAGGAAGAAGCAGGCTCCCCGCTGAGCCAGGAGCCCGATGCGGGGCTCAATCCCAGGACCCTGGGACCATGACCTGAGCTGAAGGCAGATGCTTAACGACTGAGCCACCCAGGTGCCCCTCCATAAAATTTTTTAAAAAGGTGTCATTTTTTGTGTAGATTTAGCAGTTCTCACCAGGAAAGTTGTCATGAGCGTGCAATGTGATTAAAAGAGGATTTTCCTTGTCTTTTTTTGTTTGTTTTTAATCAAATGTTTAATGGCAAATTGGCTTGTCCTCTTGGAAGGCAGTCCCTGGAGACTGAGGATTTAGGGTGGAAAAATGTGTGATTGTGCAGACGGGAAATAACTGGGCTCTCAGCCCCTGAGCTGCGTCTCACCTTGGGAGTTAAGGAGGCTCCTTGGGAAGCTCACTCAGGCATTGAGGTCCCTCGAGAACCAAGCAGCTTGGTGCTGTCAGACTCAAGGCTTCATGCTGGGCTGAACGGTCTTAGAAAAAAAAATTGCTTGCCTGGACTCATTTTATTAAAACATCTCAGTCTTTGGAGTTTAAGTTCTTTCTAAAGAGATGGCATCATGGTTAGGGAAACATTTCATGCACTAGATTGTATTTTTCAACGCAAGCCTGATTTGCAGGGTGAGTAAGTACCGTTTTGGCACATTTAGTAGTGAAGGCCTGAGCCATTCTGCGTCAGCCACTTTTTCTTTACATTTGAAAATTGAGGGAGTCCGAGGAATCTGGCTTGGGCTGGGAGGGATGGTCTCTTCAGGTTTCCAGTGGAAGGCGTTCTCTCCTGGGGTTTGCTGGAGACTGATCTCCTACTGTTTGTATCTTAGGACTCTGGATTCTTATATTTGGAAAACTTCTTAACAGAAACTACTAAGGAGAAGGGCGTTTTGAAGTTGTGCTCTAAAAATGAATTGGAGTTTCAAAACTTGAATGGAAACCATTGCAGTCTCAAACTTGCAAGTGTTTTGAGAAGTTGGGGACTTTGATTTGGTTTTGGGGACAAATTGTTCTTTCTACAAAGGTCATTTCTATAGACTTTTGGTGGTGAAAAGGAAAAGCAAAGCAAAAACAAAAACAAAAACACACAAAAAAACCCCAAAGTCTAATTCCATTAAAACACCAAATTTATCTTGTTTGCAAAGTTTAACATCTAGATATCCCTTCCTTTAGGATTTTTTTCATAAATGTAGCTGAAGATTGAATTTCACCTGAAATTTGCTTTTGAAAGTTGTTCGCATATGCACGCACACGTGTGTGTGTGTGTGTGTGTGTGTGTGTGTGTGTGTGGCATTTACCCACAAATAATCAGGATTGAAACCATAAGATGATAGGAAGAATTCTGTGGTGTAATTTCATCTCATGCCCATGGAAGAAGCATGAAGACACTGAACTTTGCTGACACCCAGTAGAATCCTATATTAAAGTTGTATGCCCCAGCAGTGAGATTCTAAACCAAATTTCCTAGATATTGATGAATGTCCTGATCCTAGATGGTCGTGATATGACAGAAAATCCTGAAGGGGCTTTAGAGCAAGGCCAAGGGTAACTACCAAGGAAGGGGGCGGGTTACTGTTTTATTTTTTAATGAAAGTAGTGAGCATCCCCAAAGCCTATCATCTCAGAAGGGGAGGGATCTGGGATGCAAAGCGAGGACTCAGAAAGCAGACCTGAAGTGGTGATTGTGGCCTGGAACACCAGCAGGAGGAGAGGCTAGAACTTCTCTCCCTTTCTTTCTCCCTCCTCCTCCCTCTCTCCTCAGCCACCCTCCCCCATCTTTCCTTCTCTTTTTCTTTCTCTGTTTCCAGAGCACGTGGCCGGCTTTTGCGTGGTAGCGGCTTCAGTGTTGGGCTGGGAAGCATCCAAGAAGAGTCATATCTAGAATCGGGCTTGATTATCTAGGAGGTGTCATTCTTCCATTATATTCAAGTTTTCAGTGAAGTTTTGCAAAAGGTTTTAGCTTGGGCAAGTTAGCTGTGTCCAGGCTTAGCACATCGATAAAGACAAAACCAGCTCCCCCGACCCCCACTCCCGTTCCTTCATCCCATCTTTTCGAGACCACTGTTGCAGGCCACTCTTCAAGGAAGAATTGAAGTCTTGGACATCCATGAGGTGACTGGAGGCAAAATACAAAGTGATCCATCGCAGAAGAGAGAGCAACGATCTGAAACTAGTTAATAATATAGGCACACCTGTTTTCCAACCAGATGGCGAGAAATCCTTCCCAAATGGTTAAGGAGATTTGTTCAGCTCAGTTTCGTCCTTGAATTATATTACTTTAGATGTTTTATCTGGCTATCAAAGAACTCTGCCTTGTCATTTTGACTCATGATTAACCAGACAACAGAGATAGTTTTTTTTACATGCATCTTAGACAAACACAGCTCAGTAATTTTTTAAAAGATTTTATTTATTTATTTGTCAGGGAAATAGAAAGAGCACAAGCAGGGGGAGTGGAGGGCAGAGGGACAAACAGGCTCCCCACAGAGGACCTGAAGGCAGACCTGAGCTGAAGACAGATGCCTAACTGACTGAGCCACCCAGGTGCCCAGTAATTTTTAATAGATTTAAGAATATGCTAGGATTTTGTGCACTAGAATGATATGGTAGCTAAGGAGTATCATTCCTGTTGTTTTGGAAAATGACTAAATACTATAGTTGAAAACAAAAAGGACTGAGTGCCACATAATAATTCCAGATAATTCCTCAAGTTTTGGCAATGAGACATCACCCCACAAGTTTTCTTGAGAGACGCCATTTTGGCCCAGTGAACACTGCCGCCTCAGGTGCAGCCAACAACACGGTCAATGTGTGGACTGACTGGGAATGTAAAACGGCATTTGGAGAAAGTGCAGTATCTCCTTTCTTCTTTCTTCTTTCCTCTTCTCCTGTCTTTCTTCTTCTTCCCATGGATTATGAGAGAATTCTCAAAACTGCCACTGCACCCTCCTTGAAGATAAGAGGAAGGACTTCCAAGATAACTGCTTTTGAAGTTGACCTTACTTCATGGTGGTGTGTCTTCCTAACTGCTAGGCCTGGTGATCTCTTCAGAGCAGTGGGAAGACCACTAGAGGATGCAGGATGGTGGTATGAACACAAGATGAGGTAATAGTGTCACCTGTCTTCCTGTGGTTATGGGCTGCCATAACAAAATACTACAGACTCAGTGGCTTAAACAACAGAAATTAGCTTTTCTCACATTTCTAGATTCTGGAAGTCCAAGGTCAAGGTGTTGGCAGTGTTGGTCTCTCCTGAGGCCTCTCTCCTTGGCTTGCAGATGGCCACCTTCTTGCTATGTCCTTAAATGTCTTTCCTCTGTGCACAGATATCCCTGCTGTCTCTTCCTCTTCTTACAAGGACACCATCATGTTGGAGTAAAGCCCCATTCTTATGACCTCATTTAACCTTAATTACATCTTTAAAAGTTCTGTCTCCAAATTCAGTCACATTTGGGGTTAGGGCTTCAATGTATGAATTTTGGGGAAACAGTTTAGTCCATAATACCATTCCTTTCAAAGTTATATTCTCAAGAAGCAAAGAAGATGAATCTTTCTTCCTTCATGCTTTCCAAAATCAGGGCCACAGAAGATTGATGAGCCTGGAGGCTCTGGACAACTCAGAATCCTCATAGTATAGAAAGGGGAGGTGCAACTATAAGAGAACAATGATGTAAGTCCACCAGCTGGACATCAAATTTCTCAGGGGACCCCCAATCCCTAAGACAACTATTTGAGAATCAGTCCTTAGTGATCACGACTTGTTAAAAAAAATCACTAATTCTTATAGAGTTTATAGACAGTGAGCTAGATCAACAATGATGACCATCACAAAAGGAACATAAGTCTTGCCAGGACAAGCATGGAGGACTTTTTTTTTTTTTTTTTACCTTTATTATTCTTCTCCCTAACTATACATCAAAGAGTTGGTACCAAGAATTGTAAAGGTACAGCCAGTGAGTCCAGAATTATGTAACCTTAGGAATAATTGAGTATATACCCAGGTGAATAAAATACTTCATTAATAGCTCAGCAGAAAAATTTATTTATTTTTAATTTTTTTATTAACATATAATGTATTTGTTTCAGGGACACAGGTCTGTGATTCATCAGTCTTACATAATTCACAGCACTCAACATAATACTTACCCTCCCCAATGTCCATCACCCAGCCACCCCATCCCTCCCACCCCCCTCAACTCCAGCGACCCTCAGTTTGTTTCCAGAGATTAAGAGTCTCTTATGGTTTGTCTCCCTCTCTGGTTTCATCTTGTTTCATTTTTCCCTCCCTTCCCCTATGCTCCTCTATCTTGTTTCTCAAATTCCTCATATCAGTGAGATCATATGATACTTGTCTTTCTCTGATTGATGTCTTTTGCTTAGCATAGTACCCTCTACTTCCATCCACACTGTTGCAAATGTCAAGATTTCATCTTTTTGATGGCTGCATAATATTCCATTGTATATATATACAGCGCATCTTCTTTATCCATTCATCTGTCGATGGACATCTAGGCTCTTTCCATAGCTTAGCTATTGTGGACATTGCTGCTATAAACATCAGGGTGCACGTACCCCTTCGTATCCCTACATATGTATCTTTGGGGTAAATACCCAGTAGTGCAATTCCTGGGTCGTAGGGTAGCTCTATTTTCAACTTTTCGAGGAAACTCCATCTGTTTTCCAGAGTGGCTGCACCAGCTTGCATTCCCACCAACAATACATCCTCACCAACATCTGTCATTTCCTGACTTGTTAATTTTAGCCATTCTGACTGGTGTGAGGTGGTATCTCATTGAGGTTTTGATTTGGATTTCCCTGATGCTGAGTGATGTTGAGCACTTTTTCATGTGTCTGTTGGCCATTTGGATGTCTTCTTTGTAGAAATGTCTGTTCATGTCTTCTGCCCATTTCTTGATCAGATTATTTGTTCTTTGGGTGTTGAGTTTGATAAGTTCTTTATAGATTTTGGATACTAGCCCTTTATCTGATATGTCATTTGCAAATACCTTCTCCCATTTTGTCAGTTATCTTTTGGTTTTGCTGACTGTTTCCTTTGCTGTGCGAAACGTTTTTTATCTTGATGAAGTCCCATAGTTCACTTTTCCTCTTGCTTCCCTTGCCTTTGGCAATGTGTCTAGGAAGAAGTTGCTGCGGCTGAGGTTGAAGAGGTTGCTGCCTGTGTTCTCCTCAAGGATTTTGATGGATTCCTGTCTCACATTGAGGTCTTTCATCCATTTTGAGTCTATTTTTGTGTGTGGTGTAAGGAAATGGTCCAGTTTCATTCTTATACTTCATGTGGCTGTCCAATTTTCCCAACACCATTTGTTGAAGAGACTGTCTTTTTTCCATTGGACATTCTTTCCTACTCTATTGAAGATTAGTTGACCATAAAGTTGAGGGTCCATTTCTGGGCTCTATTCTGTTCCATTGATCTATGTGTCTGTTTTTGTGTCAGTGACATATTGCCTTGATGATGACAGCTTTGTAATAGAGCTGGAAGTCTGGAACTGTGATGCCACCAGCTTTGCTTTTCTTTTTCAACATTCCTCTGGCTATTCGGGGTCTTTTCTGGTTCCATACAAATTTTAGGATTATTTGTTCCATTTCTTTGAAAAAAGTTGATGGTATTTTAATAAGGCTTGCTTTAAATGTGTAGATTTCTCTAGGTAGCATAGACATCTTCACAATATTTGTTCTTCCAATCCATGAGCATGGAACGTTTTTCCATTTCTTTGTGTCTTCCTCAATTTCTTTCATGAGTATTCTGTAGTTTCCTGAGTACAGATTCTTTGCCTCTTTGGTTAGATTTATATCTTATGGTTTTGGGTGCAATTGTAAATGGGATTGACCCCTTAATTTCTCTTTCTTCTATCTTGTGGTTGGTGTATAGGAATGCCGCTGATTTCTGTGCATTGATTTTATATCCTGCCACTTTACTGAATTCCTGTATGAGTTCTAGCAGTTTTGGGGTGGAGTCTTTTGGGTTTTCCACATAAAGTATCATATCATCTGCGAAGAGTGAGATTATGACTTCTTTTGCCAATTCGGATGCTTTTATTTCTTTTTGTTGTCTGATTGCTGAGGCTAGGACATCTAGTACTATGTTGAATAGCAGTGAGGGGACATCCCTGCTGTCTTCCTGATCTTAAGGGAAAATCTCTCAGTTTTTTCCCCATTGAGAATGATATTCGCTGTGGGTTTTTCATAGATGGCTTTTATGATATTGAGGTATGTTCCCTCTATCCCTATCCTGTGAAGAGTTTTGATCAAGAGAGGATACTGTACTTTGTCAAATGCTTTTTCTGCGTCTATTGAGAGGATCATATAATTCTTGTTCTTTCTTTTATCACTGTGTTGTATCACGTTGATTGATTTGCGGATGTTGAACCAACTTTGCAGCCCAGGGATAAATCCCACTTGGTCGTGGTGAATAATCCTTTTAATGTACTGTTGGATCCTACTGGCTAGTATTTTGGTTAGAATTTTTGCATCCATGTTCATCAGGGTTATTGGTCTGTAATTCTCCTTTATGATGGGGTCTTTGTCTGGTTTTGGGATCAAGGTAATGCTGGCCTCATAAAATGAGTTTGGAAGTTTCCTTCCGTTTCTATTCTTTGAAACAACTTTAGAAGAATAGGTATTAATTCTTCCTTATGTTTGGTAGAATTCCCCTGGGAAGCCATCTGGCCCTGGGCTCTTGTTTGTTGGGAGATTTTTGATTATTGCTTTAATTTCTTTAGTGACTATGGGTCTGTCCAGGTTTTCTATTTCTTCCTGGTTCAGTTTTGGTAGTTTGCATGTCTCTAGGAATGCATCCATTTCTTCCAGATTATCTAATTTGCTGGCATATAGTTGCTCATAATATGTTCTTATAATTGTTTGTATTTCTTTGGTGTTGGTTGTGATCTCTCCTCTTTCATTCATGATTTTATTTATTTGGGTCCTTTCTCTTTTTGATAAATCTGGCCAGGGGTTTATCAATCTTATTGATTCTTTCAAAGAACCAGCTCTTAGTTTCGTTGATCTGTTCTACTGTGCTTTTGGTTTCTATTTCATTGATTTCTGCTCTGATCTTTATTATTTCTCTTCTCCTTCTGGGTTTAGGTTTTATTTGCTGTTCTTTCTCCAGCTCCTTTAGGTGTGGGGTTAGGTTGTGTATTTGAAACCTTTCTTGTTTCTTGAGAAAAGCTTGTATTGCTATATACTTTCCTCTTAGGACTGCCTTTGCTGCATCCCAAAGATTTTGAATGAAAAATATATTTTAAATTGTAAATGTAATGTATGAGTGTAAATGTAATGTAATGTTGAGGCAGGAGCCATGAATGACATGGCAATCAGCATCATTAGTATAGAGCAGGGATTGCCAAACTACAACACACAAGCCAAATCCAGCCAATTACCTGTTTTTGTATAGTTTGTAAGTTATGAATAGTTTTCCCCCCTATTTACATAGGCAACATACTATTTGTCCCTTTTCATTTTATATCTAGAATAGTAGCAAGAGAAGCTCCATGGCCCTGTTCCCCAGCAGGGAACCATAACTTGCAAAAGAAAAAAAAAAATGGATGCCTGTGTGGCTCAGTCAGTTAATCATCTGTCTTCAGCTCAGGTCGTGATCCAGGGTCCTGGGATCGAGTCCTGCATTGGGCTCCTTGCTCAGTGGGGTGCCTGCTTCTCCCTTTGCCTGCTATTCCCCCAGCTTGTGCTCTCTCTCTTTAACAAATAAAATCTTAAAATAATAACTTGTAAAAAATTATACTAACAACCAAAAGACCTTTAAAGTTGCTGGAAGTTATCCTAAGGGCATGGACCGAATGATTGATCATTTAATCAAGAAAATTAACCAAATCTCAGTTAAAACCGCAAGAATTTGTAACACTTGAGCAATGACCCACTCCCTCCTTCCCAACCTCAAGTGCAGCCTGATGGACATTTCACTCTGAGCAAGTATGGCCAAGAGGACAGGGGTCCCTTTCCCTCCCCAGTCAGGGGACACAATATCTTTCCAGGAGGTACAAACCACAAGAATTGTTCATTTCCTCTGGATCCAGGTTGCATGGACTAAATTCCTGAGAAGGGGGGCCAAGCGGTCAGGAGACTCTTTCTCCACCCTGTCTCCATTCACAGGGCAGAGGCTGTGCCACAGGCGTAGTAGGGCCATTTCACCCATATGCTAGTGGTCCCATGCCATAGGGGACAAGCTTTGTTTGGAAAGAAAGAATGTTAATCCTGCCCCCAGCTCTGAAACAGTGGCTCTGAGTTTTGTGCAAGGAAGGAAGCAGCCCATAAGAACAGAGGACTCTGAAGCTCTCCTCAAAGGAAATGGCTTTATTTGAAACAGAGTGTGGGAAAGTTTGAGTGTAAGGGCACTCTCAGAAACAATGGAGATTTTGGTGGTACAGGACTAAGAGGAGGCTGATAGCTCTGTTAGAGCAACAAGTTAAACCATAAGACCAGCTAGTTTACCAGAGAGAACCAAGGAAAAATACAGCTAAGAAAAGCCCTCCTGGAATTGGAGCCAAACCTCAAAGTCTGGCCTCAAGGTCTGTCCCTGCAATGAACCCTGAATTTAATTGGATCAGACTATGGAGCAGTTTATTCCAGGGGCATTGTCAAAGACCATAGGCCGGTCAGATGGCAAGCCTAATAGCTGGGTGTGATACCAGACCAGGCCGACAGCTTAGCAGTGAGATCAAGAGAAGAGACAGTAAAAACAAACAAACAAAGAAATAAAAAAAAACCCATAAAATGAAAGCCCTAAAATAACTATCATCCTATGTTGACTATACACAGATCCAAGGTTCTGCTAAGGAGCAACATCAGAGGCTTCACAATGGGGCGGGGGGGGGGGGGGGGAACAGACTTCCCTAAAATAAATCTAGCGAAATCACTAAAATAATAAACAAGCTAATGAGAAAAACAAGCCCTTGGGTGGGGGTTAGTATCAAAAGTCACTTCAATATATTACCTAAAATGTCCAGTTTTCAACAAAACAATTATCAGAATGAAAAGAAACAGGATAAGGGAACCTGGGGGGCTCAGTCAGTTAAGTGTCTGCCTTCAGCTCAGGTCATGATCTCAGGGTCCTGGGATGAGGCTCTCTGCTCAGCGGGGAGTCTGCTTCTCTCTCGCCCTCTGCCCCTCCCTATTGTTTGTGCATGCCCTCTCTCTCAAATAAAATCTTAAAAAAGAAAAACGACAAACAGAAGCGAAGAATAAAATTATATTTTATTCTCTTTGATAATTTCCTTAATCCTTAATGTAACTGAATGTTTTACCAAGAATTTTTATTAGTATCGATTATTTTATTCATTGGGATTTACAGGAGGATAAGCAAGGGGAAAAAATGTCACTAACTTGGCATTTAGATAAAATAATCTTTTAGGGTACTTTCCATTTCCAGGCAAACTGTGTGTTAGAGAGAAAGGACGACTGACCTCATGTGGAAGCTGAAGTTAACCACCTTCTCCCTTTTTGTCTTTGGAATATGTCCTATTGGAACATGGCTATCTCTTTCAGTGACTTTTTTGGATATCATCAAATTAAAGTATCATTCATTTTTCAGTGAAGAGGATCAAATAAGGGTTTTATCTGGCAGATCTCTAGCTTTCAGTCACAGATGTCTTGTGACAGAGGAGGTCCTGGGGCCATTTGAATGTGTCATCTACTCATGCTTCCATGTCACTTGTACATAGGGGTAGAGCCAGGGCTTGGTGGTGAAGGCTGGAAGAAGGAGAAGAAAGGAAGGGATGAAGTCTTTCTGCACAAGAGCAGATTTGGAAGACCTCTATGGCCAACATCAAATGCCAGGTTATGAGGGAGAAGGAAGACACTTATTTGGATTCAGAGTCTTAAAAATCATGACATCTTGTCAAAGAGACATAGTGCTAACAGAGGCATAGTTATAATAAATGGAGGCATACTTCTCTCTCTCTCTCTGTCAAATAAATAAAATCTTTAAAAAAAAGGGGGGGCGGGGTGCCTGGGTGGCTCAGTCGGTTAAGCATCTGCCTTTGGCTCAGGTCATGATCCCAGGGTCCTGGGATTGAGCCCCGCATCGGGCTCCCTGCTCAGTGGGGAGCCTGCTTCTCCCTCTGCCTGCCACTCCCCCTGCTTGTACTCTCTCTCTCTGTCAAATAAATAAAATCTAAATAAATAAACAAATGGAGACATACTAATAATTATATTTTCAAGGTCCTGCTGCCAATCCCCGCATGAAGAATTGGAAATGGATTTCAGACACTGACTATAATATCCCTTTTATTTACCTCAAAAATTTTCCCCCTCTGTGATGAATGAGGAAAGTGATAGAAACATGGGAGGAATCATCAGAGGTTAAAAAACCCAGGAAGGACATACAAGATAAAAATCCTTCCCAGTGCAACTGTGACAACAGGACATCTCAGCAAGTCAGTCCATAAAGCAGCTGTGATAATTCAGAGAAATTATTTAGCACTCAGGAAAACATGGTCATGGAATGATGGAGGGGTCTGGCAGGAGAAATTGTCAAAAGACTGGCATCAACCACAGTTAAGTGTGGGGTGTGAGCTGATTACATGTACCCTGCAGGTAGCCTGCCAAAACAGATCGCTGACACGGTGGTGATACGCTGATGGGCATCTGTGAGGATGACTGATGGGGTGACCCGCCAGCATCTAGGACTAGAAGGAGCGGATTGATGCTGCTGAGTGTTCTGAATGCAGAATAATTCTTTGTCACCCCGGCATTAATTCCTTGAAGCTGAATGTACACAATGAGAAGGAGGAGACCTCTCGGGGCCTGGCTTTCTGGATGTGAGCTTGTCCTCATTATTGGCTAGAGACATCAAGCTTTAGAATGGCCCAAGATTGGTCTAGGGTAGCCCAAGAATCTACAAAGAAGAGCCTTTAGAATTTTTCTCATCAAGGCCTATGGAATATTTATTTATTAACAATATTTATTATTAAACAATATTATTTATTGTTTTTTCATACTTGAAACTCAAGAATAATAGCAACTACCACAGTTTTAGTGTCCTTTATATACTATATTTATATATTATTTCAAGTCTAACACCTAATAAGTCTAAGAGGTTATGTGACAGCCAAAGGAGCACTGATAATTTAGTTTTGAACCCATTGTTTAGAACAATCAGGTTTTCTAAAAACCTGAAAACTCAGAAATAATAGTTGAGTTATAATATGGTTCTACTCTAATAATAGTTCAGTTATAATAATTTGCTACCAACTCCATTCACTTCAGTCTTCCCATCATGGAGCCAAACCTCGTTAGACCTGTCCATGTCCAGCATGAGCAAAAAAAAAAAAAAAAGTAGGTATTACTCACATACCTATTAACTGTTGATCAAGTTTATCAGTCTAGATCACTGCTGTCCGAGAGAAATAGAATGGAAGTCACAAATGCTAGTCATATAATGTAGTTTTATATTTTCTAGTAGGTATATCTTAATAAGTAAAAAAAAAAAGATGGAATTTAATAGTAGACTATTTAACCTGATGTATCTCAAGTTTATTTCAACATGCGATCAGCATAAAAAGGAATTACTCAAATTTTTTTGTCCTATATCTTCTTTGTACAGAACCTCTCTATTTGGACTGGCCACATCTCAGGTGGCCAATGGCCATATTTGGCTAATGGCTACCATATTGGACAATGTAGCTCTTGTTACTGAATAACTTGGCTTAACTGACCCAATTCCCTGTATTTAGGCCACACCTCTACTTTATCAATTCATATGTCCATCTATTAACTGATTTCTTTATTTAAACATGTTCTCAAAAAATTTGAGAGGAGCTGACATACCTCTAAATACTCACCTCATCAACCTGTTCTTAGGCTGTGATAATCTCAAACTTCTGAAACACTGACTTCAACCTAAAGTTGAGACCCCTTCCTCTTCGGGCTCTGACCATGTAGCCATTGCCCCAGTGATTCTGCCCAGCCCTGAGAAAACTGTTAGCTTTGTCAATTATCCTTTTTTGGTAATGTTCTTAAGTCATAAGTGGGTGACTCAATAAATTCTCACAAAGTGAGCTTACCTAGGTAAGCCCAGCACCCAGACCAAGGAACCTTCCTAACACCCCAGAAGCCCCCTTCACCTTCCTCTAGTCACTGCCCCTCCAAGGTAACCATTATCCTGACTTCTAACACCACAGACTCATTCTGCCTGTTTTTAACATTACATATGAGAACTCTTCTAGGGCTTACTCTTTTCTATCTGCTTTCTTTCAGTCACATTATATGTGTGAGATTCATCCATGTTGTATGTAGTTTTAGTGCTTTCATTCTCATTGATGAAAAGTATTCCATTGTATGACTCTATCAGAGTTTATCCATCTACTCTACTGTTGATGGATATTTGGATTGTTCAGTTTCTGACTACTACAAGTCATGCTGCTATGAACATTTCTTCGTGTGTCTTTTGGTAGGAAAAAAGTGTGTTTGTGTGTGTGTACGTGTTAGAGTGGCTGGATCATAGTACATGGTGCCTGTGGTAGGTAGAATAATGGCCCCCTGAAGATACCAAGTCCTAATTCCTGGAACCTATACATTTTTACCTATAAGGAAAAAGGATCTTTGCAGATGTGATTAAGTTAAGGACCTTGAGATGGAGACATTATCCCACAGGTCCTAAAAGCAATCACATGTATACTTATCAGAGGGAGGCTGAGGGAGACTTCATACACACAGAGGAGAAAGAGGGATGAAAACAAGTAGAGACTGGCATGATGTAACCACAAGGGGAAGGATGTGAGCAATCCCGCCCGCGCCCCCCCATCCCCCCCCCCCCCCCCCCCCCCGCCCCAGGCTGAAAGACACAAGGAACTGATTTCTTCCAGAGCCTCCAGAGGGAGCACAGCCCTGCCAACACCCTCGATTTCAGCCCTGTGGTACTGATTTCAGATTTCTGGTCTTTAGACCTGTGAGAGAAGTCATTTCTGCTGTTTTAAACCACACAGTTTGTGAAAAACTTTTTTCAGGACACCAATGGTGCTAAATAGTTTTCCCAATTGATGATTATTTGTTTAAAAGAGGGGGAGAAAGCCTTAGTTTTCTAATTACCAACACTATTAAAATGCAAAGAATACACTTTATAGAGCAAGGTTTAAGAGAAAACATTCTACCATTACCATCACCGTATTTAAAAAAAAAATCAACCAGAGGACTCAAAGGAAAAACATAGTCTAAAAGTAATTTGCTGAAGGACACAGATATGAAAATTTTGGTAAACTGTCTACCATCCTCTGTACAATGTCCCAAGAAATGGACTCTCTTAAAAGCAAGCAAACAAATCAAAACAGAGACAGACTAGGTAAAAACCAGGACGGATTAAATTCAGAAGGATCGCAAGATAATCCAAATTGCAGTGTGTTAAGTAAAATGGCAAATGGCTACGTGGGAACGCTCTACCATCTTTTATAATTTTTTATGTAAATATAAAACCATTCCAAAATAAAACATTTAGTTAAAAGAAATCAGGGGGATGGTAAACACAAAATTTAAAATCATGCTATAACAGCTGATAGGAAGTATGGGAGATAGGATTACCGGTGATCATGCCTTCAAAAGTATCCGTACTGTTCAGCTCTTAAGATGGATGTTACCATTATGAGAATCCATTTTATCGTGTTCAATATCTAATCATTAAATATATCATTTTATAGATTAAAAGTTCTAAATACTAACTTTAAAACAGTCTAAAATAGTAAAGCAGAATAAAAACACACAGCTGATTCAGTGAAAACCAGATCTGTGGCTATAGAAGCAAAACTTGAATACGTTTCTGTAAAAAAAGTAAAATAAGAAAAAATATGAAACATCTCACATACAGAAAATAAAGATCTAGAGCCTAGAATGAATGCAGCAGCAGAAAGGAATCTTTTCTGTGTTGAGGGAAGAATGATGTATTGAATGAGCTCATTTCAGGCAAAACTAATTAAGAGACTTCTTTCTAGATTCAGACTGGAAAAAAATTTTTGAGGTACAAGGATAGAGACAAAATACCTTACTGGTATTCAGGCTGAATAAAAAAAAAAAAGACATTTCTAACAAAGAAAAAATAATCAGTTTACCATGAACCCCTTCTCAGTAACTTGACATTCCAGAAAATAATGGAATAACACCTGGAGTTCTAGGAGAAATGCTACGGCCCCCAAATTACATAATAAAAAATGCCATACTTACACCAAGACGACAGAAAGGCATTCTCAGATATTAAAAAGCCCCAAAGTAGGCTGCCCACATACCTCTCTGGGGGAAAAAAGATACTTAAGTGATACCGCAATCAATGAGATGAAACAAAACCAAGAACTCTAAAAATTGGGAAGTCCTAATATAAAAGGGCTGGGCAATTTTAATGTTTAAAAATGGCTAAGTAGTGTAAAGGTGTTTAAGAAACCGAATGCAAAAACAATGATTTCAGAAAAAGTTATATAATATGTAAGAATAATTTTATAATGTTTATCTAGATCTTAAAATCAAAACATAAGATTGGTTGTTCAACCATATACATGTACATATACCAGTGACTCCTGGTAAAACTCCCTCCTGCCATCCCTGAGAGCCCATTGCCTAGAACCCTCCCATCCCTCCCTGCCAGTACTCACCACCTCAATACCACCACCTGCCTCACAGACCCTCAGAAATAATCTTATTTCGTTTTGTTCTTTACCTAAGTCACTTTAAGAAGCTCAAGCTTTAAGGTCATCTTTCTTCACCTGGATACTAATCCCCATATACCTTTGTAAATTCCTTAGACTGCTTCAATTTTCTATTCTCAACTCCACAAAACCTTCCAGTGTCTCTCAGTCCTTATATATTCATCCAGCTCTTTCCATAATGATCCTTTCATCTCTTTATTCTAAGACCTGATTCTCTCTTGAGCACCCTGCTCCCTATCATCCCTCCTAAAGAGTAGTTATTTTCTCTCCCACACCTCTCAGGGCCGCTGGAATCAGGGTAGATATCCTCTTTAGTACTCATTCTTTGAAGATGGCATCACCCACTAACTGTTATTCTCTCCAGAATCGGTCTTGTCGTGATCACTGATGGCATCCATACCCATTTCCACGTAGACCCGTTCAATGTTGGAAAAGTTTTCTCTCTCCACCATCTAATATGGTAACCACTACACCACGAGCACTTCAAATGTGACAAGTACAGCAGAGGAACTGAAGTTTTAGTGTTGTTTAATTTTAATTAGTTTAAATAGCCACGGGTGCCGGTGGCTGTCATTTTGGACAGCACAGATGTCAATGATAATTTCAATAACCCATGCTCTCGGCTCTTTGGCACCTGTTCTTCCAAGTAGCTTGTCCTTCACACTACCTCAGGCACCTACTTTCAAACTCATTATCAATAACTGCACATTCTCCCAAAACTTGATATCAAACATCCCATCCACCAACCACCATTGTCTCTCTCTCTATAGCTTATTTCCTCTGGTATACTCATTCCAACAGTTGTACAAATTCACTCAGGTATGTATCTCCAGTTCCCTTGCCTCTTGCCATTTTACTGATCAGACAAAACACTGCCTCTAATTAAATTCAGTTCTTAGCCTAGTCCCACCGGCACTCAGGTGACTAAATGTGGCTGGTGAAAACACACAACCACATGACCCGTCTCACTTTCACTCCATATCCACCAACCCCAAGAGGGCTTTTCCCTCTCTCGTAATCTTCCCATGTTTCTGCGGTCCATTCTCTCTCACTCTTAGAGACAATTATGTCCCACCCTCTCCCAGCTCTGCCAGCTTTCAACACCTCCTCGCACTGTTTTCATTCCCCTTGTGCTGAGAAAACAGAAGTAATGAACACAGAATTTCTATAATGCTTCCACCAACACCTCTCCCAGTCCACCTGCATCTCTCCCCAAATATTCTGCCTCTGTCTCTAAGTTCCAATGTGCTGTGCATTCCAGTCACAGATAGCAATCATCCCCCAGATCTCCTGCATCATTAATTACTCCCTCTCTTCTGGATATTCTCCAGAGGATGCAAACAAGCTAGAACACCTCTCACATTAAATAAATAAGCAAAGCTTTGGCTCCTATTTCCCTTCAGCTATAATCCCATTTTTCTGTTCTCCTTTACAGCAAGACACCATGCTAGAATGGGTTGCAAGGGCTGTCTTTTTATCGTCTTTCCAATGCCCTCTTGAATCCATGTTCACCAGACCTTTGTCCATACTGTATTCACTTGGGGAGCTCATGTAAAGGTATACAGTGGCCTCATGTAGCACAATTTGACTATTACCCCACTAGTTCTCCTCATTCTGGGTAGCCATCCTTCCTTCCTTCTGAACACTTTTCACTTGGCTGCTAGGATTCCTCTCATTCTTGGTTCTCCTGCTCTAAATACTGGCCTCAGTCTGCTTGCTGGTCCCTCCTCACCTCCTCGACCTCTAAACACAGAACTGCTGCAGAGTTCACTCTTCTGGTCTGTTTATACTCATATCTTTACACTCACTACAGGAGCACACAAATGTGGTATCATGACCTTAAATACATCCAGGTGTTAATGAATCCCCAAGCTTATCTTTCCAGCATGGAACTTTGCCCTGAAGTCTAGATTTGCATTTCCATGGTCTATGTATCTGATTGCCTGTTCAACATCTTCCCAAGGATGCCTAACAGACAGTCCATCCATAATGCACTCAGAAATGTTCCTCCCAAGGTGTGTACCATCTCAACCAATGGCAATACCTTCCTCTCAGTGGTTCAGGCCAAAACCCTAAGTCTTGAATCCTGTCTCTCTCTCCATCCAATATCCAAACCATCAGCAGATCCTGTTTGCTGCTTTGCTTTCAAAGTTTATCTTGAATCTAAGCATTTACCGTCTTTGCCACCGCCCTCCTTTATCTAAATCACTGTAATAATGCCCTGCTGTTGCTCTTGCCTTCTAAAATTTGCTCATAGACATAATTATAGTCTTTTTTCTTTCTTTCTTTCCTCCCTTCCCTCCCCCTTTTTTTTTCAATCCCTTTTATTTTACCCATTTCCCACTCACCCTACCTCTGGCAACCACCAGTTCATTCTCCATATTTAAGTCTGTTTTTTTTTACTCTTTTATTCTTTGTTTGTTTGACATCTAATGATGTCTGACTTTTAAAACAAAAGTCAGCTCCAGTCACTGCTTGCTCACCTCAAACTCCACAATGGCTCCCATCTTACGCAGAGTAAAGATCTTTGGAATGACCTTGAAGGCCCCACTCCTGTCATCAACTCTAACTTCATATCCTACAAGTATCCCCTCCCCTCTAGAGATAGACTATCTCTATCTCCACCAGCTACCCTGCCTCTTAGCTGTTCTTCAACAAAAATCGCTAACCTCAATGTTTGCTCATAATGCTCTTCTCCAAGATACCCACATGATTTGTGGCCTTTCTTCCTTCTGGCCCCTGCTTAAATGTTGCTTTATCATAGAGCCTTCCCTAACCACCTTATAAATCATTTCAGCAACTCCTCCTTGACACTCTACATCACTTTTATTCTGCTTTATCTTCTTTCATAACACATATCACTGCCCAAGCTAACTCTCTATCTAGATCTTAGGTATATCTATATCTGAGAGAGAGGGGGAGGAAAGAAGGGAGAGAGAAATGCTTAGTTCTGAACACTGTAAATTTTTTCATGCTCTATTTCCTGACATTTATTGGCGATCATTAAATGTATTTTGAATGGATGAAGGAAAAGAAGCAATTAGGAAAGAAAGAAAAAGGAAGGAAGGAAGAAAAAGAAAGAAAGGAAGGAGAGAGAGAAGAGGGAGAGAAAGAAAAGAAAGCAAGTCAGGCTGAGACATGGTGGAGTAACAGGTCATATGGGGAGATGGAACAGAAAGCAAAACTTCTTGGTGACTTTCACTCTGATGATGGCACTTCATACCCGATTCCTATGATGAGGCAAATAATATTTTAAAATTGTATTTTAAAAATACTGTATACCTGACACTAATAAAATATTATCAACTACAATAAAAAATTGGTAGTAACCACTAGTAGAATCTAAAATAGAATACATATTCCATTGTGTATATACCACATCTTCTTTATCCATTCATCTGTCGATGGACATCGATAGTAAAATAGAATACATATTTTTCACGGAAAATATGAAAGCAAAAGAATAAAAACGCTCATATAGCAAGACAATTTTAATGAGATAAACTTTTTTATGAAGACAAAAACAATCTCTGATCAAGTAAATCCCATGATTGTTATTTAAAGGGGATAAACACAAAATTCAGCTATGAAAATAAGGTAGATGGAGGTCTATCAGCCAAATACCATTTTAAAGAGCAGACTTTACAATATTCATATTGGACAAAATTGAATTTAAAATAAAAGCATTAAACAGGACAAGGAAAATTCCTTTATGATGATAAATGACATGGTATCAGCTCTGTGATTAGGTTACTGAAGATGAGGACTTCTGTCTTGCTGGTGCTCTCTTTCTCTCTCCATCACCAACTCTCACATGTTCTCGCTGATGAAGCAAGCTGCCACGTTGTGAGATGCTCTGCAGAGAAGCCCAGATGGCGAGGAACTCCAGGGGGCCTCTGATCCATAGCCTACAAGGCTCCGCATTTGGTCCTTAAGATAACTGCAGCCTTAAGAAAGACCCAGAGCCTGAAGACTAAGTCACATCCAAATGCATAGATTCTGTGAGATAAAAATGTTGGTGTTTTAAGTCATTATACTTTTTTTTTAAGATTTTATTTATTTATGTGAGAGAGAGAATGGGGGGGGGGAGGGTCAGAGGGAGAAGCACACTCCCTGCTGAGCAGGGAGCCTGATGCGGGGCTCAATTCTGGGACCCCAGGATCATGACCTGAGCTGAAGGCAGTTGCTTGACCAACGAGCCACCCAGGTGCCCCTTAAGTCATTATATTTTGGGCTGATTTGTTACACAGCAATAAATAATACATGGGTCAGAAAGAAATAAAAGACTATTTGAAATTAATAACAATGAGCATATTTTATATCAAAACTTAGGGAATAATATGCTCTATGTTAACTAACTGGAATTTAAATTAAAACTTAAAAAGAAGATAAAATTTCAACTTAGGATATTAAAAAAGAACTTACAGAATATAACCATAACTGCTCAGGGAAATATTTATCGTCTTAATTTTTTTTTTTTTTTTTGGCTAAAACATGATAGCGTGAGTAAAAGTAAATAAAGCATTAAACTCAGAAATCCATTAAAAGACCAAAAAGTAAACCCAAATAGGTAAACCATTTCCAAGGCTACTTGAGAGAAAAAAAGATGGATGTATATAGCAGTAAGAATAAGAAAGGCAGCTTACAGTCACCGGGTGGCCTTAGCTGATGCTGGAAACTCCTTCTGACCATTCCTCTCCAACATAAAGAAATGGGGGAAAAAAGTGTAGAAACCAGATGCACGTGTCAAGTGAAGAAAAACCAAATCTCTCAATGTTATAAATGAAGAAACCAGGCCAAGGCTATGAGTAGTGGCGAAAGCCAAATGGGTCTCAGGGACAACAGAACCAAATACGTGGACCAAATTCCTGAGGTTTCAGTGGCTGCCTGGACACAAGACTCTAGTTTTCAGGCTGAGTCCTCGGCAGGAAGAAAGTGCTGAACTTCCTGTATATAATGAGGAATGCAAAAGGCCAGCCTTTCTATGAAAGTAAAGTATTTACCCCACAGGCTAGTCCATGGGTATGGCGTGGAAACCTGTCATCCAACTGAACTAGAAGAAGAATCCCATGCAAGGGATTGGAACTCTCAAGTCTTCTTAAAAAAAAAAAAAAAAAAAAAAGTGTGTGTGTGTAGAGGCACCTGGGTGGCACAGTTGGTTACATGTGTGCCTTCGGCTCAGGTCATGATCTCAGGGTCTTGGGATCAAGCCCCACGTCGGCTCCCTGCTCAGTGGGGAGCCTGCTTCTCCCTCTCCAGCTCCCCCTGCTTGTGCTCTCACTCTGTCAAATAAATACATCAAATCTTTTTAAAAATGGGTGTAGGAACAAGTTTACATCAATACAACAGTAGGGAACTCTAAATTAAGAAATGTACATGAAACTGGTGCAGAGGGGGAAACTTTTTGGACCCCAGAATAGGCAAACACAAATGTCCCATAGTGATACCTACATAAATTAAGATTCACTGGTCTGTGCTAAGAAACAACCCTATTCCCTAGCCTGACAGGAACCTCACAGTCAAAACTTTCAAAAGAACATCAGTAAACCATCTACCATAGTAGAAAGTTTATGGACAGTATAGATAAATCCAGACTTCAGAAGCTATAGGTAAGAGAACACTCTAAAAAAGGTTTATATATATTTATATATTATATACAATTGTACCCTGAGGTTTCTATTTCTTCCTTTATCTATTTTAAAAGTGTGTATGTGTGTGAGTGTGTGTATAAAATTAGAATATACTGAATATTTGCAAGTGACATATCTGATAAAGGGTTAGTATCCAAAATATATTAAGAACTTACATAACTCAACACCCAAGAAACAATCCAATTAAAAAAATAGGCAGAAGACATGAATAGACATCCCTCCAAAGAAGACATACAGATGGCCAACAAACACATGAAAAGATGCTCAACAACACTGATCATTGGGGAAATGCAAATCAAAACCACAATGAGATATCACCTCACACCTGTCAGAATGGCTAAAATCAACAACACAAGAAACAACAGTTAATGGTGAAGATGCAGAGAAAGGGGAACCCTCTTGCACTGTTGGTGGGAATGTAAATTGGTGCCACCACTCTGGAAAATGGAGGTTCCTCAAAATGCTAAAAATAGAACTACCCTACGATCTAGCAATTGTATTACTGGGTATTTATCGAAAAAGTACAAAAACTAATTCAAAGAGATACATGCACCCCTATGTTTATTGCAGCATCATTTACAATAGCCAAAATATGGAAGCAGCCTGTGTCCATTGATAAATGAATGGATAAAGAAGATAAGGGGTGTGTGTGTGTGTATAAATATATGTGTATATATATATGATTATATGTATTTATATGATATATAAATATATATACACATATATAATTTATATATACACACATAATACATATACACATATATAATATATGTGTGTATATATATATATAAATATATGAAATATTTTTTAAGTAGTCTCCATGCAGGGCATGAGCTCATGACCCTAAGATCAAGAGTCAGATGCCCAACTAACTGAGCCATGTAGGCACTCCTATATGGAATATTATTCAGCAATAAAAAAATGAAATCTTGCCATTTGCAACAACATGGATGGAGCTAGAGAATATAATGCTAAGCGAAATAAGTCAGAGAAAGACAAATACCATATGATTTTACTCATACATGGAATTTAAGAAACCAAACAAGCAAAGGAAAAAATATAGAGACAAACCAAAAAACAGACTCTTAACTAAAGGGAAAAAACAGATGGTTACCAGAGGGGAGGTGGGTGGGCGGATGGGTGAAATCGGTAATGGGGATTAAGGAGGGCACCTGTCGTGATGAGCACTGGGTGATGTATGGAAGTGGTAAATCACCATATTATCCACCTGAAACTAACACTGTATGTTAATTATATTGGAATTAAAATTTTCATAAGTAAAGTTATGTATGGCTTGATATATAAAATATTCAGAAAGGAAGGAAGAAATAAAAACTACGAGGGATTTTCTTTCTTTTCTTCTTCTTCTTTTTTTTTTACAAATAGAATTTCTGGAAATGAAGACCATAGACTGGAAAAGAAGAAACACTCATTATCTGGGCTGAAGAGGAGATTAGACAGCTGAAGAGAATATTAATGAAAACATTGATAATTAGAAATCACCCAGAAGTCAAAAGAGATGAAGAGATGGAAATTATCAAAGAGAATAGAGCAAATAATAAGAAGGCTTACAATATACCTAAGAGGATTTCCAGAAAGAAAAACAAATGGAGAGGCAGTAGTGAAGAAATAATAAATGATTGAAAGCAAACCACCTCAAAGAAGGGCATACTTTTTAGATAGAAATTCACAGCAGATCCAGAGAGGAAACACCAAATCCAAATCCTAACAAAAACTTGGGAATATAAAATATAAAGAAAAGACTCATACTAGCTATCAAAAGTAAAAGACTCATGATCTGAACAAGTAAAATTATGAGATGGATAGCAGTCTTTTCATCAGTAGAATAAGTCAGAAGTCAAAGCAAGGACATCTTCACAATGATGAGTGGAAGATAACTCTTTTACATTCCCACCAGCCGTGTATGAAGGGTTCCAATTTCTCCATATCCTGACCAACACCTACCTTGCTTTTAAAAAAATATCATTAATATAGCTATCCTAGTAGGTGTGAAGGGTATCTGATTGTCATTTTGATTCATGTATCCGTAATGACTTGATGTAGAATAGCTTTTCCTGTGCTTGTTGATCATTTGTGTATCTTCTTTGGATAAATACCTGTTCAAATTATTACCCATTTTTAAACCGAATTATCTTTTTTTTTTTAAGATTTATTTGAGAGATAGGGAGACAGAGAGAATCTCAAGCAGACTCCCTGCTGAGCATGACCTTGAGATCACGACCTGGGCCGAAATCAAGAGTCAGACGCTTAACCGACTGAGCCACCCCAGTGCCCCAAACTAAATTATCTTTTTATTATTGACTTGTTAGAGTTCTTCTTGTATTTTGTATACAAGTCCCTTATCAGATTTACAGCTTGCATATATTTTCTCCCATTCTGTGTGTCTTTCTTATTACTTTCTTTTTTTTTTTAAATATTTTATTTATTTATTTCAGAGGGAGAATGAGAGATAGAAAGCACAAGAGGGAAGAGGGTCAGAGGGAGAAGCAGACTCCCTGCTGAGCAGGGAGCCCAGATGTGGGACTTATTACTTTCTTCACAGTATCATTTGAAGCACAAAATATTTTAAGTTCAGATGAAATACAATGTATCAACTTTTTCTTTCATGGCCTATGCTTTTAGTATTGTATTTACAAAACTGTGCCTAACCCAAAGTCACAATGACTTACTCCCATATTTTGTCCTAAGAGTTTATAGTTTTAGCTTTTACACTTAGGTATTTGGTCCAGTTTGAGTTAATTTTTTGTATCTGGTGTTAGGGGTCCAGCTTCAGTCTTTTGCATGTGGATAGCCACTTGGCCCCAAGCTGTGGAAAAGACTATTCCTTCCCCTATTGAAATGTTCTGTTACCCACATCAAAAATCAATTGACAGTAAAAGGTGAGGGTTTATTTCTGGATTCTCAATTCTATTCCATTGATCTATAGGTCTGCCCTTACACCAGTATGACATTGTCTTAATTACTGATGCTTTGCAATAACTTTTGAAATTGGGAAGTATGATTTCTCCAACTTTGTTCTGTTTAAGTTTGTCTTGCCTATTCTCATTTCCTTACATTTCCATATGAATTTGAGGATTCAGTTTTCAATTTCTGCAAAGAAAAAAAGTCAGCTGGGAGTGTGTTAGGAATTGCATCGAGTCTGTAGATTCGTGTGGGGGGTATTGCTATCTGAAGAATATTAAAATTCCCAATTACTCAGCATGGAATGTCTCCTCATTTATGAAGGCTTTCCTTAAGATTTCAGTGCACAAGTCTTGTGCTTTTTTGTTAGGTTTATTCCTAAGTATTTTATTATTTTTGATGGCTTTGTGAATAACATTTTCTTAATTTCATTTTTAGATTGTTCACTGTGCATAGAAATACAACTGATTTTTTAATACTCTATATCCTACAATCTTATTATAATAGTATTTAGGGGATTCCTTAAGATTTTCTAAATGAAAAAAAAAGATCATGTCATTTACAGATAGAGGTAATTTTATTTCTTCTTTTCCAATCTGGAAGTTTTATTTCTTTTACTTGCTTAATTGTTCTGACTAGAACATCCAATACAATGTTGAATAAAAGTAGGGAGAACAAATGTCCTTGTCTTGTTCCTGATCTTAGGGGGAAAAGCATCCAGTTTTTCACCAGTAAATATGATAGTTAGTTGTGAGTTTTTCATATATAATCTTCATGATTTTTATTAGATTAAGGAAGTTCCTTTCTATTCCTAGTTTGGATTTTCTCAAATGCTTTTTTCCACATCTATGTTTTTTTTCCACCTTTATTCTGATAGAATGGTATTATTACATTAATTGACTTTTGTACATTGAGCCAATCTTAATTTCCTGGGATAAATCTCATTTGGTAGTGGTGTGTGATCCTTTCTATATGTTGCTGGGTTCTTACTGAGATTTAGTCAATTTTCTTGAATGAAGATTTCCTCATTTGCTGTGAGCACTAAGACAATTTCCAAGGACTTTAAATTTTTGTGTGTTACAATATTCACTAAATTGTCATTTTACTGGGGAGAGGGTCCACCAGACTCCTTAGTCTGTCATTCTGAAAGATTCCATTTCGTTTGTTCTTTTTGTTATGTAGTATTCAGTTGTATCATATACTAAAATATTATGTATTCTTTATGGATATTTGATTTCTTTCCAATTATTGTGGTTGCTACAAATTTTCTGTTTATATCTACTGAAACAAATGTGCAAGAATTCTTGAGGGTGTAAATATACATACTTACTGGTTATAGGACATATGCATCTTCAGTTTTATGGGGTGAAGTCATATAACCCAATTGTTAAGTGATTGTCACGAGAGTTCTTGACATTACTCCCCTTCCCAACACTGGGGATTGTGGGACTTCTTAAATTTTACCGATATGGTGGGTGTGAAATGACACTGTGTGACAATTTTTGTTTTATGTGTTTGAATGCTAGAGAGGTTAAGCATTTCTTTATGCGTTTAGTTAGTGCTTTTACTTCTGTTTTTCTATCTACACACACACACACACACACACACACACACACACACACACACACACTTTATTTTTCTATTGGATAATTTGAATTTATTGATTTGTGTTTTCCATTTTGGAAGTCTTAAATCCTTCTCTACACCAAAGTCACAAATGTATGCTCATACATTTGTTTCTATAACATAAGCTTCAAAATTTGGCTTTCACGTTAAAATCCTTAAGTCATGCAGAATTAATTTTTGGACATGGTGTGAGTTAGGGATTCAATTCCTTTTTTTGTCTGCTGTTGTTTGTTTTGTGTTTCTCCTTACGGATAATTAATTTTCTCAGTACAATTTATTAAATAATGTTATTTTTTTACCCACTGATCTGCAATACTGGCTTTGTGATACAGTGAGTTTACATATATACCGAGATCTGTTTCTAGACCCTTCATCATACCCAACTGGTATGTTTTTCTATCCTTGAACCAATATGACACTATATAAATTATTATAACTTTATAATAAAATCTTTCTAATCTGGTAGGGCAAGTTCCTCTGCTTGGTTATTCCTCAAGATTGATTTGGCTATTCAGATGAGATTTTTATAAATTATACAATCATGTTGACAAGTTCTAAGAGAAATACCTTAAAATTATGATTGGAATTATATTCACTCTCTATATTGAATTTGGGATAATCGAGTCTTCCTATGCCATTAATATGATTTTCTCAATTTATACATTTAAAAAATATAGTTTAGTAAAGTTTTTAATTTTATTTTTTAGCTTTTGGAAATACTTTAAGTTTCTTCCTAAGTTTTGGCATTTTGGTTCTTTTTCTAAGTTGTACTTTTTTAAGTCCCTTTCCTAACTCTTTGTTACAACTTAGGAATGTCATTGATTTTTACATATTGATCTTTTATCTATTAACTTTGCTAAACTCCCTTATCTACTCAGTTCTACTACTCAGTCTGTTTTGGTTTTCTGGGCAAATAATTATGCCAGCAGGACTTAATTATATATTCACTTTTTTCCTTTCCAATCCTTATGCATTTTATTTCTCTCTCTCTGTCACCCTCATACTAATATTGACTAAAAGTGGTGATAGTGGTCATATCTCCTTTGTTCCTGATTTTAAGGAGAATTCTTTTATCTTTTCATCATCAAGCATGATCTTTGCTGTGAAATATTCATAGTTTTTCTTTTTCAATTTAGAAAGTTCCCCTCTGTTTCCAGTGTTCCTACTGACAAAAGGATAAAACTGGGTTTCTCAGAAGGTATTTCTCCTCTATTCTGCCAGTGTGGTGACTTTTGTAATATTTCTAATATTGAAATAATCATACATTCTTGACATGAAACCAGGTCAGTCGTGACTTATTATCATTTTAATTTATTTCTGGATTTTATTTGCTGGTATTTTTATTTCTTCCACATTCATGAGTGTGATTGGCCTGAGCTTTTTCATTTCTTTCATTGTCCTCATGTCTGGATTTCATGTCGTTTTTGCCAGCCTCACAAAATTAGAGAATTTTCCCTTTGTCCTATTCTCTAGAAGCATTTGTGTATATGTTCCATCCTTGACACTACAAGATTTGTTAAAACTTACCAATATAACTTTCTAAGAAGACTTTAAATTTTTGAGCGTTCTTTTAATGATCAGAAAACATTTACATTTTACATTTCTTTTCGATTCTTTATAGAAGTTATATTTTCCCAGAATTTGGCCATTATGCCAAAATTGTACAACTTTATTTCTTTTTTTTCTTTTTTTATTATGTTATGTTAATCACCATACATTACATCATTAGTTTTTGATGTAGTGTTTCATGATTCATTGTTTGTGTGTAACACCCAGTGCTCCATGCAGTACGTGCCCTCTTTAATAACCATCACCAGGCTAACCCATCCCCCCAGCCCCCTCCCCTCTAGAACCCTCGTTTGTTTCTCAGAGTCCATAGTCTCTCATGGTTCGTCTCCCCCTCCGATCCCCCCCTTCATTTTTCCCTTCCTGCTATCCTTTTTTTTTCTTTTTTTTTTAACATATAATGTATTATTTGTTTCAGAGGTACAGGTCTCTGATTCAACAGTCTTACACAATTCACAGTGCTCACCATAGCACATAACCTCCCCAGAGTCCATCACCCAGCCACCCCATCCCTCCCACCCCCACCACTCCAGCAACCCTCAGTTTGTTTCCTGAGATTAAGAATTCCTCATATCAGTGAGGTCATATGATACATGTCTTTCTCTGATTGACTTATTTCGCTCAGCATAATACCCTCCAGTTACATCCACGTAGTTGCAAAAGGGAAGATCTCATTCCTTTTCATGGCTGCATAATATTCATTGTATATATACACCACATCTTCTTTATCCATTCATCTGTCGATGGACATCTTGGCTCTTTCCACAGTTTAGCTATTGTGGACATTGCTGCTATATACATCGGGGTGCACCTACCCCTTCAGATCCCTACATTTGTATCTTTGGGCTAAATACCCAGTAGTGCAATTGCTAGGGTATATGGTAACTCTATCTTCAACTGTTTGAGGAACCTCCATACTGTTTTCCAGAGTGGCTGCACCAACTTGCATTCCCACCAACAGTGTGGGAGAGCTCCCCTTTCTCCGCATCCCCGCCAACATCTGTCATTTTCCTGACTTGTTAATTTTAGCCATTCTGACTGGTGTGAGGTGGTATCTCATTGAGGTTTTGATTTGGATTTCCCTGATGCCGAGCGATGTGGAGCACTTTTTCATGTGCCTGTTGGCCATTTGGATGTCTTCTTTGGAAAAACCTCTGTTCATGTCTTCTGCCCATTTCTCGATTGGATCATTTGTCCTTTGGGTGTTGAGTTTGATAAGTGCTTTATAGATTTTGGATACTAGCCCTTTATCTGACAAGTCTTTTGCAAATATCTTTTCCCATTCTGCTGGTTGTCTATTGGTTTTCTTGACTGTAAAAGGTCTAGATACACATGCAGTATCACTAGCTTGTCGTGTGTGTGTGGTGGGGGGAGGGTAGATAAGGAGAGGATGATACCCAGCATAGAGTAGATGTCCCCCAAAATATTTGTTTGCCCCTGAAGATCATGGATACATCTTAGGACTTATTTAATAGTAAATATCAGTATCTTTTACATTACTAAATTAGTATTTGTTAATTTTCAAAATGGCACAAGCAAGAACCAGAAATGACAATGAATCCTGATAAGTAGATCAAAGGGACAAGCAAACATAGTCAACAGACTCTCATGTGACACAGTCGAGCCCCAAGAAAAGACAGTTAAAATCTACAGGTTCCGATAAAAACACAGGAAAAATGCTCACTCCATAAAGTTAATGTAGGATACAACTAAGCCAAGCAACATTATAGAGAGATACTTCCCTATTAATGTTTTCTGAATAATGTAGAAATAAAATTTCTGTGGGGGTCATATATGGATAGATTTCATGTCATAAGGGTCAAACGATGTCCCCTGTTTCTTATGTTCTTCTACCAGTGGATCACGTGGCAGAAAGACGTGAAATAGGAGAATTTGGTCCATTGATTCAGGATTGTACATGTTATAAGTCTTCTGCAAATTCTATTTTAAGACTTCACTGAAGTCTTTCTTTCCCCTTTCTCTCCTTTTTTTAAATTTCAACTGCAGTGATACCCACCCAGACATTTGATCCCTGAACAAGTGTGATGTTTCAGGAGGTACACTTAATTAAATGAGGATTTAACAGGAGCACTGGTGTGTGACTTTTCTTTTTGAACTACACAGAAAAGGGAAAGCCAAAACCTATGGTAATGTGACATTTAAGTTGCAAATTCAAACTGAAAAAAAAAGTAGGAAATGCAAAAGTTATGGTTGTCATAGTAATTCTAGCTAAACCACAGTACACGTGGTGTATTTCCTGCAACTCATTTACACTACAGAGTCTTCTATATTACCTATTATATATTTTAACGTTACATGGCGCGTGATTCCTGCTAACATATGCATTGATATGAACACAAAACAAGCTTTTTTTTTTTGTTGTTTACATATTTTGCTTTGGTTTACATACCAGAAACTGAATCTGAAGACTGTTCCTAAATACATACTAAAATTTACAATTCTGGGTATAGTTTATTTACTCCATCTTCCTTTCCCATCACCAGAACTTGGTGTTTGGCCTGATGCAGTCAACAGTAAATAAGATGATCTCACTTGACTTCATCTGTATTCACGTCAAAGCCCTCCAAGGTGAAAATGGAATATTAAAAAATAGTTCTGAATTTTGTTACCCCAGTTGACCCCTCTGTCATTCCATCATCCCACATTCCACATTGCATACCAGGGATTTGCAAGCTTCTTCCAGTCTGGATATTCTATAATTCTATGATTCTCCCAAGTTACAGACTTCTTTCTCAAAAAACACCCCAGCACTTCTCCAATCATTGTTCCACTATCCCCCCAATGAATATTTTTGAAATCTCATTTATTTTTGCAAGACAAGACAAAATTGAAACATCCCCCCGGGCAAAAGATAATAGCATGCATATCGTATCTTTTCTTCCCTCCACTAAAAGTTGTGTTTGTCTTAAGGCAAAACTTGGTAGAAAAGCCTAGATTTTTATGAATAACCTGAAGGAAAATTATTATAGTTCACACCTTCCGAGCTTCAAAGCATCTCAGCCAAGAAAGTATATAACCCTAAATACACAATTTGGGGTCCATTCTATCAAACAGATCTAAGTGAGGGAAAGGATTTTTCAATTTTTCTGTTACTTTTAAGCATTATTCCAATTAAACATTCCCGTTTTTTTTTTTTTAAGATTATTTATTTGGTAGAGAGAAAGCGCACAAGCAGGGGGAGGAGCAGAGGGAGAGGGAGAAGCAGGCTCCCCGCTGAGCAGGGAGCCCTACACAGGGCTCGATCTCAGGACCCCAGGATCACGACCGCAGCTAAAGACAGAAGCCTAACGATTGAGCCACCCAGGTGCCCCAAACATTCCCCTCTTCTAACAGGAGATAGCTAGGAGGGCCAGGTGCTCTCGGCTTATACTAGATCCAGCCAGTCTGCAGTTGACCTTGGCATCCTCTTCCTTCATATCACTTATCTTGGTGGATTACAGTCCTGTGTTTATTCATCTCTCCCCCATGTAGAACTCAGGATTCAGAACTTAGCTTGTTCCTCTGTTTTGCACACCATTGCCACATAGTAAGCAAGCAGATATATATTTGTGGAATAAATTCGTTAACGATTTAGGACATGAGAAACCTCTATCTCCCCAGCACGGTGGCTATTACTGAGTTCATGGTAGACACTTGGTAAATTTTTGGCGAAGAAAAGGGGAAGGGAAGTGGGACAGAAAGCCTCTAGCAGCTGTCTGAGATGAGCAGAAAAGTTCCTGAAGACATCCAAGGGGGGGATGCAGCTCCAGCCATTAGCGACCACCAGAGTGTTTGCTATTTTAAGAATGTAATAGGCTTGGCACTCGTTTCTGAGACACTGGTGCCTCACACCCCAATAGTCATGGAAATGTCTAAATCCAGTGTTTGCCTGTGCAGTGTTTTGCAAGTCTCAGTTGATATTTGGCAAGCAAAACCTGCTCGGATGTTGGGAAATGCCTGTCATGTCCATGTGTTTGGCTACATTGGGGCCATTTTGTTTTCATCTGCCCCGTGTTCCCTCCTAGTGACACGTTCCACAAATTGAAAGAGCATGCCAGGCAGAGAATATACTGAGTTACCATTGTCCCCAGTGACCTCGGACCAAAAGTCACCATTTCATAAAATGAGGGATCTGCAAGTGTTTGCAAATCAGGAGATTAAGAACATTTTAAGAAACCCTTGCTGCTCGGTGGAGGGCCAGGGAGTCAAGCTAGGAGGTGGCGATAGGTGGGGAGTTTATTCTTCTTCCTTTCAGAGAAATCCGTATGTAGTCTTGGCTTCATTCTAAGTTTGTTATAAATATGTTAGATACTTCCTGTATTCCTCAGTGTTTCCTTGTTCTTCATAAGCATTAACTCATTTGATCCATATAATGGGATGACACATGTCTGGTAATACCACTCTTTGCTTACCGAATAGCCATCCTCACCTCCCCACTTTCTTCTACATAAATAATACCATGGCTTCAGGGGAGGTGGCAACGTGACCAGCCAAATTAGTAAACTCCCCAGCCTCCTTTCCATGGTCATGTTTTGCAGTTCTGTCCAATGAGATACAAACAGAAGTTTTGGGATGGGATTGCATGACCAAATAATAAGGTAGAACAATCCAAGAGAAGACTTTTATGCTTTACCTCTTTTTCTTTCCCCACATTCTGCCTGGAATATGAGTATCTGTAGGTACAGAAACTGTCTTGAAACCATGAGATTAAAAGTCACTTATTTGCTCTACACGTTAAAGATGATGACACAAAACTAAGGAAAAAGTCTAGAAGATTGATGTTCTCTTGGAGGCATTGCTCCAGCCCTGGACTGTCTACTCCTGACTTTTGTTGCCCTAGAAAAATAAACAGTATTTGAACAAATCACTGAACTCACATTTGTTGTGTGTAGATGAACTCAAATCCCCAGTAACAGAGGTAGGTACTATTTAAAATCCTGTATCTCTAGTGTGGAAATGAGGCACAAAGAGATTTAGTAACTTAGCCAAGATCTCTCAGACAGGAGATGGAGGGACTAAGATAGGAGCCCAGGCCGGTGGCTCCTGGACCCTTGCTTCCAGCATCTTGACCTGAGCTCCTTCTCTGCTTGGTTCCTACAGATCCCCCAGGGCCTTTGCACATTCTTCAAACCCTTCACCAGTCACCCCACTTCCTTGGTTCCAACGTAGTGGAAAACAAACAGGTCATTGTCCACAACAGTCTTCACAGCATCCAGCCTTAAGATAAAGGAAGCTATTTCAGAAAGAAATCACTTGTGATAGTTCTCTCTTAGAGACACATGAAAACTTTAAACAAAGCCTAAACTAACAGGCTGCATATCTGTCTTGCAATGGGTTTGGGCAAAATAAACTCTAAGGATGAAAACGTCTTCCACTTCCAAGGGCTAAATCACTGTCTATCATTAAGATGGTGTAGTTCTCAGGCAGTGCCTGGAGACCTGAGGCTTAGCTGTCAATCTTGAACCATGATGCTCTCAATCTTTTCTCTCCTAGCAAAGTTTTAAGTGGAGATGTATGGGTTCTGCCTCTTGATATAAATTGTTTTAATTGCTTATTAAAATTGGAAATGTACAAGAGTGAAAAGCAAGAAGAATGCAGATGTTCTGTTAGCAGCCTTTCTCCCAAGAAACCCCACGGTCCATACAGTGGTAACTTTATCAAACAGAACATGGGAGAGGGACAACAATGTGCTTAAAATCTGGAAATAGGTTTACTCCACCCACTGACCTTGAGGAGCATTCCAGAGAGTAGTCATTTGGCTATTTGAATGACAGCCTTTACAATGCAAATTACCCTCTTATTCAAATAGAAAATTTCTGAGCACTGGAATGAAATTACAGGTGATTTTGCCAGAAGCCCCTTAGAGCAGCATTTCCCAAAGGCTCTAATGGTCAGATTTAAGAAACACTACATTTCCAAGAAATTCACAATGTACATTAGCATATTAAAATCTTTGAAGGTTTCTGCAACGCAGGGACAGGTTGAGCATTATTCAATCATTTAAATACATTTGGGGGAAATATTAATCTATACAGAAATTAGGAACATCACATCTTTATCTTATCAGATTAATGATTACATTAACACTTGTGTAATCCTCCTCCACATTCACCCCCACTCATAAAGCCTCTACCTGTGCAGGAATGTTGAATTGATTACTAAGGAATTGATGGCAGTTTTTGTAGATTCCCTATTTGCGAATCTGCCTACTCGCTGAAATTGATCTGTAACCCTCAAATCACGACTCGGCACTTTTGTGGTCATTTGCTGACAGATACAGAGAGGAAAGGAAATCGTCACCCAATGTGTACTCACCAGCTAAGGCAAACAATGGAAGGCTTTCCCTTCTTGAGTTCTGGTACTGTAAACAAGTGTCCTTTTTTGCAATATACTTAGCACCATGTCTTCTGCATTATTGTGCTTTGTGTCGGTGATTTAGTTGTTTAAAACAGCCCCCAAGCATGATGCTGAAGTGCTGTCTACTGTTCCTCAGGGCAAGAAGGCTGTAATGTGCGTTACAGAGAAAATGGTGGTGTGCTTCATTCAGTCGTTAGATAGAGCACTATTGGCCGATGTAGAATACATAAGTCTATATATTATATATATAACAGTAATGAATCAGTAATGTATAACCCAACTCTGTATTTCTCCTGTGAACAATGGCTTGGTATTCATTCACTCAGTGTTTATGACAGCCTTATAGAACGTATCTACCAAAGACAATTGGAGTCGATTGTAGCAGGTTCATAGTTAATCAATTTCTTTAAATTTTTTCAATGCATAAGAAGAGAGAATCGATAGGAGAACCTTATATGTGATGCTCCTCATCTTCAGGACGTTTTTGTTTAAGAACAACAGTGATGGAAACAAAACTAGAACATTTACTGAGCACTCGCTCTTTGCCAGGCACCATTTTCAGTGCTTTGCCTGTCTTACTTCCCTGAATCCCTGGGACAACTTGGGGAGTAGGAACGCTTGAGTGTCCATATTGTACTTGAAGCAACAAAGCACAGAGCGCACTGGCCATAGTCACACAGTAAACAGCAGAGTTAGGATTTAAACCCCGGCTGACTCCAAAGCCATGCTTGTAAACATGATATTATGCGGCCTTTGTAGAGCAAAGTGGACAACAGGATGCATTTTGATCAAGATCTAGAACAAAATAAAAAAAAAAAAAAACCAACATTCTGTTCAAAATGGTGAACACCTGCCTGAGGGTGATGAGTAATGCTGGACTTGTTTTCCCTGCAGAGATCGCGGTTGGCAAGCAGGGCATCTTGGAGCTGTTGACAAATGTTGGGGGGTACGATGGCTCGGGGTCATGTTCTTTTCATGTGGGGTTCTGATAGTTCAGTGTACTTCCGTTTAGGGGGAATTGAGATCACACCAGCCTTGGAGCGATAGCAGGCCCTGTGGATGAAGGGCCACTGGCAAATTCTTCTTAATCGCAGTTCCTATTTCTTCCATGTTCACTTCACCTGCACAGAGTCCTGATGGGAGTCCTGCAGTAGCCAGAGCAGGAGTGTAAAGAGTAAGAAGGGAGACAGAATGTGTTCTGTGGTGGGGGCTTGGGGAGAGGTGTGGATAACCGTGGAGAACAAAAAAAAATGGAAACCATAAGAATGAAAAAGGAACCCCTTTAAGTAAAGCTTCTTGTAGCCTACTGAGAACCTATTTCTCTCCTCACCCCGCCTAATACATTTCTGTCCCTTCTTCAAAATTTAGCTAAAACTTATGTACTAATTGGTCTGCATGTGTCCTTGCCCAGCCCAGTCCATCATTCTCCCCTCTCTCTGCGCCTCTGTGGGCTGCACGCATCTCCCACAGCTGGTTGAAGAGAGAACTCAGGCATTTCTTCCCCACTCCCACTAGGACCACATTGGCCCAGTTTGCCTGGGACTTTTCCACAACCCCGGGAAACCCCCCAATGCCAGGCACACCTATCTGGTTTAGTTGGTCACCCTGCTTACTCCTTCCTGCTTGGGCACCAGGTCTCTGTCGTGACTCAGCTCCTGTCGGCTCACCCTCCCCCACGCCTCCGTGTTTCCAGTCTCACTGGGTTCCAGTTAATTCATTTCCTTACCTCATCCTGGGATCCAGAGCCATGCTCTCCATTGTTTTTTCCCTAAACCCCTGTCCACACCCCCCAACAGATGTCTTTCTGTGAAAGTCTCCATCTGAGCCATCGGGAGTGAATTCCGCTTCTGCCATCACGCCGAGTGAGGCCTGCTCTCAAGACCGAATTCACATGTGACCTCTCATCCCCTTTCCTTCACCTCCTAGAGGGCTCCATAGTGCTAGATACGACCTGGTGTTCTGCAGTGACTTGGCAATATTCGTTTGCACGTCATTCCTCTGTGGATAGAGACTATACCTAGTACACCTCTGTGGTCCTCATAGCACTCAGCACAGAACTGGACACATAGGGCCCAGTCATTCAGCTCACTTGTTGATGAGTGCATGGCTGATCGTGGGGGTGGATGACCCCACAGTGGGGCTTGCCATGAGGACCACCTTGGCGGCTCTTTGACTCCTGCATGGCTCTTTATTTTGCCGTTTTGACTAGGTTGACGTGTTTTCCTTCAAATCTTGGATATGGCCGGAAAAGAGGGATGAATTGAGGTTTAAAAGACTATATTTTTTGTAGAGGGTAGAATAATGATCCCCCAAAGAGGCCACATCCTAATCCTCAGAACCTGTGAAAGTTTTACACTTTGTGGTAAAGGAAAATTAAGGTTCTAATGAGTTGACCTTGAGATGGGAAGATTATCCTGGATAATCCAGGAGAGCCCAGTGTTATCACAAGGTCCTCAAAAGTGAAAGAGGGAGGAGGCAGGAGGTAATATCTGAGGCTAAAAGAGACAAGAAGATGCTATCCTCCTGGCTTTGAAGATGGAGGGAGCCACCAGCCAAAGAATGTGGGGAACTGGGTAAGGTCAGGAAACTCATTCTTCCCTTCAGCTTCCAGAAAGAACATGGCCTGGCTGACACCTTGATTTCAGCCCACCGAGACCCATTTTGGTCCTCTGACCTCCAGAACTGGAAGGCAATTAACTTGAATTATTTCAGGCCACTAAGTTTATGGTTATTTGTTACAGCAACAATGGGAAACTGATAATGTCAGGAACCAAAAAGTAATCGTGTTCTGTTAATGCATTTGATTTCATAGCCAAATCCTACAGAATTCAGAAAAAATAAAAACAACAAATTTTCCCCATCATTTGAGTCATGTCTTTAACTCTGCAGCAGGCATTACCAGTAATAATAATTTATATAAGTCTAAATTCATAGTCTTTAAAAAAACAGTTGAGGGAGGGCACCTGGGTGGCTCAGTTGGTTAAGCATCTGCCTTCAGCTCAGGTCATGTTCCCAGGGTCCTGGGACTGAGCCCTGTGTTGGGCTTTCTTCTCAGCTGGGAGCCTGCTAAAACAAACAAACAAACAAACAAAACAAAAACAAAAACAAAAACAGTTGAGAAATATTTAATGAGTGTTTTTGTTAGATCATCAGCTTTGTAGAAGATTGTAAGCTGTTCTCTATTTTCTGACCCCATACATGGCTACCTAGGATCTCTCTTACCGATTTTTCCACTTTAGCCTCTCTGAGTTGTTTTTTGTTTGTTTGTTTGTTTGTTCGCTTGCTTTTTCCTGTAGCTCATCCCCAGTTAATTTGTTAATAGCTACTCAATTCTCCCCAGCCCACAGGATGAAACTCAAGCTCTGGAAACTTGTACTGAATCTGATCACACTCAGCTAAAGTCAACAACACACAATACCCACCCCTACTTACTCCCTTCCCCTCTCCAGTGAAGTTTTGTCTTAGGCTTTCCAGCCAGAGATGTTGCTAAATATCCTACAACAAAGAATTCTCTGACCCAAAATATCAATAGCACTGAGGTTGAGAAACCCTGGTCTAAATCATTCACTGGGTTCTTTATTACTTATTCATTTATCATTTTAAAAGCAAACATTTGCTGAATATCTACTGTGCGCTAGACTCTACGTAAAATTGGATTCTATAAACTTAGTCTTGTTGATGAAGCAGTGATGTTAACAGTTTAAGTCACTAAAAACCATGGCAGTGGTATAGTCACTAAAATATAAGCTCTACGAGGTCAAGGAAACACATTGCTGATGTATCCCTAGCACCTCATAAATCCACAATATTTGTCATTTGAATTAAGTATTCAATATATAGAGAGATGCAGAGGAATCTATGGGAACGCAGCAAAAAGGATTTCCATCCTGAACTTAGAGAGAGGGTCAGAATAAACATCCTGGGGCAGATTGTCCAGACGAAGGGGTGGGACAGAGTGGTGGAGGGTTAGCATATTTATATTTATCTTATCAAGCATATTTATAAATGTATACATAAATTTATTTGTCAAGCGTTTTTATCGATAATCTTAATCCACAAAATGGAGTTCAGGGTGAAAAAAGTATGTGCATTGAATTCTTGTAGATTTCAAATTCCAGCAAATAGCTTAAAAAGTAAAGAAATTAGCTAATTATTGGGTAGTACACAATAATTTTGTGATGGTGATGTTTGCCCCCATATCCCAGATCTGTTTTTTATGTATAATTTAACTTCTATGTGTATCCAGAACTATAAGCTTTAAAATATAAAAGAAACATGAGAGAGACTCTGTGGCCTGTGAGACAGTATTAGACAGTGTAATTAATGCCCATATCTTGAGTTCCCAAAGGAGAGGGGACAGAAAAGTTTATTTGAGGAAGTAATGGTTGGAAATTTTCCAAATTTGGTGAAAACTAAACCCACCAATCAAGAAGTCAGTGAGTCTTAGGCAGGATAAACACAAAGGAAAAGATACTAAGTAGAATTAAAGTCAAATTGTGGAAAACTAGTGATAAGGACTATTGAGTATCCCACTTTTACTTGCTGGTCATCCATTTTCTTTCATCTCTAAAATGGGTACAATACCCAACTTGTATTTTTAAAAAAATATTAGAAGCAAGGTATGTAAAGTAAACAGCATGTACTTAAGAAGGCCCCCATGACATGGTGATTTTTAACAAAGGCTCAGGAATGACTTGGGTCCAAAACTCCACTCTGCCACTTAAGGATTTTTGACTAAGGTTATTTAAATACTCTGTGCCTTCTTTTTCTCACTGGTGAAATGGGATTATAACAATCCTATCCATACCTCATAGGAATGTGAGGGTTAAATGAAATTATGGCTACAAGATAAAACAACGCTTGAACATAGCTAGCATTCAATAAATGTCAGCTACTATCCTTCAATGAGAAGCCAACAACCATGTTCTAGCACTAAAGTCATATCCCGATCCCTGAGCTGTGTCTGCTGCATCTCAAAGCATGGACCCTTCTCCAGGCTCCTTGAGTAGAGCACATGCTGTGTGGGAGAAAGGGAGGGAAAAACAAATCAAGCATCACCTTGGGGAATAAACTTGCAAGACCAGGCAGAATCTAGTTTACCTTAGGATCTCCTGAAAGATTATCTTTTTTTGCATCCAGCAATTTTTTTTAAAGAGAATACTCTTAATAAAGAGTTCTTTTTCTCCCTCAAAGAATGCAGAAGTTAAAAACTATAAAGTAATATTAATGCTGAAATAATGGCTAAAACACTGTCCCATGGAACTTACAGTGATCACTTTTGTCCTTGCCCGCTCTCACGAGCTTCGGAATTGTAGGTTTGCTTTGAGTTCTCCATCAGTATTCATCCATTGGGATAAAATGCCCCATGTAAACAAACACAAAGATAAAAAAGAATCACCATCACTCTTTGCACAAGGAGAAATGACTGCTAATTCACACAAAGGGAGGTCTGTCCATCATCCTGTCACCAAGATCCATCTTGCTTTGTTGGATCTGGCATTTTAATAAAGCCCTTTTATCTTAAAAAGACTAGGGTCTAATTCAGGAAGACCTTGGTTAGGGTGTCATTCTGAACTTATCATTTCATATCATCATGGGGCAAAGGGGTTTGGATCAACATCTCTCTTCCCACTGATTTTACTGACAACATTGAGAATCTCATCTCAGAGGAATGGAAGTAAGTGAATTTATTGACAACGTCTAAATAAGAGAAGATTAGTGGTTTTGCTGGAGAAATGCAAACAACTTGACTTTCAGAAAAGCCTTTTGGAAACTGACTGCTTGTAACTACATATGACACTTGGAGTTATTCCATCTTCCTCTGAAGTATAGGCAAATTGTCTTAGTCAATATTCTTTTGATGGCAAGTAATTGACAGCAACCCAAAGTTATTTGAGGGGGAAAGAAATGCATTTATTGGGAAGTTAGTGAGTTCTCTTGCAGAATCTAGAAGAGACTGGGCCCATCTGGTAACTACAACCAGGAGTGGAAAATGAGCAGGAATCCAGCTGTCTCTTTTCAGTTATCTGTGCTTCTCTCAGTATGTCCTTGTTCTTCTCTCTTGACTGGGCAGTTTTTCACCATCTCCTTGTACACAGTAGAAGGGGCCACACCTCCAGCTCCCTCATTTACATTCACTTGTGGTCATGCCCACTGGCAGAAATTAATGAGTTACCTCTGAATATCACCTCCAAGTTACTAGGAGTCAAACCTCCCCATGGAGCTCAGAGCAGATGTCTTCTGGTGGTCTAATAAGCGTGGTCCATGTGAGGACATAGTTTGGGGGACAAACTTGTGTGGCACAAGCATGGGTATCTGGACTTCATTTCTATAAGGAGTGAGGGGTAGTTCTCAGAGAAGGGAGATAGATATTTAACAGGTATCCCCATAAACACGAAAAGAATTGTTTGTTTTTTTTAATAATAATAGCTGTAAAAGAAGATAATGTCTTCTCTGCAAAGAGTTCAACTCTTTTAGGGGCGCCTGGGTGGCTCAGTCGGTTGAGTGCCTGACTTGAATTCAGCTCAGGTTAAGATCTCTAGGTCATCGGATCAAGCCCCTCATGGGGCTCTATGCTCAGCCAGGAGCTTCTTGAGATTCTCTCCCCCCCTCTCTCATTGCCCCCTCTCCCCTGCTCATGAGCTCACTCTCTCTCTAAATAAATAAAATCTTAAAAAAAAGAATTCAACTCTTTTATTCCCCCAAAATAATAATGTGTAAGGAAGAAGACCTCACCATCAACACTGGCCCAGCCTGAGAGAGGCCTTGGTGTGTGGATAGGTGATGTGAAAGAGGACAGAGCTAAGATCCTTAGGAAAACACAACTTGCCCTCTCTGGGTGTCCTGACTGTTCTTTTCAATTGCCAAACAGCAGAGATTTTTTTTTTTAATAAAATTCTTTCTGCAGTTACTGGGAATTTGAGCCCAAACCTAAATATTAGCAAGATAAAATTTTATCTAGAACTTTGTACTGTTTATTTTGTAAAGCATTGAAATTTATAGCTGAGCCAAAGTTGATTTAAAGTGTAATAAAACATGGGTTATTCCCTTGAGATAATACCTTGGGAATATACAAAGCAGTTGATAGAGCCTGAAGGCATTTTCCATCTTGATGTGTTGACTTAATGGTGAATTTAAACTTTCCCCACAGTATTTTTCAGAATGTTATTATGTATTTCTTGGAATTATGCTTCATCTACCTCCCTCTCAGATTTTTATCCTAAACTCATTCAGAAGGGACTGGCTCTTCAGTTCCTTTGTAACTTCCCATTTTCTATAGCATCCATGATGATTCCCAGTCTCTCCTTTATGTAAATATCATTTATATGATATATATAAAAAAGAAAGTCCATACATTTTAGAGACATAGATTGAAGTCTAATGGCATAAAATTGCCTGAGGTCTGAGGTCTTCCTTTAAATACTTCAGCAAAGAAAAACAAAAAATAAAAAATGTACCGATGAAGCTAATGTGGTTGGGTTTAAATAATAGGTATATAGAGGTGTATTGCACTATTTCCTCTACTTTGGTCGATATTGAAAATTTTTAACAGTAGTAAAGTATTTTAATAGTAAAAAACAACATGATCTAGTTTAGTCATTTTTCTGCTGTTAGAATCCCTCCATGATACTCCTGGACATGTGTTGTTGAGCTTCTGTTTGAAAATCACCAGATGAGGGGATTCATTATTTTCTAAAAGCAGCCCATTCCATGTTGGGACAACTGTGACTATTTTGCACTGTATTAACATTGATTCAACTGAAGCATCTCTTACCCCACACTTCTACTACCAACACTGGAAAAAAATGGTCAACATCAACTTTTTTAGAACTTTAGAAATTAACCGAAGGCTTGTAACAACCTAGGGATAGTTTATTCAAGAAAAAGCTGAATATCAGTAAGAACAACAAGCTTTGTGACATTTTTAACTTGCTTTATTCTCCTTTCCCTTCGTTGGTTTCACAGCAGCCTTTGAAAACAAATAATTCCACAAGCATGTGAATTCAGACCAGTAGCCTAGAAGCCTCTGGAGGTGACAGAAAGGTGTGGAAAGTCCTCCAAAACCCTACTTCTGGAGAATTGTCATTATTGGCTCTTCCCTGGAATGCTACACTTGAGTGGCTTGTCTTTATTTGACCTGACTCAGAGTTCTGCCCATTAACAACAGAACAGACTTTCCCCTAGTGGTATCAACTGTTTAGGGTTCAATGGTTCAGCTGCCTGAGGTAGGGATAGCAGTTGGGGCAAGCAGCAAGCTGACTAAAAACAGTTAAGAGGCTGGAGAATGAGATGTGTATAAAGAGGTTTGAAAATCCCCCACATATTCTTGGGAATCTAGAAGATCATACCCACGTGTAGGGCTGTGCACATGTGCCCTACATGCATACTCACAAAGGACCTGAAAGATGCATGCATACTCAGGAAGGACCTGAGAAGGCTTTAAGCACTCACATATATGGCTGACCTTGGGACTCTTCAGGCAGAGTGGTCAACTAGCTGAGGATTGAAACATATCCTAATATACACACAGAACCCCTCAGCAATGGCTGGGAGAATTATGCGTTGCAGGCATTTAAGGAAATCTCTGTCTAAATATTAGCTGACCACGAAGGCAACCAAGCAGAGATTTCAGCAACCACAGAGCACAAAGAGCAGAGACTTTACAGAACTATTCCAGAAAAGTCACTAAGTGATTGCAACAGTGGCAATAATGACAACAAACCCAGGGGAGGTAGGAGAATCTCATTTCTAGAATTGCCACACTATATTGTTGATTTGAGATATACAAATAAACCAGAAAGTATGGCACCTACAGGGTGGAGAGAGCAGTCAATAGAAAGCATCCCTGAGGAGGTCCAGAAGTTGGACTTACTAGTCAAAGACACTAAGTTAGCTATTATAAATATATTCAAACAAAACTATAATGGGGAAAAAAACCCCAAAGGAAAACAGGAGAATATCTGCCCAAATAGAAAATATTAATTGAGAGATAAAAAAAAATTTATTTGAGAGAGAGAAAAAGCACAAGCAGGGGCAGAGGGAGAGGGAGAAGCAGGCTCCCCACTGAGCAAGGACCCTAATGCGGGGCTCGATCCCAGGACCCTGGGATCACGACCTGAGCTGAAGGCAGATGCTTAACCAACTGAGCCACCTAGGCACCCCTAAAAATTATTTTTTAAAAAGTACCAAACAGACGTTCTGGAGTTAAGGAGTATAATAACTGAAATGAAAAAAAATATATCACTAGAGGGACTCAGCAGAAGATTTGAGCAGAAAAAATAAATAACCAGTGACCTAAAGATAAATCAGTTGAGATTATCCAGTCTGAGACACAGTAAAGAATGAAGAAAAATGAACATAGCCTCAAAACCTGGGGAACCTCATCACAGACATAATGAGAGTTCCAGGAACAAGGGCAAGAGAAAAAACCAGAAAGAAGATTAGAAGAACTAACAGCTGAAAATGAAAACTCCTCAAGTTTGGTGATAAACATTAATCTACACATCCAGGAATCCTAGCACATTCTGAGTAGGATAAATCCAAAGGGATTCACATCTAGACACATCGTAATTAAAACTGTCAAAACTCAAAGACAAAGAGAGAATCTTGAAAGCAGCAAGAGAGAAGCAATTCATCATGTACAAAGGTCCTCAATAAGATTATGACAATAGTTGGATACATAATAGTCCAATTTCAATAATGAATAGAACATTTATGCAGAAGATTGACAAGGAAATAGAAGACTAGAACAACATTATAAAGCAACTAGACCTAATAGACATCTATAAAACTCTCCACCCAGTAACACCAGAATACACATTCTTCTCAGATACACATGGAGCATTCTTGGAGATAGTCCATATCCTGGACCATAAAAGAAGTCTCATTAAATTAAAAAGGATCAATACCATAAAAACAGTTTTTTCTCCAATCACAATGGAAAAGAGAAATCAATAATAGAAGGAAATTTGGTACTTTCAAAAATATTTGGATATTAAACAATACCCTTCTGAATTATCAGCTTAAGGAAATCACAAGGGCAACTAGAAAATACTTTGAAATGAATCAAAACTAAAATTCAACATAACAAAAGTTATAGGACCCCACTAAAATAGTGGTTAGAGGAAAATTTATAGTTGTAAGCACCTATTATTTTTTTACAAGATATCCAATCAATAACTTAACATTCTACCTAAGAAAAGAAGCAAAGAACAATCTAAACACAAATTAACTAGAAGGAAGGAAATAATAGAGATCAGAGGGGAAACATATGAAACAGAAAATACAAAATAGAGAAGATAAACCAAAAGTTGGTCTTTGGAAAGGTAAATCCATTAATAAAACTCATTAATCTTATCAAACAGAAAGAAATTCATATTATCAAAGGTAACAATGGAGGAAAGGAAATTCATAAATAATAAATAATAAATAAAATGGACTATAAGAGAATACTGTTATATTAATCAGTATTCTCCAGAGAAACAGGACCCAGATAGATAGATAGATAGATAGATAGATAGATAGATAGATAGATAATAGCGAGCAAGCATGAGCTTCAGGCACACCAATGATGTATTTCTGGTCCAAATTCCAGCAGGTTCATGATCTAGATATAGCTGATGTTTCAGTTCAAGTCTGAAGGCAGAAAAGGACAATTGTCCCAACTCAAGGCAGGCAGACAGAAGTTCATTCTTACTCATGGATCAGCCTTTTTGTTCTATTTAGGTTTTAAATTGGTTAGTGATAAAGGAAAAAAAAAAAACCTTCCTACAGCAACCTACAGAATGGGAGAAAATATTTGCAAACCATATAACTGATACGTGGTTAATATCTAAAATATATAAGGAACTCCTACAACTCAAAGTCAAAATATAAACAATCCAAATAAAAATGGGCAGAGTAACTAGACATTTTATTCCAAAGAAGACAGATGGCCAACAGGTACATGAAAAAGTGTTCAATGTCACTAACCATCAGGGAAATACAAATCAAAATCACAGCAGAAATAGAAAAACTTATCCCAAAATTCATATGAAACCTCAAGGGACCCCACATAGCTAAAATAATTATGAAAAAGAACAAAACAGGAGGACTCCCGCTTCATGATTTCAAAATTTATCAGTGGGGGAGATGAACCATGGGAAACTATAGACTCTGGGAAACAAACTGAGGGTTTCAGAGGGGAGGGGGTGAGGGGATGGGTTAGCCCCATGATGGGTATTAAGGAGGGCACATACTGCATGGAGCACTGGGTGTTATACGCAAACAATGAATCATGGAACACTACATCAAAAATTAATGAAGTACTGTATGGTGACTAAGATAAAAAAAAAAATAAAGATTTGAAAAAAATTAATACAGAGGTCTAGTAATCAAAACAATGTGGTACTAGCATAAAAACAGACATATAGACCACTGAAATTGGGCGCCTGGGTGGCTCAGTCGTTAAGTGTCTGCCTTCGGCTCGGGTCGTGCTCCCGGGGTCTTGGGATCAAGACCCGCATCGGGCTCCCTGCTAGGCGGGGAGCCTGCTTCTCCCTCTGTCTCTGCCTCTCTCTCTCTCTCTCTGACTCTCATGAATAAATAAATAAAACATTAAAAAAAAATGAAATAGAGAACCTAGGAACCAATTCTCACAGATATGGTCAAAAGATTTTTGATGAAGAAACTGTGACCATTCAATGAAGAAAGGAGAGTTCTTTCAACCAATGGTGCTGGGAAAACTGGATATCCACATGCAAAAGTTTGAAGTGGACCCCTACCTCACACTATAAACAAAAGTTAATTCAAAATGTGTCACAGACCTAAATGTAATTCTAAAATTATAAAACTATTAGAAGAAATCATAGGCATAAATCTCTGTGGCCTTGAATTAGGCAATGGTTTCTTAGGTATGACTCTGTAAGTACAAGCAACAAAAGGAGAAATAGATAATTGGACTTCATCAAAATTCAAAATGTTCCTGTCTCAATAGACCCTATCAAGCAAATGGAAACACAACCCACAAAAATGGGGGGGTGGATTTCAAATCATATATCTGATAAGGGACTATATCTAGAATATATAAAGAATGCCTGCAACTCAATGATAAAAAGACACCTAATCCAATTGAAAAGTGGGCAAAGGATCTGAATAGATATTTCTCTAAGGGAGACAAACAAATGGCCAAAAAGCACATGAAAAGGTACACGATATTATTTGTTATTAGGGAAATGCAAATCAAAACCACAATGAGATATCACTTTATATATGAATCAACTTTTAATACCTCATGCTAAGTCAAAGAGGCCAGACACAAAAGGTCACATATAGTCTGATTCCATTTATATGAAATGTCCAAAGTAAGCAAATCCATAGAGGCAGAAAGTAGGCTCCAGGGTCTGGAGAGGGACAGCAAATCATTTTCTTTTGGGGTTGATGAAAACATGCTAGAACTAAATGGTGATGGTTGTCCAACTTTGTGAATATAATAAAGCCATTGAATTGTACACTTTACAAGGGTGAATTTTATGGTATATTTATTCCATCTCACTAAAATTTTTTAAAGAAAGCATTACTTTGGGCACTTTGAAATTTACAGAAGAAATATATTTAAGTGCATATATTTAATTTATTGAATGAAATATGTATATATATATCAATTACCTAAGTCTTGAATGGCTAAGCTTCTGGATTTTATCTCAGATAAAAATCATTTTTAAGAGGCAAAGAATAAAGGATCTACAGGGCATTCTTATGTTCATCTAAGGATGCTCTTCAGTATTGATATCCTGCTAATGGCACTTTCAACACCAGCCCTCTGTGCTCTCTTCTTAGTACCATCTTCAAAATACCAGTGCACAGCTCTAAAGAAGCTAGAAGAGTAATGAAAACATTACATTGTAGAGGTTACACAGCTGGAACAAGACACATCTGAGGATGAGCTTCAGTTCTGCACTCTCCTTTGAATTGGGACCTGGGGAGCTCCCTGTTCAGCTCCTGTTATTCTATCGGCTAACTTTGCCAATTACTATATGTTGTGATTCGGTCCCCCCCCCCCCCGCCAAAAAAAACTAAACAGGATAGAAAGAACAGTGTGAAAGGAAATAGGAAATCCGGATTAAAATGGGAGAAGAGATTAGAGGAAGCAGATTTCAGGAAATTAACAACCATTGTTTTTATGAACTTTTTAAGAACAAGGAAAGAACCAGCTCTAGAGCCATAGAACTGGAAGAGCTTTCCTGAACCATTTTTTTCTCCTAAAATGATGGAAAAATATATTTCCTCTAAAAGTGAGCAACAGAGAAGGATCATGGCAAAAAATACTTAAAAAGTTATTATTTAAAAAGTAAATGAAGAAAACATGTTTTTAGACAAAGCACACAAGGAAGTATGTCTACTAAATTAATAAAAACTGCAACCTAGTTGTTGAGAGAGTAGGTAATGATAAGTTTTTATGTTATACTTTAAACATGAAAGTTAAAACTTAACTTTCATCACACACAAAAAACTGTAACTATGTGTGATGATGGGTATTAACTAAACTTGTGGGGATCATTTTACAATATATACACATGTAAAATCATTCTGTACACCTAAAACTAATACAATGTTATCTGTATCTCAGTAAAAAAAAAAAAAAAAACAAAAAACCTTACTTTCAAAAAAACCCCCTGTAACCTAATATTTCAAACCAGTGAGAAAGAAAGAGAAATATAAACTTTGAGTAAACAACGTAAGTCAAAAGTGGAAAACACTCAGGAATGAGGTGATTGGAGGAAGATAGAGATTTGGAAGGGAAGCAGGCAGAGTTAAGGAAATAGAGATAAATGAAAAATTATTTTATGAATACATATTAAGTTAGAGGGAATACACAAGAAAATAATATAACAAATAATCCCTTAAGAGAAAAAGAAATTGGATAAAGGATACATTTTTTAATAGAAAAGAAATTAAGCGATTAAAAATAAAGATTCATAAGACAGCAATAGAGAAGCTAGACAAAGAAGATCCAACTTAATTATAACAGCAACCTCCAAAGATGATATCTAAGGCAGTAGACTGGAACAAATGCTTAACGTTATTCAAGGAAACTTTCTGGAAGTGAAACTACATATTAAATGGGCACTCTGCATGCCAGAGTAAAGCTAACCCAAAGGGGCAAACACCAGTACATAGTCTCATAAAACTACTAGACTTCAAAGAAAAAATACATAAATCCTTTGGGCACCCAGCAAAGCCAAAGTACCATTTATAACGGAAAGAAAATAATACATATTCTCATAGACTTTTTAAGAGCAACTCTTTATATTACCAGATTAAAGAGTAATGTATTTAAGATACTTGAGGAAAGAACATTTAAGCCATAGTTTTTTATATCCAGTCAAACTGACTTTCATGTGTAAAGACACAGACTGGCTACTAAAACATGCAGGAACTCCAGGAATATTATTCCATGATACTCTCCTCCTACAAAATCTGCTAGAGAACAAGCTTCAGACCAAAGGACCATTGACATAAAGGCTAGTGACTCTGCTCTCTGTGTAGAAAGTAAAGCAATCACGATTCAGGCATGTTCATCAAGGGAGGAAGGCTCTCTTACTGCTTTTATTACAGATTGTCCCCAGTTTTATCCACTTAAAAGACTTCAGAGTAACCTCCCCCACCCACCTCTCCGAACACACACACACACCATTCTCCATTCTTGAAATGAATTGGAAGGGAGCTGGAATTGGCTTACAAAGTCATATTCCTCCCTTATTCTTTATTCACTTTCATAAATTCATTACTTAACTTTAAAAAACAAAATGGGACTGTCAAAGTAAACATGTGCAGGCAAGTGTACGTTAAATTGCTATCTGCCACAAGAAATAAAATACTTCTGAAATAAATGTGAAGTATAACATGAAAACTTGCAAGATTTTAAAAAGATGAATGTGAATTATTTACCACTCAATAAATTTAAAAAACCCTCTCTCTCCACTGGGCATGTCATCCTTCTGCCCAATAAACAACTTTGCAGCCTAAATTTCCTACTTCGCTCCTGGCTGAATATGCTCTTCAAGGGGCAAAAAATACATAGATAATAAATAAATCAATCCACAGGAGACAGAGAAAAAATAACATCCACTTGGAAAGAATATCCAAAATTAAGCACATTTCCCATCTTGCTAAGTCTGTGGGCACTATTACTGAACTAACTTCTAGAAAGATGTGTTAAGTGTCAGGGTGCCCTATGTGCTGATGCAGTTTAGGCTTTTTTTCTGTGTTACTTGAACATTCTCATTTCCATATACAGTGAGCCAGGGAAATAAACACAGCTTTGACTGATTTTTCCAGGAAAGAATGTGCAATATGGTGTAAGCACATTTCTTGTTTTTCTTTACCTGCATGGAATGGTTCTGAGAAAGCCACAATGAGCTAGAGAGAATTCGGGGGGTTGCTTTGTAATTCCTCTGTGGGAGCCTCAGGGCTCATTAGAATGGAGAGTATCCTTGCAGCCTCCCCCCTGTGCTCCTTGAGATCCAAGGCATTCCTTTCAGTCTCTCCAGTGATCACTTCTTCCACTGAAAATTTAACAGATAAGCTTTCTCCAGTGAATTGCCACCTAGCTCACTGAGATTAAAATCGAAAACTATGAAAACAGTATTGCATCTTGAACTTAATAGGCCCGGAACGGAATTATTGATTTCCACCCCTTCCAAACCCGTTCCTCCCTTTCTCCATCTCGGTAAATGTCACCACAAAGCATCTAATTGCTTCAGCTAAAAACCCAGGCCATGTCCTTATTCCTCCCTTTCACTTCCGACATCCAACCCATCGTGGCGTCTTATTGGCACCAATTCCCAAGCATCCCTGGCGTTCATCTACTTCTTCCTATGCCCACAGCCACTATCTGAGTCCAAGCTGTTACTTTGCAATAGACTCCAAGCCTAACTAGTCATCCTGATTCTACAACTGCCCTACTGTGGTACCCTCTCCTGCGCTTCTAGATGGGGCTCAGCACCCCGACAGCATTTTACTACCCAAACCCATCTGCCCGGGAGCATCTTACATGTATAAAATAAAATCCAGTCCACTTCCAGAGCCCCATTTCCTTAGACCCCCTGCTCTCCTCTCCTACAATTGCCCATCACTCACTAGCCAGCAGCCTTCTTTCTATTCCTCTAACACACCAAGTTCATTCCCAACTTTAGCTCACTACATTCCTGAAACATTCTGGTCCTTCAAGTCTCAGCTTAAAAATCACTGCCTCGGAGTATCGTTAGTGGTGACTAATCTACCTTTCCCATCGCCTTGTATTTTAATCACAGTAGTTAACTTTATTTAAAATGTTCTTACATTTTTATCTCTGTGAAATGCAAGCTCTGCACAAGATAGCTTTGTTTTGCTCCTCACTGTATACCCAGATTCTACAAGACTGCCTGGTATAGTAGAAACTGAATAAACTTTTGTTTAATGATTAAAAGTATTTCAGGATTGCATTTACTGGGCAGCACACGAGTTTCTTAAAAGCTGTTCACCTCTTTTCCACAAGCATTTTTTTTCAGCGCCTCATTATGTGCTAGGTGTGATGCCAGGAGCTAGAGACATAAAGCCTAAAATCTTACCTTTGCATACCTCAAGCTCAGGGTTGGCCAACTGGAGGCCCTCGGGAGATTATGACTGATGTCAAGTGATCAATTTTGTTATGCCCAGTTGAGATTACTGCAAGGGATATTGAGTATTTTGACAGTTTCCTATATCACTATGGAGGTAGAGACTGTTCGTGTATTTAAAGCACAGAATTGCAGTGAAAGAAATTGTCGGGTCACTAATAATAATATACTAGTGTGTTATTATAGTTGCTATAATGATTAATAAAACAGACTCAGCACAGACCATCCCTAAACTGATGGTGAGCCACCATGACAGGAAAGCAGCTGGTGACCTAGAGAAATTCCCACTCACTAGGATACCAGCTATCGGCTATTTTGGCATTGACTCAGTCCTAAGGGCTGGCTCCAGGCCAGCTCCCTGCTGTTTGAGATCCAGAACCTTGAAGTACCTGTGCAATGGGCTGCGTCAGGCAAAGATCTGTACCAGGTTGCAGGCTATGATATGGAAGCAAGCCATTTCATTGAATATTTCTGCCTACAAGTATGAACACCTACAGAGTACCAGACACTCTGCTAGGCATGGGAGATACAGACCTAGCTAAAACATAAGTCTGGTAAAGCTGCATTATGGTTTATTTATTGAAACCCAGTGCTTAGCTCTCTTAATTATACTTCAACATTCTTTGAAAACTAATTTCAAAGTACTTTAATAATAATTTTATAAGTTGTTATTCATTTAATTCATTTAATCTTTATTTGATCTTTTCAAATTTTAATTCAAGTTTAGTTAACATACAGGGTTATACTAGTTTCAGGTATGCAATATAGTGATTCAGCAGTTCCATATATTACTCAGTGCTCATCAAGATAGTAAACTCTTAATGCCCTTCACTTATTTCACCCAACCCCCCGACCCCCTCCCCTCTGGTAACCATCTATTTGTTCTCTATAGTTAAGAGTCTGTCTCTCTTTTTTTTCTTTGTTTGTTTGTTTTGTTTCTTAAATTTCATATATGAGTGAAATCATGTGGTATTTGTTTTTCTTTGACTGGCTTATTTCACTTAGCATAATATTCTCTAGCTCCATCCATGTTGTTGCAAATGGCAATATTTGATTCTTTTTACTGATGAATAATATTCCATTTATTTATTTATTTCACATCTTCTTTATTCATTCATTTAGCCATGGACACTTGGGCTGCTTCCAGAGTTTGGCTATTGTAAATAATGCTGCTATAAACATAGGGGTGCATGTATCTCTTTGAATTAGTATTTTTGTATTCTTTGGGTAAATGCCCAGTAGTGTGATTTCTGGATCATAGGGTAGTTCTATTCTTAATTTTTTGAGGGAACTTCATACAGCCTTCCACAGTGGCTGCACCAGTTTGCATTCCTACCAACAGTGCAATAGGGTTCCTTTTTCTCCACATCTTCACCAACACTTCTTGTTTCTTGTGTTTTTTATAGCTATTCTGACAAGTGTGAGGTGATAGCTCATTGTGGTTTTGATTTGCATTTCCCTGATGATAAGTGATGTTGAGCATCTTTTCATGTGCCTAGTGGCCATCTGGATATCTTTTTTGAAGAAATGTCTGTTTGTGTCTTCTGCCCATTTTCCAACTGGAATATTTGTTTTTTGAATGTCGAGTTCTTTATATATTTTGGATACTAACCCTTTATTGGATATGTCATTTGCAAATATCTTCTCCCATTCTGTAGGTCGCCTTTTAGTTTTGTTGGTTGTTTCCTGTGCCATGCAAAAGCTTTTTATTTCAATATAGTCCCAATAGATTATTTTCTCCTTTGTTTTCCTAGCCTTGGGAGACATATCTAGAAAGATTATTATGGCTGATATCAGAGAAATTACTGCCTGTACTCTCTTCTAGGATATTTATGATTGCAGGTCTCACATTTAGGTGCTGAATCCATTTTGAGTTTATTTTCATGTATGGTGTGAGAAAGTGGTCCAGTTTCATTCTTTTTATGTGGCTGTCCAGTTTTCCCAACATGATTTGTTGAAAAGACTGTCTTTTTCCCATTGTATATTCTTGCTTCCTTTGTCGAAGATTGATTATATAATTGTGGGTTTATTTCTGGGCTTGCTATTCTGTTCCACTGACTTATGTGTCCATTTTTGTACTTGTACCATACTGTTTTGATTGCTACAGCTTTGTAGTATGTCTTGAAATCTGGGTTTGTGACACCTCCAGTTTTTCTTTTTTCTCTCCTCTCCTCTTTCTTTCTTTTAAGTAGGCTCCATGCTGAGCAGGGCTCACACTCAATGTGGGGCTTAAATTCACAACCCCAGGTTCAAGACTTGGACAGAGATCAAGTCGGAGGCTTAACTGACTGAGCCACCCAAGCACGCCTTGTTTTTCTTTTTCAAGATTGCTTTGGCTACTTGTGGTTTCATACAAATTTTTTTCTAGTTCTGTGAAAAATGTTGTTGGTATTTTGATAGGGATTGCATTAAATCTGTAGATTGCTTTGGGTATTTATTTAATCCTTACAAAATCTCTGTGAGATTGTTATTACTGTCACCCCCATTTTAAACATTCAGGACGCTGAGATACAGAGACATGAAGTAACCAGCCCAAGGTGACACATCTCCTAAGTGGAGGTGTCTTGTTCAAGACCACCAACATCTCCACCAGACTCAGTCCCCCACCTCTGCTCTGAGAATCCCAGTCCTGCCCCTCACCTTGGATCTGGTCTTCCTTGTCTGGAAGTTGACCTCTTGGACCTGGTATCCTTATAACTTTTTCCTTTGTTTGTTGCTTTGGGTAACATCTCAACCCTTTCTTGCCAAGAGTCTGAACTCTCTGATTTGTATACAACAATCCTCCTCCACCCCCAGTTCCAAGTTTTACTGACAGCAACTATCCACAGCCTCTGAAGACTTGCCAGATGGGCTGGTTGTTTTCCATTCAGTCATTCAACAAAAATCTGGGATGCTGTGCCCCGACAATGTATCTTAGACAATGCATTCATATAGAAAATAAAGTCAGCTCTACAATCATGGACAAGTATTTTCAGTCTCTGCAAACAAGGTGCAATATAAATGTAAGACTATTATCTTCTCCAATAACTTAAATTGCCGAAGGGATGCTACTCTCAGGACGGCGGAAGTGAGAGCAGCCCTGTAAACAGACAGTACTCTTTACAACGTGGGCCAGTTGGGGGGAAATCGTGATTGTCCTTTTCAAAGTTTGTAACACTCCTCTACCCTATTGCCCTCCAGTCTTTTTAATGAGGCATTTGTGTATATGTGCAGGTATGTGTGTGTGTTTTCTTTTTACATTTAAAGGAAATGGCTGTGTACAATTGTATTTGTTATAAATAGGAAAGTCAGTCAGCAAGTGATTAAGAGCTCCACAATGAGTCATAAATATTACATTTCTCATGAAGCCTTTGGCACTCTGCAATGTTGTTTCCCAGATAATGTGCGCTTTACCCAAGGTCTTACCAGTTTATGAACCATACATGAAGACCACAGTAATGGTTGATTCCCTAGGTCCTCCCAGATTATAACCTCCTGTCTTCTAATGGACAAGCACTCAGAGCACCTCCTCCCCCTGTATTGTGTCTAGCTGACAGTCTCAAAAGAGAGGGGTGTGGTTCGCATGTAATTTCCCTGCTGCCTATGTCCTTATTATGATCCAGCCCCTCTCTTGCCATCGCTCTGAACTGTTTTCTAATCATTTGGCTCAGAGTACTTCCTCAACTCTCCTGGGGCTCCTTAATGCGGAATCACTGACCTAACCTTTGTCCCCGTGCCCTTGCAATGTTTACTCTCACTGCTGTTGTGACACGGAGCCCTGCCTGGCTGTGAATGTCTCTCACCAAAGGTCACCTGCCATGGTTCATCATGCAACCAAAATCCTGTTGGGCGGCCCACGTGGTATCTCTGATCTGTTTTTCACCTCTGTTACTCATGTCTTCAGCTGATGGGGTAAACTGTTCACTGCCTTGTGCCAATGTTTGGAAAGTAAGGGTGTGTGTGTGGGGGGTGGGTAGTTCGTTCAGAACAGTTATGTGAGCACGCCAATGTTGAATTCTAGTTGTTTTATTTTGCATCCTTCTCTGACCATAGACACTTAGGACACCCAAGGTGCTGGGTCAAGGTGGGTCAAATATAACATTATTCCATACCTCGAATCAGCACTCTCCTTAGCTTATGCCCTATTGCTGAGTCTGGTGCAGCCTGTAATCTGCCACCAGTTCACCTTCTCCAAAGCACCCAACACACCTGTCTATGTTTAAGCTCTAATTGCAGAGTATCCAAATATTTTCCAACACCCCAGGGGGATAACACAGCATTTAACACTATGTCACTCTCCTTTGCCAACTTGTGACTGGGCAAATTGAAAATGCACAGGATAAAAAAAAATGGTTTTGATAGTAGGGAAAAGTAAGGCTAGATACAGAGTGGGGCAGCCAGTGCTGAGAGGCCAGACAAGAAGGGAACTCAGTACTCACTCCACCAGGCCAACGAGGATATTGGAAGTAACGCCTGGGCCGGAAATTAAAGCAAATGTAAAACTGAAGGGCCAGGCCCAGATCAAAATCTTGGAAAGCCAAGAGAAAATATGGCTCAAGTGCAGAGCAAAGTGGGGGTCCAAAACCAACTTACATGTTTGGCATGGAGGATATATTCTAAAAGACAAGAAAATCCGCACACAAAGAGAGTAGCAGCAGAATGAGAACAGCAATAACAGCATCAGGGAAGGGTCTGGGGACCAACGCAGCCAGCTTTCTCAGACCGAACTGTCTCTATTCTCTTGCTCAGTTGAAAGCTAATCTCAAGGAAACCTGGCTTGAAGACCTTAGAGGAATATCAGCAGATAGCAAAGGGCAGGGAAAAGGCAGTTATTTAAGAGGTAATTCCTTTCGAAGAACCATGACATCAAGGAAGATAGAGAGTTCTCTGTGTGTGTATATTACAGAAACCCCACAAGTTCATGAACAGGTTAGGTTCAGGAAATTCCCAAATCCAGGGACTCCCTAGGCTCTTCCTGAATCCACTTATCTGTACACCCAAAGGGACAATATACATGTGACCACTGTCACTATCTATTGTTGGTGGACAGAGTAGGTATATTTTTTCTCTGATTTGCCTCCATAAGATTCCAAAATTGAAAATCGCTGAATAGACAAACCTCTTCATGAACAAAAGCAGAGTGTGGATGGACAAAAGCCCTTGCCTGGAAAATGAGTGATTTGGGCACTTGGGTCTTTTTTCCATTCTAAAGCCACCATTGTTCAACCTTTGTGTGTCAATTAAATTCAACAAGCATTTACTGAGGGCTCATACTGAGCCAGGAACTGTGCTAAGCAGGAGAGAGAAGGAAAAATAGGTCAATCCCTACTTTCAAGGAGCTTCCAATCGAGTAGGGGAATCAGTCAAGTAATTGCAAATAATTATGTCTTCCATATTATAGGTACCCCAATAGGATGTAAGAGTCTTGAAGGATGATTTGATTTGCCAATTTGAGAAAGGTTTAGAGAAAGCATTTGAAACAATACATGAGAAATACATAGAACAGAGACTTTGGGATAAAGATGGCTGACTGATTACATGCACTTAGTTTCACTCCCTCCTAAAACCTTCTAAAATCGCACAGAAGAGATTTTTAAGGCATACACCCACGAGGACAAAAGAGAATGGGGGAGGAGACATCACTCACAGAACTTGGGAATCTGGAAAGCAGACAAGTACAGCTCCGAATGCTGAATCCTAATCTGTCAGTGGGGAAGCTGAAAAGAAAACCGATTTCTTCCATGGAACCTACTGAAGGCGCTGGACCTGATTGCCCCAAGTAGAGAAACAGGAGAAATAAATAATTATTGACACACCGAATATTGAAAAACCCAACCCTCTTCTTTCAGTTAATTTCAGGAAAGTTATCAGATGGGTTGAGTCAGTCCTGCAGGATGCTAGAGCATTAGTCTGTGAAATCTGTCTGACCCAAAGGACAAACCTGGAGATAATGACATGGTGTCTCTCTAACCATATCCTCAGACAGGGAGGGCCACACTCTACTGGCCTCACATCCATGCTCAGAGAATCCAGCAAGCTTGGTAGTGCCTCATTCTGTCAATATGAGCACTCCCAACTCTATGCCCAAGAGAAATGAAAACACATGACCTCAAAAATACTGGTACATGGATGTTCATAGCAACATTATTCATAATAACCAGAAAGTGGAAACCTCCCAAATATCTATCAACTAATGAATGGATACATCAGATGTGGTGTATCCATACATGGAATATTGTTCAGCAATAAACAAGAGTGCAGTAGTGACACAGGCTACAACATGAATGAATCCTGAAAACATTACGCAAAATGAGAGAAGCCAGTCACAAAAGGCCACATATTGTGTAATTCCATGTATAGGAAATGTCTAAAACAGGTAGATTAATAGAAAAAGAAAGTAGATTTGTGGTTTCCAGGGATTAGAGGGAGATGGGAGTGGGGAGTGGACTGCTAATGTATAAAAGGGTTTATTTCTGGGGGAATGTAAATGTTTTATTATTTGAGAGTGATGATTACACAACTCTGAATATACTAAAAGTTACTGAAGGGTATGTTATGGCATGTGAATTATATCTTAGTAAATCTGTTATAAATACATATATACACATTCCACACACATGCACAAAACCAAAATTTGGCAGACATCTGAGAAAGGGTCTAACATATGACTTCCCATTAGATATATAATACAAGCCACATATATGGAACTTAAAATTTTCTGGTAGCCACAATAAAATAAGTAAAAATTAATTTTAATATATTTCATGTATTTCAATGTATTTCTAGTATTATTTCAACATGTAAGAAATATAAAAATATTAATGAGATATTTTTCATCCTTTCTTGCATTCTAAGTTCTCAAAGTCCAGACTATTTTTTACCTGTACAGCACTTTGCAATTTGGACTGGCCACCTTTCCATTACTCAATAATCCATACGTGTACTGGCTATCATAGTAGAGAATATGAGTGTACCATGAATGATACAGACCAAAATGAACAGACAGAAATAGAACAAAAACCCTTAGAAAAAACAGAAACTACAGGAAGAAGAAAATGTTTAGAAATAAACTACCATGGGACACCTGGGTAGCTCAGTCAGTTAAATGTCTGACTCTTGATTTCGGCTCAGATGATGATCCCAGGGTCATGAGATCCAGCCTCCACCCACTTCATGCTCAGCATGGAGTCTGCTTGGGATTCTCTCTCCCTCTCCTTCTGCCCCTCCCCCAGCTCTCGTGCACCTGTGCAACTCGCTCTCTAAATAAATAAATAAAATCTAAAAAAAAACCTATCATTAAGCTCAGGAAGGTAAGGGATTTGGGTTCATTAAACAAAAAATACTACTAAAAAAGGAAAAAAGGACAAAACAAAGACTATTGGAAGTTTTAAATATGATAGCAGAAATTAAATAGAAATGTTTAAAGATAAAATTAAGGAAAACTCCCTTATGGTGGATCAAAAGAACAGAGCTCAAACATTAGAAAAAGTAAGAAAATGAGAAAACTCATCATGGAGAATGGCGAAAATAAAGGAATAATTCAAAAATATTTCCCAGAACTGAAGAATTAGAATATCCTGATTGAAAGAAAATAGTAATTATATATAAATATACAATATACAAATATCCATGTGCATATGCATGTAAATACATACATAAAATATATTTAAAATTTTAAACTGATTTAATTTCCTGTGACCTTAATTAAGTCTTCATGTGATCAAAACATTTCTGGAAAGAGTTATCATTATAATTATTATTTTAAAATACTTGATCTAAACAGGGTTTTTATTTTATAAATTTTAATAAGTAAATATATAGGGAGTCAAGTTTTAATGCAAATGCTCTCCAGTGAGATAACCTGGCTTTTTTTTCTCAATTAGTTCATGTATCTATGGACAAAAAATGCTTATTGCCCAAATGAAATAAGAGTTGCCATTGATTCTGTATCCATTTTTTTACCATGTTCACATAACTACACGGGAGGGGCATTATTATTTTTTTTAAAAAGCAACATCACTTTATTCTTTGAACTCCTTCCTGGTCATAAACCAAAACTCACACAATGTTCTATCATTAAAAGAGGTTTTTTGTTTTTTTTTTTTAAGATTTTATTTATTTATTTGACACAGAGAGAGAGAGAGAGACAATGAGAGAGGGAACACAGCAGGGGGAGTGGGAGAGGGAGAAGCAGGCTTCCCGCTGAGCAGGGAGCCCTATGCGGGACTTGATCTCAGGACCCTGGGATCCTGACCTGAGCCGAAGGCAGATGCTTAACAACTGAGCCACCCAGGTGCCCCAAGAGGGTTCTTTTTTTAATGATGTATCAGCTAACAATTAATTGACTCCTTTAATTTTGTGGAATGTAAAAAGCTGGAAATCTGAATTGCAAAAAGTAAAATTTACAAGTTAAACATTTGAGTTAGCCATTCACTGTATTTCAGGAAATAGTCTTCATCCAAACACTGAAAATTGTTATTAATTATACTTGTTACTCTTCAAATTAAAGCCATCTTGTTTAACTATGGAAAGAATTGAGAAAAATCAAAACATTGTAGCTTTGCACACTTATGAAATTGCATTGTTTTTTGATAAAATGCTTTTATTCAATCAGGAGCTTTAACTATACCTCCACTAAAACCCTGGAGCAACAGATTTAGTTTATTCAGGTTATGGGAATTCTCTGCCATGTAACTTATTTAAGAAGGTTGACTTTTATTTTCTACCCATCAGCCATATAAGACCTATTTTCCATCAGAAAAAGGGTGATCCTGTTTTTTAGTTGCAGTAAGCATAGTATTAGGGTCTTCAGGGAACATTTTTTAACACACAAAGAAAATAGGCCACATCTTGCAAAATACATTACCAAAATTATTCAAGATTAAATCATTATAGACCTAATGTAAATAATACATCTATAACAAGTTTTTAAGATAATAAATCAATACCCTATTACTCATTTTCTACTTAGTGAGGATATAAAATATTGCTAAAATTGTGTTATTTATGAAGCAAGAAGTATGATAAAAAGGCATAGAATGTAATAAATGTATTTTGCTGCTTGGGTTTTAGGAGTGATTAAATCAGAATCAAATTTTTAAAATTAGAAATTATACCATTTATTTATTAGGCACTACAATCAAACTTATATACTTAATAAAAGAACATATATTGCTAAAAATTGGTGATTGGCTAGCATATACTTTTTGTTAATAGGAAATGGAAATAATAAGTATTTTGGGGAGTAGAGTAAAGTAAAATAAAGATTTACTATACCCGAAGTAAACATTTCAAAACATACTTTTAATAAAATAGTAATTACTACTAAAATAACACCTTGCAGTTTTAAAAAAATTACATAAAACTTTCATTCAAATTTTATCCACTGTATCTTGAAAATTTGCATAGTATTAGGAAATTTCTGTTGTCCTGAAGAGAATCAATAACACCAATCTGTACTGCCTCAGCTATTGGAAGGTGCTCTTTGTTTTCAGCTTATTATATATTGTAGGGATAAGTATGGAGAAGAACTGAAACAAATTTGATTTTAATATTTTTTTAAGCTGTTTTCAGTGTTCAGTACTTTCCACCAGTTTGCTTTGTTCTTATGGGACCTTCCCCCTGAGCTACGCAGCCTTCCAAGAACAAGCTTCACCTGGAAGAGCAGTATGTGTAAGACAGGAAGTCCTCCCAGGTAACAGCGCCTTGATTGGTGGTAAACAGAGCCTCCTCCTTTACCTGGTACTCTTGAGGTTTCCACCCCAGGGAATTTTTATGGATGGATGAGAAGAAGTGCTTTTATTGTGTCAAATGGGAGAAGAGTTTTGTGTCTGAACTCAGACGCAATTTCAGCTACTGAAATTTTAGGAACTTGAAGGCCTAAAATTGAAAATCTGAATCTGTGCCTTCACAGCCCTTGGGTACCCCAAATTGAGGCCCACTGGCTTCGCCCAGTTTCCCTCTGTGAGGTCTAAGTTCAGGTAACGGTTGTCTGTGTAGCTTTGGCTGTTTGAATGGCACGAGACACACAGGGATCCCCTCACTTCTTAACTCACCCGAGGTTTCCTCTAAGAACTCTCTCTTCCAGAGGACCTCTTGAAGGCTTGACTGTGGAAGTGGCAGTGAGTAGTTATGGCTTTCAGACTTGGTCTAATCAGTCTTCAGAGGCCTGCTCTAGTCGTCTCTGCTAAGGTACAGGAAAGGGTAGGGCCTTTCAAGCTCGTTTGGTCACAGTCACTTCCTGATTAGCGCATGAGCTGAAAAATGACCCATTGTGAAGTGCCAGGATTACACTTCCTGTGTAACACAATTAGCAAGCCCTCCAAGGAGGTCACTGTGACGTCCTAACCCCCTCTCGATTACTATTCTGTGGACTGCATTTACATCCTCAGAAAACACTATTTTAAAGATATTGGTATAGGTAGTTTGAATTATTTTGCAGCCTTAATAATAATTTTCAAACAGTCAGAAGTTTAATATAAGATATTCTAAGTTTTATGTCTTCAACTTTAAAAAGGAACATTTAGCATCGTTTCCATTCATTCATTCAACACATATTTAGTAAATACTTGTGTGCCAGGCACTCATAGTAAGCGATGTGGATGCAAAGGTGAGAAGAAGATAGGATTGTAAACCACAGAGATGGAGAATAGATCAGTGGTTGCCAGGGAACAGGGACAAGGGTGAGGGGGGTGCATGCCATTATAAAAAAGTAGCACAAGGGAGTTCCTCTGTGGTAATAGAATAGTTCTGCCTCCAAAGGTAGTTATAAAACAAAGGTTGGCAAGTTTTTTCTGTAAAGGGCCAGATAGTAAATATTTTAAGGAAGTTATATTTAGAAAAACAATATTAACAACAGAAATTGTTTGTTTACTCTAAGAAAATCTGATGAACTTTATAGCTATGGACAGAACCTTTAGCTATGAATCTACCATTCTGGAATGGAACTGGGGGCCCTAGTAACAGAGCAAAGTAGTGTACAAGTCTATGAGAAATGTAAGGGAGATGGAAGAGGAGGGAGAACGGAAAGAGTCCCACAGAAGTGAACTCTGAATAGACTGACACAATAGGAAAAAGAATGAGTTACATTAGGGATGGCCAACTATGGCTCATGGGGCAATCTGGCCCATGGCTTGCTTTTGTAAATAAAGTTTTATTGGAACACAACCACATCCATTCATTTGTGTATAGTCGATGGCTGTATTAACACCACAGCAGCGGACTTAAGTAGTTGTAACTAAGATCATATGGTCCACAGAGCCTAAAACACAATCTGGTTCTTTAAGAAAAAGTTTGCCGACCCCTTTTTTACTTTGACATTGGACTCTGTGGTTTTCGGGCATTATATGTCATTATCATGTCATTATATGTGCTTATATGCCCTCTCAGATATCATAAGCATAAAATGGGAGTTATATTGAGTTCATTCATTCAACAGAGTTTACTGCAGCTGTTAACGAAGTTTTATATAAATTCTATCTGAAATAGAGAATGTAAAAACTAATCAATATGATGCAATTAAAGAAAAGTAATTTTCAGGAGAGTAAATGTAGCCAAAAGCCATATAAAATATAAATACTTCGGTAAGCTCATAGAAGAAAATACATACTTTTTATACTTACAGACTAGAGGCCATTGATATGGGCGAAGCTATAGGGCATTACCATTTTCTGATTTATTTTGACTTTGTGCAAAGTGTGTTGTTTGGTGATCAAAGAGCTCCTGAGAAAATAAACAAATAACATCAAATATTGACAGTCTGGGGGAGGGGGGTGACTCAGAAGAGGTGAGCAAGGAAGCAGTCAGCATAATAAGGTAATGCTAACTTCTGAAAGTCGTGTGGTGGGAGGGTGGGGTGTTCCAAGGCAGCTGGGTGTGTTGGAATGGAAGGTAAAGGGAAGAGAGGGAGGAGATTCTGGGTCATGAGTCTGGAGGAAGAGAAGAATCATTAGGTGACTTTATAGATCCAGCAAAAATAAAGAAGAATAAATTTCAACAAATAAGATATGAGACTTTAAAATATTTTGTCGTATCAAGTGATTGCTATACAATATTGGACCTGAGTAAAACTTGACAGCTTTATTTAGTTACCATTTCTGAAATAAAAAGAATGCAGCTTATTCATTTGTCTTCTTTTGTTTTGATGAACTAAGTTGGCTTCCAAGACAATATGGACATTTGATTTAAATAGTAACTTACTCTTTTGACTAAATTATTCTCTTCAGTACCTTCCTAAGCAGAGTTTCTTGAAATGCCCCTTACAGATTATGGCTAATGTCAAGAGAATTATTTCTTAAACCACTGTTGACTTTTATGTGTGTTGCATTCATTTTCATTACCAATCTTTGCATTGTTTCTATAAGAAAAGTTGTTCCACTTTCTTATTGACCTATAAGGTTGACATTGACTTCAAAATTAGTTACTAAATTAGTGCTGTAAGTCAAAATTTCACTTGGTTACATTGATGGTGGGCATCATCAATGGGGGAGCTCACCATGTAACAACTGTAGATTTGGTCTAGCAGCTTATAAACGTGCACATGTTTCCATGGTGATCAGGTAAGAGAACAAAAGTACTGAACTGACCTGTAATATATATAGAAAGAGACTATTGCTTAAGGAAAATATAGTTATTTTAATCCAGGTAAATTTCTTGAGATTAAATTTTTAAAATTTATTTTCAGCCACACTCCAGTATAGCTTTAAGATTGGTAAGCTGTGAGCTTTAAAAATCGATACAGTCATATATAGACATGTTAACCACTTAGAATTTCTTATAATTTAAAGAGAGATGGCTAAAATTTAATATAACACTCTATATGAAGAAACATCGAAGAGAAAGAAAATTAAATGGCCAAGAAGTCAGAATATCTCGTCTGGTTACAACCATAGGCAAAACACTTGATTTTCTGAAATTCAGTTTCCTTATTTGATAATACCTGAAGGATATATTCCTCATTCTTCCTTAACTGTGTGAGGGGCAAGATAATAATATGTGTGGAAGCACTACACAAATGTCAGGCTCTCTTTAATATCTACATTGATCATGCTGAAAGATACTCAAAATAGAATCAATGGAAAATTCCATACCTGTTTTCCAAAATATAGAATAATAACATTTTGGAGCTAGAAGCCATCTTGCATATCGTATAGTGTTTTCACTGTTTGAAAACGCTCCTCCATTCTTTGCTTCCAAGTCACCACCCTGTGCTGATTTTCCTCCTACTATTCTGACACTCCTTCTCAGGCTCCTTTGCCTGAACATCCTCTAGGGTCGGGGTTTTTAACATTAGAATTCATCCAGATGGATCCCTGGCCCCTATTCTCTTACATTTCATCCTTTCTCAAGCCCTGTCACCTACCCTCATAGTTTCTGTCTCCATCTGCATGCAAATATTTTCTCAGATTATGTCTCAATGCCACACCTTCACTAGCACCAACCCAATTAGCCAATTGCCTGCCCAATTACCTCTATTGGACATTTCCAATAGTTCAAAACCTTTCCAAAACTGACCTTGTAGTCTCCTATCACATCTGTTCTCCAGATTCAACCTTCTTCTGACATGCTTATCTGAGTGCATTTATTCCAGGGTTTCCATTTGTACAAATCAGAACCTTGGGCATTATCTTGGTCATTTCTCCATTACATCCCACACCCAAGAATGCACTTTTAGCCCTCTACATTTGTCCTTTAAAACTTATCTTGGACCTGTTTACTCCTCTCCATCTCTACCCAGTTCCACATGACTCTCCTCTTTTACCTGAACTACTGTAAGAGCCACCCAACACTTCTCTGGCTCTACTTTTAACCAGTCTCCCCACTGCATCCAAAATGATACTTATAATCTATAATGATTCTGTCAACCCCCTCATTAAATCCTCCTGCAGCCCCTTTGGATAAAGACAAAAATCCACCCCAGTAAGTTCTATATCATCTGTCCCATCTACCTATGGAGTGGCATAGTATTTCCTTTTCTCTCTAACAATCTGCCCTTCAGCCATTTGGCCTTCTTTTGAAATGCCAGTCTTGGGGCACCTGGGTGGCTCAGTCAGTTAAGCATCTGACTCTTGATTTCAGTTCAGGTCATGATCTCAGGGTCATGGGATCGAGCCCCACTTTGAGTTCCATGCTGGGTGTGGAGTCTGCTTAAGATTCTCTCTCCCTCTGCCCCTCTCCTGCTTGCACACTCCTTCTCTCTGAAAGAAAGAGAGAGAGAGAGACACAGAGAGAGAGAGAGACAGAGAAAGAAAGAAAGAAAGAAAGAAAGAAAGAAAGAAAGAAAGAAAGAAAGAAAGAAAGAAAGAAAGAAAGAGAGAGAAAAGGAAAAAGAAAAGAAAAGAACTGCCACTCTCTTTCCTGCCTTTGGGCCTATGATTAAACTTTCTCTTTGCCTGGTTCTGTTGTATGCCACCAATATGCCCAGAAAACTCTTATTTAGTCAGCAGATTTAGACCGATTGTAATTTATTAATGGAAGTCTTCCTGAAGCTACTGATTAGGTCATAGTCTCTTATGTGCTCTGTTTGTCCTTCAGGGTACTCATCACGGGTTATATTATATGTTTAGTGTATGTATATATAATATACATGCTTTTTGTTGTTTCATATCTGTAGTTACTGGACTGGAAATATTATGGAGAACCATGTCTGTTTTGTTATGTCCAGTGTAAGCATAATGTGTGGTACTCTGTAAATACTTCTTTAATGAGTGAAAGAGCACTTAATTCATAATGAATCTGAACTTCCCTGGCCATCTTTTTGAGTGACGATCATTCCATGTATGGTTAAAAAATATCAGCATGGTAGGACATTTCACTTTTGAACACTAATAGAGGGTTTTAAAAGCAATAAAATCTATCTCCCCAACTTCTACCAAATAGTTACAGTTCTTCCCAGCAGGACAGGAATAAACAAGCTTACTCTCTTCTTATCACTCTCCCTGAGATATTTGACAATAGTTACTGTGAATTATTTTTTTAGATTAGATCTCCTTTATTTTTTAATGATTCCTTTTTGGACATGATTCCTGGGCCTCTGATAACTCTGATTGTCCTCATCTCTGGAGTGGTTAAGAGAATGGACTCCTGAGTCAGATTCATGTTTGAATCTTGGTGCCGCCCTTCCCTAACTAAAGAAACTTTAGCAAATTTCACAACTTCCCCATGTTTCCATTTCTTCATTAATAAATGGAAATAATAATAGTATTTGCTTCATAGGACTGCTAGGAGGAATAAATGAATTATTGTATGCAAAGCTTTTATTTATTTATTTTTTATTGTTATGTTAATCACCATACATTACATCATTAGTTCTTGATGTAGTGTTCCATGATTCATTGTTTGTGCATAACACCCAGTGCTCCACGCAGAACGTGCCCTCCTTAATACCCATCCCCAGGCTAACCCATCCCCCCACCCCCCTCCCCTCTAGAACCCTCAGTTTGTTTTTCAGAGTCCATTGTCTCTCATGGTTTGTCTCCCCCTCCGACTTACTCCCATTCATTCTTCCCCTCCTGCTGTCTTCTTCTTTTTCTTTTTTCTTAACATATGTTGCATTATTTGTTTCAGAAGTACAGATCTGTGATTCAACAGTCTTGCACAATTCACAGCGCTCACCATAGCACATACCCTCCCCACTGTCTATCACCCAGCCACCCCATCCCTCCCACCACCCACCTCTCCAGCAACCCTCAGTTTGTTTCCTGAGATTAAGAATTCCTCATATCAGTGAGGTCATGTGATACATGTCTTTCTCTGATTGACTTATGTCACTCAGCATAACACCCTCCAGTTCCATCCACGTCGTTGCAAATGGCAAGATCTCATTCCTTTTGATGGCTGCATAATATTCCATTGTGTATATATACCACATCTTCTTTATCCATTCCTCTGTCGATGGACATCTTGGCTCTTTCCACAGTTTGGCTATTGTGGACATTGCTGTATGCAAAGCTTTTAGAATGATGCCTGGTAAAGAATAAGCACCCTTCAGATCCATAACAATAATAATATCTACATACTATATAGTTTTATTCACGATTGTTATATAGCTGACTCAGGGTTCAATTGGGGAAGCAGATATGAGCTGTGAGAAATAGAAATTAATATAAGAATTACATGGTTGTGGGAGGGGCCAGGAAATGAAGGTCAGAAGGAGATGTTGGGAAATTAGAGGAGTCACCACATCAATCTAAGTAAGAAGGCTCAGATCACCTGACTGCCAGAAGGAGTGTCACAAAGATGGAGCTGTGGAAACACCAAGGGAGTGGATGGTAGGTCAACATTCCAGCCTCTGGTGATGGCCTGGGGCCACCATTGCTCACCAGGGTCAGTAGTCTGGAAGAAGAGCTAAATGGAGAGCAGAAAACAAGAACAACCAGTCATCTCTAAGTCTCCCACCACATCTACCACCACAACCTTCAGAGAGCAATGGCTGCTCCTTGTCTTGTACCATCCAGATCTCCTAGAAGTACCTTTGTTGGCTAACTCTAACTCAGAACCATACAGTGAAGAGAATGCTGGAAAACGAGTTCTCTCATACTCCAGTTGACAATAAATGACACCACACAGTCCATGGCATTGCTATGGTTTTACAACTTCCCTCTTAAATTTCTGCCAATAGTAGAACCCATGTAGGACACAAGAGCAGAGCTGTAAGTGGAACATCTAGAACCACCAAAATTTAGATGATCTGGGGGGGGTCAGTCATGACACAGTTGTTTCATATTGAACTTTCTAACATTGACAATCCATGGCTTTCTTTACATGAACTGCCACTGAAACAGAACTCGGAGACCCACTATTTGTATATTTGCTTTTCTTCATAATTTACTCTCATCCAAATTTCAGCATATAAATGGGGAATTATGGTTCTACCTGTCCCAGTTGAAGTCATTTTGTATCTTGATTCTGAGATGTAAATATTAGCTCGTTCTCCTATATTTGTTTCATGTGCAAACTAATACACATGTATTGCAGGATTGGGGAATGGAAGGAAGATGGCCCTGATTAGAACACATCACGATAGTATTTCTTAAACCGATGTTCTACAGAACATTAATTCACAAGATGCTTAGGCCAAATACTATATGTAATATTTTCTTCTTCACAGTTCACTAAATAACTTAGGGAAGCAATGAATTTAACAAAATATACAGATTGCTTTGCTTCTGATGATCCCAGAGACTATTCAGTTAATGCATATTATAAAGCTCCCCATTCACTTGCTTTTCCTTGCTCTAGGGAACTGAGACTTTGGGCACCAAAGCAAGGGTATCATAACTGGAATTTTCATTAGCAACCAGGCATAATTTTTGGTCTCTCACTCTGACCAAACACATAGACACCTACCTCTGATTCAGTTTATCCACCAAAGCATCTTGCTGGGGACCCACCTGATCTACTCTCGTGTGTGTGTGTGTGTGTGTGTGTGTGTGTGTGTGTGTGTGTGTGTGTGTATGTGTATGAATATACAGGAAGTGGGGCTAGGATTTATCCCTTCTTCCTCAGAAAACCTTGAACTTCTAGGTAAATTGGGCCATCTCCTCCCAGGACCAGCTTTGTATACCAAGGACCTAGAGAAGTATCAGTATTAGTCAACTAAAAAAAAAAAAAAATCTTAATACTGTAATTTGTAAAACTAAGTGGCCACTTATGTAGCTGTATTCTAAATAAAAAGGTTTATTCCTATGGCCTGCCCTCTCCACCCTTAGACAAAGGAGAGGCTGAGATTCTCGGTATCTCTCTCAATCCTATTTAATCTCTGCTTTGACAGTTGCCCACTTATTTACTTCCTAGGATTTGAGAGTCCTTAAGTGAAATAATCTATATTAAGGGGTTAGCATAGTTTGTGGAAGGGAGTAAGTGCTCCATAAAGGGGAGCTATTATCATGACTGATTATTTTAATCTTCTTAATTACCTTTAAGCATATTAAGGGCAGGGACTAAGTCTTATGTTTCTTTGTATCCTCCTAACAATTAGCATGGCATCTGGCTCAGACATAGTTGCCTTCATAGATATTTATTGAAGAAATGAAGTTGCTTATTCCACAATTTTCATTTGCCTGTGTATGCCCTTATATCCCTTGAATACCATTTGGCTAAAGAAATAATTGCAATTTGAAACAAACATTTATTTTCCTCAATCCAAATTCCTCTGAAAACCCAACCCAAAGTATGCAGAAGAAGCGTTTGAAAACCCCTCTTAGTGATGGCAACTATCTTAGAAGACCAATTCCAAGACTCAGTCAGACAACTGCTTAGAAGACTAGTCTCTTTGTCTGCATTGTCACATCAACTTGAAGTTAGTGCCTTGATGGAGTTTCAGTGAATCCTATCAAGCTCAGGTTCAACTTCAGCCTTTTTCAGGGACGGCTGGTACTGCCCTAGGCTGCTTCTCCTCACTGTCAAATGATGCCTTGACAAGGAGAGATTCATCCTAAATGGCATCTGATAGCAGTGAAGATCACAATCCCACTTTGGAGCCCAGAGTATGCCTACTACAGTCCAGTGCTGTTGCCAAGCAGGAAGTATGGGAATTAGAATGGCAGAAGAGAAGTTTGATCCTTTGAAAGAGGCTAGGGGTATCTCTTCAAGAGAGTGCTGTCCAATAGAACTTTTTATGACAACAGAAATGCTCTCTATCTACCCCAACGGGGTAGCCATTACCCACATGTGACAACTGAGCCTTTGAAATGTGACTGTCACAACAGAGGAATTGAACTTTTCATTTTATTCAGTATTGACTAACTTCAGTTTAAATTTAAATAGCCACACGAGGCTATGGCTACCAATTTGGACCCAGCAACCCTGAGCTATAGGATACAGTCCTTCAAGGGATAAACAAAGCTTGCCCACAGCTCTATGCAAAGGCCTCAGCTTCTTAATCGGAAAAATGAAAGTGATGAAACTGATCTGTTATGTCACAAGATTTTTGAAGATCAAATGAGAAAACAAATGGGAAAAATAAAATCCTCAGATTTTATAAAAAAATTTGATGGTACTAAAAGAAAATCCTCTCCCAATGCAAGGCATAGATAGATCATATCTATCATATATCATGGATGGATAGGCGACAGCTACATAAGTAAAAGACACGTACATGGGAAGAGAGCCTAAAAGGTGATTGCTATTTGACAAATTTGGACTTCCTGCTTCCTGTAAGCCTTATTTTATATGGGGGAGTTCACGTTCTTCTGAAGAGCCCCCTCAGCATGTTCTGGGAGAAAGGAGCTGGCTCTGAAGCTGGAAATTCTCCAGAATTAGAAAGAGAGGTAGTTTGTGTACTATTGTTTGATATGAGATCTGATTGCCCATTTCTGGGAATAAAGAAAGAACCCTTTTAAAACCTCACACAACCATGTTAGGGAAATGAGGAAGGGAAGGCAGAAGGGAGTGTGGCGTGTGGGGAGCCTGGCCTGGGGCTGGCGTGTGAGGTGCAGGTGTTTGAGCACGAATGTGGGAAATCTGGTGTGGAGCCAACATGGCAGAGTGGGGGCGGGGTGGGGGGTGAGAGACAGGTGACCACGCGAGAACACTAGAATACGTGGGAACAAAAGCAGGAAATCTCACACCTGAAAATGTAAGTGTGCACTTCCATTCCAATAAGTACCTGTTATGGGCTTGGACGACATAAGTCAGAAAACAGACAGAGAGCCGTGTCCTACTCACACCCTAACAATCTAAGGTCCAGTCAGACAATCTGTGGCATTTTATCTAGAGCAGCTGATAAATCTGGTAGTTAAAAGGCACACGTGACTACAGAGCACTTGAAATGTGTCTGGTTTGAAATGAGATGTGCCATGAGTATAAAATGTATACCACATCTCAAAGGCTTAGTACAAAATCTAACGTAAAGTACATCATTCGTTTCTAACATTGATTACATGTTGCAATAACATTTTCAGTATATTGCGGTAAATAAAATAGACCATAACTTTTCACCAAGTTCTTTTTATAGTTTTTTAATGTGGCTACTGGAAAATTGACAATTATGAATGTAGCTCACATTATATTTCTATTTCTATTAAGTAGTACTGATTTGGAGTCCCCCCAGCGGAGACTGGTGTGGGGGCCGAACCCATACTCTTCCTGTGAACACTGGCACATGACGAGCTGGGTACCAATATATTTCTGAGAAGATAGACAAACCCCAAAAAATGTCTGCAAGAGGGGTTGACAAGTGGAGCCTTTCTGAGAAAGAAGTTTAATGATTGCCCTCAGAATACCCACTTTTCATAAGAGTAGCTTCTTGCTGGAAGAAGACTCTAGATGTCTTCTCAGCAGCAACAGACTTTTGTCTTTTCCCCTTGACTAGATTCCCTATAATCCCTGAAATGGAATCTTTCCTAATATCCCTTCCACTAGGGCTAGAAAGTTTCTTTGATCCAATAAAATGTGTGTGTGTATTATATATGACATATATTATATATAATATTTATATGTGAAATATATATATATATATTCACACACACTACTCACACAAATTGCATAACCTTGTATTGTAGACCATCTGTAAGAAAAGTATTCAAACCTTAGAGAATGTCTTATACTTTTTCTTGTTTGTCCCTGTAAGAGTCTATGTACAATTCTGTCTCCTATTAGAAGGTTCAAACTCCAGCAAAATGTCTTGTGACTGGAGACCATTAGGTAAGAGAAAGGATTTCTGGAACGGTTGGTCTCTGCAGAGAGAGCTTCATGTGTTCACTTTTGTCTGACAACAGACCATGGTCATGGGTTCATGCACATGAATAAACAGATTGGAGGGAACTATGAACAAAAACGAGTTTGCAGGAGGCAATGATCCCAACCTTCTTAATGATCTTTACTCATTTGTGTCCTTGGAATTGATGCTTCCTTTATCAGGAGCTACTAACATAGCTTTTTTCTTTAACCATGGGACTCTTGAGATCCAGATAAGTAGTTTAACAACGAAGTTAATCATTTTGGAACGCAGCACTTTATTTGTACATGTTCACATACTTGTGTGTTACATCCAAAGAAGAACACATCCACTTACAGAAATCACTCACCAGACCAACGGCGTTTACGAAGAGATTATGCATCCCCACTCCTAACTTGTGTTGACATGAATTGGACATGGACTGTGTGTCGGGTGGGTCTTTATCTAGAAATGCATCTTCTCAATTCGAATGAGGTACAAAGAAATATTTCCAGTTTTTCATCTTTGGTCGCAAGACTTCTCAAACTCGGATGCTATCAATATTCTTATTCCCAATAATTCATTAATGTTTACCACTTAAAGTTTTCCAGGCCAGGGTATAAAATTTCCAAAGAAGAGAACCACCATAGATATTACAGTTACCTCCTGCTGTGGATTGAATTGTGACCCCCCCTCCCCCTTCAATGTGGAAGCCCTAACACTCAGAGTGATAATATTTGAGATGGGGTCTTTGAAGTGTAATTAGCGTTGAATGAGGGCATGAGAGTGGGTCCCTCCTGATGGCATTAGTGCTCTTTTAAAGAAAGATAGGAGGGAGCTTGCTGTCTACACACTCATAGAGAAGAGGTCATGGAAGCACAGAGCAAGATGGCAGCCAACTAAAAGCTAGGAAGAGAGTCCTTACCAGGAACTGAATCAGCTAGAACCCTGGTCTTAGACTTTCCAGCCTCCAAAACTGGGAGAAAATTAACTTTTGTGGTTTAAATCACCCAGTCCATGGTATTTTGTTATGACAGTCTGCCATAGATAGACTTGTATCTAACCCCCATCCCCCTATTCTACTTGTATCTATCTTTAATCGTGGGTAACTACCATCAGTATCTCCTTCGGCACTGTATCAGAAATAGATTCCCATTGCAAAGCTTACCAACCAGGGGCACCTGGGTGGCTCAGTTGGTTGGGCATCTGCCTTCAGCTCGGGTCATGGTCTTGGGGTCCTGGAATCAAGCCCCACGTTGGGCTCCCTGCTCGGCGGGGAGCCTGCTTTTCCCTCTCCCTCTGATCCCTACTCGTGCTTGCTCTCTCTCTCTCTCTAGTGCTCTCTCGCTCTCTTTCAAATAAGTAAATAAAATCTTTAAACAAACAAATCAAGCTTACCAGCCTAAGGAATTCCAAGAATATTCAACCAAATGGCTACTTACGGCCTTAAAGACACTTGTCAGCCTTTCTCCTGAAATCAAACGGCTCAATAAACAATAAAGCCTTCAAATGTGTATATTATCTTACTCTTTCTGCTATAATACATTACCACAAACTTAGTAGCTTGAAATAACACAAGTTTATTCTCTGATAGCTCAGAAATCCAATATTCATCTTATAAGACTAAAAATCAAGGTGCCTGCAGAGTTGGGTCTTTCTGGAAGCTCCAAGGGAGAACCCGTTCCTTGCCTCTCCAGTTTCTAGAGGCTGCCAGCTCTCCTGAGTGTCACATGTCATTCCTGGGCTTGCAGCCACATCACACTAGTCTCTTCCTTCCATCATCACATCTATTCTACAGTCACACCTCCTTTAAGGACACCTGTGATTACCTGAATCATCCAGAATATCTCCCCATTTTAAGATCCTTAATCACACACACAAAATTCCTTTTGCCATATAAGGTAATATCCTCATTCAGACTCCCACAAATAAACGCCACCAGAAAAATATCACCTATTTAATTGGTGTTGCACATAATTTCTAACTCCCCATTTAGTGTTACCCCTGTTGATTCATTTCTCCCTGTGCTATTGAGAAGGTGGCAATTTGACAGAATTTGTAACTAGCGACATATGAACAGTTTCCAGAGCAAACGACATTTTTGGGGAGTTAATCTCATTTCCTCGTGTACTACAGAGTTGAATTTTTCAACAACAGGGCAAGGTGGCAAAAGCTGTCTTTCTTTCTCTTGTGAAATGCATCCAATTATCCTCATTTGCGGGTGAAATGACTTTCTGTTAATAAAAAAGCACAAATTATTTTAATAAATTGGATAATTTCGCAAGTTGAGAAATGCCATGCCATTTGCGATGTTTCAGATATTCTTTGACTCTGGCAAACTTTAGCAGATGACTAGGAACAAAGCCTGAGATCATCTGAATATAAAGTTTGCACATGGATTTAAAAATAATAGGTAAGCAATAAATACTTTCTTCATATAAAATGGGGGGGTAGATTTGCAAGTTTTCTAAACTGAGACTCTAAAATGAGTCTGACCCATTCATTTTAGAGATAAAGAAACTTAGGGCCCAGACAGTTGATCTAAGATCACAGAGCTGCAAATAAATACCCTTAGGTATTTTTTAATCTTTAGAGGTATGAAAGATAATTTGAGCGTGGAACCATAGACGGGAACATATTGTTTGCTGTTTAGATTGGAGATTTTGCCCATAATACCATCCCCCAACCTCCCACCCACAGCCTTATATACAGGCTCTCGCATCCACTTACACTGTCCTTCTGCTGGAGCACCTGAGTCCTGTAGAGGAAGAGGGGGCAGGCAGCAGACAGACTGAGGGGAATAGAGGGAAAGGCAGCCTGGCTGAGTCTACGGCAAGACCCGGCCAGCAAGTGAGATCAAATTCACATGCTTTAGGAATTGGCCTCCTCCTTTTGAAGACCAGATCAGAGAAACCTCTCAAAGTGGTTGGACCCAGGTCACATAACTAGTTTGCAAAAGCACTAAAAGAAGCAGAGTCAAAGACTGCTGTTTTCCTTTTTTTAAAATTAACATATAATGTATTATTTGTTTCAGGGGTACAGACCTGTGATTCAACAGTCTTGCACAATTCACAGCGCTCACCATAGCACATACCCTCCCCAGTGTCCAACACCCAGTCACCCCAACCCGCCCACCCCCACTACTCCAGCAACCCTCAGTTTGTTTCCTGAGATTAAGAATTCCTCCTATCAGTGAGGTCATGTGATACCTGTCTTTCTCTGATTGACTTATTTCGCTCAGCATAACACCCTCCAGTTCCACAGACTGCTTTCTAACCCAGCGCTCTGCAGGGGCCATGTCCATTTCTTGAGGCTCATGATTTGCTAATACATGAAGATCTCTAAAGCAGAATCACAGAAATTGTGTGATTTCCTATAGGTTGACATTAAAAAATTAACATTAAGAAAAGTTATAAGGTTCTTCTCAAGATAAGTATAGGATTTATATAGATATGTAATTATATGTATATTATATGTAAGATCTATAATATATGTTATATATCATATGTATATCATAATTTTATAAATATATATAATATAATATCACATATAATATCACAATACAGTAAGTCTTTAATATATATTAAGTATTTGTTGGTTCAAGCTCGTGTAGTCTGGGAAAGAGTCACACATTTTATTTTACTTTATTTTTTTAATGCCATTTATTTTACTTAAAATTTTAAAGATTTATTTATTTGAGAGGGGGTGGGCAGTGCAGAGAGAATCTTAAGCAGATTCTGTGCTGACTACAGAGCCCCCCGCGGCGCTCGATCTCACCACCCTGAGGTCATGACCTGAGCCGAAATCAAAAGTCGGACCCTTGACTGACTGTGCCACCCAGGTGCCCCAAGAGTCACATATTTTTAAATTATGTGATGATGGTCTTCTAGTCATGACATCCCTGTGTCTCTGTGACAGTGTGTATAACTTTGGGTGTTGTCAAAATTTCACTTTCTGCCATGAGAGGCCATAGTTATAATCAGGGCCATAAGATTTTTGAAAACATTATTTACACAATACACAGAAAAAAGTCTTAAAGAGAAGCACATCAAGCTATTTACTGTGGGTGACCTCTAAGAAGGAAAATGGGATGTGGGGTATGGGGAGGGCATACCTGCTGGTTTCTCTCTTCATAGTCCCTGAATTTCTTTTCTACCATGAGTATAATCCTATATCCGATGTATAAATTTTTTTTAAAATTTAAGTTGTCTCATCAGAAACCATCTTATCTCATGTACAGTCAAAAGTATGACAGAACTTAAGTCTCCCTAAGATGGAATATATTCAGAAGATTGACATGCTGAGGACACCAAGGAAGGAAATAAAAGATCATCATTGTACCATACAAAATAAAAGGCAAGGCATAAAAAGTACCACATTTTCTTTAGTGAAAGATTCGATACATAAAAACTAAGATGAAGTTCATTTCTATCTTTTACTAAATCCAGCCTCTCAAATAAATAAGTGAAAAGATTTAAAAACACAGCAGTTTATGAAGAGTGTGGTAGAGACAAGGCTAGGGGAGGATGTGGAATGCTCCTGCTTTCTAGCTACAAGGCACGTGTTGGAAAGCTGCTCCGGAATGCAAACCAGCGCTGGAGGTAAAGCGAGAACAAGTCAACTCAGCTCATCGGTGGATGGAAACATCCCAATCCAATTGTCAGTCCTATAGTCACCACAGTCAACGGAGGTTGGACAATTTCCAGATCATAAGCATTCTAACTAATAGGAAAAGCATGGGATGAGAGGGGTGGGAAAATGGGGTGAGATGAAGATGGGGGTGAAGGACACCAAGGCTCAGCTACGCTTTGTGAATTTCTGTGAATTTCGGCAAAACCACACCTCCCCTGCTTTCCTCACAGGTCTGTTAAGGGGGAATGAGTGGGACCATGTGGGCAAGTCACACTGCAAATTCTGAGGCATTCTGTAAATATGTTAAAAAATGAACGTTAACCTCATTTCCCACTTTTTGTAGTTGTAATTGTTTTCAATCATGTTATTCTCTGTAGAGCTTTGTAACCTATTCACATGCTTTTCTGGAACGAGATAAAATTTTTCTGAAGATTACTATTTTTTATCCCCAAATCCTGCCACCAAGTATGACAAGCTGTTATCTGGTAAAATGGGGAAAGAGGACAGTGGGGCAAAAGAGCACAGTTTGGGACCTGAAAGGAAGGCCATGGGTTCAAATCTTAGTGTTGTCAGGATGGGTGGCTCTGGGCAGCTTCCCCTGAATCACAGCACCCGTGAAAGAGCTGGCACTGTAAAGATTAAATGGGACAATAAGTAAAGGTCCAGTAGGTGCCTGCGAAAGGGTTGTTTCCAACCCCGTTTAAGAAACTGATGACTTAGGAAGTTTCCTAGACAATCACAGAGAAACAAAGCACGTGTCCCAACAGCGGCTTCACAGCGTGGGCTTTGCATTCCAGAGCTGTGCTCAACAGGCAGAATCCAAGCTCAAGAATGACGAACAGGAGCTATTATGGGGCACAGCACTGGCAGCTTCCAAGTCTCCTTTCCCATTTGGACAAGCACTCTATCTTCTTGGGTTTAATTATGCACAATTTTGGCTCTTCTCTAAAATACAATAAACAAATATTGGCTTCATTCTTTTCGGAGAACAAAGCTATACATCTCTGCGGGAACTAAGAAAGAATTAAAAAGGAGAAACAATTAAAAAAAAAAAACAAACAAACTGGGCTCTTGTCTCTTTTCCTACCCCAAACCATATTAGGCAAGATTTGGTAGTATAGTCACTAATACGGTAATAACGTTGTATGGTGACAGATGGTGATGACACTTTATCATGGTGACATTGTATAACATAGGGAATCACATAGTCACTATGATGCACACCTGAAACTGATATAACACTGTTGGTCAACTACACTTCGATTAAAAAAACCCAAAAAACAAAGACAAAAAAAGAATGAATGAGACTTGCAGGCATTGCCAGCCGGTATATTTCCTCTCAAATCTCTTAGCATCTTGTAGAAGGAAAAGACAGTTCAAGGTGCTCTGGAGAGTGTGCCAAAATCTAAGAAGTGGGATGAGGAGCCCGCAGGCTCTGGACATCAACACATTATGTGACTCTGGACCACAAGTTTGTCAACCAGCCATAACAGTCGATGAGTCTTCAATTTGTAGATTCAAAGATATGCAGGTCCTGTTCTCACTACCCCTTCAAAAAAAAAAAAAAAAAAGTCTTTTTTTGAAGGTGCTTTCTCATCGCTTCCCTTGATTACACCCAAGGCAGTCTTATACTGTGGTTTAAACTTTGGCTGGGGCAGAATTTACCATCTGGGAGCCTTGGAAGATTAGGTCATCCCTCTTAGCCTTGGTTTTATCACCTCTAATAAAGCAAAAATAATCCTATGGAGTTCACAGAGGTACTGTAAAGTTTAATAAGTCAATTAATATAAAGCCCTGTGTAATGCATGGCAAATAGTAAACAAACATTAGCTATTATTTGCCATTAATATTATTTCTCCAAAATATTCCTTGGAATTTCTCTTATGACTTTATTCCTACACACACAGACTGACTCACCTGTTTAGGAATACAAAACAACTTTCTTGTTTCAAAATTTAAAGTGAAATATTTTTAAATGTGTATTTGTTAGGTTGGGTTTCAGGAAATGTGTCTGTTCCACATGTCACATTTGCCCCCTTATTGCTGAATTTTGACAAAGTAAGACAGTGTGCTCTGAACTATAGAGCATAGGAAGGGGATCGATTCTGTAGTATTTCAACACTCTCATTCTAATCTTTTTTTTTTTTTTTCAATGGCATTACAAGCATGGGGGGAAGAAGGGTGGTTGTTTTTCTTCCATAAAACAGGATCACTTGACATAATGGTCCGTGACTTTAGCTCTAAAATATCTGGGCATACTGTTGCTATAATAGACTTCGGCTAGGTAGGTTCTCGACCCTAAGCCATACCAAGGAGGCTTTGTCCTGGTGGGCATGGGCTTCTCTTTGGGCTTCACCTAAAGAAACAACCAAATAGGAAGGTAGCCTATGTTTCTCACAATTCCAGGTTACTGATTTGGGGGTAGGGGGTGAGGGCAGATAGAGGATACTATTTGGTTTATCTTTCTTTGTGAGAATTGGCAGAAGATGAAAGAGGAGATGCACGGTTTCTCTCATTCACTGACCAAAGACTGATTGCTAATGGAGAAGGATGTGCTCTGAGATCCATTCTGTCCCCACCTACCAACCTTTGGGGAAATGTGTAACTGAGCCTGTCCCAGCCCCTCCAGCTTAGTCCCTACCTCCTTCCTGAAGCCTTCCTTGTCCCACACTCAATTTAGTCTTTATTTATTGTCTTTGATAGTTGGCTTTACCAATCTCAGTACATAGTAAGCTCCTTGGGTGACAAAGAGCTTGTCTCTCTCCACTGTGACAAGCATGGTCCAGAATATACAGTAAGTGCTCCAAACTGAGCTGCTCTGACATCACAACCTGTTAACCCAAACTATGCACTTGCTCGGCCCAACCCACGTATCTCATCTGTGCTGTCTCAGCCATTGTCTCGACCGGCAGCACCACGAGGGAACTAGGAGCTGGCTCATTCAGCATTATACCCTCACAACCCAGAACCATGCTCGACACAGTATACGCGCAATAAACAGTTGCACATTCTATTCTATTTGAATAGAATTCTCAAGACTACCTTTGCCAAAAGCTTTCCTTCCCCCTTCCCAAACACCACATTGAGACATATCTCTACTTTCTGTCTCTTATTTCCCTCTGGACTCCCAAGTACTACAGAAGCTTCTCAAAGGATCAGAACTCAAGCAACTGCTTTGGGTCAGGAGTGATCAGACGACAAGGTCAAATTCTGCCTGCCACCAATTTTTTTGTAAATGAAGGTTTACGGAAGCACAGTCATGCCCATTATTAGGTAGTGTCTCTAACTACTCTCCAGGTACAAAGAAAAAGTGGAGTAGTGGAACCATATGGCCTATAAAGCCAAAAATGTTTACTGTCTGGCACTTTACAGAACAAGCTTACCCTGCTTGAGTCGAAACTATAGAACCTTTTAGTTGTTTTATCAGTTTTGAAAAGGATGAGGAAGAGAAGCTCTGAAAATTCCCAGGTACAGAAAATAATATTTAATGATAGTTTTCTGATAATGGGGACCCTTTTTGGCATATATTGCCATAGATACATATATACATATGTAAATGCAGATTTATAAAATTCTTTTACATATGTAATCTTATTTCATTCTATTAACCTCCGGATGAGTTAGGGCAATTGTGTCCCGGTTTTATACATGAAGAAATGAGTGACGTGTTCTAGGGGGTAAAATGTTTTTTAAAAATCGATGCCCAATCGGGTCTTTCTGTAATACCCAACAACAACAACAACAAAATAGTAACAGCAACAGTAGCTTCCAGCCTTATTCCTTCTTTACCATTCAGCTGGTACTGAAAGATCTCAAACCCTGGGCTCTGAGGAGTGTTGTTCCATCCACTCCCCAGCTGGGGCACCCTGATCCTATTATACAGGCAGAATTTACTTCATTTAAGCCTTTGGGGGCCCCATTGTCTGAGGCAGCACTACCTGTGCTCCAAAAAATCCTTGTAGAATGAGCAAAGGGTCGTGAAGTCCCTTGTTTCCCCTGGAAATTTCTCAGTCTCAATGTTTTCCTATCAGAAGAGTGGGTATAGGCAATTCTTTCATGTTTTTCCAAAGGTACCCCAATTCAATATTTTAGTACAGAAGGTTTATGGCTTTTGGTGGCTTCATAGGCTCCTGCAAGGTACACCGAAGGTGTCATGCATCCATCTCTGTATGTGAAAACAGGACTGGGGCCAGAACAAAGTGAGGACAGATGTTATCACAATGTCCTCTTCGGTAAGTTGTGAAAATCTGATCCCATTTCAGGAACTGTCAGCCCCCCACCCCCCACCCCCAACTAACTAGCTAATGGCTCCTAGCGGTATCTTAGCCAGGAAAGCAGCTGGTTAGCAGAATAAATATATAAATATATATATTTATATATCTGATATTGTGCAGAGCAAGGGACTCCTAACTGTCCCTTAGAACATGAAGTCTATTTTGCAGGTGGAATTAAACTGTGGACGTTTCTGTGAAGCTAGAGCCTGCTTCAAGGCTCTGTTTACAGCAAGTCTTTTTTCCCAAATTAAATGCCTTTCTTTCTTTCCTTTCTTTTCTTCCTCTCCTTCCTGCCTTCTTCCTTTCCTCTTGTAAACTCAAGTTTACTGTCTCATCATCCCCCATCAACTGTGAATTTGTGACTAATGCTGAGGAGAGCTTAATATATGAAGACAGATCACAAAGTCAAGGACCTTGGATTCTAGTTTGGACTGTGGTTTAACTTTCTTTTTTTTAATAATTTTTTATTGTTATGTTAATCACCATACATTACATCATTAGTTTTTGATGTAGTGTTCCATGATTCATTGTTTGCGCCTAACACCCAGTGCTCCACGCAGAATGTGCCCTCCTTAATACCCATCACCAGGCTAACCCATCCCCCCACCCCCCTCCCCTCTAGAACCCTCAGTTTGTTTTTCACAGTCCATCCTCTCTCATGGTTCATCTCCCACTCCGACTTACTCCCCTTCATTCTTCCCCTCCTGCTATCTTCTTCTTCTTTTTTTTTTTCTTAACATATATTGCATTATTTGTTTCAGAAGTACAGATCTGTGATTCATCAGTCTTGTACAATTCACAGCGCTCACCATAGCACATACCCTCCCCAATGTCTATCACCCAGCCACCCCATCCTTCCCACCCCCCACCACTCCAGCAACCCTCAGTTTGTTTCCTGAGATTAAGAATTCCTCATATCAGTGAGGTCATATGCTGAGTGGACTGTGGTTTAAAAAAGCTGCGTGGTGTTCAGCAGGTCACAGATTCTTTCTTGGCCTCAGCTTCCTCTGTTTCAAAACAATGGGCTGCCCTTGAGGACCTTTCAGGTCCCTTGAAGCTCTCAAAGACTCAGCTACATTAAATGCAATCAGAAGCACACCAAAAGCAATAATACGCGTGCTGCCACCTTTGGGTGGAAAACATAATTTTAACTGCACCAGACACAACTGTGAAACCAAAGACATTTTATGGAAATGCTCCTGGACGGCAGTCCCTATCCCAATTAACATTTCTTCCATGTGGTTACAATTCATACTGGCCACCACCCTTTAATGTAGAATTTCAGGCATAAACCAATACAAATTGGATTTTGATATCATTTGCCTTTACATATATTAAAATTTTTCACCCTGATTAATGTTCTATGGATTTTCTTTTTCATGTTACAAAGTTTCCATAGTTTCAGAAAGCTTGGAGTACCCTGGTTTATAATGCATTCTAATCAAATGATTGATTAGCGAGTAATTGACTAACCCCAAAAATCCATTATAGAGAAACAGAACAAAAATGTTGGCATTGGAATAAAATTAACCTGGGTTTAAGGTTTTTTGGTCATTCTACTTTCTAACTGTGCTCTTCGGCAAGTCACTTCACTCCTCTGTGCCTTCCCATCATTGGTTGAGGGGTTAAAAAAAATAGTGCTGTAAAGTCCTTTAGCAAAGTTGCTGACACTTGGTAAGTAGTCAGTATACAGGAGATACTAGCAAATGGGTGTTGGTGGCAGCCTCTGATGTTGCAATCAAAACGGGCTTTGAAGCCAGAAGATTGGTTTTAATCTCTAGCTGTTCCACCTATCAGTTTCGTGACCTGGCATGGTTCACTGAACCTTTCTGAGCTTGTTTCCTCCTCTGTATAAGGGGAATCAACACCTTCTGAAGTTAGCTGAGGTTTATATGTTATTGCTATGGACTGAATTGTATTGCCCTACCTAAAATTTCTGTGCTGAAGGACCTAACGCCCAACGTGGATATATTTGGAGATAGGGTCTTTAAGAGGTAATTAAAGTTAAGTGAGGTCATAAAGATGAGGCCCTGATCCTAAAATATTACTGTCCATATAAGAAAAGACACTAGAAAGCACTCATACTCTTTCTCTTTCCTCCCTCCCCCCCCCCACCTCTCTCTTGTGCATTTGCACTGAGGAAGGACCAGTGTAAGCGGAGAAAGGGCGATCATCTACAACTGGAGGAGAGCTCTCACTAAACACCAACCCTGCTGGTACCTTACTCTTTGACTTCCAGTCTCCAGAACTGTAAGAAAATAAATCTCTCCAGTGTAAGCCGCCCTGGCTATGGTATCTTGTTATGGTGGCCCATGCAGGCTAAATACAGACATTATAATTAAATGTGCAAAAAAACTCCACCAGGTCTTTGAAAATGTTCCCTTTCTCCTTTCTTCTTTTCCCCTATGTCAATAAAAAGAATGTTAAAATGATTATTATTAGCAGTTTAACTTAATTCTGGAGTACCTTAGAATTAACCCGAAGTCATTTCCTTGCCACCAGAAACATACTTTTGCCTGCAAACTTTCTTTCAAGTGCTGAGGTGACCAGGGACTAAACCCACTGTTCTGGACTTCCCCATTCGGAAACAATCATGGAAGAATAAGCTCTGGGCAAGGCAAAAGGGCTTGGGCACTGTCACTGTAAGCCACCTGCAGGTGGCACTTGGGAAACAGACAAGTGGCAGAACTAGTCAGTGGCGCCCATACCTAGACATGGAAGCAAGCTATTGCTGTGAATAACAAGCTGTTCTTTGTTTCTGACCCTGGAGTTTCGTGTCTTCACGTGCAGTCACGCAACTGGAGGAGGCTCACTTATTAGCTTGCAAGCAGGTAGAATCGCAAACCATTCACCGCTGTGGACTCTGGTTTCATCCCTAAACACCTAGCTTCCTGCTTATCTTGTAAAGTTTACTTCAAATATGTCTCCTTTATAAAGATATCCAGGTTCATTTTTGCTCCTATCAGTAAAACAGGGATAATAACGTTATCTACCTATTTGGTTTGTTGTTCGGGTTGGGGGGGTGGTGATCTATGTAAACTAGAAGTGCTCTAAGTTACTTTCTACTTTGTATGCTTCTAATTCATTTGGGTATATTACCTCTTCTTTCAACCTGTAGCTTTACTGGGAATAAGAACTCTAGTGGATTAATCTTAATGGCTCTTGAATGCCTGGCACAAAGAAGGCATCAACTTTTTAAGTAATTAATTCATTTAAAAACATGCTACTATGTCTCAGGCATTGTTCTATACGTGAGTAATACATCAGGGAATAGTAACATTAAGTAGAAATTGCAGGGGGTGCACAAAATACTAACCTTAAATTTATTTTTTTTCTCTTTCTGGGGAGATAAAAAGTAGGATCTGGGGTTTTGAACTTGGGAAAAACATTTATACAATTTGAACCCAAATGGGAAATCGATGTGTCAGAGAAAGCTCAGGATTATTACATTTAATGCTTAACTTTTTCAAAACAATCTTATTTTCTTCACTGTTGGGTATAGACAAAAAAGTAGGTTAGGTCACATTTAAGCTTTTTTTTTTTTTTTTTTTAATTGGGACTCAGACCCACAACTTTCTCATTTGTTCAAAACTTCTGTGCATCTGCAATCTTCCTTATCCAAGCTGGTCTCCCACACACGGTCTTCAGCTCTCTGCACACGGAGCATGAAATCAACTTTCTCCAGAAGACAAGTGTCCTGGTTCACTTTGGTTGGTGGACTCCATCCCTCGCCAGGTTTTGGCATCTGACCCTGGTAGGAAAAGTCTCAGCATTGTAAGTGTAGGAAGGGTGGGGGCACACCAATGACTTCACCCTTTTCATTGAATGAATAGGTCTTTCCCAGATAACAACCACTCTGAAACATGCCAACCGGAAGGGAAGGGCCAATTTCCGAAAATCAGCAGCCCCGTTACCCATTCATTCAATCAGGGACCTCAGTGCCCTGAGAAAATCCTTTTGCTCCACCATGGCTTCAGCCGCTTTCTACTTTGTCATCTCCCTGAGAGATGTCTGGAAAGACAGAAACATAACCATAATTATAATCTTATTTGCAACAACAAAACTGAGCACAGATATGTGTCAAAGGAGATTTTTTTTTTTTTGTCTTCCCTGACACGGCTCTGTATTAAAGAGACAACAGCAATCCTCATATATTATTGCCTTTGCTTATCCTTGCTGGGATCCTATTGCCAATTTAATTTCCTCTCTGTGTTTATTTTTTACTAACTCAATCAGCACAAAACAGAAGCAACAGTAAGCATAATATTTTGTAAATGCGAAGTAGTATGACAGCTGTCCAGGGAGGTACTCGCCTTCTAGTTATCACAGGATCCAAAGGTGAGTAAAGGTGGCCTAAGTGTTAGAATCCTTGTTTGTTTTTTCGTCCTGGGAGCCGTCCTTGCCATAATTTCCAAGATTACATTTCCAAACAGAGTCAACTTTTCAAACAAGCCCGGCAGCTAGATGGACTCAAAGATTATTATCTAAATCAACTTGAAATGTATCCATTCAATTTTAAGGAAATACAGATCAGTGTTCTAGCACATCCGGTTCCAGACTTCAGACAGACTCTGGGGTCAGATGTTGTCACCCTCAAATTCAATAACTATTTGTTCCACCTTTAAACCAGCTGGATAAGATAGGCCTGCGGGCCTCCAGTGCCAACATCTTAAAAGAGTGGCATTTTCCACCTCCATGTACAGTCGGGCACATATAATTAGTCAGTAGCAAAAAGCTTCCCGCAGTCACCAGCCCTGTTTGTTTTCCAAAAATAAAGGCAAACTTTCTATGAACAAAAAGAATGTGCTCCTAGTGAAACATCTTTGTATTGACAGAGATCTGCAAATGGATGCAGAAGTAATGCAGGCAACATAAGTTTGCATTCTAATGTAAAATAAGTTTTATGTTATTAAAATCATCCATTTCTCTAGCTACATCATGAATATTCATTGATTCCCCACCCTTTCTGGTACTTGGAATTAGCTGCTGAAAGTGGCTGTTGAAGGAATACAGTCTCTTCCCAATCTAGAAGTTTCAGGATCCAAAAGGCAGCTCTCTGAAGGGGGCTCCCCATAGTGAGAGAGGTAGTGAGGGGGCTTGGGGGTATAGAGTGAGAGGTCCATCTCTGGGTCTCCCTGGGCCCTTACCCTACCCCCAGAGGATTTACTTGAAGGTGTCCCTCCAGGCTCACAAGAAAAGGCCAAGTTGGAATTCCACATCTTTCCGCCCCAAAGGATCCTCCCCTTATCTGATGTTTATTTCTGCAACTCCTGTATTGGGACCAAAGCCCCTCTTATCAACTGGAGATCTTTGGAAAAATGTACAACTGCTTGGTTATGGCCTGGGTTTTACTTTCAGTGCAAATCAGTTTGTCAACAAAGCAGTGAGAAAGACTTTTTATCTCTTTATCAGATCTTCCTCCTCCGGGCATTGGTGTTTCCAAAGCCAAAACCCTGTGCTTCACCCCCAGACCACCACCTGTGTGATGTTGCACCCTGAGCTCCACCTCTCTGAATTTCCCTTTTCCTAGCTACTAAAACCGCTGTCCTCCCTGTGTGGGCAGGAATGAAATAATGAGTGGGAAACTGCTTTGGAAGTTAAGTGTGGTGCAACCCCAGGGATGAACCCCAGTGATGGTGATTACGAATAGCAGGTGGCTCCACTGTGCCCCCACAGCGCTTAGTACCCTCAGACGAGGTGTGGTTGTTTCTCCAACTCCTCACCCCATTAGAACTTAGGCTCCAGGTGGAGCGCCTGGATGGCTCAGTCCATCAAGTGTTCGGCTCTTGATTTCAGCTCAGGTCATGATCTCGGGGTTGTGAGACGGAGCCCAGCATCGGGCTGAGTATGGAGCCTGCTTATTATTCTCTCTCCTCCTCTCCCTCTGCCCCTCCCCCCTTCTAAAAAATTAATTAGTTAATTTTTTAAAAAAGAACTTAAGCTCCAGGAAAGCCAGTCCTTTATGTTGTTGCTGTATCACCAGGCACCCAAGGAATATTTGTTTAATAAATAAAAAGAGTGAATTAACGGATCATACATACTGCCAAGCTGTTTTCCCGTTGGCTTGTTATTTAAAAACAACAGCATAAGGCGTTTCGTTGGCCAAAACCCTTACCAAAATGTAGTGGAAAAACTTTATGCTCTTAAGAGTGGACTTTTGAAAAATTATTGTTTGCTATGCTATGTTTTCATGGGAGTAGAGACATTGTCTGATAAGCTTATAAACTTCAAAAAGCCAGCAATGGTGCACAAAGATCAATCTTGTGCTGTCGTTCTGTGGGTGAGAACACTTGCCCCTGGTGTGCTAATGGCGGTATTCATAGGCTGTCAAAGGCACGCTTTGCCTGTAGGTGACACAACCTCCCTCTTCTCTCAGTGGACCGGCCGTGTGCCTGAGAGCCCCCCGCCATTCCAACTTTTGCTGAACAAGGAAGGCTTTCTCTGTTGAACCACTTAAGTGGGTGTTGTCATGTCACCCTCTAGTGGTTTCTGTCAAAGCTCCAAGAATAGGGAAGAAGAGGAAATACACGGGGGTTGGGGTCATAGAGCTGGAAACTCGCCTAATGAGGGGAAAGACATGAAGGTAGGAAGTACTCATGTAGCCTAGGAAACCAACAGAGCAGTCATGTATCCATTTAGGAAATATTGAGCACCTACTGTGTGCATGACTCTGGGGATGCAAGGATGATTGCCGCCAAGTTGGTGGTTGGGTAGAAAGACACTATTGTCAAGAGAACAGAATGAATTAAAAGATGGGAATTTACTTCATCTTGATTGTCTCACCCCCAGCCAGTTTGCAGCTCTAACCAGGTCCTGAAGGTGTAACTATAATAAATGAGTACAATTTTATGGCTAATATCAGCCTTATATATATAATTTCCAACTGGATATCTCCACCATAGTTAATATGTCCAAAACCAAATTTCCTCCCCAATCTCCCCTTCTTCCTTCATGTTCTGTCTCCGTAACACCCCCAGTGGTCAGACCCAGGGACCTACAAGTCAGCCCGGACTTGCTCTCATTCAGCCCTCAGCCCCAACATCCAACCAGTCTGAGTTCTATAGCTTCTGCCTCCGCTCTCTCCCACCACCTCTGGCCTTCTCCTCCCTTCTATCTCAGCTTCAGCGTTAAAAGAGACTCCTAACTCCCACCTCCCAGCCTTCCGATTTTTTTTCTCAACGCATCCTCCACAATGTTGTCAGAGCAATCATTCCAAAATGCATATATAATAATAACACTTCTCGCTCAAAGCCCATTGATGGCTCACCTTGAATTTCGGGTTAACTTTCAAAGGCACTAATTTAGCAAGCAGGACCTTTCATGATCTGGCCCCTGACTGCCTATCATAACTTCCCTGCTATCCCTCCATCCCTTTCCCACCGCTACCTACCCAGAGCACATCCATGTTGTTTGCTCTTTGACCTGTCCAAATTGATTTAGTTTGGTTCTCTGAACAAATCCTGCTATTTTATATTGCTTGGGCTTAGCTCATGCAGTTCTCCCGCCCCAGGTACCCTCTGATCCCCTTGGGTAATTAAAGATCACCCACCCTTGCAAGTCCAATCAGGCTGGTCTTTGAGGAGTCTTCTTGGGCAAACAGTCTCGTGGAGATGCCTCTCATCTGGTCCCTGGTAGCACCATGCTTCTAGATCCTGGGACTAACCACATCGTCCTGGTCTGTTGCCCATACTGGGTTGTAAGTTCCTCGAGGGAAGGAATCATGTTTTAGCCAGCTTTGGTTTTGACAATGCGCTATGATTGTGTGCGTGTTCTCACTGGAGAAGACAGATGGGAGGTATACAGGTATCCATTGTACCATTTTTATAATTTCTCATGAACCTTAAAATATTCAAAATAAAACAGTATTTTTAAAAAAAAAAAATCTAAGGGAAATAACAACTCCATGTAGCAATTAACTTCCTATGAATTATTTAAAAAATCAACATGCTTTTAAAAAACTTAAATTAGTTGTTCAATTTTCTCCTAAAGAAGAATGGACAGCATCTCCTGAGAGTCTCTGAGGAAAACCTAGAAGGCATTTTGGTCATTGTCACCTACTCCTCCCTTCCTCCAGCCAGCCAGAGGCTTTGGTAAGTTTTTTTGCCCAGAGACAGCCTACGATACAAAAAGACCTCTCTCTCTCTCGTCATCTGAGGACAAGAACCAAGTTCCCAAAAGTAGGTGTGCTTTACCAACCGAACGTGGCTATGTACTGTGTATGCCACTGACAGCAACGTTAGTTTTGAGGCTTTGCAGAGGAGGGAGCATGAGCTTGTTTTTCTACTTAGCACCCAGACCCCTGTCCCAAGGGCTCCGCTGGGGTCCCTGGTCAAACTTTGCTCTCAGATTATAAAAGGGTTTTATTGGGATCAAAGAGGAGACCCTGGAAGCCGGGGAAGTAGGTTGGACTGGAAGCAGAGGTCAGATGACATTTGCACGTGGTTACGTGCTGGATTACATCATCACTGAGTCAGCGGGGACTCCTATAACAAATACCATAGAGTGGGTAGCTTGGACTACAAATGTTTATTTCTCACAGTTCTGGAGGTTGGGATGTTCAAGCTCAAGGTGACTGCAGATTCAGTGTCTCCTGAGGACCTGCTTTCCGGTTTGCAGATGCCTGCCTTCTTGCTGTAACCCCACATGGTGGGAGACATCATGACTCTCCTGTCTTCTTAAGAGGGCGCTAATCCCTTTTAGGAGGGCTCCACCTTCGTGACCTAGTTACCTCCCAAAGGCCCCACCTCCAAAGATCACTGCATTGAGGTTTAGGATTTCAACATGTGAATTTGGAAGGGACCCAAACATACAGTCCACAGCAATGATCTTTCCTTCTTCTGCAATGACCCATGAAACTGCACAGAGGGAAACACAGCACAGAGCAAAGCAGAAGGCAACCCTGAGAATGGAAACATGGCGAGAACTGTTTAAGGGAGGCATGCTCTGCCAGGAACATTTTGCTCATCTTCCCTGGCTAAGTCCTACAAGATGTTTAGGTTATTAACATCATCCCAGAGGCTCTTCCTGGTCCCCCGGTATCCACTATTCACACAGGGACTGGGTACAAGCCCTTCCACAAGTTCCCCCAACTCCACGTGTTTGCTCTTCTGATAGGATCTATGACACACATGAATTAGAGTTATTGGCTCACCTGTCTGTCTTCCAATTCAGCTTTGATTACATTTCTTGAGGGCAAGGACTCCATGTTGGGTGGCCAGTGTTCTCTGGCACATAAATATCTGCTGAGAAAACAAAGTGCTGTGGCCACGGGGGAGATTCAAGGGACCAGGCTCTTCTAAACCAACAATTCTATCTGTGACCCTGCATTTTCCTGTTGCTTTTATATTTTCCACTGAAGTAAATGTGAACTGTTTGGGTTGGCAATATGAAATCCAACATGGGCATTAAATCAATTGAACGTTTAGCTAAAACAATGCGGAAACAAAAATCATAACCGCAGGAGGTTTTGATAATGCTGTATGATTTCGCAGGAAGAACACTTACCTGTTGGCAACGTGCAGTGAGTGGCCAACCAACCTACTCTCCTGATGGCCTTGGACAATTATTAGGCATTTTTCCACCCAGGATGGTTTCACTGTTCAATACAGAGGAGATAACCTTTGACACTCTTTGGAATTCATGATTTCCCAAGCCAAGCATAACCTGCATCACTAGTATGTCCTTTATCTCGCTCTTGGAGATGAAAGCTGCTTCTGTGATGTGCACCTACACAGAGCAGATGTTCCAGTTGGCTTTACATAAACAGGCAATTCCCCCAAATCAAGACTTGTTTCCATCAGTGCAGTTAATTCATCTCTCTGTTAATCAACAAATGTTTATTGGAGATCGGGCACTGTTCCAAGCAGTGACCAAAACAGAGAGCCCTGCCTTCAAGGAGCTGACACAATTCAAGGAGTATGATTGTACTGGATATGATAAACATACAAACAAAATTATAAGAAATATCCGAGGTAATAGAGAAAGGATTTCCTGCCCGAAGGAAATAACAGTTGGGGCTTTGCTTTATTGAGCGACTGGCTCAAGGCCAGAGAAAGCACTAGTTGTAAGGATTATTATTGGAAAGAATTTGTTGTAATTAGGTAAACCAAGTACTATTAACTCTGAGCTACGGGGATATGGAAATAGAGAACTTTCTTTGAAATGGCATTGGCAGCTACGGGATTTTGCCCGTGGGCTGCAATGGGACTTAACATAAAACTGTATTATTTGGCACAAAAGGAATTTTCCTCTCCCCACTGTTTGTCTCCAAGGAGCAATATGAGTTATTTAATATATGTAATGAAGTAAAAACTTGACTAGTTGAAAGAAAATTAGGGCACATTTGTTTTTCTGTGTCAGCCTGACTAAAGTAACTCATTAGTGGTCATCCCATCATAGAACAAGATGCACAAATTCGAGAACTTGCGACAGAGTCAACGATCGAGCTAGGTGTTTACTGTCAAGGCCCTCTACCTCCTGGTACTGTCTGCACAATTTTTGCCTTGTCTGCACACCGCCTAATACTATCACTTACCCAAGATTCTTCTTTAAGTCAACTCACATTTTTACTTGAATTTTACTTAAAACAAATTTGATGTCACTGTGGATGGAAAACCAATATCATTGCCATAAATAGAACGCTATCATAAAAAAATCAACAGCATAAATCAAGCAATACCATCACATTGTAGCTAGATAGGGTTGTCTGCTGAAGGCTCTGATTTTTGAGGTCTTCACTTACATGGTTAAAATGAGAAATTGGCAACCGTTAGACCAGCTTCAGAAACATCCCAGCCTAAGACTGAGGGATCTTCCTTGAGGCCATTAGAAGGAACGCTTGAGAACTAAAAGGGAATATCCCTTTTCCCTCTGTGAGTCAATATTATCATCATTGTCCATGCATAAGCTAAAACAGTATTTCCGTTGTATGAATGGAAGACTCTTTGAACTTTGGGGACTGTTGAACTAGATGACCTTGAGAGAGCCTTCCAGCACAATTCTTGGGAGACACACCCTCTAGTCAGAGGCAGGGCAGAGAGATGTCATTTGAAGCCCACCAAAAGTCATTCAGTCCGCCATTTCCTCTCCCAGCCTAGCCAAAATTTCACATCCCATGTTCTGCCCTCTACCTCGTGGAGGCAGATCAACCAACTTCAGCCTGGAAAACTCCGGAAAGACAGAGGAACAATGAAAGAAAAAAGGGTGAGATCACTTACAGACTAGGATCTGGGTGATCCAGGACAGATGGAGGAAACTCTTAGCTCCGCTGGTGGCCACTGAGTTCACATGACACCTAACATTCAGGTATTTGAAAACATCTCTTGTGGAGGCAGTATGTTGAAACGTGATGGGATAGTTCACTTTTCAGGCAGATGTTTGGAATTCTACAAACAGTGCCCCCCGCCCCCATGACTTTCTGCACAGTTTACTCCTGGCCAGAATTTCTTGTTGGCATGCACACACCTTGAGTCCCATTATTTATTCTCAGGCACATACAACTCTATCGTAGGGCCAGGCCACCCCTAGGATTGCCAGGCTGTAGAGAAGGAAAGAACCACTTGAACAGGACTCGAATTCTTAATGAAGCTGAGCAGGGAAGTTAGGACTATTCTTTTTTGTTATATTTGTAGACTCTCAATCTGTGTTTTTGTTGACTGCCCTGTCAGTCTAAATAGTCTCCTTTTTTGCTTTGTTCAAGCAGGGAATTAGTCTTGATTTAATCTCAGTTTAAAAAATTAATGAGCCTTTTAATCTATTTTAATTGTTTATGAAAGACCATTTAGTTCAGGGTGCTCAAATATTATGCTTTGCCTAAATCATGTCGTCAAGACAGAATTTGGAGGATTTCAGAGAGAGAACTCCCTCTTGTGGCAAGAGCAGTTTTTGCAGCCAATTCTAGAGCATCTGAGTCCTTAGATGCTGAAGAGCTGGAAGATCTCAGAAACCCCCTCCCTCCACAGAGGAGGTAACTGAAGCCCAGTTAGGACAAGTAACTTGTCAGTGTTTCTATCTGGTTGGTGACTGAGGCAGATCCAGTACCCAGGTCTCCTGTCTCCCAGTCAAGAGCTTTTTCTTTCTGTTTTAGAAGTTTAAGGAATACCCTCACTGGTGTGACTTCCTCCCCCCGGAGGCTTCACTTCCTGCTGCCTCTGGACGGAGCTGGTGGAGACGCAGTTCTCGGGTTTGGGTGGGCAACATTCTCCTCCATGTGACAGCTAGTTCTTGAACTTTCTCTATGAGGCAATTAATCATTTCTTGGAGATGAGCTACAGGCTACGTCCCTTACACCTGACATCGGTTTGGCCCCCAAGGCAAGGACTCTGTTCATCTCTTTGGGAACAGCTACCACTGTGACCACACGGATGCTGCTGCTTATCTACTTGTCTTTCATAGGTTTCTGGCTTGTTGTGGCAAACGGGTAGGGCCAGACACAGCACTAAGGGATACAGCAGGACACACCCACAACCCAGCATCCGAGAAAGGATAACATTTGTAAGTACTAGAAACATGATGGAACTCTCTAGGGCCTTGCTACTCAAAATGTGTCCTGGGGAGCAGAGCATCAGTATCACCTGGGAGTCTCCCAGAACTACAGACTCGTCTTGTTTAAAAAAAAAAAACAAAAAAAAAAAAACACACATTCTGATTGAGTAGACCGGGGGCCAAAAATCTGCACTTCTCACAAGCTCTCAGGTGATGTCACTGCTGTGGGCTCATAAACCACACACTGATAAGCAAGGGCTAGAGTAAATTAAGTTACCTACCAAGTTGTAAAACACAAGTCACAGCCCTCTTTGTTCTGTGACTGGGTACAACTTGAAAGTCACTTATCAAAGTGAAGAAAATTACAACATCTCGGATCTCATAAACTAGTGAAGAGAGCCCATCCCCAACACAGCCTATTCTGTACAGATTTTAGTCAGCACTGAGGGGAGAGAAAGACATTAATTCTCGGATCCCCAAATACACACTTCTTATCCCCATGCTCCTTACCCCTGAGTCTATCATATAACTTCAAGTCTACAAATCAGAGTTTCTACTGAGAATAACGTCCAAGTCGGGCAGATCTACACACTCAGCGGCTACCATCCCCTGTGACTACCTTGTTAGGCTTCCATGAACCAACAGATCTATTCCTCACAGGCCTCCGCAGCAGAAGCCTCCATCGGGCTCTGCCTGCTTTGACCACGAGGCAATGAAAAGCCAGGAAGGGAGGATCTGGAAAAAGAACAAAGCAGCATCAGAGAGCCTTAAGGGATGCGCACCGGGGAAAGAGGAAGCTGACCAGTCCAAAAAATACCCAGATATCACACAACGGTTCTGGCGACATCGGAGAAAAAGGACATCTGTAGTTGTTCACGATGACTTTCCTTTGACTGACTTGGAGCACATAGATAAAAGTTTCTCAGACTTATGATATTTTGCATACATTAATTATGGATCATAGCCTTGAGTTTTCCATTTATTATAACTAGGAGAAATGATGAGACTTTTGGAAAAGCAGCTCTAATCTAGTGCTGAGTTGATTTTGTAAATAATCACTAGGAGCAAAGCAAATACCAAGACTTCTTGTCCCCACCAGATGCAGATGGGTAGCACTCAGGCTGGCCAGCATTCCAGCGAAGCCCCCATTACCCTTACCCTCTTGGTCAGGGGTGCTGGGGAACAGCCTCCAGGGTGGAGATTTCCAGGGAGCTGGTTCACTGGGGAGGGCAATGCAGAACATGTCCATAAGGGAGTTGGAAAACACTGGGAAGCAGAGGCCCTTCAGGGAAGGCTTCGGGGGGTGGGGGGAGAACTGACCTGCAGTGTAGTTACACCAGAGGCTCAGCTAATCCCATGCAGAGCGCGGAAGCAGGGATGGCCCTTCAGAGATGTTCCAGACTGAAGCAAGGGGACCATGCCTTTCTACCTGCGCAGAGATTGGATATGGGCCACCCGTGGGGAGGGATGCACCCTTGGATGGGGCAGCTTCCTTGGGTTGAGGCAATTCCTAGGAAGGAATCGAGTGTGAAGGGAGCCTCGAGGAGCCAACAGTCTTGGAAGGGACACTCAGAGAATGAACGCCTTGGTCCTGGAGGGCTGGGGTGGGGAGCGGATAACCTGAGCAGCACCCCGCAGCATCCGCTCCAGTGGCCAGTTGCACAATTTCCTCTTCTCATTCCCCAACACGACTGATGTCTTGGGGCTGCTGTCTTTCAGCTTTGGGGGGGATTGGTCTAACAAAGTAGGATCATCTGAGGCAACTTATCAAAATGTCTATGCCCCATTCCAGTTCTCTGGTTGAATTGATTTTAAGGTGCAGACAAGAGTAGAGACCTCTCGGCCTCATAGATTAGACAGTTATTCTTAAATCTGAAGGGCGATAATGTCCCTTCACACGTACGTGCAGTGGCTCAGGATCACATTTGGCTGGCAAGACTGTGAGCTGCGAATTCCAGCTGCCGCTGCTCCAAAGGGATTAATTAGAGATGTCTAAGGTGTTTAGGGGAACGAAGCGGCCAACATAAACACAAAGGCTGCCACCTTGGCCATGGTGTCATCCCCCGGCACTTTGCAGATGAGTTTTATTGGCGAGATTTTAAACGTTGGAAGCTTATAGTTTGTTTCTTTTTCGTTCTGTAGTTCGGAGTTTGTTTCTCTTTCTTCTTATTTTTGGTTCAACGTCTGCCTTTGGGTCCTCGTATAAAGGAGACTTTTATCCACCCAGCTCTTGTAATCCCACCAGTTTTGGCCGAAGTACAGTGGTGGTTAGCCTCTCGTAGCAGAACAAACTCTACTTGGACCTTGTTCAAATCATATTTTCCCAAACACAGCAGTGATGTGCTGTAAAAATAAAATTCCACCAATGTATGCCCTCCTTTAAGATACTAACTTTATAAAGTCAGTATTCTTAGGATGTGCTTTTATGTGGTGTGTTTTGTGGTTGTGTGTGTATATAGACATATACATATAAATGTATATGTGTTTGTGTGTGTATGCTATATATATAGTTATTTTATGAAAATTTTCAAATGCAAAATTGAAACTTTCAAGTAGAAATGTAGATAGAGTAGTTCATTTGACTCTTCCTTATTTATCACCCAGCCTTGATGATTATCAATATGTGGCCAATTTTTTGTCATTAATACCTACGATTTCTGTCACCACTCCTCCGGCACCCCCCAGGAAAGCTAGATTCTTTTGAGGCATATCCCAGGTATATAATTCCATTTATAAATCCTTCAAAAGACACACACTTTTTAATCCCTATCAATATTACTTTTATCAGCACATCTCCTGGAATTGATGTGAGCCTGATGGCCATTCATTCAACAGGCAGATACTAGGCACCTAACACGTGTGTTACTTAGGATAGAAAAGAGAATTGGACATGCTATATGTCTTCAGGAGTTTTAAGTTCACTGTGCATGTGCGCGGTCGTGCGCGTGCACGCGTAGGTGGGTGGGTGGGTAGGTAGCCGGAGGGAGAAGCAGGAATAGAAAGGCATAGAGTTGGCTACAGTGCAGTTTGCTGCAGGTAAGGGAGGACAAAGTTTCGGGAAAGGCTTTTTGCCAAAACTGATACCTTGAGTGAATTTTGAAAATTCATCACCAAATGATGATGCGGAGGGTGGAGGAAGTTCCAGGTGGTGGGAAGAACCCTGTGAACATCCTGACTTCTGCAGCATGTGAAATGCCTATCTGTCCATCTGTTGAAATTGCTTTACCCAGTCAGCTCTCCAAAGGGGCCATTTGGCATCACTCTGACACTTGGCCACAGCCAACCACTCCTTACTGCATACAGAATGAATCTAGTCTCAAAGAGAAGGCAGGTTTACTCATCTATGACCTCTGACAGCACGTGCTAGTATTTATATCTTAGATCCCTAGTCCACTTAGAAAAATTCTCAGTAGGTACTGCATGGAAGGGGTGTATGTAGATCTGGGCAATTCAGAAAGCATCAGCTACAGAGGGTGACTCTGTGCCATAATCCCTGCATAATATTACCCAATGAGTCTATTGGATTTGAGTATTTGTGGTGTAACATGACAAAGTAGGTAAGTGTTAGCTGGCATGCTAACCAAATCAATAAAATAGACTCTAAATGTTGAGTAATTCTTTTTTCTTATGTGCTCTAATGAAAACTTGTTAAAATACTTGCAGGGAGAAATTGGAATACCACTTGATGGTATATATTTAGAGGTATTTTGGTGTAAGTATTTCATAGACTATGATATTAATAAAAATATCATTTACTGCTAATTCCTATTAAACTACTATGTGAAGTAACATGCTAAATCCCTTTTTATAAATGATTTAATCATTTCAATAGACTTATGAAGTAGATCCTAGAATGATACCCATTTTATAGATAAAGATATAGGCAGAAAAAGTTTGAGGAATTTACCCAAGATAACAGAAGCAGTAAATTTGGTGTTTGAACCTAGGCGGTGTGATTTCAGAATCCACAGTATTAAGATCACGCAATATACCTTCATTATAGATTTTTTTGGCATTTTGTGATTTCCATGTAGAGTCAGGCTATGCCATGGGTCATTATGAGACTGTGAAATTTCCTCTGTGAAAATCATTTGACTTTGATAGCTTATGACCAAAAAGATGTACCTCTATACATTGTCAATACCGTATTATCTGTAATATATCCCCAAATTGGAAATGGCTTAGATTGTCCACAATAGAGTAATGGTTATGTATGTGTATATATACTGTGTGTGTGGGTGTAATATATCCACATGATAGACTTTTTTTGTAGCCATGAAAAGATATATTTAAAAAAATAAATGGGGAGATAAAATATACTTGAAATATGGAAGTACAAATAAATTAAAGTAACTAAAATGTTAAATTAGGATACAACTACAGGTGTATGTATATATGTATGAATATGTATGTATGTGGGTAAGATACATAGATAATTTGATATATATTGGATATCTATCTTTATCTATGCACATATATCTCTATCTACCTGTGTATCGATCAAAAGAGGAAGAGAGAGAGAAGAAGGGATTAAAACGTATTAGTAGTGTTTTAGGATGGGAGGGGGTTATGGAATACTTTTATTTATCTTACTGTTTTCTACAATAAACGTATACTGATTCGATCAGAGAAAGGACTTTTTATTTGTGAGGATGTCTACCACTACCCTTGAGGTATTTAAAATTTTGGTTGAAGAATGTGTCCTAAATATAAGACAGTCATGCATTTTTACAAACCATACTTGTGTTCCAATGCTCCTGATGTTCCATTTTATTTTTATGTTGGGAGGAAGAGTCAAAGAAATCTCTGTATTTAAATGCTGGGGTCAGCATTTCTAGTCTTGCCTTTATCTTGGCCCATTTCTAAATGATCTTAAAAGAAAAGAATGATATACTTTCACCTATGTCACCTCTCTTCAAGCAACTGAAAGTCTTTTCTTCATTGATACTTATCTGACATAGCAAGCAAAATGATCATCTAGTCCATATTGGCAGGAGGATACATTAAAATAAAAGATGATTAGAGGCTGCAAACTATCCTGTACTAAATAACGTGCTACAGTGCAGTGTTACCCAGCTTCCTTCAATTTTGCATGGAGTCATACTTCCTTCATGCATACTGCATCCCCAGAACGGTCTTCTTTAAATAATGCAGTGAAGAAATTAAATTAAAGCTGCACACAAGCAGTGTTAAAGACTTTACACAGAAGAGGAGGGAAGAGCATAAAGAAAGAACTTCACGTTCTTAGAGAAAACACTTGAAACTTCCAATGCATTTGCTCTTTAAGGAGAAAACCCACATGAAGGAGACCCGAAGGGATAGGGGAAATGGCTGTTTTTTGGTTAGGCAGGAAACTGGTGATTTTTGTTGACTGTCTCGTTTGAGTAAGGCCTCTGGTATTATTGATTAGATTGCAGAGTTTTGAGTAAAGTTTAAATTACTTTATAGACCCATCAAGCATCCTTCAGAAGGCTGGAACTCATTGGAAACATGTCCTTGTTCTCTGGTTACTGTAGAAGCCAAAACCTGCATTTGGGGGGGTATTGCTGGCAGACTGGCAACCTTTATGGGCAAGGTTCATGGTATTCCATTTTCCTACCCAAGCCTGATTTTCTCCATATGTTGAGGACTAGGAGATTACTTTTAATGGATTTTAAATGTCTCAGAGAACAGACCCATTTCCCCCTAATCCCATCAAGAGTGTAGATCCTCATACTTTGCTCAGAAATTGACTTTTACACTTAAGGGAAGACACAAAGTCATAAAGATTCTCATTGGTTGAAGAGGGATTATTTGGTATTTTTCAACTTGAAGAGGTGGAAAACTTTGGTCAAAGGTATAAAAAAATTCTCAAGATCCCCAGTAAATGGCACTGAGAAGTGTACCAATTGCCAGAATCCTATGTTACTTTTATTCTATTCAAATTCAACCCCCAAACGGTCTTTTAAAATTTACCTCAAGCCCTATTTTCTCCACGAAATTGCCTAGATCACTCAAGAGGCATCTTCCTCATTCCCTCAACACCTCTGAGTGTCAGCACTTAGCACTGACAATCAAGCAAATTAAATAATAACAATTCAAGAGTTTCACCAAATGGCTTAAAGCTTTGTGAAATTGTGACTTCTATATTAGTCATTGATCATAGCACCTAACCCAGTGTTAAAAAAAAAACAAAACAAAATTCTACTGAGTAAATTTATAGACCTTATTGGCTTTATTCATCAGTTTATGAATTGGGCAGCATCCAACCTAGCAGACAGAAAAAAAGCTCTGAGGAGATGGACAAAATGACAGACTTTTATAGGCAAAAGGGAGCAGGAATAAGGAAGTTGTAAGAGACAAAAAGTGGTTGGTTATTGCAAGGTCACTTTCCTTTAGGGAATGGCAGGGGTTTATCAGGCAGATGACCTAACTAATGCTGATCAGGTGATTCCTGATTGGTTTAAGATTTCATTTCTGGGAGACCTGAAACTGTAATTGAGTTAAGTCTCAGTTTGTTGATGTGGGGCTTAGCATAAGTAACTTCATTTTGGACCTGTTGTCTTGTCTTTAACACCAGCATTGACTGACTGATGGACAGACAGAAGTATGGATGGATGAATGGATAGATGACTGAATGGATGGGTGGGCAGATGGAAGCATCAATATTGTTAGGGCAGTAGATTTGGGGAATGCTATCAGAGCTGAGATAAGAACTAACTTATTCACCATATTTATTGGGCCACTTCACTTGTTCAAATTACATGCCTGGTTCCTGTAGAGTTTGAGGCTACAAACCATTCTTGAATTTTTGGAGTATGGGAGACTGAATGGATGTTAATTCATCCTAAGAAAAAAAATCTAAAACATACATAGCCTTTATTCATGAAGATATTCTCTGCAGTATTATTTACAACAAGGAAAAATTGGAAACAATTTAAATGTCTTACAACAGAGTTTAGTTAATTATGATGCATCAACCCAATGGATTATCGTCATTAAAATGCTAATAACAAAGACCATAGAGATATATTTATAATAATAAATTATGTGAAAAATGCAGTATGTTAAAGTGGGTATGTATTATGTTTATAATTTAATAAAGATACAGTTTTCAGACCAATATGAGGAGGGAGTACATAAATATGAAAATAGCTATGTTTCAGCAATGGAAACATTGCTCTATTTTTCCTGTTTCCAAACCACTCCAAATGTTTTTCTCTTATTATTATTTATGGAGATCACAGTGATGGAAAGTAACATGTGATGAATAGACAAATTGATAGGAAACTTGGAACAAAGGGAGATATGTGAAGAAGATTGGGATAATGTGGGATGAAGAAATGAAATTTGCCATACGGGAAAGAAGGAGATTCAGTTCATGCTGCATCACCCATGATGAATTTCACTTGTGGCATCGGACACATATCCTGTTACTTTTGCATGCATCTTTTTCTGTGGTTCTCAAAGTTCTACTAATAATTATGTGTGTCGGCTGTGTGTGTGGTAGGAGAACACGATGTTTGAAATCGCTTTATTGAGGTATAATTGATATAAGGAGAGGGAGAGTCCAATTCTACAAATTCACCTTTGGCCATCAAGTGATAGATAATTGAACTGCTTATAAGACAAGCATGTAACTGGGATCATTACAAGGATCCTTTACAAGCGTGTCACTTATCATGAATTCCAGTAAGACTTCACAATTGCTTCTGATAAAAGTAATGATATTTCATCATCATGAGCACATTGCAGTAACTCACATCTGTAGTTTGTAGGATATGGATAATTAGCAAGTGAAAAGAAGACCCCTGAATTCAGCTGGGAAAGGAGTAAAGCCTTTGTAGACACAACCAATCACACATATGCTTTCTTCCTAGAAACTTATGGGGCAGTGTTGATTTGGATCTGCATCTGGGGACGGAACTGAGAAATGACTGGACTTTGAGGTGAGGAGAGACGAGAGGAGTGGGGAGAGGTCCCTGCAGCCTGATGACAGACTCAGGAAGCCCTGAAGGAAGGCTCTTGGCTTTGAATTTTCTAGTCTCTCTTCGTCAATCAATAACACGAGAATTTTCCACAGCCAGTGACTGATAAATGCACAGGGACCGAAGTATATATATTGGAAGGCTTACCTTTGTAGAGACTTTGCTGTAACTCTGGGAGGGTGGGCTTGGCAGAAATACAGGATTCAGAACACCTGGATTCAGACCACGTGCTCTCACTGACTAGCTGGGTGCAGCTGGGGAGATCATTTCAACACCACGGTGTTAAGTTAATGACATCACTTGGCGTGTCACTGTGAGAAGTAAGTATGATAATAACTGGAAGGAACTTCGGAAAGGCTATACAAAGGCTGTATCAATAATGCTCTCTCAATAATGGTCACCATGATCACCTTCTAGGGCACAATTCACCCAACTGATGTGATGAGATTACTTTACCCTTACGACACAGATTTGCCAATTTCCGCGTTTCCTTTGATCCAGATGTTTTCAGGGAATTATACTTTGAATTTGGAGAAAGGAAAAGGCCTGTTCCTGTCTAGACTCCATTTGGCAGAGAGTTTATCATTAAACACACAGAGGGCGTGACTAACAGGAAAACTGCAGCTCTTCAGGCCCAGTGTAAGTAAAGGGCTATCGGATAATAGAATATCGATTAGATTATTTGCTTCGGAGTCATTACTTTCCACACATAACTGAACCACACTTCTGAAACTTCACATCTCTCAAATCACAGGACTCCTACGGCTAAACTCAGAGCTCCCCCCTCCCGCACACACACACTTGGGTAGAAAAAGTGTCTTCCCAAGTATCCTCATTAAATGCAAAATGATCCAATTCTTTCATTTAGCCCATGATTTGGCCTTGAATATTTCACTGACCTCTGGGTGGTCAGCTTTTTAGTTTTAACTTTCCTTCTCCATCTGGCACCCAGCATCTGGCTCTTTTGTGCCTAGACGTCTTAACTTCCACCATCCCTTAGATTTTTTTTCCTAATAATGCTTAGCCCAGTTTGACAGAATGCCACTAAGTTTTGCATTGCTGACATTTTCTGCAAAATTCTTTTCATTTTTCATTGCGCTGCCAAAATGTCAACATGCAAATATCCTATGAATTTGCCAAGTTGTATCTGTATGGACACACACACACACACACAAATATATGACAAAGACTAGAATAAGAAATGATTAATGGTACCGAATATATTGCCTGTTCTTTCTGCACAGGATTCAGTCCATACTCACGCTTCACAGTCCAATTTGCTACCATATCTCAAACCAATGCTCTGATTATTTTCTTAAATAAATAAGCAGCAGTACAACAGTATAGAGAAAAGATATTTTCCTTACCCAAACTCTAACTCTGATGCATAGTATTTTCATAAACTTGGTATCATCATCACTCACAGAAGGCAATATTTAGCATTTACATGGCGAATTTATATTATAGTCTTATTGAGTACATCTCTGAAACAGGCTTTCACTGTTCAGATTTGGAGAAAATTGAAGAGAGAAGCCTGCCTCAGGGTCTCCAGTGATTTAGTGGACTCTTAGTTCTTGATTTTCTGGGGAAGCCAACTAAGTCATAGGACTTAAAAGGGTAGCACTTGCCAGAGTTCAAATGAGAGTCAGCTTTTTCTTTATGCAGTATCTGGCTTTGAGCTGTGACAGGGAAATTGTAAACACAGAGCCAGGGAAATCTTACACTTTTTTAAAATTGGAAAGCCCTGAAAAGCTTCTAGTGAATTGTATTCCAGAGCCTTTAGAAAAATAAAATTTTTATCAATGAATTATTTCCAAGTATGGAATAACCCTTTTGAAAATAGACCACTGCTGTTGTTCTGTATACAGAGTAGGACAGACTAGGAGCTGTTCATTGGCATAAGTTGAAACTGAACTCCTTCTCTTCCTAGTAAATTATTGCAGTGAGGTTTGGCTCTGGACTATCTCACTGATAAATACCTGTACCATGCATCTAAGGTTAAGGGCAAGAAAAGATGTGCTTTATGTCATACATTACCGAAATCTGAAGTAGGGGCAGGGAAGGTTGGTAGGGAGGTGCTTGAACGATAGGTACACAATGGTTTTGTAATACCTACATCCTGCATACACCATGGGAACAATGAAGTTATGTCATGCACAGTGATCTAGATACACAGTTTCTGGAAATGGTGGCCTGTAATAAGCATGAAGTATGTACTCATACAAGATATTTGTGAAATAATTTTGTCATAATTTATCTTGCTTCAGATAAACAAGTAAAAGTCACACTGAATATGTTTTGAATTACCATGTATCATTTGGCATCAAAGAATTAGAGCTACTGCCCGGACTCAAAAAAAAAAAAAAAAAAATTCCTAGGGTCCATTTAACTTGGTCTTCCAAAGCAAGATCAAGTTATTAAGTTGGTAGTAATTTAACTCCTGATTCTCTGAGAGGTGTAAGCCAAGAAAATGTTTTGGAAAAACGGGTCCAGAAGTACCCCAAAAAGAGCAAGTCTTGTCTCTTGGAGAAGGGCTGCTACTATTGATATAGGGTTGATTCCTGTTGGTGGGTGAAGCTCCAAGACCCAAGCTTACTGCTTTGATTTTTTTCCCCACCCTTTCTCTACTTGCTTTTCCCTGGATTAGAGTCCGAGGTGAGAAGTGACATCACAACCCATCCATCATATCCATTCTGGGGGGATACTGCTCTGGGATCAGGGGCAGTGGCTAGGTGATAGACAGCTGGTGTCACTTCCTTCATATGTATATGAAGGAAGTCACCCTGCAACTTCATGCTTTGCTTTCAACTGAAAGCCTTTTGGGAACCAGCTTGTCATTGCAGGATTTAAATGTCCACAGAAGAGGGTCAACTATGCCAATCTAAATCCACTTCAAACAGGTCAAAGATGGAGCTAAAGCCTCCTGAAATCTGCACGGTATTGGTCACCTGTTAGCATCCCATTAGCTACATACTTTGCCATAAAGGCAATATTGAGCCCTGAGTTAACTCCTGCTCCGGTTCCTATGTGTCATGGATGATATTGTTAAATGGTGGCGGTTAAACATCTATGAAATTGGGGATGTTAAGTCAAGTTTTCATTCTACTGAAGTTTATTTTATTAACCCCAGTGTGCCAGTCAAATCAACGTCAATGCTAGGTTCATAGCGAGCTATCATCTTTGGTCCTTGCGGCCATTCCTTTGTTTTATTTATATTATTCATGCATTGTGAACTTATTTTCCCATGATAGGATTGCTGTCTTCCAATTTAGGTTTATATTGGCCTCAGTTTTCTTCTTTATTAAATAAAGAAGTTAGATTCTCTGATATGTAAGTTCTCTTTCAGCTCTGATGCTCTACGAATGAGATTATGGCCTGATATATGTTTGGCTCAGTGCCTGGCATATTACCAGTCCTTAATAAATGGTAGTTATTATTATCATTTATTATTATCATTAAATCTGACAAATTTTCCACCGCCAACTCTGAATCTGATATACTGGAAAACTGATTAGAATCTCCATAAATATTGGCGACTCTTCTCCTGGGCCGTGAAATTCCTAGTGGCATTTTTTTCTTTCTCAGTCAGCTCCAAACTGTCCACTACCAATTTATTATTGATTCACAGAATTTCAGGTGAGGGACTCTTAAAGGTCGATTTCCAGCAAAGGATGTAGCAGAGGAAGAAATGAGGTGTCTCATCAGGCAAACTCTTCCCAGAATAATTCTCGTTTCTAGCATTTCAAGATGAATTCTTAACAGGGTTCTCATTCACCTCTCCTAAAAAACTGCCTGGATTTCTGTTCATTGCCTTTCACTGAAATTCCCCTTTAAAGCTGTGAGGGACCTTGGCAGGGAGGCCAAACACTAGTGGGGCCTCATTATCAAGTAATATGTTGCTAAGTATAAGGCAGAGTAAAACCTAAAGCTGCCGGATTTCCTGCCGTATGGCACGTTCAGGAGGAAGAGTCGAGGGTCAGACTTGCAGAGCTACTCCTTGCATACAAAAAGGCAGCATTTGTGCCAATCTTGGATTTAGCTTCTTTCCCAACGTTAGGGATGGTTTTGCACTAACCACTTCTATTCTATTAGTTCCTTGTTCCTTTGGCTACTGAGGCATCATGAGCAGAGCTGACTGTGAGAACCAGCAGAGCGTAACGTCCTGAAAGAAGATGTTTTTTTGCTGTAGCTCCTGATCCTTATCTGGAAGCTTCATTGCAGCCAACTGGCTCTAATCAAGGAGGCCAATGAGTTCATGAAGGCAGATCCCAAAGCCTTCGCATTAATCGCAGAGGGGCTTCTTTGGTCTCACTAAAGTTTAAGAATCACACTCTTCTTAAGTGAATTTAGTGAAGGGAGCTACAAAAGTGATGGACAAGAAGATGAATGAATCTACATTCACGTGTTTGAGTTGACAGATGTATGGGGTCCCAGATCCTGTTTATTTCTTGAACAGAGCTAGGATTTTCCCTTCCAAATGCATACGCGTCCAAACGAAAGAATATACCCTTTGAGCAAGCTAAAATGCTGGTCCAGGGGTTGGTTTACAAAGCAGAAAAGTGGTTTGCCTGTTTCCTACCTCATTTTCCAATTCTCTCTCATGTTCAATGCAGTGAATGCCGTGTGCGCGTGCCAAGCAGGGCATGCTCGCGGAAGGCAAGAGTGTTCATTGGAAAGAAAAAGGCAAAGACACCGTGGAGAAAAAAAAATACCAATGAGTAGTTTTGCTACTCTTAGGAAAAATGTCCAGGCCTCAGGAGACCAGGTGCAGGGATTCCCTCTTCATTTCATTCAAAAGTTGAAGCCCAGAGGCAACACAGCTTTCAAAGAGAAGTATTTTGTGCTGTCTTTGTGGTCCTAAACAATAATGACCCCAGAGTCCTAGAGAAAACCACAGGCCATGCTTCAGGCTTGACTCATAGAGTACCTTGTGTGGTCCTCACAGGGGCCACCCTCCTGCGGATCATTCCCAGACAGGCTCTCCCTACCCCCTGACAGCTAACGCCCCCAGTTCTGAAGGGATGACTGATTGATGTACATTGAGATTTGGATTTTGATTGAGGTTTTCCCGTCCCATCTGAAACCCAGCGGAAGAATCATTCAATGTCCTGTGGATGGATGCAGGTGGCCTGGGTGGCAGTGAGTAGTGATCTAATAGATTGTAAACTTTCTGGACTCTGGACAGGGAGCGGAGGAAGTGGTTGTGCAGAGGGACTGGCCAGTAGCAAGACTGTACTGAAACTGGAAAGCCCAGGTATAGTGCTTATGCTTTTCCGCCCGTAAGTAACAATGACAACAATAGTAAATAAACCGCATCTAGAGTTATTCAGAGCCTGAATTCCACTAATCCTTTGTGCTGCATTTCCTCTCCCTCCTCCTCTTTCTCCAGTGTCTAGCACAATGCCTGGCAAGTTCTAGGGGCTCAAGGGATGTGCCAAATCAGTCAAATAAACAGCATAAACTATATGTCCTTCTGCAAACGATTGAGCTTTTCTAACCTTCCACCTCTTCATCAGTTAAGGGGGGGGATAATGCTATTTGCTGAGTCTGGTTTCAAGATCAGATAACATGGCATACCTTATGCAATGTGTAAAATGTCATAAAGCGGTAACTTCATGAGTTATGAATTTCACTTTTTGAATTTTATGAACTTTAAATTTATGAATTTTGAGTTTGCAGATATGGTTCAGCTGAGGGAAGAAGGGAGAAAAGTGGAGCCCTAGGCAGATAAAAGAATCATTACCCAAAGCTAAAGATGTGATAGGTTAATTAATCTCAGATACATTTAACCAATCAATGCTGAAGAAGAAAGATCAGAGGGGCTAGGCAAAGGAGGGGAGAAAAGGGGCCGGTGGGGGTTAGAGGGATGGTAAATACTTCAGAGGCCAGTGGAGTTATTTACATAAAGGATACATTTTCTTTTCAGGAGAAATCAACCTATGCCACCAAAAGAGGGAGGGAGGTTGTTCAGCAGAAACGGGGTTAATCCAAGCTCACTCCTGCCCACTGCAGTCACAGCGCTGGAGACGGTCGCTGGAGACGGTAATGAAGCCGGCGCAGGCCCGTATTTCATCTGAACTTCCTCTGTGGTCCTTTTTATATTGAAGTCTCTCACTGTTACAGGGCCGCACTTGGACAAGTTGGAAAACTTTTCCCTTGGTGGAGAAAAAGCCGCCCCTCATCAGACTCAGTGGAACGAATGAATGAAGTTATTCCCTTGGCCCAACGTCTCCATCCCCTTTCATACCAAATATTCATAGAAACATCTTTGCTCAGTTCTGCGACTGGAATTTTACTCTCCCGTGGCTTTGCCTCGTATCAGATGCACTGATTTCGAAAGTCAGCAGGCAACAGACTTGGCTTTGGAGCCACCGTGGTTGGCTTTTAAGAGTCGATGCGCCCTACGGTCCTGTGTGGTAGCTTCTCCCGCGAGCAGAGTGTGTAAAATAAACAGTTGCTGAAAAGCATGAAGAATTAACGAAATGAAAATCTCGGGTTATTTGTTCGGCAGTTGACACGCAAGTGACCTTCCTTAATACTTCGTTGTTTAAGGAGGTTCAGAGCTAGGATGAATGAATCTTCGGGGCGCTTGACTCTCACTAACGTGTAGATCTCCTTAGTCTTTCGGGAAGGGGGCGGTAAGTTGATTCGAATCCAAGGAGGAAAGGAAGAGAAGGGGGCAGAGCCGGACACCGGGAGCTCTGCTCCCAGCCCTGTGGAAAGACTCGCTCTTGCCGCCCGGGACCCTTGGAGGTTAGAGCCCGGAGAACCCGGCGGCGCTAGGACCTGGTTGGTGCCTGGCTGAGGCCGCGCTCCGGCGGGCGGAGGAGGGAGAGGAGGAGGGGGCTGTAGGAGAGGAGGGGTGTTAGGGGGGCGGGGGGAGTCATTTATGCAGAGCAGGCGCTGCTGCCCTTGCCACTCACACTCCCCGCGCGCTGCTCGGAGCCGGAGGGAGCGCAGGGAGCAAGCTAGCGAGCGCTCGGAGCCCGGGCCAGCAGAGGGGGCGCCCGGCCGCTGTCTGCACCGCCGCCTCCGCCGCGCTCCGGGGCCCGGGGAGGAGCGAGGGCGAGTCGGAGAGTCGGGAGCCGAGCCGGCGAGACTCAACTGCAGGAGGGCGCCCGCCCCACTCCGCCGCCTCCTGCGCCCGAGCCGGGGAGCCCCCGCCGATCGCCCTGCGGGCCGGAGGGCAGGGAGCACAGGTCCCCGCAGCCCCAGGGATGGTCTAGGAGCCGGCGCGAGGCTCGCCATTTGCTCCCAGCCGGGGCTTGCCGCCTGCTGCGGATCGCCCAGGGCTGTGCGCCGCGGCGGCCGGGGGGCTGCGCGCCGGGGCGGCCCAGGCCCGGAGAAGTTAGTTGTGCGCGCCGCTCGTGCGCGGAGTCAGCGAGCGAGCGAGGGAGGCAGAGAGGCGCCGGGGCCATGGGCTGGGGAAGCCGCTGCTGCTGCCCGGGACGCCTGGACCTGCTCTGCGTGCTGGCGCTGCTCGGGGGCTGCCTGCTCCCCGTGTGCCGGACGCGAGTCTACACCAACCACTGGGCGGTCAAAATCGCCGGCGGCTTCCCAGAGGCCAACCGCATCGCCAGCAAGTACGGATTCATCAACATAGGACAGGTAACGACAGGCTGGCCCAGTCCTTGGCCCTGAAGCTGCCGGGGCAGGGGGAGGCCCCCGCGACCTCGCGCTTCTTGCCCCCTCCTTGTCAAACCCCTCTCCCCTCTTCCAGATGTGCTCTTGCAGCTGTTGCCCTAACTCTTGAGCGATTTTTTTTCTCTCTTTCATACACACACACACACACGCACACACTCCCCAAAGTTACCGGGGTTGGTTTTGTTTACTCTGTGTTTTTTGTTTGTTTGTTTGTTTGTTTGTTTTTGCAAGCCACGAGGGACAGGTAGGGTCTCTGGAAAAATCCGGAGTATGCATACCCCCGTGGTGGTTTCAGACCCGACCGGATCTTTCGACCTGGAAAGTCGGGGAGCACTGGTAGCCTGAGCTCTTTTGGGGTGTAGGGGAGGGTGAGGGCGCTCCTTGCGGTTTCTGAGACCCAGGGTAAGGAGAAGGCGAGGAAGGGAAAGCCTTTCCTGCTCGGACCTGAATTTAGTCCAGAAAGTAGTTTGCTTCTCTTGGGGGAGAGAACCACTGGGCGCTGGAGGCGCAGGAGGCGCGGGGACTGGAGCTGGGCGAGAAGAGGGAGGCGGAGGGACGGGAAGAGAGGGCCGGACCCGGCGTGAGCGCAGATCTGGGGAGACACCTCCCCGCTGCCTCGTCTCTCTCCTGGGATCCGCGTCGGGGGCTCTCGGAGCCGGGTAGAAAAAGGAGGTGGGGAACTTCCGAGCCCCGCTGACTGGGTTCTGCTCTGGGAGAACTGCAAGCCTCCCCGCGGATTGGGATGTGCGGGGCCCAGAGGCGGCGCAGTGGGGAGAGAGTTGGACCGGCAGCGGGGCGCGGGGTTCTGGCGGGGTGCCGCTCCTGGGCTTTCGGCAGAACTGCCCGGCTGGGGAACAATGAATTAAATGGTGATATGGGGATGATTGGAAGCGCAACAGATTTGGAGGTGTTTCTGAGCTAAGCGGTGTTGATTTCCTCGCTCTCCTTCCTGCAAGAAATGGGAGTGGAGAGGGCTGCGTACATGGGCCCAGAAAGTGACCCGATCATTCCCCCCCCCCCCCCCCCCCGCGCAACCCCTTACTCACACCCCTTTCACTCACTTCTTAAGGCCTGGCTGGAGGAGGGGGCTCTGGCCAGACCCTGGCCTGACTCTGCCGGGGGTGGGGGGGTGGGAGGCGATGGTGATGGGGCACCTTCGCAGCCGACCAGCTTTGGGGACTGCTCCGGATGCAGGTGCCCTGCGTGCTCTGCAGGGGTGAAGGGAGAGGAAGGTGCTGCTGGTGCAGCGGGGCCAAGAGAGCCCAGACGCTTTCTGATGCCATCGCGCTCCAGGTCCAGGAAGGAGAGCCCCGGAGCGCAGGGACCCGCAGCTGCCTGGGGGCTGAGGCACTGGAGGGAGATAGGGAGCGCTGGGGTGTTCAAAGGAGCTGGAGTCTGAGGTTTGGGGCTTTGCGGGTCCAGAGGGAGGACGTGTCCCCGAGAAGCCAGTCCCGTGGAGGGCTGAAACCAGGGCAAGGGGCAAGGTCTTTATCCACCCCCGCCACGCCCCCTACACACACACACACACACACACACCAAGGTCTGCATCTAACATAACACACCAGAAGAAGGTAAGGGAAGCCAGCCAGATTTTGTTGCCTGAATGCCTGTCATCTTTAGGAGAGTCCCATTCTGACAGTTTGTTAGGATTCTACTAGCTTCTTATTTCGTCAGAAGAAAACAGTCTCTTCCTCCTTTTACATGAGCTTAAAGTTGGGTGCTGGTGTGACCCTGAAACGTAACTGGGAACCCTAACAATGAATGTTAATAATCTTTCTAGAGATGCATCTTTCAGGTTCAGCTAACAGGGAGCATCTCCCATAGAGGAGACGTAATTAGAAAATAAGTTCTTGATCATACATGGTTTTTTTGTTTGTTTGTTTTTGTAACCTGCAAAATGACCATTTTGGGTGGCTATTCCCCCACATTCAGCAAATTGTTAACCCAAGACCCTGGAGAAGTTGACCTGCACAGGATCACCCAGCTAGACGGTGGCAAAACCGTGGTTCAAACCTAGGACTCTCTGGCCCCAGCCTCCTCCTGCATGAATCCTGCCTTTTAGGGTATCCCCCCATCCCATAGAAGGAAGGAGGCACAAAGGAACAGCCCCAATTCCCTGAATTTTGATTTAGTGGCTCATAGACTGGAAGCAAACATTCAGTATTAATTCATAGATTCTTAGTTCAAACAGACCTGGACTTCTTGACTCTAAGAAGCTTCATGGCTTGCAAGGGCAGAAATACCTGTTTCTTTTTTTTTTTTAAAGATTTTATTTATTTGAGAGAGAGAGCATGAGAGGGGGGAGGGTCAGAGGGAGAAGCAGGCTCCCCGCTGAGCAGGGAGCCCGATGTGGGACTCGATCCCGGGACTCCAGGATCATGACCTGAGCTGAAGGCAGTCGCTTAACCAACTGAGCCACCCAGGCGCCCCAGAAATACCTGTTTCTTAACGAACTCATTAAATAGAACTTAGATATTGCAGAACCCGTCAGAGTGAGGGAGGAGATTCTGCCCCTGAGCCCACTTTGAACAAGCGGACACTGCAGGGTCCTGTGACTTCACCTGACTCTGCTTACAGGGGGCCTTCTAATGATGAGCCGTGGCTTTTCATCAAAAAGTAACGCGAAGAAACTTTCCGTGCAGATGACCCCAAACACTATTTATTGTGGCTTTTATAATGCCAGTGAAGAAATTTAGTGCTTTCAAAGGTTACAGAGGACCCCTTGAACTGATGCCATAACCAGTGTAAAAAAGTCAGTGAGTCTTACAGTGTGAGGTGTTTGCTCTGTAGATCAAAGGGGAGTAACCCTATGCTAAGTCTTTGGGATGGTAAATTGAGTTCACACATGCTCTGTCGATGTACTGTAAGGGCCAAATGTATATCTTATTCTTCCTTTACTGCTCTGACCTTTAACACTTAAGGCATCGTCTTGTTCTTTCTTTCCATCAGTAAACCAGTCAAGGTTCCATTGACTAATTTGCGAACGTGTCTGGAATGTTCTCCTGGTTTTACCCATTTGAGCTTGGGGTCCCACCTCATGGGTCACAAATTGGAACTGAGATCTCTTATTGCGACCGACGTTATTCATTATCTTGGTGGTGGGTCTGACATCTTGAGTGTAATCTTTTCAGGGGGATGAGGTAGTGAATTTTTCACCACCATAAAGGTACAGCTCTGACTACTCAGAATTTCCGTGTGATGCTTTCCATCGCATCTTAGCACTTAGAACCACCAGAGGTGAAACGTCTGGACTCGAGATTTCTACAGAAAAAGAATAGGTGTGCCTCTCATGTTCATGAAAAAATAGGATATGCAGAGTTACACGAGAGCAAGCAAGCAAACAGGCAAGAACGACATGCTCGACTTCCGGGAAGGGAAGAAGAATGAGGCTTATCTTGCTGTTGGCTACAGAGATAGCATTATGTTTTGGTAGGTTTTCCGCACAATGTTAGTATTTGTGAATGGCTATGCCTTGAAAATCTGAAATGATGCCATAATCACTAGTAGTAGTTGTCATGTTGGTGTGTATCACGTCTTGCTTGGTACGAGTGCCCACTCTAGAATTCCCTGTCTTTCTTCCCCTGCAACCCCTGACTACCAACCCCCCTAGGCTCCGGTATGCCCTGCCTGTTGGCCTCACGCAGATGGAAGGGAGGCCTGGGTCCCCCCTCCCAATCGGGTGCTCTGACTCTTTGAACTAACAGAGTAGTGGTCAGAGGGTAGCAGTGACAGAAAGGAATGAAGACCTGACATGTTAATTGTGAACCTTTGTTTGGACTACCTCTACAAACCAGGGGGCTTAATTTCTGGTTATTTGAATTCAGGGAGAAGGTCCCTTGTGAAGGTTGTTTGCGATGTGCAAGAGCTATATTTATCCTTCTGTGAATTGCATACAATCCTGGATCCCAGGCTGAGACTGCCAGTAGCAAAAAGCTCTCCTCAAACCATGTAACTTATCTTGAGCAAGATTCCGGAAGGATAAAGCCAGATGCAAGCAGTATTGGGGAAGTATTTGACCTGGAGTTCCCATTGGAAGCAGAGACTTGGAAACTCCAGGGATGCCCCTTGCAAGGTCTTTGAAAGCAGGAAAGTCAGTGAACTTAATGGAGCCCCTATTCCTCCATCTGTAAAATGATAAATCTCTAGATAATAGGCTGAGTTGACTCTGCATTGCTCAGCACATAGTTAGGCTTTCAGCGAAAGGTTTGTTGAATCTGAATCTGAAATAAGTGAGACTCAAACTTATTTAGATAGGGAGAAAGGAAGACATTGTTTTAAATGGGAGATGCAAAATGTGAAGATCAGGAAAATAAATTTTCAATGGCTGAGTAAAAAGAGCTAACTCAGAGCTTTGTAGACAGGGAAAATGGTTTTCCATTTCAACTAACAATATAAAATACTTTAAAAATAGTTTCTGTTGGACTCTAAACAATTCTGGCTGATTTCCCTTGGTGGTGCCTTCCTCTCTGGTTGATCCTTATTGTAGCCCATTAGATATTATAGGATAAGCTCATCAGAGATGGAAGACGGGGAAGAAAAATATCTGAAGACTGATTATTTTAGAAAGCATCTTACTGATTATTTTAGAAAGCATCTTACCATCTTACGTGAGATCATATTTGAATTTACATTTTAATTCTGAATGTAGTATGTATGAGGAAAGTTGGAAGCAGCATTTCCCAGAGATCTTTAGCAGGAAGAACTTTGTTCAGAGATCTGCCGAAGGCCTCCCACTCTGCTGATTAATTCTGACCTGCGGGTAACTTGAGATGATTGAAATGTTGATAAACAGTGGCCAGTGGGTTCTGGGCATGGATGGATGGCATTGCAAGTAGGGACGTTGGCTAGCCAGCCGGGCAGAATGGGAGTGGACTGTGCTTCCCTAGTTGAATTTTTAGGCACATTGTAAATAGCAAAAGAAATTGACGTGGGAGTCCATCTGGCTTTGCGAAGGACAGCTCTTCACGCCCAAGAACCTCAGCCCTGACCTCCGTTAGCAGCTCTCACATGCTTCGTTCTCATGAGCAGGAGAACCTTTACTGGAAGAAAAAAAAAAAAAAGCAACTCAGAGAGTTTGGCCTGATGATGGTGGATCTGTTGCATTAACCTCATAGGCCAGGAATGGCTTGCATGTGGCCATTGGGATTTTTGGGGTCTATTGGAAATGAAAAACTGCATCTTTGTGTACCCAAAGGCAGCTGAATTTGCCTTATCACTGTCTTTCATGAGCTTCTATCCAGAGGTCTTAACCTTAAAGGTCGGCCAGAGAAGCAGGGTAGCGTGCTGGGAAAATGGCCAGCGATGTCTGACTCTTTGGTTAAGGGAGGGAGTCCTGACCCAGAAACATCCCCTGGGCAGGGAGGGGTATTTGTCTTGTCTGTTCTAGTGATTTGAAGCAGTGTCTGGGTTTTCCCCAAGGCTGAAGTATCTCTAGGCATCGGTGTGCCTTGGGACTTTATCTCTTGGCTAATTCAGGTGGGATGAGAAGGCTTTGGCTTCCTGGATGGGAAAAATGAATGCTTACAGACCTTCATGCATGTGAGAAGATAGTGTGCAGATATACGGACGTGTGTATATCCATATGTATATATCTGTTAATTTTTATTTTTACCAAAGTTAAATATGCATGTAATGAATGAAATTGCTCATGCAGTATTCTTCCGAGTTTCAACAGATTAGATGTCTACATCTAAAGGTAGCGAGAAAGGACTGTCAGTGCCGATAAACTCTTCACTGTGGGTTGATCCCTGCAGGGAAATGAGATCAGGAAGAAAACAAGAGTAGGGGTGAGCACATTTGAGGGCTTTTTCTCTCATTGGCCAACTCGACCGTCATTGGCTCATTTTTCAAAGAGGGGACCCTAATACCTGCTCAAGCCACGTTTCGGGGTTGCTGAGAAATCAGGTGCCTAATAATGAACACGAATATATAAAGAAAATAAGACTAGGAAGCATCACATGATCTACAGGGGCTCCAAGGAGATGCAAAGGCTGCTGGAAGGAAAATAAGAGAATGCCATGGTTGAGGCAGGTTTCTGTAGGTGGAGTGACTTGTGATTTTCTAGATTCGCGTGCCTGCTCCTGGGGATCTAGTGGGGGCTGAAAGGGGATGGAGTCAGTGTCGTTCTTCATCCTCCCTTTAGAGGACGCTGATAGCTATACTTTTTCCCTGAGAGCCATGGACAGAGGTAAAGGGCTGGGAGAACAGACTAGAAAATCAACCAGCTAAGGTTCCCCATCTCTAGGTTGGGCAGCTTTGTTTATAAGGCATAGATAGCATGAAGGATGCAAAAGAGTCAAAACACAGTCTTTTTTTCTTTTTATTGAGGTATAAGTAACATACACTGTTATAGTAGTTTCAGATGTACAACACACTGATTCAACAATTCTATACATGACTCAGTGGTCACCCTGAAAAGTGTGGCCACCATCTGTCAGCGTATGACGTTATGACAACATTATTGACTATATTCCCTATGCTATCCTTTTGCATTTGACTCAGATGTGAGTACGCGTGGAGGAGTAATGGAAAATAAAATTGAAATATAGGAATATAGGAATACAGATGGGACTCTCCTAGGTGCAGGTGTTGAAAACCCAATCTCCTACTGCTGAAATAAAACTAATAAACAATCAGATAAGGAAACAGGGACTGTTGGTTTAAACAGATGTGCATGCCTTTAGGTGTGGTTCTTTGAAAACAGAAGCTGAACCCTTGGTGCAAACAGGCCTTACCTGATGTGTACTTTCTTCATGGCAAAACCTATCCTGACCTAAACTGGCACTAATTAGGGCATTAATTTGTTGTTGTTGTTGCAGAAATACATTAATGAGTTTGAGTACAAGGACGGTGTCCTTGAGGCTGGGTCCTGTTGTATGTTTCTCATCTGACGAATTCTGAATTCTGAAACACTTCTAGATCCAAGAGTTTTTTAAAAAGGTGATTGTGAGTCCGTCCAGCTGCAAGTCCAGAGGTAGTGCTAATGTCAGGGATTTCTCTGTTTCCCTGTATGAGCTTTATTCTCACACAGGCCCTTTCCCCAAGACAGCAAAGCTCCTACGATTCTTAGTACCTCCCTTACCTGCTGTTGAAATTAACCAGTGAAAAAGACCCCAGTGACTGACTTCCTGATAGGGTCATCTCTCTACTCATAGGCCACTGACCTCGTCCACGGGGATGGCCACATGTGGGTGAGTCACCTTGGGTCACATGTTCACCCTTGAAGTGAGGGAGACGTTGACCACTGATGGGAGGGACGGTTCCCCCAAGGGAAAAGGGGGTGCTGTAGCTGGGGAATGAGGGGAAGCAGATGCGGGACTTGAAAACTTTCTCCTACAGATCGGGTTATACAAGGCTTTAAATGCTTAGGCTAGGGAGTTTCAAGTTCATCATGTAAGATAAAGAGTTACGTTGAAGTTCCCTGAGAAGAGGCAACAACCCACTGACTCAGCCAACATGAGAGTCCACCATGTAATGCATGAGACATTCTCTGCTTTCCAGGAGGTAGGACATTTTTACTCATAGCTGTCATTCAATGCAGGACAGATATGAACGGGGTCACAGGCTGCACAGTATGGTTCGCCTGGGACGAATCTGCTGGCCTCAGTGTGTGCAAGGAGCTGGAGGAGGCAGAGAGGCTCTTGTGTTGGCAAAGGTCATTGGTAATGAAACAGAAGCTGAGACAATGGGAAGAGAACAGCTTTGGGATTCTTGCAGACGTGGATTCAGTATGGCTCGGGGTCTTAGTGGAGGTGGAGGGTGAGGAGGAGGGTGAAGGTGAAGGTAAGTATCAAGTTTATGGCCACGGGACCAGGAGGATGGTGGACTCATTTATGGAATCAGGGCAGTCTGCAGGAGCGCTTTGAGAACAAAAGGATAGTTTCAGGCTTGATGTTGTTGCTCCAGAGGAGGGCACGCAGATTGAGTAGGATTGCTAAGGGATGTAGCCTGAAGAGTGGAGAGTGGAGGGGGCTGAGGATAGGGCTTTATGGGAATCTCTCCACTTAGGGGTGAAGGGATAAAGGGACTATTGAGGGTCACAGAGGCCCTGAAGGTAGAGCCTGGAAGCCACGAGAACGGGTGTTCCCTTTCTAGGGTGTACACGAGTGAGAAGAGCTGTAGAGAGAATCCGGCATATGAGAACTGAAGCGTGGCATAAAGATTTGATGATGAAGAGGTTAACCGCAATCTTGGTGCCAGAGCTTGGTTGAATAATGAGGGGAACTCGGGGATGTGGGACAGGAAATGAGTACGGAAGGTTCCGATTACACATTTGCATACCTACCTATGTTCTTGCCCTCTGCCTCCTGGATGCCCTGGGGTGGCTAGGATCACAGGTCTAGAACCAAAAGGGTTTGAATCCTAATACTGCCCCTTCTGAGCTGCGGGGCTGTAGGCAAGCGCCTTAAGGTCTCCGTGTGAAGAAGAGCCAACAGGATTTCCCTCACAGAGTCAGTGAGAGGATTAGCTAAGAGAAGTTAGCAATAGTGCCTGGCACGTACGACATACTCCGTGGGTGTCCGTTGTTATAGCTTGTTTTTTATTTTTAACCAAGTGATGCTCAGTTTCTATATACAGTTTCATCCTGTTGTTTGCACCTAACATTATATAGTGAGTCTTTTCCAGGGTTATTAAATAATTTTAGACAGATTTTAATGGCTGCATAATTGAAGGTATCCTATGTTATAATTAGTGTGACTGTACATCCTATTTTGCCAGGGATAGTCCTGGCTTATGCGTTACCTCCGTTAAGTATTTTTTGACACCCTCTTTTTCCTTTCAGACATGTCTGAGTTTGGAAGGGAAATGATGTGGTTACCCTAATTGTTTGCGTATTTGTGTGTGTGTGTGTGTGTGTGTGTGTGTGTGAGAGAGAGAGAGAGAGAGAGCGTGTATGTGTGTGTGTGTGTGTGTGTGTGTGTGTGTGTGTGTGTGTGTGTGTGATTGCACATCTTTTCACTAGCTGGGAACCAGAGCCATGCCTCTGTCTTGTTTGTGTCCCCAGCATCTAGCAAGGTGTGCACTTGGGATAGGAAGCATTACATGGGGAGAAATAGGTTTGGAAGGGCAAGAGGAGCACTCCCTGTTTCCTTGAGACTAAAGAGGAATGAAGGGTGAGTGGAGATGTGGGGGAGTTCAAGGTGAGGGGAAAGGAACATACGTGTCAAATAGCTCAATCTCACGAGTCACTTCTGAGGTGAAGGACACCTGCAGAGACTGGGGAGAGCTGGGTGAAATTGGTGTCCAGGTGCTCCGGTGGTTTGACCCATGTTAAGGAAATTCTGATAAGAAGCCATAAAAAAGGATGAGATCATGCTATTTGTGACAATGGGGATGGACGTAGAAGGGTATCATGCTAAATGAAATCAGTCCGGCTGAGGAAGACAAGTACCATATGATTCCCTCATATATGGAATTAAAAAAAAAAAAAAACACCAGTGAATAAACAAACAAAAAGCAGAACCAGCGTGCGACTGATGTAGCTACACCTGTGGTGAGCACAGAATAACATGGAGGCTAGTCAGATCCCGACACTGTGCACCTGAAACCAACATAACGTCATGTCTCAGCTAGACTCAAATTAAAAAAAAAAAAATCAGTGATGAATGACTATGAAAAGAACAGCCGAATAGCCAGATAGCAATGAGAGTATTTGCTGCTTGTACTGAGTTATCACTCAGAAAGTAGTGCTTGACTATTCATGAGGGAACAGATGAAGCAGTTCGTATTGTTTTGTGCTTCTGTCACTAAGGCTCAGAAACCTGAGATTAGAACAGGGCAAAACAGGGAGTTAGCTTTTGCCAGGGTGAGAGAGAAGGGAAGAGATGGGTGGGAAGCTGTGGGTGGGGGGAGGGGCGGAAAGGTGGGGGAGGATGGAATCCAGTGACTCTTGAATAGGAGGGGGAGTACCTCTGAAATGACAGGACAGTGTCCAGGCTTTGAGGAGGGTGGAGGGGCCAAAATAGGCATGGTGGGTCAAAGGAATGGGGCGGGTGTAGGAGCTGTGAGTACAAAATCAAAACGGAGGGCCAGTTAGACCGCAGTAGCAGAAGTGAAAACGTGGGATGGAGGCATCCCAGAGGGTGTGTGTGTGTGTGTGTGTGTGTGTGTGTGTGTGTGTGTGTGTGTGTGTTTGGTAAGCTCCAAATTAGAGCTGTTCTGCATCATGACAAGGTTCCAGAGTAGACATGCTGGTGAGCTGATCAGGTAGAGAACAGGTGAAGGCCAGTGGGTTAGACAGAGTCAAGACAGTGTGAGGCTGGGCTATTAGAAGGCTTATCAGTTTGCCTAAGATGAGGATTCCAAGTCCTTGTGCCAGCATACTCATGAGGCAGGGAAACATGACGTTTGACCCACACTGTGATTCTCTTTGGATACATTTAGGTATCATCTCTCCTTTACCCATGTGTGTGCTATTATTTGCACTGGAGGTCCTGTATCAACTTAAGGGATAAAAGACAGACCCCTGGGTGATTGCTTTCAACTCCCAAATGTGTCTTCCTGTATTTGATTTTAAAACTGAAGATTGCATTGAACACTGACTATAGAGGGAAGAGTGTAAACAGAGAATGTGAAACCAGAAATAATATTTAAGGATGATTTTAAAATGGTATATACTTTGTTACATTTTATGTTTGCCTCTACCTTAGGTTGTCATGTAGCCCACTTCTGTTATAATAAATAGTTATACCTATAATTTATTCACCTGTCATGTATTCTGCCCTTTTAATTTATAGAGTATAATGAAGCTGTGTTCTGAACACGTCTTTATTTTATTCTTAGTCCAAACTTTAGTGCCCTATAGGAATAGACATACATTTTTAAATACGTGTTTTAAAAATTATTTATAGATTGCTCTCTATTTAATATATAATATTTTTAGATTGCTCTATGTATATTAGCTTAATCTTGTTTGCATTCCTATGTAATCTGATTGTTAATTTAAGGTTAGCATCACAAAGGAAGCATTAAATTTCTGTTTAAATCCGTGCATTATCTAAGAGGTTAACTCTGTCTTGGGAAAATTACAGTGTGGGTCCCATACCAGCATTGGAACTGGTTAAGGTTTATTAAAAGCAAGTCCTTCCCTGCTGCCTTTCCATACATACATATATATAATATATATATATATATATTCTCCATATATATCTGTATTTGTACTAAGTACCCAAGGTCTGATATTTTTGTAATAAGTACCGAAGGTCTGGTATTTCTCTACTCTGAGAAGCTCTTCCAGCTGTAAAAATATCCCAGCTCCCTCCATGTCACTGTTCCCAGGCTTGTGCCTTGTTTTCACTAGTTGATGTTTCTCAACCAAAATAAAACTGGGCAGTGCTCACTAGTTTGAATGCAGTGCCGGGGGAGACCCTTCCAGGGCCTTTAATCTTGTAAGCAGATATCCAGAACTATAAGTTTAGAAGTTTACTGCATACTCAATCCTGGGCCTATTGTACTTACTTGCACTTAACTGATACCTATTTTTTTTTCCTGTGTGTATGCAACCCCATTCATCAATTTCAGAGTTTTTCAAGAGAAAACTAAATTGTAGGCCACTTAGGATTTATTACAGCCCGGCTCCCCACGAACGCTTTTTTCTTTGTTTCTTTTCTTTTTTCTTTTTTTTAAACTGTGGGGCATCTTTCTATTTGGTTAGTGCTCCTGAGCCAATTTGCCAAATGCTACATTCTTTGAATTATTGGAGGGTGATGTCATTGCTTCTGGGCTGGTTGGACAATGCTCTGAGAACCTGTAACCAAACTCAAGACAGAAGGCAGGTGACTTGCATTCCCCTCTAGGTCCCGCCCTGTCACTAATTTGCCACACACGTCTGAGCTGGTCGGAGACTCTCTCTGTCTTAAAGGGTTGGTTTTATTCATGGCTTTATTTAAAAATAGTTATTGAAGGACACGACCGAGGAAGTGAAAAGGCAAACCACCCAATGGGAGAAAATATTTGCAAACCATACTTGATAAGAGAGTTAGATCCAGAAGATGCCCTCTGGACAAATAGCCCAATTAAAAATGGGCATAAAGGATCTGAATGGACATTTCTCCCAAGAAGATATATAAATGGGCAATAAGCACCTAAAACTATGTATAACATCAGGGAAATAGATGCCAATCAAAACCACAGTGAGATACTAGGTCATACTCACTTGGATGGCTGTAATCAAAAAGACAGATAATCACGAGTGCGGGCAAGGATGTGAAGCCATTGGAACCCTCATACGTTGCCGGTAGAATCGTAAAATGATACAGTCACTGTTGGAAAACACTCTCGCGGTTCCTCAAAATGTCAAACATAGAGTTACCATATGACCCAGCAATTCCACTCCTAGCTATGTACCCAAAAGAAGTGAAAACCTTTGTTCACACAAAAACTCCAAAAAGTGGAAACAACCCAAATTCTCTCAACTGATGAATGGATAAACAAAATAAACAATTTTATTTTGCAATAAAAATGAATGAGGTACTGATCCATGCTGTAATATGGGTGAACCTGGAAAACACTCGGCTAAGTGAAAAGAGCCGGTCATAAAAGGCCACAGATAGTATGGTTCTGTTTTTATGAAATGTCCCAAATAGGCAAATCCAGAGAGATGGAAGGTAGATTAGTCACATCGGGCTGGAAGGGTTGACAGGAATAGGGGAAGGGGTATGGGTTTCCTTTGGGGGTGAGAAAAAAATGTTCTAAAGTGAATTGTGGTCCTTTCCACCCGACCCTGTGGAAATATAAAAACATTGGGCAGTTTATTTTAAATAGGTGAAATGTATAGTATGGGAAGTAGGTCTCAATTCAGCTGTTAAAAATAGTCACAGAGTACATATTGTTTATCATCCATTCTAATAGGCACGGTGCTACTATATTTGTCATGGATAAGGTATCTGCTCACATGGAGCTTATATGACAGTGGGAGGAGACAAGCTTTAAGCCAGTAATGAAATGAATAGAATAATATCAATTATGATAAGTGTCGTTGGAAAGCAAAACACAAGGTGGTGAGGCGTTCTATAGACCGGGCTGGTCAGGGAGGCTCACTGAGGAGGAAGCACTTGAGGCAGAGACCTGAGTATTAAGAAGGAACCAACTCCATGGAGGTCTGGGTTGGGGGTCATGTCCATGCAGAGGAGACAGCCAGGGCCAGTGCTCCTGAGGAACAGAAAGCCGCTGATGTCAATAGTCTAGTTAACAAGTGGTTGAGCTTGAGGTTAGAGAGAATGATCTTAAAGCTTATTTTGGTGCTGCCATGCCCCGGTTGAGAAGCCACCAGTAGCTCCCATTTCCTACTGTGTTCACACAGATTTCTTCTCTGGGCTTTTAAAGGCCTCTACCCACTTTCCCTGAGATGCTTTTTGTATCATCTTTCCTGTTCTGTCCCTTAACACAGCCTGGACTTCCCATTGTTCCCCAGGTATTATGCTCAGTGCTTTCCTGTTTCTGTGCCAGTCTTTCCACTTGGAATATTCACCTGTCTTCCTTGCTGTTCTGGAAATCCTAGCTCCTCTTCTTCTTCTTCTTCTTTAAGATTTTATTTATTTATTTGTCCGAGAGAGAGAGAGAGAGAAAGCACACACAAATAGGCAGAGCAGCTGGGAGAGGGAGAAGCAGACTCCCCGCTGAGCAGGGAGCCCGATGTGGGACTCGATCGCAGGACCCTGGGATCGCGACCTGAGCTAAAGGCAGACGCTTAACCAACTGAGCCACCCAGGTGCCCCACCCAGGTACCCCAGGCCCAGTTGAAGGCACATCTCAGTGTCACCTCTTTGCTATACCTTGCTCTGAAAGTATAGGTAAAATGTAGATATAGTTTGCCCAAAATTCTCTTAGGAAATTTAGTTAGTTTTTCTTTCTTTTTTCTCCCCCCCTCCTTTGGGGTATTTAATTATTATTCTGTAGCATCTCAGATGGCCTCATTCTATATAAATAATCATTAAATGTCAGTTGAATCCTGAAGTATTTTATAGACATGCAATGTATATAAAGAGAAAAGTCTAAACACTGGAGAAAAATTACAAAAGAATTCTATCCAGTCAATAAAGATGGCTAACGGTGTATGGTATATTCTTTAAAGGAGTATGTATGGGTAAAGAGCAGTGATCTAGAATTGATGAGTCATTTGAGTGTGGATTCTAAAGTCCCGGGCTTCCTGGGAACTAGCCTAACCCTTATCTTTAAGGGTTTCAGACCTTGGCATCACCAGCCGGGTCATTCCTTCTGACTTTGACTTCCATGCAAATTCTTGGTGTGAGAGTCACAGAGTGCACGGTGTGACCTTGTCCACGCAGAGCTAAGTCTCAGGTCATCCTACGACTGCTTCTCATGGAACCCAAGGAACCTCAAGGACCCCGCCACCTGTGCTCATCTTCCTGGGAGGGAGGGGGTCAATGGAAGTCCTGTGTCTGTTGGAGCAGTGAGAACAGCGCAGAAAGTTCCCCCAGTGAAAAAAATGGGTCAGTTAAGAGTTGTTTTCAGATCGCAGGCAAATTTTACTGTTTGTGTGGAATCAGCGGGTCATAGCAAAAATAAGCAGGTTTGGTGCTTATGAACATCCTAAAACTCAGGATAATGGAAGCAGTAGAATCTTGTGATGGTCAAAGTCTCGTGGCAGGGCTCACCTGGATTGGCCATTTTGAAGGACCGAAACGCAGGAGTTAAATTGGCAAGAGAGGAGAGATTGCAGGCTCTGGGACAAACAGACATAAAATTAAGCCCTGCGGCTTAGTCCTTAAGGAGTGGCTTCAGAAATATCCTTGGAGATAGGAAGTAAACTCAAGACAAATAGAGCAAATGTCCATTGGGAATTTAACTCCATTATGAAAGGAATGCTCTCTTGTTTGGGTGACATGGCCAGAAGCTAGTCTCTCAATCAGATGGGTCTCCCTATCTGACCTTTTCACTTTGATCAGATCTAAGCCTCAAATGACCAGTCCTTCAGACCTAGACAGAGGGAAAGGTGAGTTGTATTTTCCGGGTCAGATGAAAGGGAAATGGGAAAGTGTGGTGTTCTCATGCTGTATACAGTTCTAGGGTGGCACTCTTCTCTCAATTGGGATGGTCTTCTGTAGCTAAGGCCCTTGTTACTTCTTGTTTGGACTCTTGCATCAGTCCTACCCTGCCCCCATTGTCTTCTCCTTCAAAGCTTGCCACATTTTCTCAGCACCCAATCTGGTCAAAAAGACTACTTCTCCCTCTTCTTCTTCTTCCTTCTCCTCCTCCCCTTTTCGAAACATAATTCAACCTAAACACTTTGCCATTCTTTGCACATGAACTGCCATGCCCTACTTTTCTGCCCCGACTCATGTCATTCCTGCCGCCTGGACATCCTCATGTGCAGGGCTCATTCTGCAAAGCCCTTCTCAGATGGTATCTCCTAGAGTTAAACTGCCGGTGGCAAAAACCTCCTTCCTTTAAACTCTCATTGAAATTTGTGTGCTGCTTTTCCCTGGCATTTGACATATTTAGGTTGTATTCAGTGTATGTATGTATGTGCGCATGTGCGCATGCTAGACAGCCATCTCCCTAAAGACAGGATTTTTTTTCTGGTTCATCTTTGTTTTGCATATGGTGCCTAGCAGAGTGCGCTCTACTGTTAAAACACCCTTAGAAAAATATTCTGAAATGGATAAATGGCTGTGAGTAAATAAAGTTGGAGGATAAATCAAAACTGTAGCAGACATGAGTATGTTCCACTGAGTATTTGTGGCTCTCCTCCCGGCTGTGTGATAGGATTGTACTTCCCTATTTTTGGTGTCAAGGGGCGGGGGGCGGAGGGGGGCATGTAACCTCCATTAGCCAACATCAAAATGTTGAAAATGTGAGCAGAAGTGACATGTGTCCCTTCTTCAACAGCGTGTGTGTGATTTGCTGTGATCTGCAAAGCTCCAGGTGGTGGATGCACCATTAGCCAGGGGCCTTATGGGATCTGATGAACAGCACTTCCAGCCGATGCACAATGGACATATAATATGAACTAGAAACAAGACTTTGTTGTTTTAAGTCACTGAGATGCGTGGGTTCATTTGTTCCCTGCTGTGGAACCTTGCCCATTCCAACTAAGGCAAAAATACAACAGCTTTTCTCCTTAGCCTTGCACACAGCGTAGGCTAATGTATATGATGGAAGGAGGAAAGAAGATAAAGTGATACTCTGGATAAGAACCCTGTGACTTACTAGGAAGACCTCAGTGGTCTCGTCTACATTTTCCTCATTATGCAAGTGATAATTAGATGGGTTCAAAAAAAAAAAAAGTCAGAAGCCAGCTATTAGGTAATTCCAAATGTATGTACTTCCAAATGTATGTATGCGGTTCTGTTGCTTAGAGATTTGCATTTCCTGAAGGAAACCCTAAAGGTACCAGAGTTTAATTGCACCAAGTTGCTTCTGTCTGGCCTCGCCAGCTCTCTGGATGAAACTCGTTCTGTGGGTTCAGATGTCCCTGTTCAGGACCTGGAAGCCTCTTTTAGAAAATGGAAGGTTTGGTCTTTTCCAAGAAGATAGAAACTTAGTGTATTGCAGTTTGTCTTTTATCTTTCCCGGTGAAATGAAAACAACGTGCTACCTTTGTACCTCGAATGATTGTTTAATAGGGAACGTGCTTTCTGTTGGCCAATTGCACTTGCTTCTGCCTTCTCGGAGGGCCACACTGTGCTCTCAGAATTATGACACCCACTGCTGCAGAGTCCACTTAGATTTGCCACCCCGTTCCTCTGGCCGGGATGCCTTAGTTGTTAGAGAACCGGCTTCACATACGTCGTATCTGTGTACTTACTGATTTATGTGATGTGGACACAGCGGGGAACAGCTGAGATTTAAAATGTTATGGCCTGAATTTTCCAACTGTTGAAATGAATCCAAAGCAGCAGATTTTTCTTCTTTGGCAAGACAGAATTGAAGCAACATGCAGTGATTTGGTTCGCCGATTTGCGAGCTGTTAAAAATCAGAATAACTTACAACGAGGAGAGTAAGTGCTGCATAATGTGAAAAATATTCTAAAGGTCACATGGTTGTGCGGTCTCAGACAAGTTAAGCACCATGACACTAGAACTATTTTGAATAAATTTGAAACACTGCATGTGAACATGTGATTTTTTTTTTTTATTTTTGCTCAAATAGTCTGTTACTAAAGTAGTCAGAATCTTACTTAGTTCACGCCACCTCGGAAGAGACCAAGGTTATCATGAACCCAGAAGGTCCTTCTTCTGCCTTCTAATTTCTCAGCAATGGAAACCATCCTGGACATTTACTTCCTTCACTTGTCATTGTTCCCTTTGCCATCAGTCTGTCTTCTGACGTTCACTGCAAATATTTCAGAATATCCTCACTGTGCTAAGTACTCTGCTAAGCTCTGGAGATGCAGCTGGGCACAAAAATCTCTACTTCTGGGAATTTAAATACTCCTAGGAGGAGTGTACCGGCATGCTTCGAAACAAATCACCCCAAACCCAGTGGCTTAGAACAAACACTCATTATTGCTGTGAGGCTGTGAATGGACCGGTAGGTTCTTCAGTCAACTGGTGGGTCAGCCAGGGCCCGGTTTGTCTTGGATGCCTTCACTCATGTTCCTAGCGGCTGGTGCTGGCTGCTGGCTTGGACTGTGGGGGTAACTGGCCGTGTGCCTCCCATTATCCATCCCAGGCTGGCTTGGCCTGCTTCTTCCCATCGGGACAAGTAGGTACCCCAGCAGCCAGAGAGAGGAATCCTTACAGTGTGAGCCCTTTGCAAATTTCTGCTTGTGTCTTCTGTACTACCATTCCCAAGGTCAAAACAAGCCACGTGACCAAGCCTGGCTTCAAGAGGTGGAGACGTAAACTTCACTCCTTCATAGGAAGAGATACAAAGAATGTGGCCATATTTTGCAGTCTACCCCAGGGAGATTGTTGATAAGCAGTTGAAAAGAAAAGCACAAGTATGTCTGTTGGCAGCAAGTGCTGTGGACAGAAAGCAGGGAAGGGGGAATGTCTGCACATGGCTAGGGAAGTTTTCATGGAGAAGGTGACATGAGTAAAGAGCTGGAGAAGGTGAGGTGAAGAAATGAGCCGTACACATATCTGGAGGAAACCCATTCTGGTAGAGGACCCACCCAGTGCAAAGGCCCCGGACAGGAGAGAGCCTGATATCTTGAAGGAAGAGTAGGAAGACCAATGATGCCGAGTCGGGTAGCAGATGGGCTGCGGAGGTCGATCCTATAGATTGGTGCTTCTCACATTTTAATGTGCATGGAAGTCCCTTGGGGATCTTGTTAAAATGCAGATTCTGATTTAGTAAGTCCAAGATGGGCACCGAGGTTCTGTAGTTCTAATAAGGTCTTGTAGTTCTTAACTGCTGCTGCTGGCCCGAGGACCACACTTTGAGGAGTGAGCCTGCAGGTCTTTGCGGGCCAAGCATAGTAAGCAAATTTTCTCTGAGGGGATAGGAAGGCCGTCGGACAGATTCTGACGGAGCTGTGACCTGTTCTCTACTACATGGTAAGAGAAGGAAATGTTTACATACGTACCGTGCTAGGAGATGGAGACATCATGCAGCCCAATGCGGAGGAGAATGTTGTCTGAATTTAGCTTGCCATAGCTTCAGTCTGCATGTCCTTCCCTCTCCGGGGCTGTGTCCTTACACTCTGTTGGTAAGTAAGCAAGAGATCTATCTCTGGACACCTCTTACCCTATCCCACTCACATCCCAGATCTGTTCTAGAACAAACTGGCTCTGTTTCCTTACAGTCACCCAAGTCCTGATTACTGGAGCTGTTCTTACTTGGCCGTTTCTTTCCCTGATCCTCAGCCCTCTTGACTCAGTGGTTCTCATGCCCTGGCTACACATTCTAGTCACCTGGGAGCCTTTACTGATCTTTAACTGGCCTTAGGTAGGGTCTGGGCATCAATATTCTTCAATACGCAGCCAGGGTTGAGAACTGCCACTGTGCTCTGTTCTTCCTGGGCGCCTGATTGTTGGCGGATTCCCCCAGAGCTCACTCAGAGCTTCTCTTTCCCTGAGGGATCCATTCTCTCCCTGCCCTTCCCCCCGACCCTGGCCTCAGCCTTCTCTGTTTTCATTACCATCAAAACATGTGAATCATTAGCTCATTTTCAACCCCATTGCATTTTGATGATTCCAGCCTCACTAGTCAGATTTTGCTGAATTACAGTCTATGTGTTCGGAGAGGGGGATGATCTTTTGTGCTTTTTTTGGTGTAATGGATATCCAAAGGCAATGGGCACATAACAGACCTTTAAGTGAACTCTAGGATCTTACCCAAGGGACAGGATCCCAGGAACATGGGCTGGAAGATCATTTGGCTCCAGGTTTGATATTTACAGAATAACTCCCAATGAGCTTATACATACAGTTTTGTGCTCTGGTTGAATTGAAATACAATGTCGGTTTGAAAACTTCCATCTCTTGTCTCATTACTACACTGTTTATAGTAAGTACACTGTGAATGAATGTGCATTGAACATTCTGAAACTATCCGATGAATAGCATAGTATAGTATTTTTGTATTAAATAAACATGCTACACATTTTAGCATTTCTTTGTCTTATAATACAACAGGCAGCTCAAAATATGGAAATGGCCTGGGGTCTGTCTCAGCCTTTGAGAGGTCCTTCTGAAACCCTGTGGGATTCCTGAGAATGCTTTTTTTTTTTTTCCTTTGAATTCAGCCAGTAGGTAGATACGTCTTATTTGAAGGTCCTGCTTATTCTTTAATGACTTTGTTTTCTAATCAGAGTAGGAAGTAGAGAAAAATGAAAGGCTGTGCAAAATATTATCTGTAAATTGTATCACAAATTTGCTGTATCATCATGTACCCGGAATGACTTGTCTGTGCACCATTAACTTGTAACAGTTTTAAACTAATTATTAACTCAACCAGATGGGTTTACTTGAGTGTTATCATAAAGGGCTTTGTGATGAGAGAGGATGGTAAAGTTCCATAAAATTTATTGCTTGGATCTTGCTGGATCCAGCATTCCACTAAGGCATTGCCTCTGTCCCCACATTACCATATTGTATTTGGTTATTCCTTATAGTTGGGAGAAAAGTGTGTGCGGGGGACATAGGGGGCGTATTAATCAATGGTGATTTGTTTCTCTTGAAGGAAATGCCACTTCCAACATTCTGTGGCTTGAGAAGGGTCCTAATAATGTCCCCTAAGCTGTGAATGCCCCTTAGATAGTTAGAACCATTGGGTTGTAGAGTTGTGGGCAATGGTGTCACCTCGCGTCACCCCCCCCCCCCTTTATAAAGATGAAAGAAACTGAGGCCCAAGAAGAAGAGGCATGGATAAAGCACTGGACCAGGTATTTAGCAGAGCTGAGTTCTAACGTCTTCAAGCTCCAATTATACAAGTTCCTTAATAATGTAGAGAAGGTTTTCTAGTCATCTTCTTTAATGATGATTGCTAATAATGTTTGTATTTATCAGGGACTGTGTGTCTTTAGGAGATAGGCATATGGAAAAATTTTGTTAAGGGAGTTTGAATATATATGTATGTGGTGTATGAACAAATAAGCCGATTTGGGAGGCACTATTCTTTTTCTCTAGTTCTGTGAAAATCTGACTATTCAACCCTTTTTATTAAACTACCTTGAAGGGAAATGTTCGATATTTTTTCCTGCTGTTGATACAGCAAAATGTCAATTTTACCGTTGTGGCTGTTGAGTAGGAAGGGAAACGATTGATCTAATGGCTAAAGCCTGAACATCTTGGTGGGTCCCCGGAACCAGAGAACCCTTTGCTGAGGAAAGTCAGAAGGCTCATTTGGGGAACGGTACGTGTAGTAATCATGTTTGCAAGTAGGAATATGGCCATGTTATGATGGGGGTGCCGTTACCCATACCTGCCAACTAAACTCAGAGTTCCTTGGCTGATCTTGACTACATGACGGGATTTTGTTAAACTGTGCAGTGAGGGGTAAGTTGCTGCATCCGTCGCGTTGAGCATATAAGTTCCTTTTATAGATCTCTGGAAGTTATGCAGTAACAAAAACAACGGAATAGAGACATACCGGCATATCTACTGCAGCCATGGTAAGAATTGAAATTAACACGATACATTTGAAATGGGAGTAAATGCTTGTGGCCGCCCAGGCCATTCTCCACCCTAGGTCTTTATCACTTTAGTTTATTGGGGCTTTAAACCTATTTCACAACTTAGCTACAGAATGTTGGCATGTTTGAACTAAGAGGGAGGAAAACCGTGAAGCCCTGTTCTTCTTCTAAATTGCCTGCATCTGTTTGAGCTATACAAATGTAGCTGTCAGACAGGATCCAGTGTTTGGAATATTAAAATAATTCATGGATTAATTTTCAGTCCCGTGGAAGCCTCAGAGAGAAGGTGAATATATATTAAATACACTTTTTCTTCGTTTATTCAGATATGAGGTATTTGTCCAGATAAGTGTATGTCTTCAGTGCCTGCAAAAATCTGTAAACATTGCAATGATTCTTTCGGCAAAACACTATATTGGGTTTATCTTTTATGTCAACAGTAAGTACTTAGGAATGATAGAAGAGAGAGAACTTAAAACTCAATCTACTGCACCGAGTACGTTTTCTTAAACATCACTTCTAACTTTCTATCTTATGGATACAAACATTTACTTGGTAGGCATAATGGTTATTTAAACTCTCTTTTTGGGTTTATTTGACATGTATTTAAGACCCAGCAGGCTGCTGAGATAAAGGTCAATGGGTGTTTTACGGTAAGAAAAAAAAATTAAAGGCTGGGCACTTCAGCCAGGCTCAGGAATTGTTGAGATAAAGATATTAATCCTACAGTTAATCAGGTTGGAGTTGAAAATTGAAAATATGAAAATTGAAAATATGACTCCCAGCACCAATTATGATATTCTTTAGGCTACTTAGGTTTGGTATAGGATAGTGAAAATGGCACGGAGCTTGGTGTCAGAAAAATCTGGTTTCCGTCACAAAAGTTTGGGTAAATCCCCGAAGTTAGCTGGGCCTCAGTTTTATTATTTGGAAAATCAGGAGAGTAATTCTTATTTCACGGTATTCATTTACTCACTTACTCATTTTATAAGTGCTTATTGGGCCCACTGTGTGCCAAGCACTATGATGGGTGTGGGCAATATTGCGATATTTTAAAAAAAGTTTGTGAAGAAATAAACAACTTGACCAGAGAGAGAGTAACTGGGAAAGTCACTTAGTAGGGAGCTCAGAGAAGACTTTTTCTGATGAAGTGATGTTGGAGCTAAGTTCTAAAAGACAAGAAAGGATTAGGCAATAGGAGATTGGAAAAAAGGGAATCCCAGGCAGATGGGATAGCAAGTGCAAATATCCTGAGGCTAGGTAGAAAGCCAGTGAATGAGGAGGAGGTGTTAGGAAATCGTGCTAGAAAGGTAGACAGGAGGCAGATCTGATAGCTCCTCATGGGCCAAACAAAGGCATTTTTGATTTTACTGTGAAAGTAACAAGAAATAACTGGCCAGTTTTACCAAGAGGTATGATATTATCTTAATTACTCATATAAAACGATGTATGGAGAAGCACTTTAAAGATGGAAACAGCATGTGAATATAAGCAATTAATTGTTACCTGGCATGGAACAAAAACACGTGGCCCAATGAGTTATTATTTATCCTGTTTACAAAGTTGTAAAATTCTTCAAGTGGGCAATGGGGCTAAAACACGCAGATAATCCAAAACACCGGCATTCTTTTTACATGTTTTGGGGCCAAGTGTGTGTGTGTGGAGGTGAGAGGCAGTAGACCTACCCTGGTAGTATTTTGCTTAAGCCAGTGTTCAGATTTTGTTGCCTGTGACCCATGCATCTACTGAAGAACTGGATGTTTTCAACTGAGAACTAACATGGTGTGAAATATTTTGCCCTGAGGTGATTGAAAGGCTAGATGGCCCGTGTATGCAAAATTATGAATTTGTAGCTTTTGAATATCACGGACCGATAGCATGAATAAAGCAGGACTCCCAAGAGGAGATGTTGATAATTTAATGGAAATAAAGCCTTGTTTTGTAAACGGAGCATATCTGCGGATATAATTGTGGCCATATTGGGGACTTGATCCTCTTCTCTGTGCTTAATGAACCCTCATTCAGATGGATGAAAGTAACATTTTGCTACAAAGACATCCATTGAGATAGCAAAACCTTTCTCTTGAGAAAGAAAGACCTGATCTTTATGCCTGAGACATGTATTGAAAATGTAGAAATCGTTATTGATCCTCCTGTATGGAAAGCAGAAGCTGAGAAGATAGAGTCCACGTAAAGTAGAATATGGCAGGACCTGATGGTTCTTGGAGGACAATTTTTAATTTTTAATAGTTGTAATTATTAACATGTATATCACCTGTGAAATTTTAGTTCTGAAACTTTACTCACTTGGTTCTGAAATGAACGGATCTATCACAGATAACTACACCTCTCTTAGTGCTGTGAACATTATTAATGTTTTTAATTATCTCCCAGAATTGAGTTTGAATAAAATTCTACTTGAAATCCAATTTTCTTGTAAACTGAGATTGGGCTCTTCGCATTATAAAAGGGTAAAACCTAGAACTAACCCCCTTTTTAACTATAGAGGTTGTGTGGGCATGTGGAAGGCTAGGTTTGGACTTCATCTTAACTGCGCAGGTCAAGAAAGACAACAACGTGCTCATGTCCTTTTTTAAATGTTGCTTCATCATTAGGGGTGCCTGGGTGGCTCAGCAGGTTGCGCCTCTGACTCTTGCTTTCAGCTCCTTTAGTGATCTCAGGGTTGTGAGATGGAGCCTCCAGTCAGGCTCTATGCTCAGCGTGGAGTCCGCTTGAGGATTCTCTCTCCCTCTTGGCCCCTCCCCCTGCTGGTGCATGCGCAAGCGAGCTCTCTCTGTGTATGTAAGTAAATAAAATCTTTTTTTTTTTTTTTTAAAGACATAGAGAGAGAGAGCATGAACTCGGGGAGAGGCAGAGGGAGAGGGAGAAGCAGGCTCCCCGCTGAGCCAGGAGCCCGATGTGGGGCTCTATCCCAGGACCCTGGGATCACGACCTGAGCCGAAGGCAGACGCTTAACCATCTGAGCCACCCAGGCACCCCAATAAATAAAAATATTTAATAAAAAAATGTTGCTTCATCAGTCCTGCATGTTTGCCATTTCCTTGTCTCTTCCTCTTGAGTTGGTTGAACAGGGCGATGACTGGATTCTGATTCACGTTGGGGTGGGGCCCATCAGTGTGCCTTTCTACGAAGTTTACAGGTGATGTCAGTATACTAGTTGGAGGCTTTGAGTCCCAGAGCCACATTTGGAGAATCACTGAGTCATAGAGTTTTATTTACTTTCAAACCACTTAAGTGTGTGGTTAACAGCACTTAGGAGACCCTGAGCCATTTGTGTGTCCTCATCTTTGTTTCAAAATTGCCAGCCATGTTTTTAGAGTTTCTAGTCCTAGTTCATTTAACGCAATCAGTCATATTTTGTTGTGACTGAGGTCGCCATGTTAGTGGAAAGCAGTACTTCACTAAGAAATGTCGAAATACTTCATTCCTTTGATAGAAAGCTTTGTATCTTCTGAGTGATTCTCAGGGTTGCTGTTTGCATTGTGTAATTCCAAGTACTGAAACAGTTGCTATAGCTTTAGGAAAGCTTCTCAATTGAGGAGAGTCAATTTGATAATGTATTTTCACCCAGACGACTTCTTAACTTTTTGCTTTTTCATTTGCATCATCTTTCCAGTAAACTTACTTTGATGACTGAGCTTTTCCTTATGGACTTTAAAGAAAAATTGGATCAGGTTTATTGAGATATCACTTGCGTACAGTAAAATTCACGTACGGCCCTATAAGTTTTGACAAATGCATGTAGTCATGTAACCATCTTCATAATAGAGAACAATTTTGTCACCTCAAAAGACTTTTGTCGTACTCCTTTGTAATCAGCCTCTTGCTGTTACCCCCAACTCCTGGCAGCTGCTAATGTATTTTCTGGTCTGAATTGCCTTTTCTAGAATGTCATATAAATAGAATAATACAGTATGCAACCTTTTGAGCCTGGCTTCTTTCCCTTGCTATAATGCGTTTGAGATTCATCCCTGATTAATTAATCAGTAGGTTGGTCCTTTTTATTGATGAAAAATACTCTTGTATGGCTGTACAAGTTTGTTTATTCATTCTCCCGTTGTAAGACTTTGAGTCGTTCCTAGTTGTTGGTGATTATGACTAAAGCCACTACAAATATTCATGTACAAGTTTTTGTGTAAACACAAGTTTTTGTTTTCCTGGGGACAATATTTAGGAGTGGGATTTCTGGGTCATCTAGTAAGTGAATGTTTAATCTTTCAAGAAATTGCTAAAGTGTTTTTCAAGGACTCCCAGCAACCACGTATGAGCCTTACATTTACTCACATCCTCACTATCACTTGGTATTGGCATTTTTTTCTCTTATTACCTCTATTTTAATCGGTGTTTACCTGTGGCATCTTTAATTCATACAACTGGCCAGTACCTGCCCGCGGTGGCAGAGCTTCATGAACTATAAAAGTACGGCCCAACCTCCCATCTGCCTAGATGCAGGACTTCCCATCTGGCTGGAAACCTCACTCACTTTTCCTCTGCCATTATGTTATATCTTGTGGTCATTTATCGCCTGTTGTGGGTCCAGTTTGGGGGCACTACCCTGCAAGGGCTACCTCTGTTAATCCCCAGCAAGGACCAAGTTGGGGACAAATGTACAAAGCATCTGTGAACAACCATTACAAAGCTATGGGGGAACTTATCCTCCTAATAATTTTTTTTAGTAACTGGAAGTTTGTATCTCTTCATCCCCCTTGTCTATGTCACCCATCCCCCACCTACATGCCCTCTAGCAACTGCCAATTTGTTCTCTGTATTTGAGAGTTCGTTTGTTTGCTTTTTAGATTCCACATAAAAGTGAAATCATATGGTATGTATCTTTCTCTGTCTCTCTTATTTTCACTTTGCATAATACCTTCTAGTTCCATCCATGTTGTAGCAGTGGCAGGATCTTATTCTTTCTTATGGCACATCTTTATCCATTCATCCATCAGTGAACACTTGGGTTGCTTCTGTATCTTGGCTATTGTAAATAAGGATGCAGTGAACATGGGGAGGCATTCGTCTTTTCGAGATAGTGTCTTTGTGTCCTTCAGATAAATACTCAGAAGTGGAATTGCTGGATCATATGGTGGAACAATTTTTAATTTTTTGAGGAACCTCCATACTGTTTTCCATGGTGATTGCACCAATTTACATTCCCTCCAAGAGTGCACAAAGTTTCCCTTTTTTCCATATCCCCACTAACGCTTGTTATTTCTTGTGTCTTTGATTCTGACTGGTGTGAGGTGATCTCTCATGGTGGTTTTGATCTGCATTTCCCTGATGATGAGTGATGATGAACATCTTTCCATGTCTTTTGGCCATCTGTATGTCTTCTTTGGAAAGAATGTCTATTCAGGTCCTCTACCCATTTTTTTATTGGATTGTTTGGTGGGTTTTTTTTTTTTTTTTTTTGGTGTTAAGTTGTGTAAGTCCTTTATTTATTTTGGCTATTAGCCCCTTATCAGATCTATCATTTGCAAATTCAGTAGGTTGCTTTTTTGTTTTGTTGAGGGTTTCCTTCACTGTGCAAAAGCTTTTTATTTTGATGTAATCCCGATAGTTTATTTTTGCTTTTGTTTCCTTTGCCTGAGGAGTCTGTATCCAGAAATACGTTGCTAAGGCCGATGTCCAAGAGATTACTGCCTATGATTTCTTTTAGTAGTTTTAGGGCTTCAGGTCTTTAATCCATTTTGAGTTTATTTTTGTGTATGGTGTAAGAAAGTGGTCCAAATCCATTCTTTTGCAGGTAGCTGTCCAGTTCTCCCAGCACCGTTTGTTGAAGAGAGACTGTCGTTTCCCCCTTGTATGTTCTTACCTCCTTTATCATAGATTAATTGACCATATAGTTGTGGGTTTATTTCTGGACTGTTTTGTTCCATTGATCTGTGTGTCTGTTTTTGAGCTAGCACCATACTGTTTTGATTACTTAGCTTTGTAGTATGTCTTGAAATCTGGGATCATGACACTTCCTAGTAAGTTTTTTTTTTTTTAATTGAGAATGACAAAGCCATCAACTATCCTGAATACACTTAGTCTCTGTCACACATTTTGAATGCTCACAGCCTTCACACCCAGAATCTTCCCTTTTAAGAGTAAAATATGTCATTTCAAATGCTGTAAAACTCAAAATAGCCTCTGTTTACCAATATGATAAAATATTCGGATTTCTAAATCTGCCTAAACTAAATTCATTTTTCTAGTTTTTTTTTGAAGGTGAGGAGGGCTTTTAAAGAAATGAATAAAAGAGCAAAGCATGCCAGTTACACTAGTACTAAAGTCAAATTAGAGATTTTTCTCATTTAAATGTATTTAAATAGATAGGAATATCTGAATGGAGATTGCCAAACTCAGAATAAATTGTTCTATTTCTGCAGAATGAGATGGATGGGTTAGAACAGGGGTTCTTCACCTTGGTCTGTATTAGAATCACCTAAATGCTGATACCCTGGCCTTAACTCAGATGCTTAAGTTAGAAGCTCTGGGGTGGGTGTGGGGGGACAAACATGAGTATTTTATTTAGTGCCCATATAATTCTAATGTATGACAGTTGTTGAGAATCATTGAATCTAAAAAGAAGATTTACCATTCCAGGAGTAATTCCAGAAACGTTTCCACCTATCAAAATACGTACTCTTCTCTGTTTGTTTCCATATATGTGGAAATGCTTCAAGTTGCTAAGGTGATCAGTAAGGAAAAGAATACAGACCTAAATGCAGGCTATGTGTGCTCCTTCTCCCTCGGCCTCTCTTGGACAATTTCCTTTGTGGGAATGTGATGTGTGTCTTACAAGCAGGTGGAATAGCTTAAATATTAAACAATAACTTCTTTTAGTTTCTCCAGAAATTACTTACAGATGGGTTTTTAAGAACTTTGTAGAAGAATAGCTGATTATAAATAGCAGTTGTGAAGGTTCTTATCTGGAGGAATATACAAGGATTATTTTACATGAAGGACATAATTATTCGTTTTGGACAAAAAGGGACTGAAGAACATAAAAGCCTAATGCCATTCACAGCTGATTCTTGAAGAACTGTTACACATAGCATTTATGTCGGATGCTGAACCCAATCGTTATCTCTAATATACTAATAGGAAAAATTGAGTTCCTTTGGGGGAAATATTCTGATTGAGTACAGAAGACATGACTTTCAAACTTGCACTTGACACAGTGGGGTTGTCAGAGTCAAGTCAGAAAGTTCTCTGCAGGGACGCCTGGGTGGCTCAGTCAGTTAAGCGTCTGCCTTTGGCTCAGGTCATGATCCCAGGATCCTGGGACCGAGCCCCACATCAAGCTCCCTGCTCATCGGGGAGCCTGCTTCTCCCTCTCCCATTGCTGCTCCCCCTGCTTGTGCTTTCTCTCTCTCTGTCAAATAAATAAATAAAATCTTAAAAAAAAAAAGAAAGTTCTCTGCATTTTAGTAGAGACTTTGTTTTGTTTGTTTTATCTGCAGCATCTTTGGATCAGTGCTTGGCATATCATACACATTCAGTAAATACTTAATATCTAGGAAGGCTGTAAAAGTACAGAGTAGAATATAGAAAATGACATTTAATATTCACATTGGCACTGACACTTAAGAAATCAAAAATATAGACTGGAGGAGAATCACATTAAAAAGGACTCTTTAGTTGACCAAGTTCATTCTGCTACGGACAGTTCAATTTTAAGCTACTTCTCCAATTAGAAGAACATCACCAAGAGAAGTCATGGGGTCATGGACTGCATCCTGGCTCCATCATACCTGGAATTAACGTGTGTTCTGTTCTGGGCTCCAAGTTTCCTGGAGAGGTATTACACATGTTGGCTTGTCTAGGGAAAGCAAGACTTGGGAAGACTTGTTGCATGAGAAAAAAAAAAAAAAGAAAAGAAAAACTTGGATGTTCAGCCAAGAACAGGGAAGACCTAGTAGGGATGTGTTGGCTGGCTGACTTATGGAGGAGGGATTGACTCTTCTGGGTTGGCTCCACAGGCTAGAACCAGGAGTAGTAAGTGGATTTAGGCTAATTATCTGGGAGAAGTTTCTGACAAATGGGCTACCCCAGGAAATGCAGTGCTGTATACCAGTTTGAAGAATGGATTCTGCATCCAACGGGGTGAGTCAGATTAAAATCCTGCTAATGTTTTTTTCCAATTCTGATATTCTGTGATTTGCTTTGAGGCAAGTCTCATGTCTCATGTGAATAGTGGGGCAAACTGTAGATTTCTCACTTGAAATTGGGAAAAGTTATTGCTTACTCTGTTTTCTCTGTCTTACATTTCCTTGGTGAAATTATATCTGTTTCTTGCTTGCTCGGGATTTGGAATAGGATGTTTTTGATGACTCACTTTTAATGTGAACTACGGGGACCTAGATTCTCCCACATCCTGCTGATCAGGTAGCTTTAAAATGAAATAATGAGGCCTCATATTAGTGAGGGCAAGGAGGTGGGTTGGGGTGGGAATATTTGAGTGTGCCCTTTGGATCACATATGGTGAACCAAAACCCTTTGAATGCATTTTAAGCAGAAGTCAAAATGCTGTAGAAAAGCTTAGAGTTTTGGAGTCAGATACTTCTCATTTGGGCACGTAACTTACCTTTTCTCATGTTTGGACTCCATTTCCTTCTCCCTAAAATTAAAATACTTCTTCCTTTGTCGGAAAGATTGGAGATAATGTAGGAAAGCTTCAGTAAGTGGTAGCTTTGGTTATTACTAGTGTTAACTCCATGATGGCTTTGAAGAAACAAGCCATTTGCTAGTTCTCTTTTGCTGGGCAAAATCTTGGTTTTTGGGTTTTTTTTTTTTTTTTTGAACATTAAACTTGATAATGCTAATACAGAGCTTAGCAGAGTGCTGGGCCAATACTCAACACTGTTATTATATTGGTACAGTTATTTGGAAATTGATCATTGAATATCCAGAGGGTCCTGAAAATGAAATATAAATTAGCTCCAAATACGAATAGTCCAGTTTCATTTCCTTTGTTTCTCACAGATGTCTACTGAAGTGATAGTTCTACCTTCTAGTAGTTTCCGGTTGTTGCTGTAACAAATAGCCACCCACTTAGTGGCTTACAACAACACAAATTTATTATCTGACAGTCGTGGTGGCCGGAAGTCCTAACCTAAAATGAAGGTGTCCTCAGAGTTGTATTCCTTCTGGAGAGTCTAGAGAAGACTCATTTCCTTGCCTTTTCCAGTCTGCAGAGTAGGATGTGGATGGCCACATTCCCTGGTTTGTGGTTCCTTCTTCCACCTTCAGAACTAGCAGCATAGCATTTTCAAATCTCTCTCTCTCTCTCTTCCTCTATTTCTCCCCCCGACCACCCTGCATCGCTGATCTGTGCTTCCACCTCTTTCTCTGACCTCAGCTTCCACAATCACATCTTCTCTGACTTTGCTGCCTTCCTCTTATAAGGACCCCTGTGATTACATTGGATCCACCCAGATAATCCAGGATAATGTCCCCATCTCAAAATCCTCAATCACAGCTGCAAAGTCCCTTTTGCTGTATCTGGTGATGTAGTCATAAGTTCTGGGAATTGGGATGTGAACATTTTGGGGTGGGGGGTCACTATTCAACCCATTACATGCCCACATATGTCAGAATATTGCTCTGAAATCACACAGATTAGACATCTTTCCTTGAGCACCCTGATTTAAAGAAAAAATTATCATGGGGCTTTTGCTCTGAATTTACACACTGTGATGCCATTTTCTGAAGACCTCTACAAAGAGCTCATATGCTGAGCCTGAACTTAGAGGAATTTAGGAAGAAATCACAAGTATTCTCTGAGCGATTGATTGAAACTAAAGTCTAGAAAAGATAGTCTTCATGTTACTTTGTAGCATTCCATGGCCCAGTGCAATGGTATCTAAGATGTGTGGGGCCAGATATTACTTGTTTAACTTGGAATGCCCTTTGAACTTATGAAGATATGCCTTAAAGATACTTTCTCACATGGAGACCTTAAAGTAAGTTTCTTCTGCATCTGCTCAAAGTAGATAGAACTATCCCTAGAAAACATCCCCTCTATGTACAGCTCTTAGGAATACAGTCTTCTGGGTAATTGAGATCTTTGAGTAGCTGTGGTTTTATTTATTATTTATTTTTTAAGATTTAATTTTTTGTAGCGAGAGAGTGTACATGAGCAGGAGGGGCAGAGGGAGAGGGAGAGAGAATCTCAAGCAGTCTCCACGCTCAGCATGGAGCCCGACTCAGGGCTCCAACCCAGGACCCCGAGATCATGACCGGAACGGAAACCAAGAATCAGTTGCTTAACCAACTGTGCCGCCCAGGTGCCCCTGGTTAGCTGTGGTTTTAAATTTATCCTTAGAAACCTTTTATTTTAAACATCTCTTAGAGTAGTTAAGAACATATGCTCTGGAGTTAAGCTACCTGGGATCCACCTGAGCTTCACCCTTTGCTAGCTGTGTGGTCTAAGTCAAATTCTTAAATTTTGTGAGCTTCTGCTTTCTTGCGTGTAACTTGGAAATCATGATACTTACTTCATTATGTTGTGTGATGAGGATGCAGTGCAGTAATGCCTGGCACTTAGTCTGTACTCTGTAAATATTAGCAGTTCATCAGATATCTGCATTTACTTGCCTTCTCATTTAATATTTAATGAATTCAACAACCTTGTTATAAATATCATTTTTGTTCAATGATTCCAAGAGGTCGTTGACTATGAAGGGACAAGGGAGAGAACTAAGAAACATATAGGCAGACTTTGGTGAGCAAGTGGTTGTTGTTGGTGGTAGATTCTTAATTTTCGGACATGTTTACATGTGGTGACTTTATTCATTCAACATTTAGTAAGCATAAAGCATATGTTAATTTATATGTTAATGTTATGTCCCAGGAAGGGTCATAAAGAAATGAGCAAGAAACTTTGCCAAAGGTCTCCCATAGAGACATGCTCACTCCTGTGTTGATTTCCCCCCCGGGCAGGGGTCATTCATTCATTCTGCATGTTTGTTGGGTAAGCCTGGCAGTGTTAAGAGGAGCTAAGATGGGGTACTTGGGTGGCTTAGATGGTTAAGCATCTGCCTTCAGCTCAGGTCGTGATCTCAGGGTCCGGGGATCGAGCCCCACGTCCAGCTCTCTGCTCAGCGGGGAGTCTGTTTCTCCTTCCCACTCTCCTTCTGTGCGTGTGCTCTCTCTCTCTCTTACTCTCTCTCAAATAAATAAATAAAATCTTTAAAAAAGAATAAAAGAGGAACTAAGACTAATCCATCAGTGAGTCAAATAAAAATCCCTGCCCTTATGGGACTAACATTCTAATGGGGGAAGACCAATAATAAATGGGATAAATAAAAAGAATATATGTCAAATGGTGAGAAGTGTTAGAGGGAAAAATAAATCAGGGAAGGGGGGTGTGGTATGCGGGAGGTCAGTGAAAGCCTCCCTGAGAAGGGGACATTCGACCAAAGATCTGAAAGCAAAGAGAGTGTGAGTCATAAAGATTTAGAAGAGTGTTCCAGGCAGAGGAAAATCAGGTGCAGAGACCCTACGGTTGAAAGCAGTCATGGCCAACCTCTCTTTGGTTCTATTTTGAATGTTATAGAGTCTGGAACACAGAAGGCAAATTATTATAGTGGTTTTAATATTCTTGGGAGAGCACAGAAGAGGCATCACAGTCAGCATTTAAATGAAAGAGAAGTCGCTTATCCAGGTGCTGTGTCTGTAAGTGCAAATGGAATTCAGCAAGTTAAAGTTTCTGACTTTCCAACTTTGGGCATCGGATGAGGTTGGTCTGCAAGAACAATGGCCTTGGTGACTTGGTTTTTCCCCATCTAACCTGAGGAGGCGGGATGAGGTGTGAGCTGGAAGGTAGATTCCAGCCCCAGGTAACTGGGTTCTTAAGTTTTCCAATCTGTGTCATTCTACAGAACGTCGGTAGAGGGGAATTTATAACTTTCCAAATCACTGTTATTGATGTCTAATTTACATACCTCCAAATGCAGCCATTTCTGTAGAAGGTGGGATGAGTGTTAACCTATCTCTATACCCCACGGTGGGCTGATAAATACTAACAAGTGACTTATCAGGAGGGAAAGAAGCCCTAATTTGTAGTCTTTGCCAATTTTTCTTGATATGTTAATACTTCCGTCGTTGTTGATTTCAAGTCCTCAATGTGATGTCATTGGACAGGCTGTTGGGAAGATATGAAAATGGACCTCGTAAGCCTATGATGAGCTGGTTCTAGGTCACGGAAGCACTTGTTACCCATGTAATTACCACTATAATAAAGATACTGAATATTCCCAACATTCCGAATTTCTCCAGGTTTTCCAGGTCGATCCCCACTCCACACCCAGATTGTCACTGATCTGTCTTCTGTCATCATAGATTACCTGTCCTAGGATTTCATATCAGTGGAACTACGCCATGTGTGTTCTTTTGCGTCAGCATGATGTTTTGAAATTCATCCACGTTGTCACCTTTATCAGTAGTTTGTTCCTTTTTATTGCGGCTCCTTCCACTGTATGGATATACCACGATTTATTTTTCCATCTACTTGTTGATGGATACTTGCATTGTTTCCAGTGTGGGACTGTTATTAAGAAAGGTGCTGTAAACATTTGTGTATGAGTTTTGTTTCAAAATAGGGTTTCCTTTTTTTTGAGTAAATACCTAGAAATGAAGTGTCTGGGTCATGAAAAGGATATGTGTTTCATAAGAAATTACCAAACGATTTTCCAAAGATGTTGAACCATTTTATACTCCCAGTAGCAATGTGTGAGACCTCCAATTCTCCACCATCTCATCAGAGCTTGGTATTGTCCATCCTTTGGACTGTAACCATTTTGGTGTGTGTACAGTGCTTTTATGATATTAATTTGCATTTGAGCATCTTTTTACCTGCTTATTGGCTGTTTATATATCTTCTTTTGTGAGATGTCTTTTCAAATTTTTACCCATTTAAAAAAATTTCTGGAGTGGAGATAAATAGCTTTTCAAAAGGGAGTTCAGAATTTGGATAAATGTATAAATTGGAGAGGGCAGGAGGGAGAACAAGGCAGACAAGTTTTATTGAGGTGGCCACAGGGCCCTTGACCTTGCTTCTTCATAATCAGGGTGACCAAATTTGATGGGGACTGCCCCAGTTTAAGTATTGAAAAATTCTGTGTCTCTGGAAACACCTCAGTCCTGGGAAAACCAACATGGTTCATGTTGGTTTTTTTATACATAGAACTATGTATAAAAAATTTGCCACCTATATGCCTGGAGTCATTAGACTTGAGGGGATTTTAGTCACAAGCATTGGTGAGACTGTTGGTGGTGAATGAATTCAGGAAGGCCACACAGCTCCTCACTGGGGTCAAAGCCATTGCAAAACATAAGTCTTCTGGCTCCTAACTCTGCTCAGACGTCTATAGCTCCCTTGTGACATAAGAATTTAGGTACACAGGGAAGGTTCCCTCTTGCTAGCAGAAAAACAAAACCAAAAGCAAAAACCCTCCAACAATTGTTTTCTGACAAGGATTGTTTTTGGAAATTATAAACACAATGGTCTCATTTATTTGGCTTAAGTTTTAATTTTCTGATCAAATGCAGTTGTTCCTGGAAGAACCAAGACATTGAGTCTTACCAGTCATTTACACCTTAGTATAAAATAGTTCATTAAAGAAACCTTTTCTAAGAAGAATTTGGCTTGAGAAAGGGTCACGATAGGAGAATTCTGGGTGCAAGGATGAGAGGCTACCACTAAGGAAGAAAAGGCACAAACGCTTGACAGAATTGGGAGCAAAAGATGAAATTTATTGGCTTAGTGTTGTATAGAGTTGTGTTGCTAGGTAGGGAAGAGTGTTTTGTGCATGACTGTAGAGAAAAGGAGCTTAAGAGGGTCAAGAGGGAAGGAATTACTCTCCTTCCTTTATGTGGGATTAAGGGAAAGGTTGAGCTATGGCTATTCTCCTATTGATTTTATACTTCGTATATGCCTATGGTTTCTGATTTATTTATAAAACCTCCCTACATTAGTTACATATTGCTTCTTGTTTTAGCCCTTGTTGGTATTGGGTAACATATACACACCGTCGTCTTTTGTTTTACATTACCCTGGAGGAGCTGGGTGGAATGTCTGCTTATAGATAATATTACTGCTTTGTTTTCATACCCTGTCTTTTCTTCTGAATAGCTCTCAACATGTTATGACATTTTTCTTCTTAATGTTTATTAAATGCCCTCAGCATGCTCAGTGCTGTTGGAAGACTATGAAAGACACAATTCTCACCAATAAGGGACATGCATATTAATAGACAAGAGACATAAACATGCTTTTAAATATATATATTTAGATATAAAAATGTCTATAACTCTGCAAGGCGACAGATTATTTTGTTTGAATGATGTAGAATGATGGAACTAACAGGCGCTACTCCTTAGCTGTTGTCTTGCAGCAGAAAAGAAAGAAAGAAAGAAAAGAATAATGATGTCTCTGCCTACAACCTTCTGAACCATAACCCTGGCAGATTTGGTACTTCAGTTAAAGTGGAATTAAACTATTTTTGCTGAAATTAACCTTGATTGGATAGTCCTATTATACTCACACCAGAGATTTTGAATCCTCCGTAGGTCTAACGTATGCAATTCTAGCAGCTCGAGGATTCTGATGTTCATAGCATCCACTCCGCAGTCTTTGTTGAGAACCTATTACGTGTTGAGCCATATAGTAGGAGCTGGAAACAAAGTGTAAGCACGACAGATGTGTCTCTGTCTCATCAGAACATACAGGTATGCAGGTGGGGGTGCAGCCATTAAACAGATCATTGTACTGATCGAAGTATAACCAGAGGCCTATGTTTTATGATTCTGTGAGGCAGTGGAACCTCACCTGGCCTGGAGGGTTTGAAGACTTCCTACTTGAGGTGACACATAGAGGACAAGGAAGAGGGAAGCCAGGTGGAGAGGGTGGAGGCGGGGAAGAAGGTTGTCCTGCAGGTAAAGGGAACAGCAAATCTGAGTCAGGGAACTCTTCGAGGCCAGAGTCTAGAGGATGGAGAGTCTGTGTGATTTGAAGTAAGGCCAGAGAGCCGGATTCTGCAGGTGCCATGGGTCAGAGGAGGATAATGGTCTTCATTCAGTGACTTAGGTAAAGCCCGTAGGGGAGTTCTTGGCATGGCACTGATGTTAATATGATCTTATATTATAGTTACAAACTATAGTGTTAAGTAATATTCAATGTTAACTATTACTCTTTCTTTTCAGAGCAGAGGGAAGCCCCTACAAATTTTAGGCAGGAGTATGACCAAATTTGCATTTTGTGGCCTTTTTCTGGCTGTGGTGTAGAAAACAGATTTGAGAGAGGAGGTTGGTGCGTATGGCTCTGAGAAGACTAGAAGCAAGTGTGTTCATCTAACAGGTGGTCAGAATACAGTGAGTCACCCGGGGCCTGGGCCTCACTGGTGCCTATAACTGTTCATGACTCAGGAGATACATAACTTGGAGGGTCTCAAAGTTGTATAAGATTGTGTAAATGTAGCTACTTTTTCAGAAGTTTTGAGCTATCCAATTTTAGATTTAGTAGGGAGCCTACTGCAGAATCCACTAGTCATTCTACTTTGGAAGGCATTCGGTATAGACTATTAAATGGCTTGTAGAATCATTCGAGAAGGCAAAGCTTTCAGAAATGTCCCCCAACGCCACATCACAGAATGGGCCTTCCCAAGAGTTGCTGCTTCATCCTCAGCTTTTTGCTGAGGAATGAGGAAGCTACCCTCTGTTGCCCCCATAGCTCTTTGATAATCTCTTGCCAATTTACCGACAAAACAACGGGCGTTGTTGCGCCCATTCTCCAAGCTGCTGACTCCTGCCAGGCTCCCAAGCGGCTCTTCAGCATGATCAAAGTTCTACATTCTACAAACAAATGCGCAGAAAGCTAGCAGCCAGCATTAAGACCTCTGCCACCACGACCACTAAACACATAAAGGCTTCCAAGAGCCCGGCCCAGGATGCTGTAGTCTGCCTTTGTTTGGCAGAACCTTAATCACATCAGAACCCTGGCTGCACAGAGTTGAGCTCTTTAGCTCTGCAGTGCAGGAAAGCTCCCGGAAGGATGCTGGAACGAGCCCACCTGTAGGATGCACCATGCAACCTAAGTTCAGATGCTAGCTAGCCATTCAGCAGGGATTTACATTCCCCGCCCTCACCATACTAGCTGTGTACGTGTGGGCACTCCCTGAGCCTCAGTAACTTCATTTATCAAAGTGGAGGTAATGATATTTATCTTCCAGGGTTCCTGGGGGAATTAAGTGAAATATGATAAGCAGAAGAGCCATAAGATTCCTGGCACATGGTAGACATTTAGTCAATGAGACATCAGTCAGTCACAGAACACCATTCCCCAACTCTATAGAAGAAACAGTATCCCTGTAAAGGAGGAGATAAAGTACAGCTTCCCACTAGAGAGATTTCATGGCCTGGAGACAGGTGGCCCTGTACCAGGCGCACGGACTTTGGGAAGCAGATTTGCCCCCGGAAGAGTATGTGGGATTTGTGTGTGCATGCTAGTTCATTTAGTTGTTATTTCTTTCATTTTTAATTAGTTTTTTTTAATTTAAAAATAATACATACGCATAAACAATGAAAAGAAAGCCTCTCTTTGTAGGTCAAATTTCCTGAAATATCTATGCATATAAGCATATATGTAATACAGATTCTTTCTTTGTTCACCTACACAAATGGGGTCATATTTTCTCCCTTCCTCCTTCTCTCTCTCTCTCTCTCTCTCTCTCTCCTTCCTTCCCGCCTCCCTCCCTCTCCTTCGAGATAATTTATTTTAGTTCATATAGAACCAAACACCTACTGATTATAGCTAGTTGTTTGAATGATTTTGCTTTACACAATTGCTCTAACACCTGTTCTTATACAGAAGTGACTATATCTGTACAAGAAATGCTTAGAAGCGGAAACGCTGGGTCAAAGGTTAGGTCCAGTTTATAATTGTATTGATATCACCAAATGGCTTTCAAAACAGTTGTCCCAGGGAATGCTCTTTACCAATGCTGTGTATGCTGCTTTCGTGCCTCCATCCTCACCAACCGTGAGTCAGACTTTCTGACTTTGGTCAGTGAAGATGAGGGAAGTTAAGAGGTGATACCAGGGTACACCAAGAGAAATTCTGACCAAAGGATGGAGGTAAGGGATTGCAGGATAGGAGGTGAGAGAAAGTGGGGCTGAAATTTAAATTTAGAAGGGAAACCAGCAATCTGACACTCTGTGCCTGGCAGTGACTTGACCAGGCAATGCACCTGTTACTATGTTCAGTCCTTACAACCACATTCACCCATACACATTTTTATCCCCCATTTGACTCTGACAGCCAGTCTCTGTCCACTCTACCTCCTGTGTCCTTATTTTACAGTTGAGGAACCAAGGCCCAAAATAGTTAAAGTGATGTATCCAACATCCCAAAGCATGCTAAGTCAGGGCAGGGGTTCTGTTTTCCACCTTCGTAAATGCTACATAAGTCCAGGATTTGAGTCTTTACCAAAGAAGCCACAAAGGATCAGAATTATATCTCCAGGGCATATGTCATCCACATTTGAGTTTAATGGTCCAGTTGAATTCAGTTATTTCCTATAATCGAAGAGGTTCCATTATAGTTGCATGGACATGGTCTGAAACTCACGGACCTTTTTTCACACTGGTGATAGGTTCTGTATAAAGTTCTTCCCCAAAGATTTTATGTCCCTTTCCACAAAAACTACTGTGTTTACCCAAGGAGCACTCTTGACAAAAGCTACATGAGATGAAAGCTTTAAGCTCCTTGGGATTTTAAGATTTTCTTATAAAGGATTACGCAGCCCATTGTGAGTTCTACCCTTAGTCCTCTGGAATCTTAAAACTGTCCTGTAAATCCCTCCTTGAAGCCCTTTTGGACCCTTAGGCTAGCATCTGTGTCCTCTTTCTCATTGTTTGCTGCTGTCTCAGAGTTCCCAATCTTTTCTGTGTGCATCTGGGCAGTTTCCACTTGAGTTAAAAACTTGTGAGTTCAGATTGTCAGATCTAATGATGATTAGAGACATTCATATAGAGTGTAAAGTCCCAGTGCGGGGGGCACTTTTCAGTGGCACCGTATTTGGGTTGATCATCATCATTGGAGGGGGGGGATGATGATTGAGAATTGATGGAAAGAAGAGAACTAAAAAAATAAACCTTTTATCTGGAAAATGAAGCTGGGCCAATGACTTTTTTTTTTTTTTAATTAAGAAAGCCAACTTTTGAATTGTCCCAATTGGAAAACATCCTGTTAATGGTCATTGTTTTAGGGCAGGAGCCATGGTGTTCTGGAGAAATAGTCCATTTGATGTACTTGTGCAAAGCAAAAAAAAAAAAAAAAAAAAAAAAAGTGTCCGTGTCAAGGAAGGGACTTTGTTGGAATTTGAGGGCTGCAGTGATCTTAGAAGTTAACTAGCCTGACGCCTGGTTTTATAGGAATGGAAATGGAGACATGTGGGATTTAGCCCAGAAGCCACTTCTGAGCAGTGTCAGCTGGAGCGAGAACCAGGCTCTTCTGTCTCCATTTGGTATATTGTTCAATTTCCATGCATGTGACCCACATCTGATAATCTGCTGAGAGAATATGATTATCTGGGATTTTGTTTGTTTTCCGGAAGTGCCAGTGACTTATTTTCAAAGCTATCCTAAACAGACCTAACTGCTTTCAATGCAAGAGAGGGGTACACAGATGAGAAGATGAGTCTGTTAAAAGAGGTGCTCGCAAAGACAGTGGATTGAACTCCTTTTACACGGGATGCTTAGTTGGTAGGTAGGATATGTGCTCTTCGCCTCATTGCAGACACCGCCATCCTACTTTTAGTTTGTGATTAAATGCATAACTGCCCTGTAGTTATACTGCCGACTTAAGTCAGGAAACTAAGACGTGTCTTCTTTGTGAATGACCAACTGCTCAGGACTTGTTTCAAATTGATGATATAAATAATCTAACAAGGTCCTTCATTGTACATTTCTCAGAGCAAACAGAATGCAGTGTGTTTTTATAACCAGATAGCTATTTGATTTTTTTTTTCTCTTTCCCACATTTGGATATAAATGGATATAGAATTACTTAAAATGCTGCATATAAATTAAACATTAAAAGGGAGATATGGAGAGGCTAAGCTGCCCCATTATAATCTTCAGTTCCTCAGTCACTGCCTCAAGGACACTCCATTTCATGTCACCTGTCCTTCTTTGGAAAAGTGATCACCAAGGTTCAAGTAACATTTAAGCATAGAGGCAACTGCATAATTTATGGACCTTTGTTTTGTTTTGTTTTGTTTTGTGTTCTTATTTTAATGAAACGGGAAAAGAGAAGGCTTCCTTTAACTCCCACTAACTCCCCTTGTGCTTCCCTCCTGTCTTTGCAGATCGGGGCCCTAAAGGACTACTACCACTTCTACCATAGCAGGACGATTAAAAGGTCAGTTCTCTCGAGCAGAGGAACCCACAGTTTCATTTCAATGGAACCAAAGGTAAGAAGAACCAGTTGGGTGGGGACCAAGAGGCGAAAGCTTCTGCATTTTTCATTGGTAATAGCACACTAGGAACTGATGACCAGCGTGAAGACTCACGTTTCGGGAAGCCATCCTGTTATCCTTTGGTCGAATGTCTTGGCTTCTGCTTTGGACAAAAATGGACGATCGCTGGATTTTCACTGAACTGCCATTATCATCCCACTGGTACGACAGTTCAGGGGTATCATAAGTATGGGTTCTCATGGAGAAGGGGGGAGTGTGTGCAAGGGGAGATGCTAATTGATTCAGAAGTGTTGAAATAGTAAGAATACCACACCATCTTACTGATTTGCATGTAGATCTGAGGTTCTAGCCAAACTCCATAGAGGGGTCCCTAACCAAATCCTTAGGTCAGGCATCAGGGCACCATGGATCCTCGCAATTTCGTCTGACGTTGATAGAGCCATGCCTTTGGCCGCCTGAAGACTAGATCGTGTCTGGGACGGGAGGGATACTGAATACAGAAGGGATAGAAGCTGGCTGCTGGTTTTGGGGTAGGGCTCAAAGTAGTTTTCTTGCACGTTGTCTTTACTCCATGTCCTTTGGGGTTATATAGACAACATCCCCTTGGGAGTACCTAGAAGGAGATATGATACATCCACATTCTCCCACTCCATTCTGGAGAGGTGGCACAGCTTTGGACTGGGAGATAGGAAGCTGAAGGGTGTTAGGGACAAACCAACCAGTAACTGGCAACTAACAGTCAGGGGGTGGGTTACACACACACATATCCTTATTAAATTAGAGGAAGGCACGGACTCTGAGGGGGACCTCCTTGGCCCCCCATATGTGGCAAGTAAAACGGAGAAGGCAGCTGTACCAGCCTGCCCCAGTTCCTTTGTGGGCTCACTGTTGATTACTTATTGATTAGGAGGGCTTTTTTTCCACCCCCATTATGTTCATTGCCACATGAACTCATTTTCATATAAATTGGTGAACAAGTCCGTACAAGTGAGCATGGCAATCTCACCTACAGATGCCATGAAAATTGTATTCCTCATTAAAGCAAAAAGTCCTTGTTTGCATTAATATGCAAATCAGGTTTGCAGTTTGGAGTCCTGCCCTCTGTTATGTGCCACGGTTTGCCTTGTTTAATTTGTTTCTGGAATATTATCACATGGTTGTTCATGATTGTGAAATTGTATCTTGGTCATTCGAGAAAGCACATTTCTTGTAGGTCCCAATTTTCTATAACCCAATTTGGGATTATAGGAGCATCCCCTAAGACTTACACTCCAGTGGCCTGAGGATTGTATTTTTTTTTTTCCCCCTTCATCTCTATTCAGAATTGAATGTCTCTGGAAAAGCAATCTGTTGGGATGTTCTTGAATTAGCTAAATTTTTGAAGCAAAGTCACGTTTTTCATCTGCTAAACAACTTTTTTTGAAGCTTTCTTGAACTTTGGCAATTAAAATGATTCCAATTTCATACCTCATGTGTGTAGTCAGTGTGAATTTGAGAAACCAAGTGCTAGTTGGTTTGGGAGGTAAGAACAGAATGTAATGAGGCATTGTGTTCATAATGAAGTATTTACTGAATATGGAGTTGCTTCAGTCTTTAATGCCATCTTGGGGAATCTTGGTCTTCATGTTGTCTTCTTCTTCTTTTTTTTTTTTAGCTTTATTTGAGAAAGAGAGAGAGAGGGAGAGAGAGAGAGTGGGGGGAGGGACAGAGGCAGAGACCCTTCAAGCCACCTCCCCGCTGAGCGTGGAGCTTGACGTGGGGCTCAGTCCCACAACCCATGAGATCTCGACCTGAGCTGAAGCCAAGAGTTGATGTTTAACTGACTGAGCCATTCAGGCACCCCTCCCTGGTCTTCATTCCTTTTCATCTTGGTGCATCAGATAGCTTATGCAGGATCCCACAGAGAACTTGGATGCTGGTGCACATCATACCTGGAATGTATGCCCTTCCTCACCCAGTCCAGAGAGTAGGGCCATTTCAGGACAGTTCTAGGGCACATGCTCAGTTACCCTTCCTCCTCAATAAAAAGAACACCCCTTTGGAGAGCCATATCTTACTTTTTATTTGGATGCCTCCTGCCCCTCATTCCCACCCAGCCATTTATACAAGAGGGCCATAATCCTACCGACTTTGCAGCTGGAGCACCATGATGGGGGCTGCCCACAGTTTCTTTCAGATACTTCTTACAGCTCATTCATTCATTCAGTGGCCATTTCTTGAGCCAGTAGTAGATGGTAGGCCCTCTGTTTGGCTCTGGGGATTTGGAGACATAGTGGTGCCAGAGGGGAGCTCACTGCAGGCTTCCACAGTGGCTGTCAGAGAAACCCAGAACAATCCAATGCTTCTCAGGTGTTGGGGATGGGGGGGAGCAAATGGGATGGACGTGCACTATATTCCCCCTCCTTTTCTAGTTCTGTCCTCGAAGAGCTCAGGCCCACTTGGGTCATTATTATTATTTTTTAATCTTGAAAACCTTTTTACTTGGGGAAGTCACAGAAATGTTGTGAGGAATCCCTATGTAAGCTTCCCACCTTCCCCAAATGTTAATGTTTATGTTTTACATTTTACCATACCTACTCGATCATATTCTCTCTCTCCTCTTTATACACAAACGCACCCACACACACACATATAGGTATGTGTACAAATCCATATATATAGTTTTTTTCTGAAAATTTGGGAGCAAATTACACACATGATGCCCCTATGACTTTATGGACTTCACTGTGTATTTACTCAAACCAAGGACATTCTGTTATTATAACCGGAAGGACAGTTAACATTCTGGTAAAAATCTGGATATTAACAATGATTTAATATTCTTATCCAATCTACAGATTTCATTCAAGTTTTTCCAGTTGTCTCTTTTCTGGGCCAAGAACGCATCTAGCTGTCATTTGTCCCATGTCCCCTTTGTAGATTGTGCCATACTTCTTTCCATTTTCTTTTTTTTTCTTTCAACAACTAGCACTTTTTTCTTTTTAAGAATTTATTTATTTTAGAGAGAGAGAGCATGCGCACACGTAAGTGGGGGGAGGGCCAGAGAAAGAAGGGGAGCATCCTCGAGCGGACTCCCCACTGAGCGTGGAGCCCAACACACGGCTCTATCCCAGGACCCAGAGATCATGACCTGAGCCAAAATCAAAAGTTCGATGCTTAACCACCTGAGCTACCCAGGCGCTCCAACAGCTAACGGTCTTTTTGAAGGTTACTGTTATTTTGTAGATTATCTAACGTCATGATTAATTCAGGTTTAGCAAAAACACCAGAGGAGTGCTGGGCTCTTAGTGCCTCAGATCAGGAAGTGCGTGATGTTGACTTGGTTTCTTACTCGTGATTTTAACTTTGGTTCCTTGGTGGTGACACACGTAGTGTCTGCCAGTCTTCTCTATGTTAAAATGACTAGTTCCCCCTCCCCCTTTTAAAAGATTTTGTTTATTTATTTGACAGAGAGAGACACAGCAAGAGGGAACACAAGCAAGGGGAGTGGGAGAGGGAGAAGTGGATGCGGGGTTCCATCCCATGACCCTGGGATCATGACCTGAGCCAAAGGCAGACGCTTAACCAACTGAGCGACTCAGGCGCCCTAGTTTCCCCTTTCTAATGAATAAGTGTTTGATGGGGAGATAACCTTGAGATGGCGTGAATGTGTGTGGGCTGACTTTGTATGTTTCACTCCCGGCAGCCTGCGTTGGGGGGATAAAGCTAGCGTCCATGTGACTCGCTTTCTTAGGAAGGTCTTTTCTTGACTGTTAGGTGTATGTATGGTAGATGGTTAGGGTGCCAGAGTGGAGATGCATATGTGATCGGGGTGATGGGACCACGTGGACTGGCTTGGTGGCAAACATTAGGGGTGCATTGAAGTTACTTTTGATTGTCATTTTCTTAAGAAAGGGCGTACCAGTGAATTGCAGGGAATATGTACACTAAACAGATCCTGGCTTTTACTTGATGTAGTAAATTGCACGTTCCCCCCCCCCCCCCGCTTTTGTTTTTATTTAGAGGGTTCTAAAGAAGAAAGTGCTCAAGTAGCCAGGAGGGTTGTAAGAACAATCTTCTGGTGCTAAGAAAACGCTGTGGTCAGTTGGGGCACATTGAGCCCAGACAACAAGAATAGCCTGGTTTCCATATGTTAACATTATGTTATGATTAGCTTTTTAAATGACAGAGATGCACAGACTTCTAAGACAGTGTCATTAGTACAGTAATAACAGTTTTGCAGAAAACACTGGCACCGTATCACAGCAGTTGGACCAGGGAGTCTTGCAATACTCGTATCCATACCTTTCTTTGTGACGGGCCAGCTTTTTGCTCCAAGAGACCCAAGCTAAATTTCAGAAACAATGGTTTTGAGTTAACATTCTCAGAAGCCTCTCATTAATCTGTTTAGAAATCTTTGCCAGCCCTGTGGCATTTGGTCAAGGAGGCTGTCATCTGTAGAGAGCTTTGGAATGGAAGTTCTTTTTTCTTTTTTTTTCTAAGATTTATTTATTTATTTGAAAGAGAGCAAGAGAGAGAGTTGCCATGTGAGCAGGGGGAGAGGCTGAGGGGGGAGGGACAGAATCTCAGGCCAACTCCCCACTGAGTGTGGAGCCAGATGTTGGAGCTGGATCTCATGACCCTGAGATCACCACCTGAGCTGAAATCAAGATTTGGACACTTAACTGACTGAGCCACCCAGGCGCCCCAGAATGGAAATTCTCTATAGATTTTGTGCTGCCCATGTGGACACGGGCTGGGGCAGAGGTGGGATTTTTCATTCTCCTCCTTCTTACCCAGAATAGAAAAACTAGAATCCTAAATTTCCTATCAGAGTAGGCATTTAAAAATCTAAAAAACGTAAAAACAAAAAAAACCCCCCAAAACCCTTGCCATTAAGTTCGGTCCTCATATCTTATCCATGTGTAATTTACAACATAGCTCCTTTTGCTCATTAGATTTGATCTTGAAAGTTCTGGCCTTTTAGTCTTTTTATTTTTTCCAGCCCTTTTTCTGAGTTCAAGTCTGTTGACTGGTCAGTTTTTATCCAACTCTAGGATAGAATCACCCTCTGTTACAGAGTAAGGGATAGGCGCCTCTCCTGTCTGGTTTCTTCCTGAAACTCATGTTGGTTAAACTGCCCCATCGCATGGATGTGTACGACTATGTATCTCATTATGGAGCAACTATTCGTATGATATTATTTACTGCAGAATTGTAGGATCCTTAGATTGAGACTTAATCTCTTTCCTATCCAGGACTGACATACCTTCCAGTGTGCTCTTAAGAGGGATTTTTTTCAGATCTGTTAAGCATGCCCAGTGACAAGAGTTCAGTACTGGGCAAAGCAAACATTGCTATAATTGAAGAGATTTAACTTGTTGAGTTCTAACCGGCTTGCCTGTAACGTCTACCCGTTGGATCTCTTTTTTGCCTTCCAGACGTATACATAACAGCTCATTAAATATCTGAGCCCCTTGCTTCTTCTCTGGGAGCAGCAATTGTCCCTCTGTAAATGCAGCCCAGAATTAAGTGCAGGGCTTTAGCTCACAGAGAGAGCGCCCATTCATGACGTTTATCCATAAGGCATTTCATCTGAAGAGAACTTTCGGGCAGAGCATTCAAGTATTGTACAGCGACAAATAAAGGGATCTGAGGAAAGGAAGGAAGAGAGAAAAGGAAGTGCTTGGAGGTAGTTAGCAAGATTAGAGGGAAATCAGCCCTGGGAAAGAAGACTGGGAAGTTGCGTTTCCTTACTAACCCAGGTTGGAACCACTTGTGGCCAGGACTTGGTTTTCAGATGACTGGCCTTTTTCTCTTGTTGCCTCAAGGGTGAAAGACCTGCGATCCTGTGATGGAGGAAGTATATGGGGGGCCCTCCCTCTACCTAGCTGCCCTGTTCCTGAGGCGCTGTACAAATCCACTTCTTCTCAGTCAAACCCCAATCTCCCCCATGGATTCACTTTGTAATTTTGGAATATTTTAGGTCCACTTTGGGATGGATCTTTAATTGATCCATGGAGACCACAGCGCCTGCATTCCCTCTTGCTCTTAGCTCTGAGACAAGCCAGTTAGAAGCCGTTCACATGCACCCGATCTCCTAGCAGAGCCTTGGAAGCAAAGAAAGCTCATTTAGTGAGAAACAATTGCTTAGAAGTGTCTGAACTCCATCTTACCTGGCTCACAGGCATGAATCGCAGCCACGCCTTTTCACCCAGAAGATTCCATCTGGCCTGCCGCAGCTGTGGGATGGCTTCACCGGGGTCCGGGTGCTTCCTCTTCGGGCCATGCTCCGTTTCCTCTTGCCCAACCTGCCCTCATTCCAGAGGCTGCTTCTGCGAACTGTTTTCTTTGGCGGGTTAATTTCCTGCTCTTTACTTTTAAATGTGGTAATGACTTAATGGTTTGACTTTCTTCTGTGAGGTGCAGTTTTATAATCTGACAGCCCCAGGGGGGTACTCATCAAGCTTTGTGGGATGATCCTGGGCGTGGTGAGGGGGCATGACAGTAGCGGCCTTCTCTCAGCCAGGGGCCTGAGCTCCTTGTGTTCCCAGCATATGTCGTAACCGTGATCATTGCACATAAGCCTCTCGGCATCTCACTGGTGAACGGCACTTGCTAAGTATCCGGAGAAGGAATTCCTCTGGAAGCAGCATGCTCTTGCACCCGACGATGCACAGGGAGGACATGGACATGGCGGTCAAGGGGGCATATTGGGGGCTGTCTTGTTCCAGACTACCTTTGTCACCCCCTTTTCAGCCGTGACATGCAACCATTATAGTGAAGTCCTGTCTGATTTTTGGTAGCACTTCTTTGTCTTTGAAAACCCTACTAGGATGCATATATGTTCTTGGCAGAAGCATTCCACTCACAAGTTTGCAACCTTTGGTACAATTATGGTGGCAGGGTGGCTGGGAGTATGAGGAAGACAGAAGGAGGTATGTGGGTGCAGAGTCCACTGTGTTCCCTACCGCCCCTTCTTTCCTGTCTTGTTTCCAGGTCTCCCAGATGTCTGGATGGTCAGAAATCGGAGAGTCAGATTGTATGCTGCTGGGTTATCTGACGGGAAGGTTTCCGTCTTGACCCAAATCCCTTATAGGCAGGAGTGAATTAAAAAAATAAAATAAAATTCTCAGCTACGTGGGAAATGTTGCCAAATCTTTATTAGAGAGCACTTGGCAGGCCTTGGTTTTCAAAGGTTATAAACTCACATGCCTACAGTGGGAGTGCAGATAACAAGAATGAGTGAGATGGGCCAGATAGAAAATAATTGGGCAAACAGTAAAATGGAGAACCCTTGCTGTGCAGAAGGGGGCCCCACCCCTTTGCTGTAGCCACTTGTCATGTGGGCAGGCTGGCTCGTTCTGCCCCTTCCAGAGAACCGGCAAGCCTAGATGGCTGCATCACACTTCCCGATTTTAAATGTTGGCAAATAATTGGAAAGTTTGAAAATATTTGGTGGGCCAAAGACAATGTGGCCGAGAGACATCCCTGTTTGTGACCCCTTGAGTAGGCTGTGTTGGGAGAAAGGGAGGAAGGTTTGGAAGATTCCAGCATTTTCGTAACTTGGCTTGGGTCTTACCCTCACCTGAACACCAGCATCATGCTCCCCTGATTGGCTCAAATGTGATTTTTCTCTGTGTCTTAGTCTCCAAGTTGAAATATGAGGATCCTTTGGGCCTAAGGTCACTTAAGTTCTGTAGCAAAGGCTCCTACTGCCGAGAACAGGGTGGAGGTCTCGTTCTAGCTTCGCTTGAGCTTTGTCCCCTTTTCTGCTGATACCTGTAACTGCGCTGGGAGAAACAGTCTTAGCAGGGAATGAAGGTTGGAGGAAACAGAGTAAGTCAAAGAAAAGAACAACTGGCAAATAAAGTGATGGCCATGTGGAAAATAGGAAGAGAGATTTGATGGGGCAGAGTAGGGTAGCCAGGGATTTTGCAGAAGTCATGTCAGCTGCTTGAAGGAAGGGTAAAAATGTGAAATCTTTATTATTTTCTTAGTTTAGATAGTATGTCTAGGATGTCTGGTTCTAAAAAAGTAGATGCTGGAGCTAGAAAATGTAGGGTGATGATACCATTCTAAATTTCTAGATTGGTCTTGTCTTAGTCAGCAGAAATTTATTTCTTATACTCCTGGAGACTGGGAAGTCCAGGATCGAGGTGCTGGTGGATTCGGTGTCTGGTGAGAGCTAACTTCCTAGTTCACAGACAGCTGTTCTCCTGAGGTGCGTCTCCTGGAGGGGGAGGGGAGCTCTCTGGGGTCTCCTTTATAAGGGCACTCATCCCACTCATGGGGGCTCCACCCTTGTGACCTGTTCTCCCAAAGGCCCCACCTCCTAATAGCATCACATTGGATATTAGAGGTTTCAACATATGAATTTTGGGGGGGGGAGGGATACACACATGTAGTCTATAACAGGTCTTAAGAAGGGAATTTTGGAGCCATGGGGCAGGTTGGGATGAAATTAGTAAGCAAACCTAAGGAGTAAGTGAAAACAGCAAACAACAAACAAAAACTAGCAGCAACCACAAAATCCCAAAGCCATTTTAATTGTCGGGCTTTGAAGAGAAATCATACTGATCCATGTATTTATTTTAATGAATGCAAGAGTAAATAAGAAATCCAATTAGAACATCACCATTGAAAAGGCCTGATTTGTTAATAAGTGCTTGTAAATTTTGTTTTTGTGCTCAGTCCCACCAAATGTCAGTCAATTCTTTTTTTATTGTTATGTTAATCACCATACATTACATCATTAGTTCTTGATGCAGTGTTCCATGATTCATTGTTTGTGCATAATACCCAGTGCTCCACGCAGAACGTGCCCTCTTTAATACCCATCACCAGGCTGACCCATCCCCCCACCCCCTCCCCTCTAGAACCCTCAGTTTGTTTTTCAGAGTCCATCATCTCTCATGGTTCGTCTCCCCCTCCGACTTTGTCAGTCAATTCTTGCAACATCAAAGGAGGCAATATGGTGCAACAGAAAGAATCTTTGAGTTTTGGTTCCAGCTCTGATCTCTGTTGGGTCATCACTTAACTGTCTGATTCTCCCCCACGTTTGAAGATCCATCGTTGTTCATGAATGCACACAAACAGTACACTTGAGAACCTGTAGAGTCCAACACAGTATAATGAATTGTACAATGCAAGGAAAGGTCAAAAGCGCAGCTTGAACCCTTGAAACAAAGTAGTAAGTAGCCAATAAAATGATGTTCTAAGTCTATACAGACTGATAAGGAAAGTTCTTCAAAATAAGTGATATAAAAAGAATATATAAGAGGTGTTCTCATTTATGTTTTAGGTTCAAAGGACGAAAAAAAGGACCTGTGTGTGTATGTGGGTGTAGTTTCATGCAGGGTAGTTTTGGAAGGCTAGACAAACACATGAAAATGACTCTTAATAGTTACCTTCCACACCGTATGATTTTTTATAAAAACTATAGTGCATCTGCTTTTGTTGACATCGACAATGCTCTGAGATCTCAAATCCCATGGGTCTATCTCTGTCCTTATCTGACTCTACCTTTCCTTTGACACAGTGATCAATCATTTGTTCCTTCTCGAAAAATGACTCCATTTCTTGAGACTACATTCTTTCAGGTTTGTCTTGCCTCTCCTGCATCTTCTGTCTTTGTCGTCAATGGCACCCCGTCCGCCTCACCTATCAATTTTGGAGAGCCCAGGGCTTACCTTTATGCTGGTGTCTTCGCTTCAAATTTATATCCCCTTCTCTCATCTACCTGACATCTCAAGTTAGATGTCTAGTAAGCATCTATAAAACACAGTATGACACATAACGATACTTTTAATTCCTACACATCACCTTTGTCCTCGGCCCTTTTCTTCCCAGCAAATGGCGCCGTGATTTATCCAGTTGCTCACGCAGAAATAGAGCAGTCTGCGAATCTGTGGACTTTCCTCTCCTGCGCCGCCACGGGTCTGGTTAATCCCTCTGTCTTTGACCTGAACCACATCAAATGCCTCTATTTCCACTCTTGTTCTTCTCCACGGTCATATTCCACTGAGAGTATGCTTCTTAAGATGTACAAAGATCAAATATTTCAATGACTTTCCATTGATTTGGGAATAAAATCCATTTTTTTCATAATGATCTTCAAAGGCCATCATGATCTGGCCTCTTCCTACCTCCCCGAGCTAGTTTTTGAAATGCCCCCTTTTTGCTTATTACGCTTAGCCGCCTTGGCCTCTCTACCTCTCAAAACACTAAACTCTTTCTCTTTTTCCCTTTCCCTGGAATGCATTTCCTTTGGGCTTTTCCGATGGATATCTCTCATCTTTTACGTATCAAAGCGAAGGTCACCTCCTTTGAAGACCCTTCCCCAGCCCCCCATCCTAAAGTAGACCCTCAATGTCATCTGCCCAACTACTGTCTAGCCTTGACATGTGACTTTCCTCTTTGTTATCTACCTGAACCCAAATCCATATGTTTCTTTATTTGGTTGTGGTTGGTTTTCCCCTTCCAGGATATAAAGTCTTTGGAGGCAGGAGCCCCAGACATCTTGTTAATTGTGCTATTTTCTTGATAGCATAGTATCTGGCATGTGGAAGACCATCAGTAGAAGAATGAATGGACGGATGATATTTGAATGTTAATTTTTATGGAAAATCAACGATGGAGACAATAATAAAGCTATAATCTTCTGTGATTTTCTCTTAATTTTGCTACAACTTAAGTCCTCTTATGGCGGCATGCATGGTACTGTCTCATTTTGCTGCAGACATGGGAGCAACCAACTGGACAGGCTCTGTGTTATCAGAGCCATTGACCGGGCTTGTGATATTTGGATTCTGGTCTCAGCTTTACTACTAGCTCAGAATTGCTATTAGCATGTCACTCCTCATTGAGCTTATTTCACTTATAAAATCATGGAGCAGATGAGCTACTTTGTAATGTTCATTCTGACCCATTAATTACCATCTTGAACCAATGTCACTTGTGATGTTACTGCTGGTCCACAGTGCCCACCATGTGCCCTTTTCGTATTCTCTTTCTAGTGTCTGTCCAAACTTTCTCCTTCTCCATTTCTCCCCAGTACTTAAGAGTATTTCTTAGCACATTGAGCTCTCCTCCAAGACACTGTTTTACCTGAAAGAGCTGATTGTGCAATTAGACTTGAGATGAACCTTGAGGTTAGTCTTGAGGCAATGCACATGATAAATGAGGAACAAATAATCTTGCTTCTTTGTTGTCATCGTACACATCTGTCACTGATAAAAGAGTATGATAATAAGAACGGTAGGTATTATTACTGATGTTCATGAATTTCAGAAGAAGGCCGTATCAAATAGCAAGACATCTTGCTTAATACAAGTTCTTCTAAAGGAAAATGAAATACCTTCTGGAATGACAACACAATAGAACAAATTTTTAAAAGCCTGGCCGCACAAATGAGAAATGAGCAATATCTTAGGAGGGTGGTGGTGGGGATGTGGGTAGGAGGCGGGAAACTGAAGAGGCCAAAAATAAGATCAGATTGAATCAAGGGGGGACGCAATTAATGAAAATTGTTGGTGGACATGTAGATTGTTTTTTAATCCATTGGCAAAGCTAAGCAAGCATTTTCATATATGAATTGTCAGGCCCAAGCTGCTATTCCAGAAAAACAAAACAAAACAAAACAAAAACCCAAGTGTGAAAGACCAGCAGAGTGAGCAGATGAGTAACAAGACTGTATCCTTAGAACAAATTTGCTCAGCCCCAGCTCAAGCTTAGTAACGTGTCTTAAGATGTAGACACGCTTTTCAGATTTACCCTTTGAACCAGGGGAAACCCCTTTTCAACCCATCTATGCACAGAGAGAAAATGACAAAGTTGGAGATTTCTTGAAAGATTGGGGAAAAATTGTGGTCATTCTTTAACACAAAGCTGAAAACAAGCCCTCTAGGAATGAGGTAGCACGAGAGAGAGATCAGACGTCACACATTCATTCCCTTTCCCCATGGATAATTTTGAGAGCTTATTGGGTACAAGGTGCTGGGCCAGACATCAGAGATAAAACTAAAAAAGCAGATGTAGCCCTTGCCCTCGGGGAGCTTACCATCTAGTAAACCTGGAGTCCAGGCCTGAAGCCAAAAACCTTGTTTTCAGCCTCAGTTTCTATCCCATAAGCTGGCAACAGTGTAATGCTGAGACTTCTGAAGGCATCATTTAAGCCTTTTAAAAGCTTTTCACTAACTCACGTCAGGTTTATATTTACACCTAGGGCTGCCGGAATTAAAAGAACACATTTTAATATGAGCATGACCCAAATAATGCATGGGCCATATTTACACTAAAATAAATGATTTGTTGTTTCCTTGAAATGCAAATTTAACTGAACATCTTGTGTTATTATTTAGTCTGGCAACCCTAAATTATATCCAAATCATCTTGAGATCACAATTAGGAAAAAAAAAAACCTAGTGATACTGAGACATAGTGAGACACAGCTTAGGTCAGTGGAGACCGACCGAAATCCGAGGACAAGTTCCTCCTGTGTCTGAGTGGGGCGTTCCTAGGAACAAAATGGCATAAAGCAAAGAACCGGTGACCATTCATTTATATGGAAAAAAAAAAGTATTTGAGCATTTCCAGACCCCAAAAGCAACCTTTCATAGGCTTTTCTGATACCTTAGGAAATGTCTTGCTACTGGATGCACAGAATAAATGGAGATAAAGCACAGGTGCTCCCAGACACAGTTCAAAGCTATGGTGGCCGGCTTGATGCGGAGGAGCTGAGTGTGGTTCCCCGAGAAGGAGCTCGGCGGTGCCAGGCTTGTGGCTTGGGGGGGTGCTCTGCCTTTATAACGGCTCACCGCAAAATCACCGCGGAGCTCTATTTTTGCTTTTAAAATACTCTTTGGATTTCTTCCAATTGGCAAAAATAGGTTCGAATGTAGGTCTTTTGCAAAAGCAAAGGAGTGTAGGGCAAACATTTTTTTTAATTTTATTTATTTTATTTTTATTTTTAGATTTTTTTATTTTTTTGAGAGAGAGTTAGAGAGAGAGAGCCAGAAAGAGTGCAAGCAGGGGGGGAGCGGCAGGCAGAGGGAGAAGCTAAGCAGGGAGCCCGATGTGGGACTAGATCCCAGGACCCTGGGATCATGACCCGAGCCGAAGGCAGATGCCTAACTGACTGAGCCACCCGGGCACCCCTAGTGCAAACTTTTGAAAAGCCGGGGATACCTGTATCCCATGACAATAGTATGTTGGGGCATTTCGATTAGTTTCCCAGCTTATAATAGTATCTATAATGTAGCCCTCAAATTCTCCCTGCTGCTCCGGCCCAATGATGATTGCTTCTTTGTTTTTTAGTAGAAAGGCGAACTCTTTCAGCCCCTTGTGAAACATTTCACAAACTTTTCTTGATTCCAAGAGACAAAGCCAATTTTTTCAGAGCCTGAGCTTTGTGTAACTGACCCGTAAGCCTCAACAATGGAGAGAGAGAGAGAGAGTGTGTGTGTTTGTGTGTGTTGGGTAGAGGGTTGCTACAGCTAACCTGGGAGCTACCCCTACCAGGGCATTTTAAATGAGAGCATCAGCCTTCTGATCAGCTCTCAGCTTTTGAATTGTGTGATTGTAAGCAAAGCAACACAATCTGTAGATTTCTAGATTTTGGAAATTTCAAAGCAGTGTAGTCGTGGCAGTGCCCCTGCACGGGAAGAGTTCCAGCTTCATAGGAATAAGCTCTAATCAGTGTATGGAATTAACTGATAGGAACAGGTCAGAAGTCCAGCCTGGCATGAATCTGAGAATGCTGAATTACCCCGAGAGGGCAAAGGCGCCCCGTGTAGACGTGATAGCAAGATGAATGAAGATAGCAAGGTGAATCACCAGTCAGTAAGTTGGCCTTTTTCTGTTTCATGACTCCATAGCTCAGAAGTTAGGGTTTACATCATTGGGAATAAAATTATAGACCATTCTTCCCTCTGCACCAGTCCTGCACTGTGAGTGAATTCAGTGGCAGGGAATTAGGATTCTGTAAGGGTCGCTTTTCTCCTATCATCAGTGGATAAGTAGAGCCCATGCTCAGCCTTGTGTGTTTAATTCAAGTTTGTAGTTGAACAAACCCTGTGAAGTGACAGGCACAGCTGTGCATTTGTGGCATCATTTACAAGCTTTGAATCTGAACAATATGTTATAGGACGGGAATGGATAGTCGTAAGAAAAATGATAGCTCACATCTTTTCAAGAGTTAATGGCATACATTGTTATTAAGTCCTTTAAAATCCTCATTAGGTTGTATGTATATTTTAGTTCTTCAGAATGGATTTTTTCCTATTTCGTAACCACAATTTTCAAGCGCACAGCAAGATTAGAGAATCCAAAGTGAACACCACTATACTTAGCATCTAGATTCCGCCATTACCATTTACATACTTCCTTCATCACATGTCTCTGCACCTGCCCGTCTTTATTCATCTGTTAATCCATCTAATTTTTCGAGGCATTTAAAAGTACATTGCAGACATCCACCTCTTCCTCCTAAATACTTCAGGTGGCATGTCATTATTTTCAGGTTTTTCTCTTTTGATATAAAATTTGCGTACAGTGAAACTCACAGGTGTTAAACATGGAGTCTTTGAGGTGTGACCAGTGTGTACACGTACATAAGCGGAACCCCTTGTGAGATATAGACTGTTCCCATCACCCCGCAAGCTTCTCTCAAGCCCCTTTCCTTCCAGCCAGTTGTCTTCCCCTAGAGGCGACCACCGTTTGTTTTTTTTTCCCCCACCATAAATTAGTTTTGAAGGGCTTATTTTTTTTTTTTATTAAGGCATAATATACAGAGAGTAAAATTTATCTTTTGTAGGGTGCAGTTCTATACATTTGATAAATGTATATAGTTATATCACCACCACGAGGGTCAAGATCTACAACGCCGAAAATTCATCAGCACCAAAAATTCTCTTGGGTTCCTTTATAGTCAATCCCTCCCCCCATCCCCGGCTCTGACAAGCACTGATCTGTTCTCTGTTGCTATGGTTGCCTTTTCTAGAATGTCCTGTGAATGGAATAATATAATATGTAGCTTTCTGAGCCTGGATACTTTCACTTAGCATAATGCATTTGAGAGTGTGTGTCAGCGTGCGTCAGTGGTTTGTTCCATTTTATTGCTGAGTAGTATTCCATTGTGGGGATATACCCCCAATTTATCCATTCACCAAATGAAGGACATTTGGGTTATATCAGGTTTCAGTGATTATGAGTAAAGCTACGATCAACTGAATGGAATGTGTTTTTAACTCTGGAATGAGGTAGATTTGCCACTATGCAGGTTTTGGTATTTATTTGTTAATTCTCAATCCACTCCCAGACGGAAGACAAATGCACAATCAGGGGTTGCTGGAAATATGCATTGTATGACTTGGAAGAAAACTTAGTTCTCTCACTGCAGTTTGTAAACCCAAGTTACCAGTATGCATTACAGTTGACATATTGGCTTTGGGAACCTGAATAACATTTCAGTAACTCTTTGAATTTCATAGTTTAAAATGTCTGTCTCATGGGTGATTTTTTTTTCAAGTGGGTTTTGAGTATCTTTCTTTGCTGGGCAGGGCAACTAATTTTGATTTTGCAGTTTCATCTCAGGAGCAAGAATGTATAATCCACCCTTCCGGTTTGAGCACTAAAGGTCAAGATTTGATGGCGAGGAGGCAAGAAAAGCGAGACTGGGGAAAAAGGGGATATGGGAGAAGGGAGGACTCCAAGAAGCCACCAAGAAATATTGCATCAGGTTGCTATGTAGCAGTGGTTATACCAGGTCAGATTGCTTAACAGTAAGTCAGGGTGATGCAGGGTTTAGTGAGCTGAGAGAATGTTGAGGGGATGCATTTCACCATAGGATTGTGCTCTTGTTTTGGCCAGAAATCCGGTGCCAAATGTAAGAAGCCGCAGCTAGGTGCCTACTAGGATGAGACCTGCTTGTCTCTTCTTGCTTCTCGCATTTTCTGTGAAAGCAGAAACAATTTGGTAGTTTTATTTACATGCACATGCGCGCCTGTGTGTATGTGCATATGCCCGTTTATAATAGAGTTGGGGATAACAAAAAAAAATATTTGCTTTATTCATTTACTCACTTAATTATTCAACAGAAATGGATTAAGCGTCTGTCAAATCCCCATACTTTGGAAACTGTAAATCAGAATAATGAGACCTTAACAAAAGAAAAAAAGATGTGGTGTTATCGCTGTGATAAGAGTTAAGGGTAGAGATGGAAATTTACTCAGGAGCTTTTAGTAAAGCCCTGAGGGATGGGAAGCTTCCTTCCGCTCTTTAAGCCAGGGGTGGAAAAGGGGATGGTGTTGCAGAAAACTTCTTTTCATCATTGCACTGGAAGCTATTAAGCTGATAAACTTCAAATAATAACATAGTGACATTATAGACCATCTGAATTGTATGGCTAAACGGTACATGGAAACATAGAAAACCAAGTGATTTTGCAACATACCTGGTATATTGTTTCTAAAAACAGGCCGATTTTTTTTTGCCTCCCATGTGAGAGTTTCTGAGATTATCATCAGAGAAGCATTTTTCTTTATATGTACATTATTGTTCAGATTAGGTTCATCAGTCACTCTTAACACTCAGCTGACATCAATCATCTGTCTTTGTGTTTGTAAACCTTGATGTGGCTTATGAATTTATAAGCACACAAGTTGGTTAATGAGCCTCCTGGGAGGGAGGGGCAGTGCATCCTTGAACATCTCCCTCCCCCACTCCTGGTGTTAAAGGAAGCTGATGAAGCACCGGGGAAAACACTGTGGCACTTTATCCTTATTAGAACGATAGCTTTGTTACAAAGTTATTGAGTTACAGTGCCTTGGGTTCTTTCAAGATCAAATTTACTCATAATTGCAGCTGGTACAATGGCAATTTGTTACACTTAAAATGCTTGGCTCTCCAGAACGTCACTATTAAGGAGAGTTAAGTGGGGGTTTGGCTGCATGGATCAAGTGGATTTAGCACTCGGGAAAACCAAAGGGGATACACGCGTGCCCCTTGGAAGTGCGCAACCACCGCATCAAGCCAGCTCACGGGGAGTGTGGCCTCAAAAGCTGCCCTACTCTTTTGCTCTAGAGCTTTCTTGACAGGAGACCGGATCAGTGCAGCACTTTCCAGGGAGAAAGGAAAGTTATGAGAGAGCACACTTTACTTAGTACTTTACATAGTTCTTTACTCAGTAGCGGTTGACTACACATCTTTGAAATGCTGTCTACTTGCACATTCTATCAGAACAATGAAATTCCTTCCTTCCTTCCTTCCTTCCTTCCTTCCTTCCTTCCTTCCTTCCTTCCTTCCTTCCTTCCTTCCTTCCTTCCTTCCTCCCTCCCTCCCTCCCTCCCTCCCTCCCTCCCTCCTTCCTTCCTTCTTTCTGTCTTTCCATCCTCCCTCTCTCCCTTCTTCCCTTCTCTCTATAAACATCTTCCTTCCAAATATGTTTTAAGTTCTACCCTGAATACTGACTGCATCCTAAAGCAAAACTCCATTTTATGGTTCATAGTAATTCAAAATACATAATTAGAAGGAAAAACTAGTATTTATCAAGCCCCTACTGTATGCTGAGCTCTGGGTTATGCAGTTCCTGAGTACTGTCATTTGATGCTCTTGACAAACTTTTGCGAAAGGGGCACTTCTTTCCAGGGAGCAGACCCAGAAAGACTAGGCCACTTCACCCAAGCGTTGGCTGTTTTCCAGCACCATGCTTTTCCCTGCCTTTGTCTTTCTTCTTTCTGACGAAGATAAAAAGTACGAGGGTGAAAAGTAGTTATAAAGAACAACTGACATGGTTTAGGCTGGAACTCTCGAGCGTGGCTGAAAATTAGCTTTCCTTCTCCCAGTCTTGATAGCCCCTTCACCAACACCCATACTTTAAAGTCATTTTTAATGATTTAAGTGATGTTAAATATGTGAAAACACTTCAACTTTAGTTTTAAACTGGAGCTTCCAATTAATTTAACAATAGCATTTAATTGGAGCCGTGTACAACATGGCTTCTACTAAAAATCAGAATAAAAATCATCATAATAAATACTTCCTGCATACTTATTATGTGTTATAAGTGCTTTATATATACTAACTCGGTGTTTCTCAACCTTTGTTTCATTATTGCCCTGCTAAGGAGAAAAATTTAATTCAATTTAAAATGAACGAAATTAAATTGAATTTGAATTACATTTAATTTCTCCATAATGAGAAGATTTAAATACTAAGGGATACGTTTTTGTCAGTCAAGGTTGAGCTTTAGAGGATCACAGACCATTATGATTTTCTAAGATTTTTTTCACCATCTGAGATAATATCCCTCTTGTTGATGCATGCACTCACTCAAATCATTTGATGCTCTGGTAGCCCTGAGAATTAGATGCTGTTTATTAGTCTATCCATTTTACAGACCAGAAAATAAAGACCCAGAGAGGTTAAGTAACTTGCTCAAAGCGTATTTACTAATAAGTAGCTAAAGCTTTCAGTCTATACGTTCTTAAGCACCACACCATGTTGCCTCTAACTCCTCAGTCATGCATAAGGCAGCGACCCATCTGCAAACACATTTTATACAGTTGTTTCCCCTTATCCACCAGAAATACGTTCCCAGCCCCCCATCAATGGATGCCTGAGATTGCGGATTGTATCAAACCCTGTATTTACTGTTTCTTTCTATACATACATACCCATGATAAAGTTTAACTTATAAATTAGACGCAGTAAGAGATTAACAATAGCTAATAATGAAACAGAACAATTGTAACAACATATTAGAATGAAAATTACCTGAATTTTCAAGACCTCTGAAGATCTTGTCGTACCATGTTCACCCTTCTTGTGAAGATATGAGATGATAAAATGCCTGTCAGGTGAGATGAAGGGAGGGGAATGACTTTCTGGCAATTTCTCAGAAGGGGGGGCATCTGCTTCTGGACCCCCATGGCCTGTGGGTGACCGAAACTGGGGAAAGCAAAACCGTGGACAAGCAGGGACAGCTATATTTACAAAACAGTAATACCTGATCGCAACATGATCAAGCGTGTCTGAGTGTGTCCCTCCTATTAACATACAGTTGGATTCTGGCCTTGGTGTACTTCGTGACTCTCGGTACGAACTCTTTCCTTTTCACCCAGTTTCAGCCCTTAATTAAGTACCTCAAGATATTCTCTACTTTGATCTTCCTGATAAGCTGTGGAATGGTGGGTGCCGTACCCTCATTTTACAGAGAAGTCAGGGAGGAGCCGTGGGCTTAGGGAAGCTGCTCGCAGCCACGGTCAGGAAACTCCTGGCCTGGGCAAGCCATACAGACTGGTCCTGTTCCAAAGCCCACGTGTCTCTTTGGGCACTTCTGTACCCTCTTCCAGGGCACCCTCAGCTCTGGGTGGGCTTTCGACATCTCATCACACATTTGAAAATATATTCACATGCTCCAGATGTTTCTTTGAGATAATTCTAGATTCATGGACAAAACAGAGTGACTCAAACTTAACCTTCTGTGAAATTGAAGCGATTCATAGAATTGTGCATAACTGAAGGTCCAAACTGCATAGAAGTATTGGAACTCTGGCTGGAAGGCACTGCCGCGTGGAGATCAATTAGAAAGGAAAACAAAATACTCTGGAACTTGGGCAGGATTACAGCATAGATGCACTATTTTTTTCTTGGTGGCTTGCCTCTCGTTGGTCTTCCCTCCCTCCTGTGCCTTTTTATCTTTCCGTTCTCAGTGTGCTCGCATCGTCTTCCTCAGCAATTCTCGGATGGACTTGGGAAGCCTTCATGCACAAGAAGTTGTGAAAGACCACTAATAACTTAAGTATTCTTTCTCCCCAGAGGGTTTGCAGTTTGGCCGAGCTTACAGCTTAGGGGATCAAATATTAAGGGTGACAATTGAGACTCGGAGCGGGGGAATTTCTGGGAGGGCCTACCCGATGACTGTTGTCCACAGACTTGCCCTAGGGCTGTTCCTCAGGTTGTAAGTCACACCGAGTGTTGGTTTCATGGGATTTCCTATATCCCCACCTCTCCCAAGATGTGAGCTTCTGTGCTCCGGGAGGTCCACCTTCCTCTTCTGGTTACGGTGTCTTGTTTGACACCAAATCTTGACTCAGTCCCGGCAGAAGTATGTGGGCCGAGTGATGAGCGATACGGCTTCTGGTCTTGGCTCCTCGGGGTGACTGTGTTAGTGGTCCTGCGTGCCTTAGTTTTTCCATCTGTTTTCGTGGAAAGGATCGTCACATTCTTGGAGATCACAGAATGGAATGTGCTGTATAAACATTAGGCAGTGTTGTTACAATAAATAGCAAATTAGTGACTCTAGCTTAAATTTCCTACACTTGATGACTTATGGGTGGACCAAAGAATCAGAAATTGTCGCTGGGGAAAAAAAATACCCTTCCTCCTATCTTCCTGCAAAAGTAGAATTTTAGGATTTTGGCTACAATTTGCTGAGAAACACAGTCCTGCCTCTCCCTATGGAAGGCTGACATGGTGTTTCCACTGGAGTCTAGAATCCAGCTAATTAGCTGGCTTGTTGATATCTGCCTCAAAGGTTCTAACCTGTCTAACTTTTTGGTTTTCTTGTTCTAGTTTTTACAAAGCTCACTTTTTTAACATTTAAAATATTCTGTTGAAATACACTGTAATATTACTGCTAACATTTTCTGTTAGGCAAGAAGAAAGGAGAGTATCTCTGTTTTAATAGTCTGGTTTCCTCATGGAAACAATCATATGCATACAGAGTATCAATTGCTTGCCGGTGGTTGTTGGCATGACTGTTTCTCTTAGGTAATTTGTTTTGAGAGATTCTGTTCCCATTTAGCATCCCACCAAGGATCTAGGAGTGGGCAGACACCCTCCTCTCTTACCTGAGCATGAGAGTTTATGAAACCAAAGAAAGAACAGTGACTTCATCCCTGAGTTCCAGATCTTAGATTTCTCTCATGCCGTGTATGGTCATTTATTATCTGCCCTGTCTATCTAACTGGGCTGTTGTGAAGTTCTAATGAGATTTAAAACTGCTTGGTAAATTCGAGAAGATTATGTAAAAGCAACACATTATCAGTGGTAAAGTGTAAGGTCTAAATGGGGTAGGCCTACTTTGCTTTCTGTGATGCCTGGGTGAGAACAAGCCCCTTGAAACAGGCCTAGAATAAATCAGCCTTGGCCCCAGTCCAGGCTCAGCGATGCTCAGGACCTGCCCACTGCTCACTCCTGCCTCAGTGGGGATACGGGGAGATTCAGGAGTGGAGACGAACCCAGATTATGAGGACATTTTCAGCACTGTACACTTAGCAGGGGTTTGCCCAGCCTGACGGTGAACGACAGCTGGAAGAAATTCTGCTTTCCGAGTACCCATGCGTATCTATGAACCACGCAGCTTAGAGACACCTTGCTTCAGGCGAAAGGCATGAGCTTCAGAGGCCAAAAACTTGTGGCCACTACCTATGTAAGATTCATGAGCTTGAAGGTGTGCCTCAGTTTATTCTGTCTCGCAGGGTTGTTTTGTAGATGAACTGAAATAATGGACATGGAATTGTCTTCCTGTGGAAGACTGGACCCTTGATTTGGAGTCAGAAGAACTAATTCTATTGCTCCATTTCACTGACAATGAACACTTGGGCAAATGATTTTAGCTCTGTGAGCAAAAGTTTCCTTCTGTATAAAATGGATATAGTAATAATAAGAACTCAGAGTGGTGTGAGGATTACAGAGGTTAATTTGTGCAAAAGTCCTGTTGTAAATTGGAAAGCAGTATGTTCATTCATTTGTTGATCCAATCAACACTTTGGAGTCTGGCCCATAAGGAGTTAGCAATCTAGAGGGCAGACACACACAGAAAGAAGTTGCCAGTGACAACAAGGATGCGGTTAGGCCTCTGATAGAGGTATGCCCACAACATGGAGGAACATTCAGAAAACAATCCTGATGAGAGTCCTCTCCCATGGGTGTCATGTGCAGCAATAAACATTCAACTCAAAAGGCCACTGATTGGACACTTGGTGTGTGCATGACTCAGCACTGGGCTAAGTACAGGGGAGAAATAAGAATGAGTATGTTAAGGTTAAAGACTTACAGGAATGACAACAGCCTTTTATTAGGCACTCAGTATGGACCTCGTGTGGTTGTAAGTGCTTTACTTGTATTAACTCATTTCAGCATAGCAAAGCCCTCTGAGAAGGGTGCCATAATCCCTATTCTATGTAGGTTGAAATGAGCACTTTTGTACACACAGTCAGCTTGCAGGGGAGCTGAGATTCGGGCTCACACACCCAGCAGCGAAGTGCATGCTCCAGCTCCTACTTCAGGTGGATGATGAAGACGTGTATGTGACCAACTGTATAGAAGGCAAAGACTGAGAGGGAGGGAGGTTGTGGGAAAGAATTATATAGGCTTGGGCTAGGGTCTTTTTTCAACTGTAAGATCAAAATCACACTGACAAATCTTTGTTTTGCCCTTATTTCTTAAATCAGGTCAGAAGAATCAGAGCAATTGTCACATTCTAACAAGCTAGCGAGTTGGGGGAAATGAAAGCCTGGGGAGGAACAGGATTAGTTTGAAACAACCAGAGGTCAGGGAAGCTCAATAGGCCAGATTTATGTGGGATTGAAAAATCTGAGAGATCTCCCAAAGCTCTGTGGGCAGCTAATCACTGAAAGGAAATGGAGAAAAGAAAAGAAAAAAAAAAGCAAGGCAATAGAGAGAAAGTATCAGGGAAAAATGTTAATATTCAGGGGAAATAAAGGGCATGTGATCATGGGGGAAAGACATGATTAAGGAAAGACTACAGAAGAGCAAAAGGAAATTTAAAACACCCAAGACTGTAAATTGAATTTTGTTAGTATAAAGGCCAATTTATGCTTTTTATATACCACAGGGTTCTGTTGGTGTGTTATTCCCCTAAATTGTATTTAGAGAGGAGAAGAAGGTCAGAGGTGAGCATCAGGTGCACTTGGGACTCCAGCCATGCTCTGCTCATTACTATCCAACAGCTGTTTCCCGGGTGCCTGCTAGGAGCTCAGTTTTCTGCGAGCTTCCATGAGACATTATAATCTTTCAGAATTTTGAGAGTGGAAAGAGGTGCAGATGACACCAGGACCCCAGGCTTGAACTGCGGTTGTGCTGGTCCAGCGGGTACCTCCAGTCTCCCTGTTCAGTGATGAATAAGGCCATCTCCACCCCAAACTGCTGGCTGGCTTATGGGGGAAACTTGAGATATGTACATGATCAGTTAGACTGAAAAGTGGAAAGTGGTACAGTGCCAAAGCACTGGATCGGGCAGCAACTTCTAACGAAACAAAAGAGTTGTGTGACTTGGAGTGTCCCTGATTTGACTAGTTATTGTTGCCGCTGAACTGAATTGAGTCTTTGTGATCGGGCTGAGCCTGAAGTCCAGGCCTCCCAACTTAATCCTGTGGCCTCATCTCCTTCTCCTGGCAAGATGGTGGGGCTGGACTACCCCCACATGGAAATGATTCAGGATTGCGCTGACTTGCTAGAAAGTGATTTAAGATCCAGAGAAAATCCAAAAAATGTAAGGCCTTTCACTGATGAGTATCACCAATCAATCATTATTTTAGAATGTATTCTCTCATTTAATCATTCCAATCTGACTCTCCGATATGGCAGCCACCAGCCACGTGTGGCCCTGATGCCCTTGGCATGTGGCTCCTACATCTGTGGACCTGGAGTTTTTCTTTTCCTTAATTTATTAACATTCAGTTTTAAAACTTACCCTTGACTCAGTTATTAGGAAATGTTTATGTGTGTTTGATACAATTTGGAAAGGTGAATCTACTCTTTCAAGGGTCAATTTTATGGAATCTAAATACAGATCAGGTACTCCCAGTGAAGGTTTGGTATCCAAGTCGAGATGTGTTGTGTGAAGCACATACCTGATTTCAAAGACTTAGAACCGAAACATAGAACATAAAATAGCGCCTTAATAATTTCTCTTTTGCTTACGTGATGCCATGATAACAGCTTGGATGAACCGGGCTAAACAATATTATTAAAATTTATTTCACCTGTTTCTTTTTGCGTCTTTCATGCAGCCACTAGTGAATTTAATCTAGGCAAACATGTGGCTTGCATTCTCTTTTTATTGGATAGCCCTGATTCAGGCCTTGGTTGCCTGCAGTATCTCCCACACTGCGCTCAGCACAGAGAACGAGCACGAAGGTCGTGAGGTTGCAGCCCCGGTAGAGCATGGGGGTGTTCCTGTGGGAAGATGAACAATAAACGGACACACATAAGTAATCAGCCTGTATTCAGATTGTGGTAAGTCCTGGGAAGCAGCTATGTAGGGGCTGCTGGAGCACTGGGAGGAGGGACGCCATGTTTAGAGAGTGTGGTTGGTGGCAGGAGTGGGGGGGGGGTGCTCCTAGAATAAAGTAATAACTGAGCCTGGAAGGGTGAGGGAGAGCCAGGGGAGATCCTGAGTGTTCTTAAAAGAGGTCTTTGATCTGAGCCTTGAAGGGTGGGCCTACTGTGCTTCCCTTAGCTCATTCAGAAACCCTCCTTGGGCTCCCGGGTCAAAAGGAGGATGTAGAGAAAGCTGCTGGCTTGTGACCAGGCCTGGCAAGTCGGGCGGCTCAGCTCCAGCTGGGCCAGGGGCCAGGCAGTCAGCCAGCACATGGGGTGAGTCTGTTGGCGGATTCATCATCCTGGAGCCCGCTGGACGGTCAGGGCTCGGAACGTGACAGGGTGACTCTTCCACAGAAACCAGCACACTTCCCGTCTTGACGACTGGGTATTCGCGGCAGAACGCATAGCAGGTTTAAGTCGTGGTGCTGGGGGTGTGTGCCTGGCTCCACGGTGCCACCGAACTTGGGAAAGGGACAGGATGCCCTGGGATTCATGCTCACAGTTCTCCGCTTCTGGAGGTCTCAGCGGAGATCTGCAAGCGAACCGAGAACCAGCGTTTGTGATGGGCACACAGGATCTAACCCCATGTGTCGAGAGGGGCCCTATCAGTGGGTGTCAGGGAACGGGTAAGTCCTTACCCCTGAGGCTGGCTGGGGCTGAAAAGGGACCAACGGAGGCGATGAGTGGCAGCTGAGTTCTGAATGGACCTCTTGACAGATCCGGCGTGGGTCCTGTCTCGCTTCATAAGAAACAGTGTGTGGAGGGGTTCATGGAGTGGGTTCCGGAGGCAGATCGGGTCTGAATCCTGGCTTTGCCACTCACTAGCGGTGGGAACATGGGCAAAAAACTAAACAGTTCTGAGTCCCAGGTTCCCCGCTTCCACGAGGCCAGCCAACCTCCTAGGACCGTTATGGGGATTACACGACGAGATTTATATACAGTGTCTTACTCACGGAAGGTGCCCGGTCAATTGTGGCTGTAGTTATTGGCCCTATTTTCATTATTCACCTTTCTCTTTTTTAAAAACATGACCGTATAAAAGCGAAGTTAAAAGATGCGATTAGGCCATGACTCACAGGGTAGCATTTGGGGAAACTCGATCTGACACAATCGGACAGATCACTCTACTAACCCCACTCTGGGGGAAAAAAATCTTATAATCCTGGCTCTTCTGGGCTGCAGACTTTGGCAAAACCACAGAAATCACAGCTTTCCTCTGCAATTATTCTCGCATTTCTTATTCTAACAATTTACAGTGAAAATCTAAGGAGCTTTTGTGTTTAAAATAGACAACTTGGAAGAGGAACTGTAGAGGGGCATCTTCACCTGAATCATTTTGTTGACAATGTCCGCTACGCGGAGCGTCCTGACATTTAGCTTCCCCGTGGTCCTTAGCCAACATAAAGAGGCGTAGACTCCGTGCCAGGCAAGGGAGGGGCGGCTCTTGTACGAGCGTTTGCTTGAGTTCATTTTTACTTTTGGTTAAAGAATAATTCAGCGATTGTGTATCATGTAGTGGAAAAGCATGGGCTTTTAGGTTGATATCCCAGCTCTTGTACCCTCGTGGGTAACTTGGGACACTTCGCTTGGCCTTTTGAATCTCAGTTTCCAGTGTGAGAGATGGGTGTTAACATCTGTTTTGTTGAGAGGATTAGAGGTTTTGTAGGTCGAGTGCCTGGGACTGTCATTGTGGATCTTGGTGAAGCAAATCTGAGGACACTGGAGGCCGAGTTGTTCTCCTCTCTCAAGGGAACATGCTTAACGGTGCTTGGGGTGTGATGGCATGGGCCAGGATACCAGGAAAATCTAAATTCCATTCCTAGGTGGGTCACCTCATCACAGGGGGAACGTCCTCTGGCAAGAATACCAACAGGTCGGGGTTCTAAGAACTGAGATCGCAGTGTTTTTCTTTTTCTTGATTTTTTTTTTTTACCTCAAGACCGTGAACATTTATTGCTTGGCTAACGTGATTGAGAATAGTGAGCGTGTTCTCAGAACACTCTGCCTGACATTATCTCAGTGTTCCTGACTATTTTACACACATCTTGAGATAAAAACAATGACATAACGCTTGTATTGAGAACACAGTTGAAAAAAAAAATGCCAACAGTGGAGTGAGTTCTGGGCGGGGCGGGGGGGGCAGCATCACCGCCCCCAAAGACTGGCTGCTTTGCTAAGCTGGGGATCTGGGTTGTTTGTCCTTGATATTGGATGGTTACTAGGTGTGTGCATGTTTACGAATGACTGAGGGAATACAGCCCACAAATACCAATGCGTGACTAATAACAGTAGAATTTCAGTTTGATGAATGCCATTATTAATTCATGGTTCATTTCCACTTCACATATTAATTAAGTCCTCACTGCATACCTACTGTCTGTGTGTAACAAGGCAATTTCCTTGTAGGCCCATATTCCAAATCAGCAGTTCATTGGCAAATTACAGAAAGCGAAAAGTCTGTTTTAAAGAGCACCTTTGTCTCTTCCTGCCCGCATTGGAGGGGGAGTGTCACTATCCATATTGGTTCAGTGAGGCTAAAAGCTAAGCATCAAATGTTAGACTGTGTAATGGTGGTCAAAAGGTAGGCCTAAGAGGAGGAAGACCCTTCTTATGACAAAGGAAGTGTAACCTCGCTTGGATTCAAGTTCCTCATTTGTAAAATGAAGGGTTTGAGCTTGATAATCTCTAAGATCCCTGCCCAAATGGCAAAGGACCCGTGGCGGAACACAAGAAGTGAACTAAATAAAGCATACCGTGGGCCTTTGTCTTGTGCTTACTGGTGACTTCTTTGTCAAGAAAGAAGTCACCTTCCTTAGGTGTATGAATCAAAGACTAATAGATGTAGAAAGCTAGCTGTTTGCTTTTTTTTTTAAGTCACTGATTCCAGAATAGGAGGGAATTCTTGGGAAGAACAATATCCTGAATGTCCCAACTGCCCCCCCCCTCCCCGAGGGCCCCAGATGTAGGGCTTGTTAGAGAAACACAGCAGGGGGTACGTGATAAGTATAGAAACAAGGAGCCAGGCCCTGCCCTCAAGGGTGTTTGCCCTGTGCAGCCATGTTGGCTGCCCAGGGCCCTGGGCCCTTTGTATCAGCTAGTGCATCTAAAAGTTACCCCAGGGTGGATGCTTTGGGGGCATATCAGCCAGTACTGAAGCAGGCCTGGAAAGGGCCATGGTTTCTTCACCCTGGAGAGACAAAGAGAAAGGAGGAATCTCCCTAGAATTTTTTATGGAAGTCGTCTCAGCAGGTGGCTTACCAATTGGGAACTGGCCACAGTGCCTGTCAGGCATTGTGTTAGGGGTGATTGTGGAACAAAATTCTGACAATTGAGTCATACTCTGAAGGGTCTGGGGGTAGCTCAGAAGTGAAAAATGACATCACAGTTGTCACTTCCTTGGACAGTGGTTTTTAAATACCTACTTAAGGTAGGGTATTTATTGGGTACGCTGTCCAGAACCAGACAGCTCACAATCCCAACCTTGTGGGAATGTGCTCCTGAAAAATCTCCTTTCTTGCTATAGACGGTCATGTTTGTAGTGGTTTTATGGATTTCGAGACAATTCAGTTAATTGCAGGTGGACCTACCCTTGTTTGAACCCCCAGTGGGTCCATCTGACCCGTTGATAAACATAAGACAGTGTTGCCCCAGACTGATGGGGGTGGGGGTTGGAAAGGAACTATTTTCTCTCATCCCTACTGTGTGCCCTGCACGTTGGGTCACGAGAAGATGAGGCAACTAATAGTGAGATAGGCCCAGTCCCTCAGACAGGTTACTGAGTAAGTGTTGCTTCCTAGAATTAAATCTAGAGCCACCTAGTTTTGTCTCTTCTATTTCTACACAACAAATATGGGGAAACCACTCATCGCTGCAATTTCTTTTATGTAAAGGAAAACTAGTTCTGCCCCTATCTGGCTTCTGGTCTTCTCGGTCTGGGTCATAGTCCATCTCAGTAGACAGGAAAACTCCAAGGGGAAGGGGGGTTTTCTCTTGAGTCTTATTACAAATACAAGGTGACAGGTGTTAGCCACAGCCCCAAAGCAACTAAGATGTGCTTAGATGTACAGATTTTACCAACACCACTTGAGGATGAGAGTTCCAGGTTTCTGTATGGTTGACCCACTGCCCACAGCACAGTGTAAGAACACGCTGAAGCTTTCAGAAGGCTGTAAGATTGAACATTCGAGAGCAAGAAGGGACCACGGGGAATCTGTTGTTGCTAAGACATGTGTCCCTTGGTGTTATAGTAAATCCACCCACTGGGCTGTGAGCTATGGAGGGCAGAGACCAGCCTTTCAGTTAATTGCCAGCAATGAGCTAAATTGTCTTTCCTGCTCCGGGAAGTCAGAAGCTTGGTGGTGGAGTGACTGATAAAACCAGTACCAGGCATCTGAGAGGTGCTCAGGGAAGTAGTGTTGAATCAAACTGATTTGAAAGTTGAGCAAGGACTACCTATATCATCAAGGGTTGAAGTCAGTCCCAGGAACTACACCAGTTCTCAGGGAGTGGCCTTGACCGCCAGTCTAAGTACCTTACGAAGTCCTCTGTATTCTTCCATGTATTAACAGACAGATTAATTCACTTAGCAGGCACTTCACATCCGTTGTCAGCCAGGTAAGCTGCCAAATGCCAGGGACGCTGATACAGAAAATATGATCTCTTCCTTCTAGGAATGTGTGCTTTCACGGAGAAGCCTGGCAAACAGTTAAAATGCTTTTTATTTATTTTTTTGTTACATTTTTTAAAATTTTTATTTTATTATGTTAGTCACCATACATTACATCATTAGTTTTTGATGTAGTGTTCCATGATTCATTGTTTGCGTATAACACCCAATGCTCCACGCAGTACGTGCCCTCCTTAATACCCATCACCAGGCTAACCCATCCCCCTACCCTCCTCCCCTCTAGAACCCTCAGTTTGTTTCTCAGAGTCCATCGTCTCTCATGATTCGTCTCCCCCTCTGATTTCCCCCCCCCCCCATAAAATGCTTTTTAATTGTAGTTGTGGGAGAGATAAGCAGGTGCTCAGAAAGTACCACAGAAGGAAAGACACCCTCACCAAGGAAGGTGCTGGGATGAAAGAATTTACTTACTGAAGGCCTCTGGCAGGTGCTTGGAGGATGCAAGAAACAAGGGCCAAACTTGATAGAAGTCCCAACGGGATGATTAGGGATCTCAGTGAGCAAGATAAGACAGCTGAGGGTTAATGGTGAAGGAAATGCTGGAAAGTGGTCAGATCTGATCTTTCTCACGGAGACAGACTTAGCAGCTCTCTTGTCAGTGGTAGGGGCCATGTGAAATGGTTTGTGGATCTTTTGTGACCTTCTTTGTTGTGAGTTTACTTACCGTAGACCTCATTATGTACATCTTTGAACATGGCTTTGGAAAACTCTAAGACATCAGCATTCGTTAGAATTGTTCTACGAAGGGTCTGGAAATCCGCTTTGATGAGAAACATTGTGGCTGCCCTTACTGGAGTTCTGCTATCAACATAGCTTTCCTTGGGTCGAGTCTTCAAGTCTACTGCTGACTACTCCATAAGGGAAAAAAAAAAATAATTGAGAAATTGATCTGCATAAAACAAACAATGAAAATTCTTAAAACAGCTTTATTATTTTTTTAATGATCTGACTGCCAGTTCTTGAAGGTTAATGCAGATTGTCCTAACGCTAGACAAAAAGTAAGTCTAAAAATTTCAGAGATTGCATAGAATTTTACTAACCATGGGATCTCCGATCCTTTGAGACTCTTCTCTGGTTTGAAGCAGAGCGCTATATTCAAGATGTGGCCTCCCCAGGAGGGAGCCCAGAGCATTGATTGGCTTCACTGCTTAACACCCCCATTCTCCCCTGTTGGCTCTGGTGGCAACTTTCTGACACCTGGGGTCAAATCACTCATCTGGTCTTAACCCTGTAAACTTGTAGGGAAGGAAATTGAAATCAGAGAGGTAACAGGGCTGGATAAGAGCAGGTCTCCTGATTTCTGGTCCAGTGTGCCTTTATAAAACTTTCACGCTCAGTCTCACACTCCGGTCATTTGGGACTAAACCGAAGCTTGCAGCTCTTGGGCTAATGAAGGAAGTCAGCTTCTCCATGGCCATCATTTAGCATAGCAACACCATGGTTCCATGGTGGGTATTCCCGTGCCAGGAACTGTGCTAAGCGTTTGACATGAATCACCTCATTTACTCTTCGGGTTCAATTACCTTCCCCATTTGACGTCCAGAGGTTAAGTAACTTGTCTGAGGTTAGCCTGCTTTTCAGGGGATGAGCAAGAATTCTCAAGCACAGGCTCCTTGGACTCTAGAGACCCAACTTTTAATCAGTAACCATCTTGTCTCCCTTTTCTCATCTTGTCAGTTCCGTTTAATTCAGAGCAGCTGGGGAACTAAGGATTTTAGTCCTGATGAGAGAGTTCGTTTTGTTTTTGTTTGTTTTTTTTAATTTGGGAAGTTTTCAGACCTTGAACTTTTTGTGCTCTTAAATTACAAGTCAGAAGGTGCCCTTGAGGGGAAAAAAGGATTTCTGTCGTCATTGCCAGGGCTGGGCTAAGAACTCTCTTCTTGATTCAGATTTTTATTTTTCACTCATTAGACACTTCTCCTGCCATTTGCGGACTCAGTGAGTGTCTTAACCCATTTTACAATACTTCCAGCTGAGTCGTTGAAGACCTGTAAAATTTTTTGCATAGATGATAAAAGCTCCAGCATTATTCCATTTTCTGTCCTCTCTTCCCTCCTTCCCTCACCCTTCACCTAGGAAAGTTTCTAGTATAGTAACAGGATCAGCTTTGACTAAGCTCCAGGCATAGAAATGTTGTGATGGCCCAAAGGGAGAGAAAAAAATGTGCCCCCCCCCCCCCCCCCGCCCCAGCCTGTTCCATCAGCTGAGAGGATATTTCAGAAGGGAGCTGCTGGGCTCTATGGAAACTGATCTGGGCGTGGATTTACTTAATCAGGATGGTTACAGGTCCCTTACTATCCTGTGACTTGACTTCCCAGTTCCTCAGGATCCCCACTGGTAAAACGATGATCTTTTCCTGGGACAGTTGGGTGGTATTAAAGAAACAGTAGGTAGACTTTATTTTGCACAGAACATGAACAAAGAAATCAAAGAGTTGTGCTTCCCAAATCATTATAGCCAATGATTTCTAGACCCATTGGAAATCAAAGGACTGGAAAAGCACACCACCACCTATGTGATTTATTCCTGATTGCTCAGCACACGATCACTTCATTGGTTTCTCCTGAGTCTAATCCTATCTGAAGATGACATAAAATTTTTTTTCCCTCCTCTTTCCAGTAAAAGTAACCCAGAGCTTACTTTTCTGCTTTCCCTTACATGTGTGGGGCTGGACCACCAATTATCCCTTTCCTGTAAGAGTAGTGAATACAGTCATTCCTTCTGTAAACGCTTACTGGGTACCTGCTCTGGGCAAGGCACAGCGAGGCTGCTGTGGGGGTTGGAGGCAGTCTGAGGCTGCTCTCGCCCTCTTGGACCTTCACGAAATCAACACATAATCCTCTGTTGTCTCTGGCTTGTAATATCGCTGTTCATCCTCTGCCTCCCTTCACCTGGACACTGAGCTGCTAAGTGTTACCCTGAGCGAAGTCTCAGGAGTGTGCTCAGCAGGTGCATAGTTTTGACGGTCCTTTCTGAGTAGCCAAGACTCTGTAGGGTTTGCTGGGAGCTGTGGTCCAGGCCGGCTGCCGCCAGGGGGGTGCGCCTAGAGAGGATTGCTGACAGCCCCCCGGGTGCCGTAAATGCATCACATTTCCATGAACATTGACACAACAGACTCTGGGGTGAGCCATCCAAAACACACAGCAGGAGAGAAGGAAGCTGGATCGGGGAGAGCCTCAGCTCTTGGGTCTTCATGCTGAAAATGTGTCAGGTTTGATGACAGTGATGAAAATGTGTTTTCTCTCTCCTTCCTCCAGCCTCAGCCCCGGGGCTCCTGTAATTGACTGCGGTGGGTATGAATTACGAGTTCAGGGAGAGGGAGGCCTGCTGGAGTGACTTGGCACTCCTCTGCTGTGACAAGCAGGCAGCCGGGAGCCGGGCTCTGCCTCGCCTTTGCGGAGGGTAGGCAGAACCCCCAGCCCGTGCCCTCCTTCATCACGCCCTGCTCCAGATTTTTCCGGGCTCTGACCTGCAGGTTTTGTCAAGTACCACCTTGCTGGAAGCCTCATCGGTGGTTTCTGAGGTGAGGGAATGGCACTGAAATTGAGAAAACATTTGGTTTGCTTCAGTCAGTGGGATCTAGGTGGGAATATGCCAATCCCTTTCCCGTTTGGCTCAGGGATTTTGGACAGTATTTTTCCCTGGGGCTCAAAGGCATGCTTCTCCCCCACCCTGACCAAAGTAGCTGTTTGCTAAATATTTCAGAGGGTGATGATGGTGTTTAAGAGCTGCCACAATTCCAGTATTTTCGTTGCAAAACACCCCTGCCCTCCCTGCCAAGTATAAGGTTAGAGTTCCGGAAAAAAAAAAAAAAAAGGGAATATAATAGAAACCCAAGTCAGAGACCCACTCCAAAGACGGACCTTTCTCATTTCTCTCTGCTGTTCGGGGGGCCCACCGTGGGGGTCTTCATCTAGACTTCTTCCCACCGGTGACTTCATACTACTTACTTACAGATTTTTGAGCTCATTTTAGGTTTAAAAAATGTAGATGAACCTCAAGAGAACGTAGAGCACTTATGCAGACTTCACGCATTTGCCCCCAAAATTGCATATTTATCTTCTAGCAGCAAGAAGAAAAAAGGACATTGACTTTCAATCCAACCCCCCATTTGATTCATAGCTAGAGCTCGCCAACATAACAATTGGTACTTTCTTGATTTCTGCGATTTGAAAACTTGACAATGAAGAGATTTAAAGAGAAAGATTAAAAATCGGAAGCTACTGGAATATTGAGAAGGCCTCACGATGAAAAAAAGAATTCAGTGGATGAACTGAAAACTTCGGGTACCCGATGGTGAAGTTAGGGGACTCACCCTCCCACCCCCTACTCCGGTCTTTCCACTGTGATCCAAATCGTAGGAGTAGGGTCCATGGAAATTTAGAAACAAATGCGATTGTTATTTATATTTAAATAGCTCAGAGAATAAGACAGCCTGTGCAGTGGAGCTGAATTAGTCACTAGGGAAGAGTATTTCTCCCCGTATGAATAGAACTTTCATGATCATTGTTTGTGAGCCATGGAATGAAGAAGCAAGATGCTGACATACTTTTGAGATTTAGCAGATCACCCTATGTCCTCTGCATGGAGAAATAATGAGAATGACTCCCTTTCCTTTGCCAGAATTTGCCCCCCCCCCTTTTTTTTTCATTAATCTCAGCTGAATCGAACAATTTCTCCACTCTGTACAAAATAATGCTCGTCTTTGTATTCATTTGATAGGCAAGGGCATCCAGTCTTTGCAAATGTGGGTCTGGGAATATCATGAATGATTGATACACAGAGTTGCGGGATTGGTCAAAGAGAACCAAAATCCGTCAAGTGATTAACACTTGGTTTTCAGGTAAAATTGTCACTCTTTCAGATGTCTCCAACTTCAGGTGTACTAAGGACAGAATGAGATGTAACTTGTCATGTTGAATAGGTTTTATTCCATTGCCTGGGCTTTCAAATTGCTTAGAGGATGATTATTCAAAAAACAAATACATATAGAATGAAGTCATGCCACTGTATTTTTAGTGCAGTGATAATCTTGATCCCAGAGTGAAGCTGGAGGGAATTATGTGCTGTCCCAGTTTAATCCCTGAATTAAGATTGCATTTAATCAAAAGTGTGAATTTAACCCCAGGTGCTTTCAGACAAGTAGGATTAATTTTAGATACTTTAGAGTTCTATTTCCTTTTAATACTTTTAAGCAATCAAAATTGTTTTCAAAGTTCCTCTCGTTGCTTAAATTGTCCTAAAGTTTAAAATACAAGAAACTGAAATCCAAGCTAGAAAATGCAAGATTCTTTTGATATAATCATGCCATTCAACAGTACTCTAATGAATTCATGTCACCATGTGCTGGGTGTATCTGCGCATACATACACACACACACACACACACACTTTTTTCTTTTTAAACAAATTCAATTCTGTTTTACCCATTAGAAAGCATTTTGGCATGACTAGGAATAGGAAGCTTTTTTTTTTTTCTTTGAGAGGGCAAATTAAACTTGTCTCAAGAAACAAATGCATTAATTTGAGACAAATATAAGTATCTTGCCTTCAAGGGATTTTAAGAATGTTTAAAGAGCAACACATCAATGGGGGAAATGAACCTGAAATCTTCTAAGATTAGCTTTCCTAGAAAGGTAAAGGTAAAACAAAAATAATACACTGTCATTGAAAGTCGGCAAGAAACTTTTGCTGATGGGTATTATTACTAGTGACCAGGATGGGCAAAGCCTTAAATTTAAATGTTTAAAAATAAGCTTTCTTTAAAGAAATAGGTCCTAATATTTTCTTATCAGTTGGCACCTTTCCTCACTTAACTTTGAGTTGGTTTCTAGTCATTGCCTTGATCTTTATATTTTTCCCTCCATAAATGCTTTTAAATATTATATTTATTTATTTATTAGAAAGTGAGCCAGTGTGTGCGGGGGCGGGGGCCAGAGGGGGAGAGAGAGAGAGAGAGAGAGAGAATTTCAAGCAGACGCTATGCTGCACATGGATCCCAAAGCGGGGCTCGATCTCATGCCCCTGAGGTCATGACCTGGGCTGAAATCAAGAGTCAAACACTTAACCATTTGAGCCACCCAAGGGCCCCCATGAATGCTTGTAAAATCACATTTTGTCTGCTCTGTACTTTGATTATGGACCAGTCCTTGACCACCAAAATGTGGGAGATGTTCTTTATCACTGGGAGAAAGTATCACTAGCACTGTGGGATCCATTGACTTTATTGAATCTTTGGCTCTTGCAGGTTATAGAATGACAACTGGTATGTACAGTAATGTTCCAGGTTCTCAACCTTTGTCAACAACTACTTAGTTATTTTGTGTTTATCCATTTTAATTGTGGATACTGTTTTTTGTTGCTTCTGAGATTTAGACTGGGGAGGTGGGGGAAATGATCCCATCTCAAAAGATCAAAATCTATAGAGCAGTAGATTCGAAGTTGGGGGCAGGTATGGTTGTCAAACCAAGAAGGGTTCCATGATACATTAAAAATATATAGAGTTGTATGGTGACTAACATAATAAAATAAAATTTAAAAGACAAAAATATATAAAATTATATACAGAAAGAACACATCCTTCATTAATACCTTAACATTCTCTTCATTCCTAGTAGCATCATCATCCTCATGCTACCATCTTACTGTTGTTGAAAAACAAAATACCCTATTATACTGTGTAGGATTAAGCAGATACCCTTTTTTGTACTCTCTCCAGTTTAAAATTTCCTGCTATTTTTTTAAATAACTAGAAAACTTTAGATACACCTACTGAAAAAATGTATTAATGCAATGTGAAAATATTGTCCATCCATCTCCAACTATTTATGGGGGGCCTACTGCTAAACATTGCCCTTGGTACTAGGGATACTAAGACCTAGTTCCTTTCTCCCAAGGACGTGGGAGGAAAACGTGCAGTCAGAATACAAAGTACTAAGTCCTGCAGGGCCTCCATTTGTAGAACACATTCTGTTTTGAGTCTCCCAACACTTTTACAACATTTTACGTACGAAAATCCGGAATGCCAGCATTTATGTGATTTGCCCAGAGTGGCAAGGCTAATGATTGGTGGTCTACCAAGAACTCAGGTGGCGTGCCTTCCCATCTCAGGAGTCTGCACTAACAAACCGTGGCATGGGCTAGTAACAGCTGCGCGGATAAAGAACACACACTAGATATTTCTACATAGAGCCCCAGAAATAATTACTTTGTTTTTAATGTAGCCTACTTCAATGTTAAATTGTTTTGCAAGATTTGTCCAACAGCTCTGATACCCTTTTTCACAGAGTTGCAGTGGTGAGTCATTGATAATGTCTGAAGTCGCCGGCTTAAGTCACTATGTCTTCTGCTCCCTAGTATAGTGTTCTAAACCTGCTCCTATGCTAAATAGCACTTTCTTCCCCTTCCCTTGTACTTGAATGCTTTGTACTTGGGACCCTCTCTGCCCTAGAAATGATTTAATAGTTTCTCTGCTATTTAGATGACATTGAACTTGTGATTTTTACTGTACAACTGAAAGGTCACAATCTGCCTTGAAGCCCCTTGCTAGACCAGTTTATAGTGATGAGCATCACAAGGGTACCACCCATAGAGATGGGCAAGAGGGTCCCCTGCCGAGGACCTTGTTTAGCCTTCTTTCAGCTGAGTTTGTTCCCATCAGCTGAGAAGGTGGTGGGTCTTTGGGGACATGCCCACCTTGAACCTGTGTCACTTCCAGATCATATTTTTGGTACCCAGGAGCCCAGAACTAGTTGACCAGATGTCTGGGAATCAGCTTCCATGATGTGTGAAAGCCTCTTTCTTTATCCACCGGAGGGTGCAAGGCACTACTGGTATACCCACCCCTGGGCCCTGAGGGATTGCCTTGGGCATCTGTGGCCTATGGATGAGCTGCAGACAAAAATACAGACATCTGGTCCTTCCAGGTCTTTTTCATTAACGACTCATGTCGCCTGTAATATTTTCTTTTGAGACATTTATATGGCTGGGTCCTTATTACTCAGAATTCTATTAAAGAGGTCTTTCTCGACCACCTTTTCTATAGTATCCTCCACCTTCACAATCTCTCCATCACCGTATGCTAATTACTTTTTGTGCTATGAAATTCTTTTACATAATCTTTGATTTATTTACATGCTTATGGTCTACCTTTCATTAGAATGGAAACTGCCTGAAGGTGGGAAATTGGTTATTTTGTTCAGTGCCATCCTACAGCGTCCAGAAGAGCGCCCGCTGCATAGTGGATAGTTTATATAACATTTTTGGAGTAAATAGACAAAGAAAGTGCCTTGAGGGTGGGAGTAAATTTTACTGCTTTAATTGGATGCAACATTTATATTTTCCTTCCACATGTCATCTTATCAGAAGTGAGGAGAAAAAAAAACTCCGAACAAGTTAAGAAATTAAATGTTTAGAAGCATGCACATGTTAGTGGAATCATTTAAGGGGCGAAATAGGACTGGAATTCCCTGAAAGTAAGGAATGCGGTTAGACCAATAATGGTATGAGTTTTCCGCTGAACGAAGAGGGCGGTGAAATTGATGACCCACTTCTGAAAGTTTGGTTCTATTGGAAAAAGCCAACTAATTAGAAAATGTTACAGCAGTTAAAGTTCTTCACTTGGGCCTGTATTGTCTTCGATTACACTGCTCTGATTGCACATGCAGTATTTATTTCACAACTTTCTTCTCAATGACCTTCCAAAAATGGTGTGATTCCTCGTATTGCTGGCTAGATGGTTCTCTAATATAAGCCTCTGGTGTTTGCAGTCATTAAATGGGATTCAAAGTGCCTACCTCAAGCACATCAAGTAAAATCCTCCATCAAATAAACAGTAATGCTTATTTGGTTCCCAAGTAGCTATCTGAAATAAGCAGACTCCAAACAATTGTGGGTTTTTTTTTTTTTTTTTTTTTTCTTTTTAAAGCATGGCTCCAGTGAAATACCAATGTCAGTATTGAGTAACTTGCTCATTACCAGTTAGTTACTAACTGGGGTAAGGTTTAAAGACCACAATACCCTGGATCTAAACACATACTTTTACTGGATTCTTTGATTCTTTCACTGGTTAACTCTATTTTCTGGATCAGAGTTTTAGAAAACTTTTGGAATATGTTAGCTTCAGATTTTAGGGTTTGGGAGTGACTTGTCAGTACTAAATTGTCTTCATTGACAAGTACACAGCCATCATGCACTTAACTGATATATGTATATATATTTTAATCAAGGCAGCTCTTTGTATTTTGTTCTCAAAGTCAGAGAAGAAAAAGGAGGGGTGAAATCTGTACCTGCTCTCCCCCCCCCCATTTTGTCAATGGTACTCAAAAAAGGATACAAACTATGGAATCCTACATATTTTATTTCCTGGCAACTGCTTCATCAGCTCATGAAAGGAATAATATAATTTATTACTACTCCTTTCTAAATATTAATCTCACATCTTCATGGAATGACTTAAGATCATTTGTCAACTGGAGCACCTATGTAGCTCTATTGCTTTTAGCACAAACTTTTTATTCCCAGTCAAATCAGAGAATAGAATATATAGATAAAATTTCAAAGCTAGAAGGAGACTAGAGGGCATATTTTGTCTGTCTTCTCTCATTTTACAGATAAAAGAGCCCACGAAGATTTTGCAAGGTCACACAAGTGGCTGGTGGCAAATCTAACAGTATAAGCCAATTTCCCCAAATTCTAACCACTTCTTTTAGTTATCTATCCACATTTTCTCAATACTCACCATATTAAAACATTATACAAAGCCATCTAAGATGTTTTTTATATACTATTTTTCTCATTTCTTCAAAAAAACATGTTGTAATTCACACATTCGGTCACATTTGAGATCATTGGACTATGTGATAGTAATCAACCAATAGAACTTTTTTTTTTTTTTTTTTGGGGTGGGCAGCAAAGCAAGGTTTATTGAGTGATAATACAAATCTCCTGAAGAGGGAGGGGTCCCGAGAGGGTTGTCCCCAATGGAACATATTAACTTAAAAGAAATTTTAAATTGTGTAGGTAACATATTCATGTAGTTCAAAGGTAACGAAGTATTAAAGGGCATGTAGTAAAGGTTTCCCTCCTATATCAAGGGGCTTTGTGTGTAATCACCAGAGAAATGTAGAGATCATAGTGTTCTTTATAGACTGTCTTTCTTTTCATTTCATTTTAAGTTGTATCATGGAGACTGTTCTCTGTACATAATTTAGTCAGTTACATTCCCTTTTACGGTCGTGTTGTACCCCATTGTATTGCTTTGTCATTATTAATCCCTATCAGTATACATTCAGGTTGTTTACAACTTGCAGTTATTACTAACAGTGCTTTAGTAAATAGCCTTGCATATTTACGTGTGTAAATAAATATGTAGGATAAATTCCTAAAAGTAGAATGACTTCTTGTAGAACTTTTTAAGATACTGTCCAATTACGGTCCAAAGAGCTGGACAGATTTACATTCCCATCATCATTATGCGAGAATGATTGTCATATCGTGCCCTCACTAATAGGATGTTATCTCTTTATATTGTTTATATCTGAAGGTGAAAAAGTGATTATCTTGTTGTGGCTTTCATTTACTTTTGTCTTCATCTGCATGAAGTTAGGCATATTTTTATATGTTTAAGAAACTTTATCTTTTAAGAGATTACTATACTCCTTTGCTTGTTTTCCTACTGAATATTTGTCTTATTGATTGCAGAAACTCTTTATATATGACAGAAATAGCCTTTTGTCTGTAGTAGGGGCTGGGATCTTTCCCTTTTTGCCTTTTCAGAGATTACTGTATTCCTGTCTTTTGCCTGTGTTCCTACTGCATTTTTCTCTTATTGATAGTGGAAACTCGTCATATATTAGGGAAATCACCTTTTGTCTGTAGTAAGAGCTGGAAACATTTCCCGTTTGTCGTCTGCCTTGCTTTTGAAGTTTTTTTCTTTTGCCATACCTTATTTATTTTTTTACATTGTTAAATGTATCACTTTTTCTAAGTCACTTTTTTGATTTACATTATACTTGGACAAACATCTTTCACTCTAAGATTATTTTTTTAAACCTCCCATATTTCTCAGGGTACTTTTATGGTTTTATTCATTTACTTTTACATTTAAATTTCATTTGGAATTAGTCCTGATGTAAGATGTTAGCATGATTTCAATTTTATTTTATTTTTTTCCCCAGTTGGCTGTTGTTTCAACATCACTTATGAAGTAATCTGTTTTTCCCCACGTGATTTAGGATAGCACCCTTATATACTATATTTTCATATATTTGGGGTCAATTTCTTGACTTTCCATTCCATTAAAATCTGTTGACATTTGCTACCAGTATATGCTTTAATCATTAGTTTTAATGTATTTTAATATCTAAAGGGCTAATTCCTCCCTACTGTGAGACACATTTTTAAAGTGAGACCTTTAATTTTTTTTTAAATTTCAGCTTTATTGAGGCATAATCAACATAGAAAATTGTAGGATATTTAAAGTGTACATTGTAGTGATTATATATATGATTATATATATATATGATTATATATATATACACACATACATAAAATGTAAGGATTTCCTCCATCTAGTTAATTGACATTCATCACCATATATGTGTATGTGTGTGTGTGTGTGTGTATTTATATATATATTTATAGATATACATATATGTCTGTGTATAGACATATGTTTTTTTTTTTGGTGAGAACATTTAGGTTCTACTTTCTTAGCAGATTTCAATTATATGATACAGTGTTATCAACTATCATCACCATTACATTCGGTCTTCAGTCATACATTAGATCCTGAGACATGACTCATCTTCCGGTTGAATGTTTGTACCCTTTTACCAACCTGCCCCTGTTTTCTCCCACCCTCAAACCTCTGGCAACCACTTTTCTACTGTTTCTACAAGTCTGGCTTTTTTTTTTTTTTTTTTTAAAGAGTCCGCATATAAGTGATGCCATGTAGTATTTGTCTTCTTTCTGCTATCATAATTTGTTTTCCAAGTATATTTATATAATAACTTCCATAATATGTATTCATATAACTTCTTTTTTATCCTATTTCAGAAAGTTGTTAAATTGCAAAATAATGGGATAGGAGCTCAACTGAGATGGTTGGGGGAGGTAGGTTTCCCAGAATGATCATTTAATGTGCTTTGCTTGACACGTGAAATCTGATGAAAGAGAACATCTTTTGACAAAGATTCTGGTGAGGCAGATGCCCACTGTTAACTTGGATCCTATAGGGAGGGGAGCTGTATTGGAGTGTCCTTAAAACCATGGAGCGCACATAAGTTGAAGTTAATGGAGGATACACTGATGACTTCAAAGGTCCTGTGGTTTTTATAGTCTGGATTAACTGTAGTTCCTTAATATATTTAAGAAATAGAACCTTCAGAGGTTAAGCCAGTGAGGGAAAGCACACAGTTTTCCTTTTTTCCTGGGCTGGCCCTAGTTTTATGAAAATGAATTTCTAAGCATCTTTTCTATGCATTGGGGCTTCTTGGCAAAAAGGGAAATCTGTGTAATGCATTACTTCTGAGCTTTTTCTTAAAGGATTCAAGGATAGACATATGGATAATGGCTTAAAAATATAAATCTGGTCTTTCCAGTCATAGAAATCTTCCGATCCAAGAGGTGCTTTTCCCAGTTTCCAAAAAATGTAGGGCTGTATACTCATACTCGTAAAGGACCAAGACAAAATACATGATATCTGACACTAAAAAAAAAAAAAGAAAGAAAGAAAAGAACAAGAAACAAAAACCAACCCACTGTACTTTTCTTATTTCAGCCCTGTGATCAGACAGAGTGACTTGTAGTCAAATCTAGATGCCAACATGCAGTGCCACCTTCCAGCCACCAAGCCTGTAACTAAGCACTTTTGTTCGGTAAAATTACAGAAGGGATGCTGTTCCATAAGATATTTTGTTCTATTTTTGTACCTACAGTTCATCTAGGAAAATGGCTGTCACTTGGTTTTCTCACATACTTATCCCACATTCGTCTGTCTGTGTGTACGTGTGTGCTTAGGGGAAGTGCAGACTTACGATGTTGTTGTAGAAACAATGATACACAATGATGCGCCCCCCACCCCAGTGTAGACTTGTTCTGCTTTCCAGCAATCTGTTTGAGACAACACTGGGGGGTTTGACACCTTCTGGTTTAGATACACATATAGGTGGCAATTTAGAATTTATGGAGGCTCTGTTAGGAAAAGTCACTGCCAATATAGGATTAGTTGGGAAAGAGTTCCATCTAAACTGATCTGCAGCCTTCTTTTACCAAGCGTGCAAACATGTATGAATTTAATCTTAACTGGGATACGCCTCACACAGCAATGTAAGGATTGCACATAGATAATCTGCATAGTCAAAATTTTCACAAATGCTCTAATTAATAGAGTGATAGGTGTCATTCATGGTGATAACTACATTTTTATGAAGTGGAGAATTGTGGAATACTTGCTAAATCTTTCTTGGTAAAATGTAAGTCCTTCAAAGCCAAAGACTATTTTTGCTCATCTTTATATTCCCAGCACAGTGTCTGGTGCAGAATAGACACTTAATGCTCATTGAATGAACAAGTGGGCGAATGAAACTCCTTCCTTAGCAAGATTATTTGAAATGAAGAGATTAAAATGTTTCCTGGAAATAGAAAAAGCGCATGCAGGCCCATGCTTACTGCTCTACTTTGATTGAGAAGGAAATTGATTTTTCCCCTGTATTTTTAGAAACCCAGTCACTTAAGAATTACCCTCTTCGTTAAAAAAAAAAATTTTACACGCATTGTTAATGCCGTGTTAGTTTTGATGTGATTTCTAATGAGCAGTCTCTCCAGTCAAAGAAAAAAACCAAGATCCTTTTTAGCTTCCCTGACAACCGTTGTCCAGTAGATCATGGAAAGATACACAAACCCTTCTCCCCCACGTGCACAGGTACATGTGTTGGGGGTGGTGGGGTGGAGAATGATTCAGGGCCAGAGAGTCACTTAGTTTACATTAATTAAAACAGGAGCAGAGACAACTTTCATTCGGGAATATTATTTTTCATTTATTGGCTTTTTTGCCGTACTGGTAATTTTGCCTAAATTACCTGTCACAGAAGGCACATAGATGATGCTTATCTGTGATCCTAATCATAAATGGAGTTTATATTTATTCAGGAGGCTGTGAAATTCCGTTTGCCTTGTTAGTGCTATAACTAGGAATTCGCTCTTTAAATTAATCTTGCATACCAGTAGTCTTGTTGAATGTATTTCCCGATACGAGAATCAGAGGAAATTTGTTTGGCTTTTGGCCTTAGTACCTTGTGTATAGCGGTGCATTTTGAGCTCGTTCATCAGTACCTGAGTAGCCCCTCTCCTCCAGCGATCTTTAATCAATAGGCAAAAGTGGTTTGGAGATTTTTACTGAACGGATGGGTATGGAATCTCTAGTGGACTTGCCCTAGAGATTCCCCTCCATTTTTAATCCCTTTGTGGAGAGTAGGGATAAATGGTAGAACAGAACATTTTAGAGTATTTGGCTGAAATAACAGGAGAGATTGAACACAGGAGAACTTAGGAACCAATTAGAGAATGCCACCAGGGCTGATACTGCATTTCAGATGCACCAGTCAACACGGAACGTGTTTGGGGCGCCTGGGTGGCTCAGTCCATTAAGCGTCTGCCTTCAGCTCAGGTCATGATCCCAGGGTCCTGGGATCGAGCCCCGCATCGGGCTCCCTGCTCAGCAGCGAGGGGCCTGCTTCTCCCTCTGCCTCTGCCTGCTGCTCCCCCTGCTTGTGCTCTCTCTCTCTCCTGACGATAAATAAAATCTTAAAAAAAAAAAAAAAATAGAGCATGCTTAGTTTTATGTTGCCATAATGATGACCTGTTTTTTAAAAAATGCCCCGCATGTGTAGCCCTAACATTTAGGTTACAATTCGGTATTAAACTCAGAAGTTCTCAGTTGCTTTGTTTAAGCCAAATTTGTGGCTAAATATTCAGACTTTCTCAAGGGTGGTAGGTTTGAATTTGAGCTGGCATGGAGCCTTTGGCTCAGGCAATTGAGTGATTTCTCCAATTTTGTGCCAGAGACAGGTCTAGGGCTTTGGTTTTCTGATTCCCCAAATATTGCTGTTTCTACCACACGGTGTTGTAGGAAGCCATTTCTTTAAAAAAAAAAAAAAAAAAAAAAGTGATCCTAGAGCATTCGCCCCCAGGATAATTTTAAAATTTGCTGTGTAAGCCCAGAGCATTAAAAAAAAAGAAAAAAATGTGATGTGTAGTATAAGGCAAGGGTCATAAACTGTGGCCCGTGGGCCATATCCAGGCTGCTACTGGTTTCTCTACATGAAGTTTTACTGGGACACAGTCCCACCCAGTCATTTATGTACGTCTGTGGGGAATGATGTCAGGGGGAGGAGTTGCAGCAGAGATCCTGTGACCTGCAAAGCCTAAAATATTTATGACCTGGACCATTATAGGAAAACTATACTGACCCTTGATAGAAGGTAAGGGTGAAAAAAGTGAGTATAAAAATTAACACGATCAATTTGCAATAAATTGTGAGTAAAATAGGCTTTCCAAAGAAGCTAAAAAGTTAGCACGTTGTTGAGAGATGGGGATGACCTGTCCATTAAAGACTAGAATGCCGACCTGCATTGAAAATAAGGGAGAATTAGGTTTCCGGAGACTCGGAGCCCCTGACTCGGCGTCGAGTTGCCGGCATGAAGTCTGTGACTTGAACAACGTTGGCTCAGGACGGGACCTGCCTCTGACCGTCATTTATGTTGTGCTAACCCTGGTAGAACTTGAACACTCATCAGATGTCCTTCTTCTTGGCAGGTGGAGTGGATCCAACAGCAAGTGGTAAAAAAACGGACAAAGAGGGATTATGACTTCAGTCGTGCCCAGCCGACTTACTTCAACGATCCCAAGTGGCCAAGCATGTGGTATATGGTGAGGAGGCCTGGCTTGGGGCGGTGTTGTACAGGGGACGTCTTTGGGGCCTGGGAGGACACAGAAACAGTGAGCAGGGACCCACCATGCCTGATGGCCTATGCTGTTTTCTGGTTCTTTCTGGAACTTAGTTCTTTGGTTCTAAGGAGAAACAAAAGGGATTTGGGACTTAGAGAATTTCTGTTTGAGAGCTTACTCTGTGAGGCTTTCTAAATCTGAGCCAGAGGATAGAAAAATACACCGAGGCGCAGACAGACACCCTTAGACCTATCAATAATCCTGTTACTCTCTGATACCCATTTCCTCTGCCTTGAAACCAGTCTGGGTAGTGGATACTGGCTCTTGGAAATTACTACAATGAACCTGCCGGTAAGTAACAGATTCCTGACTTTCGTCATCTAATAGGCGCCTGCTCACCTGAGGTAATAGTTTTAAAAAAACTAGGGAAAATAGTTTTTTAAACTAAGGACGAAAGTAGTTGGAAAGTGAGTGTTCAGTGGTTCAAGCAAAAAACTTGCAGTGAGGGGATTTAAGTGTGGGGAAGAGTTTTCCACCTGTCCACTTGACGTTGCCTCCTTTGAAAATCTGTTTCTCTAGTCTGAGGGTTTTATGATCCTGGAGAACGATGTTACTTATTCTTCTTCATGAAATCTCCATGTCTCCAGTTTGCTCTGTAATCTACAAAGATACTTTTATCTTTTTTGGAAGCCTTTATTGCTCATTATTGCCAGGGGATTTTTCCCCTAATCTATTTTATTTTTTGCAACCCTGTCACTGCTTCCCTGCAAATCCATAGCATTGTGTAAACCTTTCTTAAGCTTTCCTGCCTTCATCCCTTTTATTCCTTCCGCCTGGCGCGGGGGGGTGGGGAGGCAGGGGGGGCTCTTCTCCTGCCCTTCCCCACCACCCTTAGGGGGCACTCGCCCATTCTTCAGGACCCACGCCTGAGGCCCGCTGCTTCAAGTCTCCCTTGTCCTCACCTATCAGCTCTTTCCTTCCTCTGCTGTCCACGGCCCTGTGTCTCTGCTACACGTGGCATCCTTCCTTTGGCTCTTTGTTTCTAGAGCTGTCAATATTTTAATCATACTCCTGTTACATGGGCAAGGCGTGGGGTCTCATATATTCCCCCGGAGAATCTGACCTAGCACCTCACAATGCCAGAAATTTGTGCTTATTTTGAGATGGGTGAAAGTGGCCGGCTTCTCCCCCGGTTTCCCTTTTCTCAGTCTTACCCAGAAGTGGAAGGTTGTGGAAACATTTTGGACCCAGAGAGAATTTTACAGAGAAAACTCTTTAAGGCATAACAAAAAAGAGAGAGGGAGAGAGGGAGAGCGGCCGTAAAGCTAAGTTTAAGGGGATGTGGGACTCTAAATAGCCTTTGAGTAGAAATCACCTGAGGGGCGGTAAGACACTTGACAGCTCGTTAGCTCCAAGACCAAGGAAGGGTGTACCGCATGGGAAGGCATTAGAATGAGTGTTGGCCGGACCCAAGGAGCTTTGTCCAGGCTGACAAAATGGTAAGAGAGTGTAATGGGATTAAGAGGTAGGATGCAAGCGAAGTCCCTCTCCACCTGTATTCCTCCTTGCCTTACATTTCTTCTTGCAAGAAAGAGCCTGACTGCTGTTTGCACCTGTCCCACTGGGTGGTGGTCGTGTAGGGCAGCTTTTCCTGACCCTCTCATCACTCCAGAAGGGCAGCCTGGGATCTGGTAGGCACCGTGGCCAAGACATTAGCATGCTGGCCAGCCTGTAGAGCAAGATCTCTACTCCCAAGAGCCATTGCTGTTTCTTTGGAAATTTCCTTTCAGTATGGGAAAAGGTTGAGGGAGGAGATTTTGCTTGGGCAGTTAAAATGTTGGGTGGTTTTTCAACACCTATTTGATAACTCAAAGAGGTCACATTTTTACGGAGCACTTCCTGTGTGCCAGGCAAATGTGCTCAATACTTTGAGTATGTTTGCAATGTAGTGTGAACAAAAGTGTGCATATGAATATTGGTTGTTTTCAGAGTGAGGAAATGGTAGCTCCTGAAATTTAGACAACTTGCCTAAAATCACCCAGCCTGAAAGAGGTAGAGCAGAGCTGCCAAACCTTTAAGCAGGTTAATGGTGTCTGTGGGACTGACCTGGCATCCTTCCCCCACCCTTCTGCTATTTATGAGCACTGTCAGAAGAAGACCCTCTAGTCCAACCCTCCAGGAACTTCTCTCCATGGAGAAATGGCTAAAATTCAAGGCAGAATGGTGTGGGTGCCATGGTGGATGAACAAGGTCTCTTGGAAGAACTAAAGTGTTTCAGAGCTTCCTATTCAGTAGTTGGTTTTCCCTTAACCAAAGGGATGGGAAATCGGTTACGCACCTTAAGTTTATCTGTCAGGAGTAAGAAAACAGGATGAGAGCTAGGACTTCAAATCTGCCAACCTTTATGCAAATCCCCATTGCTTCACTTACTGTGCCCATGAGTGGATCACTGTAACTTGCCTCAACTGTAAACTAATTGTATCTGGTTCTTATGTATTGGTTAGCTATTGCTGTGTAACAAATCACAGAACTTAGTTTTTAAAACCATTACTTCATGGGCTCTGTGGGTCAGGCCATTCAGACAGGGCCCAGCAAGGATGGCTTCTCTTTCTGTGGTGTCCGGGGCTTAAGCTGGATGACTCAAAGGCTTGGCTGCAGCTGGAGGATTCACTTGCAAGTGGCCTGGTTACTGGCCTCACCACAGGGCAGCCTGAATGTTCTCTTGAGATGGCGCTGGCTTCCGCCAGGGCAAGTGATCCTATCACCTAAGCTCAGAAGTCACAGACCGTTTCTTCTGGAATTTTCTATCGGTCGCATGTGCCAGCTTGGATTCAGCATGTGAGGGGACTGTATGGAGAGGGTGTGCATGCTAGGAGGTGTGAGGAATGTTTGGGAAGCTGGTCACCACAATTAAATGAAGTACTACCTGAACAGCCTTTAGCACAGTGCCTTTTCTGACACTGGAAAACCGTCAGTAAATCTTAACTTACTACTCTCTGACCCTTTTACTGCGGTACATGCTGTTCCCTCCGTCTGTTGTTTGAACCGCTGCTGGTCAAGGAAGAGGGGGATCATATGTCCAGTGGGAACGCTTCAGAGCATTCTGGTGGCACATCAGTGACCCAGCTGGGGCAAGGTGCTGATTTTCTTCTTCCTTTCTCTGAGCCCCGGGCCTTGCTGCCATGTTTCTGAGGGCTGCTTGGCGAGTCTCCATAGGGTCCTGCCTTCAACTCATTAGCCTGGGCCCGGGCCTGTCATTCTATATTTATCACAGGAGAGTGGAGATTAAAGAATGGCATGGAGTGTGCCTGAGTGTCTCTTTTAATTAATTTAAAAGCTTTGCCCCTGTTGCTCCTCCCCTTGGAAACTGGTGTGTGAAACCATTATGTCTGGCCTTGGGGCTTGGGCAATTTATCCAGGGAAATGTACATCTGCATCTACAGGAGTTGGTTAGGGAGGAGACGGTGGCCATAAAATTACTCCTCTGTCCTGAAACACTGTGCTCAGGCTTCCCAGAGTCGGGAGGGCCCAATCCTAAAAACAGCACTCATTCTTCTTGCATCAACAGACTTCCTTCCGTAGGAACTCTTTGTCTGGCAAAGGGGGCAGGCACTGAGGATTGAGGAAAACATGATTTGTGCTTCCTAAGATCAGTAAAGCCGGGGAGGAATATGTAAGCACAAACGAAAGCGTGCTGGGCAAAGGGCTCCTTCCAGAACTCTCTCTGGGATCATGTACATACATCCAGACTCTTCTTCTTGGGCTTTGGGCTCTGTAATTCTTGCTTGCAGGTCTGCTGCTTCCGTTGGAAGAAACTAAAAGCTCCTGAGTAGCTTTTTAAAACCTATCCAAGCTTGGGGTCCCCCCATCAGAGATTCCTGAGGTTTCTGGGAGTATGGCACTGGCGGTGGGATTTCATCGGCACTAACTCAGGACTGAATGCTGTGTGACTCAGTGCCCTGAGTCTGGTATGGAGTAAATGCTCAATAAATGCTAATCAAATCAGTAGTTGAGTAAACTGAACGAAAAGCAAATCTGTGATGAGCTCCATAGTAGAGAAAATAATCGCTGACATTTATAGAGTGCTTAGTATGTGTTAAGCGTGTTGCCAAACCTTTACATGTATCCTCTTACCACCAGTGTTCCAGTGAGCTAGGGACTAACACTGTCCTCGTTTTACAGCTGAGGAAATTAAAGAAGAGACAAATTAAGTAAGTTGTCCGAAGTCCCACCCTATTTACCGGGGACAAGCCCTGGTATTCAAACCCCAGTGACTCTGACCCCAGAAGCTGGACTACCAACCTTGACATCCATGGTTCGCACACTGGCAGGGGTCAGAATCATCTGGAGGGATTGCTGCCCACCTCTCCCACAACCCCCCAGCCCAGATCTGGGAACCTGCATTTCTAACAGGTTCCCAATCTATGCTGATGTTAGGGTCCCGCGGCCCCTTTGAGACCTCTTTGCTCTACTCTACCTCAAACACGAGTGTTATATGAACATAGCTGGCTTCTGTCTTTCCGTCATCAGCTGGGGTAAGGAGGGCTTTTCAAACTTAGGGGACGGTTTAAAGCACACTTGGTCAATTTAACTTGTTTTTCTTGATCTTCTACCTTTTTCCTTCAGCATTCTCTATTTGGGAAGCTGGCAGCTTTAATGCAAGAAGATAGTTTTATTTTGCTTGCCCTGATTGAAAATACTCTTGCCTTATATATTCTTTCAAGATGCTCCACAGACAGAGGTTATCTGACAGGAAAGGTCGTGAAGATTTGGCCAAGTCTTTGGGAACTCAGTATAATAGAAATGTTTTTTTTTATTAATTTTTATTTATTTACTTATGATTTTATTTATTTGTTAGAGAGAGAGAGCAAGCAGGGGGAGCGGCAGAGGGAGAGGGAGAAGCAGGCTCCCTGCTCAGCAGGGAGCCCGATGCAGGACTCGATCCCAAGACCCCGGGATCATGACCTGAGCCGAAGGCAGATACTGGACCCGCTGAGCCACCCAGGCATCCCAGAAATGGTTTTAATGTACCCAGCTGGTATAATAGATCATTTTGATCCTACTAAAGAAAATTCAGTGGGACTCTGGAGACAGCAAGCCTAAGTAGGGTGCCTCCCCAAGAGTCTGGAAATTCCAATCAAACAAATCCAGGGGGTTAAATATTTTTTAAGTTATTGTAAAGTATTTCAGATACAGAGAAATTGTAAAGAATACCACAAGTGCCTATCCACTCATTCCCAAACTAAGGGACAGAACATGAAACTGTTGGAAGTCCCTTATGAGCTCAATCCTAATAACATCCCTTCATCCTCTACAGAGTTAGCGTGGATGCTCACATCCTCTACAGAGTTAGCGTGGATGCTCACATCCTCTACAGAGTTAGCGTGGATGCTCCATCCTCTACAGAGTTAGCGTGGATGCTCAATTTGAAGTACATGGGGGAGATGCCCTTTGTTGACAGATGCTTCTCTCTGTGGGAAGGGTATCCAATTTGCAGCAGATTAACATTATTTGAAATCATCCTAAAAAACACTCATTCGTGGATAGAATTCGACACTTGGGCTCTTGACAAACAGTCCCCAGAAGAACCTGGAAACGAAACTTGGGTGAAAAATTAAGTTTGATAGAAAAGGTCTTGTGTTCATTTTAGTCATGTAAATATTTTATTGTGTAAAGAAATTGATGTAGCGTTATACGATATCTCTTGTCTAACTTATGGAACTAATAATTTGAAAAGAAAAGAAAAAAACTAATAATGATTTTAGACAAGCCCATAGTAAATAACTTAATTTTTTTTTTTTTTTTTTTTACTTCTGCCTTGTGGAAGGCAACCTCAGTTCAAAAGAGAAAAGTAAAGAAGGGTTTGTGAAATCTTGCTCCTTGACTCTTAGACTCTAGTAGTATGACTGATACTCTGAACTCGTCATCTTAGCACAGTAGAGTTTTCTGTAATGAATATAGCGTGGCCTATTTAATATGCATTTTTCAAGCCAGGCTCTAATAAATGGGCTCACTTTTTGATGTACTACCTCAAGATTTCATGAAAGCTCTCTGGGTGGTTTTTCTGAGGGGAAAAAATTATATTTGTCGATCAGCAGAGTGAAAATTAGCTGAGTTCGGCTATGCATGTGGGGCAGATCTGCCAAAAACAATGAACTAGCTAGGATAGTAATTGTGAAAAATGATTTTAAGCCACATGATTTGTTCTCAGCCAACTGGATGGTGTTCAGTGCTCCAAGAGTCTGAGACATTGCTGTTTCTGTGGTTGGCACACATTTTCCTAATGATTTATACTGTCATTTGACTCTAATAAAATCTGGTGGAGTTTGTGGCATTATTGTGCTGGCAGCTTGGAAATCATCCTTTTAAAACACCCCATTTAGCGGGTTTAATTGAAAATGCAACATGGTGCAAATCTGCGACCATGTGGCACATCTTGATGCAAACAGGAGGTCTTCTGAGAAAGGACAGGTCCCAGCCAAGCAACAAATGAGGTACTGGTAGGAACTGGTGGGGGCTTAGACACGATTTTGGTGTACTAAAATTTACTTCTAACTCGCTCTGTGACCAGCCTTAGCCCATGTGAAAAAATGAGAAATCTGGACTAGATATGTTTTCTTAAGTTCATTCCTGCTTGAACGTCCTCTAGTTCCACACGGCAAATTCAACAGGATCAGGGGTCAAGGGAGACTACACACCACCCGTCGGCCCATGTCTTGATTTACAGCTCAGACCCATCCCAGGAGCTCCCAACTGTTATGCAACATCCCTTGGTTTCATGACGACTTCAGATTCACTATGTCCCCCGTGTTGGGGGGGTCCCCAAGACCACCCCAGGTTTGGTGATTCATGAGGAAGACTCACATGATTCAGCATATAGTCACACTCATGGTTGTAATTTATTTCAGTGAAAGGGTACAACACAGAATCAGCAAAAAGAAAAGCCACATGGAGCAAAGTCCAGTGGAAACCAAGCTTAAGCTTCCAAGAGACTTATTTCAGTGGATTCATACAGGAAGCACTTAATTCCTCCAGCAATGAATTGTGACACCATGTGTGAGATGTTGCCTACCAAGGAAACTCATTAGGGACTCATGTTCAGGGTGTATCCTGGGGATGGTTGTATAGATACTCAGTGCCTCCCATGTACCCAAATTCCATGTTTTCAGAAGGTATGTAGCATAGACCATAATGTTTGCATAAACACTTTAGGCAAATGAAACATTTTGATGAAGGAATAGTGAGAACTCTACCCAAATCCAAGTTCCCAGATGCCAGCCAAGTATATTTAGGGGGGCCAAGCACACAAGTGGCTGGGTTGAAGAGTAGCTCCGGCTTTATAAGAACTTTGTGTTCACTGAACAAATAAATTAACACCAAAGAAAAATACTCCTAAGTATTCCCTCCCAGAGAGCAACCTAAATCCCCAGTATGGTCCGTATTTGTTTTACAGACTAGAAAATCCACCTGAATCAGAGTTCTTGTTAGGCAGATATTCATTCATTCGTTCATTCATTCATTCATTCATTCATTCCTATTTAGCAGAGATGTACTTTCTTCCTAGCACTTAGAATATTTCCAACACCAAGGAACAAATGGTAAATAAGTTGGCCACAGTGCCTTCTCTAATGAAGAGTAAGTGGAACATTTTATGGGTAGAATTTGGATTATTTTACTTGGCCTAATCAGTTGATAGTAGCCTGCTGAAGGTGCATTGGCAGAACTCTGTTGCTTGCTTATTATCATGATGATTGTGATGGCTTCATGTGATTTCACTCTCCCCCATGATGGTTGTGATAGAAGTCACTGTTAGGAATATGAAGTTAACCTATAATTAACTAGTCAAAGTGCTTCCAGAAGAGACCAGTAATTGATGATCCACTTGAAAAAAAAAAATCACTTCAGATAATACTCATTCTTGCCAGGTGCAAATTATGCCAATCCTGATGAATTTCCTTGAGCAAGCTAGAACTTCGCCCATACTGGTCATTTATCTTCTCAGCTTTATTTTCAAAGAGTAAAAATCCGTGGGTAGTTTAGTCCTGTGGGCCCCACTTTAAGGTGATGAAGGATCTGTTAACAGAAACAAAGTTGTGTTTATCAGGATTGTAGTCAAACCTTTTCTTTAATTAGTAACACATTTTCTGTTAGAGAGCAGATTGCCACCGACCCTTGAGCTCACTTAATCTGTGGTTGTCTTAATGTGTTGAAGACAGTTTCTTTTATCAAACAGTTTCTCTGAATTCCTCACTTCTCATTTACTTTTCACCCCATGTTAGGGCTCGTTCCAGGGATTAAAGCACACTTTTGGCTTATTTTACTCCTCTCTCTGCCAATAAGTAGGATTCTCTTAGTAAGTACTCAATAAATGTTGTTAGAAAGTGAGGAGAGGGTCAGTGGTTCAGCCTTCATCTGAAATTTTCCAAATTCATAGGACTGAGTTGGCTCTTCCTAAAAGATGATGATGCCTTCAAATGTCCTGTGTTGAACAGTCAAATGCTACAATTATCTGAGGCATCTGGAATGCTGTTTTTCCTTAATTTTGGTTAGCAGTGAACTTGGCCCGGAAATCAGTAGAGTACAAGAAATGATTCCTAACATTGCGGGGACGAGAAGAATCAAAACGTCCCAGCTGCCTGGGGAAGAGAAAGTAAGAGCTGTCTTCAAATAGAATGCACATGCCTATCAATGTGATTTTTCCCGTTTCTCAAGTGTGAGAAAGTCCTCGGTAGACTGTCTCAGCCTAGGGATGGGATTCTAGGCTAGCAGTGGGTAATCCAATATGCAAATGGTACACACGAGAGACTCACTGTACAACAGATGAAGGCAAATCACAGGGAGAGAGGTAAATTGAACCTAGACATTCCAGAAAGAGGATTGATTACTTAATCTCATATGTCAGAGTCAAAATTTGGTTATAATGTGGAGCTGCTCTTCACGATGGGAGATGTGGACCAAGTAAAGAATGCGTTCACTGATTAGTCTCTTTCCTTGACTAAAAGGAGAAGAACCTGATAAATAATTTTTTCCTTTATGCTAAGAAAAAAAAAAGTCAGTTTGGATGGTGTCTCTTCAAATCTTTAGTACAAAATTTACAGAATAATCTTAATGACTACTTGGAAGAAATGTAGCTTTTTTTTTTTTTTTTTTTTTTGGCCAGTCTTTTTTAGTTTCTTGGTGAGTTGAATTTTGACCCTTGTAAAAAGCCTACTGGGATGGAAGTTCTGATCTAAACAGACTAAATTAGCACATCTGAAGTAAAGAAAATTATGCCCAGGTAGCACAGGATTGAGTTCTGTTAATGGTCTCTTTGCATGGTTTCCGGAAACCGAGTTAAATTAGTGTTTTAAAGCCTGATGTTTGGGTTTGTTACCTAGTGATAGAGAAACCATTTTTCTTTTTCAAGGAACTAAAAGAAAATCACCAGGACTCTCAGCAGTAGTGAGTTAACATGGCAGGGCTATATAAATGTGGTTTTAGATCATTCCTGTTCTGCTGAAATGTTTTATATGCCTGTTCTCATTTTTCTTTCATGCCTGTGTGCTGAATCCGAGGCCCTTCTGCTTCACATCCATGCACTCTACCTACACACGCACACAGAAACCGGTGCCATGCGTGTTTTTGCAATTAGCACTATGAGTCAGGTGGTCTTTAAGAAGATACGGGGTGGGAGGCAGTTTGTAGACCACCAAATTGGAATGAGTCTGAAAAATAACTTCATGCGAGCCCTCAGCTCATGTTTAATACCTACTTTGTATATTTTCACTGGCCAGAGATATACTCTCCTCAGATAGCCCTTTCTTCCTGTAATGAACAATTTAGTTCAAAACCCCTTCCTGGTACTTGATCAGAAACTTATGTCCCTGTCGCTTTATGCACTCCTAAATTCCAGGTCAAAATTTCAGGTTGAGGATCACATCTGATCCCTATTTCCCCAGCTTTCACTGCAAACATTACAGAAACTTTTTGGAAATTGAAAGCAAAAGTAGAGAGAATAATATCATGAACACCATATCCCCATCACCAACTTCAATAATGATCAACTCAAGACCAATATTCATTCATTTATTGCCCCCCCACTTGATTATCTTAAAGTAATTCATACACTTCATTTCATCCCTGAATATTACAGTATGTATCTCTGTAAGATAAGGGCCATTTTTTTCCCCCACAAGACAATCATCATATCATTATCACTTATAAAAAATTAACGATAATTATATTACCAAACACCCCGTCCATTTCAGATTTTCCCTATTGTCTCATAAGTTTTTGCTTTGTAGTTTGTTTGAGTCAGGATCCAAATAGGGCTCATACCTTGTGATGGGTTGGTATTTCTCTTAGATTTCTTTTATTCTATAGCTTACTTCCATTTTGAAAATTTTGTGTGGAAAAATCTAGGTTATTTAGAGCTTGCTGGGGTCTAGATTTTGCTGATTGCATTGTCGTGGGGCCCTTTAGCATGTTCTGTTCCTTAATCTTATCACTAACTTGCTAGGTAGTAAGAGAGAGGTAAAGGCTTGATCAGATGCAAGTTCAAATTCATTTTCGAGAGGGTGAGGATGAGACTATGCGTTAGTTACCTCGTTGGTGTGTGTGCTCCCTCAACAGGTACAGCATGTCTGCTTTGTGATCTTAGCAGCTACCATCGCATAGATCCTTTAGTTCTTTGTTGGAGTTTGCAAAATAGTGATCTTCTCTTTCTGTGATCCCTTCACTTATTTGGCTGGAATGCTTTTAATAGAGAGGGATTACTCATCAATTATTTGGCATCATGAGGTACAGTTCCTACAGTTCTCTCATTATTGGAGATTACTTTCCTGGCGTTCACCGAAAGCTACCAGTAAGTTTGGGTTATTTTTTTTTAAGTTTCATTATAAATGCGTGGATATAAGTATATTTCATGTGTTTTATTTCATTGACATTATGAACCTTGTCCTTGCTGAAGGTGCCCCGTCTTTGGTCAGTGAGAGCCCATCAAGTTAGCTCCTAGGTCCTTTTGATATGACCCCAGTATTCTTTCTCTGTGGTATGACAAGCTGTTATGTACTCATCTTGTGTATTTCCTATTCCAGACATGGAATCAACCATTGCTCCAAAGATCCCTTGCTCCCCCCTTTTTAAAATTTTTTAATTTAATTTTTTAAAAGATTTTATTTATCTGAGAACATGAGAAAGCGAGGGAGATCCCAGAGGGAGAGGGAGAAGCAGACTCTCTACTGAGCAGAGAGCCTGATGCGGCACTCAATCCCGGGACCCCGGGATCATAACCTGAGCCGAAGACAGACGCTTAACCGACTGAGCCACCCAGGCACCCCCCCCCGCCCTTTTTTATTAAATTGATATTTAGAGACCACAATATGAGTGCTCAGATTCTCACTGTTATTGGATTAGTCTTGAGGCCTTTGTGGTAAACAGAGTTGGAAATGTGCATTTTTATGTATAAAATATACCGTGAGCTTATACAGCTATATCCAATTTGAAAGCCATTCTACAGAGTTTCTTTACCACCATTACTTACATCTGTATCTTTTCCCTTGCTGACAAGTCTGTTCTCAGTGACGCAAACCAAATTCCCCACTGCTTTAAATCTATTCTACCATCCTAGTTGTTGTTTTTTTTCATTAACATGTTTTAGTTTATTTCACGTTCTGTGTTGCCATTGGAAGAACAGGAAACATTACGAAGACGTGCATTTCTCTAGCTTGTATAGGCGATAGATGGAGAGAAGTAAAACCATCTGCTTCAGCAACCTGATGCCTGGGAATTAATATTCTATTTTGAAGGGATGAAATTAACTTCACTAGGTCTATGCACAATAGCATATAATTATTTCCCCTAATGTGCCTACTTTAGAAAAGAGTGTATTAAACTTGCCATTCTTTATTAGTTTGAAAGATGAAGTAAAACAGGACTAGAAACATTTCTAATTGCAGAAGTTTGTCCAAGGAAATGAAAGATTAAAGAGATCCGTAATGATCAAACCTGATCCAGTCTGGACAAGAAAAAGGGAAGGTGCAATGAACAAATCATTTAAACTGGTTGTACACACTAATGAGCACTGAATTAGTTCTTTCCTCCCAGGACTTAAGAACTAGGAGATTCCACAGACCGTTCAATAAAAGCATTAATTCAATGTGTAACAGAAGGGAAAATGAAGGAAAGCAACAAGAAAAGTAATTCCCACAGAAGAAAGTGAGTTGGTAATGATTTTATTCATTCAACAACATTTATTGAGCTCCTCCTATGTATCAGACATAATTCAACCTGCGGGGGTTACAAATGAACAGGTTCCGTGCTCTGCTCCCTGGCCAGGTCGTAAGCAGGCTAAGCAATCACTGACTTTCTGTGCTAACAGTATAGTATAGGCACACACGAATACTCTGGACCCTTGCAAGTATCTTTAAGCGTTTTGATACTGAGTAATAATCTTTCATTTGAGTGTCTGGGTCTCAAATTTCTGATGTGAGAATTGATTGAAATTAAGTGACAGTACATGATAGGATTTCTTTTTCAGACAAATGAATGATTTCCACAGTCATTACAAACTTTATTCCTGATGGAACACAACTTTTAAGGTTGGCTCATAGTTATCTCCAAAGTCAAGTGGTTTGGGACATACTGGTTTGAACAAACTTAAAAACGGTTCTTTAACTGCAGGACTTCTCAGAGCCTTCATTATCCTAATATGCTTTGTGAATTGGTAACAGAGGGATGTAAATGTAAATAAATGGTTGTTTCTCTAATTTATTTGTCCCAAGACAATATATTTTTAATGAAATGTTTTATTTGAGATTGTTTGAATTGTAAGTTACCAGAAAATTCAGTCCAGACTGGGGGAAGGAAAAGTAATACTTCAGAAGAGAGGGAATTGATTGGCTCATGTAACTGCGGACTGGCACGCCTCCCTTGATCCAGGAGATAAAGCGGCTTTCTAGAGCCCCGGTTCTTCCTGCCACTCGGTGTAGCTCTGATCTCTCCAGTTGTTGGTTTCATTCTCACCCAAGCTTTCTGCTCGTGGTTACAAGATAGCTGTCAGTAACTCCTCGTTCAAAGCTACTGGAACAACAAGAGCTTTTGCTCTGGTATTCTGAGAAAAGTTCCCGGGGCTCGCACATCTTCTTGTCCTTCTCTCCTTACCTCCTTCTCTATTCTGTTCTTGTTTTCTGACCAGTGAGCCTCATCCGCCTTGTCACACATCTTTGGGACAAAGGGACTTAGAGGGAGAGCAGAAACTAAGCTGCAAGAGTAATGAATGTGACGCTCTAGGAAGGAGGTCTCTGCACTGTGACAGAAATCGTGGGGCATGGGGGGGCACCCTGGTCATGCATGTTCATGCCCAAGTGAAGGCAGCTGTTGGCACAAATCCCTCAGCAGACGGCTTGAAGAAGAGCCAGCTGACAGGCCTCCTTAGCGGGGGCATAGCGTCTGAGAGCGGTGGGTGGTAAACAAGGCAGTGAGGTCACAGCCACTTGGCTCTTGGTGCCGCTAGATGCCCCCTGCCTCTCCCTGGATCATCTGGAAATCTGTCGTTATGGCATGGACTCCTTGCTTTATGCCCTTCGGGGCTTCACTGTTGGGTACTTTGAAAAAAAAAAAAAAATTGTGCCTGTAGTACTTTCTCCCCACTGGTTCATCTTGATAAATTTGAAATCTACACATAAGTTGAAAGACTAGTAGGAACGCATACATTTCATTCACCTTGATTTACAGAAGTTAATACTCTGTCTCTCTACACATGTGTGCGCACGCATGTGCGTGCGCGCGCGCGCACACACACACACACACACACACACACACACACGCACACACTTTTCCTGAATTTTGAAAGTGGCAGACATAAAAATGCACCCATCAATAATATGTCAAGATGCCTTCCCTAAGACTACTTTCCCATATAACCAAAATATCATTCTCACTTCTATGAAAGTGATCTTATCCAATTTACTATCTGCAGATCTCCCCAGTGGTCACCAGAAATATTTTTGTCAAACTATTCCTTTTGATCCAGAACTCAGAATCCCACATTCCCATTATTCATTTCATCTCTTTATTTCCTCCAATCTAGAAGATTTCCTCCTCCCTTTACTGGAGGTGGGGAATGGTCCTTCATATTGATGGTTTTGATGAGTCCAGGTTGGTGGTTGTAGAATAAGTCACACTTTGGATTGGTTTGGTGGTTTTTTTCAGGACTATAGGGAGGCTTAACCATTTTTGGTACAAAAACGACTCAGGTGAAATTATACCCTTTTCAGTGCTTCATGTCACAAGGTTAGAAGTCCTATTTTTGATGGTGGTAAATTTATTTACTTGGTCGGTTGAGGTCTCTGCTAGATTTCTCCACTGTAAAGGTATGTTTTGTCTCCTTAATTAATCAGAAATTTGGGCGGTGGTATTTCAAGACTTGTGAATATCATGTTGCTGGTCAACTTCTCCCCAAGATTTCAGCAAGCATTGAAGATTCCTGCCTAAATTGATCACTAGATCATTGGTTGCAAGATGACGATTTTCTTTTTTTTTTTCTTAAGATTTTATTTATTCATTTGAGACACAGAGATACAGAGAGAGAGCATGAGCAGGGGAAGAGACAGAGTGAGAGGGAGAAGCAGACTCCCCGCTGAGCCAGGAGCCCGATATGGGGCTCGATCCCAGGACCCTGGGATCATGACCTGAGCCGAAGGCAGATGCTTAACCCTCTGAGCCACCCAGGTGCCCCAAGATGAGGATTTTCTAATTCTGTAACTCCTTCTTCATTACTCTTCCTTTTCAGTATTGTTAGGGCCGCATGGATTCTTTCTAAATGTAACAACTCATTACTGACATTATTTCTTTTTGGTTCTTAAAGTGTGCCAAGTCTGATGAGTGGGTGATTTTTCAGGTTGACTCCTGTGTCCTTTTGGGAAGTCTCCCATCAGGTTTGCAGGACTTCCTCTGGAATGGAACAGCAAAATGTTCACTTTGTATTTTCTCCACCTCCGACCTAGAGAGACCCATTTCTCCCAAGTAGATGGTTTCTCCTGTTGAGGAATGGTATTTTAAAGTCTAGATTTTGGTAGGAAGGGGGTCCTTCATTCTAGGCCCCTTTTCAATGGACAGAGCCTAGAGATCTATATCTGGCGTTCATTGTGTCACCCCAGATTTGATTCAGTAGCACAGGTAGACCCATGGTCAACCCATTTCAGATTCTGTCCCCTCCCTCTCACAGTGAGAATCCTGGTTCTCATCGGTATAATAAATGTACTACTGTACAGACAAATGGTACTGGAATGACATTACGGATACCACTGCCAACGACAGACTTAAGTAAACGTCAAGATTTCTTTTTGTTCTCAGAATAAATCCCACAGAGGCCATACAGTCAGCCTACTTGACTCAAAAGTTGCTTGAATAATTCCTTTTCTCCTCTATGATTTGGTCATTAATGTGATATATAGCTAGGTTAATCTGTTTCTGTTTTGTTCCATTTTAGAGCTCTCTCCCCCATCTCTGTATATTTTGTATTTTTAATTTTACTCATTTATTTTCTTTTGGGATATGTAAAACATACGGTTCAAACTAAAATGCATAGGATACTATACATGCATTTTTTTCTTTTTGCTTTTATCACTTCATATACCCAGGAAATCACTCCATATTAGTTCATAGAGATCATTCTTCTTTTTTTTTTTACAGCTGTGTTGCAGGAGAGTTACCATAATTTATTTAACTAGACATCAATGAATGCAGTTCGGTTCTTTGCAATATTTTGTTTTTACAAATAACTCCATATTGGATAACCTTGCACATAAGTTGTTAGAGATTGTTTTCAGAGTAAATTCCTAGTTGCGGGATTGCTCAGTCAAAAGGCAGAAGCAAGGGTTAGAGTTTGGCTAACCCCCTTTCCCCCCAGCCAGGGCTAGCAGAGTTTACATCGCCCTCAGTGCTGTTTAAGAGGTCCTGCCCCCCTCACCTGACTGTGCTGTCACTTGTGATTTGGGCTAGTTTGGTAGGTGGGAAATGGCATTTTTGTGTATGGTGTCTGATATTCAGATCACAGTGGTTGCTTTGGCATCATTTTCATTACCCTCATCCCTTATTCTTGGACTTTGGAAATACTCTGTTTTAGGAGTTAGATTCTGCCTTATGAGCCAATTTTAACATATTTTTTTTAAGTGGCGACCTTTAAGCTCATTGACATTTATAAGTGTGACCAAAAAGTCTCAACTCTGTCATACTATTTTATATATGCCTCTATATATCTATAATATACATGTACATTTATATACATACATAAGTATGTAATACGTGCATATGTCTATACACATATTTTACAAGTATACATTTTATATACATATATGTATGTTACTTTATATATATATATATACATACATACATATGTATTTAATCTGTATTGGGTTATTTTTATTGTGTTTCCTTGTATGGTTTGTTTTTGCTCTTTTAAAATAACTTATGGCTTTGGGGAAGGTTTCTATTATTTTCGTGATTATTACAAATAACGTTTATATGCTCTCAGTTCCTTTTTTCCTCACTTAGGCTTCTATATTTGGATTGTCCGCTTTAAAGGATATTCTTCAACTTTTACCTATTCAATTATTCATTATTCTATTTTACCATTTCAATTTTTTTCTTCTTCCATTCTAAGTTCATTTCTCCTGCTTTGTCAGAACATGTACCATAAAATTACTTTTCTTCCATGCTTGTTCCTACCTTTGCTTTTAGTGTAATATTTACAATTAAATATATTTCATGGTCATCATCAGTTCTTTTGCCAGTCGTGTTTTGGTTGGATGAAGCATACCCTTTGCTACACTACCTAGAAAGGATTTATTAGTGTAGTACTCCCTAAGTTCTTAATTATATAAAATAATATTTGTAGCCTTGACCCTTGAAGGACACCTTGATGGTTTTTTTTACCTTGCTAATTGACTCTTTGCTCTCTCTCCCTGTCTCTCTCTCTCTCTCTCTTTTTTGATCCAGAGACACAGATTTTTTTTCTTTTAGAGTATTGTTAAAAATTAGACACCGTTGTAAATATATTGGATCTTCTTTGCCTATTTTCTTTATTAGTTACTTGCCCTTGGATCCTTTTGACCTCGACTTTGTTTTTTGTTTTGTTCTTTTTATATATTCATGCTTTTTTTCGGTGCTCCTGATTATAGCTTCAGTTGAATCCATTCTCTGCTGGAGACTTTGTAATTTAATTATTATTTTTAATATAGTTTCATCTTTGATTTATTTCCAGGGTTTTAGTCAACACTAGTTTCACATCTTTCTGGATTTTTTTCCTGTCCATAGGCTTTTAAACTTTTAATTTAAAAGCTATATTCTCATATCTGCAGGTTCTATTTTAGTGTGTTTCATTTGGGTTCAGGTGTTACAGTTTTGTTCTGTTGCAGATTTTTGAGCAGGAGTTCTATAAGCTGGAATGTTTTGATTCACTTCATATTTTGTTCTTGTAGAAACCTTGCATGGATATTTGTCTACTGGTTTCCACTCATTCTGAACTGTTCTATTTTCTTAGACCATTAGTGGCAGTTGTGTGCAGAAGGAGGTGGGAGTTTGGATGACTAGTTTAGGTCTACAGTTCAAGAGTGCAGTGGCCTTTTGTGGGCTTTGTTCATCTGTTTTGATCAAAATTTTTAAAGGGAGTTGGTCTTCTGACTTTGGGACTTTCTTTTTCTTTCTTTCTTTTTAACTTCCTCTTTTTATCTTTTTCTTATCTCTTTCTCCATCAAGTCTTCAAAGAGTGCCCCCTCCAAGGTGGTCCCTAGCGCTGGAAAGTGATGCCTTCCAAAACTGCCATCTCTGTTTCTTTGCACTTTGAGCCCTATCCAGGCTTCAGATCTGTTGTTAGTATTCCTCTTCTGAAGATGGAGCTTTCTTGTTACTTGGTAATTGTATCTACCACCATTGGGATTCTGCTGCCTCCTTACTTATCTGCTTGGTCTCTGCCTGCCTGCGCTGGAGCATTCTCTAGAGCTGGTTCTGCTGGATTCTGGTATTCTACTTATGTGTGATTTGGGGTTCATTGTATTCCTTTTTTCTTAATTATGTCGATTTGTATTATCAATATTTGAGTAATTTCTCCTATTTGATACATATGTGTTTTCTTTCTTTTTTTTAATGTTTTATTGTTATGTTAATCACCATACATTACATCATTAGTTCTTCATATAGTGTTCCATGATTCATTCTTTGTGCATAACACCCAGTGCTCCACGCAGAATGTGCCCTCTTTAATACCCATCACCAGGCTAACCCATCCCCCCACCCTCCTCCTCTGTAGAACCCTCAGTTTGTTTTTCAGAGTCCATCGTCCTTCATGGTTCGTCTCCCCCTCCAACTTACTCCCCTTCATTTTTCCCCTCCTGCTATCTTCTTCTTTTTCTTTTTTTTTTAACATATGTTGCCTTATTTGTTTCAGAAGTACAGATCTGTGATTCAACAGTCTTGCACAATTCACAGCGCTCACCATAGCACATACCCTCCCCAATGTCTATCACCCAGCCCCCCCATCCCTCCCACCCCCCACCACTCCAGCAACATTCAGTTTGTTTCCTGAGATTAAGAATTCCTCATATCAGTGAGGTCATATGATACATGTCTTTCTCTGATTGACTTATTTCACTCAGCATAACACCCTCCAGTTCCATCCACGTCGTTGCAAATGGCAAGATCTCATTCCTTTTGATGGTTGCATAATATTCTATTGTGTATATATACCACTTCTTCTTTATCCATTCATCTGTCGATGGACATCTTGCTCTTTCCACAGTTTGGCTATTGTGGACATTGCTGCTGTAAACATCGGGGTGCACGTACCCCTTTGGATCCCTACATTTGTATCTTTGGGGTAAATACCCAGTAGTGCAATTGCTGGTTGGTATGGTAGCTCTATTTTCAACTGTTTGAGGAACCTCCATACTGTTTTCCAGAGTGGCTGCACCAGCTTGCATTCCCACCAACAGTGTAGGAGGGTTCCCCTTTCTCTGCATCCCCGCCAACATCTGTCCTTTCCTGACTTGTTAATTTTAGCCATTATGACTGGTGTGAGGTGGTATCTCATTGAGGTTTTGATTTGGATTTCCCTTACGCCGAGCGACGTAGAACACTTTTTCATGTGTCTGTTGGCCATTTGGATGTCTTCTTTGGAAAAATGTCTGTTCATGTCTGCTGCCCATTTCTTGATTGGATCATTTGTTCTTTGGGTGTTGAGTTTGATAAGTTCTTTATAGATTTTGGATACTAGCCCTTTATCTGATAAGTCATTTGCAGATATTTTCTCCCATTCTGTCGGTTGTCTTTTGGTTTTGTGGACTGTTTCTTTTGCTGTGCAAAAGCTTTTTATCTTGATGAAATCCCAATAGTTCATTTTTGCCCTTGCTTCCCTTGCCTTTGGCGATGTTTCTAGGAAGAAGTTGCTGTGGCTGAGGTCGAAGAGGTTGCTGCCTGTGTTCTCCTTTAGGATTTTGATGGACTCCTGTCTCACATTGAGGTCGTTCAACCATTTGGAGTCTATTTTTGGGTGTGGTGTAAGGAAATGGTCCAGTTTCATTCTTCTGCCTGTGGCTGTCCAATTTTCCCAACACCATTTGTTGAAGAGACTGTCTTTTTTCCATTGGACATTCTTTCCTGCTTTGTCAAAGATGAGTTGACTGTAGAGTTGAGGGTCCATTTCTGGGCTCTCTATTCTGTTCCATTGATCTAGGTGTCTGTTTTTGTGCCAGTACCATACTGTCTTGATGATGACAGCTTTGTAATAGAGCTGGAAGTCCGGAATTGTGATGCCGCCAGCTTTGCTTTTCTTTTTCAAGATTCCTCTGGCTATTCGGGGTCTCTTCTGGTTCCATACAAATTTTAGGATTATTTGTTCCATTTCTTTGAAAAAAGTGGATGGTATTTTGATGGGGATTGCATTGAATGTGTAGATTGCTCTAGGTAGCATTGACATGTTCACAATGTTTGTTCTCCCAATCCATGAGCATGGAACGTTTTTCCATTTCTTTGTGTCTTCTTCAATTTCTTTCACGAGGATTTTATAGTTTTCTGAGTACAGATCCCTTGCCTCTTTGGTTGAATTTATTCCTAGGTATCTTATGGTTTTGGGTGCACTTGTAAATGGGATCGACTCCTTGATTTGGCTCTCCTCTGTCTTGTTGTTGGTGTATAGGAATGCCACTGTTTTGTGTGCATTGATTGTATAGCCTGCCACTTGACTGAATTCCTGTATGAGTTCTAGCAGTTTTGGGGTGGAGTCTTTTGGGTTTTCCACATGCAGTATCATATCATCTGCAAAGAGTGAGAGTTTGACTTCCTCTTTGCCGATTTGGATGCCTTGGATTTCTTTTTGTTGTCTGATTGCTGTGGCTAGGACTTCTAATACTATGTTGAATAGCAGTGGTGAGAGTGGACATCCCTGCCGCGTTCCTGACCTTAGGGGAAAAGCTCTCAGCTTTTCCCCATTGAGAATGATATTCGCTGTGGGTTTTTCATAGATGGCTTTTATGATATTGAGGTATGTACCCTCTATCCCTATACTCTGAAGAGTTTTGATCAAGAAAGGATGCTGTACTTTGTCAAATGCTCTTTCTGCATCTATTGAGAGGATCATAGGATTCTTGTTCTTTCTTTTGTTAATGTATTGTATCACGTTGATTGATTTGCGGATGTTGAACCAGCCTTGCAGCCCAGGGATAAATCCCACTTGGTCGTGGTGAATAATCCTTTTAATGTACTGTTGGATCCTATTGGCTAGTATTTTGGTGAGAATTTTTGCATCCATGTTCATCAAGGATATTGGTCTGTAATTCTCCTTTTTGATGGGGTCTTTGTCTGTTTTGGGGATCAAGGTAATGGTGGCCTCATAAAATGAGTTTGGAAGTTTTCCTTCCATTTCTATTTTTTGGAACCGTTTCAGGAGAAAAGGTATTAATTCTTCTTGAAATGTCTGATAGAATTCCCCTGGGAAGCCATCTGGCCCTGGGCTTTTGTTTGTTGGGAGATTTTTGATGAACATATGTGTTTTTTGAAGACAGCATGAAGAGATTACAGTTTAGGTGGTTTTCATTATCCTAGTCAAACCAGCATTAGATTCTCAGAGCCTATTCTGGATATGAAGAAAATGGAACACTGTATTTTTTCTTCTCTTTGCATTCCTACTCTAGCAATTTTCATTCTTCTCTCGGAAACACAGAGGCAGTTGGTTAAACTAGGAGACATCGTAATCAGTAAGAGACAAGTTATTATCATTCCACAGAGTTTCCTTCTATTAGACTTGTGGTATTAAAGGTTGCCAGATTTAGCTAATAAAAATATAGGAAACCTAGTGAAATTTGATAAATAATAATTCAGATAAATTGTGAATAACTTTTTAGTATGTCAGGTTAAGGATGGGTCCAAGGATGGATCTGATACTGAGGGGCTTCTTTCTCTTGTGAGGAAAAGCTTTTTTTGACTTCCTTCTTTCCTTCCTGCATGGGATACTCGTGAGGGATGTCAGATGTGAAGCTGTGGCAGTTGTCTTGCAACCAGGAGGCACTTTCAGGGGGCAGAGGTCAGCTAAGCATGGTGGCTGAGCAGGCAAGAGCCTGGTTCCTTAATGATACCATTAAGCTGCTACACCAAACATGGAATCCCCTAGTACCTGATTGCTTGGGTAGTAATTAAATACCTTTCTGACTATGATTCATTAGGTGTTCTTTTCTTTGTAGTTGAAAAATTCCAAGTTAATAGAAACTCATTCCAACTAGAAAGTAAGTGCCGGAATTTTATAGGTTAAACCCATCTTTTTATAGGAAGTTTTGTTTTTTGTTTGTTTTAGTTCCTAGGCTTTTGGGACCTGTGACCTGTCACTTTATTGTTTATTGGCCTTTTCTTCCCTCCTACTGAAAATATGGAGAGGGGTAGGTTTTCTGTCCTGTCCACCGAGCAGCTCTTTGAATCTCTTTAATGCCAATTCAACATCTTTCAAGATCTTTCTCCACTCTCTCAACGTTGGAAATCTCTCCCCTAAATCAAAGGTGGAAACATACCACTTTTGGCCATCGGGATGTTTGGGACCAACTGTGAAGTATTTATATTAGTCCCCCACGAAGAGCTTGCTAATTGGGTAGGTAGAAATGACAACAGACATTTGGGAAACTGTGTCGTGAGTAACGTTGTGTAGTCCTGGCCCGTGTGTCCGTGGAAAGTGCAAACACTAGTGTTGAATTTAACTGACTCAACATTCCACCCATTAATAAATGGGGGGAAAAAGTGACCTGTGTTACAGGAGCAGTGTTCTACTTTACCCCGACTATGCCGTGATAAGAGTTGCTACAGAAAAGGTTCGGTGCCCATGCCCTGAAAATGAAGATGTACTACTGTGTTTGTATAGCGCTTTCCCAGAATTATTATTTTTCTCCAAGCGAAGAAATTCTGTGGGATGCTATTAAAGCAAGTTGCTTGGTTAGATTCTTGAAAGGATTCGACTTTTTTTTTTATTAGTAAGAAAAACATTTGCAATTACACTTGCTGGTGTAGGATAAAAATGACTTTGTTTTCTTGCTCATTATACTTCAGGGTCTGGAGAGAATCTTCACCAGGTCGAAGAAGCAATCTTTTCCGTGGGTTTCTTTATTGAGTAGCTCATCAAATATATTATGGAATCCTTCATCTTTTCTGAAGCATCTGCTGCTTGCCACAGTGGAGGAAGCACTAGATATATTATTGGCCTGTCCAAGCAAAATGTTTCATGGTCCTTACAAGCAACTTTGTAGATTTTATTCTAATTTACAACTTTAAGTGGACATTGAAAGCAAAGACGTCAGGTAGATTTGGACAATTATTTTTACTCAGTCTAGAAGGAACAATGTTAAAGTGGGCTTTTCGGTAGCTAGCTGAATTGATTTTGTTGATTGTCAAAGGCGAGATTGTTTTTACTTGGTGGTAAAAATAGATTTATTTTTCTGTGGATCCATCACCGTAATAACATATTTTACACTCTACGTTGCTGGGGGTTTTTTGACTTTGGAAATTTTTTGTTTTTAAATTTGTATTTGAAATGGTTTGTGTTTTGCTTTTGTTTTTTTAATTTTAAATGGCAATAGGTCTGGAACCTCAATTTTGCTCTCGCTTGCTCTTCTAAGGCTGGGGTTTATTGCCTCATCTTCATAAATGTCTCTTCAAAATGAAGTTTCTGTGTTTGTTGAGTAAAGGTCAGCTCAATAATAGCAAAACTGTAAAAAACTGAGTGTATACATTTAATAGCACATTTCCCTTGATGGTTTCCAAAATCTTTTATTTCCCCTGTAACTATTACCATAATCTCTAATTATGCTGTTTGTCTCATTTGTCTGTTTATAATCTGCCTGCTCCAGCTTGAAACTTGAAGGCCAGACCCTGTTTTCTCATTCGCTGGTGAAGACTCGGCATCCAGAAAACATTTAGTTAGGATTGGTTGGGAAGTTAAAAACAAGCTAATAGAACATAAGTGAATGAAAAAAATGTTTTGACAGTTAACAGCTGTAGAGAAATGGTATCATGGATCTGCCATTCCTCTAGCTGTTATGGGATAGTGTCATTACACAATAGATCGATGTCCTTCAGAAGGACTTGGAGATAACCCAACTGGGACAAATAGACCTTAATAACTAAATAATAACCAAATCTTACAGATAAGGTTGAAAATTCTCCAGCTGTTCACGTGAATAAGGAAGCCATCTTAAATTTCCACATCAGTCGAGCCTTCAGGGGCCTATAGTCCCAGGGATATCTGCTGGCAACTGAACGAGAGGCCCTAGTGAGAACCACCCAGCTGACCCTCATCGAACACAGCACTGTGATGAGCCATAGTAGTTAGGTTTTCAGCTGTTAAGTTTTGGGGCAGTTGGTTTACACCGTGTAGGAGAAAGAAAAAGTTGACAATACAACCTGCATTTATTGATACTAACGATTTTTCTCTTTTTCTAAGCAGCATACTTGTTTGGTTCCATTGTATATACCAAGCCTATTTCTTGATTATATAAATGCATAAAGACTAGATTATACTTGGAGAATTCATGTTACTAGGAAAAAGAAAAGATGTGTGGGTGTCGACACGGGCTGTTTTTGTTAGTGGGAAAGCGAAGGGGAATTGCGATTTTTGTCAGCAACTGGTTATAACCATGTGGGTCTTGACCGCCCTCTCTCTCCTGATATGATTGCTTGATTTTTAAGAATAAGAATTTGACGCACTGATATTATTATTCCGTCTTTTGGGAGTTTCTCTACCACAATTACTGCAGGTTTCTTGTAGAAATAAATGTATTTGAAGTAATGACTTATTAAAGGGTGTGGCGAAACCCTTCAGAGACTTGAGAATGTTCAGAAAGTTCAGTCAGTAATCTCCTATCCAGAGAGAAACAAAGTTAAGAATCCAAAAAGGCTGTTTGAAATTCCACATCCCATTAATTTTTATATATAATTCCCACAGATTTGGGAATTATAGACTTGGTGAAGTCTTACTTGTCCTTTGACGGCATCTACTTCAGTGCCTTTTCTTGAGACAAAAATTAGGGCAACGAACAGCTGTTCATGTTTAAGACTGAACTTCTGCTGGTCTGTATGTTAAATTTTAACATGTTAAGCTTGGGTTTTATTAGGAAAGTTCAAGGGGTTTTTACTCTGGAAGAGGAGGGGCTTATATAATAGTTCTAGACATCAATTGAATACGCGTGGCTTCACTATTGTGTGGACTTGATTCTCTGTTCCTCTCCCATTCTCCTGTACCCTCTTCCTTCTGCATATGCATCATTTTGGTGACTCGGTCTAACATCCTTTGGGAGCATCTAATCTATGAGAATTTTGGGAGCTTAGTGAAGTTGAAGTAGCTTTTACTGTTCCAGAGTTCTGCAGAGTCCTGGAAAGGGGCACATCCTTCATTAGAAGTTTGACAGAAGTCAAAGTGTGGTAGGACTTGGAAGGTCCCCTGAGTGTATTGTCTATTTGTTTTCCTATCTGTCCGTCCTTTGTCCATCCATACATCCACACATCTATGTAAGAGAAATTGATGATGTGGTCAAACCTCACTGCAGAATGCCGAGGGTTTGAGAGGATCTCGTATAAGTTTATCCCTGTTCTTCATTATTTTTTTCAATTGAAAAAATGGATTTTTCCCGCCATCTTAAACATAGCTGCCTCTACCATTATTTGTCATGAGAATATTGCCATTCGTGAAATAATATTAATGACGAGACATGACCTGTGAGTAAGGTTGTGTTTAAATATCTTCAAATGATACTCAGATTCTTCTTCCCTGACCTTAAGTGTCTCCAATATTAGAAATAATTGTTTTCTGTTTTTCCTCAAAATTTCTTTTGCAATTTGTGAAAAGATAAAAGGTGGAGCACTTGAGTTCTGAAGTCAGTTGGTTATGCTTATTACTACATTCTGCTCACATCAGGGGGAAAAGTCCTGCACTTTCTTAACTCCTCTTCCTGGGATCTTGGTGGAAAAAAAGTAGTCCAGAGTTTCTGAGCCAGATTTGTGCATAGAGACTAAGAGGGTGAAGAGTTCTATGCCAGCAGAATTTTGTACACAATGTAAACAAAGAAATTACATTTTAGAAAAGAACGAGGCTTGCTTCTTATTGATGTTTGCATAATTATTAAATAATGCAACCCCATTGCTTATAAAGTTCATTTTCATGAGTTCCAACATAGGAATTGTTTCTTGGCTTTATAGGCACTTAGGGAAAACATTATAATTGAGATCATCCTTAAGTACACACAACTTACTAATTTACTAATTGAGCCATTTGGGAAATAGTAGTGTATCACGAATCCTAGGTTCTTGATTCACAGTCAGCCAGGAAGAAAGTCATTTAGTAAAACTGAGTTTTTCCTCAACTCATGGAAGAATTTACCTCATGACCAGAAGGCAAGACAATATTAAAATTGAGGGGCACCTGGGTGGCTCAGTTGTTAAGTGTCTGTCTTCAGCTCAGGTCATGATCCCAGGGTCCTGGGGTCGAGCCCCGCGTCGGGCTCCCTGCTCTGCGGGAGGCCCGCTTCTCCCTCTCCCTCTCCCCCTGCTTGTGTTCCCTCTCTTACTCTCTCTCTCTCTCTGTCAAATGAATAAATAAAATCTTTAAAAAAAATAAAAATAAAATTGAGCCGTTGACTAAAAACCAGGGAAGAGTCAAGAAGTGTTTACTTCCATTATGCCATGTGTCGGTTGGAAGGAAACGGACCTGCACCCCGAGCTCCTCTCCCGCCGGGCCTGTCAGGGGACAATAGCACACCTGTCCCTGTGTCGTCTCTCTTCTGAATCCTTCTGCCAGGACTACTGAACATCATCAGTGGCCCATTAGCATAATCAGCGCCCCTACATGAATGTCTTCTTCTCTTCTCCTATGATTCCTCATGAAGCCTTCAGGCCCTGCGCATTTCCTGTGCTGTTTCTTGAATCTTCCCATTGGCAAAGTTGAATCAGCAGTTGTGCCCTCTTAGGAGCCCGTGTGCGGAAGACAGAGGTGTCTAGACCCCACTTGAATCTTTTCTATTACCTGCTACCTGCATAACATGGCTTAAGCGTGTGGATTATCTTCTGCATTTTACCCAGAGTTTACTTCTGCCTTCTCGCTTCAATAAATACAAACTTACAAATTATTGAGTATTTTTACTGTGAACTCTAGAGGTTACAAAAACACGGAATACAGACTCTAGTACTTCAAGAGTCTTGTCATTTCACTGCGAAAAGAAAACCCATATATAATCAGAGATTGCTGGTGTGAGTGCTGAAGAGAGGGAGCAGGGAAATGCTGGGCTCTGTGAAGGGAAATTTCGAACAAATGCACAGCGATCCCAGGATTTGTGTTAGGATCCCATATGTGATACATTTATGCAGCCTCGCGGCTGTTCCTCCCCGAAGATGCAGACAACCCTTCTTCTCTTCCACGTAAGTTTTGCCAACTGAATGCTCTGATTTTCTCCTACCTTTCTGGGTTTGGCCTACTTCCCTCAGACTGATAACTTCATCTGTTAGTTAGCTTTTGCTGCCTAAAAACCACTCTCAAAACTTTGTGGTTTAAAAACACAGCTATTTATTAGATTTATGATTCTCCCTGTCCTCCGTTGGGGCTGAGCCCAGCTGAGCCACTCTCTGGTTTCATGTGGGGTCACTCATGCCTCCGTGAACCATTCTGGGTCTGCCGGGGACTGGAGAGTCTGGCATGGCTTTAACTGGGCAGCTTTGATCTCTTCAGTGTGGTCACTCATCTTGTAACAGGTCCCCTTCGCTTTTCGCATGCCACCGGGAAGGATGACAAGAGAAAGAGTGTGCGAGGTGTGGGACTGGAGCGCTGTCACTTCTGTTACCTTCTTAGGGGCCAAAGCAAGTCACCAAGCCAGCCGGAAATTGAAGGGGGGAAGCAATAACCTCATAGCTTGATGGGAGGAATTCCAGGTGCCCTGGGTGTGGGGAGTGGTGGAGAATTGTGTCCATTTTAGCTTCAGACACCTCTGGTAATGACCCCAAATCTTACTCAGACCGTCAAATTTACACAGTATATGCTGCCCTTAGGCATTGTTTAACTTTGGGGCAATAAATGGCACCAGACAGTGTGTTCACTGCCAGATTGTGGAGTGATTTGAGGCGTGAAGATGTTAGCGTTTTATAGACATGAAAAAGATTTGAGATGGGAAATAACATGATGCGAATATTGTAGGAAGAATTCACTTGTGGATCTGAGCAGAAAGAAACTTGAGATCCACATATCCAATTGTTATGGGTTACTCCTATGTGGATGTCACTGTAATTTCCATATTTCTAGAACTGAAGTCAATATTTTCATTCCCTAACCAAATTTCTTCCCGTCTTGCTTTTTCTCAATAAGTGATCCTACCATTTGCTATGTAGTCTGAGCCACACATCTGACGGTTCTTGATTCTTCTCTCTCTCACCACATTCACTCATTGTTACTTAACAACAAATATTTAGGATGCCTATGATAGATCACATCCTGTAGTTTCTCCTGTTCCTGCTAATCTAGACCACTGTCCTCTCGCCTTCATACCGCTGTCTCCCAATTAATTGGTCTCCATGCTTTCCTTCATGTTCTGTAGGACCCTCTGTGACTTCTTAAAACTAAATGTTCATTTAATTGGCATCCAGTGACTGACTTTCTACTATGTGGTAGACTCTGTGGATACAAAAATCAATAAGGCAAAATGACTGCCTTCATGGACCTTTATCATCTGGTGTGGGAGACATGTGATAAGGAGACGAGTTGATATATGATACAGTGGTTAGGAGTGCTATGAAGAAAATGAAGTCAGAGTCAAGGGTAGAGAGTGGCACAGAATGCTATTTCAGATAGATGGATTAGGGACAGCCTCTCTCGGGAGGTAATAGTTGAACATCAGAGAGGGAGCCGTGTGGATATCTGAGGAAGTGTCGGAGAAGAGCAAGTAGCAAAGCCTTGGGATAGGTGTGGGGTTGGCATGGAAAAGGGTGGTTAGTGGAATAGAATCAGTAAGAGATCAGGGGGATGGTTTCACGTTAGGCCATGGAATGGACTTGGTATATTATTGAAACTGTGAGGGAAAGTCATTGGAACTTGAGAATGATTGAGGATGTTTATTGAGAATACATCTGACTTAGTTTACAGTGATCACTTTACTGCTGTATAGAAAACAGACTGTAGAGGAATAAGAGGGAATAGTAGATTGAGTCACTGTGTAGCCTTGAAGATGGTGGGAAGACGTGAGGTTTCAGATTTCTTTTGAAGGATCTGCTGACAGGTGTTTATAGAGAAGGAGAGGAGCCACAGATGCTATGAACTTGCGTGGGGGATGTGGAAAACCCTGGGTCTGAACGGCTTTGTAAGAGCCAGAAGGGAGAAATCAAGTGTTTTTCTTGGGAGTTCAGTTTGAGGTAAGTTTTTTTTGTTTTGTTTTTTTAAGATTGTATTTATGAGAAAGAGAGAGAGAGAGAGAAAGCATGGGGAGGAGCAGAGGGAGAAACACAAGCAGATTCTGTGCTGAGTGCAGAGCCCGACCCGGGGCTCAATCACAGGACCCCGAGATAATGACCTGAGCCGAAACCAAAAGTCAGGTGCTCCACTGACTGAGCCACCCAGGCGCCCCCAGTTTGAGATGCGTTTTAGACATCCAAACCGTGTTAATCCCTATCTTAAAACCCTTCAGTGATTTTACATTGAATTGTGATACAACTCAAACAAAACAAACAAACATGGCTCATAAGAACATTTACGGTCTGGCCCCAGCGTACCTCTGCATTCTTATCTCATTCCATTTTTTCTCATCCGTGTCCCCTCTCCCGTCTTTATACTCCAGCGGTGCCAAATTTCTTTAAGTTCCTTTACCACTCAAATCTCTCTTTGATTATTCTTTACCCTTCCCCCAAATGAGCACATCCTCTCCATCCCTTGCTTGCCCTCTGGCTCAGTGAGCTCCTATTTGGGAGCTCAGTTGAAATGCCATTTCCTCTAGGAAGTGCGCTCAGCCTTTCTTCTCTTGCCCCTGACTAGGTTCCACGTTCCCACCATACCCTGGCAACCCTGATTATAATGCTAAACAGGTGTTTTTGTGAAATTGCTTGTCGGTCACACAGACAAGACTTGAAGGACTTGAGGGCAGGGACAGTGTCCGAGCCCGTAGTAGAGTGACCAGAATAGAGTAAGAGCTTGATAAAAATATTTTTTAAATGACGGGGGCATAGATTGGACGCATTAGACGGGTTAGAAAGGTAAAAAGTCATGGATTGGGGCCAACAGCCAAGGCTCTGTGAAAATTCGAGGCAATGTGGCCTAACTATGGGAAGAAAAGAGAAAGGAGCAGAGGGTTCAGATCCAGGCTTCCAAAACCTGACTGTTTTTAGATCTGATGTATTAGAGAATGGTGTGAATCCTGGCAGTGCAGTGGGCTATACACGTCAAGTGAAACTTGGCCTTAGTGTCTCGGAAATGTCTAAGTGAGTTTTAGGGATTCAGGTTACCCTTTAGCTATGACACCGGCTGATAGAGCTGAAACCAGTTCTCCGAACACTGAGATAGGACATGTAGACATTCCGGAAAGGAGAAAACATTTGTTTGTTGGCTTCTTGGGTAAATATTTTTAGGCCTGAAAGTTTCTAATTCAAGACGTGTCAGGGGCCGAAAGATGTGACGAGGATCCCACAATTTACACATGAGAGAAATGTCCACTCAAATAAAGGCACGGACTGTCCAGTTATCCTTTGGCTGTTCTGCCTCAATTCTTCTTTTTTTTTTTTTTTCCCCAAGACCATATTTTTTTAGAGTGCTTTTAGCTTCACAGTAAACTTGAGAGGAAGGTATAGAGATTTCCCATATGCCTCTTGCCCCAACACGCGCATAGCTGCCCACATTCTCGCCATCTCCCGCGAGAGTGGTACATTTCTTACAGTTGATGAACTTACACTGATGCATAATCATCCCAAGTCCATGGTTTGCATTAGGGGGTCTCCCTCAGTATTGTTCATTCTGTAGTTTGGGACCAATGTGTGATGACATGGATCCACCATGAAATAACAAAGAGTATTTTCCCCGCTCTAAAACTTCTCTGTGCTCCACTTATCCGTCCTCTCATCCCTAATCCCTGGCAACCACTGATCTTTCTACTGCCTTCATGGTTTTGCCTTTTCCACAGTGTCCTGTAATTGGAATCAAATGGTGTATAGCCTTTTCCGATCGGCTTCTTTCATTTAGTAATTTAAGTTTCCTCCATGGCTTTTCATGGCTTGAGAGCTCATTTCTTTCTAGCACTGAGTAACGTTCCATTGTCTGGATGTGTCACAGTTTGTGCCGTAACCTACCGAAAGCCATCTTGGTGGCTTCTAAGTTTTGGCATTTGCGAATAAAGGTGCTATAAATAAGCATTCATATGAAGGGGTGTGTGTGTGTGTGGACATAACTTTTCAACTTATGGTAAATGCCAAAGAGTGTAACTGTTGTATGTCAAGAGCCTGTTTAATTTTGTAAGATACTGTCAAACTGTCTTCCAAAGTGGCTGCATTTCGCATCCCTACCAGCAGCGAATGAGAGTTCCTATTGCTCCATATCCTCACCAGCATTTGGTAGCGTCAGTGTTCTGGATTTTGGCCATTCTCATAGGCGTGTGGTGGTATCTCATTTTTATTTGCATTTTTCTGCTGACCATGACATGGAACATCTTTCTGTATGCTTATTTGCCCTCTGTATCTCTTCTTTGGCGAGGTGTCTGTTAAGGTCTTTGGCCATTTTTTTAATGAGGTTGTTTTGTTTCTTTATTGTTGAGTTTAAGAGTTCTTCGTGTATTTTGGACGAGTCCTTTATTAGATGTGTCTTTTGCAAATATTTTCTTCTAGTCTGTGCCTTGTCTTCTCAGTGTCTTGATATGATCTTTCACAGAGCAGAAGTTTTTAATTTTAATGAAGTTCAGCTTTTCAATTATTTCTTTCACAGGTTGTGCCTTTGGTGTCATATCTAGAAAGGCATCATCATACCCAAGGTCATCTAGCTTTTCTCCTATGTTATCTTCCAGGAATTTTAGTTTTGCATTTTATATTTAGGTCTCAGATCCAATTTAGGTGAATTTTTGTGAAGGATGTAAGGTCTGCATTTAGATGGACTTTATTCATGTGCATGTCCTGTTGTTCCAGCACCGTTACTGTCTTCAGTCCATTGTAGTGCCTTTGCGCCTTTGTGAAAGATCGGTTGACTATACTGCCTCAGTTTCTTGATCCTCAGTTACGAGTGGAATTTTAGGAACTGGATTTCTTCTCATTTTCCTCTATCTTGGCATGTTTTGTTCCCCATAGCCTTTCTTCTTCTAACGTCCACGGTTTTCTGATGTTTCTTTGGTGTTATGTGGGACATCCTTGAGATTATGTAACTGAGAAATGATCCTCTGTCAAAATTATGTCATAGGAGATGTGAACCATGGTTCTGGAAGGGTTGGAATACTGGTATAAATGTGTGGAGTAAAAACATGTGTGATGATTCATAGGAGGCCATCTGACCAATGTAACAGAGTAGTTGGACACTGTTCTCTACTCCCATACCTCATCCCTCGTCTCTAGACCCACAGCCACAAATGTAAAATATTCAGGTAATCACAGCTATCCTTACAAAGGATCAATTGCCCCTTCAAGTTTGTCTGACTTGCCTTTCCAGACAATGAAGAAAACCATTATTTTATTATTTTGTAGTAATCTCTCTCTCTCTCTCTCTCTCTCTCCCTCTCTCCCTCTCTCCCTCTCTCCCTCTCTCCCTCTCTCCCTCTCTCCCTCTCTCCCTCTCTCCCTCTCTCCCTCTCTCCCTCTCTCCCTCCCCCCCTCCCCCTCCCTCTCCCCCCTTCTCCCTCCCTCCCTCCCTCCTCTCTCTCTCTCTCTCTCAGTGTTCTTTTGTAAACTATTGGGTACCCTTATGCCTCCTCTGACTGTGCTCTCATCAACAACAGGACTGTAATAACACAGCCATTTCTTATGTACTTAATCTTCTTTAATCTTTATGACAATTCTCTGCATTCAAACTACAGATCAGTTTTTAAGAATTTAGGGAATTTAACAAAGTCAATGTAACTGGAAAGTAACAAAGATGGAATTTAACCTTTCTGGTTCTCCCAGCTGTAATAGTTACTGTGCTGAATTTGGTGTTATTGAAACATGCTGGGCTTCCTTGGAATTTCTGGAAAACCTACAGATTGAATAATCATCCTTGAATAATTGGTTGTTGGATCTCTTTTAACCAGGGACATCTTTTTTTTTTTCATGTGTGTGATAACAAAGGATTTCAAGTCCATCAGAATGACTCATAAATAGAGTAGTAAATGTGTTAGGACTTCCCTGGATTAATTGAGATTTTCAAAAATCTGTGAAGTCATCTTTGGTTTTGGAGTCATAGAATCTCTCTTTCATGTATCCCATGAAGAGCCATCAGTTTATGGCCTCACAAAAGCCCAAAGTCCAATAGCTCTAGGTAGCCTTGAGAAAGAAAGGTTAAAGAAAGACCTTCTCCAAACAGAGTCAAGAAGAATTAAAATGATTGAAACTGTGAAGGGGACAACTAAGCCTAGGTACTTACCAGTAGTTCCCAAGTACTGAGAAGCAAATGTCAGACCCATTGGAAGGGACAGCTTCATCTTAAATGGAGCAAGGCTAACTAACAGTGGAGTGAGCCATTTCCTGTGGTGTTTTGGATCTGCCTTCGGAGAGCTCATGAGAACTTACTATTACACATTCAGGAATTTTGTGGAGTGTGATAGTTTAAAACTCACCATGATGTGTGTATTTACACCATGGAAATTAGCAAACACTACAAATAAGGGTTTTTTTTTAAAAGTTCATTTATTTATTTTTTTATATATATTTTTAAGTAATTTCTATACCCAATGTGGGGCTCGAACTCACGACCCCAAGATCAAGGTCATATGCTCTTCTGATGAGGCAGCCAGGTGACCCAAAGGAATTTTCTTTTTTTATGAATTGAGGGGTGCCTGGGTGGCTCAGTCAGTTGAGCCTCAGATTCTTGATTTTGGCTCGGGTCATGATCTCAGGGCCATGAGATGGAGCCCCATTTTGGGCTCTGCACTCAGTGTGGAGTCTGCTTTGGATTCTCTTTCTCTCTCACTCTGTCCCTCCTCTCTCTCTCTCTTTCTCTCTCTTCCCCTCTGAATGAATAATTGAATGAATGAATGAATGAATAAAATCTTTAAAAGAATTTATTTACTGGCTCATCTTTGGCTATTTAGCAAAGAAGTGAACTCTCCATTATTTTAACTATAAAAAATAGAAACTTTGCAATTTCCTAAAAGATGTGTTGGAATAAGTGGAATTGGGAAAAATTAGGTCGCTAAAGTCTTACTCAACTGTCTTCTACCTTATCCCTTGAATGCACTGATCACAGTGCTAAGGCAAGTGAGATTTGTGACTTGAATTTCTTTATTGGGGCTATATTGTCCAACATCTACTCCTTACCTACTCCTGACTTTGCACATGTTATGGCTTCCTCTAAGCCCCTTCTGTTTTAACTTTTAACAGAAGAGTTTCCATAACCCTGTGGTCTGGTGTCAGACTGCTTCCTTTAGAATCCTACTTTTAATATTGACTAGCTGTGTGAACTCTGGAAGGTTACTGAAGCTGATTAAGCCCCACTTTTTTTTTTTTTTTATCTGTTAAAAGCAGATGATAAAAGTACTTCCTTCAAACAGTTGTTCTGAGTCTTAAGTGAAACTAGACCACATAAAGTGATTAGTCCAAGGCTTGGCCATGGTAAGGATCTTGTAGGTGTCAGTTCTGTTTCCCTTAAGGGGGAGTATCGATTCTGGTTTGTTGTTGTTGTTGTTGTTTTTTTTTGTTTTTCAATTTCTTACATCTTTTGGACTCCAGATTCTACAAAGAATTTCAAGTATATATACACTTTACTAAGTTGACTAGATATCTTTTTGAATTTGTCCATAAAACAGAATTTTGGGGTATTCTGCATTCTTATTAACAGTGTATACTCAGAGATGCAGTCTTAGGAGTCACTATATTGATGATAACAGTAGATGTTTTCAATGTTAGTGGGCTGTTGACAGCATATAAATTGGCAGTCCATTGAAGACCTTCAGAACTTGGAGATGCTTAAAAAGAATGACATTGAGAGTCACCCCCCACCTGTCCACCAAGAAAAGGATCATGAGAATATAACAAAGGTGTTTATTTTTAGTATCAACTGTTCTTTCATTGAACAAACACTGATGTGTTTATGAAGACACAAGAAAAGCAGACACACCCAGAGTGGTTTGTTTATTTATTTTTTTAAATTTTTATTATTATGTTCAATTAGCCAACATATGGTACATTATGAAGGGTTTTTTTGTAATTTTATTTTATTTTATTTTTATTATGTTCAGTTAGCCAACATATAGTACATCATTAGTTTTTGATGTAGAGTTCAATGATTTATTAGTTGCGTATAACATCTAGTGCTCTACACAACACGTGCCCTCCTTAATACCCATCACCCAGTTACCCCATCCCCGTACCCCCCCTCCCTTCTGTAACCCTCAGTTTGTTTCCTGGAGTCCAGAGTCTCTCATGGTTTGTCTCCCTCTCTGATTTCTTCCCATTCAGTTTTCCCTCCATTCCCCTCTGGTCCTCTGTGCTACTCCTTAAGCGGAATAGCTCATAACCTGGGTATGGAAAAGGCCATTTCCAAGGTCCACAGAGCAAACTCTCAAAATGCATTCCTAAAAAGAATAAAAGCTTTTATGGATAAGGCATGGGAGACATAGCTGGCAACCATTGTTTTCTGCAGGTATTTTCCATTTTGTGTCATTTCTAAATATTTAGTCCCCTGTGCATAGACCATCATTGAAAATACAGTACATTATTCAGAAACGAAGGTACGTACATTTACTATAAGTATTTATGTTGCTCATACTGTGCACATATGTGGTTTGCATCATCTTCAGATATGCTGGAAGGGTCTGACTGGCCTCTTTTGTGAATACCAGTCTATGGACTACATATGTGGTAACACATTTCCGGAAACTAATCTTGAGTTCCAGCTCCGGCCGAGATCTTCTCCACATTGATTGACTATGTCTGAGGAAATCAGGGCTAAGCTATGTTCTTTTTGCCTTTGGGTGATGCTGTAACATAGATTCCTGGTCAAGTAAATAGAACCCAGTCTAAAGACCATTTCAAGGAGGCAGTTAAGGAAGTGATTAATTCATTCTCCTCTTTGGTCATTGTTGACTGGCATCAGTATATTCTATAGTCTTTGCTCTCTGGATATGTTGGGTGTATGAAACAAACGCATCAGAAACATGTTTGGAAGGCTAGACCACTTGAAATGTGTGTTAAGAAAATCTAAAGATCACATTCAGAATTTAGGATTCTGATTTAAGGGTCCTCTGGCCTTATTACTCATTTGCAGAAAACACCTCAGGCCCTGATTTCATTTTCTTTTGACATGTTGGCTACTTGCTATATTAGATTATCCAAATGAAAGTATCAATTGGATATTTCCCCTCCTTCCCCTCCCATGTTGGCAGATGAAAAGAAAAAAAGATGGTACAAAAATATTTAATCTGTTAAAGTCAGATTCAACAGAAGCAGAAGTGGAAGAAAGAAACATAATTGCTCCACTTTTAACACACATGTTTTCCATAGACAGCTGGTTTTCTTCAATTTTCATAATTACAATTTCAGGAAGCGTCCCTCCACTTCAGGATGGTTATCCCATTTGCGGGTTACCCATTTCCTGCGCATTTCCTTCCTCCAGCCCACCTCTTGGCCACATTAACATTACTTCATGTCACAAACGATACCACAGGTGGCCAGAACAGGTTCTGAGAAAGGGCAAATGACATGGAAACCTATCAAGTTTGCTTTGTGTTACATTAAAGTGTTTGGTGAGGAGAGACCCACACTCTTGGCCAGAAGGAGACTTCTGGGAAACGTAGGCCTTTCGGAAATCTACACTATTTCTTTCATGAACATCTCCATTAGCCAAGCATTAGCTGGCTAGGTATCTCTGACGAGGTTGGAGCAGTGAGCATGATAGCAGTTGTGACCTTGGAAACGAGGTTGAGGATATGCCCTCATGCATGTGATCAGTCAGCCCAATATTTACTGGTCTTAGGTTAGACTTGGTTTAATGCATAGTCTTCCAGGGGCTTACAATCGATAAGACAAAATTCACACACAAGATTCAACAGTCAAGAGCAGTTCAGCAGAATTTATTAAGTAGGGGTTGGACTGTATAGGACAGAATGTGTGTGTGTGTCTGTATCCTTGAGTTCAGGGATAGGGGAGAGACCGATGAGTCAGCTGAAGGCCATGAGAAGCCTTTGTGAGGAGAGGTGTAGGGGCTGAGCTGTGCCTGGAAAACTTAAGGAGAGGTGGAGAAAGCGGAATTTGGGTCAGTGTCATAGTAGAGAGAGAGAGAGAGAGAGAGAGAGAGAGAGAGAGTGTGTGTGTGTGTGTGTGTGTGTGTGTGTGTGTATGCAGGGCCTCAAATGCCAGAAAGAAGTCAAGGAGGTGAGAAAAAGATACAGATGTTCAGAAAATATATAAGCCCCCATCTATGAAATTGCTATTACCTGTGGTGAAAAATGGGTACACCCTTTGTTAGAATGAATCCTTGAAACTATCAGGTGTGTTGATAACATTCAATGGAAGGCAGTCTCATTTGGAGAATAAATTTACAAATTCCTGTCCAGGGCTGTTGGAGGTATCTGTCTCTTGTTAGCATCGGATTTTGATGGATGAAGTTTGGAAAGAGATGAGCTTCCATTCATTTAGGTTGTAGTTAGAATAAAAGCCCAGTCGTGCCTACAAAGCCCTGGATGGGCTGACCGCTCTTCCCCTTCTAACTGGCTGTCTTCCAGGCCATTCTTTCCCTCATTCCCTGAGCTTCAGCCATACACCACCTTCTTTCTCTGTCTTCAGTGTGCTAAGCTGTTGCCCACCGTACATTACCCTGGCATTTACTGTGTCGTCTACCGAGAAGACGCTTATCTTTAGGCTCTTGGGCAGAGCAGCTCTTTCTCACCGGTCCTGCATCAGCTCTGATTTCACTTCCGGAGACCAAAGGCTCCACCTCGCACCCCACCTAGAGTGGTGTGCTCTGGTCCCTTGGCGTTCACCATCCTATCACCCTCTTTCATTCCTTAAAAACCCAAGGAGGGCTCTGCATGGTATTGTTGGTTTATTATCTGTGTCTTCCCTTCAGAGTGGTCATGAGGACGGGAACCTTATCTGCCTGCTTACCGTCATACCCTCGCGTGTAGTAGGTGCTCAGTAAAGTATATGTTAGATGAGTTGGTGGCAGTGGGGTCTCCATTACGCTCAGGGCCTACAAAGCTCGCATTCTCTCCCCCTCCTGAAGAGCTGAACTGTTAGAAATGCAGGAAGAAAATGGAGAATGGTACGATCTGGGGTGGCCCATGCTACGATGGCATTATGTTATAGCACGTCTTTTTTCCTTTGTTCCTCTACGAAGTCTTAAGAACTTGGGAAACAACACTGCTCAGAGGGGTGTTTCAAAGAGATGGACTTGGAGGGGGCCATCGTGTGGGTTGGATGGATGCTAGTATGTCAGGAAGAGCTGATGGTTTCGTGCATTTCTTGCTATGTTTCTATGTTGTAGCCATTGTGGAATGAAATGACTATGAGCCTAACAGGCTAAGATCTGATGTTTCTCCAGCCTGCCCTCTGAATCCTTCACACACATTTCCTGTCGCTTCCTCGTTCCCTTCTCCAAGTACCACTGGCTGAGTATGCCTGCCCCCTACCTATCATGATACGATAGCCGTGGTTAATTCAGCAAAAGAAATTTGATGAAACTGTTACTTTTTCCTCCTTCGTGGGTTTCTGACGGGAGCACCCCTCTGGCTGACACTGTCCGAAAGCTGCCTGAGTTCTCAGTTTTGGCTAGCTTGGCTTCCAGGGGCCTGGTTAAGAGATTATCCAGTGTGTGTTCTTCAGCTGCCTAGTTTGGGTTTATAAATGAAATGTTACAATGCTTTCTTCTGTGTCATCAGTACGTGCTAACAATAAAATGATACATCCCTTATTGTGCTGCTGGGATGGAATTTATTTGACTCTATTTTTTTCAAAGGATCTGTGGCGTTACCACAGGGCAGAGCAGGCAGAAGATTTCTGTTCGCTCGCCTTCCGCACATCTACCCTTCCTGCCTTCTCTTGTTATTGTGCTAGAGACCCGGGCTTCTGCTCTGCAGGCCACCACCACATGTCCGTTAGCGTAATCATTATCCACACAAGGAGGTGATTTTCCCATCTTCTGATTATTAGTCATCTGCACTGTCTAATTCTCCCTCCTCCTTCCTTAGCACTGCAGTGACAACACACATCCCTGCCAATCAGACATGAACATCGAAGGAGCCTGGAAGAGAGGCTACACGGGAAAAAACATCGTGGTGACCATCCTGGATGATGGCATTGAGAGAACCCACCCGGATCTGATGCAGAACTACGTGAGTGTGTGCTGTGGTCGGAACCCCCTCCCTCCCGGGAAATAACGGGACGCGTGTGAGGACTGTCAAGAAGTGGGAATACTACTAAACAGGGCAGCTAGCAAATACAGTAGGCTCTGCGTATTCGCTTCCATTTTACAAAAAGTTGCGCCCTCTTGAGTACAGGGAGGTGAGCTACTGCTTTCAACTTTCAAGTGCCTTTGATGTTCTGATGACAAAAAGTAAGTGATAAGGCAGCAGAAACCCCACCCCCACCACCATCTGCTCCTGATAATGACCACTCTTCTCAACGAGTCATCCCACAAAGCCACGCCACACACTCTGTTTCTTTTGTGGAGAAAAGCGTACTTAGAACTTTGCTCAAGTTTTTCTACTGGTCTCTTTCTCTTTTTTTTTACTCCCTTTTTCAAAGGACAGTAGTGATCAGCCTCCTACTAGTCCTAGGAAGCAGTCAGTTCCCTCTCTTAAGAAGGAACTGTGATTCCAGGACTCCAGGAGGATGTCGGATGTAGGATGAGCCCAAGACCACAGAGTCCACGGAACACTGGGGTCAGTTTCTGCCCCTTGGGCCTCTGGGTTCCATCTACCACTGTGATATCTACTGCCTAGAAATGTGTCAGTGATCTCTCTAAACTCTACCCTCCAAGCTCATTCCTTCCATTGGCTTCTCCTTTCTCAGGTCACTTGAGAGGGCCATATTATCTCTCAATATGCCATTCTCTGTCGGCTCCAAATTTGTGTTTCCTGACACCTTAGTGTTCTCTCTAAAATATTTCTTCTCTTATAAAGAGCCTGCAACGACCCCCCTATTATCTGTAAATACAACTCTGATTCCCATAAGGGCTCAGCAGAAAATCCCGTGGACCCCACTCACACCCACGTCTTCTGACTTCCCCTCAGACCTCTTTTCTGGTGATGACTGTTTCCACCCAGGAACACTGATATCACCACAGGCCGCTTAAACGACAGTCGCTTTTCCCCCCGCACCCTCCTCTCTTCCTTCCCGATTCCTTTTAATTCCAAAATTTTGGCCGTGTCGAGGGGTCCCTAAATTATATTTCATGTTGGTATTGAAAAAATTTCTCTTAAAATCAGTGATTCTCTAGCCGCTTACAGTTTCCTCTCCTACCCCTGAAAATACAAACAGCTCTAAATCATGGTGAAGTCTGCTTTACTTCCCTTACAGGACTCTTACTGACCCCAAAGGAGGAAAGTCATGGGCCGGGGCGGGAAGCTTTGCCCCGTGTTTACAGAGGGGACCCACAGAGAATCCTGAGCTGTATACCTGGGAAGACCCCGTCTCCGCAGATTTTTGTCTTCTATATTCCAGTTCATGGTCATTAAAGGAGGCACTTCAGCAAGCCCAGCCCACCACCCTGTGCCCTGAGCTGCCAGAGGATGATGCGGCAGGCCCTGCCCTGCAGGTCCCTCTGCCCATCAGCACAAAGGACTCGCCATCCCAGCATGCTTGCTGCCTCAGTGGACACAGAGCGGCCCTGGGGGACATTGTTCTGGGCTCACTCAGAGTGGACCTGACCTTTTCCTTAAGGCCAAGTTTCAGAGACCAGGGATATGATGCCTTCTTGAAATCTGATATCTCTCTCTCTCTCTCTCTCTCTCTCTCTCTCTCTCTCTCTCTCTCTCTCTATCTTCGTCTACCTCATCATGGGAAGGCTTGGTTTCTGGGCACCACGGGTCTCCCCTCCGTGTCTCCTCTGCCCCCCCTTCCCTACTGCTCCAGCTTCTCATGAAACCATTTTTAGAGAGTGATCACCATATTCTCTCCAATGTTCCTTTCTTATTTGCTCAGTCTCGCTTAATTCATGATACTGAATCTCAATTTTCCTGAAGAGACTCCATTTTATCTTTACAAATAAAATACCTCCAAGCCCCTTCCTTGGTGCCCCAGAAACTCCCACTGGCTCACAGTGACCCATATTTCTGACCCACACAAACCCCCAGTGTCACCTCACACTTGAATCTTTCCTTACAGTCTTCCCCCCGTCACCCGTTTTGTGTCAAACATTCAGCCAAGAAACTTCACAAATTAATTTTTTACAATGACATATTGAAACAATTTCCACCAAATTAGATGACTTTTCCCGAAGGTTAAAGAGAGAGAGAGAGAGAGAGAGAAAGAACTGCACATTCATTTCGTTCTCATTTGAACAAAACGTTTGAGCGGCCGCTCTCACCCTGCCTCCAAGCACACTCAGGCATTCACAGCATAGAATTTGAGAGCTAAGAAGAATTTTCTATTGGTCTCCTCCTTCAAGAGGGGAGAAGCTGGAGCCTGAAGGCTATAGTGATTGAGCCCAGGTCGTATAAAGAACAGAAGTGTGGGGACCTGCCTCCTAGCAGAGAAGTCTTTCTGGTCAAATACCACAGTGTGGTATTTATGGGGTGTTCCTGCCCCCCACCAGCTAGGAATATATTTGATGAAACACAGACGGCTTTAACCTAATTATGATTGCATTCTTTGCCTCTTTCATTTTTTCCCCCTTGAAGGAGAATTCTCTAGAACATATCTGTGTGATGAGCAGTACCGATGCTTCTCAGTTGTCCTGATGTTGGAGCTGGTGAAGTGTAGGGAAGAGCACATTGGATGGGGTCACGGGGCACATGGCCTGGGTTCCAATCTTGGTTCCACAGGCTGGTTTGCTTCATGCCTTTGACCAAGGTTCTTATCCTGTCTTGGGCCTCTGTTTCCTTATAAGTAAAATTCGTCAGTTATACTAGATACACACCATTCACGCTCTAGTGACCAGTATGGGGGGCTACGGGGGGCCTTTATATGAGAAGCAGGGACTTACCTACCACCTTTATATGTCCTGTGTATTTTGCATAATTTCTCCAGACATCAGACTCTATGTACTACACATTATTTTCAGAAACAAGAGTCTTTGATAAAGCTAGAAAACACGTTGGCTTTCACTAAAACCGAAACACGAAACAGTCTAAATTAGTTCTACCTACTGTGACATAAACTGGAGTGAAGGTATAAGCCAGTAATTTCTTTTTGGAAATTTAGAACATCAAAAGAAAGAAATGTAGAAATTTGGAGGTGTTTCACAAAAAGCAGACAGACAGATCCAGCTTTGGCCTCAGAGATGCTTTTGCCTCATTTTGAAGCCTTGGCCTAGAATAAAACTTTGTTCATTATTTTGGTTGGGACAGAGGATCATTGGGTATTAGTAAAAAGTCTGAATTACAGACTCTTTTATAGTAGATACAACATCTGAAACCAGACAGCTATTGCCTGATAGAGATACCACGATACCTAATATAATAAATTTCTAATACTGATTTTTAATCGGCTTGCCAGTTATTTGTGAATTATCCTCAAAAATCTTTGAATTATAAGGAATTTACACACTCCAGAAATGAAGTAAGGAATAGAGAGAGAATCCCTGGAAAATAAATCACTTTGCTTCTAGAGAGTCCAAGAATACTTCACCGAAAGGGTGGTCACTGGGGACCTCTTCAGAGGCATTGAATGAGAGGTCAGTTCCAGAGATGAGGGAAAATATGTTGGCAAGAATGGTCTGGGTTCTTCCTTGGTCTGTGGAGAGTATTTTTTCACCTTAAGGAGGAAAATACAACAGTGATTATTACTGAACAAGGCATCCTGACGCCACCGAACCATGAATGTATTATTTAATCTAATTACTCTCTTGAGGAAATGTGTTTAAGAATGCATGTGGCTCCATGTTAATGGCTAATTACTAAACGTCTGTCTCCTCTTGCTCACTCCTCTGTGGCCGTAGGATGCTCTGGCGAGTTGTGACGTGAATGGGAATGACCTGGACCCAATGCCTCGTTACGATGCAAGCAACGAGAACAAGTAAGGCCCAGCTGAGGGGGGGCTGGCCTGTGGCTGCCAAGGATTTTTGTTTTCTCCTCTTGCTGAGGGAAGTATTTTCTTAGAAAGCCTTGGTAACAAATGATCCATAAATTTGCTCCAGGGGGAACAGGTGTCTTTTCACTGAAGCTTCTGGGTAATAAAAAGGGTGGTCTCCATGGTAAGAATGGTCGCAGAGAGAACCCTGGGGAATGACTCAGCATTTCCATATCTTGAGGGCACAGCTGGGGAATATTGCCCCCATGAGGTAATTGGCCAGTGACCCATTTTGGGGGATGGGGTGCTAAAGGGAAAGGCAAAACAATGTGTACGCCAAAAGAGTTACTTTATTCTGTTAAATTCAACAAATTTCATTGACTCCTGTGCTTGAAGTCTCTGCCAGGGGCTTTCTTACTAGCTGCTTTGTTCTTCTGTTCTGCAGTGATTGTATTTTCTACTAATACACGTGAAATACCTGTAAGGTTTGCCATGTACAGAACCTATTACCTTTCTTATCTTCACATTCAAGAGCCATAGAAACTCATTTAAACCACTCTTCCACTCTCCAGTTAGTACAGTAGTTCTTGTGAGAGCAGATGAAAATGCACATCCATTTGATACCATGGAATATCTTAACATTCTTCATAAAATAAATGGGAGTGCTTTTTCTTGCTTAAGATGACCCAGATTCTTTAAAGGATTAGTAGATATTTCTAATCTCTAGATCACATTAGCTTTTTTCCTTTTACTCCAAAACTCCTCCAGTATAATGCTGTGATTTAAATGCTACCATTTCGATTTTTACTTACATGTTTTAGTCTGGAATCTCAGAGGTAGCAAAAAGAGGTGTTTTGCCCATTTATTACGTGCTATTTCCAGCCTGTGTTTTTCTTTAGGAAAAAATTTCTTAGCAAGTATGATTTGATTAAGTCAATAAGTTTAGATAAAACCATCTGACCTAGATAATTGTGACTGCACATGGGTTTTTTCCTTTTTTTTTTTTTTCCTCTTTTCACCATCTACAAAGAAGCCTCAAAAAAGTTACTGTGGAAAGCATGCTATTTGCTAATAAGTCGGTAAATGTTACAGATCAGATTCAATGGTGAAAGCATTAATGCATAAGTTGATTTTGATAGAATTTTTCAGAGCCTTCTAAACAAAAAAAGAAAGGGACCTAAATTAAACTGGATAATTTTCTTTCAGTCCTGGCCATTGCTGTCCAGATTACACTGCTTAAAGTTACAGTAAATTTCACACCAAGGGTCATAATTTGAGACAATGCAGGCTAATGCCTGAAACACTGATGAAGAATCCTGAAGCTTCAGTACCAGAAAGTCACCACTGATAAATTTCGATATACAGTTCATTCTGCTATAGTGCCACATAGCCTTCCTAAAAACACTTGCGCTCTGCAAAATCTAAAACCGCCAAGTAATAAGACCGTGAAATTTGAGCTCAGCACTCAAAAACTTCATCGGTGATGCACACACACAAAATGGTAGGGACCTATTTAAAAACAATAGCCCAGTTGTATCCATGTTAAGTGGTTACAAAATATGTAAAATTATAATAAATGAGCCACTTTATCTTGAGAAACACCCGAAGTTTGCTTGTGGAAGTGTGTGCGCATTACATCTGCTCTTACATATGAATGCGTGCCGCTCTGTGTGCAAGAGAAAAAAAGAGGGGAAAAAAGAGATGAAAATTTCGAAAAAGAACAAAGAATAGGGAGGAAAATTAATCAGTTGAGAGGCGAGGGGAAAATTAAGCAGAGTGGAGGACACCCCCCTAGCCTCCCACCCACTGCCCAGGATGACGTTTGGAATCATGGCAACTTGCCAGTTACTAAAGATGGAAGGTGAGGTACTCGAAATCAGGGAGTAGCAGCGGCAGACGTGGACAGGTGTGGACTGTGGTGCTTTTCGGGTGTGTAGCTGTGTGGGTTTTGTGTATTCCCATGGCGATGCATTTTCTACATTCACTTAGAGTTTCTGGGACAAAACTGTGCATCAACACATGTAAATTTCACATTATGCTTACAGCGATCTCCAATACATCAATGGTATAGGAAGAAATTTGTGTTTTTGAGGCAAGCATATAGGAGAACTGTACGATACTATATGCATCAGTTTGATTTATTCCATCAACATCTGTAGAGAGCAAAAAGGGACAGGAAAGCTACAGGAAAGACTAGATCATCATAACACCCGAAGTATTTGGGGGCAGGATATTGAGGGGCAAGAGGGGCTATAGGTAGAAACCAGAAACGTATCATAACCTGTAGGCAGTGCTGTCTGAATTCACATATGGTGAGTTTTTGCACTGAAACTCTCAGTGGTGACGGTGACTGTTTTCCAGGGCGTGTCAGACGTGTGACTAACATCGCTAACCACAGAGGCTGTGCTTAAGCTCTTAAGCTCTTTGAGTGTTGGCTTTGATGGCTTTTTACAGGCTGCCTTAAAAAAAAAAAAAAAAAAGTATCCTTTGCAAGTATTCCTTTCAAACCTGGCTCTTCCCGAGACCTGTTCTTGAGAAGCGTCGCCATAGTCCTGCTCACTGTGGCATATTCTGGTGTGTCCTGTTTTAACCCCTTCTAAGTACTGTCCATGGTTCACTGGGTGCAGTGTGGGTTTGGTTATTGGAGCACACAGGCATTGTTCTAGATACGTGCTTGCTTTGTAGTCTTGACAGTGAAATATGGCATTTCCAGAGGTACAACACCAGCATCCCCTACCTCTGTTTTATGAGCGTGACCTGGGGCAACAGATGACCCTTTACCTCCTCTCAGGAGTGCCACCTGATGTTTTGTTGGCCAGACAAGCCATGTACTCAGGCATTTGGGGTTAAGATAGCCTCTCTGCTCATTAGACCGTAATTATAGATGTGATTGATGGATCTGTCTTTAAGCGAGATAATTCTGTTTGAATAGAAGTCACGTGGCATCAGGAAATTAGCAGTGGGTTTGTAGTTCAGAAGAGTTGACGGTTAGTTTTGGTTCTCCTTAATTAGCTTTATAATCTTCGGGCCTGAGTACTCTGAGCTTTGACTAAAGCTTTGTTGTTGTCTTAATCTCTAAAATTACTACAATAATACTTCCCAAGGTTAGCAGTAAAATACCTAAAACACCAAACATACGACGGACTACATATTAGGTGCTAGATAATTTATAATTGTAATTACAGCTGTTATTATAATTATGTGTTCTATTCCTCTTTCTGGTTCTTGATAAATAACTAAAAATCACAATCATCTCAAACTATATGTGCCTATGAACATTTCAAATGTAATGTAAGACTTAGAGGTCTTTGTTTATTTCCAAGGTTAGAGGTTTCGGTAGGTTTTTCTGCTGCTTTAGGTGATGAGAGCTGTGACTCATTCAGTAAATGAGTCGGTAAATCTGCTTTTCTGCAGTTCTGTTTCCCCATCTCCTTGAGCAGAGCCACGAGTCTTTGAATTTGACGCAAGAGAGTGAAGGGGAGAAATTTCTAATCCTCGTCAGAATGAAGCAGCTCAGGTGTCTGCTCTGCGAATACCTCCTCTTTGTATGATCTGAACAGTAGGCTTGAGAGTGTGTCTGGAATTATTTCCTGCTTAGCTACATCTGTTTATTCATTCCACAGGTACTCACCGAGACCCTACTTTGTGAATGGCTCTGCCCTAAGTCTTTGGGGTGGGGGTACGGGATGAAATAACTTGGGCTCCGAACTAATGGATTTAATTGGTAGATGACTTGAGAAACTTTAATGCCTGATGGGTTTTAGTACTACCAGAGAAAGCACTCTCAAAACTCCAATGCAATCATCTCTCTTAGACTGACATGATTACATTTCTAGTGCTAAAACTTTGGGGTGACAAAAATCACTGCAGAAGTACAAAAGTTGTAAAAATTCCTTTTTTAAAGATTTTATTTATTTATCTGAGAGAGACACAGTGAGAGAGGGAACACAAGCAGGGGAGAGTGGGAGAGGGAGAAGCAGGCTTCCCGCTGAGCAGGGAGCCCGATGCGGGGCTCGATCCTAGGACCCTGAGATCATGACCTGAGCTGAAGGCAGACGCTTAACGACTGAGCCACCCAGGTGCCCCCAAAATTTCTTTTTTGTCACTTTTTCATGTCCCCCACATAACAGGTGCATAAAGAAATAGCCTCAGTGGAGGAGACCATAAAAGCTGTCCTTCCGTTCGGCTTTGTCTCCATTCAGATTAGCTTGTCAAATAAAGGTGACTGCATTGTTCTAGGCTTAAAATAGAAAATGCCTCCCTACAAATGAAAGAGTCTCCTGGCATTTCATACCACTACTCCTATTTCTGATAAATGAATTATTGATGTCTGAGTTAGAGCTTCCCTTCCCTAGGTTGCTTCTTGTTAAATGTTCCCTCCATTTAAAAGTCATAGCAACATATTTAGTGGGAGGTGAGAGCACACATTGTATCTTGAATGGGTGATATGTGGGCCCAGAATCTGACTCCTTTTGAAAATGAACCAATCCATTAGTTAAAGACTCATTTTTCAAAAGGAATTAATTTTTTTCATTTTTCTTTCTGATCTCTATTTTCAGGAAGATTTAAGCAGGGTAGATGGAAGCACATTTTTTTTCTGATTCTTTAGTCTACTTGCACATATCATTTCTGGTTTTAAGAATGTATATCACCATGTTGTAGAAACCAAAGTGCACGTGGCCTTCTCTTTCTCATCCCTGCAGATGAGGACTGTTTTCAGGAGATAGTGTTCCAAAACAAAGCCAATGATTGTAACAAATGTTTTCTAACGAGTTAAAATATTTTCTCTATATTCTAGAGGGGAAAAAAAAAACTTTAGATCAATGACCTTATCTTGAGATCCATAACCTTAACAGGTAGAAACCTTATTTATTTAAATTTTTTACTCAAGTATAATTAACATATAGTATTATATTAGTTTCAAGTGTATACTATAACGATTCAACAATTCTATACATTTTTCAGTGCTCATCAATAGGAGTGTACTCTTAATTCCATTTATTTATTTCACCTCTCCCCTTACCCACCTCCCCTTTGGCAACCACCAGTTTGTTCTCTGTATTTAAGAGTCTGGCTTTTTGTTTGTTTCTTTTTTTTCTTTGTTCTTTTGTTTCTTGAATTCCACATGAGTGAAATCATATGGTATTTTTCTTCCTCTGACTTATTTCGCCCAGCGTAATCCCATCCAGGTCCATCTAAGTTGTTGCAAATAGTAAGATTTCATTCTTTTTTATGGCTGGATAATATTCCTGTGTGTGTGTGTGTGTGTGTGTGTGTATCACATCTTGTCATCCATCTATCAGTGGACACTTGGGCTGTTTCCGTATCTTGGCTATTGTGGATAATGCTTCAGTAGACATAGAGGTGCATGTATCTTTTTGAATTAGTGTTTTCATTTTCTTGGGGTAAATACCCAGTAGTGCAATTACTGGATCATACGGTAATTTGATTTTTAATTTTTTGAGGAACCTCCATACTGTTTTCCACAGTGGCTGCACCAGTTTGCATTCCCACCAACAGTGCACAAGGGTTCCTGTTTCTCCACATCCTCGCCAACACTTGGTATTTCTTGTGTTTTTGTTATACCTTCTGACAGGTATAAAGTAATATTTCATTGTGGCTTTAATTTGTATTTCCCCAATGATTTGTGATAGTGAGCATGTTTTCATGTGTCTTTGGCCATATGTATGTCTCCTCAAAGCAATCTACAGATTTAATGCCATCCCTATCAAAATACCAACATTTTTCACAGAACTAAAACCAAATATTCCTAAAATTTGTATGGAACTACAAAAAAACAAACAACAACAACAACAAAAAACCCAAAACCCCAAATAGCCAAAGCCATCTTGAAAAAGAACAAAGATGGAGGTATCACAAGCCCAGATTTCAAGATATACTACAAAACTATAGTAATCAAAACACTATGGTACTGGCACAAAAAGAGACACATAGATCAGTGGAACAGAACAGAGAGCCCAGAAATAAACTCACGCTTTTATGGTCAACTAACCTATGACATAGGAGGCAAGAATATACAGTGGGAAAAAGACAGTCCCACACGTGGGACCTGAAACCATAAAATTCCTAGACAAAAACATAAACAGTAATTTCTCTGACATTGGCCGTAATGACATTTTTCTAGGTATGTCTCCCAAGGCAAGGGAAACAAAAGCAAAACTGAACTATTGGGACTATCCCAAAATAAAAAATTTTGCATAGCAAAGGAAACCATCAACAAAACAAAAAGGCAACCTATTTAATGAGAGAAGATATTTGCAAATGATGTATCCAATAAAGGGTAGATATCAAAAAAATATAAAGAACTTACACAACTCAACACCAAAAAAACAACTAATGGAATTGGAAAAAAAAAAAAAAAAGGCAGAGAACCTGAATAAACATCTTTCCATGGGAGCCTTATTTCTTTATACCCAGGATTTAGCCAGACACTTCAGATAAAATTATCCTATAGCTAAATAGGTCAGAAAAAAATCTGCTAAAGACAAGAAGGGCCAGTATCAGTGGCCGATTTATTTTTCCAAGTATTTCCAACATTTTTCCTCTAGTCCTTTTGCAAAATAGCATTATGATAGACTAGCCAGTAGTTACTTAATCAGTGGTTAGCAAATGAATTCACGTGACGACGACTACAATTGTACATGCTAGAGGCTTAACGTATCCAGAGAAGATAGGCGTGAAACATACCTGACCCTTTTCATATGCAGGTATACATTCTATCTCCGGGAAAGAACATACAACAAATATTTTAGAAAATCTGTTTCTGTCATATGGGGTCACGATACCATACTGTGAGATAAGTAACATTTTGACCCATCTTGTAGATTCTGGAAAGTAGCTGGGGTCTGGGGCCTCACACAAAGTTGGAATACAACAGGAAAAGGCCTCTCTTAGTCCAGAAGCCAGCCAGCCCTCCCCCTGCCCTCACCAGCCCTTGGTCACAAGCCCTGCCTTCCTCCGCATGTTAGTCCTCCTCTTCAGTAGCTCACCCGGGACGCGCACGCCCCCATCCATCCCTCCACTCCAGCTGTCTGTTGCTTTGTCCCTTCTCCCACCGGCATCCCTGTAAAATCTCCTAAACGGCTTCCCTGTCTCCAGGCTCACCCTATCCCGCCGCCCGAGTGATAGATAAATAAAAATTAAAAATATATGTATAAATATATAAATTAAAAAATAAAAAATATATAAATTAAAAAACCCTTTAATGTCTTGACATTTTGTTGAAAGTACAAGACGCTCTGTCCCCCACTCCTCCCTCATTATTAAGCCTGCTCTGCCCCGCATGTCCCCTACTCTCCCCCTTTATTTATCAGCCCTGAGCGACCTGTGAAGTTCCCTTAATGTGCTGCAACTCTACAACCTTCCCCCCCCATCCGCACCTGTGTGGTCCCTCCTCTCCCTTCAACTCCTGTCACTTCCCCTGTGATGCCTTCTCTCACCTCCATCATCTGAGCTGGATACCCTCCGGTGAGTTGTCAAAGCACCTGTGAATTTCCGGCTTTTATAAAACCTTTCCTGTTCTACACAGGGTCGCATTTACCGAGGTAGAGAATAGAGAGGCAAGAGGCAAGAAGAGATACTGAGAAGATTTCCAGTTTAGTTTGGGGTTTAAAATGTCTGTTTGGTCTTACAGTAACTAGAAGACTAGCAACCTTGATTGCTCATATGGATGAATTTGTGAAATGTATCCTAAAATAGTAACTATTCAAAAGGTACAATATATATATATACTGGATTTTTGTGCTGAGTATCTTTTTTTTTTTTTGACCTTCCTCCCTGCTATGTAGCCCAGAAACCTGACCTCTAAGGACTGTATCAATAGACTCCCTTGTCCTCTGGCTTGCCACTGGGTTTGGCCAATGGAAGTCTCCAGCACGAGATCATTGGGACACCGAGGAGTGAAGAACGAGTGTTTATTCTCTGCCCCCTCCTTATTGGACCACTGGGGACTAGCTGGGTACCTGAAGATCATAATTACTGTCAGGTGGCCCTAAGGCTGACTTCTTGATGGCTATCCTTTATGGGCATCAATAACCACTCATTCCCCATGGTTCCTTAGATTTAGGGGTTTTCCAGTGTTTCTCATTTAGAACACCACACTGTTCCCTATTGGTTTCCCCAAATCCTGCCTGTATCTTTATGTTAAGTCCCTTGAGTAAATTTTTTTCATGTTACCCAGTACAAAAAAGTCCAGTGTTTCCTGATTGGCCCTGGTTGACATAGGTATGTTAGTTTTTTAGCCTGGTATCTTTGGTAGACTAAAAGAAAAAATGTCCAGACTCTTCCAAGAAAGAAAATAATTAGATTCATAGGAGTTGTGTTAGTGGCTTTGTATTTTTTAATGAGACCTGACAAATACAAAAAATAGTTACCTAATATAGAATTCCTATACACCTGTCACTTGAAGTATAAGTATTAATTTTTGTAAAACAATGCATTAATTATTCTAGGGATTAGAATCATGATAATGCAATCTTCAGACCCCTTTGTTCTTTGTTGATTTTGGTGTGTTCTCTTCCAGGATTTGGGGACATGGTCTCTTGGGGTTCTCAGTAACAGTTTCAATAAAGGGCTGATTGATGCTATAGGTTAAAATGAGGTTTGGGTATAATTTATGCAAACCGAGTGCACTATTGACATGAATAATTGACAAGTGCTTCAATTTAAATTTCTTATTTAAAAAACAAACTCACAAATTCCTGAGGCCTCTACAGCAGATGGAAATGGCAGTAAGGGAAAGATAAGTATCCTTTTTAAATAATGGATTAAGCATTTGAGCAGAGTTTCCAGACAGGTATATTTATTTATCTTTCTCTTTTCTCTAACCTCTGCCTTGGATCTTTCTATCTTCTCTTGTTTCTTTATGCCCTGAAATACATAAAATTTAGAGCATGAAGACCTTGAGAGGTCAATGTGAGCAGTGCATTATGTGTATTATTCAGAGCTATAGAGAAGACATCCGAGACCTTTCAAGTGCATTCCGCCAATGGACACTCATGTTAGATGCTGAAAAGGAAGGCAAACTCAGGAGAAAAAGAGCCATGTTTTGCTTATCTCACTCCCTGTATAGATACTAGAAGAATAGGCTGAAAATAAAATCAAACTACAGACTGGCTAATTGTTCATTTTAATATTAACAAGATATTATTTAGATATTGGTTGTCTTCCTATTCAGATCAAACACTTTCTAAGTTAAGGGACTAAAGTTAGAATTTCTTTTTTATTACTAGCTGAAAAGGACGTCATAATTTTTATGTTTGAGCAATTCGGTTAATTACAGTAGAAGCCTGTTGTTCCAATGGACTTAAGTATGTGTGTTTAATATCAGCAGTAGGTGTGCATTTCAATTACAATCCTCAATAAAAGGTGGAAAGGCAGAAAATAGGTGTTTTAGGTCAGAATATATTTGATTAGTTCTCATAAAATAGGTCACCAAAAAAGGCAAGGTGATAGAGTAAAAGAAAAAAAAAAAAAAGGTCCTGCTTTTAGATGAGACCTGTGTACCAGTTCCAGCCTTGTTGTTCACTGTTGTCTGTGGACTTGGAGAAGCATCTCATCAGAGCCTCCCTTGTCACATCAGTATCTCAATGTCCCTGGCTGACTTAACCAAAAAAACCTGTAAGTCAGTGGGGTTGCTACTTGACTATATTTGAATGTGGTGTAAGCAATGCTAATAAAATTAACACATCTGGATGCTTTCTCAGTTACTGCTCACAGCAACCCACATTCAGAGCAAAAGTCGAGAGAGGTGGAGTAAAATGCTTTATGTCACCGGGTGACAGAATTTGAGCTCATTTATTCCTGTAGCCTCTATTTACCTGCGTAGCTAAATTAATCTGTGGTCAAGTAGATGAGAAATTAATTACTGGGTTGAGCCCATGCTTCAGTAACTTTACTACCTTGGGAAAACTAATCACCGGAATGCTGCACTACTGTGTTCAGTAAATATTCAGTAGCTTGGTTCTACCAAGTGCTGGTAGTCTGAGCTGTTTCTCCACAGAGAGGGAATTGGGCCACAAAGGTCGCCAACATCTTGTGTACATGTGACTTTGAACAAGTAACAGAGATCTTTTATTACAGAAAATGATTGTTTAGGTCTGACTTCACAATGGTATTTGTTCTATGGAAATAAATGAATCTAGGGGCTATTTATTCAGAGCTTGCTATAGGAAGGGACTCAGCTACCATCACTTTAAATAAGAGACCCAAGGGTAGACATATGACTGGGAAGGCTTTATCATTAAAAAAAGAAAAAAAAGAAGAAGAAAAAAAGGCAGGTTTCAGGTGTTCTGATCAGTGGTTGGCATGGGGAAGACACAGCTAGGCTCTCAAACAATTCTAGTTCTCAACAATTCTAGTTCTCAAACACTTCTAGTTCCCAAACAATTCTAGTGTGTATTAATAACTGTAAAAGAAAATTGAATGAGAACCAAGTGGTTATAGTGTAAATAAGTGTTTTGGGAAATTATATAAAATTGTCAAAGGAATGGACGTTATTAAGGTGGTAATAAAAAATAAGGTGAAGTCTTAGTCTAATTCACAGAGGGCAGGAGTTAATTTTCACATCTCTCTATGTGGAGATATGGACTCTTTGAGGTTGGAATCACATAACCAACAGACATTTTCCCGATATTTTTGTATTTAAATGATGGTCCCAGAGAGTGCTCTGGAAATGTGGGCTGTGCAAGATTCTCTGTAGGAGGGAAAGACTGAGCCCAAGGACATCAGAAGCCTTTTCCTACCCTAAGAAGGGTGTGGGGTCTCGAGGATGTGTTCTGCTTTGGGGAGTTGTGGTGAATCATTTTGCACCTAAAATAGCTTGAAGAAATTGAGAAGAACAGTTGACTACTGGAGATTTTCCAGCAAATTCCCCCTGAATCCCCACTTTCTCTGCAGCATGTTCTTATCACAAGCTGCCATCTCATGAATTTTAAAAAAGACTGACCTTTGTTAGGAGAGTTTACCTCTTCCTATTTTTAGATATCCCCACACCATCTGCATATAATTTACATATGCTAGTAAATGCATTTGAATTTGCATGAATTGCAGATAAAATACCTTGCGGTGACACCCTGGGCTGAGATTAGCTGACTGCTAAAGATTTTGTATGACCTTTTTGCTCTTGGTTGGTTTTGCTCCTTCTGAGGTTCATCCTCACAGGGTCACCCCCCCCCACCCCCATCCCTATTACCAAATAGAGACTCATTTTACCCCCCCCCCCCACCCTGCAGCCCCACCTGTATCGGGTTGTTACAGATGTCTTTCTTTTTTTACCATCCTGGTACCTTGGGCTTACCACAGGCACCAGCATGATGCTGTTGCCATGCAGAGTAGACACACATCTGCCTCTAGCAATGGCCCCAGTCTTGGCACCAATCTACACAGTTTGCACTAGAGGTGATTTGACTAGAACTTAAGTTCAGCACTCTTACTTGCAACCCTTGTTGTTCATTTTATTGAACATCAAGCTCTTTCGTAAAAATTATTTATTTTTCTTCGTAATAGAACAAGTCCCTTTAATGCTTTTCAAAGGAGTGGCAATATATGCAGCAAAAACACTTGATCGTGTTTCTCTTTTTCTTGTCCATCCATCTCACGCCTAATGTCGGGAGTATGGGGGATGGGGCATTGGAGCATGTGAGAAGGAGCTGGGATTTGCGTTGAGAAGATCAAAGAATTAGAGGCCCTGACTTTGTTGAAATTGAATTCAAATGGAGACCAATGGGATCCTCAAGTGAGGGGCAATCTCAGGAGCAGCTCAACTAACAACCATGCATTCGCCTGATCACTCATACTTGGGGCAGTAGAGGCCCTTGTTGTGACTGAAGTATTTCCCGCTACCGAGATGCCGTAGCAACTGTGGCTTAACTCTTTTATGGGTTGAATTTATATCAAATTGTTTGGCCCCCTGTGGGGAGTAATATTAGTGGCATCATCATGATGGAGCCGTGTTCCACACAGCATGATAGTATGGAGCAAGACCCTTTCACTGGTGTATTTATAGGAGTGTTAACTCAAATGTGTTCAAATCTTTGTAGCCCAAATGCAGTATGAGAAGGTATTCAGGTAAGCGTTGCAAATTATGTGGATGTTCATTCTTCCATGTTTTATGATCATGCGTACTATTTTACATCAATTGATTCCATTTATCATCATCCAACTTTCTCATTGTGTTTCTATGAGCTTCTGTTAGAATCCCCATTGGAAAACTTATTTCAGTTATAGGGGATACTAACTCATGTTTAATCCATCCTGGTTGGAAAAAAATGTATAACTCTGTTGTTTTATCTTTGTCTTTGATTAGGGAGATACTTCTTCTTATGCTAAGAAAGTAAACTTCATGAAGGATCATACTCATATATTAAATTCACCCATTTTTCTTACAAGGTTTATGGGTTTCTGAAATCTATATGAATATAGCACACTTAGATTTCTAAGATGTATACTTGGAGTAAAACAGGAAAATGTATATGGGGAAGGAGGTCCAAGTAACTGCTTGCTAGATAAGTTGTTTAATAAAATTGAATAATCCTTCTATACACTGAGAGGGTATTTTGAGCAATAGCCTATAGAACCATGCCTAGGCAGAGACATGGACAAACACTACATACATATGGTTCATACTGGAAAAGTTGTTCTTACTATAATAATTTTTAAATTATTATAAAACAAGCTGCTTATTTGGCTTCCTGTGAGCAGTTCTATAGCTTTGAGAAGCTTGGTACATGATCTGGGTGGGGATGCAGAGAACAACTTTGTCTCCCCAGAAACCGTTGACTGGTTTTGCCTTGGGCTAGAAATTCAGCACAGTCTAAATCGAGTTCAGTGGGGTCACTATATGTTTTCCGTGAGAGAATGAGAAAAAAGAGTGGTTTTCTGGTTCCCTTGAATGGCATTAATCCTTCCAAGTCATCTCAGACCTCATCGTCTCAAATACAGAGGAGCCGCCTACTAAAAATGATTACTTATCTAGAACTTTACAGTGTACAAAGCATGTCTACACATAGTCTCACTTGACTTATAAAATTTCCATGTCATAGGGGTAGTAGGTAATTCTTTTGGTGCCCCAGTATCTGAATTCTTTGTGTGTGAAGAATTCTCTGTCTCAGTAGAGAGCAAAGACTATTTTCTAGTATGGCAGCTGAAAATGGTGGATACTCTTCACTTGCCTAACCTCCCTTGCTCTAGTCTAGGGCCCAGGCCAAGGGATCTAGATTCTAAATCAGTAGCAGTTGTGCAGGCTAGTGACCTAAAGGCCAAGCAAGCTCTCAGTCACTTGCCTGGGTTCTCCTCCCTGTCCCCCCCCACCCCTCTCTCTCAGCAGAACAGCTGTGTTTTTCTTCACCCTTAGCCTCCATCTTGGTTATTTTGTGCTCCTAATGATTCGGAGCTTCCCAATATCCTTTTAATAAAGTACTTTTCTGCTTCACTCGGCCAGTTACAGTAAAGAAGCTGTAATTAAATCTCATTATTGTTGCCCCCTCTTTCCAGAGGAAGAAAGTAAAATTCAAGGCAGATTCACAGAACTTAAAAAAGTGAGTCTGGCGGGCGCCTGGGTGGCTCAGTCGGTTGAGCGACTGCCTTCGGCTCAGGTCATGATCCTGGAGTCCCGGGATCGAGTCCCACATCGGGCTCCCTGCTCGGCGGGGAGTCTGCTTCTCCCTCTGACCCTCCCCCCTCTCATGTGCTCTCTCTCTCATTCTCTCTCTCTCAAATAAATAAAATCTTTAAAAAAAAAAAAAAGTGAGTCTGGCTTCCAAACTCATGCCCTCTGTATCACATAATGTACTCTAATTTGGAACACGGTACTAGATGTTCTTTTTTGAATATAGTATTCATAAACAATAGATACTTCTTAATTCATGTAAATAAATGTAGTTAGTTGATGAGAATTTAGTGCTTATTTTGTGGCATATAGTTTCATTCAGAAAAGACTTTTTGAATACCTATTGGGAGAATGGCAGTTTGCTTTTGGTTATTTCTTAATAAAACTAGTGATAGAGTTATGGTATGTAGACAATGAACATTGATCCATCACTTAACTGATAAGGTACAACAGGTAAACCAGTAGGCAGGATGTAAACTGGACACCATTGGTTTTCTAAAAGTATTTCATGGAACCCTAGAGTGTGTTGATAGATCTCTCAGATTGCCCAAGTGTCACTCAGGTGACTATATGGAATGAATAGAGCCCTCTGTTCCTCAACTAAGTCACACCCGTTTTTAAAATCTACACTAAAATCTATTTTGGATGGTTGGATTTCTCCTAAGATTATTGAAGTAAAAGGTTCTATTTATACAAAACAAACCATGGTAAGCCAGTGCTACAGGCCAGAGGAGTGGGTTTAGAGGGGTTGTCACTGGAAGTAGGCACAAATTGTAGGGAAGGCTTCGAGAGGTGGTAGCATTTGACCTTTGCCTTGGAAAAGGACTGATAGAAGGCAGTAATCATTAGTGAGAGAATGTCTGTAATGGCTGAAAGAGTCTCTGAATTAGTGAGCTCCTTACAAGCTTTGGGATAAAAGTCATCTTCTTTGGGAATTTTGGTTTTTTTTTTTCTTTTTTGTTAAAAGAAAAATCCACAAATTTCTTATTTTCCCCAGAGCCTCTCTTTTATTTAAAACTCAAATCTGAACATATTTTTCCTCTACCTTCAAAACCTTTATGACCAGTTCATGAGGTGTGTGCAAAGAATTTATAATAGATCCATTGTCTCTTAGCCTCACCACCTAACACTGCATTACACTCTAGTTTTAACTAATCTTTTTACGGCTCTCTAGGAATAGCATGCTGCATATGTCCTGGAGACTGGTGAATAGTAAGCATTCCATAAATGGTTATGTTGTTATTATTCTACCATGCTTATTGGTTGTTAAGTGGAAGATGTAATCTTGATGCGCATTGTGGTTATTACTAATGTAACCCAGTTGGAAGCTGAGGATCGCTACATCCCTGCTCTGTGGCAGGATCACTGCCCCCTTTTCACTTGAGAAAACAGGGAAGCAGAAAAGAACAAGAAATGTAAAATACCAGATTTTATGGATGAAGAATCTAAAACCAGTGTCAGATGTAAAGCTTTAAATGAAATTGAACATGTTTTTATTCTTAAAATCCACATTATTGTGCAAAATTGCCATGCCATTTTGGGTTTGTTTCTATTTGTTTTATTTATTTATTTTTTTAAAGATTTTATTTATTTGTGTTTCTATTTGTTTTAAATAACTATCAATAACTGTTTCAGTAAGAGTAAAAACAAAAAACAAACAAAAAACAAAAAACATCTCTTAATACCAAGTACTTGTTGCATGTATTTTCTGTGGCTAAAATTAAGAAGCTTCTGTTTAGACTTGAGAAACAGAGTGCAGTTTGCATGGAAATAAAATACTGCAGATTACCTGGGGCTGTGTTCATTAACACCAACTGATTTTTATTCTTTGCCAACAAAAAGGAAATTATAAATTAATTAAACTTTGATTTAGGTTTTAATTTTCTTTCAGGTGTTGTGTGCAGGCCTTTCTTGAAATAAGGAGGTAAATCAACTGGTAGAACCTTTAAAAAATTTTTTCACTAAGTAATTTTAGGATGAGAAGGTGAAAATGGACCATGCACATATAATTACTGATCAGTAAAACTTTCGAGATAATTCCTTGAGAGATTTAAAATTTAGTGAAAATCAATCTCTTTCTCTTTCTGTCTCCTTTCCGACACACACATGCACACACCCCTACTTTTCTTATTATAATTGTATTATTAGCTGTAACATTGATCTTAAAAATTAAGGTCAAACCTCTTAAATATTTAGCATAAGTAGGAAAGAAATCAGAAATAATTGAACCACTTAAGGAACAACTTCAGATCTAGAAGTTAGCTGAAAACGTAGAAATAATAATAATCATGAATGAGTTGTGCATAGTCGAAAAAATAGCAATGGTTGAGGTCAGGCATTTCTGCATATGTTTATCTTCTCCTAACATGAGGAGATTAGAATTAATGAGATTAGAAATAGACATGGTGATATTTTTAATTGGGGTTACAAGCTAGAAATAGGGAAGTGTGTCTGGACAGGAGGATTATGAACGTCAAAGTCTGATACAGGTAAATAAGCCAAATGATTGTAGGGATAACTTGGGGCAAGTCTTTTGGCCCCTGGGAGACCTAATTGTCTTCTGCATATAAAATGGAGACAAAATGAGCTACTTGTAGTTTGCTGTGAGAATTGGAGATAGTGCATTCTGAATGTTCGGGATACCACGGGCCCTACTAACCTACATACTAACTGATGGTATTAGAGCTAATGTAGGGGTTTGGTCACCAAGAACACCTCGTGACAGAGCTGCAAGTCAAATGAGTCATCGACACTTTTCATTCTGTTATTTGTCTAGGGGGAAATTATTTCCATCCAATTTAGAACATGTATATTGTACATGTGCAAACTGTGGGAGTAGAATCTGGATTTTCTTCTGGCAGAGGAGGACATGGGTCTGAAATTCTCCTGGAAGGATTACATGGACCTAAGAGTTACGGAGATCATCTCTGCTCTGTTACCATTGGCTGTCTCAGTGGTCTTTTCGGTCAGATTTTTCATTGCAGAGTTCCAAAAAAAATGGAATACTCCTCCTAGAGCTCTCAAGAAAATGGGCTATAGTACACTTCTTCTCTGTAAATCTCCATATCCTGCCTCATGTGTTTGGTAAAAGGATAGAAGAGGAACAAGATCATAAATTTTGAAAGGAGTTATTAGATTTAGTGGCCCTTAAAAACTCAGTTAATATTCATATTTTATTATATTATTCATTTATTGGATTTATAGCAATTCATCCTCCAAAGAGTGACCAAAAAATACATACAGATACAGTAACAACTGTGATATGGGACGAGTTGCAACAATAAGCCAGCGGTTAATCGCTTACCCACGCAGACCTCTGTGTGTTCCTGAGCTTCAACTCTGCGCTTCGTCCTGATGCAAGAGAAAAGTTTTAAAAGAGTGATTATTTCAACATTCTTGTTCAAAAATTTGATCTACCTTGTTTTCACCAGTTGGTGACTAGTTTCCATGGAAATAGAAATGGAATAAGCATTCCTCATTTTAGATTCTCAGCTGCCCTATGCCAACTGAGAGCTGTAAATGCCATTTGGTGAACAGCAAGGATCCAGAATTCTTCCATTTTAAAGCGGCTGAGGGAGAGGAAAAAAAATGATTGCCAAGTCATTTTGCTTTTCTTCCTAGGAAAAGGAAACAATTTGGTGATTGTCTGAGATATTGACTGACAGTTATCAAACACATACAATGTCTAGTGGTGCGTCTTGCAGCTACTCAATTTAAATCTGTTTTCCCCCCTTCACAGAGTTCCTTACCTCATTGTGATTTCACTGGCCTGCGGTTGCCTTCCCGGTTGTCCACCTGCTGTTCCAGTGATGGGCACTGAACAGGAAAGTGGTCAAAATGTTGGAAAGAGACGGCTCGGTGTTCTCAGTGATCTGTGACCTGAAGGGGGGAAAAAATAATCTGTTGGTAGAGGGAGTGTGTGGGGGACAATTTACAAAATCCTCACTCGTGAGAGAATATCAGTTAATTTTGCCATCAGGACTCTCCATTTCTTAGCAGTTGTCGCCTATAACTTACCACATTTTCCGGAACTTTTCCATGAGGAAGATAGTGAAGAATATTATAACAAAGGCTTTCCCATAAAATGTTTGCATATCAGTACAGTTGTTTTCCTTTGTCTTGTTTTTTGGAGCCTGAAAAGTTGAATCAATGTGAATGCTACGATAAAATTTTAATAACACTAACCCATGGTATTTTCTTTTATATTTTAAGATGTTTAGATGCTAGATCGGGAAGGAATGTGACTCTAGCTCTTAAACATCACCCAGCTGTGGTTCTGTGAGCGTACTTCTCTTGGGACATAAGAAGGAGTTTCTCTGTGTCCCAAAGTCTAAATTTAATAAAGGAAGCCATACGTAATGGCTACCTGCCATTATGCTGCCCCTGCGTCTCTGAGTGTGGTCTCACACCTAGCCAAAGCAAGTAATGTGTCAACTAAGGAAATAGGATCCTTATCCTAGGCTTGTGAAACTGCACGAATACTGCAGGGGAAATCGTCCAGATGCTGGGCATGCAGTTCAGGGCCTGACATTTTCTGTTACCACATTGTATTCATGGGAGGATATCACCGTGATAACTGTTTTGGTATAAACAGCTTGTGTGTTCCAGTGTCTTGAGAAAGAAGCATTTAGGATACAGAAAGGAACCTGCTTAGAATATACGTTGCAGTTCAAGATTGCAAGCCAGACCAGATATGACAGGGACTCTGTAACCTCTGTGAAAGCTTCTGCTCTCTCAAGAGAGGGGAGCCAGTTCCTTAGTCTCTTACTTAATCCACAGCTTTCCTGCATTGGAGAAGCAGTGCGGGGAGGGACTCATTACAGAGATAAATGGGGGCTGGGGGGAGAAAACATCCAAAATGAATCCACTCAAACCGAGGCCAGAGTCTTGTAATAAGCGATGAAAATGGTGTTTTATTTTAAACAATAAAACCCAAATGATGAAAATACATGTGGTTTATTCTCCAGCAGCACATGTAGCTATAGTCATTTTTATATCAAACAAAAATGAATCATGTTTAAAGTTGTAGTTTTTCTGTAATATTACAAAATTTGAATTTTAGTAGAGTCGTAAACAGACTAAGTTTATAAAAATTTTTATCAGTTTTTGAAGGGCCATTTGGAATCATTTTATTGACAAATCATTCTCATTTAGAGCCACTGTCACGTTGCCAGCCTTGTTGCATTTTTACTGAATCTCGCTCTTCTGGATTATTCTTCAACACAGCTTTCAGTGTGATTAAAGCTGTTCTGAAATTCACCGATTGCATGAAATCCTGTGTCTTCTGAAAGTTCATTAGGCAATCGATTTGCTTGATTTGCCTTGTATTGTTTGTTTGCATTTTATGTTTACACAGAGATAGAAAATTCTGGCACTGGAAGAAGATAGGGCTGCTTGAGTCAGCCGTAATTTCATTAATGATAGGATCAGTCATATCTTTTTACTTATTTAGTTAGGAAACCTAATAATTATGATACCCTTTTTTTTTTAAAAAAAAGAACTCAGGGCCAGTGATCCAAATAGCTTCAAAGAAGTGACTTCTGAGCCTTTCTGTCAGGAAAGGTCTCAAGTTGTCATTATTTTGTTCGGCCCTGCTAAGTATATGCATGCCAGAGGATGTACGCACGTCCTTCCGAAAACATACTGTGCATTCACTGTTGCGGAAACACTAGGACTTGGTGTCGAGAGATTTGGGTTCACGTTCTTTGACAGTAAGCTGGCTGTATTACCTTGGTCCAGTCACTTAACCCATAAGAATTTCTGTTTTCTTACCCTAATATGCGGATAAAGGTACATGTAATGTGTGCAAGATTATTGGAGGGAGCAAATGAAGTATGTGAACCTAGGAAAATAAAACTACGTAGCAAATAATAAGTGATCCTTATCGCCTTTATTGATTTGCTGCTTGTTTTTCAAGAGAGAGCATGTGTGTGCCCATGAGCAGGGGAGGGGAGGGGCAGAGCGAGAGGGGGAGAGAGAGAGAGAGAGAGAGAGACACTCTTTTTTCTTTAAATTTTCTTGTTGTTATGTTAATCACCATACATTACATCATTAGTTTTTGATGTAGTGTTCCATGATTCATTGTTTGTGCATAACACCCAGTGCTCAACGCAGAACGTGCCCTCTTTAATACCCATCACCAGGCTAACCCATCCCCCCACCCCCTCCCCTCTAGAACCTTCAGTTTGTTTTTCAGAGTCCATCGTCTCTCATGGTTCGTCTCCCCCTCCGATTTACTCCCCTTCGTTCTTCCCCTCCTGCTATCTTCTTCTTCCTTTTTTTCTTAACATATATTGCATTATTTGTTTCAGAGGTACAGATCTGTGATTCAACAGCCTTGCACAATTCACAGCGCTCACCATAACACATACCCTCCCCAATCTCTATCACCCAGCCACCACATCCCTCTCACCCCCCACCACTCCAGCAACCCTCAGTTTGTTTCCTGAGATTAAGAATTCCTCATATCAGTGAGGTCATATGATACATGTCTTTCTCTGTTTGACTTATTTCACTCAGCATAACACCCTCCAGTTCCATGCATTTTGTTGCAAATGGCAAGATCTCGTTCCTTTTGATGGCTGCATAATATTCCATTGTGTATATATACCACAACTTCTTTGTCCATTCATCTGTCGATGGACATCTTGGCTCTTTCCACAGTTTGGCTATTGTGGACATGGCTGCTATAAACATTGGGGTGCATGTACCCCTTCGGATCCCTACATTTGTATCTTTGGGGTAAATACCCAGTAGTGCAATTGCTGGATCGTATGGTACCTCTATTTTCAACTTTTTGAGGAACCTCCACACTGTTTTCCAGAGTGGTTGCACCAGCTTGCATTCCCACCAACAGTGTAGGAGGGTTCCCCTTTCTCTGCATTCCCACCAACATCTGTCCTTTCCTGACTTGTTAATTTTAGCCATTCTGACTGGTGTGAGGTGGTATCTCATTGAGGTTTTGATTTGGATTTCCCTGATGCCGAGCGATGTTGAGCACTTTTTCATGTGTCTGTTGGCCATTTGGATGTCTTCTTTGGACAAATGTCTGTTCATGTCTTCTGCCCATTTCTTGATTGGATCATTTGTTCTTTGGGTGTTGAGTTGGATAAGTTCTTTATAGATTTTGGATACTAGCCCTTTATCTGATAAGTCATTTGCAAATATTTTCTCCCATTCTGTCGGTTGTCTTTTGGTTTTGTGGACTGTTTCTTTTGCTGTGCAAAAGCTTTTTATCTTGATGAAATCCCAATAGTTCATTTTTGCCCTTGCTTCCCTTGCCTTTGGCGATGTTTCTAGGAAGAAGTTGCTGTGGCTGAGGTCGAAGAGGTTGCTGCCTGTGTTCTCCTTTAGGATTTTGATGGACTCCTGTCTCACATTGAGGTCGTTCAACCATTTGGAGTCTATTTTTGTGTGTGGTGTAAGGAAATGGTCCAGTTTCATTCTTCTGCCTGTGGCTGTCCAATTTTCCCAACACCATTTGTTGAAGAGACTTTTTTTCCGTTGGACATTCTTTCCTGCTTTGTCAAAGATGAGTTGACCGTAGAGTTGAGGGTCCATTTCTGGGCTCTCTATTCTGTTCCATTGATCTATGTGTCTGTTTTTGCGCCAGTACCATACTGTCTTGATGATGACAGCTTTGTAGTAGAGCTTGAAGTCTGGAATTGTGATGCCGCCAGCTTTGCTTTTCTTTTTCAACATTCCTCTGGCTATTCGGAGTCTCTTCTGGTTCCATACAAATTTTAGGATTATTTGTTCCATTTCTTCGAAAAAAGTAGATGGTATTTTGATGGGGATTGCATTGAATGTGTAGATTGCTCTAGGTAGCATTGACATCTTCACAATATTTGTTCTTCCAGTCCATGAGCATGGAACGTTTTTCCATTTCTTTGTGTCTTCCTCAATTTCTTTCATGAGTATTTTATAGTTTTCTGAGTACAGATCCTTTGCCTCTTTGGTTAGATTTATTCCTGGGTATCTTACAGTTTTGGGTGCTATTATAAATGGGATCAACTTCTTAATTTCTCTCTCTTCTGTCTTGTTGGTGTATAGGAATGCCACTGATTTGTGTGCATTGATTGTATAGCCTGCCACTTTACTGAATTCCTGTATGAGTTCTAGCAGTTTTGGGGTGGAGTCTTTTGGGTTTTCCACATGCAGTATCATATCATCTGCAAAGAGTGAGAGTTTGACTTCCTCTTTGCCGATTTGGATGCCTTGGATTTCTTTTTGTTGTCTGATTGCTGTGGCTAGGACTTCTAATACTATGTTGAATAGCAGTGGTGTTAGGGGACATCCCTGCCGTGTTCCTGACCTTAGGGGAAAAGCTCTCAGTTTTTCCCCATTGAGAATGATATTCGCTGTGGGTTTTTCATAGATGGCTTTTATGATATTGAGGTATGTACCCTCTATCCCTATACTCTGAAGAGTTTTGATCAAGAAAGGATGTTGTACTTTGTCAAATGCTTTTTCTGCATCTATTGAGAGGATCATATGATTCTTGTTCTTTCTTTTGTTAATATATTGTATCACGTTGATTGTTTTGCGGATGTTGAACCAACCTTGCAGCCCAGGGATAAATCCCACTTGGTCATGGTGAATAATCCTTTTAATGTACTGTTGGATCCTATTGGCTAGTATTTTGGTGAGAATTTTTGCATCCATGTTCATCAAGGATATTGGTCTGTAATTCTCCTTTTTGATGGGGTCTTTGTCTGTTTTGGGGATCAAGGTAATGGTGGCCTCATAAAATGAGTTTGGAAGTTTTCCTTCCATTTCTATTTTTTGGAACAGTTTCAGGAGAATAGGTATTAATTCTTCTTTAAATGTTTGGTAGAATTCCCCTGGGAAGCCATCTGGCCCTGGGCTTTTATTTGTTGGGAGATTTTTGATGACTGCTTCATTTCCTTAGTGGTTATAGGTCTGTTCAGGTTTTCTATTTCTTCCTGGTTCAATTTTGGTAGTTGGTACATCTCTAGGAATGCATCCATTTCTTCCAGGTTATCTAATTTGCTGGCATAGAGTTGCTCATAATATGTTCTTAGAATTGTTTGTATTTCTTTGGTGTTGGTTGTGATCTCTCCTCTTTCATTCATGATTTTGTTGATTTGGGTCATTTTTCTTTTTGATAAGTCTGGCCAGGGGTTTATCAATCGTGTTAATTCTTTCAAAGAACCAGGTCTTAGTTTCCTTGATCTGTTCTGCTGTTCTTTTGGTTTCTAGTTCATTGATTTCTGCTCTGATCTTTATTATTTCTCTTCTCCTGCTGGGTTTAGGCTTTATTTGCTGTTTTTTCTCTAGCTCTTTTAGGTGTAGGGTTAGGTTGTTTATTTGAGACTTTCTTGTTTCTTGAGAAAGGCTTGTATTGCTATATACTTTCCTCTCAGGACTGCCTTTGCTGCATCCCAAAGATTTTGAACAGTTTTGTTTTCATTTTTCATAGGTTTCTATGAATTTTTTTAAATCTTCTTTAATTTCCTGGTTGACCCATTCATTCTTTAGTAGGATGCTCTTTAGCCTCCATGTATTTGAGTTCTTTCCAACTTTCCTCTTGTGATTGAGTTCCAGTTTCAAAGCATCGTGGTCTGAAAATATGCAGGGAATAATCCCAATCTTTTGGTACCGGTTGAGACCTCATTTGTGACCTAGGATGTGATCTATTCTGGAGAATGTTCCATGGGCACTAGAGAAGAATGTGTATTCTGTTGCTTTGGGATGGAATGTTCTGAATATGTCTGTGAAGTCCATTTGGTCCAGTGTGTCATTTAAAGTCTTTATTTCCTGGTTGATCTTTTGCTTAGATGATCTGTCCATTTCAGTCAAGGGGGTGTTAAAGTCCCCCACTATTATTGTATTGTTGTCAATGTGTTTCTTTGCTTTTGTTAGTAATTGCCTTGTATAATTGGCTGCTCCCATGTTAGGGGCATAGATATTTACAATTGTTAGATCTTCTTATTGGATAGACCCTTGAAGTAGGATACAGTGTCCTTCCTCATCTCTTATTACAGTCTTTGTTTTAAAATCTAATTTGTCTGATATAAGGATTGCCACCCCAGCTTTCTTTTGGTGTCCATTAGCATGGTAAATCGTTTTCCACCCCCTCACTTTCAATCTGGGGGTGTCTTTGGGTCTAAAATGAGTCTCTTGCTGACAGCATATCGATCGGTCCTGTTTTTTAATCCTGTCTGATAGCCTGTGTCTTTTGATTGGGGCATTTAGCCCATTTACATTCAGGGTAACTATGCAAAGGTATGAATTTAGTGCCATTGTATTGCCTGTAAGGTGACTGTTACTCTATATTGTCTGCGTTCCTTTCTGGTCTATGCTGCTTTTAGGCTCTCTCTTTGCTTAGAGGACCCCTTTCAGTATTTCTTGTAGGACTGGTTTCGTGTTTGCAAATTCCTTTAGTTTTTGTTTGTCCTGGAAGCTTTTTATCTCTCCTTGTATTTTCAATGACAGCCTAGCTGGATATAGTATTCTTGGCTGCATATTTTTCTCGTTTAGTGCTCTGAAGATATCATGCCAGTCCTTTCTGGGCTGCCAGGTCTCTGTGGATAGGTCTGTTGCCAATCTAATGTTTCTACCATTGTAGGTTACATATCTCTTCTCCCGAGCTGCTTTCAGGATTTTCTCTTTGTCTCTGAGACTCGTAAGTTTTACTATTAGATGTCAGGGTGTTGACCTATTTTTATTGATTTTGAGAGGGGTTCTCTTTGTCTCCTGGATTTTGATGCCTGTTTTCTTCCCCACATTAGGGAAGTTCTCTGTTATAATTTGCTCCAGTATACCTTCTGCCCCTCTCTCTCTTTCTTCTTCTTCTGGGATTCCAATTATTCTAATGTTGCTTCGTCTTACCGTATCACTTATCTCTCGAATTCTGCCCTCGTGATCCAGTAGTTGTTTATCTCTCTTTTTCTCAGCTTCTTTATTTTCCATCATTTGGTCTTCTATATCGCTGATTCTTTCTTCTGCCTCATTTATCCTAGCAGTTAGTGCCCCCATTTTTGATTGCACCTCATTAATAGCCTTTTTCATTTCGACTTGGTTAGATTTTAGTTCTTTTATTGAGAGAGACACTCTTAAGCAGGCTCCTTGGAGCCTGCCGCTGGGCTCGATCTCAAGACCCTAAGATCATGACCTGAGCTGAAATCAAAAGTCAGTCGCTTAACCAGCTGAGCCACCCAGGCGCACCTGATTTGATGTTTCAGTTGCATATTGTATTAAGCATTCTTTCAAATGGAAATTATTACATTAGTGGATATAAACTGTACGTTATATTTGTTGAGGTGATTGATTTCCATAAAACGGCATTCAGTATGAATATCCAATGAAAGGAAGGGGAGTTAGAAAAGGTAGAAGTGTATGTTTCTTGATTCCCAAAAAGTCGTAGGTAGCTATGACTGCATTTACCCTTCATGCTTAGAAACCACTGTAAACTTCTGGTAAACTTCTAACTGCAGGTCGTATCTACCTGTTGACTCTGAGAATGTTTTTTGTTTTTTTAAAGGATTAAAAAGAGGGGAGGGGATCATGTGATGGAGACCGTATTTGGCCCCATAAAGTCTGGAATATTTACTATATTTGGCCCATTACAGATGTTTGCCAACCCCTGTTCACCCACTCCTGCAAACACCATCATAATAAAAACCCACTCTTTGTGTGTTAAAATGTTAAATCAGTAATTAGGGATATGATAAATCTACGCTTTGTAGGGAGGCATTCCTTCATTGTTGGTTTTGTACTACCATAATTTTGAGAACCTTCCAATGTGTAAGGAAATGACTCGGGTGAGCTCCGCAAGGAAATCCAGGAGTAGCTATCGGTAAATGGAAGGGTTAGCAGTTGCTTGGTGTAGCTGAGCTGAAATGAGGTCAGCTCAGTGAATATGTATGAGCTACTTATCTCTACTTCAAGACCCGTTTCTCAGACTGCCAAGGGACCCTGGGACCACGTGTCACCAAACGTCTCAGACCCTGAGTGTGTTGCAAGAAGGAGCACCAAGGGAGCCCCCTTGGATCCTCACTCCGGAGCCACAGTTTACCTGTATTTCAGACAAATAGGATTATGTAATAGTCACTTCTTTTAGATCCTTCATCCCAGCAAAGTAAGACTCACTTCAGAAGTGTTCTGACAGTTTGTTTATGATCTGGAAGCAGTCTCAAGCCAAGTGAAGTCAAACACTTACAATATCCCCTTTTGCTATCAGTTAGTCAGGAACAGATTTTGAGCAAAACAGCAAATATTTTTAGCCTGTTTTACAGCGTATAGTTATTGAATGATATCTTTACCTGAATAGTTTAGCAAAAACAAATAGAAGCAGGACTGTTAAATTGATTATTGCTAAATGAACAGAGACTTGTGGATTATTGCCTTTTCTTCAGGATTTCCAGGCCAATGGAACTCACTGAAACTACATTATATTATGTCTATTTTTCTCACTATTGAATCCTTAGTGACTAATTCATTCCTCAGCATGTGGTACTCAATATTTGCTGAACGAATGATTCAGAAAAGTTCATTAATTATCGGCCAGTACATGGGAATGGTCGCATTATGTCTAGTTAACTAGGTCATTATAAGAATATTAATAAAAATGGAGGTTTACCTTTATATAGGAGTATGTAAAGGTGAAATATTGTCTAGGTAGAGCACATTCTAGCATTTGGGTCTGTTTTTGCTACTTTAGAATTGTAGGAATGTGGTGGTTTTCAGTATACATTTAGAGAAGAGAAATATGTATCAAAAGAAATAGACCACAAGAAAATCAAAATTATAATTTGATACAGGCCATTATTTCTTTCATTATCTTTATAGATCTTTCTCCAGTCTCTCAGCATACACACTCAGTATATACTTCATATTTCATGCTTTAGTGAGTTCTAATTATGAAATTTCCTTTTAATTATGATGCTGCGAAATTACAGGAAAATCAGTTCAGGTGTAAGGAGGAGAAAGTTGTTTGGATTGCATACCAAGCATTTTCGCAAACACCAACTTCAAGCCAGAACCCTTGGAGCAGAAATTCCTATAACACTTTGCATATAAACCTTGATTCGCATGGACCTCAGTACTTGGTTAATTACTTGCATAAATCTTATGACACCCCTGTCAGTGGTCGTAGGTTCGATTGGTGGTCAGTTGAACTCGTAGAACTATTAGTGGTAATTAGGAGGATAAGAATATAATGTACCATAGGCCAACATCAGCTATATTTCTTTAGCAAGGGTGTTCACCAGTCCCTGGACTATTTCCTGTTCCTCTTCTTTCCCCTCAGAGCCCAAATGACCCCTCAGTTGTACAAGAAAGAGCCATGTGAGTGCATAGAAAAGTCATTTTGCCTTCAAAGCCCCATGCTGTTAGGAACAATACTCTTCCTATAAATAGCCTATGGCACACAAGGAAGGTCACACTCAATTTCTAGTGTCTCCTCTCAGAAGCCCAAAGCCAAGACTTATCATGTATCCAGCATCCTGGCCACAGACCTCCCAGTGCTTGGTAATTCACCAGCCAGGGCTCATTTTTACCATAAGCAGTGATCCTTGGTAGCTGATATCCCACTTTTACCAGATATCAAGGGGAACAGCTAGAAAGTTAAACCAAAGTAACTTTCGCATAGAAAAAGAAGAGATTTTTTTCATCCTTTACTCCGAATCTTATCTACCAAGATTGTGAGGACCACAGCCTCAGATTATGCAACTTTGTATATCCCTTGCTTAGAAAATGCTTGGGACACAGGATGTGAATTATCTGGACTTGAGAAAGGAAGGAAGGAGGGAGGAAGGAACTAATATTGTTAACTAAAATCTTGGGAGGTACTTTGATAATTTTCAAGAAAATAACATTCCTGACAGAGTCTATTCTTTACATAAAAAGAAAGTGTTATAGTTCTGTTTTCCAGAATTATAGGTAGTACTTAACCCAGTAAAGCAGACAGATATCCAGTGGAAAAGATGGGCATCATGTTGTACCCTCCAGCTCTGAGCAAGAGTTGGAGACTCCAGATCCACATTTATGAACTTATAAGAGAAAACACTTGACTCCTAGCTCACTGAGAACAGACCTAAAATGAATCAGCAGGAATGACTAATTTCTGTCTATTCATAGTCAAGGGGTAAGGGAGAAAGTTTTGCAGTCTCCCATTTGTGGTGGAAAATAAGATCAGGCTGTTCCCAAAGTTCTAACTATATAGAGTGGCAGCTAGTAGATCGGAGTTTCAGACAGTAAATAGAACCCTCTAGTAGAAGTTGTAGAGCTTGAAGAGGAGAGTTGTGGGCTCTTAATAGACTCAGTGGGGAAGGGATAGCAGCATGGAATCACTGGGGGGTATAGATAAGCATGGGCCATCTGAATTCATAGAAATAATTTCATGTATGACAGGAAAAACTAATCATTAAAATAAAGAACTGAAAAGCATGCTAGGTAAATCTATTAGAGAACCAGCAAGCCAAGAAAAAGGGCCTCATTCCCTCATCATGATTAGTAGATTTCATCAACAAGGATGTCTCATACCGTATTGCTTTGATGATGATGTTGATCTTTAAGAGAAGGGTAGGAAGAAAGTTAGGCTAATAGGGAGGTGACTGAGATCTTGGTCAGGACTGTATACATACATACACATGTGCTTGTCATGGGCTTTCGTGTACTTCAGTCCATTCAACATTATATTTGAGAGCTTGCTTGGAGGTTCTAGCAGGGGAGCGCAGCTACTCGTATACCCTTGACTGAAGAACGGTCCTCTCCTCTATCGGGGAAGGTCGTCCTCTTCGACCGAGCGTGCAGCTTCGGGAGGGACGCACATGGAGCGGTGAGGGAGGAAGGGGACACCCGCCTAGCCAGCCAGATCAGCCGAATCAACCCTGGCGATCAATGGGGTGACAGATGTCGCAGCCAGATCGCCCTCACATCCTCAACATTATATTTGAGAAAGCAGAAGTGAGGTAACAAACTAGGTTTTCTGTTAAATCAAGCTATTTTTTCTTTGATTTATAGGCTTACGTAGTTTATAATGAATTCCGTGAGTAATGAATAAGCTGTTTTCCTAGGCTGGGGCAGAAAGAAGGAAGAGGGAAAAAGTAAAACGTTGAAGGTCTAGGCTGGAGAGGGTAAAGAAGAGGGAAAATGGCAGAGGTAAGGGAACACTTTTAAAGCAGTGTATTGACAAGAACAATAAATAATAAATATCTAAACTGGTAAGGAAGACATAAAACTTTCACTCTCTGCAGATGACATGATACTATATATAGAAAATTCTGGAGACTCTGCCAGCATATACTAGAACTGATAAATGAATTCAGTAAAGTCTCAGAACAAAAAAGTAGCATAGAGAAATCTCTTTTCATTTCTATAAATTTTTTTTTATTTTTTTTTAAGATTTTTATTTATTTGACAGAGACACAGTGAGAGAGGGAACACAAGCAGGGAGAGTGGGAGTGGGAGAGGGAGAAGCAGGCTTCCCGCTGAGCAGGGAGCCCGATGCGGATCTCGATCCCAGGACCTGGGGATCATGGCCTGAGCCGAAGGCAGATGCTTAACGACTGAGCCACCCAGGCGCCCCAAGAAATCTCTTTCATTTCTATGCACTAATAACAAAGGGGTAGAAAAAGAAATTAAAACAATCCAATTTATAATTGTACCAAAAAGAATAAAATACCTAAGAAAAAACTTGTGGTAAAAGACCCATACTCTGAAAACTATAAAAAAACTGATGAGAGAAATTGAAGATGACACAAACCAATGGAAAGATATACCATACTCGTAGACTGGAAGAACCTATGTTGTTAAGATGTTCATAACAACCCAAAGCGATTTACAGATCAAAACAATCCCTATCAGAATACCAACATTTTTTGCAGAACTGGAACAAATAGTCCTAAAACTTACATGGGACCACAGAAGTCACTAAGTAGCCAAAGCAATCTTGAGAAAGAACACTAAAGCTGGAGATATCACAGTCCCAAATTTCAATAGACTACAAAGCTATAGTAATCAAAAGAGTATGGTACTGGCTCAAAAATAGGCACAGATCAATGGACCAGAAGAGAGAGCCCAGAAATAATAAGCCAATGCTTATATGGTCAATTAATCTATAATCTATAACAAAAGAGGAAAGACTGTAAGATGGGGAGAAAACAGTCTTTTCAACAAATGGTGCTGGAAAAACTGGACCATTTTATTACACCATAAACATGAATAAACTCAAAATGGATTAAAGACCTAAATGTGAGTTCTCAAACCATAAACTTCCTAGAAGAAAACATAGTAATTTCTTTGATATTGGCCTTAGCAACATTTTTCTAGATATGTCTCCTAAGGCAAGAGAAACAAAAGCAAAAATAAACGGTTGGGACCACCCCAAGACAAAAAGCTTTTGCACAGCAAAGGAACCATCAACAAAATGACAAGGCAATTTACTGAATGGGAGAAGATATTTGCAAATGATATATCTGATAAGGGGTTAATATCAAAAATATATAAAGAACTTAACAGCAATTAACAAAATAATCTGAAAAAAATGGGCAGAGGACCTGAATAAACATTTTTCCAAACAAGACATACAAATGGCTGACATATGAAAAGATATTCAACATCACTCATCACCAGGGAAATGCAAATCAAAACCATAATGTGACATCCCCTTGCACCTGTCAGAATGGCTAAAATCAAAAAGACAAGAAATAGCAAGTGTTAGCGAGGATGTGGAGAAGAAGGAACACTCGTGCGCGTGACATCCCCTTGCACCTGTCAGAATGGCTAAAATCAAAAAGACAAGAAATAGCAAGTGTTAGCGAAGATGTGGAGAAGAAGGAACACTCGTGTGCTCTTGGTGGGAATACAAATTTTTGCAGCCACTATGGAAGACAGTGTGGAGGCTCCTTAAAAAATTAAGAATGAAATTACCGTATGATCCCGTGATTTCACTACTGAGTATTTACCCAAAGAAAATAAAACATTAATTTGAAAAGATACATACATCACTGTGCTTAGTGCAGGATTATTTACAGTAGCCAAGATATGGAAGCAACCCAAGTGTCCATCGATAGATGGATGGATAAAGAAGATGTGGTGTATATATATACCATGGAATTCTACTCAGCCATAAAAAGGAGAGAACTCTTACTCTTTGCAACGATATGGTTGGACCTAGAGGGTATTATGCTAAGTGAAGTAAGTCAGAGAAAGACAAAAACCATATGATTTTCACTCATATATAGAATTTAAGAAACAAAAGAACAAAGGGAAAAAGAGACAAAAAACAGACTTAAATCCAGAGAAGGGAAGGGGGGAGGGGGAAATGAGTGAAATCGATAAAAAGGATGAAGAGCGCACTTACCTTGATGAGCACTGAGAAATGTATAGAATTGTTAAATCATTGTTTTGTACACCTGAAACTAATATAACATTGTGTTAATTATACTTCAATTTAAAAAAATAAGGTAATTTTAAAATAAATTTATAAAAGAATCTAAAAATTTTTAGAAAGGCAGTATACCAACCACTAGAATTTTGTTTTATTGTCAATATTTTGTGTTCTGACTAAAATGTCCATCTTGAATTACAGCCAATATTACAAATAACTGTAGATTCTTCAGACCTACAATCATTTTTAACTTTAAAAAGATTATAAATGCACTGGAGGTTGCAAAAATAGTACAGGTCCCCCATACCCTTCATCTAGATTCCCCCATTGATAACAACTTATGCAATTATAGTAAAATATCAAAACCAGGAAATTGGCATTAATGCACTCTGCAGACCTCATTCACATTTCACCAGTTTTTATGTGTACTTTGTGCATGTGTATGTGTGTCAGACTCACAGTACGTTTAAACCTCTAAAAGAAATAATTCTGTTCTTTAAAATCCTTTGCTGGTCATTTACATGTGATATATCTGATGCTAACTCTTAATAGTGGCCTATTGCTAGTTAATATTATAAAATATATTTTTTATCTTCTTGCCTACAACATGTCTGTTCAACTTTGGAACGGTTGATGAATGCTTTTACTAATTTCTTTAAATATTGTGTATTTGTTCTTGAAGACCAGGAGGAGGATTTACAATGGCTGTTGCTAGGTATAAGAGCTGTGATAGTTTTAAAGTTCATGCCGAAGATTCTTTCAATATTAGGCGATCAGAGTGTCTCTGAATGTCTTATTTTATATAGCTATTTGTTATTGTCTTAGTTGAGGCTGCTATAATGGAGTCCCAAAGAGGGGGTGGCTTAAACAATAAATACTTATTTTTCACAGTTCTGGAGGCTGCAAAGTCCAAGATTCAGTTCCCAGGGAGGGTTCTCTTCCTGGCTTGCAGAAAGCTGCCTTCTTCATGTATCCACACATGACAGAAAGAAAGGAAGCATGTTCTGTGCTGTTTCTAATCCCACCATGAGGCCTCCACCTCGCCTCCCTGCAAGGCCCCAGCCCCAGATACCATCACACTGGGATTAGGGTTTCAACATATGAATGGAGGGTGAGGATGGGCACAATCATTCAGTCCTTAGCAGTTACTTTGAATGAGTTTTTCTGCATTCCTTCCTTGTATAACAACAACAACAAAAAATGTAATACTATGGAAGCCTCAGGCACTGTGTGTAATTGCAATCACTTCAGAAGCTGGTATCTTAATTTTCTCACAAAAACTCATCCCCAAAAAGTGGAAAGGGTGATTTCTTTTTTACTTTTTTAGAAGTTTCAGTTTACCTTTTTTCCTGCCCCCTAACATGTTTCATGAGCTTTCGTAAAGCTTTTCGCTGAAGACAGGGCAATAATCTGTTTTCAGCTCTTTTCCATTCTTCTTAAATTTTCATTTTTAAGATTCCCAGCATTTCCTCCTTCTCACTCAAGCTGAATAATTTATTAGGGAGATTCTATAAAATATACTGTCAAATATCCTGCCATCAACAGTAATGAAGGAATAAAGTCACCGCAACCACATGGAATAAGTAGGGTAGCCGGCGAAGAAGTCATGAAATCTTGGCAGCCATTCAAAGGCAGGGACATGGGCCCCTGTGACTTTTGCTGGAACTGTGAAAAGACCTCACAATAAGGATTCAGGAGAGCGGGATCTAGTCTTTGCACTGCCAAGTTTTATACCTTCCAATCACCATCGGACTGATGGAATTTTCTCATTTGTCAAACTAGAGAAGTGATACCCGTTTTGCTTCAGAGGGTTGAGGTGAGAATCAGTTGAGGTTAAAATACTGAGAGAAATGGATGGCGTGATGTAAACACAAGGTGGGAATATTATCAAGAACTATGTGAGCAGTCAGAAACATCAGTTTGAAGTGATAGTTTGGAGAACACATCAAACACATCATTATTTCTTGCTCTCCCTTTCTAAGGGAGCTTTTGAAGTGGAAAGTTTTCGCTCCAATTTAAACAAAACCAAAATACGCCGAAGAGAATGGGCACACCAGATGTCAAAAGGGAATTTCTGTTCAGTGAGGGGGTAGACTGAATCCATGAACAGCTGAAGATGTTTGTTTCAAGAAAGAAATGAAATAGAAAGTAGTTTTTCTCCAACTTGTCATTGTTTGATTCAGACAAGTGTAATTTTGACTTGCGAGCAATGCTGTGGCACCCGTGGGGGTAGACCTTTTGCCATGTGTCCTGATGTCTCAGATTCATTCCAGAGCTGACTTGCATCTTCACATCTGTGGTAAAGCTCAAGTAAGTTAATATTTTCATCCCCACTAATTCACATGGAAGAAACAAAGTTCACAAAGCAATGTGACTCTGGGACTAGGAAAAAGCAAGAGAATACACGAAGGCAGTATTTTGTGGTCCACTATGAATTCATATTTTGTACTCCCTTCACGTTGCTTGTATGAGTTCACAGAATCATAGAAATGAATTAGCAGCCACTCTCAGATCTCATTTTCCTTATTTTCAATCACAGACCCCAGGTAAAACTTCTAATTTCAGTGGTTTATTATTGGGAGCAGATCATGTAGTAGATGAGTAAACTTGGAATGGTACAGCAAAGACTGTCATGATCACTCAGTCAAGATGCTCTTTGAGAGCGACAATGGTTTATTCAAGTAAAAATTATATGATAGAACATTTTGCACTTACTAGGGCCCTGGCAGCAATGACAATATGCCTAAGAGAGCTGGAGAAGAAATGATGCATTTTTTACTTCCTAGTTTGTCTACATCTACTTTATTTTAGATGATGTCCAATTTATTTTGCCACTGGTCTAAATATCCATTATAATTTATATCATTGGGTTATCTTCTGGGGTCTCAGAAAAGAATGTGTCTTAGCAGTAGCATGAACATATACAAAGAAGCTTTTTCCAAGGGGTGTTACGTGGAAGGTGGCTGGTAAATTCATATTTAGGTGCATGTAGGCAGAATGTAATATATTGAGCGCATTGCTTTCTGTATTACAATCTACTGAAATGGTTCTCCTTATGCTGAAAATACTCTAAATGCTCATCCTCTGTTTTCTCTGAAGAAAAATACATCTGAAACAAAGACTTTTGTCTATTTTGTGACTTTTATAATTAACTGACATCACAGATATACTTAAGGCTGACCACCCTCGTTCTTTAAGAGAAGGAAGAAATTGAATCTTTTTCATATACTTGAACAGGTCATGATGATATCCATTGTTCTATGATCTCTTTTAAATCCATCAAAGGATTGAATCCAAGTAAGATACAAAAATAAAAAGATGGCTAGTACTTTACTCGGAGTAATGATCATTGTCATCTGAAGAGAGTGGACTGTTTAAATGTAGTTGAGCTAGCAGTTTGGACCCTCAATTACAGCATGTTACAGTATATTATTTAAGTGATATTTAAAATATATGCATCAGCAGTAGAGTGATAACGTCCCTGTTTCCCAAAAACGGTTCATCATTGCTCATGATATACATCAATATACAGAAATCTTTGCAAGAAATGTTTTTATAAGGAAATAGTCCCTCTTTTCATTACTTAGGAGAATCCACCGTACATTAATGATGCACATAATATGTGCAGGGTTTTATTGCATTTTAGGAATACAGAGCCAAGGTAATTCTTACATTTTAAAAATATTATGGTAGAAAAGATATTCAATTAAATCTCTTCTGTAGTACATCTAAAACTCTTGGGAAAATATTAAAGAATTTTTTAGTGCATGGTTGAGCTAATGGGACACAGAGTATTTCTCTGAGAAAGTTCAGGTCTGTAAATGAGGTAGGCAATAAGTGGACACTAGGAATTTTCCAGAGTGATCAGTTAAACCCAGCCAGCCTGGAGCTGGATTTTTTAAAAGCACAGGGATGACAGTGAGGTGAGAAAAGACTTGCATAAAACAGAACACTTGATGCGTCGTCTACTCCAGCTTCAAAGAATTCACAAAGATAAAAGTCCAAACAACATGACCTCCTAAATGGACAGTTCACCCACCACACGGGGAAAATATCACAATATAAACAATCGAGCAGCAAAAAGAGCAGAATTAGATTGACATGTTTGAGAATTATTACATATAATTCATATATATCAAGAAATATACATATATCAAATATGTTCCAATACATATAATTGAACAGTATTTTTAAAGAAACTATTCAAATTAAGGTGGGTTTGAAAAAGAATTTCAAAAAAAAATAAGTAAATAAAACATATGCTCGACAGGAGTAATGCAATGAATGGGCTAAATAGCAGGTTAGGCATGGCTGAAGAGAAGTAAAATATAGAACTGAGCAGATTACATGGAGAGCAGCCTAGAGAGAGAAGGATATGGGAAATCTGAAGGTGAAATTGAAAGATTAAGGTAGCTTTCAAAGGTACGAGCTAAAACTTATGATGATTTAAGCATTAAATCACAGGTCTAGGAATTCCAAGAAAGAATTTTTAAAAATCCAAACACAACATCTTAATGAACCTGCAGAGTAGAAAAGACAGAGAAGATCTGAAAAGTGTCCAGAGAGAACTAGAATGCCAAGATGGCAGATTTCTCACCAGAAACAATGGAAACTTGAAGACCGTGGAATGGAATCCTTGAAGAGCTGTTAGTCTAGAATTCTATTCCCAGTGAAATTATTTTTCAAGAACAACAGTAAAATAAAGCCATTTTCTGAGGCTACCAAAAGACTCTCTGATGGACACATTTATTGGAATGTTCTTCAGAAAAAAAATGCATGATCCTAGAAGGAGTTATGAACTATAAGAACAAATAGAGCAAAGAATATTTTTATATCAAAACAAACATTGATTATTCAAAATAGTGACACTAATGGTAGTTTCCAAAGTTAAAAAATCCAATGTATAACTATAATCACAGGGATTTCATGTATTAAAAGGTGAATAATCACAGTTAAAACATTCAGTCAGTTAACCATCTGCCTTTGGCTCAGGTCATGATCCCAGGGTCCTGGGATTGAGCCCCACATCGGGTACCTTGCTCAGCTGGGAGTCTGCTTCTCACCCTGTTTGTGCTCTCTCTCTCTGACAAATAAATAAAATCTTTTAAAAATAAATAAAATATTCTAGTCTGTATTGTTTGGGAAAAATTGAAAAAAGTATTGATGACTTTTAGACTTTGTGATGTTAGGTATCCTTGAGCAAATAGCTATAGTAAACATTAGCTAATAGAATGTATGACAACCATACTCATACAGGGAGAAAAATACAGAAAGGAACATAAATATATCATGTTACAATGGGATCTAGTCTCTGTAAATTGACTTATTCTTGAGTTAAAGACAAAGATAGCCTAGCTTCAAAAAAAGTAGTATTTGTAAGAGATATAACTGATACGAACACAGAATGTTTGATAGTAAAGGGGGAAAAAGTTATACAATTTAATTATTAACCTGGTATCTTTATTTTAATTTTTTTTTACTGCAGGAATCCCAGGGTTTTACTGCATATTCATAAATAGTTTCACTAGGAATATTTAATAATTCCATTCTAAATAAAAAATTGACAGAACCGTAAAAAACATTATCAAATCCACAATACAATGAACAAACTTGTCATAATGGACTCATAAATAACAATTGGAGAATTAAAATCAGATCCTTATGCTCCTGTAGCACTTGCCTTAATAATAGAGACAATGAAGTATGAGAACAATGGACTCATAAAGGGAATTTGACATTTGAGGAAAAAAAGTAACACATGAAGTAATGTGCAATCAGAGACTAATGAAGAATCATAGTAAATACTTGCTAGGCTCAGAGGTAAAATGAGTAGTTCAGCTTATATTTTACAAAAGAAATCTTTTTTCTTTTAAAAGTGGATCATTTTTCTGATGATTAAAGTGGTATGACCAAATATCAGAAGGGGAAGATAATTATGAATGCATCAAAATTAATTACTGGGTAGAACAACCTAAAATTGCCATAAATAAGATTGCTGTGTTCCAAATAACATATGTGGAAATATATGTGCAACAGGTTTGATGGAAAAGCGGTAAGAAATGTGGGCAAAAGGTATGAAAATGTTATTCACAAAGCAAGAAATAGAAATAGCTAATAAATATTTGAAAGATGGACAATAACAAATGTAATCTGAGGGGATAAAAAGGGAAGCAACAACGAGATAACATTTTTCATGTCAGATTGGCAAGGATGAAAAGATTGAAAAACTCATACATAGGGGTTTATAGACACGGCTCTGTTCATATATTTTCTCCATTCTTCATATTGTCATTCGAGTCAGCTTAAGGTCTTTTTTTTTGTCATGCGCAAAAATATGATGTTTTGTAGTAATATTTATCCGTCTTGCAGGGGTTTTTTGAAGTTAGTTTTATTACTTTAATCTTCCGTTAACAATTTGACAATATATTCTGTGCTCTTTGATCTAGTCATTCCACTTGTAGGAATTTATCTCAAGGTATAAAAGTATGTACATGCTCAAGATTGTTTTTCATAGCCTTGTTATCTCAGTGGAAAAACTGGGTAAATTTCCAGAAATCGAGGACTTGTGAGAGAGATTATGGGGCGGGGGGGTGGAGGAAGATGCCATTTAAAAGATGATGGGAGATAATAATAAGCTTTTAAATGACATATAGGCTAATATTTACATAGGAAGATATGCATGACATTACTAAGTGTACAGAGCAGGATACATCTCTGTTGTAGAAACTTGCATGTGTATGTATCCTTCGTAGGTAGTAACTTGTTTACGTTTGCATAGATGGTAGTCATAGCCCATGATGAGCGTGGTCTATGCTGTTAAATAAAAGTAATGACATAGAATTGGGGGGACCCAAGTCTTAGTCACTGTTAGGCTGACTTCACCCTATCTCTTTACATCTCAGGGCCTCCTTAAGCATCCTCATCTCTAAAAATGAGGGCAAGGGGGTGAGGCTTGGGCTTCATTAGCAATGACAAATACCCCCGTAGTGGTTGTCATAGTCCTCTTCTGCATCCAGGGCAGATGGTAGCCATCAGCCCTAGTTTCCTTTCCCTGGGCTCAGCCAGACCTCAGGATTTTTCTCAACACAGTGTTAGGTCAACACATTTCTAAACAGATGGTACTTTGCACTTGGAACTTCTTTGCTCGCCTTGCATAGGATGATCTTAGAAGTTCTTTCAAGTAAAGGATTTTTCTGAGGAACGAAGTCACTGTGATGAGAAATAAAAGGAATATTTTTCAGAAAAAGGCATTTGCTTTTCCGGTAGCCATATTTTTAAAAACGTGGAAACAAAGGCTCCTGGGTGGCTCAGTCGTTAGGCGTCTGCCTTCGGTTCAGGTCATGATCCCAGGGTCCTGGAATCGAACCCCGCATCAGGCTCCCCACTCAGTGGGAAGCCTGCTTCTCCCTCTCCCACTCCCTCTGCTTGTGTTCCCTCTCTCGCTATACCTCTCTCTGTCAAATAAATAAATAAAATCTTTAAAAAAAAAAAAGGTGGAAACAGGTGATACAAATATTGATGATATATTTTATTAAATAAAAGATTTCATGTCATTTACATAGAACACATATTAGTGGAATATTTCACATTGTTCTTTCACACAAAATCTTAGAAATCCAACAGTGTATATTTACAGCATGTCATATTTTAGATGACAGATTTCACTGGAGGTACTTGATCTCTAAGTTACGGTTTAAGAAACAGATTCTCCTATACCACCATTCTTAACTTTTGTAATAACTGAATTGAGTACCAGTTCTTAAGTTTAATTAAAATTAAAGTTGAGATAAGGTCACAAGAGCCACATTTCAAGTACCCAATAGCCACGGATGGCTGGTGGTTACCATATTGGACAGTGGAAGTTTAGAGAATGCAAAGAAACATACCATTCAATTTTAGCTTTCAAGGAGATTCTCTAGTTGGGAAAGCAAGATATAAAATATATATATATATATATCAATCATAGAATCCAAAACAGAGTGTAAGGCTAAGGGCTCCTTAAGTAGAAGTTCCAGAAACCTCCACAGCTTGATGCAGGCTTCCCTTCGGAGTCTGACTGGAGGCGATGACAATGTGAGTTGGGAAGAATGGAGCATCTTACTTGAGCAAGTGTGTGTGTTCTCCCTGCAGGCATGGGACCCGCTGTGCTGGAGAAGTGGCAGCCGCAGCAAACAACTCTCACTGCACAGTTGGAATTGCTTTCAATGCCAAGATCGGAGGTACGGGAAACAGACTTGGGTGGATGGAGAACCCTTTCTGAGCTCGAGACAGGGCTGTGTTGGCAGAGTAGTGTTCAGCTGTTGTCGAAAATGACCATCTTCATGTGTGTTATTAAATATAGTTCAGGGCTTTTGAAGCAGTACTCCTACAGGGGTGCAAGCCCAGACATTTCTTGCTTTAAAACGGGCATGAAAAGCATGTCCAGTCATGAAGATGGGGTCATTGACATCTGTCCCGAGCTATACAATGGCTGCCTGGCTCGGAAAGAACTGATAATCTAAACACCAGCCCATAATATCTCTATGGAGAGAGACATTCTGAAATTAGTATCAAAACAGAAAATCCATTTTTTTTCCTTTTTCTTTATGTTTTACCAAAAGTTCCTTTTTAATGGAAATTAAAATGGAAAATGGTATAATCTCCTTTTGTAGACCCATAATAGAGCGATAGAGATATTGTTAATAATCCCAGATTATGTATATACATTACACACATTCACAAACTCTATACATTTGCCTACTACGAGGACCTAACCAAGGGAATGTAAAATCTGGGTGTTAATAGAAGCAAACTCTTTGCCCTTGGTAATCATCTTCCATTAGCTCTAGCCTGGTGCCACAGGCACACACAGATGGGCGAACACATGCTAACAGACACTATAGATCCTAGTGGTTCCAAGGTGTCCCCTGGGGGTTCCCCTAAACAGTGTCACAGATGAATGAACTTCCTGGCGACTAGACTGACATCTTTGTTTTCCCTACACTATTGTTGCCAAGTGGTAAATAGAATTGGATCTAAAATTTAACCAGTCCTTCCTAGAGTAAATGTAGAGGTTTTGTAACATGACATTTGGGATGTACACTAACGGTGCTAAGGAAAGGTTTCCTGACACTACTTCGAATGTCAGTGCTCAGTGCATTTGACCTCTCTCTCTCCTTTATTTCACACCGAATTCTTAGAGTATGGCCGCTTGTTAACCAGTAGTTAGCTATACTCTGACAACATCTGCTGAGCGTCAAAGGAGAAGGTTCATGAAGGAGCTAAAGAAAGGAGACAGAAATTTCCCCTGAAGAATGATAAGGGTGCTGGACACCCCTGATAGTCTCAAGAGAATCCAATGACTATGGTGGCCCTGATAATCTCAAGAGAATCCCAATGACTATGGTGGCCCTGATAGTCTCAAGAGAATCCAATGACTACGGTGGCTACTAATCAGCCCTGCTTGCTGTCCCAGACACGACACAGAGTCCCTCACATAGACCAGCACACATCGTTGCCCAGGTCCTCACTGTCCTGCACCAACCCAGCATTCCCTGACCCTGAGGGACTGAAGGAACAAACTCACAGACAAACTTCTGATCTAGCCACACAGGACTTCAGTAAGAACATGTATGGCAATGACTCACCAATGTTCTGTCATCCCCAAAACAAGAACATTCTGAATTATATACTGAACCACCCGGACCCAAAGCATCAAGGCTTGTAGTCGGATATAAGGAAAAATCAACCTCTCATCTTTAAACTTGAGGAAGCAAAAGTCTTCCTTGTTAATTTGTGGTCAGAAAAGGAGTATTACCCTCTAGATATGATTTCATCAAGCATTTTTTTCCTAGACTTCCATCAGTTGCATGACCCAGAAACTGCACTCAGGTATCATGTAGATACTTCTCTATGTGTTGGCATTTCGAATTACCGGTTAGGTTATTTCAGGCATTTATATAGTCCAGTGTTTATTTCTTTGTACTGGTAAAATACAGTTGATCCTTCAACAGCACAGGTTTGAAATGTGTGTGTCCACTTGTATACATATTTTTTTCAGTACGTACAAGTACGCTACTGTAAATGGACTGTCTCCTCCATAAGATTTTCTTAATAACCTTTTCTTTTTTCTAACTTACTTTATGGTAAGAATATAATCTGTAATACATATATCATACAAAATAAGTGTTCATCAACTCTATGTTGTTGGTAAGGCTTCCAAGCGATTGTAGGCTATTAGTAGTTACGTGTCTGGGGGGTCAAAGTTGTACGTGGATTTTTGACTTCGTGGTGGGGGGGGAATGTTAATGCATCTAACTCTGAGTTGTTCAAGGGTCAACTGTAGTTCCATTTTCTGCTTTGAAATAGCAAGAAGTAAAAATTGAGGCATATGAAATAGTTCATCTTGTTTTCAGTAAAAACCATGCAGGTGAATTTTGAATATTCACGTCAAATTAAAGTAAACCAGTGGCTGCTTAGGACCCAGTATATACAAAGAGCATCAGGCTGGGCATTCTACCCCCACAAAACAAAGTGCTGAAAAGCCTTCTAAGTACAGTTTCCATTTGATAATTTCTAAAGTAACTTATTTATAACCCTTGTGATCCATATCAGTTGTTCTATACATCTCCTTTAAAAATCCAAAGGTCTGGAGGAAAAGACAGTCAAGAGATATAATAATCAGTGCTGTGTCTTTAGGGGCACTTTGAGGAAATTCAGTGTGTCTTGAATGTTGATTTCCACTGTTCTTTTGGAAATAAATATTAAAGGGTATAAGTGACCTGTCATGTAGCTTAAAAAGGTTCTGCTGGAAATATGGCAGAATGTTACCAGTTAAGTTTTGTCTGTCTCAATGCTCATTGTCATTTCTTCTTTTATGTTTGTAAATTTTAGAATTAAAAGTTAAACATTTTTAAAGCACAAAGAAGGTATAGTTTTTTTTCAAGAATATGTTGATTTTCTACCAGAAGTCCCACCTCAAACCGCATAGTATCAAAGCTGCCTGATTAGTGGTTTTATTATTTAAGCCCCATGGGCTGGTAGCCATAAAAGCTTGAAATCCCGCTAGAGAACAAGGTTTTTCTAAGGAGTAAACATGGGCCGTAAAGATATAATTGTAAAATAATACAGCATCTCAGTGAGGCTATTCAGCTTAAGCTGAAGGAGAGATAGGTTTACTTCACAATTAGATGTTTTATTGTTGTTCTGAGTCTCCAAAATAAAAGGAAAGAAAGCCTGACATTTGACATGTAATTTATTTTGGGATCTCTGTGTCAATTTTTTTTCCTATTAAGGTCTGTCCGGTGGGAATATGCTTAAATGAAGACTAATGACTGAACATTGCTAAAACCCTTGGAGACTGATTTGATGTGTGACATGCAAAGAGAGCATTCTCATTTATTATTTGACTTATAAATAACTTGGCAAAGAAATAATGTATTAAGTTCACATCAGTCTTACAGATTAGGAGATAATATTAAATACGGAGGAAATTAAACCAACCTAACTTGGCGGCTTTCCAAATTTTGTGAGCCCGCTAAGGTCAGAATGCTCTATATCAATTATGAACACAAGTTACCTAATGAAGAGAAGTTTAGGGAAGATGGATTCCTTGAGGCTTTCTCTGTCAAGTACTCTCTGGATACAGGGAGAAAGAGAAGGGAGAGATTGTGGAAACTTTAAAAAAGAGAATAATGGATAAAAAAAGATTTTAAAGAAGTTTTGCTTTCTCCCGTACGACGTAATTTACTTTCTCTCCGGGAAAGCTTTGGAAGAGTCTGCATGGGGGGGGGCGGAGAAGATGTTCACTTAAGTGTTGATTAAAAAGTTGATTCTTTGCCCCCAAATTGCTGTAATTGGAAATATGTCTTGGGCTGTTTGGGTGTTATATAGTGAAGCCTCTATTCAAGCTAATTCCCTTCTGTCTGGAAGGGGTTCGGATGCTGGATGGAGATGTCACGGACATGGTTGAAGCAAAATCGGTTAGCTTCAATCCTCAGCACGTGCATATCTACAGTGCAAGCTGGGGCCCTGATGATGATGGCAAGACCGTGGATGGACCGGCTCCACTCACCCGGCAAGCCTTTGAAAACGGCGTTAGAATGGTAGGTTTTAAAAGCACCTTGGCTCATACTTTGTCAATCAGTGATGATTCTCTTGATGATTCTCATGGGATTCTCTAGAGGAATGGACAGAGCTCATAGCTGAGCCAGGAGACAGGTTTATAGAAAGAGGCACTGAACCTTGAGGTTTGTGTGTTACATCCATTCTGCAAATGAGCTAATTACAAGACTAAGCTAAGCTGTCTGCTGGTTATTTTGAAATAGACTGGAAGGGAAGGCTTATGCACTCATTCAGGATGTGCTTCCTAACTGAAAGATAGTTCAGGCTTGGTTAAGACCTCCTTTCTAGTTCTATCAATTTTTAGCTACTCTAGAGCCCTTTAAAGCTATAGAATAGTGTTTTAAATTGTTTTGCCTAGAATTTTCCTTTCAAGGTGTCTGAACACCAAATGAATGTACTCTAAGTAATCTGGTGGTTGCATTACCAAAGCCCTGGAATGCAGATTAGTATTCTTTCTATGCCATCCATTGAATGGTCATTCAAGTTAAATAAATCAAGCTTATTTCATATTTAGTCTTCAAATTGTATTTGTATGGCTTTTGATATAATATAAAGAGTAGGCTGGAATTTCTCATTAGTATAATATATTAGTAATTAATAATCTCAATCGCATACATATAGACAGACAATGCCCCATGTTCAGTAGTTGCCATTGAATCAGATGGGGACCGATGTTTTCAAATTTATTTTTGCTAGGGAGTCTTTCATTCAGTGGTAATCTTGACTGGAATTTCAACGTGTAAAACAAAAATCTGGTACTTTGGTTGAAGGAGGAAAAGGTTAAGAAAGAAGATCATCTGAAGAAGCTATTCAAACTTATAGGAAGATTATATTTAGAAACAAATAGTTTTGAAAAAAATTACTTTATATTCATTATTAATTCCAAAAGTAACCCATGCTCATTAAAATAAATCATGCTATAAAGATGAAATTAAAAATTGATTCCCCACACAACTAGATAACCATTGTTAAGGGTATGGACTCCACCTTTCTCTACTTCTGTGTGCATTCCCACAACAAACAGGGATCACATGCCTCTGCATGTTGCTGTTTTCACTTAGCAGTGTGTGATGGGCATTCTTCCAGGGTAATTCATAAGGATAGAACTCATCTATTGTAATGTTTCACCATTTTTAGAATATGGAGATACCATAATTTATTCAACATTTCACTGAAGATCTTTCAAGGTTTTAATCTAAAAAAAGAGGTGGGGGGGAATTTAGCTATTTACTTTTAGAGTTAAGGTAGTAACAAAAGAAATAACTCCTAAAAAAACAACAGATTATTCTCTGGCTGTTCTCATGGCACATGGATTATGGAAAAGCAGCAGCGACCCATTTAAATGTGTTTAGATCAACAGGATACGGTTTCTATGTGTTTGCTAAACACAGGCTTCGGACTTAGCCAGGTTGAGTCCGGGATCTGTCATTTACTGCTCTCTGACCCGATACAGATCGAATTACATCTGTTCCCATTTCCTCATCTAAAGTAAGCCAATAATAGTACCAAGAGAGATGTTATGAGTGTTAAATGAGATGATAATGCATCTAAAGCTATTGACACGATACCTGGTGTCAATAGCAATAGGCGCTCAAGAAATACATTTTATTTATAGGTATCAGTGTGTGTATATAAGTGTATATATATTTACATATACATATATAGGTATCAGCATGTATGTATACATATATGTTTTTTCAAAGAAGAGATCATGTCCTTTCAAAAAACTTTATATTTCTCCTCAGTCCCCTATCCTTGTCTACCATTTCTGCACTACAGAATTCTAGATGATTCCGTTGAGCTACCTGTAGTGGTGGGTTAGAAACAATATATAGAAATCAGCATAGACTTTCTGAGTTCTTGCATGTCATATACTTTGTTCTTCCTATGTCTGGCCTCACCTTCAATTTCATTTGCCCTTAAAAGCACATCTTCCATTTCGATATACAAATTCATTCTACTTATCTATGTTTGTAGTCTTGAATTTAATTTATATTTTCCCAAGAGACGTTTCTCTAAATATCTATGAATATATAATTTAACATTTTTAAAGCAGCATGTTAGTCTTCCAGGAGAAAGAAACCTTCCGCTTCCTTATTATCAAGCATCAAATGGCACGGTACATTCTATAGTCTTCGATATTTAATTCTAATTTGTGCTCTATGTATAATATACATTGTCAAACTTGAAAATGATCAGATGAAAACTTTATACAAAGTTAGATTACAAAGTGCAACTAAGAAATGAGTGATTTATTGGCTGAGTGATTTAAGGAATGAAGGAATAAATAACTACTAAAATAGCTCCCTCAGGTTCTGGATAAAACCCTGTGTGACAGCTTAAAGTCACTCTGGCCTGTTAGGGTTTTAACTGTATCACCTACAAAAATACAGGAATTGAAATTTATTTGTTCTTTCTATTAAATTCAGTGAGCTCCCACTTTCTGTAGAATGTAGATAAAGCAATGAAGGAGACATCTAAGTTTTATATGCAACTCATCAGAGTCTGTACATTCGAGCAACAAGACGGGAAACGAACATAGAAACCGTCAAGATGACAAGCTAACGATAAGTGTCATAAATGAGATAAACGGGTGAGGGGGCAGGACAGAACTGTAGTTCAGGAGGATAGGGAGTCCTCTCTGAGGAGGGGGTACATGAATGGGGACATAAATGGTAAGAGGCCAGTCATGTGGAAGGGATGTTTTCTGCAGAAGGAACAGCAAGAGCAAAACACCCTGAGTGGAGAATGATCAGGCTGTGCTCACAGAACAAAATGCTGATTTGGATGATGGAAGTGATGTGGGCGGAGAGCGGGCAGTAAGAGATGGTTTGGAGAGGTAGTCAGCGGCCAGTTCCGCAGGGCTTTCTGAACCATGGAGGGTGTTTGTGATTTATTCCATTGCAGAAAACCTTTGGAGGTTTTCTGAGTAGTGGCCTGTTGGGACACAAAATTTTCCAAGCTCGCTGCTGTACAGGGAATGGACTCTATGTGGGAGAGGGACGGGGAGGCAGGAGCGGAAGATTGAAATGGTCCAGGGAAGAGGTGATGATAAGCCGGACTGGGGGGCGGGGGGGCAGCAACATCAGGACAAGTGGCAGGGGGGAGGGGGAGGAAAGAGGAAGCAGCCTACGTGTCAAAACAGATTTTCACAAAGGAAATATATTTTGCTCAAGGAATCCAAGTATTGATCACATTCATTCCTTCTGCTTGCTAATCAAAAAACGTAGCAAATACTGGATTTCAAAATGCTGCCTACTTGTTTACTCTAAGAAGTATTTGGTTCAGTAGAATGTAACACTCTTTTCAAAGACTAACAAAATCAGAATTGATTCAATTTAGAGCCTTTCGAATTACGGTGCCAACATCGCATTAGACAAAACTATGTTGAACAAATCATGTTACAACTGACAACTTGCTCTTTTCCCCAGAGACTGCATTTTCTTTGATGCTAAGGAGCTGTAAAATTCATTGCAGGAATCAGAGGTACATAATATGCATTGTGTACAATTAATGATGATGGTAGTAGTAGGGGTAATCATAATAATAACTATACTAAAACACTCAGCATTTGCCAGTCTGTTAGCATATGGTCAGTCCTCTGAGCCCCAAAATAGATAACTTTTAATCTTCACAATGATCTCATAAGATAGATCCTGTTTGCCCCAATTTTATAGAAAATAGATACTCAGCAAAGCTAAACAAGTCAGAATGTGGGCCTCAAAGAAATCTAATAAATTATTCTTCATGTCATCATTTCTGCTTTATTTGGCACATCTGACCTCCTTGTATCATCCGTGACCACATAGCGGAGATTTTTTTCCCGTTACCGTGGTGAATGAATTTCTCACCTTCTACCTAAATCCACCTCCTCCATTTCTTCACTGGATGCCTTAGCTTCTCGCCTCACTAAAGACGTGGCTCGATCAGTTCTCTCTTCTCTCATCATCAAAACATCCCTTTCCTCTGCATTACTGCCATCCACATACCATCAATTCTATCTCAGAAGACAGAGGGGAGACTCTCTCTGCGGTTTTCTTCTATTTTTCCAATTACTGACTCATTTCTTTTTTGTCCCTTGGAAACCATTGTTCATCCTTTCCTCTACAAGCTCTTTTTCTATTGTTTCTTAAAGCCACTCCTCAGAGCCCTGACCCCTCAGTGCACTGAGGCTGTTCTTGTCAAGACCACAGTGATGACCTTGTTATGTGAAACCCAGGGCTCTTCTCTGATCCATTATGTCATTTGTCCTGGTAGGGAGGCCTGCCTGCTTCTTCTAGTCCACAATAAAATACACACATGCCAACCCTTCAGAACCCTTTTCTCCTTCTATTTAGTATATTTCCTTATCTTGTTGATCAGTTGTCTCTCCCGTAAAGGCCCAGAGATGGAGCGTTTTGTTCTGTGCTAGATCCCAAAAACCTAAAACAATGTCTGTTTAGTGATGAGTGAACAAATATGTGGGTGAATTCCATGGCAGTTTGCTGCGTATACTGAGTGAATTTATTTAAGGATCCCACTTGGATTGTTTTTTTTAATTAATAATATGGAAATGAGTCACTAACATACATGATATATTCTGGTGATTAATGCAAGCGGACTATGGATTCAGACTCTCCAGTGGGTTTCAGTGCATTCTTACCGTGTTCAAGTTAATTAGCTTCTCTGAGGATCAGTTTGTTCCTCTATAAAATGGAGCTAACTGCTAGTAATTACTTTATAGGACTATTGTGAGGATTATATGATTAATACCTGTAACGTATGCAGCAGAGTTTCTGGAACATTGTAAAGTCTCTAAGTTATGAGTCTTAATCGTTATCACTTTTGAAAAGGCCAGGGTAATAAAAGTGAAATGCCATTTAATCATGCAGAATGCTGTAAAAAGTCTTAATTGTCCAAAATCTCTGGGTTAGTGGATTAATCCATTTCATATTTCTAAGTGATCCTTAAAAGAAGGTAAATATACAGTCTTGAGATTATTATTAAGGAATGGCCAAAATAAATGGGACAGAATATCCAAGAGAATATTTTCTGAAGTCTATTCCATAAAACACTAATTAATAAGATGCCCCAAAGAGGGGTGGGGGTGGGTGGAGGATTTTGCTATCAAATAGGCTCAAGGCGGACGCCTGGGTGGCTCAGTCGGTTAAGCGTCTGCCTTTGGCTCAGGTCATGATCCCAGGGTCCTGGGATCTAGCCCCGCATCAGGCTCCCTGCTCGCCAGGGAGCCTGCTTCTCCCTCTGCCTCTGCCCCTTCCCCCCCCCCCCCGCCCCGGTTAATTCTCTCTCTTTCTCTCGCTCTCAAATAAATAATTTTAAAAAATAGGCTTAAGAAACACCACTTCTTATATGCTCCCTTTTGAAACTTAAAAGCGTATTAAAGGCTCTGAGAAGTTCTGCAGTAAAGAGATGTGTGTAACTTGATTTACTCAACGTTCTAAACTTTAACCACCCAAAAGCTTTTATTTTTGTGACTCGTTTTGAATTGGTGTTAAATTTAATTTCATTTTACATTGTTTGGAACTGCTTTACAAAAATTCAGCTAAACCCATTAGACCTTAAGAATCAGAACATTAGAACTGGAAACAGTTTGAGTGGCTGAATTGTTTTTACCATATTTGTATATTTGTTTACTGGTTGATGTCACTATGGGTCACCCCGTCTACCTTCCTAAAATGTGTGATTTCTTCTTTTCTTCATCCAATAAGTCTTTCTTTCCTGTCTTCCTAAAAGTCTATGGAATGTGTCCTCTTGTTCTGACAGTTAGAACCAGCATCTCTCAGACGGACTTGAGCGCACAGCATCCTTCCAAAGCCTCCATCCTCCTAGCTTGAGCTCCAACTTTCAATTCAGCATGAACGCTGAAGCCAGAGAAGTATTTTTTTGCATGTAAATCTTGTCCTTTGTCTTCTCTTTAAAACTCACCGCTTCTCCCTAGGACCGAGGAGGAATAGTCTAAGCTTCTTAGAAGGGCACAAAGGTCTCTCACAATCTTGCCAGCGGTCTCAGAATTGAAATCTTACATGTCATCAAAGGAAAGGACCCTTTAAACGTTACTCTCATTCAAACTGACACGATTCCACTTACCATGGTGAACCTTTGGCCTGGCTCCTTGGTATGATGGGCAAAGACTTCCTTTAGGGGAAACTCTTTGCTTTGTCTACCCAGGCGATTCTAAATAGGAAAATGATTTTATAAAATGAATGAGGCAGTTGACAGTGTTTCAGATAGAAGTCACCCAAGGTTTGGTATCAGAATAAGAAGCTAACTGCCTGAGCTTTTCTTGGATAGACTGTTTATTCATTCATTTATTCCTGATTGATTGCATTCAGGAGACATTCACATTGGGTGATTATCAATATTCTAGGTATTTTGCTAGGTGGTAGTGAAAGATGAATAACACTCAGCTGTTGTCTTTGAGAAGCTCACCATGCAATGATGAGTAAATGTTCTAAATAAAGTGCAAGCAAATTCCCCAAGTCCCTTCAGTGGCTAGAATCTTGTAAGCAATGAGAAGGACAGACTACATGGCACACAATTAAAAAAACTTTTTGTGTTCGGTCTAGTTGCCTTGCAATCATCTTTTTTTGCCCCATTTGGGTTATTAAACTTTATTAATACCTGATGCATTTTTACATTTGTCAGCAGGCATCTCACATATTGGCAGCTTTTCACAGTTTCCTGGCAAGGGCATTTTATAACATCCTTTAGAAAACAAGCAAAAAACTGGAACTGAATCTTTTCCGTTTTTTCATAATCAGAAAACCCTACATTCAGATTACCAGTACTTCCCTTATTGTTTTACTCAAGAGGTAGTTCTCAAGTCCCCACTACGTACCAAGCACTGATTTGGCATTTATCTTACTCTGAGCTGGAGAAATCATGTGGCTCATTGCACATATTGTAGAAGCATAGAGTCCAGAGTTTACTTAACCATGCTATCTACAAGTATACTTTCAATGCCAGATCATTTTTCTTTGAACTTTTTAGGCTTTGGGATTATCCACGAGAGCCTTCCAGTGCATTCATAACAGAACCAATGTCAAGGTTGGGGAAACAAAATCAGGTGAAATCCAAATCATTGGCCCTTAATCTCCCTTCGTCCCATCCACAGTCTGTTCTTCTCAAGGCCTCCAGATGGAAACCAGGACATTTGATCAACATCTATTGGTACATGCCTGGCTGTTGAGACTTTTATGAAGTCTCTGATTAATATATCCCCTTCCCATCATCAGTTTCCTTTTCACTTTACCAGATTTTACACCTGATTGGATATTTGGAATATTTGCTGAAAACACAGAGTTGCTTTACAATCACACACTGTCCCTTACATGCACATACGTGCACATACACACATTTCTCCACCCTTAAATTAAAGGCATATGTTCACCAGAAGGGGAGAGAAGAGGTATAATGAGCTTGTATAATAAACGAGTAATAATAATCATAATAAAATTAACCAATTCCACTTGGGAAGAATATATTTTTATCTGATACACATCCAGCTATAACAGACTTGGTACCAGTTGCATTTTAACAAATGACAGATTGCTGTTAAATTAGTTGGCAAATGTTTGAAAACTTTGGAATAGTCTATGGATAGGCAAAGAGAGACAAGAGAGTTTATTTAATATTGGCTCTGCTTAACAAAATTGACTTTAACTGGGGTTTGTTTTAAAAATCCTCCATTGGTATTTAACTCTATCCTGGTGGAAACTGTGTCTTTAGGGCTATAACAAAGCTAAGAAGTGATTTGCCCAATGCACCCAATCTAACATTTTTCCATTTTGGAAACAAAGAATTGTTTGTCTATATACATACATACATACATAAATACATAAAGTAAATACATAAATACGTATGTGGTTTCACGTTCTGTACTCTTCACAAAGTTATCTGTTATCCAAGTATCAGATTTAGATTCCTATGTTATTGTGAACAGTGATGCACTTGTATGGCAAGGAGCACAAATTTCTCCTAGCCTTGTATAGGTGCAAATGTTGAATATTTACTGTCACCTTGTTTTCAGTTATAGAGATACATTTTTAACTCTGTGAGTAGTTTATATTAGCTTTAGCAAATGCCATTCTAATTCTGTCCTACTTAGGGATTAACCAGATATCAGTAACAATACTTTTTTTTTTTCCTTTTCGTTTGTTTTGTTCTATATATAGTGACTTATAAGGGAGGATGTGAAGCTTTTATCATGGGCATCATCCTAGTACAGTCTGGATGTCCCAACTTATAGGGAAAATACAAAAATCATACAGGGATTGGATTAGGTCAAGTTAAGGTCCATACCAATCCTGTGTTTCTCTGATTCAGAGCATAAATTTAAGAAAGGTAATGGAAATTTTCTTTAACAAAACTTGGCAGTAACTGGGATAAAAAAAAAAAAAAGCCACTGTGAAATAAATGAGGATAAATTGAACTGAGTTGATAATAAAAAATGATTTAAAAATTTTTTTTTTATTTGAGAGAGAGAATGAAGAGAAAGAGACCATGGGGAGGGGGAGGGGGAGAGGGAGAAGCAGGCTCCCCGCTGAGCAGGGAGCCCGATGCAGGACTCAATCCCGGGGCTCCAGGATCATGACCTGAGCTGAAGGCAGTCACTTAACCAACTGAGCCACCCAGGCGCCCATTAAAAAAAATGATTTTAAAGTATGTGTGACTTCTATAGCAGATTTTGCTCGCTTGCCCTGAGCTTACAGTTCTCCTCTTTAAGAGGAGGACAGTCAAATTTTAATATTCAGGATTGTAAACATTATGATGATTATTAATTCTTTAGAGCTACTTGGGTTAGGTATAAGGATGATCTTCATAGGACCCCACCAGTTTATAGATTTGGAAACTAAGTCTTAGCGAAAGTAGGGGACCTGACCATTAAGAAGCATGAGTGTGGCCCTGACTCGGTCTGTCTTCTTCACCACCATGTTGTGTGAATCCGTTCCTGTCAGGTGCATCATATGGGCCTGTCTGTGTCCGTTCAGCTCTCTGTCAATGGTAGCTGTCATTACGGTCATGGAAGTGGACGCTACCACAGGGACCTCTCTCTTCCCTGAAGTCCTGGGAAAAATTGTTGGGGCAAACTGACTTGGCATATTCTCAACTTCACTGTGTTGTCTCTTTCTCTCCTCCCCGGATGCAAGCTGTGACAATGTGGAAAGTACTGACCTTAAAGTCACAGAGAGCCAGGTTGAAATCTTGGTTTCCCTCCAGTGTTTTGAACGAGGTCAAGTTACTAAGTTATCAGAGCTTCTGCTTCCCTAAGAAAAGACTATGATTGTGGAGCCCTCATGGAGACTGACTGAGATCACACATATGCAGTGCTCAGACATATTGCTGGTCTTCTCCTCAGAGGAGAGGCCATGTTTGATGCATTTTTAAGGACGTCTTGTAAATAACATAAGCTTACTACCAAGTACAATCTTTTCAGAAGTGTGATTTGCTTTCATTGAAGTCAGGAATGTGTTTATGGGAAGAAACCGTGAGGGGCTGATTTTCTCTACTTCAGAAATGTTATGGGCTGCTCCACAAAAGACCAAGGTTGTTACTTCATGGAGTAGAGACCTGTGACATTCAAACCCCCTGGTGGGCTTTGGGGGCAACAGCTTTCTTGCCCTCTCCATGTTGACCAGTCCACCATGGTGAGGCATTCTGTAACCTAACGTAGAGAAGAGTATAAACCTTTCATTACTGCTAGAGTTTCCCTCTGTCCTCCTTTCCAAACACCTTTTCAAACATTGGCAATAAATTCCTTTCATTCCCCTGTTGATAGTAAATATTTTTTATTCTGTATGAAAGGAATATTTCAACTTTTACTCCTTTAATAGAAATTTAAAGGCGTGGTATCTTCCTGGGCAGTTTCATAATAGGTAACTAATATTAATATTGGCAATGTCCTTCTCAATTTCATAAACCTGTCTCTCCTGAAACAATCCTGAGCATGATTTTGCCTTTGCTCTGGGATGATCGAAGTTATAGAAACTTCTCTCATATATGTTGTCTTTTGCTCCCCAAAATGGGAATGCTGGAATGGTGGGTGTACCCAGAATGGGTGCATTGGTGCTGATAATTATTGATTGTGTTGGGGCACCTGGGTGGCTCAGTTGGTTAGGTGGCTGCCTTTGGCTCAGGTCATGATCTGGGGGTGCTGGGATCGAGTCTCAGTCAGTGGGGAGTCTGCCCCTCCCCATCACTCATGCTCGCGCTCTCTCCTTGTCTCTCTCTAAAATAAGTAAATCTTTAAAAAAATTAGTGATTGTGATTAGTTCAGAGAGCATGTGAGATTCACAGGTGTTGTTAAAGCTGCCTGGAATGAGGAATTGAGAAACATAATTCTCATGTTCCTCCTCCCAGCCAGCGTGCCAGACCGTGGGAAAACAGCTTGAGTAGGGCTCAAATCTTGGAGGCTGTGGGAGTGACCAGAAGTAAATAATAACCTGAGTTCACTGAGGTTCGGTGAGTCAGATGAAGACAAGGCCGAAGAAAAAATGAAGGATTGACCGTTAGGAATTGGACGTAGAGAAAACACTAATAATAGCAGACAATTATTCAGGAATTGTTGATTTGGCAAATGAGATAAGGCAGGAGGAGAAAGGGGTTTTTTTGTTTTGCTTTTTTGTTTTGTCTAATCCACTGCTGTTCAGCAGGTCTCCCTAACCCATGTTATTACGCACTTTCAGGAACACCCCATTGCGTTCCTAGTCCATGGGGAACAGCATTGCCGTCGAGGTGGGAGTGGACCCATCTGGTTCTGGCTCTGCCAACTTCATTTCCTTAGTTTTCTGATGTAGGAATTTAAAATTTCAATATATGAACCTCTCATGTATCCAGTTTTAAGTAATATCCATAGCACATTATTCAGCTCCAAATTTTCATTATATAAAGTTCCTAAATGTACAGAATGTCTAAAGGATCATAGGAATAAAATTCTTTGCTTGAAAACACATTTATTTCCACTAGTAAACACACCTGGTTTTTTAGTTCCTCCTGGATTTACTACCTTTTCTCCATGAAAGACTGATTTTCTTTTCCAGTTATACTTTACAAATAAAGTGAAAGATATCTGCACTATCGTAATACTGTTGTCAGGAGCCAAGGATCACACCACTGTGCACTTCGGTGAGAAAGTGTCAGAAGCTGTGGTATGTGTACAGACCCTCACTGTCAACCCTTCTGAGGAAAAGGCAGCTCCGGGACAGAATTGGTTCTACCAAGCCTTTAGTGCGTGGACGTTCTACTGAATTTATTTTCTGGCAAATAGGGTAGACAAGCAACTCATTTATTTTTATTTTTTTCTATTCACATGATAAACATAAATGTAGCTTTTTATCAGGAACCTGAGTCTGGGGGAGTTCTGAATTTACAGAATTGATTAATTTTTATGCTGGTTTTGGCCATTTATTCCAAATGTCCTTTTAGAAAACGGAGCTAAAGTCAACTTTAAGTTCTCTGAATTGAGGGCATCAAGCTGCTCGTTCTGGTACTAGAATGTGAACAAGGTTGTAAAAAGACCCCAAATGTATCGTTTCACCAGAAAGGCTTGCAACTGTTGTTGCCACTGGTCGATTCTACAATCACAAGTTGGGTTCTCTATTCCTTTATGAAGGGAAGTTGGCTGCATTTGGTATTCTTGGGAAGCGTTTAAAAGGGCTTTTCATTAAATTAATATGATTGCTAATAACCACATCTAATATTTTCAATGTATTAAGAAGCCTACAAAACATTTAAAAAATGCTTAGTAAAACGGCTTAGCCACCCATCGTGTACAGAGCAAATTAGAAGAGAGAAAACCTGATGGCGGAGGGGGCGGAAAAGGTGGGTGAGGGTTGAGAGGAAGAGAGAGAGGCTGAAGTCCTGTCACAAGAAAAGCTAGGAAGGCAAAAATGGGGAGAAACAGCTTACCATTCGCAAAAGCCTTCTTTATCTCACTTTTAGTACTTTAAAAAAATAACTGCATATGTATTTTCAGTCTTTTTCAATCATCAACCATGCTTGGACAGGGTAAGTAGCATAGAATGAAATGGTGAAGACCCGTCCGCAGCGAATTTTTTGTAAGTCGGTCTATGGATGTTTCGACAGTCCTTCCTCCAGATTAGATTTAGGGCTACACGGCAGCTTGGGTGGTAGACACGCTAAAGTGGGTATGAAAAGATTAAGAACAGCAGTGAGGGGAGGTGCTGGGGCCCAAGGAAAGTTGAACATCAGCAGGTGTTGGCTAGCTGTTGAAATCCTCTTTGGGAAGCATTGCTAAGCATCTTCAATCCTGGAACATTTGCTTAGAAACAAGTGGAATTAGTGAGCTGTTGGCTGCACTCAAATTACCAAATACACCATAATTGATGACAGTTTGGTTTTTCCTGAAAGTAGTTCTTCTGTTTCACTTAATAATTCCGAGAGCACAATAATGAAATATTCTGAGAGCAGAAGTAGAATCCAGTGAAACCTGTATACTCTTTACATCAGCACTCTGACTCGTGGAGTAAGTAGATCATATAAATAAGGGTTGCACGTGCCTATTTTCTGGGTGAGGGAAGACACCGAAGTAGAGGCTGACAAGGTTGGCACCGTGGCATAGGATTGTTTCTGACAGAGCATCGGTTAGCCTTCAGATTCCTAATCCTCAGAGCACATATCTCCTTTTACTCTTTAAGAACATCTCATTGTCATCTTGGATTCCCTTGTGTTCTGGTGGGGAGTGGCCCACTGTCTTCCCGGGGTCCAGATGAATCTCACCTCGAGCTGAGACCCTTGACCAATGTGGAGATGAGGGACCCTGACCCCCTGCACAGTCCAAAATCCATGTATAACTTTTGATTCCCCCAAAACGTCATAACTCATTGATAACACACAATTAACATACATTTTGTATGTTATATGTATTATATACTGTTTTCTAAAGTAGGCTAGGGAAAAGAAAATGTTAAGAAAATCATAAGGAAGAGAAGGAACATTCACATTGCTATACTGTATTTTTAAAAAATCACATATGAGTGGATTCGTGCAGTTCAAACCTGAGTTGGTCAAGGGTCAGTTGTAATTCATTTTCCTCCCCCAATCCCCATCTTGCCCTGAAGAACTGATTGAAAAAACAAGTCACAGGCTTTAGTCTTTCCCAAAGACGTCTTTCTGAATCTATATCGTAACTGCATTTTCTTGGTGCATTCCCAAGGAAGATTTTGCCCCACCAAGTTCCACCAGAGTTGTCTCCCAGGCACTGGAAGTTGTGTGACCATCTGCTCCTGACTTGTCCTCAATTATGGATTGTATTTCTCCTTGGATTACTTTTGAGGTCACCTTTAAGAAGCCTTTGTTGTTTTCACGTGAGTCATCTCTACTACAGATGATGATGATTCAAAGGGTTATTAACTATTGCTTTAAAAAGCAATATATGCTTTAGAATCCTGGAGCATTTTGTGTGAGAACTGCAAATGCCTTTCACAAGTGTGTTGTTGTCGCCTTGCCTTTATATTATGTTTCTAGACCAGACCTGTTTCTGTCAGTGAACCTGCTCCGTTAAGGAACCAGATTGATTTTGTTAAAAAGATGATTGATTTTGTTAAAAAAAAAAAAAAAAAAAGATGAGCAGTTCTTTCTTCCAAGCTCAGCTACCACAGATGGTGGGTGTCCTTGTCTTTCCCCTGCCTCTTCTGGACTGAAGCCTCTTTTATCTGTGTTCCGAGCGTGGAAGAGCTTCCTTGGAGGGTGATGCTCTTTTCTCACTGAGAGAATGAATATCAAAAAAATGATGGTGAGCGGAATGGTGAAGGGCTTTGGCAACTGGGTACGCAGCCTATGCTTGGAAGACGTCGCACATAAAGAAAAGTTCCTCATCATGTGTTGTATCATCCTGTCTCTTCATGTTGACACACACAGATATGCGCCTTCTGATCAGATTCCTTGGGCCCTCCGTCCTCCATGTCCACCACATTCTGGTGACATGATGGCTCACCTGTTACTTAGTGTTACTTGATTTTCTAATCTGTAAAATACGTATCTAACTTGCTGGTATTGCTCTAAATTAACTAATATTTGTGAAAGCGCCGGCACAGTGTCCAGCCACATTTTTTTTTTTTTTTTTTTGTATTTCAGGAATCTCTGGTCACTGACTTGTGCCCCTCTAAGAATATTTTCTAAGTGATATGGGAAAGAAAGTAATATTAAAATACCAAATAAAATCTAACTGCATTGGTTGAAAAATTATCACACGATTTTAAAGAAAGTTGGTTCCATCAAACTCTCTAGCTTTCAAAACCTGGCTCGGGGTGTAGGATTTAATTGGTAATGCAGCATAAAGTAGCCTTTTCTGACCTCCAGAAACACAAGAAAATCCAGTTCCTTTCTAGCCTTTAGTAATAAAACAATGGGACATTATAAATAGATGTTTGTAGGGCATACATGAGAAGAAACACATGCACAATTAAATACACAATGAAAAAGAATAGAGTTTGGTCAAATGGATCTTATATGAATTTCACAAAATATTTTGCCTTGAGTTCACTTTTAACATGGTACTCAATTAAATTGGAGGATTTTTTTTTCTTTTTTCATCCAAAGCCATATTTAAATAACCAGTTGCAATCACAATACTTTACCAACCTTGAAAATGTCATTTCCTACACTTTGGGAAAATATGTGTCTCAAGAGTCTCTATCCTACTCGGCCCACCTTCCTTTCTCCCTATATCCCACATTAAGACTTAATTCTGAAATTACTCTGAATTTTGGAGAAATGTCCAGATTCTCTTTTACCACATATGTTTTGATTTTCTGAATATTACACACTAATGGGAATCTGCTGTGCATCTGTAGTAAATAAATCTTTGAATTGCTAATTGTTTCAGATTAACCCCATAGATCTTTGGCATAGATCTTTATGGCATTTTCAGCCCACAAATTAGCCTGTTAGTTTCTGGGACTTTAATCATAAACCATACACACATGCATAAGGGTCAGAATGCCTGGTGGATAGGGTGGCGGCAGCATCTATATATTCTGTCGCCTCCGTGGGGGGGGCGGGGGAGGCCGCCCTTTATCACCTCATCTCCCCCTCTCCCCTTGTATGAGTCAGCTTGGGCCGCCATAATGGAATACCACAGAAATGTATTTTCTGGAAGTCTGGAGGTTGGAAGTCTGGAAGTCCATGATGAGAGTGCCAGCAGAGTTGGGTTCTGGTAATAACCTCTCTCCTCAGCTGAAGAGAGAAGCCACCTTCCTGCAGTGTCTTCACTCTATTTAATACCGTCACATGGGGGTTAAGGTGTCACTGAATGAATTTGAAGGGGAGGGATCCAAGTCACTGCATAACACACCTTAGGGACAATGCCAGTTGTCTCCCATGAGATTCTCCAGATCCTCGCTCCTCTTCTTTCCACAAGCTCCATGCTCAGGGATACTGCTCCCTGTGGGCTCCCAGGTCCTCTGGCTTCAGGGAGAGAGATGGGAGAGAAGGAGAAATAGACTAGGGTCTCAGTATATATGCCGCTGGCCCCCTCCCAGCGAGGCCAACATGGGTTGGTATGTCCCCTAGTCATTTCTCAACTCGTACTAGCCCCTCCGTTTCCAGTTCCAGTGACAGCCCCCCAACTCCCCAGCTTCTTTCTGTCCTAAGGATGTTGGGGTGGTTATTGATCTCCTACTGTCCTTGATGTTTCCCTTCACCGTACCCAGCTGTAAAATAATTCCATCAAATTATCTTTGATAGAGGGATGTCGCTTCTTTCTGGAAAGGACATTTCCAGGGCAATGGCAACCCACTGTTCTTTCAACCGTTCATTCTGTCAACCCAGCGGATCTCCAGAGGACTCCATAATAATGTCCTAGGTCCTTCACAGTGGGTGTCTCTCTGGACGCTGCCATGATAGAATGAATGACTTGTGGTCCTACTTCTGAGGGGGCCCTGGTCAGGTTGGGATTTCTAGGCAGAATTTTGCATCTGAACCTACGTCCTTCTCCCTGAGAATGCTCAGGACCATGCATGAATCCTTTCTTTATCATTTTAATCCTGCCACCAAGTCTGGAAAGAACTTGGAGCCTGGTCTGCTCTTAGGTTCTAAAGGCAAACTTCAATGAAGACACTGGAGCTTTGGCTAAAAACAGTACAGCAACCACCAGCTGCCTTTTTTGCCCCAAAGAAGACTATTGTTGAGGGTTAGGGGCACAGGCTTTAGCTCCAGCTGGATTTTAAGCTCTGGTTCTGGTGTTCATGTGCATTTCTGAGCCCGAGTTTACCCCTCTGCGAAATGATGAGATAGACTTGAGTTGTGCAGAATAACGTTTGTACAGTGCTCCGTGCCTAGTAAGTTTCTATAAATGTTAGGCTCTGCTTATTTTTAGTGCACAACGAACCTTCTGTGTTTAAAAGCCCTCTTAATCATAAAGTAAAAATTATCTCTTAAGAATTGGCCCTGTGTTTCCCCTCTTAAGAGGAGAATAAATGTGTTTGTTTCTGTTTATAAAAATCATATGGTCATGGAAGGATTGTATGAAAAAGAAAAAAAAAATCTTTCCTAATCTTACCAAACAATTAAGTTCTGTTGTGTTGTCATTTTATGATAGCTGTATGCATATAACTTTATACACATTAACTTCTTTACACGCGCACGCACAGGCACACAAACATTTTGTTTTTCTGAACTGAGACCATATTATATCATTTTGTATCGTCCATTTGTAATTACATTGTGAACATAAAAGTGCCTTCTAAACATTTTCTTATTAAATATTCTTTTAAAACCAAGTACGTTTTTAAAGATCTTTTCAGTGAATTTTATACATAGGCACCCAGTCATAATTTTGTATAGGTATATATGGGTGATTATGCCAGACATGCTTTTTCATGGTTTTGTGGTTCTTAATCTATTGTCTGTTCCAGTGCTGTTTAAACCAGGAGGGTTTTTGCATTATGTCATGCGTTCTGTTGACCTGCCAGATAGAGCTCCAGTGGGACTGTGCTTTTTGCCAGCAACACAGCCCCTCGGTGTGTGATAGAGAGGGTACATATTGATGAGGAATTGGACCCTTCCTTCTTTGGCTATGATGTTCTGTCTCTGAGGTGAGGATATGAGTCAGTCACCAGAGTTTCTCAATCTGGCCATCCACACCATGGTGAGGAGTAATTCCTTCTAAAGATTTACAAAGCATTGAACAAAATCCTTTGTTGATGATGCCTTAGTGATTTTTGCATCCTTCTGTACATTTCCTGAATATTTTGATGACAAACTGAAGGATGGTAAACCAGACCCAGCTGTCTCGTGGCAATAGCATCCAGAACTTTCTCTCCCTCTCTCTTCACGAGTCTTTCCCATTCCTGTGCGATCATATTGCATTTTTCCACGTTGAAAGACAAAAAGAAATCTATGTTCAGGTCAAATCATGTCATAAATATTCTGTTCCTTGAGGTTTCAAGGTCAGAGACAGTTTATCAAGAATATTTCAAATTCTTTGTCCTCTCTCTTTCCTTGGCTCTTTTACCAGAAATTCCAAAACAGCATCCCAAATACTTTCCTTCCACCTGAGACCATAAAATCTAGGGCCTGGAAGCAAAAAAAGGGGTTCAGCCATCACCAGCTAGTGACTTTGGTTCTCACTGTCTAATTACCAAATGATAGATTTGGCCTCTGTGTCCTTAAGTGTGACTTCTAGTTTTAAAAAGGTAAAATTTCTGAGGTATTCAGCTCTGGCTATTCAGAGAAATACACTTCACTTTGGCTAACTTCTCTCTTCTGAAGATCTTATCTTATAGAACCAAATAGTCATTATGCTTCACTACATCTATGTTCTACTTTGCTTGTTCTCCTTAATTATTTTATGACCTCAGGAAACTCTGCGAATGGATGCCAGGTTTCGGCATAAAGAATGTAACCCCATCTCCTAGCCTTGTAAGAAAAATTTCACGCATCAGGTCGAAGAAGGTATCCGCCATCAAATATGTTTGGGAAAAAAACATCTGACTGTGCCTCCCATAGAGTTTTGCAATGAACAACCCCTTATTGAGTTCTACAGTAGAGGAATCTGTTTCATTTTGCTTAGAGTTTCCCAAACGTACTTAATCTTGAAATTCTTTTATTTCTGGTAGCATCCATTAACATCCTTCATAATTAGAGTCTATGCCATACACATGTGGGGACACAGCTCTGGAAGGCACATCATCCCTAATTCTGCTCCTCACCAATGAGGTGACTTAAGAATAAATCACATAACCTCTCCATACCTCATGTTGCTCATATGTCAGCTGAGGGAGCAGAAGAGCACCACTTCATGTGAGAGTTACAGCGCTAGTAAAGGTCTGCAGTAATTACAGCTAATGATGTTCCAGCTCTGGGGTCTGGCTGTGTGGGTTCAAATTTTGTCCTTCCACTCCCTAGCTATGTGACCATGGGAACATTTCTTAATTTCTGTAGCTCAATTCTTCATCTGTATAATGGGGACAAAAATTATACCATTCCCACAGGGTTGTTGGAAGAGTTCAGTCTGATTCACATAAAACAATTATAATTGCGCCTGGTCCACGGTGGGTACCTAATGAATGTTAGCCCTCCTGTTGTCGTCATTACTGTCTCGTGGCTTCTATGACTGTGACATATGAAAAGGATTATTTTAGGTTTTTTATTGGGATATAATTGACATATAACATATTCATTTCAAGTGTACAAAATAATGCTTTGATATTTGTATATATTGGGAAATAAGTACCACAGTGGGTCTAGGTAACATCCATCACCATGCATAGTTACATTTTTTTTTTCTAGCGATGAGAGCTTTTAAGATCTATTCTCTTAGCAACTTTCAAATAAACAATGCAGGATTATTAACTATAGTCACCAGGCTGTACATCACATCCAGATTATTTTAGTTTCTAAAAACAACTCCTCTTGGGGCGCCTGGGTGGCTGAGTCAGTTAAGCGTCCGACTCTTGATTTCAGCTCAGGTCATGATCTCAGGGTCGTGAGGTCGAGCCTGGGGTCGGGCTCTGCACTCAGCACGGAGTCTACTTAAGACTCTGTCTCTCTCCCTCTCCTTCTGCCTCACCACCCCGACCCCCCGCTCGTGCTCTCTCTCTCTACAAATAAATGAATGAATGAATGAATGAATGCATGCAACTCTTCTTACCTCAGAAAAGAGCTTACATCCGGCATGTTACTAAAACAGCATCACACCCCTCCCGCAAATATTTGATGTGCCCTGTTGCTATTGATCTTCTCTGCATCTAGAGTCTGTGATCTGTGTCTTCTCTCATTTAACTTTTTCTGTTTGTGAACAGGGGCGGAGAGGCCTCGGCTCTGTTTTTGTCTGGGCCTCGGGAAATGGTGGAAGGAGCAAAGACCACTGTTCCTGTGATGGCTACACCAACAGCATCTACACCATCTCCATCAGCAGCACAGCTGAGAGTGGGAAGAAGCCTTGGTACCTGGAAGAGTGTTCATCCACACTGGCCACCACCTACAGCAGCGGAGAGTCGTACGATAAGAAAATAGTATGTAACACTTGAGTGTCACGATTTATTCATTTATCTTTCCCTATGAAAGACAAAGGAAGAACCATAAACACGCACAAAGAATATACGGAAATAGACAAGTAATGTACGGAAGTTAGCTGTTTGCTCAATCCCAAGTATTTGTAAATGTTGTCATTCTATTATTAATTCATCAGATTTGCTTATCCGGGTCATTACATTCCAGCATTGGATGTGGTCGTAGACACGAGTAAGCTTTGGTTTGGTTGAAGACAGATGAATGGTCCACGTTCACCTTGTGAGTTAGAGGCAGCAGAGAGACAAGCTCTGACTCTCAGCCCAGTTTCCTTGTCACCCTGTCTCCATACCGCCTTCAAAACTTACCTTCCGTGCTTTGGTTTCAAAGTGCTTACGGCTAACTCAGTGTGAGCTAACCCTGTCAAAAGGCACTTTCCTACTGCTGAGGCACCAGCTTGCCTGAATGAAAAGCAGAGAAGTCCTGTGTGACCTGCTTACCCACACGCCCTACTCTCTCTTCACACAGCAAACTGAGGAAGAGTTCGGGTTGCAGGCCCGGCTTGCATGGGTTCTGTTGACTGTTGAGCTGTCTGTTATAAGCTGCGTAACTTTAGACCCATTACTTAATTTTTCTGTCTCAACATCCTTATCTGTAAAATGTGAGCATTTAGGATCACATAGCTTATGGAGTTACTACAGAAATGATGACGAAGTAAATAAAAAGTGCTTTGCACATTGCTTGACCCCTCAAGGAAGGTTCTGGCTTTGGGGATGCCCAGCGCTGTGCTTCTGATGTGAAATTTCAAACACCTTTGCACTTTTTTCTTGATCATAGTTTTATAAACTGTCTCAGGATTTGTCTTTCTAAAGTGAAGCCAAGCGGCTTTCCTTGATACCTTTTAGCCTGTGGCTAAGACCCTGCTCCCAGGTCTTAGAGGTTTATGCAAATTTGGGTCACATCTGACTTTTACACAGTGGTGGAAATACAGGTGATAGGATACTCCTCCCGTCATGTAGCGCTTTATCCACATCCATCTGGTTCTTCTTGATTCCTGGTTATTACGTAATTGTCATGTGTGACTTCTCAGCTACTTTTTACTGACTTCTTTAGTTACATTTTCCAGGTTGATTTAAATAAATTAAATTGCCTACCCATATACCCTATCCTTCCCTAATTCCTTCACAATAACTAGATTAAAAAAATATATGTGTGAACCCACCTTTAAGTACCTCTATCATTCATCAGTAAACATAACCCTGCAATTCAAAGTAAAATATCAAAGGAGAAAATACAGAGATGACAAGTTTCACCATTTCCTGGCTTCCTTAATGGGAAAGTGATGTTCCGTGATATTTTACCTTCATTATGAAAATGTTATAATCTAGGAGTACCCCTTATGCTCTCAGATTTGCTTGTCTCTCAGTACTCAGGGTCACGGTCCTCGAAGACTGAGTGGCATCTGTCAGTTCTGCACCATAAAAATCCCAGTGGAACTCTCTGGAATAAGAGTTCTCTTTCTATACCTCTCAGGTCTGAAGGCAAACTTGCCATTGCTTCAAAGTGAATATGCCCATCAAGACTCCTGTTTTTGCCTGTGGGATGGTTGCCATGGGGAGGGTATTGTGAAGTTCCATAAATGCCTTTCTTAAGAGAAAGGTATAATCCAGTGGGCAGAATCTCAAAGGAGAAGGAAGGGTTTTCTGGGTCCTGGATGGGAGAATGCAGTAGGGACAGAGGGACCTCAAAATCCGTATGTGAGATTTACTCCCTAGACTTGACCTTCCTGGGCCCTCATCATGTTGTGATGCCATGATAGAGCTGATGTGACTGCCCCCCACCCCCCGCCGCGCCATGACAGGTGGTCATTTAGGATTCTCCCAGGGATGGACGGAATGATCCAGTCACTGGGTGAATCCAGTCAGTCAGACTTCACTTTCTCCCTGCTTGCTACTTCTGACACCAAAACCTTTCCTGACTCACTTTATATATTAAACTTGTTTCTACCTTCTGTTTGATCTCTTTCTCCTATTTTCATCACAGCAATTTATTAGTAATTTTTCTCCATCCGGTTCTTCGAATCTCTTGATTTTGCGTGAATCTCCAGATCACCGTAAATTGGAGAGGAAATTTAGTAGCTCTTTCAAGCTAGAGTTTCTAGCTTCAGACAGATCACTCAGTGGCTCAGTGACCCTCAGAGAGTCTTGGTTACGCCATCTGTAAAATGCAGGTAAAACCCTCGCTGGCCTCAGATTTTTGGTGAAGATGAGATGCTGAACGTAAGGGACTCTCACCACACTGGCACGACAAGCTGCTCAGGAGTGACCAGTACCACTGTTCCCTAAGACGGTGTAGCATTCTGCATCCTGGGAGGCAAAGCTGACCGTTTTTCCAACTATTGTTAATAGGGGCTCTTGTTGTACCTCCATTTTTCCCATCTACAAAATACTGCCATCTGTACCACCTACCCCATAGAGAGAGGCTCTTTGATCGTGAACATGTTAGTGGTTTGAACATGAGTAGAGTTGGCAACGACATCAGCCTTTTATGGTCCAGCGGACCCCTTTTCCTTCTAGATCTCAGAATGACAAATAATCCTGCATCGTGCCTGGGACCTTTCTTCACCAGGCTTTGAACCAGCTGCCCTTGGTGCCTCGGAGATGCCCGCTTCCTGGCGGTGGCATTGTGATTGAGTGTTGCAGGAATGGTGGTGTCTGTCTCCCTTTGTTCTGGGGCTCTCCTCCCCGGGCCATCCATTTCCTTGTGCCATTGGCAGCTTCTTCAGGAGAGCACAGTTGTCGTGTCTTATTTGCGTAGAGCACCTTTGTGATTTAACCCAGGCGCATGCCGAGGATTCAGAAGAGAGGAAAGATCCCTCTGCTTCTGGAAAAGCACTTCTGTGGAATAAATTTTACTCATCCTGAACAGAATGTCTTGTCATGGTAGGCAAGCAGGAAAACCTTTTCCTGGGTTTCAGAACAGCCAGATCTCTGTCTCTTGGTTTCCTACCCCTGCTATTAGTACAGTTGTGGATGTTGGTATTTCATTCATGCTTTAACAGATTCAGATCAGTAATGGCCTTATATCTCTTTACGAGTGAAGCATCCAAAATATCAAGAATACTACAATAAGAAGCTCCCCTGTAAGCTAAATAGAAATCATTTGAGATGACTGGCTATTATAAAGCCATATGATCAAATAATATGTTTTGATTGATAATAATGCATACATCGTATTCCATGTCAAATATCTCCTACATTCACAGTTTTCCTAACATAGTGCCAGGCACTGGGCTGTGCACATTAAATGCATCATCTCATAGTATCCTCAAAACTCTACCCAGGACGACCAGGCACTGTCCTCACTTTACAGATGAGGAAACTATAGAGTGCTTGGAGGAAACATAGGCAGTAAGCTGTAGAGCCTGGATTTCCACCAAAGTCAGGATGGATGCCCAAGCCTGTCTTGTAACCAGTATGCAGTCGTGTTCTGGGTACTTTCAAAAGACATCCATTCTGGAGGCGTCTGACAGAATGGTGCTGCTCTTACCCTTTTGGGGTTCTTTTCGCAGTGATAATATATATATACACACATATACGCATACACATGCAAATATATATTATTTTTCACTACCTGGCGGATTTATTTTAATTTTCAGGCCATAAGACCTTCTGCTAATCCCCTAAGACCATCAGTCCTGTTGCAGAAACCTAAAGCTCTTTGCCATTCTGGGTAGCTGGGCCCTGTGGCACAGTATCAGCGCTGAGCTCCTCCTCTAGGTTATGACTTTTGTGTGACGTTCAAGCTACGGCTCTCTGTCTTGTGACAAGTGTCATCTGTTAAGGCACTGTTCCCCCAGATAGCACTTGCACTTAATTTATGCCTCTTCTTGAGCATCACCTCAAGGAGGATTTTCTTTCTCACCTCCCTTAAAATCTCACCTCCCCCACTCTTTTTTTTTTTTTTAAGATTTGATTTATTTATTTATTTGACAGAGAGAGAGCACAAGCAGGGGGAGTGTCAGGCGGAGAGGGAGAAGCAGGCTCTCCGAGGAGCAGAGAGCCTGATGTGGGGCTCGATCCCATGACCCGGGGATCATGACCTGAGCCAAAGGCAGACACTTAACTGACTGAGCCACCCAGGCGCCCCTCCCCCACTCTTTATTCAGTTTTCTTCCTCCTGTTCTCAGAGCGACTTAGTACATTGCACGTTTTCTTGCTGTCTGTTTTAGAAAAAAACAGATTGGAAACTGTTTTTCAAAAACTAGATCGGAAACTACGTGAGGTTGAAGACTTTGCCTTGTTCCTTCCCAGAGCCTGAGCTGAGTAAATATTCATGCATAAATCACGATCAGACATTGGGAAGGATGGGAGCTTCAGGAGTTGTTTATATGCCTACAGGAAGACAGGGAGATGCTCTGTTTCTTTAAGAGAAACTCCTTCTTCTGGTAGGTTGGTGAAAGGCAAAGGGTATTTGACAGTAAAATATTTGACATACGAAATGGCCCACAGGAATCTTGCTACGTGATAAAGCTGTACCTACAACCTTTCTTCGTGTCGAAGAGCATTAAAGATCCCCTTTGTAACCCTTCGCTGTCTCCTGAAGTTTCTCCCCAGTTGTGTTTGGGGAATAAAGCTTCCCTCTCTCCGCAGCTCCTCCCATCATTAAATTATCTCTTTCTTTGGGGACTAGTTCAACCTTTGCCCTCTTTCCTCTAGCAATTTGTCTTAGAGATTGGAATATGGTGGTGATCATATTCCTCCTGGGAGGGGTCTTGCGAGCCAAACGTTGAGAATATATGCTCTGCTCAGCCCTCTCCTGACATCATGTTACTTATTTGTGTTCAGAACAAACTTGCCACCTGGGGTATCTCAGGCTTGGACTGAGCGACCAATTCCATGTGGAGGAATTGTCTTAGTGCTTTCCATGTTCCTAAGCAGCTACGCATTTTCTTGTTTTGCAGAAACATCCTGCTTCCCAGTCCAGCCCTCCCCTGCCACCCAAATCCTTATTCAAGCATAGCCACCATTCGCACCCAGGTTGATTTCTATCATCTCTCTCTTTCTTCTTTAGATTTGGGAAAAGTCATTATTTTTCAAGCAGAAGACTAGGAAACCCAGATGTGGGTAGTGTGTTTGGAAGCTGGACACGTAGTCTCTTGAGAATGTTAAAAAGAGGAAAGGACGGGGTGCCTGGGTGGCTCAGTCAGTTAAGCATCTGCCTTGGCTCAGGTCATGATCCTGGGGTCTTGGGATGAGCCCTGCATCGGGCTCCCTGCTCAGTGGGGAGTCTGCTTCTCCCTCTCCCTCTGCCACTCCCCCTTTCCTGCCCGTGCTTGCTTTCTCTCATTCACACACTCTCTCTCTCTCTCTCTCAAATAAATAAAATCTTTAAAAAAAAAAAAAAAGAAAAGAGGAAAAGACTGTTCCTGAAAAGTTCTGATTTCCACTGTGGGCTGAAGGAGAATGTCAATGCCCACTTGCTAACCAGAGCTGGATCTCAAGGCGAATTCCACCGCCATGGCCAGTGGTGGTCTGGAACGGCCACCTTGGCTCTCATGGATGGCTACCCCCTGTAACTCAGCTTTTTCTTTTGGGGCCACGTCAGGATTTAATGCTCTGCCACTTACCCAGCTCTTTAGTAACTGTGCATCCTTAGGCAAGTTGGTCCTTCTGAGCCTCCTATTTCCTGAGTTAATAGTGTATCTTGCGTGCAAAGTTCCTGCGGATTTAAATGTAGTTTTGTACACACACATGAGCGTGCACACATGTAAACACTTGTTGCATGTTTTCGCACTTGTTGCAAGCGGTGATAGTTTTCTAAGCCACCCAGTTTGTGCTAATACTAGCAGTGGTGAGGAATAACTACTTCAGCCCCTGGATTATATGTACGTGTCTACGCATGTAATTTTTGTAGGTGGGTTATGAGTTTATATGAGTTTTATTTGGAGATTGGACAAAAAAAAAAAAAAAAAACCTTGAAGTCTTCCCTAATAATTGGGGGAGTTTAAAGTATAGTCTGTGGGAGCTTGATATCAGTAATTTAACCACAATTTAACCAATAAATACTGTGCTTCTGCTCCATACCCAGTACAGAGCTGAACATGATGGAAGTGCAAAAATGATACATGATAGCATCCTCCTCCAGTGATAACAGCCTCACATTTGTAAGCAAAACCTTACATTTGCACTTCACATTTACAGATTCCCATAGAACACAGCACTGGAATTTTGTGCGGACTCCTCGGTCATGATTGAATTTTAGACCAGACTTCGGTTGAACCCAGAAAGCATTAATTGGTCCTCCATTCCATTTTATTTTGCTGTGCTTAATAAATCAGCTTCTTCTGTTTTATTCATTGACACACTGAAGATTTATTTTCTGCCTTTATCCCCCATCGCTGTGTTTGAAACAGCTTTTCTGGCACATTTCTAATCCAAATCAAACTCCACACCAGAAACAAATTCAACCTAACAGACAGTAGAATCATTTCATGTTTTAAAAATATCTGCTCAGTTGCTCTTTTAACAGATAGGAGACAATATGGCACCTTCAAAATAAAACAGATCACAAGATATCAGGGAGATAGAAAGTCTTAACTGCAGGGTTGCTATTAAGACTTGTCACTCATGGCCAAAGTCAATCTGAGCTGAGGTTCCCTGGAGAATTTCCTCAACAGGCTGGAATAAAAGATCCAATCAGCCCAACTAATGAAATGTGAAATAATAGGAAATAAGAGCCTAGGATGAGAAAAAGCCAGGGTTCTGCTCAGAGGGAGTATGACTAGACCTGAACAACGCCCACCCCTTCTCACCAAACACAGATGACATCCCTAACCTGGTGGCGTCCCCAAAACCATCTGCTCCTCATCCTGAGATAGGCCGAACATCTCATTTGCTGATCAGGACAGCTTTGATCTGGCTCGAGGCCTGGTGTCATCTCCTGTTTCCCTCACTCTGATGGACAGAGAGGATATTTTCTTGAGCAATCTGAGAAGTTCTGTGGAGGAGAATTCTGTTTCTGATTTGGGTAGGGAATTTGAAGTGCACTGGATGAGCCCCTGGGATGGAAACCAATTTTGGGACTTGCTTTAAAACGGAATCGAAACCTACAGGGCTTTATTGTTCTGTTCTCACACGTAGAGCCTCTGGACTCCATGACATGGGCCGACTGTTCCACACAACTTTGCTTTTAAATTATGCTGTCAGAGCCTGCGTGCGTGTATTGTGATTAATGGGGTTCCCCCATGTGGTTCCAGTTTTCGGGACATCATTTTTCTTCAAGACTGTGTGCTCCTTGGTGGTCTTTGCCTTTTCATTCTGAAGAGAGACCTACAAATTCCCTGATACTGTGGCTTCTCTTAATGATGAAAACCCTGCCTTAGATCTTTCCAGTCATTTACACCTAAATATTTCCACCAGTGACAGTAACTTCCTCTTGAAATGACCCAGCTGGAATTTCCCCTGAAAACAGGGTGAGAGGGAGGGAGGCTGCTTTTATTTCTTTTCTCTCTGTCCCTTTCCCCCCTCCCACTCTCCTTGGCCCTCCTGCCCCACCCCCTTTGCACTCTCCCCCCCCCCGACACACACACACCCATGCTACTCACATTTCATTTAGATGAAGTGCTTGGAAAATAAATAAATAAATGAGACCACAGTGCCGATCTGGAATTCCACAAGCGTGGCCATATTAAGAGCGTTTAACATGTGGCTGGTGTTTGTATAGAGAAGTACGGAGCAGCTTTTTATTTAAGCATGCAGCGTATACGTCTCTACCTGTCACTCTGTATGAACAAGGCATCTTCCTGTTATGGACTCGGCCTCATAAAGTTTTTATCGTTCACGTTTGAGGTTGGCCGGAGGTGGTTATTTATTCGACTCCAGGACGTTACACACACTTGGGGTGTTTATTCTGGAGGGGTTTTTGTGTACCAAAAGTGTCTGGTACAGCTGAAGAACAAGCAAAAGGAGCCAAATGGGAAGACATCGTGAAAAATCTTGAATCCAGGCACAAGTCATTGAAAAAAAGAAAATTTGGCCAAGGAATGTGACCATGAGGGTGAGGTACAATGAGAAGAATGCAGGCAGAGCCGTCTCTCAACAACAGAGGATCTGGAGACTCGGAAACGGATTGCTTCTGGGGTGTTCATGCCTTGACTTACAGACCAGGCCTTTGGAAAACAAGGCTGCGAATTGAACCACAATTTCAAATGAAGTAGAAGTACCTTTGCAGTGATCCAGCAGTCTCACTTCTGGTTACATATTCACAAAAATTGAAAACAGGATTGCGAAGAGATCTTTGCATCCCCATGTTCTTTGCAACATTATTTGCAAGAGCCGAGAGACGGAAGGCACACAAATGTCCACTGATGAATGGATGAAGAAAGAAAATGTGGTAAATACATATAACAAAATATTATGCAGCCTAAAAAGAAGGAAATCTTGCCATGTGCTTTAACAGAATGAGTCTTGAGGACATTATTCTAAGTGAAAAAGCCAGTCTCTCTCTCTCATACACACACAGACAAATACGATACAATTGTGTTTATATGGGGTACCTAGCGTAGTTAAACTCATAGAAACAGAAAGTAGAATGGTGGTTACTAAAGGCTGGGAGGAGGGAAGAATGAGGAGTTGTTTAATGGAAGGAGTTTTATTCATACAAGATAAGAATGTTCTAGAGAGATCTGTTGTATAGCAGCGTGCATATAGTTAACAATACTGTACTGGACACTGAAAAGTTGGTTAAAAGGGTAAATTTGTGTTACGTGCATTTTCCCTCAACAGAAAAACCAAAGAAATACCTTTTTAAAGTCAATAATTAAAAATCCAGAAAGTTTCTTATGCAGAAGTGGGTAGGGCTCTGTTTACCCAAACATCTTGCAAGCATCCGACATGGAGGTTCAGAAGATGGCTAGTTAATCAGATCTGTTAATCAAGAAATAACCTCTGCTTGCCAAACACAATGTTGGGGCTCTTGGCCACCACTCAGTTATTCCAAGAAAAGAGGGTAAGACTTGCCTCCTCTCTCCCACCACCATGTCTATGGTTCTATATATTTTTGTGCTTTCTGCCAATCCTTGGGTATCAATGCCTATCTGGTATCGATAATCTGGTGACATTCAAAGTGTCAAAAGGAACAAAAGACAGAACTGATGGCCCTGTGTGAAACTAGGTCAGCCAGCGTGTCAGTGTAGATCCGTAGCAGATAATTAAAGAGTCCATTCAGACATCCTCAGGGGACCCTGAGGAAACTTTGAGGGGAGGGCTCATTTCTGAGGAGTTAGGCGGCACTTTCTTCCTGTGAAGATCAGATTTCTTTCTGAATCAACCAATCTCCACACTCCTCTGGAAGGATACACCTTAGAACAACAGGACTTTGTTTTCAGCTGCCTTTACCCCCCCCCCCCACACCTTTCTGATGACCTTTCACCTCAGTTTTCCTATTTGTCTTGATGCCAAACAAAGCTTAACCACCATCTTCCAGTAACTTCAGGGAGAGCACCCGCTCATCTCCTGAGGCTTGTGCGTTCCCAGCCGGAGCGATATCAGCCCCGAGGAGGCAAAAGTAGACGCTTGTTGGGGAGGGCAGGTTTTTTAAATCTTGGCTATTTCACTGGTTTGCAAAATCTTACCTCAGCGTGTCTCATTTGTCTTGTTAAGGAGAATCTCAGTTTAACTTTTTCTCCCTGGGTGAAATGATCATGAAAGGAAGGTTAAAAAGCACAGCTCTTGCTGATAGGAATGTTATTCAGCCACAGCTGAAGTAAACTGGATTCAAACCAAGAGGAAAAACTGATCTAGTTCTCACATTCTGCTTTCACAAACCGGAGAAATGGCGAATCTCCTTCTGTACTATACCGGCAGGCCCTTAGTGCCGTAATGTCCCCTCAAGCACCCTGGGTTCAACCTTGTTTTTGGTATTCACCTTCAATCTTTGAGGAGGTCTTGGTTCTTCCGTGCACCATTTCTGTGGGTGCTAAAAACCGATGTGCCATCTATGGCAGAGCATGCCTTTGCTTAAAACCTATGCCTCTCCCAAGGTATCCGTTCTGGAATAAAACCGTGTGCTTTAAAGCTTCCAGTGCCTACCTCAGTGTCTGGTGGTCGGTTCAACGTATCTGATCATTAAAAATGTTGGGGTCATGAAAGAACTTTAGTTTTAACTAGAGCTAGGTCTGGGGTGAAGCAAGCAGGGGTTTGGGGGGGTAAAATTGAAAGGCACACAGGCATAACCCCTATGTTCCAAGCCAAAGACTGACCCTAGTCCTGACCCCAGTTTTAACAGAAGTGCAGTCCGATTTCCACATGCTTCTCTTTTCCAAGTTGATTTACACAGGCAGTTCTCTAGAAGTGGTAGGGTCACAGAAGTGCAAGAACAAGGGATTTAAAACCACTGTTTCAACACCCCCTCCATTCTACTTTTAGGAGTGAACTTCTTTCTACTTGCATGTGACTCCCGTTGACCCCAGAACCCTAAATTTTTCATTTCTGTCTTCTAGATTACTACGGATCTGAGGCAGCGCTGCACGGACAACCACACTGGGACCTCGGCCTCGGCCCCCATGGCCGCAGGCATCATTGCGTTGGCCCTGGAAGCCAAGTAAGCCTATCTCCCTATGTCTCCGCTGCCGACAGCCCCTCACCTCAAGGACAACTTAGCCATCCCCTCCGATAGAATCCCTAGGGCAAGGGCCCAAGATAGAACCTTCTAAGTCCCACCTTTATAAAACACCAAAGATGAGGGTTTTAAACAGAATTGTTTTCCCTCTATTAAGAAAAAAAAAACCCACATTTCTTTTTTGGTTTTTATATCCTTAAAAAATCAAACTGTGTAATTACTTTATTATGGAGTCATAGCGCAAGCATGCCAGTTGGCTCCAACACTCTTGCCTTGTTGAGGTTTTTATTCTAGTCTGGGAATGTTCCTGTGAGGCTCAGAGCAGTCGGGGCCCTTTCCCTGCGGAACAGTGAGGCAGCTCAGATTCCATGACAATAGCGCTCCCTCTGGGGGACAGAATGTGTCAAGGTCATATGACAGATGCTCAGGGACAGGAACGACCCATCTACCTTCAATCCTGTTCAACGTGGTCAAATTCTGTGTCTCAAAGATCCCTTTGAAAGGCCCCTTAGGTGATGTGCAGTAGGTCTCACCTCGTCTTTCTGTAAACACCAACAGATTTTGCTGTCTTAACTCTTTGAAATCACTCATCTTAATTCTGTCAAAACTCATACAGATCTACACTCTCTTACCCTCCGTTTCAAAATCCGAAACGTCCAGAAAACTGAAAGTTCTTTTGCAAATTTGACACACAAACTCCTCTGATAGCAAAGCTTGCCCTGAACTGGTTTGAGGTCTTTTACAGTCTTTGTTGTGAAAATTCATACATTTTACTGCAGAAGTATGAATGTATTGGATTATAAGGTGCTGGCTGAGACCCCCCCCCGCCCCCCACCAACTGGAAGTTTTGTGTAATATGTGCTCTGGATGCCATATCTGAAAAAAATTTGAATTCCAAGCACATCAGGTCCAAAGATTTTAGAAAAAGGACTGTGGGCCTGCACTCTGACACCCTCCTACAAGAGGACCATAAAAGCAGCCGAAGTAATAACGTAAGTGTTTTTCCAAAAATAGCCTTGCACCCCTGCCCGAGGGAGGAAGGGAAAGATCCTTTGACTTAGTCGTACCCTGACGTACAGCAATAGTAGGTGACAAGAAAAGAATACAAGAATCATGACGAGACACGGGTACTTCAGTAAGAAAGGTTCTGGCTCATTTTCAATACATTTACAGCTGCCCCTTTTTAAGGCAGGGGGCCTTTATTAAGGCAGGAGGGCCTTAATGTAAAATGGAAAGAGTAAATTATAAGCCGTGGAAAGCCTTGGAGTGAGACAGACAGAAGAACACAGCTCTGGATGTGGGCTGCCTTAGTTTGTTCCGACCACTATAACAAAATACCATAAATGGGGTAGCTTGTAACAACAGACATTTATTTCTCCTTTTGCTGGAGGCCCGGAAGTCTAAAATCAAGATACTGGTAGCTTTGGTGTGTGGTGAAGGCCCACTTCCTAGGTGGGTCCCATGGCAGCAGGAAGGGGCAAGGTAAGGGAGCTCTCTCTGGAGTCTCTTGTAAGGGTACTAACCCCACTCATGAAGCCTCCACCCTCCTGTTCTAATCACCTCCCAGAGACCCCATGTCCTAGTACCATCATGTTGGGCAATAGATTTCAACACACGAGTTTTGTAGGAACAGAAACATTCAGGACATAACACGTATTGTATCTCTTGTTGGCCTCTTGCCTAAACATTGGTGCTAAGGGATGCCTAGCTTCCCACAAATCTTTGTATTTCTTCCTTTTTGATGAGAAATATTAATCATTTCAGCGTATCATATGCTTTAAAGTGGTGAAAGTTGGGGTGTAGCAAAAAAACTTGTACTTACCCTATTAAATTCTCACTTGACAACTTTTCACTGGGCAGCTCTGCCCCCAGCAGTCTCCATTAACTGTCTGTTGTTAAGTGGGTCACTGTTGTTTGGATTTTTGAAAATAGATTGTCTTTATCCTGAAATTCTAGGGTGTTTCTCAGGAATATTTTCCAATGCACAAAATACTGAAGGGGAAAAAAAGTCAGGAATTTTTCCTGAACCTCCCCGTTCCCCCCCCACCACCAAAAAATGATTGTCATCTCAAACTTTGCAACCAGGTGCCCTATCTGTGGCTATAGACCTACAGGATACTCAGTTCTGTGGGATATTACACCATAACACTCATATTTCAACAATTCTTTTGACCAATAAGCTCAAATGGAAAATCCTCACCTTTGTGCCCCAAACAGCCCACTCAGTTGGATAAGTTCGCTTTGGGGCTGGGAACACCCCGGAATTCTTCATCTGTTTTCTCTTTCTTTGCATTTTGAGCATTTTTAAAGACTAATTTTTGCCTCAACTGTGATGAGTAGAAGGAAGGTTGCAGGATACACCCTACCTGGAAAAATCCACCGTAGATTAAGATTTTCAGCAGTTCAGTTTGATGTTGGGGCCAAAGTAGATGGCCAGTAATCTGATAAAATAAGAAAGGATAAGCCTTGCCTCTTAACCCCACTGGCTTGTTCTACAGGCCAGTCTTTGCCTCTGAGTGAAGGTGGAGGTTAGGAGAAAGATGTCTGAGCATTAAAAGAAGGGGCATTAAAAGTGGATGATCCACTGGGATCAATAAGCCATGGGCCTCCCACATGAGGAAAACGTATCTGAACTAAGAAATTGGAGCCAGGAGCTCAAATGACAGTCTGCCAAGGCTGTGGTCATTCAAGCGCTAAGCCTAAGCCCACTCTGCAGCCCCCGCACCCCGTCCCCGGGGATCTCTTATACTAGTACTTCTCAACAACACTTGGACCTTGGTATTTGGAGATTCAGCCTCTCCTCTCACAAGCTGAAAAGCCCGATCTACGAGATACTCCCTTGAAAGGAGAGAGGGGAGAGGGCAGAGGGAGGCAGAGTTGGGCGCCAGGACACTGCCGCACTCCAGACACGCATCCCCTGCTCGGGTCAGTGAGGAACGATGAGGCTCAGTGCTGGGGTGAAGAACCACCAGCAGGGGCTTTGATCCCTGTTTATTGGCACAGCCCAACTCTCCATGTCCTAGAGGGAAGCATCCTCACTTCTCCTGAGGTCACTCGACTACAGTATCTACTCAGGGAAAGCTCCCACCTGCCGAGCTCCCCGCAGCCTGCTTTCTTTGCATCCGCAGGTGCTTGCCTGCATCAGTAGAACAGTAGATCCTCCTCTGGAACGGCTGCAACCATTGGCCATTCTGATGCTTCTCGCTCCCCTCCCCTCAGAGCTTTTCCCAACAACAAACACCAAAAAAACCCCAGAAAACAAACAAGCAAACAAAAAAACACCTTGGTAGGAATCTAAGAGGAAAGAAAACAAAAACAAATACAAAGCATAGAAACAGATAAGCTTCAAGCGTACAGATCTCTTATCCCAGCTCAACAAAAGCTCAGTCATGAGTTAACTCTGCGTGACAGCTCACAGGACAGCCTCCCCCCGCCATCCTTCTCCCACGGGTGTGTAAGAACACGTATTGTAACAGACTCCCCTGTAGCGCACCCCAGATCCTCAGGTAAAAGTGAATCCTCCCAAGACCAGAAGGATTCTGAGTGCCTCTAAAAATCTGCCACCTTAACCTGCTCTCCCTGGGTTTGAGCCCCTTCTTCTCTCTAGCTGCCTCTGACGTCTGATCGCAAACTTTGCCTTTCTAGTAGATAAGGCAGTTTCCTTCTGCTCCCAGAGATGTTGCCTGGGCACTGAAAGTGGTGCATTTCTTAGCTTTCTAAAAAAAAAAAACTGTAAACGATTTCAGAATAAGAGAAAAAACTGTGCTCTTAAAAGAAAGGGGAGAAAACTTTTTGTGTTGGGATGCTCTTGTCATGTATATACTAGTTCAGAGGTTTATAATATTTCAATTATTTGGGTTTTGTGGATTTGGAAGGAATTTTTGGGTTTTTCAGCGGAGTGAAAAAGGAATATGTAATCAGTGATTATGAGTGAACTAATTATCATTTGGGCCATTGCTACTTCAAGTGATGGTTTTTGTATGGCATAACTCAGAAAGCTCTGGTAAAAGGAGTGTCCTTAAATGAAGAAAGTAGTGAAACATGACTAACAGTTTTAGGAGAGCTGCCTACAAGAACACCAGGTCACGTGTATAAAGAGCCTTGCATCTTGACACTAATATACATATATTGCTACTACTCTAGCCCGCTGGGAAGAGAAAAGACAGTCGTTAGCAAGTGATGTTTCCTACAAAATGGCTTATAAAATAAAAATTGAAATAATTGACCTTCATAAAAATACACTGCTCAGATTGGTTGTTTTTTTTTAAAGACTTTGAGAGAGAGAGAGCATGAGTAGGGGGAGAGGCAGAGAGAGTGGGAGAAGTAGACTCCCCGCTGAGCAGAGAGCCCGATGTGGGGCTCGATCCCAGGACCCTGAGATCGTGACCTGAGCTGAAGGTAGATGCTTGATGAACTGAGCCACCCAAGCGCCCCTATTGTTCAATTTCTTAAACTAAGCTTTATTGAAAGTTTCCCTGACCTGAGTCTGTAACTATTGGCAAAGAGAAGCTAGTTTAGGGGAATCTTTTATATGTTCAATTACCAGCATTAGCTCAGGACATTCAAAAGTGAAGTTTACTAAAGAAACCTTTCGGCCTTAAGTTGCAAATGGTCTCTCACTGGAAATTTGAATAATGTATTTTCAGCAATCAAGAAATGTTGCACAGTGAATGGTCAATAAAAGGGACTGAGTCAGGAAGAAATTTCTAAAATTATTTAGGACTTTGAGAAGGAGGGTTCCGATACACAGAATATTCCACAAATCCTTGTTTTAGTGACCTGGAAGCGTTTTCCTCAGATTTCATATCTCAGGGGCCTCAGGGATACCTTCCTTTGAGAACATCTCATGTATCTGGACCTAACTTCAGAAAATACACAAATTGGGGTGGCAGTGTCACTCTGTACTAGAAATATACCTGGAGTGTATTAAACAGTCACTGCTTCTGGTATGGTAGCTAGCTAGCTAGCCCCATGGGCATACATATACACACATCTCTAGGTAGGCTCATCTACTTTCTTCTTATTACCTATCTGTTCTCTCCTAGTTCAAATGTCCCGTTGGAATATATCATATACGTATTTGTAGAACACAGGTTATAGAATGTATATAGAGAGGATATAGTATTCGGTAACTTAGTTAATTTATTGTACTACAGATGTTTTTGTATGTATTCTCTTCCAAACGAGGCTTAAACTCCTTGAGACTAAGGATTGTACCTTACAGTCTTTATTTATAGGCATATAACAAATATCTGGTACACACTAAAAAAAAAATTAAAGCATCATGCTATATGCTACGTGAATTAGGCAGGACGTAATTTAAATATTTGTAAAACCTGCCACTTGCCTTCAAAGGGAGGCAAACGTACACTAACATAGATGCACAAATTGTTTAAGAAAGCCAATGCAATCATTTTGGGGGAGCGTGCAGGATTTGGCCGAAAATAGAAATGGCCAGCCTCCATGATCCAACTTGGAACATGGGCTCCATGACACTTTTATATCCTCCATGACATCTAAGCACCGTGTTTTGCAAAAGGTCATTTCCAAACAAACATTAGGTCAATCCATCTAGTCCAACCTTCTTATTTTTTGTACCAGGGAAATGAGGTGAACAGAATTGCCCAATTTCATATATTCATTATTTTTATCTTTTAGTTCCTCTTGTTGGTGTTGATTAGTGACTTCTTCCCCACACCACCTCAACTCATCCCTTACCCAGTTTACTTATTATTCCTTAGAATTGGGCTTAACTCAGGTAAAATAAAGACATAGCATTATTTCCTTCCTTAGCTTCGAAGAGAAGCCCCTCTACCTTTGATCTTTAGCGGAAGGGATAATGGGAGACATGGAGAGGTCAGTGTGTGAAGAATTAAAGATGTGTTGAGCCACAAGATGATTCACACCATATGCTGTTGATTTCAGAAAAACCATCCTGAAAATTCTTTTCTCAGGAAATTAAACTTAACATCTGCGTTTCTTATAAACCTACGAAGTCCATCTATATAAACGTCATGCAGTTCCTACCGATCAACCACTTTATGCTTTTGCTCTACCTTATAACCTCTGTCTTACCTACGTATGTTTCCAATGGAGGGAAAATATGAGGAAATGCTCCAAATATTTGAGATTCAATTACTGTGAGAGATTAATACCTGGGACAGTTGAGATGGTGCCTGGAATTTTTAATAAGCTGAGTTAAAATAACTAATGGAGGGGCTTCAAAGTTCTAGAACTGACCCATTTTGCAGGGAGCCCACATAAGAAGGACTCGATAGACATAAACATTTCTAAATATTGGGGTTAGCATCTTAGGCCTGATATCTTGTAAATTCTTCTTATCTTCTTTGTTTTGCTTTAATTAAGAACACATTTCAGTATAAAATGTTCCATCAGAAACTCTCCCAACGGCCACATTTCCCTGTACGAAATGCTGCAGTGGGCGGGGAGGCAAATGCATTTGGTTGTTGAGGTAAAATAGCAGAGAACATATCAACTCTTTGCTTTTAGGAGAGTTTTCCTTATTTCACTTAGAACTTCAGAAGCACATGCACATGCTCATGCCATGAGCCCCGGATTCTGTAGAATGATGAGGGTAAGGATGGAGTTAACACACACTCCCCTTTCCCCCATACTCCCAGAGTTTCTTGAGTACTGTAATGTTGTAGTTTGGGCTTAGCATTTAACTGAGATTTCTGGCATGAAGGGTTGGGATCTGTAGCATGACGAGGGTGGGGAGACTTAAAATGTGCTCAGGGAGGAGAGCTGAAAAGGTTTGTGAGGTAAAAACAGCACACATTTCCACTTGAGGGCCAGCTGACAGAGAAGGGATGTACTGTCCTGGATGATTCCCTATAGTGAAATAATTGTAACCAGACTCACAGAGCAGTTACCACGGGCCTTCTGCCAGCACTGTGCATGAAAATAGCTTTGTTATGTCTACATACACACAGACAATACACTGTGTCCTCTAGCACTTTTCAAGTTCAAATTATGTGGAAGCCAATTTTCACTGGACTCAACTTTTTACCTAACTAGTGGTTAATGGCTTAAAATAATGCAGCTTCCAAAGGTGTCCTGTATTGCTGGAAAAGCCCTGGTCAGAAGGCTCCTTCATCTTGTATTGTCTTGAGATTTAGCCCGATGTGTTCTATCCCCTTCCTGAGATGAGGAAACGAAGAAGGGATGGATAGTTGAGTCGCCCAGAGAAGTAACCAGGTGATTGTTAGCTGCTGCTTTGGCTTAGCTTTATTTTCAAAAATAGATGGTTCACTGAACGTATGTTGCTCTTATTGCTGTAATAATAAAGATTGCTTCTTAAGAAGAGAGTTCTCGGTTCAGTTGCAATTCCCAGCATTTTTCCTTGCCAGGTGTCATACGTTACGTTAGAAATGTCTCATGTTATAAATATCTGATTTGTGATTTAATCTAAGCAGGATCACTTTAAGATTGAAAGTGGGAAAGACCTTTATGGTGTCCTCTGGGATTTGACTCATTTTATACTAATTATATCATTATCTGTGATGTGCCCCCCTCTCCACCATCTTGACCAGAATTCCGTTTCAAAGGACACTATACCTGAGAATTCTATAAACAATGCTACCACTTTGAGAAAATAATGTAGAAAGCTTCTCTTGGTTTAAGCCTGGGGTGGGGGGAGGGGAGTGTGTGAGAAGGGATTTTGGAAGGAAACTTCTAATCTCATTTTTCTCATCTCTGAAAGGTATGTAAAGAGGATATGGGTGTCAGTAACATTGAGCTTAGATGGAATCATCCATCCATTCAGTAGACATGTATTAATGGTCTACTTGTTGTCAATTCCTACACTAGACATTGTGAATTGAATGGTGGGTTGACAGACATGAAATTTTTGTCCTCTTTGGCGAGGCCGTCTACAGCAAACCAAATGATAAGTACTTAGAACAATATAAACAGAGTAGAATAATGGAGAGAGTAATTTGATGAAGGGAACCATTTTATCTAGAGTGATAATGGAGAGACCTTTTGGAGGAAGTGACATTTTAGCTGAGACCTGAAATATAAGAAGGCTCACTGGTAGAGAACTGGACTGAGCATTGCAAGGGAGAGGGAGGAGCAAGTTGGGAAGACCACATAGTTAGAACATGGTTACTGGGTTTGAGAAATAGGAAGATATGCATGGCTAGTGTGAGCTGAGGGTTTGGAAAAGTCCAGATCACATAGGGCATCATAATAAGTAAGCATGATAGAGGCCTATGGAGTCTTCTAAGGAGGGAGACATGATCTGATTAAAAATTTTAAAGATCATTCCAGCTTCTCCTTGAAGAACACTTGGTGTAGGAGCAAAGCAGGTACCATTTTGGAAGCTAGTAACATAGTTCAGGAGAGATTAGGGGAGCCTGGTCAGGGTGATGATGATGGAGACAGAAAGAAGTGGATAGATCTGATGTTCATTTTGCAGGTACAGCAAACGGAATGAATTAGAATAATGTGCTTTGGGGGGAAAGAAAAACTCAAGGCTGCGGTCTAGTTTCTTAGCAGAGCTCTTGGGTAGATTGTGTACCATTTATTGAGATAGATGCCCTTTATTCTTTCCATGGGATTCTGAGAATTAAAAGAGGCATAAATACCCATGGGACTAGATCTCTGGCCCTCCGGGTCTTGCAACAAGACCCGTAGCCAGTAGCCAGTTTCTCTTACAATTAGTGACTGTGCTGGGCGCCTGGGAGGCTCAGATGGTTAAGCGTCTGCCTTCAGATCAGGTCCCGCATCAGGCTCCCTGCTCCTTGGGAGCCTGCTTCTCCCTCTGCCTCTCTCTCTCTCTCTCTCTGTCTCTCATGAATAAATAAATAAAATCTTAAAAAAAATAAAAAAACAATTACTGACTGTGCTTTGGTGCATCGGCTCCCCCAGCAATTTATTATGTAATTCTTAGAAAATGCTTTTCACTAAGATCATGGTTGCTATAAAAGACTGAGACAATTTACATTTTTAAAATAGAGAAAATAAAGAATATGGATTTATTTACATTATAAATTGCTCATCTACTATGTCCTTTAATTTAAATAGGGTGTTAATAGCAAATTGACTTTTATGCAGTTACCCCATAACATTGCTTAGAAAACCTAATGAGTTAGTGGGTTCTTCAAGAAATATGTAAAATTTAGTATTTAAATTTAATCTCTTGAGGGTTTGTGGATTTTATTCATTGCCAGGAAATTTTTGTTCTTGATAGTGTCTATGGTAACACCCCAAACACTATCAAATATAATTTTTCTTGCTGAGCATAAGAGAAGCTGCCTTCCCCCCCCCCCCCCCGCCAGGGTCCATTATAGTTTCACACCATAGTTTGCTAAGTTAATCACTTTAATCAAAGCATATTTCAATACATTCTGCAAAGTGACTTACTGTATGGCATCATCAAATATCACTGTCTTTGTATTTGAACATTCTCAGATATATTCCTAAACTCTATATTGAAACCCAGTTAGAACTCAACCCTATTTTTATACCCCGTCGTCTTGAGTTTTGAATCAGTCTTGTATGTGGTCACGTTGTCTTAACCTATAATTTTTTTACTTGTAGGATGTATTTGTGTCATTTGTTCAGATAAGGATAATTGTTTCTAGTGACACTATTATTTTGTGTTTAGCTGATTCTGGCATTCTTTTTACTCTGTTTTTGCAGAGTCATAATACATTTTGCCATCAGTATGAGAGAAATGTAAAGAAGAGAAGTAGAAATGACAGACTGAAAAGCATGTCATTTCACTAGCATACAAGATTTATTCATGCTGACCTCAACAAATCAATGATGGCATTTGATTTGTCAAAAGCCCAAAGCAACAAATTCATAGTGAAGTAATCTGAGATACCTGGAGTACAACCTGCTCACAAAAAGACATTTTGTGTGTAGAAGATTGGCTTATTTCTTGCCATCTTGGATTTTCGTTTCTCCATTTGTGATGATTCTGAACCTTACTGAGTAACCATATGTGTGACCAAGGTGAAGTCAAGTTTTATGTTCTTTGCATATCCCAGAAAAACGATATTCCTGTGAAGCCTGGTAGTGTCTTTCTAACCCATAAAGTCGTAGTACCTCTGACCGCGATATGCTGTGTGGGAGACCAAAGTTTCTTCTTGCCTCAATTGAGTGTGGAAATAGTGCATCAGAGTGCAAAAAGTAAAATCAAAAAATGATGAAAAATAAAAATAGTAGACAGCTTTCACTGAATGCTTGCTCTGTGCCAGATACTGAGCTGAGTGCTTTTATTGGTTATCTCGCTTAGTCCTCAAAGCAGTGCTCTAGGTAGGCATTAGCTCCCTATTTCAGATGTGGGAAGAGGCTTAGAAGTTTATCCAGGTGGTAAGCGGTAGATCTGGAAATGGAACTCCAGGTGATGTGACACCAGAATGCACTATTACACCACATCACCTTTCTGTTGTAAGAGCTATGACAAGACATGCTTAATTGCAAAGGCTGCCACGAAGGGCCAGGAGTAAGGAGAAGGGTGACAAAACTTTGAATAGGGATGATTTAGGAGGACTTTATAGAAAAAGAGGGATTCAAGCTATACTCTGAAGATTATTTTTTTTGGCTTTAGTATGTATAAGTCATACAGAATCTTGTTTAAAAATGTAGATTTTGAGGGCACCTGGCTGGCTCAGTCGGTAGAGCATGTGACTCTTGATCTCGGGATTGTGAGTTTAAGCCCCATGTTGGGTGCCGAGATTACTTAAAAATAAAATCTTTTTTAAAAGAGTAGATTTTGAAACCCTCAATATAGTTTGTTTATTCTACTTTATTTATTTTATTTTATTATGTTAATCACCATACATTACATCATTAGTTTTTGATGTAGTGTTCCATGACTCATTGTTTGCGTGTAACACCCAGTGCTCCATGCAGAACGTGCCCTCTTTAATACCCATCACCAGGCTAACCCATCCCCCCACCCCCTCCCCTCTAGAACCCTCAGTTTGTTTCTCAGAGGCCATAGTCTCTCATGGTTCATCTCCCCCTCCAATTTCCTCCCCTTCATTTTTCCCTTCCTGCTATCTTCTTTTTCTTTTTTAACATAGCCCTCAATATAGTTTGGGTGATTCGATTACAAGTGGTCCATAGATCACAGGAAAAAAAACCCCAGACTGTCAGCTGTCTTGAAAGTGAGTATTTGCAGTAGCCCCAGCAGCACCAAGGACAATATTGGGCACACAGTAGGCAATCAAATATTCATATAATGAGAGAATGAATCAGTGGAGAGAAGGCAGTCTCCCTTTAGTTATTGAAAAGTATGAATAGGTATCTTTTAAGGTAGCTGTAGTTAGTAGGGTATAAATGCCAACAAATTTAGTTTTAACTCTAAATGTTGACTCATCCATTCAAGCAGTACTTATTGAGTCATGCTTGTTACCATCGTCTCTTTATTTTGAAACCCTTCTTTCCCCATCTCGGAAATTGCAATGCACTTACAGTCATTGTTGCAATCTTTAGCATCAAAATTCTGATGTAACTCCATGAGTGTCCGGCACCGTGCTTAGAACTAGAATACATCTATGAGCAAGACATGGATGTTCCATGCCTCAGCTGCCAGAATGGTAGAGCAGGGTCATCCCAAATGCATATGGTGCTTTGAACCTGGCTCCCAGAGAACATGCCTTCCAGCGAAGGGAGGCGTAAAAGTTAATTACATCTGATATTAAGTGCTATGGAAGAAAAAACAAAGGATGATATTGGGATAGAAAGTGCTGGTGGGCTAAGGGTAGCAAAGGGTGCATAACAGCAAATAAGGAAAGGATTAGGTAGGGCCACCAATGAAATGATAGCATTTTTGCTGAAAGTGGAGTCATAAAGGTGATTCAATTTATACTTGGTTTTTATGAGTTTTTACTGAGTTATCGATTCCGGCATTAACTGGGTTTCACCCTTTTTTATCCAGTGGTGCTTAAATCATGACCAAGCCTTAGGTAACAGAAGGCCAAATGAAAAGGAGAAATAATCTATATTTTTTTATTTCTACCAGTATTTAGAAATATGCCCATACATGATTGAAAACTGAGCATCCCTTCAAAGTTTAAAATTGTTCATCCAGAATCCAGTGAAAGCCTTAATTTTCTTTTTTTTTTTTTTCTTTCTTAACGGGGGGTAAGGGCAGAGGGAGAGGGAGAGAATCTTAAGCAGGCTCCACGCCCAGTGCGGAGCTAAATGCAGGGCTCAATCTCACAACCCTGAGATCATGACCTGAGCCGAAATCGAGAGTTCGATGCTTAACTGCCTGAACCACCCAGACACCCCTCGATTTTCTATTTTTGGTGGGCACGCTAGTTTATCTGAAAAACTTGATACGCAACCATGGAATGTTGGGAGGAGGGAAGAGAACTGAGGGAAATTTAAGGTAGGCTCTCAGAGGAGTCTGCTTGTTATTTGGCTATTGGAAACCTTTATAACTGACTTGAAAGAATATAAGAGGGAGCTTCCTGGAGAGAGCATGATGTGGGAGTGATCGTATTAGTCATGCTGTATTCTTATTCATTGCTCTGAATTTAGGTGCCATTGAAGTTGACATCTAATAGCCTCATTGCCGTAGCAGATGTATTCAATTTTATAGTTTTCATTGTACTAAAACTCTCCATTATAGGCAATACCATACCTGAAATATAAAATACTTATGATCAGTTTGTCTGAGAAATCATAACATTGGAAGGTTGCCCAGAGACCATCTGGTCTGTAGAGATGCTATTTAGCGAGAGGGTGTTCAAGGATCACCAGGCAAAGGAGAATAATACTGGTAATGGAATGTAAGTTATTTTAAAAATAAAGGGTTTTGGGTTTTTTTTTACTTTAAAAAAAATTGAGTGGCTTATTTGGAAATTATGCACTATTTTGGTATAAAATTTTCTTAATTGTATGAAATGATGCTGTCCTTATTTGGCAAAATTAAGTGACAGTCTTCCACTCATTTTATTTGCACTAAAATATTGAACACTGAAAGGTCCCGGGAGAGCAAACCCATCACCACCAACATTGCTAGCAAGAGAACCATTTAAAAAAATCGATCTAATCACTAAAATAATACATACCAATTGTAAAAAAAAAAAAAAAATACATATAAGGCACATAGAAATATAGAAACAAAAATCAGAATTCTCCCTACACAACCTTCAGCAACTCAGCAACTGTTTCATGCTTGAATAGTACAGTAACTCCTAATACTATGATGTCCGTTCCAAATATTCTTAATATATACAATGTATTTATTGCAAAAATATCTCCTACTTTATTGTCTTCAATCTGCCTGTCACCTTCCCTTCAGATCCTGTTGTTCATTTTGTCTTCCCTCCTCCTTTAGTTTTTTACCACTCATTTTAACTACATAATGCTTTGTCCAATGCAGTTAAGCAAGATTAGAATCAAGAAGGTTTTAGGTCGTCGTGGATGTCTCTACTTGTTGGAAATTGGGTGTTGAGAAATTCCTGAATTCTAGGAACTAATATTCAAAATGAGTTTCAGAAACATGGTTCAACGTCACTCAAAAGGGATGTAATTCTGTGAATCTTCTACAAATCACCTGCTAATCTTTTTTGTTAATATTTTTCTTATCAGTATATGCTCCATATATTACCCCTGGCCATAGTTATTACAAATATTATATCAATTTGTCATTTGCTTTCAGGTTGGCTTCAGATTGTTTTGACAGAGGAGACTTTTATCTTTATTCTTTCATTATTATTAGTCAATTATCTGTGTCCTATATAAATTCTTCAGTTAGTCATAACTCATCTTTTGGTACCTCCTGGAGAACGTTATGTATGCTTATAAAAGCTATGTATGCTTTCCCAAACACACTCGTAGCAGAGGATTTGCTGTACCCCAGGGTAATCTATGGGCCCCACGTTAAGAGCTCAGGTTAGAAAGTCCTTTCCTATCTCAAAGTCTCAATTTCCAACTTCCATTTTCATCTAGGATTTTCTCATTTCGTTTTTCAGTGTTAATGTCTAACCAAGTAGAATATATTTTGGCGTTCAGTATGAGGATCTAAGTTGAATTTTTATAGAGATCCATTTACTCAATGCCATTTCTTATGTAATCCATCTCCAAAAACAATTTGTTTTGCATTCCAGTCATTGAATTTGTCAAGGTCTCCCTTGAGTTTTCTGTTTATTACTTTGTCAATTCTTTTGACATTACAGTATCATTCCACTTTTTAAACATTTCCTTTAAGCATTTTACCTGTTTATTTTTCCAGGAAAAATTTAGAACCCTTTTGCCATGTTCCCCAAAACAGTCTGAGCGACAGTTTATGACAACTGTATGAATCTTGGCTTCTTTATAACAGTTGGTTTTCCCATTCAAGAAAATCTGCCTCTGAATTATTCAGATCTCTCTTTTATTGGCCAAATAACATTTCAGGCTTGTCCTTAGTTCCATACTTTTTGCTTTAGATTTATTTTTTGGAATAGCAAATATTTGTATGTTTTGCTGTTATCCTTATGCCCTTAAGTAGCTCATGTATAACAGACATACAAATTTTTCTGTGTTTTTCTTTTCTCTAGCCCGTTTAATTGACATTGTTATAACTGATTACCTTGTTTTTCGGCTGTGTGGGGGGCGGTATATACATGGCTTCTGACTATAGTAATACTTATCTGTGTTCATCTGAGGTTTTTCCGTGTTTATCTTTATTGTACAAAGTGGTCATAGGACTTCAGGTTTTGGAGTAGGCTGACTTCAGTTCCGATCCTTCCTCCACCGCGTTACTACCTGGGTAGCCTTCAACAAGTGAAAGTTGGGTTTCTTGACCTTGTTAAATTTCAGTTTCTTCATCTGAAATTTGGGGTGATAACCTAGAATCACCAGATTGTTGCCAAGATGAAATAAATTTGGGCATTTGGAAAGTATTACAAATAGGGAAGCTGATATAATCACGATTAGCGTTTCTATTATATTAGCTAACCATTTAAAATATTAAGTATCAAGAATGACAATAAGCTTTCATGCCTAGGTCCTGATTTTCTCTGAATATTTTTTAACCTTTGTTTTACTTTTTGTTGATGTTTGCTTTTCTTCATGCGGCTATGCAGCATTTTTGGTTTTACAAAGGTTTTTTTAAAATGGAATTTGGGTCTTTTCTCAGTATCTGTTGAGATTTTTAGTATCTAGTTTCTCACACTAGAATCATTTATGGGGTTCGTTAGAATAATAGATTTTTAGGGCGCCTGGGTGGCTCAGTCAGTTGAGCGACTGCCTTCGGCTCAGGTCATGATCCTGGAGTCCGGGGATCGAGTTCTGCATCGGGCTCCCTGCTCAGCAGGGAGTCTGCTTCTCCCTCTGACCCTCTCCCCTCTCGTGCTATCTCTATCTCATTCTCTCTCTCAAATAAATAAATAAAATCTTTAAAAAAAAAAAAAGAATAGATTTTTAAATATTTCTGCTTATATTACAAATGAAATTTGTTTATTATGCTATTGGTTTAGTATTAGAATATTTTATATATGCCTTTTTGTTTATTTTCCTGAGTGACATTTATAGTTTCTTTAACTGAATAATGTGTGTGTGTGTGTGTGTGTGTGTGTGTGTGTGTGTGTTCTATATTGTTACAGCAGCTAGCTAAAATTAATTGTGTACTTATGGAATATAAAGAGAATCTTGTAAAGTGTTCCTTATTTTTTTCCCATTTATTTCTCAAGTATATGGTAGCATAGGATGAAGAGTCAAGCTTCCCAACCCAGATTGATTTGACCTGTCTATCCTCCGCCTCTGTCTCTGCCAGGCTTTTTGTTTTTGTTTTTGTTTTACATTTCAAGTGATGTTAAATTCACAAAACAAATTGTGAAATTTCGCATCTATTCTCTTCTCTGGAGACAGTTGTGATCACTGTCCTTGTAAGTTTGAATGAAGCCATCTGTCCCTAAAGCCTTTCTGAGAAGTCATTCTTTGATAAATTTTTCAGCTTTAATTACTTTTATCTATATTCTTCAGAACCATGTCCATTTCATAAGATTTTCAAATTTGTTAATTAATGATTACATATAGTTATATAGCTAACTGTGATATAATGGCATATTTTGTTAGGTATAGCATAATTATTTTAATATGTATCTAATATTAATATAAGATATGTATTATATGTTATTTTCTTTGTTAGATGTTTTGTTGCTGTTCTTTTTTTCAAAAGGCCAGTTCTTGGATTTGTTCATAAGTAATGCTGTTTTTTCTTTGTCCTTTTTTTTTTATTGTGTTAATATCTTTGCTGTTTTCCTTAGGGATCACTCTCCATGCTTTTATTAATCTTATTGGTTGAATCATGGTTCATTTATTTTTCCTTTTACATTAGTATGATTTTTTTTTAAAACTGTGTATTTCCCTCTGAACACACTTTTGGCTGACTGTCGTTACTTTCTAAGGATGTTTGGGCTTCCTCTTTAGTAGAATGACAATTGAGAATAATACTTTTCAGTGTTTAACAAACTTTGTCTCTATTGAGATTTGTTATTGACCTTTTTTTCCACTGTATTGTGGTCAGATAATGAAGCTAGATAATCAGTCACACTAGTGGTGTGTGAGGTATTGTTTTCCCTTAGGGCAATTGAGATTTCCTTTTGGCTCAGTGTATCGGCAACTTTTTCAAAGCTCTTTAGTTGATCCATGAATTCTTAAGAAAAAGAAATTACTCCTTGTAGGAGATATGTTTTAATATTATTAAATTGTATCTACTATGTAAACAAATCCTTTATACTCTTTCTCCTGAAATAAATGGATTAAATTACCTGAGTAGTAGGCTGGGTCCCTCAGTTGCTTCTTTTTTCTTACAGTCTTTGATCCATAAATTTTGATGGAAGCATTTCATCCTGTTAGATATTTTTTATAGACACTACCTTATCTTTCAGCTAAATTGTACTTCCTTGTTCTTTTCAGTGTTTTTATATCTAAGATGTTATATCGTTTGCAACTAATTTTGCCATCCATACATTCATGTGTGTGTGTTGTGGAAAAATCTCTGCCCTTTCTTTTTTAGTTTCTACATTTTATTTTCTTAGGTTAAAAAAAATGATTTTAAAATAATGTTAATAATTTTTAGATATCATTTTTAAATAAAGGTGATATTTAAAAATAAATATATCTTGTAATAAGGGAGTTATCCCCTTTGACTCCTCCCTGTATGAACTTGGCTTACATTTACTTTGCTGTCCCCACCTGTACTAATTTCTGCATGTTTAATATCATTATCTGGATTTGTGCACCAGGCTGTTTTAATTAATTTATTTCTTACCATTATCTTTATTTTCTTTTCTGAGGAATTGTGTTAAAAGACTTATTAAGTCTTCCCTCTGTGTTTGATTTATTTTTGAGCCATTAGAAGATCTTTCATAACAACAACACATTCTAGGGTTTTTAATTTTGACTTATGTATTCATCAGCCGAAATAGATCTTAAAGTTATCTGTTTGCTTTATTTTGGTTTTCAGAGCATGTGTTTGTAGGGAGGTAGGTTAGTTGATTTCGTCAGTCCTACCGATATGTGTCTTCTGCATTTACTCATAAAGGACAGGAGCATAGTAGAAAATTCTTGGGCTTGTTTCCTTTCAGTTGTTTTAACTGTCCTTTTTCATTGTCTCCTGAAATGAGCTTTGCAGAGAGTCCTAAGACAGAAATTCTGTTTTGTTTTCATTCCTAAACAGCTTTTAAGGTACTTTTCATTTGTGTTCGAAATTACCTGTATGTACACATACACATACATAAACACATACATATCCAGATGAGTGTAGGGGATACAATTCTTAGTATTTCCTGAAACCTGCTGAGTCCCTTGAGCCTCCCTTGGGCATTTTTCATCAAGTAGGATTTTGATGACTAACAAAGCCTACCGTGGGCTTCAGAGCTTGAGCCCTGGAGTCTGAGAGACCTGGATGCAAAGCCCTGTTCTTGTTCTTACTATTACATGACTTTAGGAAAGATAGGTCACCTTTCTAAGCCTCAGTTTCCACATCTCTAAGAAGGGAATAATAACATTGTCGACCTCCTGGGTGGTTTTGCATGCATTACTGCAAAGCGCCAGTAGAACAGCTGATAAGTGGTAAAGACTCAGTGCATGGTGGCCCTCAGAGGCAAACACAGCTGGTCTCCTGAAGTGAGTTTCTGTTTCCTGGCTTCCAGATCTGTCATCTTGTCTCTCCTTGTCATCACTTCATTATTTTCCTTAAAAAAAAAAAAAATGGGGGGACGTTCTTACATTTGTAGTCCACATTGTTACCTCAATTTTCCACACTCTCAGTTCCATTGGACCCATATTCATATCAGTGGACTCCCTCTCATGCAAACTTCACTCTTCTCTGTGCTCCTTCTAATCTTTCTTTCTCTCACTTCTATTTTGGCATCTACACTCGCCTTCTTTATTGATGTATTCCCTTTTTGTTCACTGTCTTTTCCACGGGCTCCATACTATTTTTCTTCTCTTCATTTTCCTGTCCATGTACTTTCTTGTTTCTTTTACTTTTTTTTTCTTTTTCCTTCCCTTCATTCTTCCTCTGTTCCTACTTTTTCCTTTTTTTTTTTTTTTTTTAATTACTCTGAATGAGAAACTCTGGCTTCAGCAAGGGAGTGGTGCTGACCCTGCTCTGCTTACCGTCCAAGCACAGACCTATTCAAACTTGCCCTTGAAGGATGGGATGATAGACAAAACCCCGTGGTCAGTTCTCAGGTCCTGGCAGAGATCCATCCAAAGTGAGCAATGCCAGGTGAGGAGAGGTTCATTTCTTAAGCAGAAGTTTGTCAGCCAGTGCCTGCAAGCAGTGCTCACCTGGCTCTTGCCCTCGTGGCGCCCCTCCAGGAAAAGTCAGTGGTGGTGGAGTGGATTGGAGCCAGGCTCCGGAATCAGGCTGCATATGGCGCATTTCAGCCCTTGCTAATCATGTGACCCTGAGCAGGATCCTGACACTTTCTCTGCTTTGATGTCCTTATTTGAGTGATAAAAGTAATAGTATCTTTCAGGATTGCCAGGAGAAATAAATGAAATAACGAATATAGTACTTTTCAAGTGTGCCTGGCACACAGTGAGCACTCAGTAAATGCCATCTAATACTCAGTACTTTTGGAGATACATCTGTTAGGAGCTACATTCGGTACCAAGAAAGTATAGCGGGTACAGCAGGAAATCCACAAGATGTTGGTTCAGAAACTCAAGGCTACCAAGGCTGGGTCTGTGTTATTCTCTCGGTATTTATTTTTTTTTAGGATTTTTTAAAAATGTATTTATTTGAGAGAGAGAGAGAAAGCCGCCACGCATGAGTGGGGGAAGAGGCAGAGGGAGAGGGAGAAAGAGACTCCCCACTGAGCAGGGAGCCCAACATGGGGCTCGCAATCCCAGGGCCCCAAGATTATGACCAGCACCAAAGGCAGACGCTTAACCCACTGAGCCACCCAGGCGCCTTTCTCTTGGTCTTTTTTTAATGGCTGCTGCAGCTCCAGCCATCACATCCACATCCATTTTTTCTAAGATTTTTATTTATTTATTTGAGAGAGAGAGTGAGAGAGAGAATGAGAGGGGAGAGGGTCAAAGTGAGAAACAGACTCCCCTCTGAACAGGGAACCTGATGCGGGACTCGATCCCGAGACTCCAGGATCATGACCCAAGCCGAAGGCAGTTGCCTAACTGACTGAGCCACCCAGGCGCCCCTCACATCCACATTCAGGTAGAAGGAGGAAGGAAAGAGTGGAGGGAAATTTGGGAATGCCTGTAGCAGGAAAGCAGAGGCTTTCTCAGAAATGTCCAGTGGACTCTCACTTAGGTTTTATTACTCAGAACTCTATCTCATGTGAACCCCTCCCTACTGGGGAGTCCGGGGGACATGATTTTGGGCATCTCCCTTGTAGAGTAAGGGAGGCATTAAAAAAGATATTTGGAATTTACCCCCTAATTCCTGCCATGATTTCTAGGATGTTAGGGACAGGAGAGAGAGAGTTAATGCTTGGGCTGCCTTGAAAATTTAAAAAGGAGTACATGTTTAGTAGGGAATCATGTGGGTACTTTTTTAGGCCATGAGTATCTTGGGTCTTTAGTACAGGAGATAGATGGGGGAACAAGGCTTAACTTTTGGGGGGTCTTTTGTCATTCCCCCCCCACTTTAGGTGACAAGCCAGCTTTGTTTTCTTAAGGTAAAGTATGGAAACATTAAACATTATTTTTCTTGCTCCAGTCACAGCAGCCATAAGGTTACTTGAAATACCTCCAAAATTTCTGTTATAGATTTCTGTTAATCTTAGTTGATCTTTCCCTCAGTGTGTGTGTGTGCAGTGCATAAGACTTTTTAAAAATATTTTTTGTTACCGTTGACATCTAATAATTAGAAAGACTGCTAGGAGTTGACATGATAAACCAGGAGTTTCTAAAATAGAATAACATTTACTTAAAATTCTAGAATCCAAAATGCGGACTAATTTTCACTGAAGTTTAAAATGTAGGTGAGCATTGAAAATCCCTATTTTAAAATATACTTCTTTGATAAGCAGGTAGGAAAGCATCACTTTAATTCTTTGTATTCAACAGGGAAAAAATGAGAGAAAATGCTGTAATTTAGAATAATAGTAATAACAGAGATGCAGCCAAGTATTTTTGTTGCCTATCCAAGGGTTCAAACGGCTGGCTTTTGAGGCGAGAACTCTGCAAATCCCTGAACTCTGGTAGAAAAGTTTCAAAAACACTGCAGTCTGGCAGTTCAGTTAAGCAAATAAGTATGTGCAGTCTTTCATCCTAACATTTCGTACCCCATACGGCACTCCGATGCCCACCCAAAGAACATTCCACCATCCTCTGCATCCCCTCAGTGGCCAGCTCTCAAGAGGGAAGATGTTCCCACAAATAGAGAGAGAGGATTTGTTACAATCACAGTGGGCCCAGGTACTTGTTTCCCTAACCAGTCAGCTTGCTACCCACACCATGGGCTTGTTAAAACCAGATCCTGTTGACAGATCTTAGTGGCATTATTATTTCACTAAGCACAAATAGACCGATGTGTCGAAAATGCTATTTTGCTCGTTTGCTACAAGAACTAAAAAACATACCATCGAAATTTAGGAATAGAAGAAAACAGGTTAATTAAATGGAGATTCATCAAACGCTAGGATAAACTCAAAGCGGTCCTTCTGAATCGTTTTGGGATGAGAGGTTGTGCGTCTCAGTCAATCATGATGACTGTTGTCTTTGGGAGTCTGTCATGTGCCAGGCAGTCTATATTCATTACCATGAGTCCTTGCAACCACCCTGCAGAGTGTGTATTACTGTCTCTGCATTCAGCTGAGAAAACTGAGTCCCTGAGTGGGTCAGTAGATTGTCTAGCATTTCAGAAGCATCAGGTAGCAAGTCATGATTTACCCCAAGTCTTCCTGATTCTAAAGCAGCATTCTCATGTGACTATGAGCTATGCTTATTATTATTTTTGAGAACAAATTTAAATGAGAAATAAAAATAACGTAGAATGCAATGTCTTACTGCAGGATTATGTCAGTTCACTTAGAACTGCATATTTATTCATGCTGAGTGCCGGACAACCCGCAAAGTGAGCAGAAAAGGGAAAGTGAGTGCTGTCCTCCAGTTTCCTTCCCAGACTTGGGTTTCTCACAGCTTGACTGGGATGAGCTTGGGGGGGAAGCTCTCATTCTGTCACATTTTGTCTACCTCAAGAGATTTCAAAGCTCAGGGATGAAAATGAGGATCAGACTTGGATTCGAGGTTGCAGGGTACATCCAGAGAGAGAGGCTTTTAGAATGGCCAGAATTTACAGCCTTGGGGTAATACCACAGGGGGGAATTAAGTGTATAGAGAGAAGTAGTACGAAGTTCCGCTATTGTGAATTGATTTCAATGCATGTGATTTCAAGTTAGTGTACCTTTGTGTGACCATTCGTCAAATTGTATTCCCTAAGAGTTTATGTAGCAAAGCATTTCAGGGAAATAGTTATTGATCTTACCAACAAAATACCATTTTTTTTTTTTTTTTGGTAAAGCTGCAGAAAATTTAATTGATGTGTTTTCGGTGTAATGATAAATCCTGCAGATAAGCCAAGAAGTATAAAGGAAAGAAGACAATTCAATTCCAGTGGCAGAGTTTTTCTTTTTCAGTTAGGTACTTTCTTCCCTAAAGTGTGTTCAGAGACCCAATTAATGTACCTTTCGTTCATACTCACACCTCAGGTATGTCAGTGAATGGTGTATACAAGGGAGCATACTAAAAATTTGGCTTGGGTAGTCCTCAACCAGTCTTCTCTTTTCTTTTGTCTCTTCTACTCCAGTTCAGGTATGGATGGATCATAAGTAGGTGTCCTGGTGATACCAGGACAAGTCACATTTCCACATCGGGAGGTGTGTTTTCTGTTAGTACACCCAGTTTTAGGCCTGGAGCTTTTGAATTCATGTAGAGCACACGGTCCTACACAATGCAACAGAACAAAAACACACTCCGATTAGCAAGATCTAATCCTCTTTGCAGTGGGACTGACCGTCTGATGATCCGCTTCATTACCTGACAAAAGATTGGTTTCCTTTGTTGGATGGTCGGTATTTTATTCTAGAATCATCATTGGCACGCACTGGGTACAGTCAGAATAATGTTTTTACCAGCCTCTGCGGGCTTCAAACACTTTCTGTCTCATCTTTCTTACTCTAGCTCACAATGGGTGAGCTTTCCCCATAATTGCCAATTTATTTAGCATCTGTACAATGACATTAATTTTCTGGCTACTTGTTCCCATTTCTACTTTACACAGTCTTAAGTAACATAAAACGAGACTGGTTTTTGTCTCGGATTTTTTTGTTGAATATTTAGTCAGTTGGATGATGGCTGATGGGTTGTGCAATTTCCCCATAGGACTGGTTCATGAAATTGCTCATCATTGCATTAGATAGAATCGCTCTTGAATGTAAAGAAGATTGCCCTGTTCAGGAAACAGTTTTCATTATCTGGATCTGCTATTGCTGCTCATGTTGATAAATTCTCTTTCTTGTACCAAGATGTGTATGTGTTGTCCCTTGTATCGGTTGCCTTTTAACTGCCTGTGATGATAGATCCATCTGGGGCTTGGGGGCGGGGAAGATTACTTCTTGTTTCTTTTTAATAAATGCAGGTGAGTCAGCCACTCAGGCTCCAAAATTGGTCCTTGTTTTTTAAGGACCTCCAAGTACAGATTGATTTCAAACGGTTCATACATGTGCAAGACTAGCTGAGAAAACTCATGGGGAGAAAATTTGTTTTGTTTTGTTTTGTTTCATTTAAGTGCTAGCAGTTGAACTTAGGAGCCCATCAAGAAGTACTAGACAAAATGTCTTTCTTGGGATATGTCCTCCTCCGTCTAAATCTACTGTTGGGGCCATGAAATACTTTGAGCGGCTCAGAACAAAAATAGAACACCAGGTAGTGGTCGTGGCATTAATTATCCTGTTTTTGCTGCTGGAAACTAGAATTGTTTGAGATGGGGTTCAGATGAGCTCCCCTGACTGGAGAGGTGTTACCCAGCCCGAGGATAAGCCACATCAGAGTGTGAGCATGTCAAGCAAGGTGGCAAGTTCATAACCATAATGTTAAAGAACATAATGTTATGGCCTACAGTAGAAGCATATGATACTATGTTATAAAAATAATCTGATATGTCCTAGTTTGGTATCTTTCCATTTACCTTTGATAGAGTGTGTCAAAGTTAAGCCTTTGGAACCTAAAACCCAAATTAAGACTTGAGAGTCTCCTGAATTTGGTGGCAAACAAAAATCGGCCAACTGAGTTGAGAGACACAGGGCAGGTACAAAAATGGTGTGACCGCAAGGACATGACGTGCTACACTTGGCCTCCTGATCCAGTTGTCAAAGAGCCACCTGATGCACCACTGCGTGTATGTCCTTTCCACTTTCGGGGGTCCATCCGGAAATGGCGTTAAATAGTAAGTGATAGCATAGGATCTGCAACCTGCCAGGTGCAGCCGGTTTGAATTGTAGCTCTACCGCTAACTACCTGTGTGTACTGGAGTTACTGTGTATAACTCAGAGTCTCCATTTTTCCATCTGTGAAATGGGGATAAAACCATTACCTATGTTCATATGATGTTTAAGATTACACAGTGATAATGATGTACAACACGCACTACCTGGCCCTGGCCAAGTGCTCATTTAATATTGGTTATTAACTTGAAGCCCCTAAACGGTGCAAACCTTCCTAACAGGAAAAGATTGCACCTCTGGAACTCCCCCGGAAAATCATGTATGTTTTATTGCCTTGAAAGTTCATAGCTTGCTAGCCACATTTTGCAGGCATTTATAAATGTTACCCTTCTAGTGTATATTGTGGTTTAAAGGTAGTTGTCAATAATTCCAGAGAGAAACTTAAGGGGTATGTGGCCTAAATTCTGTGGCTTTTAATGGGCTCAGTGGTCCCCAGGCTCAGAATTGAGAGAAGCTGCTCCTTTCCTCCAGGTCGGTTATACTCGTGGCATCTTGGTTATTGTTTGCCCCCAAAGTGCTTGGTGCTCCGTCTTCTGTTCTTGGAGCTGAGAGGGGACTTGGTATTCAGAAGCCAGTGGAGTATGGCTCCAGGGTAATTGGCAGAAGGGGGTCTGTTTTAGGGGGTCCTACTTTACCACTGTGGCCTGGAAAGTTCCCAGCACAGGGCATACAGCCTTCTCTTTTTCCTTTCACTGTGCATATGGCATACCAGAAGTTTCATAGTCTGACTCCTTCACTTCTGCAACATCAATACAAATAGGTCATAAAATGTGAATCAGACTTCCTCCTAAATACAAGTCCTCCCAGGATACTAGCAAATTAACCTATGGCTATTTCCTGAGCCAATAATTAGTTACCCTCCCATGGGTAGAAACACCACGGATGCAAAATGCCCTTGGTTTCCCGTATTAACTTCCTCACTTTATTTTGGCGAAATTCAGGAAATTTTGAAATTAAATGATTTCTGAACTTGCGCATTATCAAATGTCAGAGTAAAATCACCTGCATGCCGCATTTTTTCCATGCACAGTTTCAATTTCCAGAAGCTAATTTCTTCCTTCTAATTACATGTACTCCAAGAAGAGCTAGTTTTTACAACCCAGCATGAGAGCAAGTAACTCCCGTTTATTCAGGCTGACTTGAATGCAGAGGCTTCCTGAATCGGCCTGAATACAACTGCTTAAGGCTCGAGATAAATGGTCCCTGTTCTGTCATCATCATCATTGTTATATTATCAGTGCTAAGGGTCACTAGGGAAATGGTCTCCTGATGGTCAGACCCTGTGCTTGATGTTTCCGAAGGAATCTTGCCCTGGTGATAAGTAACATAGAAACTTGTTTCGTTTCTTTTTCTTTTCCATTTTTTTTTTTTTTTTTGGTTTTCTATAAAGAATAATATTTAAAATGTGGACGTTTTAGCTGTGTGTTAAATGTTATTTTAAACTCATTAGGTTGATTTAGACATATTTATCAAATCCAGGTGTACTTTTAGGTATCTTGCTGGTTGCTCATGAAAAAACAAACAAAACAAAACACGTGCATCTATTTGAGAGGATTCTGCTGTACCATAAATAAGTGGCTGGAGAGTCTTGCAAGACTGGGCTTTTCTGTTGTTGCTTTTTGCCCCTCACCCAAAGAACTACCCTGGGAAAGAGGAGATGAGCATTACACCTCAGGCAGATCAGGAAAAACATGGTGACCGTAGTGTTCAGAATTATCCCTTGACTCTTTTCCTAATTTTTCTGACCATGGTGTGAGCACTCTACTGAATTATTATGTGGATTCAGTATCAATCAGCAAAGGGCCAAATCATGCTATTTGTTTTAGAAACAAAACTTACCCACCTCCTGGGCCCCATCCTACAACCTCTCTCCCTTTCCAGAATTTTGTGCATTATTAGGTTCTAAACTTTGGTTTGGTTCCTAACAAGTGTTGTGTAAAACCAAACAGAAATAAATCTGGTTCCCTTGTTCTTACATTTTTAAAATTCGTGAGGTTGGGTTTCAATTTCCTTAGTATACATTACGTTGTGAATGCAACCTTACAAAACAGCCTACATCCAATCTCACTCCCTCTTTGGAAATGGCAGTACTGTCTCTCTTTATTTTTAATCTAAGGGCATAGCGAAGTGGTATCGGAACTCTTTAGCACTTTTCTCTCCCCATCTCCTTCATGTTCAAGCCACCACATGGGAGCCGTGGCTCAAAACTTAGCAGAATATTGTACTGTCTACCACTTCTTGATGGCTTATTTCACACCAGGAACTAGGTCAAGTTCATGGCGTCACTTTCATTCAATCAGTACAATGAAATAAAGTAGATCTTAGCATCCACATGCTAAATGGGGAAGCTGAAACCTTGAGAAGTCAATTTCACATTAAGTAGGAAATGAAAAGGCCAGAATCTGATCACTGGATCCCCTCTGCTGGGAGTTCACTCTCAAAAACATGTGTGTGGCAAATGTGTTGGGGAAACACAGTATAAAGTAAAGTAGTGTGCTGTTCCATCATTGAAAATCAGCTATAATTAAGATACCAGGTTTTCCCTCTGCCTGGGAGATGCCCACGTCCATCTGCACACATATGGGGGGGCCATAGGGATTACCACGTGCTCCTGTCATACCTCAAGGAAGGTAGCAAATTATCATCCCCCTCCCTTCAATGTTCTGACCCAGGCTTGGTAAATATCCTTCTAAAATTAAGGTGGAGGACGAGAAACAGAATTAGCTACCCAGGCTGCGTGATAACTGCCATATTTCCCAGTTAAGTAAAAGACTGTAACACCTGACATTCGAGACTAAAATGAAGAGGTATCTTGATGAGAATTTCATGCGCGCATTGAGTCAAATGCCTTCCAGTGTATACGTACTCTTTGAAAGAGAACAGAAGTCTGTGCACCTGTAACTGGATTTGTTTTCTATATGTTTATGAGTGGTATTGTGGTTCTCCAATGAAAGGGACTTCTGCTCAATGTCTTTGTGCTCTTCAGTGCTAACAATCACAAGAAGTAGGTGTCCAATAATTTATTATAATAACTACTTATTGCAGATTAAGGGGACCCCATAGCTGTGTCTTGGAGCCCAGCTTTGAGCTCTGTACCGAATTCTCCTTCTTTGAGAGCATTGACACCTGGGGACTCGGTTCAGTTGAGGTTTTTTTCTATATCCCATACATACACGCAGAATACTAAGTTCTTTGTTAAATTACAAATCAACTACCTGGCGATACAGCTGGACGAGGAATGTTCCAGAAGACTTTGGTTTTGACTTTAGGTGATAGTAATTTTCAGATGTTGATGCAAGCTTTTACACAAAGGACAACCAGGCCAGAATTGGGAGCCATTTTGTTGAGGAAACTGGAAATCCTCACCCTTTTAAAAAACTGAGTGACAGCCGACTAATCCCACATGATTTCCGAAATTCAAGGTTACATTTTCTGCCTCCCTCAGACTAACGTCACTTCTCCACGTTGAGAAAGAACCAGAGCGGCCTTTGGCTTCTGTTCAGCCCCAAACCCAAATCACTGACCCTTTGTTTTTAGTACTTTGCCATTTTGCTTTTGCTTTTTTAATTTGCTTGTGACTCTCTGCTTCCCCCATCTTTTTTTTTTTTTGGTACAATGATTCTTACCTTGTCTTTCCCCAGTCCGTTTCTGACCTGGAGAGACGTGCAGCATGTTATTGTCAGGACTTCCCGTGCGGGACATTTGAACGCTAATGACTGGAAAACCAATGCTGCTGGTTTTAAGGGTGAGAACTTCTTTCATATTCTGTCACAGGCAAAATATTTTTATTTTTCCCCCATTTTAAATGGAGAGCCAGAAGTAGAATCCCTCCAAAGAAACTTGAAATTGTGTGCTGACACACAGAGCTGGCTCTTTGAGTAACTAAAACGCAGATTGATTTTTTTCTTTTTTAAATTCAAACAGCACATAAAAGGCAGATTTCTTTGGCTTCCCACATCATAGGTCAATTTCTTAAAAGACAACCAACTTCCAAGTATAGTCGACCTATGGGGCTTCTCATTAGTTTGTGATTGCTGTCATTGGTTATCTGAGTGGTGTTTGTCACGATGTGTGTAGAACGTACTCATCTTCTATAGTGATTACTTCCATTTCAGTAATGACTGGTGTATTTTGTTCACTGTTAGTTCCTAGCCGTGCTTGCTTTGTTTTTGTTTTTTATTAAAATTCCACAAACAGCTAACTCTAAGACATTACTTTATATGAATGAAAAGTGCTTCTGAAGCTTTAAAACATACAGTCTTTATACACTTATGCACATCATATCATAAGTGCTGCCTGTTTTTCCCATGGCTGAGGATTATAGTTCCCTCAAAGTGTCTTACTAATAGTGGGCAGTTTGTTTATCATCATCCATAACATACGTTATAATAAAAAAATTACTTATATAAGGCAGATGTCCTAAAGTTTCGCATGACTTAAATTTTAATCCACTAATACTGTTACAGCAAAGATTACTCTTGGTCATATCTGCAGACTTAAATTTACTCCCAAGTAATGTTGTTATCATTATATATCCCTATGGATGAAAACGAGTATCCCGTACCACAGGGAATAGTGACTTAATAATTGATGTTCTGGTCCCCAGATCTTTGGTAACATGTCGAATCATTCTGGGCAAGTCATTTAAGTATTTTGGGCCCTAACTTTCCCATCTTAAACATTTTAGAAGCTGAATAATATTATCTACATATGATTTCTTAAATATGATTTTAATACATCTTTAGTGAACTCTACCCAGTGTATGCACATACCCATGCCAGAAATGTAAAATGTAATTTTTAAAATTACTTGCAATTATAGTCTCATGCTTAGCCAAATATACCAGATAACCAGTGTCATATAAAGTATTTCTTTGGTTAACATCTTCACTGAAGACTTCACTCCATGTTTAGAAAGTATCTGCTTTTGAATAGTATGAGACACCTCTCCTTACTCTTAGACTATATAATGCAGCAGTGTTCAATGAGCTTTTAATATAAACAGTTGTAAATTCTTTTTGGGATCGCATTGTTTGAAGCCCAAGTCAAGACACTTGATCCCAAAATTGCAGTTGTTACGCGTGGCATCAAAAATATGTGAAATTTCAGTTGTTGGAGAAAACCCAGGATGTACTTTGCCATAGGTGTGTTTCATTTTGATTTAGCCTCCGCACCCTCCCAGCTCTTACTGTCTAAATCCATGAGGCTGGGAGGTGGGTCTGGGGAGGGGGAAGAAGGGACCAAAACATAACCTTGGCTGGTTCAGTGCGCTGCAGTGAACTTTTTAGCAGAAGGTTCACAGACTAAGTACATTGACCTCCATGAAGCTGAGGAATCAACTTCAACCCAAATAAAAGTCTTAGTTTTACTTATTCCTTTTTGGCAAGTTAAAAAGAGCAAATGGTTCTAATAAAAAACGCAACTCTTTTGAAAACCTCTGTTGGTTTTGGAGAGGGGGGAAACAGAGGATTTAGACTAACTCCCCAGGTCCCAACCTGAGTCTGAAGGGGGCTATGAAGTGCTCTGGCAAGGAGGAAAGAGCATTTTACTCTTGCACGTGGCAATATTTAGTATAATATTTCACTCTTCTCTTAGCTTGCTGCCAAGAGTAACAATTAAAGTTCGCTTTTTCATAGATGAATTACCCTGAACAGTCTGGATTCCCAGTGGAATTGTTTTGTAATTTTGTTGATGGCAAGCCCCATATTTCATCTAAACATGATCATAATAAGAATAATTTTTTAAAGAGCTATATTCGTCCCTACCCTAAGCACTACCATCCCCTCCCTGGTGTCCCACAAATAAAAGTGATTAAGGCAGAGGCTCTGAGGAGAAGCCACGTGCTTTGGGAAAGGAGAGGATGCAGGTCACTGGGGTAGAGCAAAGATGGGTGACTTTTTATGAAATAAGAACTGAACTAACAAACAAAAATAGCTAATGCTTGGAAGGGCTTCATGCAACAAGAGCTCAGCGAGAGCTCGTATTTTAAATTAGGTCAGCCAGCTTTTGCAGGCCTCGCTTGGCAGGAACACAGGGCCACACATTTCTCCTTAGACAGGAGAAGCCGGAAGTTGCCTGTGAACAGGAGCCCATGGTCATGGCTGCTCTTTGTCCTAATGCAGAGTGAGGTGTGTGCCTGAAAGGAATCCCAAAGCATCTGGGCTCCCCGGGGCTTGCTTTTGTGCCCTTAATGTTGGGCAATTTAATTGTTTGAAGAGTGTTTAAAAAACCAACCAACCAACCAAACAAACAGGAAAACCTGAGAAGAGTTTCACATTGCTGGGTGGGTGCGCTTCTGCACTGGCGATGTCAATATCAACATGAGCATTTCCTTCTCTCATCAGGTAAAGCAGAAGCAGCTGAGAGTAGCAACCAATTCAGTATGGGGGTCTTGTCATCGATACACTTGATAGTCATCACTGATAATTTCAGAGAAGCCAACACCCTGAAGAACAATTTCTCACTAGACCCTGCCAAGTCCTGACATTTCTGCATGCACTGTCCTTACATTTCTTCAGACAGAACCATATGTACTGCAGCTCAGGCAGAGAGGAGAACCAGATGATCTAGCAGCTAGACCGGTGGGGGCCTCTCGGCAAGGAGGACTCGATGCATTCTAATCCACATGCGTTACGGACCTGGAAAATGCAAGCGAGTCCCTCCAGCAGCAGCTTGCTGACTTCCTGTTGACGGCACAGGCAGGTTCTCATTCAGGCGAGGAGGTTAGCCTTGAAAAACCAAAGAATGTGGCTCTCTGCTGACTCATCTGTGTGTTTTCTCCGAGGGAGGGATTACCCTGGAGTTGCATGCTGATGAGCTGGGTGCACAGAGTTTCCTCCTCTTTTTCTGTGTTCTCATTATAGTAACATGCTATAAACGATCGGATAGTTAGATTAGCTCACGGTGAAGGGAGTCCCAAAGCTGGAAGCTACTCATCAATATTTTTATGCTAATGATACCTCAATTTTTAATAATTTTAATTGAACTAAGATGATTCTCTCTGCTTCATAAATAATAATCTTTTCTAGTATAGTTAAAAGGTCTTTTGCTGAAGATCTGTTTTTCAGAGTAAACATAGTCCAATGAGTACATACGTATGGAAACTGACGAAACATTATTTGGATGGTTCATTGTGTATTGAATAATTTTGGCTAAATTTCATACACATTTTGACTTTAAACTTTCTCCAGAGATAGTTTCTTTAAAAATAAATGGAATAAATATCATGCACTTATCAAAGAATCTCCTTGAGGTTATTCATGAGGATAGGAAAGTATTTGTATGAGGCCAGATGAACAGATGTGATATTTGCCACTAGAAAACTGAAATCCGAATTCCCGTATTTTGCTACTGATCAGCATTTGCAATGCCGGCAGATGAGTTTGGCATTAAATCATTTATTTGGTTTTTTTCCCAGTGTTATTTCCTGCTCCTTTGATGCCTTCCCTTCCCTCTTATGAAAAGTCTTCTCTAGTTTTTTTTTTTCTTTTCTATGCTTTTTAATACCCCGTCCATGCTCCTTGAAATGCACAAATCAGCTGTAGAACAAGCAAGGGCTTTTTGCCATTTGAGTAGTTTTCTTCACAGAACTTAATTTATGCAGTCTCTTCATTTATTTATTTACAAATACTTGCTGAGCACCTTCAGCACGCCAGCCCAACACATGAAGTGTACCCAGAAAGGGGAAGCGAAAGGAAATGTCAGGGCGGCCCCATGGCATTGCCTAATCTGATCTGGTCATGGTATGATTTATGTACAGAAACAGAAATTTACACTGCACTTTTCTTCCCTTCCGCCAAGCCCAAACGATCGTGCCAGGTCATGTTTATAAAATGTGTCGATGCAAATTTCCCTGGTCATGGCAAATGCAGCCTAACCTCAGCAGGAAAAGGCATCTGATGTAGCGACTATCTTTTGTGGCGAGTCACGGATATTTTGACCAGCTCTTTTTGTGCATAGAGGATACATGGACCAACCCCGCCATGCTGAGGACTTTCATTCTGCATTCTTCTAGAATCCATGGCTCCTATCATTTCAGGAAGCACTTAGCTCTTTGTGATGATCCCCTCTGTTCTGCTTTAATCTGTGGAACCTGCAAATCCACCGCCCCCATCCCCCTCAGTTGCCTGGGCTGTGCCCTGCAGGCTGATCCTCCCCGCCTCGCCTCCCTCCACCCCACCACCCCCCAGTTCATACCTGTGGTTTGTGGATGCACTTAGAAGTACAATTGAATGCATGCAACATCGATGCTCTAGTTTTTTTCAAAGTGTCTGTATTTGGATTATATGACTGTATACAGTTAAACTCTCTTAAATTTAGGAACAGGAATAGACATCAGATAATAAATTAGGACCTTCTGTCATCTTTACTAGGCGAAAGAATGAAAAATATGTCATTGAAAATCAAAAATGACAACTAAGTGAGCGAGGTTACCACGCCTTCCATTTCACTGCCCTCCCAGACTATGTAAGTCTCTCTTTTTCTACCAGCATGTTGCTGAAACCTCCCCATCCCCACTGACTCTTTCTTTGACCATCACTAAACTACTAGACTTTTTTTTTTTTTTTTTTAATTTCTAACTGATTTCCCACCACGGGAAAACAATTGACAGTCTAACATGACTTCTTAGCCTCCAAGGCCCTAACTATTAATAACCTTTATTACCTTTAATTGCCATCATTTTATTTCCACTGGTAAGGCTGGTAATTTTAAGATGTTCCAATATATTTTTAATACCTACCTGTCTTGCTTTCAGTTTGTAACACTTATTAAAAAGAATTAGCAGTGCTGAAACCATTAAGCATGCCATGTGTTGAATTGAAACTAAAGGTTTTGAAATGTGTTCTTTTGAGTGTGTGAAGTGATATCTGATGTATTACCATTTGAAAGGGTAAAGCTATATTTTGTTATTGCACTGCACAAATAATAGTTCATCTTTGCCACTTAGCATGCTGATGTGATGTTGGTAGTGATGATTAAAGCTACATAGTTGGTAATCTGCACATCATGTTTTTGAAGAAAGGTCAAAGTGAAATGTTATGCACGTGGTCAGTGTCAGGGGTGGTATTAGAATCAGCTGCTAGATTCCAGGCCCTGTCCAATCTGTAGAAATAAGTCATTGAGTTCTTCTAATGCAAGGAAAAAGGGGAGTAAATACATTTGATTCTATCGAATAAAATGTGCCACCTGATTTTCTTTCAGGATTCCATGTTTTATACTATTGTACTCCATGAAGTCAATTTCATTTAATATGTATGAACTTAAAACCTTTCCTTTCCTATTTACTGACCATTGAATACATGAGCTCATCTTGCTCATTCACCAAAAAAAGATGTGAATCACATAATTTCAGGATTTTATCTTTATCCATTTGTCTGGCGGATGATTTACGTAAATACCTACCTAAGAACAGGAATACGGAACTCCTGACAGGAAACCGCTTGATCGCTGCATAATCTAGAGTCCTTTTCCAAAATACACACTTGTCCCATCAGAGTGTTCCACTCATACTTCCTAAATATGCGAGGTTTAAGAATGCCTTCTACCAGTGAAAAATGTTTTCTTCCTGTTGATCTTTGAACGGTAGCGTTAGGTTTGTTAGACTTTGGGGGGGTGTTTTGTTCACTTGTGTTTTGCTTTCTCATCCCTAAGTGCATAAGTTTTAAATGCATGTGGTTTCACACTTAAAATCCATCTTCAAAATGGAATTAAAATGATGGTTGCTCTAAGTGACTATTATCCCTCTACCAGATATAATTAGTTAATGAAGGGAATTATGTGCAGAATAGTTTTGTGGCTTTGCCATAATCTTAAGAACCTTTAAATTCTAGTAGACAGTCTGTTATTGATATTTTCTGTGGCCTTTGAGGAAGCCAATTAAAGTTTTTGTATCTTGGTTTTTTAGAATGTGGGTAACTCATACCAAACATAATGAGAAGGCTGAGTTGAATGAAAAGTGCTTTGAAAATGGAAAATACCAAACATAAAAAGAGTCCTTTTTTAAAAAAAGAGTCTTAAACGTATGTTTTCATATGTCACAGCTTCCTGCTCCTTGAAATGAGGATACAAATATAAAACTATGCTTGAATTAGAATGCTTTGTTGGGATTGGAATTAAGTTATTAATTGAGTGGGGTGAGAGAAAAATGAATTCAGGACTTTGTAATAAAGTCGTCACTAATACATCACATAATTTTTATCCCATAATCACAGATCAATATGACTATAGTATAATCATATATCAAACACAGCTTTACTTAAATTCTTTTTTGCAAATTGGTTTTAATGTTTAAATCTCACCTTGGCTTCAACCTACTAAATCTTAACAGTTGTAATTAATTGCTTCAACATAGGAACTAGTGATAGAAATCTGAACTGATTATAGCTATCAATGTCCTACTGACTCTTGAGTCATTAATATACAGTATGCAAGCTGTGAGCATAAAATATTTTTTAACAATATGCAAAAGCTTGTACACTTCAGAGGGAGTTGATGTCTCTTTTTGTGTAATCACCTGATGAAAATCAATTTCACTAATTCTAATGAGGCTGGAGTTCCCCAGGTATTTTTAAAAGTCTTCCTTCAGCATATGAGTTTGGCTATTAATGGCAGCAAATCTTGATATTTTGTGGTTACAAATGGTATCTTAGGCAAAGATAAAAATCATCAAGTCCTAAGCATGGTGATTACAAAGGGCAATCAAGCAGGGCCAATGCTATTTTCAGGCCAAGAGTGTGTTGTGACTAAAAAGTAATGAAATGGATTTCTGTGAAGCACTACTAATTGGATTCTGAATCCAGTTACAAAATAAGATACCCAAAGAGGATTTAAGCCAAGACCATCTATCAGAATACATATACGCCCACAGACACACTCTCTTACAAAAGCTTTTAAAATTCAACAGTCATTGTCTTATTTGGAGTTTTGTGTTTACTTAAAACAAAACAAAAAACTCACTCAACAGAGTGCTTCAGAACCTGGGCTCTAAAGTCAAACAGCCTGGGACCAGTTTTTAGCTAGATAGACAAATAAATAGTGTATCTGGTCATCTGTGTACATTCTTAATCCACATTATTGGAGTAAGTTTACATATGATAAAAAGCACTGTTTTAGGGCACCTAAAACAGTTGGTTAAGCATCTGCCTTCGGCTCAGGTCATGATCCCGGGGTTCTGAGATGAAGCCCCACACCGGGCTCCCTGCTCAGCGAGGAGTCTACTTCTCCCTCTCCCTCTGCCCCTCCCCTCCACTTATGTTCTCTCTCGCTCGCTCTGGTTTCTCTCTCTCTCTCTCTCTCTCTCTCAAATAAATAAATAAATAATCTTAAAAGAGAACCACACCCCATTTTAAGTGTACAAATGTATACACCCACGTAACCATCACTACAATCAAGGATAGAAAATTTCCATCACCCAGAAAGGTCTTTCGTGCACTTTTCTCATCCCCTCCCCCTCCCGCCATCCTACCCGATGCATCTGGTATCCTTTCTGTCACTAGAGATTATGTTGTCTTTTGTAGACTTTTATATACGTAGAATTACTCAGAAGTGGCTTCTTCCTCTCTGTATAATATTTTTGAGGTTCCTCTATTTATCTATTTTTGAGGATCCTCTAAATCATTAGGTATATAAGGAGTTCATTCCTTTTTATTGCTAAGTGATATTCCATGGCGGGAATATACCACAGTTTATTTACTCGTTCACATTTTCATGGATGACTTTGTTGTTTCCAGTCTGGGGTTGAGTTGAGCCAGTGTGAGTATTCACGTTCAAGTCTGGGGTATGGACAGGCACAGCTTTGTAAACGTGAGACAGTCAGAAAAAGCCTAATTTAAACAGGGACCCTAAGGAGGGAGGAGCTACCCAAATGGCTAATCAGATGTGTAGAGCATCAGACAAGGCAGGCAACTTAGATAAAGATTTGGTCAAGGAAAAGGGAAGAGGTTGTCAGAGCTGGTGTGTGTGGCAAAGGGAAGGCTGAAGAAAACAGTATTATAGACAGAATTTGGCACAGTTCTTCATTCATGGTTTGCACACAGGTAAAATTGCCATCTTCACGTCACACATCATTCTCACATTTAATATTGAATTAATAAACAGTTAATATTCTGTTAAGATTTTTGTACAATGAAAACTGAGCATAGATATGTGTGGACGTGCGTCAAGCTGTAGCCATTGAAATGCTGTGGATAGCTTAGAGATGCAATGAGCTCCTCTCCCACTTTCAAATACTAGACTCCCTACTTTATATTCACCTATTTCTTATAACACACTGATTCTCTTGTAACACATCTTTTTAGTTTTCATTTGTCAGGGATCTTAGTATATGATTCTGGATAAAGGGTTAACTTCCTTGTTTGTGTGCTCTGTTTTTCTCTAAGAATACCTGGATTTCAATAAATGGGCTTGAACGTATTGAGGAAAAAGCATAATCTGCTGATCGTTAATGAATTGTATTAATGTCACGTATATAAACTCGATCAGAGTCATAAATAACTATAATAAGAGGGTGGAAGATGTTGGAGCCCTTGACTTACCGTAGGGAACAGAAGCTAGTCTGAAATAGGTTCCAGGGTGGCTACTCGGCTTACCCGGATGTGTTATTTTGTTTGTTTGCATTTCTCAGAGGATTGGGGATTAAAGCTGGATGAAATCTCCCATCAGGAGAGCAACAGTTAGGGAGTAGGGAGACGGTCCAGTGGGTAGAAAGGGCGGGTGTGGTGTGATGAGGAAAGTAACTGAAAGGAAACTGACAGCAAAGCTACTTGAATCCCACAGTTAACAAGTTCTCATTTCATTTGAAAAACATTTTGGAGCCACAAGAGTGATTTGAGAAAGTAAGTTGGTAACAGTAATGACGTTGAAGCAAGTTGATTCTAGTTGCTTGTCTTGATGTCAGAAAGAGTTTTATTTCTTAAACTGATGGTGTAAATGCATTGGTCCTATTATATATCCTACAAAATGACATGTAGGTAAGAAACTGACTTGCTAAAATGTGTGCAAATTCTCTTACAGCAATCATTTTATATTATTTTAGTATGCAATTTTATATTCCTGACCTTAAAGGCTGAGACATTCAGTGAAATTTTTTATCATCTCTTGCCTTCCTTCTAAATGAGGAGAGTTCTAGAGTTGAGATGTATAGTCATCTTTGCTGAATTCTTTTTTTTAAAGACCGGGAAGAAATGCTTTTTGAAATGACTCCTTAATAAACCCAAGGCTAAAGGTGTGAGGACAAGATGGCTCCTTGAAAAATGTCAGGCCAGAAATTGTGCTTCAAGAAGGCCTCACGCATTCTCTTTGACCAGAGTCCTTTTGCTGGTCATCCTCGTTCGCCGTCACCTTCAGAAAGCCACTTAACTTTCAATATTTGAATTATTTTTCACGTGCAATTATAGTCTTTGTATTTGCCATGCGACTTTGCAAAAATTTAAGGCAAGCAAGCAACATAATTCTGGGCTAGCCCCTTGAGTTGCTCTAAGATGGCTGCAGGTTGTGTGACAGAAACATTGACAGTTTATAAAAGACTTTTGCTCTTCCTTAAGCTTTCCATGAATATTTTTTCTTTGCCATGAAGCAAACTTAGAATTGTCTATGATCCTAAGAAACTGCACTGCTTATTTGAACCCACCAGAGGCTACCACTATATACTTTCTTAATGTACTGTGCGAGATGGTTCTGTCTGGAAATCATTTGCTTCTTTTCATGTTGTTTCCTCAGAAGTATCCCCCAAGCCAAGGCAGAAGATATGTGTTCAGCTTTGTTCTAGAATTTGATATTGTGCATCTCAAAATTCCCTGTTGAATTCCTGCCACATTTGGCTAAGGAATCAGAGTGGATAGATAAAAATGCAAGAAATACCTGGGATTGTCTGATCGGGCTGCCATCGTTGGTTTCACAGGTTATTAACTGCACTAGGGAACCAAACTGAGGGGTTGGGTAGAGATGGAAATCCAGCCTGTGATCCACTCACCAAGCTGTGTGCCCCAGAGGGGGACAATGTCGACCTAGAAAAAGAACTACCTTTCTCTAGTTCATGGAGATCCCACATGGCCAGCGTGTTACACAGAATTCTGCTGTAATTCCTCTCGGAATTGTTGAAGGCATGAATATCTTTTAGAAGATACCTAGCCAGAGATGGTTTTGTTCATTGTAACCTTCAGCTGTTGCTTCAACCTTGACAGTCACAAAACCTCCTTTAGCAAACTAGCTCAGTGTTACTAGAGTCAAATAGAGTCTTCCAGTGTCTAGACAAAGTTCGAAGTAAAATCTTAGAATTTTAAGTGAGTGTGAGTGCTAAGTACAAATTTATTTATTCTTTTCATAGTCTTTTTACCTTCTCTCAACTTTGTGACCAAAAATGATTGATGCTTCATGAATTCAAATGTATAATCACCTCATCTGGGGCCAGTAGAAGATTCATATTTGGGGTGAAGCGTCCTTCTGAATATTGACATACGGGGCACAGACATAAAGCAGTGATGAAGGCTTTCTTCAAAGCTCATCATCAAGCTGTCATGTGAAGGTGCTCCTCACGGACCATCTTGTCTACCGTCTGTGGAATAGTTTTAAATGTGAAAGGAGCTACGTGATTGAGGCGCACAGGAGAAACTGATAGGAACTCGTACGTATCAGCTTGGATGCTGACACCAGTATTCCCAGCATAGATGGCATCACCCATTCTCTGCTCCAAATCTAACTTCCCATGACCACACTAAGTTGGTGGTAAATGGGTGCCGCATCAGCTGTGAAAACCAGTTCAGAATCCATAAGGGAGCCCAAGTAGATAAGAGGAAAAAATGGCCTTCTGATGACTCTTTTTAAAGTACGATTTTAGTAAAGATGGCGTAGTCCATCCTTGTTTTTTTCCTCCGGAGAGATCTTTATGTTGGTGCCAGACCCTGCAATATAAACCAGACCCAAAGACTCAGAAGGAAATCCCAAAAATGATTCCTGTCCTCACTAACTTCCTAAGGCCAGTGCATCCAGCAAGGTACTGTTACGTGCCAGGTGATTGCTTTGCAGAATCCATCTGGATACGTCTTCTGTGAAATAAATAGATCCAGACTTTTTTTCCCCTTAAAATCTCAATTCAAACTCTTTACACATGTTCACATCTTGCTAGCCTTAGGCATTTCAAAGCAATTAAACTTCTATCACACATCCCAATAATGGCTTCAACAGGCTTCGTTTTACGGCATTATACCAGAAGACATGGTACACTCTGATGTTTCCAGAGTCATCGTGCAAGAGCCAGAGAAGGGTGTTGTGATCACTGCTGGATGTTAACAAATGGGAAGTCGTTCTTTGCTACGCAATGCCATTCTGCCACCTACACGTGCCTGGCTAGCTCTAATAAAAAAAAAAAAATGGTCTAGCTTGAATAGGAAATAAAGGATCTTTTCCATGTTAATAATATCTTCACACTCAGAGAAAATCCCTGATAGAAATGACTAAAGAAGGTCATCCTCAGCAAGAATAAGGGAAAGGGTTATAGGCCAGATGTTAACTTTCCTTCCAAGCCCCACATATATCTTTTTCTGTCCAGGATATTTTAATGAGCTTTGAAGAAGAGAGCACTTTTTATGCAGCTGACTTGCAAAAGACAAAGAGGATAAAAATGTTCCCGTGTTCATCTGTGATGGATAGATAAATTTTTGAAATGTCTCCACTCCCTTTGCCACCTCGTGATTCTGAGGATGATGCTTGATTTGAGAAATGAGTTGCAAGAAATACTGTGTGTCTTATAGACAACAGTAATCGACAGATATATACACGATGCAAAGAGATTCTGAACAATTGTGATTGAGTCTGTGTGACTTTGGGCAAGTTTTTTTAATGTTTATGAGGCTTATTTTTTCAGCTATAAAATGTGAATAATACTATTTTGCCAATAGGACTGTTCTAAAGATTTCATTAGTTAATACGTAATAAAATGCATACATAAGATAGTATTTTTACCTCCCATATAAACTTTCTTCTGGGCATCTTATTTCGGGAAGCATGCTTGCTACATTAAATGTACTTCAACTATAGAGCCAGTAAGATTAGACAAAATAGATAGATTTAAATGCATTAAACAGAACCTTTAGAGCATTTACTATCTTTCAACATTGTTACTGAGCTTGATATTGTATCTCAAGTCAGTCAAACCCAGATTCTGGCCAAGAATGAATAAACTTTAACTCTTTGAGTTATGTGCATCCACAGAAGAAAATATCTAGACCAACCTGTGCTCAGTGAGCGAGGAATATCTATAGGTTAATTAGGAAAACTTATCTTCCTAAAATACCTCTATAAGGGAAGCCAAAATGTGTGTGGTAGTCCGTATGAAAAGATATTAGCACAATCTGTAGAGCCAGCTTTCATTTCTTGTGCTGCTCACATGAGGGGAGGGGTATTGAGGAATCCTGCCTCCAGAGACTCAGACCCCACGTTGGAGATGCTAGCCTAATTAACCAGGCTTTATTAGCTGGGGTTCCAAGAGAGATGCCAGCCCCAATGCCCTCAGGAGGTGGCTCTCACCATGGGGTGCCTGGACCAACAACATCAGCATTACCTGGGAACTGGCTAGAAATGCAAATTCTGGGCCTTAATTTCTTCGATGTATTTTTTTTTTAAGAAAAATTTTATTTAAGTAGAGTTGACGCAATGTTAACATTCGTTTCAGATACACAGCATAGTGATTCACCTTCTTTATACATTATGCTGTGCTCACAAGTGTATCTGTCACCATAAGCAATTACGATATCACTGAGCATGTTCCCAATGCTGCGCCCTTTCTTCCTGTGACTTATTCATTCCATCACTGGAAGCCTGTAGCTCCCACTTCCCTTCATTCCCCCTCCCTCTGGCAACCATCGGTTTGTTCTCTGTATTTATAGGTATGATTCCACTTTTCGTTTGTTCATACATTTGTTTTTTAGAGTCCACATATGAGTGAAACCATATGGTGTTTGTCTTTCTCAGTCTGATTTATTTCACTTGGCACATTGTCACAAATGGCAAGACGTCACCCTTTTTATGGCTATGTAATATTCCAGTGTGTGTGTGTGTGTGTGTGTGTGTGTGTGTGTGTGTGTGTGTGTGTGTGTGTGTGTGTGTGTGTGTGTGTGTGTGTGTGTGTGTGCGTGCGCCCACCCCACATCTTCCTTAGCCAGTCATCTCCCTGTGGACACTTGGGTTGCTTCCATAATTAGGTTATTGTAAACAATGCTGCAGTAAACATGAATGCACATATTTTTTTCAAATCAGTGTTTTTCCTTTCTTTGGGTGAATACACAGTAGTGGAATTACTGGATCACGGGGTAGTTCTGTTTTTTAATCTCTTTAGGAACCTCCACAGTGTTTTCCACAGTACCTGCACCAGCTTGCATTCCCACCAGCCGTGCACAAGGGTTCCTTTTTCTCCACAATCCTTGCCAACACTTGTTGTTTCTTATGCTTTTTTATTTTAGCCAATCTGACAGGTGTAAGGTGATCTCATTGTGGTTTTGTCTTGCATTTCCCCGATGATGGGTGATGTTAAGTGTCTTTCCATGTGTCTCTTGGCCATCTGTTTGTCTTCTTTGGAAAAAAATGTCTATTCAGGTCCTCTGTTCATTTTTTAATGGGATTGTTTGGGATTTTTTGGTGTTGAGTTGCAGAAGTTCTTTATATTGGACCTGACTTTAAAACCACTAATCAGTGGGACCTAGCAGCATGTGCTTTGACGAGTCCTCTGGGTAGTTCTGATGCTCACACAAGTCCAGGAACCACTGACCCTAGTCCTCCGCTGCGTGTAGTGACTCACCTTTTCCTGTGCATTTAAGCGGGGCCAGTCAAGTACCATCCTTAGAAGAAATGAAAACATAAAGTCTCAAATCATTTCTTTTTTCCAGAGTTTGGATAGGGAATCCCAAACTTGAAAAGTGCCCTCTAAACATCCCTTTAAAAATTAATTAAAATTTAAATTAAAATCACATGTAAACCATCATATCTCTTGTCAGTCACTTGGCCCTTTGCACCCAGCTACACTCAATCTCTTTTCTGTCAATTGGACTATAACCCTCTGTTTTCAAACTTGGTATCCCCCCCCCTCTCCCGCCCCCACCATCTTGGAAGAAAAACAAAAACAAAAAACCTTTTCCATTATCCTGCTGCCTTCCTTCGGTCCTCCCTTATACAACTACAGATCCCCCGCAAGTAGTCTGAATTAGCTGCTTCCACTTCCTCACTGTGGAGCCCCTCTGTAATTCACTTCCACCTTTGAAGTGAAATTACTCTGTGAAACTCTCAACCATCTCCTGTTTGCCAAATCAAAAGTCTCTTGCTTTCCTTTGAGATTTCCTGCTTTTGATCTACGCAGTCCAGATCGCTTGCTTGCCTTGCCCTGCCTTGCCTTTTGTGATGCAAACCTAGAGCCCTTGTTCTCTGACATTTTAATGATGCCTGTCTCTCCCTTCTTTCAACTTAGCCATTCCCTGAGGTCTGTGGCTTGAAGAGTTCTGGAGGGGATGCACACACTCTCCCCCCCCCCCCCGCCCCCCGCCGCCCTCTCTCTCACCACCTCTTAATTCCTCAGCTCCCCCTGACCCACATCTCTGCGTTTCTTTCAGTTACAAGTATCACCTCCTTATTAATGATTTTCAGTTCTACATCGCCAACGTTGTCTTCATCCTTTACCAATCTAGAATCTCTACGCAGGGCTTCCCCTATGTCATTGCAAATTCAAAACTCCGGAAACAGAATCTGTCAGTCATCTTTTACAAAACAACTTCTCCCCAAAATGTACCTCTGTCATCAGGGGGGACTCTTTTTTAGATCACCCTGTTCACCATCTTCCTTCTCCCTCTCCTCAGTCTCCCACTATGTGTGAGTTGTGACATTTCATTGCCCCCTCCTTAGCTGACCTCTCGTTTCATTCAGTTTGTCCATAACCATAACCTGGTTTACAATCCCTCGTGCCTGCACCCTTGAAATAACCAGTTCTCTGCTTGCTTCCTTCTAGCCTTTCATAGCCTATATACCAAGGCCAGATCACTCGTTCTAGAATATCAGTTGACTTATGTCATTTCCTTGATCATTGGCTACTCACTGCCTGAGGTCGAAATCCACCCATGGAATTTCAGGGCCACACAGCTTTCTTGAGGAAGCCACCATTCCGAATCTCCTGCTTTCATTACTTAGCCCCAAATATACCTTCGTGAATCCACATCTTACTTAAGGATTGAAGAACCATCTCAAGTCTTTTTCTTCTAAGAGAATACACAATCCTCATTAATGGCCTATTTTTCTGAGAGTTTACAGGAATTTCCATGTTGTTGTCCCTAAAAATGATGTGAGTTTTATGTAATTGAAAAGGAAAGTTCATGAGAAGCCTTATATAGTACTTGAAACTTGGAAGGATAAGTGGTGGTTGTCCATCTTCTTTGTGTTTTGCGACCATCAAAGCAACAGTGAGTAATGGCTCCCTATCACGTGAGCCATCGATGAAATAGCCATGTCTTTACAACCACTGTTAACCACTAACTGTGAAAATGCACTCACTGGAAATTAACATTAACCAGAATTTCTACTCCTGCCTTTTATGAGAATGTAAGGACAAAGCAAATAAAAAGGAAAAATTAAATGAAGAGTTACCTAAAAATAATACGTAAATGATTCACAAATAGGAATTTTGACTGCTGGTTCATCCGGATCCCAGGCTGGTAACTGCTTGCTCAAGTTACACACCAAGAAGATCTAGGCTGGTGAGCTGATAAATGGTCAGTTTAATGTTCAGTTAGCTTTTACCTGAAGACTCTTGTAGCACGTTTTAGATCTTGTTTTCGTCTTTATCCAAACAATCTTAGTTTCCTAAAACAAGCGCAGTTGTGATCTGCATGGACCCTGGGATGCATGGCTAGCTCTCTCCAAGCTGGTAAAATGTTTTCTTACCTCCATTCGAGAAATACTAGTCAATTATCTTAAGCAAATGACTTGCTTATTATAACCACATTGGAAGCAAATTAAAAGGGAATGGCCAGAGAAAAGAAAATAATTTGATTTTTTTCTTCTTAAAATAGGAAGAGGTCCTTGAGAGAAGGCTGGTATATCTCCTTAACTCTGTAAATTTAAAAAAAATCTAATAAAAAAATATCTTTACATATGCCTATGTAATATAATACATCGTGTGTATATCCTCCTGTATGTAATGAAGTCCATCACACATGGAGAAACCCTCACCAGTGTTTTCCTCAACTCTTCTTACTTCGTGTCTGTGTAATGATGAGCCTGTCAGACTCCCTGCAGCTCCTGGCCAAACCCATCCCAAGGGGAGCTTTGAAGTGCAGACCCCGCCGACAGCCAGGTACCAGTGTCTGAAAACTTCCCACATGCAAGTCCTTAGTAGCGCCAGTGATGGCTGGCATGTTTGGATCTGGCTGGAGTTGTGAGTAGAGCCTGAGATTTTAGGAAGAGCGAGGGGAAAGATAAAAAAAAAAAAAAAAAAAAACAAGCCAGGCACAGTAAGGCAGGTGTCGACTCCATTCTCCTGCCCCCAGGGAGCCTGCATTTTGCACCATGGGGACAGAAGAAAGCCCTCTGTCGTTCTGACTTTCTAAGAAGCTTAGGTGCCTTTCACCCTGAAATCTTTTAAAAAGGGTATGTAAGGAAGAGATTGATGTCGGAGAAAGGGGTTAAGAAAAGGGAAGACGTGGGTAATTCTGGAAGCATCCTCCTTCCATCTGTCCGAGATATTTAGGTGTCGAAATGCTGACAGGAGGACTGAAGAGCTTTACTCTCCACTTTTTCATCCTTAGGAATCTTACGTTTTATGTTTTCCCATTTAGCTATTTATTTTTACTTGCAAAGGGCAGCACTTCAGCGGCGACCTAAGGCAAGTGTCCCGGGCCCTCTCCTGTTTCACCCCCTCCTCCTGTTTCCCACATTTGGCTTGGTTTGATTAACTAGCGCGGGGTCCTGGGTGGGAGCATCTCTCAGAGCAGGTGGTTCAGCGCAGTGAGGATCAAAGAACCCAAAGGTGCAAGGCCTCCAAAGCTGCAGGACCTCTTTGATCTCAGGTTGGAGTCTGTCCCCACACAGATCAAGCAGTCCCCCCTCAAGACAGGAATTTGCGTAACTACCTTTTAGTCTGGTGGTTTACTGACAGGTAGATGAGAATAGCAACAGCCTGATTGAGGGCAGAGGATACCCCCCCATCGTGGTTGGCTCGCAGCTCCCCGGCAGTCTGCTCTCACCCCCTTATTTCCTGCCATGTGTTTACCACGAATGCCCATCCCCTGCTGACCACTCACCCCACACACCACCCACACCAGGCCTGCTGGTTTCCTCCTCGCCCCAGGAAACCACACGCAGACCTGGTGATTATTTAACCAGGAGGCCGTCAGCTCACATGTATGGAGCGTGTTCCCGGCACCAGGCTCTATCAGGTTCCTTCATCTCCATTGTCTTTTTCACTGATTTTGTACTCTTTTCAAATCTGTTTAGTCAGTGCTTTTAATTGTTTCCTAGTGAAATCATTAAGTTCCTCTTATCTCATGCCTGCCTAAGAACACATACCATTTTCTGTTTCTTCTGGACCCCCACTGAGGTGACTATCTAATAGTTGCTTCACACCCCCATGGGTGATACAATAACTAATGAGATAAATTATTTGGGTGTATTGAAATTGGCCCTTTCTAATAATCGAATAATGGAACCTAATTTATCAACCATGTTTCATATCTTGGTGATTATGTGCCTCGTAACAAACACAAATATAGTCCAAGGTGCCTGTACGCCCTCGGATCACTCAATTATTGGTATTAAAAGATGGGAGAGTTCAAAAGCTTAAAAAACAAAAACCTTTTTTTAACCAACCAAGTCTTTTATTATAGAGAGACTGCTTTACTAATAGTCATTTTAGAGTCATCGTGAACTTTCCATTCATTGTAATATTAAAAGAAAGAAAGAAAAGAAGGAAGGAAAGAAGGAAAGAAACGCTTTAAAATGGCTGGCTCCAGGGCCGCCTGGGTGGCTCAATCAGTTAAGTGTCTGCCTTCAACTCAGGTCATGATCCTGGCATTCTGGGATCCAGCCCCGCGTTGGGCTCCCTGCTCAGGGGGGGACCTGCTTCTCCCTCTCCCTCTGCTTCTCCCCTCTGCTCTCTCTGTCAAACAAACAAACAAACAAACAAACAAATAAAATCTTAAAAAAAAATAGCTGGCTCCCGTAAGGATACTCCACTAAAAAGACATAAAAGTATCCCAAATTTCACTGGTTATAGCTTCCTGTGCTCGGGAACTTTAAATTTTTTTTTTTCCTGCTGAGGTTTCTAGCTTTTCTCTGGAATTGTTAAGGCCTCCAAGCTAGAGCTCTTGTTTCAGCTGAGTGTATCTACTTCCAAACTATGCAGTCATTTCCTTACGGGCTTTAGGATTAGCTTCCCTCAGCACTTCTGGTCTCATCAGAAAGTAGAAATACACCTGCTGGAGAACATTATCTATTTTCTTGCCTTCTGTCATTCATCTAGCTGGTTGCAAGCAGGGAAGCCTTCAGATTCCTTGGAATAAAAACTAGTTATACTTCTGGCACCAGACAGTTCCACTTTTCTCTGCTTATCTGCATAAACAGTCATGCAACCTAATGAGGCAAATATAATGTTATTCAAGTATTGCAGAGTCCCTTTTTTCAGCTTGCCCAGCATCATTCTCCTTCCTGAAATCTACCTCAGTAACTTTGCCTCAAGATCTTTAATTACTCTGTAAACATGCTTTGTTCCCTCGATAGCTTTCTAAATATTGATTTTTGAATCTTAATTAATGTTCAGACTATTAATTGAATGTTTGCCACCCACACTTAAAGAAATGAAAATTCCGTATGAGATGCTTGGTTTCCTCCTCACACCGTTATTAGTATCTAACTTCATAGAGTTTTGAGTTTTATACAGAGCTTGCCCAGAGACGGCTCTACTTGATCCTCATAAGGTTATTTTCAGGCTCAGGTTTTGCTCTGAGCTTGGCATGAGAAGTGTGCATAAATAAAACTCATTTAGGTATGGATGGCACAACAAGTTGTTCGCCTGGTATATTTGCTCTAATCGTAATTTTTTTAAATGTGAATATTGGCTCTATACTTAAACAAATTTGGTGCATTAATGAAGACTTTACAGAAGTCAGTGATAAAAAGCACAGAGCTCCAGATTCCCCTTATAATTCTCATGTAAACACTTTATGCCACTTGGTGAATTAAATAAAATTTCTCTTCTGTCAGTTGCGTTCATTCACTTTTCAAGTACATACAGAAGGTCTCCTCTTAGCCAGGTGTTCTGCAGACTCTGGTGGCTGTTCATACTTCCTGTGGCCCATCACAGTAACCGTGTGAAGGCTAAGGTGACTTGACCCAGATAGTCACCAAAAGAAAGGTCTGTTTTGGGGGCGCCTGGGTGGCTCAGTCAGTTAAGCGCCTGCCTTCAGCTCAGGTTATGATCTCAGGGTCCTGGGATCGAGCCCCGCATGGGGCTCCCTGCTCAGCTGGGAGTCTGTTCTCCCTCTGCCTGCCGCTCCCCCTGCTTGTGTGCTCTCTCTTGAATAAATCAATAAAATCTTAAAAAAAAATTTTTTTTAAAAGATCTGTTTCTGAATTTATAGGATATTTTAGGGTATGAAAACTTTGTGTTATATTTTAAAAAATTGTATGTCAGTTATAATCATATCTTTAAAAAAATATTAATCCTTCCAAATTACTTAATAGCTATTTCCCCGGTTGACATCATGTTTTAAAAGAGTTCATCTGCCAAATGCGTTCATTGGGTGATTATTTTCTCATTAGTATTTACTGAAAACCAAACAAATAATTGCCACTCTGAATAAATGGAGTTGATATGTTGCCAACAGCACCACCCCCCTATAAAAAGATGTACATTTATTTTCTTTTTTTCTTAGGCTGGGGATCATGATTGTGGACAAATACACGATTTCCACTATTTTAAAAAACTAAAAGTCTCCATGACTGAATGGCCTTTACTGATCTAATGGAATTCCTTCATTTATTAATATTCTATTAATACGGTGTTTTTTCCATTCACCTGCCAGTTTGTAGTTTAACTGGAACTAGCCAGCCTCTTTTCTGAACGTCTCCTTCGAGTGTTGCACGAATGGACATCGTCTCTGGAGGGTAGGAATTGACTCAGAAAAGGAAACAAATTTATGGCTTTCATAAAGACTCAAGGTGCTTTTCTACTTAACTCAAGTGGTTGTTTCTCAGGCCTGAAGTGTTCGCTGTATTTGATGACTCTAGGTGTTAATTTATGTCCTAATGGTTGTTAGGGTGACAGTTATTGGGGATGGGGGGCAGCGCAAGGGCAGCTGAGCCAGAGTCCAGGCAGCCCTCATGTCCCCCCCCCCCACCCGCCAAGTTCCCACCCAGCCTCTTCCCCTCCCCCCACTTGCCAGTCAAATCTTTGATCTTTTTTTCCCTAAACTGAGATCAAATGATAAGTTGTGCTGGTTCACAACCGCTTGACACTAGCGTGGGGATATTTGGGTACCGTGCAGAGTTAGAGAGCCTGGCATAGCAAAACGTGTTTGGCAATAATTTCAGGTCCTCTAGGGAAAACAGTGCCTTGGACTATTCATGATGAAATGATACAGATCATTGCCTGTATTGATGGTTAAGTGATAAGTGAGAACCTGGGATTTCCGTGAACTTGCATAAGAGATCTCGACAATTCGGTTTCCTTAAACCCACACTTGACCTTTCTCCTATAACACATGGGTCACCTGTAGACTCTGTTTTAACTGAGGAGGTGCAATCTCCTCGCATCATGTCCTGTAACTAAAACTAAATATCTAGAGTTGTTGATACAGACCTGTTAATACACAGTTAGCAATTTGTGATGAGGTTATTGATGAGTTTCGCTTTCTTCATTTTTTCTGGATGTATTTCCAGGTTTTTACAATGAATATACATTTCTTTTTAATCAAGAAATAATCATTTATAAAAGAAGTTACAAAAGTACAAGTATAAGAATCCCACATATATTCTTGCTATCCCTAGGTAGGTTTTACTCAGTATGTCCTGTCTGAGTACCTGAGAGTATAATAATGAGCCCTTACATTTGTATAGGTCTTGATGAAGAGTTTCTCACATGGGACAAATAACAATACTTAATCAACTCAGTAATGGTGACGGGATAGCCAGTCATATCACAAGGAAATTGTGGGTTAGCTATTTTATCTCATTTGCCAAAAATTAGCAAATTAGCAGAGGTAAAGCAGTATTTCCGAATCCTAACACAGTTTTCCTTTTTTATATGCAATCATTTTTTTCCATGTGTATAAAGTTCTGCTAAATCCCATGAAACATATGAGGAAATATAAGTCCTAGTTCCTGCCATCAAGCAGGTTACAATATAGTTGGGGTACAAAGATAAGTGCTGACAGAATTAATTAGTAATTTAATTAATGACGTAATTAAAAGTGCAGTGTGTAATACAATGCCTGGCACATAGAAGGCACTCACGCAATGTTGGATGGATGCACAGATGCATGGATGTGTGGGTAGATGGATGGCTAGATGTGCAGAAGGGCAGATGGACTGACAAATTGATTATAGTTATAGGGACTTGAAAAGAGAAAAGTTCCTTCATGACAGATGGCTGAGTTTCTCTAAATGTCTATTGACTTTTATTGGTCAGAGGATTTTTCAAGGAGAAGACAGACTAGCTAAGACTTCCAGAACTTAGGAGTAGAATGCGACTCTGCAGAGAGCAGGAGGGAGGGAATTCCGGGCCAAGGTCTCAGCATGAGCCAAAGCAGTGAGGCAGAAAGAGCAAGGTATGACTGGGAACTGTAGAGGAATGGAAGGAACCCTAAAGCCCGGGTTTTGGTGAGGATGTTGTTGTGCAAGTAGAATGGGATGATATCATAGAGTGTCTTGAATTTCAAGCGGAAGTACTGAAATAATCCATAAGCATGGACAGCGACAGACATTTTCATGTAAAACAATGTTATAAGGAAAATGTTTTAGGCAACAAATCTGGTAGCAATATGACTTTGTGTTAAATATAAAGATAGGAGACGGTTTAATACAGGGTGGAGATTTTTTAAGTATTCGCCGGGATTTTAAAGTATTTTTTAAAAAGAACTACACATGTGGATATTGCTATATCATCGTTAAAATATTCCTATATGTAGGAAACAAACTGAGGGTCGCTGGACGGGAGGGGAGTGGGGGGATGGGGCAAAAAAAATTAATTAATTTTAAAAAATATTCCTATATGTGATTGAAATTTCTGAGACCGTTATATCAAATTCAGATTTAGATCAATAGGTGTTCCTACTGAGAACCAAAAGATTACAACATTCGAAGACACTGGCATAAAAGTCTAGAGGCCTCCGAATATTGCATGCATAAAGTTTAATCAATCTTTCATATGCTGGAGGAATGGTAATAATTGTTGTCTTCCGAGATGTTCGGCCTAACTCCTGGATATGTCAGAAAACTGGTATTTCTTGCATGTACGTTCTTGCTGCACCAGGAGAGGGTGTAGAGACTGTCCCTTCTCTTTAAACCTATTCATTATCTTACAAAATTGATGAGGTCATCACTCGAAGTGGTTAACAATTAAGGCCTTGGAGCAAAACTCCGTGGGTTAGAATCCAGCTCAACCACTGAAATGCTACTCGGTCTTAGGTCTCTCTCTGTTCCTCAGTGTTCTCGTCCCATGAATGATGATCACAATAGCACCAACATCTTAGGATCGTGGAGGGGGTTACATGGAGAAAGACAGTCTAGTGCCTGCCACGTGGTAATAATCCATAAATGATAGTCCTGTTACTAGTCCTAATACATCATCACTGAATAACAGACATCTGTTTTATGATCTTGTTAAGTTTGTTCACATGTGTTGTTTTATTTGTCTTTTGTTTTTTAATCATGCCTAGAAAGAACGCTAGGATCCCATAGGAATGTGTCTGGGCTCTCGGCCAGAACTCAACATAGACAGCCTAGGTTGATCCTAACTTCCATGAAGCTGACCAGCCTCTTGCCTCCCATAGTGAGCCACCTGTATGGATTTGGACTGATGGATGCGGAAGCCATGGTGACGGAAGCAGAGAAGTGGACCACTGTTCCTCAGCAGCACGTGTGCGTGGAGAGCACAGACCGACAAATCAAGTAATGCTCGCGGCAAGCAGACGGCGTAGCAATTTCCTGAAAGAGATCAGCACAAGTGGTCCAGACGGCCCTTTGTTGTCCGTGGAAGCCAAAAGCTTGTGTCTTTTTTTTTTTTTCTTCTAACATAATTGTAAAATTCTCATAGAACGTCTAGGATGCTAAGCTGTTAAATCCACATAATAGGACCCAAGGATCCTTAAAAGCATCTCTTAACAGGGGATTTGGAGGACCCTTACAGGCAGACGTTCTTAAGATTTCAACTCAGCCAGTATTTCTATTTCATGGTGCAAGTGTTCTCCCTAAGCTAGAGTACTCCAAAAACCTAAACCTGATAGTCTGGAAACTGAACCCTATAACGTGTAATTACGAATTATTTTTAGCATGGTATATAAAGGTAACAATAGGTTGGAAGTAAAACAGATAGAAAATAAGAAGTAGGGGGCATATCTTTCCTATGGTTCAATGACAGTCTCAGAGAGTGAAATTCAAGTTTTGACCACAAAGGAAGAAGGAGAGTCAGCCATAGGAACAACAGCAAAGCAAAAAAAAAAAAAAAAAAAAAAAAAATTTCAGGCAGAGTCTCTGAGGTGGGAAACGAATCACCCCCAAGGTGAACTGACGTCAGTGTGATGGGAGCCCAGTGTTCATGGGGGACGGTGGAAGCTAGGGAAGAAGCCAGGAATGTTCAGGCCAGTGGAGGCCTGTGCCCCATGGGTTACAGAGCAAGGAAGTGGTAGACCAGGGATTTGAACCAAGGTCATGGCAATCCCCAAGCCTCCCCCATACCACCATACCCTCTACCAGTAGTCTGAAAAGGATATTCCATAGATGAGCAACATCACTGTCACCTGGGAACTTGTGAAAAATGCACATTCTTGGAGCCCACCTCAGCCTCAAACAGACATTGTGGGCAGGGGCTCAGCACTCTGCGTTTTAACAAGGTGATACCCTCAAGTTCGAGAGCCCTCCCTGCAGGAAGATAAAAGAACCTTAATTCCCCCATTTTCTCTCACTTGCATCTTTCCCACTCTCTAATAACCAGAGTTAATCCCTGAAGTGACCTTGGGTGATGGCACTCTGTCGTTCAGTATCCAGCCACCAGGGGTTTGTAGTACATCGCGTCATCATTCCGGGCCCGCAGGTTTACCCAGCCTGGCTCCGGCGTGCGCTCTGCTCACACTCTTTCTCTCTCTGTTGCAGGACCATTCGCCCCAACAGTGCGGTGCGCTCCATCTACAAAGCTTCGGGCTGTTCCGATAACCCCAACCACCACGTCAACTACCTGGAGCACGTAGTTGTGCGCATAACCATCACCCATCCCAGGAGGGGAGACCTGGCCATCTACCTGACCTCGCCCTCAGGAACCAGGTCCCAGCTTTTGGCCAACAGGTACTGTGATGGCCTCTGGCAACATCAACACTCAGCTGCTGTGGAAGGTAGAAAGCGTCACCTGCTCCTGACTCACTAAGAACTAAGGGGGCACGTAGATGTCAGGATGGGACAGTCAGAGCTCTTACTGCCCATACATAAACGAGGGAGTGCCGGGGCGCCGGGGTGGCTCAGTCGGTTGAGCGGCCGACTCTTGATTTCGGCTCAGGTCATGATCTCGGGGTCCTGAGATCAAGTCACACGTCGGGTTCCGCACTCAGCAGGGAGTCTGCTGGAGATTTTCCTTCCCTCTCCCTCTGCCCCTCCCCCCTCTCTAAAATAAATAAATAAAATCTTTAAATAAATGAGGGAATGTAAAACTGCCTAGAATCTGTAGGAATGGGACAGTGTAACATTTAATACTTGGGTAATATCGCAAGGATGCCGCAGAAAAATTGAAGGCCACCTGTTGTTTATCCTAACGAGGAAATGCAGAGCACTAACTCCTTAGGCCTTTGAGATTCTCTCCCCTGCCCAAAAATGTCTGCTGGAATTTGTTACAGATTAACTGAATCCTCTTGCCCAGGCCTTGTCCAACCTTAAAGGAAGTTCTATTTGTTTTAAAACAGGTGTGGGCAAATTTTTTCTGCAAAGAGCCAGTTAGTAAATGTTTTGAGCTTTGCAGGCCATGTTTCTGTGGCAACAGTTCAGCTCTGCCTCAGAGCCCAAAAGCCCCTAGGCAGTGTGAATGAATGGGCATGGCTGTTTTCCAATAAAACTTTATTTACAGAAACAGGCAGCAGGCTGGATTTGGCTTGAAGACTTTAATTTGCTGACCCGTATTCTAAAGGTTGGCCCTTTAGTCTTTATTGCTCAAGAGGGTACTCAGTTTCTCTTCTTAGCCTCTTGCCTTTTCCCTGCTTCCTCCAAACACTGAGCCAGGAGGTAGCTGTATTGCCACGATCCTGCTGAAAGGCCAGAATGTCCTAGCACCAGTTTTCTTTTGCTCCATAGGTTTTTGAATGGTTGGGAGCATGGGCAGCAGGTGCTTGTCAAAAAGTGGGACCAGAATGGGAAGATGTCAGGTTGTCTTAAACACTTCATCCCCTCTATGGTTCTAACATATGAACCACAGCCAGAAGCCTAATTGCTTCTTCAGTTTGATCTTTTTTCCCTCCAAGACGAACACATAATGGGAGCAAAAGTCTTATTATGAACGGCATATAGAGTCCAAATGAGAGCCAGGCTTTTATGCAGACATAACCACCTGCCCACATAGCCAGGTGGCCGGGGCGGTGGTGGGCTTTGTTAGGACTGACAACAGACCAGCGGGGTTGAGAGGCCAGGGGCTGATGCAATCCTGCAGAACCAAAAGCAAGACTGAGCCAGTGCCAGTTGCTCTGCAGAATCCCCAACTTCATCTGCTCTAGCACTGGGACAGAGAGAGAGAGCACTAGCAATTCTGGATGACAGTAACTGGGAGTCCAGAACCCGAAATCTTTCATTACATTTGACCTCTGTGCTTGGCCGACTCATGTTCTTTAAAGCCTAACGTCCTCCACTGAGGCGTGGGAAAACGTGGGCTTCGTGCCTTATGCAGCGCAGCTCTGCCAGGATAAGTGGATGCAGGCGCAGAGAAGGGCAGGCTGCTTTGGCCTCCGATTCCTGGACGTGCCACCCATGCCGTGCCCCCGCCGCAAGCAGGGGTCAGTGCTGCTTTCCAGCGGACGACGCCTTCCGATGGACAATTCTGCAACTAGGAGGTCACCCCAGCTGTTGCTACTGAAGTGAGGGAAGACCTTTTCCTCCGTTGTTCTTTCTTTTCCTTTGCCTTCATTCATCTTTGTTAAACTTGAAGGAGTATCCGGGTGAAACACGGCGGCTCAAAGGTTTGCCTCACGCATGTGCGGCTGAGGCCCCTTGGTCGTCCTCTGTTCTAGAAAAACTGTCCCTTCACGGTCGCTGGGGGCTTGGAAAACTCAGAGTCCTCAGGCTTTCTGGGCTTTTCCTGCCTACTGCAGCGTTTCTAGTTGGCCTGCCCCCGGAGTGACTTCAGGCAGGAGGCTGGGAAGCAGAGGGGTTGTGGCCCCGTCGCCGGATTTGGTGGACTGTCGCGGCGCGGGCTTCAGTTCGGCACACACGCGCAGGAGCCGACACCTGCTTGGCTCTTTGCCGAGTGCCCAACCCGGCACTGCGGCCTGACCTATGCCAGAGAAAAGAAGCACGTATTTCAGATGCGCAGTGACCAGCGGTGGTGAAGTTGACCTCAGTCTCTGCCATCAAGACCCCCCTGGGAATAAAGTTGCTACCCGGCGTGTGACTTCTCTGGAACGTTTTCTCCAAGGGCTGCTCTTTTGTATGTGTTTCATCTCAGTGCTGAAAGGAAGTAGCCACCCAAAGGCGGTGGGCGAACCGGAGGGGCAGAAGGGCTGGAGACACCCTGGAGGTGTAAAGGATGTTATGAATTCATTTGTCCGCCGTTCCCCAAACACATCACTCTAAACAGCTGACCCCTGAAGCCTAAAACAGTGGCACCCAGTCCCAAAAGCACGTGTGGCGTCCGGGGCCAGACTGCCCTGACCTTGCTGTGCTTGATGCTAGGAGCAACCCTTCAACCGAAGCCGTTAAGGACCGTTTCTTTTGGCATTTTTTTTTTCCTTCTAGCATGTTCTGAAGCTTTCCTCTTATGAGAGGAAATCTCTACTCAGAACCTTTTAGTCTCTGACCTAGGGGCCAGGAGTCTTTGTGTCCCCTCACCGTGGCCCTGTTTCAAGGCCCCTTGCCTGGATTAGGAGCTGAGGACGAGCAGCATAGGAGAGGGGTGGGGACAGGCTGAAGGGAAGGCCTACTCCCCTCCTGGTGTCCTTCACGTTGGCCTGCAAGGCAATAATACTTCCTCAAGGAAAGGTGGATAGGTCAGGTTCTGGAAGGAAATTGTGTGTCAGAGATTATTAGTGAGAGCAATAAATGGTTCCCCGGTTGGACACTTATCTTTCTTCCAAAGAAGTCAAGATTTCTAAGGAGGACCACTTAGAAAAGTGGTAAAGCAAAGAATAGCATGTAGTTGAAAGAGACCTCTCAACGGTCACAACAGGAAGTTTCCTTATGTGAGGGGTCATTTGAGATGAAGAGGTAGAGCTGAGGTGGCCGAGAGCCGTCCCCGCGTGTTTCAGGGCTGTTGATCCCCACAACACAGCAATTCCTTGGGAATCGATTTTCTACAAGGTCGCTGAGCACTTGACCCGTGTGGGCCGTCTGGAACCCCTCAGTACCTCCCCGTCCCAGCTGACGGGCACTTGCTAGAACTCCCGTGGAGAACAGCTGTTGGAGGAAGCATCTGCAGGTGCTGGGCCCTGGAAGGCACTCGCAGCATTCAGAACTAGTCCAACATGAGCGTGCCCCATTAGCCCAGCATGCGAGCACCCCTGGCAAGCCAGGTTGATGGTGTAGTGGGTGGGAGCACTGAGTTCACAGAGTAGGCCTGGAATGGGCAAATGGTTCGTTTCTTCTAATCCCTTTGTTTTTTCCTGCCCTCCTGGTCCTCCCCTTGGCCTGTGCACCCTGCCTCACAAAAAGCCACACTGAATAATCAGCACAAATGCTTTACTTCTGGGGAGAATCTGGAGGTCTTGCATTGGCCAGGGGGGCATCTAGGAGGGCTTGGGTTCCTTTAACATGTTTTTAGACAGGCACAACTTTAGATTTAGCCTTTTTTTTTTTTTTTTATACCACCACGTATTCAAATTCTGCCTGTGTAAAAGTTTTCCAACAAAAGCTGGCTTCATCAGATTCTTCCTTCAGCTGCATTTGTTAGAATTATGAAAAGCGGTCTTTCTCCCCCTGAATCTCCCCTTCCCCACAAGTCAGTGAGTTTGAGATTTAGTGTAGCTGTAGTGGCCCTCTGTTCCAAATTTTGGCCTCTGACTGAAAGCTGAAACGTTTTTCCTTTTCTTTCTAAATTTGATTACATACGAATATCTCTGCTTCCAATTATGGTCTTAAGTAGAAAGAAGGTACACTTTCGAGTCTGCAAAGCCTATAGGCTTCTATAATTAAATATGTTTAAATGTGATGTTTATGTTTGAGTCATTTCTGTTGCTGCCCAAATGTTCAATGACAGACCATTGACATTTGTGAAGTATCATGCCAACTAAGTGCATTTGTGGCTTGCAGTAAAAATTAGACTTCTGCAGTGGAAATTCTACATTCCAATAAGGCCTCACCATGAGAACCCTCTTCCTTGCCCCAAAAGAAGGTAGAGCCTTTGGCGTTAGAGCTGGGCTTGTCTGGATTTCACCAATTTTTACGTTCGACTTTGAAAAGCAAGTCTCTCATCTAGAAAACAGATGCCGTGGTTAGTGTCCTCCTCACCTGGTTGTCACAAGCATTGAGTAGGATCACATACAGCAAGTCCTTAGCACCGCTTCTGGAACACACAGTAAGCACTTAATAAGTGCTAACCCTTATTTACACAGTGCTTCTTAAAGCACCTGGTGGATGACTCCATCAGACACAGAGGACTGGGCCCCTCTCCCAGAGCCTGATCCTGTAGGTCTGGGTGAGGTCCATGAATTTGCATTTCTAAGAAGCTCCCAGGTGATGCGGAAGCTGCCTGTCCACAGACCACATTTTCAATCTCACCAATTTAAAAGATCACCCAGCTTTTCATACAACATTCTTGTTATGTTCGTGTCCTCAAAAGACTTGTGGGCAGAACACTGCTGGGTACTGTGCGAGTAATTTACAAAGGCGTCTGTAATCGAAAACAGATACTTAGATAAAAGCCATCCACTCTTAAATGGAATAAATCTGCAAGATTATGTGCGTACATCATAGATCCACAAGAAGGAATGCCTTTTAGGCCTCGTCAGTAAGTAATAGCATGCAGGTTGAAAGTTTCTTTTTTCTTAAAAACTCATCTTTTTAGGTATTCCAAAGCTCTCGAACTAGTACCTCTCTCTCAATCTTTCTTAAAAAAGTAACTTCGATGAGGAGAGACAGGAAAACTTAATAGTGCATTTTAAATACCCTATTTCAGAAGCACATCATTTAAAACTCGCAAAAGCGAAACAGCTAAAGAAAATAAAAAACTGAATGACAATTAAGCCAAATGAGCGCTTCAAGCATTCTGTAAGTTCTACGTTAAATTACGATAAAGCCCTAAAAAGAAAATAATAATTATTTTAAGAGACAGAGAAAGAAAGAAAAAGGCAACTTCTAAAAATACCTGTCTAAAGTCTAATTCTGTAATGAACATAAATACTGTTTGGGGAGTAGTAGATGATTCTGAAATTAAGATCCCTTTATAACTTTAGAAATAATTATATGATAACACATAGCTGTCAGTACTTATAAAATGTCTTGTTATTTAGTTGCCATAACACCACTGAAGAATGTTGTAGCCTTGACACATTGGCTAGACTCTTTAAGTGAAAGGGGGAAGAAAGCTTACACTAATTATATGAGTTATTTCCTGAGTTAATTCCTCAGAAGGATGTACTACACTTAATGGCCGTCTTTTCTACCAGGCTTCATCCAAAGTAATTTATTTGAAAACCGCTCACAGGGATAGGGCTGTGGGGCACCATTTTAATAACTGGATGCATAATTTTTGCTACCACAGGCATATATCATTTCATCGAGCACATGATTACGAAGTCAACTTTGACAGGGTTTCACTGCAACAGGGGATGTGGATCGGCCATGGAGTTAATTACTCCAGCCTTCTGCACACTGGCCCTGCTTCATTGACATTTTATCCATGCTAATAACGTTGGCATGTGTTGGGTTTCTTCACTGTTGGCCCAGCGCAGACGTTCAGACTGGGCATTGGACTTTTTAGTTGATAAATGGAGACCACACAATGAGAATCTCTTTAGCTGGTGTCCAGTGCTTTGACACTTGCTTGTCTTGAGCAAGGGTGTTGTTTGCAACACAAATCGAATCTACTACCAGTGTTACCTTCTGTGATATACAGATGAGGCCGGGTTCATCACTGTTATGATGCCAAAAAATCGGGAATAGTTTAAGTGCTTAATCAGAAGAAAATAAAGAACAGGGTGAGATTAGAAACGTGAATGGCCAGCTAGTCGAAACAACAGCAGTAATCAGTGTCTATTTCTTTCCCCATCAACTCCTTTAGCAAAATGCAATGATCGTGTTTGGCTGCATTTTTAATTCGTCTCCTCAACTTTTATGTCCACATGAAATTAATGAGCATTCAGCTCTGCATAAAGGGAAGAGACCGGGGTGGGCAGCCGCTTAGCCAGATAGACAAAGCCCATTTATATTCGGGCTTTGAAACACTTATTTGAATGCTGATTATGGATATTTCTTCTTGGAACCCGGTTTATATTTAATTTGGGTTCCAAATGTGATTTAAAAGTGATTGGCAGCAATGGCATGATTTTCAAAGGTGGACAGGAAAGGGTAGAAGGGGAGAAACACAGGGTCCGCTAATCCAGCAGTCAAATAATTGAACCATGAGTAATTAGAAGTTGGCTACGGTTGTGGAAACAAGACTGCCCCTCATGTGATGGCAGCCTCAAGTCTCCTTTGTAGTTTTTAGACTTGAGGCAATGAGCCAAATGCTCTGTCTAAACTGTTTGGGAATTGCTTTTAAGTTTGGCACTCTTGGAAAGGTATTATGTGACAAGTTGTTGCTTCGGTGCCCTCAAATGGCACAATGGCTTCAGTGATCTCGAGCCTAAATCAGAACTCTGTGGGCTGAGAAGTGGTTCTAGATTGGTTTCTGCCTCCACGCATGTTTCTGTCAACATACTCCCTTTCGTAACATCTGTCTGAGAGGAAGGGAGATTTGAAAAGCCTCCTCCTTCCCCACCGCTGTTTCTCCTTTTCATCCAACATACCCACCCTCTGGGTTTATGTGAAGGACTCTTTGTATGTAAGTCAGTTATATGATGAGCCAGCAATTTCTTCCTGGCCAAGTCTAGTTTTAAGCCATAAGCTTATGAACCAAGCCCTGTTGTGGTAGTGCATGCATTATAGGATCTCCACAAAATGCACCATCCCTAATCTAATGAAGCTCTTTAATTGATCTTTTATACTAGGAAGACATTCATGTAAAGGAGCCACTACTTCCATCCCTGTTACCATGAGGGTAAGCCACCGCATCCAATATGGTTCTCATTGAAACTCCACACTCCTCTGTTCAGAACTAACCCTTATAGATAGTATACAGATATTCTGAAAAGGGAAAAAGGGGCTTCTCACTCATAGTAGCTTTGAAAATCACTTCCTACCATTAACCCCATTATGGAAATTAACAAAACATATTTGAACATCCCAGAGATCTGGGATGTTCTCCAATAAAGAAATCTGTTCGACTCTACCTCAGCCTTTCTCGAATTTTCCAACCGTGGGACACTCTGACAATGCCGATAAGTACTTGCCCATTTTCTTCTTCTAAGGGCTGAGGAACACATAGAGGTGATTTTCCTGTTTATTGAGTTTCTCTAGGGAAAGCTGGTGAGTGTCTGCCATTTACCTAATACATTGCAGTTATGCCAACCAACCCTTCAGTTTCAGGATCCAGCTGTCATTTTAGAGGGATCCTCAGACATATTGATAGAACGCTTTTGTATGTGAAAAGTCAGAATTCTAGTATATTATAAGGAGATTGAACTGGTTATTTTTGGTTTCGGAAGGGCACTTTTTCTCCCAATGGGAAGATATACATAGAATGTCAGATTATACCCACCAATTTCCTTGGTGAGCACGAAATTAAAGCAAGGAGAGTTGATTGCATGTTTTGAATAGCCATCAACATCCAGTTGCCATGAACTTTGTCTCCACGGAAGGACAGTTATGTCCCGGTAACTGGACATGGTTGTTCCTAAGACCATACTAGGGTTATTTTTGCCTCTCTGTTTGCCTCTCTAGCTCTCAAATTCTTTCTCTAGATTTATTATTTTTTCAACAGAAATAATTGATGCACATAATTTTTTTAAGTATTCTTAAAAAAAAATCAGTTTCTTGCCCCATCTTTTAGTTTTTAACCCTCTATGTCCCATCTCTATAGAAATCTTTAAGTAGGGTCTACACCCAACATGGGTCTTGAACTCATAACCCCAAGATCAAGAGTTGCATGTTCTGGGGCGCCTGGGTGGCTCAGTCATTAAGCATCTGCCTTCAGCTCAGGTCATGATCCCAGGGTCCTCCTGGGATTGAGCCCCGCGTCAGGCTCTCTGCTCAGTGGAAAGCCTGCTTCTCCCTTTCCCACTCTTCCTACTTGTGTTCTCACTCTCATTGTCTCTCTCTCTCTGTTAAATAAATAAATAAAATCTTTAAAAGAGCAAAAAGAGTTGCATGTTCTACTGACTGAGCCAGCCAGGCACCCCTCTATAGAAATCTTCTTAATATTTCTTTGGGTCGTCAATTCTATATAATGTGCTTATATAAATGATATGCCTCTTTCTTCATGTGCTCGTTTTATACATTATCTATTGACATCTCTTTATTCTTTTTTTTTAATTTATTTATTTGACAGAGACAAAGTGAGAGAGGGAACACAAGCAGGGGGAGTGGGAGAGGGAGCAGCAGGCTTCCCACTGAGCAGGGAGCCTGATGCGGGGCTCGATTCCAGGACCCTGGGATCATGACCTGAGCCGAAGGCAGATGCTTAACCGACTGAGCCACCCAGGCACCCTGACATCTCTTTATTCTTAATGAGGATTTTGTTTTCTTTTATTTAATGTTTTCATATTTTGTATCCCTCAGGATTTTATCACAGGAAACAATTCTAGCTGTTTCAAGCAGAAAGAGATTTCATATAGGGAATTCAGAGCTTAGAAAACCATTAGAAGAGCTAGAAGAGTAGAATGTAGGCTGGACTTCCAGGCGTGACTCCCTGGACTGGTTAAGATGAGTGGCAGGGTCTTTTTACTGAGGCATAATTTACACACAATACAATTCACTTTTTAATGTGAGTAACTTAATGAGTTTTGACAAATATTGTTGTATAACCATACACTGTTATTTTCAAGATATAAAACAATTCTGTCACCCCTAGAACTTCTACCATGCCCCCTCTTCCCTCCCAGCCCCTGGCATCCTCTGATCTATTTCTGTTTATATTCCTTTTCTAGAATGTCGTATAAATTGAGTCCTACAGCACGTAATCTTTTGTGTCTGACATTTTTTCATTTAGCTTAGAGGCTTTTGAAACTAATTCATGTTATTGCATTTATTAGTAGTTCAACAGTTTTTATTACTGGGTAGTATTTTGTCGTATGAATATACCAGAACTTGATTACCCATTCACTTGTTGAGGGACATTTGAGTTGTTAACAGTTTTCAAGGATTACGAATAAAGCTGCTGTGAACGTTCATGTGGAGGTCTTTGTGTGAACATATGTTTTCACTTCTCGGGTAAATGTCTGGGAGGGGGATTGTGGAGTTACATGGTAAGAACTACCAAACTGTTTTCAGAGCAGTGGTACCATTTTGCATTCCCATTAGCAGCTTAAGAGAGTTTCAGTTGCTCCACATCTTTAATACTTGGTACTATCACTCTTGTGCGTAGAGTCGTAGCCTGGTTTTCAGATACCCAAATGTTTACCCCTTCCAGATTTGCTATTACAAGGCCATCCCAGTGCCTATTTGCCTGTGGTAGAACAAAGACATGCGTTTGGGTCTACTAGTTGTCAACCTCCAGGAGGAAGACAGCCTCCAGGATTGAGCTGAACCTGCTGATGGCTACAAAAAGATGACTGATCGCGGTCTCAACTTGAGCTTCCCTGGATTCTAAAGAACATACAAAACAATGCTTTCTGATTCTCTCACAGGCTCTTTGATCATTCTATGGAAGGATTTAAAAACTGGGAGTTCATGACCATTCATTGCTGGGGAGAGCGAGCCACCGGTGACTGGATCCTTGAAGTTTACGATACCCCTTCCCAGCTGAGGAACTTCAAGACTCCAGGTAAGAATTCCCTTTTCTATCATTTGGTTTACTCTGCAGAAACGAATAATGGAACGTGTGTCGGCCTGGAAGTGTTTTTACATTTATATATCAACATCATCCTTTCTCGTGTGATCCTGTAGTTTGAGTATCTGTATGTACTCCAGTTCCCAACATTACCGTTTGAGTAATAATAATTGAAGAATTAAAGAATACATGTTTTGGTATGAGTACAGGATCAAATGTGGCAGCTATTGATTGATGTTTCAGAATATAAGATCCACATCTCTAACCAGCTTTCCCCCCCCCCCCCCGGAAGCAAGCCAGCCTCATCTACCTGCAGTAGGCTAAATTGCACGGTCATGAGAAGAGACAGTTTCCTTAGTTATCCGTTCCTCTGAATTTATCCTAAAATTAATCTTCAGTGCACACAAGACATTGAGCTTGACCTGTGCCAGCTAAACTGGTTACCAGTAAAGAAAGTGAATGATGGTACGCTGCCCCATGTGAGCCTAAGAGCTAAGGAAAAGGAATGCTTTCTACATAAGTAAAATGTGGAAATTACGATGTCCACAGGAGCACATGGTCTGTCTCCATCCTCATGCTGATACATGAAGCTTGTTTGTAACTCAAAGTAAGGGAAAGTACAAATGTAGCTTGGGGCTGGAGACTGAACAGGTTTTCACAGCACCCTGTGTTGTCCACAATGGAGCCCTACGTAGTACCTGGCTCAGTGGCTGGTGATCTGTTTGACAAGCACCCCAGCTCCCACCCAGCCATGGACACATCTGCAACCATCTAACAAATCTGTGCTTCTCAGTGCTCTCTCTCTGCAGTCCACCTGCAGAAGATCCAGGCCTGAGGGCATGTTCGGACTGATGGATATCCATTTCTAGCCCCCTGCTGATTGCAGAATAAATTAACCTAGACATTCCGTAATTCACTGTAAGGGTGTGTATTACTCAGGTAACCGTGGGTTGCACAGGGCAAAGGAGGCGCACAGCAGAACACAGGAATGAAGCATGCATTTGCCATACTTTTGCCCACCAGTCAGGGAAAGGTACTCATTCTTAGAGATCTGTTTTTGGCCACGCATTTGGCGATCTCTTCTCCCTAATTCTGTGACGTGTTTCCCCTGTGTTGCCACAGCAGACCCACGCTCAGGGAGGTTAAAACCAGCATGGTGGCAAGGTCACAAAGAATCAGGATAAAAGATTTGTTAAAGAGTATCCAGGTCCAGCTCACCTCCAGCATGCATCATGAATACAATGGCTGCCAAAGTGTGATCGAGAAATCAAACGTTTGTCAACAAGGCAGGATTGATTGAAAACATTAAAATAAACTAGACCCTGATTTCTAGACGCTTTCAGTGGTCCCTAATCTACTTAGTCCTCAGGACATTCCTCTCCCCTCCCTTCCTCTTTCCAGGCCATGCTCAATGCTCATGTGATAGAGGTATACTGGGTCATGGCACGCAGGGTCAATGGTGGCATGGTGACATGGCTCTGCCGCCCGACCCCAGTGGATCCATCGGCAGGTGACAGTTAAGGGCTCTTCTGTCTCAAGAGATCCCAGGGAAATAATCACTGTCCAAATGTGGCGGTTGTGTAGCAAGGGGTGGGGGCGGGGGGTGCAGCCTATGGCACAGACATGGGGGTACACTGTCTGTTGAGAATATAAAACAGTTATAAAACTGACTAAAAGTGACTCTCCTCTTTATTGTCACCATGCAACTCTAAAGAATGTCGGTGACAAAATGCTCCTCCCCACAAGAGGAAACTGCCCCTTGGGGCACACTCCTAGTAGGCCTGGTATTTATGTGCAAGGGTCAGGGGCCATGAATGTAAAGCTCTCTGCTCTCCAGGAGTTCAGAGTCCCTCCAGAGTTGGCGATGATCATCTGTGTTCGAGGCTCTCAGCAGTAGCTCAGATAATCTAGAGTTGTCTCTTTCACAGCATTGGCTTCTCCTTATGCTATTTAAATGTTCACATGTAATTCCAGTCACTTCTAGTGATTTTACAGATGTTCTTTTCTGCCAGAAGAGAGATACCCTGATGCTATTACTGGCCTGGGGTCAGGAGGCTTTGATAGATTCACAGTCTTTGGATATCCTTCCTTTAACCAAACTTCCAGTTTAGGATTAGTCACAACATTGAAAAGGGACTTCTACTTCTATGTGTGTGCACGTGGGTGTTTCTGTCATTGTTTCTGTGGTGTACAGCCCTATGGACAGTTTCTCTAATTAATGAGGGATTTCTTTAGCAAGCTAATAGAAATTCAGTTGGAGATGTAGAATTTTCTAGCCCGATTAAATGGTAGAATCATTCCCCAGTATAAAGATTCCTGATTCCAAACTGAGCTCCTATTTCTTTATTGTTTCTTCCCATTTGTTTATTATTAAAACACATATTAAGGATTTTTTAATTGAAGTGTAGTTGACGCACGTTACATTAGTTTCGGGTGTACGACATGGTGATTAGACAAGTCTGTGTTACGTTGTGCTCACACAAGTGTGGCCACCATGGGCACCACACAACACTCTTACGTTACCATTGATTCCATTCCCTGTGCTGTCCCTTTCATCTCTGTGACTTGTTCCTTCCAAAGCTGTAAGCCTGAACCTCCCACGCTCCTGCATTGCTGTTTCTCATCCTCCCATCCCTTTCCTCTCAGGCAACCACCAGTTTGTTCTATGTATTTATGAGTGAAATAGTACGGTATTTGTGTTTCTCTGTTTCACTTATCTCACTTAGCATAATCCTTCTGGATTCATCCATGTTGTCACAAATGGCAAGATTTCATTCCTTTTTATGGCTAATACTCCAATGTGTGTGTGTGTGTGTGCACGCGCGCACACACACACACACACACCCACCCCAAGTCTTCTTTATCCATTCATCAATCAGTGGACACTTTGGTTGCTTCTACGTCTTGGCTATTGTAAATAATGCTGCAATAAACATAGGGGTGCATCTATCTTTTTTTAAAGGTTTATTTATTAGAGAGAGCACACTAGTGTGGGGAGGGTCAGGAGGAGAGAGAGAAGCTCCAGCCGACTTCACATTGAACACAGAGCCCAAGACGGGGCTCAATCCCAGGACCCCTAGATCATGACCTGAGCTGAAATTAAGAGTCGGATGCTCAACCGACTATGCTACCCTGGTGCCCCTCCATCTATCGTTTTGAATCAGTGTTTTTGTTTTGGGGGGTAAATATCCAGTAGTGAAATTACTGAATTGTAGGGTATTTCTATTTTTAATTTTCTGAGGAAGCTCCATCCTGTTTTCCAGAGTGGCTGCCCCAGTTTGCATTCCCACCAAGAGTGCATGAGGCTTCCTTTTTCTCTGCATCCTCAGCAACACTTGTTGTATCTTGTCTTTTTTATTTTAGCCCATCAGATTGGTGTGCGGTGATATCTCACTGTAGTTTTGATTTGCATTTCCCTGATGATTAGTGATGTTGAGCATCTTTCAGTGTGTCTGTTGGCCATATCTGTGTCTTTGGAAAAGTGTTTATCCAGCTTCTCTGCCCATTTCTTATCAGATTGTTTGGGTTTTTTGTGTCAGGCTATCTAAGTACTTTATACATATTAACCCCTTATCAGATATTTCATTTGCAAATATCTTATATTCATGAGGTTGCCTTTTTGTTTTGTTGATAGTTTCCTTTACTGTGCAAAAGCTTTTTAGTTTGGTGTCGTCCCAATAGTATATTTCTGCTGTTGTTTCTTTTTCCTAAAGAGGCATATCCATAAGTATGTTGCTAAGGGCAATGTTTCAGAAATTACTGGCCATGTTTTCTTTTAGGAGATTTATGGTTTCAGGGCTCACATTAAGTCTTTCATCTATTTGGGGTTTATGTTTGTGTCTGGGGTAAGAAAGCCTCCCAGTTTAATTCTTCAGCCTGCAGCTGTCCAGTTTTTCCCAACACCATTTATTGAAGAGACTGTCTTTTCCCCATTAAATATTCTTGAATTCTTTGTTATGGATTAATTGACTATATAAATGTGGGTTTATTTCTGGGCCTTCTATTCTATTCCATTGATCTATGTGTCTGTTTTTGTGCCAGTACCATAGTGTTGTGATTACTCCAGTTTTGTAGTATATCTTGAAGCCTGGGATTGTGATGCCTCCAGCTTTGTTCTTCTTTCTCAAGATTTCTTTGGCTATTCAGGGTCTTCAGTAGTTTCGCACAAATTTTAGTATTATTTGTATGGACATTTTAGCAATATTAATTCTTCTATGAGCGTGGACTATTTTGCCATTGGTTTGGTCATCTTCAATTTCTTTCATCAGTGTTTTATAGTTTTTAGACTCTAAATCTTTCACCTCCTTGGTTAAGTTTATCCCTAGATGTTTTATTCTTTGCGGTGCAATTGTAAATGGGATTGTTTTCTTAATTTCTCTTTCTGCTACTTCATTATTAATGTATAGAAAGGCAACAGATTTCCAAATATTAATTGTGTATCTTGCAACATTACTGAATTCATTTATTCTAGAGTTTTGATGGGATCTTTAGGGTTTTGTATATATAATGTCATGTCATCTGCAAATAGTGACACTTTCACTTCTTCCTTACCAATTTGTATGTCTTTTATTTCTCTTGTCTGTTTGCTACAGCTAAAACATCCAGTACCATGTGTTGACTAAAAGTGGCAAGAGTAGGGGCGCCTGGGTGGCTCAGTTGGTTAAGCGACTGCCTTCGGCTCAGGTCATGATCCTGGAGTCCCGGGATCGAGTCCCACATCGGGCTCCCTGCTCAGCAGGGTGTCTGCTTCTCCCTCTGACCCTCTTCCCTCTCGTGCTCTCTATCTTTCATTCTCTCTCTCTCTCGAATAAATAAAAAAAAAAAAGTGGCAAGAGTGGGCATCTTCGTCTTGTTTCTGATCTTAAAGGAAAAGCTCTATTTTTCATCATTTAGTATGACATTAGCTAGGGGTTTGTCATATATGGCCTTCATTATGTTGAGGTATGTCCTTCTAACTCCACTTTGTTGAGGGTTTTTATTATGAATGGATGTTGAATTTTGTCAAATGCTTGTTCTGCTTCTACTAAGACAATCATATGATTCTTATCCTTCACTTTATTAATGTGGTATAGCACATTGATTGATTTGCAGATACTAAACCACCATTGTATCCCCAGAATAAATCCCACTGTGAATGTCCTTTTAGTGTATCGTTGAATTTGGTTTGCTAATATTTTGTTGAGGATTTTTGCATCTGTGTTCATCAGGGATTTTGGCCTCTAGTTTTCTGTTTTTGTAGTGTCTTTGGTTTTGGTATCAGGGTAACACTAATCTCATAGAATGTATTTAGAAGCTTTCCTTCCTCTTCTATTTTTTGGAATAGTTTGAAGAAAATAGGTATTAACTCTTGTTTAAATGTTTGCTGGAATTCACCTGTGAATCCAGCTGGTCCTGGACTTTTGTTGTTGGGAGATTTTTTTTTTTAATTGCTGATTCCTCACAAGTAATTAGTCTGTTCAGATTTTCTATTTCTTCCTGACTCCATTCTGAAAGATTGTATGCTTCTAGGAATTTATCCATCTCATCTAGGTTCTCCAGTTTGTTGGCATATACTTTTTCATAGTAGTCTTCTATAATTCTTTGTATATCTGTGATGTCAGTTGTTATTTCTCTTTCATTTCTGATTTTATTTATTTGGGTCCTCTCTTCGTTTTTCTTGATTAGTCTGGCTAAAGGTTTATCAATTTTGTTTATCTTTTCAAGGAACCATCTCTCGGTTTCATCTAGATCTTTTTATTGTTTATTTAGTCTCTGTTTCATTTATTTATACCATGATCTTTATTATTTCCTTCCTTCTACTAACGTTGGGCCTTGTTTTTCTTCTTTTTATATTTCCTTTTGGTGTAAGGTTAGATTGTGTATTTGAAATGTTTCTTGTTTGTTGAGGTAGGCCTATATTGCTGTAAAATTCCCTCTTAGAACTGCTCTTTTGTTTCCCAAAGATATGGGACCATTGTGTTTTCATTTACGTTTGTCTTGGTGTATTTTTTTTTAGTAACCAGTTGGTTGATTAGTAGCATGTTGTTTAGCATCCACATGTTTGTGTTTTTTTTTCCACTTTTCTTCTAGTAATTGGTTTCTAGTTTCATACTGTTGTGATCAGAAAACATGTGATCCATCCTGGAGAATGTTCCACGTACACTTGAAAAGAATGTATATTCTGTTGGTTTTGGACAGACTATTCTGTATATCTCTAAGTCCATTTGGTCTAATGTGTTATTCAAGGCCACTGTTTCCTTATTTTCTTTTTTTTTAATTATGTTAATCACCATACATTACATCATTAGTTTTTGATGTAGTGTTCCATGATTCATTATTTGCGTATAACACCCAGTGCTCCATGCAGAACGTGCCCTCTTTAATACCCATCACCAGGCTAACCCATCCTCCCACCTCCCTCCCCTCTAAAACCCTCAGTTTGTTTTTCAGAGTCCATCGTCTCTCATGGTTCATCCTTATTGATTTTCTGTTTGATCTCTCCATTGGTGTAAGTCCGGTGTTGAAGTCCCCTACTATTATTGTATTACCGTCAATTTCTCCCTTTATGTCATTTTGCTTTGTGAATTTTGTTGCTCCAATGTTGTGCATAGATATTTACAAGTATTCTATCTACTTGTCCTCCTTTGTCTCTTGTTATAGTCTTTGTGTTAAAGTCTATTTTATTTGATATAAATATTGCTACCTTGGCTGTTTTTATTTTTTTTCCTGCTCTCATTTGCATGGAATATCTTTTTATATCCCTTCACTTTCAGTCTGTAGTTAGGTCTGAAGTGAGTCTCTTGTGAGCAGCATATAGATGGGTCTTGGTTTTTTATTCATTCCACTACCCTCTGTCTTTTGATTAGAGCATTTAGACCATTTACATTTAAAATAATCTATTAATAGGTATGTATTCACTGCCATTTTGTTGATTGCTTTCTGGTTGTTTTTGTAGTTCTTGTTCCTTTCTTTTCTCTTGCTCTCTTTTCTTGTGATTGATGACTCTTTATAGTGTTATGCTTGACTTCCTCTTTATTTTTTTTGTATCTGTTAAAGGTTTTTAGTTGGTGTTTACCATGGGGTTCATCAATATATAAGAATCTATATTAAGTTGACAATAACTTAAGTTTGAACACATTCTAAAAGAACTTCATTTTGGGGGCATCTGGGTGGCTCAGTCGGTTAAGCGTCTGCCTTCGGCTCAGGTCATGATCCCAGGGTCCTGGAATCGAGCCCCGCATCAGGCTCCCTGCTCAGTGGGAAGCCTGCTTCTCCCTCTCCCACTCCCCCTGCTTGTGTTCCCTCTCTCGCTGTGTCTCTCTGTCAAATAAATAAATAAAATCTTTAAAAAACAAAAAAAAGAACTTCATTTTTACTACCCCTCCACATTTTATGTATATGTTGTCATATTTTACATCTATTTTATGATTCCCCTTAACTAATTTTTTTACATATAATTGACTTTACTGCTTCTGTCTTTTAACCTCTATACTGGCTCCATCAGTGATTGTTCTACTAATTTTGCTGTATGTTTCTACTCATGAAATTTTTTCTTTTCATAATTTTCTTCTAATTATGACCTTTTCAACTAAAAACGTCCCTTTTAACATTTCTTGTAAGGCTGGTTTAATGGTTATGAACTCCTTTAACTTTTGCTTGGGAAACTCTTAATCTCACTTTCAATTCTGAATGATAATCTTGCCAGGTGGAGTATTTTTGTTTGTGTTTTGTTGTTGTTGTTGTTTTTAGCACTTCACATATACCATGCCACTCCATTCTGGCCTGCAAAATTTCTGCTGAAAAATCAGCTGAAAGCTTTATGGGGTTTGCCTTGTGCATAACTAATTGTTTCTCTCTTGCTGCTTTTAATATTCTCTCTTTATCTTTAATCTTTGCCATTTTGGTAATCTGTCTTAGTGTGAATCTCATTGATTTCATCTTGTTTTGAACTCTCTCTGCTTCTTAAACCTGTATATCTGTGTCCTTCCCAAGGCTAGGGAAGTTTTCAGCTATTATTTCTTCAAATGAGTTTGCTGCCCCTTTCTCGCTCTCTCTTTTCCCTCTAGGACCCCTATAATATGAATGCTTGTTCACTTTATGTTACCGTAGAGATCCCTTAGCCTATCCTCACTCTAAATTTTTTGCTTTCTTTTTGCTGTTCAGCTCAGATGCTTTCCATTACCCTGTCTTCCAGATTACTGATCCATTTTTCTGTATCCTCTAATTTACTGTTGATTCCTTATAGTGTATTTTTAATTTCAGTTAGTGTTCTTCAACCATGATTGGTTTTTCTATACATTTTCTATCTCTCTGTTGAAGTTCTGAGCCCTTCCACTATTCTCTTTAGTCCACTGATCATCTTTATGACCATTATTTTCAACTGTTTATCAGGCATATTGCTTATTTACATTTCACTTAGTTATTTTTCTGAGGTTTGTCTGTTCTTTCATTCTTTTCATGTGTCTACTCATTTTGCTTGGCTTTCTGCATTTGTTTCTAAGAATTAGACAGAACAGCTACTTATCCTAAACTGACAAGATCAGAAGGACTGATCTTGTGTACGGCCATGCACCATGTAGACTGTATGTGCCTGGTGACTTTAGCTGGCTGGCTGGGGGTCCCAGGTCACTCCATGCTGGGACCACACTGGTGGGCTAGCCCGAGCTGTGTCATGGTGGTCCTGAGGCAGTCTGTGTAGAGGGCACCATAGTCTGACAGCTGAAGCTGAAGTGGGTGCAAGCCAGGGGATCACAGCACTGTCTATGCAGAGGGTATCCTGGCTAGATAGCTAATACTGAAATGTACATAGGCTGGGGCAGTCCCAGTTCTCTCCACATTGAGAGTGCCCTGACAGAGCAGCTGAAACCAAAGTACGTGTAAGCCGGGGGGGTCATAGCACTCTTTGAGCAGAGAAGCTGAAATGGCTACAAGCCAGGGGGCCCCGGGGCTCTTTGTCCTGAGGGCACCTTGGGCGGACAGTTAAAGCTGAAGTAGATGCAAGCTCCATCTGGAGTTAAGAAGGCTCAGGCCAGGAGGTCCTGGGGCACTCTGCATCAGGGAGGTCCTGGCAAGTTGTGAGCCAACTTGTGGGCCTAGAGTGTTCCTGGGTACTTTGCACATGTGTCACCTTGGTGAGATGGCTAGAGCTGTAGTGAGCACTGACCCGGGTGTCCCAGTGTGCCCCATGCTGGGACTGCCTCGGTGGGACAGCTGGGGCTGATGTGGGCTGGGGGACTGGGGCTCATGGACGTAGTAACTGATGAGGTCACCCAGACCATGCTCCTGTCTACACTCTCAAGGTGGAAGAGGAATGCAAACCATAGCACTCGCCAGCCCCTCTGAGCCAGAGAGAGTTCCAGCAGCTCTCCACCATTTGGCTGAGTTCCAGCTGGAACCTTTATATTCCAGTTCCTCTTTTAAACATTTAAAAGTGTGGGCTAAGGGCCCAGAGCTCACTGAGGCAGCAGGACAGTGTTGGCTCCAGACCCTGCTCCTGTCTGTGCTATCAAGGTGGAGGGGGAATGCAAACTGTGGCACTCACCAGCCCCTCCAACCTGGAGATATTTCCAGCAGCTACCCCTGCCATTTGGTGGAGTTCTAGGGCTGGATCTTTTGTGTTCTAGCTGCCTTTTAAACTGCAGCAGTTCACAGTGTTGGGGGAGGGGAAAGTCCCTTCATGACTGTGTCTCCATCTTTCTTGCCATTCTCTACATGGTCTGTCTTTTCTTGTGCAGAGCCTATTCATTCAGCACTTAGTTCTACTTCAGGAGGAATTGCTCTATAAGTAGGTATAGATTGGGTATGTCTGTGGAGGAGGTGAGTTCAGGGTCTTCCTACATCACCATCTTGAATCAGAAGTCCATAGTAAGGATTTTTTGAAGGATTTTTTTGAAGGATTGTTTTTTATTGTTGTCTTTGTTTTGTTACACATTAGACCTATCTTGGGTTTTAATTCTTGGGCAGGTTGCATTTATGTACCAACATGTACAATAGATTTTTCTCATTCTGTATTTACAGTGATTTCTTAACAGAAAATTGCATCATCAACTGCAAAATCTTCTAAGTAATTTAGCAAAAGGAAAACATTATGATAAGGGAAACATGATGGCCTAAATATGGCAGTATTTGATGTAAATTGTGGCAGATTCTAAGGAAATAAGATTACATAATAAGTGAAACATAATGGGATGAATTACCCAACAAGTATGTCCCCAGTGGGCTTTTGAGACACTTCAGAAATGACACAAATGGAAATAATCAATTATGAGTCAGCATTCTTCCAAATATTGTACAAGGGTAAATTTTAGATCCAGATTGATCTTAAGTTAAATGAGCCAGGTTTTAGGGTGAGTGATGGATTGGATTTCCTATAGTGCCCTTGCATTATATGCTCCATTTGAATACCTGAGAGCTGCCACAAGAAAAATGTGTTCTCTTTTGCATTGCTATGTAAAGGCAACCAGGTCATGAATTTCAGGTGGGCATTCATTTCTTGCCATTACTTACTATATAACACTTGGAATTCCGAGACTGAATAGCACCCGAATTGTGGAAAGCATAATTGTTAACGAGTTAAGTCCAAAGAAATGCTGGCAGAGGGCAAACCACATAACTTCCAGTTTCTAACCTCCTGGAAGTAAACAGGAGGACAATTTCATATAACAGTTTAAGAACACAGCCTTTGGGGCACCTGGGTGGCTCAGTCACTTAAGCATCTGGCTCTTGATTTCAGCTCAGGTCATGATGTCAGGGTCGTGAGATCAAGTCCCACTTTGGGCTCCACACTGAGTGTGGAGCCTGCTTAAGATTCTCTCTCTCTCCCTCTCCCCACCCACCCCTGCTCACGCACTTGCTCTCTCTAACAATAACAACAACAACAACAAAAACAGCATTTGGATTCTGAATGGATTTTGTATTTTTTTAATTAAGATATATTTGATATGTAACATTATACTGGTTTCAGGGATACAACCTAATAATTTGATATTAGTACATATTGCAAAATGATCATAGTAAGTCTAACTTGCATCAACTCACATAGTGAAAAATGTTTTCTTGTCATGAGAAATTTTAAGATCTACTTTTTTGGCAACTTTTAAATATATAATATACTATTTTATTAACTATAGTCACCGGGCTTTACATTACATACCTAGCAATTATTTATTTTATAACTGGAAATCTGTACTCTCTGACCCTTTTTACCCACCTCTCCCAGTGCTTAACTCCCCACCTCTGCAACCACCAATTTGTTCTCTGGATTTACGGGCTCAGGGAGTGTTTTTTTTGTTTTTTTTTTTACTTCATTATTTTTTTTAAATTCAACATATAAGTGAGATCATATAGTTTTTGTCTTTGACTTTTCAATTCACAAAGGCCTTCAAGACCCAGCAATATTTTCACAAATGGCAATATTTCCTTCCTTTCTATGGCTGAATATTGCTCTACTGTATTATTACCACTGGTTAAAAAAAAAAAAGTACATTTTTATTATTTATCCATCAATGGACACATAGGTTGTTTCCATATCTTGGCTATTGTGAATAATGCTGCTTTGAACATGGGAATACATAAACTTTTACAAGTCAATGCTTTTGTTTTCTTCAGATAAATACCCAGAAGTGGAGTAGCTGAATCACATGGTGGTTCTGTTGTTAATGTTTTGAAAAACCTCCATGGCGGTTTCCATCACAGCTGCACTGATTCACATTCCCACTGCGAGTGCACAAGGGTTCCCTTTGTTCCATATCTCCACTAACACTTGCTATTTCTTGTCTTTTTGGTAATAGCTGTTCTAATAGGTGTAAGGTGATATTGAGGTTTGATTTGCATTTCCCTAATTGGTAATGTTGACCACCTTTTCACATGCCTCTTGGCCACATATATGTCATCTTTGGAAAAATGTCTCTTCATATTCCCTACCCATGTTTTAATCAGATTATTTTTCTGATATTGAGTTGTAGGAGTTCTTTATATGTTTTGGATATTAACCTCTTATGAGATATATGATTTGCAAATATTCTCTCCCATTCAGTAGGTTGGTTGCTTTTTCATCTTGTTGATGGTTTCCATTGCCGTGTGGAGCTTTTTAGTTTGATATACTTTGACTTATTTTCCTTTTGTTGCCTTTGCATTTGGTCAAATCCGAAAAAATTATCACCAAGACCGATGGCAAAGAGCTTACCACCTGTGTTTCTTCTAGTTTCATGGTTTCAGGTCTTATGTTCAAATCATTAATCCATTTAGAGTTTTTTTTTTTTTTTTAAGATTTTGAGAGAAAGAGAGAGTGAGCATGAGTGGGAGGGAGGAGCAGAGGGAGAGGGACAAACAGACTCCACGCTGAGCAGGGAGTCTGACATGGGCTGGATCCCAGGACCCTGGGATCATGACCTGAGCCAAAGGTAGATGCTTAACTGACTGAGCCATCCAGGCACCTCCATTTTGAGTGAGTTTTTGTGTCTGATGTAAGATAGTGGTTCAGTTTCATTATTCTGCATGTGGCTGTCCAGTTTTCCCAACATCATTTATTAAAATCCTTTCCCCATTGTGTATTCTTAATTGACCATATATGCATGAGTTTATTTCTGTGTGCTATTCTGTTCTATTGATCTATGTGTCTGCTTTATGGCAAAGCCATAGTGTTTTGATTACCATAGCTTTATATTTGAAAATCAGAAAGCATGATGCCTCCAGCTTCATTTTTCTTTCTCAAGAGTGATTTGGCCTTTTGTGGTTTCATAAAAATTTTAGGATTGTTTGTACTATTTAAACAAAAAATGCCATTGGAATTTTGATAGGGATTACATTGAATCTATAGGTGGCTTTGGGTAGTATGGACATTTTAATAATATTCTTCTCATCCAGGAGCACAGAATATCTTTCCATTTTTTGTGTTTTCAATTTTTTCATCATGTGTTATAATTTTCAGTGTACAGGTCTTTTACCCCCTTGGTCAAATTCCTAAGCATTTTATTCTTTTTGATGTAATTATAAATAAGATTTTCTTTCTCTTTTTGATAGTTCATTAGTAGTGTATAGACATGCAAAAGATTTTGTATCCTACAGCTTTTGTGAATTTGTTGATTAGTTCTAACAGTTTTTGGTGGCACTTCTATGGTTTTTCATATACAGTACCATGTCATGTGCAAATAGTGACATACTTCTTCCTAATTTGAATGCCCTTTCTTTTTCTTGTCTAATTATTCTGGCTAGGACTTCTAATACTATGTTGACTAAAAGTGGTGAGTGTCTTGTTCCTGATCTTTATGAGGCTTATTATTCCCCCATACACACTTTGATAAGAGCTTTTATCATAGATGTTGAAGTAGGTTAATACCTTTTCTGTATGTATTGAGGTGATCATATGATTTTTATCCTTAATTTTGTTAATGTTGTGAATCACATTGATTGGTTTGTCAATGTTGAAACATTCTTGCATCCCTGGAATAAATCTCATTTGTTGATGATATATGATCCTTTTAATGTATTGTTGAATTCAGTTCGCTAATTTTTTTGTTGAGCACTTTTGCATCTGTGTTCATCAGGGATTTTCTGTGGCATCTTTATCTGGTTTTGGGATCAGGGTAATGCTAGCTAGCCTCATAAAATGAGTTTGGAAATATTTCTTCTATATTTTGGAAGAGTTTAAGAAGGACTGGTAATTCCTCTAAATATTTGGTAGAACTGACCAGAGAAGATGTAGTTCTGGTTATTTTCTTTGTTGAGAGGGTTTTCTTTTTTTTATTACTGATTACATCTCTTTACTAGTAATTGTTCTTTTCAGATTTTCTGTTTCTTAATGATTCAGTCTTAGTGGGTTGTATAGGTCTAAAAATTTATCCATTTCTCATTTCTTCTAGGTTGTTCATTTTGTTGGTGTGTAATTGATGATAGTCTTTTATAATACTTTATATTTTCATGGTTTTTATTCTTATTTTAGTTATAACCTCACCTTTTTCTTTTTTCTTTTTCTTTTTTTTTTTTTTTTTAGAGAGAGAGAGTGTATGAGCTGGGGGTGGGACAGAGGGAGAGAATCTTAAGCAAGCTCCACGCTCCGCGTGAAGCCCAAAGTGGGGCTCCATCTCACCACCCTGAGATCATGACCTGAGCTGAAATCGAGTTGGATGCTTAATCAACTGAGCCACCTAGTTGCCCCCTTCTTCTTTCATTTCTGATTTTGATTCTCTCTCCTGGGTGAGCTTAAGAATAGATCTGTCAATTTAGTTTACAGTCCTGTGTTACCAGTAAACATAAGCCCTGCCGACCACCAGTGCCAACAGCCAAGAGGTGTGCCCTGAGAGGCAGCCATAAAAATTGGGGTCCCAGATGAGAGAACAGGTTCCTTCTGGGAGATACTAGTGAGTTGGAGCAAGACTGAGGGAGAGAGCAAAGATGGTGCCCACTGGAGAGTATTTCAGTAGGCCCCTAGCTGTATGTTACAGTAAGCAAATAAGCCTCTTTCACAGAAAGTCCATGCTTTTCAATTGGCTGCCCCTGGCCTAGCCTTGGAGTGGGTGGGTCCACACATGCAAGCTCTTTAGTCAGTTCACTATAGCCTTGTGGGTCTCAAGCCCTATTGGTTTTCAAAGCTAGATGTTTTGGGGACTCGTCTCAGGAGCAGGTCTTAAAAATTGTGGTACCCAATGTGGGGTTCAAAGCTTTTGCTTCCTGGGGAGAAACTTTGGGGTTGTGAGTCCTGATTATGGGTCACAGTGCCAGGGGTGGGGTTTATTGCAATATTGTGTCTCGGCCTCTTTTACCTGCTTTCCTGTGGGTTTTTTGTTTGCCTATTGTGTAGGAGCCACTCAGCCTATTGGTTTTGTTTTCTTGTTCAGAGGAACTTGTCCCCTATGTAGCTGTAGATTCAGTGAGTCTGTAGGAAGAGGTGGGTTCAGGATCTTCATACGCTGTCATCTTAAACTGGAACCCCCAGATGGGTTTTAATAGCAGTCTGTACTCTTAGTGCCTTTGAGAAAATTATCACCCTCTATGCCTGTTTCCTCATCTATATATTGGGAATTCAAGTACCTACCTCCCAATTGTTGTGAACATTGAATGGATTCAAACTTAATAGATCAGCTGACACCTCAAGTTCACCACTCTCAGTGCTGTGACAGAACCCTGGCCCCAACCAGGCCTAGATTCTCTGTATTCGGCTAAGTGGAGGAAGGACCTTCAGGAAGGTTCTGCTTCCTACCAGCATACTTCCATGTTTTTAATGGTTTTGTTTCAATCACTTCTGCTTATGGTTGATTCTTTATGTGAATCTTATTAAGCTTAGTGACCTGTAAGAAGTTTTTCTTAGCTTTATCAACACAAAAAGAAAGAAGGACTAAAGCAAAATGTTCTTTGAGAACCTTCTCTGCAAAGGAGTTAAAACACATGGCTCCTGTCTCACTCAAGGCACCCTTGACCAGACAAAGCTTTATTGCAGCATTGTCCACTCGAACCTTCTGCCGTGGTAGAAACACTCTGTATTGGTGGTATCCATTGTAGTGACCACTGGCCACATATGGCTATTGAGCACTTGAAATTTGGTATGACTGAGGAACTAAATTTTTAAATTTTAAATAGCCAAATGTCTAGGGGCTATCACTGGACAGCTCAGGTCTATAGCATAGTATAAATAGTGATGTATTCTTAAGACTAAATGACTAATTCAGTTAGGTGGAACAAAGTAGTTGTTTTGTCTTAGTGATAAACAAGTCAGATAACACCAAATTTTTTTAAAAAATTCAAATATGGTATTTATATGTAGAAAAGCAAAGGCCTCTGTAAAATTCTGGGGTTCTCTTTTAAAATATCCATAATTTGTAATTCAGCCCTTGATCCAGCTGAGAGGGGTTCATTTCTCGGTCTTCTTATAAAAGCCGATTAAGGCTTTCCTATAGTTGGTGCTCAATAAATATGTGATATGTCAATTATTTAATTCTTCAACTGGTGGAAAATGTACATTTCTAGCTCTGCACCTCATGCTATGATTAATATGAATATGCTTGCCACAATTCTTCTGTTGCTTTTTCTTAATGAGAAGGAATTAAATTGTAAAGCTCAGGAGGGAATGTGTGGTCATGCTATCATTTCATTATTGTTTTTCAAGGGAAATTGAAAGAATGGTCTTTGGTCCTCTATGGCACCTCCGTGCAGCCATACTCACCAACCAATGAGTTTCCTAAAGTAGAACGTGTCCGCTATAGCCGAGTAGAAGACCCCACCGATGACTATGGTACCGAGGATTATGCAGGTAAGTTGGTTTCCAACAGGGACACAGGCTAAGGAGAGAACTCTCGTGCATCACCCCACCATGCAGAGATCAACTTCTACCAATATTCTGATACAGTTTCTTCCATCTTCTTTTCTATCCCCCCAAATATTTGCATGTGTATATTCAGATGGCACTGTTTTCTTCAAAGCCAAAAGCACACTATACAGAGTTTCCATATCCTTTTTCTTTCTCTTGTGGTTATTAAGAGCATATTTCCCTGTTGTCACATATCCTCACAACGATATAACAGTCCATCCTATGATTGTACTACATTTAACACATAAGCTGGGATGTGTAGTTTGCTTGGAATTTTACACTATTTTAAATAAGGTTTGGATGAACATCATTATTTTATGTCTTTGTTTATATCTTTAATTATTTCCTTAGAATGGCGTTCTGAGAATTACTGCAGCAAAGGGAATAGTCAGGTTGAGAGCTTGGACACACTTTGTCACAATCCTTTCCAGACAAGATATACCAGTCTACGCTGTGACCAGCTGTGCATTTATTATACTCATTCATGCCAAAATTGAATGGAAAGAAAAAAGTTGAAAAATAAAAGAACAGAACATTTTAAAATTTTTATAGCTTTATTAGTAAATCATGTTTTCCTCTGTAGTTCTAGGAATTAAACATAACTGTATTTTACTTTTTTTTTTACTTTTTATTTACTTATTTTTCTATTCAAATTGACACCAATTTTCTTATAAGAGCTCTTTGCATGTTATTGTCTCTCACATTTTTCCATACAGTAGTTCCCCCTTATCTGTGGTTTCCTAGTAGTAATACTACTACTAAGTAGTATCCCGTCATTAACAGGGAGCAGATGATCTTCCATCTGCTAGATCGTCAGGTCAGTAGTAGCGTAATGCTACGTTACCACGCCCACGTCATTCCCCTGACTTCATCTCATCCTGTAGGCATTCCAGCATCTCACACTGTCACAAGAAGTCAGATAAATACCATATAAGATTTGAGAGAGACCACATTCACATATATTCACATCTTTTCATCATAGTATATTGATATCATTGTTCTATGTTATTAGTTTCTCACTGTGCCTCATTTAAAAATTAAATGTTATCACAGGTATGTATGTATAGGAAAAAGACATAGTATATATAGGGTGTGGTACTATCCATGGTTTCAAGCATCCACTGAGGGGCTTGGAAAGTATCCCCTGCAGATAAGTGGGAGGAAGAACTACTGTATTTGCTGAAACCATTCCCTCAGTTATTGCTTGCTTCCAAAATGTAGTTTTTGTTTTGTGTTTTGATGGAAAAAGAAAATTGGAGGTCAGGGTTTATAGTTTCAGATCTTCTTTAAGAAGTTTGTCTTTAAAATCAACTAAATATCCACATCTATTTTTTTCTAATCTCTGCTTTTTACATTTGGCCATTCATCTGGAACTTATTTTGGTTTATATAGTAGGAGATAAAATAAATAGACTAACATTATTGGCTGGGTCATCATCCCTTCTTTTACTAGTTTAGGATCTTCCCTTCATTTTTAGATATTTATTGGAGAGGGAGATGCTGGGCTCAATCCCAGGACCCTGAGATCATGACCTGAGCCAGAGGCAGACACTTAACCAACTGAGCCACCCAGGTGCCCCAGGATCTTTCCTTTATAATAGAATAAATTCTTACACCAGGGTCTCTTCTGGTACCACACAGTACTTCATTAGTTTTTGATGTAGTGATCCACGATTCTTTGTTTTTGTATAACACCCAGCGCTCCATGCAGTACGTGTCTTGTTCCACTGACTACCACTTAAAGGAGCATTCAGTGCTCCTGGGATATGACATAACACTTAATGAGCTAAAGATAAAAGTACTTCATTAGTCACCTTAGCAGAATATCTTAAACGTGCACATGGTTCCTTCTATTCTAAACAGGTAGTATCCCAGAGTCCATCCTAAGCTGGAATAATTCAAACCAGTTGAGCCAACTGAGCTCGATCATGTTAGATTATCTCATTATGTTTTGAGCTTGTAACATTACTATTCACATTATAACGAGCAAACCATTTCATCTTCTCTGATAGGAGAAAGGATATCCAAAAACATAAACTGAGCCTACTAGCCTGTTGCTATATGCCTTCTCGTAGGTTTCTAATTCACATTTTGGTAATCTTAAAATTCTGAACAAACGGTTCTCTTATCTCCGTGTTTTTTCCTGTTAACATCTCCAAAATGTCCACATTGGCACTTGTGAGAGAACAAAGACAATTATTTCATTATTACCCTGCAACCTAAAATGCTAAATTGCATCTGGGACAGGTTAAGATTATAAAAGAAACAGCACGGCATGTGAACTGGCCATACGGAGCCCTTTGGCACGTATAAAGCATAATTTGGGGGGGGGGGGGGCGTTAATTGCAGAAATCATCTGGTGAAAATTTAGGGCCACCCATGATTCCTTTTCTTCAGAGCTGTGATTTTCACCTTCATGAAGAAGTCAGCCTGGCTAAAGGCACAGATGGTATTAGCATAACCAGATCCTTAGTACTGTTGCATCAAATTCCAGGGGCTGTAGGACCCACAGCTGGCTGAGCTCCAACCCTTACATACAGAGACACCCTCTCCTCTATCGTAGCAGAGAGCTGAAAGGTCCCAAGTTATACTCGCTGTGGAATTTAGAGATCAGTTTTAAGGCTTGGGGGAACAAAGAGAGAAACAGTGCTGTGAGAAATATATCTCAAGTCTGCATTCATTTTGAAAGGTCATCGCTAGTACCTGATTTACTACTTCTATGTAGGAGAGCTGGAGTAAGAAGGGGGACCCATGTTGATCCCAGGGCTCCTGGGCTGTATTATTTGGACAAGCCACTCTAGTTCTTGGAAAGTATGTTTTCTCACCAGGTAAATGAGGGTGTTTGAATACTAGACTTTTCTCCAAGTCATTCCTCTCAGGTTCTACCATTTTATATTCCGACTCAGTAACTGTAGAACAGAATCCTATAATGACTAAAGGAGATCAAGTTTCAAGATCAAGTAAATCCTTTTGATTCAAATCAGTATGGTTCAGACATTTCTGACAGAACTTAATGTTTGTACATTCTGTGCATGTTTATTACTACTTAAAATCATGTGTATTTTCAACAGGAAAGGGCTTGAAGATTACAAGACCAAATGTCCTAAAGTATGGAGAACAAGGAAAAAGGAGTTAGTTCAAGCAAGCAAAAGGTCTAGCCCATGTCATTAGAAAGCTTTTCATCAATTATAAAAATCTCCCATCTTTCTGGCATTTTTTTCTTCCCGTCTGTACATTCTAACTCTAGACCAAAGAACATGTCATGAGAGATTAGCAACTTTCATCCTAGGTCTGGAATTCTTTAAGCTTGCTTGCATTTTTAAAAATTTGTCTCGCTTTCTTTTGTTGAGTTTTCCACTGCCCTTAAAATCTATTAGATTTTAAAATTGTGTCCTACCACGTGGATCACTACATCAAAAAACTAATGATGTATTGTATGGTGACTAACATAAATCAAATTTTAAAAAAATCTATTATCTATGCCTTAAGTACCTGCTTTGTAATCCAAGACCAGATACTGATAAGCTTGCACCAGATGCCATAATGATGTTTCTTGCTGGCTACAGCATCTCAGAGGTATTCCGTGGTTTTAATGACCATCGGCAAGCCAGACAATCTGGTCCAGGCGTGGAATAATAAACTTTTTTCTTTTTTCTGTCAACAGCTTAACTTGTCATTTTTCTGTAAATCCGACATTTTTATCATTATGCATATTTAATTGCCATCAGTTCTCTTCCAGTTGCCAGAGTGGCATTGTTCCTTTGAATTCGGAGATATGTGTTATCATCTCCCACAAGGCAGCCGTATGTGCTTTTTTGAAGACCAAGCCACGGCTGGATTTACATTCTTGATACTTCGGTAATAGGAGTTCATCTCCGTGCTTAGAGCCATGTTACACATTATTCCTCCACCTTAAAGAAACTCTCACTGCATAAGGAAGGAAAAATTCAAGTTAAAATAGACCTGCTTTAAAATCATATTTTCCCAAGTTTTTTTTTTGTTTTGTTTTTTTTTTTTTTGGAAAAGGTCCCTGTGACCCTGAGTGCAGTGAGGTCGGCTGTGATGGGCCAGGACCAGACCACTGCAGTGACTGCTTAAACTACTACTATAAACTGAAAAACAACACCAGGTAAGAAGGATCCTGAGTCCAATCCCCGCCCCGCCCCCCCCCCCCCCCGCCCCGCCCCGCAGCATGCTCCAGGTGGTCCCACGGGCTGTGCTCGAGCTGTGTTCGAGCGGCGTCTGGTGATGTTCTCCTACCAGGACCCAAGCACAGAACAGAGGCTGCTGGCCAGCCCCTGCCTCCCAGTGTCATTCCAAATGCTGAAACCTATATGCTGTATGCTGTCAAGCCGCACTGTCTTTGCTCACATTTGGACTAGCCCTCTAGACCTTTCCATCCCATGAATGTTTGATGCTAGAGCTCTGTTTGCCTTTCATGAAAATGCCAGCATCCAGCCCAACAGATGCATCCCTGCGTTCCCGTGTGCAAAGGTGGTGGGCCCTGCTCATCCTATTTCACTCTGGGCACTGAGGCGGACCTGCTTGGTCACCATAACTCTCAGCCCCTGGCTTCTGCCTCAAGTTGTGCTGATCTGTCTGCAGGGAGGCTCCTGGGACAGTGATGGCCCCTCAGAGGCTGTCCGCTCCGGGCATCTCTCTCAGAGCCCTGCCCCCTTTTCCGTCCTACTGCAGTGAGTCCACACTTCAGCCATCCAGAGAGACCCAGACCCATTCTAGTTCCTGTTTACATGCATGCTGGAATTTCTGTTCCTTAAAGGAAGGGCCCTTGGCTACCGCAGGACCTCTCATCGCCGAGCCCAGCAAAATGCCTGACATTTTACTTGGTACTCAGTAGTAAATATTTGTTGAATGAATAAACAAAGTGCTGTCCTTCAGTTAAGGAAGTTCTTTTTTTTAAAATGTATCATAACCAACCAAGTTTAAATCGATTAACTTAGACAATAGCATACAGCCCCTAGCACACAGGATCCATAGGACAACACACGAAAACACAAGTAACCCCTTATTAGCAACCTTTTTTGTATAAAATCGTGGTTCCCACGTAGTTTCCTTTCAACCCCATGCCACAACCTTTCCTCTTGAGCCTCTAGTTTCTAACCATTGTCCCCTTTAAAGAGCTAGTCCCGAACCGGAAGATGGGGTTTGGACCAAGACATGCATTACTTGGCAGACTTGGTATTGGGTGGCCACCTTGCCACTTCAGAACCCTACACAGAGAATTTGGCTCTTTGGATATGGTGTTACCATCGGGGTTTAAGATGGAAGGCTGCTCTTGCTTGAGCATCTACCAAGAATGCCCGGGACTCTGTTTCCAATGATGCTGTCCTTCTTTCTTACCATTCCACAATGCAGGATCTGTGTCTCCAGCTGCCCCTCTGGCCACTACCATGCTGACAAGAAGCGATGCAGAAAGTGTGCCCCCAACTGTGAGTCCTGCTTTGGAAGCCATGGTGACCAGTGCCTGTCCTGTAAATATGGATACTTCCTAAATGAAGAAATCAACAGCTGTGTTATCCAGTGCCCTGATGGATCATACCCGGACACCAGTGAGTTGATTTCAAATATTTGGGTTTTAGAGAGGAAATAGAAGGTTTTCATTTGATGACCTTAGGAGGGAAATTGAGGCCTTGGTTATATCAAAGGATCTAACCAGTTTTTAAGAGAACACATTAGAATTTTAACAGTTTTTGTAAAAAAAAAAAAAAAAATTATGTAAAAACGCTTGTAACTAACTGTCAGGGAGTCCTCAGGCCCATCCCCAGAGTCAGTGATTTGCTAGGAGGACCCACAAGACTTACTATATAGTTGCACTCATGAGCTCATAGTTACTAAATAAAATCAGGAAAAGGTGCATAGGACAGAGTCCACAGAAAACCAGCACTAGCTTCTAAGTTTTCTCCCAGGATGCATTGAAATCCCCCAGCAACAACTGGTTACAACATGTGTGAAATGTAGGCTACCAGGGAACCTCCTTAGAGTCTCAGTGCCCAGGGTTGTGGTCACAAAGACCCCCTCTACCTGGCACATACCAAAATTCCAGGCTCCCAAGGAAAGCAGATGTTCAGTATAAACCATATTGTTTGTACAGTTGAGGCACCATGAGCCACTCTCACCAGTTAGGGTGGTGGAAACCCTCCTAAAATCTAATTCCCAGGTACTAGCCATGGACCAGCTTCAGAAGCAGGCTTTCAAAAGATAGCAGCCGAGCCTGCTCTTTTCTACACACGACCCGAAGGAAGCAGGCCTGTATGGTATCAGTGTTACTTTTCAGAAAGTTTAGAAAACATGACTTCAGTGTGAATGTGGAATAGACATGTGTCAAAGACTACTAATGAAGGGCCATTAATGAGGAAACCTATAAAGTGATAAATGGATTCAAAGACTCTCAGGTATTCCAGTCCACTAGGAAAGGCAAAATGTAATCCATTTGCCAAGTTTAGAGTAGGAGGATCCTGAACTCACCTTATCCCTCAGACACATTGAGATAAACCACCTGAAGATTGGCAGAACAGACCTGCCACAGTTAATTGTAGAGAGAAGGGCACCTTGAAAAGGGTAGGTAGGATGGAGACATAGTTGGAAACCAAACCCCTGTGCCACTAACCACAAACAGGAGGGACATCACACGCATGGGGAAGCACGAGGATCTGATTCCACCCTAGGCAACCCCAGCACTAGGAAGATGAGTCCACCTAATATCTGACTTTAGAAACAGATCTTAACTCCAGTGGGGCTTAGTTCCAGGAGAGCCCGAGGGCAATAGGAAACTGAGTCTCCATCATCCTTAAAGATGCAGCAGTTTGAAAAGTGCCTGCGGTTATATGTGAAGGAGATATATTGACTAATCTGTCCTGGGCAGATTAGATCTGTCCCCAGGCAGGGATGTACAGGATATTTCTCTAGAAACAAAAGTGCTGGTAGGTGCCATTCCTCTTCCCCCTCCCCGCCCCATAGGCCTAGATAGCTGGATGTTTGTGACAGGTAGCGCTAACACTCTCCATCTACTTTGCTATAGCACTGTGTGCTCTTCTCCATCCAACCCAACTCAGCAGTCCTCCCTTCAGAGTGGCTCCTGTCCCACCATACCCACTTGGAGGGTGCCACTCCAAAGTGACTCATGCCCTGGGGAGCGAGGAGAGAAGACCCTATAACAGCATACTTGCAGTCCCTGCGGTCAAGCCTCATAGCTGGCTGGGCAAGAAGCAAGCCCTGCCCTTCAGTGTACCTGTAGCTGTGTCTACACAGAGGGACTAATTGCAGACAGCTGGGCTCACTGCTGGCCCAATTCACCAAGCCTGCCACTGCGCCCCTATTCACCAAGCCTGTCAGTGCTTCAGACTGGCCTCAACTCTACCCAGGACACTCGGAGCAGGGAGAGGGGATCCTTGCGGCTGGTTGGGCTGAAGGCAGTTGTGACTCAGCCACAATAGGGAGGCACACACAGCCCACACCAAGGACACCCCTGGAATGCCTGGTTCTGGTAACCAGGGGGTGATTGCACTATAGGACACCACAGGACCTCTTTTGACAACAAGGCCACTACTTTCAAGACCAGGGGACATAGCTGACTGTCCTACTACATTAAAAACAGAGACAAAATGAGGAGACAGAGGAATATGTCCCAAATGAAATGAAAATATGTGTGATAGACGATTCAAAGAAATTATCATCACTGTGATACTCACTAGACTTGAGAAAAGAGCAAAGGATCTCAGTGAGACCTTCAACAAAGAGACAGAAAATGTAGAAAGAACCAGTCAGAGCTGATGAATTTAATAACCGAAATAAAAATACGCTAAATGGAATCAATAGTAGACCAGAAGATGCAGAAGAACAGATCAGTGATATGGAAGGCAGTAATGGAAAACAACTCAGCTGAACAACAAGAAAAAAGAAGAGGTTAAGGGAACTCTGTGGCATCATCAAGCATAGTAACATGCACATTATAGGGATCCCAGCAGGAGAAGAAGGGGCTGAAAACTTCCCTAACCTGGGGAAAGAAGCAACATCCAGGTCCAGGAAGAAGAACCCCTAACAAGATGAACCCAAGGAGGTCCACACCAAGACACATAATAATTAAAATGGCAAAAAGTAAAGATAAAAGAAAAGCCAAATAAGGCAATCAATCAGCTGATTTTCAGCAGAACCTTTGCAGGCCAGAGGGGAGGAGCATGCTATATTCAAAGTGCTAAAACAAACAAAAAAACCTACAACCAAGAATACTCTACCCAGAAAGTATATCATTCAAAACAGGAGAGAAATGTTTTCCTGACAAAAGTTAAAGGAGTTCATCCCAATAAATCAGGCTTACAAAAAATGTTAAAGGGGATTCTTTAAATGGAAAGAATAGGCCATTGCTAGAAAAAAAAAATTATAAAAGGAGAAAAATTTTACAGGTAAAAGGCAATCATAGAGTAAAGCCACTGTGGAGTTTAAAACTTACAAAGTAGTACAATCAAAATTAGAAAAATTAGCCAAGGGAGACACAAAATAAAAAGATATAAAACATCACATACATAAAACATGGAGGTGGGAGTTACTTTTAGTAGTTTTACAATGTGTTGAACTTAAGTGACCCTCAACTCAATGTAGAACCCAGTGGTAACCACAAATCAGAAACCTGTGATATACACACACAAAAAAGAGAAAGGAATCCAACCATATCACTAAGGAAAATCATCAACCCACAAGGGAAGAGAGCAAGAGAAAAAGGAAGGAATCGAGAAGAACTACAAAAACAATCAATACAATTAACAAAATGGCAATAAGTACCTATCTATAATTACTTTAAATGTAAATAAACTAAATACTCCAATCAAAAGACATATGGTAAATGAGTAAGAAAACAATACCCAGCTATATGCTGCCTACAAGAGACTCACTTCACACATAATGACACATACAGACTGAAAGTGAAGGGATGAAAAAACATAAACCATGCAAATGGAAGTGGAAAAAAAGAACAAAACTCAGGGTAGCAACACACATTCTTTTCAAGTGCACATGAAACATTCTCTGGTACACGTAACATGTTAGGCCATAGAACAAGTCTCACTGTATTTAAGAAGATTGAAATCATATCAAGCATGTTTCCCAACTTAAATGGTATGGAACTACAAATCAATATTACAAGAGAAAAATGGAAGAAAAAAAAAAGCCAAATACATGGAGGTTAAACAACATGCTACTAATTAACCAATGGGTCAATGGAAAAAAAAAAACATGAAATCAAAAATTCATGGAAACAAACGAAAAGAAAATAGTCTAAAATCTTTGGGAATCAGCAAAAGCAGTTCTAAGAGGGAAATTTATAGTGCTATTAGGCCTACCTCAAGAAACAAGAAAAATATCATATTAAAGAATAAAGAACCTAACCTTAAACCTAAAGGAACTAGAAAAAGAAGAACAAAGTCCAAAGCCAGTAGAAGGAAATAATAAAGATTAGAGCAGATATAAATGAAATTTAAAAAAAAAAGATCAATGAAACAAAGACCTGGTTCTTTGGAAAGATAAACAAAAACTGATAAATCTTCAGCCAGACTTAAGAGAGAAGACTCAAAGTCAGAAATGAAGGAGGAGCAATAATATCACAGAAATACAAAGAATTATAAGAAAATGTTGAAAAATTATCTGCCAAACAATTGGACAATCTAGAAGAAATGGATAAATTCCCAGAAACATACAATTTTCCAAAACTAAATCAGGAAGAGATAGAAAATCTGAGCAGACCAATTACTAGTAATGAAATTGAATCAGCAGTCAAAAAGTTCCAAACAAAAATCAAGGACCAGATGGATTCGCAGGTGACTTCTACAAAACATTTAAATAAGAGTTAATACCTGTTCTTCTCAAATGATGCTAAAAAATAAAAGAGGAAGTAAAACTTCTAAATTCACCTATGAGGCCAGCATTACTTTGATCCCAGAACCAGACAAAGACATTATGTAAAAAGAAAACTACGGGCCTGGGTATTAAAGAGGGCACGTTCTGCATGGAGCACTGGGTGTTATACACAAACAATGAATCATGGAACACATCAAAAACTAATGATGTAATGTATGGTGATTAACATAACAATAAAAATTTTTAAAGAAAAAAAACTACAGGCCAATATCTCTGATGAACAAAGATGCAAAAATCCTTAACAAAAGAATAACAGACTGAATTCAACGTACATTAAAAAAATCATTTAGCATGATCAAGGGGGATTTATTCCAGAGACGCAAGTGTGGTTCACTATTCACTAATCAGTATGATATCACCTAAACAAGAATAAAAAAAAATCTCAATGGATGCAGAAAAAGCATTTGACATAATACAACATGGATTCATGTTAAAACTGCTCAACAATGTGGGGTAAAGGGAACATACCTCACCATAATAAAAGCCATATATGACAAACCCACAACCGACATCATACTCAATAATGAAAACTGAGAACTCTTCCTCTAAGACAAAAACAAGGATGTCCACTCTCACCACTTTTATTCAACAAAATATTGGAAATTCTAGCTGCAGCAATCAGAAAAGAAAAAGAAATAAAAGACATCCAAATTGGTAAGGAAGAAGTAATACTGTCACTATCTGCAGATGACATGATACTATACATAGAAAATGCTAGACTTCACCAAAAGACTATTGGAACTGATAATTCAGTGAAGTTTCAGGATACAAAATTAATATACAGAAATCTGTTGTATTTCTATACACTAATAATGAAGTAGCAGAAAGAGAAATTAAGAATACAAACAATCTCATTTGTAACTGCACCAAAAAGAGTAAAATACCTAGAAATAAATTTAATCAAGGAGGTGAAAGACCTATATTCTGAAAACTTATAAGACACTGATGAAAGAAATTGAAGATGACACAAACAAGTAGAAAAATACACCATGCTCATGGATTGGAAGAATATTGTTAAACATTCATACTACCCAAAGTAATCTACAGATTTATCACAATCCCTATCAAAAACCAAAAGCATTTTCACAGAACTGCAACAAATAATCCTAAAATCTGTAAGACCCACATAAGACCCTGAATAGCCAAAGCAATTTTGAGAAAGAAAAACAAAGCTGAAGGTATCACAATCCCAGGTTTCAAGATATGCTACAAGTACAGTAATCAAAACAGCATAGTGCTGTCACAAAAACAGAACCTATAGATCAATGGAACATGATAGAAACCCCAGAGATAAACCAACATCTATTTGGTCAATTAACCTATGACAAAGGAAGCAAGAATATACAATGGAGAAAAGACAATCTCTTCAATAAATGGTGTTGGGAAAAACTGGACAGCTGCATGCAAAAAAATGAAACTGGACCACTTTCTTAAACCATACACAAAAATAAACTCAAAATGGATTAAAGACCTAAATGTGAGACCTGAAACCATAAAAATCCTAAAAGAAAACATAGGCAGTAATCTCTCGAACATTGCCCTTGGCAACATATTTATGTATAGGTCTCCTCAGGCACAAGAAACAACAGCAAAAATACACTATATTGGGACTTGACCAAAATGAAAAGCTTTTTCACAGTAAAGAAAACCAACAAAATAAAAAGGCATCCTAGTGAATAGGAGAAGATACTTGCAAACAATGTATCTGCTAAGGGGTTAATATCTAAAATATATAAAGAGCTTATACAACTCAACACCAAAAATACAATGTGATAAAAAAAGTGGGCAGAGGTTCTGAAGAGACATTTTTCCAGAGAAGACATACAGATGGCCAACAGACATGTGAAAAGATGTTCGGCATTACTCATCAGGGAAGCGCAAATCAAAACCACAACGAGATATCCCCTCACTCATTTTAGAATAGCTATCAAGAACGGACGGCAGTCAGTATCAAGAAACAAGAAATTGTAACAAGTGTTGGCGAGGATGTAAAGAAAAAACCCTCAGGCACTGTGGTGGGAATGTAAACTGGTACAGCCACTCTGGAAAAGAGGATGGAGGTTCCTCAAAAAATTAAAATCAGAAATACCCTACAATCCAGTAATTCCAGTACTGGGTATTTGCCCAAAGAATACAAAAATCCTAAGTAAAAAAGGTATATGCACCCCTATGTTTATTGCAGCATTATTTACAATAGCCAAGGTATGCAAGAAACCCAAGCGTTCATAGATAGATGGATGGATAAAGAAGGATTATCCGTTCATCATACACACACACACACACACACACACACACACACACACACACAATGGAGTATTAGTCATTAAAAAGAATGAAATATTGCCATTTGCAACAACATGGATAGAGCTAGAGAATATAATGCTAAGTGAAATAAGTCAGTCAGAGAAAGAGAAATACCATAGGATTTCACTCACATGTGGAATTTAAGAAACAAAACAAATGATCAAAGGAAAAAGAGACAAACCAAGAAGCTGACTCTTAACTATAGAGAGCAAAGTGATAGCCAGAGGGGAGGGGGGTGGGAGGGTGAGTGAAACCAGTGATGGGGATTAAGGAGTACACTTGTCATGATGAGCGCTGGGTGATATAGAGAAGTGCTGAATCACTATATTATACACCTGAAACTAATATAACACTGTATATTAACTATATTGGAATTAAAAACTTGTAAAAAAAAAAAAAGAAAAAGAAAAAGATGTGGTGTATACACACACACACACACACACACACACACACACACACACACACAGTGGAATATTACCCAGCCATATAAGGGAGTGAGATCTTGCCATTTGTGCCTACATGGATGGAGCTATAGGGTATTACGCTAAGTGAAATAAATCAGACTGAGAAAGACAAATACCACGGGATTTCACTTGTATGTGGAAGCTAACAAACACACAAAAAATAGACTCTTAAAACACAGAAAACGATTGGTGGTGGCCAGAACAGAGGTGGGTGGAGGGACGGGCAAAAAAGATAAAGGGGAGGTACAAACTTCCAGTTATAAAATAAGGAAGTCAGAGATGAAAAGTACAGCTAGGGAATATTGTCCATAATACTGTAATACCATTGCATGGTGACAGATGGGGACTACAGTTACCGTGGTCAACACTGAGTAATACATAGAATCGTCAAATCAATATATTCTATATCTCCAACTAATATAACATTGTTTTTTATACTTCAGTTAAGAAATGAATAATTTCCTACATGGCAGTACAAATTGAATTTGGGGGGCCTTTTCCACACAGAAATCCTTTCCAACTGTACCAAACAAAAATCTGTAAATGAACACGTCACTTCGCGGAGTTTGGCCCTAATCAGTCGTCATTAGGAAACAGACCAAAAGTATATTCCCTGGAGAATTAAGTAATCCTTGGGCATTCCTACCTGTTAGTGCTCTGGTAGCGCCCTTTTCCTTTATTTCTGAATTCTCGGTAATTAACAAGTGTGTCACACCATAATACATGATGACACTGATTATCTCCTGTTTCGGCACAACCTAAGAAAGAAGAAAACCCAAGTTTAAATGAACAAGAGTTGTTTTTCAGAAATCAGGCAAGAATTTTGAAATGGATACTGTTGCTTCTTAGGAAGTCCAAGTCCCTTGACTCGAAGGCAGGCATTTCTCCACGAGGCAGATGGAGTCTCAGCTTACCCTATAGATCCGTGGGTAGGATTTCCTTGTAGTTCCTTTTTCCCCCAAATTTGGAACATGAGCTACAGCCTGATAGAGAATGAGTGGGGAGGGGAGTCTGAGGGATCCCCGGAAATAAGCAGTATTTCTTGAAGAAAAAATTCAAAATTCTATCAAGAAGGCTGAATCTCAGAAAAGAAATTTGGTTCGAGATGGTATATAACAGGATCAAGATAATTGAGACTCAGTTGTTTCCCCGGAGCCTGGGAGGTATGCAGTGAAGGAAGGCTGTGCAAACAATGGCTTTGCTGATACGAGTTGTCTCTGCCTCTCTCTCCTTCGTGTAACTGACTTTTGTTATATTTTCCTCCTGAAAACATAGTGATCAGATATAATCATGACAAGTAATAATTACTGCCAACACATTTACAGTACTTTCAAGTTCATATAGTTCCCCTGAGTAATTTCATTATCCCCTCAAGACAAACTGAGAGGTTGGCATCACTGAAATATCTATTGACCCTGAACTTGCCCACTGGAAATGCTAAAAGCGGAATTCAAATCTAGGTCCTTGGACTTCAGATCCTATGCCATGTCCAGGAGTCTGAACGGCAGAGTGAGGAGGGGACCATCTGAAGACTACCATAAGATTATAAAGGACTTCATATTTCATGGTGGGTGGGGGTGCTCGGGACTTGAGAAAGGAAGTGGACCTTCAAGAGGTCCCTATAGGAATCCATTAAAGCAGTGTTCCTCTATGGAACCTTGAAGAACACCAAAATATAAAGAGTAGATGGAGGAAAAGAAGCCTATGAACAAAGCTTATTCAATCCTACACATATATGTGGTTATAATCCACTTGCACCTCAGAGAAGGTATCAAGTCTCCAGAAGAATTTTGCCTCAGGTAAAAGGCCTTGAGTTAATGTAACAAATCGCCATTTTTCACTATAGAGTAAGCATGCATTTGCCATTTTTTTCCAGTGGGGATCAGTCTTTGGTATTAAACAGGAAAACCATATTCATGGTATATTTGTTTCAATCCATATATTTCTATTCTCCTGAATACAGACATTATCTAAACTATAATAACATATCAATGTCACAGCCACTATAAAGTATGCAACACTATTCTAGACAATACAAGAAATACATCATCAACCCTTACCCTGCCATCGTAAATGCAGATTCCCTTTTCTGGCTGTGTTCATCAGAGTGGTCCTACAAGCTGTGAGCATGGGGGCCCACCTTTCCATTCCACAGCCCCAAGCACTGCTTACACCTTTACATCTGGGCATTGCCCCAGCATCTTTGTTAGTGGGATTGTCATTGTCGGAAGTTAGATAACCCCCCTTGGGAGAGAGAAAAAGAAGAGGGGAAAAAGCCAGTCAGCTATTCGACTAAGAGTTAAATGGGCTGTGGTTCCCTTGTCTGCAAAATGGTTGGTAGATATCAGGCATTTCCCATCACTGCAGGTTCCTACCGCTGTTCACTTCGCTGAAAAGTGATAGCAAATGTTCCGTGCGGGGCTGTTTGCAAAATAGTCTGCTCAAGGCCATGTATGTGTACTATCGTGTACATTAGCAAACATTAGAATGTCTCCACCTCCTTTTATGGAATCCAACTGACCAACTGATTTATAACCTTGTTACATTTGTATGTTTTTTTTTTGTTTTTTTTTTGTTTTTTAACAGAGAAAAGTCTTTGCCGGAAATGCAGTGAAAACTGCAAGACATGTACTGAATTCCACAACTGTACAGAATGTAGGGATGGGTTAAGGTAAGAGAGTGAAGGATGCTTTCAAGTCACACAGCCCAAGGAGCATCTCAATATAAATAAAATATGTAAATAAATAATCCTCTTACCATCACCTTGGTTTGACTCCCATTCAAACACTGGATTGTTATTTGCATTATCTTTACCATTGTATGTGAAAAATTGGATGCCATCTTGGCTAAGGGAGGTTTATAAACCAAATGAAATTCTCTTCAGAAAATATGGCTCTGATACACATAAATAAAAATGGCTATTTGAGAGGCTTTCTCAGTGCTTTTTGACCAGCGCAGTGCCCCTGTCAAGGATTACTGCGTAGGTAATATAATGAATTATATTTAATCCTCCTGATTCATTCCTTTGATGGTCGGAAACTCTTGCCTTATCTTTATTATTTCTCTCCATATAGCCAATCATCCTCTTATCTTAAGTACCTCCTCAGGCTGGGTTCCATTATGCTCTGGTATGCTCATAGATTTAACACCTGGAGATGTTTTTCTTGACTGGATGACTTGCTCATTGCAAAAGCCAGATAGCTGATAGATTCTGCAAGAGAACAAGACACGGCTCAAATGAACTAGGTAGCCTCCTGATATCCATAGAGAAGGTCAGACCATCCTCTGGTGGGTAAGGAGTTGGACCCTGAGTTCACAGAGAGCCACAAATCTGCAGCACTCCGATCTTTTTAAGTATTGAGAATACCTCTGTTTCCACCTTAAATTGGAGAGGTGAACTCAACAGGCTCCAGGCAGGTGATTTCTTCATGTTAGTTAATACTAGAACATTGGAGCACATGGGTGGCTCAGTCAACTAAGCATCTGCCTTCGGCTCAGGTCATGACCTCGGTGTCCTGGGATTGAGCCAGGGGAGTCTGCTTCTCCCTCTCCTTCTGCCCCTCCCCCCACTCATGCTCACTCGCTTGCTCTCTCTAATAAATAAAATCTTAATCTAAATGAAAATGATGTTCTAATATATTTTTTTCCTGTGGGTTTTTTCATAAATGCATTCAGTATTAATCTGCTTAAGCACCTTGCATCTCAAGACTTCCAATCTTGATATATATCAGTCTAGTCAGCCCCCTCATTCTTTTTGGACAAGGAGCAGATTGAGATAATAAGAAGAAGGGAGACAAGATAGATGTGGGCTCAAACCCTCTTCTATTAATCAGCTGTGGGATCCTGGTCAAGTCACTGAGCCACTCTGAACTTCACTTTTGTCACCTATAAAATGAGATAATAACCCCTACATTGCTGAATTATGAAAAAGATCAACTGTGATAACATTTAGAAAGTACTTATTTCCAGTATCAGACACATAATCGGTCCATGAGAAATAAAAGATTATTTACGATATTTTCTATACAATTGACCCTTGCACAACTCAGGGATTAGGGGCCGCAACCTCATACAGTTGAAAATCGCATATAACTTTTAACTCCGTAAGTTACTCTTAACTATGTAACTACTGATTACTACTGTTGACTGGAAATTCTACAAATAACAGTCAATTAACGCATTTTGTGTTATATGTATTCTATACTGTATTCTTACAATAAGCCTAGAGAAGAGAAAATGTTAGGAAAATTATAAAGAAAATACATTTAGAGTACTGTATTTTATTTATCAAAAAAAAAAAAATCCGCTTAGTTTTTCAAACCCATGTTGTTGAAGAGTTCAAACCCATGTTGTTGAAGAGTTAAGTCAACTGTGTTTCTTAGGGAACATTTCACAGAGTACGTTAACCAGCACTCTCCAAAAGAAATATGAGAGCCCTATATGTTCATTTTATTTTAAATATGCCAGTAGCCACATTAAGGGAAGTAAAAAGATATGGGTAAAATTTTAAAACATATTAACCATATATATCCAAAATATTTTCATTTCAAAATATAATATAAAAGACCTAGCGAGATGTTTTACATTCTTTTTTGTTGTTATACCAAGTCTTCGAAATCTGGTGTGCATTTTAACCCAGAAAGTACATTGCACATCTCAACTTGGACAGTAATTTTTTATGAGAAATACTTGATCTGTACTTGGATTTTACAAAATTTAGTCAAAGTAGATTTTATATAGCCAGGTTGTTTCTAAACTTACTCAGAATTTTGCCAGTAACTGAACCAAGGGCCAATTTGTAAAATTTAGGCTGAAATTCAAACTAAAGTTTAAAATTCCAGTCCTGGGCCACACTAACCACATTTTAAGTGCTCAGGAGCCACGGGTGCTGAAACATGTGGGACAGCAGAGTTCCAACCCAGCCAGTTGATCACAGACAGAACCCAGGTGTCCACCGTACCAGGAGGGTTAGCCACACCACCACTCTATTTTGGAAGCAGCAGGCGGCTTAGGGGTGCACACAGTGCCTGCTCTCTGTTGCAGGACCCACTTACATTCATTGCTTCCTTACACAGCGCAGCCTCTGTCTCATGCTCAACACATGCCAACCTCAGAAGGAATGCCCTGTACTAGAAAAATGAGGCAGTTTTGTTTTTTTTTTAATTTTAACTCTGATAAGTTTTTTGGTGGTCCTATTTCCTCCCACAAAAGGATCTATTTGATGCAATGTCCTTTTTTCCAGTTCTACGGAAAGGGAAGGGATTTTCTTTTATTGGCTTTTTAAATGACATCGCTCCCTGGCCAGTCAAGTCTGTGAATGGAATACACCTTCAGTTAAGCTGCCCTCTGTCTCCTTGAGACTGCCTACCGCTTCCTTAGAGGCTTTGAGGGTTGACCAGTTTGCCTCGAGAGACCTATACATTTTTCAAGAGTGGCTAAGAACAAACAAATACTTACATGTAAAATACCGGAAGGAGGTGGATTACAATGTTAACAGGACTCTTTGGGATCCGTTTTTATCTGTTTTTGTTCTTTCCAGTAGGGAAAAATAAATTTTACTTTTCCAAGTTAGCGTGATCCAAATACAAAGCACAGTCAACTAAGATGTGACTTGGGGCAATATAAAGAGTCTAAGAGAATAAAAACCATTTGACCCTGTTGCTTAGAGACCCATCTTGTAGTATCGTCTATTTGGTGACATAGGTTTACAGGTGCTAATCTGTTGTTCCAATAGTGAGCAATATTTGTAGATTAAAGGTCCTAAATTCTGTGTTTTTTAATTTTAAGAATTGATCTATACACTATGAAAGCTATCATAATTGATAGATATTACAAAGGAGAAAAAATATGCATTCCTCATTCAACATCTGGCAACTATAATAGATAGCAAGAGTGCCAAATAAAGTATGGTAGAGAGAACACCTGGAAACAATCATACAATTAACAAAAGTTGGGGTGTTTGGGGAATCAGCTGTATAGGCAGGTCATTTTATGAAATTATTCATTAGCATTTAAAATAAATCAGGAAATAGAGGCAATTGTGTGGTTCTGATGGGAACCAGTAGAAGAACTAAAACCAGAAATAGGAACAAAAGGACCTACTCCTGGGAGTGTGGGCGGGCCAGAGATCATCATGCCCTTTATTCAGATGTAACTCATTACCCTGTGTTCCTACTATATTTTATAATTACAAAACAACTCTTAAATTTATTATGTCATAGGGCTGGTTATCAGAGTTGTCAGACGTATTGTTAGGTCATGAGTTTTGTCAGTAAGATACTTTTAGGAACACCTGCGTGGGTAAGGTGCAGAGCAAAGAAGGTCCACGAAGCTTGCAGCATGCATACAAGCTACAGACATGATCATAGGGGCAGAGAAGCAGGATAGCCATCGGGGAAGGAAAAAAGAAGGGGTACGGGACGATTTCCCCCCGCTTTGAAGCTTTGCCAAACCACGGGTCTCTGGGAGATGCTCTATTTGTTGTGTATTGGAGCTGAGGAGCTATGCCCTCTTCGCCTTGACCACAGCATCTGTGTTTCTGTCTTCAGCCTGCAGGGATCCCGGTGCTCAATCACCTGTGAGGATGGGCAGTACTTCAATGGCCAGGACTGTCAGCCCTGTCACCGCTTCTGTGCCACCTGCGCTGGTACCTTGTCCCCCAGTCCTACTGTCTATTCCTCTGGCTCTGGTTTGCTGTTTGTTGACTTGTGGTTAGCCATCACTCCTACAGACCCCTCGGATATGGTTAAAGTAAATGCTGGAGAAACCTAATTCTCTTCCGGCACTCCTGCATGGATTCTCAGAGAAAGTCAGCCATGGGCATTCTGTCCCTATTGCGACCCTGAAACATCCCAGTGAGATCTCCTCCTCTTTCCAAAGAGATGTGATGGTTTTGGCAAATGGGTTCAATTTAAAATGGGGGCGGTTTTTTTTCCCCCCACAGAACATAAGAGAAAGCACAAATGTGAAATTGTGACTCTTAACATGACAACCTATTCATGCCCTTTCCACCAACTACACAAGAAGCAGCCCATCGTGCAAGCTCCTCTGAGATTTTGTTTCTGTTTCCCACATTTGTCTTGCTTTCAGGGCCGGGTGCTGACGGGTGTATTAACTGCACAGAAGGCTACTTCATGGAGGATGGGAGATGCGTGCAGAGCTGCAGTCTCAGCTACTACTTTGATCACCCTTCAGAGAACGGATACAAATCCTGCAAAAAGTAAGTGGATCCGCCCCTCCAGCCGTAGCTCATGATCACTGGCTTCCTTATTTGACCGCCTCCATAAAACAAAACAATTACTAATGATGACCTAAGTTTCCAAATCAGAAAGCTGAAAGCAGAAACCTCCCCTGCTGCTTTCACCCCACTTCTCTTGAGTACTTTTCTGTTTTTGTCTCAGGAGCACTTTAAAACCTGGAAAGTAATATTTCGGTTTCAAGTACAATGTGTTCTCCCATTTAAAATCAGTCTACCTGCTGGGCTTTCTTTAATGTTGTTAAAGGTAGCATTTATGGTCAGAAGAGGTTTCTGTGTCGTCTTCAAAGGGGGAATTAGGTTTCAAACGTCCTTAAGAGGCTGATAGCAAACATCTTTTCTTGCGCCTGATGCGTGAAAGCATGAACTGTACGTTTTCCCCCATAGATGTGATGCTACCTGTTTGACATGCAATGGTCCGGGGTTCAAGAACTGCACGAGCTGCCTCAGCGGGTATCTCTTAGACTTAGGGACATGTCAGATGGGCGCCATCTGCAAGGACGGTGAGTACAAACTGTTCATTCTGATCCTCTGAACGCAGGGTCCTCTTTTTAGGTTGAGATCAAATGTATTTCCACGTAAACTATCAAGCCTGAGTCAGATAGAACGTGCCCAATATCTCGTTGGCATTCATTCATCTTGAACTCACACCCTCAATGGGTTTTGGTTTGGGTTTTGGTTTTTTTTTTTTTTAATTAAAAGAAGAAGTAAATCACCTCTAGTTCCATTGGCCAAGATAGCACCAGTTATTTTTTTTTTTTAACTTTAGAGTTTTAGGTTCACAGCAAAATTAAGCAGAAAGTACAGAGAGATCCTATATATGCCAACTGCCACCCGGCAACACCCACCCCCACACACACCTCTGCCGCACCCCCCCCCAATCAGCCTCCTACACCAGACGAGTTACATGTGTTATAATCAGTGAACCTTCACTGACACACCATTATCACCCAAATCCATGGTTCCCATTAGGGTTCCCTCTTGGTGGTGTACATTCTAGGAGTTTGAATGAATGAATGAATGAAAGAATGAATGAATAGGGATACGTATCCACCATTGTAATAATCATACAGGACACTTTCACTGCCCTAAAAATCCTCTGTGCTCTTCCCTTCCTCCCTCCCTCCTGCCTAGCCCCAGGACCTACTAATTTTTTCTACTGTCTCCATAGATTTACTTTTTCCAGAATGTCATATACTTGGAATAGAATAGGCAACCTTTTCCTATTAGTTTTTTCATGTGTTTCTTTCCCATCTTTTGCCATCTGTACTTTTGCCCAGATTTTTTAAATACCATGTACATGGAGGTTTGTATCCTGCTTTTTGTACTAAACATTAGAGATAAACATCATCCTATGTTTACAAAGTCCTCAGAAACTTCATTTTTAATTACAGCATAAAATTCTATCATGTGAAGATGCCAGTTTATTGCCACTCCTTTTATTTAGATAATTTAAATTTTTGGTAAGTAAATTGTAATCAAATGCTACCTGAATCTTTCATTAAACCTGAGAGGCAAGGAATTAACGATAGACCTAAGTATAGAACTTTAGACTTCTAAACGTTGGTCCATTTTTCTTTTCTTCACACACGTGGTTCTCAACCAAAATGCCAGGACCGCACACTTTCTCCAAAGATTCAAACATTCTTGGGGTGCTATCTAACCATGGATATTTTTAGAAACTTCTCAAGTGTTTCTAATGTGTGGCCAGATTTGGGAATCTCTGCCTTATTCCATTCCCCCTGACAACTTGGCAAATGCCAAGTTTTCTAGCCTCAGCTTCCCCATTTATAAATGAATGAAATTAAATTATTCCAACTTTAACATGTTATAAATTTTGACTCTCAGTATAATTCACACAGAGGGAGCCCTAAAATTTGAGCCTGAACTTTATGCAGACATGCATCTCAGTGACCTAGAAAGAAATCATTTTGAACCATTGTTATTTTTAAATATCTTTGGACTGTTATGAAATAGAATTAAAAAAGTGCACTTGGAACAGTCTTCCTGGACAAGGGACTTCCCTTGGTTTATTCTCTGCCTTCCCTTGAATGGGCCCTCTCCTAGAAATTTCACAAGAGGTAGAACAATGCTTTGGTTGTCAGAATATGGATTCAGGAATCAGAATACTGTCGTTCCTTTCTGGGCTCCAGGTCTTGGGCAGGTGATAAACTTCTCTGGGTCTCACTTCCCTCATCTGTAAAAATGAGGAGGCTAATACCATTGACCTTGTATGGTTATTCTAAAACTTCCTATGAGGAATTTCAAAAAGGCATCTGAAAGAACAGGGCACACGATGATATTTGTAGAGCATCATCTATGGTCTCCACAGAGCATCATAGGTGACTTTGCGTCTTCATGGCTACTTGGCTGTAGGATTGGTCTAGCAGGGATGGGCCAGACCCACTGAGGTTCTGTTCTCACCACACAACACGGGGATAGAGGGTTGGGGTGATGGCACTCCAGGGACCATGTAAGTATCACTTTTTACTTAAAAACATGGTTCCCCCATAGCCGGATCTGACCAAAATTTTTAAGTTGGTGACAGGAAACAGAGGATGATTTTCTAGACTCAGAAGATCCACAGTCACTTGAAATTTCACCCACAGCACTTGGTGCCAGGCCTGGCCATGTTTGTGATGCTTTAACTGCCTTCTCTAAACCATGGTAAACTTGGGATAAGTTATGCCAGGTGGCACACACTTTAGTAGAAATGGGGTGTCCAGAATTGTGGGCAAGAGTAGAAAATGAAGAATCGTGATTTGTAAAGAGCCCACCTTAGGTCAGCTAAATAATAAGATCACCGATGGCTCCACCAGGCTTTTCAAATCACATATTGATTGCATTTATGGGTTTGTGATTTATTCTCTTTCAACTGTCATATTTCAATGATTCTAAGACATACTTTTTTTTTCTTTTACATTTTAACATCCCTGAAGTCAGATGCATCTTATAATTTATGGCAGCTTACAACCACTTCTGTCCAATAGGTTGATGCGACATAGCTGTCATTGCCTGTGACTTTGTCACAGAGTTAGGCACATGGTTACCGCTTCTTGTGTTGAATTTAACTGTAGTTCAAAATAGCTTCAAAAACTAATTGTTTAATATTCAAAAGAAGAGTTTTTGTATAAGCACAGAAACAAAACAGCCTGTTATATAACTAATATTTCCAAATAAGCATAAAATTAATATTCTAATTAAGGAGACTCTTGGGTCACCATGTAATAAGACGCATGAAGCATGTTTTTTCTTAATACTTAAAATAATGGTGCATCTTAAATCCAGTGTCTTGGACTCAATGAAATATAGTATAAATGACGGTATACTCTCTGCTCTAGGTAATTCTGAGAAGACAAATTCCTTGCTTATATTATTATTGATTTCTAATTTATTCTTTTTTCGAATCCTTTTTTTCCCTTTCATAAATGGACATCAATCCCATTCACCACTGGACCGCAATCTCTCTCCTTGAAAAAAACAATGCTGTTGACTGAAATCCCTTTGGCTGGACCCAAATTCCTCCTTGTTGACTGCTCCTCAATGAGCTCTTCCAATCCCCCCATCTGCCTCTCTGGCCAATCAAAACCTTCTTCCGCGTGTACATCATGCTGCTCTCGTCCTCAACTCCCCCCTCTGTCTTGCTGACTTCCTGGAAAAGCAACGGAAGAGTCCTGGGCGGAAGGAGGCTTCTGTATGCTAGTGAAAAAGAACAATCTGTGCCAGAGGAAGGTTCTTCAACAACTTTGCTGCAAAACATGTACATTCCAAGGCTGAGCGGCCATCTTAGATTTCTCTGTTCCTGTAGACTTATAGATTACTCCATATTATTATTAAAAAGAAAAAAAAAACAAGCAAAAAAAAAAAAAGCAAGCCACCTCTCTCTTTTTTGCTCTCTTTTTCTCTCTCTCTCAAATTTGTGCAGGGAGATGGTGAACTGTTTTGTCAGAACTTAAATGGAAAAAAAAAAAATAAACCTACAACAAGCCTACCTTTTATAACTGGGTGTTTAGTGCTAAACAGCCAGAACCACAGAGACAGTATTGTATGACCAAAGCATTTGATGCCAAAATTTGACGTTAAAGTAATGATTTGATTTCCTGCCCTGGTTTTGAAGGTCCATTTTTTTCCCCTTTGCATTTACTTGCTTGTTTCCCCTTTGAGACGCCTAAAAATACCTTTCAAAAACATCACAAGAGCAGACATAGGTCAAAATCAAAGAGAAAGCTCTTGCATCTGTCATTTTTCATGCTTGAGTCCACCGTTGGGGGAAATGACAGAAAAGTGGACCTAAGGGCATTAAGAACATCCCGCAGAGTTGTATTCAGTGTCGTTTGTCTTAGTTTTTCACAGTTGAACATTGATCCTTTCCACACATAATTTACTTCATGCATTATGTGCTGGTTTTGGCATTATACTCACTTGATAAGTCTGCTCCACTGGTTTCATCAGATAGACTTGCTGCTACTGGCTTTGGCTTTGCAGATTGGGTTATTTTACACACAGCTGGTCAAATGGGATCACTCTGCATAGTCAAATTGGTGATGGACAGAATGCAAAGTTACACAAAATAGCTGGGACTGATCCAGCTCCCCTGAAATCCGGAGTGTTCACTTTGTAGACCCTGCATGATCTCCTGGTGCTATATGGCCATTATCCCCATAGCATTTTTTTTTTTTTTTAAGGCCATCAGAAATTCCATTTGTTGTGATGGGAAGCATTTTGGATATGATGTGGGAAATTTCTTCCTGGAGTCAAAAGGTTCAAAAAGGTCCTGTATTTTTTAAGAAATGGAATTATTTAAATAATATTTAAGCCCGTGCCCAAGTTGGCTGGGCAACGTTTTTCAATGGTGCTTCTTAGAAGTTTTATCATTGTGTCATTTTCAAAAAATAAAACTGGAAATTGAAGATGGGTGGCATGATTGTACCGTCCTGGTTCTGTTCTTTCCCATTCCTCTGTCCCTCTCTAACCGTGCTATGATACATCTGTCTACTGGATGTCAATGAGATCGTCTGTTTTCTTGGAATTATCCTCACCAGTTTTCTACAACTCTTAACTACATCCTGGAACCTAGCAGACTGAATTATGTGAAAACTATTTTGAGTCAGTGGTTAGAAATGATGCCTGTAGATCTTTTTACCAATTCTGAGTTTCTCTATTTAGGGGAGGATAGACTCGTATCAGATTTCTTCATTTTTCATATCAAAGCTCCATTGGTGACCTCATTCGCTTTGGGAGTGACCAGCCACATCAAGTAGACTTGATGCTTTGAGAGCCTCACTTCCAAGATGTCATTGGCCTCACAGCTGAGAACAGGGATGATATCAATATAGCTTATTTGGGGAAGGAGCTGGGACGTGGATGCTAAGATCCCCACTCCAACAACAAGCCAGGAAAAAGCCTACCTTAAAAATATTCATTCCTAGACATCAAAATTAATGTCTGACCTAAGGTGAATAATTACAGTCTAATGACCCTCTTTTATTAAAGAGCATTATAGTAATACTGAGTCACATAATGATTCCTAAGTAACTAGGGACTCAACTGATTTTGCTGAGCAACTTTCATTTTCCTAACAGTGCAAGTCCTTCTGATCTGAAGAAAGTAAGTTAATCCGGGGGATGGCAGATAGAGTCTCACATTTAAAGGCACAGTCTCTAAATGGCCAAATGTAAGCGCAAGCCTAAAGCAAGGTCAAGCAGATGGCAAAACCAGATTTGCCTGCAAAGGAATCCATTTGACTGAACCAGCCCATACTATTTAAGGCACAAAGTTACTATGATAGGAAAGATAAAAATGGTATCTGTGTTCTTAGACAAATAACCATCAATAGGACAGCCAAATTCACTGGGGTCCACCAATGTGTGTTCCATTTCCCACTGACCATGCAGGCGCACATCATGGAAATACTGGTTTAACTACTAGTGTGTTACTGCCTCGTTTATCTACAGAATATTATTAACTAGGACATAATGCTTTCAAAGTTTAAGTTAATGTTATATATTATGTATAAATATATATATTCATAATGAGATATATGTAATGGATAGTACAAAGTTTGGAGAATTAACAAATGCTCTAACCTTCTAGAGACAAAAGTCCTATCTTCTGTTTTCTTTTGTCTTTTTTTATTTTTAACTAGTGATCCACTGTTAAATCCAAATCCACTTTTACTGAAAAATACTGTACATGTGTAAAATGTTCAGTTGTTTTTTTGTAAAATATAGTAGAATGGTTGTAATTGATACTGGCCAAAAGCAATGTTATTCCATATTTTATTTTTTCTATTAAATTAACCTAAGTTCCTGTTTATCTGATCTGTTCATACCCCTGTGTAAATATTTGTGAAAGGGTGAGATAAGGAGAACCTTCTGTTTCCACCTAGAAGATGAATACGAAGGAAAGGGTGGAAGTGAACAGAGCATCTAAATAAAGTTGGAAAGGAAAGGGTGAGCAGAGGAAGAAGTTGTAAATGAGAGACAAAGTAACAGCAGTATAAGAAAGGAAGAGTTTAGATTTGGTCCTGAATGAAGCTTATATCCCATTTTTAGAAAGCAAGTGAAAAAAAAAAATCTATAAAAGCTTGGCACACTGGTTAGCAAATTGTGCAGATGCCGGAACCAGGGTCTGGGCCATCTGGGCTCTTTCCCTGGGCTTCCCCTGGGAGATGGACAGCTGCGCACTCACTAGTGGATGTACGGAAGGGTGGGGGCCAAGGGACTGTGCACGAGGTGGTTGGGGGGTGGTGAAGGCTGTTGAAAGGGGAGAAGACTTTGTTCAGTTTGCTGATATCCTGTGTAAAATTGACAGTGGCTGTAGCCCCGGGTGCCTAGAAGGTAACTTTGTCTAAAATAAATCTCTAGTACATGCCACAGGGTGGGACTGTATAGTTGGCAAAGACCCACCATGGATTATAGATCGTGAACCCTGCGTGAGATGCAGGCACTAGCTCTGAAGTTTCAACGCCCTGCCTTTTGGGAAGAGAAATGAGAAATCAGTGAAAGCAACATCCAAACTGAACTCCAGTTAGGTTTAAAGATCTAGGGATACAAAATGGTATAAGGGAGCGCCTCCACTGTCATGAAGTCCCATTATGAGGATTGGGTGGGGGGACTAATTTTATTGAACACTTACCATGTACTGCACAATGTGGGAATATAGAGTATATGCATACTAATGTAAATTCTCTTAATTCTCACAAAAAATCCTAAAGCAGAAGTATGCTCTGTTTACAAATTATCATTACCTTCTGTTTACAAACAAGAAAGATGAAGCAGATGGGCTTAAAATAGATTGATTGGGATTACATAGCCAGACAGAATAATAAAAATAAGGTTTAACAGTAAGACAATTAACATTAGTGAATTCTAAATCTCAAATGAATTGGACACTAAGGTGTTAGGTCCAGACCAGCAGAAATTCCTTTGAATCGAACTGGTCAAGGCAAGTTTCCTAGAGTAAGTGGAACTAGGATTGGTTCTGGAGCTAAGGGGCTGAGGCTTAACTAAGTAGATGGGACAAGAGCAGGAGGAACATTACCAGCGAACTTGCTAAAGAAGAGATGGTTTAGGGAAGTAAGTCAATTGTTTTAATGGTTTAATCTAATTGCTACTAAGAACAGTGATTCAACATTTAATGGATTAGTCAGGAAGGATCTACAAAAGATGAGTAGTGTGCCCATCCTCAGCCCCCACACCTGTGGCAGACCTTGCTAATCACCAGTGTCCAACTGTGGATGGATCAGATTTGCCTCACTTTTCACCCCAGTGTTAGGGGCTTCTCATCATGCTGCTGATCTCTTCTATCGGACTCCCTGTTTTCCACTCAACATTCTACTCTTCATTTTGAGGAACCTGCCAACTGTGTGCAGGTGAATATCAGGCAGTGAAAATATAAGTAGGCATGTATTCTTAACTCTTCATATCACCCTTCAGCTTCATGCAAAGAGAAAGGACAGACAGCAGCTTGATGAATTTGGAGAAAATTCGACGCAATGTTAAACTATGGCCTGGCCAGCTCAACACTCCTTCCTTCCATCTTCTAATACAAAATGGTAGCGGGAACTCAAAGGCCAGCTGCAGCTTGACCTCACCTGGCCCAAGCTGGGCCCTGGGCCCCACATCAGTATGTGTCAATGACAGAAAGTATAAACCTGCTTCTGGGTGACGGCCATGTCCAAATGTTATTTTTGTTGCAAACCCATAAAATCTGAAGTTCTCGGCAGAATACTTTGGAGCCATTGACAAAATTGAGAAGGGCGTAGCCAAGCTGGACTTAATGTCGCTGTGGCTCGTTGGAGATGCTTGGCACTAGAGGTGGGGCTGTAATGCATATAATCATGTCTCCTCTTCATCATGAGAGGTGAAGACCTGGCCCAGAGTCAGTTCTTGGGCAAGAAGGATGCAGTTAGGCAGCATCACAAAGTCTCAGAGGGCCAGTCTGGGACCTGGCAATGCCGGCAGCTCTTTCCACTCTAACTGCAAAGGACTTAGAAGGATATTTGTCTTATTACTGAAGAATTTTCTTGCAAGGTCTCCTCTCTGCATGAGGCAATTGGGGGGTGGGGCGGCAATTGTTGCTTTTTCAAAGCCAGATATCAGGCAACAAAAGATATGTTGCCTCCCCACTTTGAAAAATTCCCAGAAATATTTCCTGAGGCTGAAAGTGTATGATCTTTTTTTTTATTTTAGGAAAGAATACATGATTTTAAGAATCTATTATTTTAAGGAGGACCGAGTTTTACTAAAATGGCTTTCATTTGGCCCACAGAAACTCAGAGGCCTATGGAAATTAATTTCCTGTTGCAAGATTCACAGCTACTAAAGGGTGTGGTTGGGAATGGAGCCCACAACATCAACCTTCTACACAAAACTGCCTCCTTTTGAAGAATGCCAGAGGCGGGGGGTGGGGGGGTGGGAAACAAGTGCATATTACACATGCGGCAAGGCAGGGGTTATGAGCCCTTTCTTAACTGCAGGTAGAAGACACAAGATCGCTAGACTTGGCTTTTTCTTCTTTATAAGCTCAGCTTAATTGCTTCCATGAACAGTAAGTCCCTGTCATATACAGGCTCTGAGGTCCTTCTTGCCCTCTACAAGCTGATAGTTTAATGGGGGGCACAGACACATGATTGCAATATGAAGCTATTTAAGTGCCTTTAAAAGGGCATAAAAAGATCATGGGGCAGTTTAGTTGAGCAAGCGCACTTTCCCAATTAAGTACTAAACGTTCCCTACCCTTGCACTAGGAGCTTTCTAAGGGCTTCCAAAAATAGCGTTCTCCATTAAAAATACCATTACCTCTGAAATGTGCAAAATCAGATGGTATTTTAATTAAACATCTACAAAATGCAACATGTCAAACTAGTCAATTACAACTCAGCTCTTAAGGAAGCAGATATAATTAAATTTAATGAAGGATAAAGGTGAATTTTAATATGTATGACATGATGTAGGACCTACAGAGCCAGGGGAACCTAGGATCTGTTGGGATCTTAATATAACTCTGCAAAGGAGGTAGAAATTCACTATTCAATATGCTGGGGGTGGGCAGTTTACACACACACACACACACACACACACACACACACACACACACACTATATACACATATTCCTGATCTCTTCCCTCAAGATTTCTACCTATAGTTCCAAATAGCTATGGGACATTTCCCTTCAGATAGCTAACAGGCATCTCAAAATTAACATGTCCAAAACAGACTTCAGACTGCTCAATCCCCCAAATGTTATTATCTCCAAATATCTCCCACCCCACGAATGGCATTACAACCCAGCCACACAGTTGCTCGAATCCAAATACTAGTAATTCTTTTTTTGCCCCCAAATCCAATCCATTAGTCGAGTCCCATTAACTGCACCTTCACAATAAATCTGTAAAGGGTCCACAGTTGCAATCCTGGGTCATCCTCTCCCTCTAGCCGCCCAACTGGGCTTCCTTCTTCTCTCCCCTTTTTCTGTCCTGTTCCATCCACTTTCCACAGGGACAACAGAGCGCTATAACCAACACAAAATCAGATTTCTCCCCTTTCTTCCTATTTGCTCAGGATCAAGTCTGAACTCCTTACCTGAGATCTTCCTCATCTCTTCTCATGCCCCTTCTCCCTTGCTAATCTTATTCCAGTCCTAACAACTTTCTTTTTGTTCTTCAAACAAAATCACATGTTTGTGCATCGAGACCCCTGCTCTTCACACGGCTGGTTTCTCCTCATCCAGCAGGTCTTAGTTCAAAAATAGCTCCCTCGGAAAGTAGCTCCCTCCACCTCGCATCCCACACCTGCACACCTTTTCTGATCTTTTCATAGCACTTTCACAACATGACATTCTATGGTTCATTTACTTGTTTACTGTCAGTCTCTCCCACTAGAACATCAGCACCGTGAAAGCTGGGGCTTTGTCTGTCTTACTCACAGCTCTAGCTGGTATGAGTAGCACAGTGCCTTACTTGATAAATGTTTGCAGAATGAATGAATAAAAAGGCTTAAGTGAGAAATGACATTTGACCTGAGTCTTAAAGGATAAGCAGGAATTTGTAAGTCAATGAAGGTGAGGATGTTGAAGAAGGATTCTCTGGAGGGAGAACAGGTTCAAGGGCACAAAACCATGAAAGGGTCTGTGGAAAGAGATGGCAATGAGTGGGCAGGGTAGGGCAGCTGGAGGGAGGGGAAAGATCACAGAGGTCAACTTATAAAAGCCATGGATGGGCCATTGCCCTCCTTCAATCTCCTTGACAGAGTCATCAACCTTCTTTCCAGAGAGGCTAAATGACTTACTCAAGGACCCCGTCAAGTCAACTCATGGCCTCCTGCCAACATATCTGGAAAGCGTTCATTCAGACAAAATGCTAAGGAGATCATATTTGCTTCAGTCCCTAGAGGACTAGCTACATTGAGCCAGCTAAATAAAAGGACAGGGGACTAAGCAGAGCTCAGATGTCAGAATAGCTCACATGAAAGGAGGCAGCCCATAGTTTCTTTTCACTGTGATGCCCGTGACCAGAGCAACAAATTTGGCATGGTCTGTTTGCAAGACTGTACTTGGGGACAAGGGCCTGCTCAGAATCCTCTTTTCCTTCTAAGAAAAAACAAAACAAAACAAAAACAAAAAACCTTGCCCTCTAAATTATCATTACCAGAGAAGAACAAAAGGAAAGAAAGTGATGTCCTAGCACCTTTCTTCCCCAATGATGAAAATAACTCCAATAACTTCCATATATGGAGTACTTCCTATGTGCTAAGTTCTGTGCCGAATGCTTTGTATGGGTTATTCCCACTAATTATTACCAATAGCCTGACTTTCTTCTCTTTTTACAAGTAGGAAAGCAGATGAGGTAAATGCCTAAGGCCACCCCATTGATAAATGGAAGATCTGGGATTAATTTAAACCCAGACAATCCAATATCAGAGTCTCCAGGAAAAATACAAGAGCCAAAGAAGATGTCTGTCAAAACCACCTTCAGGTTATGGCCATGGAGCTTACATGAGGATTATATATTTTCGTTGGTGATGTCTGGTTCAGGGCCCATGCTGTCTCCTGTGAATAGAGCAACATTCTACCCAAGACTATACACATGGTCACATAGCACTTTGTGTGACCCAAGCCAGGAGTGGATATCAATATCATCATGAGAATTAGTAGCAACCAATGGGCCATGTGGGCAAAAGAAATTAGAATGGACCTAAGGGAAATGAGGCAGAGGCTGTTAAGAAATGAGGATGCGATACCTCCTTTCATGCTAATTTTTCTCTGTATGGGAAGCCATCATTTGCATTTTCTAGCCCCAGATGAAATGAGAAATAGAAAGGAGATATGGGGAACACAGTGAAACATTACAATGCTGAAGTCATCACATAATACAAATTCCATGAACTCCTCTGACGAATATGGTAAAACAAATTCCTTCCAGGTAGTATTACACAAGACTTTCTTGCCACCTGACTCATAACTGTTATAATAACACCTGAACTATTGAGAAAATGTAAACTTTTTGTTATGTATAAGAAAATGATCTGTAACTGACTTGTGTCATGGGAAGAGCCACAAACATGACAGAAACCAGGAATTATCTTGACCGTCTCTCCCCACCCCCACATCTGCCCCATCAACAAGTTAACTCTACCTCCAAAATATGTTTCAGATTCATTTTTTGCCCTTCAGTTTTACTGCCCCCAACCTAGTCAAGCTACGTCTAGGTGAAGCTACTTCTCACCTGGACTATTGCAAAACTTTCTTTCTAGCCTCATCTAATGCAACTCTTGCGTCCACACTCCCCATGTTCCTACTTTCTTCTAATCTATTCCACACAGTAGCCAGAGTGTTCTGTTTAAAAATTCAAAGCTCACACGAGGCTCTACTGTTTAAAACCCTCCCATGGCTTCCCATTCCACCTTGGATAAAGGTGAAATACCTTCCTATGGCCATCAAGGCCATGGTCAATCTGAGCCACCCCACCTCTCTAAACTCTTCTCATCCATTCTCTCCCTCCCATCATATTTTCCAGCCACAATGACTTTCCCTGATTTTTCTTTTCTGTTTTGTTGCCTTAGAACTTTCCAACATGCCATTCCCTTTGCTTTAATGCTATCCCATTCCTAATCATCTATACCTGGCTAATATTTATTTATTATCTGGGCCTCAATTTAAAATGTCACTTCTTCATCTTCTGAAGATCTCCTTATTATAAGCTCTAATGGAAGCCTCTACTCCACTTTCATATTAATTACCCATATCTACTTAATTGTAGGAGTATTTGTTTGAGGTATGTAATGCTGGGGGCAACGTCTGTAAATGTCTTATAGCACATAAAGCTAGCAAAATGTCTATCATCGGGTCAGTATTAGTTCTTTGGTCAATAGATGAATAAGCCAAGAATAACTAAATAGGAGAATAACTGAGTAAATGACAGGGAGGAAATAGCCCCGGCCCAGACACTGAGACAACCAAGTTCTAATTGTGATTCTGAATTACACCAGTGTAGCTCTCTCTGCATCTGTACCTCAGTTTTTCCCATCTTCAACATCATCCCTGTGAACCGTTCTGGCCCTTCTATTCAATGTGAAAGGGAAATCCCAGGAGATTTCATGGAGGTTCTGTCACTGGCCCTAAAACACATGGGAACACCTCAGGCACACACTCAATAAAGCTAATACTTTAGGACCTTTGCCACTAAAAGTGTACAGTGGCAACAGTAGCTGTGAGTTGGTTAGTATGGTAGCAGAGTTCTGAAGTGTCTCCCTAGGATTCCTATCTGCATGTTATTCACTGCTGTGAAGATCCTTTGCAGATGGAATTAAAGGTTACTATCAAATAACTTTACGATAACGAGATTATCCTGAATTATCCATGGGTGGGCCCAAGGTAAAGTCAGTCAGAGAGATGGAGTGAAAGGAAACCAAGAAGGCAGAGGAGAGAATTAGATTCAAGATGTGAGAAGGAGATGACCTACAGTCACTGGCTTTGAAGATGCAGGAAGGGAGCCATGAAACAAGAAATACATGCAGCCTCTTGAAACTGAGAATAATTCCCAGCCAATGGGTGGCAAGGAAACAGAGACCTCAGTCCTGAATTCTGCCATTGACATGAATGAGCTCGGAGCAGATACATTCCCAGAATCTCCAGGAAGAATGCAACCTGTGACACCTTGTTTCCAACCTCGTGAAACCAGAGCAGAGAAGCAGGTGAGCAACTGTGCCCAGACTTCTGACCTACAGAACTGTGAGTTAATAAAGGGGTGTTTTGTTAAGCCATGACAAAATAGTCACTTGTCATAGCAGCAATCAAAAACTAGTACATATTTGGGGTGCCTGGATGGCTCAGATGGTTGAGCGTCTGCCTTCGGCTCAGGTCATGATCCCAGGGTCCTGGGATCGAGTCCCGCATCGGGCTCCCTGCTCCTTGGGAGCCTGCTTCTCCCTCTGCTTCTCTCTCTCTCTCTCTCTCTGTCTCTCATGAATAAGTAAATAAAATCTTAAAAAAAAAAAAACTAGTACATATTTGTGTATCTTCATAGCTGAGGTCTGAGGGGCAGGCTTCTGGTTTGTCACACATTAGGGACCTACTCAGATGCACTCCTGGGACAGAAGCTAGTGGATGTCATCTTTGCACTCCCCCTCTGCCTTGCTTCAGACGGCTGGTATCTCCCGGAAAGGAACTTGTACACTTTTCTGGTGCCCCTGCCCAGGAGACACCTCTAGATCATGTGGCTCTGGTAGCCAGTGGCACTTATGCTTGCATTCTCACAGGACTGTATATATTTGCATGACTTAAAAGCTGCTGCCTGAAGGTCTGACTTTCAATCAATATGTGCTGACTGAGATTCTCCCCTTTGAGATCCTGACAGCTCTTGGCACACCCTCAACTATTGAGGCTTAGTAAAAATAAAATGGGCTGCTTGGACAATCACAAAGGTTTGAGAAACAATGAAGATCTAGGGCAGACTTGAATGATAAGGTTCGTCTGCTACACAAGACCATTTCTTCAAGACTAGGAGAGGTAACTGTTTTATCTTATGCAGAGAAATTAGCACAGAAAATCAAGTAAATGAAAAAACAGAGGAATGTGTTCCCAATTAAAGAATAAGATAAAATTTCAGAAAAAGTCCCTCACAAAATGTAGATACAGGATTTAACTGATAAAGAGGTCAAAATAATAGTTATAAAGATGCTCCCCAAACTGGGGAGAAGAATGGATGAACACAGTGAGAACTTCAATAAAGATGATAGATAGATAGAAAGATAGAAAGATATGAGGTTACCAAATAGAAGTCACAGAGCTGATGAATACAATAACTGAACTAAAAAATACAATAGAAGTTTTTAACAGCATACTATGAAGCAGAAGAATCAGTGAACTCAAAGGGCAGTGGAACTCATACAATCAGAGCAGCAAAATGAAAAGCACACAAAAAAGTGAAGCTAGCTTAAGGAACTCATGGGACACCATCAAACAGACCAACAATTGCATCAAAGGACTCCCAGAAGAGAGAGCAAGGACCAAAAAACATATTTCAAGAAAAAATGGCTGAAAATGTCCCTAAACTGAAGAAGGAAACAGACATGCAGATCCAGGAAGCTTAGACAGTTTCAAATAAGATGAACCCAAAGAGATCCACATTGAGATACATTACAGTTAAGGAGGCAAACTTAAAGGCAAGGAAAGAATCTTTTTCTTTTTTTTTTTTTTAGAATGTATTCATTTATTTGAGAGAGAAAGAGCACAAGCAGGGGGAGCAGCAGAGAGAGAGGGAGAAGCAGGTTCCCCACTGAGCAGGGAGCCCAATGTGGGGCTCGATCCCAGGACCCTGGGATCATGACCTGAGCTGAAGGCAGATGCTTAACCAACTTTCCAACCAGCAAGGAAAGAATCTTAAAAGCAGCAAGAGAAAAACAAGGGACATGCAAGGGAAACCCATAAGACATCAGCAGATCTTTCAGCAGAAACCCTATAGGTCAGAAGAGAGTGGCATAATATATTGAGTGCTGGAAGAAAAGAACTTCCAACCAAAAATATTCCACCCATAAATGTTGTCATTCAGAATTAAAGAAGTGATAAAGAGTTTTCAAGACAAGAAAAACTTAAAGGAGTACATCACTGCTAAATTGGCCTTAAAAGAAATGCTAAAGAAACTTGGTTAAACTGAAAATAAAGGGCACTAATTAGAAACAGAAAAACCTATGAAAGTATAAATCTCATTGGTAAAGATAAATATATGGTAAAATTTAGAATAATCTAATGTTGTAAAGATGGTGGATTAATCACTTATAAAGCTAGGATGAAGGTTAAAAGACAAAAGTAGTAAAAATATAACAAAATTAGTTAAGGGATACACAAGATAAAAAGATGCCAATTATGACATCAAAAACAAATCATGGAGGGAAGGGAGATAGAATGTAGAGTTTAGGATCTGTTTAAACTTAACTTGCTATCAACTTAAAATACATTGTTATAAATATAAGTTGTTATATGTAAGCCTCATGAAAACCACAAATCAAAAATCTCTAATATATACACAACAGAGAGAGAGAAAAGAATCTAAGCATACTACTACAGAAAATTAGCAAATCATACAAGAAAAGAGAGGACAGGAACAGAACAACTACAGAAGAGCCAGAAAACAATAACAAAATGGCAATACATATATATCTATCAACAAGTACTTTAAATATATAGAGACTAATTTCTCCAATCAAAAGTCAAAGAGTAACTGAATGGAGAAGAAAACAAGACAAACTATATGCTACCTACAAGAAACTCACTTCAGATATAAGGACACATACAGAAAGTAAAGTAGATAGAAAAGTAGATAGAAAAGGATATGCCAGGGGCACCTGGGTGGCTCAGTCAGTTAAGCATCTGCCTTTGGCTCAAGTCATGACCCCAGGGTGCGGGGACTGAGCCCCGCTTTGGGCTCCCTGCTCAGTGAGGAGTCTGCTTCTCTCTCCTCTCCCTCTGCCCCTCCCCCTGCTCATGCTGTCTCTCACTCTCTCAAATAAATAAAATCTTAAAAAAAGAAGACATTCCATGCAAACGGAAACCATAAAAAAGCTGGGGTAGCTATATTTATGTCAGAGAAAATAGATTTTAAAAGACTGTAAGAAGAGACAAAGAAGGCCGTTACATAATGATAAAGAAGTCAATCCAACAAGAGTATATAACATTTGTAAATTTTTGTGTACACAACATACGAGCACTTAAATATATAAAGCAAATATTAATAGACCTAAAATGCGAAATAGCGATACACTAATAATGGAGGAGAACAAAAGGTCATAAGAGACTACTATGAACAATTATATACCAACAAATTGGACAAACTGTAAGGTATGAAAAAATTCTTAGAGAAACATAAAACCTACCAAGACTGATTCATGAAGAAACAGAAGATCTGAAGAGATCAATTACTAGCAAGAAGACTGAATCAGTACTCAAAAACTTCCCTACAAAGAAAACTACATGACCAGACTGCTTCACAGATGAATTCTACTAAATGTTTAAAGATTTAATAACAATCCTTCTCTAACTCTTCCCAAAAGTAGAAGAGAAAATACTTCCAAACTCATTTTATGAAACCAGCTGATAACAAGTCAGACAAGGAATCCACAGAAAAGAAACTTACAGGCTAATATCCCTGATGGACACAGATGCAAAAATCCTCAACAAACTATTAGCAAACTGAATTCAACAATACATTAAAAGGATCATACACCATGATCAAGTGTATCTTGGGGATGCAAGTATGACTTAACATCTACAAGTCAATTGATGTGATTCACCACATTAACAAAACAAAGGATAAAAGAATTATATCATCTCAATATATGCATAAAAAGCATTTGAAAAAATTCAACATGCATTCCTGACAAAATCTCCCTACAAAGTGAATGTAGAAGGAACATACCTCAACATAATAAAGTTCATATATGACAAGCCTTCAGCTAATGTCATATACAGTGTGGCAAAGATGAAAACTTTTTCTCTAAAATCAGGAATAATACAGGATACCCACTCTCATGACTTTCATCCAACATAGTATTGGAAGTCCTAGCCAGAGCAATTAGGCAAGAAAAATAAATAAAAGGAATTCAACTGGAAAGGAAGAAATAAAACTGCCACTATTTTCAGATAACATATTATATTGAAAACTCTAAGTTTTCCACTCCAAAAAAACCTTCGAAACTAAGAGCCAAATTCAGTAATGTGCAATACACAAAACCAATATACATATGTTCCATTATTATACACTAATAATGAAGCGCTAGAAAATTTAAGAAAACAATCTCGTTCACAACTGCCTCAAAAAGAATAAAGCCCCTAGGAATAAGTTCAACCAAGACTTATACACTAAAAACTGTAAGATATTGATGAAAGAAATTGAAGATGACATAAATAAATGGAAAGATATTCTGTGCTCATAGATAGGAAGAATTAATGTTGTTAAATTGAACATATTACCCAAAGCAATATACAGATTCAATGTAATCCTTATCAAATGCCAATGGCACTTTTCACAGAACTAAAACAAACAATCCTAAAATTGGTATGGAGACACAAAAGACCCCAAATAGACAAAGCAATCTTGAGAAAGAACACAGCTAGAGGCATCATTCTCCCTGATTTTAAACTATATTACAAATCTATAATAATTAAAACAGTATGGCATTTCCATAAAAAGCAGACATATAGATCAATGGAACAAAAGAAAGAACCCAGAAATAAACCCACACATATATGGTCAATAATATTCTGACAAGAGGCCAAAGAATATGCAATGGAGAAAAGACAGTCTCCTCAATAAATGATGTTGGAAAAACTAGATGGCTGCATACAAAATAACAAAACTGGACCACTATCTTACACCATACAAAAAGCTCAAAATGGATCAAAGATTTTAATGAATGTAAGACCTGAAACAATAAAACTCCAAGAAGAATTGATAAGCTTCTTGCCAATGGTCTGGGCAATGATTTTTTAATCTAACACCAAAAGGCAACAAAAACAAAAAATAAGTGGGACCACATCAAACTAAAAAGCTTCTGCACAGCAAAGGAAACCATTAACAAAATGAAAATACAACCTACTAAATGAGAGAAAATATTTGCAAATTGTATATGTGAAAGGGGGTTAATGTCCAAAATATATAAAGAACTCATAAAACTCAATAACAAAACCCACACAATCCAATTTAAAAATGGGCAGAGGGGGTGCCTGGGTGGCTCAATCAGTTAAGCGTCCAACTCTTGATTTTGGCTCAGGTCATGATCTCAGGGTTGTGAGATCGAGCCCTACACTGGGCGTGTGGAGTCTACTTAAGATTCTCTCTCTCCCTCCGCCCCTCCCCGCCCCCAAAATGGGTAGAGGACATGATTAGACATTTCTCCAAAGACATACAGATAGCCAACTGGTACAAGTAAAGGTGCTCAACACACTAAACATCAAGAAAATTCAAATGAAAACCACAAAGAGATATAATCTCTTACCTCTTAGAATGGTTTATCAAAAAGACAGGAAATAACAAGTGATGGTGAAGAGGTGGAGAAAAGGGAACCTTCATGCACTATTAGTGGGAATGTAAATTGGTGCAGCTATTACAGAAAACGGTATGGAGGTGCCTCAAAAAATTAAAAATAGAACTACCATATGACACAGCTCCTGGGTATATAACTGAGGAAATAAAATCAGTATTTCAAAGAGATATATGCACCCTCATGTTCATTTCAGCGTTATTTACAATAGCCAACATATGAAAGACACCTAAGTGTCCACTGATAGATGAATGGATAAAAGAAATGTGGTATAATATACAATGGAATATTATTTAGCATAAAAAAGAAGGAAATCTTGCCATTTGTAACAACATGGATAGACTTTTAGGGCATTGTACTAAGTGAAATAAGTCAGACAGAAAAAGACAAATACTACATATTCTCACTTGTATATGGAAAACCAGAAGAGAGAGAGAGAGAGAGAGAGAGAGAGAGAGAGAGAGAGAGAGAGAGAGAGAGAGCACTCATAGATGTGGAGAACAAATTGGTGATTCCCAGAGGTAGGGGGGTGGGAAAATAGATGCAGGAGATCAAAAGGTACAAACGTCTAATTATAAAATAAATAAGTCATGAGGATGTAATGTAATGTACAGCATGGTGACTATAATTAATAACACTATAGTGCATATTGGAAAGTTGCTAAGAGTACATCTTAAAATTTCTTATCACAAGAAAAAAAAGTTTTGTAACTATGTATGGTGATGGGTATTAGCTAAACTTATTGTGTTGATCATTTTGCAATATATACAAATACCAAATCATTATATTGTATACCCAAAGCTAATATGTCAATTAAAACCTCAAAGATTAAATAAAAAATTTTAATTATAAAAAAGAAAACTAATACAATTAGACCAGACCTACTCAATCAGAATATGCACTTTTGCAAGATCCCAAGATGATCTGTGAGCACATCAAAGCTTAAGAAGCCCTGTCACAGATGGATACTTCTTTCCTGAATTTAAGAAGCCTTCTCTTGATTTACTGAAAGCCACTACTGCAAAGTTCGTGTTCTTAAATAGTGGACACCCAGGAATTAGACAGTTGAGTATCAGTCTTTGGCTGGCCATTAACTAGGAGAGCTGAGGCAAGTTAGCAGCACTTTAAATTTTAAAAAGTAACTAATGAGCAGCTAGAGTGTTCTGATCCCCAGCTTGTAAGCCTGATCCACCAGAGCTATTAGGCTGAAGATGTGAATTAGCAATTTGTTTATAGGCTCCAAACACTGGCTTTCAGCCGTTGATCAGGTAACAAAGTCTGTCCAGACATGTGTAAACAACCCAGCCATTTCTCAACAAAATATTAACAAACTGAATTCAACAATACATTAAAAGTAGCATACCCCATGATCAAGTAGGCTTTGTTCCAGGGATGCAAGGACGGTTCAATATCCACAAATCAAACAACATGACACACCACATTAACAAAAATAAGGATAAAAATCATGTGATCATCTCAATAGATGAAGAAAAACCAACTGATAAAATTCAACATCCATTCATAATAAAAACAATGTGGATATAGAGGGACAATTCCTCAACACAATTTCTCAACACCCACAGCTAACATTATACTCAACAGTGAAAAGCTGAAAGCTTTTCCTCTAAGATCAGGAACAAGACAAGAATGCTTACTCTTACCAGTTTTATTCAACATAGTATTAGAAGTCCTTGCCACAGCAATCAGACAAGAAATTAAAGGCATCCAAATTGGAAAAGTATTAGTAAAACTGTCACTATTTGCAAATGACATGATAGGATATATAGGAGACCCTAAAGACTCCACCAAAAAAACTATTAGAATAAATAAATTCACTAAAGCTGCAGGATACAAAATTAATATTCAGAAGTTCATTGCATTTCTGTATGGCAATAATAAAGTAGCAGGAGAAATTAAGAAAACAATCCCATTGTTAAGGAGTGCACTTCTTGTGATGAGCAACAGGTGTTATGTGGAAGTGTTGAATCACTATATTGTACACCAGAATCTATTATTATACCATATGTTAATAAGTTGGAATGAGAATAAAAACTTAAAGAAAAAATCCCATTTACAATTGCATCAAACAGAATAAAATACCTGAAAATAAATTTAACTATGGAGGTAAAAGACTTGTACTCTGAAAACAATAAAACACTAATGAAAGAAATGAAAGATACAAATACATGGAAAGATATACCATGCTCATGGATTGAAAGAATTAATATTGCTAAAATGTCCATACTATCCAAAGCAATCTATGATTTAAAAGCAATCCCTAACAAAATACCCGTGGCATTTTTCAGAGAACTAGAACAAATAATCCTAAAATTTGTATGGAACCATGAAAGACTCTGAATAGCCAAAGCAATCTTGAGAAAGAAGAACAAAGAACAATAGCCAAAGCTATCATGAGAAAGAAGAACAAAGCATCACACTTCCTGATTTCAAACTATACTATAAGGTTATAGTACTCAAAATGATATGGTATTGACACAAAAGCAAACACACAAATCAATGGAACAGAATTGAAAGTCCAGAAATAAATCCACACTTAATATAGTCAATTAACCTATGACAAAGGAGGCAAGAATAGACAACGAGGAAGACAGTCTCTTCAATAAATGGTGTTGGGAAAACTGGAGAGCTGCATGATAAAGAATAAAACTGGACCACTTTCTTATACCATATACAAAGGTAAATTCAAAATGGATTAAACACTTAAATGTAAGACCAGAAATCATAAAACATAGGCAGTATGCTCTTTAACATCAGTCTTAGCAATATTTTTTTTGGATCTGTCTCCTTAGGCAAGGACAACAAAAGCAAAGATAAACAAATGGAACTACATCAGACTAGAAAGCCTTTACACAGTGAAGGAAACCATCAACAAAACAAAAAACCAACCTGCTTAATAGGAGAAGATATTTGCAGATGATCTAACCAATAAGGGGTTAATATCCAAAATATATAAAGAATCCATAAAAATCAATAGCCCCCCCAAAAAAACCCCAATTTAAAAATGGGCAGAGGACCTGAATAGACATTTCTCCAAAAAAGAAATCACAGATGGCCAACACATGAAAACATGCTCAACACCACTAATCATCAGGGATATGCAAATCAAAACTATAATGAGATGTACCTCACACCTGCCAGAATTGCTATTATCAAAAAGACAATAAATAACAAGTGTTAGTGAGGATGTGGACAAAAGGGAACCCTCATGCAGTACTGATGGGAGTCACTATGGAAAACAGTATGGAGGTTCCTCAAAAATTAAAAATACAACAGCCATGTGATCCAGCAATTCCACTTCTGGGTCTTTAAAGAACAGGGAAACACTAATTTGAACAGATATATGCACCCCTATGTTTATGGCAGCATTATTTAAAATAGCCAAGATATGAAACCAACATAAGTTTCCATCAATGGATAAATGGATAAAGAAAATGTGGTATAAATATACAATGGCATATTACTCAGCCATTAAAAAGAGTGAAATCTTGCTACTTGAGACAACAGGGATGGACCTAGAGGGAATTATGCTAAGTGAAATAAGTTAGAGAAAAACAAACACTGTATGATTTCACTTATATGTGGAATCTAAAAAGCAAACAAAACATACTCAAATACAGAAAACAATCTGGTGGTTGCCAGAGGGAAAGGGGGGTGGGGATGGGTAAAATAGGGGAAGGGGATTAAAAGGTACAAACTTCCAGCTATAAAATAAGTCACAGGAATGTAATGTACAGCATAGGGGATATAGCAATAATATTGTAACAACTTTGTACAGTGACAGATGGTAGCTAGATTTATGGTGGTGATCACTTGGTAATGTATATAAATATTGAATCACTATGTTTTACACCTGAAACTAATAGGATATTGTATGTCAACTACACTTCAATCAAAGAAAACAACAACGACCAAAAAAACCAACCAGCTCACCAGTAAGCTCTCCCTTAGTACCATTTGTACTCACTGAGATGGATTCACTCTGTCCTTATGACCATTTCCCATGCCTGTTCTCTTCCACAAGTGCTATGATTAACCACATTTTCGAAAGATAGACAAGGATGAGCCATATCCTTCTCTGCTTCCCTTATTGCAGACTCAAATTTATCATTGGAAGTCATGGGGATGAATGGCACAGCATAGGAAATATAGTCAATGACACCCTCAATAGTGTTGTGGGGCGACAGATGGTAGCCACACTTGCAGTGAGCACAGCAGAACCTATGGCCTTGTGGAATCACTATGTTGTACACCTGCAACTAATGTAACATTGTGTCAACTATATTTCAATAAGAAAAATGAGTATTATTTGCTGATCACCTACTTTAGGTCAGGCACTGCACTATGCATTCTGTGTTCATTACTTAGAAATTCATTGTGGTTGCCTCCCTCTTCAAGGTCAGGAATCAGAGGACTATCGTGGTCAATTGCTCTCTTCCCTCCATGTGATTAGTCTTCTTGCTCTGATTCCATCCCTCCTCTTCTAACAGCACAGCTGCCCCTGTTCCTGTTCTTTCCATATCCCCGCCTTCCAAGTCCTTCTAGCCAGGCAGTAGATCTTCCACTGTCCCTGCTCTTTGATGTAGTTAAGAGTGGAGACTGGGATGAGCCTAGGATAATTTACTATATAAATTTCCATCCATGCCTATGTAAAGGAGTCTCTATCCATTTTTTTCCAAGAGATAGTTCAATGCCAGAGATATTTACAGTGTAAGAGATAGTTATCACAGAACCTGGAGGGCAACTGCCTAGATTCAAATCATGATACTGTCAGTTACCCTAGCTGTGTGATCTAGGGAAATACACTTGATCTCTCTGTGCCTGATTCCCCACTTGTAAATAAGGATAATAATCATATTTCTCATCTAGAGATATTGTGAGGATTGACTTAAAATGATTAAAACACTTAAAAGAGTACCTGTCTTAGACACAAGATGTGTCATTATTATTGCCTAAGCCAAAAGCTTTATCCATCCTTGATCCTTCCCTTTGTTCTGTAACTGATCTATCACCAAATCCTCTTAATTTTACTTCTTAAATAGATCGTCCCTCCATCCCCCCCACTAACACGCAAGGTTAGCTACCATCATCGCTTGCCAAAAGCAATTTGCAAACAATTCTCCTGCACCCTCTTTAGCCCCTGGCTTTCCAAAGAAGCCAAAGTGGTATTTTCAAAATGCAAATCTGATCACAACACTCTCCTGATGAAATCTGTTGCTTTTTGGGTAAAGATGGGACCATTTAAGGTCTGTAATACCCTGAACGTTCTACCACGCACTCCCCAATCTCAATTTCTTCGCCCTCTTCCCATCTCCCTCTCCTCTCTCCTTGTTCCTCCTTCCCCCGCTTCCTCTCCCTCTCCTTCCTTTCCTCTTCCCTCCTCCCGCTCCCTCTTTTCTGCTCCCCTTCCATCCCTCTCCCTATTTCCCCTCTCTCCCTCCCTGTCTCCCCTCCATTCCCTCTGGCCTTTCTGTCCTTCACATTTCCAAGTCTCTTCTCATGTGCAATCTCTGCAGGGATTCTGTCCCCACCCCCACCCTCCGTGCCCTCCATGCCCAGTTAACTCCTCCCTCAACACCAGTGGAGTCACAGTTTTAATCTGCTTCTGTGATTATTAATGTCTTTCCCTGGGGCACCTGGGTGGCTCAGTCAGTTAAGCTTCCAACTCTTGATTTCGGCTCAGGTCATGATCTCATGGTCCTGAGATGGAGCCCCACATTGTCCAGTTCTGTGCTCAGCAGGGAGTCTGCTTGAGATTCTCTCCCTTCCCCTTCCCCAGCTCATGCTCTCTCTCTAAAAAGTCTGGCTCTGCCCCCCCAGACTGTAAGCTCCATGAGGGCAGGTAGTACATTTGCTTTTTCTTACCCACTGCATCCCTCATATTTAGCACAGTTACTGGCACATCATACTTGCTCCCTAGTTTTTGAATGAATCAAAGAATGAATGGATGGATGAAAATACTGTGGCACAACCGTAAAAGCAGGATAAGTAAGGCTTTGGTGCTTCCGTGGGTTTGACTACAGCCTGGGTACAGAGAAGATAAGATTAAATGATGTCAGATCAAAAACTGCAGTCACTGGCTGGATAACTATTGAGCAGATATAACCTTTGCCTGCACGTTGCAAACTATGTTGGAAGCAGCTGAGTGAGCCCAGAGGAACGACTAGAAACAAAACACAGTCTCTCCATTCGCCCTACTCACTATTATTTCTTTAGGGCTATCGCCCTAAAGATGTTATCTTAGGATTTTTTCCCCCCACCAAAATATATATACCTCAGTTTACTACTATCTTACTACTAGGTTAGACCTTGCTGTTCCTTTGCTTTTAATCAGCCTGCCATCTCCCCCCTCTAGCTCTGTGGGGGTAACACACCATGATTTAGAATGGAGAGCCATGTACACTGTTCCCACAGAACACAGCGTGAGGAGATGGCCAGACGTTTGCAGACCAGGAGAACTTTCCAGGGGTGGACTGGGGCAACGTGACCTCTAATTTCTATGCCAGAAAAGAACCTCAGAGATAGATCATCCAGGAATGTCCAAGGTCTCTAAGTCTTTCATGAGTCCAGGAGAACACAGAGGCCTGAAACCCTCATCCAGAATCTAATTCAGGCCCTGCCAATTCTGTGATAGGTGTTCTCTAGGCTTCTCATCGTTGAAGCTCATTCTCTGGTGTGTAAGCTCCAAGAACACAGGGACCATATCTAGCACCAAGAATTCCAGATACAAGCAGGTGCTTTAAAAATGTAGCTATGATGTCAACAGACACAACATTAGTTTCCTTTTGAACAGACAACACTAAAATAGAAGAGAGATGATACGTATTTGTATCTTACCAAGTGTTTCAGGTCAAACTCAGTCTCCAGGCAGTAGAATGTCTGAATCTGTGCTGGATTCCTCCTCCTCTCTCTGACGCCCTTCATCAAAAGGCCTTATGCCTTATGCCTTAGCCACTGTTCAGGATGCCCTACCTACAAGGGCAGTCCTAAGGTAAGCATCAGGTGCTCCTCAGCCCACCTTACAAACAGGTAACAAGGCTATAGCACCATACTTTTCCTGCAAGAAGTGTCCCACCTGGCTTTCTGCCCTGAGACTAAGAAGTTAAATGAGACTCATCCAAAACCACACAGCTCTTAATGACAGAGCTCCTAAGTCAGGACAATACATCTATTCCTGACTGACATTTGGAATCTTGGTATGTTAGTTTCTATAGCTGCTGTAACAAATGACCACAATGTGGTGGCTTAAAACAATACATATGTGTTCTCCTCTGACCTCCAGAACTAGGCAATGGGTCTCACTGGGTAGAAATCAGGGTGTCAATAGGACCCCCTCCAAAGAGTAAAAGAGATAACATTTCCTTGTCTCCCAATGTCTAGCACTGTTTGCCTTGCATTCCTTGGCCTGTGGCCCCTTCCTCCCCTTGTGGAGGAAGAAGGACCACAACATTAATATCTATAGATCACTCTCTACTGAGGTCATTACACTGCCTTCTTATGCAGTAAAGTCTCCCTCTACCTCCCCCTTTTAAGGACACTTGGTTCCGCCTTGATAATCTAATGTTACCTCCCCAACTCAAGATCTTTAGCTTAATCACATCTGCAAAAAAATCCCTTTTACCATAAATAATGTAACATTCACAGGTCCCAGGGATGAGGACCTGGCTATCTTTGGGAGCCCTTATTCAGCACAACACCCTTACATGGACCACCTAACCCTCTGAACCATCATTAGAAAAAGAGAATAATAATATACCCTTGTGAGAAGGTTGCTATGTGGTACACTTTAAATTACTAAAGAAATGTACATTGGATTGTTAAATGCATCCTGCTATTCTTTCATTACACTAATTCATTAACTATATTCAACTACTCAGCTTTTATTGAACACTTACTATGTGCCAAGTCATGCGTTAGACACATGGGATATAATATAAGGAGGAACTCTGCCTGTGTGGGTTTTATACTGGGATTAAAACAGACAAATGCTAGAGAGAAAAATGCCCTGATGTGCTATGAAAAGAAAGGCGAGGAAATGCTCTGTAGGGATGTTGCAGAGTGGGTAGTCAGTCCTCAGGATAGGAGGCAGGAGTGAAAGGATAGAGCTGGAAGAAAGGACTGGAAAGAGACCAGAAGATGCAAAATAGCCTAGAACACCTAGAAAGTTCCAGGACTTTCTCCCTATTGGAGCCCTGGGTGCGAGGAGCTGAGGCACAGTGTGAGAGAGATGAGCTAACAATGCAGCCCAGGGTTGAGTGCGTATTACCCCATGTACCATGTAAAGGATCTGGATGGTGTCATGTGCCCAGGGAGCCCTGACAAATTTTAAGCCACCCCCTTGGCATCCCATCTCCTGAGGATGTGGAGGCTCCTAGCCGGAGACCCTGAAGGCTCCAGCCTCCTGACAGACACCAAACTTGGCAGAGATCTCCGTGACTGGTACTGGTTGAAGTGTCTCCTGCCTTTCCTTCCTTCCTGAGACCCTTTGTGGATAGATGTTCAGAATTTTATTTTTAGAGCCTCTTGTTACGGTGAGCCATTATCTCCCCTAGAATCTCTGTCAGTCTCCTATTTAAATCATTAATTCCTAAAATTATTCTTATACCCAGGGATCCCATTTAACCCCCTAATCTGCAATTCTTTTTGAGAGTTCAAAAGATAAATTCACTGTATTATTAGTACATTAGGTACAGCACAATCACTGTGATCACCCATGTAGTATTTTTTCTTTCAACCTGAATGGTTTTGCTGACTGAGAATAAGGGAGGTGTGAATTTAGTGGAGAATGTCTGCTTTCTCCCCCTGCAGAATCCCCAGTCTGCTTCACCCCTCCACTTTATCTCTGCAAACACAGCACCCCTTTCTAATATGCTTTTGTCTTACTGGTATCCTTCTGTCCACAAACTTTAATAATTGGCAGTGCATTTCTGTGCTGGAAAGACATTTTGCATTAAAAACTGGATTCACAGCAGGCATCTGCCTGGGGAGCACATGTCTAGGAAAGCAGTCATTTTTAACTAAGGATATTATAACCTAGATAGAATAGGGCTTGTGTACTCTGAAGCACAATGTCTATCCTACCGGAAGCAAAATCACTGTACTGCATGTTGGTAATTAACCTTGTCAACAAACCTTCAGAACGACTCCAGCCGAATCACACTCTCTCTTCTGGGTGTTCTACTGCTGTGGTTTCTGGATCCTATTAGACTCGACTACTTACAACCTGCATTCATGTTGCCACTCCTTGCCAGCATTTTGATTTGCTTGCCCTCTTTTTTCCCCATGGCTTATATTAGATTCTAACCACACTAACTATACAAAATGTACTAGTTTATTGTATTTATCATTTACTACCTCCTGAGGTGTAGTGTCAGCTACACCAGAAAGGAGACCTGTATTTTGCCCAGTATCATATCTCAAATACCTAGAACAGAGCCTGGTGTGTAGTAGATGCTCAATCATCATGTTGAAGTTAGGGCACCTGGGTGGCTCAGTGCGTTGGGCAGCTGACTCCTGATTTCAGCTCAGGTCATGATCTCAGGGTCTTGGGATCCACCTCCGTGCCAGTCTCCACGCTCGGCAGGGAGTCTGCTTGGAGATTCCCTCTCCCTCTGCCCCTCCTCCCATTCACACTCTAAAATAAAGCTTTTAAAAATAAATACATAATTACATTGAACTTAACAAATATATTTCCATGGAGCTATGAACTACCAGGTGATTCTTTTGCATTCCTAACTCCAAATGTGTCCATCGATTAATTCACCAAATTGTTTTGATCACTTTTTCACATGGCAACTAGTGGTCCAGATCGTGGGAAGTTATTCCTGATCTCACAGAACACCTAGCTCCATGGAGGAGACCCATGTGGCCAGAAATACCAGTTGATATATAGAATAAATTAAAAATAGGTAGGGGGCGCCTGGGTGGCTCAGTCATTAAGCGTCTGCCTTCGGCTCCTGTCATGATTCCGGGGTCCTGGGATTGAGCCCCACATCGGGCTCCCTGCTCTGCGGGAAGCCTGCTTCTCCCACTCCCCCGCTTATGTTCCCTTTCTTACTGTGTCTCTGTCAAATAAATAAAATCTTAAAAAAATATATGTACAAAGCACTATAGAGCACAGAAAAAAAAATCAATTCAGCTGCGTAATAGTGTGGTACAAAAGATTCAGAGAAAGCTCATAGTGGAGGCAGCTTTGAGTTGTAAAGGAGTAGAAATTTTCTGGGAGAACAGAGAAGGGAGTAGATACAAACCAAATGGATATTCTAAGTGGGAAAGTACACGATGGGCATGGAGAACTGGAAGTCCCGCAGGAATGCCGGAGACTAATGCTGTGTCTCAGTTTTCCCCCGTTCTCCCAGCCAGACTTGAGACGAAAATTCAAATACAGAGGTTCATTTGGGAGGTGAAAGAAAATGACAGGGGTAGAGTGAGAAAGTGAGATCAGAAAAGAAAGATAGCCAATCAAAGTTATGTTGTCAAGCCAGCTACCATGGAGGTGACGAGAACTCAGTTCTGAGGGGAAACTCTGGAAAATGATACAGAACACAGGCCTCTGTTATCTCACTGGTGGGGCAATGGAGCTGTGGACTCCAATCACCAAATCCCCATCACTGGCTGAAGAAAACTTCTAGGTGCCAGCAACCTGGTTCTTCTGGCCTGCCATGCTCATCAGAGCAGCCTTCTGAGGCACTGGAGAAGGTCTCATGCTCTTACAAGCAGGTGCTCTCCCCTGGAAGCTGGTTTCTGCACACCGACATGGGGGAGCCAAAGGATATGTACAGGGCACCAGAAGAGTCTGCTGCAGCTTACAAGGAGAGCAGCAGGGTGCCTGGGTGGCTCCGTTGGTTGGGCATCTGTCTTCAGCTCAGTTCATGATCCTGGGGTCCTTGGATCAAGCCCTGCATTGGGCTCCTTGCTCATCGGGGAGTCTGCTCCCTCTCCCCTGCTCTTGCTCTCACTCTCACACTCATACTCTCTCTCAAATAAATAAAATTTAAAAAAAAATTGAGGGCAGCAGAGGATGGGCTAGAAATTGAAACAACAGCCAAAATTTGAAGACACTTGTAAGTCATTCTTTGGTGCTTTATTCTGTACTGAGGGAGCAACACTGGAAGATCTTAGGTGGGACAGTAGTACAAAGTTTGAATTGGAGAAAAAACCAGAATGGACAGAATGGGGGTGCGATGGGTAAAGCAGATAATGAGTCCAAGAGACCAACATGGAAGATAAATCTCCCACTTGAAATAGGATTCATGTGGTGGTGCTAGAGACAGGGAAGAGATGACAGAACTCAGATGTCCAGAAGATAGAGTTGACAGAAATTGTGAGATTTGATGTAGGGAAAAGATGGAGCTGAGGAAGTGTTCCCTACCCTGGCTCTCCTGAGTGGATGGTTGGAAGCGCTCCCTGAGATGGGGAGTATACGAAGGATATGGGTACTGGATTAAGATGCTTCATCTTGTGGAACAGGTTGAGTTAGAGATACCTGCAAAGTATACATGTATAGAGGCTGGTGGGCCATGGATACAGGATTATTGAACTCAGGAGACCAGCCTAGACTGTGAAGAGCTTATTAGGAATTTCCACTTTATGGAAAATATTTGAAGACAGGGAAGCAGAAGAAATTTCAGAAGAACTGAAAAGGACATTTACCATGGGAGATGAGTTCATTGAATATTACTACAACATCCTTCTAGTATCAAGTCCATTGCCAAGCTAGAAATGGCATCATCATCGATGGTCTCTGGTTATGGCATTGCCTTTATTTCTCTTTACATATTCCCACAATGATGGCTGCCCCCCCCCCCCCCCGCCTCAGCATAGTTGATAGAAAGAAGGAATAAGACAAATTGTGTGATTTGGGGCAAGTTGTGTACACACAATGGTTGGCTTCTTCATTTGGGAAAGGGGAACTCCTAGGTGGAAGTCCGCTTGTCTGATTGTCAACTGAAGAAACTTTCTGGAAAGATCGACTCTCCGGAGCTCACTCTCTCCTGAACACAAAGAGTTATCAAACTCAAGCTTTACCTCACTAGGCACTTAGCCTGATTGCTAAAAGGTCATTTCTCCCTGAACCCGGTAGCATTGCCTCCACTAGCATGCACCTTTAGCCTGATCATACTACTTCATCTTTTACTGAAGACTTGGTTACTGACCAAAAAAAACATCATCTTTTAGAATGATCACAAAATCCAAGTAAGCAGCTGAAACCACTGTGATAAGAGCCCTTTGTGACAATTTACCTTCCCTCTGCATGGGATTTATGTCGGAGTGTCTACAGATTCATGACTTTTCTGCAAAACAGTCGTCCTGGCCAAGAACGGGATGGCCCCTCCAAAGGAATGCACAGGTGATGACATTTCTTTCACCATCTTGGCATCTAAACAGGACACCCTATCTGGTAACAATGCAATGAGCTCCTGATTGTTTATGGCATGGCTGTAGGCGGAATGGGCTGTGAACGCCGGCACTATGTTTGAGTCCATCAACTCTTGTTATGTGGGTGTCAGAGAGGGAGGCCAGCCGCTCGATATGGAGCAGGCCCAAAAAACAGCCACTGTCAAAAGAGTGCCTGTGGCATGTGTATAAACATAAGAGCTATGCCAGGAGTTGCAGTTTCAAAACATCTGCCAGATCATCACAATCAGCTTCCCTCCCATTCTCAGACCATCAATATGATCATCGTCTCTTTACTCACTCAAGTTCAGGGCCATGGATTGGACTCCTCTTTTTTTCACTCATCTCCTATATGCAGTCATCATGTATCAGTAATAGTATTTATTCATCGTTTGTTTACAGGTTAGGCAGATCCTGTGCTAAGTGCTTGTAAACGCCTCATCAGATTTGGTTGTCACAACAACTTCCTGAGGTAGGACTGTATTTGTGCCATTTTGCAGCTATGGAAGCAAAGGTTGGGGAAGGAGCCCCAGATCACAGTGCCAGAAACTGGCAGAGCTGGAATGTGGATCCGGCTTTCTCTGGCACTCAACTATACTCTATTCCCTCTGTGGAGCATTAAAAGTCATACGTCCCTTTCCTTTATGAGGCATTTTGAAGCTTCTAAAACATTGTCACAAGCCATTTTGTTTGATTATCCAAATAGACCAGAGTATGAAGCAGGACATGTATTGTCCCCACTGTTGCAGAAGTTACGACTCACATAGAGTTTACCTGACTTGCTCAAAGCCATCCTGGCTGAGCCTTGGACTCAGTTTCTGACTTGTTTCACTATTCCCATAAATATCATTCTCTTTGCTTAGAGCAACTGTTACTTTCTTTCGAAATGACCAATGTTTGAAATTCCCTAGGAGGCCAATTTTGGCTTTATACAGAGACATTTCTGATACAGTTCTCCAAAAGCAGAAAGGGAGGTAGTGAGTTCTCCATGCCTCTCCATTTTCATCCAAACCCTGGGCAGTCACTAGACTAGAATGTCATTGAGACAATTAAGCCTGATCCCTGGGAGGGAGGGGAAAGGAGGCAGCTAGAGCAGATGAGCTCCAAAGCCCAGCCCTCCCTGAGATCTTGGGACTATGTTTCATGGGAACCACTGCGTCATGACCATTTTGGTTGCTCTAACTCCATCCCCTCACTCGGCCTACTGAAGCCATCTCCTAGCTGACTTCCCAGCTGTCCCTTGCAATTCATCCAGTTTCACTTCACCAGGGTGATCTTCTGCCAAATTTGTTCCCATCACTGACTTTCTTCTAAAATTGTCAATGGCTCCCTTTGGCCAACCACACCCATTTGACACATCTCTGTCTGATGTTCCATGACCTATCTACACCCCTATCCAAACTCATTTTTCATTTGCTCAAATTTCTGCTTGTCAATACAATCATGTGCCTGGGTCAGAGACATCATGCTTATTTCCGCCTCCAATCCTTCGTTCTACTCTCCTAAAATATTTTCCACTTAACCACCTAACCACTTGTCCACCTAACCATATCCATTTTTTTCAGGCCCAAGTCAATTTTGTTTCAGTACACAGAACTTTAATGAATTTCTCCCCCCAAAACACAAATCAAGTCTAAGAACAATTTTCAACTTGTGTAGCGAAGCCATGGGAACCCTCAAATGAACAAGAAATGGCCCTGTCCTCTGGGAAGATAGCAATTAGAACCAGCTGCTCTATGCAACCACTAGATTTTGAATACTTGATTCTACATCAGCTTGTGTTCCTGGTTATGTGAGCTGAAACTCTCTCATGAAGGTTACACACAGAGCTCTTCTAACACGGCTTCTAGAAAGTAGTAGGCAAGCAATAGTTAGGGGTTGCATGATTGAGGTGTCTAGGACTGCATATTTTGAACTTATCCCCATATTCACTCAGACACACATACACACACACCACCACCACCACCACCACCATCACCACCAATTATTTGGATTTCCAGCATAGTGGGAGGTGCACACAACACCTGAAGTCAGACAGACCTGGAATAAAACCCCATCACCACCACTTTCTGGTGAAAAGGAGTGCAGCAAAACCTGGTTAGAGGAGTAGAGTGTGACCTCGTGAGTTTAGGTCCCAGTTCTGCCCCCAGAATAATCATTCATTTAGTAACTCATTGCCTCAACTTTTACAACAGAAGAATGAGGGCCACAGTGGTCCACAATGCCCACCCTCTCCCCATAGGGTTATTATTTTAAGGAGTGCATCTGTGTAAAGCATTCAGGACAATTCACAGCATACGGGCATCACTAAGTGCTAGCTACTCTGATTTGCACTAATTCAGTGACCTTTGGCAGATGACGTAAATTTTCTGAACCTCCGTTTTCTCATCCTTACAATGAGAGCTATCCTCATCGCCATAAGCTGCTCTGAGAATTCAATGTGGAGGCACCGAGAAAGCACCTAGCTTTCCCCCAAAATGTTCCCTTATCTCTTACTCAAGGTCTGGGCTTCTAATCTCCCAACACTGCAAGGAGATCTTCCTCCTGGCAGCTGTACCCACCCATCATTCGTGCTACCATAGTAAGAGCTTGTTTTCATCCCTTAGAAAATGTGGGCCTCTCACAAATTCATCTTTAGAAAATTACAACCTAATTACACTGAACAATGGCATTAGCAAAAGATTATTCAAGTTCCCCAAGCCCCCAGGCAGCTCTTCCACAGCCCGTCCCTGCCCATTTTGGCAAACTGAACAGCAGGAGAGAGGAATCAGCCCTCTCTGGGAGAGGTTTGGGGCCCCCGGCACATCACACCGTGTAAAATCAGGTTAAGATGAGTATCAATAGCAACCTTGAAAGCAAAAAGGAGTCAAAGCAGGTCAGACAGCCCCTGCGGGGAGTCTGGGAAGGGGAGGAGAGCCTGACTCACCAGTTCTGCCTGCAGGGCTCATGGGAGCCGAGTTGCCAGGGAGTCTCAGGCTTTCTGAGCTTGGGATGCTGAACCCCGCCCTGCTGCGTGACAGCTGCAGACCTGAACTATAAGGGCTGGGCTCTAAAGGTCCAGGACCCCTAAAATGGGGCCCATACCTCTGCCTTGACTGCCTCTTCCCTAGAAATGTTGAGGAGCCCCCTACACCCTCGACAGCAAAGTAACCAAAGCAGGAAGGTACTCTGGTCCCTTGGGGAGATGCCAAAGGTCTGCTCAGGGTGGACTTGGCAAGAGAGAGTAGAGGTTAGGCCAAAGGGGCAAGACTTCGAACTTACCTCAAATACTGAGGTGTCTGCCTTCCAGCCAATTTGGCTCTTCTCCCAGAGGAGCTGAATTGTTCTTAAGGCTCCTGTAGACTTCCTAGAACTGTTGGTCCCTGGCGGAATGCAAGGGGTTTTTGCAAGGTCCTCCTCTCTTCTCTATAGGACTTCTCCATCTGAGTAGGTTGAGAGGGCAGGTTCTCAGGTCTAGATGGTGGAGGGATGCAGAGGCTTAATTTCACTGCAGAACCAGGCTCTCTGTGGCATGGTTGGTGTGCAGGAATGCATATTGGGCATCTAAAGGAGATAGCAAGGCATTAAGGTACAAGGTAAGACAAGAGCACACTGAGTCATACCATTCTGGAATGTTCTGATAGGGCCAAACCCCCTTGTGATATTAATAATGCCTGAGACATCTCTTGGGTTTATGTTGAGGCTGTGCAAATTAATTCATAACCAATTCCTGACCACTGTGTTAAGAGCTGAGTAAAGACCAGTTAAAGTCACAATTTTATGTTATTCCTAAGTGATGTCACCAAAAGGCAATGAGAGGGATAATACTGGGCAGAGGAATAGCAGACCAGACTTTTTTGTCAAATATTAGTTTGGGGTGCCCACAATTTTTTAGCAAATTGATAGTTCTAGAACCGTGGATTTAGGGTGGAGAGTGAAAGGACAGAGGGTTGCCATTTTCCTGAAAAGAACAGACTGCACTTTGGTGCTAATCACACAGGACCACGCCTGTTGAGTTATTAAAAGTTAATAAAATGGGGCGCCTGGGTGGCTCAGATGGTTAAGCGTCTGCCTTCGGCTCAGGTCATGATCCCAGGGTCCTGGGATCAAGTCCCGCATCGGGCTCTCTGCTCCGCGGGAAGCCTGCTTCTCCCTCTGCCTCTCTCTCTCTCATGAATAAATAAAATCTTTATTAAAAAAAGTTAATAAAATGGTTCATAAAATTTGAATCCATTCTTCTAAGTGGTCCTTGAACAGTGGTAGAGGAAGAAAGCTTTTCTAGATATTTTTATATTTACCATGCAGTTCTAAACCAATCACAGTAGAAGGACCTTACCTGCTCTTAGGCAGGTAAAAAACAGGGAGCTACAAAGTCTGGGGCAACTGAACTTGCTTTATAAAGCTGAAGAAAAGTTAAATAAATTTTTCAAAGCCACCCATACGGTAAGAAGGGAGTTGAGGTTTGGTTGTCTCTAAAGGCTTTTTCATTCTCTTGTGCTACTTATCTAAGGGACCTGGTTGTGCTCACTGCAGTAGCAACAGCTTTTCCTGAACACTTACTGTGTGCTGGTACATTTCAAAGCACATTTCACATATTAGCTAATTTAACCCTTCTGACAATTTTATGACGCAGCTGTGATTATGTCCATTTTACAGATGAGTTGACTGAGGTTAGATTAGTTGTTATACAACTAGCACTAGGCAGCCCTAAAGATTCACATCTAGGACATCTGGTTCCAGGTACATACACTTCACCTGTATCATGTTTCTCCCCCGAGTGGGGAGATGATGACTCCTAGTCATCTAAGCAAGGCCGGGTGGGGGTGGAGATGAGAGGAATCTTTAAGGAATGGAGGGGCAGCACTCTGTCTATGGTGGGGCCCAGTGAGGTTTCATGCTCTGTACTGAGTCTAAAGCTCTGATAGGATGCAAACTGTGTAGAAGGAGGTTGCTAGACAGGAAGCACCTGAGAATCTTTCTGACACCTGGGGATTTGGGACCTCTGGCCCACGGCTCCTCCACCCACCCCCTCCCCACACACAACCAAACAACACTGCCCATTTTCATCTGTTTACGTGCTTCCCCCCTCACTGAGAGACAGGAAACTGCGGTTTGTCCCAGTGCCCCCCAAGTGAGGAAGCATAGTCCATCCTGGGCCACTCACCTAAGGGAGAAGCAGAGAGTCAGTCCTAGCGTAGTACCAGCTCCGCAGCGGGGCCCAGAACCCCACATTCTGCACCTGACTCAGTGAAACTCTGCCGGGAAGAAGCTGCCTTGTGTGTCCTGGCTCACAGAGGCTCACCTACTTCAGACCAAGTCATACCTCAGCAGCCTGGAAAGGGCGCTGCCATGGCTCCGGAGTACAGGAAACACTGCCTCTCTTTGCTCTGATGCAGGGAGGGTGTCTCCAAAGGGCTGCTTATAAAGATTAGCTTGCGTGGGTGGCATCTTGCAGCTGAGTTGCTTTGAGAGGTCATGGTTCTTGATCCACAGGGTAACTAGTTGCCCTTTGCTATCACCATATGCAGCCAATACAGTTTTCCAGTTCCTTTGGGGGGTTAGGTAAGGCACAATTTGGGATCCAGTCAGACCAGGGTTTGAAGGATGTTCCGAGAGATAACATTTTGACACTTAAATTCCTCATTTGGTCAAATGATGCTGACAGCCCTGCCCCCCACGTAATGAGATAACATAAAGTACCTGATAATTAGTCACTAATATTCTGAAATCCACTGTGCTAGGTGCTTAGGTCCGTTTTCTCATTTGTTCCTTACCACATTATGAGAGACGGTCCATAATACTGGAAAGAAGAATGTCAGGGAAATCTGTGACTTGATTAATGTCAGACAGCTGGAGGAAGAAGCCCAAATCAAACCCAGGTGGGGATGACTCCAAAATTGGTGTGTTTTCCCAGCCCAGTGTTTCCTACTATGCTGGTACCCAGTGGGCACATGAAAACTTTGTTCCCTTCTTTTTTATTTTTAATGTCCACACTTGGGCTTTTTAAAAAGCACAATTTGGTGACTCCCAATAAAACATATGGCATCCCGAATAATCAAATGCTTACCCAGTCACTAAGGGACTGAGGTGTTCTGGGCAATGTGCTTCATTCAGACCTGTCACTAGGTAGACCAATAGAGCTCCTAGAAGGCAAATTCCGCTGCCTATGAGTGGGCAGCCTTAATGATGATCCAATAAAACATTGAATGTCAATTACCAGCTACAGTCAATTACCAGCTACAAGGCAGATGGAGCCCTAGGTCTTGGAATGCAAATTCCTTCTCTTTCCAGGAGCTTCTCTTTTCTCTTAATTAGCAATTAGGCTGCAATGTTTTAGACCTGCAGACTGGGCTTGAGGAAAGACTAAGGGAGTGTGGGAGAGGAAAGATGAAGCCAGCACTTCCTGCAGCATGCGGCTACAGTGGTAGAGAAGAAGGGTAATTTGAGGATGTTCCCTCCCCTGGGGCACTGGCAGGGAGGCTGGGGGACAGTAGCGGGACTTTGAAGGGTTTAAGAGCAAATAATAAATGAGGGCTAGGGAGGTTCTTTTAGTCACCATAGAAGTGAAATTGGGTGATAACAAGTCTCATCCTTATGCCTGTGTTTCAGGATTCCCTCCACCCAAGGGAACATATTGATGGTTTTAAGCTCCTCAGGAAGGCCTTTGAGTTTTAACTGATTTGATCTGCATGCCAGGACCCTTGTTTAGTTCGAGAGTGTCTGGAATGCTCAATGGTCCTGATAGGTTCACCTGCCATCCTTCATCACCTCCAGAGTGGAGGATGTGAGACAGCCCTTTGGGCTCCATAGCACGGTGCTCATTGCGGTGCACACAGGAGCTGTGTCCACAGCCTGATCTTCCAAGTCATTCACTTTCTCAGTGTGCTTCAGTTCCTCTCACCCGAGGGTGACCCACCTCAGGTAATCAGCGATGTTTTCCAAAAGGTAAATGAGTTGTTCTTTCAAATGATGGTCACCTACTTCTGTCACTGTGTATCAAACCCCAAATTCCCGCACCATGAATGCATCAGATACTGTACCGCTTCCCCCATGAGAGCAATCCCACTGCAGCCACGAATGGCGGGAGCATTGGGGGATAATATCACACCGTGGAGTAGGGGGATTGAGTGCACTAGAGAACCTGTAGATATTCTAGGCTCACTTGCAGGAATAACAAAGATAGCCCACCAAAAAGGAGACTGGCAAGACAATTTTACACACCTCAGATGGGCAATAAATGGATTTCCATCTACCATACTGTGCTCATGGGAAAGTATTCATGATTCCACAGATTGGACGATAGGCTTTATTTATTTTGTTTAATTGCAGTTAATAATCACACTCATGCCTTTTGTCCCCTCTTGTGTCTGGTTTTGCAACCAACTGTTGTGTTTTTTTAATTTTGGCATCCTTAAGCGAGGACTTGGAAGGACTTTTCACAAACATAGAGGCAATGCAAAATTCTCTTAATTGAGGAAAAAATATACAGGAACCAATCCATCTATACTAGATTTTCATATAAATTGGAGGACCAGAGAGAGGTTGCTATAATTCTAGTTATAAACTATTTCTGAGGAGCCAGTTTATTTTGTTTTCGGACAGCAGCTAAGCAGTATAGAAAATCCCTGTGCAGAGCCCCAGCCAATTACTTTATCCATTCAAAAAAAACATTTTTGGTTTCCTCTTAGGAGCTTCTAACCTAGTGGACAGAACAAACTGCTTGTAAAATCTCAATCTGATACATAGAATTGCCTTTTAATAAATAGTGGCCATTTTATCAGAGAAAATAAATTTGGAGGGTACATTTAATCATTGAGTAAACGTGCTTTGTGCAATATGCCTGCTCCATGTTCATTTGTTTTCACAGTGAATTCCCTTTTTTTTTTTCCACAGTGAATTCCTTTTTGATACCCTTACCTCACCAAGTGGTTTAGATGAGGCTTGTGCTCAAGTTCTTTCTTTTTATAAATAGCAAATCTACTTGGAACACCAAAAAGGGAAATGAATCCATACCAGGGAAAAACACGGCCGAAAGAGCATGAGCTCAGGCTCAGACACACCTGGGTCACAGCCCAACTCTGTTACTTACCTCCCTGCATTAATTTATGCAAGATTTCTCATTTCTCTGAGCCTCAGTTTCTCATTTATAAAAGGGCTGTTATCTGGATTAAACATTACATAGAATGGCACTTGTAATATGGTAGGTGTCAATGAATGGGAGCCTGGGTGATTGCTACATCACCACTATATTCAGGTGTGTTGGCCAAGACTTCACTTTGGATACATTTTTTTAGCAGCAACTGTGGTCAGGACCCAAACAATGGTGGAAATGAAAAGGATCAGCTCTTAATTCCTTGCTCTTCAGACAATGTGCAGGCTGGAGGAAACCAAACATTTGCAAGTGTGTTGGATCCACAATTTATGAGCCATCCTTTTTGCAGGGGTGCCAACCCACGGGGGTACCTGAGTGGTATTTAGAGCATCCGCAAAACTACATGGATGAATGCCAGCACCTGAGAATAAAAAAGCAATGGGACCAGGAAGGATAAGTCCTGTCAATCAGAAAAGCCTGTGTGTCCGGGGGGGGGGGGGGGGGGAGCGTGGGGGAGGAGTGGAAGTCACTGTTGAGAGGACAAAATAGAAAAGCAGTGGCCCCCAGACACCTCCAGGCTGTGGAAACAGATCTCTCCTTCTAGCTGCTTGATGTTTATTCTGCATTTGTAGTTCCCAATGGAAAACAAAAAACAAACAATAAAAAAAGAAACAACAGTGATCCATCAACCAGATGTCTCCATTTTCATGAGCTTTATCCATTTATCTCTATTATCACAGGACGTCTCCCAAGATTCAGTTCAACAAACTGGCTCCCCAAGGTGGTTGGTGCTCTTTGGACTCATCCCCAAAGGGTAGACAATCCCGAGTTTTTTGGTTAAATTAAGTATTGACCTGGTAAGGAACAAACTCAGTGTGTAGACTTATGTGTGTGTTGGGGGGGGATATATATGAGATAAAATTTACTGTTTTAACCATTATTAGCATACAGTTCTGTGCCATTAATTTCATTCACATCATAATGCAACCAATACCACCATTCCTCTGTCTCCAGAACATTTCCATCTTCCCCAATTGAAACGGTGTGCCCATTAAGCCCCTACCAAACTCCATTCTACTCTCTGTCCCTCTGAATCTGACTCCTCCATGCACCTTATATAAATGGAATCATACATTTGTTCTTTTGTGACTGGTTTATTTCACTTAACATTTTCAAGGTTCATACAGGTAGCACGTGTCAGAATTTCCTTCCTTTTTAAGGCTGAATAATTGTGTAGACTTATAAGTAAAGCTGCTGCAGTCTCACTTTATGGCCCCATATTTTGAGCCTTGCTATAAAATGTCACACTCAACAAGGCTTTAAGAACTGAGTTATTTCATTAGTATATAACTTGAAAATACTACTTAGTACTTATCATAGCTAGTGAAAAGTAATAAATGTATGGATTTCTTTTCATGAGAACTGTCTTCACACAGTGGTTATCTTAAGTTGGAAACTAGGTATTGGCATCCTTGCAAAGAAATAATGTTACTTGATTAGCCTTGTGGCTATAGAGTCACTCAGGAAAGTCACATTCTGTAATTCCTGGCATCTGAGTGATAAAGCACAGACAGAGAATCCTACAGATAATTCAGTATCCCAAGGTGGCTCACCGAAATAACCAGATCAAAACCACATGGCTGATCTCTCATCAAATGCTCTTCCCATTTTCTTACTAATCACCCTTGCTAAAAAGTTGTTTTATACTCACATTACCTACTTCTGTGTTTATTCATTTATTTAGAATATGTATATATATATTGCTCAAATGTTACAACAAATTTGGCTCTAATCCATAAAGGATATTACAAAGTACAAAAGAAAGCCTAACATGGCTGCAGGAGAAATGGAAGTTCTCCTGGTCATGTCTGCCTAAAAATTATTATTATGTGAGTCTCAATCATGTTTCGTAGCTGTGGATGATGTAATAAATGTTTACATATTCCAGATGATCTCATAAAGCTTACTTTTAACTTAGATCTGCAAACACGAACACATTGTGCAATGTTATCAAGAGGTGAAACGAGCACAGCAAGTGACTTATTTGTAAATTTTTCAATGGACAAGCATTCATTTTTAAGCTGTGTCTTCAGCTTTTAAGACATCACCTCTCTCCCCATGAGACACCACTTCCTCCATGTCCTTTGAACTATTACGGGATGAGATGAGAAAGAAACTAAAAGGGGAATGAAAATTTTTTGATCACAGTAGAAAGATAATTTGGACTGAATAATAGATGAAGACACCAGAAGGAAGAGCTTGTAGGATGAAGTGGAGAACAAAATATTGGCCCCTGAAGTCTGTGCTCAAAGTGATTTTTTTCCAAGAATTTTGTATATCACGCCTGTCATAAACATTTAGTTTCATTGTGCAATGAAGACAGATGACAAGAATTTGCTGCTCCAGCAAACAAAAAAAAAAAAAGAAAGAAAAAAGAAACTTCACTATGTCCTTGGAATCTGCCTTTTTTTGGTTTCAAATGTGCAATGGAAAACTTGGGCCTGCAAGGGCTGGGGTTGGGGACAGTTGTTTATGTAACTAATTGGACATCTACATAATTATGAAAATCAGGGCAGGTCCCTCTATTCTCATCTGTTTCAAAGCCAAGCCTTGCTCTAAAGTTAAGAGGCATGCAGGCTTGAGAGAGGTGCACAGCTTAGCTGTCCTACGCTGACTCACTTACATAAGCTTCAAGGTTATGAGGGTTTTCTTCATTTTGCGTCTAAATGGTAGGAGGGAAAAACATGTTTTCAGAGTCAGTTATCAGGGAAGAAAAGTGCTTGAGCAGGTCTTAGGTTAGGGAGAACTTTTATAGATCAGAGGATGATGAGAGATGTGAAGAAACAATTGAAGACAAAGAGACTGGTGGAAAACCGTCCTGAAGAAAGATCCAGGAGCAACGTACCTTCCACAGAGAGAAGAGACAAGTGAACAATCACAGAAAAGATAGGGATTTTGGCATCAAGAAAAAGGATGCTGGAGAAACTCGGTATCTTATCAGCAAATGAGGTAGTGAGGTCACCTTCTGAGAAAGAATGAGTGGGACTTGGGTCTTGGGAAGTTTTGGCCTAGCCCCCATGAGAAATGCAAGAGGCAACTGGACAGATGAATGAAAGGGTGATCCAGCAGGGTGAGCTAGAGTCATAGTGAGTCATTCGAAGGGTGTTTTGGAGGGGTTATTTGAAATCTCAGAGATGGGGCAATTTCAAGTGATGATTATATCTAAGATGGCACTTTCTGAGTGCCAACAGAGGGCATTCCAGTTGAGCAGATCAAGTACAAAGCCAAGGTATCAGTGCCACCTACTGGCTTATGGATGCCAATGAGGAGGGAAACAAGAGATCTAGAGAATTCTAAATTTTCATAGAACTATTTGAATAATTCTTGCTTGACCTAGCCATGCATCCTCTGTAATTACAAAGGACACTTTGGGCATAGATATGGAATAACTCCCAGAACCATCTAAACAGCATTCAATTTAGCAGAGCAGGGTGCATTTAGCTTAAAATCCTATCCTAGCAGTGGATCTAAGACACCATGGAGATTAAGGTGGATGAATATCAGGAGTTAGGAAAACCAAACCACATGAATGCCAAGGCAAAGTAACTGTCTTTGCCTCCAGGTCTAGCAGAGAGTCCAGTGTATGCCCTTGCTCTTCTGTTCTAATCTAGACTGTCTGAGGAAGTCAAAGTCTCCTGGCTAGCACTTGAATTATTGCTATCTCTTTACAAATCATTCTTCTCAAAAATCTTTAAGAACCCAAGAGCAGGTTCTTTTTGATTAGTATATATTTGATTAGTATATTTGACTAGTATATCTAGTCCATCTAATACCTAGCACCTAGGTGTTCAAAGAATATCAGTAGAATGAATGAATAAATGAAGGAAGGAAGGAAGGAAGGATCTATGATCCTACATTTCTCTAGAATACACTTTCTTTGGGTTTAGAAGCCTCTGCAAAACCCTTCTCTCATTCCTGTTCCACTCAGTCCACACCTTTTGAAAGATACATAGCTACCATACAACTCCATAAACAAATTATTAGCATTGACAATGTACGCAAGACCTACTTCTTCCTACCAGGTCTGTTCTAGATCCTCTGCTCGTTTTCTTGCTAGTGACTGGACGGATAATTACTGCTCAGTTGGTTGTGGCAAAGGTCACACTGTGCCAAAAGTGGAAAAGATTACAGCAAGGGCAGTAATTAAGAAGTGGAATGGGGAACCTGAATAAATAAAAGGCCACATAAATATGATGCCTATATTGAGTCAGACAGTCTCAACTTGAAATCACCCACTCCTACTAGACAGAAGTCCCAGCCTTTTTTTGCCTTGGAAACCAAGCTTTCTTTCTGATGACCAAGAATGCAACTAGTCCATTCTAATACCTTTGTGTGATTTAGTAACAAGCGTCCCCTACAGAGGCAGAGGCAGCCAACACCAGAGTGCATGGCTCAGTGAGATGAACCCTGGCTGGATTTCTGCCTCCCCTCGACCACTAGGGCAGTCACCTTGTGCAGTGAACAAATTGCACATTTACATTCTTTGCCCTCATTGGGGATGCACTGTTTGGGGCCTCAGGCTCCTGGGAGTCACTCCGAGCTAAGAACCATGGTTCCATTCTAAAAGTTATATATCATATTACTTGGCAACAACTAGAAGATGAAGAAGAGCAGAGTCTAGGATGTGAAGGGTGTGCCAATACTAGATAATTGCATTGCTCTGGATATGTCCTTTTCCCTTTAGTTAACAAAACTAATAGACTAACTCTACATCAAAAGACAAACTCTACCTACCTCTTCATTTTCATTTTTATGGTTTAGTGCAAGGGAAAGATTTATGTATATAAGGTTTACCTCACCCAACTGCACTAGTTCAGTAAAGCTATGGGACAATGCAAAGGAGTGGACTTCCCTCCATCTCTCACCAGTCAAGTCTGTGTTTCCAGGACTTCAAAGCAACTACAATAAATCAGGCAGCAAATCTCAGAGTTTCAGTAAGACGCCTTGGTTAAACCATGCATGAGTAACTGCTACCTCACTATTCTGGCTGGAGCTCAGATTGACAATGTTCAGACATACTTACAGGGGGTGGGGTGATTCTGCTGAAATCTGAAACTATATTTTCTGAGCATGATCTGTTTCCAAACAATACCAAGTGGTTCTTTGGATCAGACTGAAGAAATTTGTCGATTTCTTTTAGGACAATGGGAGGAAAGGACATGTGTAGTGTGAGTAGAGAGTTGAATTCAGTGAGTAGAGACCCATCATTGGTTTATCACTGGATTATCATCTTCAAAGAGGTTGGCCTGTCTCCACCATTTTTACTATGAGAGTAATTTCTTAAATGGTCATAAGGAGTTTGTAAGGCTGGACTTACTTCTGTGGAAAGGCCTCCTATGTGTTTTTCCTTGGGAAAGATAAACTTTCCAATTAAATGAAGGATTCTCTGGCTATCTCTTCATTGTTACTCTTTCAGGGTGAGATGCAGCTCACATCTGTCAAACATTAGCCAAGTTTCGACTCCCCTTCTTAACCAGTAACCACAATACCCCCAGAATGGTGGGTGGGTCCTGCTTGTTGCTTGACTTGAACCAAGGCTATAAGTGGGGTCTCTGGGGTCCAGAACCCTCAGCCTTTAACAGGAAAGTCAGAAGAAGATCAGTATAGGGGTCCTGTGAGAAGCCCCCGTTGGCCTCTCTCTACTTATAAAATCTGTAACACATGTTGACTAGATCCAAAATTATGTCATTGCCTCATAACTTTTTGAGGTTCCAACTTCTGAGGCCCTTGGGAGAGGAGCAGTTGTTATTGTAAGGTCAGGATTTAGGACGGGCAACTGAAGCCATTCAAGGTCTCCTCGCTGTGTTGTTTCCATTGCTTTTAGGCAGCCACAGAGAGATCTGGCTGCTCTCAGACTGACAGCCTAGGCAGCACTGCCATGTAGAAATGAGGTAAACAACTGGATTTTGTTCCCTAGGAGAATACATTGATGAACATGGTCACTGCCAGGTCTGTGAAGCCTCGTGTGCCAAGTGCTGGGGGCCAACTCAGGAAGACTGCACTGACTGCCCCATCACAAGGTAAGTGGCCTCTCAGTATCTCCTGTGGTTGAGAGCTCATGGGTGGCAGGATGGAGAGAGGAGGTGTTTACCACCTTAAAGACACCCCTTGGGCCTGCAGAAAAAGGAACCAAACTCCTTCCCATGACACAAAACCCCTCTGTGGTCTGGCTACAGCCCACCTCTGTAGCATCTTCTCCCCATGATGTCCTGTACCCTCTGCGAGAAAGTTACCTGGACACTAGAGGGGTTTCCTCATCAATGAAAATGATGGTGCCTTTGATACCTGCAGTTGCATCCCCTTCTGCACACCCATCATCTCCAACTGCTGATCAAATATCTGTTCATATTTCTAGAATCAGTTCAAGGATGAACTGTTCTATGAAGGCATTTTGACCACTTCCCAGAATGAACCTTCTCCTCTTTATGTTCCTCTGGGCTCTGTATAAACTTCCATGAGCACCTGTGACATTTTAAAACGTTAATTTACAAATCTCTATCTCTCTATAGAGGAGCTATATTTCGATAAGCCCATTGAAATACTCATCTTTGTATCTCCATTACCTGTCACGGCACAAGGAAAATAGTAGGCACTCAGTAAATGTTTGGAAGGTGAATGAATAGGGACATAAGTACCTGAATGGTATGAGAATCTGCTAATACACTGGGAATTTCTAGTATAGAGAGTTGGAAGCCTGTTGCCTTTTTAGTCGACACTCCTCTGATTGGTGCACTTAATATTTGCTGGCTGACCGAGTGTTTGAAAGGATAGCCCCATCACATCTCTGCAAAGTGCATTGGAAGCAGGCTCTCTCCAGACCAGTATGATGAGGCTGCTTCAGCGGCAAATGAATCCCTAGGATGGACATCCCCTCTGCTTTGTACAACAGTCATGTCATCTAATTCTTCCTCAGGATTATAACATCCTGAGCAGAAACTGTGGTTGTATTTGTCTCCCTATTCCCCCACAGTGATCAACACCTAGTAATAATTCAAGAAATGATAAAGTATATAATCAATATTATGGGCTTGGGTCCCCAAATAGCTTCCTCAGGAAGACAAAAAAGTGGGGGGAGATGGAGGGAGGAAGGGAGACAGACACCAAAGAACAGTCCTAAGAATTGTCAATGCTAACTGTGGTAACATTTTCCAAGTGTCTCTTTTACATTTCTATGCCTCTACATATTGGATTTGCTTTAAAGCAGCCTCAGGACATACTCTTAGGTACAGACATCATTCCGAATATGGGTCCCGTTTCTCCTAATTCCTCACCATATCAACAGTTAAATCCCACTGCATGTTTGGACATCTTTGAACTAAGGGAACTTACTAGCATTTGTTTACTGAGGCAGCTATTATCATCCAGTGTATACTGCAGAAGTCATGGTTGTCCCAGGCACATCAAAAGTGAGAAAAAAACTCTACTTCCATAAATAGCCATTAAAAAAAATTGAATCCCATTGGTACACGAAGATCAGAGATACGGGTAGTATAACTGGCTTAAGCAGCCCATGATTTAGCTTTTAAAGAAAGAAAACCATGTTCATGAATCTTGAACTCATGTCTCCTCCTTAAGGAACTCTTGTTTCCCAGGAAGAATTTTCTTCTCATCTCCCTGAGCACTCATCTCTCTTCCTTGATGAAAATTACGTGCAAATATGTCCAAGAAAGGGCATCATATCACGGCAATTAACTACTTGATCTTTTTTTAATCTGCATTTTCCTAGAACAGGGTTGAGAAGATGAAGAGATAAAAACTATTTTGAAAGATGTTGGTGTTGACTTATTTGTTCTTAAAAGGTCAGCAAAGTATTTTTCTTAAGTATTTTCCATAACATTTTCTTGAGTGGAATCAGGTCCATTCAAGATGGTCTTGAGCACCTGCTTTATGGCCAGCTCTGAGTTAGGTACAAGGTCCATGAATTTTAATAGGTAGCTCAGGAGGTCAAAGTCAAGGGTTGGTGAAGTGCTCAGGGACCAGCAAAAGTGGGGCAGCATCCTAGACCTGAAGCAAAAGCTGCAACCCTGGAGGACGGGATGTCTTGCTTGATAGAAAGTGGAGCTGTAGGGGACACAGCCCCTCCAGAATCATGGAAGGAGAATGCAGAATTGCAGCCCAAGGCGGGGAATAAATACCCGCAATCTCCCTCTCCTCCCGACTGCAGATCTGCTGGTGTTTTTCCTTGTCTGAAATTAACTGGAGGCCAATGGGGAAACACCACTTACAAATGGGGGAAGTGAGCTTGGGGAGACAGGTTCTAGTTGGCATATTTCCAGGACACAGCAGGACAGAGAATAACAAAAAAATGGATCTGAAGCAAGGGTAAGGAGACAGAATAACCAAGAGAGTTGGTTTGTCCAAGTTTCTTCCTGGTCTTAAGCTTTTGGATATCTCTAGTCATGGCAGAAAAAATCATCCCTAAAGGAGATTTTTTTTTTAATATTATGTATTTATTTGAGAGAGAGAAAGAGAGGGCATGAGTAGGAGGGAGCAGCAGAGGGAGAGTGAGAAGCAGGCTCCCCACTGAGCAGGGAGCCCCAGGCTGAGATCATGACCCAAGCTGAAGGTTTGGCTGAGCCAACCAGGCACCCCCCCTTAAAGGAGTTTTTATCTAGGAGAGAAGTGTTCATATTTAACTTATAGGTTTGCTTCAAAATAATATGGGAGGGAAGTAACTCAGAGGGGATATAAGTAAGATTGACCATGCAGTGAAATTGTTGCAGCTGAGAGATGAATACAGAGGAAAGGGTACTGTTATGTCTTGTATATGTGTTTATTTTATATATATTTAATTTTTTTCCTTAGTAAAATTTTTAAAAATAACATAACCCTGAACTTGTTTTACAGAAAATCAAGCTTTAGGAAGCGCTCTCTTTGTATTCTAGTTCTCGCTTTACATTTCCATTAACCCTTGGGTACAGCTCCTTAGAGATGATTGAAAACTTGGAAGAAGAAAGAGCCCCTGTTGGCACTGCTATCTAACATGTAGAGCTCTGCAATGCTGTGATCCTCATGGTCCTCCTGGCCAAAGCTGGCTTCCCACCCAGTCCTGAAGGAGTCATAGAGTCGATGAACCAATTAAAAACATTGAAAGTTACCTCTATTCTGACCCTCCCTCAAATGTTTTATTTGATCTGTTTCAATGAATTCAGGGGGAGAAAAAAGACTTTTTCCCAGATTTCATTCTGATTTAATATTAAAGTACCAGGGGCACCTGGGTGGTTCAGTTGGTTAAGTGTCTGCCTTCAGCTCGGGTCATGATCCCGGGGGGGCCTGGGATGGAGCCCCTCCCTCCAGTCAGGCTCCCTGCTCAGTGGGGAGCCTGCTTCTCCCTCTCCCTCTGCCCCTCCCCCTGTTCATGCTTTCTCTCTCTCTCTCCAAGCAAATAAATAAGGTCTTAAAAATAATTAAAGTACCAAGAAATTACATTAAGTGCCCTTGTGATGGCTTATTAAGGCCAAACCAACAATCAGCAGAAGATCCACTAACCCTGATTTGCCATCTCTTCTGTTCCAGTTTGTATCACATACACACACACACTGGGGGGTCTGGAAAATTTAGTGCCAATGTAGAGAACATTACCTCTGCCCAGCTCTTTAGCACTTGGTTTTGCCGACTTCTTCCTTTCCATAAGCCCCATTGGACCTGGAATTGTTCACTGCTTATGAAAAGGCTAAGAGCATGCCTGAGTTGGGGACAAAATGCCTCCCCTGCAGAGATTAGCTTGCCCAATTGTCTCAGAAGTCCAGAGTGGATGACTGGCTGTCCTAGAAATGGCTTGAGTTGGCTTTACAGGAAATTGTCCTTAGCCCCATGGAGCCCAGAGCAAGGTTGTCTATTCTCCTCCACTAGGGAAGATTTGTTAGTGTCAGTGGAAATCTGTGCCACTTGAAATGGTACTTTTCTCAAGTTCCTTAGCAATTGTCCTTGAGGGGGATGGAGGGTGCAAGGGATGATGTAATTCAGTGCCTTTACCCAAGCATGACTGTTTTCCTTCTCTTTTTTGATCTTTAGAAAGAATCACATTCTTCCAAAAACCTGTGTACTTCACCTACGCTTTCCTTCGGGTAGATACGAAGGGAGGTGGTTTAAAGCACCATTATGTGCTTGATATTTTCTTAAAATCAAGCACTCAAGTCAGAAAGGCACCCCCCAACCATATATAATACACAAAAGTATTACACCATTGGCTTCACCCCCAAGTCTGCCACCCCCACTTTCTGGACGCTTCTACACGGTTCCCATCATTAAGAGTATTAGATCACCTCTCCCAAGAGAAATTATTTCCCCCTAAACAAATTCGTCAGCTCTTTCTATAAAAGGCAAAAAATGACGATATACTTTTCATTCCCTTTGCAACTGAATTTAGGGGGAAAAAAGAACCCTCACAAGTAAACATTCCCATTCTCCCTTCAGCAGAGTATCTAGTAGCTTCCTTGAAAAAACCTCAGAAAGCTCTTATGCAGTTTTTCTTAAAGGCAGGTTTTGGGTTTTTTTAACTAGTCACATCCAAATGATTCCTTGAAAAATCTTCTAGCTCAGAAACCAGAGCCAGGGTGGGGCTGGGATATTCCCAGTTGGCATTAGTGCCATCAACTAAAAATCTGGGCTGGGAGCACAGCCTTCTCATTATACACCGTGGTGCAAGGGATCTGTTTTGACATGGACAACCAGATGTGCATACGTGTCTGCTTAGGGCTGGGACTTCATGCCCTGCAGTGGGCTCAAAGGCTTGTTCACTCCAGTGGTGACCAGAACCTAAAGGGCAGAGAATGCAAGAACGAGGTGGCTGTCTGTCTTATGTTGGTGGTGTTAATCCCATTGTTTCTTCTTTTTTTTTTTTTACAGAAATTAAATTTTTTTTTTAAGATTTTATTTATTTGTCAGAGAGAGAGACAGAGGCAGGCAGAGGGAGAAGCAGACTCCCCGCTGAGCAAGGAGCCTGATGTGGGGCTCAGTCCCAGGACCCTGGGATCATGACCTGAGCCAAAGGCAGACGCTTAACCGACTGAGTCACCCAGGCGCCCCAATCCCATTGTTTCTAACAGATGTAAATGACACAGACTTTCAGGGTGTGGAGATGAGATGGAAGATCACAAGCAACACCCTATTCAGGCTGCCTTGGTCCTGTTCCAACCTGCACAGCCCTGTGACTGAAATGGCCCATCCCCAGCTCAGGGCTGGCTCTAGCTGTAGAAACAGTGGGATTTAGACACACCAGTGCACCCCAGGCCTACGCCTGACCTTCCATGGGATGTCCAGCTTGGGGAAAGAGAGTTAGTAGAGAGAGAAAGGAGCCCTACCTTTGCTGACAGGCCCTCTGCTCTCTCAGGCCAGGAAGCCAACCTTATACCATCGGGGGTACATGTGTGCTACATGGTCAGTTAGCTGAACAGTAGCTACTACTATAAGGAAACTTGAACAGACCCAGTTTGACACCACCTGTGTTAACTTAGGACTCATTTAGCAAATTCCATGGTAATCCATACTATCAGCGAGCAGAAGGCAGAATAGCAGCTCTCAAAATGTGTTCCCTAGACCAGCAGCATGTGCTTCACCCAGGAACATAAAAAACACAAATTCTCAGCTCTCTCCCCCCAAAAATCACTGAATTAGAAACTCTGGGGGTGGAGCCCCACAGCTCACTTTATTACCGCATCACCTATCTGACTCTTGCGTTTGGTAAATCTTTTGTATTTTTCTAAGCGAAGTTTTTGGATACGATTTACCTAATCCTGTTTGCTCTTGGGATTACTTTGCAAAGGAAGAAAAGAAGCAAGACTATGAAAATATTAACAGTGACATTATGATATGTATTTTATGTGTATAAAATCAAAGGTTTTAGAAGCCCCATGATAACTCATCTGTGGTGTCCTTGTAGGTGTTCGCAAACATGATGAAAAAAAGTTGGTACTTTAGAAATCAGGAAACGCTTGCAAAAATGACACTCAAAATCATTTTTATCGATTACTTGCCATATACATAGGCCAAGATTATAAGTAGCACGTAAGCACCAGGACCGCGCTTTATTCTACCCTTTTGAGAGCCCTTGATGTTGACATTTCCCTTGTAAAGTGTGCATATGTTGATAACTAAAGGAAGAATATTTCTCCAAGGCCTCTGGATTCAGAGGCCTAGTTAGTGTCTTGAAAATTTAAAGACCTCCATCTGACTGTTGACTGCGTTTGGCTGGGGCCCACACTATGGGTTTAATCCCTGCAGGCACTGGTTAGCCTATTTGGAACCAGACTCCGGATTGCATCCTGAGCCAGTTTCTGGCATGCCTGCTGTTGGGTCCAAACCTTGGGCCAAGGATGGGTACGTGACTAATATTCCACATGTTCTAAGATGATCAGTCCCAGGCATCCCCCTTGTTTCTGGAACAATGAAACCAAGTGTGTGCACTGAAACATGAACACCACATGTTCTCATACTTAGAGCCATTCCAGAAAGTCACCCTTTCAAACGCTGAAATCTGCTCTTCCTCTAGGACTTTTGACAATGGCCGCTGCATTTTCAAATGTCCCTCAGGGAAATTTGAATTTGAGAACCAATGCCATCTATGCCACTACACCTGCCAAGAATGCCAAGGAAATGAGCCTTCCAACTGCACTGCCTGTGGAGTAGGTGAGGAAGTCTGGCTGCTCTCTTCTTCCTTTCTGCAAAGCTGTTCTCCCACTGGTTTGACTCAGAAGCTTCAACTCTGGGGACAAGGGGTAGATATTAGACAGCTGTTCATTGGAGAGTGTGTATCACCTTGAAGTTTCTGCTTCTTGTCAGGAAATGAATTCACATTATTGTAGGCGTAGACTCACTGCCCCTAAGGACATGAGAGAGAAGCTAAGAGATGTCCTTCTAAAGAAGGAGAAAGAAAGGTCATTCAGACATGAGACCGTCAGGAAAGCTAAGATTTGTTGAGGTGAAAGTGAAAAGCGAGGATGTTAAGGGTGACACATTCAGTCTTCAAGAGAAATATTGAAATAGAGGCTGTGTCAACATCTCCTCAGCCCTGAGCTATGCCATTTAGAAGTTGTCAGAGCCCTACTGTAGGAACAAAGGAATTGTTTCAACACAAAAATATTACTTTTTGTCTCAGGTTTAACAGTTCAAGTTTCTGCTGTCATTGGATTATATTCCATGATCTCAAAGGTCCTCTACAGTTTGACCCTTGACTCCTTCCCAACTTCCCCTCATATGTCTGTTCCCCACTTTGACCTCACGTGGGCCAGATTCATATTTTACTTGACCTTTTAACATTTCAGCCAAATTTTAAAATTGGGAAATTTCAAAGAAAAACCTTGGTGGTTTGGTTTTTTTGTTTGTTTGTTTTTGTTTTGGCTTGCTTTGGTTTCTTTTGAAAACTTGGAGCACAACACTGGGCACCACTTGGCCTACATTCCCCAGATGGTTGAGTGGAGATCAGAGGCTGCTCTTTGTTTCTCCACAGTCCCCACCACTCCCTATCGTCTCACTGATCCCAAGGCCATCAGTTACCACCGCCATCGTGCTTACATGGTTTTTTTTCTGGTGGAAGAGAATTATTTATCTTTATTCTTCCTCATAATATAACCAAGAAAAATGAAGAACAAATTGAGAGTATCATGCATTTGCAGGAAAATGGGAGAGAACACATTTCTTTGTGTAAATTAAAATTATTTCTTTGTTTCTTATGTAAACAAAGTAGATCTATATCAATTTTTCTCTGTAGCCTGCTCCTTTCTGTTTCCTTCCTCGTCTAAAGGATGGTGATAATGGTTTTCTACTTTTAAGATTATGACAATGAAATGAGGTTAAATGAGATAAAATAACAAAGCACTTAAATAGGGCTGGGCACATTAGAAGTACTCAATAAATATCAAATACTACCCTTACTACTTCTAGACTACGACTACTACCACTGTTATTGTTCGTACCTACTTACTCCTGTGGGCATGTGAATTTCTCTAGCTGTTCAAAGACTTCACTGGAAATGTTCCTCACTTATCTGCCTGACCTCTATTTATTTGTAGGTCTCAGTTTCAACATCATTTCCTCAATGAGGGCTGCCCCAATTTCCTTGTCTGGGATGGGACCTCTCCATATGTGCATCCTTGGAGCCTCCACTTACCCCTTTACAGTCATCCTCAAACTTGATAGCTGTCTTGTCCATAAGACTCTATGTCCTGTAAGAGCAGTGAATGGTTTCTACCTGAGCACTAGCTTTGAGCACTGGTAGAGCATCAGCACGCACAGTATAACTGAATAAATGAATGGTTCAGTAGAAAGAATATCAGTACCAGCAATCAGGGTACCTGGGTTCTAGTTCCACCTCTTTCAAGTTTCTCCTTGTTTGTAAAAAAAAAAAAAAAAAAAAAAAAAGAATGGGGGTGGAGGTGGCGCATAGACAAGACAGCATCTAGAATCCCTTTCACACTTAAAACACACTAAATCTTCATACATAGTCCAAAATTAAGGATTCGCTTGAATACCGAACAAATGTCTAATATGTTCTAAGCATCTTATAGTTACTTGGACCAATCCACACAAAAGATGCTTTGACATTTCTTCTCTATTTTTTGTTTAAAAGTCTATGTTTACTCCATATCTTAACAAAAGTTCACATGTAGAAGTTACTACACATAGTTGCCATAGAAAATGCAATAAATGATTGTATGATGCTTGCCTTCAAGGACTTTACAGCCTAACAGGGACTTGTGCTCATGTATTATAAAATAAGAAAATATTAAAGACCAAAGGAAGGAAGGAATCCTACCACAAGTCAGAGGGGAAACATCACTTTCAGCTCTAGTGAGCAGAAAAGCCTTGCCAGAGAAGGCATTGTTGAGCAAGCTCTGATTAGCAGGGTTCCCCCCTATTAAGAGCACAAGGCCCCTAGCGCATATATTAGCATGGCCAGTACATGAAACAGTGCTAAAGACAAGGGATGCCTGACCTGAGGCAGTTCCATAGCAACAGGCTTTAATACTGAGGGGTGTTTGGGTGGCTCAGTCAGCTGGGCCTCTAACTCTTGGTTTTGGCTCAGGTCATGATCTCGGGGTTGTGGGATTCAGCCCTGTGACAGGCTCCATGTTGGGCACCAAATCTTCTTGAGATTCTCTCCTCATTCCTCCCTCCCCCTCTGCTCCTCCCCCTGCTCCTCTCTCAAATAAATACTTAAATAAAATCGTTAAAAAAAAAAAAAAAAAGGCTGAAAACCCTCTGACTACAGGGTGCCAAATACACACATAAGCATCTCCCATCAGTTCACAGAAATCTCACCTTTGGTTAACTGTAATTTTATTAAGATTTAGGTTTGAATCCTTTTGAAAGTACAGATTTCTAGCCCTGTTGGTGAAGATTCCCTCTAAGCTCTTGTCCGGATTTTCCTCTACAAAACTGAACCCAAAGCTAAATTTGACCAATCGCACAACAACTACAGTAAGAAAAATGTTGAAGCTAAACTTTATAAAGTTTACTTTCAGAATCCCTCAGCCTTTATTTTTTTTAAGATTTTATTTCTTTGAGAGAGAGAGAGAGCATGAGCAGGGGGGGAGGTGCAGAGGGGAGGGAGAAGAAGACTCCCCACTGAGCAGGGAGCGTGTTGCGGGGCTCAATCCCAGGACCCCAGATCATGACCTGAGTTGAAGGCAGACACTTAACCGACTGAGCCACCCAGGCACCCCCTCAGCCTTTCTTTCATCATTTCCAGCAATCCTTTCCCTTCATGTCTTCTACCCTCAACCTTTCTTTCTTCCTGAAGGCATGCTGTCTTCACATGAGTCCACCTTCTCTTCTAATGAAATTAGCTGCAAGAGATGCTCTGGAAACAGCCAATTGCTCTTAGGTATAAATGAAAGCCATTCTCAGAGTTTCTTGCACTTTGACTCATATTATCACATGAAAGGTTTAGCACCTTACAAAAATATCAGCCCTTCTGCTACTAGAACAAGCTTCCCTTATTTATTGTCACAATAATTTAAATTCTGAGACTCTGGTCAAGTAGCCAAAAATTTATGCATGATAATTTAAATCACTGGGGTATCCAAATTACCAGCCAAAGCTGGTAATACTACCCAGAGCTGCCATACTACCCAGGCTATTAGAAATTTGAGCCAATCTTGGTGTAATTCTGGACCAAATCTGCAGGAAAAGCTGCCCTTGATCAAGGCATCTAAGTCAACTCCTTTACAGGGTCCATGTATTTTAAATACCAAGACCATCTAAATCTGTTTTTTAAACTCAAATTATAATACCCAACGAGGTTCAAATAATAAAGCCATGTCTGAACAATACAAATGGGATTGGAGAACATTTCCTCTGATATTGGAACCCATCATTGTTAATTTTTATTTTTAGATTGTTGATCCAGGTGGATATGTTAGGAAAATGGGAATATTGCTCAATATTAAGGCACTTAGCCACTCATTCATTTATACAATAAATATGTATTTAGATCTCAATATACCCCAGACTGTCCCAAGCCTCTGGATCCTGAGGTGATGTTGTGGGAGGGTATAGGGCGTGGATAGCAACTGCTGAATGGAGGAGAAAGTAGCTTCTCACTGTTCTCAAATCTTCCTACCTATATCTGAGAAGTTCAGCCCTCTGAAAAATAGGATCTTTTCTGAATGAGTTATGGTGGAAATGGGGTTTGCTAGGGTTTTCATAAGGTGTCTGAGAAGAACAGAGCTTGGAAGGTTAACCCTTTTGTGGTGTCGAGATTCCATGTTCCACGAGAACAGGGGTTTGTGCTCTATATCAACCTGCAGCTGTAGAATCACCAAATGCACATTACATCCTCCCAAACACTCTCCTTCCCTTAAAGGATAATGTTCATCCAATTCAAACTTGGAGAGTGCAGACACATTCTTACACCACCCTAGGGAAATCCTCTTTATTGGCTTTGTCCCTTGGGAACCAGCAGACTTCCAGTTGGAAATCACAAATAGAAAAGAGGTAGCTTCAGAGCCCATAATCCAAGGGTGTGATTTTTAAATTGGATTTGAACTAGGGACTTAATTAAGGACAAAACATCAGGTTGGATCATTTGGACACAAAAATACTTGAATGTTGGCAATTTCATGTGGTTCGATCTAGTATACTGATATTAAGATTCTGCCCTTGCAACACAGGGTTAGCAATATCTTTATCCACAGATTCAGCAACCTTGCACCTTGAAGGTCAACACTTCTGGATCTTCACGTGGTATATCATGAGTGAACACTAGCCCCAGTTATTTTGGGAAACACAGGTCAGGTGTTCTGCAGAGGCAGGAGCATATGGGAGACTTAATCCAGAGAAGATGGATGCCCTAAATATACTCAGCACAAACAAAAACTCCAGTAGGGTGAGGGTAGGAGACCTCTAGGCACATTTTGTTAATTTTGTTTTAGGTGTATATAAACTGATTATAATTCTTTCTCATTCATTGTGACGTATAATTGGTTCGAATTTTCTATCCCCTCCAAAAGCATATTCCCATAGTCTCACATTAGACATACTGCTAATTCTTTCCAAGTAGACTCCAATGTTGACAGAAGCTCAGGACTTCCAAAAATCCATTTAAGGAGTCAAAAAGGTGTGCTTGGTCTACAGCACTTCAATAGGCTGTCATCATAGGAGTTGGCAACAATGCAAAAATTCAGATTTTTGGACAGTTAATACAAGCATGTGATTTTGATAACAGAATTCAAAATCATTCTAAAAGTCTGCACTCTTACAAAAATGGCTCTATCAGTAAGCATTTGTTTGTTCTTATAGGACCTCTATAGCTCCCAAGTCTGAGAGCTTTCACAGATACCAAAAAGAGCCCTTGGGAAAGTTAAACACTTTCTGACTTATAGTTATTCACAGAGTGTGATTTCTGCTTTTGCAGTGACATTACAGATGGTAGTCCCTACTCACTCAAATATACAAAATATTCAAAAATTATTCCCTACAATGAAAACTTTTCAACTATAAGTATATAGATATTGTAATTTTCATTAAATACATTCTTATACTCCTGGTCCCCTAGCCGCCAAAATACTTACATCTTTAAAAAAAAAAAAATCTTAGGTTATATTAGCTTCACAGTTAATTTTGTACATTTTCCTTCTTTTTGTTACCCCTCCATCTGTTCAGATAAGCATGGCCAGGAGCGCTTCCTATATCAGGGGGAGTGTTGGGAGAGCTGCCCAGCAAGCCACTACCCTGCCGAGGGGCACACCTGCCTGCCCTGCTCAGACAACTGTGAGCTTTGCCACAGCGCACACATCTGTACACGATGCATGGGTGGCTACTTCATAGTGCCCACCAACCATACCTGCCAGAAGTTGGAGTGTGGACAAGGTAAGGCTGCTCTGGGCCACTGTCTTATATCAGGAGGTAGCATGAGGAGCTACGCCTGGATGGCTCCAAGATTTGAATTGACCTCCTGGCTTTAATGTTGGCACCTGGGATGACTTTGTGTGACTGCATGTCCTGTGGGGACAGTGATGTCTCCTCCTCTCTTCCTCCACACACCTTTCTCTGGGTCTCTTCAGACACATTCCAGAGACATAGGAATATAGCTAATCACAGAGAAATTGATATTAATCAAGGGTTTGTGGGCAGGGTAAATGGAGAGAAAATCAAATTAGAACCTGAAGGTCCTGACCAACAATTTTCTCCCTCCCAAGTTATTACTAGTTATGAGACCCTGTGCAAAATCAGTCTAATTTCTCTATGCCTTTTTTCCTTCATGGGTGAAAGGGTGAGCATTGCACCAAGCTGCTGCAATGAGAAAACGCTTACCTAAAGCTACTTGAAAATATTAAATGTTTTGCAAATCATATGTGTTATTGCTAGTGCCCAATTCCTTATCTTACATGGGAAGAAGGAGATTAAAAAACAGGACTCACGGTTTTTGTTCTTTTCCATGTAAGAATGCTACAGACTGTCTCTGCTCTGTATAAGAATTATGCCTGGTCTGGTGCTAAAAAGAGTTCCAAGATGTTTCTAGAATAATTAAGACACTCATTCCTTTTTCTGCTTTATGTTTACTGATGTAGTATAGGATTTAAAACTTAAAAAAAAATAATTTAGGAAAGCAGATTTAAAAAGACGGAGTCTGTTCATTTATATACCCAATTCCATATTCCCAGAAGTAGAACTCATTTTTTTAATAAATGAAATCTACCAGCTTGAAGTCAAAGCTAGTTGTGTGGCACAGAGTCCAACTTGTTCTATTTGTACCAATCAAGCTGATACAATCTGTTAAATTAATGGAAAGAGATAAAAAGGGGGATTCAGGGTGGAGATATAAAAAGACTCTAAACTCATCTCCTTCTACAGATATGATAATTTTATAGCTACATGCAGAATAATTTTCCTCCAAAATGGACCTGAGAACTGGATAAACTGCACCTCTACAACAAAAGATACAAGAAACACATCAAGGGGAACCTGGGTGACTCAGTCCATTAAGCATCCAACTCTTAGTTTTGGCTCAGGTCATGATCTCACAGCCGTGAGATCAAGTCCCACATCAGGCTCTGTGCTGAGTGTGGAGTCTGCTTCAGATTCTCTCTCCCTCTTCTTCTCCCTCCCCCTCTGCTTCTCCCCCCCTCCACTCACTTGCACTCTCTCTCTCTCTAAAATAAATAAAATCTTTTTTAAAAAGAGAGAAGGCACATCAAGACACAGAAAAAATATCCAAAGAAATAAGGGCTAAAAACTTCTCTAATCTGGGGGGGGGGGGGGGGGGAAACAGATATCTAGGCCCGGGAATCCCAGAGAATTCCAAATAAGAGGAACCCAAACAGAACCACACCAAGATATATAATTAAAATGGTAAAAGTTAAAGATAAAGAGAGAATCTAAAAAGAGGTATAGAAAAACAATTTATTTAATGTACAGGAAAAACTCATAAGCCTATTAACAAATTTTGCAGCAGAAACTCTATCCAGGCCAGAAGGGAGTGGCATGATTCAAAGTGCTGAAAGCAAAAAAATTTCCAATCAAGAATTGTCTACTTGCAAAGGTTATCATTCAGAATGAAGGAGAGGTTAGGAGTTTTCCAGATAAGCGAAGGCTAGAGGAGATCACCACTAAAACAGCTTTAGAGGAAATGTTAAGGAGATTTCTCTAAACTGAAAAGAAAAGACACTAATAATGTGAAAAGATATGAAAGTATTAATTTTACTGGAAAAGGCAAATATATAGTAAAGGTAGTGAATCCATCATTTACAAAGCAAGGTTAAGGTCAAAGGCAAAAATAGTAAAATTAATTAAAATTAAAATAATTAAGGATGCATAAAATTAAAAGATGTAATATGTGTCATCAAAATAATAGAATGAGGAGCTTTGGAATGTGTCCAAAATTAAGTTGTTATCAACATAAAAAAAAAAACCTCTTATATACATGGGATATTATATGTGAACCTCATGGTAACCACAAAGAAAAAAACTTATAGTAAATATACAAAAGAAAATGAGGAAGGAATCTAAAACTAACACTAAAGAAAGCCATCAAACCACAAGGGAAGAGAGAGAAAAAAGGAACCAAGAGGAACTTCAAAAAAAGCCAGGAAACAATTATCAAAATGACAATAGTACATACATATCAATAATTACTTTATATATAAATGGACTAAACTCACCATTCAAAAAGACAGAGTAGCTGAGTGGATTAAAAAAAAAAATCTATATGCTGTCTATAAGAGACTCACTTAAGAAATAAGGACACACACAGACTGAATGTGAAGGGACAAAAAAAAAATTTCATGCAAATGGAAATGAAAAGAAAGCAGGTGTAGCTATACTTATATCATACAAAATAAACTTTAAAAACAAAGCCTATAGTGTATAGGAAATCCACTGATTTGTGTGCATTGATTTTATATGCTGCCACTTTACTGAATTCCTGTATGAGTTCTAGCAGTTTTGGGGTGGAGTCTTTTGGGTTTTCCACATAAAGTATCATATCATCTGCAAACAGTGAGTTTGACTTCTTCTTTGCCGATTCAGATGCCTTTTATTTCTTTTTGTTGTCTGATTGCTGTGGCTAGGACTTCTAGTACTATGTTAAATAGCAGTGGTGACAGTGGACATCCCTGCCACGTTCCTGACCTTAGGGGAAAAGCTCTCAGTTTTTCCCCATTGAGAATGATATTCGCTGTGGGTTTTTCATAGATGGCTTTTATGATATTGAGGTATGTACCCTCTATCCCTATACTCTGAAGAGTTTTGATCAAGAAAGGATGCTGTACTTTGTCAAATGCTTTTTCTGCATCTATTGAGAGGATCATATGGTTCTTGTTCTTTTATTAATGTATTGTATCACATAGATTGATTTGTGGATGTTGAACCAACCTTGCAGCCCAAGACAGAAGAAAGAGAAATTAAGGAGTCGATCCCATTTACAATTGCACCCAAAACTGTAAGATACCTAAGAATAAATCTAACCAAAGAGGCGAAGAATCTGTACTCAGAAAACTATAAAATCCTCAGGAAAGAAATTGAGGAAGACACAAAGAAATGGAAAAACGTCCCATGCTCATGCATTGGAAGAACAAATATTGTGAAGATGTCAATGCTACCTAAAGCAATCTACACATTCAATGCAATCCCTATCAAAATACCATCAACTTTTTTGAAAGAAATGGAACAAATAATCCTGAAAACTGTATGGAACCAGAAGAGACCCCGAATAGCCAGAGGTATGTTGAAAAAGAGAAGCAAAGCTGGTGGCAGCACAATTCCGGACTTCCAGCTCTATTACAAAGCTGTCATCATCAAGACAGTATGGTACTGGCACAAAAACAGACACATAGATCAATGGAACAGAATAGAGAGCCCAGAAATGGACCCTCAACTCTATGGTCAACTAATCTTCAACAAAGCAGGAAAGAATGTCCAATGGAAAAAAGACAGTCTTTTCAACAAATGGTGTTGGGAAAATTGGACAGCCACATGCAGAACAATGAAACTGGACCATTTCCTTACACCACACCCAAAAATAGACTCAAAATGGTTGAAAGACCTCAACGTGAGACAGGAGTCATCAAAATCCTAAAGGAGAACACAGGCAGCAACCTCTTCGACCTCAGCCGCAGCAACTTCTTCCTAGAAATGTCACCAAAGGCAAGGGAAGCAAGGGCAAAAATGAACTATTGGGACTTCATCAAGATAAAAAGCTTTTGCACAGCAAAAGAAACAGTCCACAAAACCAAAAGACAACCGACATAATGGGAGAAGATATTTGTAAATGACATATCAGATAAAGGGCTAGTATCCAAAATCTATAAAGAACTTATCAAACTCAACACCCAAAGAACAAGTAATCCAATCAAGAAATGGACAGAAGACATGAACAGACATTTTTCCAAAGAAGATATCCAAATGGCCAACAGACACATGAAAAAGTGCTCAACATTGCTCGGCATCAGGGACATCCAAATCAAAACCTCAATGAGAGACCACCTCACACCCGTCAGAATGGCTAAAAATAACAAGTCAGGAAATGACAGATGTTGGCGGGGATGCGGAGAAAGGGGACCCCTCCAACACTGTTGGTGGGAATGCAAGCAGGTGTAGCCACTCTGGAAAACAGTATGGAGGTTCCTCAAAAAGTTGAAAATAGAGCTACCATACAACCCAGCAACTGCACTACTGGGTATTTACCCCAAAGATACAAATGTAGTGATCCGAAGGGGTACGTGTACGTACTGTACGATGTTTACAGTAGCAATGTCCACAATAGCCAAACTGTGGAAAGAGCCAAGATGTCCATCAACAGATGAATGGATAAAGAAGATGTTGTGTGTGTGTATATATATATATATATATATATATACACACACACAATGGAATATTATGCAGCCATCAAAAGGAATGAAATCTTGCCATTTGCAACAACGTGGATGGAGCTGGAAGGTATTATGCTGAGCAAAATAAGTCAATCAGAGAAAGACATGTATCATATGATCTCACTGATATGAGGAATTCTTAATCTCAGGAAACAAACTGAGGGTTGCTGGAGTGGTGGGGGGTGGGAGGCATGGGGTGGCTGGGTGATAGACATTGGGGAGGGTATGTGCTATGGTGAGTGCTGTGAATTGTGTAAAACTGTTGAATCATAGACCTGTACCTCTGAAACAAATAATACAGTATATGTTAAAAAAAAGAAGAAGATAGTAGGAAGGGAAAAATAAAGGGGGGGAAACTGGAGGGGGAGACGAACCATGAGAGACTATGGACTCTGAAAAACAAACTGAGGGTTCTAGAAGGGAGGGTGTAGGGGGATGGGCTAGACTGGTGGTGGGTATTAAAGAGGGCACGTTCTGCATGGAGCACTGGATGTTATACACAAACAATGAAACATGGAACACTACATAAAAAACTAATGATGTAATGTATGGTGATTAACATAACATAATAAAATAAAAAAACAAAGACTATAATAAATGGTAAAGAAAGGTGCTACATAATGATAAAGAGATGAATATGGCTAAAAGATATAATATTTATAAATATATATGTACAACATAGAAGCACCAAAACATACCAAGCAGATATTAGCAGATCTAAAGGGAAAAATTGAAAGCAATACAATAATTGTAGAAGACTTTAACACCCCCATTTATATCGATGGATAGATCATTCTTACAGAAAATCAATAAGGTAATATCAGCCTTAAACAACACATTATACCAGATGGACTTAATAGATATATATATTCAAAAGCAGCAAAATACATATTCTTCTCAAGTACACATGGAACATTTTCTAGGATAGATCATATGTTAGGCCACAAAACAAGTATCAATAAGTTCAAGAAGACTGAATTCATATCAAGCAGCTTCTTTGACCACAATGGTATGAAACTAGAAATAAATTACCATAATAAAACTGGAATAACCAGAAAAACATGGAGATTAAACAACATGCTACTGAACTACCAAAGGGTCATCAAAGAAACCAAAGGATTAAAAAAAAAAAAAAAAAAAAACCTAGTGATGTTGACTAACATAATAAAAAAAATTATAATTAAAAAAATTAAAAATAAATACAAATAAACTAGAGACAAACAAAAATACAAATATGACATACTAAGATCTATGGGATAGAGCAAAATTTGTCCTAAGAGGAAAGTACATAGCAATACAGGCCTATTTCAAGAAGAAAGAAAAATCACAAATAAATAATTTAACCTTATACCTAAAAGAACTAGGAAAAAAGAAAAAAGGCCAAAGTTAGTAGAAGAAAAGAAAATAATAAAGATCAGAGTAAATATAAATGAAATAGAGATTAAAAGGACAATAAAAAAAGATCAATAAAATTAAGAGCTGGTTCTTTGTAAAGATAAAAAAAATTGACAAACCTTTAGCTAGATTCACCAAGAAAAAAAGACAGGAGGCTCAAATAAATAAAATCAGAAATGAACCGGAAGTTACAATTGATAATATAAAAATACAAAGGATCTAAGAGACTACTAAGAGAATTATACACCAACAAATTGGACAACCTAGAATAAATGGATAAATTTTTAGGAACACACAATTTCCAAGACTAAATCAGGAAGAAATAGAAAATCTGAATAGACAAATTACTAGTAAGGAGATTAAATCAATAATAAAAAAAATTACACCTAAAGAAACTACAAAAAGGAGAACAAATTTCATTTTTATAAACAATAAAAACATATGACCATCACAATAGATGCAGGAAAAACATTCAATAAAATTCAACATACATTTATGATAAAAACTCTCAACAAAGTGGGTATAATAAACATAATAAAAATAATCAAGGCCATATATAACAAACCCACAACTAACATCATACTCAACAGTGAAAAGCTAAAAGCTTTTCCTCTAAGATCAGGAAAAAGACAAGGATGCCCACTCTTGCCACTGTTTTTCAACATAGTATAAGAAGTCCTAGCAATTAGGGCAATTAGGCAAGGAAAAGAAATAACAGGCATCCAAATTAAAAATAAAGAACTAGGAGCTTCCGGGTTGGTGAACACACTGGCAGTGTTGGGAGAGTGGTGTGCCTGGAGGGCGCATGGACACTCCTTGCTCCTTTCTGGAGAGAGAGATTGAGAGAACAAGAGGACATGACCAGAGGAGGGGAGAGGGGCAGAGGGAGAGGGAGGGAGAGAATCTCAAGCAGGCTCCACAATCAACATGGAGACCATCACAGGGCTTCATCTCACCAAACCCGTGAGATCATGACCTGAGCTGAAATCGAGTCCAACACTTAACTGACTGAGCCACCCAGGTGCCCCTCCCACATCCTTTTATAACTAAGCAATGAATGAGAATTCCTGTTGCTTCATATCCTTGCCAGCAATTTGTGTTATCAAGTGTTTTGGATTTCAACCAATCTAAATGTTTTATATGGAGTTGGGAAAAGATGGCAAAGGAGTAGGGGATTTTTCCAACCAGTCCCTGGAATTGAGCTGGATATCTACCAGACCACTCTGAACACCCACGAAATCAGCCAGAGATATAAGAAGATATATCTGGATCTCTACAAAGAGAATATCACAGGTGGTTGGTTATGAAGCTGGGAGCCGTGATTCCACTCCCGTGGGCACATATCCAAAGATAAACAGAAGGGGGAAGGAGCTGCCATAAGCGCTGGCGCTGGGAAGGTGAAATAACACAGGAGCGCAAAATTCTCCCATGCTGGGGACAGAGCACAGACTCGCAGACCAGTGGCGATGGGGAAAGGACTTTAGGGCAGCCCCCTGGAATGAAACCTGGAGCAGTGGGACCAGGCGTGCGAACTGAGGGCGGCTGGCAGCTTTAGAAGCACAAAGGGCAGATTGTTCCCCGACCTGGAGATGAGGACTGAGAGCTCTGCTGAGGGGCGCACAACCCAGGACACTGTAGTTTATAGCAGCCCAGACAGCAACGGAGATAGTGTGGCCTGGAGAGCTCACTGAAGAACAGACTGCGATCTCGCTGCTCTGATGCAGAGGGTTAGAAGCGGTCTCTTCTGCTCTGAAGGGACTCCAGGGAAAGCTGCCAGAGAACAAAAGCCCCAAAAAAAGAGTTTTCACTGAGCCCACCCCCCCCGGGGGGGCAGGGCAACTCTGCCCAAACAGGGTTGGGCAGTAACAGCATGGCAGGCCCCTCCCTCAGAAGACAGGCTGGGAGAACAAGAAGCCAGCAACCCTAAGGTCCCTATAAAACAGGTTCATCTTGTTTGGATTGTGGTCAATAATTTGGACTCTGTATATTCCCTCAGCCACCCGTCAACAGAATGACTAGAAGAAGGAACCCCCAAAATAGGAAAGACTCAGAGATTATGACTTATACCACAGATTTACAAATGGATTCAGATATAACCAAGATGTCGGAACTGGACTTCAGGGTAACAGTTATGAAGACGATAGCTAGAATGGAGAAATCGATTAATGGCAACATAGAGTCTCTAAGAGCAGAAATGAAAGCTGAACTGGCAGAACTTAAAAATGCTATCAGTGAGATCCAATCTAATCTAGATACTCTAACGGCTAGAGTAAGTGAGGCAGAAGAACGAATTAGTGATCTAGAAGACTAATTGATAAAAAAAGAAGGAAAAAGAGGAGGCTTGGGAAAAACAGCTCAAAACCCATGAAAACAGAATTAGAGAAATAAGTGATGCATGAAATCTTCCAATGTCAGAATTATTGGGATCCCTGAGGGGGTGGAGAGAGAGAGAGAGAGGACTAGAAGATATATTTAAGCAAATCATAGCTGAGAACTTCCCTAATCTGGGGAATGAAACGAACATTTGTGTCCTAGAAGCAGGTAAGGCCCCTCCCAAGATCAAGGAAAACAGACCAACGCTCCGGCATGTAATAGTAAAACTTGCAAATCTTAGAACAAAGGAACCATCTTAAGGGCAGTTAGGGGGAAGAGATTCCTTACGTGCAGGGGGAGGAACATCAGAATAATGTCAGACCTATCCACAGAGACGTGGCAAGCCAGACAGTGCTGGCGAGACATATTCAGGTTACTAAATGAGAAGAACATGCAGCCAAGAATACTTTATCCAGCAAGGCTGTCATTTAGAATGGATGGAGAGATGCAGAGCTTCCAAGACCGGCAGAAACTGAAAGAATGTGTGACCTCTAAGCCAACCCTGCAAGAAATATTAAGTGTGGGGGGGTGGGGGTTCTATAAAAGGAGAAAGACCCCAAGAGTGATATAGAACAGAAATTTACAGAGGGGGACAATCTATAGAAACAAGGACTCCACAGGCAACATGATGACCATAAATTCATAGTGTTCAATAATCACGCTCAACATGAATGGCCTAAATGCCCCCATAAAATGGCACAGGGTTGCAGATTGGATAAAAAGACAGGACCCATCCATACGCTGTCTACAAGAGACTCATTCTGAACCTAAAGATACATCCAGACTGAAAGTGAAGGGATGGAGATCCATCTTCCATGCCAACGGACCTCAAAAGAAAGCTGGGATAGCAATTCTTGTATCAGACAAATTAGATTTTAAGCTAAAGACTATAGTTAGAGACACAGAAGGACACTACATTATTCTTAAAGGGTCTATCCAGCAAGAAGATCTAACAATCATAAATATATACGCCCCAACATGGGAGCAGCCAACTACATAAGCCAGCTGTTAACCAAAATAAAGAGTCATATTGATAATAATACGTTAATTGTAGGAGACCTCAATACTCCACTCTCAGCAATGGACAGATCATCTAAGCAGAAAATCAACAAAGAAACAAGAGCTTTGAATGACACACTGGACCAGATGGACCTCATAGATATATACAGAACTTTCCACCCTAAAAAAACAGAATACTCATTCTTCTCGAGCACACAAAGAACTTTCTCCAGAATAGACCACATAATGGGTCACAAATCAGTTCTCAACCAGTACCAAAAGACTGAGATTATTCCCTGCATATTCTCAGACCATAATGCTTTAAAGCTGGAACTCAATCACAAGAAAAAATCTGGAAGAAATTCAAACACTTGGAAGCTAAAGACCACTCTGCTCAAGAATGTTTGGGTCAACCAGGAAATCAAATAACTTAAACAATTCATGGAAACTAATGAGAATGAAAACACATCGATCCAAAACCTATAGGATACTACAAAGGCGGTCCTAAGGGGGAAATACATAGCCAGCCAAGCCTCACTCAAAAAAAACAGAAAAATCCCGAATTCACCAACTAACTTTACACCTTAAAGAACTAGAGAAAAAGCAACAAACGATGCGTAAGCCATGCATTAGAAGAGAAATAATTAAGATTAGAGCAGAGATCAATGAATTAGAAACCAGAAACACAGTAGATCAGATCAGTAAAACTAGAAGTTGGTTCTTTGAAAGAATTAATAAGATCGATAAACCACTGGCCAGACTTATCCAAAAGAAAAGAGAAAGGACCCAAATTAATAAAATTATGAATGGAAGGGGAGAGATCACGACTAACACCAAGGAAATAGAAACAATTATTAGACATTATTATCAACAACAATATGCCAATAAATTAAGCAACCTGGAAGAAATGGATGCCTTCCTGGAAACCTATAAACTACGAAGACTGAAACAGGAAGAAATTGACAACCTGAATAGGCCAATAACCAGTAAGAAGATTGAAGCAGTGATCAAAAAACCTCCCAAAAAGCAAGAGTCCAGGGCCTGATGGATTCCCTGGGGAATTCACCAAACATTCAAAGAAGAAATAATACCTATTCTCCTGAAGCTGTTTCAAAAAATAGAAACAGAAGGAAAGTTTCCAGACTCATTCTCTGAGGCCAGCATTACCCTAATCCCCAAACCAGGCAAAGACCCCATCAAAAAGGAGAATTTCAGACCGATATCCCTGATGAATATGGATTCCAAAATTCTCAACAAAATCCTACCTAATAGGATCCAACAATACATTAAAAGGATCATCCACCACGACCAAGTGGGATTTATCCCCAGGATGCAAGGGTGGTTCAACATTGGCAAATCAATCAATGTGATAGAACACATTGATGGGAGGAGAGAGAAGAACCACATGGTCCTCTCAATTGATGCAGAAAAAGCATTTAACAAAATACAGCATCCTTTCCTGATTAAACTCTTCAGAGTATAGGGATAGAGGGAACATTCCTCAATTTCATAAAATCCATCTATGAAAAACTCACAGTGAATATCATCCTCAGTGGGGAAAAGCTGAAAGTCTTTATCTTATGATCAGGAACATGTCAAGGATGCCCACCCATGCCACTATTGTTCAACATAGTACTAGAAGTCCTGGCAACAGCAATCAGACAACAAAAAGAAATGAAAGGTATTCAAATTGGCAAAGAAGAAGTCAAACTCTCTCTTTGCAGATGACATGATACTTTATGTGGAAAATCCAAAAGACTCCACCCCCAAATTACTAGAACTCATACAGCAATTCAGTAATGTGGCAGAATACAAAATCAATGCACAGAAATCAGTTGAATTCTTATACACTAACAATGCAACTGTAGAAAGAGAAATTAGAGAAATGATTCCTTTTACAATAGCACCAAAAACCATAAGATACCTCGGAATAAACCTAACCAAAGAGGTGAAGGATCTATACTCTAGGAACTACAGAACACTCATGAAAGAAACTGAAGAAGACACAAAAAGATGGAAAAGCATTCCATGCTCATGGATCGGAAGAATAAACATTGTTAAAATGTCTATGCTACCCAGAGCAATCTATGCCTTCAACGCCATCCCAATCAAAATTCCAATGACATTTTTCAAATTGCTGGAACAAACAATCCTAAAATTGGTATGGAATCAGAAAAGACCCCGAATCACCAAGGGAATGTTGAAAAAGAAAAACAAAGCTGGGGGCATCACGCTGCCTGATTTCAACCTATATTACAAAGCCGTGATCACCAAGACAGCATGGTACTGGCACAAAAACAGACATATAGACCAATGGAACAAAGAGAGAGCCCAGATATGGACCCTCAACTCTATGGTCAAATAATCTTCGACAAAGCAGGAAAAACTATGCAATGGAAAAAAAGCCTCTTCAATAAATGGTGCTGGGAAAATTGGACAGCTATATACAGAAGAATGAAACTCAACCATTCTCTAACACCATACACAAAGATAAACTCAAAATGGATGAAAGACCTCAATGTGAGACAGGAATCCATCAAAACCCTAGAAGGGAACATAGGCAGTAACCTCTTCAACATCAGCCACAGCAACTTCTTTCAAGATACATCTCCAAAGGCAAGTGAAACAAAAGCAAAAATGAACTTTTGGGACTTCATCAAGATAAAAAGCTTCTGCACAGCAAAGGAAACAGTGAACAAAATGAAGAGGCAACCCACAGAATGGGAGAAAATATTTGCAAATGACACTACAGACAAAGGGCTGATATCCAAGATCTATAAAGAACTTCTCAAACTCAACACCCCAAAACAAATAATCAATTCAAAAAATGGGCAGAAGACATGAACAGACACTTCTCAAAAGAAGACATACAAATGGCTAACAGACACATGAAAAAATGTTCATTGTCATTAGCCATCAGGGAAATTCAAATCAAAACCACAGTGAGATACCACCTTACACCAGTCAGAATGGCAAAAATTGACAAGGCAAGAAACAACAAATGTTGGAGAGGTTGTCGAAAAAGGGGAACCCTCTTACACTGTTGGTGGGAATGCAAGTTGGTACAGCCACTTTGGAAAACAGTGTGGAGGTGCCTCAGAAAATTAAAATTAGAGCTACCCTATGACCCAGCAATTGCACTCCTGGGCATTTATCCCAAAGACACAGATATAGTGAAAAGAAGGGCCATATGCACCCCAATGTTCATAGCAGCAATGTCCACAATAGCCAGACTGTGGGAAGAGCCAAGATGCCCTTCAGCAGATGAATGGATAAAGAAGATGTGGTCCATATATACAATGGAATATTACTCAGCCATCAGAAAGGACGAATACCCAACTTCTACATCCACATGGATGGGACTGGAGGAGATGATGCTAAGTGAAATAAGTCAAGCAGAGAAAGTCAATGATCATCTAGTTTCACTTATTTGTGGAACATCAGGAATAGCACGGAGGACACTAGGAGAAGGAAGGGAAAAATGGGGGGGGGGGAATCGGAGGGAGAGATGAACCATGAGAGACTATTGACTCTGAGAAACAAACTGAGGGTTCTAGAGGGGAGGGGCATGGGGGGAATGGGTGAGCCCGGTGATGGGTATTATGGAGGGCACGTATTGCATGGAGCACCGGGTGCTATACAAAAACAATGAACCATGGACCACTACATCAAAAACTAATGATGTACTGTATGGTGACTAACATAATAAAATTAAATTAAATTTAAAAAAATGAAGAACTAAAACTGTCACTATTTGGAGACCACATGATACTATATATAGAAAACCCTAAAAACTCAATAAATAAAACTGATAGAATAAATGAATTCAGTAAAGTTGTAGGATACAAAATCAATACACAGAAATCTGTGGCATTCTATACACTAACAACAAACTATCAGTAAAAGAAATTAAGAAAACTTAATTGAACTTACAATTGCATCAATCAGAATCAAATGCCTAGGAAAAAAAATCTAACCAAGGAGGTAAGAGACCTGTACACTGAAAACTATTAACACTCTGATGAAATATATTGAAGACATAAGTAAATGAAAAGATACTCTGTGCTCATGAATTGGAAGAATCAATACTGTTAAAATGTCCATCCTACCCAAAGTGATCTACAAATTAAATATAATTACTATCAAAATTTCAATGACGTATTTCACAGAACTGGAACAAATAATTCTAAAACTTACACGGTACTACAAAAGATACTATATAGCTAGAGCTATCTTGAGACAGAAGAACAAAGCTGGAGGTATCATATTCCCTTATTTTGAACTATATTACAAAGCTGTAGTAACCAAACAGTATGGTACTGACACACCAAAAAAAAAAAAAAATAGGTTGATAAAACAGAACTGAGAGCCCAAAAATAGACCCACGCATATATGGACAATTGATTTATGACAAAAGAGCCAAGAACAATGGAAAATGGATAGTCTTTTACAATAAATGGTGCTGGGAGAACCAGTGAGCTACATGCAAAAGAATGAATGTGGATCACTTTATTACAGCATACACAAAAATTAACTGGATTAAAGACTTGAATGTAAGACAATAACACTCCGAGAAGACCATAACACTGAAACCATAACACTCCTAGAAGATGTAAGTAGTAAGCTCTTTGATATCAGTCTTAAAAATGGTTTTGTGAGTCACACTCCAAAGGCAAGGGAAAGAAAAAACAAAAATAAGTAAATGGGACTACATCAAACTAAAAATGTTTTGCACAGCAAAGGAAACCATCATCAAGACAAAAAGCCCATCTACTGAATGGGAGAAGATATTTGCAAATCATACACATCCAATAAAGGGTTAATATTCAAAATATATAAAGAACTAATACAACTCAAGAACAAAGAACAAACAACCCAATTAAAAAATGGGCAGAAGGTCTGGGGAGACACTTGTCCAAAGACAAACAGGTGGCCAATGGGTACATGAAAAGATGTTCAGCATCACTGATGTTTAGGGAAACACAAATCAAAACCATAATAAGATATCACCTCATACCTATTAGAATGGCTATTATCAAAAAGACAAGAAATCTTAAGTGTTGGCAAGAATGCAGAGAAAAGGGAACCCTCATACACTGTTAGTGGGAATGTAAATTGATGTAGTCACAATGGAAAACATATGGGTATTCCTCAAAAAATTAAGAATAAAACTACCATATGATCCAGTTACTCCACTACTGGGTTTTTATCCAAAAAATATGAAAACACTAATTTGAAAAGATATACGCATCCCTGTGTTCATTACGGCATTATTTACAATAGCCAAAAAACTGAAACAAGCTAAATGTTCACCAGTGGATGAATGGATAAAGTTGATCCCTTAGAAAAAGAATAAAATTTGCCATTTACAATATAGGTATTATGCTAGTGGAATAAATCAGAAGACAAATACATATAATTTCACTCATATGTAGAATCTAAGAAACAAAACAAACAAACTCATAGGTGCAGAGAAGAGACTGGTGGTTACCAGAGAGAAGGGGGTGTGGGGTTGGGAGAAAGGGCTGAAGGGGGCCAATTATAGGATGATGGATGATAACTGGATTTTGGGGGGTGATCACTTTGCAGTATATAAGATATCAAATTATACCGTATACCTGGAACACATCCTTTAAAAAAACATTAAAAAAGAATATTCAGAAAATAAAAATGTGATCTTGGAAACTTTTTTAAAAATTTATAGAAGTAAAGGGGACACCTGGGTAGCTCACTTGATTAAGCATCCGACTTGGTTTCGGCTCAGGTCATGATCTCATGGATCATGAGATTGAGCCCCACGTTGGGCTCCATGCTCAGTGGGGAATCTGAGATTCTCTCCCTCTGCCCTCTCCCAACTTATGCACACATGTGAGTGCATGTGTGTGGGCTCTCTATGTCTCAAATAAATAAATAAATCTTTAAAAACAATTATACAGGGGCACCTGGGTGCCTCAGTCAGTTAAGCATCTGCCTTCAGCTCAGGTCATGATCTCCGGGTCCTGGGATCAAGCCCAGCATCAGGCTCCCTGTTCAGCGGGTAATCTGCTTTTCTCTCTCTGTGTGTCCCTCTGCCCCACCCCTGCTCATTCTCCTTCTCTCTCTCAACTAAATAAGTAAAATCTTTTTTTTAATTTCAAAAAATTAAAATAAAACAATTATAGAAGAATGGAAATGAAGAAGAGGGGTAGAAAGATAAAAACTTAAAAATCACTGAGATAGTAGAAGCAAAAGAAAAAGTAGAAAATGGAGAAGAGGGAAGAAAAATTAAGAGTCAACCCAGGAATTCCAATAATACAAGTTTTTCAAAGAGTAAAGAGCAAAAACAGAATAGAGAACATTAACAAAGAAATAACTCAGAAAATTACCCCAGAACTGAAAGGCATGAATTTCCAGATTGAACAAGACTTCTGCATGTCCAGCATAATGGATTTTAAAAAGACAGACACCAAGATACATCACTGTAAGAATTTGGAAAATAGATTTTTTTTTTCTGCAAAAGGAAAATCTTAAAAACTCCTACGGGGAAAAAAAAAGCAGGTCATACAAGAAGGACTGGCTATCAGAATGACATTGAACTTCTCAACAATACTGGAAACTAACACATAAAAATGGAACAAAAACTTCAAACATTTGAGAAAAGAAATTATTTCTCTTTTCAATCCTAAATTCAGTCAAGCCATGAGTCATGTATGAGGGTAGAAAAACAAAGAGTATTTTCAATCATGCAAGTTTTCCAAAACTTTACCTCCCATGCATCCTTTCTTGGGAAAATTACTTGTAAAGGATATGTTCCACCAAAAAATAGAACAAGAAATTAGAAAATATAAGGTCCAGAAAATGGGCATCAAAGGAAGAGAGGGATGAAAGGAATCCTCAGGATGACAGTAAAGAAGATACTAATGCAATAGCTGGAAGATTTCTACTTGTGGTACAGCTGAGGGTGACTTAAGGACAGATATTGAGAAAATAAATAAAGAAGCCAGACAAATAGTAGCACAAGAGAAAACAAAAAGATGAATAAGAGCCCCAATGTCACTAGAATATGAATAATAGTATAATCATAACAATATAAATACTGAATATTAACCTAGCAAAATTTATCATTTGGGAAGATGGAAAGTATGTCTGTGTTTGTTGGAATGGTGGTGAAACAAAGCTAGTCTTTACCACTACAGATAATGCATGAGAATAAAATCAAGAGGTAGCATCATAACCATGCTATTTAGAGGTCTGAAGGTAAAAAACTAAAAGAAACAGCTAAAAGAATTAAAATTTGTTGTCTCTGAGAAAAGGGGAAGGGCAGAAAATAAGCTCCACACCAACATATTTTCATAGCGATGAATGTGTCTCCACTCAGCGAAAATGAATTGTGTTTCTCACTCTTCTTGTATAGGTGAAGTTCAAGACCCAGACTATGAAGAGTGCGTGCCTTGTGAAGCAGGATGTCTGGGGTGCAGCTTGGGTATGCCACTTTTCTTTGCTCCCTAAAGAGTTGACATAGCTTTGTTTTCATTTCTCCCACACCTCTTGTTTCAGCAGGAATGTTGTCATTGTTATAACATTGTCACCATCCATACCCATTAAGTAGGCTCACTCCCATGGAAACAGGGTCATGGTGAGAGATGCTCCCTTTTGAGGCAAAGGAAGGGTCACTCATCCTCATGAAACCCAAGTTTAAGAAAGGACAGGCATCTTTTCCTCTGGTTGTTAGCAATCTGGCAGGGATCCCTTCAGCAACCAGGTTTCCAGTTGCATAGGATGTGGCCTCTCCTTGGCTTCTCAAGGTCACAAATAAAGAGATGAACTATGGTGGGAGAAAGAAACTCAAGCAAAGAAATGCCTAATTAATCTAACTCATTTGGCATGTGATTCACGAACCCCCAAGTTTGGGGATTTTCCTTTGCAGAAATGACTCCATTGGTTGAAGCCTAAGACAACCCTTTGAGAAGAAAGCAATGTGGTGACTGAGTTGAAATCCCCACCATACAATGAATAGTCAGTCTTCCATCTAATTCTCTAATTCAAATCACTGGCCCCTTTCTCCCCATGCATGCCTGGTTTTCCTGTGGAGAGGAGGAGACAGTGTGTACCACACAGAACCATTGGATTGGATGTAAAATGAAATATAGGAGGCCACCAAATTCCAGGAATGTATCTTAATGTAAATTTAGTCAAGATATTGAAAATAATTAATGTTTGGGTCTGTAGATCTTTGGAAGGAACCCCAACCTAAATTAAAGATTAATGGAGTAATTTCTATTCATAGAGTTTCTCTATGATTGGTTAACTCCTCCTTCTAAAACTTTAATGTGCACACAAATCCCATGGGGGATTTGTTAAAATGCAAATTCTGATTCATAGGTCTGGGTAGGGCCTGAGAATTACATTTCTAATAAGCTGCCTGGTAAAGCCAAGTCTTCATCAAACACTCATGAGGTTACAAGGGGTCAGGCTGTGCCAGGATTAAGTAGACTTTTTATTGGCTTTACCTAATGGATTTCCTTGAATTCTTAAATATTATACATGAATTATAATTTATCTGATGGCTGTAATGGATTCTCTCTGCCCTAAATGGAAATGATGTATTTTCTATAATATCTATAACTACAAGACAGAGGTTTTAGGAACCTGAATACCATTCTCCATTACTTTCCACTATGAAATGTGGCATATATACTGGAAAATAAAATCTAATAATGAAATCACACTTAGGAAGGGGTTAACATTTAGAGTAAGAGATTTAAGGGTAAAATGCTAATTTTCTGGGAAACAAAAATAGACCTAAATAGAAGTAATAAAAGTACTAAAATTGAAAAGATTAGCAAATTCCAGTGTATCTTCTGAAGTGATAGGAGGTGGTCTTTCTTGCAGAGAGCAAGAATAAATGTCCTATCTTGATTTCACATTTTGCCTATTTCAAACTATATTTGCCCATTAGATTTCATATTCCAGCTAATTTTTGTGGTCTCCTTTTGCATCTTTGCTATTATTGTATGTTGTGTGACCATGTTAACATCTTTGTGTATCACAGAGAGGGGTGTGATTGTGTGTGTGTGTGTGTGTGTGTGTGTGTGCGCGCGTGCGCGCGCGCCTGTCTGTAAAATCCCAAAACCTGGAAACAGTGACAACCATGATCAGTAGGGATCTACATTGTGCCCACCCTTCCCTTAGCTGATCTAGCTACAGAGGAGAACAAGTGTAGCCACTGGGAAATAAAATCCATATCAGACATAGGCCATTTGAGGACTCAAAATCCAAAAGAATCAACTTGCAAAAAGAGCTAAATTAGAAAGTTTGATTCACTCTGCAAAGTGCTACTGAAATATTTAGTTCATTTACTCTTTTAAGAAAATTTAATGGTCTACAATGTGTTGAGTGCTCACTGGGGCACTGGGAATTCAGAGTTGATATGGTTGTGATCCCACTATAAGGCCCTCTCTGGCTGTTACAAGTAACATACCTGGAACTAAATCTTTACAAGGCAACCTGCAAGAATAGAGAGAGGTGCAATGTTCAGTGGGATCACAGGAGAGTAACTAGAACATTCTAAATGCTGCTAAATTCTCATTTTAAATTAGAAAGTTTCTCTTATTTTATAAAGTCTCTACACATTGGACCTTGTGTATTTTTAGGTTGCCCTGGCTGAACTCAATTATCACTTTATTTCTTGGGTCTTTGTTGATCTTTGCACTTGAGTTAAATCTCTTTTCTTGCTTCCCCTTGTTGTAGGCCAGCAATCATACTTTTTACAGCTGATGTGTGTAGTATTTGGTGCATACATATCTTTCTGCCTGGACACTAAACTACTTAGAATAAGCTCTATGACTTATACACTGTGCTACCAAAAGAATTAGCAGCAGGCCTAGGATATCATAAGTGTACAATAAATTTATCATGTATAATGTTTGTTGAACTGAATTTGAGAGTTGCCAAAACTTAAAGTGGAGATGCATGGCTCAGGATATCCAGGGATCTGGATATGATGTTTCCTCTATTTAAACTTTGTTTATGGGCCAAGAAGGGGAAATAAATCATATGATACAGAAATAAATAATTTTTCATAAAATATTAGAACTATAAGGGAGATTTGAAGGGGACATGGTTTATCAAATTTCTTAATTTTAAGATACAAATATAAATTTTAAAAGATATGAATAATTTACCATAGATTTTCCCAAGATTCTTCTTGTGAGAAGGGACATCATCCTTTAGAAAGAAAGAGCTCCATTTTCTTCCATTTTAGTAATGTAAATTCATCTTTGAACCTGAGCTAGACAATCTCTAGAAGAGTTACAGAAAAGTGAAATCAGTTGCTCTGAGACATTTTTTTCTGCACCATGTAATGATTAATTGTTAGAAATGGTAGAATTTTTTCCCGAGTTTTTTATTCCTTTCCAGACATTTAGTGCAACTATAGATTAAGATTCTTTTATACCCCATATAAAAGAAAAATTCCAGATTGACCCTGATCTTGTCTAGTTCCTGGATGGAGTTATTTATTATTCCAAGGGAAGCTTGCCAGAAAGAGAAGAGAAAAGGAAACATGATCAAAAGTGGCTGTTGTATTTTGAGGAAAATATTGAATTTGCTATCCTAGGATGAACCACGGGTGTTTTTATTATTATGGGGTTAGATTTCTCTTCTTTTTTTATTGAGATATAATTGACATAGAAAATTACATTAGTTTCAGGTGTACAAATAATGATTCAAAATTTATATACATTGTGCAGTGATCACCACAATAAGTCTAGTTAATAGCCGTCACCTTAGAGTTACAGACTTTGTTTTCTTGTGATAAGAACTTTTACAATCTACTGTCTTAGCAACTCTCAAATATACAATGCACTATTATTAACTATAGTCATCATGCTGCACATTACATCCCCAGGATTTATTTATTTTATAAGTAGAAGTTTGTACCTTTTGACATCCTTCACCCTCTGCCTCTGGCAACCACCAATCTGTTCTCTCCTAGATTTCTGTTCTTTATTAGGCTGAAAACAAACAGATAGCATTTTATATGATACCATCTTTTTCCAGGATGATTGGATGCAAAATTCTTTGTCTTTCTAGCTAGTATCTTGAATGGAAATTTTAAGATAAATCAAAGTTTTCTAAATTATATTTCTTCATTAATTGAGAGAATAAGTAAGTGGAACCATTTTTACTTAATGTCTTGAGGTACTTTTTTTGTTTTATTTAGGGGCTATAGTAATAGGTATGACACCTGATTATAACCTAAGATTTGGAGCCCATACTTACAACCCCTGACTTACTAATTGATTTTAATCAAATTGCTAAGATCTGTTTACTTCCTTACCTTGTCCATAAAATAGATGTCAATGTGCCTTTATTTTGGCTTAGAAGTAGGTGATAAAAATCCCTTATTTTTTGCCCATTTAAATGGCTTTAGTCCCTACTCTTGGGGAAAAGTATACGCAAATTTAAAATTTTTAAGTACTTGCAATAAATGAAAAAGGCTATAAGGATCAAACTGTTCCAAAAACAGAAGAGAAAGGAAAGCTCCCACATTCATTCTATGAGACCAGCATTACCCTGATACCCAAACCAGAAAAGACACTACAAAACACAAAAAAAGAAAACTACAGGCCATTATCCCTAATGAACATAGCTACAAAAGTCCTCAACAAAGTTGCAGCAAACTGAACTCAACAATATTTTCGAGGGATCACGTGGGATTTATTCAGAGGATGCAAGAATAGTTCAATATTCATAAATCAATCAACTTGATAATCACGTTAACAAAGTAAAAGATTAAAAAACATATGGTCATCTCAAAAGATCCAGAAAAAGTATAAGACAAAATTCAACATCCACTCATGATAAAAACTCTCAACAGAATGGGTTTAGAGGGAACATACCTCAAGATAATAAAGGCCATATATGAAAAACCCACAGCTAATATCATACTCAATGGTGAAAACTGAAAGCTCTTCCCCTAAAATCAAGAACAAGACAAGAATGTCCACTCATCACTTTTCTTCAACATAGTACTGGAAATCCTAGCCACAACAATTAAACAAGAAAAAAGAAATAAAAGGTATCCAAATCAGAAATGAAGAAGTAAAACTGTCACTATTTGCAGATGACGTGATATTATATATACAAAACTCCAAAGACTCCACCAAAAAATCTGATAGAATAAATGAATTCAGTAAAGTTGTAGGATATAAAATCAATATATAGAAATCTGTTGCATTTTTATACACTAATAACAAAGTAGCAGAAAGATAATTTAAGAAAACAATCTAATTTACAACTGTATCAAAAAATAAAATACCTAGGGTGCCTGGGTGGCTCAGCTGGTTAAGCGACTGCCTTTGGCTTAGGTCATGATGCTGGAGTCCTGGGATCAAGTCCCGCATCAGGCTCCCTGCTCAGCAGGGAGTCTGCTTCTCCCTTTGACTCTACCTCCTCTCATGTGCTCTCTCTCTCTCTCTCTCATTCTCTCTCTCTCTCAAATAAATAAAATCTTTAAAAAATTAAAAAAATAGTAATAAAATACCTAGGAATAAATTTAACCAAATAGGTAAAAGACCTATACCCTGAAAATTATAAGACAGTGATGAAAGAAAGTGACGATAACATAAATAAATGGAATGATATTCCATGCTCATGGACTGGAAAAATTAATGTTGTTAAAATGTCCATACTACACAAAATAATCTGTAGATTCAGGGCAATCCCTATCAAAATACCAATAATATTTTTGACAAAACTAAAAGACATAATTGTAAAATTTGTATGGAACCACAAAAGAACACAAATAGGCCAAGTAATCATGAAAGAAAACAAAGCTGGAGGTATCATGCTCCCTGATTTCAAGATATACTACAAAGCTATAATAATCAAAACAGTATGGTACTGGCACAAAAATAGACACAGGGATCAATGGAACAGAATAGAGGGCCCAGAAATAAACCAACACCTGTATAGGCAATTAATCTATGACAAAGGAGACAAAAACATACAATAGGGAATTCTCTTCAACAAATGGTGCTGGGAAAACTGGACTGCTACATGCAAAAGAGTAAAAGTGGACCACTTTCTTACACCATACATAAAAATAAATTCCAAATGGATTAAAGACCTGAAACCATAAAACTCCTAAAAGAAAATATAGGCAGTAGTCTCTTTGGCACCAGCCTTAGCAAAATATTTATGGGTATATCTCCTCAGGGGAACAAAAGCAAAAATAAACCATTGGCACTACACCAAAATAAAAAGGTTTTGCACAGCAAAGGAAACCATCAATAAAATGAAAAGGCAACCTACTGAATGGGAGAAGATATTTGCAAATCATACACATCCAATGAAGGGTTAAAATCCAAAATATATAAAGAACTTATACAACTCAACACCAATAAAAGCCCAAACAATCCAGTTAAAAATTGGGCAGAAGACATGAATAGACATTTTTCTAAAGAAGACATACAGATGGCAAACAGACGCATGAAAATATGCTCAACATCCTTAATTATTAAAGATAAGCAAATTAAAACCAGAATGAGATGTTACCTTACACCTGTCAGAATGGCTAGATTCAAAAAGACAAGAAGTAACAACTGTTGGTGAGGATGCGGAGAAACAGGAAACCTTGTGCACTCTTGGTAGGACTGTAAATTGGTATAGCCACTGTGGAAAACAGTATAGAGTTTCTTCAAAAAATTAAAAACAGAAGTACCATACAATCCAGTAATTCCACTATTATTTATCCAAAGAAGATGAAAACACTACTTGTAAAGATATATGCACCCCTATGTTTATTGCAGCATTTTTGCTATAGCCAAAATATGGAAGTCACCCATGTCCATCAGTCAATGAATGGATAAAGAAGATGTGATGTATACAAACACACACACACACACACACACACACACACACGCGTGCGCACGCACGCACAATGGAATATTATTCAGCCATAAAAAACATGAGCCCTTGCCATTTGTGACAACAAAGATAGACCTAGAGGGTATCACCCTAAGTAAAAAAAGTCAGAGATAATTACCATATGATTTTATTTATACATGGAATCTAAAAAACAAAATAAACAAACAAACCAAAAACAGACTCATAAATACAGAGAACAAATTGGTGGTTGGCAGAGGTGGGGAGTAGGCAAAACAGGTGAAGAGGATTAAGAGGTATAAACTTCCAGTTATACAACAAATAGGTCACAGAGATAGAAAGCACGGCATAGGGAATATAGTCAACAACATTGTAATAACACCGTATAGTGACAGATGGTGACTACCCTTATATCATTGTGAGCATTATGTAATGTATAGAGAATTGTTAAATCACTGTGTTGTGCTCCTGAACTAATATAACATTGTATAACTATACTTAAATAATGAACACTTTTAGAAGATAAAGCTCATATAAATAAGTACCAAATAAGGGGACAGACATTCGTAGCAATATAATTTAGAAAAGGAGGGAACCTCTGGGCACTGAAGTGGTCAAGGAAGGCTTCCAAGAGGATGGGAATTGGAATTGGCATGGAATTTCAAACTGGGAAAACAGCAGGAAAAAGGTCTGGAGGGAAGAATTTTTGCCACAGATTTTAGGACACTGAATGTACCAATTTTGCAGAAGGAATACAATATAGTTGCCCTCCCCGCCCCCCATCCACAAATTCACTTTCCATGGTTTTAGTTTTTCACTGTCAACTGAGGTCCTGACAATACGTCAGAAGGTCAGGAGTAGACTAACGAGACATCACAATGCCTTTGTCACTCACCTCACTTCATCTCATCACATGGCATTTTGTCATCGAAAGAAGGGTGAGTAAAGTACGATAAGCTACTTTTGAGAGAGAGAAAGACCGCATTCACGTAACTTTTATGATAGTACATTATTATAATTATTCTATTTTATTATTAGGTTTGTTAATCTCTTACTATACCTCATTTATAAATTAAACTTTATCCTAGGTATGTACATATAGGAAAAAACATAGTATACATAGTGTTTGGTTTTATCCATAGTTTCAGGCATCCACAGGAGTCTTGGAACATATAATGGGAGGGAGTACTGTTGGCGGGGAGTACTGTTAAGTAAATATAAGAGAATAAACAAAGAGAAGTTTAGAAAAGAGGTAGAAAACCATATCTTGAATTCTGGACTAATGAGTTTAAAAGTATTCTGTGGCTAAAAGGGAATAATTAAAAGTTCTTTAAAAAGAGAGAGAGAGAGTGTGTGTGTTTTGAACAAGTGTTTTAAGAAGATTAACTTGGTAACTGTGTTAACTGTGTCCGGGATAATTGAAAGGGAGAATGGCAGTAGGCAGAGAAATCAGCAGATTATTTCAGAAATCAATCTGGGTATGAAGTAACATGAGCCTGATCTAAGGTAACAGCCAGAAAATGAAGAAGAAAGAGCTAGGTTTTAAAAATCATGTGCAACATATGGCCCTTAAGCGTAAGAAAATATGCTTAACCTTGTTCATTTTATGGGAAATGCAAAGTAAAATTACCACAACATACCATTTCTCACCTGTCAGATTGGCAAAAATTCGTAAGCTTACAATGCATTATACAGCAAGGCTGTAAGAAAACAAACACTCTTACTTATTACTGGTAGAAAGACAGTATGTTACAACTACTGCTGAAGGAGATTTGGCAGTATAGAACACAATTACATATGCGTTTATCCTTACCCTATAGCATCTCTTCTAGGAATCTACCCTGAGGATACACATCTACAAATTCTAAACAGCATATTCACATGCAACCCTCTGTGGCATTATCTGTGGTAGTAAACTATCTGAAACGTCCTAAATGCTCATTCACGGAAGGCTGGTTGCATGAAGTAAGGTACACATACACTAGGGAGTGCTATGTGGCCATAAAAAGAGCAAAGAAGAGCTATATGAACTGATAGTGATTTCACTAGGTACTATTAAGTAGAAGACAAGGTGCAAAAAAACAAACACGGTATACTACCTTTTGAATATACATGTGTGCTCATGTACATTTTTTACTTATTTTTGAATAAGAAATACAGAAAGAATAAACTGGAAAGGGATGCCCGGGTGGCTCGGTTGAGCGTCTGCCTTCAGTTCAGGTCATGATCTCAGGGTCCTGGGATCGAGTCCCGCATCAGGCTCCTTGCTCAGCAGGGAGCCTGCTTCTCCCTCTGCCTGCCGCGCTCTCTCTATATATATGTATCTCTCTCTGACAAATAAATAAATAAAAATCTTTAAAAAAAATTAAAAAATTAAAAAAAAGAATAAACCAGAAAACTAATGAAAATGGTTACCTATACAGAAAGAGGTGATGGAGATGGAAGGGAAGCTACTCTAGGTATATCTTTGTACAGATTTTCATTGGAATCATTGTAAGTGGTTTACATATTCATAGGAAATGACACAATAATTAGCTTGAATGGTTCCCGCTGGCCAATGTGGGATAATTTGATAATCAAAACATATGGATGATAAAGAATCACAATTCAATTAATCAAAATAATACATGCATCAAAATGATATTTAAAGGAGAAAGGAAGAATTGAGGAAAATAAAGGGGAAGGCTCTTCACAATAGTTTTAGCTGGCATGTATGCAAGGAAAGAAGTAGAAAATTATCATTTTACATCCCCTAGTATATTGACTCAAAAGAGAGTCATCAGTGGATGCTAAAATCATTAGGTGAAAAACTGTTTGGGAACAGGATAATCATAGAGACTCAAAGTACTTCTATAGTTAATTACAATGGAGGGATTTGCTGGTTACCAACTTAAGTTATTATACTTGGTATCATAAGTTCCATCCAACTTGATACCATGTGTTTCCTGATGTGAAAAATTAATGAGTACACAACATTACCTAGTATCCTTGACAACATTACACAATATTACCCAGTATCCTAGTATCCTTGTCTAGACCAATGATTCCCAACTGGAGGTGACTATGACCCCAGGGACATTTGTCAATGTTTTGAAACATTTTTGGCCGTCATGACTGCGGCGTTGTTACTTGCATCTAGTGGGCAAAGGTCAAGGATGCTTCTAAACATTCTATAATGCACAGAACTGGCCCCAACAACAAAGAATTATCTGGTCCAAAATGTCAATGCTGAGGTTGAGAAACCCTTATTTAGCCTGAAGATAAATCTAGAATGTGGGATATCTATAAGACAACTGACCCACACTCTTAAAAAAAAAAAAAAAATCAACAGAATGAAAAAACAAAAAGGGAGTTAATCCAGAAAATGAAGAGCTAACACAGCTAAGAAAATGCGTAAATATTTATTGGAGACTGGATTTTTAAAGTTTTAAAAAATATTTGGGGGACCATTAAGAATACCTGAATATAATTGAATAATATTGAATTAATATTTCCTCAGCTGTGGCAATTGTGTTGTATTAAATAGGAGCTGGTCCTTTGTGTAGGGGATGGTATTTAGGGATAAAATGTCATGATGTCTACAACTTCTTTTCAAATGGTTCGGGGGAGGGGGGGACATCTAGCTAAAGCATACAAAGTTGTTCATTGCTCTGTATCAGCCATTCTGTAGCTTAGAAAAAAATTTTTTAAGTTAGAGGAATAAAAGTGCCTCATGCTCTGTCAGCTGAGAGGATGTAGAAGCAAAGATACCTGAGTAGCAATAAGCACACCCCAGGTCCAGATCCTGATTTCCTAATACCAATCTCTAAAAAAAGATACCAAGGCTCATAGAGAACTCTCTGACTCTGGGTCTGGGCAGGAAATACATAAGATGAGCCTGCAGCATCTTGTAGTGACAGAAAGTGAGGAAGTGTTCCAAGAAAGAAAAACACCACAGTGCCGGGGGGGGTATAGCAAAGGGACACAGGAAAGAACTGAAGGAGTTCCCAATACTCAAAGTGGGAACAATTTGAGCAATAATATAAATAAAATAGTATTAGCATATAACCCAAAGTATAAAATAAAAATTCATAAATTTATATTGATATAAATAAATAAATGGTTGAATAAACAAGTAAATGGAGAAGAGGAGATGAATCTTCAGTGCAAAAGAATTCCAGGTAACTGATTTGGCACTGCTCCCTCCAGGAAGTGGGGCATAACCCTCCACCCCCTAAGTGTAGATGGCACATAGTGACTTCCTTCCAAGAGCACAGTATGAAAGGGAAGACGGGAGAACTTTATAGAAGCACTACCTCATCCAGGTGATTAGGTCAACACTCATAGTGTTATATTAATAGCACATACCCAGGGCACCTGGGTGGCTCAGTCAGTTGAGCATCCGACTCTTGACTTCAGCTCAGGTCAGGATCTCACGGTCGTGGGATCGAGCCCTGTGTCGGGCTCCACGCTCAGAGTGGAGTCTGCTTGTCCCTCTCCCTCTGTTCCTCCCCCTGCTCACTCTAAAATAAGTAAATAGATAAAATCTTTTTTTTAAAAAAAAAATAGCACATACCCTCTTGATATGATGTCATGAGAATGGCACTTCACCTCTGTGGTCTTCTACCCCAAAACCCACAACCCCAGGCTTATCAGGAGAAAAACATGACAAATCCCAATAGAGAGGTATTTTGTCAAATACCTTATTAGAACTCCTCAAATCTGTCAAGGTCATCAAACAGGTCAAGTCTGAGAAACTGTCACAGTCAAGAGAAGCCTAAGGAGGCCTGACAGCTATATGCAATGTGATATCCTGGAGGGGATCCTGGGATAGAAAAAGACACGAGGTAAAAACTAAGGAAAGCTGGGCGCCTGGGTGGCTCAGATGGTTAAGCGTCTGCCTTTCGGCTCAGGTCATGATCCCAGGGTCCTGGGATCGAGTCCCGCGTCGGGCTCCCTGCTCCTTGGGAGCCTGCTTCTCCCTCTGCCTGCCTCTCTCTCTCTCTCTGTCTTTCATGAATAAATAAATAAAATCTTTAAAAAAAAACAACTAAGGAAAGCTGAGGACATTATGGACTTCAGTTAATAATAGCCATGCCATCATAATAAATGGCATGAGGCAACTATTTGGGGGTGTTGGAAATGTCCTATGTCTTGATTATTGGGAGTGATTATATGACTACACATTTGTCAAAATTCATAGAAGGGGCAAAAGTTATATTATGAAAATATTTCAATAAATCTGACTTAAAAACACAATGTTAGAGTAAACCTATTAACCCCCCTCTTTCCTGTCCCTACATAGCCTAACTAGAAGAGTAGCCTAATTGCTTTAGCATTTATTGTGCACTTATCTAATGTTCCAGGTGCTATACTAAATTCCTTAAGTATATTACCTCATTTAACTCTGAAGAGTAGATGTCATTGTTGTTCACATTGTGCAGATGAAGAAATTAAGCTTAAAACAGTGAGGCAACTTGCATGAGGTCATGGGGCTGGTAACTACCAAAACCAGGAACTGATTCTGCAAAGCCCAAGATCAAAACCCATGTGTTTCACAACTATTCTATCCATACCACCAAATGCTTTTCCCTTCTAATTCTAGAGAAAAGAGTATTAGGCTTTATGGAATCATAAAAAGATAAAAGAAAACCTTACTTCCCGCCCCCTTCCTCAGTTCTACACACAATAACTACTGTACTTCACTGGGCTACAGCTTTATGCCCGATGACATGAGTGAATGTACCAGTCAAACAGTGAAACTGTTGATAATAGCCCTGCAAATTGATTTGGGGTCATTGTTCACCTGAAGTTGTCAGCCTTGAGGGCCTACATCTGGAATGTTCTGACATTGGGCAGAGCAGACAGGGGACTCTACAACCGAAGGTAGGCAGGCAAGCTCTCAATTAGCTCCAGGTTCCCCCATGGCCCTGAACCTCTGCAGTTTTATTCACCTCCACAGAAACTCCTTTGCTGTCTGAGAAAGTGGGTTCCATGACAAGGGTACGACCGGCAGGATACAACCCTCTCTCTTCCACATGAATATGAGGTGAATTCTCTCCACCCCATCTCAGATTAAATTCAAGCTTCAGGTCCAGGAATTAGAGAACCAATCTCATTTACCCTTGCTATTTTATCTTCCTATGAAGGAGTGAGACCTCATTCATAGAAGAAATGAACATCTGAGACAAGAAGTTCACGTTTTAGTTTTCCAAAGGGGCACACATACAGGGTTTTTCAAATCAGATATTGTGATCACAGATCTCTATTTCACTTGTACCCAGATCTCCCACTGGACCTTTTCCAAAAACGTTCGGGGGGGGTGGTGGTGCGGGGAGGGGGAAATAATAGTATCAAACAGTTTGAGTACCTTCCAAACCAAAGGCATCATCCACTGGCCAGCCAAACTTAGTGCATGACCCGGGTGGTTTCCTACATCAGCTCCATGGATAGTCCAGGATGTCTCTTCTATTTAAAAGGCCAAACACAATCCACCTTCAGAAGAAGGATTAGAATCCAAAGGCACTGTCACCAGTTTGCTGAAGAAAAGAGAAACAAGCAAGCTCCATTAGACAGTGCTGTCTTAAAAAAAAACATAAACTGCTTATTTTTCTTCATCAGAGCCTCCCTCTCCCCACATTTTCTAAGTGATACCTCATTTCAAAGATGAGGGTTTCCTGACTCTTGGTTTCTGGTGAGGTCATGATCTCAGGGTCGTGAGATGGAGCCCGATGTTGGGCTCCACGCTCAGTATGGAGTGTGCTTGTCCTTCTCCCTCCCCATCTGATTCTCCCCCCCCCTTCTCTCAAATGAATAAATAAAATCTTAAAAAAAGAAAAACCTTTAAAAAAAGAGAACCCAGTGTTGGAAGAGTCTGCAGCAGCTCCGTAGGGTCCTGATCTCTTATTCATCCTGACTTTCCTCATTAATTCACTTAGCAAATATTTATTGCATGCTTTTGTGCTCGCTGCTGTCCCATCACTTGCTCAGTTTATTCCACAAATAATAGGGCCATTGAACCTAGTATTTATCAAGCATCATCATTCACCAGCACACTGCTAAACACTTAATGTTAGATGATGTGTTCTTACATCTACAATCCAACGATTTTTTCAGATGGAGAAACTGAGGAGTAAGGAAGTGTTGAAACTTGACCCATTTTATGCATGTAGGAAGTTAAGAGTAGTTAGATAATCCTAAGCAACCTGGGCATAACTGTTTACTCTGTTGGCTTAGAAGCTCCTTGTCACATGCACACACTAGGGTAGGCAGGGTTGTGCCCCAATCACAGATGACCCCCAAATCTCAAGAACTTAAAACAACAAAGGCGTTTTTTCACTCATGCCACATGCCCATCGTGGGTCAGCTGGGAGCTCTGCTCTTCACGGTCCTCAACCCAGGACTCACTACCTTGTCGTGGCAAAAGAAAGTACACTGGCTCTTAACGCTTTCCCCAAGATGTGACACTTGTAACGTCTGCTCACATATATTTTCGCCAAAGCAAGTCACATGGCCATGCCTGAGCTCACAGGATGGGGAAATGCAATCTTGCCACGTGCCTGCCAAAAAGAAACTAATACTGCGAACACCCTAGTGACATTCTCACAGTGGTGATGACGGGGACCGTTGCTGGTGGGTGCCGAGGTCTCACACCATATGTTTGTACGTGAAATTGTCCCCAACATGTGCCTGCTGTGTTTTCCTGATTTCTCTCTCTGCCCCTCTGGCCTTGCCTATTATCTTCCCTTGGCAGTGTCTGACTTTCTCCTTCTATCAAAGGAATTCTTTTGAAGGAATTCTTTTGCTATTTCTTCTTTAACTGATGAAGTCTCCCAAAGTATTCTGCTCTCACTTCTCTGATCCCTTGGCGACTGAAGAGTCAAAAAGAGGACCAGTGATAAATGACATGTGGTCAGTGGGTGGTGAACTGTCAGCTGAAAGGATCTTGACCTTTCTTTACCCCACTCTTTCAAATCCCCGTTGTGAGAATAACAATTATGCTAGTACCCCTGCCTTTATCTGCAGCCCAAGGAATGTGTCCATATGAGCCCAGTCTTGGGAATTTGGACAACTTGCTTTCATTTTGAAAAATCTGGTTCAAGAAATATTTGCTGAGCATCTACATCAGGCTAAGATGGGGATATGAAAGAGAGTAAAGCATGTTCTCGGCTCTCAAAGGGCTCGCGTGTAAATGGAGAAGGCCAGTGGTTCTCAGCCCCAGACGCACATTCAAATTACCCCGGGGAGATGTAAAATGCAAGGCTGGGACCCACTCCCAATGTTTCTGATTTCAGCAGTCTGGGGTGAGTGTTAGGCATCAGTGTTTTTTGAAAACTCCCCAAGTGATTCTAATATGCAATCAGGGTTAAGATGGGTATATACAAACCGCTGATTAAGATGGGCATAGAAACACATAATTTCAACATGTTTAGGATACTTTGTTGAGAATGGAAGCTGAGGCAGAGGCAGATATATTGTAATAATTATAACTTATTGTCAACCTCATGCTAGGTGCTCAGCTAGGTAGGCACTTTACAAGCATGATATTTATTTAATCCTCCGTACTATCCTCTTTGTTTGAAATCCTTATCTCCATTTTATAGATGAGAGCATCAGGACCCAGGGAGTTTATGTCATTTGCCCAAGGTCACAGAGCAGGCCAGTTTTAGAGCCAAATTCAAACTTAGGACTGTATAGCTCCAAACCCACAGACACCCAAATAGTCACTATTTTTCCAGAGTAGAATGCACTCGTACACCATTTTCTGAAAGAACATAAATGATGGTCATGGAAAGGTCAACCTGCCATATTCATTTCATTCTTGGTTATACTCCTTTGCTCTTCATCTGCGATCCCTGAAGTTTCCCTTTCCTCCCTGCCCTATGTTCAAGTTCACATTCTTATGGTTATGGGGGAGAAGAAAATAGTGGCGAGGTATTCTAAGTTCAATTCTAGAGCAATGAGCTCATCATCCTGGCTCTTGGTATTATTGCACTCTTTTCCCCCAGAGCCGGGTATAATCAAAATTCCTCCTACTTGTTGTGTAACTGACCTGCAAAGTCAAGCTGCAAGCCAAGGCTGTCTGGATCACGTATGCTTGCACAAAGAGAACTGAGCCAAGCACTTCCAAAACAAACCTAGTGAAAAAAAAAAAAAAAAGCACAGAGTGTGGTCAAGCACAATAAATGGGGCAAAGGGTTTCAGAAGACCATCTGCCATTCCTGAGAGCAATGTAGGGTTGGTGGCATTATACTTCCAGTGACTGGGAGTCAGGGCAGTTGGGCTGATGGAATGGATTTCACCTTTACAGAAGTATCTAGAAACCAATGGGTGTCTCTTTTGCATGTTCAAGAATAATAAGTTGGAAAAGTGTTGTCAAACTACTTTCTTTTGGTGAAATATGTTTGATTTTTTTTCTAAAATCCCTCAATAGTCAAGATCTCAGTCTATGTCTGTCTATCAAGTTCAAAACAAAAGTAAAAGTAAGACCAGCAGTAATGACCAGAACTTGGGAGGGTTGGGTCTAACTTGATTTTGTGGAATTGTGGAAAATGGAGTCTGAAATCTTAGTACCTTTTTATCTCCATCTTTCCCCTACCACAGTGAAAATCTTTGGCCAAGTCGTATATTCTTTCATTTCTTAATTCCATTCTCTTTTATGGAAAAAACCGTCTGTAAATTGCCTTCCTTCTACCTTCTCATATGACCCTAGAGATTATAATGAAAACTAAAAGGGAATCATAACTCTAGTTCTTCAAAAGAGAGAAACCAAGAGAAACCAAAGTAAAATTTTATTTGCTTTCTCTCCACTTCCAGCCATTGTCTTTCCCATCATATCTGCCATCATCCAGAGGCCCTGTTGGTCTATCTGAGGCCACACATCTAACCTGTGTGCTGCTATGTCATAAGCACTTAGTACAGTGCCTATCACTGCGTAGGCACCCAGTAAACAGGTGGCTTTTGTGCCTGTTGTTAGAGGGGTCCTTGTTTCACCCAATGTCCCATCCCTATGCCACCGCCACCTAGCCATTTCAAGTCCTTTACCAGATGGCAGGAAGAGCTTCAAGCTCCACTGGTTGAGGAGAAAAAAATTGATTTAAGCCACAGAGCAGACACCAGAATAGAGAGAAGCTGAGTGTGGGTGAGGCAGGAGCATCTGCATATTGATACCCAGCTGCTCAAAAGGCAAGTCTCCAACCAAGAGTGAGGCCAACAGTGAATGTCAGTAAATTGCCTCCGCACCTCTAGAGTCTGAAATTCCGGCCTTCCAAAAGTCAGCGGGAGTGTAATTTGGTATGAGTCCAGACTCATCCTTTCCATGAAGTCTCCCTGCAACTCCCACCAGACAAACCTTGGCTGCAGCCCTACCGACAGCCTTCAGCTTGGCTTCCAGCACCACGGGCCAACCCAGGGCGTGAGCAGCAGAATGGGGACCAAACAGCACAGCATGCTGGAGGAGGCAGTGGGCTCAGAGACAGGGTCTGGGCAAGGCCATGCCTCATTTACCAGCCCTTGGCTAAGTACCCAAAGTCAAACTATTGGAAGGCAAGGGGTATCCAGGCTGACATCTCCAAATACTAGTCATGTTCCCACGGGTGATGTTACTGGGTCAATCGAGCCTTTTTTCCTTCTAGCTATGCCCATAGCCATCTGTAGCAGCCAAGTTCTTTTCTCCAAATTTTTTTCCATAAAAACTATGTTCCAACTATCTGTAAATGATCCACCGCTAGGTGAGACCCATGAATGCAGAGATGCCTACCCTGGGCCATCAGGGACTGGGAGGCCCATGAGGGCACTTGGGGAGCAGCATTTCTGCCTGAGGAGCCCCACCACCACCACCTCCACATTCAAATAGATCACCAGCAAATCCAAGGACAAGCATTGCCTCCAGAGAGGTAACGTGTATAATCTGGAGATTCAAAGGTTGGAATGTTAGAGTAGAAAACTTTCTCAATCTCTCCAACCTCTGATTTGGGCCAGAAAGAGCGGACAGCTTGATTTATCATCATTATAGAACTTTATGCCCTAAAATAATTGCTAGAAACCCGGATGTTCCACTAGAAAAATAAATCAACCTAAATTGTGATCTCCATATTACCATGTCCCCAGCATTGCAGTGATGACATTGAGCCTTTGGGTGAGGTCTGAAGGTGAGTCCTGAAAGAAAAAGGAGGTTGTTTTGAAGGGATGCTTATTGGAAAGCCCAGTATAATCATGCTAGCTGTCCAAGCCAATTGTAAAATTGCAGATTTATTAAGTTTAGTGGAATGCAGCCTGTACATTTGAAATATTATCCAAATGACCTGGCTTCCACTTAGAAATCTTCTATGAATTGAAACAAGTGAATTAGGGAGGCCTCTTGCCTTTAGCACTGATGGGTCTGTGGGAGGTGAGTCAAGAACCATTTATAATAGTGATAAAATACTATATTTAAGGCTGTAAAAACTTGGCATATAAGGTCTCAGTTCAGAACTAAATTCATTTTATGTGCTCAGCAAAGGAGCAACTGAAAGGTTTTACAAATGGGAAGTTTGACCTACTGAGATTTCAAACATAAAATCTGTCAATTATTCCTTGGGACTAGGTATAGTAATTACCCTCTTGCATGTTAAAATGCAAATCAGAACCATGAAGTCAGTAACAGCATAACTTAATCATGATATGCATGGCTAATGACAGTTACCCAAAGCCATTGTCCAACTGTCCCATTACATGCCCAAATGTGCATCAATGGGATGGGTCACTTGGGAATTTAGCAAGTAACTGGGAAAAAGCTTCAGAACCCCGTCCAATGAACAAATACAAAATCTGATGGGGCATTATGCTTTTGCTTTGCCAACAAGCCAGGGATCCTTCACATGGGAATTCTATGGCTCCAGCTAGAACTGGTAGATAATGCTTGACAATTGAGAGATGTGTGCTTTAATCAAAAGAGCCTTACAAATTTAATCTCCTCCACATCTCTGACCTCGTCACTGACCTCTCCCCCTCACTCTCCAGACTCACAGGAGGGCCCTGATCTGGCTTGCTTCTAGCCTATTCCTTCTCCCAGCCCCTGCCCTCACTGTTGTCTCTCATTGACCTAAAATGCTCTTCTCAAGATATTACATTAATATGGCCAGTTCCTTCCCGTGGTCCCCTCTCAGTTCAAATATCACCTTTAAGAAGTTTCCTTTCAGTGCCCAATCTAAAGACAGAAGCATCTCTCCCTCCTCCCTTCCTCCTCCTCCCCTGACCTCCCAGGGCCCCCTTCCTCGCCCCCCCAACACGTCAATCACCTTATTTTAATTCTGGCAGATCACGTACAATTAGCTGATATTTTAATTTTTTTTTTTTTTTTTACTTCTAAAAACTTGCTATATTTCTTCCTTCCCTAAAATGTAACTTCTGGGCGGGCAGAAACTTGGTTATATTCTCTAACAAAACCTATAATCCTGCCTACCCCATGTAGATGCTCAATACATGATTTTGATCAAATAAATGAGCAGAGAGAGATGAGAGCAGGAACCTACCGTGGCTGGTTTTAGGCTCCCCCCCCCTAAAATGAATGCGGGTGGCATCAAAAAGCCAGATGTGACCCTCCGTGGACAGCCCACCAGGACATGGATCTCAGTCCTACAACCGCAAGGAAATGAATTCTGCCAACAACTCAAATGACCGAAGAAACCAATCTTTGGCAAGAGCCCCCAGAAAGGAACCCAGCCTCGTGGCAACTCCGATTTTAGCCCAGGGAGTCCCGTCGTGGACTTGTGACCCACAGAACTGTAGCACAGTACATCTGTAATGTTTTCAGCTGCTAACTGTGTGGTAATTTGTTATAACAGCCATAGAAACCTGCTACACTATTTAAAATACATAACGAAGTGAATGGCACATGGCCAGGGCTCAGCAAACACCAGCATTTCTTATGAACATTATTAATGGCATCATTATTGATATGGTTTTACTATCTCAAAAATCTCTTTCCACCTTGATGCTGAGCTCTGAATTCTGAAACTCCTCGTCTTGTCTCTCCTGGAATAGCTTCCTTTTAATTGTCTTAGGGAACTGGTCACCAGCTTCACGGGCTGAGTGTTGTGCTGGAATGAAGTGAGAGGAAAATTTCCTGAAAGATAAAGCCAATAGTGAGGATTAGACTAAGGAGGGACAGCTGGGTAGGGGATGCTTCGGGATAAGATACCTTGAAAACGACACCATGAGACCTATGAGTAGTTTGGCTGGGAACACTTAACCTGGGTGCAAACAGGAGGAAATATCAAGCAAATGCCAAAGGAGAAACACACTATAAAAAAACAAAGGACATGTTACCTTTTTAGAATGTCAGGGTCACAAAAGACAAAGACGAGCCAAGGAGTCGTTCCAGATTAGAGAAGACTAAACAGACAAGGGGACTAAATGCAATATGCGATCCTAGAAGTGGGCCAATTGAAAAACAAAAATGGAATATAGACAGCAGATTACATAAATGTATTTATTAGCCTTAAGTTTCTGGAAGTTGACGGCTGCCCTGTGGTTATACAAGAGAATGTTCTTATTCTTGGGAAATAGGCACTGAAATATTCAGGGGGGATGAGGCACAATGTGCGCATCTGACTTTCAATGATTCAGAAAATAAATAAATAAAAAACATAGGCAGAGTGAGAGCAAGTGAGCAAATGATACAGCGAATGGGATGGAAAGTTAATTGGTGAATGTGAATAAGGGTGAAAGATTTTATTCTTCCAACTTTTCCTTAAGCTTGAAGTTATCATCAAATAAAGTGATAAAAGAGAAACCAGTCAAGTTTGCTGTCCAGTAAAGAGAAGGAATCATTAACACATAGTGCCCATTCAAGCCACATTTTCTTCTGATTTGTCACTCCCGCTGAACCTCTCTTATTAAGACTACCTGTTTTTTTCAGACATTTCAAGTGCATAGCTTCCAAAATTAGCCTAAGACAGAAAATTTCCTCAAGCCTCCCTTTAGGTGGATTAAATGTAAGTCCAGGTCAAAGAAAGTACAACTTTCAAATAATCCACGACCTTAAGATAGTTCAGAGACCATGGAATGCTAGCTTAGTGCAGAGAAATATTCATATCGTAGACCCAGTAAACGTTGTTTCCCCAAATGGGTGGCAAGGCTGTCAGCAAAAATGTTAGATGAATGAAGTAAATGGTCCATTGTCAAAAGTAATTGCACGTACTTACATGTAGACATAATTGACAATAATGGGTCCAAAGGAGGGATCGCGGTGGCTTGCGTAAATCACAGGTGTGTCTGAATCTTCCTAAATGTGTGCCAATTTCATTCTCATTGCAAATAAGCCCTTCCACCTTTCACAGTGTTGGTAAAGCACAACGTTTTTGTAGAAACTGAATCCTGTTCTCCTCTATTCACGTAACCCAAGTATGTGAGCATTTGAGCTTTCTGTAGTCAGGCCAGTTCCTCTACCATCAGTGCCAAAATGTTTAGAAAATGCTAGAGGTTCCCAAAATGTATCAGTTCTTGGGAAAACTGCCTCATCACCCGCAATGAACACTCCCGCACTTAGGCACCCATGTGTGCATCTAGCATTTGGTAATGTCTCATTCAATAGTGTCTCAAGAACCAGGTACGAAAATGACCATGGCTCTTCTACAAGGTTGGTGACTTCTCTCACGGTGAAGAAAGAAACGCTGAGCATGCTCATCCGTGTAATTGGTGACCATTAGAAAAATTGGGAGATGCTCTTTCACTGAATCCCTTTGGACTTAACAACATAGCCCATCTGGAGCATAAAAGCTCTAAACCTAGAGAAAAGAAACAGCACAGATGAGCAGCGTCCGTGCACTTTCTCCATTCAGTGGGGGCTAATAAGGAAAAATGCTGAATTGCGATGATTACCCATGCCTTGTAAATAGCTTATCACCTGCCAATATGAATGGAGGGCCCCTGCAGGGCTCCGAAATGACAGGAAGAACAATGACCTTGGAGACAGAATCTCTGGAGTGTCTCAGAGAGGAATCTCAGCTGACTGCAACGCGGTCAGCCTGACGAAATAGAGCTCTTATTCTAAGTGGACCCCGCAAACCAGTCCTTGGGTGTTCCTATGCCATGGAGAAGAAAAATAGAGGGGTTTTGCAGAACAATCGGGCCCCATAAGATGTGAAAGGAAGGAAAGACAGAGCCAGCAATTATCCAAAGAATCAGACTAGATACACAGCCAATCAGTTATTTCATGGTGGGACAGAGCTCTCCCCAAATTTGGCAGATAATCGTCAACCTGCTTTTTACTTTGTTATTGTGTAGACTTAATCATCCTGTGAAATCTCTCTTGTTTTCAGACCTAAGTGCCACTGGAATGCTGTTCGAGTGGTCACATGAGGTTCATTAGGAAGAAGAGCTTGGCTTTGCGGGGACTGGGTGTCGGGCTGTTCTGTGGAATCTTTTTTTCTGCCATCACAAAGCTCCTGTGTGAAGGCCATTGTCGGTGCCACGGTAGAGCGTTTCCAGCCCTGCAAGCCCCAACCCCCAAGACATAATGCCTCAGTGGTGGCCTGCTTCATTGGCAGGTGCCAAGCTTTTATTTTTATTATGATAATGGCTTCATTTCCCCATGAATCGTTTAGATTAAGTATTACCACAGCCTGAGTTCTCTTTTATGGCCAACTTTTCGCTTTCTCTCCAGCAGCATCCAAACAACCAGGATTTCTTTATTAATTTTTGTTCTCTTTGGGAATGGCCACCAGGAGAAAGGGTTCTCAAAAATTTGAAGAGGATTACCTTTTTGCTTACCTTTATTGCCCACCCTCACAAAGCCTACATACACAGCTTGTGGGTACACAAACACACACACATGCTTACACCATAAGCATAGCATTGTTCTAACATGGGATTGGAGGGGTGGATAGACTCCCTTTGTGCTGGAGACCAGGACATGTGCCATTTATTAATGGGGGGGGGGCAAAGAACATACAAATACTTCTAATGTTTCATTACCTTCTAGATAAATCAGTGTTGGGCTCTTAGTACTGCTTCTAACATTCTTTCATCTTGTTCTTAATTTCTCACCCTCAGATCAATCTACTCTATTTGAAGCATCTTGAAAATCTGCTACTTTTGGAGAATGTGCTCCGAGGGTCTCTCCCTTCTTCTTGTCCATCACATCCCACACATACACACACCCTGCACCTGGCAATGTGTTTCTCTATCCCTGAAAAATAATGCCCTTCTTATTCGAAGTAACACATAGAGTGTTTTTCAAAAAGTTCTTAATGATGGAAGTTGCTGTGACATTTACCTGCGTGGCATCTGTCCAGTTCTGGGTCATAGTTGAAAACATATTTCCTGAGTACTGAGTGTGTACTCCATTCTGTAGGAGACAAAGAAATTATAACACCTGGTTCTGATCTTCAAAGAACTTAAAACACCAGGCTAGTGGTCAGGAAATTTGGATTTAGTTTTCAAGTTACCACTAACGATCTTTTGGTTTTGGTCAAATCCTGAAAACTCCAGATCTCAAAATCTGTAAAAAAAAAAAAAAAGAAAGAAAGAAAGAAAAAAAATAGGGGAGTAGGTAGAAATTGAACAAGATCAAGGGTCCTAATTCAAATACCTACTGGTGCCAGAATCAGGTGAGCCAGCCAGGGACTCAAGCCCACAGCAGATTCCCATCTAGGAGCCATTTGCGGCTCAGCCCATCAAGTGTTGCAGGCAGAAACTTGAGTATCCAGACTTTCACGAGAAGTCTTTTGACTTCTTTGAACAGAGTACAGGTCAATGTTGTGCTCGCCAACAAAACATTTCTGCAAACTAGTTAGCAACTTCTGGCCTACAGGCTGAAGACCTACCAGGTCCTTCTTTCTTATTTTATATGATGTTTGGAGTCATCCAACAATTGGCATGCAAACCAAGTATTCAGAAGGGCGTATGGACCCAGGAAAGATGGTCACTGGGTTCCTCAGGCCATCAAATGATTACAAATTGTGCGCATGACTCATCACTGTTTCAGCAGCTTCAAGTATTACTAATGAACATCCAGATGGGACTGCTGACTTTTGAGGAGGAGAAGGAGCTTAGAAAGAACGAGTAAAGGAAACAAAAGGCAATTTTTAACTGTAAAGAAGCCCTTCCGGCCAATGGTATGTGTAAAGAAGAGGAAGCAGAAGGGTCCTGTAGAATCTACCACCTGACTCTGGAGACTCAGCGACCCCGGCCTCCCCCCCCTGCCCCCATAGCTGTTAGAAGGAAAATCATAGAAGTACAGAGAAAGGAGCGATCGAAACACACCTCGTGGTCCACAGAAGCCATCAGATCACACAAGAGAGAAAACATATAGCAGTGAGGAAAGCACTAAACACGACAAAACTCTCAGATCAAGTGAAACATTTTTGAAGACAAGGATTTCCAAAATCTGTGAAGTTTTAAAAAGGTAGAATCAGAGGCAAAGCCTCCAAATCTAGGGGAAAGGAGAGATTCTCTGGTTGGTGCCTCCTGATTAATGAGTAAAAAGTGATCCAGTTACCATAGCAACTTGAAGATACACAAAAGGAAACATCCTTTCTTTAAAATATTCCTGATGATGAATAGGCAAAGTCTTTCAAAATACCTATTTTAAAAATGTAAGAGGCTCCTTTTTCCCTTCCTGTAAGAGCATATCACAAAGGATGGTGCCGTGTTTGTTTCCCCAGATAACAGGACTTGCTTACACAAGCCTGAGTTTGCTTACACAAACCAGCAATTTGGGCAAAAAAGTAATGACCAGAAAATATGTCTGTTGGAGAATAAATTGTTTTTCAGCAGTTTTGTTTCTGTTTAGGCAGCAAGGGAGACAAATGTATGTTGTCTTGGTTTTCTTTTTTCTAACAATACGTTTCGTTGGAGTTTCCATGGATGCTGAGAATGTGAAATGCACCTAAGCAGAGTCAGGAAATGAAAGGTTAGGCTTTCTGTAACCTTGTCTTGTTGTCTAAATGGAGAAGTAATAAAAAATATGACTTCGGTGGGACTGCACGCCCAGCCCCTTTGCCTTCTCCAGCTTGGCTCCCGCTGCCCCGGACACTTATTTCAGGATCCAAAGGATTGTTCTGTTTTGCTCCAGGCTGTTCAACTTTGGCAGAATATCCTGAGTAGATTGGAGATTCCAAGCAAGGTCTTGAAAACTGTAATGATCAAATATCCTGGGGACCCCTTCGGTAGGCGGTGGAAGGCTCTTAATTGAAAATTTTGGGTAAATGGTTGGTGCAAAGCCCAGCTAAGTGTCGCAAGGCCCGTGGCCTGGACAGTCTAGCTGATGATGTGATGGGGGCTTTTGCTAACCAGTAGAAGGGTCAATGGTCTTGAGTAGCATGGTAAGACTGCATAATATGGTCTTTTAGAGCGGGTGTATAAATATTTTTATGCAAGGATATGTAATCTTAAGTAGAGGCAGTGTGAAGGAGACAGAAATCATTTGGAGTTCCTAGCAATGGAAGTTTCCAAATCTGTATTTGTTCTGTAGGACCGCGGACAAGGGACGGAGGTCCCTTGGGGCTCAGCTTACTCATCCTTAACATGAGGAATTTGGGCCACCGTCAATTCAGCAAGCATAGGCTACATGATGTCATCTCCCACCTGTATCCTCAACAACCCCAACTCCTGAGTGATATGGCTCAGAATACAGCACCACTCAGCTGCTCGAGCCAAAATTCTAGGAAACTCCATTTCTCCCTCTCTCTCTCTGGGCTTTGTTAAAAATAACTCTTTCCAAGACTGAGAACCAATGAGCACTAAGACTGGGGAAGGAGGTGGCGGGCTGGCACATACAGAAAAAGATCAAAGTATCAACTTGAGTACTTATGAAGCTAAAATGGTGAATTAGATCTATGAACAAACAGTAAGCTTCCTAACCCTCCCTGCCCTGCATCAAACTTGCTGTCTCACCCAGGCACGCAAAGTTCCTTCTCTCAAATTCACTAATCATAGAGGATAAAGCAACCCTCTTTCCATTAAAGAGAAGTAGGTGGAATGAGATGGCTATGTAGTTGAGTTCCTGGGACCAGATGAAACTAAGGTCTCCTACTCCTCCGCTATCTTGATTTCCAGAATCCGGAAATACGTGAATGAGAAAGGACTTAGTAGCTATCTTCCCAATATTTCAAGGATCCAAACAGAAACACAGGGGAAAATGCTGTTTGTAAATACTTGTTGTATCACTGTATTAGTTTCTGAAGGCTGCTGTAACAAAGTACCCCAAACAAAGTGGCTTTAAACAATAAACATATATCTATTTCTCGGTGTTCTGGAAGTCCAAAATCAAGGAGTCAGCAGGAATGATTGCTTCTGGAGGCTCTGAGGGAAGATCCTTCCTCACCTCTCCCTAGCTTCTGTTGGTTGCCAACAAGCCCTGGCATTCCTTGGCTTGCAGCTACAACACTCCAATCTCTGTCTTGATGGTCTCATTACCATCTTCCTTCTGGGTGTATGTGTCTGTCTTCATGTGAACTTCTATGGACATCAGTCATTGGATTTAACCCCCTCCCCCCAATATACCTGCAAAGACCATATTTCCAGGTAAGGTTACATTCATGGGTCCCAGAGGTTAGGACTTGAACATATGGTTTTGGGGGACATAACTCAACCCACAACAGTCACCAAGTCATTTCCACTTCCCACATATTTTTCACTCTGTCCCACTTTGACCCATCTCCACTACTATACTTGAGGCCACCCACATAGCTTACGTGGATCATGCAATCATCTTCTCACTGATCTCCTCTGTTCTTCTCTTTCACTCTTGAAACCCATTCTCTATGCCACAATAACCATGTTCTTTCTAAAATTTAAACCTGATCATTTACAACCATCTACAAATCTAAAGTGATTTCCCATGGCTCTGGACAAGGCCTGTTCTCCCAAGCATGACATAGAAGCTTCTTCATGACCCAGGCTCTTAATCTCTTCTGTCTTCCCTTCCCTGTTTCTTCTCACTTCCTCATTACTCTAGCTACCCTAAACTCCTGGTAATCCATTTTGTAATTTTCCTATTCTTTTATGTAAAATCCTGTGTGTTTTTAAGGTGAGGGCAACCATGCTGTATTCTGACAAGATCTTGCCTCTCCCTCTGTAGTTTCTTCAAGGGGGTATCTCATGAGCCCTTTTACTAGAGGAATCATCTCTGTAGATTTAGCTCTCTCTGCCTTCAGGTCTTTCCACATGGAAAGAATTCTACTCTCTCTCCCTCAAACTCATTTTTCAAGTTCACTAAGCCTTCACTTCCTTAAGGAATCATTCTGCAATCGCATTCCCCTCCTCACAAAACACACATACCCTGGTTTAGGTATCACCCTATTTCTTCTTAGTCACCTGTTCAAAATCCCTTTAGTAACACTACATAGCTTTCATGGCAATATACTTTTCCTTGCTGCATTCCTCCCTACACCCTGAGCTCCCTTCTGTACTAGGAATGAGTCATCACTTTAGCCCTAGCGAATAGTAGGACTGAAAATATATTTGTGAAAGAAACCATAACACGAAAGCATAACACATAGCACTACAGCTGCTGAGATGAGTGAGATATATTTCCTGACTATGGCAGATCATTCACCATTTACCAAACCCCAACTTGACCATAGCTGCAGTAGCGGCACAAAGGTTATCAGAAGCTCAAACAAAACAAAAGAAAACAAGAAAACATCGATTCTTTCAGAAGAACTACAGGACTCAAAAGAAACAAACAGGGGTGCCTGGGTGGCTCAGTCAGTTAAGCATCTCCCTTCGGCTCAGGTCATGATCCCAGGGTCCTGGGATTGAGCCCCGCATCGGGCTCCCTGCTCCGCGGGGAGTCTGCTTCTCCCTCTGCCTCTGTCCCTTCCCCAACACTCATGCTCTCTCTCGCTGTCTCTCTCACATAATAATAAAATCTTTTTAAAAATTCTTCATATTCTTATGACATCTGAGCTGAGCCTAAGTCTAAATTCCCTTCTGGCTCTTATATTTTATGATTTCAGGTCTTTCATCAGAATTTTGAAGAATTTCTGCCACTGTGTTAGTGTCTTTTTGAAATGACTGATGCTGTTTCATACACCAAATTTCCAAGTCCTCTTCTCATAGTATTTTCCTTCTTCTTACAGACTATGACTATGTCTCTTTATCCTTCTCCATAGACTAAGAGCTGTTTTCTTGGTTATTCTGCAATTTCACTATGATGGATCTTCTTGTAGATTAAAAAACAATAATATATATGTTTATGCTTATATATGTTTAATGTATGTTTAATAATACATATGGTTAGTCCTTGGGACTAATGATTGGTATCTTTTAACAATTCTGGAAAATTCTCAGGCATTCTTTTTTCTTTTTTTTTTTAACCACCTCTTCCCCATTCTATTTTTTTGGAACTTTGACATATATTAAATCTTCTCATCCTAACCTCCTTGTCTCTTACTGCTCTTTCCTGTTTTCTACCTTTTTGTCCCTCTGATTTTCTATCTTTTCTTTGTATCTATCTTTGAGATCACTGATTCTCCTGCTATGCATAATCTATGGCTTAATATAACCATTCAGTTTTAATTTTGAATTTTTATGTCTTCCACTTATAAAGGTTATATTTGCTTCTTTTCCAAACTGGTTACTTTTCCATTTTCAAGATGTTCTTTTATTTCTTTAAAAATATTAAACCTTTAGAGGTGCCTGGGTGGCTCAGTCGGTTAACCATCTGCCTTCAGCTCAGGTCATGGTCCCAGGGTCCTGGGATCAAGTCCGGCCTCGGGTTTCCTGCTCAGTAGGGAGCCTGCTTCTCCCTCTCCCTCTGCTCCCCCCCCCATGCTTTCTCTTTTGCTATCTCAAATAAATAAAATCTTTAAAAAATATTAAACACTTGTTATTTTTATATTCTGTGTCAGATCATTTCAAGATCAGTGGTCTCTGTGGGTCTGATTCTGATGTCTGTTATTTCTGCCAACTTTCTCTCAGAGTGCCTAATTTCCTTGTTTTTAAATTGTGACCAATTTCCTTGAAAATTTACCTGTGAGAACACTTGGTGATCTGAGTTAAGATTACATTTCCCTAGAAAGGATTTGCATTTGCTTCTACCAATTGCCTTGGGATGCTATCTACTTAGGACTACTTTAAATTGAATTTTCCTTTTGAGATGTTCCCAACACACAGATAACATGAATTCAGATAACTTAGGTGAGATCCAGCTTATAGTTATACGTTCTCAGAAGAGATTTTGTTGTTGCTTTTTAATCTACCCAATGCCAAGGCTAAGACTGGGATGATGTTTTTTGTTGTCCCCTTCTCCTGACAATTTTATTTTCCATTCATCCTTACACTGAAACTGTAGTCCTTTGGTTCCCATTTTAGTCTTGTATTTTGTCTGGCAACCGTAACTATAATAAAAATGCTCTGAATTTTTCTATTCAAAAAGAGAGATAAAGGCTAATTAAGTGGTAAGAGAGAAAGAGAATCATTAACTTGGTTTCTTTCAAGCCCTAAGCAAATATTTCTGTGGTATACTAGATTAGAGGTTTATCTATTCTATATTTTGCCACATTGTGGTTTCTTCTCTAATTAGCTTTGCTAATTACTGTCTCCTCATCAAATTCCTTGAGGGTAGGGATTGCCTTTCTTGTCTGTATATATCTCTATAATCACCAAAGCAGTGTATGGACTATCATACAGGCTCAGTTAAGTATTTGTTTATTGCTCCTACCTCCAGCCCCGTTGACTGTTCCTCCTTTCTATCCACCCAAGGACTCAAGCCAGAGCCAGGGAACCACCCCACTTCCTCACCTCCCACATCATATCATCTGATCTTCTCAATTTTTATCTTTTTAGGTTCCTTCCAATCTGATTCTTCTTCATTACTGCAGCCATAGTCTGAGTTTATGCCTACCCATTTCTCCTGCAGTATATTCCTTAAACCAGTGTTTCTCAAATGTGTTACATGGAATCCAGGTTTTGCAAGATTTAAGGGATGTAACCGTTTCCACAGTTAAAGAAGTCATTTTCCATACAGCACCCACAATGATCATTTTAAGATATTCAGATCACATCGGATATCTTTTATAAAACTTAGCATGGTTCCTCATTACTTTTAGATTGAATGCAAAACTCTTAAGCCTGGCGTGTAAAATGATATTTGATCTGATCCTGCCTATGACCTTGGCCTCATCTCCTGACTCTCTCCCTCTCTTTATCCACTGTAGCCCCACTGACCTTCTCCGTGTTCCTTGAATAGATGAAGTTTTCTTAGCCTCTGTCTGAAACACTGCCCTCAGAGCCCACATGGCTATCTCCTTGTTACCATTCCCATCTCCAAAGGTCAATTCCTGAAAGGCTCTCTCCCCAACAAGCCTATCTAAATTAAGACCTCTCATCTCCATTCTGATCTCATCACTCTCTAATCCTTTATCTGAATCTCTGTACTTATTTACATGTTTCTCTTCTTCATTCACGCATATTTTTGGAGCTTCTGCTATGTGCAAGGCAATACTCATGGTACTGAGGTACAGGAAAACAAAACAAAACCACCCGTCTTCACGGAGCTTGCATTTTAGTAGCTGTTTCATGCAATTATTGAAGATTTACATCTTATTTGCATTATAATAATTACCTAATTTTTCTTTTATTGTCTATTTTCCAAAATGTAAGCTCCAGAATGAAGGAATGAGCGAACAAACAGCTATAGTGGGCAATCCTCATAGGCACTCAGCTGTGTATATTTATCCAACACTTTCACCTGTTAGTTGGTTGAGAGAAGAATGGGAATCCAGAAACAGCTTGCCTATTAGGATATCCCATTGTTGGAACCAGAGGACTTGGTAAAGACCAGAGTCCAATAGAGAACTGAGTCCTCTTTTAGCCAACATTTGTAGACAATGATTTAGATTATTTATTCTGGTCTCTCTACTACTGTGTCCCTCCAGGGGGCTGTGCCCCATTGTCAGCTGTACTATTTACATTATTGCCAGTTCAAATATTTATTCATTGTCCTTGGACACCAGTGAGGACAAAAGGATTGAAAATCGTCAACAGGCCCCCTAACCAAGTACTTTGTATCCCAGCACCATTGAACCTTCCAGAAAAAATCTTCTGTTTTGGCAAAGCAGGTCAAAGGGTCCATTTTGTATGTGAGCGTTAATTATCTGAAGCAATTCTGAGTACAAGGCCTATCTGAATTACATACTTTTTAATGCTATTTGGGGCTTATAATTAGTTGCACTCTGTGGGTATATAAATCTCTTACCCCGTCCTTATTTTTGTGTGGAATGAAGAATGTCAGTGCCTCTCTTACAGATTTGTACAGCATCATCCAATAACTAAGTACATATTTACTCTGGGAGAATCTGCATTATTGACAATGTGCTTAATTAACTCCCAAAACAACTTAAGTATTGGCTGCTTGTAATATTGTCTTTCCCCTCAAAGGGAGTAGTGCATCTCAATAGGGGATGGACACTCTGCTGATGCTCCAGCAAGGCCGCAGGTGCTCATAAAGAGAATTGCTTGAGAACGCTTGGCCCAAGTGACAGTGCCTCATCCAGTTGGCAAGTCTTGAGGCCGAGCCAAGAATAACCCCATTTCCTAGTGATCTGCCTCCTTTATGGAATCCTATCAGAAAAACATTTCAAATTAAAAGTGAATTTTTAAAAAGGAGTTCGTGTAAACATCTGCCATGGTTTTAACCGAACCCCATGGAAGATCGGTCTTGTCCTGGTGATGGAGAATTAGGAATTGCTAAGAAACAAAATGGAAAGATGGAAAAACAGAAGTGTGCAGAAAAGTGACAGAAAATGAAGAGTATGACCAAAAGACTAGTTCTCTGGAGAAAGGGGTCTGTGAAGAAGAACGTTTCCAGACATGTGGCATAAATGAGGCCTGGAGCTCATAACCTGAGCATGCACATTCTTTCCTTAATAGAATTTTTGTTCTAAGTCCATAGCACATATTTATTAATAAACATATATAGATACACATAAATAAAATCAGAAATAACTACTGTTAACATTTTAGCTTTTTCTTCTGATTTTTGATAGTCATCTCTGTACACACAGATCGATATGCATATATAATATATACATATCTAGATATGGATTACCTTCCCTATTCACATAGCCTACCATGAAAATGTCATGTCATTAAATATTCTTAAGAAACAAAATTTTAATGTATAAATGTACCATACTTTTTTAACCTCTTCTCAGCGGATGAACTTTCACATTGTCTTTCATAGGGACATAAACACTGGTTATTTCAATCTAGAAAGTTTTCTCTGGGGAACACATTAACATACTAAAGCTATAGAGGGTCATAGAAGGATGAGAAAAATGGAATCTTAGTTATAACATTCCAACGTGTTCATTTATATCTATATTTGCAACTTATTTCCCAACCCCCAAAATGCTAGGTGAACAAGTTAATTAGAATCATAGAGTTTGTCTATAAATATGGAAAGGCTAGAAGCCAGGTACAGGAAGTCCTTATATACATACAGATGTGTGAGCCCATCAGAGAACCAGTCCTTCCAGTTACAACTTTAAGCAATCGAATATAAAACATATTTTTGGAAAGCGAGTATATGAATTTATAACCTCAGAGTTGGCATTCTGTTAGATATGGCCCAAGTCCCTCATCTCCTCAAAGAGAAGTATGCAAGACAACCCACTGGCCCGCAGAAAAAGATAGAACTTGTATTTGCAATCATTTTGTTATTAAATTTTCTACTTTATCTTTCTACTATATATTTTAAAAAATGTAAAACATTCATGCACTAGCACACATAAATAATTCACACACATATATATGCATTGCAGGCATATGCTAAATTTTTAAACCAATGGGGTGATCAATCAAAACAGTATGGATATTACTACTTTAGATTCTGTAATTAGGGAGCTTATAGAGTATTTGGGGCTAGAAACCTATGAAGAAGGGGCGAAGCATCAGTTTGGTCCAATACTCTGCCTAAGTGTGGGAAGCACTGGGAAGGCAAACATTGCCCCAAGTTTGGTCAAACCTAGAATACAGGTGATTGGAACTGGGAAGGTAATTGAGCCAAAAGGTTGAAGCTGTGGGAGGAGCCAGCATCCAGGGCGTGATGAATTACAATAAGGCAGGTGCCGCTTTATGGAACACTTACAGATGTGATCTAAGAGGTCAAAGCAAAGGGAGCCTAATGAGTCTAGGACACCTGAGGAAGGACTGAGGTAGGGGAAAACCTAGAAGCCTCCCAAGAACATAAGTTTAACCTGCCTATTAGTCTAGCATCCTAGGCAGTAACTAGTAGATCTGTGCAGTAAAGGACTATGGAACAGATCAGTTTCAATAGGCAGTGGTAGAGGGAGGCCAGGGGTGTGGATGAAAGTTCTAGAAGCCTGAAAATGAATCTTTTTTTTAAAGATTTTATTTATTTATTTGACAGAGAGAGAGAGACACAGCGAGAGAGGGAACACAAGCAGGGGGAGTGGGAGAGGGAGAAGCAGGCTTCCCGCCGAGCAGGGAGCCCAATGCGGGGCTCGATCCCAGGACCCTGGGATCATGACCTGAGCCAAAGGCAGACGCTTAACGACGGAGCCACCCAGTTGTCCCTTGAAAATGAATCTTGAAAGACATACCACCCTGACATTAACTTTTCCCCCTGGTTTTGCAAAGAGGCGATTCTGCCTCAACAATATAGCTGATCCCTGGCTAATTCTGGCCTATCTAGATATTATATGATAAAGGCTATTGTTTAAAAAACCAAGTCTTTTGTCTCCTACAAATGAAAAAGAAACGTACAGTAAGATTTTAGAAAAGGCAAATTACAGTCATTTTAGCTCATACGTATCTTTAATTGTGGGACTCTAAGTTTATGTAAACCATAAACAACAAATTCTTTTTCTCTGCACATTTTGAAAATTTGATTCCATTTCAAGTTTAAAATATCCCTTTCCCAGTGCATTTTGTAAGTTAGATGGCCATAACTCCTGATGTGGCCCTGACCCATCCAGATGCAATGCTGAAGGCTCCAGGTATTACTAAGAACACACTAACACGGCAGGGGATGTACGTTGACCACTGAAGGTGAAGTTGAAGGCAGCAGTCAACACCTACATGAGAAGAGGGAGTTTCCCCAGCACTGATAAAACTAAGGAAACCATGGGAAAGTGACACAGAGGATCACGAAGACCTCTCCAGAAAGAGGGGGCACCATAGTCCTGCCCACCCCACTCCATAGAAAGGAGACAATAGACATGAGTTTTCTCAAGAAAGGCAGGCTGTACCCCCATTTTGATGAGGCATCTGCTCATACATTCTCCTTAGTGGGGATGTGAACAGGTGGAAGCCAGGAACTGTTTCCAAAGGCTTTTTTTTTTTTTTTCCAAATGTGTGAGGCTCTCTCTGAATTCTGACCGAACTTGCCCCATGTCCCCTCAAACTCTATTCTCTCAGCTCAAAGGTTTGACAACACCAAGTAACCAGAGCTATTCAAACCTCCTACTTTGGAAACCACCTTCTGAGACAGTCCACAATTCTAGCTTGTTTGGACTCTTCTACCCCTAACCCCCAAACACACACACATACATACACACACACATTGGAAGAGCCAGCAGAATTCATCTTTCTCCTTAAGCCAACCCTCCTTTCCTACCCTACCATTCAAATGCCAACTTGACTTAGACTCAACTTCTAGGTTTGGGATTGTTACCTTTCCTTAATCCCATAACAGCTGCCTCTCAGTGGTCAAGCTAAATCCATTTAGCTTATGTCTGACTTGTGGATCTTCTGGGGTGGAAAAATTTTTAAAATAATTCTTATTCTTCAGAATAACCGGTAATAATGAGAAAGACTAATGGGCATTCATAAGCTGTTAAAAGACATACTTCCTGTTCTATGCATTATTCATTTATGCAAACTATTGTAAAGGTACCAAATTCACTGTGCATCTGGGCTGGAAAGGTCCCTGGACTCAAGATTACATTGGTATGCACATTTCTGAGGCTTGGTTCTGTTTAGCATTTTCGTCAGTGACCTGCTTAAAGGAGCAGAGAGCAAACTCATTAAATTCCTAGATGGGAGGGATGGCCAGAACATTAGAGAACAGGATTAGAATTTCCCCAGCCCTTGCCAAGTAAGCAAAACTGTCAGAGTCAAATATGTTCATTGGGGACGGGCAGGGAAAAGTAAGATGCCCAACGGTGAGCTGAGTAGTAGCAGCTTATTTAGGAACAGACCTGAAAGAATACAGATGCAAACATAGACGTGTAATGGGAAATACTTACCCAGTGGAACCACTCGTGTTCTCCGGGGCCTTCGCACCCCTCTTAAAATGGATTGCGGAAGCATAAAGACCCCTCCCTACCTGCAAAAATTCTAAGAATTTCTGTGAGCTTTTGTTTCTCAAGGCACCTCTCGCTTCAGATTCCTTCTATCATGTAATTAGCCTGCTTTATGGTTCATTTCACTGTCCTGCTCTGGTCTGGTCGCCCTGTAACAAACCATGTCACCATACAACAGACAAAATCCATTTCCCTACTGTGAGCATATCATGGCCTCCTGCAGAAGGGTCTGGCTACGTCCTTGGCTGTCTTGAGTCTTGTTCCATCCTTCCTATGGAAGGGGCACGGCTGAATCTGGCCCAAGAGTCAGCCTTACATTGCCAACCCCTGCTAGACTCAATTGCAGAATTTTTACCTTTTGAAGAGTCTTAGCAACCACTTTCTCCAACCAGACCATTTTATACCTACAGAAATCAGAATCCAGAAAGCAGCGCAACATTTAATGCCAAGTTCGCAAGGCAGTTAAGCCAGAGTTAAAACTTCAAACTAGAAACAGATAGCCCGGTTCCCAGGCCAGTACCTTCTCCACTGCATCTTCACTAGGCTATTTCCAGAAGGTTCTGTCAATCTCTGGTTAAATGGCAGAACCTCTTATAGAAATTTTTCCACAATAGTTTTTGGTGTAATGCATCAGCCATATAATGTGTAATACACAGTCCTGTTGTCTTGCAACATCCCTAGGAGAACCCAGGATGAGCATTTGGCTAAAGATTTGAGCAAGGGGCAGATTTTGCGAAAACCAAAATAGAGCCTAGAGTAGATTAGAAAGGAAAGCTGTGCACAAAGTTCAAAGGGCAAAATTTTGTTTAAATAGTTAAAGGTCACATACAATCTTCATGTACCACGAGGAACATTCTAAAGAGGAGCAATTTTTTTTTCCATATCTTATCAGAATGAAAAGAACAGAACTGGAGTATCATAGAAACTTTGCTGGAGGTCACTCTGTGAGTCACGGAAATCCCGGGCCAGTGGAAATCATAGAATTCCCTTAATAATTGGATCTGGAATTGGCATCCTTCAAAGAGGGTTATGAGGAAGGGAAATAGACTGAACTAGTGATTCTCAAAGCTCTTGCCCTCTCATTAAGTCCCCTGAAAGCTGTAGGAAAGAGTCCTTCTCTGAGCCAACAGGGACATATTGAATCATTATACTTAATGAGAACAGGACAGTTTCTTCAAGAGATTTGTGATGTGCCCAACACAAAGTAGATACTGTATTGGAAAAAAATAATAATTGTCCCAATTTCAAAGGAGCCTCCCAGATGACACTCCCTCACATTGGCAGACATGGGGGGTAGCTCATGGAAAACCTGCCATTCAGAGTGGAGAGCCTGCCACCCCTTCCAAATATGCATGTGTGGACATGCTTGATGCCTTTCCCTCATAGATCCAGGAGGTGCATAATGTGGATGGTTCTTAATCTGCGTTTTGAAGACCTAGGAGCTTGGGATTCTACTTCCTTGAAAATCAGGGCCAGCCATTCCTGAGAACTCTTTTTTTACCAGCTTTGATAAAGCTAAACCACAGCATACATCGTGCTACTAATTAAAAATGGTATAATCTGTGCAAATATCATTTCTGGAGACTACCTTTCATGAATCATCCCAAAAAGATTATTTGTCTCAAGCCAGGACTTTTCCAGAGCCCATTTTTCCAAATGATGGACTCTCGGTAATTATTATGTTTCATTATTATAATTTTCTTCCAGATAATCCAGGAACCTGTACATCATGCACTACGGGGTATTACATGTAAGTTTGGCTTTTTTTTTTTTTCATGGCACTAACTTTTCTGCAGTTTAAGCATTACTGACTTAATCCTAAATCCAGTGATTAAAGCAAAGAGGCCGGGAAGCCTGAAGTGACTCTGCCCTGTCAGGCTATTAAAGAACAATTCTTGGATTTAGCAGTAAGAGCCCAGCTGTTTTCTTGCCTCCAAAGGAGGCCCTCTTATTCTTGGTCCTGGAAGTCACCCAACCTGACACTGGTGTCTAGGAATCTTGCCATGGGTTACCAGGATTCAGACCTTGCTGTTCATGGACAAACCTTAACGATAGACCTGCCCGCAGGCAAGCTATTTCCAAATGTCTGTGTGGAGACCTTGTCCTCAACAGGAGTCAGAAAATCCAGGATGAAGCCAGGTACTTTATGAGTTCTGAATCATCCCCTGGGTAAGAAGAGACACAGACCACTAGATTAAATGAAACACAGATAACAATCCCTTCCAAGGTTCTCCAATTCAACTCTACAAGTCAGAGATGGGAGGTCTCCACATCACCTCCCCTTCCCATTGCCACGTGACAGAAGCACACAAACCATCTGTTCAAATCCCAGGCCTGCCTTTAACTACCTATGGGACTTTGAGCATTTTACCTCAATACTCAGTTCCCTTATCTAGAAATTAAAGACAAGTCATAGCTACCAGAGGAGAATTGCATGGAGGTTGAAATGAGGACTTAATACATCACCAGTACTCCATAAATAAATATGGCTACCCCTTTCCTTCTCCCCACCCTCTTCACAGCTGCCCCGATGATGGGTCCTCAGAGTCCAGAGGGAAGTGGTTAATGACTTGTTTGGTGAGCACCCATAGACCAAGTTTTTATCCTTGAAACCTAAATATCTATACCTGTTAAAAATGATGTGTAGACAGATGTCAGGATATTAAATTATGGCGGTGAAGAGAAATACATCAACATAGCTCGTGGAAGAAACTCCATCTCCTCCCCCCCTCCTTAGGTTTGAACACCACTGTTATAAGACCTGTCCTCAGAAGACCTACAGTGAAGAATCTGAATGCAAAGCGTGTGAGACCAACTGTGGCGATTGTGACCAGCACCAGTGCTACTGGTGTGAAGAAGGCTTCTTTCTCCTGGGTAAGCCTGAGAACCACGTGGTGCAAAGGAAGAACAAGGCTCCAGAGCCCCACCCAGAAATAAGAGCACTCGCTTGATTGGCTTCAGACTCTTCCCGTGCCTCTTGTCCAAGGATGGATTTTAATTTGGTTTGAAAATAAACATTAGCTGGGACTACTTCCTTCTGCTTTTATTACTGAAGCAGAGTTCCTATGTCACTCATTAATTTCCAACATCTCCAAGTTGATGGAAACAAGAGTGATGGGGGCGGGTGGGGGGAACACTGAAGATAAATGCCTTAGAATGAATCACCTGGAATATTCAGAACCGTGACTCTTTCCCGGAGAATTAACCCAACCCACGCTATATATTCCTAAGCAGTGTTAAAGATCAACAAGATCCTTTGTCTTTGGTTTTGGTTAGATGGTTAGGAAGGAACTATACTAGGAGTCTTCTAGTGGAAGGACTCACAGCCCAGTGCTCTTGAATGTTTGCAGGATCAGCCCACACTGATCTCCAGTGCTTCTATACAGAGATTCGTTTGATTTGTACTTTTTCAAGGCCCTGAGAATTTGAAGTTCTTTACTCTGTGCTCTTCACCCCTTCACCCCTTGAGCAAACTGAAATGCTTGGTTAAAAGAGGACTGACATGTTGGATTTAAGACACATTTCTTGGTTGAAAGAAGATTATGCCAGTTTGGTTTCTTTAAAAACAAATTCAAACAAAGAATGTTCCTGAGATTCCCCGCGTCCTGTTTAGAACTTGGCCTCGCACAGTGCGCCAAGCCAGCCGGGGACATACCCTCATGCTCCCTTTCTGTGTGCCCCTGCAGATGGCTCTTGTGTGAGCACATGTGGTCCTGGCTTCCATGGCGACCCAGAGCTGGGACAGTGTGAGCACTGCCACCCGGCCTGTGTGACCTGCACTGGCCTTGGCCACCATCAGTGCAGCAGCTGCCGGGAAGGACTGCAGCTGCAACACGGGACATGCGTGGAGCCTGCCCAGACCCAGGTGGAAGGCAAATTCTGGAATGGTATGTGCCTCCCGAGAGAGAGAAGGCAGGTGTCTGGCCACCTTCTCTGCCTTCCTGCCTCCCTCCCCCTTTAATGCTTGCTTTTGGGATATCCCAAAAGAGATGAAGGCACGGCAGTGAACCAAAGCTTGGAGTGGGAAAGGGTAGGAGGCGGTGGTTCGTTGTCATCCGACCTGGAGGGAAACCCAAAGCACAGCCTACGGTTGGTGTGGCCCATGAGTTCCTATCGGGAGGAGGAGACCTCGGAGCGGGTAAAGAGAGCCATGTAGGGGAATGGCCCAACGACCATTCTCAAAAATTTCAGAAGAGCTTCTATCTAAGGTAAAGGAAAACGACTGGTAAAGGTGGGCTTTTTCAATTGGACAAGGAAGACCTGCTCTAAAAGTGTTGGAATTTAAGCTGAGACAGCTGATCTTTCCGGCTGGCTGATTAGACCTTAGCATCAGCCAAGCTTGCCTTTTAAAAGATCCCCTCCAGGGGCACCTGGGCGGCCCACTCAGTTAAGCAACCGGCTCTTGATTTCTCCAGGTTGTGAGATCGAGCCTCGGGCCTGGCTCCACGCTCAGCAGGGAATCTGCTTGAGATTCTCTCTCCCTCTCCCCATCACTCCCCCCAACTCACGCTGCTCTCAAGTAAAATAAAATAAAAGTCCCCCTCCAGTTGCAGCTGGGGAAAGTGGGGATTTTGATGGGGGCCGGAGGAAGGGTGTGGGAGTTTGCAATCTAATAGTAAAGGCTTGCGCGTGCTCGTTCCTACCTGCGTCTTCAGTACTGACCTCACATTGGAGCCTCAATCACGAGCTTCCTTGCAAGGTAGTTACAAACTCCAGTGGCCTGTCTGTGTCTCTGGTGGTTAAAAAACCAAAGCCTCTTCCTGCTGGAAAAATCTGACTCACATTCTATGCAGAGATGTTCACGAAAACAAGAGATGCTCTCCATTTGATTTCAAGGCAAGGATTTGTTAAAAAGGTCATTTCAGTGCAATGGCAGTGGAGGTCTGCTCAGGATGAGTGTTCGAAGGGCCCGGGGCGAGGGATAGATCCCGGGCAGGAGAGAGGCTCTTGCCGAGTCTGACGAGGGACATCCATGGTGACCGTCCACCACGACAGGGTCGCATGTGTGACTTAAAGGAAAAGCAGCTCAGAGACCATCACAAACCTAGCAGCCAAAGGCCATGGAGAACACAGGCCAATTTCAGAGGCATAGCTGGGAAGAAAATCATTCAATCCAGATTGGGATATCTTCCGTGAATTATAGCTGGACCCAAATGCTGAAAACGGGCTTGTCTGGCATTTAGGCATTTAAGAGGCAGGGCAAGCCAAGAGGAAGATAGTCTGGTGCTGGGTCTCTAGCTCAGAACATCTGTATTTTATCTGGCATCCAGATGATGAAAAGGTCCAGGGAGCCAAGAGTCAGAGCGGATTTGATTCCCCAAATGATTACATGTCCCTTTCAACTGGACTACGCACTTTGCAAGAAGAAATCAGGCTTTGACTGCTCCCCTTTGTCAGAGCACCACACCCACCCCTCTGCATTTTCTACTATCAAAATATAGTGTTTTTGAAGAAAGGAAGGAATTAGTCCATTTGGGGAGTTAGCACTACTAAGGGATTTGAGAAGCAGATGAGAATGTTTCTCATGGCTGGACAAAAGCAACAAAGTCAATGCCATGGCTGCACTTTTCTAAGATCTAGGAAATCAGACATGCAGACTATTAACAGTGAGGAAAAACTCTTTCTTCACTGAGCAAGGTGAGGCCGGAGCTCAGCTTCCCCGGCAGAGTTTAGACACCACTGAGGGAGATAGTAAGTGGGAAATGCACTCCATGAAATCCTGGGAGTATTTGAGCCAAATGCCTACATCTTTCCCCTGACTTCTAACTCTTAAAAAACAAGAACAAAAACAAACAAACAAAAAAACAAACAAAACCCCAACAAGGTTGAGGGTATAATAGGAGGGCAGAAGGTTCCAGAAAACAGGCACTAACTAGCCACCCCTTTAAGATGATGCTAAGCAGGTTGCAGTCATCCTGGGTCAACTCAGTGGGAGCCCAGACAATGGACAGAATGATTTTAAAAGAATAGAGCTGCCTAGGTGCTCTCAGCAAGGTGGTGGTGTGGTTTTCAACACAGTTGCAGATCCACATAGGAAAGGTAAAATGGGACAAACTTCAGTCCACTCCTTCACCCACATGACCTCCCAGAGGAAACAATCAGATCTTGTTTGCATCCAAAGACTACAACCACCCCCACGGTCTGTGCCAGTACATGTTGGGGAAATAGCCTTGAAATAAAAATCCAACTAGACTTCGCTAAACCCCTCTCTTAATAAAGGGGCTGCTTACGATGAGAGGACCATAATTCTTCGTTAATTACACACAAGATGTTACTGCCTCCTACCCCAGTCCAAGGATGGAGATTTCCTTAAACGTTGGACCATGCCTGGCCAATCCTCCAACCAAGACTAACTCATCTCCAAAGATGGCCGCTCAACTCTGTTCTTCCTGCCAGCAAAGAATGACTTGCACCAAAGTATGGATCCCCACCACATCCCCTGTCCTAGTCACTAACACGCTGTGGAGATTCCTAGGCCAGTGCCCCTGTGTGGCAGCAACAGATCCAATGTGAAATAGGTTGCCAATGGCTTCCACAGGGACTTAGGAATCACAGAGCCACCATGGGTGAAAACATTCAGCTGTGGCAGGCCACAGGTTCGGCTGCTTTCCTGAAACCATTGTTGGGAATGGAAACAGTTTACTTTATGCCTGTTAAATCATTTGGATTTTAAGTGGTTTTCCCCCTGGTAGTGCCGGAAAGTCCTAAGAATAATTCCTGCACATTTCCCCTACCCACCTATTTCCATCATCGATTAAAACCGTGTTTGTAGCAGGCTCTAATTACATATTCTGATGATAGTTTAATCTACAAAGCGCAGACACAGGGAATTAACTTTTTGACCACATCCTAACAATTTCTCACTAGCCTGTCTTTTGATCTTAATTCCTATGCCCTGAGGAAGCCTGGAATCCCAGAGTCAGTCACAAACACTGAGAGCCATATGTAAAAAATAAATCTCAGTGGTGAGCAGATATGCTGCCTATGTGTAACTGAATCTTCGAGAGCTTTAAAGATGCCACAAAAATCTGATTTTTAGAAGGACTTTGTAGATATATACAGTTGCCTCGCTTAGAAATGAGGACCTCATTTTTACTTAATTAACCAACCAGAACTTTGTGAAGAAAACACAGGACACTGGTTGAGTAAATGATTAAACCTTTGGCCCACAGGATCCCTGAAGGAACCATGTGTCTCCACTTGCCCTGATTGTGTTCAATAGGGGATCATTAAACCACTGGCAGCTTGAAATCAACTACGATGGGAGTATTTACACCACGGAAATCAGCAAACACTACAATTTAAGGTTTTTGTTGTGTGTTCCAAAAAGCCATTTTACTGGTACACCGCTGCTTTGACCTCAACCAAACTATTTTAAAATCCAAATTAATTACTAAAAAGTCTCTCTAGTGGATGTAGGCTTTAGAGGTAAGCATACGAGGGTTCAAATCCTGGCTCTGTCCTTTACTAGCCATGTGACCTTGAACAAGTTATTCATCCTGTCTGAATCTTAGTTCCCTCATCCATAAAATAAGAACATGGAACTGCTTCAGCCAAGGTCATTCTGAGAAGTAAATGGGAGAGCCCACATAAAGCTCCCAGGACAGAAGAGGACACAAGAAAAGTTAAACTACTCCCTTGCCCTTTAATCTGACCCAGTCTTAACACAGGAAACACTAGTTCACTTTCAAAACAGTCTTCCCTGTCAAAAGCAAGTAATTTTGGGGGCCCTAGGTTGGGGACGAATAGTCCCAGAAAGGCACCAAATAGTGGTCAGCTGGGATGCCTAGGAGCCAAGCAGAGTCCTGACTTAGCCAATACTGTGTATAAAGATGTCAATGGCAGCTTTACTTATAATAACCAAAAAAAAAAGAGCAATCTAAAAGTGTAACAAAAGAAAAAAATTAAGCGAATTATGGTTCATGCAAATACATAATCCATTAAAAAGTGTACTAAGAATTTTAATAGCAAGAAAATATGCCTATAAAATTTATAATATCAAATGAAGGGGCGCCTGGGTGGCTAAGTCGGTTAAGCGTCTGCCTTCGGCTCAGGTCATGATCCCAGGGTCCTGGGATCGAGCCCCACATCTAGCTCTCTGCTTGGTGGGGAGTCTGCTTTTCCCTCTGCCCCTGCCTGCTGCTCCCCACCTGCTGCTTGTGCTCTCTCTGTCAAATAAATAAATAAAGTCATTAAAAAAAAAGTAGGGTCGGTATTATATACGCAGAAGACATAAATGATTAAATACACATACATGATTATGCTCACACATTCAGCATGAAGATGGGAAATCTATGTGCTGACGTCTACATCACAGGCATTTCTGGGTGGTAAGGTGATAGGCAAAACTGACCTTGCTCATCTTTCTTGCATTAAAAAAATAAAACACTTTATTTTTCTTTTCTAATAAAAAAGAGCCTGTGCCCACTGCAAGCCCATCTTTGGTGAGGAGCCTGCCACAGAAGCGACGGCGGAAGTTTCAAATCAAAAGAGGTAACAGGGAAATAGGGAGAAGACCTTCACACTGAATCAAAAGCCTCTGTGATGTAGAAACCAACCCAAAGAAGTTGGGCTACAAGGAGCAAATGGGGGTGCCCAAGTAAAAACAGAAGGAGGTGGTGACCACAACGTAGGTGCTCAAAGGCCAAAGACCGGGAGGAAATTCAGCAGTGGAGCTTTCTGGAACATTTAAGGGTGTTCCTGATGTGCTGAGTGTTTATATCTGGGAGAGGCTATCAAGAAAAGCCTCTGTCCTTGCAGATTTGTAATAGGCTGGAAAAGCACCTTTGGCCTTCCCAGTCGCTGTAGTAGTATTTGAAATAGCAGAGATTGGAAAAAAAAACAACAAAAAACCCCGAAGTGGTCACCAACAGTTACCAGTTAGAAAAATGAAGTATGATACACCCATGCAATGGAATGCTGTGGAGTCATAAACAAGAGGGGGCTCTTTATGCGCCGATAGAGAATGAGCCCCAAAATTCATTACCAAAAAAAAAAAAGCAATGTGATAAACAGTGTGAATAGATACAGTTTATATAAAAAGGATGGAGAGATACTTTATGGTATATTCCCTTTCTTCAGGTTTGTTGTTTTTTTTTTAACTGTGTGAGTATTGCTTATTTTAAAAAAAATTTTTAAATAAAACTCCCGTTTTATATGGTTTAGCTATAGTCATTTCTAAAGGACTGACTCTACATTTTCTTGGTCAAGGTGATTTTGTTTTTCTTTGAGGTCTTGTCCAGTCCAGAATTTCTGGAGTGGAAAAAAAAGAGAGAAACTATGATCAAAGTCAAAATTTACTTGTGATTAAGTCACTAATCTTTTATGATAAAAAGCTGTGGCGGGGAACCACAATCCTTTGCCCACATTTAATTGCCGTTAACTGTGTGTACGGAGCACCCTCTAGTGGAAATATGCTGACATTACAGAATTTTATATCCAGGGTATCCCAGTGAAATGTCAAACTGCCAGAACGGGATACACGTAATTATAAATCCCCAGGTAGATATATACATTATATTTTTAAAAATGTGAGAAAATCCATTAAAGCTCATGTCTTTCTAAATAAAAAGTTTTAGTATAAAAATGATAAAATCGGGGTGCCTGAGTGGTGGCTCAGTCGGTTAAGTGTTTGCCTTCTGCTCAGGTCACGATCCCAGCGTCCTGGGATCGAGCCCCAGTTCAGCTCCCATATCGGTGGTGAGTCTGCTTCTCCCTCTCTCTCCACCCCTCCCCTCCACTCGTGTGCTCTCGCTCGCTCCAGCTCTCTCTCTCTCTCTCTCAAGATTGTGTTTATTTGTCAGAGAGAAAGAGAGCACAACCAGAGGGAGCGCCAGGCAGAGGGAGAAGCAGGCTCCCCGCGGAGCAGGGAGCCCGATGCGGGGCTCGATCCCAGGACCCCGGGATCATGACCTGAGCCGAAGGCAGACGTCCAACTGACTGAGCCACCCAGGCATCCCTCTCTCTCTCGATCTCAAATAAATAAATAAAATTTAAAAAAAAACAATAAAATAAAAAATTCAAACCCTGAGGGGAAAAACATTCAACCCCTGGCCTAGACATATAATATTAAAGATGGTCGAGGTGTTTCTGATAAATATTATTTCGCCATTATTTTTTAAGAACTGCATTCAGCCATTAAGTATCTTTTTTTCAGTTCCATTGAAATACAATTGACATATAACATTGTCAGGCTTAACCAGCATAATGTGATGATTTGATATACATATATATTACAAAATGATTACCACCATGAGGTTAACACATCCACCGCCCCCATAGTTACCTTTTGTGTGTGTGTGTGATGAGAACTTTTAAGAGCTACTCTTAGCAACCTTCACGTACACAATAGAGTATTAGCTACTGACACCATGCTGGATGTTACATCCTCAGCACTTATTCATCTTATAACTGGACGTTTGTACCTTTTGGTCCACTTTCACCCATTCCCCACCCCGGCCCCGACACCTGGCAACCACCAATCTACTCTAAGTCTTTGGTTTCCTTGTAGGTTCCACATATAACTGAGATCATCTGGTATTTGTCTTTCTCTCTCTGACATACTTCACTTAGCCTAATGCTCATGATTTATCCCTTTGTTGCAAAGGGCAAAATTTCCTCCTTTTTTATGGCCGAATAGTGTTCCTTTATATACATATGGCACATCTTCTTGATCCATTCATCCATCGATGGACACTGAGGTGGTTTCCATGTCTTGGCTCTTATAAAGAATGCTGCAATGAACATATGAGGACAGGTATCTCTTCAAGGCAGCGATTTCATTTCCTTCAGTTACATACACAGAGTGGAATTGCTGGATCATAGGGGTAGTTCCTTTTTAATCTTGTGAGGCCCCTCCATACTGTTTGCCACAGCGGCTGTGCCCATTTACGGCCCCACCAGCGGTGCACAAGGGCGCACAAGGGTTCCCTTTTCTCCACAGCCTCACCGGCACGTGCTGTCTCTTCTTGATCTTAGCCCTTCTAACAGGTGTGAGGTGCTCTCACATTGCGGTTTTGATCTGCCTCTCCCAGGTGATTAGTGAGGACTGATGTTGGCAACCGAATTGTTGCTCATCTCTGCCCCCGTCTCGTTTGGGTTAAGTGAGACCTGTCAGTTTAAAAAGGCCTTCGGGGAAACACTTGGTCCTGTGGAGCTTCCTGTTGTCTTTTGTGAGAATCCTGTGCCTGACAGTGCTCCACACAAGGCTAATTGAGCTCTTAACAGCTCCCCCAAGGGAGAGTACAGGAGTGAGTCAGTCTCCTGGAAAAGCAAGGCATATTTCTCTCTCCAGACTAGGAAGAGAATGGCCACTTAGCATGGCAGGATGATCATTTATGTCTATACATCTATATCTATAGCTACATCCACACCAATCTGTCTGTCTACCTACCTACCTCTGAGTCTAGTTTCCTCTGTAGCGAACCTCAGCAGCTTATTAACCATAGCGCCTTCAGAGAAACCAAGCAAACCCTCCCAGTGCCACTCCAGGTATGGAACAGAGGGAAAAGAGAGAGAACTAAAGCCTAAGGTTGGGAAATGGGGAAGTATGGTAACCAAGGAGGAAACTGGGAGGAAAGAAGCAGAAGGTCTAGCATTTACTGAGCCGCTGTGTGTGCTCATTACACACACTGTTCCATTTAGCCTTCATGACAGTTCTATAAGGGAACGATCGTTTGCTCTCATTCCAGAGACATGGAAAATAGGACTCTCGGAGTTTAATTACCGTATCCATGGTTACCCTCCCGTAAGTGGCACAGCTGGGCTCTGACCGCAGGTGTGCCTACAGAACCCACTTTGTCAGACTGACTCTCAGGAAGAGCGGGAAGGAGCGGGAAGCAAGAGAGGGAGGGTGATCATAAGATGCCAACAATAACAGTCAACTGAGGGTCTCGATCATTCCTATCACACATCCTGAGCTAGATCTTCTTTTTCTAATTCTCTCCTATGAGACTTATGCTGATTCCCAAGCAGCTCCTGAGATTCAGTCAAGATCTCGTGGACTCATTGAGTGATGTCACCAAGGCTATCCTGTAGGTCTTTGAAATTGTCCCATGGACTTCCTGACTCCCGGGAAAAGCCTGGTCACCAAAGGAATGCTCTTGGGGGGAAAGGAAGAGAGGAACACCTCAAATGTTTCCCAGGGGAAGGGTGTATTGACCTGGGATGGCCTGCCTATCACCTGACCAACCAGAAAGCCCACAGGTGGCTCCATTAGGTGAATGTTTAATGATGATTTGCGAGGAGATAAATTTAGGTTTGCATTCCACAGTGATTACTCTGAAGAACACAGAAACCCAAACATTGACGGATTTTGAAAGCTGGTTCCAAAGAACCAAAAAAAAAAAAGAAAGAAAGAAAGAAAGAAAGAAAGAAAGAAAGAAAGAAAGAAAGAAAGAAAGAGAGGAAGGAAGGAAAAGAAAAAGTTACTCCATAAAAGACACAATGAATTCTGTTATCATCTTGGAGTGAAGAGAAATGGTCATTTAAGAATCTTGGGGAAAGAAGTAATGACCTTTAACTAGAAAACTCTTTAATGCATGCATGCACATAAGCACACACGCTCACAGATTTTTAATATATGAAAGAAGGAACACCTGTTAGTTCAAACAGCCCCGTTGCATTAAAGACTATCCTGTCACTGGAAGTTTGCAAACCATGATAACCAATTGGAAGGAAGAGAAAAAATAAATGAATAAGTGAAATACATGAATAAATGAATAAAGCCCACCGTGGAGGTTTAGCCAATGCAAAATTGAAGGGATTCTATTCTGGGCAGGAAGGAAGATGAGATTACCCATGAGATCCTTTCCAACGCTGTAATACTATGACCCTGTTCAAAGGACACTGACTTCCGGTTTCTGTCTACACAGACATTTTGAGAGGACAGCAGCCTTGTCATCCTTCTTGTAAAACCTGCAACGAATCTGCGACCCTGTGCACTTCGTGTCCAAAAGGTCAGTATGGAGTATGATAAGAAGTGGCTGTGGCCAAGCCAATTCACTGTCACTCATGTGTATTGGCATTTTTATGTAAAAGGTTTGCAGGACTTGATCCAGTCCTCACTGTTCCTATCACCGTGGCTATTCTGGAAAAATGCGGGGACCCAAACAGTGACCTCTAACAAAAACTGGTATTCAGGAGGGCATGGTGCGTTCAGTCAGTAGAATATGTGACTCTTGATCTCAGGGTTTTAAGGTCGAGTCCCACATTGGGTGTAAAAATTACTTAAAAATAAAATCTTAAAAAAAAAACAAAACTGGCTTTCAAAGGACCAAAAAAAAAAAAAGAGAGAGAGAGAGAGAATGAAAAGAAAAATGCCAATGTTCTTATCCAAAGGCATGATGAAGTCATCTGTTGATCTGGCCACAGATTTTGTTAGGGTCTGTGGGTACCTGACATTTCTAGAGGTTCCATTACTCTTTAAAATGCATTAGCCAAAACAAGAGAACTTAGGGTAGAGACTCTAGGGGAGGGTAAATACCCTACTTATTGTTTCCTTCTTCATTTCTGAATTTAGGAGAGAAAAAGAAAATCCCAAGAACACTTTTTTTTTTTTAAGATTTATTTGAGAGAGAGCAAGAGAGAGTGCGAGCAGGAGCAGGGGAGAGGGGCAGAGGGAGAGGGACAAGCAGACTCACCGCTGAGCAGGGAGACCGATGCGGGACTCAATCCCAGGACCCTGGGATCATGACGTGAGCTGAAGGCAGACGCCCAACTGACTGAGCCACCCAGGCGCCCTGCCAAGAACAACAAACTTAACAGGTCAACAGATGAACTGCTTCATCATCTACAATAACAAAACATCAGAAATAGCAACTTCCCTGAATTCAGGGGATATTTTATTAACATGGTACACTAACAGTGAGAAGTTAAGAATTAAAAGTGACCATTAAAGTGGTCATTATGTTGGAAGGTGCAATGTTCATCGTGAGATGGGGCACAAAAGTTTAAAATTTCAGGTGTGCCATGATTCTATCCCTACGAAATGTAAAAGTTTACAACCAAAAATTGAAGGAATCTTCTTGGGATTTGGGAGTGGAGGGTGATTTTAAAATAGTTTTCTTCGATTATGATGTTATCTGATTTTTTTCAGTTAAGTAGCACTGGGTATTATACACAAACAATGAATCATGGAACACTACATCAAAAACTAATGATGTAATGTATGGTGATTAACATAACATAATAAAATAAAATTAAAAAAAAGAATAAGTAGACAGACCGTCCAATCCAGGTGGCGTTGGATGGTGGAGGAGTTGCCACTGTGTTAGTGTCCTAGCAGGAGAGGATTCCAGAAGCAGAAGAATAGACTCTATTGAGCTGCACATGTATAACAGCCTTACATGAAGACAGACAAAGGTGTTAATAGATCAACTGGGCAAAGGGAAGCCCCATAGTGACCTGGACCAATATCAGTAGGAAAGTAAAAGAAACAGGGCAAGGGGGCACCTGGGTGGCTCAGTCAGTCTTGATCTCGGGGTCCTGGGATCGAGTCCCACATCTGGTTCCCTGCTCAGCGGGGAGCCTGCTTGTCCCCCTGCCTCTCCCCCCCATCATGCACTCTCTCTCTCTCAAATAAATTAAAGGAAGGAAGGAAGGAAGGAGGGAGGGAGGGAGGGAGGGAGGGAAGGAGGGAGGGAAGGAAGGAAGGAAGGAAGGAAGGAAGGAAGGAAGGAAGGAAGGAAGGAAGGAAGGAAAAGAAAGAAAGAAAGAGAAAGAAAGAAAGAAAAGAAAGAAAGAAAGAAAGAAAGAAAGAGAGAGAGAGAGAGAGAGAAAGAAAGAAAGAAAGAAAGAAAGAAAGAAAGAAAGAAAGAAAGAAAGAAAGAAAGAAAGAAAGAAAGAAAAAGAAGAAAGGAAAGGAAAGGAAAGGAAAGGAAAGGAAAGGAAAGGAAAGGAAAAAGGAAAGGAAAGGAAAGGGGAAAGGAAAGGAAAGGAAAGGAAAGGAAAGGAAAGGAAAAGAAAAGAAAAGGGAAAAGCCTCTGTTGTCAATTTCCTTTCTGGAGATTTAACTCAATGTGGAAGACTGAGCCTCACTAATAAATACTTTGGTTTGCTGGAAAGCAGCGCTCCACATACTGGGGTCTTTGCAGAGGTTCAAAAAAGCTGCCGGGGGCATCCGTCCTCTGCGTGGACCCCTGTGCCATTGGACCAGACACGTGATGATCACCTGCTCTGCCTTCTTCCCTGGGTTTCTAGGCACGTATCTGCTGGCCCAGGCCTGTGTCTCCTCCTGTCCTGAAGGCACATGGCCCTCGGCGAGGAGTGGCCACTGTGAGAACTGTATGGAGGACTGTACCTCCTGCTCTGGAGCCGATCTCTGCAGAACGTGCCGGACGGGGCCGGACTTCCCTCTCTTCCTCCACGAAGGCAGGTGCTACACCAGGTGCCCTGAGTAAGTGTCCCTCTTCCTCCCACGTCCCGCTCGGGTCCATTCTCCTGCTGTACTTGGAGGGCAATTCCTTCTTGCACCAAAGGACGCCTCCCCGTCCTGGTTACAGAGCCTATGGAAGTGTCCCCTCGACATGCAATCGCTGTTGGCCAAGGCAGCCAAACCAGTCCCTTGTGACTGTGATCTGTACGTGTTTTTGACCTTTGTGAAAATACGCTCTTTTTCCACCTTGTGGTTATGGTCAAGGAGTTGTCTTCCTTCCATGACAAAACTTAAGGCTGTGAATACATGAATCTCCTCTTAAATGTTTACAGTAGGTGAGGTGTGAGGTGTAAATAATAAATATGGAATCACACCTGCTGAATCATTGATTGGTTCCTCCTGGTGCCCTCAGTCCTCTGGTTTGTAATTCCTTTTCTCTTCCCATCAATGGGTCCAGCTCCAGGATGTAAAAAGGAAGTGGAAACAGCACATGGAAAAGTGTATCTGGGAACCTTCAGGGACATGAAACAGAAATTCTAAGTAGAATGACTGAGACAATGTGGGGTTTATTATCTCACGGAACAAAAAGGTTAAAATCCAGCATTGGTTACATCAGCAGCCAACACTTCATTAAAGACCCACAATCTTTCTGTTTTTGTCCTTGAATCTTCTTCAGCTTGTCCTCCCCTGAGCCCCTGAGCCACGTTGTCTCCAAACCTCACCACCCTACACAACAACAACCAGAGAGACAAAAGGGCACGTTTCTCCTCCTCCATCTCTTTTTAAAAGGAAATAAAACTTCCTCTGACTTCCCTTCACATCTCATTAGCCAGAATGCTTCACTTCCGTCTTCCAAAAATGATCTCTGGCAAGAAGGATGGAAATAGAAGGATCGGTTTAGGCTACACAAAATTCCCCCCTGCATACCCAAATAAAATCAGAACACTGTCAGGCAGGAAGACTGGAAAGAGGGAGGTGCGGAAGGGGTTTGGGGAAGTGACCAACAGAATCTGTTTGAAGCAATTAGAAATTTCCCACTGATTAAAAGAACTTGATGGTTGAGCTACAAGATCTATGAGAGAGGTAGATCATTAGTATCTGTATCCACTGATGAAATGGATCCTACAGGGTAAAAACATAAGTCAGGGTACTCAGGAAACTTCCAGCCCAGTGGAGAAGCCAAGCATATTCAATTCAGTTCCGCAGATAAATAGTGAGCACCTACTAGGTGCAAGAATTGACCTCAGAAGCTAAGTTATAATCAACTGAAGTTTCTCCATTTGGTCCAAAAAAGCTAAGATACTACTGTATAAGGGAGCCTGGTCTTAGCTTTCGTCTGGGTACGATTTGGTTCTCCAAATTTTCTTCCGTAAAACTACATTGGATATGTAACCTTTATTCACCCCGTCCCATTTCTTCCTGATACAGTCAATACATTTTTGTTTCCTGAATAAATATAAGAATGGCTGAAAGAATGATGAAACAGATGTGAATGAGTTAATTAAAACACCAAGTAAAGATGCTGCATAGGATCCCTTATTGGCATTGATTCAAAAAGGACTCTAGCAGACTGAGTTATTTGCTACAATCCTTCACCTCTCCAAGTACCTGTGCCCCCTGCTTGTCACTTTGCAGCAGCTTCCACAGACACAAAATGGACTTCCCTGACCCTTGACTTTGGGCCGGGTTGACTTGCTTTGGCCAACAGAATGTTAGCAGAGAGGCTTACAACCTATTTGTCTGGATGAACTTGCCCTCTTGTGCTCTGTCATGGCTAAGAGAAGAATGTGCCCCAGGAGGTCCCTGTGCCAGGGAAGACAAAGGGACACGAAGAAGCCCTGAATCCAGTGTGTACCTCGGCGCCCAGCCTCCTCCTCCCGGAGTACATGCATGACCTCTGCCCCTACAATGACAAAGGCCTCTTTGAGCGCAAGCTCAGCCCAGATCTGCCTTCCTGCAGATACATGGGTGATGAGTTTGGGCATGTCCTGCCACACAGCACTATTATGGCAACGGCTGACAAAGAGAATGAAAACTATCGAAAACAACTGGAATAGATACCTAGGACATTGGAAGTCCGTGTTCTCTACAATGGTTCATGATTTTCCTGCCTCTGCACGTTCCAGTTCTTCCCGCCAGCTTTTTTCTTCAAAGAAACTGTCGAAATTCCCCCCATCTTCCAAATCTATTTGAAAAGGTTGAGGTTTTCGTAGTTACTGTGGTCACCAGTCAGTAAGAGATGTCTCTGGCATGATAATGTAATCACCGAGAGGTACAATATATACGCACAGACACCAGATTCCACCTGGAAGAAAGTCAGTCATATAAACATACCCTCCACGAGCAGCTGCTACAAATATGTTTGATGCTGTGTGCAAGCGTTATATGTGCCTGTCTGAAAAAAGCCACCAGAGGTTGGCGGAGAGCATCCGAAAGCAAAAGCGGTTCCAGTTTTATAGGGGCATTAAACCTTTAGAGCTTGGTAAAAATAACTTAATTATGAACGAACATTTTATATTAAGGACTAAATTCAGTAATTTGTTAAATTAAAATTTTTCATCAAAAATGTATTGGATAGGGCGCCTGGGTGGCTCAGTTGGTTAAGCGACTGCCTTCGGCTCAGGTCATGATCCTGGAGTCCCGGGATCGAGTCCCACATCGGGCTCCCTGCTCAGCAGAGAGTCTGCTTCTCCTTCTCACCCTCCTCCCTCTCATGCTCTCTGTCTCTCATTCTCTCTCTCAAATAAATAAATAAAATCTTAAAAAAAAAAAAAAAAAAAAAAATGTATTGGATAAAAAGCCTTTTCTACTCTAACATAAGGCTCTAATTAAACAAAGAAGAAGAAAGAATAAAAATTGGGAGATAAAATAGGGAAACCCGAAGGTGGCTAAACCATATACACATTAATAAAAGCAGTTTTCAAACCAAACAAATTCACAAGGATAACACCTCTTTCTCTTCCCGGATTTGGCTTCTGACCCCTCCCTCCTCGGCAAATCTGACTGCCTCGTTCTGCTCCACAATAGCTGCCATCCTTCTGGCATCTTTCGGTCCCAAACCCTCTGCCACCAGGCAGGACTCATTTCCCCGGCTGGAAAGCCTTTCCAGTTGTGCTCTGTCTTCCCCACAGGGGCTTCTATGCAGAAGACCGCATGTGTGAGCACTGTAGCTCTCCTTGCAGAACATGCGAAGGAAACGCCACCAACTGCCTCTCTTGCCAAGGAAGCCTCATCCTGCACCAGGGAGCATGCCGGGAAGCCTGCCCCGAGAGGCACGTGGCCGTGGAGGGGGTGTGCAAGCATTGCCCTGAGAGGTGTCAGGACTGCATCCATGAGAAGACATGCAAAGGTACGTGGGAGCATCCCAGGGGAGAGGGTGGCTCCCCCAAGCCACCGCCCCTGGGGACCAACTATGGCGGGGGTGGGGGGGAAACTATGCAGAATGGAGGGAACCAGTCTCCTTATCTTTCCTGAAATATAACCACCTCCATGCACATCACTGAGAAAATCAAGGGCGTTCTTCAAGCGAAGACAAATGAAAGCCCCTCTTCTGCATGATTTCTTCTGCACAGGTGTACTGAGCACTTAGGGATGTGCCAAGCACCATACCACAGCTGCTAGAGATCTGAATAAGAACCCGAAGTTCCTGCCTCTTTGTGCACAAAATCTTATAGGGAGGCTGATATTAATGAAACACAGAGGAAGCTAGAGAATTCCAACTGTTACAAAAGATAGGAAAGAGGTCAGGCGAAGACAGCAAGACTCAGAATAGCACTCTGGCTAGGAATTCTTTCTCTGGAATTATCTCCAAGAAGGGCTAATTTCCTCTCCAGAGCAAGACCCATTGAACTGATGCTGTTCTATCAAAAGGATTCTCTTGGTGTGACCCAAAGCGTTTTCTTGGTTTCCCCCCAAATAAGAGGATGAATACAGATGAAAGAAACCCACAACGCATGCCTCACACTGAGTTACCATGTCCACGTCACTGATCCACCCTATCAGTGAATGAAAACATAACTAACTCAAGAATGTTTAAGCCACCTTTGGGCTGAATAGACCATGCTTTTCGGGTTTTCAACAATACCTCCAGCATCTCAGCCATAGATGGTCTGCCACAGCACTGCAATTTTTTACACCTTTGAGGAGCAGGTCATTTCGGGCTGTAAACCCAGCACCATGTCATCAGGCCACCGTAGGTGGTCTTCTCTCCCAAAGCTTAGAGATGTGGGGGATGTGCCCTGGCAGGCTTGGCATGGGGGCATATGCCTGGAACACTCAGGTCAAAGGAGCCAGTGTGGTGCGGACAGGCTAGCCCACTCCGGAGGGAACAAATTCCTTTCTCCTGTGCCCGAGGGGGTAACTTGTTGCTTCCTCCTTCCCCCAGAGTGTATGCCTAAGTCCTTCCTGTACCAGGATATGTGTCAGCCATCCTGTCCCCGTGGCTTCTACGCGGACATACGAGAGTGTGTCCCCTGCCACGAAGACTGTCTGGAGTGTAGTGGCCCCTCGGCGGATGACTGTGACCTCTGTGCGGAGCCATCCCTGGTTCTCTACGACGGACGGTGTTTGGATGAATGTCCAGTGGGAACTTACTATGAAAAAGAGACTAAGGATTGCAGAGGTAAAGGCTTGCGTGCGTATGGCCAGGCATCCCAGGGAGCCTGCCACAGTGATGGGTTTCTGCTGAGACAAAGCAGGTGCTGGGGTTTGCCGAGTTCCAGCCCCGGAGCTGTCATCCCATCTGTTTCCCTCCTGCTCAACAAAGCAGATTTTTGAATCTGCTCTAATTTATTATTTTTTAAATGAATCATTCATAAGCTTTGACCATGTAATTTTTCTTAATAACAAATCAGATTGACCCTCCTCACAACACGGGCTCTGAACTGCTGATCAAAAAGAATTCTCACGTGAAGTTTCACAGCAGAGATAAGCCTTCAAAAGTCACCCAAAATGGAAGTTTTTTTGTTTTTTGTTTTTTTCCTTAAACCTTGAAGCCACTAAAGATTGACAGCAGCTCAGGGAAAATTGTGCCACAGAGGATTTTCTTGGTGCCTCTTGGGTCCCTTATCAGTTTTCTCCCTGTGGTCCCCACCCCGACCCCGACCCCGTGGCTCCTCATCTGCTTCAGCAGCTCCTGCCCTGGGACCGCCACTCAGCACATCAACCCCGACCCACTCAAGGAGGGATCTGCTCTCATTTATGCCTCCTTCTGTTTTCCCTGGTATCAACTGTTGGCCTCAGAACAGGAAAAATAACAGGTCTATTATGAGAATTCTCAAACCATTGAATCACTCTGGGTGAACTTCTCCAGAGTTTCAGGCTTCACTCCAGCTAGGCGGCCAGTGGTAACTTCACCCCAGGTCGCCACCTAGCAAGCACTAGACTATGCAGAGGTGGTCCCAACAGCAGCGAGAGCTTGAGGGTGAGAAACCCCAGGCCCCGCCCCCCCCCCCCCATTCCAGAACGTACTCAGGAGACCGATTTTCATGTCCTAGGACATGAAGATGGAGCTGACTACTCGCAGCTTTCTGCTCTAGCACTATGATCAACACACCTTGTTGTGTTTTATGTAAGGCACCCTTTACTGTCAATGTCCCACCTGAAAGACCATGGACTAGAACATGGCGGAAGACATGGCAGCAGTGAGCTTGGGGCCAGTTTCCTTGAGAAGTTTAGCAACTTGGCCAAAGCCCGTCATACCTGTACTCAGACAGGAACTAAGGGTCAATTTCTGCCTTTCTCTGGTGTTCAATAATAAAGGTAATTTGCCATACAGAGAACTTTGCAGGCCTCACAGTACATTTACTTGATTTAATTTTCTCATTGAGAGAGGCCCCTGGATCCCATCCCTGGTTGCCCATTAGAATCACCTGGAGAGTTAAAAAAAAAAAAAAAATACCACTGTACAGATGCCTGGGCTCCCCTCAGACGAACTCAACCATAGGGAACTAACTTGAGGGCTTTCCCTACAAGGTGATGGCTCCTTCCACCAGTCCAAAGGCAGGCTGAGGGAAGCTGGTACTGGAAGAAACAGGGTGGCCACCGGACTTTCCAGAAAGAAGAAACAAAGGACCTGACTTGAAAAATTAAGATTTGAGTAGATGTGGAGAAGCATCCAGAACCAAGCAGGATCTCTTCCAAGAAACACAAGGGCTTGGGATCCATTTGGATCATCCAAATTATCCTCTATGAGAGAGTGTAGGCACCTCTAAGAATCCCACCCCTACCCCCAGGCACAGGGGCAGAAACAGCAAGAACTCTGACTAAGCTCCTGGGTTCAACGTCTAACCCTGCCCGTTTCCAGCCCAGTGACTTAGCACCTTCAGCCTCAATTTCCTGATCTAGATAACATGAGATGACCAGAATGCCATGTGTCTGTTCATTCAGGGAGCACTTCCTGGGGGCCTCCTATGTGCTGCGTGCTCCTCTAGGCCTAGGGAAAAGCAGGGGACAATACAGACAGAATACGGGGCGGGGGGAGACAGACCCTAAAAAAGGTAAGTCAAAAGGAAAAGTAAGTCAGGGCAGGGGAACAGGAAGCTGGACAGGATGGAGTTGAAATTAGAGTGAAGGCATCCTGAAGACATCATAGAAAAACAGAGGGAACAAGCCACACATATATCTAGGAGAACCACACTCTGCCTATACTCTAGGCAGAGCGAACGGCAATTGCTAAAACCCCTAGGTAGGAATGAATTGTTTTGATTTTATTTGTCTAAGAAAAGTTACTGAGTGCCTGTTACATGCCAGGTCCTCTCACAGGTACTGTGCACTCATCAATGAATACAAAAGAGGTCTTTTTTTGATCAACAGGCAATTACAGTACATCCCAACAACTGTTGTTAGTGATAAGCTCGAGTTGTTCTGGGAGGTCAGTGGAGCACCACAGAGTAAGAGTTATGGGGTAAGCAAGCTACAGACCAGTGTATGACCATACCCTACAGAATTGTTTATTGTTTTGTTGCAGTTTTGGTAACTACACTGAGTCTAATATTTCTGGATGTGGCAAGAAGGGGTTCTCTAGATATTACAGAGAATGTGAAATGGCCATTTTTCTTCTCATTTGATAAGAATGCTCTACCCAGAGCCCAAGGGCTCTACCCAACTAGTGGCCCCCATGCCCTGGACCCAGAGCCCTAGAAATCTCTGAAAGGAAAGGGAAAGGGATGTGAACACAACTTCTAGGGGCGCCCTGGGCCTCTCTCACTTGGTCTTCTGCCCCCACCGTGCCCACAGATTGCCACAAGTCCTGCCAGACCTGCTCATCACCTGGGATTTGCACGGCCTGTCAGGAGGGCCTTCTGGTCAACCACCATGGGGACTGCGTGCCTCACAAGGAATGTGCCTCCTTTGAGTACTGGGATGTGGAGGCTCTGAGATGCAAGCCCTGCCATGCTAAGTGCTTCCGCTGCACGGGGCCTGCTGAGGACCAGTGTCTCGCCTGCCAGAGGGACAACCTTCTTTTCAGTGAGTCACATGTCCTCTGAGGAGGGCTCTCTCTCTTTCCCTCCATCTGGGAAACCACCTTGCATGACACCTGGTGCCCAGATGTTTGGTGTCTTTCTAATTTTTCACTTTGTATTTGGAAAATTTTCAAACCTACAGAAAAGACAAAAGTATGAAGAACGCCACACACGTGCCCTTCACCCACTTCGCCCACCGCTAATTGGGTGTCCCATTTGCTTAATCATTCACGTGCTCGCTCTTGACTGTCTCAATGTGTAATGCCTACATAATCCACAATAAATTTTTTCTTGACCATCTGAGGATGTGATATACACATCGTGACTCCTTTTGCATAAATACTTTAGTATGTATTTCCTAAAACTAAGGATACTTTTTGACATAGCCATGGTACAGTTGTTGATGCAAGTGAATTTAACATCAATACTTCACTATATCGTCTGTTTTATAATTTTGGCAATTCCTCCTTGGAAAAGGATCCAGTCTCCAATCAGGTATTGCTTTCAGTTGCCAGGTCTCTGCAGCCCCGTTAAAATGAAACATTTCCACAGCCATTTTTTTCTATAGAATATTGACATTTTAGAAGAATACAGTCCCTATCCCTCCAGTGGAGTCTGTGTGAGGTGTCCCACAATTAGAGATGATTCATTCTCAGCCAGAATACTTCACAGGTGATGTCGTGTCCTCCTGGAGACCCAGGATGTCACCTGCCCCTCACCAGTGACGCTAACTGTGGTCATCTGTTCAGAGTGCTATGCAATGTCTCCACTGCTGAGTTACTGTTTTCCCTTGCGATTAATAAGCAGTCTGTGGAGAGACACTTTACAAACATGCAGGGATTCAGTCCCTCATCAAAATTTCCCCTGGATTTTGCATCCAGGGATTAATAAATCTTCTTGAAGTCTGGCATGGTCTGAGGTTGGCCACCTCCAGCAGATCTTATCACAGATGTGAAGCATGCCCTCAGGTTTCCAGGGATTCCATGATTAGGCTAATACAGGTATGTGAGAAAGAAAATGAGACAAAGCTCACTCAGCTAAAAGCAGCAGCAGCGGAGGGGAGTAGGAGAGAGGGAAGGAAGAGATGAACATGCTGAAGACCTGGAAAGGGTTAGCATCTATCTCCCCAACCCACGCAGATCTGAGAAGCAAGACCCTCACAAGGACACCATCTCATTCCTCCTGCATCCTCCCCTCCCACGATGGTTCACTCAAGGGAGCACAGAGAAGAGGTTTGGGAGACATGCATCATACTTGATACCAAGACAGACTCTTTTCCTTCCTTGACAGACATGACCTGCTTGCATGACTGCCCCGAGAGCTACTATGCTGATGAGGACAGCCACCAATGTGTCCCCTGCCACAACTCTTGTAGGACGTGTGAAGGGAGACACAGCACACAATGCCTCTCCTGCCAACCAGGCTTGCTCCAGCTGGAAAAGCAGTGCCTGCTGCAGTGCCGGGAAGGGTAAGGTGCCCAACACGCGTTTCCCTCATTTAGTCCCCAAACCAGGCAGGCAGCACTAAGAGCAAACCCATTTTGCAGATGAGGAAGCTAAGTTATATAACACCACGTTGAAGTCTCAGTGCTAGGAAGAAATGAAGATCAGATTCCAACCAAGATCTACTGATCTCTAAAGGATTTCAGCTAGGGGCGCCTGGCTGGCTCAGTCGGTAGAGCACGTGACTCTTGATCTTGGGTTCATGAGTTTGAGCCTCATGTTGGGTGTAGAGATTACTTAAATAAATATCTTTAAAAAAAAAAAGATTTCAACTAATTCATAGTAATGGATGAGGACACAGGAGAGGCAGAGTGACCCAGTGAGAAAACATGAAGCGTTGATCATCAAGTTGGAATCATGCGTCAAACTTCACTACTAATTTGAAGGTACAAGCAAACACAAGGCAAAGGCAAAGCATTCTTCCCTTAGAGAAGTCTAAGACCATAAATGTAGGTTCTTCCTCTTCTGCATTAGGATTCGTTCTGATCAGATTTAGTAGGTGAGGTCTAAGCAATGTATGCAGAGCATTGATTTTACAAAGGGAACAATTTCAATTAAATATTCCCACTTATATGCCACCAATACTCTAACCTGCCATGCCCCCATAAATCTACAACTTACAGGTTTAATTACATAAGCAACCTAGATACACAGATGTATGCTCCTAAAAGCACGTCACAAAAAAGAACTCTATCATTTTTTGCTAGGAAAAACTTTTAGTGTATTTATCAGAAGGTCTAGTTACCAGCATATTTGAAAGAGGATTTGAGTGGGTCATCCCTTTTCTCCCGCCAGGAATGTCCAGTAAAGAGAAAGATGGATTACAGGCCCGTTGCTAATTCTTCCTTCCCAATCAGTGACCTAAGGCACTGAGCATTTCCAGACCCAAATTGAAAGGCTTGGACTTTCCCCAGTGCTTCTGCCCAGATGAGACATCACGTTTCTTTCCTTCAGTTCTATAGTAATTCCTGCCTGCATTACTCACCGTAGTGCTTTACACTGCCCTCATCCATTCACTCATTCATTCCACACATGTCTAATGAAGAGCACCTGGATGTAAAATACAAAGATTTTGACCTTCAAGAATTAGTTCTTCCTGGGGCACCTGGGTGGCTCAATCAGTTAAGCATCTGCCTTCGGCTCAGGTCATGATCCTGGGGTCCTGGGATCGAGTCCCACATCGGGCTCCCAGCTCAGCTAGGAGTCTCCTTCTCCCTCTCACTCTGCCCCTCCACCCCCACTCATGCTCTTTCTCTCTCAATGTCTCTCAAATAAATAAATCTTTTTAAACTATTTTATTTATTTATTTGTGAGAGAGAGAATGAGAGATAGAGAGCACGAGAGGGAAGAGGGTCAGAGGGAGAAGCAGACTCCCCGCTGAGCAGGGAGCCTGATGTGGGACTCGATCCTGGGACTCCAGGATCATGACCTGAGCTGAAGGCAGTCGCTTAACCAACTGAGCCACCCAGGCGTCCAATAAATAAATCTTTTTTATTTATTTTTTCTTTTTTTGTAAAGATTTTATTTATTTATTCATGAAAGACAGAGAGAGAGAGAGAGAGAGGCAGAGGGAGAAGCAGGCTCCCAAGGAGCAGGGAGCCCAACGCGGGACTCGATCCCAGGACCCTGGGATCATGACCTGAGCCGAAGGCAGATGCTTAACCATCTGAGCCACCCAGGCGCCCAAATAAATCTTTTTTAAAAAAAGAATTGATTCTTCCTATATATTTCTTACCAAGAAAATTATAAGCACCTGGAAAAAAAAAAACCTCTTATTTTTCACACATATTACTACAATGCTCAGCACAGAGTCACACACCTCAGCCCTGAAAAACACCAGCCATATGGATCCATGAAGAAAGGGCCCTACCCAACAAGAGAGGGGATAGGGCCACCCAGCTTAGCCTTTCCTCCTCATTCCAGAAAGTGCCCGAAAAGATCTGGATCCAATGAAAGGAATCTCCATCTCCCCCAAATCAAGTCATTAAATACTTTTTACACAAAAGGGCGTAATCCTGTCATCTAAATAGTTGTAGACCATCAGATTAAGAAGACAATTTTTCCGGGCACCTAGGTGGCTCAGTCGTTAAGCGTCTGCCTTCGGCTCAGGTCGTGATCCCAGGGTCCTGGGATCGAGCCCCACATCGGGCTCCCTGCTCTGCAGGAAGCCTGCTTCTCCCTCTCCCACTCCCCCTGCTTGTGTTCCATCTCTTGCTGTCTGTCAAATAAATAAATAAAATCTTAAAAAAATTAAAAGAAGACAATTTTTCCATTGGGAAGTATGTGAAGTTACGCACTGGGGAGGAGAGGCACAGGCTGCCATAAAACTCTTTAACGGGGTATTAATGAGGTATAAGTGGAAATATTTAACAGCAATGGTTCCTTTTATAAAATTGATGTTCCATGCGCATTGCATCAATCTCATATGGTAAATCTCCTTGCCTCGGAAAGGCAGGAATATGATCCTCTGAACCCTTTACCCACACCCATAATTATTTTAGTGTTTAACCTCAGAGCAGGGTTTATTTTTTTAAAGATTGTTTATTTGTCAGAGAGAGAAAGAGCCCAAGCAGGGGGAGTGGCAGGCAGAGGGAGAAGCAGGCTCCCCGCTGAGAAGGAGCCCGATGCGGGACTCAATCCCAGGACCCTGGGATCATGACCTGAGTCAAAGGCAGATGCTTAACTGACTGACCCACCCTGGAGCCCCGTGGCCATCTATCTTAAAAACAACCTATCACATTAGTAATATTAGTAAAGAACATGTATGCTGCTTTGGAGTTTACCAAGTATTTCTACTCAGAATATATTTTTATATTATGATTCGGTTCTCCAACAATCCTCGGAGATCCACTTATTCTCCCCATCTTACAGATGACAAAATTGAGGCTCAAAGAGGTTAAGTGACTTGCCCAACGTCACAAGGCTACTCATACACAGTGGGGCCAAGACGAGAAATCAGATCTTCTGACTTCACACCCCTGTATTTTCTGTGTGGAAAGGTGTGCGTTTCTACCTTTTCCCATAGCTTTCTCTTTCGAGTCTTCTGTCACCTTTATTGGCTCTTTAGTTCCTGACTGATGCTTTCTTTGTCCTCCCTTCATCACCCTGTCTCTCTCACCCCCCAGGCTTACTGATTGACTCGGCAGTACTTTTCCTCACCTAATGGCAGAAGGTAAAACAAGGCCTGATTTGCCACAAGCTGGGCCACTGAGGTACAAGTGCTCAAGTCAGGGACAGGTGGCGAGGGAGAGGCAGACTCAGCACTACCTTGTCCTGGTTTTAGTTTCCAATGACTTAGTGGAACTGAAATAAGCTTTAGGGAACCTCACGCGGCAAACAGTTTCAGGCCGGAGAAGCCAAGGGCAAACCATCAAGTTTCAAGGACAGCTTCAATGTGCCGGGGTCCAGAGATGCCAAAAAGGGTCAGATGACGTCTAGAAGTTCATCTTTGTCAACGATTTCTTTTCTCTCTTCTATCTAACTTTAAAAATTTTTATTTACTTTGCCTTGCTTTGTTATAGCAGTAAACAGGTTCAAATCACATGAGCCCACTTCATGAGCTGTTTGACATTAAGCCAATTGTCTAAATTCTCTGAGCCTTAATTTTTACTTACGTAAAATAGGGATGATAATATCTAAATCATGAGGTTTGCTTTGAGATTTAATCATACAATTCATAATTATCACGAATATGTGTGATTTATAATGTGCCAGGCGCTGTTCTAACAATTTTCTCAACAATAACTTGTTTAGTTTTAGCTACTAACATTAGCCGCCTATTACAGACCTGAGACAGAGATGTTGTGGGACTTGCCCAAGGTTTCACAGCTCATAAGTGGAATTGCTTGGCTTTGACCCCATGCAGTTTGTTCCAGAAGGCAAGCTCCAGACTGCATGGCTCTAGTGTCTCCCTTTTAGGTTCAAGAAGGGGAAATAATGTCTATGAAGTCCCTAGTGTACCACCAGGTACATAGTAAAAAGGTAATGAACAGTGATTATGGTTATATTTAGCCTCCAAAAGTTTTTTCAGAGGTTACATCTATTATGATGTAAACATTAGCATCATTTATGTCATTTTTCTATTTCAAGATAGATTTTATTTATTTATTTGTCAGAGAAAGAGAGAGAGACAGCGTGCACAAGCAGGGGGAGGGGCAGAGGCAGAGGGAGAAGCAGACTCCCAGCTGAGCCCGATGTGGGGGCTCAATCCCAGGACCCTGGGATCATGACCTGAGCCAAAGGCAAACACTTAACCAACTGAGCCACCCCCAGACATCCCTCAAGATAGGAGATGTTTTTTAAAATTGCGAAACTCGAAGAATCACTCAGAGGTACATCAAAAACATCTTCCATACCCTGATCCCAGTCAACAAAACGTGAAGCTTGAATCTTCCAGTGGAGAAGCACATGGGTATAGAGAAGGCAAAAGTAGTGAATAATTATTATGGTTCTACTGCATGTGTTAAGTCCTTTCGTGTGTGTTACCTAATTCAAAATTCACAAAAAGCAGGGGAGGGGTTGTAGTGCCCAATTTAAAGATAAGAAAACTGAGTCATTAGATTTATTAGTATCATTCCAGGCATACCTCGGAGATGCCGCAGTTCACTTCCAGACCACTGCAATAAAGTGAATATTGCAATAGAGCAAGTTCAAATGAAGTTTTCAGTTTCCCGGGCCATATATGTAAAAGTTAGGCTTACACGATACTCTAGCCCATTAAGTGTGCAATAGCATTATGTCTAAAAGAGCAATCTACATACCTAAATTAAAAAATACTTAATTGCCAAAAAATGCTAACCATCATCTGAGCTTTCAGTAATCACTGATCACAGATGTCCATAACAAGTATTATAATAATGAAAAAGTTTGAAATATTGCAAGAATTACCAAAATGTGACAGAAACATGAAGTGAGCAAGTGGTATTGGAAAAACAGCACCGAAAGACTTGCCCCAATGTGCAGTAGCTGCAAAGCGCAATAAAGCAAAGTGTAATAATATGAGGTGTGCCCATAGTAACGTATCTACTGAGTAACGGTAACAAGTAGAGTCTTAAGTCACCCAGCCTGGAACCGAACACCCCATGCGACTCACCCTGATTTTTCCACCACACCCAACTTAAGAGCAAAGCTTATTCAGTCTTTGTTTCCCCGCTTGGTTTCAGATATTACGCAGAAATCTCCACGGGACGGTGCAAGAGGTGCAGCAAGAGCTGCAAGGCATGCCAGGGCCCGCGGCCCACCGACTGCCTGTCTTGCGATTCGTTTTTCTTTCTGCTCCGCATCAAGGGAGAGTGTCATCGCACCTGCCCAGAGCATTACTATGCAGAGCAAGGCACACGGACGTGTGAGAGATGCCACCCGACCTGCGACAAATGCAAAGGTGAGGGTGTATCTGTCATTTTGCCTGTGTAGATGGGAAGATGAGGATTCCTTTGTGCCTGGCCCCTCTGTTTTCATCACCTGCAGAGCTTTCTCTCGCTTGCCAACCCGGCCAATCCTCTCCAGCATCAGCACCTCTCCCCTGGACCGCCCTGCACTATCCTGCCGTCTCTTCAGACCCTCCCAGCCTTCCAGGCCCAGATACAGGCATCGTCTCCCCCCAGGAGGTGCTTCCCACCTGCTCTGTCCTCCTCAGCTTGTTGAACTTGGAATCTGCCTAGGGAGTTTTATTTTTATTATTACAACAGCTACTTAAGATGTCTGTCTCTAGCTCTCCCAAGCTCCGTTCTCACTTTCCTGAGACCGACTTCTCTTTCCCAGAGAACCCTAGAATCAACATGTCCCAGAGTAAACACAATCTGGGTTTCCTCTGATAGTCACTCTTTCTGTTAATGGACCCGCTATCCAACCAATACCTTAACGATATCCTCCCCTTGCCTCCTGCCACCTGCTCTCCAACAAAGGTAAACTTCAAGATCTGCTGATTTTCTCTCCTAAGCATTTCTGTACTCAGATCTCTCTCATTCTCAGCATCTCTCAGTCAACTTTCTGAAGTACCAGCATGTGACCTCGACTCTCGTCTTGCCACCCCCAGGTCATCCTGTACAGTAATGTCAGAGTGATCAAAAATTCCCATCTGCTGGGCATGGAAAGATGATCAGTGTGAATTATTCTCAACATTGAAGAAATACCTCCTACAGTGTTTTAATTGTTAAAACTTATTAGGTTAATATTTGTAGTTGGTACAGTACATTTCTGCTATCCTTTTCAAAATTATCTTGGCTATTTCCAGCCCCATTGTTTGTTTGTTTGTTTTTAAGATTTCATTAATTGATTTGACAGAGAGAGCGAGCACAGGTAGGGGGAACAGCCGACAGAGGAAGAAGCAGGCTCCTCGCCAAGCAGGGAGCCCAATGTGGGGCTTGATCCCAGGACCCCGGGATCACGACCCAAGCTGAAGGCAGCAGCTTAATTGACTGAGCCACCCAGGCACCCCTCCAGCCCCTTTTCTATATAAATTTTATACACAGTCACATTTCATTTAAAAAAAAAAATCTCTTGGACATTAACTCGCTTTAACTGAATTTATTTGGGGGAGGGGAAATCCATCTTTATGATCCTGACTCATCACATCTATGAACATTGCTATATCTCTGCAGTCTATGCATTTACTTTTTGTCCTTCAATAAATGTCCAATAATTTTAATTTTTAAAAGGTGATTAAAGTCTTTCCCCAGCCAGTCCTTTTAGCTTATGACCTTGCCTCTCCTTCCATGTGCTCTAGAACCTAGAGCCACTCAGCAGCTACCAAACACATTATACTCCTTCATGCCTCTGTGCCTTTTGTCTATGTGTTTCCTCTTTCTGGGGAATGATGCTGTAGGCAACTCTCAACTTAGAAGACCCAGCTTGGGCATCGTTTCCTCCGCGAAGCTTTTCTTAGTCCTCCCAGAAATGTTCTTCCTTCTTCTGGTTCTGTAATATACTGCTTTATCATAGCTCTTTCTACATTAATTTTAATTAATCATGTCCATCTCGCCTAGTAACTGTGAGACCCTCAGAGCTAGGATTGTGTCACATTTATTTTGTATACCCTGTTCTAGTCTAGACTGCAACACATAGTAAGTGCTCATTTAGTGTTTGCTGATTGAATGAATGAACACAAAACAAACAAATCCTAAAGTCTTTTTGCAAATTGGAAAATTCTCCATTATTATATCTCCAAATGTTGCTTCTCCACCCTTTCCTCTAATCTCCTTTTCTGGAATTCCTTATTTAATGTCACTCAGACTTTCCTGATCTCTATGTCTCCTACCTACTGTTTTATATTTCTATTTCTTTGACTCGCTGTGGTTTATACTAGGTTAATTCATCAGCACTCTATTCCATTTCTCTAATTTGTTCTCTGTACTTAGTCTAAAGTTCAGCCCATCTATTATTTTAGGGTTTTTTTTTAATTTAAATAACTTACTTTTAAATTTTTAAAGTATTTCTTTATACCCATCTCTTTTTGTTTCATATCTTCCTATTTATATTTCCTAATTGATCCTTTCTTTATAGGTATTCTGTCTTTTTATTTTTTGAATATCTTTAATATACTGACTTTTAAAACTTTGTCAAGCTTCTCTATAAAACTGAAGGTTTTTTTATTTGAAGTAAATTCGTGTTCTAATTGTTGATTGTGTTTATCATCTTAGTGTTCATTTTCTCCATATATTTTGGATTTTTGGTCTTGAGTTCCTTCTGAATGGGAAATTTCATCCTTCACTCCCCTCTTCTCTCTCCCTCTTTATCCTTACTCCTCTCAGCCTAGCAGTATTTGGGGTTAACTCTGCCTGTTCCTCCCACCCTGAAACTCAGTCCAGAAATAGGACATCCCAGCACTCCTGAAGGGGATGCTGATGATAACGCAGATCCCATCAGCAACCCAACTGGCAGCCCCAGAGAGTTCCTGGTCAGGGGGTGAGGTCTAGAGGGGCAGTGTCCCCCTTTGACTCTTGTTTTAAGATCTCAGCCTGGATTTTGGCCCACATCTAACATGAAACACTTTTAGTTCCTATTATGATAGAAAATTTAAACTCACAGCCACCATCCCCTATATCTAGACCCAGAGCAAAGCAGGTGGGTGGCATGAATCAGACAACTATTATATATTTATATTCCTTTTCTGGTCCAAAGTGATTTCATCTTATTTTTGAGCCCACCTAGCCTTTATTTATTTTTGGTTCTTTTTATATTTATTCTACCATTTCAGTATGTGGAGTGTATGGGTTAGGTCAAAATCTGAAATCATATATGATTTTTTTTTTAATGTATGTGTGTTATAATGGATAATCAGATTCTTAGCAAAGCATTATGCCCTAAACTATCCTTCTGCTAATACAAATGCCTAGGGGGTCGGTATATTTTAGAGTGTTTGTTTTGGTTTTTTTGGTACTTAATACTTTTAAATGAAATAAGCAAAGGCCAACCTGTTAGAGCCTTCTTCTAATCTTGCTTCCTTTCCCTTCCAAAATGATTCATCTTGGAGCAGTTAGTTGACTACATAGAAACATCAAGAATGGAGATGAGAAATCAGCTCCTTCCCCACACTGGGAGAAGATCATCAGCCACCCTTGCTGTCTACCCACTAAATTGACCTTCCTAAGTACCATCTTGATGATATTTTAAAATGACTTCTCCCCAGGTGCTTCCCAAGTACACAGGAGTATAGTCTTCTCCAGATTGAAGGTGGCTTCCATTATCACTTATTTCTTAATGCCCCAAATCTACTTCTCTTTCCCAAATGGTTTTCCTGAGCTCTAGTTCCATACATCCAATTGCCTGTTAATCTAATGAGTTGCTCAACACCTTGAACTTGAAATGTAAATGCATTTTTCTCCAGCCCACCTCACCCCATTCATAGACACCTTTTTCTATGCTCCCCATCTTGATGAATGGTTCCACCACTGACCCAGTTGCCTGAGGCAGGAACCTGGTCATTTCCCTCTTATCCTCCTGTCTCAACCCTCACATTCGATTTGTCCTCAAGTCCTGTCAAATCCATGCCTATCTCTTAATTCCCTCTCTCCCCTCTTTGCTTTGTAGTATTACTGCCTTAGTTCAGACTTGTATGTCCCCTTACCTGAGTTATTCACCAGTCTCTGACTTTCTTACTTCCAGTATTAGCCACTCTATAACCAACCAGTCCTCTATTATGTTCTCAGATTGATCTTTCTATGTGACAAATACCATAATGATACTTCTCTGCTTAAAAATGACTCTCCAGGGCGCCTGGGTGGCTCAGTTGTTAAGCGTCTGCCTTTAGCTCAGGTCATGATCCCAGGGTCCTGGGATCGAGCCCCATGTTGGGCACCCTACTCAGCAAGAAGCCTGTTTCTCCCTCTCCCACTCCCCCTGCTTGTGTTCCCTCTCCCACTGTGTCCCTATCAAATAAATAAATAAAATCTTTAAAAAAAAAAGATTACTTAAAAAAAAATGACTCTCCATTGGGGGCACCTGCATGCCCCCAGCACAGTTAAGCGTACAATTCTTGGTTTTGGCTCAGGTCATGATCTCAGGGTCCCAGGATCAAGCCCTGCATCGGGCTCTGCACTCAACAAGGAGTCTGCTGGTAGCTCTCTCTCTGTTCCTCCCTCACACTCACTCATGTTCTCTCTCTCAAATAAATGAAACAATCTTTTTAAATAAAATGACTCTCTTTCCATTGATTTTAGAATAGAATCTTGACTTAGTAACTCTGCAGAGTTACTTAGAACCTCATAGAGGTTCTTCATCCTGGGACTCACCTCACCCCTCACCACCTTCTCCACCACCTTCTAAATCCAGGCAAAATTAGTTTCTGTAAACCTGAGCCAACCTTGCCCTTTCTCATTCCTGAATACTTTCTCCAGCCTACTGTGCATAGCTACCTCTTTCTAATCCATTACAGTCAATATTTCCTCTACAAAGCCGTCCTTAATCCCTCTATTCTGTATTCCTTTAGTACTCTGCATTCATCCATCTACTTAGTTCTTCAACAAATGTTTCTCCTGCAGTATGGCCCAGACAAGGATTCAACTGTGAACAAGGCAGTCAGGGCCCTGGAGCCCAGAGGGCATGTTTTATGTTATTTATTCTTTATCTCTCTCTCTCTTTAGACTGAGGTCCTCAAAGGCACAAATTAATATGTCTCACCTTTGTTTTTTGTTTTTGTTTTTTTAATCTATTTATTTATTTATTAGAGAGAGAGAGAGAGCATGAGTGGGGGTAGGAGGGGTAGAAGGAAAGGGAGAAGCAGACTCCTCGCTGAGCAGGGAGCCCAACATGGGGCTCGACCCCAGGACCCTGAGATCATGACCGAAGCCGAAGGCAGCTGCTTAACCGACCGAGCCACCCAGGCACCCCAACTCACTCACCTTTGTATCCCTACCACTTAGATGGTCACAGGGATAAGCAGGGGCGGCGGCCAGTGGCTCCAAGGGCACCTCCAGCAAACGGTGGTGGTGCCAGGCAGGGAGTCCATCCATGCCTGCTGGGCTAAGGCAGCAGCTACTATAGTCCACGACACGTCTGGGACAGTGGAGCTCTGTCCTCCGTAGGCCTCTATCTCCAGCCCATCATGAAGGTGACAATCAGCGTGGCCCTCCACGGCTGAAGCAGCAGGGGAAGTCCATGTCCAGCAGGCGGGGGCTGGAAAAGCTTAAGGCCATGGTGCACAATCGCCAGTTCTCCACCCTGTGGATTTCCAAGGGCACCATGGACCTCATCTACTTGGAGGGCAAGGTAGGCAAGAATCTGGTCACGTCTTTCCTGGCCTGCCTCCACGGCAAAGTCGTGAAGCTTGGAGGCTTCTGGAGTCTTCAAGGTGCTGCCGCCAAGTTCAAAATCAATTTCCCCACATGCCAGGGGACTCTTTCTTCCATGACACAAAGGAAGAGAATGAAATGCTCGCCAGAGAGAGGCCAGGCACGAGTCACCTGGAGCAGCTACCCTGCACATTGTTTGCCCCAAGAGTCAGCCCAGCAAGGAGGTCCTGGTCAAGGTACCTGAGAAGTGTGGGGAGATGGAGAACATGGACATCCCCACGCTGGACCCACAACAGGAGGAGATGACAGGCCAGAACTTCCACACCTTCCGTTTCGGGGACACTTGAACTTCTAGGCCAAGGTCACATACCGCGAGTTCGTGTGTGGGCTTCATCCAAGCGCGGAGAACCCTGAGCCGCCTGAAGCTCGTCTGGGGAGGCTAGGAGCCCCAGGCCGCTCTGCCTGCTCCGTAAGTTTCCTCTTGATTCCAAACACCTGAGGGATGCCTTGCCTCGCTGAAGACACAGCAGCTCGAGGGGCAGAAACTTCAGGAGCTGGAAGAACAAAGAAGATCAAAGCACCAAGAGAAAGGAGGCAGAGGAGAGGCAGAGAGCAGAGCCAAGGAAAGACAAAGAACAAGAAGAATTGGAGAGAGAAAGAAAAAGAGAGGAGAAGCTTCTGTCAGAATCAGAAAAAGCTCGAGAAGCCACAAGCAGAGGAGCAGAAAAAGCTACAGGAAAAAGCGAAGTTGACAGAGCGGAAGTTGCTGCTCGGAGGAAACGTATCGGTCAGGTGAATGGCCAGGTTGCTAAACTGAGCCAGGCTACCTGCCCGCGGGGCGTGGCTAGTCTTGATCTTCAGCTCGGGAGCCACCTGTGGGTTCCTCTGATATGTAGGGTCAATGTCACGCCCCCGCCACCGCTCTCTTCAGCTGCTTGCAATCTTAACCCCCTCCCCCCCGCAAAAAAATAAGTCTTAATGCCAAGAAGAAAAAAAACCTCGGAATACTCAATTTTTTATTGTTTTAGAGTGACTATCCGTGACATAAACATTAAATTACTCTTAGCTACAAAGTGCTTAGACTAGTGGACAATCTAAACTTAGCCTGAGAGTGGTCACGTCCTATTCATACCACACCGAGAATTTCTTTTAAGTAACTCACAACATGGTGTATCAGCACTATCCAAATGAAACATAATGCAAGTCATATACACATTTTTAAATTTTTCAGTGGTCACATTTTAAAGAATAAAAATAAACGGGTAAAATTCATTTTCATAATATATGTATTTAGTTAATATATCCAAAATATAATCATTTGAACATGTAATCAATGCAAAAATTGACTTTTTTCTTTTTTTAATTTTTTATTGTTATGTTAATCACCATACATTACATCATTAGTTTTTGATGTAGTGTTCCATGATTCATTGTTGGTGTATAACACCCAGTGCTCCGTGCAGTACATGCCCTCCTTAATGAAGTCTTTGCGATCTGATGTTTATTTTACATTAACAGCACAACTCAAGTTGTCCTAGCCACATTTCCAGGGCTCAGTAGCCACATGAGGCTAGTGGCTACCGCACTGGTCAGCACATGTCTAATTTAGAATAACGGTTTCAGATGGGATTTTAGCGGCAGACCATCTTCTTCAGATGAAATCTTAGGCTGGATCCTATGATGTAAATTGACCAGAGCAGAGCAGCTCAGATTGGAGCGTGGAGAGCAGGCGGAATCTCAAGAGCCCCACTTAGAATGATGCCCTCATTTGCCCCTCGAGCCACTCCCAGGCAGTCCTTGAGCAAGTCCACGAAAACTCTGCCATGCAGTGGCTCTCACCCTTCTCCTATTGCGCAATTGACTCCAATCTTTGAAAGAATTGGCCTTCCGAACACACTTGCATTAAGTAACCATACACTTGTGTTCTCTTGTTTTCATTCCAGAGGCACCTATAGTCGCTGTTCAATACTTCTAATCAGAACAAGATAAATGAGAGAATACATTGAATTGGGGGTGGGGGCGGGGTGGGAGGGTGGTGGAAAGTTGGCATTATCACTAGTAAATGTGGAGTTCGCTTTCCATTAGATTTTCTGATACCGCCATTACTAGATGTGTGGGGCCTTTATTCTAAGTAGGATTGCCAGATAAACCCTATACTTTGATGTACTAAATCTGACAACCCTAATCCCAATGTCCTAGGGCGGTGCAGTGGGCTGGAGCCCTTGGGTTTTTCATCAAGACCAGGCAACCACCATTAGGTTAGTTAATGTCTCAGCCTCAGCCAATCAAAACAGAACACCAGCGTTTTAAGATTTTTTTTTTTTTGCAGAGATTGTAGAAATTATTAGTGATCTTGTAAGCATGGTTTAAAAAACTATAAATTTCTTTAATTGGGTTTGAGATTTCCTCAGTGGATTAAGGATGATGGTTCTTAGGATTTCCAGTCTCAAAAGTCCATCAACACATCCAGACAATGAAATACTATTCAGTGCTAAAAAGAGATGAGCTATCAAGCCATGAAAAGACATGGAGGAAGTGTAAATGCATATTACTAAGTGAAGGAAGCTGATCTGAAAAGGCTACATATTGTATGATTCCAACTATAAGACATTTTGGAAAAGGCGAAACTATGGTGGAGACAGTAAAAGGTCAGTGGTCGCCAGGGGTGGTGGGCAGGTAGAGATGAATAGATGGAGCACAGAGGATTTTAGAGCAGTGAAAATATTCTGTATGATATTATAATGACAGCTATGTATTATTATATATTGGTCCAAACCCATAGAATGTACAACAGCAAGAGAGAACCCTAAGGTAAACTAGAGACTTTGGGTGAAAATGATATGTCTATATAGGTTTATCTTTGGTTAAAAAAAAAAAACTACGATTCTGGTGATTGATGTTGATAATGGGGGACCCTATGCATGTGTGGGGGCAGAGTCCATGGGAAATCTCTGTACCTTCCCCTCTATTTTGTTGTAAACCTAAAACTCCTCTAAAAAAAAAATAGTCTTACAAAAAAAAGTACATCAACACATCCTCCCTGAGAAGGTACTCAAAGGGTGGCTTGTCCAAGCTGGGTGCATCTTGCAGCCATTCTGAGGCTTGTGCCTCCTCCTGTATTTGACCTGAACCCTAGATGTGCCTGGTAGAAATTTTCCACGTGTGGGGCTCATCATGTCTGCCATCCTTCCTTCACCAAGCCACACACGTCCTGTCCTGCGTAGTGAATCTTTGTGTTACCTTCCAGTTTTGCAATATCTAGATTATAAAACTCGGGTGCAGGTTTTCTCCTAGGTTATAAACTGGGTGGAAAAAAGGGTGAATTCCAAGGTACCTTCCTAAAACATTAGCTGTCATACTAAGAATTACAGGGAAAATTTAGCGACCTAAATAAGCAATTTACCAACTAGATTTTATTTCATTCACATTTGACTGCCCAATGGTATCAGAGTAGTAAAAAAATACACCAAAGCACTGGACAGGGTGAGGGTAGGGCAGAGATGGCACACCAAGGCCTAATATTACCTTTGTATGCGGTTGGTTCCTCCATAATTCGCTCATTCCTTACCTTTACACAATTAACTTTTTATTTATCATCCTCACAAAATTGTTTGAAATAAAAATCCAGGCTGGTAGCCAAAACCGCCTAAGTCTTTCCAGCTTCCTCTTCCTGTGTGGAATGACAACATGGATGTCCCCGGGGTTTGCTTTGCATTGCTGAACTCATCCTGTGGGGGTCAGTCCAAGGGAAAGCCAATAGTGAGTTCTGAATTCTAAAGAAATATCAAAGCCATCTTTATAGGTCCCACGGTTCCTGCAGATCCTTAGAAGCAATGATAAATGTAGGTTGTTAAACTTGGAAACAATAGAAAACAATCTGGAAATTAACAAACTGCCTTTGGCAAAAGACTGTGTACCCAGGGTGTACAGATTTTGCAATAAATCAATATAGGAGATGTAACTTGTGACGGGGCAGTGCCTTTGGGGATCACCCCATGATATGAGCTTCTGCCAAATTGCTGCTGGCCTTCTAGAAAATAGAAACAATCTTAACACACATATGTTGTGACCTAATCTTTCTACTACATTTTTCTCTTTTAATTTTTCCTACCCTTCATTTCTCTTCATTAAAAAAAGAACTTTAGTTGGAGTAAGACATCTAAGCTATGTTTTAGAAAAATGTAGGTTGGGAAAAGGAAGAAAGGAAGAAAAGAAGGAGGGGAAGGTTCTTTCATCAGAGACCAGAGTTATGTTCCAGAACATGTAAGAGATTCTGTATGAAGCTAGAGGTAAGATAAAAATAGGATGCCTTTCTCAGATTTCAAACTATACTATAAATCTACGGTAATCAAAATGGTATGGTAATGGCACAAAAATAGACACATAGATCGACGGAACAAAATAGAGACCCCAGAAATAAACCCATGCTTACATAGTTAATTAATCTATAACAAAGGAGGCAAGAATATTCAATGGGGAAGAGACAGTGTCTTCAATAAATGGTGTTGGGAAAACTGGACAGCCACATGCCAAAGAATGAAACTAGACCCCTTCCTACACCATACACAAAAATAAACTCGAAATGGATTAAAGGCTTAAATGTAAGACCTGAAACCATAAAACTCCTAAAAGAAAATACAGGCAATAAACTCTTGAACATCACAATATGTATCAGCAAAACTTATTAGCAATATTTTTCTGGATCTGTCTTCTCACGTAAGAGGAACAAAAGCAAAAAATAAATAATTGGAACTACATCAAACTACAAAGCTTTTGCACAGCAAAGGAAACTATCAATAAAACAAAAGGACAACCTACTGAATAGAAGATAGTTGCAAATGAAATATCCAATAAGGGGTTAATACCCAAAATATATAAAGAATTCATACAACTTAACAAAAAAACAATCTGATTGCAAAATGGGCAGAGGTCTGGAATAGACATTTTTCCAAAGACATGCGGATGGCCTACAGTCACATGAAAAGATATTCAACATTATTACTCATCAGGGAAATGCAAATCAAAACCACAATGAGATATCTACCTTAGACTGGTCAGAATGACTAGTACCAAAGAGACAAGAAATGGCAGGGGGGCACCTGGGTGCCTCAGTCATTGGGCATCTGCCTTCGGCTCAGGTCAGAATCCCAGGGTCCTGGGATCGGGCCCCACATTGGGCTCCCTGCACCACGGAAAGCCTGCTTCTCCCTCTCCCACTCCCCCTGCTTGTGTTCCCTCTCTTGCTGTCTCTCTCTCTGTCAAATAAATAAATAAAATCTTCAAAAAAAAAAAAAGGAAAAAAGAAATGGCAGGTATTGGTGAGGATGTAGAGAAAAGGGAATCTTTGTGCACTATTGGTAGGAATGTAAATTGGTACAGCCACTATGGAAAACAGTCTAGAGATTCGTCAAAAAATTAAAAATTGAAATACCATATTATCCATTAATTCCACATCTGTGTATTTATTCAAAGAAAAATGAAAACACTAATGTGAAAAGATATACCCCTCCTAAATTTATAGCAGCATTCTTTACAATAGCCAAATTATGGAAGCAGCCCATGTGTCCATTGACAGATGAATGGCCAAAGAAGATGTGGTATATTCATACAATGGAATGTTACTTATGCATAAAAAAAGAATGAAATCTTGTCATTCATGACAACATGGATGGACCTAGAGGGTACTATGCTAAGTGAAATAAGTCAGACAGGGAAAGACCAATACCATATGATTTCACTTTTATGTGGAATCCAAAAAAAAAGATAAATGAACAAACAAGTAAGTTTATAACTACAGAGATCAAACTGGCAGTTACCAGAGGGCAGGGGATAGGACGATGAGTACAAATATGAAGGGGATTACGAGGTACAAACTTCCAGTTATAAAATAAGTAAGTCACCAAGATGGAAAGTACAGCACAGGGAATATAGTCAATAATATTGTAATAATTTTGTATGGTGGGCAGATGGTGACAATACGTAGCGTGGTGGGCACTTTATAATGTACATAATTGTTGAATCACTGTTGTACAACTGAAAGTAATATAATATTTTATCTCAAGTACACTTCAGTGGAAAACTTAAAAATAATAAAATGGCTTTGAATTTATATCACTACAGGCAGCCCCCAATCTAAGAAACATTTAGGTAATAAAGGTTTATTCTCTAAACTGTTGTTCAGAGCTCAGAATTTTCATAGAAACATCATAAATGATTGAGCTCAGAAATAAATAAATAAATAAATAAATAAATAAATAAATAAATAAATAAATAAGGGGGGCGGAGCAAGATGGCACAGGAGTAGGAGACCTGGATTTCATCTGGTCTCAGGAATTCAGCTGAATGGGGATCAAACCATTCTGAACACCTACGAACTCAACAGGAGATGGAAGATAAGAATAGCAACAACTCTCTGAACAGAGAAGCGACCACTTTCTGGAAGGTAGGACGTGCGGAGAAGTGAATCCGAGGCGATATTCGGGAGGTTAGATGGCGGGAGAGGGGGCCTCCGTCGGCCGCTTCTGGCAAGTGCTAGAGCCGCGGAGCACAAAATCGGAACTTTTAGAAGTCGGCTCCGCGGAGGGACGTCGCTTCAGTGGCTAAGCGGGGGGTGGAACCCTCGCGGGACAGTGTGGTCTCAGGACCCTCGGGGTCACAGAAAGACCGGGGGTGCCTGAGTGCGGCAGAGCTCCCAGGTATCGGAGCGGGGAAGCAGGCTGCAGAGACGGAGCTGAGGCGCGGGCTCTCAGCTCGGGGTTGCCATAAACTGTGATCCGCGGCCCAGTCGGGCCACTGCTCCTCCAGCAAGGACCCAACAAGTGGCAGAGCCGGGGAGACTCCCCTTCCTCCCCCGGGAGGAGCGGCGCGGGAGCGCACCGCAGGGATCTGCTGGGTTTGGAGACTCCACACGGGGTCGGGTGCCAGAGATAGAAACCCTCGGTCACAGGCCAGGTGAGCACCGAGTGCGGCCGGAGACCGGGGACACGGGAGTGACTGCTTTTCTCTGGGGGCGCACTGAGGAGCAGGGCCCCGAGTTCTCAGCTCCTCTGGGCGAAGACTGGGAGGCCACCATTTTCACCCTGGTCCTCCAGGGCTTGCAGGGAACAAAAGCTCCTGAGAGCAAACCAGAGCAGCTTGCTTAGCCCGGACCGACAAGGGGGGGGCAATTCCGCCTCCGGCAAAGACATTTGGGAACCACGGCAACAGGCGCCTCCCCCAGAAGATCAGCACGAACAGCCAGCAAGCCAAGACCAAGTTTACCGATCAAGGAGAACGGGAGAACTCCAGCACTAGGGGAATACTGCACATAGAATTCATGGCTTTTTTACCGTAATTCATTAGTTTTTCAAAGTTAATGTTTTTAACTGTTTTTCTTTTAATTTTTCTTTTTCCTTTTTTCAAACAACATCTTATCAATCCTTTTTTAAAAAAAAAAACATTTTTCATTTTTAGAGTCATATTTTTATCCCTTCATATGAGTTACCCTTATTTATGGCATATATAAATAAGTTGTTCTCTCTTTAAAATTTTGAGATACAATTTCTTCTAACAGATCAAAATATACCCTAAATCACGAGTGTATGGCTTTGTTCTAGTCTCCTGCCTGATCACATTCTCTCCCTTTTTTTTTCTTTTTCTTTTTAAATCTTCTCCTTTCTTTTTAAAAACAACTTCTTATCTTATCAATTCCTTTTATAAAATCTTTTATAATTTTCATCTTTACAGTCATCTGCCATCCCTTCATTGTATCAACCCTTATTTTGTACATATATAAGTCTTTCTTCCTTTAAAATTTTAGCAGGCACTTTCTTCTAACAGACCAAAATATGCCCAAAAGCTAGTGTGTGGCACTGATCTATGCACTAGCCTGATCATATTTGATCATATTCTGGTTTTCCTTGTTTTGTTCTGTTTTTGTTTGTTTTCATCTTTTTCTTTTTCCTTTTTTTTCCTCTTCTTTCTTTCCCTTTCTTGTCCCCTGGTTTCAGCTCTTTTCTGATTTGTATAGAGTATATTTGCTGGAGACGTTGTTAACCTGTTAGCATTCTGTTGTCTCATTCATCTGTTCTCCTCTGGACAACATAACAAGATGAAAAAAATCACCTCAGCAAAAAGAACAAGAGGTAGTACCGTCTGCCAGGGACCTACTCAATACGGACATTAGTACGATGTCAGACCTAGAGTTCAGAATCATGACTTTAAAGATACTAGCTGGGCTTGAAAAAAGTGTGGAAGTTATTAGAGAAACCTTTCTGGAGAAATAAAAGAACTAAAATCTAACCAAGTCAAAATCAAAAAGGCTATTAATGAGGTGCAATCAAAAATGGGGGCACTAACTGCTAGGATAAATGAGGCAGAAGAAAGAATCAGCGATATAGAAGACCAATTGATGGAAACTAAAGAGGCTGAGAAAAAGAGAGATAAACAACTACAGGATCACGAGGGCAGAATTCGAGAGATAAGCGATACGATCAGACAAAACAACATTAGAATAATTGGGATCCCAGAAGAAGAAGAAAGAGAGAGAGGGGCAGAAGGTATATTGGAGCAAATAATAGCAGAGAACTTCCCTAATGTGGGGAAGGAAACAGGCATCAAAATCCAGGAGGCACAGAGAACCCCTCTCAAAATCAATAAAAATAGGTCAACACCCCGACATCTAATAGTAAAACTGACGAGTCTCAGAGACAAAGAGAAAATCCTGAAAGCAGCTCGGGAGAAGAGATATGTAACCTACAATGGTAGAAACATTAGATTGGCAACAGACCTATCCACAGAGACCTGGCAGGCCGGAAAGGACTGGCATGATATCTTCAGAGCACTAAACGAGAAAAATATGCAGCCAAGAATACTATATCCAGCTAGGCTACCATTGAAAATAGAAGGAGAGATAAACAGGTTCCAGGACAAACAAAAACTAAAGGAATTTGCAAACACAAAACCAGCCCTACAAGAAATATTGAAAGAGGTCCTCTAAGCAAAAAGAGAGCCTAAAAGCAGCATAGATCAGAAAGGAACGCAGACAATATACAGTAACAGTCACCTTACAGGCAATACAATGGCACTAAATTCATACCTTTTGATAGTTACCCTGAATGTAAATGGGCTAAATGCCCCAATCAAAAGACACAGGCTATCAGATTGGATTAAAACACAAGACCCATCGATATGCTGTCTGCAAGAGACACATTTTAGACCCAAAGACACTCACAGATTGAAAGTGAGGGGGTGGAAAACCATTTACCATGCTAATGGACACCAAAAGAAAGCTGGGGTGGCAATCCTTATACCAGACAAATTAGATTTTAAAACAAAGACTATAATAAGAGATGAGGAAGGACACTATATCCTACTTCAAAGGTCTATCCAACAAGAAGATCTAACAATTGTAAATATCTATGCCCCTAACGTGGGAGAAGCCAATTATATAAGGCAATTAATAACAAAAGCAAAGAAACACATTGACAACAATACAATAATACTGGGGGACTTTAACACCCCCCTCACTGAAATGGACAGATCATCTAAGCAAAAGATCAACAAGGAAATAAAGACTTTAAATGAAACACTGGACCAAATGGACTTAACAGACATATTCAGAACATTCCATCCCAAAGCAACAGAATACACATTCTTCTCTAGTGCCCATGGAACATTCTCCAGAATTGATCACATCCTGGTCACAAATCAGGTCTCAACCGGTACCAAAAGATTGGGATTATTCCCTGCATATTTTCAGACCACGATGCTTTGAAACTGGAACTCAATCACAAGAGGAAAGTCGGAAAGAACTCAAATACATGGAGGCTAAAGAGCATCCTACTAAAGAATGAAGGGGTCAACCAGGAAATTAAAGAAGAATTAAAAAAAAGTCATGGAAACCAATGAAAATGAAAACACAACTGTTCAAAATCTTTGGGATACAGCAAAGCCAGTCCTGAGAAGAAAGTATATAGCAATACAAGCCTTTCTCAAGAAACAAGAAAGGTCACAAATACACAACCTAACCCTACACCTAAAGGAGCTAGAGAAAGAACAGCAAAGTAAGCCTAAACCCAGCAGGAGAAGAGAAATAATAAAGATCAGAGCAGAAATCAATGAACTAGAAACCAAAAGAACAATAAAACAGATCAACGAAACTAGGAGCTGGTTCTTTGAAAGAATTAACAAGATGGATAAACCGCTGGCCAGACTGATCAAAAAGAAAAGAGAAATGACCCAAATCAACAAAATCATGAATGAAAGAGGAGAGATCGCAATCAACACCGAGGAAATACAAACAATTCTAAGAACATATTACGAGCAACTGTATGCCAGCAAATTAGATAACCTGGAAGAAATGGGTGCATTCCTAGAGATGTATCAACTACCAAAATTGAACCAGGAAGAAATAGAAAACCTGAACAGACCTATAACCACTAATGAAATTGAAGCAGTCATCAAAAATCTCCCAACAAACAAAAGCCCGGGGCCAGATGGCTTCCCAGGGGAATTCTATCAGACATTTCAAGAAGAATTCATACCTATTCTCCTGAAACTGTTCCAAAAAATAGAAATGGAAGGAAAACTTCCAAACTCATTTTATGAGGCCACCATTACCTTGATCCCCAAACCAGACAAAGACCCCATCAAAAAGGAGAATTACAGACCAATATCCTTGATGAACATGGATGCAAAAATTCTCACCAAAATACTAGCCAATAGGCTCCAACAGTACATTAAAAGGATTATTCACCACGACCAAGTGGGATTTATCCCTGGGCTGCAAGGCTGGTTCAACATCCGCAAATCAATCAACGTGATACAATACATTAACAAAAGAAAGAACAAGAATCCTATGATCCTCTCAATAGATGCAGAAAAAGCATTTGACAAAGTACAGCATCCTTTCTTGATCAAAACTCTTCAGAGTATAGGGATAGAGGGTACCTACCTCAATATCATAAAAGCCATCTATGAAAACCCTACAGTGAATATCATTCTCAACGGGGAAAAGCTGAGAGCTTTTCCCCTAAGGTCAGGAACGCAGCAGGGATGTCCACTCTCACCACTGCTATTCAACATAGTATTAGAAGTCCTAGCCACAGCAATCAGACAACAAAAAGAAATCCAAGGCATCCAAATCGGCAAAGAGGAAGTCAAACTCTCACTCTTTGCAGATGATATGATACTGTATGTGGCAAACCCAAAAGACCCCACCCCAAAACTGCTAGAACTCATACAGGAATTCAGTCAAGTAGCAGGCTATAAAATCAATGCACAGAAATCAGTGGCATTCCTATACACCAACAACAAGACAGAAGAGAGACAAATCAACAAGTCGATCCCATTTACAATTGCACCCAAAACCATAAGATACCTAGGAATAAATTTAACCAAAGAGGCAAAGGATCTGTACTCAGAAAACTATAAAATACTCATGGAAGAAATTGAAGAACACACAAAGAAATGGAAAAACGTCCCATGCTCATGGATTGGAAGAACAAACATTGTGAAGATGTCCGTGCTACCTAGAGCAATCTACACATTCAATGCAATCCCCATCAAAATACCATCCACCTTTTTCAAAGAAATGGAACAAATAATCCTAAAATTTGTATGGAACCAGAAAAGACCCCGAATAGCCAGAGGAATATTGAAAAAGAAAAGCAAAGCTGGCGGCATCACAATTCCGGACTTCCAGCTCTATTACAAAGCTGTCATCATCAAGACAGTATGGTACTGGCACAAAAACAGACACCTAGATCAATGGAACAGAATCGAGAGCCCAGAAATGGACCCTCAACTCTATGGTCAACTCATCTCTGACAAAGCAGGAAAGAATGTCCAAAGGAAAAAAGACGGTCTCTTCAACAAATGGTGTTGGGAAAATTGGACAGCCACATGCAGAGGAATGAAACTGGACCATTTCCTTACACCACACACAAAAATAGACTCCAAATGGTTGAAAGACCTAAACGTGAGACAGGAGTCCATCAAAATCCTAAAGGAGAACACACGCAGCAACCTCTTCGACCTCAGCCGCAGCAACTTCTTCCTGGAAACATCGCCAAAGGCAAGGGAAGCCAGGGCAAAAATGAACTATTGGGATTTCATCAAGATAAAAAGCTTTTGCACAGCAAAAGAAACAGTCCACAAAACCAAAAGACAACCGACAGAATGGGAGAAAATATTTGCAAATGACATATCAGATAAAGGGCTAGTATCCAAAATCTATAAAGAACTTATCAAACTCAACACCCAAAGAACAAATGATCCAATCAAGAAATGGGCAGAAGACACGAACAGACATTTTTCCAAAGAAGACATCCAAATGGCCAACAGGCACATGAAAAAGTGCTCCACATCGCTCGGCATCAGGGAAATCCAAATCAAAACCTCAATGAGATACCACCTCACACCTGTCAGAATGGCTAAAATTAACAAGTCAGGGAACGACAGATGTTGGCGGGGATGTGGAGAAAGGGGAACCCTCCTACACTGTTGGTGGGAATGCAAGCTGGTGCAACCACTCTGGAAAACAGTATGGAGGTTCCTCAAACAGGTGAAAATAGAGCTACCATACGATCCAGCCATTGCACTACTGGGTATTTACCACAAAGATACAAATGTAGGGATCCGAAGGGGTACGTGCACCCCGATGTTTATAGCAGCAATATCCACAATAGCCAAACTGTGAAAAGAGCCAAGATGTCCATCGACAGATGAATGGATAAAGAAGAGGTGGTATATATACACAGTGGAATATTATGCAGCCATCAAAAGGAATGAGATCTTGCCATTTGCAACGACGTGGATGGAACTGGAGGGCGTTATGCTGAGTGAAATAAGTCAATCAGAGAAAGACATGTATCATATGACCTCACTGATATGAGGAATTCTTAATCTCAGGAAACAAACTGAGGGTTGCTGGAGTGGTGGGGGGTGGGAGGGATGGGGTGGCTGGGTGATAGACAGTGGGGAGGGTATGTGCTATGGTGAGCACTGTGAATTGTACAGGACTGATGAATCACGGATCTGTACTTCTGAAACAAATAATGCAACATATGTTAAGAAAAAAGAAAAAGAAGAAGATAGCAGGAGGGGAAGAATGAAGGGAGTAAGTTGGAGGGGGAGATGAACCATGAGAGACGATGGACTCTGAAAAACAAACTGAGGGTTCTAGAGGGGAGTGGGCTGGGGGGATGGGTTAGCCTGGTGATGGGTATTAAAGAGGGCACGTTCTGCGTGGAGCACTGGGTGTTATGCACAAACAATGAATCATGGAACACTACATCAAAAACTAATGATGTAATGTATGGTGATTAACATAACAATAAAAATATTATTTTTAAAAATGAAATAAATAAATAAGTAAATATAAATGATTGAGCTCATAGGTCAGACACGAAAAGTTGATTTAACTCCATAGTGATTGTGAAGGACAGGACTCATGGATCTACTTCAAATTCAACTAACCACTCTGTACAGTATTCTTTTGATGGTTAGACCTGTATCAAGTTCTGACTCACAATACTAGGCACATTCCATGCCCCGCCCCCCTCCGCCATCTATCTCCTTGCTCTTGTTTTGAAATTCTCAGCAGAAACACCAGGACCTTCCTAAGGGAATGAATGAAAATTCAGATCTCCTCTCTCCAAACCCTTTCCAGAAGTTGTACCTTAATGTCTGGTATTGCCTGAGGTAACACTTGGGTCAGTCATTCTTGGGGTCTCTGAATTAGGAGAGTGGGGTATTACCTCCACAGAAACAGAGCCTATAGATTCAGACCTCCTCTACTTGGTGGGTCATAAGGTGGTAAGGTAGACAGTATGACTGAAAGAGCATTGGACTGTGTGGTCAACAAAACTGAATTTGAATCTTGACCATTACCTATGTAACCTTGAATGAATGACTCGACATATCTGGGCCTTACTTTTCATTTATTCGAAAAATAATAAATAAGGGAACCTGAGTGGCTCAGTCGGGTAAGCATCTGACTCTTGATGTCAGCTCAGGTCTCAATCTCAGGGTGCTGAGATCCAGCACTGCGTGGGGCTCCATGCTGAGTGTGGATTCTGCTTGGGGTTCTTTCTCTCCCTCTCCCTCTCCCCCTCCCCACCTCCCTCCCTCTATAAAATAAATAAATAAATAAATAAATAAATAAATAAATAAATAAATAAAGAATAATAATAATAAATAAATAGCATGTCCAATTTTTGAAAAGAAAGTTTTTAGCTTTCAAGAGAATTTCAAAGGAATCTATCAGCACCGCCACCACCCTTCTCAAATTAAGAACAACTGGACAAAATGATTTGCTAAATTCTTTTAACCATGGCATTTTAAATTCTAAGTCTAGTATTTCTTAGAATCTGCCTAAACATGATTTCCTCACCAACTGAGTATCAGGATCCTCCAAATCATCTGGTATCATTCTCCTCCTCCATATTAGTTAAACAACAAGCAGAATGACAAAAGTTTTAGAACCTTTCTACATGATTTCTCATTCTCTGAAAACCTTTCTTTTTGCTGTCATAAAAGATCTATCATTTCCAAACCCTCAATTTCCAAATGTGAGTTTACTTTGATTGGACTAAGTGGATAATTTCTAGGTCTGCACTTGGTGTCTTGTAGACATTTTTTCCCCCAACTCCTCAATCAATTCATCCTTCCACTTCAATTTGCTTGACATGTTCCTTGCTCCTTAAGAGTTTTGGACCCAAGACAGAGGTTGAAATCTAAGGTCAGCCCTCATAATTTAGAATCACTTTTTTTTTCTTTCAGGAAAAGGAGCATTGAATTGCTTATCCTGTGTGTGGAGTTACCACCTAATGGGAGGAATCTGCAGCTCGGACTGTCTGGCGGGGGAATACAGAGTGGGAGAGGTACTGAGAGCTGGGCACGCTCTGCCCTCCCCCATTTCTGCAGAGCCATGGGAGCTCACTCCCGCAGGTCATTCTGGGCAAAGTCAAGAAGTCCTAAAATTCCTACACTTGCTCTAGTTTTATAATCTTCTACCACTGCATCACAGAAGAACGGCACTACCCATCTGTAGCCTTAATCTCAGCCAAAGGAACTGAGATGACCTGAGATAAATAATGGGGAAGTTATATAATGAGGACCTCAGATTTACCTCTACATTCATTGCTCATGACCTTAGAAGTTTCAGGTCCACTTAAGAATATTATATCAGAAATAAGAAACATTGGGGTGCCTGAGAGGCTCAGTCAGTTAAGCATCGGACTCTTGATTTTGGCTCAGGGTCATGATCTCAGGGTCCTGGGATCGAGCCCCAGGTCAGGTCCTACACTCAGCGTGGAGTCTGCTTGAGATTCTCTCTGCTTCTCCCTCTTCCCTTCCCCCACTCAATCCCTCTCTCTCTCTCTCAAATAAATAAATAAATCTTAAAAGAAAGAAAGAAAGAAGAAATATCTTCTCTCCTACCCCTCTGCTGTCTAACCTGAAATGCCTGAATAATGTCAAAACTACATAACTACTGTTGGTCTTCCATTTCCTCCACCCCTGCCCAGTGTATTAGGAGAGATATATTTCATTTCCTTGCCTAGAAACCATGGATATTAAGTTCACTAACTTCTTGTGTTTCCAAACTGTAGAAATTAAGTAAATCTCTCCATGGTGAAATTAACATGACCCAACATATTCACATAGGAGCTCTCTTCACATCCTTACACCTTGGAGAAACTCCTTAGTTTCAGAGAGATTAGATAATTTGCTAAAGATCACATGAGTAGTAAGTAACAAAGCTGGGATTGAAACCAGGTATCCTGACAGCTAACCCAGGATTTGATAAGATAGTAACAGCTGAGAAAGCACCTTCTCAGCACCTGAAACATGCCCAAGTGCTCAATAAAGGCAATTTCCATTGCTTAATTTTTCTACCATCCTTCCAAAACACAGAACAGAGGAAGACATCTCCCCTCATCTACATTTCCAGCACCACCGAAGCAGCAACTTGGCAGGAGGGAAGCCGCTTTCTCCTTATCTCTTATTTCACTGTTTTAGCTAAACAGTCACAAATATTATAATGGGGCAGGGCCACAAGCATCTAACAACCACGGAGGCCAAGCTAATTAGTGTACCTGAGTGAAGGGTGTTGGGTCAAAGAAAACTCCAGCGCGGACTTGATGAAAAGTGGAATTTGATGTGTCACCTGTGTTGGTGACATTGGAGCAAATGCTGGGGATTCTATCAACTAGGAGAGCACAAAAAGAGGGTCACTGCCCCTCAGCTGTCTGGGATGTTGCCATGTGGGAGTGATGACCATGTTGGCAGTCTAGTTTTTAAAGAGAAACTAGGAACTGATTGACAAGTGAAATATCCCAATTTTGAAATGTGGGCAAAAGAATTGAAAATTTTTTAAAGTGTGAAGGTCAGTTTTAGTAATGAGCCAGACACAACCTATCCTTGACCAGGTACAGCACATTAGCTGTCAGTTGGTAACTTGAGCCATTCTAGAAGACTGTTCTCCCACTATTGTTACCAGCAAATCTCAGATGGAGAGACCCAGCAATGGTTTCCTCCAAGTGCAGACAGTTGGTTCTTTCACCCTGAACAGTTAAAATGACCCAGAACAAGTTATCTTTCTTCTGTCCCCCGGACATGCCTCCCTCCCTCATGGAACTCCCACCTGGGAACTCTGGTGGCTTGTTAATCCCTCCACACTCAAAAAGAATCTCCCGATTGTTCTTACCAGGGTGAGAAGTTTAACTGTGAAAAATGCCACAAGAGCTGTGTGGAATGCAAGGGACCTGGCACCAAGAACTGTACCATGTGCCCCGCCAGCCTGGTGCTGCTTATGGATGACAACCGTTGCCTACCCTGCTGTAACACGTCCAATCCCGCCAACACCCAGGACTGCTGTGACTGCCGGGACACCACAGGTGAGCAGAGAGGAAGAGCAGCCTGCGGAGGAAGGGCCTGTCCTCTGGAAGGGGATGAGAGCAGAGGGGAGAGGAGGAGAGTTCCAGAGAATAAATAAAGCTACCTTCTTATTGCCTGCCTGCTGCGTACCTAAAACTTTCTGTCCATCAACTCACAGAAGTAGATATTTTTATTTTTATTTTTTATTTTTTTTAAAGAGTTGTTTATTTCAGAGACAGTGTGAGAGCACAAGTGGGAAGAGAGACAGAAGGAGAGGGAGAGAGAGAATCTTCAAGCAGACTCCCTGCTGAGCATGGAACCTGACTTGGGGCTCGATCCCAGGACCCTGAGATCGTGACCCGAGCTGAAATCAAGAGTCAGCCGCTTAACCGACGAAGCCACCCAGGTGCCCCTAAGTAGATTTTTTTGAAGGAATCTCTACACCCAACATGGGGCTCTAACTCATAACCCTAAGATCAAGAGTCGCATGCTCTACCTACTGAGCCAGCCAGGCACCCCTATAAGTAGATATTATTTTTTTTAAAGATTTTATTTATTTATTTGAGAGAGAGAGAGAATGAGAGAGAAAGCACATGAGATGGGGGGAAGGTCAGAGGGAGAAGCAGACTCCCTGCCGAGCAGGGAGCCCGATGCGGGACTCGATCCAGGGACTCCAGGATCATGACCTGAGCTGAAGGCGGACGCTTAACCGACTGAGCCACCCAGGCGCCCTATAAGTAGATATTATTAATTCCCTTTTGCGGATGAGGAGACCAAGACCCAAAGGGTTTGATTAGCATGTTCAAGTCCATAGCAATGTTAAGGGCTCATCTGGAGTTAGACTGTAGGTCCTTTGGACTGCAAAGCCTGCATTCTTTCCACTGGTGTCTGCCTCTAAGATAAGAACTCAAGTCGGTCTAGAATATCATGTTTTTAAAAAGATTTTATTTATTTACTTTAGAGAAAGAGAGAGCAAGTGAGCGAGCAGGGGGAAGGGCAGAGGGAGAGAGAGAATCTCAAGCAGACTCCCCACTGAGTGTGGAGCCTGACGTGGGGGCTTGATCGAACGACCCTGAGATCATGACCTGAGCCGAAACCAAGAGTCAGATGCTTAACCGACTGAGCCACCCAGGCGCCCCTAGAATCTCATCTTTATAACTTTACTTTCTTCTTTTTTATTCTTCTCTCCTGGAAAAACAAGGAAAAGAAACAACTATCCAAAAAGCTAAGGCCAATATTACCTTGATTCTGCTGTAGACGCATTCTATGGAAGTTAGCCAAATTCTAGGACTCCCCTTAGAGACTTAAGGCATTTTAAAAATGAAATTTCATCAAAAGCTAAAAAGAAACAAAACCCTTTTTTACCAATTCCCAGGCCCCCAACTGTCTCCTACCCCCGACCTCATCTATATGTATATGGGTACTTGGTCTTCATAGGCCACAAACTCAGAAGGATCCCATATGGAGAGATTCCTTCTTAAATACATAAATATAAAATATTTTTATTTATATGTTTATCATATATTAGATATTTTTTTTCTTAAAATACATTCTCTAGTCCAGAAGCAGATCATTTCCTTGGGGTTCAGATGTATCGTGGACTGACAAAGAGACGTCATATTTATTTGAGCCTGTCCATGTATAAGTGAGGTAAATCTCAGACCCATAACTGCTACTAGCCATTTCTTTTTTATTTTTTTATTAGGCTTTCAATTAAATTCTAAATATCATCTTTCCAAAAATGAAATATTTCCTTCTTTTAGCTTTCCTACCCCCACAAACAGCTGGTCTCTCCAGCCCCTCATACATATCCACCTTCAGGGTCTGATTGCCTAATATCCACGCTATGTCAGCTAAGAATAATAACCCTCATTACATCAGTGGCTTTAAATGAAGCCAGAAGTGTGTGCATGTTGGGTGCAGAGCTTCTCCAAGACTATTCCAACTAAGAACTATTTAGTCAGCTTTCCTGGGCCTTCTGTGGCGTTTGAAGATCCACCTGGGGCAACTCTGCAAAAGTCTAAACACTCTTGATTACCTGCTCATTTTTTTCCTGAGACTCTGCTCCTTTAAAGAAACCAGATCACAGAGGCTGACCCTGACTCTGCAGACCTAAGCCTGGAGAAGAGTAAGACATGATTGCATATGGCGCCCTAGTAATTGAAACAATCTCAAAACATCTTTTATTGATTCTCCTGCCCTAGGGAGTATTTATCTCCAAGTACCACATACAGATTGCTTATCCATCCCTCTGGTGCTTTAATATTTCCTCCAGAGAAAAATTCTGTGCTGATATTGTTAATGACAAAAACAATTATGATAGTGCTATTATTTTAGAAGAGGAAATTCTGCTTGATGGGCAAAAATCCCATGAGGGTGGAAGTTTGGATAAAATAAGCAACTTATTTATCAGTAGCAAAAAGAGAGGGAAATACATAGTGGTGATGAATCAGACCTAATTGGCCAGTATGTAATAAGCAAAAATAATGGCCCCTAAAATAATTGGCAGCAGAATTACATCCATTAAGCTAGTATATGTAATGTACCTAAAATCTCATAAAAGAATCCTGGGGGCAGACCCAGGTGGTTCAAAAACCACTTATGGAAGACTTACCCTGCATTTCAACTTGTACATCCTACAGAGCCCGCTAGTTTTTTCTCTGGTGCTCTCATACTCTCTTTCACTCTTCCATTTGGCAGGTTGAAGAATAGGGGGGAAAAAATGGGTAATTTACCCAAATCATACCAACTGAATAAATGACTGAAAAGTAAGAAAAATTAGCTCATCACTGAATTTGTGGCTTGGTCCTTCCTTTTGTGACGTTTTGGTTACTCCATGTTCTCAATCGAGGCGTCAAAACAGAGGCTGGTGAGGGACGCCTGGGTGGCTCAGTCGGTTAAGCATCTGCCTTTGGCTCAGGTCATGATCTCAGGGTCCTGGGATCGAGTCCCACATCGGGCTGCCTGCTCAGCGAGGAGCCTGCTTCTCCCTCTGCCTGCCACTCTCCCTGCTTATGCTTCCTCTCTCTCTCCCTACCAAATAAATACAATCTTTAAAAAAAAAAAAAAAAACAGAGGCTGGTGGATGAACGACAGGGGGTAGAGTTCTCAACTTTAGAAATCTTAATTATACACAAGAGTCCCCTATCATTCAACTTGGTCATCAGAATTTAAAGAAGCTACCACTCTTCCTGTCAGATTAGGGCTACAGAATGCATGACCCCAAAAACACAACTGAGTGTTTGACTGAATGTCTCTGGTCCACAGTATGCAATTTAGATTCCTGGGTTTGAATTTTTTTTTTAAAGATTTTATTTATTTATTTGACAGAGACACAGCGAGAGAGGGAACACAAGCAGGGGGAGTGGGAGAGGGAGAAGCAGGCTTCCTGCAGAGCAGGGAGCCCGATGTGGGGCTCGATCCCAGGACCCTGGGATCATGACCTGAGCCGAAGGCAGATGCTTAATGACTGAGTCACCCAGGTACCCCTGGGTTTGAATTTTAATTGCTCCACAGACAAGATTTGCCTCTGACAGGCAACAATTCACGTGCTCTCTGTGGGCCTCAGTTTCCTCAACTGTCAAGCAAGAGACTGACCTAATTAATTTCTTTTGTTTTTTTTTTAATCATTTCATTGAGTTCTACTTATTTACCAGAGTAAGTTAACTTGGTATTTAAAACAAATTTTCAGGGACGCCTGGGTGGCTCAGTTGGTTACACATCTGCCTTCGGCTCAGGTCATGATCCCATGGTCCTGGGATCGAGTCCCACGTCGGGCTCCTTGCTCAGCGGGGAGCCTGCTTCTCTCTCTGCCTGCCACTCCCTCCCCCTGCTTGTCCTCTCCCATTCTCTCTGAGACAAATAAAATTTTTTAAAAATCTTTATTTTATTTTTTATTATTATGTTAATCACCATACATTACATCATTAGTTTTTGATGTAGTGTTCCAAAATCTTAAAAAAATTTAAAAAAAAAAGAATAAAACAAATCTTCAGGGGCGCCTGGGTGGCTCAGTCGGTTGAGCATCGGACTCTTGATCTCAGCTCAGGTCTTGATCTCACGTCATGAGTTCAAGCCCCATGTTGATTTCCACACTGGGCACGTGGATCCTACTTTAAAAACTAAACAGAAAATAAAACAAACCCTATTCTCCAGCTGATTTGCCTTTTCTCCTCATTAAGCTGTGGAGATTCTCTTCTGCCAGTCTTCAGGTCATTTCCTGGGTTATTTACACTGATGTGGGTGTTATCTAGATGTGATGAGGTGAGCCTAGGATCCTCCTACTCCACCATCTTCTCCAGAAGTCTGACCTAATTAATTTCTAAGGCCCCACACAACTGTAGAAGTCAATGGTTTGGGGGCACCTGGCTGTCAGTAGAGAGAGCGACTCTTGATCTCAGGGTCATGAGTTCAAGCCCCATGTTAGGCACAGAGGCTACCTAAAAAAAAAAAAAAAAAAAAAAAAAAAAAAGTCAATGGCTTTATAAATAATCTTCTCTGCCCTTGAATGTTGGACCAGGTTGAAGGGTGCCTGGGGAGAGGAATCAGTCTTAGAGAAAGTCAGAGCTGAAACAAAAAAGAGAGCATTTAGCAGTAACTGAAGCATGGCCCAAGATGGAATATTTCTCTTAAGAAGGAAATAGAAAAATCGATTGGTCAGGTTGGATATTTGGTGACTGACTCATGAGGTATGAGGATGAGGGGACTCTATTTCTCAAACTGACCTTCATCCTAGAAGGGTTTGTTGGTATCATCAGACACAGACTGGGACTCTCAGGGGGTACACAGAACAATTCTGTCGAGTGGTGTGCCCTCTAGGGAAATCAGAGATAGGGATTCTACCATTTTAGTTTTCAAAGAGAAAGCAAAGCTTTTTACCTCAGAAGCCAATTTTCCTCATTCCATTTCTTCTCTCCCACCCTTCCCCTCTCCGCTTTTCCTTTGGGGTCTTCTTCCGACAGAGGAGTGTATCCTTCAAGCAAGCGAAATTGGGCCTGCCAGTGAACAGACGAAGATAGCCCTGTTCATCACCTCCTCCGTTATGCTGGTGCTTCTGCTTGGGGCAGCTGTGATTGCCTGGAGGAAATCGCGGGGCCGAGGCCAGCCGGTAGTGAAGGCCGGCTATGAGAAGCTGGCCAACCCTAGCAAGTCATACGTTTCCTATAAGAGCAGCCCCAGCTTGGAGGAGGATCAGGTGATTGAGTACAGGGACCGGGACTATGATGAGGATGATGGTGATGACATTGTCTACATGGGCCAAGATGGCACTGTTTACCGGAAATTTAAGTATGGGCTCCTGGATGAGGATGAGGAGTATGAGCTGGAATATGATGATGAGAGCTACTCCTACCAGTAGACAAGAGGCCACCCCCCTCCCCCACCCTGCCCCATTCCACTCACAGGCATGCATTCGAGCGTTGCAGTTTTGGAGTTTTATCCCCACACATCAGGCTGATGTGTGGGTGTTTGTCTTTGTCCTCTTAACCATGAGTCCGACTAGGGTATGTAAGAATGCTGAAATAATTTGTTCTTCTTTTGAGTGGCTAAACTCAATTAACCATAACTGAGGAACAAGGATAAAATTCAGAGAGATTTCCCTCAAAATAATAAGTCAAAATACAGGAAGTGAAAAAAGTGAGATTAGTACATTTCATGAGATTAAAGAATATTGGACCTATAGGAATTCTGTTTCTCAGCTGTCTTGCGGAGATATTTGCCGCCTTCTGGGATTCTGGTGTTTCTGTAAATGATTTGGGGGTATGGGGAGACAAAAGAGTTGTTTGTCTCAGGGGATTTTTCTCCCCTGTCAGCCATCTTTAGGCAAAGGTAGTTCTGCTAGGGCCAGCTGAAGAGGGTTCTCCTCCTCATGCCCTTTATCACTTGCCTCCAGACTGCCCCCGCGGAGCAGAAGACAATACCTGTGCTAAGGGTGTTCTCAACCTACTGGGAGATGAGGAAAGAAAAGGGAGCCAGCATCAGAGCCAAGGAACCATGTGCTCCCTAGGCTCTGGTTCTTCTGCAGGAATCCACAGCCATCCTGTTCTAGAGACAAAGCAAGCTCAGGCAGGACATAGATAGCAGCAAGCCAGTAGGACAGAAATCATTACATTTCCAAGAATTGCAGCGTTACATGCTCACGATTTTCTAAGAGCTTTTGTGGTGGGAAACACCAGCTAAGACATTGAGTAATAAAAGAAAAATGGTAGTGTTAAAATGGGATAAAATGACAAGAACTGCATCGACTCTGAGGGAAAAAAAACAAAAATGTTTTTAGCTACCAAATCAAAAAGATTTCATTGACAGCCTGTCACGGAGCTGAGAACTCCCTGTAGAAGAAGTTGGAGCGGATTCTAATGTGGAAAATCCCAATGTCCTGCTCACGAGCGTAATCCAGTTGCCCACCAGCCTTCCAACACTCTCTACTGCTGTGATCCATTTCTAGACATCCTAGGCTCTCCTTGGTCCACTCTCCTGTCAAGTACAAGCTCGGATTTGGGTACAGGGCCATTTTCTACCAATAGTAATACAGAGAGAGGGGCTTTTACCGTGTGAAATTACGTAAGCAGGGTTTTGCAGATTTTCTTGTCCAAGCAGAAGCTAGAACCAGTACTGGGAGGGGATCACGAAAAAATGATATTTTCAGATGACAATGTTAAAATGTCCTTAATTGGGTTTGAGATTTCCTAAAAAATTTATCACACACCTCCTATGTGATTGGTATTGAGCTAACTAATTTGTTTAAGAAAAAAGTCACCTCGCTTAATATCATGATTTCATGAGGCTCGTACCATTATACCCTGTTTTTATAGGAAACCTAAGACTTTTGAGAGGTTAAAAGAATGACCCCGAAGTGCAAATTCTTAATAGCTATGCGATACTGGCATAAAATAAGAAGCAACCTAAATATAGTATAGAAGAGAGTGTATATTATTTTATTTCATGATATGGCAACTATATTACCTTTACTAAATTCATGCTTTTGCTTTTCTTTTAACATAACGTATCACAGACACAGGAAATCTCTGTGAAGAAGCCTTCCAAGTACTGAAGGCCTCCATGTTTCTTAGGGGAATGCTCTTAAAACAAAGGTTGGCAAACTTTCCTCTGGAAAGGGCCAGATAGTAAATACTTTAGGCTTTGCACAATGATCGGCTCTGCCATATGGCACTAATGCAGCCAATCCAGAACAAATAAGTGGGCTATATTCCAATTAAACTTTATTTATGGGCACCGAAATTTGGATTTAAGGTAATTTTCACATATCATGAAATATTGTTCTTTTTTTTTTTTTTCCTTCCAGCACTTAAAAATGTAAAACCATTCTTAGCTCGGGGCAGTACACAATCAGGTAGTGGGCCAAATTGGCCAACAGGCTGTAGTCTGCCGACCTCATCTTAAAAAAAATCCTTAAGAGCCCATGTCTATTTATACACACTTGATATGCTTTCAACAGTTTTGATCATTTAAAATCATCTCTTCCAAATCTATCTGAAGTTCTGATAGTGCCGTTTTCGATTCTTAGAAATTAAAAATGGATGTAGGATAGCCATCATATCAATGAGAGACTTCCTTATCCCTTGCTGTGTATTTACGGAGTGTAGCTTATGCAAGAGTAATTTTGTTCATTCTGTGTTGTTCTTCTTCCCTGATAATTCTGAAGCCCTGATAGACTGAGTTGGACATTTCTTTGTCTGAAAATGGTTTTCCAAGAAAAATCTGTGTTTATGATACACAGTTAAAAATTAAATGAGGTTGAGATGACCTTGAATACCAAGAAAAATTGTGTTATTACCTTGTGTGAGCCCGAAAAAAAAAGGCTTGTGCTGTGTGTTGGAACAGTTTGACATCTTTCCTTCTTTGTTCTTGGTCATGCCCCGTTATCCTCAGACTTCTTTTGAAAACTATGCTACCTACTGTCTAAACAGATAAATGTGTGGTTGGAAAACAACGTCCCTTTTTGGTTTTCTGTTTGCAAATAACTTGGAAATATTAAGAGGATCCTTATAGACTGGAAATGCACCAAGACGCTGAGCAAGGGCTTGGAAAGTTCCAGTTCAGAGAAAGCAATTTTAAAATTGGACACAAAATTAAATCAAGTTCAGAGAAGGCAAAGGGGACTGGCTTATTAACAGACTATTTTTGAGCACATTGCATGTGTGGTATTATACTTTACCAAGTCAGAGACACAAAACTATGCTGTTTGTTAAGAGCGCTGTTTTTTCTTTTTATCTTTCTACCTCCAATGACTGGAGCTAGTCATAGTAGTTATGAAACTTCTTCCTAAAAATCAATCCAATCCGTCTGTCAGCCCCACCACCACTGACTCAGGTCCCCAGTCTCTCTCATCTGGATGTTTCCTGCTTCCTCCTGAATTTTGCTGAACTTCAGTCTTTTTTTCTCCCAATTTACCCTCTATCCCTATATCAAAGATCCACCAGATCTTTGGTCCACCAGCCCACTGCATTCACGGCTCCCCACCATCCATGCTGACTTTGACATTCAAAACGTTGCAGGACAGAGCCACTGCCTCTATCATCCACCATTTCCTACCCCTCCTTATTTCCCAGATTTCCCATTTGTCCTGAATTGCTTCTAAGTTCCCCAGGATAACATCCTGTTATCTCCTGTCCTTGCGCACACATTGTTCACTCTCCTTAGAATATTCTTTCCTCACCTTGACCAATTGGAAACTTTCCAACCATCCTTTAAAATCATGTTCCCTTCTTACAACCTCTCCTGGGAGTTCTCCCCTGACCACCTTGAAGATGAATCACAATCTCACCTCTCTGCCACCTAGATGCTCTGTGCATACAGTTTTTCACATCACATCTGTATCTACTAAAAGAGGGGGCAGCTACTGATTCCTTGAGGTGGCTACTATTTCCTTTCCAGAACGTGGCACAGTGCCCAGAACTTGGTAAGCAATCAAGAGCTCTTGGTGGAATGGAATTTTAGGAAGACAGGACTCACATATATGAAACAACTAGACAACAATAATGGTCCTGAGTGCAGTGTTAAGTGGGAAGGGGGAGGAGAGGTGGTGTCAGTTAAGCAGGAGGAGTACAAGATAACTGCAAATTAGAGCCTGTAGGGGGTGGTTTCATGGGGGAGATTTGTGCTTTGACTTGATTTGAAAAAGAGGATGTAGAAGGTATTCCACAAAATACCCACTGGAGTTAATAAGTAGTTGGTCTGACATTTCACTATCAGATGATAGTAGTGATAATATTAACTTATCAAGTACTCGTAGTAAGAATTGCCGGTGGGGCCCCTGGGTGGCTCAGTCTATTAAGCGTCTGCCTTCGCCTCAGGTCATGATCCCAGGGTCCTGAGATCGAGCCCCACATCTGCTCAGTGGGGAGTCTGCTTCTCCCTCTCCCTGTGCCTGCTGCTCCCCCTGCTTGTGCTCACTCTCTCTCTGTGTCAAATAAATTTAAAAAATCTTAAAAAAAAAAAAAGAAAAAAAGAATGGACCATCTGCCCGGCATTGTTCTAGATACTGGGAAACACCAGCAAGTGGAACCAATCAGATCTTGGGTCTTAAAGAACTTGTGATCTAGTTGGGGAGAAAAAAAGTAAATCATAACAATACAACTATCATTTTTGATGTCTTCTATGTGCCAGGCACAGTCATAGGCACTTTTGTCATTTGATCTTATTTAGTCTTTACAACACAAATGCTATAGAGCAGTTATGAAGCTTCTTCCTAAAATCAATCCAATCTCTGTTAGCCCCTACCTATGTCTACCTTGCATTGTTCTCAACACAGGCCAAAAAAAAAAAAAAAAAAAAGGAGGCGGGGGGGGGGGGGAGGCCAGAAAACAGTCATAAAGATCAAGAAAGATAAGAGGGATGACATCTGTTTTGTTTAGTTCTATTGTCTTAGTGACTAATACATCCAATGGTACAAAGGCAAATATTCATTGAGTAATTCCTGGTATAAAAATAATTGCACGTTTGTGCCTTCTGAGCTCAGAGTACACACCAGAACTAGGTCCTGTGGCCACACTCAGCTGTAAGGAAGGCTTGAAAGCAAGAATGTGATCAAGAGTAATGAGATCGATTACCTTATTGGGTTTAGAAAACTCATGACTCATCCTCTGGGACTTTGCCATCCACAGTAAAAGTTTTCTGTTATCAAAGAAGAGAACAGTGCAGTGGAGCTGTTAGATAACCTAGTAAGAATGTCTCCCACTCTAACAAAGGAGTTCATTGATAAGAGCTAATCCCTGCTGCCAAGGGAAATGATAGAAGGCTAATGAAACCATTCCATGGAACAAACATGTGTTTGTAAAGCAGAGAATTATAATGCAAGCGCAGAACAAGATGGAGGTCAGGAGGATTCCCATCTCTCTACGTTACGGTGTGAAGTCTCCTCCCTGGCTAGGAGTGGGATTCTGTGCCTGATAGAAATTCTGCTGTATCCTTGAGGCGGCTGTTAGTTAAAAATTACAGAAACATCTACCCAAACTGGCTTCAAGACCAAAGGAATTTAGTGGGGCTCATTTAATCAAAAAGCCTAGGGTGGTATCGGGTACTGCTGGAAATGGAGCTCAAAGCATGGCCCCAGGTACTGGTTGATCTCCATTGTCCCTCTCTGTCTTTTGCTGTGTTGGCCACTTCTAACTGGAGACCTGCCCTCAAAGTGGCAGACATTGCATTCGCTTGGGTTCCACATCCAATAGGAAAAAGGCACCACCTTACCCCCAATGCAAGTCTCAAAAAAAGTTCATGGTACCTCATTGGTTCGTAAAAGGCATTTGCCAGTTCCCGTGGTGTAAATATACCCACATGGTGTATTATGTGGCCAATTTCAAGGTTCAAATGTGGATGTGAAGCCTGGAACAAACGTGAAGAAGCAAACCCTTACAGTATTTCTGCCATACAGATGCATGAGAGACAAAAATAGCCTCAGGAGCGTAACTTAAGAGTAAAATGTAAAATGATTAGGAAGTGATGAGTTTGAGGTATTTGCTACCTGTGTTTCTAATATAACTTCTTCAATTGAAGGTTTTATAACTGAATTTTTAATAATTGCCATGTCTAACAACTGACTCAGAAGATTCCTGAACAATTAACAACTGGCTTTCATAAGCCCAGACAATCCAGCTTCAACACACCACATTTTTTAGGTAGAATCTCTCTCTCTGTGATTTTTCTCTGTCAAATCTCTTATCCAGAAATTCCTGTCTTTTTTTTTATTAGTTCCCTCACTCCAAAGCTATCAGAAGGCAACAAAATAATGACTTGTTTCCTCATTTCCACCAGCAGTCAAAGGAAAACAAACTTAACAAATAATAATGTTTTAGCAAAGACTTTTAATTGCAGCATGATTCCGGAGTTCTGTCCACTGCTACCCGTAGAGACGTGGACAGCCTCGTGTATTACTTGGTACAGAGTAAGCCAATGTATTCATTTGTATTACTGCATGACAAACTACCACAAATATGGCAGCTTAAAATAATATGCATTTATTATTTCACAGGTTTTTTTTTTAAGATTTTGTTAATTTATTTGGGAGAAAGAGAGCATGAATGGGAAGAGGGGCAAGGGAGAGGGAGAAGCAGACCCCCCGCTAAGCACAGAGCCAGATGTGGGGCTCAATCCGCATTCCAGGACCCTGGAACCATGACCTAAGCCGAAGGCAGGCGCTTAACCGACTGAGCCACCCAGGTGCCCCTATTTCACAGTTTTATAACCCAGAAGTCCAAGTACGCTTGACTGGGTTCTCAGCTTAGGGTCTCACAAGGGTAAAATCAAGATGCAAGCCTCTTACCTAGAGGCTTTGGAGAAAAATTGTTTTGCAAGGTACTCAGGTTGCTGGCAGAATTCAGTTTCTGGTAGTTCTAAGGATGGAGGTCCGTGCTTACTTTCCTGGCTGTTGACCCGGGATCACTCTCAGCTCATGGAAGCCACTCTGGTCTTGTGCATGGTGCTCAGCCCTCCTTCAAGGCCAGCATCCATGCACTGAATCCGCCTGCTTTGAATCTTTCTGACTTTCCCTTTTGCTACTGGCTGGAAAAAACTCTTTGCTTTTAAAAGGCTGGCATGATTACATTAGGCCCACGTGGAGAAATCTACCTTTGGCCTTAACATAGCATAATTATAGGCATGAGATCTCATCATATGCACAATCCTGGGGATTTGAATGGGAAATCTTGAGGGGCCACTTTACAACTCTGCCTACCATAGCCAATAAAACTCTTTTGGAAATCAATTTAGCAAAAACTGTGTTGAGTCTTTTCAATATTTGTTCTATTTGAATCTACTAAGTCCTTGTTAGGAAATATAAACAGTACCAAAGCGTTTACAAAAAAAGTTTCACTTTTGTTTGTAATTTAAAACTACAGTACTCTAAAAGTAAGTTTATAAAGACTATACAAAAAAAAAAAAACCCCTTCCAAAATAAAAGACTATACAAAATATGCTATAATAGTTACATGTAATAATAATCAAGATATAAAAGTTTATATACACTGCCATTTCAAGTGTATTTCTAAAATGAAAACCCTATGTGGATCATGCAATCTGAATGGTAGCAACAAACAAATGGTAGCAAACAAACAACATTATCTGCCCCCGGATAGTTTAATATTAAGGTAAAAAAAAACCAACAACAAATGTGTGTACAAATAACCACAAAATGAGGGACAGTGCAAGCAATGCAATTAGGGGAAAGAAAAAACAAACCATTAGAACACAGAGACTATGAGAAAAAGCAAATTGATGCCTCTAGGTACTTTTTTGGGAGAAAAGCTGAGGGAAGTGTTTGGGAGAATCAAAGTGTCTGCCAAGCTCAGTAAGAGTGAGCACTAAGTCTCTATCTCAACTTTCCTGCCCTCTCTAAAATGACAAGCACAATGGGGAGCCTGGCTGGCTCAGTCGGTAGAGCATGAGACTCTTGATCTCAGGGTGGTGAGTCTGAGCCCCACGTTGGGTGTCGAGATTATGTAATAAAAAATAAAATAGAATGATAAGCACTTCTCACATGAATTTGAACTCACAGCTCTATTTCAGCTCCATGTGATAAAGGGTATCAGTCCTCCTGCAAACCAGGGGTTAGTAGAGAGGTAAGGCAGACCTGGCAAGCAGACACTGTATTTGGGGGACCCCACCTTCCCTTCGTATCATCTCCCCCTCGTGTTCTTGTTTCTCAGGGAACCCAACGAGCCTAAGTGGGAAAGCTGCACAAATGTCCACACATTTGGCTCAGTGCCGGCTCCACAAAATATGGCCTCACCTCAGTTTCAATAATTACATCTCATTCTGTCCATTCATAAACCATTCGTAAGTAGGAAGCCCCCCGCTTTTTTTTAAATCTTGGTGGGTGATGCCCCGATTAGACTCACCATGTCTGTATTCATTTTTATAAAGATGATTCGGCATAACAGAAATGCTACGAGTTTGAGAGTTCAGGATTCCTGGGATCGAATTCCAGCACTGACCCTTCCTTGTCTGGAATCTTGAACAAGTTACTCAAGTCCTGATTCCTCACTAAGTGTGGGAAACTTGGAACTCCAGACCTTGCAAGGTTGCCCTGAGGAATGAATGACATTACATATGCAATGGGCCTGGTATACAGAAGGGTTTCTATAAATGCTAATTCCCCCCCATATCATTTTAGTAGCAGTGAAAGCTTAATAGTCTCCCTCCCATGAACCTATATTTTCAAAGGATTTGTGAAGCAAGACTACGTGGATGGAACTGGAGGGTATCATGCTGAGCGAAGTAAGTCAATCAGAGAAAGACATGTATCCTATGACCTCACTGATATGAGGAATTCTTAATCTCAGGAAACAAACTGAGGGTTGCTGGAGTGGTGGGGCATGGGAGGGATGGGGTGGCTGGGTGATGGACACTGGGGAGGGTATGTGCTATGGTGAGCACTGTGAATTGTGTGAGACTGTTGAATCACAGACCTATACCTCTGAAACAAATAATACACTGTATGTTAAAAAAAAGAAGAAGAAGAAGAAGATAGCAGGAAGGGAAAAATGAAAGGGGGGAAATCAGAGGGGGAGATGAACCATGAGAGACTATGGACTCAGAAACAAACTGAGGGTTCTAGAGGGGAGGGGGGTGGGGACATAGGTTAGCCCGGTGATGGGTATTAAAGAGGGCACATACTGCATGGAGCACTGGGTGTTATACGCAAACAAGGAATCATGGAACACTACATCAAAAACTAATGATGTACTGTATGGTGATTAACATAATAAAATAAAATTTAAAAAAAAAGATTACATGAGGGAGAGAAAAGGAGACTTAACCTGCTCTACATACTTAATCTGTAAGACACACCCACTCAGCACTTTAACAATGCCTTCTAGGCAAAGCAAATACGTTGGATGAGTGGTTTTAAGTAAGCATATCATTAACTGGATTGTTTTACTCGATTTCTCAACAGATAGGGAAACAGGATATAGTTCTTTCAGAAATCCAGTGATTTGCTCCAAAGCCAGGAGGAAATCAAATCCTTTCCTCACTGAAGTGATGAAAGTTCTGGTTAAAGGGCCATACATTCGATAAACACGTTGGCCAAATGCTTGACCTCTAATGAAATCTGTTCATCTCTCCACACCTCCTCACTGTCTAAAAAGCAACCGTAGTCCCCCTGCCAGCAGAATAGTATTCTGTTCTTGTTGCATTTAGTAATCCCCACACCGAACATGGGGCTTGAATTCACGAGCCCGAGATCAAGAGTCGAGGGATCTCCCAACTGAGCCAGCAGGAGCCCCAGAATAGTTTCTTAAGGTTATACGCAACTAATGAATCATGGAACACTACATCAGAACCTAATGATGTACTATACAGTAGCTAACCAAACATAATAAAAAAAAAAAAGAAGTAAACTTGGAAAAAAAAAAGAAATCCTATGCATACCTAGACTGTCCAAGAGAATCCATGCTTCTCCAATAAACCCCTCCTTTCTCCCCGAGTCATGAAAAACTTCACGTTAGAGTTTGCCTACGAAGCCACAGGGAATCTTTGGCACGTGCTGAGAATATGGACAAGGAAGGACAGCAACACAGTCTGTTTCTGGGTCACTTTGTGACTCCATGTAGAAAAGGTGACAGGATTTGAGAGTGGACTGAGAAGAGTCAGGAAAGCAGGACTGTCCGGACAGCCGGTGGGGCTGAGAACTCATGCCAGCATCCTCTCCTTTGCCGCTGTGGTCCCCAAAATGGCTGTGAGTCGCAGACAGCCTTGCAGGCATCCCAGTCCCCAGTGAAGGCGGCCAGCGTCTGACGCCCGGCAGCGAGGAGCAGTGGTGTGGACCTCAGACATCAGCTTGCAACCAGGGCTGTGGTGACAAGCCAGGCCGAGGTGGGGGATCATAAAGTCAGGCAAGCAGGTGGAAGCAGTGAAGACCCCCAGGCCATGAGGTGGTCCATAGGTGCTCCAGCTGATACTTGAACAACACGGGTTTGGACGGCGTGGGTCCACTTTCATGTGGATCTTTTCACTAAGTACAGGGCAGTATCGTGCATAGGTTTTCTCTTACGATTTTCTGAATGATGTTTTGCTTTCTGGAGCTTTCTTGTAATACAGCATATAACATGTAACATACAAACCGTGTCCATCAGCTGTTGGTGTTATTGGCTAGGCTTCCAGTCAACGGTAGGCTAATAAGTAGTTAAGTTTTAGGGGAGTCAAAAGGTAGAGGCGGAGATCTGAAGGCATGGGAGATGGGCGCCCCAACTCCAGTGCTGCCCAAGGTCAACCGTATTTAGTCTGGGGCCGGCCAGCTTCTAAGGGGGGCTTGAGCAGTGTTGTCAGTATTGATTTGTTCCTGGAACAAAGGAACACAGAAAACAAACCAAATTGCTCATCAAAGAATCCTTGACAAAGGAGTTTTCAGCCGGACTTCGTGATGCACATCCCTGAGCCATGAGGGACCTTGAGGGATCTTGCTGACTGATGCTCTACGGACACGGTCTTTCTCTCTCTCTCTCTCTCTGCCTGGGATTGGAATTTTTATTCCCCATGATCCCTCTGGCCAAACTCCACGCTGAGTCCTTTATTGCCTCCGTGACCTCCCTTTGCAGCACAGCTGTAAAACATCTGGATAATTTCTCCGTCCTGGTTTTCCGTTGATTTTCACTTTTTTAAAGAGCTGTTTGCCTGTGAAATCGATCAGTTTCGTCCCCTGTAGGTGGCTCTCCGGTGGCCTTACATGGGCTTGTCTCCGTACATTTGCTGGTGAGTAGGAAATGACCTCAGGCATGGGAAAGTCTGTTGTAAGCTGGAAGGTGCTACACCAAGGTTATCGTTCATCTGTTCTCCTGTGCTGTCACTTACACGGTAGAAACGGAGAAATCAAACAATATCCTCAGGCCAACCATCTGGAGGGGGTTTCTCAGAAAACTGGGCAGCTACATAATCCGTGGGGCCCAGTGTAAAACTTAAGCATTTTGGTGAGCAGGAGAGCTCGGAATACGAGCCTGGGGCCCTTGCCCTACTAAGCCGCAAGCCCTGTGTGACCGCGTAGGTGGCTCACCCTTGAAGCTGAGCCTGATTTCCATATATCTTCAGAGCCATGCAAAATGCATGGCTTGCAAAATGCATTAGTTGCTACATCTACCTCCACCTGCCAGGAGGTCAAAGCATTTAGATACAAAGGTGGTAGGGTTGGAGGAGAGGGAAGAAGAGCTAGCCACAGAACATGGAGTGTTAAGGAAACCCCTCAAGGAAGGTGGCTTGGTGTAGAAGGAGAATTTCTTTTCTGACATAAGCTGCATTGAAAGAGAGCTGCTGTCTGCTCCGAGGCTATCCGCATTCTTATCTTAGCCTGTGTGACACTTGTAAACTGCGCACCAGCTGAAGTATAAACTCCTCCCGGTGCCGTTTTTAAAGATCGTTCTTGGCCCTTTGGGGGTCATGCTGACATGGGGCCTCCCCTGGGTGTGGCTGTATACTCCTTCTCTGGCAATGGGTGGGGAAGGGCTTTACTTGGTCCCAACTCAAGCCTTTTTTTTTTTTTTTCCTCCTGGTTTCACTCCCTCTGGGCTACAAACGAAACCAAGAGCGAGCCCACCCTGTCAATTTGTTTATTTCCTCTGCCCGCTGCTCGGAAGTCTCCGTCACCCTTGGAAGGGCAGGAGAGGGCAGGAGGAAGAGCTGGCAGTGCTCATTCAGCATGATCTCCCTGGGCTTGTGACATCAAAGCCCTGTTTACATAGCCGAGGGACTGGCGACGCTGGAAGGGAGGGGCGAGAGCACAGCAAATCCCCCACTCTTTCTCCCGCGGGCTTCTCAGCTGCTCTGAGCCAGCAAAGAGTGGAGAAATCTGGGACTCACCGCTCTCATTTGGCACCATCTGTTTCCTTTCTCGTTCCTTTCCTGAAAACCCTTTTCAGTAAACACTGTGAAATAAAACACCAGAGGATGTATAGAAGAGCAAATTCATCTTTTCCTGAAATGCTGGCTTTTGGAGACCTTTGGCATCTGCAGGAAAGTCTCCAGGGCTGCTTTTTCTTCCACATTTGGAAGGTACTGGAAAAAATGAAGGGACGTGATGCTCCTTTATTTTACTGCAACTGGGTGATGTAAGGAGAGTCCATGATTCCTTCCCGGGAAATGCACTTAAATCCCCTATTTCCCAGAGACCTAAAATATACCAGGAACCACATGGAGGTGAGGACTATAAAGTCAAACGAACTGGAATTTCTCTGGGAGACTGCCCGTAGGTAACACACAGTAGTCGGTCCATAAGTATTTGTGCATTTTCTGCTCACAGAAAGCATTGTCTACCGCTGACCAAAAGTAGACTCTGCATATAATCTAGGGAAGAGTTTGCTGTATTCTTAAAGTTGCAATGTTATCTTTGGCCCAAGGAAGAAATAACCACCTTGCAAAAGTAACCGGCACTGGGTTTCTGGGACTACTGGAAGCACTTTGCATGGATCAGTTTGTTTAATCCTTATAATCATCATAACAACCCTATGAGGTAGGCACTGTTCTTACCCCTGTTTCACAGGTAAGACTTTAAGCCACAGGGAAGTAAAATAACTTGCTATAAGGCTCAGTCTGTAAAGACTGTTTCCCTCTTGGAATAGGCTGGGCTCCCAACACCCAACTCTGAAACTTTCTTCCTACACAGCTTGAGTTGGACTGAGTTGATGTTTTCATTTCATTTGAAGAGTGGTAACAATATCTAGCTAGATGGCTCAGGCTTATTGTGAAGAACCTTGAAATGGTGTAAGTAAAAGCACACTGAAGTTCCTGTTGCTACAACAGCTAAAATTTACCTTTGGTCAGTAGATGGAATGTAACCACTCATATCTTGACGCTCTATGGTGAAACAGGGTCCTTTCTCTTTGGAATGCTCAATGTGCACCCAGTTACCTGCGTTTGACTTCTAAAACTGTGCTGTTACAAAAACCATGATATCCTCAGTGTAGTGAAGCTGTGACAATAACAGATATTTCATTATCATCCATCCTTTTGCAAGACTGTAAAAAGGAATGAAGAAAAAGAAACTTTAAGGGCAGGGAATCCAAGATAACACTTCCTTCCATCTTCTAAAACCTCAAAAGAAGTACTCAAACGAGTTCTATAGCAAACAGTAGAGAACAGGTCCAGCTTGTCAGGCTATGGGCCAGGGAAAGTCCTAGTTTGTTTTTTTTTTTTTAAGATTTTATTTATTTATTTTGAGAGAGAGAATGAGAGGGGGGAGGGTCAGAGGGAGAAGCAGACTCCCCGCTGAGCAGGGAGCCTGATGTGGGACTCGATCCCGGGACTCCAGGATCATGACCTGAGCCAAAGGCAGTCACTTAACCAACTGAGCCACCCAGGCGCCCAGTCCTAGTTTTGAAATACATGGAAATCTCAGAATAGTAGTATTAGGTTTTGTTGGGTTCAGGAGGGGTTTGAAAACAAAAGAAAAAACTTCATTTGATAGCAATTCTGTACTGGTTGGAGAGCCTTCAATAAACTTGAAATTCCAGCAAAAAAGATGAGGGTCTCGCACAGATAGCAATAGTGAGTGCTCAAGACTGTACAGGGACTGGCACCCACCCCTTCCCCATACCCTCCAGCAGCTCTGCTCTCCCACTGTGCTGGGTAACCCACAGAACTAGTACTGGTTTACGGCACTGATTTTAAGAACACAATTAGGACTAATCTCCTGGAGGACGGCAATTTGACATCTCAAATCTAGTTGCAAAGCAAAAAATTACAAATATTTTATAGATGATGCCTTTGTACCTTCTTCACTCCCAACCCAATGGCTCACACCTGTTTCCATTAGAGAAAAGAGAGGGGGAGACAGAGGAGGAGTTGGGGGGGAGGGGGGGAGGAGGAATGGGAGAAGGGAGAGGAGTGCAGGGAAGGGAGGAGGCCATCTATTTTAAGCTTCACATCAGGTTTCCTCTGTCTGTTCAAGCTTCTGTAACAAAATACCCCAGACTGGATGACTTAAAGAGGACAAAAACTTATTTTTCACAGTTTTGGAGGCTGCCAGTCTGAGCCAGCATGGTCAAGTTCTGATGAGATGCTTCCTGGGTTGCAGACTGCTGACTTCTTGTGTCCTCACGGGGCAGAAAGAACGAAGAAAAGTTCTCTGGGGTAACGTTTTATAAGGGCAATCCCATTCATGACAGCTCCACCCTCCACCAAAGGTCCCACCTGCTCACACACCGGGGAGGGGGGCACAAAAATTAACTTGCCATCCAGCGTTGGCATCTTGTACTCATCTACACCTCCAGCCTAAAGAGTAAACATTTAAATTTACCTGACATTCCAGATTTGAAGATATGAATACCACTTTAAATTCATGCTTATTCTCCCCAGGTTTTTTTTGGGCGGGGAGTGACTTTATTATCTTGACATTGATTTTACAAGTATGTATCCATATATCAAAACTTACCAAGTCATACAATTCAAATATGTGCAATCTGTTAGGTCAGTTATACCCTAATAAAGCTACAATGTATTTAAATTAACATACAGTATTATATTAGTTTCAGGTGTACCACATGCTGATTCAACAATTCTGTACATTACTAGCGTGTTCCACCGTTACGTGTAGTCACCATCTGTCCTCATACTTATACTCCCTGTGCTATACTTTTCATCTCTGTGACTTATTTTACAACTGAAAGTTTGTACCTCTTAATCCCCTTTATTTCTTCATCCCCCACGTATCTCCCCTCCGTCCAATTTGTATACACCCTCATTTTACCCTTTTTAACACTCATTTCTTTACACATATTCAAGTCACGTCAAATTCTATCTGATAATCCCTGTATCTGTCATCTTTGTAGAGCTTGTTCTAGAATTCCTTGCTGCTAACTCTTGCTTCTGATGGCATCTCTTTACAGGGCACCTTCACTTATTATTTACAGGGCGGGGAAAAGGCTAGCACACTAGGAAAAGGCTAGCACTCTTACCAGGAAAGCAAAACTGTCCTCCTAAGTTCCTAGTAAACTTCCAGCTTACGTCTCCCTGATCCCAGCTGTTCCAATAGCAGCCCTAGCTGCAAACGTGTAAGGCCCCAGTGCGGACAGTGCTGGACAGGTGCTGAAAGAGCAGCATGTGTCCCTCTGCATACGCCAGACATAAGCAGGCCTTCCCGGGGCTGCTAGTCACCAAGACTGCAGAACCGTTTTGGAGCAGGAGTTACGGAAGGGAACTCAGCCTTCTAGTCCTCTGGCTCTTAGGACTAAAAATATAATGGGGACCCTCACCCTCAGAAAAGTAGGCTTTTGAGAACCCTGTGAATAGAATGCTCTCCAGGGGCAGCGGGGTGGCTCAGGTGGTTAAGCGTCTGACTCTCGATTAAGGCTCAGGTCTTGATCTCAGGGTCGTGGGATCCAGCCCCGTGTCGGGCTCCGGGCTTAGCACGGAGTTTGCTTGAGATTTTCGTTCTGCTCCTCCCCCAGCTTGTGCTCTCTAAATAAATACAAATCTTAAAAAAAAAAAAAAAATAGAATGCTCTCCAAGCAACCTGTGCTGCAGGCATCAACAAGGGTTTGTCAAGGCAAAGCCCCTGGTTCTAGAATTACCACTGCACAGCAGGTTCCCCCTCGAGCAGCCACCTGCAACTTGCCAGTCAGGCTCTCGAACACATTGGCAAGGGACCACCAGCCGGCACATGAGGAACCTACACACAGACAAGGCAAAAGATTCAAACCGACACAGGGAAAGAAACATCACTTAGATTTATTTCAAGGCCTGAAATCAGATTAATCAAAAATGGTACTGCTGCCATTTCTTATAATACATACTTAATACAAAACTTTAAGAAGTATAGACACTATTAACTAACTCTTAAACCTCACAATATATAATTTTCAAGTTGTCAGGTGACCAAGATTTCACACACTTAATGAGGACATAATTAGCAGCAGGCTATTCAAACAAACACAAATCTGTTTTTACACTTTCCATGTCTGTTTTTTATCTTTGCTTTATAACGCCACTAATAATCGCGGCTTCTTTCAAGTATAGGATCTCTAACATTAAATTACATATTCTAAGTCTTTTTATAAAAGAAAGACACATACTACATTGTTTGCCATAAATTCATATACCAAAAAGTAAAACACAATCCAACTGACTTTATCCATGCTTCCCCTTTCTCCAGATGTTTTAGGTGTTTTTCTACATACTTTATATTTTTCTTAAAATCTGTTCTCTATTTATGCAGATCAGGGAAAATGAATTATAATGAGTTACTTTTAAAATTACCTTCTCTGTACTTCTGTTCCCTTTCCCCACACTAAATCTGGTGCTTAAGTGAACAATAATGAAAGGTACTGTTTCAGGAGACCCAAACAATCTGTAATCTTAATTTCCTAAATACCCAAAGATTTCAACTTCCTGCCAATATAAATAAGAGTCTCAAGTAGCCAAAAATTACTTCTTAGTTAGGAGGAAGAAAAAATGCAGAGTATGAGGATTATGTAACTAAGACTTTATCATTTATGCCTTTCCCCCGAGCTACAAGCACTGTTTAGCATTAAATCACGTTGTGCGTACACAGCTATAACAGTTTACATTTGCTCAGGAACATGTAATTACATTAAAAATAAACAACTTTCATAACTTAATTGGTTCTTAAATGGCTTCCCTAGGGGGAAAACAAATGTTTTGTGTTCTTTAAGAAAATGGTATATACAAATGAACTGCTGTGTGCTCATTTAAACTTGAGGAAACCTAATGAAGTTTTGGGGATATTTTTCCTAAAATGCAATATGGATATGCACTTAATCATTGCTTATATAGCGAAGGGATGGAATAGTAGATATAGATGCAATCTTTTGTCTAAGTGAACAGTTGTAAGGTATTCTAAATGGAATAGGAAAAAAAAAAAACACGGACAATTGTTTCAAGGAAAAAAGAACCAAAGTCAAGAAAAATATTGAACATCGACCCTTAAAAAGGAGAAGTGTTAAACAACACAAAAATGAGACCTACAGATTAGAAAAATACTCATTTTACCACTTCAGGAGGTAAACAAAATGGTAAGGAGAGGGAGTCTCCAATTAGAACTGAGGCAGCTGTAAAACAAAATGGAACACAGTGCAATGATTTGACCTCATAAAGGAAATGACTCACAACAATGAAACTTCACACAAGAGGAAAAAAAAACATTCACACGTCTACATGTTTGCAATAATATATTAACAGACAAATTATCAAAAATATAAAGTCTGGATTTTTCCCCTTAGGTTTATAATCAACTCTCAAACCTCTGTTGAATACATTTACTTTCATAAGCCTCCTCTGTTTAGCAGCACGTACTACACAAGTACATACGTACTACTATGTACCATGAGAATTATTAGTTCTTATCTCAAATCTAGCGACTTGCCTTTTTACCCACACTTATATACATTCTCATTTCCATTACAAGACACTTAAGACCTTTCTAGTGGTAAATTTTAATCAACATATTACATAAAAAAGAATCTTGATTTTCCAAATGAATCACTTTAGGACTATAGCATGATGGGTTTAATTTGAATGGTTGAAACATAATGTGGTAAAGACACTGTACTGTTTAAACTACTTCACAGCTGTAGGAAAATGTTTGATTTTCAAAATGTAACGACTGAGGAGTTATACGCAGTAAAATATTAGAAAACAGTGAATGGATTAATAAGAGTAAGATGATTTTTTTTTATCAGTGGCCATTCATTATTTTGTTTTTAGGAACCTGGAAGAAATTGTCTTCTTTGAATTTCAAATGTTCTGGTAAATCTAGTCGTCTCTTAGCTTCCTCAATATCAGCTTGAATTGCTGAAATAAGGGACTCTGTGGAGAGAAGAGAGCAGGGAAATGATGAAAAACTGCCCCACGCCTTTGTTCGGACTCCTAAAAACCCAAAGGCTGGCAGCGTCTTCAGCGCAGGGCAGATGCCTGATAAATGTTTGTTCTATCCCTTCTTCCAGACTTAAGTAAAAATCAATGGTCCACAAGAGATGTCCCTGATCTTCTTGCAATTTCTTAGAGAAAGGCATAAGCACAAAGGTATGTCACAAATACCAAATGGAAGAAATACCCATGACCAAGCCTCTTCAGTATTCACATTTGTCAAATTCTACAGAATTGAAACAACCACACTACACTAACATCCTTGATACCATTTGTTTCAAGTATCGATTTAGTTTCTTATACTTTAAGCATTGCAAAGCACCCATTATTCATCTCAGCATCCATTCCCACTTATTACTTAAAGTATGAAAAGGAAATAAAGATTTCACTAACTTCACACTGTTGGGAGAGAAGCAGCCAGCCTGCTGCTGGGTTTGAATCTAGGCTCCATCACATACTGATGTGACCCTGAGCAAATTACTTAATCCCTCTCTGCCAATTTCCTCATCTGTGAAATGGGCAAAATAATTCCTCATATTATTTTGGTGGGGGTGAAAGGACTAATGCATGTAAGGCACACAGTAAATGCTCAAATGTCTGCTCCCCTGCCATGCTGTTACTAAGAGAAGCAGTAGAAGTAGCTGCAGTAATACTTAAGAAGACCTAAACAGAACTTACCTAAAGAATCAAAGTTCTTTTCTGGTCTGAGGTAGCCAACAATGGCCACATTGAGGATCTCCCCATAGAAGTCCTCTTTGAAGGTATGCATGATATGAGTTTCCTAGAATTAAGAAATGTTAAAAAGGTTACCATCAAATTATAGAACTCCTGAAATTTGAAATATGTCTCCACATTTATGGTGGGGATAATTTAAATGAAACAATCAACGCTTACTAAATTTTTAAAGACAGGTTAAAATCTAAGTGCAGTTTTTTCCTGAATTCTTCCATCAGTCCTGTTCTTGCCCCTGACCTTACATATAAACATTATAACTGAGTAAGGCAGATGTTATACCACAAATCTGGTATGATTCGCTGTTTATTAAAAAAAAGGGGGGGAGGGAGCACCTGAGTGGCTCAGTTGGTTAAGCATCTGCCTTTGGCTCAGGTCATGATCCCAGGGTCCTGGGATTGAGCCCCCTGTCAGGATCTCTGCTCAGCAGGGAGTCTGCCTCTCCCTCTGTGCTCTCCTTCTTTCTCAAATAAATAAAAATCTTAAAAAAAACAAAAACAAAAAACAACTAACATGCAGGGGCGCCTGGCTGGCTCAGTTGGTACAGCATGCAACTCTTGATCTCAGGGTTGTTGAGTTTGAGCCCCACGTTGGGTGCAGAGATTACTTAAAAATAAAATCCTTAAAAAAACTAACATGCAGAGTAGTTAAGTCTTACCAGGGCAAAAAATAAATAAATAAAAAAATAAACCACACACAAAAAAACAAAACACCACCAAGTAAGGAGCAAAGTATTAAGAGAGGTTACTATTAAAAGAACCATTTCTGGGGCATCTGGGTGGCTCAGTCGTTAAGCGTCTGCCTTCGGCTCAGGTCATGATCCCAGGGTCCTGGGATCGAGCCCCGCATCGGGCTCCCTGCTCAGGGGGAAGGCTGCTTCTCCCTCTCCCACTCCCCTGCTTGTGTTCTCTCTCTCACTGTCTCTCTGTCAAATAAATAAATAAATAATCTTAAAAAAAAAAAAAATTTCTAAGGTTAATCAGGATCCATGTGTCTCTGACAAACACCACGTTATAGAAACCTCCGAGGGTTAGGCAGAACTGAAGACCGATAGGTAGGCAGAAGAGCCAATGCAGGATCCTGATCAAGGAACAATGTTGACAAATGGGTACAGGACATGTCGAAGCAAAATGGTGGAGGAGGTAGATGATGTTCTGCAATCTGAATTTTAGTAGACTCTTAAAAGAAATCTAGCCCAAAAGCAGGAGAGCCAATTAAGAGAATACAGAAGATGGTTGAAACTGGACTAGGATGTTGGCACTGGATGTTGAGAAGTTTAAACAATCTAGAAACATGAAACTTAGTGATAGAGGCATATTTTGTGTAGGACTTAAGAAAATCTAATATATGAAGTGATACTTAAGACAGAAGCATCAACAGTGATCATTATAAAACATTACTGAGAAAAATGGTAAAGATGTCTACTCTTCCTAAATTCATCTACAGATTCCATGCCATCCCTGTCAAAATCCTAGTTGTTTTTTTTTTTTAATGACGGAAACTGTCAAGAGATTCTAAAATTTATAAGGAAATGTGGAAGGCTGAAATTATCCCCCCAAAATCTTGAAAAGTAAGTAGAGGACTTACACAGTCAGAAATCAAGACCTATTATAAAAGCTATGAAAATAAAGACAATGTGGTAATGGCCCAAAGACAGACCAGGAGACCAAGCCTGTATGAGCACATTTTGGACTCTCACACATATAAAGTCACAGGGTTTATGCCCAGGGTGACAGTGCAGTGCTGTCATGAAAGAATGGTATTTCAAGAAATGGGCTGAGTCAATATCCAAATGGGAAAAAATTAATTTTGACCCTTACTTTGCACCATACTCAAAAATCAATTTGATGAGAAAAGTTTAAGACAAGTTTTTGGAAGAAAACAAAGGTATCTTTATGACTTGGAGTAGGCAAAGATTCCTTAAATAGGATATAAAAGGCACTAAACCATAAAAGAGAAATGATGAATTGGATTATATCAGCATTAAGACCCTCTGTTCTTCAAAAGACACCACTCCATTAAAACAAACAAAAAAAAGCAACACAGAAGGCGACAATATTTGCATACATATTCCAACAAAGGAAGCGCATCTAGGACATACTAAAGAACTTCTTTAAGTCAATTAAAACTGCCAATCCAATTTTTTTTAAAAGGGGAAAAGACTTCAACAGGCATATCATAGATATCTGATATTGGCAAGAAAAGGAAAAAGAAAACCTGAAGAGTATGAACCTCCTACCAATAGAAAATTGAGTTTCTTCTAACTCTGGCAGGACTTGGAAGGCATTCCTTCACTGGCTTGCTACAGTAATAGTCCTGTTACCTGAAATTTATCATGGAATAGCTTTCCCTCTACTCTTCATTTCCTCCCCATCTACAGAAAACTATTTTGTGTTCTTGTATTAGTTCTTTATCTACTCCAAATAATTTCCACATCCTTAATACTCAAAACTAAGAAACACTGAACACAATGTTAAGCAATTCTGCACCATTTCTGTTTGTACCAGGATTTAGCCCTGTGGTTTTCCAACTGTGACAGACTTCTACAAACCCTTCCAAAAGGACGAAATTTAGATCTACTCGTTTTTGCCACACACTTAACCTGACCAAGATCCAGCCTTATCTAGCAGATCAAGCTCTTAATGGCATGGGTACTACGAAAAGAGCAGAAGGGTACACCCTCAAAGTAGTTTGAGAGGAAAAAAAAAAAGCATCACCTTGCGATTTTATTAGAAAGCACCATCTATGGAGAAAGCATTTCTATCTTAGCAGGGTGAGCAATTAATTAAAGGGTGAATGAACTATATCAACTGTAGCAAGCTCAATTTTATCAAACATGCTCTTAGGTAATTCACTTTTTTTTTTTTCTTTAAGGGGAATGCAGAAGGAGAGGGAGAGAGAGAATCTTAAGCAGGCTCCATGCCCAGCACAGAACTGACGAGGGGCTCCATCTCACCACCCTGAGATCATGACCTGAGCTGAAATCAAGAGGCAGACGCTTAACCGACTGAGCTACCCAGGTGCTCCAAGTAATTCACTTTTATCTCCAGTTGAGGTAAACACATGGACAGCTATAAAAATTAGTATTACAATTAGGCTTGAAACTCCACTTTTTATTTTCTACATGATTTAAAAGATAGATGCATGAAAATATTAATGTTATTGGGCACACAATGTATAAGGATGTAATTTGTGAGTTTTATGAACTATCAAAATTGTCATAAATCCAAATTAGATTTTATAACTGTAGAAAGTTAAATGCACTCCTCATGGTAACCACACACACACAAAAATTCTATAGAAAGTACACAAAAGGAAGTAAGAGAATCAAAATGTGTCCCTACAAAAAAAAGGTTAAAAAACAAAAGGCAGTAAGGGAAGAAATAAACAAAAAAGCTGTAAGGCCTACAGAAAACAGCAAAATGGCAGAAGTCCCTCCTTACAAGTCATTAGCTTATATGTAAATGGACTGAACTCTCCAATGAAAAGGCAGAGATTAACAATGATCAAAAAGCACAATCCAATTATACTTCCCCTTTTACAAGAGACTCACTTTATTTTGTAAGACTCACTTTAAGATCGAAAGACACAAACACACTGAAAGTGAAAGGACGAAAAGTTAATCCAAACAGTAACTAAACACTTCACTTTTGAAAATCCTTCAAGAAAACTGCCAAAAATTCCAGTAATTTGGCCAATTTGTGAATACCACTGATGATTTCTATGTGCATCTAATACTGAATAGTACCTTAAATTACTATCCCATTTTCTAAATATAATTCTTTATATATATATATAATATAATTATTATATAATATAATCCTTACCATAGACTTTTTTGTATTCTTGTAGTATGGGTTCCATCCTATGCTCACCACCATCTTATGAACATCTCCATTTCCAACACTGGCCCAGCCATAATAAATGCCAGTCGATACATCAGCTGGAAGATTATCAACTACTTGTTCCGGAAAGTTAGCTAAGTAACAGAAATAATATTCTGAGTGTTAACAGTTTCACAGCAAATATTTATAAAAATCGCAGGAAGGCTAGCCTGAATTGTTATGCTCATAAGTTTCCCGGCATCCTGCCTATGATTATCAGTCGCACCATTCTATATTTTCCAAAATATACGTGGCTGGGTCCCAAACGCAAAGACTAGGAACAACCCTGGTATGTATTTTTAAGGATGAATTCTTCATACAGTCAGGTCCTGACTACTGAACCGAATACAGACAGACCAAAAAAGATAACTGATTCTCATCCAATTGCTAACAAGACATACAAAGAGAAAAAAAACCTTACAGTTGGCTTGGAAATTTAACCAATCTGGTTCACATTACGTTTCCATTTAATGGGGATGACGCGTGCCATGCCTGGCAGCTCTAGCCTGGTTGGATAGGGAGGCGGGAAAGGGGGAATCCCGAAACTCAGCTCGGCTTTCTGCCCTTACCACCCCCCAAGCCGGTCCCCGGTGAGCCCCGAGCGGTGGGTGAGGACGAGCTTCCTCAATCCGAACAAAGATCCTCCGCCTCAACAAAGCAAGAGCCGAGCAGAGTGGAGGGCGTCACTCTGCCCGCCCCAAGTCCCGCGTCTGACGTCCCGGCTCCCACCTGACCCAACCCCGGGAGCCGGGGGCGGAGGGGGGGGGTGGTGCGCCGAGGGGGGGGAGGGCCGCGACCCTCCGCGCTCACCTGTGGGGATGCCCAGCTGCTTGGAGCCACGGCCGAAGCCCCGCACCACCTGGCCGCGGCAGAAGTACGGCAGGTGCCTCATGACGCCGTCCGCTCGGGGCTCGGGCTGCGACCCGGTCCGCGGGTCCCGCGAAGCCGCCGTCGAAGCGCTGCCGGGATACCCGGGACCGGCCAGGGAACACCAGCAGGAGCTCGGCTGATGCCCGAATCCCCCCACGGCCGGCCGGGAGGGTAGGCGCGCAACGGCCCAGCCGGCGCCGACCACACGCCGCAGTGAGCCCCTCACGCCACCGCACCAACCGAAGCCGCCGAACGACTAAAAGCTTGTGTCTCCGCCCTGGGAACGGCGGCGAGGGCGAATATGTGAGGGCGTGGGTGGGGAGAGCGGGGGGACCAGCGGTGGAGGGCCTGAGCCCGCCCAGCGCCGCAGGCCTGCGCACACTTCCTCAGCCAAACACCTCGCAACCCGCTCGGCTTCCGTAGCCCCGCCCCCGCGTGGCCCCGCCCCCAGCCGTGGCCCCGGAACCGCCGGTTCGCGGGTCCGCCGGTCAGGCCTTCCTGGGCTTCTCCCGGCCCCCACCCCCACCCCCCGGCGCTGGAACCTCTAGCGGGAATCCCTCTTCGATCTTGGTTGCTCTGAAAATGCCGTTCTCCGACAATCCTGTTTCTTTTCCCTTTCTCCTTTTCATTACGATTCTGACGCCAGAGACGTTCTTTAGCTTCTTGACAACCGCGAGCTCGATGGTCATTCGTCATTCATTCGTTCTTTAAACATTTATTAAAGTTCCAAAATTCCAGCTCAAGATCACCGCTTGGTAGAGGCTTTAACTCTCTGCCGGAAATGGCCCTTCTCTCCCCCAGACCACCTGCCCGCTGTCTGAAGTTATACGGGAATGTAAGAGCCAAGGGAGCAAGTCCTAGTCTAATGCGGCAACCCCCATGACTAGTGCAAAGTTGCAGTAATGCAGTTTTCTTTCAGGAAGGGTGCAGCTGCCTACCTAACCCTCCTTCTGGGAGGTGTTACCTTGAGAATTTAATAAACCCGACAAAAGGCGTCATCTCTACTGCAATGCCAATTTGTGGGCATTCTAACCCTTGGAGCTATAAACATTACCTAAGGAAGTAGCTCAAGGGAAATGTCTTGCTCACAAGAAACACGAGGGTCAGTCATAAGGTGCATCCCCTTGTTCTTGAGAAAGAAGTTTGAATTGTTCTCTTTGCTTTTCTCTATGAATCTGTGTGAAATCCTGTCCAGACTTGGCAGTCGCTTGTACCTTACATGCATGCTTACCCAATGTTAAAATTATATTCTCTCTATATTGGTACCGAAGGGGTCTATGTGGGCAAGACTGTCATATTTCCCTAGGACTAGTGTAGCGCGTGGTTCATAGCAAACACGCCGTAAGTATTTGCAGAAAGAACGAATTAAGAGCCCAATGTGTGCCAAGTACAGTGCAAGGTGCTGGGGGAGCAAAGGTGACTGAGACAAGTTCTTGGTCTCAGACACTCGGTCTAGTGCGAGAGACTACCTGGTGACCTGATTCCAATGCTATGCTGTCAATACTCCAATAGAAGGCCTGACAAAGTGCTTGGAAGGCTGCCCTTGTATAGTTAATGGTTAGGAGCACAGGGGCTAGCTAGATAAGCCACGGTTTGAATACAACCCTTGCTTGCCTCATTTAATTGCTAGGTGACCTTGGGCAAAGTACATTGTCTGAATCTGTGTCCATATCGACTAATTGGGAATATTAATAATTCTGTGGAGTTTAAGTGAACTGATGCATGTACAGCACTTAACAAACTGCCTGGCCTGTTGAAAAAATTATTATCATCATGGTTGTACCAAATAAGAAAAGCCTGGAGGTGAGAGCCTGGTAAAGCAGCCCTGGGTACTAGTCCTCCACACCCCAGACTTCCAAGGAGGTCTGGGTATTAAATGAAATAAAATAATTAAATGAGTCATGAGAAATAAATGAGGAAGGGTGGTTTTAAGAATTAAATGAGATAATGCTAGATACTTTACGTACTATCTCCTATAATCACATCAGTTTTGGAGGAAAGAACCCCAATTTATAAAGAGGGAAGGGGGGTTGGAGAATTCCTAAGATGGAGCATTTAGGCTCCAATTGTTTTTTTTAACCCTGGTGACTTTTCAGTAATGCATAATTACTGTGTAATCAGCATAGGCTACGGAAGGCAGCAGCCTGATCCTTTTCCATTCCTGCTCAATAACCCTCAATGGCTCCCCTGTCACTTTAAAATAAAATAGCCTCTCAAGGGTTAGATTGAAGGGTAGATTGAAGGGATTCAATCTACCATTCTGAGCTTTATCCCTAAAGTACTTTACTAGTTAAATCAGACCTCTGTGTAGAGGCTGCTTTTAGACAAATAGGCTTGAACGATGGAATGTAGAAAGGGCCCACAGCGACCACCTGGCTGAATACAGACGGGCCCCTCAGGAAACCACCTCACTGCCGTCGCCACTTGCTTCCACCCGATGGATCATTGCCCCACATTTGGGGCCCCCATCCAATCGGGAGAAACACCATATTTTGACACCCCACCCTGCACTCCACCTCAGTGGCCAAAGGATAGGCTTGCAACAATTCAGGTGATTATTCTGTAGCCTTGTAGGATACATCCCTTTTCCCAGTCATTTGACTACAAAAATATACTACCCGGCATTCACAGTTCCCATTGTATATGTAAATCTATGGCTGAAAGACTGTGAGTGTGTGAGTGTGTGTGTGTGTGTGTGTGTGTGTGTGTGTGTGTGTCTTTATCAAACTTAGTGCTTTTAACCAAGTGTTCAAAATATGTCTTGTATTTCCCTGAGATGCTCTAACAGCATCCTTTCTTCTGCTGCTGGGCAAAGAGCCTGCTTCTCTGATGTTGAGTTGTCTCTCTGCAGGAAGAAAGATCACAAGTGGGAATCAGGAGTGAGCAGAACTGAGGAAATGTGAAGGGAAGAGAGAAGGCCCACACTAAGTAAACAATAAAGAAATGAGTCTAAAGAACTCAAAATTTGACAATAAGTGAACAACTCAATTAAAATGTGGTCAAAAGGTCTGAACAGACACCTCGCCAAAGAAGATATCAAGATGACTAATGAGTGTATGAAAGATGTTCCACATCATGTGTCATCAGGGAATTACAAATTAAAACAGTAAGATACTGGGGCACCTGGCTGGCTCAGTCAGAAGACCCTGTGACTCTTGATCTCGAGGTTGTGAGTTTGAGCCCCATATTGGGTATAGAGATTACTTAAATAAATAAAACTTAAAAAGAAAAATAAAACAGAAAACAGTGAGATACCACTACACATCTGTAAGAATGGCCCAAATCCAGAATACTGACGCCAAATGCTGGTGAGGATGTGGAGCAACAGGAACTCTCATTCGTGCGGGTGGGAATGTAAGTCGATACAGTCATTTTGGAAGACAGTTCAGCAGTTTCTTACAAAACCACCATATGAGCCAGCAGTCACGCTCCTTGGTATTTACCCAAAGGAGTTAGAAACTTACGTTCACACAAAAACCTGCTCCAGCTTGCCAGAATTTGGAAGCAACTAAGATGTCCTTCAGTAGGTAAATGCATAAAAGCTTGTGGTACATCCATATAATGTGATGTTACTCAGCAATAAAAAAGAAAAGATCAAGCCACGAAAAGCCATGGAGGAACTTTAAATGCATATCAGACTAAGTGAAACAAGCCAACCTGGAAAGGCTATGTATGACATGATTCCAATCATATGTGATTCTGGTGGGGACTAAACTCTAGAGACAGTAAAAAGAGCAGTGGTTCCCAGGGGTTAGGGGTTAGGAGGAAGGGAGCAAGAAGTAGGCGGAGCCACAGAGGACTTTTTGTGGAAGTGAAACTCTTTAAAACTGTAATGAAGGGTACATGACATTATATATGTGTCAAAATGCATAGAAGAGTACAGCACTTAGCGTGAGCCCTAAGGTAAACTATGGACTTCAGTTAATGATGATTTATCAATATTGGCTTATCAGTGATAACAAAGGCCCCACACTAATGCAAGATGTTGATAATAGGGGAAACTGCGGGACAAGGAGGAGGTGGAGAAAGGGCCACGTGGGGAACTCTCTGTACTTTCCATTCATTTTTTTGGAACCCTAAAACTGCTCTAAAAAATAAAGTCTATTTTTAAGAAATGCATCTAAAAATTTCTGACCTTTAAGTCTGACATCAGAGGTCACAGCCTCCATATCTAAGCAGTCAACCAAGTGTCTCCTGACCCATCTTTCTCCCTCGCACCAGCTGAATCCAGGTCACCTCCTCCCACCTATGCACCAGACGCAGGCTCTTTTCTATTCTCCCAAGCCTTAGATTTGACCCCAGTCAACCCCAATCAGTTATTTGAGGTGCAGTGACCTTTCTCAAATGCCATTCGATCAAGCCATACCAATGGCCCTTCCATGCTTCTCATTACCCTAGGGTAAGTCTAAACAAAACCATTATCCCTCCCTACCACCCTCCCTGCTTCTGCCTTCATGCCTCTCCTGAACTTCTGCAGCTCCTCTAACACACTTCTGGGCCTTTGCACAAACAGGCTTCCTAGCATGAACCAATGCTACAGTGGACCAGAGAGGCGGGGGAGCCCCACACATCAGGCAAATTGGAACGTGCTTTCCAGAGGTAAGGCTTGAGCTGGACCCTCAGGATGGCTGTGAATTGGCTAAACAGGGAGGAGGAAGGAATGGTGTCAAGCTGAGGCAAGCTGCATTAGTCTCCTAGCTGAGGCAGGAATGTGCAATATGCACATCAGGGCAGGAAGATTCTACGTGAGGTGACAGAGCTCTGTAGTAGGTAAAAGGGGGACCCCGGCTTTACCACTTCCTTAGGCACCTCAATTCACCTCTTTGTACCCCAATTCCAGACTGTAAAATGAGAGTAATAACACTGGCCACCTCATAGAGCATTGGAAAGATATAAGAAGTAATGTGGGAAAACCCACTAAATCTGTTTCATGGATAGTAAGGCTTCAGTATTAGCTACACTATTAAGATTACCTGTTGGTCTGTTGTAGAGAATTTATTATAAACAGACCATGAGACAAATGAGCTAGCTGAGGGGTACAGTGTCTTCAGAATTCCCTCCTTGAAAAGAAACATGTAGAGGGGGGCGGAGCAAGATGGCGGAGCAGTAGGAGACCTGGATTTCGTCTGGTCTCAGGAATTCAGCTAAATAGGGATCAAACCATTCTAAACACCTACGAACTCAACAGGAGATCGAAGAAGAGAGTAGCAACAACACTCTGAACAGAAAAGCGACCACTTTCTGGAAGGTAGGACGTGCGGAGAAGTGAATCCGAGGCGATATTTGGGAGGATAGACGGTGGGGAAGGGGGCCTCCATCGGCCGCTTCTGGCAAGTGCTAGAGCCGCGAAGCACAAAATCGGACCTTTTAGAAGTCGGCTCCGCGGAGGGACGTCGCTCCAGTGGCTAAGCGGGGGGTGGAACCCTCGTGGGACAGTGTGGTCTCAGGACCCTCGGGGTCACAGAAAGGCCGGGGGTGCCTGAGTGCGCCAGAGCTCCCAGGTATCGGAGCGGGGAAGCCGGCTGCAGAGACGGAGCCGAGGCGCGGGCTTTCAGCTCGGGGTGGCCATAAACTGTGATCCGCGGCCCAGTCAGGCCACTGCTCCTCCAGCAGGGACCCAACAAGCGGCAGAGCCGGGGAGACTCCCCTTCCTTCCCGGGGAGGAGCGGCGCGGGGGCGCACCGCAGGGATCTGCTGGGTTTGGAGACTCCACACGGGGTCGGGTGCCAGAGATAGCAACGCTCGGTCACAGGCCGGGTGAGCACGGAGTGCGGCTGGAGACCGGGGACACGGGAGTGACTGCTTTTCTCTGGGGGCACACTGAGGAGCGGGGTCCCAAGTTCTCAGCTCCTCCGGGCGAAGATTGGGAGGCCACCATTTTCATCCTGGTCCTCCAAGGCTTGCAGGGAACAAAAGCTCCTGAGAGCAAACCTGAGCAGCTTGCTTAGCCTGGACCAACAAGGGTGGGGCAATTCATTTGGGAACCATGGCAACAGGCCCCTCCCCCAGAAGATCAGCACGAACAGCCAGCAAGCCAAGACCAAGTCTACCGATCAAGGAGAACGGGAGAACTCCAGCGCTAGGGGAATACTGCACATAGAATTCATGGCTTTTTTACCATAATTCATTAATTTTCAAAGTTAATTTTTTAACTGTTTTCTTTAATTTTTCTTTTTCCCTTTTTCAAACAACATCTTATCAATCCCTTTTTAAAAAAACATTTTTTATTTTTCATTTTTAGAGTCATATTTTTATCCCTTCATAGTAGTTACCCTTATTTTTGGCATATATAAATAAGTTGTTCTCTCTTTAAAATTTTGAGATACAATTTCTTCTAACAGATCAAAATATACCCTAAATCACGAGTGTATGGCTTTGTTCTAGTCTCCTGCCTGATCACATTCTCTCCCTTTTTTTTTTCTTTTTCTTTTTAAATCTTCTCCTTTCTTTTTAAAAACAACTTCTTATCTTATCAATTCCTTTTATAAAATCTTTTATAATTTTCATCTTTACAGTCATCTGCCATCCCTTCATTGTATCAACCCTTATTTTGTACATATATGTCTTTCTTCCTTTAAAATTTTAGCAGGCACTTTCTTCTAACAGACCAAAATATGCCCAAAAGCTAGTGTGTGGCACTGATCTATGCACTAGCCTGATCATATTTGATCATATTCTGGTTTTTTTTTGTTTTGTTCTGTTTTGGTTTGTTTTTATCTTTTTCTTTTTCCTTTTTTTTCCTCTTCTTTCTTTCCCTTTCTTGTTCCCTGGTTTCAGGTCTTTTCTGATTTCTATAGAGTATATTTGCTGGAGACGTTGTTAACCTGTTAGCATTCTGTTCTCTCATTCATCTGTTCTCCTCTGGACAACATGACAAGATGAAAAAAATCACCTCAGCAAAAAGAACAAGAGGTAGTACCGTCTGCCAGGGACCTACTCAATACGGACATTAGTACGATGTCAGACCTAGAGTTCAGAATCATGACTTTAAAGATACTAGCTGGGCTTGAAAAAAGTGTGGAAGTTATTAGAGAAACCTTTCTGGAGAAATAAAAGAACTAAAATCTAACCAAGTCAAAATCAAAAAGGCTATTAATGAGGTGCAATCAAAAATGGGGGCACTAACTGCTAGGATAAATGAGGCAGAAGAAAGAATCAGTGATATAGAAGACCAATTGATGGAAACTAAAGAGGCTGAGAAAAAGAGAGATAAACAACTACAGGATCACGAGGGCAGAATTCGAGAGATAAGCGATACGATCAGACAAAACAACATTAGAATAATTGGGATCCCAGAAGAAGAAGAAAGAGAGAGAGGGGCAGAAGGTATATTGGAGCAAATAATAGCAGAGAACTTCCCTAATGTGGGGAAGGAAACAGGCATCAAAATCCAGGAGGCACAGAGAACCCCTCTCAAAATCAATAAAAATAGGTCAACACCCCGACATCTAATAGTAAAACTGACGAGTCTCAGAGACAAAGAGAAAATCCTGAAAGCAGCTCGGGAGAAGAGATATGTAACCTACAATGGTAGAAACATTAGATTGGCAACAGACCTATCCACAGAAACCTGGCAGGCCGGAAAGGACTGGCATGATATCTTCAGAGCACTAAACGAGAAAAATATGCAGCCAAGAATACTATATCCAGCTAGGGTACCATTGAAAATAGAAGGAGAGATAAACAGGTTCCAGGACAAACAAAAACTAAAGGAATTTGCAAACACAAAACCAGCCCTACAAGAAATATTGAAAGAGGTCCTCTAAGCAAAAAGAGAGCCTAAAAGCAGCATAGATCAGAAAGGAACGCAGACAATATACAGTAACAGTCACCTTACAGGCAATACAATGGCACTAAATTCATACCTTTCGATAGTTACCCTGAATGTAAATGGGCTAAATGCCCCAATCAAAAGACACAGGCTATCAGATTGGATTAAAACACAAGATCCATCGATGTGCTGTCTGCAAGAGACACATTTTAGACCCAAAGACACCCACAGATTGAAAGTGAGGGGGTGGAAAACCATTTACCGTGCTAATGGACACCAAAAGAAAGCTGGGGTGGCAATCCTTATACCAGACAAATTAGATTTTAAAACAAAGACTGTAATAAGAGATGAGGAAGGACACTATATCCTACTTCAAGGGTCTATCCAACAAGAAGATCTAACAATTGTAAATATCTATGCCCCTAACGTGGGAGCAGCCAATTATATAAGGCAATTAATAACAAAAGCAAAGAAATACATTGACAACAATACAATAATAGTGGGGGACTTTAACACCCCCCTCACTGAAATGGACAGATGATCTAAGCAAAAGATCAACAAGGAAATAAAGACTTTAAATGAAACACTGGACCAAATGGACTTTACAGACATATTCAGAACATTCCATCCCAAAGCAACGGAATACACATTCTTCTCTAGTGCCCATGGAACGTTCTCCAGAATTGATCACATCCTAGGTCACAAATCAGGTCTCAACCGGTACCAAAAGACTGGCATCATTCCCTGCATATTTTCAGACCACGATGCTTTAAAACTGGAACTCAATCACAAGAGGAAAGTCGGAAAGAACTCAAATACATGGAGGCTAAAGAGCATCCTACTAAAGAATGAATGGGTCAACCAGGAAATTAAAGAAGAATTTAAAAAAAGTCATGGAAACCAATGAAAATGAAAACACAACTGTTCAAAATCTTTGGGATACAGCAAAGGCAGTCCTGAGAAGAAAGTATATAGCAATACAAGCCTTTCTCAAGAAACAAGAAAGGTCACAAATACACAACCTAACCCTACACCTAAAGGTGCTAGAGAAAGAACAGCAAAGTAAGCCTAAACCCAGCAGGAGAAGAGAAATAATAAAGATCAGAGCAGAAATCAATGAACTAGAAACCAAAAGAACAATAAAACAGATCAACGAAACTAGGAGCTGGTTCTTTGAAAGAATTAACAAGATGGATAAACCGCTGGCCAGACTGATCAAAAAGAAAAGAGAAATGACCCAAATCAACAAAATCATGAATGAAAGAGGAGAGATCGCAACCAACATCGAGAAAATACAAACAATTCTAAGAACATATTATGAGCAACTGTATGCCAGCAAATTAGATAACCTGGAAGAAATGGGTGCATTCCTAGAGATGTATCAACTACCAAAATTGAACCAGGAAGAAATAGAAAACCTGAACAGACCTATAAGCGCTAAGGAAATTGAAGCAGTCATCAAAAATCTCCCAACAAACAAAAGCCCGGGGCCAGATGGCTTCCCAGGGGAATTCTATCAGACATTTCAAGAAGAATTCATACCTATTCTCCTGAAACTGTTCCAAAAAATAGAAATGGAAGGAAAACTTCCAAACTCATTTTATGAGGCCACCATTACCTTGATCCCCAAACCAGACAAAGACCCCATCAAAAAGGAGAATTACAGACCAATATCCTTGATGAACATGGATGCAAAAATTCTCACCAAAATACTAGCCAATAGGATCCAACAGTACATTAAAAGGATTATTCACCACGACCAAGTGGGATTTATCCCTGGGCTGCAAGGCTGGTTCAACATCCGCAAATCAATCAACGTGATACAATACATTAACAAAAGAAAGAACAAGAATCCTATGATCCTCTCAATAGATGCAGAAAAAGCATTTGACAAAGTACAGCATCCTTTCTTGATCAAAACTCTTCAGAGTATAGGTATATCATAAAAGCCATCTATGAAAACCCTACAGCGAATATCATTCTCAACGGGGAAAAGCTGAGAGCTTTTCCCCTAAGGTCAGGAACGCGGCAGGGATGTCCACTCTCACCACTGCTATTCAACATAGTAATAGAAGTCCTAGCCACAGCAATCAGACAACAAAAAGAAATCCAAGGCATCCAAATCGGCAAAGAGGAAGTCAAACTCTCACTCTTTGCAGATGATATGATACTGTATGTGGCAAACCCAAAAGACTCCACCCCAAAACTGCTAGAACTCATACAGGAATTCAGTCAAGTAGCAGGCTATAAAATCAATGCACAGAAATCAGTGGCATTCCTATACACCAACAACAAGACAGAAGAGAGACAAATCAACAAGTCGATCCCATTTACAATTGCACCCAAAACCATAAGATACCTAGGAATAAATTTAACCAAAGAGGCAAAGGATCTGTACTCAGAAAACTATAAAATACTCATGAAAGAATTTGAGGAAGACACAAAGAAATGGAAAAACGTCCCATGCTCATGGACTGGAAGAACAAACATTGTAAAGATGTCCGTGCTCCCTAGAGCAATCTACACATTCAATGCAATCCCCATCAAAATACCATCCACCTTTTTCAAAGAAATGGAACAAATAATCCTAAAATTTGTATGGAACCAGAAGAGACCCCGAATAGCCAGAGGAATATTGAAAAAGAAAAGCAAAGCTGGCGGCATCACAATTCCGGACTTCCAGCTCTATTACAAAGCTGTCATCATCAAGACAGTATGGTACTGGCACAAAAACAGACACCTAGATCGATGGAACAGAATCGAGAGCCCAGAAATGGACCCTCAACTCTATGGTCAACTCATCTCTGACAAAGCAGGAAAGAATGTCCAATGGAGAAAAGATGGTCTCTTCAACAAATGGTGTTGGGAAAATTGGACAGCCACATGCAGAAGAATGAAACTGGACCATTTCCTTACACCACACACAAAAATAGACTCCAAATGGTTGAAAGACCTAAACGTGAGACAGGAGTCCATCAAAATCCTAAAGGAGAACACACGCAGCAACCTCTTCGACCTCAGCCGCAGCAACTTCTTCCTGGAAACATCGCCAAAGGCAAGGGAAGCCAGGGCAAAAATGAACTATTGGGATTTCATCAAGATAAAAAGCTTTTGCACAGCAAAAGAAACAGTCCACAAAACCAAAAGACAACCGACAGAATGGGAGAAAATATTTGCAAATGACATATCAGATAAAGGGCTAGTATCCAAAATCTATAAAGAACTTATCAAACTCAACACCCAAAGAACAAATGATCCAATCAAGAAATGGGCAGAAGACACGAACAGACATTTTTCCAAAGAAGACATCCAAATGGCCAACAGGCACATGAAAAAGTGCTCCACATCGCTCGGCATCAGGGAAATCCAAGTCAAAACCTCAATGAGATACCACCTCACACCCGTCAGAATGGCTAAAATTAACAAGTCAGGTAACGACAGATGTTGGCGGGGATGTGGAGAAAGGGGAATCCTCCTACACTGCTGGTGGGAATGCAAGCTGGTGCAACCACTCTGGAAAACAGTATGGAGGTTCCTCAAACAGTTGAAAATAGAGCTACCATACGATCCAGCAATTGCACTACTGGGTATTTACCACAAAGATACAAATGTAGGGATCCGAAGGGGTACGTGCACCCCGATGTTTATAGCAGCAATGTCCACAATAGCCAAACTGTGGGAAGAGCCAAGATGTCCATCGACAGATGAATGGATAAAGAAGAGGTGTTATATATACACAATGAATATTATGCAGCCATCAAAAGGAATGAGATCTTGCCATTTGCAATGACGTGGATGGAACTGGAGGGTGTTATGCTGAGTGAAATAAGTCAATCAGAGAAAGACATGTATCCTATGACCTCACTGATATGAGGAATTCTTAATCTCAGGAAACAAACTGAGGTTTGCTGGAGTGGTGGGGGGTGGGAAGGATGGGGCGGCTGGGTGATAGACATTGGGGAGGGTATGTGCTATGGTGAGCACTGTGAATTGTACAGGACTGATGAATCACAGATCTGTAGTTCTGAAACAAATAATGCAATATGTGTTAAGAAAAAAAAAGAAGAAGAAGATAGCAGGAGGGGAAGAATGAAGGGAATAAGTCGGAGGGGGAGATGAACCATGAGAGACGATGGACTCTGAAAAACAAACTGAGGGTTCTAGAGGGGAGCGGGGTGGGGGGATGGGTTAGCCTGGTGATGGGTATTAAAGAGGGCACATTCTGCGTGGAGCACTGGGTCTTATGCACAAACAATGAATCATGGAACACTACATCAAAAACTAATGATATAATGTATGGTGATTAACATAACAATAAAAAATTATTAAAAAAAAGAAAGAAAAGAAACATGTAGAGTCTCACACGGAATCCCTATATGAAAAAGAAACAAAGAAAAGTGATATTTTATTGCCTCAAATGTATTTTGGAGTTTGAACTTGGAAAATTTCCTTTGTATGGTATAAATTTCCTCAGTGAGGGCACAAAACCATGCTGAGAGCCTCAAACACATTCAACTTTGGTCGTATCCCTGCATATACTTTCATAACACGATCAATTCAGAAATTTTTGTAATAATGTTGTGGAAATTAAATTGATAAGATATATATTTATATTGAAATTTGAAAAAAAAATTTGGATCAAACATTTTGAAACCTCTTGAAACACACAGTTTGCAAATAACCAATCTGGTCTATCATTTTGTAGAAAGGGAAACTGAGACCTGAGCCTAGGACTTGGTAAACCCAGAAGAATGTAAAGAATCTATGAAATACCGGAGGGCCATCCAGTCTAGAATTCAGTCTTCAACAGTGGACCTAAGATCGCCCTTTCCAGGAGAGTTAACTCATCTGGTTTTCTAGACCCATCTACCCCATAACAACCCATAATGAAATGTTTGTTTAGTTGATTAATAAATACACCCTTCTGGGTGCCTGGGTAGCTCAGTTGTTTTAGCTCTTGGTTTTAGCTCAGGTCCTGATCTCAGGGTTTTGAGATCGAGCCCCCCCTCGCCTTTTTACAGGCTACATGCTCAATGGTGAGTCTGCTTGAGATTCTTTCTCTCCTTCTCCCTCTGCCCCTCCCCCTGTCTCTCTCTCTAAAATAAAATAAAATACACCCCTCATGTGGAAATGGACAGTTATCAATAGTATTAACAAATAATTTTTATACCTCTTTGGAACATAAACATAATTTTGTCTTCTAGCCAAATGGGACATGAATAATATTTCTGGAAGGTCAGACCCTAATGTCAGGCCAGGCCTGAAGGCCAACAGCTGACCTGAAAAATCAGATTTAGAAAAATTCACTCCTTCACTCACTATGCTGCTTCAATAAGGTACACTCCAAGTCAAGATTGGGATGATTACTAATTTTTTTAATACAATCCACTCATATTTGAATATCCACTGTTCTTTACGCTTTTCCTTTATTTTTCTCAGTCAATAATTATTCCTTCTGTAATTGGGAAAAACAAAAATACAATATTAAATTCTCCCCAGGAGGAAAAACCCCAAACCAAAAATTAGAATAGTTCCATTCCTCGTGCATCCACAAGGTGGCACGTTACCACTTTGTCTTTCCCTTCGCAGATGTTTGCCATGAAAAATGCCAACAAAAAAATTCAAGCTAGGGAACTGCACTATGCCCTGGAGAATTCTATATGGGAAGACTACTTCTCCCTTTCCCACTGCCCTTGCTTGTGTTCCCTCTCTCTGTCAAATACATAAATAAAATCTTTTAAAAAAAATTCTATACTCTGTAGAAGAGTTTGGCTTACTCACTGCTTCACGCACTTGGACTTGGTTCCTCAGTGAGTCATGACCGTGCTAACATCTCCTCCGTCACAAAAGTATCGGGTAACAGATTGTTTTAATTTGAAAAGTTATGATTTTGAAGGTTCCTTTGAATCTATGTTTTAGATTAAGAAGTATACATTAAGTATACATTAAGAAGTATAAGGTGGAGAAAAGAAACCAAAATTATACAGTGAAAGCATTCAGACTTCTTTCCCATCAACAAAATATTTGAAATTATATTTTTCAATATAATTATTGAAATTATATATTTGGTACGATGATGATACAGAACCAGAAGATATGCCAAAAATTTCTGAGAAGAAGATAAGAAACACTTCTTATCCTTAGAGCCCTGGAATATTTTCACAATAATTAGTAAATACATTTCAGGTTCTGGATGTAAATTTCCACTTCTCCGAAAACTTCTCCCTTGTAAGGCAGGATGTACTCATGCAAAAAATTAGCCATTCTTCAGCTGCAAAGAGACCTCCTATCCCGTGTTCTCTCACCTTCATGAAACCTCTGCCACATGACAACCATGGCAAAAGTACCCATGTTACTGAAAGGAATTACATATTTAATCATTTTGGTTTGTCTCTGCAATTACTGGTGTTTCCTTTTACCTTTTTCACAATTGAGATATACAATTTTAGGCTCCACCATTTTATTCTACCCAGTATACAAAATAACAGCTGCACAGAAAAGTTCTCTAGAGTTGTTTTCGGTCTGGACTACAGCTGTATTTTGAAGAGGAAAAAAAAGTGGGGCACCTGGGTGGTTCAGTCGGTTAAGCATCTGCCTTCGGTTCAGGTCATGATCCTAGGGTTCTGGGATCGAGTCCTGCATTGGGCTCCCTGCTCAGCGGGAAGCCTGCTTCTCCCTCTCTCACTCCCCCTACTTGTATTCCCTCTCTTGCTGTCTCTGTCAAATAAATAAATAAAATCTTAAAAAAAAAAAAATCCCTCACCAGGATGGCACATTTGTTACGAAGGATGAACCTACATCAACATCATTTTAACACAAAGTTCCTAGTTTGCGTTGGGGTTCATTCTGGATGTTGTACATTCTATGCATTTTTGACAAGTGTAAAATGATACATATCCATCATTGTAGTATCATACAGGATACTTTCACTGACCTAAAAGTCCTCTCTGCTCTGCCTGTTCATTGCTCCCTTCCTCTGACTCCCAGCAACCACTGATCATTTTACTGTCTCCATAGTGTTGCCATTTCCAGATGTTTTAGAGCTGATATCATACAGTACGTAGCCTTTTCTTCTAAATCTGTTAGGATGTATTTTATGACCAGAATGTGGTTCTTATTGGTGTATGTTCCATGTAAGTCTGAGAAGAATGTGCCTTCTGCTCTTGTGGACTGAAGTAGTCTATAGACGTCAGTTTATCTGGTTGATTGATGGTGCTGTGGAGCCCAGCTATGCCCTTACTGATTTTCAGCCTGCTGAATCTATCTCTGATAGATGGCTGTTGAAGTCTCCAAGCATAATAGTAGATTCATTCATATCTTCTTCAAGTTTGATCCGTTCTTGCCGCGCATATTTTCATGCCTTTTTGTGAGGTACATATGCATTAAGGATTATCTTAAGTTCTTTGGATAATTGACCCCTTTATCATTATGTAATATTTATCTTTCTTCCTGATAATTTTCCTTGCTCCAGCGTCTGCTTTGTCTGGAATTAATATAACTACTCCCACTCTCATTTGCTTAGTATTGGCATGGTATTTATTTGGATCTTCTTTTACTATTAATTGATATGTGTCTTTAAAGTGGGTTTCTTCTAGACAAAATATAGGAGGTTGGTTTTTGACAATTTCACTCAGTTGCCAGTATATTTTGAACAATTATTTGTTTGATCAATTAAGGATAAGAAAAATAAGAGGCACCTGGCTGGCTCAGTTGGTAAAGCATGTTACTCTTGATCTCAGGGTTGTGAGTTTGAGCCCCACATTGGGTGCAGAGATTACTTAAAAATAAAATCCTAAAATAAATAAATAAAAAGAAAAATCCAAGTCTTTACTTTTTACTTAACTTTACTTACTCTTTCTCTATTGGTGTTTTTTTTCTATTTGACACTTTAAATATTTCACTCCACTCTCTTCTAACTTGTGTGGTTTCTGAGGAGGAGTTGGATGGAGCTCTTACCTTTGCTTCTCTTTAGGTAAGGTGTTTTTTTGTTGTTGTTATCTTTTTTTTAAGATTTTTTTATGTATTTGACAGAGAGAGAGCACAAGTAGGCAGAGCGGCAGGCAGAGGGAGAGGGAGAAGCAGGCTCTCACTGAACAGGGAACCTGACACGGGGCTCGATCCCAGGACCCTGGGACCATGACCTGAGCCAAAGGCAGTTGCTTAACCAACTGAGCCACCCAGGCACCCCTAGGTAAGGTGTTTTTATCTCTGGCTTCTTTTAATTTTTTTTTTTGTCTTTGATTTTTTTTTTTGCAGTTTAAATATGATAATGCTTAGGCGTAGTTCTCTTGACATTTATCTTACCTCGTGTTCTCTGAGCTTCCTGTGGTTTGGTGTCTGACATTAATCTGGGGAACTTCCCAGTGATTTTTGCTTCAAATGTTTCTGCTGTTCCTCACTTTCTTGTCCTCTGGTAATCCCATTAGGTATATGTTACATCTTTTGTGGTTGCCCCTTTGTTACTGGATATTCTGTTCCAATTTTTTCCAACCTCTTTTCTCTTTGTTTTTCAATTTTGGAAGTCTGTATAGACATATCCTCAAATTCAGAGAGTCTTTCCTCAGCCCATCAGAGGTGTTCTGCTACAGATTTTTATTTTTTAGCTCTAGCATTTCTTAATTCTTTCTTAGAATTCCCATCTCTCTAATTACATTGCATACCTTTCCTTGCATGCTGTCTACTTGTTCCATTAGAGCCCTTACAGATTAATCTTAGTTGTTTGAAATTCACTTTCTGATAATTCCAACCATCCCTGCCATATCTGGGTCTGGTTCTAATACCTGCTCTATCTCTTCAAACTGTGTTGTTGTTTTTTTTTTTAACCTTCAGTATACCTTGTAATTTTTTGTCAAAAGTCAGACATGATACACTGAGTAAAAGAAACCACTGTAAATGGGCCTTTAGTAATGTGGTGGTAAGGTGTGGAATGAAGGGAAGCATTCTATGGTCCTATAATTAGTCCCTGGTGAGCTCCAAACTATGGTTGTTTAGTAAGGCTTGTTATATAGATGACTTCCCATTGGTAAGAGTTCTTAGGTTTCCTCTCCTTCCTAGTACAGGAGAGAGAGACATCTCTACAAATGGAAATTTTTTTAGAAATATAAATTTCCTTTACAAAAGGAAACCTGTGTCCTGTTTTTATTTTTTTTTAAGATTTTATTTATTTGAGAGAGAGAGAGAGAGAGAGAGCCCAAGGAGGGGGAGGGGCAGAGAAAGAGGGACAAGCAGATTCCCCACTGAGCAGGGAGCCCCATGTGGGGCTTGAGCCCAGGACCCCCAGATCATGACCTGAGCTAAAGGCAGAGGCTTAACCGACTGAGCCACCCAGGTGCCCGTGTCCTGTTTTTAAAGCTTTTCCTGTATCTGCTGGCTCTCAATGGCCTTTAGCTCAAAATAATGCATGTGCCAAAGAGGCATACTTTTGGGGTGGCATATTCTTTTTTTTTTTTAATTTTTTAAAAGTTCTATCCATTTATTTGAGAGAGAGAGGGAGCAAGCTTGAGGAGGGGCAGAGGGAGAGAGAGAATCCTGAAGCAGACTCTGCACTTAGTGTGGAGCCAGATGCGGGGCTCAATCCCAGGACCCCAAGATCATGACCCAAGCAGAAACCAAGAGTCAGCTGCCCAACCAACTACACCACCCAGGCGCCCCTGGTGTGGCAAAGTCTGATGCCCCTCACTGTGTAGAATTTTTAAAAGAATTTGCTGACAAAGAATTACACAACTCTTGGATCCCTGATCCAAATCAAGTTTAAAAATAGAATATGGCGGGGCGCCTGGGTGGCTCAGTTAGTTGGGCAGCTGCCTTGGGCTCAGATCATGGTTCTGGGGTCCTGGGATCGAGCCCCATGTCAGGCTCCCTGCTTGGTGCGAAGCCTGCTTCTCCCTCTCCCACTCCCCCTGCTTGTGTTCCCTTTCTCGCTGTCTCTCTCTCTCTGTCAATTAAATAAATAAATAAAATTTAAAAAAAAATAGAATATGGAGAAGAGGGAGGATTTATGAAGAGGTTTACTTATTTATTTATGAAGAGGGCTATTGTGGCTCTCTCAGAATCCACTGCTTCCAAAGGGAAGAGGTGTGGCAGCAGGAAGCCTCAAATTAGTTTTGAAGTTGGGGTAATGCATGTGACTGAACAACCAAATTACTGGACTGAGAACATGTCCCCTGTTAGCGGCATGTGGCTGAGCCTCATGCACCTGCTGAGTGTTCATATAGAGCAAGAAAGTGAATTCTATCAAGTAAATTTTAAATGGTCAAGAGGAGGCAAATATAAACTTTAAGCACACCCCCAGAGTCCTGTGTACCCAAAGTGTCAGATATATACAGAATGCTTAGATATGTGCACAACTTCTTACACAAGAAAATGGTTGTATTGATGGCTGGAGGTGGAGGGAGGGGGAGTAAAATGAGGTGGCAAATACATTTTTCACTATTGCATGTGTTTCCTATCAAAGTCAATTTTTAAAACTTTGATTATTTTTCAAAATATAGTCCTAAAAATAAGCTGCATGAAGCATATATTTAAATATGTACTAAATGAAAGTAAACATTCTATAATATACAATTTTATGCATTGTTATGGAGTCTTGTGTGAGTCCTCCAAATTGTTTGCTCTTTATGTTGCCAGCTAGTATCACAAGTTAAGTTGTTATCAGGTGTGAAAAAACAAAATGCAAGGGTCTTATTGGCTTTATTCAATAATTCATGGATCAGGCAGCATCCAATCTAGCAGATGGAAAATAGCTCTGAGGAGCTGAACAAAATGCAAAAATTTGGGGCGCCTGGGTGCCTCAGTCAGTTAAGCATCCACCTTTGGCTCAGGTCATGATCCCACATCGGGCTCCCTGCTCTGCCGGGGAGACTACTTCTCCCTCTCCCTCTGCCTGCCACTCTCCCTGCTTGTGCTCTCTCTCTCTCTCTCTTTCTGTCAAATAAACAAATAAAATCTTAAAAAAAAAATGCAGGAATTCTATAGGCAGAATGAAGCAGGAACAAGGAAGTTACCCTGGGCAAAAAAGCAAGTCGGTTATTACAAGATTCCTTTCCTTTAGGGGATGGCCAGGGTCTCTTAGGCAGATGACCTAACTAGTGCTAAGTAGGCAATTCCTGATTAGCTGGTTTAAGGTACCATTTCTGGGAGAACCAAAACCGTAAGTAAGTTAAGTCTTGGTTTGGTGACATGGGGCTTAGCATAAGTGACTCCAATTTGAGTCTGTTGTCTTGTCTTTAACATGGGTAAACAGTGAGCTAAGTCAGATTTCTTTCTGAATGAAATTAGAATATTTACTATTATAGCAAAACTGTTTTATAAATCAGTGTACCAATTTTAATGTTTTTCTTTTATAGTTAGAAAAGCTCTGACTTGAAATATACAATTAATATATTCATAATATTAATATGAGTTGCTTAGTTAATAACTTAGTCCTTTTTTATCTCATTTGGTTTCCATATACACCAGACTGTTCTGATTCCTTTAGCAATATACACAATGTAATTCATCAGTACCAAAATATAAACTTTAATATATAGGGAAATTAAATTTGCTCCCTTGAATAAGAGATTTATATTAACACTGTTATCTTAAAAATAAGTTGTAGTATGATATCAAAAGACTCTTTTGATATAAAATTTGCCTACATTCTAAAAAGTTAACTGCTCTAAATTTTTCAAGAAATTATATTAAAAATTTGAAAATAAAGTGGTCAAATTTCCTTCATAACCTTGGGGCTTTGCTTAGAAGATTGAGCATTGTTTAATGAAATGGAAACATGTCTTGGTTTTGAAAACAAATAGCAGAAGGTAAACTCTTAACAGTTAATGGGTAAGGTAAATAGATACCAAGAATAATTTAAATTATGCTAAAGCATTTCTCTCCACCTTCCTCAAAACAAAGGAACAAAACAAAACAAAAACTCTTGGGATTTCCTGTGTGTCTTTCCGTTGTGAATTCCTCCTCCCTGCCCTCAAATCACTGTTATTCAGTGTTTTGAGTTCCATTCCCAAGTTTGTTTTCCTGCATCCTGGCAATAAAAGGGGATTCAAGCTATCACAGCTACCTCATATTTAACTAAAACAAGCCTTGCAGGGCTTCCTTTCTGTTTGTTTACATTGTAATGTAGACACCATTAAGATTTTTTAGTTTTGAGGAGAATGAGAACACTTCTTTTGTGATACTTAGCAATTAAGAAGGTATGAACCACATGTGGTCATGAATTTGTCCTTTACTTGCCTTAAATCTAAACAACGAAGTAAGTAATCATTTTCTTTGGAATCATTTATAGTTAGCTATCGTTAAAAAGCAAGGCAACAGGCCCCAAATGAAGTCACTTATGCTAAACCCCATGTCACAAAACCAAGACTTCATTTAATTATAATTTTGGCTCTCAAAGAAATAGGATCTTAAACCAGTCAATCAGGAATCACCTGATCAGCACTAGTCAGGTCATCTGCCTGATAAACCCTTGCCATCCCCTAAGGGAGAGTGACCTTGCAATAACCAACCTTTTGCCCAATGTAACTTCTTTTTCCTTCTCCTTTCTGCCTATAAAAGTCTCTCATTTCATACAGCTCCTCAGAGCTTTCCACCTGCAAGACTGGATGCTGCCTGATTCAAACTGATTTTTGCTCAAGTAAACCCTTAAAATGTTTATTATGCCTCAGTTTACCTTCTGCCACTATGATGTTTATAAAATTATTTGCCTTAATAACTATAAGCAAGCCTGGGTGGCTCAGTTGGTTAATAACTATAAACAAAATAAAAGGAATCCTCCCTCAGCTCTCTCTTTATAAGGCAGGGGTTATCATTTACGGAGACAGCAAAAGTAGCATGTGGATGAAAAAGGCCATCCTGGCAGCGGTCAAGTGTGCTGGATATTCAACAAAATGCATCGTCATCCTTATTCATGCACCTCAGTGTTCATCCCAGTATTTTCCCAGCAACTCATTGCAACCCGGCAAGATTATAAAAAATCTCAGCCGTTATTCCCACATGTGACTGTTTTGTGGGCTCCTGCTTAATCTGCCTAACTCCAGTAATCTCTCTTTTCACTCTCTGTGCCCTTCATGATCTTCACCTTCTTTCTTACATAATCATTGGTTGATGCCTGGCACAGAGTTGTTACTTAAATATTTGTTGAATGAACAAATGAAACAAAAAATAAATTGTCTAAAGTGTAAATTGTTTAAAATGTAAATCAGTTGTTTCTATCTGGTCCAGATCATATTGTTACTCTCTCACTTGCATTTATTCCAAATGTAAATTAGCCCTAAGGTAAAAATTACTGTTTAGAAATAACACTTAAAAGAACTAATTCATTCGAATATGTGATACATGCACATAGTATAAAATTAGAAAGGTATAAATTATATAGAGTGAAAAGTAAGCTTCCACCATTACCACCGCCCTCTGGCCTCTAACCACCACCAAATTTTCCTTTTCCAAGTCATCACAATTACCAGTTTCAAAAACATCTCTCTCCCTCTCTCTCTCTTTCTCTTTTAAGTAGGCTTCATACCAATGTAGGGCTTGAACTCACAACCCTGAGGTCAAGAGTCACATGCTCTACCAACCGAGCCAGCCGGGTGCTCCCCAAAAGAACTTAATGAATAAAAGAATCATTAGATTTGTCTCCCCAAAATAGCATGTTCCTTGCATATCTGCAACAAGAAATGCTCCTGATTTTTTTTCATGCCTCCATGAGATGGTTATTCCACAACTCTCCTAAGAATAGCACAAGCTATAACATAATTACATGAAATCCACAGAAATGAGTCAGTGAGACACTATGGTTAAACTTTCCAATGTGGAATGGCAAGGAGTTTATTGAGATAGAATATTTTTGTTTTTCTGAAACAATTTGATCAAAGGCTTGTTTTTGCTTAACAAAGCCAAGCTGACCAAGCTCCTTCACGGTGAAATTTACCTTATTAGAACTATGTTTTGATGTTTTTCCTTTCTACCTTGCATTCGGCACAAGGTTGTACAGATTCCAAAGCGTGGTTTACCTTTGAATCAAAGGTAATGGCAGTTGACTACGTAAATATTTTCTTAATTGTGATGGTTTCTAAGGAGTCACCAGAGGTGGGGGGAAGGAATAAAATAGGCTGTGTTCCCAGTCTTGTGAAATGAATATCCATCCTCATGATAAGACAAAAATCAGCCTCTACTATCTTGTTGAGTGTTATGAAAAGTATCCAGTACTTCAATACTTAAAATGTCTGTTCTTTTTTCAAAAGCTAAAGAGAACCTGTAAAATAAAGCATTTGTATGGGGCAGAGTCCTCTGAGTAATACAGACCTGGGTGATAGGTAGCTAAATCTTTTTTTACCCTATTCAAAGTGGAAAGGCCAAAAGTTACATCTTGGTGTTAAGGCAAACGTGACTCATTTATCCTACCTCAGAAAATAGTAAAAGTGAAATCAGCCAACCCACAAGTTGACAAATTTTGACACATGTACTTTTCTAGAATTTTCGGTAAAAAATGTTCATTGAACCACCACAAAAGTTCACACGAAAAACATTACCAAAAGGCTAATAAGGGACAGTAATTTTATTTTTATTTTATTTTTAAAATACTTAATATTTACCCAAAATATGGGCTATCAAGTTTAGGCAACTGGCTAAATACTTAGGAAAAAATGAAGTTAGCTCTAGACTTCATAACATATACTAAATGAATTCTATCTGGATTAAATATTTAAATGTAAAAAAAAAAATGTTGTGTTTACACGTAAAAAAAAATACCGCAAAAGTAATGTAAATTATAGGTAAAATTTATCTATAAATTATAAGTACAATTTTTTAGTGTGTATTAGATATTTAGATATTCATAAAACTTTTGGGGATCCTCAATGCAGAAAACTATAAAGGAAAACATTGTTTCATTTGACTACACAAAACTTCTGTACAGAAACAAAATCCTTATAACCTCACAATTAAATAACCACTGACAAACTGGGAAAAACACTTTATTGAAGTATTTTTCAACAGATGGAGGGTGTGACTCCTGCCCAGAGTGCCATGTCAGCAAGTCAAAACTTAAATACCCTTCATTTTCCTGTAAACGCTCAGATGGACCAGAAACAGTATATAGCCCAGCAGCCAATTTCCAAATGCCAAGCCAACTTTGTGCTCTATATTTACTTTTTGTTCCTTCTCACTCTAAACAAGGTTGACTGTATGGCCCCAGCCAAGTAGATATTTTTTTTATTTTTCTCTTCCTTGCTCTTTATTCTTTATCCCATAAACACTTCCTGCCTTCTGCTTTATTCTGTGGTTCTCTAAAAGAACTCTACTTCATGAAGTGCCAAATAAAGTTTGTTTGTATCACCTAAATTGTCTTCTTTAATAATTTTTTAATAATATGCAGATTTATAACAAGTAGTCTAACATATAATAAATTCTTATAAATCAATAAACAAAAGTCCCAATAACAGGATAATTAAAAAAAGCAAAGGGGGGCTCCTGACTGGTTCAGTCAGTAGAGTATGTGACTCTTGATCTCACTGATGTAGTTTTGAATGTAGGTGAGGTTTGGTGGCGTGAGGTCCAGAGCCAACAGTCAAGAAAGAATTCTTGAGACATCTTTGGGGCAAAATGGTGGCTTTATTAAACCCGGGGACAGGACCCATGGGCAGAAAGAGTTGCTACACTGGGGTTGTGAAGGGTGACTGATTATATACTTGGGAATTGGGGGTAAGGAGAAAGGGAGGTTTTCAAAAGACCCACAAGATATTGGAGCCTTGCCATTGTCAAGTTAAGGTTGTTTTTCCCTCTAGTAAACCATTAACATTAAGACAGGTGGGAATTTCCTCTGGAAGTAAGGTTATTGATAAGATTGCTTTTTTTCTTGTAAATCACTAAGACATTTGTAAACTGAAGGAGACTCCTGTCTTGCGGGACTATGATCTCTATTATTTAACCATTTGTTTTTCCTTTCCTTAGCTTTAGGGCAGCCAGGAATGCTTGAGGAATGTCACACAGATCCCACCTGGGAGTGGGAGGCGGGGGTTGTGGGATGTCAGCGTGTGCTTTGTCCTCAGCTAGCCTTCTGCTCCCTCATCATCAGAATCATGAGTTCAAGCCCTACGTTGGGTATAGAGCTTACTTAAAAAAAAAAAAAAAAAAAGCAAAGGACACAAAGACGAAATTTTGCAAGAGAAAAATTCAGTTGGATAATAAATTTATGAAAAAACATTCACTGTTATGGGCTGAATTGTGTCATCTCCAAATTCATCTGCTGAACTCGTTAACCCTCAGTATCTCAGAATATGACTATTTGGGGATAAGGTCGTGAAAGAGGTATTTAAGTTAAAAAGAGGTCATTAGAGTAAGCCCTAATCCAATAAGACTGGTTTCATTATATGACAAAATTTGAACAGACCCACACAGAGGGAAAACTACATGAAGACACAGGCAGAACAAAGCCATCCACAAGTCAAGGAGAGAAGCCTTGGAAGAAACCAACTCTGCTGACACCTTGGTGTCAGACTTCCGGCCTCCATAACCGTGAGAAAATAATTCTCCGTTGTTTAAGCTACCTAATCTGTAGTAGTTTGTTGTGGTCGTCCTAGTAAACTAATACACCATCACCATAATCAAAAGAATGCAAATTCAAATACCAGTTATAACTCTCAGATTGGCAAAGAGAAATCACCAACTATATTAGCCAGTGTTGATAAAACAGTCATACACTGCTAGCAGTGGTATAAATTGGTATTCCTTTCTGAAGGACAATGTAAAAACAAGTATTAGAAATTTTAAAAAGTGAATACACTTCGACCCAACAATTATACTTCTGAGAATGAGTCACATAGAAATAATCAGTGCTACACAGAGATGTTCATTACAGCCTACTTTAAGCATGTGAAAAATTATAAATCTCCTAGATAACAAAAATTAAAGGGCTAGTTTAAGAAATGTTAGCTGCTGAAGCTGGAATATTAAGCAGTCATTAAAATGTTATTTTTGTGGATGAAATAGAAACATATAAAGTTATTAGTTTGTTTTGTGAGCTATTTAAAACATAAAAAATAAACAGATTAATATTTTGAAAATGTTAATATTTTGACAAACTTGCTTTGATTATTTTAAAGAAATAACACATAACAGATCCAACTGAATGATCTTTGTGCCCTTCTTCAACAGTATTTTTCTCCTACTACCATCCTCGTCTCCTAAAAGTTAGCTTTTCTTAAAAATTAACACTCAACATATTATCTTCAAGATCCATTCATTTTGGGGACACCTGGTGGGTGGCTCAGTTGGTTAAGTGTCTGCCTTCGGCTCAGGTCATGATCCTAGGGTCCTGGGATCCAGTCCCGCATCGGGCTCCCTGCTCAGCGGGGAGCCTGCTTCTCCCTCTCTGCCTGCCACTCTCCCTCTCTCTCTCTGACAAATAAATAAATAAAATCTTAAAAAAAAGATCCATTCATTTTGTATCATGTAGCTCTAGTTCATTCCTTCCAACTGTGACATAGTATTCCGTTATATGAATATAATATAAATTTGTCTTCTTTTGATGAGTCATTTGGGTTTTTCCAACTTTTTTCCTATGACACGTGCAAGGCTGCAATGAACACTTTTTTTAAAGATTTTATTTATTTGACAGAAAGAGACACAGCGAGAGAGGGAACACAAGCAGGGGGAGTGGGAGAGGGAGAAGCAGGCTTCCCGCTGGGCAGGGAGCCAGATGCGGGGCTCCATCCCAGGACCCTGGGATCATGACCTGAGCCAAAGGCAGACGCTTAATGACTGAGCCACCCAGGTGCCCCTGCAATGAACATTCTTGTGCATATCTCTGTGGGCACATTTGTGACGTTTTCTCCAAGGTATATATTTAAGATCTGAATTGTGGGACACTAAATAGATGCCTCTTTAATTTATATATATTTATTTATATTGCCTCAAAGCTTTCCAAAGTGGTGGCACTAAAGTTACACTCCCATTGAATATCAGTTAGTTTTTGCTGTATGATAAACCATTCTTTAACTAAGTGTCTTAAAAAACAAACATTTGTTATTAAATGCCTTTTCCAAGAGCCCTGCATTGCCTACGCCAAGTAGTGAAATGAATTTCTTAGTTACCATTAGAAATATCTTAACTCTGAAGGGAGTAAGGCATATGCTGGCAAGACCTTGTATTATAGCATTAGTATAAGTAGTACTTTTGATTTAAATTGTGGGAATTTGTTAAGCAAGAGATTCCTAGAGTTTTATTTTATTTTATTTTACTTTGAAGGGGAATATTTTTAGATAATGGTTTAATAGTTTATAATAAATGTGAAGATGGGATCATTTGTTTGCCAAGGCATTCAATGCCAAGATGACTACCTGAAGTTCGGCCAAGTGTATCCTTTCTCAGATCCCATCCTCTATTAGGAGTATCTTGGCTGAGGGATGAAAAATGGCAACATTCCACTGAGCGCCATTACATATGATGGTTAGTGCCATTAGTATGGTCCCCCATCTGCCATTGCTGTTCACTTAATCCCAAGAGGCTTCTCAGATAACGAAGGGCCTGGGGGAGGGGTGTACCATGGCATCTCTCAAGGGACTGAGGACAGGAGAAGCCACCCCTCCTCCAGGTGGAATATACCTGAGTGTCCAGCTTTGGTTCCATCTTGCCTTAAGGAGGTCTCCATTGCTGACAGCACTCATGTTTTAAAATAGCATACATACACACAGAAAAAAGACTGGAAGAATATATATTGGAATAGCTCAATTTGAGGAGGGAATCACAGGTTATTCTTATTTTCTCTTGTTTGTATTTTTTTTTTAAGATTTTATTTAAAAAAAAATCTCTATACCTGGGCTCAAACTCACAATCCCCAGATCAAGAGTCACATGCTCCACCAACTGAGCCAGCCAGGCGCCCCTCTTGCCTGTATTTTCTAAAATTATTTCCCATTAGAAAGGGATTAAGAAAGTACGTTTACATGTTAAAATATTTTGGGAAAATTCCCAATGAACTAACACCAACTAGGTGTACTGCCATTCTGTTCTGACACTTAACCACCCAGAGTTAGCATCACCCGACTCCACAGATAATGGACTCAGTCCTCCACAAGACTGCCCTCACTTCGTATGCCCGCCCTAAGTGGGGTTCCCAGGAAACCTAGCAGGGTTCCACTTGCACTTCTGACCTATTGTATACAGATTTGGGAGTTCCTATGACCCACTCAGGTTTGATGATTTGTTAGCTCAATTCATAAAACTCAGAAAAGTAGCTATACTTATGATTAGAGATTTATTATATAGGACTCACATAAGGTGAGGTGTGGGAGGGAACACAGAGCTTCCTTAGCCTCTTCTTGTATCATCAGGGCACATCATCCTCTCTGCACATCAATGTGTTCACCAAGCAGGAAGCTCCAATGAGCTTCTGTGGCCAGAGTTCTCACTGGGGTTTCATTATGAAGACATGGCTTGTATAATCACTGGCTACATAACTGAACTCAATATGCAGTCCCTCCGGAGATCAGGAGGTTGGGCTGATATCAAAATCCCAACCCTCTAATCAAGTGATTGGTCTTTCTGGTGACCCTTCCCCAACCTGAAGCCACCTAGGGCCTGCCCAGAGTTATTTCATTCAGCATAACAAAGGCACTCCTGTCTTTCAGAAAAGGGTTCAGAAGCTTTGGGCCAGGAACCTGGGACAAAAATCAGACAAGTTCTTTATTATGCAATATAAAATATATCACATCAGTCCAAAAAATATGTGAGCAATCAAAAATAAAATTGAATAGTGAAAAAAAAGTAACTGAATTTTAAAAAGTCTAGTATCTACTTTCATATATTTCACATACCAGACAGAATAACATGCGATAGATTTAAATAACATAAGACTGGGGCCTTTCTATTTTTTTTAAGTAAACTCTACACCCCACATGGGACTTGAACTCATGACCTCTACCAACTGAGCCAGCCAAGCACCCCCTTCCTATTTTCTAATGGCTATGACTCTTCCATTTCCAGTCCTCCAATAAAACTTACATCCCTCAATCATTGTGAAGTGCACAGTTATGATGTCAGGAATAAGTAGGCTAGAGAGAGTTCTCTGAGCCATAGGTCAGGGGTCACGTTCATGACCCAGTGGTTCCAAGTTCAGCCCCAAAAAAGAAAAACAAAAAACAAAAAAACCCAACTATATTAGTCAACTTGGGTTGCCACAACAAGATACTACAGACTAGTGCCTGAAACAACAGAAATTGATTTCCTCACAGTTTTGGGGACCAAGATCAAGGTACCGGCCAGTTGGTTTCTGCTGAGACATTTCTGGCTCATACATAGCTGCCTTCTGGCCTTTCCTCTGTGCATGTACAGAGAGAGAGAAAGGGCTCTGGCAGGACACTGGTCCTATCAGATTTGGGACGCAAACTTCTGACCTCATGTAATCTTAACGATCACTTTAAAGGTCCTGTCTCCAAATGCAGTCACGTTGTGGGGTTGGACTTCAACATATTAATTTGGGGGGGGGGGCACCATTTAGTCCATGATCCATTTAGTCCATGATAAAGACTGGAACCATGAGTGAGAAAGAGCCCCCGAGATCAGGGTTGTCACAGAAGAGGATCTTAAATTTATCAATAAATTCAGCCCCCAGACCCCTGCCTTTAGTAATAAGAATGGCAAAGTGCTCATCAGTAGTTCCTACACCTTTTAAAAAGATATCTGTGAGACAAATTAAGGTAGGGTTCTCCAAAGGGTGTCCCTGAGGCACAGCCTTCCATAAGTAATAGAAAGGTTGGGTTAGTCACAGCTTCCCCTTAAAAAGTCACAATGCACAATAGCATACTAAAGATAAAAAGTTTGGGGCACCTGGCTGGCTCAGTTGGTAGAGCATGTGACTCTTGATCTCAGGGTTGTGAGTTCAAGCCCCACATTGGGGGTAGAGAAAATTAATATTTAAAAGTTTTAAAAAAGAGAGAGAGACTAGGGGCTCTGGGGTGGCTAAGTCAGCTAAGCGTCGGACTCTTGATTTCCGCTCAGGTCACGATCTCAGGGTGGTGGGATTGAGCTCCGCGTTGGGCTCTGCACTCAGCATGGAGTCTGCTTGTCCCGTTCCCTCTGCTCCTCCCCCTGCTCTTTCTCTCTCCGTCTCTCAAATAATAAATAAATAAATACAATCTCTAAAAAATTTTTAAAAAGACTAAAGATTTCATTCTTTTACTCATATAATGTTAGTAGGCTACTATTTTCTAGACACCTTTCTAGGCTGTGAATAATTCAGGGAGTAACAAGGGGGACCTAAACTAGTGTAGGAAGTTAAGGCAATAGGTTGGTTTTGTTGTTCTTACCAATTTTTTTTTTCTGGTTTTATCAAGATTTAATTAACATGTAACACTGCATAAATTTCAGGTGCACAACATAATGATTTGATATACATATATATTGTGAAATGATCACCACAGTAATTTTAGACAACATCTATCACCTCACATACTTAATTTTTTTTTTTCCTCATGAGGAGAACTTTTAAGATTTTTTCTCTTAGCAACTTCCAAAAGCAATAGGTTGTGGAATCCGGGCTCAAAATGCCATCAAAGTAGGCTGTGGAGAAAGCCAGACTTAGCTGAATGCTTGTCAAGGTTAAGGGAGTTCGCTATTGTTACAGACTCTTCGTAGTTTCTCAGGAGGTTGAGGGCAAAGGCAGGATATTTAGGAGGTTTTGGGGGTCTGGATTAAGGTGGCTATTTTGATGGAGAACTTGATCAGGATGAGGCAAGTCTATGACATAATAGTTTCAGATAGTGGAAACACCAAGGTGAAAGTCAAGAGCAAACAATCTTTACATGCTATCTATCTTCCTGGGAAAGTATATTTACTTTAAGGAGGGCAAATTGAATCGTCTGATGTTTCGATTAATGGGTTTTCAGACAGTTCCTGGAACAAACAATAAAATTATTTCCCATTTCTTTTTTCTGGTTAAGAATTTCCTGGAGTGGCGCCTGGGTGGCTCAGTCGTTGGGCGTCTGCCTTTGGCTCAGGTCATGATCTCAGGGTCCTGGGATTGAGCCCCACATTGGGCTCCCTGCTCCAAGGGAAGCGTGCTTCTCCCTCTCCCTCTGCCCCTGCTTCTGTTCCCTCTCTCACTGTGTCTCTCTTTGTCAAATAAATAAAATCTTTAAAAAAAAAAAAAAGAATTTCCTGGAATAGGAAAGTCAGACAAATGCAGACAGTAGACTGTTGCATGTGTAGGCAGTAAGTTATTTCAATTTCTCAAAAGAAACCTCTTTTAACTTCTTTTAATCCAGTATTTTCCCAACTCATTTGACAATGACACTCTTCCTTTCTCATGAAACCTGTTAAAAAAATTTTTTTTAAGATTTTATTTATTTGAGAAAGAGAGAGAGAGCAGGAGCAGTGGAGAAGGGCAGAGGGAGAGGGAGAAGCAGACTCCCCGCTGAGCAGGGAGCCTAATGTGGGGCTCGATTCCAGGACCCTGAGATCATGACCTGAGTGAGACCAAGTCAGACGCTTAACCAACTGAACCACCCAGGCACTCTAAAACCTGTTTAAAATTTTAAAGACCTGACCATAATAAACACCAGGAAAGAATTTCTATGAGAGCATTACAAACCAGTGGTTCTCAAAGGGTGATCCCCAGACCAGCAGCGTCAGCATCACTTGGGAACATGTGAGACCTGCGCCCCATCTACTAAATCAGAAACTCCGTGGGCAGGGTCAGCAGTCTGTGTTTGTCACCCTGCTGTGACTCTGATACGGGCTCAAGTTCAAGAACTGATGCTGTAAACCTTCTCACCCCTGACTTCCTTGTTTTGTTTTCATTTTTCTGCCCAGAGCAGAAGAGAGACATGAGGGTGTTAAGTAGGCTAACATCTGGTATTCCTTCAAGGAAATAATCCTTGAATATTTGTCTGTATGAACTTAGTGGAGATGAGGGGCAAACCCAAGTTTGTAAAATCTGTGTGCCCCTTTCTTTCTATGGGATTCCTACTCTGATGTTCTATCATCTTCTTTGAGCTTTTCAAAAACCAATACTCTCCTTGCACAAGGATTAATGCAGCAGTGCACTAAAACCTTGCTCAAGATTTTAGAGCAGAACTAGAGGACAGGGGCTGGATACCATAGGGCAGGATTTTGTTTTTATCTTATTTATTTATTCATTCATTCAGTCGGTCAGTCAGTCAGTCATTCAGTCATTCATTCATTGTAGAGAGTGGAGGGAGGGGCAGAGGGAGAGAGGATCCTGAAGCCAACTCCCTGCTGAGTGCAGAGCCTGAATCGGGACTCAATCCCAGAATCCTGAGATGATCACCCGAGCTGAAATCAAGAGTCAGATGCTTAACTGACTGAGCCACTCAGGCACCTCCCAGATTTTGTTTTTAAAATAATATATCCCCCCACCCTCACCCCAAGGTTTCTCTTCTCCCAAACCTCTCTTATTGGCTTGGCAACTCTTGGGTGGCCTTTCTCTTCCTGCTCCTGACTCCACATCTTCTCTCTGACCTTGACTTCTAAGAGCAGTTCGGTTCATTTCCCACAGAAGTTTTGTAAGTATTTACTGCACTTACAAGTTAATACCTACTTTATTTTTTTTTTAAGATTTTATTTATTCATTTGAGAGAGAGAATGAGAGAGAGAGAGAGAGCATGAGAGGGAAGAGGGTCAGAGGGAGAAGCAGACTCCCCGCTGAGCAGGGAGCCCGATGCGGGACTCGATTCCGGGACTCCAGGATCATGACCTGAGCCGAAGGCAGTCGCTTAACCAACTGAGCCACCCAGGCGCCCCCTTCTGTTTCTTTAAAGTAGGTATTAAGGGCGCCTGGGTGGCTCAGTTGGTTAAGCGACTGCCTTCGGCTCAGGTCATGATCCTGGAGTCCCGGGATTGAGTCCCACGTTGGGCTCCTTGCTCAGCAGGGAGTGTGCTTCTCCCTCTGACCCTCTTCCCTCTCATGCTCCCTATCTCTCATTCTCTCTCTCTCCCAAATAAATAAATAAAATCTTAAAAAAAAAAATAGAAGGAATTTTATTGAGGCTGAAGATATTGTTTGCTTTGTGAACAAAGGCTTCTCCAGTTCCAGGGCTTCACCAAAGCTGTGCTGAGTGAGGATAATATCAATTTTGACATTTCCCCACCTTGGTGGCAAGGACATCTGAGTTACAATGGTGTCATGTTTCCAATTTGTTTGGGTCAGATTCCAGGTTCCCTCTAGGATTGTTGTTTCCACTTGACTACACTTCCCTTAGTGTGGTTCAGGTCCCATGCTTCACTGTTCTGAACCCTCCTGGTAGTTATTTGGGAGCAAAGCCCAGCAGGGAGAATAAAGGCCATGCCTATATGTGCAGACTTTGTTGCACATTAGAATCATCTGGGGAGCTTTTACAAATGCTAATTCTCAGGTCACACTCAACCCCACTTAAATCAGAATCCTTGGTACAGACTCCAGGCACTGGAAATTTTTAAAGCTCCCTAGGGAATTCCTGTGGGAAGTGAGTTTGGGGACCCCTGGCCAAATGGCTTACAAAATCACACACTATGCTAAGATGTTCTAACCATTTTGTTCAAAGCACTTCAAATAACTGAGAGTTATAGTTGTGTCACACTCTCTGTTTCACCGATGGGAAATTTGAGACACATGCAAAAAATATGACTCCTATGAGAAAGGCCACAGGTGAACCGTTGAAGGGGGTACAGAAGGTGTGACCTTCTACCAGTTATTGTTCCCATAAGGCATAAGATGTGGGTAATGCTGTTATTATTCTCTGAGGTTTCCTGGGACCAAAAGAGTCTGTAGCATCTTAATGCTGATGCAGGAAATTTGAATGGAATCATCATGCATTCATTTCTGAATTAAGGCTTTATACCTGAGAAACCTTAACGCCTGAAGAGGTTAAGCAATCATGATTTTTTTTTAAATTAATAATATGGTTTTGGTTTTATTTTTTTATTTAAATTCAATTAACCAACTTATAGTACATCATTAGTTTCAGATGTCGTGTTCAATAATTTATCAGTTTACTCTAACACCCAGTGCTCATCACACCACATGGTCTCCTTAATGCCCATCACCCGGTTACCCCATCCCCCCACCCACCTCCCCTCCAGCAACCCTCAGTTTGGTTTTGGTTTTAGTAGTACAATCTGACAAAGAGCTATGGAAAATGCTCACATATGGTCAGACTCAACATCAAAATAATTTAACCTTATTCCATAGCAATTCACACCATGTGATTCCAGAGATAATTTTGTTCACCAGCTCTGGCTTGATTTTTTTTTTTAATATTTTTATTTATTTATTTGAGAGAGAGAGAGCACATGAGATGGGGGGAGGGTCACAGGGAGAAGCAGACTCCCTGCCGAGCAGGGAGCCCGATGGGGGACTCGATCCCAGGACTCCAGGATCATGACCTGAGCCGAAGGCAGTCGCTTAACCAACTGAGCCACCCAGGCACCCAACCAGCTCTGGCTTGAAATAAGTGTCATAAAATTCAGACCAAAGGCACTGTCAGGCCACAGAATCCATGTCTTGGTGGTTATAGGATATTTAAATTATAGTGGGGACGGTATGAGAGGAAATGGGTTGATAGGGATAGAGTCTTTATTCTAAAAATAAATGTTTTAAATTTAATTTCATATTTTTTTTAAAAAGATTTTGTTTTTAAGTAATCTCTACATCCAACCTCCGGGCTCGAACTCACAACCCCGAGATCAAGAATCGCATGCTCCTTGGGGAGCCTGGGTGGCTCAGTTGGTTAGGCAACTGCCTTCGGCTCGGGTCATGATCCTGGAGTCCCGGGATCGAGTCCCGCATCAGGCTCCCTGCTCGGCGGGGAGTCTGCTTCTCCCTCTGACCCTCCCCCCTCTCATGCTCTCTCTCTCTATCTCATTCTCTCTCTCAAATAAATAAATAAAATCTTAAAAAAAAAGAAGAATCGCATGCTCCACTGACCGAGCCACCCAGGCGCCCCAATTTCATACTTTTAATTAACCTTTTTTCTGATAGAGTGCTTAAGTTGTAACTTACTAACCTCATCATTACCATCGTTGGACCAGTGAAAAAGAAGGCCATGGATTAATTTGAGCAGACCTGTCTTTTGGTTGCATCTGTCACTTTCCTATTTTCTTTCCACAGTCGAACAATTCCTGCACTGGAACAGGCGGGATAGAAGACACTTGCTGGAAAGGAGAAGCCATTCGATTTGGGATTATTAGAGTGGAAACCTCCTGCAACCCCACTGAAAACTGGTAAGGTCAAAATGGAAACCCTTAGACTTTGTCACAGAAGAGTTCCCCCACCAGCCTGCCATTGAGTGCTGAAATTCTTCCACCAGCAGCTCAACTTTTAAAAAAAAAAAGGCCAGCGCTCTCATGGCAGATCTCATGAGTTCCCCACTCGGTATCTCCTCCTTCTCCTTGCTAACCTAGGGTTGCCAGAGAAAGCACAGAATGCCCAGTTAAATTTCAATTGCAAATAAGTAGCCAGTGATTTTTAGTATAACTATGTCCCACATATTACATACTGATACCTAAAAAAAAAAGGCTTCGTTGTTTATGAGAAAATCAAATGGAACTAGGTATCTCATATATTTATTTACTAAGCCTGACACCCCGATGCTGACCAAATGGAACTTCTGTTCGCGGCAGCAATATGAGCGTCTGCAGACATTAGATCATGACTAGTCTAAATCAATCTGTGATTATACAGTCCTTTGCTTTCCCAGACTTCTTGCATCTGGGAGTGTCTGTGTGATCAGTTCTGGCCATTGAGACATTAAGGGAAGTCTGAGAAGGTGTGGGGTGCAATTTGAAGAGTTTTTTTTTTTTTTTTCTGGCAAGAGACATGACTAGTGGTGCCATCTTTGCTCTTCCCTCTTGCCCAGAATGCGGATATGATGATGCCTGGCGGCAGCAGCCCCATCCTGATTATAAGGGCAAGCAAAGACAACTGTAGAGACACGAGTGCAGGTGACATCAAGTCCTTAAAGTCAAGGCCAATGGCTGCTACTTCCAGAGACCTTACTTGTAGGAAAGACAAGCCCTTCACTATATAAACCATACGTTTATATAATGTAACTACAGCTGGAGAAAACCCTCTTAAAGAATGCAAATACCTGAGGAGAGGAAACCTTTTTATGCATACCTTGATGTGAAGTCATTTGTTGGCCCTGACGATCGGACAGCTGAGAGGGAGTTTTCATTGAGTGCTCACTGAGAGGTACCATCGGCTTGGAGCAGGAGGTACTGCCCAGAGAAAGCAGTGGAGGAGATCCTGCCTGGCAGGAGAGACTCCTTCACAGAGCCACTGTCTCTTAGCAACACTGATCCACAGGGCTCTTGGTTGATCCGGAATGAGCTGTGACTCCTGAGGAATTCTCGTGGCTTCCCACCTGTGGGGGGCAGAGTAATGTCCATGCCCACATCCTAATCCCCGGAACCTGTCCGTAGATTACATTACATGGCCCAGGGGAATTAAGGTAGCAGACGGAATTAAGGTGGTTCATCAGCCGACTTTAGGAGAGGGAGATTATCCTGGGTTATCTGGATGAGCCCAGTGACATCACAGGGTCCTTCAAAGAAGAAAATGAAGGCAGAAGAGGGAGACAGAAAATCAGAAGATGGGAAGACAGTACCAGGTGTGGGAATGATGTAAGAGGCGGCTGACCATTGCCAGTTTGAAGGTGGAAGAAGGGCCCGCAAGCTAAGGAGTGTGCGAGACCTCCAAAGGTGGAAAAGGAAAGGGAATGGGTTCTCCCCTAGAGCCTGTAGAAGGGAATGCAGCCTGGCTCACAACCTGATTTTAGACCAGTGAGACCCATGTCAGACTTCTGCCCTGGAGAACTCCCTTATTCATTCAGCAAATATTAATTGAGCGCCTACTCTGAGTCAAGCACTTTTATAGATGTTGGGGATACACTAAGAATGAGACTAAAAACAACTTCTTTGGAGCATCTGGGTGGCTCAGTCAGTTACGTGTCTGCCTTCCGCTCAGGTCATGATCCCAGAGTCCTGGGATGGAGCCCTGCCTCGGGCTCCCTGCTCAGCGGGGAGCCTGCTTCTCCCCCTCCTTCTGCACCACCCCCAGCTCATGCTCGCTTGCTCTATCTCAAATAAATAAATAAAATCTTAAAAAAAACAACAACAACATACAACCTCTACTCTGACAATTATTGGAGGGGGAGCAAAGTGTTGTTTTTTTTTTTTTAATTAAGTGAAACCTTCTCGTATTATGTATTGTAGATGCTGGAGGTGCTATTGTGGAAGAATAAAAAGGTGAAAGAAGACAGAGAGAACTGGGGAGGGGAGTTGTCATTTTAAACCAGGCGGTACGGGAAGAGAGTTTGTGGAGCCGGCTTTAGAGAGGCCACTGTGAAACCTCTGGCATTTACCGTGAGCCGGGAGCCCTGATCCACATCTGAGAACGATCGCTCTTGTTGCCATGTACCTACCAGCTGCTATGGCCAGGAGGGGAAGCAGGGACATCTAGCAAGGAAGGGGGGTGGGGGAGGCACCGGTCGATGAAGTGGATCTACACCATGTGAGACGGAGAGCCAGGGGAGGGATGACTGCCCAGTGTTTGGCCTGAGGAACTGGGTGGATAGGGCTGTGAACAACAGAGGCAGGGGACAGCAGAGAAGCAGGTTGGGAAAGAAGATTAGGGACTGCACGTTGGACATATTTGAGATGCTGATCTAGCCTCCAAGGGCAGGTGTCAACTGAGTAGTTGGAAATAAGCATCTGGAGTTCAGAGGAGAGGTCCAGACTGGTGATCAAAATTCCGAAGATGGCCATGTTAAATACAGGTATACTGAACAGCCTGAGGCTGGGTGAGTTCACAGGGAAGGACCATGGGGAGAAAGGAGAAGAGACTTGAGGCCTGAGTCTGGAGGCTTTGCAGTGTCACAAGGCCTGGGAGATAAGGAGGAACCAGCAGACTTAGGAGGAGTGACAGGAGAGAAACAGGGAAGATTCAGTGCCCGGTTGAAGAAAGGGTTTCAAGGACCAAGTGATTGTCTGAAATGCTGCTGAGAGGACCCATCAGATGAGTTGGATAAATGCCTACTGGATTTAGGAACAACATGGACCTGACTTTGACAAGGATGGTTTTCCCTAGGGGCACTGGAGGAAGCAACTGGATTAGGGAGGGTTTCGCAGAGTTTGGAGACGGCACACACAGCCAGGTTCTTCCAGAAACTCCCTTCGCCATCTTCCCCGGGGAGGTTTATGTCCGCTGGGGCCCTCTGCACTGTTCTGGAGATCCCAGCTAGAAGCCTGCTGAGTGCAAGACACAGGAACAGCTACCGCTGCATCCTGCTGGATCGCTTGGAGCAAGGGTGGACTCATGCTGGTCTTCAGGAAAGTGAGGTCAGCGAGCTCAGAGGAATGGCAGCCCCCTGCGTGTTCACTTCTGTGACAGAGACCATACAGCCCACAATGCTTACGATATTTACTATCTGGCCTTTCCAGGAAAAGTTTGCCAAGCTTTGCTCTAAAATAGAAAGAGAGAGAGAATAAAAGAATGAGGAACGGCTAAAGAAAGAAGGGGCTCTTGAAAAGGTCTTAGAGAAGGGAGTTGTAGCAGAGAGGATTGTGGGTGGATGTTCTCAAGTATGACAGAAGGGTGGGGATCTCTTCTTTTACCTAGGCGTAAGAAACTTGTTTCCTCTGCTGTGTCTGATGGTATCTTTTGCCAGTCACCTTCACTCTTGAAGGTAACAACTCAGAGGGTAATATCTATCAACTTTTTAAATGTGCATACATTTTGAGCAAGCAATCCCACTTCTGGCAATTTATCCTACACATATATTTCACACATGTATGAGGCTCTTCATTGCAGGGTTGTTTGTAATAGCAAGAAACTGGAAACAACCTAAATACCCATTAAGGATCTATTTAAACATCATGATACATCCCCTCCACTGTGCAGACGTTGGCAGAAAAAGAAAAGAGGCTTTACATAAACTGATGTAGAATGATTTCCAAAGTTTTATGTTAAGTGAAAAAAAAAGGTAGGTAAAGAACAGATAGATATGTTAGACAGGTATTGCTAAATTGCCCTCTATATGGTTCAAGGGTGAAAGGTATCGTCAGAGGCAGGCAAAAGATATACATTTGACAAAATGTCCAGAACATCTCTGGAAAGATATCAGAGGGAAAAAAACCAAACCAACTTCCCCAAAACTTTCAACAGTGATTGCCTCTGTAGGGAAAGTGGAGGGGTGGAGGTTATACCCTTTTATATGAATTCTGTATCTGTGCATGAATGGCACTCAAAAAAAGAATATATTGAAAAAAATACATGTTTTGATAGGGGAAAAAATGAAGGGAGCCCTTATTAAGTTCTTGAGTAAGAATTTACAGGATCAAAACTGGTTTAAAGATTAGTCAGGTAGGAATTGCTATGCACTGAATGAACGGAAAGAATTACAATGGAGATCATCAAGTTATTGAAGTATTCCATGCTTGAGGTGTTAATGGGTCTAGACTAGAGTGGAAATGAAGGGAGGTTAAGAGCCTAAGACCAGACCATTTGGCAGAAGTTATGGAGAAAACTCTTTCAGCTTAATATGAGAAAGAGGGGTCTAAAGATTAGAGCTACTGATGGTAGAATAGAGAGGGAAAAGTACCCATCATGATGGTGCTTACACAAAAGCTGGACAACTATATGATAAAAATATTGTAAACATAAATCAAATGTTCAATAACGAGTGGGCCAGACTAGATACTGTCTACAATCTCTGCCCAACCCTGAAATTTCGTGACTTTGTGACAAAGGCTTAGGGATACCCAAAATTCAGGGGCAGAGGAGGGAAGGAATCAGATGAGTGACACCGAAGTTTTGGGGGAAGGCAGGAAATTTATCAACTTCAAAGAATGAGGGTAGTAAACAAGGATTAGGATTCAAAGATTGGGTAGCAAACTGTTATTTGTTGCCGAGAGGTTGGAGAGCAGTTGGATTTCACAGAAAGATGGAGTTACATGAAGTCTTCGCTGTGTTCAGTTATTGCAGATCTACTTAAGAGTAGTTTTAGTAGTTTGCGGGTAGAAGTCTGAGGGATGACTTTTTGTTTGTTTGTTTGTTTTTAATGGTGAAAGTGGACACAGCAGAAAAAAAGAGTTTGGAAACAGAGTGGTTAACAGAAAGGATTGTAAAGACTCCAATTACACATACACTATTCTATTAAGTGATCCCACAGCCAACTGATACTTTGTTCATTTCTTTAGTCTTTTTTTCTCTCTGTGATTAGTTTTCTATTCCTATTATAGTTTCTATTGCTGTTTCTTCAAGTACACGAATCTTTTCTTCTTTCCTCCCTAATCTTCTGTGAATTCCAGCTAGTGTATTTTCTCATCTCAGATATGATATTTTTGATCTCCAGAAGTCCAATTTTAGATGATCCATATTGCTACTTAACATGCTCAATCTTTCTTCTACCTTCTTGAACAGATGGGATGTAGTTATAATAACTGTATTTATTTATTTATTTATTTATTTCTATCATCATTTAGAAAGATCTCTTTCTATAAATTGATTTTTCCCCCTTCTTATTATGGGCCATATTTTCTGGCTTCTTTCCATGCCTAGTAAATTTTGATTGAAGGCCACACATTGTAAATTTTACTTTGTTGGGTGCTCGTTATGTTTTCACTCCTACAAATATTCCTGGCCAAGGGATGCCTGGCTAGCTCAGAGGGTAGAGCATATGACTCTTGATCTTGGGGTTGTGAGTTCAAGGCCCATGTTAGGTGTGTATTCACACACACACACACACACACACACACACACACACATATGCATTTTTTTCTATATTATATATATGCATTTTTTTTTCTTGACCTTTTTCTGGGACACAAGTAAGTTACTTGGAAATCGTTCGATCATTTTGAAACTTGCTCTTAAGTTTTCCTATTCAGGACCAGAACAACTGTTATTCTAGGGATAGTTTTGCCCTACTATCATGTGCTTTATCTAATGTCTCTTGAATTACAACAATTTCCACTCTGGTGGTGGAAGCAGGCACTGTTCTCTGCTCTTTGTGAGCTCTAGAGATTGCTCCATCTACTACCCCCAGATAGTTCTTTCCTAGTACTCAGGTAGTTTCCTCATAAACATGCAGTCTCAGATGAAGACTTGAAGAAAACCCTCTGCAGATCTTTGGAGTTCTCTCCCTTTGTTGTTCTCCCCTTTCTAGTATTATGCCCTGTGGAGTCTAGTTACCTTGATTTCTCTGGTCTCCTTGATCCATTTCTATATCTCAGGAGATCTGCTAAGCTCTGCCTGAGTTACCCTTCCTTGAGTGGTGGCCTGAAAACATTCTCAGGGCAATCATTGGGCTTACCTCACCTTTGTTTCCCATTTTTCAGAGATCACTATCCTGTGCTGCCTGATGTCCAATTTCTGAAAACCATTATTTCAGAAATAATTTTAATATATTTTGTATGATTTCTCATTTCAAATGGTAAGTGTTAAAACACAAAATTCAACTGAGTAAATTGTAAAGATCCTACTGTTTTCATTCAGTGGTTTATAAATAGGACAGCATCCAATCTAGTAGATAGAAAGGATCTCTGAGGACCTGTACAAAATGAAAAGCTTTTCTGGCAGAAAGGAGCAGGAAAAGGAAGTTATACTAGGCAAACAAACAAACACAAGGTTGGTCATTGCAAGGCTACTTTCCTTTAGGGGAAGTCAGGGGTCTGTCAGGCACATTACCTAACTAGAACTGATCAGGGGATTCCTTACTGACTGGTTTAAGATTCTATTTCTGAGAGAGCCAGAACTGTAATTAAGTCTTGTTTTGGTGACGTGGAGCTGTTGTTTTTAACAGAAGGTAAATCTGATCCCTGTTACTCCTTCTTGACTGGAAATAGAATTCTACCAAGCTCTTTATTTTAGATAATACTAGCTAAGTGTAGATTTGTTCCCATGGTAAAAATCGACTGTATTTCCTTCTCATATCTAATACACATAAAAACTAGAGATGATTTTCATATTTCTCAACTACTCTATGTTTACACCTTTGGTTTTAAATTCTACCACCAGAGGGCACCTCGGCCACATGTCAACCTCCACTTGCAAGTCAGTATTAAATAAACAACTTTTTTATCTGGGACATTCTTGTTCATCTAGCATGAGAATTATAGTGCTTGGCTTGAAATATGCTGTGAGCCTACCTGATTTTTTTGTCTCCTTTAACAGAGCAGCTCGTTCCCTGATGTCCGGGATACAGCATTCATGGGTTTCTCCTCCACGCTCTCCGGCCCTTCCTCTTCCTATGCTGTGCCAGAGCCTCATAATAGTAAAAATTCCCCACAACTGGGGTGCCTGGGTGGCTCAGTCAGTTAAGCGTCTGCCTTCAGCTCCGGTCATGATCCCAGGGTCCTGGGATCGAGTCCCACATCAGGCTCTTTGCTTGGCAAGGAGCCTGCTTCTCCCTCTGCCTGCAGCTCCCCCTGCTCTCTCTCTCCGTCAAGTAAATAAAATCTTAAAAAGAAAATTCCCCACAACTTCTCCTAGGGCCCTCTCATCCCCCAAAAGATTACATTTAGTGTCATGGCTGCACCATCCTTCTCCAGGTGGCTTGTAAGTAGGAAACTCTGGAGTCCAGGCATATTTCCAGAAACCTAGAGCCCCTCTGCTCCTGGAGAGTTTATCATTATTGCAAACTCGGTGTGTTCAGATCCTCCCCAGTATATGCTTTCCCCTTTGTTTACCCCTTCTAGTTTTCTCAAACAGGTATTTTTTAAAAAATCAATTTTATTGAGGCATAGTTTACATATGAAGGAGAGAATTTGTCACCCCAACATATGCCTCTTAGACATAAAGATTATATCTTGATCTGGTTATTTTTGAGAAACAGCAGATACAGGAGTAGCTCTGAAAGCCCTGTAGAAGCTATCTTTCGTAAAAGATATTTACATTTATAAAGGAAATCTCCATCTGTAAGGGTCTCTCCCTCTCTGTACCAGGAAGAGAAAAATGACTAAAACTACAGAAACTTAGCGATGGAGAAGGCAGCAACTTAAATCTACTTAAAAACCTTACCTATTTACTGTGCTTTTTCTGAAACTTCCCATAACCACCCCCCACCCCTGCAACATCTTTTTATCTTCTGCTGGTGATGGCATTTAAAGTGGTGGCTTGGGCCATTTCAGGGAGTTACCCCATTTTCCTGGGTATCTCCTGTCAGGGAGGAAAAATTTTTACTCTGTCTTTCAAGGTTCCTCTAACTGGACTAAATTAAATTGACATGAGACAGATCAGAGAAAATCAAACTTAATTTTGTATGTCTGGGGAATCCACATAGACATAGGCAAAATGAGGTATATATGTCACCCTGAACTAAGAAGAAGGGGAAAGGAATCTGATACTTCAAAGGGAGGGGCTGGCATTCACAGGAAATTGAAACAGAGTAAATGTTTGGTAAACAAATGTTTGCTGGGCCCCTCAGAAACAATGGGACATGGGGAGAGCTTGGACCAAACAAGCCCTGCTAGGTTCCTCTCTGTCTATAATACCTAGCTCATATTATCATGTAGTTATCTATGATAACTCTCTTCCTGGAGCAAGTCCTCTAAATTCTTTTGGCAGTATGGGGGTAGGTCGAAGTTTCTTTCTGAGTCTTTTGGGCTTTGATTGTTTTCAGCTCAGCATGATCTGCAATGCCAAAATGGTCTGTCTTAGGGTAGCTTGTCCATGGCTCCTACAGGAGATATACATGTATTAAACTTGTTTGTTTTCCTCCTGTTAATCTATCTTTTATTACAGGGGTGTCTCAGCTAAGAATCTAGAAGGGTAGAGAGGAAATTATTTTTCCTCCCCTACACAGGCAATAAAATACATCCATTTTAAGTGGATAGTTCAATGGGTTTTGAGAAATGTATGTATCCATGTAATCACTACCATGATCAAAATAAAAAACATTTCAATTATCTCAAAAAGTAAGCCCACCCTCCTCAGCCCCAGGCAAAGACTATTCCCCTTTCTGTCGCTATAGATTTACCTGTTCAGACTTTCAAATACATAAATATGAATCAAACAGTATGTACTCTTTTGTGTCTGGCATCTTTATCACAGCATAAGGTCTGTGAGATTCATCTATATTGTGTGAATCCATTTCCCCCGCTAAACTAAGTGGTGTTAAACTATAAAAATAAAACTGCCAGTTTTATTTTACCAGCAAAAATGGGTTTATGCAGAATAGCAAGAATTGCAATCCAGGACAAGCAAGTTACAGCAAAACCACAGGCAGATGCACAGAACAAAGGAGATGACCATTCTTTTATTGGGGTTGGGGGAGGAAGTTGAGAAGGCTGTTAAAAACAAAATGTCCATTGGAGTAAAGGGGGAGTTGGAAGTATGATGGCTTTTCACTGGCCGAATTTCTCATTGACTAGGGGAGGAGGAAAGCCTTTCTTCCGCCTACTGGGATGGTAAAGTGGTATTCACCCTGCAAGGCCTGGCTCTTCCTGTTGTGTCTACAATTGACCACAAGTGGTAGACTCTGAGAGCTTCCTCTACTGGCCTCCCAGCTTCATTCTAAATGAGGATTCCTTTCATTAATTTTCAGATCAGAGCAGTATTCCATTGCATGAATATGCCACAATTTGTTTATCCATTTAGACAAGTACTTCTTTCAAGTTGCTTTCTTCTGATAAACATCCTGATAGGCTTCTTCTCACTGTAATTTTTTTTCTATTTTACATAAACGTTAAATGTACTATTGCCTAGTTTATTTAATCATGTATTTATATTATTTTTCAAAAGGGAAATATATTTTTAAAGCTATGATAGTTGTAAAAAATGTAATACACACACACACACACACACACACACACACACACACACACACACACATATATAATTTTTTTTTAACCCAAACATTAAGAAGTAGAAAGTAAAAATGCCTGGAAATGGCTGCTTATGTATTACTTGTCTATATCTTTTTTTTTAAGACTTTTATTTATTTATTTGAGAGAGAGAGCATGAGAGGGAGTAGGGCCAGAGGGAGAAGCAGACTCCCCGCTGAGCAGGGAGCCGGATGTGGGACTTGATCCCAGGACTCCAGGATCATGACCTGAGGCGAAGGCAGACGCTTAACTGACTGAGCCACCAGGCGCCCCTTGTCTATATCTTTGATCATGAGAAATAACTATACACAAAGTGATTGTTCTTATTTTTAATCTAATGATACAGTAACTTTACTTTGTATGACAATATAGCATGATATCCCTACCGTTTTTTTACAACTGCATGATATCAGTGCAACCTAACAAACATTTTCTATTAATAAAACTTGTTTTAAAATGAAATTCTGTTTTGGGGAAACTGGGTGGCTCAGTTAGACAGCTAACTCTTGATTTCGGCTCAGGTCTTGATCTCAGGGTTCAAGCTCTGTGTTAGGCTTCACGTTGGGCACGGTGTCTACTTAAAAAGAAATAGTGTTTCTATGAAGCACTATACATTGTCTATAGAATACCACTTTGGGTTATAAATTCTAGCTCTATTTATTTATCATCTTTGAGCTCCTTGCTACTCTTTATAAAGTTGTAGGTACCTTGGGGCACCCGGGTGGCTCAGATGATTAAGCGTCTGCCTTCGGCTCAGGTCATGATTCCAGGGTCCTGGGATCGAGCCCCACGCCGGGCTCCTGGCTCAGCAGGGAGCCTGCTTCTCCCTCTCCCTCTGTCTCCCCACCCCCACTCATGCTCTCTCTTTCTCTCTGTATCTCTGTGTCTCAGAGGAATAAATAAAATCTTTAAAAAAAAAAAGTTGTAGGTAACTGATAGATATGTAAATTCTGTCCTGTCTGGTAGTGATTTAATTGACTTCCCTATCCCCACTCCTATGGAAAAATCACTTTTGTCTTCATTTGTAATTCATCTCAGCATTCTTATACTCTAAATAAATCTGTATGTTTTGACTCTTCCTTTGACCTTGGTTATAACATTTGCCCGATCCCCTCACATCATATATGTAAAATGAACTCTTTAACACACCCTCATTTTTAGATCTGTATGAGTCATGATTTTACCTTTTTCTGTGGTAAATTTTTCTGAAAATCATCTTTTAACAAATAATTTTTCCAATATTTATAATACAATCAATGAACATCCTTATTAAAAAATCTTTGTGCACTTGTGAAATTCCTCACAGGGGGTAAATTCCTAGACCAATGATTGTTATATGTTTTCACAGTGTCCAACAGCCCTTCCAGACAGCTTGTCAGAATTTGTACCACTGAGAGCAGTGACATTAGCAGTGATTGGTAACAGCCCTCAAAATGGTATGAAAATTACCTTACACTGAACATATCTGAACAATCATTAACTGAAGAAGAAAATATTATCTAAACTTAAGCAGTGCCTCTGGAAAACACACCTGCCATCGAACCCCCACAGAGGGAGTTTCCTGAATGACCCTTAGTACATAGAAGTGCGAATTCAGTGGCATTAGCATCCAGAAGCTTAACTGAGCCTTCCATACCTTCCCGCTGAAGCCCTTTGTGGCCCCTTCTATCGGTGAACCTTTAGCTCTCTGACAGTTACTCATAACAACTTTCACAGGCTCTTAGAAATGAACATTATCCTGTCTCCTATTAATCTAGTTGTTGTCACTTAATTTGCAGGCCCCCCAACCATTCAAAGGAACCTTGGCTGGTAGAGGACAAGTTTTCCTTCCAACAGCAGTTATAGAAGCCTGTATCCCTATGTCCTCATTAATATTAGACTGATCAGTCGTTTTCAACTTTGCCAACCTGATAGGTGAAAAATGATTTCTTGCTTTAATTTGCATTTCATAGACTTCTATTGAAGTTGAGCATCTTTACATATGGGTTTCTTCTTTTGTGAATTCTCCAATCATGTCCTTTGCCCGTCTTTTCTCTGGGGCATGTTGCTATTTATGTGAAAAGTTTATTTGTAAAGAAGTCTCCATTAAGAAAATTCACTTTTGCTTGTGTACCATTGCATACAGTTTCTCCTTTATTTTTGACTCTTAAGTTTGTTTGTGTCCTTTGCTGGCACACATTTAACATTTTTAATGTATGAAGTCCATCAAGCTTTTTTTGTGGTTTTTAGTTTTGTCACCATTCTGAGAAAGGTTGCCTGTTCCTAAATCATTTTTCTTTCTTCCTCTTCTTCTTCTTTTAAATTTTAAGATAGGTTTTATTAGTTTTAAAAACAAATTTCAGTTTTAATTCAGTGTGGAATTTGTGTGCTTGAGACTCAACCTTTTTTTCCTAAACAGTACATTTATTATTGAATTTGCTTTCTCCATCTTCATGCTTTGAGAGTGACACCGTACTCTTTTACATCTTTCTCCTGTTCCAGCCAAGGTAATTCTGTTGAATTGTGTAAATGATTCAAAACTAATTTTGTAGTTTTTGTTAAAATAAACAATCCAGATTTCGGTAAGGAAAGAAAGGATTATTGCAAGGAGAGGGGGACTATTTCGAAACTGTGGGGCGATTTCTTTAATCATCGCTGCTTCTCTGGAGCACGAGCTCTGAGAAAGTTCAGCATTGTCATTCTCCCATTTGGTTCAAGATGAATGAATATTAGTTATCACTGAACAACTCACAGGCAATCATAAACCTGAGCAGAGCAAGTCAGGAACTAAGAAATAGTTTCTCGAGGCCTCTTGTTGGTATTATTCCTGCAAAATCGGTTGAACAGTCTGTTGAGAAGTAGTTACAAAGATCAGGCTCTTAAAAGAGGGATGCTTACAATGGGAAAAAAAGAAATATTAATGTTAAAGGCCTAAGAGATTAGTCGGTGAAATTCTTATGATACAAGCATGGCTTATTGAGTTTCTGAAAGCTGCAATGACGGTGTGCTTGGTGACATTACCACAGGCTTGGTTCCCCCTTATATAAGGGTATGTATGAGCCAAGCATTTTGCCAGACTTCCTCATGGCCCAGGCAATGGCTTATCTCGGGAAGAATCCGGCCCATGCATGCGGTCAAGTTGTTGGGCTTCAGTTCCCAGTGCTTCTTGAGATCTTGGAGCCAACTACAAGGCAACCTAGCATCCTGATAAACACCTGGGCAGTCAGGTTTTAGTTCTTGGTCAAGAGGGAAGGAAATGTTGCAGGAAAGTGGAAGAACTGAAAGTCTGTAAGGGTTGATGTTTTGTGCAAGGTGACAGGATCTAGTCCAATTTATAGGTAGGCAAGGGAACTGGCTTTTCCATAGTGATAAAGAAACCAATTAAATCTCTACCTGATGAGAGAGTTTGCACAACCATCAGTGGACCTGCAATTTACAAGATGTGCAAAATAGCTCAATGAGTGGAACTAGAATCTGATCACCCAGAATGATGTACTGTAGTTTTCTACTGAAACACAAAATGTCTCTCTACCTTCATATCCTTTTTGATCCAAGGTAACCTTAAAGAAAGATTATTCTTGATCACAAAATAAGGCTGGCCTCTTTAGGACTGACCTGATTATTTACACGGGTACAGCAAGAATGTTAATTTAGCATATAGACCTTTGTAAGTTTGCTTCTCTGGAATTTGTTATAAGGAATCTCAGGTTGGATTTGTACAAACTTGTTAAGGCTAGAAAGCCAAACCATGAACTTGCCATCACATTTCACCAGCAGTATCTATAGATCTGGGCCAATCCTTCTCTTCTCAGTGTCCCCAAATCATTTGAGGGTTCCTAGGCCTGCTAGGAATTGACATTCCCTACTCATCTGTAAGGCTAGAAACCTGTAAGTGAAGTACCAGGCCACTTTTCCCAAAAGGGTTTAAGCATCAGCTCCACAATAAAGTCAACATTAGCTTCTTATAAGTGTCTAGTAAGTGAGAAGTATTTGCAAATATGACATTCCAGCCAAAGCCTTGGTTTAATAACCAACGTTCCCAATTATAGCCTATTAACAAGGAAGACAGACTCTTACTGAACCTAAGCAAATAACTATATTGCCATGACAATTTCTTAAAAAAATCTCTTACTGAATATTCTTTTTTTTTTTTTAAAGATTTTATTTGTTTGACAGAGAGAGAGAGACAGCGAGAGAGGGAATACAAGCAGGGGGAGTGGGAGAGGGAGAAGCAGTCTTCCCGCTGAGCAGGGAGCCCGATGCGGGGCTCGATCCCAGGGTCTGAGCTGAAGGCAGACGCTTAACAACTGAGCCACCCAGGTGCCCCTCTTACTGAATATTCTTAAGTAGGCTTTGTGCCCAGCATGGAGCCCAACATGGGGCTCAAATTCACAACCGTGAGATCAAGACCTGAGTCGAGATCAAGAGTCGGGTGCTTAACTGACTGAGCCACCTAGGTGTCCGTCAGTAAGAGATTCTAAATTCTGAAGGGGAAAGCAAGAGGAAGAAAAATAAGTTTCATTTCTGTTTACAAAAGCATAGTCTACTAAACTGTCATGAGTTATAGATAAAGGGAAAAGAGTAAGGGGTTTTGTACATCAAGAAAATACAGAACATTAAGGCATCAGCGATATTCCAACCAAAGCTCATAATCCTCCTTCATCAGATCTTCATTCATCCCTAAGTAATTCATTTCTGATCTTGGTTGGCGGTCTCATGAATGCATCTGTTTCCCCACTAGAGTTCAGGAAATCTCAACTCATACCACCAGTATGTTCTCAAAGTTATTTAAGTGATGCCATCAGAAGTTGTGCCCAAGGGTACCTGGTGGGCAGACTCCTTTTCCAAGGGACGCTGAGATAGTCCTTTTTTGTTGAAAACAAAGTACTCCTGTCTGTGGCTGATTTGCACGCACTTGCAGGGAAGCGTCAAAGTAAAACAAAAAACTATCAGTAGATGAGGAAGCACTTAGAATGGCCAGGGTTAACTTATTGATGATTTTCAGAAGTAAAATATCTGATGAGGACGCATTCCAAAAATAATGCAACTGGCAAGAAAATTTGCTTGTTTACGTGGCCTGCAAAAATGAAGTCAACCTAAAATCAAAGTGGCAATAAAAGATCTTAGAAGTATACATAGGTGGTTACATGACTGTAAAGAACCAGAGCTCTGTCAAAAGGGTGAAGACTCTTACTTTAAATAATCAAGAGCACGATACCACCAACATAAGGCAAAAGAAATCATGCTGCTAAGACACAGAATCTCGCCTTCTAGGCCTGTGTGGCTCTGAATGGCATGCAGTGTCCTCCACTCCCAAGGTGTGAGTCTCTATGACTAATAAACTTTCAATCTCATCTGTCAGGTACAGGGTGTCATGTGTTTGGCCATCTTATACTATTAAGAGTAGGAGATTCTTCCTTCACCAATGGGGTGAAGAGGAGGTGAGCAGAGCAGAAGTGGCCCAAATCTCAAGTGATGATGATGCACTGAAGGACTGGAGTGGGTAGGGAAGGGTCTGACAGCAGGGCATAGGGAGTGAAGGAGGTAGACGTGTTGAAGGTGGATAGAACAAAAGATTTAAGGCAGCTGAAGAGCAGGCGAAAATGCTAAAAAGGAAAAAGGAGGGGGTGCTGGGAAAAGAGAAGTCTCAGATGACTCAGTTTGGGGAGATCCCAGATTTCCCTAAGAAGCCTTTGAAGTTCTAAATTGCCTTTAGTAAATTTTGCCCATTCTTGAAGATATTAAACTGAACTAGTGCCATGATGACATGGGAGAGAAGAAGAGAAGGCACCTGAGAGAGTAAGAGTTACCTGTGGGATTAACCTGAGGAAATAAACTGTAAAGAAGCTGCAAGTCTCACTTGATTAAGACTCTCCCACACTACCTGGGTTGGGGAACCCAGGAAAAACAGAAGAGGCCTCATGAGAAGACCAAAGAAAGATTCTTCGCTGGAAAAAGATTCTCTTTTTGCTTCAAAGCCCGAGAATAACAATACTGTGCTTCAATAGACAGGATATCCAGAGCATTAGCTTCAGACACAAACTCAGGGACAGATCCTTCAATTGCAGGACAGGGTATATCATTACCTGTGTGGGCATGGTGGGGATCCCTAGGTGAGTTCTACTCTCGAGTCAAGTCATAGCACCAGAAAACTGTCCAATGAACAACCAACCTGGACTTAGGGAAGGCAGAGACTTCGTTCAAAAAAATTATTGCAACGAGGGGAAGGGGCTTACTGCATTTGGGGAAGAGGGATTATAACAGGGAGACTGGTTTGATTGTGAGACTGGTTTGATTGTAAGATCTCCAAGCTTCTGAAAGGTCGGGCAGTAAAAGTCTTTTCTTTTATAAGGAGGAGCCAACAAGGCTAGAAAAAACAGGTCTCAGGGGTAGGGATGAGCAGGTGCCAGGATCAGACAATTGGTCCGAAAAGGTTTCTTTGAAATCAGCTACTAAGAGGCTTGTTGACAGGGGCCATTAGGGGTGTATCCTTCATCCCACTGCTGGCTTAGGCTGAGGGTGGATGAAAGCTCGAAGGTGTGGGGAAGGAGGGAAGCTTGAATAAAGTTTCATCAAGTAAAGCGAGCAGGCACTTTGTGCTGATTAGTCAGTGGGAGACAAACGGCTCAGCTAATCACTTCTGAGACACAAAGGGAATTTGAATGGTCTGTGTCTGACCTTGTCATAGATAAACAACTCTCTGTGTGTCTCACTTGAGGAAAGGTGGTGGTTCTTTGCGGAAAGCTGTCTTCCGGAACACAAGGGGGTATGGGTGTGGGAGTTTCTTTAACCATCACTGCCTTCTGGGAGCACAGGTTTTGGGTCATATTCAATGTTCTCTTATTTGAGTTGTACTTTTAACTGTAATTTTCTTGATATATTTTTTAAAAAGATTTATTTGAGAGAGAGAGAGAGAGAGTGGCGGGTGGTGGGGGTGATAGGGAGAATCCCCAGCAGACTCCCCACTGAGCACGAGCACAACGAGGGCCTCAATCACATGATCCCAAGATCATTACCGGAGCTGAAATCAAGAGTCGGACACTCAAAGGACTAAGCCACCCAGGCACCCCTACGGTATTTTTTTAAAAAATGTATCATATTAATCATCAATGTAACAGCTCCATTTATTACCACTTCCCTACGTCTGTAATATGAGGATAGTTGATATTTATCATCATGAATTTGCTCCTTCTGCTAGTTTATTAAGGTATGTCTAAGGTACTCAGGTCACTGACGCTATGGCTCTGCATGTTTTCTGTTAAGGTTTTGCCGAGAGCAGGTGCTTGAGGAGACCAGGAGGCAGGAGAAAGGAAAAGGGACTTGCTCCTTGACATTTGCTTGCTGCGCCTGCCATTGTCACCAAACAATGGTCGTCCCCCCCCCCCCCCCCCGCAGCAGCAGTTGGTTCTGATTTCTAGTATTAATCCACCCTCTCAGATCCAGCCTCAATACTTGCCTTCAGGAAACATCACCACCAGCTAGGTACCATCCATTCCTTAGAGGCCAGAGTCCCAGCTCCCCAGGGGCCTTCTAGCAGGCAGGGAGCTCTTGGTTTCCAATACTAGCTCCTTCTCTCCAACTCTCCCTGAGACAGCTGCTTCCTGTCCTTGCTACCTCCCCGTTACTGCAATGTGTCCCTTTATGCCCGTTTAACTAACTCCCTCAATTCTCTGTAAAAATCTCTGCTGTGATACCTGTTTTCTGACAGGCCCCTGACGGATATGCCCTGAAGAGATCCAGAAAGACCTTGTGGACTACATGTATAGATTTATGATAGGTTTATGTTATTGTGATCATTAAAAATAAGTAATCACATTCATGGGATACCCACCGTACCCCACTGACCAAAAAGACATATTCTAAAAGTTAATTTACAAATCCACTGGTTGGATCTTGAAGTCAGTCTTCCTATCAAGACAATATTACACATTAAACTGAGATGATCAAATCAATCCATCAATGTTCATAACATACCTAAAGCACAATGTTGTACAAATTATGTTAGGGAACAGAATTAGCATTGCTTTGGCAACATATATTCAATGTTCCAACTATTAAGCCAGTAACAAATTTTATTCACCCTTTTATTTTTTTATTTGAATATTTAAATCAATATATCCAAAATAGGATCATTTCAACATATAATCAATATTTAAAAATAGAGATATTTTAAATTCTTTTTTCCTTCATATTAAATCTTCAGAATCTATTGTGTATTTTACACTTAGCACACATTTCAAAGAAGTGTGGACAATTCCAAGGGCTCACTGGCCATGTGTGCCTTGTGGCTACTACATTAGACAATACAACTGTTGATTTGATGCCAAAAAGTAGAATTGCTGGGTCATAAGATATGCACATTTTCTTTTCTTTTTTAAGATATAAATCTTTAATGGTATGAGTAGATAACTCAAAAGCAAGGAAATTTGATTACTCCTTTAGAAATTAAAAAGGAGTTATTCTTTTAGGCATACTAAGGAGTGTTGATTAAAAAACAACTTAAGGGGTGCCTGGCAGGCTCAGTTGGTGGAGCATGCAACTCCTGATCCCAGGGTTGTGAGTTTGAGCTTAACAATAAAATCTTAAAAGAGAGAGAGAGAGAGAGAGACCTTAAAATATCCTTGACATAAGCCCAGAAAAACAAAACAAAACAAAACAAAAACAACTAATCAAGTGGGGATGAAAGAAATATGGTTAGTCCAGTGGAAAGAAGTGACAGGTTTAGCTTCAAACACTGAATTATTAAAATTTATGAATTTAATTTCATAATTCATTATGAGGGTTTTCACAGCTCATTTGCCTTTCAATGTCTTTATTTAAGTCCTTTAGTTAAAAAGGTCATCAGGGTTAGCAATCGATGGAAAAAACAAACTACAGTTACTTTTTTCTAATTCTGACCAAAATGCAAATTCTGCACAAGATATTTTGGGTTCCACTTTTGTTTTCATGATAAAAATATAAACTAGTTTAAAAGGAACTCATGTGGTTCCATCGTCCTCAGTCTTGCATATAATGACTATAAAAAAATTACTTAAAAAATTTTTATTATTATTATTAAGTAAACTCTACTACCCCCAACCTGGGGCTCAAACTCATGACCGGAGATCGAGTCCCATGCTCTACTGACTGAGCCAGCCAGGTGCCTCAGAAAAATTACTTTTTTAAATAAAATTAAAGCAGTATGTTCCAAGATTGTCACTCCATGGAGGAGGAATGTCCTTGGGGAACAGACGAGATTTACCTTTCCCCAGGAATATTTCATTAGCTCCTCAGCCATTGTCACTAGAGCCGGCCTACGTCGTGCTGCTTCACCCATAACACTCCGGCACAGGGGTGGGAAGGGGACTGAAGAGTCCAGAGCAATCTTCCCAGAATTTTCCAAAGCCGTGAAGAGAAAGCTGGGATCTTCACAAAAGAAGCGGGTTAACTTGAAACCAATTTGCTTTCTGTGAAAATAATATGCTAATTTATGTCCCACTGATAAGATACCGCTCTGCGCGTACCTTACGGCCCCCGCCCCACCCCCACCGGGGTCTTTAACCTCTTGGAGTCCGAAGCCCCAGAAGATGAACCTCGGAGACTCGGTGGTTCGCTTAGCAGCCTGGCCCTGCTCTCCGCGTTCAAGCCTCTCCCCTAAGCAGTGACCTTCCGGAAGAATGATGGACATCAGGCAAGCCTTTGGTGGCAGGGAAACCTACCTACTCAGAGGGCCTCTGATTTGCCTTTCGACCCCAGCAAGACATGGTGGGTGGGGAAGAGTGTAGGCACTTCCACCCTTCATTTACTTCAATACACGTGTGATGAATGAATACAGGACACGAAGATGAGTAAGAACCTGTTCTGCTCTCCAGGAGGTAAAAGTCCAATGGGGGTACACACGGTATTCCTCTCGCTACCAAGGACTCCGTGTCAACTTTTATAAGTGACAGAGCACTATGTGCTATAAGGTAGGAAAAGAGGTGTTTTCTACTTTGCACGGCACTGTGGATTGTTTCACAATTTCTTAGTTTTTATGTAAAAACACACATGAATGCAATGAATTTTTAAATGCCAAACCTAACAAAAAGGCTCATCAGGAAAAAAGAAACCTGCATGGTCATCTCTCAATTTTACATTATATAAAGAACCTTGGCATTTGCTTTTTTCTTTTTTTTTAAATCAGAAAAGGCTGTACTTGTCGCGTTTGCTGCCTCCGCGGAGAAGGACAAAGAATATTGAAGAAGACCACACTTACTCACCCAGCCCTTGTGCAGTTTGGGGAACTAAGACCAGGGCGAACCTGAGGAAGCCGGAGAGAGGAAGCACGCGGACGCCGGCTCTCTGCCCACAGCGCCGTGAGACCCAGAGGGCGCGCTGTCCCCGGCCAGGAGCCTCGCGCGCCCCGCCCCGCCCCGCCCCGCCCTGCCGGCAAACCTCAGAGGTGCGCGAGGCGGGGATGCTGGGGGCGGGGCCTCGCGGGGCGGGGCCAGGGGCGAGGCCGCCGGGTAGGAGGCAGGGAGACTCCAGGCGCGGTCCGCCCGCGCAGCTAGTGCGCCGCGGTTTGGGGTGCCACGCGGTAGCGCGCTCTTCTGCGCCCCGGCGGCCAGAGGCTTGCTGCAGGTAACCGACTCCTCCACTCCGTCCCACCCGGTCCCAGCAACCCGGATCGCCTGCTACGGCACTCGGTGGCGGGTGGAGGGATGGGAAGGATGCGAGGGAGGGAGCCCGCTCTCAGCCAGGGGAAGAGGAAGCAGAGCCGGGGCCGGAGGGAACGGACACGCGGTGGGAGTGAGTCGGGAGCGCGTGTGCGGTCTGGACGCCTTCCCCGGTCCTTACTCCTGGTCCGATCCGTGGAGCCCGGGGCCGGGACTCCGGTGCCCAGTGTCACCTGGAAGCCACTTTTTCCGGCTTCTTGCCCCCCGGTCGGGGTAGCGAGTAGGAACTGAAAAATCAGAGGAGTTGGCTGCAGGCGTGGATAGGCAGAAGAGCGAACAGTTACTCACTGCCGTCCCCTGGGTGCCAGCAGCTTTAACTTCATTTACTGCTCCCCGTAGCCCCGCGAAGAGGCATTATTACCCACATTTTACTGATGAAGAAGCCGACACCAGGATGAGAAATGACTCGTCTTGGGGCAAGCGACTGGAAAGGGGCTCCGAAGTCCCCCCCCCCCCCCCCGCTTCTCCCTCTCCTCCTGCTCCCTCTCTGTCCTTCCCCCGCGGGTGTCGGAAACATGCGCCGCTGGGTCTGTTAGGAAAACAGGTGATTGTACTCCCTCCTAGGTTGCTTTTTTTTGTTTTTGTTTTCTTTTCGGTTAGCACCCAGTTTCTGACTCCCAATTCTTCCAGTTTTTGGGTTTTAGCTTTTTGAAGCGAAAGCAGCCCTGGCTCACAGCTTTGTCTCCTTGCAGCGCTTTCTCTCGATGCAGAGCGAGCCCCCGGCACCCTCGCCGGCCACACACTTCTTTCTCATGGTGGATAAGGTCGCCTGCAGATCCGGGCTGGACCTTATGCGCTGCCCAGGTGGAGGTAAGTTTTGTAGTCACCCGGAAACCCTGGCACCCTTTGCTTGATTCCTTTCTAGAGGGAAGAGAGTCTTCATTTTCCAACTAGTAAGACAAGAGGCCAACGGGGAAGGATATACGAGGTTCGCAGAAGGCACTGGTTCCTTGAGATGAGAACGGGCGACAAGTTTCTGTGGCCTGAATTTGGCTAGTGGTAGGTGAGGCATCTGGTCGCGGACTTGTCCCCTGCTCTGGGCATTCTGTCCCCCTTTCAGAGCTGTTCTGAAAGGCAGATTTGTTTTATAGAGGGGAGGAGAAGGGGTGAATGGTTTTTAAAAATCAGTGTAAATTACCTGCTAGGAACCCAGGCAGTTCCAGACAGGCTCCCCTGCCAGAAGATAGGGTAACAGATTTCATTTCTGGCAAAAAGAAAAAAACACTGAGCTTGGTGGATGTCTGCTATTGCGTAATGGATTTTTTGCAGCCCTTCCAGATGCAGTTTTGGGAAACTGAGTTCTTAGAAATGGCTGACTTCACAATTTTTAAAAACAATGTAATATACTGTAAATTTACTTTTACAAAGTTTTATTGGTAGATGGAAGAAGTTGTTTTGTTTTGTTTTGTTTTTTCCTATTTCATGGGGAGGGTTTGAAGGTTTCCCCAGCTCATCTGCCCTTCCTTCACTGGCCCTGGGAAAGACCTCCTTAGCCTGGGCCCCAAATCTCTAGTGGATTTCATCCTTCATTAATTAAATTCATCCCTTACTGATTATAAGACTACTTCCAACCACAAGTTGGTTTTTCCATTTGTAACTTAGTTGCTTAACATTAAGAAAAATGTCCTCATGAATTACCAACAATCTACAAAATCAACTATGTTCCAGGGACTGAAAAGGTAATGGATGGGGATCTAAGGGGGGCTTTTTTGGGCACAGGGGACCTAAGGAGAGCCTGCTAAAATGATCTGTGTGGGTATCGGCCATTCCCTCCCCATAACCGTGCAGGGATTCTGACCCAGGGTGTCTAGATCTTTCTCCCCTCCCCCAAAATAGCTGAAAAAAAATTTTTTTTTACAAAGTAAAATCTGATTTAAATATTGACTTTTTTTTCTTTTTTAAAACACAAGAACCAATCATATTTGGTTCATGCATCATTCATTTTCAGATCTGCCTTAGAAACTCCTATACCTGGTGATTGCATTCTCGAGGGGAATGAAAAATTCTGACCTATGATGTAGATATTATGTACTTGTCATGAAGTGAGGTGGTGGGAAACCGAGATTAATGCTGTTGAAAATTATTTCTTCTGATTCTCAGTTCCTGTTTTCTATGAAGGATGCAGTACTTCCGCTGCATAGAGGAACGTAGTCTTTTATGGTCATTCTAATGAAAATTTATTCGTGGTTCTAGATCAGGATGTCGAATACCTAACTCCCTGATTTAAAAGAGGAGTTCCCAAATGACTGTTCATATAAATCAGATGCGTTTCTCATGGTGACTATTTGTATTCTTAACCACATTGTCTTTGGCACCGGATGCAACGCTTAAGGTTTTCTTGTTTCTTTGTCTCTCATCTGTGGCAGACGCTACAGATGTTGACATCTTGGGCCAGTTAAGCTTTTGTTGTGGAAATTGTCCTGCGTTTTGTGGGATGTGTAGCAGCATCCTGGTCCTACCCAGTAAATGCCTCCCTACAGTTACAACAACCCAGATGTCTCCAGATGTTGCCACACACCCCCTGGAGGACAGAGTCACCTGGTTGGGGAAAAGAATGAGCCGACATTTAAAATGCTCTGGACGTGTATTAACTAAACTGTAAATACAATTAACTTTTAAACTTCTGGTGACTAGAGAAACTATCTGTAATGTATAAACAAACATCTACATTTTAAAATACTTTTATAATGAAGGTGACTAAATAGTGTTCTTTGTGCACAGCCTCTTGTGTCCTGCCAGGATTTTATCTCCAAGGAAATTTCAGGTGTTCGATGTGGTTGTTGAATTTCTAAAGTTTAAAATAGTGGAAGCTAAAAAGGAATTCTAGAGTGGTTTTCATTTTTCTCCTTTTATGTTTTTAAAGATTTATTTGTTTTTATTTGAGAGAAAGAGAGAGCAAGCTGGGAGAGGGGCAGAGGAAGAGGGAGAAAATGTTCAGCAGACTTCCCACTGAGCAAGAAACCCAACTCAGGGCTGGTCCCCCGACCCTGAGATCATGACCTGAGCCGAAATCAAGTCAGACGCTTAACTGACTGTGCCACCCAGGCACCCCCATTTTTCTCCTTTTAGTTTACTTGATGTCTTTTAATTTAAGATGGTAAAATATTAATGAACCATGCTTACTGATATGTGAAAATTGACACAGTCCCTAATAGAACCACAGCAAAAATTCTAAGCAAAAATTTTAACAATAAAGACTCGATGTGGATCATGTTCATAGTAGAATTTAGTTTTAGGAAACATAAAAAGCTTTTACCTAACAGCAATAGCTAAGATAACCATATATTTCTGTAGTCTGAGAAATTCTAATTTTGTGGAAGAGAGCCCTATGTAATATACAATATAATGCTTATCAGAAGAAGAAAATGTCCTGAATATATAAGCAACCCTCTTTTTTTTAGACCTTAAGCTCAGGAGGTTGAAAACACAGCCCTAGTTATTGAAAGATGCATCCTTAGATAGGGATTGGCTATCCATTGGATCCCTTCCAGAAATCGAACTAATTTGTAAGACTCAGGATTGGCTATATAATTTGTGGGGCCCCATGTTTAAAAATTATTTAAGAACACCAAGATGGCCGGGTGCCCGGCTGGCTCAGTTGGAAGAGCACATGACTCTTGATCTCAGGGATGTGAGTTCGAGTTCCACATTGGGTGTAGAGATTACTTAAACAACTCAAAAAAAAGAAAAAAAGAATATCAAGATGGCAGCAGACAGCTTGAGTATTAAGTGAATCACAGGGCCCTGTGTGGCTGTATAGGTTACACACTCGTGAAGCTGACCCTGGCGCTTTGCCCATAGCTCAGAAGAGGATTGCAATCACTAATGCAAATCCAGAGGAGAGATTACTGCTCCCCCAAAGCGCTGAGAGTTTCCGATTCACGGATTGTACTAATATTTCCAATCAGGAGTCCACATGTATTTGGTAATTGGTAAGCTAAATTTACTAAGAAGGGGCACCTGGCTAGCTCAGTCAGAAGAGCATGTGACTCTGGACCCCGGGATCATGAGTAGAACACCACGCTGGGTGTGGAGAGTACTAAAAAAATAAAAATAAATAAACTTTAAACAAATAATAAAAATAAATTTACTCCCATGAATAAAAAAGAAATTCCTCCCATGAATAATTTTTCTTTGCTAAAGAGTTAGCCAAATGATGTATGAGGGGCCTGGGTACCTGAGCGACCTATTTCTTCAGGCATTCATTGAATGACTTACTGAGCTGAACACCTGTACATGACAGGCATTGGCAGCTCTGACCCTACGGCTGTGAAGGATGGTGGGTCCCTGCCTTTCTGAGCCTTCTAGCCTAGGGGCTAGAGGCGGGGGTGGAGATAAACGAGCACATAGCCCCACAGGCTGTCCCAGTCGTCACTGGGACTCCGGAAAAGCCCAAGATGTCCAGAGAGCATTTAATCTGAGGGGAGGGGATTACTCAGGGAAGGTCTCCCTAGAAAGTGATATTTAAAATAAGGCCTGAAAAATGAATAGAAAGTAGTGAGGTGAATTAGGGGCCTGAGTTCCATGTTAGAAGGGTTGAGACCAAGGCCAGGAATATAGCTTTGGAGTGAGGACTCTCAGGTCATTTTCAGGACTTTGGACTTAGACAGAAAGGTAATGGGAACCTTTTGAAGGACCTTAAATGGGAGATGAGATGAGCGATTAAGTTGGGGTTTTTGAAAAGATCATTGTCACAGCTGTGTGGGAGAATGGTTTGCAGGGTTAGGCTGGGCTGGTATGTGTGATGTCTTTGTACAGACCAGGTAAGATGCACTACTTTGTCCCAGCTGGGCCAGACCAAAGGCCTCAGGCCCTCAGCCTGTCCGTTTGCACACATGCCATACCCAGGCTGAGGGGCAGGATGCAGTACAGGCAGAGTGCAGAGGTTTTTGCTGGTGATCCAGGGCCTGGTGCTGTGATGCTGAATCGAAGCTAGAGGCAGAGGGGTTGGGGGGAGGAGGGAAGGGGAGAGAGGGTGAGTCTGTAGCTAAAGTCAACATGAAAGTGGTGATTATTTGGATGTGGTTGATGAACAGGGCGGTATGGAGGATGTTTTGAAAGTTTCTGGCATAAATAACTGAGTGGGATGGGGTGGTGAGGCCATTTATGGTGTTAGCGAACCCTGGGGTGGGGGAGGGAAGGTGATCCACTGGGATAGGTTTTGCTTGGGAGACACCCAAGTGGAAACCAAGGAATTGGCATCGGGAACTCTTGAAAGTGGTGGGGTGGAAGGAAGTCCATGTTGGGAGCTGTTGCATGTAAATAATCATCACATACCCAAAAGATCATCTGAGGAGGGGTGTGGGGTGAGAAGAAGAGAAGGGGGCTGGCCTGGAGAAAAAGACCACTGTGTTTGGAAGAGGAAGAGCCTCTGGTTAAGGCAACTGAGAAACCAAGTAGACTTGCAGGATAAGGAGGAAATGTGGGGTTTCCTCTTCTTTCTCTCTTTCTCTTTCTTCTGCTCTTTCTCTCCTTTTCCACCTGAGATTAGAGAGACTTGAACAAATTCTAATGCCGCTGGTGAGTTTCTGGTAGAGAGGGAGAAGCTAAACATGTGTGAGTGAGAAATCCATGACTGAGCCTGGTTTCAGGGAAGGCGAAAGAGGTTGGATTCCATTACACAGGTGAGGGGATTGGTCTTTGATGGAAAGAGGGAGGGAGAGGATGGATTAAATGACTCAAAGTTGAGCTCTCTGAAGGAGGAGGCAAAACCATCTGCCGAGTTTGGTGTGTCAGCTACTTCGTCGACCAGTATTCTTCAAGCATTTTCTAGCGCCAAACACTGTGGTAGATCATGAATGATGATGACCCTTATGCTCAGCCCTGACAGACTAATAAATATATGTTTGGTCTTTGTCTATGGTTCCTGACACTGGGCTCTGAAGCCCTTGGAATTTCCTGAGGGATTGTGATGATAGGAATGTCTTTTGTTATTCATAGAAGGATCTCTTTTCCACACCTGTTTATGCTAATGAGGTGGCTGAGGTGTACGGGGTGCCCTAGGTAGCCTCAGGATGGGGTGGTCACCAGAAAGAACCAGTAATTAGAGGGTTGGAGCTTTCAGCCCCACCCACTGTCCTCTGGGAAGGGGGGAGGGGCACACCTAGAGATGGGTTGTAAAAACTTGATCAACACTATTTGGAGAGCTTCTGGGTTGAGGAACCCACAGACACAGAGGTGCTGGGGAAAGTGTCTACACCAGAAACAATCCAAGGTAATTGTGATGTTTTTCACAGTGAGAGGGGGGTGACTGCTTTTTAGAAGAATTCATGCTACAGAGACGCATTTTAGAAAGAGCTGTTTGGAAATGTTTTCACTGTAACGTAAACATGTTGCCAAGAAATATGGTAGATTTGTGACTGATCAAAACTTTAAAAAAACCGAAAACCTTTAAGAACTTGGAAAAATAATTGCCCGACAAAATCTTTTAAGTGAGGAGTATCAGTGGGTTTTGAATCCATCTGTTAGATTCATTAAAATGTGACACCTACTGACTAGTTTGCAAGGACAATTGATTGAGAACTACCAGCTGAATCTCACCAAAACAAGACTGTGTAATTGGTGAATGGACTGAAAACGAAGTATCAAGATTTAGGTAGCAGAGCCCAGAGTGTCCTACTGTTTCTCCAGTGGATCCCTGTCACCCCAGACAGCCGTTAAAACAAAATGTTGGGATACAGGAAACTTGGAAGCAGTCCTTAACAGGGCTCTAGAACAAGATAATTAACCAAGAGTTTTCAAAAATAAAGCGTATTTAGGGGTGCCTGCGTGGCTCAGTTGGTTGAGTGTCTGGGGCTCAGGTCATGATCCCAGGGGATTGAACCCCGGAGTCTGGCTCCCTGCTCTCTGCTTCTCCCTCTTCCTCTGCTCCTCCCCCTGCTCATGTTTTCTCTCTTCCTCTTTCTCTCTCAAATGAATAAATATTTTTAAAAAAATAAAGCATATTTAATCTATTGCTTTCGTTACAAATATTAATAACCATTTGTATTTGTACCATAAGTGATTACACTAATAGGCGTTATTTCCTCTTTTCCCCATCTTTTTGTTTTATAATGTGCAAAAGTTAATTACATGGAATTTTTAAAGAAATGTACATATCTAGATGGGACTTACTCAAAGCTTTTACTCTTGGTGTTTGTACTAAAAAACGTACAAACTTATCATTAAAAACTGAGTCAAAGTGTCCCCCTTCCCGTGCAGCAATTTGAGAACTAGATTTCCTTGTAAACTGTAAAACTACCTCTTCCCCATGATGTGCTCCTATAGTTCATTCCTGGAAAATAAAATTGCTACTAGAGCTTCTACCCTGAAAAGTAACAAATACAGAATGTATGTGTGTCTTGTTTTCTCTTGAAATGTGTACCTTAAACTTCCTTTAAATAATCCACTTTAAAATGCTTTAAAAAGAAAGAAAAAAGAAACTTCTGGGGGTGTTGTGCCCAGTTTTCTGCTCCAGGACAGGTAAATGCTTTAAGTCATTTCTACATAGGCCTTGTGGTTCTCATTCTTTCCTTCACTAGCCACCTCTGTGCTGTTGACAGATCCGCCCCAAGCCATGTTGGATCTTTTGGGGAAGCAGATTGGAGAGGGCTACATTCTCCTCTGCAGGTAAAGGTGAGGGTTAAAAAGCAAGTCTTGAGTTACCTCTACTATCGTGGGGCTCTGGCTGCATCCTCCACAAAAAGTTCACTTGGGGTGGCTGTAAGATTCAGCTGATCATGGGTTGGAATCAAGTAATCACGAATTTTCTGGAATCAGCGGCTGGACCCCAGGAATGTGCCTAAGGCACCATCCAGGGTGTTCGACTTGGCAAGCGTGTTTGGCCTTTAGGTATGTGTGCCTGAGAGGCCTCTAGGATGTCTCTGTTCCATCTAGAGTTGGAGCACACTGATCTCATCTTCATTTACTCTTTCCCTATGTTATGCTAATCGAAGTCATTCAGTTCACTCAAGAAGATTCATTTCTAACACTACTGCTAATTAACAAAACACCTGGCTAACAGAGAGAATTCCTGAAGCACGTGATGTAGTAGCTGCCAGTGGAGTGGGGCCTTCCCGGGAAGGAGTCCCTATAAACCTCCCCCGCCCCCAGGGGGACCCTCAGCTATTGTTTCTGGCCAGTCTGGCTAGATGCTCTCACCTGTTCCTTTCAGCACTACAATGGATGTTCCCCAAATAGTTTTGATCTATATTGACCAAGCCTATAATTTCCCCCAGAAGGCTCAGCAAATAAGCATGTGTGGATTCCTTGAGATCAGGAAGATGCTTTATTTATGATTGTACTTCTCCCTCCACCCCAAAACCCAGAACCTAGGATTCTGTTTTGTATAATAGCTACTAGGTGTGGAATTAAATTGAGTGCATTTGTTAGTAAACTTGAAACACAGTTTCTGATTGTGGAAGTCTAAGAAAAGTTCCCTCTAGGCATGAACTAAAGATATGAACAATGTCCAGACAAGAGAAAACGTAAACCATAGTGAATAAATGGCTAATCTTAATGAAGGGCCCATGTGTCAGATACAGTGTAAGCATATGACAGGTTGCCTCACTTATTCTTTATAAATACTCTAAGGCACACATGACCCTAATTCAATCAGACTGCCTAAAATTATTATTGTTGTTGTTAATATTATTTTTACCAGCAAAGAAGCTGAAGCTTGAAGTTAAGGGTGTACAGAAGTCTTGAGTTGGTGGATGATGATGCCCAGTTTTGGAGCTGAGCAGTCTGGTTCCAGAGCTAAAATCATTGTACTAAGCTCTCCTTGCATGTAAATATACTCAAGAGAAAATATTGAGCCACTGGTAATCAAAGAAATACAAAATGAAACCTCACTGATGTACCATTATATAGTTGTGATAATGACAAAGATAATTATACAATCAGTGAATATCTAGTACATAATTAAGATAATTATATAGTAAATGTAGAAAAAATGGTGTTCAGATATTACTACTGGCAGTATAAGTGAATGTAGTCCATTTGGAAGACAATAGAGAGCCATAGAAATTTCTAAGTTTTTTTTTTTAAGATTTTATTTATTTGACAGAGACAGAGCAAGATAGGGAACACAAGCAGGGGGAGTGGGAGAGGGAGAAGCAGGCTTCCCGCAGAGCAGGGAGCCCGATGTGGGGCTCGATCCCAGGACCCCGAGATCATGACCTGAGCCGAAGGCAGATGCTTACCGCCTGAGCCACCCAGGCGCCCCAAAATTTATAAGTTTTGATTCAAGAATCGTACTCCTGGAAATCCTTTATAAAGCTAAGAGAAAACAAATTATGTGTATCTTCAAAAGGGTTCATAGTTCATGTTTACAACAATATAATTTGGAAATATCCTTAATATCCAACCACAAGACGCATACTAACATTGGCAAAAAAACAATACAGACTCTCCGATGTCCATTAATAGAAAAAACAACAGAAAACTGAATCCCAGCTTCTATTACATCTATGCACAAATGTAAGTCAGGAGCGTCCCTCGACAGGCATTAGAAGGGAACTTGAAAATGATGTGTAACTGGACTAGAACTGTAAGTGGCTTTTTGTTTGTTTGGAAATTATCTTTACAATAATGCTTTGCCAGCATGCTTAATTGGAGCTTATGTTAGAGGATTGAGGCCATTTTATCTCAGTTGCAATTTTAAAAGAAATTCCTGAAGTGAAATTAAAAACATTTCAAAAGTGCTTGAATAAATACCCCACCCCCAAACAAAAGATGATCACTGAATAGTTTTGGGTATGTCTGTGCTCACAATTTTCTAGTGCACATTGATAGTATATTTGGAGCCTTGTTTTTTAATGGGTTTATTCTATACATGCTGTGTGTCGTTACGTAGAGAATCCCTTCATTCTTGGCTTTGGCAGTACTTTGAAATTCAACGTATATACCTAAATGTAATCTAGATACAATGAAAATGTTGGAACAAGTTTGCCACTCGAGTTTATGCATCCCCTTCGAGGGAATGGTTAGGTCTCAGATCACAAATGGTTCCCTGTATCTTAGGACTGAAGCCCTCAGGAGGAGAGTTTGTCATATTGACACCTGCAGGAATATTTGGAAGGTTCTGGGGCCCCTCGGAAGGTTTAGGAGGTAAGGCAATGTATGATTCGAAGCTGTTAATAACTGGACCCAGTATTCTTGGCCAGAAAATGAGACTGCTCTGTTCCCCCTACCCTCTGGGGAGTCAGCTCTGGGCTGAACCCCCTCCCACCTCTTCCCTGCTGGTAAACAGGAGCAGATGACCCAATTCAGAGCAGCCTAAAGCCTCAGTTTGCTTGAGTGTGAAGTGAGAGGGAAAGTAACTACTTGCAGGGTTGCGAGAATTGGAGGCAATGTATAAAATGTCGCAACGTTCTTGCTAACCCTTCACCTGAACAATCTCCTTAATCCCACAATAACTTCCATTGCGAAAGCACCATCAATTTTAATACCTGCTTTTAAGGAAATTAAAAAAAAAAGAAAAGGAAAGAAACCACCATAGTAGCGAACATACGATGCATCAAGTGCCTATCAATTTCAGAAGCTGTTACGTAAGAAAGTCAGTCCTCAGACTTAGGCAAGTACAGCCTGATTAGTATGTTGTCTTGGAGCAGGTGCTCCCCATCGTCCTCCACTCCAGACAATCAATCTGGCCAGGGCTCAGCCTCCCCGTCCCGGGCCATCATCCGCCCGCTGAGGAGTACCAGAGTGCTGTATGAGTCGGGAGTTGGGGACCCCTGACCCAAACCCAACTGCCCTTGTGCACAGGCTAGGAACCCCAAGCGCAGGAAGGTAAGGTCAGTCCTGAAGACAGGATGAGCACCATCTAGTACGAGGCCGGTGGTTTGGGGTTTCTTGATAGCTACTCGTTCTGTCCGACCTGACACAGGGGGCTGAGAATTCACGGTATGCTCCCCAACACACTGTAATTGGGAGCATTTAAATACTGTACTCTAAGTTTCCTTAGCTGGAAAACACTCTGAACTTGAAGGCACATTTAACAAAAGCAACCACACTACCGCTGTACCTTTCTTTGAGGGAAGAGAGGGATTTTGGACAACTCGGACTCTTTGTTTCTCTTTGTTTCATTTTTTGAGTTGAATACGCCCTGTGGTTGGCCCAGGGAACAGCGTGAGGGGAGGGAGTGGGCAAGGAGCCCGAGACTAGGTCAGATTACCAGGAACTCACCGAGGATGTGCTTGGAACAGTTTAGAGGCAGGATTATGTGGAATTCAGTGCTGAAATGGGAGATGGTGGTGAGGACACCTGTTCTGTTTACCCAGCAACTGCTGCATACCAGTCTCTCTGCCAGGTGCTTGACAGGTTTTTGAATCACCCCCATCCCAATGGGGAGCTCCACTTCTCAGATAAGGAAACCAAAGCTCGGAGAGATGAGGAAGCTTGCTGAAATCCTACATTAGAACATGACATAGGATTTATTGTCTCTTCTGTTTGACTTCACACTGCTGCTGTGGTTCCCACTAGACGGTGAGGTTTGAGCTCATGGAGGGTTCGGGAAAGGGACCACGTTACAAGAGGTTGAGCTGGATTTTAATATGTTAAAAAGAGCATTTCTCATATCTCACTCATGGTTACCTTTATCATTTTTTGCATAATAAAAGAGAAGATCTACTCTGACCCTTATGATTAACCAGCCAAAAATCCAGACACATGCTATGACCTGGAATTTTAGGACTTCCTTTAAAAACAAAAGGGAATCTGGTATTTTGGATTGGAATTTCTGGGACATAGGAAGCATTTAAAGCCTAGAATATTTAAAATTGGGGTTGTTCAGAAAACCCAGGACCTATGGGCTGTGTGATGAGCAGGTGGGACAGAAACCAGGGCTGCTGTTAAGCTGTCTCAGAATTGTTTGGACGTGTGGTTTCTGTGCCCTAGTATTATCTTCAAAATTAAGAGCAGACAAAAGAAACTTGAAAGTACCTTTCAAATCTAAAATTTTGTTTCCATAAAACTGCGGTGCTCTATTTAGCATTCTAAACCACCTAGTAATAGATTTTTTAAAAAATAAACTTTTTCCTTTGAAAAAGTTTATTACTCTTAAAGTCTGGAATTTTGAAGTGAACAATAGTTCTTTTATACTCACTTTTGGCCTGCAGTGGTAATGAGGTTGAAGATTTCTTACAAACAAACAACCAAACAAACAAAAACAGGGACACCTGGGTGTCTCAGTTAAGCGTCTGCCTTCAGCTCAGGTCATGATCCCGGGGTCCTGGGATCGAGCCCCCCATCGGGCTCCCTGCTCAGCAGAGAGCCTGCTTCTCCCTCTCCCTCTGCTGCTCCCCCTGCTTGTGCTCTCTCTCTGTCTGTCAAATAAATAAATAAAATCTATAAAATAAAAAACAAAAACCTGTGTGTGTGTGTGTTTATGCGTGAAGTAGATATATTTCATTCAGGTCTGCAAAGGTCCGCCTCTACAAATGAACTCTATTGCCTTAGAGGACAGGTTTTTCCCATTTCAAGGTTTAGCCATTGCTCGTGCATAAACGAAACAGGATATAACACGAAAGCTAAATAGGCAGTAAAAAACACTAGCCTTTGAGAGGGAGGAAGACAGATGATCTTTGTTCTTCATGTCCAAAATTTCATGACACTCAACTCAAAAAAGACCCCTTTTTGCGTGTTCAGACAACCTGGTTCACTCCTCCCAGTGCTCTTGTAATAAATATCCTTTAATGTCTGTCTTCTCTTAATTTCAAAAGCCTCTTCTAAGTAACATTTTCTACCGGTAGTCACCCACTCTGAAGGTCTAGTCTAGTTGTAAGCCAGCTGCGTCTTTTAAAAAATCATAATAAAGAGGTTTAAAAAAAAACCCTTGAGGTTAAAACTATGTAAAACTCAGTGGCATTAAGTACATCCATCTCCACTATCCATTTCCAGAACTTTTCATCATCCCAAACTCTGTACCCAATAAACTATAACTTCTCCCCCTGCACACATACTACCCCCAGTCCCTAATAACCTCCCATCTCTTAGAATTTGATGACTCTAGGTATCACATATAAGCGGAATCATGCGATATTTGTGTTTTTGTGACTATTTCACATAGCACGTCTTTAGGGCTCATCTGTGTTGTAGCTTCCGGCAGAATGTCATTCCTTTTCAAGGCTGAGTATATTCCTCTGTATGTATACCCCGTGTTTAGTTTATCATTTGCTTTTCCTAATGCCTTAATTCTGGTACTTTTGTGCAATTATGGGCATTCTTTTGGCTTTCGAGGGGGTGTATAAAACTTGTAAGTCCATATGTATTTCCTTCTCTTTTTTTTAAAGATTTTATTTATTTTAGAGAGAGAGTAAGAGAGTGCAAGCAGAGGGAGGGAGAGGGAGGTAACCCCCAGCAGTCTCCATGCTGAGCACAGAGCCCGACTCGGCTTTATTGCAGGACCCTGAGATGACCTGGGCCAGAACCAAGAATCAGCCGCTTAACTGACTGAGCCACCCAGGCACCCCCATATGTATTTCTAGCACTGAATTATAAATTGGAAGAGGATTCAAGATATCAAGAAAGCATAGGTACTAATGGGTGGGATCAGTGGGGCATTTTTTTGCTGTGGAAAACACAAATTTTGGTCTGAAGGGCACCTAATTCTGGAATCCTGTTTGAAGTGACCAGCTGTATTCCTACATTTCCTCATTTCCATGTCTGCCTTGTACTGAGCACGTGCTTTCAGCCCTCTACTCCCTTGGTCACACCATCTGGCTTTAGTTGTAATATCTTATTTCATGTAGAAAGCCCCTTTCCAAAGAGGGCACAGGAAACGGTCCAGTGCCGGTCCTAGGAGGTTTCCCCATGTTTCCGTGGCTGGAGCCCAAGGGAACTCTGGAATGAAGTGTGGACACAGTGACCTAAACTGTGGAGGTCGGTGTTTTTAATCATGGTCCTAAGTTTTGGGGACTCCAAGAGCTTTTCCTGGCCGGTCTGGAGGAGCAGACACTTTTGGGGGGGTCTCAGGAGTTTGCGTTAAAGTGACACCTCAAAATCTTGGCACCTTGCTGCAGTGAGTCACAGACAGCAGGCAGGCAACCGATGAGGGGAGGCCATGGAGACACACAGGTGGTAAATGGCAGGAAGTCGCCTTGAGATCTCATCCACTTCCTGTTCCGTCCCTTGGCTGCTTCAGGTTGCTTTGGGGTCCCAATCCCCTGAGATGCTTGGGCAGTTTTAGCATCAATCACAGTGATGGGTATTCTGCTTGGGGCACAGCAGCCTCTGGGTCACGGAATAATAGTCCTTGGGAGTCTGTGAACTTTAGTCACAGAGGAGCCCTGACTTAGCCGTCCAGCTGTTCAGTTACACGTGTGTGTGCGTGCGCGTGGATTTTTTTTTTAAGATTTTATTTATTTGCCAGAAAGAGCACAAGCAGGGGGAGCCCCAAAGGGAGAGGGAGAAGCAGGCTCCCCGCGGAGCAGGGAGCCCGATGCGGGGCTCGATCCCAGGACCCTGGGACGATGACCCAATCCGAAGGCAGACGCTTAACCAACTGAGCCACCCCTGCGCCCCTGTATTTTTTTTTAAAGAAAAAATATTTCCACTGTTAAAAATGAAACAATAGGCACTAGGGAGAAAGAGTTAGTCCCATGTATAATAGTTTTGTTTGGACTTAAGCCAGAATGACTGTGGTGGAAATGGTTGAGGAGAAAAGAGTTTACCTTTTTGAAGTCCATCCTTTCATTTTTTACAGTTGACTCACCTGTCCGCTCTAACCTTCCCCCACAGTTAACAAAGCTAACCGGTGCAGGGCCCTTTTTATCTTGCCCCTTGTCTGGGAGTCTTGAGAGTAATTAGAGGCTGAACAGGAAAATCCTGATTGTTCTTAGGGGTATGTACATATATATGCAAATTTATGTAAATAGGGTAAATCCTAGCTCGAGGTCTAAATTAAATATGTTATGTCCTATTAGTTTATAATATGTCTTAATCCCTTCTTCCTCCCTCTTCCTGCTTTGCCTTTTTAAAAAATTATTATTAAAAATGAAATTTAGGAAAATACAGCCTGAGCCACAGGTAGCTCGTTTCTTTAATTTTTTTTTTCATTTTCTTCTCTTTGTAGTGATACTTCTCTAAATTCACTGAAACTGGTGTGTGATTGGGATGAATGTCATCTTTTGGCATCGGTTTATTTAAAATACTGAGGCTTGTGCTAGCTCTATCTAGGTCTTAGTTATTATATCGCAAGGTCCTCTGTGTCCTGACATATTCCAAACTGCAATCTAGATTCGATAATCTAGGGTTTTAGACTTCCTTACACAGATCGCCTCATGTATTTATCTTTGTGAAAACAGTCCCCTACTTTACTTCTGTCCCATCCTTACCATGGTGAGCTGTTGAAGACGAGAGGTGGTGGATTAAATTAGGCAGAGGCCTTTCAGTAATGTATTTTAGAGCCTCTCCCATGGGCAGTTATGTGATGCAGGGCAAAGCACACACTCATTTCTTTTAACAATCATCTTTCCCATTGCTCTGTCCTCCTAATAAGGTTTTGGTGAATCTTGTTGGGAAAATCGTGCTTATAAGACCAGTGCTCTTCAGAGCTAAGCCACAGAGCACAGTGGTGGGTTTTTTCATCATTGCATGTCTCTGATTTCTTTGGAGGCAATGATTATCACCCCAACCCTTCCTCATCTGCTTTGTTTTCAATGTAGTTATAAATTCACGACCCAAACTGCCGGTTTTTTTAAATCGGTTTTCAATATGCTTGTTCCCATCATTTATTCCATCAGTTTCATCTTGAAGACATCTCTCCTGGGGCCTTTTTTTTAATATTTTATTTATTTATTTGTTTGTTTATTTATTTATTTATTTTAGAGCGTGTGAGAGCGCATGCCCCCAGGCTCACGCATGCAAGATGGGGGAGGGGCGGAGGGAGAGGGATTGAATCTCCTGCAGACTCCTTGCTAAGCACGGAGCCTGACTCGGGGCTTGACTCATGACCCTGAGATCATGACCTGAACTGAAATCAAGAGTCAGTCACTTCACCCACTGACCCGACAGAGCCACCCTCTCCTGGGGCCTTCTCATCTGCCCCAGCCTGCTACGGTTATCTGTTGGCCTGTGATATAGTCTAGGATGTTCCTTTACCATCATCCTGGGATATACCTTTTCTGATTCTTATGTTTTCCCCTGTCTTAGTTTATACTTTAGCTGTTTTTTTTTTTTTTTTTTTTTAAGTAAATTCTACCCCCAAAGTGGGGCTCGACTTATAACCTTGAGATTGAGTCACACTCTATGGACTGAGCCAGCCCAGGGCCCTCATACTTTAGTTTTGATGGAGTTCATCCTCTAGTAGCTTCCTGAGATAAAGTGCATAAAGTTAATATTTTGAGACTTTACCTGTCTTAAGATGTACAAGGTTTTTATTTTACCCTTAACTGACTTAGTAATTCATGGAATTCAGTTTCCTTTAGCATTGTTGATGCTGTTGCCATTATCTTCATTATCTGCCTTCTGTGGATGGTTTCTATGAAATGTGAAGACACTGTGCTTCTGAATCCTGTCTATGGGGCTTATTTTTACCCCTCTGGAGATCTATGTGATATTCTCTTTACCAGTATTCCAATATTTCGTGATTCAGGAATGTGTCTTGGTGTGGATCTGTTTTCACCCATTGTATTGATATTCCAAGGAGTGCCAATCTGGAAACTGTTCCGTCTTTGTGATACATTTCTTCCCCCTCCAATTTCCCCATCAGTTGGTTTGCCTATTTGCCTAACTCCCTGAGAGTTTTCCTCAACTTTCTTTTCCAACACTGCCATTGAGTTTTGCAGTTTTTCCTATCATGTCATTAATTTTTAATAGCTTTTTTCTATTTGCTAAATGTTCTGTTTCAGATTAGTTGGAGTCCCTGCTGTGAGGCAAACCTCCCCAAATGTAGTAACATGAGCATTTCCATTTTATTTTTTGCTCACACATTCTGTGGGTCAGGAATTCAGAGAAGACTTGCGTGACTATCGGCTGGAGTCATCTGGTGGCTTCTTCAATTACATGTCTGGCACCTGGACTGGGTTGAATGAAGGCTGGGTTCATAGGGACTGTTGACTTGGGTATCTTGGACTCTCTGTCTGGCTTATTATATCATGGAAGCTGGTTCCAAAAGGAAGCCTCTGGAGAGCAAATTTTCTAAGACAACCAGTTGGAAGCTGCTTAGTTTTCCATGACCCAGTCTTGGTGGCCACATCGCGTCACTTCTGCTGATCTCTACTGGTCAGTGTAGTCATAAGGTTGTCCAAATTCAAGGGGAAAGAAATTTTGACTATTTTTTGATTGGTGAATGACAAGGTCACATTGCAAAAGAGCATATGGGATGAGAGTATTGTTTTGCCTATTTTGGGGGCCATATAATCTTACTGATTGATTGAATACAATATTTTTTCTTCTCTCTGAGGTTATTATAATTAGTTTTCTTCTCTCTGTACACAATCTGTTTCTTTGAACATTTGGGGAAATTTCTAATTTAAGCAATGTATTTAAGTGTTGGCTTGGTTGATTCTCTAGTAAATAAACTCCTGCATTGGCTTGGCTGTCGAAGTTCTGGGAGCTGATAGCTGCAAATAGGGAAGGAGACCTCAATACCTATTGTTTCTGGGTTCACTCGGTTCCACTGTTTCCTGAGTGGAAACCCTGCTTTCCATTGTGCCTGGTGTGCCCCAGCCTTCAGAGACTAAATCTTGGGTCATGGCCAGTTTTCAGGGTAGAGACCCAACTGCTTTTAAAAAGCTGCCGGTCAATACTGTTTTGTTTTTGTTTCAGACACTCTCATCCCCACTCTGGAATCTGTGCTATCTTTTGAAGATCCTGTAGCAAAAATAGAGCTGGTTCTTTCTTTCCCTGCTTTCAGTCTGGGATTCTTGGGTCTGCTTAATCAGTTACCTTTCGCCTGTCTGCTTTTCAAATATTACTTGCTGCTGCTTCTCTCACTCTACCTGAGGACATTTTGTCTGTCCTCCCACTCCAGTGAGTACTCAGCTGCACCTTAGTCCTGACCAGTTGGAATTGCTCATTTTATGTTGGAACACTTCTTGAGACTGTATTGTTACCTCATGTGTGTTCCATGGTTTTCTTCTTGTCCCCTTCCTTGAGCACCTCTCCTTAGTACGAGAATTAGAAAAGATCAGAGTTTACTTTCAGTTTTTATAGAACTTAGTATTCTTGTGCTTCTCAGTTTTAATTTCAAAAAGCCACCTATTAAGAATGGCCTTTAGGGTGCCTGGGTGGCTCGGTTGCTTGAGCGACTGCCTTCGGCTCAGGTCATGATCCTGGAGTCCCGGGATCGAGTCCCGCATCGGGCTCCCTGCTCGGCAAGGAGCCTGCTTCTCCCTCAGACCCTCCCCCCTCTTATGCTCTCTCTCTGTATCTCATTCTCTCTCTCAAATAAATAAATAAAATCTTTAAAAAAAAAAAAAAAAGAATGGCCTTTAAGTCTTGGCTTTCCCTGTTTTCTTCACATGGTAGAATTATTTTCTTCTTCCATTTCTTCTTAAGTTGTGTTTTTCTACTTAAAAATATTCATGGTGGGGTCCACATGAAAGTCTTCTCTTTCAGGAAAGGCATCAGTGTTCAAGGGAGGGACTCTCTAGGATACTTGCTAAGACAGTTGCCAAGTCCTGTGGTACAGTCTAGGCAGGGAAGGCTTGGCAGTGTGTTTGGGTCACATAGCAAAATGGCAGATTCTGTGTAAATGGACTAAGACTTCCAATCACAAGGCAAGGATTGGCAGAATCGATTTTTAAAAAGTGATCCAACTGTAGGATATCTACAAGAGAAATGGTTTAGATTTAGAGACACAATTAGATTGCAATAAAAGAATGCAAATAGATACGCCATGCAAAGAAATACCCCAAAAGAGCTAAAGTAACTATACTAAGAGCTGACAAAATAGACTTTAAGGCAAAAATTATTAGAGACAAAGAAAGACATTTCATAAGGAATGGCAAAAAGGAATCAGAAGACTTGAACTCCGCTATAAGCCAAGTAGGCTAATGGAACATCTGTAGAACACTCCACACAACATCAACAAAATACACATTCTTCTCAAGAACACATAGAACATTCTCCACGATAGGCCATATCTTAGACCATTAAACAAACCTAGGAGTGTGATTGCCATGTTGAGAGGTTAGCCTCTGTTTAGCTTTGTAAGAAACTGCCACACTGCCAAAGCGATTGTACCATTTCGCGTACTTGGAGCTCATTGCTGCTCCTCTTGGATGTGCAGATTAATTCTTTAAAATCATATTTGGGGAAGTTTACAGCAGTATTCAGATATTTTTTTCTACCTCCCATGCTCATGTATACAGCCCTCTCCCCCACTACCTTTCCTCCTGCAAATCCTATTATACATCTGTTGATAATACTTAATGGTATCTAACATGTCTCTGGGGCTCTGTTCATTTTTCTTAATTTTCTTTTTGTTCCTTAAACTGGATACTCTCACTTGACCTGTCCTCAGTTCCACTGATTCTTTCTTCTGTCAGTTTAAACCTACTGTTGAGCCCCTCTAGACAATTTTTCAGTTCACTTTATTGTACTTTCAATTCCAGATTTCTGTTGGGTTTTTTTCTTTATCATTTTCTATCTCTTTATTGAAATTCTCAATGTGGTTAAATATGATTCTCATACTTTCAGTTCTTTAGTTCTTTGAAAATATTTATAATAGCTGACTTAAAGTCTTGGTTAAGTCTGATGCCTGGGCTTCCTCAGGGACAGTTTTTATTGACTGCTTTTTTCCTGTATACGGGCCAGACTTTCATGTTACTTGACATACTCTATAATTTTTTGTTGTTAAAGGGACATTTTAGGTGCGCATGGGTGGTTCAGTCAGTTAGGCATCTGGCTCTTGATTTGAGCTCAGGGCCATGAGATCGAGCCCTGCAGTGGGTTCCATACCAAGTGTGGAGCCTACTTGAGAATCTCTCTCTCCCTCTCTCTTTGCCCCTCCCCTACACCCCCACCTCCCGCTCTCTTGCACGTGCTCTCTCTCAAAAAAAAAAGAAAGAAAGAAAAGGGAGATTTTATAATGTGTCAACTCTGGTAGTCAGACCTCTGCTCATACCCTGCCCGGGGTTTGGTGGTGTTGCTCTTTGTTTAGTGATTTTTCTAGGTTAATTTTCAAAAGTTTATTTTCTTTGTAGTGTGAGGCCACTTAAGTCCCTGTTCAGTTAGCTTGGAGATCAGATCACTTAATGATTGGACAGAGATTTCTTCAAATGTCTGAACCAGTAAGGAGTAGGAGCTGCCTAGTGGCATCATTTTGTTTATGATGATCTGATGTTTTAATGGTTGCCATGCTTAAGTATTTTTGCAGAATCTCGCCACGTTTCTTGCTAATAGAGGTTCGGGGTTGGGTGGTGGACAAGACAGTTGGAAGAAGATGAGATAGGTAGCTAACTCAACTGCAAGCTTGTTTTCATGGGCCTGTGAGCACCAGGAATCTTCATAGTGGGGACAGAATATATTGGATTTCCCAGTAGTACTAGACCATTACACCATTCCTTGGCACCCACTCTGGGACATGTTGCTAGAGTTTTTTTTGGAAAAGCTTGATCCAAATTGTAAATATTTTCAAACCTTTAACAATACACAAGAGCATTAGAAAAACAAGTTAAGATTGGAGAGAAGGAAATTTTAAAAGCAAGAAATGAACCAACCATATTTTTGAGGAAAAAAAAGCGAATACCTAGGATTAGTTCACCAGCATGCTTTCTGAGTGTGGGTGTACTTAATGGGCATTACATTCCCTTCACACACTTCCCTTTTCATTTCACAGGTTTTTTTTAAAAGCCTCATGGGACAGCACTGTTGCTGAATGCCTGGTACATATAAGAAACTTGACTGCATGAAAGGCACTCTCCAAACACAGTATGTTACCTGAAATCCGAGAACTAAATGAGCCAGACTTTCTTTAAGTCTAAATGGTTTAAAAAAAAAAAAAAATCTAAGTACTTTTCATAACATTATTCTATACTAATAATGTCCAATTATTTATTTGTATTTGCATTATTAATATTCACAATTTATTTCCTAACTAAATATTTAAAAGTTCTAGTGCTAATCCTGGTATTAAAAACCAGTTTCAAATCTCTATAAATCTGGTATGGAGATGATCAGTGGCATTTGGCTTTCTTTGTTAGAACAGTAACACTTAAGGGTGCCTGGCTAACTCAGTAGAGCATAGGACTCTTGATCTCAGGGTGGTAAGTTTGAGCCCCAAGTTGGATATAGAGATTAAAATAAAGTCTTAAAAAAAAAAAGAAGAGTAGCACTTGTTAGTTATAGAACCAATTGCCAAGTTACAAAGTTGATTTTTGACAACAAAATATATTTTGTAATATTTGTAAACATAATAAAAATGGGTCGGGTTCCTCATTTGAATGTAGACAACAGGTGTGTCATACATTATAATTTGTATACAACTGTTGTTTCTCACAAGCATTAATTATTATAACCTGTAAAAGCAATGTAGGAAATGCAAGGCTATGTCTCTATTTTGGACTGTGTATGTCTTCTCTTCCTGGGGTACCTGGTATGGAACTGAACTAAGAGAGATTCAAAACAGACCCAAATCTGGCCTGGTTTCAGCTGGGTCTTCCTGGTTTAGTTTGAAAACTCACTTGACTTGCTTTTCCTTCAGAGATTCTTAGAAGTCATAGCTATTTCTAAATTTCTCCTTAAGAGCACCTCCAGTCCTAAGTTGGTGAAGTGCAGAATGAAGCTGCTCGCTTCAAATATTTGGGGCTGCTGATGCCAACTGACGGACATTAATGGATGCATCAGGAGGAACCCAGATTAGTAATGATTTCAAGGCAAAGGGTGCTCCTTAGAACTGGCACAGGAGGAAAAACTTATCTCACCAACTGTGGAGAGTTAAATAATTGTAGCCTAGGTCTTCAACTGCGATTTGTACCTCAATTTTTCCTGAGAGGTGACTTCCTAAGAGGTATAATGTAGGATATTTTAGCACATCCTTGTATTCTTTTTTTCTTTGTTTTTTTTAGATACTATTTTTAAGCAATCTCCATACTCAACGTAGGGCTCAAACTCACAACCCCAAGATCAGGGGTCATATGCTCCACTGACTGAACGAGCCAGGAGCCCCCCCTTGTATTCTTTTTAAGAATCTGGTATTAATATTACAGACTGTGGGTTTCCTCTACCACTACCCTTTTCTGCTGATTGACCAATTTTGTTCTGTTTTGAACATCTGACCTCATAACAAAGAGGGTGGTTTTTAAACTTGAGATGTCGTAAAAAGACTATATTTATATACATTCCTTCTATTTTTCTTTTAGTGTTGTTCTCCATTTCAAGATGCCTTTGCAGTTTCGATAAATGCGAACTGACAACTCTCAGGGCCACGACAGTAGAGAAATCATGACTGCTTGAAGCCTGGAAGACTGCCCTTAATTAAGGAAAATCCCTGATTGTTGTTTGAAATGCTGAGAAAGTTGCTGCGAAGGAGACTTTTCTCTTATCCCACTAAATACTTCTTCCTGCTTCTTGTTTTTTCCCTAGTCACCTTCTCTGTTTTAAGAATTCATCAAAAGCCCGAATTTATAAGTGTTGGACATTTGGAGCTGGTTGGAGAGAATCCTAGTAGTAACATTAATTGTACCAAAGTTTTACAGGGGGATGTAGATGAAATCCAAAAGGTACAGCTTGAAATTCTAACGGTGAAATTTAGGCAGCGCCCTCGGTGGACAACCAATGACTATATAAACATGACCAGAGATTGTAATTCTTTCATCAAGAGGCGTAGATATATCATGCAACCCCTTAGTAAAGAAGAGGAAGAATTTCCCATAGCATATTCTATAGTGGTTCATCACAAAATCGAAATGCTTGACAGGCTCCTGAGAGCCATCTATATGCCTCAGAATTTCTACTGCATCCACGTGGACAGAAAGTCAGAGGATTCCTTTTTGGCCGCGGTGATTGGCATCGCATCCTGCTTCAGTAATGTCTTTGTGGCCAGTCAGCTGGAGAGTGTGGTGTATGCCTCGTGGAGTCGGGTTCAGGCTGACCTCAACTGCATGCAAGACCTCTACAGGATGAGTACAGACTGGAAGTACTTGATAAATCTTTGCGGTATGGATTTTCCCATTAAAACCAACTTGGAAATTGTCCGGAAGCTCAAGTCGCTAATGGGTGAAAACAACCTAGAAACTGAGAGAATGCCATCCAATAAAAAAGAAAGGTGGAAAAAGCATTATACGGTTGTTAATGGGAAGCTGACGAACACAGGGACTGACAAAATGCACCCTCCTCTCGAAACACCTCTGTTTTCAGGCAGTGCCTATTTTGTGGTCAGTAGGATGTATGTGGGGTATGTGCTAGAGAATGAAAAAATCCAAAAGTTTATGGAGTGGGCTAAAGATACATACAGCCCTGATGAGTATCTCTGGGCCACTATTCAGAGGATCCCTGATGTCCCGGGCTCATTGTCCTTAAGCCAGAAGTATGACATGTCTGACATGCATGCAATTGCAAGGTTTGTCAAATGGCAGTACTTTGAGGGGGATGTTTCCAAGGGTGCCCCCTACCCACCCTGCAGTGGGGTCCATGTGCGTTCTGTGTGCGTGTTTGGAGCAGGGGACTTGAACTGGATGCTACGCAAGCACCACTTGTTTGCCAACAAGTTTGACACGGACATTGACCTCTTTGCCATCCAGTGTTTGGATGAGCATCTGAGGCATAAAGCCCTGGAGACATTAAAACATTGACGGTTCATTTTAGGCAACTAGAAATGAGAAGACGTGTGCATGAGATGCACCCTACCTGATCCTTCTGCCTGGTGATAAACAGAGAAACTATAGGGGGCGCTTTTTGAAACTATAGGGACCTTGAAGCTGTGTGATTTCTGCCCTGCACCATGGGTTAGACAGGTTAAAGCATTAAATGTTGACCTAGCGTTAGCATGGGGTCAGGGTAGGTTGGGAGGCACTGTGGGGGGCAGTGGCCCACGTAGCTGGGGATGTGGCTGAATGCAAAAACCAGCCTGTTAAAAGAACTCAGGGACTTAACAAAATGACCAAGATTTCATCTGTGCCAAAATTACTTTGAGAGCTTTAATTATGACAATTTTCTTGATTTGAATAAATTTATAGCAACAACCAATTGTAAGGATATAATTTATCTTGCAGGTTTTATGTGGTGAAATAGAAATTTGACTTTAAATGGTCCTTGTAAATAATTTGCTTTCTGCTGTAACATTGTGCTGTGTAGCATGTCGGTATGTGTCATCTCAGGGAACTTGAAAAAATGGGCTTGACTGAACGTGAATATTTCTGACTAATTTTTGCTTCTAATAATGTGTATATGTTTTTAAAAACAAAAGTGGCAATGTGTCTAGCTTCGTCGATTCTATGAATCAGCTTATTAGAAAAGATACCTTAAGTTATTTAAAAAGTTAAGAGATCTTTGTTTATTATTATAGCGTCTACAGAGAAACTCAATTTTCCAAATACTTGTCTCGACTCATCCCTGCCCCTGTCTCCTCAGGCCGTGCTATCAAGCTATAGAAAAACTTGTTTTCATAGTGCCTCAGTTCTCTTAATGTGATCCAACAGTGTGTATGGGGATTTGGGATCTAAGACAGAAAGAGTGGAGTAGGTATGGGGAGTAGAAGAGGTGGCCATATTTGGGCAGTTTCCAAGGCCTATGATGAATGTTCTAGCAGTCATTCATCTTACTATAGCAGATAGTAAGGCTATTGCTCTTGGGATCCACTTAGGTCCAGCTTCCCAGGGACTTGCATCTTAATGTCACCTGTGTCTCCACTTCAAAGGACTGGCTGGCTTCTGCTGTCCTTGCTTCTTCATGTTACCTGCCCCTTAGTTATTCCTTAGCCCTTGGATTGTAAATTTCCTTCTTCCTCAGAACCCATAAGCTGTTCTTCCACATGCGTACTTGAAGGCCTGGTAATCCTGAGGGAATATCAGGTTTGGGGCAGGTTGTTTCAGTGTTGATATTCACAGCCTATGATGTCTGCTCTACTTTTCCACCAAAAGACAAATGATTCAAGGTAACCATTGTGCTATCTCATATATCAAAGTAAATGAAGATTAGAAAGAAAACGTTCTTTCGCTAAGCTGATACTGTTCAGCCAGAGATCTAACAGGAAATGGGACGCCTTATCATTAAGCTGAGGCTCTAAACAATCAAAACTATGTACTTTATTATAAAGCATAGCAAATTTAAGTGATACAGAAGAAATTCATAAGACAAGCAGTTTTCAGGCATTCAAGTGAGAAAATATTTTTTATTCCTTAAAGTTAGAGAACATTTTCATTTTATGGAGACAGCTTTGTTCTACCGACCCTCCTGAATGAAATTTTCACATTTTTAAAAGCTTTGTCATCATGTGTAAATGTGCAAGTCAGTAGATTGCTGTTTTGCATAATTAGACAAGACAGCCAATGTTGGACCAAGAAAACATACTCTGAAAACTCAAAGATGATGTCCATGAGGGCATAAGATGACAGTGCTGTCTCTCTTGCCTTCTAAATTGGTTTGTTCTTTTAATGCATGTCAAATGTTTCTCCCATGCTCTTAGCAGAAGGATTTACCTATAGATGGGTCCTTTTTTTTCTCTAAAATTAGTGGTATTCATTGACAAATACTTTGTCTTATATTTTTACTTCATTCATGGTGTCTTGTTTTATGTGCATTTTCATTTCTTATTTTGAAAATTTACAAATTTACAGGGAAGTTAAAAATAATAGTACAGTGAACACCATATAACCCTCACCTGGAATCGCTGGTTGTTAACATCGTGTCCCACTTGCTTTAAATTATATGGATTTTGGAATTTAGCAAAAATTGAAGGTTAAATCTATCTTTTTAATTTACAAATAGCCAAGGTTATTTACCTCAACACTACTTTGTAGTATGACTGCAAGTGATTTACATTTCAAACTGACAGGTTTTGAGAGATTTTTCTCCACCGTAGATATAAAAATAAGACTTTAGAGTGTCATCTGCCCAAGTCCCACACTAAAACTATGGACCTACTGTCTTCTATATAGCTGTGGTACCTCTATATTCTAGAATGGCGCTTGGTGAGATATGTCTATACATTACCCTATTGCTAATGCCTGTTATAGGAATTATATAAAATTTGTTTATTGTGACTTCCTTTTATACATTTTAGCATAACTTAAAGCAAATACAATTCATACTATGGGACATGGGTGACTGGCTGGCTCTTGATCTCAGGGCTCTAAGTTTGAGCCCCATGTGGGGTGTGGAGATTACTTAACAATGAAATCTTAAAAAATAAAATTCATACAACTGGGACAAGCAATTTGAAAAATCAAAAAGATGGTTTCAAAAGAAAGCAAAAATGCAAGTTGAGAAAGATATAAATTGTTCCCTATATGTCAGTTATTAAACACTGCTTTTACCGTCACTTAGGGTCTTATGTAGGGAATTATTAGGAATCATTCACAAAACATAAGCTGCAATTTTGAGATGGAAGGTTTATTCTGGTTAATGAAGTAATGCATCAATAGTAAGTAATGTTTTACTTATTAAGTGCAACACTTTAAAAAAACAGTTCTTTTTTGGGCGGTTACCTAGGCTCTTCCACACCACAGTAAACAACTGTTAAACTTTGCAAATGTGAATTGTTAGGCAGGAAAAAGTTTTACTCTACCCTTTAAGGTTCTTCTAGCTGGTCTAAGAATCAAATTGACATGAGACTGAGTAAGGAGAAATTAACAAGAGAAAATCAAACAGGGATGCCTGGCTGGCTCAGTCAGTAGAGCATGTGACTCTTGATCTTGGGGTCATGAGTTCGAGGCCCACATTGGATAAGGAGCCTACTTAAAAAAAAGAAAAAAATCAAACTAATAAATAACCTGTATACCTTCTGTGTACATGGGAGAAACTCAGGAAAGCAGTAATTCCCTGGCTGAAGCCATTACCTTAAACATCATCTCCAGTTAAAGACAAAAGGTGTTGGGGTGGGGAGTCTGTTATGGGAGGTTACCAGAAAAAGCACAATAAACCAGGGTAAGGTTACTCTACAGATTTAAGTCCATGTCTTTTCCATTGATAACAGTTTCTAGAGATTTAGAGTCTTCTCCCTCTTTTTGGTACTGAAGGAGACACCCTGGAAAGAGAAATGGAGATTTCTCTTGTATATGTAAATGTCTCTTAAAAGGGTAAATTCTCTTCAGTTTTCAGAGTTTTTCTTGAGTCTGCTGTCTCTTAAAAATAATCAGCTTAGGGGTGCCTGGGTGGCTCAGTCAGGTAAGCGTCTGACTCTTGATTTCGGCTCAGGTCATGCTCTCGGTTGTGAGATCGAGGCCCACATCGGGCTGGGTCTCTGCACTAGGCAGGGAGTCTGCTTGAGATTCTTGTCTCTCCCTCTGCCCCACCACTCACTCGTGCTCCCTCCCCGCCTCCCAAAATAAATAAATAAATCTTTAGGGAAAAAAAATACCCAGCTTGAAATAATTAATATGCCAAAGAGGCAAATTTGGGGGCAGCAAAATTTACTCCCTCTCCAGAAGCATTATTGTCTCCAAACATGGATTTGTGTCATTCATCAAATACAATTCACTCAAATAACATAAGTAGATGTTCTCTTGCAGTTATTTAGGGGAGGAGGAAGCCATGTTCCATGTTTTAATTTATTTCATCCGTAGGGTCAATTAAACTGGATTTTTGTAGTTTGCTTAGAAAAATAACTTATTTCTCATTATGTCACATATAAAACAAATGCAACACTGTTTCCTGGCAAATGTGGCTACCATAGGTTTTACTCTTTTGATTGTGGGCAGGACTGAATGCATTTGTAACTAGTCATCACCATTAAAATCAGCCATTCGGACATCAATGCCTTGTCTCCATAAATTATTCTTTTTTCCTTAGCTACCAGCACTTAAATTTAGTAGCTGGTGTGGTACTTTGTAACCAAGAAGTGTTGTTGATTAAAAACATTAATTCTCCAGGCAGAGATGTCTTGAGAGGAAGAGGGTGTGGCAGTGGTAGAAAATTTAACACAGATTATGCAAAAAGATTCAGACCAGGCCTTTAGAAGAATGCAGTATCTGTTGATGGGGGAAGGGCACTTTCCCAGTCAGTTCCATCTCAATGGCCACAAATACTAACAAGATCTGTTACTTGCTGTGGTCTGTGGAGGGTGCAGTGGAGGGAAAAGAACCATCCCCATCCTGACCCCCCCCCAAAAAATATTAAGTACCAGCTCCAAATGTCCTCTCACCTGATCTGTTAAATCCTTCTGGTGCTCTTTGGCTTCAATTTAGATGAAACACACTCCAGAAAGTGATAAAGTTGATTAACCTTGGATCTTTCTCTAACACTTGAGACTTTTAATATATATCCTTCATAAGCTTACTTGTCAAAGATTTAATTTTTAATATGTGCTTTCTTAAAGTTTTCAGGGCTTGTCATCGGAATATTGATTTAATATTTTTTGATGCAATAAGATTGAAACTAGAAATGACTTATAGCTGTTGGGAAAGAAAAGATTTTTCATTACTGCAGATTGTTATGTTTGTCCAAATAGAAAACCCAAAAAATCTTGTCTTAGGATTTTTAATTAACCAACAGATCCAGATAGTCAAAGTTAATAGGGTTTCCATATTCAAGCAAAAAAATAAGTTTTACAATATAATGGGATTACGTGAGCATTTATCATGGCAACAAGCTCAGAAAATGTTCAAAGGTAAGGTGTGTGGGACTGTGGAGGAAAACTACATTGTGCTCTGAGACAATTATTTTAAACATGGCCCTTCCCAAATCAGTCTATATGTTAAATGGAAGTCCAACCATATTCTCAAACATTAGTAAAATTGTTCTAAATTTCATCTGAAAGAAAAAATGTGCAAGAATAGCTAGGAGGGGCGCCTGGGTAGCACAGTTGGTAAAGTGTCTAATTCTTGGTTTCGGCTCAGGTCGTGATCTCAGGGATGGGATTGAGCCCCGAGTCAGTCCCCCTGCTCAGCACAGAGTCTGCTTCAGATTCTCCCTCTCCCTCTGCCCCTCCCACTCATTGTCTGTCTGTCTCTTTCTCTCAAATAAATCTTGAAAAATAAAAGAATAGCTAGGAATACTTTGAGAAAGGAAAGTAATGAAGCCTTGGATTTGTTTGGTTTTTTTTCAAGGATTTCATTTGAGACAGAGGGAGAGTGCACAAGCAGGGGGAGCGGCAGAGGGAAAGGGAGAAGCAGGCTCCTCACTGAGCAAGGAACTCACCCCGGGATGCGATCCCAGGACCCTGAGATCATGACCTGAGCTGAAGGCAGACACTTAACTGACTGAGCCACCCAGGTGCCCCTGAATTCTTGTAATACTAGATATGAAGCCATGTTTTAAAGCTAAAAATTTAAAAGTGTATTACTAGTTTACATTTTAACTCTCAGACCAATACAAAAATAACTCAGTTGTTAGTATATGTAAAATATTGCAAAGGAATTGAAACTGCTTAAAAGCATAAAGTTGAACAAAAAACAAAGTGGCTGGCACTCATGCTTCAGCGAAGCTTGATTTTTCAGCAACCTTTCTCCCCTCTTCCGCAAACAACCTCTCCTCCTTTCTTAGGCTTTTCTTTCAGGAACCCAGAACCTCCCTAAAGACAGGACGGAGGAGGCAGGAACCATGTACACAATTCCTGTCAAAACTGGTTAGATCCTGTATTTCCCTGTAACACTCCCCCCCCCCCCCCCCCCCCCCCCCCCAGTTTTTGAAGGCCATAGCCTGCTGCAGCCTCCTTTGCCTGGCAAAGTGATAAAGCTAGTGTTCCGCTTTATCCCAAACTGTCTTCACGTTAAATTTGGGTTCCAAAGCATGGAGGTCCGTTTTTGAAAACAGAACATCCAAACACAGGAAGGGAAGGGCAAATTTACTTCATTCAACAAGTACGTATTAGAGAACATTGATTATAGCTTCATAACCTACACCAAAGTCCAGATGGATTAAGAATGAAATAAACTAGAAGAACGTTATCAGTGACTATCTGCATTTGATGGGATTTTCCAAATAAAAGCAATGGGCATATTCTTTATGGAACAGATTATAGATTTAACTAAGAGTATGTATCTTCTGAATATGAGAAAGCAAAAGGCAATTGGAATTGGAAAATTTGCTAACAAGTTTTGAAAGAGGGAGGCTGAATACCTTAATATGGAAATAATTTATGCTAATGTTTTAAAAACAGCCTTATTGAGATAGAAATCATATACCATACAATTCACCCATTTAAAGTTTACAATTTGATGTAAAAAAAAAAGTTTTTTTTTTTTTAAGATTTTATTTATTCATTTGAGAGAGACAGAGCACAAGCAGGGGGAGCAGCAGAGGGAGAGGGAGAAGCAGGCTCCCCACTGAGCTGCGAGCCAGACATGGGGCTCGATCCCAGGACCCTGGGATCATGACCTGAGCTGTAGGCAGACACTTTTATCATCTGAACCACCCAGGTGCCCCTCCATGTTTTTTTTTTTTTAAGATTTTTTATTTTATTTGACAGAGAGAGAGAGACAGTAAGAGAGGGAACACAAGCAGGGGGGTGGGAGAGGGAGAAGCAGACTCCCTGCTGAGCTGGGAGCCCGACATGGGGCTCCATCCCAGGACCCTGGGATCATGACCTGAGCCCAAGGCAGATGCTTAACGACTGAGCCACCCAGGCACCCTTCGATGGTTTTTGTTTTTTTGTTTTTGTTTTTGTTTGGTTTGGTTTGGTTTGGTTTTTAATAGAACCACCACAATCAGCTTTAGAACATTTTCATCACCCCCAAAAGAAACCATATACCCTTCCGCGGTCTCTCCTCATTACCCCTCAGCCCCCTATACTAATATATTTTTAAAAAGCATTAAGATGCCAAGAGTAAAATTAACAAAGGATGTTACAATCCATCGGTGAAGTACAAATGATGAATATGAAATATTGAAATTCAATACAAATAATCCAAATTAAAACAACTTTTATATATATACACCAAACTAGGCTTTTTTTTTTATGAGAGTTTTAATATTCACCCTCATAATTATGAGACTATGTTAAGAAACATGCTCACGCTGCAGGGGGGAGTGTTAAAATCTACCCAAAAAGCAGTTTGACCCCACAAAAAGCCCTTAAAAACATTCAGATTCTTCGATCATTTGTCCACTTCTTGGAAAATATCCTAAGGGAATAATCAGAGATCAAGATCCACATTTAACTGCAATGCTAGTCCATATCCTTACTTGCGGTGAAATGTAAAAATACATAAATCTCCAATGATAGAGAAATAAATGTGTACTTTTTTTTTTTACATTCATACGATGGGGTATTGTGGAATGTTCTTATAGTATACCTAGTGCCAGGGACAATTACTATAAGTTAAGGGAAATAAACAGGAAGACTACATATATGATCTCAATTATAAAAAAATGATATGGAAGACAAAGGAGCATTCAGAATTTCCCTGAAATATCACATCTTGATATCTTGAGAGCAATTCCTTCCAGCTCTATAAAATTGTGGCTTGCCAAATATTTCTCTGGAGCATTTTCCACATGTGGTTTGCCTTAGGGAATAATGACTCCTCACCCCCAGCCTTTACTGGGGGAGGGAGGAGCCCTCTTTTGTCTCCATTTCTCTTTCACCCACAAATGTTTTTAGCTTTAAGCTTTGGTGCTTAGCAATGTGTCTCAAGGCCTTATCCTCTGGGTAGCCCTATACGGTACTCTACCTGTATATCTTGAGTGGAGAAAAACTTTTTGCAGCAGTAACCGGAAGATCAATTTAACCAACCTATAGGGCACCGTCAGCCTGGCTTCAAGATCCCAGGACATCTAGATTGGCACCAGCTTTGCCTGGAGTTCCTTTGAATGTATGTATGTAATTTCATTATCTGATACCAGGTAAATGACCGTTTAATAGGTTTAATTCTTTCAGCTGCATACCAATGCAAAACGAATGTTCCCTTCATCAGGTGGACTTAAAAATATTCTCTCTGGTGTTATCCGTCCACCCATCGGATCAATCATGGGAGCAACTTGGATGAACAATATCAGTGCAGAAGGAGGGGCCTATTTAACTCAAGAATTTGGTACATTTCATGGAAAGGCTCAACTACCTTCAAGATCAGCTGAGAAATAGAAACCATTTTTTTTTATTTAAAAATTTTTTAATTTAAAAAAATGTGTTCTGTTTCTTGGGTTTTTTGGTTTGTTTTTTTTTTAAGGATTTATTTCTGCAAAACTAATCACTAGCTTAAATGTTACTGGGTATTTATAACTTACTTTCTTTGTCCTCAGACTTATTAGTAAACCTTCTGGCCCAGTCAGAATTCCTTCATTTAACTTGCTTCAAAGGAGAAATATTTTCTTTAGGGGAAGCTTTTGCTCCTCCCCTACCCAAAGAAACATGCCCCTTCAAACATGTCCCTTAGAGCCCATTGAGTTAAAGACAACAGCTAACCTCTGACAAACATTTCCTTACTACATGTTCTAGGCACCTAGCACCTTCTTTCACTTCACAGCCACCTTGGGAGTGGATGCCATTCTTGGCCCAGTTTACAAAGGGGGCAAAGAAGTATATGAAACTGTAATAAAGGGCATCTAAAAAACCAAAAAGTTTTCCTGCGATCTGTTTTTCCATCTGAACATTACCTCTCCTTCCCTAGACCCTGCCCTGCTTTGAGTGTAGTGCTTCTTCAGTCTTTGAACGCGCAGACACATTGAGGAATAAAGGGTGGAAGCAAGAAGAATTAATTCTTGAGTCTTGCTGAATCACCCCCAAGAGCGTGTGGAGAGAGGAAGAGAAAAAGCAGAAGCGGGAAGTGTGGTGAACATTAAACCAGTGAGGGCCACACCAAGGAGCAGAGGCGGGTGAGAAATCCTGAGTCAAAATAGTCCTAAAGGTAGGAGGAAAAGCCAGAGGAAGGAATCTGGAAGCCACAAAAGGGAATAGTTTCAAGAAGTGCTGTCAGTCTTAACACTCTAAGCTTAGGAGGTTTGAGAGGGAAAGATTTTGATATAAAATATATGGCGGTCATCAAACTCCAATTTCCAGAGTCCATCTAAGTAGGCAAGCGTTGCTTCTCTAGCTAATGTAATAAATACACCCCCCAACACACACACCAGAAAGGGTGGCCTCAGGACTGTGAGGAACCAGAAGCTTGTTTGGCTGAGCCCTGTAGGGCTGGCTTTTGTGTGGCTGAGGGAATTCTGCATACTGCTGGGTTCTGCTAAGGAATGTGAGAGGAGGAGGTATCGGCTTCAAAGACCACAGAGCGCTGTTGGGGGCAGGGCCCTGGGTGGGCTAACAGCCTCTGTAGAAGCACTTGAGGTCAAGGGGAGGCTGTAAAGGGAGTCTTACCCTTCTTGATCACAGGTGACCAGCCAGCCTGATTTGCCCAGAACTGAGAAGGCTCCCAGACCCAGGACCTTGAATGCTAAAACCAGGATGAGCTGGTCATCGGACCTCTGTCTTTCCCTCCAGATCTTCAGGAAAATTGACATCAGTGCTTTGAGAGTGGGATTTATCTTTCCTGGCACTTCAGAAATTGGCCTGTAAGCAGGCACAAAGAAAGGAGAGGGGATTAGGGTGGCTCAAGTAGGAGAGAATTATAAAGGAGCCAGGAGCATGGCATGGGGATGACATCCTCTTTGCAAGCTGAGAAGCCCAACCTAATCTTCCGCCTCTGAGGGGGTCTTTGTGGTCAGGGTTTGTGGATGGGTAGAAATCAAAACAAGCCCAACAAAGCTGGCTCCAATGATGAAATGTCAATGCATATACTGAATTACACCAACCAAACTTTGCAGGTTCTCCTTTGGAAAACCCTTCTATGATGAACCTAGTTACTGAGGTTACCAACCTGAGAGGCATCCCTGAGTTTCCCTCTCTCCCCCAGCCAATCACTAAGGTCTCTCTTCCAACAGTGCCTTTTCAAACTCTCCCCTCTTGTCCTGAAGCCCTGTTCAGTTCCTTATCATCTCTCACCTAGAGCATTGCCACTTCCCAAGCTGCCTGTTCTTAAATGCTGGCTTCCAGAAAATGTCACCAAAACAATCTGGTCATAAGACAGAGCAGAGTTGATGGCTTACTACAGTAATGGAGAGCTTCCATCTCCAGGTTCCTGGTAGCATCTCAAAGGGAGGAGAGCCAAGCGGGGCTATTTATGAGGTTTTTAAAATCTGCTTAAGTTGAGTCTGACAATGTGGGAACTTGTGTAATGATAGTAATAAAATAGTCTAGGATCAGAAGAAACAGCAAAGGTGAAGCAAAAAGTTCAAATGGTCTTATGGTACAAACTGTCATGTGATGCTTTTTATTTTTGCAGAATTGATGGGTCTTGAGGATGTTCCTGGAGTGAAAAATGAAGTTATTTGCAATTTTTACCTCCCAGGGCAAGAATTTTCTAGAATGGTGAAGATAGTAAACTGTATGGGTATGGATGGTTTTGCCTCTCACCTCCTTACCTTATCTCTCACTCTTCCCATCCAGTAATGGCAACAACAACAAAAATAATAGTAGCAATAATAGTAGCAATAAATACTTACTTAACTATCATTATGTGCCAAGCACTGTCCTAAGCATTTTATAGATATTTGCTCATTTAATCCTCCACGGTCTGACGGCACAGGCACAACTGTCCACATTATACAAATGTAGGAATGAAGCAGCTCATTCTTTTTGGTGCCAAATAATATTCTATTATCTGAGTGTACCACAGTGTATTTATTCATTTACCCACTGAAGGACATCTTGGTTGCTTCTGAGTTTTGGAAATGCTGAAGAAAGCAGCTATAAACATCTGTGTGCAGGTTTTCGTGTGGACGTAAGTTTTCAACTCTTTTTTGTAAATACTGAGGAATACAATTGCTGGGTCATGTGGTAAGAGTTATGTTAAGTAAGAAAGCCCCAAACTGTCTTCTGAAGTGGCTGTACCATTTCACATTCCCGCCAGCCATGAATGAGAGTTCCTGTTGCTCCATGTCCTCACCAGCATTTGCTGTTGTCAGTGTTCTAGTTTTGGGCCATTCTTATAAGTATGTAGTAGCATTTCATTGTTTTAATTTATAATTCCCTAATTCCATTGATGTGGAGCATCTTTTCACATGCCGATTTGCCATCTGTATATCTTCTTTGGTGAGGTGTCTGTTCAGGTTTCTTGCCCATTTTTAAAATTGAGTTGTTCAGGGTTTTTTTAAATTGACTTTTAGAGTTCTTTGTGTATTTTGGATAGCAGTTCTTTATCAGATATGTCTTTTGCAAATATATTCTCTGTAACTGTGAATTTTTTTAACAGAAAAATGCATGTTAAAATGTTTAATCAGTAGCTGATATTGCTCCTTGGGAACAGGGACTGTACCTCTTCATTTTATATTTGTAGGCCTAGCGCAGAGCATGATGTACAATAAATACTCGTTAAATATGTGGTAAATGAATAAAAACAATTAATTTGCTTAATCCTGATTACCCCTCTTAAGGAAAAACATCTCCTTTTAGACATATATTTTCCCTTCACATTGACAGAAATCATAACAGTAGAAGGGAAAAAATATCAGTTTACTCATGACCATATTACATTGGGCTGAATTCAGCTTGTTTATATTCGCACTGTAAAACACAGCCTTCCTGAAAATGAAATGCGGCACCTGAATTAAAGCATTCTGTCATTTTCTTGCCCCTCCCTGCAAATATGTCTCTTCAGGAAATGTGATCTTTTGGAATCTGGTGTTCTTTCCTCACTGCCTACGCATGTGACTGAGGTAACTGCAGAGTAGGCCCAACCCAGCATGTGCGGTCAGAGAGTTTGAGTCTCTGGCAGGTGGAGGAGGTTCCTTTCATTCGCTGGCGGAGAGCAAGTGGGAGGAGGAGGAGACCACGCATGCTCGCAGGCCCCCGGATGCATTTTTTTCCCAAGCCATTTATAGACACTCCACAAAGGGGGTCAGGGTACACCTGTTTCCTAGGAAGCTGGACTGCACTTTGTAGGAGGTGCAAGCAAGGAAACAGGGGTGGGTAATAAAAATAAGGAAGATAAACGTGTGCAAATACTCAGGGGAAAAGGGGCGCCTGGCTGGCTCAGTCGGTAGAGCATGGACTCTTGACCTCAGGACTGTGAGTTTGAGCCCCACATGGGGTGTAGCGATTACCTAAAAAAAAAAAAAATTCAGGGGAAAAAAAATACGCATTCTTGGCTTAGGACTAGTAACAACAAACCGGTGGGACAGGAGAGAGGAAAGCTTTCTCTAGAATCTTTCCACATTACTATTGCATGGTAGGGGGCTGTGGGGAATGACTTGATTCAGTAGTATTGTGTCATGTTTTTGGAAAATATTTAATTATTTTTTTAAGATTTTTATTTATCTGTTTGAGAGAAAGAGACTGAGCACGAGCAGCGGGGAGGAGCAGAAGGAGAGGGAGAAGCAGGCTTCCCGCCGAGCAGGGAGCCCGATGCAGGGCTCCATCCCATGACCGGGAGATCATGACCTGAGCTGAAGGCAGACGCTTATAAGTCTGAGCCACCTGGGCGCCCCTACTGCTGTGTCATTTTAACAGCAGACTCTAGCAGGAATGTAGTGTTGGACGAAGAGAAATTGCCTTCTGTGATTGTTACATCCATTGAAGTGGGTTTTCCTCAACCAGGGCACTATTAACATTTTGCACCAGATAATTCTTTGTTATAGGGGTGGAGGCTGTCCTGTGTATTTTAGGATGGTCAGCAACATCACTGGCCCCTATGCACTACATACCACTAACACCCCCCCCCCCCTTCCCGTCCAGTTGTGACAACCAAAGATACTTCTAGATATTGCCGAATGACCTCGGGGAGCAAAATCATCCCTTCTTGAGAGCCACTGATTTATAGGAAGAATTCAATTTCCATCACAGTGCCTGGGCAGAGTGTCTCCTATACGAAAATTCACTGAGTAGGTATTAGATTTATGCTGGTGAACCAAAGACTCACGGTTGCTGCCAATAGGCAGCTTAAATCTGATGGGTGTGAAGATAAATGGATAGATGTATGCTGTCTCAGTAGGTAGATGCTATTTCTCTTAGGAATCAGCCAGTATTTAGAAATATATGTCATCTAAACTACTTCCTTTCTAGCCAATCACAGGAGGTAAAAGAATCCTTGTGTGAGGGCAGACCAAGTAGTCCACCATTAGATCCTAATAACCAAGAAAAAAAAAAATGATACCTATCGAAAATATGATAGGCTTCCAGAAATATGTGGAAACCAGTTATATCAATGACCCTCAAACACCAGAACTGCTCCCAAAGCAAGTGAAGAGACTGATAAAAATACAGATGTCTCAGGGGTGCCTGGCTGGCTCAGTCCATGGAGCATGTGACTCTTGATCTCAGGGTTGTGAGTTCGAGCCCCACGTTGGGTATACAGATTACTTAAAAAAATAAAATCTTAAAGAAAAAAAATACAGGGGTGCCTGGGTGGCTCAGTTGGTTAAGCGACTGCCTTAGGCTCAGGTCATGATCCTGGAGTCCCGGGATCGAGTCCCGCATTGGGCTTCCTGCTCAGCAGGGAGTCTGCTTCTCCCTCTGACCCTCCAACCTCTCAAGCTGTCATTCTCTCTCTCTCTCAATAAATAAATAAAAATTAAAAAAAAAAGAAAAGAAATACAGGTGTCTGGGCCACACCTTATGTTTCAAAATCCATGAGGGTAAACAAGGTACAGTCGATTCTTGTTCTTCTCAGTACTTATGTCCTATAAAATCACTGCAAACCCTAAATTAGCAAATACTAAACTACTCTTGCAACAGGAAATACGGGCTTAGGTTCTCGAGAACTTCTGGTCACCACATTTTCATCAACTAACCGTTTGCACTAACATAGGTTTGTCTGCCAACGTCTTGTAAAACAAGCCAGTCTCCTCGGCATTGAAAATCTGCTCCCCCACACACCCTTTTTCCTATACAATACTTAGCAGTTGAAGCCTCCTGATCTGCAGAACCAGCCTCCCCTGCAAGTTGGACATGTTTCAGCCTCGAGGTCCTTATGAAACGTGTGACACAGGCAACGCTCGCCCAGAAAGGCTTGGCATTTCTTGAGTCCAGATAACAGGACCACAGATCTCTTTGGCTTGCAGCCTCACAATGCTGCTGCCCACTATGTGCCTTTTTTTTTTTAACTTGTTAGCCGCCTTTCCCTCTTTTCCATAGCTTCGTCATACAGAGCAGGTGGTCCTTCAGCACTTTTGGAAGCAGCCTCACCCAGATCAGCAAATTCGCTCTGCCTTTGCTGGATCTATGATGATGTTGATTCATTAACATTGAACTCAGAGCCAACAGCGCTAAAACTCATGCCTAATAGAAGCTTCTCTAGCACATGTATTTTCTCTGTAAGGCTTATCACCGTTTTCTTGTGCTTAGAAGCCGTAGACAATAATTTAGCACTGCGCGGCGGTCGGCGGGGGGGGCACTTTAAATGATGAGATCGCCAGGAAAAAGCACAAAAATGCAAAAAACGTGGCACTAAATCGACTGCGGAGAGGACACTTGTTTAGAGTATGAGAGCTGAAACGGAAGACAGAGCATCACCTCGCTCCACCTCAGCTGGTAATGTGTATATTGAGTAATTTTGCCTCTCTGTACATGAGGATGAGTGATCACAAAAGTGCCACAAGGAATGATTTTGGAGTTACAAATAAATTTAACGAGGATGCAGATTTGCAAATATGGAATTCATGAATAAGGAAGATCAATGGTATCTGTATTTTTATCAAGCTCCCTAAGGTACTGGGGTACACAGCCAAGTTGTGGAAACTTGGAATTACATACTTGGTGAACATGAAGTAGTGCTTCTATTTGGTATTTGATATGATAAAATTTTCTGAAGTGACCCCACCCTGTGACATTCAGGTTTATTGTTCTGCCCCAACTAAAAATGTTTTTAAAGCTATGCCTATGTTTGGCGCACCTGGGTGGCTCAGTCGGTTAAGCGTCTGCCTTCGGCTCTGGTCATGATCTCAGGGTCCTGGGATCGAGCCCCGCATCGAGCTCCCTGCTCGGCGGGGAGTCTGCTTCTCCCTCTCCCTCTGCCTGCCGCTCTGCCTACTTGTGCTCTCTATCTCTCTGTCAAATAAATAAATAAAATCTTTAAAAAAAAAAAGCTATGCCTATGTTTTATGCTTCATGAGCGGCTGTTGAGATTTTATTGGAGAAATCATTTTTATTCTCTCAGCCACAGATAAGTGGAGGGATTTTAACAATGTTCTTCTAGGGCCACCTGGGTGGCTCAGTTGGTTAAGTGGTTGACTCTTGATCTCAACTCAGGTATTGATGTGAGGGTTGTGAGTTCAAGTTGGGGCTTAAAAGAAAAAAAGAATTAAAAATATTCTATGTGATGGGAGTCCACAAAAGTTAGGTTACCAGCAGAATTAAGATAGGAAAGATAGCACAGCTAAATCTTTCTCTCTTGGAAAAAGGCAACTAAACCTAATGGGAAAAACACCAGTGTACAATGAATATTTCTCTTTATATTTGATACTGAAGAGAACTGAAATACTATGTTAGGGTTTTTTTCTCTTTAAACTGAAAAGAAATGATCAAAAAATTCCTTGAATAGGACATCTTCCTTCACTTATTTTCAGGGTTTTCATAATTGCAATTGCTCTTCATGTCTTTTTGTGCATAATTTGTCTATCCTGTAGAATGTAAGCATCAGGGATTGCGTTTGTCTTATTCCCTAATACCATATCCCTAATACTTGACAAAGGGACAGGTCATAGCAGGTGTTCAAGAAAATGTTTTTAAATAAGAAAAGAGGAAAGTGAATAAACATTTGTTGAGCACTACTTACTGCATGCTGAGCAAATTGATATCACATTTCTTTCTCACAAACCTATATGGCAGATATTTTTAACCCCTGATTTACAGATTTTACAGATCAGAAAACTGAGGCTCAGAGAGGCTTTGTAACTAATCCGTATCACCTCATCAGACATCATTAGTTATCAACTTATCTTCCATCTCTTTTTTCTTGCCAGTAGTGCCTCACTTGTGTTAAGTATAGAACACACTCCCTCCCCCCACACTCACGTGCTTCAGAGGAAGGCCATCCCAGCCCACATTCCAAGTTTAATTCCTGATTAATTTTAAAAAACCAGGGTAGAGTTGTTCCCTTTGTCAATGATTAGTCTAGGGGTTGACATATGACTCAGTCTGGCTAATGAGATGCAAGGACAGGTCTGCTGAGCATTGGAAAAAGGTTTGAAACTCCTAAGAGGACATTGGGAAAGATTCTCTGGATTTTATACTTCCTGGATGTGATGCAGTTATTTTGTGACCTGAAATGGCAACATGGAGAGATCGAGGAGCCAGAGGGTCCCTAATGACATGATTGAGACACTGAATTAACTAGTTACCTGACCTCTGAACTTAGCAGGTTGGAAAATGAGCTGCTTTACTGTTTTAGGCATTTCGAATCAGGGTGGTATTTCCAGATGAGGCCCTGCAAACTGACATCATCAGGTGGCTAAGAAATGGCAAACCCAGATTTCATCCTAGGTCTGGCTCTGACGTCTGCGTTCTTTCCACTCTATTCCACTATCTTTTGGAAGGTGAAATTGTACAGAAAAAGGCCTGGAAACTTCTGGGTCCTGTGGGGGAACTATACACTGGCGATTATTCTAAATCACTCAACTGTCCACTGTAGCACATTCTTCATAGATTTGATGATAGATTTATCCACTGCACAGTTGTATGCGCAGTAAGTACAACGGAACGCTTAAATATATTTTAACTTGTATTTTCTTCTATAATTGTCTCTGTCTTTCCTTATGGATCATAAGTTCTCTGAGGGCAGTAGTCCTGTCTTGTTTTTCCATAAATCAGTCTTGTCAGTTTCCTGTAAGTTCCAAGTGATAGAAACACAAAGTAAATGAACTTGAACGGTGAAAAGTAATGTTCTGGCTCCAGTAACCAGACCACAGGAGGGGAGCAGGCCTCATGCATGAATAGACCCAAGAGTGGCATGTGACTCATATGTAATCAGGCCTCTGCAGTTCACAAGGCTCTCTCTGGAACTTCATTATGCCTTCAGGTTTCCCTGCTCGGCTGGGACCATGACTGTTGGCCACTTCCAAGTCGACAGTCACACGGTTCCTGACAAGTGAGAAAAGAGAGGCTCTTCTTCAGCTTCTACAGAAACATCCTGGAGAATGTTCCTGTTGGGTTGGGCTTGGGTCATGTGCCCATCCCTGAACCAGTCACTACGGCTAAGGCATCATGATTGGCCCACCCCCGGGCTGTATGTCTGCTTCTGTTTAGAGGGATGGATATGTTAAAGGAAAGAATTCACAAAGGAAAAGGGCCACTGTATTCTCTCAAGGACTTCTTCTGAGTGGTGGGTAAACAGTGGTCACTGCAAACAGCTAGAGGACTAAGAACCACAAATTCGTGTGTCACTGGTCGCAAACGAGGACGCACACCACAGTGCACATATACCATGCTCTCTCCCAATTTCAGAACTCCGTGCAGACACCACGAAAAGAGCTCCAGCACCAATATTTTATTTTTATCAATTTTATTTATTTATTTTGAGAGAGAGAGAGAGAGCAGGGGGAGGGGAAGAAGGAGAGGGAGAAAGAGAATCGCAGGCAGACTCCCCGCTGAGCACACAGACCCACTCTGGGGCTCTATCTCATGACCCTGAGATTGTGACCTGAACCAAAACCAAGAGTCAGAGGCTTAACCAACTGAGACACCCAGGCGCCCCCAGCACCAACATTTTAGAGCTGGGAGCCTTTTACTCTCAACCCTTCTGCTCACACGTCCAGTCTTGATGAGTGCCAGATAGCAAGGACCTTCCCCCACCCCCCACAAAGAACCAAAGAACGTAGCAGGGAGAAAATTCCACATACCAGCTTGCACATGTAACTGTTCTCAACACTCAGCAGCCCAGGCTTGGGTCACAAGCGTTTGCCTTTCTGCTTCGGGATTGAGGATTCTCACTTTTGAGCCGCTTAGCCCTCCAGTGTTTCTCCATGGCGCAGTTAAGCCTGTTCAGTCGCCAGCATGGAAAAGAGAGAGTGGGCAGCGATCACCTTGGAACACGAGTGATGGGAGAGGGGGTTAGGGGTGGTTAGGACATGGGACACGGGTTGAACATGACAAAGTTCCAGGGACCATCAGTCCTACAGCTTGTCTACCCTTGTGTCAAATGCAAGGGAGGCAAGGAAGGGAGGAAGCTACCCCTCCTTTTTTTCCTGTTTCCACCAACTAGTAAATAACACTGTCAATAGTGACGTGCTAGAGACTAAAAGTGCTTAGTCCAGCCCAGACAATGATGCCGAAATTCTTAGCCCAGCATGGTTTGTAGCCGCCCTAAGATAGTTTCCATAGCGGAATCTCAGAATCGTTAAAAGGAGTTTTGGTCTGTTTGTTTACTTTATACAAAAATCATGTATAAATGTTATCATTGGAAGAATGGTTATTATTCATTTTCAATGAGGTATGTGAGGGTTGGTTTCTCCTTTGCTGGACCACCAGTATAGATTAAGCAAGAGGAGATTAATATCTCCACTGATGTGGAGATCACCTTTGACATGAAAATTGACTTGAATAAGGGCTTTTCCATGCCTCCATGAAAAGCAAACCGAAGAATTCAAAAGACTAATAGTTGAGGCTCATCTTCTTTCCCATTTGTGTTAGTTTCCTATTTCCATTGTAACAAATCATCACAAATGCAGTGGCTTAAACAACACATAGTCCCTATGGTTCTGAAAGCTCACAGTCAGCAGTCAGGTGCACTGAGCTGAAGTCAAGGTGTGTGCGGGACTGTTTCTTCTGTATCTCTAGGGCAGGATCTCTTCCTTTTCTGCCTTGGCTGGATTCCTTGCATTCCTGAGCTCAAAGCTCCCTTCCTCCACTTTCCCAAAGCCAGAGAAAAACTCCTTCAGATCTCTTCTGTCATCACGTGACCTTCTGTCTGCCTGACTTCTCCTGAGTGCCTCCTATTAGGATACTGTGAGTACACCAAGTCCACTCAGGATAATCTGAGATAATCTCTTTACCTCAAGGTCCTTAATTTAATCACACCTGCAAAGTCCCTTTTACCGAAAGGTAACTGTAGTTATAGGTTCTGGGCTTTAGGATGAGGGTGTCTTTAGGGGCCATTGTTCATTATCCATGCTACCACTCTCTTTTACTAAATTAACAATATAAATTGAGAGAGAAATTATAAATCAAGGGATGTTTACTCTAGATTAGTAAAAAAAATGACTGAAAACGTGTCACACATCAGGCATGCCTTGTTTAGCTCCAAAATTTTTCCCTTAAAATTTTGTTGCCTGAAAAATACACTAGAAAGTTTTAAGATTTTATTTATTTATTTGAGAGGGAGAGAGAGCGAGCAGGAGCGGGGAGGAGGGGCAGAAGGAGAGGGAGAAGCAGACGCCCCACTGAGCAACGAGCCCGACATGGGACTCGATCCCAGGACCCCGTGACCATCACCTGAGCCAAAGTCAGATGCTTAACAAACTGAGCCACCCAGGCACCCCTAAAATCTGAAAAGTCTTTTTTTTAAGACTTTTTTAAAATTTATTTATTGAGAGAGAGAGAATGGTAGAGAGAGAGCATGAGAGGGAAGAAGGTCCGAGGGAGAAGCAGACTCCCTGCTGAGCAGGGAGCCCGATGTGGGACTCGATCCCGGGACTCCAGCATCATGACCTGAGCCGAAGGCAGTCGCTCAACCAACTGAGCCACGCAGGCACCCCAAAATCTGAAAAGTCTTAAGACCATACACTTTGGGTTATTTTTCCCTATTTTTTCATTTTTAATTTTATGTAATATAAATTTTGGTCACATGAAGGTCACCTACATTTGTTTAGACAAACACTCATTTCTCTATAATCACTGTCAAAGCCACTTTTCATCTTTTTCTTTTTTGGCTTTTTAAATTTTTATTCATCAACTCATTGAGGTCACATCTACCATTAAGTAGGAAATAAAGCATTTCCTCTTACTGAGAGATGTTTTCCTGTGGAGGGGCTGTCAGAAAGGGAAAAAAATTAGCTGAAGAGTTCTATGGACAAACTTCTCTGTCCATCTGCAATTCTATTAATCCCACAACCCTAATTAATCTGGCTTTCCGCAGTGGGCTCTCTTTTATCCTAGACCAACACACTTTCCATCACTTCCTCCTCTGTCACTTTCTGGCAGGGAGAATTCTTTCAAGTGTTTTCACTTCTTGGATCTCAGTGTAAGGAAGCAGTTTCATAAAAACAAAGTACAGGTTTAGCTCTAAGGATATTTATCACAGCATCGTTGGCATTTGAAATAATCTTGATACCCAAGTAAAGGGGAAGAGTTAATACATTCATTCATCCCACATGATGAAATCTTCAACAATCAATGTGATGTGTAGACCACAGCTTTCAAAATGTGCTGTCCAGACCAATAGCATCAGCATTAACTTGTTGGAAATGCAAATTCTTGCACAACCAGCTGCCCAGCCTCCATATTCTCCCCCTCTTCCCCCATGACTGCTGAAGTTGAGAATGAGGTGGGGGTGGGTGGTGGAGGCCAACAGCCTGTCTATATCCAGCTCTTCTAGTGATTCTGATGCATGCTCACATTTGAGGGGCACTGGAGTAGACAAACATTTATTCATGTGAAAAGAGGTCCACGGTATAAGTCAAATAAATGCAGACTACAAAAGCGTATATACAGTGCAATCTCAGTTTTGAAATACTCACACATATATACGAATGTATACAAACAGATCGGTAAAATGTACATTAAAATGTTGACAGTGGTTATCACTGGGTGGGGACATTACAAATGACTTCATTTAAATATACATTTTAAAGATTTTATTTGTTTATTTGAGAGAGAGCAAGCAAGGGGAGGGTGAAGGACAAGCAGACTCTGTGCTGAGTGCGGAGCCTGACGTGGGGCTCAATCTCACAACCCTGGGATCATGACCTGAGGCGAAATCAAGAGTCAGATTCACTTAACTGACTGAACCACCCAGGTGCCCCTAAAAAAAATATTTTATTTGGACTTTCAAACGTTTCTACAGTAAATACATATTATTTATGTAAATTTAATAAAAAACAAAATAAACATTCTCCATTTGGAAAGATTTGGCAGATCAGAAGGACCCATCTGTGCCCCTGAGTTTCACTCATCATTTGGGGGATCTTCTCATTACTGCAGCTGTCAACCAATGGGTACCCCGAGAGCACCATTTCCCTTCTAAATCTCTCAAGCAGACAAACAAAATTGCCTTTCTTGATCTCCCTTAGTATGGCTGGAATTTTCAAAACCACCTTGCCAAGAGATACTTACTAAGAGATAACCAAAGATGAATTGGCCAGAAAATAGAAATTAAAATTTCAGAAGATGGTTTCTGAGCCTAGCACAGCTATCCACTCCTTTTTCTGTTTCATGTTTGGCACGAGACGTCTCTATATCCTGACTATTGGGGCTGGATCACTCCATCAACCCGTCCTCATCGAGATTTCTTCTGAGGCTACAGTCCTAGCTTCACAACCAAGGTTGGGTTCCTTCCCAAGTTGCTGCTGGGACTCGTGTCAGACATCATAGATGCACTCACTTCTCATGCGTGACTCTGACTTTAAGGGAGTCTGAGCCTGCGTTGACCCTATGCCAAAGCATGCAATTACTCTGTAACAGGTATAACTTCATAAGCACATCAGTCAACAAAAATCAGGGGTGCAAAAATAAAACTTTCATTTGAAGGAAGTCAGCTTTGTGTAGAAGATCATGGCTCCCATTTCCACTTGAAAGAAACATTTAATTTTGTTAATTCTGTTAATAAAGGTTTAAATTCTATGAATAGCCCAATCTATTGATTTTTTTGGATTCTTCAGAGTTAAACAGCTATCCCATTAGATTTATGCCTTTTTCCAGAGTTTTCTTCCTAATCTCCTTCCCTCTCAATTGGTTCTAAATTCGTGAATTCTTAGGCCACTGCCAATAATTGGGAATGAAGAAGTCCCCTTACTTCTAGAAGGGTCTTTCTCGCTCAGTGGCCTTCAGCTCCCGGTGTTTCCTTGGCATTTGTGTGTGATCGCCAGACTGTTCTAAGTGGTGGCAGATCTGCAGGTGTGGATCGTGGCATTGGGACCCATGGAGGTGCCACCATGTTACAGTGGCTAAAATTTGTTTTAAAATACTTCAGCATATACACTGTGATATTTTGTATCCACTTTCCAAATTAAGCCAAAACCTAGGAGGTTTTGGTAATCCGGAAGGCACAGTCAAGGTGTGATCAAGTAGGATTAAATCAGAAACAATTACAGTCCAGAGGTGCCTCATCAAAACAGCATTTTGCTAATCAGCATAGGGGATGTCAGAAAGGGACTTTATTGGAGAAACTAGTAATTTAGTTTGTTAATAAACTGGATTACTTAGCATGACGATTCTTAGAAATGAGGTCTCACTGGGGATGTTAAAGGGATTCAAAATATGCAGACTGAAAATACCTTAAAGGTACCCCTCTTATATGTACAGGGGGTAAGAATTTGGGAAAACCTAAAATTTCTCTTGATCCCTAAATAGTTGCTCAACTATTGGCATAGCAAGATTTCTGAATGATAGCAACTAGAAGCCGTAGGCTCTGAAGAGTCTGCTCCTTGTGAACATTTCCTGCAGTGTGTGATTGAGTCCACTGAAAGGTACAGAGCTAGAGTCTCATCGAGCTAACAGGATGGTATCATCTCTATGACGCACATGTGCGTCATAAACATCTGTCTGGGTGGCAGAAGTTGGCCTGTGATTGCTTTCTGTAACCTGACAGATTATAAGGGTGTAGTTAAATCTCACTTTCTCAAACTTCTTTAGTGGCTACGGTTTTCCAGCAAAGACAGCCTAAATGTTGGATATGACCAAACTGGCTTAAGTCAGTTCACAAGGAGACTGTCCTTCCCTGATTCCCAATAAGGACAGGAAGTCTTCACTCTTGATGTGTCTTTCATCTTGGTCTAGGATCCCTGGTGAGCTCTCCTTATTATCTTTCATACATCACTCGAAAACCACTATAATCTTCCCCCATGCCACTCCTGAACCTTCGAACCTGGTAGGAGGGGAGCTTCCTGTACCTTCTGTGGGACAAAAAATTGAATGTGGGAAATCATATCAGCTAATATCACATATCACCCCTAATACTTTTTTTTTTTTTTAAGATTTTATTTCTTTACTTAGAGTGCTTGTAAGCAGGGGGAGGGGCAGAGGCAGAGGGAGAAAGAATCTCAAGTGGACTCCACGCTGAGTGCGGAGCCTGGGGCAGGGCTCCATCTCACGACCCTGAGACCATAACTGGAGCAGTCAAGCGTGGGACGCTGGACCCACTGAGCCACCCAGGCGCCCCTCATCCCTGATACCGTTAACATCTATACAGAAGCTAAACGCAATAACAGGAAGGCGTGGAGGCAGCTCTGGGGATCAGCCGCGCTGTTTGGGCCCCTCAATGGGTGAAGATTCAGGGAACAGCAGCGGACAGAACAGCTGAAGTAGGTACCAGTTGAATGCTGTAACATTGGTGTGGCGTCTCCTGACGTGGCTTCTTGGCACTGGAAGTTAATAATGAGGTGGCACAAACAACTCCAGCCCGGTGACCTAGCAAGTGGGAAGGGGCTCCAGAAATAGCCAGGGAAACTTCGAGATGGGTGCTGAGATCCCGCAGCACTGTGGATGGGGCCCACCCAGCCAGCGAAGTCAGTGAGCATTATCAGTGCTAATGTAACTGAGGACATTAGGGTTATGTTTTCTCAGGTCTTGGAGCCAACATATTTAGTAACTGCTGGGGGCCCCTTTAGGACTTTTGGGGCCCCTCGGCGCTTTTGCTTCCCTGGGCTCCTTCCTCCATTAAAAAAAATATATTAAAAATGACATTGTACAACTTCATGAGTATAAAGTGAAGAAAAATCGAGGCTGGATTCATTATACTATGTTCGTTTTTTTCTTCTGATTTTGAAAGAAGTAAAAATTAAATAATTTGTGTGGGTTCCTAAAAGTATTGTGGGGCCCAGGCACTTTGCCCACTGTGACTAATGGATGCATTGTCCTGTGGTTTTTTCCAGCAGCTTCTCTCTTCTTCCCTCACTTATAGCCCCTCCTGACTACACTGGTTTCTATCCAAATCGGCCTTTTCACTAAGACTGGAACACTGCCTGTAAGTTGGCTATGTTTAGTCATTTGCCAGATATTTAAAAGAGGCAGTCATTAAATTATCAAATTGTTGTTTTCTAAAATGGGTTTGCCACTTTGAAAAAAAAAAAAAAACCAACTATACACTCAAAACAAGTTTTCTTACAAGTAGGAAGGTATAGTTTTCTAGAAGTTCCTGTGCACTAACCCTAAGGATTTTTTAGTTTGTTTCCTAAATCCCAAACCCAGGTTGTTTGTGTGGGATCCAGAACCAGGGAGTGCAGTCCTGTGGGCTGTTATAATCAGAAAACACCATAGTCAACTGAGTCAACCTAACCCTCCCGCCAGTCCCCCACTGGGGTGACTAGTTCTTCCACGATGAGGAGGCTGGGGAGGCACTGCCAGAACAGTGGCTTTCAGATAAAAAAAAAAAAAAGCAAAATAAAAACCCACCATGTTTTCAAAAAAGAACATTTCCCTTAGATTGCTGTGTTTGTCCTCTGCTCTCCCCATGTCGTTTACATTATATGAGGAAAAGGTTAGTGGATAGGGCTGATTTCTTTAGGAAAGGGGGAACATCAATCCACTCCCGTCTGAGTGAAGAAAACAAAATAAAGGAATATTCTTATAATCACCTAGAAATATCAAGTAGGAGTCAGAAGGAAACCAGTCACCGACGTAAGATACAGGGTGCTATGTAGAAAGTGGATCTGAGTGTGTGTGAGCCTCCTGAGAACATTTAAGCTCATCAACGCCCTTTCTCCTAGGGTGCAAGAGTTAAGGACAGCATGGCAATTATTTGGCTCATACTTGCCCGTTCAGTCTCACGACTGACGTGTTATTTCCGGTACTTGGCTTCAGCCACCTTGAAGTTTTCGTTCTTCCTTGAGCATGAGAATACATTCTTCCAACTCAGCAGGACACACATCACTACTTCTGCCTGGGATGTGCCCTCTCCCCTGACACCTACTGCCTCATCTGAGCACCCTCTCCTTGTCCTTCCAGACACAGCCACCACGCTCCCATGGGAATGCATTCATTCTTCTATTATGGCACTTACCAAGGAAGATGGCAATTTATTTGTTTATAAGTCTGTCTTTTCTTCCTACCCAGCCAGACTGGAATTGCCTACATTATATGTTGTGCCCCGTCAAGGAGCACAAAGCAAGTGTGAAGGACTAACACACACGAGAGCAGTGTGCTCAGCAGGTGTTCACAGTGGGGATGATGGAGAAGGTGACCATGGTTCCCAATATCATGGCTCTCCTTTTTGTTTTCTTAAAGATTTTATTTATTCATTTGAGAGAGACAGAGATAGCGAAAGAGAGCACAAGTGGGGAGGAGAGGGAGAAGCAGTTTACCTGCTGAGCAGGGAGCCCGATGTGGGACTCAATCCCAGGACCCTGGGATCATGACCTGAGCAGAAGGCAGACCCTTAACCAACCGAGCCACCCAGGTGCCCTATCATGGCTCTCCTGAGGCTCATAATTCTGCATGGGACAGAACTGAGAAAGCACAGCAGGACTCAGGAATTCACTCAAAAGGAAGCACGGAGAGATAAAGAGAGAAAACACACACATAGCTGGAGTTCCTGGAGATGAGAAGAGAATGAAGTGGAACAGAAAAAAATATTTGATGTAAGCCAAGGACGAACACTTGCTTGAAATAATGAAAGCGTTTAGTCTCCACAATGAGAAATCACATCCTGTCCTTAGGAAAAACTAAAAGAAGAAAAGTTGCTGAATGTCAAGACTAAAGAAAGAATCTGATGGGTTTCAAAGCAGCAAAAGCAAGTCTATAGAGGACACTTAACACCCACAGCATACTTCCGCCCAGCACCGCTCAGCACCAGAAATCAGGACACAGCATTTACTGTGTTGTCAGGGAACACTGCCCCCAAGCTGCTCTACCTGTCAAACAAGAACTTAGGGACCAGGCTACAGCGACCACCTGTCTCTGTTTACTGGGGACCGAGGGGTTATCTGGGACACAAGACTTTCAGTGCTAAAATCCAACAGAGAAACAAGGATGGTTAATCACTATGTATTCAACACTCATGAACCTTTCATGAAAAGGAAACAAAAATGATTTGGGGAGGAAAGAAAGGTTTGTTGACAACATCTAGCCAATCAAGAGAAGAATCAAAATTAAGAGATCAGAAATATAGAAGGTTTAGTACAAGAAATGGAAAGAACCATCAGATTTATAATATAAGTATATCATATAAAATAAGCATGTGTGTACGTGTGTGTGTGTGTCTGCTTATGGGAATACATGTATGCAGGTAAGTAAGGAAAACTCACCTGTATCTCCAGGAAGAAAAAGCAACCATTATGCCCGAGCCTCCTTACCCATGAGGAGCAAGAGAATACATTTGTGTTACTAAAAACTTGAGTAATGTCTAGAATTGTTGAATCATTATATTGTACACCTACAACTAATATAACATTGTATGTTAATTATGCTTGAGTTAAAAAAGATAAATTAAAAAAATAAAAAGCTTTTGAATTTAAAAAACAAAAACAAAAACAAAACTAATGGTCTGGGATGCCTGGATGGCTCAGTCAGTTAAGCGTCTGCCTTCGGCTCAGGTCATGATCCCGGGGTCCCGGGATCGAGTCCCACATCGGGCTCCCTGTTCAACGGGGAGTCTGTTCTCCCTCTCCCTCTGCCCCTCCTGCTTGTGCTCTCTCTCTCTCTCTCTCTCAAATAAAATCTTTAAAATAAAACGAAATTTAAAAAATAAATTAAAAAAAACTGATGGTCTATTAACATGTTTCAGACAGGTTCACCAAAAAAATGTTAATAGCATATTGTGGGAGGGGAGGCTAAGATGCTTTCTTTTCTTCATTCCCTCCCCCTCCATAGTGTTTGCATTATAGTTTATCAATTATGTCAATTACCATTTGTAATAATAATTCTAAAATATAGTTTAAATTAAAAGGGAAAAGATACTTAATGCCACTGAATTGTATGCTTAACAATGGCTTAAAACGTAAATTTTGTGATATACCTTCTAACAAGAGAAGGAAAGAAAGACGAAAGAAAGAAAAGAAAGAGAAAAGAGGAAGAGAAAGAGAGGGGCAGGAAAGACAATCTTAGATTAATAAATGTGGGACTAAAAACAAATGTATAAAAATTGATCTACTTTTCCTAAAATTGTCCAATTGTCGATGTGATATGTGCTGAAAAGAAAAAAGCCACCTGGACAACTAAAGAGCCTTAAGCAATGAAAGGCAAAAAGAGCAATCTTTGGTGACAGTGTTTCTTTGCCCCATTCCTGCTTACAAGTTAGTTCTGTGGTTGGGTGAATGGAAGCCCCGGCCAGGCTTGCTGATCCTAAATTTGCAAAAAGCATCTCTGCATTTGAACCTCGCAGGCTGTTCCCAGGGGCTGCCAAGCCAGCAGCAGGATATATCTGGACCTGTGCCCACATTGTTATGTCCCACATATGTTACATGTTTATTTTCCATTAAGACAAAATGAAAATGTCCCAGACCTGGGATCCATGAGGCATTGGAACCCGCACCAGCAACCTTCCCTTGGCCTCGTGCCCGCAGGAGTAGGGAGGGAAGAAGGGGTCAGGGTGCACACACTAGACCGTTGAGGAGATGGATGCTAGGGCTGAAGCAGCTTGCACAGAAGCCAGGTTGGAATCATCTAGCAAAGCAGAGCTCCCGTCCCGTTAGCTGCCTTATCCTTCCAAGGGCATTACGTTGAGGAGGCCCTGCCTGACCTGCCTCTTGCCTTTCTCTCTCCAGCTTCATTTCCTGGCCCCCCTGTGTCAGTCACACAGGACTTCTGCACCCAATGGCCTTCACCCTTGTTGCCCCCCCTGCATGGAGGGGACAAGAACTGATGCAGACGTTTGGCCATAGTGTTTTCTTTTCAGCATGGTAAAATACACATGGCATAGAATTTACCATTTTAACCAATTTTAAGTGTATAATTTGGTGGCATTAAGTACATTCACAGTGTTATGCTTGACATAACCTTTTGATGAAGGAGACGTTTTAGAAAATATTTTATTTATTTATTTGAGAGAGAGAGAGTACAAGTGGGGTAAGGGGCAGAGGGAGAGGCAGACTCCCCGCTGAGCAGAGAGCCCGATTCGGGGCTCGATCTCAGGATACCAGGATCATGACCTGAGCTGAAGGGAGACCCTTAACCGACTGAGCCACCAGGTGCCCCGATGCAGGGGACATTTTGAGGCAGCCTACTTGATGCTCTAATTTTCCCCCAACTTTTTTTATTCTTAAAAATTCCCAAAGAACCGGGCAATGAACAGCCATTCACCTAGATTCTCCATTGGTTCACATTTTCCTTCATTTCTTGCTCTCTCCCACTGTGTATACTAGTTTGGTTTTGCTGAAGCATTTGAGATTAAGTTACAGATACTAACCACCTGGAGTTAGCACAGACCCCACAAGTAGAAGGGACAGTCCCCAACAAAACTGCCTTCACTTCAAATGTCAGCTGTAAATTCAAGGGATCCCCAGGCCACCCACACTTTTACTGATTGGCTGCAAATTCAGGGGTTCATAAGACCCCCTTAAGTTCAATAATTCAGTAGAATGACTCATAGAGCTCAGAAAAGTGCTGTTGTAGGGAAGGAAAAATAATTTTCCTTCTACCCTTCTAGGTTCTTGGCCAAGACCCTCCCCTCCTCCCACACATACATAATAAAAGATTAACAGGAGAAAAAATAACAGATGTTTAATAACATCTCACAGGAGAGACCCAGAATTAAATAATTCCCCCACGTGCCCAAGCCACCATCTTAACTATTATCTCCAGCTTAAGAGCAAAAGAAGATGTAAGAAGTGGGGGGACCAATTATGGGAGGTTATCAAGCAAAACACAGGAAACAAGGGTAAGGTTGTTTTGAAGATCTAAGTCTCTGCCTTCTCCGCTGATAAGAGTTTCTAGAGATTTAGTCATCCTTCTCCTCTGGTAGAGAGAGAGCCACCCTTACAAATGGAGATTTCCTTTAGACATGTAAGTGTCTCTTACAAAAGAGTAACTGCTACTCGGTTTTCAGAGCTTTCCCCCAAGTCTGTGTTTTTAAGAAAGTAACCAGGTCAATATAATCCTTATGCCAAAGAGGCATATTTTGAGATGGAAAATTCTGCTCCCCTTCACTATATTTGTTACTACACTTTTATTATAAAGGATACAACGTAGGAACAGGTAAATGAAGAGACAGACAGGGTGAGGTCTGGTCTTGAAGGTAGGGCTTCTGTGCCTGTCCTGGGACATCAATATGTTCACCAGCCAGGAGAGGTCCCTGAGCTTCAGTGTCGAGATTTTTTATTGGAATTTCATTATGTAGGCATGCTTGATTGAACTGTTGGCCACATGATTAAACTCAGTCTCTAGCCCTTTTGCCTTCCCCAGAAAATGGGCTGGCTCAAGGTCTTGATCCTCTAATCATGTGGTTGGTCTTTCTGGTAACCAGCCCCTAGCCTGAAGCTATACAGGAGTCCACCATGAGTCACCCTGTTAGCGTAAACTCTGGTGCAATCCAAGGGGTTCTTGAGAATCAGAGACACTTCTATCACTCAGGAAAAGTCAAGGGTTTTAGGAGCGCTATGCCAGCAACCAGGGACAAAGACCAGGCAAATCCTTTATTTTGCAACAACCACCTAGGTCATTTTGTTTCCTTCTCAGCTTATTATATCATGAGGCACATAGTGTCAGTTTGTCCTATCATTTCTGATATAAAATTTGGTGATGTTTGCCATTTTTCTTCTTTGTAAAGATATTTAAGCTTTTGTAATTAACAAGTAATATTATGTGTGATATTCTAAATATCCAATTTCTCCACAACTTTTCACTCAAAAGTATTAACATTTATTTATAATTGTTGGCTGGATCAGCTATTGCAAAATGGTTATCTTCTAATTCAGTAGTATCATTTACATTTATTCGCTGGCATTTTTCTGTAAAGAAGAACCTTCTCCTTGCCCTCTCCCACTCCATTTATGTTTTAAAATAATGTATCATTAGGAACTCACGGGTTCTCTTACTCTTATTTTTATTTTTATGCTCAAATTATCCCACACTGGGCCAGCGAGAGCCCCTTCAAGCTCTATTGCACACTTAACTGGTAATAAAAACAATTTTTAAATCAACACACTTTTGTCAAAACTGAAGTTTCAAAATATTCCCTAAATAAAAAGAACCCAATCAAGGTGACTGCCTCAAAATGTCTTTGCTTTAGCCTTGTCACTGATATTATAGGTCACTTGTATCAAAATAGCTTTTTTTTCCTTCTCTCACTTGGTTTATCTTTTTAATAAAGTATTATAATGATCTCATGAACTCCCAACCCCTTTCCTTGATGACTCCTGCCTCGAATCTCCATCTAAATGCCACTTCCTGGGGCATTCTCAATTCAAACTGATTTCCATACTCCTATGATATGTTTCCATTACCTCCTGTCCTTTCTCTTGTTTATTACACACTCACATTTGGAATTACCTGTTCCATGTCTATCTAACTTAACTGACTGTGAGCTCAACAACGACAGTGCTGAAGTTGATTACACCTCATAGAGTCTGACATTAAGTCAATATGTCAAAGAAATATTTTGAAATTAATTTTCTCTTTGGCTCCAAAATTTCTTCCAATCCATAAACTCAGTATAATGCACTCTTTTAATTCTAAAAGTGAAGAAATTTTTCAAGAAAAATCTCTGTCAGACTTCCCTCATGTCTCACGAACTTGATGGGTCACTAAGCTCAAAGGAGGTCATTGTCAAGAGGAGTAAGGTTGACATGACACACAGTTTTTAAAACTTGCCTCATGACCTATTAGTGAGTTGGGAAATCAAATTTAGTGGGTCAGAATCATCATTAAAGAAAGAAATAGAAGAAACATATCAAACTATAATGCACATTGTAAAGGTAGGTATTGTTTTTTTAAGCATCTTTTCAATTTTCTGTAAAAAGTATATAGAATGCACATGTGTGTGCTATGTTGCCATGTGGAATTTGTTTCTTTCTCTGAGTTACAGTCTAAGAAGTTTGTAGTCTCAGATTTAATTCTGAGCTAGGGAGAGAGCCACCCTCTTTGATGGCGAGAGACCTGAATAGAATATAGGTCTTATTAGTTAGGAAGAGGGGAAGAGCAGATATTGAATACTCACAGCAGCAGAAATTTCTACATCTCCTGATATATATATATATCTCTTTTTTCTTTCGGGGTGAGTTCTCCATATTTCCCTACTCCACTTGATGAAAACACACCATTTTGCCCAAGTCGAAGGATCACAGATTACATACAAACAAAAATCTTCTGTTGTTGTTCAATTAGGAGGAACTAAAACACAAAAGAAAAATTATTGGTTCTCTTTTGGAGATAGGCAACAGAAACAGGAACAATGACCCTGAAAATAACTGCCAGACTTAGAAAAAAAGAAATCAGTTCTGTATTTCAGATAGACATTAACAGGTACGTAATCTGACAAAACAGAGAATGTTTGTACTCATCAATGCAGTCTCACCACACCGACATTAATTAAAACTGTAATATAAAATATGAGGTCCCGGCTAATTGGTTGTGTAAGCTGTTAGCCAATGGTCTATGAATGTAGAATCAAAACCTTTGAAGATAAGAAAGGAATTTTGTTGCTGAATACTGTTTCCCAGCACTTACCTTGTTAAATCAAGTTCTCCTTCATAGCAATGAACAGACTTAATTTCAGTCAACTTAGAATTCATAATTTTGGTACAAGAATCATTTCTAAATGTCAGGTAACAAAGACATTTCACAAGCCTTAGAAATGGCATTTAACAAAGTTTACAACTAAACGTGGAGGTCAAATTTCTTAAATCCAAGAATCAGATTTCTTCAATCAAAACCTGTGAGGTTGTGTGATCCTCTAACACATGAAGAGAGTCTTGCACTCTGTCCTATGTTCCCTTTAGTGCAAGGATGTCCTGAGTGATCTACCTCATGGCTCCTCACAGGACAGGAAGAGACTGGATTTGACTGGACAGTTCCCAGATAAACACAGTATCAAACTGGTCTGTTTCTAATTTGGTCGGAGGTTTCTGCAACAAAAGCTTCTTTTTTACCTTGGTTGTTTTCTTTACTAGAAAATTCGTGGGACTTACACAACCACCCCATTGACTTGTGTACGTGTAGAATAATCTTTGAGGTACGTTTTTTGCATCATACCTGGTTATAAGGAGTCAGTTACATTTTTGGCTGAAGATCGGACTACTCAATTGGTAGACATAAAGGCATATTTGTTTCACATCTGTACCAAAGAATGTTTAAAGTAGAGAGGGGGCAGGTGTGGGAACCCAAAACAAAACAACCCACTCCAGGATCTATTTTATAGCCTAGAATAAAAATCCCCCTTTTCTCCTTCCAGATTAATCTCTATGCCAGCTGACTTTTGGAAACTTACACATAAACATTTACTTAAACTTAAGGTCATGCTGCAACTTAGAAGAAACTGGGAAATTCCATCTTTGATGGACACAGCTGTTAACCAAGAATTTGCTGGATTTCATGGTAAATATAAGAGGCTTTTAAAAAAGTTCAAATGTCTTAAAATGCAGCATGAGAATACTACAAAAGTATATAGTGTCTCTCTTCTAGATTCATCCCATGTTCTTGAGACTTCTGAATAATTTTGCATTTCCCTGGTTAGATTTTGTAGTATTTTCTGTCCAAACAATTTAAGCAACCTCCTCAACTTCACTGTTGCTTCTCTACCCTGGTTGGAGGTGTCAAGTATGGCCTCGGTGTACCTTGGACTCCGGCGTTAGAGAATTCTTCCAACCCAGGTCCAGTAAGGTCCATGCCTTTAAAATCACAGGATCACAAACACCAAGTCTGGAATACGATTGCTTGTCAGAGCTAATGACATTTTCTAGGTGTGTTTGGCTTAACGGAAGGAGGAATTCAGGAATACAGGGAATGGGGGAGGGGTATATGTAGTAATAATGGTTACAATGTATTCCCTGCTTACCCTGTCCTGGGCACTGAATGACATTTTATTTTATTTTATTTTTTTATTTTTTAAAGATCGGTTTATTTATTTTGAGAGAGAGAGAGAGCATGGGAGGGAGGGGCAGAGGGAGAGAGAGTCTCAAACAGACTCTGCGCTAAGTGCCAGGTTGGTCACGGGGCTCGACGCCATGACCCTGAGATCACGACCTGAGCCGAAACCAAGAGTCAGTTCCTTAACTGACTGTGTCACCCAGGCACCCCCCAAACAACATTTTACACATATTATTTCATTTTAATCTTTACCTGTGACATAGGTATTATTTATCATTTAAAGATCTTAGAACTTAGGTAAAATGACCAACAGCACACATCTAGTATACTCTTCATTTTAGCCTTCTTGAGGATGAAGACATTTTGTTGCTCCTCATTATATCTTCAAAATTCATGACCAGGCTTGGGATGCAGGAGGACGTCAATAAACATTTATTGAATGAATGAACACATGAACAAATGTATTAATCAAAGTACAAGAGCCAGGGTTAAAATGTGGGTCTATTCTCTGATTCTCTTCCCGCCATATTCCACAGGGTCCTCACAGGGGAGGACTGGCTCTCTTTCTAGCATGTTGGCTTCTCAGAGTGTCTATTGGCTCCTCTTGCTGCAGGTGAGGCAGCAGAGAGGCCCACAGATGGACAGCAGCCGACATCTGCAAACTCTGGCTTTTGATTTCTGTCTGGGGCTTCTTCCAGGTATTTCCTCCTAGAAAGCCCTGTATTTTGCAAACTTTGAGCCTTCTGTCCCAGGGAAATGATAAAGGTGGCATCACAGGGAAACAAATTGGTGGTGAGAGTCGACAGAAGGAAAGGGAAACCCAATCTCAAACCTAGAGACTCCACGAGAAGTCACAAACTTTTGAAATGGTGCAACCATGGGGATTTCCTCTTTCCAGTATTACTGCTGGTGGTCAGCAAGCCCTTCAACTTGCTGAGAAACAGAGGGTGGGAGGAGAAGGGAAATCACACAGTGCAAATTAACATCCAGATGAGGGGGTCAGAAATAATATCAGTAATACCCATAATCCTTGTAGTTGAAAGAGACAGTACTATTTGTGTTGTCAATGACGGGGCTGGGAGAAGGGAAAGGAGCATGGTGACTCCTTCCCATCCAAGACTTCGGCACCCAACTAGGTAACTTGGCAGTTTTCTGTTTAGAATTCCATGGAGCAGAATGTGGAGATTTCTGGGAATTGGCTGAGCTTTCTCTCCAAAGCAAAACACGAAGGTGAATTGGAAGAAAAAGTGTGGCAGAGAAGGAAAAGGTGCCAGAGCCCCAGGGGCTTGGGATTCTGGCTTGGGATATGCTATCACCACCTCAAAGGGAGAAACAGAGCTCTGGGCATGGGTTGTGCAGAGGAGGCAAGAGGCTGCCCATTGCAATGGAACCCTGTTTGGTGCCAGAGAGAGCTGAATTTGAATTTCTATCCTATCAAGTACTGGTTTTGTGTTCTTTTTGTTGTTGTTTAAAGTTTTGGGGTTTTTTTTAATATCTATACCCAAGGCGGGGCTTGAACTCGCCACCCTGAGATCAAGAGTCACACAGTCTTCCGCCTAAGCCAGCCAGGTGCCTCTGGTTTTGTGTTGTAGAGTGAGTCTCCCAGCATCCCTGAGCAGAACCCATAACTGCCAGTTTGGTCCAGAAAACCAGTATAAAATGTACTCTCTAATTGCCATTGTCCTTCATGTCTGGCTGACAGGTGGATTTTCTTAACAATGCATCTTCCTGGTAGCTTTCTATTTCCGTTATTCTCACTAAATATATGTTCTGCTCTGTTATTTCCCTGCTGCTGAAGCAGCGTGTATAATGTCAAGAAGCATATGGACAAGTATTTTCATCACACAATTAAAGAGACCATTATTTAAAGATTTTACCTTCTAATTCTGGTTGCTCAGAAGATGCTGCCTTAGGCACCCTTCTTGCATTACTTCCTTTCCTGATACTCAGTTTCTTCCTCTGCATACTGGAGGATAAACAATCTTTACCTTGCTTGGTATGTATTAGATTCCAAATAAACAGTAGCTGTAGTAATAATGATGGTGAGGATCATAGGGGTTCCGTGTGGCTGAAGTCTTTCGAAAGCAGAACGTACTAGCAGAACATACTAGCATTCTTCAGGACTGGTCAGGTGCTGCTGCTGTCCATATAGCAGAGAGAGCTTTCCTTCTTTTTTTTTTTTTTAATTTTATTTATTTAGAGAGAGAGAGAGTGGGAGCAGGGGGAGGAGCAAAGGGAGAGGGAGGGAATCTCCAGCAGACTCCCCACTGAGCGAGAAGCCCATGCTGGGCCTTGATCCCACAACCCTGAGATCATGACCCAAGCCCAACCCAATAGTCCGGAGCTTAACCGACTGAGCCCTCCCACCCCCCAGGGCACTCCAAGAGAGCTTTCTTCTTGGACCGCAGAGTCAAAAACAGAGTTGCCTTCTATAACCACTGTCCTGTGAATAACTTTTTAACACATGGTGTTGAAAAGTTTTAGCACTTTTTTGCAAGCCTTTTTTTTTTATGTTACAAGTTTGTACCTAAGACACAATAACTATATACTAAGAACTGCTCTTTTGACATTATGGTTTTAGGCAAAGACACATACACCAATTAACTTGACACAACAGTTTCTAATCAGATAACATCTTTGTGCACTTCATTCGGGTGGAACCCAGACATTTTGCTTTGCATGAGTGAGCCAGGCAGGAAGGGTGAGTGGATAGCATCCTCCAGGACCCTTCAGTTCCCTTACTCATGTAGAGTGTTGCCAAATGTTTCAAGGCAATCTTGGGTTTAGTCTTTGTCTAGCTCTACCTGTGTTTTTCAGTGCTATAATCTTATTTTTAAGTGCATTTTGAGTGTCAGATAACCATGAAACACAAAAGTTGAAAAAAGTATGAAAAATTATTTTTTAAAAAAGAATACACATCCCAGAGGGTGACTGCCCCCCAATTACCTTCTTCTACCACCCCCTCTCAAGACTTTTCTTCCTCATTCAATGACTAAAATAATTTTTTACTAATTTACATTTCATATACAGTATCTTCTTATTGACTTTCAATTTATCCTCTATTACTTAGACTTGTTTCCAATGATATATTTTTCTGTTTGTGGAAATCACTTGGATATATTGCTTGGGTTGAGCTAGACCATATCATAATTTTTTTTTCCATTAAAATTCATGGAGATCTTTTTTTCATATAATGGCTTCTCAGAGCATGAGGGTTCATAGGATGAGTTGAAGTCATTAGGGGTGAAGGATAGATTGGGGAGGTAAACAAAAGGATTTACGTTCTAGATGTGATATGTTCTATCAACTCCAAGGGCTGAAGCCTTTGGTGAGGGGAGAGCAGAGAAAGACCATAGAGAAGTCTCTCGATGAGAAAAAAACATAATAAACTTAGACAAGAACACTGTACTCTTTCATATTCTAGCCTCGTTCATATTCTAGCCCTTCTCAAATCTCTTACACAGTTTCTTCCTGCTTTTCCTGACCTCTACATGTGAGGGTCCTAGGCAGTAGTGTGCTGCTTAATGTTTAACATTGGCTCCATGGGGAACAAAAAACGCCTGGGGTGTGGCCTTCACCAATGTACACAATGCAAATATTTCCACTATGGCTGATTTCCAGCTATTAGCATGCTGCTGTTCATGGGGGTTGGGGAAGAGTTGTGCTCCACCAACTCTCACTAGCAGCCTAGCATCAGTTCCAGCTCGCCACTGGCCCAAGGGTTTAGCAATCAGGTCCTTTTCTTTATTTGTAGTGATTTCCTAGGTGATCTCACCAAATTCCATGGCTTTAAATACCTTCCATATGCTGATGTGTCCCAAATTAGATCTGATGCCCAATCTCTTCCAATTTGCACATATTCCTATCCAACTGTCAACATGACAGCCTCATTTGGATGTCTAACGCATGTGAAATTTAACAAGAACCAAACAGAACTCCTGATTTCACCAGGGCTTGCCTCCAAGTCTTTCACCGCGTCAGCAGACGGCATCATCGTCCACCCCGTCACTCAATACTAAACCCTTGGAATCACCCTGGGCTCTTTCTTTCTCTCCTCCCCGACACCCAACTCTTTATTAGGTCTTATTAACTATGCTTTTAAGATTTGCCCCAAATCACACTGATGTATATGTACCATCTCTGGTCTCTGCCGAGTGATCTAGGCATGATTTCTCTCTTGTGGTAGCATCCCTGCCTGCACTCTGTTCCTTGACAGTCAATTCTCTACCTGGCAGCCAGACTGAGCCTTTATTTATTTATTTATTTTTAATTAAAAAAAATTTTTTTTGAGAGAGCAAGTGGGGGTTAGGGAGGGGTAGAGGGAAGAAGGAGAATCTTAAGCAGACTCCATGCCCAGTGCGGAACCTATTGCTGGGCTCGAACCCATGACCCTGAGATCATGACCTGAGCTGAAAACAAGAGTCAGGTGCTTAATCCACCGAGTCACCCAGGTGCCCCCAGACGGAGCCTTTAAAACAAATCAGATCCCATCACTCCCTTGCTTAACCCCCCCTTGCCCCGTGAACTTTCCATCGTATTCAGAATAAAATTCAAACCCTGCCACCTCCAGTGAGGCTCTCCTGCTTCATCTGGTCCTTGCTACCCCTCCACTCTCAACTCTTTCCACTCCACCATCTGCTTCACCTGCTTCAGATGCACTGGCCTGCTTGCTGTTATCAACACACCGGCTTATTCCAGCCCTGGACATTCACATTTCTGTCCCCTCTGCATAGAAATCTCTCCTGAGAGCCCTATCCACATCTTAACACAATTCATTCACCTCATTCAGGTTCTTACTCAAATGCTACCTCTTTTTTTTTAAATTTTTTTAAAAGATTTTATTTATTTATTTGAGAGAGAGAATGAGATAGAGAGAGCATGAGAGGGGGGAGGGTCCGAGGGAGAAGCAGACTCCCTGCTGAGCAGGGGGCCCGATGCGGGACTCGATCCCAGGACTCCAGGATCATGACCTGAGCCGAAGGCAGTCGCTTAACCAACTGAGCCACTCAGGCGCCCTCAAATGCTACCTCTTAAAGGAAGTCTTCCTTGATTACCATATCCCAAAGAGACCCCTCCACCCTCCTCACCAACCTGTACCTCCATCTTCTTCCCATGCTTTTTTTTTTTTTTTTTAGTAATCTCTACCCCTAGCCTGGGGCTCGAACTCGTGACCCTGAGATCAAAAGTCTCATGCTTTACTGACTGAGCCAGCCCGGCACCCCACCGTGCTAAATTTTTCTTTAGAGCACATATTGCTATCGAATTTATGTTATTTTTTGATTTGTGTCCATGAAGGCAGGTATTTTGTTTTGTTGAGTGCTAGATTCCCAGCACCTATAAAGGTAACTTCCATACTGGGGGTGCTTAATAAAGACTTAATACATAAATATTATGAGAAATGGAACCATGAACTCCCACACAGCTTACGGTCTGTGTATCAGGGGTTGCAAACTTTTTCTGTAAAAAGCCCGATAGTAACTCTTTGTGGCCATAGCATCTGTGTCACAATTACTTAACTCTGCATTTGTACTATGAAAGCAGCCACAGAAAATACTGTAAAGAATGAACATGGCCATGTTCCAATGAAGTGTTACTCATAAAAACAGGCGGCAGTCCGCCTTTGCCCTTTGGGCTGCAGCCTAAGGACTTGAGTCTTGATGACTATGACAGTACTATTCCGCTATCTTCATCAACACGAACTTCCTCTTCCACCACCTTCCTCACCTGGCCTTTCTATTTCAGGAAATTCTTGCTCAAGATAATAAAAGTTGCAAAGAACTTTGGAAAAACCCAATTGACTGAACCACAGACTGCCCAGTCTTCCATTGAATAGCATCACATGACAATTTTCCCTGCAACATCCTCTAAAACTTACTATAAAACCCTCCCCTGGCTGTGTTTACCCATCCTAAACCAGGATATCACAAACCTGCACTGAAAGACCTGCCTTCCACTAGACTTCAAAACCTCATGAATACCCCAGCTTGACTCTCTTGCTCTCAGAGATGCTGCTAAGACTATCATGGTGGTCTCCGTGAGAATGCAGAGCAGTAACCTCAGAGCTATTTGTTGGTGTTTCCAAGGAGTCAGCCATAATGAAGGACAATCCCAGAGGAGGTTAACATGATTAGTTGTGCTATCATGATTTCTTGGTCCTAAAATTAAAGGACATGTTCATTCATTCACTCATTCAACAAATATGCATCGGGATCTTATTACACATCTGCCCTCATACCAGCCTGTCTTGATAGGAATGCGTAAGTACAAATTAGGCAGCTTTGATCCCCCCTCCTCCCCCCCCCCCCCCGGTGATGAATGACTTTCATGTTTGCTTTTTTGAACCTTAAAAAAATGATGTTGCCAGGGCTTTTAATGGAAAGAAAAATGGACTCATTAAAAATGAGGACTTCTTGGTTTGCTCTAAGGTTTTTATATCTCTTCTCCAGTCTCCAAAGTTCGTTGATCCAGCAGTCTGCAGCTAGGGGTGCATATGGCCAAGAGTTTTCTGGAGGAATGCCAGGCACGGCTGAAACATCAACTTCCTGACTACTGGGGGGGAAGGCAGCCCTCACTGCCATCATCGTCCATAAAAACTCTGGAATTTATTTGCACAAAGAGCTCATTGAGAGCTCACGGCTCTGCTACAGCGATTCCTTTATTCTCATGGAGGAAGCCTCAGAAAAACCAGCTTGTGCCATTTCTGCAAATGCAGGGCTCAAAAGTCTGTGCCTGGTGGGGAATCAGCAGGCCTGGCTTCCCACATGGGTGGAGGCAACCGAGCAGGCCTGGGGAGAGAGCCCAAGACTCGAGTCAGGGCCTAACTCTGCCAACTGAGGCAAGCCACCGAGCCACCCAGGGCCTCCCTGTCCTCATCTTGGAAATGCAGATGGGAAAAAAGCAGCTGCTCACCTCCAGGCAGCTTGTGTTAATCAGCTGACAACACAGAGATGAAATTGTGGTATAGACTCAGAATCTTGTCGCCAATGCCAGTCGTTCTTTCCAGAAGACTGCAGCTGGAGTTGCCATTTTAGCAGTTCTACAAAAGATACCCTGTCCACTCCCCTCCCCCCCCAAATCTTCTCAGGAGTGCCGGGATTTCTGTTCATAGAAAAACAATCTTTATTTGTTCCATTCTTGTTTGGACTCTTAAAATGCAAGCACCTCCTAGAAGGCATAATTCATCAAAGTAATCCACACTACAACACACGGGGCTTCTCAAAGGCCTTCCTTTTCTCAAGAAGGATCGAGTGGCTAAGGATGGATAACGACAAGAGATTACTGAAAAGTTGGGGAAAGTCATTTTAAAAAAGGAGGAATGCCTATTGAATAGAATTGTAAAAGCCTGGCAGATTACAAGGATCAGTGGTTCTTTAATTGAAATCCTAGGCAGGTTCCCTTTATGTAAAACAGAAAGTAACAAAGCTTCTCCCCATCCACCATCGTGGCCTCATGCAGATGGCCCTCTGTGGGATGCCAGGGCTCTGAGGACTAGAGTTTGGAAATCTCTGTACTTAGCCTGTACCCCATCTGTGGGAGGTCTCTGACTTTCGTGCTCATGGCTCTCCGAGGAACAAAATAATAATAATGAACATTGGAGATTTTACCATATGCCAAGCTCTTGGCTAAATTATGCACACGATCTGATTTAATCTCCAAAACAAGCTTGCCAAGCAGGTACTATTTTCCTTCCCATTTTACAGATGGGGAAACTGAGGCTTAGGGAGGATTAAAAAAAAAAAAAAAACCTTGTAAGAAAGTCAGACGGAGGGCTGGTATCCTCAACTCTATCCTCTGTCTCCTCCATCAGACTACTTCCCCGAAGAGAACTTCTGTCCCTGACACTTTATCACCACAATGTCATCTAGAATTTCTGTAGATGCTAGATTTGGATTTCAGTGGAGATTTGTCTGCAACACCCAGACATTATCTTTAGTCTGGATTTATGTTTTAGAAGAGAGAGAAAGAGTTTGAATTAAAATAGAAAGTTGTATTTCATGGGCGTAACAAGCGAGCACGCAGTCTTAGGTACAAGATGAGGCTCAATTTTCCTCCGATGTTGCCAACTCTGGGTCATTTCTTTTTTTCTTTGCAAATGTAGCATAAGCTTGCTGAATAGAAGACGGGGGGTAGGTTGACATACTACAACAAACAAAATACCCCACCTTAAAATCAGAAATTCAGACGGGAGTGTGACTCAAAGCAAAATAACGTTGAGTCTGTTAAAACAAAACAAAACAAAACAAAAAAAAAACGCTACAAAACTCAAACTTAGCTCACTGGAAAATTTTAAGTGATCTCCAGAAGAGAGGAAAAGAAGGAAAGACACCAAATGAATAAGGACATTCTTCTTTCAGGTTAAACAGCAAAGAGAAAAGTGAAAAACATCTGATCCCCTCATGGGCAGGAACAGACAACCGTATTTGTATTAGTCACCAGTAAAGTCATCATTCATTTGGTAGAGACAGCTACAGGATTATAAAGATAACAGCGTTTTAGAGCTCTGAAAATGGTCTCAAGATGAGCCAGCCTCCCTTAGAGATAGAAGACGGGGGAAAGGGAGGAGCCGATGGGCAGGAGAGCCTGCTGGTTTTAATCGGTTGTTGGTCCCATTCCTGTCCACTTGCGAGAGCTCCCTGTAGGACAGAGGTATGGACATTTGGCTTTGGCATGACACATTTTTTTTGAATCGTATTTATTTTTTCTGTCAGTTGATTTTTACCCAGTACATTTTTCAACTACGGGTTTTTCACTTATTTATGTTCAAATTTGCTGTCTTTTTAAAAAATAGCTTTTGGGATTCCAGTCTGTGTTAAGATGGAAGTTCTTATCTCTACACTGTACATGCCTTGGATTCTGTTTTAGTTTCCGTTTGAGACTTTATTCTTCAGGCAATTTATACCATTTTGTATTTTGTGAGATGCAAGTCTAGTTTTATTTTCTTTTTGTGACTTGATAGCTATGCTAGGATTGTTTATTAAATAACCCATTCTTATCTCCTTGAATTGAAATAGCACTTTTGTGCTCTACACACACACATATATACACATACACACACATATGAAATATATACTGAGATATCTTTCTGAATTCTCTATTCTGTTCCACTAATCTATTTATTTCTCTGTCATATTATATTAATTTTATTGTAATGTCTTCAATGTGTCCCCTCCCCCCACTTTTTTTTTTTTCATACATTCTTGGCTCTTCTTGGACATTTACTCTTCCATAACAAGTTTAAGAATCATATTAGTGTTTGTGGTAGACTAAATAATGTACACCCCTCACCCCACCCAGTAGGTTCGTCCACCACCTAATCCTTGGAACCAGTGAATGTTACTTCGTTTGGCCAAAGGGACTTTGCAGATGTGATTAAGTTAATGATTTTGAGATGGGGAGATGATCCTGAATTATCCCATGGGTCTACTGTCATCCCAACGATCCTTATAAGAGAGATACGGGAGAAGTCGGAGCTGGAAGAGAAGGCGATGAGATGACAGAGATTGGAGTGATGTGCTTTGAAGCTGGAGGAGGGGCGGCAAGCCCCGGAACACAGGCGGCCACCGGAAGGGGAACGAAGGAAGAGAATGCATTCTCTCTTCAAAGCTGCCAGGTAGAACCTGCCCTGCCCACACCTTGATTTCAGTCCCGTGAAACTGATTTTGCACTGCTGACCTCCAGGAATGTGAAAGAATAATTTTGTGTTCTTTTAAGCCACTGAGTTTGTGGTAATTTTTTACAGCAGCAATAGGAAAGGAAAACAGTGTGGCAATTAAATATATTCATTTGTGAAAACTGACATTACTATGGTATTGGTTTCTCCACTCAAGAACATAGTTTCTCTTTGCTTTGGTTTAGACCTGTTTTATTTTCTTCAGTAAAATTATATGTAATATAATATAAAATATTAAAAATGAAAAGAATACTCATTTGGGATTTGTTTCTTTCTTGCTAAATCTGTTCTGAAATATTTCATATTTTGCCATTGTTGTGAATGAGACATTCTTCTGTTTCTACTTCTATGTAATTAATGTTAGGATATGGAAAAGTCCACAGATTTTTAAAAATAGTTATTGTTCGTCCAACCGATTACCAAATTCTCTTATTGCCTATACTGGAGTCTCTTGGGTTTTGTTGTTGTTGTTGTTATGTGTCTTTTCTTATTTGTATTTTTCCTTTATGCATGTATTTATTTTTTAGGAATACAATCATATCATTAGCAAAATCAAAGAATTTTATTCTTATTCTCAAATGTTAGGTCAGTTATTTAATTTTGTTGTGTTAATGAGTTTGGGATCTCTTCCAAGTCAGTGTTTAGTCATGATGATGATGGGGAACATCCCTATGTGTAGTTTGTTTAATTAAAATGGGTTTAGGGGGCACCTGAGTTGCTGCCTTCAGCTCAGGTCACGGTCCCATAGTCCTGGGATCGAGCCCCGCGTCGGGCTCCCTGCTCAGCGGGGAGTCTCCCTCTCCTTCTCTCTGCCGCTACCCCTGCTTGTGCTCGCTTTCTCGCTGTGTCTCTCTCTGTCAAATAAATAAATATAATCTTTAAAAAAATAAAATGGGTTTAGCCTTTTGCACTTTAGGATCCTATCTGCCATCAGTTTGGGAAATAGCCTTTATTATTAAATAATTTCTTTAATTCTTATTTTATTCAGTAGGAATGGCTGCCACTTTACTAAACACATTTTAAGCACCTAAAGATATGGTCATCTGGTTTTCTTCCTTAAAGGACTGATGTAATAGATTGTGTCGCTAGACTTCCTGGGACAGAAACGCCCTTGACTTCATGGACGAAGTCATGGACTGCTTTTGTTTTTTCTTTTTGATACATGACTGGATTCTATTTGTTAATATTTTACTTAGATTTCTTGAATATAGATTGAATGTAGATTCGTGAATTTGCCTGTAATTTTCCATTTTTGCTTACCTTTAACAGCTTTGATTCAGTTTATTTTGACCTTATAAAATGAATTGGAAGCTCTTCATCCTTTTCTTTGGCTTAAAATAGTTTAAATAAAAGTATAGTCAGTCCTTTAAAGGTTAGATAAAATTCAGCTAGAAATTCATGCCTGGTGAGTTTTCAAACATTTGTATTTCTCTCCTCTTTCCCACTGAACTTTCAATGCCTCAATTTCTTTTTTCTTTTTTAAAGATTTCATTTATTTATTTGAGAGAGCAAAAGATACCATGAGCAGGGGGGAGAGGTAGAGGGAGAAGCAGACTACCCGCTAAGCAGGGTGCCCGATGCGGGACTTGATTCCAGGACCCCAGGATCATGACCCAAGCTGAAGGCAGATGCTTAACTGACTGAGCCACCCAGGTGCCCCTAGATCTTATCTTTAGAATTCAAGACTTTTATTGGGAAAAGGCTAAATGTGTATCTTTTCTCACAGGACTGCATTGCCCTAAAGACTAATGATGTTGAGTGTCTCTCCATGTGGGCATTGGTCACCTGTCTCTCTTGTTTGTAGATTTATTTTATTCAAATGTTTATTCAAATGGTATGTTCATTTTCTAGCTGGATTAATTTGCCTTTTTATTGTGGCTATTGATTGTTATATTTTTTGTTGCTTGATTGAATCTATGACTGCCTAACATTTTCTGGGTAATGATGATTATCAAAGGAATACATTCTTTCTCTCTCATCAGAAGTTGGAAAAAGTACTTTATGATATTAACAGAGAAAGGCAATCTGATATTTAGGACTGAGTGAGAGTAAGAAATTAATTCTCAGAGGTCTAAATTACATTTTGAAGGGATTGCTGTAGAAGGTTTTTAAGTATTTACTGTAAGGAAATCAGGGTAGAAGTGAATAGTCGAGTTAAGGATCTGTTACAATAATGTAGGTGGGAGGTGAAGGTGTTGGGACCATGATGGTAATGGAGAATAGGATTGTAAGTGATCAGGTAGAATGAAGATAATTTGCCACTGGATTGAAGGTAGGAAGGAGAGAGAGAGAGAAGTCAAGGGAAACTCTAAGGTTTTGTCCTGAGAAGAATGGAATCATTTACTGAGCTTAAGATGACTTCAGGAGAAATAGTTTGAGGATGAAAATTAAGAGCTCTGTTTTTTTACATGTCAAATATGAAATTTCTATTAGAAATCCCAATGGGGATATTGAGTAAGAGGTTGGCTCTCCTTGCTGGAATTCAGAGGGAAAATATTGACTGGAGAGAAAAATTGGGGACTCATCATTAGATAGATGGCATTTAAAATCATGATCCTGCAAGAAAACGTAGTATATACATATGATGGAATATTATCCAGCTTTAGAAAAAAAAAAAAAAAAGGAAATCCTGCCGTTTGAGACAACATGGATGAATCTAGAGGGCATTATGCTAAGTAAAATAGCCGAACAGAGAAAGACAAATATTACATGGTATTACTTATATGTGGAAGAAAGCAAGGAAGAAAGAAAAGAAAAGAAAATCAAACTCATAAAAACAGAAAGTAGGAAAAATAGTTGCCAGGGGTTGGGGGGAAATAGGAAGATGTTGGTAAAAGGATAGAAACTTCCAGTGATAAAATGGATACCGTCTAAGGATCTAATGTGTGGACAGGGTGACTGTAGTTGATAACACTGTGTTATGTAGTTGAAATCTGAAATTTGCTGAGAGAGTAGAACTTAAGCGTTCTCACAAAAAATAAAAAGAAAAAAAGAAAAAAGTAAACTTGGATGATGGATGTGTTAATTAACTATGGGGAGAAATCCTTTCATGGTGTATATATAGCAATCAAATCACCGTGTTGTACACCTTAAATATCTTACATTTTACAATTCTCTTTGTCAATTATATCTCAAAACTGGGGGTGGCAGATCTTGATCGTATATGAGATTACTTAAGGAATGAATGTTATATAGAGAGAAAGAGATCTGAGGTTGGAAAATGAGGGTCGAAGAGCAAAAGTGGCTGAGAGGACACGGGTGATACAGGAGAAGAGCCAAGAGCGAGTGATGACCTAACACCAGAGAAAACGGTGCCTCAGGAAGGAGGGAATGATCTGTGTGTTGGGTCAAAGGTGGCCAGAGGTGGAGTAAGTTGAGCTGGAGAACTGACCTCTGGATTTGACGATAGGGAAGTCACCGGTAGAGCTGACCTAACTGTTTGGCTGCCGTGGTGGCAATGAAAGCCTGTTTGGAGTAGTTTCAAGAGACAAGTGAATAAAGGATGTTTTAAAAATTCTATTATTGGAGCACCTGGGTGGCTCAATCGGTTAAGCGTCCAACTCTTGATTTCGGCTCAGGTCTTGATCTCAGGGTCCTGAGATGGAGCCCCATGTTGGGCTCCACACTTAGCACAGAGTCTGCTTGTCCCTTTCCCCTGCTCTTTCTCTTTCTCTGTCTCAAATAAATAAAATCTTAAAAGAAATTCTATTATTATTTCCACTTCAAAACAAAAATGTTGAGGTGTATTTCTTAGTACCAAACCTAGTCATACTCTGGTAGGCAACTTCTGCTAATTTAAATTAACACAGATTATTCAAAAATACTTGCATAAATCACCTATTTGAAGACACCACAAACACACTTCACAGAACTAAGTACAAGACATCCTGTGGTCCTCTGGGACTTCTTTTGGAATATTTGCATGGAAAGGTGAGCAATTTTACCATGAAGGGCAGCCGAGAAATAAAGCTCTGAGGAGGAAGTGAATGGAAAATCTTTCTTTTAAAGATGGGGAATTTGGGGCGCCTGGGTGGCTCAGTCGTTAAGCATCTGCCTTCGGCTCAGGTCGTGATCCCAGGGTCCTGGGATCGAGCCCCACATCGAGCTCCCTGCTTGGCAGGAAGTCTGCTTCTCCCTCTCCCACTCCCCCTGCTTGTGTTCCCTCTCTCGCTGTGTCTCTCTCTGTCAAATAAATAAAATCTTAAAAAAAAAAAAAAGATCGGGAATTTTACAGCCCATGCAGTGCAGTGGACAAAAATTGATGCTATAGTAGCAAGATGGGGACAATGGCTTTGTGTAGATTAAAAATGATCTAATCACAAATGGCAGCATTGACCTCAGATAAGAACCAATGTTCCAGTCAGAGTAAACAGAAGAAAGAAAGCATGTATGTGAAGAGAGCCAAGGAGACCGTGCATGTCGGAGCCAGGGTCTTTGGGCTCAACAGGGTCCTTTAGTTCTTTACTGAATTTTTTTGTTCAAAAATTACATTTTACCCTAGAGAGGAGTGCTCTTACTATTTCCATATTCAAGATACTGTCTTTCCGTAGAGCAAGCTTGTCTCTCTGGATGGGCGTTCTGTGTATACACGTTCATGTTCCTCTCTCTGAGTGTTGGTCCCTTCGGATGACTTGGATCTTTCCTCCTTGGCTCTTGTGGATGAGACCTAGCAGTTTTGCTACTCTACCTGGCAGCACATGCAGAAAGCGTCCCTCTGTTCACCTGCTGTATAAAGGCAGGCAGGTGCCAGACCCATTCTCTCCCCTTCATCTTCTTCTATTTGCCCAGACTCGACAGCGGGGACACCCAGCCCACCCATTGCATGGCTTCCCATCTTAGGTCTCAGGAAGAACTGGCACAGTCATGTGGTTAAGTTTAAATACCTGGCTGGGCTCTTGTTGGGATCTTCTCTTCTCTGATCCTCACCTGGTGCTCTGGCCACTGTGGTCTAGGAGTTGTCCAATCCATGGGGGTAAAGGACCTCCATGTATGTCTATTCCTTCTCCCAACCAAGCCCTGTAGGTTGCGAGGGCCTTGCTTGCACCCAATATCCTATAGGGTCCAGCAGCCATTTTATTCAGGAGGGTCAGGAGGCAGGGGGCTAGCACATAAGTGCAAACGGGGGAACTCCTTTATTCGTTTTGAGAGGTACTTCAGTGGTCTCCTTACTTCACACATTTGATAGACATTTGTTGATTATTCACCATGTACCCAACACTGTGCCAGTTTCTCAAAGTATGTGCAGCAGAATGTGAGCTGGGCATTAGGTGTGTCCTGGAAAAGCTGCCTTTGTGGTTAGTTGTTTTTTCAAAGAAAAAACTTATAGAAGTGACTGTGGGACTTCTCACACAATTTACGATACTCATGGGAACACTGCCCCCCAGGATGCCACCTTCCAGAGTGATCTCAGTATTTTCTGATGGCGAAAACTTTTCTTTACATATATTTAACAGAACACGTCACGAAACCATTGTTTCATGGAACAAACTTGGGGAAATATTACATTCCGGGAGTGAAAATCTAAGAATGAATATTGATGAAATGTTATCCAGCCCAGGCTCTTTGTTAGGCATTTAATGTACATCAGCTCATAGTTTCTTCACGGCAGTCCCATGAGGTGGATAGGACTAGGAAATGGAAACTAAATAATGGCAGATTTAGGATTTGACCTTGTTCTGGGACACCACCAACTCACCCCTTCTTCTCCAAGCTATTAAAAATTGCACAAAGCACTTTAAAAATCATTTAAGTCTGCTTACGGTTGTGTGTGAACCATTTCAGAAACCTACTCCAGTAAGAGTGAAGTGTTTCTAGATTGCCAGAGGATCATTGTCTTTTTTGCTGTTTCTTTTCATAGAATCTAGAAGAGACATTCAAAAGGTGTTGGAGGGGCGCCTGACTGGCTCAGTTGGTAGAGCATGCGATGCTTGATCTTGGAGTTGTGAGTTCAAGTCCCACATTGCGGGTAGAGTTTACTTAATAAAAAAAAAGGGGGGGTGCCTGTCTGGCCAGTCAGAACATGCGATTCTTGATCTCGGGGTTGCAAATTCAAGCCCCATGTTGGGTGTAGAGATTACTTAAAGGTAAAATCTTTAAAAAAAATTAAACAACAAAAACAGACAACCCTAAAGGTGTTGGAGTTCTATGTCTTCTTTTAGAACCAAGCCTAAACAATCTGCATCCAAGTAATGCTAGCTGCTATAACAAATATAAACAAAAATGGATAAACAAGGGCTCAAACACTATAAAAGTTCATTTCTCATTCATTAACAGTCCACGATGGGGTTTCTGGTTGTCAGGGGAGGTTTCTGCTCTATACAGACTTATAGGACTTAATCAAATGACAGCTCTGCCATTTTCAAAATATTTCTACAGGGCACCCGGGTGGCTCAGTCAGTTAAGGGTCTGCCTTCGGCTCAGGTCATGATCCCAGGTGGTGGGATCGAGCTCCGCATCAGGCTCCCTGCTCCATGAGGAGCCTGCTTCTCTCTCTGCCTCTGCCTCTCTCACTGTCTCACATGAATAAAATCTTAAAAAATATATTATTTCTATAGCCACACTGGTGACATGGGGTGCTGCCACTTTGGTGAGCCTAAAAGGGAAAGAACATGGAGGACTGTGCGTGGGCAGGGGCCCGCATTGCTTCTCCTCAGGCCCTACTGCTAGAACTCAGTTACGTGGCACATCTCACCACAAGGGTGTCTGGGAAAAGTCATCCAGCTGTGCGCTCAGGAAAAAAAGGAAACTAATTTGTTGAACAGCTAGCAGACACTGTCACGCCGACCACTGAAAGAGAAACATACCAAAGCTTTCCTTGAGCTTTTTAGGAGCCACTTATAATAATTGCAATTATGACAATGATTTAAAAACATGGGAAAGTGCCGGGGCACCTGGGTGGTTCAGTTGGTTAAGCAATGGACTCTTGATTTTTCTCAGGTCATGATCTCAGGTTGGTGGGACTGAGCCCCAGGTCAGGCTCCATGCTTAGAGCGCAGTCTGCTTGTCCCTCTCTCTCTCTCTCTCTCTCTCTCAAATAAATAACCTTAAAAAAAAAAAAGACATGGGAAAGTGCTTTCAAATTAATATCAGGTATTTACCGAGTACATAAAATGCACAATATACCATCCTAAGTGCTTTATATCCATGATCTCATTTAGTCCTCTCCTAAACCCCAAGACAAGGGAGTATATTGACTCTCTTTGGTACAGGAGGAAACTCAAAGTCACAGAGTCGCAGAAGCCAGATGTAGAACTTGGTCAGTCAAGTTCAAAGCCTTTGCGTGACCTCTTTGCTACGCTCAGAAAACATGGCATGCTAGAATCACAGCCACTTAAAAAGGAGGCACATACAAAGACTCAAAAGGAGCATACAAAAATGCATAATTGGCTTTGTGTCTGGGTGGTGAAATTTTTTATTTTCCTCTCTTTTCCAAAACTGTGCTTAAAGAAGCTTTATCCTCATTCAAACCTTTTGACTAAGAGGACATTTTTCTTTAAATGAAAGGAGACCCATTTTTCCCAATTACAAAGTAGTAGGTATAAAAACAAATAAGAAAAACCATTCAATAATAATGAGAATGAGACCCTTTCCTTTTTCTGGAACTTGCTTTTGTATAACCTTTCTGGGACGTGTCTGTGGTTATGGACTAAGAAAACCTTGCTAGTTGTCTTCTTTGAAACAGGTGTAGCTTTACCTTGTTCTCTACCTTAGTCATTAACTACTGCAGAGGGCATTTTATTTGTTCAGAAAGGGATCAGCGTGGGAATCCTACCACTCAATATTTTCCCACCCCCAACTGCACAGCATCTCTTGATGTGATGTGATAGTTTTTCCTTTCTCTTTTGTTGCTGTTCTTCTTAACACCGGCAACTAATGTTGTCTAAAGCTAATTTTATTCTGAGCAATCTCAAACTTACAGAAACTTCAAGAATGGTACAAAGAATTTTTTTTCCCGGGCACCTGGGTGGCTCAGTCATTAAGCATCTGCCTTCGGCTCAGGTCATGATCCCAAGGTCCTGGGATCGAGTCCCGCATCGGGCTCCCTGCTCGGTGGGAAGCCTGCTTCTCCCTCTCCCACCCCCCTTGCTTGTGTTCCCTCTCTCGCTATCTCTCTGTCAAATAAATAAAATCTTTAAAAAAAAATCTTAAAAAAAAAGAATTTTTTCCCTTGAACCATTTGATAGTAAGTTGACTACATGATACACTGTCCCTGCCCTGCATACGACTGACCGTGACTATTTTCAAAACAAGGACATCCTTTTACAAAAACACAATACTTTATAATACAAAAGTTTTCTCTTTTTCCAATTTGTAACTCCTGGCTTCAACAGTAAGAACTTTGATTCCCAATATCCCTAAATCTCATTTGCTCTGCCCCCCAGTATAAAATCAGTGTCTGGTCATAGTCACTGCCCCCCCTTGGCTCTGAGTATGCCCTCCTCACCCTGCTCTCGCCCTGACTTGTCAACACCCCTCTGTGGAAAGCCATTCTCACCCCCTTTAAACTCTGCTTCCAATTCCTGCACAGGCGCCTCCCTCATCCCACTGGGGTTTGCATTCCCTACAGGGGACCCATGTGGAGCTGCCCTCCATGCAGCCCTAGGCTGTGCCTCCCCACACAAGCAACGCCATCCTTACCCAGCTGGGGCCCCGAGTCCCCATGGCAGCTGCAGGGCACCCTCCTCAGCCTACTCAGCCCGACTCTCCACAGGGGAGCAGAATTTGCCACCCTAAAATATGCCTCTATGGCATTAGGATTATTTTAGGCTATTTTTAAGGGTTTTATTTATTTGACAGAGAACAGGAGAGAAAGCAAGAGCGAGCATAGGCAGGGGGAGCAGCAGAGGGAGAGGGAGAAGCAGGCTCCCCACTGAGCAGGGAGCGTGACACGGGACTCGATCCCATGACCTGAGCCTATGTAGACACTTAGCCGACTGAAGCACACAGGCGTCCCTTAGGCTGGTTATCGTTAAGAAAGAACAGACACAGGAGAAGCTCTGAAAACTGAGGAGATAAGAGACATTTAGATTTATAAGGGAACTCTCCATTTGTAAGGGTGGTCTTTCTCCCTGGACCCGGAAGAAGGGGATAACTAAATCTCTGGACGCTCATCAGTGGAGAAGATCCTTAAATTTGCACAACGACCTTACCCTTGTTTGCTGCCCCTCCACACACTGGAATCGGGTGCAGGACCCTTACAGACCTCCATTATCACCATGACAGACCCCGAGTCCACTCTTCAGGTTCTCTGCTTCTGATCAAGTCTATTTTGGAGACCATCTCTGGGTACAAAGTTGAGGTCAGAGTGACCACGAGCTTCGGTGGGTAGGGACCAGACTAGAAGTCAGGAGGCCTGCATCTAGCCCTGGCCCTGCACTTTGACAGTGCTGGGAAGCCTGTGGTAGCACCCGTAGTCTTTCGTAGAAATGTAGGGCTAAAGAAATAGAATGGTCAATAAATAAAATGTCTGATAAGAGTCCCTTTCTCTGCAAACATAGTAATAGTTGTTGGGAGGATAAAGTGAAATAAGGCATTCTAAAATGTTTTGAAAACTATAAAAACCTGGGCAACTATGGCATTTTTCTAAGTATTTGTCAAAAAATATTAATGTAAGGCAAGTTTTTGGTGGGACAATCCTATTTTCTTCATGGCTTACAAAACTGAGGTGACTGAAATATATCCCAGTGCACAGAACTGGAAATGTGTGCTGGGGAGATAAAATGGGGGTGTGCCACCGTGGGGGGGGGCAGCACGGGCTGGACCTTGCTTATCATCCCTATAAGCTTATGGGATAGAGCTTGGAAGAATTTCCAATTTAACTCAATTTGCATCTTTATTGACCATTTTACTATAACTTAAAAAAAAAAAAAGCTAAGTAATCTCTACACCCAATGTGGGGCTTGAACTCACGACCCTGAGATCAAGAGTCACATGCTCTTCTGACTGAGCCAGCCAGGCGCCCCAAGTTTACTATAAACTTTAAGAGCAAGAGTCTTCCTTCAGTGATACCCCTCCCCAAATTTACTTCTATTTATCTCCTCTGTGAAAATTTCCTTTGTGTGTTGACACCATTGTAGCAGCTTCTAGAACTTCCTTTTTCACTTACTCTCAGATATGTGTAATATCTAACTAAACTAGCTATTTCAACAAAAGCCAACTAAATGGGATCTTGGAGGCTGAAAATTCCTTGATTCTCCAGGCTTCCATTTATGCAAAAACAATGAATTTAAGTTTTCCCGTATCTTAGGAATGAAATCCCTTTTTGGCATTTTTGATAGAGTCTGATACATACTGAAATTGCTTTTCACTTATTCTTGGAGGCCACAGGAATGAAATAAGAAGCACCACCAAACCAAAAAAGGGCTCTGAGGCCCACCAGCCCTATATGGATTACATATAAAGATGGGATTCTAATGTTGCTCTATGTTAGAGGGATTTAGATTCATTTTTGAAAGATTCTAGAAAAGCCACAGAAAGAAATTCAACAGCTTTCAAAAGGGGAAATGAGGTCAAAGGCTGGGGAAGGCAGAGTTAAGAAATCCCCACGCTAGAGAAAGCAAAAGGCAGCATGAATATTGCAAGGAAGTGGTCAGTGCTAGTAGACGGTGGGGCAATGAGGTTGAGAGGACATGAAAAGTGACTCATGGCCCCTCTTCCACTTGGTTTTCTGCTGCTGAAGGCCTTTGCTAAGTCCCAGTTACTTCCGCCTGTCCATTGTGACTTCAAGCGGTTTCTTAGCTGGTGGTACCTGGGAGATGGTGTGCAGGTAACTGAGCTGGGCCAATGAATGGGACAAGGAACAGCCTCCCCACAGGGTGACTCAGAGGGTGTGTGTGTGTGTGTGTGTGTGTGTGTGTGTGTGTGTGTGTGTGTGTGGCATTAGTTTCAACTGGATTGGGTGACATTTGAAGATGAAGTTACCCTCGGATATGTCCTCATTCACCCATTCATTCCTTCAGGAAACAATTATTGCATACATAGGGTTGGCAGACGGTTTAAACCAAAGTATCAGACTCAAAAATGTGTAGACTGGGGAGGCCGGGTGGCTCAGTCGTTAGGCATCTGCCTTCAACTCAGATCATGATCTCGGGGTCCTGGGATCGAGCCCCGCATCGGGCTATTTGCTCAGCAGGAAGCCTGCTTCTCCCTCTCCCACTCCCCCTGCTTGTGTTCCGTCTCTCACTGTGTCTCTCTGTCAAGTAAATACATAAAATCTTTAAAAAATAATAAAAAAATAAAAATGTGTAGGCCAAATTAAAAAAAAAAAAACCCAAATTCTAGTGATATGGAAAACTTACTGATTAGTGGTTGGAGATGGTGGCTCGAATATCTAACATCTAGGTTTATCTCAGTTCTCTCTAAAGACCCCACAAAAATGACTATGAATGAATTATTTTAAAGCACAAATCCACAAAGACTAAGAGAGCAGAAGAAACAGCCAGAAAAGGGAAAGGTAGAAAGCCAGCGGCTGAGCGGGAATGAACAAACCAGCTCAAAGAAGCCCAATCCTAAGCTGTCAGTGGTGGGAAGGGGGTCATCCATTGCATCTGTACCACACACTCCCAGGAATGCTCAGGAATGGGTGACACCAGATACCCCTAAAATGGGGGCGAATGGAAACACAGGTTGGAAGTCCTTTAAGAAGCAGTTAGACTCAGCTTTCTTCTCAAAGCCTGTCCGCAGAACACCCTTCTCCCACCTTTGCACAGGACCCGGAGGTTAGTACCCCCAGCAGCACCACCCAGCACGGGAGCCACTGGGCACATGGGGTTTCTGAACCTCTCCAATGTGGTTCTTGTAAACTGAGATGCACCGTGAGTGTGACACACGCAGTGGATTTGATGGCGGACTACAGTAACAAAGGATGTAAAATGCCTCTCGATATATTTTTCTGAATATTGATGATATATTGAAACAATAATGCTTTTGATATATTGGGTTAAATAAAACATTAAAAATCATTTCTCCTCTTTTTATTTTTTTAATAGCACTGAGAGATAATTTAAAATCGCTGTCTTGGCTCCCATGCGATTTCTATTGGACAGTGCAGCTCTGGAGAGTGTGGGCTGGTGGTGATTGGGGACTAGGGCACAGTGGGGAGTTTCCATCCTGAAAACAGGGCTGCGGAGCATAAGCTAGCAGGTCCTAGTGGGAGCCCAGCCCCTCTCCCCCACTCAGATCCTAGAATGCCGGCAGCTGGCCTCCTAAGCTGCAGGTGGGAGCGGGGAACACTCCCCCCAGCAGAAGCTGATCAGCAGGGAAGACCTAAGATCCTAAAGCAGATCCTGCAGCCTCTTCTCTGTAGCCCCAGCATTTATTTCACTCCTGCACCCGCAGGCCGGTTCCTGAAAACTCCTGCCACTTCCTTGGGGCAGGATGTGCCTCTCGGTCTGCCAACCGCTTGTTCTTCCGTCGGGGAGACATCCGTGACTTCATGACCTGCACAGACTCAGATCCCATGTGGTCCTGCACTTCAGCTGCCCGCCCCTGCCGAGGGCTGGCCTCCTTTCCTCCTGGCCTCACTTCTCCGCCTCTACACCGGGTTTTCCTGAAAATAGACATCCAGGGGAATCCTCTAACAGTTCAGAAAGCAAAACAAATGTGTTGTTTTTTAAATGACAGTCGATATTGTGGCTTGTTTTTAATGCCCTGCTTATGCACGGAAGTCATAATGTGCCGTAAGAATACTACTAAATGCGCAGAAAGTGCGCGTGCACGTCTGCTTGTCTCAACAGAGAGCTAAAACCCCGGGCTGTGGGTCTCAAGGTTCCCACCTGGAGCTCTCCGAGCACCCAGGAGGTGTCACTCATGGAATCAGGTGCTGAAATAGAGAAGAGAGATCCAGTCCCTACTGTCCACAGAGGCACAGGCTAAGGGAGAAGTCAGGGACGCGGGGCAAATGCTTGATTGTACGGGGAGAGCGGAAGGGGGTCTGCAGAGCAGGCAGCCCCTAGACCCAACAGGCTGGAGGAGGAGCGAGAGGAAACATTTGCAGAGGGGGTCCGGCTGGCTGCAGCCGAAGGAAGGGCATTCCCAGCAGAGAGCACGGAGAAGGGGCCACATGCAGGAAACTGAAGATCTCTTAAGCTGGCTGCAGAGGAGGGGAAGGGGAAAGTGTTCAGGAAGAAGGCTGGAGGGGGCCTGAGCCTGGCTTATCATGCCAAGGAAGCAGAATGATCTACAGGAGCCCGGACTTCATTGAAATGCGCCGGTGATTTCACCTTAAGAGGAAACCCCTCTGCTGGTCGCCATATACTTTTCCTTAGTGGCCTGTTGCCTCCCCTCCCCGTGTCTAGCAGTCTGTGGAGGGAATGAAAACAACCACTACCTCTGTATTTTTTGAAGGGGAAAATGCGTGGGCTTGTGGGACCGGCTGAAGTGGGGAGAGGGGGCAGCTACCTGGAAACACTGTAAAGTGTGCCTTTAAGGGGCCCCACCCCGTCCCCACACGCCAACAGCCCACCAGGACTGATATCCACTTTTTGCACCTGGTACTTAGCAGCTCCGTTTGGCCCGGGGCCTCTGACCAAGTCTCCTCCTGAGACTTGTTCTGTCTGGGCCCAACCTCCACTGAGGAGCAGGGGATCAGATGCTCTGATCTTGGCTAATGTGGAATTCTTCCCAAGTTTTATAACATCTGAAACTAGTGACATAAGAAAGGTTTCTAGAAAGCAGTAGGAAGCAATCTAAAGGGGAGCATCAGGTGCCTCACAAGTGACAGGGAAGAGATCTGCTGGCAAAACTCTTCAAGTCACCCCTAAATCATCACACAGACACAGAGGATCTGGAAAACCACGTCAAAGCAAAGGAAGTAAGCAGTTTGAGGTAGCTGAGTCTTCAAGACCGCCCTTAAGACCATCTGCAGATAACACGGTTGGCTTTTCTGCCATCACAGAGCAAAACATGGGGGTGGCTGTTAGAATAAAACCGAATTTACAAAAATAGGTGGTGGTCGGCAAAATATGGCCATGGGCCACAGTTTGCCAATCGTGGTAGAGAGGCGAAAACAACATGGTCTTTGGAGACACCCAGACTTAAACTCATCCTAGCTCTAATAACCTTCCTGTGAAGGTAAGTTAACCTTGCTAATCCTCATTTCTCTTGAATGGAATAGTAATTCCCACCTCTAGTTGAGTGACAAGGCTGAGATGAAATTCTAAATATAAAGACCTTAACACTATGTCCAGCCCATGGAGGACCCAACACACATTAGACCCTCTTCTCTACTTTGGCTTTTCCTTGAGCTGGCATTAACACACGTGGGTATCAATAAATACCTGTTCAGTACAATGGCCATAGCAGACACGAAGAGAAAGTTCTCAGAGTCAACAAAAGGTGTCAGGATTATTGGGCTGAAAGACTCCTTAACTCTCTGCTAATGGTTTCTCACCCTTGCGCTCCTGACATTTTGGGCAGGATAACTGTCGTGGGGAGCGATCCTGTGCCTTGCCGATACAGATAGCAGTGCTCCGTCCCCTCGATAGCCCCGGGGCAGGGGCGGAATTACCCAGGGTGAGATCTGTAGGGCTGGCTCATATCCCAAGGGTCCTCGGAACCAGTGTGCCTGGTTTTGTCCTGGGTAACCATTCCCTCAAGGACTTGGTCGGCCTTGAGGAGAGATTCCATTTAGTCCTTGAGATCCACTCTGTTTCCCCAGTGGATCCAACATTATTGAACTCACCACAGAATATTTTAACAAACACTTGAATAGGACCATTTCTAGACGTCCTCAGGTTCAGGTAAGGCCTGCCTCTCCAGTAGCCTGGACACTCAGGGTGAATATATGAATAATGAAAGAATACATGAATGAAGAGGGAAGACACAACCAGTTTTATCCCTCTGCACATTGACTGTCATCGTTCTTGCTTTTTGCTCTACCCCAACCCCAATGTCTATTCTTCCCTTCTGATTTCTCTGACGGAACTATCAGATTGTAAAAATCCAGGTCCTGCTCTCCTCCTGGGAAAGACCAAAGTCCCTGGGGGGAATCTTTCTCTTACATTTGCCCTGATGCCTGGTGGCATGTGACCCAAGCTCAGCCAGGTAGATCTTTGGTCACAGGTGTTTGAGTGCTAAAGGGCCAATAAAGGAGAAGTTTCGGGAAAGAAGAGGAATGGATAATTTTGTTATGTTGGCTTCCAAAGGGATTTGGAGGGTAGCTGCTTTGCCTTGAAGAGGCAGAAGGGGCTCAGCATCGTGAGGTGATTTTCCTCAAGTTACTCTGTCACGGAAGAGGGGGGCTGATGGGGTCTGTGGGGAAGAAAAGAGAGAAAAAAAAGAGAGATAGGCGGAAGAGGGAGAGGGAAATCCAGGCAAAAAGGAACAGAAGGTGTTGCTCCTGAAGGGCAGCGGTGTGGGTCCACCCACTTGTGACCCGGGGCTGTGGCTTACCCGCCAGACCTCGGCGGGGGGGGGGGGGGGGGGGGGGGGGGGGTTGGAGAAAGAGTCCCTCAGGGCCTCCCTCATGATCTTTTTATTAGGTCCTTTGGAAATGCGTGCGGCTGGGCTTCTGGGCAATAGCTTCCCCTGGGTTTTTTTATTTGTATTTCTTTTTCAAGATTTATTTGAGAGAGAGAGAGAGAGCGTGAGCGGAGGGGTGGAGGGGCAGAGGTAGAGAGAATCCCAAGCAGACTCCCTGCTGAGCACAGAGCGCAATGCGGGGCTCCATCCCAGTTCCCTGAGATCATCACCTGAGCTGAAGTCAAGAGTTGGACCCCTAAACGACTGAGCCACCTTGGCGCCCCAATAGCTTCCCCTTTAAAACACCAGTTACCACTACACCACCATTACTGTTCCATGTATACCCTGGGCTGTGAGCTCATTGCGCGTATTTTCCCATGGATTCCTCCCCCAAAGCCCCTGAGATAGGGAGTCGTGCTGTCTTATTTTGTAGATGAAGATATTGAGTCTCAGAGAAGGGCAGAACACAGGATTTGAACCAAGGTCCAACCAACTGCAAAGCTTCTGACTGCAGGCAGTGGGGACGCTCCAGGCCCCAGAGCAACAGAGAAACGGAGAAGAAGCGAGTTCCCACGTCCCGGTACAGCTCTGCCCACTCAGCTCTCTGCCTGCAGCTTTTTAAGCAGGACTTAACTTCTTGAACCCGAGTTTGATTGGGCTTTGGAAACAGCTGTCTCCTGATGAAACCAGCCCCCTCTCCATCTGGTGGATTAACTTGCTTTTCATCTCGTCCTCCCTCCCTTGGCCGACGGGTCAGCAGGCTACTTGATAGCACCTTGGCCAGAGACTCAATGGATAAGGAAGGGAAAAGGAGGGAAATTTAGCTCAACTCTTGTTACCTGAGGCAGCAGGTGAAACCAATGCCCACAAAGAGGGTTTTGTATTTCCCATGAATTTAAAATGTCCCTGTCACTCATGCTACCGAATGTCCTGAGTTGGTGATCCAGAAGAGAATGCAGTCATTGTGCAAGCAGGACAACTTATAAGGAAATACTTATATTTCCTTATAAGTTGAACTTATAAGGAAATACTTCAGAGCACATGGTTTTGCGGTAAAAACTCAACCTCAAAGAGCTAACTACTCAGCTGTCTCTGTTGCCCTTGCCTTAATTGTGGTGGGGGAGGATGGAGCTGCTGAAAAGTCCAGGACCTTCAGGAGGTCCCAAAGTCACACACGCCTCCCCCCTCTGTGGGTCTCAGTCAACACCCCTTACTCCTCTGTGGGCCCCCGTCATGCCCCCACTCCCGCACACAGAGGTATGAACCCAAGTCATCCCCCCACCCCCTCTATGAAAGCCAGTCACAGCCCCATTCCCTCTGTGAGCCTGAGTCACACCCCCCATTCCCTCTGTGGGCCCCAGTCACGTGGATCTGAGTCACATCTCCACTCTCTCTGTGCTGCTTCCTCACTCCCTACTCTGTAGTCCTCTCTGGATGCCGTTTCCAGTTCTTGTCAGGGAGCATATAAGCTCGATTTTAAACTTGAGATGTCTGAATGTTAGAACAGTACTGATGAGTTATAAGCAGCGACTTGGCCTTGACAAACTTGGCCCTTGGGCTTAATCATGAAGCTTTGGAAGAGAAGGAAGCCATTCCCATCCAGGGTGTCTTTTCAAAACTTTTTTTCTTTTTTCCTCTTTCTTCTTTGTCTTTTTCCTTTCACTTCTTTTCTTGTTTTGTTTTGTTTTTTCTTTTTTTTTTTTTTTAATGCTCCCTGACACAGGAGAGCCACTACTGTGTAGGAAAATATTGTATCAGCTTGCAACCCAGCGGTGCAGTGAAGCTTTGCTCCCAGACTGAGGGGTAATTCTGAGTTAGCTCTGGAGTAACTCTGTTTTCTTTCTGAGGTTGAAAGTGAAAGAAGAAGTTTCCTAATTCTGACCTGATTTCTTTTCTCAAATTATTATTCTTAGGAACTATGAAAGAGAATGTCAGAATTACACTTTCTACTCCCTTCTCTCCTCCTCTTAAAGATTTTCTGGGGTGGGGGGGAGGTTAAAATTACTTTTCTTTTTTTTTTAAGGAGGCTCTGTGCCCCTCTAACTTTTTGTTTTTTAATCTAAAATCAATTAACATAGTGCATTATTAGTTTCAGAGGTAGAGGTCAGTGATTCATCAGTTGCATATAACACCCAGTCCTCATCACGTCATGTGCCCTTCCTCCTTAATGCCCATCACCTGGTTACCCCATGCCCCCACCCACCTTTCCTCCAGTGACCCTCGGTTTGTTTCCTATGATTAAGAGTCTCTTATGGTTTGTCTCCCTCTCCGATTTTGTCTTAATTTATTTTTCCCTCCCTTCCCCTATGTTCACCTGTTTTCTTAAATTCCACATATGAGTGAAATCATTTGGTATTTGTCTTTCTCTGACTGACTTATTTCGCTTAGCATAATACCCTCTAGTTCCATCCACATTGTTGCAAATGGTCAGATTTCATTCTTTTTGATGGCTGCATAATATTCCATTGTATATGTACATATATGTGTGTGTGTGTGTGTGTGTGTATAATATATATATCACACCTTCTTTATCCATTCATCTGTTGATGGACATCCGAACTCTTTCCATAGTTTGGCTATTGTGGACATTGCTGCTATAAACATTGGGGTGCATGTGCCCTTTTGAATCTCTGTGTTTGTATCCTTTGGATAAACACCTAGTAGTGCAATTGCTGGGTTGTAAGGTAGCTCTATGTTCAACTTTTTGAGGACTCTCCGTACTGTTTTCCAGAGTGGCTGCACCAGCTGGCATTCCTACCAACAGTGTTAAGAGGGTTCCCCTTTCTCCGCATCCTTGCCAACATCCGTTGTTTCCTGAGTTGTTAATTTTAGCCATTCTGACTGGTGTGAGGTGGTATCTCATTGTGAAAGGAAACAGTCAACAAAACTAAAAGACAACCTACAGAATGGGAGAAGATATTTGTAAATGTCTTATGAGATAAAGGGCTAGTATTCAAAATCTATAAAGAACTTATCAAACTCCACACCCAAAAAACAAATAATCCAGTCAAGAAATGGGCAGAAGACATGAACAGACATTTTTCCAAAGAGGACATCCAAATGGCCAACAGACACATGAAAAAATGCTCCACGTCACTCAGCACCAGAGAAATACAAATCAAAACCCTCTACCTGTGGATTATGAAAAATCTCAAACCGAAGTAGAGAATTTGCACTCTGGGTAAATTCAAAACTAGAAAAAGCAAGGAAATAGTGGAATTAAATAGCAAAGGTGGAGGAAAACAAGACTCTCACTTTTGAATTCTCAATAATTAGGATACCGCACTTACATATTGATGTGTAAGTTAACAAGACTTTCATCTTTTGGGGGCCTCTGCCTCTGGCCCAACCCCTATGATCTGTTTTTGCAGTTTCTCCTTGGGATTCAGGAATATACAAAGGATGGAAGGCAGATGAAACTTGAAATTTTAGTAAAGCCTCATAAATAGGTTTTCAGAAAAGCCAGCAGGCCATGGGTTACTAACATCCTGGTGGGGCTGGGTTGCTAACATTCTGGTGGAGCTGTACGCCAACCTGTAGGAGGGATGACGGATCAGAGAAAACATTTCCACTTAACCCAGCCAGAGAGGAGAGTCAGCATCAAGCTAGGGAGACAGAATCTTCAGTGGTCTGGACTACACCAGAGCTTCTCAAACTTTAATACACCCACAAACCACCTGGGGATCTCGTGTAGATGCCGATTTTGAGTAAGCTGGAGGGGTGGGGGAGCTGACAACCTGCATTGCTCACAAGCTCCCAGGCACAGCCAGCTTCAAGCTGCAGCCTGTGCCCACATGGCTCTGAGCTCAGAAGGGACCTGAGCTTCGTTGGATGCTCTACTGTGACCTTGAATTATTTATTTATTTATTTATTTATTTATTTATTTATTTATTTATTTATTTGAGAGAGAGAGTGAGTGAGGGGAGAAGCAGAAGGGGAGGGAGAGAGAATCTCAAGCAGACTCCGTGCTGAGCGCAGAGCCCCCTGAGGGGCTCAGTCTCATGACCCTGAGATCATGACCTGAGCTGAAACCAAGAGTCAGCCGCTTAACTGACTGAGCCATCCACGTGCCCCTTGAAATTCTTAGTAATTTAAACTTAAACTTGTGTTTTGTAAGTAAAGTCAGGTGGCACAGATAGCCAGCACAAGCAAGGAGGAGATCCCGCAACGCAGTAGGAATGTGCCTGCCCCGTCTCTCGCTGCCCTATTTGTGTATGTATAATGATGGAGATGCCCATGAGTACAAAATTCTGGTGGGAATTCTGCAAATCTCAAAGCAAGTACAGGGTAATGTTATGTCTGTGACTTAGGAAGGTTGAGGGTGCTGGCAGCCTTAGAACCTGAATTTGCTGTCAATACAGAAAGAAAGAAATGTTCTGAGAATCATGAATGACTAAGAAACCCTAGCATATCCTTTCTGTTACTTCTCTCTCTTAGCCAACCACTTATGCCCAAAGTTATGCCACATAAGGGAAGGAAAAGTTCCGTTTCCTTTCAGTTCTTCCTTATTCATCATGAAGCAGAAGGTAGAGATTATTGATAGAATATGTGCTTATTAAGAAGTAAAATAATAAGAATAATTGAGTTGCTTTGTTCGGTGTTTCCTCTGTTCTGATGAGAACAAACTACAAATGTGTGTACAAGTTACAAAATACAAATGGTGTAATTTTGATGATTCCACGTATGAATTAACTTTACGTTTCCATTTAAAACTGGCATCACATGATAAAAAGATGAATGGTAAGTCCATGGGAGTAATTTAAAATCTGAACGCTTCTTTTCTTAGAATGACATTAAACAGCAAATATAAAACATCGTAAGTTGAGTGGCTGTGGAAGAAAAGGAAAAACTTCATCTTTTGGTACCTTCAGTGGTCCTTTTCTCCTCATTTTGCATAAGGCACCCAGAGTTTTATTTTGTACTGGGCCATACAAATTATATAGCCGGCCCTGCTCCTAGATGATGCTGATGTTCTTGGCCCACAGACTACATTTTGAGAAGTGAGAGTCTATACTGAGGTTTTGAAGGCAGAAAGACCTGGTGTCAATTGTTGACTTTACCACCTGCTAGTTGCTTTTGTGATCTTAGGTGATCCTTCAAGGAATGTGTAAAAGAAAGGCAGAACATACTTTTACGGCTTATCAGTAATGAGGGTCTAACTTGGGCTGTGATATTTTTGCTCACGAAGGCTGGTTCTCTTATCTATATCATGTGGATCATAATTTCTCCCAGGCAGGAATTCAAAAAACAACCCCCTTCTCGAAACTCTTCTTGCCCTTGGCAGACCGTGGAGCGGAACGAGCGGTCATCCCTCCTCTACTGTAGTTGGTGGTTGACCTTTTAGTCCCTCTGCTTGGATTTAAGCTCTTTGAGAACGGGGTCACGCCATGCCTCTATCCTGAACCCATGCCTGCACAGCCAAACTCAACCACAGGCAGCATCAAGAGTACTATAATGCAGATGTTTAATATTGAATGAATACACGTTCTCTGCTTCAACCAAGCAGGGTGCCGCCATTGAAGTACAGCGCATTCCCTCCAGATTCCTGCCTTCTGTCCCAATACCAAGAGTCTCCCTTCTTTTTTTCCTATTCAGATCATACCCTTCCAGGGCTAGTAGCTATGTGAATTCTTACTTTGGGCCTCTAGAAGACCGACTGTTTTCCTATCAGCCTCTTGGTGACGCTCTCCATTGGCATCGACTCAATCCCTCTTTGGAGTGACTACAGCCTTTCCAGGCTTTCCCAGTGCCCAACCAAAGAAGAACCTCTGCATCCGAGAATTCCCAGCAAAAATCCTGCACTTCGTTCCAATTGGCTGCATCCTAAACCAATCCTAGTGGCTAAGGTCATGCTAGAGGTTGGGGATCTTACACCTGAGATCACCTAAACTACTCACTTTGACAAGATGAAAGCCATTCTGTTGATCCATTTAGGACACTTCCTTGCTGATAGTGCAGTTAATCCCAGACAAATGCAACCCCGAGGGCAGGGGATGATCAAATAGCTGTTGGTAGACAACCGGAGTGCTCTCCATCCTCCCTAGGATGCCTGTTAGTGAACATTTCCTCTTCTACGCCTCGGCTCCCTAGCTAACTAGGCCCTTTGAGATAATAGCTCAGCCCTCTCATTATAAATATAAGAAAATGGGGCCCCATGGGGCATAAGGGAGGGCCCTGCTCAAGGTCACATATCTAATTAGTGGCAAAGTCAGCACTAGACCACACTGCTCCCAAGATATTTAGCTCTTAGTCATACAGCCTACTGCCTTGCCGTACCATTGGAAGATGTTGTATTTATATATTTTCTCCCCTTGTAGACACTGACTTTCCAGGGGCCAAAGACAGTATCCGTCTGCACCACAGCATTTAGTTCAGGATTATAATGAAAACTTAGCTGAGGACTACAAACATATTAAGCAGCCTTGATGATATTAGTGGAATGAGAAAAAAACTATGTTTATCACCAACGTGCCAAGCAAAAGGCAAATAGTAAGTTAAACAATTATTATTGATAAGTTATTACTGCATTGCGACCAGAGAGGGGAATGTTTTGCCTTTCCTTTAAGTAAGAATGCTACAGGAATTTAACCTAAAAGCCCCAGACTTGTGAATAATTCCTGTATATCAGACGTTCTTTATACCAACTCTATAACCTTTATTACATGGATGTATCCTTATAGTTCCGTATCTATCAATCTACCTTTATTTCCTCTTTAAGAAATGACCTGTACGAAAAGAGAAAGGAACTTGTAATCTTCAAAATGTATAGAACTTTTAACTAGTTTCTAGTTTTGTCTGTGAACTGAGAAACTTGGTTGAACCGGCTCCGAATTCTTGTTTGCATTTTTCCAAAGTGAGATTTCCCGAAGTGAGATTTCTCTTCAGCAAATGGAGAAACAGAAGGAGCTCCACATTACAAATGACGTTAAAAAAAAAAATGCCTAAAGAAGGGATCTTTGGCCATCATCTGAGGCACCGGCTGCCTCAGGCAACCGGAAACGGAAGCGGAATTCCTGCGGGTGGGGGAAGGGCGCAGGGGGAAGATAGACCCTTTGACCCCTCTGCGGGGCCCTCACCCACAGGGATGCCTGTACCCCACCTGGGCCTAAGACATCCCTCCACACTTCTCTTTGCCTTCCTATTTTCCAAATCCACCTTGTCATCACAGTGTTTTTACATTAGTACAGTTTTCTGTTTATTCCACGGATAACCCGGATGATGTCAGGGCCTATCCTTCCCCATTGGTCATCCCCACCAGCCCCACAGACTTCAAGGCTGAAGTCTGCTCAGGGAGTTTTGCCCATTCCCAGGGAAGTGCGTTCAGAACCTCCTCTGTCCTCCAGGGCAATGTCCTCCTATCATGGATTCTGGCCTTACATCCACCTAGGCATAAGCAAGCTTTCAAGTTTGTCCAGAAGGATCCACTTCCATAAAGAAGCATCAGTGAGCAAAGTGGACTTTATTAAAGACCCTGACAGTGTGACAAAGAGCGAGCAAGATGCCAGCCATCCCCGTGGCCAAAACATAACCCCCGCCACCACCTCGGTGATTGTTTGTATAACAGGTTCTCTCCTGGGCTAGGTGTTCTCAAGTTTTTACCCACACCCCATTTCCCCCCCTCCTTGGTATCCCTCTTGGTATCCCTCTCCGCCACCCCCCATCATCTAAATTCTCTTCTTTTTATACAAAACAGTTCAGTTCTCCCAAACCCCTGTCAGCCTGCACACCTCATGTTTTCCTGACATGACCCATGGGTAATATCTTCCTGCCTCGTAATTATCCTCTCCAGAGAGTAACTGCAGTTTGTAGCAATATTCTTTGTTTTCAATCACACTGGGCTTACTTGCTCTATGAAGGGTTTCCTGAATTTTCCCTCCGAATTTCCCACATTTCAACAAAATCCCCATTGACCTCTTGAGACTTCAAAAATGTAATTAATGAGGGGCGCCTGGGTGGCTCAGTTGGTTAAGCGACTGCCTTCGGCTCAGGTCATGATCCTGGAGTCCCGGGATCGAGTCCCGCATCGGGCTCCCTGCTCGGCAGGGAGTCTGCTTCTCCCTCTGACCCTCTTCCCTCTCGTGCTCTCTCTCTCTCATTCTCTCTCTCTCAAATAAATAAATAAAATCTTTTAAAAAAAATGTAATTAATGAGATCATTTATTTGATGGCGTCTATCTACTCCTCCATCTCTTCCCGACACTGCATTCAGTGACTACTTGTTGGGATCTTGGGGTGGGCCAGGCTCTGGGCAGGAGAAGGAGTGGGAATCCCTTAGCCTGCGTTAGGTCTGAGGGGTCATGAGATGTCTCCTTTGAGTAAGACAGAGGGGTCTCTGTGAGGAAGAACCACCAGAGACAAGGACGGTTGCGACCCAGACGAACCGTGCAGACGAGGACATCCCGGGGTCTGCTACACCAGGTGCTATAGGCATCGGACGCGGGCTTGCCATGGCCCGTGCCCCTGCTCTTGTTTGCCTTTCTGTTCCCAAAGAGTTGGATGTCCTGCTTGTCTCTAAGGTGTTGCCAGACTTCACCTGGTAGCCTGACCTCGGGAGGCTGGGAAATGACCCTCCCTTCCCTTTCTCCCAAATTTGGAAGTTCTCTTCCTTGGTGACTGGTATTTCTGGGTGCTCGTGGACGTCAAGGAGGAGGAAAGCATCTAGCAGCCTCCACCTGCTGCTTGCAGGACCTCTGGCAAGTGGCTAGGAAAGAGCTCCTGCCGGAGGAGGCAGTGGGAGAAGGGGCGGACGGGACCACAACAGCTGCTGCCTCCAGGGGAGGCTGAGCAGTCGGTGCCCGAGACTGTGGGGACAGAAGAGGCCGGCTGCCCGGGCTGTCTGCGGAGTGGCGCCCAGCTCCAGGCTCAGGAGGACTGGAATCTCATCCATGTGAGTCCAAGTTAAGTGGAGTCCGAGGTGGAGCCAAGAGGTGAGGGGTGCAGCTGGGACAGTCAGTGAGTCAGTGATTCATGGGGCGGGTTGGAGAATCTTCTCCTAAAGGGCTGTTGTAGTTAGCCTCTGCAAGATGTCTTTGCTCTGACCTTCACCGCGTGTCCCCTGGGCTCCTATTTTCCCAGTTTGGAACACTTGCCCGGAAGGGGCTGACCTGAGCTAGGACCCACTGTCTCTGGGGAAACGGTGATTAATCTCTTGCCTTCCTTCCTGTATCTTTTTTCCCAGCCTGGCCTGTGTCAGCCAGGGTCCCTGTACCATCAGGTATAACGTGCGTTGACAGAGCAGGGAGACGCATAGGGAGGAGACTGTGGGAGAAAGCCTCGGGGTGAGTGAAGGAATCCGGTGAAGTTGGGAACATGGCGGCCGTAGACTTGGCTGGCCGCCCTGTCCCTGGTAGGGCTGCTGGCTGTAGCTGGTGTCCCCAGTCTTCTGCAGTCACCTGAGGAAGCCCCTGTTGAAGGTAGCTCCGTGCAAACTTTCTATCAAGATTGTGGCAGAATGACCAGGTGAGCAGGACTTCCTGTGTCATGGGAAGATGTTGTTCCTGCTGTGCCCCCTGCCCCAGGACACCCCAGCTCCCCTGCCAGAGTCCCCTCTACCCTTAGCTTCCTCATCTCTGGCCTCCACCATGCATCCGCCTATCACTGTCCTTTTCTTCTTCCTCACCACAGGGTATCTCTCTGCTACTAGATCTCGATTTCTTAATGGCCTGCTTCTCACCCCATGATGTGACATTTCCTTCCTCACCACAGAGCTTGCTCAGATGCTAACTCCTATTACCCAACCAAATGTGGTCCCTGACGCAATCTCCTCACCTAACCTCACCTTGTCAGGTTCTTAATCTCTCACCTATTGAAAGAGCCATAATTGTGTTTGTTAGCCAGCACCTAGTAGGAGTGGGGAGGAGAGGGGCCCGGCCTGGACCCCCTCCCATTATTGCCATGGGTTCCAGTTTGCTTCCCCAACCTAGAAAGCCTAGAGGCTCTTGGCCTAGGAAGAGGGGAGACCCAGCCTCTGGCCTTTGGCCAGAGGACCAACTCACAAATCCCCACTCCGTGCTCATGGTGCTGGGGCCCCTTGAGTCTCCCTAGGAGCCAGGCTGGCTAGACTCTGGGACTCTGATTCCAAGCTCCCAGCAGGTCAACTTGGGTCCAAAGCCCCGCATCAGGGGCCCGCCTTCAGGGCTCCAGCACGAATATGTAATGAAAAAGCCACTGGAGCCTTCTGACAGAGCCCCATTGCCCTTTCTACTTAGAGGAGTGGAGAGGATCTGGCTTGTGGCTCCCCCAGGCTGTTCACCTGCCTGAGCTCCGAGAAGATGATCCTAGAAAAACAACCCTTAGCTCCTGTCAAGTGGGGAAGGCTGACAGCAAGTGAGCCTAGAGCCTGGGAAGACTCATTTCTGCTTTTACTAATCCAGTCAGTAACATTGTAATCCATCATTTCATTTGTCCTTCGATACACCTTGCAATTTTTCTTGAAAACTGGGCATAATACAGTGGATGAAAGGAATGGAGGAAAAACGGGTCTTTAGTGAGAGGCTTTATAGGAGACATAAAACGCTTCTGGTGAGGCGTGGGGCTGTGTTTGCTGCTTGATGTAACTGTACGTGTCAGAGGCTAACCTTCTCTGGCGTCTTTGCTTGTGTCACCCCTATTGTTTTGGGGGTCTCCCTAGAGACTTGCTAAATATTGTCTGAGACACGTGGTTCTTTCTGTTGTATTCCCCTGTGACATAGGAACCTTACAGCTAGGATGGTGAGGTGTGCGGAAGGAGGAAGGAGGAAGTGCTCTGCGAGCCTATGATTAGGTCCCAGTCTTCCGTGAGCCTGTGTCCCTGGGTGGTGGCCCCCCCCCCCCCCCCGCCCAGTGCGTCTCCGCCGCACGGTGTCTTCTCCCTCAGGTGAGACACGAAAGTGGGTGGGGGAGGGGCCGGAGGTGGGTATTTTCTCTCTTTCAGGTCCCTTGGGCTCTGGTAAGACCTCAGGAAGTTAGGCTCTCTTGAGGGCAGATCTTGTAAAGAACGAACTAATCTGGGTACTTTCCCGTCCCCTTGCTGGAAGCACCAGGGATCTTTTCTCTGATCTTCGTTGCGAATCTGGTAGAGCTCCTGGATATAAAACTCATGATCGGGTGGGGGTCCCCTTCTGACTGCCCACCCCCTTGAATTTCTCTCAGACTCCTCCACACCGAGCCTCCAGCAATGTGTCCGTTGCGCTTTAGGTCTTGCCACCCTGGTGCTGTTTCCCTGGGGGTCTCGGCTCCCAGGCTTCTGCTCCAAGAAGTGGGATTCTCTGTATCTGCCTCTCTGTCACCTCCATTTTAGGGGCAGCTCTTGGTCCTATGGCCTCAGTCTGATGGGATATAAGAGTTGCTGGGTTTTTCTGTTTTTTGTTTTTTTCTTGTGTGGACAGGAAAGGCAACTTCCAGGCTCCTTACATGCTGGACTGGAAATTGGAAGCCTCCTCACCATCATTTAATTAGATTTTTCCAAAGTGAAGTTAAGAGATATTCAGTTACCACCCATTAGGTATGTGACTCCCCTGCTGGTGCTCTTCCTCTCGTTCCTGAGGCTCACCGAAGGTGAGGTGGTACATTAAAACACCTCAGAGACTGGCCTCGGGTCCCCCAGGAAGTCATGAGCGGATCCCAAATTTTGCTTCTTTCCATAGTCATCATCAGATAGGATTTCCATACCCAGGCGCTAGTACGACACCTGTTCCAAGGGACGAGAGAGGTTCAGCAACCAGGAGTAATGCCCAGGCCCTGCTCCGTCTCCAGCGCTTTTCCTCCCCTTTGCCCACGCTTGCCCATAGGGAAAATAGGAGGGTCCCCCAAAGCAGGAAAGCTCATTTGCTGAATAAAGATGGAGTGATCAGGGCATATTTGACTAGAAAATGTTTTCAGATGTGTTCTGCCCACACCCAGGGCCCACAGCGTGGTACCAATCCAGACTCCGTTATTCGGTCTCATACAGAGTCGGAAGGTGGCGCTGACATTGAACACAAAGGCAGTGGGGCTCCCTGGGGTTACACACACAAAGCCCCCCCACCCCCACGCCTAGTTTTAGAGGCACACTATGCACGAATGTACTGAGACCTTGCTGGTGGAGACCGACACAGAGTCCCCAGAGGCCAGTCTCTTGGACTGCAGATCACTCCCTGGTGTCAGGTGCTATGTGTGGGGCTCCTATTCCTGGAGGCTGCCCTTCAGGGAAGGCTTTAATTCCCCAAACTGCCCAGAATCTCTAGGTTTAGGGCAGGGTCCCCTGGTAGAGGAGGGCATTCTAGGCTTTGAGGACTTTCCATTATCCCAGGAACTCCAAAGTGAAACCAGCCTGTTTCTTGTGGCCAAAGGACCAGGTTTGGGTTTTTTTAGGAAGGCCAAGGGGCATTTTAGGGCCTCGGGGCAGCTGCCTTGCCACGGTTCCTGTGAGCATCAGACTCTGTTCCTTCCTCCCCCTGGAAGGAGGGTGCTGATTATCATGCAGTGTAGGGAGTGTGGCTGTTCTGGACTGTGGAAGGGAGTTTGGACTGTCAATGACAGATGGTGGTGATTTCCCTCTCTAGATTCTTGTTATACCTGCTGACATGGCTGCAGGTAATTGTGCTTGTCACATGGTAATTTACTAAGCAATTTATTGCTGTTTCCTACTCCCTGCCAGAAAAGACTTCCAAAAGGAGGAAAAGGTTAATTTTACCCTCTTTTCCAGAAAATTTGGGGCTACTGATCTTCAGGGCAGTTTATTAGTTGCCTGTGGCTGTATACTGAATTATTCCAAATCTTAGCATCTTAAAACAAGTAACATTTATTCTCTCACAGTTCCAGTAGGTCAGGAATCAGCTGCCTCGCTGGCTCAGGGTCCCTCACAAGGCTGAACCCAAGGTTCTGGCCAGGGTTACAGCGTCATCTCAAGGCAGATCTTGGGGAGGATCGAGCTCTCTGCTTCCAAACTCGTTCATGTGGCGTTTGGCAAGCCTCAGGTCCTTTCTGGCTGGGGTCCTGGCTATCAGTTCCTTGCCACATGGGTTTCTCTGTGGGGTCGCTCACAGAACAGCATCCGGCTTCCCTCAGAGCAGTGTGGGAGAAAGGGAGAGAAAGCAAACAAGAGAGATGTTACTGTTGTTTGAGAGGCTAATTTTGGAGGTGTCATTCTCTCCCTTGTGCTGTATTCTGCTTCTTAGGGGTGAGTCAAAAGGTCCAAGCCCCCAGTCCAGGGGAGAAGATGACACGAAGTGTGAATACCAGGAGGCGGATGATGGGGAGTCCTCTTGGAGGCTGCCTACCACCAGTTATTAATTCGTGTGTGTGTATGTGTTTTTCCCAGCCCAAGTCAGAAGCTACCCGGCATCCACAGTATGATCTATCTAGGCTTCTATGTGGGAGGTGAAGATAGCTGGGTGTTCCTTAGACAGAACAAAGAGTGTGCAGATGGAGTCACTGGGTTGAAAGAGAGGGAGTTGCCTGAGACTTCAGTGGCTCCAGGGACTTGAGGAAAAATGGGCAGAAGAATCCACACTCATTAATGTCTTGTATGTGGATCCCTGAGCAGGAGCAAGACTTCTGATGGGGTGAGCTGATGCGTTTGCTGGGGGCACTGAATATCAAACTGCTTAGTCTCAGGAGCTGGGTACAAGTCACCAGATCCCCCAGATTGCCAAGAGGCTGCGGAGCCACCTGCCTTTAATGGACCACATGGTCTTGGGCAGTGACCATCCCAGTAGCAACCATGATAGACCAAAGACCAAACAATTTTTCCCAGGTAATTTTTGAATTTTTTTTAGCCCTAAAGAGTAAAAGAGCCCTCAGTAACAACTAGTATGAGGAGTCTTTTCATCCGAGTAAATGGAGGGCTAGAAAGAATTTAATTTAGAAAAGTTAAGGTATATGAGGTTCCCTTTACCTTGGCATTGCAAAAATATTTTATATTTGTATTTATTATGTATTTATCTTTACAACTCTTTTTAGGTATTGTTTACTCCTTTGATAGAAGGGAATATCGAAGTACAGAGCGGTGACTGTTTAGGTGGCTAGCCCAGAAGAAGCAGTGAAGGCTCGAGAGCCTTCTTGTATTGTGAGGAATCCATTTACCTGGCTTAAACAAACCAAAGAAAACAACAACAAAAAGAAAACAAAAAAAGGAAATCTATTGCCCATAACAGAGAAGACCGGGATTAGGGCTGCAATCAGGCGGTGGGGGCACCGGCATGCTGCTCCCCCCACAATGTTTGTCTTCATTGTTCCACGTTCTTCATTTTCAGGCTCTGTGTGGTGCCAGGATGTCTGCCAGCAAGTTCTGACCCAAAGCCTTCCAGATTCAAGTGCCCTGGAGAATGTGGAGGCTCTCGCTAAAGTCTCTGTGAAATCTCACTATCATGTGGACTCCACTGGGGCCACATGGCCCTGTCCTAATCTCTCAAAGGGGAGAATGGAATGCTCTTTTGGAACAGAGATAATTTCCCCAGAAATGCGTAGTATTCGATCAAGACACAGTTGATTTCCACTAGTAGAAATGATCACTCCAAACATTGCGTTTTATTCCCTTATTGGATAGTATACTGATTATATACAGCTATTAGCAAATTCATGTGATCATTCCTGATGTACTCTGTATAACCCTGCTTTTCATCCACTTCACCGGTCTACAAATCTCACTCAACATAATTCATTAATGGTTGGAGTATGTCTTTGATACATTCATTTTATATTTGTGTGAAAGTCACATTTTTAACTTTTCAAAAACTGTATTTTAGGAAGTGTGAGTCGGCTACTTTGTTCCTTTTATTTACAATCCTCATTTTCCTTTAAAACCACCTGGATAATATGTATCCTTGGAAAAACTGTAGCTTTAAATTTGCTGAATATTTCAAACAACTTGCCATCCGGGTTAGTCACACTTGAACCCGGATCATCCAGCGCCTCCCCCCGCCCCCAACCGCCCCGCCAAGCTGCCCAGGCAGATGCTGTGCAGAACAGAGTTGAGTCAGCCCTACAAAGTCCTGAGCAAATTGTAGGTGAGTGGGCAAAATGAATGAGTGTTATTATTCTAAGCCACCCAATTTGGGCTTCATTTTTAACAGCAATAAATGATACAAAGGGACTTTCCTTTAAATATGTCTTTGTCTGAAAATTTTATGGCAACCACGTGTTAAATTTAAATTCTTTAAAATACGTATTTGGGGGAAAATTCAAATTAGAAACATAGCAAGAGTTGCTATTTGTGTTTCCCTTACTATCTTAAGCGACTTCTAATTTCCAAGTCATCTAGGGGTCGAAAGGCATACTAAAGGTGAGAACTGCGGGGGAAGCTACTTTTTTCTTCAGAGCCCATCAGTCATTCCAGTGTTCCTCAGGAGTGACTTGGGAAGATTGACATTCCCCATGACCTTAGAGAAAGTTGCACTTTTGGAAGGCTGGCCCTTGGTGTCTCCCACCTCCCCTAATGAACTTGAGCTTGAAGACTCACTTTGACATGAAACAGGTAGACCACATCAGTCCTCCAACTCTATCTTTCTTTATTCTTCCACGTGTGAGTCTATTAAACTCACATTTCTGTAAGCCAGCCTCTAGGTCTTTCTGTCCAAAACTGTATCAACTCGAAGAAAAATGAGAAGCAGACAGCTCTTTGAGAGGGACTTGCCTTCTATCTCAGCATAATCAATTATTCTTGCCCTCTCCAGCATGGGAGAAAGGAGTGGAACAGGGAGAGGGAGAGGCTTGTGGTCAGAAACTTTAGGCTTGGTCAGAGCTCAAAGAAATACAGCTGGTTGAGCTTATGAGTCTGGTCTACTGTCCAGAGCTACATACATGCCTTTAGGAGCCAGGGGCCGCATAGTGACCTCCTCTTCTCAGAGAGTCTCAGGGACAAAACGTTGGGGTAGAGAGTATAGCAACTGACTGAGTTTGTTGCTGAAACCTTTCTTGATTTGATGCTTACGGGCACGGGAATAGTATTTGAGCCTATAGAGAAATAATAGGTTATTAAATGTCAAATGTATTAAGAACAATTTTCTTATCAGCAAATAAAGTTTGTATAGTTCATATTCGTTCTTTGCCATCATTAGAAGTGATCCATGACCAATTTTCTTTTGATTGAAAGATACTGAATAGTAGAAAGCAAGAAGAGGAAGAAAAACAGCATCTCCTGGTAGCGCCACCTAAACACAAGCACAAATAACATTTTGGCAGAAACTTAATGCTTAATGTGACATACTCATGATTACATAGTTGGTTAGTAACAGCACTGGGACCTCAACACAGAATCAACAGTCCTTGCACATCTGAATCTTTCTGATGGTGGCCACTGATATCTCTTGGTGTCATGTTTATACATCGCTGGCGCTGTACCTGTCTTCTCATTGATGTTTACTTTGCCATGAATTCCACATATTTGTGTGTTCCCATCTCCTGCCTTTGACAGGATTGTAGGAGAACAGTCCTAGAGTGAAAGAGAGAAGCTGAAAAATAGTTCCAGACTGAAGGAGACTAGAGAGACATGACAAAATGCCACGTGTGATTCTGAACTGGATCCTTTGGCTATAAAGGACATTTATTGAGACAACAGGTAAAACTTGAATGGTGTGTGTGGATTCAGTGGTAGTCATGTTTCAGTGTGAACTTCCTGGTTTGAATAGCTGTGTTGGGTTATGAAAATGCCCTTGTTTGTAGGAAACACACCAAACATTTGGGGGTGATGAGGTGTTTATGTAGACAGCTTACTCTCAAGTGTTTGAGGAAAAGTAATTTCTTCTACTGTTCTTGCAAATTTGAGGTTGTTTTCAAATAGTAAAAACCAGAGGTAAACCAAGCAAAAATAGGAAATGAAAGCTGGGAATGAGCTGGGGGCGGGCAGTAAAAGAGATGGACTAAAATAGCTCTGGGAGAAGAGGAGGAAGGATTAAGGAGAATTAGTCTATTTGGAAGAGGGGGTGGAAACAAGATGCTGACATAGTTGACAGAAACTAAAGGTGGGGTTGGCAGTGGCTTTGGAGAAGTTGGCACATTAACAGAGAAAAGGAGGGGTATGTGGAAAGATGAAGAAAAAAGAGGGTGGGGAAGAGAACTAATATTTATTGAATGGCTTCCCTGGGCATTTAAATCCCATTTAACTCTTACATAACCATGTAGGATGAGAGTTTTATCCACATTTTTTAAAAATGAGCAAACTAGAGCTCAAAGAAGTTAAGTAGCCCAAAGTAATACAGCTGCTAAGCCAGAACCAGGATTTAAATCCCAGTATATGTGATTCTAATGGCAATGGGATGGTAGAGAAATGGTCTCATCAGGTCAGAGAAGGGAGATTATTAAATTTTTTTTTTCCCTCAGGGATTGCAGTGGGCACAGAGACCAAGTGAGAAAATGATTGTAGGAGTTTGGAGGTTGGGGTTGAAACCAGGATTTGAATAATCTGAAGAGATGTGTTACTTGAAGTTATGGGAACATGGCAGAAAAAAAGGAAGAGAAACATCAAGAAATATAATTACTTGTAGATGAGAAGAGACAGAGGAGGTCAAAGAGGCATTTGCAGAAGGCTTGAGGGATATGATAGGGCAACTTCTAAGATGGTATCCAATGATCCCACCTTTTACTATTCATACCCTTGTGTAATGCTCTCCCCTTGAATGTGGGCTGGATCTAGTACTTTGCTTCTAACCAATAGAATACAGCAAAAGTGATACAACATCACTTTGGCGATTAAGTTATAAACAATGGTAACTTCCATCTTGCTGGTAGATCCTTGTTGGTTTCAATGAAGCAAGCTGTCATATGGGAGAGGACCAACAGTCAAAGAACTAAGGGCAGCTTCCAGTTAACAGCCATCAAAGGATAAACGCCTTAGTCCAACAACCTTAGAGACACTGAACCCTGCCAACAACCAGGTGAACTAAGATGGAAGCAGATTCTGTCCCAGTTGAACCTTGCCCGAGCCTTGGGCCCACACTGTGATTGCAGCAGTTGGGACTTAGGCATGGAGGACCAGCTAAGACGTGTCTGGATTTCTAACCCGCAGAAACTGAAATAATAACGCGGGCTGTTTTAGGTCGCTGAATTTTGGCATACAGTGGATGTTCGTTATTCAAGGATTCCACACTGCAAAATCATCTATTCACTCAGACTTATGTGTAATCTCAAAATCGATACTCATGGTGCTTTCATGGTCATTTGTGGACATGTCCAAAATAGTGAAAACTTTGAGTTGCCTGATGTGCACTTTCCAAGCTGAGGTCAAACAAGGAGAGGTTCTGCTTCTTGTTTCGGTCTCATACAGTAAACGAGTGTCTTTTTCATGCTCAATTTAGTGCTGTGTTTTGTGCATTTTTGTGATTTTTGTTGGTGATTTCACTGTTTAAAATGGTCCCCAAGCATAGAGCAGAAATGCTAGTGTTCCTAAACACAGGAATTTCTCCGTATGGAGAAAATTCATGTACCAGATGAGCTTCATTCAGGCATGAGTTATATTCAGGCTGTTGACTGCAAATTCAATGTTAATGAAGCAACAATATATATTAAAGTGTATTTATAGAGAAACACACATTGACTAAGGTTATGTGTTGATCAGTTCATGGAAACAATATGATCAGTGGCTCACAGGAACCCAACCCTGTAAGTGAGGAGCAGTGGGTCAGCATTTGCTAATCCAGCATCCTCAGTGACTTTATAGGACATAACTACCTCAAATAAAGAGAATCGACTAGAATTTGTTTTGTAGCAATAGATAACGAATACAGGCAAAAATGGGAATTTAGTTCACCAATCTAAGGAGGAAGCCTTTCACAAGGGGGTCATGATCAAGCATCAAGGGTGCAGTTTGCTTACAAGGGGTAAGGCTAGAGAGAGTACTTGGCAGTGATTAGTATCTGCCATCTAAGTTATCATTAAAATGGTCATATATCAAAAAGAAATAATTTTGCCTGGCCCAAGAGATTTATTTCGGATGAATGCGAGTGAAACTCTGGAGGAAAATTGGCCTCACAAAGCAGTCTCTTTGCTCTGTAAAGCCCACAGCAGGGTGAGGAGTGGTATGTACAACCCAAAGGTCCCAGCTCAGTTAAACTCTCCATGACTGTCCAGGGTGATGAAAGCTGGGGTGGCTCTGGGCAAGCACACTGTCACTGCCCACACAGGGAGACGGTGCAACTGCAAGAGAGGCTGCGGAAGAAACAGCCCCTTGGGAGACTTGACATGCCTCGCCACAGCTTTTCTATGATCTGGGGCTGAAAGCTTAACATTTTATTTTATTTGCTTTTAACTTCAACCCATAACATAGTCTTTTTGATTTTGTTTTTTAATGAGGCTCCCAACTTCATCCTGGATCCCTACTCCTAGCGCCACCTGGTACTCCAATGAGTGTGCTAAATCCCTACATAGGGATGAGTCTTGTATAATAGGTAGCATTGGTGTCTGCATGTATAGGTTTAGAAGTTACATGAATCTCCCTATTGAGATTTTTGAGTTGTACTGAGTTTTTCTTTCTTTTTCCACCCTACCCTGTAAGTGTGGCTCGATGGACGTGTAGTTTGTTGCTTTCTAACAGCTGTAGAGTATGCCACAGAGTATATTCACCACATTTCTACTCATCCTCTTCCCTAGTGTTGGACTCCTAGCCTGCCTCCAGTTCCCACTACCATAGTCAGGGAAAGGGGGAGATGAACAGAACAGTTCACCTGGAAGCATCATGCCCTTCGTTTGACCATAATCCCTTCTCTGTTTTCTCTCGTCCTTCCACCTTCACTGGGTAGGGGACAATATCCACCAGGACTCGTTCCTAGATTGTGAGAACATGCCATGTCTCACTTTCTGTAGAGCAGCTGCTCCTTTGATTACTCCGACCACTTTTGGAGAGGCAGAGGTACAGATCTGTTTAGTAGATTTTTCTTTTTTTTTTTTTTTTTAAGGCACAGGGGCTAATTCCCAAGTCTGATTTTGCCTGAAGGCTGTATAAGTATGTATGTGGGGGAAACCCAAAACTAAAAATAAAATGCCAGTTACTGTATTTTGATTTTAAAATAAATACACGCCACCAAAAGGCAAAGGACAGAGAAAGGAGAAGTTGACAAAAATCAAGTAACCACAAAAGCCACAGGTAGTTCTGTCCTCAAGTACCAAGTGCCAAGCTAGACCGACATCCACGTAAGTCTTCGGCAGAAGTGAAGCTAGAGACTCTTACTGACACAGAGAAAAGACAGCCCGTGACTTGTGGAATCAATTTTTATTTCTGAATTATACAGAGAGGCTATATATATATATATGTATATATATATATATATTTTATATGGTGGTGTTACATATCTTTATATTATTAATCCACGCTATTTATGGAGAAATTATTTATTTACCAAAACAGAGTCTAATAGATACTTTATTCTGAGCAATCCAATACATGGTAGAAAAACTTTCAAATATATAAAAGATTAGTCTGTGCACATCTAAATGTTTCTAAGGGAGCAAACTACCGAGGCATTGTGATTAGATGAGCTGCAAACATAGTGCTGTAACCAAATACTTAAAATGACATCTTAATAACACAGAAGCTTAGAGTAGCGACTTCCTCACACAAGTTGGAGTGTATCTCAGAAGGTAACCCCACAAAACATTGTATGGCTTCAATAAGGAACTTCAGGATTTTCTCCCACACCCAGCTATTGCCCTCACACAAACTTTTTCACTCCTTGATAGTATCTTCTGTGTAGATTTATGTTCTTTCTTAATCAAGGAGCTAAGCAAAGAATGGTTGCCACCTTGGGAAAACAAGACATTTGCCCCACGACCCCTTGATTCCCTGAACTACAAACCTACAAGAAAAGTGTAGAACCATTCCCAGAAGTCAGAACCAAAGCAAGAATGCTCAGAATGCAAGAGCTAGATAGCTACTGATGTGAATGTTTACATCTGTCTACCTATCTGCTTAGGGATTATTTTTTCAGGATTCTTCTAGAATTCTATTTACTTGGACGGAATTTACAGAGTGGCTTTTCTCTAGCACGTGCAGTTAAATTAATGTGTCTTTTTAAGATAATAAAATAGCAGATGCCTATCGGAACAGTGATGCAGCCCATAGAACAGCATGAACAAAATCAGTGACTGGGAGAGAGGCTCATAATTTCCATGAGGGAAGATGAAGCTTCCAACAGAATACCACCTGAGTAGTTTTCCATGAACAGGCTAGACAAGCTCAAGGAACATGTGAATGGTGAGACTGTTGCTGTGTCCGGTTGAATATAACAAGACTCCTCCATCAGTAGCTCTGTGTCCTCAGGCTTGCCCCAACTGAACACAGCCCCGATTTCTTCATTCCTTTCTGTAGTTAGGGGGCCCACTTAATTCATTTTCCAAAATGGGACAGAGCTGAGCAAAAGGGAGCACTGTCAGTAACTGCGCCAGAGCAACGGTGCTCAATGGGTGAACCTACCAAAGATTAGGTCACTGGTCTTATGTCAACACTGAGCTCTGGGAGAGGCATAATTTGGGCTTCCAAAGGTGGAGCTGGGCGGAGAGAGCGCACATGTTCTGGGGTTCTTCTGTTGGATAAGACAGATGTTAGGAGGGAGGAGACCCAAAAGAACACAGTTCAGCAAGATGCTCTGTTGAAAGGGACACAGAGGGGAACTCGGTGAAGTATGGCTCATGGAGGAAAGAGCACTGACCTGTGTGTATGAGCACACGTCTGGAAGGTGGGTGCGAGGCAGACGTGAAGTGAATGAGGTCAGCCACATCCAGTCACCTGTACAAAGAGGTCTACCTCAAGGTGTTTGAAAGCTCCTGATACCCAGGGCTCAAGTGCCCCCAAAGCTCTCCTGGATGTAGCCACCACCCCAAGCCCATGGTGGAACCCTGGCCTCCACTACATTTTTACTGTTGCTAGCTCATTAGTAACAGGTGATACCAGAGAGTAAGAACGGCCCTCCGAGTAAGTCCAGGACCTCGGCAGCCCCCCTAAACAGCCAAAAGCCTTCCAAGCAGGCTTCACTTGGGGTAATGTAAACGAACCCCGAGCCATGCTTTTGTGGGGAGGACTCCCTGCCTTTTTCAGCAGGTCATTTATTTTACCGAGTACAGAGGCCAACATACTCTTTTTAAAGAATAAATGAGTTTGCAGGCTTCCTTATACATTCTGTTACAGAAACTCATAGCCAAATCCTAAAGGGGAGAAGGGGGGGAATGGGTGCACTGGGGCAGGAAGGGCCCAGAGAACTCTTTCTATAAAGAGAGTAAATCGTTTAGGCTTTGCAGGCACCGTTCAGTTCAGCAGCTGCTGTAGAAGTGACCCCAGCGAGTTTGCGACCCAATTCGTACGGCCCTGTCGCCACAAAACTTTATTTACGGATACTGAAATTTGCGTAATTTTCACGTGTCGTGAAATATTAAAAAGAGGTTTTTTGACCCCAATGTGAAAGCCATGCTTAATGAGGAGGCTGTGTGAAAATAGGTGGTGCGCTAAATTTGGCCACGGCTTTGCCAAGCCCTCTGCTTGAGGCCCGCGGATTTGAAAGCATGTTGGCATTTTAAAGGGCATGTGAAGACTACACAGAGGAATTTTGCGAATGATCTCCTATTTCATGTTAGAGCTCTGATCAGATCCAAGTGATTGAAAGCAGACTGAGATAAATGAAGGTTCCCAAATAATGAATTTCTGAGCGGGCCACCTTACATCCGAGTCCTTGGCACTTACAACGTAACATTTTGAATGAAGTTGACGGCGTGAAGCGCAGAGAGCTACCAAAAAACGCCGACATCGACCCTTAAGTTTCTCAGCATGGAGGTTCTCAACATTCATCGGAGAAATAATGATTTCTAAAAAAACCAATTCACAGAAAACACGACGCCCGATTTGATAACTAGAATAAAACTGAGGTGAATCAGAAAACCTGGGTCCCCTTGAGACGTTAGAGACGATTCACGGGGACAAGAACCAAGGGGGCACACTCAGCGGATGGTGGCTTCACACCTGAGTCCGGTTTACAGCTGTGCTAAGCGAGCAGAGGGTTTTAAAGGCAGAGTTCCATGGGGGACACAACTTGCCTGGGGAACGTTGAGCCCCAGGTGTTTTAAGCCTAAAATGATCACCAAGGAGAAATCCAGCCAATCTCTGGAAACGGATCCACTCGTGACTAAGAGTGGACGGAAGGTATCTGATTGGTCAACACCAGTCTAAGAGAGGAGATACCACTGCACCAAGGGCTAACAGAATATCGAAGTGGAAGGTCCTATTGTCTTGCTAAGGTTCAACTGAAATCTTTGAGGCACGTAACTGGCAAAATAGGAAAATACACACAATTTCATAAAATATGTGAAGAGTAAACAAATTCCCTTACTGTTATTCCCCTTAGAAATTTAGAATGGCACCAGGTAGTGCAAAGTGGAAAAAAAGGAATATCAGCCCTGTCTCTTCCAGGTAGGTAGGCTTCAGCAGAATCACGAAGCAGGAGAGTATCTTCTTCCAGCCATGGCCAACTAGGGCTTTCCTTTTAGCTTCAGGTCAATACTTAGGGAAAAAAAGGAAGAAAACAATGAGAAATGTGAGCAACTGAATACGAAACATTTAGTGATGATTCAGAGTGGCAGGTGTTTGCTTTTTCTGCCCCCCTCAAAGGACTTACTGAAAATAAATCATGCAATCTCTTATGCTAGAAAAACCTGGTAAGTCACAACCCTCCCCTCGTTGCCAAGGCTTTCCCTAAAATGTGGAATCTGTTTATTTTTTACAAAGCTGTTTCTGGAAGCATTTTACGCCTCTTGAAATGATCTAGGGAGGCAACAGACTTGTGTGAGGGCTCATTTCTGAAGTGGACTAAGGAACATTATTGCATTTTGGGACGGGATCTACCTATTTCTAGTAAATGGCCTTCTCTTGGGGGGGCAAATCCACGATCTGCCTGAAATAAGTAACATCTGATAAGTGCTACATAGCAAGAAAGTGGTCAACAATGAAACAACAGCAAAACAAAAACAAAACCCGCAAAAACAAAAACAAAAAACCCAAAATAAAACCAAACCATAACACTTTCTAGAGCCAAAGAATTTGTTTGAAATGGGTTAGCCTAGCTGATTGAGATGGATTCTTACAACCTAAGAAAAGGTTGTTTTTAAGAAAGTCTCGTGGGTTCCCAAGTATCTAGAAAATAGTTCAAAGATCTCCTTGGGCCACCATCTACCGCCACTTACTGAACCTAATCAGAACTTCCTGGCACCTACCAGAGAAGAGAGCTCCAGCCAGGATGCTCAAAAGAACGTCAGCTACGAACAAAGAAAAACACCATTTGAAAGAGGCAATTTGGGAAGTATCTGTGGATTTCACTGAGACCTGCCTTTCTGGCCCTTCCGTCCACACGCCGCACAGGTTCCTGTGCTTTGCTGGTGGGATCTGTAGCAGTGGAGGGGTTCCTTCGTGCATCTTTGCCAAATAAAGCCACTGGGGGCCCACGCTGCCTGCCCATCTAGTTTACAGGAGTAAAAAATATCTTTCCTTTGAAATGCCTTCAGTTCTACCACTTATTAGCTCGGGGCCTTGGCCGAGTTACCTACCTTGCCTAAATGTCTATGTCTGTATCTGTAAAATAGACTACTCCCACCTCTCTCAGGGCTTGCTAGGGATGAAGTCTCAAGTGTTTTCAGTTGTAAGTAGGAGGAGGAGCCTGAATTGTAGTAGAATAAGTAGTACCTCAGGGTCTTTTTGAAAGGGGCCCAGATAAAAATCTGAAAACAAACAGAACACTGTAACCAGGATGCCTATTCTGAAACACCTCATTTTTCACTTTTTTTTTTTTAAGATTTTAAGTAATCTCTACATCTAACGTGTGGCTCGAACTCAGGACCCTGAGATCAAGCGTCCCATGCTTCACTAACTGAGCCAGCCAGGTGCCTCCACACTGACTTTCTGGTAAACCTTCCAGGGTTTTTAGAAATGTACCCCTTCAACTTTTGGTAAACAAAAAGCTGAAACACGAAAACCTATTTACACAGTTTATGGAAGAAGCCAGAGATAGTCAAAAGTGGACGATTTTTAAGTAAATACAGGAAACCACACTGAAGATTAATTTTTGAGACAACAGTTGTCCTGTGGGGCCAACGAAGCTACCAGCAATGCTACTAATTTAAGTTTCTCCCAATAGTACCACATCCCCTGGATTGGATACGCTTTTTATTTACGTGAAAATATTTTAAAAGCATACACAAGTCTTAGGACATGAACGAACAAATAAAACCCAAACTTGAAAGGGAAGGAGACAAGCACCTGGAGATACCTCTTAAAATAGAATGCTTTGGGGGAAAAGTTTACCTTGAGTCAATTACAATACAAAAAGAATATCCCTCCCCTTTGGGCAGGTGGGCTGAGATTTCTAGAAGCAACTTTCCAGGGAGACATAGAAACTACAGGCCATTTTGGCTTCTCACGTGTGTTAAACGAGGTTCCTTACAACGTATCTGACAATATTGTTTCAAGATAAATACAAACTCTTGTGTTTTCTGGAGGAATATGGGGGATAGGCAGAACTTCCCTTCTTTCTCTAAGGAAAAGGAGAGGGGCACACTTCATTTGAATCTTGGCTTGATTGAACTCCTTGAAACAGCCCTTGCAGGTTATCCATTCTGTACTCGCTACAGAAGGTGTAAAATGCTTCCACGCAGGAGCCAGACAAAGGTAAATGAAGCCCCTTAGTCTTATACTAACGAAAGCCAGAAATCCAGGGCTAGAAGTCAGCATAAGAATTTCTTGGCCACTCTTGCCCCTCAGCCTGGATCTCATCCTTTGCGCTGGGATCAGGTGCCTGATAGGAGCTTGGGAAAGACAAGGCTGAAGAAAACGGAAGCGAGGTGAAGAGTATGTTCTAAGAAGCGGGAAGTAACATTAAGCTTTGCAGCATCCCTCCCTCCCCCGTGCCCAGCCCTGCAACGAACCCAGACAAAAAGCAGTGCTCTGCCCCCTCCCCCCCCAACCCAATGAGCCCTACGTACAAACAAGGAGCCAAACAGACAAGACAGACAAAGGAGTGGGTAAGCCCGCAGATGTTGCAGCCGGGGCCAGCGAGCGACCACCCCGCCTCGCAGCTCGTGAACTGCGGGCCTAGGACTCTGCTCGAGGGGGCGCTGCTTTGCCGAGGGAGGGGAAATCTGCAGAACGAAGGTGGCCTAAGGGACTCTGTTTTGGCCTTGCAGAACTTCTGTGTGGCAATTTGCTTGAAGCAATTGTTCGTGGGACAGGTGAAACCTTCAGAAAAATAGCTGTGTGATTTCCAGAGGTCCCCGTACAGCCTTTGTTCTTTACTCTTTCGTGGGGACCTTCTCTCCGGGGTTTTTGCCCATAAACTTCCTTAAACTGTAAGGTCATCGCGGTCCCCGCAGAGCTGCTGCACTATGATTTTCCATTCTTGCTTGGGACCTCGAGGGAAAGGGGGTCCAAAGAGAACAAAACACGACACTAGCTGCCACATTTAAATCCCATCTTTGCCCCTCCTGGATTCCCGGAAAGGACCGCGTTAAATTCTCCACAACTCAAATCAGGTTGGGAGCCGTCAGCTGGATGGTCAGTTTCCCTCGGAAAGCATGTTGGTGACCACACTTTAGTCCCTGAAACTGACAACTCTGTTCCCGTAGGCAACGAATGTTGTCCTCCTCGAGTCTAACCAAAGTTAGATCAGAGGCTGCACACCCATTCCAGAATTATGACCACCTCTCTCTGATTTCAAAACCACTGGCCCCGGGACTGTAGACTCAAATCCCAGCTCTGGGACATTTTTACAACTGTAAAATGTGGGACTGGTCAGTTAATCTCTCTACGCCACTCTTTCCATACCTGTAAAATGTACCTCGTAGGCTTGTCCTAAGGATAAAAATCAGATAATGTGCCTGAGGCTTTTCACAAAGAACCCGGGCACGTGGCGACCACTCAACTACGTGTTAGATTTCCATTTCTCACAGGATGAGGCCAGCTGGACTAGCTCATTCCGCAAGTTCCATCCAGACTCCGCTGCCTCTTGGAATTTTCAAAACAAGGACCTCTTCTCCCCCATCTGCCAAATATGAGGCTCAAATGGAAGTGCCAACTTTCACTAAAATGATGTAATTCAGAAAGCAGAGTTGCATTCCTCCTGCCCAAATGCTCTTACATCTGGCTCTACTATTCATTTTCTGCCCGATTTTGGATCGGAAAATTGAATGCCAAGTAGATTTAAGCTGTCCTTAAGGGCTGTAGTAGTGATCATCAAAGAGACGGTGTGAAGCCGGCACATTTCTCTTTTAGGGTTCTGATTTGAGAAATAGAGAACCTGAGAGCCGAACATCTGAACAGAGTTTACCCAATCCTTGATGTATTTGTATTTTCTTTCAGAGCCCAGCCATACAATGCTACAAGTAACCACACAGGTGTTATGGATGGTGAATTCTTACTCCTTCTCCATGGAAGACATTTCTGGATCATTGTAAAGGCAGCTAGTTCTGAGTGCAAGGAAAAACAAAATAGGAAGCAAGTAAACATTTTCTCCACTGTTACCACTTTGTAAGCACAACAGACAGGGCATTTTAAACTGTTTGATGTTGTTTCATTGCTAATATGGAACAAAGTTACACCTGAGTCTCTTACCATCGGTTTTGAAACGTAGTAACTGCCCATGATTTGAAAGCATAAAAGGAAGACTGAAATTCCAAACAGCTCTAGTGGTCTCTTCTGGTCTTGTTACTTTTTCCTGACTTTTCAATCTACCTTATTCAGAAATCATGATACTGCAAATTTTTATTTGGAACCCAAATAACATACTTTATACACAAAGGACAGTCCCTCTCAAGCAGCCTAATTTTATTTGCACAGGAACACAGTTAACTTTCACTTTGCACAAGAATGAGGATTTTCCTAGACACTAAAAGAAAAAATGCCAGTGTCAGCTTTGTTACAGAAAAATAATAGGACACTCACTACTATCCGGCTGAGCTGTGTTTGGGTAATAAGAGTGAATCCTAAGATTAACCTAAACTGAATGTGTCCAGAAAGAAAAATGTAACTATATGAAATAATGAAATGAGTTTTGTTACAATGTATGAACGTGTTTATGCTTTTGGTGTAATATTAGCTACTTCTGATAATCCATATTGGTGGGATTCCTCTGTAAGCAATTTTCACATATGTTTTATATTAATTTCTGATTAATAGTACATTTCAACTTTTACTTTCTCCCCTCTGGTCATATTTTATTATTGGCAAACAAACTACTTAAAGAGATTTTATCTTTTAATTTTGTTTTTGTTTTTAAAAAAGATTTTATTTATTTATTTGAGAGAGAGAGAAAGCAAGAGCACGAGAACAGGGGAAGGAGCGGCGGGGGGGGGGGGGCGGAGGGGGAAAGAACCTCACCGACTCCGTGCTGAGCACGGAGCCAGACTTGGGGTTTGATCTCAGGATGAGATCATGACCTGAGCCAAAACCAAGAGTCAGATGCTCAACTGACTGATCCCCCCCAGGAGCCCCTCTATGATCTTTTTAAATGAGAGAGTTTCTTTTATAATGTGAATTATTTCATTAGCTAATACATCTGTTTGAACACAAGAGGTTCGGTTATTCACATTAGGCATTTTGTTGAGATGGTGGAAGGCGATCTCCCTGGGCAGGCTTCCCTCCACCCCTCTACCCTTCTCACTGGTGGTCAGGTATTTTTATGGTGGATATTTGGCAACTTGAGTGAACAAGGACAGGCAGGCAAGTGTCAAGAGTATGCTAAAAAAGCCTAGAAAAGCTGGAATGGAATCAAGAAGAGGTATTCTTCTTAATTTAGCTTTTCTGTTTTTTTTTAACTTTGTGTAATCCTTAAAATGAGAACAGCAATTTGCAATCCATTTAATACTATCACTCCAAAGGCAGCTGATGGATTCTTTACCATTTTCAAAATAAGCATGGCCCTCTATACCCAACTAGTCCTTCCCACGAATTTTCCTTCCTGTATAGATTATCAAGTTTTAAGGAAAACAAGGCAGGCTGAAGAAACCACCTTCTGAAAACCAATTAAGAGGTGGTGTGTGAGTACATGAGGAAAAGGTGAATGTTTGAAAGTAAAGCAAAACAACAGAGAGATGGGTTTTGTTCCCTGACAAGATAGATTATTTGCCTTTGGTTAGAATCAGCCTGAAGCTTTTAAATAGAGGTCATGTGGAAGGACAGGGTATGTCTGTTAATAGAAAGAACCTGGGTTATCTGGCTTCTAGAACCTAACCATATGTCTGCTGATGGTGACCATGTTTTCTGAACCCCAAATCATCATGTACCGTCTGCCCAAGGATTGGGAGCCACTTCAGAGGCCAAAAGGTAGTTAAGGAGATGTAGTTAGTATGCTGAAATGGCAGGATTTAGGGGCACCGGAGTCATCTGTGGGGTCAACAAAGTAAAGTTCTTGACCCTTACATTTTGAAATGTGCAAATATATTTCAAGTCCTCACACATGTAATGTCACCATCAAAAGAAGGAGGATCAGTTGGAGGGGAATTCAGACAGGTAGCTTATCCACTGAACCCAAAGCAAGCGCATCGACTCCTAAGACAAATCTAGTTATTTTTGTTCAGGCATTTACATTAAGGTGGGGATTCTCGGAGCGTGGTCCTCAGATGGGCAGCATCAGCATCACTGGAATGGGTTAAAATTACAGATTCTCAGACTTGCTGACTCAGAAGCTCTGAGCTGAGTCCCGGGACACTGTGTTGGAGCAAGTGCCCCAGGGATTCTGCTGCACAGCGAAGTCTGAGAACCCCTGCTCCACGATGATGAACGTAATTTTATGCACATTCGTCAATTTATGCAGCAGAAATTTACGGAGCATCTATTATGTACTAGGCATACTTGGTGCTTCTGTCAGGAAGGAGATCAAGTCATCTCTGGACCACCTGAGACCATGTGGATACCTGGGGAGGGAGTGTGTAGGGGTGGGGAAGAGAAGAGAGGGAAAGATCGGAGAGGAGAGAAGAGAAAGCTACACAAGAAACCCAGAGTGATAACTGCTTCACTAGGTAGCTAAGCAGGAAGGGCAGAAATATGGAGGGAGGGAAAATTCTACTGAAGGAGGTGAGATTGTATGGTACTAATGAAAGAACATGGCAGTATGACTTTACAAGGGGTTTGAATGGAAAATTACTGATTTCCCTCCCCTCAGTCTTTTGTCTTGAAAACACCTCTTTAATTTTATAAATATGTTATCACCCCAAAGAAAAATCTGAAAGAGAAACTGATTGCTCTTTCTGTCTCTGGGGAATCTCATGACACCATGCAAACTGAGTGCACATAAATGCTAACAGGGCGCATTACGCCAACATCTGGTTCCTTGGTTCCTAATGTCTTCCTTTTTTTCCCAACTTCTGGTTTGTAACAGTTGGGTCAGAGGCTAAGAAGATTCTGTTAGAGTAGAAATTCAAGTACTTTTCTGAGTATTGTTAGTGTAAACGGGTGTCAGTTATCTTGAAAGAAAACCAAAAGGAATATTATAACACGAAACTATACTTATGTCAATGTTTCTAAGGCAAATATCTTTCCTTCAATTAATTAATTAATTTCAGTATCTCTCTCTTTTTTTTTTTAAGTGAGCTCTGTGCCCACTGTGGGGCTTGAACTCATAACCCCGAGATGAACTTCCAACTGAGCCAGCCAGGCGGCCCTTTTCCTCGAATTTTAACCCAAAAGATCCATTCTATAGGCAAATAATTCTACAGATTACCTGCAATAAAAATGTGCTGTAGGAAAAAAAATATCTCAGTGGATTGTTCTCAGGAGGAATGGGCATTTACACTTACATAGAAAATAAAACCTTATTTATTCAGAATTTGTAGCTGTTTGGACAGGTTTCTGTTTTTGCAGTATCTACTAAAATGGGAACTAGTTATAGAAATTAACAGTGTAAGCACATTTAAAATGGAGAAGAAACTTTAATATAGTAAACACTCCAAATAGTACTTGTCTACATTTGATGCATAGTGTCAGAAAAATTAGTTTTTGGACTTGGAAATAAGAAAAGGAAATTACTGGATTTTCTTTCAAAGCAATGCTGAGTTGACTTTCTGCTGATGGGCTATTTTACAGCTCTTCGGGGGCCGAGGTTACTTGTACATTTTTGTCAAAGAGAGATGCAAATAATTTCTGTCCAGTGGAAAAGATAATCCTAGGTTAGAGTTTATTGCCCTATGGGACACTGATTCACTTTGTATCTAAACCAATAATCTTATCCTAACATTCCTTGATAAATCACCCAATGAGATCTAGCTTCGCAAACGTTCTTTGAACTGGTTTTAACACTTCACCGGTTCCTTCATTAAATAATTAGTTGAATAAAATCATTGGCATGTATTCATTTCATAGTTGCATTAAAGTTAAGATTTTGCTTTTTTGAAAATTATACTTTAATAATAGTGAGTAATGATTCTTTTTCTATTCATCCAAATAGCTCAGGAGCATTATTTTTTAAGCAATATTTCCAAGTCACTAAATAACATGCGTAAAAATATCTTGAAAGGTCACAAAACGGGTTCTACAAAAATATTCCAAATTTCGACATGTCATCATTTCTCTCCATTAGTATGAATTAGTGAGCTCTCATTGCCTCAAAATATCTAACAATCATGAGGATGTTATGCTGTGTGGCAATGCTGTGATGTATTCCTGGGCTGTGGTGCCAAAAACTGCATGTACGTTAAAAAAAAAAAAAAAATGAAACCACAGTAACAAATGCGTTCCTTAAGGTAACCAAGATCACAGGTTGTATAAATAGACTGTAGTATGGATACCAGAAATTGCATGTATCGTGGGACAAAGGGAACATTTCAAGTGCAGCATTATTATTAGGATGCAAGAATAAAACACCAGGCATGCAGGTCTTCCCAATTCATTCCTGAAGTGCAAGCCAACATCACACCAGCTGCTGAATGAAAACCAAGTCTTACTTAGCTGCTTCTGATGCTTCCCTCAGTTCTTCATCCAGTCTGCATGAGCAAAAATTATCGGTGTAGAAAAGAAACAAAAAAGAAGCAAGCACAGCGTGAGAGAGTCACCCAGCAAAGCGGAGCCAAACATAAGTGGACCATATGTGCTTTTAGAAACCATCCTTTGGAGCATCGAGACATGCTCCTTTGATTAGACATGGTGCCATTTCGTCCCATTTGGTGTTTCTGTATGTTTACTTTGCAAATTCCTTCATAAAGGTGGATATACAAGTTGCAAGGAGATCAGAAACATGCTGGCTGAATAAAGCCGAAAACATCCACATCAGTCTGTTGGGTACAGTTAGAGATAGCTTGCAGCCTGGGCCAAGTCAAGGGTGTATCTGGTTTAGTGGGTTTTGGTTGCAGATTAGGCTGACCTCAACAGCTTTACACACAAGACAAAGACCCGGAATGGTGGACTACAAGGGGCTGATAGAATGACCTCTCGCTCTGGTAGCATGTTGAGGTCACCCACGAGTAAGACACTGGCGCACACACACAGAGGGTCCAGCATGAACTGTAGCTCGGGAGATTTTACCTCACACTTCTCTTATAAGATCTCTCTTCATCGTACCTTACGAGATAAAAAATGAATGCAATGAGGAAAACGAGCAAACATGATGGAGAAAATGACAGGTATGTGGTTTAAAGAACAGTCAAAACATGAGATCAAAGTCCTACCCCCCCCCCCACCTCCTCCCAAGAATAATCAAATTGCCTTTTGGGAGAAAACTTATTTTCATTTGATATAATCAATGGTTTAGAATTCGTAATGATATACAGCTGATCCTCATTATTTGCAGAATCTGTGTTTGCGAATTTGCCTACTTATTAAACCTTTACCTGTAACCCCAGGATCAATACCCGTGGCACTTTCATGGTCACTTGCTGACTTTCACTGAGTGGCAAAAAATTTGAGTCACCTGATGTGCACGTTCCCAGCTGAGGTCGAACAAAACAAGGCTCTGCCTCCTCATTTTACCTCTTGTGCTGTCAACAGGCGTCCTATTTGCAGTCTATTCAGTGCCATGTTTCCCTGGTTTGTGCTTTTCGTTGGTGATTTCGCCATTTAAAATGGCCCCTAGGCATAGTGCTTCAGTGCTGGCTGGTGTTCCTAAGCACAAGAAGGCTGTGATGTGCCTTACGGAGAATATATGTGTGTTACAGCAGCTTTGTTTAGGCAGGAGCTATGGTGTCATTGGTCGTGAATTCATGGTTAGTGAGTCAACAATATATATCAGATAAGGTGTCTTTAAACAGAAACACACATAGAACAAAGTTATATATTAACTGGCTAATGAAAATTAACCAGATGCTTGCAGGAACTTAGCCCTGTATTTCTCCTAGGAACAATGGTTCAGTATTTACCAGTCAGGGTTCTAGAATATCACTGCCACAAATAACAAGAATGGACTGTAATCAATGATTAAAAATCTGATTCCAGATTGGGCAAGTTTTTCTTTCACGTAAGCCCTTTGATGACAAGCTCCATCCCAGCTGAATACTGGCCTTGGGATTGGCTGAGACCGGACTCTCTGAATGTTATTGAGTAACAGGAAGGAGCTATGGCTCGTATCAATTTGAAAATGGCATAACATGAAAATGAGACAATGGGGGCCAGGAACAGAAGTGGCAGAAAGGACATCCAGAGAAGATGTGTTGCACAGGACAGGAGAAAACATGGACACAGGGGGAGGACATGGATGGTTGTCAATTTCTGCCAAATGGAACCCTTCCTTCCGAAGAAACTTCTCCTGAACGGGAGCCTTTGAAAAATGATGGATGTTGATGAATGAAAAGTGCCCTGGACATGTTTAACTTCTCATTTAAATGGTCCCATATGTTAGTCCCTAAAAGCAACATCAGTATAATAAATAACATTCTGGATTGCCAACTGAGGCCGGGAGGCTTCCTGAAGGCATTATGTACATTTTCATTCAATCCTCGGGAACTTTCTGTGAATTGCCCCCAACACATCCCATTTTCTGGATGCTGCAGCTGAGACATGGAAAGTTTTAATAAGTTGCCTGAAGTCTTAGACACATTGGGGGATGGTAAGAAGATTCAAATCTAATGCTAAGTCTCCAACACCCATTCCCTTCTCTTTTTCCAACTGCCACACCTCGGAAGCATTACTATATTGCCTAGAAAGTGGCCATTTCCCCTTCAAGAGAGAATGTCCTTGTCATCTTTTGCAAATGAGACAGTGTTATAGGAGGTGGGTGCTCCAGTCACTTTTTTTTTCTCATGACCCTGAGATCAAGACCTGAACTGAGATCAAGAGTCCGACACTTAACTGACTGAGCCACCCAGGTGCCCGTCCAGTTACTTTTTTTATTTAAAGAGTAGGAGTAGCTCTGGAGATGGGGATGTACCTTCTTGAGGCAGCAGGACAGAGCTTTGAGGTATGCTGGGTGTGGGAGCCCCATAAGCTAATGAGGATCAAAGCCATGGTTAGAATTATAGAAACACTGCTTGATTCGGCTGAGCCAACTGGCAGTTCTGAGCCAAATCACTATCCTGTGTTCACCTTGTATCAGCACAAGGAAAACCAAATGCATCTGCTCCTGAGCTTTGACTTCAGATAGATACTTTAAGGGAGGTCAAGGAAACTATTAGAAAAGGGGATGGGAATTCTGGTGCCAGGCGGACCTGGGTCTGAATTCTAGTTCCATCTCATCCTTGCTCCTACTTACACTTTGCATAAGTAACTTTTCTTTATTATTAGCTTCCCTGATCTGCAGATGGGGGTTTACTGTGGAGATTAAACACATGATATAAATAAGCACGTCTATGCCCAACAAAGTATTGCCGCTAAACGCAAGTCCTTTCCTTCCTGTTTCTTTTCCTTTTTTAATTAATTTTTTTTTTTTTTTTTTTTTTTAGTTATGGGACTCTTTTGGAGTGCAAATTGGGAGGTCCATTTTGCTATCCATCTTATGGAGGAAGGGACGGGGTGGGGGGCAGGGACGGTTATCCTTGTCTGTTCTCTTTGAGCTAATGCTTAAATTCCTCCCATTTTTAATCAAATAAAAAAATAAGTGAATCAGACACAGTGGAAGAAAAGCAGGATCCACACGAACCACAAAACAATGGTTCCTTGCAACAATGAACCAAACAAGAGGGTTCATTTGTCAGTATCCGTATTTTTAAGTCTCCGCTCCAAGTGGTCGGTGTCAATTGTTACTCATTATTTTCGCAGCATGATCCAGCAACCTTCAGTCTCCACGCTCCTTTTTCATAGGCTGTGGCTCCATTACCCTGTCCCGAGGAAGGGGGTCATCCCTAACCACACCACCTACCACCCGCCTTACCTTTCACCTGAAGGGAACCGTGTGAAAAAGGATGTAGAAGAAAACAGAGAAAAGGCAGTCCCCCCCCCACCCCGTCTTTTCCCAGGGTCATGCAGGTCAGTTCTTTCTATAAGGCAACACAGAAAGCAAAACTATGCTCAGACCCAGCTATTTGTGTGAGAGCGGGAGACACAGGTGACAGATTCAATGATTAATGTTAACTTCACGCTGTCCCCAAAATGGTGGCAAAATTCAAGGTGAAATGAGCAGTACTCAATAACCCCCAAAAGAAGATTATGTGAAAGAGGATCTGAAAGAACAGAACAGTTCTCTATGGGTTATGAGAAAATATCTATTTATTGGAAAATATTAAATATTCATTTTAAATAGAAGATAATGCCATTTCCCCAGTATTCCAGAAATGAGTTCTTTTCTAACCTCCCTCTCCAAACATGCAGTATTTCTTACCAAATCTTGGAAACCATCCAGACTTACTTGATGATGCTCTCTGGAATATGGATGCAATCCATTGGGATCAGCCCACTGAGTTCTGATAAGCTATTGACATATTTAATTTTACTGCTGAATTTTGAACTAAAAAAAAAAAAGAAAAGAAAAAAGATATCATTAGTGGCTACTTCATCCCTCCTAAGGTTGTTGCCTCTTGAAAATCCTGAAAAATGCAACACCTTGGCCCAGCACTTACTAAAAAGAAAGGCTATATATTTGAGTAGTTACAACATGCCAGATATTGTTTTAAGTGGTTTATATTTATTAACTCACTTATTTCTTCTACAGCCTAATAAGGCAGGTGCTATTCTTCTCTTTCTTTTAAAAAAGATGCTCCTAGGGGCGCCTGGGTGGCTCAGTTGGTTAAGCGACTGCCTTCGGCTCGGGTCATGATCCTGGAGTCCCGGGATCGAGTCCCGCATTGGGCTCCCTGCTCAGCGGGGGGGTCTGCTTCTCCCTCTGACCCTCCCCCCTCTCATGTGCTTTCTCTCTCTCTCTCTCTCATTCTCACTCTCTCAAATGAATAAATAAATAAAATCTTAAAAAAATAAAAAACAATGCTCCTAGTGGTCTTTTTTTTTTTTCATTTATTTTAAGTAAACTCTATGCAACACCTGGGGCTCGAACTCACAATCTTGAGATCAAGAGTCACATGCTCTACTGACTGAGCCAGCCAGGCATCCCATTATTCTCTTCTTAAATATAAGGAAACTCGAGACACAGGGAGTCAAGTATTTGCCCACGGTCTCACCTTCAGTAAGTGGTAGAGGCTGGATTCAAACCCGGGCAGTTTGACTAGAGTCTACACTCATTTTTTTTTTTTTAAGTTTTTTTATAATTCCAGTTCGTTAACCTACAGTGTCATATTTGTTTCAGGTGTACTATAGAGTGATTCACACTTCCATACATCACCTGGTGTTCATCACAACACCTGCGGTCCTTACCCCCCATCACTGATTTCACCCATCCCCCCACCCAGAGTCTACACTCTCCACCACACATGGCATGGCGCCCGGTGGTTCCTGCCACTCTCCATAGTCATTGGTTTATGGTTTGTTTGGCTTTGTTTGCTTGTTTATTTGTTTTCACCAAACAAAAATCTTGTCATTAGTTCTTTCAGAATTTATCAAGGTTGACTTATTTTATTAAAGTATATGCAAACTCGTTCACCTCTTAAGGTTTTAGCTTCAATATATATATATATATATTTTTTTTAGTTTTTTTCTTCTAATTTTAAGTTTTAGCGGGAGAGTTCATTCCAGATGCTCCAGTGTTCAAAAACATGTTCTGGTAACTGAATCTGAATTACAAACAGCTTTCATCTAAACATTATCATGTTAGATGTATGTACTTGTACAGAAAACATGAAATACCACTGAAAATGATCAAGGAATTTGCCTCTGGGAAGGGAGTGAGGGACAGGAACTGGAAGTTGTTGAAGGAAAAACCTGGTCTTGTCCTGAATGATTGGATGTTTTATAAGAAGGCATTTGTGTATTATTGCAAACTAACTTTTAAAATTCATCATTCTACTGGAAAGGGAACTTGACCAAGCACTGACTGAACTTTCCAAAGAGTTCCCCATGAAAAGACCTCCCCCAGTCTACTGACCATGCTGAGCTGTCTGCCTCCTGTTCAACTACGGGGCATTCTAGAAGGAAGCATCTGTAGGGTCGTTTCTCTCTATATTTATCTTTCACGTTGTACTTGCAGTTTGACCCTGGGCCACTGGCTGTGACTTGTGAATAACTTTTGTCTTCATACAGTCACTGTAGGCCGCCTGATAAGTCGTGGGTGAACACACACCACCAGTGATATGCTTGCTGCGTGAGGCCTCTTCCCCTGGACTTTCTGAGCTAAATTCAGGTTCTGATAAAAGATGGAATGGGGGGCGGGGGAAGCTTCCATCTCCAGGGTTTTATGTTCACTAGAACGTACAGTTCTCCAAGCACGCCATATTGTCTCCTTCTTGGTGTGTCTGTACCTCCCATTTCTACCTGGTTTCAGCTAACCAGTCCTGTCGGTTCTTCCAAACTCACCTTGATGGCTCATTCTTCTGGAATGCCTCTCTTGACACAGACTCTCGGCCTTTACTCTCTCTGTTGTCCCAACCTCACCTGTGCCCTGAGTTATCACCACCATGCTGCTTCAGTGCTGCCCTGTATTGTAATTGCTTACCTGTCTGCTTATGTCAGCTGCCAGGCCCTGAGCTTTCTGAGGACAGCAACTGAGCTAATTAATCTCTCAATCTCCACCTCACCTTTAAAAAAAAAAAAAAGGAACTTCCCATCTACCTCTATCATAGGAGCTACCCGATAGCAGGGAAAAGACCTAGAATATATTTTAGTGACCTCTTTTTTCAGGTCTGAAAATCGGTTACGTTCATACAGACTGATTCACAGGGGAATCTTCAAAGAGGGTCTCACAGGATGAGACTGTAGGATGCAATGTTTAAGTGCTTGAAATGTGTTTTCTTTACAGTGAGGCAAACAATTGGGTTCAAAGCCTGAGTCTATCATTCATTGACTATATTACATTAGACCTGGGGTTGGCAAACTACAGCCCATGGGCCAAAGCCAGCTTGCTGACTGTGTTTTCCAGCCCTCCCGCTACGAATGGTTTTTACATTTTTAAAAAATATTTGAAAAAATATCAAAACAAGACTATCTTATGGCATGTAAAAATTTTTAAGAAATTCCATTTCAGTGTTCCTATATCAAGTTTGATTGGAAGACAGCCACACTTACTCATCTACATGCTGTCTATGACCGCTTTTGACCCAGCATGGCAGCGCTGAGCAGCTGTGACTGAGACTAGACGGCCCACACAACCCAAAATATATACCATTTGATCCCTCACAGAACGGGTTTGCTGGCTCTTGCTGTAGACAATTTATCTGACCTCCCTGAACCTCAGGGACTTTTCCTATATAAGGGAAACAGTAAACAGGACCTCCTTCAGAGCACTGTCATTACAAGTAAATGAAATAATGAACACCCAGTAAATGTAAGCCATTGTTTTCTGTAATTTACCACAATACTATTTGCTATAATTTTATTATTATTGCTGGACTTACTGTCTTGAAGCTCCCTTCAATAAATAATGTTGGATTGTAATTATTTTTCAGTATTCTTACAGTGACAAATATTTGGTTATTTATCAAGAAACATATTTGTTTTATAGTTATAACACCCAAACTATTACACAGACATCAGTAAATGAATATGAACACTAATGTTTACTTTTTTACCCACTAAGCTTAAAAAAAAATTTTTTTTTTTATTTTTAAGTAAACTGTACATCCAGTGTGGGGCTTGAACTTACATTCCCGAGATCAAGAGTTACATGCTCTACCACCTGAGCCGGCCAGGCACCCACCATTAAACTTTTTATAAGCTCTTCAGTATGCATTGATTCGTAATCTCCTATCAAAGCATTTTCTATTATTAAAATAAATGACTTTTTGTATACCTTAAATACTTCATATTACTTTTTAAAGCAATTGAACACAGTATGGTAGAGAACTAAACTTTGCCAGAGGAAAACTAGGTTGAATGTTGCTACTCAGTTGTTGGAAGTAGGAGATGGAAATGCTGCACCTATGCAAGTGCACACTGAACAAGAAAGGATGGATGTGGAAGGCATAGGAAACTCTATGTAAAAAAATAAATAAAGGTTTTTAACTTTTAGTTGTTTTTTTTTCTTCCAGAAGTGATCAGAATGTTTCTTAGAAATTCATTAGTAGGGGCGCCTGGGTGGCTCAGTCATTAAGGTCTGCCTTCGGCTCAGGTCATGATCCCAGGGTCCTGGGATCGAGTCCCGCATCGGGCTCCCTGCTCAGCCGGAAGCCTGCTTCTCCCACCCCCACTCCCCCTGCTGTGTTCCCTCCCTCGCTGTGTCTCTCTCTCTGTCAAATAAATAAATAAAATCTTAAAAAAAAGAAATTCATTAGTAATTAAAATAAATAAAATAAAATAAAATGGAAAAAAAAGAAATTCATTAGTAACTTTGAAACAGAAAACTTTCAATTTATCTAATCTGCATCCGATGTTGGGTAAGACCGTATTTTATTTGGAAGTTCTCTAGGAAATACATACTGTCCCTTTCATTTAACTGTTCCAAGTCTTACTACATTATGAGGCATGTGTTATTTTTCTTTGCTTCCCCAAAACGTAAGGTTATATGGTATCGAACATAACATAGACGATAAATAAATATTCACTGACTTGAAACTGAATTGAAACCAAGAATCCTCATGGGCAATCAAAAAAAGCTCTCAGAATGACTGCCCAGCCTCTTTCCCGAAGTTTGGTGGCCTACATGATATTTCCTCAGAAGAAGAATTAGGACAGTCATTGCTCCTAATTCTGTCCTTGGTTTGTCTTTATTTTCCATTGTTGTGTTATTCTGCCTTTTCTATTCTCTACAAAATACCATATCACTTTAAAAGTATTATTTACGCTTCTGTAATGTGGCATGGAAATCCCACCACCTCATTTTCTGTGTTATAGCAAGCAATATAGAGGTCACGTTTTGTAAAAAATGGGGGAAAATAGTCATTATAAAATAATGCCCACTCTTACTTAGGGTTTCTTTTTTTTTTTTTTTAAGATTTTATTTATTTATTTGAGAGAGAGAGAATGAAAGATAGCACGAGAGGGAAGAGGGTCAGAGGGAGAAGCAGACTCCCTGCCGAGCAGGGAGCCCAATGCGGGACTCGATCCCGGGGACTCCAGGATCACGACCTGAGCCGAAGGCAGCCGCTTAACCAACTGAGCCACCCAGGCGCCCCTTACTTAGGGTTTCTTGCTAGATCATCCAAAATATCTTTCCAGGAAAGCCAGAGGCAAAATGTGTCTTCCTAAATACTCTCTCAGTTTATGAATTCTTGTTTATAGGACGTATTTTGGAAAACTACTAGTCGTACTTTTACTTTTTCTATAATAACAACATACCTTATAAAAGGTCGTGTCACTGCAAGGATTGTTCTGATGAACCAAGATGGGTGAACAATGATGAATGATTTCAGATTCTTTCGCAATCTGTTTTAAAAAAAGAAAAAGAATTACTCATAGCCCATTTCCAGTAGGAGTTAAGACAGAAAGTATATCCCCAAATAAGAATATTATAATATTAGAGAGTTCTAGGTAAGTTACTATCAACTGATGAGAAGGTATAGAATGACCATGATTAATAAAAAAATACTTTCTGAGATATCACTTGTAACTTGTATGATGCCAACCTCATTTTCCCATAGGAATCCATGTAAAATAGAATGGTTGTATTTCTACAGTGCTTAAATCTAGAACTATCACGGTATATTTTTGCTTAACGATGCTTTTCATTTTTGCCAGCATTATCTTTACTATTTTGAAAAGAGCACACTCTTACTAGCAACTTAGCCAATTTATTTGATTGACTAAGCCTTGGTTTCTTCTTCTGTATTATGAAACAACTAACAGTATATCATGTGGTTATTTGTCATTCAGGTTACCATTTTAACGTTCTTGACATTCGGGCATGTTTTTCAGCATTAGCAATGCTACTTTATAAATGTTTGAATCATTAAATGGATCTTCGTTAATATAAGATCATGCAAGGAGCCACATCTAAGGGAATACCACACTCATCATAGACACCATAAGTCTGTATATTTATGATAATTTTCCTGTGGTTGGCAATATAACAGGTTTTGTTTTAGTCCAGCCAGTATGGACGGAAGTAAAATATCTTGAGGAAAAGGCACCAAATGGGTGAGTGGTTAACTTGAATTATTAGTGAATAATGAAATACGAGCATGACAGTTGCCCAAACCAAAACAGTCCCAGTGCACATAAGCAGCATCAAGATCATGTGAAACCAGTAAAGAATCATGACTACTCCGGTTTATCAACATAAATTGCACCTCCATGTGGCAAAGGCATATGCATAGTTTAGGATAGACTTGGTCATCAGGTTTGAGATGAAAACATCTAACGGAATCTAGATTTATTTCAGATTTGGGGCATCAAGTGACACTTTTCTTAATATTTTTATATACTTATAATTTATTATCTCAGCTCTGCATAGTTCAGTGTTCCTAAAACGTGATTATGTTCTTGGTAGATGACAGGGAATTAGAAATGGGAGTTACCGAGGAAGTCAAAACAGGGATTAAATAATGGAGCCTACATACCGCCTGTCAATCATCTGGTAGCATTTCTTCATCCAGCCCAGCCCGGGCATCTTCCGTCTTGGGGTTGCTCCATTCAAGTATACAATCATATAGTCCTCAGCTACCATCAGCTCTAAAGTACTTATTACATATCTGATCACAGGAAGGAAGAGGAGTGTTTTCATTTCCCCACGTGAAACAGTTCATCTTATTTACACTCTAATTATATAACACTTAAATTATAGGGAGTATGCCATTGAAGAATGGCTGTGCATATTACCTCTTTACCTTGAAAAGAATGCAGTTTCCTAAGATGATTTCCCTGAGAGTGAGTATTGCTCATTTTATTTGTACGGTTATCTTTTTTTTTTTTTAAATGCAGGTACACTAAAAAAATGTGTAGGTTAGAACCTGAATTTCAAAAATGTCGACCACGTTATCATATACCAAGGGCCCAAGTGAATGATATAAATGAACCTGGGTTATCACCAGCTGACCAAGAACATGTTATCGAGGAACAAAAATAACACTTTACCCAAAGGAAATGTTACAGAATTTCAGAGTGCAGGCAAAACTGTGTTCGTTTTGTTTTCAATTCATCCTGCTGACAAAAGAGTTCTTTTAAAGGTTTTAGCCTCTTGAGCATTATTCCTTGACAGAGATTTCATTGACTTTTCATCAAAGGCCAAGAATATTCTACATCATCTACTTCCTCTTCTTAAAGAGGCTCTATCTGCCATGACATGCCACAGACATTCACTCAAAGCACTTTATCAGAAGTATCACTCACAGGAAAAGATTTTCCATGACATAGTGGTAATCCGCCCGGCTGCTGTCTGGCAGAAAACAGGCAGCAAACACAATGATGGCATTTAGGCCGTCCCCATAGTAGCCTGGGAGACAAACAGAAAGACATTTGTAACCAGCTGAAAGCTCTTAATAATATTTAACCTAAAGGACAAATCTGGAAGCCTTGACAAGTGTGTGTTTATGGATGTAATAGATATATCTTTAAGTGAGTATTATATCGACTATTCCTTCTATATGTATAGACACATAAACTTACTTTTCAGGAGTTAAAAGTGTATGTTACATAGAGTCTTAAATATACAGTGAATATATTTGCATATATAGTATATCCACTTGCGGACGATTATGTGTGTTCTACATCATCATGAATAGGGTATATAAATATTCAGCTCTTCAAAGGATGGGGGTTTTGACTGACAGGTTTCTAATTTATATAATGCTCTGTCCTTTACCAGCTGAGAGGTTCTGTTTGATTCTCGTTAGCTTTTTTCAGTTTTAGACTCTGGCTAATTTAAAGGGAAAATCTAGTCACTGAACTGCAATATAATTAGATGTACATACTCCAGTGACCAGATACTAGTAAGCTGACAAGTAAAAGCACCTTTATTTTGATTCTGAGGACTTTTTCACTTGCCTGTGGCATCCCTGGGTCTCCAGATTCAACAGACAGTGCAGGGACACATGGAAAGTTCTGGCTAGGCCTAGAATAACTGAGACAGAATTCAGAGCCCCATCTTTTTAAAAAGGAGCAAACTCAAGAAGGGCCTGGTTAAAGCTGACCTCTCTTTGAGTTTTATGAAAATACATGTTTTGGGGAAAACTTGAGAATTACTTCCTGGTAACGTGGACAGGGAACAGAGGTGGAGGTCTACTTGCATGTGGTGCTGAGAAGATAAAAGGCAAGTGTGGAACTCCTGAGTCAAGGACAATGTAGGGACATCTCAGGACACTTTACCCACATCTGAGAGTTCTGTCCCCTTCTTTAAGCTCCGTGTTCCCTCAGAGCTCATCTTTTGAAACTCATGGCAGCTGTTGGTCAAACCCCACAGGTGAATGCGTGGAATCTCACGTGTCTTTCAGACTTAAAAATGGAAGCAATGCACTATTTTCATTTTTTTTTGAGATTTATTTATTTTAGAGAGAGCACGTACACAAGTGGGGGGAGGGGCAGAGGGGGAGAGAGAGAGAGAGAGAGAGAGGGAGAATCCTGAGCAGGCCCCATGTTCCGCACTGTGCCCGACACGGGGCTCAATCTCACGACCCTGAGATCATGACCTGAGCCGAAGTCAGGAGTCAGCCCCTTAACCCAGTGAGCCACCTAGGCGCTCCACTGTGTTTCCATTTTTTTTTTTTTTTAATATCCCTTTTTCAGCACTCGGCATTTCTGTCCTATCATGGAGTTCTGGATTTCAGAGTCATTAGACAGAGTTGCCTCAGAGCTCTGAGGAGGTGGACAGGACCTACCCGCCAGCCTCATCAGAACTCAGTGCGCTTCATTTTTTTTTTTTTTTTTTCCAGGACTCTAAATACCCCTCTGGTGATTACATGGCAGTAAAATACCAGCTGGATATAGACTTGGATGGGCTTAACTCTTGAAAAGCAGTTTAATAAGATGTTCTCTACAAAGATAGAGAGCATGACACTACCACAAAAGAGGTGGGGGCAGAGAGTGATACCAACTAAAAATATATCAAATTATGGGTTTGTGTGTATGACTAACCTGAGGTTGCTGTATGCAGTGTTTACTCTCCATGTCTTAGAAGATGCTACCGATGTAAGTACACACCCGATGTAACACATGTTTGCAAAACCAGATTGGGGTAGCTTCCCTATGGATTATTTGCCTTGTTTTGTCTTTTCCAACATGTGGGTATTTACCAACTTCTTTTTTGAATGAGATGTGAAGGAAATAAATCTCCTTCTCCAATGGCAGAAGATTTATTTTAATACAAGGAGAGTTTGTTTGACCAAACAATTGCATTTAAGAAGGTTCATAACCGAATGAAAACCCACAAAGGGTAAAGCAGCTTTGATCCGCTAACGCTAACACCACAAAAGTACGCAATTTGGACTCAGCGCAACGACAAGGACTGGGTCCATTAAAAGAGATAACAGAAGTAATGAATCCAACTTAAAAACAAGTACAAAAGCATCCTTTCAAAAAGCATCTTTCTAGGAGGAGCTGCCTGGCCCCAGGGTGTCAAAATAATCTCAAGGTCATGACCATGCAGCTACTTTGATTTTTCTGTTTCTGGAGAATTTCTAAGATTTTTTTTTTTTTTTTAAAGGACAGTCTGAGGTTTATAAACAGTAGTTCAGGACTAGTCATCTTACATGGCACTTTAGCTCTTTGCGTCAGTGTGTCTGTCCTTGGAATGCTGTGGTGGTGTGTTCATTTAGGGGCATGTAATTGAAGGAATACTGAAGAATCAGCTCACCACTTCTTGGTCATTGTCTAAGTCAGGAACGTCTCTTTATAGAAAACTTCCTGAAATTTACAAATGAAGGTGGATTTTTGTACTTTTGGGGAGAGGAGCTGTAGGAACAGAAGAAGAGGCAAAAGACAGAGGAAGAGAACAGGATGAGGTAAGACCTGAGATGTCAGAAGGAACTAGAAGAAAAAGATATCTTCATGGAAGTTTTCCTTCCAAACCAAGATCTGGTGCCACTGTTATTAGGCTCTGGAGATACTTCAGATCATCATTGCTGGCAAAGGGCAATCGCTGGAATGAGTGGTCCCACTTGCCTTTTGTCTCCCACAGATGCCTTCAAGGGGGTCAGCTAAGCCAACTTCTATGTTAACTATGCAGCTTACTCAAGTGAAGTTGGCTTCCAGCAGCCGAATGATTCATCTGAAGTTCGGTTTTTTATAAACATGTATTTTACCTGACTCTCTTCTTAGTAACCAGGAGGTGAGTTCGGGGTGTGTGCGTGGAGGTGCATGCGCAATCCCACCATGGGGCCTCCTGAGACCCTCTGCGGTGATAATGCAAACCTTACCTGAGGCAGAACAGAGAGGAAAGGGACGTAACACAAATTTGATGGCCAGCAAATGGAATGGAGAGAGAAGGGAAGATGTCACAGTCGCAACCAAAACATACACACACACACACCAGCCTGCAACTCTTCTCCTCATTCTTTCCGGGGCCATTTGTTCAGCAACACTGCAGAGAAGTTACCTGAATCTCCTATAATGAAATAAGAGAAGTAAAGAAAGAAGAAAGGAAACTTCTCATTATAATGCTTTGGTGTGACCGTCCTACGTTATTTAAACGCATCCTCTGTTCCAAGGTCAAAAAAGCCAGTTCCTGGCCTTAATGTGACCCCGCACTGTTGTTGATCAAACCCACCCAGACCTCTCTTTGTTCTTTTATTGAAGCAGATAACGGGAATATTGCTCATGGGCTCATGGGAGGTGACACTGACTCTGAGAATCATCCTCTTTTGACTGATGACATAGTTGAGGCCCCAGAAGTTAGGTCATGCACCGAGGTCATAGAGTAATTAGCAACAAAGACAGGGCTTGAACTCTGTTCTTCTATATTGCGTACAAGGCCTCTTACAATAGCTCCTATCAAGGTCACCAAAGCTGAAGACTGAACTATTTGTCTCCATACTGCTCTCACAGCTGTGCCCAACTGGCAGGGACCCTTGGCAAGAGCCTGGCTTTGCAGCCAAGTGAGGCAGCGATTTACATGACCCCCATCTTGCAGTTAATACCGCACTGTACTGCCGCCCCTTTCCTGTTGGCCTCAATGGGAAAAGCTCGTCAGAGCAAAAGGGAAGACACCCAGACGAGACCCATGCCCACTATGGAGCGCTCCCTCTTAAATGCTCATCAGAAGCCAGGCTCACAAACTGCAATGGATTGGTCTCTAGGGAGGGCTGCTTGATGATCCTTAAAGCCTAAGAAGGTGGTGTCAGCTTCCAACACAGCGGGCCGAGCTCTGGCAAATTCAGAAGTAAAATCTGCATTGTCTTTACCTACGGAGCACAAAAGCTGCTCAGGGGGTGGGGAGAGGTGGCGTCTCGCTACCGTCCTGGCTGGGGGTGGGGGGGGTGAAGCCAGGGGCACACTCATGCAGGCCAGCGCCTGGAGAAGGCCGGAGGTGGCGGGGGGGTGGCAGCCGGGCACAGGAAAGGCAGCCTTTTCTTCCACACAAACTGGACAGTCACACGGACAAAACTGGGCTCACGGACACAGAACGGAGGGGAGCGGACGCTGGGGCGGGGGGGCGGGGGGCGAGGATGCAGGGCACAGCAAACCACGTTATCCTTGAGGGGTGCGCTGCATTGTCACAAGGAGTGTGAGAGGCAGAAGCAGTGGCTTTGTTTTGACCCTGCTGTGTTGATGATGATCCCTCTTTCCTGATTCGGGCAGCAGATCAGCCGATGGATGGGCTCAACCCTCCCACCCAACCCACCTGCTTTCACCGGGGTTGAAAGAACAAGCAGGTGAGGCTGCCAGGGAAAGGAGAGATAATCCGGCCTCAGGAAAACAGGGAGGCTGTGAGGCCCCTTCTTCCCAACAAAAGGGCTCTTGATTTAAGACATTCATACGGATTATCACTGGGTGACTCTGATTTACTTTGACAGACTTTTCTACCGTTTTTGACCTTTTTTGGAATGGGCACGGGCTACTTTTATCGTCAGCCTCCATTTTGTTTTCTTTTTATTTCCAAAAAGCAAACAAACCAGAAATACCCAATGGGTGGTGCAAAGGAGGGATGAGTTTCTGGGAAGATCTGGGATGATGTTCAGGTTGTGGTTTGCGTCATAAGAATGAAAGGGTCAACTCTAGGGCCCATGGTCTGTCGCCTGCAGCACGAGCAGGCCCGCTCTCATTCTGCGAGGCTGTGGAAAGGTTTCCCTTGGAGGGAACGGCTTCCAGCCGCACAGCAGCTATCATGGGCCATATTACCATTTCAGGTCACAAAGAGTGAGGCAGGGCAAAGGAAGGTCATGGCCAGGGGCACCTATGGGCATCTTCTTTCACTCACAAGGTGGGGATCCCTGGCCGATGCTGATACTTACATGGAGGGAACTATGCAAGGGTGGAAGATGGATAATCGGCTGGTGGAGGGAAGTTTGATGGAAAAAACCAAAATGTCCTTCTGCTCGTTAAAAACAAAAGCTAAGGGTTTAATGCAGCGCCAAGACACTTATTTCCCTGTCCTTGTTAAGGAAGAAAGAGCAACAATTGCCTTGTCAGCTTACACTTTTTCTGGAACAGCTGAGTGTTTAGGGTGGTGCCTCAGGCCTGCAGGAAAGGAGCGCATGCAGCAGAAAGATTAAAAAAAAAAAGCCGTTTTCTGAAGTTGACAACATTAAATGTGTTGCCTGTGCTCATATGACTTTTTGTGATTCCAAAATTAATCAAGGCTCCTGGAGCTCCTAAAAAGCACTGGAAATACGGAACACAGTTTTTTTTCTCTCCCTTGTCCCTCCCTAAGCAGGTGGAGGCATTTACCAGAAATGCCTGTTGTCAGGCCCGGATGTAATGGAGTCTATAGAAAAGCAAACTTCAGATAGGGGAAAAAAACAAGCAGGCTGAGTCTGAAGAGATTTCTTAAAGCTCCTAAGAGGATTCGAAAGACCATTTTTTTTATGAGAAGCACCTCTGGGGTAGTGATCTTACTACAGGCCATGGTAGTAGAGACTCGGAAGCGATTCAGTTAAACCCTACAACCACAGTGAGTGTGGCCACCATCTGTCACCATACAACATTATTACAATATTATTGACTATATTCCCTGTGCTGTACTATTCATTTCCGTGACTCATTTATTTTATAACTGGAAGTCTGTTGAGCATTTCAGAATGTATATATATGTGTGTCAAATCACTATGTTGTACACTTAAAACTAATATAATATTGTATGTTAACTATATTTCAATAAAAAATAACCTAAAACTGACCCATATGAATTCCAAACAGATATCATTAAATTGGACAACTACAGTTTTCCAGAAATTTGCCCAGAAGATTATAGCTGTCAGATATGTGGAGTGAAAAAGCAGTTTTCACATCGGAGAGCTATTTTTTACATAGGCTTTGCAATGTTTATAGAGTTAAGTCTGAGGTAATGTACTTAAGCTCTACAGTCCCCTGAATACTGATTGCAGAATAGGTTTTGAGGATGTCATGATGCAGAGAACCCTAGTTTCATTTTCTACTTAAAAAAAAAATTATATATATATACACACACATATATATGGCTGCCCTGGTCCCCACGTCCCCGATTCACAAAGCGCTTGACTACCTCCATGAGAAATGACTCTCCTGTAGGGCTCGATGACCTTCATGTCAATCCGTTGTTCCTGTTCTCCAATCACCACTGTCCTCCACAACCGATTGTCTTCTCGCTCCTCTTCTGCTGTATACTCTGGGATAGACTCTGACTCTTGGCCAGAATCTTTGTTAGATGTGGAACCCTCTGGAAGCGAAGCACAGAGAAGGACTGAAGAGCAAGACTCCACAGCTGAGGCAGTTCAGTGAGCTATCTCCTGGCAGAGCCAACCTGAGGGCACTCCCTGTTTGGCACAACTCTTACAGAGCTGAACAGCATCATGACCACATAAAGGATGTTCAGTGAAGTCTTATTTATTGATGGATTGAACCACCAAGTCCATGCTAAGGCCAGGCTGAGGGTGGGGACATGTGCAGGGCTAGAGCCACCTTGTGTCAGTGGACTAAGGGAGTATAGGCCGGTACCAATTCATCCTTGATCATTCAGGTTGAAGACTGGGGACCCTTCTCATGGGGTAAAAGGTGATTTATCAGGCCCAGCTAATTTTGTTTTCCTTGGGCCACATATCCTGGTATATCCTAAGTGGTTAGTATCTTGATGATACCACCAGCCTAAGACCACACCCCCACCCCCCTTTGCCCCCCACCCAAGACTCTTACAAAAGAATTGAGCCCCCTTCCCTATTGGGAGCAAATTTGGGCAGAAATACGGTATTACTTCCAATGGATTTTTCAAAATATGCTACCGAAAGATTTTATGTTAAGCAAGAAACAAACAGCTTCATAGACCAGAAATCCTCCAAGGCCAAAAATTCATAACACTCCTATTTGGTGGGTGCACATGGCAATAAAAAAGTCCACTGAACGTTCTTTGGAGAAACATTTACTACCCACTCTTGTGCATCCAAAAAAAAAAGCAACAACGGTGTTGTTTGTTTGTTTGTTTTTAAAGAATAAGCAGCAATTGTTTTCATGTTTACTTCAGCTACTCGTAGAGTTTAGCAGTGGTTATTCTTTGTATGTTTAAGTAATGTGAAGGAAAACATTATTTCTAACCTTCCCAATAATTCTGTGAGATACTATCATTCTTACTTTTCCATTCATGGGAAAGGATCTTTGATTTATATTGTACTTTACTTATATTCATGTTATGGCACTTTGACAATAAGAATAGTAATACTTCATTAGATATCTACTATATGTCAGGCATGGTAGATATTACAGCAGTGATTATAGGTATTATAGTAGACATGCCCACGCAAAAACTGACTTTGAGTTAGTTTGCTATCACACTATATCCTAAATGTGTGATTGTCTCACTCTCCTTATTCTACCACCAGGCTGGGAATTCCTTGGGCCAAGAAACTGTGCCAGAATCACCTTTTATTATTCACCTCCACCAACCAACTCCACACTTAGCTTGGACACCTGCACAGAGCACTCAGTGAAAACTGAGGCGAATGGGTAAATAAAGGAAAGCTTGGACAAGTTCCTGAAAATATAGGTAATTGGGGAGGGGGCCACAACAAAGCCATTATGTTCTGGAAGACTCCTCAAGACACATTCAAACGTGTCTAATTACCTGTGACTTAGAAGAGCAAACTGAAAGCCAGCTGGGAAGCAATCCTACCCTTTTTTGCCAACACCAACAGCTACCACCACCTACAGAGCCTTGCTTCCCTCTGCATTCCCTCCAGTGCTCCTCATCTTACTAAGGACAGGAAGCAACAACTTTTGGCTTCAGACCAAGCTCTGTGTCACTGGCGCAAATCCATCCATCTGCACTGGACTCCCAGGCTGAAATCCCTTCCTGCTTCTCCCTGCCTCTTGGCTGAGGGCCCCTGGATGCTTATCTTCGCTCCCTTCCTGGGACCCTGTTTTCCATCTGGTCTCTGTGCCCTCAGAACTCCCGGCTCTGATGTGGGCTTGTCTTCAATGTTCCTGTCCATACACGCTCTGCCTTGCAACAAACTCACCGTCCGCCAGCCCCTCTTTATCCTTATTTGGGACTTTCTGGCCTGCTCTAGCTTGACCCACGTGATCTATGTGGGGTGACTGTTTTGTTTTCTGCATGCTTTTACTGAGGCTACCTCATTTAAAAACATTTGTATGCCATATTCTTTTTTCTGGTTATAAAAATAAAATGCTAATAAAAGTTCAAGCAATGCAGACATCGTTCATCAAAACCGCAAAAGTCCCCAGGGCCACTTTCACTCATTATGGTTTGCTGTGTGTTCTTTTTATCATGTACATGCACACAAGCACACTCACCTCCCCCAAAGTATGATTATTCTATATATTCTGCATGTTCTTTTTTTTTTTTTTCCCCCTTTAAGTAGCTCCACACCCAGCACGGAGCCCAACGTGGGGCTCAAAGTCACGACCCTGAGATCAAGACCTGAGCTGAGACCAAGAGTAGGATGCTCAATCCACGGAGCCACCCAGGTGTCCCTATGTGGCTTTTTAAAAAAGATTTTATTGGGCGCCTGGGTGGCTCAGATGGTTAAGCGTCTGCCTTCGGCTCAGGTCATGATCCCAGGGTCCTGGGATCGAGTCCCGCATCGGGCTCCCTGCTCCTTGGGAGCCTGCTTCTCCCTCTGCTTCTCTCTCTCTCTCTGTCTCTCATGAATAAATAAATAAATCTTTAAAAAAAAAGATTTTATTTATTTATTTGAGAGAGAGAGAGAGAGAGAGAGAGAGAGAGCAGGGGGAGGGGCAGAAGGAGAAGCAGACTCCCCACTGGGCAGGGAGCTCCATGCGGGGTTTGACCCCCGGGACCCTGGGAACATGAACTGCCCGAAGGCAGACGCTTAACTGACTGAGCCACGCAGGTGCCCCCCTATTCTGCATATTTCATACATATTCTTCTATAAGGTACTTCTACCTAAAAATATAGCATAGGCTACTTTTCATTTCAGTGGATATAAACCCTCTCATTTTTTTAGTTAGTTTGTTTATTTATGATACTCTCTATCCCCAACGTGGGGCTCGAACTCACGACCCCGAGATCAAGAGTCACAGGCTCATCCAACTGAGCCAGCCTGGTGCCCCTAAACCCTGCTTATTTTACAAAGGAGCCCTAGAGTGTTCCATTTGACTGATGTTTTTTAGCTTATCAATCCCATAGTGATGGAAATTTAGTTTTATTCTCTTTTGTTGTTGTTCTGATAAAGAATTTGCTTCTGGAAGTATCTCTGTGCAGGTATCCTGTCTTACAAGTGCGCATACTGCTAGAGGTTAACTTCCTAGCAGTTGGATGCTGACTCAGAAGCTTTAAGGACTTAAAATTTTCATGGGTATTTTTGCCTTTGAATATGTCACACCAAAATATATGAGTAGTTGTTTCTTCATACTATCAAAGACTCTAGAAGATAGCAAAGTTTTTAACCCTGGACAATTTGGGGTGAAACTTGTCTTTTGATTCTTTTAATTTGTATTCCTTTAATTATTAAAGAAGGTGAAAATTTTTAAGTGTTTATTGGCTATTTATATTTTCCTTACTGACAAGGAGGCACCTGTAAGGTCGTCTGCCTATTATGGTCCTTACTGATTTGTTGAGTTCTTTATATAGAACTTTGTCATACACCATAATTATTTTCCTGCTTTGTGCTTAGCTCTTATTCTTTCTTTCTTTATTTTTAAAGATTTTACTTTCAAGTAATCTCTCTACCCAGCATGGGGCTTGAATGCACAACTGAGATCAAGAGTTGCACACTCTACCTACTGAGCCAGCCAGACGCCCCTGTGCTTACCTTTTAAACTGATATTTTTATCAAACAGAAATTTCATATTTTTATATAGCTGAATCTGTTAATTTTTGTCTTTATGGGTTTTTTTTTTAAAGACTTATTTATTTGAGAGAGAGAGAGAGAGAGAGAAAACACGAGCAGGTGGGGCAGGGGGAGAGGGAGAGAGAATCCCAAGCAGACTCCACACTGAGCACAGAGCCGGATGGGGGCTCGATCCCACAACCCCAAGATTATGACCCCAGCCGACTGTGCCAGCCAGGTGCCCCTGTCTTTATGTTTTTTGATCACTGTATCATAGTAAGAATGAGCACTTCTACCTAAAAATATGTATGTATACTAGCATTTTCCTGCAGTTTATTATTTTTTTAAAGCACTATTACTCATTTGGGGATAAAGGTGTGGGCCTTTTTATGACATGTTATCCCAATTGTTTCAGAGACGGGGAGCTGGTAAGGTTCTGGGGTTCCTTCTCCTTTCCCCACCTCTTCCGATTGATGTAAATGGGCAAAATAAATTATTGAAGAGCTTGGGGTACAGTAAATTCTCAAAGTGTTCATTTTTAAAAGTCCACAATATAAGCTAGTAAGAAATAAAGATGGCTTTCTTTACTCCCTTGAATTAGCAATATGCTCCCGATCTTCATAATTCTTCTGCTTTACCCTAACCCCATCCCCTAACCCCCACCACGGTCATCATTTTCTATTTTCACAAATTTCAGGACTCAATTTAACTCTCTATCCCCAGGGCCGCCAAATTTAACTTTTGGTCCGATGCCCTTTTCACTGAGAAATGCTTGATTTTCTTTGTCTTCTTTCCTTAATAACAAGCTTTTCTCCCTGGTGACTGCTGAAGTCAGTTAAGCCCTGGGGAGGAGCCGACTTGAACGTTTTCCTTTGTCTTTCAGGGGATGATTTAGTACACAAGTTCCCAAATGGGCCATGCTGTACGGGCCACGATGGGGAAGGCATCGTTGGTGTGCATACAGCCTCCCTAGAGGTGGTTGTCTGCTGGAGCCTCCAGCAGGGACCTGTGTCTGGGAAAGGTGACTAGCTCTCTACACTGTGATCAGACACCAAGAATGTGAATAACCTTAGTGGACATTGTTTGAACTTTATCTTGTTGGAGGAAAGGCATCCTGTACACAGTGAAGGGAGCTTTTAAAAGTTGTTTTGCTGACAGAGAGCAGGGAGGCAGTTAATTTGTCTGTAAAACCCAGCATTGACCAGTAAAAGGAAGAATCCTCCTTGTAGACCACATCCTATGGCCTAAGGTTGCTTGTGGGTAAAACAAAATAAGATTAACGCTTATTTTAGTTAGGGGTAGTTTATATGTAGTTAAAACATAGAATCGATTTTATAAGCTGGTTACCGGCAGGCTGTTAAGGGCAGTGGACCATGGTAGGTGGAGAAGTTAAATGAAGTGACTGCCTGATTTTCTGGAGAAAATGGTGGAGCACCTTATTCACCCTGTTAACTGTTTGTTATTAGGGGTTCTAGAAAAGGTAGCTTACGGGTGCCTGGGTGGCTCAGTCGGTTAAGTCTCCTACTCTTGACTTTGGCTCAAGTTATGATCTCAGGGTCGTGAGATCGAGTCCTGAGTTGGGTGATGCGTGGGGCGTGGAGCCTGCCTAAGATTCTCTCTCTCCCCACCTTCCTCTGCTGCCCCCCCCCCCCCATGCTCTCACATGCTCTCTCTCTCTCTCTCTCTCAAACAGAGAAATAAATCTTAAAAAAAAAAAAAAGAAAGAAAGGAAGAAAAAAGAAAAGGTAGCTTAAATGAGGTCACTAACCATCACTTAGGAGCCTAGGAGGAAAAAATATAAAAGCACATGAGTGTTTCTTACACCATCCTTATCAGAAATATTCAGGCTAGAATTCTTTATCATTTTTCCATTTCCCCTATGAAATGCTTTTGCTGAGATCTGAGTTATGGTAAAAAAATAACTGAGGTGGGTTTGGAAAACAGAAATAGGTCATCATTTTTCTCACCTTTGGATATTTTTAAGTTTCTAGGACTAGTATTAAATAAATAATTTTTTTTTATAAAAAGGCTCAGATCTCCCTTAATTTGAAAGATTGACCTCCTAAATCCTTCAGTATCTACATGTTTTTGGTATCTCTGGCACCTAAGTACCAGAGGAAGTCAAGATTTAATTATATTGGTACTTTGAATGGTATTTTCCAACTATTTGGACACGATTATTAAAGAAAATTGCTTGGAAATGGAGACTAATTCAATGTCTTTTGAGAGTGAGATTCAAAAAAACGTTTCATAAGCAAAACCACATTGTGGGCAAATAATCTGCCAGGAATGCTTGGTCATCAGCTACAGAATAAAACAGGCAAATGAAAGTTCTTCAAGTGCTTGGTAAAGTAAGAGCCTTGAAATCAGGAAAATGGCCGGATAAAAGGGCATGTAAATAAATGTACAGGTAGGGCCATCGGGCTTGGCTTCTGGAGTGCTAGCCTCATCTTGTAAAAGACCCTCTCCTATTCATCGTCAGTATATTCTGGAGAAGCAGCATGGCCCCGAAGTCAAGGACGATAACTCAGGGTTTGAATGCTGGCTCTGATATTTACTAGCTATGTGACCTTAGGTAAATTATTTAACCCGTGCCTCAGTGTTCTCATCTTAAAATGGGCTAAACGGGATACCTATCCATAGAGCTGACATTCCCCGAGCTGAGGATTAATATACTTAATATTTATAAAGCACCTAGCCCAAATCCTGGTGCGCAGTAAGCACTCGGAAAGGGTTCATTAAAGAAATCACTGACCAAACATTTTGAAACACAGTGCCTCCAAAACTCCAATGTTGTTTAGGATGTATACACTTGGTTCCAAATGCTTACACAAGAAACCCACAAACATGCTGCTTTCATGCATTGATTTCATACTCTGGGACTAAAATGAACTCACTTCTCCTCTAGAGTCTGTTATCTATCGCTGCCTGTTTATAAAATAAAGCTACTCAGATGCCCTTTGTGTTCTCCAAGCTTAATGTTTTTGTTGGTTTAAAACAGCGTCTGACGATACATCTGTCATTTGAAAATCAAGGTGGGCTTTACAATTCAACTTACATTAAAATTCCATCCTTTGAATTTAAGACCTAAATGTAGGGTTGTGGTTGTGAAACTGGTTCCTTCAACAAAACAGTATTGATGGAATAAAAGGAACTGTGTCAGCCAGGGGCAGCTTTAATTACCAGTTTGCTTAGCTACCGCCACTTCGCTTGGCAGTTTTGCTATTTATAAACAGAAAAGGTTCAGATGTGGTGTGACACGGCTCTCTCTAGGGCAACAGGGAAGTGCAGGGGGAGAGAGGGAGGGGCCAGCTCACGCCACAGCTGTCTTCTGTGGGATGGGAGGCAAGGCAGGATTCTTTCACGTGGGAAGGTATTAGCAGTTCAAGGGCTGGGGCAGCTGGGGGCAGCTGGGGGCCGCCGGGGTGGACGGAGTAGCTGGGGAAGAGTCTTGGGGATGGGAGGAAAGAATATGAACTCAAGACCTTTCACCTTCTCTTTGTGTCTTTCCACTTACAGGGTCGAATACCCAGATGACTGCAGAAATCTGAGAACACGGCCACGGTGCAATATAAAATCTCTACTTAAACAGAAGAAACTGTCACACAGGTAGCTTAGCCATTTCCCATTCTTTTGACTTGAGGAAGTTAAGGCTTAGCCTCTGTAAAGGCAGGGTCTGAATCCGTGCTGGTCATAGTGGTAGTCCTGGTGGCTCAATGATCGTTGGTTGAATTAATGAGCGAATCTGATGAATTTCCTAATTTCCTAATTATGTTCTCCTAGGAATGACACTGTGTAAGTGTCAGGGCATCATTGCATATTGTGGTATTTGTTTTTTGACCGTAATAATGTTCCTAATGTATAAAAGCAATAGCTTTGTCCAGGATACTCCTGCTTTGAATTTCAAATATTATAAAGTCAGAGAATACCACCCTGTAAACTAGAAACTATGTAATGCCATTTTATAAAGCACATGCTTTGTATTTGGGTATAATTTCTTAAACCCGATTTTACTGAGCAAGAGGAAGAACTAAAGTGAGACTGATATTCCTATCAGGAATGTCAGTGTTTGATCCAGCAACTCTCACTTGTCTTCCTTTTTATTCTTCACCCTGAGGCCATCCCTCCTTCCTTTCTATTTTACGGGAGATATAGCAATGAACAGAATAAAGTCCCAGCCCTCACAAAGCAGATATTCTAGTGGGAAGGGAAAGACAATAAACATAAACCAAATAGTTAAATGATAGGATTTCAATTACTGACACGTGGAAAATAAAATAAGTAGAGGGATAGAAAGTGACTAGGTTGGGAGGTGGGGAGCTCCTTTGGTGACAGAGGTTAAGGAAGGCCTCTCTGAGAAGGTGACATCTGATTAAGATCTGAATAAAGAGAAGGAGCCAGGCATGAATGATCTTCAAGGAAGAACATTCCAGACAGGGGGAGTTGTACAGAGAAATTAGTAAGCTCTAATTTTTCTGCTCCACATGTTATCTTCCAGATTCAATTCTCTTTCTGTGCAAACCCAGCCCCAATTTTCTTACAACACAGCATGTAATAGTTTTCCTGCAACCCCAGGACTTACCACAAGGCTTGCCAAGAATAAGTGTTTAACAAAGGAGCAGTGGCTATGTATGATCTCTGTGAACCATACCTGCTCTATTATATTCTGAACTGTCACAGCCACCTATGACCTGAGATACAAACAAAAGATTTTAGAAATCACAGAAAGGAGCCACCAGCAACAAAATAGGAGGTTTGTTCCCAGGGCCACTTAGATCATCTTTCAATTTTCACATAACTTTGGCCTTGACAACTTGGCGACTTACCATGCCCAGTGTACTCAAAAGAATCTGCTTCGTCAGGGGTATCGAGTTCATCCACGTTGATATCAATTTCATCTGGACTGTCTAGGTTATCATCAGAGAGAACAGACCCTTCACTTTGGTCCAGAGAAAGATTGATATTTGGGGCTGTGAGTTTGATTCTCCGAGGATGAGCGTCGTTAAGATCCAGAGAATTAGGAGGTTCTAAAGAAGAAAAAAATAGGAACATCAAGTATTAGACCATATACATGGCTGCCAACAGTGGGTGTGGGCCCCAGTGAAAAACATTTTTAAGGCCTTTAAGCAAAGGCACACCTGCTAAAAACCCTCACATGGAATTTGGATCCCCTTCTTGACCAGCAGGCCTCAGTACTGGCTCATCCCAGCCACATCAGTCCTGGCCACATAGAAATAAAAAGTGGGAGCCATTGCAAAAGGAGCAGAAAACCAGTTTTCGGACCCGCCCTGTTCAGGTTTCAGAACTTGACAATGATACAACAATGAATTGAATTTTTATGATGCATAAGAAAAACAGCTAAGTGTACACAGATCTCATAATGGTTCTTGTAGACTTCACTCCTATGGAATGAAGGATAAGAAATTTATCTATTATGTTCACGGGCACTCCCAAAATACTTCTCTGCAGTTCCTGACAACTCTGCGTATGATCTGTAGTGATCTTTCTTTGACTGGAATTTTATTTTTTAAATAAAACTGGGGTATCTTCCCAAATTACATTATTTGCTCAAGTAGTCACTAATATTTCTTGACATTGGTTCCTACATCATAAGTGATAGTCTTCATATGTTAAGGCTCATGGAAGTAGCTCCCATCCTCTCAATGTAATCTGCACCTTGCTCCTACTGTGACTTTCACTTAATGGAAGTAGAGCTGGAGAAGTCATTTTTAACCAAGTCAATCCCAATTCAACAATGGTAGAAAGTTAACCTAAAAATAGAAATTTTAGGATTCTTAATCACCACATTTTTGAAAGGCCATCTGGTATACCCCTCAGTTATGGAATTGTAACTCTGGTCTTGTCCTAAGGAAAGTGATTCTGTTTCTTTGTCATTAAAATTTTTTCTCTGTATAGAACATCACCCGAACTGTGTTCCATGTAATGTTTTTAAGTATTACACTTGAAAAACGTTTCTATTGACCAGTAAGTTTGAAAAACATTGGGTTTCTATAGTACAGGAATTCTCAGAGCAGTGCTGTCCAAAAGAGTTTTTTGGTGATGATAGAAATGTTCTATATAGCTGTTGAGCACTTGAAAAGAAGCTAGTGCAACTGAAGAACTGAACTCTTCAAGTTTATTTTAAATTTCAATTAATTTAAATAGCCACATGCAGTGAACCACTACCATATAGGATAACCATAGCCTTAATACCTGTATCATTCACAAGTGCGTTGTGAAACTTTAAGAGCAGTGTGGATATGCAGTGGCTACCAGGCTTATCTGACCAGAGAACATTTAAAAATAATTATGTGACATGACTAGAATCTTGAAAAATGCACTCTAAATACTTGGACTGAAAAATAAATAAATAACTGACTTTTTCCTGCTTCATTCTAGGTTTGGCTGATAACATTAGGGTTCAGGATCTTGGCATGATCCCAAAAGCTGGTACAGTGCACGGAGTGACCTTAGTACAAAGTGAGAATAGGATGCAACTGGAAATTTAAAATTCTTCTTATACGTGCCCTGAGCTGGAAACCCATGGCAGGTAGGGTTGTACTTGTTTGTTTGTTTGTTTGAATAATCAGGATACTGAGCCTTCTTGACATCACGTTTTTTAATTTCACACATTCTCACACTGAAGTACAAATCTGGGGAACGTCGATGTTAGTTAGAATTTGGTATTCTGATATATGGTAGCCACTTACCACACACTGGTGGTTACAGCTGTGGCCCAGGAGGTCAAAGGTGGCCCATACTAGTGAGTATCAGTGGTCAAGTCAACTTGGAAATTAACCAAATCCAGCCTAACACCCTCCTCACACATATTTTTTTTTTTTTCTCTTCACTTTTATCACTGAAATCACAAGTCGGATGCATAGGAAATGGTTCTCTCACTGAATAATGACAAGGTCTGGATACAGACTAGCGCTGAAGGAAATGAACAAATGCTCCTCTCACCAGGCCTCATGTCTGCAGCACTGGGGCTTGGCATTCCCTCCTCAAAGGGGATGTCCATGCCTACATCCTCTGACGGCAGTCTGGAAAAAAAAAAAATGCAGAGAGTGTAAAAAATTGTGTGGGATTTAATTTTCTCTGAAAAGGCAACTCAGAGATTCCAGGATAACATTTTCAACTCGCTTGGAATAAACCCAAGTATGTACACTGAAGCCATCGTTAAGTGGCCCCGTTTAGAATAAAGACTTTCTGCAGTTACTGTGAATGAGAACCATGGGTACCCATCTTACTCTGTGTACAGAGCAAGTCATTTCTCCTACTAGCTCACATAAGTAAGCACACACCAAGGGAAGAATCAGAAACAGGAAAAGCAAATAACTAATAAAGTATACTTACGGTGGGCATTTAATAATACTTTTTCAACAAGAGAGGAAACACACGTGCTTTGGAGTAAAGACAGACCTGACTTCATATATACCTCTTCCTCTGTGTAAATTTGAGCATATAAAACTGCTGTCAACAGAGGAAAGCAGACTCTGGTCTCTCTTCATCAGTAAAACAGAGATATACCATCTACCTTGTTGAGTTGCTGAAAAATTAAGCAATAAATGTAAAGCGCCTAACATTCCTAAGAAGGCACCAACTGATGTTATTTCCTATCCTTCTTTGAATATGTAAAGATTTGTGGTGAATTATATGTTGGTGAAGACATTTCTGGTCACGAGATACCATCTCTTCTTTCTAAACGGTATTGAGCCCAGGACTGTAGGGGAATAGGAAAATACTGGAGAAAACTGTGACAAATGTGTATGTTCTCATAGGAAGCTGACCACTGATCACTGCGAATTCCCCTTGACCTATTTCTACCTCCTGTTCCTTGTTTAGTACATCCCCATTCATCATGAGAACATATTTTTCTTCTTGATGCCTTCCATGTAACTTCACTCATCTAGGGTGAGTCCTTGTGATGTAGGCACTAATCTAAATGTAAGCCTGATAAACCTTTGTGTTAGTGTTCTAAATTTAATCTCTCCCTCCCGGTTATTGACACTTTTCTCCACTTGAATCTGGGTCTACCATATTTGGAATTTGCTTACCTGGATGATCAAACTCCAGGATCCAAGTCAAAGCCCTTACTGTCAGCAAAGCACTATGATGAAAAAAAAAAAATGCTTCGTCTCTAGTGAGACGTAGTGCTTCATTTATTCGACAGCTAGATAGTGAGCACCTACTCTGTGCTGAGGATAATAGAGGAACAGAACAGATGAGCCTCATTCTTGTGGAAATGGGACGATGGGGTTAAACTAGTGACTATCGCCGATCACTCGGTGCTGCTCCCTGAGAGAACCGAATGCCCGTGTTGTTACCCATCAACCCCAAAGAGCCCAAAAACACAACCTCCGGCAGTTCCTTTCTCCATATGCTTGCTGAGGCCTCTATCCTGTGTGTTCCCTAAAATGAATGCTGCACGGGCGCCTGGGTGGCTCCATTGGTTGGGCGACTGCCTTCGGCTCAGGCCATGATCCTGGAGTCCCCGGGATCGAGTCCTGTGTCGGGCTCCCTGCTCAGCGGGGGGTCGGCTTCTCCCTCTGACCCTCTTCCCTCTCGTGCTCTCTCTCTCTCATTCTCTTTCTCTCAAATAAATAAATAAAATCTTAAAATAAATAAATAAATAAAATAAAATAAAATGAATGCTGCACCCTGGCAGAAAGACAGTGAGCAAGAGGTTGGTGTGTTAGTCAAAGACAATAATATACAGGCAGGAACAAGAGAAGCGGTGTCAAACAGAGACACCATACTAGGTGGCAGCAAACCAAATTATCCAGCAATACAGGTGGGGTGGTGAGTAAAGAGAAGACCTGTGCTAGGCCCCAGGTTTGAAAGTCCTGGGACCCAGAAGGATGGTTTTCCAAGATGCTGCAGCTTTTCAGATTTTTTTACAATGATTCTTTGTCATGTGAAGTAATCTGTGTGTATTCTCCTTGGCATACACCCTGCAGTACCTAGAAAGCAGCAGATTGCTATGTAAGAGCAGCTGGGTTCCAATCTTAGTTCTATCACTCACTGTGTGTCCTATGGCAAGTTGTCTAATCTTTCTGTGTCTCAGTTTCCACACCAATAAAAGAGGGAGAATGTGTGATGCCTAAAACTAACACTAAAAGGAAAAAAGAAAAGTTATCCATTACCACTGTAGTTCTTTTTGTCATCTATTCTAACTGCCTGCTGTATTAGCCTTGAAGCCTCATGAGGACAGGAACCATGACTGTCTCTACTATTTTGTCTCCAGCACCTGGTAGAGGTCAATGCCCAATAAACATGTGTTGAGTTGAATTACTGAGCTTGAAATCACCTAACGGCGCATGTACATTATTTCCTCTAGTCCTCTACAAGTCAACCTTAAAAAAAAAAAAGACATCTTAGCTGCACCTACTTCACAGAGCACATAAGGGTGCTAGCCTTGGCTCAAAAATAAATATGAGAGCTTTAAAATAAAGAGATAGTATCACTCTCAATTTTTTGTAGCTTTTATGTGACAACACGGATGGACGTAGAGGGTCTTATGCTTAGTGAAATCAGCCAATGAAGGACAAATATGATTTCATTTATATGTGGAATGTTAAAAATAAACAAACAAACAAACAAGACAAACAAAAAGCAGAAACAGACCCACAAATACAGAGAACAAAGTGGTGGTTGTCAGAGGGGAGGGAGTTGGAGGATGGGCAAAATGAGTGAAGGGGAGTGGGAGACACAGTCTTCCAGTGATGGAAAGAGTAAGTCACGGGAATGAAAGGCACAGCATAGGGAATATATGGTATTGTAACAGCATTGTACGGGGACAGATGACAGCCACACTTGTGGTGAACACGGCATAACATATAGAATCACTATGCTGTACACCTGAAACTAATGTAACATTGTGTGTCAACTATACTTCAATTAAAAAAAAAAGATTTGTAGGTTTTGTTACTGTTTATAAGTTATGGGCAACATCATAAAATAATTGAATGAGTCCTAGATATGAGGCTATAGTTCTGGGTTATATTCTATGTTAGTACTGACAAACTCTGATTAACTCTGAGAAAATTATCCAACCACATTTGTGATTTTAAATGGAGATAATAAACACCTGATATCACAGTGACTGTGGAGAATAAATATAATACATGTGAGTACTCCATAAATTATACAGCATTGACTAAGTTTAAGGTATTACATTACCTCATTTTAGACATAGTATCAGGATTAGGGATTTAATTGAAGTATGTGTCATGGTTGGACAAAACATAATGAAGGTTACTACAAGTTGGGTATAAGCCCAGGTAAAAGAAAATTTCAGTACGGCATAGATCTCCAGAGAGCCCATAAGTGCCCTTGAACTCACTGATTTTAATGAATAGAGCCCTTTTCTCTCATTACTTTTTTGCAACACAGAGCAGAGACCCTGTTAAGAAGGTGCTGGAAAGCCAGTGTTGGCATGCATGGGAGAAGGGAAAGCTGAAGGTTGTGGTCAGGGGTGACCAGAGAAGAGGGACTCTCACAAACTATGGATATTACAGAAGGCCATAGGGACATTTTAGGAAACCCACCGGGACAGAGAAGGAAAGCTGAACCAAAATAGCCCAGAGGCAAACCTGAAAAAAACTCAGTTGTGTTCATTGTAAATACTTCAACCACATTCATGCTTTGGGTCCGTAAATATTTATAGAAATGACATAGCCAACCAGAGTTGTTGGCAATTGAGCAAGATGGAGTTTTAAGATAAATAATGTAAGACTCTCGAGATCTATTAGGTAACAAATCAGTCCAGAGTGAAGATAAATATTTTACCTCATCCATCCATAACCACTATTTAATTTGGGGTTTTCTGTATACAGAACGGAGCTACCGAAGAGGCTGAGGGGACTGTAAAATACAAATCCGATTCTTCTATGGCTGACCTCCCAAACAGATTCTCAGCTCCATGTCTCCATCTAGAGGATGGATCCAGAACTGTCTGTTTGCTGGATGGTTTATTATCCTTATTGCTCTTTATCAAAGAGTTCTGGCTCTTAGCCTTCTGGGCACACGGTAAAATTGTATTTTCCTGCTCTCCTTTGAAATTAGGGTGGTCAGGTGATTTGCTTTGACAGATGAAATGAGAGTGGAAGTGGCAGGTGTAGGGCCAAAGAATTAGGTATGAGCAAGTATGAGGGTGCCATGGGCTACTCACCGTCGAGGTGGGTGAGTTGGACACTGTCAGGTCACAGCCAAGTGGCTCTGAGGAGAAGAAGGCCCTACTTGAAGCTCATTGAATATGTAAAGAAGAGAGGAACTTTTATTGTGTTTTGCCCCTAAGATGTTGAGTTTCCCTGTCACCACATCCTAATCCAGCCCATTCTGACTGGTACAGCTGGCCTTTATTATTTGTTTTGAAGGGAATATCTGATTCATACTCTGCCCTAATTTGGGAAACCCATTTCCCACATTCTCAACCGAGGCTCATATTGATGGTACACATCTTGTCCGGGTTACTAAAGCATGAAAGAACACTTCAAAAAAACGAGAACAAAAGCTCAGAAAGACATCAAACGCTTTCAAGTGTTTTATAAACTTGAGTAATTATATACCATCTTTATGGCTTTTCCATCTAGAACCTGTTAATTTACTTAATGTTTTTCTTTGACTGATTTTAGTTAAGTAAACTTATTGTGAAAGGAAGATTTGCATCACTTGTATATATGGAGACTTAAAATCACTCGCCTAAAATAGTCACATAAATTAAATATAATGAAAATAAAACAATGCTATTAAATTCAAGGAGGAAACACCCGGGCTCTGACTCTGAGACTTTCTCTCTTTGCTTAAAAAAAAAAAAAAAAAAAAAAAATGAGAAAGTGTCTTGCAAAGTGTAATGTCATGTATCATTATAAATACAAAGAAAAAATGCTGTGTAAGATAAAGCACCTAAAAAGTAATTAATATATTTCCAAACTTGAAAGAAACCAAAGGAAGTCCCCAGGTGCCAGAAACAGTGTTACTCCAGAAAGCTGATGAAAAAGGAGTCCACAGGATTTTGGACTGGACACAGGAGTTAGGGCTCCACAGGAGAAGTGACCTCCAGGTGCTGGAAGAAAAGCCTAGACAAGAACTTCTAAAGAAGGCAGTAGACCTTAAAGAACTGCCCCCTTAATGAAAAGGGGATGAAAAGAAACTCTAGTCTCTGGCCTTGGAAAGTAAGTCTGCCTGGAATCTTGGGCAGAATATGAAGAGCAACCTATGAGAATTAGAGACGCTACTTGTATGCCAAGCCTGTTTTAATTTATATCACCTGAATGATGTGGGGAACCCAAGTCAGGAGATTCAAATTAAAATTCCTCTAGGACCATTGAAGGCCTAGAGCCCTAGGGTTCCAGAAGTATCAAATGTGAAGCCACTTGATAGTGTTACTTTTACAATCTAGGATTCACTGGAGATTCACTTAGGAGAAAGAAAAAGCCCTCTGAAAGATGAGCTCACACCAAAAAACCAAAAACCCAAACCACAAACTACACTAGGGAAAAAACACCATGGGGGATTGCCATCAGATGCAGCAGACGGAAGAATCAGCAATACAAGTACCCACCCCCCTCCAAAAAGGAACAGTATGAAAGAAATTCTAATGATTAAAGAATAATTTTTAAACATTTGTTGTGCAGAAGCACTGAGATTTGGGGTTGTCATAGCTGGTAGTGGCACTTACCCTGAGTAGCCATGTTGCTTTAAAAAGGAACATCTAAAAATAATAATGCAGAAGTGTTGACAATAAAGTGGTATAAAAAAAGTCAGAAAAATATTAACCACAGGAAGGCAAGCATCACAATATTAATATCAAACGAGATAGATTTTAGGCAGAAAAGCTTTCTTAAGCCTTAAGAAAGTTACTATTTCATGATAAAAGGGAAAACTCTTCAGAAGATGTAATAATCCAGAGTCTACATGCTTTCAATGACATAGCCCAAAAATAAAAGTTGAACATAAATTATAAGAAAAAATTAATTTCATGAGGGAAAATTTAAATATACTTCTCAAGAATTTATAAATCAATCTGAAAAAATGCATAAAGATATACATCTGAACCAATGTAATAATATAGCTTGATCTAATGGATGGATCTGCACTCAGTAAAAGTACACCATATTTTTCAAACTTACAAAAACTGACTATATAGAATGTCTCATAAAATACCGGAAGTCAGTATCACATGTACCATAATCTCTGACTTTAGGGACGTACATCTAGAAACCAATCATGAGAGACAATTTGGAAACTGAGAAACACATTTGTAAGCAACTGACAATAAAGCTCTATGAATCAAAATTTGTGAAGGCAGCTAGAGAAAATCCTAAAGGAAAATAAACAGCTTTGAATTCAGATATTAGAAAATAAAGTGGACTGAATTTGCTGAGTTCAACTCAACCCAAAGAAGTCAGAAAAAGAACCATGCCCTTCTGTGATTCAGTGCTGTTTGTACTGAATCTGCATACCACCTCTCATGATCACGAACACCAGTAAGTGGGGGAACAGTGACATAAACGGATTCTCCAATCTGAAAATGGATCACATGTGCATTAGCTGATTTTGTGTTTCTGGTACTTGTGCTTCTTCCTAAAGCAGCTAGCATGCAGTACCATGGCAGTCAAGACACCACCTAGTGAAGAACCACAAATGCAAAACTCTTGGACATAATTAAATGTGCCTTCTTAGACCAGGTACAAAAGTAAGCACATTCTACATTTTACATCTTTCCAGTATTTCTGAATCTGGAAGGATTTCATTGTTGTTGTAGGATTAGCCTGGCCTGAAATCAGGTGCTTTTCAATAGGAAACGAGCAGCGAACCAAGACTTGGCACACATGCATCCAGCATTTCTAGATGGTAATGTTTCCCGACAGGCATGTACGCCTAGAAGTAGGCAGCAAGCCTTCTGGAGAAGAATCATTCTGACAAGATGGGCCACTAAGAAATACAGCTTTAAAGAGGTAAGGTAGCGGGTTAAGGCATTAATTGTTCTTTAGAAAAATATCGGATGGTTATGCTGATATATTTAGGAAAAATGATTATATACAGGGACAGTTTCTTTACGTCAGAGTTCCTAAAATTCTCCTGGCTTCCTTCTAGTCAGGTAAGATCTACTGGACTGAAAAAGTTGCTTTTTCTAGAAACAGCGATAAAAAGAAGAAAGAAAAACCAAACAAAACTTTTCACGAGGTGCCTGCCTTCCTTTGTGAAGTACATAAATTAGCCTGTTGAAGCCCGACAGTTGGAGGACTGCCATTTCAGGATTCTTGTCTGATAAAGTAGGCTGCACAATTTAAGGTAAGAGTATTTGCCACTCTGTGAACCCTCGGGCGCTTACCGAATTATTCCCGTGGGAAGCAAGCCAGAGGCTGCACTGGGCTTCACACTCGGCTTAATCAAGCTGATCCCAAGGAAAGGATGGGAGCTTAGGTCCCACAACAGGAAACTGGGTTTGAGCCCACAAAATGAGCCTCTTGGCAACAATGAGCTGCTCAGCTGGGCTTCCTTGCCCTAGAACAGATAAGCACTGTAGCCCCTAGAAGCCAGCCATCCAGGGCAGATAAGAGAGGGGTGATGAAAGGGAAAGTAGATGACAAAGTAAGGGAGAGAAGCACTGGGCATTTGCCCAGAGACCGACCTCTCTAGGGATTTTGCAGAAACCCACACACCATGTCATCTGTTCTCAGCTTCTCAGAGGAGCGGAACACAATGCTGTCTCCTTACCCAGGGTCAGGTTCTAAAACTCTGCAGGTAGCAAAGATTACTTGTAGTCCAAATGACCCTTGGATAAGTTCTTGAATTGTTCCCTAAACTATAATATATGTGGTTAAAATCCTTTGTGTATAAAATCCTTTACACTAAATTTTATGGCCACTAAAGTTTGAGGAACACTGAGTAGGAATAGGAGGAGGCCATAATATCATTTCAATCATTTGCCTTTCAGATAATATTTAAATCATTGGCTGGGAATAGAGATGCATGGAGAATTCTACCTCCTTCTTGTGGGGTATATGCCATACACTCTTCCTACGTTTTCTAAACCTTAATACCTATCAGTCCTTTGTGTGTTGTTGAGAAGATTATATCAAGTGGCATATTCTCCCACTGGGGATGGGCATACAATTATTTATGAAGTGAATTTATGGTCCACAGCTTGAATTACTCACAGGCATCTTAAACTCAACATGTACAAAACTGTATTCAGCATCTCCTCTACACAGATCCGTTACATCCTATATTCTCTGTGGTGGTTTTAAAAAAAAGGTCCAGAAATTCTTTGACACTCCTTGCAAAAGTTGAAGCCCAATTCCCCTTCCCTTAAGTTTAGGTTGAGCTTAGCGACCTGCTTCTAAAGAACAGAATAAAGTAGAAGTGACGGTGTGTGACTTCTAAGAGTAGGGTCCTAAAAAGCACCATGGCTTGCTCTTTGCTCTTTCTTGGGTCACGCACTGGGAGAGGTTTGCTGCCATGTTGGAAGGACACTCAAGCAGCCCTGTGGAGAGCTCCATGTGGTGGGGAACTGAGGCTTCCAGGACAAATCCAGGAAGGAACTGAGGTGGCCTGCCAAGGTGTGAGTGGTGAGTGACTCACCTTGGAAAAAGCTCCTCCGGCCCCCATCAAACCTTCGAATGACTGCAGCCCTAGCCGGTGTCTTGAAAGCCGCTTCCTAAGAGACCCTGAATCAGAACCACCTAGCTGATCCATTCTTGGATTTCTGACACACAGAAACTGTTAGAGAATAATGTGTGTTGTTTTACGTTGCTAAAGTTTGAGATACGTTATTGAGCAATAGCTAGTTACCACGTCCCAAACCCCAGGGAATGTCTCTACCTATTACCTGAGCACCCAAACGTCCAAACTAGCACTCATTCTTACTTCCCCTTCTTTTTAAACCATTTTTTCCCAATCCAGTTGACCATCCAGTCCCGTAGAGTTGCCCCACCTCTCCTGTCCATTCTCACCCATGCCACTTACACGAGTGTAGATGCTCACGTCCGTTCCTTCCTTGCGGGAACGTTTCCCTTTTTCTCCTTCTGATTTTTTACTCCCTACAGCCTACAAAGCAGTGAACTGAATATCCTTCTCAATCTAACCTTGTTTGAACCCCTTCAGCGTTCCCCACTGCCTGAAGGCAAGGGTCATGAGGCCTTCCTGCTCTTCCCCTCCCTCCCCATGCCAACCTAGAGCTTCCTCTCCTCTTGCCCACACCCTGCTTGGCTCTGCTAATCTCGCTTGTCTTCTACAACTCAGCTTGGACATCTCGGCCACTGATCTCTCCCCCAGCCCATACAGTTGGGTCAGGTTATAAAGCACCCTGTGCTCACTTGAAATTGGCTATTTTTCCTATTTTCACAATCACCTATTCTTAACTGGTCTACTCCCCCACGCTGACGGCCTCCCCACTCCTATCCCTCCCTCCCCACAGGCACACAGAGCTTCATGTGGTGCTCAGCACTGAGCCTAGCATGCGGTGGAGATGAAGAAATAACTCGAATAAATGCCTTATTTAGATGTGAAGATGCCCCGCTCTTCTGGTAAAATGCTTCTCACAGTGTCTCACTACATATCGGAACTCCATGATCAAAATGCCCTACCAACAAATCACTTTTGTTAACCAGGTCAGCTTTCTTCAAAACAGAATTTAGAAATGTTAGCTGACTCTTAGAGAAATGATATTACAAAGAAGCAGTTGCTCTAACACAAGTTACCTCAGCAATATAAAGCTCCTCCCTGATACTGGGAGCAACCGAGGGTGGGCATGGCTAAGCCAGGACGAGGTTCTTCTAAAGGGCAGGGAGGAGAAGTGGACAACTGTTGGTCTTCAGAATTGAAGCCAGTCTCGAGTGCAAGGGGCAATGGCTTCTGCAGATGGCCAAGTAATGGCACTCTGGGCCCGGGCCCCTACAACCCTGCCCACCCCCCACCTCACCAGCTCTGCACCATCTGTATTTATCCTTTGTGGAGACGAAGCTGAGGGTGCCTCCCTGCCCTACCCCCTATCCAAGGAAATAGGCTCACAAGGCTTCCTCTCCCCCCACGGGGCGATGCAATGGGTGCACTGACTTAGTTTTATTTCCTTCCCCTCAGACGTTTAAGAGCCTGCAGACTCTGGCACCAGAAATATGAATAGGAGCCTACAGAGATACTCTTCCAACTGCTGCTCAAGCAATTAAATTTGCTGATCCACAGGGTGTGGTAGAGGATTGGAAGTCTGACTTCTCTAGAGCTGGGCTCAGCCAAGTTTTTCTCTAAAGGGCCAGACACTAAACATGTTAGGCTTTGCAGCCCGTACAGTCTCTGTGGCAACTACTCAACTCTGTCTGAGCACAAAAGCATCCATAATGAATATGTAAATGTAGGGGTGTGGCTGCTTTCCAATAAAACTTTAGGTACCAAAATAGGTGGCAGACTGGGCTGGACCTGGAGGTGACAGTTTGCTGAGTCCTGCGAAAACAACTTGAATAAAATTTCATTTCTCAAAGTTAGATATATATATATATATTTAAAATTGTGAAACTTTAATGTTTTGTGCAAGTGGCACCCCCAGATACGGTTGTGTGAGTATAAAGAGTTTAAGATGACATATAGTTTGGGGCTTTATTTACCAAAATGTTAAATGTAGATAGCTTTTGACCAGCTATTCCAATGATAAGAATACACTGAGCAGAATATTCACAGATGTACACCATGATATATGTAAAAAGATGTTTACTGTAATAAAAAAAAGGTTTTTTTGAGTAGTATGAATTTGATGGTGCTATAAATAGGAACTAGTTGAAATTTTCCCTAATTACTGCTATCCCAACTACTGTTTTCATCTCCCTTCCCCACTTCATGTTATCTTGTCACTTTTGGTCATTAAAACCCAATTCAGTTTAGAACTGCTAATTTCTCATCTTAAAATCTTATGTCTTTCACTCTCCTAGTGGTACTGGCCAAAGCTAAGTCTCAGGGAACTCGGGATAGGGAAGGCTCTTCCCTCCCTCCTCCTACTCGGATGTTTTAGGCCCAGAGAAGGGGCTGGGTGGATGGGTGCATGCGGTGGGCACTGGGAGAGCCTGGGCTGTCCTACTTCGACTTCCTTCCCCAGACAGGATTCTGAGAGGCAGTTGGTTCTCTCTAAACCCCGAGCCTCTGCTCTCTTGATGAGCTCCTTGAGGGCCCACGGGATCTCCCCACTGCCTTCTCCTCTGGTACCGGAGACCTTGCTTGACTTCATGTCTTCACTCTGTCCTCAGCTCCTGGCACTGCCTCTGGCTGGGGCCGTCTCACCTTGGCTGGCGTATTAGTCTGCTGGGGAGGCTGCCATCACAAAGACCACAGGCTGGGTGCATTAAACAGCACAATGTCCCACAATTCTGGAAACTAGAAGTCCAAGAGCAAAGGGTTAACCGGGTTGGTTTCTTCTGAGGGCTCTCTCCTTGGCTTGGAGGTGGCCATTTTCTCCCTGTATCTTCACATGGTCTTCACCTTTATGTGTGAATCCTAACCTTCTTCTTTTTTTAAGATTTTATTTATTTATTTATTTATTTATGAGAGCGTATGCAAGTGCACAAGTGTATAGGGGGAGGGGCACAGGGAGAGGGACAAGCAGACTCCGTGCTGAGCGCTGAGCCCGACGCGGGACTCCCCATCCCATGACACTGAGATCATGACCTGAGCTGAAATCAAGAGTCAGACGCTTAACCGACTGAACCACCCCGGCACCCCCCAATCTCTTCTTATAAGGACATAGATCATATCAGATTAGGGTCCCACCCTTAATGATCTCATTTCAATTTAATTACCTCTTTAAAGACCCCCATCTCCAAATATTAGAGATTAGGACTTCAACATATGAATTTTTTGGGGGGGGTAACAATTAAGCCCATAACAGGTGGGGTGCTACAAAATGACTCAAGTGCACTACTATCAGTCCACACACAGGATACCTGTATCACCCTACCCCACCATGCTGTGACAATGCAGGTCACCCCTGCCACCTTCCTCAGGGCACACACCCAAGTCCACTGCCTATGTAGACGTCCACCTGGGTGTAAGAAGACAATCTCCCTTGTGGAAGGTTTTCTGAATCTCCAGCCATGACTCTCTTGCAGCAACCCTCACTTGGCTTTGGAGGGGCAGAAAGGGACTCACCCCACTATTCCCAACCAATGGTGACTTTTGAAAATTTCCTCACTCTTTCTCCTCCCCAATCTTCTGCTCATATAGGCTGGGGTGATGGCTGAGCTTGGCAAAAGTGGGTCACTTTTTAAGAGGCCTTGGGGGAAGCATCCAACCCGCTGTTGAGAGCATCTTGCCATCTCTTTCTTTGTGATATGGGGTACTTCGCACCATTGTGCCCTTAGCCTTGGGTCCAAGTTGCCCATTCACTGGCTAAAGGAAATTTCTACTTAAGTAATTTATTTTTTTTTAAATATATACAAGGGCTAATCTAAATGCCCATTAATAGAAGAGTGATTGCATATAGCATGAAATTCGTTATGGCATATCAATGTAAAAAAAATTTTCTAAACTTATTGACATGGAATGGGACCTCAGATATATTTAAAAAATAAATCAAATCACAACATGGTATGTTTAGAATGAGAGCATTTATATAAAGTTATAAACATTTATATGTGTTTTGGGGGATAGATAATATCTAGAAGGAACAGAAATATACTATATTAATAGCAGCTACCCAAATGGAGTAGGTACAGGGAGAAAGGGGCTTTTCTGTGTTGTTTTCGTTTTTAAAAACACCAGCATGTGCCACATTTTAAAATAAAGAGGTAATCTAAATATAATTAGATGCTATAACAGTTTCTAGAAATCTTCTCTTGGGCAAAGTCACGTTAACATTAGAAAACGTAAGTGCTCAGTAAGGAGTAATTCAGCTGTTAATCGGTAGCACTGTTACGCTCTCACATCCCACCGCCATATTACCAGGGATCTTAATGTTTTCCAAAATAAAGTGTAAAAAGCAGCAGGCATAAACAAAAACATGGAATGTCAGCATCGCGGAAGAGAGGCCGAGAAGACCAGCCTCCAATCGGCCTCCCATGGTCACATGTCTATCATATTCATTTATCCTCACAAGTCCTTCCAAAGGTCTGATCTGTGCAAGCAGTGGGGGTATGAAAATAAATAAGACAGAGACACGCTGCTTGCTTGTCACGGGAAGTGCTGATTCATCTTTGCAGTAGGTCGTTTCACATTTATTTAATTCTACCCCTGTTTTATGGTATCTGACCTCTACCCTCGTCTTTTCACGTTGGCTCCTTTGACTCTTGCTTTGTTTATTTCCCTAGTTTTATTGCTTTTTGTGTTTTAGTCTTGCATTTTGTTTCCTTAAAAGATAATTTTTTTTTTTCTATTTGGGGTTCTGAAAATGTCACTATTTCATTTACGTTCTTTTCCTTAAAGAAAAAGAAAAAAACTTGATTCCACGTTGCATCTCTCTGCCTCCACAAGTCTTTATATTTTTGTGGGGGTTTTGTGTGTGTTTTTTTTTTAAGATTTTATTTATTTATTTATTTGAGAGAGAAATCACGAGCAGGGGCGAAGGGTAGAGGGAGAAGCAGAGTCCCCGCCGAGCAGGGAGCCCGATGCGGGGCTCGATCCCAGGACCCCGGAATCACGACCTGAGCCGAAGGCAGAGGCTTAACCGGCTGGGCCACCCAGGCGCCCAAGTCTTTATGCTTTTGACATTAACATTGGTTTTGGGTAGCAACCCTCTAAGTCACTGTTGTTTCTGGTTCTCAAATGAAGAAACTGAGGCAGAGAACAGAGACATTTCCTTCTGGATGGGTTGTCAGCTGGTACTATGCTCCCCATAAAATCTCAGGGGGGCAAGAGCACTGCCCGGCAGACTGTACCCAGGGAGCCCTTGTTGAATAAATACCTGATGGATGTTCCAGTGTTCTGTACCTTTCGTAACACCAACGTATTTTTATTTTCTGGATTTCCTTCCTGATGGTTCGATGTTTCCTTGCTTTCTTCCAGCATAAAGTTCCTTTATCTTTTCATTCCCACCCCGTCACTGGCTGTGAATTACAACTGAGTCACCTCTCAGACCCCAGTGACCCCGAGAAGCAGGCTGTGGCAAGATAGGGGCAGATTTCTGGAATCCACTCCCGCAGTCAGCTCCCCACGACCTCAGGCCTGTGACCGATAAGGACACACACTGAAATGGACACACAGGAAGGAACTGTACCTGAGCGTTCCAAACGGTCCCAGTGGTGAAAGAGACACAGAAGGGGCACTTCCTGTCACTTTTTTAAGCCACTGCTTCCCAAAGCCTGTGCCCGCAGGAGAGATTCCACACATCTATGCAAAAGGGCTTTGTGCCACGTAAGTTTGGGAAACACCATATATTATATCCTCCTTTTGAGACTTTATAATGCACGTGAACCTGTCATAGATTCTGAGCTATCCTACAGAATATGAATCTGTTTGATTTTGTTTACCTCACAAAGGTAAACCAAGGAACCTTTCTTTCCTTTCCTTTCCTTTTCTTTTTAACTCTCTCTCTCTCTCTCAGCCTGTTCATACAGAACAAAATTTCAGAAGCACAGCTCTGAGGCCCACATATCATCCTGGATAGGTAGGCCTCTCCACACATCTTGGACTGCATCTACCAAGAGCCTAGCAGATGCAGCCTCAACTACTCTGTCATAGTTATTCTTCTTCCACATTGGCAGCTAAGGCAGACAGCCTGTGTTTGAGTCCTGGCTCTGACCTTTTGAAAAGTGGGACCTTCATATATATCAATGAAGTATTACTCAGCCATAAAAAAAGAATGGCATCTTGCCACTTGCGACAACATGGATGGACCTGGAGAGTATCGAGCTAAGCAAAATAAGTTGGTCAAAGACCGATATCTATGATTTCACTTATATGCAGAATTTAAAAAACAAAACAAATGAACAAAGAAGAAAAGAGACTAATAAAAAACCAGACTCTGAAATACAGAGAACAAACAGGTGTAGTTGACAGAGGTGGGGGAGGGGAGACGACGAGTGAAATAAATAAAGGGGATGAAGAGTACACTTACTGTGATGAGCACTGACTAATGTATGGAAATACTAAATCATTATATTGCATACCTGAAACTAATAAACAATGTATGCTAATTATATTTTAATTAAAAAAAGTGTGACCTTAGGCAAGTTACAGAATTCCTGTGTGCCCCAGTTTCCTTACCTATAAATGGGAAGGTAACACTACTTACATAGGGGGTTGTCAAGATTAAATGAGCTGATTTAGGTAAGGATAGAAAACACTGCTTGGCACATCACAGTTGTTGATGCTACAGAAGGGTTAGAGATTGCTGTTATTATTTCAGTAATTTTGCTAAAAATTATAATAGAAAAGTGGTTTTCAAAAGCAGGTGCCTTGGATCGCAAGAGCATTTTTTTTTCCCAGAAATAGAAAAATCGATCCTAAAATTCATGTGGCATTTCAAGAAACATCAAATAGTCAAAACAATCTTGAAAAAGAAGAACAAAGTTGCAGGTCTCACATCTCTGACTTCAAAACTTATTACAAAGCTGTAGTAATAAGAGCAGTATGGTGCCAACACAAAGACAGAAATAGAAACCAATGGACCAGATAAGAGAACCCAGAAATACACCCACGCATCTATGATCAAATGATTTTCTTAAATCTTATTTTTAAGTAATCTCTACACAACACCCAAGTGGGGCTCAAACTCACAACCCCAAGATCAAGAGTCGCATGCCCTACTGACTGAGCCAGACACCCCTGGTCAAATGATTTTTGACAGGAATAACAAGACCACACAATAGGGAAAGGACAGTCTCATCAACAAATGGTGCTGGGAAAACTGGATATCCACAAGCAAAAGAATGAAGATGGCCCCCTACTTTATACCACATACAAAAATTAACTCAAAAGTGATTAAGAACCTAAATGTAAAGACCTAAACCTATAAAACTCCCAGAAGAAAACATAGGGGGAAAAGCTTCATGACATTGGGTTTGGCAACAATTTCTTGGGTATGCCACCAAAAGCACAGGCAACAAAAGCAAAACTAGATGAATGGGACTAAATCACACTGGAGAAGGAGTTGGCCGCAAACTCAACGCCTCAGTTGCAGCTGCAGAATCCTGAATCCCCATCCCGGCCTCTTGTTCTCTTTTCCTCCACCTTGCCAATGGTTAGCATGTAACAGATCCATGTTAGCTGACCTCTTGGTGGTGGGAAAGTTCCAGATCACATCTAAGGTTTCAATGTCTTTGAAGATTCTGATCCCTTAGATCCCAAATTCAAAGCTGAAAAGAACCTCTTTCAGAACTCCATCCCCAATCTCAATCTCCTGCAAGGAATTTCTCCATAGATTTCCAGACCAGTTCAAATAAATAGGGAGGCAACTTATCATGGTGGGGTCAAAGGTATCAACCCCATTTCTTCATCCACAGATTGAGTTTGATAGAGGAGATAATGTGAGACCTCAAAGAGATAATGAGTAAAGTGTGTGGCAATAATTCTATAATATTACTTAATATTACTCATATTACATTATATTTAAATCACTCTTAACAGTATTAGAAGATCTGGGGCTAAACCAAGCCTCCCATAGTCACTATGAGTCTCCAAGATGGTCATGAAACCCCTGAAGTGACCCTTAGACTCAAGACGGAAGCATGACAAATGAAGTGTGGGGGCCAGTCACTAATCATGGAATCAACTGGAATCCTCAGCACATCCACTATCATGTTCCTAAGGTAACTGTTATGGGCTGGATTTTGTCCTCCAGAAGTCATATTTTGAAATTCTAACCCCCAGTACCTCAGAATGGAGTGTATTTGGAAATAAGTTCTTTAAAGAGGTAATGAAATTAAAAACCAACCCTACTCATACCTTGATCCTGGACTTCGAGCATCCAGAATTGAGAAAAAATAAATAAAATTGTGTTGTTTAAGTCACACAGTTTATGATGCTTTGTGATGGCAGCTCGAGCAAACGAATATAGTATGTGATCTCCCCGACTGGCACACCTAGTTTCAAGGAGAATCTTAGCTCTGGAAAGGCATATCAGCTCTTCCATTCATCCCTTCTCCTAGAAAGCCCTTCTACTGTTGCCTGACAGATTTAGAGGGAAAGAGAGAAGCCCCCTAGAGACTGAGACAAAGAAACCATCACCTTTACTTACACATGTCCCACTGCATTGTATAATTACATTCCATGAAACTAATTTACGGGACTTGATTAATTTCATACTCTCCTGAGGGATGTATTCAGGTATCATATAGCTATGCCAACTTCACAGGGAGATCTGAGGCATTTAGCTATGTCTTTATTGTGAAATGTACACAGCTATTTGGAGAGAAAATGTGCTTATGCTTTTGAATAATTGTTCACAGAATTATAGCATTACATGGGATTCCCAAACTCTGTCTGGTCTATCACTCCCCATTTCCTAGTTACCATGCTAGTGAATAACAGTTAGTACTGGGAAATAAAATTAACAGCCTAAGACCAGTCACTGACCCATCGAGCTAGTCTGAAACAAGCCTTGAGCTTATAAACTGGTAAGTACATGAAAAATGTGGTGACAGCCTTTTTATGCCAAATCTTGTCTCAGGCCTTCTATCAAGGACATGATCTTTGATCATCCCTGAACTTAGTCTAAGGCACAGAGAAAACCTCCCTACGGCCAGCCCGGGGATGGGGTTTTGCTCCATCCCAAGCTTTCTGTTTTTCATTTATCAATACTAGCCTTCCCATGGATCAAAAATCTCCAGCGGTCCTCTCATCTCCATGTTACCTGCCCTCCTAACCTACCTCTTGCACAGCTGCTCTCTTGAGATCGCACCAGGTTGGCTTCACGCCTGTTTTATTTTAGGAAGCGCTATTTCCAAACTCCCAATATCATCAACCCTTCCTGGGTATTTCTGGGAGTTGGATGTAGAAAAAAGTATTTGCTAAGTAACGTTTTTATTCCTCTTTTTTTTTTTTTTAAGATTTTATTTATTTATTTGACAGAGAGAGACAGTGAGAGAAAAAGGAACATAAGCAGGGGGAGTGGGAGAGGGAGAGGCAGGCTTCCTGCCGAGCAGGGAGCCCGATGTGGGGCTTGATCCCAGGACCCTGGGACCATGACCTGAGCCGAAGGCAGACGCTTAATGGCTGAGCCACCCAGGCGCCCCTTTTATTCCTCTTTGAATAAAAGGTTCCCTTGCTTCATGGGCAGTGGTGGCTTTCTAAATGGGGCTTCCGTGTTGGGTTTGGACAACCCTATATCCTGCTTGGGAAGCCTGCGCTTTCTGAATTTCTGGACTGGAAGGGACTTTGAGAGATCTCTGCGTGCAGGCAAAACTATACCTAAACATTCCAATTATCCACCTGAGGTTTCCAAACTAGCTTCCCACAAGCTTTGACAGAGGTAGCTTCTCCAGTACTCAGTTTGTTTATCCGGCTACTTTTTCGGGTAGGAGTTCAATAAACATTTCAGTCCTAGAACCATACGGAAAGCATTAAACTAGTCTGGAGGAGGGTACGTTACAAAAAGAATGGTTCAGACACACATTTTGCCCTTATTAAAGAATTTAAAATCTAAGTGGATAGAGAAGAAAAGACACACACCAGGTTCACACACAACAGCACAAGTAGAGTCAAATGCCACAAGAGGTAATCGTGAATTTCAGAGGCCGGAGTAGCACCTCCGACCAAGGGCACAGAGTCCACGAACCTAGAAGCTCCAGATAAGAGGTAGTGTTTGGGCTGGACCTGGTTGATGGGCTGGGGGGGGGAGGGATAGATTACATCTGAGCACCCCTGTTCCCTTTGTCCTCAGCCCTCAAATCCACAATCAGGATTTATTCTGTTCTTTCTCTCTCTGAGTCAGAATCTTCTCGGAGCTTGTCAGGGGCTCCACTGGGCCTGATTCCTGTCTTCAAACTGGGAGTTCTCCTTGTAAGATTAGAGTTGGCCACTGCCCCGCAGGGAAGAGGATGACGAGAGGAAAATGTCACCATCCCCTTCACATCCCAGCCCAGTAGGGACACCTCAGTAGAGGCAGAGACTTGCAGGCCTGTGCTCTTGGCAACAGTGGCTAAGTGGCTACGTGTAGTCATAGAGACCACGGGCCAGCATGGGACCAGGACTTCATGCTGACTAATCAGATGTGGATTTAGCTTTCTGCAAGTGCTTCTGCCCAAGCTGGCTCGATCTTGTTCGGATGGGGGGCATTCACACTTTCTTCACCATGCTTACGTCAGCTTGTGTCAAGCACAGCAAAGCTACAGGTTCTCAGTCATGGGGAATGCAATGGTAACCTCTCACCGGATGTGCCCACTCTTCTCCAGGCCCCTCTCCCTCAATTTGCATGCACTCTACCTCTCTTCCATGTCTGTCCTTCTGGGATTGCCTCCCTTCTTTCTGCCCTAGGTAGAGTTCCAGCCTCTGTGATGTCTCAGGTGGACAACCACCTCCCACCCTGCCTCCCGTCTCTCCCACACCAATGCTAGTCCATTGCCAATCAAAACACCCAGCTCAGAAAACTCTGGCTTCCCACTGCCGATACACATAATACCAACTTCTATGCTTCACCCGCAGGGCTCTCCAGCATTTAGATCAATTCCCCCATGGGTCCCCTAATGCTCTACTTTGCAGACAAAATGAGCTCCCAGTTCCCCAAGTCTTGCTGACAGCTCTCCTACCTCTACAGCTTGGTTTATATTCCCTTCTGCTGAAGTGCTCCTTCCCCCGACTACTGAATCTACTTTACCCGTGAAACCTGTACTTGCTCCTTTACAACCAAGGAGAAAGGCCAAGGCCCTCCCACCTTTAAGGGCCCAGAGCTCCGTGGTTATACCTCTTATGGAATTGACTTCACTCTACACATCGCAAGCCATTTGTTTTCTCCTTCTCCCCACTAGAGTGAGGGTTGCATCTTGACTACTTTCACTTCACATGCAGTCCTTAGGGGTAGCATCTTGTCCATAATAAATGCACAAGCTCTGAGAGTGGTGTTCAGTTACACTTCCCCCTAATTTTTTTTCACCTTTCCCCCAAATTTTTAAGGGTTGGAAAGGAATTAGGAAACGCCACCTTATCCTTAAAATAGAAGACTGCTAGATTTTTTTTTAAGCCCTGAGAACTTCAAATGCACGGACTAGATTTTGCTAGAGGCTTTTGATAAGGCTCAGAGGAAAGAGCACAAGATCTAAATGTAAGTATTCCAATTAAAAAAATAGTAATAATAAAAACAAGAGCTAGGCCTCTTGGTCCTGATCTCAGTCCAGCCACTGACTGTGACCTTGAGCCAATCCCTCACTGTAACCGGGGCTTTTTTTTTTTTTTTCTTTTTTGCCTGTAAACTGAAGAAGTGAGTGAAAATGAATTCTAAGATTTATTTCAGTTTCTATTACCCTAGCAGTTGAAACTCAGGATGTAAGAATAATACGAGAATCAGGAAACTATCAAAAGAGTAGGCAAATGGCTTCCTGGAGCCCTCAAATGATAATGGTGCTCAGACAGGGAGCATCCACTCCTCCTCTTCTCCTACACCCCTCTTGCACACCTATCTCCCCAAACCCCCACGATCCCTGCCATTATTAATGCAGAAGGACCTGCATCCACATGTTCTTTGTCAACTCTGAGGCAGACCGGATATCAGGGACAGATTCTGCCCTTCACTGCTTTTCCCTCTGCCCCTTCTTCCCCTTCCCCTCTTCCCCAGCTATACTATTAACTGGACTTGGTAAAGAATTGAGAACCCATCCCAAATTCAAATACTATTCTAGCACAAAGTTGGTTCCTGTAAAGCCTCTATTTACAAGATCTTGGCTCGTCAAACAAAGGGCAAGCAATTCCAGACTTGGTAAAAAGAAAAAAAAAAAAAGCTTTTATTTGCTCTGGGTGACCTCAGGCTTTCCTATCATAAACTATATCGAGTACTTGAACCTACCGGCAAACCCCACACCTTGTGTTCTCGCTAGCTAGGAGGTATGAAGTCTAAAGGTCAAGGAATTATGATCCTTTAATAAGAGATTCAACCTTTCCCTAGTACAGAGCTATTCAAGAATGAAAAACCAAATGGAATGTAAAAGAAAATGCACTGGGATATACCAAAGAGAGCCCTCACAACGGAAAAAAGTTAATTGGCTTCTGGTTAATAGGAAGGAGACTCTGGCTTATTATCCTTAAGTACCTTTGAAGCCTTACACCTTATTTTGGACATAAAGGTTACTTTGAGTTACAAAGCAAAATCTCCTGGGATGTTTAGGTACGGACAAGTGCGAGGGACAACAGGCTCATCTTGTTTTATCCATCTTTGAGTTGCAAAGCAAGGTTCAAGCCATTTTAAAGTACAGGGCTTTCACTATCCTGAATATGTGTAATTTACCAGTAAGGACAGGGTTTTCCTCCCAGATAAGAAGTCTCTTATCAATTAAGAGAAATTTCATGGGTCATTTTTTTTATTACCAGGAATTTTAATTAATGATTCCAGATTTCACTTTCTGCAAATATGATCAATTAAGATTTTAAGAAAACTTTCATCAAATTGAACATTTTGAAGCGGTGTCTCATTCAGTGGCAGCTCCCATTTCTCTCTGTGGCTTGGGGCAGCCATCCGGGAGGAAACAAGCCTGGAAGCTGGGCTTGCTCACAAGGCAGTTTGCATAAGACTGACACCACGTCAAGAGTTCAGATGAAAGAAGGGGGCGGTTTACACAGATGCTGTCCCTCTCCCTTGAATCACCAAGACCAACCAGTACTCTGATCTCAGGAAGAATCATACTTTAAATCCCTCCCGGGTGGGAGTCTAGTTTTGTTTTTTTGGTTTCCACAGAGGAATTTAATAATCCATGTATTTCTTGTTTGAAATTGACCAGGTGGTCATTTTGTTTTAGTTTCTCACATAACTTAGCCTCTCAGTGAAATAGCAATATTCTGTCCATAGCGTATTTTATCTCCAGATTTTGAAAAGGTGGGAGAGAACAACCCAAGTCCCTTTTTGAGGATGACCTATTTCTGCAGCTTAGAACTTAGATAAGATTTAAAGATTACAAGATTCATTCAAAAAAAAAAAAAAGAAAGGAGAAATGTATGTTATGAGCTTCGGCAACTATAAGCAGTAATACAAGAAATAAAAATGCCACTGTACCAGGGCCGCTCCTCTTGTTAAACAGACACGGGAATATCCATTAGGCAAGAGTCCTAAACGGTTTCCAAACTGTCACTTCCTTCGATTTTCTATCTCTATTTTCATCATAGACAGAAAGGAAGACAAAATGTTTAGAGCTGTTCAGAGCCTGTGTTCCCTAAATTACCTGATCGCCAAGGGAGGGGCAGGGGATAGCCGTCAAAGACCACAAGCCTTCCCAGTCTGAGTTGATACAGAATGAAACGCAGCTACCAGCTATCACTGGCGAGGGGCTGGGCAGAACCCCCCATCCTCTCCTCCTCTTCCTCCTCTCTCCCCCTCGAACTTCCCAGCAGCAATCGACCGGTCCGCGAGAACGACACTCTCCATTGCGATCTGGCCTCCGGACACCCGATCCTCCCAGAGCCGCACCGGGACCCACCTACCTCCTGAGGATGCGAGGAGGCTGGCTACCCGCAGGGCGAGAAGGATGCTCGGTTGCAGCTCGTCAGCATCCCCCTTCCGGAGCGGTTAACTGGGAATACACATTCGCCTCCATTTTCTGGTCACGTGATCACTGGCACATCTAAATAAGGATGATCACCTGCCTCCCAGATCTCCCAGTGAACCGGCCGCCACCGGTGCTCTCCGGCTGGGGGATGGAGCCCGGGCTGCGCCGAGTTTCGTTTGGGAACATAAAATACTCTTTCATCCAGGTTGTGGAGTCTGAGAAGCCCCCTTGACTTTCGTGTCTGCTCGGAAAAACTGCTCCCTCCCCTGTTCCTGAGTGAGGTTGGATGTGAATGGGCTCAAAGCACAGGCTGGAAGGAATCTAGTTCCCCTGAAACATCTTTAAAAAAAAAAAAAAAAATCCCGTAGCTTCACAGAACACGCAGTAAGATGGCATCGTGATTATTTTCTTCACATGGGCAGTGGTTAAGACGGTAACAAAATGGACTTTGGGAGCATGGTGAGATACATAAACAAGGCCAATTGGAGGTTCCAGAGAAGGTTATGATTGCACAAAATCATGGCTATTGGAAGACAGAGGCGTGGGGCCATAAAGCATGCGGACTCTGCAGTCAGAGGTCCTAGAGTTTGAATCTAACTTCTACTATTTATTAGCAAGTTCCGGCCAGTTACTAAAGTGCCTGGTGCCTCAGACCACCAACTCACAGGTGGATAATAATAATACTGGCACTTTAAAGAACGATAAATCTAGGTAGAAATCTTAAAGAGTCTAGATTAAAATCAACTCACAGTAACTGTTAGCTACTAATACCGTTATTAATTCTTAAAACATTTACAGAAATATTTGACATAGTTAAGGTAAATGAAATAGGAATGAAAAGTTTACATGCTAGGCATGCATTCGTTTGTTTGCTCCTCAAAGAAAAAAAAATTTTGTCAGACAAACCAAAAACTTCTGATCACCATCAGGCAAAATGTCAATGCAAAAAGTAACTATGGGTACCGTCCTCAGAACTGGATTGCTCAGAGTTCCATGTTACCTAACTTTTTAGTGTTTTTGGTGGGGGCGGGGCTGGGGGAAGGGGGCTATGGTAGGGAGATAGGGCAGTTTTAGGTACTCTTCCAATTGATCTACCACTAACAAAATAGGAAAGTGAATTACTCAGCAGAGGACCTGGTCATGGTTAAGTACTTAAGAAATATTAGCTCCTGTTCTTAAAATGAAGGGCATTTCTTTCCTCGCCATGGCTGTTGGGGGTGGTGGGAGGGCAGCAAGGAAGGGAGAAGAGGAAGAAGCAAATTTTTTATATCTTTATTTAAACTAAAAGCCTACAGTCGGCGCCTGGGTGGCTCAGTTGGTTAAACATCCGATTCTTGATTTCGGCTCAGGTCATGGTCTCAGGGGCCGTGAGATCAAGCCCCACTTGGGGTTCTGAGTCTGCTGGTTCCCTCTCCCTCTACTCTTCACCCCCCACCCCCACTTGCACTCTCTGTCTCTCTCTCTCTCTAAAATAAATAAATAAAATCTTAAAAAAAATAAACTAAAAGCCTACAAAATTCTTCAGAATTATGAGCAGTTATTAAATAATTTCTCATGTGCCATCTACCTTTCGGCCATGGAGGAGACCTAAGAGGGGGCGGGCATGAGGAAGGTGTGACTTTGGCAGAGTTACTGACTGGCAGAGGTTCAGCAAAAGCCAAAACCGTCAGGGAAGCATGGATGGCTTTAGAGCTTGTGTCCTGGGTGTCCAGGTTGAAGGCTAAAAATGGGGATCTTATCTTTGAGAAGTGCTGGCTCATTAGAAGGAGTTCCTCTTATCAGCTGGGAAAAGAAGCCACTGAGGGTACAGAAAGAGGAGTTAAGTGTGGTAGAACAGACACTAACTAAATCTATTTTATAATCTGTTTTAAAAGTCAGCTGATAGGGATATTAAGTCATCAGTTCAATCACAGATACCTTTAAAAATTTAAGGGGTACTTCATTAAATGGGGGAAATCTGCCCCAGGGTGACATTGTGTGTACAGAAGAAAGAGCTCTCTGGGGAGGCATGAATTATAAGAATAAGCCAGCCCTGGGTGGGGCTGGCTGACGGTAACGGGGCTGAGAGGCTGTTCACAGAGCAAGTGAAGATGAATGACAGAGGACTTGGATCTCAGTTAAAGGACAGTATTCCAGTTACTGAACTTTCAGCAAGTGGACCTTTTGAAAGTCATGATCTTCTTCGAAAAGGCCTTCCTTGTGTGAAAAATGAACTTTTGCCCAGTCATCCTCTTGAAATATCAGAAAAAAATTTCCAGCTCAACCAAGATAAAATGAATTTTTCCACACTAAGAAACATCCAGGGTCTGTTTGCTCCACTAAAATTACAAATGGAGTTCAAGGCAGTGCAGCAGGTACAGCGTCTTCCATTTCTTCCAAGCTCAAACCTTTCACTGGATATTTTGAGGGGTAATGATGAGACTATTGGATTTGAAGATATTATTAATGACCCGTCACAAAGTGAACTAATGGGAGAACCACACTTGATGGTGGAATATAAACTCGGTTTACTGTAATCTGTTGTGCTGTTCATGAAAATAGAGGGGCTGCATGTTGTTTATAGTCATCTTTTTACTAGAATTTGATGTACACAACATTAAAAGTACTGACACAATGGAGTTTTTGCCTAAAAAAAAATAAAAAATAAGAATAAGCGAGCCCTGGGACACCTGGGTGGGTCAGTTGGTTAAGCAACTGCCTTCAGCTCAGGTCAAGATCCCAGAGTCCCAGGATCGAGTCCTGCATTGGGCTTCCTGTTCAGCAGGGAGTCTGCTTCTCCCTCTGACCCTATCCCCTCTTGTGCTCTTGCTCTCTCTCAAATAAATAAATAAAAATCTTAAAAAAAAAAAGACATCTTCTCTAAAAAAAAAAAAAAGAATAAGCCAGCATGTCAAAAAAAGTCTAGACAGAGAGTACAGATGGTGCCAAATCACTGAATTGGAAATGGTCTGGTGTGCAAGCCTGATGGAAAGAGTACTCTCAGCGACCAGAAATGTAAGCAGCAACTAGGACACATGGGGCCTTACAGGTGATAGTAAAGAATGAGAATTGTGTTCCAAAATGACATTGGACGGTTTGAAGAAAGTGGGTGGTGAAAGGAAGATATTTACATTTGAAAGGCCTCACTCAAGCCTGTGGTGGAGTATGGATCGTAGGAGCAGGTTGACAGGAGGGGATAGGAGTGTAGTTGAAGGATCCACGTGGGCCAGCCAGGGCAGGGCTGCCATGTGAGTTTGAGTGGAGTGTGTGTGTGTGTGTGTGTGTGTGTGCGTGTGTGCTGGACTGACTGGGTCCTGGGGCTCTGGGAGGTCATTATACTCAGCCAGATCATCATAAGAAGTTGAGAAGGAGGCCATGTCCAATAATGTTAGATGAAAGATCCAGGTCTGACAAGTCATTCCAGTCTCCAAGTTCTCTCTTGGACTGGAATTGTTAGTTAGCAGTAGGGAAACGTGAGCATGATGGAACTGTAGGAACGTGTAGTGCGCTATGGAGGTGCCGACCGAAGTACACAGTAATTGGTGCTCAGGGGCAAAAGTAGCGGCCTCTGAGATAAATAGAAAGAACATGAAGCATACTGGAAGGAAGAAAACCAGTATAGCAAAATTAATATCAAGAAAACAAAGATGAAAGCAGAATATAATAAAGTGGAAAATAAAAAACAATAAGAAAAAATCGAAATCAAATCAAATTATCGGGAAATGAACCCATCTTTAGAAAGACTGAACAAGAAAAAAAAAGAAAGAAGATACAAATAAATAATATTAGAGAGAAAAGAATGTAACTGCTGAGTGAAAAAATAATAAGAGAATATATGAACAACTTTATTGTGAAAATTTTGATGAAATGGACAATTTTCTAGAAAACTACCGAATAGCAAAGTTGACACAGGAAGAATAAGAAACTCTGAATAGACCAGTAATCATTAAGAAATCACATTACTGGTAAAAAAAAAAAAAAAAAAAAATCTATCCCTCCAAATAAGCAACAGGCACAGATGGGTTCTAGAAATATTACCTAATCCTCATGTATTAGATGATCCCCCTGGATTATATAAATTATTCCAAAGAAGAGAAAAAAGAGAGAAGTTTCCCTAGTTTGTTTTATGGTGCCAATGTAACTGTGATTCCCAAACTAGACAAGAGCCAGATGATGAAGGAAAATCACAGGCCAGTGTCATTTATGAAAATTTAAATGATTTTGAACAGTGGAAGGAAACTAGATTCTTCACTAAGGTTTCTAAGATTCACTCATCTAAATGACTTTGCTATCCCCCTTCAATTAATATTTGACTTGAAGCCACAACTTCATGAGTATAACTACTGTTTGTAGCCGTGAGGGAAATAAAGATGTGGACACCCTAACCACAGCCTCGAGTGGCTTCCATCCAGGTATGTTAGTAAGAGAGACTCTAATAAATACAACAAGAGGCAGAATGTGAGGAAGGCCACAGAACAGGTGCAAAGCATAGGAAGATTCAAGAAAGAGGCTTACTTCTGTTTGAAAAGACTGGAGAATGTTTTAGGAAGGAGGGAGGCATTTGGTCTGGGTCTTAAATGAGAAGTAGAATTTCAATGTGCAGAGAATAGGATGGAGGAAGATCGAGGAATTTAAGGTGTTGAGAGCAAAAAGCAAGGGGGAAAAAAAGTCTCATCAGGGGATATATGCATTTATTTATACCTCCACTTTAAGGCAATATTGGTAGATATGTAAAAATCCACCACCACCACGTGACTTAAAAATAGCTGGAAAAGAAAAATAGTGGTAGGATCACATCATGGAGTGAGAACTTGGACAAATACAATGAAATACACATTCCAGAATTCTATACATTTGATACGGGCAAGTGATCCATCTGTGTGTGAAATGGAAGCTTTCAAGGAGCCAACTCCTTGAAAGGATAAACATAAGCAATTATGTAAATGTTGTTAATTAAAGGAAATCATGTTCCTTAACAGTCAAGATGGAGCCTGAACTGGACTTGCTCACAAGAACACAGGTATTCTGATGAGAAAATCATGCTTTCAAAGAAAAAAAAAAAAGACAAGAAAAGAGAAAAGAAAAGATAGGAAAAGAAAAGAAAACCACGCTCTCAACAACATCCTTGGCACAAGAGATGAGTTTCACTGCGCTGACCTAATGTCTTGCATCAGCGTGAGCCAATGGGAGATAAGAAAAATAATACAAGACAAAGAAACTTTATGGTATCCTCTGCAACATGGGACAAGTACATAGTTCTCTGGTTTGCGCTTAACTCTGGGCAGATTTGGGGACATGTAAAGAAACATCGGCATTACATATTTTTCACTCAATCTTCCATAAATTTTGATTTCGAGTTGATCAACAGATTGAGATAGTTTATGGGAGTGAATTAAAAATATTCCTGCTCGGCCATTACCTAGAACAAAACTCTCTTAGGCTGACAATTAAAAGAAGCCACATCCCTTAACCAACAGTTATGGTTATAACTATAACCAACAGTTACAGCGTCCGGATTTCTTTTGTTGGCACAGCCTGGATTTCTACAAAGCATGACCCAATCCTGGGGTGACTCTTCGACAGCCCTTGTTCTAAGAGAACTCTCCCGTGGATCTTAGAACCAGGTCCTCCAATGCACTGGAGGAATAGTTAACTACCCTGTACGTTTCACAGATCTCGGTACACTTTTCCGAAGCTGAGGTTCCACGGCTTTCTAATTCAGCCAGCTGTGTGGAATAACATCTGGGTGCTGCTTCAGCTTCGCTCTCTTACTTTCTCCCCCTTGCTCTCTGCCCTAGGAGGCTCCCTCCCACTCTGAATTCTACTTGGTTTTGGGGGCCCTGGTGGGAGATCAGAGGGATGAAGTGGGGAGGCAAGGATCTGCTCTCCTCTGGCTTCCTCCCTGTGGGAAGGCCCCTGGCTGGCCGTGCCCCTCAACACTAGGCCACAGCTGTTCTCGGGAAAACTGACATTCTTGTTCTGGGTTCTGGAAAGCACCCTCTCCTCGCCCGAGGCCTAGGAACGAGAACAGCTGTACTCTTTCTATTCCTGAGCTACTACACTGTTCCTTGTGAGCTCCTCACACTTTGCTTCCATCTTTGCAAATACTCCCTTTATTAAATATTTCTCGAAGTATCCTCATTTGAATGTGTCATCTCTCTCCTGCTGGGTCCCTGACAGACTGACGTATCCTGCTTTTGTAAGCCATGACTTCTTGTCTTTCCTCAAACACCATCAATTGTCATGGAGGTCTTTTTTTTTTTTTTTCTTTTTATTCCTGACATCAGTTTTGACATTTCACTATTCCAGCTGGAGAACTACCTTGGATTCTTCCTCAGACTAGAAGCCAACACAACACAAAAGGGCTCCTCTGTGGGTGTTCCTCCCACGGGACAGCCGACTTGTACCACCTCATCTCGGTGTTCATGGCCTTTACTTACAATGAAATCCTTTACCACAAAATACCATGTCTATAAATATTTGGAAAACTTAGCTGTACATTGAGGGGCTTTGATTCCCTCACCCCCCTCTGGTCTCTGGCCACTTGAGTTGGCCCTACAAACCACAGAGGGGGAACAGCCCACTGACAGGGCAGTAACCATCACAAATGAGCTGTGGTGTAAAATGTGCATTCAGGCCTGGGAAGGGCTCAGTAGGTCACACGACCGAGTGAAGGCTCAGCGGCGAGTTCTGATTCAGTTATTCTCCAAATAACACTCTGGGAATTTGGGCTATTAAACGCGATGCACTTCTCAATGGGACCATGGGAGAAGAGGAAGAAATACATCACCCTATAGAATACTTTGTAAAAAATGACTGTTTTGGCCTCTGTGTCTTATTGACAAGCACTGGGCTGGAAGGGAGAGGACAGAAGTTCAAGTCTTTATGTTACCACTGTCTCATTTCTGGATGACATTAACGGCTCATTTACTGAGCTGGTTTATCTATGAAGTAGGCATAATAAAACTGGCCCTGCTGCTCTCAGATGGCGATTGGGTGGACCAGATTTATTTGACATCTGTTCTCGGTAAGGCTGGCCAGTAGTGGAGAGGTAACACGGGCTGGTGGGGGGACACGGAAAAAACCCAATTTTTTTTTTCCCAAAAAGGAGACTAAGGCCTGAGTCCAAGTGCAAATTTAAAGAACTTTGAATGATATTTAATTATCGCCACCAAGCCACCAAACGCAGCACATCAAGTGATCAAATATAATTACAAAAATAAATGAACACAGAGTCAATGCCAAGTTTGGTGTTCTAGATTTGGTTCAGGGCAAAGCCAAATAACAGTGAATAAACAAGGGACGGCTGTCGTTTATGGAGTATCAACTTACCTTGGAGAAAAAGCGAATGTTTGGAACTGGGATACAGCCCATCCAAACAGCAAGACCCAGAGAGGGTGTAGTATGTGCTCAAAGAGCCTGATTCTTCTGCTTGCCCAAACATATCGTTACCCAACATCGAGCGAAAGAGTCGACAGATTATTTCTTTACCTGTTTTTCATTTTCAGCATTCACATGGGTTTAAGACCCAATGTACTAATTCCTCAGCTGTAAGTCCCAGACAGAAGAAGTCTGGTTTTAGAGGGTCTTGTGAAAAACCATATAAGGATTTAATGGGGTCACTTACAGGGAGAAAAGGGAGTTACTTCCCACAGTCTTGTCAGACAGAAAAAAAAGGCCAGTGTCACTAATTTAAAAAGAAAGAATGCACAGAGATGACCATAAGAAGCAGGTTGTGTGCAGTATGACTCTATTGTGTTTGAAGGTCATTTTTATTTTAGGGAGTACCAAATAACTCACCTCACAGGGCTAGAAGCTATAGCTCCACAAATATAAGGATCAGGTTATTTCTTCCTTTTTTTTTTTAAAGATTTTATGTATTTATTTGAGAGAGAGAGAGAGAGCAAGCGAGCACAGAGGAAGACTGAAAGGGAGAAGCAGACTCCCTGATGAGCAGAGAGCCCGATGGAGGGCTCGATCCCAGGACCCTGAGATCATGACCTGAGCCGAAGGCAGACACTTAACCGACTGAGCCACCCAGGTGCCCCTGGATCAGGTTATTTCTAAATACTGTTTCAAAAGCACATGTGCCAGAGCTCCCCCTTGTCCTCCCCACCTCTGCCTCCCACTGCCCTGCCCCCACCCCTGCGTGTGTCTGCAAGAGACCAGACGAGTAGCGTCGGTGTACTTCCTCCTCTTGGAAATTATTTCCATTTAGCACCCCTCACAGCTATTTCTTTACCCCACACCCAGAGAAAGTCAATATATTTGTATATTGATCAACCCACTTTTATATAATTTAGATGGTAGTGAGTTTACAAACGTTAATGGTTTCATGTTCACTTAGCATGTAGCTAGTTCAGGCTTTTGAATATAACCTATGATTATTAATATTATTTGTCAACCTGGCTAGGCTATGGCGCCCAGTTATTTGGTTGAACACCAGTCTAGATGTTGCTGGGATGGTATTTTTTTTAGATGTGATTAACACTGAAATCAGCAGACTTTGAGTAAGGCAGATTATCCTCCAGAATGTGGGTGGACCTTGTCTAGTCAGTTGAAGGCCTTAGGAGCAAGGTCTGAAGTTTCTCAAAAAAGAAGGAACTCTCCTCAAGCCTGCAACACAGAGACTCTGCCTGTTTCCAGCCCGCTATCCTGCAGAATTCAGACTCAAGACAGCAACAACTCTTGCTTGAGTTTCTAGCCGGCTGGCCTGTCCTATAGATTTCAGACTTGCCAGCCCCTAAACCTGGGTGAGCCAATTCCAATTTCTTAAAATCATTTCTCTCTCTCTCTCTCTCTCTCTCTCGATCAAAGATAGATGGATAGCTCCTATTGCTCCTATTGGTTCTGTTTCTCTGGAGAACCCTGACTAGTACATAACCAAATGACCCTTTTTTCACAGGACATTCTTGCAACCATGTCTTTTTTTTTTTTCTCATTAAACTTTTGTTTTAATGGGTCTCAAAATTCTGTGACAGATTTTTGGTCAAGTTGTTTCCATTAAAAAGTACTGATTTTAAAAACTAATAACTTAAAACTGACGCACACACACACACACACACACACACACACACACAAAACATGGTCCACAAAACATTCTCCTTTCCTTCTGAAGGTTTTACGATGCATTGTTATCATCAACCAGTCTTTTACTATTAAACTTAAATGGCCAATTGACACAAACAGTCCTGAGACCGTTCTTCCACCACGGATTAAGACTGGGGTGGCCGGTATTGGGGATAATATTCATTTAGCCTTCCAAGCTTTCTGGGCAGACTTGGTGACCTTGCCAGCTCCGGCTGCCTTCTTGTCCACTGCTTTGATGACACCCACAGCAACCGTCTGTCTCATGTCACGAACAGCAAAACGGCCCAGAGAAGGAGAGTCAGAGAAGCTCTCAACACACATAGGCTTGCCAGGAACCGTATCAACAATGGCAGCATCACCAGATTTCAAGAACTTGGGACCATCTTCCAGCTTTTTTCCAGATCGACAATCTGTTTTCTCCTTCAGCTCAGCAAACTTGCAAGCAACGTGAGCCGTGTGACGATCCAGCACAGGTGCATATCCAGCACTGATTTGGCCTGGATGGTTCAGGATAATCACCTGAGCCGTGAAGCCAGCTGCTTCCATTGGTGGGTCATTTTTGCTGTCACCAGCCACATTGCCACAACGAACATCTTTGACAGATACGTTCTTGACATTGAAGCCCACATTGTCCCCAGGAAGAGCCTCACTCAAAGCTTCATGGTGCATTTCAACAGACTTTACTTCAGTTGTAACACTGACTGGAGCAAAGGTGACCACCATCCCAGGTTTAAGAACACCAGTCCCGACTCGGCCCACAGGGACAGTACCAACACCACCAATTTTGTAGACGTCCTGGAGAGGCAGACGCAAGGGCTTGTCGGTTGGACGAGTTGGTGGCAGGATGCAATCCAGAGCTTCAGGCAGTGTGGTGCCACTGGCCTTCCCATCTTTACGGGTGACTTTCCATCCCTTGAACCAAGGCATGTTAGCACTTGGCTCCAGCATGTTGTCACCGTTCCAACCAGAAATTGGCACAAATGCTACTGTGTCGGGGTTATAGCCAGTTTTCTTAATGTAGGTGCTGACTTCCTTAACGATTTCCTCATATTTCTTCTGGCTGTAGGGTGGCTCGGTGGAATCCATCTTGTTAACACCAACAATTAGTTGTTTTACACCCAGTGTGTAAGCCAGAAGGGCAGGCTCACGGGTCTGCCCGTTCTTGGAGCTACCGGCTTCAAATTCACCGACACCAGCAGCAACAATCAGGACAGCACAGTCAGCCTGAGATGTGCCTGTAATCATGTTTTTGATAAAGTCTCTGTGTCCTGGGGCATCAATGATGGTCACGTAATACTTGCTGGTCTCGAATTTCCACAGGGAGATATCAATGGTGATACCACGTTCACGTTCAGCTCTCAGTTGATCCAAGACCCAGGCATACTTGAAGGAGCCCTTTCCCATCTTAGCAGCCTCCTTCTCAAATTTTTCGATAGTCCTTTTGTCGATCCCACCACATTTGTAGATCAGATGACCAGTAGTGGTAGACTTGCCCGAATCTACGTGTCCAATGACGACGATGTTGATGTGAGTCTTTTCCTTTCCCATTTTGGTTTAGGTTGAGCGGTGGTTTTCACGACACCTGTGTTCTGGCGGCAAACCCGTTGCGAAAAAAAAAAACCAACCGTGGTCTTTTTTAAAAGAAACCTATTTACTAGTTCTTCCCTATTTTAAGAACATTGTGTGTGGTGCAGATTACTGTGCCAATGTTCTCTGTGACCCCATCGGAAAGACTGGGCATATCCATCACTGTCTTGGGAGTTGGGGTGTGATCCTGAGCTGGCGGATCTATAGCTGGAGGATGACCAAGGTGTTGGCAAAGCCTCTGGGAAGAGGGAAGATGGATCCTAGGAACCAGAACCCAGCGCCGCTAATCTCAAGGGAGAGAGTTTCTCTCCCCACACTCAAAACGAGTTCTGTTAACAAGAGGAAGTCGGTGAAGTGCAAGGAGAAAAACCACCTTCTGAGGCCTCCTTGCATTTTGAAAATATGGCTTGCAGCTCTCAAACCAGTGTGGGAACTTGAGTGAGGAGGTGCAGCAGGGGGAGGGGAGGGCTCGAAGCCAATTTGTAGCTGGTATGTCATATTGCATATACTATCAGCCTACTTCTCTTTTTGAAGCCCAAACTTTATTTATTTATTTTTTTCAGGACAGTCTTGGTTCTGCCCTATGACCAAACCCTGTGTCAGGAGATGTTTCCAGGTTTTAGTCAGAAAAATAGGACTATCGTATATTGCTTCTGTGATTACCTTCCTGTGTGCATGGTTTCCTTCATCTCTCTCTGCCTAGACAGCTTGGCTGACCTCTTACCCTCTTCTTGGCCTTTCCAAATTATGACCGTCCCTTAACGCCCGTCTCGAATTACACCTCTGAGGGCCACATTACGCCCTTGGTGGGCCTTAGGCACTGTTAGTTTCCCGGGCTCTTTCCTTCATTAAAAAAAAAAAAAAAAATCCAAAACTTTATTTAACCTCTGTATTGGTAGGGAAAAAGTATAATCCACACAGGAGTAATATCATTTTTTTTTCTTTAGATGTTAAAAGAAATTCAAAGTTTCACGTGGGCCCTTTAAACTCCTGGGGGTCCTGGGCACTCTGCCTCCTGATGCGGGTGGGTGCTAAGCCACCCCGGTTCCTCCTCTGTAAACGTGCCCTACGCAGATGCCTCCCCTCTTAATTCACTAGCATGAACACACACTCTGGACATGGAAAAACTTAAATTCAAATCCCAGCTTTTTCTCTTTCCAACTAGAAACCAGACCAAGTGATTCAACCGTTCTATTTTTTTTAAAAGATTTTATTTATTTATTTGAGAGAGAGAGAGAGAGAGAGAGAGCACAAGCAGGGGGAAAGGGAGAGGCAGAGGGAGAGGGAGAAGCAGACTCCCCGCTGAGCAGGGAGCCCGATGCGGGGCTCGATCCCAGGACCCTGGAATCATGACCTGAGCTGAAGGCAGACACTTAACTGACTGAGCCACTCAGGTGCCCCTCAACCTTTCTAAACATCAGTGTCCTTCCTTGTGTAATTCCTGCCAGGGTAATATGAGGTAGTGCATACATAGGGCTCAGTACCCCGTCCGTGGCAAATGCTCATGATAGGTAGCTATTCATATTTCTACACACGTTGGTCATTAATTACTTTGATTTACATGTTACACTATTATCTACCTCTTTACCTGTGTTTAACTCCCTTCTTAAACTAGAGGGCTGGGAGGAAGTTTTAGACCAGTGGTTCTCAAACTTAAGCATGGACCAGGATCACCCGTGTTAGAGTACAGATGGCTGAACCCCATCTCGATTTCTTGATTCAGGAAGAGTGAGGAGTAGGGTCAGTAATTTGCATTTCTAGCAAGCACCCAGGTGATTCTGAGGCTGCTGGTTTTATTTAAAAAAAAAATTTTTTTTTTAAGTAATCTCTACTGCCAACGTGGGGCTTCAACTCCCAACCCCCAGATCAAGAGTCCCGTGTTCTACCGACTGAGTCAGCCAGGCGCCCCAAGGCTGCTGGTTTTAGGACCCCACTTAGAGAATCACTGTTTCCCACAACTCCGTACCCTCTCAAAATCTAGCACAGAGGGACCCTTTCAAATACAGTCAAGAGTAAATTATTTATGCAAAAGGTAATACAAATACCGGCGGGGAAAATCTGCCCCCTCCCCTAATTGTGAGAAAATTGTCATTACTGCAGGGGCTGAGCAGAAATATATGAGCAAAGAAATCTTCCGGAAAGAAAGGGGACTAGTGGTACAATTGAACAGTCTCATCTGTCGAATTACAGGGGCATGTGCAAAAATGCAGACAAGAAGCCAAACAATGGCTCAGCCAACTCGAGGCTGCCTAAGTTCTGAGCTCAATCCATAACAATGTCAGAGGGGTTGCTGGGATCCATCTGCTACTCTCTTTCTGATAACGGATCTGGGGTCTCTCTGGAAGGAAATAGCTTGACAGGAAGAAAGACAGATTAGGCCAACTGAAAAGGTCTGGATTTAGGAAGCTGCCCTTGAATCTGAGCTTTTAACTCTTTACGGCATTTTACTAACCCTTGATATACCCCTGCTGTTCCTTCTTGTTTTCTCATTCTTTTCCTGGAGAAAACGCAATTTGCGAAGACCAAAGCTCCCACGGACACATTCTGTTTGCACGCAAGTGAAGCTCGCACAAATGGGAGCTTGAGGAAGGCCTGAAGTCCTCCAGCCCAAGCCACCAATTTTATGGAGGGAGAAATGTAAGCCTAGGGTTAATCCTCAAATACGTGGCCAGTAAGGGCAGAGCCAGGCTGGAATCCAGAGTCTTTGACTCATAGTGAGTATGTGGTATGCACAGCCCTTCATACTCCTGAAATGAGTAGGAAAAAGAGATCTTTCTTTCCACTACATTTTAAAGAGGAAACATGATCTTCTTCTTGTCACAATTTGCCCTTTTGTCCCTGGGAGCAAGAGGGCTCCATCAGGACAAATGAAGAGAAACGAACAACCCTTCATTGGTGTCAACAGGGCCTGGGAAGCTCGAGGGCAGAGATGACATCCTGTTCCATGATATTCTGCCATATATCCACTGGCTACCCAGAAACTCCATACAGAGCAGACTCTCTGACACCACGTGGGGAATGACTGAATGAATCCCTAGTTTGATGGTTGTTTGCCAATTTTTTAGCCAGTTGAGGAGTGAAAGTTTCCCGCGAAGATTTTGAGCCTGCTGTGGAGTCTCCTCAGTTAGCCCTCCTCGTAAGTGAGGTATGACATAAAACCAGATTTGCCCTTTGTGTGAGATAGGCTGTGTGTGTGTCTGCTGGAAAAGCATTGACTCTGGAGATGAAAACCTTCGAATTCCAGAGTGTTCACTCTGGTTACTTAATTCAAGGCACCCCCACCAGCATGTGGAACGTAAAAGTAATAATGCCTACCACCTCAGCGTTGTTGTAAGTATTAAATGAGATGATGTGAGCAAACTGTGTGGCGATCTATGAAAAAATGTTAGTACCCTCCCTTCTCTGTTTCCAGCTGCCTGTTTAAGAGTAAATACAGGGATTGAGTAGGTGGAGTAAATGTAAGTATCGGAAGGGTAAGTACAGACTCTGGATGGAAACTGAAGGGTTTTTGTTTTTGTTTTTTGGCTGAAAATACACACAAATCATCATTATCTTTATGGTTATCTGGCAGCTGTTTTTACAGCTGGTATGCTTGGCCATACATAGAAGCAAAGCTCCCATCAGCATCTAGTTATTCTTCATATTCCACAATCCCTCACCATTTCCCAGATTCTAACACAATATTTTTCAGGAATAAATAAATAAATAAATCTAGCTTTTGCGCTTACCCGTTTGGCCTCGGTCTCCTTGTTCTGGGCTCCAGAAACTCTGTCTCCTCCTCCATTTCCGTTTCAAGGATCCTGTTTTTCTGAGAAGGCTGGGGTGGCAGCATTTCCCATTCACTGTCATGGGTGACAGCCTGTCGCAGAACTGCATCTGGGCCAGCCCTGCCTCGGCTCTTGCTCTTCCGGGGTTGGCTGCCCAGAACAGGGGCCTCTTCTAGTGCTAAAGATTCCACAGGCTTCATTCCTCCTCGAACCTGCATTTGGGGACCCTGGCCCAAGCCACAAGCGGAGGTCAGCTCTACCACCTTGCCAGACCATCCAGGCCCCAAGTTCCTAGCTTCCAGTGACTGATCACCGACCTCCCCATGGCCCAAGACCATCCAGCTCTGGTCTTGCCCAGGGCTCTCAAGAGATAATCTCTTATCACCTTTGGGAGACATTCTCTCTACAGGATGATCTTCTCTTTCATTTAAGGAGGCAAGCTGACAGGAATCTGGGAAGCCTGCTAGCTGAGTTCCTGGCAGCCCTGTTCCTTCAGAACCTGTGTGAAACGCTCCTAATTCACACATGTTTTCTCTGGCTTCCCTAGCCCCGGAAGTTGGGGGTGAATTTTCTTCATGGTTTACAAGTATGTAATCCATGTGTAGTGCATGATGATCTTCATTCTTCTCCATGTACGCTTCTTCCCTGTATTCTTGTGTTAGCTGCTCAGGCTCTTTGATAGGAATTACATTTTCTTCTTCCAACTCTGATATTCCCTTGCTGATACCTAGAAGTGGAAGACGAAGGCAAGAAGGGCCGAAAAAGGCTGAATTAACACGTTATGTGATTTGTGATCTTTGCAAATGATCCATCTAAGGAGAGGTAGTTTAAGAATTTTTTTTTTTTTTTTTTTTATTTATTTATTTATTTATTTATTTATTTATTTATTTATTTGGTAGAGCTGTTGTATTTTCTCCGGCACCCTCAAAGAGAGGTATTAACGAGCAGCATTTACGGCTGTAATGCAGGACTTGGTTAAGCATGCACTGCAAATGCAGTTAGTTCCTCTTTTTTACCCACAACCGTAGGAACAAATATGTTAATTGCATGAAAGCAGCAGTTTCTGGGAGTGGGGGTGGGGTGGGGTGGGGTGGGGGTGGGAGGGGTGGAGGAACCGGTTGTTTCTTACCATTTGGTGGTCCGACGTCTCCACCTGCTGGTGAATCCGAGTTATCTGTTTCTACTTCCCAGTCAACGTTTGATGGAGACAGCTCAAGGTTGGAGTCGGCTCCCTCTGGCAAAGAAACCGACTCAGGATCTTCGTGAATATGCAGCACAACCAGCTGTCCGGGCTGGCTATTTTGGGTTCCTTCGTGCTTTTCCTTGCTTCTTTTATCAGGAAGGGCAGAAAGCAGTATCTCGGCTCCTTCGCTCCCCAGAGACTCATCCTCTGGAGACCCAGCCTCCTCCGTTGTTTTGACACCAGGAGTAGGTTCTGTGAGATAGGACAAATCAAAGGGGGGTGTGTAAGGTGCCAGAGATCGCTTCAGAGCATCTTCTTCCAAGGGAGGGTCACCACCATAGAGAAAATGTTCAGGTTCTTTCATCAAATCTTCATCGATATTTTGGCCCATGACATCATATTCAAAATCTCCCCACGAGGCTTCGGATGAGCAGATGTCTTGCTTCCCTGCATCCCCATCAACTGGCGTTTCGGGATTGCCCTCTGATAATGTCAATTTACTCATGTCATCTATCGTTCCCGTGGATGTGTTAAGACCTGAGGCATCACTGAAACTGTGGTCAAAAGCAGCTTCACTTACATCCAGACAAGTGTCGGAGGCCAACAAGGCGTCAGGACCAGGGGCAGAATTCTCACTAGCAAAAGCCTGCTCGTGGTCCAGCAAGGCTCCTACATCTGTCTGACTTTCCAGGGAAAAGCCCTCTGACATCAGTGAGCTGTTGCTGTCCATAGTTGGCTCTTGGAGAGTTACAAAAATACCAGTTCCCATGTTTTCAGTCATTGGGATTGTTCCGTCCACAAGCTGCAGAATTGGTACTGCATCTGGGCAAACTCCTTTCTCGGATGCTTTGAAACCTGTGTTATTTCCACCACTGATTTCAGAAGGTTCAGGGGAACCTTTGTGAGAGGCAGGCTGAGATGAGCCACTTGTGTTCACTTGATCACTGATGGGAGGCGGTGGAATCATGTCTTCAGAAGATAGTTCTGAATTGTATGGGACAAATTCCCGCCCAGGCTCCAGATTGGGTTCTTCATCCATCTTCGGCTCAGTGAGATATAACTCACCAGCTTCCCCTTCAGGTCCCACTCCAGCCCTGATGTGCAGCTCAGTCTCTTGCTTTACTTCGTAATCATGACATATATCAGGGCTGTTGGAAGCCTGAGAATTGCTATCATGGTCACAGTGAGTCAGTATATCTGGATTCTCACCATCTGCTTTCAAATTGAACGGCTGCTTAGCATCCATCCATAAGTCAGGCGAAGCTGAGGCCAGTTGCCCACCCTCTTGGAAGTTGCCATGTAAAATATCTGGAACAAATGTGCCCTGGGGGCCCTCACTAGGGGGAGAGACATCCCGTTCAGAGCTTGACTTCTTTATCAACTGGGTGGGAGAATTGACAGTGGGGAAATCTGAGGCAATGGTTGAATTCGTTATTTCACCGGGATATGATTTTCCTTCTTCCCACCAATTTGTTTCTTGACACTCAACCGTCGAGACGTTAGATATCACCGATCCATTTTCATCTGTGTGAGTAAATGTTGGGTCTGGCTGATCCCAGATAGACAGCATTGTGTTCTGACACTGCTGCTCTTGGGTAGGTGTTTCTGAAGTCAGTTCTTGACCAGCAGAAGACATGAAGCTTTGCTCTCTGGAATCCTTTTCTTTAATTTGGTCCAATATTACCAGCTGGCTAAGCTGATCAGCTTCGGGGTCTGGCTGCCTTGGTTGAATGTTCCAAAGTTGCTCATGGGAGTTCTCATTACTATCCAGGAAGGGGGACTGATGTTCCTCAGTGAAAGGATTGGTACATTGCGTTTCCATGGGTTCGGTATCACCCTGAATGGGTACTCCCCAAGGACTCACGTTTTGGTACACTGAAGAACTTATCTCTAACCCACTACTTGAGCTAGGCAATTCCCTTTCAAATGCACTCTCACTTGGTCGTCCTCCTTGTAGAGAGGTATTCCACCACTCAGTGCTCTCGGCTGAGAAGCCAAGCATTTCCAATTTAGAATAATTCTCATTCTTCGATTCACTTTGAGGGGAGATTTGCCATAGGGTATCTCCTGTCTTCACTGTTTCTGGAGATCTCATCTCCTTATTCACCGCTGTGATCTGTAGTTCAGTCTCCTTTAGTGGTGAGAAATTCCAGTGATCGGGACTGTTTTGTTGATTGTCACAGAATGGGGTTGACTTATTCTCTGTTGGTTCTGAACTGCCTCCATAGGCAGAAAATTCATGATTGGGATCAGCTGTGGCCAAGAACTTATTAGGTTCATTCAGTGAATCCCAAGCCCCGGGTTCACTCTGAGCAGCTTGGCAAGTGCCCAGATGGATCTCTTTCTCCACTGACTCTTCATCACCTATGCTGTCGTCGTCAGAACCTGAGCTTGTTGCAATGAACCTGGCATCCTCTGGCTGCACAGTTTTAGAAATGTCATGGTTGTTTTTCTCCTGACGGCTAACCACTAGATTTCTTTCTTGATAGGCATCAGAATATTCTGAATATTTGCCTGTTTCAGGGCTGGATAAAGAGGAAAAGGAATCGCCATCTATGGAGTCACTCCAAATCTCTAAAAATTTCGGAACCTTGTGATCTAAGCTCTTTTCCAACCTGTCCATTCTGGTTTTCTCCAGGTCCTTCATTTCAGCAATTACTTCTACTTGGCTGTCAGTAGTAATTAGTGCAGATTCTTGGTGATTCTGTTGGCTCCAATCATCTTGATGCTGCTTCTGATGCCCTATATTGGGTCCCTGGTCCCAGGAAGGCAATGCAGCTGAAGAATCGTTTAGGCCAGGACTTGATGCACTGGAATGTGTATACTCACTAGAAACACTATCTCTGCGATAATTTCCTGATGGATTAGCTCCTGGAGGGTTGTCTTCAGTACTCTCGACTTCAAGATTCTTAGTTATCTCAGAACTTGGTAAATTGACCTGCACGTCACTGTCTATAGAGGCATCCCAAATGTCAAGGCTTTGGGGACATTCATGGGGTGGCTCTTGGTTCACTCTCTCTGGCTCCAGAACATTACATTTTTCAGTTTTCTCAAGATCCATTTCAGGTAAAGATACAGTTTTTGTTAAATTCAGCCCACCTGAAATTTCAGTGGTTTCACCTGAATTTCTGTGATACATGAGGTGCTTTTCGCAGGTCTCTTGGGCCTGTGGGTCGTTTGTGGACACCTCTGTGTGCCCATCACAGGGCTCTGGATTGTAGGACCCCCTCTCATGCTCTAAAACCTCCTGGGGTTCCTCAGTCTGAGGACTAGAAGTGAGTGAAAGACAGCTGATTTTGCCCGATTCATCGCAGATTTCTTGATGTTGAGATGCCACTGGGGAGGAGCGTTCCCTGTCACTTGGCCCCTTTCCAGAAATCCCCGAGGCTCTGTCCAGCATCTCCTCTTCATTGAGGTGCTCCCTAGCAACAGCTCCACGGGCTTCCTCCTCACCTTCGCTTTGTCCATAGCTAGGACCTTTCCATGGATCTGAGTGTGCAAAATGCCCTGGATTCTCAAGGGTGGTTGCCCAGGACACTGCATCACTTGGCAGGGTTCCTCTACTCGTGTTCTGCTTCTCGGGATCAAGAGCTCCTGACTCGTTGGCTCCAGAAGCTTCTAGCACCTCTGGGATATAACCGTCCTTACTTTTTTCTGATGAGTTGGGAGTTTCAGGAGGTGATTTGTTTTGTTCAGAATCTGTAACGTATGATGGGCCTGGTAACATTAATGAAGACATGTCATTATCTCTCACGACGGAATCCCAAATATTATTCTCGATTCGCTGCCCACTTTCTTCATTCAGGCTGTGATATTCGTTGGCAGGAGGGTCCTTGCTGTGCTCCGAAGAGGCAGGAAGGTCCCAGTCTACCTGATTTGCTTCCTGATACTCCACACCCCATGGTTCCAGCTGTCTCACGGAAAATCGGGTCTCAGGTTCGGGACCTTCAGCCATGTATCCTTGCGCTTGACCTTCGCTGGAGATCGCCACACCGGCGCTGCAGTCATCCCAGTCCAAATCGTTATCCATATCGGAGATGGTCGCAGTGGACTGTGTGTCCTCCAGAATCACCCTGTTCCACAAGTCAAGGCTGTCGGGGACCGCCTGGCGGGAGTTGGTGCTGCTGTGTAGAAGCGTGAGCTGACGGTTGGTTTCATTGTACAGCTGCATCATGCTGGGGTCGTCGTAACTGGACAGACTGCTTTCCCCGAGGTCATCCTCCAGGGAGATGTTCTTATCATCGAGGGGCTCCGTCTCGAGGAAATCTTTATCGGGGCTATGAGTGACATTTATTTGAGAACTATTATCTGCATCAGGGGAACCCCACATTTCTAGGTTCCCGGGACCTGAGCTAATTCGATTCCTGGGTGGCTGCTCTGGGGACCGAGGAGGCATTTCAGTCTCCCCCATGGCAGAGTTAGCATCTTTTGACTCCAAGCCTCCCTCTTGAGCAAATGGTTTGTTTTCTGTTTCTTTTTCATCTCCGGCAAATGTTGGTGAAATGTAAGAGTCAGATGTGGAGTAGTTGGTATCTAAGGGGGAAGGCACCGAATCTTCCCCCATGTTGGATGCGCTGTAATCGGAACATTTATATAAGAAGGAATCTTCCCAAGGTGCCAGGACATCTGACCCTCCTTTCTTGATACCCTCCTCAAAAAGGTTCCAGGAATCGACCTTTTCATACACCTTCCCCCTAACTTTTGGATCTACTAAACCATTCTGATTTTCCTGGGTTGGCTTAGAACTATTCCACGTGTGATCCAGATCAGAGCCGGGATTCCCAGGTATCAGGATATCATCCCTGGGGGCGTGGTTCTTCTTGCCCCAGATTTCTTCATTATTTGCCTCACTGGGTGAATTGTCTTCTGAAGGAAAAGAAAACCCACTTTTTGCCATGGCCCACTCGCTCGGGTCCCTCACAGAAGGTGTCTCACCACTGGTTGGGTGCAGATTCCAGGTATTTGCCAGAGCTTTGGTGCCATCTTCTTTACCAAAGGCACTCCAGGCTGGGAATGACACCACAGCAGCTGGGTCACCATCTTCTGTGGGATTTCCCCACGGCTCCGGCATCGCTGTGGGAGAGCGATCAGAACGCCACAAGGCGGCAAAGTCTTCTATCAGGTGATTTGTTCCCTGAGGAGAAGCATTTGGCAAATTCGATTTCTCCGGGGGCACATTCTGAAACTGCAAAGTATCCTCATTCCGGTCTTGAATATTATTGCTGCCAAGCCCAGGCCGACCGAATTCAGAGTCCCAGGGACTTGACTTTGGGAATTCGAGACTCTTTGGTTGAAATATAGAATCTGAGGCTCTCCTGTCCGCTGGGCTTGGCTTATGATCTTTCCACGACTCAGGGCTCTGGAAGACAGACTCCTGCTTACTGGAACTCCATGCATCTGCAATATTTTTAGAGTCGATCTCCAACCCCCCCCACCAGCTGCTGCACCTTGCACGGGTCTGAGGTGGCCCGATGTGACCTGTGTCTGTTGCTTTTTGGGTCACATTTTCTGGATAGAGTACAGCGGGTTCTTCGGTAGATGGTGAGCTTTCTCCAAAGCTATTCATAGGTGTTGGTGGGACCCTCTTTCCAATATTTTTTAGTCTTTCTGGTGAAGGAGATTTATCTCGCACAAAACCTGTCAGGCTCAAATTTCTTTCAGAGTGATCCTGGGGACTTTCTTGTCTCTGACCAAACTCCTCATCAAATTCCACAAGGTTATCTTTGCCAGCCCCTGACAAAAGCGAACTGGATGAATAATTAGACATGTCCATTCCTATCCCACTGATTTCTTTAGGCCCTGTGGGGGGTTGTCCTTCCGATGAATCACTATTGGGGAAGAAGTCGTCTGCGGGAGAGTAGTCTGCAGAATGGGAAGACGGTTGGGACTGCCCAGAAGCCATGGGCGCTTGGTCAAAGTTGAAGAGATCAAAGGATTCACTGTGTTCCCCGGACTGGGCACGCTCCTCTGTTATTGCTCCTTCGGGGATAGGACTATAGGAGTCAAACCCTGGGAGCAGGCTATGGTGAGGCCCCGCACCTTCTCCCACTGGGCTGTCATCACTGAGGAAAACCGAGCTCTCCTTGGATGAACGGCTGCTCCTAATGGTGGCCAAGCCGCTGTCCGGGCTGACGAGGTCTACGTTCCCATCCACCTGAGCCTGGTTAGAATCACTCAGATCTGGAGGGTTTTCTATGAAATTCACAGAGCTGGGTTGTGGCTCTATGTCAGAACCATACAACTCCATAATCCCGGAAGATCCCTGGGACAGTGGGGCGCTGCCTGCCACAGCTTCTGTTGAGGACGTTCGGCTGTTGGAGGCCATCTCTGGACACCTCCTGTTGATGACTTCCTTGACAAGAAGAACCACCTGATCACAGGTCACCAAAGGGTTCTCCTGCTGGTACACCAGGATCTCATCGCAGCCACATTCAAAGGGCTCCAGCTCTAGGCAAGGGTTCTGGCATTCTTCCAATTCACAGCAAATCTGTCAGGGAGGCACAGGGGTTCATGTGAGCACTGAGGCACTCTGCTCTTTGCAGTTTGGCTTTCTTAATTTGTCTTAATATAAAATTAATCTGTGTGCATCAGTCTACAAAGAAGATCTCAAACAATGGAAGACCGAGTAATGTAAGACACGGAAAGTCCCACTTAACATACCACCACCTCTTTCTACAGTCCCTTCGAACTGGCTTTTCTTTTAACTCAAAATCCAGCAGCTCAATGCTGTTTGCTCCTGAAAGTTACAGGTGAAGAGATTTAAAGCATTTTAATCCTTTCCTTGGCGTAATATAATATCATCTTCCAACAGGAGTGAAACTCAAGTTTGCAAAAAGCAGAGATAATGCAGGTTGCTGAGAAGAACTGGCGGGGCTGGGTGGGGGGTGAGTGTGGGCATGAGGGGAAACGGGGCGGGAGGAGGCACCCAGGACCTGCCTTTACCTCCAAAAGCCTCCTAAGGCAAAGGAGAAAATAGGAAAGAGAAAGCTACCAGGGGTGGAGCTTTCCAACAGCACACGAGCCCCCACTGTCTCTTGCTGCCCCCCAGAAGCATCGACATGGAGCTCAGAATAGACAAAGCTGCCCTCGGAGGTCAAGAGAATGTGTGACAGCCGGTGTGAGGCCAGAACCGGGCCACAGCTCTATGATTTTTAGGAAATGTCAGGGATATTTTGCCTACTGGGCTTTCAAAATGGCCCCACAGGATTAGTGGAGGTGACAGCAACAACACTGAAAATAACTCTGAGCTCACATTAATAGTAATAATAATAATTAACATTTATTGTTTCTGTATGCGAGGCACAGTTCTAAGGGTTTTATGTGCGGTATCTCCTTTAATCCTCACAATAATTCTGTACAAGGTAGGGATTCTTTATCCCCGTTCTGCCAATGATGACACCGAGACACAGCAAGGTCAGATACCTTGACCAACGCCATGCAGGTGACATGTGATGGAGCCACGCTGTGAATTCTGCAGAAGCTGGCCCTTAATTAACTGAGGTCACATGGACACAGAGGGTTTCCTCTAGGGTAGTGTTGACCTTGTGTTGCTCAAGATTCAGAGGAACTGTCTCTCAGGTGGGGCGGGGGGCATGGGGAAGAGGAGAGGTATGCAGAGCGGGCTCCAGGGCTTCTAATCCCTTCACCTGCTCTTCCACTTTTGTCTGTTTAAGATTAACCAATTTTTAAAGCTGCTTTGCTACTAAAAGCGATTTGAAAAACCACCATATTGGAAGCTTAGGAGATGTAAGTCGGTCCCTAGGAAACCAGTGACCAGACATAGAATTCAGCTTGGAAATCCAGTGCAGAGCAAAAGCATTGAAAAAGCCACAGACTGGTGATGCAATGCACAGGTGTGTGAGGGTCCGAAGGGAGGGTACAAAACACATCTGCAGCAGGGGCAGGGGCTCTTTCCTCTTTCACACTTGGACTTGAGAATGCACAGAGGAGTCCATGAGTACCTACAGTCATATGCAGTACAGCCAAGATGGATCTCCTGGGGGACAGCAAGTGAGGATGTAGAATGAGAAAGGAGTCTCCTGAGACTTTGCCTGTAGCCACCTGCAGATAGACAGGTGTCTAATCCATTAGTGAGGGAAGACAGTGATGAAACTGTTCTGTGTTCATGTCGTCCATATTATAATGAATCATGTAGGTTCTCCTATTAGCTGTTAAATATACCTGGTTTGGTACAGCTGGTGCCCTATTTTGATTAATTGTGTCTACTTCTTATATTATTTCTAAAACGTTGGGTTAAAAAATTCAGTTATCAAGCAAGAGGAGCTAATTACCCAGTCAGAGTTATAGTACTTGGAGACAAGCCAATTTTGATCAAAGCATTAGATTACCAGTTACTAAACACTGGGCACCAAATAGGTATTTAGACAGGGACTAAATTTTTTTTTAGGTATAACCAAGTAGCAGTCCTCAAAGAAAATATCACCCCCAGGAGACCTTGCCTTTCTTTGGGTGAAAAAGATACATTCTTTCCCTCTATGGATTCGGTCTAGAAGACTAATAGATATGGGAATCTTTTAAAAGGCCCCATGTGGTCATCAGGATGGAAGGCACAGCACATAGAATATAGTCAATGATATTACTGTAGTATGATGACAGGTGGTAGGTAGCTACATTGTGGGCACAGCATAATATACCGAGTTGCTGAATCACTATATTCTATACCTGAAACTAATGGAACATTGAGTGTCAACTATACTTCAATACAAAATTAATTTAAAAATAAAATAAAAGGCCTTGTGTATGTGTGGGGGTTGGTGGTGAAGGGAGTCAAAAGGTTCAAGTTTCCAGTTACAAAATAAATAAGTCCTGGGAATGTAATGTTACAGGATGGCGACTATAGTTAATAATACTGTATTATATATTTGAGAGTCGCTAAGAGAGTAGATCTTAAAAGTCCTTTTTGTCTGTAACTATGCATGGTGATGGATGTTAACTACATTTACAGTGGTGATCACTTCACAATATGCACAAATATCAAGTCATTATGTTGTACCCCAGTAACTAATATAATGTTATATTCAATTACACCTCAATTTTTTAAAAAGGACCAATATTTATCTCACTGCCAATTCTAATTAGGTGATTTTTGGATGGCATAGCCTCAAAACTGAAAACTAAAACTCTGAGGTAAATATTTGAATATAGTTATATTTATTTATATAATATATATTAAATAATATATATTGTAATTTATATAAGTATATTTTAATGTTTTATTATTAATAAAAACTAAATAATATATTATAATTTATATAAATTTATATAAATAAAACATATTTAAATATAAATATGTACATACACAAATGGCCCAATGTGCAAAATACCCCCAACATTTCTTAAAACTCACACTCTAGGACCTTATCTCTTGGGTCCGTTTCCTTGAGCCACCCATCCGTTCCCATGTCCCACCGCGTGTTGTGACAGCCAGCAGGTTAGGAAGCAGTCAAATGGGCCGGACGGAAGGAGGTCTTTACCTGACTGCACAGCTCGAGGTTCTGGGAGTACACAGCAATCTGCCGTCTGGGTTGCTCTTCCTCCAGCAGGTAGCTGGCCAGGAGGATGAGAACATCAAAACCGAACTTGTCTGCAAATGCTTTCAAGTCACTGCTGATATTGCTGTGAAACATACAGTCCTGAAACAACAACAGGCCAGTTGATATTAATGCCAGACTCCCTCGCCACAGATTTGTCCCGCGTTGTGATGTGTCGTGACAGCTATTTATTATCAGAGGCAAGTGAGAGAAACACACAAGTTCACAAACTTTCATGCTATGGCTTAAAATGTCCTTTGCTTGTTTGTTTACCTAACCCAAGGAAGAAAGGAGTCTTGGCCATTATTTTTTATTTTTTAGAGAGAGAGAGAGAAAGTGAGTGTGCATGAGCTGGAGGGGAAGAGGGGGAGGAGCAGGGGAGGGTGTACAGAGGGAGAGGGAGAGAAGAGAATCCCAAGCAGACTCCCGGCTACACGCAGAGCCCCCATGGGGCTCCATCTCACCCTAAGATCCTGACCTAACTGAAACCAAGAGTCAGAGGCTTAACTGACTGAGCCACTCAGGTGCCCCAGAAGTCTTGGCCATTATTAAGATAGTTTAGACAAGGACTAAATGTCTTAAGAGTTCTTTCCTAAAATATTTATTTGAATGTTGACTTTGTAAAGAATACTTTTCCTTTTACTATTCACAGGATTAGGAATAGCTCCTGACTATTATAACAACCTATCGCTAGAAAAATAGGAGGAAGTTATTGTTCTTTTTTTAATAATTGTTTTCCAATGATTATTATAAAGTCAAAAAGAATCCTTAAGGATGAATCTAGCTAAGTTAACTATATGCTTTTTATTCTGGTGTAGGAGACCGAGAGATCTATGGAAGGGCTATGATATCAGATCTTCTTGCTCTATGTGCTAGCTAAGAAAGAATGAATCATTGTGGAAAAGGAGCCCACTGCCACAAACCTGTGGCTCACATCATCTTCAAATATGTCCTGGCCTTTTTCAGTTTTGTTAACAGCAATGAGAACCACTTTGTTGGCATAGTTATCTCTCTTTTTTAAAGAAATGAACTGAAGACCATACATTAGCTCCTAGCATAATGTCTGGCATATACTAGTTGCTCAAAAATGTTTTTGTTTTAAAGATTTTATTTATTTACTTGAGAGAGAGAGAGCAAGCGAGAGAGAGAGAGAGAGAGGGCATGAATCAGGGGTGGGGGAGGGAGAGGGAGAAGCAGACTCCCAGCTAAGCAGGGAGCCCAAGATGGGGCTCGATCCCAGGGCTCCGGGATCATGATGTAAGCTGAAGGCAGACGCTTAACTGACTGAGCCACCCAGGTGCCCCTCAAAAAATGTTTTTGAATGACTGGAGAGATAGACACACAAAATCAGCCTTTGCTACATAATCTCCTATCACAGTATACACACACACACACACACACATATGATCATCATAGACAATCCACCGACAGTTGAAATCACCACAATGTGCACTCAAGAGATACAAAGAATTCTATTAATTTTTGTTCAGAGAGGCATCAGAACTGTGTGTGCCACTGGTAAAGTATTAAAGCGATACAGAAATATGTACCATAGGAAGAGGCGGGGCCACGTACACCCTCCCCAGATAGCTGCGACAAGGAGCTAGACAGTGCAGTGCATAGAGATGCGGGCATGTTCCGTGCCCAGATTTATGTTTGTGCATGGTCGTTCTTTGAAACCTGTGGATTTCATATTTGCGGCTTAGATTATTTACCAGCTGCTTAAAATATCCATAACACACGTACTCTGTCCTTCTGCTGAGTTGAATGTCAAGGTCTATGAGGCCCCTGAGAGGCCACACGAGACACCTGACAGGTGTGGGGGCCCAGCCCATCGCGAGCGTCCAGCCCTCAAGGAGTTGTTGTCTACTTCGGTAGCAGCTGTTCCCACTAGCTAGGCATCTCAGGAGAACATTGCCCTTTTTGGGCACAAGGACTTGCACATGGGAATTCACAAAGCTCTCAGGATACATTGTTGCTGAATAACAAGGATCTATTGTACTGACTGGGCCATGAAATTTACGATGTTCCAATACAATAGCTTTTGGCATCATGTGTCCCAGAAAGCATGCTGTCAGTTTTCATGCTTTTTATTTATTGCTCAAGTGTCATAGTAATAATCTTTAAAAAGATACTTAAAAAATTAATTCACCCACAATAGAAGTAGATATTAAAAATGATATATTTTTAAAAATATTATTTATTTGTTTATTTATTTGAAAGAGAGAGAGAGAGCATGAGCTGGGGGTGGGGACAGGGAGAAGCAGACTTCCCGCTGAGCAGGGAGCCTGATGTGGGCCTCGATCCCAGGACCCTGGGACCATGACCTGAGCTGAAGGCAGACGCTTAACCGACCGAGCCCTAAAATGATATATATATTTTTAAATTGGACCTCATACTATACACAATGCACATTCAGTAGATGAAATTATTTCAAATCATCACAGATGTCCCTCAAGAGGACCTCAATGCTGAGCTTTTTGCCATCATGAATTATAAAAGAAGCTATGGTCCCGAAGGAGAACAAGAATGGACAGCAACTACCTACATCTTACCTCCCACATCCTCCAGACTAAAGGCGTTGGCCAAAAAGCTTAGAAATTTTCCTTTCAATTTTTTTTTCAATATGTACATAAAATCCCCCACATACGGTTATAAACACTTGAAAGAATACACAACACTTTTAAGAGATTTTTTCACATACAATAACAATTATCACCAGACTCCCAGCTAGGTCACTTGAACAAAAGAAGGCAGGTTTAACTGGTAACTGAGTGCAGGATTAGGATTCAGTAGATTCGGCATTATTCAAAGCCATACTTGTGGAACATTTGCTATTCAAAACTGTTGGCTGAGCTCCAATCTGTTTGGATTCTTTTGTGTGCAAATGGCAGCTCTAGGCTCTTGCTGGACTCGAGTCCAGCGGCATTGGCAACACCAAGCATCTTGTTAGGAATGCAGAGTCTCAGGCCATGCCCCAGACCTACTGAAGCAGAAACTGCATTTTCCAAAACTCCTGGGTGATTCGAATGCACACTGGAAATTGAAAAGCCATTTCAAAAAGGGAGGCATTTGTTCTTTGATGTATTTCCCTCTGACCCTTTCTTTGGGTTCTTTCAATGCTGTCATTTTACTGGGATTTTTATTAACTCAACCCTCAGCGTCTTGTTCCTCACGCTGCCTTCATCATAAACATCAGCCCGGGGCGGGTGTGTGTTTCTTAACCACTTTGCCAGAAGCTCTCCTTTATCGGGTCGAGGATTGGGTCCAAGATTCTGTATTTTCATTATGTACCTCAAGTGATTATTCAGATCAAGCTCCTTTGGGTGACACTCAGTTCTCCTCTGGGTGAACTCCCCCAAATCCGTACGACCATATGAAGTATTGAAAAAACAAAGATTTATGTAAATCACTTAGGCATGTTTCATGTTACACCACCTCCAAAACGGTGATCATCAACAACTATGTCTTATCTACCCTCATAGAATTGTCCAAACCAGAGTTGATCTTAACTGACTTTAGGAGTGTGTCAGGAGGATGGTGTTGAAAACAACATCAAACAAGAGAATGAGTGAGAATCTTCAGGAATCTGGGAGGCAGAGTCTGTTTGTTCTGCTTTCATGCCGGTGCTGTTTGCATAGGAGATAATTTATTATTGTCTTCCAGCTACGCAGGGAGTCATGTGCTACCACGGTTCTTATGTTGCTGACAAGCTAGGCTGGCCCTGAATAAACACCACTTCATCATCAACACAACCCAACTGTACATACAGGTTGGCATTTTATTCCCCCCATCTGCCTTCTACCTGATAAATTACTGTTTTAGTTACATGTATACAAATACTATTTGTTAATCTGCTCAAATGTCTCCAAAATGTCTCCTCCACCTTCAGTTAAAATTATATACATATGCGTATGTATATCTCACTCAATTTGCCAAAGGTTTAGAAAATGAAGAGCTCCAACTGTAACTTACCACCCCCACCCCCACCATACAGCCTTCCACCTTAGCAGCAGGACCCCAGCCTGAGATTGCTGCAAGGCATTTACAAGGTTGCTTTACTAATCATCATAGCTGGGAACTAACTGGCTGGCACAAAACCCAGCCTACTCCAATACATCAGCTACGAAGAATGGGAAGTGCTCCCTGTCACTGTCCTTTGTCACCCATGGGTCCAAAGATTCGATCATTAAACATTTTTAGAGGTCATGAGTCCTTTTGCCCGAGTGATTTCTAGTTTTGTAATGAGTTGGAAGACCCCAGAAGTGTGGGGAGAAAAAGGCTTTATTATTCCCCAGCCAAAAGCTAAGGTGAGGTTGATGATCATGATGACAAAGAGCCAGGGAACAGAAATGATATGGCTCCAACTTTAACTCATATAACAACCGAGAGAGTGATGGTGATAGTGTCCAGGAGATTTATTACATTTGTGGTTGAAAGTTTGCAGACAAATGCAGTGGAAAAATCCATTCTCTCACAAAATCCTGTTTTAGTTCTTATTCCATTGCTCTGAAAAATTGAGTCTTTATGCTATGTGCCAATAGCTGTAGTGCATCGCATGAAATAAAAGGCGATCTAACCAATGTCTTGTAAACATTTGAGTACTGAAATGTGGCTATTCCCTGGGAGAGAAAAACCCACTCTTCTGACATTGCTTGTATATTCCTATCCTCTATTGTCTTCTGAATCCCTCTGTCCGGTTTCTGCCTCCATGCTCCCACTGAAACTGCTCTTCTCAAAAGTACCAATCACTTCTAGGTGGCAATATCCAAAAGTCATTTTCCTGTTCTTACTCTATTTGGCTTCTCCAAAGAATTCCACGAGGTTGACCCTCCCCCCTTCCTAAAACACATCATTCCTTCACTTTGCTGACATCACACTCTCCTTGTTTTTCTCCCAGCTCCCGGGCTGCCCTTAGGTCATCTCTGCTGGTTCCTCTTCCTTTTCAAACTCTCAATGTTCATGCCTCAGACTGTGTTTTTACAACTCTTTCTCTTCTTTACCCATACACTGTCTTTGGGGATCTCCTCCAGTTGCCTGGCTTTTTCAAACCATCTGTCTACCAGTGACAACCAAGCTGCATCCACCCGAACTCTATCCTTGTCTATCCACATAGTGTTTCTATGTAAATGTCTAATAAGCATCTCAAATTAAAAAAAAACAACAACAAAAAAAAACAAAACCTACCTCTAACTCAGTTTCCCCCATATCATTAAATGGCACCACCAGGCATTCAGTTACCCAAGCCAAACATCTAGAAATCATTGATTCTTTTCTTTTCTCGTTCCTCATCCATCAGCAAATCCTGTGAATTTTACTTCTAAAACATGGTTCAAGTCCAAACCCTTCTGTCTGTCTCTCTTACTGTCCTAGCCACAGTCACCATCATCTCTTGCTTGAACGGCGGCGACAGCCTTCTGACTGGTCTCCCTGCAACTGCTTTTGTGTCTTATAATCAGCTTTTCCCGCCGCACCAAGAGAGAGCTTTTAAAAATGTAAGCAGAATCACGACACTTCTCTGCTTACAGCCACTCAAAAGTTTTCAATGAAATCGCTGTTATTTACTATCATTTTATTTATTTTTTAATTGAGAGGAGGAAGTCTTAATGTCCTCAAAATTGAGTTCTTATAAATCAATGGGAAAAAGTAAACATAGCAACAGAAAAACATTTGACCATAAGACTTTCACAATTGAAATACAAATGCCAGTAAATATCTGAGCTCACTGATAATCACAGAAATCCTTTGATAGTAAAATATTTCATCTTCTCTTTTCCTATTATTGGTAAATATTTCCTAAGGGGCATTCTCACACACTATTAGAAACACATTCTAAAGAAATAATCAGATATGTACACGAAAGGTTTGTGGACAAAGCTATTCACTGGATTATTACTTTAATAACTAAAACTTAGAAACAACCTAAATGTCCAACAATAAATAAATGGTTACACGAATTATGAAAAAGTCTCACAAGAGAATAGTATGCTGCTATTTTACAAATTTTGGTATAGGAACTGGTTATTCCTATTAAAATTTCTTGCCTTATATCCTTTATAATATATATGAACTTTCAAATCATAGTCACAAACACATCACTTAAGTGACTTGCATGTAAAATTTTTAAAGGTGAGGGGATTGAGGAAGTTATACAAAGTTAAATGTGAAGCAAAGTCATTTAAAAATGATTATAAGATTTAAAAAATGGGTAAACAATGTTTATCTCATTAATGGAATCTTTTTTTTTAAGATTTTATTTATTTATTTGACAGACAGAGAGGGAACACAAGCAGGGGGAGTGGGAGAGGGAGAAGCAGGCTTCCCACTGAGCAGGGAGCCCGAGGTGGGGCTCGATCCCAGGACCCTGAGCTCATGACCTGAGCCGAAGGCAGCCGCTTAACCAACTGAACCACCCAGGCACCCCTGGAATCTTTATCTTTAATTCCAAGTTACACTCAGTGAATGAGCTTCTGTTTGCCAATACACAAATAACAGCTTTTAAAGCATCAAAAAACTGCGTGGTGATTTCTCCTTCTGCTAAATCACCATGGGGAGAGCCCGCTCCATCATTCCCACTGTTTCATCTCCAAGTGCCACATGCCCTTCTGTAAATGTTACTCCTCATGCTAACACTTTCAATTTAGGTCCATCATTCTAGATTACACAAATAATCCAAAGACAGTTGTCTCTCTTACAAATTATAAGTGAAATATATTGAGTAAGGCTTTTATTAAATGAAATAAATGATTTTCTAATGTCATGGACAAGCTATGCCAGGATTTATTACGTTTGAGATTCTTTTCTTCTTAGAGGAAATAGAAAAATCAAGTGAGCAGGTAATTTTTTTGTAGGTACGATAAAAATCGTTCCCAAAATGAAAACAGAAGCATGTATAGCTTCATTTTGGGGGAACAGTGAGTCTTAGAAACATAGTTTGACAATCCATAACTACCTTGCAAGCACAGTGACCAGCATGGATTGCTGAGTTACTGAAATTTAAGAGTATACTTTGACATTTATACTCTGCATGGATTTATTTCTAGACTGAGGACTATTTTTTTTTCATCAAGATATAAGAAAAATGCTGAGGTGTGTACACAAATGTTCTAACTGAAAGCTTTATGATTTATGCTACCAAAATTCCATTATGATGTTTAAAATATTCAGCAATAATAAAGTCTGATAATTTTGACAGGAAAATGATTTATGAGAACACAAAATGCATAAATTAAGAGATTTCATTTATTCTGTTTTTCATCCACTCTTTAATTGGTAAGCAAAGATATTTCCCATGTTTTTACCAGATGTCATTTAATAAAAAAAAAAAAAAGAAAGCTCTATTGTTCTTATTTTTATAAGCCCACCAAGGCATTTTAGTAGTAAAAACTTCACTGGGTCTCTTAAAACTATATTATACATCATACTTTGAAAATAGAGTCAGACAGTACATAATATTCTTCATAGCTAAAGAGAGAGCTCTATTGGGAAAAGATTTTGTGAAAATTGAAAATGCTACATTATATAAATGAGTATGTAACATATGTATATCAATATGATTTTCATTTAAACCAGTAGTGAATTGCCTATCATAATTTAATCAAGCACTGTGTCTGCATTGAGCACTCTGTTACATGCTTTGCATCATCTCATTTAAACTTTAAGATGCCCTGATGAGGCGGGTAACATCATCTCTGTTTCACACAGAGAAAAAGGAGGCTCTGAGAAGTAATGTCACACGGCTCATCCAGGTAAAAAATGGGAGTTGAACCCATGTTCTAACCTCCACATGAATGAGAAATACTTCATCACCAAAGATACTACTAGTGAATTCTGGTTTTAATGTAATAATGTAATAAAAAACACTTTTTTGCTACTCCATGTATGACTATTTAGTATAGATTTGCCCTTGTTACTATACACAAGCAAGCCACACCCTTGATTTTAACAAATAATAATAATAATGAGCTGCTTATATTTTTTGATGATTCAATATTATCATGCTTTATGACCAATTTCCAGTTTTTCATCTACTCTCTAAAATATAAGTATAGGCTGACCATTAACTGTATGTATAGGCCTAAAATTGAAAACTCACCCAAAGAAACTGCTATGAAGAAGAATGTTGTGACATTTTTGCAGCAATATGTACTTTTAAAAAGTTGAGCATGCATGTGTATGCAGAAAACATAAAAAGCAGGAGAACTGGCATGGTCACGGGTTACCCAGAGTTACCCCCATGTAGTTTTGCTTCCTTTGGTAGCTTCAACACACCATGGAAGAATCTCAATTTACATTTAGGATATAAAAACTCTAAGGATGCTCCCAACATTACATTTCTTTTGCTCAAAAGCCCAGAGAAACCAGGAATTAGGCTTGCAGAAGATGGATGGGGAGAAAAAAGAGGTAATTTTTTAACCAGAAGGGAATGGGTATCTTAATAGGAAGTGTTACAATTAATTAAAGGGGAAAAAAGTAAAAAAAAAAAATTAACAAAGGGAACCTCATTTAGAATGATGTCAGGAGGGCAGCAAGGGAAGCTCTCACACTTTACCACTTGTTATCAATTGTAAAGCCAACAGGAGGAGACAGACCGTGCACATAAACACTACTTTACTCCCCCAGGAGGAGCAAGAAAGGCTTTCCTTCTGCCTTGGCAACAGCCCAGCCAATGAGAGACTGTCACAACTCAGCCAATGAAAGCCATGATACTTCAAACTCCCAGTTTACTCCAATGGACTTTTTGTTTACAACAAACAGCCTTCCCTGCTCCCCCACTTCCTCTGTAAAAGTGTTCCTCTCCTTTGTTCTGCTGGCTTGCCTATGGTTTTCCATAGCTTGCTTGACCTGGATTGCAATTCTCTACTATTCCTGAATAAACCCATTTTTGCTGGTAAAATAACTGACAGTTTTAATTTTTAAGGTTAACAGAAGAACCTACATCATTTCAAGCAAAGTCCCCCTATAAAAGCATAAGCATCCAAGACAAAAGAATGTATCAATCCACAAATAGACGCTTCAGTGTAGGTCAAGCACATCATAAGTATCGCAGGAGAAACCAAGAGTCTTTTGAACAATCACCCTAGTAAGGTCATCATTTGGGTCAAAGAATTCAGGAAGAGAAGGAGAGAGCACATGTTTGCCGAAAATTGAAAATTATTGTTTTCATGTCATGGGAGAAATAGTTATTATCTCCTATAACCATATCATTAATGAAGAGAGAGAGCAAGGGAGAGAGAGAGAGAAGGGGAGGTGGAGGGGTAAAGAATTCATCCAGAAGCACAGGTTTAAATTAAGAACTTATTTAAAATGAAGTGGAGTGGTTTCAGATCAATCTGAAATTAAGCAAGTTCAAGTCTTGTACCATCCTTACTGTCTCCATCATAAAGAGAACCAATGTTACAACCACAGAGAGTTGCCCTGAAGAATGATACTTCATAGAGATGTCCTAGGCAGACTCTCACAACTGGTTAATAGTAGATTGAATACTTGCAATGTGGAGAGGTTCACAACCAATTAAAGATAAATAAGTCATGATCTCATTAACGAGCTCAGCCTAATTTACATTTTCTTTAAGGACAGACCTATAATCATCAAAACTTTTCAATACAATATGGATGCAAGGACTCGGCAGGAAAAGGGCTACACTGTTGTTCCCCCCTAAGGGCCCCTTTGTTAGAATTTATGTGTATTTATAAGGATTTCTATATGGGAATGAATAACTCAGGACCCATGCGTAATGGAAAATCCACTCATTAGTCATGTGTTATTTTTGAAATGGTGGAGCCTGGGCAACACTCCAGCTACCAGATAATAACACTGAATTATTTCCATAATTGTGTATAGATGTTTAAAAAATCCCTATTGGCTTGTTTTGAGCCATGAGCTTGAAAACTTACAGCTTTATTTATTTTTCTTTGTAAAAATAAGTCATCTAGTTTGAACAATATTTCGAGAAAGCAGGAAACTTTCCTTCCTCTCTGGGTACCCTTTTCTGATTTATGGAAACCACCAGTCAAGTCTCTAGAACGCTAGCTGTACATGTACATTACACACACTTCTGATTTTTCTAAGCTGTGTCAATATTAACCTGACCAAATGAAGATCAAACTGTCTCTTTTGTTCCTCATGCTCCTCACATGGGGAGCACAATATGGCTTTTGTCAGAGGTGCTTCATCATTTTGGCTCAAGGAAACTGTCAGTACAGTTTGGGATTCGTTCTTCATGGGCAGATATCCTGATGGGTCTAATGAAGCCTTTCTGCTGACAACTCATTTGCTAAAAATACCCAACGATCACCAAGTTTAAGTGGAGGAATATGGTTGTGTCCCCTTTGCTATCAACCCAATGAAAGTGATTTTTTTGAAGTCTAAAAAAATCTATGTATCAAGGCACACGCCTCTCACCACTTATATATGTGTTCTTGTTAGTTTCCATTTGCTCACTGATAAACTTCATGACATTCTTAAATTGGAATCTAATAGGGTAAACACCAATCTTAGAGCACACATGCAGAGCCAACAGTCTGTGTGTGCCATTTGTTGCAATCTAAGCTAATTACCAGAAACCCCCTCCTGCAAACAGATACACTCTGGGGTTTGTGGTTTTATTTTCATTTGGAGAAGTCTGTGTGTGGGGACCTCAAGGAATTCATTTTCGAGGACGGACACTGTATTGTCATAACTCTCTTGGTCCCAAGTCACAGAAACTTACAGCAACTTAAGAGAAAGAAAGTCAGAAGGATCTGGGGAGCATTCTCAAAAAGGCAAAGGAAGAACTGGAGAGCAAGTTGGGAGGAGGGCAAGGGTTGCCAGGGATGTGCTTCTCCATTCTCTTCTGGTTTCATTCTCCTCTCGTGTGACCAACTAGCGTCTTCTATGTGCCAAGAAACATGAGCCCCTGCAGCTACAGGGTAGACCTTTCAGTTTCAGTCAAGGTTCATTCCCTCTTGGTTTTGAGTTTGAAAACCCCAGAGAAGAAATTCTGGTTGTTCCCACTTGGGTTGGGTGCCTAGCCCTGCACCAAGCAACTGAGGGAAATTGGAAAGACCACAAATAGAGATATGGCATTCATCATGACAAAGGGGATGGGTAAGAGTCATTTCCTAGAAGAGGAGGCTGAGCAGATCATCACACGGGGGGCCCCCTAGCTATCAACCACAAAGGACTCTCTCTCTCTCTCTCTCTTTCACACAGACCAGATAATTTCCCAAATCCCCATTTTCTTTCCAGCCAACCAAGCCCAAGCCACAGGGAGAGACATACAATGCTTGGAAAGTTAACTTGAGTGAAGTGATTTCGTTAACTTTCATTTCATGGTGGTTTGGACCCCAGTTAAGAGAGTTATTATAAAAAAGGAGTGACAAAGCAAATCTATAAAAGTGTTAAGCTTATAAAATATAAGTTATGCTTCATCAATCAAAAATACATAGTACCATCTACTGAACCCAGGAAAAAGAGGCCAAGCCTCCTCCACCTTTATCCTTTCTGGTCAATGTGAGGAATCCCCTTTCCGGTACCCGATGTCTTCAGATGCTCTGATCTCTCTTATATTGGTCACGCTTCCATTGCTATTTGCACCATACATATGAGACACCAAAATGCTTTAAATACAAATGAGAAATGATCTACAACCCCTGCCTAAAAGGCAAAGCATATTTGGGACAGTTGTGTTTATATGTTATCATTTTATACAAGAGTTATTTATAGAAGGGCTTTTAAGCAGGCCAAATGCTGGGGTGAAAAATCTAAATTCATAACAGGTAAAAAAGTAATAACTTTAGAGCAGCATTTCTCAAATTCAGCATTATGGACATAATGGCTGGAAAATTCTTTGTTGTGGGGGCTGTTCTGTATATTTCAGGGTATTTAGCAGCATCCTGGCCTCTACCCACTGGATGCCAGTAGCAAACTCACTCCCCCAGTTGTGACAGATATGTCTCCAGACATTGTCAATTGTCCCCAAAGGGCAAAAAATGCCCTAAATAAGAACAACTTTAGAGAATAATAGTGGGAGAATCTTGCAAACTTAACTCAAATCACATCCAACCTTTTCAGAAACATTACTGCATAAAGCAAGACATACCATTAATTCCATTTGGTTTAAGAGATAGGAGAAAAAGAAATTCAGGGATGAGGGCATCTACATGAATACATGGCACTCATCAGCCAAATGTTTCCTTTTTCTAAGCAGGCAAAAATTAAAAATTTCCATCAATTGTCTTTTAGTTTATATTAGCATGCTTGTAAAATAAACAGCATTTTGATTCTCTCAAACAAAGGAAAAGCAGGATGATTTTCTTAAAAAAAAAAAAAAAAAAAAGAGCCAGGATTTTACTAAAACATTTACTTCCTGTGCCAGGAAAATAAGGTTTTTCTCCGGGTATTTTCCAGAGATTTTTTTAGTCTAGAAAAATTCTATTAGCCCAGGTCAGTTATGGATAAATAAGGCATTTTTAAACACCAAAATTGATATTTGGGATGCCTGAAAATGATATGCATACTTATCTTTTAATTCTGTTATGGTAACCCCCAAATATGGTGGGTATTGAGGGTAATGCAACATGTTTGGGGCATTGTGAGTATTCAGTGAATGGCCAGCATCCATGTCTGATAACAGACTACAGGGAAAAATTCATTAAAATCCATTTCTGAGCCTGAATTATCTGAAACTGTGTATCTCCAGCACTGGTTCTTAACCTTGGTTCTACCTTAGAATAACCCAGGGAGCCACACACACACACACACACAAAATACAAATACTCAGACCCCACCTTTTAAAATTTAAATTTAACTGGCTTAATGGGGGGGGGCTGGGCACCCATGTATTTTCCAGAAAGTTCCAGCCATTATTCTAATGTGCAATTAGGGTGCAGAACAGTGGTCTATATGATATAAAGAAACAGTTTTCAATTCACGCCATGTAGGCATAGTTTTTCTATCAGTGGTTCTTGTTTCTATTCTCTACCCATTGAATGAACTTGCATACTCACTGGGAAGCCCCAAATTCCAAAAATATATGTTCCCATTTTATTTGTAAAATAAGTAGATCTAACTCTCTTAAATGAGCAGATATTAAAATGTGGGGCTTAAAAGCATGGGTTTTGACATCTGACAACCCAGAATTCAAATCCTAGCTCCATACGCCGTTATCTCTGAGCCTTTGGGCAAGTTACTGGATCAGGCTAAGCTTCAGTTTTTTCATCTGGAAAATAAGGGTAAAAGCTACTTTACAAACTGAGCTAATTTCTATAATGCTCCGTCCAGGATCTTGGAGAGTCAACCGTCAGTACGTGCTAGTGAAGCAGCAGCAGGACCAACAGCTCTAATGATTTTAACGGCGAATTTCTCTGTCAATTAGGTCAATGAAAATTGTCCATCTTTAGGTAGAGTTTACAAATTATCTCTTTACCTTGTGTCAGTTAGAAGAGTCCTGTTCTATCTAAGATTCTTTTGTTGTAGCCCATTGTTTACATTATGTGAGCTCTCAAATTTCTGATTGGAAGAAGGGTCGGGGGCACCTGGGTGGCTCAGTCGGTTAAGTGTCTGCCTTCCGCTCAGGTCATGATCTCAGGGTCCTCGGATCGAGTCCCACGTCTGGCTCCCTACTCAGCAGGGAGTCTGCTTCTTCCTCTCCCTCTGCCCATTCCCCCAGCTCACTCTCTTTCTCTCTTTCAAATAAATAAAAAAAATCTTAGGGGGGCGCCTGGGTGGCTCAGTCGGTTAAGCGTCTGCCTTCGGCTCAGGTCATGATCCCAGGGTCCTGGGATCGAGCCCCACATCGGGCTCCCTGCTCAGCGGGGAGTCTGCTTCTCCCTCTGCCTCTGCCTGCCTGCCTGCCTACTTGTGCTCTCTCTCTCTCTCTGTCAAATAAATAAATAAAATCTTAAAAAAAAAAAAATCTTAGGAAAAAAAAAGGAACAGCCAGGTTTAGAGAAAGTGCCTGGCCCATTTGCCAGATAGCATAATGGTCCAGATTGATGGAGAAACAGGTTCTTCTCCAGGTTCTGATTTTATTGTGTGGTCACAGTAAATTGATGGGTCTTAAACGTTAGCTGTATCACATTCACGTGGAGGGCTTCTGAATACAAACACCTGGGTCCCACTCCCAGGGTTTCTGATAACATAGATCTGGGGCCAGTTGAGAATCATCATTTCCAGCAAGCTCCCAGGTGAAGTTGATATGGCTGGTATAGAGACCACATTTTGAGACACCTTGATCCAAAACAAGACATTTTCCCTTTCTGGACCTCAGATTCCTAACCTGAAAAGGGAAGAGTCTATTAAAGACATAAAACTCATTGCTTCTACTTTCCTTGACTCTTTAAAAATAAAGCTCTGCAGTAGGAGCCTTCTACTTATGTTTCGTTTTGTTTTTAAGATTTTGTTTTCTTATTTGAGAGAGAGCGAGCACGAGTAGGGGGAGGGGCAGAGGGAGAGGGAGAAGCAGACTCCCTGCTGAGTGGGGAGCCTGACACGGGGCTGGATCCAAAGACCTTGGGATCATGACCTGAGCTGAAGGCAGACGCTTAAGCAACTGAGCCACCCAGGCGCCCCTCTACTTATGTTTTTATGTATACTAGCTGATAGGATTAAGAAAAGCAGTTAATTAATTAAAAATTTGGTTAAAGATGGAAATTTCTTTTTATTTTTTAAAGTTTTTATTTTAATTGTAGTTAACGGTGTTATATTAGTTACAGGTGTATAATACAGTGATTCAACAATTTCACATCACCCGGTGCTCATTACAAGTGCACTCCTTCATCCCCATCACCTATTTCCCCCATCCCCCACCCCCTCCACTCTGGTAACCAGCAGTTTGTTCTCTATAATTACAAGTCTGCTTCCTGATTTGTCTCTCTTTTGTTTCCCCTTTGCTCATATTTTTAAAAAGATTTTATTTATTTATTTTGAGAGAAAGTGCGAGTGAACGCGAGTTGGAGGGGGCAGAGAGAGAGAATCTCAAGCAGACTTCCCGCTGAAATTATGTATTCTTTTTTAATCGACGCTGGGCTTGATTTCATGACCATGAGATCATGACCTGAGCCGAAATCAAGGGTTGGATGCTTCACTGACTGAGTCACAAGGCGCCTCTCATTTGTTTTGTTTCTTAAATGCACATGCACTCCTACGTTTATTGCAGCATTATTTACAATAGCCAAGATATGGAAGCAACCCAAGTGTCCATCAATTGATGAATGGATAAAGAAGATGTAATACACACACACACACACACACACACACAGACACACACACTGGAATATTATTCAGACATAAAAAAGAATGAAACAAAATTTAATATCTTCACCTACAATGCTTCATATAAAATACTAGCACAGTGCATGGAATAATTGTAAATACTAAACATTTAGTTTCAAATAAGAAGAGGAGTTTAATTTGTCATAAACATAAGCAATTTTGTCTGAGCATCAGTCCTTCCTTTGGGGGAGAGCCCTCCTCACTTCTTGTGGCTGATGTCAACCTGTCCTTTCTCCCAAGCTGAGCTCTAGGTGTGGCAGGTGAGTCGGACCTAGCCAAACTGTACCACACCTATTTGGCTACATAATGATTTCAGGAATGAGATGTAACCCACACTAGGTCAATTAGCACCTTTATAGAAGTTTTGTTAAGCTCCCTCTTCCTCTGAGATCTTGAGATCTAAGGATCACCATAAGTTTGGAGCTACCCATGACCATTTTGGGGGATCATGGAGAGAGCTACCTGAGAATGAGGCCAACACTGAGAAACAACAGCAAGAGGTAGAGAAAAAGAGACAGGCTTTGATGACATAGTTTGACTTTGAGTCCAAGAGTATCAGAAGCTGTGGTCTACCCAGGATTACCACTTACAAAGGCAGAGTAATTAGTACCTTGTTTACCTTAAGCAAATTCGAGTTGAGTTTCTGTCACTCACAACCAAAGAACCATGAATAGAAGGACAAATCTCTAATTTGTGAGAACCTACAAAGTGATTATAATACTAGAACTGGACATTTGCAGGAGCAGAGTCTGCTTCAAAACAAAGTCTTTTATGGGGGGCGCCTAGGTGGTGCAGTTGGTTAAGCGTCTGACTCTTGGTTTTGGCTCAGGGTCATGAGATCGAGCCCCCACGTCAGGCTCCACACTCAATGCAGAATCTGCTTAAGTTTCTCTCTCCCTCTCCCTCTGCCTCTCCTCCCCCTAACCCATGTGCACTCTCTCTCTCTCTAAAATAAATCTTAAAAAAAGAGAAAGTCTTTTGTTTCTAAATCATTAGTGTTTACATTTTAGAAACAGAGCCTCTCTTTTTATTGAGGTTGGGTTTTTTTTTTTTTCCTCATTAGTCATAACTGGTGGATAGCTTCATGGTGGCTGAAAATTAAGTCACTGAGACACCAAAAGAGCTGAGGGAGCCTACGAGCTGGACTCCTAGAAGCCAAGGACAGGGAAATAGCAGAAGTAACTAGAAGACTGACCATGGAAGGCTTTAGGATCTCCTGTTAGGCTGCACCAGCCTAGAAAGCTGTCATTGAACAAAGGTTAACATGTAAAGGATCAAAACCTAAATGTGTTATGACACTTAAGGGGGGAGTAAAATTTTATGTCTATAGAGCAACACTGTCTTTTCTATACATGTTCAATGTAATCTTAATTGATGTTTACTAATTTTCTAGCTGGTAGCAAGATAAAAATTAGTGATATCCATTTTAATAGATGTGCAAGTTGAGGCTCAAGAAGCTTCAGGAATATTCCCAATGTCACACATAATTATTCGACGGTAGAGCAGGAACTGGAACCCAGATTTTCTGAGCTTTGTTCTAGTACATTTGTATATGCCATTTGTCCTCATTTGAGGTTGAGTGCCATGTCTGACATGAACAGAAAAGGAAACTAATTTAACATCATATTTCTTTTAATCACTTCTCATTCTCTTATTGTAATCTAAGGAGAAAATATCAGAAGCCAAATTTGGATAGTTGATGAAATTATTTTGCAGCCTAATGGCTTAGCAGGGGGTGTGTATGTGTGTGTGTGTGTGTGTGTGTGTGTGTGTGAGTGTGTATGTGTGTGCATGCGTGCACGTACACTTGAAAACTTTTCAGAGAATTTCTCTATACATTTATTTTTGAAAACAGTATAAGCAGTGTGGTGGTAAGCACACTCAGGAGACTCGGTGTTGGTGTGTGAATAAAACATCCACAAATTGCAAAGTTAGGAAAAATGTTGTACGATGTGCCTTTCGCCATAGATAATCTCTGGTCTGGTATCTAAAAGAAAGAGGGAGTGGCGGTGCTAACTCCTAGAAGGACAAAATGAACAGGAAGTTGCTACGTAATTTATGACTGGCTTCAGCCTTCTGCTTTCCAGTATTCCAGTGTCTGAATATGGTAGCAGAGAAGGTCTACATGGAAACATTTATAGCATCATCCAACTGCCCAGAGGTTCTGAGAACCAAAAGCCATCCTACCCTTGACAATGACCCAGAAAAGGTCACACATATGGCCTTTCATGGGGAATATATGAAGTGCAAGGGAGAGAGTCTATCCCTAGTTCTACTCTCACAAAGTTCAGCTGTCATTGAAAGCAGCCTAGGTCTTTTCCTGTGTAGCTGTAACCCTTCTTGGTGAGATAAAACTAAGAAACATGCTTATTTGTAGGCTTTCTGTAAATAGAAGCACAAGGGGATACCTTGTGCCTTCTCTTCCTTATTTAAAGGTAAGAGTCTATAAGGAAACTGCCAGGTTGATGAGTCTAGGAATTATCAAGCTTTGGCAGTTAGTTGCCTCCAGCCCCATCCTTTCTTGAGAGGGGCACAGATGATCACTCAAACCACGCTCAATATTGAATCACTGGAAGTGCTTGACTTTACTACTAATATCAGTGAGAGCAGACATTTATATAAACTGCTACAGGGCAACCCATAAGGGTGTAGCGTATAAGACCATACAAAAATATTACAGATCCCATAGTCAGAAACCTCACCAGGAGCTATCTACTTTAGCAACATAGCCTCAGGTACAAATTTACATGCAATAATTCATATTCTACCAAATAAATCCCAGGCAAACAGAGTAATGCAAAAACACATTTCCTGCTGTCAAGAAAATTTCTGGCAAAATTAATCAACCATTCATCCATTCAGGCTCTTTGCATACCCTTTTGTCAAAGAGGGAATACTAAGAGATTTCTTTTCTCTTCCACACACTCATTTCAATGAATTGAAGAATCCATCAAGCTTGAGTTGATTTATTGAACTGTCTCTTAGCTCAGCAGTACGACTACAGCAAATGAACTGGTAACTTCTCCTAAAACCAGCAGCGATTCAATTCAACACTATCTGATTTCTTTAACTCTTTGTAATTCCAGATTTAACTTGTTCTTGCATTTTAGCTCTATGCACATTGATTTTCAGTGTATTTCTAAACAGTACAAATTTTGGATAAAACCTTGCACATTTACATGCATTGTTTAGTGTTCTGATGGCAGTAATCGAAGCATATAGATTCTAGGACCTCTTCCTTTAAGGGACTTTAAAAGCATATTGCTATTAGGTAGGTCAAAAAAAAAAAAGGGTTTCTTTAAAGATCTACAGCTTTTCTGTAACACAAACTGTGGTTCTGGTGGCTAATGTTTACTGTTAACATTGATGGCCAGTCTCTTTGGTTCAAAGCACTAAAGACACATACATTTCTTGTTTTTGTATTTATTCTAACCATTCTACCAGGTGAAGAGAATCACCACAAGGAGATATTTAAGGCGTAAACATCAGAGAGAAACCCAACCAACGTTTAAACACGGGTTTTCTCACCAAACCTCGTCCATTGAGCCCCATGGAGCCCATTTATCACATTTATCACACTTTGCATTTTTCTTTGTAAAGATATATGACCTTTGCCTACTAGATTTCATTAACGGGGCACCATACAAGGCTCCTTTGCACATGGCAGGATAGAAAGCTCAACATCCTCGCCTGAAGGATTTGTGGAAGCAAGCTCATCTTCAATCTTTGTCCCTGGGAGGCACTTTTAACACCTGCCAACCACAGCACTATCATCAGAAAAACATTTAGAGATTTATCTTCGGGCTGGTAATTATAAGAGATAATTTGTTTGGAGTATGGATAAAGTTGGTCTAGCATAAACAAACTAGAGGCTCAAATTACATGACGAACATCATTAACTATTGATTTAACCACTGCGGGTCTGCAAGCTCAGCGACACTCTCTGAAGATGGCCAGTTCCCAAGTGACAACTTTGGCCTAGACATTCCTGGGAGCTGAGGAATGTATTTCGGGGCCCGCTCAGAGTCACCTGGCTTTCATCGTTCTCCTTCCTTTGAGGGTTCAACTCTGGGCAACCTCTGTTTAGAACTCTGAACATTAAGCATTGTAGACTGTCACATTTCAGAAGTCAAGGTACTTTGCTTTGGGAAGGTATTTGTAGGGTGATGAAGTCAAAGTCATCAGGTGTCACAGGCCACATTTTACCTTTCACAGCCCTTCATATGTGATCTCATCAGAGCCTTACAGTCACCCTGTGAAATGGGCAAAGCTGGCTTCTGAGCCCATTTTATAAGGAGGAAACTGAGATGGGAAGCAGCTGAGCATTTAAGGACCTTGACCAAATGGCATTATGAATGGACTCCTTAGGCTAGTCCATTGTTCTCAACCTTAGGAAAAACGAGTGCATCAAAGTGCCTCAAGGAACCAAGAGCAAAGTCATCGACCTCTTTGCCTTTAAGAAGATACTTGTGGGTTTGGAGCTAAGATGTGACTTTGTATATAATCCCATTTTCTGCACAGAATACCCACTTGCAGGAATGAAACGGGGACCCACAGATGAAGGGAAAAATCTCACGGGCAAATATACAGAAGATAGTAGAGTAAATGCTGGAATTCCTGGTTGGGATACTAGCTGTATTCAACACAGCTCTGTCTTTTCGTGTCTCAAAGTGAAGAGTTATAGCCTCAAGCTCTCAGTTTAAAGTAGTGTCTACTCAGTAAGTACTCAATAAGTGATACTACTAATATTCTTTAATGCCATCATTAATAATGGCAACAAAAACTCCACTGAGTCTTCCCCAAATATAAGTCTATAATTTCTTATCAGAAATCCCTGTGGATATACTTTATAATGCATATTTTTTTATTTGGGAAAGGTAATATGATGCATACAATGTATAATATGCTAGGGCTGCCCCCCTAAGACACACAAATATTTATGCAACAAAATGTAGATAGTGGGATAAAGACCATAAATACCAGGTCGGAGTTCACTGTCAAAGATTTTCAAAAACCCTAGGGTTTTTCAGAGCTTTCTGGGTTTCAGAATTGCAGATGAGGGATCATAGACCTGGACTATTTCTCAATAAAATGTTAAATATTGAACATCCATTGTTCAGTGAAAAGAGCAGAGATCACTTCCAATACATGCTGAGATAAATTTGGAATTAAGCATTAAAAGGTCATCTAGTTGACCTCCAAATGAGTCACTTCAAAGGAGAGAGCCAAAAGGCATTAACGTAAGATCTCATTAATATAAACTCTACCAATTAATTCAAATGGTGGACAGCACAAAATTTATATTTGCTTTCTCAGTGAAAACATTTAGTGGTTCCCAAATGCTGCAAGAGAAGTGTTTTATTTAAAAACAGTTTTTTTAAAAAAAACCTTTATATGTAATTAAACATTTCTGCTATTAATTAAAATTAAAATTTTGCATTTAATTAGAAATCTCTCTTAGCTAGTGACCAAGAGATGCCCCAATTTCCTCTCATTATCAGGTTATCTGTTGGCTGATTCAAGCTTTCTATGTTTCTGAAAGTTAGAAAACTTACTTTTATTGAAAAAAATAATCTCTAACTCATATCTCTTTCGTTGGCTTTTTCTGCATTTATCTAAATTAGTGAGGTTTGAACTTTATATCAAATGAATTCTTTTCCTGGAGCTGGGGCTGTGGATTTCTGGCCTTGATGGTTCAGGTTGTACTCATAAAAATTTTTGAAGTAATTTCTTTATGTGCACAACCCAGAGTATTCCATTCAGTATGTTACATTTGCTGATCACATACAAATATGGCCTGTAGATGAATTGTAGCTATAGGTAGTAATCATTTTTCCATCAGTTGAGTTTTTTTTTTTTAAAGATTTTATTTACTTGACAGAGAGAGACACAGCAAGAGGGAACACAAGCGGGGGGAGTGGGAGAGGGCGAAGCAGGCTTCCCGCCGAGCAGGGAGCCCGATGCGGGGCTCGATCCCAGGACCCTGGGATCATGACCTGAGCCGAAGGCAGACGCTTAATGACTGAGCCACCCAGGTGCCCCTCAGTTGAGTTTTTAGATCAAATAAGCCAACAGTATTAGTTCTCAGGTCCTGAGGATAAGCAAGAGTTTGCCAGATAAAGGGAATGAGGGTGGAGAGTGGGCCAGATAGGGCAAGTGTTCCAATCAAAGACCCAGAGATGAAGGAAAACATGCTGCATCATAAATCTCTGCTATTGCAATTTTGCTTTGATTTGTTCTTCCATCTGAAATTATTTTCCTCCTCTTCTACACTTGTTGAGATGCTTAGCCTGTTTTAAAACAAATTCAGATTATTTCCAGTGGGATTATTTTTATATTTGAAAAACATGACAACATTTTTCTTTTAGTTGTCTAATGCGTGTATTGGATGCAGCAATTTCTGTGGTAATTTTGTAAGCTAAAGTAGATATTTGATATATGCTAGAGATAGATGAGATAGATTGGAGAACATAAGCTTATCTGCCATGATTCTGGTAGATTATTGTTATAAACATAAAGAGGTTAAAATCGTACCGTATGTAATATTTAATCTGTTTCCTGCTCTAAATAAATAGAAGCAAACAAGTCTAATTTTGTGAAGTGGGTTTTGAGTTCAATGAGGTTTGTTGTACCATTTCATCATCTTGCAAAACCGAAGATAAATAAATTAGTATGATCACAAAAACAGAGTCCTGGAATAGATGCAGGCTAGCATTTACATTCATAAACCAGAATCCACAATCCAGAAGGCATATATAGGCACTTAATATGCGACAAGAGTGGTGTTGCAAACTCAGTGGGAAATGAACATTTTGACTAATAAATGGTGTCAACATAAGTGATACCCTTTGGAAGAAAGAATGTTAAAATTAAATTCCACATGGATTAAAGATCCAAATGTAAAAATATTGGGTAAAAAAACTACTTGAAGGAAATCAAAGGAGATTATTTTTATAAGAGTGTATTCAATAGAGTTTATTTAAAATACTAAATATTCCAAGACGATTAAGCAAAAGAGACATATTTAACTACATAAGATTTAAGTATTTACAAACTGTGTTAACATGTCATAAAGTCGAAAGACAAATAATGGACTAGGAAAATTACCTGTAGTACTTAGGACAAGCAAATATTAATCTCTAACATACATAACCTTCCCAAAAAATCGCTAAGAAAAAAGGCAAATAACCCCACTGAAGAATGGCCAAAAGAAATAAACTTGCAATTCAGAAGATTAAAAAAAAGTAAATGGTTAGTGAATATATGAAAAAAGTTTCAATCTTACAAGTAATCAAGGAAAAAATGAAATTAAGCAAAAATGAGATACCAGTTTTACTATCGGATGTCTAAAATTTTAAAGGGAAAGAAAACCTAGGGCTGCTAAGGATAGAGGAAAACAGTTCTCTCAAATAAAGCTGGTGAAAGTGTGGATTACAACAACATTTTGGAAACTAATCTGACATTGTTATTAAAAAGAAACATAGCTATGAGTCAACAGTAGTTTGAGAAACTATAATATAAAAGAAAAACTACATATATATATAAATACACATGTATATACATAATATGAGACATAGTGTACAAGGATTGTTAATACAGCATTGTTTCATAGTGGCAAAAAGTTAGAAATAGTCTGACTGTCTCTCTCAGGGGAGAGTCTCTCCTTGTAATAGGATAGTCATGCCCCATCCAACCATGGAAAGGAATATTGTTTGATATTAAAAGACTTGACATACTGTTAAGAGACAAAAAAAAGAAAAGAAAATTGTGTAATAATGTATATTGTATGATACTACCATATACATCGAGAGAAGCACATATTTGATATTTTCATATATATATATATATATACTTCCATATATGTGTCTGTATGTGATTGTGTAACATAGGAATTGTTAATTTTAATTACACTGGGGGAAGGTAATCGAGGGTGTAGGAGTGTGTGTTTCTTCATATATTTCATACCATTGTTCTTAATAAAACAAGCATGTATATTTTTATAATTTAAAAACTAGATAAAGGGACAATGAGAGAATAATAGAAAGTACTATGAGATTTCTATACGGGAGAGTCTGGATAACATGCCCAAGTTTGTCTAAGTGCACCAATAAGCACTCGTAGTTAGAAGAGTTAACTGAGCCGCCTTTAGCAACTCATTTGTTAAACAGTCAGTTCCTTCTGAACGAAATATAAGTCATTATCTGCCCACACAAGAAAAAAAACTCTGCAGATGTGTCTCCTATGCCAAGTTCAGAGGCTGTGTTATTATAGTCGTTTATTCAGTTGGCAAATAACCCGTAAGATTTAAACTAGGCAAACCAAATGTTCCAAGGTCAAAGCAATAAAGGAGGTTGAAGTTAAAAGCACTGAATGAGTGATTAGAAAAAATTCCTTCTGGAATAAAGGATGGACCACAGAAGACTTCCAATAGTGGGGAGATGCCTCACTGGTGATGGGTTGGAGAGCAAAGGTCTCAGGACTTGGGAGATTAAATAGTTGGGCGTTTTGTCTGCCTCAAGGATGAGGTGATCTGCTCCTGAGACATTTCCATGCCTCTCCACAGCTGTCCCTAATCACTCCTCTTGCACACTCACTGTTAAAACTAAGCAGCCCCCATACCCATTCCAATCTACATAAAGGTATGGAATTAAACTTGAACTCACTGAAACTCACTGCAGGGTATTACAAAGGCGTACCCTAAGCATTGCCATCCAAGTTCCCACAATGTTCCCTGCGTGGTGGATGGTGGATAATCTCTTTCTTCCTTTCCCTATATGCCATTCCTATACCTACCATGAACCCCTGGGGTTTGTTTAATCCTGCTTGGGAAAGACACTCTGACTCTTGAGAGTTCTCACCACCCATTCACTATCACTATGCCTCACCCATCTGCCAGGGCTCCAAACCACTCTGTCTTGGACCTTGTTTGCAGAGAGCAGATCAAACGACGCTGCCCACAATTCTATGGCTCCATAAACCTCTTTAGTGGTCCCTCACAGTTGGGTGGGCTTCACCTAGAGGGCGCTATTCTCTAGGGGACGCTCTCAAGTCAAGCCACAGACTCTCCCCACCAAGTTATCTTACTAAGGCCATTCAGCCATTGCTTTGGTGAGTCCTGACTTTGGCTTATAGTTCTAGCTTCTAGCAAAGAGGACAGAAAACAGTAGTAGGTACCTGTTGCTTTTTGTCTGCCCAGCATCTTTTCTCTCTCTTTGTTAGCAGACCCCTCTCTCTGGCCACAGGAATGGGCAGGGTATCCAAACTGGACTAATCATAATAGCTTACTCTCATTACCCCTGGTGACAGGTAAGGGGAAGGGGCATGTGTCCCTACAAGCAACAACCAATGCCTATCTGAGCTTAGGGAGAGAAGCTCTTTGCTCTGATAGTGTCTAGAGCAGTTGAGAGCTTCTATGCCCAGAAGGGGAAACTGAGGGAGACCCAGAGGGAAGCAAAGCCAAAGAGGTGGAAGAGAGTCCATGGCTTAGTAATATGAGCCAATGAAACCCTTCCCATTTAAACATTTTATTTATTTAAATTATTTTAAAATTTATTTTGCTTAATAGAGTCATATTGGTTTTCTGTCTTTAAAACCAGAATCCTAATGAATGCAAAAGTTAGTATCTATGGAATCTTCAATGTGCCAGGGACTGTATTAGAGTCTTTAAACACATTATCTCATTTTAATTTATCTTCCACAACAATCCCGTTATATTTCCCATTTTATAGATGAGGATACAGAGGCTCAGCGGGAACAAGCAACTTGCCTCATGTCACACAGGGAATCAGGAGCTCCCTTCAAATTCAGTTCTACTGGACTACAAGGTCCTGCCCTCCGCGTCACCACGTGGGTTTCCATAACGACATTAGTTCCTGGATGTGGGAAGAAACTTCTCTAAGGGGAGAAAACCAATCAGCCCCCTTAAGAAATGGATTCCTGAAGGAATTCCTCCAGCAATACTGCTTTACAAAGGCAATAAATCCCTTTGCGGGGGACTCTGAAGACTCTTTCGTCTTCCTTATTTCCCACCTTTTCTCTCTCCATACTCTTCACCTGGCTGGTGCTAGGAATTCTGGTCAACGGCCAGACTTTTCCTATCCCCAGGAAGGCCTTCTTCCCCTAAGATGATGAGAAGGAATCCGGATATTTGAGGAAGTACAACTTGGTACCAGGATCATAGCTAAGTGCCCTTGTCTGCCCCGCAAGGCAGTTTTACTTTACCTGGAAAAATATGGAAAGCCACTGAAGGATTTTAAGAAGGAGGCAGGGTACAATTTGCATTTTAATGGGAAGGGCACAGAGATGATTTGTATTCAAGATCAAAAAGCCAGTTACATGTCTATGGTTCACAAGAACCCCCTACCAGGGCCAAAGCTCGTCCAACACCATGGGTGAGTGGCACTGAAATCCAACCCATGACTCACTCACAGAGTCAGTTGGCAGCGCGGGGCTATCGACTGACGGAAGGGGCCTTACCCGAATTTGCACAATGGCGCCCATGGGCTAGTTGCCATTCTACTTGCTATATTTTGGAAAAGACAAGACAAGGCGCCGAACAAAGCCAGTGGCAATGGGATTAGAGAGAAGGGGACAAACTCACATTGGCCTCGTGGAGTCTGAGGTGCTCATGTGTATGATAGCCTTCAAAAGATACCCTGATGTGACTAAAAATTAATTAAAGGCTGGGTCTAAAAATATAATTTGGCAGTTGCTAATGCATACCCAAAGGATAGTTTGTGGGGATGTGGGCTGAGATTGGGTCTCTGCTGCAAAATGCGAAAGGCACGGACATTCATTGTTATTTACAGAGCTGTACTAGGAGGCACGTAGAAAGTTCAAGGAAGAAATGATTAATGTTCAACAGAAGGTCCCTGCTGGATCAATTTGCCAAGCTTATTGGCTCCACACATTAGCCCACCTAAATCCAAACCCGTAACATACACATAATGCAAAAGAAGTCAAACTTTCCTCCTGCCTCCCAAATAGCCTCTTCTCATGCACTCTGCTAAGCAGTCTGGATGGAAACAAACAGCTGTTCTTTGCAAGAATGCTAGATATTCTTCACTGACAGATGGCAGCAATCCCCGAGGGTGTACACACACACACACACACACACACACACACACACACACACACACACACACACACACACACAGAAACTTTAGTAAGGTCAATAACACTGATATTCATCAATGGAGTTGCTAAAATTTAGAGTCAGAAGAAAGGCCTGGAATTAAAAACCTAAGTGTGTGTTTCTTCTGGGCTTGACGCCAGCAGGTTTTATTTTGGAAAGTTGCTGTGAACAAAAATGCTTTCCATTTTATATTTCCCTTTTAAAGAGTAAGATTCCCTTTTAAAGAGTAAGAGATAATTTGTCACAGTCAGATCAGTAAATGATTGTCCCATATACCTTAGATTCCCTTCTGCCCTTGTCACAGAGACTAGAAGAACTTTACATCTGTGTCTTCTTGGGAAGCATACCTGAGAAATCCATGATGGAATGTGGCAAAATGTTTGTTTAAATCACCATATTTGGAAAAGTCTCTCATAAAAAATATTACTAGAACATTCTTACTGATCCCTCCAACCACCAGCCCAAATGAATTTGGTTAGATAGTTGTTATGGTAGAAAGAAAATATGAATATCCAGATCATATTCTTTACAAAATTCTATAAATCAAAAAACCGGTGGTTGTTTTCAAAATAGTGGACTTTTCTCCTACTATTAATGTGTAGAGAACGATCGAATCTTGACCTTAAAAAAAAACAAAAACCCATAATACTATTTGGGAGCATCCACTGAAATTTTTTCTCAAGAGAGGTAGATTGGCTGGATTCTTCCTAGAATCATACAATTTTAGAATTAAACTGAGAGCAAAATTAAATGATAGGTTTGAGATGGGCCCTAAAGGCCATGTAGTTCAATCGCCCACCCAATTATTAAATTTCTTCTACCTCATTCTGTGGTTATGAACACTTGTACAGATGGGAAGTCGTGATCACCTGAGCTGACTCAGTCCATCTCTGGATAGTTCTATTGGACAGTTTTCCCCATATACGGAGGCAAACTGTCTCCTTAAACATTTTCTTACTAGCTTTGGGTCTCCAAATAGAATGTTGGCAACAACAATGAATATTAGAGTGCTTATGACAGGCAGGCACTGCTTTGAGCATATAACATGGATTAATTTACTACTCAAAATAATCCTTGGGATAGGTTAATATTGATATTAATATCATTCCCAACCTACAGAGGGAGAAGACTGAGGCACAGAAGAGTTAAATAACTTTCCAAGACCACATGCTTTAAAAGTGATTGATCCAGGATTTGGAATCAGGCATACTGACTCCAGAGTCCAAGTTCTATACTTTATTTATTTTTTTATTATGTTCAGTTAGTCACTGTATAGTACATCATTAGTTTTTGATGTAGTGTTCAATGATTCATTAGTTACATATAACACCCAACCAAAAGTTTGGGTGACTGAATCTTTGAGAGTGTTTGAAGAGAGTCATTGGGCTTCCTCTGAAAATTCTAGTAGGAAAAAAAAAAAGACAACTGTAGCTTTTAACATCATCTACTAATGAAATATTTAAATGATCTATTCACTCTAAAGAAAGTATTACTTTTTAAAGGATATGTTTTTATATATATTTCCTACTAAAGGATGCAATTATATCAGACCTACAAAATTATTAGAACTGAGAGCAATCTCCTTATATAAACCTACGTTTGGGGAGCCCGGGTGGCTCAGTCATTAAGCATCTGCCTTCGGCTCAGGTCATGATCCCAGGGTCCTGGGATCGAGCCCCGCATCAGGCTCCCTGCTCTACAGGAAACCTGCTTCTCCCTCTCCAACTCCCCCTGCTTGTGATGCCTCTCTCACTGTGTCTCTGTCTGTCAAATGAATAAATAAAAATCTTTAAAAAAATAAAAAAATAAACCTATGTTTGGGGAGCAACAAAATAAAAGCACTCTTACTCTCTGTCATGAATTAATAAGGAAGCTTACGGAACAGCTGATCCAAGAGTTCTCGATTCTGGATGAAGGTTAGAACACTTGAGGGTTCTTTCTGAGTAATGACCGCCATGCCTATCCATGCCCACCTCTCCCCTGAGATTCTGATCCAAATGGCGAGGGGTAGACTGAGGCACCAGTAGTGTTTTAAAGCTGCCTAAATGATTCCAATGTGACATCAGGGTTGAGAACCATGGATCAGTGACTAGTCATGTCTCACACTGTAAACCTATAAAAGGTCACGTGGCCATTAACAGGCAAAAGATAGGCTTGGAACTTGGGTGTCACGACTCAAACAATCTGGAATTGTTCCCAACATGCATTATTACCAGCACCTCTTCCTAATACCTAGTTCCTCAAGAAAAAAAAAAAAAAAAAGCCAGCCCTTTGCAGTGGGAAGGACACGCTAGCTTTAGGACCAACCCAAGTGGGGACTACACAGGACCTACTGATCTGGCGAAGAGAAAGCAGCACACTAACGGACCAGTTCTGGACACCTTAACACTACTCCTGTCAGCCTTCACTCTTTTACTCATGAATTAAAATGTCCCAGGATATTCTGACCTTACTATTTCCACAGAACTACTCTAGCATATCCTTATGAATCATGGACTTTTCTTTCTATATGGGCTAACATGAGCATCATTTTTTTTTTTTTAAAGTACTCTCAAGTAGCTCTCACATTAACTCAACTTATTGCTAGATTTTACAGGCCAAACCCTTCTTGTTATTTCCTTCCTTTGGATTCTTGCAGAGCTATCCTGGCAGGTCATGTACTTGCCTTTAATTTCATCACTTGTACAGAACATTTCATAAATTGATTATTCTGGTTCTTAAAATCCTGTTAAAGATTTATATCATTCCTTCTTATTCTTTTTTACCTCATTACTTATCTTGTTTTATCCATTTAACTATTAGACAGATATTTATTGAAGGCCCTCTCTATTTCCTGGCCCAGATTTATTTTTCTTCAATGCACTTTTCAAAGCCTGAATTTATATTGTATATCTAATTGTTTATTTTGTTGTCCATCTCCCCTGCCCCCAACAGAATGTTAAGTCCATGACGACAGGGAACTTTGTTGTTTTTATACTGTATCCCTGATACCTAAAATACTGGGGGCCCATGGTAGATCCTCAGTAGATATTTACTGAAGGAATCAACAAGTGAGTGAGTGAGTGAGTGAGTGAGTGAGTGAGTGAATGGATAAGAAAATGGATGGATGTGAGAAGTGAGAAAATGGATGGATGGATGGATGGATGGATGGGTGAGTGAGTGAATACCACATGCCAGACTCTGGTGATATAAAAAAATGTGTTGACATGAAAAAGTGCTCAACATCGCTCGGCATCGGGGAAATCCAAATCAAAATCTCAATGAGATACCACCTCACACCCGTCAGAATGGCTAAAATTAACAAGTCAGGAAACGACAGATGTTGGCAGGGATGTGGAGAAAGGGGAACCCTCCTACACTGTTGGTGGGAATGCAAGCTGGTGCAACCACTCTGGAAAACGGTATGGAGGTTCCTCAAACAGTTGAGAGTAGAGCTACCCTACGATCCAGCAATTGCACTACCGGGTATTTACCACAAAGATACAAATGTAGGGATCCGAAGGGGTACGTGCACCCCAATGTTTATAGCAGCAATGTCCACAATAGCGCAACTGTGGAAAGAGCCAAGATGTCCATCGACAGATGAATGGATAAAGAAGAGGTGGTATATATACACAATGGAATATTATGCAGCCATCAAAAGGAATGAGATCTTGCCATTTGCAACGACGTGGATGGAACTGGAGGGTGTTATGCTGAGTGAAATAAGTCAATCAGAGAAAGACATGTATCCTATGACCTCACTGATATGAGGAATTCTTAATCTCAGGAACAAACTGAGGGTTGCTGGAGTGGTGGGGGGTGGGAGGGATGGGGTGGCTGGGTGATGGACACTGGGAAGGGTATGTGCTACGGTGAGCGCTGTGAATTGTGCAAGACTGTTGAATCACAGATCTGTACTTCTGAAACAAATAATGCAATATATATGTTAAGAAAAAAAAAAGAAGAAGATAGCAGGAGGGGAAGAATGAAGGGGAGTAAGTCAGAGGGGGAGACGAACCATGAGAGACGATGGACTCTGAAAAACAAACTGAGGGTTCTAGAGGGGAAGGGGTGGGGGGATGGGTTAGCCCGGTGATGGGTATTAAAGAGGGCACGTTCTGCGTGGAGCACTGGGTGTTATGCACAAACAATGAATCATGGAACACATCAAAAACTAATGTAATGTATGGTGATTAACATAACAATAAAAATTATTTTAAAAAACTGTGTTGAGCTTCCTGCCCTACAGGAGTCTGCAGTCTTACTGCAGCTGAGCATATAAGATGCTGAGCCATCTTGTAGAGGAATGAACAAAGAACACTGAGAACAGAGGGTAAGAATCTAAGAGCCTGCCTGGAGAAGTCAGGGAAAACTCCCTCACAAAGCTAATACTTGAGATGAGATGTGAAGGAGGAGAAGAATCTGGCCAGTGTCCAAGCTGGGCCCGACATTAACAATGGGAAGACAGAAAGCAAGGGGCAGGACTCTTTAGCACCGAGGAATAGACAGAAGTGGAGATTTCAGAATATTCCAAACAGAGTTCATTCACAGATTGAGGCCCAACAGTGATTTCATCTATTCTGTGATGAGAAAACACCCACTTCGGCTGAAACCTGATTTTTAATTTCAAGAACAGACCTCATGAGTCAGGGCTGGCTAATATACAGAGGTCATCTTGGTTTATTTATATATTAATGACCTAGGGTAGTTTCCTTCACTTCTCTGTCCTCAGTTCCCTCCTCTATAAAAGGAGGATAAAAAAGTAATTACTTCACTAAGTCATTGTAAGGAATAAATGAATTAATCTATATGTAGCACTAGCCGAGCCACTAGTGAGTTCTGCTAGAATGTGGCATGTGATTCCTAAAAATTCCCAATGCAAAATTGCACAGTAAAAAGCAGAATTTATTGGAAAAACAGGGACGGGGCACAACCTTTAACTTTATCAGTGACACATTTAAAAAAGGAGAGAAACCCAATAAAAATGGTAGCACACTTGTGCACATGTTAAGTGGTTAATAAATACTATATAATAAATATGGCACTTTACCTTGAAAAAGATCTAAAATCTTTTGCTTCTAAAAATGGGCATTGGAAGGGTTGCAGCTTGAGTTACTAGGGTAGGAGGGGTATCTGAAATCGGACTAAAGTTCTGAAACCAGACATGAATGGATGTGGCTCATAACACAGCCATGAACAGGGGTAGCTGATAGGTGTTTGGTGTGTGTGTGTGGGGGGGGGGCGTGTGCACGCGTGCATTTTGTACATTCCTACAAGGCTCTGTTAGTTAGGTGTCATCTCCTATGTTCACCCGGTGTTTCTTAAGGACAAAATCGTGCACAATCAAATGTGAAATTTGCATTATGCTCAAAATTGTTCCCTAATATATTCATCACATTGGAATAAATTCACATTTTCAAAACCGGCATTATGGAACTGACTGTAAGTGTTCAATAAAGAGTAGCAGTTACAAAAAATTTTAGAGCTCTATAATATGATTTTAGGTACCAACCAGCTGACCATATAAATTTCTTTAACAACTTGGGAAGACTCTCCTTGCCTGGACCACCCCTCCGCACCCCCCCAGCCTTTGAACCCAACAAAAGCAGCTCCAAACTAGTTGGTGTTTTGGGAATTTGTGTCCTTTTCTTATCTTTCAATGTTCCTTAACTCCAAACAATTGAGAAAACACTTTAGAATAGTATGCTAAGTACGAAATGCGATTTCATTTAAAAAATAATGAAATACCGCACTCCCCCATGCCCCACCAACTGCGGGCTTGTTATTTCACTTATAACCTTTGCAGATACTATAGGACTGCAGGGAAAAGGGTTTTTTAAGAAGAGAACTCAATTTTCAAGAAAAGAAAAAAAGGAAGAACTTCTAAAATTGCCGTTCTTTTGTGTTTTTTTTTCTTAAAGATTTTTTTTTTAGAGTGAGAAAGAACGGCAGGAGGGGCAGAGGGAGAGGGAGAGAGAGTCTTCAGCAGACTTCGAGCTGAGCGAAGGCTGGACACAGACCCCCAGGGCTGGATCTCACGACCCTGAGATCAGGACCTGAGCTGAAATCAGGAGTCAGATGCTTTACTGACTGAGCCACCCAGGCGCCCCTAAAATTACCGTTTTCTTTCTTGCATACACTAAAAAACTAAAGCTCTCAACTAATAAAAATCTGAATTCTAAGACTTGAAGTCCCATACTCCAAGATTTGGGAGGGAACTGGCTCAAGGTGCACACATGTACTTTAAAAAATTGATCATGGCTAATTTTAAGGAAATCTGTATTTAAAGTCAATGCTTTGCTGCCTTCATATAAAATATTGATAAATATCATTTTAGTGAGTGTTATATGAGAGTTAATCTGAAGAAAAAAGTGAAAAAATACCCATTAAGGCTTGAAATCTCTGTTTGGCATCTTCACTGAGGGGACCCGTAACTGTCTCATCCTCTCAAGACTGCCTCTTCAGCTTGAACGGGCCTTCAGACACCCGGGGTCTTCTTAACACGCAGCTCTTGTCATAGTCTTTTCAGTGAAAATCTGAAAATCCCCCAGATGACAACTGGTCTAGTAAGGGCATGTGTCAAAAGAAATTGCTTTTTTGAGATACTAAATGCCGCTTTGATTTCACTCACTGGACCTATAGATTTGCCCTGATTTCTCTTGTGATCTGCGTGAAACGTATCCTTGCACCCTCGATCACACGGGCACGCACGCACGCACAGGAACTCCCAGCTTGGCATCAATCCGGGCCGAGCGCTCCCCCGTTTGGATTAACAAAGCCCCTGGAAGCTTTCTGCTTCGCTCACCCGCCAGATGGCGCTACTGCCCCATTCTTCCCCGCGGCCCGGGCTCTAATTTCACCCCCGCGTTTGCACGCTCCCTCCACCCCCGGAACAGCTGCGTTCTCTTTGACAGCACAGGCGTTTTTTCAAAATCTCATTAGATAGCTAATATTTTCGGCCCCGTGTATGTCCCAAGGGCCCTGGGGGACTCCTCAGAATCTGGCAAAGGTACTAGGATGAGGGAAACCCGGGTTGTTAAAAAGTGGGAAACAGGGGACCCACTTAGAGCGGGCGAACGTTTGTCATGGAAACAAAACGGCTGTGCGAAGACCCTGGGGGGTGTCCTGACGCTGTCTAGTTCCCCCCAGTGATACTTAATCTGTAGTATTTGCGGCGTTTCTCAGGGCTGGGTTAGCCAGCGCAGGCAAAGTGTGTAATCGGTATTAATCTCCCAGAATGTCACTGCTACCGCCTATCAATCTGCATAAATTCTACCACAAAACTTTAGGAAGAAATGCTATTCAGAGCAAATGATGCATCAAATTCAAACAGGCCATCAAGATTGCTAATGGATTTTAATAGCAGCTATTACAGCATAATAGTATTTTCCCAACAGCTGTTTGTTGATACAATTCTCCGTTTACAGGACCTTTATGTCCAATCCCAGGAGATGGCCCGCCATTCATTTATAATCATTTGGTTCCACCTACAAACAAATGGTACTTTATTTGCCTTTGGAGACTGTGCATGGTCTGTAGATTTGACCCACTCCCACCTCATTCAACGCAACCAGCAGTGAATATTGCAGAGTAATTAGTTAATATTTAGATGTACTAACTACTTCCAGAATAAATATTGTCAACTGGTGAACTCAAAGGGAAGATTTTTTTTATTGATTGCTTGGCTACATTCTGAATGATGCTAGTTGTTGAAAACAGCCTTTTACTCTTCTGTAAGTGAGGAAGGGGACTACACCGGAATTAAGGCGAAAATTTTTGAAACTACCGGACGCATAAACCATCCTGAGTTTTTCTGCTGGAGAGGACTAATATTCAAGAATACCACTAAAGCCACAGCCAGAGGGAAGCCCTTGATTGACAGGAATCACTGTGATAAGAATCGAGGAGAGGGAGAATGTATCTGTGAAACTTAAAGCTTTGTTTCTTGTGGAATGATCGAGAGATGATAGCACTGAAAATAAATATTAGTTCACAGGGTTCACAAAGAATCGCCAAAGGAATGCGTTTAAAATGTGAATTCCTGGTTCCTGCCCCAGAGGTTTGAGTCAGGGCCCAGGAATTCACATTTTAACAAGCACTCCAGGGGATTCTGGTGCCGGTCATCCATGGACCACACTTTGAGAAAAGCCAAGAAAAAATGGCATCAGTTATAAAGTCTAATTTATCCCCCAAATCTTAACGCACTTTTGAGCTTTAATGACCTCAGAAGTACATGTTAAAAAGTACATGAAACATCATTTGGAAGTTTATTTTATTCCTTTTACACTTACTTACTTCTGTAAGTTTGAAAAAAATTATTCTCAATTATAGTTTTTTTTCTTCTAGTTAATGTTTGCAAAGTTTAATCAGATTAAAAGAACATAGAAAGCTTTAAGATTACCCAACACTTAGCAAAAGAAATGAAAATAATTGTATTTCCAAACGCAGTTCTATGTTTAAGTTTATAGAGTTTACGTTTCTGACACCATGCGTGCAACTGCACCAAAGCTTTTGGGGCAAACAGTATAGCAGCACTTCTTTAGATGCAGGCTTGATGAACCTAAGAAGTATGACTGAACCCTCTGTCCTGTCTGACCGTTATTGGTTTGGTTTCAGGGGAATACGCATGCATTTGCAGTCTGGCAGGTCCTGGGGGTGATTACTGGATCAGTGCCGCAGAGCTGCAGAAGAATGGAGTGGGTATAACCAGGAGAGGGAATGAAGGTTCTGTGAATCAGCGTATTTGGAAGGGATACAGGCATCTTACACTCCAAAGAACTTTATAACCCCTGAAAGCACTTCCACCCACATTATCTCATTTAACCCTTACCATCCTCAGGGGCAGGTAGTATTTTTCCCATTTTACAGATGAGAAGGCTGAGGCCCCGAGGATTTTCTGTGATCTGTCCAGGAAAAAAAAAAAAAAAAAATCACAGGTAACAAATGGCTGAGAACTCAAAGCCAAGGCTCTGACCCTTCTCTATGCCATGGTCACCCTTGACCAGGGATCCGGTCCAGGCAGTGAAGCCTGGGAGGTCTCAGAAAGTTCAGGAGGGAGCAGGTCAGAAGGTGGCAAACTGGGACAAGTACTGTAAGGCCTGCTATGCTCTAGAGCAAGGCAGAGCCGGAGAAGCAGCCCAGATTGGAATAACATGCCCCTTTTAGCTAAAGGTCGCTGAGCTGACGGGGCACAGGTGGAGCTGTTGGCTAGAGAGGCCCTCCCTGATGCTCGCCTCTTTGTCTGGGTCAGCCTCCCTGGAGACAATGGTAGGAGGTGTCATGGAAACAGTGTTGTGAAGCCTGCCTCTGTCACAGAGTTCTTGTGAAGCGCCTCCTTGATCCAATGAACATAATAATAATTACCTTTCAGAGTTGTTATGGATTTTAAATACATTAATTAAAACATGATGATGTACTTGGCCAAGGGCTTGGCCCTTGGATCTAATCTGGCCCCTTGGGGCAGAAGTGGAGCTGGCGTCCTCCTGCCTGGTTGGAGCCTCTTGATGTCGCTGCAGCATCTGCACGTGGTGGGCCCTCCATACATTCTTCTGAATGAATGAATGGATATCCAGGACCAACTCATAGTCTCCCCATGACATGCCATGTTACTTCCCTGGGGTCCTTATTTCTATTTCTGTTTCTAATACCTTCCACCACTCCCCCATATCAATACCAAGGTTCTTCTTCTTTTGTGTGACCATTGTTTCCCTTCTAATAATTCTAGGTTGTATGCCTATGAATTCTGCCCCAAACTATGGAAATAACCTCACTGCTCTTCCTGCCCTCTCTATAGTGTGCAAGCTGCATCCAGCTTCATCTTCAGAAATCTTACCATGACTTTAGTCAAAAGACCCCAGAAAGTGCCACAGCATTCCACGTCATGGTGGTACCCTCCCCCTCCCCCCCTCGACTCCTATTATGTTCTTCCAGACTTACTCTACTTCAACCAAACTGAACACTCTGGCTCCCTAAACACAGCTTAGGTTTACCACATCCTTGCCTAGCAAGAAACTTGGACATATTAAGACTCAGTAGAGGTTCACTGAATTTCATCAAACCCAATTGAATAGAATTGCCTGAATCCTTAAAATTGAATACGAATCAGAAGCTTCAATGAAGCAGTGTTAACTTGCTCATATCTTCCTCATTCCTTCCACCATCAGCCCTATCCTCTGTAGGACCCCCTTCTCTTTTTTTCAGGAGATAAAATACATAGACTGCTTCAGAGTAGAAGGTATTATCAGGAAAGTAGATATGAGTCTGTGGGGAGTAGTAGCTTATAGTTGTGTAGGTCACACATATCTCGTATAATAAAGCGGTATTTTTACTAAAACTGCAAAAATTCATCATACATACCATCTCAAATCTATGTTTGGAGTCTTTAACCCCCAAATGAACCAAAGACTTAGTCTATTGAATTTATGGGAACTCTCATTTTATAGACCTGAGCTGGGTGTAATTTTATCCTCAGGCATTGAAGACCAGGGTCAAATGACTGATTTTCTCTTTTGCTAGAAGGATTTTGTTGTTGTTGCTGTCATGTTTTTTATCTCAGACATTTTGATTTTGGTCACTAGGTGGCTCTGAATTTCCACTGGAAAATAAAAATCTAGAAAACATTGACAAAAATATGCAACTTTCTCCAAATACTTTAAAAATACTTCTTTCAACAATTTTTGACTTGAGAACATTGATCAACGTAAAAAAAAAAAAGCCACAGAAGCTCCAAACAGCAATATATTTGTCCATCTACCTTATCTAGCTTTTGAAATACATCATTTTAACTTTATATGAAATTATAGCTATTGCATTGGTTACAGGTACAATTTGAAAATGATTCATAAAGTATTATTTAAATAATGTTACTTTGAAGCTGTAACATATTATGTATCCCATGTGGTCAAACAATTGAGTCTATCACATTTACAAGGAGACTTCAAATTATTGTCATCTAATTTTAATTGCCTTAAAATCTTTCCTAACCATACATTAACAGACTGTAAAAGATCTGGAACAAATTCTGAAATCATTTTTAAGGTTGATAACTTTAAACAAAAAGAATTGTTGGAACAAAGATCTTTAAGCCAATCTGGAAATCGCCATACTGGTGTTATTGGGAAAAGTTATTTATTGTCCTAAGTTCTACTTCATCCATAAAAAATGCTGCATTTGAGTTGTTTAAGGATTTAATGTATTTCCAAATCTTTAATGGCAATACTCCCATTTCTCATCAAAAATTGTGTTAAGGGGGACCCGACTGGCACAGTTGGTTGAGCGTCTGATTCTTGGTTGTGGCTCAGGTTGTGATCTCAGTGTCCTGAGATTGAGCCCCAAGTCAAGCTCCTGCTCAGTGCTGAGTCTGCTCAAGATTCTTTCCCCCCTCACTCCCTCCTCCTCTACTCCCCCTGCTCATGCTCCCGTGCTCGATCTCTCTCTCTAAAATAAATTTTTTAAAGTGTATTAATATAGGACGATGTCATCCAAAGTCATCCCCAGATGACCTATTAATAAAGGAAATGGGAGTGGCATGTGGAGAAATGTGCAGAGAGAGTGACTATCACCAGCAATAATCTAGATGTTATCTACTTGGCCTGAGATTTCTGGAGGAGGCCCATCTTTAAAACCCATGTTTAATACCTAGTTGTCCTGTGTCAATCTAGATTCCATGAATATTACTTTCATCTCTTAACAAATTCAGAAAGAGGTTGTGAGATGCTCATGGTAATTTTACCCCCATCCCCTAGCCTACTCCTTTCCAAATCTTCCAAGTTTTTCCCATTTCTTGAACGTGTTCAAAATGTAGGCTATCTAGAGTGACTTTGCATCCTTTCGTCCTGACTCCTGCATGTAGGTTTAGGTGTAGTAGGTACACAGCAGCTGAAAACAAGACCAGACTGAGCACCATGAGCTCTACTGCTGACGTGTGAGAAGCCTACAGGGGTACACTGGTTTTCCAGCAATTTGGCAGTCTTGTTCCAGGCAAACCACACAAGGCACTTTTCGTTACATGAAAGATAAAGCCCAGACAGAGCAATCTTCAAGTGAGAGCAGCAAACATTTGACGTTCACTTTCTGATTTGAAATCTTTTTTTTTTTTTTTTGATAAAACAGCCTGTGTGACATACCTCTGTCATCTCCACCTGGCCCACCACGATCCCCTCCTTCTCCACCTGACAAATGACTTTTCCTTCAAGGCTTATCTCAAGGGATTTGAAGACTGAATTCTGCCAGGGTACTATCAGAGTGTAAGGATAAAGCATCCAGGCACTCAAGTTTAAGGCTATGTGGGTTTGAAGCCCAGTTAAGTCATTTATTGGTTATGAGTTCTTGAGCAAGTTACTTAATTTCAGTTTCTTTATGAAACAGGATAATAATATGAATATTGGCCTCATAGAACTATGTGAAGGTTTTTTTTTTTTTAAGATTTTCTTTATCTGAGAGAGAGAGAGAAAAAAAACACAAGCAGGGGGAGGGGCAGAGGGAGAGGGAGAAGCAGGCTCCCTGCTGATGAGGGAGCCCGATGCAGGACTCGATCCCAGGACTCCAGGATCATGACCTGAGCCGAAGGCAGACGTTTAACTGACTGAGCCACTCAGGCGCCCCCGAGCTATGTGAAGTTTAAACAAGTTACCTGAAAAGGACTGAGTATGTGCCTGTTGTACTATCAGCCATGTAGGTTGGTAAATTATGTAGGAAGCTCAAGAAACTAAACGTGCTATAACTTAAGTGTTAGCCTGGGAGTGCTTACCCCAAGTCCAAATTAAATATGGTTCCTCTCTACGTTCTCCCAGAATATTTAGAACATCTACCAGAAGTTCACAGTTGACTTGCCCAGTTCCTCCAATCGACTGTCATGGAACAAAAATAATGAACAGGTGAGGTTTCATATCCTCCATCCCCAGTGGAACATTTGGGTGTGATCTCCTTAGCTTCGCTGCCTCCCTTGCTCTAAGGAGTAAGACTGTACACCATGTTGGTAGCCACTGGAGAAGAGCAGTTGGGGTGGAGTATGTAGTGCATGTTACAGTAGTAACAGGATATGCTGGGGGTCCCAGAATGGGAAAAGAGAGCACTGAGTGGGAAGATAGGACAGGACCAGGGGCGGAGACATTGTGGGGTAGAGGAAGATTTCTTCTGTGGTTACATAGTGAGCGGTGTCCATGAGTCAAGGAATGGGAGAAGAAAGGCTACATCAATGAGTTGCCATGGGCTGTGCAACAAGATGCATGTTACCTAATTTGAGAAATACTACTAAAGATGGGAGTTCTGGTTCAGACTAGGCTTCACTAGAAGGACCTATGGATATCAACTTCATACGGTTTATAAGATTACATGTTAGGCAAGTGTAGGATCAGTGTCTTCCTTCACTAGTATCAGTTATTCACTGGTCTACAGAGCAAATATTTACAAACAATTTCTCTCTGTCAGGCACTGTTCTAGGCACTGATCATAAGATAACCCACAAGACAGACCATGCCACTGTTCTCATGGAGTTACATTTTAGTGCACGGAGACAGTAAGTAAATAAATCAATCAAAAAGATAATTTCTAATAATGGTAAATGCCAAGGAGTATGTAGCATATGTGATGGGAAATATCAGGATGAGGTAAAAGGGAGGTTAAATGGGGAAATCTGGCCAGTCATAAGATGACATTCTGAGGTCAGATAATTCCAGAAAGAAGAACCAGCAAGTGCAAAGGGCTTTGGATCAAACCTGTGGATTAGAGAAACAGAGGGACAGTTGGAGTGGCAGCAACCAAGACACCAAAGGGCAGATGTCAGTGGCAGGAAGGTCTCCATGACACAGAGCCTTGTGGGTCACAGGAATGAGCTTGGCTTTTGTTCAAAGAGTGAGGGGAAGCTACTAGAGGTTTTAAGTTGGGAGTCAATTTAAAATCTATGTTTATATTTGAGTTTTAGACAAATTACTCTGGTCATTATGTAGAGATTGGCGACAGACGAGTAGGAACAGGGAGACCAGTTAGGTTATTGCACTGACCAAGGTAAGAGGTGGTGGCTGGGCCCAGGGCTTTTGGGACTGACCAAGCTGTTGCTTGGCCTCCATGAGATCCTTCATGGAATATGAGTTGATAACAAGGATTTCTGTCTCATTCACCACTCTGTTGCCAGTACCTAGAATAGAACTTGCATATGGAAGACACTTACTAAATGCTGTTGAATGAATTTATCAAGAGCAAGAAGAATGGTGCAGGGCAGAGTTAGGGAAAAAAAGTCAAAAGTTCTATTTAGGATGTTAAATATGAGATACCTACTAGATATTTCAATGGAGATGTCAAGTAGCCAAAGTAGAGATGCAGGTTTTGAGCTCAGCAGCAGATGAACATTTGGGGATCATTGACGTATGATCGTCTAGAGTGGAGCCTAATTTTTGTCTCCTAATCCCTGCTTCTTCTGCTGACTTCTCTTCCTTCTCCTCTCCTAATATGGGGGACTTGAAAGACTCATCAGCTTTCTCTGTGTGTATTACACAGTCCCTCATGAGTCTTTAAGTGAATCCAGACTGCCCAGCACAACCCTAGCAGTACCACAAAAACCCAGCCAATGGAAGTAGACTTTGGCTCCTGTATTCCCTCAGACCACTGTTCCATTTACTCCTCAGTCCCTCTGCTACTCCCTTCTTCCCTGGCTCCCCAATGTCCTCGGTTCCTTGCTTAGGCTCCTGAAAGATCAAGAGCAGCTGAAGGTAATGATGAATTACACAGTCCCATTTCTTGGACCTTCCGCATGATTTCTTGCATGATTTGGGAACTGCTGTCCCGCTACACACACCACAGTGGCAGGTGAGGGGAGGTCCCGCCTCCTTGCAGCTCCACCAGCTATGTTGGCCAACACTCCTGCCTGCAGAGCCGGATCACACAGGCACGATTCTCCCCCTGGGAACACTGTTCACACTCTGGACTTGAACTAGCATCTCAGTGTGAATAGACTCCCAAATCTCTATCTCCAGCCAGCACTTCTATTTTCTCTCAGGTCTTCTATCTCCCTTCAGCTTGCCAAGGAAATTGAAGTGGAAGCCATCTTGTAAAAGACTCGCTTTGGGAAAAAAAAAAATGTGTAAGTCACCTCCCCCTACTCTGACCACTTCCTTCGAATTTCTTATTATCTAAGTTTGGATGTCTCTATGATTTGATCGTAAATCATGGGACATTTGTGTGGTGTGACACTCTGCATGGATTTTATGCTTTAAAAAAAGAACCTGCAAAGCTTTACTTTGCATAATTCCTCCTACCAAAAACATTTTGCTTTGTCAAAAGTTTTAATTACAAACACAATACATGCTTGTTTTCACAAGTTAAATCTTCCAAAGCTGTTCAATATGAATTATTTATCTAAGCATTCAGTAAAGATCGAATGAAGTCCTACTATGTGTTGGGCACTCTCCTAGGAGTGCGAGCTACAGAAGGGGACCAAGTCCCTACTCAAGGTAAAGAGCATGCTAGTCAGGAGACTGACAGACCATAGCAAGTCACACGGCAGGAAGTGCAACGAAGAAAATGAAGGTGGGATCAGGGTGAGGGATCACCAGGGTGGCCGCATGGGAGTGGTTATTTTAAGCAAGAGCGTTCAAGGATGGGGTTAGGCAACACTGAGCAGAGTCCTGAATGGCTGTAAAACGCCTACATCAAAAGAGTTTGTGGCAAATCGCATTATTTTTAAAATCTGTGAAATGTCCATTCAGCAAAATGACATTCAGAAAATTCAGCGAGAGCCAGAAAACAGGAAAACCAAACCTAAATGTCATTCCCGCTGGAGCCGACCCAAGAGTCTGCTAATGCATTCTGTTTTTATTTCTAGTCATTTCCAGAGGGGAGAAGCCACCACACTCCTTGTAATGCCCACAAAGGCCACAACCCACTCAGGTGTGGTTTGCATACTTGATGCTGAGTGAGGAAGAAAAAGCCACTCCAGCTTACTTGATTAAAGGGCAGTGCAAACACTCACTTTGTGATAAGGACAATACAAACAGCATGAGACTCAGTGGGCTCATTAAGATGCTTCTAGTATACTGCCACCAAAAACAAAGCAACATTGCAGCATATGGGCCACACGAGGAGTCAGAGAACAGAGTGCTTGGTGCCACACGCACTGTATTTTAACCCATGAATCCCTGACTTCCACTCCGGGCTTTAGACCATGGAGGGGGTGGGGCAGCCGGGAAAGGCCTTCCCTCTGCAACCTGGCTGCTGAAGAAAAAGATGTTCTTGTCTGTTTGTTGTTTTCACTCTATTCTGGGGCCGAAAGGGAATGCTCTTTTCCTGCGTAGACACCACTGCCCATTACAGAAGTTAGAGTTGCCACAGCTTCTTAGCTCCTGGTATGGAGATGCCCTCTGAGGAACGGATTCTTCAATTCAATACTCATGATCATTTTGTCAAAAATATTTATTTTAATTCTGTAAAAACATTAAACCATCTGAACAAATCTGAAGCCATAGCGAGACAGGGATTGAGCTTACTCAACCTCTTGTTATAGTTCATATATAGCTTTGAGACCCTGGGAACTACTTGTCTCTAAGCTCTAGCAAATTCTTCAAGGGAAATCAAAGACAGCCTCTATGACTCCACAAAAGTCTTCTCTCCTGGGGAAGGCTACATGCCACTTTTGATGATATAAGTTATTGACAGGCAGCCCCATGAGGATTTCAAAAACTAGGTGACTCTCACCAAAGGTGGGAAGCATAAGCAAGTCAAGTTTTGCTCTTTTCCATTAACTGGAAAAGTTCATATTTGCTCCCAAACCTTCCCATCTGGGAAAAGGAACAATTTATGTGAAGAAACAAAAATCAAATCAAATCAAATCAACAATACAATTTCTTAAATCAGAATTTATTATCTGAGATCCCACCACCTTCCCCTACTTTCTATGTACTTTAAGCACATACTTATTTCTCTCTCTCTTTTTTTTTAAGATTTTATTTATTTATTCATGAGAGACACACACAGAGAGAGAGAGAGGCAGCGGGAGAAGCAGGCTCCCAAGGAGCAGGGAGCCCGATGCAGGACTCGATCCTCATGACCTGAGCCGAAGGCAGATGCTTAACAACTGAGCCACCCAGGCACCCCAGCACATACTTATATCTCAAATAATTTTACTTTCTTTCCTTTTTAAAGATATATTGCCTTTTATTTTAATTCATTAATTTATTTTAAGTAATCTCTGTACCCCATATGGGGCTCAAACTCCCAACCCTGAGATCCAGAGTCACATGCTCTACCAACTGAGCCAGCCAGGCGCCCTCAAGTTAATTTTACTTTCACAAAGTGATCTTCTGTTGTCACTGTTGGGATTCATCCAGCTCAACAAAAAATTCTGAATTAATATAGGTACCAATTGAGAAAGAATGAAAGAGACAGCTCACAGTACCCACAAACCTTTCCCACTAAAGAAACAGAAATCTTTGGGAACCCTGGGAGGTTACCATAATGAAAAACTGGAAGAAAAGTTGATCTTCGTTGGACAATCTATTCTTTATCCATGTTGTCTGGCTTTCTAATTGCCATACATTCACCCTGTGGGTCACACCACACACAAAAGAATATACCTTATATAAATATGTACAATAATAACGTCAGAACATTTTGTTGCCTGTTACTATGCTGCGACTGGTTGGTAAAGGGAATTTAACAAGGAAACTTACTTAGGAGACCCTATGTGTTAATTAATTTTGGTACAAGTAACCCTACAGAAAGAAGGTGGAAAGCAATTGATGGGATAAAGCAAGTACAGAAATGGGAATTATAAAGAGAAGGGGTGAATGTAAACCAAACAAAATGACTATTTAGAAGACAGCAGATCTATTTTAAGTCTGCAGGGCTAGGAAAGGACAAGTATTTTTAAACTTAATTAGATTGTCTCAAATAATAACTAGATTATCTACTTGAAAACTTGGGCAGAAAAGAGGGAAAGGGGTAGGCTTACTTCTCTAAATCAGGGAGAAATTAAGTTTGTTTTTTTTTTTAAGTTAAAATGGAGGGACCAAGGGCAACTGGGTGGCTCAGTCGGTTAAGTGTATGGCTTCAGCTCGGGTCATGATCTCAGGGTCCTGGGATTGAGCCCCACATTGGGTTCCTTGTTCAGTAGGGAGCCTGCTTCTCTCTCTGCCCTCTGCCCCCCCGCCGACTCAAGCTCTCTGTCTTTCAAATAAATAAAATCTTTAGTAAGTAAGTAAGTAAGTAAATAAATAAATAAATGAATGAATAAATAAAAATGGAGACGCCAGATGGGATCTAGTGCCTGTGGGGAGTGAAGAGATTTCAGATTATAGTGACAGAAGAACATCAGTTCAAGTCTGTTATCAGATGAGAGTGACTTTTTGTCCCTGAGCCTCAACTTCTTCATCTGTAAAATGGGTATGCTAATTTTGGTTCTACAGAGAGGTTATAAGAAACAAGTTTTTGGTACACTGAGAGCACTCAGTGAATTATAAAATAATACCTCAGTCCCAAAGAGGAAGAAATAGTCTCTCTGTCACTTGCCAAATGGAGATGAGTAGGATTAGACAGAAAATCAAGTTTACATGGGGAAAAAATGGCCTTGTTCACTAAACACCCAAGAGAAAGACAGGAGGACTGAAAAGAGAAGTCTCAGGGCATGGGGGCTATAGATGAAAGCATCCAGCTAGAATGCACCTCATTGCAGTGACAAAGAGCAATAACACTAGCAGAGGACCATTTCATACTTTGTCATTTTAAAAAGCATTTTCTTCCTCTACCATATTTCGGGTATGCAAGGACTACATTATCTCTACATTTGCCCTTGAACTCCTGAAGCTTTCTTAGGTGTAAACTTGGTTTTATACCATCCCATTTCAGGCATATCCTCCTACGTCTTATATCTTCTGGAAAATGCAGAGGGACTGCTCACCTGGTCTTCAGGCCAGTGACACAAATCCATTTCTGAGATATGCTCTCCCTCTTGGCTCCGCCCAACACCAGGTCCGACCACATCTGTTGTGACTGTCATCACTACCCCAATCCTACTACCTCCATTCCTAAGGAACATTCCCAGCTCTATATCTCTTACTGACTTTCCAAAAATTCAAACCAGTTTCCAGGTACCAGATTTGGAAGAGACAAGAACCAGAATACTGACTTCACTTTTAAACATTGCTTCTTCACAACTATGAAAAACAACTTCTGGTTTTCCAGAGTAATCAACTCATGAGGAAAAAATAACTCAGTAAATACAAATGAAATATTGATTCAGTAGAATATATAAAGCATTACAAGGAGTACAGTGATGTAAATATTCAGAATGGATTCATAAACACTCCTTTCCTAACTTTCAGAAGCTTAGTCCTGATTAATGGCCAAAACTACCAGGATCTTTGTTATTCGGGTCATTGTTCTTTCTGACTTTTTTGAAGTGATGGACTGAAGACCCCCTAAGTAATCAACAAATGATGATGATTGAATATAATTCCCGTTTGTAATCAAATACAACATATAGTTGTTGGCGTATAAAAATTTAACACTAGAATATAGGAATTTAAGAGAAATGTTAAGGAGTCCCAGAAAGCAATACTGATTTTAACCAGAGAATCAGATTTTTCTTTTTCTTTTCTTTTTTTTAAAGGTTTTATTTATTTATTTGGCAGAGAGACACAGAGAGAGAACAAGTAGGCAGAGAGGCAGGCAGAGGGAGAGGGAGAAGCAGACTCCCCGCCGAGCAGGGAGCCCGATGCGGGGCTCGATCCCAGGACCCCGGGATCACGACCCGAGCCAAAGGCAGCCGCTCAACCGACTGAGCCACCCAGGTGCCTATTTTTCTGCTGCTGCCCACAAATACCTATAATTTCCTTATGGTTCATTGATTTTTTTCTTATAAACCAGTTAATCAATGATTAACAGCATTCTAAAGATGGAAAGGCTTTAATGATGCCCTGGATTAACTGTCAGCTAATACTGGAATATATCACACATCATATCCATGCAATGGTCATCTATCCTTTCTTTGAATGTCCCCCATAATCAGAGACCTCACTTTCTTACAGGGGAACCAGACTAATTCATTATATTGTTAGATAATTCTAGTGGTATAAAAGGACTTCCACAAGTGGAGTCAAAACGTGTGATTCTGGGATTTCTACACCATTGTCTTCGGTTCTGTTTCCTGGAGTAACTTCCTGTCTCTGTAAAGTTTTCCATCTGATTAAGAATTATCAAATCTTCCCTTGAATTACCTTTCTTATTGTCATCATACACTGAAAAGAGGCCTGGATCTTTCTTCCACTCAGCTGAGATTCTCTGCACTTGTAGACTATTCCTCTTGGGTCTGGGTTCCCTATCTGTGGCCGCACTGCCATCCAGCCAGCTTCCTGTAGGGCCCTTCTCTTTCTTCCCTGCCCCATGGCCCCTGAGATTGCAAACTGCTGAGAAATGAAGGTATGGAGAGGAGAGAAGTGGGAAGTAGGCAGAGAATAAGCAAAGACATGCAAAGACCCCAGGCATCTGGGACTGCCAGGGACAAGGGATCAGAGAAAGATTTCAGGGACCTCTTGTGAAGTGGGAAAGGGTCTCTCTGGAGGTAGGCTTGGGAATATAAAGTTTTTAAGTTTCTTAGGTGAGTCAAAGCTGAGGACCACTGCTGTAGGCCACTGTGCTTTTGAACAGAGGACTGAGCTGATCCAACCTCTTCTAGAGGCAGTTAGCACTCTCTTAGGGCAGAAATGCAGCCTTTCACCCCACAGGAAGACACAGCACAAATTCAGCACATTAACTCTTGGCATGGATGATTTTCTCTTGAAGTCTAAAAAGATTCATTGTCTCTTTTTTCATAGAAGGAGACAATTAAAAACTGGAAGACACTGACTGTCTACTGATGTAGAAAAAGAAGTCTCCAAATTGGAGTACAACTAGAACAATGAAATTGTGGGAGGTGGGAGAGATCAGCTTGGAGCAAGTTCAATAGCAAAGCGGTCTGATGAAGACTTTGGGATTGCACAGGGCTGGATCTGAGGCTTAAGCCAAATGTCTACTGACTGGGTGAACCTGGATGACTGGACAAAGGTTTTCACCTCTGAGCCTCAGATTCCTCATCCATAAAGTAGGTCATAATATGGTCTACTTTGGGGTGTCTGGGTGGCCCAGTCAGTTAAGCGTCTGACTCTTGATTTTGGCTCAGGTCGTGATCTCAGGGTCGTGAGATCAAGCCCCATGTCAGGCTCCGAGTTGGGGGTGGAACCCCCTTAAGATTCTCTCTCTTTCCCTCTCTCTCTGCTCCTGCTCCCTCCTCCAAAAATAAAAATAAAAAATAGTATGACCTACTTTGCTGGGTTATTAAAAGAATGAATTATTTATTCTATGTGCTCAGAACAATGCCTGGCTTAGCATATATGGCAGAGAATTGAGAAATGGCATGAAGTCAAATTTAAGAAACATCAGATGTTATTATGATTATTAGCTTTCACTGTTTTGACCTGATTTGTCCTTACTTGAGCCTCAACCATGTTGAGCTGTTAACAAAAGAATTTCTGGTTCTGGGCAAAGGCTGGGCACCATGGCTCTATAATATTTCCTTTCCAGTTGACTTCTTGAGCTTTTCAGCTGTGTCACCAGTTACCATAAATAAGGTTTTAATATTTCTTCAACGATTCTTTCTCACTTTTGAAGACGCTATTTTATATGATTATAATTTTTAAAAACTTGAGAAGAACAGGTGTCAATGAAATACAAAGTCAATGTAGACTCACATTTTCTGGATGGAAAATTCTCATGCTCACAAGAAACAATTTAGAATATGCACAAGAGAATTAAATGGGCAATAGGCAGAGTATAAAAAACCTAGAAAACAATTTTTCAGGTATCATCATAATGTTCTTTTTGTCATTTGGTAGGGGATTGAAAAAAAGCTGTTACTTCTGCATAATCTAACCTGCAGGACTGAGATTCTTTGGGGGAAAGATTGAGATCTCTGAATGTATAGTTTTCTTCCAAAATCCAGGTTCTATTTGGAAAGACATCAGAGCCTTTCTTCAGGACAAATAATCTATTGTACGTCTTTGCTATGGAATGGACTTTCAGGGAAATTTTCAGTTGTCCATCTTTAGTCACTACAGCTCTCAAAATGCTTGACTTTAATAGAAAGTTTTAGAATCTCATATATATTCCTGTGGAAGGAAAGAGTTGTGGTTTGGACTCTGTAAGTTCTTTATTCGTGATAAACTATAAGGTAAAGAAATCTCCATGACAGGAATCTGCAACATTGTCCCTGGTGCTCATAAATACTCCACTGTAATGTCTGAAATGACTTATCTTAGTCCTGACTGTGGGCTCAGATTTACTGTACAGTTCATCAACTTCTCAGCATGATGGATAATGAATGTTTCATTTACATCGCTAATTGCCAAGCCATGGTTCCCGCAACCTTTAACCCGTATGCTTTATCCCATTATCACCATATGTCAATATAATTGCATTTAACATTCCAAATGATAAACTTTCTTCTCTACAGAGAAATATTTTTCACAAAGAAATCATATGAGGGCCACTGAGAAAATGCAGGTCTATTACAGGAAATGACAAAAACTAACCCATAAGAGTAGGTAGATTCTGATAACTACTCAACTTCGTCTTTGGACAAGGAGCCTTGATTTCATTGTTAGGAAAAACGATGGTATTTTCTCAAGGAGTTATATTTGTTAGCCTCTAATTCAACAAATGCATAAAAAAACGTTCCCAGCATGGTGTGATTAAACTTTCAGAACTACGTAATATCAGAAAAAAAAAAAACCTAGTTAATGATAACTACATGTTCCAATTATATTTTCTATCTTTATCCAATTATTAGCCAGTAAATCAATCATAAAATAGTCCCCACCACCACTAATTCGGAATCACACGCATTTGTAGAAAGGAGTGAAATCTATCAAAAAACAAAACTCCTAAACTGGAAGAAAAGTCGCGAGACCATTTCGTGGGGCCACCTGTATCTAAAATGTATTTAAAACCAAGGCACAAGGTGAAGCTAAAAAAAGATGGGTTTTTGTAAGCATGCGCAGTTGTTGGCACGGAGATAGCCACTGCGGCAACAGCAGAGTCCGCTCACGGGGGCATCAGGAGTCATCTGCGTGTGGAGTTGTCAGCCACGCAGACTGCACTGCAAAGCTGGGGTGTGCCTGCCACCCCGACCTCCAGGCTTTCCATCTTAGTAAATGATCTTGTGCATCCCCCAAATCTCCCCCACCGGAGATTCACCCAGGACATTGTTTTCTCCCTCATCACCATGGCCAGTCCATCCGCAAACCCCATTCATCGGAACTCAAAAGGGTCTTCACTTTGTCCTACCACTGCTCCGCTCTCCCCCCCAACCCCCATCCTCTTTCAGGTCATTGTCCCTTCTCCACTGGTCTCTGAGTTCTTACTTTCTTCCCATTGATTCTTTGCAATGTCCCCACCTTTATGGTCCTCTGATGGCTTCTACTGTAATTAGAATAAAATCCAAACTGTTTACTCTAGCCTGGGAGGCCTTGTGGGATCTGACCTGGTCACCTCTCCAGCCATTCCATGCCACTCGCCTCCCCACACTCACTGTGATCCATTCAGTTCCTAATGGGTGTTCTGTCACTTTCCTGAATGTGCTGACCTATTCCTACTGCAGAGCCTTGCTCTGCTATTCCTTTTGCCCACATATTTACCCCTAGTCTTCTCCTACTTATAGTGTACCCTTGATTTATAAGCTTAAAAGTTAGTCTCAAGGAAGCTTTACACAACCTCCCCATCTAACGTAAATCAGGTTATGTTATTATGTACATATATTTTTAAAGATTTTATTTTATTTACTTGCCAGAGAGAGAGAGAGAGAGCACAAGCAGGGGGAGTGGCAGGCAGAGGGAGAAGCAGGCTACTCGTTGAGCAGGGAGCCCGATGCAGGACTCGATCCCAGGACCCTGGGATCATGACCTGAGCCGAAGGCAGATGCTTATCCAACTGAGCTAACCAGGCGTCCCATATTATTATATTTTTTTCAGAGCAGCACCCTATATTTTTCTCCACAGAACTTACATTAGCTTGAAATATATGTTTATTTGTGTGATTATTTAATGTCTAGCTCTCCCACTAGACTGACTGCTCCACAAGGATAAGAACCGTGTGTATTTCCTCTCCCTCTATCCTTACCACTTAGCATATAGCATATAGTACAGATAAAGGTGCCAGTTAAAATGTCTTGGTGTTCCACCCTTTACTCTACTGGACTCTAATTCCCCGTAACTGAGGTAGACAGCAAAGAAAACGGAGATGTTGGGCTCAGGATGGAGATGTTGGGGTCCTGATATAGGTAGGCAAGATAATCAGAATGGACTTCTGGTTCCTTAGAGGAGAAGTGAACTAGAACGTCCAGAAAGGGAGAGAATGAGTGAAACAATCTTTCATTGGGGGAAACATTTGATCATTTTCGAGAGGCAGTAAAGTAAGGTGGTTAAGAGCATGAATTCGGGGGCCAGATTCTGCTTCTTCCTATTTATATGATTTGGGGAAAGTTCTTATTCTCTCTGTGCTTCATCTTCTTTATTTGAAAAATGGAGATAACAATAGTACTTCTTCTTCCCAGAGTTAAATGAGTTCACTGTTATAAGACACATCCAAGAGTACTTGCCACGTGCTAATAAGGTCTATAGACGTATGTTATGTAAAAATAAAACTTTGGATTTATGAGCAATGTAACTTGGTTTGGAGATACTTCCTTGGGTTCTTCTGCTTTTCATCCTAATTAATTATAACACATATTTAGTGTCTCAATAAGCACCAAGACCAATAAGCAAAGAGCTAGTCCATTCTGAGTCCTGGTAGTGATGTGGTTTTAGATTAATAGCCATTACTATCAACTCCTACCATCAGCTACACACTGCTTACACTATTTCTCTGAGTATTTAGTCAATGCACCAAAGACTACTGGACATCTTGATGGCTGGGATGAGTTACGTGGTAGAATGAGGATCAGACCAGAAACCAGAATTCCTGGCTTTTAACCGTAGCCCTGCCATTATAGAGCTACGTGACTCAGCTAAGACTCCTCTTAGTCCCCCAAATTATCTGTCTTACATTTCTTTGCTTTCTTCTAAAATGCCCAAACCAGTACACATAGTAGGTATTGTGCTGATTCAACAGAAAGGCACAGAGACAGAAACAAAGTAGACACTTAATGAACATCAGTTGTGTCTGGTTATGCATTCCTCAACCAGCAGTCCTGTGACCTATTCAGGGATCTATTCAGGGAGCTCAAGAGAATGATGTGTGGAGGGCCTGGTATGTGCCAGGCACCACGAGAACAGCTTTACAAAGGTTACCTCATTTGTTCCTGCCAACAGCCCCGTGACTTAAGTACTACCATTCTGTGTGCTCAGGGAAGAAACAGAGCAAGGGCTGTGAGACCCAGAAGCTTACATCATGGGTAGTTCCTGACTCAAGTTCAGGGTATGGCTGACATCTGTCATTTGTCACCTCAAATGTTGGCATACGTTTCCAGGAGGAAAATAAGAGGGGCTGGTGACTTTACCAACTGAAACCACACATCTGGTGCATCTGAGGTGACTGATGTCACTGGAAACAGCAAGATAAAAATATAACATCTGAATGATATGTTTTTGCATACTTTTTAGCCCTTTTAAGTACCCCACACATGAATACAAAAAGGAAGCACAGAAATAACTACTTTATAAAGTGACACTGAGCACCTGTTTCCTCCTCAGAAATGACCTTGACTTCCTCTGCTCATTTCCATGCTTCCTAGTCATTGGCCTGCCAGAATTCACTGCCCATTCTCTGGGATCCCATGGTCTGTCTGGCCCCCTTAGATTTATCCTCACAGAATCAGGATTCCTTACCTTGGCTCAGTCCCTGCCCTGTATTTGTCTTTCACTTTTGCATCTCAGGGAGAGGTATGCTGCAGCCATCGTGTGACATCAACAAGTCTTGTCCTATGCCTACCTTCTGCTTGTGGGGAAGAACAGTAGAACATAAACTGTTATGTTCTCTCAGGGGTAAACAGGAAAATAGATCCTGTTGTGGATGTTTACTTGATAATGACTCAGGGTTTGAAATGCAGTCACTAAGCAAGCATTACCAAGGAGAAAGAGAAATAGGCAAGAAAATCTTGATGGTTTCACAAGTCATATAACAAATCTAACTGAACCCTGTGTTGACCATGAGGTGGGCAAGCAGAGGATGCAAGAACCATGGTTACAAGGTCAGGATCCTGGCCCTGCCACCTGAACTGTGTGTCCATGACCAAGTCTTTCATATGTCCTAGCCTCCACTTTTGAACCTGCAAAACAAAGACATCATAACATTTGGGCTCTCTGGATGCCCTGGTACCAACATTCTCCATCTGTGTAGCCAAATTCATTTTGAATGTTTAGCTCCTAGCTCTCCACTGTGGCCCTTCTACATTGGTAGAATAACATTTTCCATTTGGTTCAAAGACCAAATATAAGGGGTGCCTGGGCAGCTCAGTCAGTTAAGCGTCTGCCTTCGGCTCAGGTCATGATCTCAGGGTCCTGGGACTGAGCCCCACGTCGGGCTCCCTGCTCAGAGGGGAGTCTTCTTCTCCCTCTGTCCCTCCCCCACTCATGTGCGCACATGCACTCCATCTCTCTCAAATAAATAAATAGAATCCTTAAGAAAAACAATAAAATGTATTGATCCTGTTGCCCAATATTTGGCTGACTTTTTCCTGAAGCGCTGGCCCAAGGCCTCAATGAACCTCTGTAATGAGTCTCAGGACCTTCCCAGGGCTATTTGATAGCACATGGCATGATGATTATGGAGTGAATGATCTAATTGCTATCATCTTAAGTGCCTTCGTACACATTAAAACTCATTTTTCACTTGTATGCCCACTTCCAAGACTTGAAAATGTCATTCCACTTACTATCCACCCAATCAACTTTTTTTTTTTTAACCTGGAAGAACTCAATATTACATGCAGTTGTGGGAATTTAATTACATATTCTATCTTTCACATCCTTATGCAAATGGTTTTAGTTTTAAATAAGCCACTGTTGGAACCAGAAAACTCCTGAGGGATACCACTGGCATTTTACAATCTGAAGATGACCGAGTCCTTTATCTCTCCCCCTTTGTTTCCTTCCAGCAGAAAGTTCAAATGCTTGGTCTTGCACTAAGGCTCTCCAGGACCTCGCCCCATTGCAGCCTTGAGACTTATTTGTCATCACCATCAGCACCCCTTCAATGAGCTCAAGCAAAATCTCTCTAATTCCTAATTCCCCAGACATGTCAGTCATACATTACTCTCTCTGCCTGAGAGGCTCTTCTTCATCTCCTAGATCTTGAATGATGTAAAGTTTTTACTAAATCGAATATCATACCTCATGCCAAATAGGAACACTTACGGGATTCACTATCACACAAAATAGCACACACTGAAAGTATACCATTCAATGTGGTACACAATTATCCTTATTGGTGACTTTAAAAAAAATTAATCACTGGCCATGTTTATTACTATCTTTTTGGTATAGGTTTCACTTTTTCTGCTTGCTAAAGTCCCTTGCCTTTACAAAAGGTTCAGATAAATTTATGGGCTGCAAAAGCCACAGGGGAAATGTGTCCAGGGCTTGGCGTGTGGGGCAAAGACAGAGAGAACCTTCTATTATCCTATATAATACACTTCATTTCTCCTTCCATCCATACTTCTCCAAGGGTAAACAAGAGAAGGAGGAAGAAAGACAAAGGAAAAACACAGAGAAACAGAGAACAGACTACCGGTTGTAGAGGATACTTTGACAATTCAGAACAGAAACTATAGTGTTTTCCTGTGATCCCCATAGCCACTGGGTGACTTGAACATTTGTTTTCACAACATCAAACAAGCTTTTTACAGACTCGATGCAGTGCCAATCCCTCAAGGCAACCTCCATCCATTTCATTCTACACACAGTGCTCCTCAGAATTTTAGCAAATCCCACTGGTCACTTATCTCAACTCTGAGATGTCTTTTTCCCCTTCGTTAATTGGGAGAAATAGGGCACTCTTGTGAGCCACTGTTGAGGTTCACTCCAGCAATAAAGCATTTACAAAGAGTTACTCAGGACTAGCTGTTAAAAAAAAAAAAAAAAAAAGAGCTGTGCTTATGGCTGTGTGCATGCCAGAGTGTGCCTCTCTCTCTTTGACCCATTATTGCAGATTTAAAAACAAGCATGTTTTCAAATGGCGCTACGAGCTGCCAATGATGTATCACCATCATATCTCATTATTCTCCGCTAAATGTGATAATAATGTGATCTGTTAACATAAAAAAAGTTTGACTTCACAAAAGCAGCTGGAAATGGACAACCACAATATGCATAAATCTAACTCCTACCATCGGCTACACACTGCTTGACACATATTGTTAGAAGCACCTCGCATTTGCGAGTTCTCTTAAGCAAAATACTTGCATTAGGTCTCAGCTGGGGTTGTGCACCAGGCAGTTGGGGAAATATTCAATTCTCAGTGGAAGCCAGAATTTGAATTCTCTCATCTTTTAGGAATCATTTACCAGGTTTGGAGAGTATCCAGGCAGCTCAGGTGCTCCCACAGATTTCTCCGAAGTTCCAGGCCTCTATGTTCACTGATGGTCTGATGAATGAGGTTATCTTTAAACTGATGCTTACAGGGAAGAAAAAAAGAACCCTAAATGATACCAATGGCAGAGACTCAAAGAAATATTAGATTTAAGCTCACATTGGTCAAAAGAAACAAGGATACAAAGAACTTTGAGAAATCGTTGTCCCTGTCTCCATGAGCCACAGTCAACAGCGGGGCTCAAGTCAGGAATCTCTGTCCGTCAGAGTTACACTAATGAGCCCAGGGTCATGAGTTTAATTTTCCTAATCCTGGCACTAGCTTCTGGCCATCTTTGACTCCTTTCTTGACACACATTAGCTTCTAGCCTTGCTTGCATGTCTTTATCTTTACTCCCAACACAGTACTTGCAATCCTCTCTTCTCTCTGTTGCTTTGACCTTCTCCACAAGAACAACATTGACCCTCAAGTCTGTTTTCATCCCCACTACTAACCTGTGCGCCCACACCTGTATTTATTATCTCCAACAGACACTGTTTATTGGCTCTATCACCTTAGATTAATCTTAGGTGTTTAAAATCAAAATATTCAAAATCAAACTCATTATCTTCTCTTTCTTTTTCCTCCTAGACTTGCTCCCTTGCCTTTATTACTGATGGCACTTAACAGCATGATCCTCAATGGAGTCATGCAAATTAGAAACCCAGTGGCTCTTTGCGGTACATGCGTGCAAGGTCTGACGGGAGACAGTCGAGGAAGCCAGAAGGACGACGGATTACCCCTTTGGATGGAGGGGATTGCTCCTGGACCTTCAAAGTCCTCCGGGCAAGACCTGAGATGCTCCCCGTCCCCCGGGGGCCTCTGTATCTCCCTTCTCTACCAAGGAGTCACAGAATGTGCTACATCTGAGAATTCCAGTTAGGAATTCACACTTTTTATTTGTCCTATCAATTTTTTAAACTCGCTGAAAATTTCTTTATCCAAAATTCTACTTCCAAATTATTCTTTCTTACATCTTATTATTAGATTGTGTTACTTTATTACTTATCTACTATTATCTTATTCTCTTAAACACCAGTTTATTCTATGTGCTATACAATTATCCTTCTTGGTGACTTTAAAAAAATTAATCACTGGCCATATTTATTACTATCTTTTTGGTATAGGTTTCACTTTTTCTGCTTGCTAATTTCTGTTCATTTCTTTTTTTAAGATTTATTTATTTATTTATTTGAGAGCGAGAGAGAGAGCATGAGTGAGAGGGGCAGAGGGAGAGAGAATCTCAAGCAGACTAAGCACAGAGCTGGATGCAGGGCTCAATCCAACAATCCTGAGATCACAATCTGAGCCCCAAACAAGAGTCGGAAGTTTAACTGACTGCATCACCCAGGCACCTCTGTTCATTTCTTTTTTGAGGTAGAAAAGCCCACACAGCACACACTTTCACCCCTTTTTCTCCATAGCCACAGGCACTGCTTTTGTTCAGATGTTGGGCGGCTGCAGCCTGGCCCACTGATGGCACCATCCTGCACCCGGTCCCCACAGGCACCCCTCAGCAGTCCAGGCTCCCCCCTCCCCCGTCCCGCTCAGAAGAAACCCAGGTCTAGTCACATGGTGCCCAAGGCCCTTCAAAGTCATTCTCCTCATCTCTTCACCTCAGACTACAACCTTGCATTCTTCCTGTCCTCAGCAACACTGGCTCCTTGTCATCTCCAGTAACCACGCTTTCTTTTTCACACGTGGCCTCACAACATTCTTCATCTAGGATGTCTTCTGCCCCTTCTTCCACTCAGCTCTTCTTGGTCCTTCAAGACTCTTCTCAAGAGTCACTGGCTTCTGAAGCCATCACGAGCAGCTGAAGTTCCCTGTGCCCTTCCCGATTTTATAATGGGATAGCCTCAGAACTCACAGCACCCCTTTCTTTGAAAGACTTTTGTCTCCTAAAGACATGACATTTCCTAAGTCATCATTGCCTTACTTTTACCAAAGAAATGAGAGCCAAAATGGCATGCAGTAACCGATGTTAACTCACTAACCAGATCCATTCCAGTAAAGAGACAAAGCTCTTACCTCAGGTAGAGTTAGCACAGGTAAAAATATTATTTTTAAAATATTAAAAACATCTTGTGAACCAGGTTGATAATTATTATGTTGGGCCTTAAACTCCAAAACCACTCATTTCCCTTTTGCAAAGCTTCCTGAGGCCAAGTGCTGACATGCTTGATTATAGGGCCAGACTTCCCAGGTTGCAAAGCTCCTCTACTTACTAGTCATAGCCTTTAGGTAAAACTCAATGTTCCTCATCTGTAACATGGGGATTTTGATGACAGTGTAGTGTCTTAAACAAATACACAGCAAGTACTTAGAGCAATGCCAGACATAATTTAAGCACCGTGATGTGTTAGTCATTTTGATGATTCCAATTTGATGATGATAATGACCTGAGTATGGCTATACCTGGCAACCAGAGATTACAGGGATCACAAATCCGATAGTAAGAAGAGAGCAAAGGTCAGATTTGCAGGTACAAAGAAACTAGTAAGTTCCTGGCACGTAGCCAACACTCAAACAGGTTTCGTTCATTGTATTCAGTGAACCAGGACCCAAATCAAAGTCTCTGTTTCGCTGTTTTAACTCTCAAAAAAAAAAATGTGTATATAAGCTTCGTGATGGAGTTAAGACAGTTGTCCTGACTAGGCCTTGCTGGGAAGAGAAAGTACAAACTCCTGAGAGTCAACTGCTCCCAGGGCAAGACCCAAGGAAGGGTCTAGTGGAAGCTTGAAGCTTCTTCATAATTGCCTTCAGGCTACATCCCCATATTTTCAGATGGACAATCAATACTTTTATACTTCTGTGGAAAATGTCTTGCATGCACAGCTTTAAGACAAGGCCCTTACAAGTACATCGCCAGCTTGAGCCAATACAAACATCGGGAAACTTCACCTTCAAATAATCCCTTCCACTTTGGTGGTGGTTATAGACTGACCATCTGTGTGTCCACCCCCAACACTACCCCAGTGCATGTGGTGAAACCTAATCCCCAGTGTGTTGGTATGAGGAGGTGGGGTCTTTGGGAGGTAATTAGGTCATGAAGGTGGAGCCCTACGAACAGCATTAGTGTCTTTATAAAAGACACCCAGACAGCTCCCTTGCCCCTTCTGCCAAGTGGGAACATAACAAGAACTAAAAAGCAGACCCTTGGGCTGCCTGGCTGGCTCAGTCAGTAAAGCATGTGATTCTTAATCTTGGGGTCATGAGTTTGAGCCCCACATTGAGGGTACAGTTTACTTTAAAATAAAAAAAAAAAAGGGCGGGGGGAGTAGGCCTTCACCAGACACCCAGTGCCTTGAACTTGGACTCCCTAACCATTAAAACTGTGAGAAATAAATTTCTATTGTTTATAAGCCAGCCAGTCTATGGTATTCTGTTATAGCAGCCTGAATTGACCAAGACAGTGGTGTTTTGTCCCATCCATTGTCCCATCAGACCTCACAACTCTTGGATGTCACCAGAGCAATCACTATCATTCCCACATTATAGGAGAACAAATGTGACTCAAAGAAGTTTGGGCTTGCTGAAGTTCACAGCACCAGGAAGTGGTGGGGCCAAGACTCAACCCTCAGACATCAAGCTTCTCATCCAGTGGGCTTCCCACAGTATCAGGAAATCATGCTCTCTCCAAATTAAAGTTTTTACTCTAGCAGGCTCCCATATAGAGGTATCCCTTTTCAAATGGACCTTCGTGAATTAGCAACATTCACAACAAAAAAGACTATTAGAATATGCAGCATCCCTTAGAAGGCCCTCCACCTGGAGTCCACCTGGGAGCAAGATAGAGAGCTCTTCAGGTGGATACCACCAAGCATCTCCACAAGGTTTTCCCACATGCTCGTGGCTCTGAGACCTTAGTCCTGTCCGGTGAGGAGACTTTCCTACTTTATCACTGAATAACATTGTGTTGTCTGGGCCTCTGCTCTTTCCTGTCTGCTCATATGGCATCTACTGCTGCACGAGGTTGGGCAGGGGTCCTGCTGGGAGGAATTCAACTCTCTGGTTCTAAGGATGAAGTAATGAAGCCCACAGATAAATGTGCAACCCCATGTTTACAAGAGATAGTATATATGTGGCAACCATGAACAAGGGTCAAAAAGCAAAGTCAACACAGATGGGATTATTTCTTAGTTAAGAAGAAATCATGAATTAATTGAAAGATTAATTAGTGATAATTCAACTACAGAACACTACAGAGTTTGTAGCTGCAATGACCCCTCTTTGGCAATGGGGAATCTTCAATCCAGGAAACATCAGAACATCTCATTAGTCACCTCTGGTGTTTGGATTCTCACATCTAAGAAGCAGGTCATGATAAAACTCTGGCGTTCTCTCCATCTCTTTAGATGCGACTTGATGTTGTTGGTATTCTTTCTGTACCCATCAGCGGCAACCCACTTCCCACCCCTATTGCCAGGAAATCTGCATTTAATTAAATTTGAATCAGTGCAGGAAAAGCAAAGAAAAAAGTCTACAGTCAATCTTATAAAAATAAAGGAGAAAGAGGCTGTGTTTTCCCATATTCGCTGAATGTGGATGTGTGTTTGCCATAAATTACCCTGCTGCGCGAATGATGCTGAGCTTCCCATATGGCAAATATCAGATTGGGATACACGAGGAGAAATGTTTTTTTTTATTCTTGAATTAATTCTGTTCGGTTTATTTGGAGTGTCATCATATCCACCAAGCTTTCAGGAAACAACACAGTTAGAAATCCAATGAGGCTTCCAAGTACAATGAAAGATAGTTCATGACCAAACTTTTTGAAGTCAAGAACAGCACGTTTCATTGTCATTTGGAGCTCAAGTTTAAAAATGATTCTTTCACTTTTCTATTATTATTATTGTGAAGAATAATATAGGGCAGGGATGGGAAGGAGATTGCCAACATCCATTAGAACAAATGCGTAGAGAACCCCAAATTCATGTCTTAGATCTAGAGATTCTTACTTCTGATGCAAAATGCCCTTTATTCAATCATTCATTTTTTTATTTTTAATTTTTGTTCTCATTGTCTTTCTCAGTGAACAACTCAGGAGAGAAAGCAAAAGTGCTGCTGCCCTTTCATATCCACAAGGAGACTGCTCCCTGCTTATTGCGGAAAGGTTGTGTCCACAAAGTCTGGTGACCAAAACCAAAGAATTACAATGCTGGATGTGTCTCCTTTCTGTTTCAGTTTTCTGCTTTCCACAAGCTCTGTTTAGATCCTGGCTCAGACACTTAATCTCAGTGTAAGAAGTCAGGCAACCTTCACGAGCTTCTATTTCTTTAGCTGCAAAATGGGAAGGAGAAAAATCGATCTACAGCCCAGCGTCCTTGTGAGGGTTCAACAGGATCACATGTGGAATCCCCATCGTGGCACTGTCCAGAAGCAGGTGCTGAGTTCAATAAATCTCTTCCCTCTTCACTTCTACCCCTTTCCTCACTCTCTCCTTCAATTAATAGATAGTTATAACCGATCTTTGGAGTCAGATTGTCCTTGACCGCCATTGTTTCTTCCCTTCCTTTTGTGGATTCTAAAACGTGTTAGCCCAGGTTGACCAGTTTGCCCGACCGACCAAAGGGAACCCATCTCTCCTTGCTGGTCTCCGAATATATTTTAGTCTACGGCATTATAGCCACAGCCAAAGGAAGGCAAGAATTGCCCCAGATGATCTTTATCCTCTAGTACATACACAAGAAGTACAAGATGGAGTATATAATAGAATTTTATTTTTTTTAAGATTTTATTTATTTAGAGAAAGAGAGAGTGAGTGAGCAGGGGGAGAGGCAGAGGGAGAGGGAAAGAGAGAATCTCAGGCAGACTCCCCACTGAGCTCAGAGCCTGATATGGAGCTTGATCTCAAGATCCTGAGATCATGACCTAAGCTGAAATCAAGAACTGGTCGCTTAACTGACTGAGCCACCCAGGGGCCCTTATAATCGAATTTTAATACAAGAAACAGTATGTTTTTCATTCCTAGTATTTCATTTAACTTTTTGGTTTCAGGCTCACAGAAGTAGATCAGGGGGTATCCACTAGTCATGGCCAACATGATGCAACTGAACAACGGAAAAAGGACTCAAGGAGTGACTGGTTTGGAGGATGAGACTAAGAACCAGACCACCCTGTCTCCAGACTAGACTCAGAAGCTCTAAACCAAGGGAGGGGTGAAGAATCAGAAGCGGAAGGAAGAAAGCTTTGATTCTGGGGCACCTCGAGAAAGATGTGGACAGGACCCTAAGAAAGGGCTGGGAAGAAATAGGAAGGGAAGGGAGCATGATGAAACACCTCAAAGAGGTGTTTGCACCACACTGGCTGTCCTCACTCTCCCAAAGAAGGTCTAACAAAGTAGACAACGTCAGCATTTCCATTCTCTGCATGAAGCCAGGGCAGAAGCAGTGGATTCATGGAAGGCCGAGGCAGATCAAGACTAGTGTCACAAGATGGCAGGATGTGCGGGAGTGAGGGGCTGCAGAATTCTCCCATGTGTCCCACAGTGGCATCATCTGGGCAGAGAGAAAGAGGCCTGATGCTTGGGAATCTAAGACCCTTGTCATCATAATTAAAAAAATAAATAATGCCTTCAGAAAAAAGTATATATTAGGATTTAAGTGCACATTTTTATCCATTACTTGTAAAGCTAAATATTTTTTCATAGATGTATTAGCTATTTGTTTAGGACCTCTGTGCATTTTTTTTTAACTTAGGGACTTAGCGAATTTCTTATTAATTTGTGCAGATTTTTCATACATTAATCATATTATTATTTGACAATGAGTGGCAAATATTTTCTCAACCTTTGTTTTCATTTTGGTCTTTTCATGTAAGGCTTTCTTTTCCCCTTTCTAGATTTGGGCCTTATTGTGTTAGCTGCTTTGTGAATGCCAGCACTCAGTATGTGAGGGCTTGGTGCTTCATTTTAATGACATTTTCTCTAAACCCCGTGATGTCTCTGAAAGGTGGGTCTTCTCCACCTTACAGACAACAACACTGATGCTTCCAGTTAAGTAATTTATCCAAAGTTAAAGCATGAGGATGAGGAATTGCTCAACTCCAAGTCTGTTACATCATGCAGAGTTTGGTACATCTGCATCTATAATATCTAATAAGGGAGAAGGCAGAAGGAGCTTTCAGACCATTGCTTCTTAGGCTGGAAGGGGTTGCAAATTAGTAGGATAAAAGGACACTCTTTGAAACACAAGACAATAAATATACAAAGAATAAATAAAATAATGTAAATAATATGGCATACAGCAAGCAATAAGCATGATGGATATTAATCACAAGGAAAAAGATAAGCTAGGGGCACCTGGGTGGCCCAGTCGGTGAAGCATCTGACTCTTGATTTCAGCTCAGGTCCTGATCTCAGGGTTGTAAGACTGAGCCCTGTGTCGGGCTCTGTGCTCAGCAGGGAGCATCTCTGAGATTCTCTTTATCCCTCTACACCTCCCCCCCCCCCCCCGCGACCACCACCAAAGAAAGGAAGACAAGCTAAGGTTAGAGTCAGGGGGCTAAGGACTGATGGATGTTTTCCTGACAGGGTCATCCATGACTGAAAAGAAGAATGAAATTACTCAAGCTAACATGAGGTCCGTTGTGCTTACCTAGGGACCATCTCATCAGACCACTGATGGCGAGGCACATTGTCCTGGAGCTTGCTGGAAGTGGCTTCGAATGGTGACCCCCTGATATCTGACCAGGTTCCATTCAGGCAAGAGAAAAACCAAGAGGGGACCAGGAACTCCAGGCATCATTTACTCAACTACCATAACACCAAGCTGAACTGGCTCCGATTTGGGATCACAGAATTTCCTTTTTTTTTTTTTTAAGATTTTATTTATTTATTTGACAGAGAGAGAGAGACAGCGAGAGAGGGAACACAAGCAGGGGGAGCAGGAGAGGGAGAAGAAGACTCCCCGCGGAGCAGGGAGCCTGAGGTGGGGCTCCATCCCAGGACCCTGGGATCATGACCTGAGCCGAAGTCAGACGCTTAATGACTGAGCCACCCAGGCGCCCCAGGGATCACAGAATTTCTTAATCAAAAGTCCTACAGAGTACATCCAATTTACTAGCCCCCATTTCCAAACCCAGGCCCTTATTGTTCTTTAAATTCCACGTAGTTAACATCCAATGCAATATTAGTTTCAGGTGTAGGATTTAGCGATCCACCGCTTACATACAACAACCTGGTGCTCATCATGACAAGTGCAACCTTAATCCCCATCACCTATTTCATGCACTCCTCACCCACCTCCCCTCTGGTAATCGTCCGTTTGTTCTCTACAGTTAAGAGTCTGTTTTATAGTTTGCCTCTCTCTTCCCCCTCCTCTCCCCGCCCCCCGCCATGTTCATTTGTTTCTTAAATTCCACATATAAGTGAAATGATATGGTATTTGTCTTTCTCTGACTGACTTATTTTGTTTAGCATAATACTCTCTAGCTCCATCCATGTCATTGCAAATGGCAAGAATTCATTCTTTTTATGACTAATACTCCATTGTGTTTACATGGAGTAAATACATCTCTTTATCAATTTGTCAGTGGAAATTTGGGCTGTTTACATAATTTGGCTATTGTAGATAATGCTGCTATAAACACTGGGGTGTGTGTATCCCCACATTCTTTGGGTATTCTTTGGGTAAATATCTAGTAGTATGATCACTGGAACATAAGGTAGTTATATTTTTAACTTTTTTGGGAAATTCCATACTGTTTTCCAGAGTAGCTGCACCAGTTTGCATTCCCACCAACAGTGTAAGAGGGTTCCCCTTTCTCCGCATCCTCGCCAACAAAGGAAAAACAAGGCACGGGGGGGTTTACATGCCTAGCTTAAATTCACCTAGCTAGTTCATCACAAATCTAGCTTTAGAATTCCAGTCTTTTAATTCCTACTTCATGGTTCTTTGTTCCATACAACATTTATGGAATCTCAGCAAATGTGATATTCCTTCCAGTCTGATTTTCCAAAAGGCATGGGCCTGTAAAGATACTATAAAGCTACCTGGTGAGGGCTTTAGACAATCACAGCTAGCCTTTGGCTTCTTCACAATGCTTTGCTTCGTCTAGAGCCAACCAAGTTGAGTTTCTAAAATTATTTAATAAGACTAGCTACTATTCACTGAGCACTTAAAATGTATCAGGAACTACTAAGTATTTTACATATAACCCTTCAAAGTAATTCTCTGAAGTAGGGTTTTAAGTCTCTTTTCCACAGATGAGATACTGTAGTTCTGAGATAATAAATGTGTTTATAAAGTAATGGGCAGAGGCAGAAAATCTGACCAAGGCCACATGTCTTATCAACGGGACGCACCCAGAGACAACATGGTGGTGAAGCGCTCAGCCTCGGGACATGGAATGCCTGGGCATAAATCTCAGTTTCTCCACCAATTCCTAGCTGAGTCACCTTGAGTAAGTTACATACCCTCAGGAACCTGCTGTATAAAATGGGATTACTAATACTAAGTACCTCATAGAGTGGCCATAAGAATTAAATGGGACAATTCACATGAAATTTTAAACAGCGTCCCGAACCTACTCAGCATTAAAAATATTACCAATTATTATTATTATTCCCCCAAATTATCAGTCTCCTAATCTAGATCTACTAGAAGGAAAAGATCCTCCAACGTTCTTCTGCCTGCCATGAAGAAAGTTTCTAACATATGGAGGGCTGAGATAATAGATAGGCCTTACCTGGGAATGGGAGTTTAACTGAAGAAACTAACTGCCCAGGTGGCTGGACTTCAAGCTGTCAGAGGCCAAGAAGCAGCTCTGGCCAACTTCCAGAACGAATTAGCATAAACTATTATTCCATCTAGGACTCGGCTATGGGCATCTCGGGCACACAAGTGTGTGAACATCAAGTCTACCTTCTGGATAATGCTACCATCTATGGCACTGGGCTTCAAAGACATCCGCACACTGTCAAAGCACCGTAACTTTATGGTTACCAAACTGGCAAGACCCAGACCAACATTGAGAAGAATCACGTACCAACCCCCCGCCTTTGAGAAAGATTCTGCCTCATTCCTGCTCCCTCCAGTGTCATTCTGTAAACTGCATCTTAACAGACACAACTGGGTCTTGAAACAGCTGAAGACATGCCTCCGTCCACAGAGAGTTTGTGACTCAACTTGTCTTACTTGTGATCTAAACTAAATTTGAGTGCCAATAGCCCCCGTGAGAGTCAGTGTAAGTTCTCTGGAAGTCATGCAACTGCATTATCTCTACATTATCTCAGACTTGGAAACAAGTCTGAGAAAGAGACAGAGTGAAGAACAGGAAAGGATAGATGAAGGAAGGAGAGAGAAATGTAAATATTTTGTTCTTTAACCAATATAGACTTCTGGGGGTATTGGCTGGTACAGTTGGAAGAGCATGTGTTTCTTGATCTCAGGGTCATGAGTTCGAGCCCCACTTTGGGTGTAGAGATTACTAAAGAAATAAACCTGAAAAAATACAGACTTTTATATTCCATGTTCTATAACTGATGGTGAATATATCCCATTAATTCAAAATCTCAAGTGTACACAAAAATCACATGTGACTTTGTAATCAAATGGTAATCAGAAATCACTCAGTGTTGAATTACTTCTGCCTAGACTCTGATTTTTCATACTGAGAGAATGAGACTCAGATAGACATCGAAACCAGGAGATTACTGTCAAATGATTGAAGGATTTTATAAATCCAAGGGAACTTATGGGCTGCTTCAACCCCCTCATTTTTGCTTCATCGAGACTCTAATACTTAAGTTTGTGTATAATTTGGGTAAACAAAGTCCTTTTCTCTACAAAAGATGCATGGTCATTAATAAAATGTTGTCATGTAAAGTGATGAAGAAAGCATAATGCTCTTCTAACAGCCACCAAAGTTACAAATCCTGCCAATTCCAAAGGAATTTTTTTAAATAGCCAAGAAAAGGGACTGCAGAAGGTGTCATGGAACTGATTGAATCAATGACCCAAAATAAGAAACATGGCAAGGGCTGTCAAGATAAGACCTCACTACAATAATTCCCCATATATCACTATGATAGACCCCCTGGATGACACACAGGAGAAGCAGGAAAATGATGGTGAAGATGACAGGGAAGAAAGGGGGTAAAAAAGGGTCTGAATGAAGAAAAGAATGAAAATTAGAAGACACCAATTTGGAGCTAGCTTAGGAGTCAAAGACCTGTATTCTTGCAACCTGTGTTCACAGAGAGCCTACAAAGTGCAGACACTCTGCTAAGTCCTGGGAATTCCAGGAAAATAAAATTTCCATACTCAAAGAAAGGCGCCGTACGGAGGAGGGAAGCAGGTAAGCAAGCCAGAGGCTTCATTACAAAGCGATAAACACTCCAATAGAATAAGATAAATGGAACTAGGAGAGTGAAGAGGCAGGGCTTCCGATTCTTCCCCAAGCAGAGGAGGGCCGAGGAGGATGTGCAGTGCTGAGCCTCAGGGGCTCAGGAGTTAAGAGACAGGCGGGAGGAGTAAAAGCAAAGAGCACAGCGCCTCCAGCCTCGCCTGCAGGTTACGTGGCATGGTAGGCGGGTGCACGCGGCTCCTACCGAAGAGGGAAGAAGCTGCAACTGGACTTTATTCCATAGATGACAGAGAGATGTGGTAAGGTTTCAGGCAGAGCCGCAATATGCCCCAGCTTATAATTTCATTAAGTGAATCCGACAGACTGGACAGGGGCTCCTAAAGAGGAGGAGGCCAAAAAGGCAGCTTTGCAACACTGTCCAAGGCAGGAAGAAGAACCTGAACTAAGGTGGAAGGCTTGCAGATGGGACGAGGTGAGGGCTTCGTGAGTCGTTAGGCAGGGCAGCTGACAGGACTTGATGGATGCTCGGTAGGAGGTGAGGAGAGGTCCGAGATAAGGGGCAGCGAAGGGCACAGCTTGAGACACACAGTGTCCCCAGCAGCGAGAAGTGGTTTCCGAGACCAGGGACCCTCAGGAAGGACATGCCAGGAAACAGCATCGTAGAAGGCAGGAATCTGAGCGGACTCCAAGAAAGAACCTGACTCACCACCTACCTTCCCCTGACTCAGCTCACAGTGTCTGGTATATACTCGAGGCTACTCCCACAACCTGTTTTATTAATGATGGTTGGGGAGAAAGAACGCCTGCTTAAAGCTAACACTGATGTCTTTGTCCAGTTACTAAGCTTGCTTCCAAAATGAAACCACACACACAAGCATTGCACTGTGTTACTCTTGAGAGAGAGATCAGGCATTTTGACACATGACACTTAAAATTACCTAGGTTTTAGGTGTCTTATTTTTATTTAAAGAAAAAAAAAAAACAATAGCAATAAGAGTTACCTGGCTAGAAAGAATATATTCCTTTATTTTCTTTTTTCATCATTTCATATATATATATACATATATATATATTTCTACAGATACATTATATGAAAATCCACAGAAAAAGAACTGAAAAGAAACCACTTACCAAACTGGCAATTACTTTTGGTTTGGGATTGAGGTGATAAGTGGGATTTCGGCTATCTTCTTCTTTTTTTTTTTTTTTTTTTTTGGATAATGTCTGCATGTTTTACAACAAAAATACAGTTATGTGCTTATTTATTGCTATACAAGAGAAATCCAACTAGATAATTAGTATTTTTTTAAATTGTTTTCCCAAAGTCTGGATACTTAGAAGTTACATGCACCAATCTGCATTCCTGCTTTATATAATAATTCTGCTTTATCATTTATAGAGGTGAAATGTGGTTCTCTAGGCCAATGTCAAGGTTTCATTTACATATATCTCTTTCACAGAAGCCCTGAAACCTCCCTAGGTACATAGGATCATGAGGGGCCTAGCCACTGCCAGCTAAAAATGCAGTAATCATTCCTGAGTACATAAAACTCCCTGAGCTTTCCCTGGGGTGAGATGACTTCCCAGACCCTGCGAGAGTTCTGCTACCATAACTGGAACAGGAGAGAGAAGGAGGTGGTATATCATCTGGTGTTTTAAATAGAAATCTTAAGATATTCACACAAAGAAAAGCAGGGAATGAAGGAAAGTAGGGATGGGTACTGTCTGGCAAACACCCTTCTCCTTTCTAACCATAGACACCCTTAGCTACCTCTTGGGTCACATCTCACTTTTTTTTTGCTTTGGGTCTTGCTTTCTTGTTTGTTTTTATGGATTTCACCCATATGATAAACATGTAGGCTGACAGGCACCCTCAGAATGACATTTCTCTCCTCCTGTCCCCCATACAGAGCAAAGAGCTGAATCTCTTGAGCAGTGATATAACAATTGCATTGTTAAGACTTTTTTTTATTGTAGTAAAAACACCCATCACACAAAATTAGCATCTCAACCATTTTTATGTGTAGAGTTCAGTAGTGTTAAGTATATTCACATTTTTGTGCGACAACAGAAGTTCTCTAGAACTTTCTCATCTTGCAAAATGAAGCTCTGTACTCACTAAGCAATGATTCTTCTTTTCCTCCTTCCCCCAGCCCCTGACAACCACTATTCTACTTTGTTTCTATGAATCGGACCTCTCTTGGTACCTCATGTGAGTGGAGGTATTTGTCTTTTGTGCCTGGCTTATTTCACTTAGCATAATGTCCTCCAGGTTCATCCATGTTGCAGCACATGTCAGAATTTCCTGTCTTTTTAAAGCTGAAAAACATTCCATTGTATGTATATGTCAAATTTGCTATCTATTCATCCAACGATGGACACAGGTTGCTTCCACCTCTTGGTTACTGTGAATAGTGATGCTATGAATATGGGATAATAATTGCATATTTTAAAATAGGAAGTACTTACCAGGAAGAAAACAGCTAAAGATTAAGCATTAGAATATTCTCAGGGACCTTCACCAGGGCACCTCAAACGGCCATAGAAAGCTCTAGGCTCCCTGGTTCTCTCTACTAACACTAGAGAGTTCTTAAACACACAACCAGACCCTCCTTCTAGGAGGAGGAGGTTTCTGTAGTAAATGATCTGGGTTGCTACAAAATCTCTCTTTCCTTGGTTTCAACTTCCCCTGGCTCTTTTTCATACTGGAAATGGTAAGACCCCCAAGGCCAAGATCAGGAGAGGCTCTGAGGAAAAGGGGACGTAACCCACTGTCCTGCTTGCTGCTAACTTTGGCAAAAGAACTAGAGAGTCCCATGAGAGCCAGTCTAGGTCACAAGGGTGGAAGACTTCCTATGTAGGACAATGATATTCAAATTTAAGATCAGTGATTTTCAATGAATGTGTAAGGAGCAAGCCTTAAGTGTGCTGCCAGATTTTGATCAGGTAAATGTATCTTTGCCACAACTGAACATACAGATTGTTACTATAGAGCCTGAATGGAATATTGAACAGAGAAAGCTGTGAGATTCAGGGTTGGGCAGGGAGGGGGTTAATCATTTGTGAAACATAGGAGGGGCCCTGTTATACCATGCTGGACTCCGAGGAAGGGCATGTGTATGTCAGAAGGTTAAAGAACTTTGACCAGTGAGCACAGTAAGCCAGGATGGTCTGGGCAGTAAGAGCTCTGCTCCAACTAGAAGGGCAAACAAGACAATGGTGCAATCCGTGTGGCTATCTTTACAGATACCATAAACTCTGTTTTGTTTAGTAGCAATTGTGTTAAAGTCAATACTGACTTGCTTAGTATAGTTTATAATTTATTTATACTCAAATGTGATATGTTTATAGTTTATAATTTATTTATACTCAAAACAGATTCCTGCCCAAGTGCCTATTTTTAAAAAATAAAGTGGCAAATAACCTGGAATGTGCAGCAACAGCGACCGAGAGACCAAAGACTCAGAGATTTGAAGCCCAGCCTCTGTCTTTCTATCAGAGACATGATTGATAATTTATTAGGAAATAGCAAAGCAGTATGCAAATGAAGGGATTTTTTTTTTACTGCCATTTGGTGTTATTACTTTAAATTTAAAATATCTGAATTAATTTTCCAATTCATGTTTTTTGTTTTGTTTTGTTTTTTTGTTTTTATCTTTCATCATCACCCCAAAGTGCTGCTATCTATTTTGGCAATGGATTGCTAACCTCTGTGAGGTTAAATAACTTCCGTATCAGTTAGTTTTTTGGAAAAGGAGGACACCACACCTGAGTCTTCTGGACATAGAATTCACCTCCGCAGCAAGCCTCGGCTTGTCTGTTTGATGAATAGAGGATCAAAAGCGATTTTCATCTATTTAAGATCACTGATAAATGTTGGACTGTGGGCCTACATTTGTTAATGAGTGGAAACAAACACTGAATCACATATGAATACATTACAAAATATACTTCACGCTTAACGTTTTTTCAAAAAACACCTCCTGCTGTTGAAGCCTATGCCCCATAAACATCTTCAGTAAAGCAGTGATAAAAGCAAGAATAACAACCCTCAAATGATAAATTGGTCAAATTTAGAGAAGTCAAAATAAGTAGCATTTTTCCTTAGCAGCCAAATGCAAAGGTTACACACACACGCGCACCAACTAACTAACTACCTTACTCCTTGCATTAGATTATATAAAACAGTGATTTCATCCGTGTTCAGAAACAAATATGAGTGAAAGCTATCTTTCAAGTTCTAATAGTTATCTAGTAAATATTTTAATTGAATGATATTTCTAAATATGATAGGATAGCATTAAGACTGCTTGAAAAGGAAGGGCGCTTGGGTGGCTCGGTCGGTTAAGCATCTGCCTTCGGCTCAGGTCATGATCCCAGGGTCCTGGGATTGAGCCCCACATCGGGCTCCCTGCTCAGCAGGGAGTCCGCTTCTCCCTCTCCTTCTCCCTCTTTCCCGGGCTTATGCTCTCTCTCTCTTTCTCTCTCTCTCTCACTCTCTCTCTCTCAAATAAATAAATAAAATCTTTAAAAAAAAAAAAGACTGCTTGAAAAGAAAATAGTGGGTGCATGTAATCGAGAAAGTTTTTTGCTCTTTTTGAAAATGGTAGGCTCAAATAAAATTGATCAGCAGAAAAGAGTATTAGAATATATTTATGCCACAGTCTACATGCGGAAGATGAAATAGAGAAAATTTAGCACGGATGCAACAATTCAACATCACGTGGTGGGTCATTAATGTAAAGTAATAAAAATTAACTGTCATCATTATGTAATTTCTTAAAATGATCATTTGTTTAGTAAGAGCTCTTTCTATGGGACAAACATCAAAGCTATTCTTATGAGTTAAGTAACTATATTTGAAAATGGTATCAAAACCATTTGGAATCATTCCAGAATCTCATCTAAAGAAGACTGTATCCATCTTTAAAATCTTACCAGATTAGGGCGCCTGGGTGCCTCAGTCGGTTAAGCGACTGCCTTCAGCTCAGGTCATGATCCCGGAGTCCAGGGATCGAGTCCCACATTGGACTCCCTGCTCAGCGGGGAGTCTGCTTCTCCCTCTGACCCTCTTCCCTCTCGAGCTCTCTGTCTCTCATTCTCTCTTTCTCAAATAAATAAATAAAATCTTTAAAAAAATCTTACCAGATTAGAATTTATTAAGTTTCATTGGTCATTGTAAAAAGGATAATTTCCACTTACTGTAAAAAGGAGAGAGAAGATCCAAAAGTAAACTCTTATGGCAATGACCTTGTGGATGCAGTAATATGTACAATGAAATCATTTGATATGATACAGAACATTTCCTGCCACTTTCTATCTGTAACTGTAAACATGGTGAAGTAAGTCAAGAAGAGAGCAAAGCGGCAAAGCCCCTTGCTTAGCTAAAGCCATCAATACTGCATGATGATCAGAATCTGACCTAGGGCATCAATAAAACAACGAAGACACGGACTCTTTCAATGGTGCATAAGCATTATGTCATTAATCGAGCTTGGATTGTAACAGTCTATTCTTATAAGGTGACAAATTAACCATATGGCTACCTCATAGATGACAGAACTAAAATATATTAAACTCTGTGGGGTAAATATACCCACAGGCAATTCTAATATACTGACATTTTTAATACTAATTGAAGCTGATTGATTTACGTATTCTACGTTTTCAAGTCTCCAAAATGATGTATTTAATGTTTTATTTTTAAACACAATTAAAAAATAATATATAAATATATACATACTGCAAATGTAATACAGATAACAAATTCATTTAAGCCCATTTATGCACATTAGTAACACACCATGTGGCAGAAAGACTAGGACTACAAGAAGACCCCTTGGCGATTTATTTTATATTAAATCCCTAATGGCCTCTCCTTATCTTTGCAAAAATATGCACGAAAGTCCAGACTACGCAGCCATTGAAATGAATGGTTATTTATTTGCTAAACGAGAACCCTATGTTTAATGTTCCTTAGACATAAGGTAGTCTGGAAAAGTCGCATTCCTACGGCTCCATACATCATTTATTTTACATACCCTAACTTCTCACAACAGGCAGTGGAAAAATATCTCTGAACAGCATTGTAAGTTGCTGAGATTTTTGTTTCCAATTCCATTACTGGAAGATTAAATGTTAACATGTTTACTTGCTTTTTTAGCAACAAAAACAAATTCGTGTACCGTGTTGGTGCCCAGCACGGGACATGAATATAAAACGGAAGAAAGTTTGCAAATATCCACAACTAAAATCAAACAACGGATGGATATCTAAAGTTGAAACTTGTAAATAAATCTTCATTAAACACAAAAAAAGAAAGCTTCGTGTACTTTAAATTTGTCTGCAAAAAAAAATAAATCCTCATTAAACACACAAAAAAGAAAGCTTCGTGTACTTTAAATTTGTCTGCAAAAAAAAAAAAGTACTAATCATCGGAAAGTTCTATCAGCTTGTTCTAAGAAGAAAGCTTTTCCCTCCCCTTTATATGACATGCTTAAAATATGCCACAAATCTTGGTCCTGGACATATCAGCTTTTAATATTCATGCTGATACCAACACACTTTCCTGTCAAGTATGGTTCAGTTTTAAATCCCTTCACTTCGGGTTCATACAGCCAAAACGGTGTAAGCCCAGAGATATCCTTAGGAGACGGGCCTTTAAGCAAAAACACATTGTTTGCCCCCTCCTTCACTGCCTTCTCCATTTGGCTTCCAACACATTCTCATACAGAAAAAAAGCAAGACAGTTTTTAAGAAGAGAGAATTCACAAAGGAACAAATACCTGGCAGAAGGAATGTAAGGAATGGGGAAAGGAACACCACCACCTTCCTTCACTCAGAGAAGACAGTAACTCATGTTTCCCTACAGGTATAGATACAGATCCGTACAACAAGCAGGACTCACAAGGTGCAAGTGTGGGATCACATTGTGTGGCTAATGCTTGCCCCGATCCTATAAAAAACATCAGGCAAACCCTATGATTTTTCTGGACATGTTTTTGTTACTCTCAGGTGGCAAAGCTTCTCCGGCATTTCAATCCACAAGATGGAGTCTCAATTTAGTAGTCAAAGGTGGAGTCTTTTATGGAGTTAGGCTTCTACCCTCCCCTAGGGAGCCCCACTGCTGATGAGAGGCAATATGTTCTCTCCTCCATTCCTTCCCCCACTGACCCCCTCTACTCCGCATTCATCTTGCTGTCGTTTTGGATCCTTTGGGGGTTGGAGACAAGGAAGTCAGATGAGGTAGGAGAAGTAGAAAAATTGTCACTTCATTGTTACTTTATGGTCTACCTACATAGTAGAGCTTCCTGCTCTTCACAGCTGGGTCACTTTCGTGGGCTCCCCGTGGACCATCAGAGCTCTTGCATCGTTATCTCCCCTACCCTCCTGGACGGTTGGAATCCATACCTGTTCCTTGCTTCCCCAGCCGTGGGGAAGCTAGCTCTGCTTCTAGCTTCTCCCAGCTGAGATCTGCTCTGTCTTCATTTCAAGTCAGCCCTCTTGGGCAGGATCTATTACAAAATGTACCCTGGCTGTCTCTTGCACGTGGCTCAGATCTGACCCACATAAATATTCCTGCATTCGCTTTGCCCCACCAGTTTTCTCAGTGAGGGCAACTCCAGGAAGCCACCTGTTCTGGACCTCTCTGTCAACATAGCTTGTCCACATGTGTCCCACCTTCCGATTTTGTAGGCAGGAGTGAACCAAATGCCCAAACACAGGGTCTCCCTAACTGAAAGGGGCACATATGCGACTCTCTGAGGAGGCTCTGCAGAACCCGTTGCCCAGGGCTTGAGGTGAGGGATTGATGTCCCCTCAGCCTCAGTCATAGGGGACACACACATCTCGAAATGTGTCCTCTTTTCTATTTCCAAATTTCAATCCTTTTATTTCTTCTAAGACAGTGAGAAGCCTAAAAGCACTTTAATCAGGGTTCATCCACTTCTTCGGAAAATTGTGTATCACGGCCTCACACATCACCTCGGGAAGGGTTCTGTGCTGCCTTGGCAGGTCTGCTGAGCCTTCTACCTGAATTCAGTTAGAAGGTCTGTCTACGAGCTGTCTCCTCCCTTGTGTCCCCTGCAGAGTCCCTCTCCGCTCTCCTCCACCCTGCTCTCTGCCACAGCAGTGGCTTCGTAGACAGCATCGAGAGTCTCTTCCAAGCCTCCTGTTTCCTGCTGGTTTCAGCCAATGGAAAACCCCAACAGGTGCTGGGATCACCTTGAACTTGGCCACTCCTTGGCCAAAAACTCCTCTTGAGGTGGCCCTCTCTTTTCAGTCTTCTCCTTCCAACCTCTGGAAAACTTCTCCCTTCTCTTCTCTTCTGTTCCCTGTCAGGGTTAGGGTGTCAACCCCTGGGACACCACTCTCTTCCTTGCAGTGTCCCTCACTCTGCCTTCAAGCTGATAAAAGGGCTCACCTCAACAGCCTTTCCTCAAATTAATCTTAATTGAACAGGCTGCCTATTCTGCTGAGACCGATATGGTCTCATTACAAATATATTACCTCAAGATGTGCAAACGTTATAATATTTTTGAAACTATACTCTCCATACACAAATGTGAACTTGCCCAGTTTCCTCTTCCATAAGTGTTTTGAATGAACATTTCTAACCTGATCACCCAGATGTCCTTTTACACTATAATTTCCTATTATTATGAATTCTTGAAAAATCAAAGTAAATCTTTTTTTAAGGTTTTATTTATTTGAGAGAGAGAGAGAGAGAGAGAGAGAGACCAGGAGTGGGGGTAGGGGGAGGGGCACAGGAAGAGGGAGAAGCAGACTCCCCGCTGAGCAGGGAGCACAATGTGGGGCTCGATACCAGGACCCTGAGATCATGACCTGAGCTGGAGGCAGACACTTAACCGACTGAGCTACCCAGGTGCCCCTCCAAGTAAATCTTTATAAATATTTTAAAACTATTTCATAAAAACCTTCTTATTATTGAAGACCTTTAAGCCTGCAAGGAGAATACAGACGCCCTGAAGCGCCCAGTCCCATCCTCGGAGACAAGATGTATCATCAGTTGGATCAGTCAAAAAGCAAGAACGTCATTTCAGCACTGTCTTCTCCCAATGTTCATTAGTCATGTGACTCTTCTAATGGGCTTAAGAATACTTGATAGGATGGTCTTTATCTGAATAAAACCCAAGACAACTAAAACCATGAAAAAGTGACAAATACTTAAGAAACTAGATAACTACCAGACAGTCCTGTTTGGAGGTGCTGGTGGATTTTAAATGGCCACAAATTATTTCCAGTTCCTCCCATCTGGAGGTGGAGTCTCTTTCCTTACTCTTTGTCTGGGTTGGCCCCATGACTTGTTTTGACCAATAACCTGTGGTTTCACCTTATGGAATTTGAGAGCCCCCAAAGTTCTTGCTTCCTACATTTTGGACACTCCTGTTTTCAGGCAAAGAAGCCTGGGATGAAAGATGGCATCTAAAGAGGGACGCAGCCACCCAGCCATTCCTTCCAACCTTCCCAGTTGAGGCCCCACCCATGTGGTGAGGCCACCCTACATGACCCAGCGGTGACAGAGCCATCAGCTGACTGCAGCTGCATGAGTGAGCTCAGGCAAGACCTGAGGAATCATGAGAAACACCAAATTGTTGTCTTTGAAGCCACTAAGTTTTGGGAAAACACAGCTTTTCTTATCTTTCATATCAGAACTTCTCTCTCCTACTCGATGAGAAGTAACAATGATTATGATAACAATAAGCTTATTCTTCTGTGATCCAACATAGAACAATCAGGAAAGAATAAGTCAGAATCAGAATCAGAAGTCCCTGGGTTGGAATGCCCACCCTGTGGCTTGAGGTAGTTCATTTTCCCTCCGTGAGTCTCAGTTTATCCACCTGTAAAATAAATTTAATAACTGCCTATGTCATAAGGAAGGTTTCAGAATTTTTTTGTAAGGTTTCAGAATTTTGAAAGATAACTAACATAAGCACCTACCATAGTGCTGGGAACATAGTAGGTACTCAATGAACACCAGTTCCCTTCCTCAGTATCTGTGTATGCACATCCAAAGGCTGGGACCTGAATCAAATGGCTCCAAGCCAATGGTACTCCGAGTGTGGTCTCTGGGTCAGCAGCATCAGCATCCCAGGGAAATTACTAGAAATATAAATTTTTGAGTCCCACCCCAGAGCTACTGAGTCAGAAACTCTGGTATCCCGCATTGGCCCATTAAAGCCAATTAGAATTACCAATTCATAAGCTTAGGGAAGATGGAAACCACTATATTGCAGTATCAAGTCCATATTTCAGCTACATAGTAGCTGTTCAATAAATGTTTGATGACAAGTGACTATGTTAGTGAGGGCTTAAGTGGATAATGAAGTGAGTGCATGCATTCAAGCCCTCCTTTTCAACCCTGATGTACCAAGGACACATTATCCAATCTGAGGTGCGGTAGGATGAGCCAGTGATGTTAATGACTGTAGTATAAGTTGGGAGCCTCAATGTTTGGGCTCCATGGATAGGTAGGTAATGATGTGGGTGGGTAGGTAGAAAATGACTGTTTCATTTTTGGTTTGAAGTAAAAAGAAAGCACTTTTAAAGGCCAGAACAGATGTACTTGGCATGGGTATTTGAGAAGAAACTGACAATTAGATTTCATAATGGTTTCATGAAAAGAATGCTACTGTAGTATGTTGGAAGGTAAAACATAGCCACCAACACTTAATGTCATGAGCTACTTTTTCTAGAAGAGTTTATCACAATCCCTTTATAAAATGGAAATAAAAATAGACCCATCTTAAAGATTAGTCATGGAGGGTCAATGAAAATACAATGTATGGTACATAGTAAACACTCAACAAATGTTGGCTACTATTATATTTATTTTTATAACTTGAATTCTTCAAAGTATCAACTAGCTCTGTGCTAGGAATACAATGTGCATTAAATTATTCATTTGAAGGAATAAAAGAAGACAAGAATAAAGTACCAAATCCTAGTTCTAGCACCTTCTCTGTTTTCCTTTTTCCACCACTAGGCGACACCACTGACCTATCATAAGCCACTCTTCTCCACTAGACTTCAACACAGCCAACCTTACCCATCGCCGTTGATTAAGGAACAACAAAAAAGAGGTCTATTCTAGAAAGTAACTACCCTCAATTATTCCTTTGTTTGAGTCTCCTTATTTCTCTGAATTGCCACTGGCTGTTTGCTATAAATTTATTCTTTCATTTCAGCGTGTACTGGAAAAGAGTCCTTGTTACTCAGGGAACCAATTCAGCATTTACCTACACGGACAGGAAAGGGGCATTCAGACAACCACTGTCTCTCTTTTGTAGAGGTTACTTCTGTCACAAGAAAAGGGAGCAATTTTCCTTTAGCTTCACAGCCTGCTTTTCTATGACAAGTTGATGTAATGCAGTAATTAACCATTAAAATATTGCATGTGATTCGCAGGAGTGTTACAGACAAATTAATTTAAACCAAGGTCAGGTCTCCAAATCAGCAAAATAACTCTGAAAGCGGGAGAGAGAGAGAAAATAAACAAGAGAAAAGGTAAGGAACAGCTGCTATTAAAAGTAACGCCAGGCAGCTAAAACTGGTCTGAATACATTCCTAAAAATGTAATTAGCCAAATCCTTCCAGAAATTAAACCATCAAAATGACATTATAGTACACTTAAAAAATGTATTTACAGAGCGAAAGAGCAGTCATCCTAGCATATCGCTATGTCCTGAGGGTTTCCCTCCTCATGAAGAGAGATGCAGAAGAGAATTTGATATTGTGCCATGAAGAAAGTTCAAATTGTCACAGATGTATTTTGTGAGATGCTGGTTCTTAATTCCCTCAGATGGGCTGAAGTGGAAAGGGAATGAATTTAATAGGGCTGTTTTTTGGTTTCTTTGTCATCTTATGGGAAGATTAAGGTGACTAGAACCGAAGTCTGCCTATTAGCTTTCCAAATACCAACATTTCTTGAAGGGCTTAACAAGAGAGGTGCCTAATTCTACCAATTTCCTGGAGCTCACTTCTCAGAACAATGGGCATTGAAACCTGGGTTCCTTCACAAGGTAAGAGTCAACCAACCTCGTCCTACGAAAGGATTTCAATAAAACGGAATTGGTATTTACATAAGATGCTGTGACACAAGAATTTATTCAGAATGCCTTCTGATAATTTGCTCACTTCCCAAAGGTGAATGTGAATGTAAATGAGAGGTCCCCAAATAAAGTTACAGAGGTACTAGAAATACCACATGCAAATGGAGAGCCATAGGCATTTTGATAACATATAAAAGAATTTTTTTATTGGCTTTTTAATGATAAATATGCATTAGGAAGTTACTGGAAGGAAGTGCGGTAATACTCAGGCAGTGAGGACTGGGGCAGGGGTTCTGAGGAACAGGCGGACATATGGAAAAGGGAAAGGTGTGCAAAACCTACTGACAGGCGAAAAGGCAGAGAGCCATGAAGTGATACAGACAATCCACGGTGTGATCCAGAGAGGCTGCCAGAATTCACTAATGCAGCCCGTGGTTGTTGAAGCTCAGCAGGAAAGTGGTGACAATGCCGAAGAGAGGAGAACAGGAAGCGGGGGAGACAGGCTGCCAGGGCAAGAGGCCGGGTCCCCAGCATGTGCGCTGACTGAGGAGTGAAGGCGGGGGCAGCTGTGATGTTTTGTGTCCAAACAGGAAAGGCCTCAAAGACTAATTATTCGATGCTGTTCAGGACTATACACATGACCTGTTATCTCCCGCTGCTGGGTGGCCCTGCCTACTCTTAATTCGAGCTACGATCATTAACGGTTGGAAATATGGAGTATTCACTGTTGGCCAAAATGCACGAAAGCAGGTAAGTAAGTTCTGAATCATAAATTAAGGTTCTACTTTTCCTTGATTTATAGAAAAAAGTCTGGGACTGAATAACACAGCCTTGGATACCAAAAGCAATTCCCTCGTTGGGTAAGCGGTCTCCAAAGATAGCCACCTTCAATCTCTTCCTGCTGTCTATGCACATGTTCCTCCTCACATCAAGAATTGGGGTCTAGGGGCACCTGGGTGGCTCAATGGGCTAAGTGTCTGACTCTCGGCTTTGGCTCAGGTCATGATCTCAGAGTGGTGAGGTCGAGCCTTGCTTCGGGCTCCATGCTCAGCATAGAGTCTGCTTGTCCCTCTCCCTCTGCTCTTCCGCTCTGTCTGTCTGTCTCTCATAAATAACTAAAAATAAGGCATAAAAATTTGGAGTCTAATTCCCACTGGTGTGCTGGAACTGACTTGTACAGGTTAGGGAGAGACAGTTATAAAACTGGGGGAAAATCTGCAAACCCACCATTTGCAAATTAAACACAGCCGTGACAAAAATTAAATTACATATTTTACATTAAATAAGTTGTATCAAAAACAAGAGTCAAATTCTGAAATGCATCCCTTCATAATTATTTCATTATCCGTTACTATTATCTGTGCTCTTTAGATTATTTACATCTATATATCTGCATGGCAGAAATGCTATATAATGGGAGGCTTCTGCACATCTCTTCCCCCTTTGTACTGTTTGACAAACAAAATTATAATATATTTAAAGGCTATAATTTGATGATTTGATATACGTGTACATTGAGAAAGGACTCCCATAATCAAGTTAATTCATACATCCATCACCTCATATAGTTAGATTTTTATCTTTTCCTTTCTTCCCCCTTGGTGAGAACACTTAGGACCAGATTCCAATTATACAATAAAGTATTATCAACTATTCCCAACTCTGTTTTGATGATATCACATTGCTGCTTTCAAATCAGCCATAGTAAGAGTTTTTACGGAAATTGGCAAACACTACACATCAAAGCTTGTTTTATTGTTTTATTGCTCCTCTAGAGCAGGTTGGCAAACTACAGTCCACAGACCCAATGCAGCCCACTGACTGGTCTTGTAATGGCCCATGAGCTAAACATTTTCAAATAGCTGCTATTTGAATTCCTATAGAATATCCTCAATCTTGCATCTTGGACCACAAAGTTCTAAATTATCTACGATCTAGCTCACCACAAGAACAAACTGCCAGGTCTGGACTTAAGAAAGGAATAGAGAAAAAGTTAAAATGAAAGTTAAACTTCAAAGCATGTTCTATCTCTGGCCGTCCCATGGTGAACAGCACATGCACAAAACCCCAAAAAAACCCTGAGGACATGATCTTCCAGTATTTGAAAACTATTCTTTAATTTGGCAAAGAAGTCCTTCACGTTGTTGCCAAGCAGGTGAAGTTAAGAAAAAAGCTTTTGTTGTTTCACTTTCTTGTTAAGGAAAACAAAAATCTCAACTATATTCTTGTTGAAACCATACCTGTTCATCGACTGCAATGCAAGAGTTACACAAAAATTAACTAATTCATTCATGAGATTTAATTGATGATATGGTTATTTACAAAAAAGAAGGTTTTTTTGTAAATTGTGTGCTATAATATATTATTTATAACAGTAATGTGTGTGTGTGTGTGTGTGTGTATTTTTCTTCAGACACCTACAAGCACACCACTGCTAATTTCCCTTGTCATCAGTCTGGGCTGATCTCTGAGGCTTAAATGAACAATAGAAAATGGTAGAAGTCATACTCTGAGATGTTTTAAGTTAGGTCACAAGAATTGCAGCTGTCACCTGAGTCTCTCAGAAAGCTCGCTCCTGTGGCTCTCTTGGAACCTAAGTGTCATGCTGGGAGAAACCCAAGCCAGGTGATGGTCAAAACTGAGCTCACACTTAACCGCCATCCAACTGTTAACTGCATGAGAAACCCCAAGCAAGCCCTGCCCAGCTGAACCCAATAAACCCATAGACCAGGAAAAATACTAATACCTTATTTTAAGCCTCCAGGTTCTTGGAATAGCTTGCTACACAGCAGCTCACAACACACCATTTCATTGTGAGGAGGAGGCAGGAAGAGGGGAGCCAACTGGACCAAACACATCATGATGTCAAGAATCCTGGCTCAGGGTATCGCAGCCCTGTTTTGCTCCAGGCTCTTGGAACAAAAGCAGGTGCAAGGACATGTTGTGGGGGGGGGGGGTGAGAACAAAATGTAATAAAAAGGGGGTAATGGTAATGAATCATACACATCCACCTTCGCCTATAAATCTGAATCCCACAAAGCCACTCTCCTGCTAGAGACGCAGCAAGTAAAATGCCATCAGGTGGGGCACTGACACTACCTTGTTCCTTCGCTACCCATCAACCATATCTGGGCTTCCTGGAACAGCATGCAGTTCCTTCCACAGCTTGCTCATTTTCTACACTGAGCCAAAGAACCATTCTTTGAGGCTAAGCCTCACTTACATTCCCCACAGCCTCGTTGCATCTTATCTCATTATCTTATTCTCGCTGCACAGTTGCCCAGAGAAGTCAGTGGGGATTTCTGGGCCCCGGGGAGAGGTTTACCCCCCAGGGCAGGCTCCGTGTTTTCTCTACCTTCCTTCCCATACCTTCCATGTAAATGAATTTTTGTCAGTGTTAACAGGAAAGGACAGAGATCCAGGGCACCACCCTATGCCCAAATAAGCACAGTGCATAATGAGTAACTTTATAATCTTTAAACTTTGGGTCACTGTTTATCTCATTCCTGCTGCAAAATGACTGCTAGAAAAAAAGCAGTACTGAGGTATTTTGTACCATTTAGGGAAATAAATACAGAGAAGTATGGCTAGATGGGTTAAGTTTCATGAATTATTTAAGTCCACTTGAAGTTGGCCAATAGGTAAAACAGAGAAATTGGCCAATAGATAAAAAAGAGGAAAGTTGTCACCGAAACATCAACTTGGCTCCAACTTAATTCAAGCTATAGATATGAAACAGGAATTCCATTATAAGGCACTTCTAGATAGGCTGGTTTTGCAGGCTTTATTTGGTGTCTTTGAAATATTTTTGGCCATCTGCAGAAGGAGCTACCTACATACAAATTGTAAGGATTCTAAATATGATAAGATTTAGCTGCTTAGTACATTTTGTTTCAAAGACAAAGTGCTGTTGCCACTGATATGATAAGCCATTCCTTTTTTAAAAAGATTTTTATTTATTTATTTGAGAGACAGATAGAGAGCAAGCATGAGCAAAGGGAGAGGCAGAAGGGAGAGGGAGAAGCAGAGTCCTCATTGAGCAGGGAGCCCGACCAGGGCTGGATCCCACGACCCTGGGATCACGACCTGGGCCAAAGGCAGACACTTAACTAACTGAGCCACCTGGGGACCCCTAAATAAGGATTTCTGATTCTCTCACTTCAGTTATGACTTATTATCAAGAACCATTCATTGTAGATCAAAAGGCATGCAAGTCTACTTTTGTGGTTCTTTCATTTTTTCATCCTGCCACTGTCCTCAAGGAGCTATGAATTATTAGCTCTCAATTCATACTTCAGATGCCTCACACATAACTGATTATTAAATTCATACCATGAAAGTTACCTGTGTTTGGCATTTGTTTTAAATTCCTTTGGACCCTTGAGCCAGGTATGAATTGAGAACTAACACCTCGACTACTCAGAACTTTTGTTATTTGGAGTTAGCATTGTGGTCAAAAGTAATACTGTTTCCTTTCAATAAAAGAGCTCTACCACTGAATTTTTTTCACTAACTGATTAGGCTGCTCTCCATTTGAATACCAATTTGGAAAAAGTTATATATCACAGCAAGGCAAACCAGAACAGTCATATCCTTGAATTCTAGAGTCAGGCTGAGAAGAAACATCACACTTCTTTCCTCCCTACATGGTATGTCCTACCCAGTCCCTTGTCCCAAAGTCGTTGTTATATACTCGATTTATTTACCAAATCTCCCCCAGGTCAGGGGCCGATAATTACTTTCACTATGAATACTTAGAAGTTATATATTTATAGATCAAAATTGAAATGATTTTTAAAAGAAGTAAAGACTTGAAGGTATAGAGAGGAAGGGGCCTTGATATGAGGAGGAGGGAAAAGAAGAATTCAACCAAGGACTGCCTGGGGAGGTTTAGGCTGTCTGACACCAAAAATGTGGGGTAATCACTGACTCTAGATGACTCACTAGTGAAGCCCTTGGTGGGCTCCAAGACTACAACTAGTCTTGCCCACGGGTACCATATCCCAAGCAGTGAAAACAGTACTGGAACAGGACAAACCTGGATTTTAGTTCTGGTTCTACATTAGACAAATGTTTTAATCTCTCCAGATTCCAATTTCCTCGCCTCCAAGATGGAGATTGTGGAAGAGACTGGCTCAGTATTCTTCAAAGTGGTTCTTCTTCTTGGGCACATAGCTAGACCCTGCAGCTAGATGGGACCATGTGACTGAGCCACTGCAAGGTGAGCCAGAGTGATGGGTGCTACATCCAGACCGGATCCATAAAACCTCTCACCTGTGGCTCTCCAAGCTCTTCCCCATCCTGCTGATAGGACGGAGGTGTCCACAGGCATCTTAGGAGATGCATTTTGAACATGGTCTCTGAATCACCCGTGGCCACTGGACGAGGAACACCAAAGTGGATCACTACACAAGCAAAAACAGAATAACTTCTGTGCTGAGTCTCTGAGAGCTGGGGTTTATCTGTTACAGCTGCTACAGCTACCTTAACCAGTACAGGGGTGACCACAGCACCCTTGCCTCACAGGCTTTCTGGGAGGATTATATGAGATGATGCTTGCAAGTCCTCATTCTACTGTCTGGTAACACAGTGAGCGCTCAACATCAAATATTAACTCTTTAGCAAGGAGGAGGTGGCTGGCCTGGACCCAAGAGGAAATGGAGGCAGTTATGACCTAAAAACCTGGAGGAGAGGTTGCACGTGTTTCCCCTGGTTGGCCAGTTGGCTTTGAAAAAGCACCTACCATATGCTTCACAATAATACGCTAATCAAAAATCATCTACAACTCCCCCCAAATATTCGTACTACACGTTCTACAACACAACAAGGTAGGTAGTAAATACTCTAGAGGTACTTCCATCTTGATCTCCAAAAACTCTAAGCTGCAACAAGGAGAAATCACATATGGTGCTTAAAATTGGTAAACTGGATTTCGGACTGCTTTGCTCCATCTTAAAGCACTGGTTACAGTGGTTCAGTGATGCTTCACTGGGCCCTGAGCAAATGTTCCCTTTTGTTTGGGAAGAGTTTAGCAGTGATCTTGGGCATTCATTCTGCTCTGTGCTCTGAATGCTGAGGGAAAATGTTGGTATTTTTCCCTCTGCAGTGTTCCAAGGTGCAGCTTGGCTGGTAATCTCTACAGGGCAGAATGAGTCAGCAGTCTGAATCACTTTACCAGAACACATCCCATGTGTTCTATTCCAGGTTTCAAATAGCAGAGCGTCTGGTCATGAGGAGGCCCAGGGCTGAGAGCACAGTGGAGCCCCAGAGAGAAAACAAGCCTGAACGCTTCCCTCAGACTCCAGCTCCAAATAAAGGAGACAACAATCTCAAGAGCAGAAAATCCCCACTGTTCCTCATTTAAAGGAAATTGATTTGAAATAAAAACATGTGGAAGCATAATGATGTACTATACGTTGGCTAACTGAATTTAAATAAAATAATAAAAAAACATGTGGAAGCAACAGATGAAATGTGCTTAGCAGGCAAAAGATTCATTCAGACAGTCCTGTATGTTTTATTCTCTTCAGTTGTCTGGAAAATTACTACTTTTACAAATAGTCTATGTTATGGGTTGAATTGTGTAACCCCCTCCCCCAACCACCGTCAAATTTATATACTGAAGTCCTAACTTCCAGTACATCAGAATGTGACCTTATCCGGACACAAGGTCAATGCAGATATAATAAAGATGAGGTCACTGGGGAGGGCCCAAATCAGTATGACTGGGGTCCACACAAAAAGGGCAAATTTGAACACAGAGACAAGGAGAGACGAAAGACAACAGGAACATGAAAGCAGAGATGGAGGTGACACTTCGACCAGCCAAGCAATGCCAAAGACGCCAGCGAACCACCAGGAGCTGGATGAGAGGCATGGAAGAGACTCTCGGCCCTCAGAAGGAAGCCGGCCTGCCAACCCTTGAACTTCTCGCCTCCAGAGTTGTGAGACACTACATTTCTGTTGTTTACATCACTCCATTTGTGCTGTTTTGTTATGACAGCCTGAGCAAACTGATACAGTATACTTGCTGGAATGAATCCTAACATCATTGATCGTAACAGAAAGTAATCAAGTCAGTGCCTGCTTATGGTCCTTCCTGAGGCAAGATGCTAATGACTCACAGCTTTCCGGAGATGCTTAAAGGAGGCGTAATCATATTGGATGTTGGCAAGGGAACCGTTAATGTGGTTAACCTCAGTTGTTGAGTGGCACCTCACTGGAATGGAAAGCTCTGTCCCTTCCCTTTAATGGTATACTAGGTCCATGATGTATAATCAGCACTTCATTTCTGGTAAAAGAACACAGGCAAAGTTTGGAAGCATATGTTCTGATAGCCATAATGCTTTTCTATTTTTTCTGATTAAGGCTTTATTATTTTTCATTTTTATACTTTCTAGTTTTTAATATGGATTTGGTTTTTGGCCACCTTTATTCCTCTCTGCTGGTTCCGCCGCTAAAAGGCAGGATTGGAAGCTGCATTGTGGAGAGCATAACATAACATGTAGACTTGTCCAATCACTAGATCGTATACCTGAAGCTAATGTAACCTTGTGTGTCAATGATACTTCAACAGAAAACAAGATGAAGGATTGGAACAGAACCAAAACCACCTGCGTTTCTCTTGATAATCAAATGGGCAAGCAATGAAAAGGGCACAAAGGATCAGGTACAATGATAATCAATGAAGTGAATTCCAGTATGTGGTGTGTATGCCCAAGATGTGTGCTATATTTGGACTCAGAACAACCTGGAGGCCACGTAAAACGGGACATCTGTGTCTTCCCCATGGTCCTAGCTTCCGAGTCCTCTCTGTAAGAAGGGATACCCCTCTGGCCATGCATCTGAGAATGCCACTTTTTATCTACTGCTCCTCAAAGTCATATTCATTCTGACCTCATATGGTGCAAAGTATTGAAACTCTGCATTATTATAATGATTTGCTTTCTGTGGTAGATTTTTCAATAGCATCTGTAAACTTGATGAGATTACAACTCTTCTTTATGATATATACTACCATGAACATGAGAGAGAAAGAGTTTAGTAGCTTTCTTTTTACAACACAGAAGGTCAGAGTTAATGCGTCTGTCAAAGCAATGGTCTCTACCTCCCAAACTAGGGGTTCCTTCTATGTATATTACAAAGACACAGATTCTTCTGATTTTCTCAATATTTTTACCTCCCAAAATTAATTGGGTCATCAGTCAAATAAAGGCCGTGATGCATACAACTGTGCACCTGCAGCGTTCCGAAGGACCGCTGAAAATTTAAAGAATTCTTTTCCCCATTTCCCTGACATGTCACAGAACTTCCAGTGGATTCCTTCCAGTAACAACTATTTTGCAAAGCTGCCTGATCCACTTTTGGACAGCTGGATAAGCAGTACTATCTACAAATACATGGACCATATTTGATCTATATTATCTCAGCCTTCAGACATAGTTATCTGGAAAAAAACTGATTAGGAGGGAACAAAGTAGATTATCTTGGATGCACAGCTAGGTGGCTTTGCTTCCCTAGCTGTTTATTTAAATTGGAAAGGAAATAAAAATCAGATATCACAGGGACAAACTGCAAACACCAACATGTACTAAGTATTTCTATTTACTGAGCATCTACTATATGCCCAGCACTGTGCCAGGAAATTAAAGGGAGATAGAAGTCAAAGATACCAGGGCCTCTGGGTGGCTCAGTTGGTTAAACGTTCAACTCTTGATTTTGGCTCATGTCGTGATCTCAGGGTTGTGAGATCGAGCCTCATGTCAGGCTCCACACTAGGCGTGGAGTCTGCTTAAGATTCTCTCTCTCTCCCTCTCCTTCTGCCACACCCTCCACACTGTGCTCTTTTTCTTAAAAAAAAAAAAAAAGAAGTCAAAGATACCATCATTAGGCTCAATTAACCTAAAATATTGTCTAACTGTGATTAAATAGATACATGAAACTAAGCTCAAAATAAATGGAAAACTATTTCAGTCCTAAGTTGGTCCTTCAAACTAAACTTTGCAAGAGTTCAGAGGCTGGTGATAAACAATGGAGAATTTATAAAAGTTATCACAGAATAGCTAGGTCTTGACATGCTTTGGAGGACAAACGAGACTTAGATACTCATTGGAACTAAAAATATTTCTTCGAGAATCTATCTAGATTTAAAGGGTGTTTAGACAGCTGTTTCAAAACACACAAAATAAGGTTATGGGGATTCTTTCATTATTTTAAAAAAGTGAGGTACATGGGGATGGGATAGGAAGGCTGACATGGTATCGTAGGTGAGTAGGGAGGAGAAAACACCACCTCACAGGACCCTCTGTGGAGAAAACCAAACTCTGCCCTCAACTGGGGGATTTTTCCAACGGACACACTGAATAAATAATGTGCATTTGCTCTTTCAAAGAAGTCATACGATCTTACTAAGGAGCTGCTTCCCCATTTCTCAGTCATCTTTACTACCCCCATTATGCACAAGTGAAAAGCCCTCATTCAGCTGATTAGCGTTTAATCTGTGTACCCTTCTTTTACACGTACAAATGTTCTTCTTCCTCCTCCCAGAAGATCATATAGTGTTTCCAGAGATGTACTTAATTGCCTGATTAATTACTGGACCTGTAGATGTAGATGATCATTTTATCACTTATTCAGCTTGACACACATTTACAGTTTAACAATTCTGACAAAGCCATTCGTATACCCTTGTAATATAAAGGTATGTTAAAGCTATGGGAAGTCTGTAATAATAATAGCCTTAAAATAATTTACTAACTACAGACAGTTCCCTAAACAATTATAAGATGCTCTATGTTAATTTAGAAAGGAATTCCAAACAAGGCATTTAAAACCTAATAAGATGCTGTTAAGTGAAGGGAGACAGGGGAGGGGGGGAGAGGAGACAGAAAACCCTAAGGCTTGAACTAGGAGAAATGATTCTCTGAGCTACTGACCCTTGCAAGATCCATGTTTTCCTTGGATTTCTATACAAAAAGCAGATTTCTAATTGAAGGTGATTATCTAGTTACTACATCCCAAATTGCATGTATTTCTTATGTTGAATCACATCAATATCTAATTATAGGGAGCATCTATCAATTTGAGAGTCCACAGAAACAGTTTCGTCCATCTACCAACTACATACAATGAGAACATGCTCTATAAACTACAAGGCACAGCGTAACTACCAAATATGATTCTCTCTAGTGACAACAGTCTTCCTCTTGATACTCATATGGATCTATGACCTGAATTACCATGTCAATCAACTGGGAATAAATTTTTCAAAGAAATTATAGAAAAAAAGCACCTGCTTTGCTCTTGGGTTTTCTGAGGTATGGATACCCCGTGCATGCCTGCTATTCCCTGGAAATATACACATGATATTGTCATCAGCACCATTAGGAGCAAGAAAAAGAAGAGTGATATATAATTCTAAAAACCAAAAGATGAATTGCCATACAGCAATTTTTATCTCCATAAACTTGAGAGCTCACTGCCTTGACCAAGGCAATATAACAGTACAGAGATACACAGAATTCGGCATGGCACAAATGTGTTTCTGTAAAATATCATCCCCATTAGTTAGGTTAATTAAGATTAACATACAAGTCATTGAAAACCCCCAAAGTAGAAAAAAGATAATTTTCCAAGGCAACACACAACGACAAGAGTAATATGCACCCCGAGTCATTCATTTAATAGATTGGAAGGAGAGTTTTATGAATACTTGAGCTGTCACCATTGATTACCGAAAATGACATGAATCCAAATAGCTTACAAGGGCCAAAGGACAACTTGTTTTCTTCGAAAAGTTCTATGGACGCTGTGGGGTGGTGCACAGAAAAACTGGAAGTAAATCCAATCACATATATAATCATCACTATTAAGCAGACTATACATATGCACACATACAAATGTGAATGTTCATGTTTTAGGTTTTGTTTTACTGAGAGGAATGAAATAGCACTCGCCTTGGGAATCCATGTTTGCCATTTTTCATTTGACTTGGCACAGTGGTTTCATCCAAAATAATAACCCACATTCCCAGTCAAATATACCATAAAGAAGCATTCAGAGAAAAAAACTAACAGTGACTTATGCTGTAGAGAGTTGTAAACCAGTTGCTCAGAATGCAGTTCTGTACAATCTGTCATTGACAAAAAAAAAACAAAAAACAAAAACCCCAACCAACCAACCAACCAAACAAAGAAACAAAAATCCATTCCTACCCTTACCTCAAGGGTCATGTTCACGGTACTAATGGCCACTTTTATTTCTCCATCTGACAGTTCCTTTAGATCTTTCAGCATTGTCTGTTCAATACTTAAACCTGTAGATGAGAGGCGAAAACATTATGTTACACCTGGGGAACTGTTCTTGGTAATATCAAGGGATCATGTAAAGAAATCACCCTGTTAATTTCAATATTCTGCCCCCCTCCCAACCAAGATCTCTTTTACCCATAATAAACACACCTAAAGGCAAAAATCACACTGGTGACAATATTCGCACCAGTTAGGATCCCAGCAGGAAACAGAATTCACACTTTATGATGAAAAAAAAAAAGATTTTTTTAATGGCAGGACCCTTACCGAGATGTGGGTGGGGCTGAGAAAATGAATAAAAGATGGTGAGGCATCCAGACGCTAGCAAAAGGACAAAGGAAAGAAACAGAGACCTGAAAGTAGAGGAGAGAGGCTGCCAGAAACTTAGCATCGAATCAGTAAGGAAGCGAAGAAATACTACAGCCTCTCTCTTCTCCTTCCCTTGAACCTCACGCCCCATGTGTTGCTAACTCTTCTCACTAACCAAACCCAGCCAGGAGCCACATGACTAAACGCTCAGAAGTACAAGCCTCTAGAGGTCCACAGCAGACAAGGGCAGAGAAAGGAATGGGGAAAGGTGGGCAAAGGTGGAAAACTTAACGTTATCAAGCAAACTAGCTAAGTCATACCCTACGAGGCCAAAATTTGCTTTCAGGATGGATTTAGTTGAGGCCCCATATTTTCTAGTGTAATTTTATTCAAAGTGCACATTTTAATTGTAACCCATAAAACTATCATGATAAACTGGTCAACCTTGTAATAGACTTTGGCAATCGGAGCCACTGGATTCCTTAAATGATGGGAAGAATAATCTGGAATGGCTGAATTATCCAGAACTGCATAGTTTGAGTCAGCTGACCAATGTGTTTCAATAAAATCTATCCCTGAAAAACAGGAAAAGGTCGGGCTTGACATTTAACTCTCACCCTAGGTTATTATATCTGATTCGGCCTAACCTCCTGGGGAGAAGACCCATAATAAAGCCCAGCAGAGCACACATATTCTTCCCAGATACGTGTTAAGACACCAGAGTTGCCGACTTGCCCTCCCAACTTAGAACCCTCTATCAGTCACAGCAGTGCGGGGAAACAGACGAGTATGAAATCTTTTTCTTTGACTTTAAGACTGAAAGGCCACTATCAACTATACTGCAACATAAAATGATTTATAGAATATACTGTGCATTAAAGCTTGGTCTAGTTTTGGGGTGCCTGGGTAGTGCGTTCGTTTATGCACCTGACTCCTGGTTTCAGCTCAGGTCATGATCTCAGCATATCACTGGACCGTTGCGTATTGAGGACCACTTGGTCCCAGAAGCTATGAATTCCCCAGAGGAGGCTCTCGTGGCCAGAAAAAGGCCTCAGGAAGAGACGCAGGTGCCGGTGTTGGGGCATCATGCTGAGGTGTACCATGATGGGGAGATCTGAGGAAGAGTGAGTGGGACACTGACACATCTGCTACAAACGTGCGTGTGTGGATGTATGTGTATCTCGTCATTCACTTTCTTTTCTTTTCAATAAAAAATAAATTTTATTTATTTATTTGACAGAGAGAGAGAAAACAAGCAGGGAGGAGTGGGTGAGGGAGAAGCAGGTGCCCTGCTGAGTAGGGAGCCTGATGCAGGGCTTGATCCCAGGACCCTGGGATCATGACCTGAGCCGAAGGCAGACACAACCCAGGTGCCCCTTGTCATTTACTTTCAAAACTAGACCAAGCTTTTTTTTGTTTGTTTTTTAGATTTATTTGTTTATTTGAGAGAGAGAGTGTGCGGGGGGGAAGGGCGGAGAGTCTTAAGCAGACTCCACACTGAGCCCAGAGATCAGCAACAAACCTGATTTGTAGTGTTTGCTCGTTTCTGTGGGTGTCAGTACTTCCTCCATGGTGGCTTTCAAGCTGCCAACCCAGTATCGCCCAACTCACAAAACTCCTGAAAATTTACCAACCAGCCCCTGGAGCTTGGACGGACAAATTCCAGCACAGCACCCTTCAGGTGGGATAATGCCGAGGTGCAATTTCACACTCTTTCCTCAGGTTCCCTAGCGGGATGAAGGCCCGACTTGGCACAGAGCTAACCTGATCAACCACGCCAACCCCTGTCAGTGTGCCCCGGGGATCACCTGCCAGATAAACTGCTTTGCCTTGGGCTCTGTCCCCGGGGGGATTCCAAACTAAGGAAGAAAGCTATGTTTATGTCTGGGTTTCAATCCTGGCCTGGTCACTTGCCAACTGTGTATGTGTGATGACAAGAAAGCAAAACCGCCTCTCTCTGTGCCTCAGTGTTCACAACTGGAAAATGGGGATAATAATAGCAGCTGACTCTCAGCGTTGTCACGAAGACTCAGTAACATAATCCATGCAAACTTATACCAGCATAACTTTGTGTGTATCAGGCACCCCATGAATTATATCTATTTGTGATTATTATAAAACCATTGGGCCAGGAAATCCACTGTCTTGGTAAAGCTTAGATTGAGAGCACAATTTTATCTGCTTCACTGTATTCTCTCTTCATTTTTTTTTCTAAAATTAATTGATTTATGAAATCCCATTGTGCTTGACATTGCTCCTGCCACATTCTCAGAATAGAACCCTCTCAGCACAGGGATTTCATGTAATGAGGCATCTGGGGTGCACATTAGATGCCTGAATTAACCATGCATCCAGACACAAAGGCCTCAGAGGAGAGGTTGCAATACGGGCTGCCTGCTTCCAGGTGAGCCGACATCATGTGCCTGGAAATCTTCCACAAGCACAAACAATGGGGAAGAAAATGAAGGCACACTCCAATTCACTTTCTGGACCCTGGCCACATGCCACCCCATAAACCATCCCTACTCAGGAGCTGTGACAGAGCTGGGGGACGGTCACTCACCCTGAGCACTGAATTGGCTCTCCTGCAGGACGTTGATAATGTCCTCTCTTGGAGGCAAGCTAGGAAATTTCTCTTCCAGGACAGAGAGAATTTCTTCTTGCTTCTCTGAGATCTTCTCGGATTCCATGGTCATCCACTTGAAAAGGATGCTACCTAAAAGGCATGAATGAAAATGACCTTAAACTTCCCAGCCGCTCCAGGAAAATCAATGTTTTCTGGCCCCTTGGTCTATATGTCCCCTTCCAATTTCTTGCCTGGATCAGAGGCCTCCACGGAGTAGCATTCAAGAGGCAGTTTGTAGAAAATCCTTCAGATACTATCTGCCCTGCCTCTTTGTTCACCAGGTATTAACCTCCACAACTTAACTAACTATAGCGTACTCTGTGGTACAGAGCTTATGGATAAAGGAAGAAAATGCATAGCTTTTCCCACACAAACATACAAAATGATTTATGTTGTTTTATGATTTCAGAATGGAATTGAATGACCAACTATTTTAAGATATTCAAATTATTTAATATTTCCCTTTACTATTCCCTTTAAGAGACCACAGAGAAAACTGTTCCCGCTCATCACATTATTGATTTCACATATGAACTTCTTCCTTTTAACAACCAAATGATTGCAAAGTCCCACTGTCCGCAGCAAAGCAATCTGACAAGGTCACCACCTGGAGCCCACTCTCCGACTTCCAGGCGTCACACACTACTTTGAAGTCACCACTATCTATTTATAAGAATTCACAAGCTGGGTCTAAATTACAGACTTTGATTACAAAGTAATTTGCCAATACGAATGACCAACCTCTGACAAACTCCTGGAATTTCTATATACAATCTCACCTTGAAAAGGAGGAGTTACCACCTGTCACATCCCCTTCCCTTACCTCCTGATCCCAGGCTAACACGGAGCCATGGGGGAAAGAAAAGTTTTGCTTAATGATGAATGATTAAACTCTGTAAAAATCCCCACACCTATGGATTAATCAAGGTGTCACCAACTCTCTGGCTTTCGGTATGGCCTTAATGGTAATCATGGGGGAGAGAAAAGAAAGAAAGAAAGAGATGAGAATGAAAAAGGCGAAATGATGTAGTGAGTGAGGGAAAACCGTGGTACGCGATCTCGACATCTATCCTAAAACCTACAGAACCTAGAGATTAGATCTATGCTCACCATTAAACATCTTGAAAAACTCCACACAAGTCATCTGGCCTGTCTGTTACCACGGGCCCATTTTAAAACAGAAATAATACTGCTTTCCCAGCTTATAAAGTTATACTGGGAATCAATGAATGTAAACATCAAAATAAAAAGTAAATAATGCCTAATATATTTAAAACATTCATTTATTCATTCATTCATTCATTCAACAAAGAACTAGTAAGCACCTACTATGGGCCAGGCGCTGTGCTGGATGCTAGTGATTCAAGACTGAAATAGAGATAGTCATGTCCCGTGAAGCTCAGCATAGTTTAGGGGCTACAGACAAATAAACACAGATGATTTCATTATTAGGGGTATAAGAAATAGCACTGGGGAAATACACAGCACTCTAGATCTAGGCCAGAATTTAGGAGTCAAAAAAAGTTTGTAGAGAGAGTTAACCTTAGCTGAGACTGGAAGGGTATCTTAAGGTGAAGGCAAAGTACGAAGATCCCAGGTCAGGTAGACCGTGTGCAAAGACATTGAGATGGGAGAGGCTCTGGCCACCTCAAGGAACGGAAAGCAATTAATTAGAGCCAGGTAGTATGGTTTCAGAAAAAAAATGTTGGAAAATTTAGTTGGAGAGGTGGACAGGGGCAAGGTCATGAAGGGCCTTACAAGCCATCTTAGTTTGTGTTTTACATTCTAAAGGAAACAGAGAGACATTAAAGAGTTTGAAGCCATGAGCAGCACCTGGCTGGCTCAGTCAGTGGAGTGTGTGACTCTTGATCTCGGAGTCATGAGTTTGAGCACCATGTTGGGCCCAGAATTTACTTTAAAAAAAAAAAAAAGAGCTTTAAGTAGCGAGAGATAACATGCTCACATTTATGTTTTATAAGAATCCCTCCAGCTACCATGCAGAGAATGAATTAGACAGGGCATATCAGGAGAATTAGAAAACCATTTTATTTTATCTTTTTAATTTTTTAAAGACTTTATTTGAGAGAGAGAGAGAGAGAGAGAGCACGAGTGGGGGAGGGGGAAAGGCAGAGGTAGAAGCAGACTCCCTGCTGAACAGGGATCCCGATGTGGGACTCCATCCCAGGACCCTGGGATCATGACCTGAGCCGAAGGCAGACGCTTAACTGACTGAGCCACCCAGGAGCCCTAGAAAGTGGTTTTAGATGAGAATTAAGCAAGGAGCAGTCAGCATGAGGAGACGTGAACAGATTCGAGACAAATTATCATTTAAAGGGCAGAGAGTAGCCAACTGGATTCTGAGTATACCCTTCAGTCTGACAATTACTGACAGAATCCAAAACATAAAGATGGTTTTTCCACTCTTTGTTAAGGTAATGGTGAATCTGAATTTCAAAAAAGACCCTCATCTGCTTCTGGCTCTGGTAAACTATCTGTACCAAGAACAAGGAGAAAAGCTGGATTTAAAAAAAAATAATCTGTGATGGTGTCAGATAGTTACCCAGGTGACTATCTTAAAAGTTAAGATCCTGTCTAGGCTGTCTTGGGTGAGGAGGACCCCTGCGGAATCGTGAACCCTAAACCACAAGATGGCAAAGAGACAAAAACAGCCGATCCACCAGCTGAGACTTCGACAGCTCCCGAAGCTGAGCAGGGCGGGGCTGAGTACATGCCGGCTTACCATCTCTACCATCATCCGGTTTAGTCGTCCAACACGAAGAAATGAAGATGAAATTCCAGCGATAAGAAATGAACAAAAGATTGGAGCTGAAGACCTTAAGTGCTTGCTTTTGCCCACTGACCAGATAAAGAGAACTATCTGCATTACCTATGCAGCCTGGGGTTTTTATTATTTTTACCTAAAGACGTCTCTTTTTGGTAATGACAAACGTATTTTTTTTTTAAAAAAAAAGATAAACCTGGTTTTTCTCAATACACCTTTAAAGGTTTTTAAATTGTTTCATATCTGGTCAAGTTGAGATTTTTAAGAACCTCATTTTTAATTTGTGATAAAAAGTTTACAACTTGATTTTCTCAAAAAAAATCAACAAATGCCAAGCACCCGTTACTAAAGGTCTTAAAAAAAAAAAAAGTTAAGATCCTGGGGGAGAGAAGGTAAGTGCAAAAAGTGAAGCCCACATTTGGTGTGGTTTCTCCTCTCTAGGTATTTGTTAATTCCTACGTTGTAGCCAATGAGATAAGAAGGTTCACAGATCTAATAAACATTTCACAGGAATAGTGAGACAAAAATTGAAGCTTAGGGATCTCTACAGAAAAGGAATCTTGGTTAAAAAACCCAGGTTTTCAGAGGAGGCCCCTGGAGAGTTATACCTTGGGATAGAGGTTGGAGAACTATGGTCTGCAGGTAAATCTGGCCCACTGCCAGATGTTATAAATAAAGTTTTATTGAAATACAACCACACTTATTAATATTGTTTATGGATATTTTTGTGTTATAATAATAGGGTGAGTAGTTGCAACAGAGACCTGTAGGCCTGCAAAGTAAATAGTAAAATAGTAAAGCAAAGTAAATAGGCCTGCAATAGTGAAATATTTACTATCTGACCATATACAGATAAAGTTTGCTGACCTCTGCCATAGCAGAAGGATGAAGCAAAAATAGATTAGTCTTCCCGATGACTGAAATCCTGATTCGAATCAGATCAAACACAAAATAGATTAAGTTTGTCCGATACCCTTCTAACTGCCTCTGAGGTGCAAAAGTAAATCCTCTCTAGAGCAAAAGAATCTCATCAACCACAGATAGTATATTATTCAGCAATCAATAAAAAATACCAGACATTAAAAAAATATGATCAAATGACTGAAAACACCAGAAGGGGGGAAAAACTCATGAGAAAAAGAATGGAAATGGAAGTAGAGGGGATTAAAAAAAAGTAGCTGGAGAATTAAAGTTAGAATCTATAAATAGAATATTCAAAAGAAATTTTTAAACTGTAAATTTCATAATTGAATTTAAGATGCAAAAAAAAATGTGTTTAACAACAGATTAGATGAGGAGAAGATTAGTAAATTGGAAAATATGTCAGAAGAAAATATCCATACTGAGCTATCCATACTGAAGTATGGAGAGGGGAAAAAAGGAGGAAAAATATAGAGAGGAAAATAAGGGACCCCAGGAACACGGAGAAAAGGTCTAACATACATACAATGGGAGTTTCCCTTGGAGAAGAAAGAAAATGGGATTGAAATTATACTTGAAAAGGCAATGGTCAATCACCTTTCAAAACTAATGAAAGCTATCACCCTACCATTCATGTTAAACTACGAACCCAAAGCAAGATAAATGCAAAGAAAAAGACCTCTAGACACATGACACTAAAACTGCTAAAAATGACAGAGAATAAAAATCTTCAAAGTGCGGATATAAAATAAACGCCAATCTAAAATTCTATACTGAGTGAACACATAACAAATGAAGGCAAAAATGAAGACGTTTCCACAGAAATATTTTGCTTTTTTTTTTTTTTTTTTTTAAGTAGGCTCTGTGCCCAGCTTGGAGCCCAGTATGGAACTTGAACTCATGACCCTTAGATCAAGACCTGAGCTGAGATCAAGAGTCAGACACATAACGGACGGAGCCACCCAGGCGTCCCAATTTCCACAGAAATAAACTGAAACTGTTTGTCAAGAGAAAACTCACACTAATAAGCAATAGTAAAACAGAAGAAAACTACTACAGATGGAAGCAAAGAAATGCAGGAAGGAAAGAAAAACACTGGAGAATGTGAATACGTGCGTAAGAATAAATCAACGTTCATTGTATAAAACAATCACAATATCTTTTTTTAAAAGATTTTTTTTTATGTATTTTAAGGGGGAGTGGCAGAGGCAGAGAGAGAGAGAGCATCTCGAGCAGACTCTACACTGAGAATGGAGCCAACGAGGGGCTTGATCTCACGAACTTGAGATCATGACCTGAGCTGAGACCAAGAGTCAGAGTCTTAACCAGCTGAGCCACACAAGCACCCCAACAATGGCAATATCTGATGGAGTTTTAAATATATGTGTGATTAAAATACACTCCAGGGCGCCTGGGTGGCTCAGCCGTTAAGCGTCTGCCTTCAGCTCAGGTCATGAACCCCGGGTCCTGGGATCCAGCCCCACATCGGGCTCCCTGCTCGGCGGGGAGCCTGCTTCTCCCTCTCCCACTCCCCCTGCTTGTGTTCCCTCTCTCGCTATCTCTGTCTCTGTCAAATAAATAAACAAAATTTTTAAAATAAATAAATAAAATAAAATAAAATATATTCCAATAGTAACAAATTGCAGAAGGGACCAGGCAAATTGTTCCCAGCTTCTTGGATTGTCAGAGAAGTGATTAAAATATCAATTTATATGAGATTTTGATTGTATGTTATAATCTTGTGTTGTAACTAATAAAATAATTTTTAAAAATAATTCATACCTCACAAGCTAATGAGGGGAATTGTAGTAGTACAAATATGTTAGTATAATAGTAGTAAAGAAATGAGGAAATGGAGGAAATGTGAAACAAGTTGAAAACAAACAGCAAAATGACAGACTGAAACCCAAATGTAAGAGCAATTGCATCAAATGTGGAGACAATTAGTGTTTAGTGGGTACATCGTTCAGTGCTACAGGATGAAGAACTTTTAGAGATTGAATGCACAACAATACGAAAATACTTAACATTACAAAACTGTACACTTAAAAATGGTTAAGATGGTAAATTTAATGTTATGTCTCTTTGCCAGTGTAAAAAAGACAAAGTACTTAAATTAAAAGAGAAAAATTATCAAAGTGAATTGTAAAAGCCATAATAGCAATATACTGCTTGTAAGAAAAAAACCTTAGATACAAGGATTGTAAAAGGCTGAAAGTAAAAGGTAGAAAAAGGTATAACATTGGTATAACATACTAATATCAGACGAAGTAGACTATAAGACAGAGAAGTACTTGACATTAAGCATTTTCTTTAAACTATTAAAGGGTTAACCCTCAGGAAGATACGTCAATCCCAAATTTACATGTGCTAAATAACACAGCTTCATCTGCAAAGCAGAAACTGACAAAACTGGATAAAGAAAGAAAGAAATGCACAGTCACAGTGGGAAATTTTAGGACATCCTTCTCAGCAACTCCAAGAACAAGTAGGAGGAAAATCTGTAAAGATGTAGAATATTTGGGGGGTGGCTGTATGGCGCAGTCAGTTAAGCACCCAACTAGGTTTCGGCTCAGGTCAGAACGATCCTGCCACTGCTCCAAGCTCAGCGCAGAGTCAGCTTGAGTTTCTCTCTCCCTCTGCCCTGCCCCTCCAACCCTCTCTCTAAAATAAATAAATAAATCTTAAAAAAAAAAAAATCTAGAATATTTGAGCAACATGAGTCACAAACTTGACCTAACTGGCATATGTTGAACACTGTCATCAACAATGGTGGACCTATATTTTCTTGTCTAGCACAAATAAGACATTAACCCGACTGACCATCTGTTGAGGCATAAATGAAGTCTTTTTTTTTTTTTTTAACACCTCTCTATATTTATATATTAGATACAGGCATGGGGTGGGGCAGGGGCATCAGGCTCTCCTTGTGTCCCAGCCTCCACTTCTGGTCATGTGCACACAGAAGCAGCAGTGGATGTTAGATGTGGCAGCTTTTGGGGAGAATCAAGTCTTAACAAATTTCAAAAGCTTGCAATCACAGAGTCATATTTTACAGCCACAATGATCATAGTCTGAAAATCAGTAATAGAACAAAACTAGAAAATTCCCAAATATTTGGAAATTAAACAATACACTTCTTACTCGTGGTAAAAGCAGAAATTGCAACATAATTAGAATATATTTTAATTAAATGATAATGAAAATATGACATTTAAACTTGTGGAGCACAACTGGAGCTATGCTCTGAGGAAATATATTTTTAAAAGCATCAGATGTTAAAAAAACAGCAAATTCAACTAAAAAATGTAGACGGAAGGATATAATAAAAATATAAATATATAACACAAATTTATATAATACATAATATATAGTATAAATTTTATAATTTATATAAAAATGTAAACAGTTCTTTTGAAAACTGCTTAAGAAAAAAAGGGAAGAGCGAGCGAAGGCATAACTTACCAAAATGAGGAATGAATCGGTGACATACTACAGATTCTATTGATACTAAGAGCTAAGAACAAACCGTAATAGATTATAAAATTATTTTGAAAATACTTCTGAATAATACTTCTGAAAAAAACTGAACTTGCCAAAATTGGCAGGAAAGAAATTTAAAATCTGGCTGGCTCAGTCAGGAGAGCACATAACTCTTGATCTCAGGGTCGTGAGTTTGACACCCCACATTGGGAGTTGAATTTATTAAATAAAAATATAAATTTAAAAAATGAATCCATTAAACTTAATATCCATAGTTTCAAATTTTTAAGAGATATACAAATTTTTACACAAATTCTTTCAAAGAATAGAGAGAACACTTCCCAACTTATTTTCTGAACCTAGCATAATCTTTTTTTTAATTATTATTTTTGTTTTTTTAAGACTTTACTTATTTATTTGAGAGAGTGAGACAGAGATAGCGAGAGAGAGCACAAGCAGAGAGGAGAGGGAGAAGCAGGCTCCCCGCTGAGCAGGACCCTGGGATCATGACCCGAGCCAAAGGCAGATGCTTAACTGACTGAGCCACTGAGGCGCCCCAAAAGGCAGTTTTTATATCTTCTTTTCCTTTCCTTATACCTTCTTGCCTTGTTGCTCTGGCCGGGGTTCACAGTGCAGTGTTGAATAGAAATAGTAATAGTGGGCATCTCTGTGTCATTCCTGATTTGAGGTGGAAGGCTGTCAATACTTCACAGTTCAATACAAGGTTTGCTTTCTTTATTTGGTTTTCATAAATGCCCTTCAGCAAATTAAGGAAGTTGTGCTCTATTTCCACTTGGCTGAGATTTCAATCTTGGATTTTATGAAGTAGTTTTACTACTTGACATTCTCCTGAGGTGATCATATGATTTTTTTCTTCTATTAATATGGTGAATTATATTGATTGATTTTTGAATGTTAGTTTGCCTTTGAATTTCTAAGAAACCCCTACTTGGTGACTATATAATAATGTATAATATATTGCTAATTTGCTTTGGGACTAGTTTTAAAAGGCTTTTTTTGCTATGTTTATGAAAGAGACGCCTTTAATTTTTTTTTCTTGCGATGTCCCTATTGGGTACTGGTACCAAGGTTATGCTATGTTCAAGATGCTCCCTCTCCCTCTGCCTGCCCCTCCCCGTGCCTGTGCTCTCTCTCTCTCTCTCTCTCTAACAAATAAATAAATAAAATCTTCAAAAAAAAAATAAATAAACCTGTCTTTTCTCATAGATGATATGTTTGTGTATGTAAAAACTCAAAAGAACCTATACATGAGGGGCGCCTGGGTGGCTCAGTCAGTTAAGCATCTGCCTTCAGCTCAGGTCATGATCTTAGGGTCCTGGGATCGAGCCCCGCATCGGGCTCTTGGCTCTGTGGGGAGTCTGCTTCTCCCTCCCCCTCTGTGCCCTCTCTCTCTCTCTCTCTCGTTCACTCTTTCTCAAATAAAATCTTTTTTTTTTAAAGAACCTATAAATGAGCTTAACATAGTGAGTAAATTTAGCAAGGGTGCTTGATATGTTTAATAATAATACAAAATCTGTATTTTTATAAACAATCACAATTAGAAAATTGAATTTAAAAATTAAAAAAAAAAAACCCTGTAATAGCATCAGAATGTGAGATCCTTAGGAATAAATTTCACAAAAATGTGCCTGGCTTCTAGTCAAACCAAGAATCCAGTTTCTTTGATTTGGGGATCTTAATTTTAAAATACATAAAATAGAAAAGCAGTATTCAGAAATTAATCTAACAGACATTGCACTAAACAGTCTTACAGAATAATTCAATGAAAGAGACTTCCAACACTGATTTATGATGGTGACTTGACAATTCGAAAGAAGATGATGTACTGATGTAAGTGGGAAAAAATAACTCAGAAACATGCTCACCACACTCCCAGTTGTTTTTACTGCAAAACAATGGCTATGGCCCAAATTTTCTACTTCACATTAAAGACTCATTTGGCTATATACTTAGTTAAATATCAATATCAGGATGTAGAGCAGCCAAAGGCACCTCTTGGCAAAATCAAACCTGTTTTTGGAGTCAGAGTTGATTTAACTTCCAGCAAATTCTGCAGAACTACAAAAATATTTAAATCCATACACATGTACCCAACAGCGTCCAGGCTATCCGCGGGCCAGGGGGGATTAACAAGAAGCAACAAAGAAAGCAATTATAATAAAACTGTAACAAATATTTCATTCCATTAGAAAAAAATCAACCACAATGTTCTTTGTTCAAAAGAATGGCAAAGTGAAGGACCTCTTGCCAAAAGCAATTGTAGTACATTAATATTAAAACATGATCTAATGAAGTCAGAAGTTGTTTGGGGAAAACATTCACCACAGTAAAGGCATATTCTGCATGATAAATTCTTAGCAGAAAAGAAGGGATTTAAATCTCTTTTCTTATTTCACTTGGGAATGATTTTTTTTTTCATACTGAAACAAAAAATAAATAAATAAAAGAAGAATGGGCGGGGTTGGGGGGGAAGGAGAAGGAAGGAGAAAAAAAGATGGAAACTACAACAGCTCACATTTTTGCCTGAAAAGGGATAAAAAAAGCATATTACTCAAGTGCTTAATAATCTTATAAATTTAAAACATCTGAATTTAAGAATAAGGCTTATCTGGGCATGGCATAAGAACTCTGAGGTTGAGAAATTGTTCTGATTTTATTATCCAGCAAAAAATTAAATAAATAAATAAGTAATCTCTTTCCTTTACCCCCAACACAGAGCTTCCCTCTTCCTCAGCAAAACAGGATGGATGAAATTCCCTTTGGACTTTGTAACCTTTTCGGGAGACATGATTCACTGGGAGAGGATGATTCCCTCTTTGGGCAGGAGAGGAAAAAAAAAAAAAAGAAAAAAATCTGGCACCACTCCTTTCCCATTTGACCTCCTTAAAAGGATCTTTTTTGAAGCTGTTAATCCAGGCTACTAAAATAGCAAGCAACTATTCTTTATTAAAGTTCAAATGGAGCTGCCAATAGAAAGGAGAGCATGTGTTTCTTAAGAACCTAGGGCAGAGTTTTTCTACGTCCTAAGCATGGACAATTGCCATTATTTGTTTCCCTATTCATATTGTGGCTCTGTGGAGGCCTTATACAAATAAATGTGACAGGCCTTTCGGGGGGAAGTGTGGTTTTAATGGAAACCCGACCGGTAATCAGCGGCTGCAATCTCCTCGTGTCAGTTGGTTTCCAGAAACATAACGCACACACGCGCGCCCGCACACAAATACACATGCGCGCCTGCACACAAATCCCAAATGTGATGATTCAGCAATTTAAAGGACCTTAAATTTGGCGATCGTCCTCCAGTGCACACCTCTGGGGAAATTAAAGAACACAGGTTGAGGATTCTGGCGGGTTCATAATCGTTTGCTTTTGGCAAAAACTCAGGGCAAAACCAAACACCAACTTTAGGCCACTCTGACTGTCCAGGGTGAATTTTAAATAGGTGCAGGTCGCAGCTTGTCTGAAAATAACAAAAGGATCGCAGAAGCAGAGAGTAGGAAGGGGAAAAAAAGAAAAGAAGAGCAGGAAAAGATGAAAAGGAGAGGCAGAAGAGGAGAAAGAAAGTAAAGAAAAAAGAACCAGGACAGCAAAAACAGACGTGGGGGAGGGGAGAGAAATAAAAAGACCTTTCCAAAAATCAGGGTCGTTTACCATCCCGTCCGAACGAACACATTCTCTTCTTAGACAAATAACTTCGTAGACAAATAATTAGAAAGTAATCTATGGAAGTAAGTCTGTGTCTTTACAGATGAACGTGATGCTAATGATCTGGATCTTGGAATTTCCGAGTTTGAAGTATGTCTTATTAAAAGACCACAGCAAGACCTAGCTTTTGTAAGACATATTAATTGAAGGAAATGCAAATTATGTCGACTTCATTAAATCTCCTGCACAGTCTGAACACACATTGGCCATGAGTGAGTCACCTGTTGACATTTACCCAGAGGGTACAGGGACAAGGGAAATTATTAGAGAAACACAGCAGGTTATTTCTACCCTGGCAACACAATGCCTACTTCTAATTGGTATATATAAATGATCTTTTAACAACATCCATAATACCCAGGTTCTACCTCAATATTTGAATTTGATCTCTCACAAGGCAAACACTGTGATAGATATCTACAGCTTTCAGTATAAGACTACAAAAGATTCTAATATGATTGAATTTAAAGATTTATTTCCTGTATTGAGAGAAAAATAGCAATATGTAGAGAAAAGAAATTTAGAACAGAAAAATCAGGTTACTAGACCAACAGTGAAGTTGATTAAAACAACACCCCTGCACTGATGGACTGGGGATTGGGAAGTATCGGACACATTACGCTCAGTTCCTGTACAAACTTACTACATGGGTTGGAGTAGAACTATGACATCATTAGGGGTATTATCCAGAAGACTGATGCAAGGGAAAACTACTTAGATTTTTTTAAAATGAGGAACTGGTGGTCTATGTATTTGTTTTAGTAATGATATAAATATGACAGTTAATTTGCTTTCTGTTTTTTTCCAGTGGCTCCAGGAGCCTCACATGCCACATTTTGGACTGAATACTATTTTTACTCCTTCAATATTTTTATTCTCTCTTGATCTTATTCCTTTCTTGACACATTTTTGTTTTTCCAGACTCTGACTTTTTTCCCCGTTTTGTTATATTTGCATGCATTTTTGTAAACCACATCAAATACTCTGCGAGAAGGAAGGACACAAATAATAAACAGATAAATGACAGATGATTGACTTATGCAAATAAATACTCATTTATTTAAAGACTGTATTTATTTATTTAGAGAGAGAGCATGTGTGCATGGAGGGGAGGGGCAGAGAGAGAGAGAGAGAGAGAATCTCAAGTAGACTCCACGTTAAGCACAGAGCCCATCACGGGGTTCAATCTCACAATCCCAAGATCATGACCCCAGCTGAAATCAAGAGTCGGATGCTCAACCAACTGAGCCACTCAGGTGCCCCAGTACTATATTTAATATAAATGCAGACTTCTAATAAAATGAGAGTATAACTATATGATTCCATTTATATAATATGCAAAACAGGCAAAACCAATCCATGGTATTAAGGGGTACATACGGGGTAGTAAAACTATAAAGGAAAGCAAGAAAGTGTGTGCCATAAAAATCAAACTGGTTACCTTTAGTTAAGGAGAAAATGAGTAGGTCTTCTCGTTCTATTTCTTTACCTGGGTAATTGTTAAAAGGATGTTCCTTTTGTGATAATTCACTGAGCTTTATATTTATGTTTTGTCTTCTTTTCTGTATGTGTATTATACTCCATGAAAGGCTTAAAATTATATATACAGGGGCACCCGTGTGGTTCACTTGGTTAAGTATCTGCCTTCGGCTCAGGTCATGATCCTGGAGTCCCAGGATCGAGCCCCGCGTTGGGCTCCCTGCTCGGCAGGGAGTCTGCTTCTCCCTCTCCCCTTCCGCCTCCCCCTCCTCGTGCTCTCTCTCACTTGAGCTCCTTCTCTCTCTCTCTCAAATAAATAAAATCTTTTAAAAAATTACATATACAATTATGTATGTGTGTGTGTGTATATATACACAACAAAAAGATGAAAATAAAAACAAAGACTTGCAGAATAACAGAACAAATTCTACTAGGATTTCTAAAAGCTCAAAAAATAAAAATAAGAAGAGCGTTTATTATTGCAAAGCACAATGTCCGAATTCTGGACATTAAGAATGTTGGATGGGCAGGAATGAAATGGATAATCTCATTTCACAGAACTAACTAAATCAGTACAGTCATAAAAATAGAAACTATATACACAATCACGCATAATCCATTTTATGACTGTATTTATTGAGGGTCTCCTATGTGGCAGGCACTGTTCCAGGCGCCAGAGACACATCATTGGGGCAGCGAACAAAACAGAGAAGGTCTGCTTTCTCCTGAAGCTTGCACTCTGGAGTGAAGGAGCAAAAGGGAGGAAGGAAGTCGTGACAGGCAGAAAGATAAGTAGGCAGAAATACGAATTCCAGAAGGAAGGGACAGCTTATGTAGATCCTCACGAGTGGAAAGAGTTTGGCCTATTTGAAAGACTGAAGAGGCCTGACCCTGGAACACTCGAAGGGAAAGGACAGGGTGGAACCCATGCCATGGTGTCAGGGCAGGCAGGGGAGAAGTCATATTGTAGACTGAGGTCTGGGGGCGGGTGCCTGGATTTTGAGTGCAATGGATTTTAAGCAGGAGATTGACACAACGGGTTTACACTTTTAAAAGGCCAATCTGACTATTTCACAAACAATAGGTTTTATGGAGGGAAGAGGGCAACACTCAAGGCGGCCATTGCTTTAGTGGAAGAGAGACAGAATGGCAGCTCCAAGAGCATCACTGCTGGTGATCACAGGAGAGAGGACGGGTTCAAGTTACGTTGTAGATGGAGAGTCAGCAGGACGGGCTGACGGATCAATGTGGGAGGAAAGGAAATTGAAAGAAACAACGATCTTAGATTGTGGCTGGAGTAAAGGGTAGTGATTGGCAGTGCCTTCTACTGCCCTGGGGAAGCTGAGATAAAGCAGGTTTGGAGGTGCAGGGAACTACAGGGGTCCATTTCAGCCACGGTAAGGTGGTGGTGTTAGTTAGACATGCATGTGAAGATGTCACATGGACACTGCAGATGAACCTGGGATATGCTAAAGAGAGATCTAAAATCTCAGAATGAAATGAGGCCACTTACGGATAGGGTATAGACAAGAAACAGACTCAGAGAACAAACTGATGGTTACCAGAAGGGAGGGGCTGGGGGAAGGGGAAGTAGGGATGGGGATTAAGCAGGGCACCTGTCGTGAGGAGCACTGGGTGATGTATGGAATTGTTGAATCACTCTACTGTACACCTGAAACTAATATTACACTGTATGTTAACTACCTGGAATTTAAATAGAAAGCTTTAAAAAATAGTGTACATGAAAAAAAATGTCCCAGGATGAAGTTTGACAGCACCGCAATGCTTAGAAGTTGAACAGAGGAGAAGGAGTTAATCAAGACTAGGGAAGAGTTGACCCAAACTCTCGCACATTAAGGAACGCTCCGAAAATTAGCATTCTTTTCCCCCAGCACAGTGGGCTAAAAGGCATACTGAGGGTCCTCCCCAGGGACTGAGGGGACCCATGGCCCACTTGGAATCCGTTCACAGCACACCAGTGTGCCTCAGCACGATGTGTTCTAGGATAGGACCTCAGGAATGAAAGGCAAAGAAAAGTCAAATTGATTAAGTCCTGTGTTCACAGTAAATTCAGGTTTTTTGGTATGAAGTTCATAATAATAGATCCCGCAAAAAGGTCTAATTAGGATCCTTTCAAAGACTCTTCCAAGTCTCAATCATCAATATTTAGTCTCACGACATCTGGAAACAGACATTTTTCAAAATTCTTTGCGGCAAAGGTGTGCATAGAAATTTTACTTTCCTTCAAGACCTAGAAAAATGCATAAGTACGTTCTAGAAACGTGTGTCAAATTAATGATTATGTTGAGCACCCCCAAATACAAAATAACATAGCTGTTTATAGAGAAAACTCTTTGGACAGAGAACTATCCATGTTATGAAAATAAAGAACGCTAAAATTATTTACAGGCACATCAAAAACCTCCCATTTGGTTTGGTGTTAATACGTGATTGGAAAACTATGAGATCTAACACTGAGTTTAGTGAATATCGCAAAATTCGACTTGATTCCTTTCTGATACCCACTAAAGATTTAGGAACTTCTATTCATTTATTTTTTCAGATTTTATTTATTTATCTGAGAGAGAGCAAGGGGGGGAGGGGGCAGAGGCAGAGGAGGGAGAAGCAGACTCCCCACTGAGCAAGGAGCCTGACACGGGGCTTGATCCCAGGAGACTGGGATCATGGCCTGAGCCGAAGGCAGATGCTTAACCGACTGAGCCATGCGGGCGCCCCGATGTAGGAACTTTTAAAAACTGTCCTGCCGCCCTTCTTACTCTGAACAATGAGTTTCCTCTTTAAAGTCAAACTTCTTAGGACGCCTGTGTGGCTCGGTCAGTTAGGCGTCTGCCTTAGGCTCAGGTCATGATCCCAGGGTCCTGGGATCGAGTCCTGCCTCAGGCTCCTTGGTCAACGGGGAAACTCCTTCTCCCTCTGCCTGCCACCCCCCCCCCCACACCGCTTGTGCTCTCTCTCTGACAAATAAATAAATAAAACCTTAAAAATAAAGTCAAACTTCTTGGATCCCCATCCTTTAGGTCCGTCTTGGCACAACTGCTCAGTGATGTTCTGTGGCCCCTCCACAAATGGACACACACATAGGCATGCACACATGCATACTTTGGTCAAGGGTCTCCAGAGCCTTCTTTACTCTAGAGTAGGCCACCTTCCAGGATTAGTGACTCTGGACTCTCTCTCTCATGACAGTACCTATATCTGCAGTCTTTGCACATAGAGGCACTTCATCTTCTTATACCCCAATGTCCAGGCAACAATGAAGGACGTCCCTACTCTGCCAGGTTCCTACAGGAGGCCCTTCAAGCCCAACCTTAAGAAAAACCTCCAATGATAAGAAAAACCAAGGCCCTTTACCGTACCTCGGATTCTTGGTAGCTCTGCTAACAAAAACCAACATTACTTATAAAAGGGTCTGCCTCCCTTCTAACTCCCCAAATCTGAGTATCATCATTACTATCATCATTGACAGCAAAATCGTACCTTTGTACTGATGTATCACAGTTTGATCTGATTTAACGATCTACAGAAAAACAGGATGATGAGCGTTTGGTGGACTGACTACCTTTTTATCCTGTTAAATAAAAATATTTTTTGAACAATAAACCAAGCTTCTTAGTTTGCAAGAAACTTAAACAAAATGCTCTCTAGCGTTTGCCTGCACTGCACATTTGCATTGTCAAACAACTTCCCTCTTGGCTGGGATCCCCAATTACCTTTATTTTCCTTCTGCTCTGTCACAGAGATAAATGATCGTATTTACTTGGTTTGGTTGAGGGCACAGTTTCCCACAGAGCATTTTTATAGATGTCCATTGCCAGAAAAAATTTAAAACAGGTTTACTGGGGCCATTAGCTCTAAAATATTCGCAGGAACTACATAACTTTTGGACATTTTCCTCTCCACATTGTGGAAGAGACAGGAAGTGAAGGAAAGCGTCCTCAAAAGAGTGGTGTCAACAATCTCTTGGTCATCTCCTTCCTTTTTAAAAAAAATTTTTCAGTCTGTTAATCACTGTTTTTCATTTTCTTGGGCTAAATACTTCTGAGAAAAATCTATGTCTATCATGTTCAAGATGGATTACTGAAAGAAAGAAAAAAAAAAGCTTTATACAATACCCAAAGCTGTCCTATGAGAGACAATACTGAATTTTTGGGATAATTTTGTGCCACCAAAGTCAACTAACAAGGTTAGGAAGCCAGGTTAGAAAGCCCTTTTGGAAGTGGTGTGGGCTCCACGGACGGAGATGAAAAATATTCAAAGGGTAATCGATGATGATGTGCTGGGAACACAGGGCTGAGTTAGGATGGGAAATGCTACAAGATAGGGGTTAACGAGGTGACAAGGTGACTGTAAAAGACCCAACATCAAATTACCAACGTGAAAGGTGTTTATTCTGCCATCCAAGCAGTACTCCACAAACCAAGCATATATAAATATTAGGTGCTATTTCAATATGAGGATGTGGATTCTGGCCCTGAGTTGCACTGCTATGGGGCAAGAATCACCTCTGGAAGCTGCTGGCTGGCCAGAGGAGCCCACAGAGGTGGTGGGCTCCCCAACAGAGGTGCAGCAGTTCCATTTAAAACTCCTGTCTAGTGAAACAGCAAAGATCCTTCATGCCTATTTTTAAATGCACATTTTTAATATGTAGTATAATGCTACTCTTTAACAAACTCTTTACTCCCTGCTTCTCTGATGAAGCTTCCTGCGGTCTTGAAAGGGGTTGTTAACCCAAGAATGGATCACACTCATTCTGCATGAGCAAGTCGAGAAACACTCCATTAAGCCTTCCAGTATTTAATAGAAAGAGCCATCTCTCACCTCTGAGGAGATGAGCCAGCTGCTCGGTGATGAGTTCAGGAGCCTCCTGGAGAATCTCTTTCACCACAAGGGAAGAGGAAGACTCTCGAAACTCAAGGCCGCCATCGCTCTGCTCCACTGGATTAATGACTTTGACAACCGCTGATTCTAAGGTTTTGTCCTCACTGTAAAGCAAATGGAGGAGAGGAAGACAAAGAGATATGGCTTATTTTCTTACTTTCTGGAAGTATTTAATCTCCACTCCCGCACAAATGACTTCCTCTCAACAGCTAAAAATCTGAGTAAGCTCACATGATGCAGAAGAGAGGACCCTTATTCTATGTGCCTTCATACTCTATTTAGTGAATTCACTCCCCAAGGGTCTTAGCAGGTGGCCCCTCACACCTCAGCACTTCTATCTCTTGTTTAGCTATTGGAAAGTAATAATAATAATAATAATAACAATAATTAGTAATAGCTAATATTTACTAAGCTTCCATTACAGGCCAGACACTATTATCAGGCCAGACAGAATATCACCACGTCTTAGACTATAAAATGACCCTACGGAATGGGTTCTAGTAAAACTCCTATTTTAAAAATGGGGAAACAGAGGCACAAAGAGGTTAAGAAATTTGTCCAAGGTCACAAAGATTGTAAGCAGGCTGGCTTGTGTTTAAACTCTGATAATCTGGTTCCAGAACTTGCACCTGCAGTCTCAGGGCTGGAGAAAAGCTACTACGGGCTGATTTACTTCCACCATCCTCCTTTATATGTTGGCTTTATCATAGGCAGAAAGAAAGATGTGAATAAGACTGACGTTGGTCCTTCCATCTGCCAGAAACAAATGAGTGGCAACGGAGGAAATAAAGATCTCAATTTCTTTTTGGAAAGCATTCTGTTTCACAAACAGTCCTAAAGCTGGAGTTCACAGCATCAGTCCCAACACCAGCTTAAGTTTTTCAGTTTATTTGGGAACAAAACTCTTCCAAAGATCCTGACTGACACACACGTTTTATAGCTCATTCCTCTGGCGTCTTGCATCACTTGCATTAGTTGGTTTGAAAAAGTTAACACATAAATTTAGTCAAGCAGGTGATCATCCTGAGCACTGATAATTGAAGTCAGTCAAATAAACTCCCAGTAACTCTCAGTCAGTTGTCAACAACTGATTAATAAATATTCAAAAGAATTTATGTTTCAAACGGCATGGGGATAAAAACAGCCCCACACAAGCTGACTGTTTTCAAAACTCTTTATAATGAATGAACTGCATGATTGGAATTACCATGTATTTATACTTAAATATGCTTCCTAAAAAGCGTTAAATAAAAAATTAGATAACTGTACAAGTTTTTCTTTCATGTGTACCCACTGGTTAATGTCCTAAACCATTAGCAAACTGACTAAGTGTGCAAAAAACCTCTTGTCTCAAACTAGAGGTGTTTCACTGGTGACTCTTCATTCGGTAGCACCACGGAGCTTATCAAAAGAGCATTTGTGTTGGGTTGGATAAGTCCCTGAAGGCAGACAATTTGTCTAATTTCTCTTTATGTACATTTAGATTCTTGCACCAGTTAGCAAATCCTGAGTACTTAATGAAGGAGGCAGAAGACCCAAGTTTAATACAAACTACTCTAGTAACTGCATGAGGTACCTTGGATAAGTCATTTGCAACCGTGGGGTTCAGATTTCTTGTCCACAAAATAATGAATTCGAACTCCATGCACTTTAAAAATCCATCCTGCTCTTACAGTTTCAAATGCTATGAATGAATGAGCCAATGATCAGATGACCTCCATATCTGATCCATATGCTTTTTCATTTCACCACTGAGATTTTTTCTTAAGAACCTTTCAGTTTTATTTAGTGTTTAATTTCAGTTTTCATTACATATTTACAGAATCAGTACATAGGACTGTTGTGTTGCTATAATACACTGTTTGAAATGGTTCAAAATTATAATCTTGGTCACTGCTACAATAACTTTCCACTCAAAGATGTCATATTTGAAATGCCAAAGTCAAAAGGGAGGACTGGAATAGCCCACATTTTGCCATAAAAGAAGAAAAAATATTCTTTTCCCTCTGATGTTGTCTGCCTTTAATCCAATTCCCAAAGTCACAAAAAGCCTGAACGAGGTGATACTGTCCCCATAAGAGCCTCGGTTCAAGGATCAAACCTCCCTCCAGAGCCTTACCTGGCCAGCACGTTGCTGCCAACAAGTGTTATAGATAACTTCCCTTCATCATTGAGCTGATGCAGATTAATTTCATCTCGGAATATGTGGAATGATTCAGAGATATTTAGCTCTTCTAAAATAAACCTTGTCTCGGTGAAGTAACTGAATTCAGTTCTTGGTATGTTCAGCACTGGCAAACAGAGAACCCCAGGTGGACTGACCTGTGAAGAAGAGAGTTGACTGATTCACCATCAGCAGCAGGAGGAAAGAGCACAACTCCATTTGCTTCAAGCCTGAGGGCAATGGTATATGCAACAAAAGTCTTTTGGCTTCACTCACCCACATGACATGCAGAATCAGCTCTTCCTGAACCCAATTAACAGAGCATTAGCTACAGGTAAATGGCCCCTAATATTTTTTAACCTCTTGTTACTCTTTTATATCTTATTTCAACCCCTCCACAATTGAAACACACACACACACATTCTCCTTTTCAGGGGAAACAAATTCATATGTCCTTATGAAATTGGCAGAAAACTAGAATGATCGCAGTAGGGCAGATGAGGACTGTGGTGACACAGAAGGGCATATATGTCCCATCTACATGGGATGCCTGCCATTCATCAGGCTAATCCTGAATACAATAATGTGCAATAATCATTAGAAGTTTATGTATGGCAAGTTATTTTTCTTAATTAATTGAATTGTATCAAACTCCTGACTTTGAAACTTGAGTCAAGTGCATGTGGCCTGAGAATATTGTGGGGCAGGACCTATTTTGAGGTTAGGATCAGAACTATGTTCTAGCCCCAGCCTCAGCTGTGTGACTTGGAGAAAGCAATTTTGCTTTTGGAAACCCAGTTTAACCCATCTGTAGAATGCGGCTTACCTACCAGAGTGAAAACTATTTAAATGGAGTCATACATGGGAAGTTGCAAGGCTCTGCATTTATTCTAGGTGTTAATACTCTCAGAGGAAGTCACCATGTTCTTGGGAAAAAAAAAATTCAAATGGAGATGCAGACCTCTGCATCTGACCTCTGCATCTGACTGCTGCTGACCTCTGGTCAGGGGGCAGGGCCTGGTAAACTAAAAGGAATGCCCCGAAATAGGACAAATTCCAGTATGTGACCCTTCAGTAATTCCATATTTGTCCCCATGCTGAGTGAAGAGCCATTTTATCTATCACAACTACTTTCCCATTCTTGGGTCTCACGTTATTTTCATTCAAGACATTGCAGTAGGTGGTGGTGGTGTTATTTACAATTTCCTTAAGAGTCCATGCCACTATTGATCTAAAAACCAGTCTGGTTCAGTTCTCGGGAAAAGCAACATTTTTTTTTTCTAGGAGTCAAAGAGTCCAGTTAATAGGATTAAGCGTTTAATATGCATGTCTTGACATAGGCACATTTATCTCCTTATGCCAATTAATCTCCCTCGTAAAGTTCACAAATTTGATATAGAGTCCGTATGTAGAGATCAGAATATTTTACCTGGCATTTTTGTCAGCTGTTGTCCTAAGCCATTCTTGCCACCCACAGCTCATTCTGGAAGACTGGGTTTCATGTGAATTTAAATTACTCTAGATCAGCTATGCATACTCTCAGAGGCAAGGATCCAAACAAAATTGGAATAAAACAAATCAGACTCCGGAAAATTAAAAATTCTGTGAAATTGGAAATAGCACCAAGACACTCATACTGTGCTTTTTTAGACTTGGAGGTGACGCATTATCATGGGCTGATGAATTTTATGAAATTGAAATTTTAAAACAATTTATTAAAAGGTCTTTTCCACCTCTGTAGGGATGTTATAGATTTCACAGAGTACAAAGATTCTCACTCAAGGGAGATTATCACAAACTGAGAATGACCCTTGTTAGGGTTAAGAGGCAAGAACAGAATATAGATGTGACATGTAATACCTCTGCTACTGAAAACTCCAGCCAATACGCTCTGTATTTCATGTAATGTTCATGCACATATTTTTCTATTCCCAACAGTAAAACTAACCAACAAGGATGACAAAGGAAAATAAGAAATTCTGACCCTACTTTTGTTAGTTCTCTGAAATCCCATGAAAGTAAACGACTATCATATATATATTTTTTAAAAATTTATTTGGAAGCATTGATCTCAATGAAATAATGTTTCATGAAGAAAGTAGATAAGAAATAACTAGACAATGCCTCACATATAGTAGGTGACCAATAAATATTTGTTGTTTAATAGATTATAACACATTATTCTCTGCAACAATAAACCAGAACATGAAAACTTAAGTGAATGGGTTCCTCACTTTTCCAGAAAATTTTTGTGGGTTCCACATTTCCATCATATGCGTTCCATCATAATTCAAATACAAAAAGCATAATCTTCTTTCCCCTCACCTTGTCTAGAAAGTAAGCATATGTGAAGGCAGAAATGAGAGAATCCAAGTCACACGACTTATGTCCAATAACCACATGGACCTTTTCCAAGCGTTTGCTTCGATTCTGAAACAAATTCAAACAAAATGTCATAATTTAACACACAACAGATCAAGATAAAAAGGATATTTTTCAATCTTTTTTTCAAAAGTATTCCTTAGCTATATTCACACACAATTGCAGAAATTCATAAATTTATCATGAAGTTTTATATGAGGACACAAAATTGCAGAACATGTTTAACATTCAGAAATGCTAAAATTCTAGTGCATCATCAGGAACAGAAAATTGTGGGTTCACAACCTCGGGAGGTTCCCCAGGTGACATCTGCAAATGACTTCCACATGCAGAGGGCAGGGAGAGACCAAAGAAAGTGGCAGACCCGATGCGTAGGTGGTAGTTTAATAAATAAGGAAGCCTACTTACAAGGCTTGCTTTGGGCGCCTGCAAGATAGGCAGATCTTCACACCCACCTGCCAGAAGCTTAAAAATTTATACAGGGGCCTTCACTGGGCTCAGTCATGTGTGGTCTCAACATCACATGACTCTCTCAAGGCTGTGTCCTTGGAACAGCTCCCACTGTGGGAACAGTGGACAAAGTGCATATTCCAAGGACAGGGCAGAGGACAAGGAGCCTCCAATTGTCCGGGTCTAGCTCATGAGTCAGCCATTAGTCATGTCCTCTAGATGAACTTTTCCAACAAAAATGTGGTCTTATTAAGATTATTACAGTCTAACTTGATATGAATTGTGTCCCCGAGTCATAATTTTTTAGTAAGAGATTATTTTGGTCGAAAGGGAAGATCCATAAGTGTAGTGGTCCTCCTTTATCTGCAGGGGATACATTCCAAGACCCCCAGTGGATGCCCAAAGCCGCTGATAATACTGAGCCCTATATATACTGTTTTTTCCTATACATACATACCTATGTCAAGTTTATAAGCTAGGCATAGTAAGAGATTAACAACAATAACTAATAATAAAATGGAACAATTATAGCAATATACTGTAATGAAAGTTATGTGAATGTGGTCTCTCTCTCTCTCTCTCTCAAAAGATCTTATTATACTGTACTCACCCTTCTTGTGATGATATGAGATGATAAAATGCCTAGGCGATGAGATGAAGTGAGGGGAATGACGCAGGCGCGGTGACATAGCGTTAGGCTATTACTGACCTTCTGACAATGTCAGAGGAGGATCATCTGCTTCCAGACCGCTGCTGACTGCGGGTAATGGAAACCATGGAAAACGAAACCATGGATAAGGGAGAACTACTGTATTCTATGTCATGTCCTTAGATAAGATGTTCTTTTTAAGATTTTATTAATTTATTTTGAGAGAGATAGAGCATGCCTGAGTCAGGGGAGAAGCAGAGGAAGAGGGAGAGAGAGCATCTCAAGCAGACTCCGTGCTGAGCAGGGAGCCCAACGCGGGGCTCAATCCCACGACCCTGAGATCCAGGACCTGAGCTAAAATCAAGAGTTAGACCAATCAACTGAGCCACTCAGGTGCCCCTAAGATGTTCTTAATTTGAGAGACGGAGTGACTTTTTTCATATGCCCTTGGCTTGCAACACACAATTTGGTTAATGATTTCTTTTTTTCCCACCACATTCTGGGTGACAGGTTATGTTCTCTCTGCATTATATTCTATAGTTTGGCAAATGAAAGTGGTAACATTTTTTTCCTCCCCCCACCCCAGGAAAGGGATATGATTAGTATGATTGCTCTAAAAATACAAATCAGTTGCTATTAAAAAGTGTACATAGTCACCTCTCTGGAAGAGAAGAGATACTGTTTTCTTTCCTGGTTAACTCAATAGTTACTTAAAATTCCTTTATAGAAGGCTGAATTCCTTGTGAAATACTGGGTTGGAAATGCCAAAGAAAGCAGCCATGACCCTGCTTCTAGAAAGTTCCACAACAAAGCTGTCCAATGATAACTATAATCTAAATTAACTTCTTTCTGGTACATATGTGTACTTCCCCCACTTTGCACCCTTTGTTTTAACTTCTCTTTTTAGGACTGACTAGAAAGCCTACTCCATTGCAGTATCACTCAAAGAGGCTATATAAAAATATATAAAAAATTACACTGCTCATTACTATTCCAAAAAGCTACTTAATCTTTTTTCTACTGAACAAAGACAAAGCATTATTTAGTAACCTACTAGGTATTTTACAAATGAATCTCTGAAGTTGTTATTAGTATGGAACTACTGATGTCAGGGTCAGAAACAAGTTTTTAAACCAGGCTGTGGCCCAAGAAACTATTATAATAAAGTAAATCTTGAAGGAGGTTAAAGAGTCTATCTCTTACAGAGAGTAAGAGCAGGATCAATATTGCAGATGAGTCATCTAACATGTGTTATGGCTAAATTAAAATAAACATGTATTTTTTCAAATATATTGAGATACTGATCTTTAGTCAAACAACATGACTTGAAAGTATGATATAAACTCTCTGAATGTAATTACAACTCACTCCCCTTCATCACCACCCCCTTTCTTCCTCTTCCAGCTTCCTTCACTTAACTTCATAAATTTATAGCTGGCTCACTTGCACCCTTGGGGGTTCTAGTCTTGGCCCAGTTCTCATCTGAAAGCCGGACTGCTTCCCCTGTGCAAGACTGTCAGATATTCTAGAGGTACCTAAAGAAATTTAGGTAAATGGAATTATACTCCATTACAACACAAACAAATGCATTAGGAAATCTTATTACTGTAGAAAGCTGTCCTTCCGAGAAGCTTGAAGGTCTAAGTAGACGTTACCTCATTTCTCCCCTCAGAACTTGTAAGGCAGACAGTAAGAAGATTAACAATACTTTATACGGGTCAGTGGAGTCCGTGATGGGGCCAGGATCATTCCCGGACCCCATGACCCAGTACAGAGAGCCCTCTCCTCTGCCCTGCACCAGCCACTCCACAATGCCATAATGACTTCAGCACCTACAAAATGAGTGAGCACGGGTGTTGAGGGAGAAAAGAGAATGTTAAATATGCATTCTAAATATAGCAAGGCTTCAGACATTTATAGCATCAAAATTACCCCAAAGCTGACCTATCTGCTTTCTTATCTGAGTTTGACAATTTGTAGGCACAGCTGTTGGTTCAATAATCAACTTTCATGAAAGACATGGGGGAAATAAGATTTGTGTGTCAATTCATTTCCAAGTCTAAGCCAATCATTACTTAAAAAAAAAAAAGAAAGAAGCTAACTAAGATTGTGAACCCAAAGCATGGTGGACCAATCCTCAGAACTCAGGAATCTTCCAAGACTGTGATTTATTCATTCTTGTCCAGTTAAAGAGAAAAAATGTATCATCTTACCAATCAGACTAAAGAAGATCCTGGTACAAAGTCTTGAGGTTCTCTGTGGTGCTCCATGCCTCTCTCCTCATGCTCTCCTGTGTCTCGTCTGACCTCCCTTCTTCCCACACGTCAATCTCCCTCCTACTTGTGGCCTCTTTGAGGCATTTGCTCCTGTCTGCTATCTGCAGTCAGTGCCCCAGGACCCAGGCTCCAACTCTATCTTTCCCCCACCACCCACCTCCACCAAAATGTGCCATGCTGGTGCCCACATTATGAGGGACTGATCTGCCTCTCCGTAAACAATTCCACACTTTCATTTTAAAGAGACCTCCCAGGGATTATGCCACAGTCCAAAAAGATGACCAGAAATTTCAAGTTGGCTGAAAATGTTGGACCAGACAAAAGAGACATCACAATCAGAGGTAACTTTGGTGCCTGCCAATGAGCCTTAAGAGTGAGGGCCTCAGGGGCGCCTGGGTGGCTCAGTCAGTTGGGCTCCTGGCTCCTGATTTTGGCTCAGGTCATGATCTCAGAGTCCTGGGATCAAGCCCCGCATTGGGCTCTGTGCTCAGCATGGAGTCTGCTTGGTATTCTCCCCGTTCCCTTTGCCCCTCCCCCTGCTCCTGCTCTCTCTCTCTCTCTAAAATAAATAAAATCTTAAAAAAAAAAAAGAGTAATAGGCTCAGCCTCAAAAAGTCTCGGATATTTGTAAGTGCCTGAACCTTACCAAAAAACACTAAGATATAATTAAAGTGTAGCAAAAGTTAGATATTATCACAACCATGTTCCAAAAGACTTCTGCCTGCTTCGAGGAATAAAACAAGAAATTAATTATGTAAACTCAAACAGTGGGTGAGCTCAAGGAATGTAGAGGATTTGGCTTTTCAAATTGGGGTCAACAACCAGAGAACGCAGGCTCCACTTTCAAGCTTCCTACCACAAATGATCTTGGCAGTGTGAACAGACCAAGCACAGGGATCAAATCCTAGCAATAAAGTCTGGGGACTGATTTCAGGTGTGTCCAAGGATGGTAACGGGGGGCATTACGATGCCTGGTCTACTCTGGCAATAGTCCCATCCATAGGGGCAGCAGTGAACCAGGTTCCTGGAACTGAGCAAGGACTCTTGACCACAGTGACACTCTCTGGATCTGTGCCTCTCCTAGCAGGTCTGTGGACCCCTTCCTATTTCACATCTCCACATATTCATAGACCCGAAGATGTCCAATCTTAATAACTATGCCCCTCGATACAGTTCAAATTAGGGTCTGAATTATTCACAAACAGACAAATTATGCCCAAATGAAAGTGATAGCTTTATCAATTCAATTAATTACTGTCATTTAACTAACAAAAATCTATTTGTACTATCCAGCAGTAAACCAAACAGATCCCAGCCCTCGTGGCTCTCGCATTTGAGTGCAAGGAGATATGACGAACCAAATAATTAGATAATAAGTTGAGGGGTAGGGTTCACTGGGATGAGGATCATTTGAGAAGGTAACGTTTGAAAAAGACCTGAGGTGAAGAAGTGGGACCTAAGGATATCTCAGTCCAGGGGAATAGCCAGGGCAAAGGCCCTGAGGTGAGATTACATCCAGCTTGTTCAACAAATATTTATTGCCTAGTGTATACATTTTCTAAATGTGACACATGCACACCAAGCATTAAGCAATCTCAGGAGACAGAAGATTCATCACTAATGTCACAAGCCCAACACAGAATGGAATCCTGATAATGGGTAGAAATAGATATTATACTGCTTTGTCATCTATACTTCCAGATAGATGGGCAGAATCTTTCCTTAATCAATGTATAAAAGAAAATATATCGAGCATGCCAGTATTCCAGATCACAATTTTGATATGCTTTCAAAGTGTAATCCTACACGACACAAAAATGAGACTTCTTAATGAAGTTTACTCATCTCTTTTTAAAAAGCCAGCAAAATGCCTACATATTCGGATGCAACCACCCACTAAAAGAAATTGCACTTGTCAGGCAAAAGCACTTTCAAATACACCCACAGAAAACAGAATCGATCGGAAAGAGGGCTTCCAGGGTCCTGCTAGAGGCCTAGGCCCCTCCATCAATTTTCTCATCGCCGTATCCTGGGAGAAACAAAGCTGCTCCAACCTATAACTTGAACATCTAAAGTACCATAATTAAAAGTTTGGGGCACAGAGGGAGAAAATGCTGGAGGGAATAAAGGACATGGCATCTACTGAAGTTAAAAAAAAACAAAAACAAAAACAAAAACAAAGAAGGAAATGCTTATCACTCTGCGCAGGTCCCCAGAACACAGGGATTTTTTCCTGTTATTTGAAACCCTTCTATTTTATCCTTTATTTTTGCTTATTTTTCCAGTAAGAAAAAAAAATACATGAAATTATAAAAAGTCAGACACAACTAAAATAAACAAAACAAAGATAACTGCTGTTCACAGTTCATATTGATTATTTCACATTTTTAATTTATGCATATATATTAACACATGTACTTTACAAAAATGGGGTTCTTCTGTTCCCACTCTTTAAATACTTCCTTTTTTTCCACTTAATAGTCTGCTATGGACCATGCTCCATGATCAAAACTGTAGAACTTCTTTATTCTTTTTAGCTCAAGGGTGGCAATTGTATGAACACATAGGTGCGTATAAAATTTCTGGAATCAGCATAAGTGCCTTTAAAAAAAATAAATCTCCATGATATCACCAAATCGGATACTCTATCCCACTGGCCACCTAGTCTTCACTCTAATGGTCATAATTAATTTCTTCAGATAGCTGTACCTCAGGTCATGTCTAAAAGCAAAAACATTTACCAGAATCTGAAAATTCAGGACACAGACATTTTATATTAAATTTTCTCATAAATGTCCTAATTTACTTGGTGACGTACTAGATGAATATGAACCAAGGAATTAGGAAAAGGCAAAAAGCTTTCAATGATAAGACTAATGATTTTGAGGTAATTTATCTCACTTACTGATAAAACTGAAGCCGAATCAATTCAGATAAGTATACATTGCCTATAACCTCTCCCCTCACTGCCCTCCCAACTGACCCCAAGCATTTTTCCCCTCAGGCTTCTCTTTACTAAGCTGGACTGCTATCTCTCCTGTGGGGACAAATAGGAGCTGGGAGTCAGTCTGAGCAAACTCAGCTATAAATAGCTCAGATCTCATGCACCTGCACCTCCTTCTGTATTGTCAAATGCAGAGGCCACAGTGGGTAGGCAGCGGGGGACCCAAAAGCCAAATCCAAGCATTGCCTGAGACCCTTCTTTCTTGGGTGGGTCATCTGGTTCCCCGGTTCCTTTGGGATCAGACTCCTTTTAGCTGGAGCCTTGGACACCTTCTCAGCTGAATCCATTCTTCCTCAACCTGTTTGTTGCCCATCTTAGAGTGTTCTCAAAATAAGTGACCTCATATATGGTTTATATACTTCTTCTGGGTCATAATAACGATGGGGGCTGGATTTGTTATTTACTTACAGCATTTCATTTTTATATTTTCGTTCAGGATTCTCTTTCTGACAATGTCCTCGAAGGACAGTTTTGGGGGCAGCACCATTATTTTTTCCCCCACAGCTTCAGCCATAAAAGGTTAAGGATGATCCCCTCTCCAAGTCTTTACCTTTCCCAAAGAGCCCCTATAGGAACCACCCTACACAGCTTGTCTACATATTATTATTTCCCAGACATTCCACTTTGGGGGGAAACGTGTCCATACATTTATTGCCAACTGGATGGGATAGCTCTTCAATTTCCCATTTACGTGCCACTTCCTTCTATTTGAAATAGATGTCCAGTCCCAGCAGTTTGTCCTCCATGGTTTTACAGGTCTCTGAATCTCTCAACCTTTGCCTTTTCAGACTCAACTGTAGTCTTTTTCATCTACTCATATGAGCATGCATCCAGGTCCAGGAGCCTTTCCTTTACCTCCTCTGATCTTCTTTGTCTGTGCCCCATTACTGGGTTTGGACCTTGCTATGGACTGAATTGTGTGCCCCCAAAATTCATATTTCAAAGCCTTAATCCCCAATGTGATGCTTTTTGGAGATGGGGATTTAGGGCAATAATTAGGTTTAGATGAAGTCTTGAGGGTGGAGACCTCAAGATGAAATCTCTTGTTCTCCCCCATCTCCCTCTCTCTCTCTCTCTCTCTCTCTCTCTCTATCACAGGGAAAAGACAGCTACAAGCCAGGAAAAGGGCCCTCACCAGAACTCAACTATGCTGGCACCCTGATCTTGGACTTCCAGCCTCCAGAACTGTGAGGAAAAAATTTCTATTTTTTAAGCCATCCAGTCTGTAGTATCATTTTGTTATTTTGTTATGGCAGCCCGAGCAGACTAAGACAGACCTCCAGGTTGGAGTCATTCCAGAATTCAAAACCACCTAGCAGATAACTGAACTTTAGAGAAAGCTTTGAAGAGTTTCTTTTACTAAATGATTGCTGTCAAAGCAATACAAGAGTTTTAAAAACCTAATGAAAAACAATAGCCCTTATACACATGTATGGAAACCTACCCCCATGTCACGAGGGCTAATTTGTGCTGTCAAATTTATAGTTATACTATACTATCAGAGTAGTGTTAATTGCTGTAGAAAATATATTCATTATAAAACATTTGGAAAATATAGAAACAGAAAGAAATAAACCCTCAAGACCCAAAGGAATCACTATGAACATTTTGTGTACTCCTTTCAACCTTTTTCCATACTTTAACAAGTGTTCTCTTTTGCAATACTGTGATCATATTACACATAACATTTTGTAACGTCTGTCAACATTTTAGTATTCTTCTAAAATTCTTAAATATAAATGTGACGGTCAGTGGCAACATGTGTTTGCTTTTGTAACCCCAGCTCCCAGCCTATTGCTTTGCATACAGTAGGTGCTCAATAACTATTGAAAACCTGAATGATGAAGGAATTATGGTATTTAGTGGATATAGTATTCTTTTGTAAGTATCAATATAATAGTTAGTCAATCCTCTACTGTTGTAGATTTAAGTTATTTTAATTTTTTATAATATAAATAAGAATGCAGGGAATATTTGGAAGATAACATTTTTGTGCTCATGCCTAGTTATTTCTTCAGGATAAACTCCTGAATTTTACATTCCCGGGTCAAAGAATGTGTTTTAATGCTTACCAGAAAGGTTGTAAAAATTTACATTTTCACCTATAGAGATACCTGATTTTTACGGCTTCAACTCTGTGTTTAAGCATTATCATGTTCACAAGTGAAATAGCATCTTAAAGTGAATTTGCATTTATTATGATTATGAGGGTTTTACATCATTTTTTTCATATGGACACTAAACATTATTGTCTTTATATGAGATTTTTCTCTGCATATCTTTGAGGATGTTTATCCTACTCTCATTGACAAGTAAACTATTAAAATATTATTAACATATTCAACTCTGGCAACACCAATAAGATATTACTTTGTCCTTCGGTTTTGGGCATCTGCGGAGCAGTAAGTTGCATTAGGGATGCAATAAGCATGCATTATTTAATATGGCATCATCATTTTGAGCACTAAAGAACAATGATACACTCTGTGTCATCTTTTCCTCAAAAAAGGAAAATGTGCTTTCTGAAAATGTTGCAATAATACAGGTCAGACTCCGTCTTGGTCTCTTAGCTCTTGATTGGAGTACATTTACTCCTCTGTTTTGTCATTAGCCTCAGGTACAAATGCTAATGCAACTTCAATTTAAATCTAAAGTGTGAAATGTATCATTAGTTAGTATCTTTAAATGCAGTGAAATTTTGGTAGCAAAACAGCACCCAAAAAAAAGATAAGACTAAGAGAGTAGATCCTGAAATTCTCATCACAAGAAAAAAAAATTGTGACTGCATGATGATGGATGTTAACTAGATTTGTTGCGGTGATCATTTCATGACATATTCAAATATTGAATCATTATGTGATACACCTGAAACTACACAATATTTACATCAATTATATCTCAATAATATATATACAATGTGTAATTCAGCTAGTTCAATTTTGTATTAAAAATAATAAAGGATAAACAATAGAGGAGGAGATATTTGCATAATATTTGTAAATTCTTGCCATTAGAAAGGCAGTATTCCTAACATACAAAGAGTTCCCACACATTGATTTAGAAAAAGACAAACCAATGGAATAATCAGTAAAAGATGTAAATGGGCAATTAACAAAAGAAATGAATAAATGAAAACAAAGTCAACCTCATTAGTAGTCATGAAAATGGAAATCAGACCAACAAGAAAATGTCATTTTTTTGACTATCAGATTGGCAAAAAATTAAGAGTATTAACATCTACTGCTGTTTAGACTGTAGGCAGCAGTGAGGAATACTACAACCAAAGTGGGAATGATTTGACAGTAGCCATTAAAATGCAGAATGTTCAAATTTTTTGATCCAACCTTTTATTCCCTCTTTAGGGATCTATTCTATAGAAACAAAATCACCAATATATATGGATATTTTTTAATTCCTTATTATTATTTAAAATCCATTGCTGCATATGGATATTTAATAAAATCCCAAAGAATGCTTGTTGAAGCAGTATTTGTAATGGAGAAAAAGAAAACAAAATAAGAAATAACCTTCATGCATAACAATCAAGGAATTGTTGGATAAATTATGGAATATCCATAGAGTAGAAGCTAAGCAGCTACTACCAAACAAGTAAGTCAGATCAATATCTAATAACCTGGAAAGATGTATTCCAATATTCTTCCCATTTCATCACATGGCTGCTTCTTCCTATCTGGATCCTGCCTCTCAGAAGAAAAGCAGGATGTGGTTTCTTCGTGGGTGATACTACTCTCTTGCTGAATGCACTAGGATCTCTTACTAAACATTACCTAAATGTAAATTTCTGAGCCCCACCCTTGACATTTAGATTCATAGCTTGGCAGTAGAGTCTAAGAATATTGTAACTGGTTTGGGCTTTCAAGAAGACCCATGATTAGTTCCCAGGGACCATGTGGTTTCTGTCAACTACAGAATGTATGTGGGTTGGTTTTTTGAAAGGGATTGCTTGAGTTGCTCCAGATCAAGTAAAATTTCAGAGAAAACTACTGGTGTTACATTATTTAGATTTACTTCAGTTTCAAGTTAGGAGAGATCTTAGGATCAGTGGTTTCCAAAGTGAGGCAGTAGACCTAAGAGCAAGGAAGGAAGCCACACACATTCCTATTTATCTCATCCTTTTAAACTTTGATTTTTTTAAAAATATGTTTTGCAATGTGCCTTAAATGTTAGTGTAGTAACACAGAAGTAGAATTTAGAAATAAATACATGTTTTGAGAATATGAAATCTTCAGTTCCTAGTCACTCATGCATTTGGGAGTCAGCTACTCTATACCAGAGGTCCAGTTCCATCAGACTGATGGTTCCTGGAGAGCCCTGGAAACATCTTGAACTTCATAACCTCCAGAGTTCCTAAGGCAGTGCTCTGTACACACCAGATGCTCAAACCAACATTTGTTAGTGAAAATGACCATACTGGATATAACAGTTGGGCAGAAGAGAGTTTTCAATTTTACATCATTTGTTTGTTATATTCCTATAAAATAACAAAACTAGGAGTAACAACTTGTTACAGGTAATTCTCTCTCCCTAAATCTTTTCTTTTTTTTTTTTTAATTTTATTTATTTATTTGACAGAGAGAGACACAGCAAGAGAAGGAACACAAACAGGGGGAGGGGGAGAGGGAGAAGCAGGCTTCTGGCTGAGAGGGAGTCTGATGCGGGACTCGATCCCAGGACCTTGGGATCATGACCTGAGCCAAAGGCAGACACTTAATGATTGAGCCACCGAGGCACCCCTCTCTCTTCCTAAATCTTAACAGACTCATTTGGTGGTGGGATAGATCTTCTCTCTCTGTCTACACACACACACACACACACAAACACACACCAGAGCATTATACCTACTTCACGGTATAAATTTCCGAATAATGCTTTAAAATGATTTTATAAAGCGAAGGATTTTACAAGTACTATGTCATCATAGATTTTCTCCTTTCCTCCCAAGACTTAAAACACTTGACTTGTGAATCCATTCCACATTCTAATAGATCTATATTGCGAAGACAAAACTGTTGTAATAATTTTGTTTTTAAATGTCTCAAGCAGTGTGCACAAGTATACCACAGAACTCTAGGTCAAAACATGACTTGCTATTAGCACATGTGTATCTAGCAGCCCCAATTCTGGGCCCTGAACTAGCTCCATAAAGCCCTATAGAAGGGCAGAATTGTAATTGGCTGCCAGATGTTATGCATGTAAGGCGGAGAAATAGCCTCAAATTGTGATTTCAATCATGATTCACTAAATCAATCAGACCTGCTTCCCTATTTTCCACTTTCCCCACCTATGGAAAGAAGTGTCCTCTGGACACAAAGGTGGATATAGAGGGGGCGGTGTTCTTCACAAACTGTTTCTTATCAAAATATCATGGGAAAACTGAAGATGACTCTTAGTACACACATTACATACACTAAATGTTTCTGTAAAACTTTTATAGTAACTAATATCAAGAACAGAGGAAAAAAGATCTAAGATAGCAAAGAGTCTAATGCTCTTTGAACTCTTCAATTTTACTTGGTTGTTTTTTGTTTGTTTGTTTTTTCCCCTATCCTTCCAAACACATTTTCAGGGCCTTTTACTAAGAATATAGAACCTTCTGGAAAATAAGGTGTTCATCTTTGTGCAGATACAAGCTGTTGGGTTGCTCAGTAAATGTCCACACCTACTCTCAGGTGTGCTCTGGTTTATTGTGTCCATCATCACAAATAACCTCTTGAATGAGGTGCTTACAGGAATCAAGGGAAGTGACATTACCATTAATGCTTATGAGGGATTTTGGAAAACGGGGGAGTCCGCCGCCCCTTCCTCCAGTAGCTGAACCTGAGCATCAACATGAGCTAAAGGAACTCTATGAAACGGAAGAGCAGCCCTGTGGGTCCCTTACACAAGCCTGCTGGAGCAGCTCACCTTGTCTCTGGGACAAAGGACTTCTGCCCAGGGATGAGCAACACCCAACCCCCGGAGCTTCGGAACACATTATCAATCAGGAAAAGAAAAAAAAGAAGAAGATCAGGAAGCTGTGCTTATGGCACAACTTCTCAAATTTGCTCTGAAGATGAACATTTTAATATTAAATTATAGCCCTAGTTTTTGTTGCTATTTTCCTCTTCTTTAAATTTGTTAGAAGTTGTAGGAATTTACAGCAGAGGGAGTGGCAGGCTTCCCGCGGAGCAGGGAGCCGGTCGCGGGGCTCGATCCCAGGACCCTGGGATCATGACCTGAGCTTAGGGCAGACGCTTAACCGACTGAGCCACCCAGGCGCCCCTTTATTGGAATATTTCTGATTCATAAATATTTTAAATGTTTTTTAACCGGTCCTTATGGAAAAGGAAAACAAGCCTTCTGCCGCTCCACAACAAGTTCCCAGAACGTTTTTGTGTGTGAGCCCTCACTCAGAACAGGTTCTCTTAACATGCTGCCCCCTCTGAAGCCAGCCGCTGTATGGCACAGTTCGCTCCAGATACTTTAATTATTTCTTCCCTTTTCAGACTGGAAGGCTGGAGCTAATTAGTCAAGTTTTCCACCCCCATGAACAAGCCAAGATGTGCTCAGAAGACTTTTCCCAGAAGCTTTGCTTTTCTGCAGTCAGCTTTTTGTTGTCATAAGGAAGATCCATTGCTTTAATACTCACGCGTGTAGATGTCTCTTGTTTGGAACGGACGTCAAGCAGGTGACACCACACACCTGGCATGTCTGAAACCCGCTCAGACATGACAGTAATGAACAGATAAGCGGCTGGAAGCAGGCTGGAGGACAAGATGCGTTTCCAGCAAGATGCAGTTATGCAGGTTCACAGGGAAATGTACAAGGGATATGCAGAGCAATTACTGTATTTTGCAAAGATGACAGTTTTTAATGATGCCATTATTTATTACACTGTGTGTTTTTCAGTGACAGAAGACCCCTCACCCTTCCAGGTGACCTCTTATTCTCTCTCTCTCCCTCTCTCAAAACGTTTTGCAAGATAGAAAACTTTTCAAACTGAACAGTAGCTGGAACACAGTAGTTAGATATTCAATAAGGCTTATTAAAATACATGTCTTGTGGCACAGAATAGTGCAATAGGCTATAGACACAGATGAACACAAATATAGAAATATGGGTATATATAAATTCTATATTATTCTGTTGATATTTTAAAAGCCTAAGTATGTCAACATTAACTGGGTGCCACATTCTGATAAGAAGCTTTCCCAGTGAAAAGTTTCAAGTCTCTAAGCATCAGATCCTCCCAACCTTGAGATGATATGATTTTATGGTTTTAAGTAGTAAATAACCTATTTTTCCATTGCCCAGACACTGTGTTTTTGTCTGCTCTCTTTTATTAAGAGAACTGCCAGCAGTCTCCACATATAGCTCCTCAATATGGAAATTTTTCGATATATCAATTTGAATTTTGTTTTTTGTCATTTTATGGGGCATCTTCAACTGAACAGATTATGGAAAAGGCCTTTAATATGAAATATTTGAACACATCTTTCTGCCTTGATGTTTTAAATAAATCAGTCACATAAAAAAGAAAGCTGTCATATTAGAGAAAGATTTTGTTATTTTAATTTTTAAGTAGGTGTCATATTAGACTTTCAATAAAAAAATACACATCTAAGGATTGGCAAAGAAGAAAGCCTTCAAAATATTATGGAAAACTTAACAATACATAATAAAAATACATCAGACTACCAAAGTCTTTCACCATAATAAAGAACTGTAAAATGGTTGACATCAGCTTTTTTTTTTTTTTAAGATTTTATTTATTTGACAGAGAGAGACACAGCGAGAGAGGGATCACAAGCAGGGGGAGCAGGAGAGGGAGAAACAGGCTTCCCGCCGAGCAGGGAGCCTGATGCGGGGCTCGATCCCAGGACCCTGGGATCATGACCTGAGCCGAAGGCAGACGCTTAACAACTGAGCCACCCAGGTGCCCCGGTTGACATCAGCTTTTAAAATTTTTTACTCATCTTGTAAAATAAATCTTTTTCATTTATGGCTATGTTCAATGATGAATTATGTAGAACTCTTGAAGACTCAAAGTTTGTTACCATTTTATCTTCTGAGTAATTTCCTTAGCAGAAGTCTAAAATTCCAAAAACCAGAATATTGCATTTTAATTTCTTAATACTGTGGTGTCTGTTCTGAAAATCTAAAATATTTGAAACTACTTAGTGACCTAACACTTCTACTCTTATGACTAACGCAAACCCACTGCTGAAAGTATAGATGTAAAGACTTTGGAGGTACCAGTGTAGGAACAGTCTTATTACACATAGTTCTCAATAACTCATCAACCAACATTGGAAACGTGAATCTACTGTTTGAAGACCCAAAGGAGTAATAACATCTTAGTAGCGATCTTGAATTGATTAAGAAAGTATCATTTGTCTTCACAAATCCATCAAAGTCCTGCTCTGTGCTCTCCTGCCAAGTTTTTTGTTGTTCTTGGTTTGTTTGCCTCTGTTTCAGAGCCCTGTAGCAATTAACAATCCTCAGGTCCTATTAAATATTAATTCTCATCAAAAGAAAAATAGAGGAAGACACCAACATTGTGTGTGTGTGTGTGTGTGTGTGTGTGTATGATGAAAAATGACTTTTTAATTCACTTATATCTTGAGATTTTCAGAGTCTCAGAGTGGAAAGGAGGGAGAAAATGCTAAAAAAAAAAAAAAAAAAAAAAAAGCCTTGAGGGTTATGCTTCTGGATGTGGTGGTGGGAGTGCACTGGTAGTAAATAAAATGTGGATGAGAGCAAGACAAAGAGACAATGCAGAAGCATCGGAAGGGGGAGGTCATCCTCTCTTCCCACTTGCTTGGTTGTCAAATTCCAGCCAACTGGAGAGAGAAACCCAAGAGGCAACAGCCAGTTAATAATAACAGTGACAGCAGAGAATAATACCTCGCTGCCTCACAACTCCAGGGGCATCATTCATACTCCACAGGTCGTGCTCCAGGGAGAATCATTCACGTGCACATCAAGTGAACAACCATGGAGCCCCTCCCACAGATGATGCAGTTTCTCTGATCCTGGCATCACTTCACTAAACTCTCAAGAGTCCCAGGCAGGAGATCTTTTATCATCCCCCTGTGACAGATACGAAGACTGGTCCACAGAGCCTGCCTGAGGTAACTGTCCCAGGGCTGGGATCCCCAACTCCTGTACATTTGACCACGTCCCTGCCCTGCAGACTGACAGCAATGTGGAGTTTCTCCGGTAATCCTGTATCTCCACAGCCATGCTCAGTCCTACCTTACTCTACCTCTTAGGCCATTTTGTACAAGTTTAAAAATGACCATGGTCAACTCCATTATCTGGGGGAAAATGGGGCAAAGGTGGATTATTATAGTAATTTGGAAAAAAAAGATTGTTATAGGTAATACCATTGTAAAAATGAAAATAATAAACATTTATACAGATGAGCAGAGACAACTGCATATTTAGAAGGTGGCCATTGTTTATCCCCTCTGCCCCCCCACCCCCCGCCCCAGCCAGCAACAATGGACACCAGGTCATACCTACCAGAGGCCTTGCCAGCTGGAAGGTCATCCTGTGGAGGACTGTCTCCTCACTGTCAGCAACCCCGCTGACAATAAAGCATCAACCAGCTCACCACCAAGGCCTCCTCAGGTGTATATAGGATTCCCCCTGCCCACCCAGCAGTCTGCCCTCCCTGAGCTTCTCAGCTCCTTGCCCTTCCGTGGGCTTTTAGAAAAGTATCTCCTTCCAGACAATGGAAGGCGACAGGAAAATGAGGTACAAGAACCAATCTGTTCTCATTTCTATTTCACCCTGCTACAAAAACAGTGTGATAACTTGTACGTTACAGGTCATTGGAAAACAGTGTGTGATCATAGAGGACAAGAGCCATTAACTGCCCTAAAGGGTCAGGATGTTTCTCGGAGTAGGTGACTTTTGTCTTTTCTCCAGGGAAGACAGGTGAGAAGTAGCAAGCTCTTTTCATGCTTCTACATTAAGTTAAAAAACACTGAATGCCATATTTATGAAACACACACACACCCACACCCACAGATGTACCCACATTCACCCACAAAATCCTGATTGGTCAGAGATGTATACTGAAGAATTTATAGGTTAAATGGCATGATGCTTGTGATTTGCTTTAAAATACCCCAGGAAACAAAAACATTCGTGTATGGTGTGGAAACAGACGAAACAGACTGGCAAAACATTGATGATTATTGAAGGCAAGTGTTATGCATTGAGCCGTGTCCCCTCAAAATTCATGTGTTGGGGTTCTAACCCCTAGTGCCTCAGAACGTGATCTTATTTGGAAATGGGGTGGTTGAAGATGTAATTAGTTCGGCTGGGATGAGGTCATTAGGTGGGCACTCATCCAACATGACTGTGTCCTTATGAATAGGGGAAATTTGGACAGAGAGCCATGCATGAGGGAAGACAATGTGAAGACCCAGAACATCTACAAGCCAAAGAACATCTGAGATGGCCAGCAGTTAGGAGAGAGGCTTGGAGCAGATCCTTCGCTAGTGCCTTTGCTAATGATTGTGCAGACGACACAACTGTGGAACGATCAATTTCTGCCACAGTTTTCAGGACTCTGGGCAGAACAGGAAAACAACTACACTAAGTCCTAGGTCCACTGAGGGTTCGCTATGCACTTCTTTCCATTTGTGTATAGGTTTGACATTTTCCATAATAAAAGGGTTAAAAAAAAGAAGCCGCCGCCTTGTTCAGAGTCTCAGAAATATTAATAATTCAGCTGCACTCTCCTCCAGCACTCCCTGAGGAAACCACCCAAGCACCGGAGTGGCTCTAATATCCAAAAATACAGCTGGTCTCCTCTTCAGTCCGGGAGTCTAATTTCACATCTGTAATCCCTTTTCAAGGAATCGCTGGTACATCTCCCAAATAAGGCGCCAGAGAGCTCAATTGTGCCCCTTGGCTCTTTGGGGCTCCAAACGGCACATCCTCCTCTGAAACATAATTGCAGGCAGCCTCGCAGAGCCTTTGAAAACCGCCCGCGAAGCGAGGAGGGAGAAAGCATCTCACCGCACAAACCCGCGGTGAACGCTTTTGTGAATCAGTTTTCCGCCCGGATGTGAGCAAGCTACCAGATACCCTCTAATGATGGCATTTAACACTCGGAAGGCAGATTAAGTAAAAGTACACCGTAAAGTGCATTAAAGAACCTCATCATCACACTTAAACGTAATGCGAACCAGGGCCACCACAAGTACTAAAACACACGATAACAAAAGCAGTCAGCATTTTCCATACCATATGCTTGTAAATGTTATTCTGCAGGGAACCAATTAAAACTACGGAATACTTAGAACACAGACATATGGAACAAAACAAGGCAACTTATCTTGTCACTATGGTGCTTGCTCAGGACATCTATTAGGGAGATGCGATTCTGAAGTATTAGTACACATAAATGCTATCTTAATTATGAATACCAGAGGCAACAACCATCGCTTTGAGCCTCTGCTTTGGTCATTGGCATTTCTTACCATTTTAAATGGAAGGAGAGGCTGCTGCCTCAGTCACATACAGTGACTATCACTCGCATTAACCATCAAAAATATAATCACCACAGCAAACCGTTAATCAGGCTAGGTCTCGACTGTCTCACCTGTTACACTGGGTAAGTAACAATAATAACATTCCCCAAAATTCACAGGATTCCTAGTAAAACAATTGAAAAAGCGCATGCAAAAGGGGGAAGTATAAGGCTTTGAACCAGTGCTGAGTGTTGTTGTTGTTGTTGCTGATGGAGAAAAGACATGCAGATAATACAAAGCAAGCAATTATCAAGACTGGCTCCGATGGCCATTATGTTAAAAATTTAGACAGAGCTTTATTAAGTTTTCCTGACATTAAAAAGAAATGAAAATTATTTTAAAAATGAAGTTACATTCATAGGTCCATCTCATCTGTAAAAGACAGTTGGCATTCCCCATCTCATCCCTGGAGCTTCATCTGGCATTACTATTTAATTTAGAACTAACAGTTAAGAAAGTAGAACATATAAATTCTAATATGATGGTTCAAATGCAGGAATCATGCTAGAACTGCAGGCTCAAGCAGTCCCTCAGATACAGAGCACAGGAGACATAGAAAAGAGATGAGGAAAAGAGGAGAAAGAGCTTACAGCTAAAGGACTGCATTAATTATCCCAAGATGAGATCAGAAAGAGGGGCCCGGGAGGGGAGTACGGCAGTGCCCCGGGACCACGTTAATTAATAATAAATTACCACCAAAATGTCAGCAACCGATTTCAAAACACTAATTCCACACGCACACGACGTACTTTCATATCAATAACCCTGTTGTAATTATTTCTTTTTTTAAAAAATCTATACTTCCTAGGTCTGTGTACCCATTTTTCCCAGGATTTTCTCCTACACACCCCTGGGGGTGTTTCAGCCCTAGAGAGCTACCTGAGGGGCTGTAAGCTCACACAGTTTAATCCCCCAGCCTCGGCCGTGGCTGGTCCCTCTCCCTAAGAATTCCCTTTCCCCTTGTCGGTCCCAGAGAACTGGGACTCTTCTTTCAAGACCTGCTCAAATGTTCCTTTTTCTGTGAAGCCTCTCACCCACCCCCCCCCAGCCCCCCCACCCACCCCACCCCCGCAGTACTGGAGATTTCTGAATTCTTTAAATGGACATCAACAAAGCTATTTGTGAGCAACCTGAGGGCAGGGCGGTGTTTGAGTTATCTGAGTAAGCCCAAAACCTGACATCATTCTGTGCTCACAGTAAACAGCTGCTCAGTGAACGTTTATAAAGGAATGAATGAGGAACTTGGACCCAGGGGCTCTCCCAGTGCTTAAGCCACATCCCCACTAACCATCCTTCTTTCCTATCTCCATCCCTCTGACATGGACCTCAAACAGGAAAACATCAAAATCACAGGGCGGGCACAAGAGGCATGAACAACTTTTAAAACACACAGCCCTGATCCCGTCCTATATTCTGATCAGGTAGATCTGAAGTGGGGCCCAGGTGTCCGTGTTTTTAGCAAGTTCCCCAGGTGAATGAGATGCACATCAATATTTAAGAATCATAGCTCTCTGAAATATTAATAATAGAAATTCCTATTTCCCTGAGGAAGAGAAAATCACTTTTACAAGTCTGCTTGCAAAACCCATGTAAGGAGAAAGGATTCACCTAGACCCAGAGGGGCAGTCTTGGGTTTTCGAAGAAAACTATTTTAATCGTTAAATGGAAATAAAAATATACAACTAATACTCAGAATTCAAAATCCCTTTGGATTTAGCTTAAGTGAATCACAGAGAATTGTGATAGATATTTCCATACATGCAAGGAGTAGCTTGTTCTGCTTAGCAATACCAGAACACTCCATGCCCATTACCCACACTACCAGAGAGACTGGGGACACATTGCTGCCCCTCTCTGGGGCCAGGTTCCCTGAACTTTTCAGGGCTTTCCCACAGCAGGCAATGGGTAATGCTGACTCCATAGACATACCCCATAAACAAACCGCCTTTTTAAGTTTCCCTCTCCTTCCTTCGATTTATTCCTTTTCTGTGCTCCCCAGGGCTCCTCCCCTCACGCACACCGACACACCGATTACACTTGGTGTTGGTGGGTGCGGGTGAGGCCTGGCACCATGCCACCATTTTTAGTGAAATTGACACGCAGACCTTCAGTTCCTGCCAATCATTCTACTTCTTCTGTTTCTAATATCGCTGCTTCCCAAACATGCCACTTTATGCACTAGTTTTAAAATAACCATTGGATCTTGGAAGCGACTTAAACCCAAGGGGAGGTTTTATATAAAATTACCCCAATGCCTGCCATCTCTAGGATTGCAGCGACTCTAGAGAAACACTAATCAAACTGCATTACATGAAATATTTTTAGGCACGGAATTTAATACAGGTTGACATATTTTAAAGAAAGTTGTCTCCTCAGGATGCCATAGGATACATAAAGCTTTCGGGGAAAAAGGCAGGAGACACAGAGTACTAATCCTAACTCTACTACTAACTAGCTGTGAGACCTTACCGCAGACACTCCTGTTTTCTCAGCCTAGGATTCTTCATTTCTAAAATAAGGAGACTGGAGCAGATGATCACTAAGATTCTGTTGAGCTTTAATGCTCTAGAACGAGTCTACGAAAGAATATGGGTGCAGCAGAAGGATTCCAGGGGAACTTGCATTTTAAAAGAGGACCTATACATTTTTCATTAAAAAAATACACGTATCGTTTTGTACTGGTGGAATTCCAGGCATTACTGCACTCAACAGTCTGAGATGACCTTTTACGAACCCCTCCAATCATACCACCCCCAAAAGAGCTCTCTTGGCTGTTAACTTTCTCCCACATTTATTTGATTAATGCTCGGAAAATATCAAGATATTAGAGTGCAGTAACCAAGTATGGTCAAATGAATAACCAGCTATTTGAAAAAGGAAATTTTTTTACAAATAATGCACAATTAAAGGCTTTGGGGGAGATAAGCAACTGCCATCTTTTGTAAAATCACTTCCAACCACTGAGACCTGCAAAAAGTTATCTGTCTAGTGGGTACACTTGGCTCAAGACAGAAAATAAAATCTACTTAGATATAGTGTAAAGATATACTCTGACCCTTAGTGGGATCCGGACCTAGCAGGAAGTGGGTGTTTCGCAGTGGTGTTGGTATTGACAGGTTCTGGGGCTGATCAAACTCTTTAGTCAGGCAGAGTTAGGGATCAATAGCCACGTAAGCAAGATGCTGCAGGTCTGCTGATTTCTCAGAAATTGTACTCTGCAAAAGAAAGGTCAGCACTGTGGTCAATCAGATGGTCCTTGAGGCCACTGGAGATGCAAAGCAGTGAAGATTCTGAGCACAAGAATGCAGACTGACCCCGAGGACAGGGCAGCTGGTTAGAGAACCAAATTTTCTCTTTGAATTCTGCCCAAGAGAAGGAGAAGGAAAAGGGAAGGACAGTGGAGCAGTCTCTACTCTTAGAGTGCATGGATATGTATGAGACTCGAAGGTGGGAATTCTCTGGAAGCGGGGAGACTGTCCTGAGCAAGAAGGTGAACCACATGTTCTTATGAAGAAGCAACTGCCCCGTTTGGCTTGGATTTTCTCATCCACAGTGGAGCTGAGTTTCTAGCTACACAATGGAAAGCTACTTAATGACCCAGTATCCAGTGAGTTCCTGAATCCCTAGAGCAATGCTCTGCCAGCAATTTTCTAAGAGATGTATGGTAGACCACCCACTTTAAAGGATTTCTTATGAGGAATAAGCTTATTAAGTCATCTGTAGGGATTTTCTCCTTTTATGATCTATAAAAGCTGAAGAAGATGAAATATTAATTCCTCTGGGTTTGATTTCGTGACAGGTGCCATTGGGATTAGATCATTTGTCAAACTCTCTTCTAAAAGCATAAAAAGTCCAACCATTTGTCCTGATTAACCCTCACTTGCCCACCCTAAAGCAATCCAAACAATTTGCATCACCAAAATGTCTTACCAGCATACAAAATTAAGAATTATGAAATGAAACATTTTGATTTTCTATTGGATGAACTAATGACAAAATCTTATGTTGGACTAGTGCCCCAGGGTATAGTGAGCAAATTCATTGCTTTTATCTCAATTGACCTTCACACCCATGCTGAAAGGTGAGCCAGCAAGGCTGTGTAAAGGAAATTATTACCCAAAGCATGTTCCAGAGAACACTAATAAAAAGTTTGGAAAACACTGACTTTAAAGAAGCAACTGCCCCCTCGGCTTGCGTTTTCTCATCCACAGTCGAGCTAAGCTCGACATGTGTTTAAACACATGTGTTTATCACAGGGTCTTACAACACTTTGTGTTAGTTCACTGCAAATCTGTGTGTGTGTGATAGGCCCGTGTGTTGGGGATGGGCAATATTTAGATAAGGTGGACAAAGAAGACTCCCCCAGGTGATGGCTAAGCCCTCAGAGTAGGTGAGGGAGGGAATTATTCCACAACTGGAATAAAAGCGCTCTGAGCAAAGGGGCCAGGAAAGGCCCTGAGGTGGGAGAGTATCTGAGAGACCGGGTCAACGTTTGATTAAAACAAGGTCCTATTTCTCATTTCCACTGTAAAGATCACTTACCCTTTTAAGAAAGAGGTCTCACATTTTAAAAAGTCATGCATGTTTTACATACTCATAATTTGTGAGTCTTGTACTTCATTGTGAGGAATCGGAGTCCCTCAGAACCCTGGGGACCCCCGGGACACTTTCAGGAGGCTCTGTGAAGTCAGATCCATTCTCGTGGAAATTAGAAGACATTACCTGCCTTTTTCACTGTGCTAGATATTTGCACTGATGGCACAAAAACAGTGGTGGGTGAAGCTGCCTGCACCTTAGCAAGAGTCAAGATGGTGGCCGTAAGTTAGCCCAGTGCTTTCTACCACTGTATTCCTCACAGCCATGTCTGTGCACGACAAACATTGCCACCTTCACTTAAGAATGTCCTTTATGAGGGGTGCCTGGGTGGCTCAGTCAATTAAGCATCTCCTTTGGTTCAGGTCATGATCCCCGGATCCAGGGATCGAGCCGCACGATGGGCTCCCTGCTCAGCGGGGCGTCTGCTCCTCCCTCTGCCTCTGCCCCTCCCCACTGCTCTCTCTCTCTCTCTCTCTTTCTCAAATAAATAAAATCTTAAAAAAAAGAACGTCCTTTATGAAAGAGTAAAGAAATTAAGTTAATTAAATCCCAAGCATTGAATATACACACTTTTTAATACTCTGTGATGAAACTGAAGCATACGTAAAGCATCTCTGGTGCATTCTGGAAGGAAATGGTTGTCTAGAAGAAAAAGGAGCTGTTTGAGTTGTGAGCTGGTTAGCTGCTTCTTAACACGAAATACTTTTGTTTTGGAAAATACAATAATTTTTCATTAAATATTATTTTCTTAACATGTAATGGGTTTATGTTATTTTTAATGAGTTAATGAATATTTTTAAATGTTTCCATTTTAATTTCCAATGTGGTGAAGATTGATAGAAATAACACACATAAACAGAAGCTTTTGTCATCCTCAATGACTTTTAAGAGCATAAGAGGGTCCTGAAAGACCAAGAAGTTTGAGAAACCTCTATACTAATAAAAGAGCCTTGCTTACACCTTACATTACACATTCACGGACATGGGTATAAGTGTACACCAACGTTTATGTATATATTTGGGGTTTTTTATTGAGGTGAAACTCACAGAACATAAACTTAACCATTTTAAAGTAAGCAATTCGGTGACAGGCAGTACATTCATAATGTTGGGCTACCACCACTCTATCTAGCTCCAAAATATTTCATCACCCCACAAGAAAACCGAGTTACTACCCTTTGTCCACCCCTCTCCCCCAGCCCCTGGCAATCCCCAATCTGCAATCTGTCTCTATGGACTTACCTACTCTGGACAGTTCATATGATAAGTGACATTTCACAATTGGCTTCTTTCACTTAGCATATGATTTTCAAGGTACGTCCATGTTGTAGCATGGATTCCGTGTACTTCACTCTATATATATTTGTTTTTAATTAGTTATTCATCCTCACACATTCTTTTATTTATTTTTTAAAGATTTCATTTATTTATTCGACAGAGAGAGACACAGCGAGAGAGGGAACACAAGCAGAGGGAGAGGGAGAAGCAGGCTTCCCGAGGAGCAGGGAGCCCGATGTGGGGCTCGATCCCAGGACCCTGGGATCATGACCTGAGCCGAAGGCAGACGCTTAACCGACTGAGCCACCCAGGCGCCCCCTCACAGAACAAACACACACACAACAAGTATGTGTTTATAAGGTAATATCTGTCCCAGTATTTGTGTATCACAGACTTCAACTGTGCACAAACGTATTTCTGTTTATAGCATGAAGCTACAAAAAAAAATTATGAAGTAATTCCCCCGCCAATACTGAGGTGAATGTTAGTCAACGTATGATGATTATCATCACTATTCTCATCGCCAAGTTTATAAAAAATGCTTAATTGTAAATGGTGGAAAATATTATTCACTTTGTAACATTTCCTATTAAAATGTATTTGCACACATAAGTAATTTTTGCTTATTTAAGGTTGTTGATTTAGAAAGAATGGGAATTTAATATAGTAGGGGAGAAATGAATTTTGAGACAGGAGACCTGGGTCAGAAGCCATATACTGTTCTTTATCAGATATGATAATTTCACAAACTGACTTCCTCTTTCCGGCCTCACCTGCCTTACTACGAACAAGGGATTGCCTCTCCATGCTTTTGTACACATGGCTCCATTTGCCAGGAATAATTTTACATACCACCTTTAAAACTTTTTTGCCTATCCATAGAGCAGCTCTATTGTTGCCTTACATTTTAATTGACTCCATTTTTTATATAAGCAAATTTCAAAAGAAAAATGTATTGTTATGACTAAATACGGACAGTCAATGTCACTTGCAAATAGAAAAATAATCAATGAATCACCTCAAGTCATCCAAGGATGTACATTTTATCATCTTGCCTCCTATAACACAAATCATCTCACCTTTTGAATAATACTGTTCAGCCCTGACCAATCCTTTTCTTGAATCCACACCCTGTGGTCTTGCTTACTTTTAGAAGTTAAGATTCATGACTCACTCTCTTCTCCTTGGAAAGGCTAGTAGAAATATTTGTAGCTTTGGGTACCACACTAACCACATAGCACTTGGCAGAGATTTGCGATTACAGATAAGTGACATTCTTAGCTGGGGGCTTGTTTTAAATACAAGAACCCAAGAAATTCAGAAAACAGAAAATTCCCCACATAGTTGCAGTATGACTCCTGAGTATATCAAATAATTGGACGACATTTTAGTTAATTTGCCTCCTGGACTCTATCTGTAATGAAAGGAACTCGAGATGCTAGGAGGCACTTGGAAACTGATTTCCCTTTTCTTGAACACAGAAGATACCCCAGGGAAACAGGTGCTCTTCTGTACTATTTATACTACAGAGACTGTTGCAAACTGATTGCAAGCATGGTCCCTCCCTTTATCCATGCACCTACAATGCCGCATTGCAGTTCCTCCCATCAAGAGAAGGGGTGAGTGTATTTCTCCACCCCGTGAATCTGGACTGGCCATGTAACTTACTTTGGCCAATAGATAAAAGAATTTGTAGTGTGGCTGAGAAAGTTAAAAGAGATAGTGTCTGTGAAATATTTAGCACAGGGCCTGGCACATAGTAAGTCTTGATTAAATGGTAGCGATGATCACTGAGAGTGTGTATGCCATAAACAGCATGTACCAGGCAGGCCACTCTGCTCCAGGAACTTTGGCCTCCATATACTTCCTTTGCTCTTCTCTCCTCTCCCTCCTCGCCTACTTCTGACTGTGCCCAGATGTTCCAGTTGATGGCATATCCAGCTGAAGGTCTCACACAAAGCACACTTGGGTTACAGTCCCCCAGAAAGCAGAAATTAACTTGTCCATCCTTGAGTTCACCACAACCCCAAAGAACACAAGTCTACCCAAGAGTTAAGGATATTTATGATATAATCTAGTGGCGGCTAGTTTGATCTAAAATATCCCTCTTGGATAATTCTGAATCCACACTGAAGAACTAAGACAACAATCACAATTGGGGCGCCTGGGTGGCTCAGTCGTTAAGCAACTGCCTTCGGCTTGGGTCATGGTCCCAGGTTCCTGGGATCGAGCCCCGCATCGGGCTCCCTGCTCAGTGGGAAGTCTGCTTCTCCCTCTCCCACTCCCCCCTGCTTGTATTCCCTCTCTCGCTGTGTCTCTCTCTGTGAAATAAATAAAAATCTTAAAAAAAAAAGAGAGAAAACAATCACAATTTACTGACTGCCATTGGCTAAGTGCTTTGTAATTACTGTCTCATTGAAGCTTCACAGAAACTTTCTGAATTCCCTGAGATAAATTCTAAATTGTACCCACTTCACAGATGAAGAATCTGAGCTTGGAGATATGAATGATTTGCCCAATTATGTGGATTGCACTGTAAGGAAAATAAATAAGTAAATAATAAATAAGAATAAATAAGAACCAATTCCTATTCCCCGACCTCCTGCCACCAAAGATCTCTCATTTTCTCTTTCCTCTGTGGACTCCACCTCTTGAAAATTTTTATTTACCATTTAATGGCATTATTAGTTTTGAAATACTGAAATGGATCTCTGCCTTGGGAGATCTTGAAGTGCTAGGAGTCCCCCGGTTTGAACAGCTGAACTAACTCCTCATTTTGCAAGTGAAGAAACAGAAGCTCAGAACGGGTCAGGGATGTGCCGAGGTCACACTGCTCCCATGTGGAAGGGAAAAAGCACTTTAACCCAGGTCTTGGTATTCCCTGTAGCCATTCCTTTTTCCACTACTAAATTCTACGTCTGGAACATGCCCTAGTCACAGGGAAAATTAGAACCAAATGACCAGTAGGAGGAGACAGAATTAAGGACATAATCCTTGCAGTACTTTACCGCGTATTTGAAGTTGGTTTTTTTTTTATTTTTTATTGTTATGTTAATCACCATACAGTACATCATTCGTTCTTGATGTAGTGTTCCATGATTCAGTGTTTGTGCATAACACCCAGTGCTCCACGCAGAACGTGCCCTCCTTAACACCCATCACCGGGCTAACCCATCCTCCACCCACTTTACTGCGTATTTAAAATCTTCACCGCTGCTGCTCTCCACAGCTTTTGGCTTAGTGGTTATTTACCTCAAGGGAAGGAGAGGGGAAGTTGCCCTTTTGACGCTGAGTAAAAGGCAAAATAAATAAATGACTTTTTAAAGGTAGATGATGCCTAAAGCCAATTAAAAATGCATATAAAACACATCATCCATGTGCGAACGGAGTGAAAGGTTTCTATGTGGGGTTATGACGGTGCGCTGGGAAGCACACTGAACAGTGCCATCCTTCTTCTCCATTTGGAGCTTGCCTTACACGATGACGTCCTATGCTCCAGCTTGGTGTGGTAAAGGCCAGAGCCGCAGAAGGAAGCTTCACCCAGTAAACAGGACAGAAGCAGGACTTTGAAACACGAGGTACATTTGACAGTTATGAGAAACGCTTCCCAGCGAAAATTCAGGCTGATGATCTCCCGTCCCATTCCTGGGCCCCCACTAATCCTACTTTCTGGGGTGTTACCAGGACAGCTGAAAAGGAAGAGGAGAGGAGAAATAGCCATGCATGCTCATTGACCACCTACTTATTGCATCAGGCAGTGGAGTAGGATTTGGAAGAGGTAAACAGATTGACTTTCCAGCAGCAACCTCAGGCAAAGTTCTTACTGCACCAAGAGGCCACAGAAGCATGGTGGATATGAATGTAGCCTTGGGAGCTAGACTGCTTGGGCTTGAAACTCCCCTTGCTACCTGTGTGAATGCGGGCCAGCTACTTACCTTTCCCTGCTTCAGTTTCCCCATGTGCAAAATGGGTATAATTATACCTACCAAACAGGGTTATTGCGGACATCCAATTATTTTGTGAATATTTAAAGAATATATGCTCTTACACATGGCTAGATAAATATTAAATAATACTACATTTATGAGTAAACCAAGGCTCAAAGAGGTTAAGAAGCATACCCAAGTTCACACAGCTGAGAAGTTGCTGAATTTGACATTCAGACTCCAGGACCCTTGTTCCTTTCCTTTCATGTTGAGGTTGCTCAGGCTGAGCTGATGGAACATGAGACAAAAGCAGCCATCCAGGCCAGAAGCCTCATTATCTTCCCTAGCAAACGCCCCATGCACACTAACCTGCATACATCTACGCATTTCCCCCAAGACCAGTCCTGGAGGGCCAAGCCACTGACTTCCAGACACAAGTCCTATGGCTCTCCTCTCTGCCCTTGTCTGGAATTTCCCAGCAGGCTGTCCCTCTCACACAAGCCCCAGGTGCACTGTGGTCACCAAATAAACTGAGGACGTCATATAACAATTAAAGGACTTTCACGCCACACAAGAACTACAAGGCGAGAACACTCGACCTACAGATTAATTTCTCCAAGAGAAATTACTGCTAGTCTTATCAGGAGGCTAGGAATTTAAGCCCCTACTTTTGTGTTGATTTTTATTTTATTTATTTATAAGTAAATCTTAAACTCAGAAACATAAGTCTGATTGTCTGTCAGCTCTAAAATTGGTAGTTTTGGAATCCCCCCATATGTTTTACAGGGGTTCAGATACCAAAGTGGTAGAAGTAATCATCATCATCATCATCATTACCATCAAAGCAAACACTCAAATATTTTTAAGTATCACAAAGTTCTAAGAATTTTACATCTGTTACCTAATGTAATCCTCAAGACCCCCTTCAAGGGGAAATCTATCGTTATTCCCCATTTATATATGAAAGAAACTGAGACACAGAAAATTTAAAGGATAATGCAAGGCAGTCTTGTTCCATAAATGCTTCCCCGGTGATCTAAAGGAGTTAAGCCAGCTTCCCCAAATCCTAAACTTGGGACACAGATGCAGCATAAAGTTATCCCAAATGTGGCCATGGAGATGTCCCCTGCCCAAGCCTCATCTGAAGGCATAAGAGATGACTAAATACCTAGCAGAGATTTTCATTGGTTAATAATATTAAAAACTGCCAAAGAATTTCAGGATTCCTAAAGTTTTTATTGGGTGAATATCTACCCTTTGATATGATCATTAATAGAATGTAAATGTTCTGTCCAGTGTTCACCTGACAGGATGAATTCTAACTTTAGAGCATGTAGTAAACTGCAATGTTATTCCTAATCATTAACTTTCCTTCCTATAGAAGCATAAGGATGTGTCCCCACCCAATGCCATGGAACTTGCATTACCTGCCTACGGGTGGAGGGTACTTCCTGCTCCATGATCAATGGATTTGGCCATGTGACTTGCTTTGGCTGATGACAGGCAAGTGGCTTATTCCAGCTCCAAACAGAAGCTCTAAGAACCACTGTTGGATCCTACCAGCTTTCTTACTCCTTTCTTCTGCCTCAAGAGCAGCCTATCCCAGGTAGTTGTTGCTCCTTTAGCCTGCATCCCAGAACGAGGAAGGCTCTTGGAGCCACAGCTCACCCTCAGCAACTTGTAACACAAGTGAGAACTACACCTTTGTCATTGAAAGCCACTGACACTGGGGATTTTTGCTACAGGAGCATAACCTAGCGAAAGGTGACTGAGACAAAACAGGGACTAAAAATGACGCCTAAACACTCGAAGATGCCGCCGATTATCCCCAAACTACGTGAGGTTCTGCAAGCCACTCTGGGCTCCCCACTGTATTGAGGGAAACAGAATTCTTTATTAAGGATAAAGGAATTGGACAAGGGAAAAGGGGCTGTAGGAAATAGTGTGAACAAAGAACACATTAGAGAAGCAGAGTGACTAAGCAAAAGCCACCAACAAAAGAAGAAAGGCATAAATAATAAAGGAACACCGTCAGTAACAAAGCATCCCTTACAAATGTGCACGACAACCGTGGGGAGGGGGACAGCAATGAAACAGAAAGCAAATCAGCATCCAGATGCCAAAGGACTGCCTGAAGGATATCAAATAAAGACGAGAAACATTAAAAAATAATTTAGACAAAGAGACAGAGACCAGGCAGTGATGAGGGGAACTGTGAATTGTTTTGTCCTAATAGAGAAAAAAGTTTGATTCAAATATTGTTTCCCCTGTCCTTGGGGAAAGAGCCACAAACATGCTTTCTTCCTGAAATAATTCAAAGGACCTGGTGAGCACCCTGCAATTCCTAAGACACTGCCATTTCCTTCAGGTCTCTCCTCCTCCTCCTCCCTCCCTAAAGCCCAGTAACGTATTTATTCATGGTCCCCTCCATCTCTGTTAGGCACTGTGAAGCCACGCCATGAGGCTCCAGTGTTTCGTATGGGCAAAGCATAAGGAATATTAGATAATTTTAACAGCAACACATATTAGAAACGGGCATTATGTGCACAGCCTGTCTTAAGAGTTATTAGAACTGATGGCTGTCTTTGCGGTGTGACTGCAGAGGGATTCTTTTTTCTCCTAGACCAATTCTTCTGCCATCTGTAATAGGAACACTAAAGACTGCTTTCTTCGCCTTAGATTCTTTTTTCTTTCTTTTTTTCTTTAAATTCAATTAGCCAACATATAGTACATTATTAGTTTTTGGTGTAGTGTTCAATGATTCATTAGTTGCATATAATACCCAGTGCTCATCACATCATGTGCCCTCCTTAATGCCCATCACCCAGTTACCCCATCCCCCCACCCACCTCCCTTTCCACAATCCTCGGTTTGTTTCCTGGAGTCAAGAGTCTCTCGTGGTTTGTCTCCCTCTCTGATTTCTTCCCATTCAGTTTTCCCTCCCTTCCCCTATGATCCTCTGTGCTATTTCTTACATTCCACATATGAGTGAAACCATATGATCATTATCTTTCTCTGACTGACTTATTTCACTCAGCGTTATACCCTCCAGTTCCATCCACCTCGATGTAAATGGTGGGTATTCATCCTTTCTGATGGCTGAGTAACATTCCATTGTATATATGGACCACATCTTCTTTATCCATTCAACTGTTGAAGGACATCTCGGCTCCTTCCACAGTTTGGCTATTGTGGACATTGCTGCTATGAACATTGGGGTGCAGGTACCCCTTATTTTCACTACCTCTGGATCTTTGGGCTAAATACCCCATAGTGCAATTGCTGGGTCGTAGGGTAGCTCTATTTTTAACTTCCTAAGGAGCCTCCATACTGTTTTCCAGAGTGGCTGTACCAGCTTGCATTCCCACCAGCAGTGTAAGAGGTTCCCCTTTCTCCACATCCTCGCCAACATTTGTTGTTCCCTGTCTTGTTACTTTTAGCCATTCTAACAGGTGTAAGGTGGTATCTCATTGTGGTTTTGATTTGTATTTCCCTGATGCCAAGTGATGTGGAGCATTTTTTCATGTGTCTGTTGCCCATTCGTATGTCTTCTTTGGAGAAGTGTCTGTTCATGTCTTCTGTCCATTTCTTTTCTGGATTATTTGTTTTTTGGGGGTTGACTTTGATAATTTCTTTATTGATCTTGGATACCAGCCCTTTATCTGTTACGTCATTTGCAAATATCTTCTCCCATTCTGTAGTTGCCTTTTAGTTTTGTTAACTGTTTCCTTTGCCGTGCAGAAGCTTTTTATCTTGATGAAGCCCCAATAGTTCATTTTTGCTTTTGTCTCCCTTGCCGTTAGAGACATGTCTTGCAAGAAGTCACTGCGGCTGAGGTTGAAGAGGTTACAGCCTGTGTTCTCCTCTAGGATTTTGATGGACTCCTGTCTCACTTTTAGGTCTTTCAACCATTTGGAGTCTATTTTTGTGTGTGGTGTAAGGAAATGGTCCAGTTTCATTCTTCTGCATGTGGCTGTCCAATTTTCCCAACACCATTTGTTGAAGAGACTATCTTTTTTCCACTGGACATTCTTTCCTGCTTTGTTGAAGATTAGTTGACCACAGAGTTGAGGGTCCATTTCCGGGCTCTCTCTTCTGTTCCACTGGTCTGTTTTTGTGCCAGTCTTTGCCTTAGATTTTTTTTTTAAAGATTTTATTTATTTATTCATGAGAGACAGAGAGATAGAGGCAGAGGGAGAAGCAGGCTGGGAGCCTGATGCGGGTCTCGATCCCAGGACCCTGGGATCATGACCCGAGCCGAAGGCAGATGCTTAACCATCTGAGCCATCCGGGCGCCCCTTTGCCTTAGATTTTTAACATCTTAGGAGTCAGCGCACTGGCTCAACACGCATCTCTGTCACATTTTCATGGGACTGCACTGCTGCCTGAAGGAAAGTTCAGGGAGGCAGCGCTTCCTCTATGGGAAACACCCCATTACAGTTGGGGGCAGTTCCATTACAGTTCCATTGCCCCCAGAGAGGGGCCCCAAACAGGGCCCTCTTCCGCCCCAGGCTTGCACTCTGGGCCCTCACTACTCAAACTGTGGTCTGGGGGCCAGCAGCATCAGCATCACCTAAGAACATGTTAGAAGGACAGGCTTCCAGGTCTCCCTACCCCACAGGGCACTGAATCAGAATCTGCATCTTAAAAGGATCCCCAGGTCCTGTGCACATGAAAGTTTAAGAACTGCTGCTATCATGCCCACTCCTCCTTAAAGTCGGTGTATTGTGCCCCCTGAGGTGTGTTGCAATGAAAATACAAGTTGAGGCTCTGAGGTAGAGAATACCAGAAATTTAGCTCTAACATACACTACTTATGTGACCTACAGCAAATCACTTGATTTTTTTGAGCCTCAGTTTCCCCCTCTGTGCATTAGGCATAGTAATGCCTGTCTCAGAGAATTGCTGTGAAAGTCAAATGAAGTAAAATATGTAAACTATAGCCTTGCTTCCTGGTCAAGGGCAGGTTTTGCTAACAGTTAAGTGCCCAGGGGGTAAGAAGCAGGATAAAGATGTATTGAGAAAACTGAGGCAGAGAGAAGGCCCAGTCAGGGATATTGGTCATGGCAAGACATCAGCTTAACCTAAATGTTCCTATTTGGTCCTCCATGTTCTCTGTTCTTCGTCTTTTAAAAAAGCAGACGTGTACTCAGAAAGGAGTTGGATAGCTAGGAGTTGTGGCACAAGAGGATTTACTTCCAGAACCTCCTGCCCCACAGCATGCTAATTATTTAGCAGATGTGCATGATTTAACAACTACACAGCTAAGTCTCTCAGAGTCACTGATTTTCATTCCCATCCCAGCACTTACAAGAAAATATCATCCCAAGTATATTTCCCTCAGCATATATTAAAGCTTCCCAACACGACATCTATAAAGGAATTACTGTACTGTATACAAATCATCTGTAGACAATAGATTTCTCACAAAAAAAAAATCATGTTAGGTTTTCAGAACAGCTGGTGTCCTATACACCTGACATTTTTATTAATACAGAATTTCAAGCCCAGACCAACCTTGAGCTCCATGCCCTTAAATTTCCTTCCAGTAATGTAATGGCTGTTTCCCTTTTTCCCCAGTGTGAATTAAATTCTTCTTCTTTCAGAAAGATCAGAAAACACAGGCCGCCCAGGACCTCTACCCATAGCCAAATGTGTCTCATGCATCTTCACCTCTGTGAACACCGAACTTAGCAATCATGTGGCCTTTGTCATGCCATGGCTATACAAAATGCTGGTCCAGAAATATATGTGTTTCTTAGTGAGAGTCTTTTTGAAAGAGAAGAATTCAGCTTATACAGCATTAAATTGCACTATGCTAAAATTACTCCCTATCACATCAATGCGGGAGGCATTTAAGTCTTTGGCCAGTTAATAAATATGATCCAAATAGGGAAATAGTAGGAATAGGGTGGGGAGATGAAGAATGAAAGAGAGAGAGAATTTGACAGAATTACACCTCTTTTGTTGCAGGGAAAGATCTCGTGTTAAAGGCAATTAAACTGTCTTCCCCTCATTACCTAGAACTCTGAGCTGGAGTCAACACAAGCAGCATCCGGTGACCTGTTGCCCCATTACAGTACGTGGGATGATGCCCACAGGCCCTCCAAAGACCCACCTCTCGGGTACCTCCTTTCCATCACAGATGACACTTGGTATCACAGCACCTGTGGAGCTCAGCATGTTTCTACCAATCACACATCCATTCATCTCACACTTGCAAACTGTTCATCAGAACCCATCACACAAAAACTCCAAAGCTCAACAGATTTGCTCTCCTGTGTGTTTTCTGAAACACAGCTTCAGCACAAATGTGTTTCACCTTTGGATATTCCCCACTTGGAAAAGTACCTGTATTTTTACTGGGCCATTTTCTTTTATGGAGATGAATCCAAACCATCAAACTCTCAATGAGAACTTTAAACTTTAAACTATCTAAAAAGTGCAAACCAATTTTTAGTTCATACAGATACCACTGGAAGCAAGGGCTGAGGAATCAGAAGACACAGATCTTACACACCCAGTGTTGCCACTTGCTGTCTGCATGTGCGTGGATGAGGCTGGATTTCACCTGTCTGGCCTTGTTCTTCTCATCTGTGATGTAGGTATAATAACATACGTCCTATCCAAGGTTGACCGAGTGAGACCACACAGGTGAAAGAAGTTATGAAGTGCAATACCATGTCTTGAATGACCACGCTAGGCAACTAGTGAACAGTACTGCTGACTGCATCATAAAGCTCAATCCTTTTGAAATGGAGGAAGTGGGAAAAAAAAAAAAAAAAGGAAGTGGCTCTCTGGTCAAATTCTACTTCATGATTTCAAATAAGAGCTGTAACTGGTCTGGTATAATTTGTGTTATGATCATCTTAATTTAGCAGCAGGGCAGTTTCAGATGATTTGCTCAGATCCATATTTTTTTTTGAGAGAGAGAGATTGCACACGCACAAGTTGGGGGAGGGGTCCAGGGAGAAGGACAAGCAGACTCCCCACTGAGCGCACAGCCCATCTGGGACTACATCCGTATTTATTTTATTTTTTTTTAAATATTTTATTGATTTGAGAGTGAGCACACACCAGCAGGGGGGAGGGGCAGAGGGAGAGGGACAAGCAGACTCCCCGCCGAGCAGGGAGCCCGATGTGAGGCTCAATCCCAGGACCCTGGGATCATGACCTGAGCTGAAGGCAGATGCTTAACCGACTGAGCCACTCAGATGCCCCTACATCCATATTTTTTAAATTAGCCTGGTACTCTTCCTGCTATACTAAACAGCCTCTCAAATTTGTCAGGAGCACAGACCTACGTGTCAAGAGACCTGAAATCTATGCTTGACTCTGTTACAATGTTCTATGGAACAAGTTAACCTTTCTGAACCTCCCTGGGTCTTGAAATGTGGTGGATTTCATCCAGAAATCAATATGGAAAGATTTATCAAGAAACTTAAGACTATCTATATCTTTAAAAAAAAGAATATTTGAAAATGCCATCCACTTTTTTCAAAGAAATGGAACAAAAAATCCTGAAATTTTTATGGAACCAGAAGAGACCCCGAATAGCCAGAGGAATGTTGAAAAAGAAAAGCAAAGCTGGCAGCATCACAATTCCGGACTTCAAGCTCTATTACAAAGCTGTCATCATCAAGACAGTATGGTACTGGCACAAAAACAGACACATAGATCAATGGAACAGAATAGAGAGCCCAGAAATGGACCCTCAACTCTATGGTCAACTCATCTTTGACAAAGCAGGAAAGAATGTCCAATGGAAAAAAGACAGTCTCTTCAACAAATGGTGTTGGGAAAACTGGACAGCCACAATGCAGAAGAATGAAACTGGACCATTTCCTTACATCACACACAAAAATAGACTCCAAATGGTTGAAAGATCTAAACGTGAGACAGGAGTCCATCAAAATCCTAAAGGAGAAGACAGGCAGCAACCTCTTCGACCTCAGCCACAGCAACTTCTTCCTAGAAACATCGCCAAAGGCAAGGGAAGCCAGGGCAAAAATGAACTATTGGGATTTCATCAAGATAAAAAGCTTCTGCACGGCAAAAGAAACAGTCCACAAAACCAAAAGACAACAGACAGAATGGGAGAAAATATTTGCAAATGACATATCAGATAAAGGGCTAGTATCCAAAATCTATAAAGAACTTATCAAACTCAACACCCAAAGAACAAATAATCCAATCAAGAAAAGGGCAGAAGACATGAACAGACATTTGTCCAAAGAAGACATCCAAATGGCCAACAGACACATGAAAAAGTGCTCCACATCGCTCGGCATCAGGAAAATCCAAATCAAAACCTCAATGAGATACCACCTCACACCAGTCAGAATGGCCAAAATTAACAAGTCAGGAAACGACAGATGTTGGCGGGGATGCGGAGAAAGGGGAACCCTGCTACACTGTTGGTGGGAATGCAAGCTGGTGCAACCCCTCTGGAAAACAGTATGGAGGTTCCTCAAACAGTTGAAAATAGAGCTACCCTACGATCCAGCAATTGCACTACTGGGTATTTACCACAAAGATACAAATGTAGGGACCCGAAGGGGTACATGCACCCCAATGTTTATAGCAGCAATGTCCACAATAGCCAAACTGTGGAAAGAGCCAGGATGTCCATCGACAGATGAATGGATAAAGAAGAGGTGGTATATATACACAATGGAATATTATGCAGCCTTCAAAAAGAATGAGATCTTGACATTTGCAACGACATGGATGGAACTGGAGGGTGTTATGCTGAGTGAAATAAGCCAATCAGAGAAAGACATGTATCATATGACCTCACTGATATGAGGAATTCTTAATCTCAGGAAACAAACTGAGGGTTGCCAGAGTGGTGGGGGGGGGGGAGGGATGGGGTGGCTGGGTGATAGACATTGGGGAGGGTGTGTGCTATGGCGAGTGCTTGAATTGTGCAAGACTGTTGAATCACAGATCTGTACCTCTGAAGCAAATAATGCAATATATGTTAAGAAAAAAAAAAAGAAGATAGCAGGAGGGTAAAAATGACGGGGGAGAAATCGGAGGGGTAGACCAACCATGAGAGATGATGGACTCTGAAAAACAAACTGAGGGTTCTAGAGGGGAGGCGGGTGGGGGGATGGGTTAACCTGGTGATGGGTATTAAAGAGGGCACGTTCTGCATGGAGCACTGGGTGTTATGCACAAACAATGAATCATGGAACACTACATCCAAAATTAATGATGTAATGTATGGTGATTAACATAATAAAAAATTTAAAAAAAGAATATTTGTATATTTTGCTCCAATAACTACATTTTTGAAAAGCTATTTTAAGGACATTATCCTACACAAGATAAAAAAATTTTAGGGGCGCCTGGGTGGCTCAGTTGGTTGAGCGACTGCCTTCAGCTCAGGTCATGATCCTGGAGTCCTGGGATCGAGTCCCACATTGGGCTCCCTGCTCGGCAGGGAGTCTGCTTCTCCCTCTGACCCTCCCCTGTCTCATGTGCTCGCTCTCTCTCTCTCTCTCTCTCTCTCTCATTCTCTCTTTCAAATAAATAAATAAATAAATCTAAAAAAAAAATTTTAGCAACAGAGATGTTTGTTACAGTGTAATTAACAATAGCAAAAAAATAGGAGGGGTGATCAAAATGTTTAACCATCATATATCTTCCTTATTACATTGTATGCTATGATTTAAAATGCTGATTTGGAATATAATTCAATAACATAGGGAAATAGTTAATGAATAATGTCAAGTAAAATAAAAATCAGGGTACTGAAATGTATGAATATCCTGATCCTATGCACAAAAAAGAAAGACTAAGAAAACTACTTGCCAAAATTTGCCAACAGTCACGCTAGAATGAAAGTGGGTAATTTTCAGGATGCCTGGGTGACTCAGTCAGTTGAGAGCCTGACTCTTGATTTCAGCTCAGGTCATGATCTCAGGGTTGTAAGATCGAGCCCTGTGTCAGGAGGGCTCTGTACTGGGCGTGGAGCTTGCTTGAGATTCTCTCTCTGCCCCTCTCCCCCCACCCTTAAAAAAAGTGGGTAATTTTCATTTTTAGTTTTTATTTCCTTTCATGTTTATGGTTCATTTTTTAGCTTTCCTCTATTTCTCAAATTTGCTTTAACATTTAAAAGTGTTGAAACCTGACAGTACCAGGAGGCTGAAATAGACAAAGTCTAAAGTCATCTGTTTCAGTGTTAAAGATCTGTGCTTCCACAGTAGTTTCACATGCAAAGGTCTGTGATCAAAATAACCGACAGTTTCCAAGCAAGAAATCACTAACAAAAGACTGTGGCTAAACACATGGAATCCTGATGCCTGTTTCCACACCACTCCCTGAAGTGACGGGTCAGGGTATGTCCAGTGTGACATAGCGATCAGAGTGGATGAATATAAATCGTGCTGAAAGCAAAAGTCCAAGGAAGGGGCCAGTAGTAATAAGCATGGCTCAGTGTTTATGAGATTCATCAAAGCTATGTAAATGATGGCATCTGAAACCCTACCACTGTGAACTGGTTTTTACAGCAATGTCATGCTTGGTCGGAAGGCTATTTTGGCATGAAATAATTCCACAGAAGTGAGAAATATGCTTGTCCCCTCCATAAGGCTCAGAGTGACCTAATACATTCGAAGGCTAATGAATTTTTCAAAGTGTTTTAAAAGCCAGTTCTGGGATAGCATTTTCATCTGTATCCACCACAGTGAGTTTATGTCTGGAATTTTTTAGAGTGGAGCCAAGAAAGCTGGAGGGAGCTTCAGGCCACAGTCCAGGGATATCAGCAAGCACACGATCAGTTACAGACCAATGAAGTTGCTTTGCTCTGTGCATGGCTTTATTATGTTAGGGTCTTACAAAGCAAATTCACAATTAAATAATAGAAGAAATATTCAGCTAGAGAATGAAATTCTCCCTCCCATTTATCTTGTCCTATGACCTGAATGCATTTCCTAAGACCATGCTTTCATTTGCTTACAATTTTAAAGGAAAAAAAACCAGGGTGTCTGGGTGGCTCAGTCAGTTAAGCGTTTGCCTTCAGCTCAGGTCATGATCCTGGGGTCCTGGGATCGAGTCCCACATCAGGCTCCCTACTCAGCGGGGAGCCTGCTTCTCCCTCTCCTTCTGCTGCTCCCCCTGCTTGTACACGCACGCTCTCTCTCTCTGTCAAAAAATAAATAAAATCTTTTGAATAGAAAAGAAAAGAAAGAAAACCAAGGAAGTTCCCCCAATGGGCTTGGTAAATACTCAAAAGATAAAACAAAATCTGAATCAAAGTTTAAGCTTGTATTAATCTACAAAAATCAGTTGAACTGCTGTTCACCTTTCCCTGAAAGAATCCAGCTCTCCACAAGGCAGTGGCTCTGCGAATCCATTTTTATGGTAGCTGCCAGAGGGTGAGAAAATCCTACCTGGTATTTCAGTCAGGACATGCCCCACACAAACCAAGTGAGGCTGCTAAGGGCCGGGGGGGATGAAAGTATTAAAGCAGCAGAGATGTAATCATGTACAACATGATGCTACGCTAACGTTGCCACACCATATATAGGAAAGTCATTAACAGAGTAAATCCTAAGAGTTCTCATCACAAGGAGAAATGTTCCCCCTTTATTCTTTTATTCTTTCTTTTCTTTTCATTGTATCTGTAAAAGAAAACGAATGTTAACTGAACCTATAGTGATAATCCTCTTACAATATAGTAAATCAAACCATCCTGCTGTATGCCTTAAATGTATATAGTGATGTATGTCAATTATTTCTCAATAGAAATGGGGGGGGAAGAAGCAGGGAGTTTGGGGGCAATGAACAACTTGCCCCCTTGTCTCCCTGGAGAAGGGCCCAGGGACACTGCCTTCCCGGGGAGCAGACAGGCATGTGTCCTCTCAGACATACCCGTGGCAGGGGAGCGGCTGACCTGTGCACCTGCCGTGACACTTCTGTCTTCCCAGAGCCAGGTGCTGGTCTGGCCGGTACCACCGGCCACTTGCTGGTGGAAATGAGTATGAAGAGTACAAAGACGACCAAAGACGCTTCTACATTCAGAATGAACTTCAGCCTTCACTCTTCTTTTCCATTTTGGGGAGCAAGACACAAGCATGCACATTTCACTTTTGCACCCTTTGATTAGTTGATAGATAATTTTCACAACAGAATAATTGGATCTTATTGAATTGATGGGCATCTTCTTCTTCTTTTTCTTTTTTTTCAAGCCACTTATTCTAAAGTCCTGGGGTTTATTTTTGTTTTGGTTTTTGTTCTTGTTGTTATTGTGTGAGGAAGGTAAAGAAATGGTTTCTGCAAATGGGAACTCTCCCACAAAAACATTTCAAATAATTGAAAACCCATCAGCAGGTGTCCTTCCCTCTCGGGCCGTTCTTAGGGAACTTTTTTACAGGCTCATGGGCCCTGCTGCAACTTTTTTGTGGAGTCCAGAACCAGATTATTTCTTGACTCAGGATGGGAGCAGGGAGCGGGCCTTCCTGCATCTTCTACATGCCACAGACCTATTTCTGCCTCCTCACATCAGGCTCACATTTTTAGCACCATTGCCCTCCCTCCTGACTCATGATCACTTGTTATAAAAACCATGATATTTCACATATCTGGCTTCCCGTAAGAACGAGGTCTCCTGTGCAAGCAACTTTTCCAGACAACCAAAGCTTGCCCTCCATGTGACAATTCCTTTCTACTTTTTTTCTCTTTTAATTATCTGAATTAGAAATTTTTCTGAAACTGCTTACATGCTCCACCTTTCTCCTTAAGCAGGACTCTGAGCTTAACTGATCTTTCCTCCTTGATGATATACAGGGTTGTTACTGTGAACATCAGCAGCGTACCTGACATCACTGATGTTGTGGCCACAGACACTGTGCGGACACTTAGAACTATTTACCCTACCCCAGAGGGAATGGCACTTATGGAGAGCCTGGGCCGGCTTCTTATAGGTTCTGTTTGATTTGGGTTTTGTTTGTGCAATTCCTCCACTGTAAGTTAGCGGCAATTACAATCTTGGGCAACCTCTTCTTCCATCACTGTGCTCTGAGAAAATCAAGCTTGTGGATATTCTGTCAAAGCACAAACTAAGTGATGATGATGAAGATGATGATGATAGTTAACGTTAGTGAGTCTTTCCTGTATCCCAGCATTGCTCCTGAGTGTTTTACAGATGTTAACACACAAATAGGCTCAGAGATAGAGTTTGGGGGATTTTCCTGTGAGGAAAGGACTAACTTTAAAGATATGTGTTTTTTTTAATTTCTTTATTTGAGTATAGTTGACACGCAATGTTACATTAGTTGCAGGTGTACAACAGAGTGATTTGACAACTCTATACCTTATGCCGTGCTCATCACACGCTACCGTCTGTCTCCATACACTATTACAATATCACCAACCATATACCCTATGTTGTGTCTTTTATTCCCGTGACTTATTGATCCCATAGCTGGAAGCCTGTGCCTCCCACTCCCCTCCACTCATTTTGTTCATGCCTCCAACCCCCTTCCCTCTGGCAGCCATCAGTTTGTTCTCTGTATTTATAGGTCTGATTCTGCTTTTGGTTTGTTTAGTCACTTGTTTTGTTTTTTGGTTCCCACGCATGAGTGAAATCATACAATATTTGTCTTTCTCAGCCTGACCTATTTCACTTAGCATAACACCCTCCAGGTCCATCTGTGTTGTTGCAAATGGCACAATCTCATCTTTTTTATGGCTGGGTAACACTCCTCTGTATGTGTGTGTGCACGTGTGTGCACACACACATCTTCTTTATGTATTCATACAGATGTTTTTAATCATCAATTTTGGCTGCTTTAAGGAAAGCTGCTCTTGCATAATTCCACCTTCCAGGAGACTTAGGGTTGGCTGATGTCACCAGATGAGTGAACTCCGGAAACAGGAAGTGCTGGGCCTGCAACTCACTGCAACTGCGTCTTGGAAGGATGTTCTATGCCTCACCACTTCTCCCTGTGCCCCCCCGCCAAAAACCCTTTTCTCCTCTTTTCTCCTAGTTCCTTCCAATTCCACATCCACTTTCCTTCCTTTCTTTCTTCCCCTTACCTTCACTCCTACATGTGTCTTGAGTATAACCAGCAGTTTTCAGGGGCGCTGCTAAGCTGGCAGACTCAAGAGCCAGAAGCAGGCTTGGCACAACTGGGAGCTGTGGCTCGACTCCAGCTCTTCTCCTCACTAACTGTGTCATTGGGATGAGTCAACCTACTGTACGATCGATTCATCAGTCAATCAATCAAAGTAATCCTTAAGACCTCCAGCAACACATTAACAGCTCTGAAGACATCTGCAAAACCAAGAGTTGTGCCAACAATATTGATGGTAAGTAAGGGACAACTTCAAACTTTTTTTGAAATGCGTTCTCTTTATGAAAAACTCACTAAATTCCCACAATATTTCTGACCACTGTAAAAGCTAGTCACATGTCAATTTTCCAACTAGTTTATCAATCTTTTATATTCCTTTCACATGGGTATACAGTAAGAAATGTCCTCCAACTCGTCCAACCAAATCAGAGACAGCCAAGCCACAGATTTTTCTCATAGCTAGTTCTCAATAATATTCACTGATGACTCAGTTGTCCGAGGGTTTTTAATATAAAACGGTCACCACAAAGAAATAAACCTCTTTCTCGGGTCAAAGTGAACTTACCATCCAACCCTCCTATAAACCTGTCAAGTTGTTCACTTCTATTTTTTTTAAAGATTTTATTTATTTATTTGAGAGAGAGAGAATGAGAGATAGAGAGCACGAGAGGGGGGAGGGTCAGAGGGAGACACAGACTCCCTGCTGAGCAGGGAGCCCGATGTGGGACTCGATCCCGGGACTCCAGGATCATGACCTGAGCTGAAGGCAGTCGCTTAACCAACTGAACCAGTGTTCTGGGAGATCAGGTGGGCAGAGGCACTGAGGCTATAAGAAAAGAGTCCTGGAATTGGAGTCAGCTGATCTGGGAGAGAACTCTCGTTCTGCTTTTCATTGGCAGTGGGAACGTGGGCCAACTTCCTGACTCCCTAATGCTCAGTTTCCTCAACTGCAAAAGGAGAATACTACTTACTCCACAAGACCACTGTGGACATTCAGTGGAAAAAAAACAGATCTCTTAGAGGGAAGACAGACATTCACCAAATTTTAGGCAAACTAAAAAGAGCTAAGAATTAAGAATTGTCCGAGAATCAAACTGAGGGTTTTGGAGGGGATGGGGGTGGGGGATGGGTTAACCCGGTGATGGGTATTAAGGAGGGCATGTATTGCATGGAGCACTGGGTGTTATACACAAACAACGAATCAGGGAACACTACATCAAAAACTAATGATGTAATGTATGATGACTAACATAACATAAAAAAATAAAATGAAAAAAAAAAGGAACTCCCAAGGTGATTCTAATGTGCAGCCAGGTCAAGATGGTGATTCTGTAAATTGCCTACCTCCTCTCTTTAGAGCACTGTAGAAATCTAGGAGGAAGAAGCCTCTTGAAGTAGTGGCTCCAATATTGGATCTCTTCAGAGACAACAAAGCTATTTATAACTATAATAACTCTTCCCATTTATTTAGCACGCAGTACATTTCAGAGTGTTTTCCAGGGCTTTAGATTATATTAAATTGGCATGGACATATTTTGAAAATAATTAAAATATACAAAACCAATACCTCTCAATATTGCCTATCATTATTATCATTTATTTTAACCCTTACTTAGTTTCCCTAATAAACTAGAAATTCCTTAAGGTTAACTTCTGTATCTTATTTATCTTTGTATTCTATACAAGTGCTTGGTGAATGTTTTTACTTGGTAAGTGTTCCATAAATTTCTCTTGAATAAATAAAAAAACTAATGATGTAGTATATGGTGACTAACATAACATAATAAAAAAATTATATAAAAAAAGAATTGTCTATGAAATGTCAGTAGGGCTTCCTGGCTCTCTTGTCCACCAGTGATCTCTTTCATGTTTTTGTTATTTTATTACTCAGCTCTGTGTCTCATCTTAGGACATTCACACCTGCAACAGCCCTAAGAGGGGAGTGCTAATATTGTTCTCATTTTATAGATGAGAAAACCGAGACTCAGCAAGGCTAAGTGACTGAGGTTCCCTGATGAGTAAAATCAAGATGGCAAAGTCAAGCTTGGAAATCAGGCATCTGGTTTGAAAGCCCACACCACCAGCCACCATGCCAAACTGCACTTAGGGGAAAGAAGTGATGAGGAAGACAAAAGGATCTCCAAGCTTTCTTCAAATCCAAAATGCTCTATGAAATTCTTCCCAAACCTTCCTATGTAGGCCCGGCCGCTTCTACTATGGGCTGCATCCTGGGCTCCAGGTTATGGGCTCAGGTACAGGAATGTGTGATCACTGCTGCTCCCAAGGAATCCACCAGTCCTTAAGGATGAGAACAAAGATACAGCTTTGATTGTGTTGATTGATGTCTAATTTCAGCTACATGTTTTGAAGCCCCCACACGATATTTGCCATCACAAAAAAAAAGCTAATTCCCAAATGTAAGTGGATAAACCCTGAATTACACCAGACCAGTTGTCAAAACATATTCACGATCATATGCATTATAGTAAAATGTATTTATTTATTCTTGCCAGGGTCCAAAAGGATAAGCTGCTTGTAATAAAAAAAAAAAACCACACATACAAATTAAGCAAAAAAAAAAAAAAACAAACACACATTAAAATAAGTATAACAAGGTAGAAACGAAGCAGTAAAAATAAGAAAAACTTACTACAGAAATACTAGGCTAAGGAGTAAGCATCAGCGTAGCTTTGAGCTTTCTGGCAGCCAAAGCAAGAAATAGAAAATGCATGGAGCCAAAGATATGCAATTTTTCTGGACCCCCCATCATTTCAAAAAGACTCTGGCATCACAGGCTAGTAAGAGCACCTGGGAAAGTCTGGTCACATCCCTGAGAGTTCGATGAAGTGGATGACCATGATCATGCTCTACCACAAACAGTGCACTGGTCGGACAAGGGGTCTGCTTCAGGACAATGCACGGGTTGATCCCATGCACGAGGTCTGCTGTGTCAGGGTTGGACAGAAATACTAATGAGACTAGCCTGGAATGCCTACACCTTTCCTCTCAAGGACTCTGAAAGGCTTACCTGCCAGTCTCTCCCATGCTACTAGTACTGCTCCAGAGGAAGCAGAATAGGCTGGGTGGACTTGGTGTGGTAGTTGGGATTGGGGAAGTGTAATTTTTAGTCTTTGAACCACACAGTGGAGGATCTACGGCACTAATAAGCTCCATTTGCTGATCTACGCAATGTGGTTTTGCAGAGGCAAATTTTAGTGGCCCATTCCCTTCCTTGCCTCTCTCCAATCCATTCATGCTTGAATTTAACCAATATTTGCAGATTCCCAACAGTCGTGCATAAAAACTAGCCTCATTGGTTTGCAGTAACATTTTGTATGAAGTACACACTCTGTGCAAAGTGCTGGATGGCACTCCTTGACCTTAATGTTTCTCACCTGCTTCTAGTAAACCAACCTGGGTTTGTGCATACTGTTGTTGGCCCTTCTTCAGATTCAGATCGCTAGGAGTCTGCACCTGTCCATCCACTTATTCATTTTTATTGAGCCACTACAATGGGTTATGATTTGTGCAAGACTCTTGCCTTATGTCCTCATTCATTCTAAAAACACTTTGCTCTTTTTGTGTCTAGCACAGGCATGGCTCATGGTCCCAAGAAGCATCTGAAGCATTGGATGCAAGAAAAACTGACCGGTGTGTTTGGTCCTCGTCCACCTCCTGGTCCCCACAAGCTGAGAGAATGTCCTCCCTCATCTCTTTCTAAGGAACAGACTTAAGTACTCCCTGACAAGAAATGAAGAAAGAAATCTGCATGCAGCAGTTCATTACGATTAATTTCAAGGGCCAAACTCTTAGCCTACTCTGTTTTAGGGAGGTCATCAGCGCTGACAAGAAGGAAGAGAATTTCTGTCTGATCTGTGGCACCAAGTGTTGCTTTGCTCTTCTTCATTTTGCACCCGAGGAGGCCAAGTACAAGTTGTACAAAGTGAGAAAGATCTTTGTGCACATAAAAGGAATCCCTTATCCGGTGACCCATGATGCTTGTTCCATCTGCTGCCCTGATCGCCTCATCAAAGTGAACGATGCTGTTCAGATTAATGTGGACACTGGCACACCAAACAGAACAGCCAAACAGAGCAACGGGTGAGAGAATCTCTAGGTGACATAACTGGAGGGCTCTTTGTACTTAATTAACGATAATATGGCATGATTAACAACCGCCAAAACAAACAACTTCCTAAACATCAGGCATTGCACCAGGCCCTGATCTACAATGGTGAACAAAATCATACAGAGAGAGACCTGTTTTTCAGTCTGATTAATCAAACAAACATGCCCAATAGAAATATAATGACAAGCTGCAGTAAGTGATCTAAAATCATTACCCAAAAACCCAACTTATACTCATGAAGTGAAGGAGGTGGAGTGGGAAGAGGTCCTTTGGGGAGACTTCCCTTCGTCACCTCATCTGAAGAAAGGGTAGGAGTTTTCTATGCCAGGGAGGAGAAGAAGCCCAAGGAAGCTGAGCAGCACCCTGGGTCAGATCCCAACGTCATGTTAATGACGTCATGTTATCTGCTTTCCTAAGAGCAATAGAAGGGTCCTGAGGTTTACAGAGGTGCAAAAGGTGCTTTCGCAATGCTCTCCGTGGCAGCAGTGGGAGAGTGGTTTCCTGGAGACTGGCGAGCCCACCCTTGCAATCATCATGCCTGGGATAAGTTGCGTGGAGAAGGAAGTTTCCAGGTGGAGAAACTGGATGGATAATAATGTCATTCAGTGAGATAAGGAACTGCAGAGAATGACCAGCTGGGGCAAATGGAGGGAAGCAGCCACTGTTCCAGGTTCTGTGCTGAGAACTGTAGACATAGTATTTTGGCTTTACAACAAACCTGCAAAGTGGGTATCATTATCCCAGTTGTCAGACTAAAAACCCAAGACCAGGGACACCTGGATGGCTCAGCTGGTTAAGTGTTGGCCTTGTTTTTCTTTTCCATAAGGACTGGTTAAAAAACATTTAAAAGATTTATGAATCAGAAATATTTCAATAACAGGATGCCTGGGTGGCTCAGTCGGGTAAGCGTCTGCCTTCGGCTCAGGTCATGATCTCAGGGTGCTGGGATCGAGTCCCACATGGGGCTCCTTGCTCAGTGGGGAGACTGCTTCTCCCTCTGCCTGCCGCTCCCCCTGCTTGTGCTCTCTCTCTCTCTCTCTCTCTCTCTCCCTCTGACAAATAAATTTAAAAAAATTCTAAGACAAACAAACAACAACAACAAAAAACACCCAAGACCGTGTTATCAGCTTATTTTCTCCAACACAGACTTTGTGGTTGGATTTTTCAGAGCAATCTAGTACCCAGTTTGCCTCCCAAGATCTCTTAAGAAAAAAGATTACCTTTCCCTGGAAACCAAAGCCCAAAGCCACAGGGCTCAGATAGAAAAGGATTTGGCACATCGCCAGAGATTCTGAGTAGGCTACTCTGGGACCTGGGGCAGGGAAGCCATGTATGATTGTGCAGGGTGTGTACTGCACAAACCCAGAGGGTGTCAGTCATATCAAACTCCATGTGAATGCTGCCTCCTGAATATGTCAGTCCTGCCCCTCCCCAGTTTCTCTTCAAAGATGACTCCAAACTCTATGACTCTCCCATAAACCCCAGAGTCCAAACAGAATCAGTGGCAAAGGCAACACCATGCACTTCACCTCTCTGGTCCCCAGATGTTCTTTCCACTTTTGCAGGCTTCACCCAGACCCAAGTAGTTCTTCCTCACCCTTGTCTCTGCTCAGCTAGCACTCCAGGAAGGAGTGGATGTACAGGAAGAGCGATACCTCCATCACCAAGCCACCATTGCTTACAAGAGCTCTCTAGACTGGCACACCAAACCCCAAACAATGTTACTATCTGGCCAAATAAATGCTACAATTAGAAATAAACAGGTTATACCAAAGCTGTCGCCTTTCTACCCAGTTAACATCAAATATTCCCAAGTCACTAATTAAACAGTGTCCTTGCTCACCTAATCATGTCCTCCAAGACCCAAGGTGCTGTCTGAGTGGCAGTGACCGATTCTTTACCTTTGAGGCAGACCAATCCCCTGTGAGATTTACACTGAAAAACTCTGACTCTTCTCCAAAGCATTCCCCGCCCCACCCCCTCCGCCAAGGGGGGCTGGATAATCCACAGCTCTTGGTCTGAAAGCTCCAGCAGGGAGAAATGGAGCTGACTCCGTGGCTAAAGCAATCAAAGGCTCTTTTCTCCTAAGGGGGAGGCGGGGTGGAAGCACCACGTTCATAGAAGTGCTTTGGATTCCTGAGTCTCCTTCCTGCTCACCAATGCTCTGGCAAAATCTCCAGTGCACCAACCCTCACTGATGATGGGGAGGGAGCTGATCCTGTGGTCTGTGATCAGAATGAGCTCAGCTCCCCAAACGAAACTACTAGTCCTCACCACAGTGGCCCTTTCCAAATATTGGCAACAGTCACTTTAAAGACGCTTTTTATTGACAAGTCCAACTTTTCTTCCTGTAAAGGAATCAAGAATATATTCCTCCAACTTCAAATGAAGATGATGACTCTGCAGACAGGCTGCTGTGTTTTTCTTTCTTTTTAAAAACCCCATCTCCTCTACAATTCTAATGTGCTTTCTGGGTCCCTATGCCACGTACCACAGAGTCAAAGTTGACATTGAGGTCATGCAGAAGTTTTCTTCTACACAAGTCCATGCGATGACTAATACCCACTGCAGAACAGAGCTCTGCATCTGCAGCTGTCCCTGCAGAAGGGACAGATGCATTCCTCAGACTGTAGTGGCAACCTGATCCCCACCCTCTCTTTGAAAACAGCATTCCTGAGACAGTGATGCGCTCTGGATCCTTCCAGCAGCAGCTGACACTCCTCCAACACACCCAACACCCAAGGCTGGCTAGTGATCTACCTCTTAGGGCATGTGGACGGCAGTGACCCCCCACCCATTAGCAGCTGCTTGAATTGTATCAGCTGCTGGGGTCCGGGCAGTGGGAGAGGCTCAGAAGACAAGTGTGGAGACCTCGGTTTCCCACCAGCCAGAGCCCTGGGGCTCTGACACTTCATTTATTTCATTTCTTCCCCCCAAAGTTCATGGAAACTTGGACCATTTACTGCCACCATGAGGTGGTCTTGGCCTGAATACTTTTCTGAGCTGACCACTATGAAAGGGGAGGACATTTCCCAAATCACAGCATAGGGTGGGCGGGGAACCCTCATTCCCTCCCTCCCTCAATTTTTCTTACCATAGAAATGGTACAACTAAGAATAACTAAGACACCACCATAGAAATGGCAAAACTAAAAATGGAAAGCATAGCTAAAACCTCAGGACAAGCCTGGAACTATAGGATTTGATCTCTGTCCCTATTCCAGCTCTGAACAGGCAGGTGGAAGAAAAGCCAGGTGGGCACTGGCAGGAGAAAAAGAAAATGTGTTTTTATTCTCATTTCCAGTTCTAGCAGTGGGTGTCCAAACCAGAAACACAGCTGAGTGCTCACATCAGGGGAATGCACCCAGGTAAAAAGCATCACCCACCCTTTGATTAGCATCTCTACACTCTCAGGGGTCTTGTTCTCATTCGGCTTACTCTACTGTCTTGATTATTTAATAATCATTGTGTTAATTTCCTATTTGTCATTCCATATTTGTCAAGAAGGTGCCATTTCGGGAGGCCAAGCTCAGAGTAAGGGACTACCTCCCTTGCTGCCCTCCACCATCAGCTAAGGCTTTTCATCAAGATGATCTAGGCACCCAAGCATGTCCTGACCAGGTAGAAGGCAGGCCCCCTAGAGAAGCATTTGAGTGCCAGGAGGGATCCCAGTGAGGCCACACGTGGGGTCTGCTTTTGCCATTTCTGATAAATACAGCATATTCTCAGGAAGGAAGGGTATGTATCAGAAGGAGAGATCTAGGGGAAAGGGGGTGGGGATTATGCCAGTGAATCTGCCTCAGCTTGAGATCAGCAGGAGCAGACTGGGAGGAAAAAGAATTGACAGTGTGCTCCCCTAATTTCAACAGAAATAAGCTCCAAACTACCTGATAAAATCCAGAAATATCCCTTCCCCTTCAAAGATTTCTGATCCACACCAGGGCCTGGCCTAGAATGGGAGAGCTGCTTCTCTCCTCACAATGACAGATGAATAATAAATGCTCCTAGTCAGGAGGAAAAATGATGCAGACTTTCTCCAAAGTCTTGATCACTGGAAATTTTATCCATGACTAAGAGTTACTCCATTTTGCAATTTAAAATTTCTTTTGTCTACTGGAATTAGCTAGTTCCAATGATGGTGAGGTTATGTTAGGACTTTGGAAAGGACATTGACTACTCCAAACTATTAAAAGATACACATCATGACTACAGAGTATCAAAGCAAGAAGTCAAGTAGGTAGGTAAAAACCTTGCCAGCTAGACTTTTCAAAGGTATCATGCGGATAAGCCTATATTAACTTCTGACAGAAAACAGCTTAAACATAACACCTAACTTCTATCTAATTCTGGTCTAATCAGGCTTAAATGAAAGCCAGCATAATTTTCTTCTCCTTAAAAGGTTTCCCAAAGTATTAGCCTGATTTTTTTAAACAGTACTAATTTATTATGAATATACTTCTCACAAATGAATGTCATAATAATTCAGTTATTTTTTTCTCCAAAACAAAGATTATCTATCCTCTAAAGCAAAAGGTCATCTACTACTATAGTTAATGTTCCAAATTAAGTAAAAAATTTATTTACCTAGAAAATATCATTTGTCAGGAGAAATATGACACCAAAATTGACCAAAACACCTTTTCTGTGGTTATGAAAGACTAACTGTGATCTCTAACAAGAAACCTATTCCAAGAAAAAACAAAATTACCAGTAATTGTCCTTCTGGCTAACACAGGAAACTAGGAATAGTATTTCAAACAACCACTTCTTTTTCCTGTCTATTTTTTTTTAATGATGTAGAGCAAATTGCTCGCCTAATGAAGGGACTCAGTAAATAAACTTACCCATTACTTTCAACTGATTGCTCTGAAATAGGAAATTTTTCCATTCCAGCAATTTTTCTTCAGAAATTAGGCAAATCTCTTGCTCACATCAGACCCCACAATCTGTATGTTTATTGTTAAAATACGTGTTTCTAGAGTGGAACACAGGTGCAGTCTAAATCTACATGTATCAATGATGGCCATTCATTTTCACCCACCCACAAAATAAATAAATAAGTTGGCACGATTGACTTTCCTTTTGGACCATTTCTCACTCATCATTAGGTAAAAAAACAGAGAGCTTACTTACACGATCAGAAATGCACGCAATTTCTGAAATCACTATTTCCCTTCCTGTGCTCAAGTAAAACTATATAGGGGTCATCAATAAACACAGAAATGACCACCAACTTTCTCAATTTTGAAACCCCCACAAATGTTTGACTCTCTGGGCGGTTTAAGGTAGAAAACAAAATACTTACATTAGCATTAATCAACTCTAATGGTCTTTTAAAAGATAGAGTTAAATCATTGTAAGAATCACACTTGGGTCTACACTCCCTTTGTTGTGCAAGCGTAAATACGTTACAGTAATAACCGTGCAAATATCCTGCCTTGTGATGAAGATGTCACCTTAATGCAGACTTTGTATTTTGTCTTCTATGAAGGTTTAAAGGTTAAAGGCATCATAAATTATGCATTTCCTCCTATGCCAAGCCCAGGAAAGGTACTTTCACTGTTCATTAAAGATATCGCTTCTAAATGAGCAGAGGCTTTTCCCTAAGTGTTGAAACAGAAACATTTCCATTATGTTTATTACTGCTATGCTGGAGAACCGAAACAGTTTGGAATTAGGAAGCTGCTAGAATCTGTTGTTCCAGAATATGTAGCAACTGTCAACCCACACAATAAAATCACAGTTCACTCTTTGGACAGTGGTACAGTTGTACCGGGCCAACATGCTGGTCTCCTCCCAGGAGAACAATAGTCTGGCAAACCCCACATCATCAGCAACAGTTGGGGCTTTCCCCTTCTGCCTCTGCCCAAATTAAAGATCTGAACAGGGACCGGGAGTCGCATGATTCACACTAGAACATCCCTTACTCCTGCACTGGAGCAAGCTCTTTGTGAGGGATGCTTGGGTAAACTGCGCATTTGCCCCACACATCCTTCCTAGCCAGCACCCTAACTTCCTTTCTTGTGCTTTGCTACCACCTCCAGCTAAAGTACAGTTCTAAGAGATTCTTTTTCCTCCCCTTTACACTTACAGGTACTGCATCAGCAGAAGGCTGGGCTCATTTTCGAAAGGAGCACCACACCCATTAACCCTCCAGCCATCAGAAGCAAGTTGCAGTTTGGCTGGATCTACCTCTCTCTAACCTCAGGCCAAAGGAACCAAAGCTGGACACACAGGACCCAACTTCTGCCAGGCCAACCACCCCCACCTCAGCACTTTGTCTGCCTGCGGGGGAGGATTCTGGAGACAGACTGCCTGCTATAAGGACCAGAGTTCCAGAGATTCTTTCCAGGGGATAGCCCGCACACCCTGACAACTAAGCGGCAAAGTTGTTTCTTCCTTCTCTGCTGCAATGCCCTTTCCTCTTCATCAGCTAGCGCGCGCACGCACGCACACACACACACAGGCGCGCGCATACACACACACACACACACACACACACACACACACACACGCACGCACACAGCCCTGCTCCCCCAACTTACCAGTTTAGATTTGGCGCGTTGCAAAAATTCTTCCATGTCTTCGCGAGAGGTTTGGACTAGGGGTACCGGCGGGGCGCAGAGGAAGATCTCTGCCCGCGGAGAGAAGCGGGGTCTTAGGAAACTGGCCGGCGGGAGCGCAGCGACCGCTGCTCCCTCCTGCCGCTCCGAGGCGGCTGAGGCTGTGGCTGCGCCCTCGGCTGTCGCCTCCCAGGGCTCCCCGCCCCACCCTCGCGCCCCCGCCGCCCGCTCTGCGCGTCTGACTCTGCCCTAATAAGGAAAGTGGGTGTGCCGCCCGGGAGCCCCAGGGCGCGCCCCGCGCGCGCACTGGCACGCGCCTGCGGGGCCGAGGCTCGGGGCCGGGGCTCGGGGCCCGGGCGCGAGGGCGGGGGTGTTGGGGGATGGCGAGGGGCTCCTCCGCCAATCGCAGGGCCCCGCGGCGGCCTCCTGACGTGGCGCGCCGAAAGATGCTGCAACCATGGACAGCGCCCAGAAGTGCGAGCCAAGTGCAAGGGGCTGCTGCATAGGGAGGCTCTGCCGCAGGCACCGCCGCTATCCGCCAGGGGAGGTGGGAAGAGGGAGAGAGGGAAAAGAGGTCCCCGGAGAGCCCCCCTCCACAGCCAGCGCCTCCCTGGCGGGCTGGCACGTTACAGAGAGCTCCAGCGGTCACTTAATGAGCTAGGTCTGCGGGCCTGGCCAAGGGGTGCACTCAGTAGATTGGGGGTTGGAGGGTTATTGCTGAGCTAAAAGCAGTACGACCTTGATGGAAAATAATCATCAAAGCAGGCTGGGAGGTTGTGCTAGGATGCATCTTTCCTCCTTACCCTCAAAACACACCCACCCAGCGGCGGGCATCTGAAACTCACCCCGGCTAGTTGCCCTTATGTTGGCCCTCGGCTGAAGCACAGCTCTATCGTTCTGCAGTCCCCATCTGCTCTCTGACGTGCCTGCTCAGGGAGAGCTGGGGCCGTAGACCCTTCCTACTGCATAAGGGTCTGTATTTCTACAAGATCCTCAGATAATTTTTATGCACATTAAAGTTTAAGAAGTACTGCAATAAACACTTAAATTTATAACTATGAACCTTATTTTAAGCCATGGAGTTTTGTTGTGCGTATTCTCCAGCCTTATCAAATCCCAGGAACCTTGGGCTTTCTCTCACATCTGGGCTATAATACCCTTCCTGCCCTCTCACCAGCCCTCACTGACTGGCTAACTCATGCTTCAGCTGTCAGCTTAGAGAAGTGGTTTCAACCTTGAATGCCTGTTAAAATAACATTATAACACCCAGGGTTTTAAAAATACTGATTCCCAGGCTCTATCCCAGACCAACTGAATCAGTGTCTCTGGGAGAGGGGCCACAGCAACAGCGACAGCATGAGAGTCCTCCGGGTGATTCTAATGTGCAGCCCAGGTATGATCCTAGGGTTCTCAAACTTTAGCGTATATCTGAACCACTCAGAGATCTACTAAAACACAGATTTTGGTGTCTCATTCCCCAGGATTTCAGGTTTAGTAGGTCTGGCTTAACAGGCCTGAGAATTTCCATTTTTAACAGTCTCCCCGGGTTTGCTGATGCTACATGCTACTTAGAAATTATCTTCCTCAGGAAGCCCCCCCAACCCTGACCTTCTCCTCCTTTCCCACTCCCACACCCAGTCAGTTGCCCTATCCCTGATCTCCCATGCAAACCTATATTTTCTACTCCACTGGACCCTACCCGATTACTTGTCTGTTTTCCACCAGGCTGTGAGCTCCATTAGAACAAAGACTTTGCCTGCCACATTCATTGATGAATATAAATATAAATCCTCAATAAATGTACTTTAATAACTAAATGTACATATGGAAGGTTTTTGGTACTGTGGGGGGGGAGTGTGAGATTATCCAATTGTCCAATTATTTTTTTTATTCAGGAGGACCCAATGAAAAACCATCAGCAGTGTCTATAGATCTGATTAAAGGAGAGTGATAGGAATATTCAGTTCCAGTTTACATTCAGGTGATGAGCTGTGTGGAAGCTGCAGATTCTATCTGTTTCTTTGTTGACTTAAGTAATTTAAAACCATCCAGGTAAAACAAGTGTTTTGTCAGCCTTTAAATCAGGGAAGTTGATCACAATTCAAGTAACACTGCTGAGAAAAATTCCCCAGAATTTCTTGTCTCTGACTCCATCGAAGAATTTGACAATCACGTAATAGTTTTATTCTTTTGACTTTTTATTTTAAACATTCTGGGTAGGTATTATACAGCCTGGAGATTTTTTTAAAAAAATCCTAATGGATTTAAATTCTAACATCTAAGGGTTTTTCCTCCACTAAAAATGTCCCTACATAACAGTTCATCAAAATTTATCTCCTCCAAGAGGACTTCCTGAACTGACCACTTGTATTAGAGACCACAAACTCAGTGGCTTAGAGTAACTTGAGTTTATTTTACAGTTGTATAGGTCAGAAGTCTGACACAGGTCTCACCAGGCAAAAACAAAGGTTTTAGGTCAACCAAGCTGCATTCTGCTGCATTCCTTTCTAGAGGCTCTAGGGCAGAATCTTGCTTTTGCTTTTTTTTTTTTTTTTTTTTTTTTTTTGACCTTCCCCAGTTTCTAAAAGCAGCCCCATTCCTTGATTGGATGTACCTTCCTCTATCCTCAAAGCAAATAATGTTGCATCTTTCTGACTATTCTTCCATAGCCACCTTTCCCTCTGACTCTCTTCCTCTACTTCCCTTTAGGGACCCTTGTGATAACGTTGGACCTATTTGGATAAAAAAGGATAATCTGCCTGTTTTAAGATCAGTTGATAAGCAACTTTAATTCTTCTTTGCCATGTAACTTAAGATATTCACAGATTTTAAGGGTTAGATTGTAGACATCTTTGGGAAGTCATAATCTACATACCATACAACCCACACCCCAAGTTATTTGGTGGCTATCAGATTTATCTTTCCACAGCAGCCAGAAATCTATGCCTTTAACTCTAATTAGAAACTGTCAACCCTGGCTGTGCCTTGCCTGGGGTCTTTGAAAAATACTGATCCTCCAGTCCCATCTCCAAAAAACCTAAATTGAGTTGTCTTGGGAGGAGTCCAGGCATCAGTATTTTTTAAAAGCTCATCAGATAATTCTCTGTATAGTCACACTTGGGAACCGCTGCTGATGCTAGGTAAATTTGCATTCCCCATCACCCGGGTACAAAATATGGAGCCCACTTTGATCTATAACTTTCTCCTACCCCTTGTGGCCAAATAGTTCCCAAGTCCAATGTCCTCATCGTTTGGAAAGGCCTCCATCAAATTCCCTACTTCTGATCCAAGTGCTATCAGCATAATTCAAGTATTTGCATCTAAACCTGAAGTCCGTCCCTTTTCTTAATCACATCCTTTGCTCTTGTTAATAAAACAATCCCTTCCTTTATTCCTCTTTTCATTCTCAGGCTTCTTGACTCCTAGACTCCTCTCATTGAGACCCCTATCTGAGATCTCTTTATTTTTATAATTAATTATCTCGGGTAGATTCAGAGAATGGTTATGGACTAAATCGTTCTGCCAAAATTCATATGTCAAAGCCCTAAACCCCAGTGTTATGGTATTAGGACACAGAGCCTTTGGACAGCAATTAGGTTTAGATGAGGTCATAAGGGCAGAGTGCCCATGATGGGATTGGTGTCCTTATAAGAAGAGGAAGAAGGACTAGAGCTCTCCTGCTTTCTCTCTCCCAGTGTGAGGATATGGCAAGAGGTGGCTGTTTGCAAGCCAGGAGGAGGGTTCTTACCAGGAACCAAATCAGACAACACCTTGGTCTTGGGACTTCCTGGCCTCCAGAACTGGGAAAAACAACTGTCTGTTGTTTTACCTGTTGATTTGTGGCATTTTGTTATAGCAGCCCAAGCACACTAATAAATGGTAGTGCTGGGAAAAGGAAGACTATAGGGATCATCTCATCTCATCCCCTTATTTTACTGTGCAAGTAATAAGGCCCAGAGCAGTTCAGTATCCTGCTTGGGCTAACAGAGCTCCTTCGAAGCAGAGCCAGGGCTAGAACTCAGCTGTTCGTCATTCATTCCTTCAGCTTTACAGATCATCAACCACACTTAGGTGGGCATTATGCCTCAGCCATGATGTGAAAGGCGAGATCCTTGCTCTCAAGGAGCACATGGTCTCATCACTCTCATACAAAGATAAACCCAGTGATCGAGAAATGCACCTGGTATTGTACCAAAGGAGATATAATACGGTGTCATGACTATAATCTGGATTCTCATCCTTGCTGTGGTAGATTAAACAAGGCTGCAAATTCTTTGACACGCCTCCCAATGGCAGGTCAGGTCTATGTTCCTGTCTTTTAATCTAGGAGAACTCTATGACTTCATGAGCAATGACATATAGCAGAAATGACACCATGACAGTTTCTGGAACCAAGCCTTAAAAGAGATTGGCAGCTTCCATTTTCTGGTCTCCTGGAATACACTCTTGGAACGTAACCAACATGCTATGAGGAAGCTCAAGCAGCTACATGGAGAGGCCCGCATGGAGAACAACTAAGTGCCTAAGTGCACTGGCTAATGGCCCAGTTGCCTGCCATGTGGGTGAGCCATTTTGAAATAGATTTTTTAGCCCCAGACAAGCCATCTTCGCTGATGTCATGTGGAACGGAGTTCGGCCCTCTCTGCTGAGTCCTGCCTAAATTACTGATCCACAAAACTGTGGAAGATAATATAACAACTGTTATTATAAACCATGAAATTGCTAGGTAATTTCAGTCTTAGTACCTTTAGGTAAGTTATCCTCTCTAGGCTTCAGTGTCTTCCTCTATGAAATAGGAATAATCCTCTCTCTAGGATTGCTGTGAAAGTTAAATGCAATAATACATGCAAAGGGCCCCATTACTGGTCCATAGATGCCATTACAGTCATCACAAAGCATCTGTCAAGGAGAGGAGAAACTTAATGAAGTAGCTAGAGGTGGAGACAAGGGTGTCCATGAGGAGAACCCAACAAGAGGGAACTCTCTGGGTGAACTGCAGATGGATCGGCAGTCACTAAAAATGTGAAACTGTTTTATTATATTATAGATACATAGTATATATTATATATAATACATATAATACAACAGGTTATATTATAATTTGTGTCTATCCTACAGCAGCAGCACCTCCTAAAAGTGATGCTCCTTTGGCAATCAGGGCTTCACACAACAACATGCCTATTTCAGAGAAAATCACTGCAGATGCTCCAGCTAGTGATGTTTCTCTGCAATAACACACCTGCCTGCACTACTCACTACTCCTGAAATGTAAGCTCCTTATGGCAAGGTTTGTGTATCCTATATTCCCAGACTACCAGTCCCCATCCCCATGCGGCTCTCACAAAAACACTGCAGCTCTGCATTCACCACAAGGGGCTCCTATTACAATCAGTGCCATGGGGGGGGGGGGCGGGGGGCAGCTGAAGTTCTCCTTATCAGAGCTAGCTCCCCTGGAGCTCACACCAGCATGATATCAGAAAACGTGGGTGTGAGACCTGGCTATGTGCTTTTGGGCAAGTTCATTGACCCCTGTGATCATCACTCTCTTCATCTGTGAAATGGAGAAAATAATACTTGCCCTGGTTACTTTACAGGATTATAAAAATTCAAGAGTGCCTGGGTGGCACAGTTGGTTGAGTGTCCAACCCTTGGTTTTGGCTCAGGTCATGATCTAGGTGTCCCGGGATGGAGCCCTGAGTCGGGCTCCAGCCTCAGCATGGGGTCTGCTTAAGATTCTCTCTCTCCGGGAGACAAACCATGAGAGACTCTGGACTCCGGGAAACAACCTGAGGGTTAGAGAAGGGAGGGGGTAGGGGATGGGGTAACCAGATGATGGGTATTAAGGACGTGTTGTAATGAGCACTGGGTGTTATACGCAACTAATAAATCGTTGAACACTACACCAAAAACTAATGATGTACTACATGCTGGCTAACTGAACATAGTTAAAAAAAAAGATTCTCTCCCTTTGCTTCTCTCCCTGCTCATATGCTATAAATAAATAAATAAATAAATAAAATCTTAAAAAAATAAAAATTCAAATGCTAACATCCCTACATATATTGGAAAATGTTAACAAGGGAAGGGAGAATAAGGAGATCTTTTTCTTTGGTTTACAAAAATACCTGACAAACACCACCCTTTAAAAAAATTGGAGGGTGGTTGGAATGGCAGGAGCCGCTGACTCACCATTGGGGCATATTCCCGTGCAAGCTTTGTTACTGACCAGCCACACTTCTGACAGGTGTGCTTTCCTTGGTGAGGATGTGTTATATTTGCTGCTTGTAAATTATTTCATGTGACAAAAGATGTTCAAGAAACTGTACCTCTCAGGCTAGATTTAAAAAGTATTTCAAGTTTGTTTCTAGGACAAGAGACTGAAGGGATTAACGTGCATTAACTACTTAACTAACATGGTTAACAAGTGCTGTTCATTTAACTTTTAAACAACTACTAAATGCCTGCTTTTTGCCCTGTGGATGGTCAAATGCTCCCATTTTAGCCAAGAGTATCAAGAGAAATTCATTTTTTTTCTTATATGTTTTGGCAAGAATATCCACATTTTTTACAGTAGGCTTTGCAAGACTTTTTGTTAAAGGAGTCCGTGTAGCCATAAGCCTTTTTGAGCTTCTGTTAAGAAAGAAAAAGGGGGATTACGGGAATTATCAGAGGCTGTTCTAGTGAGTGGCAGGGTACAGATCACTTGGGACACCGCCCTGAGCATCAGATGTCGGCTTTGAATAGAGCATATACCACTTGCGTCATTTCTGGGAACCACAGACATCTTGTAGAAAAATGAATTTAATTTGAAAGGACAGCAGAGGAGAGCGGAAGTACTCTGGTTCTGTGAGTCATCAGGATAATGAGGCAGTGGCCCTGCTTTCAGATCTGTGTGGCCTGCTGAAAGACGAGGAGTGATGGTCTTAATATCTCTGCTTCCCTTCATTATCCAGGGCAGGTGGTGCAAGTCTGATACACTCTCCTCCTACAGAAAGGTATCTCAATCCCTTCAAAAAAACGACTACATGTTTCAGAGTTAGAGTATAAATCTTAACTTACTGTCCCATCATTCATTTCCACTGGGAAAGTGTTTGGCAGGGAGAGTGGAACATCAATAATTTTCAAGTCTTCAGAGTCTACCTACGTGATTTCTTATCCTTAGAACAACTTGAGTTCGGGAACGACAGAAACTATGCAACAGTCTCTATTTCAGAGGTAGCAAAACTGAGGTCCAAAATTGTTCATTGACATGCCCAAAGACTGAAATCCAGACACTGGATTAAGAATTCCAAACCCTTTTGGAGCACCTAGGTGGCTCAGTCAGTTAAGCATCTGCCTTCGGCTCAGGTCACGATCTCAGGGTCCTGGAATCGAGCCCCATGTCTGGCTCCCTGATCATTGGGGGCATCTGCTTCTCCTTCTCCCTCTGCCCCTCACCCCACTCATGCTCTTTCTCTCTCTCTCTCAACTAAACAAATTAAATATTTTAAAAAAATTTCAAACCCTTTTGATTAAAAAAGGCCATTTTTTGAGCAAGAAATATTTTAATCTTAGAGCGTTTAATCCTTGTAACAAATGTATAAAGTAGGCTCTATTATTATCCTCACTTTATAAATGTGCAAACTGAGGTACAAAGGTGCAAGGTGCCTTAAATTATTCAAGTAAAATTATCCAAGTAGCCAAACCAGGATTTGAACTCAGTGATGGGGTCCAGAACCCAGGGGTTGAACTACTACATGTCACTGCCTCTTCACTGCTGCACACCTGAAAGTATAGAGGTGGAGTCTCGAGAAAAAATAAGTACTGACTGCATTACTCTTTTAGTTGCTCTTCTACCACACTCAAGAATGAGCTCACCCACCCAATACTACTTGACCACATAGCTGTCCCATCTACTGTTTGTAGAGGCCCCGGGAAATTCACCAGACAGAAAGAGGTGAATGTCCCCAAAATGTGGGGATCATAAGTCATTAATAATTCCTGCCACAGGGGCGCCTGGGTGGCTCAGTCGGTTAAGCCTCTGCCTTCAGCTCCGGTCGTGATCCCAGGATCCTGGGATCGAGTCCCGCATCGGGCTCCCTGCTCGGCAGGGAGCCTGCTTCTCCCTCTGCCTCTGCCTCTCTCTCTCTCTCTCTGTCTCTCATGAATAAACAAATAAAATCTTAAAAAAAAAAAATTCCTGCCACAGTTCACAGTTCAGCTGAACAGCTGCTTCTTTCCACCAAGTACTCCTTTACCCAGCCCCTATCCTCACCATTCCCACCCTGAGTAAGTGGATAACATCAGAGAATGATGGTCAAAGACTTGAGTTTTAGTCCTTTAGATAATGATTTTAGCATCTCCAGGTCTTTATTTCCTAGGAAAAATTAGAGATTTGTGTGGATGATTCCAATCTTAAAATTCTAGTTACAAAACTAAATCATGCAATCATTATATATCCATCAAGAACATGAAAAAAATGGAGGAAAAGTTAAGTTTTACTGTCAATAAAAGTCTTTGAAAATTTTTGTAGTTTTATATGTTTGTGTAGAACTCAGAGGGATTATATTAAGGTGGCATAAAAATGTTTATCTCCAAAGAAGAATGAAGTGTTATAAGGAACATCAACTTATAGCTCCCTAAGTAAGAGATGTAAAGCAACAAGCTTGGGTGTTATACACAAACAACGAATCATGGAACACGACATCAAAATCTAAAGATGTACTGTATGGTGACTAACGTAACATAATAAAAAAATACAAAAAAACAAGCTTGGAAAGAGAAAACTAGCAGGATTTGTTAAAGGTATCTGGTTTCTTATGTTTCAAATGCTGATGTCCTCAGAGGAATTATCTATTCATGAGAGAAGGCCTTAAGAAATGACTCGAAATTCAGGTTAAAAGATGCTGCTAAGTGGTTTAACAAAAACTCTTGGTCTCTCTTCTTATACAGTGGTGACATTTTACTCAAAAAATAAAAATAAAAAAGGAATCACTAGGGGCATCTGGGTGGCTCAGTCGTTAAGCGTCTGTCTTTGGCTCAGGTCATGATCCCAGGGTCCTGGGATAGAGCCTTCCCTGCTCCGCGGGAAGCCTGCTTCTCCCTCTCCCACTCCCCCTGCTTGTGTTCCCTCTCTCGCTGTGTCTCTCTCTGTCAAATAAATAAATAAAATCTTAAAAAAAAAAAAGGGAATCACTATTCAATGTGTTCCCAGAAATACTGTATAGAAAGTAGTAAAATAGAAATGGATATTTTTTTACAAATCCAGCAAACCACTGATTTAAATGAGAGCAAACCAATTTGCTCTGAATTTCCATACTCTAAATCTTTGCATCATAAGACCACTGGAGTTGCAGAAGGAAAGGAAGAAAATCTAATTACATTAACGTAGAGCCATAGTGCCCAGCATCTCTTTGCTTCTATTTTCTTCAACCTCAGCATCACAGCAAAGGACTTGCTTCCCAACCAACATCTCTATCAAGCTCTCCTTGATCCACTCTCTAGATTACACCATTTGGAATTAAGCACAGCTGGGAAATGCTGCCATCCAAGTACTCTGTGTCACTAGCTGAAACCTTAAGTTAGGAACAGATACTACCTTTTCTGGATTCTGGATTCCTTCTTCTGTGCTCCAACCCCCAACACCTTACTTTCCATGAACAAAGGGAAAAAAACATCCTAAAAACAATTTTAGAATGTGGAGTTGGTAGATTGGGGAACACCTGCTTTATTATCACTCCAAAACTGCAATAAAAACCTAATTTGGGGGCGTCTGAGTGGCACAGTCAGTTGAGTGTCTGACTTGATTTCAGCTGGAGTCATGACCTCAGGGTCATGGGATCAAGCCCTGCGTTGGGATCAAGCCCTGCGTTGGGATCAGCACTTGGTGTGGAGTTGGCTTGAGATTCTCTCTCCCTCTGCCCTCCCCCCACTCTCTCTCTCTGTCTCTTTCTCAAATAAATAAATCTTTAAAAAACTCTCTCTCATTTAATGATAAATTGATATAGATCCATTTGCCCCCATAGTGTAGTTAGTTGAAAAACTTGCTTTATGTACAAACCACAAGAGGAAAGTCATTGTTTTATGGAAAATTGTCATGGAAACCACCAAAACCATTCAGTAACAACTGGCAGCTTTGGGGGATGGCAAATGTTTTATGCCATCTTAAGGTCATTAGTCCTGACATCTCTCTCCTGTGGAACTATGGGGCTCCAGACGACAGGGCTTTGGTCTTATTCCTCTCTGTATCGCCCCACTGTATCCAGGGGGAAAGTGCCCTTTCTACAACAGGAAATAATTATAATAATAATTGTCAACCAATTCCTTTCTAGCTGAAGGCTGAAAGAAGAGAGGCTCAGTAGCCAGGTAGAAATAGGAAGAAATGCAGTGAGCTTGGAAATCTTTTATTATGTTCTATAAAGGGATCAAAATGGTGGTTTTCAACTGTATTCAAAGATGGTGTTTTCCAAAACCCTGGCTCAGGTTAGCAGGAAGGGAGGAAGGAAGGAAGGAAGGAAGGAAGGAAGGAAGGAAGGAAGGAAGGAAGGAAGGCAGGCAGGAAGGGAGGGAGGAAGGGAGGGAGGGAGGGAGGAAGGAGAGGAAGAAAGGAAGGGAGGAAGGGGAGGAAGGGGAGGAAGGGGAGGAAGGAAGGGGGGGAAGGGAGGGAATCACAGAGTTAAGGGTGACTTGCCCAAGATCACTTAGCTAGTAAGTAGCAAAATCAGACTGCTCAGTTTGAATCCCAGTTAATCTCCAATTTTTCTGTGTAGGTTTGCTTCATGCTTTGTGGATCTGATTTGGGGAGGGGGTAATAGTCAAGAGAACTGAAAAAAAAAAAAAAACAGCTAAAACCATCAGAAAAGCTAGAGGTAGAGGAAAGAGAGAAGAGCGAGGGTGCAGATAATTTTGGGAGAATTAACAGAATTTTAAAAGATGAGAAGTGGGAATTTTAGTCAACTGCCATCTGTGATGTGCAAAATATGGGAAAAGGGATGAGAGAGAGGGAATTTTAAGAAAGTATACTGTGTACCATGTACAAACTTCCTCTTTGGTGCATCTTGAGATTTCAGTAGAGATTCAAACTGTTTTCAATGTGTTGGGGGACACTGGACTATTGTTTCCTTCATGAGGGCACCATTCAAATGAACCATGAGGCAACCCAGCCTTTTGTAGGTTGTACAAGTCTCTTCCAGAATTTTCTGTATCACACAGAAAGGGGTGGTTGAATCTGAACTCAAACCCAGATCTGTCTGATCCCCATGTCTCCAACCACACAACAGTGACTTCTAAATAAACAAGCAAAATATCCCTATAGTTTCCTCTGGCTCACACAGTTTTAGAAGTTTCCAATTGCTACATTTCTACCTGCTGCTCATGTGGTTTTGGTTAGAGTCACATGAAATACATTTATAGGGGTGCCTGGGTGTCTCAGTCAGTTAAGCAGCTGCATTCAACTCAAGTCATGATCCCAGGGTCCTGGGATCGAGCCCCACATCAGGCTCTGTGCTCAGCAGGGAGCCTGCTTCTCCCTCTGCCTACCTGTCTGCCTACTTGTGATCTCTCTCTCTCTCTCTCTGTATGTCAAATAAACAAAATCTTCAAAAAAAAAAAGAAATAACTTTAAAATTTTCACAAATTTAATTCTATAAACTTGGCAAAGGGAAAAATAAAACAATTGAAATACTGTTAGAAGAAAGCTAATCACCTAGGATGTGTTCCATTCATCTTCATCCTATGATTGCTAGTCATGTCTGAATCACTTATTCAGACATAGAGAAAACCATGTGAGTGTACTTTAAGGTGTTTTCTAGGGCAATTTTGACTCTACTTGACCGTAATCTTAGTGACTGACTTGATAGCATGCAGCTCCACTGAACATCCAATCCAATGCTGGGTGCAAACAGGAACAGACAATGCCTACAATGTGCTTGAGGAGATAGCCCACCATGTTCCAGGAACATAGTCAGTGCTCAATAAAGGTTTGCTAAATGGATGATAAACAGACAAGCAGACAAATGGGAAGCCAGAAAAACCAACACCCACATGATGGTTCAGTTCTAGTCACATTCCTAGGAAACAGGAATGTTGGTACCAGCAGAGAACCAGTGATTTGTCAGGCCAATGAATGTGGTTGGCAAGGAGAGCTCAAAAGCAAAGTTTTCTCTATGCATTACCAACTCCCCTTTCAGAATGTCCAGCCAGTAAAATGGAAATTATGTCTCCTTCTCCCACCCCCCAGCCTTTCCCCCAATTCCAACTGGGTATCTTGATGCTACCTTTTTAAATCTCTCTCTCTCTCTCTCTCTCTCTCTCTCTCTTTTTTTTAACCATCCCTTCCAGTCAAAATGTATTATCCTAGGTATCAGGATTTTTATCAGGGTTTCTCTTGGTATAGTGCCTCCCCCTCCAAAAATATATGTCCTAACCCCTAGAACCTATGAATGTGACCTTATTTGGGAAAGGGTCTTTGCAGATATAATTAAGTTAGGGTTCTCAAGATGAGATCATCCTGGATTTAAGGTGACCTCTAAATCTAATGCCAGGTGACCTTATAAGAGAATGGCAGAGGAAGATCTGAGACACAAAGAGCAGAGAAAGTAATGTGAAGTAGGAAGTAGAGGTTGGCGTGATGTATGTACAAGTCAAGGAACACCAAGGATTTCTGGCAGCCACTAGAAGCTAGAAGAGAAGCATGGACTGAATTATCCCTTAGTGACTCCAGAAAGAACCAACACTGCTGACACCTTGGTTTTGGACTTCTGGCCTTCAGAAGTATGACCAAATAAATTTCTGTTACTTTAAGCTACCAAGTTTATGGTAATTTTTTACCCCAGCCCTAGAAAACTGATACACTTGGCGATTGCACTGTCCATTTCTGGGCAGTGTTTGTGATAATTTATATTGCAATATTCTTCACAAGGGAATGCTGGAGATAAAAACCTAGGAAAAGGATTTATCCATCTCAAGTGGCAAACATTTCAAAAGCATGGATGGAAAAGATATTTTGGGGGGGTATGGTGGTGATTTCAGTTGTACCCTCCAACTTACATTGGGTGGGCAGTTGTCACTGATACTTATGAGAAAAGAGAGCAGTGCAGAGGACATACAATTTGAAATGCTCCATAGGTGATCAGCATGAAGGGCAGCTCTGATCCAGAATTTGATCTTACTTCATATTCCTATTACTTAATACATCTATATTTTATAGATGATTTTAAGATAATTAGAATTTTCCCAATGACTTTGCAATATCATTTGATGTCTGTGTGTAAGTGAATTATAGCCACTGTCACAGGGCACAAACATTTCCCCCTGGCATAATCTCATAAACAGCCTCTTACCTCACCACTGCTCTCCTCCAGTGAGAACCGAATTAGAGTATACATAAAATATGACATCTTAGCATCATGTTCTCATGCAGCACTCTGTGCAAGCTAGATCAAATGCTTCTTACAAGGGAGTTTAGTTTCTAATGGTCAGGCTATTTTGATTCTGGTACATTTGCTGGGCAGGTGAATTGGTTCCATAGAATCTTTGAATTTCAGGGCTCACAAATTGAATCTTATCCTCACACACCCCCATGCTACTGGTGAGAAATGAGGCTTTTCTCAGAGCATATAGTTAGCTATAGGTAAAGTGGCTACTCTTATGCTCTTATCAGGTAGAAAACTATTACTCTTCTACAAGGGAATTTCTTGAGTACCTCCTTGTAGGTCCCTGTAGGAAAAACCTAGGAGGAGTAAGGGGATGCAGAGCACCAATTTAGTTGACCAGATCAGTGAATCAAGACTGTGGAGTAGAAATGCGATAGAGGAAACTACAAGATTCCTTACACAGCCCAGTGACAAAATAGGACCTAGAATTCTGGAGACCTTGACTCCCAAGTTAGTACTATTTTCATTGTGCCAGGTTGCCTCCCTTTCATTTATAATTTATCATAGAATTATAGCTTCCTAGACCTAGATTACTCAGTGACCCAAACATTTATTCCACTGCAACAGAAATGATGCAATCTGATCAATAGAATGATTTACTAGCTACTGGGACAAGGTACAAGGGTCAAAGTCTGGAAGAACCCCACCTGTGGGCTTCAATGGAAAGTATGAGATGATCATGGAAAGTTAGATAAAGACCTGGAGATTCTGATCCCGCTCCGCCCTTTCTTCTCTATGAGTCACCAAGTTTGATGTTCCTTACAAACCAACAATGTGTGCCAAAGCAATTATTTAAAATGTTTTTATAAATAACAATTTTCCAAAGTACAGTACCCTTTGGAATTATCACACAATCATGCCAAATCTCTGCAACATTTGGTTGTCCTTAATGGACCATACTGATCTGGTAGGGTACAAAATATATCCAAATATAGGCAAAATTGTTTTCCATCTCTACACAAGCTATAAAAAAATATCCAGAGATAACAACAGGTATTATGAGTTATCAGTATTGGAATACACAAGTTACAATTGGAGAGGGGGGCGGAGCAAGATGGCGGAGGAGTAGGAGACCTGGATTTCGTTTGGTCTCAGGAATTCAGCTGAATAGGGATCAAACCATTCTGAACACCTAGAACTCAACAGGAGATCGAAGATAAAAATAGTAACAACACTCTGAACAGAAAAGCGACCACTTTCTGGAAGGTAGGACGTGCAGAGAAGTGAATCCGAGGCGATATTCGGGAGGATAGATGGCGGGGGAGGGGGCCTCCGTCGGCCACTTCTGGCAAGTGATAGAGCCGCGGAGCACAAAATCGGAACTTTTAGAAGCCGGCTCCGCTGAGGGACGTCACTCCAGTGGCTAAGTGGGGGGTGGAACCCTCGCGGGACAGTGTGGTCTCAGGACCCTCGGGGTCACAGAAAGACCGGGGGTGCCTGAGTGCGGCAGAGCTCTCAGGGATCAGAGTGGGGAAGCCGGCTGCAGACACAGAGCCGAGGCGCGGGCTCTCTTATCACGGGCCATAAACCGTGATCCGCGGCCCAGGCGGGCCACTGTTCCTCCAGCAGGGACCCAACAAGCAGCAGAGCCGGGGAGACTCCCCTTCCTCCCCCGGGAGGAGAGGCGCGGGAACGCACCGCAGGGATCTGCTGGGTTTGGAGACTCCACACGGGGTCGGGTGCCAGAGACAGAAACGCTCAGTCACAGGCCGGGTCAGCACGGAGTGCAGCCGGAGACCAGGGAGAGGGGAGTGACTGCTTTTCTCTGGGGGCGCACTGAGGAGCGGGGTCCCGAGTTCTCAGCTCCTCCGGGTGGAGATTGGGAAGCCACCATTTTCACCCTGGTCCTCCAGGGCTTGCAGGGAACAAAAGCTCTTGAGAGCAAACCGGAGCAGCTTGCTTAGCCCGGACTCACAAGGGCGGGGGCAATTATGCCTCCAGCAAAGACATTTGGGAACCACGGCAACAGGCCCCTCCCCCAGAAGATCAGCACAGACAGCCAGCAAGCCAAGACCAAGTTTACCGATCAAGGAGAACGGGAGAACTCCAGCGCTAGGGGAATACTGCACATAGAATTTATGGCTTTTTTTTACCATAATTCATTAGTTTTTCAAAGTTAATTTTTTTAACTATTTTTTTTGAATTTTTCTTTTTCCCTTTTTCAACCATCTTATCAATCCCTTTTTAAAAAAAAAACATTTTTTATTTTTCATTTTTAGAGTCATATTTTTATCCCTTCATAGTAGTTACCCTTATTTTTGGCATGTATATATAAGTTGTTCTCTCTTTAAAATTTTGAGATACAATTTCTTCTAACAGATCAAAATGTACCCTAAATCACTAGTGTATGGCTTTGTTCTAGTCTCCTGCCTGATCACATTCTCTCCCTTTTTTTTTCTTTTTCTTTTTCTTTTTAAATCTTCTTTCTTTTTAAAAACAACTTCTTATCTTATCAATTCCTTTTATAAAATATTTTATAATTTTCATCGTTACAGTCATCTTCCATCCCTTCATTGTATCAACTCTTATTTTGTACACATATAAGTCTTTCTTCCTTTAAAATTTTAGCAGGCACTTTCTTCTAACAGAACAAAATATGCCCACAAGCTAGTGTGTGGCACTGATCTATGCACTACCCTGATCATCTTTGATCATATTCTGTTTTTTTTTTGTTTTGTTCTGTTTTTCTTTGTTTTTATCTTTTTCTTTTTCCTTTTTTTTCCTCTTCTTTCTTTCCTTTCTTGTCCCCTAGTTTCAGGTCTTTTCTGATTTGTATAGAGTATATTTGCTGGAGACATTGTTAACCTGTTAGCATTCTGTTCTCTCATTCATCTGTTCTCCTCTGGACAAAATGACAAGACGAAAAAAATCACCTCAGCAAAAAGAACAAGAGGTAGTACCGTCTGCCAGGGACCTACTCACTACTGACATTAGTACGATGTCGGACCTAGAGTTCAGAATCGTGACTTTAAAGATGCTAGCTGGGCTTGAAAAAAGTGTGGAAGTTATTAGAGAAACCCTTTCTGGAGAAATAAAAGAACAAAAATCTAACCAAGTCGAAATCAAAAAGGCTATTGATGAGGTGCAATCAAAAATGGGGGCACTAATTGCTAGGATAAATGAGGCAGAAGAAAGAATCAGCGATATAGAAGACCAAATGATGGAAAATAAAGAGGCTGAGAAAAAGAGAGATAAACAACTACAGGATCAGGAGGGCAGAATTCGAGAGATAAGCGGTACGATAAGATGAAACAACATTAGAATAATTGGGATCCCAGAAGAAGAAGAAAGAGAGAGAGGGGCAGAGGGTATATTGGAGCAAATAATAGCAGAGAAGTTCCTAATGTGGGGAAGGAAACAGGCATCAAAATCCAGGAGGCACAGAGAACCCCTCTCAAAATCAATAAAAATAGGTCAACACCGAGACATCTAATAGTAAAACTTACGACTCTCAGAGACAAAGAGAAAATCCTGAAAGCAGCTCGGGAGAAGAGATATGTAACCTACAATGGTAGAAACATTAGATTGGCAACAGACCTATCCACAGAGACCTGGCAGGCCAGAAAGGCCTGGCATGATATCTTCAGAGCACTAAACGAGAAAAATATGCAGCCAAGAATACTATATCCGGCTAGGATCTCATTGAAAATAGAAGGAGAGATAAAAAGCTTCCAGGACAAACAAAAACTAAAGGAATTTGCAAACACAAAACCAGCCCTACAAGAAATATTGAAAGAGGTCCTCTAAGCATAAAGAGAGCCTAAAAGCAGCATAGATCAGAAAGGAACGCAGACAATATACAGTAACAGTCACCTTACAGGCAATACAATGGCACTAAATTCATACATTTCCATAGTTACCCTGAATGTAAATGGGCTAAATGCCCCAATCAAAAGACACAGCCTATCAGATTGGATTAAAAAACAAGACCCATCAATATGCTCTCTGCAAGAGACTCATTTTAGACCCAAAGACACCCCCACATTGAAAGTGAGGGGGTGGAAAACCATTTACCATGCTAATGGACACCAAAAGAAAGCTGGGGTGGCAATCCTCATATCAAACAAATTAGATTTTAAAACAAAGACTGTAATAAGAGATGAGGAAGGACACTATATCCTACTTAAAGGGTCTATCCAACAAGAAAGATCTAACAATTGTAAATATCTATGCCCCTAACGTGGGAGCAGCCAATTATATAAGGCAATTAATAACAAAAGCAAAGAAACACATTGACAACAATACAATAATAGTGGGGGACTTTAACACCCCCCTCACTGAAATGGACAGATCATCTAAGCAAAAGATCAACAAGGAAATAAAGACTTTAAATGAGACACTGGACCAAATGGACTTTACAGACATATTCAGAACATTCCATCCCAAAGCAACGGAATACACATTCTTCTCTAGTGCCCATGGAACATTCTCCAGAATTGATCACATCCTAGGTCACAAATCAGGTCTCAACAGGTACCAAAAGATTGGGATTATTCCCTGCATATTTTCAGACCACAATGCTTTGAAACTAGAACTCAATCACAACAGGAAGGTTGGAAAGAACTCAAATACATGGAGGCTAAAGAGCATCTTACTAAAGAATGAATGGGTCAACCAGGAAATTAAAGAAGTATTAAAAAATTTCATGGAAACCAATGAAAATGAAAACACAACTGTTCAAAATCTTTGGGATACAACAAAGGCAGTCCTGAGAGGAAAGTATATAACAATACAAGCCTTTCTCAAGAAACAAGAAAGGTCTCAAATACACAACCTAACCCTACACCTAAAGGAGCTGGAGAAAGAACAGCAAAGAAAGCCTAAACCCAGCAGGAGAAGAGAAATAATAAAGATCAGAGCAGAAATCAATGGCTAGAAACCAAAGAACAGTAGAACAGATCAACAAAACTAGGAGCTGGTTCTTTGAAAGAATTCACAAGATTGATAAACCCCTGGCCAGACTTATCAAAAAGAAAAGAGAAATGACCCAAATCAACAAAATCATGAATGAAAGAGGAGAGATCACAACCAACACCAAAGAAATACAAACAATTTTAAGAACATATTAGGAGCAACTCTATGCCAGCAAATTAGATAACCTGGAAGAAATGGGTGCATTCCTAGAGATGTATCAACTACCAAAATTGAACAAGAAATAGAAAACCTGAACAGACCTATAACCACTAAGGAAATTGAAGCAGTCATCAAAAATCTCCCAAGAAACAAAAGCCCAGGGCCAGATGGCTTCCCAGGGGAATTCTATCAGACATTTCAAGAAGAATTAATACCTATTCTCCTGAAACTGTTCCAAAAAATAGAAATGGAAGGAAAACTTCCAAACTCATCTTATGAGGTCAGCATTACCTTGATCCCAAAACCAGACAAAGACCCCATCAAAAAGGAGAATTACAGACCAATATCCTTGATGAACATGGATGCAAAAATTCTCACCAAAATACTAGCCAATAGGATCCAACAGTACATTAAAAGGATTATTCACCACGACCAATTGGGATTTATCCCTGGGCTGCAAGGCGGGTTCAACATCCGCAAATCAATCAATGTGATACAATACATTAACAAAAGAAAGAACAAGAATCATATGATCCTCTCAATAGATGCAGAAAAAGCATTTGACGAAGTACAGCATCCTTTCTTGATCAAAACTCTTCAGAGTATGGGGATAGAGGGTACATACCTCAATATCATAAAAGCCATCTATGAAAAACCTACAGCGAATATCATTCTCAATGGGGAAAAGCTGAGAGCTTTTCCTCTAAGGTCAGGAACGTGGCAGGGATGTCCACTCTCACCACTGCTATTCAACATAGTATTAGAAGTCCTAGCCACAGCAATCAGACAAAAAAAAGAAATCCAAGGCATCCAAATCGGCAAAGAGGAAGTCAAACTCTCACTCTTTGCAGATGATATGATACTGTATGTGGAAAACCCAAAAGACTCCACCCCAAAACTGCTAGAACTCATACAGGAATTCAGTAAAGTGGCAGGATATAAAATCACTGCACAGAAATCAGTGGCATTCCTATACACCAACAACAAGACAGAAGAGAGACAAATCAAGGAATCGATCCCATTTACAATTGCACCCAAAACCATAAGATACCTAGGAATAAATTTAACCAAAGAGGCAAAGGATCTGTATTCAGAAAACTATAAAATAGTCATGAAAGAAATTGAAGAAGACACAAAGAAATGGAAAAACGTTCCATGCTCATGGATTGGAAGAACAAACATTGTGAAGATGTCAGTGCTACCTAGAGCAATCTACACATTCATTGCAATCCCCATCAAAATACCATCCACCTTTTTCAAAGAAATGGAACAAATAATCCTAAAATTTGTATGGAACCAGAAGAGACCCCGAATAGCCAGAGGAATATTGAAAAAGAAAAGCAAAGCTGGCGGCATCACAATTCCGGACTTCAAGCTCTATTACAAAGCTGTCATCATCAAGACAGTATGGTACTGGCACAAAAACAGACACGTAGGTCAATGGAACAGAATAGAGAGCCCAGAAATGGACCCTCAACTCTATGGTCAACTCATCTTTGACAAAGCAGGAAAGAATGTCCAATGGAGAAAAGACAGTCTCTTCAAAAATGGTGCTGGGAAAATTGGACAGCCACATGCAGAAGAATGAAACTGGACCATTTCCTTACACCACACACAAAAATAGACTCCAAATGGTTGAAAGACCTAAACGTGAGACAGGAGTCCATCAAAATCCTAAAGGAGAACACAGGCAGTAAGCTCTTCAACCTCAGCCACAGCAACTTCTTCCTAGAAACATCGCCAAAGGCAAGGGAAGCCAGGGCAAAAATGAATTATTGGGATTTCATCAAGATAAAAAGCTATTGCACAGCAAAAGAAACAGTCCACAAAACCAAAAGACAACCGACAGAATGGGAGAAAATATTTGCAAATTACATATCAGATAAAGGGCTAGTATCCAAAATCTATAAAGAACTTACCAAACTCAACACCCAAAGAACAAATAATCCAATCAAGAAATGGGCAGAAGACATGAACAGACATTTTTCCAAAGAAGACATCCAAATGGCCAACAGACACATGAAAAAGTGCTCAACATCACTCGGCATCAGGGAAATCCAAATCAAAACCTCAATGAGATACCAACTCACACCCGTCAGAATGGCTAAAATTAACAAGTCAGGAAACGATAGATGTTGGCGGGGATGTGGAGAAAGGGGAAGCCTCCTACACTGTTGGTGGGAATGCAAGCTGGTGCAACCACTCTGGAAAACAGTATGGAGGTTCCTCAAACAGTTGAAAATAGAGCTACCATAGGATCCAGCAATTGCACTACTGGGTATTCACCACAAAGATACAAATGTAGGGATCTGAAGGGGTACGTGCACCTCAATGTTTATAGTAGCAATGTCCACAATAGCACAACTGTGGAAAGAGCCAAGATGTCCATCGACAGATGACAGATAAAGAAGATGTGGTATATATACACAATGGAGTATTATGCAGCCATCAAAAGGAATGAGATCTTGCCATTTGCAACGACGTGGATGGAACTGGAGGGTGTTATGCTGAGTGAAATAAGTCAGTCAGAGAAAGACATGTATCATATGACCTCACTGATATGAGGAATTCTTAATCTCAGGAAACAAACTGAGGGTTGCCGGAGTAGTGGGGGTTGGGAGGGATGGGGTGGCTGGGTGATAGACATTGGGGAGGGTATGTGCTATGGTGAGCACTCTGAATTGTACAAGACTGATGAATCACGGATCTGTACTTCTTAAACAAATAATGCAATATATGTTAAGAAAAATAAAAGAAGAAGAAGATAGCAGGAGGGGAAGAATGAAGGGGAGTAAGTCGGAGGGGGGAGATGAACCATAAGAGACGATGGACTCTGAAAAACAAACTGAGGGTTCTAGAGGGGAGGGGGTGGGGGGATGGGTTAGCCTGGTGATGGGTATTAAAGAGGGCACATTCTGCGTGGAGCACTGGGTGTTACGCACAAACAATGAATCATGGAACACTACATCAAAAACTAATGATGTATGGTGATTAACATAACAATAAAAAATATTTAAAAAAACAAGTTACAATTGGAATTATTACTATTTTAAGCACTGATATGGATTTTAAGGTGAAGATAATGGGACCTCACAAACTGTTAGGATTGAAGATTTATAAATACGTTATAGCAGTGTGCTAGCAAATGTTTCACAATCAGCTCTCCAGGATAAGAAGGGAAAAGGGTTCTTATTTGTAACATTTGTTGATTTCAATGGTGTAAATACTCCCACTATGGCTGATTTAAAGATACCAGTATAATATCAATGACTAGGAAGGTGGGAAGAAATGCATACTACTGTCCCTTATAAGCTGCTACTGGTTCTAGCCACTGACCTTTTCTAAAAATATATATATATTAAAAGGGTTTACCATATGCCTGTCTGACTCAAGAAGGTCTACTGTACTAGAGTAAGTCTCCTTAAAGAATGTATTCTCAAAAACACAAAGAAGTGTGAAAAGATTTATATTCAGGAATATTTGCCACACGTTTTTTTATAATATCAAAAATTTGAAAAAAACTCATTACTCACAGAGAATTGATTAATTACTTCTACCAATGAAGTAATATAATGTCATCAAAACAATGATTTTATAGAGATATATATACATATATATATGACCTAGGATGACAGTGTTACATTGTTACATAAAAAATATCATGTTAAGAAAATAGTAAAATTAATATGATTTTTTAAAATGTGTGTTTGGCAAAAATTATTGTCTACCAGTATCCATTTTCACTTTCCTTCTTAGTACAATGTCTGATGGTTAGTTAGGCAAAGGACCACTTAGAAAAAAAAAATCAGTTTCCCAACTAAGTTCTGGCCAATGGGGTATAAAGAAGTGCCTTTAAAGGGAGTAGGTGTGCTCTTCTTCATCCCTTCCTCATTCCTGCAGGATGAAATAGATATGATGGCTGGAGCTTGGGTAGCCATCATGGACTTAGAGCTAGAAATGTGCATACAGAAGAAGGGAACAGCAAAACCAGGGACATCCTCGGTCCCTGGACGGCTGATTTAACTCTTTAGTGTTGTCCCACATCAGGCTCTCTGCTCAGCGGGGAGTCTGCTTCTCCCTCTGACCCTCTTCCCTCTCATGCTCTCTATCTCTCATTCTCTCTCTCTCTCAAATAAATAAATAAAATCTTTAAAAAAAATAACTCTTTAGTGTTAGTTTATATGACAAACCCAGTAATATGTGATACATATGCCTATTTTTGCATTGGAAACATTTAGAAGGACATACACATATGTCAACAGTAGTTATTTCTAAGTGATAAAAGTTCTGTGATTTTATTGTCTTTTTATTCATCTATATTTTCTAATCTATATCCTTCTATCAAAAATATATAAATAACTACCACTTGCATGAAGTTACAAGATGGGGGAGGGAAGAGTATCAGTAGTTACAAATTTTGATAATAGAATCTCATTTAAGACATAAATAAGACATTTATACAAAGGGCAGAAAAATTAGAGTTTCAAGGGCTTTAGTGTATAACACCATTCCCTCCTCTCAAAGGACATAAAAATTAGATAGTAAATTGGTAGTTTTCAGTTTAAACAGTTGGCCAAATTATTGTTTTTTATCAATGCACGTTTTTCCCCAATATCAGATTAAAGTTAAACCCATGCCTTTTTTATTGTTATTGTTAAGAGATCGCCAGGCAAGTAGGATTGGTCCATGTGAAAAGCACTTTATTTACTTTTGGAAGAAGCAGATTTTTCATGGTGTACAGTCCATGAAAAACTTGAAACTAATTACTTAAAGATGATAGAATTAACAGTTCCCTATCAGTAAACCCATTAAATCCAATTCAACATTATCAACTGGGAGCACTTCAAGAGAACCCCTAACGACGAAGAATGAAGCAGACATGCGACTCCTGGGATGAGAGCATCACTGTCAGCTTTTAGACTGGTTTATGAAAATCTGAGAGCACCAGAGCCTCTGGAACTCACAGTATCACTTAAATCTCATGCATTCTTAGAGCCAAACATTTCTAGATTACCCACTGACTCTGCCCCGTGCCAGCAGGGCTAGTTTTTACAGTTGTTAACTGTTTTAATTGTTAGATTTCATTTCTAAGAGCAATTTAGGTTTACAGAAAAATTAAACAGAAAGTGCAAAGTTCTGTATACTCCCACCCCCATCCCAGAGTGTCCCCTATTATTAACATCTTGCATTAGTTGTAGTATATTTGATACAATTGATGAACCAATAGTAATAAATTATTATCAACGAATTCATAATTTACAAGGGGTTCACTCTTTGTGTTGCACTATTCTATGAGTTTTCCCAAGTGCATAATATTATGTATCCAGCATTATGGTATATAGAATAGTTTCACTGCCCTAAAAACCCCCTGTGCTCTGCCTATTCATCTCTCCCTCCATCCTCCTCTCCATCCCAACTCCCATAGACCACTGATCTTTTAACTGTCTATAATTTTGCCTTTTCCAGAATATCATATAGTTGGAATCATACAGTACATAGCCATTTCAGACTGGCTTCTTTCACTTATCAATATGCATTTAAGGTTCTCATTTCTTTTTATCACTGAACAGTGGGCAGTTTTTTAAGTTCTTTGAATCTCATTTTCTCATCTGTAAGAGGATTAAGTGTCCAATTTGAAAGGTTGGTGAGAATGTTCAATAGATGACATATATGAAATTCCTGGTGCATAGCAGATATTCAAGAAATATCAGTTCCCTCCCTCACCCATTTGGATAAAGGCAATGTGGCAGGCTGAATAATGGCCTCCCAAAGAGGTCAACATCCTAATCCCTGTGGTTAAGTTACCTTATTGGAAAAAGGGATTTTGCAGATGTGATGAAGGATCTTGAGAGATTGTCCTGAATTACCTGTGGGCCCAATGTAATCACAAGTGTCCTTGGAAGAAGGAGATATGAAGGTTAGAGTCAGAGAAGGTGCTGTGACGATGCAAACAGAAGCTGGAGTGATGAGGTCATGAGCCAAGGAATGTGGACAGCTTCTAGAAGCTGGGAAGTCTGGACATAGATGGATTGTCCCCTGGAGCCTCCAGAAGGAACAGAGCCCTACTGCACCTGGATTTTAGCTCCGTGAAATGTGTGTCAGGCTCTGGCCTCCAGAACTGTAATATAATAAACGTGTGTTGTTTCAAGCCACAGAGTTTGTTGTAATTTGTTATAGCAGCATTAGGAAATTAGGAAATCATACAGGTGATTAGCCTCAACCAACATTCTCTTCCCCCACCTCTAAGTGTACCTTCCTACATACAGAGGCTAGAAGTCTAAAAACTACATCCCCACAATCTCTTGCAGCTAGGATTCTAATAGGGTTCCCTAATTAGAAGCACTTTTGCAAGTTTTAGAACATGGAAGTGAGACAGGGGTTGTTTTCCTGCTGCTTTTGGCTGAATTCCACTGGAAAATAAGCTTTTAGAGATGCATTTCTGCAGCCAGCTGGGTGCTCTCAACTCCCAGCTTCATGGGAATCAATGGCAGAGGTGGCAGCAACAGATTCCTGATCCAGAAGTAGTCTACTGATTCCCCTTCTTCATAAAAGAGATGGTTGTTCCCCAGGCTGGCAAGTTCTGCAGTATCCCAGGAGCCATTCCCAAAGACCCATCCCAGACCCTGCTCCACCAGCATTTCCCCCAATTTCATAAGCAGCTGAATTAAGTCTGAATTAAGTCTCTTTCTATTTAAAATAACTAGTTGTTTATCTTTGTGGCAACTGAACACTGGTCGATACAATCTCTATTCCTACCGTCCCCAGGGAGACAGAAGTTCTCAGCTGGGAATGCTGGATCCAGGTCTGAGATACTAAACATCAACTGGCAGGCAGCTCTGAAAACTCTATCATGATCTCACGATCAACCAACTTTTCCCTCCCGTCGCTGTATTACATCCTTTACTCACCTTTCTTTAACCAGAACTTCTCAATTATAAATTTTCCCCTTAAATTAGATAAATACGTGATTATGATTTTTCTGAGTACAGACAGGAGGGATTGCTTTTAGAAAATTTAAAGACATCATATAACGTAATGTCTCTGAGCCTTATGAAAAGAATTTTAAAATTACCCACACTAAAGCAGAAATGTGTGATTGACATAACTGCTCTCATAAAGAGAGATGAATTTTAAAAGGTTAGCAAATGTTTCAGTAATTTACTTATATTGATTTGGATCCCGATTCTGAAAGATACTCCTCTTTGGTATTCCTATTCAACCATGTAAATACTTCTGAGAATGCCTATCAACCACAACTGTCAACATAGTCTTCTAGATTTCCCATAAGTCATTTTGAATCAAAAAAAAAAAAAATATATATATATACATTTAGGGGCACCTGGGTGGCTCAGTCGTTAAGCGTCTGCCTTCGGCTCAGGTCATGATCCCAGGATCCTGGGATCGAGCCCCACATCCAGACCCCTGCTCAGCGGGAAGCCTGCTTCTCCCTCTCCCACTCCCCCTGCTTGGGTTCCTGCTCTCGCTATCTCTCTCTCTGTCAAATAAATAAATAAAATCTTTAAAATATATATATATTATATATACATTTAATCCACATATTTCATACTAAAAATATGGCATGTTATATAACTTCTTAGTATACTACAAGAGAATAAATGCTAGGGAAATCATGGTCCCTAGAATTAATAATTCTTTTTTTTATTAGTTTATTTTCCTGTAGTTTTTTTCTTAAATTTTTTTATTGTTATGTTAATCACAATACATTACATCATTAGTTTTTGATGTAGTGTTCCATGATTCATTGTTTGTGCATAACACCCAGTGCTCTACGCAGAACGTGCCCTCTTTAATACCCATCACCAGGCTAACCCATCCCCCCACCCCCTCCCCTCTAGAACCCTGTTTGTTTTTCAGGGTCCCTCGTCTCTCATGGTTCATCTCCCCCTCCGATTTACTCCCCTTCATTCTTCCCCTCCTGCTATCTTCTTCTTTTCTTTTTCTTAACATATATTGCATTATTTGTTTCAGAGGTACAGATCTATGATTCAACAGCCTTGCACAATTCACAGCACTTACCATAGCACATAACCTCCCCAATGTCTGTCACCCAGCCACCCCATCCCTCCCACCCCCCCCACCACTCCAGCAACCCTCAGTTTATTTCCTGAGATTAAGAATTCCTCATATCAGTGAGGTCATATGATACATGTCTTTCTCTGATTGACTTATTTCATTCAGCATAACATCCTCCAGTTCCATCCACGTCGTTGCAAATGGCAAGATCTCATTCCTTTTGATGGCTGCATAATATTCCATTGTGTATATATACCACATCTTTATCCATTCATCTGTCGATGGACATTTTGGCTCTTTCCACAGTTTGGCTATTGTGGACATTGCTGCTATACACATTGGGGTGCACATACCCCTTCAGATCCCCACATTTGTATCTTTGTGGTAAATACCCAGTAGTGCAATTGCTCGATCGTAGGGTAGCTCTATTTTCAACTGTTTGAGGAACCTCCATACTGTTTTCCAGAGTGGTTGCACCAGCTTGCATTCCCACCAACAGTGTAGGAGGGTTCCCCTTTCTCCGCATCCCTGCCAACATCTGTCATTTCCTGACTTGTTAATTTTAGCCATTCTGACGGGTGTGAGTTGGTATCTCATTGAGGTTTTGATTTGGATTTCCCTGATGCCGAGAGGCAAAGAATCTGTACTCAGAAAACTATAAAATACTCATGAAAGAAATTGAGGAAGACACAAAGAAATGGAAAAATGTTCCATGCTCACGGATTGGAAGAACAAACATTGTGAAGATGTCAATGCTACCTAGAGCAATCTACACAGTCAATGCAATCCCCATCAAAATACCATTCACTTTTTTCAAAGAAATGGAACAAATAATCCTAAAATTTGTATGGAACCAGAAAAGACCCCGAATAGCCAGAGGAATGTTGAAAAAGAAAAGCAAAGCTGGTGGCATCACAATTCCGGACTTCAAGCTGTATTACAAAGCTGTCATCATCAAGACAGTATGGTACTGGTGCAAAAACAGACACGTAGATCAATGGAACAGAAGAGAGAGCCCAGAAATAGACCCCCAACTCTATGGTCAACTAATCTTTGACAAAGCAGGAAAGAATGTCCAATGGAAAAAAGACAGTCTCTTCACTGATGAATCACGGATCTGTACTTCTGAAACAAATAATGTAATATATGTCCAGAAAAAAAAAAGAAGAAGAAGATAGGGGAAGAATGAAGGGGAGTAAGTCAGAAGGAGAGACGAACAATTAGAGACGATGGACTCTGAAAAACAAACTGAGGGTTCTAGAGGGGAGGGGGTTGGGGGGATGGGTTAGCCTGGTGATGGGTATTAAAGAGGGCACATTCTGCGTGGAGCACTAGGTGTTATGCACAAACAATGAATCATGGAACACTACATCAAAAACTAATGATGTAATGTATGGTGATTAACATAACAATAAAAAATTATTTAAAAAAAAAGACAGTCTCTTCAACAAATGGTGTTGGGAAAATTGGACAGCCACATGCAGAAGAATGAAATTGGACCATGTCCTTACACCACACACAAAAATAGACTCAAAATGGTTGAAAGACCTCAATGTGAGACAGGAGTCCATCAACATCCTAAAGAAGAACACAGGCAGCAAGCTCTTCAACCTCAGCTGCAGCAACTTCTTCCTAGAAACATCGCCAAAGGCAAGGGAAGCAAGGACAAAAATGAACTATTGGGATTTCGTCAAGATAAAAAGCTATTGCACAGCAAAAGAAACAGTCAACAAAACCAAAAGACAACAGACAGAATGGGAGAAAATATTTGCAAATGACATATCAGATAAAGGGCTAGTATCCAAAATCTATAAAGAACTTATCAAACTCAACACCCAAAGAACAAATAATCCAATCAAGAAATGGGCAGAAGACATGAACAGACATTTTTCCAAAGAAGACATCCAAATGGCCAACAGACACATGAAATAGAATTAATAAATTTAGTTAAATTTATTATAACCAATGCATTTAATTAAAGCATCTTGTGGGCTAAGTTCCATAACACTTCAGCCATCTTTCTAGGGCTCAGTCCTGCTCTGGGCTTCCTCTTTGGTGTTCTACTCCTTTGTTTTTCAACAGCTTAGGATAGGGCTCAGCAAAATGTTCAAAACAAAACCAGCTAGTAAAAGTTTTAGGCTTTGGGGGCCATATGTTTTCTGTCACAACTACTCAATTCTACCCTTGAAGCAAAAAAGTAGTCAGTGCATAACAAATGAGCATGACTATACTCCAGTAAAACTTTCTCTGTGTACATTGACATTTTAGTTTTATGTAAGTTTCACATATCTGGCTTTTTATCAACCATTTAATAATGCAACACCACTCTTAACAGCTCTTAGGCTGTGCAGAGCAGGGAGCAGGCAGGTTTAGCCCACAGGCCATAGTTCGGCAACCCCTCCTACAAATCTGGCCATGCCCACTCCAAATCACCCTAAAATTATCATCATGCTAAAGACACAGTGACACAGTCATGATGGACATATTGCCTCTCAAAGTTCAATGTTTCCTGGGAGAGGAGTGATTTCTCTTTTGTCTTTTCTACCCAGTGCTCAGCCCTTCATAGTTTAGCAGCCACCTACCCTTTTAACTCCATCTTCTCTTTTTTGACCCCCAAACTGGCTTCCCTACACCATATAATCTACCTTTAGTATATCTCACCACTTGCCTGTCCCCAAATAAGTCAGCTATAAATCCCCATAGCTTTATTCATGCTGTTGCTTCCAACTAAAATAACCTCCCCCACATCTCTACCTCATAGATTTTTGCTTGTTCCTCAAGACCCAGTTCAATGTCACTTTTCCTTTCTCCAGAAAATGAGGTGAGGACAATTACTGGCACTTGGTCAAGATGCACAGAACTGAGTGAATTAATGCACAGACCCAGGTGGGGCATCCTGGCTGTAGAAAAGAGGTTTTAGAGGGGTGCCTGGGTGGCCCAGTAGGTTAGGCATCTGTCTTCAGCTCAGGTCATGATCTCAGGGTCATGACCCCAAGTCTCAGGGTCTTGGGATCCAGGACTGTGTCAGGTTCCCTGCTCCATGCCACCCCCCCACCCTGTGCACTCACACTCTCTCTCTCAAATAAATAAATAAATAAATAAATCTTTAAAAAGGAAGGAAGGAAGAGAGAGAGAAAGAAAGAAAGAAAGAAAGAAAGAAAGAAAGAAAGAAAGAAAGAAAGAAAGAAAGAAAGAAAGAAAGAAAGAAAGAAAGAAAGAAAGAAAGAAAGGAAGGAAGGAAGGAAGGAAGGAAGGAAGGAAGGAAGGAAGGAAGGAAGGAAGGAAGGAAGGAAGGAAGGAAGGAAGAAAAGGGGTTTTAAAGACATGGAGGGCAAGAAGGTACTGAAGACAGAGCTTACTCCTCAGTATTGCCAAAGCCTACTCTAGCCAGAGGAATATCTCAATAAGAAGAATGGTTCTGTAATCCTAAGTCTCTAGGGCATGTGCTACTGCAACTTAGCACCTAGACTTATCCTCTCTTTGACACCTGCTGAACAGTGTTACCTCTGGAATTTCATGAGATTTCTTACAGAGCTGGCCTTTAGCATTTTTAACAAAAATCCCAACCCTTTTTTCTTTTGTTTTCTTTTTAAGAAAGCTAATGTAAACTTTGAGTCTATAAAGAATTTGTTCATAATCAATCAATCCTGAGAATATGAAAGAACTGGGAAAGATTAATTTTTAGAAGGAGAGTAGAAGGGCAAATTACAAATAAATTAAAGTGTTGTAAAAATAAAATGGCAACATGATGTAATCACAAAAAGAGTAGTGAGTCACAGTTCTGTTAGGTCAACATGAGCCATCGTTATCTGACCACTTTGATAGTTAAAAAGCAAAATTCTATAATCCTAAAGTTTAGAGGTTTTCAGATTCTAACACCATACAATGTCAACTTTTTATTTTAACCAATTTTTCTACATTTCCTAAAAACAAAGACTGAACAGAGCTTAGGTTTTCTAACAATTTTCCAATCCTGCTCTCTTTATCACAATTTTACCTATATTTTCTGCACATAATACCTGCTGAGCTATATCAGCTTCTAGGTTCTTGCATTTTCTGTTATGAAGTCTTGAGGATTATCCTAAGATAATGTGGCAACTGCAGAAAGTTTTGCATATATTTTCTGCATTCATAGCATTATAGTTTACAGTCACTCACAAAAGTTTTCAACCAAGAATTTCTGATGTAAATCTAAGTTTGGCCATTAATAAATATTAGCGCCACATCTAAGAAACAATTCTGGTTGGTTTTATTTATTAAAAGCAATCAAAATGGCCATTATGGTCTTAATTACAATATGTATTCAGATGGCCTTATTTATCCACAAGAAAAAAATAATTCCAGGCAGCTGCTAGAACGTCTACACCAGGCATGTGAGAAACATGAAATGCTAGTAGAGTAGGATAATATCCTTGAAGAGAAATACATTTTTAGAACACTTTGTTCATAATAGTAATAAAACCTTATCAATGCATTGATTGCATTTTCACATATATATGCAGCAGGTTGAATGAGATGAGACAAAAAGGAGCTAGAAGAATCTTCTGCCCCTGATAAGATGGTGGAATGGCATGGTTGCTGGCCACACGCCCACCCCCCTCCAGGTTCATTCTGGAGCAACCCACTGTGTTGACTCTCCACTCTAGTTTCAGCTCTATTTTTTTGTTTTTGTCTTTTTTTTAACTTAGAACTTACCTTATTCTCTTTGAGTTTAGCAATGAATTTAAAAGCACATTCGCTTTAACTTATCCATCATCTGATATTTTGGGGTGGAGGGCATTTTGAAAGTATCAAGTCTTGTTAAACTCATAGAAATGATTACCTCATAAATTTTGTTTTCAAAACTGTATTTTGTATCAGAATTACCTGCAGATTTTACAGGAAACCTGTGATGAATCCTCTTTTTTTTTTTTCTTGGCAAGAGTTTCACATTAATTTTTTTTTTTAAATCAGAGTAATGCATATACTTTGTCTCAAAAGTCAAACAATGAGAGGTGTCTGGGTGGATCAGTCAGTTGAGCGTCCGACTCTTGGTTTCAGCTCAGGTCATGATCTCAGGTCGTGAGACTGAGCCCCACTTCAAGCCCCACGTTGGGCTCCACGTTCAGCACAGATTCTGCTTGAGATTCTCTCTCTCCCCTTCTTCTCTACCCCTACCCCTACTTGCGCTCTCTCAAATAAATAAATAAATAAATATTTTTTTTTAAAAGTCAAACAGTGAATTTTCTAGACAGATCAGAGAGAGAGAGAGAGACAGAGATCCCAGGAAAATCTTTAAATTCTAGAATCAACAACTATAGCCAAGTCTCCCTCCTTCCTTGCCCCCAGGAAGCCTGTATCCCCATACAGGACCCACCAGAATGCACCAAAGATTCCAGGGACCTCAGGGCACTGTCTCCATCTCTGGGGACTTATCTTAATTATCAAAAAGAAAGTCCTCCTCCAATCCCTCCAGAGGAAAAAAAAAATTTGCTCAAAGAATTATTTCCATCCAATTTTAGCAACTTCATTAATTCTCTCAGGAACACAACTTCTAAAAAGGATGAGCTCTTCTTTTTTAATGAATGATGGTTAACCTTCATATATTCATTTTTTTGTTCTAATAGCAGAATGATGTGCCCTGTCTGTGCCATGGTTTATGTTGAGGTTTGGGTTATCCTAGGAGTTTGGGCTTTAAAAAGGAAGAAGATAGCTTAACCAAGTGCCTGCTTTGGCCATGCACACAGATGGAAATTGAGATGGTCTTTGCATACCCACCACCATCCAGGGTTCCTTTATTTCAATCTCCTAGGAAGACCTTTTTTTGAAATATGTAATTATTTTCTAAAATGGTCATTAGGGTTAAAAGTAAGAGATACTGGCATGCAAACATTCAGGGACTTTTCAGAGTGAGAAAAAACAAGTAAAACCCCAACCATGGGAACTGGCAAAGGTGATGTGGGAATCTCCATGAATGCCTAATGAGAGAAGCAACTGAAGATGCCCAATGTACTAATGCTGTCCTTTACATCTAGATGGGTAGAGAAGTTAGGGACAGTGTGGTTCAAACTGACTCCACCCTGGACTCTTGATCATGGTCCTAGAAATGCAAACTTTAGCTCCTTTAGAATAAGGCAGGTTTAGAGGGCAAGCCGAGAGCCTTGGAAGATTAATTTCTGCTTTTAATTATCTATTTAATAATTAATAATTACTATTAATAATATTAATAGATATTAAACACCTATTTAATACATATTAATATTTAATCATAATCCACCATTGCATTTGCTTTTACCAACCTGAAGTTCAGAGATATTCGGTCACCCATTAGGTAGGAAAGGTCTAAAGATTAGAGAGTCAGGGAATGCAACTCCCATGTTGGTGATCTTTTTCATGTACCTGAAGCTCAAGAATCTCTTACCAAAGGAGTTTGTGGCTTGAAAAAGCTCAGAGAGTCAGTCTTGAATTTCATATCTTTGCATATCTCCATAGACACATAGGGGGTGAAGAAATCAAACTGGATTTTCATATCATGGGAGTTAGTACAAGATCTGTCCCAAGTGGAGAGGGGAATCTCCAGGAGAGATGCCCCAGTCCTGCTCTGCTTCTGGCACTGTTTCCCCTCTCCTTCCTGAAATCTTGCCCAAATACACAAAGCAATCTTGAGACAGAAGAACAAAGCTGGAGGCCTCATGCTCCCTAATTTCCAACTATATTACAAAGCTATAGTAATCAAAACAGTATGGTATTGGCATAAAAACAGACACACAGATCAACAGAATAGAATAGAGAATCCAGAAATAAACCCATGCATATATGGTCAATTAACTTATAGTAAAAGAGCCAAGAATACATAATGAGGAAAGAATAGTCTCTTCAATAAATGACATTGAGAAAACTGGACAATCACATGGAAAGAAATGAAACTGCACTACTATCTTACACCATACACAAAAACTAAATCAAAATGGATAAAAGACTTAACTGTAAGACATGAGACCATAAAAATCCTAGAAGAAAACATAGACAGTAAGCTCCTTGACATCAGCCTTGGTGATGATTTTTTGGCTCTGACATCAAAAGCAAAGCCAGCAAAAGCAAACAAAACAAAACAAAACAAAAGCCAATGGGAAATACATCAAACTAAAAAGCTTCTTCACAGCAAAGAAAACTATCAACAAAATGAAAACACAACCTACCAAATAGGAGAAAATACTTGCAAATAATAGATCTGATTAGGAATTAATATCCAAAATATGTAAAGAACTCACACAACTCAGCTTCAAAAAAACTATCTGATTTTAAAATGGACAGAGAATCTGAGTAGACATTTTTCCAAAGAGGACATAACAGATGGTCAACAGGTCCACAAAAAGGTACTCAGCATCACTAATTATCAGGAAAATGCAGCTCAAAACCAAATAAGATATCACTTCACAGCTGTTAAAATGGCTATTATCAAAAAGACAAGAAATAACAAATGTTGGTGAGGATGTGGACTAAAGGGAACCCTTATGTTCTCTTGGTGGGAACGTAAATAACTTCGAGTGTGATGGAAAACAGTATGGAGATTTTCAAAACATTAAAAACAGAACAACCATATGATCCAGCTATTCCATTTCTAGGTATTAATTGAAGAAAACAAAAACATTAACTTGAAAAAATATATGTGCCCCATGTTTGATGTAGCATTATTTACAATAGACACGATATGGAAACAACCCAGGTGTCCACTGATGGATAGATGGATAATTAAAACATGGTTTATAATAGAATAATACTCAGCCATAAAAAGGAAAGAAATATTACCATTTGCAACAACATGGATAGACCTGGAAGGCATTTTACTACAGAAAATAAGTCAGACAAAAACAAATAGCATATGTTCTCACTTATATGTGGAACCTTAAAAAAAAAAAAAAAGGAGCTCATAGATAGAACAGATTGGTGGTTACCAAAGGGGAGGAGTAGGGGGTCAACAAAATGGGTAAAGAGAATCAAAAGGTATAAACTTCCAGTTATAAAGTAAGTCCTAGGGGGATGTAATGTAAAGTATAGTGATTATAGTTAATACTATATCGTATATTTTAAAGTTGCTGAGAGTAAATGTTAAAAGTTCTCATCACGAGAAATTTATAAGACTTTATAACTATGTATGATGATAGATGTTAAATAGACTTATTGTGGTGATCATTTTGCAATATATACATATATCAAATAATTATGTGGTACACTAAAAATTAATATAACGTTATATGTCAATTATATATCAATATATTTTCATTTTTAAAAAGACCATGAAATGTAGAGACAACCTGGAAGGGATTCACTATTCAGGGGAATAATTAATCGTCCCCCCCCTTTCTATCTTTTTCATCATTTCAAAGTCTTCCTCAATACTTCATAACATTCCAATATGTCTCAAAAAACTTCCCATTTAGTAAAAGTAGATGTGCTCCTTATTTGTGCTATATTCTATTATGTTGGACACCAAAGCTGTGATTTCTCTCAGCCTCCAAATCTCACACTATTTTTAGGAAATAGTTCTCTCAGTTTTTGCTTGAATCTTCCTCTTCCTAGAATTGACTTCTAAGTCCATTGTGTTTAAACCAATCTGGTGTTTTAAGTCCCCTATATTATAGCCAAAACCATCCATCCCCACTATATCAACATCAAATCACATACATCTTTCTTTCATTATATTTCCTTGACAATTTAGCTCTCCTCAACAGTTCCTTGTTCCGTAGAATTTGCTTATAAAATTCCTTGTAGTTGTGGGGCGCCTGGGTGGCTCAGTGGGTTAAGCGTTTGCCTTTGGCTCAGGTCATGATCCCGGGGTCCTGGAAGTGAGCCCCGCATTGGGTTCCCTGCTCAGCGTGGACCCTGCTTCTCCCTCTTCCTCTGCCTTTCCCCCCTCGTGCTCTATCTCTCTCACACCCACATACATAAATTAAAAAATAAAATAAAATAAAATAAAATTCCTTGTAGTTGTGGTTCCAATTGTATTAGAACAGAGTTTCTACAGTGACCACATTGAACCTATTTCAATCTTTTGTTCATTGAACATTCATTAATGAGAAAACATGTTCAGCAATAGCATCCAGACCAGTATACTAACCACGAATTGGCAACAAGTGCACAACTCTGAGAATTGCTCTTCAAATTCGATTTGTCTTTTTTTATTATTTTTATGTTATGTTAATCACCATACAGTACACATAATGCCACCTTTCAAACACAACTTGCTTTTTCATTTTTTAAAGTTAAGTTGAACCACATGGCCAACAAGTTTTTAGAATGTTGCCCACTGAGAGAAAAAAGCATTTTCATCAATTCTTAATCCCTTCCTCAATACTATACATGATTCCACCTGGTCCCTAAAAGCTGGAAGGGTATTTAATAACATCAAGGTAAAAGAATCAAATTCTTCAAAAGACATTTATGGCAAGAGCTGTAATGATTATCCACCTCAAGTTAAGAATTTCTTTTCCTATTTATAAATAATGTTGTCCCTTTTAAGAACAGCCTTGACACTTCAAGGAGTAAAAATATTGTCACTTCTTTAACACACTCAGCACTTCTTTTAAGCGAGGGAGTACTTCAATAACATTATTCTTCAATTTGCAAAATTCTATTGCTAAAGAGATTTTAAAAAGTTTGAACACAAAATAAGTAGGTTTCCTTTAGTAAATTATTTTAACAGTCAATCTAATTTCTGAGGTCTTTTCTTCAGAATGAAAGTATGATTTGAGTGTTTCAAATAAACAGGATTCTCTCAACTGCATTTGTTAGAGAGCCATGGTTTTGAAAGTGAGAGAAATGAAAAATACTTACTACCAACTGTTTCACAGATGTTTTACCAAAATTTAAAGGAACAGCTTCTTATGCTAGTTTATTCCATAAAACTAGCTACCCAGCTCAATTCATTAGGCTATCATAACATTAATTCTAAACTAAAAATAATGCAAGAAAAGATTCACTTGTAAACATAAATACAACTATGCAAATAAATTATTAGCTAAGAAAATCCAACCATATGTTTTAAAAATCATGTTCAATTATTAGGGTACATCTCAGGAATTCAAGAAGGGTTCAACATGACCAAATTTGTCGATACACTTTACCACAATAAGGGATTACAGGAGAAAATCATATAAATGCTTCAGTAGACACAGAAAAACATATTTTTGAAAGCATAAGTGTAAATTTATTATTTCAAAATGTTTTATCAAATGGGGAACGTCCTTAAGTGGGTAGCAATTAGATATCAAATGTGATAAATACTAAATAGGGAAAATTTAATGATTAACTTTTAAGATTGGCTATGAGATAAGAATACACATTTTAGAAAAAAAAATTTCTTTTTAAGATATCCACCTGAACATTTGGTTGAAAGTTTATTATATGTATATATTAATTTAGGGTAATATGGCATATTTATAATATTAAGTCATCTCAACCAAAAACATGAAAAATCTCTCCATTTATTCAGACTTGTTCTGTATCTCTTAGTAAAGTTTACTGTTACTTCACAGAGGTATGGTGAATTTTTGATTCCTAGATATTTTAAAAATTTTGTTAATACTATGAATTTTTTTAATTATATTTCTGTTTGATTATTGTTGTAAAGTTTTTATAAGTTAATCTTATATCCAGGAACTCTAATAGTTTACTATTTATTTCATTAGCTTTACTTGGAGATTATATATATATATTTATATATCATATAACATATGATAACATATATATATCATATAACAATTTTATTCCTTCTTTTCAAGTTCATAGATCCATTTTTTTCTTACCTATTAGGGCCGACGAAGACTTTTAGTACCACTTTTTGATTTGGAGAGGCAATTTGGCAATATTTTTTTTCCCAAATGACAGCTTTAATGAGACATGATTCACATGCCATAGAGTTCACTCATTTAAAGTGTCTAATTCAATGATTTATAGTATTGTCACAGAGTTGTACAACATCACCACAGTTGAAAAAATTAATTTGACTAATTCAAAGTTAAGGACTTCAGCTCCACAAAGGACACTATGGACAAGGTTAAAAAGCAACTAATGAATTGAGAGGAGATATTTTCAACATGTAGAACTAAAAAGAGACTAACACATAGAAGAAGAGGCATTCCTGTAAGTCAACAAAAAACAGGAAACTCATTAGCAAAAAAAAAAAGGACAAAAATATAACAGGCAAATCACACAAAATGAAACAAAAAAAGGCTGAGAAACATCTGAAAAGATGGTCAAACTCTTTTGTGATTAGACAAATCCAAAATTTTTTAAAAATGAGACACAATCCTATCCCCACCAGATTGCTGAAAATTAAAAAGTTAAATAATATGAATGTTAACAGGATGTGGGATATAGGAGTTCTTTTGAACTGCTGCTGGGGATGTAGATTGGTGCAATCATTCTGGAGCTATATCTCACAATCTGTTTTGAAAATAAGTGTACATACTTCTAGGTCTAAGCACATATTCTCAGATAAATTTTCACACAAGTTCTTGAGGGGACATGTACAAAGATGTTCATCACAAGGTCATGTATGAAAGAGAAGAGCTGGAAGCAATCTAAATATCCATCACTAGGAAGAATGGATAAATGCACTGTTGTAAAATATTATGCAACAATTAGAAGCAATAAGCTACATAAATATACAGCAATATGGTGTCCAATCCTCTACCAGCTATTAATTCACCCCACTAATATGTGTCTAGGCAATTAGTAACCCCAGTAATTGCCTAGACTTGTATCTCATTTGATACAATAATCTTGTGAGTTAGACAAGATAGATCTCATTTACCCATTTTTACCAATTAGGAAGCTGAAGCTGTGAGGTGACTTGACATGTGACATATGATTTAACATGTGACTTAGCAGTCACAAAGGTAGCAATTGGTAAATCTTGAACTTCTGTCCAAGGAGCACTCCTACCACTCCACCAACTCACTCCTATTAAGTTCTGATTCTCTCATCACATGCTTATCTCCTTCAAGAGCTCTTCTAGAATAAATGTAATCTTAGTTCAACACTTTTTAAAAAGGTATAGTTGGTAGCAAGGATAAGTAAGACATAAAAAATATACTTTATTTTGTTTTGTTTTCTGGAATCAGAATCTCTATAATGCAGAGACAGAAGACAGGAGGACTTTTTATATTGTTTATGGACAAATCTGTTCAAGGTTAGGGACATCAGGATCCCTTCTTTTTTATTTTATTTTTTTAAATTTAACTTTATTATATTGTTATGTTAGTTAATAGTGTAAGGCCGTGAAATGTTAAGCAATGCAAATAGAGTAAAGAAACATAGAGAAAGGCAAGGCAATGTCAGTAATCCCATAGGAAGAAGTTTACCCTCTGCTCCTCCCTTTGTTTCTTTTTTTTTTTTTCTTCCCAAGGGCAGCACTTCAGATTTTTTTCAGAATAAAAGAAAAATCTGGGATCATGAAAGAGCTGTTGGAAATTAAAATTATAATAACTAAGATTTAAATTTCTGAGATTGTTAAAAAATAAACTCAAGGAAATCTCTCCAAAAATATAATAAAGCAATGAAAAGTTGAAGAATCAGAGATGATAAGAATAATTTTAGTAGATTGATCCAGGAAGATAAATACCTACAAAATAAAAATACCGAAGAGAGAGCATGGAAATGAAAATATGTGTGTGTGTGTGTGTGTGTGTGTGTGCACGTGCACTTTTTTTAATAGTAAAAGAAAGTTATGCAGAACTGAAATAAACATGCCTCTAGAATAAAAAGGCAGAGCCTATTCTACAAATTTCCAACAGGAAAAAATAAATCATATGACCATCAGCCTTCTCAACAGCAACACTAGAACTTAATGAAGATTTGTCTTCAAAATTGTGATTCAGAAATAGTTTCAACCTAACATTCTATACCCAGCCATCATATCCTACTTTCATTATCATAACACTCGGGTTTTTTTTTTTCTTTTCACATATAAAAATCCTTATATTTGGAATGCATCTTGTAATTATTGTCAGTCAGGTGGCATCAAGACCTGGATGTATTCCTTTGATATTTTCTGGTAAAATTAAGACAGAGCCAACATCAAAGAATCAAGAGTGAGAGTAATAAAGACATTTTCAAATCTGCCAAGATTCAACTTAACTTCCAGTATACTCTTTCTAGAGCTTCCATAACAAATCACCACAAACTAGTAACTTAAAAATAACAAAAATGTATTCTCTCATGGTTCTGGAGTCTACAAGTCCAAAAATTAAGTTGTCAGTGGCTTAGTTACTTCTTGGGGGCTGGGGGAAGAATGTATTCAATGTTTCACTCCTAGTTTATGGTGTTTGCTAACAATCCTTAGTGTTCTAGGCTTATGGCAGTACCACTTCAATCTTTGCCTCCATTGTCATGCAGCATTCTTTTTCTGTGTCTGTTTGTATCTCTTCTCTTCTTATAGGGACACCAGTCAAATTGGATTAGGGTCCATGCTAATGACCTTGTCTTAATTTGGTTATATCTGCCAAGACCCTATTTTCAAGTCAGGTCACATTTAAAGGTATCAGAGGCTAGAACTTCAACATATCTTTTTGGGCAACATAAGTCAACCCACAACACTTTCTAAAGACATTATGAAAGATACGCCTCAGCAAAACAAATGAGTGAATCAAAAACAAGGAAGACAAAAAAATCCAGGGAACTAGGGACCCTTGGGGACATAGGGTCCCAGGATAACAACTAAAGGATGTGCCCAGGATGGTAGCTAGGTAGGAGAACTACACAGCAACCAATCTAATTTACAGGATGGAGAGCAAAAGGATGGAGAGCTCTGGGAGGAAGAAAGGAAAACTGATAGAAACTTACTATATTTAAGCATGTGGGAGGGAAATCTTTTGAGAGATATAAAACATATTAAGGATAATTAAGATTGCATACAAAAATATGCAAATTTTTAAAAGCAGAAATTAATTCTAGAAAAAATAAAATGTTACACAAAAAAGTAGGGAAACAGTCATTTGGAAACTCTTGGCTCTGCAGTGAACAATATTTACATGATTATAATAATGTAAGCACCGAATATTGATTTAATCAAGAAATTCTTTGGAAGGAAGGAGAGTGGAAAGTGAGTGACATTTAAGAGGGTGAAATTCCCATCTATCCTAACAGGAAATCAATAGATAATGTCAAAATGATAATAAATCAAGAAATATCATTACAAGCATAATCTTAAGAAGTACATGGACCAATACAAAACAAAATAGCTGAAATAGCTAAAATGTTTACCTTTAGGGAATGAGATTGGGGTGGCAGGTGGCATCGGTGCAGGAAATTATTATTTGGGGTTATAAAACTTTTGATACTATTTCATTTTTTCAACTTTGATTTAAAATGTTTTTAAAGCATTTTTGGGGCACCTGGGTGGCTCAGTCATTAAGCATCTGCCCTCAGCTCAGGTCATGATATCAGGGTCCTGGGATCAAGCTTCACATAGGGCTCCCTGCTCGGCAGGGAAGCCTGCTTCTCCCTCTCCCACTCCCCCTGCTTGTGTTCCCTCTCTCACTGTGTCTCTCTCTCTGTCAAATAAATAAATAAAATTTTTAAAAATAATAATAATAAAATAAAATGTTTTTAAAGCATTTTTAAAAGAAAGAACTAATAAGGGGAAAAATGTGTGCTGTGTGTGAAACCTAGCCCAGCTCCTTTAGAGAATTCTTTCTTTCTCCATTGAGCCCCAATTAGACTTTGTACATTGCACCATTATAGCCCTTCTCATATTTTATCACCAATTACAGCCATTTTATTAGCCCTGTGCCCTTCTCTGCTAGCTCCTTCCTACCTTCCTCCTCTTGCCCACTACCATTTTTGAGTTATTCCAGTCACAACAGAAACAATCCATTTGCAGTTCCGCCTCCACCACTCTTAACCATGATATCCTGGAGTTTCCTGTCCATTTGTGTCTCTCCCAGTGCTTAGTTCAAAACATGGAGCATAGTAGGTGCTCAGTGAATGCTTATTAAAGAAATATATTAGGCAAAATATTGAATGAGTAAACGAATTCTGTTTCTGAGAACCTCAATAGAGCCTACAAATGCATTTTTCCATTCATTAAATATTAATATAGAAGAGACAGCAAAGTTTCCCGTAAGAAATGTTATCTGTTCTTTAGAAAATGTTTTAGTTATCCTACCACAATGTAAAAGGATAAGACTGTTTAACATAAGTTGCTTGGGAATCCCACATACCCACTAGTGTCAAGAGGGTGAGCTATCTCACAGGTGCAAGTTCCCAAATGCGTTATGGCTGAAAATACAGCACTGCTGTATGTGACTATAATTGTTACAAGACCCCCTTCAGGCAGTGAGACCACCTCACCAGAGAGGCATCTCCTGAGTATCCTCTTTAAAACTGTTACCTGAACCCCTTCATCACACTGCCAGAATTCCCTGTCACCTTCCTCCTCTACTTTTCTCTATAGTGCTTACCTGCAACAGGGAAGTTCACCTAAGTATTGGTGTCCACAGTCTTTATTGGAACACCATGGTCAACACAAGAACCTTCTGGAGTGCTGGACATTGTCTATATCTTGATGTGGATAATGGTGACTCAGATGTATATACACTTGTCAAAAACCTTGAACTGTACACTTAAAATGTGTGCATTCTACAAATACAAATTACACTTTATTAGTTCTCTTGGCATTAAAAAATTAAAGAGCTATAAAAATAAAATTTGTGCAATTTTCTGTATTATATACTGCAATAAAACATGTTTTTAAAAGATGCACCTCTCAAATCTCTGGCTGTAGGTAGTTACTATGGACTAAATGTTTACGTCCCCACAAAATTCATATGTTGAAATCCTAAACCCAGTATGGCTGTATTTGGAGATGGGGCCTCCAGGGAAGTAATTAAGGTTAAATGAGCTCATAAGGGTGGGGCTCTCATCTGATAGGACTGGTGTCCTTCTAAGAGAAACCAAAGAGCTCTCTCTCCACACAAAGAAGAGGTCATGTGAACAGAGCAGCCTGCAAGCCAAGAGAAGAAGTCTCAGGATGTAACTTACCCAGCCAGCACCTTGATCTTGGACTTCCTAGCCTCTGGAACTGTGAAAAATAAATTTCTGCTGTTAAAGCCCCTTAGTCTGTGGTAGATTGGTAAAGGAGTTCAAGTAGAGTAATAGAGAAGTGTAATTACAAACATCCCCCACAACTGCATCCTGAAATCCATCAGTCTAGTGGAGCTGAGGCCACTCTTCCCACAAGCTACTCCCTACCAATCACTGAACATGGCAGGGTACTAAGGCAGGTCCATTTCTGGAAGAGGAAAGACTCCTCTGATGGGTCACTTTGGGTCTAGACTCCCCCTGAGCCTTACCAAAACTTTCTTAGAACTGCTCCACAGTCTAAGATTTTTCCTTCCTTCTCTCACCGTAACCTCCTCCAGCTCCTTCCCCATTTTCCCTTACAGACATTTTCCCTAGTAAATCTCCACACGTGTATATATATATATATAATACCGTCATGGCATCTGCCTCTCAGGGGACCCAAACCAACATAACTCCTTAGAAGGAAAAGAGATCAAGTCAACAAGTTATGTGGCAGGAAAAAAAATCAGCTGTCAGTTAATGAGAAACATTAGAATATTCAAGAAAATGTAAACATCAACCACACATACAACAAACTTGCCTGTCTATTCACTTAAAGTGGTGTGAAGTGTGAGATCCAAGGGAATTGAGCCTCTTTTGAAACCACTGTTTTTTTGAAACTTTAGTTTATTGAAAACTGCTACCCTGTCTCAAAACACTTCAAGATTTAGCTTCTCACCACAATGTTACCCCAATCTGAAACAAGCCCAAAATGATGGTCTTAGTCATTATCCATTATCAAGGACATGCTAATAAAGTTGTTGAAAAAAATCGGGCCCCAGAGATCAGGAAGCAGGACATTCAGCTACCAAAGACCTTGAGGGACTGGCTGTATCTGGATACCTCTGGAAACATCTCACCTTATTTAATTACTTAAAGTAATTCAGTCCATCAGGCTACTTCAGGCAGGAACAGAGTGTGTAACAACGGCACTTAATCTCATCTTGCCTTGCCAATGACTCCTTTCTGTAGCTTTAGTTCAGATCATAGGCTCTTCTGGCATTACCCATTTGCAGAAGAGTCTTTTCGATTACTGCAGTGTGGTTTGGGATTGGTCAACACATCATAAACTTTCTTCTTGGAACTCTGGACATTCTGTCTGAAGAGTCATGTTTTGAAGGACAATATGTGCTTCTTAAGCACTGGGACAGAAAATGTGAGGTGCGTGGGATCCTCTAACCAAATGGTCATGTCTTCCAACTTAGAACTATAGTTTAATTCCTGGTTGCTGTTTTCATAAAAACAAAAGAAAGGGACTCAAGGAATCCATAGGTTTTGCTTCTCTAGAGACAAAGGACAACCTATTTTACTCTCTAAAACAGATGTTTATTCTCTGACTCTATCACAAGAACATCCTATTATATTTCCCAAGTTCATTCCCTCACTCAAATTCACTCATTTTCCTTTAGCCTCAAACCTCCAACACCCCCTCTCTATATTCTCACATTGACAGCTGAAGACCTTGCATCCTGCTCCCTTGAGAAAACTGAAGCCATCAGCAGAGAACTTCCACATCCTCCTATCCTCGCAGATTCATACATCTACCAGCATCTCACACATATATTCCACCTTCCTGTTATTACATGGAGTGTTTGTGCTTATAGCAAAAGCCGAGCCCCCCCGCCCTCACCTTCTCAAGGCTGTAGCAGTTCTATTCTCTGCTACATCATCAGCTTTCTCACCACTGCTGGATCATTCCCTTCAGCACACGGACATGCTACTGTCTTGTCAACTTTAAAAACAACAACTAAAATAGCAATATCCATGAAAACCATATGAAAGTTTTTACTCCCCCACCCCCAGAGACTACCCCATTTTTCTGCTTCCCTTCACAGCAACATGACGTCTGTCTCAGAAATAGTATCTCTATTCATTGCCTCTAATTTCTCTCCTTCCATTCTCTTCCCAGTAAGACTTCCTCCCAGCCACCACCAAACTGCTCTTGTCAAGGTCAACAATGGCCACATCATTGCTGAACCTAAGATTAATTCTCAATCACATCTTATTTGGCCTATAAGCAGTATTGGACACTGCTGAACACTCCCTCCTCCTTGCCATATGTATTTCACTTGAGTTCCTGGTTTCTGTCCTACCTCTCTGGTTGCTTCTCAGTCTCCTTTGTGGGTCCTCTTCTTCCCACTTTTGGAGCACCATAGGACTCAGCTTGGACCTATTCTCTTTTCCATCAACAACCACCCAGTCTCACAGCTTTCGGTAACATCTATGTCCTGATGGTTTCTCAAATTTACATCTGTACCCTGGACCTCTACCTTGAACTCCATACTCACACCCACTTATCTGCTCCACGTATCTATCCACTTGAATGTCAAAAAGAAATCTGAAACTGAACATCTCAAAAAACCAACTTCACTCAACCTCATTCCAGCCACACTGATCCTCTTACTTTTCCTCAAATTGGCACACCGTGCTTCTACTCCAGGGTCTCTGATTGCTTTCTCTGACTGAATTGCTCTTTCCTCAGATGGTCTTCCAACCCCCCGCCCCACAATATTTCCCTCTCTGTGCTTCAGTTTCCTCCTTGATACACTGATAGACTTGAGATAACAGTATGACCCAACTCATGTACACAGGTAAGAACGTTTGGGCATCAGAGAAATCACACTATGTATATTATTCTAAAATTCCCTTTTCAGTGTTAAAATTAGTCCTTGAAATGCTAATTCACACTTCACTTCATGTAATCTTTCTCATTTTTAACCTCATTTATTTTAACTGCTGCATTGTTTTCAACAGTAAAGATACATAATACTTAATAAGGATACTCGGATTATGATCTATTTTGCCCCCACTGCAAACAATTCTTCAAGGCCTCTTTGTGCACAGTTGCAAGCATTTTGGGGGGATGAATATCAAAGTGGAATTGCTGAGTTAAGGCATGTGCATATTTCTAAAAAGATCGTAAGAAAATATTCTCCATAAAAGTCATGCCTGATTACATATCTATACGTTTCTCTGTATCTTCTCCATTAGTTGGATATTAGTCATCTTTAATCTTTGCCAATCAAAAGAGCGAATCTTATCACTTCCCAATGATTTGAATTTTCATCTATTCCATACACCATATTACTGTATATGCTCAAGTACCATATCTTACCCTTTGATATTTTTGTGTGTTTTAACACCTTTTAAGACAAATACTTCCCATTACTCTTCTCTGGAATTTTTGCTAGCTATTCTTGCTTGTTCATTTTTTTCATATATTCTTTAGGATCCAAATGCCTAGTTTCAATAAAAATCCTACTGGTAATTTTTTGGAGGGATCATGTCACTTTTACAGATTAATTTAGAGACACTGACATGTTCATAATGTTGAATCTATTGTCCAAAAACATAGTGTGCCTTTCCATTTATTCAAGTTTTCTTTTTGTATCCTTGAAAAGCATTTTCAAATTTTACCTTGATCCTTCATGTGTCTTGCTATTATGTGTTCCATTTATTCCACTATGTCATCTAGCAAACCATCTACTTGAAAATATATCTGTTTAATTAATTTTGTGCCTGTATTCTACTCTCATTTGTGAAAACATTTTAGTCATTTCTCATGGATTTTCTAGGAAAATAATTGCACCAGCAGCATATAGTTGTAGTTTAATCTCCTCCTATTTAATTTTTATATCTATTTTTATTTTTTCTCATTGTGCTTGCCAGTACCTCCAGAATAACTGAAGAATCATTATTAGTGGGAATAGGGGTGTTTCTGGTGGACAAATGTCATTGTTTTCAGTACCCAGCATCTAAACCCTTTTCTAGGTTTGAGGAATTGCTCACCTTATAAGTCTTGATAGACAAAGATCTTCTCCTCTAATGGAGGTGAGAATGCTGGATATGTAATTTGTCAGGCTATCTTACAGCTGGAGCATAAGCATGTGACCTGGGCTTTGTCACTCAGATGCACTCATGCCAGGAGTTGGCAATGCAAGAGGGAAGGCAAGGGATTCCCTCCCTTTTGTGCCAGTAGGAGCAATAATAACCACAAATTTGAGCTCTTGGTGCAGGAGGGGCAGTGGTACAAACATATGCTTTGGGGAGGATTGACTCTTTGACAACCCTTTCTATTTCCGCTAATGCAGTTGGTCTGTAGATTTTTAAAAATCTATTCATCTATCTCATTCACTTATGGAGTCTTCTTAAATATCTCTTGATAGTGTTTTATACATTTTTGGGAAGAGGTCTCAGACAACTCGCATTAGACATATTGCTAGATATTTGAGGTTTTTAATGATATTGTAAATAATACATTTTAATTACTTTTTTAAATTTGTTGCAATACATAAAAATTTAATATTGTTTTTCTCTTGTTATATCTAACAGTTTATCTGTAGATCTTCTAAAAATGTCTATGTACATGATCATATCATCTGTAAATAATAAAAGTTCTATTTTCCCTTCCATTTTTCACACTTTTAATATTATTGTCCTTGTTTCCTTGTAAAGGCCTCCAGTAAAATGTTGAACAAAAACAATCTTAGCAGAAAAATCTTTCTCTCATTACTAATCTCAGAGGGAAGTCTCATAAAAATTCACTTGAGATGTGTTTGTTTTATGGGGTTTTTTGTTTCATTTTTTAGACTTATCAAATTAAGAATGTATTTATCTATTCAAGACTGTTTCTAATTATCAATAGATACTGGATTTATATCAAATGCTCTTTCTGCGTCTATGGAGATGGGCATATGAATTTTCTCCTTTATTCTGTTAATCTAACAAATTACATTGAATTTTGAATGTTAACCCAGTGTCATCTTCTTTAAATAAACCACATTCTGGGGCACCTGCGTGGCTCAGTCAGTTAAGTGTCTGACTCTTGATTTCAGCTCAGGTCATGATCTCAAAGTTTTGAGATCGAGCCCCTCACTGGGCTCTGCTCTGGGCATGGGGCCTACTTAAGATTCTCTCTTCCTCTCCTTCTACCCCTCCCCACTCTCTCTCTCTCTAAAAAAAAAAAAAAAAAAACACATTTGGTCATGATATATTATCCTTCTAAGTATCACTGGATTCAGTTTGCTAGTAACTCATTTAGGATTTTTTTGTACCTATGTTCATAAAAGACATTAATCTTTCTTTTTTATAATATTCTTTGCGAACTTTGAGATCAAGATTGCATAAGTATCAAAAATTTTGGAAAGTATTTCTTTTTTTTCTCTTCTCCAGAAGAATTTGTGTTAAATTTTGCATTATTTCTTCTTTTTTGAGGGGTAGAATTCACCAGTGAGTATGTTCCATCTTGTTCTTTAAGAGTTCCTCCTAAAAAAAAAAAAAAGAATTCCTCCTTACGGAGAGGGGCTTTATTTATGAAGAGGTTTTTAATTACATATTCAATTTCTTCATCACATACAGAGCCGTGTAAACTTTACATTTCTTATAGCAGTTTGGGGTAAGTTCTGTTTTCCTAATAATTTTTCCATCTCATCTAAATTTTCACATTTACTGGCATGAATTTGCTCATAATATTCTTTATATACATATATTTATAGACTTTATTTTTTTAGAGCAGTTTTAGGTTCTCAGCAAAACTGTGAGGAAAGTACAAAGATTTCCCATATCCCTGCCCCTCCCCAACCTACACAGTCTATCCCTCTATCAAATTCCTCCACTAGTGGTATATTTGTTACAAACCACAAACCTACACTGATACATCACAATCACCCAAAGTTCATAGTTTGCATTAGGGTTCCCTCTTAGTGTTGTACATTCTATAGGTTTGAATAAGTGTATGATTAAATATATCCACCATTATAATATTATACAGAGTATTTTCACCACCCTAAAAATTCTGTTTCATTTTACCTTTTTAAGCCCACATATTATATTCCCCTTTTATTCCTAATATTGGCTATTTTACCTGCTCTCTTTATTTTAGACAGTAGAGATCAGAATCTTTTGGACTGTTCACAAGGTAGACTCTCCTCTATATTGCCTACCTGACAGAAAGCCTACCTAAAAATATGGCTTGTCTCTGTGATTCTTTGGTCTCACCCCATCTGCTCTTCTTCATGGAAAGCTTGGGAACTCATGTACCCATCCTGGCATTGTTGGGTTTGCCTCTCAGATGGAGCATTTACTTTGGAGAACTGTGCTTTGACAATTTTATTTTAATTCTCCAGTCATCAGGATCCTCTTGGCATCTTCCTGTTTACATTCTATTATATTTGTTAGTGGTTTCTTCTATACTATGATTCAGAGTTACAGATGTGCCCAGTTTCTCTGAAGACAGTGTTTATGTCTCTGTTTCTCTGCTTCGGGAATTTTGTTGCTGTTGTTGTTGCGTTTAGAGAATTTCCAAGAACAAAGGTAGGAAAATACCAACTTTAATCTACCTTCTAAGATAAGACCAAATGATTACTACCCTCAACTTTGTAGGATTTGACTGGGATACATTAAATGTATAAATGTATTTGGGGGATTACCATTTTTGAAACAGTGAATTTTCCAATGCCAGAATATAGTATTTCTCGTCATTTATTTAGGTCTTCTTTTACATCTTCTAATCACACTTTATAGTGTTGCTGTTATTGTTACTTTCAAATAGATTGTACAGATACTTGCAGGTTTCTTCTTAACCATTTCATATATTTTTTAAATTTCTATTGGGAACTGGATGGTCTAATTGGATATGGTCATATATAGAAAATCTATTACTTTTTGTACATTAATCTTTTATCCAATTAGTCTAGCCATGTAAAATTCTATCAGTGTGTTGTTATTTTACTATCTTGGATCTTCTAGGAAGATAACCATGTTATCTGCAAATGCAATAATATGGTATTTTTTTTCCTCTTCCTTTCAAATATTTACCTACCTGATTTATTTTTGTGTGTTATTGCACTGGCCAAAACCTCTAGGACAAGTGGTGGCGATTTTCATCCTATGTTGTTTCCACAGGTAAAGAGACTGCTTTCAGTACTTCATCATTATATATGATTTTTGCCACAGGTTTCTAAGAGATAGCCTTTATAAGGTTTGGAAAGTTTCCTTCCATTTCTAGTATTTAACATGAATTTGTATTGAATTTTGTCAAGTATTTTTTCAACATCTATTGAGATCATATACGATTTTTCTTCTTTGAACTATTTGCTAGTAAATCAAATTAGTAGTTTACCTAATAGTGAAAGTTATTTGTGTTTCTACTATAAGCCCTACTTTGTCATAATACACTATTTTCAAGTGCATGAGTAATTTAATTTGTTAGCTTTTATATAAGAATTCTGCGTGTCAAATTTATTAGTGAGTTCTGCCTGTGGTTTTGTTTCTGTATGCACAATCCTTGTTAAATTTTAATATAAGGGTCATATTAGCCTCACAGAATGAGTTAAGATTGTTTTCCAGCTTTTAGATTCCCTGAAGCAGTTTACATAATGTGGAAACTGTCTATTTCACAAAAATTTCATAGATATCACCCTTCAAAATTTCTGGATCTGGTGAAATTTTTAAGGGAGAGATCTTTCAGGGGCAGAGCAAGATGGTGGAGGAGTAGGAGACCTGGATTTCGTCTGGTTCCAGGAATTCAGCTGGATAGGGATCAAACCATTCTGAACACCTACGAACTCAACAGGAGATCGAAGAAAAGAATAGCAACAACTCTGAACAGAAAAGCGACCACTTTCTGAAAGGTAGGACATGCAGAGAAGTGAATCTGAGGCGATATTCAGGAGAATAGACAGCGGGGGGGGGGGGGGGGGGGGGGGGGCGTGCCTTCCGGCGGCCGCTCCTGGCGAGTGATAGAGCCGCGGAGCACAAAATCGGAACTTTTAAAAGTCGGCTCCACTGAGGGACGTCACTCCAGTGGCTAAGCGGGGGGTGGAACCCTCGCAGGACAGTGTAGTCTCAGGACCCTCGGGGTCACAGAAAGACCAGGGGTGCCTGAGTGCGGCAGAGCTCCCAGGTATCGAGCGGGGGAAGCCGGCTGCAGAGACGGAGCTGAGGTGCGGGCTCTCAGCTCAGCGTTGCCATAAACCGTGATCCGTGGCACAGTTGGGCCACTGCTCCTCCAGCAGGGACCCAACAAGTGGCAGATCCGGGGAGACTACCCTTCCTCCCAGGGGAGGAGCGGCGCGGGAGCGCACTGCAGGGATCTGCTGGGTTTGGAGACTCCACACGGGGTCGGGTGCCAGAGATAGAAACGCTCGGTCACAGGCTGGGTGAGCACGGAGTGTGGCTGGAGACCGGGCAGACGGAAGTGACTGCTTTTCTTTGGGGGTGCACTGAGGAGCGGGGCCCCGAGTTCTCAGCTCCTCTGGGCGAAGATTGGGAGGCCACCATTTTCAGCCTGGTCCTCCAGGGCTTGCAGGGAACAAAAGCTCCTGAGAGCAAACCGGAGCAGCTTGCTTAGCGTGGACTCACGAGGGCGGGGCAATTCCGCCTCCAGCAAAGACATTTGGGAACCACGGCAACAGACCCCTCCCCCAGAAGATCAGCACGAACAGCCAGCCAAGAACAAGTTTACTGATCAATGAGAACTGCAGAACTCCAGCACTAGGGGAATACTGAACGTAGAATCCATGCCTTTTTTATCATGATTCTTTAGTCTTTCAAAGTTAATTTTTTAACTGTTTTTTTTAATTTTTCTTTTTCCCTTTTTCAACCAACATCTTATCAATTCCTTTTTTAAAAAACATTTTTATTTTTCATTTTTAGAGTCATATTCTTATCCCTTCATAGTACTTACCCTTATTTTTGGCACATATATATATATATATATATATACATATATATATGTTGTTCTCCCTTAAAAATTTTGAGATACAGTTTCTTCTAACAGATCAAAATATACCCTAAATCTCTAGTGTATGGCTTTGTTCTAGTCTCCTGCCTGATCACATTCTCTCCCTTTTTTTTACTTTTTTTTTTAAATCCTCTTCTTTCTTTTTTCAAACAACTTATCAATTCCTTTTATAAAATCTTTTATAATCTTCATCTTTACAGTCATATTCCATCCCTTCATTGTATTAACCCTTATTTTTGTACATATATAAGTTTTCTTTCTTTAAAATTTTGGGAGGCACTTTCTTCTAACAGACCAAAATACACCCAAAATCTAGTGTGTGGCACTGATCTATGCACCAGCTTGATCACACTTGATCATATTCTGGTTTTTTTGTTTGTGTTGTTCTGTTTTTGTTTGTTTTTATCTTTTTCTTTTTCTTTTTTTTCCCGTTTTCTTTTTTCTTTCTTTTGCTTTCTTTTCCCCTGGTTTCAGGTCTTTTCTGATTTGTATAGAGTATATTTGCTGGAGACATTGTTAACCTGTTAGCATTCTGTTCTCTCATTCATCTGTTCTCCTCTGGACAAAATGACAAGACGAAAAAAATCACCTCAGCAAAAAGAACAAGAGGCAGTACCTACTGCCAGGGACCAACTCAATACGGACATTAGTACAATGTGGAACTAGAGTTCAGAATGATGATTTTAAAGATACTAGCTAGGCTTGAAAAAAGCATGGACGTTACTAGAGAAACCATTTCTAGAGAAATAACAGAACTAAAATCTAACCAAGTTGAAATCAAAAAGACTATTAATGAGGTGCAATCAAAAATGGGGGCTCTAACTGCTGGATAAATAAGGCAAAAGAGAGAATCGGCGATATAGAAGACCAAATGATGGAAAATAAAGAAGCTGAGAAAAAGAGAGATAAACAACTACTGAATCATGAGGGCAGAATTCGAGAGATAAGCAGTACCATAAGACAAAACAACATTAGAATAATTGGGATCCCAGAAGAAAAAGAAAGAGAGAGAGGGGCAGAAGGTATATTGGAGCAAATTATAGCAGAGAACTTCCCTACTGTGGGGAAGGAAACAGGCATTAAAATCCAGGAGGCACAGAGAACCCACCTCCAAATCAATAAAAATAGGTCAACACCCAGACATCTAATAGTAAAACTTATGAGTCTCAGAGACAAAGAGAAAATCCTGAAACCACCTCGGGAGAAGAGATCTGTAACCTACAATGGTAGAAATATTAGATTGGCAACAGACCTATCCACAGAGACCTGGCAGGCCAGAAAGGACTGGCATGATCTATTCAGAGCACTAAATGAGAAAAATATGCAGCCAAGAATCCAGCTAGGCTGTCATTGAAAATAGAAGGAGAGATAAACAGCTTCCAGGACAAACAAAAACTAAAGGAATTTGCAAACACAAAACCAGCCCTACAAGAAATATTGAAAGGGGTCCTCTAAGCAAAGAGAGAGCAACACAGACCAGGAAGGAACACAGACAATATACAGTAACAGTCACCTTACAGGCAATACAATGGCATTAAATTCATATGTTTCAATAGTTACCCTGAATGCAAATGGGCTAAATGCCCCAATCAAAAGACACAGGCTATCAGATCGGATAAAAAAACAAGACCCATTGATATGCTGTCTGCAAGAGACTCATTTTAGACCCAAAGACACCCCCAGTTTGAAAGTGAAGGGGTGGAAAACCATTTACCATGCTAATGGACACCAAAAGAAAGCTGGGGTGGCAATCCTTATATCAGACAAATTAGATTTTAAACCAAAGACTATAATAAGAGATGAGGAAGGACACTATATCCTACTTAAAGGGTCTATCCAACAAAAAGATCTAACAATTGTAAATACCTAGGCCCCTAACATGGGAGCAGCCAATTATATAAGGCAATCAATAACAAAAGCAAAGAAACACATTGACAACAATACAATAATAGTGGGGGACCTTAACACCCCCCTCTGAAATGGACAGATGATCTAAGCAAAAGATCAACAAGGAAATAAAGACTTTAAATGACACACTGGACCAACTGGTCTTCACAGACATATTCAGAACATTCCATCCCAAAGCAAGGGAATACACATTCTTCTCTAGTGCCCATGGAACTTTCTCCAGAATTGATCACATCCTAGGTCACAAATCAGGTCTCAACCAGTACCAAAAGACTGGGATCATTCCCTGCATATTTTCAGACCACAATGCTTTGAAACTAGAACTCAATCACAACAGGAAAGTCGGAAAGAACTCAAATACATGGAGGCTAAAGAGCATCCTACTAAAGAATGAATGGGTCAACCAGAAAATTAAAGAAGAATTTTAAAAATTCCTGGGAACCAATGAAAATGAAAACACAACTGTTCAAAATCTTTGGGATGCAGCAAAGGCAGTCCTAAGAGGAAAGTATATAGCAATACAAGCCTTCTCAAGAAACAAGAAAGGTCTCAAATACACAACCTAACCCTACACCTAAAGGAGCTGGAGAGAGAACAGCAAATAAAGCCTAAACCCAGCAGGAGAAGAGAAATAATAAAGATCAGAGCAGAAATCAATGAACTAGAAACCAAAAGAACAGTAGAACAGATCAACGAAACTAGGAGCTGGTTCTTTGAAAGAATTAACAAGATTGATAAACCCCTGGCCAGACTTATCAAAAAGAAAAGAGAAATGACCGAAATCAACAAAATCATGAATGAAAGAGGAGTGATCACAACCAACACCAAAGAAATACAAACAATTATAAGAACACATTATGAGCAATTCTATGCCAGCAATTTAGATAACCTGGAAGAAATGGATGCATTCTTAGAGATGTATCAACTACCAAAACTGAACCAGGAAGAAATAGAAAACCTGAATAGACCTAAACCACTAAGGAAATTGAAGCAGTCATCAAAAATCTTCCAACAAACAAAAGCCCAGGGCCAGATGGCTTCCCAGGGGAATTCTACCAAACATTTAAAGAAGAATTAATACCTATTCTTCCTAGACTGTTCCAAAAAAATAGAAATGGAAGGAAAACTTCCAAACTCGTTTTATGAGGCCACCATTATCTTGATCCCCAAACCAGACAAAGACCCCATCAAAAAGGAGAATTACAGACCAATATCCCTGATGAATGCCAATGCAAAAATTCTCACCAAAATACTAGCCAATAGGATCCAACAGTACATTAAAAAGATTATTCACCACGACCAAGTGGGATTTATCCCTGGGCTAAAAGTGTGGTTCAACATCCGTAAATCAATCATGTGATACAATACATTAACAAAAGAAAGAACAAGAATCATATGATCCTCTCAATAGATGCAGAAAAAGCATTTGACAAAGTACAGCATCCTTTCTTGATCAAAACTCTTCAGAGTATAGGCATAGAGGGTACATACTCAATATCATAAAAGCCATCTATGAAAAACCTACAGCGAATATCATTCTCAATGGGGAAAAACTGAGAGCTTTCCCCCCCTACGGTCAGGAACACGGCAGGGATGTCCACTCTCACCACTGCTATTCCACATAGTATTAGAAGTCCTAGCCACAGCAATCAGACAACAATAAGAAATAAAAGGCATCCAAATTGGCAAAGAAGAACTCAAGCTCTCACTGTTTGCAGATGATATGATACTTTATGTGGAAAACGCGAAAGACTCCACCCCAAAACTGCTAGAACTCATACAGGAATTCAGTAAAGTGGCAGGATATAAAATCAATGCACAGAAACCAGTGGCATTCCTATACACCAACAACAAGACAGAAGAGAGAGAAATTAAGGAGTCGATCCCATTTACAATTGCACCCAAAACCATAAGATACCTAGGAATAAATTTAACCAAAGAGGCAAAGGATCTGTACTCAGAAAACTATAAAATACTCATGAAAGAAATTGAAGAAGACACAAAAAAATGGAAAAATGTCCCATGCTCACGGATTGGAAGAACCAACACTGTGAAGATATCAATGCTACCTAGAGCAATCTACACAGTCAATGCAATCCCCATCAAAATACCATCCACTTTTTTCAAAGAAATGGAACAAATAATCCTAAAATTTGTATGGAACCAGAAAAGACCCCGAATAGCCAGAGGAATGTTGAAAAAGAAAAGCAAAGCTGGCGGCATCACAATTCCAGACCTCAAGCTCTATTACAAAGCTGTCATCATCAAGACAGTATGGTACTGGTGCAAAAACAGACACATAGGTCAATGGAACAGAAGAGAGAGCCCAGAAATGGACCCCCAACTCTATGGTCAACTAATCTTCAACAAAGCAGGAAAGAATGTCCAATGGAAAAAAGACAGTCTCTTCAACAAATTGTTGTTGGAAAAATTGGACAGCCACATGCAGAAGAATGAAACTGGACCATTTCCTTACACCACACACAAAAATAGACTCCAAATGGTTGAAAGACCTAAATGTGAGACAGGAGCCCATCAACATCCTAAAGGAGAACACAGGCAGCAACCTCTTCAACCTCAGCCGCAGCAACTTCTTCCTAGAAACATCGCCAAAGGCAAGGGAAGCAAGGGCAAAAATGAACTATTGAGACCTCATCAAGATAAAAAGTTTTTGCACAGCAGAAGAAACAGTCCACAAAACCAAAAGACAACCGACAGAATGGGAGAAGATATTTGCAAATGACATATCAGATAAAGGGCTAGTATCCAAAATCTATAAAGAACCTCTTAAATTCAACACCCAAAGAACAAATGATCCAATCAAGAAATGGGCAGAAGACATGAACAGACATTTTTCTAAAGAAGACATCCAAATGGCCAACAGACACATGAAAAAGTGCTCCACATCAGCATCAGGGAAATCCATATCAAAACCTCAATGAGATACCACCTCACACCAGTCAGAATGGCTAAAATTAACAAGTCAGGAAACGACAGATGTTGGCGGGGATGCGGAGAAAGGGGAAGCCTCCTACACTGTTGGTGGGAATGCAAGCTGGTGCAGCCACTCTGGAAAACAGTATGGAGGTTCCTTAAAAAGTTGAAAATAGAGCTACCATACGATCCAGCAATTCCACTACTGGGTATTTACCACAAAGATACAAATGTAGGGATCCGAAGGGGTATGTGCACCCTGATGTTTATAGCAGCAATGTCCACAGTAGCCAAACTGTGGAAAGAGCCACGATGTCCATCGACAGATGAATGGATAAAGAAGATGTGGTTCATATATACAATGGAATATTACTCAGCCATCAGAAAGGATGAATACCCACCATTTACATCGAAGTGGATGGAACTGGAGGGTATTATGCCGAGCGAAATAAGTCAATCAGAGAAAGACGTGTATCATATGACCTCACTGATGAGGAATTCCTAATATCAGGAAACAAACTGAGGGTTGCTGGAGTGGTGGGGGTTGGGAGGGATGGGGTGGCTGGGTGATAGACACTGGGGAGGGTATGTGCTATGGTGAGCGCTGTGAATTGTGCAAGACCGTTGAATCACAGATCTGTACATCTGAGGCAAATAGTACATTATATGTTAAAAGAAAAAAGAAGAGAGCAGGAGGGGAAGAAGGAAGGGGGGTGGAAATCAGAGGGGGAGACGAACCATGAGAGACTATGGGACTCTGAGAAACAAACTGAGGGTTCTAGAGGGGAGGGGAGTGGGGGGATGGGTTAGCCTGGTGATGGGTATTAAAGAAGGCATGTTCTGCATGGAGCAATGGGTGTTATACGCAAAGAATGAATCATGGAACACTACATGAAAAACTAATGATGTAATGTATGGTGATTAACATAACATAAAAAAATATGTAAGTGCTAAAGTATCTTACAGAGTCTGATAAATTAAATGTTCACAGTTTATGTTAATAAAAACAAGATAGATCTTTATATTTTCAGCTTCTTCAATTCTATTTATCTATTCAGATTTTCTGTTAAGTCAATTTTGTCTAATTTTTTTAGAAAATTAACAATTTGTCTAAATGTTCAAATTTATTGTAGAAGATAATATATTAATGTAGGTGATCAATAGATATTAATTGAAATAAGAAATTAATCACATATTTTTAACATTCTCCACATCTGTGATATTTTCCTTCTTATTCCCAATGCTATTTATATAAGAACTTTTTTCTTGATTAGAAATACCAAAAATTTACCCATTTTTATCATTTTTCTGAAAGAAACAACATTTGTTATTTCCAAAAAGAAAGAGGACTATTAATATTATTTCCAAGGAAGTAAATTTTTCTTGCAGATTTTTTATATTCATTTATAATATTTTTACATTATAGCTGGTACAAAGACTAAATGATTTTATTTCTTGGAATATATATTGAGATATATTTCATTTTGTTTTGGTTTAATGGATGGTAAATATTTGTGAATGCCCCATTTTGTTTTTTAAAAATGTCTTTTTCAATTTCATGGGTGCAAAATTTTATAAATATGGTTATATACACATATAAATACATATAAAAGGCCTTTATATATAATATACATATACTATAGATACATACACACACACACACATATATATATACATAGATAGTTTGTTAGCTATGTTACTAAAAGCCCTTCAATCTTAATTATTTGTTTATTCAATCTGTTAATTTCTGAAGTCTCCCACATGGTTGGAATTTATTCATCCTTGTATTTTTAAAACTTCACAAGTTTTTGCTCTCTACAATATGAATCATTGCTTTTGGTGACAAAGTTTTCAGGAGTGTCAAGTGTTAGTTATACATATTATCAATATTAAATATTTCTTTCTAATTAATTTGTTGGGTTTTTTTGGCCTTGGATTCTTTTAATTGCTATTAATTAATATCACATTTTTATTTTTTACTTGAACATGTCTAGTTTATTTTTTCCTTTCTTTTCTTTTTTTTTTTGTCCATTTTCAACCTGTACATGTTATTTTGTTTTAGGCATGAACTTTATTAACAGCATATAATGTATTTTATTTTATTTTACTTTTTATCTTATCCAAGAGTCAGTTTTTGTGATTATTGATATATTTGGATTTATTCCCAATTCTCTCTAAGCATCTTAATTATGAACCTTTCAAAGTTTGCTTCTGATTTTTACTTCCTCAGGTATAAGTTTTGTTTATTGGATCATCAAGTCTCTTTCATGTCATTTGTTTTCTCTAACAGTTTGATGATCCTGTACTTTGGCTCAGCTTTGAATTTGAGATTCTATCCCAAATGTGGATATTTTCTGATGTCCTCAGTCTACTTCTGGTGACTGTGAGAGAGAAGCAGGGCATACTACAAGTTACGACCTAAAAACAGTCTGTTGTCTGGAATAAGGTTGCCCATTCCTGCCAGGTATTACCAATCTTCCAGAGCACAGCCTTGATTCTTCCGCCCACACACCCACAGTCATGGCTACAGCCCATGGACAAGTCCTCTACTGCTGAGCACTTAGCACAAGCGTTCTTGGTAGATGTCAACCCACTTTCCACACCAGAATATTGTTCTTCAACTCTTCACCCTCACAATTACACCAGGGATAGTTTCTCTTCCATCTTCAAGATCTTAGCATCCCCATTGTTACTCTCATCTCTTGCAGCCCTCTTCTCCTGGGCCTATCTCCCACCTACCTTCTCTCTCCTAGAGTATGAGTGGTAAAGAGAATGGTTACTCTTCTTTGGATCCTCATTCCAATAAGCCAACTTACAAAACACACCATTTAGAAATTGTGGGAATTTAAACTGGAATTGAATCAGTGGTTCATTAACCAGAGGTGACTTTGCCTCTGCAGTCTGGAGACATCTGTGGTTGCCACAATGGGGGGAGTGCTACTAACATCTAGTGATAGAGACCAGAGATGGCCCTAAATATCCTACAGAACAGAACCCCAAAGCTGAGAATTATGTCACCCAAAATTCAATAGTACCAAGGTTGAGAGACCCTGTATTAGATTATATTAAGGAATTATCAATTTTGTAAGATATGATAGCAGCATACTGATTAGGCTTGTTTTTAAAGTCTTTGGTTAGAGATACATATTTAAGCATACAAGACTAAAAAAAACATGATGTCTGAAATTTGGTCTAAAATTCTTAAAAAAATGGGAAGGGTATACAAAGATGGAAAATATTAATTCTGGGGGGGTGATGGTAACATTGGTGTTTATTATATTAATCTTTGCTTTTATATTTGGAAATATAAAGCTAAAATATTTTCATTAAATTTAAAAAGGCAAGACATTTTATGATATTTTTACAATGTTTATTCCTAATAATATGAAATAAAATAGATATTTTTTAAGTTTCAACAATTTTATTAAAATGATGGGTTTGGAGGTCTGAAAGACCTTGGATGGAGTTCCTCTCTGCCACTTAGAAGTTGAACAGGGGGTGGAGAGTGTTTTGAGGAAGGGAAGTCATCAATGAAGGTAAATCACAAGACAGTGAGAAGACCTGCCTACCCAGAGGAGCTGATGTGCTACATAGTTGGAAATAGGGCTCAATAAGCAGAGCCACATTATAGAAATGCTTACACGTCAGGCAGAGAAGTAAAGATTTGCTAAGGTAGAAAATAAGGCATTGTAGTTTAAGGGGCAGATTAATTTTCTGAAATAAGTCAAGTTGCCTTGAAAAAAATCCATGCAAAAATATCCTATTACATCTAAATTAACTGTATTGAAAGGAATGTTTATGGTACTTTTGTTTTGTTCTGTTTTGTTTCATTTTTATCCTGCAAACACAATTCCTTCCAGGATAGAGAAGACAATGGGAGACATTGCAGGTGATGTGGATGAGGTCCAGAGTCAAATGGAGAGATTGGCCTCTGCAGGGAGGGCACAAGATTTACCAGTTTTGATGAGCCAAGAAGATAAGGGACTTTGAGTCTGAGAATGCTAATGGAAACATGAGATGTTCAAAGAGAAAAAAGAAACTAATGTGAGGAAGAAGAAAACAAAATAAGATTAATGCCCATTTAAGGCTTAAGATCACGAATTTCCAGTGAACCCAATCTAAACACTTGTGTGATTTTGTCCAGCAACATTCAATTGCTCAAATGGAGGCCCAGAGAAGAGAGAGGGTAAGGTTCTTCCAAGGTTGGGGATTTGTTAAATGAGCATGACAGAAAGTGGGGAAGAAAGTTGATGGTATTTGCAAAAACAAACACTGACTCTCTTAAATCATAGAATCTACCTGGAGAAGAAGAAAATTTGATGAGAAAAAAGTGACAGGGACCAATGGGTTTTCAAAATAATGTCAAAGTATTATGCCCATGAGTTACCTCAGTAAGCAAACTAGAACAACAGGAGGTGGTGGTCAGAAAGCAAGATATCCAAAATTAAGATTCTAGATGGAGTAGTTCCTGGCAATGACAAGGTTCAAGGTGTGACCATGGGACAAAGTGGCTGGATTGGAGTGAAGTTACTAATCATTAAGGTGGATGATCACAAGACACCCAGGGTTAGCCCTACCAGCCTGTTTTTCCCTCTTCTGATTACTTGTCTTTGATGAAAGAAAAAGCAGCTACGACTCATGCTGGGCAAGAACCGTGAAACCAGGTTTCCTTGGTTCTCAGACCCTGTGATGCTCTGCAATTCCTTTACTAAAAGCAAAAGGGTGCTTTTTATAGGATAAGGGAGGATACGTCTATCTTATATGAATGTGTGACGATCTCATTTATCCAGGGTTAGGTGGGGTACTGAGGTCTGAGAGTGGGAATTTGGGGAACAAGAAGGTGGCATGGGGTCCTTCTGGGGCAAGAGTAAGAGAGTTTAAAGGAGAAATGGGGCAATGAGGGAAATACTCCCTAAATGGTGCATTAAGGCCAGCATTGGCCAATTTTACATATTGCACACTGAATTTGGTATCCATCAAAAAAATTTATAGGGGCGCCTGGGTGGTGCAGTCAGTTAAGCGTCCGACTCTTGGTTTTGGCTCAGGTCGTGATCTCAGGGTCGTGAGATCGAGCTCCAGGTAGGTCTCTGTGCTCAGTGCAGAGTCTGCTTAAGACTCTCTCTCTCTCCTTCTGCCCCTCCCCCTCAAATAAATAAATCTTTGAAAAATGCTTATGAACTAAAATTAGTCTGATAAATTTGATTTTATCATAATTGGTCATTTTAATAACACCACAAAGAGCCTCACCTATTTCAGAGAGGATGACTCAAAAGGTTAACATCTCTTTTTGCTCCAAGAGTAGCTCAAAAACAGGATCTGACTTCAGGCTAGATGCGAACAGATTCTTTTTGGTACTCAGTAGCTGTCCAGTAGCAGAAAGGTCAGTATGTACTTGATAAATTATGAACAACTAAAGTAGCCTTCTGCTTTCCTGTGGCTGCTCAGGGCAAAGACAACTGTACCTGAACCAGAACTGCCTACTCAGCCATATGAGTATATTAAACCATCAATAATTTCTGCTCTTTTCCATACGTTTTTACTGTTCGGCTCAGTGCCTGCCTCTGGGGATAAGCGAACAGAAAAAAGACTACCTTAAAGTGCACCGTGTTGCAAGGACGTTTGCTTCATTCGTTCATCCAAAAAATATTTATTGAGCATGCCCTATGAGCTGGGCATTCTGCAGGTGCTATAGATAGAAACTAGAAAAAAGTCCTGTGCTCCAGAGATTCTAGTCTAGGGAAGAGGGAGAAACAGATACCTTTAATACTGAGGGAATTAAGTAGTAAGATTCATTCATTTCTTCCATAATGTTTGTAAACTATGTACAAGTACTTTGTTAAGCCCTAAGAATAAATGCAGATATATAGATGTAGTCCCTGCCTTGGTTGAGTCATCCTATGAACAAACAGGACGTAATCCTGTCTCTGGTGCTCAGGGAAGTTACCTTGGAGGAGTTGCTCTCCTGTGGAACATGGAGTGCAAAGGAGAAGCCTCAAGCAAAGAGGCATGAGAGAACATCCCAAGCAAAGCACTGGAGTCAAGATATCACACTGCATTTTAGAAACTGCAAGTACCGTAGAATGGTTGGAGCTGATGTCTGGTGTTGGGGAGCAGTAAGAGATGAGTCTGAGGAAGATGCACAAAAGAACATGTACAGCATGTGCAGGAATTTAAACTTCACTCTGGAGATGAGGGTTAGCAAGAGAATAATATAACTAGCTTGCACTTTAGCTAGATCATTCTGCAACCACGTGGAAACTGGCTTTGTGTCAGGCAGGACTGGAAGCCAGGAGTACAATTAGGAGCTCAATACAATGATCCTGACAAGAAATAACAAGGACGTGAACCAAGATAATGGCATGGGGGAATAACACAACAAAATAGGACGGGCTTGAGAAATATTTAGTAAGAAGAAACAAGATTTTGGTGTGTGGTTAGAGGAAGAAGCTGAAGGGTTGGAGGAGTCAAGGATGACTTCCAGGTGTCTGTTTTGGGCGCCAGCTAGATTACAGCACTGTTCGCTGATATGGCAGTAGGAAAAGAAACTCAAGGTAGATGTAGTTTTCAAGGTAGAAGCACCAAGATGCAGTTTTTGCACTGAGGGAAAAAAATATTGGTAGAGTGAGTTAGGTTAAACATGTAAGTTGAATCTATAGGAGAGAGACCATATCAAAGTTAAATTATTTTTTTGCTCCACCAAAGACTCTGAAGAGTATGAAAAGACAGGCTACACTGGAAGAAAATATTTCCAAACCACATATCCAACAGAGGCTTTGTAGGATATATAAAGAACTCTCAAAATGCAGCAGTCACCAAACAAGCCAATTAGAAAATGGGCAAGATATTTCATCAAAGACATGAAAAGACATTTTATCAAAGAGGATGTATGGCAAATAAGCATACAAAAAGATATTCAACATCAAGGACCATGTTAACAAAAATTAAAGAGGAATGAAATTTTAGACCATCTTAAGATATCCCCACACACCTATTAGAATGGCTAAAATAACAGTGAGGAATACCAAATGCTAGCAAGGACACGAAGGAAACTGGATCACTCACTCATTGTCATGAGTGTGAAATGGTACAGATGCTCTGGGGAACAGTGTGCAATTTCTTAAGAAATCCAACCTGGACTTGCCATTCAACTCAACAATTAAACTCTTGGGCCTTTATCCTAGAGAAACGAGAACTTATGTTTACTTAAAAACATGAATGCTTATAGCAGCTTTATTTATAATACCCTAGAAAACTGGGGGGGGGGGGGGCAGGGATGGAAGGCAGACATCCTTCAATGGGTGCATGGTTCAACAAACTGTGGTATTTCCCTACCATTGGAATACTGTTCAGCAAACACCAGCAACAAACTACTGATACAAGAAACTGGGATGAATTTCATGGGAATGACACAGAGTGAAAAGAGCCAGGTTTAAAAGGTTACATACTATATTATCAACATTCTTGGATGTCATATAAATTATATATACACTCACTCACTGAGCGCATACAAAAGTGGTGAAATCTGAATAAAGTCTGTAGATTGTACCAATGTCTATTACCTGCTTTTGATACTGCATTACAATTATGCAAGATGTTATCATTGAAGAAAACTGGGTGAAGGGTACACAGGATCCCCTTTACCTTTTTTCCAACTTATGAATCTATAAGTATTAAATATATGTGTGTATATATTTGTATACATAACACATATATAAGTATATAAATATATTTATAAATATAATAATATAAATTAAATAAATATATATATAAAGGTAGGTAGGTAGGGTAGATAGTTAATTGATAAAGTCTGGTCCTTGAAGACACAGAAGAGTTGATTCTAAGGCACAGATGGAGGGATTCACAGTAAACAGGAAGGATGTTGCTTCTCCCCTAAGAAAGGATGGTAAATAGGTGCAGGTGCAAGGAATAGAGGACCAAGAGATAAAAAGGTCAATACCTAATGTTGTCTGCTTTCCATGTAAAGTAAGAATCACAACTACCTGCCGCAAGTGATGAGGAACTAGGGTACAAAGCTTGAGTGAGCTGAAGGTTTGGAATACCCACTGAGGGAAATGGGAGAGGGCATATGGTAGGAATGTATCACCCCAGTCTCTTAGCCTCACATTATTGCCTATAGTGCTGTCCAGCAGAACTTTCTGCCATTTCTATCATGAAATGTGGCTAATGTGGCCAAGAAAGTAATTTTTAATTATATTTAATTTTAATTTAAATAGCCACAAGTTGTTAGTGGCTACCTTATCAAACGGTGAAGCTAACAGATGCACAGAATAAAGAAGCAGTAAATTTTCAAACACAATCGGTCCTTCTGGGCAGTTAACAAAGATCTAGGCCTAATATCCAAAGTATATAATTTTCTTTCCTTTCTGCATTATTCATAATTCTGTTTGTACTGAAGCTGCAAATCAGTATGAAATCCTTGGTTCTTGAAGCTCCAACAACCAGCTTTTCAAGCAATCCCATCTTCTATTATTTCTGAATTTCAAATCCCTTTGTCACACTTACATCCCAAATTACATGGCAGCAAAGTCTTAAAGCACAGCCTGAGAAGATCTAAAGCTGTACCCCACATGTGTTTTTCAGAACAGTCTAAGGCTCAGGTGGTACATGAGCCTGTCTACTCTCACAGTGACAGCAATGTCTGTCCTAACAGGTGTCCAAGCCAATGACAGAACCTCCAAACTCGACCATGCAGTGACTGCCCAATTTTAATTCATACCATTCCCCTCACATCTCACTGTGTCTCAAACACAGTGGCTGCCCGACAGCTTATGGGTGCTCCATAAATTACTTCCACAAGTAAACAAACAGATGAATGGTCAAATACATGATGTAAACCAAATTCATGAGTGGTGCTCCTCCTCACCATTACCCCCCAAGTTCCAAGTCAGGCATCATGGTCCCAGCCTTTCTCTGACGCTGTTCTTTATAAATCCATGTCCCATATTAGGTAAAGGAATGGGTTGTGCTCACCCATGACAACATTTAACATAGAAATCCAGTTTAGTCAAGACACAACTCCTCATTCAAATGTGGCAGAAACTCATCAGGTGACGTGTGGGGGAGAAACAAGGGAGTGACTCACTGCGGAGACATTCTCACTAGGGCCCCTAATTCCACCAATGAAAATTGCTGTGCTGGACTGTTCTAGATGATTCTCCTCTGGTCAGCAATTCTTTGCAAGAGGTAAGCCCTAAGTTCCATTGACTGAAGAAGTGCCCAGGCTTGCAACTTCCTGAGGATTTGACTGGGTAAAGCAGTTTTGGAAATAGAGGCTTTAAGTGATTCAGAGCCAGCCTGCCCTCTGCTCACAAATTGGCTTTTCAGAGACGCTCTGAGGAGGGTTTGCAGTGGAGTAGGCCTTTTCCTTGTAACCCGAGAGCTTGCCTAATGTCCCTCAAGTATTTCCCTGATAGGGCAGAGCAACCTAACAGAGCCTTTCAAGGACAGTTTGCACATTAAAAATTGATGTAGCACTTTAAAGTTTAATATTTAAACAAAATGCTTAGTGTTTACGGGCACCACACATTTTCATAGGTACTGATGAGGGAACAGTCTGTTGGGCTGGTGAAGCACCTACTGAAAAAACTGGTCAATATCCATGGTACAGATTCCTAAAAAGTCAATTCTGGGTTTTTTAGCCTCTGAGTATTCTGGGATAATGGTTTTCTTCAGGCTATGGACAATATTTAGGTGGGAGGGACTGACTGCTATGTCTTCCAATGGACACGAGTAGTGGAAAACCCCAAAATTCTTGGCTTCTACACCAGCCATCCTCAACCTCTATTTCTGCAGGACATGGAAGCATTTTCATTAGCTGTAAATGATGATACAAAAATCCAATTATTGAAAAAATCCACACAGAGTAAACAGAGTTCTTTCTGAGACAGGGAATAAAAGGTACATGGCAAAAACAAACACTGGCCAAAATCTCAAAGAATGGGAATTGGATATCTGTTTGTAACAAGCCAGGAATAGGAAAAACAAACCAAAAACAGGATGATTAAACAGTCCCGTGTTTAAATAGTCCAGCTATATTCAGATGGTATTTGAAGGGTAAAACATTAAGTGTGGTCTATAAAATAATGAGGCTGGTTCCATAAGCCACACAGAGGACCAGGCTCAATCTGTTCTCGTAGCCCCTTTGGAGTGCAACAGTGAATGACCTACCACTCACTGCTTTAATGCCTTCACTTATGAGTCAAAATCCCGGGAGAAAGGGCCTGATCTGTCAAGCTTAAGTCACCCATTGCCAATCACCCAGGCTAACTGCCTGCCCCTTGACTGTACTAGAGACGGGCTCATTCACTCAGTGGCTTCCATTTTCTGAGTGTGGACTACAGACTAGGCACTAGGGATACACCAGAACCGAGTAGACGAAATCTTTGCTCTCCTGGTGCTTACATTATAGACCATCTGGGGACAAAGTGCTCCAGGCAAGAAGAACATTGATGGCAAAATCTCAGAAGCTGGAATGAGTTTGTCATGTTGGAGGAATTGGAGCAATGGCAGCCATGGGAAGAAGAGTGGTGTTAGAGTCATGCTCACCTCTCCTGATGTTTCTTGTCGCATAGCAGGGGCTCCACTAGCACCCCTGGCCATTGGATTTAGTCACCCACTCACAATGCAGGAGAAATTTCCCAGTAGGAAATGGAAACGCTCTTAGGGAATGGGGCAGCCTTCTCATAAATCAATGTGTACTAGTATTCTCATCCCCATCTAGCTTGGTCCTGAAGTGAGTCCTGAAGTGAACCTACAGTTCAATGGACAAAATGCTTTTCTGCACCACTCTTACTTAAGCAAATTTATTCTTTTAATTGTACTAGTAGATAAAGCAGAAGAAATAAGTCTGTATGATTTTATCATATGCATACACTGGGCTCACTCCCATCAAAATACAAAGGCAGTTGAAATCGTTTGTCAAGTTTATTAAAATGAGCTATGTATAAGAGGAAAACGTAAATGAATACTTGCCCACCATATAATTTCAGGGTTCCTAGCAAGGCCTATTGCTGGACTAGAAAAATCAGAGAGAAGACAAAATTCTTACACGAAAATCTAATGGACTCAGTGTTCCACATGCCTTCTGGAGAACTTAGACCTACAGACTTCCATTATTTCCTACCGAAAGATACAGGAATGGGGGCAATAAACAATCTCACAATAATCATTTGGGGGCAATTAGATATAGGAAAGGCAGTAAATACTTTTGGTACCCCAGTAGACTCTTTGCTAAGGATGCCTGACTTGGAATTAGGGGACTAAATGATTTAAATATATATATATGTAATCTCAGCACAGGTGAACTCAACAAACTTAATACCAGGCTGGTTCTCTGTATAGAGAACTCTGCTCAGTAGAGCACCCTGCTCAGCACTGGTTTCTGAGCCTCTCCTCCATAATGACTGTCCTGAGGGGTGAAAAAGACAAGTGTTCAATCCATCCAAGGGCAGAGGGCCTCTCTGCTTCTTTGTGCTTTTTTGCCCCTTTGTCCAGTGATGGAGGAGCAAGCCTCTGAGTGTCAAAGAAGTGTAGGGCAGCGTTGGCAGGAGTAGCTACAAAACAAGGTGCATAGCTCTGCAAAGCCACCCAGACACCCATCACCATTTTAAAAACTTCACTTGTCCATCATTTGGATATGTGACCTTAGCTTATGATTTGGGTCCATATTAGAATTCAAATATCCCCAGAATGGTAGATTTCAGATCCTTCTTAGATTCCTAGAAGAGTTGGAATAAATCACAGGAATTCTGGCTCCCTGCGGGACAGTGGTGCTAACTAGAAACAGAAGGCAGCAGGTTGAGTCAGACCATCAAACTGCAGCATTGCCTAGGACTGGCCTTATCCCTTTCCTATTACTCACCTGGGATCTTATCTTCCCCCCATGCTAAGCCTCCTACAAGTGCCCTAAAGGTTCTTGTCACCCAATTCCATGTGTGTCTATGTGGGGAGGGGGGATGTTCCCCATGCCACCACATAGTTCTCCCACCCCAGCTGGGTATCCTATAATTCAACTCACTTCTGACACCCTCTACCAGGAGATAGTGTCATATCCCACGGTATGGGGTAAGGTCTCAGGCCTATAAGACTGCCCCCCACTTCAGACATCAATGGCAAGTCAAGATTACCTGTGTTTCTTACCCACTGGCTATAAATGAGAGGTTCTCACAAGCCCCTCCTTGGATTCAATTCATTTGCTAGAGCGCCTCACAGAACTCAGGAAACCCATTTGTTCACTAGATTACTGGTGTATTATAAAGCATATTAAAGGATATGAATCAACAGTCAGATGAAGAGATACAGAGGGCAAGGTCCTGAACAAAAAAGTTACTGCCCTAGTGGCGTTTGGGGACCCACATGGTGTCACATGGAAGCATTCTGGTTGCCTAACCTACAAGCTCTCCAAACCCTACTCTTTTGGGTTTTTATGGAGGCTTCATTATTTAGGTATGATTGATTAAGTCATGAGCCATTGGTGACTGATTTCAATTTCCGGCTCTTCTCCTCTCTCCAGAGGTCCGGAAGTGGAACTCAAAGTTCCAACCTTCTAATCATTGAGTCAGTTCTCCTAGCAACCACCCCTTCCCCATCCTTAGGTGCTTTCCCAAAGTCTCCTCATTAATAGAAAATCAGGTGTGGATGAAAGGAGCTTGTTATGAATATTAAGACACCTTTATTGCCTTTATCACTTAGGAAATTCCAAGGGTTTTAGGACTCTGCCAGAAACAGGGATAAAAACCAAATATATATTTCTTATTGTAAAACACAGTATCACGTGCCCCATGCCTATACTCCCTGCTCCCCATCCTCTGGCCCAGGCTGGCTATTGCAATCCCTTAGGCTCTTCCCAGATGCTGAATAAACCATAGGTGTGACTAGGGCCAAAGGCCTAATGTGTTGACATACATCATGTCATTTAATAACGTGGCTTTGCTCCATTATTCCTTCTAACCAAAACATCTGCCTCCATCCCTCCCTGAAGCCAAATTTTGTTTTTCAAGTTCAAACTTCACCTCTTCTCTAATGTCTTCCTAAGATTCTACCACCTATAGCAGTCTCCCCCTCTTCTGAATCGAAAGCACTTATTTCCTAAGATAATCATTTGGCAATTACCCATACCAACCTCACAATTACTTTCAATATTCAATTCCTTCTTGTGCAATTAGGCCATGAATCAGCAGTAGGGGCACAACCTATGCCTTTGTGGTATTAAACAGGGTTACTTTCTTCTAATAACACTTAGGATTTCATTGTTATTACCATTTCTCCACCTCTTACAGATCACCCAACTTTGCAAGCTTGTTATGGATAAAGAACATTATGCCCTGACCCATAAATATCTGTCCCTTCAGATGTTCAAGAACTCTGTAAAGATTTTAAAATTTCTACTTGGAGACAAAATCAAGACACAGAATGTTAAGTAACTTGTCCCAATCACATTGCTATGAAGTGACAGTGTTTGAATTATTGTGCTAGTTTATGCTGCTCTAGAACATATTCCCAGAATCTGACAGTGTTTAGATCCCCACAGCACTCTACATAGGAGGCAAAGGCATCTTTTTTTTTTTTCAAGAGAGATTGGGGTTAAGGAGTTGGAGGAAATAACAGATCAATATTGGTAGAGAAATCACAATGAATATATAATTTAGAACTAAGGTTCTTATCCTGTAATTGAACTTTTTGGGAATCAGTGAGTAAGCTTCAGGATGCTTGTGAACCATCTGAAATAGAAATGAAATGTACCAAAATATGTATATGTGTACATTTTTTTGGAGGGAGGGTCCATAGTGTTTTTTTAGATTTATTTATTTATTTGAGAGAGAGAGAGAGAGCAGGGGGAGGGCCAAAGGGAGGGGGAGAGAGAATCTCAAGCAGACCCTGCTGAGCACAGAGCCAGACACAGGGCTCAATCCCACAACCCTGAGATCATGACCTGAGCTGAAACCAAGAGTCAGACCCTCAACTGACTGAGCCATCCAAGCGCCCCAGGGTTCAAAGTTTTAATGAGATTATTAAAGTGAGTCTGTGCTAGTCATTAGGGCTGATCACATATCTTCTGGTTTTCTCTCTGCCAGGTCCATTGCGAACACCTCTCCACCTCTAGAAGTAGGTATAATCATGTGACTTTGGGCCATGAAATGTGAGAAGGAACTTATGGCGCTTCCAGACAGAAGCTTTAAGACACAGGGCTTACCACCTTCCTTTTCCCTCTGGTAGAGTAGTTGGTGATGGTTGAAATGGCAACAGCTACATTAGTTTGACTCCTGAGAGTCTACAATCTGCTGGTACCCCCTGCTAATTCAAAATGGATATGTAGTATGGGGGGGAGGGGAAGCATTAATGCCTTATTCCACAAAAATCTTAAACTTATTTGTTACTTTGGTATATTGCAATCTATCATCACTGAGACACACCTATAACCCCCCAAAGGTAAGGAGTCACTTGAATCTTAATGAATGAAGTCCTAACAAAAGATGATTTCCAGGAGTAATTTCTTCTTACACTGACGAAAGCAAGAGGTATAATATTGAATTCTATTTTGATATTTTAATTATCTCTGAGTAAAATCTTCCCCCTCAATGCTAGCATAATATGAATTACTGTTTCTTCTTTATAAGTCACAGAAGCTCATAAAAAAAAAAAAAAGCATACATAAGTGCCAGAAACTTCTAGAGAAGGAAGCGTGAGTATGAACAGGTCATAGAGGTGAAGAATTCTTCAAAGAAGTTGGACCATTTTCTCTGCTTGTCCTGATGGGAGCTCTTATCACCTTGTGCATGAAACATTCCAATAATCACTTTGTTGATTTCCTTGGCTCAAGACTAACTCTCCAATCATAACCCATTATGCGGCAATATTAATCTTCCTAAATTGCCATTTGCAGCCTGTCATTTTCTCGGTCATTATCAGGCCAAGTTTTCCAACTATCAAGAAGTACAAAGGTGTTGCCTTAACATCCAAGCCCATTCTAATATGGTGCCAACTAATATCTTAGCCATTGATTCAACACCCTGACTTCCCTCCATCTGTACACTCCATACCAACCAGACCAGTTGTGTTACGGTCCCCTGAACAAATTAGTCTATTTCCACCTCAATGCCTTTGATTACAGTGTTCCTCCTGCCTTTTCAGCAAAAAAGCTGAAAGAAATGCTTCTCAGGTACTCTGGCCTTCTTGAGAATACTGAAGCAGCCTTCCCAAGACTCTGAGCAGGATAGGGGCAGATATCTCCAGGCATAGAACATTGGGAACAGAACTAGAAAGCCAAGAAGACTCAAAAAGCTGACAGCAAGGCTACAAAGCTGAGGGAGATCGCCCATAGTTCAAAACTCAACTAGTTCATCTGTACGGTAAAGAGATTCCTGGAATCTCACCAGTGTTCAGACTCCAGTCCCTACTGAAGAGAAAGTCCTAAATATTTGAAGCCAGTAGAGAATTGAATCAAGCTAAAGCTGCCACAAAGCCCAGACCCAAGTAAATTATAAATTAGTACTCTCTTCATAGCAGCCTGAAAGAAAAAAAGAGTGTGTCTTTTTTTTAAAGATTTTATTTATTTATTTGAGAGAGAGAGAGCACATGAGAGGGTGGGAGGGTCAGAGGGAGAAGCAGACTCCCTGCTGAGCAGGGAGCCCGATGCGGGACTCCATCCCGGGACTCCAGGATCATGACCTGAGCCGAAGGCAGTCACTTAACCAACTGAGCCACCCAGGCGCCTAAAAGAGTGTGTCTTTTTATTGGAGTAAATGTTCTTTATCTCAATCTCAATCTTTATCTCGAACTGCTTAATAAAATAGCTGGTATACAATAAGAAATTACAGATTACATTAAGGAGAAAGAAACACTCAGATGATGGAATCATCAGACAAGGACTTTAAAACAAATACGATACATATGTTAAGACATCTATTGGTCAATCTGGACAATACACATGAGCTTATGAAGGATTTCAGCAGGTTAATGGAAATTATAAAAAATAAACAAAAGGAAATGCTGGACGTAAAGATTATACCAGAAATGAAGAATTCACTTAACAAGCTTAACAGCAGATTGAACACTGCAGAGGAAAGGAATTATAACTTGAAAACAGAAAACTATACAAAGAAACTATACAAAAGGAAACATGAAGGTAAATAATAATGGGAAAAACTGGAAGAGAGCATCTGAGATTTGAGGAGCAATACGAAACAGTCTAATATACATGCTATTGGAATCCCAGAAAGAGAAGAAGAGAGAAAATGGCAATAAAAGAAATATTTAAAGAGATAAAGATCAAGGATTTTCTAAAATTGATCAAACACATCAACATCAAGCAGAATAAATACAAGATCAGCAAACCTCAAGCAAGATTTTAAAAAATAAAAATAACTAGGCATATCATAGTCAAAGATGAAAACAAACTTCAAAGCAGTCAGAGAAAAATGACATGTTAGACACAGGTGGGCAATGTTACAAATGATCCCTGACTTTTCTCATCAGAAAAAAGGGGTGGCAAGACAATGAAATGATATCTCTAAAGTACTGAAGGAAAAAACTATCCACCTAGAATTCTATAACCCACAGGAATATCCCTCAAAAACTGCAGTAAAATAAAGACAGGTTCACGTAAATAGCTAAAAGAAGTCATTGCAAATACTGCACTAGAAGAAATTCCAAAGGCTGGAGACAAATGACACTGGATAGAAACCTGGAATCTGCAAGAAGAAACTAAGAGCATAAGAAAAAGTAGATACCTGGGTAAATATAAAAGAGTTTCATCTTTAATATTTTTAAATTTCTTTAAATACTACTGATTATTTGAAGCAAAAATCATAATATCTTATTAGTTTAAAAACCAACCAGCCCTGGGCACCTGGGTGGCTCAGTCGTTAAGCGTCTGTCTTCGGCTCAGGTCATGATCCCAGAGTCCTGGGATCGAGTCCCATCATCAACAATTGCTAACAGAGCAAAAGAGAAATAACCAAGCACTCTATGAATTTATATATACACACACACACATATATATACATACACACACACACACACACACACACACACACACATATACATACATACACTCACTACTATCTATGGAAGTATTGTTGCCAAAAATAATTCAACCCAAATCTGATCCATCCTCCAGAATTTTTTTTAAAGATTTTATTTATTTATTTGACAGAGAGATACACAGTGAGAGAAGGAACACAAGCAGGGGGAGTGGGAGAGGGAGAAGCAGGCTTCCTGCGGAGCAGGGAGCCCAGCGCAGGGCTCCATCCCAGGACCCTGGGATCATGACCTGAGCCGAAGGCAGACGCTTGACGACTGATCCACCCAGGTGCCCCAAAATCCTCTAGAATTGACAGACTCTAGATTTAACTACCAAATTACAGAAAATACAGAAGACTGAATATTCTCCAAGAGGCATCATATGTGAATATATGTGGCCACTTACTAAAAAATTCTTCATCAGAAAGAGAGGTACATTTTTCATTTTTATAACCTACCTGAAAATACTGAATGCATTGAATGCTTATCATGTGCAACTAAATGCTTTGAAAGCCTATCATGTGAATTTCCTGAAAAATGGAACAAATATCTTCTCAGTGCCTAATTATAGCGTGATGAATCTACTAAAAAAAAAAACACCTCCAATTAAAAAAAGGTCATGCCAGCCTTCACATGGCACTCACCTGAACCTACCAGAAAGATGTTACTTAAGCATGCACGAGCTCAAAAAAATAAAATAGCCATTCTTGATCCCACCAGCCAGCCCTACTCAGCCTCAAATGCCATCTCACTTCCCAATTGGAATGCTAATGAACAGAACACATTATAGAGTCTTCTTCTATCTAATAATGAAGTGCCATAATTGAGAACTTATGCCTCAAGATCCATCACATGTCCTTTGTAGTATTGTGAGCACCCTTGCATAAATATCAAGACCCTGAAAATAAATAGTGTTGACTACATTGTGACTTGGCTGAGAATGTATCATTCCAGGTGATTTGTTGCATATCTTAGTCTTATGTCTCAACTCTCTACTATAACTGGGGGTGGGGGTGGGAATGGAGATCATTTTCTCAAAGAAAAATAAAAATGAAGTGCAAGCCACTAATACGTGAGCTATAGAGACATGTAAACATATTTCAAAGAGAAGCTCACAACAGCTGCAGCTTCCTTAACCACACTGGCTGATCGACTCCAATTCATCCACCATAACTGATTTAATATGAGAGTATAATTAGTACTGTTGATCACTATCTGGTGCCAGATATCCCAAATGCCCCACCTTTGTGCTAATTAATCTTGAAAACTTTCCAAGCTTTCCTCTGCTCTGCCTGCCTCTGTTCCCTGCATCAGCACTCACAGAGCATTCTACTCAAACTGGGCAACAAGAACGGCATCACTTGGTCTTGCACACAGTTGGTACTCAGTAAACGTTTGTTTATTGAAATCACTGTTCCTTCATCACAGTAATTTTCATTAGAATGGAAAACCCAGAATCAAGATTTAGGCTTGGGTTGGTTTAACTAGCATTGATTTGAAGGCCTTGGAAACTGATGTGTTCAAGTTGTTACTAAAAAGCCAGCTTTAGAAAAACCCAAGGAGTCATCACTGGGGTAATTTGGTGGGAATACTCTGCATTGAGACCTTGAAAGCTGACGGGTTATACCATTAGGGTGTGTTTATATGTCACTGACCTAAATAAAATCTAACAGAAGTAGCCAGTGATGCTATTAAAAATCAGGCCAAATGACTGGAGACACTGCATAATCTCTAATTTTTTATGTGAACATAATTTTCATTAAAACATCTGCAAAATAACTAAGTACATTTGATAAATGATAGGACATACATCATCTTCAACGAAGATATGGTTAACAATCTTGACATCCTGTGATCCCTTCCTCATTCTGCCCTGTGTGCCTGAAAAGTCCTACAACCTCATAAATTCAGCATTATTTTTCCATTCCAAGCCATCCCCTACACATATAGTGAGCTTTTTCCAGGAGCCACCACTGCAAACAGTCATTTAATGTTCTCTTAGGGAACGAGGTGTTGTATGGAAGTGTTGAATCACTATATTGTACATCTGAAACTGATATTATATTGTATGCTAACCAACTGGAATTTGAATAAAAACTTAAGAAAAAAGAACAATAAAGTTCTTTTAGAGTGGTAAAGGTGGAAGGTAGAGGATAATACCAAGAATGGTCCCAAGAACTGGAAGAAGCAAAGTCAAAATATCCAGTTTGGACAATTATAGGTCAGCACCAATTGTGGTGAGCTCTGTGGCTCTTGCTCACACTTCCTAATGGAAAGTGCACACCGCTGCTTGGGGGAACTACACTTTCAATTTGAGAAACAACAGCCTTATAATTCAGGTTCCTTAATAACACTTCTTGAAAAGGGAGAGAAAAGGAACAGCCAAAGATTGGGGTTTTACGGCATTTTAAGTTTGCAGCACTAACTTCTCTTGAAAAGACAGTGATTGTGAGTGCTAAAATGAGTCTAGTGAATTACACAAAATCCTGGTGCAAAGTGATGTACCTCCGTCACGCACAAAAAAATGAAGCACTTTTTCTCTCCATCTCAACATGCTTGTCTTAGCTGTGCCTAGCAGCATCTGCAGGAATGGTCTTGGAGTTCAGCACAGTGGCAAGGAAGATGAATGCCCCAGCAGGATCATCATCTTACATTTTCATTAAGCTTTACTCTCTTCAGAGGACTTCTGAAGAGCTACTCTCTTCAGAGCTCTCTCAGGCACCTCTCTGCTTAGTTCTTCTTTGAATCCACTTTCTCCTTCCCTCCCTTGCTGTGGGCATACCCCAAACCTCAGTCTCATCCACCCCAAATCTTCTCTCTCCATATTTTTCCCAGAGTGCACTGCTGCAGCCTCAGAACTCTTAACTAGTACCTTAACTAGTTACCTCCCCGTTCTATATTGCACTGTTAAAAATTTGCTACAAGGCTAGATCTTATGTCAAGTAAATAAATAATAATAATAATAAGAGGGCAGGAGAAAACTTTTGGATTTGATGACTATGTTGATGGCATAGATTGTGGTGATGGTTTCATGGGTGTATAATTATCTCCAAACTCACTAAGTTGTATACATTGATTACATAGAGCTTTTTTTATATTAAAAAAAATTTTTGGAGAACTTATCACTAAAAAAATAATCATCATACTCTCAAAATTATTTGTTTATACTTTATTTCTAAACTAGTCTTTAAATAAAAATTTTTTTTTAAGTTGGCGGGGGATGCCTAACTGGCTCAGTCTGAAGAGCATGTGGCTCTTGATCTTGGGCCATGAGTTCAAGCCCCACGTTTGGTGGAGAGATTACTTAAAATAAATAAATAAGGAAAGAGCCAAGATGTCCATCGACAGATGACAGATAAAGAAGATGTGGTATATATACACAATGGAATATTATGCAGCCATCAAAAGGAATGAGATCTTGCCATTTGCAACGACGTGGATGGAACTGGAGGGTGTTATGCTGAGTGAAATAAGTCAATCAGAGAAAGACATGTATCATATGACCTCACTGATATGAGGAATTCTTAATCTCAGGAAACAAACTGAGGGTTGCCGGAGTGGTGGGGGGTGGGAGGGATGGGGTGGCTGGGTGATAGACATTGGGGAGGGTATGTGCTATGGTGAGCGCTGTGAATTGTGCAAGACTGTTGAATCACAGATCTGTACCTCTGAAACAAATAATGCAATATATGTTAAGAAAAAAAAAAGAAGAAGAAGATAGCAGGAGGGGAAGAATGAAGGGGAGTAAATTGGAGGGGGAGACGAACCATGAGAGACGATGGACTCTGAAAAACAAACTGAGGGTTCTAGAGGGGAGGGGGGTGGGGGGATGGGTTAGCCTGGTGATGGGTATTAAAGAGGGCACGTTCTATGTGGAGCACTGGGTGTTATGCACAAACAATGAATCATGGAACACTACATCCAAAACAATGATGTAATGTATGGTGATTAACATAACAAAAAATTTTTTAAAAAGAAATAAAATTTTAAAAATAAACTAGCCTTGAAAACTAAGATTTAATTTTTCATTTGTAATATAAAAAGAATGCCCCTATATTTAAGGAAATATAGAAACTATAATACCTAAACATAGAGAAAAATATAGTGCCCAAAGACAATAACTATAAATCATTGGTTGTATTTTCTTTCTAGAATTTCCTATATGTATTTTAATGCAGTTGCATATATATAATGCAATTCATATATATATGAATGTACCATTTGGATTCTACTTTAAAATTTTTATAAAATAAACATATTTTCATGTTAGTACAAAAAAAGAACTTTAGCTCTAACCCCTATGATAATAATTCTCTCATCTTTAACTCCCAAATCAGAATATTTACTAAATATTTACAAGAGAATATATTTTTGAGTTTAAAAGTGATGGGAGGGCACACCTGGGTGGCTCAGTCAATCTGCCTTTGGCTCAGGTCATGAGCCCAGAGTTCTGGGATTGAGCCCCGTGTCCAGCTCCCTGCTCAGCAGGGAATCTGCTTCCCCCCCTCCCTTTGCCCCTCCCCCCCACTCATGCTCACTCTCTCAAATAAATAAAATCTTAAATATATAAATAAATAAAAGTGATGGAAGAAATCATTTAAAAATTCAGGTATGTTTGTGCAAAAATTTGTAATGTCTACACTCACAAAAGTAAACAAAAATTAAAAAGCAAACACTTAACCAAAAATATACTGCCTTAAGTACAACAAATTAACATATACAAATATAATATATAATATAAATATTATGATATATAATAGATAAATCACAAAAGAAGAAATGCAGATTTCATACATATATGGGAGAAAAAAACACTTGAAGAAATGCAAATTTAAGCAGAAAAATAGCCATAATGTGGATAATTCGTGCACCAAAATGCTCACATTGTGTTATCATCATAATATCAAATTGGAAGCCAACCTAGATGTCCAACACTAGGGTAATGGCTAGCTAATTATGGTACAATATATAGTAGGATCCATGGTGGGCTTTAGGTGATCTTCACATATTTCATAAAAATAATACTTTTTCCCAAATAGTGAAGAGTTAAGCCTCCTTGAAGAGGCTTCTGGGTAAATATGAAGGACTGGATACATGCATTATATCTGCTTGTTTCTAAAACTCCACAGGAAAGGTGACAAGGGACAAAGAGAACCAGAGAAGGGACAATAGTGGACATGATAATTCAATAAAATTTCAGGGGGTAAAAAACAGATGGAGAAGTCAAAAATGACTTGGCAGAGCTGAAGGAAGCTGAAACCCAAGTGCCTGTGAAGGAGAAACCAATGAGAAAATGCTGATTCACCCCCCCACAGAACCCCTGAAAGAAATCAGAAATCAGCAATTTCAGCTACAGTGTGGGAGAAGCAAGTGAAAAAAAACTGGTGGAAAAATCTTGTGGGGAATAGTTAGTCCCAGGTCCCTCCTTCTAGTTGAGCGGTCAGACAACTTTTACCTCCCCCGCAAAGAGATAGGAGATTTATTCTCTGCAGCATAGAAACAGAGATTTTGTACTTAAAGACACAGGCATGGCAGAGAGTTGTGATGATGATGTCTCAGACTAAAAATGGGCATTAAGGGAAAGCCTGCACCCTGAGACCAAGCTCCCTTCCCCAGTCCAAGAGTGCCAGCAACCAGCCTTACCTCTTCCAAACCCTGGACTCCAGGACCTTTCTCTGGAAGCCTGAATGGTCACAAAGAGTAGCTCCATAGACTCATGCATTTGGGGACCCCTCAACAGATCCAGCTTAGTCCTGATCATCCCATAATCAAGCACACCAGTTAACAGGCCTCCCCTACCTGCACACAGATTCCAGTCAGCATTTTAGTGCGTTACTCTTTAACAACATGCACAGCTACAGACTAGAAATGTCAGGCAAGTCTTCCCTCCAAAACAGGCAGATCAAAACAATCAAATAGGAAAAAGTAGCTTGGAGGAAACAGAGACAATGCAGGAAACAAGAAAACTATAAAACTAACACTTAGAGGAATGGGAAGACATAGCACCCATCAAGTAAGAACAAAAGAAATTATCCGAAAAACAAGAAAGAGCTATAAGTAATTAAAATATGATGGTCAAAACTGACTAATGAAACTATCAGAACCTTGTCTGAACCATACATGGTTCTTATACGAAACTTCTATGTAGATTCCATTTGAACAGAAAGAGGCTTACTGATAAAAGTAAATGTTTAATATTCTGCTCTATACAACACATTATTTTCAGGCATTTTAAAATCATAGTCAATAGGGTTCTTCATAACACAGAAAAATGCTTATGATATACCACTGAATATGAAAAGCAGAAAAATTTATATTAAATATTACAGGGGTATGCTCAGATATTAGAGGTATATACAGGTCTATACAGCTATATATTACAATATATTTTCACCTGTATATATGTGCCCATTGCTGTGTGCATGTGCTGACCTCTTCCTAGACTACTAGCATTTCTACTTCTCACTCTCTCCATCCTCCACCGAAACGAATTTATCTCCAGGGCAGGAAAGATTTTGTTACTTCAATATGGAAGCATACACGATCCAATTTCCAGAAAAATTTATACAGAAAAAAATGTACCTTCTGCTGATAATCTGAATGTACCTTAGAAGTATGAGGGTAGTTTTGGTAGAAAATTAATATTAAAATCAAACAAAACAGCACAATAAGGCATAAAAGGAAAACATTCAGAACCTAAGTTTCTAGGTAGGTCTGGATGGATAGTTTACCTCATAGGAGAGCTCCCTGGGGCCTTGCTCATGTCTATCACTCCTGTTTTATAGGCAATTGTTACAGGTTTGGTGATCTAATTTTCAAGTGCAAGCAAATTAGCAGCAACTAACAGATGAAAACCTGAGGCATCGAGAAAAAAACAGAACTCTGTGTATAAAGTTAGAAAAGTATGAAATACATTTTTTAATTTCTATCCAAAATTATCAAAATTTTAAAAAACATTTCCAAATAACCCATATATCTGCCAATGGGTTGAATGATGAATGGAAGGAAATGGATGAATCAACCATGACACATCCACACAATGGAGTACTATGCAACCATGAGGGTGGTGTGAGAAAGACCTCTATATACTAACATGGGGTGACATTTAGGATATTTTATTAAGTGAAAAGAACAAATTGTGAAACAGGATATATAGTATGCTATGCTCTGTGAGAAAAAAACAGGAGGACAAAAATTAATAGGAACAATAAACCAGAAACTAATTTTTAAAAATGGTCATCCATAGGGACAGAGGAGAAATCAGGTAGAGGGGATAAAGATGGAAGTAAGACTTCTCTGACTTTACATCTTTATATAATTTTGATTTTTTTTGCTCCTGTAAATGTTTTCTATAATTCAAAAAATAAAATTAATCAAAAAGGGAAAGAAACTAAATATTCAATTTAAAACAACACAAAACAAACTTAAATATTTATCAAATTTTTAACATAACCATGCGAGGACAAAATTATTTCGAGTGTTTTTTAAGCTTAGCACATGGCTATCCAATCATTAGATATGTTATAAAGATAAAAGAACCACAAAGAAATCTTTTATCTTCACTTAGTTTTTTGAACTAGTAATATTGGTGCTATTGTTTTAAACAATTGTAGGGTAAAGCAAATAAGTAAACTGTTAGTGTTATTAAGAACTAAGATTGTTAATTAAGAAAGAAGAGGTATCTATGTAAAATCAAAGGTAAGAAATAATGTATAATGTTGAATTTGAGTTAGAAATACCATTATTATTTACAGTTCATAAGCCTTCCTCTCAGGCCTTGATATCTGAGGAACACAGGTTAAGAACAAGCCTATAAGTAAACAATCAGACAAATCCAGAATGTGGGACATTCTAAATAACAGGCCTGGTCTGTTTAAAAAAAGGGGGGGGGGCATCTGAGTGGCTCAGTCATTAAGCGTCTGCCTTCAGCTCAGGTCGTGATCCCAGGGTCCTGGGATAGAGTCCCACGTAGGGCTCCCTGCTCGGCGGGAGGCCTGCTTCTCCCTCTCCCACTCCTCCTGCTTGTGTTCCCTCTCTTGCTCTCTCTCTCTAATAAATAAATAAAAATCTTTAAAATAAAAAAAAAATCACTGTCTTAAGTAGAGGTGAGTGAACAAACAAAACAACCAAAAACATCTGAACCTTGATTGGATCCAGTTAAACAAAATCAACTACAAAAGATATATGGGGATGGGGCGCCTAACTAGCTCAGTCCTCGGAGCGGGTGAGTCTTGATCTCCGGGTGGTGAGCTCTAGTCCCATGTTGGGGGTGGTGATTACTTAAAATAATTAAATAATAAATAAAATGATATACGGGTGATAACTAGGAAATTTTGACTAGGGACTCGATATTAGATAATACTGAAATTATTGCTCATATTCTTAGGTGTGATTATGGTTTAGTAGTTAGAAGAATGTTTTCATTCTAAAGAGTTGTATGCTGAATATTAGGGCTCATGTGTCATAATGTCTGTAACCAACTTCCATATATATATTATCTACACACACATATTTGTACATTAAGGAAAATTATAATGTTACTAACTATTGAATCTATCTCATGTTAATAATGGTTGAATCTAGGTGATAGGTACGGCATATGATGCTTATGTGTTGGTCTTTCAAGTATTCTGTATATTTGAAACTTTTCATTGACAATTTTGAAGAAAAGTGTTTATAGTTAAGAAGGTAAATAGTCGGGCTGGCCTCTGGCTCCTTCTTCCTCTGCATGTGGCTGGTGGCCACCGATCAGTTCAGTTCGTACAGTCCTCATTGCCTGCATCTCCTTCAGGCTCTCCTCATGTCACTGGAGCCACCAGGCTGAGACCAATCCTGTGGCATCTTCCATATCCAACCGGGATTGTGGCCAACCTGGGGTGTGGCCCCGGGGGGAACTTGGTGACCATACTGGACATTGTGGAATAATTCATCCAAATGTTACCATATTCATTGGAAATAGTGTGATAGCTCATCTTCCCAGATTATTTGAGGAAGCAGAGAAAAAAGGAAAAGGTCTGGAAGGCTGGGAAGAAAGGCTTATCCTATCTGACAGTGCTCATATCGTATTCAGTTTTCATCAAGCACCTGATGGTCTCCAGGAGCAACATAGACAAGAACAGGCAGGAAAAAATTGGGGTACCACAAAAGGTATTGGCCCAGTTTTTTCTTCCAAAGCTACTGGGAGTGGACTGCAGATGTGTGATCTTGTTTCTGACTTTGATGGCTTCTCTGAAAGGTTCAAAGTTCTGACTAACTAATACAAATCATATGTCCCACTTTGGAAATTGACATTGAAAGTGAATTACAAAAACTCAAGGGCTATATGGAAAGGATTAAACCAATGGTGAGAGACGGGGTTTACTTCCTCTCTGAGGCCCTAGATGGAGCACCACAGAAAATCTTGGTAGAAAGTGCCAATGCAGCACTACTAGATATTAATTTTGGAACTTACCCTTTTGTAACATCTTCAAACTGTCCAGTTGGAGGTGTCTGTACCTGGTTGGGTATACCCCCTCAAAATGTTGGAGAAGTGATGGGATCGTAAAAGCTTACACAAATCAAGTTGGCTTTGGTGCCTTCCCTACAGAGTAAGACAATGAAATTGGAGAATTATTACAAACAAGAGGTGGAGAGTTTGGGATAACCACTGGCAGGAAAAGAAGGTGTGGTGGCTGGACCACATTTTGCTCAAATATGCTCATATGATTAATGGATTTCCTGCGTTGGCACTTGCCAAATTGGATATTTTGGACATGTTTATGGAAATCAAAGTTGGAGTTGCTCGCAAGTTAGATGGTGAAATTTCCCAGCAAACCAAGAAGACTTAAATAAAGTTGAAGTTCAAAATAAGACTCTCCCAGGTTGGAACACAGATATAACAAATGCAAGGACATTTAAAAAACTACCTGTTAATGCAAAAAATTACATTTGATTTATTGAAGAAGAGCTTCAAATTCCAGCTAAATGGATCAGTGTAGGTAAATCCAGAGAGTCTATGATTCAATTCTTTGAAGGATTTCCCGTGACACAAGAAACATTCCTTGAGGTAGGGGGAGAGGACTTTTGTAAATATTTCATTTATGATCTGCAAATTTCAAGAATAAGACACTGAAGTGAGTTTTAAGCCCTACAAGAGTTTCCAGTCATTTAAGACAGCTGGCTAGTGTGGAGAGAAACTTCAGCATGTTCCAATGTCAGCCACCTTTGCTGGCAGAATCCCCAAGTCATGTGTTGCTCCCGCTGCTCATGGTGCCATGTTTTCTCTCAGTGTTTAGAGATAGTATGACCCATGTTGTTTGAAATCTAAAATAGAGTTCCTTTCAGTGTAGTTTTTCTTCAACATTGTCATTGTGTGTTCTTAGGTTTTACCTCTATTAAATGGTAAGGACAATTAACACAAAAGTTTTGCACAAATATTTTTTACATTCTGGTCATTCAATTTGTCATTTTGATCTTTGCTGTTAGAAAAAAATGATGAAAAGAAAGGTTCTGGAAACTTTTGTAATGCTATAAATTCTGTTTAACCTATAAACTGTTTATTTTCTGCTGAGACCATAGCAAATTTGAGCTTTGGCAGGGAAGGGGGCTTATATTCATGTATCCTTTAATTTGTACAGATCACAAAACTTATTTCTCTGTGTAAGTTATTTAAAAAATTTAACATTTAATTAAATGTTCAGAGAAAGGTAATTCCCTAAAACAGCAATCTTAATGTTAAAAAAAATTAGTTATTAAAAGATCATTGTGATGAGTGGTGGATATTTTTCTTTAATTTCAGACATTAACCCTGAAATGTATAGCTGCCCTTTTTAATTTACCATTATTTCTAAGTCCAGTCATTGATTTTTCAACATTTTGCCTGCTGGTATGCCTACAAAATCATCTTTAATGTCGAAATGAACCCAAATTGTTGGTCATAATTTTGATCATACCTTTGTTTTTTTCTTTCTTGGAAAAAAAGAGGTGTTGTTTTGACAATTAGGCTTAACATACTGCATTGTAGGTTATCTTTCAATGAATTATTTTAAATGCTTAAATTAGGTGCCACTTTATTTTATTATACAATCAATAGCTGATTAAAAAGGACCACATATTTCTAGTAAAATTAATAATAATAATAAGGTAAATACTCAGCTACATATTACTAAAAGTAGCTATTAAATTAAATTTATTAATTATGTATTATATTAAAGTAGCTATTCAGAACTATTCATTCCTCAAAAGTTATAATTTTACTATAGAATTCAGTAAACCAACCACTATATATAACAGTGAAAGACTGTAAGAGAGTCTTTCAGAAGGAAAAATGAGTACAAACGAAGCCAGTTCGTATGTTGGAGCAAGATGGGTGAGTGAGCAGGAGGAGGAGAGAGCATATAATTCTAAAATATACATCTGGAAGAAGGTGCTCAGATTTTTTTTTCTAATTATCCCTGTGTTTAAAAAATAAAAGTTTCATTTACACTTAAGCCTGAAGATTTCAGCTTGTTTAACTGCAGTTAAGATGAGTAAATTTCATAGAAGAGAAACTGGTTATATAAAAACATCTATGGAAATACGCTGTGAGCTCGCACATTGATGGCCGAATGGCAGTTCAAACTAATTCTGGTTCCATTTCCTAGAAAAATGGCACCATCTGCTGGCTGGGCAAAGGCAGACCTGTTTCTTTCCTAGGTCAGTGAAAATCAGTTCCATACTGCAAAACTTTCAGGATTCATCTTGGGGAAGAGATCAGAGTACATTCAAGGTTGTTTATCACTTGGGCAGAAGAGACAGATAAACTCTCTCATTTTAATGCCTTAAAATTTTATATGAGCTGCTCGGAAGGCTTCTTCTTGTTTTTTAACAGAGAATGACAATGTTAACCAAGCTTTCAAGGGTAACATGACCAGAGTATATCACTCTTTTACCAGCTCACCCCCGCACCCCCCATCATTTGCTGAACAATATTCTAACATCTCTGATCTCAGATTTGCTTTGCTTTTATACAAACATCCAATAATTTGGTGATAAGTTCAACAGAATGATATATTGTTTATGTCCCCAAGGAGGAGACAACCAACATTTCAAATCTTCAAGTGGCCTCAATACAGCCACAGATTTAAGAGGGTGAGGTGCCCAGAACAGACACAGACACTCTGGACAAATGAAAACGTGTGCATTCCTCTCTGGTTTCTTAACCTGGTGGGCTATACAAAACCCAAGAAGTTAAAACTGGCTTCTTTTTTTTGGCATCCTGCCCTGGGTTCTCTCCTGACTTTCCCTGAGTGGCAGCACAGTCCCCAATGAAAGAAATCACTTCAACCCTGTTATGGGCTGAACTGTGTCCTCCAAAATCCATATGTTGTAGTCTCCTCCCAAGAATCTCCAACTGACTGTATTTGGAGATACGGTCTTTAAAGAGGTAATTAAGGTGAAATGAGTTCATTTGGCATAGGCCCAAATCTAATGAGACTAGTGTCCTTAAAAGAAGAGCAGGTTAGGACACACTCACACAGAAGGAAAACCACGTGAAGATGGTGGGGGGAAGACGGTCATCTGCAAGCCAAGGCGAGAGGCCTCAGGAGAAACAAACCCTGCTGACACCTTGATCTCAGACACCTGTAGCCTCCAGAATTGTGAAAAAAGAAATTTCTGTTGTTTTGGCCACCCCGTCTGTGGTGCTTTTTTATGGGAGCCCCAGCAAAAATACCAATCCCATGTTTATACAGCAGCTGAGAGAAAGGAAAGCAAGAGAAGTAACAGGAAGTGAAGCTAAAGCAGCTGCTTGTCGCAGAAAGGAGCTTTGGATGTCTTCCCCACTCCCACCCAAACTCCAACCACTATGGCTCGTGGTGAGTTTCTAAGGACCCCAGTATGTCTTTGCCCCACGTCAGAGCTCCTCTTCTGTGGAACGGAAATAAGATTGGGAAGCTTTGAGCTTCACCTGGAGATTAGAGAAGGGAGCCAGCAATTAAATTGTTATTGCCCTGTACATAAAAAGTAGCGAAAAATGTGTTGCTGAACAACAGGTAGGCTGTGAACAGGGACAGGGAACCTCTTTCCTTCTAAGTTAATTGCGGCCCATTCCTCTTCTCTAATTGCAAAAGTAAAACATTTTTATTGTAGAAAATAGAAAAGATATAAGATACAAAGAAGAGAAGTCATCTGTAATCCTCATTCGGAGACAACTATTTACTGTTTTAATGTTTCATTCCGGCCATTTTTCTATGCATATGTGTAACCAAATTAGATGCACATACAGAGTTTTATATTTTGCTTTTTCCCCTCATCATATTGATAAAAATGTTCTCATTTCATTAAATCTTATTCTCTTCCCTATTTTCTTGGGACTTGTGTGAGCCTTAGTAGTGAGGCCAGTGACTCACTTCCAAGCAGGGGCTCCCAGCTCCACGTGACCACCACCAGCCCACCAGTGAAAATGGTCTACTCAGAGTCACTGAGGCAAGGGACGTTTGCTGACCAGCCCCCTCTTGCTTGTAGGTGACGCACAGTCCACTGGAGTCAACATGAGTGGCCACAGCAATGACAATGATCACACAAACACAGAGAAACCCCCTCTTTTTTTTTTTAAGGATTTTATTTATTTGAGAGAGAGAGCACGAACACAAGCCGGGGGGAGGAAGAGGGCGAGGGAGAAGCAGGCTTCCCACTGAGCAGGGAGCCCGATGTGGTGCTCGATCCCAGGACCCTGGGATCATGACCTGAGCCGAAGGCAGCCACTCAACCAAATGAGCCACCCAGGCGCCCCATAAGAAACCCCCTCTTTATTCAAGTAGCTGGTTAGAGATTTAAGTCATTAAACAGAGGCTCTGAGGCTCTCTATTTAACTCTCTTTTCTGATGACCTACTTTGCCTGAGTAAATTTTCACACTCCTTTAATGCAAATTCGTCCTACCTTTGACACCAGGCCAACATGGAACCAAGTTCACGTCTCTCTTTCAGCTCCCTTGGTCTCTGGAGAATCCACCTGTGCTTCTGTCTCAGCATTTATACCCATATCTCTGCCACAGGTGGAAACTCTCTTCTCTTGTCTTTTTTTCCATGTACCTTATCTATACAACTCATTTATATAACATAGAGACCAACACCAACCACACCTACACACACATACAAACGCACACACAACCATACACAGCTCACTTCCCTTCCCTTCTGAACTCACAGGAGCCTCAGGAGTTTCTCTCCCCCACTCCCCACTTCTAGGTACTCCACTGCAGTAAACTCAGTGAACTCTCACAGTAACGCTTATCTAAATTTTAAAAAATAAGAGAACACAGAGGCACAGAAGCAAAATGACTTACCCAAGGCTGCATAATTAATAAGGGGATGAACAAGAATTTGAACTCAGGCTTTCTTGCTCCAGAGTTTGTGTGCTTAATGGCTATATTTTGTTACTAACAATGATTAACATTTCTTGAGGATGCACTCTACGACAGATGTTGTGCTAAGCCAAATCTTGGAACAACCCTAGGAGGTAAGTATTAGTATGAGCTCCATTTTATAGCTGAGAAAACTGGATGTATTACAGTCACTACACCATACCTAGTCAATCATTGGCTTTATCGGCTATGTGATAGGGGGAATTTTTGTTTTGTTTTCATTTTTTGAAACTTATTTCTAAATATTTGTTTTTATCTACAATAACATTCACTTTTTTGGATGTAATGTCCTGTTGATGATTGCACAGAGGCAGGTTCAAGATACAGAATAGTTCTGTCACCCCTAAATTTCCCTTGTGTTACTCCTTTGTAATCAAACATTCCCCAGTCCCATCCTCTGGCAACCCATGATCTGCTTTCTGGCCCTGTCGTTTTGTCCTAAAACAGCCCAGCCAGCTCTACATCACACCCTTCTCTGCATTTTAATGTGATTATGTTTATAGACTTCATAATATTGAACTACCATGAACATTTAGAATAAATGTCTTTGGTTATGGTGTATTTTCTCCTAGTGCACTGCTGGAATCCATTTGCTGGTATTTTATTAGGATTTTGCATCAAAAATTATAAGTGAGGTTAGTCTGTGGTTTCCTTTCTTGTGCTATCTTGGTCAGGTTTTATTTTGTTTTTTTTTTTAAAGATTTTATTTATTTATTTGAGAGAGGTAATGAGATAAAGAGAGCATAAGAGGGGGGAGGGTCAGAGGGAGAAGCTGACTCCCCGCTGAGCAGGGAGCCTGATGCGGGACTCAATCCCGGAACTCCAGGATCATGACCTGAGCCGAAGGCAGTCGCCCAACCAACTGAGCCACCCAGGCACCCATTGGTCAGGTTTTAGATCAGTGTCATACAAGCCTAATAAAATAACGGGGATGCTTCCTTCTTTCTCTGTGGTACAGAATAATCAAAATAACATCAGATTCAGGGCACCTGAGTAGCCCATTAGTTGAGTGTCAGGCTCTTGATTTCAGCTCAGGTCATGATCTCAGGGTTGTGAGATCAAGCCCCATGTCAGGCTCTGCACTCAGCAGAGTCTGCTTGAGATCCTCTCCCTCTCGCCCTCCCCTGCTCAAGTTCTCTTGTGCGCTCTCTCTTTCTCTCTCAAATAAAAAAAAATCTTTAAAAAAAATAACATCAGATTCATCTTTTCCAGAGAGTTTTGGCAGGTACCTTTTTGACAAGTAAAACAGGTTTTCTGACACAAGATGCAGACACAGATCATCTCTGCCTCCACACACAGGCCTTCCTTCATTTCCATCCCTCACTTTATTTTCCTCGTTCGCCTCAGCCTTTCCTGCTGCTCCTCCCCAGAGTCTCTGCAAGAGCCTGCTTTCAAACCTGCCTTTTCATTACTCCCCTCGTTTCACCAGAAAAATGCCAGTTATAACATATTTAAATTTCTCATTTGCATATGTCACATTGCCAAGTTCATTTGAAATTACAAAATTTTTCACCAAATTAGTTTAGTTTTTTTTGTTTGTTTGTTTGTTGTTGTTGTTGTTGTTGTTTTGAGACAGAGAGAAGGAGGAGGGGCACAGGGAGAAGGAGAGAGACAATCTCAAGTAGACTCCACGATCATCATGGAACCCACCATGGGGCTCGATCTCACGACCCTGAGATCATGACCTGAGCTGAAACCAAGAACTGGACACTTAACCAACTGAGCCACCCAGGTACCCCGAAGTAGTTATTTCAGAACAATATTTTGTAGTGGGAGAAAGGTGGCCAAGGCGTATAAAAGCCTACAGGGTGTTTCCCGGCATGTCACGGCCAACCTAATTCCACTGTCTGGTTTTTGTTTGTTTCATATTGTGAAGAGAGGAACTGGAGAGCAAATATAAGACTATAAAGATTTCATGCAACAGCAGTTTTGTTCATAGAAGCAAAAGTGAATGGAGAACAGAAATAATTTTGTGACTGAAAGTGCAGGGGTGGTAGATGCAGGAAATTTTATGGCATGAAATGTCCATTTAACTGTGTTTATACAGATCTGGCCTCAGAGTAAAATCAGTCAGCTGCTTTTAAAACCTCAAGACTATTTTCAGATAATGGTATGTTATAAAATATTTCATTTTTGATAATTCTATAAACTGTATTTTGAATGGCTCAATTTAAATTTGTTTTTGCCTTGAAAAGTAAACTCTAAAGGGGCTCCTATAATACTTTGGGGTTTTTTTTGTTTTTTTTTTACAATTCTTCTCTAAGGTAATAAGCACTAAAAGGTTGATTTAAATAAATTTGAATGTGAATCTATTTTATTTGTTAATAAGACTGCACAGAGATTTGTTTATACCCCTTTTATATTAAAAAAAAAAAAGAACACACTTGTCACCTAATCAGAGAAATAAGTTTGAAAAATGAGGGGCGCCTGGGTGGCTCAGTTGTTAAGTGTCTGCCTTCGGCTCAGGTCATGATTCCAGGGTCCTGGGATCGAGCCCCACATCGGGCTCCCTGCTCGGCGGGGAGCCTGCTTCTCCCTCTCCCACTCCCCCTGCTTGTGTTCCTGCTCTCGCTCACTCTCTCTCTCTCTCTGTCAAATAAATAAATAAAATCTTTAAAAAAAAATAGTTTGAAAAATGGTATCAGGAGTCACCAGTCACTTTAAAAATTGGCCCACCACAGGATTTGCTGTGCTCTGGAACAGCGCGGCCACTGTACAGAGGACAGCATGCATCACAGAGCCTTCTAGATGGGGGCTGAGCTCTGCAATTCCTTTGTTGACTCCTACTCCCTCTGCTGGCTCCACAGCTCAGTGACCATCCCGAGACAACACGTGTGTCAGGCCCCCAATGGGCCTCAGGAACCGGCAAAGACTGGTAACTAGTACTAGTCAGTCAGAGAAAGACAAATACCGTATGATCTCACTCCTATGTGGAATTTAAGAAACAAAACTGAGGAACATAGGGGAAGGGAGGGAAAAATAAAATAAGATGAAATCAGAGAGGGAGAGAAACCACAAGAGACTCTTAACTCTAGGGAACAAACTGAGAGTTGCTGGAGGGGAGGTCGGTGGGGGAGATGGGGTAACTGGGTGATGGGCATTAAGGAGGTCACGTGATAGAATGAGCCCTGGGCATTATATGCAACTGATGAATCACTAAACTCTATCTCTGAAACTAATAATATATTCTATGTTAATTAATTGTTTAAAAAAAGAAAAAAGACTAGTACAAATGGGCAAGCTGAGCCCTAATGGGTGACAGATCTTGGTCAAATTCACAAAGTCAGTGACGGGGCCAGTGCTGTGACCACAGGCTATCCACTATACCACAGCACAGGGTCAGTCTGTGACCACAGGCTATCCACTATACCTCACAACTGCAAAATATTCATAGCTGTTCAAAAATTCTAACACTTAGTGATATTCCTAACCTATGAGTTGACCTATGTTAAAAAAAATAAAAATATATTTCAAGGTGCATGTATTATTAATTTATAATATATGCATAATGGTTGACATTTTAGCAGAGTTAAAAGAAAGTTTAAAAAAAAATAAAAAGGTTCTGCTACTGATAGGAGTGATACATAAAACAAAAATAATGACTCTCCAAAACATTATGCTGAGGAAAACAAGCCAGACAGAAAATAGTTCATTCATAAGATTCCACTTACATGAAATCTCTATTTCCGGAAGAGGTGCATCTATGATGACAGAAATCAAATCAGTTTGGTTACCTGGAGCAGGAGAAACTTCAAAGGGACATAAGCAAACCATTTGGTGTGAAATGTTCTATACCTTGATTGTGGCATTGGTTACACAGTCACACATGTTTGTCAAAACTCATTAAATTATACATTTTAAGTGAATGCACTTTCAATTGTAAATTGTACATCAATAAAGTTGATTTACAAAAAAATTCTGGGGTTGCCTGGGTGGCTCAGTTGGTTAAGCGTTAGACTCTTGATTTTGGTTCAGGTCGTGATCCCCCAGGTTGTGGGATCAAGCCCCGAGTCAGGCTCCACACTGAGTGTGGAACCTGCTTGAGGATTCTCTCTCCCTCTCCCTCTGCCCCTCCCCCTGCCCCCGCTCATGCTCTCTCTAAAAAAAAAAAAATGCTGTACTAGTTAAATCATAAAATGTAATCTGTTCTTTCAACTGAATATACTCAGACTCATTTTTTTTAAAAGAGGAAAAAGAACAGATACCATCTTCATTGTTTAGCCACAAACTTGTATTTCCTTTAAAGAACAAAAATCTAGATCCAAAAGGCAGGGTTAGAGAGAGGAATCAATGTCTCTGCATGCTCTGCCAAAGATATTACGCTGACAGGACAAGGCTAATTATGACACGAGTATAGCACTGGATGAGAAAGTCTTCCTCGTCCCAACCCCTCCTGTCTCGGTGGCACTTGTTCATGTGTGAGCCAAAGACCTGCATGCCTGTGGCAGAGGCAAAGGCAGGACAGAGTGAATGCGCTGGAGTGCCCAGGCCCTCGTAGAGGCGTGTGCTCTAGGGTGGGCACTCAGCTGGTGGATGGTACTGATTCAAAGCTTCTCCTCCACTGCAGGTGACCTGGAGGAGCCACTTCCTCTCTGTGCAATAGCACCTACATTGCAGAGTGACCCCGCTTTCATCTGCCACTCTTCAGAAACACCCTCCCATGATTGTTACCTTATGATACCAGCTCTTATGCACGTGAATTAGGAGTCAGATGGAAAAAGCCGTTCCGAATTCTGTGATCAAATTAGCTTGTAAAAAAGTGAACTAAACAAGTGTTTCCTGTTATATCTAACTCCCCCCACCAAGAGAGGGATATTTTATGTTTTACAATTTTATTTGACCCCTATGTCATTGGTGGGAGACATTACTTTGGGCATGACACAATCCAGAGAATGCTAGGTCATCTGAGACAGCTAAGAATGTGGCGGTAGCAACAGAGAGTGTACTCACAGGGCAATAAATAAACTAAGAATAACACATATTATGCTTTAGGCACTGTTATAAACTCTTTATCTCATTTAATCTTCATATCAACCCTATTGTGGAAGTACTGTTATTTCCCCCATTTTACAGGTGAAGAAACTGAGGCAGAGAGAAGTTCAGCAGCTTGACAAGGTTATAGAATTAGTAAAGGTCAAGGCAGTAAAGCAAACCCAGGCTGTCTGGCCCCAGAGCTCATGCTTTTAATAATCATGTTATAGGGCCTCTCAGCAGAAGAAGGAAATAAAGGGGTGGGCACTTTAGACCTTCGCTACTCAAAGTGTGGTCCATGGGTGAGCAGCATCACCATCAACAGGGAGCTTGTCAAGACTACACAGCCACAGGCCCCACTTGGGACCTATTAAATTAGAATTAGCATTTTAACAAGATCTTCAGGTGATCCATTAAAATTTGATAAGCATGGCTCTAAACAAGAAAGCCTTAGGTATTTCTTGTCTTGGTTTACTTTTGTTTTAGTCCCAGACTCCTTTGAGAATTTGATGAAAATCATGGAGCCTGAGCATAAGGTGCATAGGATTTCAAAGAGCTCATGGACTCGTGCTTACAAAACCTTACTATATGGACAGTTTGAAGATGCTGGAACCAGTCTTTTACGTCTTCCATGCATCATCACATTTAGTCCTTATAAACCTATTATTGATAACAGAAACTTGAAGAGGTTAACTTGCCTTAGTCATAGCTAAGAAGTGGAGATGTCAGGGTCAAATCTGGACATTCTGTTGCCAGGGTCAAGCTACCACACCAAGCTGCTAGGAGTAACTCAGCCACAGTGATTCTGAGGTACATCCCAACAGAATTTGCCCTCTCTTTGACTAGCGTGCAGTTCTGAAAGAAGCACTGATGGAATGAAGAGGAAGGGGACACTGCCTAGAAGAAGGAGGTTGGCCAGATGGATCCTAGCAATCTATGGACGGTGGATGTCCACCCAGATCCCCCTGGCATATCTTCCTGACCATTTCCAACCTGCAGAGCCTCAGGTGACATGCCAATCCATGAGCTATGCCTACTGCACTATTCTACTCTAAGCCAGGGTTGACAGACAGATTTAATGTTATCGGCCAACTGATTAACTGGTAGTAGCTTCTTGGTGTTCAACATCAAAAAGGAACCAGTTGGAGATTGGCTTGACTGGTGATTGATTACAGAAGACTGTGATTGATTAGTAATGTCTGCCTCCAAGAGCACAGGATAACATAGAAATAGGAATGCCACCATCACTTATTTGCCACCTGGTACATTTAATCACTGCTTAATCCCCCCTGGATTTTCATCCATTTATTTAACATGCCTGCACTATGTGAATTCTGTACACACAGCAGAAGTACTCCTATCCATCTTAACAGAATAAGGTACTTAACATGTCTGACAGAATGGAGAATTATTAAAAAATATATATATATATATATACACCTTAAACACCTTCTTTTCAATTAAAACACTTAAATATATATGTATTAACCAATTTTGGATGTAAAGCTGTCTTTTTTGCTCCTGGGTCTGCTCTTTAGGAGCTCTCCATGGATTTTTTTTTTCATATTGCACTCTCGCTTGAAGATTGTCCCAAAGCAATCAGAAGATTTTTGACTGACTTTTTCCCCCAGTTACAATTGGCTTCCCCACACCTAATCCCAAATTTACAATATTATGCAAAATTCATCTCTATAGTCTTTCCAAGCATTTGACTTAGTTTTCAGAGTAACAACTCTTTTCTTTTCCCCTTATAGTTACAAAATCACATATTTCATTAAATTATACAATTATTGTAACAAGTGCAATTGGTACAGAGAGATTTGGGAAGAAGCACAAGTGATTACTGGACAGGATGCTACTCAACCAGCTATAGGGAGCATGCATGGATATGTTTTACAGAGAACTGGAAGGTATTAGTTACTGTAATGAGTCGAGCCAGTGATAGCCAGTTAGAAGTCTCCGTTATGCTACCCTGAGACCTCCCCAGTGGCATTCAATTAAACAGGACTCTCTACTAACCAGAATTTCCAACATATGATGTCCATAATTATGGTCATAAGTCATTAAAGATCCTGAAATAACTTTGAGTTGAGCGACCAACTCTTGGTTTCAGCTCAGGTCATGATCTCATGGGTGGTGGGATTGAACCCCGTGTTGGGCTCCATGTTCAGTGGAGAGTCTGCTTGGAGATTCTCTCCCTCTCCCCCCCCCACTCCTACTCTGTCTCTCTCTCTCTCTCTCTCTCTCTCTCTCAAATAAATAAATAAATCTTTTTTTTAAGATTCTGATGTAATTTTGAATTGTAAAATGAAGGGAACAAAAGATTAAAGTATGTTCAGGAACTTCTTGTTGATATCTTCACTTTTTTTTTTTTTTTTTTTGTCTTTTGACATTAGTTTGTGCTATCCCGTAATTTAGGAACCCTTGTAATCCAGCTTTAATCATTTCTGGAACAAGGAAAGGTTAAAAATATACATAAAATAAGTTCATTATCTCTATACTGTTTAAATAATTTCATTGCATTCAATACCCTGAAGAAAGAACTTCTCTTGGCCTCTATTACCAGAAACCAAAAATAATAGTAGACAGTCTAGGGCTGGAATGGCCACTCCATGGTCATCTGGAGCACAGGCTCTTTCTTTCTGCTTCAGTAACTTAATTGTGATTTCCATCCTCAGGTTTGCCTCATGGTCCCAAGATGGCTGCTGCAACTCCACCTAGCATTCTAGAAAGGATGAAGGAAAATGAAGGAGTTGGCACAAAGGCTGTGCTTTCTAGCCAACTCTGCACCTTCAGAAAAAGGTCCTTGGAAAGTCCCCCTCTAGTGACCTCTGGATGCTTATTATTTGTGCCCTTAGCTATCTATGAATAAAATATCATCTTACAGCTAGGCATGTGGCAAGATCCAACAATTCTGAGTTCTTTTACTGAGGAAGAAAGAAAGAATAGATATTGAATAGACAATCAACAGTGCTTCCCATAAAATAGAGTCCTCACAGGACATTCTAAAAACCTCATTATTTGTCCTGACTGTCCAGAGAACAGGGAATTTACTGTATATTGTTTTGTATTTATTGATCTCCTGCTCTAGAAAAGTCGCTCCACATACATGTTAAGCACCATGTAGAATATTTGTTTTATTCACTCTCTATACCCATTTCTACCCACACACTATGCAGGACATTAGTCTTGGGTGCCATCTCCAGTTCACGTGGATGCTGCCACCATGAGCAGAATTCCATTTCTACGAAGTACATACTGTGCACACTTAATTCTGTGGTTGTGAGCTTTTAGAAGCTTTTAGAAGTAAAGCCCAATCTCACCAGTTTTTGCCAATCAGTTGCATCTGAGAGCACTAGATGTTCTAGCCAGGCAGCAAAAAGTAGCCAACTGGACTATCCAGAGTGGTCTGCCTCCAGTTTCTCTTTTCTGATCTTTAAGGAAGCCAATACTTATTATAAGGGTACACTAAGGTCTCTATTCTTCAGTATCCAATCCAATATTTGCTACAGTGTATCTTAGACTCATTTGGAAATACAATTCACCGAACATTTTATAAGCCCTGACTTTGTTAGGGGTGGGGGGGCTGCCCTAAAGGAGGTCATGCCTAGCAAAGGAGATGAGATGCACAACACTGATCAAGGTGTGAAAGAAAGGCCTGGAGAAATTTTAGAGGAATGTCTATGGCTTCCTTAATTCTGTTAAGTTAATGCTTGAACAAGCCCCAACCCACAGGCACATTCCTTCCCTGTAGCTGGCCCAGACACTCCACTTAGTTTTACCTTCATGAGAAAGACACTGGATTGTCTTGTGCTCTCTTTTGGGGCATCAAAGTGCAATTCATCAAGCGTCTCCAACCATAATCCTCTAGGAGAGTTTTAATCAATTCTTTCTTCTACTTTCCTCATCTCTAATGCTTGCTTCTCTCAGATGCCCAATTGCCTGGCATTGTCACTAATGACAAACCCTCAGTAGGACCAGTTGAGATCATTTTAGCTTCTGTTGGGCCAAAACCATGGTCACCACCACTAATGCCAACCACTTAGCAACCACTGACACCCTTCTGTGCCATGGCTCATGCTCCCAGATTTACAGCCTGATGGATACAGAAACACTCATGAGCCCCAATCTAGCACCACTCTTTCAGGTACTACATCCATATTAGGTAAGGTGCCTATACCTCCCCGTCCCAAAGTCCAAACTTCCAATGGTGGGGAAATGCCCCTTTTCTTATATTTCTGGTTATAGGAATTGCCCCCTCCCAATGTATAAGCAAATTGCCCGAGGTCATGCAATCTTAATTCCCAGTGAACACAGTAGGGCAAGAATTCTGGGTTACTGATACACAAATAGATAAAAATGCAGTATAAACTAATTAACAACAGACGTGTATGAGGAAGATAATATAATAGGTATATTCTGGCAATAAGAATGTCCAGAAATACATATTTAATTTGCTTTTCCATCTAAAATACATTCTTTCTATACAGTAACCCATTTGAGCTTCTCACCTGCCCTGGGATATATACATCAATAGTGTCAATATTTTTATCCTTCTTTTAAATACCAGAAAACAGAGTCTCAGAAAGGTTAAGTAACTTTCTCAAAATCTCTCAGATAAAACAATAGAATCTTAACAATAGAAACCCAGATATTCTGTCCAGAACTACTGTGCCTTCTACTATATTATTTGCTCACGTATTGCTCATAATATTCAGCTAATTGTGGGGTAGCCCTAACTGAGGAAAACTTTTATTATTTTATTATTTTTATTTTATTTTTTTAAGATTATTTTAGAGAGAGAGAGTACAGAGGGGAGGGGCAGAGGAACAGGGAAAGTCTTTTTTTTTTTTTTTTTTTGGAAGAGGGAGAGTCTTAAGCAGACGCTACACCAAGTGTGGAGCTCAACGTGGGGCTCAACCCCACGAACCCAAGATCATGACCTGAGCCAAGACCAAGAGTCAGATGCTTAACCAACCATGCCGCCCAGGCGACCCTATTATTTCTTAAAGATGAAAAGAGAATTTTATTTTCTTAAGTTTTTATTTAAGTTCCAGTTAGTTGAAATACAGTGTAATATTAGTTTCAGGTGTACAATATAGTGATTCAACACTTCCATACAACACCTGGTGCTCATCACCACAAGCATACTCCTTAATCCCCATCACCTATTTAACTCATCCCCCACCCACATCCCCTAAAGTTCTTTTTTTTTTAAGCAGGCTCCACACCCAATGTGGGGCTTAAAGTCACAACCCTAAGATCAAGAGTCACACATTCTACCGACTGAGCCAGCCAGGTGTCCCTGAAAAATTTAAATCTCCACCTTTTCCAGTATCCAAAAACTACTATGTGATTTTACACGTCCTCCTTAAGTTACTGAACGGAATTACTCCTTTGTATCTTTGGTACTTTTCCCAGTAAAATATGGAGTAATCCCCTTCTCCTTGAATCTGGGCTGACCAACATAATACTGCCACAAGTGATGTTCTGGGATTTCTGAGGCTAGGTCATAAGAAGACTTTCAACTTCTATCAAGGCCTCTTAGAACTCACTCTTTGAAGCCTGCCACCATGCTGTGATGAAGGCCAAACAACCCTGGGGAGAGACCCATGAGGAGAGGAACCAAGGTTCCAGAAGACAGCCCTAGCTGAGCTCCCAGCACCAGCTTGCCAGCCATGTGAATGAACCTTCTTGGAAATGGAACATCCAGTCCTTGACAGGACAGATGAGCTGTCCCCATGCAGCCCTGCTCCATTTGCAGATCTGTGGACTATAAAAATGATTGTTATTATGTTAAGCCACCAAGTTTTGGGGTGGTTTGTTTTATAGCACATAACTGGAATCTACCTTTCTGAAACTTTCGTGCCCCATAAACCAAAGCAAACAGAAATGTGGAGCACCTGGCTGGCTCAGTTGGTAGAGCATGCAACTCTTGATCTTGGGTCATGAGTTCAAGCCCCACATTGGCCATAGAGCTTACTTTTTTTAAAAAAATGTGGTGGTATACACCAAACTGGTTATGCACTGTATTTTCATCTTTATTTCACTTAGATATTCTATTTTATAGAAGAAAAAGCAAATGAAGAGAGTATCTTCTGATTTACAAAAGCAAAAAAAAAAAAAAGGCAATTAGACAAATTGTTTTAAAATGCCTTCAACCCTAAATAATAAAAATCTTATTATAAATATGTTAGTATTTGGTTCAAAACTCTGTGGAAAGAATTAGGCCCTCAAGCTTTTACAGTTCCATGAAGGCCTTCTAAATATAGGAAAGTAAAACTGAAATTTATGTCAGTTTGTTAATGGCATCACTTAAAACTATAACAGTTAATTAACTAATTAACAACTTAATTAACTCAGCATTTAATTTACTTACTTGAATTCACTTAAATTCCCTAGATGCGATTTAATGAACTTTCAGTGTAATTCCGGACTAACCATGTAAATTGTGTGATGTATACTTCTTCAATTTAAAAGATATTTCTTGAAATTAAATGATTTAAGGCAGAACACTAAGCCTAGATGAGAGTTTTCATTTTTTCTTCAATAGGGAGTATCTCTGAATTTCTGGCATGGAACAATTTTCCCATTCCACCTTTATCCTTTCAAAGAAAAAATCATATCTGGGTTTGCTTGTTTAAATGCATCAATGTAAGAGTCAGAAATTATCAAGTCAATGTGGGCAAATTTCATCACAGTTTATCAATAATTAATTGTCCTATATTCCTAAAGAATGGAACCTGAGACCAACAATAGTTGAAAAACACAGGAGGAAATTTGTTATAAAACATTGCCTATTCCATGGATTGACTTATCTAACGAACCTGTATCCAGGGCGGTTGTGTATAGTCATGCTACTCAGTGTGGGGCCTGTGGACTTATGCCAGCCTAAGTCGGAGAAACTCAGTTTTTCTCCTGTGTGTCTCCTTTACTCTAACATGACTACCACACTCACAATACTTCTGACACCAGAAGTGTGTGCGTTTTCCCCCACCAAGGAATGTTCTGTGATACCAGCTAGATGTCCTAAAATTCAACTCCCTTCTGACACTCTACTTAGAGTTAGCATCTGATCCCACAGGACAAGGACTAAGTCCCACAAGACTGCCCTCCACTTCATATCCAGGTTGTTCCCCGTACTTCTGACCCGGCAGCTTTAAACCTGAGGTTCCCACAATCCCCTCCTTGGGTTTGATTAATTTGCTAGAGTGGCTCACAGAACGCAGGCAAACACTTATGTTTACCAGTTTCTCCTTATTTAAAGAGTATGATAAAAGATACAGATAAGCATCCAGATGAAGAATATGTCCCAGTGCAAGGTCTGGGAGGGTCCTGAGTGCAGGAGCTTCTGTCCTGGTGGAGTTGGGGTGTGTCACTCTCCCAGCAGGTGCATGTGTTCACCAACCTGGAAGCTCCCCCCACAAACCCCATGCTTCTGGGACTTTTATGGAGGCTTCATTATGTAGGCATGATCAATCATTAACTCCACTTCCAACTCCTGTCCCCTCACTGGAGAATGGGGGGAAGGAGGTGAAAATTCCAAGCTTCTAATCATGGCTGGGTCTTTTGGTAACAAGTCCCCATCCAGGAGCCATCCATGTGCCCACCCAGAGTCACCTCATTAAAACAAAAGACACTCCTGGAGTGCCTGGGTTGCTCAACTGCTTAAGCGTCCAAATCTTGGTTTTGGCTCACGTCATGATCTCAGGGTCAAGATCAAGTTCTGTGTCAGGCTCCACACTCAGCGGGGAATCTGCTTGAGACTTTCTCTCCCCTCTGCCCCTCCCCTACTCGCTTTCTCTCTCTCTTTCTCTCTGTCTCAAATAAATGAATTAAAAAAAAAAAAAAGACACTCCAAACTCCCAGGAAGTTATAAGGGTTTTAGGACCCCTATGTCAGGAAACAAGATCAAAGACCAAATATTAGAACAAAAGATGCTCCTCGTGCTCTTATCATTAGGAAATTACAAGTGTTTTAGGAGCTCTGTGCGGCAGAGACCAATATATATATTTTTTTCTATTATCTCATAGTCCATGTACTTACTAGTGGGAGGTAAGAAAAGTACAGAAATTCGGTTTTTAAATACATTTATAGCACTTGGAGAGAATAATTATGTGCCTATTGACTATAATAATGATCTATTTAGGATTGTATTTTGTAAGTCTGGTTTTTATTTCATTTTTCTAATAATTCATTTTTATGATATTTTACAAACATCCTAGTCTGCAACAGATTGCAATATTTTTCTTTTTATTTAAATTTTAGGTAGTTAACATACAGTGTAATATTGGTTTCTGGAGTAGAATTCAGTGATTCATCACGTATATACAATACCCAGTGCTCATCATGATAAGTGCCCTGCTTAATACCCATCACTGGTCTAGCCCATCTTCCTTCCACCTCTCTCCATCAACCCTCAGTTTGTTCCCTACTATTAGAGAACACTTAAAACTGTAACAGTTAATTAACTGATTAACAGCTTAATGTTTTCCCTCTCTCCTTTCTTTCTTTTACCCCTTCCCATATGCTCATCTGTTTTCTTTTTTAAATTCCACATATGAGTGAGATCATATGGTATTTGTCTTTCTCTGACTGACTTATTTCACTTAGCATAGTACACTCTAGCTTCATCCATGGTGTTGTAAATGGCAAGATTTCATTCTTTTTGATGACTAAGTAATACTCCTTGAATATATATACCACATCTTCCTTATCCATTCATCAGTTGATGGACATTTGGGCTCTCTCCATAGTTTGGCTATTGTTTATAATGCTGCTATAAACATCAGGATGCATGTACCTCTTTGAATATGTATTTTTGTGTCCTTTGGGTAAATACCTAGTAGCAGATTGCAATTTTTTTTAAGGCTGGTTTTTCTTCACAGAGTTTGGGAAGCATTGATTTGACTGAGCTAAGTACTGTGGCAAATAAAAATGGGTAAGAAATGGTCCCTGCTTTCATAAAGTTTACATATTAATAAGAAAAGTCAGGTATGATGGTTGCACAGTGAAGCATAAACAGCATGTTCTAGATGTTTCAAGGAGTGAGGTGATTCCAAGCAGAAGAGATAAGACAAGGTTTTACAGAGGGAACTGTTAAGCCAGACCTCCCCTGAAGATTGGGTAGGTTTGTTAGAAGTAAAGGGCTCTGTCCACTTCCGACAGAATAAACCATATGAGTAAAGACGGGGGGGGACACAGTTACGTATTAGGAAAAGCATGCAACTGACCCCATTTGGTGACAGCAAAGAGAATGTGACAGATCTAGAAGGGTAGAGCAGGGACCCAATTGGGGAAGGCCTTTTGAATGCCAAGCAGTTTGTGCTTTAAGGGGGTCAGTTCCAAGCTGCCATGGGAATTTTTTGAGCAGAGAAGTGGTGTTCTCAAAGCTCTGCTCCTAGTTGATGAATTCAATGAGAGAAAGACTGGGGATTCAATGAGGAAGAACACCCCAGACTCTTCAGATGACATGACAGACCCAAGTCATCTCAAGAGCATGTAGATCAAGATTTGAAAAGGTACACTTTCACCTTTCCAAATACAAAGTAGTGATCAGTAACCCCAAATACAACAGCAACCCATCCCATAAAACATCTGAGTAAGCAACGGTTGACTAACATTTGTTAAGCATTCACTGTGTGCATTTTAGGACCAGTATCTTTTTTTAAATTTTTTTATTGTTATGTTAATCACCATACATAACATCATTAGTTTTTGATGTAGTGTTCCATGATTCATTGTTTGTGCATAACACCCAGTGCTCCATGCAGAACGTGCCCTCTTAGGACCAGTATCTTATGTAATCCTCAAAACAACATTAAATGTGAGGTTCTATTATTATCCTCAATTTTTTCTCATATGAGGTAAGCAAGTAAGCAATAAGAGCTTGAAATTAAACTACATCAGTCTGATGCCAAAGTCCCTTTCAGCAGTATTGGATGAACCCAAAAAGTAAACACTCAGACATACTTAGATCTTTAGTCTTAGATGAAAAAACTAAAA